>NW_026294747.1:19370245-29370245 GCF_026119805.1 Tympanuchus pallidicinctus | reverse complement strand
TTCCATTCCTTCCCCAGTACTTCCCTAGCTGTTTTTTGCAATTGAATTGGATTCACTGAGCAACTTTCAAATGCTGAACAGTAATGTCCTAATAGTAGCCAAAATCAGAGATGCAAGCTTCTTCTTAGACCACTACAAATAAAATTATTCCAACCCAAAACCAAAGAAACCTTAAGAACAAAAGTCCACAGCATTTCCACAAGAAAACAGATAAAGAAATGAAGCAACTTGAAATGTGACTTGAAAGATTATTTTTACAAGATCAGTAATGTTTTGTAACCATGCTGCTTTGCACCAGTTTGAACTGACTAACATGCAAAAAGATTAAGTCTAATTAAATATCAGGAGGAAGACCATGAAGGCTGAAGACATTCCTAATACTAAACTAAATATAATACAGCCTTCCCATAAGCTGGAGCCATATTTTAAGTCTCATACAATAGAAATATCTTTGCATCAGCCAACAGGAAGATGTGTAGTATTTAAATTAACAGACTACAGAGAATTAACACTTAAACTTACAAGTACAAAGAAGGTTGTAAATAAATTGTTATTGAAATAAACTTCTTAGAACCCAAAAGTAAGAAAGACTGAAAACAGGTCTACAGTAATGCAGTACAGAAGGTAAAGATCTGTGCATAATACAGTACACTATGTCACCTGTGTAACTCAGTGTATTTTTTTTTCCAAGGTTTCCTTTTAATTAACAAGCAAGCATTGATATCTTAGCATTCACTGTCACAGAAGAAAATACAGTATCAAGTAATCAGTTCTAATGCTGCCCTATTCCTCCGTCAGTAAGAACTACAAAAAATTCTAACCAGCTTGTTCTGTTGATTTATTTCACTTTGAACTATTACACTAGATACTATAATTAAGTCAAAATTGTTTAATGATGCATCTCCTGACATCAGGGACAGCTAATTTTTCCTGCATTTGAAAACCATAAGTGACCCAGAGTATTGAACTTAGAAAAACTGAAGTGGAGATACATTTCCTAACATCTTTTGAACATGCACATAAATTATATAACGTAAGTCATTCTACATGTTCTCAGTACAGGAGAGAAATGGACTTGTGGGAGTGCATCCAGAGGGCTACCAAAATGATCCAAGGGATGGAACACCTTCCTACAAGGACAGGCTGGGATAATTGGGGCTGGAGAAGATAAGGCTCCAGGGAGACTTGAGAGCTGCCTTTAAATATCTTAAGGAGAGCTGTAAGAAGGAAGGGGGCAGACTCTTTAGCAGGGTCTGCTGTGATAGGGAAAGGGGAAATGGTTTAAAACTGAAGATTGGATATAAGAAAGAAGTTCTTTATGGTAACAGCAGTGAAGCAGTGGCACAGGTTGCCTAGAGAGGTGGTGGATGCCTATCCTTGGAGATATTTAAGGTCAGGATGGATGGAGCTGTGAGCAACCTGATCTAGCTGTAGGTGACCCTGCTCATTGTAGCGAGCAAGGGAGTTGGACTAGATGGCCTTTAGGGGTCTCTTCCAACTCAAACATTCCATGATTCTGAAAGAACACACAGATCTAGTAATCCAGGCATACTGAGAATGACAAAGAGTTAACCACAAAATAAATGTTGTAAAGCAAGAGTTCACATTCTTTTACATAAGTATTCATTTTAGAAAGGTACACATCCTCCCACTTCAGGGAAGGCTGGCTTTGTTCATCTATCGATATCTTTATGCTACCTACCTTTGCAGAGTTACCTACATTAGCTCATTTTAGATAGCAAACAAAAAACCATTTCTAATTCTAAGGAGACTGTTTTAAAATGTATTTTCCACATGCATGATCTGCTCACTTTCCAAATATTATAAGAACATAAGTATAATAACGCAAGTAAATTTGTCAGATTTTCACTGCTGAGAACTCATCAAATTTGTACCAGACCAAAATAGTGACATCTCATTTGAAAAATTAAGTAATAAAAAAATATTTGTAACCATTCTTTCAATTCACACTCCTCTTCAAAAGCATATAAGAATATTCAACACACGGTTCTCTTTCTATTTCTGCAACTGTTTCCTGTAAGTGTTACTTACAAGTGTTATCTTGCCTTCATATTCGTCCAGTTAACATATTTATATCACAATCATTTCTTCAGTATGCATGTATGGTGAAAGATGTTCTCATTTCACACCAGAATACAATGATATATATATTTTTTTAAAGGAAACAACTGGAAGTAGGAAAACTAAAGCAAAATAAATCAGTTTTGCAAAGTATAGATATCAAAATGAGTCTTAACTGAAAGAAAAACAAATCTGTGATTTAAACCACGCATTTAAGAACATATTATTTACTTCATGTTTGAAGGCTGTACAGCTGTGAAACAGTGCTTTCCTAACCATAAACCTTTTCAAAGAATCAAAACGATTTGTTTTTATTCAGTAGATAAAAATTCAAGTTTATTCAGTAATTCGCAAAAATACCTAACCTCACAAAGAACAAATAAGAGAAACATCTCTAGACGAGTGTAACTAAAAACATATCATGTGAAAGTTCTGACACATTGAAGACTATATTGTTTACATTATATACAACAAAATAATGAGAAATCGGAATTAAAAAGAGTTTAAGAAATATGATCAGACAGACACCGCTAAAATCATTAACTTGGCTAAGGAGGAGCATTAGTGCTCAGAAAATCAACTCATTTTTTAAAAACAGGTATAAAACCAGCAACATAAGTTTCTAATGCCCTCAGTTTCTCTGCATCCAATTGGCTACAAATAAACTTTTATCACTCTGTAAAGCACAACATCTTTAATTCGCTGGAACTTGCTGAAATTGTAGCTTTAACAACGCAGAAATCATTGGATAATAAAAAGGATAGTGTACTAAAAAAGCAATCATACTCGCTAGGTCATTATCCTATTTTCTTCAAAACAGCTAAAACCTGGAGCACTTTTGAAATCAAATGCACAATTGAGCTGAGTTGAACTACACATGATGTTCATCCCTTTTTATGCAACTCCAAAACATCTGTTTTACTGCTACATGAAGGCACTTTCCTCTTCTCCCCCTTAAAGCAAGTGCTATGTTTCCCTGCTGTTAATTATCAATTTGTATTAACATTAAGAAGGGACACAATACAACTCCCTCAAAACACGTCTACCTAAAAGAAGGTAAAATACATTCCGAAAGAAAGATTTAGTATTAAAAGATAAGACCACTAGCAAGATCTCAACTTTTGGCATCCAAAGAACAGAAAGTCAAATAAATGCACTGGTGGTAATTGTGTTGGACCTTCATTACCAGAAATGCAAGTTACTACAAGTAAACAGTACTTTGTTATATTCTCAGTTCCAAAGTACCATGCATGGCACCACGCAGCTATGCAGCTCACAGCAGCTCTCTTAACAGTTTTGAGTTGTAATATCTTTCCTCTCAAGGCTATCTTACTCATCCAACACAGAGGTCCGTACCAGATCTCTTGACTCTCACTCTCCTTAACGTGCAACACGCCATCCAGAGAGAGCAATATACATGCCACAATCGTACTATTAAAACCAGTGATTTAGGCCCAGTTCTGCAACACTCATGCAAAAATTGAGCTTCAGAAATTGATTCTGACACACAGAAGGAAACCTCTGAACCTTATTTATTTAATGCAGGGAAGTATTAATTTTTCCCTGTAACCTGTGAATGAAAAATCCAAGTTATGTGGAAACTCTGAAATCTCTCAGGTCTAAGTTGTACCAAGAAAAAGAAGAAAGAAAAAGCAAACAAAAAAGGTCAAACGCTCTCTGTAGCTTTTTGCTGAACAGTCTTCTAACACAATGACACATGAAGGGTTTCTAAAATAATTTTAGGAAACTGCATTTTGTGCAATTGCCCAAAATTGTACATGTGCTACACATGTATTGCTAAAAATAAATAAATATGATCCAGTACAGCCTGTACCTTCACCACTTTAGTCTATTATCTCCTTTGAAAAGCAGAAAACAATTGATCTTTTTTTTTTTTTAATCAAAGAGATTAATACTTGCTATTCAAGCACACATCTGTAGAGCGCTGATAACAAATCCTTGTCAAAACATACAACAGCAAACAGCTGTTTGACTGCTCTGTTGTTTTTAGTCTCTGTGGTAGCCTTTTTTGTTTTCTGGAAAACAACCTAATAGCTGACATCACTAAGAATTCACTGTGAGCAAGAAGCAGCTCAAAATAACTGCATTCTGCATGTGCTCAGACCCATATAGTTTCACAACAAGGCTATAAATACAGCAGCACTCTTTTACTCCCTGTGTACTTGACTCATTGTAGCCCATGGAGACTTCTGAATCGATCAGTGGCAGATTTACCCAGTATTCTAAGCTCCTTTTTCATCATCAAGGGAGGAGAGCCAGAAAAACAGCAATATTTCAAGATGCAAAACTAAAGAATTTTATATGGAGTACGAAACGCTTACCTGCTGAACTAAGTAAAACACTGAAGTCTGTTCCTCTCTGTGATTCTCCACATTCTCCCTGTCCCCCTTTTTCTGCATCCTCATAGCGGTTCCAGTTTGAAACAATCTTCCTCCTTGAGTAGTTTTTCACTTCCTCTTCCTCCTCTCGTGATTCAGTATCATCATCATCCTCTACCTGTCATATTTAAACAGACAGCAAAGCCATTACAACTCAATAGCATTTAGCTCAGTATTTAGATAGTCACAAACACAATGAACTACAACCACAGAATTCAACTCCAGAAAGACAAATCAGCCTGATCAAGTGTCACCCCATCAAAATTTTAGATGAGGTGCAACCACATTGCTGAAATACACGTAACACCTGAAATGTATTCAAACTACCTAGCAGAGCTTCCTATAGGGGTCAAGCAGTGATGCTGGTGCCAAATACTGCTGTTGTCCCTCCTGTTCTGGAAGCCAGTACCAAACAGCTTCCTGATACCGCGGGGGTGCATAACTACTAATTTAGTCACAGCATCTCTACCCAAGTGTTGCAGTGATGCAGATGATAACTGAGTGAAGTGTCTGATGTTCGTTGCGTGAAATTGAACAAGCCAACATAACAAATATTGCAAAACAAAAGCACAGAAAGGCTTATCTATGTAATAATTTCTATTTTAACCAACTTCCTTCGAGGCCTGAACACAAGTAATATGGAATAATTAAACAAATCCATTTCCTTCATGAAAACCATTTTATTGAAATACACAAGCAAAAATTAAATAGACTGCTGGCAGTCAATCTACCTGCCCAAATACTTACAACACACTGGGATTGAAGGGAAAACTGATGAGAGAGTCAACGTAAGATTCAAGCACTTGCCAAAGCACTTAACCACCATGGAAAACTCTCCCCTGCATCAAGTAAGCTCTTCACAGCTTGTGGTTTGTCTAGAACAACCATTGCTTCACAGAAAGAAAAGTCTCCTTCATAGTGGAAGGAGAGCACAATAGGCAAGAAGAGAACCTAGAGTAGCTGAAGAATCTGAGCAGAAGATACCTTCTGCAGAGGGAGGCCTAGAGCTCTCAAGAAGTAGAGAAGAGGAGTCAAGAAAGGCACTGTGTGCCTCAAACACTCCTACTGACAGCTCCTCTCTTTCCCTCACCTTCACTTCATCTCTCCTTCTACAAACCAAAACGCACTGCTGCCATAAAATTTAATTTTGCTGTCCCAACAATAAGTGCATTCTCTGTAACCAGAGCAGTTAAATACAAGTTTGTCAGCACTGCTGCACAGCTTAAAGTAACTTCATTCAGTATAAAACAATTTTAAAGGCAAGTCACCTTTTTGTAAGTCATTATATATCCATAAACCAAAATGCCCTTATAGCTCATCATCAGACACTTGCTTTAAGGAAGACCTTGGCTTTGATAGCTTAAATCATGTGTAATCCAGAAATAAAGGTGAAGATCAATTCTTTATATCAAACAAATGTCCCTGTAAGTGAAGAGCTACAACATCTTGTGCAGAAAAATTGCTACAGCCTTAAATAGTTACTGTGTCTCTAAAACTACACTAGGTTTTATTTTTTTTAAGCACAGTACTGTAGAATTACATGCTGGTACACGACTGGACAAACTGCCACATCATACAAGTAACAAAACCACAACTAGAATAATGGCTTCAATATAAACAATCCACTTATATTCACAGAACAAGCTTCTTTCACCAGCGTTCCAGGAGTCCTGCTTAGGAACAGCGTGAAGCAATGCTAAAATCATCAAAGAGCAGAAAAACAGATTAGAAGCAATCATACAGGATACATTCCCAGTTGTCAAAAAACTGACAAAAGGGAAAATATTCTGTGCATTCTCATTGGTTCTGTGTAATTTTTAGAAAGAAAAAGAGATGTTATCTCTCTGTCAGATAGAGATACTAAAATAGTTGTGAACAAATGGCTGTTTGCATGAGTGAGAGGGTGAAGTCACAACTGCGTTAATGGGGACTGACCGAGAGCTACAATTTCCATAGAACAAAGGCTAAATTCACTTAGGTTAAGATAAGAATGGATTTGTTTCTTTTTCTTCTCCCACAAATCAAATGATTTGCTATAATCCACTGAAGCCTTATGGAATTTTGTGCCTGAAATAACTGAGAGGTGATACAATTCACAAGTGAAAGCAAGAATAGTGCTACACAGATGAATTTGTGTTGTACTTTCTTTTTGTTTCAAAGAAAAGATCAGAATCATCCAAGTCAGCTGTGGTACTGTTACAGATCTGTTTAAAAGACACTCTTCTTTCAGCCATCAACAACAGAGCAGGAGAATCACCTTCTTAACAAGCTTCCACTAAACTAATATGGATTCAAACGCTTTCTCTTAAATACAAAATAATGATGGGCAGAATTCTTTTTCACATTCTGTTATTAGCTATAATGCTCACCTCAAGTAAATCGCATTTCTTAGCAGTTAATTTGAATGTGAATTAACTTGAACTTTAAGAAACAAACCACAATTTCCCAAGAGTGTTAATAGGCTCTGTGCAGTCTAGTTCCTTCAGTACTAACCTGAGATTTGCTTCAGAATTGTATAAACTTCAAATACAAATCCCCCTAATTCTCCCAATAAATATTCCAAAATGTTACATAATGCACTGTCCTGCTACAGGATAAAACTGAAAATAATCATACTTGAATATTCAACATTCAAACAACTTAAAGATGTATTTTCATCATTAAAATCATGGATTATCAAAGACATTCAGACACATCAGTGAAGCTTCAGAAAATAATCTGCTTCTGCGGTCTCTTATGAGACAGCTACCATCTAAAGTAACAACCTGAGAAACAAAAATAATCATAAATCTTCACTTCTTTCCCCTTATCTGCCTTAGCTACCATTACTGAGAATTAATTTTAATCAGTACACAGCAGATTTCTATCTATAGTGAAACAAAACGCTTCACCTTCCCCCGTTTCCCAATCTCAAATAACAAATGACACAAGCTGAAATAATTTCTTGAAGTCAACTCAAATATAACCTTTAGAACAATATTACTTAGATAAGGAGAAAAACTTAGGCTTTTAAGCAAATTTGAACTACTCAGTCCTACTATGCATGATGATATAACAGCAAGTTCAATATTCACCTGCTCCACTTAAGATAGCATTGCATGCACTAACATTTGGAAATTTAATTGCAATTTTGGTGACAGTACAAAAATCCAGTTAAATAAAACCAGGAAACCTTCTGACTGTTTTGTCTTTAAGATGTGTGTTCTGCCTGTATCTAAGCAAATTACGGTCCCTCGCACAACACCAAAAGAACTAGGCTACTGTGTACAAGAATTTGCACAATTTGGGGTCTTTTGCAAGGACATATTTTTACCATTTACCATAGCATACAAATCCACCTTCCTTCTGAAGGAAAGTAAAATGCTCAGCACGTAGGTCTCTAAGAGTATTTTAGTATACTCTCCTTTAGACACTGGATCTGCATACAGGGCTGGGGAAGATATGTAAGTGCGAAAAAATGAGAACGCAAGGTTTCTATTTGACATTTGTTACAAACAAGAACACATAGATGCACCCGTTCCAGAACTGAAAGTGTCAAAATGAAGTAAACATTATTCTGAACAAGCAGTTTCCCCTGGGGTCGAACATGGGCACCTCCTGCAACCCAGAGTGTTTTGAATCAAACCAAGGCTGAGGCACACAATGGAGAAAGTGTAACTCCGACCTCCCACATTCTGCTTCAATGACTCAAGCACCCTTCTCCATAAGTGCAGGCAGTCCCAGCACATTAAGCACTAACACTCAACGAGAACAGTTGAGCTCGCAGCCCTTTTAAAAGCCTGGCAGTGCATCAGAAGTCAGAGCTTCCATTATGGCTCTCTAAAACTTTCTATGAGGCTTTCTATTTATTACCTTTAGGAAGAGTTGCTTATAGTCGTCTTTCTTCCTGTTTAGTTCTATTAACTTTGTAAGAAAAAAAATTAAATGTCTAATCTCCATTGGTGCTTAAAATGTTCTGCAACAGCTTGAAGGAATGCACAAACAACACATGCTCAGTTTATCTTTCTTTGAGCCAACTACCTTTTCCCCATTATATAGCTATCAGGCATTATTATACTTTCTTCCTTACTGATTTTGTTAGCATTTCTTCCAGTTTTCTTCCTAACAGCACCTCTTCACAGAACATGTGAAAACAAGAGTTTTGAGCAACTGTCTTGAATTCCCTCTTCCTTTCTGAACACAGCTGCAAAGCTGTGGCCAAGTCCCAGTGACATTCAACACCAATTTTTCTTCTTATCAGTGTAAAAGACTAGCAAGACCAAAAAAAAAAAAAACAACTAAAAAAACACAAAACAAAAAAAAAAAAAAAAACCATCCCATGGATTCAATCTGACCTACATGATCAGCTGTACCTTGAATGGACATACTTAAAATAGCAAGGCATCTCTGCAGGGACAATTTCTCCTTTCCTCCTCACCCCAATGTAAGCAGCATCTATTATTACAGCTACATTCTCACAGACAGAACTCCTAAGTCACTGGGTCAAAAGAACATTCATAGTTAAGCAACAAGGTAGTTCAAAATCTTAGCATCTTAAATCATTGTGAATAGATACAGAATGCAGAGACTTGCATTAGTGGCAGTAAAACTAAGGCAGCTGAAATAAACCGAGTGGTTCCTCTAAGCAGATATAAAAGGAAGTAAAATCACATGAACTGCTCTAATAAACACATATCTCCATTTAATTGCATGGTTCAAATGTAATGCTGGTGTAATCAAGCAGATGCCAGAAGAAGGCACCAGGAATTATCACAGAGCAATATGTATATAATATACTGGTTGCTTGGTTTTGCTTCGCTATTGCTTGGTTTTGTTTTATTGTTTTTGTTTGTTTGTTTGTTTGTTTTTTCCATCTCAGCTTAAATCCAGAAAGACACAGAAGAACCCCCACAGCTTAATTTTCTCTCACTAAAATTGACAGACATGTCATGTATGATGGTTACATAAAGAATAATATTTAAAAAATTATTCTGATTTTCCACATTTAACTAACTACTTTCCCAAACATACATATACACGTATATATATATATATATATATATATTTATGTATATATATATATATTTTTATTATTATTGTTTTACTTTTTTTACTGCCTAGTAAGTAATTAGAGATTTCTTAACATTCAACCTAAAGTTGTCAAAAGATTACATTACCTGGTTTAATCTGGTGGAAATTTAAGGGGTTCTTAAAATAGAATTACGTAGTATATAAAAGAAAAACAGAATCTACATTTAGAACAATGGCAAACCAAAGAAGCAGAACCGCATTTGAAGCTGATGAAGCTATCTTTCAAAAGACAAAGTACCGGAGCAATTTTATCAATACTGATGCATGTTTGTAGGTGTTTAGAATTAAGATGGCCCTACCTAAAGGATGGCAGCTTTATCAAGTTACCTCAACAGGCATCTGAAATTCAATGACAACACAAAACGTATTCCATTATGATAATAGAAAAACATGAATTTTGCTTTAAAATTTTTAAAATAATTTTAAAAACACTAATAATTAACCATTATCAAGGTATGCATCTCTGTCAGTCTATTAAATACATACTCCACTATCAGGGAAAATCTAACAAAGTACACCATCATATTGTTCTCTCCACCTAAGAATATTAAGGATAAAATTCTGCACAGAGAAAAAGACTACAAAGGAGAACAAGGATAGAAACCACTTTAAATCACACAAAAGCAACGTCACTATGAAGAGTAGGATACAATCTCCCAAACTATTGTTATTTAGTACTCTTAATCTAGATTTTAGAAAAGTAAATGAAAGATTTGCAGGAAAGATGTGGAGGAGGCTGTTGGAATGGATCCAGAGGACTATAAAGATGACCAGAGGGCTGGAGCCGCTCTCCTATAGGGAAATGCTTGTTCAGCTTGAGGAAGAGAAGGCTCCAGCAAGACCTCATTGTGGCCTTCCAGTACTTGAGGAAAGTTTATAAACAGGAGTGAGACCAACTTTTTACACAGTCTGATAGAGATAGGACAAAGGAGGATGATTTTAAACTCCAAGAGGGGATTTTCAGATTAGATATAAGGAGAAAATTTTTATTCAGGGAGTGCTGAGGAACTGGAGCAGCCTACCCAGAAAATCTGAGGATGCTCCATCACTGGAGATGTTCAAAGCCAGGTTAGATTGCGCTTTGGGCAGCCTGACCTGGAAATGGAGTAGGGGGGTTGAAACTGGATAGGCTTGAAGGTCTCTTCCAACCCAAGCCATACTATGATTTTATCTTAAAGTTTTCCTAAAAAAAATAACCCTTCTGCAATGCCACGATATAAACCACAGCTTCTTTCAGAGACAGATGAGAATACTTTGTAATAATGCTCAGCAACCTGTCAAAGACTGTGAGCAATTACCTGATCTATAATGGATTGCCTTCTATAAGCACTGTATTCGCAACAGTCTAATCAAAACAACACTATAAAAGTTACTATAGCAATTTCACCCAATTATACTATTTTAAAGTACTTGCTTATATCACCTATAAGATGCAAATAATTGGAACATCTTAAAAACTCCTAATGACAGAGCAATTCTCATTGCTCCTTAAAGAGAGAAAACACCTCTAAAAGGTATTGCCACTGCAGAAAAGTTAAGGCATGATCAAGTGCCAAGAGGCTACAAATCTTATTTCATCTTTTTCACAGATCTTTATTAATATTTCCAAAAGGCATAGCCATATTTTGAGTAAATTTTACATCTCACTGAATTAGAACGACAGTTTCTATTATGAGCTAAATCTCTCCCAGGCAAATCTCTGCCCCACAGGCAAACAGCCTGGTTATTTTATTTCTAACCACTGCTTTAAATGTTGGACTATCTTCCCTTTCAAAGAACTAGAGAAGAACACATCAATTCTTATATTCATTTTCCCTTGTTATCTCAGAAAGAGTTCTGGAAGCCATTAGCACCTATTGGCTGCCTGGTCCTTAAACCAGAGGCTTATAGAGGAACAAAAGAAGCAACCTCTGCTACGGGTTTCTTTTACTGATCATACAATTAACAATTACTGCAGTGTATGTTCACAAGACGAAAGTTTCAAAAACTCAAAGTAAATAAGATTTCATTTTTTGCTCATTAGATGCAGGATTTTCCAGACTGCAAAGCCACCGGCTGAAGTTCAGCTCTTACAGCTTAGAATTCCAAACTGAAGGGCTTTTGATGGGGGTACGTTATAACTGTAATTGCAACATTGGTTGTACGTAACTGGGAAACTTGGTCGAGAATCAAGGAGTTGCATTAAGTGTGAAAGCAGTCATTTTTTCTCCCGTTCCTGTGGCCAAGCCACGATGGGAAAATGAGCCTGCAGGAAGGCTGTCCAGCTGCTGGCTATAGATAAAGACGCTTTTGATTTTCTAAACATGCCAAACCCATACGTTTCCACCAATGGAAAAATCAACTGTATTTTTTCTTAAATTCAGTGGAACGGATTATATGAAAGTTATTGGCAACTACACAAACCCATCAAGCAATTTCTGTAGAACTGTCACATGGACCTGCACAAAAACTGGGAGCTGTATTACTTTAAAACTGACACTAACTTGAAAAAAAGCTAAATGTTTTTCTTACAAGCATTTAGCCAAAAATACGAGTGCAAACATAACAGTCCCAATCTTGACAGAAACAACAGGTTTTAATAAAACCTCAAAAAATAAGTATATTACCACAAAGGTTTTGGCTTTTTCAGTTGGATTAATTATTCCTCCACATAGGCTGCATCTGACAAAATCAGGACTTTTATATATTGTATACATATGGATGCACATATGTGAATGTTTTATGCCATATTCCAAAACAAAGTAATATTTGGTATTTCAGAAAATCTCTACAGAAAGGTATTTGTTCACACCAAATCTGCCATTCCTGAATAAAGATATTCTCAGTTGCACTGGAGATCAACTGTATTCAGAAAGGACTCAGCTCTTATGCGTTAACGTCACAGAATCCCCACATAAGGAACCGCAAGGGATCGTTGTCTCCAAACTCCTGCTCAGAGGAAAATCAAAGCCAGAATCAGGGGCTCTTCCACTCAGGTGTTGAAAACCTCTGACAGCATGCTTATTTCTTAGCATTTCATCTTGTTGTTTCCCTCCAGTATTTCTAAAACTTCAAATACAGTTGTATGAATGGTTTCCACAGAAGTTCGTGAAGAACACACAAGAAGAATTCTGTATGTTCCAAGTATCAAAGTTAACTGAGGATATATATTAACCTCAGATTTTTTGAAGGATACTGCTATTTTGGTAGTAATTTGCTATTTTGATTTTAGCATGCAAAAGGTTAATGCATAAGCCCAACAGAGCCTGCTCAAATGAGTAAAGTTTAGAAAACACCTCAGACAGCAGACAAGTCTAATGTTTATTTAACACCCCCTACAAGCACACGGCTTTAGAACAAAATCAGCACAAATCTAGCAACTCTCTGCCAAGATCAAAACCAAACGTTGAGGAAGCCTCAGGATCTCTAATGTGAGGGAAAAAATGTGATAAAGTTTCTCAATGGTTCAATTCTTTCTTGCCACAAGAAAGTAAGGCATCACTTCGGAATAATGTTCACCACGCTACAATAACTACAGTTCTCCAAAACTTGTTACATTTGGAAATAGTTATTTTGTTATTCAGTCTCTGAATTCAAAAACACTGGATAATATCCAGCAAGTTTTTAAAAGTCTGAACTTTTTCAAATGCATCTGTTTCACAAGAAGGGAAGCATGTAAGACATCATTTTCGTATTTTGAAATCCACTGAAAAATAGCAATAGTCACCAAACTGCTATATTTTCAATTAGTACAGCACCAAAGAAGAAAATCTGAAAGACGTGAAATAGAACAGTAGTCTTGAAATTGCACACCCAAACTGGCAGAACACTAATCAGTGGCTTTCCTGTCTTTCCTGGTGTCAGACTTTTGCCAGGTAAAGTCCAGCTATTGGCTCACAGCTGAACGTGACAAGCGCAAACAGACAGCCGGACTGGAAGCAAGCCATAGAACAAGGGATCTGGAAGCAGGTCCTTCCTATCCAGCAGCAGTCATCCACCTGTTTGGCCAACTGCACTGATAAGCCACATCCCACACTTCAATTTCTTGCAATGTTAGAGGTAGTTTTCTAAAGGCAATTCCGTTTTCTGCTTTTGATTAAAGACTCATGGACTCTCTGTAAATATTCCTATTCCATACATGCATGAATGTGAGTGTTCTTAGTTGACTCCACAGTTGTTTTGAAATAAAAACACAAAAAGAATAAAATATTCTAAATATATGCTAAAAATATTTACATCAATTGATAAAACTTTCAACAAGATCTTCAGAATATTTGTGACTTGTTCTTCGTTTCCTTTCTCACTAGCTTCTTTAAGACAGTCAGCGAAGCATGTGAAATGCATCAGGTTCAGTATACAAGTATTAATACTTTGTGCACAGTGGGAAATTCTTCTATCTGGGATTTAAATTAAAATACTCAACATCTGCCACTTCTTCAGATCAACTATCCCATAATAGCAGGATATTGCAAATGCACAAAAATATTTACATGATGAAAATTTAAGCTGTACAGAGAGACACTCTAGAAATCTGAAAGCCTACAATAGTACTACATGAGTAATTCAGAAGAAAAGGATTCTGCTTTCCTCCCCGTTTCACCACCTCTGTCCTACTGTCAGTAACACACCCCCTACGTTTCTCATCTGTCATTGCTAACATGCTGCCATTTTCCACTCATAATTTCGTGTGCTTCTGAAAAATGTCAGATTTCTACTACCCTCCTATCAAGCAGCTGGCAGACTCGCCATCACGCATTTTGAAATTCAGCTATATTAGCACATTTATGGAGTGGCAACAAAGCAGCAGTCCGTCAGTAAGAAATATCCTCAGTGGGGAATATTTCCAGAAAAGGGTAACAAAACCAAATGATTTTCAGGACCAATAAGCAGCCACACAGCATATCAACAAAAAATAAATAAATTATATTAAAAATATTAACCAAGCAAAAGATTTGCGAGTTGTATTAAAAAAAAAAAAAAAAAAAAAAAAAAAAAAAATCACTAAAGAAGCAAACAATTCTGAGTAACACTAACTAAAAAAAGAATTGAGTCACATTAGACAAAACATGTTACAAGAGCGGTGCATCAGAAAGACTGCTGTCAACTCCCAGTTCTTAAACAATATTCCTGAGACTAATACTAAAATTAATTTATTTCTTTAGACATTTGAAATTAGCGGGGGAAGAGAGAGAAGAGTTTTAACTACACATTGGATAAACAGACATCAAAGCCCTTTTTCTCCTCCATCTTCCCAATGATGGGAGAAACTCATGGGCTGATCACTGAAGAAGCCCAGTTTTCCACTTTTCTATTTTTAGAGACGTCTGCAAATCACACATTGAGTGTAGGGATACAAGAAAAGTAGACATGAGCAAAAAGGTAATTCATCAAGAGTACATTTCCAAACATAGAGATTGAAATCCCTGCTTCATAATATAGGCAGGATTTCACTGACACTCACCCTGTGCAAAACAAGCAGCCACAAACTCCCCCCGCTATCAATCGTCCTTGTACAAGTCAATGCGAGGCCCTCTGTATGGGAACTGCTGAGTCAGGCCTGAACCTCTGATTGATCACCTGAGGCGAGCCATGAGTCAGCCAGAGGAGCACAGCTGAAGGCAATTCACCTGTGCTGCAGGAAGGGGTGGAGCCGGGCTGCACCTCTCCTAGACCTATTTAAGAGCTGGCTGCCAGTAGGGAAGGATCTCTTCTGGAGTTTTGTGAGTGAGCCCAGGATATGGGTAAGCTTTATATCTATTCCTCTTTTTGTTATCATAATCTGCTTTGCCAAACTCTCTTGTTTATTTCATTATTATAACATCTTAATATTCATTGTTTATACACCCTCCCCTAGCACCAACTCAGCAGAAGCAAGGAACTGAACTGCTGGGGTCCCCTCAGGCACCACACCAATATGCTGTCCCTTAACACAGCAAGTCACTGACGCATAGCTGATCTGTGGTATGGTTGCCTTCAAGAGACAGAGGCTCACACTGAATCTACAGGCATTATAATTCAAAACATATTCTATGTCTGATAACTTAACGATGCTCCTCCTAATCAAAGACATTGGAGCACCATCCCAGCTCATCTGAAGCTCTGTAAGTAATACAGCTTACAGTGTAGTTGATCATGTAACTTCAGAGCAGCATGTCCTCCAGATGTCAAAAGAGAACTGCAGAATTCATGATCAGTATGCTTAGGGCTTCTGTCAGTGATCCAATTAAGTCAGTTTTATACCAAAAATGGTGACATACACTAGGTATTAAAGCAATTGCCCAATGTAGGCAACAGAAGCACAAGAATTGATCAAGATCACCAAACTACATCACCACCATACAGTTTTTGAAAGAACTCAAAACTTACATTCAGCTGATCGCAAACACACTCACTAGAAAACAGCACTGTTTGCCCTCAGGGTCTGAGAATAAATGTGGATTAGGGCTAGAGGGATGTGCCAAACACAGCATCCCAAAGGGACTGTGTCCATAAATATAATCCACATTTATTCAGATACTGCAGAACTACAGTATTTTGCCCAGAAAGTGGGCAATTCAATTCATTTACGAGCATTCAAGCTGAAGTCTCTCTTATCTCACAAGAATACACTGCCAGGACACACCCTGAAAGAAGTGACCTGATCTGTTTCCTCACAACTACTCTGCTTTCCACAGCAAGGGAACAACCCTTGCAGGAGCAATTGAGCTGTAATTGAGCAATTACAAAAAATTGAGCAATTGAGCACACACCATGCAGGCACCCAAACAACAACAACAAGAAAAAAAAACAAAAAAGCAATTAGCATCATTCTTTCTTTCACTCCTGCTCTGTCTTTATGACAGCATTACGTTACTGCATAAACTGCAAGGAAAAAAAAAAATAGAGACTTGATGGAAATGCAGATCAAAGTATTTAAAGTCCAACAGTAGGTCACTTACATGGGAAGCGAAAAAACCTGACTGCACTCAGTATTTGAAACTTTGCAGGCAATAAACTGCAATATCAACTTTTTCCTTTTCTCCACATTCTTCAAATCCCTTCACTTCACTTCATTATTCACAGCAGATTCAAACATTTCCATCATGTTCTCTTCACATCTAAAACAGACTCTGTGTGTCCACCAACTGCCTTTTCACAAATAAGCATCAATAAGCATCAGCGGTATCAGTTCCACAATCTCACAAACAAGCTGTATCCAATGTAAACTGGCAGATACAGGGATGATTTTGCCAGGAATTTGGACAAACGGCTAAAAATACCGCATTACTTCATTAAGAGACATTTTTTCTGCTTCAAACAGCATTTTGCAGTGGCTAACAAAGTAATAAAGCAAGAAAATAAACAGCTATTGATAAGTGCACCAACCTGCTTTGCTGTCTCAATGAGAATAATTAAACTGCTTTTCATTATACTCCCTCCTTCAGGGTAGCACATAACTTAGATAAGATTTTTTCCCATTCCAATTATTCAAGAGAAAACAAGCATTTGTAGAAGTCACTTCATTGCAATTCTTGGCAGACAGCTTAGACAAATCAGTACAGGAATTTGCAGATCCTTTGGCTTTTATGTTGTTTTGTTGTTTGTTTGTTAAAACTTACATACTGAAACATAAAGACAAAAAAAAAAATATTCCTATTCTGTCCACTGCACCTTCTGACTTTTAAACTGTATTAACCACATTAAACAGTGTCTCCAAATATTAAATCCATGCTATCATTTTGTGATATACATGACAGATTAAAAAAACAGTTAAAAAAAACTTTGTTTTTTTTTTTTTCCCAAAAGCATGTCCAGGAGTTGAAATCATACACTTTTTTTTTTTTCCCCACCATCTTTTTGTATCTGTACTTATCTATTCCAGTAGCTGTAGTGGGCCATCTGTGATTTTTTAAATATTGCTTCCTCATAAACCGAAGCAAGTTACTTCCCTACCTAGCCATCATATCTCTTTCAGTCAGATACCAATTTATAAACTATTTTTTTCAAGTGTTTTCAACAGAAGAAGGAAAAAGCTAACTCTTTTTTATTTCAGACTAAGGAAGGAAGAACCTCGAGAGAGGATTTTTCATGAAAGGAAACTCTGCAAAGAGTAATCCTCTTCACTGATTTGCTCTATTGGTGACCTTTAGAGAGATCTTCCAAAGCTAAAGAAAAGCTTAATTAGCTGAAAGGGCAACTGGGAGAACAGGTAGCATGAAGAAAAAAGCTTTCAGTCTTTATTGCACAGGATGAGAATTTTTGAAAGATTGATGAAATCTTAAAGACTGCTTCATAAATATTAGATACTGGAACCCATCACTCTGGGTTAGCTAGAGACAGAATTAGCTATGGCAGAGAGACAGCTTTACATTACTGGAATAAGGCCCCAGTTAAAGGAAAAAACATTCATGAAGTGCACTAGAAAGAGATCTGAGTTTGAAGTGTGATTTTAGAAGCTGTCTTACTGACTTAATAGCAAACAATAATAGTAAATTAAAAATTCTCTCACCTTATTTCTTTTGTTTTGTAAGCAATTCAAATCAATTGGTCACCCAACTATTAGCCTTTAACCTTTAGCTTCTCTACCTCCAGCAGACAACACGACATAAAGTAATGAAGAACCACTGTCCAAGGTGCTAGAAGTCCTTATGCGATAAAAACAAGATGTTACAATGTAATTTTATTTTGCACTGGTTTGTACAGTATGATTCTGAAAAGTAGAGCATCCTGATCCTTCAGGCAACTCCACTGCCAAGAAGCTCTAAGAATCATGTAGAACTTGCTGAAAATTCATGCACGTCAAATTAGCAAAAAGGGAAAGGACTGGGATATACTTGTTGGGATCCACGGTTGCAGGAATTTCTATGGTACATATCACATTTCTACTTGCAACACAGTTTACACTCTTTGCCAGTTCTAGACGTACTTTGCATACATAGAGTACTGCAGGACAACCCTATATCTAATTTGCAACTGGGGAGCTCCAGACAGTGCTCAGCTACACAGACAACTGGTCAACAACTTCAACTTTGGCTCCACCAGGAGGGAAAACACTCCAAGCCCACCAATACTCAGCATATCCTACAAGGCAAAAAAAAATTTTACAAAAAAAAAATAATAATAATAATAATCATAATCATAATAATAATAAATCTTGACAGTAAGTCATTAATTCATTAATGTTTATGTATCCAATTAGCAAAAAAATTAAATACTAAGGAGTCAAGCCAAAAACATTGAAGCTTTTCTCATTGGCAGTAATTTAGTTTTTTTTAACTTTCTCTTCATAAATAAATTTTACACATCGTTCTGGAACAATAATTAACACTCTTGTAACTGAAGGCTGAAGCGGAAGGAAAAGAATTAAGGACTACTGGAGCTTCTGTTGCTTCCATAGCTATGCCACCTACTTCTACAAATCAAGAATGTAAGCAAGTGAAGTAGGCATAGCAGACAGAATAGACTATGCCTGAAAACGTAGAAGAAAAAAAGCCAATTTAGTTACCAGTGACAAAGCAATAGCCTAGGAAATGCTGTGGCCCAGAATCATCACTCTGCTCTAGGCACATCAAACACCTTTGATATTCCAGGGTTAAGGAGAGATTTGTTATAGACTGCACTGTGCAGTTTTCCTCGGGGGAAAATGAAGCAAGAATAGAAACAGAACCTTGAAGCAAGGTTCTCACACATTCCAGTAGAATCACTGGTTTTACTGGCAGAATGTATTATTACATTCACCTGTCAAAGAGTTAAAGGATTACCTTAAAAATAACAAGAGGAATGAAAAACCACATGCGTTAATATACAGAGGGATAGCATACATGAAAGAAAACAATGGAAAAAAGACCCTCCCTGTCTGCCTTATTATAGAATCACATAGGTCTGAAATCCTTTTGATTATGAAAACCAGTAAGAAGTGTTCCTCTGTACATGTTATGAGTTTTTAAACTACCACTAAATCAACCATTAGTAATTCTTTTTGTTCCATTAAGATACAGTGAATCCTGCTGCTTGCTACAGGGCCCTGCAGCACCATTGGAATGGCTGCAAACCCATCACAGTTCTCTCAAAACTCCCCAGTTGCTTGTGAGAGAAAGCAGCAGCAGCGAGGTCTGCTCCTCTACAAATTGCATTGCAACAAACGTTACTCAGACGAGCTGGAACATTAGGGAACTATGTTTTCATCAAATTTCATCGCCTCTGCAAATTCGCTGATCCTGTCAGCATAAAAACCTACGATCTCCCACTGGATGTCTGCGTACAAAACCCTCTGCGATGCTCTCTGGGGACATTCGCAGCGCCTTTAGCTCAGAACCGACACTGGCGGCCGTGGCGCACGCAGCTCCCTCCAGAGCTCTGCCCGACGCTGAGCTCACCCGGCGCGCGGTTCCCGCCCGCAGCCTTCCTCCCTGCTCCCCGCCAGGCGGCAGCTACGCGCTCCCCCGCTGCCCCACAGCGCCAACATGGCTCCTGAAACCTGCAGCCTCGCCTTTCCTTAAATGCTGATGCTTCAGCTAAACGCGACGGCGGGCTCCTGGGAGAGCTTCTCCGGCGTTCAAGCTGTTCCCATTTTGCCTTTCCTCTAAGCAACGTCCACTCTGTTATGTGTGACAACTGAATTTAAACAATGATGTGATTCACAACTGTCTTTCACATAACAAAATAGGAGGCTTACAAAGCTTCAGGACAACCTGTTTTAAATGTATCCAGTTGTTAACTCAAAGACCTCAGGAAGAAAAGTGGAACAGTAGTTGTTAATAGTGGGGCAGAAAAACAGGCACAGCCGTCAGAACCATAGAATAGAGCTCAGTATCATCAAGGTACACAAAAAGATGTCAGCCGTGAAGCCGCAGCAGGTTGCCACATGGTAACCTATTTAATTCAAAGTTTTCAGTACAAGTGTTTTGAGTTAAAATCAAAAGGAACGTTGGTAAAATAGAAAGAAAGAATAACAATCCCATTAAACCATAGCAATCACAGATGGTTACCACCATGCTTTCCCTGGCTCTCTGAAAAGCAAGCTTCTGCTGTCTAGCAACTGTACAGAATAAACTAATTCTGGCTGGATAAAGAGCATTTCTTTTCTTCCAATGCAGACAGCTTGGAAGGAAAAAACAAACAAACAAACAAACAAACAACACACAAAGAAAAAATAAGAAGAGAGGGAAAAGAAAGGGGATGTGATAAGCAGTTGCACAGCAGTTGAGCAGGCTCTGTAACTCTCACCATATTCTTAAAACAATATTTTTAGATACCAACTTCCATATACTTCCTAGAAAATGTATTTCACATTGTATCTATCTTTTTGGTCATCGTTCTAATTCCCAATGCCCAAATTAGACCTTCCTATGAATATGTCTTTCTTCTTGTCTTGCCTAAAACATCTTGTTTCTGATTTGTATGCAGCAACCTTCCTGCTTAATGGAACACTGCTAATCCATGCTTTCCCAAAATATCTTCTTTGCCAGACGGAAAAAAAGAACTAGATCCTTGCAACTTCCCTCCTGGGTCATGCAGAAATAGAATAGAATAGAAATAGAATAGTTCAATTGGAAAGGGACTTACAAAGATCATCTGGTTCAACTGCCTGAGCACCTCAGGCCTAACCAAAAGCTAAAGCGTATTGTTAGGGCATTAATCCAAACACATCTTGAGAACTGTCAGGCATGGGGCATCAGCCACCTTGCTTGGAAGCCTGTTGCAGCATCTGACCTCCCTCACAGTAAAGACATTCTTCCTGATGCCCAGCCTGAACCTCCCATTTGGCAGCTGTGCCATTCCCATGCATCCTGTCACTAGACAGCAGGGAGAAGTGCCCAGCACCTCTCTCTGTGCTTCTGATCCTCAGGAGGTTGCAGAGATCTATGAGACCTTGCAGGATCATATTTAACAAACGCCAATTTGACACTTGAAGAGTAATGAAGTTTCCAACCACTTGTTCACACAGCCATGGAGAGGCTTAATCTAAATCGCTACACTCCAAATGAAGTAAACCACACCCGGGGCAATCAGTCAGTGCTTCTTCATGCCTCGTCAACCAGAGAAGCTGCTAAGAATGGAAAGTCTTTGTACCTGCTTAGTAATTAAGTACAGCTCACAAACTGATACACACTGATCTAAATAAGCAAGTTGTTTTTCCAGTTGCTTTTGAGAACATTGACAAAGCATCAAAAGATACGTTGCACTCAAGATCTGGATATCTATTTCTGTTCCTACACACACAGGATATGTTACAGTGCTCTAAAATAAATCAACATATTCAACAAATCCTAGCTTTTGTTACCGTGCAGTTGCCTGCGAACAGATTGCTTTTTGCAATTGCTTAGACTGTAAAGGTTTAGCACATACTAATTAAGAGCAAAATCATCTGATTCTGATAATTTAGATGTTATTTTAGACAATTTAAAAACAAAATCAACAAATATGATCGTATCATCTTGAAATTAAGAATGAATGCACAAGGTAAGAAAGAATGCAACAAAAGCAACATATTCATCTTTCACGTGTAACCAATACCAAAAGAACAGTGAACTAAACCTGAACCACTGCATGCACATGCAATGAATAATTCTGAACAGAGATTTGTAAGAATGTTTTGTACATCACAAATTTGATGAACATTAAACTAAAGGACAGAAGAAAGCTTTCTTAAACAGCCCTCAGAAGGAATGGTAAAGGACTATCAAAATAATGCTGACTATAATATCGACGATTTTAGTTTCATTTTTTTTTTAAACAGACTATATTTTATAGACAGCACTACTCAAAAGTTTCTGACAGGACATTAAAAAAAGAAACATATGAATCCTAACCACATTAGAGGGTTAGGATAGAAGGAGATAACATCGGAGCATTTTCAACGGAATTTTTTACTTCGAGCATTTTCACAATACTAAAAATGAATAATTGCAAATGTGTTCTATATATTTAACATAAATTAGATAAGTTAAAGCAGATGAGCAACAGAAAGTTACTCAAGCTGACAGATCTTCAAAGAAATGTGCCATGTGGTGAACCAGCTGGTCATAATCAGACTTCAAATTAATACTATTTTTGAAACAAGGATTCAAAACCTTCAGCAGTGAAGCCAGTTAAATCACAATACACGTTAGTTCTGAGATGTACAAGATTCTTTTTCCTCCTCCCAAGGAATAAAAGAACTTTTCCTCCCAGTTCACAGACCAATCTCATGCTCGAGAGAAGCAGAACATTCTTTGAAGAACCAAGCTGTTCCTTAAAGCTGTTCAGAAAGCTACTGTCTTAACGGCTGACAGAAATCAACACTTTTAAGGTGCTGATCCACAGATGAATCTACTGGAAGAGCAGTCTATGATTTATAACCAAGAGCATCCCAATCTCCTTCTACATTATCACCCAGAGGAGCAGGGAAGAATGACTGAGAAAATAATGGATCTTGGCAGAATTGGAAAGTAGCACCCGTTACTAAAAGAATTACAGCACACTCACAGTAGTGTACAAACATATGAAGTGGTGTCCAGCCTTCACTGGCCCACAAAAAAAAAAAAAAAAAAAGAAAAAAAAGATATGCTAGCATCCTACCACCTTTGTGCTTTCTGCTCCCTGCCATACAGGTCAAAAAAACCAGCCTAGGCAGGATGTGCCACAGCCTCTGGCAGCTTCACAAACTGTCCTAGGGACCATTAAGTTAAAACAGTGGAAACACAAACTTTGAAGATGAATTTTAGTTTTAAATGAATGCAAATTACTAAAGAACATTACTGCCAAAACATGATGCGGTTTAATGCCAATTTCTTGCTCACTGTAAAAAGTGCCAGGCATTTCCAAGTTCTCAAGTGAAGTACAGTGTTAGTAATGCTCTTGCAATGCTTTACTAAGTCCATTCACCTCTAATTTACCAGCATTTTACTGTTCTGCAGGCTCAACAAATCCAAATCCAGTTACTTTCATGCAATTTGAAGTTGACAATAAACAAAAAAGACCTCAGGCAACTAAAGCTTTAGCAATCAAAAAATCACTTCTGTATCAGGGTTAACAGCAATAGTTTATGAACAAACAATGAATTTAAAAAACTAAAAAAATTAAAAAATATATATAAAACATATAAATTATAATTATGAATCTAAACAACAATTATTTTCAGGAAATAAAACTAGGTCATCTAAATTATAATTATATAATGCTAGAAGAATCCTAATTTAGTAGGTAAATTTCTCCAAAATGTTCAAGTGAGACCAGCAGTGTGAGAAATGCAGAGTAATACTTCACAAGTTCTACCCTGGAAAGCAAAAGGGCTGCAATTGCCCAAGGAAATCCCAAACTAGAAAATTACAGTGTCCTTCATCTCCTTTCTCCAAGGAACTTGAAGGCTCATCTGAAATAAAAGAAAGGAGGTTTTCCAGAGAAGACGCAGGCTTTCCATCATGCAGTCAGAAAAAAAAAAAGAGATGACAAACCATTCACGTTCCCAGTATTACTATCTGGCTCTCCAGGTACATGATCTACACTGCTTAAAACAAGTAGAGCCCCCTCTCACATAAACAACTTACGATGGGCCCAACTCCCTCTCTCTGAGCTGGTAAAGCGAGCAGCCTTGCAGAACAGACTGAAGACTGAGAGCCAGAAATAAAGGAGATAACTTCTTGCCAGGTCAGATCTGAACCCATTCAGAAAACACAGCCAAGCATTCACCAGACTGAAATGAACACACAGTTGGAAAAAAAGAAAAAAGAAAAAAAAAGAGCCAAGTGAAAGACCTTGTTTCCAAGCAGTACACATTTAGCTTGGCTTAAACACCAGACATCCCCAGGTGCAGGCTGCCAGGTGTTAGCACTGTGGCTAGATTGCTAGGAGCATGTGACAAATGCAAGACCTGCAACAGATGTGCTGAGAGCACACAGGACTTAAGACCAGAAGCCTCCAGAGTAGGAAAAGCATTATGCTTTAACTCTGATTAGTGGAGTTCTAGGAAACCCCTCAGTTTGGCTTCACTTTTAAACACACAACTCATACTAACCTTGGCCTAAGACAAAGAGATGAAGTCACTACACTCAGCTAAGATGAAGAGGATATCAGTCAGTGTTCAGGCAAAACATATTATAAACTGTCTAAAAAGAAGGTGTTTCAACTGTTTCCTAAAATATTTCAATTAATAATCCAGATTAAAAAAAAAGAAGAAGAAGAAAAAAAAAGCATACATATGTTTGATTCCTTTACTGAGTGCATTGTTTATGGTGCATGGAGACGATACTGAAGAGAACACAGTTACAGACATGCTTTAAGCTAGTAAGAAACAGTAGAGCAATGCAAAGAAAATCAACCCATGGCAGTTTTCTCAGCTAATACAGGTGCTGAAATCCCACACATGCCTCTGTGGTGCATGAGAGCACACATACAGAACTCAAACTTGTCTGCACGCTTCAGCATGTACTCAGACTTATACTGCATACAAGGGAAACTATCAACCCTACTCTAGGTGACAGCATCAATACAGCTGCGTTTTTGTTCTGAAAATGAGTGTTAAAATATACATGCGACAAAATGAACAAATATCTTACAGTTTCTGAAAACCAACAGCAACCACGGGTGTTCTAATGCACACAAAACACTGGCCAGTGGAAACCACAATTCCACAAAAGAGAATACAGTCAGTGTGACACAGCAGCTGCTCTGCAACCCCAGGACAGCCCCACCTGTTGCCAACACCAACCTGCCAGGCTGTGACTGCACCTTCTTTGTCAGTCCTGGCAAAGTCAGTATTTCCATGTTGCTATAAAACCAAGGACGCAAGGCAACCCGAACGGAGGGAGTAGTGCCAGATCACTCAACCCCGAATTAGAAAGTGCTGTTGTTAATGGAAATTGCTTTTGAAGGGATAGCATTGATCTCATACCATGGTGGGCTGTATAAAATATTTTAACATCTCCATAGCAAACTGAAGGTGTGAGTGTGGTACTGGCAGACACGTTTGCGTTATTTTTAACCTGTTAAAAGCCATAATGTTTAGCTCAAGCACGGGCCAGTGACTGCGCCTCGTGACAAACGCGTGTTCCCATGACTGGGGTACCTACTCTGCAAGCCGTCCCCACGTTCTCGCGAGTTCCGCGCAGGTGGGGCGGGCACGCACTCATTGTAACCACCTGTGCCAAAAATACTCAGCAATACCTCATCTCTAATTGCACTCTTAGACTCCTCAAAAGAGACGCGTATTTCCCAGCACAAAACCGTAAATGGTTTCGGCCAGAAAACCACCGCCCTGCAACGCGCGAACAGCAGCGAGAGACCGCAGCGCCGCCACTCGCCCCGCGCCGGGCCCCGCCACGCTCGGCTCCGCCTCTGGCCGCTCCCGTACCACGGAGGGCGGGCTCTCCTCCACCTCCTCCTTACCAGTCGGTGCTCGCGCGCGGCCTGTGGCGGCGCTGCCCCGCGGCCCCGAGCCTCTCGCTTCCCGCGGCCTCCGCCTCCTCGGTGTCCGTGAGCGCCGCCTCTCCCGCGGCCCCCGGTTCCTCCTCGGCCGTGGCCGTCCGCGCTGCCGCTTTCGGTCGCCGACTCGGCCGCCTTGTCTGCGCCGCCGGGCCGTCTCCGGCCGTGCCGGCCACCTTCCCTCCGGGGCCGGCTGCCGCCCCGTTCCGGCTGCATGGTTGGGCCGCGCCCTTCACCCGCGCCGCCTGCGGCCGGGACGGTCCGTGCCGCGCCGGTCCCCGCCTCCTCCCGGAAAGAGGCCGGCCGTGAGGGCGAGAGCGGGAAATGGCGGCGCCGCACGGCGGCGGCCCCGGCTGCTGCCCTGCTCGCGGCGGTGCGGCTCGCGCGAGCCACGTCAGTGCGCCCGACCGGGTCTGTGCCAAAACAGTGCGTTGTAATGTTTAGAAAACAATGATGTTACAGCTGTGTGAGGTTCGTTTCTGCACCGTGTGAGGAAAAAACAGGAACCAACCCCTGGCGGACATCTAGTTGCGGGCAAGCCCGTGCAAAGTAAAGTCTGTCAGGCGTTCCTGCACGCGCACGGGCAGGGACTCCGAGTCCCTCCGAGCGAGGCTGTTTGCTCTGCTGTGCCTGAGCTGGAGTCCACGTGCCATGCCAGGGAGGTTTACCGAGCTCCCATCCCACAGTTACTGCACTGGTTTTCCCGTGCAAACTGTCATTTGGAAATACGTGTTAAAATACCTGTTTTGACGGGGTTTTTAAACCCAGTAATCCTCACAGCACAGTGCTGCCAGAAAACCCACACTGTGAAATCATGGGTTATATATCTCTGCACTACTGCTGCCCATAGCAAAGACTGCTGCTAGGCCTTAATGCACTGCAAACCAGTAACATTAGCATGCTTTCAGTACTGCATGCAAGCAAATACATTTACTAGGGGGATGCATCAGCAGCAAGCACGTCACTAAGACACTGGAGCAATTCCATGTGCAGCCAACACCAGCCTAGCAGGCCCAGCACTGAGCTAGAGCTAATAAACCCCATTAAACCCAAGCTGTGACTGCATCTGTGGCACAATTCATCTGTGACATGAACAATCTGCCTGCAGATAGCTGTGAGCTGACTATATGTACAGATTTAACATCTCGCAGTAATTAGTACTTACAGCTAGCTCAAAAAAAAAAAATCAGAAATATTTGGCAAAAAATAACAAATTCATGACAACTCACAAGTGTGAAGTTCATGCGTCAATAATTTTGAGGCAGATAGCAAAGTCATGGTATTGTACATGTGCGTCTTGATTTTGTAATTTAATTCTGATCTCCCTATTATTATAATCTGTTGTGATAGACAGTTAACATAAATTGTTACCATAGCACACTGAAGTCTCATTCATAGACTGTTGCTCCGAGTTACAGAAAAATAAAGAACAAAAGGTAACACTATAATGTGTAACATTTAATGTGTAACACTATAATGTGTTAACAGAGAACTATGAGGCACAAGAGGATGCAGTATGAGAAGCTATCCAAATGGTCAAAATGTCAGGAGATCTTTGCATGAGAGTTGCTTAGGTACTGTCAGTTTTCATAGGCGTCAGCAAAACAGTCCATTAGGGAGAAAACATGATGATAGTGAGAGTGATTTATTTGGTGATAATGGCTAAGTTTGTGTCATTGATTATAGGGAACTCATACCAAGCATGAAGAACAGCAATGGAGAAAGCAAAATTATTCAAAAAAGATAGTAGGTGAATATAAGAGTGCTGGTGTAAAATTGGCGCAAAGAAGAAAAATGAGACTGGAAGGAAAAGTGTGAAAAGCCTTCAAAAAGAAAAGAAGTAGCTAAGTTTTCATGTAGCAGCAGAGAGGATCACTGTGAAGAGATGAGCTGTGTTTGGCTCCCCAAAATGATACATTTAGGGATCTCTTTGTGAGGACGCTTACCCTCACAATGCTCTTCTGTCTTTTGTTTAAATATTAATTACAATGTATATCCATATCATCTGTGTTCTCCCTACTGAAGTCATTTCAGTCCAAGAGCAGTTGTGTTAGGGCAACAAGTTCTGCTTCTCCTTTTGCTCTGTGGTCTGCAGTCTACGTAGGGTAGCTTCAGAAGTCTTTTCTAATTTCCAGTTTTAGGGAGGGTGAAAGATCGGATTGGGGAGCACACTTGCTCACTTGCTGCCTATGGCAAAAGACAAAGCATTACAATTTCTACTCTCTACTATTCTGAGAAGGGTGTCACATTTTAGGGAAGAAAAAAAAAGAAAGATAGAAAGAAAAAAAAAGAAAAAGAAAAAAGAAAAAGAAATTCAGCCTCCTGTAATCTTCCTGACCTGTTGCAGAACCCCAGGTGTCAGGCATGGTTAGTGGGCATGGTGGGGATAGGTTGGGGTTGGACAATCCTGGAATCTTTTCCAACCTCAATAATTCTATGATTCTATGATTCTAATGTAGAAGGCAGCCAGTTAATAGAGGTTTATTCATGTGCTTGATTGACATTCATACTTAATGCCTTTTTGAGGCTGTCTCAAGGTTTTTCTGAAATCTCACTTGCCGTACAGCTACTGGCAATGTTTCAGCTATGTTAGTTGTCCGGCAAAATGCACATCCCCTTTCTAGGAGCTCAGTTGACTAAGTTAGAGCTTAGCTGTCTGAGGTCAGCTGCCCTGCTAATAAGAACTGTTGTGAAGAAAGCAAGAAGCAAGGGCCTCCATCTCCTTTCTCTTGTAGATTTCTGCAGAGTCTAGAACCAGGATGAAAATTCTTCCCTCACTTAGGGCTTGTTGGGACTGCTGTGTCACTTCTGCTATTCTTGGCTGCTAGGCTGGCTCATGAGGCCAGAGAAGCTAAGCATACAGATGGTTGACATGCATATGTTATAATTACTGTGCTTATTGCTAGGCTACAAGGCCTATACATGAACTAAAATCCTGTTCAGCTACACTCAGTATGCATTATGCATAAACAGGATACAGACTTATGGACGTCTAAATATAAGACAGAAGATGACAGAGAGACAAAGTGGTGAAGCACCACTTCAGTCAGAGTCATAGCCAGTGGTCTCAGTACACCAGCAAGCTTACTGTTATCAAATCTCATCACAAGAGGTAGTCTTTATGGAATGTTTAAAGAAGAAATCTGGTATACTTTTGTGGACACTTAAAAGACACTGGATAACAAAAGTGAAGGAAAAAATAAAATATAAAATAAAATATAAAGTAAAATGACAGTGGAAAATATTGAGATTATTTTCTGAAAATTCAGCAAGTGGCTATAAAACATTTATACATTCAGCTGATATTCATCTACTCAGGAGCCTGCTACTGGGCACTAAAATAGATGACAATGTGTGAAAACTACAGGCTGGAAAGCTTGCAGTTAATGCAAGACATTTGCAAAGACCAAAGAAAATAATGTTCCAAGAGTTAGGATGAAAGAGGAGTGGTATGAATGGATAGGAAGGACTGCAAAAGAGAGATTTTGTATCCTGAAGACTTAAAAGTTGGACTTGGTGACCTATATGATAATTTTAGCTGAACCCGTATCAGTTACAAAAAAAAAAAAAAAAAAAATCTTCTTACCTGTTTTTTTACTGAGTAGATGGCTGATAAATTTAAGCATCCTTTTCTATTTCTGACTTTAAAAACCTAACATCTACTTGATTATTCCAAAATTATGTGGCCTACAAAGAGTAAGCATCAAACAAATGATTAACATCATCAGATGTGATGGAATAACTAAAAACCAGCAGAGATCTGTGAAAGAAGCTAATTGCCTGATTCAGGCATGCATTCTCAGAAACAAGAAAACAGCAGTGAAAAGTTACACCGTATGAGAGAGACTATAGGAAGGTATGGACATTAGAGATACATATATTAATATAATAACAGTGGTTTCATTTCCTTCTACTGCTTATGCAGTCTACAGTATTAAATTGTTTTTGTTGCAGTTTGTCACTGGGGTTATCCATTGATGACTCCCCTTCATTTTACTCATTTCTGTCCTCACCCAATCCTTCCAGCACTTCCTCACCTTATCTTACTCAGACCTTCCTATAGGGAAAAGTCTTTTCAGCTAAACTTATTTTTCTGAAAACATTTTTTTTTTTGTCCTTTTCTATTTGCTTAACTCTAAAAATTCCCCAGCAGAGCACTTCTAACACCTAATTATTTACCAGTGCCACCGTGCCAGCATGGTTACTGTCTCCCTATGCATCTTCAGTACCCTTGTGTTCCTTTTCTGCTGATGGATTCTGAAACAGTGACTTCCTCAAATTTTCTAGAGACCATTTCTGAAATTTTGACGTATCTTCTACACAGTGTTGTAAGGAACAACACCATGACTCACTGTCTCATTACACTGCAAAACTTTAATGTCTGTCTTTAACAATATGTAGAGTGCCTCTTAAGGTATTAAAAATGTAAGAGCTTGTGTGATTGAACATCTTATGAAACAATAGTTGTTTTGATTGCATTTAGAAATGTCATGAGAACATTGTCCTAGAACACATGTGTGTTTTATTTAGTTCACAATGATAGAAACAGTTATGACAATACAGAAAGAGAACACAAATAATTTGATGGATTGCTTTGCAAGTGTTTCAAGGTATATCTAATGGAAGTCTGTGCTATTTAATGAGCTGCTTTCTTTTTCTCTTTTTTCCTTTTATTTTTACAGCTGCCTCCAAAAGATATACAGAAAACAATATGCAAGAGTGCTAAGATTCTGATGACAATTGATCAAGAAAAAGAATGGAAGTAAATCTATTCAGCAATTCTACTGTTATAAATAGTTCATCCATCAACCATAAACAGTTAGAAGGGCACAGCCTCTGGGAAGTTATTACTATTGCCACTGTAACTGCAATTGTAAGCTTAATAACCATAGTGGGAAATGTTCTTGTAATGATATCCTTCAAGGTTAACAGTCAGCTCAAAACTGTTAACAACTATTACTTGCTCAGTCTTGCCTGTGCAGACCTCATCATTGGAATATTTTCTATGAACCTCTATACCTCTTATATACTCATAGGCCATTGGTCTCTTGGAAGCCTGGCGTGTGACTTGTGGCTAGCGCTGGATTACGTAGCTAGCAATGCTTCAGTCATGAACCTCCTAGTCATCAGCTTTGACAGATATTTTTCCATCACAAGGCCTTTGACATACAGAGCTAAACGCACGCCCAAAAGAGCTGGCATCATGATCGGCCTGGCTTGGCTAATCTCCTTCATTCTATGGGCACCTGTAATATTATGCTGGCAGTATTTTGTGGGTGAACGAACAGTACCCCCTGAGGAATGCCAGATACAGTTTTTATACGAGCCCATTATCACTTTTGGTACTGCAATTGCTGCTTTTTACATTCCAGTGTCAGTGATGACCATTTTATATTGCCGCATCTACAAAGAGACTGAGAAACGTACCAAGGACCTCGCTGAACTTCAGGGTTCTGAGTCTGTGGCCGAATTTGAGACGATAAAGCCTCGAAAAGCTTTCCTGAAGTCTTGCTTCAGTTGCAAGCAACAAAACTTAGTCAAAAGGGAGAGATGTCAGGCTTCCTGGTCTTCATCTAGTCGAAGTACATCAGCTACAGTGAAGGCATCCCAGGCAGTGAGCACGTGCACTGAGTGGGCTAAGGCTGACCAACTGACCACCTGCAGCAGCTATGCATCATCAGAAGAAGAGGACAAACTTGCCACTGATCCTGTTTTCCAAGTTGCATACAGGAGTCCATCTAAAGGTAAGGAAGAAGAATTTAATGAAAGGGAAAGTAAGGATATTGTTGTCAAAGACCAACCTGAAGAAAACGATTTTGAGACCCAGCAATACTTTTTGTCACCTGCCATCGGCCAAAAAAGTAAAAAATGTGTGGCCTACAAATTCCGCTTGGTGGTTAAGGCTGATGGCACTCAAGAAGCCAACAATGGTTGCCGTAAGGTAAAAATAACTCCTTGTTCTGCTGCTGTGTCAAAGGATCCTTCCATCAAAAGCATGGATCCAAATATAAATAACCAAATCACCAAAAGGAAAAGGATGGTTCTTATAAAAGAACGTAAAGCAGCACAGACTTTGAGTGCCATTCTTTTGGCTTTTATCATCACATGGACTCCCTACAATATAATGGTTTTGATCTCCACATTCTGCTCGGACTGCATTCCTCTGACATTGTGGCACCTTGGATACTGGCTATGCTATGTGAACAGCACTGTTAATCCCATGTGTTATGCTCTCTGTAACAAAACTTTCAGGAAAACTTTTAAGATGCTACTTTTCTGCCAGTGGAAAAAGAAAAAAGTGGAAGAGAAACTGTACTGGCAGGGCAATACTCGAATGCCATAACAACTCCTATATAAGAGATAAATGGAAAAATAGATATTAACATAGCCTAGTAAAGGACTTTTGATTCCGTGTTTTCAAAGCTGTTGTTTTATATGTCTATGTGTTAAAAAAAATAGTCAGCAAAAAGTGATATTTTGCATGAAAGTAGTGTATTTGGGATAAAGAAGTCAGTGGTTACTGGCAGGGTGTTCATGATTACGCAGTAGATCTGCATTAAAATTGTTGTGTTTGGGTTCTTCTGTCCTTTCTTTCAGCCTGAGAAATTGTAGTGTGTCTTATAAACTTCTAGAAATTAGCACATGATTATCATCCAGTCATCAGGGCAGGTTATCCAGCCTGTCTCCTCTTAGTGCAGAACTGTTTCTTCCTATAGTTCCTTTTCTTCTTTCTGCTGTATTGTCAATTTATTTTTCAATAGAACAAGCAATGGAACACGTATTACTTCTGTTTTGAGACTTTTCCACATGCTACGGAATGAAATAAGGACTATTTAAAGAGGGAAATACTGTTATCAATACTAGGGAGATTAGGGATTTAGGGAGATTCTTACTATTCCAAAAGAATACACTTACTACAGGAGAATGTAATACTAAGAAAATTTGCACTTTAAGATGTCTTTTCTGGGGAGACAGAAGAAGGGCTCACAGGGAAGGAATCAGATAATGTATTTCATATAAGGAGGATCCAGTCCACATCTCACACATCCTGCAGTTACATCCTGCACATCTCAGTTCCATCCTGCAAGTCAGTGTTATCTAAACATGGTGATAGTTAGCAGATATCTATGAATTTGTATTTCTTCATTTCCTAATGCCTCAGAAGAATACATTTTAAATTTATGCAGTAGTGACAGTAGTACTGACCAGAACTGACTATAAGGATGGATACAGTTTGTCTATTTTACAGTGTGTGGGAGATAAGTCAAATCCTTCTTGCAGTCTCTCTATTGCACTCCCCCTTGCAAGTGCACAAAAATGTGCATCAATGCCCTGCAAATTCACCTACCTATCACAAAATTATTGGAAGCCATGGCAAAATTGGTATTTCTGAAAGAAGAAATATTTTGTAAGTATTTCTCCATTATCTGTATAAAAGTTTTGTGCTTTCATAGCACTTCTATCTCTAAATATCTTTACAAATACTAATCAGCATCAGGTGTTTGGAAATAGAAGTTTCCCACTCCAGCAGAACTTTGTCTGCTGCAACACTGGGGGCTGGAGACAATCCCACCTGGGGCTGTGGCTCCTGGGACTCCGGGTACAGCTGCAGTGAGCTGATCACCTGTCCAGTAGCTGAGGTTTGCCAGGGCTTTGAATGCGGTAAAGACATTCATGTGCCTATCTGGTATCTGTGTTAGACTGGGAGAAGTCGCACACCCTTGACAAGTAAGTATGTGAAGGCAGGGCAGCTTTTAGCACAAAGCCACTGACTGAATGGAAACAATGCCTGGCTCATAGTGGTAGAAAAATATGCTAGTGGTGACAGGATTCATGAGGAGTGAAATTTTAAAGTACACAAATACTTATGAGTAACAGAGAAAGAATTTCACACACCTCACTGAGTCCACCTCAAAAGTCCAGATTCAGTTCTAGCCTCTATCAAAATTCAGGGTGAGATGCTCTGAAGTAGAAATTTGGGCCAGTGTTTATTTTTTTAGCTATTATACACATTAGGGGGACAGTGCAGCAGTGATGAGACTCAGCTGCATATTTCAGGGATCACGTTAGTTCATCCTGAACATAACACTGCTCCCAGCAGAATCATTCATATAATTTATTAGAGTATCATCAACATATTTCCCTGCAGATATATAAATCCTTCATGTCAGCAATCACAGTACAAGTAATTAATACTTTTTATCCTCAATCTCCAGAGGGAAAAACTGTCAGTGAAAGATTAGCAGTGTAGTAATGTAAAAATACATTCTTGGAGTTCACTCGATTGATCTTTTACACACCACACTGTGCCTAATACTTTGTGTGCATTAGCATATGACTACTTATTAAAAGAATGCATTGGTCTTTTCAAAGACCCTTTCATCAACTTTCCTCTGTCACTACCAGAGCTTTTTCTGTGTGCAGTAACTACGTACATGTCAGTTATTACAGTAGGTAACTTTATACTACATTGGTTTGGACATTCAGTAAACTGCATTTGATTTTTAGCAAATGAATGCCCTCTGTGGCATAAGCTGTAGCTGCAGGCAAAATTCATGAGATAGTAACTATTGCTGCTACCTGCGATGTTGTTTCTAAAGTAAAGCATTGGCTTCTACTTCTAAAATTAAATTGAATATATTTTGTTGGTTTTGGCTTCTGTTGAACTAGAATGCTGTGTAAATGTTTATGGACTCTGTGCTTAGTAAATGTATTAGAGTAGATGGTGATGGATGCAACAATGTTGGTTCACTATAATTGTGAAACGTGTGCTCAAACTATGCTGCTAACACTTCACAGTGTGAGACATTACACTGCCAAACCTGGGTACATTGTAAAGACCTGGAATTATATTAAGAGCTGTTTGTTGCTTTATTGTTATGTGAGATGTTTACCCTTAAAAAAAAAAAAAAAAAAAAGAAACCACAAAAGCTCATTAGAGTGTGAGTTAGTATTTAGTTTCTTAATTTTATTTTGTTTTCTAGCTCTATAAAGGCTCCTTTAAACATGTAGTGGGGCTTCTGCAATGTAAAACAATCTCATTATCTGTATTTCTCTTTTAATGAACCTTTTACTGACCCTTTAATTTATTATGGTCGTGGACTTATGAAAAGAACTTTTTCTTAAACTGCACTTTATTTATACATGCATATACATATATTTGTCTATATATCTATGTATTATCAATATAGTTGTATGAACATACATCCCCAAATAAGCTTTTCAGAGACCTTGCACATTTAAATATTTTTGAATATTGAATTTTCCCACAAAGGAAACAGAGGTATTGTTTTTGTCTCTCCTTTTTTATGTAAGCAAGTCTCCCCGTGAATCTCAGAAACCCATTCGTTTTACATAAATATACTTTATAAAGACTTGAAAGAGTTCACAGAACTGGGGAAGGCTGAAATGAAGAGATAGAGAGTGAATACAGCGAGAACCTGTAAAATATTTTTCCATTAACTTAATTCTACAATTTAGTTACTAATCATAATTGTTCTAATGTATAATTATTCTATGCACTTCAATTAACAATTGCTGTTAATTGCTGAAAGGTATTTTTGTATGTGGAGTTTTGTTCCTCATCCCAGTTGTACCCATAGCATGAACTGCGTTGGTTTATATGTACTTGAGGATTCCAGAGATGCAGAGATGTACTTAAGCAAAAATCCTTAATTGTACTTCCTTATCCCCCTATGTATTCTGTTCCAGTTTTGGAGTCGAGCCTCACAAAAGTCCCAATTTCTACTTTTAATTATTTAATGAGTTATTTCTGATCATTTTATCTCCTACACAGAGCATTTTGAGAAATCTGTATCACTGCCTCCTTGTCAAATTCCACACACGATCTATGTCAAATTAATTGAACTAATACATCTTAATGCAAACATCCCTAAGGACAGTCATACACCCGAAAGAATAAATAAGGCACTGGGAGGTGGTAAGTATATTAAACCTAAGTCAGAAGTCATTTTAACAATTAAAAAGTCTGATGCAAGTCTGGAAGATAGTGTTTTCTCTTAGAACACAATTATTATGGAATCAGATACTCAGTTTGAAACTCAGAACTGAATACCTGCAGACTGTCACTAGACTGTATTTTGAATAGAATTTTGTAAAAACAGTTCCTTACCTTTAGTAGGAAACAGTTTCCTATCAGCCCTTCACAGTTTGGGATTTCTAAAATCTTCATATTGAATAAGAATATTTGGCCATCACTTTCCTCAAATTACTCTGTGATATTATACTCTGACATAGCCACTTCTACTCGCTCTGGATTATTTGCTTTAGGAAAACAAAGTAAAAAAAAACCAAACAACTGAATTATGTAATTTACCTCTGGGATTAATTTTCTTTACTTTCTATAGAGATAGGAGTAACATGAAGGAGTCACCTGGGTATTAGGAAACCAAATGACTTTCCTCCGATGTTCATAACAGACGAGCTGGAGTTACCATTTTCTGTATACTCAGTGGCTTCTCCATTTGAAATGTACTTCCAAACCTCAGCTCCAAAACAACATGTCCTTCTCTTTGAAAGCTCTAAGAAAGAAGTGTTGATGAGTGGATTGGAATATTCCTAATTATTTTCATCGTCAATCCAGCTCTTAGAGTAGTTTCCATTCTTTCTTCATTTAGAAGCATGGAACATACCACACTCCATGACTTCCATTAAAGTCAGTGCTTGAACTATTAACGTTTGTCATGTTTTTGTCTGCAGATCTATTAAGACCATTTATTACTATATGCTAATCTAATTCCCATACTGGAATTCAGTGTCAGCAGAGGTCTGTAGGACTCCAGTTTACACTAGAGAGTGCCAACACTAGAGAGTGGACAGCTGGATTTGGGCTGGTGATGCCTGAACTGTTCATGGAGCACATTCCACAGGTCCTTTCCTCCAAAACCCTCCAAGCAGGATAAGCGAGCTGCAGAGCAGGTTCTTTGCCTTTGAGGATCAGATACAGCCTGCTGGCTTTCAGCTGGATGTTTCCATGTCAAGATTATTTGTGCTGTTTTTTGGTAGTAGTGTTAGAATCTGTCTATCTAGATGGGAACTTGATGGGTAAAAGCTATGGGAGACAGCAATTTCCTTGTATCTTCATTACAACCTTTGGAGGTTTCCTGATGCAGTTGCAGCAGAATCCACATTATTTGACTTGATTACAACAATTCAGTTCATAAATTCATTCACTTCTTGCTCTATTATACTTCTTTTTTTTAATCACAATTTGAAGGCAAAACATTACCTGCTGCAAAATATGGATATACACTATATTGGCCTCACCTGCACAACTTACCTGTATCTTTTTCTGAAAGTGTTACAGTGCAATGTAAAAAATAGAATTTTCTTTCATGACTTCTCCATTTTCCAATTAATTTCTCAAGTAATCATGCCAGTCTTGGTCTTCTCTAAACACAGTACAGTTTATTTGTCTCTAAATTAATTTTCATGGCAATGACAAGATCCCATTTTTTAATTAAAAAGCAGAACTTCGCCAATATCTGTTGCCTGAGTTTCTGCAACTGAAAATCTACAATAAAATACAAGATATTCTAATTGTTATCCTGGCAATTTGTAGAACACAAGAATGAAAACTCTTAAGTAGTAATTCAGCTATTTCAATTATATTGAAAAGTGTGAAATAGAAGATTCTAAGTAACCCCATCATTTGTACAAGTAAACAGGATCTTCAAGGTTACCAAAACCAAAATGCTTTTATTTATGATTTTAAAATAGATGAATTCATCATGAATTTAAAGGCTTTCTCTTTGTGTTACAATCGAGAAAAAAAGACATTGTTTAAGTAAGCTCAAGGTTGAGTACCAAAACAATTGAAGCCAGCACATGTAAAGTAATGCCAACACTGTTCTTATCGCACAATGGTACTAAAAACAAAAAACAAACAAACAAAAAGCTTTAGTATTTCATGGAACAAGAGGAAAAATTGGAGCTGTGGGCTAGTAGCCTTTACTTGGCCTTGGACTAGTAGCTTTTAGTGGGAAAGCTCATGAAGCCATTAGCTCTAGGTGCTCTAATAAGAAAGAAAATACTGTTCTGAGTAATTCATTAGATATGGAACCATTAAAGAAGCATTTGGAGATGAGGCTTCTACCAAGTAAAAATATTAAAATATCTTTCACTAAAGGTAAAAAAGGCTTTATGCTACCATATGGTACGCAATACTCTCTGACAAGCATTTTGTAAATATAGGTACTTCCCTTGAAATTTCCTTCCTGCATAATTTGTGAAGATGCGCAGTTAATGATGAACATTCATCCTGGAGCTTCTAAAATTCATGTGTATGTATGTGTATCTGCTATATCTCCCAGATTTCACACCTAACTCCTCCTACGGCCAAAATACTATAAAATGGGTAGTGTAAATCTTTTGTTAAAGGTCATCTTTCTCATTTCTGTGACTGGTAGATATCTATATGGTTTAGGTCCAGTCCTGGGCAATATGTGATCACAAACCTCTTGCAAGGGCTAATTTTTTCATCACAATTATTATTTAATTAGTGTGATTTTACTTCAGTCACTTGACAAAGAACCCATGTCCCATTTAAAGGATACATGGCTCACCTACAATTCCTCCTTCTGACACGGACAACAGTTAGTTGCATACAGTGGGCTGTGTTCAACAGGTTTGACCATCATCCATGAAAACTTGCATAAATGCTTCTTGTTGCAGTCCTTTTGCCAGTATATCACGTTCCTACGGTTTAGATTTGCCCCAGCACATGCATCATACCACCAGCCTCCCCCAGGAATACCATTGTGTTCTAGTTTGGCACAATTCTGAAAGTAATTGTCATTGTCTCTGTCTTTGGTGGTGAACTTCTGGTTGTCGTGGAGGTAAGCTTCTGTGTCCAGAGTTAGAGCATCAGTAGCATTGCCTTTGTATAGGCCAACCCTGATTCGGTATTGAGCTTCTTCATCTTCAATACGGAATGGTTCGTACTGTCCCCATTTGATTTCAGCATTTAGGTCTACAAGTTTAACTCCAAGTACATATTGCACAGAGCCGCCAGTTAATTGATGCATGTACTCATTTCCTAACCAGTGGTTGTCATGAACAGAGCCAAACCCATATTTGTAATCGTGCCACGTTCTATCAAAGTCGACAGTACTGTTGGCTGTAATGTGCTGGATTACTGTCCAGCCACCATCCTGCATGTTACAAGAGACAACAATTGGGTCTTCTTTTGGTTGGATGATGTAAAGACCATCTCTGGAATTTCCTCTGGAGTGCTGAAAAATCTCAAAACAATCCCTTAGATAGTCTAAGTAGGGGGGAAAAAAAAAAAAAAAAAAAAAAGAAAAAAGTTATAAATTAAATTTCTGTTCAATTTTTTTTTTTTAAACTCTGCCCTCCAGAGTAAGTGCATCATTGCCTTGATCTGGCTGGAAACTGAGTCAGACTGACTTCAGCCCAACTGAAAGGCATGCAGTTGGCAAAAAAAGGATGATTTGAGGGCAAAACACACTGGAAAGTTCCTGAAAGGTGTTGTTATATTTTGTAATACAGACGTATGTGATTTTATGTATGGTAGAAGTATGATTGTAAAGCCAAAATGTACAAATACACTCTTCCTCCAGTTGAAATAGTCCCTCACTTGCTCCTAAGAGGCATGTGATTATACTAGCAAATACTTGTAATTTGTATTTAACAAAGAATTTTTAATTTATATTTAACGAAGACTTAATCATTTTATGTTTCTATTGAAAAATTTCTTAAAGATCACCTGTGATGTAATATGACAGTTTTTCAGAGCTAGGAAATTCTAAGCTCGGTCCTGTCGATAACTGATAGGAATTTAGATACTGTATTTAGAACTCAGTTGCTTTGTTTTCACCAGAAGCATTCTTCTGGAAGGCTAGAATATTTCAGGGAGGCACAGGTTTTTTTCAAAAAATTGTCAAAAAGCAACAAAGGAAAAATATTTCCAAATATAAAAATAATAATAAGCTCAGAAAAAAAAAAAAAATACTTTTCCGTGATAAAAGCATTGACCAGAGGCTCCCTGCTAATCCTTTACTGAACACATTCTTCCCTGGTTATACGCTGTCATGCACAATGAGGACAGCTAAATTTTTAATCAGCCTTTGTTTAGTTAGGGTGAATTCTGTTACGCTAAAAATGTTCTGTTATTATTCTGTGTAAGATAAATCTTCCGGTTCTCAATTGTTTTAGAAGCTTTTCAGCTGCAAATTTATCTCCTGGAATGTGAATTAAATTTACACATTGTACTGCAGATGGCCTTACTTGATGCCTCTGATTTATCCATAGTCTTTTTAAAAACATTTCTGCTGATGAATTCAATGATTGAACTTGCAGCATTTCGTTTCCGTTAATCTAGACTTCCATCTTTGGATTTTTGTAACTGGTAAGTCCTAACCTTGAAGTAAAATCTGGAATTTCATACTTTATTTTTTATCCCATCAGTATTACTTAAGAATATCTGATTATTTTTTTTCTGTAACATTCTGGCTCTTCGTATTGACATTCCTCTACATTACGTAAAGAATGGAATTTTTTCAGTACATTCCTACTATTGTTTCAGTATACTTAATAATACTAATACTTAATAAGTACACACTTAGAAGCAAACATTCCCAGACTCCTTTGACTTTACTGTTTACTTTTCTACCTAAGTCATCGCCCTTTTCAGCTTTTACTGAAATTACAATGCCTTCTCTGATTTAATATCAGGGTATGAAGAACTGTAATGCAGACTCTGAAAAGTCCAGCTGGACTAAACTTGTTGAATACTACTATGCATAGTATCCTCACTGTGTTAAATATAGCCTTTTATATCTGATATTCAGACATTTTCTGGTGCTCTAAGGCACTCAGGGCAGATTTACAGAAGCATATAGGCTTTCTGAGGTCTTACTTCTAGGCTTTTCATTGCCAAACAGAATCTCCAGACATGAATAAAATACTTTGTCTCATTACTATCTGCAAGAAATTATCACACATCCTAAAAGAGAAAGACTTCAAATGCAGTCACATAAAAGCTGGACCACAGTTTTCAGAGCATTCCTCTGGTAGACAGTCTGACTCCAAATCTGATCCGGCAAGTTTAGAGAATGGCCATTTAAGTAGAGAGAGGTCTTCAATCCAGCAATACACACAGTGACACTTGTATTTACCCAGTGAATGTTATTCATGCAAAACAGAACAGCTTCTATCAACCACATGAGAAAACTATTCAAGCTGGTTGTTGCAGAATTAATTTAAAAAGTGAATTTTATAGACCCTCAAATGCCAGCAGTCAAAGGAGGAAACTAAACCAAATACACTACTCACTTTGTCTGCATTTTATGTGGGATTTACTCCAGCAAATGTATTAGAAAGCCTACCAAGTTGGACCTTGCAAGCTAGGTAGGCAGGCAATATCTCTATTAGTTATAAGTATCAATGGGGTTCAGGTCCTGATGTGACAGATGTAATCCAGACATGACTGTCATGACTGAATAATTCTTAAAAGGCAACAAAATATTTTTTAGAAAAATATTTTTAACTGTTAATTCCTCTTGAATTAGGTCAGCTTAGCAAGAGATTTGAAGATTTTGAACTTTGGGACAGGACACGTTCCTATTTCAAAGTACTGTTGCAGAGCAAACTTTCAAATATGCTGAAAACATTCCACAAAGCAATACAGTAAAGCACCGCACACACCCAGATTACTCACTCACCCTTCATGAGTACCTTTATCATTGATGTTAGCCAGTCTGTCATAATGTCTTTGAGACAGAAGGTGGGCATTAGCTAAGATCACTGCCTCTTTGGTGGTCACCAGCACAGTGCAATGGGAGAAGAAGATCAGAAGAAATCCCGCTGAACTCTTCAATAGCATCTTTTTTCAGAATCAGCCCTCCTGCAACAGTCCACAGCTATAATACAGACTGCAACTGAAAATGGAAACGTTTATGACCTTTAGTACAGTTCTCTCTCTTTTAGGAGAAAGGTATTGAAACACCTGGTTTCAGTGAGAGCCTCTGTCAAAAATGGCTTCTTCCATCTTTCAAGTGTATCTCCCTTTCCTGATGTTTCACAGTACTTCCAGCTGGTGGTTGTTCTGACATGGAGCCCTGTGTTGTATCACTTACACTGTACCTAGAACAACCTAATTATCTGTAACCAAACGTAACAGAAAATAATGTAATGACATACCTTAGAAGGACGTCTTACATCTATCAGAACTGAAGTTTGCTTATTCCCCATGTATGTGAATAGTATTGAAGCAGAGGCACTGATGGACAAATTGGCACAATCAGGAGCACTAGCTCTTCCAACTCTCTGAATTTCAAACAACACTCAATCCCATGCCTTTCTAGTACCATGAATATTCCCATACACTGAAGAATTCACTTCAGCAATTCTGGACTTGATTTTGGATGAATTTCCATCCATAGCTATAAAGAACAGGTCACAGGCTTAACTCACAGGCTTAAATCAGATCTGGAAAAAAAGCTCAATAAACAAAACAAAAAGGAACTCTTCCACTTTTCTTCAATCTCAAGACACACAGGGGTTCAATATTTGGAATCAAAAGTGCTTTGAACCTCATTCTGTCCTCTTTTTTGGGTTACTTCTTTAGTAACTCTTCATCCAATACAGAAAGAAGTCTCAGGCTGTTATTGGGGTCCTCACCTAAACACATTCCAGTCTGAATGAAGTATTTCTATATCAGTGAAAGCTCAAACTGAATCGGAATAACATCTCCCATGCTCTCCAAGGACAAATTTGCTTAAAATTTAGCCAAAGCCTTTACATCATATATGGTTGGACTTATAGGTCATTTCCAACCTTGTGGTTCTAGGATTCTGTGATTAAGGCTGAATATATATCTCTACCAAACAGCTCTTTGGTCAGAGCATATTTCCTGCCAGTGTCAGCACAGAGCCTACACAGGCCAGCTCCTTTCTCCACAGTGGTTTACACTGCAATAAAGCCACACTCCTTATGAATCTAAAGATTCAGCAGCAGATCCAGTAAAACAGTTTTCCAGAGTGAAAAAGCATTGAACACGTTTTTAAAAATGTTCAAAATATATCACTGTAATAGAAGTCAGGCTTGAGAATTGGTTTTTGTACTTATCAGGCAGAAAAACAGCAAAACAGAATTTGCTTATTCTACTTACGGCAATACAGTAATAATTCTGATTTACTATTAACATACAATTTCCTATTACATCCAAAGTTGGTTATTTGACATTGAGATACTATTAAAAAAAAAAAAAAATTCTGCACATGGTTTCCCCTACAGTACTTAAGTTCTGTTATGTTTGCATTTCCTACTGTCATGTACCCCCTTCACTGAAAGCTTCTATTATTATTTTTAAAATTATTAGAAATGACTGTAAATCTAAACCTATCCCACCAACATTATAAAACATTAGGAAATCTGTATTCAGACCTAAAGCTTCCAGGTTAGCTGTTTCCTTCTTCTAGCATTTCTGAGCAAGTCAGTCCTTTTTCTTCCCTCACATTTACTGAGTCCATTGAAATAATTTACAGATTCAATTTGTTCTAGAATAGAAATTGGTATTATAAGTTATTAAGAAAGCAACTGAGGAAAACAGCAGGAAGATACCTTACCTCTTACAGTGAAGCTTGACAAAGAAACAAGTGCACACAAATGTATGAGCTCATACTCTACAGTTGTACTTTGCCTGCTACTCAAGTTCAGGTGAATAAATCAGCTCCAACACACTATCTCAAATGTAGAAGTGCAGCAAAATTGCATCTTCGTTATTTCACTCTGGTGGACTTTGCTCTGACATATTACATCTGCAAGTAAGAATATATGAATCATAAAGAACAAAGTTCTTCCATAAGGATTAAAATAACAGCATAACTAAATTAATTACTTAGATTAATAAATAGATCAATTATTTTCCCAATTAATGAATAAACATAGCAAAGAAATTTTATTTCAGAAAATTACGTATGTTGTTTATACACCTGAAGTTAGATGCTGAAAAGTACTACATCATTTTTGCACTGGTAAATCGACGAGATGCTGTATTGCTAATCACATTTAAAATCCTATAGTCAACTTGTTTTTAAAGCATAAGGAAGAAATCAATCAAACTGACCCCAAACCATCTTGTTCCTTCAGGCCCATTCACATCAAAGCATGAAATTAAAACATAAAGCACTGCTTCAAAGCTATAAAAAGAGAAAAAGCAAAAGCAGAACAGGCTGGTCAATAGGTTTCTATTTTAGTTTATTTGGATTATCAAGTGTTGATTAACATTCATTTACATCAAAAAGGTAGTGAAGTAGATGAATTAATTGTCACCGTATTTTCTTGTATCTGAAGGTTGTGTTATCTATCTGAATGACTTCCAGATGACATCTAAACTAGAGCAAGATGAGCCAACACATTTGTACTCTTTGATCCAACCTGCAGCCCAGTTTGAACACTTTCTACTCTGAAAAAAAAAAAAAAAAAAAAAAAAACAATTAAAATGTGGAAAACATGTAAGTCCTGTGTAAGTTTTACTCGAGGATTTGTTCTATGTGTAATTCCTGTTCAATTATTCATTCTCAGTGAAATCACAACATATGCAATATATTGCAACAATGAAATACATACATTCAACAGAATGTATTATGAAAGATTTATCTATAACATTTAAAACTCATTGATATTTCTTTTCATTTTTAAAGAACAAATAACACTTACTATACATGTGAATGACCACAAGGAGTCAGAACAGTACCTTTTCTCTGGCACTGGTCAATCACAGAGAAAAGCTGAAGAACACACATTCCATGCTCATTGCATTATCACAGATTTATAGAATTGTTTGACGCTTAAAGGTCATCCAGTCCCCTGCAAAGAACAGTGACACAGCTAGACCTGGTTGCTCAGAGCCCTTCCCATTCTGACCTTGAATGTCTCCAGGGATGGGGCTTCCACCACAACATATTTAACAAGTAATGCACAAGTAATTGCTCACCACTCCCCAGATGATGCCAAACTAGCCCCCTGAGCAGCAAAGAGAGAGATCATGAACTCCCAACCCCTTCAAAACTCTTTCCACTTGATATCATATGGTATAGAATATCCCTCTGGCTTGTTTAAGTCAGCTGTCCCAATTCCATTCTCTCCCAGCTCCTCAGGTCCCTCACTGTGACTAGCCTTGGCTCAGTAGGCAACTATAAACATCACTGTTACCAACATTGTTTTTTTCCTAGAACCAAAACACAGCATCATGCCAGACATTGTGAAGAAAACAATTCCATCTCAGTTGAAACTAAGATACTGATATTCATGTTTGATGTATCTAACTTCTGGTTAGTATCAAGCTTTATAGGTAGTGACTAGAGTATGAAAACACTGTGCTGTATCTTATTAAATAATACTTTGAAGGCATACAGATCTTGCTGAAATAACATACTAAGGAAGGGCAGAAGGTGTCTTCCCACTCTGACAATTTAAAATATACTTCAGAAAATACCACTGACTTAAGTGGTGGCAGGTTTCCTATCGCCTAGCTATAAACTGGGATATATGTTTGTTTTGTGCTTTTGATTTCTTCATTTTCCATCACTGTATACCTCCTCCCCTTTTTATTTACTACCTTCCCCTTTGCTTCTCTTTGATTTCCACTCTTCTATCTCAACTGGAAGAGTAGAAATGAAGTGGGAAGCATTTAATTAGAAGAGAGCAGGTAACAGCACCTGTTTATTTGTGCTGAGAAAGGCAGCTATTTATGTACCTGAAAACTTCAAACAACAGAAACCATTACATATTACACCTCAGTGGGCATGAGTGACAGGCTGGGTGAGGGGACTCTGCAAGGTTCAGGGAATGTACCATACCTGGTGTGCTTGGCTGTGTTCCGCTGTGAAACGGGCCAGTCACAGGGCAATTCTGGCATACGACCTGTCCTGCAGCTCTGCCAAATGAACCACCTTTCCCTAGCCTTTTGGCTATGTCCTCAAAGTGCTGGGTTTAATTTCTGTAAGTGAGTAATTAGGCAGTTTTTAGTTAACATCATTTTCTAATTATATTAACAATTATACGTTTGTTCCAGCAAATACTGTAGTTGTTCTGAGTATCTATGATATTCTGCTCTTGGTCAAGTATTTTGAGAACATTTTTTTAGTCCTGAAAATTATGTAATCATGGCAAGTTAGGACTACTTTACATTGGTAAGGTTTTGTGTCATATACAGGTTTTAAAATAATCATTATTGTATTGACTTGTTAGCCATATTAATTAAGATATTTAATGTCTCAACCCAGTGACCGCATATTCCTTCCCCATAATATGCTGACATTTCAATTATTCCTCTGAATCTGCTTGCCTTTAATTGGCAAATATTATTTTAATTATTCCAATGCAACTCTTATTTTTAAGTTATTTTTAAATAGTTCTGTTTATTTTAACAAGTATTTAAACAAATAACTTACCTTTAAAAAGGGAGAATTTGACTGAAACTGAACAACTTACTTCATCAGGCTCTGATGTTAGTTGCAAAGACAACCTGGATACCACAGGACAGCTAATTGGCCTGTTTTTGTAAGGGATGTGAAAAGCATTCCTATCTGACCAATACAGTGAAGTTATCAGTTCCAGCAAGGGCAAAGCAGCATTACTTCAAAAATTAATTTAATTTACCTTAGGAGCTTGGGTACAAATATCAGCAGGTGCCAGTAAATATTATGGCACAGAGTGTGGCACAAGCTAGAAACCTGTGTATCCAGGTACTTCAAAAGGCTTCAAACAGGGGATTTATGGATCAGTACTGTTGACAGAAACATGTGCAAATGCTAACTTTCACATAGCTATCTGTTCAGCAGAACAAGGAACTCAAGGGAGAAAGTTCTAGCAATGCAAACCACATATAAAATATAAAAAAGATCTCACTGAATAGTTACTTCAAACAAAAATTTTGATATACAGAAGACTGCTCAGCAGGGCAGGTGGAAGGAGACAGGATGACCCCAGTCTTTAGAGACACTTCTGTGCTTTTGAACAACTTGAACTGGATTGCTCTGCAATCTTGACTAAACGCACTTTTGTATCTTCAAATAGGAACAGTTAAAAAAAATGTTTTTAACAATTTTTACTTGCTCCTCTGAGCTGGCAATGGCATGCAAAACATGAGATTGCCTAACAAAGCAGAAACCAGTTATTTTAAACTGCTGAAATTCATGACATATAACACCATTTTCAATACAGCTTCTAAATTTTTTTTATGTATTCATTATTTGCGAGATGAACCGTTATTTGGAGAAATGAAGACATCTATCCCTGACTGAACATAACCCATAGAAATGCTTGCAAGCCCCAGATGACTCCAGTGGAGCATACCAGGAACCTGTTATTTAAAAAGGGAGAAAAACAAGAGAATCAAAGGATAAATAAATAAATAAATACATAAATACAATAAATCCCCCCCGCCCCCAGAAGGTTAATAAGGCAGTGAAAAGTATCCAGCATAGATTTATCCAGAAAGAAAAATATTTTTTTTTCTATTCGATAGAGTAATGGTCACTCTGGAAAACAAGATAATTAAGTAAAACGTACAATACATTAAGTACAAATATTAAGTATATTGTAGTTGAACATTCAAACTTAACATACAAAAAAATCCCTTTACTCTGGAATTTTTAAGGTTAGACATACATTTGAGAGGGATGCTATGGACAAGCTGAATTCAGTAACGTGCAAATCTTGATGTCAGTACAACAGCTTTACCTCAGCTATCTGATCAAAAACAAATAAAAACAAGAACAACAATAAAACAAGTTAAATTAACAGAACAAATATTCTATTCAACAGACAATTTTTAGATTCAAATCAGTTAACTATACTGTTCAGTTTAAAACATTGTAGCCTAACCTTCAAACACGTGAGTTTAAAAATGACTTTCTCATCTGGGACAAGAAGCAGCCGGGAGCTTTGTCATGGCAACCATTTCATTTCCAAACGGACTCCGTGACTTCTGTTGCTCTCCAGCAACCTTGTAAATGGAATAGAACAGTGAAGAAAAACAAGAAAAGGGAGGAGCTTTTCAGAGAATCACACAACCAGCAAGGTTCAAAAAGACCTCCAAGACCATCTACTCTAACCATCCACCTATCACCAATGCTTAGTATGCTTTATATTGAAGTCATCACATATAAAAAGGTGCAAAACAGCTGTATTTATGAAAGACAACACACACATTTCTTGTAATACTGATTTAAGATTGAATGAGGCAGAATTCTTCAGGGGCGTTTCTTTCTTACTAATAAAGCAGGCTGAAAGCGGCAGATTACTATTAGAGTCAGCTACTGAGATTTAAGTTGCCCAATGTGTCTGTGGCTCCCCATGAAAAATGTCATTTCCTTCCCCTCCCCAAAAGGAAAAACTGTAAATAAGTTGGTTTTTTAAATGTTTTCAGTGAACTCTGGCTGAGTCTGTATCTTTCTGATGTTCTCTTCAGAGTACAATTGCAGGGTTTGAAAAATTCTACAGTAAAGTAAGACTCAAACACCTTACAAAGAAAGCACTGAAACACGATCAGATTTTCCCATGACAAATGACCCCTCCACCATTAGCTGGCTACCCGGTGATAGGAATAATTGGTTTCTAACATTGAAGCACTTGAAAGCACAGCTGATGTATACAATTATTTCAGCCAGCACGCGTTGAAAAGCACTTGTAGATCAATTTCAACAAGACCTTTGTACTCCTCATAAAAATGAAGGGCAAATGTATGTGGAAAAAAAAAAACCTGTGTAAATAGCACGTGAAGAGAATCGGTAGGGAAACAAACTGAACCGAAAAATGGAATTTCAACAGTACAATGAAATCCAAGAACATTGAGTGGATTACAAGATGAGGTTTCTCAGGGAATATCGACCAAGTGTCTTTAGATTCACACATGTCATCTGTCAGGAACCCCTACAAAGCTACTGTAGAAATTATTTTCATGAAAGGACTGTCTAAATACGTTCATCACATATATTTTGGTTCAGTTCTCTGAAGGCTTTCAGTAAATGTGACAGTGAATGATACACACATTCCACCATGCCTGTCTTTTAATAAGCATTCCACCTCTCATTTGAGGTCCTTCTCTTGGTAAAACAATATTTACTATTGAAAAAAATATAATCTCCTGAGGAGGCTTAATCTTGGTCCTAAACTTAGGCATTCCTTATTTTCATGGTGTTTAACTACCACAGTGAAGAAATGAGGCCTGTATGAATGCAACTCTCATGTTTCACACCTGTCAAGTTGAAGCAATTTGAACCACATCTGTAATGTGGATGATCAAATGTGGTAGGAAATCAAACATTCCTCCTTGCTCCCCAAAATTAGTACCAATGTTCAAAATTTGATTTTATTCTGATTCCAGGTATGTGAAATCTTACTGATTATTTCCCAGGATTGTCCTTGCATCTACATATGATCTGCAGACCCATGCCTTGCTGGTCAGCCTTTGATCAGCCTTTGAGTTTGTACATCTTGCTCTCCCAACCTAAACTCAAAAGGAAATGCTACACATGTGTACTGGAAAGTTAGAAAAAGGCAGGCAGGAAAAAAAAAGAAAAAAAAAATCCTTAAAAGATACCAGAGAGCTTTTCTAATATTTTTAAAAAAATATTCATTTAAATCATCTTGAACTTTTTTCAAATTCATCTAACCACATTTTGTATTAATTTACAAAGCTGTACTCAGTGTTAAAGAAACAGTTCAAAATCAAATTTTGGTCAAAAAATGACATGAAAGGTTTTCCTTCTTCTGCATATTCACCGCTTGCCCTTGACTGAATGACAGACTTGAATTTTTATTCCTATCAGCCACGCAGAACCAAACACTTAATAAAAATGAGCTCAACTCCAATCTGTTTCTGTGCATCATCAATAAAAGAGATAACTAGTTAAGTTCCACTTGCACAGAAAATTATGTTGTCATTAAATCTTCATAACCTTATTGGAAACAAAGCATTACACAAGTCGCTGCCGACATAATTTGAAGGAACAATACAGTTCTAAAAGTAGACAAGCATTTCCTGAAGTATCTTTAATATTTCTGATGCTAGAGCATTAATAATTTGATATGGATTTTGAAACAAAAAGAAACAAACAAACAACAACCCTATTTGTGACTTCAAAGAGCCTTCCACATTTCACCTGGAAACAGGCTAAAACTAAATACTATTCCCACAGAACTTTTTTGAGTACAGTACCATCACACAGTACTGAGTTTCATACATCTCTTAAGATATAAGGTCCTGCCTTTATGGACACTGAAATGGTTAAAGACTTTTGATGTTCATTTTTTTCCTCAACTGATATTAATTGCTTTTTGGCACTTAAGGAGTAATAACACATTTTTTCTTTAGTCAGTCCATAAGCAGACTGTGAGCAAAGTTTTTTGTTTTTTTTTTTAATTTTTGCAAATACAGATATTTTTAATATATTCTTGCAAACATATTGGAACTGAAGTTACTTCAAAAAATATTATTATTAGGTATAAGTGCTCTAACAAGTGGACAGGTGCACATTTTATAACTCACTCACACATAATTTGTATACAAAAATAAAATTCAACTTGAAATCCAGTCAATTAAAAAAAATTAAGTTTCAGTACTGCAAGTAACCCCAGGGCTGCCACCATACTTGTGTGGTTTTACAGTTCTCTTCATTTTTAAATCATTTCTCTTTTGTCCCTTATTGCACACAATATAAACAATTAGGACAACTCATTACAAGAGAAATAAAGAAATCCATACAATGCTGCACGAAATGGAAAACAAACAACTGCAATAAAAAGAAAAAAAGAACCAGAAACACCCATAATCCTGACAAAACCCAACCCAACTCCACCACTCATTTCATAGAATAATTGCAGGTACTACTTGGTTGGCAATTTTCATACAGTAGCATTGTATATGTTGACAAATGTCCAGATACAAAGGATGGTAACTGCACAACAGATGTTTCACACTATGAAAAAGGAAAAGTATTGGTGTTCACTGTTAGGAAAAATCTTCTACTTGCTTGCTTGCTTCCCAAATGTACAGGAACTGCTAGGTATTATCTGACAGAATCACAGCTGCTGATCATATGCAACTTGTACGCAATTACATACCATAACAACTAAGTGGAGATGCTTCATTTCCCCCCATTCTGACCTCTTAACAAAACAAATTTCTCCATTCTCCCTGAAGAACGAATTGAGACCTAAACAAACAAAATGAAAAAGGAAGAAATGTTCCTATTCTGAACTCTGTAAAAAGGCAAAACTTGTCATTATGATTAACTACTGAATAAAGTGTGATTAAAACAAGCTAATGCAATTTCACCGTCACACCACTGAGTGTTAAAGAAAACTAACTCACTCCTTCTCTTTCCAAAACAGCGTAACAAAACTAATTGCTCCATCTTCAAAGATCAGCTCCATGTATTTCCCATAAGTACTTCAATAAGATGCTGCTGAAAGAAGTGGTTTGTTTTTTCAAAAGCAACATGACTTTTGTTGAGCATTCCTTTCAGTAAATCCTTCTAACAAGTATATCTGAAGAGGCTCTTGTATGTACTGGATGCATTTTATTCTGTATAGGAAAAAAGATCAACTCAACTAAAACAAAACAAAACTAGCAATAACAAAATGTGCAATTTACTGTGCTCACTTTGCAAGGACAAAAACTTTCTTTCATCACCCAAAAAACAACACTGGTTTATTCCTCCTGACAGCTACTGCTGTCGTTTTAATTTGAAAAACATTAAATCCTGTGGAAGACAACTAATTTTTCACCTTCCCTCTGAAGCTACTGGAAAAAGACAATATATATATATATAAATATAAATTATATAATTATATAATTATATATATATATAAATAAAACAAGCATGCTCAAAGAACAAAATTTTGCAATTGATTTTGCATTCCTAAAAAGAGAGCAACTTTGAACAATTTTAGAAAAGGAGTGGGACTTATCCTCCCAGTGTATTTGAAGGTTTTTCTCTCATTTTTTTAAATTTTGTGCTTTATTTGGCCACAAATCATAGCAGTGATAAGATAAATACACAGCACACAAAAAAAGCAGCGGGAGCCAAGTGTTGCAAACATTATACTTGCTGTTAAGAAAGGGAAGTATCTAAGCTAAATGTTTATCAAATTATGTTGACACATGGAATGCCTAATTAACTTGACAGAACTTAAAAGTCTTTCTGACGATGGATGATTTTTTTTTTTCCTCCACAAAAGAATTACTCACAGAAACTGATCAGAGCAGAACACAGCAGTAAAAAAATGGAAAAGTCCTTGAACAGAAGTGATTAGGCAGTAGTTTAAAAACAAAATGAGTTTAGAACTTTAGACAAGCAGATACATCAAATTACATAGTAAACCCACAACTCAGTTTTGAAAGGAGGTTCGTTTCAGAACTTTACAGAAACATAAAACATTAAAGCCATCTTCACTGTGAACTATCATCTGCAAATTTGTTTTCATACTGCCTTACAATTAAGGCATCATGACACTTTGCTTCCCCACTTCCCCAAATTTTCACCCATCCCATAATCCTGCTCAAGTGACAACGTCTGGTGGCAGATATGATGGATGTGTGTGGTTGAAGGCAGGTTTGGAGAGACAGGAAACAACGCCACAGCCAAGGGATAACTCAGCACATAGTAAAACATACTGCTATTTCCCCTTGAGCATAACCCCTCATTCATTCCACAACAGACACTCATTACTGTTTAACACGTCATATAATTTATAACATTCACTACAGAGCATTAATTCAATAACTTTATACAGATACCATACAGAAGCCATGTCCTCTTCTGCTTACTGTCAAGTACAAAGCAGCTTACATACCTTAAAAATAAAGCTACACACCACAGTTGTAGCATACCGTACTTTGTGCCAAATAAAAGGTTGCAGTAGTGGCTTTTTGATATTTCAAGACAAACATGATACCACATAACAAACAGTTGTGCAAACTCAGGCCTGGAGGAGGACATAACTACCTCCTTTTTCCAGAACTACTTTTCCCTGCTTTACTGCTACTACCACCAGACTTGCTGGAAGACTTTGAAGAAAACAGTCTTGTCATGAATTCAGAGACATCTGGCAGCTCATGGTTCGAATTCAGCATGTTCATTGACTGCTCCATTTCCTGCATGAAAAAAATTAGACAACAGCTCTTAATAGCATTTTCTGTGACATCAGATCACATAGTGAACACATATAAAAATTCTCAAACACAAATGGTAACCTTCCAGAATACATGTTGCTACACATTTTTACGCAACTGCAGCCAAATGCCCAGCTACACACAGAAACATAAAACCCCAAAACTAAAAGCACTGACATACAGAAGACGTAACCATGTCTTAAGCAGCCTTACAGGGCAACTAACTGCTCAGATAAAATCGTTTTCTCAGGAAAAATAATGCCATTAAAATACTTATTTCCAGCATTATAAAATACTTATTTCCAGCATTACTTGCTTCCATTTTAGAACAAAAGCTTTTGATCAGATTTTCAGATCCATATTCCCACAGATTGTGCACTCTTTCATTTTTTCACATTTTGCCTTCCCAATTTAGTATTGTTTATGCCAAAAGTAATAAAGTTTTGAAGGGACTGGGTATTTTTATTGCACTAATTCATAATATCAAGCTATTAGCGTAAAACAGCGAAGTTTCCTTTCTTGTTTCACGAGATCATATATTTAGCTAACCTTAACGTAACTTTTGTGTTTAGATCTATAAGAACTATGGTAGCCTTTGTTACTATTATATCTATTCTAAATCTGTACATAGCAATTGTGCTTGCTGTTACAGTATTAAATTATTAATGTTCTCTATGAACAAGTATCGTGCTGATCCCATAAAAACAAGCTAGCTCAAAAAATATAATATGAGCTCTACACCCAACACAAACAAAATGAAGTTAGGCATACGCCTCAGAATTTAATAAACAGAATGTCATTAATTAAAACTGAGCTGGGAAGAAGTATTTTCTCTCATCCTTCAAAGATAATTTAAATTATAAGCAAGATTCCTTCAACTTGCAGTTTCTCCTTAAGAAGTCAGACCTGTCAGCTAATGCAAACACTGGAACTTCTCATTGTTTGTCATCAGAATAGCTTACCTACATACAATGTCAAATGAGTTAAAAAAAAATAAATTAGGAATAAATAATTTTTTAAAATTTCCAAAGCTCAGCTTGGTTTAAAGAACATGCCACAGATACGTAGCACATGTATGTATTAAAATCAGAATTAAAGCCGTATAGGTCTGGTATTTTTACCAATATGCATTATTTTATTAAATAAAAAAGGAAAAAAAAAATGGTTCAGACACCTATAAAGCACTACTGAAGACAGTGGTCATTTAGAGGAGTTTAAGCTAACCAAACCCTGAAAACGCAGCCACCCAGGACAGACAAGGAATACTTCTAAAAACAAACGATTTGGCAAACACCTTGAATCTCCATTTTGTCCTAGCCTTCTGCTATTCGGCATTTTGCATGGCAAAAGGATAATAAATCAGATAATTTAATGACTACAGTAAGATTCTGAATCATACACGCTATTGCAACATCTCAACAGTCTTGTAAGCTCCATAGTTAACGGATAAGAGAAATCCTTATCATACTCTTTGTAACACAGCTGACATTAAACGACATCTGAAAATGATGTGCTAAACTTAAACAGTGAAAAATACACTGAAAATTTTTCACACCAAAAAATAGCCCTTGAAAAATTACATTTATAGTTCTAAAGATATTTTTGAAAACAACAATCATGCTGTAATGCATTCAAAGCTTTCTAATTCAAACGCATTCAAAACTATTAATTCTGTGTTGTGCCATTTAACAGCAAACTCATTAGTCTGAATTAACAGAATTCATTATTTTAGCAGCAACATCAATAATTGCATTAATTTTGCCAACAAGACATCCTCTGAAGTCCAGTTTTAGCTATCATTTCTCTGTACCTTAAGATGTCGTTACATTTGTTCTCTGTATCCCCAAACCTCTGAACCTACTTACCCGTCTCATATCAGGATCACTGGTGTTGACAACTTTAGGCAAAAGCACAAATATCAGTAATGGAAGAACCATCATCACAACCTATACAAACACACACACACACAAAAAAAACACCAAGTATTTATTCAGCTAATGTGATGCCAAGATATTTTTATACATCCTGCCATCAAGACTTTAATTAAAATACCAAGTTCTAGAACAACTGCTTTCTGAGTCAGTAACCTCCTGTCAGAAATCCGACTGTCAGGACAGAAACCAAAAGATCCACACAACCGATATCAAACTCGGACCATTCAAGTAAACGTTTGCCTTTTAACTGCTACAATCTTGCAAAGTGTTCCTCTCTGCCTTAGAAGAACACCACGTTGTCAAAGGAACCAGGCTATGCAATATTTTCAGACAAAATACATTTAACAGATTTGCTATGCAGGGAATAAAAAAAAAGGACAAACAAAAAAAGCAACCAAGGCAAAACAAACAAAAACAACAACAAAAATAAAAACCTTACCAACACCAAAAATCAACCACCTCAGAAAAATAAATTACGCACATGTTTTGTGAATTATTTTTACTCTCCTTGTTCCAAAGAACTGCTAGATTTTGAACCGTTGCATATTTTTCCCTTTGTGTGCTGCTTGTACATACCATGGGGTTCATGAGGAAATCCGTCCATCCCCAAGATTCTCTCTTTATGAAGTATGAAGGAGGTCCAGAAGATTTCATCTGGAGTGGGTATGGCAGCCTGACGACTTCTGAGGTTTTGATGTAATTCACATATCTTGCTCTAAGGAACAAAATGTAAATAATTAAAAACACAATCTTTAATGAAAATTAATGATTATTAAATATTCCAAGCAAGGTTTTAAAAATAAACTGCAAATGAAACCATCTGGTAGGCAGTGTCAAATATGCTTCACTTTTCAGAAGCTTATTTTTCTCAGTAGAAATTATACTTTATATGATCAAATAATATTAATTTCAATATTAATTCGACTTCTGTCTACATTTTATTTCAGGATAGCTGCAGGAGAAAACAGCAAAAGCAACTCCTTTTTAACTCACTCAATTCCACTTATTTTAAGGCAATAAATATGAAAAGAAAAAAAGAAGCTGTGCTCCAGAAGCAGTGTGAAAGGAAACTGGAATATACTGTCTGATATGGAAAAAATGGATCTACAGAACTTCCTAGATTACTTTTGATGTTGTGCTGTCAGGCACACTTCCTACATCAATACAGAAGCAAATCTGGGAAGGCTCACCTCATTTTGCCTTTTGAAGTTATGTCGACTCGAACAGGCTCAAATTTATGAGCAGGAGATATAACTTCTACTACATAAGATCCTGAAGGTACATCATGAACCACAAAGCTTCCATCTGTCCTGAATTAAAAAAAAAAACATATAAATTCCACTGCATTTCAACATACTCCAATGTACTGGAGGTTGGTTTTGTTTATGTCACCAAAGAAGAAACTTTGTATCAATTTCTATTATAAACCTTTACATGATAACAACCAAAAGGAAAATTAAGATCACTCAGTACCAAGCCCAATAATGTCATTCACCGTGTCACAATACCAGCAGAAATAGCCAGTTACATTAAAGATTTCCTATCACAGAACGGCTTGTTAAGCCATTGTCTTGCTGGAGGAATAGCTTAAAAATCTAAGTAGTATTTGAAATGGTTAGATTTCTTGTGCTCAAATGATACAATGAAATTTACTTTGCTTCAGTAATTCTGCTGAAATTAAAAAATAAATAAATTGACTTCCTCCATTGTGTGGGCAGTCATTGAAACTGCAGTTTCTGCCCTTACAGCAAAACAGACAGGTTCACTTTTAATTGCTTCTTTTAGAACTAGCCCACGCTAGAAAGCTCTATCACAACAGTGAGGAAACTAAGAGCTCTGAATATGAACAAAGAAGTGATTTTTAGACAGATTGTTTTTATTTTAAAGTAACTTCAATGTTCATTGAAAATAACTGAGAAAGGATACTTGAAAGATTCAGCACAAGCTGTCATCAAATTAAAGTACAGAAGCTTGTAGGTTTCCTCCTACATGCTTCCAGAAGCTTCCAAGAAGGAAAACTTTATGTTCTCTGTCAAAAATTAATCTAAAATATACTCCTCCTAAAAATATTGCTCATAGTTAAGACCAAATAAGTTCTTCAAAAGCAAAAAAAGTAAAAAAAAAAACAAAAAACAAAAAAAAACCCTGAACATATTTGAAACACATCATGAAAACAAATAAATGAACCTCCTTAGAAGTGATTTCTGTCTTTGTATCAGCTCTCTTTAAATTCTACACGACTTTAGGGCTCTCCCACAACCAAGACAGAAACAGCAACATATAGGTTGATTTCTCTAATATTTTATGTGACGCCTTGAACCCCTAAAAGAAGCACTAACATTATCGTACTTTGAAACTATATTAAGGACTTTCTCTGGGAATTCCCTTTCAATTTTCCCATTCCAAGCAGTAGTATTTTGATGAAACTTGACTACTGTTTTTCAAAAGACTCATTTGACAAGGTAATTTCTAATTTCATGTACTGATATACAATAGCGCCATTCTCAAGAAATAAAAAAGTTGAACATTTACTTCAGTGAGGAAACTTATCAGATTTTAAAAAATGCTTGTAATAGAAAATTGCTCTTGAAATATTCAGCAGTAACCTTGCTATGTCAAATAGTTATTTCCCTCTTATTAGTAACCGAAATGTCATTAATAAATAACCCAAACTTGCCTGAGAAATGGCAAGAAATATATCTGCTGATAACCCAAATATACTCAACCCTGTCAGCAGAAGGGAAGGATCCTTCTACTCAGCCTCAAATAGCACTGTTAATGAAAAAATGTATTTCCTGTCATGCAGTTCTTACCAGCAGTGACCTACCAACCACCCAGTAAATTGCAAGTGAACAAAATACTACATATCACAGCTTGTAAGCTGCAACATACCATACTTGTGGTGGCACATTATCTACATAGATATTCATCATTAATTAATTAAACATTAATTTCTTGGCTTTGTGTTATCACATTATCCGGTGAGTCTATCACTAAATATACCAAAGTGATGTTACCAAAAAAGTTTGTTAACCAGGTTTTGCTGTTATAAGCGTTGTGTGCTTTTAGCTGAGATTATTTCCTCGCATTTCAGATAACTCCAGCTACAATTAAGTATTTAGAAACACATCAGCCCCACTGTGTTTTTATATGAGATGTAAATGTGATGCAAGACACCTGTAGCTGGGTTGAACTGCTCCATCAGATGTTATACTGACAAGATCTGTTGCGCAAAGTAAGACCTGCTGTGTTTGCCTATAAACAGATCCCAGCTTTTGCTGCAGAGGGAAAAACACAAAACAGCTGTATTTATAAACTAGTACATCTTAATCCATGTGAACTTCCTCGTTTTAATACATGATTTTAGGAACAAGATATTACACTGCACTAAAATCACAGACTTCAGAATTATCTTCGACTGCGAAATGATTACCGTTCTTAGTTCTTAGGGTTATTTCTTAGGGTATCTTCTGAGTATTCCCAGAACCCCAGCTGATCGGAATATACTCACTCCGACCTGAGAGGACTTATATGATACTTCCCTATGCACGTGCATCATCCCTCTACGCAGCTTTTCCTGCTACTGTTAAGATTTCACGGGTACTGTTAAAAGTCCCACCATCTGCAAGGTGACTCAGCGCTGATACCTAGCAGCCCAAAAGCCCGCAGCCTCAGGCAGGATCCCCCCACAGGATCTCGCGGTCTCAGAGCGGGACGCGGGAGCGACTGAGGAGCCCCGCGGCCGCCGCCATCTTGCGGTCGGCCCCGCGCCAGGGCGGGGTGCGGGACAGCGGCCCCGCGGGACCCCGCGGCACCGAGGGACCCCCCGGCAGTGCCACCCCCCGCCCGCAAGGCGCTCACTTCAGAAAACCGATGTGCTCCTCCCCGTCCACGAGCACCCGAGCCCCCGCGATCCAGTCCTGGGGCTTCACCCCGGGCACTACGGCCCGGCCCTCGATCTTAAACCGCTCCCCGGGGCCCGCGCCGCCCGGCGACTCCACAGTCCCGGCCCCCTCCGAGCCCGCGGCGCCGGGGGCCAGCGGTGACGCGAAAAGGCAGAGCAGCACCAGCGACATGACGCCGCCCCGCGCCGACATGGTCGTGACCATCACCGCCGTTCAGGTGCCGGGGCGCATGCGCAGAGCGCGACACACCTCAAATTCCCGGGACGGCCAACACCAGAAGCACGGCGACAAGCTCTCTACGCGTGCGCAGCGTGCCGCGAGAATGTATTGGGTGCCGTGCGCTTGCGTATAGGAGAGTGAGGCGCCGACATTTTGTGTCACGCGGGCGAGCCAATAAGAACGTGAGCTGCGCGCCCGTGATACGGAGCAAAGCGGAAGTGCGCTGCTCTCTGCCGCCGCGAGGCGCTGCGTGTATGTGGGGCCGCTTCACCATACTGAGGGATTGGGGCGGGGCATCGCCCTGCGTCGCTTCTGCAGGGAGGGGGACTGTGAGCTGGTGGCACGCGGCGTCTCAGAGCGCAGGCTGGGGAAATGGCAGAGCAAGTTCCCGGTTTGTTTTTTGTTGTTTTCCTTTTTCCCCTCCAGCATAAGGCCATCTGCAAGTGATAACGCAGGACACGGATGTGAAATGAAAGAACATGAAAATCTGTCAATAACGTTAGCTTGAGGTGCTTTCCTAGAACCGTAGATCAACGCAGGCTGTTTCTGATGCTCCCCTGAAGCCTGCAGGCAGAGCGGCAGCACGAAATGCTGCCGATCGCTGTGAACAGGTTCAGTGCCAGGCCACGAGAGCTGTAATACCCGCCCTGCCCATTTCCCCTCCACATTATGTCCTGTCGTGTCACACGTACCCACTGTCACCTACACCTGCCTCCTCAGCTGTTGCTTAACATCAGAGTTAATTACTGAACTCATTAAAAATATTACTTAACTATTAAAGCATGTTTGGAGATTATGAACATAGCCCTAGCCCTCAGCTGATACTAAATGAAAACATTTTACTATGCCAGACACAATTCTGAAATCATGCCTCGTGCCATGAGAGTGGAATAATGTGAATGATGTCTCCATTACTATTCTTGAGCTGTGCTGTTCTATTTTGGATGGCACACAAAAGTTGAAACACCAGCAGTTTTGGAAATGGAAACCTATGTGTTTTAAGTGTTCTATAACTGATCAGTGCTAGAAAATAGCTTCTCTGAGTTGTAGGAGTTGGTAGTCACTTTTTTTCCCACTTCGTTGATGAAGCAGATCCTTAAAATAAGATCACCAAATAGCAGCATGTTATAGGAAGCCAGAGTGCTATTTCCAGGATGACACTGGCAGAAGATAGCATTTCATACTGGCATATCACATTACTATATTTATACGGAACTACTGGAGTAATTCTACTTAAATATCATTAAGGAGGGACGGAGATGCTCTCATGTCACAGTGTTCCTGCCCCCCAGTTTTAAGGAGTTCATCAACCATAGATTTGTAAGTACTAAATACAAAGAGTCAGAAGACTTATTTTTATAATATAGACAGTACAGTTAATTAAGTTTTAAGCCTAGTGAACCCAAATAAAAGAAAACCACGTTGGTCTGTCACACTATCTAATCCAAGAAACTTCTCTACATGCCATCCAGCTAACAAATTGACACCATTAGTTAGCCTCTTCTCTATTGTCCTTTCCTCCTGTAGAAACTCTCCCTGAGCTCAGATTTCAGATACGTATCTTTTTTGTTTTTATACAGTTTCTAATAGCTGTATGGGCACAAAACTTTTATACATGTACTTAAGCAGTCTTTCTGCTCTTACTGTGGAACTTTGCATATTAGAAGATGTACTTCATACAGATACACTGGTTATCACATTTTGAAGCGTACACAACTGAGAAAATAATTCATTAGGTGAATTACTGCCTTTTTCATTAAGATTAGCTACGTTAGCATTTGAATGGATTACAAAATGATATTATAAGCTTTGATATCATGGGGGTGTAGGCGTCTACTTTCTAGGTAAAAATAACCAAACCCCAAAAATATAGTACAAATAAAATACATGAAAATGTTCAGGTATACACTTATCAAAGCCAACTACTGTGTTTCTCAGTGCTTTATCTGGAAGGCTTTTTCTATTTCTTACTGGAAGAATTTTCACTATTAGCCAGGTTCTGGCTGTAGCTTGATGCCAAGGGAACAGGTAAAACAGCCAAGCAACAGTTTCAATTTACTTTGGAGCAATGGAACCATTTCATCAGCCTTCTCAATATGCAATCAAGAGCAACCTCCATGTTTGAGAGCTGTCTCCTCATTGAGGAGCTCACTTGACTAACAGCTACTACATAGAAACTGGCAAGTTTCAAATAGGTTCTGCCCTGCTCACAAGCACATTCTCACTTCTGTCTGATTGGGTTCATTCAACCAGCTGTCACTTTGTGCGAACCTGTCAGCCAGATGGATGAATCCCTAATGGGCTGAGCAGAGTGAAGGTCTAGACTAATGTAATGCCATCACATTGATAATACTGAAATCTGTATCTCCAGGTTCTTGTCACTTCTGGTCTTGTGTACAAATTGAAAAGCAGAGAAGACACATTAAATCCCTCTGAACTTCCTAAATGCATCACAATGCACAAGCATCACAGCTGTTTGGAAATAATTGAGTATTCTGGGATACTGGTGAATAGAAGAAGCAAGAGAGTTTCTTCACCCAAGAGAAAAATGATTTTTATACTTAAAACTTACTTTTGTGCTGAATTTTTTCCACAGTGTTAACACTAGAAGCTTACTGTATACAAGTTTGCTTGTAGTTCAGGATTAGCAAAGCATTTTCGTAAGTTTAAATGCAACTTTGAACATTTCAGTGCAATTGCTCTGAACACTTCTATTTATATAAAGCTGATAACACTTTGGCTAGTATTTAATTCGCTTTTGGAAATGAACAGGATGCTGCTAATTGACACTGATTTACTTTAATACACTGGACATCCACTGGACCACAGCCAGCAGCAGCCCAGAACCTGTTTCCTGTGTGATTCAGCCACATGCAGAGCTGTTGGCTGTCAGCAAACAAGAAGGGAGCAGCCATGGCCATCTTACTATAGTCTTATCATGTTCTCCGAGTTGGGCCCCCAGCTGCCGTGCAGGTATTGAGGTATCTTGCCCAGTATACCAGAACAGTGCCATTACACAAAAGCTCTATGGAATCAAGGACAAAGACATGACTGATCTGAAAAACAAATAAGAAGTTGATGTGCATCAGAACACCCACACTTACATCAGTTATACTGTCTTTTGAGGATAAAAATTGGTATTATTAAAAAAAAAGAAAAACAAAAACATCACAAACCAAGCACAAGAGAATTGTGTTTATGGAAGCAATCACATCGGGATCAGCAGAAGGCCACAGCCAGCTAATGCATTCACTGAGCTTTCTCCTTCACAATCAGCTTTGTGTAAATAAACGCAGAAGAATTATTCTTTTTTAAAAATTCCTACTGATTCCTATACTGAAAAGCAGCATCATTCTGCCATCTACTGGCATTTTACAGTGCTACACCAGAAGCATTTAGCAGTAGACTTCCGCAACAGTGTTCATGTTGTCCCGAAGGTATGATCCCCTGAGAAGGTCCTACTTCTGGCTTCCAGCAGAATTATTTCCTTTCTACTAGTAATAGGCATCTGAAATCACAAACAGGGTAATACCTTCATACACTCTTCATAATGCTGACATTAAGATCTATTGCCAGATGACAATTTGCTTTACCTGGTTGCAATTGATTGAACTCAGACTACATCCTGTAGAGGAACAAAATTAATTATTTTAAGTATGAGGAAAAGGCTTTGAACTTTTTTTTTTTTTTGGTAGAAAAAGGAACATAATTTTCATGCTGTAAAAAGTCCCACACCCTCTCTTGCAAGCAGAACAAATATGGGCGTAGCATGATGGTAACACGGAAATTGTTCTCACAAAGCTTTGAAGTGCTCATCTCCTATTTACTACAAAATGTATCCACATCTCTCTTTTAAGCAGAATTTGTGCATGAACTGTGCAAACTGTCTAAGAAGTACAGCAACCGCTAAGCTGGCTGCAGAAGCAGCAGCTCTGCATGGAGCAATGCTACACATGGACTCAGATGCCTGAGATCTGCTTTGTGTGGATACCACCTGTAATCATTCACCTACTGCTCTAATGGAACATTCTTGGGACATTTGGTTTCCAAAAATAAAAACAGTGTAAAATCCTTGCTTCTTGGAATGTGCTTTAAATGCCATGCTTCCCACCCTCCCCCCCAACTGGAATTCCACTCACATAATGCCACAAGGCAGCCACTCCATAACACAATGTTATATCCCTTGCAGAACCATAGCTATCTATATATTTTTTTTTTCCTTTCTTTCCTTCAACTATTGATAATGTAAGCACAACAAAATAATTTTTTTTCCTTTGTATTTCAATTTGAAGATATTCAAATGATTTGTGGTGTGGATTCACATCATATGGAAGGTGCAACATGGAGAGGGTCACAGGAACTTTGGTGGGATGTTCTAGCAGAAGAGGATCCTATCCAACAACCAAATAAAACATTCAGTCTCATCTGCGAGGTCTCTGCTTGGGGAGATCATGTCCAACATGCAAAAGGCAGCTGTAATACATACAGCCTTAAGCAGTTGCCTAATTACACTACAGTTGCTTCTGAATGCAAGGAGGAATGAAGGAGGGAAAGATCAGAAACAACACTGAGTTAGGAGTGTGATGAAATTGCATGCTTTTTTTTTTCCCAAGGAGGTGGTTGTACAAAGGCTACTAACAGTTGATTTGCACCATTTGTATGCCCACTTTTTTTTTTTTTATTTTATGTTTTTGTAGTGGGAGTTAAAAAAGTTAAGAGTCCAGCTGGAGCCAGATCAGCACTTTCTAGATGACAAATGTTCCCTTTGGTGTATCAAATACAATATATATACTGCTGCAGTATCTACTGCTAGCAAATTTGAAACCAAACTAACAATGAAAGAAACAAAACCTGTGCACTCACTGTATTTGACAAAGTCTTAGAAGCAAAGCTTAGCCTTCAACTCATTCTTAAAACAAACAAAGAAACCAAGCCAACACTCCAGTGGTTCTGAATTCACTTTGCTAGTTTTTGATCTCAAATGATGAATCAATTCTACAGCACCTTGTTTTTTTTTTGAAGCATTAGTTACTCTTACTGCTTGTCAGCTTCATTACAAGCCACAGAAGCACTTTTTCATGAACACATTCTGCCTGCTCCCGAGAAGCTGAGAATGGCAGCTTGTGGCTTTAAGTAGCCCTGCAAGCACCTTCTTTGTACAAGGCAGATAACTGGTGCAGACATATACAACCTTATAGTGTACAGCTGTTATCTGAGGGAGCTTACCAGCTGCTGCCTTTCTGAAATTCAGGTCATGTAAGAGCTACAGATTGCTTTACTTTACTGCTGTATTTCACTATACTGCCCTGTGATCCTCGTAACTGTTTTAAAGCTCTTAATGAAATAAGCAACTTTTGGTCTACGCTTACATCTTAGCCCTGGAAGTAATTTGGAGGCACTTTATGCTTCTGCTGCACAGTGAGAAAGCTAAATAAGAATACTGTTTACGTTTCAGGTGCATTCCTATTTGTGTGGGCTGGTACACTGAGTCATGAGAGCCAATGAAGCCTCACCATGACAAGTACTGGATGCTACGTCAAAGAACTGCTCAAATGAACACTGTGCTGGATTAGAGGCATTATCTACCATTAACCAATGGCAAACAAGCTAATTTTCTATGTGCTGTTACATTGCTATTAAATGTGTTAAGCCATAGCTTCATTAAAGCAGGTTGACTGGCAGTTTTGCAAGTAGTTGTGATGTTTCCTGTGTGATTTAAATAAAGCTATGGCAGTCTCAGACAAGAGGTAAATAAGGGCCTTACCAGGTAACTTGAGCTAAATGATGCACTTTTTGATTAAAAAAAATGCAAGCCTTATCATAGAAAATCCTTCCAATTGCAATATAAAATCTTGTGGCTATGAGGTTTTTACTTCTCTACAATATTTTGAGTTACATAAGACTGGGTAGTTTTTATATTCCACATAACAGTTTGCAAATCTGGGGGAAAAAACAGTAGCATAAATCACTTTCAAATGCCCCTTCTCCCCCCCCTCCAGCTATTTGCTTTCATCATTTATAAGTGTATTTGACAACAGGCTCCTTAGGGAAGCACTGTGTATCTGGTGAGATCCAAGGCCAATAAAGTCTCACTAGGCACACCAGAAGTAACAAATTCAATTTTGGATTTTCCTTTTAGGACTTCTATTTTAGACAAATAAAACAACAATGAACCACAGAAAACTTGGTGCAGGATTAAACATACATGTTTTTACCTTCTCTTGAGCCTGAAAAACATCTTGAAATTAATGTGAGGTGACAGAAAATCTAGTGGTTAGTTTAGATACACATTCCCCAGCTGTGAAGGTGTGCTTTTGAATGTTGGCACACAAAAGTAGTAAGCACTAGGAAGGAGAAACAAAAAGAAATAACTGCCAGGAATACTTTGTTCATGCAAGAATTACAGGAGAATAAACTCTTTAAAACATACATTAGTAAACTGCAGGTCCAGGTCACACCTCTTTTAGGAAAGGGGAAGGACACAGCAAACAAAACAAATACCCCAGCGACCTTCTCGTTCCTAAAAACCATGTTTTTTTTTTTTAAATAACATGACACCTGATGAAAACAATTAGCACTAAGTGGCAGCAGCATAGGTATCTGAAGTAGAAGGTCCAGAGAGGCCATAGAGAGCTTGAGCTCAGGTGGACACTAGCATGAAGGTTTTTACACAGCCAAGTATCTGGCTGAAGAATCTCTATGACAGGGAAAAGGTGGGGAGACCAAGAAATCTGAGTGAGTGAATTCAAGATGATTGATAATAATCTCCTGGCAAACAAAAGCACGCAGTGGCACCTTGACCTAAAAGAGGCAAACACAGGAGATAAAAACATGTACTGGATGATGGACATAGCATTAGATAGGAATTTGGAATATCTCCTAAGGGAAGTTCTGTTAGGAAGGAATCCTGATGAAGATTCAGCAACAGGGTCTCCTTCCTTTGCAGAATCAATTGTGTGGGTGAAGCTGTGACAGAGCTGCAAAGTGACGAGCAGTAAACCTGGCAGCCATGCTGCAGCCACTCCACATACCTCACAGCCCTGGCATGCTTGACTGCTGGTAGTGCCATAAGAAAAAAGACGAGACACGAGAGAGAGCAGATGCGGTTAAGGTACTCCCTAAGGCAGAAATTACTGTTTATATTCCTACTATCTTAGCCTTGAATGCGGGAGCAAAAGCTAGGGCTTGCTGGAGCCATCCAAATTAGTTCTTCCTCCTCTCACTTATGTCTCTCATTGCTGAGATAGTTAAATTCAATTACACTGCTGCAAAGCCAACACAGACAATACTTTCATTAGAAGTGCAATGCTCCTGAACACCAGGTAAGATACTACTTCATACCATTAAATTCAGTTCAAGTTCTGACAAAGATTCCAGGCCAACAGCATCTTGGAGATGCATCTCAGGGGTAAGGGAAAAAACCTGGTCACATGAAACTATACTATTTTTCATAGCTTAATTATAATTAACGGCATACTACAAAGGAACAACAGACCAATCCTTTTGTCAGAAAAAAATGTTAATGAGAATATAAAAAACTGTGGATAAACAGAATTCTATACGTGGAAACCTACGAAGACTGCAGTTAAGATTTGGTGACTCATGGAGAAAGAGGTCTTGTCATCTTTCACAAAGACAGAATTATTGATTCCAGAACTGTTTAATCCAAACCAGACATGAGGCTAAACTCTCATTTTCCAGACCTTACAGAAAACCATTGGCAGGCTGACCAAAGTATCAGAAATACATAACAAAGCTTGCATACAGAAATGTAAGAATACTCCTTGTTAGTCCCCAAGGTAAAGGTCAATGTTAGCAAGCTGCCAGTTCTAAGAAGACAGTCCAAGGGCGTTCTCCTATTTACAGCCCTGCAGAACGAAGTGGCTGACAAAAAAAAAACAGTCAAGCAATCTAGAAAGCTGACTGCTAACTTCAGGGAACCCTCAGATGCACATTCTTATGTCTCTTTTTCAAGTGGAAGGAGGGTGGCAGCATTTATAGTCACCTGAACACAACATGACTTTATGCTGGAGATGAATGAATTCTAGCTTTTGGGTTAGTTTTTAAGCATTTAGTTTTTCATAACAATGAAACAAAGTACATGTTGCTATTTAAAAATCAAGAGTTGAGATGGAAAGAATCCCTTCACATACGTTAAGGGACACACCACCAGGAGAGGTATGAACGCACTGCAGAAAGAAGTGAAAGAGAATTCTGCACAGTAACAACTCCATAGGCATGCTTACCCAGCAAACTGTGAAAAAGAATGCTAAACATCTTCACTACACCCATCTCCGCTAATTTTCCACAGGGTCAAACACTGAAAGGCATAAGCTCACAAAAATGAGAATTCAAGATACAAACAAGTTTAATATCCTGTACTTAGAGAGGAAGACACGGTGAATATAGAGCAAAAAACTCAAAACTAAACCACACACCATTGTGCAGCATGATTTTTCTCTAACAAGCCACCAGTTTGCCAATTTTTATAAGCATTCAGAACTGTGGGCATTTTTAATCACTAGTTTTTCAAGGATCTCACTTTTTAACACTATTTATATTCATACAAACACTAAATACAACAATTTTGACTTAAACTTAATAGTCGATACAGCAATTATATTAATGTGCATTCTTTTGTGTTTCCAGTATTAATGTAAGGACTAAACAAAGTGGTGCCATTCATATATTTATCATCAGAAGTACAAGCATTGTACTTCTTTATTCCCTATATTTTTACAGTCAAATGGCCCTAAGTTGGTTTGATTTACAGTAAGAAGCAGGAAGGCTCAAAATACAAGACATCACTTGGGAAACAAGGCATATCAAACATGAAGGCATTTTGTTTTCACTTGGATAGGTGACAAGGTTGATGTGGAGCTGGGAGCTCTGCCAAGCAGATGTGCTCCAACATGTCAGTGGGGTGGAAGAGCAGCAAGTGGGAAGAAACGAGACTGCTCTGCGTGCACCAAGTCTCCAAGCTTCCCTCTTCGAGTACCTCACTGTAATGGAATTAGTCACACAGGACTAGAAACACTTCCTACATCAAAGCTGAATCTTCCACTAGCACAGGCACCCTTGTCAGGTACACAGAATTTCTGTAATGTGTTTAAAACCAAACAGCCCCCTACTCTGAGGGCAGTACACGCTTTTAGCAGAACCCCTAGCAGCACTGCTCCATTGCCCAAATAGCAGATTAACAGGCAAGGCAACTAACTGCCCAGCTTACTTTTAATGCTAGTATTTGCTGTTGGCATAGAATTACTCCAGAAATAACTCTTCAACAATAGTTACCAACTTCAGTCAATTAAAAAGTCAGGCTTTTAGACTTTGAGTAAAAGACAGGGAATACAACCTGTCAGTTACTGTTCAGTGCTGCTTTAGTTTACTACTTTGTTAACACTGGCAAGAATCTCGTCACATTCAAAATAAAATCTGGTCACTGCTTGTACAATGAAACCAATGCCTGTCATCACTTATAATTCCTTGACAACATTATTTACTTTTCTCCTCCAGCTGGAGCATTAGGTGGCACACAGCTACATTAATGAAAATCAAGCATTTTTGCCTCCTCCTTTTCAGTCAGAAACTTAATGCTATTTTAAACAAACACAACACCTAAGCCTACTGGCTTCCAGACAAAGACCTATACTGGCTATAGACAAAGTACTATAAGCAGAGATAAAAAGAAATAAGTTATCTGCACTCTCCAAGTAAGACATGCAAGTTGCTCCTTCCTGCGTTCACTGAAGAAGTTCTATCAGCAAAGAAGTAGCTTTTGGTTTCTTAGCACCAGGAGTTAAGACTTCAGCCTTCCAGTACCATCCTTCTAGACCAAAGACCAAATATTAAACAGCAAATTCACATGTGGTAACACAACTTGACAGTGACACAACAGAGCCAGTTGTTAGGAAAAAGTGTATCTTTGCAACTTCTTTGAATCCAAGCATCTCCCTGGAAGTAGCAATCCTCCTCTAGCCTCCTCTAAAAATTTCCCTTACAGAAAATATTTAGATATATTTAGAAATATGCAGAGGAGATAAGCTTGTTTAAAACAACGGAGCAACATGATTAAAGCCTGTTACCAAAAATATTGACTATTTTTCTGATGCCAAGATATTTGTTAAACTATTTGACTACAGCTTTCAATCCATGGAGTATCTGATAACTGCAAGAGCCAAATAGTTCCGACTTTTTGAAAACAAAGCTACACTGATGAACTACAACTTGAAAAAGAACCATCTACCTAAATTACAAGAGATATTTGTAACAGTTTATAGCTCACATTAAAGTATGATGCTAGGGTGTGTATTTATTCCAACACACCCACCATAGCAGGCCGCTTTGCAATGTAATACTATTTTGATATTTAGTAGTTTCACAATACATACAGAGCTCAAAAAAAGTAACAATCAAAATGGTTGCTATCTCTGTAAAATATAATAGCTTTGTTTCTTTCAAGTCAAGCACAGAGAACAGTCTCCTTCCAAAATTAACAGAACATTATTGGCGTAAATGTATTACTTCATATATTCATAAGAGTTTTTTATTGTTTGTATTTTGGGGACTAGCACTTCCTGAAGAAAATTTAAATGGCTTTAGTAGTAAGGAGTGAAAAAATAGAACTGTTGAAAAACAAAAACTGCTTTCTTGCATCTTGTTACAGCAACATACAAATGTTGAAATGAGGCAACTGACTATTGGTGTCTGTTTACCCCACATCGCTCCAGGTAAAGATTGAATTAAAGCAGGGATCTGTGTCAATCAGAAATGTGCCACATTTAACTTGAAAGCAACACACCTCATTTTGAGGTCACCATTTATACTGTTGTAGTCTACACGCACTACAAAACTCTCACCATTATGGAAGCAAAAATGCTGTAGGCCTCCAATAGTTCAAGTCTGTGTGGTCATTTCTACCTTAAGAGACAGTACCATAGCCCTGTCCCCATATTAGAGGTTGGTATCAGAGTACAACTTAGTCCTTCGTGGGGAAAAAAAAAAAGATGACTACCCTGCAGTTATGGTTATTTAGAGTAAAAAAAAAAAAAAAAAAACAAACAAGTTCAGACTCAAGCATATAGCCATGAATGTCCATTTCCATTAGCGGATATTAATAAAATTTGTGTTGGAAGTTTAAGAGGAAAAATTTTAACAATAGCTTTCAAATTGTCTTACCTTTATTTTGTCAACTTTCACTCTTCCTCAACTTAACAGCAGATACTCACAGTATGTTTAGACTACAAAGAGGAAGAAATAACATTATTAAATGTTGAAAAGTGAGTGTATGGGGGAAATACCCAGAGACAAATACTTGCATTTAGTCTCATTCCAAGGCAGAAAACAAAACAATTAACAGGGAATTAAAATAATGGATTAAAGCACACTCACATTATTCTCTCAGCAATTCTTTAGCTGTAGCCTACAGTTACTATCATATATAGGAAGGTAGACTGAAGACATATTAAACTATGTCTGACATTTACACAGGCTATTAAGAGCTGCTTTTTTTTTTTTCCCCTCCTCTTATGGAACATCAGCTCAGTATAAGCTTCCCATGCAAGAACCAAGTGCCTTCATAAATCGAAGAATTCATACTGTCCAAAGGTTGGAATAACTTCATACCAGTAGCATGATTTGCATTGCTCTGTACTTTCAAATAGATGCCTAAGCCATATGATTGTTTGCACCAGAAGACGGGAAACAAAATACAGCTGCAGATCTCCATATATTGAGTCTTCTGTAATAATGGAAGACCTATCAAGATGAACATTGTAAAGCAGCTATATTTAAGTTGCAAGATGAATCTTTCTTATGCAAAACTTCTTACATACAAGAACATCCACTTCTTCAAGAAAGGAAAAAATGAACCCTGATACTAGCATGTCTTCAAAAAACTCATTGCTCGTCAATGCAATGCATAAAGTACAAAATGTGCCTACTTCAGACACCAGAAAAAGAAAACAAGTTACTTTAGATACACAAAATAAAGTAATGGGACTGATGTCACAGTTGAGGACATGGAGTGATGTTTTGGGTTTTTTTTTGGCCTTGCCTATTCTTTCACCTCTCCTGCTCCCAAGACACTAAAAACTGCAGCCTCTGATAACAATAAGGCAGCCTTAAGATGACTTAAACTATGTCTCCCTCCAGAAGATAAGCTCCTGGAAAGTGAATGCTCATTTTTTTTTTTTTTTAATACCACTAACTACTTGTCAGCATTACTATATAGCCTGGAACTGCAGCACCTACCTGTGATAGGGTATTCCACTGCAGAATATGCTTTACTAAGAAAAGGATGCGATTCCTTCCCAATGGAGTTGCACATAATGGTTAGGTCATGCTAGCTTCTTCATATCCAGCTCATTAATGGGGTAGCTTTTTCAGCCTCCATTCTTCAGCACTGCCTATACTCTGGCAGCTACATTGTATTTGTTTTTTATAAGTATTTACCTAATATGAAAACATTTTAAATTTGAGTCAATTTCCTAGAAAGCTTCTGTAACTTCAGTTTAAGGGAAGGGGGAATTCTAGTTCACTCTTCAAGTAAAAGCCTTCTGAACATATAAGATCATTTTAAATAAGGCACAGATACTAATGACTTCAAGTTTAATATTGTATTATTGATGCTGTCAAAATACAACTTTTGGCAGTTAAAAAATAATGCATTATTTTATTACTCATCAATAATTATCCTAAAGACAATCTTATCTTGACATTTAAAAAAAGCACCATCCACGGTTATATATTATTAAATCCATGGCCATATGTACAATTCAGTTTAAGACTACATGTTCATACCTATTATTGAGCTGAGTTTTTGAACAGTAAAGTATTTCATTTTAATTAGTGATTACTTCTTGTAGTATCCAAATTATATGGCCATGAATTTTTTCACCTTATCTATTTAAAAAAAAAAACAAAAACAGGAAAAATTAAAAATTGAGTTTCCACCACCTTTACAGTATGCTCCTTGAGGAGCCATCTAAGAGCTCCAGCAGTTACTTTCCAAGTCTTTGTTAGCTTTATATATCAGTGCTCTAAAGAACAATAAAGAAAATAACGTTACTGAATTGTAGTTCAATTTTTTTTTGCTAGACAGAAAAAACATTCTGAGAAACACTAAGTTCTGCCTTGAAAATCTTTGTGGTGTGAAATACCTCTAGTTATACATAATTCCAGCTATGTTCTGCTATGTATATCTCAGGAGATTGTCCCAGTGAAAGCTGCAATCTTGGGATGTCTAAACATTCTTCCTTGTAGCTGATAGCCTGTAGCACAATACATTTGATAGTTTGAAGAATATTCTAATAACCAAAGAGCACCACGTTCTGATGATCAATTTCTAACTGGTCTTCAGAAATCAGCAATAATGAGGCATAAATAAAATACAAACTACAAATGAAGTAACAGGAGGCCTAAAGCTGTTGACCACTACTTGAGGTTAAATCTCATCTGTAAGGTATCTGTTTCATCTGTAAAGTAAAAAAAAAAACAAACAAAACAAAACACACTAGTCTTTTTGCCTGACATTTCAGTAAAAGTGCATTCATTTTATGCTAGACATGAAAATAACCTTTCCAAGTACTTTATCATTCTTCTTTTCATTTTTTAGAAAACAGATTTGGTGTTGTATTTCTGTTCAAGTGAAAAACTGGCACTTTATATGCTTTAACTGGAAAAGCATGCTTCCTAACCAGAAGATAAAAACATGGAAACAAGACTAAAAATCAAAACTCCCTCAGAGCTGCTACTGTGTAGCTTTTAAATTAAAATAGCAAAGAACAACAGTAGAAGAGTAAAAGTTGATAGTTTTTTCAATGTTTGTGTTTGGTTTTTTTTTTCCAGTTTAAAGTAGTACTAATTTGACAGCATTAAATCAGGTTAGTAATTGATTTTGCAAAGCTATCTGCCATTTCCTTAAAGGAGGTAGAATATGAAGGATGTGACTTGAGTAACAATGGCCTTGTCTGGCTGTAAACATTTCACAAATAACGGATATAAATATCTACAATAGAAAGTACTGTGGAAGAAGTTGTTCTAGAAATTATTTTTATGAACTTGAGAAGAAAACAGTGGATACATTTAATATATTTACTTATTTGCATGTAGTTTAAATGATACAGAACAAGATATCATGTTAGAAATCCACATACAATATAAAAAAAAATTTGTTTGGTATATTCACCATTCTGCTCACATTTGTAATAACTGCTTATCCACGCTTAAGTTCAGGTATTCATATTATTTTTCTTACATTAATTTTTGTATATGTGCAATGTTTCAAGAACAACTACACAATGTGAAACCCTGACTTCTGTAGCACTTTTTCATCACAGTCTGAACATACAATAGCTACTTACATCTCAACACATTGGCTTTTTCAAACACTAGTAATTAAGGCATTTTTGTTGTATGCTTTTTCAATAGTGCAAACAAAAACTGTCTTTAGTTTCAATTAAAACAAAGAAATAATTGAATATTTCAGAGTTGTCTTTAATATAGTTGGAAGATAGCTGTGCATTTTGGAGTTCTTGTGAATGAACACTAAAAGCTCTTAATGCCGATTGCTTGTGTTGGTTCTTTATTACTGTCAGTCAGACAAGACGGCAGAACCACTTGAATTCATCTTTTTATGCAACGCTGTAGGAAAACAGTGAATACCTAGTAATTGAATGAATCCCAAATGCAGCAAAGGCATACAGTTTTCATAGTGCAGTTTCACCTCACTGAAGTAAAAGTTGCTCCTACTAGACATTTTTCCACTTCAATGTGAAGTAGATTGTTAGAATTTCGTTAGTGGTTTCATTAAACAGCTTGACAGTTCAGTTCTCTTCCACCAATATTTTTCAGAAGGCTTTCAGAAATAGTACGTATTTCAGGAACATTTTAAAGGATTGTTTCACCACATAAGCGCATCATTTCTCAGTCGTGTCAGCACAGTTGTAATAAATAAGCATTTACATCCTAGAAGAAAAAAAAAAGACAATGTTTGTCATATTACCTACTCTTGTAATACCAACTGTAGGTCTGAGAATAGGTTACTCAATCAGGACCATAATATAAGAATTACAATTAGGGCAAATTTCAGAATATCCACATGTTCAGGACTGTTTTTTTTTCTTATTCTTTCAAAAACAATTTTTAATGCTATGCTTATGAGCACAGTGGCAGTAATTGTCTAAAGCCATCAACTTAGCATTTCTTTGCTCACTTCACAAACACCAATGGCAGGATACAAAACTATATTTCATAGACATAATCTCACTAAATGATGATGTTTAAGAGTCATTGTTACCCACCCTACACCCCTCCAACATTCTTATACCATTCCTTTGCTCCTCACTTGTGCCCTTGGTCACACACATCCTGGAGAACCTTAAGGAGGCAAACGAACAGAAAGAAGGAAAAACTGATGCTAGCAGTAACTGCTACACTGATCCATCAGAAGAACTGGGCAATCTATATTACAAGCTACCACTGCTCTACCAGTGGAGAGTTAGTTGATTCTTCTAAATATCAACTATCTGAGACTCTGTAAGAAGCCTGTAATTAGCCCTGTAGAGATGTCAAAATTCCAGACAGGGAAGCAGAGCAGTCCCAGGAGGGTAAGAAACTTATTTGCTCAATTCACCAATGCAACAAATTCTATGTAACTATGTACTGTAAGATTCTGAGTAGTTGTAGATCCAACAAAGTTCCTACAAATATAAATAGAGCAGGCAATCACTAAATTCTTTTCAAGTTTACTCTAAATGGCTGCTTTATGTTCTGGTTCATTCCCTCCTTTCTCAGGTCATGCCAGTGGGAGGGAGGTTTCTTCCTCAGTGTAAGCTTTGGTGCCCAGCCTCAGAAAACTACCTTTAGAGAGATGAGTAACACACACAGCAAATCATGTATTAATCGGACATCACGCATAGTATTGATACTGTAAGTATGCCAAGAAGGGCACAGAGGTCATTGACTTCAGATGGAGCTGCTCTTCTGCCCTCCACAAAAATACTATTTTTTAAGCATTAGGCCAGAAAAAAGATTTAGAATTTAGCATGTTGTCACTTGCCCTGGTAACTTAACATGCAAATGCTAACACCACTTGCCAGAGTGAGAATCTGCTGCATCACACACAGATGAGGTACAGCAAATTTTAAAGAAAACACCTGTGCTTCACAGTCTACTTACTTATCTGAACCCCTTTTTTTGAACATTCTAAGGTTTATTACTATTTATTATTTTATTAAATGTCATTAAGGAGATATTTTATAAAGGTCGGAAAAGATAAAAATTCATCAGCATCCTAAACCGCAATACTAGAATTTCAGACTAAGGACTGTGCAATATACTTGAGCATTGGTGAAACATACTCTAACAGCTGATACAGTTCTAGCCTTTAATAGTTTAGAGTAAATAGCATCCAGTAAGAGGAAAACTACATGTATAAATGGCATAACTATACTTATTACTGAACAACTGTAACTGGATTACCTTTGCTATATTACCAGTATATCCTGGAACCAGAGTAAGATGATTTTCTTGTTCCCATAATTCACTTAATTGTTGTTTTAAAATAACCATATTTCTGAAAAACAACCAATAATAGTTTTTAACATGTATACTACAGTTTCCCAGACTTTGATTGAAACCGGTGTTTCATGCTGTATATCGCTTTAGTCTTAATATTACCATAAACTCAGATCAATATTTTTTCTGCAGCACTTAATATCCCAATAATTATATTCTTTATTTGCTAGAAGTTAAAAGCAAAAGAAATACAAGAATGATAATCTTTCAAGCAAATTTCCAAACACCACCTGTGACTTGACAATTAAAGAACTTAAATGCTTTTAAGCTTCTACTTTCAAATTGTAAGCATCAATTTTTCCTTTGTATAAAAAGGTGCGCTCCTGTTGATCAGCACTAATAGGGATTTTGAGATGAAATCAGCTATAGAAACATTTAAATGTTTTCCAACACTATACTCACCCATCCTCTGCCCTCTCTTTATGCGCAGATAGTTCTGACCACCATCTTTTAATTACAGCTTGAAGCCAGTTTAGACCAACTATCACATATCTGCAATAACATTTTATACAATTCAAATATCCACAAGTCAGCCAATACTTTCATACAAGCACAAATGCAATTTAGAAAGCCACACATTTGCTGGTTTGGAACAGACAGAATTAGACAAATTCTCAATTTTAGGCAATTGCCCATGTTCTCATTTTTTTTAAGTTGTAAACTAAAGTACTTCTTAAAAAGTAGTAAGAGATTATTTGTGTTATACCTGAAAGTTTAATTGATCTTATGTTAAAGAACATGCTGAAACCTTGCTGCCATTGTGCTTCACTGTTTAGAATGATATACCTACACGAAGTCAAAAACTAACTCCCCCACAGTCGCTTAACCCTGCAGAACTTTTGTTTGTTTGTTTTAAATTAAAGCCCTGAATGCTATTAAAAACAATATGAAGGCTTATACGGAAGCTCCTTTAGGTAGGTGCTTCCCCAAGAAAGGCAGGGCTGGTGGGAAGGAAGATGAATCAGAGGACCAAACATCTTTAAACACATGGATACCACATAGCCAGGAAGGAATGGCATTTAGACATCTGAAATTGATACTTACTCTTCATATTTGCTTTTAAGTAGTGATTTCACTAAAGGCAAAAGATCTACACAGCAGCCAACTGAAATATATGGTTTTTCTTCCTGTAAACTTAAAAAACAAGATGTTTCAGAAGTGCCAGAAATTCTCTGTGGGCACAGTACATTCGCATGTCCCACTTCCTGTTTGTACCTGTTTGTAAGCATAGGAAGGCAGTCTACTACAACTCCAAGATCTTGTATCCTAGAAACATGGAAGATAAAATAAATGTCACTAGTTGAGCACAGGTTGAACTATGTTTCCATTAATAAGTAATTATTGATAATTTACAAGATTTAAGGAAATCCTAAAAGACTGCATCATATTTGGTTTTGCTACCACTTTAAGAACATAAAGGAAGAGAAAATCAAGTTTACCTCAATAGGTAGGCTACCAGTTCACCTATACTTCTCCTTCTCCAAAAGGTTAAAGCGACATTCAGCCTCAGATTCCTGCTGAAAAGAACTTGAGCCATAGTTTCATGGTCCTGAGAAACCTGTATGTTTTTAAGAATACAGAAGTTGACAGCAAGGTAAGTAGTCAGCAGTGACACAATAAGCTGCTTCAGTATTGCAATGCTGGAGTATATGAAAATATATTTTACCACCTGTATGATTAATGGAAGTTTTCTTAATAGTAGCCTTACAGCATGAATCACCCTTGGAAGAAGGCACCAACAGACTTTCTACTATACCTAAAATCTGCAAGAATAAGGTCTGCAAACACTTGAATAGAGATATCTAATAATTAGAGCACTTACTCATAGGCATTAACCTATAAGTCTCAACAACTTAGAGAAGCGCTTATTTAAATACTTTACATTTGAAAGTATTTCATACAAGCCAGCAGCATGAGTCTGCAGCCCAGAAAGTCCATCGCATCACCTGCTCTGCATCAAAGGAAGCATGACCAGCAGTTTAAGGGAGATGATCGGTCCCCTCTACTCTGCTCTTCTGACACCCAATTTGCAGTACTGCATCCAGCACTGGGACTCTGCGTAAGAGCAACATAGAGCTGTTGGAGCAGATTCAGAGGAAGGCAGTGAAGGTGATCGAAGGGCTGGAACATCTTTCCCAAGACAGGCTGAGGGAATTTTGACTGATCAGGAAAAGAGGAGGCTTTGGGGAAACCTTAAGTACTAGAAGGCCAATGTAAAGAGAGCCTACAAGAAAGATGTAGAGAGACTTGATCAAGTAGTACAGTGATAGGACAAGTTCTTTAGAGAGAGAGTGGTGAGGTGCTGGAACAGGCTGCCTAGAGAGGTTGTGGATGCCCCGTCCCTGGAGGTGTTCAAGGCCAGGTTGGATGGGGCCTTGCGCAGCCTGGTCTAGTATTAAATGGGGAGGTTGGTGGCCCTGCCTGTGGCAGGGGGGTTGGAGATTGGTGATCTTTGAGGTCCCTTCCAACCCTGGCCATTCTGCGATTCTGTGACAAGGTGCTAACGGGCTTTTTTTTTTTTTTTTTTTTTTTTTTTAAAGTAGAAGGGTAGATTTAGGTTAGATATTAGGAAGAAATTCTTTACTATGAGGGTGGTAAAGCATTGGAACAAATTGCCCAGAGAAGTTGTGGATATCCCATCCCTTAAGGTGCTTGAAGCCTGGATGGATGGAGCTTTGGGCAATTTGATTTAAGGAAAGGTGTCTGACTATAGCAGGGCTGTTGAGAACAGAGGATCATTAAGGTCCCTTCCAGCTCAAACCATTCTGTGATCCCACAATTTTTTTTTATCCTTCCCCATCACATAGCCTCTCCATTCTAGCTTATTTGCCACTCACTCATTGAAGCCATTAGTTTAAATGGTGTTTAAAGGTACCACCAACTTGGCACCTCCAGAGCACTCTCTTCATGGAACTGTAGGTAGAAGCTGCCATGAAGAGATGGTAGGGCGACAGTCTTACTTGTCATGCTTTCTGCCATGACTCACTTTGTTACCTAGTAAGGTCTGTAGATGTTTAAAACAGCTACACTGAAAGAAAGGAAAACCTCAACAGAAAAGGACTGAGAAAGCTCTGTCACAAAACACATTTATTTCATATCCATCTGATGTTGTAGCCAGTTTCAAAAGCTCTGCAACCATTTGAATTTCCTTAAGTAATCTCTGTAAGAACAGTCTTTTATAATCATTTAAGTTGTTTTCACGGTCACCAAGCTAACGCTATTAAAAACAACCCCATCCAATCTCACCAGCTTATTCCCATCCATACACTCACACTTTCAAAAACAAATGAGGCCATGCATCTTAAGTCATGAAATCTAACCCAGCCAAAACAATATTTTTCACTTGATGCTGGTATGATCTGAAATTAGACTAGGATGCCAGATCTAAATTTGTGCTGATAAAGTGGCAGGACTACTACTGTTGGCAACTGAATCAGTCTACTGAGGAATAAGACTGCAAATCACTAACTGAGCCAATCTGAATGTTAAGAAAACTAATCTACTCAAAAAACTATTCAAAACTAACAAGAATGCTTACACTGAACTCAGATTTCTTTTAAGCTCAACTTACCTCTGAAAAAAATGCACTGTATTTGGAAGAGGGGCCTTCTGTTTGAGATGAGCCAGAGTCACTTGAATTCAGCAAGTGTGTACGACCGTCACTCAGTTTTGCTGGCAGATTCCCTGCACAAGCCAGTTCATTTTCTTTATTTGCCATGTTACAGCCCCTTGATTTAGGGAACTGTTTCTTCTTATAACAAGGCTTTGCAGTATAACAATGGACTTTTCTTTTACAATGTACTGCTTTGAAGAGAGATAGGGGACTGGTCACCGTTTTTCCAACTGTTATTCTGCAAAAATACAGGAGTATTTTAGTAAAGGTAATTCTATACGTAAGTCAACACTTTGTACTAAGGTAAAATATATCATTATGAATTCAGCAGTAAACTTATAGGCTACTTCAGCATTTCACCATCAGTACATAGCCTCATGACAACTGGATTATCAGAAATAAAACCTACCACTAATACCGTTCTCCTGCTTTTTTTAAAAAAAATTAACTCATTATCATAGAAATGGACAACTATAAGCACTGTCAGTACAGTTACGATTTTTCATTGTGACAATTTGGGTGTTGTAATAAATTTGAATTGCTTCTTCCTCCCTGCTTGACTCCCTCCTGAAACTTCAGACTCTAAACAGCAAGACCCTCCTACCTGTTTGTGTATGAAGCCAGCTGTTTTGGAGATTTCTTATCCTGGGAGAAAGGGAACAAAGGAGGACAGGCTATTACTAAAAAGACTCAAACAGCATCACTGCTTTATCATGGACTAAATTTGCCACGGATTCCCTCCCAGCCACCTTTTCTATTCTGTTTGAAGCACAGCTACACTAACATTCCTATAAATTATTTCACAGTGGTAAGTAGACATACAGCTGTCCTTGCAACACCACAGTCAACTAAAGGTTTGCGAAGTCTTTGGAAGAGGTAGGACTGTAACATCAGAGACTGACAAAGAACTAAAAACTGTGACTAGTATCAAAAAAGCTTCTGGAATTTGATGGTGAAGTTACATAACCTGTCTCTCATATACATCTAATGGCCAACAGTATAACAGATTAGCAGATGCTAGGAAAGATGGCAGCAGAAAATATTTCTTCAAAGCACAACAAAAAAAACAAAGGCTGATGTAGGTAGAACTAGCTTGATTATCCTAGATTCACCAACAGGGAACATAAGCACCCTGATACCAATTAGGCTGCACAGAACGTTACTAATCTGAAGGACTAAGAAAATTCATTCGAGTTACGCCATACAGATTCATAATACCGTTGAAAATTAAGCAACAGCTTGAACTTGAATTTCTAAATGTTTATAGTAAACTTCAATGTCTTAAGAACTATTTCTCCTACCCCACCTCTCAGATTTACCGTCTCTTAACAAAGGAAAACTTTTTGACAATAGAATTCCTAACCTAGAACTTTTTCTGATAAGATTGCAGGAAAGAAGAGGAACAGAACCAGATTGCTATCTGCTGCTCATATGGACAACATGATACATCTGTGTCATCCCTGTGTGCCTGTAACAATATTTCTCATGATATAATTGCTGTTCTATTCTACATCTAAATACAAAACATACTCAACACCGCTATGTCTCCAGTTCTAAATTGCGCAAAGCTATAAACTTTTATTTGAATATTAACTTCAGCTTCACTGGAAGACAGAAATACCTTACCTCCTTCATGATCTTTTTAGTGGAAGAAGAGATTCTTTTTCTGGGGAGATCAACAGGACGACCTTCAATATGCAGTACTTTCTGTTTTTTAGCATTGTGAGCCTCAGATGCCATAATCTCTCAAATCCCTATTTTCAAGGGAAAGATTAACTCAGGTCATATTTTGTAAAACAGCCAGCCTTCTTCAAATGCAAGTAGCAACTACAGTTCAAACAGTTCAAATACTTGCAAGATATTCAATTATATAAACAAATCAATTCATTACCGTTCAGCAACATTAGCTAGAAGCCTTGTTAGTACCTCTCTGATAAGCACTTCAGAATTCCCACCTTTAGCTCCCCACCAAAAGCAAAAAAACCCTCTTCGCCATCCCCAAGATACACGGATCTTGTTTACAGATCAGTTCAGTACACCTGCACTCTAGGATACCATACACGCAGGAATTCATGTAAAATATAAGACAAATTACTCATGAGAATTCTCCTTCAAGTCTATTTCATCTGCTATCTAAAGAAATATAGTTGCTCTCAACTGTTTCCAAATGAGGAAAGACAGGAAAATAAAAATACTTCATATTTTTCAGGAACAAGGCAAGCTTAATCAGAATGAAAAAATGCCTTAGATATTTCCCCTTACCTGGTTGGCAATTCCCTCCCACAACTTCTCCTCAGTATACCACCTGGAGGAATCCCACAGAATCAGCCTGTCAGAACCAAGAAGGTCCTTAACTTCAGTTCCTAAATAATCATTTTTGTGACTATTGCTGTGACAACGACAGCTTGTAACCATGCAGAGCAGCAGCTTCTTATTTGCCTGTTTAATAAATTATCTCATATTCCCTCCTCTTTCATACAAGGAAAAAAGTTGATTCCTAATGTACAAAACAACAGTATTAAACTGAAATGCATTCGAATTAAGAGTGGAAAACAGCATAAGGTGAGAAAAATGTCTTAACAAGGAATCCTGGGTTAGTATCTGTTTCAGTATATGAGTCATTTTCTTAAGGTTGAGTCAAAATATCTGCACTAGAAAGGTAAGTTTTCTACATAAAACTTGATGATGCCCTAATGAGATAAGTGAAAAGGATTACACACTGATAAAATGTGATGAGAGAGCATGAAGCCTCCAGCTGAAACAGGAAAAGAATGTATAATTACAGACTCCCTCTTTAGAGGCCAGGAACAGAAATCCCAAAAGGCCCAATTGACGAGCAGTTACAAAGGAATGTTCAGTGAAATAAAATATCCTTACATCTATGTTCACTGTCCTACAGTTTAGGGTGATCTTTCAAGTTGGTTTTGTTGGGGGTATCTAAAGACAAAGCAGCAGCAGCAAACATGAGCAAAGGAAACAGCAACAGACCCATAGAAATGGATGGCATACATCCAAAAGCCGTATGAATCTAGGAAGAAATAGCTGTGTTATTAAGAGAGGTACAGAACCTCTCCTGTAGAGCTGCTAGGGTGCCGAAAGGAAAATACAGTCAGTATTTAAAGATGGCCTTAAGGAAGGTTCAGTGACATCTCTGTTGCACAAATTGGTAAACAATGCAATTAAGAATAGAATTAGTAGATACAAATAATGTCTTGGGAAAGAGTCAACCTCACTGAGTCTTGCTTTGAAGAATTAATGGCATTCTCCAAGCCTGTGATGCACATTCACAGAAATAGTGCAGTATGGGATATAGGAGAGCTGAAGGACAGATCAGACCCGGGATTCCAAAAAAGCCTCCTGAAGTCCTTCACTGAGGTCTCTTGAGAAATTAAGCAATTCATTGATGAGAGAAAGTTTCTGCATGGAGAAATACCTAACAGTAATAAGCGATCTAAGCAGCTCCCACAGCAAACACTGCTGGAAATCTGCAGAAAAACTGTGCAGTTGGAAATATTTGTACAGTACCTCATGAAGGGGATAAATGAAGGCTGCTGGCAATACCAGGTTATACCAGAAACTAAAGATGAGGGTTAACTGACAAATTAAAGAACAATGATGAACAATAAGCAGAAACAAAAACTGGGGGTGAACATAGAGCAAAGCATCTATGTCTGCAGGTGTGAAGAAATTCTGGGTTCACAAACAGAATTACAGGCTGTGAGCTAATAATTACCACCCACAATAAGATCTGAATATATGACAGTTTGCTTTAGATCACTCAGACTGCTCAGTGTTCCATAAGGATCACTGATCAGCAATTAAAAATCTGTACGTTGGGGACAGAGGGGCTTTACAGGAAATTGAAGCAGTCAAGAGAACTATCAGGTCTATTCTAGAACAGTCAGACGCTGCCATCCCCTGCTATTTTTTGATACATATGGAGAATTTTTAAAAAGACATATATTTTTTTTAATATCAGGTCACACAACTTATACCTCAACTTCTTGAGTTTTTGACAATTCCATCATCATGAGTGCAGCTAACTATATTTGTTCCAAACAGCCTAGTATATTATTTCTTAAGGCTAATACAACTCCTCTGCTTCACATGACTGAAAAAATAAGGATAAAATGAAGTCTCTTCAGCCTTAGTCCTTTAACATACAAGCTTAAACTGCTCTGCAGCACACTTTGTGACAACTGTAAATCAGAACAGAAACGCACAAGTTCATCATGCTGACAGACTCCCATTCCATCCATTTTCTCCCTTTAACGAAGGGCTTTTCTAAGCAGATAACAATCCTTCCTCCCCTCTCTCTCCTCAGTTTTCAGGAAACAGAATGACCAGCATAACAGCAACCACGTGTAATGGGAAGTCAGGTTATCCTTAACTAATCGCTAGACGTTACCTTGGCAGAGTTCTCCTAGCAGCTCTAATACTGCGCTAATTATTTAAATAAATATCCCCCACAAAACTCTGATCTAACCCAGATGCAATACGCCTCTAGAATCACACCGCACTTGCATGAAGGAAGGCAGCACTAAATGGCTTCCAAGTGCATAGCTGTCAAAGACAAGTATTAACAAACACTGCCACTCCCTCCCATCCGCTGACATTCTGGGCATGGCCCCCAGAAGGGGACAAACTTTTCTGTGCATGTTATGTAACCTTCACATGTTTTAACATAACAGATATCTTACAGTGCACAGACTTGAGTACTTTGCAGGCAGCAAAACAAACGTGAAAGTTTTGTTTCAGTCATCTGCAACAGCCTCTAAAAGAATCATTCGTCCCATCCCATCCATTGCCAGAATTCTTAAAAGCTCCTTTTTCCTACAGCATTCCACATACATTAGCCATCACAGATGTTCTGGGGTTTCTCCCCCAGCCCTCACGTTATATCAAGAGCGCATTCTCAAGGATGACAACATCGATCCTTATTTGAATCAGCTGGAAAAGTTCATTAATTGTTACTCCACAGAGAGGAGGCGCCTGCTCTGAATGCATTTGAAGCTGGCACACATCACAGAGCCAGGAAAGAGCAACTAATTTTGCTAATTACTGCCAGATGTAAAAGGCTTATGAGACATTTCCAATAATGGTTATTCCAAATTTACTTCCAAAAGGGTAATCTGTCTAGAAAAATAAATTAGTGCTATCTTACGATGTAGAAGATTAAGTAAATTTGGCATCATTTCCTTTCATTTTAAGCCTGATTGACAAATATTACGGAATCCATCTGTCTCTTGATTGCACATCCTTCCACATGCTTTCATTAGGAAACAGATTTTTTTAAAAAGACTTTGTAATTATGCTCTGACAGTTCAGTAAGTGTTATGTATTGAATTATCTTAAGAAATGCATTCCTTAAAACCTTGAATTATCATCAATGCACTGCTTTCGTTCAACACTACAAGACAAGCCTTACACATCACCAGGGCACAGCTAACTGTACCCATCAGGCCATTTCTTTCAATTTGAAGAGACCTACACGGGAAAAATTAACATCAACTACATTTGCATATAGAAATACTACTTGAGTGACAAGTTAACATTGCTACAGTTTTTTAAGCTCAGCCTCCTACTACATAGGCACAGAATTTGTTCAGGGCCTGCTTCCATAAGCAGTCATAATGAAGCCTTGGAAGCGATCACAAGTTGGAGTTCAACAAAGTTTAGTGAGGATGAATCCAGGCATGGGGCAAAGTACTCCTTCACACAGTCTAATAAATGGACATTTAACTTCTAGAAAAGTATTTTGTCCAGGAGAGGTGAAAGTAGTAAAAGCACCATACTATTTTCTGCATGTGGAAGTAGAATTTAAAGGCATGTTAAATTTTAAAAAGCACTGGAAAGTAGAATCATAGAAGCAGTCCTCCACTAACAAAACAATGTTCTTTACCTGTTGATTTTCAGCTATTAACACTCCAGGAAAAGCAAGGTGGAAAACTTCTATTGTGTTAAGACTATCTGACAGCTGTTAGGCAGGAAACAGAGCTCTAATGTATTGGAGCTCTCACATTAATACTGTCAATAAGCTTTAAGAAATTATCCATAAAAAACAAACACAGTAATTTTTTTTTTATTTATTCGCTATTTAACTCCAATCTCTAGCAAGAACTTTAAATTCAAACTCTGAGAAAGGTGCACTGGAACTCCAAACCAAATGGAGTTACAGGTACCTACCTAGCCTCATGAGGCTGAATGCAGCCTGTGCCTATACTTCATGGCTTGAGATCACGTGGCGTTGTGCACTGCACTTAATATTACCCTGCATGTCTTTTGATGATGAGATGTCAAGAGCATCTAAAAAATCTTTAATTCAAACTCAAGGTGTTTACCATAGGATCAAGATACAGATCCATAGACATCCTTATTATTCTAACTGAAATGCATCAAGAAGACAAACTGCAAAACTTAAGGATGTAGTTCAAGTAAACATGTATGTAAACATATTCGTATGAGGTTAACTATTAATACTACTCTTAAAACATAATAAAAGTTCTCAGTTATAAAGCTGAGGAATTAAAAACAAAGCTAACTTGAATCCACTTGAATAAGCTTACTGACACTTTAGTCAAAATTACATGCACTGATTAATAATGAAGGAACAGCTTTAAACTGAAACAATTTTTTTTTTTTTTCCACCCAGCAAGGACGACAGCCACTTCTCTGCCATCTGTTACATTTAATTCTCCCAGCAAGGCCAACCACCCTTCTTGTCCTTCTCTGTCTGCAGCTACACAGTGGGAAGAACAAAAACTGAGGCAGTGAGAAAGACAACATTCATCTCACAAAAAGGGGCAGTTTTTAAGCAAATAACACACTCATCCTAGCTCCAAAGCACAGCACGTTGCTAGAATAACCTGACAAAACCACCCCACAGTCTCTAACTGCTGTCACTTTTCAGTTTGTTACACTGAACGACAAGCCAAACCTCTCCACCACAGCAGAAAAAGAGATCTGAAGTCTTTTTAAGAAAGCAATTAACACAGGCTCCTGAAGCAAATGAAGACGTCTTGCTCCCTCCCTCTCCTCCGCACTGCAATAAGGCACCTGTCACACCCAGGGCGCAGAGCCCAGTCAGCAGGCCTCACCCCTGCTATTATCCTCCCCGGGCAGCATTACAACCCCGCCGCGCTCCGTGGGCACACGCCGGTTCTGACTGCCGGCTGACGCCGTCGTTTTAGAAGAAGGCCGAAGCGGAGCCCCGACGGATCCGAGGCGGGGCCGCACGCCGAGCGGGCGCAGCCGAGACCGACGAGGAGGCCGCCAGGGCCCCGCAGCCCGGCGGGGCGGCCCGGCTCCCACGCGCGCGCCGCGGCTGCCGGGCCCGCAGAGGCGCCCCGCCCGAGCGAGCGACCCCGGGAAGCAGCCGGCGGAAGGCCCGGCCGCCGCGGCCCCTCCCCGCCCGTCTCGCGGCGTCGCGGGCGCGCCCCGAGCCGAGGAAGGGCCCCGCCACGAGGGACTCCCTGCGGCCGACCTTCCCGGTGCGGCGGTCCGCGCGGCCGCGCTCACCCGCTGCTCATGGTACCGGACCGCCCACGCCGACAGGAGAGATCGTCACAGGAGGCTACGGCCGGGAGCCAGCGCCCGCAACCTGCGCCATTCAAACGCCGCCGCGCTGCATGCTGGGCCGCGCCCCGCCTCGCTCCGCCTCCGCCCGCGCCGTGCCGGAACAAAGCGCCCTCTGGCGGCCGCGCCGCAGCCGCCCACCTGCGAGGACAGCCCTCTGCGGCGGCGCGCGTCCACAGGGCATCGGCGGCGCTGTGCTCGCTCGGGGTGGTTGACCGCCGGCCCCTCGGACGCGTTGCAGTGCCCGCCCCGCGCTTCCCGCCGTTTTTTGCAGCCGCGCCTCCTGAAAAGAGGCGAGGGCGAAAGCTGGCTCCGCGGGCGTCGTGTGGAACTGACAGCGCAGTCACTGCATTCCGGTGTTGCTCACCATAGGGAAAGCTTTCTGATGCGTAATGTTCCTCGAGTATTTTTATTGAATCGGAAACTTTGCAACATTTGATCTCTACTGTGTCCGCAGGCAGCTAATGACACAGCACGGTTACGAGCTTCAGATGCTAAAACTGGCAGAGAAGTCCACGCTGACTGCAGTGTATAGCTAAGTACAGACTGCTTTCTGCCCCTGAGGCTTGGGTGTTGTTTCAGCCCTCTGTTCGATCGGGTACGGCATCTCAGGACGTACCTGAGAAATAAAGCTGGTAGGAAAGATGGACTGTTTTGGTAATAAACAAAGGAGAAGGTGAGATTTATCCTACAACTCCTCTTACTTCATTCCTTTCCATCATAAATTCTGCTCTGAAGTGTGATATTTTGTCACACAGATGCACAACATCCCTGCACAACCGGGACCATATCTGTACCTGACACAGACATTTTGAATTGGCCAAAATGTTTGTTCCTAGTGTACCTTACTGACAGTTTTGGGGGAAGAAAAGATGAGCGTTGATAAATTTTTGATAAATTCCTTTCTTCATTAAGTTGAGCATGACAATTTAAATCATTTTAGCCATAACTCACTTATTAAAACATTTCTTCAGTTCTTCAGTGTCTGAGTAACTCCAAGACTATGTGGATCTAATTGATGACTACATTACCTTTTAGTTCTTTTTTTTTCCTTTTTTTTTTCCCCTGCCTTATGATTCAGGCTTCAAAACAAGGTGGTCTATAACATACTGGCACATAGCACAATACTGCTATTTGAAGAAAGCATTTGATTGATAGCACTAAAAATGAGTTATGGATACATATTCAAGCCCTCAGTTCACACAGTGTTTCTTCTCAAAAGTTTCACAACCATTCTGTGTTTAAGAGCTGCTGCACTTTCATCATCCTCTTGAGCCAAAATGCCCTGATGCTTAAGAGTTTGTTCCAATTTCACATCTAAATTTATTTGTGCCCTGTTTATTCTTCTTGTGCCAACATTATTCTGTAATTAAAAGCGTTCTCACTTCATATCACAGATGACAAATAGGCATCTGCTGTTGAAGAATAACTTCTCAGCAATTTTATTTTGCTAGGTTAAATGAACTAAACATTCTTAATTTCCTACTGCGGGATAGCCTTTCTATTTGCTTAATCATCCTAACATCAACTTTATGTTCATTTTTGCAGATGTTATAGCTTTGGTTCAAACTCTTTGGATGTACACTGCTTGAAATATTCATGCTTCTCTTAGTCATCTAAGCACTTCAACTACGGATATCCAGGCACATATGATCAGTAAGCATTTATTTTATGTTCCTTTAAGACACATGGTACCATACTGATGAAAAACTTTATCAAAGGAAACAGATGAAATGATGTTTTAGAGATTAGGACAATTATCACATGATGCATGCCTAAAAATGCTTGGGCTTTCCTGAACAGACTTTTGTTCTGGAGTTTATCAGGAGCATAAAGCTCCTGCTCCAAGCAGATTTTAAAAGGTAAATAAGTTGAATGCTGATGATAGAAATGGTAGAAGTGTTTCCCTGTATAATCAGAAAATGGAAGAAAAAATGCTGGTTGCTCTTATGTCTGAGTGCTCCCTTTTTGTAGAACAATAGTTAAATCCAAAGATAATGGTTAATGAATTAAAACCTAAAGAAGATGAAATCGTAATTATCACATGGAGAACCTTGAGGGACTTAGAAAACATGGTATGGTTCTGTGGTGTTTGATGCCTTGTGGGAGTCTCTGTCACAAGATCTTAAAACTGAGAGAATATGGAGAATGGAAGAGGAAATAAACTAATCAAGACTTAATGTTTACTTTGTGAATATGGTTTCTTTTTTTTTTTTAACAATGTTTTTTTGCTTGTTTTGACTTTTTCATGTTTATCAGTGATCCAAAAGCAGTGCTGATGGTATCCTCAAAAGGTCCTAAAAATGTTCTGTACCTGTAATCTTTAAGAAGCAATTCCTTCTTTGAGATGATACTTCTCATATAAAAAAGATGTCAACATACCATCTTAACTATGCATGGCAGTTTTATATGCTGCTGGACATAAGATACATTTGACAAATTAAGTCTCTAAGAACTACGTCAGTGTTTCAGTATTGATAATTTCTATGGTTTTGTCAGTGCTAAGAGTAACAAAACGTGTTGTGTTAAATAGCATTAACTTCAGATCAATGATATTATTGTTGTAGATAAATACCAAAGACACTAATAAAAATATTCATTTTACAATACTTTTCTCCCCAGACGGTTATATTTCAGCAAGGGTATAATCTGCTATATATGCATTAACATACACATATATAAAATAAAAGAAAAAGAAAAATGCTAAAAATGTACCATATAAAATCCAATTTTAGTTAGAAGACTGATACTATCATGAAAAATAACATACCAAAATGGCATCATAGGGAATGTGTGTTGCATAAAAAATGAGAGACGACAAGAACTTGACAATGCATTTTCTGTGTGACATAATCAGAGACTTACAGCAACCATTATTTTTATTCAAAATCCTGAGGAATGTCATGTGATCCTATGCTTATGGTTAACTTTTAAAGGGTAGAGCAACTGGTTTGTTCAGTCAAGGTTACCAGATAGAATTATATTTTGGTTCCTGGGCCTGGTTAGTAAGCAGCTCTTCTAAAAAGAAGCTGTTCTTCAAGTCCATATAGAAATATAATAGAAATTGAAATAAAAATGTAGAAATATAATTTCTGTTAAGGACTGAGTTCTATTTCCAGAAAGACAAGCCTTATCCTGGCTATTTAGCAATGACCACGGACTGTCATGGCTGATAATATTAACAAGTTAACCACACTACAACTCAGATGTAGTCATTTCCATTAAGAATTCCACTGTGTAGCTTCCAGAAAAACAGTCCTAATAACTAAGCATCCTTTTATCTTTTCTAAATATATTTCTGGACCTATTTTCTTTCAACTTAATTTTACTATTGTATCTTCTGAATTAAACAACAACGAACAAAATAACCCACCAGAGTTTCTTGTGTTAATTGAAAGGTACGGAAAACTCGTATTGTTTTTTGGACCTTCATTTCCCAGCTCCATGTTCCCTTTCATTGTTGATTTTTTTTCCATTTTTTCAGTTTTATGATTTGTATAAATTCTGTTGATAGAAGAAATACCTAATGCTGCCACTCCTGCACAGTGATAATACAGGAGTGCCTGTACACTTCCAAGATATTTTTAATGTGCTTGAAGCCTGCATGAAGAAAGCGGCACTTCTCTACTTGCTTGTTTTAATCCTGTGATCAAAATCTGCTACGCTGGCTTAAAAAATGTATTTTGCCAGAATTTTGCTTGAAGCTGAAGAAAATGTCATGCTTTTTTATAATTACTAGCAATGAATTGAAATTTCAATCTGTTCTAGTCAAGATCTAATGAACTATTTTCAAAGAAAAAAATTATCTATGAGAGACTCCATTTTATGTAATCTACCCTGGAATACTTATTATTGATGATGTGAATAAGTTAAAGAAAAATACATTATTATTTAAAGAATGTGACGTGATAGGAAGGTTTTTTTTGACCAATGAAGGATATTTTCAGACTTCAGAAACACAGCTGTACAAACAACAAAAAAAAACCAACAATGCAGATGATAATAAATTGCCGCTGTAAGATTTTCTGTAACTACGATGAATGAAGCTGTGCTAAGCATGGAGTGAGGAAATAAACACAAAGGTGCCACCAAAGACTTAGGTTTGCTACCCTTTCCCCTCTCTTTCTCAAGGGCAGTTTTGTGTAGTTAATTTCATGGTTGTCTTCTGAATGAGTTTGTGCAGCATATGGCAGGTTTGAATGGTCACATCTTCCAGAAGGCTAAAAGAGAATCTAACTAGATTCAAGTAATTGTACAGTAATAGCATTTTATAAGATCATAATACCTACTCTGAATAATGCTTTTTGCAGAAGAGAAAGAATATAGATCTAAGTACACGCAGTTCTAACAGATGGAAATGTAAGCATACCTGCATGTAAAAAATAAAACCTAACTTCTTTCATATTCTTATATACTTGAAGCTTATATTGATATTAAACAAACACATATGCATTCTTTAAATAAGGAATTGGGTTTGAATATAAATTCAAGAATTCTTTGGATTGTTTCCTTTCAGTTACCTTGAATTTCAAATTAGGTACAATTATTGGTGTCTTCGCAAATGTAACAGTTGTTTTTTTTCTGGCAATTTCTGGTGTGAAATAAAAATATTGATAGTGATTTTGGACACAGCACAGAAGTCTGATGTGTCAAATATGCAGCAAAGCAAAGCGCTTGTAGTATGGCAAAGAAAATTGTAAGAATAGGATGGAGAAATGCATTGAAAAAGTCCTGTTCAGAAGTGGATCAGGCATTACAGCTGGATAGCATTATATTGATAGCTCTTTTTTTTTTTCCTGACACCTGCAGAAGTGAGTTGCATCTTGATATTTTCTTCTTTTTGTGTTTGCATGTCCTTGTTATAATGGCTACTCCCTTTTCCAAATTACATTTCTTGCTGCCTACTTGTATTTTCTATTTTCCCCGATATTTTAACCAACTTTTACTTGCCAGCTGCTGTGTAACAAAGCGCAGTCCCAGTTGATTTTCTCATTTTTCCAGCCTGGCTTCTTTGTCATTCCTCTGAAGGTAGAATTTAAATCTCATGATGTGTTCTTATGGCGCTTATGGATCTCCTCTTACCTACACAGTAGGTGTCTGTGATGTGTACTAGCTACTTGTGGGGGTGGTAGGAACATCAAGGATATTAACTGTTTAGTCTTCAGGCAGGAGACAGGATGGCTCAGAAGACTGGTAATGGGATAAAGCTTTTCCCTGGCTGAATTGCCAGCCCTGGGTCAGATTAGCAGGAACAGAATGCTTCCACCATCTGGTGTCTGGTCAGTGACCCATATGAGAAGAACCAGTCGTCGTCACTGCTGCTGGTGAACAGGTTTCCAAAGTGCACACACACACAAAACCTGCACTGCAAGAAGGGTTGTGCAGCAAACAGCACAGAGTGAATGTGAGGGTTAGAAACCCCAGCAGAAGCTCAGGGCACTGAAGGAGGCCCTGCAAAGCTGGGCTGTCAGGAGATGCTCTTTCACTGGGAAGATTTCTTCTATCTTCTGAAATAATTTGCTCTCTGAATGAAACAATGGAGCTGAGTAACTGCTTTTAAAAGAAAGAAGAAGATTCCCCACCGCAATATTCAGAAAAGATTGTCTTTAAATTATTATGGGTAACTAACTAAAATTTTAGTTTAATGTAGGAATCATATGGGATTAATAGCAACTTTGTATTTAATTTTCCTGACTCAAAACTATGCTTTCAAGGTGATCATTTTGACACAAACAGAGCAGGTAGGCCTCAATAAAGAAAACACATGAAGAATTTAGGGTCTGATTTTCTGGCTTGCTGACAGTGTGGGGGCTTTTTACTTACTATTTGTTTGAAATCATGTTATGAATTATGATGGCTTCAGTTCATAATCAATAATGCAGTGAGATATGCTGTTATACGTTGCATCTGGTAAAAATGGAAAGTAGTTCTGGCTTGGAAATATTATAGACCGATTTGCATGTGAATGACCCAAATTGTGTGAGTACGTGTTGCTTCGGCTTTATGTTGCACTTTGCACTCGGCTGCCCAGGAACAGGAAGCTACAGTTCACGAGCTAAACGGGAACACTGCACACGCTCCAAGAAGTGACTCTGAACAGACTCGTTCAGAACTGAGCTCTGCCCACTCCCTTAAAAATTCGCTTTGAGAAACGCACACCTTCCCGTTGCTTGATTCCCGCCCCCGTTGCCACCGCCAGGTTCCGGCGCCTCGCCATTACAGCGCCCCCCGGCGGTCCCACTCGGGAGCAGGGCGAGAGGCGGCCGGCCGGCAGTCTGGCGAGTGCCGAGTAGCGCGGCTCAGGAAGATGGAGCGACGCTGCTTCGGCCGGGGCTATCAAACCCCTGGGCACGGCTTAGGAAAAAATGAAGTGTCAAAAAACACGCTCTTAGAAACGAATGAATTTGTTCGTTTACTCTTTCGTTTCTCGGCATTATGTTTTGAATCTTTTCTGTTGTCTGCACAGCAGTACTTTTATCCTGCTTCATTCTTGTCTTTCTCAGAAAATAAAGTTCCAGTTTCTCCTTCCTCTTCTCCCATGTTGTTTCATCCCTTCTCTGAAACCTCTCTCAGCCACCCTTCCGGAGATGTCCAGATGCTCTCCAGATTAACAAACCAAGAACAGAGAGGTTTCATTAAGATACAGTGAAGTAACTCTAAATAAAAGCTATAATCTATTTTTTAATCTTTACTCTTTTTGCATAGCTTTGTTGATATTCTCTTGCAACTATGAGTGACTGTTCCAGAAAACAGCCAGCAAGCCTGAATTTATTTAAGTTTAGTATTCCTATGGCAAGAGAAAGCAATCCTGTGATTGTTTCGTCTTGTGGTAACTCCATATCTCACAAGATTTGTATCGTCATGTTCCTCAAATAGTTTTTCCCCATCTACAATACTCCAGATGCAGTCTCTAGGCTTTCTTTGAAATAAATGAGGAGTTTATTCTTACTATTAATAGTGTACAAGGGCTGCAGAACTTAAAAAAAAATAAGATTTGTTACCTTTATAAAATGTCATGACATCCAGTAGCATAAGCTAGAAACTGGAATTCATTGAGCATCTTCAGATTTCAGGAACAGGCTACAGCAGGTGTGATGTCGTGTACGCTTTCAGTACTGTCATTTCACTTCTACAAAAGCTGCAGAATAAATCATGACTTTCCATTCTGTGTTACAAAAAAAGCTGACTAAGACATTTCATGAAATACTCATGGTTTTGTTAGGCCTATAGTCTCAAATTGTTATTTTTAGTATTTTGTCCTTGAAGATTCAGTCATTGAATAACAAACTGAATCAGCATAATAGCACTGCCTCTAACTACAGCTGAGTTATTTAACAATTCTTCAGTGGTTTCAAAATCTTTACTGAACTTAATGTAATTTTCGTTCTGCCTTCTACACCTTCATTCTCTTCAATTGAATTTATTTATTTCTCCTTTTAATCCCTCCATGTCATTAAATCTTTTGGTTCAGCCTAATCCTTCAAATCCTGTAATTACTCAAACAAAGCATTTTAACCTTGTGGCCTTCCTGGACTCTTGCCTTTTCTCTCATGACGTGTAGGTCTCTCTTGATTAATGATGGTTGCTGCTATGTTTTCTTTCCTGGGATGCTTATGGAAAATTTTTTGCTACACAGCTGCCATCCATCATAGCACTCAGCATCACAGTCTCACTATGAGCATTGTAAAAATTGTACAGGACGTTTTCCACTATTAGAAAGATCCCTTCTTTTAGTCAAAACTTACCATCGTAATCCCAAGTAATGGAAGTTGAAAGCCTAGACTTTGATTTCAAACAAATACTATCAAGTTCTTTACACCCCTTCAACAAGATGGTTCTTTTGTTGGTGGGTTTTTTTTTTTTTTTTTTTTGATACTGCATAAGGCACAGAACTATTTTATTTTCCATATCTAAGAATGACAGCACTTTAGAACACGTGAATATTCTCCCAGGTGCATACTGTAGTCATTTCCATTAGGATATTCTGAATGTTACAGTGGTGATGTTAATGGTACATACAACTTTTTATGCAAGGTGTATTTGTAAGGAAGTAATCAAAATTCAGTGTTGTGTTGTATTACATTTTTTAATTATTTTTGGAAGAGACCAATGAGGAGGCCAGTTCTGACTGAAATCTATCAACGCTTTTGTTAACAGGAGTGGCATTTTAAAAAATGATGAAAATAATCTTACCCTATTAAGGGATACAAGAAAAAGATTAGGCAGGAAACTTACAAAATGATTACAAATTTTAATGAAATGTTATTGAAACAAGATTACTTGTTGATACAGTTGAAAACAAACATTAATATTTGCAGGACTTATAGTAAGTAGTAATATGTACAAAGGACAAAAGAACATGGAGTAGAGGGAGAAAATCTAGAAAGATATCAGAGAGATATCAAGATATCAAATTAAATGTGAATGCATAGGAAAACAAATACCTGTAATGCAAGAAAGGGAAACAAACCAGCATCAAGGAATAGCAAAATTATCAATGTATTCAATACATTCCATACGTAATTGAAAACACGTCTTGAATTTCAACTGAAAAAAATTAAATCCTATGTTCAACATTAAGCATCTATGCTAAAGAAAAACTTGAAAGTGTCCTGCATGTCTTGCATATTGAGAAAGATGTTTATTTGGAGTGCAATAATAAACAGAAAAATTGTGAAATCTGTACCTGCACTGTATTCAGCTGTTCAGAAACTGCTGTGGAAGATACACACACATGTGCGAAAATAGCTCAAATAGCCAGAGAGTTGGCTTTTCACTGTGCTTATAACCTGTGTTTGTTCTCTAATAAATATTTGAGCTTCTGCTCCCCAAGGCTCCATGCCTTGTATGTACATTTATAAATATCACACTGTTAACCAAACATGAGTATTTTTCCTCTAAAGTAGATGAATTAACTTAAACTAGGTGAACCATGGAAACATTTTTAAGAAATAAGTTGGAATGATTTTTAGGCACCAGAGTCTTCGCCATCTGTACCTGACACAGGTTTATGCCTCTTTTTACCTTTTTTCAGCATGTGTTTCAAAGAGGTTCTTCCAAAGAAAATGATTTCTCCTCATAAGGCAAAGGCTAAGACAAGTGGAAGCAGCTGAGTGCCTGGGACAATTTTCTCAATGAGATTTCTTGGGAAAGTATTTCTGTGCTTAGGTGACTGAGCCCAAGCTAATGAAAATGAATTGTAAGCCATCCGTTCCATTTTTTTTTTTTTTTCATAAAGGAACTATAAGGTAGAAATTAAAGCGGATGCTATCACAAAATTCGTAGCTAGAGACAATTCATTGGATCAATAATATCAGAAAAATTGAGACCTTCTGGGCCCCATGCAACTTTTTTGCATGTGTACCAAGCAAACTTCTGCATCAGCACAGTTTAACTAGCTTTTGAGTTTGCCTCTGCAGGATGCTACTCAGACACACAGTAAGGCACAATATGGTATAATATAATAAGGATAGAATTTCAGTTAGTCTACAGATAGAAAGTTGCTTGTGTTGATAATGTAAGGGACAAACTTGTATTTGGGTAGGGACATGTAAAAATGGCACCATTTCAATACTGCTACTATGTCAATTATTTTCCTCTTTCTTTTAGCATTTGTCACAGCAGATAAAAATACTTTGAATTTGTTGAAAATATCCTAGACTGCTACATTGCTTGACTGTTAGAGAGAATTCACTGTGACTGCAATATATGAGCTTGCTATTACTTGTATGAAATTATTACAGCTGTGAATAGAAGCCATAAGTGAATTAAATCAATTTATGGACCAGCCATACTTGTTCACAATGAGTAATATTAATTCCCTGCAGCCTTTTTAGTAATAATAATAATGGGGTTTGTGCACAACAAACATCAGAAGTCTCCCCTTATTGTAGCAACAAAGAAGCATCCCAGGTTATTAATTTTAGTCCTACTCCTGTTAATCAGAAGAAACTTGCTAAGTGAGCAAGAATATAGAATTTTATTGAATAAGGGGAATTCTAGAACTACTTGTATTATTAGCCAACTTATTTAAAGACATTATAGACTTAAGGCAGATAGTTTCTGTAGGTTTCTTCCTCTACACATAAAAGGTCCATTCAGAATTTAGGGTAATCATCTCTATAAGATATCTGTAAGAAGTGACTTGTCTTCAGTAAAAAGGCTTTTCTCAAAAATCAAGTTCTTGTACATTAAATAAGCTGGTTTTAAACTGCAGTGGAATTAAAATGTGAGATACAACCTAAAATGTTACTGTTTGGTCAGTATGCATCCAACACTAAGCAAAAATAACATGCAGCTCTTAGGCTACTACTGCACGTCCAGGCCTGTATAGAAGGACCACAGGGAGATTCCTTTTTTGCTTCAGTGCTGTAGCACCATACCCAAACAACATGGTTTTATGACTCTTTACTCTCTTCTGCCTGCACTGCCTACTTATTTCTGCCTTCCTTCAAAGTACAGAAAGTTATATTCTGTGCTGAAACGTTCCCATACATGTCAAAAAGTAATTGGTTGCAATTCCAGTTCTGTTCTTACTTTCGTTATAAACCTGCTATTCTGCATCTCTCCACATGGTGTCTTTGTGGTAAAGCATTAAATGCAACTCAGTGTCCAGATCACTCAGAATGCAACTTCCCCTTTTTTCCTTCTCTCCATGCACACTTATTTACAGAGCTCGTGTCTGACCCATGCGTGCACTCTACAAGATTGAAAGCTGTTTACTTTGAAAGTTAGATGTTTTTTCCCTGAAGGAAGGTGACCTACTAAAAATAATTTTAAATTGATTTGGGGAATTAAAAGAAGCTGTTTTTATTTTTAAAGGCTTTCTTCTTCACTTGAAGGAATTTTTTTATTTGCAAGCATGTACGCTTAGAAATAATGTTATTCAGTATGCTCCTATTGGTAATCTTCCTGAATAATTTAGTAGGAAGGAAAACGTGAAGAGTTCAAATAGAAGAAAGATCAGAGGGAGTTTGTTCAGCCTAGACAGGAGTGGGCTTGGGGATATCTAGTCACAGTCTCCCAGTACGTGAAAGAGTAGCTGTAGAGAAGCTGGATGTCCTCTCCTTTCCTGGGTGCACAATGACAGGACAAGTGACAATGAGTACAGGAAACTCCATCTGTGTGTTAAAAAGACACTGTTCAGGATTAGAACCATTCAACTCTGGAATGGTTGCTCATGCAAGTGGTACAGCCTCCCTCACCAGGATTATTCAAAACCTTGCTTGGCAGCACCCTGAATAAGCTCATTTCCAGAATACATTATTCAGATAGCTTCCAGAGCCATCTTTGCATCTGGACACTTCTATGATTGTAGAGTCTTCTTGTTAACTAGAACTAAACCTTAGTTCACTAAATTTGCATAGGATCCTCATGTCATCCTAGACCCATAAAAATGTCAATCACATCTCATGCAAAGAAAGGTCATAGCTATGTTGCAGTAAAAGTAACATACAGTTTGGCTTGCTCAGCGCCCCAAAATAAAGAATATGGAAGCGCAGTAATAACTATATGCTTTTTCCCCTTTTAAGATAACCAATGCAAAATACTACATAAAACATTTTTTAAAAAGACTTGACTGTTTTATTAGGCACAATGCTATAAGGATTTAGTTTGGGTCTCATGGATCTCAGAACAGGTGGAGAGAAGGTTGCATTAAATCAAGTATTTTCCCAAAGGTCCAAAATAATTTGTCTTTAAAGAGAAATCAGTAATTACTTTCAGAAAACTAGTGAGTTCTAGTGAGTTACTGTTGAGGTTTCCCCCCCCACCTGTGGAAAAAAAGGTAGATGTAGATTTGACGCATTTGCTAACTGGATGGAATTGAAACTCACTATACTTTTTCCCCATAAAATGTTAGTCACCAAGTTACTGGCTACCATGGATGGAGAGCATGCTGTTTCTCCTTTGTAAAGAAAAAGAGAAATTCCAGACTCTATTATAGAACGAAAAAAGTCTTGAAGGAAATATGATTTTCTAGGGAGTACCCTGGCACTCAAGATTTCAGTCCCTGTTTACATCAGTGTTTCTGCTTTCTGTATTAAGCATGTTGTGACATTTAAAATGCAGATAGAGAGATTTGGAAGCACAGCACAGAGTCTCCCCTCATTCATTCAAATTCTCACTTTCCTGGTAGCTATCTCACCCTGCAAATCTTTCATTCCTTTCTGCATGAAAACATGCCACAGCTCCAACAGGAAGGGAAGACATGCTAGCGTTTAGCAAAATAGGCAGAACGATGAGTCAAAGCTTGTAAATAACATGAGTACTATTATAATAAAGCAGAAATTATATTTGAGACAGCTGCATTTAAAGAGGGAGAGAGTTGTTCTTGTAATGAAAGTGTTCCAGTGTCTCCAGGGGTTACTTACAGAGAAATATTTTCCAACTTGGCCTACCTCTTAGGAAATACAGGCACATGCTTCAGGTCCTTCAGGAGAGGGAAACATTATGCTGCCTCTTTCATTTTCTAGGAGAAGATACCTATCAGCTCTCATAGATAAAATATGGACACTCCTCCAACTAGATTAAAATGGAATATTTGCAGCTGCATTTTGTGTGAGGTCTGCTTGCTGCATCATTACTCATTTTGGTTCTGAAGCCTGAAACATCTTTAGACATTACTCAGTTGATAACATTACTTGACAGTGTCTTCTAGACTATATTTATGAATAAACGTACTTAAGAGAACAGTGGTGATCCTCACCTTGTAATTTTGCAGGTCAGGGATCTGACAATATTTTCTGATTTTTATTTATTTATTTAAAACTTTACAAGCCTGTATTTCCTTCCCACAGAAAACCAGGACGCAGAAGGATGAGGAAAATTAAAAAGAATCTCAGTGTAGATTTAGATGCGAGTTAGGATTGCACCTGAGCTTGAATCCTGAATTCTGCAGAAATGATGCCTTTGTCCAGTTTCTGGAGCATAAGTAGATGATTAGTAATACTTCTGTTAATGGGCATCCTAACTTCTCAGATCAAGCATATTGGGCATACAGTGAAGCAAATCTGTAGGCACCTAGAGAATTTTCAGGTCAAGCACACCAAAGCTACTGAAATCAGATGCTATCCTGGGGTGGCTTGATAAATACTTTAGTGAATCTAGGAATGGCTGAATATACTTTCCATTCAAGAGGATAGACATGATAGAACAGAAGAGCTTACTATTGTAGATAGTCAGGATATTTAAACGAAGTCCTATATTTGGAAAGTGTCATGTATTTTTGAAGTTTCAGTTTTATTCTTTTAAATTGATTCTGTTAGCATGACACCTGAGGGATACTATTTTCCTCCTTTTCCAGTGTCTTGTAATGTGTGCAGGATATGTGTCTTAAAAATGCTATTTTTTGGTATTGACTTGGTTTTGACCATCATTTTCTTATAGTAAGTAATGAAGGTGGAGGTCAAAATAGACCAGAACCTACAGTCAAGCAAGGTTCTTCCCCATGCTCTCTCTTCTCCAAGAACTGTGAGACAGAATAACTGCAAATGAAATAGTATTTTTTCAATCAAGATCTTAAATCCTACTCGATGCCTGCGTAAAACAAATACTCATTTTAACAATATCAAGAAAGTAAAGCTAAATCCCAAGTACTGTTCAAGAAGGGTAATGATTGCCATGGTGTCATTTACATTTCAGTAATTTGACAATGTGATCAGTTTTGAGGAGGATTTTCACAGAAGACTTTTTTTTGTGAAGCATAGCAGAAGTGCATATATTTCATTATATTCCTCAATAGAACAACAATATTTCTCATTCAGTGGTAATAACAGCAGATTTTCACAATATTCACATTTTGCTTATAAGAGGAAGTGATTACACCAGTCATTTTTTGCATCCACCAGTAATATTTCAGAAGTGTTATTTCTTTCATCACAACTCTGGAAGAAGGATGCCTTACTAACCTCATTTAATGAAAGGTGAACAAATGTTTAAAGGGCTAAGCCAATCACTTTGCAGAGCTACTAGATCCTGCCTGCCAAATTTGCCAGCAAAGGGAAGCTAAGACAGTCTGGTGGTACAAATTTCACAACAGCCTTGTTAACATTTTACTTACTGTATTAAAAGTTTGAATACTCTTCAGTAAAGTCAAATATATAATATTTTTTTTTAGTATCTAGCTTTGGACATTTATGGTACGATTACTTCATTGGACTCTGCAGAGGAATTAAATTCATGACCAGTGGTCTTCATAGACCCTGATAGGAATAAATTTATCTACACATCTGCTATCTAATCCCAAGCTCCTAGGAAAACTCTTTGTCAACACAGACAATGTTGTTTGATCTCAGATAGGCTTATTCTCAAAAGAGTGGCAGAGTTTAGGTTAATTTTCTCAGAATGATGTTACCTTCCTGCCAGAAAGGTGCTTTTTTTTTTTTTTTTTGCTTGTTTAACTTCATGTAGAACACAGGAGCATAAAGGTGACAATTGAAAATTAAAAAAACATGTATTCCTTCTTAACTTTTTCTAAGAACATATGAAATACATTAGTTGAAGTAGAAACTGATCCAGGAGTAGGGTAGGTTGCATGAAAGTCTGCTGTATGTGTATTGAGTGTTTTAAATATATTGAATACTAGCTCTTCATTCTCTTTATTACCCCTTATACTAGTTTTGTCCAGCTCCAGGTCTGCATATATGACCACCAGTGAATTAGGCCTGGGACATACAAGGTGTCTCTGTGGCCCCTTATCAGCTCATAGATTTCTTATTTCTTGGTGTCCTTGATTCTGTAGTGTCTGCTATAATACCATAAAGTATTATTCTATTCTCTATCATTTGTGTAGAGTCAGTTAATTATTACTATTTAAGCAAAAAATAAAAAAGCCATATTTACATACAAACTGTGGTTAGGGCATAGCTTTTATATGCATAGAGCATGCAAAGATAAGCAAAAGGAAAATGAGACAGGCACGGGCTACCACTCATTAGAAAAACTGCAGGTACAGTAAACAAGCTAAAACAAAATTTCTGACTGGCCACAAAAGTTTATGACAAAATTTAATTCTGCTCCTGAAATCTTATGAAGTTAATACAAGCCATGTGGCCTTTTGATAGCCATGGCAATAATGTATTTACCAGGTTGTAGTGTGCTTTGTATGAATGGCTTTAGATATCTTACTTGGGAAAGCAGGCCTGGGGTTTGCCTTTTTAATGAATGGTCACATCACTAATCATGTGCCTCATTTATAGACAGGGCGACTTGAAGAGATGCAGGTGCTTGGTGTGGTTTCTGCACTATACCTTGCTATAAGCGGCTCTTTGCTCATTGTGTGGGTTATGGGTAAGCTGAGCACCCCTTTTAAGGCTAAAATTGTAATAAGCCCCAAAATGCTCTTTGATTCAAGTGATGTTTCATGCGTTGACAGCTCAACGGATGGATAGAGACTTTCTTCTGGAAAGTTAATGAGTCTTTTCCCATTCTGCTCTCATTTACACTCCAACTGAAATTCTAGGAATCTTACCTGTCCAGCTACTGCTTTTTCTCTAAAAAAGCTCCCATGGCTATGATCAGCATGGGTTCTATAAATCCCTTTCATAATGAAGCATGTTTTGAAGTAGCAAAAATTTCTGTTAAGAAGTTACTGAAGTTCCCTGCCAAGCCCATACAGAAAAGTCAGCAAATACAGGCAAAGAGCCAACACTTCTGATCCCATTCAATTTCTTAAAATTGATATTCCAGACAAATTTGTGTGAATATTTGCCTTTCTACTCATTTCATATCTTGATGAAAATAGGATGCTGTGGTTACTGTCCATTCAACCTTCCTCCAATATTTTCCATTTTCCTAGCATGCACCTGCACATACATCCAAATGGAGTGAGAAATAAATATACTGTTTCAAAGCTCCTGGAAACAGTTTTAAAGTGAATGCCTTCACAAAGGAGCATCTCTTACTTTCATTTGGTTTTCATTCATGAAGCAAAAAAAAAAAAAAAAAGTTATCCTTATCTACATCATTTTTAGTCAGGTAGAAACATTAATCTTTGCCTGAGAACCCTTTCTATGGAACTTTGCAAGCAAAATCAGCTTCTGTAATGGCATTAAGTCTGTAGAACTAATTAAATTCTTCATAGTGCATGTGTATCTTTCGTAATACATAATGGAATTTGTATTATGTACTGTATTTATTACTCTTTGATTTCATAACTTACTGAAATATACGACAGTTTTATAAAGGCAAGAAAATAATTTCTTAATCAAGAAAATAAACAATCTTTATGTGAATATCATAACAGCTATCCAAACATTTTTACAGACTTATACTCTGCAGTTTATTTGTTGAATCATTTTCAGGCATGAAGCACTTACCACTTTCTGCTGCCACTGAAATTATCACCAGAAGTGTCACACACATGGTTAGTACAAGAAACTTGTGAAGAATGGTATCCTTACCGTTTAGGTTTTAATATAGTAGACCTTAATAAAATCTCTATTTGTCTGCGCAAGAAGGAATTTATAATAAGAGTTCCTAACATTTTCTGAAATGCCACATAGAATTTTTATAACACTGGAAAATGTTCTATTTCAGAAAGCTCTGCAGTACAAATTTTGTGGTGTTCTTAATTTAATAACACCTGCCCTTCAAAAATTATGAAGTAAAACAGATGCTATCTCCTAACTTATCAGCATGAAATAGAATTCTAAGAAATTACCTCGCTTTTCATGTTCTTGGAGGCACTACGATTTTTAAGTTTATACTCAAGGAAATGGTATATATCACTCGGACATTCTAATTTACTGAAAGTTCTCAGATGGTACCACCACAGCTTTTGAGAGCTCATAGTTCTCATTCTGTGCAGAGTGATGGGTCATTTTAGTCTATTGCATTTGTAAACAAAAGGAAATTGTTTTAAGAGCACCTATGCCTTCGTGCTACTGTTCATTTTAGCACTTATATGGGACAGGGCGGAACAGACACAGAATCTTCATGGCAAAAATCTTTTCAATTGCTAGAATCTTATCTCATTTAATTCAAAATTTAGATGAGTAAAATAAATTGTGTTTTACAAATACTTTGTTAAAAAAAAAAAAAAAAAGCTTTCCTCCCCTCCTCCAAAAATTTTGTTTAACTTATATGGTTCCCTTGTTTAAAGAAATTAAGATGACCCATAGGAAAGGAAGTGTATCTGCTGATTTAAGGAAAAAATAATACAACTTTATTTCCAAGCAGATAATATTGCTTTAACTTGCTTTTTTTTTTTTTTTTTGTAGGAAAAAGACAAATGAAAAGAAATTCAGGGACAGATTCAGTAAGGCTCAGCACCATAATAACTAGCTTTTTAGGCATTTATCCCATGGCATCCATTTACTGGGCTGCACCTGCAAGCCTGCTCCTGCTCCCTGGCATTGAGGGGTTAGGATTTTCATTGCTGCTAATTAAAATAAATTTTGAACATGCATCTCTAGCTACAGTTACTTCATGTGTGAGGTCAAGATTTATAGGGAGAATAAATACAAGCCTGAGACACGTGCTAAAGTTATTTTCTAACTTTAGGTAAATAAAGCTTAGAATTTAGTCATTCTCCACTTGAAGTCAAGAGCAAGGTACCCATTGTGGTCGTATGTGCAGAATCAAGCCTTGGGGAAGTAACAGATGAAGAAATTCTGGCATTATATGGAAGGATATGGAAGGGATGGTGCACAGTAGTAAGAAATGTAACATGCACATTTCTCACTGTAAGCCTAATTTTCGCTCCAGCTTATTTACTTTATTTCAAAATTTGTTACATTAACATGCATTTCAATATCCACCTGTCCAAAAATTCAAGCGATCAATCATTTCAGGAGCAGCTCTCTTTCAGTATACTTACTTTTCTTAATAGGTTCCTAATCTTAAGATGTTCTGTCTCATTCATTTAAGAGCAGAAGGCAGTCAATGTAACTGCCTGATTTTCGACTTCTCTGTACAGGAGCGTCAGATAAATGTTGGGTTATTTAATTTACAACTGAAAGAGCCTAACTTTTATTCAAATGACCTTGTTAATCTGTGTGAGCTGTTTTTTCCTTGTTTCTTCGAAATGCTTTTGTTTCGACCTCGCCCTAATTTAACTCTTTTCAATGATTTGGCTCTGCAAATCTGAGAGTTGTCAAATCAAAGAAAACCTCTGAGTTTAAAAGAACACTACATATATATTTGGTAGTTGATAATTTTTCTTTTTCTGCTCCCCCAGGGAATACAGTCCACTTTGTACCACCCAGGAAAGTTGTAAATTTGAAAGTACTAGTTGTCTTAATAAAGAAAGAAACTAGTCTTGAACCAGCACCAAAAAAACCCTAACCCCATTAATAACCTTGATCTTACTTACTGTGAATATCTTAGTAGTTACTTGCGATATGTATTTTTTTTAATTATCCCTCTGATTATTTCTGACCTATAGGCAACAATACTAAACAAGTACCTCTCTCTTAGAGCATAACATTTTTCATAGAATCACGAAAGTTCAAAAAAATCTGTGGAAGTCCTCTAATCCAGTCACCTAATCAAAGCCTAACCAGGGGCTCAGCTTTAGCTTTCTCACTGCCTATGGTATGAGAAATGATGAAGATTCCTGCATGCAAAACATTACTTAGGAGCCATAGTTAGGACACTACTGGCTCAATAACAAGAGCAGCACCTTTTTTATTTGACTGTTTTTGCTTCTGCAGTTTCCATGGTCTTTTGAAGCTCTGATGAGTAATTTGAAGTGATGTTGACTACAGTCATGCAAAAAATAGCTAGTTTGAGCTATGTTAAAATTCAGAAGGCTAACTCTAGTTCCTTTGTTTTAATTTCACTCTCAGAACTACTTCGAAATTCTCATCTGAGCAGATCTTTGTGAAACTGTGTCTCATGCTTATGTTAGGATACCAAACAAGAAAAACTGTATATCATGGAAATAGTTGCCGCATCACATTCTGTGCTTACAGAATCTGTAAACTATGAAAAGATAATCTTTGTTGCTCCAGATATGAAAAAAATGAAGTCAGAGAAAAATAGTTTAGCATCTTCAGATACTTTTTTGTTCCCAGGCCCTGCAGTATTAATAAGTGTTAATTTGAGTAGTTTTACGCTGGCAGCTAGCCAAAATGGGGGATTAATGCTGCTTTCTCAAGAAGTCCCACTCAGAATTAGTTTTATCACACAGTAATTGGATAAAGCATAATTTTCTAATAGACCAAGAAAAGTTCACTTTTAGAGCTTTAGTTATATAAAAGAATTCCTAACTACTACTGTAATATGACAGAAAGCACAGCAACAATAGAAGAGCAGCAAAGTCTCAGGCTACAGCAAGAAAGAATTTGCTCAAATACAACAACCACAGACTCAGAAATAAAGGGGAAAAAAAAGTATCTTACCTTCAGAAAGCCTCAGGTACACAGAGATCCCCCAGAAAAATACCCCTCCCCCATTGCCAACCCTTAAATGAGGTCTAGGAAGGGGTGGAGTCAGGATCCACCCCCTTCCGATCATTCAGGTGCATTGCATGCAGCTGAGCTTCCCTGTGTTGACCCTGCCTTCCCACCAGGTGCTCGATCACCATTTCAAGCTGTGACTTCTACATGCTGCACTTTATAGATTGTTAGCTAATAGCTATCTCAGCAACATCAGAAAGGATGTTTTTTCTTTGTTGACTCTGCAAGATATGAGAAATTGTGTGAGAGTATGGATTGAGGGAACAGCAGTATCCTGTGAAGGCTTTTAATGGGGTTGTGAAATCTATAGTCACAGAGTTCAGTTCAGATTCTGCCTGTTAAAGAAAGTTGGGATCCCACATGGATTTTCCTCCTCAGGGATAATACATACCATCAGCCTGCATGGTATTGTATTTTAAGCGCTGTCTTTATTGGCTATTTTGAGCGATGGTACTTGAGAGTAAGGTTAAGATTCAAATATGCAACCAACTATTTTCAATATGGTCTGTATATAGCATGAAATTTTATGTACTATTTATACAATAATGATAACTCAAAGTCAATACAAGTAAAAGCTGGATTAAACATTCTCCTCATCTTACTGTTAGATGTACAGCAGCAGAATTTGTCTTAAAAGGACACGAAACTTCTTTACCCAGAAAGATGACACGCTGCTTTAGATTGTTGCTTCCTTTTGATGCGAGTAGCATTGCAGCTTGGAAGTAGTATAATGCTATTCCATTTAGGAGCATGTATGGTAACTGCAGAGTCACGGCCTGAACCACTGATTGAGCACCTAGGGAAAGGACCTGGTCAGCCTTGAAAGTACAGGTGAAGGCAGTTCACATGTGCGACTGGAAGGGGTGGAGCCTGGCTGCACCTCTCTTACACCCTTATTTAAGGGCTGACTGCTACTAGAGAAGGATCTCTTTCTGGACATTTTTCTCTGGGGGAGCTTTCTTCTATGTTCCTGGGATTCTCTGATATGTGTAAGCAATCTTCTTCACTTCCTTTATAGTTCTCTTCTATTATGCTTTCATTCTGTCTTTGTACTCCTAATGCAATGATGAACTATCTTTTCCCATTGTATTGATCTGCCTAATTGCTACTGAAGGGAAGCTAGTGGGGTAGTCAATGCCGTTAAAACAAGGTTGAGATACAATAAGAACTTTTGTTTTCTTCATGAATGTTAGTAGTAGGTGAGAGGAAGACAGAGTGAATTGTTTGACACTCCATGATATTTTCAGCAATCCTGAACTGTAAAAAAAAAAAAAAAACAAAAAAAACTTTTCCCATTCTTCTTCTCTTTCTATCTTGGCACCTTACTGAAGGTACTGTTCCTAGGCTACCTTACTGGTTTTAGTCTTGAGATGCTCTGCTTTGCTAGATGATAAGTCTTTACCTGTTTAAATGCAGTTGTTTGTACTGGAGGCTTTACTTCTTTTGGCTGTCTGATTTTACAAAAGGATTTAACTTATCTGTGTTTACTTCAAATTATGTGCTCTGTACTCAATTTTATTTTCAGTAAATTTTCCTCTTTCACAATGGTACAAAAAACAGGAATGAATCTTTCTTTCATCAAGTGAATCAGGGGAACTGAGAAATCTAAGCAGTCCTTTCCCGTTATGAATATATGTATCCTACTAATATTTACCTGGAAATGTCTGTTTTTCTACTAAAAAAAATTTTCAAATGTATCCTCAGGGTACTTTTCTTAGGGAATAATTTTTTTACCTTTATTTTATTATTATTTTTTAATGTCAGTTGAAGAAACGGGCAAAAGTCTATTACTGGGATTCTTCACAAAATAGATCTAGACATCAGATACAAAAGGTGTTTTTTTTATAACTGTTCTGTTTTCTTTATGGAGATTCAGACTTATGAGAAGCGTTGCACTAAAGAAAGCTGTGAGGGCCATACGTGATACAGAAAGCACTGGGAGCCTTTCACATTTCCACACTTAATTTTTTTAGAGTCTTTCATCTTTAGCCAAAGTCTGAAAGCTCTATTCACAGCCCTCTTAAAAATCCTGGGAGGAGAGGTGGGCATAATTCCAGCATCTTTTCTAATCATATTTCAGTGCAATCTCTAGTAACATCAAAGCAATTGGAGGATGATGACAGAAAAAAGTCAGCTAAAGTTCAGTCTCTGAGTAGACTATTTGCCTTTACCTTTGTGTGTGAGGAGTAAGGTGGGGGGAAAGAGCGGGAGAGTGGGAGTTGTCAAACTACTCACTTTGAAAAAGTTAGCTCTTCCTGAAATGAAGTCTGTGCTTATCTGGATAATGAAGTTTTCCATAATTATTTGCAATTAAGGTGAGAGGGTGCAGTTCATGCAGGAATTCAAGGGTGTGACTTTTGTCCTTTCTCATTTAGACACCTGAGCTTTGTTTTTGGAAGTGATGCTTAATTTAACATTGTGGCACTTCTAGACAAATTAAATTAACAGTTGATAAATTACTTCCACTACATCTCTTCTTATTCAAATTCCCCATTACTGTCTTATAGCCAACTGCAGTTTGCATGTTCTCAATTGATTTGCAGACTGAGAAATCACACTAAGATTTTGAGAAATGTGCACAAAATATTTATGTCCAGTTAGTGCAGCTAGCTAGAGTACAATTATCCCTTGCTAAAAGCTTTTAGGTGTTGATGTAAGTTATTTTCAAGAGGCAGTCGAAAAATGCTAAAATTCTACATTTCCATATATTTACTATTCACTTTAAATCATGGTGAATTAAATTCTGGAATTCTGCTTTTTGTAGAACACCTGTTAAGAAGTTTTATCACTTCTCACTCTTCAACTCCTGTAAAAATATTTTCTGCTTATCATTTTCTCTCCTTCTGTAGAAGGAACTACCCCTTAATTCATCATTATTTGTTACTTTGTTGATTGCAGTCCAACGAAGAGATTTGTGACTTGAAGTTTTAACTCATCAACGTTTTTCTTTTTCATCAGATGTTCTTCCTCTGCTAGGGTACCTTGACCAAAATCAATGCTAGTGTTCCCAAACATCTGGTTACTTAAAGAAATGTTATTTGTCACAGGAGAGGTCTCAGATTGAGAAGCAAGATATGAGAGATGTCCTACTGTTTTGTTTTCTTTCCACTGTGATATTTGCCAAATTCTGATCATTCTGACGGTTGTTAAACTTGCTGTTCTTCTCTGTGTACAAATCTCAGACAGTGGAAAATATCAGGAAAACTTGAGAAAGAATTAGTCTGGATGTGCCAAGAATGACATAATTTACTCTAAAACCCTATTATTTTATCAGTTTGCAGAAAGATACAGTTTTTCAGTGCAGTAGTTTCATTTTTTTCTATAAAATAGTCCAGAAATTTTGTATGAACACCTTTATCAACCTTTTCTTTTTCTCTTGAATACTATTATCTGTGACTGGAAAATCCATAAAATCTTCCTATGAGTTGTCTGCAATTCCTTTGAAGGTGCCCAAGTATCAGCTATGTAGGAACAAGCTAGTCTGAATCATAAACTGGTCTTACTCATAGATGTGAGCTGAATGCAGTACGTTTTCGTTCCTCCTAATTGCTTCCAAAGGAAATTCTTTTCTTCTAATTGTTAACTTCGTAGTTTGATTTCCCTAAAAGTGCAGTAGTCATCTGTTTGTCAATTATCATAACTGTGATGGATTGAGGCTAAATATAATCTAAGTTTAGGTGGAATGAAGGATCTTCGAACTTCTAACAAATGAAATCAACTTTGTCAAAAGTAACGATTTTATAAACCACTTTGTAATCAGTGCGTGGCTCTTCATCCTTTCTCATTGCACCTCTGTACAACCTAGATGACTCATTCAACATACTAATGTCACCAAATATGTGGTGTAATGCAAGTTTTCCACCCTTTACAAGTGGCAGTAAAAGCAGTAAAATAATCTGGGTTAAAAACCTAAATTTTGATTCAAGGACATGCTCATGGCATAACTCCTGTTTCTTGCATTAGGAAAACAAAGTATGCTATAGCTTGTTTTAGTTTGCTACACTTGTTTCAAGGGTCTTTCATTCCTGCAAATGTTTAGGAGTAATCAGTAGTTTGGAACTACTGAAACTTCCGACACAAAAGAGCAATAATATATTTATGTAAGGTAAAATAAATGAATTTTATTCATATGAACCAAAGTTTTCTGTAGTGTCTCAGGTAAATAATGGCCTGTTTAAGGAATTTTGCAAAAATATCCCTTTCTGGTAAGAGGGAACACAACATCCTATTTGCCAGGTGGTTTCAGACAAATAACATATTTTGTGTATTGATGCATATGTGCATTGTCTATGAGTTGCCTACTATCTTAGGAAACTTAAGAAATTATGGGATGGCTTAAAATTGTCTTCCCAATTCATTTATAATGTATCTATACTTAAGTTTTTAAACTTTATAAGGTGATGTGATCCTCAGTAGAGAAGAGTTGCAAGAGATAGCATGGTTTCTGTTCTGTTTACTATGATTTGAAAACATTTCAGCAAGCTTTGATTACTTTTTAGTGGAACTTTGATTACTTTTTAGTGGAATTGTGTTGAATGTGGAGCAACTGTTTGATAATTTGTAGCTTGCAGTGGTTATCTTGCTGTGGTTACAAGAGTGAGCCAAAATCAAAGAATCAGATTTAGCTCCTGTTTGTTGACCAAACTGTTTGGTTTACCTCCAATTGGTGTGGCTTTCTTCTAAAACTAGTCCAGTCAAACCAAACTGCGCAATCAGAGTTTGGCAGTTTCAGGTTTTGAAATAGATATTTACAAAATAACAAGGCAATTTAGTACTTCCTTTTGCAGATAGCTTTTCCATTTGACCACAAGGAAGTTAAGATCTTCAGCATTCCTTTGAGGAAATATTTACATTTCAAACATACAAAAAAGTCACAGGGTAGACTGTGATTCTGCAGCTTCCATTGCTTGAAGTCAATGCACACCAAACATATTAAAAAAGCATACTAGGAGACTATCACTGATGGATTCTGGAGCCCAGTTTATCTGTTTTACTTGTTGCTGTTTAATTAGGCTTCGTGTGTCCATGTGAACAGTACTTTGAGGTAAACCTCAGGATTAAAGTAACTCAGAAGACTGAAATTAAGAATGTGCATAACATAGTGTGTATGAATATGTAGCAGATTTTCTTAACTCTCCCTTATTTGAAAGTGAAATAAATGGGAAAATATTTCTAAGGGAAAGGTCAATAACTTTGTTTACTCTAAGTTACAGAGATTCCAGATCCTTTTAAATGTTTGACATTTTGAAATTATTTGAATGTGAATTTACTTGCATGTCCCAAGATTGCCTGTAGTAGATGGAAATGAGATAATTTGGTATATTTCACAGTTTATATGTACTTTTGAGGTTCATTTGGACTCAAAAGACCTCAGGTTTTGGTAAAGTGTACACCATTGCTAGTCGCTCCACTTCAGTGAAGAAAACAAATATTGAACTGAGATGGTGCTTTGGGCACTAATGTTAGCATAAAGAGTGCCCTAGCACTGAGCAATTGTTTCAACTCTTTTTAGCTGATACGTTGAATCAAAAAAATCCTGTCCTGACAGAAGATGATGATGTGAAAGTTCGAAAATCTGTTAATTAAATTGCACAGGTCTAGTTAAAAAAACAAACTTTTTTCTTTCCAGTCTTATCTGAGTTAATGAGGAAGAGTTTGATTCCTGGAAAGCTGTACTTAACCCTCACCAGATACAATTCATAAACTAAAATTTATTAGTGTCTTTTTCTCATATACAAGTAGATCATACCAGCTTGTTCCAATATCCATCTCATGTTATTAATCTGGGCTTTCTAGGACATAGGCCAATGTTAGTCAGGGGTAAGTGCATAATGCTTGATAAGGCAGAGTGCTTGAAGACACAGATTTTTGAAAGAATAATTTTCTTCATTAGACAGCTGAAAGCAAAACAATCTCAGAGCCAGTCTGGAAAATTTTCAAGCCCGACAGCACAGCTCCCCATTAACATCAGAATCAGTATTGAAAGAAGTGGCTCTGTGGCTTGGACAGCAACATATTTTAGTGCTGTGAAGGAGCTTTGAGTGTGAAAGCCAGTCTCTGGCTTTCACTCTATAAGTGTAGCTGCTGGGCGTCTGTCCAGCCATTTAATTCAAGAACTGGCCTTCTGTCTGTTTCAGGTGGGGAGCTTTAATGCCTTAGTTGGCACAGGATTTATGCAGTCCCAGCAAGCAACAAAGAATTCCTGTTGTCTTGACTTTTTGCCTTTGAATAGCAATTTAAACACATCTCCCATTAAAGAACCTTCTGTTCATTCTTCCTACCACAGTGATATGCTATTGAATCAACAGAAATGGTGACATCACTTGGTGAGTTAAAGGTACTCAGCAGCAAACCAGTCAGGAAATGGTTGACCTACTGCAGAACGAGGCTCCTAATTGCAAACGTATGTGTAGTGTTCTGCTTCATTTCTGCTACTAATCTCCTATTTCAGTGGTAATTTTTTTTTTTTCCCCCTTGGTAATCCACTTCAGACTTTAAATATGTTCCAAGAATGATTATGACTTTTGTAGAACATGGGCCAAGGTTCCACGTTGAATCTGAAACACAATTTGCATTATAAGAGTGTGGCAGGAACTATTAATGTCTGTCATGTAACATGTTTTGTTTTAAAAAACAAAAAAAAATTTATGCTATTTTACAGAGCAATGGTCCTGGCAGTGTAGTGAACTGCAAATGGCTTCTTGGGAGTTACTAAACAGAAAGCAAGCTTCATATTAGTTAGACACAATATTCTTTTCTGGATTAAAATTCTGGGTAAAATGACTCTCAAATTGTTGGGTACTTTCACAGGACAGTTTATAAGAAACACATAAGACTACAATATTTGCAAATAATTTGCAAACTGATTTTCAGAGATACACTTAGAATATCTACTATGGAAACTGGAAATGTGATGTAGTTGAATGATGTGAATGTTAATACATTCACATGTGTGTAACGCATTCTTATTTTGCTGTAGCAAGGTAGATGGTTGGTAAAGTCTTACTGTATTAGTTTCAGCTTCACAAACATGTATCTTGGAGCAGCCAGAAAAAGTTCTGTCTTTTTTTGGCTTCCTCCCATACTGCCTCAATCTCTTACAGACTACGGTATCTGGCATAACCCTGGTAGTCTGTGAGTACTTTTAGCTACTTGTATTAGGAGAAACATTTCATTCCCTACTACAGTTTCATTGTGATCTTTGAAGGATACACACTGAGGTTTTCTAAAGAGTGATACAAAATACTGCATAAAAATAATGTTGTGAATCTTTTCATTGACACGGATTCATTCTTTGAGCTTCTGTTGAAAGCTGTTAGGAGATCTAAAGTTCTAGATTCTTTCTTTTGTGACGTGTTCTGTTAATAAAGAAATTTCAGAAGAAATTTCAGTGTAGCCCATGCTGCCTGCTTGGGAAATGGAACACTTGCAGTTGATGGCATTACATATTTTTATCTTGCTATTGCTTTATTAAATCATTTTCAGGGCTATTTTGAGCCAGATTATGTTCATAAATCCGTGGAATTATTGTGCAAATGGGACAACAAGTGGTGGGAACAAAACCTGTCTTATGGAGCAATCATCCTATTTTCATTCAAAAAAAAAAAAAAAAAAAAAATTGAAACTGTAAAGGAAGAAAAACATGGAGAATGTATAAAAACTGCTTCTGGGCAGAATGTTTTTTTAGGAGAGTTCATCTGTTTTCTTAAATGATTGAGCAAGGGACAGCTGTAGACATGTAGAGGAACAAAATATTTCTGAATGTAATTAAAACCATTATGTTTTGATAACCTTTTCTTTAGGAAAATAGAAAATGCTTCAAAGGAACCTTCCAATTTTTTTTTTGTAGCTGTGAGTCTTGTCAGTTCTTACCACTGAAAGTAAACAGGGTAACTCATAATGTCTTTGTCATCTTTAAGTTTTCCCAGAAGAAAGGTCTGCCTGGTCTCTGCCTGTTATTCTCTGAATTGTTTATCTGTCAGAGTGAAATGACTTCATTCAGCTGACATTTCAAATTAAGTATTGTGTCCAGTTACCTGACAAGTATTAGATTAATTATTTTCCAGTGTGCAGTGTTTACTTCATACATGTCTGTCTCTTGTCCTTGAAAAAGTTCTAGTTTGGGAACTCAGTATATGAAAGCGTTACCCTGGCCATTCACTTCATTACAGTCATCTGTCACTAAAGGCAGAATGACTGATTTTTTTTCTTCCATAGTAGTTGTATTTTGTACTGTGAGCACTAAGTTTCACATTTAATCTCTCATGTAACTTGCAGAATTTTTCAAAATGAGCTACTTGAAAAACAAAATTGGAAGATGGGACAAGGCTGCCCTTGTAAGTGTGTTCAACTAAGCTTTCAGTGTTATTCAGCCCTTACAAATATTCTGTCTTCTATAACGGACTTCTGCTGTTACCCAGCTGCTTACAAGCTGTGGTCCAAAGTAATCTGACTTGTACTGCCTTGGATTACGGTGCAAATAAAATTCCTATTGCTGCCTCTTCCAAGTTGTCTGTGGCAGAGGCTTCAATTTTTTCACCTTGATTATAAACCCATATGTTATTCTAAATAAATTTTCAGATAAAAATATTGAATGTGTATTTATCTGATAGCTATTAGAGAATTATACAAGTAGCTATAACTATTACTGGATTTCATTACTCTTAGATCATGTTCTACTTGCATGTCTTTGTTTTGTTCTACAACAGCTTAAGAATTCTTAATTTAAATACAAGATCTTCTGGTGTTTCACTGTTTTAAAGTGCTAGGGGTAAAAGAAATCAGATTTACAAAATTTAACCTATTTAGTTTTACACCTAGGTTAGCAAGCTAAAAATTAAGTCCTGCAGTCTTATTTTGGTTCAAAATGAAACAGGGAAAACTGGCATAATTGGCACAATTAAACATTAAGTCCTGCTAGACTTGCTGGGTTGATATTAAACACTGACAATGTTCAGCATTTCTGCAGTACCTTTCACTCCAGAGACCTTGATAAAATGGGATGATTACACACAGTGAGGTTTTGAATTGAGCAGCTACTACTGAGGGCTTTGATAGCAGAGTGGATTGTTTTTATAGGGCTAAGATTAGCTCTCGCATCAAATGCAGCTTTTCTTTACAGACTGAATAACCAGGAATCTAAAACACAAAGTATAAAAAAAATGCTGAAGGCCATAAAGATATAGAAAGACTGAATTTAGTGCATATTTTTAATGGCACTGCCCAATGTAATATATTTTATCCTGGATTGTATCCAGTGTCAAAGCAGTGTCTTGCTTGGAAAAATACATCTTGTGAGTTAAAACTCTTGATGTGTCTAAGTTCTGCTTATTAGTTGATATATTCAAATATACAAACCAACAAATATGCAGTTCTGAAAATGAAATAGTCAGACTAAGAGGAGATATCTGAAATAGAAACAATCTGGATCTAGCAGAATCAATGTTAAAGTTCAGCTTTTTCCTAAAGGGATGAGGTGGAAGGTTCAATGACCTTCCATGCAGCTACTGGAGCTTTGTGCATGTGCATGGTCCAGGTCCACACAGATCTGGGCTGAAACTTTCCATTACGAATCTTGCTTTGTTTCCCCACATGTGAAACTGGACAGAACCAAACTAAATACAGCTCTGTCTAGGAGGCTTCTACAACACTTTAGAGCATAGATTATATTTTATCTGAAAGTGATTCAAATTCAGACAGCTGTGTGTTGCTGCTCCCCTGACTATTCCTGAGAGAGTAATAAAAATGAGAGGAGTCCTTTATAAATTACTACTGCGTACAGTTAATAAATCTCAGGCCACAGAAGTAAGAGAGAGTATGTATTTTAGTAGCTGTGAGCTGGGGAGCACGAGTCAGAGAACTGTGTCCAGAGTGGAGCAGTAAACATCTTTATTACGGCTGAGTCTCACTCAGTGATAGCTGATGTATGGCCACAGAAGTTGTTTTGAAGACAGCGAGTGCTGGACAGGAGCTGGGAACTGTCCTCGGCTGTTATCAAGGAATTCCCTGGCTGCTTGAATTGAGTAAACAACTGTTACAGATGAACTGCAAGGCTGTAGCTTCTTTGCTACCTCAAGGCTGATAGAATTCAGAGCCTCCAATGTCTGCGATGCAGCTCTGCTGAGGCTGGCAGTGATAAAATTGGGATGGCTGACATATTACAGAGTCTTAGCATTACATCAATATATCCTTTCCTATAACCTCTGTACAGAATATTGTACCTGCTTTTCTTTTTTTTTCTGCTGTTACTCTTGCCTGACAGGCTTAGCACTGCAGAACAACCCGAAGCGGTGAAAGGCCTCACTTCAAGTTTTGAGAATGAGCCCCTGCATTTTGATAGAGACAAATTACAACGAATCTACAGTAATATAAACTTTTGAAGAAGCTTTTCTAGTCCTTTTAATTTATCAATTAAATCTTATAGTGGCATCAAAGACAAGTGGAAGGCCCACTTGCCACATTGTCTGGCTAGTAAATCTATACTGTGACCTGGAAATTGCACCCTGGAATGCACCTCAGCCTTTCTTGCTCTTCTGCAGATGCTGCTGTTCAATCTAGAAGCAATGCTGGCTACATTTTTTATATTTGATGTTTGTGTTTATGAGAAAAAAATCATATTTTTTGTTTGCTTGTATTTTAGCTTTTCAAATTAGTAGCAAGTCATTTTAAAAGACTGGGGTGTCGTCGTCTTTTGTCAGCTACAAGCAGTTGGTGCTTGAGGGAAGCATGGCTTCCTTTGCTGTCTGGTATTTCCTGGATTGTCTTAGGCTGGGAGGCTACAATATGGGATGAAACAACAAACCTTTACTTTCTTTTAAGAGAACATTTCCATGTTTCATGTTAGGCTTATGTCTAAGTGTCATTATTTTGGCAGAGGATCTTTTAAAGGAAATGTAAGTAATTATGCTGCTTTTTCTAGAATAATAAGGGGCAGGATATTTATAACTACACTGTATTTTTTATATAATTAAACTAATATTTTAAAACTGGATTTTAAACATAACCTGCATTAGAAGATGATGATGTATTCTTTTTTAGAAAGAGAAAGCAAGTAAACCACTAAACCAGCGATACAAATAGGAAAACAAAACCAAGAATAGCCCTGACAGCACTCTGCTTGTGTATTTTGAGGGCCTTATGACCTCCTCAACACATTTTTTTGGCAGGCAGCTGAAGACCTTGTCACTTTCAAGCATTTCTCCTCATGCCCAGAGATACTACAGCGCAGTCAAGAATTTGCTTCAAGACAGCCAATGAGCCAATTTGTCCTGTCTGGTGCTGAAAACATTATAGCTAGTCTGTACTGCCCTGGGTTGGTATGACTTTTTTTTTTTTTTTTTAACTCCAGAACTGGATTTTTCAGTCTCAAATCTGATTACTTTAGCAGAGTGTATTTTGTGAGACTGGCATCTTAATGCTTTTGGGCAGCAGAATTTTCACTTCCTACAGACTGAAGCTACTTTCAAAACTTCATTCAAATGTCCTTCTTTTCCTAACCATTGTGTACTGGTTGACTTGCAATGTGATCACTCAAGTAAATATGTTCTCTGTTTCTCTTGCCTAATCTCAATGTGCACTGCATCCTTTTCTTTTCTGCTTAAAACTCTGCTTTACTAAAATGTTTAAAAATGTTTAGAGAAGCAGAGTAAGGCAGACAGATAGTTTTGAGAGCACCACAAAATTATACATACAGCACTGTCACATAATACGTATCTTTGACAAAGTGTATGAATGCAAATACATATCTTACCACTGTGCCAGCTATTTGGCAATACTTTTCATAAATGTATATATGGAATTTCTCTCTAAGATTATTGTTTTTCTTTTGGGACAGCATTGTTTGCAATCTGTAAATAGTTACTGTACACTTCCAAGATTCTAGTTTTTAATTCTTTCAAAGATTATTCTTCTGTTGTAAGTTGAGATCAATTTTGTGCATTTGGGGAAATGCTTGGCAAAATATTGGAATTGCAATCTAATGTCATCCCTGAAAGGAGAGTTTTTCCTCACCTGAAAACCTGCCAGCATCAGTGAAGGAGAACTAATATTCTAAGATAATGTAACTTGTACCTGGAGCTATTGGTTTTCTCTCATAGTTAGAATTTAATTTTAACTGAATTTTAACAATGCTCAGAGTTTTTAGATCCTTTTCTCTGCATCTATCGACCTCCAAGTCAAATAGCTCGTATAGAGTTATAGTACCCATGAAATTAGTGGTATTCCTGTTGTTAGGAATGCCCATCTTCTATGTGTCAGTAGGTGATTATGCTCCTGCTAGGTGTCTTTTTGTGACAAGCAATCTCCATTGTACTGCATGAGCTGGGTAGTAAAAAATACCTACTGGGAAAAGCTCCCTCCTTGAGAATTCAGCATTGTTATGAATCCATCTGGGAGGAAGTGGTAGGGGAAATGTTAACAGAAACTAGACAACAGATTTAGATCTATTATGAAATTCAGCTTCTGTTCAGACGGCTCTCAGAAAAATAAATTTAAAAAAAAAAAAAAAAAAAAAAACTGAGGGGGGAAAAAAATCCTCCCGGTTGCTATAACTGCAGATTGATGGGGGAGAATGTTTACTGGATTTTTTGTTGCCAGCCAGAGGAGCCATAGAAAGCATATGTCAGAATTGTATCCACATACAGATGCTGCTTTCACTATTGAAACTGCACTGGAAGTTTTCAGCTGAAAAAGCTTGAAGTTCAGAGGGCTTGTGGATAAGGGTAGATGGCAGCCTAGACTTGAGCCTTCACTGTGCCCTTGCAGTCCAGAAAGGCAACCATATTCTGGGCAACAGTAGACACACGAGGGATGAGATGCTGTACAGAGACCTAGGCAGTCTCCAGCAGTGGGCCCAGGTGAAACTCATGAGGTTAAATGGTATAATATATCTGCAAGGTCTTGCACCTGGGTTGCAGCAACCCCCCACTACCAGTACAAGCCAGGGGACAAAAGATTAGAGTGCAGCCTTGCCAAAAAGCACTTAAGGCTATTGGTGGATGGATGGTAAGGTTGATACGAGCCAGCGATATGCTCTTGCAGCCCAGCAGGCCAACTATATCCTGAGCTGTATCAAAAGGAGTGTGGCCAGCAGGGTGAGGGAGTTGATCCTACTCTTCTACTCTGTGCTGGTGAGATGTCACCTGGAGTACTGCATCCAGGTGAGAAGTCCTCAGTACAGGAGAGATATGGACCTGTTGAATCATATCTATTGGAGGGCCATGAAACTTGAAGGAATGGAACACCTTTCCTATGAGGTCAGGCTGACACAGCTGGGGCTGTTCAGCCTGGAGCTGAATGGTATCTAGTGGCCTTTCAGTATCTAAAGTGGGCCTATAAATAGAATCTGTTGTAATAGGACTAGGGGAAATGGTTTCAGACTAAAAGAGAGGAGATTTAGATTAGATATAAATATATATATATATAATAATTATATATAAATAAATGTATATTTTTATGATAAGGGTGGTGAGGCACAAGAGCACGTTGCCCAAAGAGATGGTGCAAGCCCAGCTCTGGAGGCATTCAAGACTGGGGAGGGCTGTGCTCTCAGCAATCTGTTGCAGCTGTAGATATCCCTGTTCATTGCAGGGGAGTTGGAGTAGAGGACCTTCAAATATGCCTTTTTACTCAACTTTACAATTCTGTAAAGTGCATTGAAGTCAGTGGAAGTTTTCCTAAGCATTTCAGCATATTTTAACTACTCCATAGCATTTCTGGTTTCAGCTAAACGTATAATAATTCATTAATATGTGGCTCTCAGCAACAGAATCATGCCCTGGACCAGACCAGCTGGGGAGGGGTGGAGCTGCTGCCTTTATGGCAGGTCAGCAGGGGGTGAAGTGGGGCCAGGACAGGTGGCCTGAATTAGGCAATTAAGCCAGCCATGAGCCATCCTACCGAAGGCCATAAAGCTGTGAGGGAGTTGGCCTAGGGGTTACAGTGTGAATTGTTGGTCAGTAAGCAGAGGGAGGTTTTGTGTTGCTGGTGGAGTGTCTAATGGCTGCTGTGCATTGGTCAGCAAGTGGTGAGTAATTGCATTGTGATTGTATATATTATTGCCATTGTTTCTTTTTTCTTTTTTTTTTTGTTCTAGGAGTTAGTTTTTTAATCTTAATGCACAAGTTCTGTTTTATTTCTAGTTCTCCCTCTTACCCTTCCTGGGGGGGAGTGAGTAACTGGTTGTGCAGTGCTGAGCTGCTGTTGAGTTAAACTACAAACACCATGGAGATAAAGGGTCCTTTTAATACTTCCTAATTGTCTTGTTTAGAGAGGTTGTGTTTGGCTTCGAAGAGCATGTGGTTCATTAACTAGGCTGTTAGTAACTTCTTTCATAAAGATATATTTGCTGGGGCCAACCTATAGAAGGGCAAACAATGCCAGTAGTTTAGCTGAGGCTTGCAGTTCAGCCTGCGTGTCCTTTGTAACCTTGAAGGAGCTGATGAGGAATGGTAATTTGAGTTAAGGTATTATCCTTACCGTTAATTAATAGTAGTTTCTGTACGGTTCTGTGCTGTTCTCTTGTACTGCTTTCTGTAAAGATTCTGAAAGCTTCTTTTTCATGCTGGACAATGAGAAAAGGACTTGTATTTTCAAATGAGGTTTTCGTGTAACTCCAATTGCTAAGGAGCAGAGAGCATTCTGCTAACATGGTTTTCACCTGAGTACAAAATCACAGGGAAAGTGGCTGAAATCATCTACAATTGCAGTTCAACTTCTTAGGAAAATAATGCAACATCTTAAGATGCATAGTATTCTACTACATAAAGATGATAAAAGACAAATTTCCAGTAGTGAGTGCTCTATTAGGGGATGTGATTACTGAGGATTGACCTTGTGGGTATACAAATACAGACTCTTCTTGCTGATGATTGAGTGATGAAATAGATTGACAGTAAGGACAATGAGCCTGTGGCAAGGAAGACTTAAGGGCAGGTCAATAACTATTGCTGAGAGCTGTTGGCTGACCCAAGCTCTGCTATCTGTTCACATATACAGGTACTCAAACTTTCTTGCCATGTCCATCTAAAAGAAATCCTCACCTTCATGTGTGTCTGGAATGAATTGTCAAGGGGATGCATAAACAAATGTAGGTTCATAACTGAAGTATTGGATCAGAGAAGATGCTACAAAATGTTTCTTGGAGTTTTTAAGGTTCTTATATCTAAAGATTAATAAAAGCCAGATGTGAGAGCTTGTGAACATAAAAAAAAAAAAATCCTATCTTCTTGCTCTTAGCTGAAGGCAAAGGTTCTGTTTAAACAGCTTGTCTTTCGAAATTGTTCACAATTCAAATTTGAGGTATAATACAGTCAGTGGAGTGTTTTTAACAATAACATTGTTTTAAATTCTTATAAGTATGGAAGTCTATACGTGACCATAAAAACAGTCTGCTAGTGGGCTGCTTGGGCCTGAACTTTGCTCACAGTATGCTCTAGGGAATGCAATGACATGGTGACCTTAGTCACAGAAAAACATAGAATGCATTTTTTTCAAAACAAGGAATAACAGTAGCTCTGCTGTCAGTTTCTATAAATCTGGGAACAGAAGCTGTGAACCAGCTTTCTGACGAAGCAGTCTAATAAGCCATAAAGTGCATGCTTTCTGTTATTCAATTTTAAACATTCACTTAGTTTTTCAGTCCGGCAAAACTGAATTGAACTTTCTATAGGCATCCGTTTTCTGTGCTGTATCACTTCTCATCAGTGTGAACACTAAATTATAGATATAAGCTGCTGTCTCACAGTTTATGATGAATTAAGGAGAAAACAGAATCCAAAACCTGAGATCATAATCCATTGTTAACAAAATCTTAAAATAAAATTGAATCCAATTTTATAAGAAGAATTTCTTAAATATAAGCTTGTTTGGAATATCTGCTTTTGATTTTTAGTGCTTTTATTTAAATCGGGAAGAAGTCAGACTCTGGATTTTAAAAAGTCTTAGTCCATATCTGATGTTTGTCACTGACCTAGCCTGGAGTGGAATGTCGGTTCAGATACTTCAGTCAGGTTTCTCTTGTGAGGTTCAGAAAGCTGTCTCATAAATCTGTAGTTCATGCCTTTCACATTCAGAGACCAGTTTAGATAGAATTTGCTCCTGAAGAAGTTAGGGAAACAAAACACATTGTGTAACAGGATTTGGTTTGCTTTCAGTGTTTGGGCTGTTAGTGGTTTCTTAAAAATAAGCTTGTGGACTTATAGTTAAGAATTCCAGTTTTATTTTTAACGGTAGGGGTTGCTGTAGGAAAAGAGAACAATAAAGTATTGATAGCAAAGCATGCAAATGAGTTCACAGAAACACTGTATTAGTGAAGTAAAAGGGCAGCCAGAATACTTTATACAGAAAAGGTTTACAAAGGACCCATTGCACTTTTAGTGACTTTTATAACCTGAGGCTATTATTTTTTCCAGTTAGCACTGATTAATTGCTTAGTAAAAATAAGAAAACCTTGCTTTTTGATTTTTTTTTTTTTTGTCTGATTATAACATTGCCTTCCAGAGAGACCTAGGCAAGATTGAGCAATGGGCCCAGGTGAACCTCATGAGGCTAAACAGATCCATGTGCAAGGCCCTGCAGCTGGGTTGTAGCAACCTCCAATATTAGAACAAGCTGGGGGAATGAGATAATTGAGCATAGCCCAGCTGAAATGAAACTGGGGGTACTGGTGGATGGCCAGCTGGATGGCCAGTAATGTGCCCTTGCAGCCCAGAAGGCCAACCATATTCTGGGCTGCATCAAAAGAACTTTCAGTATCTAAAGGTGAGCAGAGGGGGTATATGAAATGGGGACAGACTCCTTTGTAGGATCTATTATGATTGTACAAGGAGGGATTTAGTTTGGATATATGAAAGAACTTTTTGACGATAAGGATGGTGAGGCACAGGAACAAGTTGCTCAGGGAGATGGTGGAAGGTTCTATCTCTGGAGACATCCGATGTCAGGCTGGATGGGGCTCTGAGCAACCTGATCTAGCTCTAGATATCCCTGTTCATTGCAGGGAAGTTGAAGTAGATGACTTTTTTTAAGGTCCCCTCCTACTCAAATGGCTCTGTGAAAGTTAATAATGAAACTGTAGTCTTTCAATTCTTATTACAGTTTACATTCTTATTCTCTCTGTACAACAGCTGGATCTCTATCTGAACTGGCTAGTATTTCAACCTAATGCATGCAACTCAGAACAAAGGGTGCATTTTATGATAAGTATTTGTGGGATGCTACTCTCCCTTGTGCCTAGATACTGGGGAAAGCTGAGAAATTCCCTTTCCTGGACTTGTTTGGCATGATGAGTTACGAGGTAGATATGACTCAGTGATGTCAAAATTTTCCAATATTCTGGTTTCAATTGTTCATTTTCTTTATGGTAGCTCCAGACCCTGATCAGAAAGCCCTCTAATGTGCACCTAGTGTACACACAAGGATTTCTGTCCCATAAGTGTCTGCCCCTGCTATTGATAGCACTGGTACTGAGATTAAACACTACAGCATTCGAGGAGCAGACAGCATGGGGGGGAAAAAGCAGCACGTTATGCTTGGAATCAAAGAGATTGAGGAATTGCTAGGAGGGTGTGGCGGAATCAGCTTTGGTTTGACAAGGAGGGGAGAGAAGGCAGAGTTGCACTGATGTCCAGTGGGACCTGATGGGAGGATGTGGTCTGCTTCAGCCAGCGTTGGCAAGGAGGGGTAATCCGGGCTTTTGCTCTCAGCAAAATGGTAGGCCAGAACTTCAGAGGAGGAAAAACTGTTGTCTTCTGGTGTTTAGCAGGTCTGGATGAAGTATACGGAAGCATAATGCCTATAGAGGAGTACTGTGTGAGTGAGCATGCTCAAAGTCTGCTGAAAGGTCAGAGGTTAGTGTTTCCTTCTACATGGTGCTCAGCTTAAAGGATCAGTGGTCTTCCAGATGTCTGCAAACAGGGGAAGACAGAGAGCTGCTTCCTTTCTACTCTGTCTGGGAGGTGTATAGAAGTCAGGATCTAAGCTGTTATTTCTTACCTAATAACTTTGTAATACTCTCAGGAATGAGAGCTCCCAGTTTGCTGAGCATAAATAACTGCAGTATAAAACTTGATAGAAAAAGCAATGATTCGAAGTCAGCCAAAATGCCTTATAAGGACACAACTGTAAGTACTGCCTACTCCCGGATTTGAGTCCTAGATCCATCTGAGTATGCCAGACTGGAGCAATGACTCAGGCTACGGATTCCAAGGATTTCATCAAGATGATAAAAGTTTAGGAAAAGAAGCAAGGTGCTTTCTTTGATTATAAAACTGGAGTTGTAAGTAGTGATATCTGCTGGGGAATAGTTATAGGCGATGAAGTGAAAATTATGACATAGTTAAGTCGTTTGAAGGTCTCCTTTATGAAATGGGAGTTTTTATGATGGTGACAAATTACTAATAAGATGTCATTTTATCCCATTCCTAAAAAAGTTTGAGTTATCCTGAATCCTGAACAACACATGTCAACTTTGCACCATATATGAGGATAAGTAAATAAAAATAAATGAATTATTTCACTGTTGTGTGGAAGTACTTCTCAGTTTTCCCTAACTGATCCTATTCAGATTTAGAGAAGCGAGAGTGCAAACACATTTGAGTTACAAATATCTTTCTTCGTGTATTTGGTATCACTGATCTTGAGATGTCTGATACTGGTGAATATTTATTATTGCAATTTATTCTGGGAACAGTAAGACTCCTAATTTACAGGAAAGCAATGAGAGCCAAGTCCCAATCCAGAGGAAATGGTACTGCTGTACTGCTGGTGGTGCATTAGCAACAAAAGATCCCACCAGTTAAAATTCTCGTAATATTGATAGCAGAAGGGATCAACAAGTATTGCAATACTAGTAAGCATTAAGGGTTAAAGATGTGATGGAAGCTAGTGACTAGAACTGACTTTTTACTGAAATCACTCAAGGGCTGTTCTCACAGGAGAATTTGGTACTGCGTGGAAATGAGACCTTTCTCCTTCATGTTGGTGGAATATGCAACTCCCATGTATCCCACGCTCTTCACAGCACCCCCATGTTGCCACTGATTGCATGCAGGCAGCAGAGCTTTGCTAAGCTGAGGAGTGCTTCCAGCTGAAGTGCAGAACTGCTGCCTGTTCCTCCTGTTTTTGTTCAGGCAATGGTAGGAGGCCTGAGGAAGTCAAAGCATAATACAGAAAGAAGTGTAAGATTAGCATTACAGATTAGTTGTGAACATTAGCATCTCACAGGTTTGACTTGATTTTTTTTATATATACTCAAATGCTGTTTCTGCTTTATGCGTAGGCTATGCTTCACAGAGTCTGAATTTGTGAAAAGTGCGTAGAAGGAGTAAGAGTCTTTGTGGGCCATGTAAGAATTATTTTTCAAATGAAGGAGCAGAGTATTTTTTTCTGCTTACTAAATTAATGCAGTCCTGATATGATTATTTTGATCATGTGACAAGGTGTAATACAACATGAAGTCTAATAGAGCTGGGATTGTCAGCCCAAAATGAGGGGCCTTGCTCCAGGGAGTTTTCTCGTGATACATTTTGAAATACTGCATACAGAAACAAGATATTGTACGTATTTTGTTACATATTAGCTTTTGCTTGGAGCTTGGTGGCTTTTTCCCCCCCTACACTGCAGTGCCTCTTGACAGGGTCAAACTTCAGATTATTTTCAAGCTCAGCTAAACCCAGCATTTGTCTTGCATCTTCTTTGGTGTAAACATGGAGACCTGAGATACACTTTTGGATGCTGCAGCATCAGGTGCCTCCTACCATCATAGGCTCTCCTAAGCAGAGTTCTTCAATGAGGATTCTGGGACTCAGCCAAGAGATACAAGGTGTGATCACGGGTGACTCACCATGGCAGGCACAGTCCCTTGCTCTTGGCTTCAAGACCTCACATATGTTCTGTGTGTTCTAGATCTGAAAATAGGTCATGCCTGGGAGGAAAGATGAGACAAAATTTTACCACACACAACTTTTGCATGGTGAGCAAAGTTGTTTCCGTGCTCTGCCTGATTTTAAAAGAATAAAACACATGAGCTGTGGCCTTCAATATACAGTTGAAAAAGGTTGCTCAAGGTTTTACTCAGTATCTGTTGTTCTCTTCTGAAGAGTCCTATAATTACTTGCATTGGATTTTGAATCTAACTACTTACCTAATTAGTCTTCCTAACATGTCTTAATTACTGTGTTCAAAGATGCAGCTTAGTTTTTTTGGAGATGGAAGGAGCTGTATTTGATAACTCAGGTCCAGATTATGAAAACCATTTTTCTTGTTTTGTTCAGCTTGAACAAGATAAATGAGAGATGTAGTCAAACACTATGGACAGAAAAAACTGTGAGTTGATGGTGCTCTGCTCTTTAGTGTAGGCTGCTACAACTTGCTACTGTCAATTTTTCCAACATAGTGATACATTGTGGAGGTGCCTTGAGTGAATGGGGGGGAGTGAGGAGTGGTCTTGGAGACTAAATTGAAGTGGTTGGATCATAGGATAAGGAGGAGCAGATCTGTGAGGAGACCAGTGACTGCCTCTGACTGTTGTAATGCTGACTCAATCTCTCAAACGCGTGATATGTAGCCACCTTCAAGTTGAACCAAAAAGAGGCAAAATGGCTGAGAGAGAGATTGAAAGATTACCTTCATGACAGTGCTCAGGTTATAAAATGTATTAAATACGATGCTAAAGGGCTTACTCCTTTTATTCTGTATTTGGTAATAGCAACTTGTGAACGTTTAAAGAACCATTTTTAGTTAATTTTATTCTGTGTCTCTGTACAATTCTGAACAGTCACATAAATTTATAACAGGTATTTAAATTTCTTCCATACAAGGTCTGAATTCCTTTGAAATTAAATGATATAAAAATATGAAAATAGTTTACAGTTGAATCATTCTCATTTTTTTTTAGTATAGGTTTATTCAGCAAATTGGCTACCAGTTAAGGGTGATGGTTTCCATACTGTGATTTGTGGCATATTTGAAACAGATGGAAGCATCTCAAAGCCTGCGTTGTCCAAAGCCAAGAACATTTTTTCAGCAAGAAGTCTGAACTTGTTGCCACATAAACAAAATGAGTGATTTAACTTAGCGTCTACATATTTTAGATTGGCAAAAGCTACTGCAAAAAAGAAAGCCAGAGAGGAGATCATATAAAAATAGGAAGAGAAAGGCCCAGAGCGTGTGCACGGCACATATACGCACATCTCCTGGCAGCTGTTCAACCTGAAATGTGTTTGTGTGGTGAGACTCCAAGTGGTAGGGTGTTTTTGGTCCATCTGGAAAATCTCTTGCGCTTTTATTCCATCAGCATAAGAATGAAATCAATCAAGCCTAGATATCAATGATGAGATATCTAGATGCTTTCTATTGAAAAAGACTCAGAGGTGTGAAGTGCTTGGTGGAAGCTTGCACTGAATGACATGCTTTTCGAGTACTAATCTTTTTCTAAAAGCATGCCTGCCATACTTTATCTAACATAAATTTCAAAAATAGAGATTTCGGAATTATACTGTTAACTAATGGAGCTTCCCTGGTAAATTAGTGGAACTTGGTTGAGTCTTAAAAGATATATAGGATCCTTAACTGTAATAAGTGCTAATTGAAATTTACTCTTGAATACACTTCTAGGGGACTTTTTGTCTGGTCTAGGCTGTTTAAAGACCTTTAGTATGAGAAAACTAAGTGGCTTATCTAAGATTTCAGTAAAAGCTTGAGAATTCTTAATTTTCTTTCCATCTTGTATGTCACCTTCAGTTATGAAAGTACAAAGGATGGTAACATTGGATGATCTATGCATGCTCTTGTATCCTACTAGTAGCTCTGATGATTGGCTATTATCAGAGTATGTGGCAAGTACTAAATTACTTAACAAACCTAAATCTTTCAAGCAGATATTTTGAATCCACTTCTTATCAAGCTGCTTTTCTGCCCAACGAAGCATGCTGCGTAAATGCTTCTTGAATTACAGATATTTGTATTTAAGATGTGCCTCTTCAAACTCTTCTAGAGGTAAGCCTGATTGGCTATACTGGCATTACTCTTGATGGTCCATATTGCTACTTTGTAAGTACCAAATTAGAGTGTGAAAAAGGGTTCTTTTTCACTTACACACCTAAGAAGTAGGGCTCAGAAGAGAACTCTGGGGCAGAAGGAGTTGCTTGATGCTCGAGCATAGATGGATATCATGTGGAAGTTATTTCTCTGCTGAAGAGATAAGAGGGAGGATGCATCTGACTGTTGAGAGGCTTGCCAAGCAAAACCGGAACGGCATTTGGTACTTAAGATGTGTTAACAAATCCAAGGGAAGTAATAATCTTGTGTAGAAGCATACAGGACTGATACTATGCATAGCTTTCAAGTGGTGACCTTCAAGATACTACAACTGTAGTTTTTCAATAAGACTGATAATACATGGAAGAGAGTTTTGTGCTTCTGCTTTCTGTGAAGAAAAATGAAATGTAAACAAACTTTTCTTTATTAATATTTTTTCTTTTTAATATTTATATATTTACAGAAGAAAACTCATCAGCTGTTCCTCAGACTTTCAGATAATTTAGAAGGCAAATTTATACTGTGGTAGAAAAAAAAAATGGAGAGGCAGAGAAGTATACATATATATTTTTTAATATTAACAAATGGCTTTGTGAGAAGCAATATTAAGTCTTTCCTGACTTGTCAAATAGCTGCCTTGTCCTGAACTTCCAGAATATACATCCTGGCATACATTCACAGAGGAATTTTTATTCTGGAATGTTTCTGTGCCTTCCTGTCATAAGTGACTCTTTAACTTATGAAGTGTCTCCTCACGCAGGTCTTGATTGCTATATTTTGTAGATGCACAACTACTATTCTCATTTTGTCTGCTTGAAATTACTATAAAAGACTCCAGTGTAGCTGTTGCTCTATTAATTTTCAAAGGATGAATTAACTTGTGGAGAAAGATGCCTTTGATTTTAAAAATAAATAAATAAAGATTTGCTGTAGTTGGTGATGCAGTTACAAAGCAGTTATACTGAGAAAGCTGATAGATTGATTTATTTTTTTTTCTTTTAGTAAGTGAATGAATAACTTTAAATATCAGAAGCTTTTAATCTTCAGCATTATAACAACACTAGGCAACCAAGTAATCTATACATAGAGAAAATTTTGTGATAGCTTTGTGGAGTGAATTTCTATTTCTTTAAGAATTAGCAAGCAGAAGCAATGAAAATGGACAAAAATATGAGTAAAGTCAAGGAACAAGCATTTTGTCTATGGGCTGGTAAAACAGGGCGGGTTTTACTGAGATATGAATCAAGATTATGTCCCCATAGCATGTGCCTACTCATCCATTGTTGTGTGTATGAATTGCAGATAAGGAGAGTGAAAGAAATGCTCCAGATATCCTTAAGAATATCTTAATAATAACCATAGCTGTGATAAATTCTGTAGTTTTGCAGGAAATCACTGGGGACTGGGGTAGATTTAACATCTGGATAAATCTTCCCGTCTATTCACCTGTTCTTCATTCTGTTCTTTGTGGCTCCCTCCCCTCAAGATTGCAATATGGTGACTACAATTACTGTTAGCTGCTTAGTTAAACTGAGTTAATTTAAAGACAGTGATCAATGTCAAAAGAGCTAAAAAGGAATGTTAGTGAGGTAAACTTATTTCTCGATTTTTTTTTTTTTATACATAGAACATTACTCAGAGCACCCCAAAGAGTTTTTATCTTAAAAAAAAAAAAAAAAAAAACAAAAAAAAGCCCAAGGTAATGTATTACAATTACAAAACAAAGCAACAACAACAACAAAAAAAAAAACAGGGAAAAATACTATCATAAAAATGAGTATTAAAATGAATTCTACAGGATGGAACCCCTATTAATGGGTATTTTAACTGTGGAACTTCACAAGCAGGAAATGGTAGCTGATACAACTCTTCATCTATATCTGTCTGGCCATCGCCCTGGAAAGCTCTTCCTTGCCTTATTTCTACGCTCCGCCTGTGGTCCCAGATGCTATCAGGAAATAGAGAAGCACAAGAAAAGAGCACAAGTTAGCTGATTCTGCTAAATAAACCACTGCGACTGTTTAAGGATTTATGATAGACTGAATATTGAAAAGACAGGATGAGTCTCTCATAATTCTCCATGAAATTAAAAAAAAAAAAAATCAAAAGAAAGTTTATTGCAATTTCCCCTGCTGTAATACTGTTAAGATTTATTGCAGTCTAGTAAAAGCTGAGGAAAAATAGGTTTAATTTCTTAATTCATGTATCTTCTGGAGCTCTCTAGTAGTATTGGAATATTTATAGTCTGAGTAAAGAATAGATGTCTTAATTAAAGAAGAAAACTAAAATGAAAACTTTCCAGTTAAGTAGTCCTTTCTCCTCAGAGCTCATTTTCCAAATAAAGCCCAACAAGTAAGACTTCCTAGATCTTTTTAGTGTGTTCTGGTCCTGGATTGATTCCTAATTCTTTTCATTTTGTCCTCCCACCAGATGTTGCAAATCCACCCCAAATTAGCAGTCTTAGAAGGTTCTTAATGCCAGTCAGGAATGATCAAAGCAGTGCTACCTTTAGGGGCAGGGTACTGTACATTGCTGCTTGTAATAATATGTCAGTATCACTGGATTGCAAAGAAAGTTCCTAGAGATAGAAAGGTTCTGATTCTTCCTCAGTTGTATCATGGCATGTGGAAAGTCAGTAGCGTGTTTTAATGCAAGTGAGAACACTTGGATTGAATGCATGAGAAGGGCGAACTGCAATAGAGTTTGAACTGTACTCTTGTTCATATGAAATGTACTGCTTATTAAATATTTTAAAATAGTATATTTTGCCTATTTACTTTGCTATCTAGAAGCAACAGGCTGCATAAACTCATTGCTACTGGCTTTTTCAGTGATTCTCTGATGATAAGCTGGGGCACGTTGGGAGTTAGGTAACAGTATTTTTGTAGCTCTCTCTTCATCTGGAGTTCTGTACTGAAATTCTTAAACAAAATCTTTCCTTATTTATCCTTGCCTATAGCTTACCAATGGCGTTAACATGCAGTTGCTAGATGAAGTATGTGAAAACCCTTCAATTAGAAGGAATTTTTTTTTTGGGGGGGGGAGGAAGGAAGCTTTTTGCATGCTCTTTTGAATGTATATATTTTTATGTAACTACTAAACTTTACAATTGTTATTTTAATTTCCACTGAATGAAACCTTTGCCAAATGTTTTGCTTGCAGAACTTGTTCTTAAGCACAGCCCTTTGAATAGTTATGGGTTAGAGTTCAGTGGTGTTTTTGGTTTGCAGATCCTCTAGAACTTTTTCTGTGTTTCATAATCCTTTAAACTGGTGAATTTGCCAAGTCTTCCCCCCCCCTCTTAATTTAATTTTCTTGCTCAGCCAGTGTATTTGTAACTGGTTGGAATTGTGTTATTTAAATAATGACTCCTGTCTGAAAGTAATTTCTGCCTTGTTTGTGGAAGGACTGCACAAAAAAACAAAACCTGTGGAAGCTTAGGGTTTGTATTTGAAATCCTGAATGGAATAAACAGAGTGGAAATAAAAGCCTCAAAATATTGTGTTGTAACTTCTTGTTCTGTTCTAAATACAGAACTTCAAATTAGTAAAGGGTCCAAGCTCTGGCGTAAGTAATTCTCTCTGTGTTAGCCAGGCATGGTGGGAACAAGCTTGGGTCCTTACAGCAGTATTTAGACATCTTGCATGCTGTCCAGGTTAACACCAGTCAAATATTTAAGGACTGGCAAAGAAAGAAAAATTGCTTCTAGAGCTACATAAATCTGTTAAGAATATCTGTTTGTGTTGTCTCTGTCTCTTGTGAAGGAGATTTGGTTTGTCACAAACATGGTAAATTAACCCTGTGGCTGCCTTCATATCACCAGTACATTAAAGAAGAACTAAGATTAGCTTGATAATAAAAACAGAATACATTAAAAAAAAAAAAAACAACGCAGTTCATGGCTGCAACACATTTTCTTTCTCTTTCAGTAAATTATTTCTTAGTAATAGACCTATATATTACACACTATTTGTTTATGCATGGATCAGAATGCTGGAAGAAGACATTTATATCAACTTCTATAATTTTCCCTGGAATGCTTTTTTCTTTCTTCCTGTCCAGGTTTAGCACTATCTTTGAAGTATCATCAAAGTAATGAAAGAAAATGGCTAATGTTCCACTAAAGCAAGGTAAATATTGTTTTAAACATTGGATTAGAGTAAATTTAATCCAGCCAGCACAGTTAGGGATTCAGTGCTCTCCACAGCACTACCTCAATTCCCAGAAAGAATGATTGTAAGCAGAAATACGATATTCTGCCAGGAAATCACTATTTCCGAGTTATTAGATTCCAGCCTTGGTTGAGACTGAGGCAAGGAGACAGTACAGGAGCATTCCTAAGTGTGGCTCAATGTATTTTAAATAAGCTCCTTCCAAGGGTAACTGAGATGATGGACTGCAGCAACACAACTGCAGGTGCGGTGACCCTGCAAACTGTGATTGCTTCCTCTTTTCTTCTTAGGGAGAAGGATAAGCTCAGTGTAAGCAAAAATACTTCATTCTTCTCTCTAATGCTCAGACTTGAAGCATTTGGTTCATTTACAGAGCAAAAATCTTTTTATTTATTTATTTATTTTGTATTAACCTCTGTGTATGGGGCACAAGAACTATGTTCTTGTGTGGAATTCCCAAAATTTCCATCACCACTGAGAGACTTCTGTCTCAATCAGAATCTTAGACCAAAACTCTAAGGTTATTGAAGTTGCTATTAGATGTCATAGTCTCCTGTGTTAAGCAGCTTTACAGTAGCACTGAGAAGATACTATTGTTTACACACATGAAGCAAATACTTCAAAACTGAAAAATAAATACTCTTTATTGGTTAAAAAAATTGGTCTTGCATCTTTTTCTCCAGGAGAAAACTGATATTGTTTTCTTTTACTTTGGGAACCACCATTTGGAAAAAACGTCTGGTTAGTGAAGGCCAAGGAAAGCATTCTGTAATTTTGGTAATTTGTCACATGGATCCTGTAGTTCAGGTATTTCATGTTCCTCTTGCCTTCTCTTCCTTGTGTTTCTCAGCCAGATAACATCTACTCCTCCTATTTCTCAGCACATCCTTTATTCTCTGACAGTCTTACTGGTTAAAATGCATTTAAATGTTTTTTTTTTTTTTAACAGACCATACTCTGTACTGGTCAGCAGTAAATAGAAACTAACACTGGAATCCTCTTTGCATGATTATAAAATGCTTATTTCAATCGAGCAGTGGATAATTATTCTCTAGATCTTACTAGATGCTTCCTACCATAGTTAGCCTCTGTAACACTAGTTTTAGTAGGGAGTGAAGGACTGAATCAGCTGTGCAGAAATAAAGCTCTTTTCTATGCTATAACTGTAGAGGAAAGAAAAACCTTAATTTTCCATCAGCTATTAACAATCAAGTCACTGATGCTACCATACTCTGGTGTTCAGGTAACTTGGGGCTGTGTGCACCAGTCTATCCAAAGCTATTGGGAGTGAGGACGATCCTCTTAAATTTGCTCTTGAATCCCTGGAATTGTTCTAATGACTGTTACGTTTACACAGATCATAAAGTTCTTAAGTAATACGTGCTTTGGTAAGTGTCCAGCATTTCAGGCTTGTCAAGAGATTTGCTAATGGTGATGGCAACCTCCAGGCAAGTCTGTGCTACTCTTCAGCAGCTCTGGTCTCATTTCTGTGTTAGAACAGCTTGCTGAGAGGTTCTGAAAGGATTTGCAGTTTTGTGTTTCTGGTAGCCAGAAGTGTAGTTAACACATGAATTCACACAGCATAATTCCATGAACAGAATGTAAAATAGAAATTCACGTTTCCAGACTACTACTCCTTTGTATTTAGATCATGGAACCCATTGCTTTTCAAGCCACAGTAACCATTGGTGGGGATAAGTGATAATACGTACAGACATAACAGAATCCAAATAATTCTCTTCAGAAATAGTTGACATCCATTCTGCAGTTGACCATGACTTTTTCACTGGAATTATCTCTCAGAACATGTAGATTAAGCAAATGTAAAATACTTTGCAGAGATGCTAATTTTGGTGAATGTTAATTTCAAAAAACACAGGTATGGGGGGAGGGGAAGTCCAATCTATAATTGTTGTGTTAATATTAGTTTTTTCTTGGGAGAACAGCTGGATAAACACTTTTTTCTGAAGTTAATATGCTCTCAGGGGTATGAGATGCAACTCCAATGTGATCTTTATTAAATAATGTTCTTTTTCTCTCCACTAACATTCATGCTGAAATATTTGAGGCTGCCAGTCAAAGCAATGGGGGGGGGAAAAAAGGAACCTACAGAGAAACAGGGCTATTTCGTTTTTCTTGGATCTTATGCAAGGATATTACTCTTAAAATTGCAGTACAACTACCTCATCTGTCAGGCTAATTTCACTAATGTTTTCCATTTTCTTCTGTTGACAGCCATTAAAAGTATCATATTTAATGTTAATCCTCATCTCAGTATGCTGTTTAAGAAAATTGTTGTGAATTAATGATTTTTTTTTTGGGGGGGGAGGGAAGGGAGTGGTTGCATTTTTGAAGGTTTCAGTCTTTTTGCATTCCAGGTATGGCTTTCCTAAAGTGACCTGTTTACTTTGGTTAATGTCATAAAAAATTGCCTTAAGACCTGCCCTGAAGGCTCAACTAAACACCATGGGCTGATACAGGCGTGTTGTCCTTCTGCACACAGTACGGCATGTTGCTTGCCCACTGCGTGCACCTTACTGAAGCGGACAGTGTTATAAATAACAACTTATTTCTTAGGATCGTTCCGCCTCCGAGCCAGAGGCTGAGCGCCGGCTGAGGCCCCGGGGCAGGCCGGGTCAGCTTCCAGCCTGGCCTTGGCCTGCGCTTCCGTCACGCACCAGCAGAGGGCGCCAGCGCTCCGCCGCCGCCTCCTCGCCTGCCTGCGGGCTGCAGCGCAGCGTTGGCGGGGTGGGCGCTGGCTGCCGCTGCTGGCGCTGCTTCAGGCCGCGGGTCGGCTTCGGCACCCCTCGGGCGGCTCGACCTGTGGCACCTTCCAGCCCTCAGCGCCCACAGCTGTGATTTTAACGCACCGCTGAGATGCAGGAAACGCTACTCTGCACGTCGGGATCCAGGCACAGCAACGGTTCTGCATGGATATCTGTATTTAAAGCGTCTGTCTCAATAGCTAAAAACAGTATTAATTTCTACTTAAGTATAACCAACATTCCTACTGGTATCGAGTGTTTTTTCTACATCTCGAATGCTGCAGGTTTCTAAATATTTTAGATTATTTTTAAATATTTAGAAGACTTGGTAGCTTTTACTGTAGCCACGATATAGCACTTCTAGTGTCTTGGATCTGAAAGGACTTGGGACTGCAAGTGAAAGAATTCCATGGCAAATACTCTGATAAATAACTTCTTTTTTCAGTATTACAATTTGCTTCCTACTCCCCCTCCCCCTTGGGGGGGGGCTGTGGGAGGGGAAGCAATAGGTGTGACTGGTTTCATTCAAATTATTGTATCTTTTTAAATGCTACTTTATTTAGCAATGTATCAGATAATTGATATACAGTCATGGGGGGGGGGGGGAAGGGGGGGGTGCAAGGGAGCTTGGAGGAGAGAAGAAATTTGTAGTTCAAGCTTTAAGAAGACTTGGTTCCAGCAAACTTGCTCCCAGGAATACCATTTTCCATTTTTCGTCTTGGAAGCAGAGATCTGAGGGATTTGCTATTGAATTGTGAGGGGGAGGAAGATCTTGTGGTCTGAAGCAAGTTTCAGGGTTCTAATACCAGATCCTGACTTGACATCTAATTATATAGCTGTCCATACATTATAATGTTTTGATAGATGATAGACTACTCTGGAAGTGATAAAGATTAACAAACTGATATCCTTTACAGGTGCTTTTTCGAATGCCCATTGATAGAAGTACAGAGCTATTGGTCACTCCACATCCAGCTCATCTGACCTATCTTATGATCTGTTTTAAAAGCAGTATGTTTTCCGAGGTTGTGTGTCAAATGCAATAAAGACACCCAGACACACTATGCAGGGTTTGTAGCCTTTCCCAGTGAATAGCTTGTATTGTGGTTATAGTTCTTGATGTTAATATATAGAAGAAATGATAGGCCCTGAAATAAAGGTTTGTAAACATGGCACACTGAAGACATCTAACGATGACATAATTAATCAGAAGAGCAAGGCTCCTGCATTTGCTGTTGTCTTAAGAACCTTCAGCAGTTACAGTTCTGTGTAGGGGTGTCCTCTCCTTTCATTTTTTTCCTGTTATGATTCTAAAAACTAGTTTACATTTCTAGCAGAAAACAGGCTGCTAGTAGAGGAGCATGTTCTGACAGCTGAAAATTGTAACCATTAGCATTTGTATTTTCAGAACTTCAATCTCTATCAATTTTTTTTTGACTGAATGTGACAGCTCTATCTACAGGAGATTAAAGTTCAGTGGGCTCTTTTTAACAAACTTCTGTTTCTCATACAGAAGTCAAGGATGCGTGAAGAAGGTGGTTTGGGGTGTTTCAAGTGAATTGATTCTCTTTGCAAAGAGGCAATGATTTGGAAGGTGTTTCAGGATGTAGCACATTCCTTGTCTTGTGCACTGTGATACCTGGGTATGTTCTCTTCATAAAATGGAAAAATGCAATGAGATATAGCCAGATGTGTGTATATGCTGAGGGGAAAATGTAATTGGAGGATTAGAGGACTCGGAGCAGTTCTGTGGTTGGATGCTGGCTAGCTATTATTTGGCCTTTAAAAAGCCTATTTGAACAGAAGAGATGACTTCTAGCTGTCTTGTTATGAGTCCATAAACAATCTATGCCTTCAACTGAAGTTACTCATTTTAGAGGAGACCTCACAGAATATTTGGCAGTTTTTCAATTTTTTCCCTTTTCCTATCTTTCAAACTGTTGGATACCAAATCTTGTGCCATGGTGTTGTTAATTCATTGGGGTTTTTTTCCGAATTTTCCGTAAGAAAATCTGCAGATGAGTGTTGCACCCCATCTTCTCATGAGACTTTTACTTAGTACCTTAAAGCGTCAAAGAAGAATGATGAAGAGCAAGGTTTTGGCATCCAGTAGGTCTTGAACTGAGCTGTGTGGAGCATCTCTGAAAATAAGGATGTGCTTTTGAGAATATCGCAAATCCTGTTGCTGCGATCTGTCCAAGGCACATTGTGGTAATTACTGATGATGACACCAGTTCTTAAGCTGTCCCACTCTTAGAGTTATTTTAACATGGTAAATAAACCTGCATCCATTCTCAAAGGGTTCAGGAGACTGCTTGAGCCTCATGAAAATGACAGCAAAGCAGTTCTTTGGCAGACAAGAAGGAAGCACTTTCATCTCCCATTCCATGCTGGGAACCCTGAACCTGCTCTGACAGTGTCATTTGCAGCTTTGTTCTATGGGATAGTATTCTTTCTAGTCTCCTTTACACGTGAATCCCGATACAGATGACAAAGGATGCTGATAATTATAGTCAAATTGGCAAGTATTTCTGTATACTTGTATGTGGGAAATAAAGCAGGGCTAATAGAAATGACTTACTAAAATATTGGGATAGTGTCCCTTTTCTAAAAATGCATCATTAAAAGAGTTCTTTTGTATCATGTAGTTTGGATGTAGATTCAGACATTGGCCACTTACTCGATTTCATTATCCCAGTCATTCAGATATAGAGCATGAGAGCGATATCTTTTTTGATTCTGAAAAAAGTATTCTCAGATCTAGTTTTTGTTACGGGGAACACCCAGTCACTATGTCTCACTTAAATGGCAAGCAGTGTGCCAAAACCAGGGCGGCTTGAGGAACTCCTTTTCTCCTCAGGCTATAGTGGTTTGTGTTAAATAGAATCTAGATCCACAGCTCTCCTGCTGAGGTTTTTAAAAAACATTTCTCCAAATCATCTTTTGCGACTTTGTGCATTTGTTGAACTGATTCTCTGGAATCATACAGTTTGCCGTGTTCGTTTTGTTTTTTTTTTTTAATTTTTTACTACATAAGTAATCTCAAATTCATCACAGGAATGTGATGAAACTACAGTATAGTAGTTGCAGTGTTGCATTCACATCCATTCATGATTTTTATGTCATGTTCAGTGAACAAATAGTAAATACCGTATAACACTGTGATGTATGTGTAACTGCAACTTTCTGTTTTTCTTCAAAATACCATTCTGTTGTTTCTGGTGTTTTCTGTAGTGAACACCAAGAAAACTTGTTCACTGAATCCCTTCCCTATAATTCTGAGATAGAAGGCCCAGCTGAACAACAAAACCAGTATTACAAAAAGTTATTTTAACATAAGGTTTCATTTGCACTTGGTTGATTGCGTACATAAAAATATAAAGGCACTACATTTGATGTTTGCTTTTGGTTCCTTATTACCTGCTACTGATTTACTCCAGTCCTGGGTCTGTGATCTTGGTGTGATAAAGGTGCAATTCAGTTTGTGCAGAATGAGGAGTAAGACTCAAAGCCTTGTGACAACAGCCTTATTTCTCTAAAGGGTCATTGAAACAGAAGGAGAAACAGAGGTTTTGGGATAGTCAGGGTGCAAATCACTGAAATAAACTCCTGTTTATCTTAGTCCAGTTGCGTACATAGGAAAAACTGAGTTGCTATTGAACAGCACTCAGAAAGCTTAATTGGCTGCCATGGAACTCCTTCCTGTATCTGATTATCTGTTACCAGATTGCAAATCTGTGGAATATTTTTTCCACCTTATATCAGCAATGACAGCTGGAGTGGATGTCTTCCCATCTCATGAAGAAGTCATACTGCTTGGTGGCATAATCTATCAGGTCTTCCTCTTTGTTACTTTTATGTACTGATAGAGGATTAGGCATTATGAGTACTTGGGTTTTATTTTGTGAAGCACTAAAATGAGGCAAAAATATGAAGTTGTGTAAGGTACACCACAGATATGATTTATCCCACAAGAATGGGTGACATTTAATATAATGTGCAAGACAGAAAGTTAATGGTCTCCAAATGTATTACAGAATGCCAGTTATTTCACTTACCATTGCAAGAGTTCCTGGCAAATACCATGACTAACCTTCTGTTCATTTATAGGTAGATAAAGGCAGAAGTTTTAGGTGATTCTTGCAGGCTCTAAATACAAACTTGAACTTCCATAATTCACCTTTACAAATGTGTAGTTTTAGATCCATCTTTGTAAAAATACCGATGTTTGGCAGATTGTATTTCATGTTCTCTGCTGTGGAAGAGTGAGAGTAGGTTTTTATAACAACCAGAGAGATGGAATTTGGGAAGTGATTCACCAGGTTTGCCTGGTAATGAAATGGGCAGCCGTCTTAGTCCCACAGTGGTTATAATACCCGCTTGAAATGTTTAGACTTCCAAGGCTGGTGTTCACCAGACCACATGATATTCTCTCTCTGCTGGGGAGACTTTCAAAGATCCGTCATGTTTTTCTGCCAGAAGGAAGTAATCTAGTCCAGTATGGAGGTATAGCTATTGGATTCCTTGAATTTATTTTGTGTAAAAATAATAACAAAACCAGGGACAAGGCTGTTAACCTACAAGTTAAGTAACAAGTACTGTTTGTTTCCCCCTCCAACTGGCAAATAATAAATATATATAAATACTTCTAGTAGAAATTACAATTTCAACAGAAGAACAAATACAGTATCTGATACTGACTTGAGGAAATACATCCAACATGAGTAGAATGAAATCAGCTTCCGTAATACTGAGTGCTTGAACTGCACAGAAGATAAATGATCATTTTTGCCTATTTGTTATTTTAATACCTTTACATGACTTTTTTCTTTTACTGGTGTTTAGAAATACAGTATTCTGGAAACATCAAGTTAGTTGTTCTAGTTTAGAATATTTTTTCACCTTAAAATTTTTCAAGATCAAATCAAGCCTTTTTTCTTTTGAGCTCCACAGCTAAAGTGACAATTCAGTTATTTACTAGTCTTCCCCCTCCCCTCCCCTTTTATTTTTAGATGCTCTGGCTTAGAACTCCATATCTCAGACTTATATTTCTAACAGGCTCTGTTAGGATTTGGTGACTACAACTTTGCCCTTTGCTTTTTGAAGCCCTTGAATCTTGAAATTCAACTTTACAGAATTTGCAAATTACAGTTTGGCTATTAATTCTTTCATATTTAATAATAAAACAACCTTCTTGTACCTCTGGATGTCTTGTAACTCTTTATCTCGATGTATATGAATTTATACTACCTCCAAATGATAAGGCATTTTTAAGTTTATTAGTAAGGCCTGTTCTCAAGAGGAGGAACCTCCCTATGCTTTCAGAACTGTTCCCTGCCCAGTGGGCAGCACTTCACTTTTGTGTGCCCCTTCTGAATGGGCTATGGCTTTGCACATTAGACAGTAATCTCAGTTAGGAATTCTGGCAAGTGCTTCCTGAAAATGCAAGTGTATGGTACAGTGTCCACAGCATTCCCTACATTTGTGTTGGCAGGCACAAGCTTCAACAATTCCAGTGAGCAAGTGAGGCATGTCCTTTCCTTCCTGAGACCATGCTGTTTGTCCTTGCTTGAAGATGAGTTTTTCTGACTGTTCTCCCATTTTTTTTACAGCTGCTTCCAAGACGTTCCCCCCAAATTTGTTGAAAATTTGCAGAAATAAGTCTATAATTTCCTGATTTTTTTTTTTTAATTTTTTTTTTTTTAATCACTACACCCTGAAGATTGCCTTATTTTGGCCTCTTCCTAAGTTGTCAGAAGTCTTTTCACATCTCTTAGAGTTCTGTTTGTTGTTTTTGAGCTTTTCTAGTTGCAAAAGCTGCTCTGCAACACTAACTTTTGTTGGGATTTCCTAGCTACTGCTGAAAAAAAAAATAGGAGTTTCTGAGCCTGTGAGGTTGCAGAGAAGACAAATGATTTTTTCACTTGGTGATGCGAGAAATTACGTGTAGTAGGACTTGACAAAATGGCTTGGTCTTGTAATGAGAATTGATGCTTCTTCAGAAATATTTGTTTCACATTATGCAATCTCTGTTTCTCAGTCTCTTGAAATAATTTTGAATAATGTTATTTTTAGTACTAAAAATCAGACAAACACAGGTGAGAAGTGTTTTGCGTCTGTAGACTCTGCCTACTTCTCATACAGGGAATACTTTGTGCTGTCCTTGAAATTGTATTTATAGTAAGATGTATAATATTTTAAAATTAATGTTAGATTCTAAATCGTAAGATAAGGGAAAATTTCTGAAAAAATATCAATTACTTTTATTTTAAGATAGTCTGTTTTCCTCAATGCTCAGTCTTCTGCTGCTGGCCCACTGTCAGCAATTCTTCAAACTTTGTAAAGGCCTGACTGTTCTCCTTGCAGCACAAGAAAGTGTCAGTATCTTTTCTTCTGACAACTTGATTCAATAAGAGACTTTGCCTTGTTGCAAACAACTTGTAAAGCATTATAACGACTGAAAATAAATAGCGTAGGAAGTTCTGTGAAAATGGCTGTCATTTTCTGGTGTCATGGTCATTACTGGCACTTCACAAAAGTTTGTTTATGCTAGGAAGCTGAGGTCCTTGGTCTAAGTTTTGGGGTAAGTAATATTGGCAAATATCAACAGGATCTGTGTCGTGCTCTTGATCTGCTCCTCCTAGAATTCTCCATCAAAACATCAAAACATGAGTTAGGCCAGTTCCTGTTTATCTGACTTTGTGCTTTTGTTAGCTGTAACTTCACTGGTAATTTTGTATTATCTATTTATCTATTAGCCTCTTATTAGCAATTGTGTTAAGATCTGGCAATTTATCATCTACTGGTATCTATCAGTTTTCAACAGGTATTTGGACCAAGCGAAAAAAGTATAGGAATACAGGAAGGGTGTGTGTCTACTCAGAATTATTAATGTTTTAGCCTCAGAATAGTATGGCTACTAACAAAAAGAATCACAGCTCTAATTACAGAAAGTTGTTATGAGCTAGTTTTTTCTTTCATAGTGAAGTATAAGTGGAGCTGGTGACAAGCTAATGCTCTTGGAGCATTTCTAGGTTTGGGAAAGTGATGTAACATGAATGGACTGATAAATAGTAGGACAACTTGGCTGAACTTTGCCTGTGTGAGAAGGAATGTTCCTCTCTTCATAGCTGTAGATTTGTTTTCTCATGTCTTCCCATTCCAGGGTGGTTCTCCTGTAGGTAAGTCATCTTGTAACAGAATTAATGAGATATTTGGGATTTCTACTTATAAGATAAATCTAGTTTGTTTATATTTTAAAGTCACGTGTTTTCCCAGTGTTGTACTATCAGTTCTATGTTGCTTGTTACATGTTAAGTAGAAAAATAGTGATTAGGGTTTAACATGTAATATCCAATCAAGTTAAAATTCCTTGATTCCAAGCAACTAAAAAAAAAAGAAAAAGAAAAAAGAAAAAAAAATGCAATGGGAAAAATAACGATTCAGAATTTAGCAAAATGGAAAATCTTTGGAAAATCTTTTCTTTTTTTTTTTTTTTTGGTGATGAATTGAATTAAAACTCGTAGTTGCTTTGCGTATTATTCATAGAACACCGTGGCAGTTTGCTCTTGCGAAGTGCCAGAGATCCACGTGTCATTTTTCTAGCACTGGTTTGCCAAGTTACATAAAGGAGATGTTTGCCCTCAATGTTGTTTTTCCTAAATTATTCGGAATTCTGTTTCAGTCTCCTTTGGGTCTTTTCATTCTACAGAGGTTCTGCAGTCTGTTCTTTCTGTTCATCTTCCAATAATAGCAAGCATTTTATATCCAGGAATAATTTCTTCAGCTGATGCAGATAGACCCTCAATGCCTTAATTTGCCAGTACTTGTACAATCTGTGCTTCTCTCACCTGTCAAGGAAAAAGCCTGTAAAGGATTTTCTGTCACATGGGGCTTACCTCCGTGCTCCCTTGACTTTTTTTCCTTCTATGACTCACTTTTTCTGTGCCCCCACTCTCTGTTCTAGGGATATGATTTGTGTGTAAGCAAAAAAATGTTGGAATTTAGAATAACAAAGAACCAGCTGACCATTAAAAATGAAGCCTGGGCTGGCAGTTATGAACATACCCTCTTAATAGTATCTGTCAAGACAAATTTGATAAATGTGCCATGGAATATTTCAGAAATGAAGTAGTCTTCCTGCTGATTTTTAATGAGTGAAGTGTGGTAATGAAATGTGGTTTCTCTTGAAATAAAGAAGCAGATACCAACTGACCTGACAACTGATGTTCAGAGGTGAAATACCATGTGTACTAATAATGAAAATAGGCACTTAGTGTCTTGTCTACATTTGGTCTTTCCCACACATGCTTAGCTAAATTCTGAGTGGCTGCACATGTACGCTGAATGTGAGAGATTATAAGACTAAGTTGCAGGCACCCTTCATAAATGGTGACAGTGACAATTACCAACTTTTATCCTTTAAGAGATGGAAACGATTCCACCGAATAAAAGAAAAAGTATTTTGATCATTCACTTTAAGACTTGCACGGCAGATGCACTTTGTTCTTTTCCTAAGAACTAGTGTGGCTAGCGTGGCTTCATCTGGCAGCTGAAAAATAAGGAATCAGAATTCCTGAGTCAGTGACAGAATAACTTGGCTATTGTGTTTAAAGGACTTGCTTCCTAGTTGGTTTTTTGTTTTTTTTTTTTTCTTTTTTGTTTTGTTTTTTTCCACATAAGTGATCCCAGTTTCCAGAAGAAGCCCATATGGTTCTGGGACTTCAGCACATATGGGATATGCATCTTTTGCTGCTTACTCGCTCTTCTATTTAAGGTGGCAAAATAAACAGAAGTGTGACAGGAATTTGGCTTACATAATGCCACAACCTTCCCAGCCTTAAGGTACAGTTATCTGTTATAACCTAACCTTTGCAACAGTGTAAACAGTGGTGTGTGAGAGTATTAGCGGAACGTTGTTGGGAACGTTTGTGCCACTTATTATTAATGATGGAATTTCAGGCACGTGTTTGGGTTACCTATACATTTCAATCCTTTCCTGTTGATTCTTCCAATTACAGGATTCATTAGCTTCTTTTATTTTTTTTTGCCTGGAGACACTAGACCTTTAGTGTAGGTAGGAAAGGAGTCTGTAGGATGGTTTACATAGCCATATCCTCAAAGGGGCTGCTGCATAGTGTATCGTTCAAAGCTTAACAGAGGGCATACCACAGCTAGAGGATGTAGAGCATCTCAAGGGTCTCTGTGGCTCTTTAACTCTTTGAAATAAACTGTTCCTTCCACCATGAGAAGGAAAAAATACACAGTCACTTGCCAAAGCTGTGCAAACACAGTCATCTAAATATTACTGATCAAGTAAGCAAAAAAATGAGTCATTCTAGGAGCAAAAGGCAGATGAAGGGGAAGAGGCCCAGTTAATTTATATGGTGACTGCTTTTGCTTAGGGGCACCTTATGCAAGAGAAGAGCAGCTGATAGGAAAGTGATTCTGCTTATGTGAACAGAGGAGCTTTTTTATTGTTTTGAGAAACAAGAAATTCAATGTTAAAAACATTTTCAGGAGTGTACTTTTTTTTTTTTTTTTTTTTTTTTTTCTTTTTTGGGAAAAGGGAGAACAACGTGGGGGTTGTTTAAAAAATGCTGATCACCCTGGAAGTGGAGCAAGGTATCCATTTACTAATGCTGTTAAAAACATATGGTGTTTACCCTACACATGAATGAAATTCCAAGTGTCAGTGGAAGTTCTCAGCAGTTGCAGCAGTTTGTAGAAAGGCTGTTCTACTCTCTGTATATTACAGCATAAAGACAGGACAAAGGCAGCCTTCTCTATGATGAAATCCATCTTGCTCTGTGTATCTGTCAGCATCAAAACAATTCATTCAGTGGAAGTTCTGTGTGTGTGAGGTTTTGCTTGCTAGAGGATTCTTTGTACATCTGTGAGTTATTTCCCCCCTCCAGGTAGGAATGGCTTAGAATCCTTTACAATACAATGCAAGCTCATCCAGTATCTGTCCTTTCTCAGAAATACAATGCATAAGACATTGTTCTTTGTGCTTCCCCTGGCTTGTCCAGGAACTACATAAGTCATTTGTCAGAGGAGTTTTCAGGATGAAGCCTGGTGTCTGGGAATAAGCTTTCAGGATTTAATGGACACCATCTTCAATATTCTTGTCTTGAGATAGCAGTGTCTGAAGTATATGACTAACATGTTGACATTCACAATCACAATCTTTGATTCTTCAGTATGTATTGACATGAAAAATGATGAGTTTAACTGTTACTCCACTTGGGTCTGATGTATTCTATAGTTACAGAAAATCCCTAAATACTGTAAAGTTCTGTGAGAAAATAGTGATAAAGGAGATTTCCTTCTCTACTTCATTTGGAAAATACCAAATAATGTGTGTATGTGTTTACACATGCATAGAGTTTATTACAGCTAAGTAACACAGAGCATCCTCAAATCTTTGTTCAGTGCACTACTATCTTGGAAGACAGAGAACACAGCATCCACAGGCTCAACTAGGTTTAATTCTTATTCCTGCATGTGAATAGTTAATGTTCTGGATTAAAACAAACAAACAAAAACAAACAAAAAAACCCCAAACAAATAACAACAACAAAAAAAAAACAGGAAAAGCTGGAGAAAAAAAATCCTTGCAAGTTCTGTGGGCTCAGATCTACCAAATTCTCGATGATCTTTTTTAGTACAACTCTGAAATTTGGATTGTTGTTCATCCTTCTTGTTAATTAAAAATCGAGTTTGTAAATGGCTTCTTAAGCAGGAGACATTTTCCCTTTAGAGACTAGTCCTTAAATGAGACGAGGGCCCACCCCCTTTTGATCATGTGGTGCAAGTAATTCACCTGTGCTTCCTGGGCCAGCAATGCCCCTTTCCCAGGTGCACGATCATCAGTTCAGGTCTTGGCATAATATACAATTCCTGTACGTAGGGGTTTCCCAAGACCTTTTGCAGGCATACTGATACTTAATTTACTGTCTTGATTTGTGATGCATGGAATAGCCAAATATAGAGCAAAGCCAGCTTTAAGGAAAAGATTCTGTGATTGTCTGTTGAGCAAACAACTAGGTCAAGTTTAAATATTTGTCAATTAATAGATTTGTTTGCCTGCAGTCTCACCTAACCTCTTAAAAATAATCAGTACTTTCTCACTTAATCCTTGTGGCATCAGCAGCTGCAAACCTTTTCCTGAATTGAAAATTCTGTTTCTAGTAGTTCCTGAACATTTATGATATGAAAAATTCCTCTACTTCATGGGGGAAAAAAAAAGTCACGAGCACAGGCACCTCACTTCTACGTTTCACAGACTGAAAAAGCAGAGATTGGAGTTTTCAAACTACAAGGAGTAGAAGAACAAGACAAAAATATTGAGATATTTTCAGATCTAATATATTAATTACTTTTAAACCCAAACTGCTTCAATACACGTGAAAAGTAGCTATGGAAAATCCATTAGAAGAATCAGTCACTGAATTACTGGGAGAACTCATTCTTTCAGATGATAAAACTAGTTTGCAGCTTTTTCTTATGAGTGGGTTCTTTTCCCCATGGGGCAGGAAAAATATTGCTTGTTTCTCATTGGATCCTTTTAATTTTCTGGCATTTGAGTGTGTTCACCCACAGTCTATTCAAGCAGTCTAAACAAGGCTGACCTTTTAGACTGGTGACCTATCTGACTACTATGGCCTGTAATGCTATTGTTCTTTAGGTGACTGAAAATATGGAGAAAATGTCATACATATGGAAAATATATATGAAAAATGATTTACTAGAGGGCTTTTATTAGAGTTCTGTGCATTTTATAGGCAGACATTCATAGTGTGCTTCTGAAAGTTGTGAAGAACTTTGAACTGTTACATGAGTATAATCTGCTACGTGAACACTGATATTACAGGATAGGAACTGCATGCTTACTTTAGCTTGAAATTCTTTCCATGTGATGCAAACTTCGAGAAACAAAAACAAAACAAACAACTTTGTGGTATTTGAATCAGAATGTCCTTGTGTAAAGTTGTAACTGCACTAGTTCAAATTTTCAACAGAACTGTACTAAAACAATACACTTGTGAGGGCAAGACTGAGTTCTGGAGCTTTGTATGCATGGTCAGCAAAAAGAGGTGATTGAAAAAGCTTGCTGTGCTCCACCAAATGAACGGTTGGGAATGATGGATTTGAAAGAGAATGATCTGTGGCTAAGAAAGGAAATCTTTTGGGCAGAAGAAAAAGAGGTGTAAAATTTGACTGTGTCTTCATCGGACGAAGGCTTATAATAATATTTCAGATATGCATATCTAGGCAAATTATCAATGCATACAAAAATAACGTAAAATAAATAGTAATTCTCAGTTTCAGTACTGGTCATCCTGAACACAAAATATACTTCTAAACTTTCCCTATAGATCTTCTGTCTCAGGATCCAGTCCTTCTTGATCCTGACAATATTAATTTTAGCTATCTGCTCGTTAATGCTATGCACAGCAAATGCAAACTGTCAGCATTTATATAGGTTTTTAAACAAGTTACAACATTAAATTCCAGAAATATTGCCATTAAGAATACTCCATACTATGCTGATACCTGATATTTTCCTACATTGTGGGTGGGATGCCTTCCAGTACGGAGCCAGAATAAGCTGCACTCTGTCTCCATGCCAGTGTCAGCATGCAGTCATGACTGATACTTTCCTGAGCCCTGGTAAGCTATGGCCACAAGGACGGCTCCTTTGGATAGTTGCCAATGGGTATAAATTAAAGCAGCCTCCAGGATGTCAAAATTTCTACAGAAAAATGGCTGTACACGTTTTTGGCCTCACATAAAGGGAGTGATGAGGTGGCTTTGTGTCTCCCCTTGAGTTCTTTTTTATAGTCTGAAGTGAGAGGACTCATCTTCAGACTTCAACAAGCCTCAATATTGCAGAAACATCTGTGTTTATTGATAATATCAATATTTGAATGTTTAGCACCAAGTCCAAATGTTTTTTTTTTTGTTTTTTTTTTTTTTTGTTTTTTTAATTTTACAGTGATGTTAGCAGTAGTTGCATCTTATTTTTACTCTATGTGGTAGAATAAATGATTTCATGCTCAAACTGTTTCAGTCAGCAGTGGCTTGCAAATGGCTGTTATTTATGAATGAAAGGATGTCTATTTTTCTTAGCTACCTTTGGGTAGGGTCTTGCAAGCTTGCAGCTTTTTCTTATGGAAAATACTGTCACTGAATGTTCCTGTGTATCACAAAATGAGAGTGATGGCCAGAATTCTACAGAAATGAGGTTGTAACATGCCTCACAGTTTCCATCTGGCAATCTGACTGGACGGTACAGTGGTTTAGGTCTTTCACATCCCCTGTAGTGAAAAGCTGTGTATTCCTATGAGTTTATTTGGTTATGAGGTGGTATTTTGTCAAATATCTGGTTTGTGGAGAAAATCCTTGAAAAAGGTGGCAGGTTGTACTGAGTAATAGCTATCTGCATGCTGTACTTCAAAGCGTCCCAGAATTTGTAGCGATCTCATGCAACGTCTCAACTTCACATTAAATGCTTTGTTAATCTTGTAACTGAGTAGCTAAGTCAATTTCCTTCTCCACTCCTTAAGGCACTGAGTAGAATTATTTATTCTGACAGCTGTACAGTTTACAGATGCTTACAGATGTGTTGTGCTCTTGTACAGACATCCTTTTTACTTGCAAAATGAAGCTGAAATTCTCTCCATTTGTAGCATGTGTCCTTTACAGGTGGTGCCTCCTTTCAATGTTTCCCTCTTCTTAGGATGCCTTTGATCAACTGAGGATTTCAGCAGACCACAACTGACCAGCACCACCACAGGGTTCTATTTAAGCATCTAAATAACAGTGGCCATCACACCAAAACTAACTGCTAGTTTATTTTCTCCTCAAGTTTCAAAATATTCAGTTGCACAACAAACTGAAAATGGCCTTGTTTGCTTAAAGAACAGCCATATAACATTTTCTGTTGAAGGTGGCCAAATTACTTATATTCACATGCTCTTGTCAAATTAAAACAAATGTAACTGGGAACTTGCAATACTAAGTGTCCCACTGCATTGTCTGATTTGTCGGAACCAGTATCAAGTGTTTTGGAAACATATTAGGTCATTTCTGCTTCAGGGTTAAAAATAAAGTAGTGCAAGGAGTTCTACATTGTTTCTCATCAATCTGTCTCAAAATCATTGGTTTTGAAGTATTTTTTCCATAGGCAAGCCTTTGCATATATCTTTTGTACTTCAACAACTGACATAAAGTTTTCCCCTCAAAGCCCAGATACCAAGAAGCATAGGGAATCGACATTGCTGAACATAAAATTTCATTTTATTTATTCCCCCAGTAGACTGTACAAATATTTACACTTGCATTTGCACTTGAACAGACCACTGTTTTGTTTTAGTGTGCATGTGTATATAGTTTACTGTATAGTAACAGGAGCTCTCATGTATGTCTTTGTATTTTTCTAATGCAATGTTTAGATTTACCTCTTTCTTAAATATTGTGAACAGTGAGAACTGTCATTTCTAGAAGAAACTCCAGAAGGATGAATGCTCTCAGTTAATGAATTTTTTCATATTTAATTTGTATGCTTACATTATTCTTGTATGTTATTTTTTAATACACATCTCCAGCCATAAAATAGTGAGGAAAAAGAGATCATATTATAGGAGAGCACAATAAAAGTAAATGGAAAGTGAGTAGTAGAAAAGGATGAAAGAAAGTAAGAGAACAAAAGGAAAAGGGAGAATAGTGAAGAGAAGGAAAAAGGAAAGAAGCATGGTGGGGGGGGGGGGGGGGGGGGGGGGGCGGGGAGGAGGCAATAAAAAAAAATAAAAAGAAAGCAGGGATGGTAGGAAAAAAGAGGCATCAAGGGCAGAGGTAAAGAAGAGGGATGAAAGGATCAAGAAAGGTAAAATAGGAGAAAAAAAGAGAGACAAGAATTCTGAGAGAGAACAGGTTACTTGTAAAATAATACATTAGGCAAAGGAAAGCAAGGATAGATAAAAAGATGAAAGACAAGTGACCAAATAGGAAAATGGAGTAAAAGAGGAGACAAATTCAGTTTGTACCACTTGCAGCTTTTAGATGAGAAATAGAACGTAACTATCGATTTCATTAAAAAGTATTAATCACGAAAATGCTTCACTAAGTATGGATGATTCTACTGCTATTAAACAGTAGAGGACATAATTAGCTTCCCCTGCATGAGATGTCAGCCTTTGCAGTCTCTGTGGAAACTGAGTGAAAGGTTGACTCCACATCAGTTAGTCATGCAGTTCTTTTGGGTTCTGCTAACTTATTTTGAACTATCTCTGTTTTCATGTTTTATTTCTGGCTATCCGGAATCTAAAGGGGAGTTTCCCCTGCGGTAGGGCAGAGGTCTGTTCAAGTTTGCCAGTCATGCTTGAATGGTGGCAATGCTCTTTGTCTCTTTTCAATATCGTTTTACATCACTTTACTGTAGAGGAAAGACTCCACCAGAGAGAAGTGATGGCAGCCTCACTTAAGCCCTGATTGAAATCTACTAATAAGCGTGAATTTATACATCTATTTGAGTGCTTTGCTGGTTGAGGGTATTGGTTTACATCACTTCAAACAGGAAATTTAATAAACATGAGGAGAGGGAATATTTTATATGGGAACACATGGAAGTGATTTCTGGTTTATATTAATGGATCTGATTTTAATGTATGAAGATATGTAATGGCATAATTGTTGGAAAGACAGCTAGTGAAGATAGATATTTGAGCCAGGCCTCTATCAATCTTATTCCAACTCATTTAGATATTTATCCTTCTGTATAGTTGTGATTTAAAATAAATACTTTATGGCAAAAAATACTGTAAAATTAGAAAAAGCTAATACCCATTTAATGTTTTTAATATATTTCATAAAATTTCAGTGACGAAAAATAACAGAAAAATACTGAAGAGATCTTTTCCCCCTTGCCGGTAAATTTTTAGAACGCATTAAGACTACAGCACTGCCTTATTCTGTACTACATTAAAGTATGCTTTTTAAATGTGCTTTACAAGCTATCAGTAATCTGAGATCAGAGCACGCATGCTGAATGCATGTGTTGAGCAAACATTTGTGTATGCTGATGTTCATATCTTCACAATAGTAATTAAGAATGAGTGTGACACTCATCTGTGGAACATTCTTTAGTTTTCTTTAAAGTTTCCTTTACTCCAATGCACAGTCAGGGTTGTTCTGCAGGGCAGCACCTCCTTTGGATTGATGCCCTGCTATATTATTTTTCTGCTCTTTTTATTTGATATCTCAAAACAAAACAGATCAAATCAAGTCATGTCTACAGTTGGGAAAGAAAAATGTCCATCTGCCTGCGCTGAGAGAAAGAAAAAGCAAGGCAGAAAGTGTGAAACTCTCTCCTGGCAAACCAATCACATGGACAAGTTTATACATGTTGTTGTAATAGTCTTTGTTCTACGTAGCCATTTCCACATGGAAGAACTGTTTGTTTATATGAGTTGCCAGATATTATTACACTTATTTTTCCTTTGTAAAAAATTTATGTTTACATGATACCAGCAGTATTAAGTTTTCCTGGTCATTGCTGCTTTCCTCTTGTTATGCAGAAATTGTTTTGTTTTTTTTTAAACGCTTTTAAATCAAAACGCACTTGTTTTTCCTTCAATCTCGTCAACAAAACAAGTGCTTGTTGATATCTTTGCTGAGCTGGCAAACTGGCAGTGTTGTATAGTACCAAAGGAAAGAAAATACCACTTGTAATAACAGATTTAGTATGATCACTCTTATTTTAAAACGAAAAGGAGGAACCATGCTTCAGCTTAAAAGGGCCATCCTTGTAATTATCATTCCAGCTATAAATAAATATATCCCAACAGCAGTTAGTCGTGGGTGTCTCATCGTACATGTCTTTGAATTAAAATAGGCAGTAATGATGCTGAGCATTCTTTCTGTTGGTTGTCACCTCTCCAGTGAACCAACTGGAGCAGGCAGTAATACTCCACGTTTGACAAGTTGGAGCTTTGCAGCTATCCTCTTAGCTGTTCTGTGACTGTTGCTCTGATTACTGGACAGAAAGGGAAGACACCACAGTGAAGAGGTAGAACTGAAATGTGAAGCAGTTGGGATTTTTTGATTTATTTTGAAATTGATTTATTTATTTTGACAGCTTTGTGGACAAGCTGTCATGAGATTTCATGATAGAAAGTTGGCTTGCATTCCTCAGTCAAGGACTATCCAGGTCATTGCTTATCATTTCAGTAGAATTGTAAAATGTCAGGGAAGATTTTCATCAATATAGTGCTTCTAGTAAATGTTGTATTATGATGTCAAAGGGAGTGAACACAGAATGTTATGCTAGTACTAGTTTCATTTAAAATTAAGTGGAATCAAATCATCTGGACCCACAAAGTTTTATTTACCTCTGAAGAGGTTTCAAGCTCCTACTACTCTTTGTATGCTTTGTAGTTTCCTTGGGAATAAATAGGAGATATTACTTTTGGAGTGACCTATGTTTTGAGAGAAGAAAATGCAGTGAACCAGTGCAACAGCTCCAAGGACAAACAGCTTACCTGCAAAAGTTGACAGCTTAATAGACAATACTAGGAAGTGGGAAATACAAGTGGAGTTCTTGTTTGCTGAGTTGATGTGAGGACAGAACACTTCAGAGTCAGATAAATTTGGAGCCACAGGACAACTGGATGTTGTAGCATGAGGACTCTGTCTGATTTACATCCTGCATTGAAGAAACATTTCCTGGCAAAGTCTTCACTGGCAGAAAAGAATTTCCACAGAAAACTTAAACTTGGTCAAGAATAGGCCCACATGTGGTTTACAAATGCTTCTCGCTGATTGTGTCAAAATAGTCATTAAAAAGAAAGGTGTTGTATGAATACAAATCATATTCTCCACCTTGAAAATATGCTGTTTTCCTTAGCATGGATAAAGAGGTGTCATGAATTCTAGACAGGGTGCGACTGCTCTGGAAGCTTCTTGTCAGGAAGCTGCCTTAGCCAGAGTCTGTCCTGTGTCATACATGCCTTTTCTGAACCAGCTATCGTATTTATCACCAAAATGTAATTCTATTGGAAAACAGTTATTCTTTCCAGGACACAAACATTTCTGTTCAAGAGGCCATCAAGGTGATTAGTATCTGGACATATGCATGCATACAAGTAAAATAATACTTAAGAGCCATTGTTGCCAGAAATCTTAAGCAGCTATATTTGGGTTTAGCCAAGTGTCTAGTGGTTACCTAATGCAAGAACTTTGTTTTTTGCTTTCTTCTGACTAATGCTGTAGTCAGGTAGGAAAAATTCCAAGAACAATATATTCCTGAGGGGGTCCTTCCAAGGGAACACACTGCACATTTATGAAACACACTGAAATAATCAAACTAATTTATCAACGAAGCACTCTGTTACCTAAGCTGGCTACTGCCATGTGTGCCCAGATTCTGAACTTTAAATTCCATATTTTGAGTTGTCTTGTATCTAGGGGTTGCTTTGGGCATGTGTTCTGCTAATGTATCACTGAAATAATGGGTCTTTGAGCAGAGGGGCTTTGATTTCACTGGTTTTACTGCTTCATTTAAATCAGTTCCATAAACGTTATGTCAGATTAAAACACCTAGAAATATGTCAGAGCTATAACTTGATGGATATTATTGAAAATGAGTTGATACATTCTGTGTATGAAACTTGATAAGTCTTTCTTCGTAAGAAAATGTTAGGCATCTGATTAACTTAGGATATACAGTGTGATTTCTCTTAGAGATTATATGCCAAGAATTGAGAGAAATGTGTGGTGCTCTTACCAATATTTAAAAACAAAACCAGCAGAAACAGCCCAAATTGCCAACTCTGAGAACAGGTATTTCAATTTTTATACTTTGGCTGGAGTTATTTTAGGTCCTATAAGTTGCTATTTTATTGCAATCGTCATAACATTTAGCATTCTTTCAATTTTTAATGACACTTGCAAAGGATCAACTGGGAATATTGTCCACTTACAAATGAATGCGTTGGCTGAAGTTTTGATATCTTCCTAATGAAGGGATGTGGAAGACTAAGGAAGCAGGGCATACTGCTGGACTCCTGGCACAGTATTGTGCTGTGGCCTAGCAGCCCCAATTAATAAATCAGGTTCTCTGTGAATACAGAAGAGAAGTTAACACTGTGCCAGTATAAAGATTGAATCAGAAGAGAAAACAACTTAGGTAAATCAACAAAGATTTGAAAATGTATTGTTGTGGCATGTTGTGAAAGTATGGGAGATTCAGTGCTTTCTCAAGCAGAGATTGAAAGCATATATGCAAAGGAAAAAAAAAAAAAAAAGTTGATAGCTTTTAAATACAGAAGTAGAAGGTAAATTGATAACTTGTGCAAACAGCGCACTAGGAAATAAGTCAACCTTTATTTCTGGTTTCTAGTTGCCTTCAGTGGAAATAATTGGCTTATTTTTCCACTATGTTTTTTGTTGTTTGCTTGTTTTTGTTTTTTGCTTTTCTTTTAGTGAAAATGGGTTTCCTTCCTTCCAGAAATCCTCTCTGCCTTCATCTTGACTGAAACTCCTTTCTCTGCTTAATGTCTCTCCATACTTCTTTAAAATAATAATAATAATAATAATAAAGAATTTTTTAGTTTGAGCTAAGACCTATGCTTTAATGTGACAATTGCTTCTCATAGGTTATACAAATGTCTGCTGGAGTCCAGAAAGGTCTGATAAAAGTATCTGACTGAATGTCAACTTCTAAAGGAAATAGTTATATTGTATGATTCACAGTGACTGCTTTTTCTGCTGTTCTTCAGTAATAAACGTATCACTCCAACGACTACTAGAAATCCTGATATCCTCACTCAGCAAAACTCCTGTTGGTTTCAGTGAGGCTTCCTTGGGCAAATTATGAAAAATGGCTTCAGTATTTGGAGGAACATAAAATGTCTATTTTTGAATTCATAATAAGTGTTGATTTTACTTGTCATCTTTTAGTAACTTTGACGTGTTTCCCTCTTCCACATAAAAATCTACTTCTGCCTTCTCCCTCCCCTCCCATCACTGTTGGAACTAAATGTCCTTTAGGTGTTTTATTTTTTTCTCCCAATGATTCCAGGACCAAAATTCCTTTCTCAAGTGTTTGTGAACTGGAATAAAAGTGTATTCTGGTTTCTGGCACATGCATAAGCTGGCTACTTTTCCTTTGCATACTTTAATGATCATAATAGCTTTCCATTATTTGTTGATTCCTGTTAATTCTGTGAAATCAAGGAATCACAGTAAAAGAATGGTTGCTAAAATTTGAACTAACGTGTACTGAACTGCATGTAGAGCTAGATGGGCAGGCTTCTATGGTAGAGCACACTGAAAGGCTCTTATTGGTACGTCAAGATATCTTAATGCAATAAGGTCAGTCCATAAGTTTGTTGCATTTTGTACCAAAAGATGATGAAATTTGCTCAGACTGTTTCAGTCCTTGATGCTGGATCCCGTTCCTTGTAAATACAGGAGGATGTGTCTGCTTATCTGTTCATTTAGACCTGGAGATAGCTTCTGGCTACAGTTGGAGGGATTGGGAGTGATGCAGAAAAAAAACAGGCTAAATTTAGGGATAAGATTATTATTTTGAGTCAGATATTGCATTTCTTGGTATATCTTGATATATTAACTACAACTTACTGTTCTGTGACTCCTTACCATCACAGGAGGATGAGACATGCATAGTCTTTCTTTCATACCACACACAGTGTTAGTGTGAAGGAAGATGTAGATCAAACAGCACGTGAGCTGGAATTAAAGGTGAACGATACTGCTTGTCTGGATCATGCCATTTTCATCAGTGCAGATGCCTTGTAAAGTTGTTTATCCACAAATGTTATTTTTTATCCCTGACATGAAAAGCAGGAAATGAGGAAAAAAAAAAAAAAAAAAAAAAAAAAAAGTACAGTGCTGTTTTTTGGTTTGCTCACAAAATACCTTCAGAAGTTCAGGTTTCCTCTGGCTAAAAACATAACACCACTCCTCTCTCCCCCCCATCACTCAGTCACAAAATAAATGTGAACAGTAGCACAGGCTATGATAAATACACCATGTTTCTTTACAAAAAATTTTTTTCCAGTTCGTCTCCACATCCAACTCTTGCTGAACTTGTTCTGACTTTCTCTGAGCTCATGGCCTGTCTCCTCAGTTCAGAGGAAGTTGATAGTTGTGATGTATGTCAAGTAACTAACAAAACAAAGAGAAAATTCCTTACTATTTCATGCTAACAAGATGTGATGTTGCAAAGGTATTTTTGACGTTGCTCAAGTAACTAGCAAAACAGAAACCAGCACTGTGACTAATTGTAAAATAAACATGTCTTCATATTTAAGAACTTTAATATTCATCTTGGCTGCCTCCAAATTGTCTTTTGTTTACATAGATCTCCAACATGGCTTGAATTCCAGGGCTCAAGTATATAATGTTGTTCCTCTGTATCTTGCCTATCCTGAGAATTTGGATAAAATTCTACCAAAATTCCTTGATGTATGAACTTGCTACTTTAGTTTTCTAAAACTTATTGTGTTATAATTAGAAATACTTTGAAGTATTTAATAAACAATTGCAAGTTGATAGTGCTCAAGGATATGTAGTATTGTTCTTAAAACAAGGTTTTGCTATTGCTCACTGTTAATGATTTTTGTTTCACAGTTTTTCAAGTAAAATTTTTTAATGAAGTATGTGATTGGCTTTGTAGTAATAGCTATACAGACTTAGAATTGAAATTCCAATTAATATCCTTACCTAACAATTAAATGAAGATGAAGTATTTACTGTTTAGAATTGTATTTGTATTGGTTTCAAAATGCTAATTTGCAATTCACTTATATGTGTAAAAGTGATATACAAAGACTTCTGTGCTCTCTGCACGACCCTATAATTTGGAGAGCTTATGTTTTAAAGGAATTATTCTCAAGTGATTAAAATAAGCTTCTGTCAAGATGATGGCTTAGGGAGATAAGCTGTTTGGATTTATTGCTTGGCTACAAAACAAAATCCTTTGCCTTAAGTTATGCAAAAAGTATTTTTTATTTTTGTAGCTACATTGTTTGTAACCTTAATTAGTTTTATGCAGGAAATTTTACCTGGATACTTGTATATGAGTTTAAAAATATACTAACCATTTTATAAATTTCATTGTTTTGATGGAAACTTTGCAAGTTATCATTTAAATGTATAATGACTTCATGAAGTTTTGCAAATCAGTCTTTGCAGGGGTCTGTAATTCAAGTGTCTGAGCTATGCGTCTAAAACTTCTGTGAGTCCTGCCCTAAATGCTACTTTTGTAGTTGAGGACTGAGAAAAACCTATGTGATTTCTTAACAAAGACTACGTATCTGGATTTTTGGAATATGTCTCATACTATCTATTACCCGAAGATGTAGAACTATAACTATTTATTACATTTATTAACTGTTTTTTATACTGCTTGTTAACTACCTCTAGAAAAGTTATATACTTAGTCTCCTTTGAGCAGAAAACCTACAGAAATATTGCAAATGTTATGATATACAAATTAGATATTAAGATGTGAAACTTTGCTTCATTCTCCTATTTAAAATTTTCTGAGCAAAAGACATTTTTGCTTGTCTATTGTACAAAGTAAGTTAACACTGATGCTTCCAATTCACAATTGAATTTACAGACATTTATTTTCAAAGTAATGTACTCTTATACTTTTAATATATTAATGTATGCTGTCATAAAAAAACATGGGTCTATCAAATTTAAACAGTATTTCTAATGAAATCACTCAACGCTAAATTGTGACTACTGAAATATTCAAGAATTCTTGGGAGATGAAGAGAATCATTTTCTATTTCTCACACTTTAAAAAAAAACAACTTTATTCAGTATACAAATGGGTTTAAATAAAAAAATCTCTGCTCTTCTTATTGTTGTAATGACTACGTGTCACAAATAACAGCATTGCTTACGACCTTCTGTGTGTGCTGGCTAGAATGTCTGTATACTACACTAAAATGCTGTGAACAACCTATTTCTAAAATATTCAGCAAAGGGTTTATTGAGAGCTCTATGATGTTGATTTCTGTTTATGCTGGTTTCCATGTATTTGCATTCATGCAACTTATTTCATCTTGCAATGTACTTTTTAATGCCTCTTATAGGAGATATTGCCTTTAGTGCTTGAACAGTATTTGAAGAACGGTGTGCAGGTTTTTTTTTTTTAAGGAAATATTAATTTGTGTGCTTTTGCTAGTGCTTAATTTGTGCTATTCATAAGGATAGTCAGCAGTGCAAAATGAGCACAGTCTTGTGTTCTAGCTTTTGCTGATATGCTTTGGCTATATGTGATTGCCAAGAAAATATATTTTATGCTTTGTGTTATGCTGCCTCTATGTAAGAATTCTCTTCTGCTACGTGATCAGGCAACATGTTTTTAAATCAGTGATTTAAAAACGTGATGTGTGATTCTTCATGTGATTCTTCATAGAACTAGTTTTTCAAACAAACTACAGATACATTTTTTTTTAGGGATGAAATCACTGCCACTTTTCCTCCAAAGCAGCAAGGATCCATGGACAGGTGTAGGACTTGAAATAAACAACTGCTTAAAAGAGGTTAAAAGCCTCTCCAGCTAATCTATTCAGGTCATCCTGCTCTTTCTCAGTTCTCCGTAGACAAAATGCTAGTTTTGTTACAACCTTATGCCTTTAATAGGTCCCAAATTTCAGCTCATAAATATGAAGCTTACTTTATAGTGTTATATATATATATATATATATATATATATATATATATATATGTATAATATATAGTGTAAATACCTTTCAGTCAGTACCATGGCAAGTAGGAAGTATTGTTTTTCCCTTTCATAGATAGGTAGGTAGACCTGATCTTTTCCTTCTACTTTACAAGATCTTGAAAGCAGCATTCTGTGAGCGTGTGTGCTGAAGACCAAACATCTGTCTTCATAGCGCTACTGAGAACCTATTTGCATTTTGTGTTTCAGATAAGAGAATTATGAACACTTTAATTAAGACTGGGCAATTATACTGAACTGACTTAAGCCTTCAACAAGCTTTGCAAGCTTATATAGAGGTATTTTCTTCAATTTTCATGTTTCATTTTTTGTGGTATTTCTCAATTCCATCCAGAGGAAGAGACTCTGATATATTATGTGAGGCATGGCTCCTATGCAGTTCTTAGCCTCAGATTTCCCAGGAGAGAATGATGCTTTGTAATATTGGCTAGACCCCAGGGATTTCTGAAGTGTGTTTGCAGATATCATCATCATCATCTCAGCTTTAGGATTCTGATTATGCAAAGCAAATCTCTGCATCTCTAAAGAACTTTTTGTTTGAACTCTTGTGATGCTTGCAAGAGTCTTTGTAGGGCTTGAAAGTACTCAGTGCTCCTTTTGAGCTGCCTTAGTGTAGCACTATATAAGAAAGCAGTAATCTAAAAACTTTCATACAAAATGAAATAGAATTAGCTGTTGTGGCTCAGTGCCTGTCAGATGTCCTGTACCTGAGGTCATTGGCTCAGGCCTTGACAACACTGAGATTAGCTTGTCAATCCTGGTGCTGAGTTGCAAATGTCAGGATTTGGCTTCTCCTGGTAGTAACTCCAAGGATAGGAGGAAAAACAGTAAATTCTTCAGAGTTCTTTGGAGCCAAGAGCCATTTTTCAGCTGGCTTTCTGAGCAATATTATTTAAGTACTTAAAGGGTACTGGAAACTATGAGGATAAGTGCAGAGTAAAAGGAGGAGTGAAAATCATAAGGGAAAATATCTATCTCTAAAGTTAAAATAACTCATAAAAGCTTTATATGCAAGACTCTCCAGTAAAGCTTCTCATTACTTGTAGCCATTCTTTCTTTGCTGAAAGGGTTAATCATTCTTCAGTCAGATGGTTCTTTGTTTTGATTTTGTTTACTATTCTCGTTGCTTATTTTCTAGAGGTATGTTCATGAAAACTAGGCAATTATATGTTACTAAGATGTATTAGGTTTTGGCTGATAAATTACATTGACTCTTTTTCTTGGCATCACTTCTAAAATGTTCAACATGAAGTTAACTGGGAAAGGCAGGCAAGGGATGACAGGTTTATTTTTTTATTTTTTTATTTTTTTGTTCTGTAGGAAAGAAAACATAGCAGTAAGTCAAATAATGGAGCTTTTATTTGCGAGAGGGAGACAGCTTTCATTGTTCCTTAGCGTAAAAATGGGAAGGTACTGAGTTTTTCAGAACCTTCATGGTGAAGTCTGTCAGACTTCTGAGATGATCAGAATCTAACAAGTCTGATGGAATTCTGAGAAGATAATATGGAAACTGCAGAGACATTTAGATTTTAAATTAACTGGCTTTATGATGTCTATAATAGCATCTCAATCCAGAGACTATCCTATTTCTCGTGGTCCTGAAACAAAATATGACTAAATCTTACTGTCTTGACTTTGATAGGACTCCTTCATAAGTAACTAGTCATTTTCTCTGGTGCCTGCTGGTCTAATGGATTGTTTTTGTAAAATTTCTGGTTTTATCTTAAACAACACAAAGCATATAAAGTCTCTCCAGTCAACAAAAATGTTCCCCTAGAATCAGTTCCAGTAAGCAATTAAAATAGATGAATGAAGCTATCAACAGTACAAAGTCACAAATCTTACAAACACGAATGTTACAAGTTTTGTATGTTTAATCTCCATATTTGTTAGTCAGAATTAAATATATTTGCAAATAAATATTATGGTAATTGAATAAGATGATTTTTGCTATTCAAGGATTTCTGCAAGCCTGGAATCCCAGCTGCTCCTCACTGCATAACTGTAACACAAGAGTAGCAAGCCTCTAGGAAAGCAGATTAAAACCAGGAATCCTGCACTTAATGCTCAGCATTCTATAAACGTTTCAGGTACTCATGTCTTGCATGGGTGAACTCATGGTTACTTTTTGCTTCTGGTGTTGCAGCTGAACTGCAACGTAATGAGAAACCTGTTAATGTCACTGGAGCTTTGGTAGGCAGGTGCATGGAGTCTTTACTCTCTTTAACCAATGGGTGTCAAGCCTAGTGCTCAGCAAAGGGGAAAAGGCACAGAGTTTGCTGGAAGCGGGTACCTTATACTTCCTCATTTGTGCAAGATACCATGTTTAGTAAGATGAGTAAAGAGAGGAAAACTGAAAACACAAAAGGGAAACAAAAGAAAAAAGTCAACATGGATTATTAGATTATTATGAAAAAAAAAAAAGTCAATTTCTAAGCAGTCTGAAGCAGGAGGATAAAACTCTCACTCCGCAAGTCCTGCTCTTTTTAAAATAAGCTGCTTTCCCTCCCCCCCCCCGCCCAATGAAGAATTAAGAGCGAGTGTGCTGGGAAAACCAAATATGACCAAATAGTGCCATTTTACTCTGTGCATACTGACATACAGAGTGAGAACTTTGGGGAGCCAGGATATGCAATGGTAATGAAGCCATATAGAGGCTGGAGCTGAGCAGTTCACATGGTTTAAAATTAGCTGTAGTCGTTCTTCGGCATAAATAAAACTAGGGTAAAAGGGGTAAATAGCTAATATAACATCTTGCCGCGCTTTCATTGTAGTTGTAAAAGAGCTGTACAGATATAATTGTTACAAAAATTAGATTCATTAATTTGGTGTCTGTAGATGGGAATTCTGATTCAGAACTCATCTATTTTCAGCTGGATGTCATTGTTTATTTGTTTGGTTTTTTTTTAAGTACTTGTGCCTGAATACCAGTCAACAGAGATAGGAAGTCTGAACCACGTGGTTGTCTCTTTGCTTGAAACTTACTGATATCCTTGGGAAGAAGAAATAAATGTCATCCTTTAATAACTGAAGTCTGCAACAGATCAAAAAATTTATCAGTAGACATTCTTGAAAAAATAACTTAAACTGTCCTTATTTCTTAACTGAAAGGGGTGAGTTATGTGGAGGGTTGGGTGTATGATTCTACACAACCTTAGATCTTTCTCATTTGCTTCTCTGCCACAGATCATTGAAAGAGAGTGCTAGAGAGAGCAATATCTTACATTTTGATAAAACTCTGTTGTTCAGACTTTGTACTGGGTACAGTACTTTGTACTGCTTTCCCTTTGAGCATATGCAGGCAGGTGCAACTGGTTAGAAGTTTTATAAGCATACCTGCTTCAGCCTCTATAAATGTTACATCACCTTCCTCAAAACTGGAGTTGTTGTCAGAACTGAGAGGAAGTCAGTAAAGAGAGAATTATGATTTCACATAAAGGAAGACTCTCTAGACAGAACTTTGAAACTGCAGGAAATGGCAACAGCTATGAGAACAATTTTCTCACAGGAATTAGGCTGAAGATGTTTATAAGGGTTTCCAAATGTTATGACAGTTTTACGCCATAGCAGAGCTATTTTTGTTGAAAATATTTAGGCACACTCAAAGTAATAGATTGCATTTCTCTTGGAATGTGTTTGTGTGATTTAAGCACTATCATGGGTTTATTCTGGAAAAAAAAAAAAACCAACAGAATAAAAGATTAGTGTACTAGTAGAGGAATAGATGGATACAATAATAAGAAAAGTGGAGGATATCTTAGGCAAAATATTTTGGACGCTACGTCCAGATATAAGAATGCCAAATGCTTATTCACAATATATTATGGTACTGGTTTCCAATTTTTGCTCAGAAGAAGGAAGTCTGGGAAGTCTTGTGTTCACAAATTGTTACATATAACATTACTGTTTGGCAATTGTCAGATTGCAGTACAATTACTGTATCTCTTTTCACCTATTTTTGTTCATAAAATTGTTGTATTTGAACCAATGTGGTGGCTCTACAGCAATGACAGCAGAAAGGGAATTTGAAAATAATATGGACTAGTGCAAGATATGGCTAAAATAGAATGCTTCTGGACAAGAATACATAGCAAGTCTACTGTAACATTTCAAATCAACCAGCTGTTAGTATGTTTTTCTTTTCTTAAAAATCTTGGTTTACTATTTACTATTTCCTGTAGTTATGAGCAGCATAGATCCCACTTTCAAGTGCTACACTGGTATCTAGATTATTCATAAGATGCTTTATATGGTAGCATTAATTTTCTTTTGATGAAGGGAGAAAAATTTCATATGATAATAGAAATCACAATACATCTTGAATTTGAACAGACGTCTGTGATGGGGAAATAAAGACGAATGGCAAGTCAACTCAGTGCACTTTGGGACATGAAGGGGAGAAAGAAGAAGAAAATAAATTTCATAAACTGAGAGTTATATAGACATTGGCAATACAAAGAAACCATGACATTCACAAGAGAGGGCAACTAGGGGATTTCTTAGCCCATTTGTTGTTGCGCTCAGTAAATGTCACTGCATATATTGCCCTGATTGTTTAATAGATGGATTGCTAAATGCTTCCTTGTGGCTGAGTAAAGCTCAAATTCAGAGAATTTCTGAATGCTGTTTTTGAAAGTCAGTTTCTAAACCAACTGAACTGCATTATTTGCTATTGCTTTGCCATTTGTAATTAGTTATACTGTGTTATCACATAGCAGAGAAATCCCTACAGATTCTTACAGTGTAACGTAGTCAGTAACAACACCAGAAATAAAATGAAGCTTCTGTTATAAACTGACTTAAATTTGGAGTGGCTGTTTTTGTTAATCCACAGTTTCAATCTCTGGTATGTAGCACAAGATTGCTTTAACTTCACTATGTGCAACATGAAATAACTGCTATTAGTTATTGTATGAGAAGCCACATCACTGTCATAAAGATCTCTTAAACACTTTGATTTACGTGTCATTTCTGTAGGATAGTATGTTTGCTGCTGCCAGAAATGTGCTTTATATGATACTTGTATATTCATTTATGAACAATGATTTTGCTTAAATGTACATCAAAGGGATTTATGCCACTGAAGATATGTAGGGCACTTCTTTACTGCATGGAAGGAAGAAGCTGGCCAACTTTCTTCCTTTAGAAAGATATTTTCTGACCATAAATTGCATCAATAATCACACTATCACCAATGAGGCTTGGAAAATTTCTAATGGCTACAAAAGCAACTTGTATGAAAACCTATGTTAGTCTTTTTAGCAGATATATTTCTATCTTTCTATCTGTCCTCCTTCACTTAGATTATTGAAAGCATTTTATTAAACATGCAGTTATTCACAAAAGCAAAACAAAAACATGCAAAGAATACATGATTTTCCTTATTTCTTTTTGCATGGACAAACCTTAGAGTATTCCAGTCCAAGCAGGCCTCTGTATTTTATAGTGGTCTATGAGAATACTCCACTTTTCTTTATTTTCTAGACCTTTGAAAGTCATAGTATTAGTTATAAAAACAAGTATTTTCTGTTCACAATGTTTTTATTCCCGTATTACTGTTGAAAATGAGCAGCTATAGCTTCATCTGATTGTTCATGACTAGAAGACTAATAGAATTTGAAATTATCTTGCAGTAATTCAGAAAGATGGCTTTTCAGGCTAAAGAAACAAGTTTCTTATTTGTGAGGTCTCTACAGAGCATGCAACTGACCTGTGCTTGCTTGAATGCATTTGATAAATCTGTTCTTTAATTTGCTTACTTAGTTTGATGCAAAACTATCTCAGTACTTGCATGAATGCGATTGCAGGAGGTGAAAAATTGCCTTGCACTGAATGTGAATTCAGAAGAGTCTAATATTGTGTTTCTTTTATGTTCACAGCATTTTGTTGCCATAAGAAAAAATAGTGACTTATGCTTAGGTGCGAAACTTGTCTGTGTCAGTCTAAGTCAGAACAGCCTCAGCTGTGTGTCTGTATTTTGGTCTTACTTGCAAAAGAAGCCTCAGCACACCACACAAAGCTCCTCTGTCTACAGACTGAGTAACAGCTATATGATACTCCCAGACATACCTTTCCTAGCCACATGACTTATTGCCATTCCAAGTACTGAAAGACTGTATATTTCTCTTTCCTGTTATTATAAATTCCATGCAAAAACTAAACGTCAAAAATACAGCCAGGTATTTGCCAAAGGCTTGCATCCAGAAGAGTGAGATTTTTCTGGGATCTCTTCTGGCAGATTAGACATCTTCAAGCTCTCATATGGCCCTTGGGGGATATGTGAAGACTTGCACTCAAAATGGGGGTGCAAGAAAATGTTTTTACGGGCTTAAGAGGCAGTGGCCTGAAATGGCCCCTGAAAATCAACATAAGTATGAAAAAGGTTTTGGTTACATGAGCAGAGTGCAAGGATGAATTGTGTGGAAAGGCAAGGTGAAGAGGAATGTGGCAGATGGAGGACAGCAGGAGCAATGTAAGGGAAGCAGAGAGGAAAGCCCAGGGTGGGAGCTGGGTGCAGTGAGCTACAAGAGTGAGGAAGATGGGGAGCTGTGTATAATTCATGGCAGAATCTCAGGTAGGATTTCTGTTTAAGGAAAGCAAGCTGGCGAACTACCCAACAGGGGTAACAGTAAAGAACACATAATATTTCAAAAGACTTCCTCGCACAGATTTGCTACAAGAAAAACAATGAGATTCTGGAGACAAGAGTAATCAAATCTTCGTGAAGAGAAAACAAAGTCCCTAGAGGCTTGTAGGACAAAACTAGCATGGAAGGACTGAAAACAATATCTAAAATACAGGGGAATAATGGTAATTTTTGCTTTACTCAAAGAGAGAATTCTCCAAGACTATTTTCATTCCTGGCATTAGGCCAAAGAATGGGATTTAGCTGACCCAGAGCACCAACGAGCTGTATACAAAATTGTTACAACTGCACTAATTAGGGACACCCTCCCCTGTGGCTCATTGCTTCCTTCCTAGGCCCCACCTGGGACTCAGCTTAACCCTCCTTAGGGCAGAAAAGTTAGCTGCAGTTTTTAAGCTGAGGAAATTCCTGCTTCCACTTGATGCTCCTCCATCTCTTTTTCTTGCTATGGTGGTATTTTAATTCTGTTTTTAATTCTACCTAGTGCTAGACATTGCAAGCAATGTACTTGGTAAATGGTAGAAGTAAAGCAGATAAAGCAAAACAATCTCGTAACAAGTAAGGAGCTAGCGGCCATTTGAAACTGCTGTTTCAGACACATCTGTGTTGAAGAAGGCTCAGAAGATGCTTGTCTTCAGAGGCAGTCTATATTTTACCTGCATGCAATGCCTTATGAGAACTGATAGTATTTTTAAGACGGACTTTGTCTTTTAGAGCTAAAATGCCTTTGTTTCATTGTTTTAGTTTAACATAGCACTTTGTGATTCAGCTTTATTGCTACTATGGCAGATTGTGGTAGCTTTACTGCCCTATATGTTTTCATTGCTTTTTTGTTAAGTCCTGTGTTCGGACAGTCTGGTCTTTCAAGAAAACGAAATGTCTGTGGTCAGACATCCCTTGGTCTTTCAAGAAAATTAAGTGTGCTTTTTCTAAAAATGAATGAATGAAACCATATAGTTTTAGGTGTGTATAAAAAGTTACTGAAAAGTTACTGCTATGAGATAAACTGTCCCGAGTATTTAAAAATGTATGTCCAAAAGACCATTTCTGTTGTTATTTATCTTACAGATCAGTGTTTGAAATTTTGAGTATACAACGTTTGCGGTGAATGATTCCCCTTGATCTCATTCTCATAGGATGAAATCCTCCCTTTGATTGACTTGAAGGAGGAGGAAGATTAACTACAGGGTAGCAATGGTCACTATTCAAATTTGTTTAGTCGTTTATAGGGCAGGATGCAATCCTCTGAAATACTCTTTGCTCTTATTTATCTGCCTAGTATACCTTTGTTCTGTGGTGGCCTAGAATTATGCATAACCAAATCCATTGCATTTTTTTATCTCAGTCAAAAATCAGCTAGTGCTTTTATGCACTGTGTGGTTTTGTAAATAATGACAAGCCTTTCCCTATTAAAAAAACCAACCTGCTAAAATTAATGTATTCAAAGAATATACTTGAGGAATTTAATTCCTCAGTGACAAGCCATTAGCGTGTGGTCGTCTGTGTCTGAGTGAAAACGAACTAGGAGATTGCACAGGAGAGAGCAGAAAAGTTAAGGCAATAGTAGAAGTGCTTCATGCTGCTTATGGTTGCCTTCAGTAAACCTGTTGTGTAATTTATAACAAAATATACAAAAGGAGAATTAAAACTAGGGACAGTAATTGGACTGTGGAAGAACAAGGCCTTATTAGCTGCCGCCATGGAAGTAGAAAAATAGCAGTCATGGCTTATAGTTAGGTTTTCATCTGTAGATGAATAGAGGTTGTATGTTATCCTAAATTCCCAGCCAGCATTTTAATTTAAACTATGTCTGTAGCCTGTGGCTGGCTTGAAACTCTAACTGAACTCCAAGCTGCCAGCATCCTCTAACACATTCTCCTCCTCTAGGACTAAAATGTGTTCTGAGAGATTGGATCAGAAGGAAGGCAACTTGACTGTTTGAGATCTTCCTTTTTTAGTGCAGATGGAAAGGCTGTTCAACATAGTTAAGAAAGGACAAAGAGGGAGAAAGTAATGGTAAGGAGAATAAAGATGTTTGTTATAACAAAACACCTGAACAGCATCTGATAGTGTGAAGATGCTTCTTGTGAGTTGCAAAGGCAATCCCTATGCATTTCAACAATCCTGCCCTTTGGCATCCTTCTGATGGACAGTGGAACTGCAAAGGCTTCACCCTTCAAAACAGCAAAAGCAACCTTACTGATAGTGGGGCAGAACACTTGTACAGGTGCAAGCACACCTATGGGAGACATGCATTTCTTGTGTAGTTTGTCTCTTTTGTTGACACTTTGAGATCAGCGATACTGCAAATAATATCTATGTAAGTGTATGGGAACTGCTGAGTCACGGCCTGAACCTCTGATTGATCACCTGAGGCGAGCCATGAGTCAGCCAGAGGAGCACAGCTGAAGGCAATTCACCTGTGCTGCCGGCAGAGGTGGAGCCTGGCTGCACCCCTCCTAGACCTATTTGAGAGCTGGCTGCCAGTGGGGAAGGATCTCTTCTGGAGATTGGCTCTGCTGGAGTTTTGTGAGTGAGCCCAGGATAAGGGTAAGCCTTCTATTTATTCTCTTTTTGTTTTTATAGTCTGCTTTGTCAAACTCTCTTGTTTATTTCATAATTAAACATCTTAATATTCATTGATTATACAGTAAGTTAGGCTCTCTAGATTAGTATGCTCATGTGAGCACGTACTGACTGCACACAACTACACTGATGGATGTGCAAAATTAGCAAAATATGAAATGTATAGAACCTGTTTCTTTAGGGGTTTTTTGAGAACTGTGGAATCGTAGAAATGCTGGTGTTAGAGAAAACCTTGAAGATCATCCAGTTCCAACCTTCCTGTCATGGGTAGGGCTGCCACCCACCAGATCAGGCTGTCCAGGGGCCCCATTCAACCTGGCCTTGAATGCCTCCAAGGATGGGGCATCGATAGCTTTTCTGGGCAACCTTTTCCAGTGCCTCACCGCCCTCTGACCGTGGGCATCACTGTTTCTTCTTAAAAAGGGATGCAGGGAACTAATATAGGTGTCTATATACAATAGGCTTCAAATGTATTTCAGTAGGATACAGGAGTTTAAATTTTCTTCCTCAGAGGCCGATTATGAGCCAAGATTGCAGACAATAGGCAGGTACACAGTTATTATATACCCTTAAAGACTCAAATTTCTTCTTTGAGCTACAATTACTGGTTTAAGAAAGGGTGAGGTATTAGTAACCATCATAAGTGCTCTGTTTAGAAGTAGTCTCTACTTTGTTTATTTCAATCACAAATTGGCAGAGACGTCTTTGCTATGTCGCAAGCCAGAAATAATTATAGGCAAGGAGAACAACGTGTAAATGAAGCTATTTCATGCTTCATTATGTTTCAGCATCAAACTCAGCAATGCTCTTGACAGGTTAGTGAGTCTTCTAGCAGAGAACATGTAGGTGCAGTTAATCACAAAATCATGAGCTCTCTTTCAATCACCTGTTTACATTCGCGCTATGGAGACACCATATACATATTATTGTAGCCAGCCCTTGCTCCCTCACACACTGTTGCTGAGTTTAGGGCATTAGGACAGAGTTCTTCATCTCAGCCATCTGTTTTTATCAAACTCATTTCCTTAAGGACTGTCTTGTGTTGACAGATTTTTTTGAGAATGGATCCTCTTCCATCATCCCTTTTCTGCTTTTTTTTTCCCCTTTTCTTTAGATTCAGAAGAGGACATTTGTCACTTACCCAAGCAGGTCTCTATGAATATTTTGGCTTAATATGAGAAGAACGATATGTGCTATCACACATTTCATCTAGCTCTAGGAAGTAAATAGCAGTCTGAAGGCCTGATTTGATATGACTTGGGGTAGTTGCATAGTTCTAAGTGGCACTGCTTTGATTTATAGTAATGGTTGTCATTGTATTGCATGGGAAGATTAACATATCTCCTGCATATACTATATTTTCCTGCATATAACGTTTATGATAGCCCAATGTTCGTTATTACTGAAAGGGAGTGGTAATATGAAATCAGACCTTCTGAGGAGGCTGAGGCTATTTTGCCAAGATCAACACCATATACCAGCTTTTACTTCAGGATGTAGTCTGTTAAATATCTAGCAGATTTGTTTTTCATCAAAATAGAGTTAATATATTATATGTGGCCCTTTAAAGCTACATGGTTTCTGAAAAGAGCTCTTTGGGGATCGAATTGCATTCATTGCAGAACTTGATCTGGAGATGGTGAAGCTCATTAAAGAGCTTTATGGCATGTAGTCAATGCCACTACTACCACAAATCTACAAATTTTTTCCAAATTGCAATTCCAGGCATATTTTGGTTTTTCTGAGCAAAAACAAGTGACACTGTAGGAAACTATAGGCTAAGAAAAGAAGGAAATGGAATGTGTTTCTCCATTTGACTAAGTCCTGCTAACTTGCAATAATATATTGAGTCTCACTGCAAAAACCATGCAAATGCCATACCAAAACACAAAACACAGTATTAGGCATAGGCCACCCAGTTTCAAAAAAGGATTCAAATTTCAGTGATTTTGATCTGTAGCTCTGCTTCTTTTGATTGATCTCTGCATTCAAAATGGTCTTTTTGTTTGAGTTTTTTTTTTTTCCTTAAAATTATTGTGTTTAATATTATGTTCTTAATGATGTACTTAATCACAGTTGTAATAAATACTGAAGTTTAAGCACTGGAATTGGAATCTAAGGAGAATTCAAGAATGAAAGATGTGGTTTCCAAATGTGTCACTACTTACAAAAAGATAAAGAATTAAATAGTATTTCCAAAATTGTCAGGAAACTGCAGTTTTGCTTTTGAGTGTGCACAGAACCATTTCAATTTTGGGTTTTCTCAACATTTCAACATCTATTACAAATGTATTGACAGGCTAGTAATTTCATAACTGCTGTTATGTAAGTTGCTATATTCAGATGATTTTAGCTGCAAATTACAGTGCTTATTCACCATGGAAATAACTGAGTGAAGGTAAATGACAATGATAAATGTGATCTCAAATGATGAATTTGAGAAAATGACAGAAAAATAGAATTTTTGGAAAAAACTGTTTGTTTCCTTGTTTTGTGTTTCTTTGCCTGTATAGTAAAACAGTGAAGAAGAGTTATGGAGGAATGCTGTGGAAGGTCTGTGTAAGAGCTACCATTAGTTATCAGAGGATCTCTAGAACAGGCATGTGATACTGAGAAATGCAGTGTAATATTCAGAATTGTCTTTTCCTATGCATGCAAATTTGCTTTATATTTCTGAAATTCTGATAGGTGAAGTGTAATGTTATTTTTACCTTGGGCCTGCTATTACAGAAAGCAAGTAAGAAATTATGAAGTTTCATTTGAGAGTTTGCTGCAAGATGTGAAAGCTGAATGCCCAGCCCTTGAGTGAGAAAAGTGGTTCCCACTGTTGGAAAGTGTAGTTTAGGATTGAAGTAATTTTGTTTGCTTAAGAATATCTGTCAGATTACAGTAATAACGTTGCTGAGAATCAAGAAGATAGACAGTATAGTTTATTTTTTATATTTTATTGGCTATGGGAAACTGGACAGGCTAAATATGAATTTTGAAACTAGAGGGTATTTTTGTTTTTTTACTATAGTATCTTGTACTTGCTTACATCATGTAAAGAAAGAAAATGAAATTAAAAAAAAAAAAGAGTAGTAAGAATAACCACAAGTTCAGGATTTTGACTGTTCTGCTGGATGTTCTAGGACATGAGGCTGTCTTCTATGCAACAAGCAAGTAAATGAACATATAAAAATACTCTTTATTCATAATCCATATGCGAGCAAAAGAATTTATGCCTTCTCCAATATTTTTGCTAGGATTTATATTTATTGATATTACTAACAATATAAACAGCAAGAAGAAAGTTAGAAAACCTGACTTTGACTCTGATTCTCTTAGGTGCCATACAAACACATGGTACAAAACAGCTCTTCCATCAAGGAATTTAGAATCTTCAGTCAGGAGTTTTATTAAGACCCACCATTTCTGAGACAGAGAGGCAGCCAGCGCTGTGACTACAAATCTAAACACAGAATGCTTTATGAATAACTTCATTGAGAGCAGTGCTCCTGAATGTGCAACATGAAGTTGAAAATTTAAACAAGGAAAAAAAAGGAGAGGAAATTATAAACTACTTGCATGTTTTAGCCATGGTCCCAGTCCAAATTCAGGGAGGAATAAAAGGTGAAGTTGAAAGGTTAAAGACATTAAAGGCTTTTGAGTAAAGGGATAAGAAATGAATGAGAAAAGACATGAGAAGGGTGAGGGTGAAAGGGAATTATAAGGGGAGAGGACAAGAGCGACTGCATATTCTAAGTTCTACACTAATTTTCTGTGTCATTAAGCAGATAGGGCACTTGGATAGCATCATCCAAATTAGAAAAAGGTCTTTGTTGTTTTAAACATGAAAATTTATAATCTCATCAATATGCTTAAGTCAGAGTTGTTAGAAAAATATCATCTTTCCATTATGAAGGTTTCTAATGCAAGGATGCTTCTTGTTTCACAGTATAATGAAATCTTAGCCTAGCCCTGTAACTGTGGAAGATAAATAGAACTTTATTGGGAAGCAGAATAGAGGTTTTAGTTTTCAATTTTAGCACAGTCGTCCTTTGAATCCATTGCCATTTGACAGTTATTTTCTAGAGGAAATACTTATTTTCGTTCCCGTGAAAAATACTTTCCACCATAGAATTTTTGAAAAGAATTTTTCTCCAACAGTATTTTGAGTATCTGAACAGACTATCATATCTGTGCACATTTATTTAATATTTTTAGTATTTTTCCTTCACAACTGGATGAGGAAGAAGGACTGTTAAGAAATAAAAAGGCTGTGAACATGCATATAGCACATATGTAAGAACTTACTTTTTGGAGCAGGATTCTGTGGCAAAGACATAGGTTTTTTTTGACTCTCTAACATGCTCTCTAATTACAGCCTTCCCACACATTTGAGCTATTCTGTGCCTGAAAATATATCCAAGACAGCCATAACCATAATAACAGTCACATATTCAAAAGGCAATTGGATGGGCAGGCAGTATGGGAGAGAGCTAAAGAAGTACAGGTAGATGGCTAAGGAGTAGGCAGAACTATAGTCTATCATTCCTTATGCATGTTGTTGATCGTGTTAAAATGTCATTTTTCCTTACGTTAGACCCTCAGATTTTCCTTTTCTTCTTAGTAACCTTGATAGCCATCTCACCTTTTCTCCTTCAAATGCCTTCAACTTATCCAGGTCATATTCTTTTGAGGACCAAAATGCACTAAGCTTAATTTGTAGGGGAAAATATTTGTCTCTTTTTCTTAACTATTTAAGAATTAATGAATAGAACAATGAGAACAATGTGTTTTTAGAAAATCATTAACAAAATGCTTCACTCAGCTGTGGGACTGGCCAACAAATACTTGTGAAACCTAACTTCATGCAAAGTTCTTAATTTAGAATGCTTTTGTGGAAGTCTATCTAGTGTGGGATAATGAGAAGATGAACATTGATTTTCATGACAGGGAAGTGAAGAAAATAGACGAGATCTGGGTTTCTATTTTTTCTTTTAATTTGAATGAATGTATAGATAGGATATGGGGCAGCAACATGGAAGAGGCTCTGCGAACTTGGCATGTAAAAAAAGATCTAGCATAACTGGCCTCTATTCTTCACATTTAGATAAAATCATGTTATACTCTACCTCAATCCCAGATTCAGTGATACCAGAGAAACTCATTGCAACTCCCCTTTAAGAAATACTCCTCTACAGTACAAAAAAAACCCAACTTTCTCTGTGGGTCTCTTATGCTAGGCAATGGGAAACAGAAGAATGATTTGGCTTGTGCCCATCTACAAAGATGAGATACTGGCCTTAAGAAGGAATGTCAGGCATTAACGGATGACATCTGTAGTGTCTTTGGGGACACTTCAGAGGGACTGTGCATCCAAGACGCATGCAATGTAGAGATGGTTTTGCACAAAGAATGGTACAGTAGTTTTTTATGACCATTGGACCTCTGACTAAATGCTCTGAATGTGCCATATGAAAAGTAGTTACAAGGCTGCAGTTGAATGACCAATTTGGGAATTGAAATTTAGGGTCTAAAATATTTTCACCTGGGCATTATCTTTTCCTGTCACTGGAAACAAATAACTGGCATTGACTTCTGTGCGTTGTTTGTCTCTAGTGTGGGAAAGACCTTGGGGTATACAGTGGTTACCACAAGTCATGGCTATGCTCTGTTGTTTTCTCAAGTTTGCCATCTCCCTCTTTAACAGTCCAACCACTATGATTTTTGTTTTATTAATGCTGGATATTCATAGATTCAAGTCATTCTGAAAATGAAAGCAGCCCATAACTATCTCTCAGCAGAAACAGAAGCCGTTGAATTTGAAATAAATATGTTTAAGCATACATGTATACGTATATACACTATTCAACTTACATTGTTTGCTATATCATTCTAAATCAATAAAAGTACAATGGTTCACTATACATTTACAAATTCATTTACAAATCTAATATAAATATAATCCTAATCTAGAAGACTGTATGATGCAAAATATAGCAGTAGATGACAAAGAGGAGAGGAAGGAAGATGGGTGTTGGAAATAAGACTGTCAGATTCCCCACAGACTATATGAATAAAATAACTAAATTAATGAACAGAGGAAAAGCAGGTTGATTAATCTTTACTCCTGTGGTGAGGATTTGAGACTAAGCCAAGAAAAACATAACAGAAAGCTCTGATTAGGTTTTCTAGATGAGAAAAGATATTTAGGTGCAGTTCTAATTATGTTTGTGAATGAGAGGCATCAAAAAGTAGCTTTAAAATGCAAGATGTGATGAGTAGGAAACATTTTCCATGTTATGAACAGTCTAATATTACATTAATTAAATTTTATCCATTTTCATTTTTTTACTGAGTGATGTTTTTTTTCCTGGGTACTATGAATACCTTTTCAAATATTCATTGAATTGTTATTTTAAACTCTCTTATTCAAGGAAAGAACAGCATATTAAAAGCAATTGGTCAGGAAGAACTCGTTTTTTGGTGATGAAGGAAATATGGCTTACCTGAATTTAATATTTGAAAACTTACTTCTGGAAGAACAGGCTTACATATAATAACTAGGTACAGATCTACATGTAGCTTAGGCATTAGAGAACTTAAAAAAAAAAAAAAAAAAAAAAAAGTAGATTTCTTCAGGATCAGTGGATGCCAAGTTCTCTGTTTACCCCTTGTCATTTTAAATTATTATTTCTGTAAAATATGTGAACACTTCAGTCCTATATGTGCAATCATATACAGTGCAATCCTATTTATTTGCCACTAAGATTTGGTTACTTTGACTTCTTTGACCTCAGTAGCCCTGATGTAAATCTTTTCAACAGCTTGCTCTCCTTCAGCTGTTGGAGATTCTGCAAGGCCTTATCACTGCTCTCTTTGTACGTTTACCCTGAAGAAAGCTGCAGCAGCATTAACATCAAGTAGCTAGGAAAACATCTGCATGTGCATTACATTCAGTTACTTGCGCTCAGCTCAGCTAATGAGCTGGCTGCTTCCATGTAAATCAAGTCAACCCTAAACAGTTAATTCTTTCATCAAGTAAGCAGTGCCCTGGAGTCTCTTTGAAGGTGGGGCCACGTTCATTTCAGTGGCTCAAAGTTGCCCATATAAACACCCCATCTCAAAGATGTTGTTCTGTTTTCCAGACAGGCTTACAGTTGTTGAGAGGAAATATGCCACTGTGCCAGATACCAGAAGCCAGACCAATTTACTTTGAATTTGGGAAAGGAGGGGGGGGAAGAAAGAAAACACCCAACAAAAATCCCATGAGTGGTTTTGGAGACATTAACAAAACAGAAAGCATTAAAAGCTGAGATCACATCTGGGATTTATCACTGTGTTTTGATAAACCTTTGGGCTTAGCCAGCACTCTGTCCTGCACTAAGGGATTCAGGGAAATTACAGCACACATGTTCTCAACGGAGTTTGTCAGATCAACTTTATACTTGAGTGTTTTAATTACCCGCATAGACAAGTGAGGAGTTCAGAGAAAGGTGACTTTTTCTTGTTAGGAAAGTTAGGCATGAGAAGTATTGCTAGTGAGTGTAATTAGGAGAATGGCAATTGGTTGAATCTTAATTTAAAAACAACTTCTAAATCTTCTCATAGAGCAATAAATCTGAACTAATTAATATCAAATTGATATGTTGGCTTATTGCATGTAAAGAATAGGTGCAAAAACAGGATATTTTAAAATTGTCTTGAGTTAGGTGTTCAGGGCCTACTAGAAATATATTTTTTCTTTGGTTCAGTTTACTAAAGATACTGAGCAGTACTTAGCAAAGATCTAAGACCACTCAAAACCTTGTTAGAAATATCTTAATTGGAGAAAGAATGCTTAAGAACAACTGTGATGTGAGGTCTGTCAGTTAACTAGTTCTATACTGATCTGATATGTGCTTTGTTGATTTTGAATTCTTCTCAGAAAAATTGGACATTACATCAGACTAGTGATCCCTGATGATACATTTGTCATCTCAGATCAAACTGTAGGTCCTATTTTATGCAGAGTTATAGTAATTAACATCAACTGTGCAATTGGCTTTTCCACTTTTTACCTATACAGTTCCTATCTCATAGTATAACACACTATTAAGAATCTCTAAGAATATCAACGATGTCAAACATAGGTTTTCCCCCAGGGTTTCCATTCAGAAGGAGCGAAGAAGCTTTTTTTTCTTAAAGCTTTTTGTTTGTTTGTTTTGGTTCGGTGATCTTATTGTTTTGGGATTTGTTTGTTTGGTTTGGGTGGGTTTTTTTTGTTTGTTTTCTGTTGTGAGTTTTTTAAGAATAGCATGGTGGAGGGGGAAGTAGCTAATGTGGTAGGTAATGCATCCAGTTAAATTGCAGTTTTGTTGGCATGTAATATTCTCCATCTTTAGCTATGCTCCTGCTACCTATGGATACTCCATTATGGCCTACTTTGCTTTTGTAAGTAAAAGAGCATTCGTGACTAAATCAGAAAGGTGTTAAACTACCACATATTCTCAAAGAACTGAAAAACAACAAGTAAATATAGGCTCTTTGTAAACTCAGATACCATCCAGTCAGCTGCCTCTTGTGGGCCTGGCAACAGCAAGGGTAGGTGACAGGCTACAATGGAATGTTAAAACAGTCTGTAAGGGGTTCTTAAGGACAGAGGATACATTTTATTTAAAGAAAGTATCATTGTATCTCCTGCCAAATTGAGGTAATTTCCTTCCCCTTTCTATACTTCCCAGGTTTCCAGATTTATAATTTTTATGGCATTTACCAAAGCTTACCTGAAGAAAGCATTACTCAAAGTCTAAAGGAAATATTTTTGTTCAGAATCCAGACCCATAAAGAATAACTACTGTATGTTTAAAAAAAAAAAAAAAACACGTTATTTTACTACTAATTATGCACATAAGCCGAATAAGTAGACCACTGTTGCTGTATTGAATAGAAAATTCACACATTGCTGCTGCAGCAATGCACCAGCATTGCCTTCTCTATCACTAACCCAATTAAGGGATTTCTTACTGTGTGAAGTTGTTTGTCTTTTCTTGGAAGCCAGTGCGGATTGTATGAAACAGAACATACATACAATCCCATTGACTAGGAGAAATACTATTTTCAGTATCTGCTTCAGTTAGTTACTCAAGAACTCAGCTATTTTTTGCTAGGAATAAAGGGGCTTTAGTTTAATTGAATTTGCTTAAAATTTATAACTCAGTGCCCCCAGAAAGATTGTTGGCAATACTGATATTCATAAATGATTTCAAAGAAAAAAGGCCCAAAATTTGTCTAGCGTGGGCTAGATTCACAAGGGCAGGTATGTCTGTAATTTAGAAATAAAGTGCCTCTTTCAGTAATAAAACTCTCATGCATCTGCTTCTTAGAGCTATCAGAGCATAAATTCTCCCAGCACCTACCTTGCCATCAATAAAGCCTTTTTTTTTTTTTTTTTTTTTTTTCTCCAGTTGCTGTACCTGCTGCAGAGCTCTGTGACAGCCAGCAGCACCAACTGGGAATTTTAGCACACCTATCTTTCTGAGTACCCCAGCTTCCCACAGACCACCCATTTCTCCTACCAATAATGCAGGCAAACAGCTTGGGCATTTGAGTTCCTATGGGTGGTTAGACAAATACTGATGAGTGAATCAAGCCCTTTTAAAAATGTCTTGATATTCCCAAAGGAGTAGACACCTTTTATGGTGCTATACCATTCAGATAATCTTTTCTAGCCAGCACAAAAGCATGCAGTGCAGACTGAGGGACACAAGAAGATGAGGCTGAGACCTCACAACGTCCCTGTCCCTCACTGTGAAAAATGTAGAATACATTAGAGTCTGATATTCCTGGAGGTTTATGAGGATTTTTGGGTGGTCCTATGTGGAGCCAGGTGTTGGACTCACTTATCCTTATGGGTCTCTTCCAATCCAGATTAGTCTATGATTTTGTAAAGTAACACCTGCATTGCAATATTTCTTTTTCTAATACTATTAAAATAGGTTGTTGTCATGGTCGTGTGGGTCGTCTTTTGTTCATTTTTTGTGTTTTGTTTTGTTCTGCTGTTGTATGCTTTTTTTTCTCCTTTTTTTTTTTTTTTTTTTTTTAAGAAAAAAAGTATGACCTCTGCTTTTCTTTCTGTTTCAATTCAGAGTTAGTAGCCAGCAGATTCTTCAACTATGTCCTGATTTCCAGATTTGTATTTACAGAAAAGCACACATGCTCCCATCTATCATCTCTTCTCTGAGTATGCAATTTTATCCAAGAATATTTCATGGCAAATTACAAATCCAGATGACTCACTGATTTCAACAGTGACCCAAATCTGCCCATTTTATGTGTAAGAATTTTTTGTACAAATATTTTTCTTGGTTTCATTAATTCCCAAAGCAAGGATTCCTCCCACTCAACGTGTTGAGGGCCCTGAACAGGTGGACTGCCTGTTGCCTTTGGCTGGGGCTGTGAGGTGAGTATCAACAATGCTGTGGCCATGGATAAATTATGTCACTGAATCAGATACTGCTGCCTGTCCTCCTGAGTATTTTGCGTGACCTTTATAGTATGGAAAGTCCAAAACTGCACCTATACCCAACAGAGAATTCTGGACTTGGTGTTTTCCTGATGCTGTTGTGTGTGTTTTGAGTCCTGCATCTGCATTTTGGAAAAGGTTTTTGGTTCCAGTGTTTAAGTATGAGTGCCCAAGGTATCTTAGGCTGGCATCTCTGTTCTGTACTGTTTATGGTATATAGTCCGAGACAAAGTTGTTATCTTCTGAATTTTTTTGGTAGTGTTTTTGTTTGTTTGTTTTGTCTGGATAGGCTGGATTTATGGGCTGAAGCAAATGTGATTAGCTTCAGCAAGAACAAGTGCTGGGTCTTGCACTTTGCACTTGGTAACAACAACCCCATGCAGTGCTACAGGCTTGGGGGGCAGAATGGCTGGAAAGCTGCATGGAGGAAAAGGATCTGGGGGTACTAGTCAACAGCCAGCTGAACATAAGCCAGCAATGTATTGTGTGCACAAGTGGCCAAAAAAGACAACAGCATGCTGGCTTGTCTCAGAAACAGTGTAGTCAGAAGCACTAGGGAGGTCATTATCCCTTTGTACTCAGCACTGGTGAGGCAGCGCCTTGAGTTCTGTGTCTAGTTTTGTGCCTCTCACTATAAGAAAGATATTGAGTGTGTCCAAAGAAGGGCAACAAAACTGTGAAAGGACTCGAGCACAAGTCTCATGGGGAACATTTGATGGAACTGGAGAAGAAGATGATCAGGGGAGACCTTATTACTCTCTTCAATGACAGGAGGTTGGAGGTGGAGTTTGGCCTGGGAAAAGTCCCAGGTAAAGGTGATAGGATGAGAGTTAATGGTCTCAAATTGCTCCATGGAAGGCTCTGGTTGGATTTTAGGTAAAAATGCTTCTCGGGAAGAGTGGTAATGCATTGGAACAAGGGAGATGGTTTAGTATCCATCCATGGAGGGAGAACAGGATAGATGTGGCACTTTAAGTTTAGTGGGTATGGTGATGGATGGACTTAGATGATCTTAAGGGTCTTTCCCAACCTTTATGTGATTCTATAAAATTTCTTCTGCATTCCAAAATGTTGATGCTTTCAAAAAGGATAGCGTAATAATCATTGGACAAACCTTATAAAGTGTGTTCCATAACAGTTTAGAGAAATGCAGTGGTTTGTTTAATTAGATGATCATTTCTTTGTTGAAATCCTATGCCTTTGCTCCAGAACTACTGTTTATTTCTTGCTATAACATGATGGTCTATCGATGCAAATGATTTCAATCCTGTAGCAAGGAGTTACAGGGTTTATTTTTTACTAGCTAATACAGCAAGATCTTTTATTTTCATTTGTTCTTCCAGACTGAATATTTTTCTGAGGAAAAAAAAAAACAAAGAAAATCTCATCTTACAAATCCTATTAAGAAAATACAAAAATATATAAAAAGGTGGATTAAAAATGCAAAATAATTTAAAATATAAATGAAAACCTTGGGTTCTATTGAATTATTTTTTAAACAGGAAATTTTTGCACATCATTCTGCGGTGCCCTCCCCCCCTGCTTTTATGTGAAGAATTAATAACAATATCAAGGATACTGTTTCCTATTCATCCATAGGAGATAATTAGTCTGAACTGCAGTTAACTGCTGTTATCTTTAAGCGCATCCACTACTTTATATTTTATCAAATTTAATGTATGTTTGTTGCTATTTCTTTAGTAAAACTCCTGCTATGGCTAATAAAATCAATGTATTTATGACATTAAGTGTTAGAAATCATTCAATTGATGTATAAGTCATAAAATTTGTAATTGCATACATCACTAGTAAGAGCTGAAATTGGAGGGAGTGCATAATATCTCCTGTGAACAGTTCCTTGTGAGCATTGTGATAAACTTGAAACCATTTGCCTTTACTGAATCAATGGGTCCTAGGTTCGTGAGTTCTGTAGGTGGAGATTGTGAGAATGGTGATGTGCCACGTACTTGCGCCATGAAAAGCACAAAGTACTATTTCAAAGAAAAACTTGCCCCTTTTTAACAGCTTACTGGTTGGAGTTAGAGAGATTAACTTATTTCTCATTGCTAAAAGTAAAATTTCAGGCTAGGGTTGGGGCCTCCTGTTGGGAATCTTGAGAGGGATCTACCACGGTTGCTGTTTACTAGTATTCTGAACAAGAGAATACTTAAAGAAGGCGTGTTATTATTTAAGAGTATAGGTAGATGGTTATTAATATATAGATAATTTCACCCATTCATGGAACTAAAAGAATCCAGTGAGCAATATTAATATATATATAAAAGACAGCACTCTGCCTCACATAAAAATACAGTAACGTAAAGCAGTTTGCCAGAATTCAAAGTAGAGCTCATAAAATACTTCTTATATTCTATTCTTCTCTTTTAAATTCTTTTCATTTAAACTAGATGGTCACATCTAGTAACTTTGAGCCAAGCTTTCTGTCTTTGCTTCCCTGTGGAAAAAGTCATTAAATGATCTGTGAATTGTAGCAATTGTTTTTTGAATACAGATTGTTAGGAAGACACTTCATGTGTCCTGTTTATTTCAGCAAGGTTGACGTGGAGACAACAATAATAGCTGGCAATTAACTTCATGTTATACTGAAAATCAAATGCTTATCTTATTTCAACTGCTTGTACATCTTTGTGGTGATTGCTACTAGTATGGGACCCAAGTCTGCCCTGTACTGAAGATTAATACAATTCACACTCTTGATAGAATCCATTAGATTGTAAAAGCTTTTGCTTAATGAAAGTGAGGTGCGAAAACTGAGATATATTGAATTATTCCATGCCTTCATCCAATATTTTCTTCTTTTCAAGTCAAATTTGATTCTGTCATTGCAGTGGCAGCTTTTGTCAGTGACAAAAATGTTGATTGCTCCTTGGAAACTTCTGAATTTTCACTTGCTTTTTTTCCTTGAGTGAAGATGACTCTGTGAATTCGGAGGATTTTAGACTGCAAAGGGTTGATGCTTGTTTTTTTCTTAGTGGAACATGGACTTTTCAAATTTAGCACAGCGTGAAAATGACCAAAATTTTTAATGGTAGATTAGCTCTGTCAAGGTTCTATGTGATTTCAGATGACTGTGTTGTAGAAAGGATTATCACTGCTAGAACTTGTTGGCATTCTTCTTTTCATCTCAGAAGAGGTCAAAGACTAGTGGTCAAAGAAAGTCCAAGTCTGAAGACTGTGCTAATGTCTTGCATAGTTCACAGGTATTGACCTTTGTAAGCTGAGATCTAAAGATCTATTGTTATGGTCTGAGTCCTTGTCAATGTTGATCATATAGAGAAGGAAGGAAGGGAAAAGGATCAGAAGCTTCAGAGTTACTCACCTTAAACTTGCTTTATAATATGCTTACTGAATTTGTTTCAGTGTTTGTCTCTCCTTGAATCACACTGCGTAAATTCCGGAGAATCCTGATAAGAAAATATTTACAATATACAATATGTATGTGGAAGATATTTAGCTTACATTTAAAATATACTTATTTTCAAAGGAAGGTACCTTGTACCATTAAAACGTTCTTATTTTGCCATCACTGAATGTGCTATATCCTAGAGAGCGTGAGTTGCTTCAGTTCCAATGGCAACATTCCTGTTGATTTTGGAGGTTTGGAGTAAGACTTCTTATCTTACCATCTTTGCTCAAATTTATACTTTATATCACTCATCCTTTAACATAAAAATGAAATAAATAGTGTATAATTTTAAACACTTTGAAATCAGTGCTGGGAAAAAAGATGATGCTCCTTGTATGAATCCCGAACCAGTTTCTAGATATATCACAAGCTTGATTTATTAGGATATAGAGGAGAAGCATATTTCCTTATTATGTACATTCAACTACATTCAATATATTCAAATTACAGGTAATGAGATAATCTGAAGGGTAAGATGCATTTCATAATGATCAGACATTCTAAAGCTTATGTTTATTGCAAGTCAGAAAAATTTTGGCATGGATATTAAGCGGGAATAGGTATGTTATCCTTTTTACATATTGCTCGCATTTTTCTGAGGCTGGACTTAGTCATTTCAACCACTGTGACTAGATGTTCTGAAGTTGCACTGATTTACAAAGGACAGTCAATTTTATAAAAGAGTAAAAATATCTAAGTTCAGTTTAAAAGTGCTTCTGTTGACAAACAATTCTAGCCCTAAAAGGGTCTCGCATTCTCAGTAGCTTTCAAATGTTAAATACATGGGTGTATGGGAACTGTTGATCATGGCCTGAACCTCTGATTGACCACCTGAGGCGAGCAATGAGTCAGCCATGGGAGCACAGGTGAAGGCAATTCACCTGTGCTACTAGAAGGGGTGGAACCTGACTACACCTCCTCTAGATCCCATTTAGGTGCTGACTGCCACTGAGGAAAGATCTCTTTCTGGAGATTGCTCCTTGTGGAGTTTATTGCGAGCCTACAACATCAGTGAGCATTTTTCATGTATTATCTTTCCACCATGATGATCCTATTTAGCCTAACCTCTGTACACTTATTGGTTGTACATCTATTGATTGTACAATAGGTATTAAGACTATTGCAAATACTGCAGAATGTAGGCTTCAATGAGTGTAATAATGATTCTGACTTTAATGCAAGTGTACTTTCTTATCAGCACTTAGTATGGCTTTCTGCGTGCTAGGTTTACTGGACTGACATTTCAAGTGTTAAGTGTGAACAGTGACAATTTTTTATCATCCATTACACTTTGATTTAGAAAAAATACTAAATGACTGTGAAGTCTTTGCACTAGAAACATAAAAGAAAAAAAAAAATGCCATGCTACTGACCATTATTTGTGCAGCTAAGCAATACCATGCTAATACCACTGGCTCTTTTCTTGAAAAATTTCACGAAAGAAACAGTTCTGCCTATCTATATATTAATACGAAAGTACTGTGTATATGCCCAAGAATAGCAAGAAGTTCTTAAAATATTGATGGAACTGCACAGAAATTTGGGCAAATGATGAACAAAGGAAGAAGTGGTTTATTCTGGTGACTTTAGTTAGGTAAAAGGAAATTTCAGTAAGCTAACATCATGGGAGTTTGATTAATACACAGATTGTATACACAAATACATCCACAGATGCATGTCAGTGAAGAGATACTGAAAACTGATGTGTTTTTAACCTTCTTCCATTTCATCCCAGTGGTTTTGCTTTCTAAAAGGCGTGTTTGCACATCTCTCTGGAGGAGAGGTAATATGCTGAAAGGACACCTCTCTAGCCATGTCTGAGAGAAGAGAAACCACACATTTCAAAAACATACTGAATAGGTTAGCCATATGGTTTTCATAGGGTTATTTGTTTTCACAGACAGAAAACAAAAATGTTCTTTTACAGGCCAGCATTCAGCTCCAGGGTTTAGAGACCTTACGTGTAGAAATATCAAGACATGGATATGTCTGGGGAGCTGGGCAGAATCATCATAACGTGCTAGTTCACTGTAAGGCACCTGGCATTTATACCTATTATTAACTTCCGTTCTCTAGTCTGCCTTGTGTGTAATAGTTGTTTTCCAAGATAAGGTGCTCTGTCTCTGATTCCTAGCATTCAACATAGTTTTCAATGAATGTCAGAAATTCCCAGTTTCTAAAATTCACTGAGTACTACGTGCAACTTCTTGAAAGATAAATCTTACCAGGACCATGAGGTTCTTCTATGAGTTCAGGGTTTCTGAAAGAACCATATGCGTACTAGTCAGGGTGGCACTGGAAGTGTAGCCTGAATTTAGACTGTGGTTTTCATTTGTGTCCCTGGGCTGTAAAGACTTTTTTTTTTTTTTTTTTTTTCTTTAAACACTAAAAAGGATTAGCTTGAGGTGATGTCGCATCCAGGCACTGTAAAGCCCTTTACTATAGCATGCATCCAAAGGGACCATGAACAAACTGCTGAAAATTGCAGGCAGAAATCACAGGGCAAAATATTTTCCATTATTTTCATTTTGATTGTTTAGCAGCCCATTAAACTGTAGGGCAGTTTTTACCTATTTCTTAATGGACACAGGCTTCCTTACGGTTATTAATTATGAAAGCATCTATTAAAGTTAGTATCTAGCAGTCTGAATACAGACCAATGAAAAAAAAAAATGGTAAAAATATAACTGTAATTCCATCCCTAAATTGTACCTATTTGAAATCCTAGAATTTTTTTTCAAATTATTTAATATAATTATAAAAATAGTAGATTTGCCTTAATAGTTGTCATTTTATACTGTCTGTAAACAACTCAAATTTTATAATGAATATTATTAAATATATTCTTGGAATGATACCTGATTTCAGCTTTCTTTCTAATTAAACACTGCGTTTGATATTCAAAAATCAGACGGTTTTGATTGTAAATGCATGAAATTACATATATTTACGTTCTCACAGGTGTTAGTAAAACAGTGCCCATACCCTCCTCCTAAGCTTCTGAACAGGGCTTGATCACCAGGAGAAGCAGTTACTTTGGACTGCTGCAAAATTAAGACTCTCTTATTTTTTTTCCCTCAGAAATTGGGCGCTTTGTATGTTTTGCTTTGTAAACTGAGTGGTATCAGAATTAGTTCAGATAGCTTTAATTTCTGTTGAAATAATGCATAAAGGTGTTATTTTAAAGTTGTGAGTGATTTAGTTTGTAAATTTCTTCTTCTAAACAAATCTCTGAAATGATCAATCAACCACTGTATACTGCCAGAAGTCTCACAATTCAGTACTCCAACAACACTTCATTTATACAGAGCTCTTCTGTGCTCTATAGGTAACAGTGCCTGAGGAGATACATTAAGGGAAAACAGAAGGCTCCTCTTCCTCATCTCTAACGTGTTTGGCTGCAGACACCACTAGGTAAGATGCTTTAAAATGGTATTACACAGTGTGGCAGTTGTGTATTTTTATGTAAGATTGTTTATTTTTGAAGCCTAAAGGAAAGGAGGTAAAGGTTTCCTGTATTCCATAAATACAGCTAGGTCACCGGATTGTATAACCTTGTGGTTGTCAGAGGAAATTCCATGTAATTTTATGTGATTATTAGGCTCTGTCTCTCAGCTTGTTTTCATCATCTCATGAAAGGCTCTTAGGAGAAAAGTGAAAGGTTAAATGGAAGTTAGAGCTCAGTCCTGGAGATGTGCTGAGTGCTTCACATTTTCCCCCTTCCCTCCAATGCAGTTAATGAAAGGTAAAGTTCAGTTTTTCACAGCAGGTGCTTTGCACCTCCAAAGATCAGTAGTGTCTGTACAAGGAACATCTCACTCCACTGCTGGTGATCTTCTTGAAATGATGAAAAGACATTATGAAATACAGTCTAGTGATCTAAAAATTAGATGAAAGACCTCCACTGAACACATGCTGAGAGAGATGGTTTTGGCAGTAACAAGTGTTCCCTCCTTTAAATAACTATAAATCAAAATGCTATCAGAACACATCAGAATATGTCTTGTGTATCGGGATATACAAGAAGGGCTACATTTAGATAGAAACACCCATGAATAATAAAAATCAGTGCAAACAAGGATCTGGTGTTAGTGTTTGAAAATGAGTATTATCTCCTATGTACCGCCTGAAATCTAATTTAGATAAAGGCTATTCTGTATTCGTAAGTACATAGGCAAAATTGGAATAGACATAATGTTCTTCATGCCTCTTTCTACCTGTGGTTGGTGCTGCAGTTTTTAACTTGTTAGTTTTATAGTGAAGCAAATGCTTCAGGATGCTCCCTATAGATGTTACATTGATACTTTAAGGAAAATTTCCATTCTACTGAACTCAGAGTAAGTTCTGCCATAAAAATTTAGTCAACATTTCATTTGGAATGTTCTGAACTTTTTAATATTGCCTTATATTCTTTAAATAAGAGCAAAAAGAAAAATCACAAGCCTTTGTTGTGCACTTAGTCTATTTCCAGTACTGCCATGAAATGACTTTGATGAGTATTAAATGAAATATTTTATAGGTACTCTACATCCTGATGATTCAAAGTCAATCTGTTCCATTATTTCAAAATATCTGTAATTTATTTTTGGTGTTCAGAATCTTTTCTTTTTTTTTTTTTTTTTAAATCAAAATAGTAAATAATTTGCCACACATGACAGGAATTGTAAGTAGTGCTTTCCCTCTGAAAAAAATACACAGCTGATAGAATTGTGTATATATGATGAACTTTATCCAACTGCTCACTGCTGAGATGATACATCGTTGTTGTTAACATTCCTGCTGATGTGATCATTACAGTCCATTTAGACACAAAATATTTCAATAGCACTGACCTGGCAATATTCGGCCTCTTCTCTCGTGTCATTAGTGATAGGACCAGGGGGAATGGTTTCAAGCTACGGCAGGGGAGATTCAGGCTGGACATTAGGAAGTATTACTTTTCAGAAAGGGTGGTCAGGCACTGGAATGGACTGCCCAGGGAGGTGGTGGAATCACCGACCCTGAGGGTGTTCAAGGAAAGACTGGATGTTGTGTTGAGGGACATGGTTTAGTAGGAGCTATTGGGAATAGGTGAACGGTTGGACTGGGTGATCTTTTAGGTCTTTTTCAACCTTGGTGATTCTATGATTCTATTCATTGAGCGTTGAAGAATGAGTTTCTGCCTCCCCTGGCCCTTCAAAACACCAAACTAACATTGCAGATGGATATTCCCTTTTCTCTGATGGAGAGCTCAAATAGATTCATTAGTTTCTAACATGCAGTAGTTTAAAGTCAGTAGAACAATAGAATGGCACCATGTATAGATCTACTGATATAGATGAGGATACAGAATGTCTCAATAAGCTTAGAGAATAAATTTGAAATTTGATGAAGAAAAGTACGTTTATTTGTTTTTTAACACTGAGTGTAGTCCAAGTGTTGCTCTTAAAGATCTCCAATTTAGTATGTGATATGGGAAAACATCAAAATCTACTAGACATTCATTTAATCCATAAATTTTCTATTATTATTGTGTTCCAAGGGATAAAAAAAAAAAACAGAAATTGCTCAAATTCTTCAATGACCAGAAAACATAGAGCAGGTCAACTGAACTCAGTGTAAGTGGGGGATATTTAAAATGAAAGTCCATCACAAAACAAACAAACAAAAAAAACCTGTAGAAAATTACATGATCAATATTTTATACTGGATTTTATAAAATGTAGGAGCCTTAATTCAGGGTTTCTGTGAAATTTAAATCTTATGTTGTTCAAGCATGGAAGGTGTCTCCTGCTTATCTGTAAAGTTTTGTAGCATTAGCCAAAAACTCTTCAATAATTGACATTACACAAACAAAATGCAAGGCTGTGAAAGAAGATTAGCACTTTCTCTCCTTACAAGGCAAAAATAGTCTTTACTGAAAATAACTGAAATTATACACTAAAGGATCTTGTAGCTGAGATTTCACTTCAAAACATATCTTACGGAGTACATTATACTTAGTGAAGTGACTTGAAATAAGTATGCTATGGTTACCATTAAATGTTGCCTTTTGCCAACAATGACCACATGAAGCATCTGAGATCACAACTGTTTTCCCTGCAATTACAACAGGACATGTACTTGTGGTAATCTTGAAGTTACCAATGAGACTATTTCTTGTGTGTGATTTCTGTGGTACTTGGACACACAAATTGTAAATAACAAAACAGGAATTGTGCTTAAGATTTGAGTGATATATTTTTTTTTCAATATATATGTTTTGGTTATATATATACAACCAAAAATCTAATTTGTACAATTAAGAAATCACTGATGGAAAAAAATGGAGATGAAGAAGTATTTACTTTCAGCTATTATTTAACTTTGTCTAAATTGACATGGATATATCCTAACAATGGAAATCCAAGAGGAAAATTATGGAAAATGCTAGCAGATAAACTGCATGTTTTATAATCCCCTTAGATATTTCTAGGATTCTTGTGCAGTGTGATAAAAGAAAAATCTCCCCTTTGGTAAAAGTGTGTCAAGATCAGTAGAGGTGTACCCAGTATCTGTAGAGTGTGCCCACTCTTTTGCCAAGAGGGAAGTGACTCTGTTCCCTCGTATTTAACTGATTTTTGTGTGCTGTCAGCAAAGACTTGTGCTTTTAGTAGCTGCATTTGTATGAGCAACAGCTCTTCTCTCTGCATGAATTTCTCTGACTGAAAATATTGCTTCAGGCAAAAAGCCACTCTTTCCAGGTTACGCTCTCGTAAGGAAATGAAAAACAGCTCATGTTGTAATAGGAACAGGTTTCTGATGTTTTCGTCTTTTCGTGTCCCAGAAATACCAAGAAATCGGTCTCTTCAAGGATAGGTACAGATTTAAAAAACAGGGAAAAGTATTTAGTCCAAGGGGGAGTAAAACTTCATTTAATCCCAACCAATTTAACAGTTCCTCAGTCTTTCTTCTTATCTCCCTTGATTTACCAGTGATTTCAGATGATCGTCTAAGATTTATTTCCCACCAGCACAAAATTAACAGATGTGCCATGGCAAATTGTCTGTCCCAGTCATGCCAACTGATGCAGTGCAATTTTTGTTCTGACTTGACCTTAAGTATTGCATTAAAAAAAAAAAAAAGCAGTATAAGGACATGAGAAGCAATTAATTACCACATCATGTAAAAATGGCACTGAGCAACCTGGGAGCTAAATGTATTGAACTTGCACAGAACAAAAAGCTATGTGACTACCAAATTGCACACCCAGTCTAAACATCTTGACTGCTATAGAAATCAGTGTTATGATTCCAAGTCTTTCCTTTTTTTATATGGGAAATTCCTACCACAAAAATAGTTGTTTGGGTAAATAACTACACAGATTCTCTGTGCTTAGTTGGATGCTTTACTGACTTTGCTTCTGATGAGACACAAATATACACAGTGATATAATTAAATATTAACACAGTAGTGCTTGTTGCACTAAATGTTACTGCTCTATCCATGTACGCTCAAAGAGCCAGCACACCTCTGCTGAAACATGACAAAGCTGGGAGCTGAAGCTGTACAGAGAACTAGCACTTCCAGCTCTGTGCTGCGGTTAGGAATGCTGTGTTTGACGAAGCCTCCTCAGGCATTTTTAAGATCTCACGTAAGGATTTTAAAAATACGTGTCACTCCAGGAAGGTTTTATGACTGAAATGACTTTGAAAGCAGTCTGACAATTTTACTAGCTTGCATTCTGAAACGTTGGCTCTTTCTTAAGTTTGGTCATTTCTAGTAGGAGTGTTAGAGCAGATGAACAAATTGTATAGAGGAAAGAGTACTGCTCAGCTATGACTCATTTATGAAAATTTCTTCATTTCATATCCTGGGGGTGTGCACTAGTGTCTCTTACTCTAGCTGGCCACAGAATTTTATACAAACATAAATGAAAATAGCCTGGAAGCTGTATGGGTTAATGATTCATATTAGTTGGCAGATCTCCACTGAATGTAAGACCTCCAGACAGCTCTTGTTCAAACTAATAACAGAACTGTAACTGCTGTAAAATATCAGATTTATTGCCACCAATAGATTTATTATTCTTGTATGCTGAAGCTTTCTATTTATCTCCCAGCAGGATAAAATACATAAGAATGAAATAACCACTCCCTTAGCTCTAGTGCCAAGAACTATAATGTGTGCATCCAACCACATGGCACCCTGCCTTTCTACAGGTCTGTTGAATTATTTTACACCCTACGTTGTCTTTACTGAAGATTAACTGCATGGGTGTCATGAATTTCACATAGCTTTAGACTTAGGAGTCCCACCCATGTACAGTACTAATCAGGATTTTTACTGCTCTTGGGAAATTAAATGCAGAGGGAAAATCATTGGTTTTAAAGTCAAACTTTTATATTAAAAATAACTCTGAAAAAAACATTGTGTGATGTAAATTTACATCAATAGTTTAATAACTTTCAGTAGTTTACATGCAATGTTTTCTTTGTTTGTCAGAATCACTATCCCAACCTGAACTGATCCATTGCTTTATTTCAAATGAGTGTGCTGTATGTGCTTCTTAGTAAAACAGATTAGAGATGTGCGGAGAATATAAAAGCACATTGAATTAAAATCAAGTTTGGACAGGCGTGTTAAGTACAAACCAAGCCATGGCATCAGTACAATGATGGATAAATGCTAATGATTAAGGAAATACTGTGTGCTCTGGAAAAGTATACTTATTCTCTCTGTTATTTAAAAAACATATTTCAAAAAAATTTCTTGGATGTGAAAGGTCAAACTTTGGTACTTAGCCCAGCAAAGTAGGCAGTAAAACTCAAAGTACTTCTGGCCCTTAGTTAGGACTGTCTGCAAACAGGATGAGCTCCCTCTCTGAGTAGCCAGTGCTATGAAGGGCCTCTCATGTTTGCCAGGAGCTTCTGTGTAGTTCTTGCTGTAAACAGAAACAATTTTGTTTGTAACATGGTTCTTCTAGAATAGAACACTGGGCATCATTTTTGATGTCTGCTGTCCAGCAAAGTTGCTCTAGAATTGCACCAGAGCACAACGGTTTTCTAAGATTGCGTTTTGTATTCTTTGCATTTTGTGGACATCTAATACAGTTGCTTTGCCATCCAATCATGATCTGTAAATGTCAGTGATGTTTTTTATGGCCTTTAGAAAAGTGGTAGTTTGAAAAGAATGTAAATGTACCTTCCAAACATAAAATGTCATAATCAAAAACTTGAGTACATTGGTTTATTGTATGTTTTTTTCTTTAAGACTTATTTAAACCACTACTACTGATGTTTGGTCAGAAAAAAATAGCTAACTGCAATGCTACTTTTTTATTTTCAAGGAAGTCTGGTTTTATATAAAGATGATAAACACACATCTGGGCCTTCACTTATGAGTAATTTAATGTAACCAGAGCGACTGCTGCCCTGAAAGGCAGTCTGAGAAATATTGTGTCAAAACCTGTGGTTTGTCTTATGAAGACTACATTACCTTACCGTCTAAATCCAAAGCAACATTTTGAGTCTTTTTCTATTCATGTGTTCTGTCTGACATTATATATACATTGCTTTGCACGTCTTAAATCAGAATTGTATGGTTGATGTGAAGCTAAAATTACAGTCTACTCTTTGTGGACTCCTCAGTATATTCCATACTACCTTACAAATGGAGTTACGTTCTACCAGTTCAAGAAAAATTTATAGTGTAAGTCATGTCCTCCTTCTCTTGCTGTACACTATTATCAGTCACTGAAAGATGCTTCTTCTCTCTATTACCTATTAAGTGCTGAATCTGTCTCATATAGCTCCTATGGGCATGCAGTGTTTCCTTTTGGATCCTCTGAGATCTTCATGGTGAGGTAATGGTGTCATCTTGTATTGACCCTCACGGTCAAAGAATGTCAGTCCAACCAGGTTCGTTCTGTCACTGTTCTTGCTCTCAATAATGCCTGTCTGTGCAGACCAGAGCAGATTAGGGGAGAGAAGCATAGTAAAGTAGCAGAGCAACATGGTCAATGATTTCATGCTGGCAATTTGCTGAATGTAATACTGAAAGGGGATTTGATTCATTGAGCCTATCAGATTAAGAAGTTTTTATACAAAGTGCATATGAAATGGGAATATTTTCAGTGTGTTACAACTATGAGTAGCCTTTATCTTTACTAAACCTTAGATGGCATGAATCAATAGAAGGTAAATAGAGTAAATTGCTTCCAGTTTTCTAATTGCTACTCAATCTCAATCTGAATATAAAGTCATGACCAGCTCTTGGCATGAAATTCTTCTAAACTTGTAGTTTTAATGCCTGAATTTTTGTGAGACTTGTTCTCATACACCTGAACTTTAAACATTAATTAGCTAAACTAGCCGACCTATGTCTTGAGAGCTGCTTAACAGGCAGTGCCAGAAAATGCAAACTACACTGCTTATTTGTTAATGTTCAGAAGTGTAAACCTTCAGTTAGAAACTAATAAGCTGTTACCTTGTGTAGGATGTCTTTAAATACTTGGTGTTTACAACATAGTACTTGTATATATTTATGTAACTAAGGGTTTATTAGATATACACATCTTATAGCAGGCACTCTTGTAGGTTAATATGGTAGAAGTAAAAAGGAACAGAACAGTGTGTTCTTATTTCAAATGACAATAACAGATTCAGATTTCAGGATTATGGACTACATTCTTAAAAATACTGAGAATCATTCTGAACAACCATCTTGCTAAAAGATATGGCTGATGAACACCAATAAGCAAGAAAACAATTGTAAGAAGCCAAAATTAGTCCTTTTACTTTTGCTTCAATGAAAAATGTAACTGTAGCAGAAAGGCTTTGGGGCTGATTTTAGCTTATGATTTTCATTTCTCACTTCCCATTGGCATCCCTGTGAGTACAGAGAGCCCCAAAAGACCTACAATTGGGGAGTAGGGGCCTCCATGGTATTTTTGGGTTTCCACAAATACTAGATCTTTGCCTTGTAGCTTGATTTAAATGGAGAAAAACATTAAATCCTTGGAGTTGGGTAGAGGTTCTTTTGATGTTACAAACAACTCCTTTGTTTAATTCAGCTGCAAAAAGACTCGAATTATACTCATCAGAAGTCAAAATTCTTTAATAACGTGCGCTGTAAAGTGATAGAAAATGTTTATATTATGTATTTTTTGCTTTACTGTTCTTACTAATTGCATTTTTGCAGACTTAATTGTGGAGTGCAACTCCTGCAACCACATGTATTTGTGGGTATTTTGAGAGCATGAATTTTTTTTTTTGACAATAACAATTCAAAAGTCATTTGAAAGGTTAGGTTCCTGCAAAAGACTTCATCTTAAAAACAGCCTTGAAAAAATAACATCACCTCTCAGCAATAATTCCTGTTCTAAAATACAAGCCATTTCTAGTCAATGAGTGCAGAAGAAAATTATAACTTTTCACTATTTTAACTAGTCATTCCTTCCTGCCTTCTTTCCTTCCTTTCTCATATTTTGGAAACCAACTAGCATTCTTCCTAAAAAAAAATTACCTAAAATCTGTTCTTGGCTAGCCATTGTGTGTGCGGAGGTTTTGATACTGAGAGCAAGTTAATGGCCAAATTACAAACCCTGGAGAATTAGAATTCAGAAGGCAAACATTAACAGACCCTTAACTGCAGTAGCACAAACCAAGATGCTATAAATTATGGGGTGGTGGTGTTAAAAGCATTGGCTTTCTGGTATCTGGCACCCAAAACCTGTTCATTGGGGTGTAGATCAGGCTGCGGAGAGGTTGCCACTTGGCCAGTGTTCAGCTGGCAAAGCTGGTTTTGTTAAGTTTAGGCCAATCGATGGCTCAGGCCTGCAACCAAGTATTTTGTTGTTGTGCCATAAGAAATATTTACCCTTCTCTGTTTTCTTTCTCTTTCCTACAGTCAATCATTCTCCTACTTAGAATTTCTATGTGAAACAATACTTGCCAAGTTTTGAAGCTGTACATGCAAACAATTCTGGCACGTTATTTTAATGAGTTAATTTCTGTCTTTATAAATGTACATGCAGTCAGGATAGCTTCATCTATTTTCTCATGGATCATAAGTACATACTTGAGGTATGCCTTCCTTTGCAAGATCACATGCTGCCTTCCTCTTGAAAGCAAGCTTTGCTTTTGCAGCCTTCGTTAAGCTGAAACAGTCAGTAAAAAGTATTTTGTATCCCCTCTCTATTAAGAGTTACAGTGTAACGAGCTCTGTGCCTTGTACAACTGACCTAGCTCAGAAATTCATCAACACTGTTCCCACATTCTGTTTCTGGTTATGAGAATAGCAAAACTTTTGAACACAATCAGCTAAGACATGCACTCTGCTTTTAGAATGTGCCTTCTAAAAGAGTGAGCTAGCGGCCTGCCTTCTAAGTTTAGCTCTGCTCAACTGAACACGTGCAAACTCTCAGATATCCTACTTGTACACTGGATGAAAAATGACTTGCTTCTTTGCATGGGACTGTGAAGACTGAGCTGTCCTTAAAGAATGTGAATTACACAAAAAGATGATATGTAGCATTGAATGAGAACAGAAGATCTTCCTGCTTATCTAGAATGTCTTCTCCAAGTATAAAGTGTTTGGACAGTGTCTGTTTTTAATTAATCTTAAGGCAATGGGCAGTTGAAACAGCATTGCTAAATATGTAAAATGATTGCATACTGAATTGAAATGCATGGTCTTGACACTCTTGTTTGCAAGTGTGCTGGGCAAAATAGATTGGAGTATGGAAGAACATCTGTTGTTGTTTTTTTGTTTTTTTTTTAAAGAGGTTTATATTGATTGTCTCACTGTGTTACTAAGATACTTGTTAGCTTCCTTAAAGCTGGACTAGATCTCAGGTAAGACTGAAGACTACATTTCACAAGATTAGACTTCATTATGCATGCATCCTTGGCTTCAAGCAGCCACACATTTGCTCTGTGGAAAGATGAAAATGTCTACTATAAAAATAGCACAAATAAATATTTAGACAAATCCAATTAATATTCCATATGATTATACTGAAAAGAAAAAAGCAAAGAATAACCTCTCAATTAATTGGAAGGGAAACTGCATGTTATAGCAGAGCTCAAAAGCACTGATCCTTTCATCATGCGATGTTAATTCTAGGATGCAGCTTTGATAAGACAAAAGACTTGTTCACAAATGTTGAGAGAGAATTTGAGTCCACTGTGTGCAAAAATCTGAGTTGTTTACTTGTAAAACCATGTTAATTTGATATTCACTGGAATCAGATGTGTTGTCAGCTAGCAGAGTTATACATAAAGGATGCATCAAAACTGGTGAAAAGTCCAGTTACTGAAAGGGCAACAAGTTTCACAGGAGAGCAGCACTGGAGAGTTGAGGACAGTAATTCCTTGAACTGCCTGAAAGTTATCTCCTAGAGCACTTGAGGACTGCATCCATACAAACAGCAGACTGGTGGAAAGCTCTTTTCCCAGAATAGCCCAGGTCCTCAATTTGAGGGCTAGTAGAGGCTGACCACAAAGAATTAACTGTGATAAGCAGTTGCTCTTCTTACATTCCCATGGGAAACTGTAGAAGTAGTTGGTCAGATCTAATTCCTCATTCTGCCAAATAACAGATTGTTTCCTATTGTTTTTTACAAAGTTAGTGGGGTGCAGAATTAAATCCTTTGTTTTTCATTAGGGGAAACTTAAAGTTAAATATTTGTATAATAATAATGTGGGAACATACAGTATAGCCTCAGTGAAATACTATGAACAGGGAAAGTGGAAAAATTTAATAATGACCATTGTACACAGTATTTTCATATCTATATTCACAGGGCAAGTAACCAGTGCTACTTGATGAAGTACAGCAAAACAAATTCAGACTGCTTATAAGGAAAACATTACTTAATTGCAACTATTTATTAGATTATGGAATAACTTCCCAAGAGGAAAACAGGAAGCTTATTGTCTGAGTCATTCTAAAAGAGCTTCCATAAAACACTGGAAAATGTAGTTAAGAAACAACATTTTGACAGAAGATGGAGCATACTGCCTAACACATCTCTCTTTGCTCATATCTGTGATTCTGAAATTGTGAGCCAGATCCTAGTCTGAAAGTTAACATCCTCAGTGACAAAGACCTCAGTCTGCTTATGGTTTAGAACTCAGGATGCACGCACACAGGGTGCATCAATTCACAATAAAGCCAAAAGCCAATTTTGTGTCTTAGTCTGAAAAACTGGTCAGGCTCTTCTCTGCTACAGATATATTTTGCAAAATTTTAAGAACCTGGATTGAGCCAAACATGAGTTGGGCACGAAGAGTGAGTTTTTATGAATTCAGGTGAATACTAAATTTTTAAAAAGGGTTATAGCCTGATTTGACATATCAACTGAATTCTACTTTTAACCTTTGGTTTTGTTGAAAGTCAACAGAAGGGGATAAAAAGATAGATGCACCAGAACTAGAACACAGGTAAAATGTCTTGAGAAGAAAATATCAGATGTACCCATTAAATGTATATAAACAGTGCCTTAGTTCCTCCTTACTAGTAATTACCAATGTGGTGATTAAAAAACAAAAATGCAGAGAACTAAAACATAAAACTCAAAAAGAGAACTTGCAAAGAGTTCATAAAGTCATGTTAGCTTTGTCATTTTTGCTGTCTATATCACTTTTCTCTATCTGCTCTTTTTCTGGTTATGTCAGCAGCAGAAGGAACCAAACTTGAACAAAATAACTGTCATTTATTAAAACACAGAATTTCAGAAATCTCCGAAGGGATTGTGTCCAAAGAATATCCAGACCAGATTTCAGAAAACTCAAATTGCCTAATACTTCATAATCATAACGGGACTACAAATCATTCCAGAAACTTCAACAGTGAGCTAAAATTACACCTTCTTCCAAAGGGTTACAGTTGAACTTAATATATTAATTGAAGGAAAGGCAACAGAAAAATAACAATAGAGAGGAGACAAAAGAAATTAATGAGGAAAGCATTTCTCTTTTTCTTTGTGATAAGTTGAGTACTTTTAACATGATTTCTTTTTAACTCTTCAGGCATTACATACAAATAATTATAGAGGGTTTTGGAGGTGGTTTTTTCTTTTGTTTGTTTTGTTTTTCATTAGTGCTTGGCTAAAACTGTAGAAAAAACCCAGATAAAATTCTGGAGATGCTTTTATTTTATTTTAAAGACCCAGAAAATATTTTTCTCCCTGCATTTGCAAACAAGCCTTATGATGGTAGAAAAAGTTCATAGGCTGTTTTAGAATCAAAACATTTTGAAAACAATCAACTATTTTTCAATTTCTTTGATCTTTTCTGCTTTAACACTTGAAGCTCAGAACTGCCTAAAAGTTAATACTGGTGATAATATCTGCAATAGATTATAGGTGCATTTAAAGTTAAAAAGGTTTATTTTGTTTTTCCATCTGTTTGTTCATTTTGTCACGGTAACTAAAATTAAAGTAAGCTAATTTGGTTATTACATTTTGCTATAAGGAAGCCACATCTTGCTGTGAACAAGAAAAGCATTTTAGAGTAATAAAGTCAATATATATATAATATATAAAGGATTTTCTGTTCAGGGAAAAGAAAAAAAATGTAGTAAGAATTCTGTTGCAGTGCACAGCTTAAATTTACTCGGAAGCAGCGAGCACCATGTCAAAATGGGAGCGTTAACGTGTACTTCACATTGTTGATAATTTGTGAGGAACACAGACTAAAATTTGAGGAAATCTCAAGCTTCCTTTCTGATCTGTAATATTTCTGCCAATTTCTTCATACACGAGAAAAAGCTATTCAAAATAAAAATGAGTGAGAACAATATGCAAAAAGTAATTTTATCTTTGAACAGAAGGCAGAAACATATGCAGCTGTGGTGATCACACTTAAAAAGCTAAACATAACGCAATTGGAATAAGATTGAAAACAAATGCTTTCAGCAACTTTTCCTAGGCAGGGCTGTCTTTTCTCCAGATTTCTTTAATTTCCCTTTTGCAGGGCTTCTTTTTACTGTCCAACTACTTATCTAATAATGAGAAAACAAATACTGTTCCTTAAAAAACATGACTACGTGCTTCCCTCGTGACTTTATATATAAATTATAAACCAAAACAAAACTCCTCTTTCTCATGCATGGAAGTAAAGCATTGCTTTCCTGTACCCTATTAATCTAGGAAATTGTGGCTATCAGCTCTGTTTTTCTAGATGCAGAGTTCTGGAGTATTCAGAACTCCAGCTAGTCTTGCAGTAGCAGTTGATGAGCTAGTAATTAGCTTGACTTTAAATCTGTGATGCTAGAATTAAAATTAAAGACTTTTCCTATAATCAAAAACTGAGAGTAGTATATAATCGGCTCCTTCTAAAATATTACATTTTACTGTTGAAGTGTGTGGCTGGTAACAGTACTGCACAAAGTTTGTTTTAAGGATGAGATGTTCCTGCTATGCGATTACCGGAGCCCAAGAAAACATACATGAAAAATTTATACTCCGTGTAGAGCATGGGAGTTCACTAAGCAATAAAACTGGACTTTCAATAGCATGAGAACACTTTTTGTTTTATGAGCTCTTCGACTTCAAAAGGAAGATTTCAAGAAAAGCCCTGTTAATGCTTATATTGTTTCAATTTTAAAAGGAACCTAAATAGAGGAAAAACAAACTATTACGTAAGATTTCTGAATCCTGGAAGGAAAGAAAAAAAAAAAAAGGTATTTGGATTAGATGAAGGTAGGAGCTGTGGGAGGAGAGATTTCAGATCCTATTCACCAATACATAAAACACATGCATGGTTGATCGTGGTCTCTATTGAATGTATATGAATCGTTTATTATATAATAGTTTATTTTGAAAATAGATGCTGTGGTTGTTTGTAAATATGATAATCTCTGTTTTAAGAGCGCTAACAATGTTTTAGGTACTTCATAGATTTATAAAAAAGTTGTTCCTCTCTTCCAAACAGTTTACAATTCCAGCATGAATTAAAGTCAATAAGTTTATTTCATACCAGCTAGATTGACTGTTCTGTTATATTAGATGTTTCTCAGAAAGTAAAGATTTATTTATGTATCTGTTTATTATTTTAATGTTGAGGTGTAAGCACTCTAAGCCTCACTTAAAGATAGGCACTACTATTCAGCAGAGTACTTAACAGGCTATGTGCTAAAATAGGCCTTCGTATTCAAACTTTATTTGGGTTGACAACTCATGTTTATTGCAGAAGAAATTTGAATTAGGAAAACGTGATGGCTTTGGGACTGGATTATTTTGAACTGGTAATTAAAATACTTGAATGGCTTTATGTAGTTTCCTAAAACTTAGATTTTAAAACAACCTATTTAAATTTTCAAATACACTTTATTTAGATATTTAAGATCAATTCTCCCAAGAGCTTAGTTTGTATATAGAAATAATATTTAAGATACATGCATATTTATATGCCTAATTTGAATTTGAAAGGAGAACATGCATTAGTAATAGTATACACCTACAGCCAACAGCTAAGTCTCTAAATCATTTGGTCCTCCAGAAATGCTTTACTACAAACAGGGCTACTTTGTACCTGTGGAAAGGAAGTGGACATACTGAAAAGTACACAAACAGTGAACAGCATCTTCTTTGTATACTTTTCCTTAAACAAGGTAAAAATTCAACAACATGTACAACACAGAGGCTTTGAAGACAAGTAATAAAGTATAGTCAAAATTGGAACAAAAGGGGACAGATGGAAGACAATTTCTAATATGTTACTACTAAATGGTTAAGGTAGAATAACAGATTAAGTAATTTGCAATTTTTAGTATCTTAAACTTTAGTCAGCTGAATGTTGGATGAGAGCATGTAGCATATAAGGTATTGTAATGATGTTTGGAGAATGAAAATTGTTTAATCATAGCAGCCAGAAGCTCCCCCAGACAGATCTACTTCCTTTTATGTACTACATGGTGGAAAGAAGACTTTGTGCTCAAGAATAAGTTCAGAGATGTCAAGCGCATATAGATAAAAGGGGCAGAAAAGTAAGTATTGCGTGAGTATGGGAGTCAGGATGGTGCAGTCATCTCCTTTAGGCTATAAAGAGTCAGTATAGTTAGTCTATGAAATATAGGAGGCAAACATATCTTTAACACATCCTAAGAGTAGCCTATTCAGAGAAACTTATGCCTGAAGACACAATATTGCTACTTGGACAAATTCTGGTCATGGGCTGTGCCTCAAGGTAGACCTGAGAGCACTTCATTTACCTTTTTTTGGATGTGTTGATGGCTGAAAATACATAAAATAGTTTCTGAACTATGACTAACTAGAAGAAGCTATGGCAGGGGAGATTCAAGCTGGACATTAGGAAGTATTACTTTTCAGAAAGGGTGGTCAGGCACTGGAATGGACTGCCAAGGGAGGTGGTGGAGTCACCGACCCTGGGGGTGTTCAAGGAAAGGCTGGATGTTGTGTTGAGGGACATGGTTTAGTGGGAGCTATTGGGAATAGGTGAAAGGTTGGACTGGATGATCTTTCAGGTCTTTTTGAACCTTGGTGATTCTATGATTCTGAGAGCATCCATTTACTAAGTGAATCTAGAATGAGAGGTCTGTGTATCCTTCAAATAGTTAACACACTCAGGAAGCACTTCCCAAGCTTTCCTTTCGGACATATTTATCATGTGAATGCTATAAACAGCACAGGATTTAGAAAGACATGAAAAAAGGCCCACGATATAGTTGTGCTACAATAACATTGATTTTCTGAAACAGAACAGCGTGTTCTTTGGTGCATCCAGCCAGGCAACTTGCTGCCATGTTTCCATAATCTCCTAGCATAAAATGAAAATTATTTAAGAGCTGGAGTCCTCAATATCATTACCAATAAGGAGCGACAGAATGTGGAGGGAGAGTAGATCCATAAAATTCACCTGTGTAGGAAAACGGGGAAGCTTCTGTGCACTCCAGCTCATACAGTCGAACTAAACTGGCTCTTTCTTTGGTTTTGACATGCTGCCTACTAGCATGACCTTAGGGAATGTTTTTGCTGTCACAAGCATAAAAGCATCCAACCAAAAATACAATTAATGTCTGCAATTTATACATAATCCACACAGTTATATACGTATGTGGATATATTATTTTTGTGGCTAATTCACAGGCGTGAATGCACACGTGTGTGCAGGCATATATGCAGTTTTGATTTTCTGTTTATGAAAAAGTCACTGTAAGAGAACTTTTAACAGATACTGAAATGTGGACCTCTCAGATATTCATACAAGTGTTTCAGTTAATTTATACTCAGTGAGACGTTCAGAGTATAGGAATTTATCACAATGACATACTGAGCCTTAAGGATAATATTTTTTCTTATTTAAAAATCTTAATTCTGCCTACTGATTTGCTAACATTTAGCATAACAAAGCGGTGATCACTGTTATAAGCAATGAGCCTTAGGATTTACTTTCTAACACCCATATGATGCTTGCTTTTCACCTCTCATTTGCTATAACCAGAAATTTGTTCTATTGTGAAAGCAGAAGGAGAAATGGAGAAATTCTCAGTAAGAGTTTCTGATACTCTGTGATTTGTAGGAATGGTGTGAGGAACAATCAAGAGCCAGTTCCAGAAGAGACAATGGGGCCCTCTGTTGCATGTTAGAATCATAAGCAATAAGTAATCTTACTTTGTGAGTCATAAGTAATCTTGCTTTTCTGGTCATAGAATTGTTAAGGTTGGAAAAGACCTCTAAGATCAACTAGTCCAGCTGTTACTCATCACCATTATGATAAGTAGACTACATCCCTCAGTGCCCCATCTAAATCTATTCACAAGAACTTTAGAGCTGAGAAATGAGAAATCCTTCTATGCCAAATAGAATGAGTAAGTAGCAGAAAACTATGATAAAGCTGAAATTGTGAAGCACATTACCAGAGTGGGTCACTGACAATGATGCAGAGGAGACATCCACAAAAACACGCATGCCAAAGGAAAAAATGCTAGCAAATAAAGTGAGAATGAAACCGTTGTCTTTTATAGCTGAAAAAAGTGGATGCGCCATGAGATCCTTCTAGGTTGATGTGGAAGCAGCAAGTTACATCGCTGACTTTGCCCAGTCAGAGGAGATACAAAACTGACAATCTGTCTCTTGTGGCTTTCAAGGTATCCAAGGAATGTTTTGTAACAGCAGAGTATTTAATCCTTGTTTGCCTTAAGAATTCCAGTTCTGCTCATTGCATTTAGGCTACTTAAATGACTTACGTATTTTCAATTGGAGAAAATTATTTCTCCAATTATAACTCACTTCTCTTATTTAAATTAAAGAATTTTCCTATTGTGGAAAGATTTGGGAAGATTTTTTTTTGTACCGAAAGTGACAGTGTTTCACATGAAAGTGAGTTACTTCAAAATGCTTTAGAATCTTTCTGGATCATAGCTCCACATAGACAAAAAACAAACAACAACAAAAAAAAATTAAAAGAAAAGGTCCAATTTAAAGCATTAATGCTGACTGCATTTTCAAAGCTTCAAGCAGTTGCAAATTGACCTGCATTTATTATCTGGCAATTTCTGAGGAACCCATTGCATATTTTATTCTAATGTTTGGTTGTTTTTTTCATTAAGTTATTTGCTCCTACTGCCTTTGGATCATATACAGTAACCTCGGAATTTTGTTGTGGTCTTGTTTCCTTCCTCTAGTCATTCAGTTTCAGAGCCACATTTCCAGATATTTCCATTACTGCCTCACCTCAGGTATTAATAATAAACTTATCAGTAGAACTTTGATAGAATGGCACTTTTAAATTGATGTGATCTGGAAAATGCGTGCACTGATAAAGCGTGTTGGTAGCATAGACAAAGGACTTATTTGAATCCCAAACTGGGCTTATTCAACTAGTGATGAGCAGATGTCTTGGAAAGAATCCAGGACCACCCAAACTGACTGTCTCAGTCTGCTACATTAACATCAGGTATTTTTAAGTCAATTTTGCCACAAGTGATATTAGAACACAAATATTCTCATTCTCTATGCCAACTTAACCAAAACATCTTGCTTGATTTTTGCAATGTTATGTGTATTTTAAAAAATATATTGTAAAAGTTGTATCTTACGCATTGAAACAATCAGAAACCTCTTTTTGTGGTATTATGTTCAGATCACCATTGATTACTGTCAAGAGAGTTTTCACATTCACTAGGTGGACTTCTACTGCTCACACTAGTTTGGAAAACCTGATTAAAGCAGTAGACTATCATTATATTTGTGTCGTGGTGTTTCAGGCATGAATTTTACATCTACTTATTGAATGCTGAAATGCATTTATATTCAACAGATTTCGATTCCCATCCAGTCTTTTTTTTTTGCAGAGAAATATAAACTAGCTGAGCCAAACTCTTCCTACAACACAGGGAGATGCTTGGTGACCCTGTCTTCTCTGTTCCTGGTAAGATGGGACAGGCCCCTGACCCTATTGGTCCTCTGCCCCAGGGAGCTGCCAGTGAATTTTAGGTAGATATTTGGGAAATATTTGCCAGTTAGTGAATATCTATTACAGTTTTCATGTACAAATTGTGTATTCTGTTTCCCATTTGAAGTTCTGGTGGGTCTTGCAGTTAGGAGAGGGACATCCTGCACCACAGCCTGGGGGCAATTCAGCATCTTAAGGAACAAAAGCAATTATCATTGTGGACAGAAAATGCTGCTTCTTTCCTGCCCCTCCCTACTTATTTGCTCTTAGAAATTGCTGAGCTGTTTTGACTGAAAATTCCCCGAATAGCTTAAATAGCAGGTAACTGTGTGGAAGGTTTCTAACTAAAAGTAGGAAAACATCTGAACTGAAAGTTAAAATTTGGCAAAGTTATAGCAAATTACATGCAACTGGAAAGAGTCAAAGCAGCTTTAAGAATATAGGTGGTGCTCCCTGCCACACCTATAATTCATGCAGCTTATTTTTCTTAAGCTAAATTCATCCATTGACAAATTTATGAGCTGCTGAGTGTTGTGTTGTGTCTGGGATTCAGAGTACTTTGAATTAACACAGGAGAGCCTCTTTTACCCTGAGCATGAGACATATTTGAAATGCTGGCTAGAACTCATTTTCAAAAACTGGTTTAAAACAATATAGCCTCCTAAACACTGGCTGAGCATATTCAGGCACACCTCACTCCCTTTTATAGAAAGCATCTCAAACATTTTGCTCCTGTCATCTTATAGCATGTTTATGATGTTCAGAAGTAAAGAAAATTAGGTATTTTTTTCTCTGCTTGGAAGAAAAACCCACAGGGTGTTGGTGTCAAGGTTTGAAACTTCAGATTTTCAGAGAATTATTTGGGTTCCAGTGATTTGCCACAGTCACAGAACCAGCAGAATGGAAATTAATGCTGTGCAGCTTCCTTTGTTTCACTCTAATCCCTTGGTAGCATAAATCCACACTTCCCTTTCTTTCTCGGCCCATGGGTCCTTTCTCTCTGAATTGTCTATTGTATCATTTACTTTTCTGAGAACTAGCATAACTTGAATTTTGGTGGATTGATCTTCCATGTCTCCCGTGAATGTATCTGTACTGTCTTTGTGGAACACGTTAGTGAAAAACCTCTTTGTCTTAGGCTGATCAGCCCAAATAAGCTGTGTCCATGCTTGCTGAAGGGAAGCACGTATAGACAGACTGACTGCTGTTAGTTGCAAAACTCTTTTGACAGAATGACACATAGCTGTTTAAAATTGACACAGACTCCCCAGGTTCTACTCAACTTGCCTCCAGCTCCTTCAAAACCTGGATATGGTCTCAACAGTTGTTTTCTTGCAGGATCAGGTGTGCATGGGTGGGTGATTTTTGAAGTCTGGTTGCCCACGAAGGGAAAAGAATATTCTAACATGAACCCCTAAACATGTCCATGCTGTTTCTAGGCATTGATGGTGGTCCAGCACTCTAATTTATTTGAGAAATCTTGTCTGCAAAGTAATTCACACAAATTCTGCAGTTTCTCAATTGACTAAATTCACTGTTGTCAAAACCACTTTTACTCAGTTAATGGTGTCCAGAATCTGGCCCATTATGTCTAAATGACTAAGACCTGTTAATAGTGAAAGGGAAAGGTAAGAAACTGCTGACATCTAATGAAAGCAGCATGAGGGAGCATTAGGATCTTCCATAAACACTGAGCAACTGAAGAGGCAGTGGAAGAGATTAGTTTGTGTGGCAAAAGAGTTTTGCCTGAGGTATGCCAGATGTCTGAACTGCAGCAGAGGACAAAGAACAACATTCAGGATTTACTGGGTTACTGAGAATATCCTTCAGACTTGGCTGTCTGCCATGCTAGTTTATACACTGAAGAGTAGATCTGATGCCCTAGGTGTGTTGTTCAGAGCCATCTTCAAGACAATGTCAAATCGAAGTGAATTGTTATTGTTATCTGAGGCTAGAATCCTTCCTCTAGGAAATACTGCTAATACTAAAAGAAAATCTTTTTTCTTTTAAGGAAAGCTGTTTCCTCTGGTAGAAATGTACTAATTTGGTACAGTGATTCGGATACAAAAACATTTAATATCTGCTACAGTCTTGACTTTGGTGGTTTCAGTCTTCTCTCCGTGCTCATCAAATGTTACAAATTATATTTTGACAGCCTTGGTTAGCAGTACGCTATGAAGGAACAATACGGTACAAGAGATTCAAGAAAGATCTTCAGAAAACATGATTGAATTATGTATCTGATATAAAATAGTAAACTGAGAATGCTGGCTGGTGAAAACAGCAAAACAGAAGCACTTTTTCAAATGAATGAAATTTCGCTGACAATTGCTGATGTGTGATTGTGCCCCCTACCCCCTCTTTTTTTAAAAATTCATTAAGAGATGTAAGCTTGCTCTGTTTCTTCTCAGTAGTAGGCTACTTCACAAAACAAATACCAAAAAAGGAAATCCAGAAATGAAAGACATCCTCAGCTTCTTAGTCGTCGTTCAAACTGTGCTTTAAAAATGGGCTGTTAAACACTATTGTGAAAAAAAAGTAGATAATATGGTTTTGTTTTTTACATAAAACAGAGTGAAGCAGGTGCAGCTCTTAACTGTCCATAAAAGGCCAAAGCTAATTCTGCCTTCACCTGGAAGAATTCATAAAGAACAGAGTAATATGAAAAGAATTTCTGTTTGTATCTGAGGAATGCATAACTGGAAATAATGTGAGCAGTTCCTTGACAGTTCATATTGTACTTAGAAAATATGATAATAATTTCTACAGTCTCTTCAGCCTGGCTTTTATAAAAGCTTCCTGAATGCTTCAAACAGAAGCATGTTTAGGAACCAAATATTTGTTCAGTTGTACTGTTTATGCAAATTGATTCACTATCATAATTTTATTCATGAATTTCATGTTGCCAATTTTTATTTATTTTTTTAGTCCACCAATTTTTGAAGCATTTCCTTGGACAAAGAAAAAAAATTCAAAAGTTTGCTAGTGGGTATCAATTTTCACTCCCAGCCTGAAAATTGCTTCCTTTTGAGCATTTATTCTCTGGTATTTGTAGCCATGATGATTTCACGGAGACTAAAATTAAAAGCAACTTCAGTTATCTTCCTGTATTTTAATGAACATGAAACATGCAGATATGCACATAAGTGAATTTTGCAGGAATCCAATCTCTTCTACCTGCCAGGAGAGCTCATCTGTAAGCTTGTATGATTATGCCTTTGGAAGAATGGAGAGAGAGCAAATATTCTGACTTCACTGGGACTAAGTCTACCAACACTGAGACAAATCAGAAGCCTGCACTGCAGTGTCTGGTATAAATTTCTTGCTGAATTAACCTGAAAATCACTTCCCAGCAGTGATACAGCTACTCTAGCTTTAGTTCAATGTCAATATCCAACAACAGCTACAAAAAAAGATGTAAATCTGTTTATTCAAATAAATCATACTCATAGAAAGGATACTGCTTTAGCAAACAGTACACAGTCTTTACATCTGTCCTTAAAATGATTAACTTTTGCTGCGCAGTGGGATGACTTTTCTTAGCCATATTTTAAAATGGTTTTAAATGTGGTCTTTAAAGTCCTAGTTTGGTTCAATTTCTCAGCTTTTGGTTGGCAAATGTACATGAAGCATCTACAGTCTTTTCCCTTCCTGAGAAATGAGTTCCTACTCTTTCTTCTCACTGCCCTTTCATAGGGGCTTTGCTAATTATCATTCCTATCATATTGAAAATATTTACTCCTGTTAATTAGTGAGGATATTTCCAGATAGCTCATCAAGGACTTGCTAATTAGATACGTGTTTTTAAAAAATTCTTCTGCTTGCTGTTAAATCAAAGGCTATTTCTAGAAACACCAGAGCAATAGGTGACATTTTAAGACTGTGAAGCAGACTGTGGCTATGGATGCTATTTCCCATTAAGCATCAGAGATATTTCTGGGAAATGACATATATCTGGTAAACCTTCTGAGAAGAACTTGCGAACTGGATCTCACTCCAAGCTTACATTGAGAGGTACCTGTCATGCTCCTGAATCTGTATGCTGTTCAAATTCTGCAAGCCTTCATGGTGCTCTGACTCAGTAAAGTAGGTTCCAAGTAGAGGAGGCTGAGTAATTTCTCTTTATATCATGAGCTTTCTACTGTGGCTGAGTAATTTCTCTTTATATCACAAGCTTTCTACTGTTAACATCTGTAACTGATCCAGTTATAATATGATTTACATTTGCTCTTGGACAGAATCACCTTTTGCTGTTTGTTGCTGATACTGCCAGATGCCCATTTTCTTATATCTTGTCTTTTTTTTTTTTTTTCTGGAGGCAACTAATGGTCTAATTTTATGCCTAATCATTTCACGTTTGGTGTACTTGGTTTTGCTTTGGCTTTTAGCAGGGAAAGCTAGCTTGCTTTTCTAGCATCATCAGAAGTTTCTCTCCAACACAGCACACTGAAGAGAAGAAAAAGTGTTACTACTTAAAAACAGGCTTGTTAGAAAAATTCAGGATAGTTCAAGCTTGTGTTGAACTGCAACATTCTTATATTTCATGCAAACTGTCCTAGGGTTACTTTCAACTACTTCATTATTAAACATTGCCAAAACCCCATTTTAATTGAAGTATGAAATAAGAAACTCTGTGAAAAAAGGACTGTGTGTAGTCCCATATCAGTAATAATATTTATCTGATTTACTCCAAATTTATTTACATGCTTTATTCCAGGATTCAGTCACCAGCATCTCAAGTATGCTTGATTTATCACCAGGTATCGTCCAGGCCTAAAGTGTATTTTTCATTAAACCACTGCAGTTGGGCTGGCAGAAATTTGTGCAGTGGACAGTATTTCCTTCCTAGGTTGCATATTAGCTCACTCTCTAGTAAAGCCAGAATACAATTATGAAAAATTGTAAAGATAATGCTGGGAAAGACACGTAGGAGAGTATCTCTAGCAACTTACTTTGTAGCAACTTACTACAAATTACTCATTATAGTAACTTTTTCATTAATAACATATTAATAATATATTAAGCTCTCCTCTCATGTTTTAAGATTAAGTTTATTTTTGGTGTAACTCTGATTTACAATAAGCTGAATCAAAATTAGATCCAGAATCACATCAATTCCCACCCCATCCCCTGTCATAAAGAAGGTTAGAGCAAGACTTCACTGTTTGCAATTCAGAAACGAAGGGGATTCAGAAATGAGAGGGATTCATGTGATAGACAGTTTAGAAGTTCATGAGATAAGGCTGTTATCATCTCTTTTGCCCAAGTGCAATTAAAACAAGCCATTTCCTGAACTGTAGTTCATTCAGCTGTGCTCTATGGACAGAGTGGTTTGAGAGGCCTATTGAAATAACTTACACAACTCCTTGTGCTGTTTTTACTTCCAGCTGAAAGATAATACTTTTGTGGTACCCTTGAACTGAGCTTACAGTACAGGTCAGTCAGGTTTAAAATAATTGTCAATTGCCTGTATGAATTAAAAAACTTGGCCAAACTTGCTGCTAAACCAAGGCAATCTGAGGCTGCTTGCTGATAAAGCACACACAAACTTAACTGAAAGGAAAATTTGGGTTATGATTAATAAAAGCTCTGAATGAACTAATATGTATTTTGAAGTAAGTGAAAATGAAAGATAGCTTTTCCAAAAGTATGTTTCTTCCAGACAAACTCAGGTACAACCTTGCTCCTCAAATAAATCAAGAGAAAGCTAGCAGTTCAGACTTTCTGGTTTTCTAGAGTCAGCCTTGATCAGACTCAGAGGGGTGAGTCAGGCAGTGGCTGGGATGCACGTACCTCGTGGGAGGTCAGCATTAGACCTCTGAGCAGATCTCTCATGCATAAGTCTACATCCACTGTTTCATTCACTAAGATGTAAAATGGTCCCCAGATAGAGTCAGGAAGAAAACCAGCAGTCGTTATCACTTTCCATGCAGTAAGGAACAGTGGAGGGCTTTGTATATTGCTGTGAATGATCTGGCAGGAGTTGCAGATATGACTCCATTGGTAATGCATCTAGGTCTGTTGAGCTCAGCCAAGCTGAACTTCATCTCTCCCAATCTCCAGCAGCATTTCAGTAAATAGTATTTTTCAATACATACTGAGACTTTGCCAATTATTCTGAAGCAGATTGACTCATATCCCGTGTAAAGGGCACATTGGTTGGACCCACTCTGGATTTCTACAGCATGGAACAGTGCCACTCGTTGCTGGGACTTGACTGTAACTGTCTGGCTCTACAGGAGAATGTGAAACACTCTCATACAAATTACCAAAAGATACATTTTAGGGCTCGTATCTTTGAAGTAGGAAACAGAATTAAAGGATGGAGAGAGTCTGGTCTGGGCTAGAAGGAAGGAAAAAATAAAGGGATTTTTTTTGGAAAATTGTGACTTTCTGAAACTTCTGAGGTTTTCCATTACAAGGATGTCTACTAGCACATAATAACTCTAATATTTTTTTTTTTAAATGATCCCTGTGGATTGATTTTGGTAAAGTAATAATAAATGATAAAGCATTCAACATTCTAATGTTTGATTAATCCTATTTGTCACATCCAAAGTGCAGGATGGAAGTTTGAGCAGTCTGCTTTTTGAAGAAGCCATATCAGTCTGTATGTTAGACAGCATATATAAATAACATGATATTTGGATGGTACTTCAGTGCAACCAATAAGTAAAACAAAAGGTCTGTGTTCATAATTAAGTGATGCATTTCATTTACTCTGTTTGACCTGTAATAAGTTAAAATACAGTTCAAATCTCTGAAAAAGTGAATTTTCTTCCAGATGTTGCACTATATTTTTATCACCCAGCTGGATATAGGGTTGTGGTTGTTTTTTTTTCCTTCTCTTTCAGTAATACCTGATTACTTATCTGTCTTAGGATCAGCTGAACAAAACTTATTGTTCTTGATTTCCCAGACGCTAGGTAATCCTAAGCACTCCTTAGACTTGCTTGGAAGTGAACAAAAAAAATGACGGTATTGCCAGGAAATAAATGTTTTATGTACTAAATTGGATCTCTTATATGGAGAAGGCTTAACCAATCTTTTTCTAGGTGTGTAATATGGCAGTGTCTCTTTCCTCTTAGGAAGGCATTTGTAAACCACTTAACATTAAGAAGAAATTTTTTCTGAATCAGTCTTGAAAGCTATACCATATTAGCACTTTATGAGATATATGTGAAATCTAATAATTCCAAGGTATTTTTGTAACGAGGATAAACAGAACGTGAGAAAAGGTGTCTCTGAATGAATAAATTCTTTTTTTTTTTTTTTTCATTTTAAACATAATATTTGTACAATCCTATTTTGAAATGTTTTGGATGGTGCAAAAGATACAGATCACTCTTCATCTTATATCCTGATTGTAAAAGTCACCTCCTACCTGCCATTTTTGTTCGTAGGTTGCTCTGAAAGTAATGCCTCTTGTTTATTTCCATGGAAACTTCCACAGCTTCAAGGAGCATGATAACAATGTTTGTTAGAGCAAATTCTCAGCTAAAAACTGTTTTTTAACATAGTCATCACCATTAACTATGCATTTTCACCAGTGAACAAGATCCTGCATGCCGTGCTTGTAAAAATCTGTATCAGTGGAGGTGACCCACTGTCGCCACTGCTGAAACACAACCCCATCACCTCACTGTGTTCATATCCACTGTTTGGTCTCCACAAACGTTCAGCAAATATCCGTGAATGTCAGTGAGCGCCATTTTTTCTTCATGGAGGAATTCAGTTCCACAACTTTGCTTCATACACACTTCCATGTCAGACGCCATTTTGTCAGACTGCCCCTCAGCTGCCATCTGTCACACAGCAGCAAAGTGCAATGGAACACTGGTAGGAAGGTTCAGCCTCTTCTGCCGTACCACCAATATCCACATCTGACGTCATGAACCAACGTAATAAAACAAGAGGTATTACTTTCAAAGCAGCACTCACATATGCAAACCCTGTGGAAAACTACATCTCGAGTTTCTGACATTTTTGTCTACCGAACAGCATAGCCACTCGTAATTAGAAAGCTGTGCTTCTATCCTGTCAAGGATTTTGCTTTTCTTTGTTGCTTTCCACAGCTGAATGTTATAAAGTCTCTGAAGTCTTAAAGGTTATGGTTAAGACTTTGTTATTTGCACTCACATATTTATAGAACAAGTATTGCAACATACCACAACAGAAGAGCAAATGCTATGCCTTTCATGCTGATGACACAAATGCCTCAATATGGTGTAGCACCTAGTTTTGAAAAACAGCCTCTTGATGACAATAAGAAAAACTTGATGTAAGATCTAGCACAGATGTTGCATGATCTTTGGCCTTTTTGTGGTATGTGACAATTATAGAATATATTGCCAAGGAAACTCCATGGTAGAATAAGCTTACAAGTTATCTGTTGTGTTTCTGACCTTCAAGCATAGTTCTGCACATGCTTCAGATAAAGACAGTCCCATTTAGGACGATGAAAATACTTGGAGTTAGCAATCACTTGAAAGCTGTATTGTCTCATGCAAGCCTATTACACTTTATTCTACAATATAAGTAAGTGATGTGAGCTGACAGATTGCACTGTAGTCTCGTCTGAATAATCCATGTAGCTGAGGAAAAAGAAAACAAGGCCTATTAAGTAATTGCAATATGAATGCTGTTGGATACAGCTTTGCCTGACACAGCTGGGAAATGTTCAAGAAGAATATTATTAAGGCTGCCAAAGGCTGAGTATTCCATTAGTGATAAATCAAGTATGAGTTTTTGTTTTTCAGTTCATTGTTAAGTCTCTTAGACTATGCTCTGCTTCCAAATGATTGATCATACAAGGAAAATATTGCGAAGGTTTTTAAGTAAGACTAGAAATAAGATGCTTTCTACTTCTCAGGAGGGACAAGGAACTTTACTATCTGTAAGCACCTCACAAAGACACTTACTTCTTGTCATTATATCTATCGTATCATAATATCTAATTAGACAGTAATAAACAAAAGCCACATGTATAAATCTAATCCTAAATCAGCAGCATAATTCTGGAAGCTCCTGTTGTGACAGCCATACACTGAATGAGCCAAACCGTATCTTCTATTGCATGTCTTGCTAGTATATTTAAATTTGCTGAAAAAAAGGGCAGAGAATGTGCAAGTCTCATCATCTCTCCGTCTTGTTTCTTAACTGAAAGAGGCAAAGAACTGCAGAACTGAACTGCCCTTATTCTGTTAGCTAATTCTTTCTCTTTGCATGTCCATACTTGGGAGAAAGGCTTGGAGTAGTTTTGAGCTTCTTTAGGCAAAAGGTTAGAATTTGACACTCCTTGTTGTCCAAAAATAAAAAGGAAAAATAAAAGAAAGATTTATTATGTTTTGAATCTGCTACTGGGTGTATTATTGCTGGATTTTTTTTTCTTTCCAATCAAAGTCCAAAGGATTTTTATTTTTGTGTGGCTCACCACAAAATGTAATATTTTTTATTTTCTTTACAGAACAGGAACACAAAAGTGATTCAGTTTTAGAAACTTTTTGGTCAAAAATAGGTATGTCCCAACCCTTTCTCTCTTCACGGTATGTGAAGTCTGGTCAAAGTATAATATTTTTGCCTACTGTTAGTTAGATTAAACTTCTCAGAGCAGACAGAGTGTTGGAAGCCAGAAAATGAGTATTCTCCTGCTGCTTCATAACCAGTATCACACCTAGCTGAGGAAGACAGAGCTTTATAGGAATCCTGTTTTTAATGGTGTGTCCTTATTTCCCCTGCTTTATTTCTTTCATTGCTATTATTACTAAAAAAATTATACGGGCTTTTAGAGTGACCATGTTATAATGCAGATATGGTCAGACTATGCATGCATTAAAAACTGGTGCAGAAAACATCAGGTGTGAGATCAATTTAAAACAAGGAAAAGAAAAAAAAACAACTGGAATGTTAACTTCGGTAACAAATCATCAGCTATCCCTAAAAAGCCTTTGTCTGGATTTAGATTTAGAAAGAAAGAAAAAAGTAGGTTTTCTGTCTTTTTCAAAATTAGCAAATTACAGTTTCTGATTATCAGACCAGTTCCATGAAGGCTCTGTATAAGACAGCACTCAGCTTGAAAGGGGGAGTAGCAACTGACACAAAATACTTAGGTATCTGAAAGATGTGGTTAATTCAAAAGATGGGAAAACAACCTGTCACCCGGAGCAGGCATTTCTTTGTGCACAGTGACACGATAGACGTGGCAGTCATTCTATGAATTTACTGAATATGTATTGATGAACTTATAGGCACTGCTGCGAATGTAAGTTTCCATTGAGAAAAGAAATGAAAGTACTACCCTGACTAATCCTCATTTGAACAGCACCATTTATTTCAGAAACAAGCACACAAACATTTGCAGATCCTAAACTTGCTAGAACATTAGGTAATCTCCTAGATACTTATCCTCATTGCTTTAAGATATGAATCTTAATTTTCTAGCTCTTTTTCAAGTCACTACATCTTTATTATCTAACCTGAAGGAACTCAAAATACACAAAATCACACACTATGACTGTGCTTCTTCGATTGGATATCACATCATTGGTCCTGGAGTTTCTACCTCTGTTCTTCTGTAATTTCTTTATTCTTTCTTTATCCTTTAATTTTCTGTAACTCTATTTTGGAAAGGGCTTGATTTTGGTGACAAAAGTGTTAGCTATTTATCTGGATTCAGTCACGTATATATTCCAGAAATCCATATAGCATTGTTTAAGGTATTTTTGAATTGAAAATTTTGAATAGGTATAATTAAATTAAATAAGCATAATAAAGCATTCTCCACTGTCTCCTCAGGAGCCAGCTTATCAAACTACACTGAATCCAGCAGCAGAAGACTTTAATGATCATTAATTCAAACTGTGACAGCCTACATATTTGCATTAGAACTAAGGAAAAAACTAAGGAGTCTCCTTCTCTGGAGATGTTCAAGACCTGCCTGGATGCCTACCTGTGCGACCTGCTGTAGGGAACCTGCTTTGGCAGGGGAGTTGGACTTGATGATCTCTGGAGGTCCCTTCCAACCCCTACAATTCTGTGATTCTGTGAAAGAATTCAGGATCTGCAAGGCAGTAATTCTCTATAGTTATTTTCAGTTCTTTTCTATGCTTCAGAGATTACAATGTAAAGGCTAATACCAAGGCTAATGTAAAGGCTAATAACCAGGGAGCTTGCCTCCTTACCCTGAATAAAACAATGACATGGAGGGAGGAGATCCAGGCTAAAGGGGCTTATTCATTCCACATAAACAGAGGAGCAAGTATGGATTTCTGTATTCCAGATGAGCAGGGTAATCTCAGAGATATTTGTCTGGTTCATGATGGTAAACAAAACTCCACATAAATAATAGCTAAGCAAGTTTCCAGTATCTCAATCCAGCACATGCTTTTTCAGGAGGTTGACAATCTGGCATTCACTGATTATGCTAGTTATGTATTGATCTCACTTTACTACCTATTGGTGAACACCAGCAGGAATGCAGTTTCATAAAAACTTTACTTGTTTATTTTTTTGGATGCAAATGGGGCCTGGCAGAAAAGCAGAATCAATGGTGCTGGTCATGGCACCTATTTCAACAGATTGCCAAAAGCAAAGGGGTTGATTCAGAGCATAACTTCACTAGTGCTGCTGTAATGAAAATATATCCCTTGCAAGTGTGACTACTTTACAACATGAGAGCAGATCTGTAAAATTAAGTGATGCTAGTACCCTATTAAGGACAGAACTTCTACTTTTTTCTGGAAAGAAAAACATTAGGTAGCCTCATTTTGCATAACTCAAAAATATAGCTAGGGCACATTCTCCTAAGCCTGATGCCACGTTGTTGGGACTCAGCACATATCTTCTGCCTGTGTTTCTCTTAGCCATGCCTGTTCTTTTCTTCTATACTTTGCACAAGCACATTTTCGTGTTGTTGTTTTTTTAAAAGAACCTCGGTCTAGCTTCTCTTAGCTGCTGCAGCTGTGCAGCATCACCTTAACTGCAACAGAGTCTTCTTAATCCATGAGAGAAACAACGTGATTTGCTTTTTGACCAACTGAGAATATGCTGAACTGGCATCAATTTAAGATGTATTCTGTAGTTTCTTCTTGTCCCTCAAATTGCCATCAACTGGACAGGCCCTTTTCGCTAGAAAGCTGTGACAAACACCATTGCTTAGTGCAACTCAGGGAGAGCCCAGCTGTTCTGCATTTGTCTGAAAACTTTTCCAGCAAGTCACAGAAAGTTTTGTGCTGAACTGAATTCCAGTCTTAATAAACAAGTTAAATAAAATCTCCTAGAAGTGCCTTCCTATCTTCATGCATACTCACTTACTGTATCCAGATATTTTCCCTAGTCATGCTCTGCTCAATGCAAAACAGTAACGTAATTATGTTCTTTAGCAGGGCAGCCTGAACTTGAAATTATTCATATGTCTTTGAAAGTTATTTAATTATGATCTTTGAGTTAGTGGCACCTGGAAAAAAAAAAAAGAAAATAAGAGAAAAAGGAATGACAAGGCTATTTGGGTAGTTATTGTTTACCGAGTGCTTTGCACATGATAAATTTGTTGCTGGGAAACATTAATGTGGGTCATCTGTTCTGCTTGTTTGCATAGTCTTATTCCACAGCAAATGTGAAAAACTTTATCCATCTGTCAAAGAAAAAAGAAGAACTGCATGTTTATCCTTCAGTGTCACATGGAGAAATCATGTGGAGAGTGTTAACGCATTTTATGTGTCCTTATTTGTATTTCAAAGCACCAAGATAGGAAGTGTTCCAAAATTCTGGCCAATAAACTTTTATTTTTGAACATTACATAAATATAATTGCACAACAAGATTTCTGGTTTCAAAATTCTTTTATTTAAGCTCACATAGAATTTTTCACAAACCAAGTTGCCATTAAGTATCTCTGTATCAGAGATGATAGCCTCAGTAAACCTTGCTTCCTTGAATTAGATATTTGTTTGAAAAGGAATCATTTATTTTCTAGACTTGGTATGCATTTGGATGTCTACAAGTAGGAAATTCCAGCATTTGATTCCTTGATTTCAGTCCTTATCGGACTGTGTAAGTAACTGAATTGCAGTTCATTTTTCTGCTTATGATGGGACACTCCAAAATGGGTATACAGAAATAACCACATCTTGTAATTTGTTTAAAGAAAAAAAAGAAAAAAAGAAATGACATACTTCAACACTGAAGAATGAAACTATTTTTATTTGGTTTGTTGAATAGATGAGAAAAAAATCTTATTTTCACATTGAGACATGTTTTCCTAGAATTGCAAAGTATCTCCTGGGTACACAGATTACCTCCAAAGAATGGATTTTCTTCCCATATGGACCTTCACATACATTAATCCATTCAGCCAAATGATCGCACCATATTATGCAAGGACTTGGCTAGAGGAATATTAGGCACTGTGAACAAGGTATAGGAGCCTGAGCTCTCTTTAAACAATGTATCAGGCCTTAAGATTCTTAATGTTCTCTATGTTTTTGTTGCTATTGTTTTTAGTATTTTCTTGTTTTTTAAATTCAAAAATAGTCCCAAGGGGGTTTGCTTCTTTCTTCCTGCCTGCACTTCTGCCTGCTCCTTTTCTTATTTCTGTATATAACTGAAACTGAAGTATTGTTGGTGAATATAACCGTTTGGCTTCCTCTGTTACCCACCAGATGTTTCGGCTGTTAAAATTCTCACTGAGTCTTGCATTCTGTCATAATACATCATGACAATTGTTTTAACATTCACTGCAAAAATGGCATTGTCTGCCATGAGCCATCAAGATATCCGGTTCCTTCTGTACCATGGCATGCTTCAGTCTCTCAATGCTCTTCAGTGTACTAGTGCTTTCAGTGCTGTATCCTGTTAACCTGCAATACGGTGGATAAAACAGGATGGAGACTTCCCACAGTGTTGTGTCTCCCTTTTGCCCCTGGAGCCCTATGTCTAGATTGTCTATAGATTTGTGCCTAGATATCACAACATCCAGTAGTTAATTCACGGATGCAGTCATGACGACCATGCATAACATGATGCTCACATTTAGAAAAATATTACCTGTTGCCAAGACCTACAGGCACAATAGGCACAATATTAATGTGCAACGCTGCAGTAACCATTAGACTTATTAGATTCTGCCATACACATTTGTAATACGGTAACACACCAGCATACTTTGAATTCAGAAACCACACAGATGCAGAAAATTTTACAGAGCATATATGAGGCAGTTTAGAATTACTGCAAAAAAGTCCCAGCATGTGGAGAAAGGCAGATTGTCTAACTCTGAACAGCACTTATGAATAAAGTCATACAGAACTTGGGTACACATACTGAAGAAAATTTTAGCAGCGGTCTCCCAAGGACTAGTTACAACTGAAATGTGATTAAATCTGACAAACACAGGCTTCTATGTGTACTCGAGATCTAGGCAACTGATGTCCATCAAATCAGAATTTGTTTTATGATAAAATTAAGGTTTTTTAAACTGTGTGCTCTGTTCCATGTTAAGGAAACACTATTTTTCTACAAACAATCTAAAACGAAGACTCTTATGCGCAGAATGCTGCTAGAGATGTGGTGGTCCAAAGGTTTTACAGTTTTTGGCAATACGTCCTCAGCAACTAGTATTATATTAGGTTATTCATTTACCTTTCTTTCTTTGATTAAAAAGATCCACTGAATATTTTTATTACCAGTGTCATTTATTCTGATTAGTCAGTAAATCTGACATCTCAACTATATCTTGATGAAAGAGTATAGCAATGAGCAATTGCAGAAACCGCCTGATAAGCAAGCTCTACAACACAAACAAAACATTATCCAAATATTGAAGCCAAAGAAAAAGTTAAAGAAAAGAGCACAATTCAGCTGTCACTAGAGGAGAAAAAGTTCTTTTGGATTGCTGTTATAGCAATCAGGTGGCAAGTTTAGCTGGGCTGTGTTTTTCTTATTATTAAATCACAAGCCTAAAAATATCAGGTCAGTGTCACAAATAGAGCTGGGCAGGCTATTTTTAAGGAAAATTTATTTAACAAAACCTTTGTACAGTGTGACTGACCCTCTAAGTCCAATGACTGCTCTATTGCCTTTGGCAGGATCCCAGAAAGGGAAGAACTAAGGAGGTGATAGAAAATGTCTGGAGCTCTCAGAAGTACTCTTTCAGATCTAGTGATCAGTAGCAGAAGAAGAGCTGAAAAAGGCTATTTTTGAGCTTAGTCAGGCAACATGAGATTGAGAACAAAGAAAAACTGTGATGGAAACAGCAGTGCAAAGGACTTTTGAGGTGGAGAAATGTGTAACAGGAGGCATTAGAGAAAACTTGCTACAAAGCGGAGTAAATAGCAGAGCAGGTGAAATCTGAGGAACTGAAAAGAGGATAGTCAAGTTGTTCAATGGGTGACAAGTGAAATAGGCAATGGGCATAGAAGTCTCCTGGGGAGGGCTTCACAGGTCTTCAATGTGGCGTTGTGCTCCTATGCCTGGTACAAGTGCATCAAGGATTGCGTTTGTCCGGGCCTTTCATCTCATTCCTTGCCAGAGGACTTGTGCCTTCTACCAAACCTCCATTCAAAGAGGTCTCTCAATTCGTTGCAGGTAAATTGGACAAGGATCCTGTCTGCAGGCTGCCTTTGAAATTTTCTGCCTAGCTGCAGCTGTTCTGCACATGCAGGCCACGACAAAGTCAGAGCACGGTATGGTCTAGCCTCCAGGCATGCCAGTGGGTCTGAGCTTTACATCCTTATCCCAGCACATCTGCTGCTGCACCCAAGGATGTGCACAGCCGGATGATCTGGAGGCTATCCCAACTGGAGGGCTCAGAAGCCCCCTTGCTATCCTTAGCCTTGCAAAGAGGTTTGCATAAGCTGAGCTCAGGCTGATCTTAGTTTTATCCATTATGTAATGCTCAAAATGTTTTTGAATGACTAGGAATCGTTTGTTGATGCTTCACTGTCCACTGAAAGACTGCTCTTTCTAATTGTTTGTGTTGCAACTGTTCTTCTCCAGGCATAGTGTTTGTGCCTTGGCTGTGAGAATAGCAGATCAATAGTGCTTGGTAGATATTGAATGCTTCTTGTGGAAAACACATGCTTTCCATGAACAGACTTCTGGATACAACTTCTGGTGCAAGCATGTTTGTGACAGGTAAATGAAATCTGGCAGCGCTTTTATTAGAGCCACTGCAGAAATGCCTTACATTCAAGTACTTTCATGTTCTACACTGTTTGTTAAGTATAATAGTGGAGGTACTGTAAAGTCCCATGGCTGAATATTGCTTATTCAAGACTTACAGTATTTGCTAGGCAGACAAATGATAAGCAGACACTACTTTTAATTAATGCAGAATAGAAACCCTTGCTTCTCATCAGCTCTTTTACACTTTTTTAATGCTCACTGGGACCATTCGATTATCTTATCTGCTCTTATTCATGATATAGACCAAAGCATTTCATACAGGTATTTTCACAGAGGAGAAGTCTTAACTGCTTCAAGAAAATATACACAAAATATTAGTAATTTTTCTAAGCTTTGTGGTAACTGGGTAGGTGGCCACTTTATCTTCCTGAAGCATACACTGACAGTTTGTGTCACGTTTTTATACTATACTTTGAGAAGACATAGACAGGTTTTAAATAAAAAAGCGAATCAAAGGAAAACAAAAGAAGCTCAACTCAGGGAGACTGTCAGTGGAAAGTACTTGTATTTAAGTTCTGTAGTGTTTATTTCTCTAGAAAATTTTATTTCTCTTACCCAAAGGAGATAAGGAAGGAACAAAAAGATCATCATGGAATTTGAAAGGAAAGGCAATCCCAAAATAGATGTTAATTCTCAAGAATAGTAGAGTTGTCATAATACTGCAACATTCTTCCATAATTTGAATGTGATGATGTTTTAGACCATAGACATATTAGTCTGCTAGTTGGGGCCTGTGACTGAACCTCATCTGGAGGAATTTGATCGCAGGGCAGAAGTGGTATCCAGAGTTGTGGAATGAATACACATTATTTAACTACATCAGTGCAAGATGCAGAATCTGCGCTAACGCTGGCAAAGAGGAACACCCAGTAAGAGCTATGCAAGTTCACAGAAAAGCAGATAAGGAGTATTTACTAGTCCTGCTCTTCTAAAAAGATAATAGCTTCTGTTAGCAGAGCAGAAGAGGCATCCAGGGGAGTAGCTAGATTTCTCAGACACAGTATGATATCCAGCTTCACTCTAGAGTTATAGAATCTGAAAACTTTTGTGCATACATAAATTCTCAGCAGCCCTTTGAATTTGTTTCTTTTTATAGAGGAATGCAGACTATGGTTTCTGAGATTTCCATACAAATCCCTCAAAATCTGAAATAGAGTGGATTCCAAATCCAATTCTCTTTCAGAACTTCTGTATAAAAGACGAACAATGTTGCATTCTATAACCTGAACTGTAAGGCTGGATCCTTGATAAGCATATCATGGATACCCACCAAAAATAGTGGTGAAAACATTTGTAAATTAGAATTTGGAGATTTCAATTGCAGCATAAGCCAGTGACACTGCCAGGGTACTGCTGAGCCAAAGCCGAACGTCACAAGTCTGCTGTTTGTCTCTTCCCCTCCTTGCAAGGGCTAAACTTTCTCATAGAATCATAGAATCATAAGGTTGGAAATGACCTGCAACATCATCTAGTCTAACCATCCTCCCATTACCATTTTTACTGTAGTCTTCCCCACAGGTTGATCTTATACCACTCTTTTGAATCACTGTCTCATGACTCTGCAGTTGTGGGACTGACATGGTCCAGATAGTCTTAGAAATCCCAGTGATTTGTTACCACTTCTGCCATCTTCCAGTCCTCATTTTCAATCTGAAAGGGAAGTATCTCCCCTTGTCATATACCAGTGCCAGCCTTCAGTACCTCAGAACTTCTTCCTTATTGGCTTCTTTGCAGTATATGAATACAAAGCATACTGAACATGTATTTTCTGTGCAAGAACATTATTTCAGATGACTCTTTGGCAAAGAAAATGTTTCAGAATTGGAAAAAACAGACTAGCTTGTAAATGCTGCCAAAAGCACCAAATCTTTTTTGAGGGCAGACACTTTGGATGCTTTAGCTGACAGAAAACCACTGAGGGATATTTTTCAAAATATAAAGTACTGTCCTTTTGAAACTGCCCAGTTATTTGGAAGAATGTAAAGTATATTCACAGGATACTGGAATACAGCCACCTGACACTGCTTCAGTAGGAAAAGTTCTTGCAAATCAAAATTGGACTTGGGATTTTAATAGTATTAATAAAAAAGACTGAAGGAAACTCTTGCATTTGAGTAGGAGTTTATTTTTGGTTTTCTTGGTAGCTGGAAATAGAATTTTCTATACATAGGAACCACATTTTGCCTCTGGTGTGGGTATTTCTGTCTGGCTGGACTTGGAAGAGGCTATTGGTGACAGATGTACTATTTGTTCTGAACTCCAAGCAATCCATACTTGCATCCTTTTGGAAGTTTAATGATGAGCTGAAAGTTGAGCTCACAGTCTGAAAAATAAGCTCAGACAAAATAAAACATCTATTTGTCCTATGTAGGCATTCTCTGAATTGCATCTGGAATGTGCCATCCTTGCTGACTGTCAGCTCCTGGGGCTTACAGAAATGTTAGTGAATGAATTACGTAAAAGGCTATCCTTTCTCACCTTTTGTTGTGTTTTTATTCATGCTTTTCTTCTCATTGCACTCTGTGACAAAAGTTTAAGCAGACTTGGAGAGAGGGGTAGCAATGTAGGCCGCTGGACTACTGGACCAAAACATTAAGGATCATGTTCAGTGTTGTCTGCCTGGTTCTGTCGAGCTGCCCTATAAATTACCATTACACAACTCTGCAACATGAGCAATAAAAATAAGTATTGAGAAATGAATAGGTCAGAGAATGAGAGTGAGTTCATTCTGTAGTGAGTTCAAAACCACAATTGTTCCCCTCTTTCCTCTTCTCCCCCCAGAAGCAGAAATGAAATTATGTCATTTTACCTAGCTTTATGTCAGATTTTCCATAATCCACTCATAGACTAAAGAGTTCAAGCAGTTCAAGAGTAACTTATCCTACATTCCTTTATTCTTTTTTCTACTTTATTGAAATGCAGCCATTCATTGGTATATTGGATTCTTAATGTTTTTTTTTTCATTATAATGAAAGAACTTAGGGTTTTAGACATATGTCTTTGAAAGAGATTACATCAAGAGCTTTTTGGATTGTAGTCTGACCTCGCAGGAGATAGAATATATATATTAACATCAGTACTGCCTTACTGGTATAAACAGCTTGTCACAGTCGAGGACTCACTCACTACTCAGAAAATGGTTTTGGAACTCAAGCAGTTGACAGCTAGAGGCGATAAATAATTAAAAAAAAAATTCTGTAAAGCTATGGTGCATAATATGAAACCAGGAAATTATTACTGGTTTCATAAATGGAAGAAAAGAATGCTCTTAAATTTTGAGATCCATAAGGCTGTGAATAGTTTCTTCAAGAAACAACCATGTGAATTAAGTCTCTCCAAACATTCAGAGCACTGAAAATCTGTTGTATGCTTTGTATGTTGTAAACTTTGGAAATGAACACTATAATAACACAAAACATACTTCTTTCTGTTCAGATGTAGCTACCACCTACACAGGGAGGCTGACAGTGTGATCGTAGAGGCCCTTGCACTAAGCTACACAGCCAGCCTTCACTCTATGCTGTGTAGCTTCAGTATAGACCAGTACAGTTTGAGCAATGGGTTAATGTGGCTTAATCTTAGTAGAAAACACTGCCTAGCTATTCTTTTATTGAATTACTCTTTTGTGTCTTGTTCTACTGTGTATTCAGTGATTTTTTTCAAATACTGTTTATCCCTTGGAAGTATGAATATCATTACCAAAGAGGGGCCTGTTGTACTCCATCCCTGGGCAGCAACTAGGACAGCCTAGTTGCAACAAGTAACAATCTAGTCTTGAAGTGCTTGCTTCTGTTCTTGGAGAAGTTTTGTAAAACCAGCAGCATATCAGAAACCTGCTTCAGATCATAGTTAATTACTGCTATACAAAGTGTTATGCTAGTTGAGCTGGAGCTGTTTCCTTTAGCTTACTTTTTGTGGAACCATGATTCCTGCCTGTTCAGTTCTGGCTATTTTGGTTTGGCTTGAATGGCTCTGTCAGGGTCAGATGTTTCAGACCAGGCCCACTCCAATCAGTCATGGAGACGCAGGTCAGATCCAGAGCAGAGTCACATTTCTTTCCCCAGTGGCCCTGAGTAGTGAGTTGGTGCTTCCCATGCTTGTGTCAGCACCAGACTCAGAGAGGCCACCAGAGCAGTCAGGGCAGTCGGGCTGGGCTCAAGCAGAGTTCAGACTTGCAGAGGACATGACAGTGTCCTGGGCTGGCCACAGAAGAAGAGGAGGGTTCAGCTCACTGAGCAATGCCCTGGGGCCAGATAACTCAGTGATGCTTCCTTTGGGCTTTTTCTCTAATGGAAAGTGAAAGATGAGCTCCTTCAGAGTTCAATTACAGGAATAACTGTGTAATCCTTTTATTCTGGCTCATACTTATGAGTGACCTATCAGTCTCCACTATTTTGGGAGCCTGGCAATATATGTATCCCCAAAAAATCTCTTTGCTCAATGACTAATGGAGACAGGTTCCTAACTGGCACTCTGAATCATCTTGCTATGGCCAAGCATCTAACTATTTAGCTGTTGAAACATCTGAGCTGGATGTGTCTTTAGCCAGTTACTGATAAAATCAGGAATCAAACCCAGGAATCCTAGTTCACAGATATTTTTCCTGTAACAATCAGAAAACACACTGTGCTTTTCTACCTCTAGGTATTTTCCATGATTACAGTTTCCTTCCGAAACTCAGACCTAAAGCTGCCCGTAAAATTTGACTTTCAGATAGACATGGGAAATTCTGATATAAAAAAAGAACCACAGGTTTTATAATTTTTTTTTTTTTTAATTTCATAAGGTATAAATTTTAATGAGCCAAGAGGAGATAATAATACCCCTTGTTTGATTTGCTGTTTTTGTGCCTTTAATCTGTTCGCGTGCTGCAGTTCTCTAAGAATTTTATTACCAAATTAGATGCATATCATTATAAGGCATCATAGACATGCATATTCCTGAGCAGTCACATAGTCAGTATGTTTTTTTGTTTGTTTTCTTGCTTTTTAAGATTCAACCACACACACACACGCACAAAAAAAAAAAAAAAAAAAAAAAAACATTTGCCATAACTGAAGATATGGATCCAGTGAAAGATTGTCCTCCATAAAACATTTTCAGATACCTGGAGTCATATATATATTGCAATTTGTGCTAGGAACTGTTTATAAGTTTTGTGTGATATAGTTAGTGCCCTCTTATTTCTCCTGTCATTTTTCATCATTTCTCTCTTCATGTTCAGGCCTTCTCCAGGTGACTACTGTTGACTACTGCACCCAGATCCTTCCCAACCTTCAATACATTGAAGAATGACAGTTTGTTCTAGACATGTTAGCTCTCCAAAGAAAAACACGGGAGTAATATGTCAGGATTTTTATATTTTTAATATTGTTCCTTTTCCCAAGCTTTGTCTTGATTTGTCAAGGCACATGATGGCAGCCCAGAGAGCTTCTGGATTACTGCCTATCATTTTCTCTTGACAGTAATTGTTGTAAACCTATCAGTTTTATCTTTCACTGCCTGGGTTGGGCCCTCAGCTTTTTCCAGGGGAGCGCAGAGATTCCTAACCTCAGTGATGAGCCAGATAAATTGGTTCAAGTGCCATGTAGAGCAGCGAGCAGCCCATTTTCTCCTTGTGGAAATATGGCTCTCATCACATCTGTCCTGCAATTATGTGGTTTTCTCTAGCTATCCAGGCTTTCCATCTTCAGGAGTGTTTCTGCAAGACCTTTTTAAATCTGGATGTTCATCCACTTAACTACCACCTTCTTTTATGAATAGCATTATTCAACATGGGATTGATTTTGTACGTGTGTGTGTGTAATGTCTTATGAATATTACTAGCAGTTAGTTACAATAAGGTCAAGATTAGAGAGGATCCTTGTAAACCTCTTGTCTTGGTGTTGCTTTTCCAGTTTGAGAAATGGACTAAAAAAGCACTTGTTGCACAGATGCTTTTATGCATTGGTAACTGAACAGTGAAGCAGTTTGTTCCTTCTTCGTTCCTTAGGTATCTATATTACAAGTTTGTATCTGATTTAATCTCCCTATTTAACCTGTGGTTTACTGGTTAGTTTTTAGAATTGTCTTCTATTTTCTCATGAATTACAAAGAGTAACTTCCATGTGAATTCATGTGTTTGGCACACCAGAGAAATAGATGGCTGGATCTGGAAAGTCTCACTGCACACACCTGTTATCCTTCAGTGCCTGGGACTTTTTCTTCGGGACAAAATGGAAATGTAAAGCATAGATCTAAAAGGAAGAAAACAGCATAGTACGTATTCTGGCATGTTACCTTAAAAAGCATCAGCATTCTAGCATTGGTTTTGGAAGTTGGGATTAATTTCTCAGCATATTTTCCAACGACATTATTTAATTCCTGCTTTGGTAAACAGGATTCTCAACAAGGCATTCTTTGAATAATTAAAAAGAAAATGGTCAACTATCCAAAAGAAATCCAAGACAGGATGCAATATTTACCAGCCTAGGGATTTTTTTCTGGAGGACATTAACTTATTTAGTAAATACATCTGCAAGCATGAAACAACTTTTTAGGATATGTTTTCACTTAGAATGCTGCTTGCATCCATTATCTAGCTTGAATTTGAATGTGTAGAACATGTATGAGAATTTTAGTCACCATCCATCCTGTATAATGAGAGATCTTGTATGTAAAAAGATTATTGTCCCAACTGTGCCCCAACTACATTTAAAAAAGCTTCCAGAGAGCTGATTTTTTTGCTATGTTCCATAAATAAGATATATTAGATAAATATCTGTACAAAAACCTCACAAATTTTCTGAGAAAAGCTCTATAAGATATGGATTAAGACACTAGTAAAAAGAATAGTAGCTGGACCTACAGAGAACAGAATGTGCAGCTTTACAGGAGTTTTGGACTGTTTGTATCTCAGTACTTGAGTATGCAAGGTGTGTACTTGAATACATGTTCAGCAATGTGAGTACATTCTCTTTTATGAATTTAAACACTTACATCTTCTAGATTCAACTGCTAGTGAAGCTGATGTTAAATAAATAAGATCCATAGTTGCATGTGGTGAACAAATCTGATAATTTACTGTTAATAATTGAAGAGGAGAAACTGAGAAATAAAAAAGCGAAGCCTCTTAGACATGAGATCTGACTTGGAAATGAGGACTTAAAGTCATCTTTGTAAAGCTAGCTGGTTGTTTTTGAGATGGTGAAGGAACACAGTCGCTCCTGGAACAGGGCAGTGTTCTTGTAGGGGTCAGGCAGAGCTCTTCCTCCCTCAGGAGCTGGCTAACATACCCTTTTCATCAGTAAAGTTGCATACTGTTCTATGTATTCCTATATGTTTCAGAAGAATTTAATTTAAGAAATATTAAATGAAGGATAATACATTTTCTTGGGCAATTCAGTTAGTGTCTAGAAAGAAGAAAAGCTAACCCAAAACCTCAGAAAAAGAACAACAACAAAGGCATTATTGAAGCCCACTCTTACTAGTTGGCTCCATTTCCCATTGTCATGGATGTGTTTGTGCTAAGACAGTACAAGTTTGTCACTAGGCTGTTAGTATCTTTTCATATTTCATCCCATGTGTGAGGCGAGCTGCTTCTGTCTACTTTCACTGCTGAGGATCTTTTGATAATACATTCCTGCATACTACAAGACAGAGAATGTGCACTTCCTACTCATACCACACGTTTCATTATTGTGAAGCAAAGAGAAACCAGCCAGTTACACAGCTTCCTGTAATTATTCTAGTGATGTGTTTGTGAAAAGCAAGCCAAAATCAAGCCCTCTAAAACCATCCTAATACATATCCAGAACACTGCTAAAGGAGTATACGCTTATTAATACTCTAAGAGAGAATGTTAAAATGAGCAATTTGCATTTTCTATAAGTATATGTACTATATTTCCTGCAGTCTATGAGCACAACTAAAAAACAAAGTAATATCTCTACTGAACTGGGGACTTGGTCCACTCTTAATAAGTCTGGGAGCTTTCCCATTCTCCTAAATTGTCAGAGCTCTCTGCAGAATTGGTGCATACATGCCCGGAGGCTGGAACAGTGCATCACAACAGCTCTTGAAGGAACAACAAACAAGGACTGCAAAGTGCACGGTCTCTGCAGAGAGAGGGCAAGAATCTGAACTGCTCTGGCATTCTGAATGCTCTGTTTCAGCAAAGTACTGAAACTAATGCATGACTTCAATTGTGTGAATGCTTTGCCAAAATCAGCAAGATCATGAATGTGCCAGAAATTGAGGGCATACTTAAGTGCTTCAGCAGACTGGTGTTTTGTTGAGATAGGCTATTCTGGTGGAGATGCTGAACGTGTAACTTGACAGTTCTCCCACTTCCAGCATCTTAAGCTTTTTACCATGAACTCTGAGGTTTAGATGATGAAAATCATCTAAATATCTGAACCATCTAAATGTCATATCTGTGAACAAAAATTTTATCTCATAAACCTTTATCTAAGAACTAAGACAAATGGGTGACTACTTTCATGGTAGTAAATGCTTTATTTAACACAGGCTTCAGATGCATGTTGGATTTTGACAGCATTTGTAAAGAGCAGGCCCTTTTATTTTGTATTTGTAACAATGTTTTTCACACTTGACTTCTCACACTGAAGTCTGAAAAAAATGAGTAGTTGAAAAAATCCCTATAATCTTGAATGGTTATCTGATTAGCTGATGGAAATTCATCAACATTTAATAATTTAATATCATCCTGTTCTTCCAGGATGAACATTTCTATAGTAAAGAGCTCGGGTTTAAATGCACCAATTCGGTACAACCTTCTTTTGGAGTGAATAGATATTACAGGCAATGTGCTTATAAGTAAGTTTGTACGCTCTCCAGTTTGCTGTGGTGATCCTTCTCATATATTTTATTTTTTTTCTTTCTTCATTTTTTATTTTATTTTATTTTATTTTGTATTCACCACATTTTACAGAATCCATTTTATAATGAGATCCTGCACATCACTTTGCACCATAAAATCTGGCCTTGTTTTGAAGCATGCACTTTAAGCTTCTAATATGGGTATTTTTCGTCTCAAATTGCAAACAGATAAGTGATCTTTTCACTGTGTATTGATCCCCTTTTCCTTCACCACTTCTTTTCTTTTTATCAAGTCTAAATGAGAAAAAAGAAGAGGCTCACACGTCATATTCCATCTCTCTAACCTCTGGATTCATCAGCTAAAATGTGAGGAAGACCTGGGCAAAGCATGAAGTATTTATTCAGTTAATTACTGATTCATTTTCTGTAATTAATACAGATAATTACTTAAACAACTTTGAGAAAAGGAAGCGAGGACAACTTCTTGGCCATAAATATCAGAGCTCTGCCAATTTGTTTAAGGAGGTCAAATGACCTGACAACTTGCCTGCACTCTCATCTGGTAAAATAATGAGGCTTAAGAATTCCCGTATAGCCTTCCAATTTAACCATGCTAAGGGATTTCTTAAAAAGAAATGTGGTATGGGGGGAAACAAAGTACAAACCTAAAAAGACAACAATGAATTTTTTTTTTTTGTCCCTTCTAAAAGAACAGCTGTAATATATTACTGCATATTGTCCTCAACTCTACTTCTTCTTGGCATAGATAAGTTTCCACCCAGCTAATTAGAAAGATTTTCCATCTTTAGCTTTTCCTTGATACAGTTTTATATGATCATGTCGTTTAGTCAGCTTCTTACAGATGAGGGAATGCTGGAAAGCAATGCTTTATTATATAAGTAATTGTGTTGTTGTTTCGGTTGTGTTTTTTTGTTGTTGTTGTTTGTTTGTTTTTAAAAAAAAAAGCTTCTCATTTAGTTTTGAAAATACCTCACATGAATATCTTGGTAGCATTTTGCAAACCTTCACAATCAATTACAGTCAGTGCAAGTCTTTCCACTGACATCAGTGGGTAGTGGATCAGGGCTCATTTATGTACTACTTCAAGTTGTGTTTTCCTGTTGAGATTTAGTAAAGTTGACAGAGATAGCTCTTGCATTTTTATAATTCTACACAGGTGGTAACTTTTGTGTTCACAAGGTATCTTCAGGTCCAGCAAGTTTTACCAGCTGTTTTCAGGCCGAGTACAAGGATGTGTATTTATACTGTGAGGACATGGAGTGGGCAACTGTGCTGGCGCGATTTTGGGCAAGGACCACCAAAGCTCAGAGACTTCTGATGTAAAAGCTACAACGCAACTTCTGTGTGCTGCTCTGAGTCTTTACGCATTTGCCACCTCACTTCCATAGAGTTAACAGTAACACTCATAGGCATTGTTTGATCTGATCATTTTTTAATATTTTTTTTTCCCCCAATTGGTCCCCTGTAACAGGAGGAGTGAAAAAGTGGGTTTTTTTGTTATAAATTTTTAGTTCATTAGATCTTCTAATATCTCACAGTAAATGGGTGTTCTGCCCTTTGTAAAGCCGGCAGCTTGCCAAAGCTACTCATCCTAACTGTCTGTTCTGGAGTAATTGTGGATTTAATAAGGAAAAGCCGAATGGCTGACAACAGCTTGAACAGAAGAACAGTGGAGTTTCTCCCGTGGAGGCTGATTCATATGTAGAACTAGAAAAGGGATGGTAGGGAAAAGAAAGCAGCATGGGGAGCTCTAGAAAAGTACAGAACAGTCCTTTGCCTACAGTCACTGGACTGGCACTGGAGTGGGTTTGCCTGCTTACCTCTCTTCAACTTTAAAGCACTTCAGTAATTCAGTGATTAGAAGAAAAAAAAAGAGCATTAGGGATGTCAGAAGGAGGAGCTGGGCCAGCCTTGCTGCTTCTCTTTATTAGCAGCAGGGACAGGACAGCAGTGAGCAAAGATCAGTATGGGTCATTTGGTCTTCCTGTAAACAACAGCAACCTTTTTCACAGACAAACACTGCTGTACATCACATTTGGTTGTGTCTATATAAAGAACAAAATACCACTTTCATCAGTTCCCCATCAGAGTACAGTAATGAAATGCCCAGCTGCAGATATAGCAAAATCCATTCCAGTTCTGCTAAGTTATTGTCTGTCTCATCTTTAGCAGATGGCTGGACGATGATGTCTGTAGTAATAAAAATATTAAAAACAAAAACTGCCAGCTGAATTGGAAAACTGAGTAATTTCTATTTTTATATTGTGGTACCAAAGCCATTATTTCTGAAGCCAGTAATGGCCATACTCAGTAACAGCCATGTGAGAATATTTAGCAGTAAGAAGCTCTACTGCAATGCTCCATTCCCAGTCTTCTGCAAAAAGAGGGGACTCACAGCATAAGCAGAGTGGGCAGGAAAAATCTGGCCAAAGCTTGTACTGCCTTCATATGTCACTTGGAAGAGCAATGATAGCTGTAATGCTCCGGTAGCAGCAAGAGGGATTCTTCCTCACTGAGGTAGGATATCTAAGGCTTGATGCAGTGCTGTTTGCACAAGGCAAGCACATTTTATAGCCAAGCACTGCCTGGCAACACCATGTTTACAGCCAGTGAGATGGCTCTGGGGGCAATTCCTACCGTGGCCATGCCTTTGGAGCATTCAGCCGCACTCAGGGTTTTCCCCTGACTCCCCAATATATGCTGTTTTTCTCACCATGATACATGGAGACATAATGTCAAAAATAAGCACGGTTGTTTTACAGTTAAATTGTTAAGAAAATTGCTCATAGATCTTCTATAGGTCCTATGTTCTGGATTTATATAATAAAAGTTGACTAAGTATGATTGAAAGTTTTGAACAGATGATGCTGTATGAGTGCCCATTGGACAATAATCTTAATATTCTTTACCCTGGATAGATTTTTAAATGTCAGAAGACCCTTTGGAACTAATTCATTCACTCACGTGAGCGATACTGGGGAGCAAATCATTCCCTCCTGGAAAGTGACATTATGTCACTTTGTTGTTGAGATGCATTGTTTGGATCATATTGGCAGCTTCTGTGAAATTTTAAACTATTTAAAACACAGATTAAGACTTTTGAAAATGACAGGTGATAATGTTAAAATCAAATATGCCAAATATTATCCTGAGATTTGGATATTTGCTTTTCTTTTAGAAAGGAGTTTGTTTTGTTATGAAATAATATCAGTCCTGTTGTCCAGGGAAGGGAAATGAAGCTGGTGGAGGGCCTGGAGCATAAGTCTTGTGAGGAGTGCCTGATGGAACTGGAATTGTTCAATTTTGGGGAGAGGAGGCTCGGGGGGGGACCTTCTAGCTCTACAGTGACTTGAAAGGAGGTTGTGGCAAGGTGGAGGTCAACCTCTTCTCCCAGCTAAATAGCAGTAAGATGAGAGGGAACAGCCTCAAACTGCACCAGGAGACATTCAGATTGGGTATTAGCAGAAATTTGTCCCCTGAAAGAATGGTCGAGCACTGCAACATGTCCAGGGAGGTTGTAGAGTCACCAGCCCTGGAGGTGCTCAAGAAACGTATTGATGTAGTACACAGGGACATGGTTTAATGCGAAATATTGGTGGTAGGTGGATGGTTGGGCTAGATGATCTTACCAATCTTTTCTGTTAAAACAACAGTTCTGCTTGCTCCATGGAACATTTGCATAGTATCTCAAATGTTTAGTCTTAATTATCATTCCCTACTGTTATCAAAGAGAACAACCTCTGGTCTTGTCCTGTCTTTTTATTCCAAGTTCCATTCAGCAAGGGGACAGGAATAAATGCAACATATCATCCTGTGGTAGTGTGTTAAGCTCTTAAAATTTGTCATGCATTAATTAATGCTAGTTTATTCCAGCCTGCAAATTAATTAGTGTATTTATTTTTTGAAAGAAGGAAAATGCAAAGCAATTTATCTGTTATCTCTTATACTTGATTTGAAAAAGGTATGCTTTTCTGGGAGGTTAGAGAAAATTTGTTTGTTATCCATATTATCCATATTTGTTCTGATTCATGTACTGAGTAACCTTGTCCCCTTGCCATTTGTTACACAAATACGAAATTCTATTTGCCCACTTTATAAAGTGTTTTAGAACTGCCAAAGAAAAGCTTGATGGAAGTGAAAGTACTTCCTTACCGTTATCTCCAAGATAAAATAAAAATTATCTGTGTGGTTTTGTTTATTATGCATTATTTTTAAATTTGAAATTGCTTTAGATATTTCACATGTGCCTGGGCCTTTGTTTTATCTACAAAATAATTAACTCTTGAAATGAAATCATTCCTAGAATTGTATTTGCTTCTGCAACTTGTCCTGATTAGTTAGTTATTCTATCTTTCAGACTTTTCTGGAGCATCTCAGAGACTCTGTATTTTCCCTTTTCATGTGTGAATAACCACATTCTCTTACTAATTTGACTCTATTTTCTATTTCTGACTATTTCTATTTATTTGCTATTTTCTTCTGGTATCTTCCATTTTTTGCATTGGTGAAATCTGCAGAAAGAGTAGTAGACCCTTTTCATTCTTTTTTTTTTTTTTAATATTCACTTTCTTCAGAAGAAGTAATTTTTAGAAATCTTTCTAGTATATTTTTGATGAGTCATTTTAGGAACATTTTAATGCATCTTATAAAAGTGGCATGAAGCAATATTGGAAGCAAGTCATCTCCATGCTCCTTAGTAGAATCCCTCAGACAGCTATAGGATAGAGCACATGCTGATGTATTAAATTAACAGCTCTAAGGCAAGAAGATTTGTTTGTAAGCTTTAAAGAGTTAAAAGGGACACCACTGAGAGAGAATCTACCCGAACATGGCTTGGCCTGGCACAGAACCACTCCACATTGGTAGGACATGTTGGTTAAAATTTCTAGCTTGCAAGTAATTGACTTTTATTAGAAATGTCTCATTCATTATTTTGCCTTATTTCTAGTTTTTTTGAAGTAGAAACATTAGAGTGCAGTCAGGTAATCTCCTCTCCATGCTATGCAAACTCAAAGTAGGTTATATTTTGTAAAATGAAGCCTAATCCTTGGTACCAATTTTTCACTTCTAAATTCCTACATATTTTCCCATGATTAATTACAACAGATCATTAGCTACAGTCATTTCCCATAAAGGGAAAGGACTAAACTGACAATCTCTTGCAACACTGTAGGATGTAGTTTTCATTTTCAACAGTCAGACACAGTGCACAGTCTCTTTCCTCCTGACACCTTGTAGGAAGGAGATATCTTGGGCTGGTGCACACTTGCTATTCCACCTCTGAGGGGAGCCATTATCCAACAGTTCTGATTAATGCCATGGAAACCATATCTTTCTACTCTTTGAGGCATTGCATGAGCATCATTCTACTTTTTCTTGTGTGACATGAGTCAGAAATATGTCTACAGAAGACCACAGACCATTTCCATAGGACTACAAAGATGAGTATCTTTGTAGTACTTCTGTAGTTTTCAGTTCAGCACAAGGAAGAAAAATAGTGAAATGAATTTGCACATGAGAAATAACATATAATTATTTTTTACTTTAAATATCTGTTTGTCTGTAATTTGGTTCATTCCAGAGACAAGATATTCTCAACTATGCCAAAGGTTGATAATTTATAATGGAATAAATATAGATTATTAATGTTGATTTCAACATCTGCTTTATTGGTACATTATCCACTCATCTAAGTGCAGAATTGTCCTAGTATACTCTGAGGAATAGAGTTTATTTTTTGATGAAGCCAGACGGAATAGAATCACAGAATTACAAAGGTTGGAAAAGATCATCCAGTCCAACCATCAACCTACCACCAATATTTCCCCACTAAACCATGTCCATTAGCACAACACCTAGATGTTTCTTGAGCACCTCCAGGAACAGTGACTCAGCTACATCCTTGGGCATATATAGGACTGAGAAAATGTTATTCTTAATTACATTATTCTGAGAAGCCCCTAAAAACCTCATCAAAGAGTGGCAAATTGTGCAGCTCAAGGTTTTACACAAGTCTCAGGGTCAGAAATTAGTGAAAGCTTTTCCAGTACTTTGAAAATGTACTTATGGCATAGATACTTACTTAAAACACACACTAAATATGTTTCATTGCTTGTAGTAAAGTCTAGGTTCTACAAAAAAAAAACAAAACAACAACAACAAAAAAAAAAAAACTTAAAACACTTTATATACTTGAAATACACTAGTTTTTTCTTGATGATTTCTACTTAATCTCTTTATTTGTTCGTATTTTTATTTTACAACTCCTAGAGGAAAACTGACTGAAAAATTAGCTTTCAACAAAATCTTCAAAGTCTCTAAGCAAAGTCTAAGCAGGCAGTCTCGTCTTCTTTGGGTTTAGATGCAGACTGACCAGGTTCAATAAGTGTGACAATACCAAAAAGTGCTTGGAGAGAACCCACTGTCTAAGAAAAAATTCAGGGCAAGGACAAAACCATGAATGAAGTAGCTGCTGTAGTTGGTACTTTTTTTTTTTTTTTTTTTTCCTCAGCAGTGTTTTCAGAGCAAACCACAGGTTTCAAGCTCTTGTCTTCTATTCTGAGACTTAACAGTGGTACAAACTGTAGGGTTTTGCAAGGAACAGAGGTACATGTAGATTGCAATTTGGACTGAGACCACTACTAGATCATTTCATGCAGACTCCAGAGATTGAGATTTCATAAAAAAGGGAAGGGAAGGGAAGGGAAGGGAAGGGAAAGGAAGGGAAGGGAAGGGAAGGGAAGGGAAGGGAAGGGAAGGGAAGGGAAGGGAAGGGAAGGGAAGGGAAAAGGGAAAAGGGAAAAGGGAAAAGGGAAAAGGGAAAAGGGAAAAGGGAAAAGGGAAAAGGGAAAAGGGAGAAGGGAGAAGGGAGAAGGGAGAAGGGAGAAGGGAGAAGGGAGAAGGGAAAAGGGAAAAGGGAGAAGGGAGAAGGGAGAAGGGAGAAGGGAGAAGGGAGAAGGGAAAAGGGAAGGGAAAAGAAGGAAAGAAGGAAAGAAAAAAAAGAAATAGAATCCCCAAAACCCAATCATATGATAACTTCTGGCTGAACTCCTGCACAATTTGAAGTGGAGTCAAAACTTACTTTAGTTAAGCTAAATCTCCCTCAGCCCCAGCTTTCAAATAAAACAGTTGTTATTTTTGTTTTGTTTTTTTCCAATTAAATGAACAAAGCTCCTTGGGATGTCTTTAAACATCATTCTACTGATTCACTCCAAAATAACAGTAGGTGACTTAGACAAATGATCTGAGCAACTGATTCCATGGATGGAGAGAGTGAGTAAGAAGTATACTCTGTCCCTTGGCTGTCGTTCGCTGCTTTATCATTTCTTCACTCACATCCCACCAAATGTGTTGATTATTGCTTTGGACTCTCTGTTTAATAAACTGCATGAAACTTGCCCTGGAAAACAAATGAGCAGTCTGGCTTATCTGCTTTTATCTTGGCATATCAAGACATTTTTTCTAATCAGCTGATTTGGAGAGAAGTTTGCCATGTTGAAAGTGGGGAGAAGTTTCATTCAAATTGAGTTGAACTGCCTGCTGCTTACAGCTATACAGCTCTTTGCTGACAGCTCATGCACTTAGAATTTGGGCAAGATTTGCACAGCCCTGAACCAAAATAACATATTACAGTAGTTTTTTGAGTTCTTGAAAGGCATGACGATGACCTAAGATGAGAGTTTAGTCCAAACCTAAAGATCTGTTCCAATATATTCCAGTCAATCCTTACCTTGGGATTTCAGATTAAAGGCATGAGTTCAAAATGTGCTTTTATTTATGAACACTGGGTGGGAGATACGAAGAGAGCAGAATAACCTTCTAGTCTATAGGGATAAATATGCTTTGAGGTTCTGGGAGAGCCCTGAAGGCTTTCTCAAATAACTGTTTCTGTACCCACAAGTCTATATTTTTCCTCACAGGTGCCATGCCATGACACGTTGAAGGGATATGCTAACTATCAAGAGATCCTGAAATTTAATTTGTAATAAACTAAATACATGACAGCTTCAAATTCCAGCCAAAACATACTGGCATTTACCAAATTTGAAGATGAAGACAGTGCACTTCAGACTGTAAGTTAATTTTTTGTTTTGGAATGATGAAGATTTTACTGTAATTGCCAGTCACATGCTTGCAAATTGCATAACAAAGCTTTTATTATTCCGCTGTTTTGTTTTGTTTTGTTTTGTTTTTTATTGAAGCTGAGATGCTCTTTCAATTCTTAAATGTTGAGATAGTTAATGGTTTGGACCATTTCAGAGAGGAACAGATGGTATGGATTTATTTGGTTCCTACTGAAGGGTGCCCCTGGCAGCTGCTGAGGTGGAAAGCAAACAAATGAAGCTTGAAATGGAGGAATAGCTTAAGCCTAAATTTGTAACTATTACTTTTTTGTTTCTTCTCCTGGCTAACTAAAAGACTTACAAAAGTTGCACATACGCATGAAGCATATATTTATACCAGTTTAGGTTATAAATTAGGTTATAAATTGCTACCATCCCAATCCATGAACCAGAAAGATAGAAACATTTAAAAATGTCACTTAAGAAAGCATTATTCCATTTTTAAGAATGCAAAAGGATGGGAGCAAAATCTACAGCTACCTGCAGGGACATTTCTTGAGCAAGCCAAACAGTTTTCTATCAAATCGGAAATATATAATCTATCTTGTGTATCATTGTGCTCAACCTACTGGCACACTATTTATTACTTTAGTACAGGTATAAAAGCCTCTACAGTAAACAACCCAGTTATTGTTTCCTCCACCCTCTTTCTCTTTTTGTTACTTTTCCTTCATTCTCTTCTACTTGATCATTAAAAGCAAAAGAGAAGAAATAAAAATACAAAACAAAATGGAAGCAGGAAGGTGAGAAAGGGAAAACACAAAAATTACTAACCTAAAACATGAAAAATACGTGGTTTCAGTACCTTTAAGATTTTTTCAGTTTCTCATTGAGATGTCAAAAAAAAATGCAGAGTAAACATGAAGTTTTTTGAATTTTTCTTGAAACATACTTGCCATTTTTCACCCAGCACTGCTGCCAACTTTCTGACTGTGCAGTACAAATAGCTTTTCAGCTACTCCTACAATGGCGCATTCAGAAAAAGATGCATGTGCTAATGGCACCTGCACAGCCACTCATTTATGGCAGTAAAGTAGCAAGTGGATATGCCAATCAGATAATGTATGCAGTCTGGATAGCTATACACCTAACTCCCTGCCTGTGTGTGGTACTGTAGCTAACTGAAGGTCTTGGGGTGATATGGAGGCAGATATATTCTCTGAGGCGCATCCATTTCATACGTAGCAGGAAAATACTTTTGCAATAGCAATATTCAATTTACATTATCAGTATAGTATAAAAGAAGCTGTTACCTTTCTGAAGTGCAGCTTTAAAAAACAAAAAACATTTAGGACAAGTATGTTTCTTAGCATCAAGTGCAGCTCTTTTTTTTTTTAAACAAATTTCTGAAAATCTCTTTATATACACGGATATACATCATCTACTTCCATTAGAAAATATTGTGTGCATATATAAATATGGTTTGTCCATAGGTGTGTAAATATGCACGTGTGAATGTATGATGCTTCCTTAATGCAAGCAGATGACTACAAAGAAAGCATTCATCTCCGATACTGAAAATATTAAGGCATAGGGGATATTGGCTAGACACATTTAGAGATATGAAATAATTCTTGCCACCAGTTTTTCTAATGAAGTCCATCTGCAAATAACTTCATTTTAGTTCCAGAAAAGATTTCAAATTGCTTTTAATCCAGCTGAACTTTTGAGGGATTGGCTATTATGTTCTCATTACTCCTCTCACTGACAAATAATTTTCAGGAGCAATTGAGTAAGTTCACCAAACAGAATATTTCATTTCTGAAATGAAAAAAAAAAAAAAAAAAAAAAAGCAAAATCCACTAATACCATACACACACACATACAAAAAAAAAAAAAAAGCAGAATAAAACAACCCCACTAGTCTTCTACTTCACTATAAATTCAGTTTTAAATAATCTTATTGATTGTAAAAATTTTACCTAGTATTAATCATTTAACATTGTGCAGGGTTTTCAGCTATTCCAGTTTGCCACTTTTTTTTCCACTCATCTGAAAAAATATCTGGAGGAACCGAAAATATTTTTGAGGTGTTTCTGATTGATTCGGTATTATCCTTAAGGAATTTACTTCATTATTTTTGTTTTGTGGGGAAAAAAATGTGCATGCACTGTCAGTCAGACTTTAGAGAAATCTAACTTTTCAAATTGAAAGTAAGTTTCTAAATTCTCTAGAATTGTGTTGATAAAAGGTTATATCCTTGTATTGATTCACTGTACACAAAGTGTCATTGCAGTTCATTGTGTAGGAATACAAGAGAACCAACTGACAGTGCATGTGGCTTTTGCTGGGTGATAAAACTGCTGTATTCTCGATTTTGTGTAATTGAAAGAGGTAATACGGGAATATCTAGCCAGAGGTACAGTGCCCCTTCATTCAGTTTGTGCTCATTTTCAGGCAGGTGGTCTAGGTAAATGTTTATTATAATCCCTTTTGGATTAACATCCAGGAATTTTAGCTACCAGCACTAAAATATTAGTTATAGTCTTACATTGCGTTTCTAACTCATTCAGTATTAAAGAAAATAAAACAGCCTTGATTTTTTTTGTATGTAGGGCAATTTTGTCATCTAACGGAAAATGGAACATCCAACTGAAGTTAAAATGAAGATACTCGAAGATTCTTCTACAAGACTGAACACTCAAAATCGGTATGTTGATTTTGTCATTACTGCAATCCCCTGGTAGGTTGTTCCCGATAATGCTTCTGGAATGAGCAAGAGGGAACAGAGGAGCACCTGGTTTGATCCACTCTGCAGACCCAAAAATAATCTCTGCAGTTTTCTGAGGGTTGTCTGTGCTGCGTTCTGCCCAGTGTGCCTTTGAACAGTGTGTAATCCACAGTGCTCTGTGGTCTGTCTTCTCTCCTTCTGCTCTTATTCACTCACAAAGAGATTTCTAATAACAAATCAAGAACAGACGCACATTTCTTGTAGGAATCACAAAAATAAAAGAGGATGTGACAGATGAGGCAAATAAGTACTGCCACAGCCCAGACCAACACCCGTATTTCTGTGGGCTGTGTAGTGGCTGGGGGTGGCTGTGTGGGACAACTGCTGACAAAAGAGCACTGGGTACACGTTCATACTAGATGCAGCCAGCAAGGCATCGGGTGGTAGGTCCTGCTGTACTAGGTTTCATATATGTGACTGTTTGCTTGGCAGATGTAGCTTATCTGGAAGCCTTGGATTTGGTATTTTGGTGGCAGTGGAGGAGCAGAGTCCTGAAATAAGAGTGAGAATTCAGACATTAGAGGGAAGCAAAGAGGGATCATACTGTGTTTCTACCATCAAGGAACAGCAACTCTGGTACTTTTCACTCTCACTGTGGGTTAAAGGAGGCTCTGTTTCCTTCAGAGCTCTCCCCAGGCACAGGACTGTGTGGGAGCTCATGTCCTGGCAGGAGGGACATGTGCTTTGCTTGCCGAGGTTGGCATGTGCTTTATGGCATTTTTGAACAGTATGTGAAAATATGGAAACTGTTGGGCACAGCGGTGCAAGGCCTGTCTCTTGTCTTATGGGATATACACTGGCAGACCCGGGAAATTCCTGGGGATCATCCACACTGGTGAGCATACAGAAAAAGAGGTTTCCTGCCTGGGATTTCAGCTAGGGCACGGTGCTGTGTGCAGAAAGAACCGGACACTGTGTGCATTGTCAGAGAATTTGGCCTCGGGGGAGCTAACAGGGATGCTGTGACAGGATACTGTGCACACAATGACTTATATTTCCAATCAAGATTAATAATTGTTCAGGCCATCAAACATAAATAGCTGGTGTTTAGACAAATGAATTTTATATCAAGCTTTCGGTCATAGGTATTCACGCACTGCCACATCAATTGAAAGCAGGATGAGGGCCATCAAAGAAGCACTGGTTTATGGGCAGTCTGACCTGATGGGTCCTGGGAAAAGTGTAGGTTTCAGTGCTGAGTACACAGATCAGCCAGGCTAAGCCTGCATGGGAAAGGAATGGTCAGAATATGTTGCTCATCATTATGGCATGAGAGGAGTCAGTTTAAAGTTTGTGTATGTATACTGTATACTCTTCTGTGTTTTGTGTTGGCCTGTTTACTGCCATGTTTACTTGTTGTATGAGCAACACCATACCTCAAAGTAGTTGGTCCCACTGCTATTACCAAAGCAGTAGCAGCCAAATGCAGAATTTTGTTTCTGTGGGGGAGATGGATGCCATGGCGACAGAAATCACAGACCTAAAAGCCAATGGGGAGTTGGCTTTGAACTCTCCAATAAGGCAATGGAGAGTTCACTGGCTCCAACAACCCTCCTCTCTGGCAGCTGAGCTCTCAGTCCAGAGGTCTGACATTTATTTTCCTTTGCCTCTCTGAGTCACACAGATTCTTTCTCTCTGTGATTAGGTGGGAAGCACACTGCGTGGCCTGGCATGACACTTGTACAGGTGGCACCTCTTACTTCATGTTGTTGATATTCACATTGGCTTCAGAAGAACATCTGGCAAAAGCCACCAAATACTTACCCCAGTATAGAGAATCAGAAGCAAAATGTAGTTATGTGATATACTAAAACATATATTGTAAATTACAGATGTGCCCATTTGGAAACGGAATATAAGTTCATTCATACAATTGACCTTAACTCAGAGCAAAAGTTCAATAACATTTGAATTAATCTCTCAGCCTGGTACTTGAGGACAATGTTTTGCTCCTGTTCTAACTTCAGACACTGACCAGATAGAATTTCAAAGGTGTCCTTGCAAAAAAAGAAACTCTTCTTACAGAGATGTTACAACAGTGTAACTCACATGTACAGCACTACCAAGTGGACATGTCTTTGTGCCCACTGGAGTTGCAGGTAAGGAACAAAACACTATGAGAAAATTTGGCACAAAGATGTATATTATACCTCTGGCTTTTAGAATCCAATGGGATTAAATCTTAAAAATTTCAGTACTTTTAAGGACAAAATTTAGCATTTTCGTTACAGTTCTAAGCAAATTACAAATGGTTGTGATGAGATTTTCAAACTCCTGATTTTTACAGTAACAAAGCCATGAGCAGTATGAGATTGCCCCCACCAGACTCTCCTATTTGGTAAAAAGTGTGCCAGAGCTCAGAGTGGCTCCCAACATTGCAAAAGCTAAACAAGTCACAACTGTAGGCAAAACACTTGTGCATCTGCAGCACAGGAGAGGCACTGTCATCTAACTTGGAGGAAAAGCATGAGGAAAGCACTGCTGACTCATAGGGACAGGTGGAGGAACAAAGCAGTGGCTTTGGCTTAATCACAGAATTGACTGTAAAGGAAAATTTTTATTGCCTAGGGATTAGTTCCATCATCAAATATCTTGCTCTTGACTAAAAAAATGAATATTTCTCTTTGATGTTCCATTGACTTATCACCATGCAAGCATTTTTCTGGCACTGGCACAGTTAGGAGAACCATCTTAGTAGGCCTGACCCAAATGTCACTGCAGTCAACCGGATAGGAAAAAAAGTTAGTCACTGGAGTGCTCTCCTACTGAAATACACAGCATTTGTTACTGATCTGTGTTATGACTCAGACTAATGGCTAAGAAAAGGCTCAATTTCTTATTGCTCCTTGATTTATTTATTTTTTGAAAACATTAAAATGTAGTCTTTCTTCAACATTTTGAGTTAGAAAGCTTTTGTTTCCTTCAAGCTGGAACTTTTTAAAATTTTGAAATCTTAGCAAATTTAGGCATAAATAGATTAAAGACAGATCAGCATTGTCAAAAGATATTACAAAATTATAGAAATGAAATGTTCCAGCTGACCTCAGCTCACATTTTTCAGATTTTCAATTTGTGGAAATTATTAACATTTTTGTCTTTCATCCTAAGCAGAGAAGGGGAAAAAAATGCCAGCAGCTCAGAACTATCTGCTTTAGCAGTAGCAGAATGGAGTTTCCCATTCTCCTCCAGTCCTACTTAGTTGCTCTGTTTTGAAGTTATTTGCTAAGGGCCACTTATTCCTGTAATTTATGAAGGCTTTCTAATAGAAGAGATGTAATGAGGCAATGGAAGTGGCAAAGTACTTACTGACTATGAAGACCAAAGCAGCTCATAATTTGAGCCTCCCTCACTCTGTTTACTCCCCAAACTGGCATTGGGCAGACAAGCAAAGCACCTTGCTGATACACAAGCTTCTGTCACACTCAGAGTCCTTAATAAGGTCTGGTTAAACTTCCTGCAGACTAAGTTTCAAAACATAATATTTTTAAATGCAATTAAAAATCTTAATAGATTTTACAAAAAGCTAATCCAAAAGAAAGAAGATTCTTCTTTGAGAACTTGCAAATAATGGAGAAAATTCTGACCACAACATCTCTGAAGCTCTCCCCAGAGTCAAAATGGAATTTTTATTGCTGTGCTGCCTTTTTAGTCTTGCCATTTTTTAGCACTTTTAGTTCTAGAAGCGAAGTCTAAATATATGAGCAAAAGTTTCTGATGCACTTAGAAGCAGATTATTCAGCCTATGATGTTTATGAACTGCAGGCCAATATAGTTCTTTCAAACCTCTGCATTGCTAAGGTTTCCAGGAAGTTGTTCATTGCTATGCCCTCTCTTACCAAAAAGCTTTACATGTCCCAGTGAGGCCAGCTACCATTCCTTGCTGGTAGAATTTACCCGTCTTCCTGTTTAAGGGCCTCTGTCACAGTAACAAGTATAGTGCTTGCTCCAAATGAAAGCTGTGACCAGCTTAAGACAATTCTCAGCTCAGAAGTCACAAACTTACCTTGTCAACCAAAGAATCACATTAAGACAAGATTAAGTGAGTAAAAATTTACATTCAATAGTGTATAAATGCATCAGCCAGGAACTACACCTTTGGACATTCAAACCGAGGTTCAATTAGCATGTCACTAAAATACAGTAGTTATTCCCCACTTCCAGAGAAGCAAAGTTTTCTGTTTAGATTACTTCAGTAATCACTATCACTGTAATAGCACAATCACTAGTGCTATAATTCTCCACATGAATATGGGTACTAGTATGGGAAGTCATAGCTGAGGTGGGAACAGATGCCTAGTCCCCTTCTAACCAGACCCACACCTTATTATTTCAACACCACAGAACCTCAGTAGCCACCTAAGCCAGGCACATTTCAACTGTTACTCATTAATTCTACGTTATTGAATATATCAACCTGTGATTAGGGATTTGTAAGACTTGCAAGGCTCAGAAAATTGTCATGTGGTTAAGTAAGTATCCTTAAATGTTTATGCACTGAAAAAGATGTAAAACATGGATACACACTTTTTACCACAGACAGAGCTGTTTGAAGGGAAAAAAATCAGGTTTTGGTTGGTTATCACAATTGAATCTGCAAACACTGGCTAGAAATAAAAAATAACAATTGACTGCCACTCTCTCCTTCTTCCTCATAAATCTGAATACTATGTCCTGTAAGTGAGTAATTACAGACTGCAGAACTAAAGGGGATATGAATTTCACAAGTTCTCTACATAGAATATTTTGGCTCCAAATTAAAGTCAAGAACAGCCATTCTGTTCTTATTCTTCAAATAATCACCCAAACTTATCATTATGCTAAAAAATTCTCTTTCAGGTTATCAGAATCTAAACACAGTCCAATTTCTATCAGGCCATGCATATTTCTCATTTATTTTTGGCTTGAAACTATTCACCTAAACATAAAAAATTTTCATAAATATTTTTTCATTACATTTGACTTTTAGCTGTTAAATTAATTCTCTTGAATTCTTATTGTATGCTTGAGAGTTACTTATTCCCAAACAGTCCTCAGGCTAATTTCATGTACCTTTCGCATCAAGTATTAATGTCTGTAGGGTTCCTTCTGTCGTTGTTGCAGAAGTTGAACAGACCAGCAAGGCAGAGTTAGAGGCCGAGCAACAATTGTGACCACTACGAAACAAACCCATCCCCACTTTGCTGTAGCAGCCACCATCTTGCCTAGTGCATCATTGCTACTAAGGGGATAAATCTGGTGTCTTGGCAGTAAGTTAAAGCATGGTTTGGCAAGTATGTCCAGGCTTTGATGCTGTGAGTTGTCCTTTCCAAGCAAGACTTCCTGGGTGGTATTTTAAAGCTATGCTGTCTGTTGCTGTTTTCCTGGATATGATAACACTGCAACATGTCTGTTTTTGAAGAGGCCTTGCTTATGAATGCTGCACATTTACTGATCTCTTCTTATGACCTTTTTTCCCACTCCAAAGTGGAAATGACAACAAATGAGCTCATACCACAAAGGCACAAGTGCCTCAAGGTTCCTCAGAGCGCAGCCAGGCCAGGGAACACGAGTTGAACCTGCAATAGGGAACAGCTGAATCTAATAGCTGACCCCTGGCCTTTGGCTCCTTTACTGTTGAGGCCCAGCAAAAGACATTTCCACCCATTCAGCTGGAGAGTCAGGTGTGAGACTGTATAATTTGCTGTTTTTTAAGAAAAACTCACTTCTACCAATAGAAGCAAGAGAGTAGTGCTCCCTCAGTATACAGCATCCACGGCTGCACAGCTGACTGCTCCCCAAAGCCACAGGGCAGGGTTTCAGTTTAGCTCAGCACATTCAGGGCATCTGGCTTTGGTAGGAGGATGGAGGAGGAAGGTGAGACACCCTGGGGTGTTCTCCTCCTCTAGGCACACCTCAGGGCCTCTGTGGACATTTGGACTCCCTCTCTCCAGTGCCGCTTGGTGCTCAATGGTGCGACACAGTCCCTGCTGCGGTCAGTGAGTAGGAGGCTGAAGTAAAATAGAAAAGATGCACTGATTCCATCTATTGATGTATGCTGCAGTGGAGGGATGACTGAAATAGAGCCTGCTCCAGTACTGAGACTTGCAGCACTTCAGGAAATCCCACTCCTTCTGATACAACTTTCACTTTCAGCATGACGGATTTGCTTAGCTAGTCCTCAGTGGAAACTTTACTTTGCACAGCAGTTGCAGTTATGAATCTCCAAGGAAAGAGAAGGAGAGAGAAAGTATTCATGTGGGGCCTTCAAGGAGTCAAAACAATAGCACTTCAAAAAGACCCAAACTCATTCTTCAGTCATTTCCAATTTAAATCTTCAGGCTTAACTTTAAAAGCATCTCAGTGGATTTTTTCAACATTCAACAGCAAGGCATAAATTTTCATAAAAATCTGCAAAGAAAAAAGAAATATGAAAGCAAAGAGACATCCATCTTCTGGTCAGTTCAAATATGCTATTTTTATGCTGTGAGACAGTGGAAGGTGAAAATGCAGCCTCACTTTAGTAAGATCCTGATAATGAATGTTTATGTTTTAAAAAAGCACGAAGCACAAATAGTATTTTCAAAGACTAGATGCTTTCTCCCTTTCTGTACTGTTTGTGCTTATATCTTGTATAATGATGTCTTATGAGTAATTTTCACATACCATTTTTAAATGTACATTCAACTACAGTTCTTGAAGGGGGGAAGAAATAAAGCTTTCCACACAAAATTTAGCACCATTTCATCAAGGTTTATATAAGAGACCAAATAATGCCAGGATCCATCAACTGGAATCTTCAAGAAACTCTTGGGTAGCTCTTTTCCCCATTTTTGCTGCCGCCACTGATGAGCAACTTGGTTTTCCTTCACAAAATTCATTCCTTACTCTGCCAAAAGAGTCTTGGCAAGCATTTTTTACATGAAACAGACAGTCTGTAATTAAACGCTTGTAGATGGCTGAACACAATGAATTATGAATACTCTGGGACATATAAACATCCTACAACAAGAATTTCATCTATAATCTGAGTGAACAAAATGAATGAATTCTAAGCACAATTTAATAAAATCTTTAAGACAACACAGCAACACTTTTCTCCCATTAAAACTGTACTGTGACAGTACCACACTTCTGCCATACCTTTAAAAAATTGTGGAGATCCCCCCCAAAAATGTAGATTTTTAATATTTTACTCCAGAGAAAAGAGCCAATGCACCCCAAAGCACAGCTCAGGCAAAAGAACAAACATGAAACCTGTAGAAATTAAAAGTAATTCTTCTGGTGGCAGGATCTGACTTTTTTGCTTTCTTTCCTGAAATAAAGCAATCCTTCCTTTCTGCAGACTTTGTATCAGTAGGCTTATAGTAAGGTTGATCAGCTGTTAACTTTTAAATTGTGATTTTGACTTGTGCACCACTTTCCAGCAACAGATGAAAGATACAGAGTATTCTTCCACTGCTTGCCTGAGAAGTGAAGTACTTATGGAGTCCATGGTGTGTTAATTTGGACTGGTAGCTCCAATGGATTACTTCCCATTGTGAAGATGTATCTACAGGATTTCTGGACGAGAGTATTCATCTTGACCAATCTTTAGCATGTACACATTGTGCACTGCCCAAGTGCAACTTTCCCATTTGATGCCAGTTTCCAAACGGCTTTCCATCATCCTGAGCTCTAATGGAATACTTTGTGTAGTCTTTATGTGTAAGTCTATATGGTCTAGAGCTAGGTATGGAGGTTGGTGGCCCTGAATGTGGCAGGGGAGTTGGAGCTTGATGATCCTTGAGGTTTCTTCCAACACAAGCCATTCTATGATTCTATGATAAAAGTAAAAATAATGCACCTGAATTGCCACTCCCAAGAAAAGCAACATGTCTCCAGATTAAGGGCATACACCAGCTCATATGAGAGCATGTTTAAAACAGGTTGGGAAATGTTGAATGTTTGGTTTTGATTGAAAAAAAATATTTTGACATTTCGGAACTGATTTTTTTCTAAACGTGTTGGATGAAAATAGTTTTAATCTTAAATCTTTGGATGAAAATAGTTTTAAAAATATCAGCTTCTTTCCCTATGAAGGAAATTTCATCTGTCAACTGGCTGTACCATCCAAAACAAGTCAAAGGCAGGAATAAGTAGAAAACACATGTCCTAAATAGGTACGTCTCTGTCTATTGCTGAGCCCAAGTTTAGCTCAAATGGAATCGTTTGGATTGAGTTGCTTGTCTTTTTTTAATGGCCTAATTTTGTAGCGGTAGCCATGACTATCATAACAACTAAAACAAGAAAAACATGGAATTGGACTCAGAATTAGTACATTTTGTCTGCCTGTGAAGAAGTCCAACTCAAACCTCTTGCTCCTAAACACAAGGGCATGGGCATGGAACAGAGCTGGCAGCTCTTTAAGGACACCCTTCTGAAAGCGCAACAGATCTCCATCCCCAGCAGAAGAAGTCGAGCAGGGGAGGCAGGCGACCACCGTGGCTGTGCAAGGACCTGCAGTTTAAACTGAGGGAAAAGAGGGAAATGCACAGGAAGTGGAAGCAGGGTTGTGTAGCCTGGGAGGAATACAGGGCTGTTGTCCGTGTGTGCAGAGATAGGATTAGGAAAGCCAAGGCGCAGATGGAGCTGAACTTGAAGAGGGATGTGAAAGATAATAAGAAGGGGTTCTACAGGTACATAGGCAGGAGGAGACAGGCCAAGGACAGTGTTCCCCCTCTGATGAAAGGTAATGGGGAGCTGGCTTCCTCAGACGTAGAAAAAGCTGAGGTACTCAATGAGTGCTCTGCCTCAGTCTTCATGGGTGGTCAGGCTTCCCATGTCTTCCAGGACCACGAGCCTCTAGGTGAAGGTGTGGGGAGTGGTTTCTGTCCAACTGTAACAATGGAACAAGTCCAAGTCCTCCTCATGAAATTGAACATATATAAGTCCATGGGGCCAGATGATATCCATCCTAGGATTCTGAAGGAGGTGGCTGATGTGGTTGCCAAGCCACTCTCCATCATATTTGAAAAATCATGGCTGTCTGGTGAAGTCCTCCGTGACTGTAAAGAAGGAACATTATTCCCATTTTTAAAAAAGTAGGAAAGGAAGACCTGGCGAACTACAGGCCTGTAAGCCTCACCTCTGTGCCTGGGAAGATCATGGAGCAGATCCTCTTAGAAGCTATGTTAAGGCACATATGACATAAAGAGGTGATATGGGACAGCCAGCGTGGCTTCACCAAGGGCAGATCTTGCCTGACCAATCTGGTGGCCTTTTATGATAGACTGATGGCTTCAGTGGATGGGGGGAAGACGATAAATGTCATCTGTCTGGACTCCTGCAAAGCCTTTGACTTGGTCCCTCACCATATCCTTCTGTCCAAATTGGAGAGGTGTGGATTTGAAGGATGGACTGTTTGATGGATTACGAATTGGCTGGCTGGACGCAGCAAAAGGGTTGTGATCAATGGTTCTGTGTCAGGGTGGAGGCTGCTCACAAGCAGTGTCCCTCAGGGGTCGGTCTTGGGACTGGTACTCTTCAACATCTTCATCAATGACACAGACGATGGCATCGAGTGCACCCTCAGTAAGTTTGCAGATGACACCAAACTGAGCGATGCAGTCGATACATTGGAAGGAAGGGACCTGGACAGGCTGGAGAAGTGGGCCTATGAAAGCCTAATGAGATCCAATAAGGCCAAGTGCAGGGTGCTGCACTTGGGTTGGGGCAATCCCAGGTATTTATACAAACTGGGGGAAGATCTCCTTGAGAGCAGCCCTGCAGAGAAGGACTTGGGGTCCCGGTGGACAAGAAGCTGGACATGATTCATCAGTGTGTGCTTGGAGCCTGGAAGGCCAACTGTGTTTTGGGCTGTATTAAAAAAGGGGTGGCCAGCAAGGAGAGGAAGATGATTGTCCCCCTCTACTCGGCTCTTGTGAGGCCCCATCTGAAGTATTGCGTCCAGGCCTGGGGCCCCCACTACAGGAAGGATGTGGAGATCTTGGATCCAGAGGAGGGCCACTAAGATGATCAGAGGGCTGGAGCACCTCTCCTATGAGGAAAGGTTGAGGGAACTGGGACTGTTTAGCTTGGAGAAGAGAAGGCTCTGGGGAGACATCATTGTGGCTTTCCAATACTTGAAGGGAGCGTATAAACAGGAGGGGGAATGGCTGTATACAAGGGTAGATAGTGATAGGACAAGAGGGAATGGTTTTAAACTGAGACAGGAGAGGTTTAGGTTAGATATTAGTAGGAAGTTTTTCATACAAAGGGTTGTGATGCACTGGAACAGGTTGCCCAAGGAGGTTGTGGATGTCCCATCCCTGGAGGCATTCAAGGCCTGGCTCTGGTCAGCCTGGTCTAGTGATTGGCGATCCTGCACATAGCAGCAGGGTTGAAACTAGACGATCAACGTAGTCCTTTTCAACCCTATGATTCTATGATTCTATGATTCTATGACATGCTAATTTTTTAGGTTTGACTGAGGTTTCACAGCTTCTAATGTAAATTTATATCTGTTACCATTCACTACACCAGATACAGTTATGACAAATAATCTGTAGGCTTACATATTTCCCTAACAGATTCTATACCACCTTGGAGTTACAAAGAGAGAAAAAGAAAGTCTTTTTATGCCAAAGTCTTTGTCCTCTGTAATTTTGGGAGCATATTGGGATTTCTGCCTGGTAAGTCAGGCTGCTTTGATTTCTGAGGTTCCTACATTAGGAGGTGTAGTAGAAATGCTAAATCATGGCCTGAAACAGTGATTGAGCACCTGGTAGGAAGGCAGGGCCAATCTAGGGGAGCTCAGCTACATGCAATGCACCTGAGTGATTGGAAGGGTTGCAGCTAGGATCCACCCCTTCCAGACCTCATTTGAGGGTTGGCAGTAAAGGCAAAGGTATTGTGCTGGAGATCCCTACCTACTGGAGGCTTTCTAAAGGTGAGCAGTTTTTCTTCTTTTGTTTCTGTGTCCCTGGCTGCTGCATTTGGGTTTGTTCTCATTTGCTGCAGCCTAGGATAGTGCTACTCTGCTACTATTGCTATACTTTCCATCACTTTATAGCATTGCAGGAGTGATAGCTGGTAGTTGCTCAGTCAGGAAGAGACCTGCTCATCATTTCAATCCAGTGGCAATAGGTTCCCTTGAGTGTCTCCCTTTTTCCACACATGCCTTCCTTGTTATATTCCTAATGCAAGGACCTGTAAAGTGTCCTGTATGAGTTCTGCTATCAGCATCTCTGTTCAGTAGCTACAGCAGAGGACTTCTCTTCCAGCCATACGCAGATATTCATATTCCCTGTTTTTTAATATGTTGAAAAGTAAAGGTATTTGACTCAGCATCCTGGCTGATCTTTTGCTACCTTAACGAAACACTTTTTCTGCCTAGTATGTGAAGACTGAGATAATCTGAGGGACAACCTGCAGAAGAGAGTAGCCATGGCATGATCACGTGTGCCTGTGAAAGAAAACTTGCTAATATTTATTGCCCCCTTTCTAAAGGGTCAGTCTTTGAAGCTGGGACACCTAGATTCAAAATTCCCCACCACTGCAACAGACCATCTACTTAGAAAGGGGCTAATCTCACATCTCCTTCCTCTCCCACAGGCTCTTTTCCTAGGTAGTCTGTGGTTGCCTCTGTTGGTGTTAAATTAATCCCTTCACCTCTCTTTGTTAGGCCTTTCTGTGAAAAAGTGAAGTATCTTTGAATAAAGCTTTCTTGTTTTACAGTAATGTTGGTGTTAGGACTGGGGAAATACTTTAGGCACAAGATTATTGCCAGTAGTCCTTATTTTCTGAAAGAAAAGCAGGATGTTTCTTGGCAACACCATCTGTGAGAAATAGGATCCTCCCAAACATTTGGGAAAAATCCCTACTGCCAGCTCCCACACATCACATTATTTTTCCCTTGGTATTATGTTGTCTCTTGAAACAATAACTTAAGTGAAGATGTAGAAACCAACTGAACCAATTGCAAACTTTACTTATATACTCATAACCTAGAGTGAGAGCCACATCACTGCCATGGTTTCAGGAAGCTGGAGGAACATGCATAAGTCCCTCATACAGGGTCCTACAGAAATCTAGGTATCAAACATGCCCAGATATTACATACATTACTGGTTTATTGCTATCTGTGAAAAGCTGTAGGAAGACAATTTGTTACTTTTGGGAAGTTGTGCTTCAGGTAACAAATCTCAGTCAGGACTGAGAGTGTTCATGATACAGATAAAAATGTGGAATGAAAATAGCTGTCTTTACTCCATTAGCATGTTCAGCCTGTAGTACAATACAGAGCTAAATGTGAAGTTACAAATTCTTGCTTAAAGAAAAAACTGTTATGCAATGTTTCTGGACATACTGTTTTATCCTGTTTGGCTGTTTTTTTTTACTCTGTACATGCGTCATTTCTTTGTCTCCAGTGAACAGCAAATTGAGTCATGACTCTGAATCTTGAAACAGGTGAACTATGTGAGGGAGTGAGATGATGGGCCCAGACACAGCACAGCCTGTTGCCCACAGCTTTTTCCCCTCCAGCTCAAAAACAGCTTTGGGGGGAGGGGGGGGGGGGGGGGGGGGGGAAAGGAGAGGGAGAAAAAAAAAAAGGAAAAAAAAGGGGGGGGGTTGGGAAGGAACAATAAAAGTGCCTGAGATGGCAGGGAGTAGAAAGACCTAATTTTCATTGAAATCACTTTCAAAGCAGAATTTGAAGGAAAAAAAAAATGGAAACTAAGTATTTGGAAGAGGGGCAAGTTTTTTTTGTTTGTTTGTTTTTTGTTTTTTTCTGCTATCCAAATAGGAAACTGGGAGAAATGGAGCTTGAACTTCTTGTTGAAAATGCATCTTTTGTGAGGAATAAGAAAGAATTGTAAGGGACAAATTAGACATGTGATAGATTGCTTGTGGTTGTGACTCTTCAGCAGAGAAAAGGAAAGGATGTTTTTAATTTCAGGTTTATGGAAAAATCTCATAAAAGAAAGAAAAGAGTGGTAAACATGAACATGACTCAGGGGATTTAAAATGTAATGCAAATGTAAAAATGTGACCAGTGACAACCAGGCAAACTAAATATAAGTAGTCATGAGAAGCTGGCCTGATATAAATGGAATTTGAGGGAGAAAAGTACATTACATTCGAGGTGTTGAACCCAAGTCTTAAATAAAAGTTTGAAACACTCACAGGATTGGATATTTCTATTACTATTTTTACAAATTTCCTTTCCAGAAGAGTCTGTTCTGGATAGCATATCTGACCTCCTGCATTACTCAGGTCATCTGGTTTCTCCCAGCCATTTCTTTATCAAGCCCCAAACCCTGCAGCTGAAGAGAGAGTCTTTCAAAGGGCAGGATGTCTTGCATAGTAGATTCCAGCTGATGGTTCACAGATCTCTAGCCAGTTGCATTTTCCCATTTAAAACACTCATCCTGTTTCCACGTTGCAGCTTTCAACTTCTAGCTACTGGGCCTTCCTGTGTCTTTGATTACCAGACTTAAGTGCTCTACATATCAGTTATTAACTTTGTGTGTGTTATTATTCACAGCTCTCCACATTGCATCCATAGGGTATAAATGCCAACACAGACAGGATCATGAGAGGAGAAACCTCTATGTTGCTCACTGCTTGGAAGTTTTCAAAGTTTGGTCCAACAGACAAAGTAAGCTGAAGAAGATAAAACTGTAGCAAATGCAACCATTTTCCCTACTTAAGTAGGACACTAATAAGAATCATCAGTGTTTCTGAGGCAAGAAAGATCTTTCCTAAATATTTATCAATGCAGAGCTGAGTGAAATGATTTAAAACCAGTAGTCAACCAGGCAGGAAACTTTATTTCACTGACCAACTGTACCATGCTCCTATCCACTTTCATATTGTGAGAAAAACCCTCAACGTATTTTTAAAAGTGAGAGAAGGCAAGATTGTCCAGGTCTAAACACTTTGTTTTCAGACTTACTTAAAAACTTAACAGTAAGTGTGTTTGGTGTGAGTTTGGATTCAAACTTATTTTACACAATATCAGAATATTCTCATGAAACCAGAAGCTAGCCTATCAAATTGTAGCACAGAATAATTTAAGATTCCTGTCAAGCTCGTTGCTCATTTGAAAGTTTTTGTTTTTTTTTCTGTTCTTTGTGCAAAATTCCCATTTTTACCTGTCTGAAACTGAATATGAAAAATTTCATATTATCTACCGTTTACATTATTATTGAAGTAGCACCAGATTTGAGAATAAGCCTACTTTTAAAATGTACATTAAAGAATGTACCACATATCAAAGAATTGCTATTGCACATTCTTCCTCTGTGCAGCACTCCAGTTCTCCTGCCTGTATGATAAACCTCCTTTTCCAGATTCCTGTTAGGAAGTTAGCTCACAACTGACAGATGTATTTTCATCTTGTTATGTAGGAAAGTCTAGTTTTAGTATAAAATAATTACCACAAGCTTATTAGTGTGCCTGGCTCAGGCACTATAGCCTGGACAGATGTCTAATAACATGTACCCACATTCTTTGGCAAGTTTTTATACAGCCACAGATGAGTCTGGAAAAAAAAACAAACAAACATAGCAATGAATTCCTGCAGCTGGATAAAAATTAAAAACAAGACTTTCAGAGGAAGACACAATGTGAGGTGTGTATAAACTCTTTTTTTCTTATCTTCACTACTGATAGTGTTATCTAGATCTAAGAGTCTCTGAAGTGTTTCACACTCCTGAAGGGGGGATAGCTTTGAAGTTTCTTCTCATCCTTAAATAGGATTTCTGCTCCGTGAAGCTCTTTATTGGAAGGTGCCTCCTGCAGCAGCTTTTCATTATTCACCCCTCAGTTCCCCCTGCAAGACCTTCCCATCTCAGCATGCTCCCTATTGTACATTTCTGCGTAGAATGCAAAGGAGGACAGGGAGAAAGCCATCCACAACTGAAGGCAATCTGTGCAAGTTCTGCGCCAGTAACATCACACTGATCAGTGGGCACATTGCTCTCTAGAGCATACAGAATGACAGGAAAAGCGTAATAACACTTTTGCATCCCTGGCTTATGGGTCCTTTGTTGTTATGGCTACAAATATAGCTGATGTATTATGAAGTTTGTTTACAGTGTTATCTGCTTGCCTCTCAGTCACCGATTCTCTCTGCTAACATCTTCTTTTCAACTGTTCTTGGACTTAGAAGAGTCTTCAGACATTCCATGTTTGGATAGCTGCACCTTTATTGCTGTTAAAAACCAAGTAGGACCTATTTCAGGAAGCCATTCTGGTGACAAAGTTACAGATTTAGAAATGGTTGTTTTTCTGAACCTAGCATCAAGGGCAATCACAGTTTTGATGAACTTGCCCAGGTTCCTCCCCTGACTGCATGGGCAAGCTCAGAATGAGAAAATTAACATCATACTTTCTTTTTTTGGGTCTTTCTACAAAGGGCTCCTGGAAGGTAGTAGATTGTTTGCTTTCTACCTTCTATAGTTTACGTTGTAAGCAAAAAAAAAAAAAAAAAAAAATCAACCCTAAAAACAAACAAACAAAAAAAACCACCAACAAAAACAAACAAACAAAAACTGTATTAAAAGACAGGATCTTCCTTACCAAGAGTTCTCTTCTTTGTCATGCAAATAGCAGATGGACTTTCACTCCTGTTTCTTCTTTTAAAGGCTTTCTGGTCCAGTGAATCTGAATTTGGTTTATTCCACTACTGCATTTTGGATATTTACTAAACCTTTGTATGTGCTCAGCCAGACTAGGCATCTTTCTATTGGTGGTTTGAGGAATAACTGCTACCTCTTTGTTTCCTTTCCCTTCTTTAGGAGGGGAAATTAAATTTCTGTGTTTGTCCTGACTGGATTAACTGCTTGGTCTAAACAAATTCAGACTGAGCAGCCTGATTGGAAGCTGAAATTGGTCGGAAGCTACAGTTCACTGCTCATAGAGATAGCACTCTCTTCTGGCAGTGTTTCGTCATCATCTTATTGTGGAGGTGCCTATTTTTTTTTCCTTTTTATAGACAGAATTTGTGTGGAAGGTGACATAATTCTTTTAATTATTATTCTAAATCATGCAGACAGCTTTTTTCCAGTCAGACAATAAATAAACCTATTTTCTGGTATCTCCTTTTGGGGCATTTTCTCATTGCGATTCTGTTTTCCAAACCAGGAGGAGGAGGATGTGAATCCTTCAGCTCTTAGTAATGCCTGATAAACGCCCACTAGAGGTCTTTTTTCCCTTTTTCAGTACTCTTTGACTTACTTATGATTATCTCATTCAGGTCTGAAGTGAGCTTGAATGTATTCGCCTTAGAAGCACTGCTGATGAAAGCTTTGTTGAAACTTATAGTCTTTGAAATGGCTTGATTTTGATGAAACAGGATGTTTTGATGAAATTTTAATTCATTGACAGCACTTTCAAATGTTTAAATAGCAAACCAAGTTATCTGCCTTCAGAAAACATTTGGCTACGTAGCTCATAAGCAATCACTGGATGTTCTGTTGGGTTTCATTTAATCCCTGGCTGCATGAGTTCCTCTCCATTTAGTATAAATACAGAGCAAAAACAAGCAAGGGATGTGCTATGATTACCAAGTTAATCCAAGGGTTTTATTTTTATCTTGTTTTCACTCTTTCTTAGATATATACATTGTCTCAGTTTAGACAAGTGAGTATTTCAGTGAGAGGGCCTTTCTTTTCTTAATAGTTGGTACATGTCCTGTAAATCCATTTGTGACAGACACTGGAGTATGTCATACATAAATACGAAGAGAACAAAATATAGAAAAGAAAATTATGTCATTTGCCTTCTTTTCCCTAGTTAAAATATGAATTGTACTTCTGGAGTTCCTAGGTACTCCTGATCTTAGCCTCTGGGCCTGTTGTGTTATACATCAAACAAATATGCAGTAAAAATCTGTTTCAGAATTTAGGGCTGGATGCAAGGGAAGCCAATTTATCTGGAAATTTATTGAATTACAAGAACAGTAAGACAAATTAATCTGTTCTTACACCACTGTGTGTTTTATCTGTCATTTAGATTGCAGTTCTTAAATACTTCCTGTTAGAGCAAGAAGCTCACTGCTACAAAGCTAAATTTCTTCAAATGTATTTGAATTGTTTCCCAGTGCTGTCACTGTAAAACTTACATTTAATTCTCACAGTGATAACCTATACTTAAAAAATGCTATGTCTCTTCTAAGATCCTCAACAAAACAAATAACCTCACTTCATCAGCTATGTGTAGGAACGTGAAGGAAATGCATCACGTTAATGATACATTTTATAGGTAATTTACAAAATCTTTGCATACTGTATAAAACTCCTGACTTTCTGTTAGTTAACATGTAAAGAAGGCTGGATGCTCTGAATGTAAACCATTGTTTGGGGAAAATAGTGATAGAAATTTCTTGGAGGAAAAAAATAGTATTTGCGTCATATCATCCAATATGAGAAGTCTGTGCTGGAACAGTTTGTTTTCTACCACTTGTTTTAATTTTGATGTTTCTAGTACCTGTCAATATTGTCCATGCTTAGGCACAATGTAGATATGAATGTATGTAGGACAAAGTATCCTGACTGTTCCACATAATGCAACATAATTCATAGTCTGAGGCATCTTGCAACAGGCAATTTGAAGGGGAGTGTGTGTGTACATATATACATATTCTAGATTGGATGTAAATTCTAGTTGTTTTTGAAGACAGTCCTCAGAAACAAATATCTGGAAGTGGACAGAGGAACTGGTGTGACCTCTAACACAAATGCCAGCAATACAGAATAGGAAGAGAACGTAACAGCAAGATAACTTTAATGTGTGAACAAAACAACACTAGAAATGTGGCTCTGAGAGGGCACAAGCAGGCTGAGAGAGCCTTTTGTTATTTGTTTCCCTCTGTGTTTGGATTAATGCAACTGCAATTTCAGAGTAGCCAGAACTGTTGGGAGGTAATGAAAGAGATGGTTAGCTATTCAGCTTGAAGAAAGCAATACATAAGTGGCTGTCAAATATACTATTGATAACAACTTTGTGTACATTTAATATTCAGAGAACTGTAGAGTGGCTTGGACTGGAAGGGATCATCTAGTTCCAAACCCCTGCTACAAGCGGGGATGCCTCCCTCTAGACAGGTTGCTCAAAGCCCCATCCAGCCTGGCCTTGAATGCTTCCAGGGAGGAAGCATCCACAACCTCACTGGGCAACCTGTTCCAGTGTCTCAGTACCCTTACAGTAAAGAATTTCTTCCTAATATCTAGTCCAAACCTACCTTCTTCCAGTTTAAAGACACATCCCCTTGCCCTGATGTTACCTGCCCTTTATATTTTCTTGTCCCCCTTGAAGAAAATTCACCAGTGACTGAAAAGTTTTGTTTTCTAAGCTGAAAGAATACATCTTTATGACTTCTCAGAAATTTAGTGCAAGCTGTATTTCTACAGAGATGTACAGACAATGCTATAAAATCAGGGCTTATTTTACTTTTCCAATTCCATTTGTTTAGTCAGCTTTGTAAATATACAGCAGTCACAAAAAGATTCAAATTTCTAGATGACAAGAATCATAAGTTTAGTCACAGAATTTTGTTTGCTGAGGAAAAAAAAAAAAAAAGCATATTGCCAATCTATTATAAGATTCCTGACAAAAGCTTAGAAAAAATAATGCTGAAATTTTAAAAATAAATCTCGCCTTAATTAGTTTTTTTTTTTTTCTTTAATTAAAAAAAATAAAAATAGGGAAAAGCCTTCTCTCCCCCTCCAGGAGGTAGCTACCAAATTTGGTTGCTAGATGCATATAATTACATCATTGGGAATCCATAACGTGAGACCTCAGAGTGTTCCAGGGGCAGAAGAGCACTGGGTTCAATCCGGGTGTTGTCCATATATGGCTGCAAAGGACAGCTGGCATCTGTGCAGATGTAGCACAGCCGTCAGCACAGAACTGGGACAAAACAGCCACGACAGCATGCTCCTGCCAGCAGCCTTCTCCTGGGAATTTCAGGAATGCCCTCAGCACTTATTCCACAGGAAGCTATCGGTTAAAGGCACACAGCTACAGTTCTGTGCGTTTCTTTACTGAAGAAGCTTGAGTCCCTTTGAAACGGATGTTACTTAGTTATGTGGGTAGATGATGATGTGTTTTCAGTAGTATTAAATCTTCTAAATAAGGTCTGCTCTTTACTGTCTATTTTTAGTGCCCACTATTTACATACAAACTAGTGTTGCCTTTTACTCCCCCCTTAGTGGATATCTATTTCTGAAATAAATTTAATACATTTGAATCTAATGATAGTCATGATGAATAACCATTTCTTAAAGTCATGAGGAATGCCAAATTAGAATGATAAGAAGTGCTTCTGAGAACAATTCACAGTGTATTCAGAACGTGAATATGATTTGACAGATAATGAAATAATAGATCTTTACCTTGGACTTGAACAAATGTTTATATTTGTGAATAGATAGATTACTTCACCAAGAGAAGATGTAAGACTTCCAGGCCATCTGTGCAAAGAATCATAAATTCTGAGTGTCCTACAAAAGCACATTCCTCAGGGCTTGCAGGTGATGAATGCTCTAGCCTAAAAGCAAAGGATGCTAGTCCTATTAAATGGTACTGATTACACGTGTGAAATTAAACAAGTTCCAAAATGCTCTGAAGAGTTGCTATCTTGAAAGCTCAAAAGTTTGCAACATCTTGAAGTGGACCACATAAGTACATCAAAGAGTCAGTGAGAACTGGATAAGCTACTGATCCAACCCAGGTTTTCTGAAGGGTTTAGTTGTTTCCTGAATAACACCCTCAGATTTTTTTTTATTAAGAGCATATTCAGAGTTTAAGTGGTCCCTCAGAAATCCCATGCACTTTACACGAGACTACTTTCTACATACGTAAATGTGTGCAGGTGTACATGTGAGTATTTTCTGTGTGCACTTCTGTGTGTGCAGAACTTAGCTAAAAGTAGATAAACTACATTTTAGAGGCTTAAAAAAAAAACAAAACATGGAAGCAGTATATAGCATTCTTTGCTTGTACAGTCTAACATCTCACCTAGGGTTAAAACTTCTATGCATATCCAGATACCTAAATAATAACTTTATTTTAACTGGTCTGGTACTCTGCTAGCTCCTCATACTTCAACAGAGAGACAGATATTTTACAGATTAGTCAAAAGGTGTTTATGTGTGCAAATATAAATTAAAAAATCCATTTGAGGACCAAAGTTTGCAAAAGGCTTTTAGTCTGTAGCATCACAGTGAAACACTTATATATGTTAGTATGTATAACACACATATGTTTACATATATTTGCTTTAAAGTTTTGTTTCTTTCAAAAGAGACCTCTTATAGACCAATTTCTGTAGGCTTGAGGAAATCGTCTATTACTTGGGGGATGAAAGTATGTATTTCACCATCTTACTTCCTCTAGAAGTTTCTTACCAGCATTTCTAATTACACTGGTCTTCCTCTGACACAGAAGGACAGCAGGCCATGAATGACAGAAACCTGTCTCAATAGAAGCACAGAATTAATCAAATGCTCTTTTGTTTATGCCTAGTTAGACAGAGCATCAGATGCACTGGGGAACTGGCATTTCTGTCAACTTCATTATGAGAATAGAAGGCAAAGAATACATCACCTTTGCCTTCTCTCTTTCCATTGGTAGAGATTTATGCAGCTCAATTTGTTAACAGAACGGTGAAGAGTTAATACACCATTCTTTCATAGAATGGCCTCACATGTTTTTCATTTTCTGGTTTGGAAACTCACAGAAAGATTACCACTGGCATGTTATTAAAAAGACTGATATGTCTTTGAAGTAGAGTGCTGCCTCTGTCATCATCTTTTACCAAATAATGGTACAAACCCTGATTAAACACTTTCCATGATTTTTTATTTTTTATTTTTTTAATAACTTCACTTTTAGCATAGGAAAAAAAAAGACTGAACAGTAATGGTTTGAAAACGAAATATCAAATACTATTTTGCAGGAACTGTATGGCACCTGTAATGGAACATGCAAGCTCTACAGGAAACAAAAGAAAGCAATAAACTACATCATCACTACCTGTGTTCATTCTTGATAAATAGAGAGACATTATTGTAAAGTTCAGCAAATTCAATATATAGTTTCACTTCATTCAGTAAGACAGGCACAAGAATTGCTGCTTCATTTTACATTTTCTTATGATGCAAGTCATGACGACTTGCTATTGCAAATCCAGCCATCTGCTTACAATCTGTAAATAGAGTTCTCTGCATGTGTCTGCACTAACATGAACATGTACAAAGTAACTTAAACTTCTTTTACTCTTCCTCTTCAGTCAGTTGCTCCTGGCTACTGATCAACGCAAGATATTAATTCTAAGTATTGGTAGGGAGTGTTATTGGCTATGTTACAGACAAAGAGCCATTAAGGAGCAGGCCAAAGGAAATGCAGAATGCTGATGCATTCACCCATGTACTAACTGTGTGATTGCACAAGATCACAGAGTTTCTTTTGGGCTGCTTTGTCTACATGCCCATTCAACTTGCACTATTCCAACGTGGCCCAGGTGTATTGACGATAAACAAAGAGGAATCCAGGAGCTCCAGAAGTTTTTATACCAGCTAACAGAAACAAAATAATTTGGGTAGGACAGTAAAGTTTTTCATTGTTTAGGAATGTTTGGGATGCAGTAGTAATCCTGATGATTTTAGACAGTGGCATGGAATAGTCATTTGTTATAGGCCTTTTATAAATTTGGCTGTTTCTTTTCATGTACTAAAAGACAAAAACAAAAAGGTCTGGAACACAGATTTGTAAAATGGGTATAGCCTTTAACTGTTGGTTAGGTACAACACTGTGAAAAGATAATAAACTATAAAACATACACTTTTATGAGACCTTACTCTAGAAATTGTCAGGGTTGTCTATATCTGAATTTTAATCAAGCTTTTTCCTTCTCTCTTCTCAAAGGCTGCAAAATGAGTAGGATTCAAGGACAAAGAGAAGCCAAGGAAGTTTATCTTGAATTTTTCATACATTTCTCCTTTATTCTAGGAAATTAAGGTATAAATCAAGATAAATGAACAGTAAACAGCATCTAATAAGAACATCTACCTACCTCCATCTGGTTTCAATATTAAAATGACTTTTATATAACATCTTCTGACTTCTTCACTGAATGGAGGATAATTGTTAATATAAGAAATATTAAAATACTATTTTAGAGGATTAATAGACATCTTTCTAACACTGGGTCAAATATTATGAGTAGATCTGCAGTAGAGGATGATCCCATTCATGCGTCGTACTTGGAAGAGATGAAATATACACAGTACTTTTTATAGGTGAGCTCAGAAGCAACATTTCTTAAATTTGACATTACATAGATACCCAAAAGAGCTGAATGATACTTGAGTCTGTCTTATTTTGTTTGACTTTACGAAATGCTATGCACAGCAGAAAAGATCTGTTCTTCGCGACTGTACTGCAGCTTGCATGAAGGGGGCACGTTCTCTGCCTCCTTTCCTTCTTCTCCTTTCCTATCTTTTATCAAAGAACTATAAACTGTTTTAGTGGTGCCTATTTAATGAACTTTTGCAGTACCTTCCTTCATCCTTCTGACAGGTTAAATATGGAGTGGGACGTACTTGTTCTCATAAAGCAGAAACTCAGCTCTTCCAAAAATTTGTAATACAAGAAAAAAAATTCTTCCTTTTACTGTGGTTTGTTGAAGCTTGTTTTCTTTCATGCTTTATAATAAGCCATGGCATTTAACGATGCCTTCAATAAACATCACTAACATTTTTTTCCTCTCTAGATGCCAACGATTAATCTTTTCTATGTTTTCAAAGAATTTGTTTAATGCCACAACCACAACTAGAGCTTCCCACAAAAACAATTTCTAGCTAAACCCTCCATTTGCTCCAGTATTTATTCAATCAACAGAAGTCATCTATTGTCTTACAAGCAACAAAGTGAGCACATTCATCAATTAATGGATATATTTAGATACCTTTCTTAACATGTTCACCTCCTTTTCTTCGGTTAGGAAGGATAAAAATGATTCTTAAGTTCCAGCAACAGAAGCTGAAAACAGCTTCTTCAGATGACACACACTGCTCCTTTTTAAAAATAGGTTGGTAACATGGGCCAGACATGCCACGCAGGGTGGTGCAGTTAGACCACAGTCAAGGCCATGCTGTGCTCTTGTTTTCTCAGTTAGAAAGCAGGGTTTGTCAAGGCAGGAATAACTATTATGGATGTTTTGAGGTCAAATGTACCACCTGTTTGTGGGTGAAGGCCTATGCTTAAGTGACAGGGTATTGCCATCTGCACAGTTCTTATATTTAAGTGTAATTTACCATGGTAAGCAGGTGGTGCACTTTGGAAAAACAAAATATCATGCTCCTTCAGAGCATCTGTGACCTTTTCAGCTAAGCTTCCTATGGAAGCTATGACAAACGCTAAAGATGTCTTCCCCACCTGACATCACTGCTTCAGTGCCTCTTTCATAAGGAATTTCTTCACAGTGGAAGCATTCCTGTTTGTTCCAGTAAATCTGGTTAATGACAGAAATGAATCTTTTCCAACCTAGTTTCCTAAATGCATGAGTGCAGAAGGAGGAATTTAAAACACAAACCAGAGCCATTGACTATTCATCAGGGAAACATTTCATATACACAGTGGGGATTCCTTTACCAAGCTTGTACTTGAATTGTATATTCAATTTGCGTTGTGCAGAGCTCACTTCCCAAATATTGTACAGCTTAATGTCCTTTCTCTGACCTTATTTTTCCTTTGGGATATAGCAAAAGAGTAAATAAAACCTTCTCATCTCTCACATTGACTGGATCTGACTGCTTCCTTTATGGCAGGGCTAAGAAATCTAAAGCTCATCAGTTCTGACTTCATGCTAATTACCGCACAAATTTTTTGGATATTAAAGTTAGACATTATGAAGTAGTTGGAAAACGTATGGCCTGCTAATGGTGTTTGAAAGGTTTCTCCCATCCTCAAGAAAGAAAAAAGGTATTCATACATGCTCGATGGCAACTTATAAAAAGAGTTCTCAAGAATGTGCATATGAGCAAAGCCAGGATGAGGCCCTGACATGCTGGGCACTAAGTTCTCAGCCAGATAAAACTTGCACTGGCTTTCATGAATTGAAAAGAACATCTGCACTGCCAATTTATAATCTCAGCTGCATCAGTTCACGCTCCTAAAATTACTTTCAGCTACTACTAGAATTATTACTAATTTCAAGTAATAAGAACACATTTCAGGCATTTGATTTCAAACTGTTTCAGTAACTGTACTTTAAAGTAATGAGATTCTGATCCAAAAGAAGTGGAGAGCAAGAGACTTAATAGAATTTCCACTTATTTTCAACCAGGCTTAGCAGCAAGTAAATTCTGAGAGAATAGCTCTGCTTTGCAGTGATGGACAGTGGAACCTGTTCATTTCCTTGTATGCCTCCTTATGGCCAGAAATTCATTCTTTAAAAACATGACCATGGAAAAAATTTATAAGTGTTCCAGTGAATCCAGACCTCCTTTTTAAATCAGGAATTTACTCCACTGACACAAAGTCTCTGCATTATGTAATTAAATCAGATTATATCTGGTACTTTACTTTTATGTTAACCTGAATAGTTATATTACTTCAATCTTAATTCAGCCGTGTTCAGATTTTTGCCTTGCTTTGCAGGACTTTTCATCTAAAAACTGCTGCAAGGAATCTGTCAGGGTTTGGGAGAGGAAGGCAGAAGAAGTTAATATTGAAATGCAAATTATTACAACTGAAAGGATGTGCTCCATCTTCACTTAGTTTCTGTGATTTATATCCTTAAAGTCAAAAAGGAGTAGCTGAAAATACTATGTTACAATAAAACCCAGTAACTCTGTCTCTTTCATATTCTCAGTCTTCGTTGTTTTGTTTGGAGACTGGTACACGGAATTTTATCTATAAATCAAGCTCTTGGAAATAAACTTGCTGAAATCACAATCAGAATCAAATATTTATGTGATGATTTTTGTGAGAAGCTCAGTAAATATGTTGTCACCAGATAAATTCTCAAGAAAACATCTCAGATTCTTTTTTCCTCTACTTGGAAAAACATGATTCAGTCATGTACAAGAAAATTATGCTTAACAAAACAGCTGCCTGAGCAGGCCTGCACAGCAGCACCTCCACCACACTGCCCAGTTTTTTTTTTTTCCAATTGTCATGATGTTCCTGTATTCTTTTGACATTTCCAACAGCTGACACTTGGCCACTCACAGACCTCCTCTGCTGTCCATTCCCAAACTGATCCCACTTGCTCCATTTTCCTTTTGTTGTTGGGCTCAAAGCACAGGGAAGAGAGACATTTAAGACTGATGGATTCTCATTCTTCATCTTAATCACCTTTCCTCCTAGCAGAGAAAATACAGATCCTATACCCATACTCTTCATCTCACTTTGTTCACACTCATGCTTTTCACGTTAATTTTAATGTTAAGTTCAGCAAATCTATATAAGACAGGTGCAGACAACTGCATCATGTTTATTCTACTTGTTTTCCCATTGGTTATTTCACAAACTCACTCCTTTGAGAGTCAGAAGCTTTTTAACTTCCAGCCTAAGTTCCCATTTTTATTCTTCATATTGTATGTGTTTTGTTCCTTACTGAGACTTATTCTGGATAAAATCCAAGAAAAATAAAATTCAAATCTTCACCTTTGTTTCACTAAACTCAACAAAATGTGTAATTTTCCTCCACTCCTCATCTTTCCCCCAAACAAGGGGAAATAAGAACTGTATACTTTATTTCATTTTTTTCACATTTTTTTTCCTACCAGTACTGATTAGAAAGGCATTAATACATTCTGCTGAGAATGCCTCTCCTACTAAATCCTCAGACTGCCTAGACTTTTTTTTTTTTTTTTCCCTTTCCCCCCCAACCCCCCTTCTGGAGATTTAGTCATCCACTGATTTATTAATACAAATCATTTTTTTCAACTTCTTGAATTTGCTTGAACTTTATCCCAGACTAATTGTTTAGGCATTTCAACGTAGGCTATAGCAGTTCAGTTCATATTTGTTTATTTTTAACTAGTAGGCCTTGTATGGGAAAGCTGTGGGCCTGTTACTTTCTGTTAGTCATGAGATCCATGTGGATTTTATTAATAAATTGCTGTTGTTACCATAAAAAAAAAATTCGCAGACAATATTAAATCACTAATTCCTCTCACCAAACAGAACTACTAGTTCTGCCTGTTAGCAGTTGAGTAGTTGTTTTGTAACTTCAGCTATCACTGATAACAAAGTAGTAACAAACAGTTCTGCCAATCATTGAGGTTTCCTTCAGAAGTCCCTACAGACTCAGCCTAGCTGAACCACGGTAAAAAGTTTTTGTTTTTTTTTTCCTCTGACATTTGTAAATTCTTATGTATGGAATTTTATGGATTTTTAACATATAAAAGAAACCAATTGCACATTCTTGAAAGAGTATAAAGGAGTCTTAAGATTTTGTTCATTTGGAATATATAGAAAGTTATACTATTAGTCCTCTGTTAGTTTCCATGAGAAAGACGTTACAAAACTTCACATAACTCTCCAGTCTGCTGAGATTTAGAGTGTCATTCCATTCAATGAATTTGTTGACATAAATAAATAATAAAAATCATCACAAGATGAACCCTTGCAAACATGTGCTGTACTTTGGACTCCAAGTGAAAACAACAAGGACATCAGCACAGCTGTAATACGTCACTTCACTAGTAGGCCCATGGATTCCCTTCTAGATGAGTCAATGAATAGGTAATGCTTGAATGTTTCATCACAGGTTGAGAAGCTGTGCCTGACAAACAAAATCAATTGCATAAGAAAAGAAAAATTCTACATTACAGGAGTTAGTATGAAAGTACATTCCATGTTCTCTTATTCCCCAGTGAAGGACAGCTAACTTCCTAGCAGGAAAGGTTGAGTCATCCTGTTCTAAGTGAACTAAACTTTGTTTTGAAGAAATCTGTCTTGTAATTGTTTGTCTTTTTATTTTTTTCATATCATATATTTTTCCAGTTGGATTGGCTCTTGAGCTGGCATTTTGGAGATACGTAGGGAGTAAACTGATAGCGCTCGCAACTTTAGCAAAGGATATAAGATTAATAGCTTTCTTCATGCCACATTTTTGATCTTAATACTATGGCAAATTGAAACACTGTCTCAGGAAGATGAAAGCAGTTGTGCAGAGTATTATTAGATTATATGTTTTGAGATCCAAACCCAAGAAAAACTTTAAGACATATAAAATAGTATACTTCAGGAACTCATCAGATTTAGAAACACATCCCATAATTTACAGTCAGTATTGATAGAATCAGCCTCACAATTTGGGTAAATTGCACTTAATATTTCCAAACAAGAAGACAACATATAGAGAGAGAGAAAAATAAATAAATAAATAATCAGTTTTTTAGGTTAAAGCAACAAATGCAAAATGCCTGCTTACTTCTTGAGAAGCCTGATTGTTTTTCCAGGTATTAGCACATTTTTTTCATCTACTTACCTACAGCAATAAAAAAACCTACCATAACACAATGGAAAGCACAGCAATAACAGCAGAATAGCAAAGTCCTAGGCAGTAGCAAGCAAGAACTTGCTCAAATACAACAGCTATGGACAGAAACAAAAGAATCTACTTACCTTCAGAAGATCTCAGGCATACAGGAATCTCCAACCCTTAAATGAGGTCTTTAATGAGGAGAATCCTGGCTCCAGCCCTTCCAGTTAGTCAGGTGCATCGCCTGCAGCTGAGCTGCCCTGGGTTAGCCCTGCCTTCCCACCACCTGCTCAATCACTATTTGAAGCTGCAACTTAGTATTTCCACTATGCCTACAACTGTAAGTTCTTTTACTTGGGTTCAAGCTTAGAACTGAAGAAGAGCACTACTGAAAAAGTGACTGAAAAAACATACCACAATTGCTTGTAGTTCAAGTGTTTGGAATTCCCACTTAGATTTTTTAAAATAAACAATCACAATATAAAACAATAAAGGAAACAATAAAAATTGCTCTATTTCTGAAAAAATTAATTTGAGTTTTGCCTTGAAGAAATTTATTTCTATTCCACAATATGTAATAAGGAGAAAATCCATACAGGAGAGATAAACAGCCAAAATGAGGTGCAAATGGGCATAGACAGATTTACTCTCAGCAAAGTTTTATGTGGAATTTAAGCAAATCCTCATAGAAAGTACCTGGAGAGACTTTGCTCAGTTGGACGTAGATGTGCCCCCTCAACACAATACTGGTAGGAGGCAAGTTTACACTGCCATGTGCTCTTCCTACTATGTGCAGAAAGGATTTCTGAGGTTTTCTGTACAAGTTTAGCCAGAACTGCATTTAGTTTAAAACAAAATGATTATTTTAAAATAGAAAGTTAACTTGTATTAAAAAAAAAAAAGGCAAAATCTGACATACATTTTGAAATCTCACTGTTGAAATGTCCTTAAGTATTTTCATAACGTTTAATCGCCACTACTTCTAACTTGCATTTTTCCTTTGTGGAGGGAGAATTCCTAGCACTATGGTTCAAAATACTACCAACCTAGAGGATGAGAAAAATTAGGAAGAGGAGATGTGTCTAACATAGCTTAGTCAAACATAACTTCTTATTTACTTACGTATTTATTTATTCATTATGATTTCATGGAAACTGCATCAAATTCTTCCTAGTATCCACATAAAATGGAGAATTTTAAAGTTTAGAATAGGCCTAAAGAAATACATAGCTTTCTGCTTTCCTCTATCTGGAATCAAATGCTTGAGTACCAAGCACATGAAATGACCAAGGCTAATTTCAGTATGTAAGGCAAAGGAAAAAAATATCTTTCAAGTATGTTACTTTTTATCCTTCTGTTTCTTTTCATGGCTGATCTTTAAGACAAGCGCTTAAACTTAGAAAGTAAGGAGTTCCAAGGAGGCAACTCCCTGACCAAAGAGCAGGCATACAACAAAAAGAATGTAGTGAATCTCACTTATCAGCAGCTCAGTGTTTTAAGCTTAACCCATCAGCCTGTGAAATATAAGACAATGTGTTACTTTGCACAGTACGCTTTGAGCGTAAACCCAGTGACGCCACAGATATAACACATTTTATAAGTGAAGTAAACAAACTCATTCTAAGGCAAAAAGATATTTAGCAGTTATACAAATGTCATATTATTGGCCATTCTTTCAGGAGGGTGTCTGGGGGGTCTGAGTGCCGCTTTGGCAAAGGCCTTGCCTGGAGGGCTTGCTGCCAAGTGCAGCTGTGCAGTGACAAGACTGGAATGTCCTCTGAGTAAGGCCGGCTGCAAAGCTCTGAGGACTGGAGGAGTGGGAGGTTCTCAAATAGCTTGAGAAATATGAAAGCCTCATTCAAAGAATAAAAGAAAAGTCATTAAAACTTAGTCATGTAACAAGGAAACATGGAAATAACTTTGTAACAATGCTGCTGTTTATCACCTTAGAAAAACAAATTTTACATGTGTTCAGTATATTTCCAAAAAGATTGAGTTTTTTCAATGGGGTTTGTGAGAGTGGGTTTCAAAAAGCATATCACAATGCAGATTCTAATCTATCAGGATTCTGATCTTTCCATAACAAACTCTAACTTCATATTCCTACAGAGTACAACTAAGTATTCCAGCTTCCTTCCCATCTGGGAGGCATGCTTTCCATACGTTTCAGAAGTGCTACTGTCTCGCATGCTCTTTAGGCTCAATAAGAAGAGTCACTGATTGACCAGAGAGTACTTTACTTCTCAGGTAACTGAATGCAACTTCCGTACTTACATCCTGGTTTGCTGCTTTGAAACCTGGTAAAAGAACATGGTATTCCAGCCAAAAGTTATGTTCAGAAAGAGAATTGTATCTGCACTGCAAAATCTTCTTGAAGAGGGGCAACACAATAAAGGACAGTATATTTGCCTGCAGTCTTCCAACAATGCCTATTTTCAGCTGTATCCTACATATTTTATTTAAGATAGGAAGGAAGCAACTGCAGGCTCTGAACAGACGTTATTGATGCCACCATGGTAGGAAATGATTCTGGGAATAAGAATGTTTCTGAATACCCCCAGCTGATATGCAGCAGAGTGGAGTAAAGCTGTTGCTATTGTTTAGATACGTACAGAAAATCAGTAACATATAGCAAAGTACATCTCCAACTTTTTTGTAGCAGCAGATGCTACAAAAAGTGGTATATATGGTAGCTTTGTTGAATAAGCAAAATAAATTTGCTTGATTTCTCATATCCCCTTGGTAGGAATCTTGTAAGTACTTTCACATGTGAAGACAGACTAACATTTGGTGCTGCATGTTAGGCTTCAGAGAAGTACAAAGATACTGTATTAAGTAACAATCCTGATAACAAAACAGAAAAATCTAAGGTGTTGCACTCTTCAATCAGACCAGGTAAAATCAGGTACAAAAGCACTTACATGCAAACTGATGCTCAGATGACATTTGAAACTATTTGAAACTATTATTTACAACTTTTATTTGAAACTATTATTTACAACTGTTCAGTTCTTGTTGAGTTTCCTCCTATAGTATCAATGATCTGTTCTACCAAACTGAATTGAATTGTAAGGCTTTTCTTTAGCATTTGATTGAATGATTAAAATACCCCAAACCACCATTATTCTGTAAAGGTATGTTCCTTGACGTCCTGCAAGACTTTGTGTATCATTTTAAAGACTTTGCAGTTGCATGAATTAGAGTGCAATCAATTCCTCAGGGATTGTAACCAGGCTTCAGCACAGTCTCCTCCACAGTGGCCACCAACCAAAGCTGTCACTGCTCTGTCTACACCATTTTCTGTCCCAGCTTCCCACAAACAGTAAATAAACAGATAAAAGATGTGGTTTCTTTCTTAGAACTGCAATACTGCTTAATTGCAGACTGCTTCTGCTTAGAGGTACTTGCACATACCATCTTATGAAGTGTAGAGTTCACTATCATAATGAAGAGAATCTCAGTATTTCTGCTCACTTCCTCTGCCTACAATTCAACAAGCAGACTGGGTGAAATCTTCATTGGGATCTTTTTGTGTAATAGCAGCCATCTGCAGGAGCAAGCTAAAGGGTGTATAAAAGGTGTAGCTTTGTTCAGTTCCATGGGAATAGCAGTACAAATGGCATAAGTTGACCTGAGCATTGAGAAATATGAATTTATGTCAATTAAATTATGCAGTAGCAATTCATTTCACACTGCCCACTGGAGGATGATAAATGAAAGTCTGACATGAAAATATATTAAAAGAATGTAGTACTAATAGCTTATTACCTTGCTGACATGATACTTACAACAAGTCACTTCTTATAAGTAGAGATAAGAATCTCTTGTTAGAAGTTCACATACTGAAGATGTCAAAAATCCCCTTCTGTCTATGTATTTCACACATGATCATTATTTTCTGAAGGCATTGAGAAATCAATGCATATTAATCTTTGTCACAAAGCACATCTTAAACCTTAAATGCCAGAAAATTCCAAGTTATAACACTGAATGCCACCAAATATTTAATACCTTCCTTTTTCATTTCTATAGCATCAGGGAATTCGGCAGCTATTCAGTTCAAGCAGGCCTGTACTTCTAATAGTATCACTGTATTCAAAACATTGATCTCCCAGAGTGCTGAATACAACCTCATCAGGATTGCCACATTTTCAGTACCAAAATCTCATGCAGGTGCTGCATATGGGAAGGATGTGGTCATAGTTTCAGCTTTGCAGAGAGCTGACTGACTTTCACATAGGATTTTGATATTTCGAAATCTGGGTCTGTTCCAGTTTGGAACAAAAGCCAAGCATTTCATAATTATCTATGAAAGGCAGTAAAGTCTCAATGTGGGAGCAGGTCATCTCAAGGCTTCCCCAGACCATCACTCCTTTGAGTGCTGAGATCTCTGGAGCCAGGATGGGAAGGGTACTGCCCTAGGAGGCTCTTCCTGCCTGACCTGCTCCAGAGCTGCACCACTGAACTGCTGGAACCCCTGCTAGCAAGCAACTCCCAGACTGCCTGACAGCCAGGAGAACCAGGAAAATCCCAGTGCTGCAGCAAAATGTCCCCATTTGTCTGTACTGGAAAATTCTTACCAGAAGAATTTTTCTCAGAACTTTTCTAGTTTGTTTTATTTGTAATGAAAGCTTTGTGGCTTTGACGTAGAGGAGATTATTTTCCTGTGTCTAGTATGCTCCTGCATGACAGTAACAGTGCTGTGATTTGAATATTAGAAATCATAGAGGAGAGGATGGAAGGAAGGAGGTTGCTTGATTCCTCTCCAACTCAACTTCAAAGAATACAAAATACCTCCCAAATTTCCTTTTGTTTTAGAATGCTTTTCCATACCTTAAATTAAGATAAAATTGTTTATAATACTTTCAACCCTGACACAACATTCCAACAAGAAGCAGCACCAGAAACCACAGCACTCCGCAGGAGGAACAGTTGAATCCTGGTGTTAGCAAGTGCTTTCTGCAACACAGAGCACAAGTTCCTCCTCTACTTGTAGCAATGCAGAGCTGTTTCAGTGTGCCACTCTGAAAGCAATGTCTCCTATTTATTTCCATGGAAACTAGAACAGATACAAAGAGCTACAAAATGTAATCTTTCAGCATAGCCAGCACCATTAGACATAAATTTTCATCAGCAATGAACAAGAGCCTGCATAGGGCAACAAAATGCAATGGAATATGAGCAGGGAAGGTTCATCTTTTGCCATATCACCAACACCTGCCTCTGTCACTGTGAGCCAACCTAATAAAGCAGGAGGCATTACTTTCAGAGCAGCCCTGTTAAGTAAAAACATCTGTGAAACTGATTTTCATATCTTTACAAATTTCCAGTGTTATTTTATCTCCACTGATTTTTAAGAGTGATGGTTACAAAGGCACATTTGTCCTCCTTCCAAATACAAGTTTGGGCTTCAGCACTATGCAGGTCTGTTTAACTTTTTGTTTCATTGCTGCTGATACGTTGTCAAGAGAGAACAATGAAGCACTTGGATCTTTAGGATACCCAGCAAAATTCTTCACAAACTGCTTAATGGAATTCTTTCCTTTTTGTTTTTGGTTAAAACGTGTAAAATAGTGAGATGAAATCTTTAAAAATACAAGATCAAATTTTTGATGAAATAAATGTGGGAGTAAGAAGTGTTTATTTTCCTTGAAATCTTTTGTCTTTTTATAGGAATACTATTTTTATTTTTAGTTTGAGACCTTCTGTTTATTTTCCTCATTGAAAAGTCACATATTTTAATGGAAAAAAAAAAAAAAAAAAAAAAAAATCCCAACACGAAACAAGCTTCTTTTGCTTTCTGTACATAGCAGTTATTCAAACTAATGTAAAGTCTCTGTGGTGTACAGTGCAGGTAAGATGCACGTTAGGAGCAAAACAGCCAGTCACAAACCAGAAAGTGCTAGGAGACACTGCACCAAAGGCACACTCATCCTCAATGCAGAGTGTAGAGAGATGTGCTCACCTGAACTGTTTTGATGCTTACCTTGGTAAGTTACCAAATCAACGCTTGATGAGTTGGCCAATACACACAAGGTCATGATGATTTCTCTGTATGGGATAAGGTCAGGCAGTTGCAAAACACTGAGACAGATTAGTAAAAACAGTGTTGTAATTGCTTATACATGCTTGATCAGAACTTGCTTGGCCATGACCAGAATTCAGGATTCCTCACACCCATATACATATTTGGTGGCCTAGGACACACTTGTCTCCTGTCAGCAATAAGGCCTAACAAAAGAAAAAACTCGAACCCCACTTGAAAAAACGGGCTGGGAACAGAATAACCAGAACTGTTTGCCACAGTCATGTCAAAATATGGCCAAATAAAACAGTAGCTTTCAAGTAAGGACCTAAATTTGGTAGAGTTGCACTCCTGAAGCTGCACCAAAGCCCAAGTTTTGCTTGTTTAGACACTCAGGTCATAAGCAAACATTTATTACATGATAGAGTGAGAACACGGCTAATAATAATTCAGCTCCTCTTCCATGCCATATCAAAACACCTTATAAAGCACTGGAGTCTGTCTGGAGGTGGAGGAGATGATGATGGTGTGAGCTTGAGCTCTGGTGGAAAGAAAGAAAATCCCACTCTGCAATTCACCCAAACTTTAAGTTTTACTGCAGTACAATGCCTTTTGCTCTTCTACACCATTCATAGCCAAACATCCTTTAGTTTCACTATGAGTTTCTAGCACTTTATGTGCTTACCTTGCTGTTTTTCATTAACTTTTCCTGTTAGCTGCTTGAAGTGATCTGTAACCTCAAGAGTTGCCGCAGGATTAGTAACACAGTACACTACAGACATTTACTGTAAAATACTGTTAGGACCACTGGGAAAGGCCTTTTGTGAAAGGCATTTTGTACTCCCCTCTGCAACCCCTCTAGAGAAGTCAAAAGATAAGCAAGGCTTCTTGTCCCACTGGAATAACTGCTGGCTCCTACTCATGGAGATCTCATAGGTCTCCAAACCGCAGGGATGAGGGAGCTCAGGGACAACAGAAGTAAAGCAGTCCTGCTCACTAGACCAGTGATGTTTCCCTTGAACCACATTACTTATACATTTTCTTTCACTCAGGATAATAGAAGTGCATCGGTGCACTGAGATCATCTGAGCTAAAATGTGGTAGATATAAACTCTAACAGAAGCCAGCTAAAAAAGCCTACACCTACAGAGCTGGCTTACGGTACCGTCTTCCCAGCAGAGGAATGGTGTCAAAGGAGAAACATGGTAGAAAGTATGCTAAATATAATGCCTGAGTGTTGCTAAAATGACGAGACACAGTCTCCTTTGGCTCATCATGTTTAATGTCAGTGAGAATAAAAGCGTAATAAAGATGATGTCAGGCTAACGTTAGAGCAAGTTTGTTCCCAGAGTTGTGATGACATGCATGGGGAATCCAGAATAGCAGTGAGTCATTCTGCTGAAAGAAAGTAATGATGAGAGAAGTGGATAAAAGGAAAAATTCTATATAATTTCTTAGCAATGTTGAGTGGGAAGAAAAAGCCACCCCAGAGGATGAATCAAAGCAAACTCTAAAATGGAAAAGTAAGAAATGTTTATTTACTGAAACTTGTCAAGATGTATTCCAGCTTGGCAAATATCTCCCTCCAAGTCCCCTAATATACAGGAGAAGAGCACTTATCCTGTGATATATGGGTGGTGGGGAGAAAAAAACATATTAAAAAAACATGGAATAGAGATTTGAAGTACCACATATTGAAACCATTTTGGATTTGTATCAAAAATGGCTTTTTGGCTCCATGCTCTGAGGCCTGTATTAAGTAATGCAATCCTCCCCAACCTCCAGAAACCAAAAATCATTTGAAGACATTTAGGGGAACTTATGCAGATTTAAAATAACTGCACATTCACTGAATCATGCATACACTTATTTATACACAGACACTTTCAGGCTTCTTTGCCAGGATGGCTGCCAACTGTGCAGATCCAATTGTTTATCACTCCATCCAACTTTGCTTTCTTGTATAGCCAGCCTTCTCTGTCCATTTCAACTCCTGTTTCTTATCATCTTCTGAAGTAAAAGGGTGACTGGGACCACTTTGCATTATCTTTGAGCCTACACGGTCTGCAAAAGTTTATGCCTTGTAAATGTAATGTAAAAATCTGTGAGCAGACCATGGAAAGCAGGTGTGTGTGTATATATATTTATATATATATATATAACTGTAAATCATAGTCCTTCATCAAGCAAGTGAATGCACAATGGCTTTGCTATGCTTATCAGATGCTCAGATTCTTGGAAGTTTGCTTGCATCCATAAATGTTGCTGTTTATAAATAAAAATTTCCCTTGTGTAAAGTTGGCAATAAGGTACACGTGATCAAATGAGGTTTCTTCTGCTTTCAATAACTACTGAAAACCAAACCAAACTCAACGAAATAATAGTCTTTCAATACTATAAATGACCAGAAACATGATAAACCTGTTGCATACTTAATGCTTCACTAGAATGGCTGCAGTTCATAGATATAAAATATGCAGATGGAATATGAATACAATAAAAAATGTCGATGCCATGAATGCATTTTTGACTGTAAATTAGACTGTGCCTTTATAAGTTTATTTTCTCCATCTTAATTGCTTATAGCTTAATTATAGCTTCTGGATTTTAAACTCAATTTCAAGATTTCAAAGATGAGCAAATCCAGGGTGTTCAGCAAAATGCTGGAAACAAGGACTTCACTGTGAATGCAGCACTTTGTATAGGGTATTTCATATAACTTTTGTATTCAGATTTCTTTTTCCTAGTGGTTGCAAGCACTACTACAACCGAAAGCGCTGCAATAGAAAGTCACCTGACAGATAATTGTACCAGAGATGAAAATTCTTACAAGAAATTTCTTATAATGAAATCTACTAGAAATTACAATAATGTGATGATTTAAGTGAACATGTATATGAAGATTAATACTGCAAGAGAAATGTCTAGCCTTAGAATTTGTTACATGAGATTATAACTATTGGTGAACAAACAAACAAATTCAGTAGTAATCAAAACCATTAAAGGCTTACCAGGTAATAAAGTGCTGTTTTTCTCTATCTGGAAAAGAAAAATGTTTGTAGACCGGACCATCTGCTGAGAGCTTCAGAGATTAAGACAATCTAGGTACATCAGCAAAGCAAAGAGAAGTGTTTCTCTGAGTTGTTTGGAAATTAAGCACCTGCAACTTAATGCTGTCTGACATACTCAGATGCTCTGATAGGATCTCGTATTTTATTTGGCTTTTTAGCTGTGAACAATCTAGAATGCCTGAATGGCAGCTCTGTTCCTGCTCTAGCAATCCTTGTATGCTTTTTGAAAGGTTAGCATTTTAGAGGTCATGGACGAATACGTTAATGAAATCTTTATTAAAAAAGGTTTTGATTAAACTCCTGTGCAGCTTTGGAAATTCTAGTCATGACAGTACTCTTGCTACTCTCTTCTGCAAGCCTTCTTGTTTTGCTTTGTTTTTTCTTATCTTGTGTGGATTAAATTACTTTTGTCTCTCCCTCACTAAGCCATGAATGTTACAGTTGAAAATATAAATTGAGAGTTTCTTATTTCTTTTTCATCTTGAGGCCCAGATGAAAGAAGCATACTGTACTTAGCAAAGACATGAAGCTGGGCAAATCAGAGTCAAGTATCTGTACAGTTTGCTGGGGATGGCATTCTCATCTAAATTAATTCTCGTTCCTCATCTTGCAGCTTACATCTGTTGAAATACGGTTTCTGTTATGGTTTTGGAATATTTCCATTTACTGTAAGTTTCAGACAGTATTGATGAGGTCATTGTTTACTTTGAATGGCTCCTTGATAGAAAAAAAATAGAGCACAATGGTATGTTCAAGAAGCATGGTATGTAATAGATTATTAAATTAATCATAGGAGAGCTGCATGAGAAGCAACCTTGGGCAGAGCCTGAAGGAACAGATGTCCTTCCATATGACAGTGGGTTCTCATGTAATTGCAACAGGTATGGCTTACTGATAGATAACAGCCATGGGAATTCTGCCTACCAAAGCTGCTGCACGCAGCTGTATAAACCAGATGAACAGACTCACAAACAATATCGTGTGAGTAAGGTGCACTATTCCTCACACCCCTTTTTGTAGGATATTTCTGCAGCTGATATTTGGGCAGCCGAAGACACACTCCTCATACCAACTGAAATGGTTAAATCGCACAAGACCTATGCTTCCTTTATAGTACCCTGAGAAGACACTTGGACAACAGCCAGAAGCCTTATCTACATGAAGTCATTATTAAATATTCAAGGTGAGACTTCAGAGTCAGTCTGCAGGTATGTGCTGCCACTGAAGGGACCATTATGCTGTTTCCACAGCCCAGGCTTCTAAAGGCATGGAAACAGTTTCTACATGCAATACCCTCCAGCAGTCACACTGCTGTGGGGTCAGATAAACTAATAACTGACCTTTTTTTCTTTTTTTTGCAGTTTTGTTTCTTTAAAAAGTGTCAGAAATACTTGGAACATCATTCTCATGAAAGCAGAACCCGCATGTCATGATCAGATAACTATATCTGATATAGCCAATGGAAACAACTGAAGTACAAAGTCCTGCTGTACCATACTACTCTTACAAAGTGCAGATAGAAAAGGATATTCATGCACTAAGTATACATTATACAGCTTCTAATTAATTCAAATATTGTGAAGTGCACAGTGAAGATCCCTTATCTATACTATATCCCTATACTCCAGAGCTTAATAACTTTTTGTTTAAAGAAGGGTCTCAACTTTTGACTTAGCCTGGAGCTTGTGATGAAATGGCCACACTTGACAAGCAAACCATCACACACAAAAAAAGAGAACAAGTTTTTTCTTCATGAGATTGGCAACTTGGGTCAAGTAAATGAACAAGAATCCTACAAGACACTCACTTTTGAATTATATCTAAGTTATTACATTATGGAAAAAAACAATTAAATATGTTTTCTCCATGTAGTATATTCTTCATGAATTATTAAGGCATTCCCAGGAACTGGTTTTGGTTTGTTAAAATATGTTCTATGAAAAATAATTTTTTAATTTGTCATTTTTGCTTACTGGAAGGTTTCATGCTTAACAGTGACTGCATTTGTTAAATTGAACTTTGTCTACAATGTTTCTTTCAAAACACTTGTAAAAAATATCTAGTTACCCTTTGTCTTTTACATGCCAGACTATTTCTGTCAATACATAAAGCATGCACACATATAGTAACACCTCAGGCACTGTTTCAATGGTAAGTTTCATGCTCTCCCCAGGATAGCCTGTGAAGTGCTGTATTTGGCAATCCTTCATAAAAATAATTTTCTTCATTTTTGTTTGAGATTGTTTTGTTTTGTTTGAGACAAACCCCATTGTACTTCCAAATAATTAGCATTAGATCTCTGCAGATTTGCTTCAAATAAGAAACTTAACTTTGGTTCTTAATGTAAATCATAAGTTATGGAAACACAGAAACACACTGTTGAAGTGTAGCTAAGAAAAGCATGTATTGAGGCAACTATTCTGGAAGAAGCATAACCAAGACAAAAATATTTACTATGAAACTGCACCTATTCTGGGGAACTGCAGACCATTAAGCATGTGTGTGGATTCCTGAAGTGGTTTAAAAGGAAGACTGATGGACCGGTTGGCACATACACAAGCACACCTGCACTGCAGTGTTTTAGAGGAAGTAGGATTATTTTTATAACTTGAAATTTTCAAGATATACATTTAAAGAACAGGCAACGTCCAAAGAAAAAAAAATCTTTGATTTCCTCCAAATAATATTATTGAATCCTGTCCATGAGCTTGTGTATGTGTGCATACTCTGTCAGAGGCATATACAGTTATGCATACCAAAACAAAAAAAGAAATATGATTTAAGCCTGAAAAAGCATACGAAAGATTTTAGAACAGTGAATTAGATGAGAAAAATTATAAAAGGTAATGCATTTCAGGTGAGACAAATTAATTTTTAAGCCTTATGGAAGCAATGGAAGCAATCCACCTTTAATAATGATAGAGGAGCACAGAGCTTTCTTCAAAAACTCATTCTGATTAATTTTTAAAAATGCATGAAATCTGAATGATTCTTGCTACTGAGCTCTCCTCTAGTCATAAGACAGGAAGAAAACTGGCATGCTTAAGCACAAATTTGGCTAGATTAGTAGGAAATCTACTGTAGTCATAAATGGAAAGTATTCAAACTAAAATGTCAGTAGTAGAGGATGACAGGAGTTAGTGTTAGAGGTCCAGATTTGAAGTATTTACACAAATACAATGTAGACAGCAACATGGAACGCAAAGATTTCCAAGTTTGCAGATAGCACTTAATTAGCAGGTACTGCAAATAATGAAGGAATGTGCTGTGAGAAATCAGAGACTGGAATGGAAGAAAACTTTCAACTGTCAGGTGAGAGGAACTCTAATTACAGTGGAGATTTCAAAAGGCAACATACAGAACATCTTTAATGATAGAATTCTAGGTAAGACCATTACAGGTTTCAGTAAGTCGTGTATACATAGTTGTTGCTGTTGGTTTTACTGTGAAATTGTTTTGTCGTTTTATTTCTCAGAGGCTTTAGACTTCTTACTCTAATGAGTGAGTCACAGAACTGCAGTCATTCCACGTCCATTGCAGGAGCTTTGGCTCAGACACACCAAAACACTTAGGCATTTACAAGGATTCTGACAAAAAACAAAGCCAAAATCACTATGCAACTAGTCCACAAAAAAGAATCTACCAATAAACTTCCTCATGGTGCCTGATGGTCTGCTTCTTTGCATGATGAGCACAGCCTTCACTTTGGCAGTAAGTTGATAAGTAGCTATTATCTACGTCTTGCACACAATGCTGAGGCTCATGCTGACCCAAGGAGGAAGAAGGATGTTCCCATTTCCTCTTCGTGCCACAGCTCAGTCCTCCAGGTCAGCTAGATGGAATGCTCAGTTGACAAAGGTGAGGAAATAAGTTCTTAATTCATCCAAGGATATTCCTAACATTATAGAAATGATGATTGTGCCAGCCCCACTATCAGGGCAGATCTCATTCAGGATGGCCATTCCCTTGTCTAGCTGAATCTTGAAAATCTGCAGGGTTGGAGATGCCCACCTCTCCTTTGGGTTTCTGTTTCCATACTGTACTACCTCCTTTATTGAAGCCTTCTCCTTCTAGTCAGTCTGAGCCTCTCAAGTTGCAATTCCTGCCAACTTCCTCTTCTTACACTGACTACTCCTATTGAGAAGAGCTGGACATTTTCCCAACTCCCCTTCCAGTAGCATTAGGCTATGTTTATATGCCCCCTTGTTTAGCCAAGCAGGCGTTCTGCTGAAATTCCCCATCTTAATGCGCAACAGGATAGTTTGTTCATGAGCTCTTAAACAGTTTTCTCTAAAAATCAGCCAGCTTTCTTGGGCACCTTTTCCCCTTTGTGGCCCTTGACCAGGTGATTCTGCCTAGCAGTTCTCCAAATAGGCCAGATCTGCTCTCCTACTCCACTGCCTCTTTTTCCAGACTCCTCCAGATCCCAAGCTGTCATGTCACAGCCAACGATACCCCTCTGCCTGCACTTATCCTCAGTTCTTTCCCAATGGCAGAACAGGTGCAGCATTACACCAGTTGATCGGTCTACAATTTGCGCTGTAAAATGATGGTTTGTAATAGTAGTGACAATAGTCTTCTTAGACTTGATCCCACATTCCTTAATCATGAGATGTGCCAGCAAGTTGGCTTCTACTTGCTGTCCAGCTGAGAGAGCCAACTGGCTTTTCAGATAGGGGAATTCAAGCACTATTTTACATCTCCTCTGTATGGAGGGATAATACAATTCCAGTGGACTTTCTTACTAGATTTATGTTCAATCTGAGTAGGTTTACAGAAGGTGGTATCGGTAGACCTGTGGTTACCATGTTTTAAAACTACTGTAATATCCAAGACATAAGTCATGAATAAGTATGTGACCAAAATTATTATTGGCACCTTTTATTTATTACTCTATAATTGCGAAGAAAATTGTCTTCTCATGTCCTATCAGGTCCTTAAACATTGGCTGTAACGTTCTCAGACATTATTACTCAACACAGCATATTTTTGCTCTGAAAAGCATTACAAATCATAGAATCATAGAATGGTTTGGGTTGGAAGGGACCTTTAAAATCACCTACTTCCAATTCCCCTGCTATGGGCAGAGACACCTCCCACTGGACCATCCCAAATACCATCCTCCAGTTGATAATGGCTGCCCTCATAGTAATTGTAAACAAAACCTGGTAAATTTCTAGGCAGTACACTTCAAAAAAATCATCGCAAGTTCACAAGCTAAGCAAATTGTCATCTTTTTAAGGTAACTCTCAGTTCTCATGCCCATATCTAAATTTCATTACATGTGCCAAATCTGAATTAATTTTTACTCTCCATCTTCACTCATTCCACCTGGTGAGTATGTCATCTTGCTCTTTGGGTTTGAAAATGCCCATAGGGTTATTGCAAAGTTATCCTTGTATCCATCTATGTTACTTCTATTATCCCCTTCAGCTCCATCCACTCTCTTCTATACCACACTAAACTGCTGGACTCTTCTGGGCCACCCTACTCAGATGACAGGTTGGTAATACTGGGCTACTTACATGTTTAGCCCATTGTTTGCTCTATTGATCTGCAGTTTTCATCCCAGTCTCCTTTCTGCGGGTTTATAGCTTTATGGCTCACAATTAGATGCAAAACTATCAGGGGAATAGGCTTTCTTCTTTTGTTTCATGCTTATGTAGTATTGTCATGGTTTTATGATTTTTGGTCATCAGTATTCCACACCATAACATCATGTAATGCACTGGGGGTGGGGTTTGATATCTGCCGAATGTTCGTCCGTCGGAGAAGAACTACATTTCCCCAGGAGGCTTTGCGGTCAGCAAGGGGATATAACTCCATGCAAGGTCACCTGAGCTCTTCTTCTTTGCCTGCGCTTCGCTGTCTGCACTTCGCTGTCTGTGCTTCGCTATCTGCGCTTCGCCGCCTGCGCTTCGCCGCCTGCGCTTCGCCATCTGCACTTCGCCGTCTGTACTTCAGTCACTCAACTGGACTGCACTTCTCACCCCAGGATTGTGGTGAGGTCTATACAATTCAAACAGACTCTCTCTCTCTCTCTTTGTAGTTTACTAATACTATATTTAGTAAAATCATTTGTTCCACCTCAGATCAGTGCTGTTGTTTTTTTCAAGTATTTTGGGGTCCCCTGCTTCCCCTTTTCCAGAGGCGCGGATCCGCAGATCCCTCCGCCCTGCTGGTCACGGAACTGGGCCGGACCAGCCCATAAACCGTTGACAAGTATCCAGTACAATACTTTCATGAGTAGGCCTTTGTAAATTAGGAAAAATTTGTATCATGTAGTTTGTTTGTGCAAACATATCATTTGTGGCTATTTTATTCTGGACTAATGGATCACTATAGAATTTGAAAAGTGATATTTGAATCGCCCGAGGAAACAGTAATACAACTCCGAAGTTGCAGCCTCCTTCAAGATCAGGCTCACTGCTCACATAAACATAAATGGAGGTTGCTAAGAAAAAGCATTTCCTTTTTGGCATGAAATTGTCAGACAGGCTGTCAGTCTGTAGTGATGCTAAGGGTGCTAAGTAGGTCTGGGCTAGCAAGTCAAAAGGTAGATGCAAATACATCCATTTGTAGGACCTGCTTGCTCAGGAAGAGTTTGAGAGAGCAGCGTCCTTCATCTCCCATGTGCTTCATTCTCTTCCAAGCAAACTAATCTGTAGATGTGCTGATGTCAAGCAGACAGATGAACCAAGTCCAGCAAATGAATACACAAAACAAACTTTCATCCAGCACTTTTTGGCAGCGAGTCATTTGAGATTTGCAAGAGTTGCTATTAACTCCTACCTTGAAAATTCTCACTGTTTCTGCAGGCTCAAACAGCTGATTTTGCCAGCTGAGGGCCAGGTCAAGTTCTGCTTCCAAGAGTGCTTAATTAGTCCTGCGAGGGCGAACCGTTACATCTGGTCACACCAAGGATGATCTCTGCCCTGCTGGGGCAAAGCCAGCTGAAGAGCAGGGCTTGGGCTGCCTTTGACACTACTTCAGGCAAGTGCCCACAGGTATGCCAAGGCAAGACCTGGGCATTCCATCCCCAAAGTTGCTATGGTGTCCTCTGGTCTGCTCTCCAGTGTCTAGGACCCAGAATTTAAAAATCAATGGCTTTTTGTCCTACTGGAGAATGCTACATTGACTTGGATATTGTTGCTTTAAGGATGACTGAATAGTTCCTTCTTTTTTTTTTCTTTTTTTTTTTCCCCCTTTGTTTTATTGCCTCTTTCATTTTCATCTGGGTATGAAACCAAACACATTTCTAAAAACTTCAGAATGCGTCAGGGCAATGAATGAAAATGATTCCCAACTATAGATTGTTGCTCTGGTTAAAAGTATCTATTTGCATAAATAAATGAATACATAAATAAATAAGGTCTAGTCTGGAAATAAAGTCTGTTTCTGTATCTTCACTACTCATATTGAAAAATATACTTTTCTAATTTTCTGATTTATATTAATACATGGAAGCATACATATGCTCTCCCTCAATTCATAATGTTTCAATTAATACTTCTGATCTAAAATGTGTTCTTGGCTTTTACTTACAGATCAATAAAATTAACAAACAAGAATCAGTGCTGGCTTACTTTGTGTTCTGAATGACAGTTAAAAATAATCTGAAATACACAAAATATTGTTGACCTTTTAGTAGTAAACCCAATAAAAGAGAAAGTGGGTCAATCTGAAGCCACTTAAGGCTCATCTTGAAGTTAATCAGGGTGAGTAATATTTTCCTTAGTAATAGTAACTATTTTCCTGTTGATGGAACAATATTATTTTCATTTGTGTGTTCGATTACTGGTTGAAAGGATTTAGGCTGATGGAAGCTCCAAAAACGACAGCTTTGCAAGTAAGTTCAAATTGATAAACAGTAAAAGGAAAACAAGGAAAAGGAGGAGAGACTAATAATACAGCCCTCTGTCTACTTGATCTATATAAATTTTCTTGATAAGAAATAGTTGCTTTGAGGGTCCTTGCCCTGAGGCACAGATAAACTGGAGCTGTTTTTGCAGAGATCCCTGGCAGTCACAAATGGAACAAAAGGTCTTCAGCTGTCAGCAACATGATGTTTACAAGATAGAAAAGCACATTATTGGACAAGAGTTTGTTGAACCAATTGCTTACATCTGTTCACCTGGCTGTCAGTTTACTATACAGACTATATTAAATAACACGCAGTGTCTTTCTTTCACAAATAAACAGATGTTTGCAGGTCTGATTAGGTTAGCTGATTATTGGATTATAATTAAACATTTGCTTTTTTTTTTCTTTTTTTCTTTTTCCTCCCAGTAGTGGTTATCTAAGATCTGTCCAATACATGAAAACTACTGCTATGGTATAGACCAATACGTAATCAGAATAAATGAAAATGTAAAATATGGCTTAAATCCAGAAGAACAAAGGATCAGAAAATTTGTCATTCTCTCTTAATTACTCTTCTCAAGTGTCTGTGTTAGACAGAGAAAGATACAATTGGAAAACAGTATTCTGTGATGTAGCATCAAGGTTTAGCACACTAATAAAACATTTATCTTCCCAGTTTTATATTATTGTGGTCTCCTGTGCAATAGAACTACAAATAACAAACATTAGTCAATATATGAAAGTCTATTTCCTTCACAGAAGGACCCGTGAAAGGCTGAAGTACTATTAAAACTCTGTAAGATGGAAATTTATAACAAAGCTTACGAGAACAAACAAAAAAATTCTGTTTTCCAGAATATCGCATCTGTGTTTTTTTAAAAACACAGCTATTTGAAGGTAGCATGGCTTTTCACTATCCCATCCTTTCTGCTAAATGGACCACTGCTCAGTCGTATAAAAACGTGTTCATACAGCATTATCAACAGTTAAGTATATTTGATACCTCCCATGTGGCTACTTACATGCCACTATTTGATGCTTTGCATATTGTTGCAAATGTTCACAATAAATAGAAACTAGAATCAAATATTAGTGAGGAAGGGTTTTTAAGTTGCACAAGGGCATTTTCATACATAAAGCTGATAGGAGCTACAATCAGATTCTCGGAGACCAGGCCCGTGTCTGCTAAACAAGTTTAAAAACATGCTTCTTTTATGCTAGCTTAGAAGATACGGCTCTGCACTTGTTTATATTTGTGTAACTGTGGAAGACAGAATGATAGAGCCAGTGCTGCTTAACCCATCCATTTTTCCTGTCTCTGTTGCTCTCTGCCTTCCTGACCATATGATCAGGTCAAACATTTAACCTTGCAGTTCAGAGATCAGCTAAGTCTTGCCCTCATTTGACCCATGTGAAGAATTAAGACTCCTTTCCAACAGTCTTTGCCCTAACCAACTCAGCTACAATGGCAACTAACTTGGCGAGGTTTAAAGCCACTCTGAATCTCCTGAGTGTTTGAGGAGTGCTAATAGCAGAGCAGCTGTTTTCAAGAATCTCACACTTTGCATTTGCTGTATTAAGAATTTTACTAATTTCTCCCTCATTGTTTGTTCTCATGTGATGTAAGACGTAAACAGATCTACCAACCTCAAAAATGTGTTTTTCTTTCAAAGGAAGTAATTTCTTTAGGAAAAACAGTGTTTAGTTAAGATGTCTAAAAAAGATTTGTTTTGATTTCTGCACAAAGGTCTAATTTGGTTTCTTCAGTTTCTAACATATGGTTTCAGCAGGATTTTGGACCAGATGGCCTCCAGGGTTTCTTCCAACCTAAACTATTCCATAAGTGTCTTCAGTTCTTGAGGTAAAAGTTGGGTTAGACTCTTGTGCTTTGGAGTACTCAGTACAGCACAGACTGAAGCAACCAACTTCAGCAGCTGAATTGCATCAGCCCTTCCAGTTTCTCAGTGCAGTTCTAACCTACTGTATACAGAAGTGGTTTATAAATCATACATCTCTGTGCTTCTTGCTCTGCACAACCAGTGTAAATCCTTCCCACACTAACAAAGTGCTTCCTTCACCAGAGTAAGGCATTAGTTTGGGATAGGCAAATGCCCACCACTCTAAGGATAAAACAAGTGATTAATGTCTGTAGCTTTTGCAATATGCTTCTGTCACAAGCAAGAAGATAAATTCTGGTATATTATCATCCAAGTGGGTTATGAAGGGAACATTATATAATTCAAAAGGAAAAACACAGTTTTCCAGTGAGTTACAAAGTTCTGTTTTCCAGCTCTAGAAGGTCATGAGAGCATACTACTGAAAATGGCAGCATTCATCTACACTGCACACTAAAATGCAGCATTAAAAATACTAAAACAGGTCCAAAGCAAAGAGACTGGGAATTGAAAGTGCCGAGGTCTCATTATATGCACTCTGAATTGGGTAGACCCTGACTTGATCTACGGCTAAAAGCTCAGCTAGTGCAGGCTGATATCTTGATCAATACTGATGAGAGCCTTTCAGAACAGTGACTACAGAAATTTAACAATCCTCTACTCAGCACATACAGACTGGGATTTTTCAAAATTTTGTTTTCTCTTATAAGATTTTTTATTTATTCAAAATGCAGTCCCATACAAACAAGAGCACAGGCTGGATATCTTAGTCATCCCTGTCAAAATTTGTTTCTGTTTCCAATCATTAAAATTTCACCAAAACAAAAAGGTAACCACCATATTTTGATATGGACAGAATGATGTATTCTCCCTTAATTTTGTTCTTGGAAGTAATCATTCTGACTGAAATTTTCCAAAAAGATTCAGTCTGAGGCTGATAATCAGTATGCAAAATTTCAAGCCAAATAGTTAAAGTTTGGCAAAGTTGCAAGCAACAGAAAAAAAATGATTTTGTAATGGAACTTCTGGACAGTCCACTCTACCACACATACAAAAGGTACTTAAAATTTTATGGCTTTTCTGGAAATCACTAACATTTTTTTCATTCTCTGAAAATAGCTTGGTACAAAATTTCTGGATTTCTTGTACTCACAAATATTCCTAGTTGAGCATCATTAAATGCAGCACTGGAAGCTTCAGATTCCCCAAGGAAGATGGAAACACATTTTACAGAAGTGTGAAGATCTGGGATTGGACATGTGCAAATGCACATATTCACATGACTGTTCACAATCCTTGAACTGAGGCAAACGTTTCCACTAAAGATGAAAATAATTTTGATATAATTCCAGAAGCATTAAAGTTGTTAAGATTATTGCCAGAGACCACAGACACCACTGAGCTTTATTAACCTTTGTATACATCTAGAAGATTTTAGTGTGAAGATTCACACTGCATCAACACTTATTTTCATAAATAGTGTTTAAAGATTACCAATATTAGTTCTGAAATTACAATTTTTATGCATATATGTATGTAATTGCATATGTACATACACACACTGAACACAGCACAAAGTACACTGTGTCCATACTCATGTACTATTTTGCTGGGCAAATTCAACACATTTTTATAAGACTATCCTTTCAGCGCTCTGAAAAGCACTTTGTTCCAGTCTAATGTCCCTCCTTTTCCTTATAATGTTGTTGAAATGTGATTTACTAGATTAACTTGTTACACTAGTGCTTAATCTAGTACTAACAGTTGTCCTTGCAAGTACTTTCAGTGCTTGTCAGCACAGTGACACACAGTTCAACTTCCAAAGACTTTCTGAAATCCATACATTGTGCAATGTAATATAAATGAAGAAGAAGCTAATGGGAAGCATTTTCAAATTCTGAGAAAGAATGTCCATTTGTGACCAAAGGCAATGTTCCCACATAATTATTCAACTTGTGAACTATTCAGCAGATTACTCTGGAAGCAATACCTCCTATTTATTTTCATGGCAATAACAACAGATATAAAGAGTACAATAGCACTCTTTGATAAAGCTAATTATCAGCTACAAAACACTCTTTCAACACAGTCCCCAGCATTAGCTATGAATTTTCACCAGCGGTGATCAAGAGCCTGGATGCTGTGCTCATATACCTCTACATCTGTGGAGGTAACTCACGGTCTCTGCCACCACTGGTGAAATGCTCCACCCACTGCTGCACTGTGCTCATGTCCACTGCTGGATCTCCACAAATGTTAATCAAGCATTGATGAATGTCAATGGGTGCAACTTTTTCCACATGAAAGAATTCAGTGCCACAGCTTTGCTTCATACGCACTTCCCTATCTTAGACGCCATGTTGTCAGACTGCCCCTCTGCTGCCATCTGTCACACAGCAACAAAATATGATGGAATTGTGGTGGGAAGGTTCAGCCTCTGCTGCCATACCGCCAACATCGGCCTCTTATGTCATGGGCCAACACCATAAAATAGGAGGCATTATTTTCAGAACAACTCTCATACTTTGATCAAGAACAGTTAATATTGACAAAAAGATTGTTTTCTCATTCTGTCCATAAACTTCTTGTTCTCTTTGCCACAGAATCAGCTCCCCTGTCCCACAGCAACTGAACTGAGAAAGTCTATTTGGTTTGCACAGGTCAGGTGGTCCAGAGACAAAGAGAGCTTTCACTTACTGGGCACAGGTAGTGTCAGGTTAGGTGAATTTATTCACTGTTTCCACTAACAGATCATGGAGCTAGGCAATAAGAAATAAAATATATCTTATGCGCTATTTCCTATACTTAAAAATAGTTTAATTTATAAAGTGGCTAAAGTTTATCAGAATCTATGGAGTAGCTCAAAGTGTTCCAAAATATTATTAGTTAAATAATGCAATGAAACAGGTAGCAGAAGCTAAACCCTGGAATGCTTTTCTACTGTTCTCACATCTCCTCTCCTGTTGTGGAGTATCTTTAACACATTCTCTGCTCAAGCATGCCAGCTGGAAACCTTTTTCATTGCCTCATGAGACAAAGCAACCGCTGAGCAGCAGAGTGTCTACCCACACTGGCAGCACCCCACCCAGACTATCACTCTCAAGACTAGTAACATTTAGAAAAGAAGCAGAAAAGAGTTCTTTAACCTGGCTGCACTGCCAGGAATCAGCAATCAAAATTTTGATTCCTGCACAGCCAGAAATCAAAAATATTAGCATTTCTGTGTTAAAAGTATTAGCAGTTTGGTCACTCACTTTACAGAAACATTCTGCCATAAACTTCATAACCTAAAAGAAAATGCTGAGGTATCCGTACTATGTCAAAGAGGATCAGGCAAAAAGCAATAGGCTCTGAGGTTTGAGTTATTTGTGGGGGGAAATAAAAAGAATGGTCTCATGAGTGTCATCCAGGGAGCATTTTGCTACTTGCCTGTATGTCATCAACTGCTTCAGCAGATGAGAAACGGAGCCTATTTAGACAAAAAGAAACAGAAACTGAAGTAGATATTTTTTAATCCAATTTTTTCATCCTGTCAATGATCCAATGCACTAATATTCACTGCCATCAAAACTTGAATCAACTTTCAAAAAGTGTGAAAAACCTTACCAACAGATTACTGGAAATGGAAATTAAAATATGTCTTCAAAACACAGAGCAGTGCTGTGTTTGAGGTATCAGGTTTAGTTCCAGTCACCCTGAACAGCATACTGCTAGCTCCTGTCCTCAGAGCATGGCAGCTGTGTAGTCAGGCAGGTTCTCACTCTTGGTCTCGCTTATTCTACCTAGGCAAGGTAATCTCAGAGTAGTATATCTTATTGTGGTGAAATGTGCTTTTCAGCGCCCTTGTAAAACTGCTTTTTTATTAAAATAGCTACATATATTTATCTATTCTCTCACTACTAATTCAATGATGCATGAATTTGCAAAAGTCAAACTTAGATAAAAGTAGTAAAAAGTGATTATAGCAAGGCATTTCAGAATTAATTAAAAAAAAAAAAAAAGAAAAAAAGGCAATGCAAGGCAAGGGAATTCCAGTTCAGAAGAGGATTGGAAATTAATTGAGGGAATTATAAAGACGCCTCCTCCATTCAAGGAGAACATTGCTGTATTGAAAGAGGCTTGGAGCAGAATGGCACTTCCAAAAAAGCAGTATCTGCTTCTGGAACCTGGAAGCAAAATTAGTCTGTGAGCAGAAATTTTTCTCTAAGTATACTTCTCTAAGTATTTTTCTCTAAGTATTCCAGTAGCAGTCCATTTCTGAGGCTTATTGGAGTTGGTGATTATGATCTTCTTTTCTACAAAGACCTCAAATTTAATCTACTTCCAGGGCTATACACCCCAATATCAGATGTAGGATAAGGTAATTACTGAGGGCACAGAAATAGAAACAGAAAAATGGGGCAGTTTCCAAGGACTAAAGAGAGATCATCTTCTTCTTTGGAAGCAGCTAGCCATGTAGCAGTATGTCCTCTGAATCACCACCAGGAAAAAGAAAACTGTCTAACAAAATGATTATTCCTCTATGACTTCTCTTTTTAAGCATCTAAACATCCATCTTGTTTTACATAGCTCTCTTGGGAGCAGGACAAGTTTACACATTAATGGTGCGCTTTCTGAAAAATTGATTTCATCGTCACAATCACCGAAACCTAATGAAAGAGTTGTTTGTATTGGAACTAACTTACCATCTTTGCAGAAGTCTGAAAAAGCAAAGTCCCTGAACCCCTAGAAACTCTTGGCAGTTGTATGTTCTTTTGAAAGATCTGAACACGATAAACTTAGGGTTCAATTTGCAAATAATTGCAAGAGAAATGAAAAATGAATCTGTGTCTGAATATAGTGAGTGCCATTCTGTGAAACTGAGAAGGATAACACATGGTGAAGAAAAAGAAATTTGTGGTTGAGTTTTCTGCTCTGGATTGGTGTAATGGAAAATGCTATTCCCCAGTCACTTTCCTGACTCCTATTTATTTCACAATGTCCTATTGCTTTCCAGTTCAACTCATGCAGGCTTTCATGTTTCTGTTGAACAATTTCATAGACACTTCAGGCCAAAAAAATAAGATCTACTTATTTTTTTCTTTTTTTTTTTTTTTTAATCATGTAGCCAAGCCTAGGCCAGACACTAAGCTGGATAAAACCACAAACTCTCAATAGAGACAGTATCCCAGAAATTGCACTTCCTCTGTCTTCTTAATAATCAGCAAAATGCCACATCTTTAGTCATGTTCCTCTCCTTTGATTTATTTTTCTAACAGTAAAATTCCAAAAATCCATATCCACCGGTTTTGTTCCTGAACAATGGAATACTCATAAACATTGAGTTTACTGGTGCTGCTTGAAGCAATGCTTTCTCAAACATCATAATTTCTAGACAAAATGGAATCACTTTTTTCACGGCAGCTGAAGGCATTAAATGCTTTGAGGGCTGTATTCACTAAGAATCACAGAGGAGATTCAGTATTTGGCTGAACATTACACTATGCTCTGTATCATTAAAACTTCTTAGATTATGATCCTATATACAAGTTTCTTCCTTGAGTTTTCAAAAAAGCTCCACAAGTTATCATTACAAGATGTAGCCCAATTGAAGTTTTGTTGTTTTTTTTTTTTAATGCAGTTGTCATCATAATAAATTTTCTACACACTAAGGAGGAAAAATAATTTCAGAAATATTCACCTCATATCAGGTCACATTTTCAAAAATTGGAGTTAGCAACATTATGATTTATACCACTTAATGCCAATCTCCCTTTTCAAAATGTGTTCACAGTGTCTGTGGTCCATGTTTCCCAAGAAAAAGCTAATTTTGTGAGCTGAAGTGATTCAGTATGGAATAAACAGTCAGGGCTCCACAGCAGAAGAGTAAGGGGGGACATGTAGAGTTTCTTGGGGCAAGAGAGATTAAAGGGAGACCAAAATAAGATGATATCCTCCTTCTAGGACTTTTCATACTTATTTTACAGCCTGGAATATCAGAACTGGCATTAATCAGAGATTATACATAACACTAACTTAGCAGAATGTCTTTTCCTAAGCAGAGTCAGAGGAGATATAGCCTGAATCAGTGACTTCTGTACAAGTGAGTGCATGTGTATGCGTGTGTGTGAATAAGTCTACGTCTAGAGGGAATCTCAACTTTGATGAGATGAGGTTTCCCCAGTGTTGCTTGAACCTCATTTTGTTGCTTCATGAAGAATATCTATCACTAGTGCTGCTCACTTGATGGAATTTTTCAAGCAAAAGGAGGACATAAAACATGCAATAAGGTTGCTATCTAGCTCCCTCTCCCTTCCCATCTCTCTTTCTCTCCCCACTTCTCATTCTTCTCTGTCACTTTGAAGGAAACATTTTCTTGCAGTGGCTCCAAGAAAAGCTGTCATCTGGAAAAACTTAACTATGAGATCTATCCTTACTACTACTGACAGAGTATTTTGACAACTATTGAGCATGCAATTTTATCTGACAAATTCAATATAGCTTGGTAACTTGACAACCAGAATTCTGCTGTATTTACTCCTTAGCTTCTCAGATATTACAATAGCAACAGTAACAGAATAAAAAGGAGTAAAAGGGAGCAAGTCACTAAAAACTACCCAGCATACAGGTATGTCTACTTTGCCATAGTCAGCATTAAAAATTTACCTGCAAATGCTGTCACCATCGCTTCTGACTAGAACAAAACTAAAAGCTCTTGTATTTTGATATGTTTTTTTTTTAATCATATGCTTTTATTCTAAACAGCAGTAATTGCACAGGTATTCTCCATTCACTCCAGGGTGAGAGAGAGCAGTGCAGGACAAGTTCTGAAAGTCAACAGTAAAATACCAACTTATTAGAAGATCATAAGGAAAGTATAGAAGGAGCAGAATTTCTGCCTGAAGTTATGAAGGCTCGTATAGGGCAATGATCTCATTATTATATTTCTTTGGAGACTAATCTGCACTCATTTTTGTAGATTGCTGGAGAGCTCAGAAACAGTTTTCTTGCTCAGACTGCTGGATGTTGAGCTTGTCTGATATAAAAACACTTCTAGCTCAGGCTAAAATAATTTTTCATTGAATTTGAAATTGCCATCAAAGTAATGTATGAATATTACTTCTTATGCAAATGCTTCTTACAGGTTTGAGACTCTCCATGAAATATTACGAAGGATCAGCTACAAAGGGGCTAGATTCCTTTTTTTTTTTTTTTTTTTTTTGTGCATCAGATGGTTTTTGGTTTTTTGTTTTTGTTTTTGTGCATCAAATGGCAGGGTAAGGCTGGGAAGTATTGTAATCAAGTCATAAAAGCCAATTAGAAGATACAGGTACAGTTAACACAGTGTTTGCAGTTTATGTAGGCAGAGAAATATAATAGCATCCATGCAATTTGAAATACCAGTTCTTCACCTTAATAAAACACCTTCTGTATGGATGGACAGACATCCTTTAATGGAAAAACAGTTTCTAATGACTCTTCTTACCAGACGCAATTAAAATAGATAAAAGAAACAGCACCAAGAATATGGCATTGTTTCTTGGGATTACAGCTGGCTCCACCGATACTAAGGATGCAGGCAAAAATTTCCTCTGCTGTAGGAATCCCGAGAGCCAAGATTTAATTAAAAAGAACATGCCTGGGGATGCCTTTGCTTGTTTGCTGTTCTGAAGAAGATCAGTATCTTCCCTCAACTAATTGCCTACAGGCATATTTACAATGAAGATAGCCTCCAGTTTCAAGATATATGTGCCTTTTCAGCCACAATGCACCAGAGCAGAAGGCCTATTACTTCATCTGTTTTCCTATTCTTTTGAAAACATTTTTGGTTTTCATGTCGATAAGGACCTATGAGAGAAAAAAACAGTTTTAAATAAGGGAAACTAAAGTGCTTTTGAAATGCATTTCCTAGTTGAGATAGAAATGCATTTGGAATTGCCCATTAATGAAATCTGCTACATCATTATCTAAGATTTAACTGTTCTTTTAAACATTAAAAAAAAAAAAAGTGTGAGAGAAAAAGAGATCTTTTCTGTTTGGAGCTGAGTGTGATTAGCACAGGTTCTGCAGGCCATACTGCACATTTTCAGACACACATTCTTTGTGTGTAGTTTTGCTATAGTTGAAAAGACCTAGGAGTAGGCTTTTACTGCACATATGTTTCAGACTTAGCATTAAAAGGAATTTTTTACAGTCTACTTGCAAAATGTATGAATGCATTCGGCTGTGTCTGAAAGCTTTATCTATGTTTACAAGTAGATCATGATTTTGGAAGCTCCTAGATAAAACAGCCCTTACACGACCTCAGAGTACCTGAAGGAAGAGGAAGGACACTACATAGAATCACAGAATCATTTATGTTGGAAGGGAAATAACACTGTTTTGGTCAAGTAAATTAAAGAACAGTAACAAAGTTAAAATTATAGAACTTGTCAGCATACAGTTTTCAGCAGAGCAAAAGACCTATTTTTTTCACTGTTACTGCAATGGAGAAGTTTGAGGGTGGGACATGGGATCTCAGTGCTTTGCACACTCTGTCTGATACGTGAAATTCATAGAATTGATAGAAATTTCCAAGGGAAAGCCAGCAGAAACCCAACTGTTTTCTATCACCAGTTAATCCCTATTAAACATGAAGACAAGAAATTTTATAAGCATCTATGAAATGCCTCTAGAGAAGAACTCTAATCTTACTGATATCACTGCTGCAGCACACCTATTGTCTTTTGTAGTCATTCCTTTCCTTGTTTATGTTTAATCCCTTCCACTTACTGGAAAATCAAATGGACTGAGCAGCCATTAAGAGATGAGATGCACTGCTCTGCCTCTGTGTTCCTAATATAAACACAGTTATTACACAGGAAAAACAGGGAGGGCTAGCACTCTTCATCTTGTATGAATGAAGCTTTTATTTAGGCTGATAAAAACACTGAATCAAGCATGAAAAGAACTAGAGCCCCTAACCTGAGAAACAAACACTTCTGTCTTTACTGCTAGCAGAACTATAGGATATTGGGCTTATGAGCTCAAAAAAGAACTGTTAAAACATGTCAAGAGATTCCCTGTATTTCCTACCTCAAAGCTCTCCTACTGGGGATAACCATTGCCCCTAGTTGATTTCCTGATTTGACATTAACCCAATTCCCCTGATCACTCTAGCTGTCATGTGAACTTACAGAGGTCTCCTTCTGGAGTTCTCCTTTATTTGGTTCTTAGTTTCTTTGTCAAACTAAATTTTTTTACAGGTTTTCCCAACTTCTTGTACTACTCTCAGCATTTAGTGAAGCAATGAAGCAGCCACTATCTTAACTCAAATCACCTGAATATGTTGACTTGACAAATTAATGACAAGTGCACAATTCACCATCCCTTTGCCTCTTTTTCTCTTACAAAAGACTGTCAAATGGCTGACATAAGGTAAGGGCAGACATGTAGATTTCTTCATCAACAATTCACATGTCCTAGTTTTTCTCTTTAGTTAAGAAAAAATATTACAGTTCCTAAGCTGTTAAGAGTTGTCTTCAAAATCCTTCTACTCAAAAGAAGGTAATTTCAACTGTCCAATTGAGCTTCGGTATCCACTGTTAAAAGACTGCCTCACACAGCCTCATTTCAAGTTTAAAAAAAAAAAATGTTAAAAAAAAACCCTGCACAATTGATCCCAGAGTTGCTATATGCAACAGGGAAGTCAGTCAGTAGTGCATATAGTCTGTTCTCTAGGTGTGCTTAGTTTATCAAGTAAATATAAAAATGTTGTGCTTTAAGTCTGTTCTATATTTTCTGCATTTTGAAAGATATTTTTTTTATTTCTGTGCTATTCTTAGAGTATCTTTCATTTGTGTTATATGCACTGTATTCATGATGTGTCTTTCTCTTCTTCCATAAATATCTGATAAAACATTTAGGGAACTTTCATATAGTCCAGCTGTAACACGAAAAATGTAAATTATCCTTTCCATGGAATTTTATTCTGGGCAATAAATAGATAGTTATGCAGAGGAGAAAAAGAGGCAGGCAATTGCATGTTAGAAAACAATAATATCTGTCCTTCCACAGTTTTATTGCTTAGTATGAAGTCATACAGTATGGGATAACCCTTCAGTCAGTTTGGTTCAGTTGCCATGGCTGTGCCCCATCCCAGCTTCTGGTGCATCTCCAGCCTCCTAGCTGACAAGGCAAGAAAGAAAAGACCTTGGTGCTCTGTAAACACCTTATAAACGCTTCTACAAGAAAGCCTCGTGACAGCAGGCCCTGGTTCACCTGGGGAAATATATCCAGCATGACATTTGTTGGAAAGGCAATGTTAAGAGGCACGAGCAATCTGGGAGATGCTTGCAGTGTGCCAATTAAGGTACTGTGGTGTTGATGTTGGACTACACAGCTAGGGGGACCCATTGCTCAAAAAAGGAAGAATTAATACGAACATCTATGACTGCATCAGCTGCAGTGGCCATGACAAGCTGGAACTTGATATCCTGATGGACAGAAAAAGGACAGAAGTAGTTCCACGATAACTGACTTTATCTTCAGATATGATAGAGCTTTCCAGAAAAGCAAAGGGGCTTAGAAAAGCTGGCTAGCTCTCAAGAAAAACCTCCTGAAATCACAAGAGTAATACATGCCATTTTGCAAGAAAGCCAGCAGGCATGGTGAGAAGGAACAAATACTCAACTGAATGAGGAATGCCTGACTGAGCTCTGTTTTGGATATATGCAAGGTGAATAGCTCTAGCAAGGTTTTATAGATAGTCAGTCTTCCATATTTTCCCTGAAGACAATTCTTAGAGATATAGATTGAATTGATCAACTACAGTGTTGATGGAAACTGGCCAGATGACCAGGTACCATGGATAGCCAGCTGAAGACAAGTCAGAATTGTTCCAAGTAGACCAATGACATTTAGGACTATGCTTGCAAGAGTGTGTAACATCCAGGGAAAGTGATTATTCTCTTCTATATTGCACTTGTAAATTTCTTTGGACTACTATGTCCAGCTTTGATCTCTCTGAGCATACTGAACTTCAGTGGAAAACTACCAGGATTATAAGGAGGTCTGGGTAGAACAAGAGAAACAGAAATAACTGTTCTTTAAGAGAGGCCAAGGGGAATCTAATTGTTGTCTTCAACTAGCAGGAGAGGAGAAAATGTTATAGAGATGTAACCAACTTTTTGCTCAGATATATATATATTATAAAAATGACATGCAATGAAAACAAATCACAGCATGGGAAATTCTGTATATATACAAGAAAAAAAAAAAATCTTCCCAATCAAAGCAATACATCACTGAAAAAGGCAGTTCAGAGAGCTTGTATAATCTCCACCCTTGAGCACATTAAAAGTTTAAATGTATGTGGCCCTGAACGACCTGCCTCAACAAGGCAAATGAGTTAAGATGTATTCTTTTCCTTTGCATCTCCTACTGACTGTAATAAGCTGCTCCCACTTTACTTGCTGGCTCCTGTGACTCTTATTTGGAGGGTGTGATATAGCTGTAATGCAGCAGTGTAGACCTCTATGTTTTTTAACATCAAGCCTCCTCAGTTTCATAATACTGGAAATTTCTTAGAAACATTACAGTATGTACCACAATCTAGGTATCTCTGGTGAAAATAATTAAGTCAATCCTACTGTACATGGATTGACAACATAAGGGCTGCAGAATCATACCCTTCACTGTGATTTAATTAGTAGCACCACTGCTGAGACTTATTTGTGTGTTTGTGGCCATACACTCTATAGTAACCCAAGTGTGGAGATTTAAAGCAGCCACAGTAGTGAAAATGGAAGGAAAGATAATTCCTTTCAGTTTTAAAAACATAACTGGAGGGTAGTTTCTGTTAATTAAGAAATTGTTGTGGTTTTATCTGTGGTTTATCTTCTGTCTTTTGGTTAACAGAATTTATTTGCTACAAAGTCTTGGCAACCATAATCATGTTTTCAGTTATCTTTAGAGCTTGAAGTACAACACATAAAATCAGATTCTGGAAGTTTTACTCATTCTGAATAGTCTAAACAGAGAAAACAGAGTCAAAGTTATGCCTTGAGGAGTAAGCTACAGCTCAGTTTGAGAGTGGCAAAATAAGACTCAAGAAGATTTACCGAGTGAAAAAAGTAAAATCCTGGCAAATAAGCTTTACACTATGCAAGTAAGTTAACTATTGGCTATAGCCCATCACATTTTGTGAAATGTAAACTGCTTGTTTGTGTTTTGATCCAGGACTTCTACTCTTTGCCAAAATGCTTTAAAATCAGTTTCACTCACTTCTGCATCTTTAGATTACAAGACAGCAGTGGGAACTACCTGTAGAAAAACACCTATCAAAAGAAAAGAAAGAGAAAAAAGAAAAAAAACTATCAAGAACTTACAGAGCCAAAAATGAAACAATTATTTTCTTCTTCTTCAAATATTTACTGCTTCTTACTTAGTGAATCATCTCCAAATATGAGCAAATTTACCTTCTGTAAGAATGCTTCACAAACAAAGCAAAATATTCTAGCAAGCATCTTTACAAAATAACTTTACTAATTTGTTTTCTTGCTTGTGTGCACTGAATAATGCTCTGACTAGACTGATGGCTGTGTGCCATTCAGACATGTAAAGGCACTGAGACTGAAATAAATGATCTTAATAATTTCACTAAGTATCTTATGCTGCAGCATGATTCAAAACACTGGAAGTAGATTAATGAAAATTTTATCTAGATGTTTTAAAAATAATGGCAACAGAAACTAAGTAAAACTAAAGTTCCCTCTTAGAAAACTATATTAACTCAAGCTATATTACATCTGCTTATCCATTGCTGTTCTTAACAAGATAACCAATAGTCCATAGCTATTTTTCCTGTGTGGAAATTAGTGGCATCCATATGCAAATCTTGTTCACAATCAGAGATATAAGGGTAAATGCAATTCTTGATCTAATAGCTTTGTGTTGCTCCCTAGTCTGGCTAGTAGGAATAATGGTAGTTTGATCTATACCAAGCCAAATTTTAAAGCATACCATACTGTTTTTGGCAATTGAATGTGAATGCAACTGTGAATCCCATGTGTATCTTCATATACAATTGGTCCATTACATATTAATAACACAAGATAGAAAGCCTGGCATTACCTAAATTTTACACAATTTGTGCTGAATTGAAATGTAGACTGTTGTCCCAAAAGACTTATACAGTTGCCAAGAATCCTGAAATGTATACTGCAGCTATACTGTAGGCATAACTTTTGAATTCAGCATGTGACCAAAAGGAATACAGGAGAGAAATATTAATTTAAGATGTCCAAAATACACTGAAATATCAAAAAAAAAAAAAAGAAAATCTAAGGCTCAAATAGTAATTACTCTCCTCTTCTTGTGCATTTGTTCATGAGTTTTTAATGCTTTTGCTTCAGTTAACAGTGTAACTTTGTTTAAACTCATCCATCCTTTTTTACTTTGCTTAGTGAATCACAAGCAATGTAATAGCCTAACTCTCTCTCATTTAGTTTGGCTTGAATTAGTGACTTCATAACAAATGCAAGAGGTACCAAGCAGAGAAAGCTAAATCAAGCAATGCCCAGTCATTTGTTATTGCTTTAAAATGCATATTGTATAAGTATTTACATCCAAGCAAAAATAATTACTATTTTGTTTTGGTAGTTTGCTGTATTCACCTTTACTGGTGGAAATACTGGCAGCTTTGGAAGATCACAAAATCACAGAAATATTCCAGTTGAGAGGGACCTTAAAGAGGTCTGTGGAACTGACTTCTGTACAAAACAAGGTCTAGACTGAATCCAGGCCAGGTTGCTCAATTCCACAGCCTCTTTAGTTTACCAGGTCCAATCATGAACTATCCTCAGAGAGACAACTTTTCCTTATACGTAGTTCGAATTTACCATTTCATTATCATTGTTTCTCATTCTTCTACTCTTCAGCTCACCTCTGTTCTATCTTCACAATAACCTCCTTGCAGGCACTGGAAGGCTGCTATTAAAAGCTGTCTCTTTTCCAGACTGAACCAGCTTATTTCCCTCAGCCTCCCCACAAAGGGCAAATGCTCCATTCTCCAGCCATCTTGGTGGCTCTTCAATAAACTTGCTGCTGCATACCAGTGTCTTTCTTTTATGAAGGCCTGTAAGTGAATGATCTGTTCCAGGTATGATCTAATGAGAGTTGACTAAAGAAGCATAATCAATTGCTATGACTGTATTCTTATTGATACAACCCATTATGTGATTAGCCTTCAGACAACAAGCAACCTCTTTCTCAAGGCTAAGTTTAGGTGACTTGCCTAAATGCAGTTACATCATATGGAGTGCATCTACCTGTTCTTTGGATAACCAGAAGGCATAAAAATTTTCTTCATGACACTACATTTCCTTTTCTTTTTTTCTTTAGTGAAAATAAATGAAAACCCTTTTCAAAACTTGTATTCTAAGAAGTAGCACTAATGTACCAAAATTAGTTACACTATTGAGCATTCTCTTTTATTATTTTTTTTTTTCTAATTAAAGCCTTAGTTTTCCAGATATGCTAAGATACAAGTCATTAATAGATATAGACCTCACTCTGCTTAGCAAGGCTCAGAGTGTAAAGCTTATTAACTGTATTTTACACCTACAGTCTTGAAGTTTTGGCAGACAGTTTACAATGGGGAGATCCAAAAGTAAGCAAAATTTCTGGCACTAGACTAGAGCATAGTGCAAAAGCTCAGATCCACCAGCAAGCTGAAACACGGTCTGTGAAGGATAACTTTGTTGTTTTTTCTCACAATGTCCCATAGAGCACATGCCAACACATATAGAGCCAAATTCTGCTGTCAACCATATCAAAGTAAATCAGAAGTATTTCAATGAAGTTCATTGAATTACGTTACACTCGTGTTTATGTTCAGAAGAAAAACGCTCCTTCTAAAACAAACTGGTCACAGGTTGTTACAAACACAGCACACTCAAACTCTATTGATTTATCAAAAAGTTGTATCCTTCAGAGAGCTTTAAGAGGTCCTGGAGCCTAAACTGTAGATCATCAAGTTGCCATCTGTGAGGTAAAGCAGAACAATTATCTTCATTCAGAAATGTAGCCAGTCTTGGCTGTTAGATGATACACCTCTTATATAGGATCTGACATGTTAGGGGTTGGCTGTGAGCATCTGCAGACAGATACCAACAGCTACAGACCCAATTTTATTATGCACTGTCTTCTCATACCATAACAACCTTAGCATGTCCCTGAGCCCTAAATTTTCTCTTTTATCTGGAAATATATTGTCTCAACCAAGAATGTTCTAGTTTCACAGAATAAAATCATAGAATAATGTGAGTTTGAAAGGACTCATACGTTTCATCAAGTCTAGCTCCTGGCTCCACAAAGAACCACTCAAAAATCAGACTCAATATCTGACAGCACTGTCCAGATGCTTCCTGAAATCTGGCAAGCTAGGTGTTGAGACTGTTTCTCTGGGGAAGCTGTTCCAGTGCCTGACCACTCTCTTGGTGGATAACTTTCTCCTGATTTCTTGAATGCTAGCTGTAAAACGTGAAGTAGAAGAAATGCTGTTAGATTTATCACCCAGAGAAAGAAATAACCCTATGTTTCAAAAATGGATGAGGAACATCTGACTCAGCTGAGTGTTGCAGGCTTCCCTCTCCAGATTTGTTCTTCTTTCTGTCCAGATCTGGCCCACCAGTATTGTTACTTCCATGACTGCTATCTCACCACTCAAGACTTCACTGAGCCTCTGTGCTGATCTACTGCACTCCTAGAAGTTCTTGTGTCTACTTGTGGTATTGGCTTCCCATTTTCTTTTCCTCTTGACACTGATCCCCTCACCCCAAGACATCCACTGTCCACCACCATATATACAACATACATAGAAATCTGGCCATTTGTAACACCGTGTCTCTTCTGATGGTGAGGTTTAGCAGTATACTGTCATTATAATTATCGTGAAGGTTTCACACCTGCAGAGGAGGACAGCTGAGGAATCATAGGCAGATGAAAAGACAAGTGTGTTAGAAAGAAGCAGACAACTACACCATCCTGTTCACAGACACTTTGCACTTATTCCACTTTGTCCCAAATACCATTCACTGACTTGCAACTACCCAGGTGGCAAACACTGGAATCTTTTGCCCAAGGGCATCCAAGCCTACACTGCCAATACAGCACACTCATCACCAAAGTGCAGGCTGGGTTGGGCTGAGGAATGGGAGAACTCTCCAAAACACTAATGAACTGCTCCTAAGCAGCCAAGAATGAAAAATTCACAATCCACTTCAGCTGCTGATGAGGATTGGAGTTTGGTTCCCCAGCCTCAGCCCCTTAAAATTCATCTGCATCTGATATTGAATATTCAAGTCTATCATCTAACCAGTGAGAAGGAACCAGAGCCCAGGGCTTTCTCTTAGACAAGTGGCCTATCCACCAGCCTACGGAAATAGGCATAACACTTTCTCTCTGTTTACATTGTTCTCTATCCAGTAGAAAGACCTCAACAGAAAGGGCAGAGAAAAATGCATACAAAGCTGAGAATCTAGGTCCAAACAGAGCCAGTAAAGGCAGTTGCAAAAGTTTTCGGAGCCTAGACTTAAAAAGTCTAGGAGATTTTCCTCAAAAAATGGAGTCAGTGAGGTAACATTTATACTGAAGAACCCAGGAAGACAGGCTGAGAAGAAAGGAATTTTTTTGCAGAAAAGGTGCTTAGTTCAGAACAGATAGCTAACCTAACACTTTAAGCCCTGCTCTTCTTACTCTGAAGTATGAAACAAATCATAACTAAGAACCAAGCAATAGGAAAGTATGCAGGATGAGCAAATTAATTTGTATCTGATTTAATTAGAATTTGATGTCTCAGATCTTTTAACTAAAAGACAGACTTCAAAGTTTTTCTGAATAAAGCTCTGTTCTGTTTCTCTACTCACTGTGAGACAGTGTGGGACAAAGGTGAACAAGACAGAAAGAAACAGAACCAAAGCTGTCTCTCTCCTCAGACACTATGGATCAGGCACCCCGAAGTACCAGCATCTCAGGTTTAGCAAACTTAAGCCTTATGGACCATGTCCTACCAGACTGACAGGAGCCACAGGGTTGGAGAGTGTATCATTGTACCCCAAACTCCTTGGGTCCCTTCAGCAGTTACCTTCCTGCAAGGAATAATTGGAAGAGATACACCGCAATATCTTAATACTGAGGCCTTGTATTTTCTGCAGCGCACTAAACACTGGGTTGTCACGCAAAAGTAGTCAGCACAGTTTCATATATGTTTGGGATCTGTGACTTCTTTTGGCCCTTCAGGCCTGTACTTCATCTCCAAAAGAATCTGAACATAGGTCAGATGCTAAAGCACAAATAACTGAGTCGAGAATCTAAGCTTTAAAAGTGTAACTCATCTTCATGAGAAGGACAACCAGAAACAACAGTTAGAAATTATTAAAATAAGAGAAATAAATTTCATAAAGAAAAAAAAAAGGAATAGATTCCATTCCACTACCTAAAATAACTCAGGATGGATGCATTCCTTTATAGTATATCCCACCTTGGAGATACGGTTAAGTTAATCTTACTGAATGACTCAGTACTCCCATCCAAGCTGACATTTTTGTGGATCTTTCAGTTCTGATAGTCACAAGCAAAACAGTATTTACAGCTGTATCACATTAAGCTGGTTTCTCAGCACTTCTCACTGATAGATCTATCAGCAACATGGAGTATTTAAAAGGAAAAGGCTGCTGTAGGAGGGGATGCTGTTGATATCTTCTCATTTGAGCAAAGGTGTTGAATTGGCCTGGAGACTATAACAAGAAGAGTATTAGGGAAACTGCTTGACTTCTTAGGACAGCAGAAGCTGCACACTTGGCTGCTTGCACTGAAGGACCCATGCACTATTCAAACTCTGATCCAATACAAGTTCAGCTGAGGCAATTGCCATTAATTAACCTCTGGCTGCTGTTAGACTGCTGAGCTCTTCTGAAACACTCAATCAAAACACGTCGCAGAGATGTGGGTCAGCTTCTTCATCTCCCTGCTCTGACTCCAATCATAACCAGTGGGTGAAGTTTCTGCTCTCTTCCTTATGCTACCTCTGACTTGTTGGTGGACAAGCTCAGCTCACAAAGCTAGATGTAAAATATTCATTCACTTACTGACTTTTGTCATTTCAGACATTGAACTAGTTTCTCACTGGGCAGCCAATGGATGCCACAACTGGCAGAAGTGAGAAAGTGTCTTGTGTGGCTGGAAGGAAGTACCAGTGGAGCAAAAGGAAAAGGACCATCCTTTAAGTGACAACAGTGTTCGATAGACACAGTGATTCAGATAAACAGCCCCCTTAAACAACTCTCACAGAAATAGCTAAATAAAGTGCATAGAAACAAACACCATTCTCCCAGACTCCATTCTACCTTTCTGGAAGACAAAATTTAAAAAAAAAAAAAAAAAAAAAAAAAAAAAGAAACCTCAATATGTTCAGGATGAAATAAAATCACCTCCTAACAATGGCACAGTTAAGTGCAGCTGTCCTGGCTGGCTAGTTTAGAAGTAACCCTATGAATTAGATAAGAGAACATTTACACTGTAAAAGCCTCTATTCAGTACAAAAGAATGCAACAGCAAGCTTCTGTCTGAGGCCAAAAAACTATGTGTAAAGTTTTTTTGAATACGAAGAGCCCTGTGTTACAAATGGGATCTGCAGAATGCAGCTCACAAGTGTCTTAAATTCTTGAGGTATCCAAAAGATCACTCTACACAGCAGCAGTGCTACAGCATCAATGAGTCTGTACTGAACAGGAAAACCATCAGGATGACTCATGTCATTCTACACTAGATGTGCTATCTCCTGGAGAAGATAAAACCTTTTCAGGTAAACCCACCAGGGTTTGTCTCAAATAACCTTTTTTTTTTTTTTTTTTTTTCCTTATGTCTTCTAGAAATCAGACTTCTGTTTGTTCCTGAAGGAACAAAAGTCTTTGCAGAACTGAGTAGAAAATTTAGATTACACTTTAGGCATTGTTACCACATAAGACTCTGTTGAAGATTGTTCCACACTTAAATAAATGGTTGCAAAATGAAAGAATGAAAGGGGTAGCAATGTCAGTGCTTCTTATCCACAGGAATTTGTCACTGAGCAGACTGTTTAGGGATTTGCTAAGCAGAGACTTCGCATATACAAAGTGTATTTCACTCTCCTCTCATTCCAGAAGGGAAAGTTGCCACCCTGCCTATACACACCCACAGTCCTATGGAACATCTTTGACTCAGTTTGAAGCCAAGACACGTGTCCAATCTACATATAATTGTGTCTACATATAATTGTTTTTGCACAGCTTCTATAAGGCTTTGACATTTTCATCATCCAGGTTCTCCTCATTTTCTGTTTAAAGGACAAAAATATTCTGTCATTCAAATTCCTCAATTCTCAACTGCATGAAGCCTATTAAAACTTGCAAGGTTTTAAGATGCCAGTACAAAGGCACACTGATAGGACTAACAGCATGAGATTCAGTTACCTGAGCAGTGCCGTTTCAGACATTGTACACTTTCCACTGCTACTCCAAGGGGTCCTAGAGTTCCCCCTAGGTTTCACAGCTCTGCCAAATCTGTACAATTATCCTGGATGGTGGAAGGCATCTTAAATGACACTGTACACTGTCATTTAGGCAAGTCTGTTTCTCTTACATTGTATTGTTTCCTTGTATCACATTTCCTGCCTTTACCCATTATTGCAATAAATCAAATTAAGGAATGAAATGCAGCAGAAAATATCCCAGCGATCCATGAGAATTAAAAGTCCTGCACATTGTTGCATACAAAAGAATGAGATGAAGGATGCTACTCAAAGTTTGACGCCCAAGCAAGACAGTGACAGTTGCTGTACCTGCAGGCAAGAGGTGGGACACACAACTCCTCATGGACAAGCAAGGTGTTGCAAGAGAGCCTGAAAGTTTTATGGCTGTAATCAGCTGCCTTTGTGTTGATAGGATGTTTCCTCAATAAAACTGGGGCACAATCGTCATATCATCTATCACATCACTCCTCTAGTATCTAGTTTCACTAGGAATGCACCACAGATCACATTAGCACAACACTATGAATATTTGTTAGGAATTCCAGACTATACTGATTTTATGTGCATCCTGATTGTGATAATTTCACACAAAGCTTTTAAGTATTCAACTGACAGGAACAAAAATGCTATGTAAGTCTGTCTGAAGAAGAGTTTTCAAAAAATAAAGCCTCTGAATGTGTAAATGTGGATTCAGAATAACTGATATTAAGTTAATTCACCCATAATTCAGCCACAAATCATACAAACTTCACCTTTCTAAGCAAAGAAATTGAAATTGCACACTAACAAGACCAATAAAAGTACACGGAAATTCACAGGTTTTTCACATAGTTTGTAATCAAATATTGTTTGAAGCTTAATTGCTGCATGTTCAATGTAGGCATTGATTTTCTTGAGACTGTATGTACAGCCAGTGCAAACAGACCAACAACCCTGAGCCTTTATTTGGCTCCATAACCATTTTTCTTGATTTTTCTGCATTTATTGCTGGCAACATCATTCACAGAAGCCGAGGTATATTGCTTTGTTAGTTTTGTTCTTGATTTATGGGCCAGCTCTTTGATAGAACTCTTAACAACAACAACAACGATAACAACAAAAAACGGTGTTTAAATTCAAATGATGAAAGAAACAGAATATTTGCAATTCTCTAAGTTATTATAATTCTATCATCAAGACTTCTTATGGTCTCTTACTTTCACTTCCTTTCTCTCTAAATATTCACAGTTTTGCTTCACTGCTGCTTCATTCATTTCATAGATACTTTTCATCTTTACTCACCAGAACACATCAATGGAGGCTTCCCAAAGGTCAGCCAAAGTGACAGACTTTGAAACAGATTTCCAACACTGCAGGAAAATGAGTACGGGACACACGTGAGAACGTTGCAATATCCTTCCTGCACTTTCCAAGTTGCACTGCAAATGAGACAAACAGAATGCTTTAGTGTTTTTAAATGGAAAAAAGATAATCCATTATAGTGCAAACAATTCTGGTAAGTACTAAAAATATTTTTCACAGAAATATAAGTAACATGAAAGGTATGCCACTGAAAAACAAAGATGACAAATTAAAAACTGCTGTTTTTACACTGTTTTCTGTGAGCAGCTACATGTTTGCATATAGATCTGAAAAATACATTTATGGGTGCAATCCATTATCTTTTTATACTTTAAATTTTCTAATTTTCACCATGAATTAAAATCAGCTAAGACTTTCCAAAGCTAAGAGTGGATTTATGGATTAGGTATATAATAGTTGACAGTAAAGGGCAGAAGCAAAATCACAACTGATCATTTTTACATAATCAAGGTCATTTCTCATGTTTCTGAGAGATTTTCATTTATAAATGGACACAACTATGCTTAGATATGGCATGAACTCTATAGTGCATAGAACACAATCTGAAAAAAAAACAGCTAGTGGTTTTTTATTGTCTTTTGCTCACAACCTTCCTTGAAAAAGAAAAAAAAAGTGCAATGACAAAACAAGTCTGATGATGAATTAGAAAGTGACCAACCTATCTGTCCATGCAAGGACACAAAAAATGCAAAATCTTGTTGCTTCACGCACAATGCTGTTACAGTAAGTTGACAAAGCACCCCAAAGACCTCAGTCACAACAGCTACTTTAAGACATCAATAACCTGCCATCAATGTACTACCAAATAACAGTATTAGAAATAAGAATATGCATAAAGAAGTCAGGATTTTTACTGCCTTGTTGCAGGTGCAAAGATAGAAGTCTAGAGCTGTGAGACCAGCTGCCAGATCTGGTGGCTGAGCTGCAAACAGACTCCAGGTAGGTGCTCTGCCACCGGACTTGCAGGAATCCATCTGTGACAGATTTGCCCTCACAGCAGAGGAATCGGTTAGATTTAGAAAGGCCCATAGGTCCCTCTTTCTTCTCATTAATATCATTTAAATACCAGCAGAGGCTGGCTGTCTTTTGAATGGTAACCATGAGATATAACCAGAGAGGAGTCTATGTCAAAACTGTTTTGAAATATTCTTGACCTCTGAAAGTGAGACGCAAATTCAAACTGTGGTTGAAGCCACATCTGCTTAGCAAAAATTCTTGAAAGGAACAAGTGTTCTGTCTGAAGAAACTATTTTTGGATTCTGGTGAAAGCCATGACAGACTTTCTCAAATAAGTTTGTATCAATTTAAAGCGCACTTGGTCTCATTCCAAGGAAACTGTGGCAAATGTGGCGGGTTTCCTAGGAAGAGTATGATTTAGAAAAGGTTGCAAATGGTATGTGAATGTAACAACTGCTAGCAGGGTTGTCCCTTATTAGTATGTATGTCTCTACAGGATAAAGGCCTCTTGAAAAGTATGTAAGATCAGCTTCAATCCCATTAGTACAAGCAAGGATGTACTGTTACTAGGTAAGGTTTTTTTAGGCATATGGTTAGCAAGGCTGATTATCAACTTCTACACAGGCAAAACACATTCCAACAATATAAAATTGTGACCAAGCAGCATACAGTCTGGCCAAACTATAACTACTCTTAAACTACTTCTGCTAAGATCCCACCAACATTAAAATTTACAAGTAAAATCAGGAAAAACAGGCCTAAAAATCCTATCACCTTTTGTCTGTCACAGCATTTTAGTGCTTTTCAAATGAAATAATATAATGATACTACATCGGTGGATTTTCAGGACCTGAGAATAAAAATCAGAGCTAGGGTTTGAATGACTTAATTTTCTCTGGTTATTTTTTTATATAATTCATTTTCTATATCCAAATAAAATTTAGTTTGGAAGAAATTCTCATAGTGCTTGAGCATTATACACTTGTTTGCCATAGATTTTCCAGGTGAACAGATTGGAAAGATTGCAAATCTTGTTTTTTGTATAAATTGTATAGATTGTATAAAAATAATGTAAGTATTAACAAACTTCATAAATCACACAAGTAAAATAGGTTAAAATAATTCATATGACAAAATTCTTTTTAAAACTCATCCTATACATTAACATTTCATTTACAAGTTAACACAACTTTTTCTTCCCACATCTTAGCTGTAGAATAGTCCTGTTTCCTTTTCTTGGGCAGAAGGGATTCAAGAGCAAGGGAGTCTCATGAAAAGCCCTATGTGTCATTATTTGTCAAGAAAGAAGATGCACAGGGGAAGAGCCAGAAAGGTTGAGGACAGCAAAGACAGCCCAATGGCTGAGTTACATGCTCCCCAGGAAAACTGCATTCTGTCTCGAATTCTGCCAAAGAATTGCCAGATAAAGCTTGCACCCAAGAACTAAGGCCCATGTGAGATGCTGTTGATGACACTGAAATACCTGTGTCAGGCCCATAGTTGTAGGTGAGAAAATCCATCCTACGTCCCCCATTTTCCCACCATTCCCTGTCCAGGAGTCACAGGAAGCTTGGAGCCGGTGTTATACCACCAAACATGCAGAATGGAAATAATTTGTTAGGAAAAGCTGAAGAAATGAGACTGTCTGAAATTCTTTCCTTTCTGATAAGACAGCTCCCTGAGATGAGAATTCAAAGCCCAGAACCATATTCCATTGCTTAGCTTATCCAGCTCTGCATAGACGCCAGTTTTACATGGTAGTGCTCCTGTTCCCTGAAATGATGACTAGAATAGTCACTCAAAACTCACATATTTTATAGTCTTTTCTCAGCATGGGACGCCTCAAACACATATTAATTACTTAGGAGAAAACAGCCTACATCTGGATTGAAAATAAGTAGAAATTTATAACCAATATACACTTGGCTTGTCAGTCCCATCAGTGAGATTTCTTCACTGTAACTCAGTTCCAACCTTCATTCGCTTTGTTCTTTATCTGCCACTTTCTTGGCATTATCTCAGTATCTTGCCTTGTCAACCTTAGGTTCCAGTTGACATCTCAGTTCATTCCCAAATTCCTTTAAATAATTCATAGGTTCAGATTTCTTGGCCAGCTAGCACACAGGCATTACTACCTGCTAAAACACCACCAGCTTCTGCTTCCAATGCATCTCTTAAGTTCCTTCAGGTTAGCTATCCCTTCTCCTTCTAAAATAAACTTCTTTCCTCTCTACTACATCTGAGCAAAGTGAGAGGAATTTAAAAAAAGAGACCCTCTTAGTTCTCATGAACAAACATTTCCTAAGTATCTTGATACATTGTGGGCATTTTTTGGTAATATTTTTAAAATTTTAGCAGCCTGAAATTCCCTTTTTTTGTGGCTTTGAAGTATTTTATTATGTTATTTGTGTATATTTTGGAATGGGGGATATGGGCTGAGGAGAACGTGTTACATTTTCCAAGAAGTTTCTTTATCATTCTGAACACAGAAGTGAGTCAAAGCCAGAAATAAATAGGAAACGAATACAATTCGTGCTGCAACTTTTCTAAAATAAACACATCAAAACGATGAAATTCAATGCCTCCTGACAAGCTAAGTGTGTATTTCTTTGCTTAAGGCTTTGAACAGTAGTTATTGTGAAGCAACCATACAGTCAGCCTCCAAATGAGCCATACAGTGACAGAATTCAGGGAAATGAGTACCTGGGAAAATCCACATTTCTCAGCAATTACAGAGCATCACTAAGCCTGTGGTGGCTGTCTAGTTTTCTATCATGAATGCAGAGAAATTATATTATATGGAGAAGGAAATTGTAATTATTTATGCTACACGTATTCAAAATTAACACTTAATGTGTTGTCTTGCTATGTATTTTTCACAACTCGAAGTTCATGGTGGAGAGCTCTTCCCTACATAAAATTTAAGTGTTCTACAGAAAGGAACAAGTCAGTAAGGGCAGAGTAGTGCTACACACAGCAGTAATTTTAAGAAACAAATATATGCCTCCTCTGCTATTTCACTTGCCTCAACTGCTTCCAAGTCAGGTTGAGGGAAACAGCCTGCAAGACAGGGCCTGCCTTGTATTGAACAGTATTTCTAGAGGCATGTCTTCCTTACTCTTTCATCCTTCAATGACCTGAAACACACTGCAATAAAGTTTTGCTTCTGGGTGTTCATCTCAAGTTGAGATTCTAACATTAGTTTACACATCACAAATGACATTACAGGAAATGTAAAACATTTCTGCAGTTTAATCTTTTAAGTGTTCTCAAAAGGAAAACAGTTCAATGGATATTTAACATCTGGTATGTTTGATCTTTCTGAGAAATTGTCACGTGAAGCAATCTATTACAGAACCTTCTTACTTTTAATCTTACACTGATTATCCGCTATTAGGCACTCCTTGAAACAGAACATTAGAGTAGAGATCAAATAATGTTTTACATGTATAGAATTTGATTAATGAATTCATGCAATTCTGTTGTTCAACAGCAAAAAGTTGACTATTCATAAATGGAAGCAGAGTAGCAAAGAAATCTCAGTCAAATGAGATAAATTTTCAGTACAAAGCTCGGGTGAAAACCATTTTCACCTGCTTCAGTGGTACTTACATTTCTAAGGAAGGAATAGTTTCCATTTTATGACCTATTTATGTAACACCACCATTTCATAAGCTGTATGCTTTTTACTGCACTACTGAGTAATAAGTTAAACAGTTGTGACAGCACTGAATTATGCTTATAAACACTGAAGTGCAGCTACACATCAAAAGGAAGAAAATAAATGGTTAAACACATTAAACAATCTGAATAGTTCAGGAAACAAATTTCTTATCTTTAGGATTGATTAGGTTAATGTGCTAATTTAAGAGAGGTATATGCATAAGCACTGTGCAAACTGTTGATATATATAACATGGAAGTATTTATCGTACATGCACACAGCAAGTAGTTTCATGTGCTCTTGAAAGTGATGCATCTTCTTATATAGCTAGACAAAGAGACAGATTTCAGACTATTTGTGAGCGTCCAAATGACTGAATTTATGGTTATGATTATTCTAAGAAAAAATGTTCTATTTTTACCACAAGGAAGCATATTGACAAGCTTTTGCATTCTGTGGCTAATTACATAAGGGCTGCTCTGAAAGTAATGTCTCCTGTTTTATTATGTTGGCCCACAACATTAGAGGTGGATGTTGATGGTATGGCAGCAGAGGCTGAATCTTCCCACCAATATTCCATTGCATTTTGTTGCTGTGTGACAGATGGCAGCAGAGGAGCAGTCTGACAGAATGGCATCTGACATGGAAGTGCATATGAAGCAAAGATGTGGCACTGAATTCCCCTGTGTGGAGAAAACAGCACCCACTGACATTCATCAATGTTTGGTGAACCTTTATGGAGACCATAGAGCGAATGTGAACAGAGTGAGGTGACGGGTGATGTGTTTCAGCATTGGCAGCAGACATGTGAAAGACAAATCACATTCTGGACAGCCATGCACAGCAGTCAGACCACAAAATGAAAGTCTTGATCAGCTCATCCATGAGAACTGGCAGATTACAACCAGAGAACTATATATGGAGCTGAATATTAGTTCCAGTGCATTGGAAATGATAGTGGCAACACTGGAGTATCACAAAGTTTGTACTAGGTGGGTTCCATAAATGCTCACACAGGAACAGAATGAACATCATATGCAAGTTTGCCAGAATCTACTAAATAAATATCAGGCTGAAGGTGACAGGTTCATGTGAAAGTGAAACCATTCACTCTGACATATAACTTGCAATATGTCTTGCAATATAACACCAGGCTCCATATCAGTTTGAAGACCATGGAACACATTAACCATCTTAGCTGGACTGTCCCACTACACCCATTACAGTCTGGATTTGGTGCCTTCTGATTTCTACCTGGTAATTATGCTGTCATGGCACCTGTGAAAACAGTGGGTCACCTCCACTGATGCAGATTTTTATGAACCTGGCATGCTAGCTCTTGATCTTTGGTGGTTAAAATACACAGCTAATTGTGGTGACTATGTTGAAAAATAGTATTTTGTAGCTGAGAATTTGCTTTATCAAACAGTGTTATTTGCTCTTTGTTGTAGTTTCCAAGGAAAAAATAGGAAATATTACTTTCAGAGAGACATAGGCACATTAAATCAATGCAAAATCCATTAAATTTCTAGATCATCTTGTAATTGCAATATAATCCATTAAATTTCTAGATCATCTTCTAATTGCAATAGCAAGAATGTCATCAATAAATACTGCAAGGAAATAAAATATGTTTTTAAAATGTATTCACACTCTCTTGAGAAATTATACTGCATCCCTTCATTGGCACTGGCACTATGTGCATTCCTTAGTTATACTGGTAATTTCACTAGAGTGTATTTGGAATTGGCAAGCAATTACATTTTGAGGCACATCTCTGCATGTCATATGGTATTTCTGACAACACAGCATTAAGAAAAAAAAAACAAAAAACAAAAAAGAAAAAAACCAACAACAAAAAACCACCACATTGCGTTGTGGTCCCAGTAAGGAATCTGTTATAAAGCTTGAACTTTGTTACACCAACTGGGCCAGCAGTGTCTGTTGAGCGATGGTCAGACACTACAGCAGACTTATTGATTTAGTGGACTCTCCTCATCCCGTATTTAATCTTCCAGTATGCACTCCCTGGACAATAGTTGCTGCTGCTATTTAAATTGAGACTCTTTTGGTCTGAAAGTAGCACTTCTACCTGACATAAAAAGAAATCCTCCCTTCTGAATGAATCAGTAAGATGTGTGTTAAGTGAAAGCTTGTTTCATCTGACAGTTTCTTATTGAATATCTTGTCAGTACCTCCAAAAAAACATAGAAAGACTTTGGCAAAGAAGTGAGACTGAGAGGAGAGTTCTTTGTTCCTTGAACTGCTGTACAGTTGGACAGTGAAGATACAAAGACATCTGAGGTCACTGAAGGCTAGCATTTCCTCTGGCATTACTGGTTTGACAAATGAAGGGAAAACAAACACCCTGACCATAGGAACAGAATGGCAGAATCATTGCAAATCCATAAGCAGACAACACTAATAAACAAGTGAAAGTAAGCTTTCAGTATTATCCAAAGCAGCATCCGACTGAGGATCTGGATCAAAACCTTCTCTGGAGATTTATGTAGGACAAAGAGCTTTTCTGTTCTTTCTTTGGGCACCTGATGCTAAATCCAGATGGCTGACTCCTGGTATTGGACAGAGTGACTGCCCACTCATTTGTTGAGAAAATATTTTCCCTCAACCAAATGTAAGCCAATTTTGGTATTATTGAACACAGATCAAGGGAACAAGCAGCCACAGTACTTTTTCAACATATTCACTTATTCATCTAAGTGAGTAAGTTAAGAAAATAAAGCCAGGAAATTTTCCTGTCTAATTAATAGACAGGCAAGATAGCCAAATGGTTTTAAATAAGATTAAATCTATTTCCATATTAAATAGTTAATTTCTTTTAAAGCTTTCCCTTTTTTTTCCTCTTCCTTTTTTCTTTTCTCCTTTCCTCTACTTTTTTTCTGCATTAAGGAAGCTGCGTTGTCTGCACTTCTTATATAATGATGATGTGAAATTATTATCCTTATCTGTATCACTTAAAACCAATTCTCCTTTAATTAAGAAAACAAGCAGTAGTGTTACATCATCCATTCTACTTTAAGTGGAATCCTGTAAAATAACTGTAAGAAGATGTACTTTTTAACTTTGCACAATACATAATGAATAAAACAAAGACTGGATATAGTTTCCTCCCCTGAGTAATGCTTAGCTTATACATGACCAACACTGCCTAATCCTACATCCCACAGACTATTGGTTAAAAGGCTGAAAAGATTAAAGCCCCCAGTTATGCAAAGCCAGAAAACTTAGGCAAGTAATGTATATTAGGAAGAAAAATTCTGCCTTGGCTTCAAGTAAAGGTGGCGGGAATATACCCTGCTTCACCATCCTCCTCATTCAGCCTGTGAGAGATAAAGCTGCTTCTGCAGCACAGTGGGCTGGGTTTGATGTGTTGCAGCAGGCCCCAGGCAGCTGCGAGGGTGAGGTGTGTCAGTGGGACACAGCCAGCTCAGAGAGCTGTATGGTCTAAGGCTCCCCAGATCAGAGCACGGCGCATTTGTGTACAGTTACCCACATCCTTCTACAGCCACTGCAAGGGTAGGACACAGTAAGTAGCAGAATGAGAGGTTACTGCAAGAATCTTAAAGCAGAGTTGCAATTTACTACGTATAACCCAGCAGGCCCACTCGTTACATGCAATGTAATTTCTACAGCTTGACAACCAGTACTTCCTGATTTGAACTTATGTCCTGCCAAAAACAACGATGGTTTAACTATTTCAGAAAAATGAAAGACACTGTACTATACCTTGAACTCAAAGCAGCTGGACAAGGTTTCTTTAAAATAAAAAATAAAAAAAACATTTCCTGTCTCATGCCTATTATGCTAGGATACAATGGAGTAATGCAAGAGAACATATTTGGTTCTAAGCAAATGTATTAAAAACATACATGACATAGTGTCAGTGGGAAGTTGCCATCCCTTGGTATTGGTTTGGCTTTGGGCTTGCCTCGTCACCACACATATGACTGATGACCAAAGCTCTGGGACAAGCCTGGCTATTGCCTTTGGGCCTCGGCTGCTCCCTGGCTGGCAGCTGCATGTCAGGCCCTGCTTGGCCGACAGTTGTACTGCCTCCAGCCGCCCTTGGTATGCCAAAATGAATGGTGGAGATGTCCCTGGTTAGATCCCCACAGCATGAAAAAGCAAGTGAAGCTTTGCAATTAACTTTAATCTCCCTTTGCATTGCTGCAAACAACAATCGCTGTGGAGATAAACGGATACAAAGAAGATGGACAGGATGTGCCAGCGAGAGGGATAGGCAAGAAATTCCCTACCCATTGCCTTTTTGCCTTCAGAAATGGTCTTCAGAAATACTTTAAATTGTATGTTTCAAATGGAGCTAAATACTGACTTTTCAGTATGATATTTCATGATGAGCAGAAGTGGCTTTTTTAAGCAGATAGTGGATGTGAAAACTGGCAATCCAGCTAAAACCTCAGAATCCTATGCCCTCATCAGCTGAACAACTAAGCTAGGATATCCAGAACATTCAGAAAATAATTTTTTGCCAAAAAATCCTAAGTATTTATGCAATATTGTTACCAATGCTATGACTGCACTATGATGTTAAGTTTGTACATCTGTAACTAAAGCCACCGTTACAGGTTGTTACTGGGCCATTGTTATCAAAGGAAATATGAAGACCTGAAAATTAACCCCAAGCAAATTGATTCTTTTATTTGAAAACAAAATCCAAATCAAACATCCAAATGTTTGAGTCCCAGATATTTCCTAAGATATGGTAGATAATGCTTCCAAGTGTTGGAAAGTTCAATTAAAACTTGGTTTACAGGATAAACCCTGATTCTCGGAACTGCTGGTTATCACTGAGCAGTACGCTGATGGAGTAAAGAAAGTCTTAGAAATTATCTGGATACAGAGTTTTTAAAAGTGCTATGATGAAAATGAATTTGCCAACTGACCATATTTGGGAATATTGTTTAAAATGCCTAAGAATGTTAATAAAACTATTGGAATATTATGTCAAAGCTAAAAAAATAAAAGAACATCCATTGGAATTAGTACTAAGAACCACACCAGGTGACTAACTTGGCACTTCAGCACCAGTTACAGCTATGTCACATTCTTCAAATTTTTTTCTTCGAAATAAAAGGGCTTAGAACTATATGCTTTTGGGGATGTTTTTTGTTTGTTCTTTTTTTCTTCTTTTCCAAAGAAGGAATAATTTCTAAAATATACACCTAATGTCAGATCATGTTAACACAAATCATCTATAAAAATTTTATAAACAACCTTACCACAATAATTGGTAATGGTAATTCCTTAAAGTGGCTGGCAGTCTTCATTGGTTCCTTCTCTTCCTCACTAGCTGTGCTGTAGGCTGTCTCTGCAAGCACTGCAGGACTCCTTTGAGGACTATCAGTGTATCGGGCTTGTCGCAGTCTCAGCAGACTGCTACCAAAACCCATACTGCTATTGGTGCAGCTCCCAAAGTGTTTGAACACTTCAAATAATAAAGGTCTTCAAATGCTGTTTACATTAGGCGATATCTGAGCATTTGATTAAAAATTAAGACATTCTTGAGTCTCTAAAGTCAGTCCTATTAGCATCATCAAATAGCCCTTTGCACTGCTACTGGGAGCTGCTTTTCTATCTGGACCCCACAGCCTCTGGCCTCCTTCTGCTTTGCTCATTATTGAGTATTTTCTTGTCAGACAGCTCAACTGGAAGTCTCCATGGCTCCCCTACTTTGGCTACCACCAGAATACAGCACATTGGTTTTTGGTGGGTATTGAACCTGTGGTAAGACTGAAGTTATGCTGCCAGCAAATAAAATTACACTGTGGACTGGATCAATTTTGCTCACATTTTAAAGCACAAAAATAAAATGTTTCTATAGGACAAGACATCATTATCATTTCTTCCCTTCAAAAGATGACAAATGTACAAACAAAAAATGGCAAAGTGAAAAAAAAGAAAAATCCAAAGAACTGAAATCAAATATATTGGAACTATTTGTTTAACACACACACACACACACACACACAAAACATGAAATTTGTTCTTTTCTCCTTCTTTGTAAGGCAGCAAGATAATTAAAAATGGGATTCCCTACACTATTGAAATTCAGTGTTTCCTACAGACCTAAGAGATTACAACATGATGAAGCAAGCAGTCTATCAGAAGGGCTGTTTGCTCTTTGGTATGCCACCATTTGCACAGACCACAGGAGATTAGATGTAACTGTGCATAGGTCTGCTTTGCTTGCCAAATAATTGTAAGTACCAGCAATATCAAACCCATGTAATCTCTGGTAAGATACTGATCTTTCCACTTTTCCATCGTACTCAAATCACCTGTTTTGTGGCTATTCCTTATCAAATACTCTCTAAGCATCACAAAACACAGATGCGAGTCATCACAATGGGGAAGAAAAATGCGAACAATATACTATCCATTGTGGAAACTACATCACTCTTCTGGGTCTTTAAGACCAAAAGCTGCAGCTGTCATCCCCAGTTGTTGGCCCACTAATTTCACAGCAATGCTTGGAAAGTGAGTCACAATTCACTTCCTCTTGTTCTGAGTGGAGACATGTTGCTCCCTGCCTACTGACTCTGTACACATGGAATTATACCAGAGGAATTTACAGAGACAAGAATCCTAAGATAACGCTTGAAAAACAGTATGTATTTCAGTGCTATGGTTCTCCAGCACAGTGATTGCTTTCTTGTCCTACATTTGAAGGAATAGTTAATTAGGCTACTCTATCTTACCAGAAAATTTTCAATCTTTTCCCTTACCCAACTCTATATTTCAGAAGAAAAAGAGAAACCACATCAAGAGATTTCATTTTTCCTTTCTAAACAAAATCAGATTACCAATAGCTCAGAAGTCTTGAAGAGAGGCATAGTGGCCCAGTGCGTCTCTCTGGTGATTTTCTGTGGTTTTTTTTTGCTGTTGGCTTTTTGTTTTTGTTTTGTTTTGTGATTCTGAGCTCCGGAGTAACACAATCTGCCTCAAGTTTATGCATAAAGACCAGTTTTCCTTTTGACCAATACTTCAGGGTACCGGGCTCACTGAAATAATATTTAAACAGTTGTCTAAGTCAAATGCTGATTCAGTGTTCCAGCTAAGTTTGCCATTAACCAAGCAGATAAATTTATTCTGGATAACCACCAGAAAGCACCTAAGTATGGCCATTTTGCCTATACAAGAGAACTTCCCCGTGCTCCCAAATTCTTGGTTGGTGTATGCACTTTGACTGTTTCCCAACCACATACAGGAGAAGAAGATATCTGCACCTTCATGCCCACAAATGCACAATCTAAATGTGCACCATGATACATATGAGAGACTACAAAGATACGCAGGTACAAGTCTATAGGTAGGCACAACTGTATTCCTTTTATCAGATCTACTTCAAGTTATAACCCTAAATAAATTGACATCAGAGATACCTTTAACCATTAACAACATTTTAACAATATTCATACAACATTTTTTAAATGTTATTTGGAATCTTAATTCTTCTTTCCTTTTCCACATTATACTGATTAAAATCTTTAGTTGAAGAAAAGGTCACATAGAACTTTTTTGTTTGCTACTTGGCTTTCAGAGGGGAAAAAGGATAATATTAACTGTTTTTTCTTTCTAAAAGAAATATATGTTCTAATTTTAAAGGTGATAAAATAGATTGAAAAGCATTATTGTGGAAAGAGTTTTCTGTAAGATTTTCTTTATTAAAAATTTCAGTAATTATTTTTTAGCGATTTGGGCAACAAATCAGTAGAGTAGCACAAAAATATTATTTTTAGAGCTCACTTTTGTTACTCCACTATTTTGTTTTGAGTTCTTGAAATTGGAAAATATTCTTCTTCTCTTCCTGAGTTTTTAGACCAACCATAACATTTCTAAGTAGGTTTGACTTGTTAGAAGACAGCAAAAAAGAAGGGGAGTAGGCTTCTATTAACTTAGGAAGATCCCTATCTCTAAGGTCTTCTGCAAAGCATCAAAAGAAAGTCAGTAAACAGCAAGTAAACACTGTTCAAGCACAAAAATCCTGGCAAGAAAAAAAAAAAAAAAAAGGAAGGAAGAAAGAAAAAGTTCAAAAAAGTGATATGAAAAAAAATCAGCTAGGTTAAAAAAAATAAAATATTTCTTTCTGAAAAAGTTCTGCAATGGTCAGTCTGAAATATTTTCATATTCTACTAAAGGAAAGTCAAACTCTTTAGGTTAAGTTTGAACTGTTTTATATGGCATGAGAAGCAGTTTTCAAGCCAGTGCAAGATTTCTGTGTTTCCATTTTTCAAATTCAATCATTTGTGGAAAAAGGAAAATTGAAAAAAACATTATATGGTTTATATGAAAATGGTGAGCACTGTTATTAGTAACATAAATTTACTAATCAGTGCTCTGTGGCTGCATAAAATCAGAAATTTTTTTGGCTGAGCCTCTTTTTAGATACAGGCACTAAAGAAAGCTTGATAATAAATGAATTAGTGTTTTACAAAACACTTTAGTAATGCAAAGTCATTGAAGTGCACTGTTTTAATATGATGAATGGGATTTCAATAAAGATCCCTGATATTTGAAACATTCTAGCGTGTGAGAAATAGGATGAGTACAGCACACCTGGGTGCTAGAATGGGTGGCTGTTAAAGATCATTTTATTGACATAATCTGCAGAAAACCTTCAGCTCTAAGGTAAACATATCCCGTGTTTATAGCCAGCATTCCTGAAATACACAATTTCAGGAAGTGAGAACCTCTCTCCTATCCTCTGTGTTTGTAGAAGTGGCAAATATTGCACACCGAGAGGACTTATTTTCTTAACTAAGGAACAAATATCTCAAGAAAACAGAAAAGGCAACGTTGCCAACCTGTTTAACAATGCAAAGCAATACATTTTGAGCAAAATCACAACACAGCCTTGGAAGATAATTCTGCAAAACCTATAGGCTCTTCTTTTCACAATTAAGTAGTGGTGTTGAAGAAAATTTGCTGCTGTCTTCCACTAAACTGTCAAACTGGAAGAAGTTAAGTACCGGTAGGGCTTTTCATTTTAGTTGTTACCATAAGCCATACAATATATCTTCTCAAAATGAAATTAAAAAAAAAGAGGGAAGGAAGCATAGGAAGCTTTGCTTTTGTTACGACATAGCAAGAACTAACTGATATCCAGGAAGCAAGCAGCGGTCACGGTGCTCTCAGATGGCAATGCCATATTCTACACAATACAGCTTTTGAGACAACCCTAAAAGAGTTGAAATAAGCTCTGATCATAATTAGAAAGCAGCTAATAACACGTACTTTAGATAGCCAGCCAATGATAAATCCAGGCATAAATGCATAAAGGCGTTTTTGGAGATTAGACATCCTGTCAGTTTGAAAATGTTCCACTCCATTCTAGAAAAAGGTTTACATATGTAATACTTAGTGTTGATAATGATGATGTCTAAATTTATGGTATTACTATAAACCACATTTAGAATGCATTCTTTCACATGCATTATTGAGGTTAGGTTGGACAATTATGGTATTCACAGAATTGTGGTTTTGCCCGTGTTTATCGGCCTAAATTCAACACCACAAACATTTACTTCTTCCGATGAGGTGCTTGTCTGCAAAAAAAGGCTGAGCTTTACTCTCTTTGAAGTTCTACTGGCATTATTCCTTTCACACAACGTAACATATTTCTAATTTCTACTAGTGCAAGTGAAAGAAAAGTCAAACCATCTGTTTCAGTCCAGACATTTAGCATAACTACTACTGCCTCTATCTATCTGGAAATGATCTCATTGCAATCAGAACAGGAATGCTAGAGTAATCTTGATGTTTTGATCTGGTTTTAACTACTTTTTTCAAAACATCATTGAAATTAATATATTACAGGCAGTTTTGCTTAATCAAGGTGGTTTTTCTGAAGATGGCTTTAATTTCTTACAACCATAACTGTATCAAAAAACAGATTCCCGTTGCTGTTGTTTGTATCGCTCTAAAAATTGCATTCAAATTAAATACACGTTCTGAGAAGCTTAACAGGTTTATCTTTCACACAGCACCTTCATAGAAAGCTGTGTAAGGGAAGCACTCATTTTCAGGAACACTTTGTAAATGCTAGCAGTCAGCATGTGTGCCATCCAATATGCTTCATTTTGCAAGCATAAAGCAAACCCCAAAGTCTCGTCTCTCCAACAACAAAGTGTTAGTTTGATACTGAGCTCCTAACATATGTATCCAAACTAAAAAGGCCCAAATGAATATCTGTTTTGGTGCATGTATAATTTTCATAAAGTCTTTCCGGGCTTACACTGTGACCACAGTGAAAATTATCTTCTAGAATAAAAAGGTTCATCCTTTGAAAATACTTTTTGAATAGCAAAACGTAATTTTATTTTTAGGGACCCCTTAAAAAGAATTTAGGGTGGACCAGGAATAAGAAAACACTGGATGTAAAACAAAGAAACAAACAAAAAAACACTTTCACAGCTCTTAGAGCTCTTCTGTGGCATTTGCTCAGCTTTTCAGGAATTAGTTTATATGCACTTTCAGCACTACAAGCTTACACAGAGTACAATTACTTGGACAGATAATTTGGGAGCAAAGATTACTGTTTATTTACCCCGTAATCATTTTGTTCTACTGTCCACCTAAAATGGATTCTTTCCTGCTCAAACTGTGAACTGCAGACTTAGAAATTCTCCAAACAAAAATTTCTGAGAGCTGGGATGTGGAAGGAAGGCAATTTTATTGAGATAATTTTCTCTTTCAAGGAGAAAAAAGCCCCAGTTCAAGTCACTGTTAGCAGCAGCTTAGAGGTATATACAGAGGTATACTACCACTGAAAATAGAAAGACATTCTACACAACTGAATACTGGTTTTTTTTCCACTTACGTACATAAGACTTATCTTTTATATACCTAACTTTTCCTAGAATATAGTAAACACTCTCCCCATTAATACCAACATGACAGGCCTTTTATAGATGAGCCAAATGAGAGATGAGATCGCTGAAGGCACATAAGCAGCTCATTGCTATGGAATGGAATAGAAGCCAACTAATGTGACACCTCACCTCTAACAGTAACATCAATAAGTTGAAGAGCAGCCAATGAGCAGGCACATTCATGTACATGAATGTATATAAATTGTTTCTTCCTTGCTTTGACAAGATTTTAAGAATATATGCATTAAAAATAATCACAAAAATATGTCAGAATTTCTGTACTCTACTTTCAATATAGTGTGTTATTCACAGGTATTATACAGCAAATTTCATAATGACTAGGAATTTTTACTCCTAGGAATGTCTGACCACAGCTGTATAGCAGTGTGTCTGGGAAGAATTGTATAAAACCTTTGCAAGGATGTGAATTCTGGAAATCTCTATAAATTCATTCATTTGCTCTATTTTTCAAAGAAAATACTTTTCTCTCCTTCCTACTCTCATGTATAGCAGATAAAAAATTTTCCACTTCCTCAAGAAAAAAATTTCTTGTAGTTCCCTCTGTTCTCATCAAAAAGCTTAGCAAAAATATAAAAAAATTAACAAAAAGGAAGAATGAGTACCTCAGTTATTCTGAAAGCAAGTCCAAAACTCCTACTCAATGTTTTTGTGCTGCTAAATTACTGCACTAAATGGGGCCATGACGGGAATCTTTAAAAGCAAAAGGGTGAAGTTTTAGCTTGTGAGAAGAAGTAAAAGACAGGGAGGAAAAAGAGAAGGTGGACAAAGAGAGGAAAGAACTCTAGAGTACAGTAATCCAGAAAAATAATTGAACTTACTGTAGAATGTGCATGAATCAGACTAAAGTATTCTTGTTCTATAGCTCCCTTTTCTATGATCTGATTTAATGTTTTGTGTAAAAATCAACCTTAATTAATAACTCTGACCTGACTTCTGATTGAGATTCTGTGTTTCAGAATTGTCTGTGGTCTGTTGGTCTCCTATATGTAAAAAAATTACCAGGAAATAATGAGAATGTGTATATTTTATATCATAATGGGAAAAAAAATAGTGAATGTCTACAGACATCATTAACCTAGCTCTTAGCAACATGTACTGTCTCGTAAGTTTTAAGGTAGATTTTTACAGATATTCATAAAGTACCTCATTTAACTTTTCTCAGAGAATGAAATGTGATTTTCTACTCCACTGTCCAGAGAAGAAAGTATTAGACTTAATCTACAGAAACTTTGTCAAGGAAACTGAATACATGAAGACTAATTATGAGTTGAACTTCAATATTGCACAAGCAATAACTTTTCTTCCTGTTTGTCCCACTAGTAACTTCAGCAATATCCTGTAATTAATATCTCCTTCTTTCCACAAATAGTATCCAGACTTTTCTAATTGTTAGCATCATAATTCAAAGTATTTATTCTCAACTTGTGGATGATTTCAATCTCTTCTTTCTACTGTGGACTGGAAGTGAGGTTTCTATGCACTTAGCGTTTCCGTTTCTCTAGTGTTTCTTGCTTGCTTTTTTTTACTGTAGGAGTGGATCTTCTCTAAAAACCTTGTTGCATTAATCCATTTATGATGGATTCAATGATCATGTAATAATCTAGTCCTTTTTTACAGTCGTGCTATATGTAGCTCTATTGTTATCAGCTAGTGATTATGGTCTATTCCTGAGAGTCTGTGAAGAAGGAAAAAGAAAATTTTGTTTTCAGGAGGTTTAAATTCTCTGATCATTTCCATGGAAAATCATCTCAAGGGGTGATCATAAAGGATTCAAGAGGCAAATCATAAAAAGGCTGAAAACTAACGCCTAGGTAATGCTAGGCACCACGTGCACCATTTGAATCTTTGTGGCAACTGACCCTTACAAGAGAAACCTCCATATCACAATGCTTGCCAGGTTTTCCCCATACTCCTGAAGGATTTTGCACTAGCACACACATATACACACACAAAGAGAAATGGGAAAAGGTCACAGCAAGTAGGACGGCACAAACACGAGAGACCAGTGGTTAGCTAGAAACATTACTGCCTTCGGCCAGCTTCAGGAATTCCACTGTGTTGGTGGAGCAGTGGTGGAGCAGAGCTGTGAGGGAGTCACCAGAGAGAGCATCAGGCAGAACATGGATCCTTCAAGCAAAATACACTATGATAGCACAGTTACCTCAAAAAGCAGTTTAGCATGTCTCAGAGACTGCCTTTGCGTGGGTTTTGGAGAAATACTTGGTATGAACTTCATTTATTCTCAGCACTGTCAGTAGTTCAAAGAACTCCAGTTTTATTTTGGAGCATAACAAGTTCCATTCTTTCATTTACTGAAGTTGGCAAAAGCAGCCCATTAATACCTAAAGCATTATTATGTTATTTTAGTGAAAGGATTATTCAAAGGCCATGGAGGAGCAGTCTTCTGGCATGCACACAGTGTGCCCAGGCCAGCGAGCAGACAGCCCTGCCCCTGAAGACAGGCTTCTTTGAATTCCACAGTTTTTATACATTGTAGTATTTTTGCCACTGATGAACTAAAGCCAGAATTTATATTCTTTCTGAAATGATCATCAAAAAAAACAAAAACAAAAAACAAACAAGAAAAAATAGTCATATCATATCCTTCAGAACACTTCTAAAAGATATTATTATTATATTTTGACATATTTGGGGTTGCAGCTAGAGTCTTTAAAGTTACATCGAACCAAAGACCAAAGCCATTCTGTGATTCTATATCTTCATGCCAACTCTTTTTTTTCTGCTTCTTTTCTGCAGAAGTGCAAAACAAAAGACTATTGAAGCTTTGTCTCTCCTTCCTTTTGGCTAGATGGGCAAGAAGTATTCTGGATTTGGTCTAAATTAAATTTGTCCTGCATGGTAAGACGTAGGCTCTGATGCTAATTCTTTAAATGTTAAAGCACAAAGTAGTTTATGCCTGGAAGTCTCAGCATATCTCACAAGAAGCTGGGTGCTTAAACTCAACCTGAATTGAAGTGCCTAGCAGATCTCAGGTGCTTGAAACGGGTGACACAGGAATCATTTTAGGAAGGCCTTCATGTACTCTGCTGCCTCATCCTGCATCAGCCAGTAAGGCATAGCTGGAGGCCGAGCTCCACCTGTACTGCGAGGAGCAGCTCTGGGTGCACTTCCCTGGGAAAAATCATCAGGTTCAAAATCAAGTTAGACCCAACACCACTCTAGAAATATGGTACTGCATATGAACAACAATTTTGGCTTTTATGCCACTCTGAGAGCTGATGTACATCACAGTGTTGATGTTTGCAATGTGATCAAAAGTCAGAGATTCTGTCTTTTATCTCACCCAGAAGAAGGCTGGAAATACAAGTCTAATGATCCTCATTTTTATTCATTCTCCATTTGTTGACTTCATCTTTCCCTGACATGTTTAAATACACAGATGAACCTTGAGCAGATACAGAATATTACTTTCCCAAGGTCTAGAACTGAAACAGATTTTGATAAAACTTTGCAGCCATGTTAGACTCTTTTCTTGGTGAACTTGATTAAAGGGGCTTAACACCAATGGGAATCAAGTTAGCTGGTCCTCAAGTATGACAGATGTGCAAATGTGTAAAATTACAGTGACAGATAAAATAGATGAAAGCAGCATCCAAGAATGATAATGCAAATGCTTCATGTCTTGCTGGTATAAAATTGAAACACACAGCAGGCATAGTATAACAAACCAAAGTAAAAGGCTTTTGTTATGAATTCTCCATTACTGTAATGAAGTTACAGACATTTTAACTACCACTTTAAACCACAGAGCTGATTTGCAGTACTGGAGGAGAACAAAAAAGTCGTGTTCTAGTAACCAAACTAAGTACTTAAAAATAAATAAAAACAGAAACACAAAGCTACTTTCTGTGTGATATTTAGCCCCTGAAGTAGTAAAATGGCTGGTTTTGTCTTTATTTTCTGGTTTTGCAGACTGTTTTCTGAAAAAAAAATTGGTCTCAGAGCCCAAGAGCAAGTCATCTGCAAAGTTCATTTCAATGATGGAATGCAGTTGTTGTTCATTCACTTTTGTATATGTTCTGCTTATCTTCACAAAGGTAAATATCTCTGGAATGTCAGAATTAAAATATACACAATGTTATTTCTAGCCATCACTATCTACATATCTGAACATTTTGTTTTAGGTGTGCTTCCATTTTCTAATGAAATCAGGAGTTTCTAAAATGAACATCATGTATATCAAAAATAGAGTAGTAATTTGAGGATTTTCACATTTGTGGAAGCACTGTGAAAAATTTACAGATTTCAACTACAAGACTCCTCCTTTAGTCTTCCTTTGTTCTAACTCTTAATACTTTTTTTTTTTTTTTTTTTTGAAATTCGAAATGCTCTTGTATTACAACAATCATTTTATTTTCTTGGACATTGTTACTACTGGAAAAGGCACAGGTTTAATTATCTACTCTTCAGAGTATTTTAGAGCTCAGGGTGCATAACAATCATTATTAAGCATACTTTTCAGTTAGTGAAAAACAGCTATGCAGTAAGAGATTGCCTCCTCTCTGTCTCACCCCCCCAAAACTCCGAAACTGATGAGTTTTGCAGATGACCTGCCTCCTTTAGCCAGACATAATAGCTCACTTTTGTCAACTACATTTATGCACATTACTGAATGGATAATGACTGGATGAAACCAGTTGTGTCTGTCAGTCTCTTCCTTACCAGCTCTTCCACTTACCTTGACCATAAATGTATTTGTGTTACTGAAATAGACAATCTGGCACACACACTATTATCAACATTTTTCTTTCTTTACTGAGAATATTCACTGTTATAAGCTAGCAGCCATCAGAAACACAACAAAGAAAGGAAATATCCTATCCTGTCCCCTCCCGGTTATCCACTGAAAGCAGTTCTGATATGGACTGATACTTGATCCTAAATTTTTAACACAGCTTTTTTATATTTTCCACTTAGAATATTAACAGGTTTTCTGTTTTAATGTAGGTGTCTCTCCAAGGATGCAGGAATGTGTACAACTATGTAGTTCACTGATATTCTTCCAAGAAAACAGAAAATACCTTACACTTTAAAATCTGCACAAATATGTTCACAAAATGTATGCTTATCTCTCCAATCAATGCAGTTCTGCTCAGTTGAAGGTGCCCTAAAGGTCTTTTACAAATTATTTCAAAGTGAAATAACCACAAAGAAAATTAGTTCCAAGCTTTGATCCGGTAACAGCATCCACAGGTGTCAGCAAGACCAATATGCAATTGGTTTTGAACTAAGCTGTAGAGAGATCTAGACAAACTAGAGAGCTGGATGATCACTAACTGCATGAAGATTAGTAAGAGCAAGAGCTGGATTCTGCACCTGGGAAGAGGTGACGCTGGCTCTACATACAGACTGGGGATTAGATGCTGGATAGCAGCCCAGCTGAAAGGGAGCTGGTGATCATGGCCAACAGCAAGTTGAACATGAGTTAGCAGTGTGCCCATACTGCCAGGAAGGCCAACTATATCCTGGGGTGCATCAAGCACGGGGCACCAGTCAGTTGAGGGAAATCATTATCCTGCTCTACACCTCTAGTACTCTGTGCAGTTTGGGGCACCACAGTACAAAAAGGACATAAAACTATCAGTGCTCAAAGGAGGACTACGTAGATGGTGAAAGATCTAGAGGGGAAGATGTATGAGGAGCAGCTGAGGTTCTTTCCTGGAGAAGAGGAAACTGAAGAGAGACTTCATTGCAGCCCATGGCTTTCACATGAGGGAGAGTGGAGGGACAGGTGCTGAGGGTGGCTAGAACAGGGTCCTCAGCAAAGCAGAGATGGCACTGACCTGGCCAGAGTTTAAGAAGTCAGGACAATGCTCTCAGACATATGTTCTGATGTTTGATACAGCACCAGGAGTTGGACTCAATGATCCTTGTATGTCCCTTCCAGCTTGGGATATTCTACAATTCTATGCCCTGTGCCTCACTGAGGATGTGAGAAAGCCTCAGATGACAAATACACAAGTTTTTCTTTAACTGTAGGCATATACAAAACCTACAGTATGCCATAGGAATAGTACATACAGGCTCTGAGAGCATATGAGAAGATGGCAGTGGAACAGCTTTGCTGAGCCTGAGCAGAAGAACACACATTTCACCACAATGATTTAATACCATCAGAAAGCTATGAAACATGTGGTGTCTCATACATGACTTCATCAAAGATTGAGGTGCAATTTAAATAATTCGAGCCTTTGAACCATTAAAGATATTTAGGTGGAAAATTGGGTATTTCAGAATTGCTTTTTTCTATTGGATTCATTTTCGGAGTTTCTAAATGACAAGGATAATTTTCTTTTAAATCTTCCTCATTTTGGTAATAAATTTTGTTACCTGTTTTGGTTATTCAAGGCATACTTATTATCATAGTACCTCATTAGTCCCAATAACATCAGATTTTATTAACATCTCATTCAACAGAGTTGGCAGCGGGCACAGAGGAATTCTGCTCAGATTTTAAAAGCCATACCAAACTTCAGTGATGTGTAAATTAATTTGAGGATCTGAGATAAGCATTGTCCAAGACCACTGGGAGCAGGTTATGGAGTGTTGGAATTAGGATTTCTGAAGTCCAGGCTGATGACTGATAAATAGATCTTTATCATCATTACAGTACTACCAGAAGGCAGCCCATTAGTTTTTGTGAAAATAGCTTGATGTTGAGTTTGGTCAAACTCCAAATGAACAGATGACAATTTCTCTTCTGAGTATATAAAATTGTTACTGTACAGCAGCAACTCTCCAGTAACCAGCCAGTTGTGTTTCTTAGCCTCAGGTGAACATCAGGCAATTTCAGGTAGCTCACCTTCACAGCACAGGAAGCATGAGCTACTTTAATTGTAGCTTAAAGTCTTCACACAGAAAGCCTTCTTTCTCAAGTAGATAACTACCTATAAATTCTCAGCCCAGCTTACAGCTTAGCAACATACTCACATGGCCATAAACTTTGACTTTGGGGTTACAGCCTGCACATTTCAGGAACCCCCAGAGCACATACCAGCCCTCTTTCGTGATTTCAGTGAGATGGGGAGATAACAGCTTGCTCTATGGAGAATCACTTCATCCTCTCAGGTCAGAAGGAAAGATTCAAGACCACAGAGCTATGAGGTGCCTAACTCCCAGTTGGGATTTATCCCTAGAGAGGAACCAAGCAGCTAAATACTTCTTTGTCAATTTAGGCCTCAGCTACCAAAAGGAGTCATTGTGGTCTACCTCCTAGCTTAAACAAACACCAACTGAAACTTGTGGCACCTAATTTTGTCAAAGTCTGACTCAGAAGTACTCAGCCTTCACTTTATCAAAAAGGCTTTTGCCAGAAACAGCAGGTAAGAAATTGGAAGAAAATGAATCAGAATATCAGGATGGAAGTGGTGGTGCTTTTTCTTCTTCTTCTTTTTTTTTTTTTTTCTTTTTCCCCCACAGTGAATTAATAATTGCTATTTTCAGAGCAGCTGGAACGTTACCAAGGATAAAAGACCAACACAAAGACGGCTACAGAGAGACCTTCTTTCATAATGCTAGTAGGAGCAACCATCTAAAGGAAAGGCTAGATGCATTTACTGAATGTACTTTAGCAAGTTTAAATAGAGAAACAGTGAAAGAACTTTTACAACAATTTATATGAGTTCAACAGTAATTGCATTTTAACTGCTGCTCCTGCTCCTCTGGGCCACTGCACTCTAATGGAGTCAGTTTTTCTGCTGAAAGAAATGTTTAAATTGTTTACAGAGTCCTTGAAAAGGTGTCAGTATGAGAAGCTGGAAATTTAGGATCTAACAACTTGAGCACTGAGAAAAATCATCACTGGTTTATGTTCCTCTGTGGAGATAAAAAATGAAAACTTAAGTTCTGGCAGAACCAAGCTTTTTGTACAATCAGACACCCATTCAATATTAACAAATTAACATTTTGTTAATTAAATATTCACAAAATATCTAATCTCATTGTTTTCGATGTAAAATCAACCTGATGGTACATGATGTTTTTACCATTTTTAGAGCCACAGGTCACAAATGATTAACTGTGACCTACATTTAGTGACCATACATAACAGTGACCTAGCACTATATTGTTTTCTAGAGTTTCTATATTGCTCACCAGTTAAATCCAGCCGCTACTCTGGGGAGATGTACAGGCTACGCTGTACTTTGTAGTATTGTGTGGTGAAGGAAAGGGACACGAATGCTTGTTTTAACTGAATCCTCTACAGAAATTTAAGTAAATATTGTCAATGCTGGAGTATGGCTGAGTTTTGGGAGCTCATATATGTGTTGTGAAAACAGCACTCTTTGCCTGTCACTTGGGTCTACTTGTCACACCTTACACAAAGGCCTACCATAGTACATAGCATGCACCCAACAATGCACCCAAGTGATAGATTTGCCCACAAAATGTACCATGCAGAAAATTACTTCAGCATTACCTAGACTCCTTGGACTTTCCTTTGCAAAGTTTCAGACAGAAAAGATTCATGAGTGTTTAAAGTTTCGAATGTTGACTACTTAAAAGCAGTTAAAGAACACCTTGCCCACCACTTGACTGTGCCTGACACCCAGGATGTCGTAAACACTGCTGCCTGTGTATGGTATTCTAATCAAAATAGAATGGAAAAGTGTAACCAGATTTTCAATCAGCATCGATTGCCGCTCGCTCTAGAAACTGCTGGATGCTGGGTAGTCTGGGAAATCTGTTCACTGCATAGATATCTGAAAGGGAACATCTGGTACTCTTTGGAAAATCAGGTATTTATTATTATAGTTATTATTTCTATTTTTGAAGCATGAGAAAATGGTCCATAAGTAACATGCCATACTGCTACATTTCTGGATGACAATTAGTGCTGCATTAGTACTCCACTGGGGTCTTTGTAAACTGAGTAGTCTTTGTAGGAAGATACCTGGTGCCCTTTTCAGAAGGTTGAGGATTATTGTGAAAGAAAATTTACCATGACAGTTTCACTACCAGAGAACATCAGGGGAGACAGACAGATCATAAGCTGAAGAGAACTAAATTGCAAATCGCTTTTTTGTTTGCTGGTGTGCTCTTGTTTTGCACGCACAGGGTATTTCCACAGAATGAATACCCTATGAGTTAGCCAGTCAGACCTGAGCAATTATTCCATTCGTCTTATGAATTACACAAAATGTTTTACCAGCGCATGCCACAACATATTTTATCAGGAATAGTTTATAATTAATCACAAGAAATTGCAGATGTTTACTTTAAAATGCTGCTGGTGATTATACTAGAAATGCAAACCTCAGTCATTCAGACATCAGGTGATTTATGATCATAAAGGAAAGAAAGGTTTTCTTTCGCTAGGATGTGGAACAAACAGCTTAATACTTGCTTCAATATATAATTTAAGGCTTAAATACAAAAGGTAATGAAAGATTTTAAACTTGAATTTAGACTAGAAATTTTCTTTCCAGAACCTATTTAACAAGTTATAACTCCCTACTGATGTCACAAGTTGATCTGATTCACTAAAGTATAGATGAGCAAGTATAGCTGTATACTTGCTCACCTTCCTTTATTGCATAATTGTTCATTATGAGCAACTTTCAAAATTTTAAATTAACTACTGATAAAGTTCCCAGCACTTTCAGAATTCGAAGAAAAATACCTATAAGCACGAGTTATTTAAAGCACGGAATTAAACCAAGTGATTCTAAAAGAATATGTCAGCAATCACTTACAGGACTAGACAATACAGTGTCTCTGATTTGTAATTTAATCTCCACCATAACCAAAGCTACAAATTCTGAAAGAAAGACTATCCAAATATACGTGAGGAAAACAAAATAGAATAAACTGAAATACTTACTCACAAAGGTAGACTAGGCCAGACTTACATCACTTTCTAGACAAATAAAATGGACCATATATCTTTAGATTTCTATATAGCATCTCTTTAATGTAGCATTGGGTAAAAAAAAATTTTCTGTTTGTTCAGGTGGAAAACTGGATAATTACTTTTCTGGGCAAATGGAAAAGACAATCTCTCTTTGGGTTTAGATTTAATATTTAAGAAAAGCATTTGATGCAATTACATATTTAACCATCATTTTTCCAAATGAGTTGAAAAAATAACAATGGTAGTATTAAAAAAATGGTGGTGGGAGGTAGAGGAGAACAGTGCAGGGCAGGTTCCTAAGGCAGCTCCTTAAGAACTATTTAAATACAGTATTTCATCTGTGATGATGGCGGAAAACCTCTGCCATTGGGTTATGAGCCACTAGAAATGCAGGAGAAGGATGGGTAGAGCCTCCAGAATGTACAACATCTGGGGACTGGAATAGTAGAAATGAGATAAACTCAGTATCAAAAAATGTAAGGTCCTGGTTTTAAACACAAATTAAAGGCAATTATAAGCTAAAAAAAGAAGAAAGAAAAAGAAAAAAAAGGTTGCTAAACACACAAGTGCACTATTCAACACCATAAATAAGACTATTAGTATGATGTGAAGTGGAAAAGGTAAATCAGTCCTTATGTTTATTGGGGAACATGTTTCCAGAACACGTATCCTAAGGAGAGATTATAAGAGTGTGTATTGAATGAGGAATAGCTGTGTGGGACTCGGTTCCATTAAGACCAAATGAACACAAACACATGCAATGAGGCCATTCTGAAAATACTGACTTTTCTGAAAATACTGTCTTTTGTTTCTATAACTACAAGAACTACACAGAAAGGCAAAGAGCTGTAAACTGTGATGTAATTGCCACAGAGGCAATAAAATAGGTGGAAACTCATAAAGCTGATAATGGCTTTGATTTTCATATGTGTCTTGCATGAAAAACTGTGAAGATATACATTTGTTTTGATATTTACAAATGCTGTAACCACACAAGCTTAAGAAAAACATTTATTTAATAGATCGATTTTGACCTAATAGAAATAGATAGAAATAGAAATAGATAGAAAGATAACATATCCTACAAAAAGCTCTAAGGCATCACACCAAAATAATTGTTTTTAGTTGTTAAGAAAGGTCTTACTTCAATTCTAGCAGCACTAAAATTTGGATGTCTATTGATAACTAACTAATGAGCTACTGTCATGACACTGAACACACATTTCTGTTGTAACTAGCTTATTTTGCCCTGTAACTAGGTACTGAGCATCTAAATGCCAATTCAGTGTCTCTTCAAAGAGTAGAAGGTACTAATAACTTCAGTGACCAAGAGAAAAAGACAAAAAGGAAATAGAAAGTTTGTGAATATGTCAGAAAGTGAGTTATTACTGATTTACAACTATTCATAAACCGTGTCATACAGATTGATACCATGATTTTTCAATAGACTTTTGAACAGGCAGACTATTAATAAAGCCTCTGAAATAAGAATTGAGCCAAAAAGCTGACTCGGGGACTTCATGAGGAAAGGTGGGTTACTGATTTTGTTTATCTTTCTGACATCTTATTCTATGTATTTTAATGTCTTTTTTTTTTTTTTACTATGCTTTGGAAGACTGTCAGAAATATGCTTAAAAGCTCCTAATACACAAGTTAAATAAAGAAATCACAAAGTAAACACATACAAGCATTTCAGAATCTGAACTCATATGAAATTGAAATGCTTACTATTAAGATTACCATTCAGTGCTAATTTAATTGGAAGATGCAGCCTGATGAGATGTATAAAAACAAGAGACCCAAGAGATGGCTTGAAACACCCACAGCAATTGTTTCCTAGTATTACTGGATATACAACACCTGTTTTTATACAAATATTACACTTTTTATTTTTCTTTCTCTAAATTTGTGGCTCCACAAAGGTTATAAAAACTGAACAGAAAGCAAACAAAATTTTTAAAGACAGATTCAGAAATCTTTACTGTTTCTAGTCTCTGACCATGTTTCTGGTCCTCCTGTCCCAATGCAGATCACCAAGTGTAGACTTGAAATTGTCTGTTTCTCATTAAGCATGAAATATTTGAAGATATTTTTAGTAATTGATATTTATTTATTTGCTAGGCTGAATTATTGAAAATAATTTTATAATCCAGTTTGAATTTTATGTTTTCAAGGGAAAGTAACTGATTCCTTCAGATATTGCTTGTTCTCTCTATATATCAAGTAACCAAAAAACTTGAATTCAGCTTTGTAGTCAGTGGTAAAGTTACAAAGATTATGCTTGAGTTCTTGATATGCAGCATAACTCACAAAAAGAATATTATATTTTCAAGAAGATAGAAAGATGAGTTTCTTGAATAAACATATATCAGCATGTAAATAAAACTAAGAAAGCACTACAGAGAACTTAGATCGGAAAGGCTTTTGGAAGACAATAACTTAAGAGAAATGTAAATTGTAGCAACCTAAGTCAGATTTTGTCACTACTTGGACAATTATTATGCAATTAAAAAAAAAAAAAAACAACAGAATTATTTTCCCTGGAGAATTCACTTAAAACCAGAGATTGACATTAGCATGCTGTAAAAACTATATAGTGTCCTCCAAAATGGCGCAATACAATTCTAAGGATTTATAAAAGCCAGTTTGAATACGCACATTAATATATAAATACACTAAATATTTGGTATATCTATAAATAATATTTAATATATTAGCATATAACGCATATAACAAATATTTATTAATATTCATTAACTTGATATAAATTCTATATAAAATTATTTTTGCATTCTAAATTCCCAAGGAACTTGAAGAAATCATGAAATATTTTTGATACATAGGTTTCTAAATCAGGGCATTTCTAATACAGATGTGTGTAATCAATGTCAAGAGAAAACAATATCTCTTTTCTTACTGTTTTCTACTTTCAATGAAAGCGGTGTAGCTTCCTTTGCAAAATGAGTAGGACTTATGGATTGAATAGAAATATGGGATAATCGTGGCACAAATCTTAGACACATATGGATTACTGGAACCAAAGTGTATCACTAACGATCAGGTGTCAGTTCTGAATTAGTCTCTAGCCTGAAGCCTATCCCTTTTCAGGAAAAATTCTAGCTAACAGTTAAAAGCAGACTGCACAAACAGTCTCTGCTATCTGGTCCATCTCACTCCATACAAGATACCCTATTATCTACTGCAAGAAAGATTTTGAAAGGATTTTTTTTCTTTTGAGAATATGGCACATGTCTAACATAGCAGTGAATTATTCAAAAAGAAAAAAATATTGTCTAGAAGCTCCTTTTAAAACTTCACAGGTAAAAGCTAAGGCTAGTATTAAAGTAGTTCAGAGCAAAACCTTTCAGATACCATTGCTATAAAACCTTGAAAAAATGCTCTCTCTCTTTTTCAGGTAAAGACAGTGTAATGAAGTAAAAAGCCAAACAGGTGAAGTCAAAAGGCCTACAAGACATTCTTTCTAATACTTTAATGATCTAGCAGATGAGACATCAGGAATGACCAGATTGGAAAAAGGTTGCCTAAGACTGTAGACAGCATGAATTTGTCTCTACAGCTAATGGTAGTGTCGTTCCAGGAGACTGTTTGTGCAAAGAAGCAGTGTAATTCTACCTCAGATAATTGCCATTCTACCATTTTTCTATTCACATTCCAGGACTGGTCACCAGGGCACAAGCTGTTCTTGGCTATGTGTTCCCATACCATTGCATACTGACAAACATCAGTTCAGATTCATACAAGGAAATCTTTGTGGTTAGAACCTGAACCTCTGTGGATTAACCTACCACTGCATTTAAATCACTGAAAAATCAAAACCCTAGTCCTCATGCCTGTGGGAAGAGAATAACATACATCTTGATTTGGTTGCCTTTGTAATAATTATAATTCCTTGCGGGTTTTCAAAGAAAAACAGTCACCTAATAAGACTGCAGATTAAAAGCAGAAGTCTATGCTAATTAGCTGGAAGAGCCAAATTCTGATTTCATTTTCAAATGTGCCTCATTTAATGACTTTAGAATACAGCTCAAAGTCTGACTCATCTCAACTAATTTAACCATCTCAACGTTAGGCATCTATTTTAACTAGACTCTAAAGTAAAGTAAAGAGAGAAAATATAAAAGATCTTTTAAGATAGAATCTAAAATAGGTACAGTAAATTCTCTCTAGTTGTGCATCTCTCTGGTAGCAAGTGCGTTTAGAAGGCTCAAAGGAATCGGTTGTCCTTTATTATATATTTACTCGCTTACTCTGAAGCCAGGGTTTAACAGTCATTAGAACAAGATAAGCATCTTCAGTGTATGATTCATCATACTTCTCTTCAGAATTTATTTTGGAACAGGATAAAGCACTTCTGAAGTTGCCTCTGCATCTCTGCTGACTAAAAAAATCAACATGGAATAAACTCCTATTAAAAGTAGCTCAAACTATTTAGGAGAAATGCCAGCTGCAAACATGTCCATTGCAATTGGTTAAACACTTCTGAATTGTTTTTAGTCAAGTTGCAGTGTTCAGTTCGATCATTATTAATTAGCTGTGCTGGGAGATAATCCTAGAGGCATTACTGATTTAGAAGCTGAATGTAACTTCTAAAAATTTTAAATGTGGAGCGTTTCATCTGTTTAAGTAAGACCGTCATAAGCAACTGATTAAAACATCTGCTAGCATGCAATTATTAGTTTAAATAGAAGGCTGTGCTGCTATTCAGCAAGACTGGGCCACGCTGGAGAGTTGGATGAAGAGGAGCCCTGTGACATTCAACAAGAGAAATTATAGTCTACATGTGGGGAGAAATAACTACAACCATTAATACAGGTTAGGGGCTGATCTGCAAGAAAGGAGCTGTGAGGAGAATGACCTGGGTGTCCTGGTGGACAAAGTTTGATCATGAGCCAGCAGTGTGCCTTTGTGGCCAAAAAAGCTAATGGTATCCTGAGATGCATTAAAAAGTGTGGCCAGCAGGTTGAGGAAGATTATTTCCCCCCACTTCTCTGCCCTGATGAGACTACCCCTGGGGTACTGTGTTCAGTTCTGGGCTCCCCAGTTTAAGAAAGACAGGGACAGGGAACTAGAGAGAGTCCAGTGAAATATATACTCAAGGAAACCTACATTGGCAAGGGTGTGGGACTAGGTGATCTCCCTTCCAACTCTTACAATTCTTTGATTCTGTGATTCTTTAAATTGAACTCCTGGAAAACATTCCAGGAGTAATTCCAGTGATTACTTCAGGAGTAATTCCAGTGATTACTTCACTGGCAGGTATAAATTTCCACCAGTTCTATCAGAACAATCAAACTCCTGCTGTTTTTTTCTGATGAATCAGGACAATTCTGTGTCACAGCAGTAAATGGACAATACCCAGATTGAATTGCACCAACACACCATTTTACTTTACCTTATAATTCAGTCACTTACTAGAACACTTTCTGTGTATGTGAACAACTTATCTCCTTCAAAGACTTTAATCTTGGCGTGAATACTGAAGTTTACACACATGACCAAGCTGAACATACAGTGTAAAACAACTGCAAAGCTCATTTTGCTAAGAATGGAGGTACTGGGGCACACACTGCTGCTACACTAGACCCTTGATTCTACAGTGAAGTGACAATTTGCTCAAGAACATAATAAAATGGAGTCAATATAACAAATGCAAATTTTATAGAGGAAAATTTCACAGACACTTTTTTCCCCCCAGTTATTTCGTTCATCTGATCATTCTCATTTGGCTTTTTGTTGGTATGTTTCAAAGGAGTTTTTATTGTTGCATAATGACAGCTATGTGAAGAATGGTCACACATACCTAGGCAATGAAAAACTGAAAGGAAAGATGAAGATCATTTACCAAATACCTAGACTGTGAGTCAATATATTTTTGGATGCCTCAAGTTTTACCAGTGTGTGATGGAAATTACTAAAATTGAGGACAGCAAAGCTACTGCTGGTAAATTACGGTTTAGAATTAAACCAAATGATTCAAACCTTAAATTAGCAAATCAGTAAAATGGAAAGAAAGCCTAAATAAATAAATACTTACATATATGCACACGTTATAAAGAATGAAAGAGAGAAAGAATGAGTTTGAAAAGGTACTTTTCACAGCAGTGAGATTTAAAAAATAACAGTATCCATAATCTTATGTTGTCAGAAATTGTCTAAAAGTCTATTTAGTGACTGAAGTGACTTCTCTATTTCATTCACCATTTTTATCACTTGACATCTTATGCTGTGTTTCACAGCTGGAGAGTAAACATGCCAAAATTTGACACTCTAAGTAGTTCTGAATATATCTATGTCCCAAACATATTTTCTGAGCAAATTGCAAATTTGGCTTCTCCATTTAAGAAGATACCAAAGGGCATGTGGCTCGGCCAGTCTCCAAACTGGCTGTGATACCTAGGAGGAATTTACCTCAAACTAATTCTTTCATACGGTCAGCCGGCAATCTGAGAATGGTAGTAATATTTTTGAAGATCCTGGTTTTGATCCACTATAGAAAAAAAGTTAATGAGTTTAGCAGTGTTATATCAAAAGCTGCTGGAAAGATATCAACAAACCAGTTCAGCATGGAAATATTTTCTTGTTGGCTTAAACCCTTTAGCTTCTCTTGAAAAAGTATATGACAATTTATTTAAAATACAATGTATGTTGGTCTGAAGATTACGTCTTATAGTTTAACATGCTTAATTATGTCTCTGATTAAAAAATGGCTACTACTCTAAAGTAGTAACTATCACAGCTGATGTTATGAGGCCACATTTTATAGTAGGAAAAGGATTAATTTCCAGAGAGCATGTGTGAGGGCTCAGCAGCACGATTCTGCCTGAGCTTCTTCTCTTTCAAAATACCAACAGTTAAAAAAATAGGTTTAAAAAATGTGAAAAACAAAACAAAACAAAACAAACAAACAAAAAAAACCCAACTTTTTCAAAGTTCTCAAATAAGAATTGTCTGGTAAAATTTAATTACCTGTCCATTTCACATATTGTTGGAAAAAAAAAATCTATGGAAATTTGAAAAATAATAAGAAATCGTAAAGCATCTGAAAGATGCAGAATTATAGACCCTTAAGAGTGAAAATTTTTGAATTGTCTGAACACAAATTATTTGATGGAAGTGGTCAAGAGGAAATGAGAAATCTGAAAAAAGATTACATCAGAGATTTCTAGCAAGCGATGGAAGAGGGGAATGTTAACATTCTGAGTCTTTGGTCTATCAGCTTTTCCTTTAATATGAATGGTTACTTAATATAATCTGTGAATATCTATTACCAAGTCTACATGAAGGTGTTTTACATATTTGAGTGAGTGACCCTCACTTTATTCAGTCCAACTGTACCTAAGCTAAAGGGAACAGTGTCTGCCAGACAACCTGATTTCCAAAATAATTTTTCTCTGCAATATGGGCTAGGCCAGACTGTGATGATACCAGCAGGTTCATGAAATGTCAGAAAGAATTAGTGAGAATAATACCAATATCGAAATGTAACGCCTTGCATTCTTCACAAGCTAGTGGTGATTTTAAACCCAAAGCTATCATCCAGACCGCAGTCTGAATGCTGGGCTTTTCACCATTTCAGGCAGCATTCTAACTTGGGATTTCATATGTGATTCCCACAGAGGAAGGGTCAGAGCAGAAGCTCTGACTCAATTTAACAGACTTTTTCACTTACCTAACACTCAGAGTATTTGTATGCATTGACTTAAGTCTTCCTTCTGACTTACTAAAATTATTCACCAGAAGGTAGAAATGATGTAAACAACTAGGATTTTATTATTCCTCCTTTTAATTACTGTCATGGACTGATATTTTGTGGGCTTCTTCGTGTTTCAAATTTTCTGTTCCAAGCAGTTAAAAAAGTAATACCAGGAGATGACAGACTTGCATATTGCAATTGATGGGTTAAAAAGTGTTGCTAACTGTTTTCAAACAATTTATTTTCTTTGTAAAATTCTGTCCAGTCTCATATGTCTACTGGGAAAGAAGAAGAAAGTGAGAGAATGAGTGAATGAATGAGTGAATAAACAAAAGAATGAATGATAGTTGCAAGTAGAAGACATCTGAGATGAAATTTTTTAGGGTAATTAGAGAATTTGATACCTGTGAGAAACAGGTCACATCAGGATTACCTACAGGTGGCTGACTCACTGTAATGTATTTACACTATCAGCACTTCTCTAATATTACGGTGGATTTTCTGGGAAGAAAGCAATAAATTAAAGATTCCTACATGAGACAAAAGAAACAGTACAATACATTTGTCAAATCAACCACTCTTTCTGTTCATCTCATATGCTGAAGGCAATTATCTCTCTCCTTTCTGAATCTGCATGCCATCTGGAGTAGTGAACAAAGCAAAAAATGTATTTTCTATTCAATTATAGAGACACTATTCACATTGCTATAATGTATTCTCAACATTTTTCTTTTAAAGTTGCATACAGCAGTTAACTGTGAACATACTGACAGCAGGTAAAAATGATAGTACACAAGTTTTTGTGGAGTACAATTAACTTTTCTTTATGTGGTCATGTAGTTATCATATGTAATATGATTACATATAAAGTACGCAATAAAATAATTTAGGTTTAGTAAATAATGGCAGAGACATTTTTGCAAGATTTTGTTGTATTAGAAATATAACAGATTTTTAGTTGGATATTTCTGATCATCCCTCCAATCTATTTTATTCACTTAGAGCAGACTGGGCTTTTTTTTTCTTAACAGGGCTTTTTTAAGTACTTCATTCAATAATGTATTCCAGCTGCAGCACTAGCCTACAGTTTTACACCTAGTTTATCATGAGAGCATATATTTTCTCCCAGGGACTGCTCCAAACAGCAAACAAAGGCAGTATTTGTTAATGTGAATATAATCTAATTAATCTACTGTATCATTATCACATTGATAATGTATTGATATGCATTGATAATATCTTTGCTTTGATAATAATCTTTGCTTTTTTTCTTATTTCATTTTGTTTGTACTATAAATTCACTAAATATAATGCCAAAAGATCATAAGGCCACCATCAAAACAAAAACAAAACAAAAAAAGTACAAATAACAGTTTTTCAATATGCAAGACTAACATCCACTCTATGTATTCCCTATTGGCATGCTAGAGACACAGAGTACAAAGGGAAGTTTCAGGAATGGAATTTTGCCCTTTTAAGTCAAACACAGAAACAACCTTCTGGTCCTGTACACCTCTCTCAGAAAGACACTGGTGAACCGGCCATTAGCCCAGAATCCTTAATACTCCATCCATGTGGCAGTAGATCTCTTAGAGGCTTAGGATAAAACCATTTTCAAGGATAGTGATAGAAAATGAGGAGTCATTATCAGAGACTCACAACGCTGCATGAGTAGAACAACAGTTCTGTGCTGCATATAAACTAATTTGCATGTTTAAATGACATTGGAAAGTTTTGTATCAATCAAGTGGAATAGATACTAGTTCATTCACTAGTCAGCTTAGCATCTAGTATCTTAACTGGATAGAAAAATGTGCCTTCATCTCTGACACTTTCATTTCAATATCTCAGGTTTACAGAGTCAAGTGAATAAACCAGGCATTTGCCATGTATCTTTACATGTTTGCAAAGACAGACAGACAGACAGAAAGAAAGAAAAAAAGAAAGACCAAAAAAAAAAAAGACAAAAAAAAAAGAAAAGAAAAGAAAAAAAAAGGATCAGAAAAGGATCTGACTATGATGATTTATGTGTGGCATTCCTCTGCTGAAGTTCAGAGATGAGAAAACTGCACCTCATTACAAAAGTAATGCCTAGTACTGATAGATCTAAGAATTTTGATGACATTTCAAAGAAATATTAGAATCAGGAGCATCTTAAATCCGTGCTTGAATGGCATTTTTTAAACGCGCATAGTTTAGATGTTTCTCCTGGCAACATTTCCCCAATGTCATTATCACTTACTAAAATTTGATACCATCTACAACCTGAGCCTGAATTCCTGACACAGAGTACCAGAGATGTAAATACTATGCCAGACCAAAGAGTAGCGTGTTCTGACATACGTATTTCTTTTGCAATGAGGAACTCTCAGTAAATATGCAAATGCTGAGGCAGTTAAATTTATGTGCAACTTATTTAGAAAGGAAATAACTTAAACACACAGCCCTAAGCTACCACAGTGTGTTTGGTTATGTACAGCCCTGTCAAAACAAAAAGCAAAACAAAAAAAAATTCTGCTGCTTCTAAGAAATTCCATACTCATTTCTAAGCTAAAGTCATATCAGAATTTGATCCTCTCTGATCTCTAGCTCAGACCATGCAGGGAGGTAGCTGCATGAGAGACCTCACATGTTTCTTTAAGTAACAAAGAGACAATATTCTTTGAATCAGCATTCAACCCACTGCTGGTGAAATCTATGCACTTGGAGTTGCAAAACTCCTGCTAGAACTCAAGTGTTGTCTAAGATACTATCCACAAATTTCTAGGGGACAGACAGACTGGGGTTGCTAACTCCAGTGGAAAGGTACCTGAATTTACTTTCTGTTAATTAAAATCTGTTTAGCTAAAGTTTTCATCACAATTTTAACTAGTTAGGATACATTCTTTCTTTCTTTCTTAGCCCAAACATTTTCCTTAAATTCTCCTTGAATTTTATCACATGTATGTGGTGGCTGTTGTGAAAGTTAATTTTACATACACAGATAAAGAACGTGGAAGAGTTTATTTTAAAAAACTTTTAAAATCTTTTAAAAAACAAAAGCCAGGTTATTAGCACAGTAACTTCTTGGATCATATATATATGATATATATTTTTTCATGTTCATAGCTACACGATGCTATAACTCACTTCATATTAAGAAAAAATAACTGTAAACAGCTTCACATCACCTTCTCATATTTTCTGCATTATGATTTTTTGTAGAAATTCAAGAAAAATGAGAAAATACTAACTCACACTTCACTTTGGCTAGGGATCATGTTCAGCCATAATTTGCACTACTTTGCATTTTATTCCTGGGATTACTTCTTGGGTTTTTTTCTTTCAATGTTCAACAGAACTATTAAATTTACGATGATTTTTATTCCTAGGTGGATTGAGAGTCTAAAAGCAGTAAAGCTAAAAAGTTATACAAGATGAATGTCTAAAGGTAAGGCTGGTTCAAACAGAGACAACAGATGACTTCATATAGGGAAGATACAATAAAGAATCAGATAAGGAAAATATGAGGTAAAGGGAATTTAACAGGAATTTATGACATTATTTTTAATTACTTTTTTCACTGGGCATGGCTGTTAAAATTTTAAAATGCAGTCTGTACATAGCTGCTGTACTGGGTCAGCAGAAAAGCTATCCTACTCAATGTATTCTGGTAGCAACTAGAGATAGTAAATGTTAGGTGGTAGACAAACGTGATAGTTTAACAGAGGCAATGCTGCCACAGTTCCATGTCTTCTAACCCTGGTAGCTCTTGCCCACTCGGCGTTTCTTTCTACAAAAGCTCTTCCATGAGAATCTCTATTTTTTAAAAATATTCTACCATTCTGGGTGGGTTTTTTTAGACAGCAAGTAGTATTAAAAGTCTAGATGAATGAAAAATCTGCACAGGATTAGAATGATGTTTTTATTAGATGTCCAAAAATTCCAGTTATCTGGAAATACTTAACACTGAGGAAAATTGAACCGGTGATCACAGAAAACAAACCATAATATACCAAACAAATTCCTCCCAAACGCTTTGTATCTCCAGGATGTATAACCGCCAATTATTAGAATTCATGTGACCAAAAATGGAATGAGGGGGAGTAGATAATTTTTCAGCAATTTATATTCAACAGAATTCCATAAAGTGGAGAAAAAAAAAATAAAAGCGAAAGCCCAAAATGTTTGCAGTGTCATGATTACAAATTGAATTATTGAGTCTGTGAGTTCTGTTTTGTTCACAGGTGTAATTTAATGAGCGCTCTGAGTCTCCAGCCATTTTAGAGTCACTCTTGCTTTAGGTTTTAGCATCTATATATCCATATCAATTTCAAAAGAAAAGTTCTAGGGAAAAATGTGAGTGGTATGTCATGTGTTCACCTTGTGTTTATAAGACACATTCACAATCCAAATCCTCCATCGAATACTTTCTTATTCCCTCTGTGTACCATGCACAACCTAGGGACAGAGGAATGCTCGTTGCCTTCAAACTGCACTAAAGACTTTTTGACATCTTCTCTATCTGTGGGACCAGTTATCAGAAAAAATAATTTACTTAATCACCACACTATTTATAAATAATTCCTCTAGGGTTGAAAGTCCTGCAAGAAACTCATGCTTTCTCATCCCCATTTAGAAGATATAATTTCCAGTTACTATCATATATTGAATCTAAACATCACAATGTCCATTCTTATGGCTATCACATGAGCATATCACATTTCTTACAGGAAACAGGATTAAGAAATTCTTGTATCAAGGTAACTACATTTTACCTCATGGAACATGGAAATCCATATAAACTTCAGAAAGGTTCACATGGATATTTAAATGCCTGAGTAGCAGAACAGCAAAAATCACAGCCTTCATTCTCACTGACCTATGTCTGAATGAATCTGAACATTACAAATGCAGCACAGAGCTTTAGCATATGCTTTTAGCATAATCTTTACATTCCTCCATACTCGGCATGGCAAGAAAGCAGAGATTGAATATGATCCATACGCTTGGGTACTATTGAAGTCAATCTATTCACACACAGTCTTAGAACTAACGTTCAAGTGTTCCTGAATCAGATCCTCCGAGAAAACCTCCAGACTGTCTTCAATGTTCTTCCAGCTTTCAGAATTAAAAGAAATTATGCCCTTCTACTCATATTGTTATGTTGTGGATCAGGTAACAGAAGAAGGAATAAAAAAGGCTCACTAATCATGTTGAGCCAAATGAGAAAGTATCTGACATAAATAAAAAGATGAAATGTTTTATTAATTCTGTGACATAAAGTAGCATAAATGAGGAGCTAAGTACTCCTCAACCACAGCCTGGCCTAACCAGCTGGAAGCAGCAGTAACAAGTTCAATGCTTTACATCACAAGTGACTGAGCTCAGAAGAAACATTTTGAAAATGCTTTCAAATACATTTTTTCACTGAGACAAGACATTTGTCCAAGTGAATTGGGCTAGAGGATAAGCAATCTCATCTCCTCAATGCATTCATTCTCTTGTAAAAATTAGTAAGCATCCCCTTACATTAAGCACTGCAATTGTCCAATAGAACAGCATTTATCACAGCTTCAGTAAAAACCTCAACAGTCTACACAGAAAAGTTAAACTCCAAAATGATTAGACAACTTTTGGCTCAAAATCCGCCAGATGCAAGTGCAAGACAATTTTGTGATAATTAAAGGTTGGCCTTTATAATGACTGTGACATGGTTACAAAATGTGGTTTACTTTGAATTAGGGTTCTGAAAGAATATGCATTATTTTTAGCTTAGTGAAATACTTAAGTATCTCTAAAGAATAAGAATTCACTATCTCAGAGACTGTTAGAGTTATAAGTCATTAGCAGAAGATGAAGTATGGAAACAATTGTGTATTGAAGGCATAGTATATTCAAATAAGCATAGAAAGTAAAGTTATATTACTTTATTAGCATATTTGAATATACTAAATATAAATATAAATAAATGAATATACTAACTATATTCAAATATACTATATTTGAATATACTAAATATTAGTATATTCAAATAAGCAGCATTACAAAAAAAAAAAAAGCAAAAACAAAAAATCGACATCTCATTACATCTGAGCAGATGAGGCAAACACAGTGAGTCAATTTTTGCAACCTTTTAAGTTTACATTAAGTTCTGTCACTCCAGACAACACAAATGTATCCTACGATCAAGTGCCTAGATGCTGCATATGAAATAGAGATAGGATTTACAATTCTCAAACAATGCTGTCATAGATAATGCTCAATAACATTCCAAGATTTTACAAAACATTGCCACATCTAGGGTGGATCTCAGTTTCCAAAACATTCCAGAAGTGACAGATGCAGTTAATCAGAACCTGGCTGTTAAATATGTCCTGCTGATTTCTTTGGGTTTAAAATATTCACTGATAAAAGCAAGCATGTTATCTTTTCCAAAAGGTACAAGAAGTAAGGGTGAAGATACAAAATTCCTATGATGTTCAGTCAGAAGAAAATACCAGAGGTTTCAATTATGCATTTGTTGAAGGAGACAATTCTGCTTTTGGTTCATAATTATTATATAAGCCATATTTTTCTTGGACTGGTTTGAAAGCCTACTCTTAGTGCTGCGACTTTACTATGTTTATTACTTGCTTCAGTTTCCTAGGAAGCCAAAGGGGAAAACAACAACTGTCAAAGAGAACCAGGTTACAGATCTTTTCCGACTTTAATGATGCTATGATTCTAACTAATTTTATTTCCCAAAACTATTGGTAAGACTGAGAAATTACTTTGAGACTTAAAGAGCATAGTGAGAAATACCTCTCTCTAACTGATAAAGAAAAACCCTTTGATCTCCAGACCTACCCAAATTGAGAGTGTGAGTTGTAGAAAACTGGCTAACGATCAGTCCAAACAAACTGGAAGAGAGACTAATAGCTGGAAAATATCTACATTTAAATAACAATTAGAAGCTACTGAAATTTGTGAAACGTACCTAACAGCTATGTTGTGGGAATGATGTCTCACCAATCTTGTATCTACTAGCAAGTTTCTTCTTTTCTTCTTGCACAGATTGGTTGAAGGATCTTTTAATATCTGTAGCTGGCAACCGTTTAGTCTACAGTTCTCATTTTTTGAGTCTTTCATATGGAGCATTAGCCTTGCACTGCTTGGTTTCTTTAACAACATATGACTGGCTTTAGTGACCTGGTGGCTCTGCCTCTGCAAGTGAAGGGCTTTCAATTGCAGATCTATCTACTCCAGGCAGTTTTCCATAATCCGTTCTTCATAATCTTTAAATGCAACCCAGAAAACAGAAACATTTTCGGGTTGAATTGTTGATGCTTAGTAAATAGAATGTCTTTTTCTTGTTTTTAGACATGAGGTAACATGTTAATTATTGAAAATTAATTAAAATATCCTTATCTTTCCCTGATTATAGATGTAATAGAAAATATAATCATTTGAAAACTGCTGTTTTAGGATAAATACCTTGTAAAACGTATATGAAACTAATTGTCACTAATAAAAGATTGGAATTTTCCTAACAAATACATACCAGTCTCCAGGCCAAGTTCTGAAATTCTTACTCATGTATTCACTAGAGATACAATGCACTCCTTCTGCTTTTGCATTTCCAAATGGAAAAAAAAAAAAAAAAGGAATCAATTTCAACACATTATAACCATGGATGCATTGAAAAAGATTTTCAGAAAGAAAGAAAATAAAGAGATTTGCTTAGCTGGGAGCAACTGCCAAGAGAGGCATGGGAAACCTCAGAACATATCACATTCAAATGCACCTTCAAAGCAGCTAATTGAAATTTCATTAACTGGCCAAGATTTTCACGTTCTTTGCCTCAATTCAAAGTACAGATTGTAGTATGCAACTTCTGTCAGAGATTTTAACAGGGAATGTCAATAATTTCTGTTTCAGGCAGAGAAGTTCTTCGCATTAAAAAAGCTTTCATTCATAAGATTTTTTCAGACCATGATCTATGGAAAGCCGTTTTGAACAATAAGTTTGTGTCAGAGGGACACAAACAGGGCATCATTTCAGCTCCACTTAAGAGCATAAAGATGTAATGTCTTGCATCATGTTTTTGTCATGGAGGAAAGCTCTTCTTAATGATAAAGAGTCCTTGACACTAGAGACTTTTAAGCACCTGTACTTATATGGGATTTGTGAAACCCATATAACACCCATTAAATTCAAAGCTTTTTGTAGCTCACTATTGTAAAAAAAAAAAGAATGTGTCAAAATTAATTAATTTTAGATAAATCATCTTCTAGACTAGATATTGCCTTTGTTTTACCTTTCAAATTAAAAAACAATTCCAGCAGCTGAATGTTAATTTTATAACTTTGATTTTGTTTCTGAGTAGTACACCATATTGACTGAAAGTTGTTGTCTGGTTTAAAGGATGTACTGTGCAATACTACCTTAGAATGAACCACAAGATGATTGTGAAGTGTGCACATTCTTTGATAAAGATATCACAATGTGCCATGGCCAAATGCATTTCAAGACTCATTCACTTGTCTTTGTATTACGTGACATTTTTCAGTGTCATCAACAGATCAAAAAGAAAAGCTGCTGATTCTTGTCATCTGTATGAAAGTTGTGAAACTTTGGCTTTTCAGTTGACGAAAGTATCACAGATTGTACTTGTCTACTCTGCTACACTGGATTTTATGAAAAATCTAGCTTAAAATATGACCCTTTGAGAAGCCCTACGCGATTTAGACATTTTGTGTCACAAATACAATAAACTGAGATCACAACATCAACTTATCTCCAGTACACTAAGGTTTCTAGTGCTAACGTTGCTCTGACACATAAAGTAGGAACACTAAATTCTGAAAAAAATTAATGCGTTACTTCTCTGCCAGTTTTTTTCCCCCTGCTTCTGGGAATAATTACGGAACCATACAGACTGTCATTAGAATCAAATCCTAATGAACAACGTCACAACATCCAACACAGTGTTCCTATGCTCACATTATTCGTTTAATCACCCTAATTATACTCACAAAGTGTCTTCTTTAACATCTGCTAGGTATGCATTTGAAAAGAACTATTATTTTTAAATCCATTTTCATTTCTAATCAATCCCAAAATGTCAGTCGCATAATTTCCCTATGAAAATACAGCAATACACACAAGAGAAAAAAAAAAAGTAAAAAGACAAAGAGCCTGCCTCTGTTTTTTCCTACGAATCGTGTTTTGTTTTCACATCTACCAGGTAAATTTTGCAGAAAGAAAAGGGGACACAAATTTTTTCATCTGAGCTTTTCTTTATTTTCTTCTTTGAAATTTGCAATAAGATTGATAGTGTAATGAATTGAAGTATTCTTAAAGTACATCCAAGTTTGAGAAAATTCCTTAGGCAAGAAAAGCAGATCATTCTGAAACAAGGGCAGTGAAACTATGGAAGAATGGAAGAGAATGAGAGCAGAGGCTTCATAATTTGGCAGTTCCTACCTCTTCAGAACAGGTACTATTTTTCAGAGAATAATTTTATTTTCAAAAGCTTCAGGAGAAGCAGGAATAAAGGCATATATAAATATGCCTAAGGCAGGGTGAGAAGTTATTATCTGGATGACCAACTCCAATACTTAAAATCTGTCACAAAATCAGTGCTTCCTAAATACTTGTAAGTATAACTTGGCAAAACATGCAGAAGCCTGTTGAACAGCATCAAATAAAATACTACATAAAATAATATATAGCAATAATTAGGAATACTCACAGGAAATATTGGGTCTAAAACTTTCACCGTCTGTTTCTAATTAATAGGCTGGAATGCCCTTTGCCACTGTTGATGGAGACACTGTCACTGCTAACTCATGAGGGTAAGCTATGATATTAAAGGCAAACAGAACGTGATAGTTCTGAAACAAGATACATCTACAATAAATGAAACATCTGGTGGCTTATTTGTGCAACTCCAGAATCAGGATCTAGGCATTGGTAGAAGTCCTTCAGTCAGATACAACAGATTAATTCCATCACAGTACTCACAGCTGAAATGGGAATTATATAGAATATGATTGAGAATTCCATCTCCATAGTCTAACAGGAAATTAGTTGCACTAAGCACCTATTTTAAGAAGCATAATATAAAATCATCATCATTTGAATTATTGACTGGAACTGGTTTGACGCCTCATAGAACGTACTGTTCTTTCTTCCTCAATTTGTTTTGACATGAAAACATGATCATCTCCAAAAATAAGGGAAACATTTGCTGCCAAGGAATGCTAAAGTAATTTTGGGGTCTGGGGGAAGGAGTGAATTGTGATAAATACTCATAAAAGGATTTGCACTTCAAAACGATAGTTTTAACATCCTAACATCTAAGGTGAATAAATGAACTTGCTTTTCCCTAGTTTCCTACAATTAAGATTTTAGTAAAAGGTTCCAATGGGTTGAATTTACATGCACATGCAATACAAAGTCTCTGAATCCTGAAGTTTTAAAAACTCTGTCTGCCAAGCTTCCTGAAATTTGAGACGAAATTGCGAACAGCTAAATGTGGCAGCTCTTCCTGTATTAAGCACTGACATGAAAATCCATGGAATGTATCTTCTGCCAGCAAAGGTTCTCATGCTGTAACAATTGTTCATCATTATGGTGTTTTTCTGCCACTGATTTTGGCATATTTTTTTAAATTAATCTTTGGACTCCTGGTAGATAGTTTAACACATAACTCATTTAAAAAATGACTCTCCATTAATAAAACAATATTTAGATTCAAACTGTTTTAAATGTCAGCAAATTAAGCACAAAAACCTCTGGATAACAAATAAATACAGTGGAGGTGACAATAGAAATTGTCTTGAATTCTACAATTTCAGAGTTAGAATCTCAAATAAAGGAAAACAGAATGGGATTATAAAACCCTAGCTGTGAGTCAGATTTAATTAGGCTCAATTTTGTCTAAAGTTGAGCTGAATGGATAACAGGTTTAGACAAAATAATGCCCAAACTAATTTTTTTTTTCCTTTTAAGTAATTTTGATAAACTTCAAGCATCTCCAACCCTTGCTGAAAATACCAGGAGGAAAGGACATAATTATGAAATTTTCTAACAGGCTTAAATCATTATGAATCGGTATTGTAGGCAGTTGTAAGAAAGCTATTCTCTCAGGTACAATGCTTCTTTGTTTGGATTCATAGATACTTCCTAAAGAAAATTCCTACTTGTGTTATATTCAAACATACTTTAAATTACAGATCTGTGAAAAACTCACAATTTAATGTTTATACTGCATGAAGACTGTTCTACAGAATTCATGTTTTATTAATACTGTTCACTGAAATATCTTCAGAACATATTTCTGTCTCTTTCTTTCTACATAATGTGAAGTCTTAGATGCCAGTATTATCCCATAAAAACTGATGCATTTATCAAAAATGTCAGGATGTGCCAGGTCCTTGCCAGTTATTATCCATTCTCAGCCTTGCTTGCCTTAATGAAAGAATGCATGTTCTACCTTTCAAGCAATCTGCCCTGCTGCTGCTTATTCAACAGAACCCCAAAACTCTGGAAACCTAGAAGAAGCTGCAAGTAAGAACTGTAGTCAACCTATTATTTCTTTCTTAAAATTTTGTAAGTCAGACTATCCTGATTTCAGCATTCTCAATTCACAGCGAAAATCAATAGAAAATGTTGCTGTTCAGATAGTTTTAATTAGTGGCAAACTGGCATTTGGACAGCGAAGACAAGAGGTAACATGAACTTTTAACGCACTTCAGCAAAAACAATCACTTCTAGAATGGAAAACCACCTCAATAATCTGATTCTATGTGACTTAACCTACTATTTTTAATACTACAATATACCAACCCTGATATTAACTAAAGAAGAACTAAACACACTGTTTATGCCATCCTGCTTTTGCACTATATTATAATGGTTCAATAAATTTAACTTTGTTCCCAAATTTTCCGAAGAAGCAAAACCAAATGGTCCTAACAACTTCTCTAAGCTGATTTCAATCAAAACTGACAGAAGGTAAAGATGCTGCATTTCTACAAGTTTCAGAGAGGTAGGTTAATGGATAAAGATCTTATTAATGTATTATTACTTTGCACTGAAATCAAGGAATTCACACATATGTCACAAATCAATAGTCTGCCACTCATGTAACATATTTCATCATCAGAGTTTACAAAGTTGACAAGGGAACGTTAAATACCTCATTGCTTTAATACATACAGTAAATATTGAATCTGAATTTACCAGAATACGGGATTATATCGAAAGTATCTGAAATACACAAGACAAAGGCCACTGAAACATTATCCTCTTGTCTCAACAGGATTTTCCAAATTGTCCTCAATGTGGAATACAAATTATAATTCCATAAGCGGACTGGATCCAAAGCAGCTTCAAAAGCTGAGCTTTTGATTCAATAAAAAGGGCAACAGACCAACCAAAAAATCATGAAAAAGAAGACCATAATGTCAATAGAAAATACTATTCCCTTCCCCTGCAAAATTTTGAGGTAATATCTCCCAGACTTGAAGAACTAGCTGTGGATTGATAGCATTGTGTGGGAAGAAAAGTTTCAAAGATCTACCCATAGACAAAACTTCACATATTTCTAGAGAAAACTTGATTGTTTCTAGAACAACACCTTAATTTACAAAGCAAGCTCAAAATGCTGAATACTATGGTTCTGCATGAATGAGAATAACATGCACAATCCCTAACTAGTATAGCATTTAAAATCCAAAGCTTAATTAGATCTTAGATGTCAGGAAGAAACAGGGAGCTCTGATTTTTAAAATGAAATAAAACACCATATCTCCCTACTGATGACCTAACCCATACATAAGGGATAGATTCAGTATGAAAGTCTTCAGAGCAACAGCACAGGGGTGCGGAAGTGCTTCTGCTGTTCTCTATCTGCTCAGACATCCTAACTGATATCACAAGACACAATCAGATTCAGCTGCTCTGCTCTGGCAGGTATGTCTGAGCTGATGGAGAATATTTCTGTTGTAGAACTATTCACGCTGGAATTTAACAGTGAAATCGCCTTTAATGATAATCATGTAAGTCTTATTGAAACTGCCGAAAGATGGATGGAATTCACTAACCACTGGGAGGTCTCCTTGTTTATAATCTCATGGAAAATTGCATGCTGTCTGTATCCATCTCTGACTATCCTGTGTGACGTGAATTCCTGTGGAACAGTTTGCTACCATATGTGGAACATATTGCTACCAACTAGTACTGCTTAATATACCATGGCACTACATATGTAGGTTTAACACTACTGTGCATCCTGTAACATCTTGAGGTTGTGCATGTGCTTTTAAGGGTGAATTAATGCTCTGCTGACTTTGGCAATGATCAGAATTTGAGGCAGATTTTATAGCTACCACACCTCTAGTGATGGAACTGAAGAATTACAACAAAAACAAAAATAAAATAAAAAATTACACACCTGTATCATTCCTATTCCATTTACCACAAGTAGATCAGAGAAATTGAGATGTATTCTGTGTGCAGAAGCAAACAACCCAAAAGATTCTACATCCGTTTGAAGAGAAAAATATGTGATGCTCTGTGTCTGTTTCTGGATTTAGTATAAGACACTGCAGCAAAATTTGAAAAAAAAATACAAATGCCCACTTCAGATCAGACTTCCTTTCCATTTAACCTATGTACAACACTAATCTGACTGAACTGATTGAGAGCATGCAACACTAATACTATCATTGAAACAATGAAAATAATTTTCAAACTATATTTCCCATCTTCAGGAAGAAAAGCCAGTGAGAATAAGGAGAAAAGAAGGCTTTGGACACTCCTCAGTGTAACACTATTTGTGCTCACATAACTTATGAAAATTCATTCGCGTAGAAATCTTGAGTTCCTAAATGTCTGTCAACACAATAATGGTCTTAGAACATATTTTGCAGTCTGCTAATAAAATGGTTTAATAGCCCAGAAGGACTGTGCACTGTTCTGTGACATGGTGGAAAATAGGTAATGTTTAATATTCCTAATTTTTATAAGCCCTGTTACACTGAGGGTAATAAAAGCATAACACAATATACTTTATAGGAACTGGAGGAGCTACTGACTCGAAGGCGGGGGAGGGGGAAGGAAATTAAGTAAAAGAGACTAGTCATGTTCAGTTTCAAAACAGTAATAAATTGAATCTGACAAAACAGCATAGAAGAGAATGGCTTAGGTGGACATTTTCCTGTCAAATGTACCGCTCTCTTAGTCTTGCATTACTCCACCACTGGAAAGCATTCCCAAGAACATTTAACCTGGATTTGAGCCAGCTTCTCTAATGTGTTTGCAGCGAAGTCAGGAATTATACCTAAATAGCCTAAATTTTATTCAGTTTCATACATTTTCTTTTGTTCAGTGATGTTTGAGGGACCTCTTTCACTACATCAGTGAATATAGCGAACACACACTCTGACTACAGCAGCGAAGATGGACTTCCAGAGCTCAATGGCCTTCCAACATCTCTTTGAACCCAAACCAATGGAGAGGAGAGGATTAAAATTTTTAACTACAACTGTAAAACAATGTAGACTAGCTTTAACTTTGTTTGCATTTCTACAGTGTTCTGTCTTTTTCATCTCTGTATATTTAATACACCATTTTTCTTGTGATCTGATCTAGAATCTTTTTGTTTTCCCCAAAACAAGACTTAAGTTTTAGGAATAAAACCTGGTGTGCACATTGCTTTTCAAAGATTTAATCATCCTACATGGTGATATCATGACTTTTGGACAGTAGACACCATAAGTTTATAGTAATATATTTAACAGAAAAAGCATCTTTTACTCTGCCCATTTTTTGATGATAGTTTAAGATGAGGGCTCTGGAAATAAGATAAAAGCAAATAAGAGTAAACATGAAAATAATTCCTCTAAAGTGACACACTAAATAAGCAACTGCATGGTCACAGTCAGTGATTTTGTCACTACATTTTCTCTGTGCAAGCTTGCTACTACTGAAAATGTAAAGTGATATAATATTCTCTGATTATAGTTGGAACAAGCAGAACTATTCATTTTAAGAAGAGGAGACACTTTTAAAACTATGAAACATAAAATCCTTTTTTTTATATACTCTGCGTTTCATATTACAAATAAATAGTATGCTGTTCTGCAACCTCATACAGTTGCAACAGGTTTACATAGTTATACTGCACTTTGATTCTTAGTAAATACCCAGTGATCTAATGGTTGGCTGATACTAGTGTTTGATGAAAAGTGATTTTGTATTTTAATAGAATTTTCTTATATTTATATTATTAATGAGGTAACACTGCTAGCGTAGCTAACATCTATTTCACATTTATAACAAAATTTCCAACACTCATTTCCAGTTTATTTAAATTTGGGCAGGGGGAGAAATAGCAAAGTGACCTATCACTAGATGCCATTTACAAATGCCTCTATTTTAAGTTGGCTGCATAATCTGTGCACAAAAAAACTGTTCCATTTGTGTGAGTGAAGTTGAACATTTAGAAAAACAGCCTTGGGAAGCAGGGCTTACATGTTTTGTTTCTCCTACTCCTTTTTCCCCTTATCTGCTAATTGGCTTGTTAAACAAATTTGCAATAGCCACTTATGGTCTGTTTTTTGGATATGTTTTCTACCAGAATTGTGAGGGATTGTGCTCGAAATCTTGGAAATTTCTTACTCTTGAACACTCAAAATCTGATCCACTCGTCATCTCAGGTCTCCAAAAATGCAGAGGTATACATCTAGCCACATTCGTGTGACAGTATGTAAGCAATGCCAATGAGACCTGTCTCACAACTATGATAGAATATTTCTAAGATACAAACACTTGAAGAATTAGAAATTATTTTGTAGTAATATGACTGAGATAAATGTAAGTAATAATTATAAATATGTATACGTTCTTTTTGCTTCTGTTTATCTAGTTATTGCTTACATGAAATCCTGTTATGGAATGCAATGAAGGTTGCCTAGAATTTTACATCCAGTTTAACTGAAAATGACATCCTTAAATACCAAATGACTGTAGATTGAAGAAATATTTTGTGGCAGGAAGAAAAATTATGTCTTTATTTTGCCTTCTTATTATGTGATAGCATTCTATTCTGCATCTATTAATAATTAAACTCCTAGGGAAGAAGGATGAAAAAGCAGCATCAATTCACATTTGTCATATTCCTCTTTCTCCATGTTCAACACATCCATGGGTAGACTAAATACTAAGATGTAGAAAGTTTAGATCCATATCCATTCACCCAGCTTAAAAAACAACCTAACAGCAACAACACAACTCTGAAGCTACATGAGAAAAAACGAAAAACTGTATGTTTGATTTTCTTTATCTAAAATTCTTTCTCATTCACATATTCTTTGCTGATTTATATTTCATAATAACCCTTGCCTTAGGAAATTGCAAAGTTCTGGCTTTCTGAACAAGCCCAGTCATTTTCATTTCCTTCTGTATTTCTCTGCAAACTCCCTTTATTCTATTTTCTTTGCTAGAAATTTCTTTAGAATGAATTTGACACTGACAACTTGTTAAAATCCCGACCAAGAAAAGTTATATAATGTGATTTAATCTTAATACTGAAGAAAGAAAAAGCCACCATACCTACAAATTCTAAATATTTTCAAAAGTTTCCAGTAAAGCCAGTTATTTGTTGGCTAAGGGAAGTCCTTGCAAGTTTCTTATGGATTTTTGAATACAAACTATACAGAATTTTGATGGATTTGGTTTGAGAAAAAAAAAAAAAAAACACCTTTATGAATTGTACAAAAATGTTTCAGAATTTGAATAAGTTTATATATTCAAAATACATTTTTATAAAGACTATTAAAAAGTTTGTGCCCTCATTTCCCCTTACTGTTATCATCTCTGAAAAAAATATATATATACTGATCAACCTGGAATCCACACCAGAATTTATTATGCATCATTAAAAGTTTAAATGATATAACACACTTCAAACCTGTGCAGAAAGCTCCCTTTTCCACTTTGGCAAGCACATCTATAATTAAACTCTGTGCAATCTAATTCAACCTCTTGGATTCAGAGGCACATGCATCAGAGAATGAAATATACATCACAGCTGACAGAAGTGCACACCAAAGATAATAGGATTGTTTTAATTGTTCATAATGATTCCTCATAAACCTCCCAATATTACCACCAAATTATGTTTTGCAGTAAAGCAACAATCTATTTCCATCTGAAAGAAAAACTGCTGTGTTCAGTTCAAAACTAGGACTACATACTTAGTTTTTTGCCATTTCACAAGAAGAATTCCTAAGCTTTTCAGTCTAGCTGATGAGTTTTGGTGTATTTAAAGTTTTTGTTAATTTAAAATTATTATTTCCAAAAGTCTTCATAATTCTTCGATTAACAGATAATTATGCATTTTTCCACAGAATATGTATTAGAATAAATGTCTCTTTAATTTTCTTTAATTTTGGACCTGAACATGCAACCTTGAGTTTAGTTCAATTCATCTAAGGATTTTTTTTAACAGTTACTTAAATCATTGTTCTCACTACTCTCTGCACTTAGTCCAAATTTCTCTCCTGACAGCACCATTACAATTTGAATCTCCGCTGAAATGTGTGGTTTGTTTATACCATGGTTTTTTCCCTTTTTGTTACTTATTTTTTAATTTTCACATCTCTGCAAATCTTCCAGTATTTACCAGAGTTCTGTGGAGCAAACACAAGCCTAGAAACAAAATGCTTTTCTTTGATAGCTTTCAGAGCTCATTCTTAGTTACCAACTTGTCTAATGAGTCACATTTGGATATGGCCCAAACTTGCCAAAGGAGTCTCACACACCCAAGTTCCTGCTTGCATCATTCCTGCTACTCAGGCAAATATTTATAGGAATACCAAAAGATATGGTAGATTACCAGAAAAGATGGTGAACTCGGCTCATTTGAAGCTCAGCTGATCTCAAGCAAACAGCCATCAATATGAACGCATGAAAAGTGCAATTATGGGAACTGGAAGATTCTGAACCCGCCTGCTGGCCCCTCTAGCAACATCACATTACGTCTCCATCTGTATATGTGCATTCTGGATTTGCTGTTGGTGAGGGATGCTTTAGAAGACTGCAGAATCTGTTTTAAAGCATTATCCACAGCAATACACACATATTTAAAAGCTTTTCTCACACAGCATAGTTATGTTATAAGTTGTCTCAAGTGTGTTCCAGATTTTTTCTTTCAAAGGATTAGTTTTTATCAAGCTCATTCGTTTTTATCTCAGTATTCTTATGTTTGAGAAAAATACCAATTTCTGCTAGTATTTAAAGAAAAAAGAACAATGAAAAACTACAGTAAGAAATAACAAGCAAACTGGGGAATATCATGCTGTCACAGCATAACTCTTACTCACAGTGCTCTGTTGTTAGATAGACAGCTCTTAAATGAGGTTAAAATAAACTGTCAGCAGTCCTTCCATCACTGAAATAGGAATAATATTGTTAAGCAATCATAGCGTTATTTTCTGTTACATTCTCTCTCTACTCAACACAGACAGATCTTTTTCAGTTCATACTACCACTTGCAGTATTCCTTTGAAGCTTCAGTTAGAACCTGATTCACTCAAATTGCTAACAAATATTTACCATTGAAATATGCCTGAACACAGTTCAGTTTCAGTGATGAAAAGAACACATTCCTGTGTATGCAGGCCTTCACTTACAATTATCCTTTATTATAGTTAGAAATATTGCAATCACACAAATGAAGCATTACATAATTTTCTGTTTGTTTCTTTATTTGCTTAATCCATTTTCTACCAAAATATAAGGGTGCAGGTAGGAATAAGTTCTTTACAGAGTGAGGTAAAGTGAGGTGCTGGAACAGGCTGCCCAGAGAGGTTGTGGATGCCCCGTCCCTGGAGGTGTTCAAGGCCAGATTGGATGGGGCCCTGGGCAGCCTGGTCTAGTATTAAATGGGGAGGTTGGTGGCCCTGCATGTGGCAGGGGGTTGGAGATTCACGATCCTTGAGGTCCCTTCCAACCCAGGCCATTCTGTGATACCACTATAGATATAGCTTGAGATGTTCAAGCGATTTACATTCTCACTGCCTTCTCCTGCCCCTTGCTATGAAATTAATTTGACAAAAGATTTTCTATCAGTGTTTGCTATAGATTTACTATTGAAGCCTCCCCTCACCAGTTTCTCTCACTGTGGCACTTGTAGCATACCCAAAAACATCAGAGCTTCAGCAACTCTGAAGACACTGACAACATACAAAGATCAGATTTATTGCCCAGACACAGACCAAGCAACAGTTAGTGCATGAACAATAACTCCCTCCTGCTTCTCTTTCCAGTAATTCCATTTATGTATGAAGTTATGCAGGCCTGCTTCCAAGAGGAATTTGAAAAAGAAATTCAAACTTCAGAATTTCATATTTGAATTGTCATGTCAGGGAATACCAACAAGAACTGTGCCCACTAACAGAGAACGTTTCATCACATTAAGACAGGGTTGAGGGATAAGAAATGAACCATCCCTTGTCTTTGCTCTTGCCACACACATCACATCCAGGTGTTAATCTTGATAGATACAATTGGACCAACTGGTCTATTCTCATGTGACTGCATGATACATTCTCAAGCTGAGATCTGGGGCTTTTTAATAGCTGGAGCTCACAGAGAGATCAGTCTTCCTCTGTTCACCCACATGCTGTGTGTGCAAGACATAACTTTTGAGAATTGTAAATATTTTCAGCTGGATCAACCATTTGAGCAGATATTTTTACCAATAAAAGAAAAAACAAATTTTGTTGCCTATCAGGGGCTAATTAAGCAGTTAAAAAACAGTAGGATGTGGTTTACTGGCAAATTCTGTCATTGCTCTGCAGCACTGGCAACACATCTTATCACAGGCAGATGTCTCCTATGGAATTTGCTCTCTTGTTTTTTGCCAAATCCCAGTTTTATTGACCTTCAGAACACAACATAAATCAGCACACATTGTTTTGTTTTCATCTGCAGCTATTTGGGAGGTTTTGTATTTCATCCTAAATCATCTGCAGTAGAGCTCTGTGATGCTTATTGATGTTCTTGCTGTATCATTTCTAACCTATTTTAAGTATTTCTCAGAAGCAGCTGTCAAAGCAATATCTGGTATAAAAGCAATGAAGCAAAAAATAAATCTGATTTCTGCTACCAAGGTAGCACCAAGGCCTTGAAACAAGATAAGAAGATATCCTTTGAATGTGAAATCATATATTGCACTTCTTGCTTTATGTAAAATTGTTTAATTACAAAACAGGAAAAATTTAACAACCAGAGGACTATTCAAGCAAAAAGTATAATGTCTCTTACAAAGCATTTCCAACATGAAATATTTTATCTTAAAGGCAGCATTGCGTTTCCTTTATTTAGCTCTTATGGTGAGCAGTCCTGGACCACATTTCAGGAAATATCTTAATCTGGTCATTCATCACACGAGCAGAGGAAAGCTAAATCACTCAAATGTTCGCTTTGCAAAACTGAGATACACAGAGGAACATTACACTTTGTTCTCAATGCAGAATTCAGAGTAAAGAGATTCAATCTTTCAAAAAAAATCTGGTCACAGAGCTCAAATTAATCTTACTTTGTCTCTGTAAGACTGCCCTGAATAGCGCGCTGCAAGAAAGACAAAAGATATCAAGGGCCTGGAGCATGTCCAAACAAGGGCAACCAATGTGTGAAGGGTCTGGAGCACAAGCCTTATGAGGAGCAGCTGGGGAACAGCAATTGTTTAGTCTGGAGAAGAGAAGGCTCAAGGGAGAGCTTATTGCTTTTACAGCTCCCTGAAAGGAGGTTGTAGTTGCTTCTCTCAGGTAACAGTAATAAGATGAGAGAGTATGACCTTAAGTTGTGCAGGAGAGGCTCAGATTGGATATTCAGAAAAATTTCTTCTCAAAACAAGTGGAGAGGTGTTGGAACAGCCTGCCAGGGAGATTTTCAAGAACAGGGTAGTGTGGCACTTAGGGACATGGTTTAGTGGGCATGGTGGTGACAGGTTGATGGACTAGATAATCTTAATGGTCATTTCTGCCTTGATTCCATGACTGATGATTCTCTGGGTGTTTCCTGCTTGAGCAGGTGTGGGACCACATGGACCCAGAAACCCATGGCAGCCTCAGCCACTCTGTGAAATATACGTGCTTCTGTAATCATGTGAGGAGGAATACCACAGCGACCTGCCTCCCTCAAAGAATGCTGAGTTTGCTTTGTTCTGTCTCAGATAAAGCAGGGCAATATAATGTTGTCACACATACTGCAGAAACTTACACCATTCTGATGCTTCCAAATTTCAGCTTAAAACTGAAGCAAATTTCAATTGTGCAGTATTTGCCAACTGACCTCTTAAAGGATCTATTCATAGAATTCAGTAACAAAATTGGCAACTATCATGAAAAGAACATTAAAAAGAAACAAACATAAAGTTATATGTATATATGTATATATATATGTGTGTAAAACAGATACAGATTGTACTATATTATTTTATGGTAGAAGAAAAATAAACTTGTGCAACAGCATTTCCTAATAAGATCCTTATTTCCAGACAAAAAAGGCGGCCAACCTATTACCGGAGGGAACAAATTAGGAATACGGGGCAGCATCTGAGAGTAATAGAACAGAAAAAGGATCTGGAATTTCATGGGAGGTCTATGTAGAGAATTACAGAACATCCCTGGAATGGGAGATTGCAGTTGTAGAACAGTTTCCTTTCTTTTTTTCCCTAAACCTAAGACCTACAACTAGAAACCTGTAGTGAGGGATGAACAAGATTACTCAAGCTAGAACTGAGGAAAACTGAGAAAAAGAATGAGAGAAAGGAAGCAGCCAAGTGCTGTTAATGAAGAAAGAAATGCCATGTAGAGACTGGTGCTGCAAAGAGCCTGCTGTACTACCCTGATATCTCACCTAAATATGAAGAATGTTTGTTTTATACCAACCATTTGTAGTCACAGGAAAAAATAATATTAAAAACAACAACAACAAAACCGTTATTTGAACCTGAGGAGTATAGCAAGAGAGCTCAACTTCAGTCTCCCACGGGTCCTGAGCAAATTGTTTTCTGGGCATGCCGCTAGTTTTGCCATGAAATATTTTCAAGGATTTTATTGTTGTACGTATGAAGCAACAAAAACATCCTGAAAATTACTTACTTTTCCAGGAAATAGAACTCTTGGTTTGTAGACAGCAGTACATATGCCTTATGAGCTGAAAATGACAATACAGATCCAAAGACAGAGCTCACAACAGCAAGTTTTTGCATATAAATGCAGAACAGGATGCCTGAGATAGGCAGGAATGTCTGTCTAAATAGAGTCTCTAATTATTAAAGTTTCAAAATAAAAATGTAAGCCATACTGATTATATCTGTACAATTTTGTATGATTTTTTAAATTTTTTATTTCTAACTGCTAAAAACCAAACTTGTATACAAAATTTCAGTTATTTATGGAAATTATTTAGTTTATTTAGTGTAAATTAAAAGCAAATTATGATGCTTTTAAACTGAAAACCTGATCAGATGTTTTACATCCAAAGCTGATATGTGCTCTTTACAGTATTCTTGATTTTACAGACTGAAAACTTCAAACTCCTTATAGCCTAAAGGGAGGAATATCTTCAAAGATGTGTAAGCCATTTGAAGGTTTGCAGTCTATAAAATTCCGATGACAAAAGTGGTACGTGCCTGAGTGTAAAGAAGCATGTCTCCTTCCCTGCAACTTAGCCCCTGATATAGACAAGCCAGACTCAGCACGTGTACATCAGCACTATGCTGCATTTGACCTAATATATCCTGCCAGCACAGACAAGCAGCCTTGGTCCACAGCACCCCAGGATGGTGGATGTTTGCTCAGCAGCAAGCACAGGCAGAGAAAACAATCTGTGTACATCTGTGTCAGCACATATAGTCAGCACTTCTGAAGATCCTCGCTGTCTTAGATCACTCCCACTAATCTTTCAAAATGCACTCCTATGAGTTAAATGGCTCTCCAGGTTCCTATATGCCTGTTGTCAGCCCTGAAGCTATTCCGTAGGGATGAACCTACTGGACCTAACATCAGTAGGTAGGAGGCCGGTGGCAACTGCAGGTGGCCTATACCCAGCAGTAGATCCATCTAGCATATTCCAAGGCCTGAACAATACAAGATTTACAAGTGTTCAAAAGAATCCACAAAACTTGTTTTAATAGCAATAAAAATTTGTAAAAATAATTTTAAAAAAAGCTGGCAAGTAAGTTAGTTATTTACTGTTTTATAAAATAGAAAACAGATAAAACATACAGATAATTCACGAAATATTTTTTTTCACACAAGGAATTTGTGAAAAAAACAATACAAGTTCTTCTCTCAACTGTAGATCATGAAACACTGATTGAATTAGATAGATATTCACCTCTGTTTGGATGGCTACTAAAAAGATGTAAATGAATGAAACCTTAAATAGAAGGCTTCTAATGCTTTTTTTTTTCCTACTCCGCACAAGAAAAAAAGTCCAGCTCTCTATTTAGAAAAAAATCCAAGCAAACATAAAGCATTAATTTCTGTTAAATCTGTCTTCATTCAAAATCTAAGATGAAGGCACGAAGTACCACAGTGTACAGTGTCCTCAGATAAGGCCCGAAGTAGGAAGTACACCATGTTCTTGGTTGTGATTTTGTGGCCCTATGCATATACCACTCTATTACACAGACCAGCTCTCTCAGCTTATTGTTATTGTTCTGAGATAATATGATATGACAAGTCCAGATGTTTGAAATTGTTGCAGCAATCAAAAGACTGGGAGACTTTAAAGGACACACTTAATTCAACTTATAGCACATTTGGCACTGCATGAAGTATGGAATTTCTCGCTGAAAAAATTCCATACTTCATTGAATGCTCTAGGGAACTTTGCAAGTCAACTAGTATAAGGCAGAGGACACTGTAATAAATCTGGAATTCTTTATATCTATTAATCAACAATCTCTGCATCGCATTGTTATTACATGTTGTGTTACTTTAGATTTGCCTAGTCTTGAAATAATAAGCAAAAAACTCTGAGAAATTCACCAGTGGTATGTAGACTCACACTCTTTCTATTCCATTCTGAGTTTCAAAGATGTGTGTAACAGAAACCTCGGAGAGTAATGACGTTGCTGCAGAACCAAAGTCTTTCCTAATTATATATCATGCATCTACTTCATGTTCAGCCATCTTTGATATTAAGTCAGTGTGTGAAGACCATCCATTCATGTAACCACTTTTTTTACTTACATTTTATACTCCTGCACATACTGAGGCAAGAAGCAATTTAAGTTTCTTTATTATTAAGGCTGTACAGTCATATATGTGAGCTGCTTCTGTTTTCTCCTGATTAAGGGGAACTTTCAGTTCTGCTGCTAGGACATATAACCATGTTTACATGTATCGATATATACATGTGTGTGTATTTCTATTCCAAAATCTATCAGAAATAAGTGTTTATTGAAATGCCTGATTCACATGCCTGCAAGAAGACATGAAAGGAGTTTTATTTTTATGGTAATGTTTCTGCCAATGGTCATTTTCAGGATCTGCTCTATTTTAGCTTCTTCATTCCCAACAGATGAAAGGTTAAGTTCCACTATACAGTTGGAACAGTTAGCAGCACTGTTTTACAGACATGTTTATATTATTGTTACATCTGGAGGGATAGATATTACAGAGCGAGACCAGACCTTTCCCTTACCTTCTGAACTGAAGAAACAGCTCCAGAACCTATCTCCCAGCCTTTCCTCTGTGTGTGAAACAGCATTTCCTCCTGTAATTTAACCTTCTCATTCACTAATTATAAAATACAAAAAAAGTTGCCCAGAGAGGTTGTGGAGTCTCTCCTATGAGGAGGAGGGCTACCAGATGAGCACAATCCAGGAGACTTAATGGAATAAGGCACACAACTAGGACAAGATCATGGATAGGTAATGACTGTTTGGGAAGGTCTAACAGGGGGAAGTCTAAGAAGAACCCGTAGTTACTTGGAGGGAACTACAAAGACGACAGGCTCTTTATGCTAATGGCAGCTGGTAAAACTCAAGAAAATAGGGACAAGATGTGATTTAGGTGGCTTAGACTGGATAGTAGAAAAGACATCATTTCTCCCAGTAAGGTGATCACTGGAACAGTTACCCAACAAAATTAAGAAATCTTACATCTGAGGGGTTTTTAAAACTTCAGTGGATAAAACTATGAGTGATCTGACTGCTTTGGCAATGGTACTGCTTCATGGGGAGACCTTCTGTGGTCCTTTATAATTAGCATTTCTGTGATTCTGGCATAACTTTGCATGTTTCTTCTGAAAACTTTATTTAAGATGCTTTGTCTTCTAGTACAAAAGTTTTTTATCTAAAACAGATCAGTAAAGCACATCTGATCACTCAATTTCTCAGCCAAAGGAATGAGAACTGACTAATTTCTGCTGAATTAAAACCTCACCATTGTTTCCTTGGATAAAAATAGAAAAGAATTTAAACACTATTACTTTTTCTAGGTCTTTCAGAAAGTACTTATCATCATAACAAAATTAATTACAATTCAACATAGTTTTCCATGAACAGAAACAAACATTTTCCTACTGTACTCAAGTTTGCTTCCAGTAATGTTCGCTGTGAAGAGTGTGTTTCTTTTTGCTGTTCTATTTCAGTAGTGACTGCTTCTGTACAGATGTGCTGGAAAATGCTTTTCCCTAGGGAAGCCAGGGTGATTTTTATACTAGGCAAAATCAGACATCTTTAGGAAATAAGATCAGATAAATATGTGGGGATTACATTCTGGAAAAGGACAAGTCTGGAGCCCTTTTTCTGACCTTACATCAGGGATCTAATACTGCAAAGCAATCTACTAGCCATTTTAAGACAGCAAAGCAAGAGACTTATTCAAAGTACGCCAGTAGAACTGCTCTGAAAAGCGTTCTCTCACAGATACATTTCCAAAACATAATTACATATATACACAATGCTACTGCTACAGATCACGGACATATCCTTCAAAGCAGAGGAGCTCATGAGGTTGAAGTGATAGTGTTTCAGGCAGTTTGGTTTAGAAAGAGTATGCTACAGTCTGCATAGGACAGACTGTATGAAGGAATCAGAGGTAGCATATACTTAATGGAAGCAGCAGCTTTGAGAAAGTCACTAGTTTATCTGGTGGCCTAACTAGCTGACGCTTCTGGTATTGTATGTCCACTACACAGGAAATTCCAGTTCACTGAGGCCAATACCAATGTTACTATTGTATCACGTGTAAGAAGAGCAACAGTTTTTATGGTTCTTTTTTTTTTGCATAAAAGGAAAACAAGCCTACATATCAAATACCAGAATGAACAGATTGTACAAAAATAGAGGAAATAGGAGGGGGGGAAAAAAAAGGCAAAACAATTTTTTTTTAAGCAGAAGCTGCACAAAACTCAGAAAAGCTCTAGAAAATGGACTTTAAGAATCTCCAAACTTATTAATCAAACAACTGAGCATTATTTCGGCTGAAAAATATGGTAACAAACAAGGAACCCTACAAATTAAAAATGTGGAAGCAGCTTTTAGATAAAGTTTATTATCTGTTGCATTTCAAAAATCTTCTGCACCCGGGATCAATATTCAGACAATAAAATCTTCACATTAATCACTTTCTTGCTTAGCCACTTTACAAGAAAAGGGACAGGACTGAGTGCTGCACAGGGCAATACTGCAAGACAGTGATGTTCCTGAAGTTATTCATAAGAACAAACTTACTCTATCAGACTACGACTTATTTTTTTGTATATTCTAATTAGGCTCTAGTTTCCTGACACTGAACATGCAGTTTCCATTCAATAATATCTGCAGACGTACAGGCTCTTTAAATTCAGGTTGCCTTATCTCAGATCTTTGTTTACCTATATTGTACTAAAGGGCTGGATCCTCTAAGATGTTCAAGCACCAACATGAAATTGATGGAATGTCAGTGTCCAAATATTTTTGTAGATTTTGTTCTCAAGGTAAACCCACATTTCAAAAACATCTGTGTTTTCAGCAGTTATTTTACTCCCCATTTTCAGCCTACCAGTACTATTAGGCCCTCCAAACATTTCTGGGAGGGAAAAAAAACATCACTGAACTTTTATTTTCCACGCAACCTAGCTTTCATATTGAATTGAGTTTTGTCATTCACTAATACTTCTTGTTATATTTATTTGAATGTACTTGAAAGAGCTTGGCCCCACCAACACCATTTACTGTCTGTGAAATGAACGGATGTGAGTATCCCAACTCCAAGATGGTACACGACAGGCACATTCAATTGGTGGCCTGTGGGCTGCATGCAGCCTGCCCCTTGCCCCATGCTGTAAAGGTGGCAGCTTTCCCAGCAGAGCAGCCCAGGCACACATCTACTGCCCAGCAGCAACCAAACCATCAGTGTGCTGTTAGAACTGAGTCGACTGAAACCAGGGCACAGGGAGGGCAGTGTTGTGCAGTGCTGTGTCAAGTGATGGCAAATAATTGTATGCATTTTGATACAATGCCATACATAGCATTCTGAACAACAAAGAATATGCAAGCCTTGATTTCTGTTTTGATAAAGGAATTGGAAAGCACGTGTCAAAATTGGAAAAAAAAAAAAACCAAAAAACAAAAAACCCATCAACTTATGTTTCTGAGACCATTTCCAATTGATATAAATTTTCAGTACAGACTTGCACATAGAATGTATAGAGTTGAGATCAGATACTCAACCCCAAAATCTGATCGTGCCTTTTTCATAGAGACTAGACTTTTTCATAATCCCAATCTCATAGAGACAAATATCCTTCACATCACAGTCACACCTTATTCATGCCATCACTTCTTGGCAGCATGCACATTTTGAACAATAACTGTCAAGGAAAAAGTACAAGAAGAGTAAAATTTCATTAAAAACTCTCTGATAAACATCTGTAGAGTTCACTAAGAATTGCAACCACTGCCACTGAACCCAACTAACACGTTGGTTTAACAAAAACAGGGTCAAATATCCCAATAGGTTTATATTCTTGTTCCTTTTGGTTTTTTAACATTTTAAGAAAAACATTAAAAATTAAAATGTTGTGTTACTTATATATTAACAATATCCTATATCTTATGATAGCTGCTCTGAAAGTAACGTGAAAGTAATGCCTCCTGTTTAATTGTGCTGGCTTGTAACGTCAGAGGCAGATGCTGGTGGTATGGCAGCAGGGGTTGAACCTCCCCACCAATATTCCATGATGTGTTGTTGCCGTGCAACAGATGGCAGCAGAGGGGCAGTCTGACAAAATGGTATCTAAAATATGGAAGTGTGGATGAAGCAAAGTGTGGAACTGAATTCTTCCATGCAGAAAAAAATGGCATCTGTTGACAGTCACGGACGCTTGCTGAATGTTATGGAGACCAAACAGTGGATGTGAACACAGTGAAGCTGTGGGTGGTGTGTTCCAGCAGTGGGAACATTGGGTCACCTCTACTGATGCACATTTTTATGAGCATGGAATGCAGAATGTTCACCACTGGCAAAAATGCATAGCTAATAGTGGTGCCTGTGTTGAGAAACAGTTTGGAGCTGAGAATTTGCACTATCAAGTAGTGTTATTATACTCTTTGTATCTGTTATAGATTCCATGGAAATAAATAGGAGGCATTACTTTCAGAGCAGCTTAAGTGTTTGCAGCCCAAGGCAATTCCTATTCACTCAGTGCAGCCCAGGCAAGCCAACAGGTCGGACACCCATGTTATATGAGTTTCACCTGATTGCTACACAATGGCTTCTGTAGAGTGTGGGGTTCAATTGCATGAACATGTGCTGCATTAACTTATACAAATAAGAAGGCAAAAGTTTCCTTTGCCTTTCCCAACACGTCTGTATTTGCATGACAGTCTCTGGAAGGTGAGACATCCTTTCACTGGTTCCATCACAGTAAAACACTCAGAAAAACAGATCTGTAGGCACAATATCATGTCTGTCCAGGACAGCTGAAGCAGGAATTACAAATTTAACAGTGAGATATACCTTGGGCTATTGGGTTCAGGGTCTGACTCAAGCAGATGTTGATGGGAAACGTGCCTGCGGACTGTGGGATTTTACTCACGATAAATTCAGGGTTTCTTTAGTTGACAAGTAAAGATGTCTGACATTTTTTGGGTAATGACATTTCACTTGGCCTATGGAGCGCATGTCTTAGAGCCATAAGTTCAATATGTTTTCCAGTCAGGCAGCTCAGAGAATCTCAGAATCCCATTCAGACAAGTACCTTTGAAGAAGACCTAACTGATTACAGCTTTCTTACAGATTTCTCACACGTTATCTGCACCCTTTATCGTCCCTTGAGCCAGAATAGATAATGCTGCACAAGGGGGAACAGTTTGTCTAAGACCAAGATGCAGTAGCCCATTTCCTGTTCCTCTCCCATTGTCTGTTACAGATTGGTCTTTACGTCAAGTCCAAGACATTGATATAGCCTCTTTTCACATCTACTTTTAAACACTTGCTTATTAAAAAGTGCTATCAATCACTACTACATAAGGTTTTGTTATTTGCCAAAAAATTCAAAATTGTGTGCTAAGTGGAAGAAATTTATGGGAAGATGGGAAATGATTAATAAAACAGTGAACGTAAAGAAAATACATTGCCAATATTCACCATGAAAACATTTGATCATTCTTCTGTGTTGGTTTTTTTTGTTTTGTTTATTTTGTTGTTTTTTTTTTTTTTTCTGTGAGTCATAAACTTCCCTATCCTGAGGATTACCTTTATGGATTTTATTATTATTATTATTTTGGTTGGGTACAATTACAGAGGATAATTTTCTAATAGGTAAGGATATTATACCAAGTTTCCACTGAACATTGTTCAGTGAGGTCAATGGAAATACTAGAATGATGTAATCTAATTTTCCTTAATTGAGCAACCCCCAAGCTGTGTATTACTTTTATAATATGAAGTATTTAGTCAATAGTTGGATAATGTTAGTTACAGATGTCTGGACAATAAATCTTATCTCCATACTTGGTCATCATGTGCAGTGTTGGACAGCATCAGCTATGGAAAATATTGCAGTAGCAAATATCACTCTTAACTCGAAGTAGTAAACCTGACACTGGAATTAAAAACCTGGGGAAAAATATGTTAATTTAATAGCTTTTGATAATCTTCTGGTATTGTTGCTCTCCTAAGACAACCGGGACTAGAATATTATTGAATGAAAGCTGAGATTCTCCAAAACACAGAAAGTCCTGATGCGGTACTGCAGCTAACATCTGTTAGAAGGATGAGAAATGACGCAGAGTATATTCTGGGACAGAATCTTGAAATTAAACTGAAAAACAACTCCAGAATAAAATATACAATCCACTAACAGTGGGACTGCAATCAAAGTCATCTGTAGAATTTAACAATCTGTCATCAGCTAGTTATGTCAGACTGCCTCCCAGCTTGCATTTGAATGTCACGAGTGGAAAAGAATCCATTTGATTATATTATTCATCTATTTCATTTGTACCTAGAAATGGAAAGTAAAAGATATGCAGGTCCATGCCAAGAGAAGAGTTCACTGTTTGAGATTCCAGGTAAGTGTTCTTGCTTCCTTTCTTAGTTTGTCATCACTAGCTCAGACACAGACGAAAAAAGCAAAATGAATCATAAGTTTCTAAAATATGGAAAGTACAGAAAATGAACAGTTTTTACTACCTTCTGGCAATGCACACTTTGCAAATAATCTCGGTTTACATCAATTGTCACATTGCTTACAGAATTTATGATAGAAAAGAACTCAAAACAACACATAATGCGTAATTTGATGCCCATTTCCAGTAAAACTGAGAGATAATCATAACATTACTATGTGTGTCTCAGCATAACTAATTTTGGCTTGGACTATGACATAACTTCACTTAGACAGACACAGAATGATGGAAATAAATCGTGTGAGCAGCTGGTAGACACTACTGCCAACTACCTCACGTGTACTCTGCAACAGATGTGTGATAAAATAACAGCTACTACAGTAAACACAAAGAGACGTATCTATTACCTGCTATAAAAAGGCATTCAAGCCTGAAAGAGTAAGGCATGAATGTAGAATGTATTTCTTAGAACTGCTCTCCTAAGGAAAATTTGGCATGAAGAGTAAAAAGGAATTCCTATACAGGGCTAGGTTTTAACAACACACCTTGAGACATGTACGACACTATTTACACTAGGACAACCTTGGCTGCTTGGCTCAAAGGATGACACACACAGCAGAAAAGTGTTACCTCCCTGACTACAGTGAGGTAATCAGGTATCTTTTTCCCTCATTTCCAGCAGGAAGTTTTCAGAAGTTGCCTTTTTTTTTTTTTTCCAAAGAAAAAAAACCTTTTCATCTTTTATGGTTAAGTATGGAAAACAGTTTATGTGGTAAACTCCAGGGAGAATACCAAAATTTTGTTTGATGCATCTAGATTTCATAGAAAGAGGTCTAAGAACCTACACCCAAAGTCTGAATTGAAATGAAGCATTTTAGAGTTAATTTTATTTTAGTGACTAAAGAAAAACTGACAACCAAAGACAAATGTAATCCGTCTTTGATAGAAACACTCCTGACTCCTTACCATGAAAAATCTGCACTTCATAGCTTTTGAAATTCTAGCAAGCATGTGTGCATGTAAACATACACAGACAGAACTCTGTCAATAAGCAGGAGGACAACAACATATTAAATCTGTCATCACAAACCATGCTAATTCATTCTTAATGCATCCATGACTAACAGAAGAAAAACAAATCAAATCCCAGCTTGATTACACAATCAGCATTTCAGCCAGTGTTCTGTAAAAGGTGTCTTCAAAGATCGGACATATACACTAAATTTTTAGAGGATGATCCTACATAAAAATATTGGTTTTGAAAAGACTTGTGGATCTTTTGAAATACGCAAGTAAGTTTTGAAATCCTCCAGATTGCTAGTTATCCAGGAAATACGAAACTGATGTGTTTGAAATAACAATGAGTTCATCTCCTTTCATATGATTCCATATAAATGTTTCTGAAGAAGAAAAAGTTTTATGATTCCTTTAAATAAGTACTGATTTAACATGTTCGTGTTAAAACACCTAAACATTCTGGGGTTTTTTGAGTTGCAGACAGTCACATAAATTGCTTGCTAAACTTCAGTAACAGCTTTTGCCATAACTAACTCAGATATCAATAACTACAATGCAGACAAAAAGTTAGGTCCACTGAATTCCACCTCTTGCTTCAGACAAAACTTATCAAATCAGAATTCATTTTTAAAATTAGAATAGACTATTTTAGAACCATTTAACAACTATGTTGTTTGCTTTTTTTTTTTAATCAGATGTCTGCATGAACTAAGACCTGCTAATTTCAAAGTCCTGTTAGCAAACTGCCTTCCAAATTTCATAGTGTCCAAGAGTTGCAATACAGCAAACATATTCAAACTTTGTCATGTGTGAAGTTGTGTCAAGTAAAAGAAAGCTATTACAACAATCTGCCACCTAGGGTTCTTCTCTCATACTGGGAGCTTTAAAGAAAATAATTTCCCTGGAGAACCAGAGGAAGTGAAATAACCAGGAAAAAAAAAAGTAATGGAAATTCCCTTACACCACGGTGTTTTAAAGCCTGACAAGTCATATAGTTGATATGGCAGAATCTCCGCGGGAAAACACTCAAAATGAATGAACAATCCCACCCAAAGGTTTCCCTGCTCTTTTGTTTTGTGAAAGTGCTACTGATGAACAGCTACACGAGCACACAGAACCATAAGTCAAGGTAACAAATTCTGCCTCTGGTTTTATCATGTAATAGTGGTATAGCGCCTGCTACAAACTAAAAATTCTTCTAGTTACATTTTCACCTCTGTAAAGAGGAGGAGAATATCTTACTAGCAGAGTGGTATCAGTTGCCACAACTAGATTCAACTTAGAGTCAGTGGAGCAGTATAGGAATAGTGCCCCTACTATTCATTTTAATGAGTAGAAAAAGAATTAAACTGGAATCTCATTACCACAGGACAATCTGGTGGTTTATTACACATAACTGCCAACAATGCAACATCTGAGGGATGCACGTGGATTTCAGTGCATCTGTAAAAGTTTAGCAGGCTGGATCCTTTTTCCTTGGCAACACCTTTGAACAACTTTTATTGAATGCAATCTGCTTGGATTGAATAGTAAAAGCCAACTGCAGTCAGGAAATACATTCAAGATGAAAGCTTGTCCCAGGAGGAAACACTGAGCTCCTTCTGGGCAGAACTGCCTATAGAGCAGCAGAGGTATTATTCAGTAGTGCTCTGTCTGTCCTCTTTAAGGAAGCACATAAAAGAAATTATTCCACTGAAGAGACCAAACACTGTAATTCTAACTTCTTCACCAAATTATGGTTTCAGTTTGAATAAAAGTTGTCTGCATTCTTAAATCAAAAGGAACTTATTTCACCTGCAATTGTACAGAGTAAAAGTGAAGACGTGATGATCTAACACATTTTCTTCCACATCATCTTTTTGAAAAGTTCTGCATTTATAAAGTGTACCAGAGTGTACAAAACTTTCTAAATGTTGTACTCCAGAGTAGAAAACTACTGTTAATGCAATTCTGAAGTAAGATTGGAATCAGAATTAATATGATTTAGCACTTTATCACTGACCAGAACTCCTCTTCTCTTGAGATTTCTTTAAATGGCACTGAAAATCTTTTTGAGAAGGCTCTTTGTCAAGGCTGGGCTTCTACATAACCAATTTTGGATCATATAGACTCCTCACAAGATCAGCCTCTTCCCACTGTTATTTTGTTATTTAAGCATTGGATGTAACTGCACAAAGGAAAATCCTTGTTAACTGATACTGTTAATTGATTTTGTTCTCAGTTTCTCAATGACTTGATCCAGGGGAAGGAAAAAAAAAAAAAGAAAAAAAGAAAGATCTTAGAACTGCTGAAGAGAAATGTAGGAATAAATTCTCACCAGTGCTTGTTAGTTTATGAAAAAAATTGTCAGCTTGGTAAACTGCAACATCAGTAGTTACTCAACGCTAGGTTCATGAGAATATTTTACCCATAAAAACACAGCAATCAAAAACCATTTCTAGCACTTCACCTCCCTCTCTCTAGCACTTTCTTTTCTTAGCTTAAAATGTTCCTGTTCCTTTTGATTGCAACTCTTAAATTCTTCATTTCCAGGTCTGTAAAACACACACAAGAACACTTACTTCCATGGTAAAATGACCTGAGATCGGTGGTTAAGACAATTTTAATATGGCCACTATTACTTTACTGCCTGGCCCACTGCATCCTCCTATGTTCAGCCCATAAACATACCTTGAATAAATTTTAACTAGCATTCAAAATGCATTCAATTGCTTTGTTAACAGACATACTGATCTGACGGGCATTGGAATGATTGACTTTACCTGCTGGCTCTTAAAATTCCTGTTTCAAACACAGCCTGTGAGCCTACAAAGCTCCATTGTTTGCTTCCTTATAGGTGATAATGAAGTTGGCATCTAGTTCCCCCTCCTGAATGGTTTCCATGAGGCTTTGAAAAAGTTGTTTGCTATTACTAGTATTATATAACCATCTTAGTTTCAGCACTCATAAAAGCTTGTTCTTGTCAAATACCTTATCTCCAAGATGGTATTAATAACTAAACACGAGTCAGTGCTAGGTATCAGACGTATGCACTTATACATTATATACCCTAAGGATTTTTCTAAAAATCAGTTAAATTTGTTAGTTAAGTCCACTGTTAAGGCATTATCCTATGATGTGGGTGGCCCTTCTTTATTGCTATGCAAGTGGCCCTGATGCACTTCTGCCTATACACAAGCAAACATTACACTGGAATCTGAACAGAAAATCACAAGCAGACTGCATTACCAGATAGGAATCTTGCCTTGTCCAGATAATCATTAAATTAAGATTTAAAACTTGTATTATCCATGCTTAATAAGTCAAGATGCAAAGCACCAAGCATTTTGGCCTGAGTGTAGCAAACTGGATCACATGCTCAATCTTAATTACATAAGTAGTCCTATAAATATCAGCAGAGTTAAGTAGGTGTGTTAAAACTAAGTTTCACCAGTAGCAGTCTTCAGCATTTTGCAAAATTCATTCACATTCAAAGAAAGATCTGAACATGGGGTTACAACTACCTTGACAAAATATGTATCTACTGTAAGAATAACAAGGCGTACCCAAGATAGAGTACTATTTTTACGTGAGTGGTTGAAAATTAACATATTCTTTAAATGTAACTCGATCAGAACTAGTATATTCTGTCCAAGGAGAAAAGAGATGTGCCTCTGTGTGGTCATCAGAAAAAAGAGTAATAAGCATTCTAACAAACAACTTGAAAATATAGATGTGCATTCACTACAAAATATCAGAAAGAGATCACAAACTTGCCCTGTCTCTGTCACCTCAACAGACAGGAGTTGTGTTTGTGCCCTCAGCACATCGAACTGCAGCTATCACAATGTTCTGAACAATCACACTGATATTTTATCATTTTTCAAAGTTACAAGATGGAAAAACTAATAAATGCAAAGCAGTTCCTCAGAACATACTCATCCCCACACAAAAGCCTTTGCCAGATATTTTTAGATAAAGTGACATAAATTATACCTTCAGCAACTTTTCATCTTTTAGGTCTGATGCAATATCTTACCAAAAAATAGGGATATCAAGAGGCTCTTTTAATCAAAAACTATCTGAGACCATGAGTAGCTTGCAAGCGTTCTCAAAAGGACTCTACTCTTTCATAGTCCTTTGTACTTTATTTTTTAAAAAATTATATTAAAAAATATTAAATGAGTCCCATACGTAAACTCCTACCCATCAGTCCTTAGAACAGGATTTAAAACCTTTGCAGCCAACAGTGCATCTCAGAACATTCGAAGTAGCCATTCACCTCGTTTTTGCCTGAAAACACTGGCAAATTTCTTGGCACGAAATTTACCCACATATTTCTATTCTCATGATGTTGGCATTCCACAAATGTTCTGGGCTAGGCAATGGATACTTCCACTAGACATCTCCTCAAAATCAGCAACCAAACAGTCACAGTGGTTGCCAATAGCATTTTGTTAACTAGCTGGATTAGAAAGCATTGGCATGGGAACTGGAGGATTTGAGCTGAAATCACTCATGTCTGAATTCACTGCAAAGATTTGGATGATGGTCTCCTACCTTTCAGGTATCCTTTCAGTTGTCACTCAGCCAAGCCTCTTTCAGCCTCCACTGCTAAAGATCTTTTAATCTGCAAAGTAAAGTAAAATAAATATTAGCCAGGGTAAGGAATAGAAGTCAGGCCACTTTTATTTGCAGACAAGTCTCTAACTAGGTTGAGAAGCCATTCCCTATGTTCACTGAACATTGTTAATTGTCATATAAAATGAATGGTCTTCAACAGCATGCATGAGATGCAACCCACACTGTGTCAAAATGATGGGACTCCCTTAGCCAGGGCCTGGAGCACTGGCCAGGGAGGAGCTCTCCAGCTGACACCCAAGACAGGGGACAGTTCTGAGGAGCTGCACAAGAGCATGGATACAAAACAAAACAAAAGAGCAAAAACAGCAGATCAACAAGGAGAAGAGAGGCCAACAAGGAGAGCAGGCCAAAATCTACATGCACGAACCCAGGCCCCTGCACCATTCCTCACCCCAATGGAGGACTAAGTGTAACCCATAAGGAAAATGAGAAGTTGAAATTAGGAAAGGGAGAGGAAAGGTGTTAGGCTAAATTTGAGCCTGGGGAAGGAGGAAGAAAGGTAAATTTTCCAACTGGTATCTAATCTCTGCCGAGTCCTTTATTTTTTCTGTAAAGGAGAGTCCTGTATGTTTACTAACTTGGTGCTGACAATTATAGCATGTTTTGTGCTCTATTGCAGTCAGCATCTTTAAAACAAAAACAACGACAACAGAAGACGTAGCATATCAAAATAAAAAGCAAATTCAGACAAACAGCTTTTTCACATTGCTAGGACAGTTTAAAGTCACTGAGGCCAAGCAGCGCCCACCCCTGAGGTTTTGGCTCCAGAAAGTGACTAACTCCCCTTATGCAAATAAACAAACATCTATCTGTTCTTGCATCCATACCTCAAAAAAAAATAAAAAATAAAAATAAAAAAATCTGTAAATAGTGCAACTTAAAAGCGCCTGTGAAATACAGCATGAAGCTGTGAAAAGCAGCATACCATTCCACTGCTTGCCGTAATTTCAACGGCCTTGAGAAGCCCAGCTGTGTTATAATAAACAAACCAGATGAAATTTGTAATACTGAAACCTTACAAGTCCAATCTGACTGTGCAAACAGAAAGGCAGGCATACAGCTGTTTCTAACGCAAGCTAAAAATTCTTGGTACCACAATGCAAATGATTTGCAATGAAAAAAACCAGCAGTACAAGCAATCCTCCAAGTCTTGCTTGAGATTTCCTTCTTTGCCTGACAAGCAGTCTTTCCTGCTTCTTGTGCTGTAATGAACACATTTTCGTAAGTCTGAAACAAGGATGAAAACAACTCACTAAGAATATTTTCGAGCAGTATTTCAGAAGTTGTATGCAAGCACAGTACCAGCTTCTTCTAACAGAACTCAAGTGCATTTGCAGCTAGATAAAGACGCAGTCCTTTGACAGCTTTCTAAGGAAAAAACACTTCAAACTTTGATGGAAGCAACAAGTCCAGTATTAGAATTTGAGCCTACATTTTAAAGAGTGAAAAACTCAGCCTTCAAAAAATTCCACACTTCTAATTTGCTAAGAAAACGTTACTACATGTGAGGGGAGGGAATAACTGTCCTCAGAAGAAAATTCCACACAGAATTTCTGCTTCACTAGCGGATGATTTTAGCAATATGTCATTTCCTCAAAAATCCACAGCACTGAATGGCATTGTTTCTACATCTTTCTACATCTGCTTCAACAGACAGATTCTATACTCTACAGTCACCACTGCAAAGAAACACAGACAATTAAAAATATACGACCAAGTAGATTTTAAATAAAATTTAAAACATTTATACCATTGGAACTGTGAAGAAAATTAGATTTAGATGTGTAAGACATAATTCCTATAGATGTCAGGAGGGTTCAAAAAACAGCATTAGCATTTCCATTCTGAAAAATTAGCTTTTGTCTCTGTAGCAAAAATTAGCTGACAAATCCACTTCACTCAAAATTGGAAATTTTCTGGTCATGTAGAAGATCTGCACTGAAGGTTTAACTAAGGATTTGACTGATTTAACATTTAACTGATGATAAGCTGTTACCCTATCAAGACACCACTTTTTTTCATTTCCTTATCTTCGAGCTCTCTCAAAGCATTTTAATAAGTTAGAAACAAAATTATACTGCTTTTATAAGTTTCTAATTCTCTGATTAAGTGACTAATCCAGCTGGCCCTATTTCCAGTAGCGAGATGGTTCAGATTACCTGGTGAAACCCCATTGAGACTAAACTGTTCTATGATTCAAAAATGTTGTCTACCCTGTATGAAACTTTGGATCTGAGACAAATTTCACTAAAATATTCTGTATCCACTCACAGTACATTTGAGTACAATTTATTATTATATCATAAAACACAGCAGATATTTGCTTTGAAAACTAAAGGGTACTTGCTGCAGTAAATGCAAACAGCAGGTACCTTGCAGATAGTTGGGAAGAAAAGTTTTCTGGTGATTTAACTTGTATATAACACTTTTTAACATTAATTAATCACATTCTGTAATAAACATTTATTTTCCCCATGATGATTCCTAAGAACACAACGTGTGTGAGATATATAAAAATATATACAAATACATGCATATAAATACACATATATATATTAAATATATATATATATATAAATACACATAGGACTATTAAAAGAGTTTGTATCTCTGAAACTGATTCTTTCCTAGTGGTTTGAGCGTAGAGCTTCTCCTTAAAAGTATATGAACTTTTTTTTTTCCTTTTCCTCCTATATAAAAACATGAGCATTTAAAATGTATAACACATTTGTACACAGTTACAGTGAAAAACTTTCAATCATGATATGTTTCTTCTGCAACTTCTTCAAAATTCCATCCAGTAAAATATAAGCTATTTGTTCTGTAACAGACAAGTCATGATCATCACAAAGAATACTTGAGGAGAAAGTGACCTAATATTGCAAGAGTAGTTTCACAAGGAGAAGAGGGTAGATTTGGCTCAAAACCAGAACTGACTTGACTACTCTAAGATGCTTCATAAATAAAATACTTTCATAACAAACATGTAAGGTTGCAACACCCAGAAAGTCCCAGAACTCCCAGGAAATTACTGTCCACGTCACAGCATGACTAAACTTTCTAAAAATGGTCTCAAAAGAATGAGGTTCAAAAGGAACAGGGAAAAAAAAAAAAAAAAAAAAAAAAAAAAAAAAAAAAAAAGTTTGGTCTTCCCTTTACAATCTCTTTAGATCTTCAGCAGATGCAAGCACTCTCAATTATGTTTCACTCTCTCAAGACAGGCTATCGCTACATCATTTTCTCATGGCCTTCCAATATCCTGTCCTGCTCATAATCCTTGCACTGCACGACCTCAGAAAATCTCCAATCAATTCACCCAAACACACTCACTCTCACTCCCCCCTTTAAACATTTTTCTTGATTCTTCTACCATGAAGGAACTGTTTTCCATGACCTAGCAGTTGGATTTAGATTGGTTTAAATCTAGAAGTGTTTATAAAAACAAGTAATGATCTTTATGTCCTCAAAAACAATCTTTTATAGCCTCTTAACCTTTTCCCAGAATTCTATAATGGGCTTCTGCAAGACCAATATAACACAGCCAAGACATGCTATTGATATTGCAAGCCAAAAACACAAGAAGTTTTTTAAAAATAGAATTGCAATGACATTTTTAATATGTTGATTTTAATCTGGCTAATGATGGAATTACCCAGGAAAGTTTAATCCTGAAGTGACATGACTTACACAAAATCATGGGAAGCTTGCTTTCTTTCTGATGACATCGTGGATTGTCTGAAAATCCCTGTCATTTGAAGAGCCTTATTTTGAGGATTTCTCACAAAGGACTGAAAGCAATTGTGGGAGGAAGAAGAGTCCTGATGTGAAAGCTATGCACTAGATCTTGGGAGAACTGAGACCACTTTCACAACTAAGCAGGTATGTGAACGTGCCATTTTTATGGATTGTTCCTCTCTACACTCTGTAGACTGAGAAAGATGATAGATCATGCACATCTCTCATCAGGTCTTTGAACTAGTGATCATCTTCTTTTACAGTACATCAAGTACAAAAAATACAATCTCAGTTGAGGACTCCAGGACCTAGAGGAAAACACACACACTTCCATGACCCCATCACCCACATCCCTACACTCTAAAGAAAAAAAAAAAAGAGAGACTATTAAGAGTTTTAGTCAAAGTGAACACATGCATGATAGCATGATAGTCATCAAATGCATTAGATCAGAAAAGCAAACTCTTTATGTACTCTTAGGACTGTCAGCATTGAAATTCCTGCAAATTGCATTCCCCAGCATTTCAAATTTCTTTAATTCTTTCTAGAATTTGACAAATGTTCAATAATTTGTCTGAAAATTAATCATCCTGAAGCAAGCATCTGAATTAGATTGTCAGTCTGCATTCAAAATTTCACTTAAATAAGACCTCTAAAAAAGTACTAATTCTCTGAAGGCTGTAATTATTAAACATACTTTCTTGAAGATTCAGCCTGCACTGGGCATGCACAATTCCCACATGGAGCACTTATGTTCTAGTTGAATTATACCACAGGCCAGTATACTGTGTCTCAAGATTTAAGGTTTACTGCATTTCCCATGCTTGCAGTCAGTTACCACCGTGGTGTGGGGATATAACTAAAAAAGGCCACTAAATTTTTATAATACAGTGCTCAAATCCTGCCAATCCTAAAGTCACTGAAACTTCATATCCCTTCTTTCTCAGATTTAAATTTGTTTCCCCCACTTTTTAAATCTTCTCTAGGATAAGAAGTGTGCCAAATTTTAGGAATTCAAGGATTTCTCTTTCTGATGGATACTGAGGGTGCAGAAGTAGAGATGTTAATGTAGTATCAAAATTCACATTTATAGCAGAGTTGTGGTCCATCTTCAGTTACTGAGTGATTGCTGCCATTCCTTTAGTAAACCACTTTCTTCTTAACGCTATGCCATTAACATTCTGAAATATTAATTAGTGGCTTTGAGGTCATCTCCAGTACCTCAACTATGTCAGGATTCTTCAAAATAAGGAGAGAAGAAACATGAACTTTGTAAGATCCAAGGATTAATTGCAGAAATAGATCTGTTTTGATGCAATCACAGCAAAAAAATACCCAACCAGGTATTATATTATTCGCACTGAAAATGTCTAAATTGTTACCAAAAATGTCCGCAAAATGTACACATATCCCTCATGAAAGGAAGTTAGAGAGGTGTCCTCTCTTGTAAAGAGACCATAATTATCTCCAATTCAGTGTGTGATCTTTAGGACAGGTCTCATAAGCACAGAGAAGCACAAACTACAATAGTCTGCTCTGAGGACGAGCACCTAAGAGTATCCTTCCAACAGACAGACCTCTGCAGCATACCAAGGGAGGGAAAGGATCTCTCTGCAAATGATCCTTTGCTACTGCTGCCAGCTTTGTACTCAACCATGCTAAAATAGCAACTCCTATGACTGCTTATATGCTCTGGATCTCAGGTGGCTCATGCCTTTTCAAGGGCAGTGTATAGGACTTGCAATTTTCTTCCCAAATGAAAATATTTTAGAGTGAGATTCACAAAGATAACTTTCAAAGCAGTTTCTGTACATCGCTAATGTTACCTTTGATCCTGCATTCAGCCTGGGGAAGTACAATGAAACCAAAGTTGAAATATCTATATACTGTAAGTCTATGGTATATATGTTATATAGATACTATATACCTATTTTTGAGTCATTTAAGTAAAAATAAAACTTTGTTTTTTCTCCCCAGTCTTTAATTAAAACAATTTAACAGATCATTCTCTATAATCTGAAACAGTAAACTGAACTATGACACTAAAAATATGTGAGCCTATTTTAAACTTGAAGTAACATCTTCAGATGAATAACAAAATGAACTTATCTTTAATATATATATTTTAACATTTTTATTTATTTAAATGTATGCATACATATGATGAAGATGCCTTCATCACTTTCTGGAAAGAAACATTATCCTGCCTGCAATTAGTCAAACAGTTTCCCAGCAGACATCCACAATATACACGTATATTGAAGAAATATATATTCCTTCACAAAGAAAAATTTTACTCATATCCACTCTATTCACTCAGCTGCAGTTTATCTGATTTAATTTGGTGAGATCTGAAAATGATTTCACTCTTTAGTGTGATCTCAGCTACTGTGTTACAGCCTAGTCTTATGACATATTGAACCACTGTAACACTATTCCAACTAAGTGGAGCTGTCTCTTTTGCTATATTGCCATAAAGTTCTCTTTGGCAGAAATTTATGAGGATATTGGCAAAATTAAGCATTCATTCCATCACGAACATTATAAGAAATAGTATAGGATTAAAATTCTGCATAACTGAAAATGCATTAACTTGGTTTAAAAAATAATCACAACCTGGGGAAAATTATTAATTTTCTAAGTTAAACTTCTAAGTTACTATAGTAACTTAGTTAATTCTATAGTTACTATATTACTTCTAAGTAACTTCTGACACCTGAAAACAAGTGGTTAGAAGCACAGATGGTGCTTTTAACAATGAAAAGGAAGAACCATTTCTGATCAGGAAGCTACAGAAGAAAGTTTTTTGGCTTACTCAACCTATTAAAAAAAAAGCACAACTGAAACCAACTGCAGGTGAGAAGGTAAGCCTGCATCTGGCTGATCATAAAAAGAATAAATGTTGAGCTCTTCCACCTACTTCCCAACACTTTAATAGCAGTGATAAAACTGTCCTGAGGTTCTCTAGCAGCAAACTCTTCTCTATTCAGAAAAAAAAACATGTACAGACGTGCTGTATTTTTAGCATGGACTTAATGCATTCTGTTTCACTAGCAAATATCCTTATCAGACTGAAACTGTTTACAGTGCTTTGCTGACACTGGATCCTGTTAAGATGGTATTTTAAACTACATGAAGGACTTGCACTGTTGCTACAAACTAAAAGTTTACCCCCACCTTTATACACCTTACATTTAGAATTCATTTATTTATTTATTTATTTTACAAATGAAAGGATTCATTGATCAACCACTGACCTGCATCAACAGCTTGGGAGGAACTTCTTTCTTAACCATTTATTTAGCTTAAATTCTGGCAGGAGAATATAGCATCATATTTTTCAACCACTTTTTGTGGACTACATGAAATAAAAATTCTCTGGAGTGCACAGAGAACTGAAACACAGGTTATAAAGAGATAGGATGACCCAGTTCAGAATCCGTTGGGCATTTTGGATTATACCCAGGCGTTAAGCATAAAAGCAAGGCATAAAGCTTTTTAGACAAATAACTGCAGGGAAGCTGCCAGGGGACAAGAATAAACATTTATCTTCTTATAGAACTGGATCGTGCATCAGGAGGATGAAAAGAGGTGGAGGAAGACTAGGATTCTCTTTACAATATTTTACATCATCAACAGAGTTATTTACTGAAGAACAGATCCACATAGGGGATTTATCATCACTGTCATAATATCTACCTTTCCATCACCTCAGGAATTTATAGCTATGAACAAGGCAATTCAGCTCATGTTTCAAGCAACCAAAAAGGAGTTCCACAAAAGCAGCACATAGTTTAGAAAGCATTTAAACAAACAAGAAAATGCTTTGTTAAGCCACAACCCTTTTCCAGGATAGAGGCGTTTTTCTTTAAAACAGGAGTGTGGTTACAATTTCCCTAAATTCTTCCTGGAATTCCAAGGTTTTTTTCTTGGAATTAGCATGTAGCTAACGGATCTTCACAAACCACAGCTAGAAGTGGCCACAGGGTAGCATGGGAGATCTTTATTCAACTCCACAAAAGTACATCCAATTAAATGCTTGCTGTTAAGGTGTCAAAATTTGACTTTCTTACAGAACGTGTTGTATAAATTGCAAAGTCACAATTATTCTCACAGTCCTGAATAAACTGGCCTGTTTTAGGGAAAGCAACTGTCGTTTGAACTGATGACACCACTTTTACACCTCTATTCCATTTATTTATTTTTTAAAAGCAACCGTACCTAAAGCCCATGAAATTTGACAAAACCAGTACAGCTGGTAACTGACTGAATGTTGAGTCACCATAGTCACCACAAATTAACATAAATTAACAGTCTTTAGTAAGTGCACTTCTTGGAAAAAACATTTTTGACATTCTTTTAATCAGTGAATTTATGAATTGATATTCACAGCAGGGTGATTCTGTACCAGGAGGAAGAATTAGTTACAGGCAGAATCAGACATTCTCATCAGTAAATCAGACAATTTTAAGAATACATAGCCATCAAATACCTCGTTACACATCTCTTATTAATCACCCTCTCAAATTAAGACCTCAAATATCGTGGCTAGACAAGTCATAGAATTACATTATGAAATAGCCAGACTTCTGCTCCTACTTCTGCATAGTCTGTGGAACATCTACTGTGTACGATGAATCACTCAATTGGGAATTTGCAGGAAAATAAGATAAATCACTAAACAAGCTGTGCATAACTAGCTTGAGTGGCTAGAGTAATTATGTCCCGCCACTCAGCTACAGATTTCCTGAAGCACTTCCTTTTATCACAGTCAATAGAATTTGGCAGGGATCAAAATCAGGTCACCTCCAGCTATGCTAAATCTGCCCAGCTCAAGTAGGCTGACGAATGAAGGCACTCAGGGAAACTACTTATGTCTCTCCCTAATCAGAAGAACAAATAGAACAAATCATATTGACTATTATTATTCTTTCACAGACTGAGAATACAATGTTTCAATAAGTGACATATCATATATACTGAACCTTTGGAGTATGTGTCAGTACACTGATAAAAAAGGAAACCGTGGGGACACCTGAACACAAATGCTTCAGTACCAGCTTTCCTTCGGCACTTCACCCTTATCCTCTCCACTAATAGCCGCATCTACAAACAGTACCTATACGAGCAGATGCATTTGAAAAATATACCTAGGTCACAGCATGGCCATCATGAAGGAAAAAGAATGGAATTCATTCTCAGGGTTATTTACTGTTTCACATACTTCTCAAACTCAGAACTGCAGCTTGATTTAAGATAGTTCTGAGCTATGCCAAGTGTTACTAAGTCAGAGTTGGTGAGCTGGCAGGAAGTAAGTAAAATAATCCAAATCTAATTCCACAGAAAACACTGTGATCATATCTTTTAATGGTACACTTTAATCCATATGTCTATGTTCTGCTCCCCACCCTCTGCAATTTATTGTGTCTTCTTTGAATCCTGAAAGAAAAACAAATAACTTTTTGAAATAGATTTTTGTCAGACTACTAATATGAGTAAGTCTTGCTGGAAATTCCTTTGAGTGTTTTATTATCTCAATTGCATTAAGGTCACATAACTAGGCATAATCTAAAGCAGGTATATTCTGTTTCTGGAGACTTGTATATTGCAAAACAAAAGGGATAAAATCCAAGAAAGTACAATGCAACATTGCTGTTTAAGGCATCATATGTGAAGCAGAAAAGAAAACCATGCTTCAGTCCTTTGGTATGGCAATCAGTTGTCCTAGAGCTCCTCTCCCATCTTCTTAAGCAACTATTTCTTACATCCTCTCTTATGGTCATGTTCTCATGTTCCATGAAGAAAGAAGAACTTAAAATAAATAAACCTTTTGTGTGTTTTTTTTTTTTGTTTTTGTTTTTTTGTTTGTTTGTTTGTTTTTAAACCAGCGTTCTGGCACTGTTATCTTCCCCATTCTTGCCTTTATGCTGAAGTAGAAAAGAAGTCATATAATATCTTACCCCACTATATAGATTGCTTTAGATATGAAATTGCTTTCGAACTAGCAGAATCAAAACAATTTGTGCTCAACAGTGCAATTGACGCTGCTTTCACTAAGCCTGGTCAGTATTTCCTTGAAGTTTTCAAACAATGGTAAATGTTTCATGTTTTGGTGCATGAATTTAAAAGCCCAGGTTTTTTCTCATTCTTGCAGTACTGTTTTATGCCTGTTTTCAGACAACTGGATTCCTCCCTCCATCAAGTATACATGATAAGAATTAATAGGGATTGAAATAAACTATAGGGATTGGACAAATTCATGCTGTGACTTTGTTTCATGAGCCAAGATCTAACAAAGAAATATATTAGAAAAGAGTCATTAGAAGTGAGCAGTTTAGCTTCTATGTTTGACTCATTCCCAAAGAAGCTGGATGCACATATATGCCAAGACTTCCTTAGAAAAAAAATGTATTTTGTGATTTATATTCTTCTACGTGCAGACGGAAGCATTGGGAAACAGTTTAATCTCAAACAGATAGATTTCCCGTAGTTAGCTTAGTATTCAGCTTAGGTGAAAATACGCAAATTCAGAAAACTGCCCTCACACAGCAATTAATGGGAAACAGAAACATAAGAATTTTAAGTACTCAAAGATTTGAGCAATTCCTCTTCTGCTAAAGCATGTGTGAGTTATGGTGTTGGAAGTATCTGTTTATTCAAATACAGCATTTGGTAACCTTAGCAATACTCATATTTATTTGATGCCCCATAAGCCAGCTCCTCAAGCTTGTGAACCTGATTGTAGTTTCTTAAACAATAAAAGAATACAATCAAGATAAATTGATCTATATTGCTAGGTCTTGATTGGTTCTACACGTGTTCAGTAAAGATCTTCAGTTTCTAAAATGCTCTTAATCTGAGATATTTCAGCTGTACTTAAAAACACAAAACAAAAACAAAACAAAAAGCGCTTAGAAACAGAGTTCATTGGTCTGGTTGCCTAACTGACTGATCTAGGAAATTCCAGCCAGACATTTATGGCTTACTGCCTCTTCCAAATTTTAAGAATTTTTAATCCTTTTTTAAATTACTCTATTAAGGCACAAAGTACCGCATTATGCTAGAGATCTCATCAGCAGAAGGCTGTTTTGGGAACTGCTAAATCCAAAACTGTTGCATGGCACTTTGCCCTTGATCTGTATCACTCAGAGAGCCAAGCATACACATCTGACCAAGTGGCCTGGCCGTAAAACACTGAGCAAAATCTCAAAGACAGCTTTCATTAACTACATTGTTAAAGGCAGGGCACCCGAAATTTCAAGCTCTTCAACAGTGGTAATTCCAGAATTTTTGTTATCTTTCATCCACGTGTTTCAAGAAATAAAAATAACAAGCTTTTTATTTTGTCTGTTTTCCTCTCCCACCTTGAGAATTGTTCTCTCCCACCCTGCAGTCACTATCAACTTCTGTGTTCTTCTAGGGCTTTGAAGTTTTCTCCTCTTTGCAAAAAACAGATTCAGAACCTCCTTCAGTTTGAAAAATAGCAGTGCAAGAGAAGCACTTCCATTTCACTTGAAACAACTTCTGACATCAGGTAGTGACAGCCTGCAGAAATCTACAGTTCACATTTCACTATAGAAATGCACAGCTTAGTAGGCACATTCCCAAACACAGTGCTCTCTTCCTAATGACGGGAACACCTTCATCCCTCGTGGGATCTTGTAACACAATGAGTACAAGTCTCTGTGTAACCTGTATCCAATTGGCAAAAAGGGTCAGCATTAAAATGGGCTGAAAATGCCACAGAAATAATCTGGAAGTGAGACTCAACTGATCTGCATGGTTCAAGAAGGATATGGTGTATGACCAGAACAAACTAAATAGAAGTGAACAAGCAAGGGCTGGGACAAGAATAGAGGCTGGGGTTTAGCCATACATTCAAATACGAAGAATGAAAAAATAATCCTCGCATTAAATAAACGCCACTGTTTTTTTTTGTTTGTTTGCTATTTTTTCTTTTGTATTTATACAGCAAATGAGGCCATTTCTAGAGAAAACAGTATCCATAATTAAAAATAAGATTCTTACGTCCATGCATAAAGAGACAAACTGAATTCCAGCATTCCCTAGCTTTTGTAAACATCATCACACTCCTTGAACATCAGATAATCTGCATACCTATATACACTTAATCTCAGATTGACAAGTACTTGCTGGTGACAATAAAGGACAACACAAAGCTGAAATGTTAATCTTTTGAGGCTTTGAGGCATTACAACAAATGCCTCACTTTGAGGCATTACCTTTACATTTTCCAGACACAAGATACAAAAAATTAAAAGAACAAATTATCCAAAGTGGCAAGATAATACACAATACCGAAACTGTTATGCTTCTTAGCAGGTACTAAGATACTATTTACAATATTTGGAGGAATAAATTGACCTCTATTTTTCAGAAAATACATAGCCTTGAACAATAGGCACTTAAGCTGCACATTCAAGCAATGTGATTTTAGCACATCAAGGACCTGCAGTAAGGTAGGAAAAAAAAATCTGGAACACTGGGACTTATTTTCCAAATACAATTGTAAGTTATTACTGAATAATAAGAATATTTATTAGCCAGAGCCATTTTTAGCAGCAAACAGTTCATTTTAAGGAAGCACAACCGGATGTGAATCAAGAACAATGAATGGTATGGTGTGTTACATGAAACATAAATGCGAAGCAAGGACTGGAGTCTGGTGTGGTAACAAGGGAACAATAAATGGCTATTCATACAGGTACCAGTAAAGCCAAGATAGCTTCCTCTATAGTAAACTTCAAGTCAGCTATACTAACGTCATCAACTTTGAGAAGAAAAGCCTTTTCTTCTCAAAAAGCTGTACTAAAGCATATATAAAGCACAGCAGAAAAATTTGTAATGGAGCTCCGCATCCTGAACTCCATTCTAGGTGAGTATCCTTTTACCTCCAAATCAAGACCAAAAAAATTACATTCCATGAGCCATGCTGACATTTCCTCAGCTCTGAACGGACTCAAGAGTCACAGCCCCTGAAGCAACAAGAAGCAAGAGCCCCACACCTCTTCACAACAGGGCTCACACTGAATAATTTGTTTCTTCTTTACCACATGCCTCATAGATGCCGATCTCTCTTTATTACCTAATGAGAAAGACTAGATACTCAGGCAATATAACAATGCTATCTGGTTTTCCACAGCAGTGTAATTACTTCAAGCATACCAGCTGTATAAAGAAGGGATTGGTAAAGAAGTTGACATGAATAGGACCTTTCCATGTCAGCAGATACAAGTTAAGTATCCCCAGAGACCAAGATGTGTAGATTCATATTCTGCAACACTCAGTCATACAGTCTGATGTGGTTGACATTGATTAGCTTAGCAAAGGAAGATGAGAATAGTTTTTTCCCCCCCATCTTCCAAGACTCAGTGCAAGATACTTTTGTGCTCCTCCCAAGATAACATCACAGCTCCTGGATACTATTTTGAGCCTTAAATTCAGTCACACTTAAGTATTGGAAATTAAAGGCTATTTTTTTTTCCTTTTTTTTTTTTTTTTTTTCTTTTTTCCAACTTCTGCACGTCTTCCATATAAAAAGCAGGCATTATTTTATTAAAAAAGAAAAAGAACTCACAAATCTTTATGAAGCAGTTTGGAGCTTTTAACTAAATCCAAAAAAGATTGAAACACAGGTACTTGCAAATTTTGCACAATTGCTTTTGTCATGTGTGGTATCAAACAACAAAGCAACCTTACACTTTATGCAAAATATCATTCCAGCTGCGTAACTGAAGAAGCCATCTGAGTATTTTACCATGGAGAAAAGTGCCCCTATCTTCTCCTCTTATCAGCAGCTTTCAGGTTTCAAAGCCCAAGAATTTTTCTGAAACAGCTGACAGTTTTTTTGGACTCTGAAGCAAAAAAACAAATGCCACTTGTCTAGTGCTTTCCTGATGTAATTGTATTTGGATTTTTACTTTCACAATCTGGTTGCACTTAGTATTATTCTTCCTATTTCCAAATTTAGGTTTATGAAACTGATCTATCTCCAATAAGCCCTAGTGAAGATCTATCTTCACTGAAGCTCTACCAAGAATCCTGCAGGCTGGAACTTCCAGTGCTGCTAGAACTAAAGCCATCTTGTATATTATTCATTTCAAAAACCACAGCTTTTCATCATGTGCAAGCTGGAAAAACATGTTGAAAAACCATTCTGCAAATCAAGTTTACTGACAATTCATAATTTAGCCAGAAAGGTTTTTTTTAATCTTTTCTAGATGCACTGAGATTGAAACAAGTTTTTACTGTGTGGCTATCGGACATGACAAGTCTACAGCCTATGGAGACATAGATATTGTTGCATATCAGCCAAATCCACGTGTGGTAGTAACAGATACATGATAAATCAGAATGTTGTGTCACAGACTGCATCTAGTTCATGGCTTTTACCACTTTATCCGCCTTCTGCCAACAAATCCATTTTCTCTCGGACTACTTGTGACATTCCAGTCCTCTGAGCACTTCTAAACAACCATTGTTTTCCAAACATCAGCATACCACAAAAATGCTTTCTACTTCTCCCCTAAATACAAAATTTCTCTCAGAAAATAATCCTGGCCTGATGTGTGCACCGAACATTATCCAGTCTTGCTGGATATCTGTGCAGAGATTTATGATGTCATTCTGTGATTCAAATTAAATTCTACAAGTTTCATATTGGAGAATAAAAGTCTCAGAAAGCAATCAAGTCAGTGGTTATTGAAAAAATTATGAATTTTATTTTTTAATAGAAAAGCTAGAAAAGCCTTATTTATTTTTTTAAATTTAAATTATTTACTGATAACATTTTAGCTCTTTTGCTTCTAGTGTTCCTTAGGCTTAGACATTCAACTCCAGAACTTAGATATTGTAAGGCGCTTTTTTTGGTTTAAGAATATGTATAAACTTATACAAAGAATGAATACTGTTGCCTCACTGAAGATGAAACTGAACAATTTTCTCCAAGAGTCCTCAATTTTGCTTATATTTTCCCTATCTAGATCCCAAGAAGGTATGCATTTTCATTTTTATTCAGATTTGAGTTGCTCTGAAATAAGTTGTGAGTTATTGTTTTCAGCAAAGAAAAATGTTTCTTAATTTTTCACAAAAATACACTTGATAATCTTTTTCTTAATTATGCTTTGTACATTATCAATACTTTTTATAACTTCTATAAGCCTTTAATAATATCTGTACTCAGGTTCCTTTGAAACACTAGAGTGATACAAAGGCATTCATTTGTCTTTGGCTACAGTTTTTCAATCTGAGAAGAAAACTAAGTTTTCTACAAGAGTTCAGTTCCATTAGAAAATTATGACAATGACTTCAAATAAAAACAAGTTCTCCTAGGTTTCAGTGGAACCATTTTTTATCCAGGAGTTCCAGCCCATTAGAAAACAAACAGAATCAACAACAGTTTCAATGACAAGCATTTTCCACAATTCTAATTATCAGAGGATGTGGCAACTATTCAAGTTTTGCCTGATATATTATTACTTAATGCCTTGTAGTTCTGAACCCAATTCTAATCTAACTCAGTCTTGTTGAAAACATAGCTGTCATCAAATCACTTATAGAGAAGCCTGCAAAGTGAATGTATTTATGTATATATATATATGTATATATATACATATATATTTATATGTATATATAAATGTATTTAACAGGAGAATAAAATAGATGTTTATTTCATTACATCTTTTTTCTTTAAAGCAGGTATCCAACTAGGAATTCAGTCTAAGAAAAAGATGTAATAATTAGGAGAGTTGCATCTGCCAGTCTTATTGCATTTGTAATTGTAAAACAGCAGACAGTGGCACAAAGAAAGAACTGGAATTCATGAATGCTGTAGAGTGTTTCTGAAAGACCTGGATGCTAGAAGACCTCTTTGGCAACATCATGAAGAAAAAAAAGAATGACTGAAGAACACTAGAAACGAACAATCACACTTTGCTGAGCAATTACTGTACACACTCAAATAAAACTATTGTGACCAGTGTGTCCAGTTCTGGGCCCCCAGTTCAAAAAAGACTGGGATCTCCTAGAAGGAGGCCAGAGGAGGGCCACAAAGAGGACAAGGAGCAATAGTCTAAAACTTGAAACATAGAAAGTTCCATATTGATATGTGGAAAAACTTCTTTATGATAAGGGCGATGGAGCTCTGGAGCAAGTTGCCAGAGAGGTCGTGAAGTCTCCTTTTACGCACATATTCAAGACCTGGATGGATGTCCACCTGTGCAACCTATTGCATGGTACCTGCTTTAGCAGGCAGGGAGGACTCTACCTCTTGAAGTCCCTTCCAACCCCGGTAATCCTGTGATTCTGTGAAAACAATTTGTGTATAGCAAATACCTTTAGGTGTATCCCCTTAGGGAATCAATTAGTCTTTTTGTTCAAAATTGACAAAACCATTCTTGGGTTTGTGATCCTAAACATTAGGACAACTCAACATCATGGATTTGGCAACATTCAAATTCCTAGGCAAAACAGCTTGGGCAATTACTGGGAAACAAGACAAAATATTCCTTATTTCTTCGTAAGTATCACAAATAAAAACAATTTCAATGATTTCAAAATATACCATGAATACAAGTGCCAAAAAAGGACCATGATCTATACAAAATGTGTACAAATAGGAGACCATCCTTCAAAAAAGGTCATTTTAGTACAGCAGAGTGCAGAAGTAGCACAGAAGGGTATTAATTGTTAATAAAGATGAAAATTAAAGGTAAAATACTCTAAAAATGTTGCAAGATGCCCTGAATAGGATTTCAGGTAATGAGAAGGGAAGGAGGAATGTAAACCAGAAAGCATATGCAGAAATAAAAATGCACAAATAAAAATGAATGAGAAACTTTTGCTCACTTTTTTTTTTTTTTTTTTTTTTAACAAACGTCACTCTGAAAAGAAACATACATATCAAATTCCAATACATGAAGTCAAAATTAAAAAGAAAAACAGAGAACACAACCCATTAAACAGGACCATTTCTCTTCAATACTTGCATGATAATCAGCTAGATTTCCTATTTCAGAGATCAATAATGGACATCAATTAACTTTAGAGCAGGTCCACTGAGCCTGGTTTTGCAAGAAGCTGAAGAGCTATCCTCATTACTAAAATTATCAGGGGCTGCACATGCCTAAATCCTTCCTAATAGAACCCTAAGCCTTTTCCACATAGTTTGAGAAGTTACAATGGGTGAAGGGGTTACATCATATCATAAATGAATTAGATGCTTTAAATATTAAAAATGATAAGCCAGATAGTCTAAGAAAATATTATTAAAGACAAGCCCTTATGTGGTATTAGTATATGAAAACAAACATGCATTTAAGAGCAGAGTACCCTCACAAGATTTAAAGATATCAATACAAAATAATGGATTAGGCCCTGAAGATCCTCCTCAGTTTGTCCTGAGGGAAAACTTTGAACACATTTAATTACAAAATATTTAAAACCCACTGGAGAGTTTAAGGAATCAGATTAAAGCCTGGCAGTAGAGTAAAGTAGTATTTTGAGTAAGTTTTAGTTTCAGAAAAATTTGGAGAACGAATGGAAAAGGTTTTCCACTTTGTTAAAAGCTTCTTTTCACAGTTGCTGACTTGCTTCTCCCTAACAGCTAGCTATCCATCCTTCTCTGCTGGTCCCCCACAAAATCACCTGCAGATGAAACTCACAGGTGAGGACAAGCAAGTCACATACTTATAGGAAAATAATTCTATTTTTATTAAGCCTATAGTTGTCAGCATATCTGTACATTTCACTCATTAGGATATTTGTCATCTGTAGTAGTAACATACACGTGCCTACATCTTATAGATGAAAAAATGAGGCACAGAGACAAAACAACAGTTGTTTAACTATTTGAATACTTTAAAAAGCAAACTGGCATGCAGCCAGTATTGAAATCTGTCTCGAGGTGACACTCAAATGCTTCTGAACACCGCAAGGATAGAACTAGGCTTGCTTCTATAGTCTCATCTTTGAGAAAAATAAAAGAGAAGCAAGGAATAGTGACAGATGGCAATGAAAGCCAATTTAATTTTCCACCAACAGGCACAATGTGGAATATGTGTTCCTTCACTTATTTTCTATGCATAAGGACAAAAAATATCCTTTTTACTCCAATGATGGACTGTTAGATATTCACTAGAGTAGCCAAATCAAGGCATGAATGTTGTCCTTAAAAAACACAGGAAGAACTAAATTGTACGTAAAAGCACTTTAAAAATTCACTTAAAACCAGCAAAAAATCTAGGAACATCTTTGTGTTTTTCAGCAAAATAAGCTACTCAAAAATTTCCAGTAAACTAGTTCAGTAGACTTTCAAAACTTTCACACTCAACTTTTTGAGCAGAACTCCGAAATGGGCTCTTACAGCAAAGACTATCAATGTCTTTGGCTGCAATAGGAAAAGTAATTGCAGCAGCTCAAAGGAGCTCACCCTTCTTTTCTATTCAGCATTCCATTGCAGAATGCAAGGTCCAGTATAAGACGAACAAGGACACATTGGAGTGAGTCCAGCAAAGGAGGGTCAGGATAATCTCTCCTACAAGGAGAGGCTGAAAGAGCTGGGACTGCTCATCCTGGAAAACAGCATGCTTAAATACCTGATGGGGGTATCATGACAACAGAACCATAGTGACTGTATTTCAGTTTGTGACCTGTAAGTTCCAAGTAAGCATACAAGACAGCTTTTTATTCTAATAGATTCCAAACACTTGAACAAGTTTTCTGGGGATAGATGGACTTTTCATCTTTGAAGATACAATCAAACCAGACACAACTCTGAGCACGCTGCCTGCATTCACCTTGCCCCAAGCAGCAGCGGTTGGACAAAACAAATCTTCCAAGGTCCCTTCCAAACTCAGTCATGCTATGAATTTTCTGGAAAAGCAGTAGTAGAGAAGCATTTGGGCCACTATGAACACTTAAATAATAGAATCATTAGGGTTGGAAAAGACCTGTAAGATATCTAGTCTACTCATCCACCTGCCAGCAGCACTGCCCACTAAACCCTGTCCCTAAGTATTACATCTACCCTTTCGCTAAACCTCCAGAGACAGCGACTACACCACTTCCCTGGGCAACCCTGTTCCAACATCTAACCACTCTGAGAAGAAACTTCCTAATATCCAACCTGAAACTCTCTTGGTACAACTTGAGGCCTTTCTCTCTTGCCCTATCAATCTGTCAAATTCTTTGCTAAGAATTATTATCCTACATTAAATTAAATAATCTCTAATTTACTACCCAAACCATATTAGCAAGCCCAAGTTTCTTCACCAAGAGGGTAGTAGGGCACTGGAACTCCCCAGGATAGTGGTCATAGCTGCTTTCCTGACAGGAGTCTAAGCAATATTTGGACAATGAACTCAGAAATACAGTTTGTATTTTGGGTGGTCATGGACAGAGCCAGGTGTTGGATTCAGTGACACTTGTGGGTCCCTCCCAACTTGAGATATTCTATGATTAAATTTAAAGTGTTCGGAGAAGATGGCTATTACTGCAAATGGGAGCTGGTAAAGGGAAAACCTAGATAAAAGCCACTTAGAGGCATATACCTCTTTACTTCTAGTATGACTTATCTCATTTACTGATCCAAGCTGGTTAAGGAAATCATACTGAAAAATTTCACTTGAACTAGTGCTGACAAACTATTCTAACACAATATTATTGCCTAAGCAGCTAGTACTCTTTGTTCCGAAATGACCAGCCTATTAGATGCATCATAATACTCATGAGAGGTTATTTAAGGACATAGCTAATACTAGAGGAAAGCTTAGGGTCATAACCTCAGTCAACTCCACAATGAGAGCTTGCTAAGCATAAAAAACAATTGAAAAAAAAAATCAATGGGACTGAATAGACTGCAATGCAATTTTTGTAAATGTTTATAGGCGTGCAGAATTTGAAAATTACAGTATCGATATATAGTACTGTAGGAAATCACTACTGAAGACATTAAAAATACTTAATTACAGATACACACAAAGATTTCATTAGCTTTAAAAAGCACTGCCACAAACTTTTGCTGCAGCAGCTTTACGTGAACTACTTCTCATTATCCATAACATTTTTTTCCAAACATACCAAAGCTTAGGAGCTCTACACAGCATGGGTGTGTAATTGAAAAAACAGAAATTGCAAAGAAATTAAAAAAAAAAAAAAAGACGTTAAGTGAAAAGTCAAGTTCTGTGTTTCAAGTTGAAATTCCTTCTGACTGCTTAGCAATATACCTATTGTATAACTGATCAGCATAAATCGACTTAAGTCACTATTATCCTTCTCTTAGAATTGCATTTGCTGATTTCAACCAGAATCTCTAGTGGTTTTTAAAGGTTTAGAGTTTTGGTTTAAAGAAAAGCAAACTGACTTTTTTTTTTTTCTAGACAATACTTTCTTTAACCGAAAGACTCTGCTAAAATAACATCAGCTGTTGGGGATATATCCTGAAACTCACCTTGCGTCAACTTCACACGTTTGTCTTTGTGGCAGAAGAGAGATAAATAAAACAGATATAACGGATCTATCTATCAATTACTCCCAAGATACTTTGGCATTCCCTTACCTGCTGCACAAAACTGAAACAAGTGAGCTCAGCTCACCAGAAAGAGTTGCTAAGGGGAAATAGATCCACCCAGTTTGCTAAATTAAAAAAAATCGAAGCCATGTAGCTTATTTCCACAGTTTGCAGAAGTACTAGAATGCCACATACCAGCATGCTTGAAAGTGTTTCTGTGTGGAGATTGCATTGATTTAATCAATATTGATTGATATGATTTGGGAGTTAATAAGATTGTTGGCTCTGAGAAATAAATACACTTAATACCACCTGCTGAGCATGGTTCCACCTTCACAGGAGTGACCATTTTTGCAGTATTAAGACTGATATTTTTGATGCTGCTGTTTGAGTGGTAACTGAAAAAATACATACCTACCTCTTCACACGTTTCAACAGATCTGCACTCAATACCTAAACCGACCAGGAACAAACTAATGAAGATCATACTATCAAGGAGATCTCCAAAGCAGCACTCTACAAGATCTGTAGTAACACAGCTGTAGAAATATCCAGGAAGGGTCACATTCATCTCAAGAAGGCAAGACACTCACAGAAACACAGAATGCCAGGGATTGGAAGAAACCTTGAAAGATCATCCAGTCCTATCCCCCTGCCAGAGGAGGAACACCTAGATTAGGTCACACAGGAATGCATCCAGGTGGATTTTGAATGTCTCCGGAGTAGGAGATCCACAACCTCTCTGGGCAGCCTGTTCCAATGTTTTGTTACCCTAACCATGAAAAAGTTTCATGTTTATGCAGAACCTCCCATGTTCCAGGTTGCACCCATTGCTCTTTGTGCTATCACTGGATGTCATTGAAAAGAGCCTGGCTCCATCCTCCTGACACTCACGCTTTACATATTTATAAACATTAATGAAGTTACCACTTTTTCCAAGCTAAAGAGATCCAGCTCCCGCAGCCTTTCCTTGTAAGGGAGATGCTCCACTCCCTTAATAATCACTGTGGCTCTGCACTGGACTCTCAAGCAATTCCCTGTCCTTTTTGAACCGAGAGGCCCAGAACTGAACACCATATTCCAGGCGCAGCCTACACAGGGCAGAGCTGAGGTGGTGGAGGAGTACCTCTCTTGACCTTCTAACCACACCCCTGCTAATACACCCCCATTTATTTATTTATTTATTGAATTAAAGCCTCACAGTTTTTAGGGAAAACAAGCTTAGAATACTCAAGATAGACTACCAGATTTACAGTAAGATTAGGTGCTTGTATTCACAAAAATAATCTTCAGCATAATAATTACACAGACATCAAGACCCTTGCACTCTAACTTTAAAAAATAGCCCATCCATTTGTTATTTAAAGTCATCAACATTTGATGGTAGAGGCTCTGAACACTGGGGTTCCCAAGCCCTAATGAACATGGGCACAAGGAAGGAAGCACAAAACAAAGATGGAGACTTGACTCTACTGACACCATTAACTCAGAGCTGAAGGACTCTGATGGTATCACTAAAATCAGCTTAAAGATCCTTTAACAACAGATTACTTTCAACTGGATTAAATCTTCACTTGTCTCCATAATTCTATTTGTATCCTGTAGTGCTAACACTACAGAAGGAAAAAAAAAAACCAACATCCCTGACATATAAGTAATTTATGTAAGGATAAAGATGCCAAACCTTAGATTCCTACTTTAGGATTTTCATAATTGCCTCATGCTTTAAAATCCTAATTAAGAATGTAAGCACTAAGGAAATAAGATCCAATAACAAAAGGATTCTTAAGACATTAAGACAAAAGAACTGCCACAAAGCAAAATGGATGTACGTAAAGCACAAGAGTACTTTTAAAAATATATCCCATTCAAGAGTTTTGCATTTCCTGAGCTATATTTCTGTTTACAACACTGAAAGTTTCCCCTTACTTTAGTAAGGGTTCGATTAAGCTCTTAATCAGCAGCTCAGAGCCGCATGAAAAATACCAGCGTGAGTTGGTTTTAAAAAGTATTTTTTATTGTGAAATGTTCCTTTGGATTTATAAAAGGAAAATGCTTTGAATTTTTTTCTTCTAAAAGAATAGGCTCCAGACATTTGGAAAGTATCTGCTCTGAGTCACAGGAACAGGAGTCTGCGAAGTACCCCTTTATGCAATCAAGCCACTCACCCTTCCAGCCCTGTATGCATGTCAGTACATCAGATGCACTATTTTGGGTGTTCCACAGGCACTCTGAAATCAGACTTGGTCTTGGCAAACTTTTCAAGTCATGTCTTGACCTGATCCAACACTTGAATCTCACAAAGCCAGAGCTTCTAAATGTTCCAGTGTCACTGAGCAGGGATTCTAGCACAGAGTCAGACGTATCAAAGAACCCTTTGACTGCTGAGTTATGAGGAGACTCCCTTCTTCTGAGCAAAGGGGCCAGGGAGAGAGACAACATATTTGCTGTGTGAGCTTTAGAAGTCGCATACTATTTGCAGAAGGGGTTATCTTGTGTCCACACTCTCTGATCTAAGCAAATGTTTGTTTACAGAGACTGCAAAGCAGGAGAGCTGAAGAGCAGGAATGTTTCACAGTGTTACATGTGGTCTCCTCTATAAAGGGGTCTTTGATACAATCTTTTGGGGTGTGGAGGGAGCAGTCACCTGTAACAGCCACATCAGGAGATGCCTATTTACAGGAAAAAGTCTAACTCCTTTCACAGGATCTGAGTGATCATTTTGGATGTGTATTTTGCTTTCAGTGCTTTCACAGAAAGAGGAAAATAAACCACAAGGTGTATTACAGCTCAGCTCAACCATTTTTACAGCTGGTGAGCCTGATATCTGAAATCAAACACTCCAAACCATTAACTGGCTCAGTGACTCCTAAATAATTTTTTTTGCTCACTACTCTCTCACCTTCGGCAGTGTCTAGAATTTTGGGGGGGTCATGTTTTTCAATGAAAAATTACCTTCTGTAACTCTCGAGTAAGGAAATGTTAATGCTTAAATCAAATGCTAACTAGTGTATGACAACTAAAAAATAGAACTCCCTTCACTGCAATTTTAAGTTTCTATTTCCCAAATGTTTTACATTACTCCCAGAAAGCAAAACTACATACTGTTACTCTGACTCTTGTTAAATTCTGACAAAAAAAATTCCCAAAATACTGACCACTGAGGCAACTAGAGAAAACTTCTGCATCGCTGAATTGCATCTAAAAAGACACACTGAGTTCTTCATATATTTATTTTATTACTTTTAGTTCCTCTACATGACATAGGAATTAGAGAAATCTTCATACTAAACAATTCAATCTCACAGTAGCTAACAAACAATAGCAGAGCAGATCAATACCCAATGAAGGTTTTGGAGCAAGAGGAAAAGATTTTTGCAGCCCTAGTCTACCTTCAGCTTTTGAGATTCAAGGTATCACCTGACCAGCCAGCAAATCTGTGACATGCATGGCTGATTCAATTTGCCACCTGCCACAGATAAAACTGAAACTATCCTTTGTCCCAGTTTGTCAACGATCCTTTCCACCATGAACCGCACACAGAAGCACAGGCCCAGTCATGTATTGGATAGATGAAGGCATCCCTATATAAGGCCACTCATCCTGCAACCGCACAGATGGTCTGTGACATACCTCAAAACCAAGTATCCTTTCTACAGGCACTTGTGTTGTGTGAATCAGAGCGTAAGGCTGTTCTGCTCATCTAATGTGAGCCCAGGTTTGGTTTACTGCAACACAAGTGATGCTTCTCACAGTATAATCTGCTATTCACCTTGCTAAAATAGGGCTGAGACTTGATGCCTTCTGCAATAGACAAGCAAGTAGAGTGAAAACATTTTTCTATGTTAATTTTCACTAGTTTGTTCCCAGAATATTCTGTGAGCATTTTTACCTACATTTAGATTAGATTTCTCTGTGTAGTAACAAAGGGTCAGCTTCAAGGGCTTTATTTTCAATAATGAAACAAAAGACACTTTACTTTCTAATTCTCTCTGCCTGAAAAATTCACAAAAGCATCCTTGCTTATAAAAACACTGCTCCAAAACTAACCTACCTGAACTACACTGATGTTTTTGTTTTATTTTTCTGGATGCAGTACAAAAAACTTGCTCTCATCATTTAAGTAGAGTAAGAGGACTCCAAATGTGATTTTGTAAAATTATGGTAAGTTGTGAAGAACTTATCAAAAATATTCCAATTAACATGAGGTATTCTGATAAAAACCCTCTAAAAACCCACCTGTGAGGATTTACTCCATCTACAAAGTGCTCTTCCAAGGACTAGGCAGGCACCGTGGCTGATCAGGATCTAACCCAGCTGCAAGTCATAAAAAGGCTGAACATTCAGCCACACACAGGAACACTAAATAGGAGGGCTGCTCTAAAAGTAGCATCTATTTTATGATGTCAGAGGTGGATGTTGGTGGTACGGCAGTAGAGGTTGAACCTTCCCAACGCTGTTATATTTTGTTGCTGTGTGACAGATGGCAGCAAAGGGGCAGTCTGACAAAATGGCGTCTGACATGGAAGTGCAGATGAAGCAAAGGTGTGGAACTGAATTTACCCAGGAGCAAAAAATGGCACTCATTGACATTCATGGATGGTTGCTGAACATTTATAGACACCCAACAGTGGATGTGAGCACAGCGAGGTGGTGGATGGTGCGTTTTAGCAGTGATGACAGCAACAGGGAAAACAAGCCACTTTCTGGACAGCCAGACTTTTAAGAGCACAGTTTTTATAGATTCTTGTTCAGTGCTGACAAAAATGCCTAGCTAATAGTGCTATGTTGAAAAATAGTGTTTTGCCAGCTAAGAATTTGCTCTATCAAGTAGTGTTTATTGAGCTCTTTATATCTGTTGTAGTTTCCATGGAAATAAATAGGAGAAATTACTTCCAGAGCAATCTAGGTACACGATCTTCATGTATTCAAAGCAATGCCTCTGTGTCAGTCCCAGCTGGGGACCACAGACCACACAGAAGCAAGGTGCGTGCTACAAGTCAGGGCTGAGATGTACAGAAACTGCCTTCTCTCAAGACAGAGAGCTGAAGACCACCTCATCTCTCTAGATGTAGGCCCTGACCACTACTGATTTCTCAGGGCTGCTGCAGGGCTATGCACATTCAGTCCAGCTTTTTAATCAAACTTCATCTGCAGATAATGCTAAAATTCACACATGCTACTCAGCTTTTCCATCAGAAGAGGAAGACTTCAGACTTTAGTATTCTGGAGGAATTAAGAGGATAACAAAAGAGCCATTCAGTTTTTCCCTCTATTTAGTACTAGTTACCAGATAAATGAACACAGAACTGATAATCTAGCAAAAAAATTCAAATGCAGTAACACAAAAAGGCAAGAAGAAAAAGCATTAGACGCCATTCTTTGTTAGCTCTCACAACTCCATTATGTACAACAAACCAGCATTTCTGATCATCATGGCATGAGCACTCCCATAAATTCCACACTTTGGAATTCTGTAGTATTTCTTAAGCAATAAATAGCATTAGCTGGCTGAAAGCCAATTCTGCCTCTCCTTTTCATCAGCTTTGCCAAGGACACCGCTAACTTGTAATTGCTCATCAATTTCACACTGCAGTCTTGCTGACACAGATTAACTCATGAGAGGCACTCTTACAGATTTATAGTTTCTCCAGCAGACACCTTGACTAGGGTGAGGTAAAAAATAAGACCACTACATCCTACACAAAAGTAATTCCTGAAAATTTCTCAAACAGTACCAAAAGGCAGTTAAATCCTTCCTTAAATGCATCCAAATGAGTGACAGATATAATTGATTTTTAGAGGAAAAAACCAATAATATATTAATGTGTCCAGGAAAAATGTGTCTGTTATTGAAGTTTAAGGTCAATGATCTATATTTAGTTTATAGTTCCTTTCCATTCTCCAGTATCCTACTCATGAAAGATGCAGTGACATTCTAAGCAAAGAAAGACTTTCGCTGGTAAGAAAGTATCATTTCACAGTAACATTTCAAAAAGAGTACCTGCCAGTTATGTAACACTAACTCTACCTATACTTCCCTTATTCTTCTGCGCAGCACTATTCTACTTCTGCGCAAATAAGCAAAAGTACAAGTCAATTTCTATGACACAAAACACTTCTGAGCGAGGAGTTTAAGCCTTCAATGATAGCATAATGAAGTTTTTGCTCGATCCACACACAGCTTCTGAGCACAGGCTACTTCTCCCATTACATTTTCCTCTAGGTCACAAAGAAAAAAAATCTATTCAATTTCTGATAAAATAACTTTTTTTTTTTTAGACTTACATTCACATTGGCTCTGTTTCCACTTTTCTCTTTGGAAAAATTCCATTAAAGACCCTAGACTACAGTTCAGCAGTTTGAAAGGTAAGACATGAGTCAAATGAGCATAAACCAACTAGAAAAATACCCCAAATTCACTCTAAGTAACTGTTCTTTTATTGAAAACATCAGGGCTCAGCATAAGTAAATAAATTTTAGATATGCTAGGAGACCAAGCTATACATCTGTAATTGATCCTGAGTCCATTCTGATAAAACATAAGCGAAAGCATCAGCAATGAGCTCAGGTGAATTGCACACCATTTCCAGGAACGTGTGGCCTTTCAAATCACTTGAAAAAATTATACTGAATTTGTTACATTTTTTTTTTCCCAAAACCCCAGTACAATTTCTTTTCTTATATCAAGTTTTTGAAAACATTCTCATTGTCAATTCTCCACTGCCCCCAAAACGCTACTTTTAAACATCACCTACTCAAAACCAATGAAGTGCTAACTTCTGAATTACTTATTGTAGGTGAATATAAACTCTGATCAAAATTCTGATTCAAGATGTGTCACCTGCAAGAGCTGAAGTTCCTCTCAAGACACTGAAATGACTGAAACATCAACTGGCCCAATTTTCCTTATCCAAAGCTACTACATGAGATGAAAAAATGTGAGTTACGTAGCACCAGTAGCCCTGCAGACTTGCGTTTGAAAAATTGTAGCCTAGAAAACAAATACATAAGGAAGGTGTTTCATGCCATGTGCCTTCTCAAAAAATTTTCCTAAAGCCTTTCATGCAGGCTGTAAATGAACATCTCCCTGAGAAGCTGCAAGAATCAAAGTTTTTAGCTTACACATCAGTGCTTGTTCAATCTTCAAGATGGCAGATGTGGGGTGACCTTTAGCCCCACATAGGTCAGCGTTGAAACATGAAAATGCTTTGTTCTTAAATCCATCATTTTACTTAGTGGGTTTTTTCCCCCCCTTGTTTTGTTTTTGCTTCTTGAAAACATTACACAAGACCTAGCTTTGTTTAGAAAAGAGAATAAAAGAGTGCCTTAAGTACCCTAAACAAACTGTACAGGAAAAATTAATGGACAATTAAATAAAAGTGTAACTGTATGCGATGCTGTAAAATGAATAACAATGTTTTCAGAATCAGATGTTGTAAGTTATTGAAGATAACTGAATGAAGACAGCCACATGAACCACTAATTATATTCAAAAGCAATGGAGAAAAAAATTGTTCGCCAAATAAAAAAGAAAGCGACAAAAATACTTCCAATGTCTAAGAATATTAAAGCTGTTTTAAAGTAAAGGAATAGAGCACAGTTTAAAGATGCAACATTAGTATGTAAAGCACTGCATGAAGGAGAAGGTGGACAGTAATAATTGTACAGGACATCTGTAAGAAGTACTGAAAAGATGTTTTCAGAAGTTTATACAATTATCAGAAATGCACTATTATAAAACCATCTTACACAGATTTGAAAAAATGTTTAAACCTTCATTATACACACTCTGTTTAGCTGAACAATTAGCTTAGATTGTACAAAAATCCCCATCAGTAAAGTTTTTCAGAAGTTTCCACCAGTAGCAAACAGACAGTAATTGCATATATATATATATATATATATTTTAAAGTAATCTCTTAAAGAAAAAATAAGGACTTCCAGATTTATTTTTTCTAAACAAATTTAAATATTTCTTCAGAAGGCTTAAGTGAGACTGAAAGATTCTGAGATTTATTCACCTAGTTAGTTCTTGATGTCTAATGTCCATTCTATTTTTTAGATTTTTAAAATAGTTTCCATACAAAGTTGCCCAGATTCTCTGCAAAAGTTGACCTCTTTCCTGTTGAGCACTTCAGTACAGAGCATTCCTGGAAAGGAGGAAACTGGAGTAAACCAAAAAAACATTCAGTTTTCCTTAGATTGAGAGACTCTAGACCATACTGAAAGGAAAATCTGAGCTGCTCTTGAACTTTCTCAAGCCAATTTGTTCATACTGTCTTCACACTTAAGTAGCAGCTTATACAGTTTTTGTAGAATATCTTTTTCCTTACTTCAATTCACAACGGATACAGGCGGATAGCCATAAAATTATAACACAAGCTTAATGTTAGCTCTCAGTACCTCACTAGAGTTGATATCTTTAATGAATTCTTTTCAATCTCCTGTTTAATTATATTACAGATCTGTAAATACATTTTCACAGCATGTAGCTGCGTGTTCTGAAGTTGTGATGTACTTATTTCATGAAATGCAGATTAAACATGGTCTGATAGCACTAGAAATCAAAAATGGAAAAGTAAATTCCTAATTAAAATTTTGAATTCATAGTATGTATGTACTTTACAAGGAATCACAAAGACTGTGTGAATTACCAGTTTTTATTTCCTTTTCCCATTTCTCATTATCTTTCTCAGAAGTTCGTTAGCACAGTCTTGGTCTTTTCACTGAAATGCTCAATTATAGCTTCTCAGAAGGAAGAGCTGAAGACTCACAGACATCTTCCCAAGTCACGGGAATTCACTGCCACTGTAGTGCCACAGGTCCAGGCTCAACAAGCATATTGCAAGCCTGCTTTATCAGACTGCAGAGATAAGACTCAGAAATTTAGCTTTGCTTCTTGGATGCTCCTTTTCCTGCTGCAGTATCTGGACCAAATTTCTTGTATTTCTATGTAGGAGAACAGCTCCTCTTGGCACCCCCAAATGTTGGTACTGGACTGCATGTTCAAAGAAAGGATTCCCCACACATTATGCTACTGATGCTATGTGGAGTAAGTGGGTTGCGCTCATGACATGATGGGCTCAGCTAAGAAACTCCAGCTATCCAGGAGTCTTAGAAATGATCACTGGCTGACCCAAAGGCAAATACTGCCAAAAAAGGAGGTGATGCATGCTGAAAATGCTTCACTATGTAATCAACTACCAGAGAATTAGAATAAATATGCTTTGTTCATTGACGGGGCCTATCATATTTTAAGCCATTGACAGTGGAAGCCTGTTGTCTGGAGTTCTACACAAAAAGTTGCAGAAGTTACTGAAAGAGAAAGTGAATCAAGTCTATTTGCTGAAGTGAAAGCCATCCAACTGGCTTTAGATAACACTGAACAAGAGAAGTGGTCAGTGTCCAACCTCTATGCTGACTCTCAAATGGTGACAAATGTCCTGCAGGGGTGATTACAGCAATGAAAGCAAAACTGGCAGTGCAGAGGTAAACACATGTGGGTTGTTTCACCGTGGAAAGATATTGCTGCCTGAGTAGAGAGTATGGTTGCAAAAGCACACCGCGTAGATGCCCAAATACTTAAGATTCTTGTCACTGAAGAAGATCAAAACAACCAGCGTTTTCAAAACAACCCAGGTGGATTGGGTTGTTAAGATTTAAGTGGCTTAGGTAGATCTGGACTGACAACATAATGCTGAATTACTTCTAGCTGAGTAGGTCCATGACACCTCAGGACATCAAGGAAGGGATGCAGCACATAAATAAGCTCTGGATCAAGGGTGAAAAAACGTAATCTTGACCATGGATACTATTGCACAGGTTTAGCCATGAACATAGAATATGCTACAATTAAACAAGCTAAGCAGATACTCTTTTATATGAAGAATGCTGGCTGAAACAAATACAGTGAGGTCTGGCTCTACCACAAGCCTGCCATGGCAAACACTGTGTGCTTATTATGGAGCCAGCAACCACCAGATGGCTTGAAACATATCTTGTGCCACATAATGCCACCTGAAACACTATCCTGGCCCCTGAAAAGCAGGTCTTGTGGTGGCACAGCACCCCAGAAAAAGAAAAAAGAAAAAAAAGAAAAAAAGATAGAAAGATCTGAGTTATTTCAAATTTAATTCAGAAGATAATTCTCAGTCATATCTCCCACACCAGAAGAAATGAAGCAGTGTAAGGAAAACATTTTCAAAAGCTTAAAGCCAGCACTCACAGTCAAAGGTAAGTTGTATGCTTAGGAACTTCAAATCAAAAGCTTTTCCATCGTACTCCATTGTGCAATGTTTGTTTAAAATACATTAGTTCCATCTGTAACATGTAGATGGTTCAGAAAGGACTATTCATGTTACTATTTAATCATGTTGATAGTTGCTTGGAGTAGCTTACGCTGAGTTCAGAGAAAGTTTTTGCAGTTTTTGTTCGAAGTACAGAATGTACAGGGTAGATCATCAAGTTCTGATGTGTCACCCACCCTCCACACAACCCTTGGCCAAAAATAGGGAATGGCTTGTAAAGACACAGTTTCTGAATGACAACTTCAGTGAAAAATGCATGCACTTACTTTAAGTCACAGAAAAACTATGAAGGAAATATAGCATGAAAGATCAAGTCAGTAAGTTGAAGGATCAGCAAAATGCTCAGTTACTTGCTTCTATGTAGTAATAATAAAACAGCTTATATTCCAGGCCAAGTTTCTCATGAAGCTTGAGCCCAAAAGATTTTATATGAATACAGTATACTTCTACTCCTGTTATTTCCAGTTTCTAGACACACAAAGGCAGTAAGTTTCCTGTCACACTACATTTCAGCCTCCTAACTTTTCTAAGGTAACTTTTGTTAGAAGAGATTCCCAGGCTTGTTTGCTCACTAGACAAAGTTCTTGCAGCATGAAGGACAATTCAAAGGAACAATGCTTCAACAACACAGCTTTACTCAAGGCAGTGACAGGAGTAGCAACAAAACTCCTTACTGCAAACCTCTGGAGTTCAACTTCTGCACTCACCAGGGCTCTGATAAGCTGACATTATGAATAACATTACATAGCACTGCCTGAATTATGAAAACTGTAAACAGAGCAAGAGATGCTACTGCTCTGGCTATTAATTCATTCTGAGAAGAGACATGCTGAGAGACTGAATGAGTACCACACCACAGATTAAGTTTTTTTCCCCTTCCTGGACCAGATATACAGTGAATTTCAGTCATTAGAGTATCACAGTTCTTTCCAGTGTAGAAGTTTTGACTTTGGCAAAATGAAGTATGGTGGAGCACTGGCAGCAAAACAAAGGAGTTGGACCTTGATGTAGACATGACATCAAGAAAGGTGGATAACAACAGTGTGAGGAAACCTGATGTAAAGATATCATTAGTGCTGATAATTTCAGTTCCCGCAAAAGATAACTGCAAGCTTTAGAGGAATCACTATAGAGTGCAGATCAACCATATGAGCCAAGGTGGACTCACTGCCCTCTGCTTCTAACAAGATCAGAAAGCCAGATCAAACTTCACCATTAGTTCACTATAGGTCATTACATCTATGATTCACACGAAGAAACTCAGGAAAAGTTCAAGTATTTCTTCTACCTACTTATATTCTGAAAGAGTGAAACTTTTTTTCCATGAAAAAAGGCAAAACAGTTCCCATGCCCTTTCTCCCAAACTATCCCTCCCTATTTTGCTTGTCAACATGCTACTGAGCACATGGTTGGAACTCAGACTGTAAAAATGTACTGCAGCAAGGGAAATTCCCCATCACCAATGACAAAAGTTGCTTTGAGATACTAAAGTAGGAAAAGTGAAAGAAATCAAGCAAGTAGAACAGGAGACTCCCCCATTAGCTTCCCTTCACAGGGGAACCTCTCTTCCCATATATTAATATTAAAAATATTTACTTATAGCAAAAAATAATCAAAAAGTGGTAGCACAAGGTGAGAATGGGCTCAAAGTTTCAACTTTAGATGGGGAATTCAAACCGCTCATATCAAGACAGAAGAGGAAGAAGGACAAATGATCATCCAGCCCACTTATTCAACTCCCATGCTAGGCAGTAAATTCAGCATTCACATTTCCTAATATCCTTCCTCATGCACAGCTAGTTGGTTTGGCCCTCTGTAGAGTCTGATACAGAAGACAAGAAGCTGACTTGTGATCAAGGTCCAGCCTTACCACCAAAGGAAAAAAAAAAAAAAAAAAGTTGCTGGTTAAGATCCATGCCTCTAAACATAAGAGACATGGGCATATTACATTCCTTTTGCAGAGAGGTATGCAAATAAGAAACCTTATGTTTAAAAATAATAATCTGATAGGAAGATTAATTGTCCAGCTCCTTGAAAGAAAGCTAAAAAAAGTGTTTTTTTTTTTAATTTCAGATTTATTGTCTGGGCTTTTTTCCCCCTGAAATTCCTCTAAATACAGTCAGCAGCCAGATGATACAAAACAGATTAAGTAGCTTGATGCAGTATAGCTCTCAGCTGTAAAACTGTAGAAGGAAGAGACATGGGAGCAGGCCTATCAACTCTATTACCCTAATCATTTTGGTTCAGTGCTGTCTGCAAGGGGCTGGAATACAAAGGAAAACTTAACAGCCTAAACGAAGGAAAAACACCAGCTAATGACTCAGGCTGTACTCATTTACATTTCTAGAAACTTCAGACAATGACCTTCAGAGTTCTGAAGCTGCTGTAGGGTCTGCCAAAATTACATCTACTCTACAAAAGCTAAAGAGCATTTGATTCTGCTAACACTGTCATAATTGGGCTGTTCAGACTGACAGGTGAGTACAGCAGGAAATTTTAATGCATGACCTGGAATGAATTGTTATAACATCTGTGCCACGTACAACTTGTGAAATAGGAGCAGTAGCATCGATCCACCTGATATAATGGATCTCAGATCTGAAACACTGAAAACTACTAAGGTGTACCAGAGCAGGCTGCTGCTGTTACTCAGAAATACCAAGTTTCCTCACATTGATCATGCTGAGGAGCATTCTTTGCAGCACTCAACCACTCCAGAAACTCCACATGAAGTACAATGCAAGCACGGGTCAGAAGAAGAGATGGATCGTTACACTGAAGACTGCCCTGAAAACTGATTAGATAGAATATAAGCCTAAAAGGAAACACTTTCACGTATCTCTTTTGTATAAAGACTCAATTTATGTCTTTGCTTTGCCTGTTAGTGAGTTATGGTAGAGACAGAGATAGTTTGGAGAAGGTTGTTCCATGGTGTAAACTGAGCTAGCATCACGAAAGACAATGCAATTATGACAACTTGTGTCCTGTCCATCTTCAGTCAAGAGCACAATTCCTCAACTATTTAACTTGAATAATGTTTTACATCTGCGATTTTCATTTGACAGCACTGATACTCTGTTCGCCTACAAGAGCCTATGTACTTTCTGCATAGATCTACTCAAAGTTTATATTCACTTAGATTACCCATTTTTGCAAAATACTTTCCTTTCATTGTTGTTGCAGAGTACAATGACTACATTTGATTTCATATTCGCTCAGAAAGGGGAACAACCTGGGGACAATATAAGAACAGAGACTTAAAACATGACCTACTCTCTCTGCTTGTTACCTGAGAAACTAAGAATTTATAAAGCAGTGATAGAGATTACACTTATATTTAATTCCCTTATGCTAAAGATGACAGAGCAAAGGAACATTAGCATAAGACAGTGAATATCAACACTGTCATTAAATCATTAAAGTACAATTTTGCATCTGTACTTAGTGTATGGGGTTTTTTTTACTCAACTGTCATCAATGGAAACAATCATTAAATCAGACTATTGCTAGCAAATTATTGGAGTTTGAGTGAAATTAGAGATTTGTGATTTCCTCCAAATTGAAAGCAGTGCAACATAAGATACCCAAAGAGAGTTGGAAAGTTCTTCTCTCCTCTTGCTTCATGCTTTTCATACTCCTATTCCAGAAAACTCATAAGCTTATACAAAACTAAACAGTAAGAGCTTCCTACCCAGAGTGGTATTTTTATCAATTGAAAAAGGCCACTTAGATAGTAGGCAACACATAACCTGCAAATAAAAATGGTGTAAGTATCAATTCTAGCAAAATGAAGACTTGCATAATTAGCAATACTTAAAGACAACTCGGGCCTCTTGCCACCAAAGCACTCTCGCCACTGTTACTCTTGAGAAGGCAGGACCATTTCACAACAACAGCATCCACCTTTACCCAAATCTCTGAAGACACAAAAACTAAATTCACAGAAAAAGAAAGGATAAAACTAAGACCTAATTTCCAGAATTCTCTTGAACAGTATAACTAGTGAACTCTTAGGGGGAAATTTATCTGTTTCATTAGGTTATTTGTAAAGGGACATGAAATATCTGAAATACATCTTGCACATACTAGGACCTGTTTGATTCACTTATGCTGCCTTGTCATTCTTTACAGGCTCGTCTGGCCTCCTAACTGCCTCTGTTGGTCAGAGGAAGCCCAGTGCCACGCCATCTGCATGCCAGACTTCTCCAGCAATGCCAAACCACACCAGGAAGGACAGACATTCCCCAGAGAGTGTGCTAAGGCACTGCTCCTCTAATGACTTCTAATGAGTTGCTTCTGGAATTTTAAACAAACGAATGAAATCAATGTTGCTCACACAACTGAATTAAAGAACATTTCAATTCTGGGAAATGGCTATTTTACTTCTTAGTTAGGCAAGAAAAAAGGATGAGCTGGATATTTTGGAGAGAGTCTGGATAGTCAATCCCAGCCTCAGATTACTACAGATCACAGAAGATTTGGTGCTTTTATTAGCTCATCTCCCCCTTTTATTAGTTCATCTCCAACTCCAGCCACTGCTTAAAAAGGTTAATTCCCTAACTAATCATAAAATCATAGAATCCTGAGAGTTGAAAGGGACTTCTAAAGGTCATTTGTAGTTCAACTCCCCTGCAATGAACAGGGACATTCACAGCTAGATCAGAGCCTGGTCCAGGCTGGTCTTGAAAGCCTCCAGGAACAGAGCACCCACAGCATCTCTGAGCAACCTGTACCAGTGCCTCACCACCCTCACCATAAAAGACTTTTTTCTTATATCCAACTTAAATCTACTCTCTTTAAGTTTGAAGCCATCTCCCCTCATCCTATCACAACAGAACCTGGTAAAGAGTGTGTCCCCTTCTTCTGTAGCTCCCTCTTAGATACTGAAAGGCCATAATCAGGTCATCTCAGAGCCTTCTTCAGGCTGAACAGCCAAATCTCTCAGCCTGAACCTGCAGAAGTGTTCCATCCCTTGAATCATTTTTGTGACCCTCTCCAAGAGGTCCTTGTCACTTCTCCACTGAGGATTCCTCATCTGGACACAGTACTTCATGTAAGGCCTCACCAGAGTAGAAAGGCAGGATCACTTCCTTCTACCTGCTGGCCACACTTCTTTTGATGCCCAATAATATGGTTGACTTTTTGGGCTGCGAGGACACATTGCTGACCCATGCCCAGTTTCCCATCCACCAGTACCCCCAGGTCTTTTAAAGCAGAGCTGTGATCAATCCTTTCATCACCCAGCTTATATTGGTAGTGGAGGTTGCAGCAAAACCTTACACTTGGATTTGTTGAACCTCAAATTTCTTCTGGGCTCACTGCTCAAATCTGTTTAGGTCTCTCTGGATGGCATCCCATCTCTCAGGCATGTTGACTGTACCCCATAACTTGGTGTCACCTGCAAACTTGCTGAGGGTGCGCTCAACCCCACTGTCAATATTATTGATGAAGATACTAAAGAGTATCAGTCACAGCACTGACTGCTGGGGGACACCATTTGTCACTATTTCCATGCAGACATTGAGTGATTGACCACCAGTCTGAATTCAATCCTGAGCCAATTCTTCATCCATCGAATAGTCCACCCATGAAATCCATATCTTTCCAACTTGGAGAGAACAATGATATGGGGTACCTTGTCAAAGGCCTCACTGAAGTTGGAATCAAGGACACCATTGGCTCTTCCCATGTCCTTTGATGCTGTTACACCATCACAGAAGGCCATTAGGTTGATCAAGATAGAAGGCTGCTAGGCTGACCAAGATTTATAAAAAAAAAAAAAAAAAAAAAAAGATATTTCCAGTACACTAAGTTTCCTGTAGATTATTACACAAATCTCAAGAATCTGTACCTTCAGAATTTTTCAGTAAATCTTACTGGCAGAAAATTAGTCATTGAAATAAATATCTAAACACATTACAAGCAAATACAGCCAAAGGCAAGAGTCACCTTAGACATCATTTCAGACAGTCATAAAAACGTTGGTCGAATGATGTTGGAATTGTTAGCAGCAAGAGAAATTACCAACAACCAAGCTTTGTACTGTAAACCAGCAATTGAAGCAGTTCAGAGAATTGGACTGAACACAGCAACTGTTGCAGCATGAGCCCCTTTATTTGAATAAGCATATTACCAGACAAGCAAGTAACCATGCCTTCAAGAAGTCTTACAAAGGATTTTCTCATTTGGGAATACGACAGTCTTGAAGTATTGCATATGCTGCTAGCATAATAGGTCCCTCTGCATCCTTCAATAGTTAAGAATTAGAACTAAGCAAGGAGGCAACAGAAGGAAAGGAATAGCTTCAAAAACATTAGTATGAAATAACCCTTTTGATGAAGGAAGCAAAGCCCTCAAGAACATGTTATTTACACCCAAATTTTTATGATGTGCTCATTCACAGGTGAGGTCCAGGTTCTAAAGGCAATGATTAAGAACTTTCCACAGCTAAACCACTCAGTCACAAAGAGCTTATCAGTGATGATTTATGCATAAGGAATCTCAAGTACACATCTATATATAACATGGATAAATCATGGTATGATGCAATCAACATAGATGAGTCAACATACCAGCTTAAACCATGTACTGGGAAAGTTTTTCTTGTTATTAATGACTAATAGTAGTCAACAGTGTTGTGACAATCCACTGCCTTTTTTTTTTTTAAAAAAAAAAAAAACAAAAAGGTTTCCTGAGTTCATGCTCATTATTTTAGCCTCAGGTTTCCTCAAGGTTCCTTCATTCACTGTTCCCATTTAAAACCATAGTTGTAATAATCCGCACCCAGGAATTCTCTACATCATGTTATCACATCTACCACTTTAAAAAGAATATCCTACTAAAGAAACCTGATTCATCATAGCACAATTAAGCAACAGTTTAATAAACTGCCATGATCCTACTCATGGAACAGCTCCACATGAGCAAAACTGCATGCAAGTCTAGTGAACAAATTACTTGATTTTGCTCATCATGATAATTTCCTGAAATTCGGAAATTCTAAGAATTTGATTCTGGAGAACAACAGGTACGTATACTCTAAGGTTCTAATTTTCAGTAGCAATGTAGCCCTCCATCTTCCCTGTTTGAGCAACACGTTTTGCTGAAAATTAAGGCTGATATGGGAACCAACTTCAAATTGTAGAGTAAAACAATTTTACTTATACATCAGCTCAAGATGCTGCATGATTTTAACATGTGTACACTTAAATTATTTGAAGCATTGTTCAACAATATCAACTGAACTATAGTGTAGTTTATCTTTAAACAAATCAGACTGCATTAAGACAAAATTTAACTAGTAATTTGGAAAACAACTCTTTACTGAAGGGAAAGTAAACACAGCTGCTACTTCTGAATGATAAGTAATTAAGCCAAGACCAGTCCAGTTTCCCTTTGTTCCTTTAAGTTCCTCAGTCACCAACCACTTCTGATCCAGTACAACAGCTGTAATACTGTATAGAAGTGCACTAATGCTCTAGGGAGATGCCCTGTTTGGGAGAAAACATATTTCTACAAAGCTAGCTTAAATAATCCTTTAGATTTTCCTTCTGTTATCTCAGTACTGATGATTTACAGATTTCACAGGAAGCTTCCTATCAGCCAAGGCATGACTGCACAAGTAAAGAATCTCCATATTTCAGGGAAATGTGTAGGCCAGTTCTTCGCTGGACAACATACAGATGTAATCTGGGAATGCTCAAAGATTCAACATGAAGTTACGTTTCCTTTTTGTGCTGTTTTTGTACAGATACTCCACTTTCACCGGAACCATGGCCTTATATGTAGAAACTTCCTATGACGTGCAACACACTACCATACGTGCTTTCCCTTTAAGTCATCAATTTTTCCAGACTGCTCCCACTCTGAACAAAGGAACGTCACTATGCAAATTAAATTAATCTGTTCCAGCCCTTGAGATTGCACCAGAAGTCACACCTACAAAGGCTAACGCTTCAGAGCATACAGCAGTGCAAATATTGCCATGGATTTAGGCCAGGAGAAAGGATTTAGAAAAAAAACTGATGTCTTAACGATACTTTTAATATACTGTCACAGAGTATATGTGTTCCTGGAGACTGTCTTGACTACACTACAGTGGAAATAATGAAGCAAGGAAGCTTGGGATAAATGACAATCAAGTTATTCTAGAAGGGAGCAAATGAAAAAATAACAATTACAGTGTGTAACAAGGAAAGCCTATAACACAGCTTATAACTTTCACTCTTTGTTCATTATTGCATTAAATCTTCAGGAAGGGTTGTAAGGTGGATCCAGGGAACTATAAGCCTGCCAGCCTGACCTCAGTGCCCAGGAAGGTTATGGAGCAAATCACCTTGATTGCATGTGCAAGACAACCAGGGGATCAAGAGCAGACAGTGTCAGTTCACAAAACACAGTTCCTGTCCAACCAAACTTGCCTCCTATGACTGGGTGTGATGAGGAAAGGCTGTTGACATAGTCTACCTAGACTTAGGAAAAGCCTTTGACTGGGGAAGCTGGTAGTCCATGTATAGACTTCCTTGCCAGGTAAGGAGGCCCAGGCCTAGAGAGTGGTGGTGAAAGAATTAAATCCAGCTGGTAACCAGACACAAGTGGTAATCCCCAGGGATTTGTACTGGGGCCTGCCCTATTTAATTTCTTTACTGATGATCTGGACAGGGAGATTGAGTGCACCCTCAGTAAATCCACAGATGACACCAAGTTGGGAAGTGTCAATCTGCCCAAACATAGGAAGGCCCTACAGAGGGATCAGGTAAGGGAACTAAGATTGTTTAGTCTGGAGAAGGCTCAGGGAAGACCTTACTGCCCTCTACAACTGCCTGAAAGGAACTTGTTGCCAGGTGGGGGGTCAGCCTCTACTCCCAGGTAACTAGGATAAGAGGGAATGGCCTCAAGTTGCACCAGGGGAGGTTTAGGTTAAACATTAGGAAAAAAATTTTCCAAAAGAGCAGCCAGGCACTGGAATGGGCTGCCCAGGGAGGTGGTTGAGTTGCCATCTGTGAAGGTGTTTCAAGAAATGCGTGGATGTTGTCCTAAGGAACATTGTTTAGTGGTAGTGGATATTGGTAGTAGGTGGACTGGATGACCTCAGAGGTCTTTTCCAACCTAAATGATTCTGTGATTCTATGATAAATACATCATAATATTCTGCTCTGATATATATTTATATGGACATTCTAAATAATGCCCTCCCATATGATACTATTTTAAGGCAGTGGAGACAGTCACCTCACAGACTAGTCAACTGCTACGCTGCTGTTACCTATTTCAAAAACAAAGTAACCCCCATTACACTTCATCACAGTACACCACCATTTTTTAAACACAGCAAGGCAGAAAGGAACCAAGTAGTTACAGACTTCAAACCTCTACTACCTCAGTGAAATTTCTCCTAGAATAATTAAAATACTGGGACTCTGAACACACGAAAGATGCATACAAGTCAAAAAACAAGATATGACAAATTCCAGTAGTGAACTAGGCAACTGCAAGGACAAGTGGCAGCAGATGCAGCTGCTTTAAACCAGTTTCAGATCACCCAAGATAGGCAGAGGTCACAATCCAGTAAAAAAGAAGGAATTACTTACCCCTTTCTGAGTATCAGGGTTCACCAAACACTCACTCCAAAGGAGGCAATTTCCTAGCAGAGATGGTTCTCTTGTGGCTGCTAGCCCTTAAATGAGCTTTAGGATCCAGGGACCTCTCCTTCTGGTCACACAAGTGAATTGCTTGCACCTGTGCTCTCAGGGCCAGCTACACCCCTTCACCAGGTGCTTAATCACTGGTTCAGCTGTGACCTAACAGTTCCCATACAACAACAGAACACAAAAGAAAGTCATCACTGGTTTCTCAGAACATAAGCCTCTCAAATCAGAAGCCAGGATTTAAAAATCCTCCTCCTTTCTTTGTTATCCAGGCAGAATTCTCACTTATTTTCCTGTCTCCTAGCTAGCTGTTTTCCTTTCCAGAGTATCATATCTAACTGTCACAGGCTTCATTTATATCACAGCATAGGGTACTGACAATTCTCAAATCAATAGATCAAGTAATTAGCCTTCCACAATTCAGCTCTTTGGCTTATGTATTAAAGTCTGTCTTCAGTAATCCCATTTTTTCTCTCTTATGCCTTCCACTGGTTACTTAATCCCACATAAGCACACAAAACCAAAAGGTAGGTGGAATTTTCTAGCATTTATGTCATTCTAAGGGTGAACTACTGCAGTTTCTCAAGCAGAAGTAAATTGTGAAAACAATGCCCAGAGATTACTTCTGCAAAGCCACTGCAGCTTCATCTAGCAGATTAGAGGACACTCCCTCCAGTTATAGACAGATACAGGAAGGGAGAAAGCTCAGCTTTGCCATTTTTCCTAAAAATGAAGGAGCAATCAATGCAACAAACCAACAACCCCCTATGTATGATCCTTACATTTTAGATGTAATGAAGGAAAAGTAAAGCAACTCAAATATAAAAACATGTTATTTTACTGCAAATGTAACTATTACTTAAGTAAGAATTATCAAATAATAAACTGTTATCACTTCTCACTGCTGCAGTTCTCAGTGACTGTGCTGCTTGTTGAATTTCCTAAGTGGAAGAATCTCAGGGTGAAGTCTAGTTCAGTTTATCCTGTAGCTTCAAAGAGAGGCAAAACAGCTGTTGCAGATTTAAGTTAATACTGCCACCATCACTACAGAATTCTGGCCTTATTACATATAATGATAGTATTAGGTTTAATTATTTTTAAACACAAGGGCAGAAGATCAAGGCAAAGCAATCAATAAGGTACAAATTTTGTTTACTGAAGCTTCCATAACTAAATCATATAAAATTTGATTCAAAGTCAAATAAATCTTATACCTGAACACTAGAAGAAAACAAAACACTGACCACAAATGAACTCAAAACAAGAGATCACAAGTAAGCCATGGAGTAGAAAAGTGGGTAAAAAGGTAAAATTAATACTTGATTACATTTTTTCCTGCTAATTTCTAAGCCGGTGTCAACATTATGATTTCTCATTTTCATCACCTCCTGCATCTTCAAGATAAAGTATATTCTCTCTCAGTCCTCTGCCTAATGGCAAAGCATTCCACTAGTAATATGTCCAATACCTGAATTCTCAGTTGCACCTCCAAATTTGAGTAATAAGAAACTGAAGCCAGGATTTACTTTCTCTTCACCTCTAGAGTTTATCTCTGGACAATCTGCTACATGCTGTTTGACAATTTTTAAGCAGGTCACAAGAAATCAGGTTCATGGGAAACCCAATGATAATGATAAGTCAATCATTCAGATGTTTTTTACTTTCATTTTTGCTGGTTTGTAGGTTAGATTTTTTTTTTTTAATAATGAAAGGATAGCAAATTATAAGAAGACTTCATATTTTAAACAAAAAGGAGAACAAACTCATTTTGGATTAAAACCATTTTATTTCTAAAGTCTTTATTATAAAATTGCACCTCACCCACTGCCTATCAGCAGGTTCTACTCTGGAGATCTATGAAATCCTATATTTCAGTATTAAGATGACCTAAACAATGTATGGCCAATTAGTACTACAGATAACTTGCTTCCTGCCTCTGCAAGTACTGGATTTTTGCAGTCTTTCCTGCACACATGGAACTCACTAGTTTTATCACATTTGTTTTTACAACTCAGAAAGCACTCATTTTGTCCTTGTAAGTCCCTGCTGCTTTGTCTTGCTCCTTTCTGCATCTACAGTAAGAGATGCAATCTTAACTCTGGTAAGAGAAACTTTTGTTAAAAAGACATGAGAGAAGTTTCTCACGTTTTTAATCAAGAAAGAAAAAAAGCTAAGTTTGAGAAAAAGATCAGTATGGGACTGCTTCAGGGTCTATGGAATATGACAGGATATCTAGCATATATATAACAATACATGTTGGATGTTTAACCTATTAGTCCTTCAAGTGCTCTTTTTAGTTATATAACATTCCTAACATATTTAAATACCAGTAAAACATGCAATGACTTTTCTTCTGCATCACAGAAATATGTGCAGAGCTGCTTTTCAGGGTGCTGTTCAGTACATTCTACTCTATTTAGTGAATCACATTTTCAAGGATTTACATGAAATGAGAACCTTCCATAAACCTTCAAGTGTCTATTTCCTGCACTGAGCATGCAGATACCTGAATCGTGAGAGTTCTGGAGGATGTAAATTGACAGAGTTCAAACCTTCAGAAATCAATCTGGACAGAACATGAATACTTTTGGAGCAGCACTCAAGATTCCAGCCTATTACTGAACATAAACACAGTATCCAACTACAAACCTTGTCAGGATTATGCAATAGTGTGAAGAAACCTCTCTCACATGCATTTAAATTTATTTTCCCTGGTTACCTAAATACATCAGATCTTCCTTTCACATATTAAAGAGGAGTAATATGCAGTCTACAAAAATTAAGAGCTGTGATACCAGTGTCTTCACAAGTATTCTGGCAACACATTATCCAACACTTAACCCTGCTTGCGTTGCAAATACAAACTTTTTTCATTTACAACTGCTGCTATAAATTCAAGTAATCAACTCAATTTCTGCATGAATCTGCAGGAAGTTCCCATTACACTCTCCATCCTTATGGATGCAGACTGAACTGACTGAGAGTCAGCACTGCTGAAAAGGACTCGAGTGGACAGGGAGATGAAGCAGCATGTAAGCCAGCAGTGCGCCCTGCTAGCAGAGAAAATTCAACAACATCCTGGGCTGCATTCAGCAGCAGGGGGGTGAGGGATATGACCAAATCCTCTACTCAGAGCACTTTACAGACCACATATATATCCTGCATCTGGGTCCATAGACTACCATACTGTCTCAAGCCATGCAGTATTTCAAGATGAGGATAGATAAAGCCCTGAATTACCTGACCTCAAACAGACTTTGCTTTATGCAGCAGGTTAGCTAAAGACTTCCAGCATCTCTTCCAACTTGAGCTATTCTGTCAGTCTTACTTCATAGAATCACAGAATGGCCTGGGTTGAGAAGAACCTCAAGGACTATCTAGTTTCAAACACCCTGCCAAGAGTAGGGTTGCCAACTTCTTTCAGTCCTTCTTTTCCCCCCAAGTTGACAAACAAAGAGGCTCATTTCTAAACAGGCATCACTGCCTTAAAAAAAAAAAAAAAAAAAAAGGAACCAAAGTCCAGAGATTTGCAGGTGAGGAAAACTTACTTCAGCTTCTTCACCAGTTACCGTTAGGAGTATTTTATTGCTCCTTCTGACTAGTGAACTCAACCATCTCTGTACAAGCTCTGGTTACTTGATCTCACTTTCTTACTACGACTCCCCATTCACACATGGTTTTTGTTTATGAAACCATTTAAAATTGGGTTTTTTGCTCTTCTTTTGCCGTAAGTCAGCAATTGGTGTTTTCATTCTCCAAGTCTAATTTCCTCTCTTATTTGGTGTTATTTACAAACTGTGTCAATTTGGAGAAACTAGTACTGAACAGCTGCACCACTTAAAATTCCTTACAAACTGAAGCATTTAGGGGAACGGGCTCGAAAATCTGCTAAAACAACAATTAAATTGCATTTGTGCAAGGGGGTGGAAAAAGAAGCTAGAAATACTATTAGCTACCTGTACATAAATGTTAAAAGGCAAAATGAGAACCAGGCCCTCTCTCCAGGACCAGCAATACATCTCTGCTGTACAGAAGCCATTCTGCTCTTCACTACACTACTGAGGCAGACAAAATACCTACAACAGCAAATTATACAGGAGAGTTATAGAAAAACAGCTCAACTTAGTGACACTTGCCAAGCACACGGGAGTGCTGAGCTCTCACAAAATGAAACTGAGAAAAGCCTTGCAATAAGTACTCCAAAACAAAAAGACATCAACAATTAAGAGCAAGATTCACATTGGTCCTACAAAGAGTCACAAATATTCTTCATACTTTAAGGACCAGCTCCCATCACACTGCTAACCATTGGGAATTCATACTAAACAGGCACAGGCCTAGCCTCCAAACATCATACCCTAGAGTTTATTAGCACTATCTCACCTTTCTCTTCCAAAGCAGCTTTCTTTCCCCAGCACCCCATCCTCCCCCCCCACCTCAACCTCTGAATTGATCAAATTCAGACCAGGACTTCTCATCCCATACTCTCACCTGAAGAAAAAAATACCAGCTGCTATCAGCCCTGCTGAAGCCCCCATGCAGAGGGGAAAGTCTCATGGTTTTCCCTCAGAAGGTAGGCTCTGTTCAGTCACTGGTGCTGACCGCAACTGCATGGATGCACTTTTACGTGCAAGGCCACCACAAGGGATGAGTAGCACTGCTCCAACCACCTCATGGCTTCGTGCAAGCATTGCAACAGCTCTCCCATTCACCTCACAGCCTCACAAGATAGTCTCTTGGAGACATCTAGCTGGGGTGTATTCTCCCTAACAAATGCCCTGACAGCAAAGCAGAGCTATTCACCTAGTACATAACACAGCCTGAAAAGCTGCTGTGGAAACTTCTGGATTCAGCCAAGCCCTATTGAGCCTCTGCAAAACATTGCAGCCAGGAACACCACCATGTGCATTTAGCTCATGCTGGTATCAACCCTCCTCCCCACTCAGCAGTCAGCAACACTGAAGCAAGGAACCATGGCTGCTTTTCAGGCAGTGCAAGATTTGCGCCACTTATTTTCACACCATGCAGATGAGCTAAAGAAGTCACCCTGTGACATGGACAAGCAGGCTTCAGGGAAGCCTCAAGCCTGCTGTCCACATCCAGATCTAGAAAACTTCGCCCCTAAAATTAGAAAGCAATGAAAACAATGTAGGCCCAAACTCGACCAAAGATAGATACGTGAATGAGTAATCACACCAGAGATCAATACTATGAAAACAAGGAACTCCATCCCAGCTAACCCTCCTCCCTTCCCCAGAAACATGTCTCCCCTGAGCTCACCCTGAGAAAAGTCTCCTAGACAAGCCCATCCTGACAGGCAGAAAGGCAAAAAGGCACCCATCCTTCTCTTCAAGCATAATCACCTCTACCCCCAGACCTCCCACCTGCACTCCAGTAATGAAGACTACCAGCTGCAGCTTGATGCTCAAGCCTGCCCTTTGCCAGGCTCCACATGCACAACACCTGTGCAGTAGCCAGGCAGAACTCATACGAAATTAACAGCAGTTAAATTCTATAATTTTAAGTGTCCTTGGTATAAAAAAGTAGCCTTAAATACCACCAAATTTTCTCCTTGCTGTGATTTATCCTTACTTATCATTTCGTATAATAAAATGAATACAGAAGCAACATTTGTGCCAGCCACTCATGAATATATGTAAAACAGAAATAAGAATAAACTGTTCTCAAAATCAAGGCTAGCAATTGCCATCTGTTCTGCATTCAAAGTCTTATTAAACAAATGGGAAGAATCCATTTTCACCAGTCCAGAATTGTGAAAAGGCCCTGGCAGAGATATTGCTCTTGTAATACTAGATTTTTTTAACGCTCATCAGGGTGGGGCTTTGCCACCTGGATTTATACTGTTTGTTGGCCTACTGTTACTATGTGTGCTACAGTGAAATATGCTTTTCTTACTAGATTACATGCAATTTTGCAACAGCATACCACAAGCTTAAGTAAGGGCACATAAAAGTAAACACCTCCTACAGATGTGACCTCTCTTCTGAGTTCTTCCCATGCATATATTTTAGTATGGTTCCCCATAAACAGTGATAATATTTTAGTTTACTCCTAGAGAATTCTGAAATTCTCTTCTGCATTACCACAAGTGCTCAGAATCAAATCCCAGAGATCATTTGTTTCAGAAGTCACAGGAGGGTCTATAGCTACTGGTGTAAACCCCCATGGTTCTACTGAACTGTATAGAAAGCCTCTAGTCCCCCAAAACATTATTCATAAAGCAGTCAGGACCACACAAAACAAAATGCAAGCTCACCATGCTGATGAAAATAACTTGAGAAAATGTGGGCAACCCAGCAGACCAGCGTTGCCGAGGCTCTACCTGTTAGTCTTTTCTCCTTTGAACCATTTTTTTCCCCTCTGCCACCTTTCTTTTAGCTCCCTTCTTTCTCATATGCTTTCTCATCTCTTTTCTACCAGCTGCCTTCTAATGAAAAATGACTTAAGTTGTGAATCCTGCATAACAGACACACTTTTTTTGATCTTTCCCTTACTATTTCATTGAACTACGCAGACAGAAAAACCTCCTTCTGCTGCTCTTGGTAAAAACTTGAGTAACTTTGCTTTGAAAAGAACACAAGTACTCATTCACTCTTTGTGCTTACTCGTGTTCTGATTTGTACAATTCAGATTAACAGCTTGATCCTACTTTGTATGAACAGAAATAAGTTCAAAATTTTCCTTCTAATTGTATTTCTTCTAGAAACATATTCTCATCACTTTTTTTTTCCACATAAGCCCAGATATTTTACATTATTTTTATAAAGTAAAAAAAAAAAAAAAAGCCTTTTTGCTCAAACCTGCTATTTTAATGTACACAAAATGGTTTCCTGGAATTCAAAGCTCACCTTTCCTAGACATGCAATGAAGCAATACTATGGATAACATATGCTTCAATCTCTCATGCCATTAATATTTACAAAACAGTTGAGCAGCTGTGACTTACATGAGTAAACTTAAATGAAAACCATCATTCCTCTTTCATATTTCCCGTCCCTTCTTTGGTTCTTTGGTCAATAGGGTACAGGCAAAACACATGCTGTAAATAGCGTTCCTCTGCCAGTAAAACCTGTAACTCATAGGGAGAATGAATAACAGCTGTAAACAACTTTTTAACAACCCATCAACTATGGGTGTCGCATAACAGTGATCACACAGCTGAAGCCTCTCTTTAGTACTGGATACAGCTTCATTCAGCAGCTGCAAATGGTTAACAAATTCAGAAAAATCTGACTGTAGTGAGCAGGCTAATAGGAAAAAGGACTAAGATTAACTGTGTTAGATAATTCAGCTTGATGTTCTCATGACAAAATCACAATAGCAGAGCAGGATTCCCTGTCTGCTTACTTCTCTGTGATCCTACTTGTTCTTAACTAGTGGGAGTTTAAGTTCTAAGTAGTACCCAGTCACCAATGATGCTTTTGCCACCGTATGTTCTCAGCTGGCAGAGGCTGGGGTCAGAAGTAGGCCCAACTTAGAATGTTTGGCAGGAATATTCATCTCTTTTGTCTTCAACACATTCCTTTCTGCTAATACAGGTGGTTCAATGCAGCAATAGGCACACGTGTAAAGAAGAGATGTGTTGCACGCTTGTGCAATCAAGCTGCTTCACACTCCAGGAAAATGCTGCCCATACTAGAGTGACTGCTTGGGTCAGGGAGCTCTTAAAACAGGGACAGTGTTCATAAGAGGTTTAATGAAATAACACAAGCAGAGCCAGATTTAAGCATTTCTGAGAAGCCCATATTATAGTAACATGTTATATTGTTTATAGCACTCGGTGTCATGCAACACTGCTAAAGCAATACGTCCATCAAGTACTGTAAGTAAGCTGAACAGGAGTTTCCAATATCTGGTGCTAAATATTCAGTCCTAAGATATTATAGTGTTCAACATACAACGCAAATACATTTTGCATTATTCATGATTATGCTACAGGAAGTTTTGCTGTGATTTCATCAGGCTCCTTTATCAGACCACTCTTTATCCTTACTTTTTAAATCAGCTCAGGTTCCAAATCCTTATCAAATTTGGGGATTATTTCCAGATGGAATCTCAAAACCCACAAAATAACTCATAATGAAATATAGAACTATCCAGTAATTAGAGTTCTTCATACTTAATATCATTTCTTGTAACAGTAATTTCCTGAAAACAGACTGCTGAACCTCCATCCATCCCTGAAGACTCAAAACAGGTTTTCTCTTGAGGTGACAGTTTAAACTGTGTTTACCATAGTGGTCAAAAGAAATACACAAAACCATTGGAGTCCTTTATAGTTGATCCATGCTAAAAAAATAAATAGTCAATCAAATACAGAAACTTTGTAATTCTCAGCTGCATTATCATACACATTTCATCACAATGACCCTTTCATTATTTATCATTTATTACAGCAGAAAGACAACAATATATTCTAGTGGAAGTTTACAAACTTTGGAATGTTTTGGTTGCATTTAGTTTTATTAATTTTAGTAGTATCCTAGCCTATTACTTCTCAAAAATTGATTATTTTTCATTTTCTTTTTTTTTTCCACACATAGCCAATGATAGCCCTTCTCTGCAGAGAACAGAAGTCTCTGCACATGAAGGTTGGATTGATTCGTGGACCAAGAATGACTGCCAGAACTTACAAGTTCATTTGCTGTATCTGCTGAAATTCCCCTTAACACATGGTCAAGATCACCTGCAAACTATCAACAAGATACAGGAAGGTTCAATGTGAAAATAAGGCCCCTCTATGAGTGACACAAGCACACAAAATTTAGCAGTTAGAAGGAAAACAGACCAACAGTAATCTCAGGAGACAGAGCTGAAAATCAAATCCAGATCTCTTGGATTCTTTCCAGCATCTCATTCACTAGAACGTGAATATTCCAACAGGCATGGATTAATGATCTACTAGCAGAGGACTTCCTGGGCATCTGTGGAAGCAAGCATAAGGTTCAATGCTGCACAACATGAATTACGTTTATAATTTTGAGATTTAAACCAGTTTATTGGTTTAACCTTGTATCGTGTTCATTAGGTTGCTGGATGTTCACTGACTGTTTGCTATCAGTAGCCACACCTAACCAATAAACTTCGGAGTGCACTGTAACCTGGCATTATCTTGGTCTGGTTTTCTAGAGGAAGGACAGCTGATCCTGGTGTTATACTGTCTGTCTGCACTCACTGCAGAAACTATGGATCCTCCTGATCTTTTTCAGTAAAGTTTGAACGTGGAGTGGACATTTTAAAGACACTTCAACTTTCAAATAACTTATTTTAAAAGGTAGAAGAGAAAGATTCAACTCTAAGAACTGGGTGAGACAGCAAGCATAACTCAGCTGCTGTGTATTCTGTTTGACAGCAGATATCAAAGCAGTCAGCAGAGGTCTAAGACCAAAATATTTAGCATATATGCTGTCACTAGTGTATGGATGCTGTAAGGAATGCAGGAGAATCAAAGACTATTTTGGTATTCAGCATTAGGGTATAAGCTTAAATCAAAAAACAAATCTACCTGAAGCCGTACTTCCTTAATTTCACTTCTTGTACAGAGCTTTTGTATTCTTTTCATAGTGATAAGACTGCTTAGCAAATTTAGAGAGAAAAAAAGTGGAAGTTTCAACCTCAAAAACTTCCTGAGCTAGGAAATAACAGCAGCATAACAGATATTACTGTCTAGTTTAGAGTGAGGAAAAAATTAAATGTAAAACTTGCTAGTGACAGCCACTGTCTGTTATATCACGTCATGATGCTTCCTTTCTTTTCACCCTTCATTCTATTTTATACAAACTCCTCCAAAGCTTTCTCAAATTAAAGAAAATAAGTCAGCAAACTTTTCACTTCTCCTTTTTATTCTGTATAAATAAACTTGTACTTTAGCCACAGCAACTTTCGACTCATTTGGCCTTCAGATAACTCCACCACTTTCTCCAGCACGTTCCAAGATGACTTTCGCAGTCAGACAGGAAAATACCTTGAGATTACAAATGGGCAACTGAAGTAAAGCTTTGGTGCCCCTTAAAGCCAGTGTCAGTGGTAAAGAACACTAGATTTTATTTTATTTTTCATCAGTTTCCAGGAAAAGAGAGAGTAGTATCTTAAAGGAGACTACATGTCCAGTCTCACCTTTTTTACAAGCAGAACTTCCAGAAATTACAACAGGATAAGCTGCATAAGCACAGAACTGGGTCATTATGTATAACTCACACTATGTGGAATATTTTCTAATGAATCTCCTAAGAGATGGATACAGACCAATCTAGAAATGATGCTGCTTAAGTCTGCCCTTAGCTATCATTCCTCTCTTACCAGAGCAATGACACATTCAAAGCCTATGATTTCTTCCACACCTCACAGACCCATATTTAACTTCCTTAAATTGCAATAGTTGGGGATCTGCAGAGTTTTTGGGCAAAGCTAGTTTTTCTCCAGATAATAACCTTTAAAGTTTTCACAGTTGCTTTTGTGTCCTATATATGGGAGTGTATATATATATATATATATATATATGATTGTACAGTTGGTGCTCATGCAGAGCTCAAAGTGACATTGCAGGGGCCATCACATAGAGTTCATGCACAGGACCAGCTTGCTAAGCCAACAGAAAATGAGTAGTATCTTTTTTCTGTTATTTTTGGACAACAGCCAAAATAAAAATGTTGCTGCCGCTACTGTTTCATTTGATCTATTCAATACCATTTCAACATATAAAAATCTGGAATATTTTAACAGCTCTTCCAAAAGCAGCCTTATTTCTCACAGATGTGGCCAGTTAAGTTTACCTAGTGCAGACCTTCAAATATAGAAATGGCACAAATTCTGAAAACAATTTGTGGAGAAATCTCATGAATCAGCAGAAATACTTTAAATTTACAATCAGCATTCAGGTTTTGGTCTTGAATGAAACCAGCAGAGTTGTTAATGAAAACATCGGTTCTGATGGGAGAATGAATAGCTGTTGATATAAATAACACATATGGCATACGTTTAGCTTTCTCAGGGAGAAAATCAAGAGGACCACTAATGTTATGGAAAGCTTGACCTTTCTCAGCTTCCACTTATTGTCTTGACTGTATGAGTTTGCTAAATCTCCTGCCTGCATTTGAAATATTTGGCATCAGAGCTTTTTTCTCTGTTTTTGTCTTTTGTTTGATTTGAGGAATTTTTTTGTTCTAACCTCTCACTGCTATCCATCCCTTCTTACCTAGGCCACTCTGTTACAAATAATAAATACCTCATGTGAGTCTGGAAATTGCCTACTTGTAAGGAAGCTCTTAGTCTTAATCTCTTACACTTACATGCCCCTCTGCTGACACTGAGCGCTGTGCTCTGTCTTCCTAGGTAAGGCAGCATGAAAGGTGCTCATAAGAGAGTTAGGTGATGAAAAGATCCCAGACAGCAGTTTGCAAGCATAGCACCGTGAAGACTGGGCCCCTGCTGAGGAATATATCCTACCAAGATAGCGTCATCTCCAAGAGAAGGCAATTAGTCTAGGTTTGTCATCTGAGATACTTCTGTGTCAATGGGAAAAGGAAAGTCATCTTGGAGAGGTGCATCTGCTGCCTATCTTAGATGCCTGCTGTAGGAGGATATCTCATCTGATTCTCCTCAAACAGTGGATTTCTGGTGGAATGACAGCTAAAATTAGGCACTACATGATTATAAACAGAAGCAAGCTTGCTGATGAAACTAAGCTAAATGGTGCAGTTGACAAAATAAAAGGAAGGGCTGCCACCCAGAGGGACCTGGACAAGCTTGAAGAGTGGGCTCAAAATGACCTAATATAAGGCCAAGTTCAAGGTGTTGCACTTGCATCAGAGCAATCCCAGACAGGTGTACAGATTGGGAAAACTGAGAGCAGCCCTGTAGAGAAGGAGAGAGCCAGCAGGTATGTGTTTGCAGCCCACAAGGCCAACTGCATCTTTGGCTGCACAAAAAGAATGGTGGCCAGAGAGAGGGAGGTGATTGTCTCTCCATATTCTGCCCTCAGGTACCCACACTTGGGGCCTCCAGCGCAAGAACTGCTGAAGCATGTCCAGATGAGGCCATGAGGATCATCAGGGAGCATCTCTTGAGCATCTCTCCTATGATGAAAGTTTAAAGGATTTGTTCGATTAGACAAGGCTCTGGGGAGATATCATTGCAGCCTTCCAGTACTTAAAGAAAGCTTAAAAAACATGAAGATATTAACATTTCACACAGTCTAATAGCAATAAGAGAAAGGTGAACAGTTTTAAGCTAGAAGAGGGGAGATAGGGATTAGATGTTACAGGGAAATTTTTCACTCAGAGGGTGGTGAGGCACTGGCACAGGCTGCCCAGAGAAGCTGTGGATGCTCCATCCCTGGAGGCGTCCAAGACTAAGTTGGATGGGGCCCTGGGCAGCCTGATCTAATGGGTGGCAGCCTTACCCGTAGCAGGGAGGCTGGAACTGAATGACCTTTAAAGTCCATTCCAGCCAAAGCCATCTTATGACTCTATGAACAATACGTACTTCATTGGAACTGCCTGGGATGGATGTGCACACATTAAAAGAAATTGAAAAAAAAAACACATTGTCCATGAGAGCCATTAAAGCCATCTGCATAGGAAGCGCACAAGGGAGCACATGGCGCAGCAATCAAAGCAGGCTCCCAAAGAGCTGTATACATCTCACACAGCAGCACATGTGGCACAAACCACATGAAAGAGGCACAACGTTCCCTGCTGCCAAAACTACCAAGACAAGCAGACACGGAGCAAATGGGAGCAACAGTGTGGTCATAAGCACACACTGCAGATACACTGGTAGAAGGGGAATGTCTGAAGTGCAACAAGCAGACAGCAGATCATCACTGAGCTTTGAACACTGACAGAAATATCTGTTACTCATTTTTTAGGTCTTCTGCTTGCTGATGTCTAAACTACGTGTGGGACCTTTGTGTTTGGCTCCTTACTGGGTGCTCCAAGTGGTGCTTAATAAACACACTGTGCCAAGGATGAGGCTTGGAAAACCAAACTGTCCATCAATATTTCCTGAACTTTCAGTTTCAGATGGCCTACAGTGTTGAAGCAGTGCCTTCTTGCTAGCTCATTGTGTCTAACGTTTCCATGTGAATACAAAAAGCCAAAATAAGTCATGCTGGTGAAGGCCTAGGAAAAATGCAGTACTTTTTGTCTTTCTCCCTTCTTTTTCTTGGCAGGGAGCTGAATGCCAGTTCTTAATTTGAGCACTATTTCATCTGATCCCACTCATCCGTCATAAAGTGCTTGCTGCTGTTACAGCTCTGGTGTTATCATGGAAGCAGAATTTGATACCAAGTCACCTTAACACAGAACTTGATACGAATACCAGACAGTGTTTTAATCACTGAAGTTCTAACAAGAACTTCTGAAATAAACTCAATAGTTTAACTAGTTGTCATTTTGATGATAGAGTAACTTTTTTCCAAAAATCTTTAAGTACTTTAAGATTTGACATTAAAATCTACATATAAATTGATACTAAGATGATCTGCAAAAATATCCACTTAAGTTCCATCAGAAGTAATCCTTGACATATACTGACCATAGTTAGAACATGCCTTAACTATCTTATTTGCAACAGCTTCTAATGCTGTCTTTTCACTCATTTGAATCTGATCATAGAATCACAGAATTATAGAATGGCCTGGGTTGAAAAGGACCCCAAAGATTATCTAGTTTCAACGCCCTTGCCATTGTCAACCACCAGACCAGGCTGCCCAGAGCCACATCCAGCCTGGCCTTGAATGCCTCCAGAGATGGGGCATCCACAACCTCCTTGGGCAACCTGTTCCAGTGTGTCACCAACCTCTGAGTGAAAAACTTCCTCCTACCATCTAACCTAAATCTCTCCTACCTTAGTTTAAAGCCATTCTCCCTTGTCCTGTTACTATCCACCCTTGTAAACAGTCATTCCCCCTCCTGTTTATACACTCCCTTTAAGTACTGGAAGGCCACTTTGAGGTCTCCTTGGAGCCTCCTCTTCTCCAAGCTAATTTTAGTTCTACATTCCTCTCCTAATTCTACATACTCTCACTGCAGAACAGAGCTCATTTTCAGAACTACTTCTGGAATGTCTCTGTCAAGATCAAACCAATGAGTTGAGAGCGTGTCCTTAGAACATCTTTGTAGTAAGTCCCTCATTAATCACTCTGCTCAAAGGTCAGTAAGAGAAAAAATTCAATGCTTAATAACTTCTCATCTGAACCAGTTTTGTTTTGTGATATAACGGGATGGAAATTATACCTTTACATGTCATAGGAGAAATTTTAGGAACAACCGAACTCATGCTGTTGTTCTTCTTTTAAGACATATCTCAGCAAAATAAGAGTTTAATTCTTGCTTTTTTGCAAAACTTAATTTATGAGACAAGTTTTCCTCTTAAGTTTCCTCTGTAAGGCTTCAAAGAAACATTATACTGGTCTGCTCAGTGGCATTTCTCCCTGTCTGTGCTGTCTGCTCTTCCAATCTTTGCATAGGTACCAGTGCACCTGATATCCAAAGGGAAGGACATCTTCAAACATAGCTAAAAGGTTGTACTGAGACTCCGAAAACAGATAGCATTCCAAACTGAACGTGGTGCTTAAATGTAGCAGAATGTAGGCCATGATATTCTCCAGAATTTCTCTCTTTTTTTTGGATCAGAGAAGCAAGACATAATGTTTACTTCGGTTGGCCACCAAAGTGAATAAATACTAAAGTGTCTGTATCTATTCCTTATGCAAACAATACTCAGTACATTCAGATATACCCTTAACTACAGATCTCCACAGCTACTGAGTAAAATTTTTACTCCTTGCTCCCTTGTGTTTTTTCTAATACTAAGCCTGATGTGCCACAGTGACAGCAAGGATCCCAGCGCTGCCACTGTTTTGGATTCCAGGTACAGCCCTGGCCTCCCATGGGATGGCTACAGTCAGGATTCCTCAGGTTAAAAAAAAAAAAAAAAAAGTCCTTTCTTTCTTTATTCATCACATAGAAGAGTTCCCTAAACAGAATCAAAAGTAACAGAATCAGTAAAAGCACATAAAAAAAAACTTTGGCTCTAACAATATTCAAGGCAAATAAGAACGAGTCACAGCATAAAAAACTGAGACGGCCTGTGGGGGAGGGATATCAAAACAATACAGATAATGTATTTCATTGAATAAAATATCAAGTTTTCACCAGTTAAACCAGTATAAACTGGTTTACAGTGCTTACGGTGTACATTTGTCCTTAGAAGTGAAAGCAAATACCTGTCATGCCTTTACTGAGTAGTCTTGTTGTGGGAATTTATTGTCCTTTCTGTTTACCTTGCTAATTCTCAGAAATAGTAAAAAAAGTAATCAAACAATCTTCCTCACATCTTCATAATCACAGTGTTAAACATATATTTAAGTACCATACAGAACAAACCATATGGATAAAGCCTACATGTGTCTGCCCAGCTCATTTCACTTTTTGGCTCTTTTGCGTGAAAGAGGATTTTTTCAGTAAGAACCTGGGCAGTTCCATGTCTGAATGACTTCCAGTAAATGTTTTATTCAAGTCTCAAAAGTTAATAGATTTTATTTAGGGGAAATATCTGCTCCTTCAATTAGCAGAAAACAACAATAACAAAACAAGAAAAAAAAAATCAAAAACCATGAAATGAGCATGGTTCTCAGGTTCTCAAATGCGTGCATGACTAAGGTCAATGGGATGAGTATCATTAACATCTGAGTGGAACAGTAAAACAAAAAAGGTCTTGTATACTCTGGATTGTGTACAAAGGAGAAGATTGTATACTGTACACAGTAGTTCAGTTTACACCATTTAACAACCTAACTTCAATCCAGATACGTCTTTCTAAAGAAGCTTTTTTACAAATCGTAATTTTATTTAGTTTTTTTAGTTCCAGATTCCCTTCATGCAACATCACCTGTCAGAAAGCCAAACGAAATGAAAAGGCCAAACGAAAATATAATTCTAGAAGTAGATACTCCATCTTCTTGCAAATTATGAGTGGATTAAGTATTGAATTGGATAACAAGCAATTAGTAAGAGCACGATGAAGGGGAATTATATACTGATGAGAAATCTGACAGTAGTGGAAATTCTTGCTCAATGAGATGCTCCCTATCTTCAAGAGTCAAATTCTGGTCACTATAAACAGAATGCTGAACCAAGATGTACCACACAGAACCGCCACTGGTGTGCCTTTACAGCTCTCCCTTCACTCTTCCACTCACGGCAACCAAATGCTGGAACCATATTTTTAAGGGGCTTTGAAAGTTCTCAAAATACTACATGGACAAAATATTACATGGAGAAAATATTTCCAGGAGCAGTGCAATTTTTAAATTTTAGGCTGTTTTTGAAAACACTGCATAATGCTCATGCTAGATTAACAAAAATTTCAATCATGTATCTACTTCCACAAGTCCTCTAATTTTTCATTCACCCCCTTATATCAATGTATCTGATGCCAGTTTGTTCTTACTGGCCCACTTCTCCCACAGACATAAGGAGTCATTTCTTTATAATATATCTACCCCCAGTCTCTTGTCTCCCCAGTCAGTTCTTCCACATCTTCCCTCAACAAACTTCGGTACGGTCAGACTGGCTTTGGCCAGAATGAGCCCACATCCTCTATGCCTTAGTGTTGACCTCTGTGAACAGTTCCAGAGCTGCTCCTGCATTCTCCTCCTCCTCCCTATTTACACATCTAATATGATGCCTTGACTGCACTGTGGTAACACCCAGGCCCCATCAGAGCCCATAAAAAACTTGCAGAGCTACTGACCTTTGTAAGCGTGGAGGAGAGGCAAACACGGGCCAAGGATTCCTGACCCAAAAATCCAAGCCCAACCTCCCGTCTTGTATCATCTGACCTACAGAAATACCTCTTGCTCAATCTTGTCTTTAAATATGAGTCCTGAATTGTCAGAAGAGTATCTGTTATGTCTGCAGCAGTACGTTGCATGTTGCTTTGAAGGACCAAAAGTTTGAACAAAATCTTTGGAAGACAAATATCCGCAAAGCACTAAAAATCTGCACTGGAACAATAATCATTTTCATTGTGAGAAGTCCCCTTTCATGAGACAAACAAGGAATCTCCTTTTAGCTTTTGCCATTGGCAATGAAAAAATAGCATTTTTGAAATAAATGTGCACAAAATGACCACGCTGTGGTCTGACCCAAAATCCAAGGCAAATTTGAATCTACATTTTTGAAAGACTTCCAGCTACATCTGAATTGGTATTCCTAAAATATCCAGTTTGTGAAAAAAAAACCTGCCACAGTTTCAAAGAAAGTGCTGTGTGCATGATTTCGTTCTATAACACAAACGTTTTTACAACAGCAATCACTGATGTTGGCCTATCAGACAAGAAATACTGCCAAGTTAGCACTCTTTATGACTTCTCAGATTTGGCTAATATATTTTGGCAAATAATTTTTTGCTCATGGGCATGAGAACCCAATACAGAACTACTTGACACTCAACCGCAGCTGGAAGAGAGAATAAATTACTCATCTAATATCCATAAAATGTTCCCTTTCTCATACATTCACTTAGCTGTATGACACCAGGGAATCAGCCCTCTCTCACTGTCATCTGGTTAATTTTCAATTAAGTGGACTGAAATTTCAGTTGGGAAGCTTAAATTAAGTTTAACCAACTCATTACATTATAGATACGTTACTATTGTTTGAGCAATATTAAATTTATATTTAGGTCCTGTTGATAAGGCAGAAACACAGTCTATAAAGCTTCTTAGCATTTGTGGAGCTAAGTGGAGAATAAGAGAGAAAAAGGGAAGGAATTAGAATATTGAAAGACAAAGGAGCAATAAAAAGAAGAAAAAGTGTAAGAGGGAGAGTATTAATTCCACAGAAGAGTAAAGTATTTCAGAAAGGGAAAGACTGAGAGCTTATTTACAACAATAAATTTTCATAGATAAGAAAAAAGCCATGAGTCACAGTGACACAACATGATGGAATTTAATCCAGCTGTTTATGTCCTATGGCAACTCCAGATAAGTAATATCAAAAAAATAAATTTGGAAATCCAGATGGCAATAAATATTTTCCTCATCAATAAGGAACAGATGCCAAAAGCACTTTTAACACACAAGAATTATTATACTGAGATCCCATCCTCCAGCTAATACATGCTAAAGTGAAAAGCTGGACAATACATTCTTGGTTTCTTTTTTTAATTTACTTCACATGCTTCTCTTACTTTTTCCTATTTTTGTGTTATTGTGCTAATCCCCTCCTACAGACTGAGTAATGGGTGTAGGGACATCCTTTCTTTTATAACAAATTTTAAAATCTAGTATAGGCCATAAAATGCTCTCTGAGAGCAATTATAGTTTTCTAGTCAACTGTCAGGAAACAAACGCTACCTTTCTGTACCATTGTAATTTTGTAGTATCATTCTGAATGCAAACACTTCAGTGAACATTCTGGTCATTTGTAAATTGCTTTGGAGCTCTCAAAACATCTGTCTAGAAAAGATAATTATCTTCACTTAACTTATGTGAGAAACCCAGGAAATATTTTCTGTTGCAAAAGCTGAAAAGTGCAAATTAATCGAAAAAGAAATGGCTCCCATTAGTTTTATAAAATCATAGTTAGTTTTAGTTTTATAAAATCACATGTAATCGGCACTTTAAACGAAAATTAAAAAAACCAGCCTGGACCAAATTAAGAACTAACAATGATGTTTTCCATTACAGGAAGGAGGAAAATTGCTTTCTTTATCAGATCCTGGAAAAGTATCCACTCACATTTGCTTGTGAAATAGTCTTGGATATATGCTTTCCTGCAATTATATTCAAGTATTTTCATTCTTGATTTTGCTTGGAGTGAAACAAAAGGACCATTAGCAATAATAAAAACCTTTGGAAATGCATATGCAAAAAAAGAGCACAAGTTAAGATTACATAGCCCAGTCTAGATGTGTTGTTTCCTAATAGGTATTCAAATTCATAACCAGTGTTGACATTTTGGCAAGAGGTAGTTATGCATAAAAAAATCAGTAGATTAGTAGTTACTCCGTGGATGTGCCATGTTCATCCAGGCACGAAAATAAACTACTTCTAGAAAACCCTCACTTATCCATCATGTTAATTCCTATCATAAGCCCTATTTTAAGGGACAGGCATGCACCAAGTGGTTCCAAGGGGAAAAGTACTAGTACTCCTAAATCCAGCAGACATGAGAGACTTAGAAGCACCTGGTAGCTATAGCAAAGTATTACTGTGCAAAGCCACAAGACTTTCAGTGGAGGCCATCAAAGTTAGCTTGCTATGTGAGCTGCAATGAAACCAGACACTTTATCATTCCCAGTGATAACAGGTTGGCATTCTCATCTGAAGACAGGTGAAATAATAAATCTCAAAAAGAAAAGTTACATTTTATATGAAACACTTGCTGAAATAATAAATCAAGCATAGAAATTTAATTGTAGGCTTATCTTTTCCCACTGAAAAATTCTACTAAGGACAATATCCACCTTTGAGTACATACATAAGACTGAGAACTCACTAGTAGCAACAAGAAGCAGAGCATTACCACATCTCCTCTGACTCAAGCAGGTAAATCCTTCTGCCTTTGCTAGCACATAGCAAAGACCTAAAAGTCCTAGAATGTGTCCTAGAGATGGACCACAGGGGTGGCATTTCAGATCCCTCTAAAGAACATGCCACTTACTAGTACTTATCAAGTCCTGGTCTTACTAGAAAAGAACATTAATAAATTAGCTTCTTGGGAAGTGTTCAAAGCTATTACAACTATTGTCTTTCTCTCAGTTATTCTACGGTGAAAGTGTTGGGTGACAAAAAGAAATCCATATGATAACTGAACTTGTGACAGCTCTTTAGTTGACTTCCAGCAAACGGATCCAGCATTTAGGATTTCAGATAAAAGCAAGATATCTTCTGCTGGTATAAAGCCATACTGTTCTGCTAAGGTCATCTAAAACATGAGGATACATGCACAAGACAGTATTATTAGATATAGTACGATGAGTCTATCACATTGATATTTTCTCTGTAGGGAAAAAATGATAGTGCCTAAAAGCAATCTTAGTGAATACTGAGCTATATAATCAACTTCATAAGAGGAAATATAAAATATTTTCTAGGGAAAAAAAATGCATAATATGACACTGCATTACTATAATTTCCTACCTTTCCCATCTGACTATTTTGTATCCAAAAGCTTTCCTTTGACACTGGAAAGCTATCTAATTGAATTACGATGCATCCATTCCTTTAAATTGGGATATATCTTTATTCTCAAATATAATGCTCTAAGACCAACAATTTGGATGTAACTAACTGTGTATGATGTCTCAGTGGTACTTCCTACAGTGCTTGCAAAGGGATTTTAAAGCATTCACCAAAATTACCCCACTTTTTTTCTTTAGTAATTTTACTTCCTACTGCAAATTTCTGCTTTTTTTTTTTTTTAGACAGAAACTTTACTTGCTGAAGCGTAGCAGATAGCAACTAACTCATATGTGCCAATGACAGCACGGTGTGCAAATCCTGCACGCACACAAATCTAAGAGAAAAAATGATCGATGTGCATTTGCTCACTGTCTTTCAAACCCTTTTCTAAGAATACAAGCAACCAAAATGGTTTCTTTAGCTTCAACTTAATGCAAAAGATACAACACAACGTAATTCCATTCTCAAAATAGACGGATCAAGGAGATAAATACATAACTGAGAATAATATCTTTGCATTTTGTATAACATTATTATAAAACAGGTTCTGAGGGCTACAGTGTTAACCAGCCTTTCAACTGTAGCAGTTCAATGCTGCTGTGGTTTTCAGGCAGGTGCCCTAGCAGATGCCCTAGAAGCGTATAGGAGGCCTATGCATACACTGCAGCATTTCTTTACTGGACTTAGATGGCTATCTAAGATATTTGGCAGCAAAGAATCATTTAGAGCCAGGTCACTGTAGCATGAGTGCAATTGGCTCCAGCCAGAAGGGAACTGTTCCAGTCCCTCTTCTTTTTAATTGTTTCCGACATCTTGCGAAGGAAATAAAGCAACAGAGAAAAGCATTCTGCAAGAATAACAAAAAAAATCTGTTTATATTTCAAAATACCCTGAGGAGAAAGGGAGAGAAGATTTCTCACCTGTTGCTTATTACCAAGAAATGCAAATAAGTCAATAAAATCAGTCTCTGCAGTATTCATCTTTCCTTCTTCTTTATGCCTCAAATGTGCACAAAGGCCCAGCACAAAGGCTTGAACACATGACAAATAACTTGTTCACTGGGACAGATTATGGACAGGCCCTATAGCATGAATTATGACAATTAATGTCCAGTAAGGGGATACGGGTTAAAATATACAAGAACATCAAACAAAAAGCCCAAATGCTGACAGTATATTAAAAGTATTGTAAGCAGTTTTAGAAACCAAAATATCTAAAATTATTAGCTAATATTAAATGACAAGGGACTATGTTTAACCACTAGCTTTGAAACAGGGTCACTACTCTGAGGAATTTTAAGAGGTCAGTAAATGGTCCTTTTGCTCAGTCTGGAGAGCCATACATTCTTTAGGACAGTCCTGTTTATTTGTTTACCTTTGCTGACATTTTAAGTGAAATCACTGGTTTCTGATGCACAAATGCTTAAACTCACACTCCTGACTAACCTGCTTCAATATTAGCCCTCCACAGCATCTGCATCAACCAAGGCACTGCCCCCTACACACTGAAATGGGAACATACAGGGAGGAATTCAATTCAGCTAAAATGTAGGTGTCTGGACCATACCAGATTTCCATGTTAACCCTATAATCAATGGAAAGAAACAACCCCTCAGCAAGCAAGTCCTTCCAGCCATTTTAGACAATTTTTTCAGAGATGAAACAGTCACTCGAAGTATCCATCTCTTTCTATTTCACTGAAGGGAAGCCCAGAGAATTTAGATTATATGTCTAGCTTTTAGTTGTCTAAAATTAGACATGATGAATCCCACTTACAATGCAATACTGTCCATCTCTTAAAACACCAGTAAAGTAATGCATTTTTCTGTTTGAAGACTTTTTCCAGAATCCAAACAACTTCCTCTCTGCAGCTATGAGCAGATGAGTACATTACCTAGAAAAAGAATTTTTAAAGAAACCGTTCTGTCCCAGATGGAGAGATGGTATCAGTGGTATTTAGTCTCTAAGTAATAAATTTTCTGCATCAAAGTCAGATCTCCATCTGACTAAAAACATCAGGACTGTGTGTCCAATAAAGAATCATTTTTGTGATTTAAGCTTCATTTTTAGAGGATGTTTTCATGCTTCCACATGACTACCAAAATGAACTTGTCTGAACTCAATTTGATCTTTCATATTACTGCACTGAGACTCTTTAGCCTAAAGACTGCTTCTTTGTGCTAGTCCCTTTAGAAACTCCTGAAATATAGAAGGGTCATCATAACTTTGTAACATCCACTGGAGAAAACTGTATTTGTGCTTGTGCTTTTCCCCGAAAGGCATCGCTCCATCAGCAACCACAAATGTCTGTGCATTAACGTCCATGAAATCCTTAATCTTTATAAGGCTGTAGATAATTATTGTTCTCCAGACACGGAGCTTTCTGCAGAAAATGCCCATTATTATTCTGATTTTTCTTCAGTTGTTTTCAGCCTTATGCTACTACAGTGGAAACTCTCATCTTTCTAAAAAATTCAAGAGAAGAAAAAAGGAGAGCAAATGTCACGTATTTGCTATATCAACTCATAAAACCACAACACAGACAAGAAATGGGTTTAAGCCAAAAAGGCTGGAGCCATATCCCGATCTGAGCCCTCCTACAGAATGAGCAGACTGAGATCCTCTGTTCTGGTCTGGATTCAATTCTGCTGTAGATGGAAATCATTTACACTGATTAAGAAAAGACTTCCCAGAAAAACACAACAATACTGAGTTCAAATTCACTATCTTTATGTGTCTCCAACTCCATAATACATCTAAGAACTTGCAAATCTCACTGTGTTCCTCACAAGTAAGTCTCTGGGGCAGAAGGTGGGAACAGGCAGACTTCTCTGTGCAACTCATAAGCTATCCATTGAATTGACAGACCAGCTCATTTACACCACCCTTTGCACTGCTTCTGCTCCAACCTTTGTCTTCTTAACCCTCTCCTGTGTCTGATTCTCAAACTAGAGAGCTGGCTGATCATATGATAGTGCTGCTGTGCTGATGTGACAGACTGAGCGCTCCTGCTTAAGCCAACCAGACTTTTGCTACAGTTGTATTTTGTCCCTCTAACATTTTGAATCTTGGGAAAACAAGGATTTGTATTGGTTGGTCAGTCTTCTATTTAATGCACATGCTACAACTCCATGCAGTTCAGAATTACATCAACTCCTAGCAGATGGAGTCCATTCAAATGAGATATTTTTCACTAGTTTGACTTCTACCATTTGGCGATAAGAGACCCTAAGCCAAGGCAGGGGGATAAGAATTTTTTTCTTGAGCAAGTATTTACTGATGTGCTACAATCTGCGTTGGTTCTACCACCATCTAACTTGTCAGTTATTTTATAATTTATTTGTAGAGTTTCATGCCTGTGGGTGGGAGTATTTCATTAATGTAGATCCAGACCTGTGGATCTGACTGAACCCTTTAAAACCTCTTGCATCTCTGCAAAAAATACTCACTGAAAATGAAGATAAAACCAAGACTCTCCAGCATTATCTAAAATCAAAAATTGAGTTATTTTAATATTCTATAAATTGCTGAATCACAATGCACTGGTTGGTTCCACAACATTAGCTGGAACTATTACATTAGGTAACACACAAAGCATCTCCTGCCTTCAATAAGTCACCAAGTCAGAGAAGACCAAATACTCATACCATTCACCCTTTAGCCTCCACATTAAGCCCCCAAATTAAATCCATACGCAAAACTGTAATATTGGTGGTGTATGCTTTACTCTCAATGGACTTGTCTGTAAGGAAAAACAAATTACTGGAAATTGCAAGAACCTAGCTTCACTACAACAGAAAAAGTATCTTGACACGTTTATTTATTTGAACATCATCTCTTCAGAATAAAGCCTAGTACTGAAGACAATGACTCATCTAATACTATAGCCTGATTTAATGAAGCACATAGTGACAAATACAGACAACTACATCTGCACATGATTTTTCTATACAGCTGTGAAAACAATTATTACCTCCGAAATGGCTATACCAGTCATACAAGTTGTTTGAGATTTCCTACATCTCTTCTGCTGGATTTATGTACCTTTGTGTACCATTGTTAACATACTGTGTGACAGACACTGGGATATCGCCAGTCGTCCTCCTGTTTTAGGCTAAGGATATGGGGAAGCCATAAAATAACCAGAAGTACTTTGCAGCAAATGGGCACTGCGGCAAGCAGATTTGTTCACTGATAGCTCTTCCAGAGCTATGAGGCCTTACAAAAGATTTGGTAGCCTTAAGCACACCTAGGAATTTACTGGATAAGAAAAGGGTTGGGATTTCTCCAAATTCCTCTGGGAACTTTTCATGAGTCTCTTAATGTTGATTGTCCCTGAGCAAATCTGTAACATCATCTGCTTTCCTATGGTACTGCAGATATTCATGTCTTGGAAATGCAAGCTGACACAAGGGATGAGGTTGAACTGCAAATTACAAAGCAGTTCATGGAAATATTTACGTGCACTATTAATAATGATTAAAAAAAAAAAGAATAAAAACAAGACACTACCAAGCCAAACTTTTCAACATCAAAACAAGCAACTACTATGGCAATTGGAATAATCCCAAATCATTCAAAACTTAGAATTAGGGCTTTTATTTTCATCTTCTGCTGTTCCCTAAAGCCCCTTAGCGCTTTAAAGGCTGGAAGTCAGATGCAGGTCTGATGGGAAGACCAACAAGCAGACTCTGGCTTTTGTTACACTGGCTCCTACCACATTCAAACCCAGTTTGCCCAGCCAGGGCTTTAGCAGTCTGCTGCTACATTTTCACTTCTCTAAGGACTCGACTCTGAATCATCCCTTACTTTTATGCACTCCTCCCACACACAAGGTCTCATATGAGGCAACCTATCTTTCCTTGCAAAAAAGCCACACAAAGATTCCCTCGTGAGCATGTGTAATACTGCTGCTGAATTGGAGGAGGATAGAATCCAGAGAACTAAGAGACCAAGCACAAAGCCAGAGTGGAAGCAAAGAGCAGAGCCTTGAACTGCAGTTCCACCAGGCACTATACGGTAGTATGGGACCAGGTCAGCTGTCAGATTAACACAGCACTCTACAGATAATGGAATGCTAAGTAGGCAGACAGCCTCTTTTTCTATTTTATGTTTGCTTTATATTTTTCAGGGGTAAAAACAGTCAAGTTTAGCTCAGAACATGCTAGCTTTCCAATACCATTTACCACACTAATTTCAGTGACTCTCTCCTTGTTCAAAACAATTCTGGATCCCTTTAGAAAACAATTCCAAAATTATCTTTGGGTAGTCAGGAAGGTTTATGGATAGGTCTTCTCAATTTCTAAAAGTAATTTTGAGCATATCCACCAATTATGACAAAATAACTGTCAGTATTATCAACTTACACTTCTAATGTAGCACAAGCTCTTCTATCCTAGATGTATTTTTAAGTCATCCAGGGACTGATTCATTAAGCAGACAAGAATCTGTGGAAGATGGTAGCACTGCCTAACAGTGCACAGTAGCAGAATTTTCCATGACACAGTAGTACTAAAAAATAATTCTTTTGGCTGTGAATTAACACTTCGTAGGACTGTGCTCAGAAGTTAGTCATGGTAAACTACAGAAATAAACCACCAGAATTATTACCCACTTTCCATTAAGTGCAGAGTATCATTTTTAAGACCTTGATACATTATTGAGATCATCCTTTTTTTTTTTTTTTTTTTAATCAAAAAAAAGTTTTTGTACTAAGGGAAAGATGTGTTAGTTCTACAATGGGTATTATTATAAGACAGTGCCAGCTGACAGGGAAGCACTCTCTGGATTCTTGTTAATGAATTTCCATTCAGTTAGTGATTCAGATAACTATTTTCATGAAGAGCAAATTTTAATTTTCTTAGAATGCTTCCATTAAACCATACTGCGTTCAAAAGCAAGGTGATGCCCAAGTATTTGGAGTTCCAGGCATGTAATAAAAATGGGCTTGAATTTTCATGTTATATAAACTTCATGTAAGTTTGAAAGTGACAACAGAAGCAGAAAAGTCTGCATCTTGTTGGTATAGCAATTCATTTAGTGTGGACCTTTAAACAAAGTTCCCACATCTCTTCAAATGATATTTCAATTAGAAGAATATTTGATACTACAACATTGAAGTAATCAGAGAAATTGCCTGTGAAAAGTAATTCTAAACAATTTGCTACTTTAATTTTATGGGAAGTTTAGTTGGGAAGATTTTTGGCAAGCAGAAGAATTTTGGGGAGATTAGGGAAGGTTATTTTAGTCATCAGATTTGCAAAAATCTCCTGCATTAGGAAAGCTCAGTTTTATTGTATTCATTTGCCTCGTCTTTACTCAAGAGAGCACAAAATTTCAAGGGCACCCACTGAGCTTTAGAGAAGTTCCTGTCAGATTATTTATATGTATAGTGCAGTATCCTAAAGGGGAGAAAACAAATAATTTCATCATTACAATGATATGTTGAAGGATTTTCATGTGCCATGCTAAAGGAAGAACTCCATGATCAAATAATTTCCATCTATCATTTCTATGACTTTTGTATTTTCAGTGTGATGTAGTTCAAACGTTCCATTTTGCTGTCATGCACTCAATGTAATCTACAAGTTTTGTAGCTCTTTACAGAGCAGATTCATGAAATTGTACTGAAGGTTTGCATTAATCCGTTCTGTTTGGGAAGGTCTTTTATATGACACAAAAATATGCCAGTTAAATATTTTATAGAGATAGATAATTTCTTTTTAATATTTAACTATATATATAGCAAGAGACTTCAGGAATATTACAGTCTTTTTTCATAGATGTCAACATAGACATCTCCTGAAATACACATTCAACTTTAACAAGCTGAACAGCTTGATATGGAGAGGAAATTAAACAGTTTCAACATCTCAAATACTGTCAGGATTATGCTTCTTCTAAGACTCACTCAGGAGTTCAACACTCCGAACGCATTCAGATTTTCAAACTTCACTGACAACCAGCAGTAACATCCTGTAGGCTTCTCAGTCCACTTTAAGTGACAGTTGACAGAGAGAATGGAACATTTCAGGGTCTGAGCTTTCGCACCAGCATCTGACCGATCAGTGACAGTTTTGGTGTTTATTTAAAAGTAAGCAAATAAATATCATAGACTGGGAAACAGAACCAACATTCTGAGTGAGTAATCTAACACAAAGGTTACCACAGAAGGTGTGAAAATAAAACATGATAAACAACATTTTGGAGCAATGTGCTGATTATTTAAACTCTCAGCCACCGTTCAGCATAGATACCAGCTTATTGACAAGTTGCAAGGTACTTCTCCTAGCTACATCTGGCTACATTTCACCACATAAGATATTTTTTAAAAAACACGCTTTAGCATATATTCTTGTCCCAACACCACCTCAGCGAACAAATCACCAGTTTCTCCCAACCCCTCTCTTCCTATGCTTTTAAGTTTGTGTTTGTGAAAACTGACCTACTGAAGAGTAAGGAAAGGGAAGCTGTGAGGAAGGGAGAAACACCTGACGTCCTCTTGCCTGCATGTCAGGGGGCCATAGGCATGCACACAGGATGCCACGTGTAGAAAGGTTTATTTGTCTTTGTTTGAAAATCAAACTTTAACTTTGCTTTGACTTTGGTACCAACATAAAAAATTGGGACCGAAGATGTGTTTGTGCAGACTACCCAGGCCATATTTCACTTACTGAATTGTATAATCAATAGATATTAAGATGTTACAATCACAAAAAAGAACAAGAAAGTCAAGCAAAGTAGACTAAGATCACAGGAGAAAATAAATGGAGGGCTTACCCATACACTAGGCTAACCCACAAAAAACACCAGAAGAGGGGATCTCCAGAAGAGATCCTTCCCCACTGGCAGTCAGCTCTTAAATGGGTCTAGGAGAGGTGCAGCCAGGCTCCACCCCTTCCTGCAGCACAGGTGAATTGCCTTCAGCTGTGCTCCTCTGGCTGACTCATGGCTCGCCTCAGGTGATCAATCAGAGGTTCAGGCCGTGACTCAGCAGTTCCCATACACTGAATGCATGCTGATGCCATCACAGGGCACTTTTCTCTTTTCCAGCTCCCCACAAGTTGATGTCAATTTTCATGAAGTAAGCAAAATTAGAAGATTTCAGCAAAATAAAATATGTGCACTAGTTGCTAATAATAAATGATGTTGATCCCACAGAGGGAAAGAGCAAATGAACAAGAATCAAGGCAGTTACCAGTACGGACAGAAGTGCAGGAGGAGACAGCTCTGTCAAAACTTTTGTGAAAATTTAACATCAAACTAAAGTTTGTTCTCAGATGTCATATTCTCTTTTTTTCTTTTTTCATAGATACATGGGCATAGATACATGGGAGATATATCATCATTTTGAAGCTGCCAAATGCACTAAATCTCCCAGCTTTAGCTTGTTCTCAAAGAAGAGGCAAATGCTCTAAGACTTAGTAAACAACTAGCCTGCAAACTGAAAACACCCACAGCTCTGCCTTCTAAATCCACTGACACAGGAGTAAAATTAATTTAAGACATCATCTCACAATTAGGTATTTTTGCCGAGGGAGGATGGAGTTCTCAGTTTTCAGGTTTTCATAGTTTTCAGTTTCACTTTTTTGGGCAATACGGAGTTCTTTAGCTGAGTTCCTTAGCTTTCACTTGTGACATAAGCAATTGCAGTGCTATGGAATCTCCTTGACATACAGAGACAAACACGGCTTATGGCAAAAGGGATTTGGTGCAGTGGACAGAAAGAAACAGTCCTGAACTTCAGAAAAGGCTGAATCTGGATCTGACATTTACGGTTTACACACGCTTCTGGACAAACAGTCCTGCTGTGCATGCTGTAACAAATGGATCAGTGATTCAGCACAACATACTAGCCTATAACAAAGACTGCTGTTCTTGCTGGGCCAAGAAGTGGAGGGTCACACACAACCATGCAGCACAGCAGAGTCCTGACTAAAAGCTCATGGAAGCCAGTGGGAGGTTTCCCGTGGCTCCAAGTGGCTCTGAAACCAAATTCTTCTCCTTTCTTAAAATATCCTAACCCTCCCTCCAAACTGGCATGTCAGCAAGGAGACATGTCAGAGAGGCCCAGCAGAGTCTAGCACTGCTAAGATATAAAAAGCTCCAGGAGTGCCCAGTCCCCTTACCCATCTCGCTAAGCACTTTTTTTTACTCCTACTCTCCACGGTCTTCCCGGTAGTGTTATTTGGACCTAAAACATTTTGGAATTCCAATCATTCCACATTTCTGCCTTGAGGACAGATAAAAACAAAAATATGTTAATAAGATTCACAATCGTAAGAACTATATGGAGGAAATTATGGGGAAAACTGTGACAGTGATGCAAAACCCACTATGTGAAAATCCGCTGGGTATGACTTTTAGAGTTTTCTATGAATACCCTGAAACCATTCTTTAAACTAATGCTTTTATCCAACAGCCATTCACATCTGGGCATTTTATAGGTCTATTATATGCCTTGCCAAGAATACTGCGGTCACACTCGAGTCCAAACAGCCTCTCAGAAAAAAAATCCTCATTGGGACAAAATGAAATAAGTTTGGTTTTTATGACATTTGGAAGGACAAGACTGTAACAAAATTCAGTGTGTAGCTGACAACTGCCATCTACTATGCCAGGGTAGTGGCATAGTATCTGCTTTTTCTCTTCCCAAGATGAAGAAAATTAGCGATATGAGACTGCAAGTGGCAATTTTGAGGGTGAGGCTGGTTGTGAATTTAAACAATAAAATCTAACTATAAATCGGCTCAAAATCACAACTCTCAAAGTAAGCACTGAAGGACAATAGTAATGGGAGAGAGGAGATCCTGACTGTAGGCCTTTCACACATTCCTAGTGCAAAATAACAAAGATGAAAAGCCACACCGAGTACAGGCAATGATTTGTCCAAAGGCTAAGTTTATACTGCAGCCCAGAAGAGAAATAGGATAAACGAGCCAAATACACCTTTGTATTTCCATAGCTGCTATCAGAACTTAAAACATAAGGCTTTCTCTCCATATTAAAACTGACTGTGATGCAAGTTTTCTGCATCGTCCTACAGGTTCATGGACCCAGGAACAGGCTGAAGAGAAGGGAGTTCAACAAGGCACAGAACTTTACATTGACCTTACACTGACTCCCAGTCACCAATGGGGCACAGTCATTACCTCAGGCTGATCTTTACAGAACTTGGTCTCTGCTGTTTTCTTGGCAGCAGTGCTCAATCTCTTTCCAGCTCAAATAATCTGCCAAGCAACATTTCACCACTGCCATTTCTTACGGCACACAACTAGTCTTTAGTTTTTATGCCTACTGTGCATGCCAGGTCCTTGTACTCAGGGAGACTTCTGTGGGACTCAGTTCAGGCTCAGTGATTCTTGCAAGGCAAACAGGGCCACAGACTATATCCTAAAGAGTTCAGCTGGTCCAGAAATAACCTCACTACTTCCACTATTTCTTCAGAATGAAAATTAAAGGAGATGGTCAGGAGCAAAAATTAACACCTGATGAACATACTCCTGCTGAACCAGTGTGACATGGTGACACGCTGTGTGTGCATGTGATTGAGAGAATGCACATGTCCTGTAGAATTCTGGAAAAAAAAGAAGCCTTATGGCAGCAGACAGTTCACCATAAAATCTGTGAATATTGAAAACAAAATGAAAAGGTGTGGGACTGAATTTCACCTTTCTCTGGAAATCATCAGCCACAATATCTATGGCACCTCACCAAGAAAAGCTTTAGTTAATGCCTGGCATTTTCTGATCTTAATTCTTTAAGCCTAATTTTGACCTGTATGAGACGCTGAATCAAAATTCCTTCTCTATATAAGCAGCAAATACCTAGCTGAGGTCTTACATCTTCTATCTTCAGCATATCACTTCCCTTACCAGGGAGAAAATATCCTTTACCAGGGATAAAAGCCAAGTTTCTTTGCTGGCCAGTTACAAAAGCATATAGTTTTCAGACACTTAATGCATAAATACTCGGTTGGTTCAGAGAATGTCACATGGGCCCCTTCTCTAAATTCCAGTCTAGCAAGGAGATTAAGTCATCTCATCCTTTGAGTTATAGAAGACTAGAGCAACACTTGCTGCTGTTAACTCATTAAGAAATTTCTGAGTTATTGAGAACAGTCCACTGTTGCAAGCAGACTTTTCAGGGCCCATATGATGACTGAATTGAAAGATGGCATTTTAACCATTGACTATCCCATAGTAAGGTCAAAAAGTTCATGGCTAGAGGAAATAGTAAACTATATTTCTCTTTGTCACAATGAATGCTAAATTATACCATTTGAAATAATTACAAATGTCAGTGTGCATTTGTCAGTTTATGTATAGCTAAGCTAAGAAAGATCGATGATGCCATACAAAGCATTGCAAAGGCCTGTCTGCCTGGGGGACAGTATACCAATCTGATCATTTACATCCAGGACAAATGCCTAGATGAAAGTTTCTATGATGATACAAAAAGTAAACCTGGAATATATACAACATAGGCTACAAAACAGAACCACATTTGGTTCTGAGGGTAAAACCCTGGAGATGAAAAAGAGCTATTTAAGCTAAATATTGTCAAAACGACAAACTGTCCAACAGCTGAAAATTAGAAGATGGTTTCTAACCAAATTGAGATTTTGTAATCTCAATTGTAACCTTTCCATTAGAGTAATGGAGGCTTATTCATACTGTCAGTGATACTCCTCCCATCTCAAAGGGATTCTTTTGTATTTCTTTCTTCATTCTTTTCAAAAACAAATATTTGCTCCCATTTGGCACCTCCTGAGTGCTTATCCCAAACACTTTTCTAGGAAAGTATGTTCTAGTGTATGTTCTTTTGTATGAACAACTTCTATTTAATCTACTTTCTTTCCCCACATGACTGGATTAAAGTTTTATGGGGCCAAGGGTAAAACCAAACAATAAAAATAATCTTACTGTCATTGTCACTAAGTTTCACAGTAATTCTGTTGTGTTTTTCATCGTTTATTTCATCCTTTTTCCTCCTCCCTTCTTTAGATGATTAATTTCTCTACTTGCTGTCCCTCAGTCTAAAGTCTTCCCTGCTGTTCACATGAAAGAGTGTAAGTTACTGACTGTTGAAAACTTGAGCTGAAGCACAGCCAGGTCAAGATGAGGTTATATAAAAGTCTAAAGGCAACTTTTTTAGGTCACATTCTCAGCAGCACGGATTCTGAAAGTTTCAGTAAGTACACTGCACTTAATGCTCTATTTGACAGTATTCATTCCACTAATAGAGTCCATAGACAGTTTTTAACATGTATTTCTACCATGCACCTATAAGCACACCCTAAAGCACATACAGTACTTGTGTCACTTCCTGGCTACCTACACAGCAAGGCACTTATTTCTTCTCATGCACAGTGAAGATGAAACTTCAAAGTAGCTTTTTTTTTTCCCCCAGAATAATTTTAAAGCAATACTGCAGGGTTATTTTTTATTTTGGATGTTTTTTGTTGTTTTCTTTCTTTTTTTGCTATATGGAGCTGATTCAGTCTTTGAAATGATAGACAAAATGCCTTGTCATTCTAAATACTTTACACTGTGCATGTTTGCTTCCTTTCTTAAAACTATTTCATAGTCTAACTCTGACTGTGAGGAATCTCTAGTACATAAAAGGTGTTTACTTTGCTTCTTTCCCTGGTAAAATGACCTTTACAGTATTTTGGTTAAGCATTCTTATGACTGGAGACTCGTCTGAATGTTTTAGACTTGAAACCCCTTGGGATCTCTCGGGAATGCATTCTGTTTGGTTGCACATCGTGAGAAAACATGTGCATTTACTCATAGCTGTGAAAATTAAATAGAGCCTATGACTGTAGGCATAAATGGATCAGAGGAAAGCAACAATGTAGCTCTGACGGTAGCTACTAAACAAATCTCTCAGAGCAAGTTATATTTTCCATGTGCATTTCTTTACATAATAAATATGCACACGCCACATGGTTACAGATATACCCATCATGAGATAAAAATGTGTGTTCATAACAATATTACAGTATTTTATGGGTTTACATTGTCTCGATAGAAATTCCACTGAACACCATTCACTGTTCTGCATTAGTTTTTTCACATCATTTGGTCTCACCAATGACTATTTTTGCATTATATATCATACATCCAGCCATAGTCTAAAGTTTCAGTAATGAGTTCCATCTCCAGCCAAAAGTAAGCACCAAAGAACAAACTCTTCACTTACTGAAAACTTGGAAAGAGAATGTAACCCAAAGCAGTGGGGTTAGGATTTTTGTTTGTTCGTTTTTTCCCTCTGGCCTGCATGGGCTACCTTACCTCAAATAATATCTTCCAATAAAGAAAAAATGAAAGTACAAAGTCAAATGCCTACTTCTTCATGGCAATCACACATTCCAAAGCCTCCTTACTTTCAGTCTTCCAAAAGCTCTGACTAAACGTGACTTCATGCTTGTTCATAGGCTGGTCATTCTGTAAAGAGTACTGCTGGCAAGAAATAAATATCTTGTAGGCAGGCTGCTTCTAATATGTGGTGAACTGAAAAGCTACGTGCTGATTTATTAATCCCAAAACTAAATGTCTTCCTGATTTTAACCTTGTTATCTATTTTTAACTAAAAGCAGGAATACAGGAATACTCTCTTTATATCTCCTTGGGGATATGTACTTTATTAAAAACAATATGGACATGTTTTATCTGCATATGATTCTGTAATTGAACAGAAAGCTGTACTTTAGTCCTGGTTTCTGGCTGTTGTTCGCATTCTGAAATATGTTCTAGCAGCTCTGGTTTTGTTGGAGCTGTATGTTAAATAACATTCTTCAGCACAGCAAGAAGCTGTTCAGAACCACAAAGCTAGTACTCGGTTTGCTGGCATTCTTAGCTCATGGAGTATGTTCACAGAAAGGGCCATAAGGGGTAAATATGTATGATGGAATTCACACAGTGCCTACAGCTTTTTTCTTGACAAGTAAATTCAGTGATGAGAGAGAAAAGCAAAAATTTAGAAAATAAAAATGTCTAAGACTCTTCAGATCAACAGTGACTTTTCTTTAGATCTGTACATGCCTAAGAATGTGAGCAAGAATACTACATGCACATATATGCAAGCAACATTAGGCTATCTATAAGAGTATCTCTATATTGATGAATCAGTCTTCAAGTATGCTTGGCACCATTCTGCAAAGGGAAGTTTCAGGCAAGTAAAGCTCCTAAGAGAAAATTCCAGTTAGTATCTCCATATTGCAGCATCTATTGCTGGCAAAAAAAAAAACAAAAAAACTGCCAATGTGAAGCAGTACAATGCTTCATCCAGCCACCAGGGACAGAACTGAAAAGCAAGATTTAGTATTTGTCTAAAGGGACAATGCAGATGGTCTTCTGCTAGCTCCACACACACACTGAGCGAGCAAGACATGCACCAGCTGTGGTACAAAGAGTGCAGTTAATAGGCATAGCTGTAGGATGTATATTTTACTTCAGACACTTTGCCAAGACACAGGATAATGTGCACTTGTAGATATAGATACTCAAAATACGTTCCAGTATCTGCCTTGGCTTGATGCCTTCAGAAAGGTTCCTTCGGTCAGTATTTTTCTGAACAGCCTTCAAGTTTGGATGCCTTCACCTCTGCAGAAAATTAGACTTGCCAGATTTGCCTGCTTTAGTTAAGGCTGGTTTGTGAGGATGCAAAGCTTGCACTGGCTCATTTTGAAACTGTTATTAGTACTAATAGCTCTAATTTTCATCCCCACAATTGAATAATACAACTCTTTATATGAGAACGTTCTTAGATGCTTTTGTTGTAAATAAAGTAATACTGATAATAATTTCCAAAAAGATAAGCTCTCTTGGCTTACTCAGGATAGGTTTATCAGATTCTCATTTGTCATATACATTGGTAAAACTGGCTACAGTCAAGCTCAGATTCAAAGAGCTCTGCCCTACCAGCAATCTTGTAAGCAAAGTAACTAAGGTGAAACTCAACAAAGGTCTGCTCCTGTACCAAGGAGCAAGAAATCAAATACAAAGTGAAAACAACTGGCAAGACAACAAAAAAACACTGACAGGACTTGAGGCCTACATTAAATTGCAGATGGAATAGAGATCCATAATATGACACTGCTGCAAAACTAAGGTTAAATGAAAGAAAAAACAGGCTACTCTTACACCAGTGTATGCCATCAGGACTACTCTATATTAAAAAGAGTCATTATTTTTCTTCACTAAGTCCTATAAGGCTTCAACTGGAATGCTGCATATAGTTCTGGCTACTGTTTTTTTTCTCTTTCTAAAACACTGGAGAAAAGCTGGACAAGGTCCAAAGAGAAGAATAAGGTTCAGAAAATATGACTGATGAAGAAATGGGGTTTGTTTAGTCTAGCAGACCAAAGAAAGACATGATAGCAGGCTTTCAAGTGTAAAAGATTGCTTGTAAGGAAATAGCAACCAGCCCCAGTGTCTGCAGAAGGACGAACAAGGAGAAATGAGTCCAAATTGCATTATGGAAGTACCTTTACAAGTAGAGAGGTATAAGCAAACTGCATGTAAGATTCACTACAGGTTGGGCGATTACCACTTAGACAGACTGCTAGACTTGAACCTGGTAAATTGCAGAAGACTGGATTAGGCTGACATTCATCTGAGATCTCTGCTATTTTCTACTCCTTTCTCTTACATTACTGGTTTCATTCTAAAATACTTTCTACAGTATCTCTTATACAACCAAGTATTAGTTTGTGTTTCTTCGTTGCATGTCTCTCCATCTCAGTTCTCTGCTCTGAGATGTCCATAGCAATCCCAGTTCCTTTTCATAACAGCAACCTCATATATCCATCTATTCCCAATTTCCTGTTTACTTCACTTACGTATTGTCTAGGTAGAAGGAAGTAAGCACGGGGGCTGACTGAGACTACTTGTAAGTAAAAACAGCAGCTGGAGCAGCTGACTGGCCCTCTAGTAGCTGACTGCTTTACAGAATAACCTGCCTGTCACATCTGGAAATTTGAGTTGTCTCTCTTTATACAGCTGACAATTTTCATGAGACTTACAAAAACTTTCTTAACACTTCCACTCTTTGACAGATTTTTGTTTGACTCTTTGGAAACAGATTCAAAGTTATTAGGTGAGGAAAGTGGTCTTCTATGTAGATATAGACCTATAGACATTCAGCATCATCACATATGCCTCATTTCCTTAGGAAACACAGCAAAAGAATTCTACCTCTACAAACTCAACTTTATTCAAATCAAGGATAAAATAATTTGGATGTCTACATTCCTAGTACCTAATGCCTCTCCTTAACAAAGGGAAGCTATGAAATAATATGCTAGGCTGCAAATTTAAGTCCCCAATGTGTCCCACAGATGCTACCTGGAGGACTTTTCAATATTGAGTGGAAACACATCTAGGCAGAACTGTTTAGATCACCATTTGTTCTTTAGTTCATCTTTTAAGACCAAATCTTCAGCCTTCAAAAGGGCCATTCAAATTTTTTCTCACCACAGCATAAACAGTTTGGTTTCTCTCTTGTTACTGGGTGTCCTTTTTCAGATATTCTAAGTAGTTTTGTTTAAGTAAATATGGTCACAGCTGGACGGTGGGAAAGATGACTTCTATTTTTGCAGTGGAGAGAGGAAGGTATGTGTTACACATCACAGTTATCTCCTGGATGAACCTCTCCAGAACGGTTTGAGCTACTTCACATGTTGTGCGATCACGCAACAATGCAGCATCAAACACCGCAAATGCAACTTCCTTAAAACTTGCTCCCATTCCCAGAAGTCATTATGTGAAACAATTTGGCAGACAACTTTAAATTGCTATATGTATTATGCTATATGTGACCTGAATTTAGGAGATGTGAGTCACAGCAGACTCACATAAATCGAGCAGTATTAGAACCTGACCCTGAAGAATTTTATTTATGTCTTATTCATGTGACTCAGTCAACAGGGCTAATGACATATGAGTAAGTCTTTGCAGGGTTCAACGCTGCCGTTATGAGCTCTGGGATAAAGAAAAGGCCAGGCATAATCAGAAACTGGAAAAAACGTGCCTGTAACTTCTATGCGTTTCCCATCTCATGTATGTAAACCACACAGCTGCAGTTCCATTAAGTAGTAGGGTGCATGGGAGTTTAAACTGGGGTGTGTCGAGGCTTCTTAGTTGTAAACTTCACAGATCATTTTATATGCTCAAAATAATCTGTTGGCAAGACTTCTTACTTCCCAGCCCCCAAGGCATTGTTTGTAATAAAAGCCTGCAAATAACTACAGTGAGCAGTTTTGCTATTCAGTCTCCTTCCTCAAAATGAGACAGAACTTTTCCAGTCTTCCTAAAGTGTTACCCACACGTGTGCATCGTGTAACGGCTGCTCTGTCAGACCCCTGCAGACACTTATGAGGAATAAGGGAGTGACCAAAAGCTGGCACTGCTTATTTGCAGCTCAGCAGTAAAGAGCAGCATTTGTCTTAATTTGTTCATCTAGACTAAGTCCATAGCACACGTAAACTGTGACAAAGGACGCTCTATCAATCAGTTCTCATGAAAGGTGAAAAAGTAGACAGCTTCACCTACTGTGACAAGTGGAGGGGACTTAAGAAATTATAGCACAAGCTTTTTACTTCTCTATTTCAGTCCCTTCTAGGCACTTAATTTTAAGTAACTGGCTTTTAAGAAACTCCTAGGCACATCACTTCCTGGTAGAAAATTACAGTTCCTTCCCAGGAACAAATTACTGTTTATTCATCATTTCTGTTAGTTACTTTAAATGTTTTTTTTCCAGTTGTGTAATGACAGCACAGTCTTTTTAATATGTTTTAACATACATTATTCACTTTCTCTATCACATCACCGTCAGCAAGACCCAGCTGTGTGTTGCACAGATCCTTCAATGCCGTTTTCTCCGATGTTTAAATTATGCAATATTAAGTAAAGGCATTATTAGGAGCAGTGCTTTGAACCCATGATTAATTGATTGATTTTGCTTAATTAAAAGAAGAAAAGCACAGAGATAGAGCACTGTCATTGGACAACATGGGTAAACTGTATACGCTCTGTCTTGTGTACAATCAAGTTCAGACTGATTGTGTAACACAAGGTTAATGCTGGAGACGAAAGATGCTCTGATAGGTGAACAATAACTGAAGTTTCTTCTTTCCTCTGTGACTACCCGAAAAGGAATATAAGCTCTGCAGCTGCTTGTTTACAACACATAGAAACTCACTGGGTCACAGACTGCTGCCATGCAAATAAGCAGCTTTCAATCACTTTATGGGATCAAAGGTCCTGTATGCAAATGTATAAACACATGTACTTATGCTCACCTCAACTAAGCAGAACATCTGAAAACACACATCCACAAGCATGCTCTGAATTTTAACAAGAACGAGGAAATTCTACCATGTGCTTGAATTTCAATACATGCTTTAATGATTCACTGGCTAGAAGTACTTTGCAAAGGTAGAGAATAGGTGCTTATATCTAAGGTTACCTTTGATCCATTGATGACAAGGGCAGTGTATGAAGATGTCTTTTCACTGGGAATGCTGCTTTTTGTCCTCTTTATTTCTGCAGAGACAAAGGAAACTGAGTTGAAGTACAGTGACTGTTCTTGGTTTCAGGAATACAGTAGGGGAGCAGTTTACACTTTGTACTTCAAATTACAATTCTTAAAAAAGCAAATTTCATCTAAGGAAAAAGGCTTAAAGACAACTGATTGGCCTTACTTCTTCTCTGGTAATGCAGCAGTACAATACTGTATGCCACTGTATGTACACTGTATGCTGTACAAAAATCCTACCATTACATGTTCAAAGCATATACTTCAAAGATAAAAATATCCAATCTGATTTTTGTATGCAGGCAGATGTGTTGTGCATAGGGAATACACCTGCGCACTAAGAGAACCAGAACCGCTAAGCATGGTTTGCTTGTCAAGGTATTTTGGTATAAGCAATTTTTTCACACTAGTTTTCATAGAGTGCCTCTTCCAGAGACATGAGATGAATCTGCCACAGAACAATGAGCTGGAGTCCACGTCACTGGGGAACGGTTATGTCCTGCCTTCAAATACACACTCCTCCAACAAGTGCCTACATCCTCTGGCCTCTAGCCATCATTATCTTTACTGACAGCACCAGGAACAGCAACAGATCACAGCCACAGAAGGCCATAATTGGTGAGATCTTCCTCAACCAACTTCAGGCACTGAATCCAAACTGCGAGTTGTTTTCGCAGTTTTGTTTAGGCTTAGGTTTGACCCTAAAACAAACAAGGTCTTCTGAAGACTCTTTAACAGAGGAAGGACATAACCAGCAAACCCAAGTCTGTTTTCAGATGGGAAGTGCAATGAATCCCCCTGAAAGCAAGCCAAAGGAATTTTGCGCAGCATGAAAAAACTTTTTAGACCTTTGCTAAATTGTGGAATGATGATGATCATAGTAACAACCAAACTCATAATCTCTTTTGCTCATTATTTCTATATTTAAATTTATCTTCATGTACTTTACACATTTATTAGAAATTATATTGTACATTTTTAAAGCTTTTCTTCTGCGTGCCTAAAACAGAACAGATAAACTGCTGTGAATTATTTTAATACCATGCATTTCAGTGGCACCGTTCCACTGAAATTCCTAAATTGAATCAGCCAGATCATTACCCCTAAATTACAGTTTCGGGACAGGTTATTAAGATTCTATTTTCTATATTAAAAACTTTAAATGAAAAAGTCTATACTTCTGTGTGCTAGGTGATAGCACTATAAAAAGATTCCAGACAAATCCAATCTAGAGAAAGGTTCATTTATAATAGCAACTACACTTCTTCATGGCTTACCTTGGATTGAGGCCATACTTGAAACCACACTGACTGATTATTTTCAACAAATTTGCACACTACAATCAGAGCAGATACGCTATTCGCTTTCTTGAACCTTACTATTATCCATGTGGATGTGAAACACTGCAGTATAACATGGCAGCATGCTCAGTTCTGACTTCAGCTCTTCTGCTGAGAAAGATGATGCTTCAAGAAAGGAGAAAAGCAGTCCCAACAAGTACAGAAAGTGAGCCACTGCAGGGCAAGAAAAGCTTTATCTTTAGATTCAGATCCATAGATTAGAATCCATACTTCTATCAACACTCAGGTTCCAACTCTCGTCCTGAAAATCAGTTTGTTCAGTTGATAAAGAGTTAATAAAACACTCCAGCATTTTTCACTTGAACAGCTGTTACAAACTAAAAGAAATTACTCTCTGTATAGCAACTGAAAAAGTCAAAGTAGTTCTGCATGTATCACCAATGAATTTAATGGTTCTGCAATAGAAATTAATTTTTCAAATCGTTAGAGTAACATGAATGCATCAACTCTGACTGATTCAATGACTACTATGGAGTGAGACCACACTTAAAGAAGTGAAATCATTACCAATGTTGTCCTAAATACTTGCTGTGGGGCTTTTACTTATTTCCAGCTACAATTTTTGCAGTCTCAAAGCAAAAGCAATACTAACAAGCTTTGGAGTTGTAAAATATTCTGCAATGAATATTCAATGGAAGTAAAAAGAGGACCTTGTACCCCAGAGAGATATGGTGAAAGGATGTGATTCTAAGACTCGTGACAAGAAAGGGAACAGATTCATGATGTGAAACACCTATAGAGCTGGTACCTGTTTTAGCCCAGTTCACATTCTTGAGCACATTCAAATGACAGCAGGTAAATTCCCCTAGAACTGTTTCAACAAGTCAGTCCTCCCTTCCCTAATGGAAATTCCAGTATCAGTGATAAGAATGTAAACTGGTATTAGCAGCACAGAGGTCAACAGAGCTAGGTTTAAACACTGTGATAAAAACTTGAACCTGGAAGTGTTGGACACGGCAAAATTATGGGCCAGATTTTGACCTCAGTCATTGGGATGCATTTCTGATTTATTCATATACTTCAAGTTTGAGTTTCTAAAATCATTCTTTAAAATTTGAAGACATGTCCAAATTGAAAAATTTGGATCTCAATTTGATTATTTTTCAAAGTCATGAGGAATTTTATGAGTTTTTTTGGGCTCTGTATGGGAATTGCTCAGTCATGGCCTGAACCAATGGATGAGCACCAAGTGAGAAGGCATGGCCAACCCAAGGAGCTCAGGTGCAAGCCATGTGCAAGCAAGAGTGATCAGAAGGGATGGAACCTGGGTCCACCCCACCTCACTCTCAGTTAAGGGTTAGCAGCCAAAATCTCTCTTTAGAGACTGAGCTCTTTTTGAGGCGTTACCAGTCTTCAGAAAGGGTAAGTAATCTTCTATATTGCTTTCTAAACTAGATACCTTCATAGGCATGCTCCTGTCCTAGAAGAAGGCATTATCATTGCTTTCCACTGCTCCACAGGCTCCAACACTTTTTCAAGTATCAATCAGCATCTCATGCTTAGAATGCCCATTCACTGAGGTTACAAGCATCTCATAGGGAATATTCTGACAAAAGATGGGAGGTTCATTCATGCACCTTTGGATAAAGTAAGAGATAAACATAGGATGTTCTTTTTCACTTTGAAGTGGGTGGTTCTGGATTCTTTCCCCAACTTCCGCACTTACTGTAAAAACAGTTTTGACATTCTCTTTCAGCTTTCAACATGACCTCAGCTTGACTTAGGGATTCATGAGGAAAAGCTTGATCAGAACCCTCTGGATTCAGGGATCTGGAATCATAGAATCATTAAGGTTGGAAAAAACTACTAAGATCTAGCTCAATTACTAATTAATCCCCACTATACCACTAGATCATGTCCTTCAGTGCAACATCTACCCTTTTGTTGAAAACCTCCAGCGACAGCTCCACCACCTCCGTAGGCAGCCTGTTCCAATGCCTCAGCCCTCCTTCAGAGAATAAGTTTTTCCTAATATCCAACCTGAACCTCTCCTGGAGCAACCTGAGGCCATTATTTTCCTTCCTATTGCTGTTACCTGAGAGAAGAGGTTGACCCTCGTTCTACAACAGCTTTCTTCCAAGCAGCCGTAGAGAGCAATAAGGTCTGGATACAGTCCCTTTTACTTCTGTGCAAGTGTACAACAGGAAGCCACTGGTACATATAGGGCTTAGTGAACTAAACCAGGTGACGCTTAGACTTGTCCAAGTGGGGTCAGTGTCTCCCTCTTGCTCTCTTTCCTACTGATTTTTATACCCTAGCAGGTTCCTCCTCATTGCCAGCATCTCTCCCTGTTTCCTGCTCTCTGCTTATTTTGTGGCACTTGAGGTTTTTCTTCAATGAATCACTTCATAACGAAAGGCCTGCTTCAGATGGCATGCTCTGTTTCCTAAGATAGAAGGGATGACACTCATTCTGGCTTCCCCCTAACGTACACAGTCCTGCAGCTATCTTGTTCCTTAAGTCAAGAATTTCCCAAGGCATTTCCTGGGATGATCCGCAGAGCACTGGTGCCTTGTGCATCAGCCGGGCCAACAGCCTGATGTGTTTCACACAGTGCGGCTCAGTTCAGAGCCCGGTCCAGCCAGGGTTTCGGGCTGCCAAGAGTGCTCCTATTTCCCCTCACCACACATGCCATCGGCTGATGTATTCTTCTCATTCTCTGATGCTTGGCTTTCTGCAGGAGAAAATGCCAAATGCGGAAGGGCCTGGGAAGGCAGAGGAACTGGCCGTTATTTTGAATTCGATTACTTTAGGGCCGTTTCATACACCCAAGTAACTTTTAGTCATATAGAGTGGGACATTATGTAGAGAATCTGCCTCGCTCATTTTCAGGAGCTCTCCCCTTACCTGAAATCTGGTTACACGGGACATTCCTGGCCGGAGCAGTTATTCATTCTGTTCACTACTAACAGCCGGCTCCTCAGCCGCAGCTCGGTGTTCCTCATCTCACACAAAGCTCCCCGCGATACAGACACGGAGGGTCCCACCCCCCCGCCTTTCTCTCCGTTGGGGCTCGTGCCCCGGGGGCTGCCGAGTGTCGGCACCGCAAGGCCGGGGCACCGCTACCCCCGCGCCGGGGCTCGCTTCTAAGCCGCTTCCAGAGCGGCTGACGCCTGGCCGCGTGCCCAGCCGCGCCGCGCTCCCGGTCTGGACGACGACCCGACCGCCTCCCGCTCCTCCGCCCGGGGCCGAGGAGCAGCGGCCACCCGTTTGGGCGCCGGGACTCGCCATAGAAGGACGAGCGCCGCCGACACCGCTCGCGGGGCGCCCCCAAGCGGCGCTTCCGGCAGGTCCGCGGCCGCCGCGCGCCACCCGGCGCGCGGCTCGGCACGCGGCCCCGCCCCCGACCTGCGGCGGCCGCTCTGTGGAACGCCGTCTGCGACCGTTGCGCGTCTCGCGCACGCCTCCCGCTTCCTGCCCCGCCGCCGCCGATTGGCCCGCCGCGCGCCCAGGAATGCGAGCGACCCTTTAAAGGTGCGCGCGGCGCCCGGCATCTGCAGAGCACCGGGCAGCGCCGACCCCTGCTGTACAGCGCGCCGCTCTCTGCGCCGAGGCGCCGCCGCGCTCCCCGGAGGATATCGCTCGCCCGTAGCGGGAGCTGCTCGCCCGCTCTCCCTGCAGGTAAGTGCTGATGCGGTTCCCGCCGTCCCGGGACACCCGTCCCGTCGCGCCGAGCGGCGGGGCAGCTCTGTGACCTTTTCCTTTGTGGCCGTTCCCAGGTCGGTCAGAGGCAGATGCTCGCCATGGGGCCAGCCGCTGTTCTCGTTCTTCTCCTGGTGCTCGGCGGCCCGGAAGCCAAACGCACGGCAGGTAAGGGCCGGCGCGGGCGGGGTCGGCTGGAGCGCGCCTTGGGTGGCTATGGGGCTCCGAGGGGCAGAACGCCACGGCTCGGCGAACGAGAGACTTTAAGCAGAGCGGTAGTTAGTTACGGAACTTCGGCGTGGAATTCCTGCAGCCTTCAAAAGTAGAAGCTCTCGAGCATCTCGCCCACCCGATGCCCCCGCAGGGGGTTGCTGTCCCTTCTCCGGGCGGCTGCTGTGAGAGCCTTGCGGTGTGCCGTGCCTCTGCCGTTTCTCGTCCGTCAGAGCCTAATGAGGTGTCAGCGTGCCTCTACCTCGGTGTCACTCAGCGGGTACCCGGCGCTCCCGTGCCTCCTGGCTCCTTCACAAGAATGTGCGCGGAGTGCCGCACGCAGCTCCCGGTGGGACTGCCTTGCCTCGAGAGCTGCTGCCCGTGCTCTGCGTACCTTGTAGTGCCAACATCGCTAGTCAGTGTGTTAAGCCCTGAGAGATGTATGGTTTCGCAGCCTTTTCTTCTCCGTGGCTTACGGTGGATACTCTGGTCTCTCTGCAGAGTCCCGGGGTGATGATGACAGCGTCTTTGATCTCTTTGAACTCGCTGGCTTGATTCGCAAGGGAGCTGGGCGCCGGGCACCTGGGGTGCACCTGGTGAAGGGGCCGGAGTCCTCCAGCCCTGCTTACCGCATTGAAGATGCCAGTCGCATCCCTGCTGTCCCTGACTCCAAGTTCCAAGACTTGCTAGATATCATCCATGCTGAGAAGGGCTTCATCCTTCTGGCCACTCTCCGGCAAGCCAAGAAGAGCAGAGGCACGCTGCTGGCTGTGGAACGGAAAGACGGCTCTGGTCATGTCTTCAGTCTAGTTTCAAACGGCAAGGCAGGCACCTTGGACCTGAGCCTCTCTGGTGACGGCAAGCAGCAGCTGGTGTCTGTAGAGGATGCTTTGTTAGCTACAGGACACTGGAAGAACATCACCTTGTTTGTGCAAGAAGACCGGGCTCAGCTTTATGTGGGGTGTGAGAAAATGGAGAATGCTGAACTGGACATTCCCATTCAAAACATTTTCACCAGGGACCTGGCCAGCAGTGCCAGGCTCCGTATTGCCAAAGGGGGAGTCAATGACAACTTCCAGGTAAGATTTTTCCTTGCATTTTTGTGTATTATTTTCAGTCATACACCTCGAAAGTACATTATTCAACCAACTTAAACAGCTAGAAAATTGTAGGAAACGGGAGAAAAGATTCTGCTTCTGTACATCTCATGTGGACCACCTCTGAATTTACTAACCTCTATCAATGCAGCTTGAAGTGTGAAGCATTAGATTTGCGGGGAGAACTTTATGCAGCAGTAGATCCCAAAGCTTCTGGACAGGTGGTTGTAGTTTGATTGCTCAACTTATTATACAAGACTGAGAAACTGATGCTTTTTTCCTTTCCTGCCTGGCGAATTGCCGGGTCTTTGTGGTCAAGACTGAGAATGTTAGGAAGCAGGGCTTGCTCTCACTCAGGAGAATAAATTAACATGTTTCACCTTGCCATCTGTCTGTTGTGAAATTACTTGTGATGAACTTAGGTGAACTTTATTGTCTACAGGCTCTCTCCATGCAAGTTACCCTTCTTTCCCTTGCAGTTGTTGCAGGTAGCTGCAATTCTTTCTTTTTCCACAGGGACTGTTGCAGAATGTACGGTTCGTGTTCGGAACAACTCTGGAAACTATTCTGAGGAACAAAGGCTGCTCCAGCTGTAAGTCTGCAATCTTCTGAATCCAATGATCTATTAAGTACGTTAGAAAGACAAGCTGAAACAGAACTCAGAAGTATGCTGACATTCAAATCTACATTGCATAAGAAATAATATTTCTGGACATATTCTAGTGAATCTGGTGGTAGCTGTGTAACAAGTCCTACCCAGGAATTATAAATCTATGTGGCAAAAAAATGCATTTACTTTATGTAAACTTTCTTGTCTCTTAGCTACTAGTGCAATCATTACTTTGGACAACCCCATGAATGGTTCCAGCCCAGCTATCCGCACCAATTACATTGGCCATAAAACAAAGGACATTCAAGCAGTCTGTGGCTTTTCTTGTGATGAACTAACTAACATGTTTGTAGAACTGCAAGGGCTACGGTCCATGGTTACAACACTTCAAGACAGAGTTCGCAAAGTGGTAAGTGTTTGCTATACTCACAGTATGTCTTATCTGTCACTTAAAGAAGTGTAAGTTGTCCTTTGAGCTTGGATAAACGGTAATAACTTCACTCTTGCTATGAATTTGTGGAAGTGTTTTTCCTGTGTTAACTTCTAAATATCATCTCTCTGCTGCCCTCCCCCTGACACCTGCCATTTAAGACTGAAGAAAATGAACTGATTGCCAAAGTGGTTCAGATCACTCCTGGAGTATGCATTCATAATGGGATCTTGCACAAAAATAAGGAAGAGTGGACTATTGACAGCTGCACTGAATGTACTTGCCAGGTAAGATTCTTTGCATTCATAAGTTCTCTGCATATAAATTCATGACTTCAAATTAACAGATAATTCTAAATGACGTTCTTTGTTTGAACAAATCCTACACAGAATGGGGCCTGTCATACCCAGAGAAAGTATTCAGCTTGTCTTTTTTACCCATTAAATCTCTTATATGACTACAACTTTTGTATAGTATTACTGCAGCAGTAATTTAGAATTACACTAAATGCATTTTTAATATCTGTATGAGAGTGACATTCAATTTCAGAATTTGGGGAATACCTCTGCTTTCTATGTAATCTATGTGCACATCTACAAGTCAGTATTAAAAGACCAAACAGTATTACCATATTTCCTCCCCAAAATACTTGAAATGGATATTCTATCCTCAGTGAACCTCATCCTGGCTTACCAGAAAAGATTCTAGTCCTCAGTAAAGGCTCTTAAACTTACACCTTTTTTCATTATATAATGAAGGCTTCTATGTCCTGTAGGCTTTTAACAGATCACATGCAACAGAAACTTTTTTTCCAGATTTCAATTGAGCTCTGTAAATCTAGGGTATCCTGACAAGATATTCATTATTTGTTCTGCTTTAATACTTAAAGTATATATAAGCAAAACATTTCAGAGTATCAGTCTACCAAAGAGTGTCTGATCTTTCTTGCCTCTGTTTAGAAGCCAAAGGCTGAGTATCTGTAGATGTGCAGTACAGGGCAACTCACAAAAATCTGCATTTGTTTCTGTAGCTTTCTATCTCCAGTCTTGCATGCAGCATGTGATACTGTGACTTCTGCCTTTGCTCATCTTCCCACCAACCCTCTTATTCAATGTTATCCGTATCTGCCTTAATATAGTCATTTGCTTGGGGAAAAAGAGGGCTTGTAAGGGTTATCACAAGGGCATTCTTTGGACAAAGCTACTGCCTTCAAGAAACAAAACTACAGACTACACTTCATCTTTCATTGAGATTGGAGATGGGTGTTCTTGCCCTGCCTGCTTGGCTTAAAGATCAAAGACCTTTAAGTATAAGTTATAAATTTTTAAGGCTCCTCAGCCAAGTCCACTGAACTCATTTTATGTTCACCATGTAATCAGCTTAAATCCGTATTAACAGAAAAGCTGACTTCTTGGTTCTTTCCCTTGAAGTCTGAACGTATACTTTGGGAATCGTACAGCATTAGTTCTTTACTCAATCCTTTACTCTAGCCTGTTTCTAGTAGTCATCCTTGACCAATTTATTCAAAACAAAACTGCTTAACTGAGAAGGAAATAGTATGGATGGATGGTAGGAATGAGGTGAAGATGGAGTAAGAATAGCTGGAAGGAACTACTCTTGAATTGTATCAGCTCTAAATACAAGGTTTTCTACTTTAGATGTGCTAGGTGAGCCTTTAAGTGCTGCACAAAGGGCCTCTTTATCATCTGACTTTATCAGCTGTGAGTTTAGACTCCAGAGGTATGCTTTATATCCTGCTTGCTTACTGAATGCTTTCAATTCTTTACAGAACTCTGCCACTATATGCCGGAAAGTGTCTTGCCCTCTCATGCCTTGTTCCAATGCCACTGTGCCTGATGGGGAGTGCTGCCCCCGATGCTGGCGTAAGTACTTAGAAATATCTTAACACCTCTCTACAGTCAGTAGACATGCACTGCTCTATGTATCTGTGTATAGAAGACAACTGGATAGTCTGCATCTTTAAATTAAAACTCAAATGTCTATCCTCTGTTAAATAGCTTATAGCAATAGAAACATGTTATATTAATTTCCAGTTGCCACTTAAATAAGGAATTGCTACTGTCCTATTGAAAATTACAATGCTTCAGAGTGGTTTTGGATGTCACTGCATTTCTGTAGGGAAAGAAGGAGTTTAGGGATACATTGGATCACTATAATTAAGAGAAGAAAAACGGAGCTCTGAAATCCAAAGAATACAACACATAAATATGTGCAGGCAGAACAAGTTTTTGAGGGGTATTAGATGCTCCAGTGTATTGTATTCACCAGTAAATATGTTTCAATAGTGCATGCGTTCCACATCTCAGCAAATTAAAATATATCAGCCAGCAACATTGCTTCTCTTTATCTGCAGAGCAGCTATGAACCAAGCATATTTATAAAAATGTTTAAATGGGTTTCTGGACAATAATACTTCTAGTTATCAATGCTGATTAAACTTGAGTTTTCTTAGAAACCTTGCTGATTGTGAACTAGGGTAGTGTCTAATCTAAGTGCATCTCTGAATTCATTCTTATTATGTAAAGCCACCTGAAGTAACTTAGGTAATGCGAGCACTGAAATGTTTGAGTTCTCAACCTCTACCTTGTACAAGAAAGGGAAATGCATGTAGATTTTGAGGGCAGTTGTGTGGAGCTTTTTCTTATGGTAAAGAAAAAGCAAGGGAAAGGATGGGGAAAGGAATACGGAAAATACATACTTGGCATCTTATTTGGGGCTATAACAGAGCTGTGCACCTTTACAGCTAGCGACTATGCAGATGATGGATGGTCTCCTTGGTCTGAATGGACTTCATGTTCGGTGACCTGTGGGAATGGAATTCAGCAGAGAGGGCGTTCCTGTGACAGTCTCAACAACCGCTGTGAAGGGTCTTCTGTGCAAACTCGGACTTGCCACCTTCAAGAGTGTGATAAGAGATGTAAGTATTTAATCCATTCATCCTGGTAATAAAACATGGGCCACTTCTATTGACTTAGTATTAACAGCAAAGTTTATCTTGTTACTCTGTCACTGAACTGGAGTGCTGGCTTTAAGTACTTATATTTAACAAGTAAAACGGAGCAGATAGTTGATCCACTAAATAAACATGTTTGGATTGTGCTCCCAGATAAAAAATTGACACTAGTTTAGCTGTACAGTTTCTCTAGCAATAGAACAACTTGATCTATGATTGTATTAAGGTACAGAGAATTTCTAATACAATTCTATGTTCTAAGTGCTTTAAGCTGAAGTCTGGTTTTCAAAAACTCTACTAACAGATATCTCTTTCTGTAGTTAAACAAGATGGTGGTTGGAGCCACTGGTCACCGTGGTCATCATGTTCAGTCACTTGTGGTATGGGCATGATCACTAGAATTCGTCTCTGCAACTCTCCAGTACCACAGCTGAATGGCAAGCCTTGTGAGGGTGAAGCAAGAGAAACCAAGCCCTGCCAGAAAGATCCTTGCCCAAGTAAGTGTGTCCAAGTGCTAGCTACTATTCACTAGTTTAAACTATGAACTTCACAAATAAGAAGCTGCCATATAATGGACTTCTAGTAGTCTTCTATCTTTAAACGTTGGTACAGGCTTGGTAAAATCTCATAGTTCAGTTTTATAGAAAATGGTTCAATTTTGTTTAGCAGTTGTGATCTGAGTTTTCTATGGAGCTTATTAGTTAGGGCTGCCATTCTGTGAATTAGGTCAGAACAATGTCTCAAGTACTCTTGCTATGGGAGAAACATCCCTTAGTTTGAAAATAGTAACTTTTACTGAACTAGAAGCCATACAAGTGCCCTAATTTCTATTTCTCTTTAGTTAATGGCAACTGGGGACCATGGTCTCCATGGGATGCTTGCACGGTAACATGTGGAGGAGGACTTCAGAAACGCAGCCGTCTCTGCAATAATCCTGAGCCTCAATATGGTGGGAAGACTTGTGTAGGTGAAGCTAAAGGAACTCAGGTCTGCAATAAACAGGACTGTCCAGTTGGTGAGTATTCCATTTCCATAATCATCTAAGGCTGTGGTCAGTCTTGAGTTGGCTTAAAAAAAAATATGGCCTATGTCTTTAAAACCACAGTGCTTAAACATTGAACTAGCATATTAGCAAAACACTGTATGGCAGCAGCATCCCTCATCTTAACTCTCATTTGTTTCTCAGATGGGTGTTTGTCTAATCCCTGCTTTGCGGGAACTACATGTACAAGCTCCCCTGATGGATCTTGGAAGTGCGGTGCCTGTCCTGCTGGCTACCATGGCGATGGTATCCACTGCCAAGATATTGATGAGGTAGGAAGACTAGAAAAGTTTGTGACTTGAAAGGGAGAAGAAAATGGGAAGGGAAGCAATACTAGTGCTTTAATACACTGTTTTATCTTAAACTCTTGCATTTCAGTGTAAAGAAGTTCCTGATGCCTGCTTTGTCTTCAATGGAGTACACAGGTGTGAGAATACTGAACCTGGATACAACTGTCTGCCTTGTCCACCACGTTTCACTGGGTCACAGCCATTTGGTCGCAGTGTTGAGGATGCCATGGCAAACAAACAGGTATTGTCAACCTAAGAGCTGTGCTGGATTATCAAACCATACAAAGTTGCTGTTGCAAACAGTGGAAAGCAACTATGCATTTCAGGGAAGATGGATTTTGGTACATCATCTGTAATTCAAAACAGTAATTAATTAATGCTTCTCCTGTTGGAGTGCAGTATGAATTAGAAAATGTCCTCTCCAGTAATAGAGAATTATGACATTGCAGATAATTTTAAGAGTAATTTAGTAAGTATTAATTTGCAGTAGAGCAGTACATACCTTGAAGGTGCATTGTTCCACTAGAACATAAGAGCTTTGAACAAGAGAAACAGTGCAAGACAGGTACTGGAGTTATGAAGTGCAGAGAAAATAATGTATTAGTTTTTTTTTCTTTCCTTATTGAAACATCTGTGATGAAAATAGGCATGGATTCTTTGCCTTGTTAGAATCTCTGGGTAAAAATTTGTGATAAAAAGATGTCTCCAGTGGATTTACTTTGTGTTCTTCCAGGTCTGCAAGCCCCGTAATCCATGCACAGATGGAACACACGATTGCAACAAGAATGCCAAATGCAATTACCTTGGCCACTTCAGTGACCCGATGTATCGCTGTGAATGTAAACCAGGCTATGCAGGCAATGGTATAATCTGTGGAGAAGATACTGACTTGGATGGATGGCCAAATGAGAACCTTGTCTGTGTTGCCAATGCCACTTACCACTGTAAAAAAGTATGTTTATCTAATATTCCTCTAAAACACGTCTGAATGAATGCTTCTGTAAAAATAATTTAGGTTTAAGGTATAAATCTAATAAATCTAGTATCTATTTAGTTAGAGCTGTTACAACTAATAAGATATCCTTCTATTGTTAGGAGGTTTTTTAGTGTTGCTTTAATCATCTCTACAACATGGGAGGTGGGGTGGGGAAAGATGCCTTGTACAAGTGTTATAAATATTCTAGGAGTAATCTAGTTCTATCACATAGATCAGCTTTGATCTGATAAATACGGTTAACTAAAATGAAGAGACTTCAGTAAAATAACACTTAACTGGTTTTGATATTTTTGATTTTTGCATAATGATTATATCTGCTAAAATCCGTATTGTGCTCAAGCCAGGAGTAAGTAAAAATATGTACTTTATCCATGCTATAGGATAACTGCCCCAATCTCCCCAACTCTGGGCAGGAAGACTATGATAAAGATGGGATTGGTGATGCTTGTGATAATGATGATGACGATGATGGTATTCCTGATGACCGGGTAAGACAACAGAAAAGAACAGCATTTTAGAATGTAGCTCTCCTGTTCCTTCTCCTACGGCCTTAATATGGAATTGCTGGCACTGACAGCTACCCTAGAAACCTTCAGATATAACCATGCAGACTAACCTTCTGTAGCTAGTGAGCTTGAAAAATGAATCTTCATTATTAGTCAACTATTCCCACTGTTGAATAAGCAGTTGTGTGTTTTGACATAAAAGCATTCAAGTTCTGTCTGCTTTCCTGTCTGCTGTTCCATTCAGATCCTGCTCATGCTGCTGTATGTTTAATTAGACTGTTTTTAAATCTTGACTTTTTTCTCTTGCAGGACAACTGCCCATTCATCTACAACCCACAGCAGTATGACTATGACAGGGATGATGTTGGTGACCGTTGTGATAACTGCCCCTACAATCACAATCCTGATCAGACTGACACTGACAACAATGGAGAAGGAGATGCATGTGCAGTGGATATTGATGGAGATGGTAGGCGTCCTCTGATTACACCTTTCCACTGCTCATCAGATAGGCCAAATGTATACAATGGTACCACTGGTTTCATACCAGAAATTTATATTTGAACACACAAAACCCCATCTCTGATGTTTTCAGGATATAAAGACTATTAAAGTAGCACTTGAAGCTAATGGAAATATACATTTGGGTACAGTTAAATTTTAGCTCTGTTCTTATTTCCTGTAAGAACAGAGGCTAGCAATGTAGTCAGGTTTCAATCAGATGCTTTTCAAAAGGCTTACAAAATGTTATCAAGCATTATCAAAAAGTGTGTGGTGACTCTGTATGCTTCTTTGAAGCATTTGGATATTCTGACTTGCATTTACAAAACAATCTTAATGTTGCAGGTGTCCTCAATGAAAGGGACAACTGCCAATATGTCTACAATGTAGACCAGAGGGACACAGACTTGGATGGTGTTGGAGATCAGTGTGATAACTGCCCACTGGAACATAATCCTGACCAGGTAGAGGATTTCTATTATACAAATAGAATATTGTTGATGTAGGCTACAATACACAAGATATTATACCCAAATGTAACTTGAGTTGATGTACTATTCTCATTAATTTGCCAAACAGTGTCAGTATTAGTTTTTCACAGTTCAAACACTGGCAAGGTAATGTTCCAAAAATGAATTCTAGAGAGGATCCATGAGACTATCACATGTACAACTCTCCTTTTGTCAGCTGCACTGACCCTCACTGTAACAATATGGAATACCTGGGAGCATTTTATGAAATCAAGATTGGAAGGGAATATATTTTCAGTAGCTTAATGTATATGTAGCCCATAACACGTGCAGGATGCTAATAGTACAGAAATTCTTAATTATTGATGGCTCTGTAAATCACAATGAACTGCAGTGCTTGGCTGCTTCAAAGAAAGCCTAGTTCACCTTTTCCTAAAATAGAAGCAACAGCCCAAAGTCTTAAACATGCTTTCAGGACTTGCAGGATATACTACACATTAAATGTGCTAGGAGTAATTAACTGATCAGCTATTAAATAGTACTTGCACTTCAATTTAAACAATCTCTTTATAATCTGTGTCCTTCAATCCAAACCAGTCACTTTTTTTTTTTTTTAATAAAAAAAGTTATATTTTTCTACCAGTAAAGGCATCACAACTTTTCCCTAGGGAAAAAGAGTATGATACTCTTTAAATTTCCCCCCCCCCTCCCCCCGCTAAAATTTAGGAGTCCAGCCTCTCATACAACTTACTACATCAAAATTAAAGACAAAAGTAGGTAAAGCTTGTGCTGTCCCACCAAGTACAAGGCTGTAAGATGAATTGATTCAGGAAGGTAACTGGAATGACTGAAGAGTTAGAAAACGGGTTGCAAGTCAGGAGAACTTAGTTTAGTACTGTCATGTAGCCTAAAAACAGTGTTACTTGAAGGATTTAAACTGAGACTATAAACCTTCTTACTCTTATTTGTCATTTGCTTAACTGCTTTCTCATCTCAGGGTGGAAGGTGACCTCTTGCTTTCTGCCCCATGATTTACAGATAATGTCTCTTAACATTCTAAAATCTTCTGTAATACTTCCATTTTAGCTCTTACTAAACTAAAGAAATCCCAATTCTAGCTACTAAGGCTCATAATCCAGATGCTTTACATGGCTTTTAAAATGTTCTTTATTTTCCTTTTTTTGTTTTTTTTTTTTGTTTTGTTTTGGTTTTTGGTTTTTTTCTTTTAGGAAGACACAGACTCTGACCGTATAGGTGATGAGTGTGACAACAACCAGGACATAGATGAAGATGGTCATCAAAATAATCTTGATAACTGCCCTTATGTGCCCAATGCCAATCAAGCTGATCATGACAAGGATGGGAAAGGTGATGCCTGTGACCACGATGATGACAATGATGGTATTCCTGATGACAAAGACAACTGCAGATTAGTTGCCAACCCAGATCAAGCAGATTCTGATGGTAAGATGACCAGTATCATAGTAACACTTCAAGAGTATCTTGTAACTGTTTGAGATTTTTTTTTTATGCTATTGAGGGTTGGAAAAAAAGTCAAAGTAAAAAGATAATCTGCACTAATGTTAGTGTTCCTTGGGAGTAGAGAATAAAAAGACCACGTATTAAACTGTCTTCATACACTTAGCAATATCAGGCTGGAGCAAAAGGGACAGTTCCAGCTTCTGTAGTGTCTGCCAGCAGTACCTGGGCAGTCAGAGCTCTGCAGTAAGGTTTTCACCTCCTAAATAGTAAGACTTGAAACTATACTGGCAAACAACAACCCATGTCTGATTGCTCAGAATAGTGAAATTACTTCTGTCCTCCAGGTGATGGACGTGGAGATGCTTGCAAAGATGACTTTGACCAAGACAGCGTGCCAGACATTGATGACATCTGTCCTGAAAATGTGGAAATCAGTGAGACTGACTTCCGAAGGTTTCAGATGATTCCCTTGGATCCAAAAGGAACATCCCAAAATGATCCAAACTGGGTTGTACGTCACCAGGGTAAAGAACTGGTTCAGACAGTCAACTGTGACCCTGGCCTTGCAGTTGGTAAGGAGAATGCTAACTCTTAGAGGCACTACAGTGTTTGAGGGCAGAGGTGGGATGGAAACTGAGAAATTGCTAAGAAATTGTTTAAAAGTCTAAGCAACATCTTAATCTTCCTCTTCTAATGCCCACATAGGTTTTGATGAATTCAATGCTGTGGACTTCAGTGGCACCTTCTTTATCAATACAGAAAGGGATGATGATTATGCTGGCTTTGTATTTGGCTACCAATCTAGCAGTCGTTTCTATGTTGTCATGTGGAAGCAGATTACTCAGTCTTACTGGGACTCCACACCAACCAAAGCTCAAGGCTACTCAGGTCTGTCCATCAAGGTTGTGAATTCCACCACAGGTCCAGGAGAACACCTTCGTAATGCACTGTGGCACACAGGAAACACACCTGGCCAGGTAAAGGTCACACTGATAACCTTTGCTTCTGCACTGCTTACTGCACTGTAAGGCATATTGTTTTTCCAAAAAATTAGATATGTTCAGGAATCTACACACTGCTCAGATAGGATAGCTGCCTCGGCAAAGACAAATAACAGTTTAATAATGAATAGGCAAGTAAGCTTCTCAGCAGCAGTGAATCAATTGTTTCTGGACTACAGGAGAAAACTTTGTTTACATATTTAAAAGCTATCAAAAGAGCCCATTACAGAGCCTAATGGTGAACTTCAAGCATTTGTTACTCATAAAGAGACCTGCATATCAAAATAATGGTTATCTTATTTCAGACCTTCTGGTTAACTGAACTGTTCTTTTGTAGGTGAGAACTCTGTGGCATGACCCTCGTCACATAGGCTGGAAAGACTTCACTGCATACAGATGGCGTCTTAGCCATAGACCAAAGACTGGCTACATCAGGTGAGCATTATCCTTTTAAGTAGTTGTCCCAAAGAAACCACATGTCTATAAAAATAAACCTAACAGTAGTTCATATCTGACAAGATTATACTGTATCTTTGTAGAGTTGTAATGTATGAAGGGAAGAAAATCATGGCAGACTCAGGACCAATCTATGATAAAACTTATGCTGGTGGTCGTCTAGGATTATTTGTCTTCTCTCAAGAAATGGTGTTCTTCTCAGATCTTAAATATGAATGCAGAGGTAAGGAAAACTTTTTATTGAAGATGCCCTATATAAAAGAATTGGTTCAAGAAAAATAGGACAGGTTTTTAGAAAGTAGCTAAAAGGGAAAGTTCATCTATCATTTTACATGGCTTCATCTCAAGCATGTTTCCCAGACAGAAATGGGACACGTTTTCAATTACACTATTCACAATTAAAAAGTTTGAAAATACAAAATCTTAGGAATACCTGCATCTTGCTTGTTCAAAGCATCAGGAGTTCATGTTAAGATAGCTCTTTTCTGGAACTGAAATTTTTAAAGAAGTTTTGTAGAATGAATCAATACAGATGACAAACTGCAAGGTGAAAATGCAAATACTAACCAGCAAAAATAGTGTCTGATATGCAAAGGACTGACTTAATAAAAATAAGCAAAGTACAGTCTACACACAGCCCTCTGATCTTGCAGTTCAGTGTGATATGTGCATGTGACCAAGTTCCAAGTTGACCTACTTTGCTTCAAATTATGACTTTGTTAGGTAATGATTACATGAACTAGAGTCTAAATTTTAACTCCAGAAAGTGCTGAAGTACTTCATTCTTTAATTTCTAGACATGTTTGTAGGGAACATATGGATAATGTCTTAGATACAATCAATCATACATAACAGAAATACCTTATCTTAATTCTCTCTTTTTCACAGATCCATAATCCCAAGGTTACTGGATTCAGAGACTATTTCAAAATGCTGGTATTGCACCTTCTGAAACATTTAGCCTTACAAATCCTGGGACCATTATATTATTCCTTCCTTTCTTCCTCCTGCATAAATGTGGACTCGAAACATTACCTGCCTCAAGAGAATGGTTTTGAGAGAATAGAAGTGAAACTTGCATCTGACCTCTGAAATGGAAGGAAACAAATGTCTTGCAAATAAGAATTGTCTTCACTGAAAATGCACACTTCTTTCAGTCAAAGACATTTGTTTATTTATCACAGTGCATTGTCACTGCCTCTAACTGGAGGTCCCATGGAGTAGCATTTTGTAAAAAGAACATCTCTGGATGTGCTGTGGACTACTTAAACTGAAGACCTTTCATTGTGTGGGGAAAGGGATTTTGGGTGGGAGGGTGAACTCTCAAATCTTTTCTTCATGGGGGGAGTGGAGTTTTGTTTTGTTTTTAGTGGGGTTTCTGCTACCTTGGTTTACATCCACTTAACTTGCAGAAATTATCCTTTTGTATGTTGCATCTTTTTAGATGAAAATAATCCTTGACTTTGTGGTGAGCTAGATCAGCTGTTCTATAACACAGGACAAAACATATCCTAAAACCCCTCTCTATGAAGGGAGGAGGGAAAGGAGGATGCCATTGGCACACTGGATCACACCAGCTTTGGTAGAACTTGGATTTACTACAAGATTCTGTTTCCTGCTTAGATGCAGATCTTTCTTACCTTTTTAAATATTTTCTTTCAGCTGTGGTGTGAAAACACCACCATCTCAACTCGCACTGTGCTGTCCTTCAGGAAGAAACCAGCATGTGCTTCATATTTTATGGTTAGCTTCGTATTTTATGGTTAAAAAGGCACAAAATACAACAGTAATAAAAACATTCCTTTTCTACATGCCATAGATGCTTTAAGGCCCTCGCTTCAGAGGGGAGGGGAAGGGGCTTGTAGATAAAATACTGAAATTGTAAAATATTTATTTTTAACTATCCTTGATATTGCAATGACTGAGAAATTATTGTTTTTGTTGTTTTTTTTTTTAAAGAAATGCATCAAGACTATCCACCATTATTACAAGTCTTCATGACTCTAGGATTGTAAATACAGATTATTTATTAACTCTGTTCTGTAGTGAAACTAGAGGGTTTTTTGTTAAGTGAAATCTTGTCTGGAGCAGATAGTGGTGATGTATTAGTTACAAAGAGCAATTTTCCCATAATGGCTTTGAGGCACAGGGAAAAGCAGCAGGGTGGGGAATGGAATGTTTGTTTTTCTCAGTCTGAGCTCAGCATTGGCTTTTCCTTTCTTTGTGCAAGGCAGTTGGTTGCCTGGCAGGCAGCTGTTCTGCAGTATTAAAACTCAAGTCCTGTTAGAGGGGAGCAGTTCCTGTCTCATCCATAGAGCTAGGGCTGAGGGACTGTCATTTAGCGTTATAGAAGTTTAGTGCTGTGAAATGTCAGCAGTGCTTTACCACTGGTCAGCAGGACTGACTTTCAAGCGGAATAACCGGCCCAGAGGAGGTGGCAGAAAGACAGAATGCCTACAGACAGTAATCATCCAGTCTTGCTATTTATGTCACTGCACACAAATTATTGGAACTAGCAATGTGCAGCTACAAAAGAAGGAATTCTTCACAGCCTAGACAGAATTTCAGGAGCTCCTTGCAGAAAAGGGAGAGGGCTTGATGTACACGAACAGGGGCAGTAATCTTATACCTATATCATTTCTTTGTCTTTTCAAAAAAGGAAAAGAAACAGTGAAAGTTTTACGTACAAATATTACCTCATTATTGTGTGACTGAGAAAAACCTTTGGATTAAGCAGAGTTCAAATGTCTAACAAACTTTAAAGCTACTGTAGTTCTGAAGAGTTAATGCTGTACATAGTCAAAAATTCATTGCGGAAAAATATATTCCCAGTAAGGAAATAGCATTGGAAAAAAATGTCAAATACGATTTATAATATTGTTATATTTTTTTCTTGACATCCTGTATACCATTGCTTGTGTTTTTTTATAAATTATTTTTCTCATTGCCATTGTAATAGGTAATCACATAATTGTGTAGATATGCTATTTAAATAATTTATCATGAAATGCTACCTGTAGAGTTAGTATTTCTATTTTTATAAAATATTTGCACACTGAACTGAAGTTTTTTGCTTCCTTCTTCCCCATGTTTTTTCTAGTGTTATTTTCTAAGAACCTGCTTTTTTGTAAACATTTTTAACCATTTTCCATTTAAAAGTTATGTAAGATGTACAATAGAACTTCTTACAGAGAACAATAAATCACCATGGACACTTGCTCCTGTGTCACTTACTTTTGTTCATGCTTTGTACTATTTCTGCAGCTCCCAGTTATGCTAATATCTGTTACCTGTGTCAAATTGGGCTTCAAATTAACACCTCAATAATCTCCCCACTGAAACTGTAACAAGATGGAGCGTGCAGGATGTTTCAGCCCAAGCATAACAACTTGTCCACTTGAAGGCATTTTTGTAGTTAAGGGGCAGTAGCTCAATTCAGTCTTAAAGGCATGATTGTGGACTCTCTAAGCAAAGTCATAGCCCTAGGGCCTTGATAAAGCCACAAGGGGAAAACAACCTCTGAGGGATTTTAATCATATACTCCTCCCTAGCCAGGCCTGCCTCATGCTTTTCTTCCACATGAAAAGAGACATCAGGATAAACAGCTGCAGAGGCAGATGCCTGTTTAAGTCTTCCACCCAGACTGCTGCTGTAGTCAAAAAGCTAGTGATGTGGCACCATCTCAACTAGAAGCAGTACAACCAGCTTCTCAGTCCTTCCTTGTAGCAGTGGTTTGTCTCATGAGCTCTCAAAAAAAAAAAAAAAAAAAAAAACCATGAATTTTCCTGAGCTCAATTCTACTCGTACACTATATCAGCAGCGTTTCAGTAAATATCTTGTCACCATATTTTATCGCTGTTATTCTTGGCAGCCAATTCCAATGACCTTCTCTCAACCCAAGCCAGCCTTTCATGCTAATTTATTACAAGCATTTACACAATATACATTAGTGTAGTGTCTGAATTAGAGATTATGCGTGTCTTAAAGACATGCCCTATGTTTTCTGCTAACACTTAGGTTAAGTGTGCCCACTTGTTGCTTGGAGAATGTGAATGTAAGAGGCCACAAGAAGCTAAAACTGAGACTAGGTAGAGCATTTGCCCAAGAAACAACTAAGAATGTTTTGATGCTACAGTGAAGACTGTAATACAGTAATTAGCTGATTTTAAGCCCAAACGCATTTCAGAAAGAAACTATGAGACTATAAAAAGAGAGCATCTTAATACATCCTTCATAAGGTGATACCTAGTTCTTCATCTTTTCTACAAGTGAAGGAATAGGCGCACAAAGCTGTACAAATAGGCAGTTAGAAAGAGGCAAAAAAGGAGAGCTGTTTAGAGAGAAGTGCAGCAGGCAAAGGTCTTAAAGATCAATAAAATCTTCTACAGGAAACCCACAAAAATAGACAAGTATCCCAGAGAAACTCAGATTTTCAAATCGATACAAATTCTAGGAAGCCACCATTTGTCTTTAATTTTTCAACATTCGAGTTCAAGAACTGCTTGATTAGGCAACAAGCACAAGAGCTGAACTGAAAACTGCTTAGATACAGTGTCAGTCTGCCTGGATGACTCCACTCCCAGAGTGAAATGGAGAGGCAATTTCAGTGCTATTGTAAAATTAGGGTAGAATGCCTCTGGCAGTACCCTTCCCACCAAAGCTATGCATACCAAATACACAAAGCAAACAATAGGAAAATAATGGCATAGGATGGCATTTCCACAAGAACACAGCAAAGACAGCACATTTTTAAGTAGGGGTGGGGAAGAATTCTAAGTCCACAATATTTACTATTACTTGAAGAATATGTCAAAATTAGTCACGTACTTTAGCACTCCATAAATTAATATACACTCACAGCATCCCAGTTTGTTGTAGGGTTTTTTTCAAAACATACTAGGTACTGCAGATTCAATTGCAAGCAGAAAGTATTTCACATAGACTTAAATGGCAGGAAGCCTTTTATTCTTAATACTGCACCTGGATTGCAGCCAATCCCTAACTGAAATGTATAATTGGATAACTGTCGGTTATGGCTTTAGTAGTATTCCAGTGTTTCTGTTTTGTTTATAAAGGAAACCATTTTCCTGACCTCTAAATCTAGCTGCAAATAAAGAAAGCAATAATTTTGAAAATTTGAAAAAGAAAAAAATAAATGTTGTTACTTTTCCTAGGTCTCAAGAACTTTCATAATTTAACAAGTTCCCAGGCAGCTGCCAAAGCACCTTGTCTCCTGCACCCATCAAACAGCACGATGCCCAAAGGTAGGCAAGACTCCTTTCAAATCAAAACTATTGCTCTTTAAGTCATCCCACTCACATATAGATATTTCTAATATACATATTATATGTGTATAAGTCACAAAAATGAATCACCCTTATTTTTCTTCTTCAGAAGAAAACACTTTGGAGTTTGTTATTTAAAAGCACAAACCATGCAAAACTGAAACACACACATCACAGTACACAGTGTGCCGGCTACCAAAACCACCAGCACTATACATATGCATAATCCTGAGGAGATTCAGTGACAATAGGAGAATAGTTTGGCCCTATAGCACTGAGCAAATCAAGACAAGCAACCAAAACCATCCTTTCATGGTTTTTTTCCCCACAAGTATTACATTTTTTGGAACAAAATTATTTACCTTGTGCTGTAAAATCTCAGTAGGAAATAACACAGAGTATAAAACAGTACAAATCTGTGCACACAGAACTTATTCTGCAGAATAAAACAGGCCAAAAAGTCTGAAGGACCAGGTCAAAAACCATGAATTCTCCTGGGCTCAACTTTGCTTTGACTCATATTGGTGCTGTTTCAGCAATGATCTCATTGCTATATTTTATCTCTATTATATTATACTTCTTATCAGTGAACTTACATCCTATAGTTTAACATAAAACTAGAAAGAAAAAAAAAGGAATTTATATTTCACTTCTAACATCAAGCATGAAACACCATCTTTCCAAAGAACTCATGTGCAATACAATGGCAGGGTAACCAAGCACAGGTAAATAGGGAATTGTTACGCCATCAATAAGTGTAATTGCAGATTTCCTATCAGAATATACGCATCAGACATCATTCAGAATATTGTGCTCACCCCTGAAATGTCAGATGTGAACAGAATCTGTATTCATGGCTCCAAGGATAATGAAGTGACAATGCTCTTCCTCAAGGATGCCTGGAGAAGCTTTTTTGTAACAGTGAGAGATTTAAGACAACAAAATATACACTAGAAAAGAAAGAACAAATCATTTCTCTTAACATATATTGTAGGTATTCTACATATAAAATTGAAACAGAACTTAGTTTTCCTCAAAAATTATCCTAGCCTTTTAATACTATTTTAAGGAGGATTCTATAAAACACGAACTCCATGCGAAAATGGATTGTGATAAGTTTACAGCCAGAGGACAGCCCTGCTATCCTCTACTGAAAAAAGTTTGCGGGTATTGTTTTGATTATATTTATGGTACAAAAAATAAACTTCGGCATAGGTAGGTTTATAATTTTTAACTATAAGAAATACAGTTAGTTAAGTAAAATTGCAAAGCTCTATGAGATCCGCTTAAAGCAATCCTTCCATAAAGAGCAAGAGGACAGTGCAGAATACTCATTATCCATGTGCTTGTTGCTATTGCTGCAACACAAGTAAAATCATTAGAAAGTAGAACACCATATAGTACATGGTAATCACAAAGTAAATTACATTTCTAGTTAAAAGAAAGTAGGTTAGATTCTGAATGATCACCACTGATATAGGAACACAAGTCCACTTAGACTGGCAATTTCACAAATGAGATTAAAATCTTGGTCAGTATGTGCACTGATTTAAACATTTAGATTAACTCCAATATGCTATAATGCAGCCATTGTATATTTTATATTGTATTCATAAATCTGTCCTTGCTGAATATTAAATGGCTAATATTGTAACTTAGGAAGAATTTTTCCTTTCTGTCAGATGAGACCTCATCAACAGGAAAATCTATGGGAGTACTTTTGCTAAAATATCTCCTCCTCCAAAAAAATACCTTTAAAAGAGAACCTTTAATATCTTCTTATTCTAATGTAATAGAGCATAACATGAGAAACTAACCACCAGCTCACAATATTTATGTATTAAATACAAGAGAAATAGTAGTTAAGGAGTAGACAAGCAAAATGTTGTAATGAGTTGTTATTATTATCTCATACACAAATGAGCTGTACCACCCTCACCCCAGCCAGCCATTGCTGCAAGGCTTCACATTCTAGTCACTGTCGGGCACACTTTAAATCCCTTCACTTCTAGTCACACCAAGCTTCCCAAAGTGGCTGCCATCTTTCCCCACTTCATTACTTTTCTGAATAAGAGGATATGCCTGTTTGCCACACAGTTTCAACTCTGCAGGACCACTGCACAAACACAGCTGAACAGACTGGTCCCAACCCTGATCCAGCAGAGGAGCAGTTCAAGTCCTTACCTACAGTCAGCGCAACATCCAGCAGATAGGCACTGGGTGCTTGTGTCATTCACTCAGGCAGGGCTCACAGGCAATAAACTGTACTGAGATCACTGAGACCAGGTTCAAGCTGACTTCATGCAAACAGTACATCGTGTGTAAGGAAAACAACAACAAACTATTCTATATATTTTACACCTACTTGCATATCTATCAGATAGATAGATACACAAAATCATATGTACAACTATTATGCACGTGTATAATTATTTATTATACTCTCATGAAATTTAATGAAGTGCAAGATTATATACTTTGAAATCAAACTGCAACAATATACGATAATAATTTTCTCTTAAGAATTGATTATGTCATGGAAAAGTTTTCAGTGAGAATTAATTCCCTCTGGAGTATCTGAAATGAATGAAAATATTACTGGTGGAAGTCTAATGACATATTTAGAAAAGCTGTGTGCTGAAGCAAATGGTCACTTTCTCCTCAACTTTCAATCTTCGTATCATCTGTAAAAAAGAAAGTCACATGAGTTGCTGAAAGCACAATATTATTCATAACAGGAAGAAGCAGTGAGTAAGATCTACTTAAAATTTCTTACAAAAAAAAAGCATACTTAACAATGTTAGTAATTATGTTTTCCTTAAGATGTATATATGACGTATTACAGTAAACCTGTATCACAGACTATACTATTATAGAGACTGTGAAACCAAATTGTGATAAATCAGTTTTACACAAATACGATTTTTATTTGCTTACACATCATGAACCAGGTGCAGAAAGCCAGACAATCCAACCACCTACAGAACATTATTCATATACGGGTACAAATCTTTTAGAACTACTATTGGAACAGAGCTCTGTATCCATGTACTTTTCTTAAAAACAAACCTGACATGTTTCATAATTTCATCTGAAAGTGAATTTGCTTTAAATTGGACTCCATTGGGATCTCCATTTCTCAATACAATTAGCACATGTAATCCTAACTAAATTAATAATAGAAGGTTTATCTGTGGAATACACTAGGCAACTGCACCAACTTGATAAGCATACAACTTCCCTGTTATGGCCATGAATAACTGTATAAGATGGAACTGTGTTGCCCTTGTCGAAAACAAATAATGTAATTCTGTGGAAAGGCAGAATTCATGGTGGGTTTTTTTGTTTTTTTTTTTTTTTTCTTTAAATCTTTACATTTCCTTATGGGCAGTACATTGAGAAAAAATAGTAAGAATAGGATGCTATTCAAATGTTAGTTTTGGATATATATTTTAGAGTTAGACTAAATATTAACTGAATATAATAAACCTGAACAAAATTTAAACTTAAACTTACAGATAACTGCAAGATATTTACCAGTAATGTAATAACAATTACAAAGCTATGGAGTGTGTTTTATTTTGCATGCACTTTTGTTCCTCCAAAGACTACTCCTGTTCACACCATTTTTAAAAATCAGCCTCAGACACAATCACTCAATGTCTGATGAGTTGACAACATCTATAAGGAATTTCCCTTGGTTTCATTTCTAAGTTTTCATTGAAAACGAAAGATTCAGAGAGAATTCTGAAATTGTGAACAGGTTGAAAAATGGCCATTTAGCAAGGATATTTACTAACCACACAGTGAGATCTACATGGTTGAAGGTTATGCAGCCACTACAAAAATTGATAATTAAAACACCTTATTGCAGTGCTCTGACACAGCATATGATTATGATTCAAGTATTTTTAAAGTCACTTTAAAGACTCTTACACTTTCACAATGAGATATTCATGCAGAAAACTACTAATAGCACATGCTTTGCTGAAATCTCCTTTCCCTCTAGTGCAATAAAATTATCTCATATTGACTATGTCTATAACAACAGCATAAGCAGTTACCTACTCATTTCACTATACACTGGCTACAGTGCAGGACATTTTGCTTGAATTAACATACATAACATCTTAAAACATCTTAAGAACAAAAGATAGTGGACGGCTCTAATTTGTCTCTGACTGTACTACCTTTATTCAGACTAAGTGAAAAAGAACTTTAATTCATGTTAGAGCAGCAGGTTAAGCATGAGTTTTTCTCACTGTTGACTGCTTGAGAAACAAGACTGTATCTAGTCACTTCACTCCTGCATCAGATGAAGCTGCCCCTGGCACAGGCGCTTCTCTTTGATTCTCATGACCACCACCCGTCTGCCCTCTAGGGCAGGCCAGCTTTTTCTCTGTCTCCACTTAGCAGATGCTCGCATCTGCATTAAGGGTGAGGTTAATAATGCAATGTTAGCTGAAAACTAACCGATCCCAAATAATTGCTTTCTGTATTTTCTTTCTGTTGAAGCTACAGCCTAAATATCATTACAGACAAATATTGGGTAATTATAGCAGATGGGTCTGGAAACTAAGTAAGCCTGGCAGCATAAAATCAGCAATAACAAGTTTTCTTATTTCCTGGTAGGTGGAATCACTTTTTGTAAAGATACTACCATTCCCCTCACTGTAGAAACTGTTGTGATAATAAGTAGCAATAACACAGCTAAGAAGTATCAAGATGCTCTTCTAAACTTCCACTGAAAGGGAAGGGGAAAAAAACTTTCCGCAAATTCTGAAGATACCAGTACAATAAAGATCTATTCTGACAATTTATTAATTTAAAATACAATTAAACCGTAGATCAAAAGCAGCTTCGTACAGTCACAGTTTTATGAAAGAAATGGAAGATATGCTAGATGTACTCACTTTCAATCTGGCTTATTTAAACAGTTTGTTTTCCGGAAAGAAAAGTGATGTTATACAACAAATGATACAGATGTATCCAAAATCTTCTTCACCAGATAGGGTGAACTTAATCTTTGCTAGAAAAACTCTATTTTTCTTTGCTGAATTAGAAGTAGTTTAAAAATTATGTATTATTTACTCTTTCTGATATTTTCTATACATAAATTTGAAATGAATTTGTTATTTTTAATATAACTAAGTCAAGCTTTTTTCTATACTCCAGTGTTTATTAAAAACAGGGAGAATAATTTCTCTCCACAGAACAGTGAACATGTTTTCCTACTACCAGGAAGATAAAAAGTGTAAGCATACCATTTTCCAGTTGAGAGAACTGATCACCATCATTACTGTATTTCAGTTCTAATCTCACAGCCAGTTACTGTGAGGGGAAGAATCTTGATAAACATTCTGTTATTTAGCATTTGTTATTTTTGGCCCTACCATAATAGCCAATGCATATTGGTGCATACCTTTGGTGAGAACCTGCTTGTTTCTTTCATCACAATCAAAAGCCTATTCTAAAAGATTGTTAAGGGTCTCACCTCCTTTGGTTTGCAGTGGTATGCTGAGAATGTCAGGCTCTGTGGATGGCTCATTGTTCATGCTGATGCAGTATAATGGTTCACCCAAGAAAGAAGGTTTCTTCAGCCTTTCAGTGTCCAGTGCTCTTGACATAAAGTAACCTTCAGTAATACTCTTATCTCTCATCTTCTGTAAACCTTCTAGGTCATCAGGTTCCTCTGTTTGGGCCAGTGAATCCTTTGATAAGTGACTATCAGCCAATGCTTTGCTGATATAGTAGCTAGGGATTTCACTCTCAGCATTAACACATAAGCTTTTGTCTTCAAGTCCAGCCTTTTCCAGAGCTGTTAACATCCCTACAATATGGCCTTCAACTAACATTTTGGAAAGAGTAGATGTGGAGTGAAGAATGGAGTCTTGACTTGTGTAACAAGGGGGACTTAATCCACAAGAAAGAGATTCCTGAGACTCTGGCATGGAAACGTTGCTTATTGTTCTCTGAGGCTGCATACATTCTTCCAGAAGGGTTTTAAGCTGCTCTTCAGAGAGGCCCGTTTTCTCTTCAATCTGAAAAAAAAAAAAAAAAACTTTCTTCTGTTAAAATGCAATTAGTGAAAAGAAGTACCATAAAACAATTTGAGATACAAAAGCACTGGCAGAAGTCTTAAGTTTATACCAATGTTTTTTTAATTCAAACTGAATTTAAATATACATTTACATAACTGCTTAGTTTATGTAATATCTCCTCTAGGTTCTAGATAGATTAGGTGTTGAAATTTAGGAAAGAAGGCTGATATCCAAAAGGCAGCAAGAGGCCCTTAATTTTGCCAAGAGTCTTCTGCAAAATATCACTGGTTTATTTTTCATATATTTTGGTTTGTTATGTATACATGCAGACACACACGTGCATCTGTGAAAGCAAAACAACACATTGCTAAAAGTCTAAAAAAAAGTCATTGCTAAAAGACTATATGGGCAATACTGCACATTTCTTAAAGCTCAATATTGAAGATTATGACTGATATTACTGGTATGGTGAAGAACAGGGAAGGGCATTTTGTTTACCAAGTTTTGCAATGAGAGGTTCTAGCCTTTGAAATTTTTAACACACCCTGGTAATAGAGAAGAAAAATACTACCTGACAATTTCAAGCTGATAATGAAAACTCAAAACATATTCTAGTTACACATATAATACATCTGCCCACAAAATATGTGATATACAAAATAAAATCATATATTTATATGAAAATATTATAAACACATAGATTGCTCCAAAAGTAATGCTATTTCCATGGAAAATACAACTAATCCAAAGAGCATAGTAACACTATTTATTAGAGCAAATACTCAGCTACAAAATAATGTCTTTCAACATAGTCACCACTGTTAGCTGATCTGCGCATTTGTGCAAATGTCAATGGGTGCAATTTTTTCTGCATGGAGGAATTCAATTCCACATATTTGCTTTATACATACTTCCTGTCAGACACCATTTTATCAGACTGCCCCTTTACTGCCATCTGTCACACAATAACAAAATGTAATGGAATATTGGGAGGGAAGGTTCAACCTTTTCTGCCGTACCATCATCTGCCTTTGACATCATGGGCCAATATAATGAAACAGGAGGCATTATTTTCAGAGCAGCCTCTGTAATTTGCAATATCAAATGGAAAAGTTGCTCTCTACAAACAAAAGCTTGGTTTTACCCAAAGTCCAAGAGACAGGCTCAGCTGACAGTCTGATAATCTCCCTGTAGCTGTCCTCATCCATGTCAAATAATAACTTTATTCATTTATGATCACTACACATAACTGGAACTGCTGTCATTTCAGAGGAAAGATCAGTATCAGATCTCTAGCTGAGTTTTCATCCTGAAGTCTCTTATTCATGTACATACATGATATGACTCTGATCACAACCAGATGAGATCACAGCCTGAGTAGCACAATGATGTCTGGATTATGTGTGAAAACTACTTGTTCATGAATGAGGGGAGATTTCTGTCTGGAAGAAAATACTATTTCTTTGTTAAAGGAAGCGTTATGAGAAAATGCATCAGGAAGACGTTTCATGTTACTTTCAATCATCATAATGTATTAAAATATACACACATTAGTGATATCTAAGAATGAGTACTATATATTGATTACTGTACAGTTCAGGCACTGGTTTTTGCATTTACATACTTTATGTGTTTTATAGATTTGTTCAGCCTTATTTTTCTATTAGTTTTTTCCTATATAATGCAATTCCATTCACAACGTCATTTTGAGTTCACTTAGAGAACTTAAGAGTACCGTATTAAAGAAACAGAGATATTAAGGGCCTTTAAATAATAACAAAAAGCCTCAAAAGACCATTGTATGTAATTAGCTCTATATAAATGAACATAAAATCAGTAATCATACAGAGATTCAGTTAAACTTGATGTCAGTCAATATACTTTTGATAACTAAAATCAAACCACAACCTTTAGCAGTGAACACTTTATCAGAGAAACAAAAAAAACCTCTTCAAACTCTTCTATTAGGCTTTAAATTTTAATCCTAGTGAAGAAAATACTAATGAAAAATATATCAGAGAGGGAAAATCAAAACGTGAAAAATCAAAAGTTAAATATGTAATTTTTAAAATATTCCACTGTCAACCTAATCTACTAGCATGTTGAATTTCTTAGATTTCTTGAGGGAGTATTTTAACTTGCAGACAATGTATGCTTACAAAACAGTTATTGTTGGAATGGAATTTCCGTGAAAACAGATGCATTCATTCAGGTATAGAACCACAGTATAAAGCACTACTGAAGCACAGCTACATCTAGGGTATTATCACACAACAGAATATTATGCTATGTAAACATAACTCTATTTATATCAGAGAATATTCTCACATCTGGAAATCCACATGGATTTCCACATGTTTTTGAGTGGTTCTATACTAACATATTTCAAAGTTCTTGGCCAAGACCATTTGGAGTTAATTTTATGTTAATGACCAGGAAATTCAATCACTGCAGAAATAAACTCTGCATCTGGTGAAAAAGAATAAGCATAGAATGAACACAATTAGAGAGATTGTCTTCTTCTACCTTTCTTTTATTTTTTTTTCTCCCACTACCCCCAGCTCAGTTATCTGTAATCTTCTTTTCCTTGGACAAATTTCTTTTTCCTTTTTCCTTTCAGGAAAATCATTTGGCTTCTACCACCGATTAGTTCAGAGTTTACTTTGATTATTACCTAAAAGTTAGGTGGGGAGATTTAGTACCTAAGGCCAATGGAAAGGGAAATGACTTTAGCAGCCACAGAGTGAAAAATATTCATAATCATGTTGGAGTCTTCCTCCTGAGCAGCAGGCTTGCAGGCAAAGCAGTATAAAATACTATTTGTTTTTTGTTCTTTCTTTGTCTCTTCCTCACTTCAGTTCATTATAAAAGACATGTTTGCAAGAATGCATGTTTAAGGAATGTATTTAAATTTATTTTTTGTGAGGTGTATTAAATATAATAAGAGCTCACTGTTTGCAATTTTCTCCTGCCGAAATCATTTTAGGGTTAAGGAAAAGCATGCAGCTGGAGAGAAAATAGTTCTTAAATAGCCATGAGTAATTTACATACAAACCAACAGCAAGAAATTTATATTGAAATGATAGCAGAAAGACTGCTGTTGAAATCAGAAAAGTTCAAAGAAGTAAGTATGTCCCTAAGGAGAGACATCTCACTCTAAAAAAAAGCCTGTGCCTCTGCAACTAAATGAGCATCTTAATATATGTGTTCTCATAATACTGCAACTGTATTAGGAGGCTGCAAAGTATGCATTTGTACACATAGTAAGTAATCCCTTCATAGCTCACTTCATTAGTTTAGATTCACAAGACTTTGGATCAGTAAAGCAGACTTTGGGAGACAGTGGATTCCACTTCTCCCAAGCCTTCACTGCCCTTACTGTAAATAATTTACAACACCTATATAGAAAAAATACTTAAAGATATTCCTTTAAAAATAGAAGGATATAAAATTAATGTAATTCAGAATGCAGAAACAAGGGAAAATGAGCTATTTGGCCTGGTTCCCATTAGAAATTTGAAAACCTCTTAATTGTTCTGGCTAATTTTTAATAGGACACTGAGTCCTATTCATTTCCTAGGCTTTTTATTGTTAATGATCCAAAAAAGCAGTTCCTAGTCAGGAGTTGAAGAGCCTGCTAATGACCTTTACTGTTTATGTGAGGCTATTTTTTTCACACATTTGCGGCACCTCTCTAACTGAAGATTTCTTGTTCCTCACTGAATTCCTTGGTGACATGGGTCTGTGGAGAAAGCCTTACTGCATGTGGTAGGAATGCAAACTTGTAGGCAGCTGTGGACAGACCTGCTGTGACTATGGATTGCAAGCTCAAAGATTTAGGACTGTTTTCCATATTTGCACAGTAAGAGACAGACTAACGCTAAAAAGCCTCATCAGATTTTACCATGAGGAGAAAAACCAACTTCAGGATATATAACCATAAAATGACACACAGTACGTGAAGCAGCACTAAAAAGGCAGGATTATTTAAGGACTTAGGTAGCTGGCAGGTGTTTATTTTTTGTTGCTTTATGTGAAAGTATCTTAAACAACAGTTCTCCCGATACTTGCTTGAAACAATTCACTTTGATGCTCTAATTTGTTGATATGTTTATGGAAACATGAGACTGCAGCAATCACTTTTGAAGCAACTGCTCTTTTCCTGACCAAAAGACTCCACGCTCTTTTCCTCTATCTGCTATTTTTCCTTCTGTTTTGTTACGTCTCTTATTTTTTCCTATGTTCTACTTTTTAATGGCAGAAGAAAAAGTTTATGTAACTGCGGCTAAGGGAAGTCAGTAAGCAGATGGGACTGAAGTACTGAGGAAAGAAAAGAGGGAAAGGAACACCAGAAGAAAAAAAAAAAAAAGAAAGGAAAAAAAGTCCAGAAGAGATTAGTGGGCACCTGTTAACATCCTTGACTAAAAAGTGAATTCAACTTGTAACATCATGAGACACTATAACCACAACATAATAACCATCATCAGGTGCTTGGATATAAATAAATACTCCATGAAAAACAAACAAACAAACAAAGCCTTAAAACACCATCAAAGATTTAGAAGAGAATATGAATTTCATTAATAAATGGGAAATGGACAAAAAAATAAGACTTTTCCCCCTTTCTCTAATAGAGAAATCATAATAGATATTAAAAGCGGACATGAATTTATACAAATTTCTTTAGACTGTCAGCAGACACAGCAGACAACAAGGAAAGTGAGTGAAACTGAGGAGAGACATACTAATTGCAGCAGTTAATTTCTTTTCTTTTTTTAACATATAGCCCATAGGATATAAATGTACAGATAATTTTGACAAGTCCTTGCAGGCAAAAACAATTTAAACGTGCATATTTTAGTCATTACAAAGAGGTATAATAGGTTTTTCTATTTTACATTTCTTAATAATATCCAGTTAATTGCTTGTGGTTAAAATGTGCAAATAGTGAAAAACTGCTTCAGCATCTATACCACACCCTTTAGACCTTAGAAATAGAAAGCAACTGGCTGCCAGGGGTAAATTTTAAGTAACTTTCACTATAATTTTCTTTTCATGTGATAACATGGACACCAACTGATATTACTCACAGCTATGGAGTTTTCATGGTGTTATGCTAGGATACAAAGGGGTCAAAATCTCTTCACTAACCGTGAATTTCTGCTTGGTAACATCTGAAAATGATTTCACAATTTTGAAAATTCCAGAATGCTTTATTTTGAATTATTAGAGCAGCTATGATATACTTACTGCCCTTCATTTTCTGTAGCTTTCAAGCTTAGTTTCATTACACTGTAGCTTTTGATCTACAGACTGCATAACACTTTCCAACTGCTTGCATACTAGCAGTATGCACACACACATGGCTGCTCACACATGGGCACCAAAATCTGAATTGTACATCCTCACCAAAGTTTTAAGGAGGTAACTTCAGAAAATAAAATCTGAAATGTCACACAGGTCTAAAGTTCCTAAGATTCCTTTTAGGTATCTATTTATTAATTAAAAATAAATATTTTAAGTTTTAAGAGATTACACCTACATTTTTCACAATTGCATGCATGCATTTGAAGAAGACTGTTATTCTGAAGCTCCACTTTCAAAAAGTGTTTAGACTCAAAACATTATTGAGGAGAACAGATTCAAACCTACACCATTAAAACATCAAATATGACTCCATTAGCATATTGGCTTTTTCTTTCATTTTAGGAGTTATTATAACATAAGACTGATTTGAGTTATAAAAGAAAGCTCATTGCGTTTTTAACTATTGTTGCAGCAAAATAAAATATTTTAGTACCAATTAACTTAGAAACTGTAGATATTACACAACAAAGCAAGTCATTCATAAATAACAAAGGAACTTCTGAATATACTTGATATGATAGCTAAAGACAAAAGTAACTAAAGAGTAACAAACATTATTTTAAGCTGTATTTTAATGAAATTAGATATATTTTTCCTATTTCACTAATCTTTTCCTAAAATACTTGAGTGTGAAACTATGACTAAATCCAGTAAAGTGTCATCCTCCTAAAACATGAACTGGAATGCACTAAAAATAAAAATAAAAGATAGTAAAACAAAAACATTTTTGCTGTCCAAGTTATAAAAGAGTCCAATTAGTGGTTGGGAAGAATTACTATCTAAGCAACTAAGTCTGCTGAGTAAAATGAAAGAGGCAAAGATGTATTGATTTCAAGTAAAAGGCACACATCACTGAAAAATCAACAAACCCTAGTCACTAAACAATAATAATCAGCCATTCTTTACCAAACATAGGTAAACATAACTAAAGTAACTAAAAAGTTAAAGAATGAAGACTTCTGAGTAAGTGATATTGTAAAAAATATTGGTTTAAAACTGTGATAAAAGTCTGTGATGTAAATTAAAAATTAATCTACTTCAAGACTGTGAACAGGTGTTTTGCAAGAAGTGAATTCTTCTAACTTCAGATTAGTTCAATGCTTAGCTCATATAGTTTACTGCATTTAAAAATAATAAAAAAAGCTGAGCATTGTGCTGCATATGAGTCACTGCACTGTATTTTCTCTCATTTCTAAAATCTTTCCCAACCAATGGATATTTCCCTGTTTTTACAGCACATGACTCCACATACTTTCAAGTATTCTTAGATTGGAAATCAAATGTAATTTGAGCACACTGACTACATTTGTAAAAACGTGTATAAAGTCCTGAACTGGCACATACTACCAACTGGTCTGACTTTCATTTAGTAGCCTCAAGTAAAGAAAAAGAACCTCAGAAACAGCTTCCTAAACATCTTGTTTTGTGTTTTTAATTGTTTGTTATTAAGCATTTAACACATTTCATTCCATAGAACTATCTTCCCTACATGTTATTAAATTGCGGCTTTAATTTGCAGCAAATCCAGTAGAGCAGACAAAAATGTCTTGATGTGGTTGCAGCTGTTTTCTGTTAAAATATCTATAGTTTTTCCTTTCTCGCTCATGTTGGCTCTGTTTATTTTTCCCCAATAGATGGACACAATGCAGCATAATGGCAACATGGTGTCTTACAATATCTATTTAAAAATTCTGCAACTTGGGATTTTAAGAATACTTACCGGTCTATATTTTATTGGAGAAAAATATAAATAGGAAAAAAAACAATAATATGGAGATCTGTTCCTTCATAACATACAATATTTCATTGCAATGTAATAAAAGTACCAATAAAAGTAATAAAATCCCTCGAACCAATGAAGAAAACAAGGAAGCCACAAACATCTACATAACTTAAGTAATTAAGTGCAGTTTAGTCACACTAAACACAGAAGGGCTGACCCAAAGAGCAGTAAGCCATGAAGACTCAGCCAAAACAATCATACACTAAAGCTTAAAAACAAACATAAAAATGCATTATGTATTCTAGGAGTTCATATGTCATTATATTCTCCAGAGAAACTCTAAAGTGAATGTTACTGTAATTGGCCCTGTGTATCACAGCACCTCAAAATACTGACCTCTTCTATATAGCATGCAAAGATATACTGTGAACCTGAACCGTGATCTGTATTTTGGAGATGGAATTATTCTCTTATTGTCACCCACTAGTAGAAGTATACATGAAGAAAGCTATGCTGTATATGGAATAACAAGATACAGCAGTGTTTGTTAATGAAGTAAGACAGGAACCTACCCAGCTAAGTTAAGGAAAAAGAAAAACAACAGTTTTTTTCACAAATGTGATTTTCTTACCATATTTTTTACTCTGGCATAGGTTTCCTTGCCTTGTTGTACTTCATCCCACAAGGTAAGCACAAAAGTGCATACAGTATTGCAAATATGGGATCCTAATTCACTATTTAGTCCCCTCCCTTTCGGCAATAGAGTTCCCACTGACTGCTCACAAAACATTTCTGACCCCTTCACTTGGCAACGTGAATACCTGTGGGACATTGTTTCTGAGGAACATCCTACCAGAAGCCTGCCAAATTGTCACTGCTTTTTAGAGAAAAGTCATTGCATGAATATACATGAATGTATAAGACTAGGGATAATTTCGCCACATCTCAGTCTCTGTTTCTGAGAGGTAAAAGAAGAATCAATACAGAATTTGGTTTACTTTTTATGTCTGGTGGGGTTTGTCGCCACAGAGCACGTGCAAAGTTTCTATAGGAAATGTTGGGTTGCAGCTATGTTTGTCAATGTGTGCATATATCTTACACAGTGCTGAAAAAAACATTCTTAAAGAAAGAGCATAATGAATAATATTTTCCTTTCCTAAAGAAAGGAAGAGTATTTTAAAATGAGATCCCTGCATCTGGCTCTTCTATTTCCATTCAAGAGGGAAAGCCAAAAGACTTTCACAAAGAATGTGATTAACAATACTGCCCCAGTGAAAAGACTGCATTTGGTGCTTCAAGCCTGTGTGCACCTGTTCTTGACTGGGGGTAATCTTTCCAGTAGGTACAAGACTATGAGCTTAACCTTGAAATATTTCAATACACAATGTCAGAAAATTTACGTTTACATCATAACAATAAAAAAGCTAAAACCAACATAAAGCAAGTATTGACCTATTAATATTCCCGATGTTTGACAGCTATTAAAAAAAAATCTGAAATGCAAAAAAATTGTATTATTCATTTTTTGTCTAACTACAAAGATCACACTTCTGTAGGTCTGGTTGAGGTAAACCCTAGTTTTAACTGTTACTAAAACCACAGCAGGATCTCCTCCAGCTTCTACAATAGATGTAGTAAATGTGTAACTGTACCAATGACCACATTCCTGCTGGAGTGATGAATTTCCTGTGCTATGGTAACTGATCTGCCTGAATTTTATGATCTTGCCCAACTAGAAATAGCACAAATATTGTATGACTGGGTAGAAGAACCAGTCTCTTCCATTTTTTTTCGAGGGAGAGCAGGAAAACTTCACTGTCAATTCTGCCACTAAATTCACAACAGTTTTAAATTCTCCAGGCCTTTGAAATAAAAACCACTTTAAGTATTTCCTATTGTTCTTTTTCTCAGTTACATGTCCTGTCTCACGTCTGAGAACAAAGACATCTAGATAAGTACATGCATTTAGAAGGCTGCAATCTCTTATTATTACTTGCATTATCCTGGTTCCTATAATGAGAAGCATAGATCCATGTATCTGCAGAGACAGGAAGCCTTTACAGAGCTATTAGGTCTGATTTGACTACAGAAGCTACGTGCCCAAAGATACATGATGTGACAACGCAGTACGCATGTTTCCTTCCCTCCTCCCTTTTCCTTTCCTTCACCATTCCTGGTAAACTCCTGAGTGGTAAAAAAAAAAGAAAGAGATAGCTACACTATTGTAAAGGAAAGCAAGGACGGCATTCAACTTGCCACCACTATAGCAGGCAGGTCCCTGCACTCCTCATTGCCAAGTGACAGGTGCTCAGGAAACCAAACAGCATTCGTGAGCATGTTCTAAGCACAGACATACCAACTCTTCTGCACCAGCAAAAAAAAATTGTTCGTGTAATAATCTAAAGGTTTTTATGGTAAAAAGAAAGGTATTTTGAAAACTATCTAGATGATGCAAGACTATTTTATTGTTTGAATTTTTTAACCATTTTCTGACAAACATGCTCATGGAGAAAATAGATGTAATTCAAAAGAGTTGTGTAAACACTGTTTCTAAGAAATTATACTTCCAAGGAAATTAATACAACCCTAGAAACAGTAAACAAATTACCAAAAATTAAAATAGAAGCTGTTTGTAGCTTCCAGGAAAGTCAATGTTTTTGCAATTTGAAACATGTAATTCCTCTAGGAATAGCTACAGTGCCTCTTAAATTATTCCATTTATAATCATTTTAAGTCAGAATAATTTTGCTGCCTTCATTAATGTACGTCACTACATAAAAAGGGGAAAATGTCTAATATTTCTCTTGGTAAAAGACATGAAAATAAGAGAAGATTCCTGTTTTTCAGAAAGAAAGTTGTATCAATTTATTATGCATTTGGGATACAGGTGCTTCCATTAGAGCTGCAATCTGTCTTTTGCCCATGAAGTCAAAGTTCACATGTCACTCACAAGATCTAAAAGATTAATTTACAAAAAGCTTGTGTGATCACATTACAAGGTCAGTGGCTTAAACACAAAGCCCTGTGCACCCCAATTGCTTGGAACTTTCTTCACTGCACACTGGAATTTTCTTTGTCCAATTAGTTTGGCAAAACAAAACAAAACACAAAAAACCAACATAAGATAAAGTTCACAGCTGTGTTTCTGATGAATTAATGATGACATTATTGATTTTAGAGGACACTACGCTACTCTCAGTTATGTGGAATCACAGCTACTGAAAAAGCAGGCAATGACAATCAACTGTTTCGTGTGCATCTTCCAGGTACTTAAGCAGAAAGCTTATGAATAAGAGAATTTATTCATAAGACTATTCTGGATGTAGAGCTCCTGTTGAAACACATTGCAAAAAGAGCAGATCGTATGTTTTGAAACAGATCAAGTCTAGATTCAGTCTAGATGTGCAAATAATTCCAGTTAAATGTACTAAGATTCTGATTCAAACACAATTCATACGACAAGCTTCAACAAGAACAGATACTCCTAGGAAAATTACACCTCTAATAGCAGTAGTTTCTAGCCTTATTATACTGTCAGAATAGCATCCTAGAAGTGCTGTACATCTGATTCTTTATACCAAGGAAAATATTTAAAATATTAAAATATTAAAAATAAACACAAATGCTTAACATCTTGTTGCTAGAGACGTGAAAATCTATAAAAATACTAAGACTGGATACAGATGCAATCTGGAATGATGGTGCTCTGTATTATTACAGTCACTGCAGACTGATAAGGTCTGTACTACCCAGAAGGTACAATTTATGAGCTGCATACTATTAGTGCTAAAATAACTGAGTTTTAATTAGGAAAAGCTCATCATGATTATGAGCCACACAATGATACTCTATTCTTTTTGGTGACATCAGAAATCCATTCCTTAACGGAATTCTAAGAGTGCATTCTTGTTGATCTCACTGGTTTGCATGGCAGGAGTCACAACCAACTTGTTCTTGTCTCATTGAGCCTCTTCACTTGTGTAACCCCATACAGTACTAAAAACCCTTTCAGACTGGAGTTCTTCTAATGCACCAGATGCACTGTATGTTTTCCTTCACTGTTGGAAGTACACTCCTTAAATAAGTCATTTACTACTGGTTTTGTGTGAGGCAAGGCCATATTGCCTAGTGGGAGCAATATGCTTTAAGTCCTCATACTAAAAAAATATAATTAAAATGGAGTTGGGGAGGAATAACAAGCAAAGGAACATAACATAGGAATTTTTGTATTTTATATTCAATTCACTCTTGAGAAAGCTAGTTGAAACACTTCAGACTACACGCTTAGAGCTGGATGTTCTAAGCACTCAATTACAATATCTTGCACTCTCTCAGGCTTTACCTCTTTGGCTCCCCCCAAAATTGACATTCATCACATAACAGAGCCCAATTTCAATGATAGCTATGAACAGTACAGTACTGCACTACTACAGCCCATTGAGGATGGATGGCTTTTCTTAGAAGATGACAAATGTATTTTCAAACAGTAGACTTTATGACTTCTTTTGAACTGCATTTGGTTCTCTTGTCGCTCGGCAGGAGTTTGAACCATAAGAGAAATGGAGAACTTAGGAGTCATCTTTCTTGCTTGGAATAAAAATCATTTTACTTGTGTCCAGCTTTACAAAATTTCTCTAGGTTTTTATCTGAAAAAGACAAAAGCATCTGCCTGGAGCCCATAGGAAAAAAACAAACAAACAACAACAACAAAAAACCCACAACAACTTAAATTTCAGAAAATCTGAGAGTCCAGACAGTTTTGTTTGTTGTTTGAGGTTTGCTTGAGTTGTTGGTTTTGTTTTTTTGTTTTTTTTTTTTTATATATATATTTTTCTTGTGGGGGATATTTTATTTTATTTTATTTTTTTCTTCTTTTTACTTCTATCAGCTAGCTGTAGGCTGTTCCCAGCTTAGTAAACTGGCTGCTCTGAATATTATTCTAAGCCACATAATCCTTCCCGTGAACTGCAGATAGTAAAAGCCCAGGAAGTAACATGCATTCATTCAAACTAACTTTAACTGACTTGCCCAAGATGGGAGAGAACCACCCTGATGTTCTTGGACTTACTTGGTAGAATTTCAAATATCAGAATCTTGTCAAAAAGGAAAAAAAGTGGTTTAAGTGCTTCTCACTGCACAGATGTGGGTGGACTGAGGCTGCATGTGAGCAAGTATGTACGTATATACCCACCATGCACCCCACTGAAATAATGCTAATCCTTAAGTGGTTTATTTACAGAGACAGGAATAAGCTGCACACACACGCACACACACACCAAAAAAAAAAAAAAAAAAAAAAAAAGAACAAAATAATACAATATTACAAATAAATTAGTAGGTGGATGTGCATGATGCAAATTCCTATTCTGCAGAATTAGGTAGTTAATTAAATAATAGTTTTTAAAATCTCAAAATTTGGCTCCGGGACACACAGAGAAAATCTGGATCACTGTATCTCCCAAGACCACAAAACAGACCCATATGTTAACGGAAGGAACCATATGGAAAAAATCCATCTTTTAACTACATCCAGGAATAATAACCATACTCAAAGAATCCTAATCATTTATATAACATGGAAGATTTATTTTTCTCATGACACAGGAAAAAAAATTCACGCAGAAAAGTTTAAAAGATTACTCTGGGAAATTAAAAAAAAAAAAAAAAAGAGTGGTGGATATCAATTATGGCACTGATAAAACAAACATAATGAGAAGAACTGAAACAGCAGCTTCTCAAATGAAGTCTCTAAACTTCAGATGAGCCCTTACTGACTGAGAGTTCTACCAGAAGAGAATCTCCTGACTTTTGGACTGTCCTTTGGACCAAGTACTTTACTGCCTGAGCAAACACAGGCATATGGTCTCTGGGAGTTTACATCTGGTTATAGATATATTATATATAAAACCAAGCCTGCCTAAAGTTAGAAAAAAATTAGTAAAATGTGCCAACAGCTGCTACAATACAAACACTTTAAGAATCAGTAAATTAATGATCCATTTCACTCCATCTCTTGTCCTAGCTCAAAAGTAAATTTTAAATAACGAGCAGCTATTCTGAAGCTCTTTACAACAGTAAGTTCTATCTACAGCTTCCATCATGCATGAAATAAAGACCAAAGATAGCGCACTGATAAGAGGATAAACTATGTCACTCCATTTTTATTCCTGGCTTTTCTATTGAAATACTTCTGCTCAGCTATTTACAGAACTTCACTTTACCTATTTGAAAAATGTAGCTACATAAGGGAGTAAATGGCTGAGTTAAAAAGTTTGACAGAACAGCTCTGAGTTCTTTGAAACTAAATATTATATGATAGGAAGAAAGAATACTACAGCAACCTATGCAATATTGTATTCTGAGAACTAAGACTAACAAACTACTTTGCACAATGCTCTTTTTTAAAAAAAAATCATGAAAGTGCTCGCAAAACTGAGATTACTTTAAAAAAAAATAGTTTGAGAAAGGCAGGTACAAAGAAAAGTCAAACAATGAAGAGAAAACCACATTCCATATTTCTTCCAGAAGCAGGAACTAGAAATAGTTGATTAAATATCACACTATTTGAGTGTTAAAACAAAAGGTTTTATTGGGAACCATATAATGGTAAGTTTGCTACAAAATAAGGGAAAAGAAATTTGGATGAACTAAAAAAAAAGGTGACAGCATAAAAATGAAGGAATATTTAACTCAACCTCCTCAGTTATTACTGCCTGCATAAATTATTTCATATAATTTAGGAGCATATACTATCATCTTCTCTACACTTACCTCACACAAAGAAAGATAACATAAGCAAATGGAGTACAGCCTATTCACCAGCACGCCTCTTCAAATCTCTGTGTATGCATTGTCACACTGTAATCACATCTAATTTATTAGTGCAGTTCAGTGAATCCTTTATTGTTATTTAATCCTGGCTGTTATGTCCTACAACTGCCCAACTATCTACGCAGTCCCTATTGCACAGCGAGTCTGACACCACAGAAGTACAAAACTGTACTAAAAATGACAGTATAATTAAGCATCCTAAAACCATTTCTAAATATGAATACCAAAGGTAGCTTCCTAAATGCCATCAGCTTGCACATTCTACAATATCATCTAAACAGAACATAGTGTTTTGAATATATGAACAATTCAAGTTATAGCGAATACCATTAGATAATGCCACGACATATCAGTGTACCCTTTGTTCCCACTTACTTCATTATTCTGGTCATATAATGACACAGAAATTGAGCAGAGCCACGCACAACATCCAGATATGAGATTATGTGCTAAGACTTTTAAAAAGTATGGAGAAAAATCAGAGTCTACTGAAAATAAACTGCAAAAGTTCTCAGAAAATTTCTTTGTCTTTCTAATTTTGGCTTGTTCAAACGATTGTTCAAATTCGTGGTACTTCAGAAATGTCACAGAATGACTCACTGTAGTTTGATCCTTCTATTCATCCCCTCTTTTGACACAAGAAATTCCTGCAAAGTAGTTTTAAATACCCTTTTATATTTTCTTGCTCGAGAGAAATTTTCTGCTACAAAACACAAACATTTTAGAGTTTCTATATATGCTTATATAATTTTGAGAAGGATATTTTCCTCAACATTCAATGCAGCTCTAAAATACAGATATTTTTAACTTCTACTGTAGTCCTCCCCTCATTCCCCTCAACCCTTAATTAAAAGCAGACCCTGTAAACCAAATCAAAGTCCCATGAATTTTGGCAAGACAAACTTTTAAGCCACTGCATTGAACAGCTTCACATACTTTCTCTCTAAGAAGCTATGTGGCCGCTTTAGTCATTCCAAACTTTCTGTATCTGTTATTAAAATATGAGTATGAGAAGATGAAACAAAGCTTACATGGACAAGCTTAATTCCATTGTTTTTTATTTTCACAGAATGTTAGTAATGTCTAGTTCAAATAAATCTCATTTGGTCTATAAAACTTGTTTGGTCTTCTACTGAAACCAAGACCTTAGATTAGGTTACCAGAGGCCACTTCTATAAGTCCATTCCCAAATATTTCCAGCAGGAAAGATTTTACCACTTATCTGGCCAATCTGCGTAGCTGATCTCCCAGCATAGAGTTATTTTCATACCAATATAGGATTTCACATAAATGAATTTGTGCCTGTTCCCTCTTGTCCTGTCACCATACATCCATGTGAGGGAAGTTCATCCATCTTACCTGTACCTATCTCTTGGGTATTGAAAGACTGTGATTAGATCCCTCCCAAATCCTTCCCTTTTGTATGTTTAAGTAAATCAATTCCTTTAGCCTTTCTTCATTTACCATGTTCTTCAACCTGACAGCCTTCTGCTAGACCCTCTCTACTTTTTCAATGCCTCTCTTGAACTGGAGGGAAGAAAATTGGAAAGAGTACCCCACTTCTAGCCCAACAAGTACCAGATGGAGCAAAATGTTTACACCTCTTTGTCTGTTGGCTGCACTCTTGATGCTGCAGTCCCAGACGGCTTGACTTTGTTGCTGCAAGCACATACGGCTGATTCATGAAAAATCTACTAGTCTCTCTGATTTAACTTCCTAAGTTAAATCTCACAGAAATCCAATCTTCCAGCCTGTTGAGACCTCTTCATGGTAACTATTCTTTTTGACATATCTGCCTGGCCATCAGAATTCAGCATCATCCACAAACTCACAAAATCAGAATACATTCAGTCACTTCCTCACAGTCACTTACAAAGTTATTAAACAGTAGTAGATCCAGCATCAGCCTTTTAGAAACACCACTTTTGAATGGCTGCCAATTTGATTTTAAGCCAGCAGTTACTGTATTTGAAGTACTACTTATTAGGTAGTTTAAGTAGTTTAACACTGTCTTGTGGTCAGTCTTTCCAGTCAATATCTTATCTCAGTGCTTAGTTTTGTCCATTACATACATTCTTAAATATCTGCAATCTTCTGAAGATGATAAAATATAAACAGTGCCCATAATTTGGAAGCACACTAAAGCCCAGCAGCAAAGCTAAAACTAAGGAAACTTCATTGTTTTAGGTAGCCAGTGAAATGTACACACAGAATAATTTTATCTTGAAGAATGCAGCTGTTTAAGTCAAAAACAATACACACCTAAATGACTTTTGTACCAATTTCTTTTCTAATTTCTTGCAGGAAAAAGACAAGATATGAAAATAATCCTTGTGAAGCATGATTTATCAGCTATTCCCACCAACTGCAATATGATTTGGGCAAATCTGCAGTAAATCTGAAATACTTACAAAGAAGTGTCTGAAATAAATTCATGAGGAATTTAACACTCCTAACCAACAAAAGATTTTAAAGCCCTTTCTTAAAGAAAACTAGAAAAATATGTGCCATCATCAATAAGCACAAGGAAGACTACCTCATGTTTTTTCTCCTAATATCCAGTTAGATAATTTTCCCTTTAACACATTTAGTATTTTATATCAGTTTAACATCACACTGTTCACAAATATTTACATCATTTTCTGGGGTTACTAAAGTAACTATATGCTTCAGAAAAAACAACAACAACACCAGGCAGACATTTTAAAGTAAACTGCAAGTACAAGAAAGAATGAAGTTTTTAATACAACACTGCTTTGTATGAAAAATCCCTACTACATATATGCAAGTCCAGCATTGTGCCTGGACTGTCCTTCAAAGGATATCCACTGTTGGTCAACTTACAGGGCAGCATTTGCACTTCATACTGATTCCATTCTAATTACAGCTCTGTGATCAGTACCTGCACCATCAGTGCAGTCCGAGTACTGCCCCAAGTTGCAGACCTAATTCTGAGCTCCAGAGTGAGAGACCGATTGATACAAACCAATGTTCTGTGTCCCATTAATCCACCTCCCCCTCACTCCCAGAACGTTCTTGTGGATTTGCACTAAATATCATGGCTATTCTAACTATGCACAGGCAAAGTGACTAATGAGCTGCAACCTCTCCTACTTTCTTTCGTCAACCACAAAGAAAAAGCCCCAGAATGAAAGCTAGGAAAAACTCCAGAGATTCTAGCGAACAAGTCTAGACGTAAGACATCTGCACAATAAAACTAAACTGATGTTTTCTATATCCCCTCATGAAACCCAAGTGAATCGTATAGCTCAAAGGTTATTTTAATCCTCTCAGCCTTGGATGAAAGCTCTTATTTTATTCATGAAACTGTAAACTAACATTGCTACACAACAGACTTCTTCAAACTCATTGTCTCTACTGCTTTTCTCCCTATCTCCTTTATTAAATATTAGTATACAAATGAAAGTTTGTCTCACAGATTGCTAATTCTGTGAGCTTAATCTGACCATGAGAAATTTCCCCAAGGTTTGCCTGACTAAACGCAGTTCAGAAGTGAATCTCCTAATCACTCCCACGGCAGAAGCACTAGCCACCACTACTTGTTAGTACCTCTGTAACACGGATCCAAAGTCCTCATAGTGATTCTACTTTTTCAAATGCTGGGTTTTCATTTTCATTTCCTGCCTGGACAGCACATCTATTCTTAATCTCAACAGGTGGTTAATTAGAGGTGGAACACAATCTGATTCCTGATGAGAAATTGCTGCAAGCTCTATTAATGCTGATATTGCAAACCTTTCTGAACAGTTAGGATCTTTGTTCTTTGAACGTACTCTGTCAGTAAGCATACTCATGAATATATTGTAATCTAATTCCCCTTATCACTTTCTCACTAATTAAAATGAAGACGGTATGAATATTGAAAGATAAATCAAAATTAATATTTTAATAAATGTACTCTATCATGTTCAAGATGGCTTAAAATTCAGTAGCCTTTTAAAATTTTTTTTTTTTAAACATCAGCCTTTGCTTGACTGTGTCTGTCCTAAAACTCACATCACCTATAACTATCAAGACAAATGCCAAAACATTTAGAAAGACTGAATGATTGAAGTGATAGGAAAAACATACTAAAGTACATTAAATACGGATACTAAAAACCTGAGGATATCATCAGAAAGAATATTCAAATTTCAACATTTAATGTTACATAAATGCAGCAGAAAAGAAACCGACCCTGAGTGATTTTTTTATGGCATGACCAGAAGCATCTTTGTTTCAGACACTGAACAGGAGATCTGATTATCTCCTATTTCATTATTTAGCTGGCTTTTTGAAACAATAACTGATCTTTGTCACACAGAGACATGGAAGCTCTATTATGCCAGTCATATTTAGAATGAGAAAAAGTTGGAGTTAAAATTATGATAGAGAGATCCCTTGGTATTTTGGGCATATAGGCTTTAGTTTTACCACTGTAACCAAATTCTAGTGTGGTTAATATTCTATTTAAATTCTTCCCATAGTTTCCACTGGAGAAGATATTTGCCCTCATTTCCTGAAACAATGCTGCTGCTCTGCTCTATTAAAACAACTGCTATAACTCTGCTAACATCTGTGATGGTTTATGTTTAGTGGTGGCTTTGTTTCGACTTTTAATGTGATAAAAGACAGTAAAAGTCATTTAAAAGTGCCAGGCTCTAGCAGAACAGAAGTCAGTAGGGCTTAACAGTGTTATTTTACATAGGAAAGAAGGTACAAATCTTTATAGGTCAAATACCGATCAGCACATTAATTCACTATTGTGAGGAAAACCATTCCTATCTAACTTACCTTCCATTTGCTAGAAATATTTTCACTTTTTTACTGCCTGGGGTCACAGTCATTGTCTTTCGGGGCAACTAGCAAGTTTGATTCCAAATTAAATACAGGAAGAACTGATTACAAGAAAAGCATACCCCACACTTTCAAACACCTTTCACCTTTTTAAAAAACACCAGCATAGGCTAACAGCTTTTCTCAGCTGCTACTTATTGAGAAATAAATTCATTAACACAGGAAGCTTGTTCTTCACAAATCACAAAATGAAGTACCATATTGAACTGACACCTCTAAATACAATTTCCCCTAAAACAAGAGGAAGAAATTTTGAATAATAGTAATTATTTTTTGTTGAAAGGCAACAATTGCTTGTGAGTTATTTTCGATGTCTACTGCAAAACCTAAATTGCAGCAATGAATTTCATACATACACAAGCTTGCCTTCCAAAAAGAAGGTATTTGTCAAAATTGAAGTATTAAAAAATCTTCTAAAGTGGACAGTACCATAAATTGCTGCAATGCTCACTACTTAATTTAGACATACAAGAAGAAAATAGAAAATTAAGAAGTAATTTTAAACAGGATATTATGAAGTAATTATGGGCAGATAATTTAACATTTACCATAAGCAAAACTGATGTTAAAATTATTTTTATATCTTGTTAAATGTCAGTGAGAAGATACCTAACTTTCAGAAATATGTTGAAGAAAACTGAATATTTAACTCTTCAACGGATTTTAAGATGGATTTATTCACATTTTCAGATGATGTGAGCACATGGAGAATTCTAAAAAGCAAATCCTGGACACTTATGCAAGAAGTTGTTCAGTTCCTCACCTGGCATTTGACATGTAGCCACAGACCTAACCTCTTGCTTTGGACTTCAGCTTGGTCATAACAGACGAACTCTCAACTTCACCTAGTCTATTCATCTAGCTAGAGCAGCTGGTCTGCCCCTCAAGGCATCCAGAAACATCACCTATGTGCTTGCTGAAATGAGAATTACGACCAGGTTACTTGGTGTTATCCAGTCACCGATGGTAAGTTTCCATGGATGAAGACAGCAAAATCCCTCTGGCCAGGCTGTTTCACTGTATGATTGCTCTCATGATGAAAAAGCTTTTTCTTTCATCTAGTCTGAATCTCATTTCATGTAATGCCTGGGGCCATACCATGCACTAGTATGAAAAGCCTGGCTCCTTATAGGTGTTGGAACGTACCAGGTTAAATTAAGTCCAGTTCCCTCAGCCTCTCCTCCCAGGGCACAATCCATCTCCCAGCCAGTCTGATGCCTCTCCATTGTAGTTTATTGATGTCTTTCCTAAAGGGAATTCAAAACTGGACACAAACTCTAGATGTGTTCTGAGAAGTGTTGAGCAGAGCAATCTATCACTTCTCTCATCCTCCTGATTGTATTTCTGTGAATACAGAGCAGGATGCTGTTGACCTGCTTTGCCCTCAATGTACCCCACTGGGTTCTATGCACCTTGACTCAACTGCCCATCAGGATCTCCAGGTCATTTTCAGTGGGGGCAGATTCGCAGTCAGTAGGTTTCCAGCCCCCAGCCTGTACAGTTGCCAGCAGTTCTTTCCCAGATGATGGCCTGCTTTTGCATTTCAGAATGTTCCTGTTGTTTCTTCAACCTACAGAAGTCATTTGGATGGCATCCCTACCTTCAAAACATATTGACTGGTCCTCCCTTCTCCCCAATTTTGTATCTGCAAATTTGACAAAAGCACTTCGTAGTACTTTATAATTACCATGAATGAAAGTAGGTAACCTTTGTAAATAATTCTTACCAGTTTTATCCCATACTCTGGAAGTCATTATCAGAGCTAAGAAGCCTGTAACTAAGTAAAATCTACATAAAATTTTCCTAGACTGTCAAGAATATGTCCATATCTCCTTCCATCTCCAATTAGTAGCTAAGTATTACTTAATTTTCTGAAGTGATGGAATTTTATGAATTAACTAAGCTTTACAATCAGCTTAAACCAACTCAAGTTATTATAACCTGAAATTACCTGCCTCCTTTGACTGGCTGGATTTCTGCCATTCATGCATTAATTGATGTCACACCAGGGGAATTTTCCTCCCATGGTGTCACATATTTTAGACAGGCTAGCATTCAGGACAAACAAAAATTCAGTACCCAACCTCAGATTTGTGCTGAAATACACTGAAGAGAAGCAAAACAGTACTCCAAATTAAAATAAGTTCTCTAAAATAAAATAAGTTTTTCTGTAGTTCATACAATATTTCCCCACAATACAACATCAGAAGCAACAGTGGACCAAGCCTTTCTCACTGAAACAGAAATATCCACTGGACAGAAGCAACAATGTTTAGTGCAGTGAGTGCAATAACGCAAGAAACAACAGGATTTGAAGGATTAAAATAAGTCTGAATTTAGAGTGAAACAGACAAGGATACTAAAAGAAAAACTTCAGACTTTTTAAAAAACATTTTTTAAAGCATTATACTACAGTGGTCCAAGAAGTGCTCCGCTTACTTCTTATTTCAGTATGTGGAAAAGAATCTCAACTGGGTAAGTATTGTGATATTGCAATTCAACAAAGCATTGCACACATTGTCTATTCATCTCTGCCACCAGGTTTTGAATCCGGTCTCTCTAATGGCAACTGAAAGCTTATTGAATTTAAAAGCTTCACACGCTACAAATGTAATAAGTGTGCAAGGCCTCAGTGGAACTTAAAACAACTAGGGATTTGTGCTATGTTTTAAAGGATCACGGAAATTGGCATGCTCGGGTTTACCTAAGTGAAGTATTTAAATTTCAAGAACTGGAGAAGTATTCTACTGTTCTCAGAAGTCCAGTAACAAACCAACCATATAGATATGGGCCAGTATCCATTACAACCATCTATTTATTTTTATTTTAACGCTTGTTACAAAATTCAGTAGCTTCTATTTTTAAAACACTGATTTTTGATTTCAAGTCTTCATTTAACTTTTCCTTTTTTTTTTTTTTTAATCATGATCACAAATATATTGTCATTTACAATTTTAAATAAAAATCAAGTTTCCAAGAAATCATTGCACAAAACACCTTGTTTTCATAAAGTAGACTTTGACCTTTTACTTCTGTCTTGAGAGTAATTGAGTCTGTTCATTTGGTCTGGGTACAGACTGGCAAGTTGTTTCCCTACTACAGGTACTGATGATAGGAAAAAAAAATCCCATTCTATTTCCTTCTTTGCAGCAATAACAAGAAAAAGAGCACTAAGGAGATTCTATACTTTGCTCACATATAATTAATATCTTCTCTATGAAGTTTCTACAGTAACTAGAAATCAGAATTTTCTTGAAGGAGACACAGAAGAGAAAGACTCTACAACAGAATACGTAGGGTGAAAGAGACAAGCTAAATAAACTTATGAAGGCAATAGAAAGCATGAGACAGTGCTAATAAATGAAAAAAAACTGTAAGAAAAGAAGGGATGAGTGGATTGCAAACCTAATGGTTTTAGAACAGCTCAAGAGATCATTACTACTAAGTGAGAAAAGAAGAGAAAGGAAAAAAAAAAACAGGAAATCACAATAGGCAATTAGAAGTTGGACGTGGGAGGTAGTGATGTAGGCTACAGATGGGTTTGTTTAGCAATAAGGATTAGTATACTATAAGCTGGTTTGTTTAGCAATAGGGATCAGTATATTAGTTTAAGAACAAATGTATTAGTTTAGTAAAAGGAGTGAGCGCTAATTCTAAAACTTTCCATTTCAACTTTGCTTGGTGTGTGAACAGCCTTGTTTTCTCTTATTTCTGCTTCACAACAAGCACTGGAGTCATAATAGGCTACTTTCTCTTTTGCACCCAACAGGTGCAAGGACATCTTCCTCAGATTTCACATATATTGTTTTGGAAGTGCTCATTATGGCCTAGCAAGCAATGGAAATTTGCCAAACTGGGGAAAAACAGCTAACGGTCAGCCAAAAGTCTCTGTGATGAAACTGACGGTGGAAAAATGGGGATAAACTTGATGGGCTTACGAAAATCCTAAATGCAACTGCACATGCCCAGAGGCACATCAGCATATATTAATGAGTTCTTGGAAAAGAATGAATATGTATGCTAATATACTGCATATGTATGTCCTAAGTGCTTAAATGTAGAACCTGAACTCAGAAAGAGCACACTTCTTTGTCAAGTAGCCTGGTAAACATCTTGAGGAATAAATGAATGCTGTTTTCTAACACTACACTGTGTTAATTTTCTTCCTGTATTTCTTACTACTGTCATCCAAAATCCTACAGTATTCTAATTTGAGAAAAAAGAAGGGAAACCAAAATCCTATTTTCCACTTAATGAAAACATGTTTTACCTCAACATTTCACTAAAAATCATGAATAGGAAGCCATAGCTCTACTAATCTTAACTGCCCTGCTACTTTACCACCTCACATTACCCATGGGATAACACAAGAGGGAACTCTACAGTGAAAACAGGGCATGACATGCCAAAAGCAAACAACAGATTTTTAGAAAGCTGAACTCTGGAAACTTTGCATCCCTTTTCACTCTAGCTAGTAATTCAATGCTTCTAACATGATAATGTTATATTCAATAATTAGAGTTAGTAGTGTATTTATTATGGATTCCTATACAGCATAGCATTTACTGAATGATTTCCAGCCACAAATGTCTTGCACTTGTGCCTAAAATGAGACCTAAAATGTTCAAGAAGTGTCTGCGTTCAGCCATGGAGAACTAGTCAATAAAAAAGAGCCAAAAAAAAGGTTATATATAAATGTTTATATTTTCTTTTGTACAAATAAGACAGCATTCTCTCCAAAAGCTTCATTCTTTCTTGAAGGGCACCTGCACTGTATTATTCCTTCTGGACTTGACAACGTGAACTTATTTTTTTAACAATTTGCCAGTAAGGTAATTTACTCATGGTATAAAGACAGTAATAAAGTAGTGTATGGGAACTGCTGAATCATGGCCTGAATCTCTGATTGATCACCTGAGGCGAGCCATGAGTCAGCCATGGGAGCACAGCTGAAGGCAATTCACCTGTGCTGCAGGAAGGGGTGGAGCCTGGCTGCACCTCTCCTAGACCTATTTAAGAGCTGGCTGCCAGTGGAGAAGGATCTCTTCTGGAGATCAGCTCTGCTGGAGTTTTGTAAGTGAGCCCAGGGTATAGGTAAGCTTTCTATCTATTCTCTTTTTGTTATTATAATCTGCTTTGCCAAGCTCTCTTATTTTGTAATTATAACATCTTAATATTCATTAATTATACAAGTAGTAGAAGAAACTTATTTCCTAAAGGGGTAAAAAAAACCCCAAAACAAAATCCTTAGAAGCAATCAGAGGAGAATAAAGCAACTACAATGAAGAGACAAACTGCTAACCAGTTATGTGTTCTGTCCTGACTGTAGGAGTCTAAATGATTCAGTAAGTCAGTCCTAATACAGTCATCATCATCATTAACAATTATACACAGTAACAACTCTAGAAACCAAATACTATACCCTACACAAAGACATTTATGAAAAACTAATCAGACATCCAAATTCCAATGATTTCAGCATGAGCTACATGTTTCAATTCCCCTAGAAAATCTACCACCCTGTTATAAACAGTGCATGTATCTCATTGTTCCTTTTTCAGTCATGACGAGTTTGACTTAAGACTTACAAATGATGCAAGATTAGGTATCGTCTTCCCATATTTTTAATGCTTTTTGCAAAAATACCAAATTTCATTAAAATAAGAACTTTCTTAAAAATATAAACAATAATGAAAGATAAACAGAGTTTTTGCATGTTCAAGTGTTATTAGAAACATTATGCAATACCATGATCCTGTATTAGCACTTTACTCAGTTTACAAATAACAATATTGTAAATCATTTGTTAGCTATATTTCCCAGAGATGTTTTTGACCCCTTTCAGGTACTTAGCAGATCATTACTGCAACTTCTACAACCCAGAGGGTTTTACAGTAAACATGACAAAATGACAGTATTCTTCTGCCCATCCAAAAACTAAGCTATTTCTGAAGATATTCTTCTAAATGAAAAAAATAATAAAATCCGTATGGACTGCATATTTATACAGTGTGCTTCCTAAGAGTAGTCAACATCTCAACCTGTCTCTCTGATTTTTTTGTCTCTATTTGTCACTACAATTAAAAAAGTGGTCAAAAGTTATGTATATAACATAAAAATACTGTTCATTTAAGTGTTTGAGGTCCCTTCCAACCCAGGTGATTCTGTGATTCTGTAATAACATAAAAACTGATCATCTATCATCATGTATTATGATTGAAAATTAAGAGTTAAATTCATTATAAGTATTAATTGCAAAATTCTCAAATCCAGGGAACATAGTTATAGTTTTCATATAAATCCTATTCAAAAGTTAGATAACTTTGAAAACATGAACAAATATTCATTACAGGGTTACTGCTGTTTCACCACAGCGTATTTGCTTCATGCTGAATAATGGCTTGAAGATATTTTAATGAATTTATTTCCCTCAGCTTCATCTTACTGCTATATGTTCCTCTTAAAAGCTGGAAACTTGAAAATAACACCTACAAAACACTAGTGAAAAGTGTGCCAGGGGTTTTGTTGGGCAAAATGAATATAAATTGCCATCTCCTTAAAATAATAATATATCTTCTTCATAAGATATTACACTCATTTCTTATTTATATTACATATACTTATAGTATATTACATATACTTATTTTTATTTACATATTACTATATTTGCAGCTCACTGCTGTTTTTAGAAACGCCAGATATGTAAGTCACAAGAATAATGTACTTAAATCTCCTAAGAATGTGATGACTCTACATCTTGCAATAATTTTCTAAGCATCACCAGTTTCCACTGTCATCAACATAAGCAGAATGGATTCAGTATAGCATTGTAGTTTTAACTTTCAACATGTATCCAAACTTGTGCAAAATTTAGTGCAAACTAAAGGGAAGCACATACACATCTAATGAATGCTAATAAACAGCAAGAAACGTACAACACTGAAAATGCTAATAAACATGAACTAAAAGATTTATTACTACATTTCTGCCTTTTAAAAGTGTATTTTCCCAACAAAATATTATGCTATACCTACTGTAATTAAAACTGCAGCCATATATATTCCTCATAGCTATGTAATTGAAGAAACAATATTAAATCTTTGCAGTAAATCACCTTCAATATTTCGCATGCCTTTGGTATTGAATTTTACATCTGCAGTTGGGGGGGGGAAAAAAGGCGATTGTCTTGCTATTACTCAGCAGGATACAGATTCCTTTTTGTAAGTGGAATTCCAGACATTCCGTCTGTTTCCCATAAAAGTAGAAAACAGCTTGTCTCAAAGTAGATCAGTAATGTTATATCTAGATAGCAAAGGTACAAACCACATGCAGCCAAAGAACACACCTACAGCAAAAATAGGTTTTTTATTTCTTATACAAGCTCATGCACAAGAGTTGTTGCTTGTTGATAAAATTTATCATTTGCATGTCAGAGGACTAGTATTTCTTTACTAGTAAGGAAATAAATTAAGCTCTTAGAAGTCGTATTTAAAAAGTGACTAGATTCAACAAACAACTTCAAAACAGAAACAAAGGAGAAGCTATCCCGTTTCCACTGTTTCAAGTCAGTCATCTTAAGGGGCTACAGCTTACAACATTTCATCTGGTCATACAAAAACTCCTTCCATGTGATTAGAGTTGTGCACCTAATTGTTTATGTATATGGAAAGGGCGCTTTCCTACTGTGAAAGTAAAAGTCCTCACTATGATGTTTTAATATGGTAACTGTATATGCAAACATTAATTTGTATGTGAACATGGCTGCACACAGCATGTCTGCTATGCACAATTGACTGATCTGGTAGTGTTATGAAAATGTAGCCCTGGTTTCTGTTGACTATTAGACAAGATAGCATTCTAAGCATGCGTTCATATCTAAATATACTCATACATGCGTAAAGCTAATAGAATGATAATTCAAAAATTCCCAGAACCTCAAAATTTAAACATAAGGCTGTCATAATATTTCTGTCCAGTTTTTTAGTGTAAAAAAAAAAAAAAAAAAAAGCAGCCTCAGAACTAGATTGGTGTCACAAAAAGGAATACACAAAAAGAAATAAAAGTATTCTACATGCTATATGCAATCAGTATTACCTTTTTCTCCCAGAAGATGTTACCTATTTCATTTTTCTTAACAGATCTCTGTAACGGCCTAAAACTTTCACAGAATTGTTTAAAATTTTCATTGCTTAAAAATTTTCTCCTAAGCCTAGGCCATAGTATTCATTGTTTCTTCTCTATCGTTTTCATAATTTTAAGCAATACAAATTACAGGCTTAATCCTAAATACACAAAGAAAACCTTCAATTATAAATTCTTCATTAAATTCATACTCCTCACATGGATCTGCAGGATTGGGTTTTAAAATATCAATATGAGAAGCAAAAAGAGAATGACAATCCTTAGAATACAAGCTCTGCTTTCTTTTGCACTTGAACGTTCTTAAGTATATGCACATAATTAGGATATAAATAAAACAAAGATATTTTACTGAGGGCTGCACTTCCATTTAGATGGTAAATGCAATTACATCACAAAAACATCTGTGAAACAATCTGCATTGCAGAAGCACCCAAACATACAAATACCAACTGTGTTTTAAATAATTGTTATGCTTGTTATAAAGAAGGAAAATAAAATGGAGGAAAAAGTTCTCTATAAATATTATATGTCTCCCATATAAGGACAAAAGAGAACTGAGTAACATTATCTGATGTATTACTCTTGGAAATCCAATAGGAATCCCTAACAATCACCTTACTGTTCAGTTTACTTGTTAGTGCAACAAAACTCCACTTCCCTGCAGTGTTTCCCTTTCTTTGCAAGGCTTGCTATGCAGATATGTCAATAAAACATAGGATGCCAAAAGCCAGAGATTAACTGTTGACAACTGAGAACCCTTAGCCACAGCATCATCCTGCTTCTGCTGATATAAACAGTAATATAAGAGACACTTTCATGACTTTCATGCATCATTATCTCTTCCTCAGAAAGTGTGCCTAGGAGATTTCCTACTTTTTTCTATATATGAATGGCCCTAATAAATATTAGAATAAAAAAGTACTTATATCTTCAGCACAGTAACAGATTCAATTGTTTCGTGATGCATACCTAGATTTAAAAAAAAAAAGTCAAATGCCTTGGTGCAATCTATTTCAAAACCATGTATATGCTATTTTCTATGTTGAACAAAAATATTTGTAATGATTATTCAAATGATTTAAACAGCTTGCAAGTTAGCAGCTCTAGAGAAGTCTAAGACCCAAAACCACTGTTTCCATTATTGCTAGTTTTCTATTCCAGAGTTCACTGAGAAGGCTTCTCTGCTCAAATACAAAATATATATGAAGAAGATTTATAAACACTTTCAAGAAAATTATTTTTATGTGGAATCTTTTCAGTCAAACAGATATTCAACTCCCTCTTAATAACAACAACAAAATAATAAATAATAAAAGTCTAGATTCCCTAGTTTGAACACTTATGATAAACTGCTCCAAAACCCATGAATTTAGAGCTCATTCAACAATTAACTAGTTTAACTGATTTAAAGATTAGTATGCATAGTTGTGTAGTGACAGGACAAGGGGTAATGCCTTTAAACTGAAAGAAGGTAGATTAAGATTACAAAGAAATTCTTCATTATGAAGGTAGTGAGGCATAGATAGAGGCTGCCTAAAGAAGTTGTGGATGTCTGATCCCTAGAGGCATTTGATGCTGGGTTGGATGGGGTCCTGAGGAGCCTGATGCAGTGGGTCGCAACACTGCCTGTGGCAGGGTGGTTGAAACTATATGATCTTCAAGGAACCTTCCAAACAATAATTCCATGATTATCTAAATAAAACTGTTTTCAAAAGAAACAGTCATTCTGAGTGAATAATTTAGAAAAAGTAGAAGCAGCAGGAGAATATCAGTCTTATCCTTGTGCCCTCCCCCAAAGAGATATTCAGAATGATCTTATTTTGAATTCTATGCCACAGGTAGTATTTGATTCATTCAAGATTTAGATGGTAATAAATGGTAAAGGAAATTACCACATAAATGACATTCCTCAAAACTAGATGGGCCTGAGAATGAAGAGTTGTTGTTTTATCCAAGCAATAATGCTCATCCTGTATTTAAAGTGCAGAATGGTATTCTGTTCAAAATGAAAGGACAGCACCCTACTTCCTAGCTCTTCAAGAAGTTGGTAATCTCAGTCTAACAGTATATTTTGTATTATTAGCTGTAGTAATGAGGATAGGTTGTGAGCAGCTTTAGCTTAGAACTGACTGAAACTTTTGCAGCTCCCCTGAATGGAGAAAGAATGAAACTGCATGAGTTTTCATGTACCTTTCAGGAAAACTGATGCCCCAGCACAAACACTGGTACTCATGGACAGCACCAGGGTACATACAGACTATAGGGACAATAAGCTAAATGAATTCCATTCTCTTACACTGTGTACTTGTTTAAGTAGCATCAAGATTTTCTACAATCATTGTTCTTGTTAGCAGTAGGAAAAAAAATATGAATACAGACGCTTACAAATGAGCTTATGTAAGGAATCTCCCTCTCCAAACTTACCTAGCACCTCACTGACACTCAGAGTAGACTAATATGCATAAGCAACTTTGCTCTCTATACACAGGTATCATGCAAAGGAACTGGAAGTACAAATAAGTCTGGGCTTCTTGATAGAAACTTAAAATGTTGAGAGAACATCAGCTTTCAAAAGTATGATTTCAGCACTAAAAGAAATCTAGTTTCTTTTTATTTTAGTTATTGTGTAATTATTTGCAGAGTCCATTTTTTTGTGCCAGTGTAATGCTAGCTCACCAAGGTGAAATATGCATATTAACTACTTTAACTCATTCTACGCTAGATGGCTATGCTAGAATGATTCCAAGAACATACCTTCTATTTCACTCCATATTCATATTAAGTGTGATTTTAAAATAAGTTTTCTTTTGTCTCATAGGAACAAGTTAACAAGATTTTTTTTTTTCCTGAAGGAGGAACCACTGATAGTTTTCAGCTGTGGCTGGCCACAGCATGTTGTGCAGATGAAGCAAACTCATTTGCAAGGGGCATTCATTTCACAGACTTGCCTAATGATTTATTAGACTGCACATTAAACGCTGCCCTACAGACAATGTTTAGCCAGTTCAGCTGGACCTAGCTTGTTAAATTCAAAATTCATCTTCCTTTATCATAAAAGCCCCTGGAATAGACAGAAGTCTTGCAATTTGTGTATTACTGTTCCTATAGTATATTATTTCTTACCTGCTTCTTCCTACTTTTAAAATTCTTCTTAAAGCCATTAGCAGTTTCATTGTATCATAGAGCTCCAAGTCATTCCCATCTTTACTTTGCATAGTTTCCTTTGTCACATTTGGTTACACTCAGAAAAGGAACATTTTTAAGGCAGAAGGTTTTATTTTGTTTTTAGTAAAAAATGACATAGCAAATCTTACAGATGCATAAACATGAATAACACAATCTTATTTTCATGAAAGCATGAATAAACTGCTTTTTTGCATGAGATTCTGGTACGCTATCCCCAAGTAGTATAACACTACTTGATCTAAACTTAATGTTTACATTGTTAGTCAGTTTGTGCATCATTTGGGAGATGGTTCAAAGAAGTTGCTACTAGGCACATCAGTTTGGAAGAAAAAATGAAATGGTAGTATTAAGAATAACTTGAATTGGAAATTGTCTACTTCATGCTGTGTTCTAGAAATAAAATGAGAGGGAAACATAAATAAAGATTAAAATTGCACATTAAGATCTGTTGTCCTTATTTGGAAATGTCTTCAGCTATTTGCACACCCAACAGAATTTAGAAAAGTGACCAATATTGTTCCATGTTCAAAACTGACTAAGCATCAAAGGAACAGCATTGAACCATATGCAGTAGACTTCTGCATCTACTTGGAGGCATGGAGAGCTGCACTGCCCTGCTCAGTTTGGTTACACCACTCACACTAAGGCACAAAGAGAAGTACTAATGATGATAATAAATAGAAAGCAAAAGCTTAGATACATCAGAGAAAGAAAAATAAAGTGTTAAGAGAACTTCCTATATAATCCCGTCTCTGGAGTTAATGTAATTGGTATTTGCAACATCTTGGGTACTCAACAAATACTTGGTGCCACAGCAACAAGGCACATTGAGTATTTTACCTGTATTTACAAGTATTTTTTTGTAAAAGAATGATGAGTAAAGAGTAATGAATCAATAATATTTAACAGAAAAGAATAGAGGTGGAATGCAGTTTCTTCTGTTTTGTTTTGTTTTGTTTTTTAAGCTTGCCAATACTCAGGCACATTTTTTCCCCACAAAATGTTGCTTCCCATGATTATTTTTTTTAATTACTCTATGGGATTACAGAGAGGTCAACTGTGAAAGAGCAAGTAAGATTTAGCCTAACCATTTTCTACCTGGCTAAAATCCAAGTAATAAGTAGTACAATAAAATTGATGGTTTGGATTTGCTTTATTGTATGTATTTACTTGTGAAGTAAATACATGTAAATCTGATACAAATGTTTTTAACAGTGACATGTGCACATAAATGATTTTAACAGTGACATATTTCTCATCACTAATGGAGGTCTTTCCATATTCTCAACACTGAGTAACTATTTTCATCCATTGTTAACAACACACAGACATTCCAAAGACAACTGTGTAAGCATTTACTGAAAGGTCTAGGTATCAAAACTGAGTAGTAATTTCAGCATTAAATTTTCAAATGACTCTGATCAGGCAGAGCTATATGGTCACTCATATTCCTCTATAAATTCCTTAAAGATTAAGTGAGATTATGATATGTTCTAAGTGATTTAATCTCTTAAGAAAATGGAAATCCAAAGCAGCCCCAAACAATTACACAGTAAGACTTACTCTATAAAGCAGACAGCCAAACAGAAAAGAACTATTTAAACAGTTTATCTAATTTTCTCCTCAGAAAGTTAAATACAGGATTCTCCAAAATAGAACAAGTCATCTAACATCTACTATCTGTCTGGTAGACTGGAGATGCTTGTTCTCACTGTTTAACTATATCAATATGCTCACAAAGATTGCCCTAACAATTCAAATTCAAGCTATTAAAATAGTAGTTTATTGCTACGTAGCACCTTTGTTTCTAAAAGACACTGAAGATTTGCATGACGGTATGTAAATTTACTGACTAAAAGAAAAATACTTAAATCAACAGTTTAACAACTGGTATATAGCATAAGAAAGAAGAAATAAGAAGGAGAAAAACAAACAATTGGCTTAGAAAAGAATAGCAGACACCAAAGAGGAGTTACAGTAAGAATGGTAAAATTAACTGAGCTGAAATTGGTTCTGATTTTGGTGTTTATTCCTACTGTATTTATATATAATTCTGATATTTAATATTACAAATGCTATGATTTCAATTCTGTTTCACTGTTTAACTTTCAAGTTCCATGTGAACAACATCAAAGGAAGTCCCACTCCACTAGTTAAAGAAAACCACCAAATTTAGGGTTCATTCTAAAAGCACCTTGAAAACAGAGAAGATAAGAACTTTTAATTTGCATATTTGCAAAATGTAGTAGCGTCAAATAATTTCTCTTTGGAGATGAAAAGATAAGCATAAAATTAAAATCTCTTATTTTACTGTCTTTCTTATTAAAAAAAATCAGAACAGTTTTCCATGAAGCAGCAAACAGTTTTGTAGATTCAAAATACCATAGTGAAGCATTAGATAATTAGCTGCATCTTAACACTGACAGCATGAACTGGTCTAGTTCTTTCCATGACATCAGATTTAAAGAATAATTTATTGGAAGATCGTAATGTCACCAGCTTTGTCAACAATTCACTGGGAGACTCCAGTCACATTACTTCATGTCCACTGTATCATAAATGACACACACAGTTCTCTAAAATGCTCTGACTCTGCAATTCAATACGAGGAAAACCAAACAAACAAAAACACAACACAATTATGTAATGCACAATTTTCCTTCAGGAGCTTTTACTTTGCTACATTATTTTTCTGATTTTGAAAAGCATCAGGTGTTCATCTTTCTTTTCTTTGCCACCTTTCTCCTATGCAGTTTCTTAACGCATGGAAGAAAATATCTAGTTTGTCAACATTATCTGAGTAATTTGCATTTGGACTCTTGATGTAAAAAATTTAAGGCTTCACAGTGATCAGAATCAAGCTGAATTAAGAACAAGAAGCAAACAAAAATAATTCCATCATGCAATTCAGCTCACTATCATAGCTAGCTTTTCCAGAGTAGTTTAATCCCATTAAATCTGAAAGTAAAGCCTGTTGTGACACAAAAGAAAAGTGCAACGCTGCCAATTTAAGGACTACTTACAAATCATTAAAGTAAGAACACATATAATTTGAAGCATTAGAATGTATGCTGAAATATAATTAGTGGCTATGAATCAAACCTGGATGGATTAAACTAATTCCTGGAATGTTATTATGGAGAGTACCTTGTGGAGAAAGAATGATCCTTCTGTTTGCACAGCAACTAAACAGCTTCAATTTACTTTTAAATATGACTTGAATAGAGATAAAGGCTCACCATTTCAAAATGTGGCCTCCTAAATACAATCAGCCTGAATTATGCCTGTTTCACACTGCACTACTTGCAACCTGGTTACAGGCAGCAGGGATAAGGCTGCACTTCGTTTATTTCACTGCTTAATTTTTATGGTAATTACCACACCACAGCCAGAACGGAGAGCATCTGCCAAAACTGAAGGCCCCACAATAATAAAACTGACATGTGCTGTGATATTGTTGAAGTGCTGACTAAGAAACTTCTTTTATCTCCTCTTGAAGCTGTAAAATGGTATTCCTGTTATTACTAGCAGGGAATTTTAACAGCCTTGCATTTACAGCAATTATGTAATACGTGCACGAAACAATAGAGTTTCACATCACTTAATAAATCCTTCAGCTCTCTTTGCTCCAGATTTCTCGCTGGCTGGATTTTATGGTCTGGTAGTTCTATCTGACCTTCAGAACACTGAAGTATACAAACTACAAAAGCACCAGAAAATTATTAGAAACAACTGGCTCTTCTCCATGTTAGATCTATTTAATGAAGAGAGCATGATGTGTAATCATGAAGGTTAATTAAAGATTTGCTCACTCACATCTCTCTGTAGCTAAATGTTGTTGTGAATGTCTGGCAATAAAATGAGAGATACAGACATGATTTTTCTTACCAATAACATTCTTTTATCACACAATCCTTGCCTAAAAGTAATTGTAATTCTTTTAATGTGTAATAATAAAAAAAATAAATGCAATTTATCATTTAATTTTTTGTTAATTTTTATGAGCATAAAAATACATAATTAACATTGGGAATTTAAATTTTCATTTTAGCTCGTTTGCCTTCTGATCTACACATTTTATACATCATACATTTATATAAAATTTTCTTTGTATTATTTTTGTGTATACATAGCATGTGCAGTGTATAGATGTATGTATGTAAATATATACAAATATTTTGTATATAATATATATAGGCTAGTCATGCAACAGAACTTATACCAAAAGATATATTTACATGGCATAAATCCCTCCCACTTCTCTTCTTAAAATGTATTTGACAGATATATCCCTACAAAAACAACCAACAATGTTGAATTTCAGAAACTTGACAGTAAGTCATATGGTAATGAATTACTCACTTCAAGTTTATTATTATTATATAAGTTCATTTTTATAAAGGTTTCTTGTCTCAGTGATATCTGAAAAGTCACAGCAGTTAGGTGAAATCGCTGGTGACTGGAAAAAAGGCAACATCACATCCATTTTTAAGAAGAGTACAAAGGATGAATTGGGGAACTAATGACCTGTCAGCCTCACTTCCTTGCCATGGAAGATCATGGAGCAGATCATCCTGAAAACTATGCTAAGGCACAAGGAAGAGAGGGAGATGATATGGGATAACCAGCATGGCTTTCACCAAGGGGCAGGTTCTGCCTGACAAACCTTGTAGCTTTTTATGATGGTGTAACTGCATCAGTGGACAAGGGAAGAACCACTGATGTAATCTGTCTGGAATTCAGTAAGGCCTTTGACACATTTTCCCATAACATCTTCCTCTCTAAATTAAAAAGATATGAATTTGATGGGTGGACTGGTTGATGGATGAGGAACTGGTTCTGAGATAAAACCCAGTCAGTGGTGGTCAATGGCTTGATGTCCTGATGGAGATCAGTGATGAGTGGTATCCATCAGGGGTCACCACTGGGACCAACGCTCTTTAATATCTTCATTAATGACAGAAATGGTGGGATCAGTGGAATCAAGTACACCCTCAGTAAGTTTGCAGATGGCATCAAACTGTGGGGTACAGTCAACACACCTGAAAGATGGGATGTCATCCAGAGAGACCTAGACAGGCTTGAGACCAGGTGAACCTCACGAGATTCAACAAATCCAACAAGAGCAAGGTTTTGCATCTGGGTCATGGCAACCCCTACTAGGAGCACAATCTGGGAGATGAAAGGATTGAGCACAGCCCTGCTGAAAAGGATGTGGGGGTACTGATAGATGGCAAGCTGAACGTAAGCCAGCAATGTGCCCTCACAGCCCAGAAAGTCAACAATGTCCTGGCCTGCATCAAAAGAAGTGTGGCCAGCAAGTGGAAGGAGTTGATTCTGCCCCTCTCCTCTGTGCTTGTGAGGCCAAACCTGGAGTATTACATACAAATGTGGACTCCTCGGTACAGAAGAAACATGGATCTGTTACAGCACATCCAGAGGAGAGCCACAAAAATGATCCAATGGGATGGAACACCTCACCTGCAAGGTCAGGCTGAGGGAGCTGGAGCTGTTCAGTCTTAAGAAGAGAAGGCTTCAGAGAGACCTGAGAGCAGCCTTTCAATATCTAGAAGGGGGTTATAAGAAAGAAACTGACAGATTTTTCAGCGGGATCTGTTGTGACAGGACAAAGGGAAATAGTTTCAAAGCAAAAGAGAGAAGCCTCAGATTGGATATAAGGATGAAGTTTGTTTCACAATAAGGGTGTTTGAGACACTGGAACAGGTTGCCTATAGACATAGTGGATGCCCTGTTCTTGAAGACATTCAAGATCAGGCGGGATGGGGCTTTGAGCAACCTGATCTAGCTGTAGATGCCCCTGTTCATTGCAGAGGACCTGGATTAGATGATCTTTAAGGGTCCCTTCCAATTCAAATGATTCTATGATTCAAATTAATAAAAGATATATCATTCTGAGAAAGTAACCAGAAATCATCATGGCCCTGTACTTCAAATTACTCCTACAAATATAGCCTTCCTTTGTGTATAATACCAAGAAAATCACTTTTTTTTGTTGTTTCTTTACTATTTTCAGTTGCTTATTGCTCTAGCTCTGTGATAATTTCCCCAGTACTGCTTTTTAGCTTTGTCCTTAAAAAGTATTAAATAGTATTAACATCCCCAAATTCTAGTAATAATGACACTGGTCAGAATTGAAATTAGATTTGATTTCTGCAATTAATTATTTTCAGTGACAAATTAGTATAAGATACTGCATGAGAATGACAATTCTAACAACAAACAACTCTACCTTCTCAATTTCACAGGTAGACCAGTTAAACATACGACAATTTCAAAAACATGTAATATTTATACACAAATGATCTTACACTAGTGTAAGAATCTTGGGAATTTTTATTTATGTGTTTGTTTGATAGAAAGTACACTATTAAAAAGACCTGCACTGGAAAATTCTTCTTCAATAAGACAACTGTATGAAATTTAGACAGTAATATATATGTCTTCAACAAAAAGAGTGAAATCCTGTAGACTGGTCCTCACAAAGCAGGAGATTCCTGCCCTTTCTTACTGAACTTCCGTAATGTTCAAACCAAAAGCATCATACAGGCACAAATGACTGTTCATGTTTGTACATGTTAACCAGTTTTCATCTTTTTTTCCAGGAACTAAGTAATACCTTCCTGTGATGTTTTTGGAAATACTGAGAGTTAAATACTCGTTTTAGAGGAAAAAGCAAACACAAGCAACCTCTTTAATATTCAATGTACATGCATATTTCTACTACGGAGTATTAAATAACTTTGTAATAGGGCCTTTTGGAAAATGAATTCACTCAGACAAAAGTCTACAACCTTTCAGCTTTAACCAAAGACTATCAACAGCGCAGGCAGGAAAGTCTACATGCCATTGATATCAACAACCAAATCCCACCAGAAAGGGATCAGGAGCCCCCCGAAATGTCAGAAAAAGAAGAAAACTGCATGAAGAATGTGGAGGTGCTCTAACAAATGAGTGGTCACAGAGGGCATACAAAAACCAACAAAAACAGCCTGTAAAGCCCATGAAGATATAGTGCAAGCATTCCTGACAGAATAATTTAAAAGCGTGTAACTTCCAACTTCATATGTGGAAGAAATTCATATAAGCCTCTTCACTCCCAAATGTAGTTGACAGATTAGAAAAATAATAGTGTATCATACAAGGAAGTAGAGGAAAACATTTCTTACAAAGTTCAGGTTAGTATCTTCAGTCTTCCAATGACAACTTAGTACAATTGTTTTTTTCTAGTTACTATATGAATAGGTGAAACTAAGGTAAGACACCATTAAGCAAGCATACATCCATAAATATGCAGTCCAGGAGAAAAAAAATAGTTACCACTATCATACAGTACTATGTACCAATGTACATTTTATAATATTTGTAAGCAGAACAGTCCTGAAATTGACAGATATTGGAAGGAGGAGAAATAAAAGCAAAAACTAAATTACACAGTGGAAATGAGTCAGATAAGAACTTGCAGCCCCGCTGTTAAAAATTAAGAAAACTGTGTGAAAGACCAGCATTTGTCACAAAGTAGGAATGCTTTTTAGGTAAATGCAATCAGCTTGCCTAATGATAATTACACTTGTCTTTCATAATTACTGAAGTACATGCCAAAAAAGTGAGTTCTAAACTCAATCTTCCCCTCTTTATGAGCAGAGACTTCAAATGCAAGGGTATAAGCAAGACTGAACAAAAACTTCTCTTCACCACAGCCTCAAAGCTAAGGAAAATAAAACTCATGGTTTTTGGTATCTTGATCAAAGATAAGACTGCTGTCTCCAAAACAATGTTACTAGACCCTTCACACTGATCTGTTTATACATTTTGCATTAAAGTATTTCAAAATGTATATAAAGAAAGTATACATAAGGCAGTGTTCATAATGCTACCTTTTCTTCCAGAGGACCATTTTGCCATCACTGGACTACAGTGGGATAACCAGCATAGCTTTCTCTAAGGGCAGGTTCCTACTATCATCCTTTTAACTCACACTGTTTGACCCTGAATTTTGTGTTCCCGGATGAGTATCTTAATTTCACCACAGGAAAGATTATATCCTTCCTCCCTTTGAACTTGTATGATATAAGAGTTGGGTCATTCTCTTGAGCAAAGGAGAAATCTACAAATAAAGGTAAAACAAAATTGTCGAAGAAAGAATATTCTTTCTTATTGCAGAGGATGAAAGCAGGCCAATAGAAACAAGGTTTCTTTCCTATAGAGTTTAACGATACTAACTGGCAGCAAATAATGAACAATCCCTGGATTTCCCAATAGACATGTGTGACAACAGGCAAATACCCTCTTTCCTCAAAAGGACACGCTTCAGCGATTGAAACCTTATGCTGCAAATACCCATACATACCAGAGAAATTATTAATCATTGTTTTAATACCACCACAGCTAGAAGCCATAGTCGTTACACTGAACCACTGTATAAAGTGATATATGAACACAGGAAGAGAAAGGAAAAAAAATCCCAAACAAATCTGTATCCATACAAAAACAGGTACAGAATCATAGAATCACCAAGGTTGGAAAAGACCTCCAAGATCATCCAGTCCAACCATCCACCTACCATCAGTATTTCCAGATTAAACCATGCCCCTCAGTACAATACCTAAACATTTCTTTAACATCCCCAGGGCCAGTGACTCCACCACTTTGCTGACCAGTCCATTCTAGCACCTAACCACTATTTTGGAGAAGTTTCTCCTAACATCCAAGCTGAATCTCCCATGGCACAACTTGAGGCTATTCCCACTAGTTATGTGAGAGGTCGACCAAAAAAGAAAAAGACAAGAAAGAAAAAACAGTAGAAAAAGACAAGAAAAAAATTCTACAGTCAACTCTACAGAATAAAATCAAATTATACGGAAGATATTGGAAAAGAGAATGGTAATAAATATAGAGGTGTGAGAGCAAAACAAAAGACTTCCTTTGTTCAAAAGCAGCTGAGAGGAGCATGGGAAAGGAGTTGCTTCTCATTTTTCTCCTACGCCTTCTGATGCAAACCATTAGTAGAATCTTCCTCAGTGCAATCGGAAAATGCATTCTGAGATGAAGAAGATCAGCACATCAAATTAATAGAGAATCTGACCATTATTTTAAAACATTATATTTTCTACAAGTCTCCCTGAGTGTGACAAATGCCAGCAATGATTTCTCATATACAATATCAAAGCATGACCAATATTTCTGAGTGCCTTTGGTACAAATTCACAACATTACTTACTTTCGCTTGGATGTAATTTAACTGGCTCTAGCATTTAGTAATTATCCACATAAAATGGGAGCATCAGTAAAATTTTAACTGATTAATATTTTTCTATAATTTGGTATTAAATAGCTATTTTATAGACAACATTTGTTGAATTTTATTAAGTTAATGTTATTTGTTTTCAAATCATCTGTAATTAACACTTCCAGCAGCTGCTTCATTCTTGCCAATAGTAGAAAAACAATCAGCAAAGAGGAAATTTTAATAATGAGTGGAATATTTACATTTTATTACTGCACTTTTTAACTTACTACTCCCTTCATATGTTCAGTAACTGTTACATAAGGAACATTTAGTTTTCATGCTAATATTTTCTCTCAGGTGAAAATAATGCTACTTATCATTCTGAAAAAATATCTTAGAATCACTTAATGAGAATGAAATCCTGTAAAATTTGAATGAATGAGTTCAGTTTGAAACTTGATGACAACTTGGGAAGCAACTTAAGCACTTGTTAGATATTTTCCAAAGGAATAATAAAACAAAATGGTACAGGTACACTGAATTCAGTCAGCTGCAGTGGAAAAGCTTGCATAAAATTATATAAATAACTAAGATCTGTCACTATCCTGATGCACACTACACCATGAAATGTTTTTTAAGAAATTTTCCAGCAAAAAATAATGAGTTTTATCCTGTGATTTCCTAGCTCATGAATATGCATTATTCTGCATCACTGAGATAAGAATCATTCCTTCTGGATTAAGATCCTGCAGGCAATATTTCTTGAAGACACTGACTGTTAATGATATTTACTGTCTTTGTATTTTCATTTCACACCACCTATTCTAATCCCTCACCTCCCTGCAAAGTTCAGTTATTCAGGAAACTTCAGATTATGTATAATTTTATTATATGTTATGAGAAAAGGCACAATCACATACAGAATTTGGCCACCAATTTGTCTAAACTTGTGGAAAAAAAATTCTAGGCATACACAAGCATCTGATGATACTACATTTAAGATTGATCCAACCAAATTTAATTTGTGGCTTAAAAGGATTCACGAGAAATAAGCAAACTTTTTCTTTAAAAAAAAATAAGCAACCTTTTTCTTTTTAAAATACCAGTTTCTCAGTTAACTAATGTTAATATGTACACAGGTGTGTATTTATACATATCTATATTATATATATAAAATGCATTTGTAGGATACATACATATAATGTACTTGAAGGGTATTTGAATTTATATATTTAACAAAGACATCAAAACAACATCTGGTGCTTGCTTTTGGCATCAAGGAATGAGCCTCCAGTGGAAGACATTTAAATTAACATCTCATACTTAGCAGAGGTGAAATTATCTTAACAGCTTGCTTGGACACACATTTAAAACTACTATCTGCTACGAAGAAATTCAGCACCTCACCAAACATGCTACTAGATTATCACACATGGCCAACTAGTAGAAGCCCCAGCTGAAAAATAACTACATTTATTATTCTTTCTATATAAAATTCTTTTCATTAATGCTCAGCAACACGCATTTGGCAGCTGAACATTTTTTGAAGCAGCAGTTAACAATGCAATTCACCAAACAAAGATAAGCTCAATGGTTTCCAGGAAACTGAAAGATGAAAGAATGTGGAGAGAGTCAGCCATGGTTTCAAATGAAGAACAAGTGAACTAAGGTCAAACTAAAGCCTAAAAAGAAACTCCAACAAGGACCCAGAAACCACAGTACAGACACATTTCAGACTGAAATTTCACAATGCATTTCAACAGTGCAGACAACACATTCTTTGGTATATTAATTCACTGGGGACAATTTTTACAAAGTAAAGGAGAAACTCTGATTGCAAAGCCCAAAGTTTCTTTACTTCAAGCATATACTTCAGTAGATTTTCTGTAGTGTTGCTGTTTTTCATAATGACTGTTCTTTATCTTTGCCTTATCTTTGTAATGATTTCAGTCTTATCTTCCAGTCTTGCTTTGTGGACTCTGTCTTTACTGAAACCATTAAACAGTACGTACAAGATAAGGTGTAGTAGAGGGATCCATAAACATTATAATTTCAGAAGTCAGCATCTACTAAATAGCCTGCTCCAGAAATACTATGAATATATTCTTCCTCTATGAAGGACAGGGCAGAGTAAATCTGCAGTTGTACAAAGCCTCTTGAATAATTCCTTCATACTACAGTAGTGGAAGTAATGCAGCATTCTACCCCCAAGACTCTCAACTTTTTCCAAAGTTATTTCTATGCCTACTGCAAGTTAGTCCCTAATATATTCAATTAAACTCTGCTGTTCAATCTATCCACCAAAACAGAACACAAACAAAAATGAACTACCAGAGAGACTTCGTTTTTTTAAATAAATGATTAAAACTCATCCCTCAGCAAATCTGTAAAAACCTGTATTTTAAAACAATAAAGCCCAATACAACTCTACATCCAGAATTAACATTTCAAACTTCTGACAAATTGCCTCCACCAGCCTCACAGCATTTATTTCCAGTTTTACACAGCAAATTGCAGTGGTTTAGAAAATAGAAAAGAATTTAAAATGCATGAATTATAAACAGACAATTTAATTAGCTAAGCTATAAAATTAACTTGTCAGAAATGAGAGATTTCCCACAATCTGTATTTTATAACATTGAAATGACATTTTCACCAGTACAGCATTCCCTAGAACCATGCCTAGGCATTCCTCCACTGACATATAGTGAAGAGTGCCATCTATTGAATTGCAAATGTTATCTCCTGAAATAATTATTTTGGAAATATGCCAGCATCTTGCATCAGGAGATACCTTCTATTTCATTCAATTTTCTTTAGTAATAACAGCATTTTCCAGAAATAAGGCTACCCAGTATTAACTGTGTAAAGCTAGAAAAGTAGAACCTTCTGGTACTACAGTCAATCAATTTAGAGTTCTAAATACACAGTCTAGCCAAGGAAGAATGTTCACTATGTTGAAAATTTGGAAAGTAGACTGATAACAAAATATACTATTATAACCCGATCAAGTCTTGGAACAGACCCATTTATATTCAAAACATCTGAATGAGTCAGCAGTTCACTGCATTTCCCAGGCCTGTTGTAGACCAGCACAGTTCCCAGACGCACTTCCTCAGATTGTGCTTGCCTCACTGACAAGGTCAGTGGTGATAAAAAGTGATATCAAGGCCAATGACCAGGAAAAGATGACAACACAGACTTATTTTATCTGCCTACCCATTAACCTACTCGGTATACTGAAGTTCTACATAATTCTAGCTTTTGCTTCACATTTTTTAGCTAACTGTAACATAGCAGAGCAGTGCATTAAAAGAAGTTCTACTATTGTTTCAATATTTTGAGCAGAAAAGAGCTAAATATGCTGACTGTTGTGGCACACATGCAAATGAGTGATCTCTAAACTGATCACTGACTGCCCCTTTGTTCGATATCTTATTCCCATACACTCCAAGTATGTAAAAGGAACTAGTACCAGTAAGGATGTCTGTTAATTGGCTAATTTATTTTTCTTCAATGCAAAGATCAGAATGCACATGGTTGTATCCATGTCAGCGTTACAGCTGCTAGATGTCTAATCATATCAGATGTGTAGTTCCAGTACAGTCAGCACTAACACTGCGTACATAAACAACAGCAAAAGTTCTTGCAACTGTAGCTATAGCACTATCAGTAAATGAAATTATACCACTGCAGTCACGCTGTTATCTGATCCCTAAAACTTTTGATCTGCACTGGAGATTCCTTTAAGGAGGCAATAAAAGACAACAGGAATAATATTTATCATAACTCTGACTACTGTAGAAGGTAAGCCCACTACTGAAGCCAAAGGTGGACTATATGGACTTTGGTCTGCAAAGAAGAAATTGATTTACACAATATACAGCCATTAAAAAGTTACCTTTTTTCCTTTCAATGCAGTGATAATAAAAAATTTCCATCTGTGAAACATGTACAAATTCTTGATCCTTTCTCTTGTAGAATCAAAAAATCATCAGGTTAGGAGAACATGGGGTCATCTCTAGTCCAACCTCTTGCTCAAAGTAAGGTCAGCTCTGAGATCACTGAAACATTCAACAGTTCACTATTTTGTCCAGTCAAGTCTGCAATATTTTTTAAGGACGGTATGTCACAGCCTCTCCAGGCAACCTGCTTCCCATTCTCAGTTACCCTCAGAGGTAGTTTTCTTTTTCTTTAAATTCAATTAGAAACTCCTCATTTCAATTTATGAACAATGTTCTCTCGTCCTCCCATCAAGTAAATCAGTAAAGATACTACAGCTCTGTCCTGGATGCAATACTCCAAACAAAGTCTAAAGAGTAATGAGTAAACAAACGTAATTGTCCCCTTAATCTTTTGACTGTGCTCATGCTGTCACAGTCAAACAGTCTGTTACTCTTCACACCCACAAGGCATGCTGCTGGCTCACAGGTAGTCAATGCCAGGTCCCTTCCATCAGACTGCTCCCCAGCCAGTCAGGCTCCAGCTTATACTGTTGTTGAGAGTTATTCCTCTCTACTTTTGCCCTTGAAGAATTTCTTAAGGATCCTGTCAGTCCTCTCTTTAACCCGCAGTCCAGGTTACTGGCACTCCTACCCTCCAGTTTATCAGGTAAATCTAGTCACTGCTTCACAGAAAGCAGTCAGTTTGATCAAGCATTACTTTTGGTAAACCCATGTTCACTGACCCCAGTCACTGACTTTGCCACGTGCATAGCTCTTTCATCTTAATTATAGGTACTGATACCTCTTGCTAACGTAGAAAATATTCAGGGTATCTTGTAAAAATCCAGCTTTTTCAGGTTATTATGAAGATAGGCTGGGGGGAGCTGAGCTTGCTCAGACTGGAGAAGGCTGAGAGGAGACTTCATTGCAGCCTTCCAGTATTTAAAAGGGGATTATAAACAGGAGGTGAATCAAGTTTTTATGAGGGTAGACAGTGATAGGACAAGGGGGAACGGTTTTAAGCACAAGGAAGGAAGGCTTAGATTGAATGTTAGGGGGAAGTTCTTTACAGACAGACTGGTGAGGTGCTGGCACAGACAAGAGATGCTCTGTCCCTGGAGGTGTTCAAGGCCAGGTCAATCTGGTCTAGTTTTTACCAGATTTACCATTTTACCAGATATAAAAGTTGGTGGCCTTACCTATAGCACGGGGGTTGCAACTTGATGGCCCTTGGGGTCCCTTCCAACCCAAGCCAATCTATGATTCTATCCATGCTAGCTTTCATATCACTTTGGTTTCTTACACACTGCTGAACTAGTTCGTCTTCCCCACACAGTACCTTCTATGTAGAGGGGAAAGAAAAGCCTTCCTATCTCAAAGCAGAAACATAACACTAAATAAAAATGTTCACAACTGAAAAACATGCATGTGTGCCCAATTTTTGGTCACTAGTGGCAGCTCAGTAATAAAGTTCTTTTGAGCTTTCCATTAAAGATCTTATGTGAGTAAGAGAAGCCTTCAAAGTTTTGCACAAAATATATATATTAAAATAATGAAAAAAACCATGATTTGACGACTTTCATTCTTTGCTCATAAAAAGATCTATGAAGGATCCAGCATATAAACAAATGCTAACATTGGTTTTCAGACCAAATGACAGACGTTCCACCTTAGGACTTCATCTAGCTTTGAATAATTTATATATTTCCTCCCTAGTTATCTTCTCTACCAATTGCTTCACAGCTCGTTAAGATTAAACAGCACAGATCAAAAAGCACACTTACAAAGTGTATGTCAAAGAGGATTTTAAAAAAAAAATCAAGTCCTTGAGGTTTCCCCATGACTAGATTTTTTAATTATACTTTAGTTATATTTCCTTATTGTAACTTGAGTAATGTAATAAATTATATTCATTGAAAAGAATTGTAATATACTATTTGAGTGTGGCACGTAGTTCTGCAAGTTTGGACTTGTCAGTTTTGACTCTATACTTAGGAACAAACAGAATTTCAGACTAAGAGATTAATAATAGGATCTTCATATATTTTAAGTTGTATGTTCCACATTCACTTTTACTCAAAGTAGTAACAAAGATGAGATGCGATGTATTTGTTCTAAAACAGTAATGATTATACTTCAACAACCATTCTCCTTGCACGCCCATATTTTAATGACTCCTGTTTCTAAGAAATTCATGCATCAAATGAAAACTGAGCACAAAAATATACCAAATGAATTTAGTAGAAGTAAATCGCACCGGGTCCTCTAACAAATACTGAATTATACAGCCCCTAAAAAAAATGCTTTGAAGATGTATTTGTACATGTTTGTTTATAAATGGTACCTCCTCCTCCAGGCAAGAGGGCAGAGTAATTTTTTTTCCACTTTGAAAGGCACTATTAATTGCATGTTTATTTCCCCAGGAACTCTTTCAGGAATTTACAGAAGGTTTCAAAATGGGATTTTGTTGTTAAGGTGTAAGGTATGATAAATTCCAAAGTTTTCAAGCTGAAAAAAAATTAAAATAAAATAAAAGAGACTTACAAAATTTCTCTCTAAAGATTTCAGCTGATGATCTATTTCTTTCAGACGGTTTTGTTGATCACGATATTCTTTATTGTCTCGTAGAACCTTTTCACCTGGAACTACTTCTAGGTTTCTGTTTGCATAAACCAGAGACTCCTGATAAAAAGAAGAATAGGCAAAAATTAATTTTTTTTTTGCTTCAAAGCCTGAAGAATGTTCATTTGATTTACATCAGCAAAACATGGAAATCTATAGAATAATGTATAAGTTTCAAATTTGGGAAATGCATAATTTTTATTACGCATATTTTCAAATCCAATAGCTAAATGTTAGGCTGGACTTAATTCAGTAAAAAGCCTTCATCACATTCAAAGAGGAATTTCTTTGATGGTTAAGTTCTATGAGAAACATAAAAATGCATTGAGAAGTAGCGATTCAAAAGCTCGCTCCCTGTCAATGATACTGGGACCAGAATTAGGCCATTGCTGACAACTCTCAGAAGGGAATGAAAGAATCAAAATTGAAATAGGCCTTGTTTCCTGGACATCATGGTAAACTAAAAAAATCCTCTGAGTTCAAGTGCAAGATAGATGTACTACTGTCATTATATTCTTGGGTTACACATTCTCATATCCTACAGTAGTTTTGGTTCAGATTTTGCAATTAATAACAATGCTGAATACATCAAAAGTTCAATGTAGTACTATTACATACAAGAACAGAATGGAATTCAGATTATTAAGAATGACAACTATTTGCCAAAAACAAATGGCAAAGTTACACTGTAGTTGGAAAAAAAGCTGGGCTTTCTGTTGCAAATCAAGGATCCTATATAAGAATCCAAGTAAGTCGAATAATAATAATTAAAAAAAAAATTATTAGTCAGTTCAACCCAAAAGAACATGAGCAATCATTTAAAAAAAAAAAAAACATACTTTTCATTCCTTTTTTTTTTTTTTTTTTTTTCTTTTTCCAGAAGCAGTTTAATAAACACATATGAGGAAAACAATTCAGATAGCATGTCTAATTGGAAAGGAAAATTAACTTTGTAATTTGTCAACTGCAACATATAAAAAAATTGTAAGTATCTGAAAACATTTCTTCTGAACATAAAAAAAAAATCATGAGCTCTCAGACTTAAACTACTGTGCCTGAAAATAAAATTAACACAGTGCAATCTTTATTCAGTATTCAAATCAGTGACAGTTGGCTGTACCACAATCCCAGATTTTTCCTGTAACAGACATAGATATAAGCGACAGCATCTGATAGAGACTAGAATTTCTCTAAACTGAGCTCAAGTTTAATGTGGACCACCTAACGCCAAAATCTGTTAATAATGTGTGTTTATAAAGGCTGGCTTCTCTATAGAAAGAGATTATTAATTAAACTTGATGCCCAATTGCAAGAAAACATGACAGAACATAAAACAGAGGACTTTTTTAAACTTGTGTTCATTAATATATGAAACATGAATAGGATCTTTATGACCACAATATAAACACAAAGTCAGCAAAGAAGCCCAAAACAAACACTCACTTTCCCTCTAGTAAAATAGATTGCTTTTGTATGACTTTACTCTTCCAGGGATTTTAATACAAGTTAAATAATTCTTCAAACCACTGGGGACAAAGAGGAGGATGGAAGCTAATAACTAGAGGAAAACATAAAGCTGGAAAGCCTTGCACAATTTTTCTGAAATTTCTGTATCTCTAACGGTCAGAGTAAAAAAACACTTATAGAATGCAGTTGAAGACAATACAATACTAATAAAATACATTTTTTCCTGCAGTTTCAGGAAAAGACTGGGAAGGAAAGATGGGGATGACACAAATTGATAGTGTAAAATCAAAACTAAAAATTATTCCAAATTTTTTAGAAGAGAGATTTGAGAACATTTTCGCTGAATTTCGTTCTGAAAATGTTACAGCATATTCATCATTGAAAAGTAAGCCTTTGTTAATAGCAAACTATTTTTACAGTGATCTTGATGAAGTCTTCAGAAGTTCATAACAAACAAAAAGTATAAGAAAGGCTGTTTCCAACACCAGGCTATCTTCAGCAAGACCCTACAAGGGATACATACACACTGGAATAGAAACAGCAAACCTGTAGTGATAATTTCTTAGTGTTCTACCCCAGACTAAAACAACTGTAGTTCATGGACCTACTTCCACTACAAAGACTGTACTTTGGCACAGAGCAACCTCTGAAAGATCTCTGTTCTATAAACGCGTTCACTCGTGTTTTGAACAATGTATACTTTTGCATCCCCAACGGCTTCTGGCAGAGTCATAGTTGTCAGAAAAACATTTCCGTTGTTTGAATCTGCCACTTTCTGGTTTCATTTGATTCTTCCAGTTCTTGCATGAGATAAGATGGCAAATAAATGTCAGTATTTACTCTCTCTGACAAGTGTAATTTTGCATACTTCAATCACACTTCCTCTTATTCATTTTTCCAAACTGAAGAATGTTGCTAAGTCAGTTCTTGCATGGAAGCTATTCCACGCTTCTGAACATTCTGTAACCAGATTTCTATTTCTTCTAATCTGGTTATGAGATCTGAGGGCCTCACGGAGCAATTGTCAAGTTCCATTGTGCACGACAGATTTGTACAGTAGCACAGTGATTTTTTTTCCTGTTTCACTCTGTATTCTTTGCATAATTGTTCTTAATCAGTTCATATCTTGCACTGCGGAGGGTTAAACTGCTGATTCCACAGAAGCAGATCTTAGCAGTCTCATTTACCTCATCCCTGAGTAGCAACTGATCAGAACTCGCACCACATGAGCAAAGTTCATACAGCTTTTCTCCACTCACTCATTTTTCATTTTTTTTCCTGAAGATATCTGGATGAAAGGAAGCACTATATCATGAAAAATATTTTACTGTCTATGTTTCAAATTCTTCGAAAATTTTAAGTTTTTCTTCATTAGAGATTAAAATCTACAAACCTACTAAGACGATGTAGGAAATAAAAAGTATTACACATAGCAACTGCTAAAGCCACAGTACAATGCCATAGCATAAACAGAAATATCCAGTATTTCAAATGGCTAAATTTATGTTTTGGATTTCCTTTTCTCCAAAATTCTCAAAATTAAAAGCAAAAGTAAAAAGCAACCAAATGAAATCTACTGGTACCATGGAATCTTTTTGAGTCACAAAACAGATTGACATGTTCACCTGCTTCTAAATATGCCTAGAAGAAGAGAGAGCTGTAAAACTCTTCTGTTTTGATGAAGAGGAGGCATGGAATGCAGGCTATAAAGCAGGTCATTAATGAAAATACCAGTGTGAGTTCAGAATCTTCCATTCTTTTGACTAATTATTTGAACTGTTGGCTATAGTTTGGTGTGGTAATTGAAAAAGAGAATTATTTCTCTGACAAAAGGAAGCCAATCAGGTATGAAAGAATTCATCAAGACTGCAAAAACATGGAAGTAATTATCTTCATAAGGTAAAAATGAACAGATCTTTAATCATAACCTCCATTTCATTTTATTTTCAGGTAGTTTTCCAGTTGTTCAAGTTGGTAACTGTATTCCTCATACTCAATTTTACACTTCATATTCTTTCATCCTACCATTTTCCTGTCTCTTCTAGGATTATATTCAATTTAATTTGTTCTTCCAAAAAACACTGAGAAAGACAAAAGCATTTTTTAAATTTTTAATTAAGTTGGCACCAAAACAAAGAAATGTTTCAAAGAGAAATTAAGTTCTGATGAGAAACATTTCCATGTAAAAGAAAACATTAGTCATGGAAAAGCATTCTGAATCCAGCTGTTCTGATTGCACAAAAAGATGAATCTGTATGCTTCACTCTAACAGCTCAGCTATGGTACTGTACAATAATTAAATCCAGTTGTTAAAGATTTCAGAGTTGGAGAATATTTCCTATATCCTGCCAATGCATCTATAAGCAGCAGGAAGCATCTCTCCCACTGAGCCAGTGGTGATTAAGTGCTTGCTCTTTGAAATTTATATCTAATGAAATTCTTGGAAAAAAGAATGTGCTTCTTTATGATATGCAACATTTAAATTAATTTCATTTCAATTACTTCTAAAATTCTAAACAAAAACATAAGCAGATGGTTACACATTAACATTTTTTTTCCCAATATTTCCCATCACTAGTCCATTATGTTCTACTTAACCACAGCAGATGAAAATTCCACCTCATGGAAATCAGAAAGAATTTCAACACAGACTAATAGAAGAGTGATGCCACTGATACCAGTTTCTGTTTTTCCAAATGAGACTTATTTCCTGTAACAACTAGACACACTCAGAAAAAGTTTTCAGCAGTACTGAAGTACAATAAGATATCAAATCAGGGCTGAAAAAGGCATTCTCATACCAGCCCTGCTGAAGGTTAAAGAAAAAAAGATAGCAGAGTACTAAACACAAATGCACTTTATCTTTAAGATAACATATTCAAAAGACAATTTAACTATCTAGATGATATCTAGATAGCTGCAAAATAAAACAAAAATGCCATGTTCAAGAGAAGAGTTAGCATGATAATGAGTATCGTGAATATCATACTTGCATCGGCCTCCAAAAGACATTCACTACAAAGAATTCTCATTTTTTCTATGGCCCATCTTCTTTCAGATATCAGAACTGATGCTTTAAGATTCAAAGTTGTTTAAAAAAAAAAATAAAAAAGCACGAAAACTTCTAGTTTATAACAATATTAGAGGATATCAATCATAATCACAGCTGTTTCACGAAGACCATGAGCACCAATGAGTTTAGAACATGTAGAAATGTATGCCTTTTGAGAGGAAGCTCTCCAGATTCAAAGTAGTTGCTAATTTCTCAGCTACTGATGCGTGTTACTTCCTGCTTTTTGAAAAGGCAGCTGTTAAAGGGACTTGAAAACAAAAGATGTTTAGAATGAATTCACATAAGCAAACCCAGAACTGGACCTGCCTTCAATGTTCCACATATATACTGAAGTGATGGTATCAAGATACAAATAACCACAATCAAGATTGTAGAACTAAAAGATCCAGCACAAAGCTTCCACACTAAGCAGCCAAGTTTCTGAAAGCTGACATAGCTATTTTCTCCTCCACTTACCTTCAAAAATGTTAACAGCTGAAATTATGTGTAGTTATATACAAGCCCAGTCATGTCACAGTGCCAGATACAATCAGGCTGCACCTATTAAATTAGGCATCATGAAGAACTCAGCATTGACTTTTCTAATGTGACGTTGGCAATGAAACTATGGCACCCACCAGGCACCCAATTCTCTACAGAGAGCAACAGCTGTGAAGATGCAGAGAAGCAGCAATACAAGTGTCTAGGGAATTTTGGTGTCAGCTGGAAAGGCATAAAATCATGACACTTATGGAATTAGACAACTGCAGACTTCTGTTTCGGATTTATGCAATTAGCATTCTTCCAAATCCAGTTTTAAAAAGCTATAGTATCTATCAACTTCAACTTATGTTTCTTCTGTTTAACTTCCTCTCAAACTTACAAATCCAACTATAAGTAGTTTTGTTCTTTGGTAACTTTCATTAAAATGACTCACACACTGTAGTTTATCTGAACAACAACGAAAAAAGACAAACAGAATTTTGTTTCCCAGTTCTACAGTGTACAAAAAAATTTCTGCAAAACAAAGCTGAAAGATAAATGCTTTTTACCAAGTATGGGTAATTTAAGAAATTAACTGCCTTGTTTTGGTTGTTAATTCTGATACTATTCAAAAAAGTAGTGTACTCTTTTCAAGAAGTATATACATAAGTGCAAGTTTCTCTGTTCAAATACTTCAGAGTATGAAACAAAGAGTGCAATAACGATCACTCTGATCAAACGCTCCCAAAGAACTCATTATCACAAGCAGTATCACCAGGTTCATGGTGCTGCCTCTTATCAGTAAGCTCAAGATCCAGCAGTCTTTGTCGAGTTCAGGTCCGTGAACCTGAAGCACCCACGTGGGTAACAACTAAATTTGCGTGAGTGATTAACCACTAGAGGGAGATGCTGTTTCATACCTTAAATGCGAGGAGGAAAATGACCAGCTTCAAATTACGGCTCCTCTGGAACTTACAACAACATAAAATACTGCTTCAGGTCAAATAAAACCTAAATAAGGTTCACAAGTAAGTCAATACAAAACTGGCATTAAAATGTTAAAATTTTGTTTGTTCTGGCTATGAACTGTACATTTTAATAAAGTGAACAGGCTTTGTGCAAATAAGTACAAAACAGGAGTTGCAGTATTTTATGTAGTTATTTCCCCCATCATACACCATGGACAACACTCTTAGAACAATGGAAAATTTGGTCTTCTATGTGCAAAATTCAAAGAAATATTTCTCAAGGCTGAGACTTCTAAGCTTATTACTCTTGGAAAGGGAAAAAGACAAAAATCCTTTAAAAAAAAAAAGACAATTTCAACCCACTTTCTAAAGTCTTCAACACTGCTTATCAATAATTGTTTAATCTTTCAGTTCACTTTTGAAATCTTGAGACAAGAAGAAACCACATTCTAATTTGCAAAGAAGAATTATCATGGATAATGTGCTACAGCGGCCATTTTGCAGTTTTGAATATCCAAAATAACAATTTTTGAATATCAAATTTCTTGGTTAAAGCTCTTTTCTGTAATATACCTGATAAATCTGGCTTGGAGGATTTGAGCAAGACCTGGAAATTGTAGAATAATCACCATTAGATAGTAGTATTTGAAGCTTCCTGTCTATCTCATTTAGGTGATGAAATTCCATCGGTTCAGGTGTGTACCCTTCTCCTGGTGCTAGCCAGCCACATACATCATCCTGTTGAAAGATACAGGAAATATTTAATCCTCATTCCCAAAGGAAACAGGCTTTAAAAGCAGTTACACATCAAGCATATTTATTTTTTGAATAAACTGCATAAAAGGACAATGTGCAAGTTCTCATCTATCTCATTATATAGCTGAATTCTGCCAGCATTCTTCTACCAAGCATATCCTAGAGCAGATATTCACCAACTAGAAGTACACATTTCTTTATTTTTAAATATAACTAAGCAGCAACTTAGGTGGACTTAAAGATATATATTTGTTACATTTTACTTTTAGAAAGTACACTCATCTACATGCATTGCTCAAATGCAACTGGGGAAAAAAAAAAAAAAAAAGATCTTGTATTAACCAAAACAGATTTCTGCATACTTTCATATGAATAAATCCAAAACCCACATATTCACTGGCTAGCCACGTAGAATCCCTGAAATAAAAGTGCTTACAGGCAGGTGCCTTGCCTCTATACCAGCCAGTCAGAGAATAAACAGACAGCTCCACAAGTTCCCCACCCGTTCTTTGGAGGTTACACAACACTTTCGATCAAGTTCTCTTTACATACAACAAAAGCACTTTGGATAACTAACCCCTTTACCTTACTGATGCATTTCACTGTATACTGTCTTATCCAGGTTACATGCCAGCAAGTTATCATAGCTTCCATTCATGAATACAGACTCCCCCCTTTTTGTAGACTCTGCATCTGTTGAATGTAGGAGTCCCAGCTCCATCTTTAAGGAATAAGAGTTTACCACAGCCTAACATACACACTGATCTTGCCCTCTGGTGCTGTACACAAGCAGCACTTTTTGATGCCAATGACATGAACATCTATTTTGGAGGTGGTGTACTCCTTTGCAAGATAGTGCAAAGGACAGAAATTCAGAGTAAATTGTTTGACAGAGGTAGATCCACCAATCCTAAGACTGAAAACATGCAAAAAGTATGCAATAATCTCATGTTTTCAGAGCTAATATTGAAGAAAAAAAGCTCTCATAAACTGCACTAAAACTGTTGGTAAACATCATCCTAAGACAATTCAGTTATATCTTGTTTGCACAAAAAGTATTATTCTGGGAATACTGTATTACAACTGAAGTTGGACAAGGGACGAAGAATTGACTACACAGCAAACAGTAAAATATATTTACATATTAAAAAGACAAATACAAGTCACAGAAGTCTCAACTTCACTGAAAAACAACATATTGGCAAGCTGCCCAATCAGCTTTCACCTCAGAAAGAAATTCTGGCATCAACCACAGACACCCTTTCCATAAACAATCACATATCTATTTTACATTCCCAATCACACCTGCACAGCAACACATGCTAAAAATCATTCAGAAGTCCAATAAAGTGGAACATAATACACTGCTCTCTATTATCTTCCGAAGCAGCCGGAAGCAACATACTACTGTGCAAGCCAAAGAAACACAATCAGCAGCTACAACTAAAAGCACAGCAACTTTCTATCTGACAAAAAAATCAAGAAGAAACACACAATCATGGAGTGACTGAAGTGAGAAAGGGCCTCTGGTTCCATTTGGCCCAACCCCTGCTCAAGCAGCATCACCCAGAGGAGAGTGCCCAGACCCATGTCCAAGAAGCTTTTGGAGATCTCCAAGGACAAGGCTTATGCATGCCAGTGGAAGAGAAAAAGCCTGAGAAATCCTAGAATTAAATTCGAAAAGGTTGATCCTATGGTAGAAACTGCCTGGAGTCAAATCTCAAACTAAAGATATGAAATGCAATGTGAGTGTTGCATGCCCAAAGAACAAAAGAAGACATCCGCAGGAAAATCTGAGTTCCTACAGGAACTGCTTTGAGATCAGTAACCATCACCCTTGGAGTGTATCCAGCACATTACCACGGAAACATTGGGAGAGGTAGAAAGCAGAGTTCACTTCGTGATAGTGACTTACATAATTTCTTCCACTTGATAGCAGTAACACCTGACTAATCAACACAAGTATGTGTTCCCAGTATAGACAACTGTATACTATGAGTGAATTTGTCCCACTTAACCCAAACAAATGAGCACATATTTGTAGATATTGATTATCCACTGCAACTTGGTACTCTTGTCTCACACCCCGGGAAGTGGCTCTGCACAACCACTATTCACTATTCACTATTCACTAGCAAATTACATCTCTATCCTGATTCCAAACAATCATCAGTTACAACCTCACAAGAACAGGGCAGGGAGATGGGGGAAGTAGAGAGCATACTGTTGATTTTCTTTCTTTATCCTAACAGGAGAGGATCATCACCTTATTTCAAGATTTCAACATCTGTCTTGCAAAGGATTCATGCCCATTCTTCCTTTACAGCTTCCAGATTAACCCTGTAACTATTTGAGCAGCTGCATCCACACACAAGGAGGAAATATCAGCTCCAAACTACAATACCACTACTGTGAGGTCATCCCTAGTCATCCTCATTACTCTAAATCACGCTGGCTACAAAAAAAAAAAAAAAAAAAGAAAAGAAAAGAAAAAAAAAAAGAAAAAAAAAGCACACCCCAAACACTTGCCATAAATTACCTCCATTCTGTCTTTGTGAAACAAAATCAAACAAAAGTAGAATGACCTGCTAAACTTGTGTCATGTTACCCATCCTCTAATCAGTCAAGCACACATATGACTCTGCAGGAGACAAACTATGAACCCAGGTGCAATTTTGTAGCTAGAGCTCAATGTCTATTTCTCATGCTCTCCCATCTTCTTTTTGCAGTATCTAATAGCCACTTTACTCCAGAGTAAAACAGACTTAAACATTCTCTCGTACTTTCAAGATGGTCAGTGATTTAACATTTGTCTTGGAAAATACGCTTCTGTCCTACCACTATTTCCAACATCTTAACTCAGAATGTTTCTGTAACAGCAGTAGGCGCTTAGTACTATGTAACATCTGAAACAAATTATACCCCTGCTGATTTAACAGTTCTATTAGCATGAAAGCGTACTTCTAAAATACTTCAAATATCCATAAAACACTTTTATTTAAGTAAGAAGTACTATTTGGATATTTGGCTTATTTACTTGTACAAGTCAGACTGCATTATATTACACAGAAGAATACAACATGCCCAGCTCTGCACTGATTAAAGCCCTCCAAAATATTACTTTGGCCAACGCAGTTGGACCAGCTTTTTAAAAGTCAGAATAAAGTAAGATAAAAGTGGCCATCAGTTGGACAGTTGCATTGCTGGGCCAGCTTGGAGCAGTCTAAATTACTCATCAACTGATAATTTTCTTGTGATCTTTGCTATAAAGCAGCCACAAGAAATGACTCAGACATAATATAATTCAAATGTAGCAGAAAAAGAATCTCTTAACTCGCCAGGTTTCAAGAAGCTACGTATTATCCTTTCTTTTATTCTACCTTGGCAGTAAATTTAGGAGCTATTTTCTTTACAGAGGTGACCTAGCAGTGACTAGACTAACCCACAAATTACCATTCCTGTTATTGTCTGTTATATCAAGAACCTACAGCAATAAACGCCTTCTGTAGTGATCTACTTAATAACTGATATAGGAGTACAAGCTCTATAGATCCATGTCCAAAGAACAGTGACACATTCCAGATATGAACTCTGGATAAGTGTCATATTTTGTCTCGGAGCCTTAAGAATTGGAGCACAGAAAAGGGCTAGCCAGAATTTGCACTATTTGGAACAAACACCTGTCTAATTTGTGACCATCTTTAAGAAAAAGAAAACTTGATAGCCACCTACTGTGAGAGAAGACTTCTGCAATCAGTAAACCAATAAATTCTTAATTTAAAAAAAAAAAAAAAAGTAATCACAAACAGCAACCACTGTTCTTTAAGTCAGAAAGCTCTAATGCTTACTAGCAGAAGCCTATTTATAAGATTATCACTTATTTAAATGTCAACATTTATGAAAGATCAACTCTTTCAAAAAAGAACAGAAGGGACAGTATTGTTAAGCACCAACCTTTCCAACATAAGGACAAAAACAACGAAAACAAGGACAAATCAGAAATCCGCTCTCTACCAATATTTTCTTCTTACTCAAAAGCTGGATGAAGTAGATTGAGTTAAAGATTTTGATCCTTACATGAGCTCACTCCTTTAACTCATGTGTGAAACAATAATTTCTAAAAATGGATTTTAGCCATGTTTTGGAAATGAGTAATGAAGAACAGCACCTCCTGGATGTCTCATGGCCTTACCAGAAAATAAGAGTAAAATATGGAAAGATGGAACAACAAAAAAATAAAATAAAATAATGGACTGCAAAAGAATTTACCCCAGATCATTTCTGTAATATAAACAGAAGCTTAACCTAAATTTTTTGTTGCCCTTTCTACACAAAGTTCTTATCTTAGGGGCAGTGATTCAGTGCACACTTATGTACTGTGACAAAATTCATAACATATTAAGTACTCAAAGTACATAGAATTCAAGCAACGTACTTTTAAAGGTAAAACAAATTTTAAAGGTCATATAATTTCTTTGAACACAGCAAGTATTTTTCCAGCATTTTTCCTTTCTTATAAAAGTGGAGTTTTCTTTAAATATAATATCAAATTTGTATTGAGGATGAAAATACTTCTCTTTAGCATGTTTAATACCACATGTATTTGAAATATAGCACAGGTTTACAGACTGATTTGTTTTTCAAACAAAATTTTATCTTCCTACACTAGATGCATCATGAGAACTTCTGTAACATATGAAGGTCCCCAACAACTCTACCACTCTGACATTTACATCAAAGGAGTAAACAATAAAGACTGTCTACTAATAATGAGGAGATCAAAAGAGTATTTGATGTGCTCAGATTACTGGGAACCATTCTGTGGCACAGTTTCCTTGACACAGTGATGGCTAAGACAATTTTTTTATGCTTTATAAGGGAAAGTGTTTCTACCTCTACATACTTCAGCTTTTCCTATCTAGTGCAATATGCAGACATGCATTGCTTGCTCTGTAACACTATGTTATAATATAGGTGTCTAATATTAAAGTAGGCTTCTGGCTTCTTTATATACTTTTTAGACAGACTGAGTTGGAAGTCACAGTCATCTTTTTAAAAGCAACCATAAGCTTCATCATTGTATATTTCCCCAATTACTGCATCCTGAAATTCATATCCCAAGAAAACCCTGATTTTTGTGGTTTGATTTTTTTAGGTTTTGTTGGAAATAGTTGCTGAACCTTCTACCAGAGACAGTAGTGCTAAGCAATCGGACTGAGATGCAGCAACATGACAACTTACACAGAAATTACTGTACATAAAAAATAGACCACGTTCTGTTCTGAGTGGGTTTCTATGGCTCCTTCCACCTGTTTCTAACTTTTTCTGAAAGATCTGTTTGCTTATTTCAGGCCTGAGAAATTCCAAATAGTAGAAAGAAAATGAAAGAAAGAAGGAAAGGAAGGAAAGGAAGGAAAGGAAGGAAAGGAAGGAAAGGAAGGAAAGGAAGGAAAGGAAGGAAAGGAAGGAAAGGAAGGAAAGGAAGGAAAGGAAGGAAAGGAAGGAAAGGAAGGAAAGGAAGGAAAGGAAGGAAAGGAAGGAAAGGAAGGAAAGGAAGGAAAGGAAGGAAAGGAAGGAAAGGAAGGAAAGGAAGGAAAGGAAGGAAAGGAAGGAAAGGAAGGAAAGGAAGGAAAGGAAGACAACCTAGATTTTTTTTTTCAGTTCAGCTCTCATATATTTGTTGATTACTTCACAATAAGACTAAAGTAAAAATCAAATTTAGATTTACGGTAAAAATAAACCAAATACAACCAGAAAGTATAAATTGCAGTACTCATACCTCAAGATCTTGCAGTGTACTTTCATCTTTTGTATCTTTCAAGAGTTCAATTAACCTTTTCCTTTCTTCTTCAAGCATAGGTACCTGTTTTCCTGAATCCTTTGCTAGCTGAAATGTTTAAATAGAGGAGAAAAAAAAAAAAAAAAAAAAAAAACACATAAATAATAAAACCTTTAAAACTGCAATAGCTCACACAATATTTTAAAACTCCATGATTTAACATCTGATTTTTTTTTAATCATAATATAAATTATCTCTCTGACAGATAATAAAAGTATGATCTTATGTCAGTCTTTGACATAAGATTATAGACACAGACAGGAGGTAATGCTAGATGAAAAAGCCAAAAATCTATAGATACTTATCTTCAGGGCAAAGAAAGTTTGAAAGTCAAGGCCTCTATTTTCTGACAGAAGTCAGCCTTCTTTAAGTTAAAAGTTCCATGCATGCTGTACATAAATAACCTGTATATCTATTCCTCATCTACACATAAGGACAGCTTCCTGTAACTTAATCATAAATATATTTAAAGAAAGGAATTCTTAGGAAATTCCACAAAAGCAGCTATGCTGGGCACAAGCAGAATAATTCAGTTTCCATTACTTTACAGTAAATACACAAAAGCAGTATTAGGCCTACTGTGAAATTTTGAGCATGCAATATGAAATCTATTTTACAGAGTTTTCTGCCATAAGCAGAATTTGTTACAATTGTTAATAGTAACATTAATAGTAACGTAATCTTCATTTACTTCTAAATAGCTTTTAATATTCCCGATAAAGTCATCCAATTGTCACCAGAAGTGCTGACAGTACTTTTTCATTAACATTTCATGAAATATTATTGATTTTTCTTTTAAAGCTTACCTCTACATTCTTTTTAATGAAATGCTGACTGCTTTTACTTTTATTCTGTGTTGTTTTTTCTGCTTGATTCAGGAATTTGTTTGTTTCAATTTCACTTGGATAATCTGAAGTTGGAGGGAAAAAAATGCTAAGCTATAATTGTTCCTTTTCTCTTTCAATCAGAGCTAAAATAACATTAATTTAATTTAAATTTTTAACCAGTTTGTAAAGTCAACAGACCTAAAATTTTGATAAGCTGTTTTTATAATCTACATAAACTATATAGCTACACTTAAAAGAGATAACAATCATCAAAGACAAGCCTAGTCTCATTTTTAGGCTTTTATTATCTGAGATCGTACAACACTGGGAAGGCTCAAAATACTTCAGGATTTCTAACCTCAAGAATGTTAAACATGGTGGTTATAAATGCCCTGGCATTCCTTCGAACTCCATCATTGTTCCAGTTTTATCATCAGTACAAAACCAGACAGTAACTTCTGGGAGACCACAGAACTATCCGGAGTCATAACAATTACATTTTTTTCAAACAGAACAGCTGAAGAGCAGATGATATATTCGATATTATTACAACACAGCTTATAAAAAACTCTTTAAAAATAAAACTCATCATGGAGTTGTACAGCTATTGAACAAACAGCCACATACGTTATTTGTAACAATTAAAACTAATGATGTTCTGACAACTTCTCATGTAGGTTCTTCTTTTCAACAATGGATTTCTATCTATCATATAATTATGAGCACTAGTATGTCATTCAGAGACTTGTACTAGCTCTAAGACAGCAATTCTTTCAAAACCACCAAATATTTATCACATTAAATAACAAGACTAAGCAAATACAATCAAATTCTTAATCTCAAAACCTACTTGAGAAGTATGCACGGTACTTCTTGGGAAAGCAGAGGAATAAAAAACTGAGTGGACTATTTCATCAACAAAAATAACCTCAATTTAACATGCTGGATTATAAAGGATCATCAGATTCTAGCAGCTTACTCTTTTACACTTGACATAAGAAATAATTCTGCAGACTGAGTAGACTGCAAACTCAAAGATATAAAAATGAATGCAGTGCGTTCTTTTACCACTATGAACAAATCGTAACAATAAATCATAAGTAAACTCTAACGGATTGAGGTATGTGATATGATGAAGAAAATCCTGACGCGGTTCAAATGCACAACTGTTTACTTAAAACAACCCAAAATATCTTTAATGTTACCACATAAGACCTTAAATCTATCAAGGAATTGGATCATATTAGAACAGGAAAATTTAAAACGTAGTCAAATTCTACAAAGCATCCACACTTTAGATTCTGTTGCCAACAACAGTTCAACCTTGATGAACATCTGTTTATCACATGTTTGTCGTCACCAGTAAGATATGTCCCTGCATGCAATGGTAGATGACAAAGAAATAAACAAAGCTGATAGCAATGGCAGCTGAAGCCATTCTTCTTATGCCAGCACAAGTGAGAAGTTACTCAACCACACATATTTCAATTTCAAGTAGGGAAAGAACAGAGACACAAAAGTACAATTCTATTCATTTTTAAATATTGATCACCATAATACCAGTGCCTGATACCTCTAAACAGTGCATGAAAACAAGTAATAGCTACATAATGAGCATAGATGCTTGATCTTTACCAGAAAGCACTTACTACTAAAAAGTTACAGAGCAGCTGCAAATGTATAGAAAAACAATTTTAGATGATTTCTTGAATGCAAGTTAATGAATGAACAATTACAGCAATTTAGATTAACAAAGACAAGTTTTTACAAATTTTCATTAAAAAATGATACATTTTACAATAAATGTTGTACATCTATCAATTTACAGTAAAAAACATAACTTGGAAGTATTATTTTTGGTTTTTAGCATTTTGAATAAAATGCTTGGGTAAACCCCAAAGAAGTTCCTCCATTTTGCCATTTGCCAAAAAAAAAAAAAAAAAAAAAAGGATTATTGCCATTCTGCTAAACAGCCTTCTGTTTAAGCCCAATTTCTGATTTTCTGCTCAGCTACAAAAGCCAAGTCTTCATTAACCACCACTGTACGTGTTGTTTTGCCAGATAATAAAGCTTACTTTTATTATGCTGGGTTTTATGGAAGGCATAATCTTCTGGACTAATTTGTGAGTGAAATAGCAACGTGTGTGTTTCATCCTGTTTAACATGAGAGGAATCTGAAAAGAAATGTTTCAGTAAAATTCAATTAAAGAAGACCTAGTATCATACATATCATGCTATAAAATCTCCTACATTATAGTTAAAAAGGTACTTGGATAAATTATATCGCACTACATTTTTCAAGAAATAAAAAAGGAAAAAAGTGGCAGTGTCTCATGAATAACAACATAACAGAATATATATGTTGTTTCATATGCCTCGAGTTTTGAGCAACCAATGAATATACGTACAGAAGCACATATGTGACAGTTACATAATAGAAATTGCAGCCCAAGGCCAGGATATTTCAAAGCCTCCACAGACACCATGTGGTTAGTCACAAAGAAGTTCAAATGAGAATAAAGTATCCAGATTTTCACAGCTGGTGTCTGCCTCTACATGAATTACTTGTCTTCCAAGTGGCTTAGGTCAGGGGTATAGTCTAGGAGTGTTCAAATACATCTTAGGCATGCAAGAGTTGTTTCAGTTGCCCAAGGAAAAAAAAATAAGTCACGGAACAAACATATATCAACTGGAAGCCTAAGTTAACAGTATTAAACTACAGTCTAAGAGCTTGGCACTTAAAGAAAAAGACTCATTGAAAATAACTATAAATGTTATATATGACAAATATGTTTCTCACAATGAAAAAAAACAAACAATAATCTGTAATAATGCAGTTTAAAGAACTCTACAGACAGTAAGATTTTGTTACGCAGAGCACAAGGAATGAATGTAAGGCCAATTAATTCCCAATTTACATTTCTGTCATGTGTGTTTGTCAAGCTTATGCATCATAAGCAGGCTGGGACACATTAGTTATTATTGATTTGGTATCCTAAACTTTGTGTTTGATTTCAGAGCCACATTAAAAGCAGAAATTAAATAGCTCCTCTATATAAATTATGTAATGTAGCTCTTTGACAAGTTGCAACCCTGAAAGCAAAATAAATGAGTTGTATTCCATTTCAGTATCAATCAGGGCAACTGTCAGGGCTGGCAGTTAATTGTTAGACATTTAAATAAATAAAGCCTGAAAAGTAAAGCACGAACATGTTACAGAAAACTAAAGACAAAGATCAGACCGAGGAAAAATATAAATCCAAACTAAGGAGAGCTTTGCAATTATGGTACACCAGATGCACAGGACACATATGATCTCATATTAGGAATTAGCTTTGAAATAAGAGAGGAATTGAAGCATTTAAGGGTTGGAGATCATTAAAAATAGTCTAGCTTTTCTGCTGTTTTTTGCTATATGCTGACATCTACTGGAGAGTTTTAAAATATCATCCTTAAAGTCGATGTTTTTCCCTTAATAACTGAAATTTAGAATAGAAAAGTTGTCCTGTGGTGTTTGTTTTGACATGCTTTGACCACATATTAACAGTGTTATTATGCACACACTTGCACATGTATTAACAAGCTCAGATTATTGCTCAGCAATATCCATGCAGTCCTCTAATTCTCGTTTTCTGCCCAACGTGAAAAAAAATAAAAAGCAGTTCTGTTTCCTGTCAACCATTTCAGACCAGAAACCCTTATCTACCATGGTTCAGAGATGAAGATAGGGACAAAAAAAAGTGGACAACTGACTTAATCCTGGCACCAAGAGAAGTACTCAAACTTTTGAAAACTGCTCTTAGGCAGTTTTGGCAAACACAAACGATCTGGTTTTGTTTCTCCCACCCCCCACTAAAGACACGCTGTGCAGGATGCCTACGGTTCATTCCAGCGCCTTCCCCAGTAAAAGTCCAGGCACAGAAATAAAATGGAAGACATTTCAATAACCAATGGTTTTTGTTTGTTTATTTTACTTCCATTGGGCATTCTTGAAGAAAACTAGCGATAATTCAAAACACGCTTAGACCATTTGCTGTAGAATTGCAACAGAATCATGCTGGTTTGACTCAGTAAAATTTCTAAGTAACATTTAACCTTTTCTTGCCTATTCCATCTATAGTTTTACATAGTATTCTCTAATTTGAATGTATTTTTTGTTATGCATCATATTCCACAATTCTCTGTACCACTGACCAGTTGTTTACCTTTTCCTGAGTGCAAGAACTCAATCCTTACTCGTTTGTCTATCTTTGATGCTGTCATGGAATTTTGTTGATTTTTAATTCTTACTTCAGATGGAAATGATTGTATTTAGTCTATCTGCTATAAGATAACAGACTAAAATGCAAACACTGACTCTTATCAGAGTGCTCATTTCCACTTAGAGTATTTTTGTCTTCATATCACTTTGAAACACAAAAATTATCTCACTTCCTGTTCTTTCTTTCCTGAAAATAGTTTGACAGCATGTCTAATGTAGTTTCAATTTTTAAAACAGCCATCTATCCTGAACTTTCTTTCCTAGAATTTTCAAGGGAGAAGAAAAATAAAAGCAGATTAAGGTAATTTTATGGTTCATGTTCCACCTTTAGAATCATGCCTTATATTATTTGATGATCTTTTTTAGCCAAATTCTCTCCCATGCTAAGAAAGTTAAGCTCTTGGAAGTGAATTTAACATAATCAGTACCAAAGCTAAGTTAAATGAGTCATACTCCTTTTTCTACTCTTTAAACTACATTCCAAGAACCATGGCTACACATGGCAGCTTCCTCCGGTGTTTTAAAACACATACAAGGGATACTCCAGAAGCAATGTCTCCTAATTTATTATGTTGCTCCACGTGGTCAGAGGCAGACATTGTTGGTACGGCAGTAAAAGTTGAACCTTCCCACCAACATTCTGCTTGGCAGCAGAGGGGCAATGGCATCTGACATGGAAGTGCATGTGAAGAAAAGGGGTAGAGCTGATTCCCTTCGTGTAGAAAAAACTGCACCCACTGCCACTCATTAACACCTGCTGAACACTTAAGGAGACCAAACAGGGAATGTCATCACAATAAAGCAGTTGGTGGTACTTTTCAGCAGTGGCAACAGCAACATGAAAGACAAGCAACATTCCACACAACCATGAAGATTTTTACAAGCACAGCATGCAGGCTCTTGTGTATTTATTGCATATGAAAATGCAAAGCAAATGGTGGTGACTATGTTAAAAAATACTGTTTTGCAGTTGAGAGTTTGGTCTGTCAGTGTTATTCTGCTCCTTCTATCTACCGTAGCTTCCATGGAAATAAATAGGAGGCATTCGTTTTGGAGTGACTTACATAGTTAGTATCACCATTGGGTCCCATACTTTTGTTTCTTCTCTTAACAGTTTCTGAAAAGGCACAGGCTTTCCATACCTCTTGTACTGGCAAATCATCAGAATCTTACTATGGCACTTCTTCTGCTTCCTTCTCATCATCTCTCCCACTCCTATATGAAAGTTTTCTCCAAAGCACACTTGCCACTTGTGTAGCAAGTCCACATCCTTAGAATTTCTAAGCAACTCTTTTAGGCCTAAAATATATTAGGCCTATTTATTTATTTATTTATTTATTTTTACTGCCAGCCTATCAAACTCCAAGCTAAGACCGCCAGCGGCCATCATCAGCAACGTCAAAACTGACCTTGAAAACAAATAAAATGATTTCACAGAATCACTAAGGTTGGAAAAGGCCTACAAGATCATCCAGTCTAATCATCTACCTATCACCAATAGCTCTCACTAAACCACGTCCCTCAACACAACGCCTAAATGTTCCTTCAACACCTCTAGGGTCAGTGACTCCACCACTGCTCTGGGCAGGACTGACTGACTTACTTCCCAGACATTCCAAAACAATTAAGACATCCAAGTTTTTCAACAGGTTTCCGCTCTGTGTTTTCCTTATAACTACTTTCAGTATTTTAATGTAGCAGTGTTCTCAGTCGTACATCCTTGGCCACTGACTTGAAAAGCACAAGCTTTACTTATTCTGGACTTCTATCTTTCCAGTCCTTTGATATACTTATAAAATCTTTTTTTTAATTTTTAATTGTACCCAACAAAAATATGAACATTAATCAAAATACAGAATCATCAGCTCAGCGTATTTAAATCTTTCCTACCTACCAGTTGTATCCTGCCACGATGAGATCAAAGTTAAGAAGAGTTTTGTGTTTTCTATCTCCTCATGGATTCCCATGGTACTGACAGACTATTTAAAAGAAATAAAGCATAAGTATAAAAGACACTAGCACATATATACTTCAAAGTTGCAACAAAATCTTCTGCTTACCAGGTCTAACAAATGTTACACAAAAATTTTTTTCCTTAGGTTTTAACATCTACTTTTTGGTTTATTTTACTATTGAGGCTATATGAACACCTCCTGAAATTACAAGGCCTCTAATCTGCACTATTTCATGAAGACACATTCTACAAAGCATTTCCCTAATAGATATACAGCTGTTCATCCAAATGCACTGACACTATGAGATGCACTGAAACCAACCACAACCCTGACTTTTTAGCAAATTACACTTACATTATGAAAAATAAACAATATTTTAACTTCTGAGGAAATACTGAAAGTCATGTTTTAAGGCTTAAAGCAACATTTAACTGCTAGAGGCTATGACAGGAATAATGTAAAGGAATTTGTGCTGTGGTGTTTCCTTGAAGAAGACATGAGAACATCTCCAGCTGCTCTAATAAGACAAAGTACCAAAGCAGATTACCTAAGAACTAGAACATAGTATTATTCTAACCTTAAGTTCTTCCCAGAGCTTTGCTCTCATTTCCTTGCCTTGTTTTTTAACTGCTCTCTCTTTAACATGTCTTTTTGCCAGTATTGTGTCAAGCTTATTCATTTTCCTTATAGCTGCTTGAATCTGAGGATCTCCTTCTGCCTTTTCAGAATCCAATAACTTGGAAGAGTTTGCTGCAGGTTAGATTTTAAATTGTTAGCTTGATATACTTCAACTTACAACAAACCAACAAAAACCCACAGTACAAGTAGCTTGATAACAACTGTAGATGAAAGCACAATTATTCTTAAGCAGAGAAAAACAAAGTCTTTGTAAAAGGTTACTGAATCAAACTCTTAACTGTAGCAACCGGATATGAGGTGGGGGAAGAACACCCCACTTTGGGCAACCAGTTTAAACTTCACTGAAGAGTGACTGTATTTCCAAAGTATCAACAATAGTGGCAGACAAAATAATAGAACAACTCAAGTTTTTCTTTCATGACAGCTACTAAAATACATGTTGAAATGTCCTTCATTAAAGTAAATAATTATGCGGTTGAGAGAGACAGTAATACCTCTTCTTCTAAATGTTATAGGAGATCTAATCTCGACTTCTATCTCAAATAAAGCAGAATCTGTTACTGGTTCTAGACAATATTTCTTTGACAAGAAATGGTGAAACATTATAGAAACTATCATTACTTAATCAAAATGCATTTCTGTTTTGTTACTTTTTTTCTTAAACATGCAGATTTCTATTTCTGTTCATTTTTAGCCTTTTCTCTTCCTACAGCATCCTTGTACTCATCTCCCTTTTCTGGTAGAAAAGCTTCAGTATCAGAAGACACATTTGTAGCACTGCTCCAATCCCACAGACTTTCAAATTTGAGTCCTTGCATTCTTTTTTCATTTTCTAATGTTTATAGGTCAAAAGCTTTAAATGGTGCATTTGACCCCAAACATTCACCATAACACATCAGTCTACTTCATGGTGCAAAAAAAAAAAAAGATGAGTGACATAACAAGGAGCGAGTTGTACAGAAGTAGCCAAGCTCCAGGGAAGCACCTAGGAGAAAAGGTAATCAGTCACTTATTTCAACCGGACTGAACTCTGCAGATGGATTTGGATCTAAATTACTAAGTGAAGGTTTGAAGCTGAACTCTATGTGATTTCTGTTCTGAAGCAAAGACTATTATGTGAGATGACCGACACTGCTGCACTAGATAGAGCCACCACTGGATTCTACTTCCTTAGCAGACTGACCAAATCTACATAGTACACAGACACTACCACATAGCCAAATTAAATAACCTTTAAACAAATAATCTATAACCTCTTGAATGCGACAATGCATAAATATTTTCGAAGAATGCTCACATGAAAATTAACATAAAAGAAATTTACTGCACCACACACTTCATAAAGCAGAAAATACCTTCTTTTGCATTACTTATTTTTCCTTGGGAAGGTTCACAAAATACTGAAGTCTGTGTCTCATCTCCAGAATCTGAGTTAGAGACATATCCTGAAAAACACAGGAGAAAGCCTTTCACAATTACATAGACGTGAAAGAAGCTTTTCAAGTGTTTGAAACACTGACAACTAAGGAAACAAATTTTTTGTCAGTGTGAGATTGCCACTGAGATTCTATGGTGAATAACTCTCTCAAGGAGGAAAAAAAAAAAAAAAAAAAAAAAAGAAAAAGTTACCTACTACTACACTTGAGCTCACGTTTAACCCAGGAGCAGAAATTACCATTATCTTTGAAAAGTTGGATAAAACACTTTATTGAAAATACTTTCTATCATGGTTTCATGGAACAAATGCGTATGATTTCTTCTCATTTTTTAGGCCACCAACCAGGCACAGGCCACAGTTTTAGATGCCACAAGGCATATGCTGCGTTATCACAGCTATTACAATTGTATTTCAAAGATGAGACTCAAAATAATGAAGGCATGAATTTCGACACCATGACCCCCTTTCTCTTTTGGAATTTCACTTGTTTGCATACAGTGCTCTCTATGCTCCAGAGAGCATAGAATTTTTGCATAGAATTTTATGCAAACCATAAATATATGGTACTTAGTCTAGTCACATCACAAAGAAATGGAAAGCTTTTCCACACCAGACAACTCGCTGGGATTCAGCACGCACTCCTGAAAAACGGTCATGCTCTCTACTTCCTTGATATCACAGGTCTCCCCCACCATCACCTTTGTTTTCTTCTAGACAGCAGTCTTCCAAGCTTCTTTGATGACTAACACCCAAACTGACAGGTGAACCAACCTATGAAATACAAATCAGTCACTACCATATAAACAAAAACCTTGGGGGGGAAGAAGGAGATAATCACACTAATCACATATCATTACAAAGGCTAATAATGCTTCTACACAAGACTCAAAGTAGCACTTAAACAAAAAATTCAGATGAGAGTTCTGCTTCTTAGATATCACACTAGTGAATTTGTTTTCTTAGGCTCAACATTTTATAGACTCTTGGACTAGGAAGGAACTCTGAAGATGCATACTAGTTCTGCTACGGCACAGTACAACCAGTATATACAGCCAACCAGTCTGCATATACAACAGCCTCACTCATTTCCCACTTGTGGGCACTCTGCACCAGGCAGCATCTCCACCTCTTGCTCATACTATTGAGTTTTTTCTCCTCTTTAAAAGGCTGATATGCTTGTATCTAATTCATCAGTCTCAAGAGATGGCAATTTTCATGCAATTGGTTAGGATGCTTAGGTTAAGAACGTGGACTCAAAGTTATCTGATGGTATCCTCAAAATCTGACTGCGAACCTACAAAAAATTATTTTAATGCATTTATGAAGCATCTAGGCATGATGCCTAGAGCAGCTGGATGAATGCAAGTACTACACTGTGGGATATAAACTTAAGTAAATCAACTTAAATCTCAAATTCTCAAGTCTCAGTCCCTACATCTTAAAAACTGTATCACATAAATCTATTCCCAAAATTAAGTTAATCCCAGTTGCCAGTTTTCTCAGAGAATGGACAAACATCTTACTTCTTATGGAATTTATTACATTCCTGGAGCTGATCTGCAATTCTTGGAATATTATGATTTTTATTAAAAAACAAAACAAACAAAAAAACTTTAAATGGAATATATTCTGTAATCCGATTGAATATATAAAATCATAGAATCACCAAGTTTGGAAAGCACCTCTAAGTTCACTCAGTCCAACCATCCACCTGTCACTAATATTTCCCACCAAGCCATGTCCCTCAGTACAACATCTGGATGTTTCTTGAACACCTGCAGGACCAGTGACTCCACCACTTCCCTGGCAGCCCTTTCCAGCGGCGGACCACTCCTTCAGAGAATAAGTTTTCCTAATATTCAACCCAAATCTCCACTGTTGCAACTTGAGGGCATACAGTAGAATGCAATCCAATTCCCCAGACTGCAATGCTGAACAGACCTTTCTGCAGCCATCTTAATGACTTAGAAAAACCAAATGAAACATTATTCTGCAGGCAGAAGGAGCAGCCAGCACTCACAGCCCTTTGCACAGCCACAAACCCCAGAACTCTCTGCAAAGCTAGGAGAGCAGAACTTCATTTCTTCAATGTTCTAACAAGAAAAAAGGAAGCAGCTAAAAGTAACAAGAATTACCTTTGGCAAAAAAGGTTCTGGTGCCAGTAACTCCACAGAGACACTTAAACGCCTGCAGCTGGGGTAAGCTCTTGAGCTACATGCAGGCTGTGAAATTTTATCCAAGCTCCCCCTTGTCATATCCATTGGGACCTAAAACCTGAAGGGAAAAAAACAGCAAACAAACAAAAACCAACCAACTGGCGACACAAACAAAACAAAACCCACCACCTTCCAAGCTCACAGTCTGTTAGTAAAACAACTCGAGCCCACTTCAGGTGTAGCTTAAACAGATTTCAAACAATTCAACGCTGAGAGATCTTTCTGCGCTCCAGTTCGCCGCTCAAACACGCAGCTTTTATACGAGTACAAACACAAAGCAGCAGGGCAATCAAAGCATCCAAAAGTGCTTACTGACTAAAACAATCCCCGCCAAACTGCACACATCTCATAAGGAACCGCGCAGCCCCGCTCGCCACAGCAGCCCCAGGCGCCGCCTGCAGCGCCGCGCGCTGGGCGGCCGTTGGTGCGCGTGCTCCCCGCAGGGCGGGGGGGCCGCCGGCGTTACCCGGACGGCGGCTGCCGTTGCCATGGCGACGGCCCGCAGACACCGCGGTCGCGAGAGCTGCAGGCGGACGCAGAGAGCGGGCGAGTTGCTTTTCCTGCTGGCGGCGGGTCCAGCCTGCACGCGCGGCTTTGTGGTTGACCTGTACAGAACTGAATGGCTGCTTTAAGTAAACTCATTAGAACCAACCCTGAGATCACTGTTATTTACGAGGCTATTGACTGTTAGTAAGGAGCTGTAACTGGAGAGTGCCATTACCTAACGTTCTATCCCCACCCCACCTTTTTATTGTCTACATTCAAATAGGATCTGAGGATTAATCGCAGTGCTGTGACCAACCGGTAATTCTCAAACCTCTTACCTATAACGCTCAGGGAAAAAATAAATATTTCTAATGACCGTTGAAATTCCAGCAATAGCGCACCCAGGGACAGGACCTGAGAGCAGCCCAACCATCAGAGCCCTCTGAGCCCCAACACGGCTGTTTGCTGCAGCGCGTGCCATGCACTGCAATGAGCTCAGCAGGGTGGCAGCAGAAGATCAGGCCACGAGCCTCCAGTCCTCTTCTCAGAGATGAGTTTCTGTAAACATCATCAAATATTAAAGAACCTGAAATATTATTACAGGTGGCAAGTATATTCATAATGAAGCTTGAACTAGTGAAGCAGAGAAAGTATGTAATTTTCTTTTTTGCCTTTTTGGGAGTATGTCAGTTTTGTTCCATGATAGAGACTTATCTGAAGAATGATGGGAAGAGGGAGGGAGAGGAGACAGACTCAATCAGAGAAAACTGTTTAAATAGAGCGCAACAAGAAAAGCACTCCAAACTGTGCTTTTTAATCCTACAAGACAGATTACAGCATCTTGAAAACACATTTAGACAAGTTGTCTCCATACTCAGAACACGGTCACCATAGCAACAGAATTCGTTTATCCTTTTCTCCCTAATCCAGTCAAGGAGAAAAACAAATGAGGGGGAAATGCAGGAAACTTGCTCTCCATGCCGCTGCCTCCCTGCTGCTATTCATACTTCTCAGCAGCATTTTGCTACACAAACAGGCAGCCAAAGCACTACCTTCATTGGCTTACAGGGAGGATGATAAATCACAACTTTGTTTAACACCAACTAGTTACTGGTCTTCGATATTTTACATTTTCTTTATGCGCTCACCTGAAGTAGCATCTCTTTACAACAGGCGAAATATTTAAGGCAGATTCCACTACTCAGATCAGGACAAACAAACATATTAACTCCCCATGTTAGGGGAACAGATAGGCTCTTTTCTTGTGAAAGACCAATTATGTTCTCCTGACTGGCTTGCGCCAAGTCAAGGGCAAAACATCAGGAATTCTAGGTTGTATTTTGACACCTCCAGAAATCCCTTTGAGGATGAGCAGCGTTCAGTAGTATACCCCACCAGTAGGAGCACTATAATAGTACCTTGCCAGATGAGCAAGAAAGGCTGAACAGGAATGCTGAATCCAGAACCATTGGTAAAATTCATGTGGTGCCTAATAAATCCAGATTTTCATTCTTTGATTTGCATTAGGAAAGGTCCTGTCTTCTGTTCTGCCTCACCTTTCTCTGGAAACCAGCAGAGTATAGAAGCAGAAGTCCAGAGCAGTTTGCACTGCACTGCGTTGGTGCAAGGGGCCTGGAGCAAGGAGATCCTCCAAGTCCCTGAGCAGGGAATGTGATCCAGGCAAAACTTACAGGTCTTGGTTGCACAGAAAATGGAGGTACGGGAAAAAAAAAACCCTGCTTATAAGCACAATGGAATTTTTCAAATAAGTCACCATCTTGGTGCATTATCTTTAGTTATAGTGATGTCACATTACAGCTATGTTGAGAAACCCTCGCCTTAGCAAGCATATACTTAGGAATTGGATCTGACTTCATGTTTGTTCTGCTTTCTTTAAAGAAAGTCCACTTAAGGAACAAGAGAGCTGCTCCTATGTACACACAGACAAGCTTTCATTGGAGCTGGAAAATGCTTCTGCATCCCACTCTTTGTTGTTCCTAAAGAAAGCAAACAAGAATATGTCTCTGAGCACTCTTTGCTCCCTTTGCACACAGGAAACTTCTGGCTGCTTCCTGCTGATCTTGCTCTGTGGCCTTCCACAGCTGCAGAGAAATCAGCACCTGCACCTGGAGTCCTGCAGCTTCCCACAAGATGTGCTTTGTCTTGTATTCCTGAACTGTCCTTGAATTATGAATGATTGAAGACTGCACTCATTTTATGCTTGCCATTTGATAATTAAGGACCTTGTTATAACTCATTTAGAAATCCTGCTAATAGCTCTACTTCGACACAAAGAATGTCACTGCAAATAAAATAAGAAGTGGTTTTAGAAGAGATAGAAGTGTTCTAAAGTGTTTAAATGCAATGACTTCACCCATGCTTTTTTTTTTTTTTTTTTTTTTCTGGGAGGAGTAGGGGGGTGAGGGTAACCTCCTATGTCCAGAAGAGAAAAACAAAAACAAACAAAACCACCTCATTAATTATATCAAATCCTCCACAGCTTAAAGTATGCCTACACAATAACTCAAGTAAGATGAGATGGCAGGGATTTCGCTTTTCTAAAGTTGACACCTGTTACCCAATCCTCCAGTGCAAGGTCAGAAGGCAGGAATTTCGGCTGGGTTCTGTGGGACATGCAGTTGCCTCCAGAGCAGGTTGGTTGGTTGGTTACCTTCACAGCAGCCATGGGACCTGCTGTGATTCTCAGCACTCCTGAGCTGCGAGCTCTCTTACCTTTCTGTCCACTCTTTGCTGTACAGCTCACTCATATCTTTTCCCAGGAAACAGAAAGCAGAATTAGACTAGAGAAATCCAAACAGATTTTTCTGCAAAACCTTATCGATAGATACATTTTGAAGTACCCTTAAAAACATAACAAATGCATTCATTAAATTACCACAGTTTCATAACAATTAGATCTGTTGGTAGCTACAGTCTGGAACACTTGGGGAGCTTTTAGAAAACTGCTTTTCTCTGCACATTTATCCCATTGTGCAAAATACAGTGTTGCAAAGTAGCCAACCAACATAGCTTTATTTGGTGCTGAAAGACTGTTTTTTCAATTTTTACATCAAGTTTATTTGAATTTAACAATATTTTCAAAACAGTACATTGACATGGTTCCCTTAAGTCTTTTTCTCCTTTTAAAAGATTCCTTCGTTTAATATGAGCTCTGTTTTCCATTTTTCATCTCTAAATGGCGGAAAAGTGATTTCCATCTTTCCTTCAAGTTTATTATCCAGAATTAAGATTTATCCTTTGAATCCATTTTCACACAAATCACCCAGGCTTTCCTTTCTTCTGCTCCCACAGCTTCATTTGGCACTTTACTTTCTTTCACCAGTAATCAGGAGAGAAAAATGTATCTTAAAAACAACCGTTACAATAACAACTGCTATTCTTTAGTACAATAATAAAGAATAAAACAAGTCTTGGTGGTTTTTTTTCCTACTGAATACCAAAGAACATTTTGTCTGGTAGAAATTGTTGGAACAACAAGCCAACAGCAGCAGAGTCTCAAAGGTACCACTGCCTTCAAGGAAATCAAACTGTACAAGACAAATATTCTGTCTTGCATAAGGCATCTCCTGAATTACTTTTCTGATTACAGATCTCTATAGAAGATGCATTATGAATTTCACAGATATTTTTTGTTCTATGCAAAGATGGGCTTCTATGTATTTTTCCCATTTCTCCTAAAAACTCATACAGATAAACTGATCAAAATAAAATCATATTACCTGTTATATTCCAAAATAATTTCTCAGGAAGGAATAATAATAAAAAAAACTCCACCTTAGTTAATTTCTGCTTAAAAAAGAAACAAACAAAAAAACAGAAACAAAAAGTCCTGCATACAGTTTTTCATATCTGTCCTGTTTGAAAGAAATTTTGTCTCAGAAGTCCAAAATCAACACAAATATCTCACTTTCCAGATATAGAATTAAATTCTATTCAGTTTGGCTTTTCAAATTTACCATCAGCATTTCATTCAACATAAGAGTTGGAAGGGACAATACTGAGTTTGTTTTCCTCAGAGGAAGTTTCAATCCAAGTAACCATTTACCCACATTCATCAATCAGAAAGACTCTGATCAGTGCTTATGCATAAGCAGGCCGTAAATACTGAATTTATTCTAAATTCATAAGGACACTGTCTTCTACCTTGCTTTTAATGTTTGGGGCATGTCTTTAATGGACTCTTTATTAATTAAATTCAAAAATACATTTTTTTTTTAATCAGTACTTAAAAAAACCTGTATGCTATGATCCTTTACTACCCCTGTCACAGAAGGAACAGCTTTTCCTGCATTATTTCTTCTGCCTGTTCTCAGTCTAGTCATCATCTGCTTAGCATGGCAGCTTGGGTTCCCACCATCCATCTGCACCACTGAAGACTGCTCTTCCACACTGGGAAGTTCTTGAACAAACAGTGAAAACCATTTTCACAGTAACTGAGAATTTTTCTTTTTTTTTTTTTTTTTTTTTTTTTTTTTAATTGAAGCATTTGCTTTGAGTGTCTTATAGAAATCCATCACCTCAAAGCTAGTAGAAGCAGCTGACTTGCTCCTACTCCTCAAAGGAAGAATACGCACATCTACAAATTCTGCCTTAGCACAATTTTTCCCACACTTCTAACAGTAATCAATTGGATTTGGCAAGTTACTGTGAACTCAGCAAAACAATTCACCTTGTCCCTTCAAAAAGCATTCTTTAAAGAAAAATACTTTCCCAACAGGCAATAATGACAGGTAAAGATCCAGCATACACCAAAGGGCTACACTACAGGAGAATCACGAGGAGTGCTGGGTGTCACTTGTGTTTTCCAGTTTTTCTCACCCAGAGTCAACAGTGAATGCAAATAAAAAAAGAAGGAACAACTAACTTGCAACTGACCAAAGGATTACAGCTGGGGTGACAATAATTTCCTGGTCATTTAATAGACAGGTACATTTGAAATTCACACAGTACTGAGGAAATGACAAGTTTGGGAGGATGAGCTGCAGAAGGATACAAACAGAGAGCTATCAAAGCACAGCTGGTACACTGAGACCAGGGATGGCTGACTTTGACTTGATCAGAAATTAGGCACCAGATTCAGAAGTCTCATGTTCATACACGGGTTGATTGAGTCTGTGAGACAAGTGGAATACGATAGCTGGTATTTATGTTGGTGAAGGTAAAATGAAAACCTCACTAACAATACTGAGCCACAGCATTAGCAAACCTTGCCTTTTGGGGTCCATAATCAGCTTCCACACTCAACAATTCAGTACAAGTCTGTAAGCAACTCCAACTGTTTTCTTCCATTTGCTACCTTTCCCACAAAAAAAAAAGCTCAGTGAACCAGTAGATAGGAGTGAATTTTAAGGGCAACCCTTTGCTTATGTACACAATACTCACAGAATACTGTTGGGACATTTGTATATATCCTTTATCATAAGATCAAACGTTACATTTATGCCCCTGGCATATACATTCTTGTTTATTAGGGTCAGGCTTCTCCAGTACAGTTTCTACTTAGAACTACAAGAACGATTTTTAAAAAAGAAATGCTATTTCTGAATCCGTCATCCTCGGGTTTGTGACACACAAGACAATTTTGGTATCCTTGGCTTCGCTGAAATTTTGAACACAAAAAATATTGATTTAAGTTTTAAAAAGGTGTAGTTTAGCAGATACTTGCTAAATAACCTGTGTAAGAGTCCAGCAAGTTTTACTTTTAACACTGATTTCAGAAACTGGCTTAATAGATATACTTCATGGTCCTCCTCACTTCTTTAACAAAACGTGCAGAAGAAGCTTGCTGGGTCTGCTAATGTGAGGTTAGGTCTTATCCATCTTGTATCCTCTCGTGCTCCCTATAGCTTTTCCTATTAAGCTTCTTCAATATCCAGACCATCTTAATATAAGAAGGTTCCCAGCAAACTGACTGCCATATTTCCATACTTCAGCCATAAGAAAACTGTTCCCAAAGCCACATGTACTTTCTGAAAGCTCATCAGGAATGTATTATCATAGGTATTTCACAAATAAAAACAAAAATCGTGATCTTTCAATATATTACTTTCACGAAACCATATGAATAAAGAACACCTGTATGCATATTTCCCTTTTGTTTGTTTAATTACACTTGACACACACACAAAAAAAAAAAATCAGCCTGTAACAGATTTCAGCACAGCAAAGATCCATGGGATCACACATATAAGTTTAGGTGACCTTTGTCAGTCACCTATTCCTCCTAAGAATCCACCTTGGGAAAGATACTGACTTTATTATTTCTGCTGATTTTTCTTTCTGCTTTACACTTTGGCTGCTTTGTCTGGATTAGCTCTTCAGGGGTATTCCCCAAAGGAGGCAGGAGTCGCTTCTTACTATTCCGACTTTCTGACAGCCACTGAGGAGGCAGCTCAAAGGGTCCAAAACCAAAATGCATGGAATACTTGTCATTTCCCGTATCAGTTTCTGCAGGCACAGCTGGTGCCACCTGAGCTGCAGAGTCTGCAACCGTCTGTGGTATAAATCTGTGAATCGAAGTCTGTCCTACTTTTGAACTGGTGACAGGAATTTCTTTCTGCTGAAAGTCACTAGAGCCAACAGATTTGGTTTCATTCTCCTCGTCTTCTGTTGGCTTGAAGATTTGTTGCTGCCCAATATGAAACATCTCCAGAAGCTGGCTCCCTGAACGGGCACTGGGCTCCAGATTAGCATCTGCAACACCACCTGAGCTGACAATGTTTCTCCTGCTGTACCTCTGGTGCAGCTGTACTATCATCCCCACTAAGCACTTTCGTACAGATTTGTTAACAGTTAAAAATAACAAAGGATTGGCTAACAAAGAGACCTTGGGCAACCAAATGGCAGTGAGAAGCAGAAAGACTGAAATATCTGAAACATTGAGTATGGTACGGTAAATCACCAGAGTCACATAGGGGATGCTGCAGAAAATAAATATCACAACCATAGAAAGCAGCATGGCATGAAGCTCAGCTTCTCGCTGGGAGGCGTAAGGGATTGAAATTGTATTCTGAGGGGTTCTTAAGGCAGCTATGATGACTTTTTTCTTCTGGCTGGCACTCAGTGCCCTGCGAATAAGAATCATGAAGAGAAATACCACAGCCACTGGTACAATCACAGTGGTGATGTTATAGATGACAACGTAGATCAAGTGGCCAAGGGAGTAACTCCAGGATTCAGAGCAGGTGGACATGGCATAAATATCAGACACATTGGTCACAGCAAATACTGGAATGCTGGCCACTATTGCATGGGCCCAGATGTAGATAACCAGGTCTCGGGATTTTGCATCAGTTATTTTTCTTTCCAGAGGGTATAAAACAGAGTAGTATCTGTTGGGGGGAAAAAAAAGAAAAAAAACAAACAGTCAATTTTAGAGCATGTGCTTTTGAGAAGTCTCTCACAAGCTGTCTGAGCAAAATGCCCTACATCTCTCACTGAGCTTCCAACTGATGATCTCGTCATAAAAGAAAAGCACAAGGGTCTTGGCTTTGTGGTTAGGTCTGTAGAAAAAGACTGAATATTTATATTTCAAGATTACAAAAATGGTAAAAAAAAGAATGTTTTATGTTGATGTATGAACATTATTAAGAAAAATGACATTATACTGCACATAATACAAATGTACATTACAGAGAATATACTGTACTTATCAAGTTATTAACATTAGCGTTACTAGCTATAAAGTTTGCTTTATATAGCTAACACTTTGCAGTGACACGTTAGCAGACTAACAATAATTTTATCTAATTGTATGTAAATCCCACTGTTTTAGTAGTATAAGCTTCATAACAACAGTGTCCACCCTTCCTTAATAATACCTTACAGCCACTCTCAGGATGACAGAGCTGTGCATTTAGGTGGAATCAATGACAGCTAGCAACAATAAGCAAAATAAATACAACTCTAAGACTCAGGCAGTCCAAATGTCCACTTCTGTTTTAGACTGATCCACATACAAAATTTCCCTGAATTAATTCTGGCTGTATTAATAGCAGCTTTTTTAAAAATAATTTTTTTTTAAAAAATAGGTTTTAAATTTGAAATTGGACAACCTACCACAGGCATTGCTAAATTCTTTTAAGATGCAATGGCTTTCAACTCTCACAGTTAAAAATGTGCACTTTTCCTATAGTCTGAAGTTGTCTGGCTTCAATTTCCGTTACTGACCAAGAAATATTAACAGGAAAAAAAGAAGGGTTAAAAACTCCTTTGAAGACAAATTTTTAGTCTCAAAGTACTTCATAGGGCTGAAAAACAAAGCTTATCAAGGATTATCATCCTGGAGAATTTAACCTCTTACCTGTCAAGAGCAATGGCTGGAAAACTAAGAATGGTCACTGAGCAGAAGACTTTGTGCAGAAACTTGGCAATTTTGCAGAAGAGCATCGTGTAGATCCACCAGCAGCAGTGTGGACTGGCACTAAGAACAATGTCAAAAGGCACACAAACTAGGCTGGCACAAATACCCGAGCAGGCCAAATTCTTAATGAATCGGTTTGTTACGGATTTAAGTACTGATGTTCTGCAAGTTGACCACAGCACCATGATGTTACCTGTGGGCAGAGACAGGAACAATAACAAAGCAAACAAACTCAGCCAAATGAAAAAGAAATCCATCCCTCCTCCTCCTCCCTCTCCCCTCCCCCCCCGGCCCAATAAAAAAAAAACACCTAGTAATTTTAATAGACTTGGATGTTCTCACATAGTGCAAATAAAATGCACTTGTTTGGAGTTTACTAGGAGTTAGGCCAACACACTGCTCAGACTAACAAGTCTGAACAACTGCTAGCATCTCTGTACGCGAGGTAACTGGAAGCAATAGCACCTCAGCTGCCTTCAGTAATTAACTCCAAAAGTCTCTAATTCATTAACTGCGTAGGAAGCATATCCAAAACATGCTTTCAAATGTTTATGTTGACTCATGCATGAAATAAGACATTCCGAGTATCCAAATACAGATATCTGCTGAGTGTTCATTTTAATAATTACTGCCTTTTTTTTTTTTTTTTTTTTTTATAAAGACAATAGATTCTAAGTAAACAAATATAAAGACATGGTATTAATCTGTGTGTCTGTGTGGAAGTAGATCACAGCAATTTCATTTTGCTTCCACTGGCCAATGTAGTGGCACACACAGACCTCTGGGAAGTCACATCCAAAAGAAATATGATTTTTTTTTCAAGAGATTCTGTATATACATTACAATGCACCACTAAACAAATAGGAAAAGAAAAAAAAAAAAAAAAGGCTACACACAACTTCACTAAAGAACCCAGAGAATGCAATCTGCTCTCTTGGATAATCCAGCCCTACATATTTCTTTCAACTAGGAAATGAAGGATGGAGAGAAACCAGCATTAGCTAAAATACTTATTCTCATATCATTGTATCTTAGTCTATCTGGATCTCAGGGAGACATAGCACAACTTAGAAACCAGTTTTCCACACTCCAAATGCACACTATATGGTCCTGTGGACCAAATGAGCTTTAAGCATATAAAAGGAGTCCCAGAGCCACAGGTAGCTGGCACCAGAAATCAGGAACTTGTCTTCAGTGAGCTCAGCTCCCCAAGACAACACACACAGTGCTGCACTGCACACTGCAAGCAGGGTACCTTTTCTGCTTCTGCTCATGGGAGACATCCCTCACCCTCATCTGTGCAGACACTGGTAGGGACATTAAGAAGAGAGAAGGCAGCAAGCAGCACACAGCAGCTTCTGCCCTCATCCTCCCGGCACTGCCCTCCCCTCCCCTTCCCAGGCACGTGGTGCACTGCAGCTGCAGTACCCGAGCAGAATAGTTTCTGCCAGTGCAGCTGAGCAGGCACACAGATAACCTGGCTGCAGCTCTCCACCCACACTGCACAAACATGGTTTAGTCTCACGCTTCAGCACTTACAAAGTAAATTTTTTAGTGCTGTCTTCAGACAGAGTCTCTAACGACTCAGCAGCAGGAAATACAGATTTTCAGCACTAAAAGTGCTGAAAGTGGAACATGGTAGAAGAACATGGTAGTGGAACATGGTAGAAGAACTTACGGTGGTGCAAGACAACCACCGTAAGTTAGAAGCACTTATTTTTGAAGTTACATGTAAGGTTATGTATTTCTAAGCAAGTTGTTCAGTTGAAACTGAAAGCTGCCTAATGTTACAGCTAAACATTTCTCACACAAACATCATAAAAGCAACAAAACAAATGCACCAGCACAAAAACACTTATTTGATAGGACAGCCCCTTTTACACTACTGCAGCTGGACAACACCTAGAGTTGAGCTTCCTACTGGCAAGAAAAGTCATTCTCACTGCAGGCTGTATCAACAGCTGTTTGTTGTTAACAATGTATATTATTGACAATGGAAGCTCCTCTGAGTTGAAACATAGTTGATTAATGAGACCGACAGATTCGCTAGTGTTTCAACTGGGTAAGCAATATACACCCTGAGAGAAAACATCTTACGCTACTAACTGAGATATGAAAAAGTAGCTGCAGCCTCCCGCAAACAATGGCAATACCATTCTTTGGCTTGATTTTTCTCTTTAATCAACTAAAAACAAATAAGAATGAAGATTTTATTTGCAGAGTACAGCTTTCCCGTGGTTGCCCACAGAACAAAAATGCCAACAAGAACATAATGGTCATGTGGTCAACATGCATATCAAAAAGAGACAAACAAAAACAAGTACCAAGAAATAACAGACAAATTTAGCTTCTTGGTAAAGTTGTACCATTTCAATAAAAGCGCACAGAATTAGCACTGAACTCTACCTCACAGACATGCTATTTAAATCCGCAGTATTTAAATGTCATTTGCAATTTTATTTTCCACATACTGTGTCATTCATCTTCTGCAAATTCCTTTTTGATATCTGACAAAATATTGAGTTATGTATTTACCACCTGCTGTATTTTAAAGAATGAAATTCTCATCTGGTTTTGGCAGATGCTACAATAGATTCAAGAGGCAGTATTCAACCCATTTACTTAATGCTTCCTAAGTTGCTATGAGATATTAAGTCAGTCAAATCCCTGGCTTTCAACAAGTATCTCTAACTCTCCAGTTATTCAAGAAATATTTCTCACAGAGTAATAATATATTATTACAATGCAGTAGGGAAGGTACTGTTTTCTCTCTCTCTTTTTTTTTTTTTTTCTGTATCAATTGACCTGCATTGATTTTATAACCTTATTTCCAAAGCAAGCTTCAACTTCATTAGGAATAAATGCAAAGTGGAAGGGAAAAAAAGAACCAAACAGAGGGCTTTTAAATAATTCTTTAGAAGCTGCTAAAGAAAACCCAAGACACACTTCAGGATCGTAGAGAGAAGCTTGATTAAAGATTCTAGTTTTTCAACTGTTGAACTACTTTGACAAATTATGTCATAGCCACTTACACATCACAGAGCCACAAATCAATGAAATTGACTCTGGTACTCACTTATCCTAGATGGAAACGAAAAAATAAAGCATAAGATATAGTGCATCCAAGATGAGGAAGGGCTCTTCAGACAGAGAGAAACAGAGCTTGAAAAGGGAAAAAAAAAGGATAAGCAGTGCTCTCTGGGGACAATGGAAATTAATGAGTGAACATCCCTCAAGGAAACAACTTCCTCCTCCCTTGCAGCTATGAGTAATTTGCAAATTTATAAGCCACTCTGACCTGATGAACCATATCAGTTTCTGTGTAGACTGACAGCCTTTTCTGCTACAGCTTTCAAATAAAGTGTTTCCCATCATGCATTTTCAAAGCCACCTACTCAAGAGAAAAAATTACACCAGAAACTTCGTATAGAATCAAATATTAAGAAGCTTAAGAACAAAGCACGCTCCATTTTGTTCCTCCTCACCTTTGAGAAGGCACTCCTTCCTTCTCCATCCCGATCCACTCTGTGGAAAAGGATAACAGCCTTCCAGGCAACAAGGTAATTCAACAAGTATTACAGCAATTGCACTTGGAATCCTTTCCCATTATGTAGAGCCACTCTGTTCTTTCTGGACAAGTCATTCACTGCTGAACCCATGAAAGTCACCAATCTAATGATACCCTCCGTGGGCTATGACTACATTAAGCAGTTCACACAGTGGACAAAACTGCCATTTCTTATCGGGGGCTCTTTTCTGAGGTGTTTCTGTTGAAAAACTGGCTCAGGGCTACATAATCTTGGATTCTAAACTCAAGAATACATGGGATTATATTGGTCAGCTGGGAGACACTGAGGGAATGTCTGGGTGAATAAGCAATTGGAAAATTTAGTATGTTGCTGTTTACTTGCAAGTCAATGCCAAATGGGACATGAGGAGCATTTATAAACCATCATGTGTGAGAAAGCATATCCATATTGGTTGCAAAGAAGATAAAAAGTGTTTTTTTCATTCCCAAAGAAGTATCTTAGGTCTTTATAGCTTTATGGGCTACATCTACATTGAACTCCTACTACGTCTGGATGGCTAACAACCTTAGCAGTACGCAGGCTGAACGAGAAGGAGGGAAGCATACAGCTTCTGTGTGCCTTTGACAATATCTCCAGGTAAAGAAGAATAGGAAATAACTAACAGCAACCACTGCATGAGAAGCAGCTCTTTTCATTTTAGAAACGAATGTACGTATAGAACCTGACAAACAAAGTCATTTTATTCTCTTGTATCATAAATATTAATAATTTCATGAAAACCTCCATGTGCCAATTACACCATATTCAGATTGAAAGAGTGATTGTTTCTAGTTATCCCCTTCATTTTTTAACTGAGAAACACCACAACTAGGCAGCCGTGTAATATACACAACTTCACATAAGTACGCTGAGAAAACAGATTGAGGAATAGTCTGACACACTGTGCTGCCCAGACAACACCCAGCCTTCATGGTGTTTTAAGTTCACCGTATGTACACGGAGTCATGTTCTTGGACTATTAAACGTTATTAGGGTGTGTGTTATTTGATTCAAAAGAGCAGAAAATTACTTCTTATCCCAGACTGTACCCTCTTCAGATTTCATGCCAGATACAAAGTGTTGATTTAGGCATCAACAGCTGAAACAGTTTTGCAGTAATAGCTCTTAGGCGTAATTCATAAAAGGTAAGAGACTCTTAATAGTACCTTTAAAAAGCAGAAGGATGATCCCCATGGAAACCAGAGTTTGTAATGCAAAATAAATCAATTTGACATGCAGCCATCCAAAAAAAAAAAAAAAAAAAAAGAAAAGAAATATTGCTCTTTGCCAAATCAGAGAGCCCAGTCCATTAGCTGGTATGAAAATCATCTCACATAATTAACATTCATCAGCACATAACTAAACCAAACCAAAGTCCACAACCTAACAAAATCCTCCTTCTCATAGCTTGCTCTCCTCTGTGTGCCAATTTTCCCCTCCATCTACAGTGGGGTTCACAGGATCCACACATCCTTCCCACCACAGATCCTCCTGAAGACCCTACTCACATTCAATGCAACATCACAGGAAAGGAGCTGGCAGCACCCTTTGTTAAAAAAAAGAAAAAAGAAGCCAGCAAGCAAGAAAAAAGGCCAGACACTGGGCTTCTGTCATTATAACCTTTCCTTAAAAACAACCTATTAAAAAACTCAGTTTCTACCCTCATGTTTGATGGGAAAAAATTTTCTTGTTAAAACACCAGGATAATTACAATATTAAATTTCAAAAATTTAATTTTCTGAGGTGTTTTGAGATTGGTGTTTTATGGAGTACTTTCTGCTAAAAGGTAATTCCCTGGAAACACTCTTGGCAATCCAAAATAAGCAGATATCAAATACCTTTCTTATGTCACATGTATGTTGTTTGCATACTTGTCTCCACTGAAAACAAGGATGTACCAGAATACATGTTGGCATTCGCAGCATGAAGAAGTGCATTATTTTATTGCAGACAGGTCAAGGCTGGCACAGATGTCTGGAGATGATCTGGTCCAAATCCCCTAATCAAGCAAATCCAGATTCTTGTAATTCTTTATAGTTACTGCATACTTGTTTTCCAAAAAAAAATATATATACATACACAGGCTGATACAATTACCTTTATACATGGAGGGAAAAAAACACACACACACAAAGAATACTTCCTGAAAACGCATCAAAACTTTTCTCATGTTAGCATCCTACACTTAAACACATGAGATCATGCTTTACATCTGAAGTATTGAGTTAAATGTATAACACAAATATGTTCAAAAGTGCATATACTTCCTGCAAAACAGAACTGCCTAACAGTATAAAAACATTTTTCTGAATAACTGAAGTCCAGGAATCTCAAACATCTTAAAATAAGTTTATGTTTCAACACCCACTCTGAAAAAAATAACATAAAACCTTATTTGGCTGTTTGGCTCTGCTTTTTTTTTTTTTGCCACTGGCAGCAAATTACTTTTTAGATGTTGTACATTAAAGACCAAACAAAACCACATTTACTACAATTGCCTTTGTTTGTTGGCTCAACAATTCATAATGCAAACATTCTGGTCTTAATATGGCACCACAAAAGAAGTCTGCAAAAACAATGTCAGGACTGCTGGAAAAATGTAGAAAAGTTAAAATTTCTTGAGGTATGATTTCTAAACTGCTCTTACAGCAAACATTTGAAACTTCAAAGTGACTGAGTGAACTCATCATTAATACAAATGAATTTGTGACTTCCTAAAATCTTGTCTTGAGTATTTTATGGATTTACTATATAATAGACAGATTCTAAAGGAACTACATCATGCTTAAGATCTTGGACACCCTCTACTTCTTTCAGATAAATATACCTAAGGGGAGATAATAAAACGCTACTTTGGTAATTGCTCAGTTCCTCAAACCCACCGCCACTTTTTCCATCTCACATTTGTACTTCTGTCTCATTAATTGGACCCAATTTCTAGGCAGGGAACAATCATTTTCTTCTTTTTAATAAACTACAATCCTTCAACAACTGCCATGATCATTTAAGCCAATCAAGGAAGTAACCAAACCCACCCATTCTGCTAAAGTACACTTGACCTGACCGAACTCCTCACCCCTGTTTTAAAACAGGTGACCTCAAAGAACCTGAAACTCTTTGAGCACCACAGAACAATAAAAGTTCAAAAAATATTGCTTCTGCAACCTCAGGACTTAGATTGTTCCCACATCAGGGAAATATGACAAATGTGTAGCACTGCCTTTGAAACCCAAGCAAGGAAATTAAAAAACTGAAAGAGAACACCCAGATTTACTACTCTCATCATAACAAGAATATAAATCTTTTCAAGGTTATTAACTTTTTAAGTCATAGTGCCTAAGGGATTAACTTCTTTTTCATACTGCAAAAGTACAACCAAAATTTTTTTGAAAGCCAAGGACTTTGTGTATTGCCCACAGCAGACCCCGTGACACAGAGATTAATTATTTTTACCTACTCTGGATTCATTTCTTTCTAGTTAGATAGAGGTAAAAATATTTTCTACCTAAAAGGAAATGATTCAGAAGAGGTAAAAACATTGGCCCCTGCATCACGAATACAGAATAAATAATTTGCAGAAGTAGTACTTGATCCACATGTCCTCTGGCAGCCTGGTATGACACCAAGCCTCTCTTCTGCACCTGGCTTTGTCCTAGCTGCCCTCAGAGAACCAATCCGATGACCTCACTGAAACAGCTTGCGTGCAGGGATGCAAGTGAAGCACTTAATTTTTCTAACAATCAGTTTTTCATCATCCTTGGTAGAAGAGGAAAAGCTTTTGTCCTTCTATTTTATGAAAAAACTCTGAAAAGGGCCATTTTGAACCTGCATGTCATGAAATAACTTCCCAGGTGAAGTGATGCCAAGTAACACAGCTGTTTATTTAGGCTTTGCCTGACTGCTGTGCTGAAACTTATTGTAAGCAGCAGCATTAACACAGGAAGAAGTGCATTTAGGATTTGCTTTTAAACCATCACCTTACCCCCAGGCAGCACTTGGTTTGCAGATAGCCTGTAGCCACTTCTGTTGGCAGCCATACTACAAAGGCTTTGCCACGTCTCTTCAGATGCTCCTTTATCTGACTTTGCTCTCACACATCTGCGATGCACGTACAGGGATGTTGGCACTATTAAGATGTGATCACTAACAGATGACTTCACAACAGATGCTCTCAGTTCTGCCTCAGCTACAGGGCCAGCTCCAGTCCCTAACACTATCTTCCAGAAGGGACATAACAAACCCTGTCCTATCCAAGAAGCCTGCTAACATTAGATCCAAAAGGATCTTGCTTGTGAAGCTCTGAGAAACTTAATGTCTTTCAGAGCTCTAGCACTTCACCTGTGCTCTAAGCTGCTGTAACATCCATAGCAGCAGGAATCACACCTTTCCACCTTCCTCCCCAGACCCTGCAACCTCAAACGCTGCACGTGACTTCTTCCTGCCCTCACATCTGTACAAAACATGACCAGACCAGAATGCAACACATGAGGTCCAGCAGCATCCTACTTATGCTAAATAATTTTTCTGTACCCAATACTTCTACAGCTTTTTACCCAAGATATTAAGACAAAACTGTAAAACAAATTAGTTTTTGTGTCATACTGTAGTATAGCGGCTATCTGAAATTCATACTTTCTAATAGAATACACACAACTGGATAATTTGGCTAAATTGCTGGTTGGTTTGTCTTCCTAGGCTTACTAATCATGGAAAAAAAAAAAAAAAAAAAAAAAGCACAAATATACACAATTTAAAATGAATGATACTTAACAGCAGAGCAAAATTTTAAAAGCCTGCAGTAATTACTGGTAGTTGGAAGGCAGACCTTACATTATCATTGATAATTGAGGCTATCTTGCACTCTAAAAAGGAAGAAAGATTCCCATATAATAGAACCAATTTCCGTACTCCTAGGTAGCTGAAATTATAGTTTGTAGCTGAAAGACACCTTAGTAATGGCTACTTAATGGAGTAGAAATTATTTTGTCCTACCACACAGTCTCGTGTTTTTGTTTTTTTTTTTACAACCAGGAAAGATCTGAGGTCATTTCTGCACCAGTTTGACTATACTTGCCACTCTCCAAAGCGCCGAGTTAACAGAAGCAGAATTGTATTCTTCATACAGCTCAGCCATGCAGCCATTCATCAGGTCAGCAGCTGGGCATATTTGCTCCTGATTCTTTATATACAGATGCTGTCAGACAAGTTAATATACAAGGTCTGCATTAATGTTATATTCAGAAACATGCACTTCTTCCTTTCCCCTCCATGGGTGATTGCAATTAGTAGCTGTCTCTGCTTTCCCCAGTTCTGTGAGGGGACTCAGTAGAAAGAAGATGGGAGATAAAGGAAAAGGACTCCGACACACATTTCTGAAAGACTAAGTTACAAACAGGAGAAAATCAGTATGACCCTAAATCAAACACTACCAAAAAATTCCCTTGGACCTCCTCTGTCTGACTACCACAGCAAGGCAATGCACTGAAGAAATATCAATCTAGAGAGACCTTGGCCTTCCAAAGGAAAGAGAGATGTTCCCAGAGAATAGCTTGGGAAAGGTAAGGTGCTTCACTGTGAAGATTACTGATGTTTCTGGTGCGACCAAAAGCAAGAGGTTGCGTTTTAGGTTTTGTTTTCCTAAAAACTTATGAAGTCCTGAAATAAAATTTATGATTTTATTGATCAAAGGTTTTACTTACAAAAACAATTCTCATTGGGACTCTCTCCACAATGACTCTTCATTTTTCTATATTCCCCCAATCGCAACAGAACTTTGCTATAAGATACATGTAGCAATTGCTCTCCAGTCAGCCTTCTTTCAAAGAATTCTCTTTTCTTTGCTCAAAATCATCCCAATAGAGACATTAGGAACATTCTATGCCATGTACTGTTTGGTCCAGAAAATCATTGAACTTAATGACAAAGCTCATAAGAAAAACAACATGTTAGTCATTGTATCATTGTCCTGCTTTCTAAATACTCAACTCACCCATCATGCCCCATCTCTGGAGGTGTTCAAGGCCAGATTGGATGGGGCCCTGGGCAGCCTGGTCCAGTACTAAATGGGGAGGTTGGTGGCCCTGCATGTGGCAGGGGGTTGGAGATTCATGATCCTTGAGGTCCCTTCCAACCCTGACCATTCTGTGATCATCCAACACCAATCTCAAAACACAGAAATGCACTGAAGTTTGTTCATGATTCACACTGATAGGGATTGAATCAAGAAAGACAACTGTAAGTGATACTGAACTTCTCACACACTGCTCTAGGATACAGATACACTTGTCCCACATCCAGCTGAGCCAGGAGGAGTTCACCCATGAGAGGAATCCGGGCTACACTTACAAAGCATTCTAAAACAAAAATTGTTTTTGTTTTGGAGAACCCCACTATTATGTGACAAGGGTGGGGGTCTTGTTTGTTTATGACCTCAATGCCATATTTTACAACAGTCATTTTGTTTGCTTTTCACCTAGGAGCCTTCATAAGGAGCCTTACCTTGCTTATATCCACAGGCCACAATACTAACAACAAATCCAGGCAAGCCAAACCAGTACTGCATCTTCTCTACGCCTTTAGTCCATCTGACTTGTTGCAAAAGAAAAACTAAGCTCTTTCTCACTCAATTGTTTTTAGCTACCTTCCCAAAGAAACATCCAAAAGCTAACAAGAGATAATTTTTCTTTTTTTTTTCTTTTAACCAAGGTATTATCTTGATGCAGACAAAATTTTAATTCCTGCTAAGCACAACTATGTGGGTTAATTTACAAAGATTATTTGAATTTTTAATATGGGTTTTATTTCTCCGATTACATTCAGCAATCACTGTAGAAACAAGTTAATAATGAATATGTTAACAGTGCAAAATCATTCCACAGCTAATGAAACACTTGCATTGTTTGTATTTGAAACATATTTGAGTTGCTTTATTTAAATAAGAAGCCGGACATAAAACTACTGTTGGGGACAAGCAAACCTCATCAAATACATTAAATGAATGGTGAGGGAAAAAAAACAGGCAAACAAACAGTGCAGCATGTGGTGCACGCTTACTTCACAAAATAAGCACCCACAAGTATGTCATCCAAGTGCCATTCAAGTCCCCAAAGCAAACCACTGCTTTAAACGCACTGAGAATAAGCAAGGAAAGCACCTCAAATGCAAACTAATGAATATGTATAAAAGTTACTTTCTTACATCAATTCAATCTGGATAGGGCATTGTATTAAAAAGGCAAACTAATGAAAAGGAGTTAGCAATTTTCCTTTTCCAAGAGACATTGTAAGAAGCCATTCAGGTGTTAAGGTTCCTATGCAAGCTTAAATAATGCTTATTGAAGAGGCATTCAAACAACAGCATAAAACAGTTGGAGAGGTAACCTCTGATTTTCCAGTGAGAGACCACAGATTGGCATTAAATAGGTTTGCTCACAGATGCATACTGAGGAAAACCACATTAGAATCACTCTATAAGTTTGGCAGAAAAGTTAAACATAAGCAAGCACAGGGCTTTACAGTGCTGGTTGATTTAGACTACTAGTACAGACACAGGTGGGCAGGAGTAGAGCTCATCTGCCCCGTGCAGAACTAAACCTGATGGAGGGTAAGAGCTGCAGAAAGCCCCTATTTACCAGATAAACCTGCCAGAATCATCTATGAACAATTTTCAAGAGAGAAAAGAAGTTCAAAGACACTTCCATTCAATCCCAAAATTCTGAACTAGTGTCGGAACAGAGAAAAGTACAGGAGAACTCATAACTATATCGATCTCATTTGTTTATGTACACAGCAGAACAAATAGTGCCCTGTGTTCCAAGATATCTTAAATAAGGATGTCTGTTTTCACAAACTAGCATAAAGATTTCTTCCTTCAAATTGTTAAAATGATGTTATTTTCTTAAAAAAGAAAAATTTATAAAAAGAAAACCTAAGGAAAAATTATTACTGACAAATTGCAACACTCCACTGCTCTCCTAGAAAAATATTCAAGACAGGGAACTATACAAAACCCCTCTATCCTGTCCTGCCAATCCCCTAGCACCTATGGAGAAATGCAGGAAAACTCCATATCCATGACACATTTGGATCTCTGCTAAAACTGTAAGATTACCACAGATCATGATGCTGCTTTATAAATTTCAGTTTTCCCTACATATGAGAGGTGCCTTCAAGAGACGTCTCTTCTCTAAAAACATACAAGACAACATCAAAAGCAAAGAAAGAAGTTTGAAATTAAAACAGATGTTCTAGATTGAAAGTAAAGAAAGAAAAAACAAAATCACAGCATTTTATTCTGAGTTTCCAGTTGCCTCTAGAGCCCATTCAGTGCAATTTGAAAAATCAGCACTATAATGACGAGAACAAAATAGTTCCATAAGAACTCACGAAGACGTTGTTAAATCCTGACTCATTCTACCCCCACTTGAGGAAGTAGCTCAGTTCCAGAGACCCCAGCACAGCCTGCACACTGAGGAGAGAAAAGGTGTCATGCCTGTAACTTGAGTGAAGCACAACATACACTTCCCTGACTCCTACAGATTTATTTTAGTGATGATTATTCCTTATGAGGTTCATGTTCAAAGTGTCCCAACAACAAACAAAAACTTCTGGTATTTAAAGGATGGAGAGGTTAATTTACCATTTCAAGCTTTACTGGTAAAATGTGCTAATGGAAAGATGTACTCATAACTACCATAGTTAGAGAGATACTTCATAAAGCATCCGGAGCATACACAAATGCAAAAAACACCTGCCATGTCTCATTAAAATATTAACGGCAGCCACATAGCTGTAGCTTTTCAAAGCACTGCAGACAACGAATACCCCATCATTTTTATGGGCCATTACAAGCATCAGTGGAGGGTATTACTCTCTTGAGTCTCCCTAGGACTTGAAAATGATAATCTGAAAAAAAAAAAGAAAAAAAAAAAAGACAAATTAAAAACATATTTTATACTGCCCAGCACTAAAAGAATTGTGAGATGACCCAAAGGACTATTCCCACTTCTTGGAAATGAGCAAACTTAACTGGGGAGCATTTCTGTGTCACTGACAAATTAGTTGTGACATATTTGATTGATCTGTGTGGGGGTTTTATCACTTTCAACCCTTCGGATAACTCTGTCTGTGAGCCAGGGCCTCACCCCCGCTGCCGCAGACTCACCTCCTGCCACCACTCCGCTCCTCCCATCCCCTCAGCACCATCAGCGCCCCAGTGCTGCTCTCCGCAGCCCACCAGGAATGAGAAGGCATCATCCATTTCAAATTGCTATTTCCTTCAAACATCCCTTTTAGCACCCACTGATAATACAATTACTAGACTCACACAACTTTGAAAAATACATTGAAAATACAACTCAGCGTAACTGACACTAAAATTATTCCCTTTAATGTTTATTAATATATGATAGAAAGGTAACTTTTATCCTTTATGTGTTGCTGGGAAACAGAACAAATGTTGAGGAAGAAATACAAGCATCCTCCTCTTTACCCATGTAAATATTCTTGGGGTTATTTTTTGCTTGCAAGAATTCCTTGTAACATTTAAATATGATGCATTATGAAGAGTTTTCATGCTTCCTCAGCTATAACAGATATTAATCAGTAGCTCTTTTCCACCCCCCCCAAAGTAACCTCTTTCTGTCAAGTGGTACGTCTGCAAACATTATTAATTTACCAATTATTTTTTGTTCTTACTTTTACACAACTAGGCCATTTGTTTATTTAAATTTTCCACACATTTTTAATACACCTTTTACAGAATTGGTCTTGGAATTAGTCTACAGGTGCTTCATAGCTTTCCAGAAGATGACGCAGAAAAAAGGAAATCTCAATTTACTGTTTCAGGATAACAAAGAACCACAGCTACATGAAGTAGCAATGAGGCAAAGACGGTAAATGGAAAGAAGTAGCTTTCATTAAACCAACTCCCCAACAGCTGGGGAGGGAAAGACAGAACAGCTTTTCAGCAAAAGACAGCCCTGCCTGGTGCTGACAGCTGTTTGGTCCTCTTTTCTCTATTTCATATACAAGAGCTTTTTTTTTTTTTTTTTTTTAAAAAAAAATAAATCAGGTTTGCAGAACCCCAGCAGGATTTTTCTCACTGAAATGCAAGTAAACAAAACAAAAAAATACAGTGGACTTTATGACAGATGTGAAAAACAAATAATCTTCCAAGTTTGTGATACTACTGATTCCATTACTGAGTCAGACGCTGCATTAATATTGTATTGCGTGCACAGTTCACTTCTTGTTTTGATGGAATAATGGTGCTTAGCTATTTTCACAGGTAGTTTCTAAAATATTTACATGAAAACATCTACTAAAAATTTAAAATTCATTTCTCTACTAGCCTCCATAAAACATCACACAGGCAGAGGGAAAGCTCCAAGGTAACAGCAATTTGCCTGGTACCAGCAGCAGGATTGTCTGGAGTTCTTTATTTTTCTTTTTGTGCTCAAAATTGATCTACCTTTTTGAAATTTGTAGCAAAAAAAAAAAAATTACATTAAATAAAAGCAGGGGAGCATATGACATATATATCAAGGAAATCTCTCATTTATTTATTTAATAAAGAGCCCTAGAAGGGTAGGCCAATGTTTCTGAGGAAGCTTCTGGACACCCCAAAATTGATTAATTAACAAAAGGAACTACCAAATTTTGCTCTCTGCAATACATCAAAGGTTTTGTTCAGCAAAACAGTATCTCAAAAATACTCAAAAAATATTCATGAACAATCTAAGTGCTCATTTCTTAAACACAACTCACATCCGTGACCTCCCCATGTTGGTGCACACTGCAGCATGTTCCCACTGCACTCTGAGTGATGCTGATCTGAGAAAAAAGATCTGCCAACAGTTCTGGTTTGCTATTACAATAAACATCGCTGCTGTAGAAGTACACAAATAAACAGTTAGCTGGTTTTAAACTCATGTATACAACTTCTATGTGCCATTTCTTTTCTATTTTGAAACCACTTTGCTCTGATCTCATAAATCCCTCACAAAAATCTCCCCAGAAAGAAACCAGGGCAACAAAATGTAATTGAGTATTAGTAGGAAGGGTCAACCTCTACTGCCATACCATCAACATTTACCTTTGACATTGTGAGCCAGCATAACAAAACAGCCCTTGTATATGGCACTTTCTAGTGTGTTTCCTGGGTAAGTATTGCTGCAGTGCAGGTCCCTAATTTAATACTCCCTGTTGACTATTAACTCACTGCTAGCATACGTGAACTCTTATTACAGGCTCCTCCTGCAGTAGTCACAAGGCTGAAAAGACAACTCACAAAATATCCCAGAAGGCTCAGCAATAAAACACAGTCAAAATGTTAAAGGAAAAAGAAGATGAGGGAAAACTCTCCAGTCTGACCACTTCCTTCTCCACAGACCAAATGCATTTTCTGCTACCCACTTCCATAACTATAACCAGATTTCAGTCGTTATTCCATTTCTTCACTTTGCAAATGTCAGAAGAAGAAAAGAGTAGTTTTTTTTTAATGCATGCTCCTGAGATGGTCTCAGTTTGCAATCAGTCTTTTGGGAACTCCTGAGTAGCAGCAAACTGTATAAGAGAATCCCCAAGTCGTGGCAGAATTATTCCACACAGTGTAGTATCTGATTAATCAGAACAACTCAAAGCACTCAACAGCCACCAGGGATTTTCTAATTAAGACTCTTCCAACACAGCGAATCATTTTGCAAATCAAGAGCTATTTTAAAAATAGCTTAATTGAAGCATAGCATTGTGGTGTTTTTATTTTAAATAAGCTTATGAAAATTTCATTCTCAGAGCTTCCGAAGGTACAGCTTGGCCACTGTCTAGGATGAGGGATGAGAAAACAGGAGTACAAAGATTAGATCGCAGGGCTCACCAGGTAGCCATATTACTTTGGAAAGGCCCTAATTTTGCCCATTACTTTGGAAAGGCCCTGAGAGCAGACAGTGATTCTGTGGACATCAAACAGATCTATTAGAGCCCTCAAATAACACGTACTAGCTGAATTTTTCCTTCCAAAAGAAATAAGACCTAGATTTGCCAAAAAAACAACACATCTCCAAATCTATGTGGTAACTGATCATTTTTACTGACGCTGGCTTGAACGCACAAAAAGAAATTATTCATGGGATCCATAGCTGACTGCAGACATAGCTTTCAATGTTTAGAGAAAAACAACTGAGAGAAAACAGAAATAGGAAAAACTCTCCCCTACGGGCAGTGGAAAAGGAAACAATGGTGTCTCAGAACAAATGTCCTCACCTGAAAGTCCCTGATATGTCAAGGTGGTGATGCTGAAGAAGACAAGGCTGATGATGACTCCCATCACATTTTTCCTTAGCAAAAACAGTACTCTTCTTTAAAATCTACTCAAACCTCCCGTCCACACACTTACAACATGTTAAGGCTGCATGTAGCACACAGGATCAGTTGTGAGATCTGAACACTCACTGTTGGCTAAGCTTTGTGCACAAATATGATTAAGAGATGCCTACTAGATATTTAAACAGCTATTATGTACTTTCGTATTCACTTTGTTTTTCCCCCAGCGCTGAAGTTTACAAAACAAAAAAGCAGGGGCCATCTTCCCAGTGATGGCAATCGCTTAACAGGTGAACCTGCACTATCAGCCTTGGGGTTTGCAAGTGGGAGGCCAGAAAACCAGTGCAGAAGCAAACAACTTGAAACCGTGAGAAAAGTACTAAGGGCAGCATAGGTGTAAGGGACAGAGCTGGGCACGTGAAAGGCCAAAATTGCAAACTGAAGGCCACAATTACAAAGGCAATATGCCTTCCTACACTTGGGAAAATGGGCAACCAGATGGGCACAAAAAAATCTCAGCACACAATGGCAATATGCTTGTCTCCAGGGTGCGCCAGCTGAGATCAAGTGGCACGCTGACACACAACAGCTGTACTCCATCACCGGGTGCAAGACCATTTGAATATTACCTTCACCTCATTCTGAAAAGAGGTGCTGACATTGAATAAGTAAAGACTGATCGTTTAAAACAGATTTACATAAACAAGTGTAAGTTGATCTTTCTGTGATCTGCTTTCAAATGGTAATACATAAATTACCTAGTATATTGTCTGAATAAGGGGAGAAACCAAGAGCTTGCGAATGCATATTAGATACATGATCTCAACTATTATTCGACTAAGCATGGCTTCATGTTCAGGCTGTGTTACCAGCCACGCAAATTAGCTATAGACAGTGATTACACTGAAAAATAGGATTTTGTAGCTGAGAATTTGACCTATCAAACAGTGTTATTGTGTTCCTAGTATCTGTTGCAGTTTCCATGGAAATAAATAGGAAGCTCTACTTTTGAAGCAACTTATCACTTCATCAGTGATGCTAGGACACTTACAAAATTGTACTACGCAAAATGCTACCATCTTTGGTAGCTCTTCACACAGCATTACATGAATAAAAGACCACTTATAAGCAACATATATAAATACTAGGAGCTCTAGAGCTCTATTTGCCATTCCTATACATTTCCACATGTAACTTTTTCACTTTAGGCACTACCACAAAGAAATGTCTTTGACCCTGTGATCTGCATTTTTAGCTACAAAGCAATCAACTTATGACAGGCTAGACTAGGGACAATAAATATAAGGCATTCTGAGATACCTGCTTACTCAAACATGTCCACATTATGCTCTCACACATTACTGGAGAAACAGAATCTGAACTGCAGCTCAGCATTTTTTCAGCTCCTTTAGAACCTGAAATGCAATTTACTTTCATAAATGACTGAAATAATCACAGCAGGTCTCCAGAGGCTGGTTCCACACGCAGCACTGGTCTTTGCTAATTAAATGGGTGCTTCAGTATCTCTTTTACACAGATTCCTCTTTTTTGCTGACCACGGAGGAGGTGGGAGGAGTAAAGAATACCTTTGCTGTCTGTTTATAGAACTCCCTTGCAGTCAGAAGATTTTTAGTATTACAACACATTATTTCTTTTTTCAAATTAATTTGCAGGCAAGATCTTAGCCAAGTCTAGCATGAATACTACAGAACAGATTTGGATAAAAATATGGAAAACACTTGTAAGTGAAGTAAAAGAACATTCTGTAATACACTCTCGAGATGTGCAGCTTTTTCTGTACATAATACAGTAATTCCAGCCTGCACAGGATGTTCCTTACAATGTTCCTTTTTTCTATTCACATATCAACGTTTAGGTGAAGTGGGCAAAATAAGGGCAGTGTCTTTTAAAATATGTGCTCCTAAAAGGCACGTGGGCATGCAAAAGAAGCGTAAGTGGCAACAGCCCACTATAATTTTCTGAAAACTGTCAGTCATGCAGACAACAGTACTGGCCACAATGTGTTGCATCCTAGACTTAACCTTCATGAGAGGCAAAAATGCATCTGCAAAAACCAGGTTGCACCTAAACCAAACCAGTCAGGCTGAAAATTGTAGGAGAGTACTCCTATTAAAAACTGGGGAAAGCCCGGAGGCAAAAGAAACTCCTGATTCACAGTGATACAGTTTCAAAGGAGTTGTACCTCAGAAAAGGCAAACCTGGCTACCTTCTCCTGCTCCAGATACTTCTTAAAAATATAGATGTTACATGCAAAACAAAAACCACCCTACCTCCCTATTTTTCTACTTTTTCCAATTAATTCGGGTGGTAGCACTAGAAAATTTTCAATCCTCATGAGACTTTCTTGTTTGTTCTACAAGATCAGAGAAATTATCTCATTATGCCTTCAGCAATACAGATACAGAACAAAAATAAAACCTGCTGGAATCCAAATGTGAGCCAAGTGACAAAAGATGCATAGAGACAATTAAAAGAAACGACAGGAGAAGCAAGATTGCCTCATATTCTTCCTTTTGAAGAAATTGTTGAGTTCTTGAAAGGAATTGCTTTGACAGACAAGAAAATAAGTCAGGGGTCATAGAGTAGAAAAAGTAGAGAAAATCCAGAGCTTCTGTTCCTTCAAAATTACAGTTTTTTCCCCCCAACACAGTTGGCAAAACACAAAGGCTGCATTTGTTAGGAAGTACATCAGGCTATTGAGGATGGAGAATGTAAATCGCAGTGATGAATACTGCAAGTGCTAAAACACTCAATGACTGCAAAGGAGTATGAGCAGATTGTAAGATAACAAAAAGCATCCCCTGCCATCGCCATTTCAGCTTAACTTCTGCTTCTGTTAATACCGTATAACTGCCATCTGCACTGCCTGGCTGATCTAATACCTTGTCATGAGAGGTTATATGCTCCTTTCCAGACACTTTTCCAATTCTGAATATTCTCTTCACTGCAATGCTTTTATGAAATCTGGCTGGCTCTAGCACACAATTTCTTGACTCTGCTACCAGCTACTAAATCCAAATCAAAGCTGTTAAAACTTAACAACACTAACAGGAAAGAAATAAACTGTACTGAGATAGCATTTGATCAGCAGTGAGATGGAAAGGGGTACAACACAATAATTGTTTTCTCTGGTATTTCTGCTATTTACAAACATACCAGCTGGTTCTTGCCCACTCTCTCAACATTTGAAGAACTCCTTCCTTGTCTCATACAGCCATAGTTAAGTGAAGGAAAATTAACGCAGAATTCCCAAGTCTCTGCACATGCAGAGCAGCTGCTAACTCAATCAAGGTCTGCATCACATACCTCAAAATGAAGCATTTACAAATTCTGTGATGGGGGGCGGCGGGAAAGTACAGCAGGAAAGCAAAACATTATTTTGATCGTTAAATTAAATCCTTAAATACATAAACAATGCATTTAAAAACAGTTTTGTCTTACCCACAAAACACTTCACATTGATAGGCCCACTAGTACACATACAATTTACTGTATAATCTCAGAATCTCTTCCATAAGGAAATAGAATATAAAGAAAAAGTTTTTTTTTTATAATAAGCACATTGAAGCACTAAGCAGGTTGCCCAGAGAGATGGTGGATGCCCCTGCCCTGGAGACATCCAAAGTCAGGCTGGAACAAGCTCTAAGCAAACTGGTCGAGCTGCAGCTGGTCCCTGTTCACAACAAGGGAAGTGGGCAAGATGATGTTTAAAAGATTCCTCCCAACTCAGATAAATTATTATCTTCATATTCAGATAATCAAAGCAGTGCAGTCTGTAGCTTACATTAGATAATGCAATTACAAGCTCATTCCACAAACATGGAAGGGGACAGAAGCACAACAGCAGCAGAAGAGCCCCTGCCCGACCCTTTCCAGGCTGAGCTGGGGAGGCTCTCAGGGTGTCCTTTCAGACTAAGGCTGTAGGCCCTGGGGTGAGAGGGTTGCTCTGGGATGCTGTGGATGGGCGTTGTGGGAGCACGCAACACCTGTGGGGGGTTGGTAAGCACCAAAGGCAGAGAGACAGTTCGGGTTTCTTTGGGGAAGAATAAGTGAGCGCAGATCAATTCCCATACACTGGGCTGCTAAGAGAAGGGGATAAGAGCCACTCATAAATTGTAATCCGGTCAGCATGTGCTCTGCACCTGATCAGTACAATCCGTCCATCTGAGCAAACATAAATCACAGTGAAAAACAAACCAGACATGAACAAGATCAATAGCAACAATTTTCACTCTGAACAGTTGGCTTAACATCCTGAACATGTATCATGCATAAAGACATTGCCTAACCTGCAGCACAAACAAGGAACACTCAGCAGACAGCATCACCAGTGCGCTTGGGCACTTGCAGTTACAAACCACCACATCTTGCAGATTTCAGGACAGTGCAAACAGATGCTCTTCCTGCCCTGCTTCCAAAACTTGGTGCAGCTCCTAGGAGGCCTCGGCCAAAGCCAGAGGCAGCACAGCCATCTCCATGGCAACGGACCCATAGCCATGCACACAAACCCCTCTTCACTGACCCCAAAATTCAATTTTTCTCCAATAAAGAGCTGCTCTGCAGCACACCTGACAACACACAAAAAGCACAAGTACAATACTCCATGCAGACTCTACCAAGGATGCAAGCTGAACCAGACTTACTGCTGCAGGGCCCATAATACCTGAGGCTTGGAACCACTCAGGAAAACACAGAGGAAAATTACTGCTGCAATATTATGATACTGAAAGATGTTATTATTATGTAATTATTATTACATGCAAATATTGCAACTTATGTGATGCTTTTTTTTTTTTTTTGCTTTTTTTTCTTTTGCTTTTCTGACTCTTTTTACGGCACCTAACTTAAGCTATTCCATCTGTCCTACAACAAAGCAGATGTGCTCTATGTGACTGGTTCAGAAGGTTTCAGCCAAGAACAATTCCAGCTTTTCTCAGTCACTGTGGCAGAATCAAAACATCATAATCCTTATTCCTGAGTCTTCAGTGTACTTACCCCCCCCTCCCCCTCCCCCCCCCCCCCCACACACAGATGATTACACCCATTTTGGAAACAGAAATATAATTTTCTGTTCTGGAGCTACTGCAGACACCTCCCTCGCTTTAAAAATTTACTCCATCTCAGCCTTAACCTTGTACCTGCAGTATTCTTTACTCCAAGATTCCCTTCTTTGCTCTTTACAGAAGAGGCTTGTGGAAACCTCACAGATAAAATTATTTATTATGCTAGCATGCATTTACCAAAACAAACACATCACCTGGACTGTCAGTTAATTTAGGGTTGCACACAAAAAAGGATTAATGTCTTCACAAACTAGGTGCCATAAAAATCCCATTTTAATTTGCTTTGCACAGATGTCAAGGCGAACAGATAAAAACCAGCTCTGAGGGTAGAGAGCCTGAAGTCAAACAGCTGCCAAGGAATCCTCAGTAAGAAGGACAAGCCCAAAGCCTCTGAGAGCTCCTTCAGCAGCCAGCAGGGGTTCACTTCTCACTTGGAAGTCCGATACTTGTTTCAAAACAAGTATCATCATCATTTTCTCTCCAAGGCTACCTCTCTGAGCATGTAGAGGAGACAAGCAGGCAAGTAACCAAATCCACAGCCTTCCAAAAAGCGCCCTAACCACCAAAGCTCAAACTGTATTGGTGCATCCTCAAGGTTTCTTTCTATACCGCACCAATTTCTTTCGGTACAACACACATTCAGGAAGACAAACGACTCAGTAACAAAGAATCTTCTTCCCAAACTTCCATTGGCACTATAGAAATCTCTTCCTCATTATAGTAGCCATCTAGCAGTGTCTGTTTTTTGTTGGCTTTTTTTTCCCATGTGATTTTTTTTTTAAGAAAATATGTAAATAGGCAAACTGTGGAAAAAAAATCTGCATTAAGAGACATAGAGCCCAAATCCTCACAGTTACCATTCCCAATCACCCTTTCCCTTTTCAGATATATCAGAAGATGCTGCTGTCGGCTGCATTTCACCCAACAGTTTCCAGCCCTCTCAACCTCAGCTTGCTACTCATGCTGCCTACAAGTACTCTCTGGGGATCCTCTTCATTTCCAAGATCCTCTCCCACCATCTGCACTCAGCCACAGCCACATCCAGCAACCTTTCCCCACTAGAGCTCAAAAGCAATACTCCCTTCTTCCTTCTGTTGAAGGTCTGGTTTCTTGGTAAATAATTAGTGCCTGCAGACTGATTATCTCTAATGCAAAGAAATACATTTGCTTTATTGAGTAACATTGCTCTATTCCTATGAATAATAAATAAATTTCATCTCAATAAATTTCACAATGTATTTCATCTCAAGAATCCTCTTTGATAAAACAGAAGCTATTAAAAAGTGTATTCTTTACAAGGAGAGTGGTTAGGCCCTGGAACGGGCTGCCCAGGGAGGTTGTGGATGCCCCGTCCTTGGACGTGTTCAAGGCCAGGTTGGACGGGGTCCTGGGCAACCTGATCTGAATGTGTACGTTTGGTGGCCCTGCTAGGCAGGGGGGCTGGAACTACATGACCCTTGAGGTCCCTTCCAACCCGGGTGATTCTGTGTATTGGCTTTGAAAAGGTGTTCTACATCACCTCAAGCCTTTAAAAGTGAGGGGGAAGGAGAGAGAAAAGAAAAGGATATTTGATTTGTCATTCAGCATTTGTTACCTATTTAAAAGCCATCATCCACATGTATTCTTTCAAACTAGAGACAGCCACAGGGGTAAAAGCAGTAACTCCATATTCTCCTAAATCTAAAAACTACTGATTTTTCAGTTACCATCTTCAAATTCTCTCTTTTTGTAAGCCGTTCACTCACTTCTAAATAGCAGCCAAGAATAAATTAGAGCTTCTTGTTGCTTTCTTTTCATGCTGAAAGATGGTGACACAGGCTAAGCAATTATTTGAATTTTAGAAATATAAATTTCTGATTTAAAATATTGTTAAACATAAAAATTAAATAAGCAGTCTATAAGTTTTGCTCCTCCCCTCTGATTTCAGACAAAGATCTGAAGCCTCTATTTCTTCTGAAGGCAAGCGGCCTTGAGTGACACCCCCTCCATTTGTGATTCCCTTTGCAGGCCGTTTGCGTTACTGAAACATATCTCAGTGCTATTTGTAGTCTTACCTTGCTGTAGTCAATCCTCACAACACAGTACATATATTCAAACTGCCTGAGATATGCACCCCCCTGCTCTCCCCTACCCCCTTAAAAAAAAGTGAGATTACAGCACAAGCCTCATCTCACTACATGGTCCTCAAGATGAGAGAACAATTGAAGAAACTCTAGAATGCAGCCAGCTTACACACATCTCAGACAGGGAGCAACAGAAAACAAAAACCAAACAATACTTTCCTAGGGCAAAACAACAGAACCGCAGGCCAGAATGCCTCTCAAATAGCAGAGATCTCCTTACCTTAGGGTCCTCTTATCTGCAGCATCAGCACAGATACCTCAGGAACACTCCGTGTCCCTGGGGCCATATGCACAGCAGATGCACCTGCCAGTCTACCGGGCACTGCAGGCAAAGTGACAGGTCTCTCCTTCCTTGGTCTCTGCCAGACAAGTCATACTCTTATCTATGATAGGAGACAACAGAACATGGTTCCTTCTTGTAAGTTCCTGAACTTACTGGCTTCTCAACGGGATCTGTGGAGACAAGCCCCACTCATCCACAGCACAGCTACGTGGAAGTCAGCACAGTGAGAGTTCTGTCTCTAATAGTCAGTGCCCTGCATGTCAGTAACTATGATCACAAGTCATATCAGAGCTGGAGACAGACTGTTCTCTGGCAAGATGAACTAACTTCCCATGGACATAGGAACACCACAAATTCTCCCTCTCTGCCACTGGAACTGTCTTGTCAGTCCTCTCTGAAATAAATCCCTACAAGATCACTAACCTCCTTTTTAGCTTAGAAATAAAAGAGCCCAATCAGAACTTCACTCCTATTCAAAGGGTAGTAAGTTTAGAAATTACAGAGAAAAAATAGTGCTTTTATTATCAAGTTGTATCACTGACATTAATCTGATATTATAGCAGTAGGCAGCAGTAGAACATCATGAAGTGGACAAAGAGCAAAAAAGCTCAGAAAATCCAGAAACAGACAGAGCATCTTAGAAGATTTGCTCCAGTTCTGTTCAGAGCTGGTAGCTCAAAGGCCAGAAAGTACCATTAGTATCAGAGCTGCCATTACCAGCCTTGGAGCTGCAAAGGAAAACAGCATTAACAAGACCTCCTTGTCCCTCACAGGCTTTATTTATCAAATGCACAGCTGAGACCCAAGTCCATCAGCACATGCAAAGTATTTTCACTTCCTCCCAAAAACTCACCAACTCATGTGCCCAGCCAGGGCAGAAGGGGCTTGCAAGTCTTGAAGCTACTGTAAATCTTTCCTTTATACAAGTAAGCTGAGAAGCCAGTCAGGAACTATAAGTTGACCAAATTCCTCTATCCACCAAAATCTCCCATTTGAAATCTCATAACACATAGTACCAGCTATGACAGCTATGAAATTCCCTTCAAAGATGCACAGAATTATAGAAACCAGTACTATTATTGTTGCTACCGGAGAAGAACATTTTGATTACCTTGTCCTTTACAGACACCATGAAATACTCACTATAGTACCATCTTCTCACAAACAAAAGCAAAGCAAACAGGAATTCCTCCTGCTGTTAAAAGTCTCCCTACAAGTCTCAGAAATGCCTCCAACAAGAAAGAAAAAGAAAAAAAACGCATATCTGTTTCATGACAGTCAACAGCTATCACATCTTTCTGCAGGGCAAGATCCCAAATTAAAATTCACAATCTCAACTTCAGTTCTCTCTCCTTGTAAGACCCGGACCTCTCTGAGCTTCAGATTGATGCTCATGTCAGTATTCATCACCGACATTGAGGCATATACATTTGCTCCCTATCATGCTGGAAGCAAAAATAATCTTTTCCTTTTAAAAGGGCTGTGCAATTTTATCCATTACCAAAGCAGCTTAGGCACACACTAAGGATGTGCAATGCACAAGCCCAAATCACACATCCTCCTTATAATAATGAGAGTGCCCCTCACCTCATGCTTAGCAGAAGGAGAAAACATAGCTTCTCTTGAAGGATTTCCTCTCTGCAAGGAGGAATTTGAGACTCACTGGAAAAAAAAATGCTGCTATTCCGTATGTAGCTCAAGAGACTTTTCAGAGGTAGAAAAGAGCAAGACACCATGATTTCCTCTCTGGCTTTGCTCTAAGACGAGCTTTGGGAAGCTACTGATCAGCATCATGAGCCTCTCTGCAGCTGATTTGCAGATAACCTCCTTATAACAGTCTCAAATCAGAGTCTGTCTCTCAAAAGCAAACTGCAGGAGTGCTGAACCCTTGACTTACAGTCAGTCTGGTGAAACTTAGGTATTTGGCTGGTTTGGTTTACTTTTCTTCATTTTATTATGAAGTCTCCAAGCCACTTATGGCTTAATTGCATCACTGTCTATGAGGATCCACTGTCAAGGAAGTAGGTCCGGACATATGATCCAAATAGACATCTTTAAGGCTCAAAGCCCAAAAGACAAAGAATAAGAACTGAAAAATAGGCTTTTCTTGTCCAGTTCTGTAGTGTTTAGGACAGTGCTGACACCACTGGGGACAGGCTTGCTAACCTCACCTACTGTTTACTGGCTGCAATTTTATGCCGGGCACTAACCAACATGCTGCAACAAAATCATTTTTACACACTAACTACACACAAAATGGAGGGGGAAAAAAAACAACAAAATCAACCAAGAACCACAATTACCCCCTCTGGATAAGAGAAATAAGTGAGGTCAAACCACTCTGCAATTGGCAGCAATAACCAGTACATCTCTCACTGAGCAAACCCAGAGCTCAGCAGTGTTCCAAGACAATGCTCATCATATTTTTTGAAAGAAAGCAGTTAGGTGATATGAAATACTATCAAGAGGAAATAAGTAGCTGAATGTATTACTGCATACATATTGATTTTAGCACTACTTAAAATCAGACAAAACCAAAACACTGACAATAAGTCACGGCCATCAGCAAAGACCTACTGACATTACCCAGGAGAACCGAGGGCATTGGTAACTATTCCCAATGCCCTCAACAGCTGCAGCCTTCCTCACTGCTTTCCCAAGCAGTGCTAACCTGACTCATCAAATGGGACACCACAACTTTGTTGGGCAGGAAACGCACACGTGTTCCTAACAGCACACTGTAATCACCTTGTAGGAACGTGAAGTAGCGAGTGCACCCATTTGCACACCTTCATGAAGTTACACAGAACACAGCAGTAGTTTACTACCCTATACTGCAAGTGCACAATTACGTACTGGAAGAGAACAGGCAGGTAAGACAGCACGTAGCTACACTTGCTTACAGCGTGAAGTGCTTCCAAAGGATTCGTGTGAGATCCGCAGCACACAAGTGCTGAATCACCGTAGTACAAAGCAGATACTCAGTAAAACTTTGGTAAAGCACTCCACATGCATTTCTATGATAATAAGAACCGGTCCCATTACAGTTGGGAATAAAGCTATTTTCCCCCATATAATTTCTGATAGCAAAGTAATACACAAAACGCTCCGGTTCCACTTGCGACAAGCACCTCGTCTTTCAGAGCGATCACTGGCACGCACGGGAAACCCGCCAGCCATCTCTACCGCGGACCCGCGGACGGCAGCGCCTCGCGAGCAGTCAGCGCGCGGCCAACCACGGCCCCGGCCGCGGCGCTGCCCGCACTCACCCAGCAGGGAGCCCACGAAGATGACGAGCTGCGCGGCGGTGGCGAAGTGTCGGTATCCGGGCTCCCCGCCGCGCTCCGCGCCGCCCCAGGGCCCGGCCGCGCTGCCGTTGCCGCCGCCCCACGCCATCTGCGCCGCGGTCCCGTTCCTCGCCCCCAGGGCGACGGCGCGGAACGGGGCGGGCTCGCTGCTGTTCAGCGGAGCCCGACTCGCGCCGTGCCCCATGGCGAGGCGCCCGCCCCTCGCACCCTCCGAGCAGTTCAGCGAGCGAGCGGAGCGCGCGGGCGAAAACGCGGCGCTGCGGAGGGAGCCCCGGCTCTACCCCTCGGAGCCACCGTCACCGCGTTTCTGCGTCCCGGGAAGCAGGCCCGGTTTTTCGCGCTCCTGCCCTGCGAGTCGCTATGGCCATAAAAGAGAAGGGGGCCCCGCCGCGCCGTCCGCCGTCCCATGCTTCTCGCCTCGCGGTGTCCGGCGCCTCTCAGCGGGGAGCGCGGACGGGGAGAGTCCCAACGGCGGCTCCCCGCCAGCCCCGCCCGCTCACCACGCGCTGCGGCCGTCCGTGAAAGTTACGGGAGCCTGCGCCCGGCCCCGGAGCGCTCCGCTCAGCCCCCGCGGCGGCGCCGTTCCGCAGCCCCGAGCGACGCGGCGCAGCTCTCTGCCCGCGGCCGGCCCGCCGCCCGCCTTCATTCTGCCCGCGTTTGCGACGACGGGCGCGGCCCCGCGCGGCACGCGGTAGCCCGCGCCCGAAGCGCCGCGGCGCCGCTCCCGCCGTTCACAGGGAAAGTGATTTGTTTGCGAGCTCCGAGGCGAGGAGCGCGCGAGTCTCTAAAGAACAAACGCAGCTCCGCACCAAACGCAGCCCGCATCGACACCACGCCAGCGGCAGGCGGCAGCCGGCGGCCGAAATCCCGCCTCCGCCGTGACGTGGCGCTGCGGAGCGGCCGGAGCTGCCATGTTGGGGGCAGAGCGGCGGACGGGGGGCAGCCGGCGCCTCGCGTGACGCGTTGAGCGCCGTGCGCCGCGTTCGACTCGGGGCTCCCGCAGAAAAATGAAACAGGAGAGGGCTGCCGCTGATGGGCCCTGCGGGCATTGCCAGCCGGGAACTAGGAGTAGCGGAATGGACCTGAATCAGGTTTTGCTTGGTACTGATGTCGCGATACAGCTGCAGACGCAGCAGTTACGAGTTGCGGTCCCAACCGGTACTGTGACACCTGGGTTTGAATTAAAAAAAAAACAAACAAACACAAGGGATGCATGTAAACGAGTTTTTCAGGACACGTGGAAACCCACAAGGGCTACTCTGCAGGGCACGTCCCTCCTGAGGCGGCCCGCTGACAGCAGACGCCCGTAAAAGCGAGAAGCGAGCAGGTACTGCTGCACTCCTGCTTGCTGCGTGCCGGTGCTTACGGATACGGCGGGGAGCGCAGCCGTGAGGACGGGGTTCCCGGCGCTGCGTGAGGCGTAAAGGCTACGAGCCAGGCTCGCACCCCACATCCAACTCGGCGGCCGCCGGCCCGCCTCACGCGCCCGCCCCACCGCCGGGGCCGCCGTTCCGGCCCCTCCTCCCGGGGGGTGCGGCCCGCACAGGGACGGCGCCGCCGGGAGCGTGGCAGCGTCGCGGGGCCGCCCGCCCGTGTTGGCCGCTTCCCGCCCGGGGGAGCTGACATGGCCCGGGCGAGCGACGCGCGGCAGCCGCCCGCGGAGGTGGCCGCGGAGCCACCGGAGAGCTACCAGCTGCGGCAGGAGAACGAGCTGCAGGCGCTGGAGTCCATCTACGGGCAGGACTTCCAGGATCTGCGGCGGAGCCGGGCCTGGAAGGTAGCGAGCGGCGCACCGCGGCCGGGTGCTGAGGGCCGCCCTCCTGCGCTTCGCCTCTGGGCGCTCCTCGGCACGCTTTGTCCGCGCGGGGTGCCGGGCGCCGGTGCCGCCGGGCGGGGCGAGGCCGTACGGAGCGGGGCCTGCTGTCCGCCCGCCGCCGCGCTTGTCCTCTGGGTTGACGCAGGCGTAATTAATGCTCTGCGTGTAACGTGCGTTTTAATTAATTGCCAGCTTAAGAAAAGCTGCCTTTGAATTCTTTTGTTGGCTAATTACGGGCTGCCTGACTCATCCCGTCGGCGCACATATTGCTGAACTCTGTACGTGCGTTCTGTGCGGTGGCTCACAGGAACGGGGCTGTTTCCGTCACAACCTCTACTTTCACTCTGTAGTATTGGCTTTTTTTTTCCAATTATTGCTAATTGCCCAAGTCTGCTGTGCAGTGCTTTCTTTCCATCTCCCTTCCATGCACACAATGTCTTCTTGCAATTTTTTTTTTTCAGCTGCATCTGGTGGCACAGTTTTCCATAGCTGCAAGTACCACTCACTTATGTCACCTCCCCATAACTTCACTGCTGCTGTCATGTTAGCTGCCTTTGGCTTTGGTTCTTGCAGAACGTCATGGCTGATACTGTTTTTCCTGCTGGCCACGTGAAGCTAGAATTCTTGCAGAAACTTCTGATTTATTGGGGTAGTGGTGGCATTTGATGCTAGCAGTGCCCGTAACTTGCTGCATTTTCACAAACGTGCTTGCTCTCTCTCCTTATAAAATTTGTGTGTAACCTGTGCTTCTCCCGCTTGGAAATGCAAAGAAGAGGGGATACCGACAGTCTACTAACCTGTTCTCATATTTTTGTGATGTTATTTCCTTCCCTGTTCATCACACTGCTAAGATCTCTTCCCTTAAAAAAAAATACATTCTAATTGAGATGAAGAAGGTTGGAATGTTTACATAGACATGTTTTGTTGTTCTTTTTAAGGCAAACAGGCAGTTTCAAGGAAATGGTGGGAAGACTTGTTAAAATTTTGTTTAACGCCAAAAATAAAAAATATAATTACAAAAACTTACTGTTCATTTGGCTGCACAAGATGCAGTTTCATGGTCTGTTGTCATGTTGGAAAAGAAAATGCTGACTGGTATTTGTTAATGATCTAAAACAAAAAAGAAGCCATTTCAGTTGTACACTGAATGTGTTAACTTGTCATATTTCATAACTAAGCTGTCCAGGTGCCCTAACTTTTTCTTGCAGAGGAGGATTCTCATATGAAACTTCCTTTCTGCTTAGTCTGACTCATCTTGTTGATAAGTGCTCTTATCCAAAGAAGTTCCCAAGTGTGTTGGATAAGCTGTTGTAACGAACCAGCTCTCTCATTGATCAGTGTGGTCTGACCTGAGTTCTGCTATAAAAATGGGTGGGAGACTTGTGTGCAGTAATTCCTGCTTTCATTATAGCAATAGAAACGAAAACGACGATGAAAAAACCCTTTTAAATCTAAAGCTTTGTTTTCTGCTATAGGTACGACAGCCTCCAGAAATCAATTTAGTTCTGCATCCTCAGGGATTGACTGGTGATGATGAGGTGTACGCCAAAGTTGATCTCTGGGTCAAGTGCCCGCATACTTACCCTGATACGTGAGTGAACATTCAGATAGAACCTTTTTTTTTTTTTTTCCTCTGAGCATTTATTTGTTTTCACGTAGGTTGAAAAAACATGTAATTACATTCATTGTTCTTATTCTTGCTTTCTTCATGTCAATATTTGTTCAGGCTCTGCTATTTTTGAATAGGTAACTAATTCTTTCACCTAAATTGGATGTGGTTTCTTGTGCAATAAGGACAGGTGTGCCTGTCAGCATCTTAGTGCCCTTTGGAAACTTCTCCAGCCCATGATCTGTTCTGCTCAGAGAAGGACTTACCTTTTACTTTTTAAACACTTTTGTCCCATTTGTATTTGATATTCGCGTTCTGAGCTTTTAGAAGAGCTCTCCACAGAGAATGTAAAAAGAATTGCTAGAAATCAGCACTTCCTGTGTTTTGGATTAGCAAATGTGTTTTGAGTGAAGTACTGCCCTGCAAGCACTGAGGAAAATGTTCTCCTCAGTCCCTGTGTCACTGGCTGTGTCCACAGCATTGCAGCCTTTAGCCCATCTGTTTGCTGTGGGCCCTGAGCAGCATACAGGGGAAGCACTATTTGCAGCCAGGCAGTGGATCAGATGTGCTGGGGAGCACAAGGCACAGCAGCCCCTCTTGTTTTATTTTTGTTTCTTTTTAGTTTAAGTTAGCATACTATGGATGTCTTACTTATTCCTGTTATTGCACCTTTCCTTTTAGTTTTTGTCACCTGTATAGTGGGGATAAATGAATTTCAGCCACCTCAGTGTTATGCTAGTAGCATCTGTAAAGCACTTTTATATGAATTACTAACAAAGATTGGAATTGTGAGAAACTGCAGGGGTTTCCTTGCAAGTTCTTCTGTTACATATAACTGACAAGTAATATGCAGCCAGAAGTTGATGAATGTAAAATAATATCTCTGGCTTTATTCTGTTATATATTTAATATTTACCTACTGCTTGTTGACCACTAACTAGTTGCCAAGTGATGATAAACTCCATTCCTTTTCCATCATTGATATATTTTTTTTTTTTACCAGCCCTCTGTATCTCATATAGCTTTTTACACTCTCTCCACCTCTCTTCCTGTTCATTCCCCTTCCCTCCTCCTTTTACTTCCTTTTTTTTTCTTTATGAGGACCTTTATGTTCTGTTGCTGTCTCCCAGTGTTCCTGAAATACAACTGAAAAATCCCAAAGGCTTGTCTAATGAGAAAATAAATGAGTTAAAATCCAGACTAGCTGAACTGGCAAAAGAGTGCTGTGGAGAGGTAAGAACTTTTCACATCCTTGAGAAATGCACCCTTGTCCTAAGTAGTACTAGCAAAATGTATCTGTAATATGAGGACATGCTTCCACATTAGAAGTATGATTTAAATCGTTGTGAAGAATGTTTCTATTAAATGAAAGTTCTGAGCATGAACTCTTCAGTCTCCTGTTGCAGTGGGTGGCAGCCCTGCCCATGGCAGGGGGATGGAAAAGGATGTTCCCTTCCAACCCCAGCCATTCTATGATAGTGCATATTTAAATAAGGTGGATAATGTAAGACCTTAGGTATTGGAGATGCAGTGGTCTGCTAGCGCTGTGCACTCCGTGCTGTAACAGAGGAATGTTCCTACATCAATGAAAGCCCAATTCCTGACAGATCAATCAATCGTCTGTACATACCTAGCAAATCATGTGCCCCGTTCAGTGCAGCTTTTATTTTAGTTGTTGTAGCTTTATGAATGTGGAATGCCTTCTGTGGCTTTAGAGTTCTAGCTCTGGGGTTGAATTGTAGAAGGATTGGATTTCACATTAGCAATGGAGTGACTACTCAGTAGTAGTAGGTACAGAGATAGACGAGTGCAAAGGATTTATTATATTGTAGCTGATATGTCTTAAATATGTGTCTTTGCAAGTAGAAAGATATCAGCAAGAGAAGACAAGAAAAAGGATTTTGCAGAGAGGGAAGGGGAAAGGTGCTTGAAAGTTCTCTGACAGTAATTTTCACCATCTGCTACTGCGGTCAGGGACTTTCATGCCACAGTTCATTAATGAGTAGATCTTACAAAAATAATGGAAGTACCTCTGGTAAGTAACAAAATGAACAGTCACATCTTGCTGCTGTATTGTTTTTCCAAGCTGGGTGTCATTTTGCTATGTTCTTGTAAGTAGATCGAGCTCTGCTTGCCATTCATACTTATTTTCTTTCAGGTGATGATATTTGAACTTGCAGGCTACGTACAGTCATTTCTCAGCGAGTATAATAAACCACCTTCCAAGTCCTTTCATGAAGAAATGCTAAAAAATCACAAAAAAGAGCAAGAAAGGCTGGCGCAGGAGGAATTGCGTAGGGCACAAGAAGTTAAGAGACGAGAGGAGCAGGAGGTAAGAGAAATTGAAATGTGAATAACTCTGTATTATTTTAATAATAAGGATTTTGTAAATTATCCTGCATTGCCATGAGTTTGTTAGAGCCGTCAGAGTTAGAGTACTCTGTGAACTGTCTGCTTCTTCTATTGTAACAGCTTACTGATGAGTTTTTAACCCTGAGAAGTTCTAGTGTCTGAAAAAAATCTCATTGATTAGTGATCCTAAGGAAACCATTTATGAGGAAGTTGCTAACAAAAGTCTGAGTAAATGTATATATTAGGTGTGTTCCACCTTAAACAAGGTAGTAGCAGCCAGGCAGGTAATCCTACCTATTCATTCACTGTAGGGTGACTACTGTATTCACTGTCACAGGCTTCTCTAGAGACCAGCATGTTTCAGCCAGCATGTCTTAAGCGAGAAAGACAAATTTATTCTGCCCTAGAGTTGAGGGGATTCATGTAGGTCACACAGAGACTTCTGATGTGAAATCACACTGTGGGAATAGGGGCAGAACAGCTATTATTTTATTTCTCAATAAATGTGCTGTGTTTGAAACTTTACTGTTGGGTGTGCTAGTAGAAGTCACTTCCTTTTGTTCACAGCTCCATTCACAATTCATACTTTTTTCCTCTTAACTTCCTCAGAAGAGTTAATTTGTCTTCTGTTTTGGTTTTTGTTTTATTTGTTCTTCGTTTTTTTTGTCTTGTCATTTTGTTCTTCTGAGATCTGTGAATACTCTCCGATACCCTTGAAAAGTCAATGTCCTGGATTTTTTAACAAGCTAAGATTAGCAGTTGCACTGTATTTACTGTTGCATTTCTAACAGCACTGAAATTCATTTCAGCAACGTGAAATCCTTAATGAGATTCAGAGACGGGAGGAAGAGAAAAGAGAAGAAAGAAAAAAGAAAGAGATTGCCAAACAGGTATTCTTTCTGAGCATTGCAACACTTTTTTTTCCCCCTCTTTCCATCACTGTAGCACATACTTATAGAATTCTGAAAGAATTTCCTGACTGAATTTTCTGAACATCTTTCCTTTTTACTTATCCAGTTCTTCTAACAGACCTAAGTTAAGATAGCATCTTCTGTCCTTGGTTACATGGAATTTATTTCTGAAATAAAATCAACTATAACCGAAAACAGTTGTTTGTTGTTTTTTTGTTGTTGTTTTGGTTTTTTTTTTTTTTTTTTTTTTTTTTTTAAAATCTTTTTAGTGCACTGGAATGAATATTTTCAAACAGATAGAGAATAAAGCTAGCTTGGTAACGTTCCCAGTTTCACTGCAAAGCACCTTTACATTCTCACCCACAGACAGTGCTAAAATGTACTACCTGAATCTTAGCATTTCTTCCTCAGCCTCATCTCTAGTGGAATTGTATTTTCCCCGGGACTGTGGTGACTTCATAACATAATAGATGTACCACAAATTTTGAGGATAGGAGCTGTTTATGTACTTAGTATTTTTCCTGATCTTTAGGAACGTCTGGAAATTGCTGCTCTGGCAAGTCAAGAAAATTCTCACAGAAGAGATGCATCAGGGTACAGAGTTGCTTCCAATTTTAATGGGAACTGTTTGGAACATGGAACGAATATTAAACAACGCCCAAATTCAGTTGGGCGTTCAAAGTACGTATGTCTATTTGCATGTGAATTTGTTAGCACGATTTGTATTTGGCAGTTTTTTCTGTACAGTATAGATAGTCCAGAAATCTCTTTTCCTATGTCCTTGCTAATCTTAGTGTACTAAAGTGAGGTGCTGTATGTGCTAGAGGAAAAGGACAAACGTCTTAAATGTTTGTTACTGTACTTAAATCCAGAACACATACAGTGCGCTTATATTAACTTTCCACAGAACTGTTCTTACACTGTCTTATTTTTTTCTTACAAAGAAGGATATAAAAGCTGAGTTGCTTCTACTGACAATAATGAGAGTAAGCAAAAATACTATAGAAGCATCCTGGTACCATATTTGTAGAGTTAAGCAAAAGCTGGCCCGTTTAGTTTTCTGAGGCCTATCTTTACAAGAACAGTGATGCCCATTCTTTGTACGCTTATGAGGCCTGAAATTTTGCCTGCTAGGAGTCAAGCTTTCAGAAGATTATTTTGCACTCTATTAATTTTATAAATGAATTATATTTTAATTCAGAAAGCCAAGTGCTTTCTTTGTATGTCTTTTTTTTATATACAGTACTGATGAGAATTGACAATTCCTATATGGGGCTTTTTTTTTTTTTTTTAAACTGGTATTTTGACTGAGCTTCTACTTCATATACTTTTCTTTATATACTCCTGTTATTTCTATACTGATTGCATTTATTTAGAGAAAATAGTAATATTTCTATTAATTTCAGAGTAGATTGTATCAAGAAGTAATGGAGGTTGGTTTGGGATAGTGGTCTGGACTTCTCTCTGATCTAATGTGCACGTATGAAAGTTTGGAATGTACCACTTTTTCCCAAAATCTTCCCCTTCTTGAAGGATGGATTTGAGGAGTAAAAGCAAACGGGAAACGCATTTTAAGTAGGGAAAAATAATTGAACAAAAGCTGGGATGAACTTCTCAAAAGTGCAAGTGTTTGCTTTTTGTTACTGTATGAAAGATAATAAAGTATAATACAAGTCAAGTCAAACTTGCACATTTTGCAGAGCAATACTGTGGTGGTAGTAGTAGTGGTGGTTACTACTATTACTGTGTTTTCCAAACTGAAAATGTCATCCTGAGCTGTAGAAGTTTTAAAGTTTGGATTGAACTCCTTGCCAATCATTTTCGTGAATTTGAATGTAGAGACTGAGTGTAATTTGGTGTTGCTTATAAAATACTCAATTTCTATTCAGATGTTAATGCCATCTCAGTGTCTTTGATGGATGTTATTGTTGGATGCGGAAGGGCCTGAAAGCTAATCCTGTTGCAGGAGAGGTATTTTTAGGAACTGGAGACTGTAACAAAAGTATCTTTTTGACACAGTGAAAAATGTTATGTCTAAATTGCAGGCGAGAACGCCAGTTTTCTGTTGGTAATAATGAAGAGTCCCCTGGAAATTACGAGGTTCTAAACTTCAGCACAAGTGGTGCTGGGCAACTTACTGTGCATAAAGGAAAATGTCTAGGTAAGCAAAAACAATTGCAGTTTGGCATACCGTTTTGGTGGGGGTAGAACTTGAGCAGTGCTGGCAGGTACAAAGAAGTAATAGCAGAGAGAAGCTTGTTGTGAGAAGTGAAATGTCACAGCCAGAAGTGGTAGGAAATAATAGGAAGTTACATTTTGGTGAATTTAAAATTTTTGTAAGATTAACATTAATGAAAATTTACTTTTCCAGAATCAATTACTTAGCTGAACAGTTGTACCACAAAACTCACCTTCTCAAAATTTTATATTATCTTCATAGCTAAAGTAGTCCTAGAAACAGTCTGATTTTAAATTTAAACAGTAAGCTTGTCAGATATGCATGGCCACCAAGCAAGAAGTCATCTTAACTTTCAGTAATGTGAAACCAATGATAAGAACAGGGAAGAGTATTTAGTTATTGACATTTGAAATTCTTTAGACATGCAGCAGTTTTGTTAATATGCTGTAGTTTTATCTATTGCTAGTTTACTTTGTCTGCATAGCAATCATATTGATCAGAGGCCTTTTGCAGGACACATATAGGTACAGATTTGTTCAGTTTGCAATTCTCAGAGTATAAAAACCAGTCTGTCTCTAACTTTTGCAGAAGCTCCTGCTAGGCCTTTAGGAGAAAATAAGACATGTTCTTCGTTTTCTCACTTTATGTTTAGGCAAGGATGAACAGCTTGGTAAATCAGCCTACAATGCCTTGGAAACTCACAGTGGAGATTTTGTTTTAATATATGAGTGGGTTCTGCACTGGCAAAAAAAGATGGGAAAATTTCTTACAGCACAGGAAATAGAAAAAATAGAGAAGTGTAAGAAACAGGTAATGCCTATTTCTCATATTTGGCTTCATGAAGTTTAGATAAGTTTCAGTGATTTTGTTGAATTTAATAACTTATATTGAGAGAGTGGTGACAAGCCTCAAGAAGTTACTGTTCAGAGGATTTATACCTGTTCAATCAATGAACATACAGATGACACAGTACATCCGAGAGCTTAGCTTATGTAGCTATTGTACTAGAGGGGAAAAGAATGACACTCACCCCATCCTGGGCCCACATGGGAAACTCCAGCAGAGTGGATCTCCAGAAGAGATCCTTCCCCACTGGCAGCCAGCTCTTAACTGGGTCTAGGAGAGGTGCAGCCCGGCTCCACCCCTTCCTGCAGCACAGGTGAATTGCCTTCAGCTGTGCTCCTCTGGCTGACTCATGGCTCGCCTCGGGTGATCAATCAGAGGTTCAGGCCGTGATTCAGCAGTTCCCTTACAACACCACAGAGGAAGGTGAATATGTTGGGGTGTTTAGGAGTGCATGTAAAATACAAATGAAAGAAAGTGTATTTGTATGTATGCATTTATAAAGTAATAGCGTAATATTAAAATTCTGAAGGAAGAGGAAATCAAACATACCTGACAGAAACCAAAGTTATTCTTGCTCCTTGTCTACAATGCTTCAATATGTTGTAGAGGTATTTCTGTCTATATGGTCTGTTTTAGTAATTGTGCACTCGTGAAATATGACACAGTGCACGTTATGTTGTTTTTCTCTTAACAGCTTCAGGGTGCAGAGACCGAGTTCAGCTCACTGACAAAGCTTAGTCACCCAAACATAGTACATTACATATGTATGAACTTGAAAGAACGGGAGGATTCAATTGTGGTGGACATTTTGGTGGAGCACGTAAGCGGTTTCAGCCTTTCCACATACTTGCACAAAGAGACTCCAGTTCCGATTGAGCAGTTGCGCCATTATGTAAGCCAGATTTTGTCAGCTCTTGACTACTTGCACAGTAATTCAGTAGTGCACAAAGTTCTTTGTGCTTCCAGTATCCTGGTAGATGCTGAAGGAAACATCAAGGTGACAGACTACAGCATTTCCAAACGCTTAGCGGATATCTGCAAAGCAGATGTTTTTGAGCAAACCAAAGTTCGTTTTAGCGAGGATTCTCTTCCCAACAAACCTGGAAAAAAAGGAGATGTCTGGAGTCTGGGCTTGCTTCTGCTTTCACTCAGCCAGGGCCAAGTAACCAAGGAATATCCAGTCGCTGTTCCTAATAACTTACCTGCTGACTTCCAAGACTTTCTGGAAAAGTACGTGTTTGCTGCATTCCTTTATCTTTCTCTTTGATTTGTTTTTTTAAAGACTTGATCCATATTTCCTGGTGTCACTAGTCAAAGGTTTTAGAGAAGAGGCATTGTCTCTAGGATCATGCTGCTTATCTGGGATTCAGGAGAACGGGTGTGGTGGTCTCTTCTGCTCTGTTCTGCCACCAGCTTTGTGTGTCTCTATGGATAAGCCATTTAGTCTCTCTTGGCCTCTGATTCCGTCAGAATGATAAAGGTGATCATTTCTTAAATATAAGGAGATCTGTTTGAGCATTTTGGCCCAATACAGGATAGCTCTCTCAACAGTTCTCTTTTTGCTTTGCTAACAGATGTGTTTGCTTGGAAGATAAGGAAAGATGGACTCCTCAGCAACTGTTACAACATAGTTTTATAAACATTCCACGAATGAAAGTACCTGTAGCAGAAGAAAATCTAGATGGTGAGAAACTCGTTTCTTTATGTGTTCTATTAGATAACTGGACCAAAGCCTGCATAATGAAGAATTGAACTGTGCTAGATCATCACAAGACCATGTTTCTGCAAATGCCTTACAGTAACTAATTTGGAAGTTAAAGACCACGCTAGATTTTTGGTCCATGGACAGGTGGGGTGGTCAGACTGCTGAATTCTCATCAGCAGAGGAAGCTACATGGTGTAAATGTCAGGAAGTCTTAATTTTCTTCCTGGAAGATTATGTTCTAGTGAAACATCTTTTCTCACTGTATTCTGTTAGAATCAGTTCCTTTGTCCACTATAATTAATGTTAGTGATTAAACACCACATTAAGGTTTATGTTTTTACCAGAGCTAAACTCTCCTCAGCAGAGCACTTCTGTATTTCAGGTTCAGTTGCACTTTGTTATTTATGGCTTATCTTCTTCCTAATGCCACTTTGACAGTGCCTTGTGCCTTAACACCTTCTCCCTGTGCTATCAGTGCTGGTAACTGTGACATCCTCATTTCAGATTCAGCAGGTATAGATTGCATTGAGACTGTTGTGCCCAGCAGCCAGATCTCCAGTGCTTCATTCTTCACAGAAACACAGAGACAATTTTCACGCTACTACAATGAGTTCGAAGAGCTAAAATTACTTGGTAAAGGGGCTTTTGGAGCAGTCATCAAGGTATGGTATAAAAATTATTTCCACTATGAAATCACTTTTGGGAATGAGTTTGTTTTCTCTGAAGCAAAACAGCATACTCAGTGTTTGTTTGGCTTTCCAGTGTGCTATACCTGTATTGTGCTTTTCATCTGGAGCTGAGTAGGCTGATAAATTTTGAGAGAGAGGTCTGCTGAGAGTCCCATACAATATGGAGAAGCTTGTATTTCAGTTGCTGCTGTTTCCCAGGTGCAGGGAAAACTTCCCACTTCCATGAAATTATTTAAGATCTGGCTGTTCTTGGTTGGGGTGCTTATAAGCGTTTGACTTCAGATTTGTTCAAATTTTTCAGGTGCGAAATAAGCTTGATGGTTGCTATTATGCTGTAAAACGTATCCGCATAAACACTGCCAGTAAGCAGTTCCGGAGGATTAAGGGAGAAGTAACGTTACTTTCCCGTTTAAACCATGAAAACATTGTGAGGTATTATAATGCTTGGATAGAAAAACACGAAAGTCCTGTTCCCATTGTGTCATCATCTGAGACATCTGAAGACAAAAGAACGCCCACCAAAGCAGGTCTCATCCTTACGGCAGAGGAGACAAACGATGTGGAAGCTAACGCTCCTCCCCCGGTTCTGACAAGTTCAGTTGAGTGGAGCACTTCGTGTGAGAGATCCTCCAGCAACAAATTCAGTGGAGCTGATCAGGAGTCCAGTGATGATGACGATGATGATGGTGATGGGGTGTTCTCACATTCGTTCTTGTAAGTAGTCTTCACCATTAGCGCTGTAAGAAATGTTAGCGTAGTCGAGTGTTCCAAGCTTGTGTCTTTTACCATTCTCACTTTGTCAGAGCTGATTCGCTGCATTTTTCTTCTGTCCTCCACTTAAAAGAAAGCCCTGTGTTTGCCAGCAGCTGGATAGCCAGGAAGAAGATTTGTAGTTACTGTAGGTATATAAGAGGAAAGTGGCTTTGTGCTTCTGGAAGTTTCTTAACATTTGTTTCAGAATGTATGGCTGCTTATTTTCTTTATGTTGGATTTTCTTCCAACCTTAAGACATAATGTTTGTAATAAATTATAAAAATTAAACGTCCCCGCAAATACCTTACTCATCCTTTCTTCTTTTGGTTTCAGTAACATATTCAATGCCTGCTGCTGGATAGGGATGGTTCTTTTGCTTGTGTTGTTCTTTTTGTTTAATCACTGTATTGCAAGTGTACTTACCTCTATTTTGCTTACTGTGTACAGAAATTAAATCCTACTGATAGGAATACATGCTTTTGTTAAAAGACTGAGCTGTCAAAGGAAGTTTCGCTTTGCAAGCAGGATGCATTTGGTTTGCTTTGTTTAAGGCATATAGGAAGCTATTCAACAAAAGCTTTGATTTCTTTTCTTTTTTTCCCCAGCAAATATTGGCTCAAGGTTTCTGACTAAATGTTTCTTGGTGGTGTCTGTTTCAGGAACACTAAATTTTTTTTTTCTTTTTTTCTTTTTAATAGGCCAACGACAGACTCTGAAAGTGAAATCGTTTTTGATAACGAGGATGAGAACAGTAAAGGTCATCCTCCAGTAAGTACAAGGATAAAGAAAGCTAGTAAAAATGGAAATGTTACAGAGTAGTCTTTGACAAGCAAACAGATCATTTGAGAGGTTTTGTTTCACATCCGGTGTAAATACAGAATCGTGCAAGGTTATGTTAATGCCAGCAAATATTGTGCCACCATGAGCTATGTCAGAATGATTAGCTGATGCAGCTAATCTGGAATTTGTTTCTTACAGTGTCATTGAGGTAAACATGATCTATATTTTATAATCATGAGCCTGGTTATTGTAATTTTAGGATTTTAGTATGCACTAAATTCCATTCGACTTTTAGGGGACGTAAACCAGTCTATTTGCTCACACTAGCCACTTTTTCAAACTGGTGACATGTTTGTAGCGGTCAAAAAGAGATGGAAGGTCAGAATGATGTGTGTGAGGTTATAGTGGTTCTGATTTTGAATCACACAACGTGCTGTAAAAAGTCAGAGGACTCTACCATCAAAAGTTAATGGGCAGAATTTTCTACAGCATGTGGAATCTGTTATGGCCTGTCCTGAGGGTTTGTAAAGTGCTCTTATTGATTCTTGATTTTCTTCTTTCTGTTGAGATGTATGTTGGCCTGATATATGTTTAATAAGGTTGCAAGTGCACTTTCTATCATGGAGGGATAGGGAAGACTGATGTATTATAGCAAAGTCATTGATTTTCTCCTTTTTTATTTTTCCTTTTACTAAGCATGCTTTATTTTTATTAATTTCTATTTTAACCTAACATACTTGGAGATTTAGATTCTGTCCACATATTTTGCAAGTTTTATTCCTCCAGTGTCTAGTTATGGCAAAAATGTTATTTGTTTTCACTTCAAAAGTGAGAACTGGGTCATACCTTTTCTTCTAGCAGATGTAGAAGCAGTGGTGTTACAAAAATGTCAGTGTATTATTTTGCTAATATTAAAACCCAGAAATAGAAGATGAGCTTTCATTAATGTGTTCAACTCAATAAAAATGATAGGATGCACAAAAAAGCTCTGGACTGCTTCCTGTAGTTAACTGTTCTGTTCTTTTTACTGCAATAAAGGATGAAGAAGGCAATGAAAAGAATAGCCATGAAGAAGAAGACAGAACACCAGTCATTCAAACAGTGCATTATCTGTACATCCAGGTTAGGCTGCTTGTGTGTTTAGATGAAAGGATGCTGTTTATTCCAATTGGCAAAAATAAATTGCTGTTGGGTTGGGTTTTTTTGCTTTGTTTTGTTTTTCCATGAGAAAAGTAATGATATTTTAAGAACAAAATGAAACTAATCCCAGTGTTGTTAATGCAGTAGACTGGTTTTCTAGAAGGTTTGGCTGGAGGGAAGGCACTGTGCAATGCTTCCCATTGTTTTGTACTGTATTTGTTGTACTTGAAGATGTGGTTTGCGTGTGAAAACTTCCTGTTTCTTTTCAGATGAACCACAATGTATATACTGTTTTTAATTCAGGAGTGCGTATTTTCTAGCTAAAACACATCTGAGGAAATACAGTAATTTGCAAAGCCATTTTGTGACCTTAACAAAAGAAAGTTCATGCAAGTTTAAATGTTCAGACTTCTGAATTCTGTTCAGACTTCTCTTTTCTGTTAAGAGTTAGGCTAACAGAGAAGTTAGCAGTCATATCTAACTGTTCTGTGTGTAATTTTTTATAAAGCAGTTATTGATAGCCCTTGCCTGGAAGGGGGTTGCAGCTAGAAGGAATTTGATTTTTTTTTATGTTGGTTTGCATGTGCTATATATAGCATAAAACAAGCAGTCAAGGAGCCAAGAAAAGTAAAGCCAGAGGTATTTCAAAGTCTGGTTTGAACACGCGGGTTACTTTCATCTTGTTTTTAATGTTATGATTGAGAACAGACTATTAAGGAAACTAATACTGTTGCCCCTGAAAATGAGATAGGACTCAGGAGTGCGTATTTTCTAGCTAAAACACATCTGAGGAAAATCCCAAGTACCTGAATGTTTAGGTGACATTATCTGTTTCTGAACAGTGTTTTATGGAACCAGACATGAAGGTGCTCACAGACAAAAATTTCTGATCGTTTTTTTTCCTTGACAAAACTCACTTTCTTCCCTCTCTCTCTTATGTATGCACAACCGAAGATGGAATACTGTGAAAAGAGCACACTGAGGGACACCATTGACAGAGGATTATACGAAGACACCAGTCGGCTTTGGAGGCTTTTCCGAGAAATTTTAGATGGGTTAGCTTACATCCATGAGAAGGTCAGCAAGTGTGACAGTTACAGCCTGTCTCTTACATATATGCTGTGACCTGTTCTATTCTATTCCATCCTATCCTATTCATTTTGAACTTCTGATTCTACGTAATTGCGTTTATTGGTGGTGCTTACTCTTGCAGTTACTATTCAGTTCTAGGGTTTTAGAATATATTTTCATCAACTTTAATTTTGCAATGAATCGCTTCAGATTTTTTCCTTTTGTCATACAAAATTGCCTCCTTTTAAAAAATGTTGCTTTAGATAAGTATTAACACCAAGGATTGTTTGTAGCTTCTGGACTAGCAACTACAGTCTTCAAAATTAGTCATTGGTGACTTAATGCAATAGATTTTCCACTGCTTATAGAATAATTAATATAATATTGTTTTTCAGTCTATTATAAAGATTTACATTTTGCATTGTGTTTATTGTTTCTTCTGTTATCAGTCTTTTTTTCTTGCTCTCCTGCTTTAACAGGGAATGATCCACAGAGACCTGAAACCTGTAAACATTTTTTTAGATTCCAATGATCACGTGAAAATTGGTGATTTTGGTTTAGCTACAGATCATCCAGCAAATGCAGTGAGTACAGCCAAAAGTGAATTAAACAATTAGCACTCGGTGTTGTAAAAACCTGAAAGATGAACACAGAAGATAACGATTATATTGTGAATGCCATAATCTTTACTGTGTGTCTCTTTTCCTCATTTCAGGCAGTCTCTAAGCAAGAAGAAAATCACTCAGATAGCTTTGCTAACTATGACCCATCAGGTTAGTATACACAGTAGCTTGTTCTAAATGATTTTAAGCAAACTCTTGTATGTAGAAATCTCATGTACTCTGTTACAACTTCCATTCTTTCTTCGAAAATAAAACGTGTTCTACAAATAAAATAAATGTTTTTCATAAATAAATATGTGTTTTTATGGGGAAAAAAATACAACTTCTAGATGGATGTGTTCCACATAATTTGGCAGTTTGGGCAGTTATCTGAACAAATTTGCTTCCACTACTTGCCTTCTGCCATTGATTGACGCTTTTATTATGGTGGGATATATGGCAATCCTGTATACCTGTTCCATCTGCATTTCTGTTCTCTGTATAGGATAATTTCAAGATTTGGGGGATTTTTGTTTGATTGCTTTTGGTTTTTTTTGTTTGGCTTTAACACTTTCCATGTTGGGATGAATTTTGTGCTTCGAGAAAACTTTGGTATATCTTCTGTCATAACTTGAGTGCTTTGGAAGTGCAATGGACTTGTGCTGAGCTACTAAAATTCTGTAGAGCAATAGGTAGGATGTAGGCAGTACAGACAGGCATGTACATTTCATGTGTGAAGTTCAGAACTGTTTTGCAGTCTGCTCATGTTTGGGTGTCTCTTATAACAATCTGCCTTCCATCCTGGAAGGAACGAGGACAAAAGATGATTGAGTTTTCTTGACTTTGATGCCACGTTTTCTGCTTTCTTGAAACAAATGCTTTCGTCTTTTGCTTTGTAGGTAATTTGACAGGGATGGTTGGCACTGCACTGTATGTCAGCCCAGAGGTCCAAGGAAACACAAAATCTACGTACAATCAGGTATGATTAGACTTACTAAAAGGCAGCATGGAATCTAAGGTAGTGGGTACAATGCAAGTCACTCATGCTCAGCAGAATTGAAATCAAGATGGAAAAGGATATGGTGGGACTTTTGAGATGGAGGAATATTTCTCATTCACTTGCTTAAGAGTAGACTAAGGTAAAAGGATGCCTATGTTGTGGCCATGGCTATGTGCAAGCAAGTTGATGTTGAAAGGAGGATCTTTATAAACGAATAGGTTAGAAATCTGAGAGTCTTTGCTGAAGAAAAACGTCATCATTAGAATTGCTCTCCTGGATTCCTAGATTGTCCTTTGAGGGAATGGCAGTACTTTTTTTTTTTTTTCATTAGAGAGCATCCTGGTTATATGCACAAAGAAGCTGAATCTCAAAGCAAGAGTGCTTTAAAAGCGAACTAGAGTCCTTTATGTGAAGGCAGTGCTGTGAGGATAAAAGTAATTGAAGTCTAACAGGTCTTAATGGATTATGTCCCTTTAAAAAGTTAAACAGAAGAGCAAATAAAGGCAACCCACGCCTTTCACGTCTTGTACTAAAACGTGAGATTTAACCAAAGCATTTTTTCTGCTGTCATCTTCCATGGAAATTTAAAAGAACTACTTGTGAATTTTATATTTTTTTCTTCCCTAGAAAGTGGACCTGTTCAGTCTGGGTATAATATTTTTTGAAATGTCCTACCATCCCATGAGTACTGCATCGGAAAGGATCTTTGTTCTTGGTCAGCTAAGATTAGTAAGTACACAGGTATAAAGGATCAATTCTGAGCATCAAATAGCTTAAGAGAAGCAAAGATGTTTCCATGGAGAGTGCTTTACAAACAAAAGCAAAAACAAAAAAAAAAGTAGAAGGGAAGAATAATTGGAAGAATTGGAGCTCCTAGTGGCATTTCCTTAATGTACTTTGGATTTCTTAATGTTATTGCCATTAGTCACTGTTCTGTCTCAGTGAAATTAATTTTTCTATTGCAAGACACTAGAGGTGTAAACTTCAACAATAAACTGATCATGGCTTTAGTACAGCTGGGTTTATACCCAGTGAGTTCTCAAGAACCAGTTTATTTGTTGTTGATAAGTGACTGAGGGTATGGATTGTCTGTCACAAACATCATACTTGCATTTCACTAACATTCCTTCTGTTAGCTCTTCAAACTAAATTTATCATGGGTTTTGTTTTGTTTTTTTTCTGTTTTTATTTCCCCCATGGTCAGTAACAGTGCTCAGTGTCTGTAAGACAGCTTGCACAGTGCTGTTCTAATTCAAATGCCGTTTGTTTGTTTTGTAGCCCAGTATTTTATTTCCTCAAGACTTCGATGAAGTCAAGCATGCAAAGCAGGTAATTTTGAAGACATTTTAACTAGTAGATAACCCTATCAAGAAACACTTGTTTTTTCCCCACTTAATTCTAAATTAATGATTCCTGCCAAACTGTTACTATCTGACATTAGAACAAAGAAAGAAAAAGATCTCAAAAGAATAATAAAGTTGTCATGGAAACATGCTTATCTTCAGAATTCCCTAAGTGCAGTCATGAAGAAATGCAGAATTTGCCTGCATACCTTTAAGACTCTGAGGGACAATTTTACCTTTTAGACACAAAGTAATTGCAGTTGTGTTTTTTTAACCCTTAAATGTTTGAAAGAGATCCGCGTCACAGAACAGGAAGAGAGATACAACATAAATTAATGCTTTAAGTTTGAATACTTCTGCCAAGAGCTATTTTGGAAACTCAATTCAACAGGTACTCAATGGATTCGAATAGTTTCTTTTTTTCTTTTTGTTTCATCTTATTTAGTTATGCCTCCATGGCAGAGGAAAGAAATGATAAGGTGCAATGTAACTTTTTCTGAATCATCTGAGAAAATTTTTTCCTTGTACAAATGGACTCTTTCTTTAACAGTTAGCATTAACTTTTTGTCTGTTTTGGTAGTGGAACAGCAGTCTGTCTCACTAAAGCCATAAAAATGTTTCTATCTTGCACAGTTTACTGAAATACACTGTGTAGTGTCTGTAACTCACAAACGTTTGTTATGCATGCGATTCTCTTTTCTCTTGATTTTGTTCATAGAAATGCCAGAGCTTGCATAACATACACAATAAATGTCACGATGTGGTTTTTTTTCATCCCAAGAGATGTAAATGGACTAACAAATTTCTAACAATTTGTTCTAGCAGTTCTTTATTTAGGTAATACCACAACAAAAGATACTTGGAATAAGCAAAGAATTACCCAACCTAAAGATTCAAACCCCGATTTCCTTGTTTTTCCTGTATATTCAGTATCTTATTCCTGTGATGTACCTAAGAATGCTTATTTTAAACACTGATAGCATAAGAGAAACAATAAAATTTTGATTTAACTTGTAGAGATTGGTTATTACGTGGCTCTTGAACCATGACCCTGCAGCAAGACCAACAGCTGTGGAGCTGTTAAAAAGTGAACATCTTCCACCACCACAAATGGAAGAGTCTGAGCTTCATGAAGTGCTTCACCATACCTTAGCCAACGTGGATGGCAAGGCCTACCGCACTATGATGAGTCAGATATTTTCACAGCGCATCTCTCCAGCTATAGACTACACCTACGACAGTGATACGCTGAAGGTTTGTAGCTGTTAAGGGCTGTTGGGTTTTTGGTTTATTTCCTGAGTTGGATTTTTAAAAATCAACCACAAAAAAAAAGTTGTTATGGTTGACTGCAAAGCACACATGAGATAATTGCTTTATCTCTTAAAATCAACCTTTGCATGAGTTACTATTTAAAGCTACGCATTTGCAATGTGGGGCCCACATAACCCGCTTGGTATTTAACCTTACATTGATTCTTCAATGAAGAAATAAGCTTTGTTCTTAACCTCTCTTAAACTGATAGTACTTAGCATCTGATTGCCAGCATAAATTGTTGGCTTTGAGTGTTTTCTCTTGTTCTAATGATGGTAAAATAATCCTTTAAGTTCTTAAATCTTTGTAAAGAAGTGCAAGGTGACAGTAAAATAATGCTTTGTATAGCTATTGTTCTTTTTTGTTGTGGAAGCAATACAGTTGATTATAGCGAAAGAAGATAGTACAATATTTTTTACCTATATTAAGTGGAATATTCCTTGCATATAAATTATGTATGTACTTTTTATTTGTGATGGTTTCAGGGCAGTTTTTCTGTTTGGGCAGCCAAGATCCAGCAGCACGTGTGTGAGACTATCGGTCGGATATTTAAAAGACACGGTGAGCGTGTTTACAGAAGTTGTTCATTTCCCTTTTTCATGACTGAGTGGATTTAAGGGAAAGGAACGATTTTGCTATCACGAGTCACAGAGTTTGTTCAGTAGTTGGGTACTATTTGAAATTTTAAATTTTTGGCTGTTAACTTGAAGTCTGAATGATTTAAGTTTTCCATAGGAAGAACAGTTAAAATCTTAATTTCATCTTCGAACGTATCTGGTTCTGATGAAGCTGTAGGAGCTTTCAGATGCAGAATGCTACGTTAAATTTAGATACGAATATGTGGATAGCCCTACAGTGAAAGACCAGACATCCATGTGACACAGCACCCTCCCTCTGAATGGAGCCACAAGGCAAATGGCCAAGGAAAGGAAGTAAGAACAGAGCAGCCATACAGTGGTGCTTTCATTGATACTGCTCTCAGATGTGCCCTTGGGAGACTTCCTGAGCCAGAGCTAGTGTCATGATCTTCAACAGTCTTCAGTGGTTTTTCTCTCTGTGACTTCATCTACTCATTAGTATTTGCTTCAAATTAGTTTTTAAAAAAGGAAGAAAACTCATGTACATACTGCCCCGTCTGAAATGTTTTATGTGGTGCTATTGTATGGTTTGTTATATTTTCTATAAAAACGAGTAATCTTTAAAACAGAAACTGGAAGATTTCCTGGTAGATCACAATCTGATTAAACACAATCGGGGTTTCGCAGTAATAAAAGAAGAGAAACTGGGAAATATGAAGCCAAATAAAGATGAGTTACTTCTTTTCCCTCCATTAAAACTTATCAAACTTTCTAGCATTTATCAGCAGCTTGGAGATTAAAAGAGTGAAAAATTGTCAGAAAAGACAGGGGAGCTGGATGTATTTTCTGTTAGATTTTATCTGCCATCTGTAAGAGTAACTTGTATTTGGAGCTTTTTAAGTTTTTTCCCCCCAAGTATTTTTTCCATGATTAGTGATATTATCATTTATAGTAGAGTTTCAGTGAGGATTAGATTCAGATAGAACAGTGGCTGCACTCTGAGCATGGAAGACTGAACATCAAAGTCTGTTTGATAGATTTCTTTAATAGATTTTCCTATTCCACCATTTAAAGACATCTAAAAGAATGTAATTTTAAAAGATATTGATCACTGCAAAGTTGTTCATGAATTTGCAAAAACAGATGTTACTTCTGAAGATAATAGCATTGTGCTGGTTTTGTGTAGGAGCCATCAAGCTGCAAACTCCATTGCTAATGCCTAGAAATAAAAAACTGTATGAACATAATGAAGCTTCCTATTTCATGGATCACAGTGGGATGCTGGTTATGCTTCCTTATGACCTCAGAGTAAGTGTTATCTTCCTTGCTGGCAGTGCTGGAGTTGAAGATGGCTGTTTGTCCATACATTTAGCTCACTGAGTTTGGTTTAATGTGTGCACTTTCCCTAACTGCTGAAGCAGTACATCTTTCAGCATCTGTTATGTTTTTCTTAATGCTGCCCTCCTGGTTTTGACAGCTGCAGCCCTGACTGTTTAGGGAAGAGGTGCACTATTTCCTTTTCTCTTTTTTTAACCAAAGGTAAAGGTAATGCTACATTATAAATGTGGTAGATGTCACTGCTGCTTTTTTTTTCTTGTGCGTACTTGAGGCAAATAATTTTACCTGTGATAAATGAAAAAATATTCTCATCCCTTTCTTATTTGTATGTCTTCCTAAAGAACATGCAACATTCTGTCCAATTTTATGTCCCTCTCTAACATACACAGTTAAGCATCATTCTCCTCTGAGAGGAACAGCATGTGTAGCTGAAATCTTACTATCCATGATTCAGCACTACTCAATTATAGGTAATACTGGTATTGTTAATTGCTTTGCACTTAATTAAAACTTAAGTGCTTTAAATTTTATTTTTGTGTTTATTACTGACAGGTAGATTACCTGACCTTTTATCTCTTACATTAATTTAACACCAGTGTGACTCCCCTTTCCTTTGCATTTAGAACATTCAGTTATACAGTGTGATTCACAGTTAAGGACACGTGCAGCATCTACAGTATTTATCTCTCTTTTGGACTTTTTTGTTTTGGAAGATGTGTTGATCAATGATTTATTAAACAATTTTTTGTATCTTTCTCTAAACAACAAAATAGCTGACAGTACATTTTAATAGGCTTCAAGACAAGTTTATGATGTATTTTGTCCTTCTCCAAGCTGTCCTAGGAACATTTTTTGTTTTCCGTTGTTTTTTTTCGTGTGTGTGTGGTTGTTTAAGACTTGCCACAAAGATGATTTATGTTGTTTGGCCATGGCAAATATTTATGGCATTATTACATGTGAGAATAGAAATGCTGATTGCATGCTAGTAATTCACCTGCCGCGTAAGGACATCACTAGACCACTTTTGTTTGAACAATTTTTGTTTTGTTTTCCAGATTCCTTTTGCAAGATTTGTAGCTAGAAACAATATATCAAACTTGAAAAGGTAAGGGACGTGTGGATGTTGTGCAGAGATGCTGTGCTACATGACACTGAATGCTGAAGATGCTGATTTGTTCTTCAACGTTTCCCTCAGATACTGTATTGAGCGAGTTTTCAGACCTCGGAAGTTGGACCGCTGTCATCCCAAAGAACTTCTGGAATGTGCATTTGACATTATTACATCCACTGGAAATAGCTTTTTGCCTTTAGCAGAAACCATTTATGCAATTTCAGAAATCATTCAGGAGTTTTCAGTGCTACAGGTAGATTCTCTAATTGTACCTTTTGATTTATGTTTTTTTTTCCTCTTTTTCCATCTCAAAATGTTAATGTAAGTTAATGTACAGAACTTTCTGCTTACAGGTTTTACCAATAGTCATGTGTAGAACATTGTTGTGTGTTTTCGTAGGTGAACATAAAATGATGCAAAAATTTGTGTGTGCATCAGAAATACTAACCGAGTCCCTACAGTGCCATTGAAATAGATCTGCCTTCTGTTGGGCAAGTAATTACTGTAGAATGGGGCAATCCTTGCCATTCTTCATTTATAAATGAAAGGTAAGGTGATGGAAGGAGAGGTCTGAACAGTTGGAGATGTTACTGAAGGTTTATAAAACCTGTGAGTTTTCTTTTTGCATGTGTGTTTTCCTTAGTGCTTAGGTGAATAGAAATGCTAATAAAACGTTCCTCGTTTTCTTCCTTTTCATTTATTTATTTACTTATTTTAATTATTATTATTTTTTGAACTCAGGAAAGAAATTACAGTATCTACTTGAACCATACTTCCTTATTGAAAGCTATACTTTTGCACTGTGGGATACCAGAGGAGAAACTGAATCAAGTTTACATCATTCTCTATGATGCTGTGGTAAGATATGAATTATTAAACTAATCTTCGTAGACATAGATTAGGGTATCTTACTTAGAGGAGCCATCTCTAAAAATGAGTAACAGGGCATCGCCAGCGTAACAAGGAACATCCTGTTAGATATAAAGGCTGCCTACCTTTGGGCAGTGAACTCAGATTAATATGTTCTCAGTTATTTCTGAATTTGGATGTTTTGAGATAATTTTTTAAATAAGTATTCATGTGGTAAATATTCACCTGTGTAGTTAAGAACTGGTAAAAATAAATGAATCTTAATATCATAGTATATTTTTTTCCACTTAATAAGCAAAGAAAATGGATGAAATTAAATTATTAAGGTAGTATTTAAATCCAAAAAAATGTCTATTTCATAATGCTTTATGGTTCAATTTTCAATTATTTAATTTTATTTGTTATCATTTTAATTAACACATGGGAATTCTTGTATTCATTTACGCAGAAGTGCTTTTCAACAGAAGTTTACATTTTTATACTTCTTCCTGTTCCTTCGACTAAGCCAAATATGGCCTCACTAAAACATCAGTAGAAAATGTGTTACTTATCAGCTTTGCTTTTTTACGGTACGATTGAAGTTTGTGAATACAGCCTGTAATTAAAAGCATTGGAGCCTTGTGTTTTAATTCTTCTCAGCAGTAATGTTTGCTGCAACGTACTTGCTCTGAATATGTTTGCACTTCTTTCTCTTGCAGACTGAAAAGCTAACTAAAAGAGAAGTGGAAGCCAAATTCTGTAATCTCTCTCTCACGTCAAATAGTGTGAGTAATTTTAAGTTGTTGTTAAATTCCCCATAACTTGCCATAAGCTACTTAAGTTTTACTTACTTTGAAATTTACTCAACCAGGATGAAAGAATCAATTGTTAAATCCGCTGTGCAAAACAGATTAATCTCTTTGAAAGTGGTTTGAGTTTGTTCTGCTCTCCATTGCAGTATGGCTACTTTCCATGTTAATCTCTTCTCTTAAACATATTTTTGAAACTATGGTAATGAAAGGGTAGATGGAATTCCGTACAGTGACGTGTAGTAAAACAAACTGAGAGAAATTATTAAAAAAAAAAAGTCAGCAACCGTTGATGAGTGTGCATACAGAAAGTTGTGTTGATTTCTGGATGCCCCAATGAGAGTTGTAAATGTCCATTCCTTTCCTCAACTCAGTAGGTAGACAAAGGCTGCTAGGTCAAACAAGCAAAAAAAGGCTGATATTGAACAGACAAATATTTTCCATTTTTCTCAAAGTGTTCTGTTATGAGCACCTTCACTGGTGCTATTTGTTGTTTTTGTTTTTAGCTTTCTCGACTCTACAGGTTCATTGAACAGAAGGGAGAAGCAAGTAATGTATTTCCATTTTTAAACACAATGATAAAACAAAAGCCAGGCGTGACTCAGCTGCTGAAGCATGGTATGAAGGATCTAGAGGAAGTAATCGGTCTGCTAAAACAACTTGGAATAAAACTTCAGGTTTGTAGAAACACTTTGCTAATAAATCAGTTGTTTGTAGGCTTCTGGGCCCTGTAATTTATCACAAAACAAACTAATGATATTTGAGAGTAGAAAAAGCACGCTGAAAGATCTTTGATAGCAGGTAATAATATTGATAGTCATTTTGGGAGAGGTGTTTGAAGAACAGGATCTTTTTTCAGTTGTAAGTCTCTGGCTCCATTTCTATCTAATTACAAACAGATTATCTTTCCAACCAAGATTGAAGCGTAAAGAAATGTTTTGAAATAAGCTATAAATATTTTTTAAATGCAGAAAGCTGATGCTTACTGATCATGTTCCACTTTCCTTATGGCTTGCTGTTTAGTTTTCTTGTGATGTGTTAAGCTTCAGGTATTGTTTCCTTACTTTTTAATCGTATCTTAATCTTTGGAGATAATCTTTCCATATGTCTTCTTATGTGAGAACAGTCTTGTTAGCGCATACATCTAATGGGAAATAAATTACATTAACCAGTAATGGTAGAGGAATTGTTCACTTATGCATTTTTATTTTACAGATTTCCATAAATCTGGGACTAGTTTACAAAATACAGCAACACAATGGTATCATCTTCCAGTTTGTAGCATACATCAAAAGAAGGCAAAGAACTGTGCCTGAAATTCTTGCTGCCGGGGGCAGATATGATCATCTGGTATGTGTACATCTCTTAATGAATTTATAGGAACAGAGAACACAAAGAAGTGAAAAATGAAAAATCTTTCTGACATTTTCCAAAGATAACTATTTGGTTCTTTAGTTTTGTCTTTTTTTTTTTTATCTTCAGATCCCACAGTTTAGAGGACCGCAGGCAGTAGGACCGGTGCCTTCAGCTGTTGGAGTCAGCATAGCTATAGATAAAATAACTGCTGCTGTTTCCAGTATGGAGGATACTGTAAGTGTGGTGCTGGGGAGATGGGAATGTTTGTTTGCTTACTTCTGACAGTAACTTACCTGTAACCACAGATGGGCAAAAAATAACAGATTCAGATGTGATCCAAAAAACCATTCTGAAACAGCAAACATCAAGTTGACTTGTTTTCTTCCATGTCTACACATAGCATTATTTAGTGAAGCAAGGGAACGGGCAATCTTCAGTTTTAGAACTTTTTAATGTAATGGGCCTTTCCTCAGCTTAAATGCTGTTTCAGATGAAAGAATACAACTGTAGATATTCAGCTATTCTTATTTTGCCTCTTCCAGGAAGGAACTTTAAGAAAATGGACTTTGGATGTCACACAATTTCATTTGGTTGTGGAATATGTTATTTCATTAACTATTTTTTTGTAAGAATAAATTAACATTGCTAAGTTCATTGGGAAGGGAAGAACAGAATAGGCTGGGAGGCTTTTGTAGGCTGAGGCTTTGCAGTTGCTTGTTGTCAAAGAGTAAGCTTCAGCACCTTCCAAATGTGCTCGGGTGGCTTTAGAAAGAGGTGATCTAACACCTTTTGCAGGTTGTTACATTATGAAAAATGTATCCTTCTTAGTTACTTCTAACTCCATTAATAAACTGGAAATGGTCTGGTGGCTAATATTGTCCCCCTTGTTCTTACTTTTCCTCCAGATTTCTGTCAGCTCATGTGACTTGCTGGTTGTAAGTGTTGGTCAGATGTCAATGGGGAGAGCTATCAATATTGTTCAGAAACTTTGGACTGCAGGAATTCCAGCTGAAATAATGTATGACTGGTCCCAGGTAGAATTTCTATCTACATGTATTAATTATGTTGCTGTTCTCTAAGATTAGCACAGGCTGAGACCATCCTTTTTCAATTTTTTAAAATTAGTTGTAATTGAATCACAAATTCAGAAAACTGAGAATGCAGGTTGCTGTTTGGGTAGATTCTCACTGTCCTTGCATGCTCTTCAGCTACCAGACCTTTTAAAAATGTGTAGGAGAACTCCTCAGAGCACAGTGGAATTAAGTGACCTTCCCTGGTTATAAACTGAGTGTAGAGTCCAAGCTGTATTGGAATGAAGGGGGAAAGTCACAGAATAAAGTCACAGAGCTAACTGGCCTCATTTAAGCATATTTCATTGCCAGTGAAGGCAATGAAAGAGGTGACCTGAAGGTGCCACCCTAACAGAATGGATCTCCAAATAGACCTTGGTTGGTTCCAGTTATCTTCTAAATCTGTTGAAACGCATTAAAGGCATTTATAGTCTACAGTGAAGGCAGCTGTACGTTGCAGGCGTACATCCTTGCATCTTTACCTATGCTGAAAGGAGACTGGACTGCATTTCACTTATCTTCTATTACTAATGATTCCTTTTGGAGGACAGATGGCAAAGAGGAAACAGTCATTTACCCCAGTGCTGCATTGCTGAAAGGGTTGGATAGCTGGGAGAGGTGTTGTGCTGGTGAGCATGCCTTGCCCAGAAAGAGGATCCAACCAACATTCTGTGAAGGAACTGGGACTGCAGGGCTTAGACTTACATTTTGCCTAGAGTATAGACTTAAATTTTGATTCTTAGAGAATGTTAGGTGAATGTATCCATGCAAAATTAAGATTCATCTCCTGGACTTGTTAGTAAAGTTTTCCTCGCTCCGAACTTTCCATATTGAATGTGACTGCTGCATATAAAGTTATTGTAACTGAAGATGGGAAACTGATTATTTAAGTGATCAGTTTAAATTTGTTAAATTTGCATCCCATTCCTCTTTCCCTTTTCCTATTTCAGTCCCAGGAAGAACTGCAAGAGTATTGCAGATGTTCTGGGATTACATACGTAGCTCTTGTATCAGACAAAGAAGGAAGTCATGTAAAGGTAAGCGTGGTATCAGAGGACATTCAGTAGTGTTTCAGGTTGATAAATCTGTTCTGTATTTTTTATTTCTTAGGATCATAAACATTTCATTTTTCTATCAAATATTTCAGTAGATGGAATTCAAGTGAATGTAGATTTGGCTGCTAAGTACTAGAATGTTAAAAGGAAAAGCCCCAAACCTAATAAGCTCTTATTAATATGGTATCTGCACCTCTGAACCATTTTGTTCAATGTCATCTATCACATATGAGATAAAAGTAGATGAGATAGTTTAAGCTTTGGGAATGTGGAGTAGATTAGTTGGTTGAAAATATATAGAAATCAAAGATTTAATGGACAGTGATTGATTGCTAATGATGACAGCTTCTTCCATTTGACTGCTTCACCTTTAATAGGTGAATAACCCAGTTTGGTCTTGAGACATTTATTCATATGCTGCTTTAAGAAACAACATTAAGACTCACTGAAATACATCATAGGTGAAATCCTTTGAGAAAGACAGACAGACGGAGAAAAGGATTTTTGAATCCGACTTAGTAGATCACCTGGTCCAGAAACTGAAAACTAAAATCTGTGATGAAAGATGTAGTAGGTAAGTTAAAAAAATTCTTCGCAAAGTAAAGACATAAATATGGTTTTCTTAATGAAATAATTATATACTCAGTTAAACCTTGGTAGTACTCAACATAGAACATGAGCTTTACTGATTTCTTTTTGAGGGGAGAAGAAAGCAAAAGGCTTAGCTACAGAATTTTATTATTAAGAGACTGATTTCCCTAGAAGCTGTTATACTGAAACATGGTTAGTGCTTCTCAAATTAGAAGACTACGTATGTATCCATCCAGCTCAAATGAAACTAAAACACCAGTATCATTTGTATGGCAGGACTGCCTGCAAGTTCCCATTACTGACTAGAAATGATTTACATTCATGCACTCTGTAATCAAAGAATTTAAGCAGCAGGTCCCTCTCATTTTGAGGCAGCGCTCATAGGGTAAAAATGAATGTGTGACTCCAGCACAACTGCATACCTTGACTGGCACACGTGAAAGTAACACCTGGCAAAGACTCAGGGTGTGCAGCAGGACTGTGTGTCTTTGCTGAAATTACTCTTTGTTGTGCTGAACAGCAATGCAGAAATCACAGGAAAGGCAACAGTTACACTGCTGTGCACAAGCAGTAGAGCTGTTACGCATAGAATATTATATTATATATTATAAAATATTATATATACATATATATAATATTATATTATATATTATAAAATATATGCTGGAACACTGATTTATACATTTGTATTACATATACGTACATGTGTATGTAAATACGGTAGCGATAGCAGGAAGAGTGTCTGAATTCTAGTTTATATGAATAAGCCAACAGATTGGATATCCGTAATATTTCTGAATTAACAGTAAAGAAAATCTTTATGCTATGAAATGCGTAACTCAAAAATGTTGTGTGCAGGTGGATGACATCTGCTGCCCACCTCATTCTTCCTTTATCTGGCCTCTGCCAGTTGTGGCATTTTGCAACTAACCTTGTTCTCATGTGTTTTGTGGCAGATCTGTAGGATCTATATATTCTTTCATGCTGTGAAAGAAAAGCATACTTTCTAAAGACTACCTTTAGATCCTGGGAGCAGAATACAGAGAAAAAATCATATTTGGTAATAATAAAAATGCAACAATTACAATCATAGTAGTACTGTCAAAGTAAATGGATCCAAATAATCAAAAGTTAATTTTGATTTGTAAGATCTCAAGTGTAAACACTGCTTTGGTATTCTGGTATCACCAGTATCAACTCTCAGAAATCTGTGAGTTGATTAAGTTAACGATTTAGAGACAAAATTTTCTTAATATATTCTAGCATTAGGATCTAAATCACTCCTGAATCATGGGCAGCACAGCTGTTTGTAGCTAAAGTTAACACAAGGGTTGCTGTGCTGTTGACAAGCAGTAGTCCAATACAATAGCAATACAATCGTTTCTCGTTTGCTGGGCCTGATGCATCAAATTTGCTAATGTAATCCTGTATGAGTTCCTGTCTGTTCCAGAACAAAGCATAAATTTATCTGTTGGAATGAAATAATTGTGCATGAACCACAGCCTGAAACCATGTGTTATCAGAGCATGCCTTCATTATTGTTAATTTGTTTCCTTAACTGTCCTTGTTAACTTTCAGAGAAACCTCAGATAACCTCTCAGTACCAAACCAAAAGGGATCATTCGCTAATAGTTCAGGTATTTATTCTCCACTTAATAAATCACTGAAAATGATTTCTCTTTGTGTTGAGTTCTGTTAGAAGATCTTGCTGGATCATACATTCTGCAAGTATTGCCAAGGTCAGCAAAGGGACACATTTTCTAGCAGTGCATCTTCTCAGAAACACTTCCCCCTACTCTCAAACACGTTTCAAAGTGAATTAAAACAAACTTTCTCCTGGGTCTGTGCATTAAATCGTTTTTTCAATCTTATAATAGCTTTCCTTTTTTGATACTGTGTATACTAAGTTCTTTTATAAATTTTGTAAGCCATTTGGAACTTTTTAGTACAGCACTTTCTTGACATAAGATATCAAATTTTTATTCACGCCAGCCAGCCTTTCACAGTCATAGGCATGCATTTTGAGAACTTATATGCTTATTTCACCTCCAATGGGCTTGATTAACTGTACTTTTTAGCAGCTTTTTAAATCCTGCACTACATGTTAAGCTTATTGGTGAATTTTCTGTTTCTTGCTACTTTTTTTTTCCTGTTATGAGAGAATACAATGTAAAACTCTACATTTTAGGTGCATTTGAGTCGCATGGAACTCTTGTAGTGCCTAATGTCAGTGTTATAGCTCCTGAGAAGTTATCTGCCAGTGCCAGACGTCGCCAAGAAATTCAGGTACACGTGTGCCCAATAAGTATAAAGAACTAAGCCTCTGAAATACAGTATTATTGTAATGTAAAAAGATTGCACGATGTGACAATACAATTATCAGTTTGCTTACTTAGGGTTAGTGGCTTCAAGATATTAGAGTACAGAAGACATTAATGTAAGGCTGCAACTGTTTCTATAAAATGCTACCTTTGCAAAATTATCGTAGCTTGCTTGCTAGCTATACAGCTGTGTATGTATAGATACTTGATGTATATAAGTATGAAGAAGAGTGAGCCATACTGTGCTGTGCCCTGCAGTCATAGGTTCTCACCTAATAGCCAGAAAGGCAGCTTGTAACTTCATATACCAGGCTTCACAACCTAGTGTGCAGCCCAGTCTGCTTTAGTGCAGTACTGCTACTACCAAATCTGTATCATTACAGCAAGATTGTTCAGCCCCAGTCTCCTTCCTGTCTACTTATCAAGGTTTGTTGTGGATGTTACTGAAAGTGATACTGACGGTGAATTTTAGTTTAAATGTGTAGTTCTGCATCTCGTGCTAGAAGCAGCCTCTTCTGTTCTCATAATCTATGAAACAGAGAACAGTTGTTCTCCACCTTGGTCACAAAAGCAGTGAATTACTTTTGGCCATCTTTTGTTGACAGGTGCAAACAAGACTGCAGACATTTGTTTCTAGCTTGCAACAGAAAACAAGTGAAATTGAGATTTTGGCAGTAAGTATTTTGGCAAAAGCTTAAATTAATTTCAAATCTGTAATCGAATTCAATGATGCATCTGGAAGAAACTGCTACTACAAGCCTTGCATTAGGGACAGCAAATTAACCAAAGAAACTCTTGGCCACGTTGTGCATCTTTAATCCTTGAGAAGTATCTCAGACTGTTTGTACTGTCCAATTGTACACACCAAAATGGAACAAGTACTTAGTTGTAAGGTCTTAAGCTGTACTTATCCTGTTGTGGTAATTTAGTAACTTGTTCCTGCCAGATTTGTTCTTACAGTTAAACTGATCCAGCTGTTGTATATGGCTTTCAGACTTTGGTGTATGCTTTTCAAGAAAAAAGTACTTCCTATTTGCCTGCACCTGTATGGAACATTCCATAATGGAATCTGTCTTTACCAGTTTATTTTAAATGCTTTGTATATTCCTAGCACTGTCAGCATGAGTGCTTCTTTGGAATTGAAAAAGTGACTCCCCTTACTGCAGCTAATCCCCAGTTGGCAAACTGATGATAGAAATGTTAAATATTTCATTTCTTGATATTGCTGCAGGTAGATCTGCCAAAAGAAACTCTGATACACTTCTTATTATTAGAGGTAAGCAATTAAGTATTGTAGTTGAAACTCTAGTGGAAGTGTAGGTTAGATGAACGTACAATTTGCCTGTTGTATTTGTTCTCCTTTGAAGAATTTGAATTAGGCTTTAAACCTGAAAGCAATTTTCTACCCAGAGAGCTTAACTGAGGCTAGAAAAACCTTTTTGGGAAATGCCCAAGTTACACAAGACACCATTAGGAGATCCTAATCCAAAGCTATGGATTTTTCCCAGAAGTTATCTGAAATCCAAACTTGTTGTGTATTTTCCAAAACAAGTAAGTTTTAACTTGCAGTCTCAGCAAAGTTGTTTCTTTCTTGAAGCTGTTAATGAAGGAGGACCCGAGACACAGAGGCAGTTGATACGAGTACAGCAGCTGGAACTTCTTTTCTTAGTAAAGCCAAGAAAAACAAGATGTATAAGTATTATATAGGCCCCTTTAACAATTCAGAAGCTATTTGATTAGGAAAAAAGAATGCTGTAGACAAAGCAGTGGCTTTGAAGTCAGAAGTTCTTAACTACAGTTGGAGACCTCTCCATCTTCCCCAAAAATACAAATGACATCCTGCCTGTAGAAGGATGTAGATCTAGTACTCCTTTTAACACCTCCCACAACGCTGCTCTGCTCTGAAGCAGTGCTCACGCAGTCATCAGACTTCAGTGAAACATGAGAACATTTCAAAATACCTCTTTCACCCAGTCTTCCAAAACATGGAGATAGTTTATCAGGGAACAGGCACATGATCAGCTTGTATCCATCAATTTTCACTGCCCTTATGCTAAAATTCTCTTATTCCATCCAGCACTGCTAAAAGGATAGAGCTTCCTTGTTTGCTGAACTGTTTTTCTTAAGCAATCACTGAAAAGCTTCATTCTTAACACCTTTTCTTAAGCAATAAAGGCAAATTTAAATCCTTTTAATACCCTGTTTGATTAAGGAGAATTGACATTACACTGTTCAGAACACTGAATCCTTCCAAGAGAAGCACTTCCTTCACTAGAGAATACTACAGTTTCTTGTCATTTTATTCCTTAGTTTGATGGAGCCAGACATGCCTTTGATGCTACTGTGAGACAACTGATGTCACGATGGCCAAAACAGAGATGTTCATACTTGCAAGCAATCTGTGATGAAATTTACAGTATCAAAATGGAGAAGAGGTAAATCTAGGTTCTTAAAGGTGCATGAAATATCCCATCGATTTCTGCATTTCAGCTTCATCTAATAAGCTGCTCTTCGGTTGTTCTCCCCTTTCCCTCTCCCCAAGTACAAAAAAGAAATATTCAGGCCTGTTTCTTCAAGTGCTATTTTTGGCTAACAGGAAACAAAATGGGGGGTTAACACCATCTAATCCTCACTTCAGGTAATCTAAATTCTACCCTTCGTAAGCCTTTTCAAGAAATTCTAAACTGCACTCATTCATTTATTTTGTTGCTTTCTTCAAACGACTGAATAGTAAATACAAATATGTTCAAGTATGTTTCCACTACTTGTTTCCACAAGTGCACTGTGACCCTCTTTCCTTGTGGGTGGGACTTCTGAGTTCCTCCTGTTTTGAAAGAATACAATTGGAATCTGACACAAATTTAAAAAGATTATTTTTGTTTCCTTTGCAGGGTTCCTGTGCTCATCCTGTACAGTTACCGAGATGAATGCAAGGTTTTGTTTTAGTGCTCGGAGCATCTTTTATGGGATGCTCTTACTAACAGACAACAGTGTTTTCCACAAAGGAATTTCATTTGTAATATAAGCTGTAAATTTATTCCAAGAAATGGAAATAAATGTTTTATAGGTATTAAAGAAGCAGTCTGACTACAGCCAGAGATATGTATTACTGTGTAATTCTTGCTCCCTTACAATGGAAATTAGCAGCTGTGTAAGTGTAAAATGATTTACTTAAATTCAGCTTAGAATGCCATTTATGTCCTTATGCAACAATGCTGAAATGAGAATCTCAGTTCAAGGATTAGAGAATATGATTATCTTCTACTGTAAATGACTTTTGATGAAGAACTTTTGGGTAATAAAAGGTTTGGCTACTGAGCCTTTTTGAAATATGTATTAGAAAGTTTTGTCTTTTTTTAATTCATCTTAAATCTTTCTGTAAAACATGGTAGCTGAATTCATAAAACACATGAAGCTGAATTTTGCAAGCCTGGCTGCCTACATCCATCCTGCTCCCACACTTTCCCATTCAAAACAAACAGCTGCTCCATGGGAGACAGAACTTAAACCCTATGCAGAAAAACTTATTTTAAACGTGAAGGTCCTGAAAGTAAGACTTCAGAGAAACCTGACATACTTAGAAGCGTAACAGAAGTTTTGAACTAGCAAACTTAAGTTTAGAATCCACATGAAGAAAGCCTTTGAAGACATAATGATTAAAGGAATCTTAATTTCTTCCCAGTCAATGCTGTTTCGAATTACTAGTGTGTGTATTTAAAACTAAGCTGCACTCCCAACACATCAGGAAAAATAAGCTGAATAAATGTAAGGATGAGTAACAGCCTTAGTTGCTGTATATAATGCATTATATGTCACATCAATCTCAATATACCAGAGTGAATATGCAAAAAAAGCAATCTATGCCTGGACATACACTGGTGTTTAAGTAACTTGTTCCTACTTCTTTCTCTTAAAACAAAGGATTGTTCTCAGCACTGAAGGTCGGTGCATTAAGAAATACCCACCTATTCTGCCTTTTTCTCACAGCGACAAGGAGGGTGAAATTAGAACATATAAAGATGTAAGGTCAATGACAAATCAGCCCAAAAACCTCCGAGAACTGTGAGGTTGCAACAGCAACATGAAGTAACTCTGGCAGTACTGGTCCTAAAGTCACAGATAATGGGATAATTCCTAGCCATTCACCAGACAAGTCACATCAGTCATTACAACTAAATCCATTTCTCATTGTGTTTAATAGGAACAAGTATTCATCTTTTACATCTGCTCATATGAAGGAGTTACTTTACGATGTGAAAATGGGGAAATCCAGATCCCTGAATATGTTGAAGGATGAAGCCTTAAAAAACAAACGCTCAGGTGACACAAGCATTCTTAAGCTATGTCTGAAGGAACCATGATGCAGTATCCTGCCCTGCCCTCCCCGCCCCAAGCCAGGCTCAGCACAGCTGGGTCAGCATGGAGAAAAGGCACAGCTGCTAAGCTCTGTGGGAGCTCAAACACATTCTGGCTGCCTTACAGACATCTGTACTGCATCGTGTAAACAAGTCCCTCAAAATAAGACAAACAGGAAAGCTGCTGTTCCTGGTAATAGGTTGGCACCTGCTTTCCCTGGTATTACTGCGGCTTATCTATAAAACTGGGCATCTGTCACCAAGACTCCTGTTCCAGTCTCACTTTGCTCATGGTGCTGTGCATTACTCTTCACCTGTTACTCCCTAGATGGGTTTTGCACTGCCCACTTGTATAATACAAAACATACAGCAGTATAAGTACAAAACTAGTTGGCAGACGAGTGTAAAGCTATTCTGGTAAAATCTTGTAAATACTCCTGCCATACAACAATCCACAGAAAGCACCTTCTGCCTTTCAATTTAAACAAAAGTACTGATCACATCCCAGTATCCTGCTGGAAAAGAAAAGCCAAAGACAAGTGGTAACTCAAAAAGAAATGGACTTTGCTTTGAGCAAGGGTCAAGTCTATTACAGTGATGGTAGGACACTGTCCATCACTGCGTTGCTTTACTCTTCTTGTTTTTGCTTTTCTTGTCCTTTTTCTTCAAGCCATCCATGTTAGCTCTCAGCAAATTAGAATACGCCTGAAACAACAATTAGAACCATTAAAAGAAGAGATACTTCAAGTATATACTAGTTTACATACTGTTCATGGATGCGTATCTTCATTTTCTCAGTTACAGATAGCCTTTCTCTACTACCCTGGGAAACTTGTTTCTAAACCAATGTAGAAAGTTAGATAAAACCACTGAATTGTTTTACATGGATGGATGTGTGCTGTCTGAGATTAATCTGTATGCCAGTGCAGTGCTGAACCAACCTGGCCCCAGCTCTCCATTGCTCCTACTGCCTACTCCCCAATACCTACAGAAAAGGAAAATAGAAAGCTTGCAAAACTTACCATCTGGAATTTATTTACTTCCTTTGAGCTCACCTACAAAAGTAATACCAGAGGTTAACCAAGAGAGCACTGGCTTCCATTACAAGCTATCAGTACATATTCACCCACCAGTAGCTATCTCTTTTCACAACATCACGTATATGTACATATACACATAGGCTGTACTGACATGCCATAATACTTCACTGACATAGAAAACTGAAAACACTCCTAATTAGATTAAAGCAATCCTCAGAAGGTTGTCCTTCCCAAATCCATTCATTTTCACATAGGAAAGAGGTGAAGAAACATTCTAGTAAAGAATATTTGCTTCTACTATGAGGTCACGCTTTAATTGTAGGTGGAAACACAAATCCTGGAATGAAATGCTATAGCCCAGATTCTCTCAATTATTTCTAAAATTAATGCTTTCCCTTAGATTACATCACAGAGGACATTTAAAGTCAGCTAAAGCCTTTCCCAATCTCTTATTCAAAATAAACACATCAGGTCCCCAACTTCAAAAGTTAACATTTCCTGAAATACAAGAAGCTCTGTAAATGAGGGAGGGGGTAATTTAAACAAACAAAGAAACCTAGGCATGCTAAGTACGATTGAGGCTTCAAAGCGTCTGCCCCATACCACATATCCTTGACAAGAAACAAGAATCCTTTTTCTACTACTTCAGTCAAAGAACATCTCCCTATTTCCTGGCTGCTACAGTAATGCCAGGCCTATCTTTGTTAATTCCATCAAGCTCTGTAAGAAGCTGCCTCCATCACCTGAGCTTGACTGTAGGACCTTTCTCCCTGTAGCCATGGCATTTTTCTCACCCTGCAGGTTCCATCACTGTCCCGTGGCTTTCTGCCCACACCATCCTCATCTCTCTAGAATCAGTTTCCCCTCTCCCTCCCTCAACACCCAAGGTTGTGGAAAACAGACACAGTCCTTTCCTGCTTGCTCAGCAATACCATTTTGAAGCAAAATCTGGTAAAGAAAGTACAACTAAACAGTTGTCCTATCTGTAATACACTTAGTAAGTGTAACGTTTTGGCATCCCAATGTCAGCTGTGCCTTCAGTTACTTCCATGTAGAACAAAGGGGGCAGTTCTCGTGCAATCCACTTAAGGCAGCTTCACTTAAATACGGGAGTGTTGCATAAAAGCCAAGTAGGGCTGCTCATCATTCTAACACAGAGCTGTCACTCACCACTGTGCTGATTTTCTTCTTTCCATCAGTAGCTCTTAGAAGACACTTATTGTCTGCTGGCTCAAAACTTTCTACGTGGCCTTTGCGTGGAACTGGTTTTGTTCGACCATCATCTGTATTGGCAAATAGAGAATGTTTATTCACATTTCACTAAAATCGTGCGATGCCTGCTGACCTGAGATGCTACAAATTGCTCATGAGATCAGTAAAACACCTTGAAATTTAGAACAGCCTCAAATGAATGAAAATTTTTCAGATCCCTCCCTCTGCAATTGCAGAATGGTCCACCACATAAACTGGTTCTGCCTGAAAAGAAAGCCAAGAAAAATACGCAAGCTCTCCTACAGACACGCTGTATGGGCTGCTTATTTCAGCAGCACCAGGCTTCAAAGTGATTTAAACTACGGCCCCGGGTATCTATTGCAGAAACAGCACGGCCCAGACGGCGAGGAATCTCAGATCACAGCCTGCCCACCCTTCTCGTGGGAGCAGGGCCCCTCGAGCTGCCACCACCTCGCCGTGCCGAACCTGCAAGGTCTCCAGAGCTGGAAGACCCGTCACAGCCCTGAGGAGGTCACTCCAACCACCCGCTGTCCTCACAGCACGGAATTTTCCTCTCACATCCAATTGGAACCCACCAATAACTATCGAGAAACTTAAGAAAGGTTAAGAACGTTTTAATTCTCCGTTTCCAGAAGCCTAAGAGCTTCCAATTAGCGCCTAACAACCAGAAAGCCCCCACGTTGCCCGCAGCTCGAAACACAGCCGCAGGGTATCGGCTCCGCTGGCGCGCGCCATGCCGCTCTCGCCAGACGCCCCGAAGACGCCCACACCTCTTAGCAGCACCGATTTAAACCGGCACCTCTTAACGCCGCGGCCGCCACACCGAACACTTACATTTCTTCAGCGTTATGAAAACGCTCCCCGAAGTCCTGCACTTCTGGAAGAGTCTCGTCAGCTCCGTGAGGAACTGCAACACAAGCACACCACACCGCCTGGCTGCGGATTCCGCCGCCGGCCCGCTCGCCCGGAGCCGCGCGCACAGCCCCGACCGGGGGGGGCCGGGCCTGGCGCGTCCCGGGGTCCCGCCCGGCCTCCTCCCGCCACGGCCAGCACGGGGACGCCTCGCGCGGCCGGTGACCGGCCGGAGTCCCGAATGCCGAGCCCCGAAGCCCCAACCGTGCGGCTACGCGGCGCGGCCCCACCTGCTCGCTCTCCAGCAGCACCATCGCCCCGCTCGGCTCCACGCCGCGCAGCCGAGCCGGAAGCGCCGCGCTCGCTCGCTCACTCACTCACGCACGCGCTCAGAAGCGCATGCGCGGTGCGAGGCGGAGCCACGCGCACCCCACCCTTCCCTCCCGCCGCTGGAGAGACCGAGTGGGCCCGGCGTCTCGCGCACGGGGGGCGGGGCCGGCGCCGACCGCCTCGCGAGGCCCCGCCCCGCCGAGGGGAGCGCCACGTCAGCCACGCGCCGCCGCCGCCACGCTCCGGCACGGCGTCTGCGGTGCTGCGACGGGCGGCGCTTCGGCTGCTGGCGCCTCGGCCTGCTGGCGTGGCGCTGCTGGAGCGGGCCGTGCGAACGGCTGACCCCAGGGGGGAGAGCCGCGGGCTGGGGCGACGGTGGGCGGCGGTCTAAGGCAGCGCGCGGTCTCGGGCCTCGCAGCTCTCCTCCCGCGGAAAGGCGATTTGTCGTCCCTCCCCACGGCCACAGATGTGGAAGGAATTCCCTGCAGACGGATAGAAAGGAGATGCGCGGGTGGCTGCTCGGCCCCGGCAGCGGGCGCTGATCCCTGCACACGGCGGTGCTGCGGGAGGGCCGCCGTGCCTCCTCGCGTGGTCATCCTCGGGGGGGTCGTTACCCAATACATTAAAAGTACAACAAACAAGCAATTTAGAACCGGAGTCCCGTCCCCAAAACGTCCGCTCTGGTGTCGGCAGTCGCTCGCTGTGTTCTTGCAGACAAACCGCGAGGCAGCAGAGGGCGCTATGATCGCGCACAGCCGGCGTTGCGCAGCAGCCGTCACGGCACCGCCGCAGTCGCCCGTACGGGAACTCCGTTCTCACGGCGGCCCGGCAAGTGCGCTCGTGCAGCGCTGCCGTTCCCTCACCGTGGATGGCCTTATCCTCGTCGTGTTTTCCCACGTGTGACAGCTGAGAAGGGAAGGTTTCAGACATACAAATTCACCTGTGAGGAGCTTATTCTGCTTAAGTCTTCCTGAAGCTGACATTCTCAGGAGACACAACCCATGCTGTGCTCAGAGGTGTGGACAGGCCAAAGCCCTGTCCGGGCTCAGATGGGGATGGTTCCTGCCCCTGCAGCCTGTATCCACAGTGAGCCGAGGCAGCCGCTGCAAGGAGTCGCTGCAGGGATGCGCTGCCTCCAGTGCTGCCCGTTTGGGGAGCGGGCACAACGAGCTCCTCATTGGAGAGGTTGTTGTCAGGGTTTGATTTTCAGGAGAGACCTGAATGAGAATGATGCAGTTGTGTTGCAGATTTTTATAGGCAGCTTGTGAAAGCAAAACAGAAATGGAAATACTAAAACAATTGCAACATACTCCTCCTTGGAAACTACCATGGCCACAGAAACCGGAAGGCAAAAGAAACTTCACTCAGCTTGCCAAAAGAGAAGAAGGGTGGTCATGTAGCTGAAGCACAGGGATTATATCTGAAGGCTGACCCCTCCATGCACCAGTGAGTTCTTGTGCGGTCTCCTCACTTTCCTGTACCACAGCTCCTCTCTCCTGAAGATGAGGGAAGATGCATGTTTACTCTCTCTACTTCTTATGCAACAAAAACATTTAATGTTGTGGGATGAGCACAGTTTTCCCCCATTTTGCATGAAAATCTCAACCTGATGTTGGGAGCTGCCATAATTGTTTCCATTTTAACCTAGCTATCCAGGCAGCAGTAGCAGTGCAGCTACCGTATCAGGGGCTGTACAGTTCTTTGCAGGAATTTGTAGTGCCAAAGGCTGTGATAGCAGTGTACACTGGGAGAAGGGAGAAAGGGAAAACCTCTATGAAGAAGCACTTTTGTGCAGACAGACAGACACTACTAATTCAGGAAGGAGAGCAAGTATTTCAGAGCAGAGGAGCAAGAAAAAGAAACCGCAAATGGAAAGAGCACACATTCCAGACAATGGGAATACAGAGAAGGCGGGAACAACTGTTCAGAATTCATTGAAGACTAATGTGTGTTTCCAGCATGCAACTTACTGCATGCATTTAAAACATGAGAAAGGTTTAGGAATGCATGTTTTTGGAAGGCCCTTGTCTCATGATAGTTAATGTACCGAGATATGGGGGAAAAAAAGGAAACAACCTGAGAAATTTGCACCCAGCATTCTGATTGTTCAGTTCCTCTTAGCGTTGCTTGGTGCCCGTAAAATACAGATTACGGGCAGAGGAACTCTACCATCTCCTGTTCTCCACACAAGCACTCATGGATGTTCACATGCCATAGCTATCATTGCTATGCAAGTGTGGCAGACTCCTGTCTGTTCACAATGTACTGAGATTGCTTTTGTACAAATTGAAAGGCCTTCCCTCTTAATAGGGGATTTTACTGCTATGATATAGAACTCGAGAGACTTGTATAAAGTTTACATTTTTCAAATGTATTGTTTTATCAGCAATTTTTATCTGAAAACCTTTGAGACTGATAATAAAAACAGCAATTCCACTGAATTGCTGAATTTGTTTCCAAAAGAAGTGCAGCAGAGGTTTGTTTTTGGGGTCTTTTTTTTTTTTTTTTTTTTTTTGTGAGCTTATCTTTCCAATCACGAAGCTATTTTTCAAGCCAGAATGTCACAATTTAATTAGGGGAGAAGCCTTCATCACAACTTGCAAACAAGGTGAAAATGGAATATTTTTAACGATTCTTTTCCAAAAAAAGAGATGGACCGGGGGAATGCTGACACTGCTTTAATTTTGCCAAAGGCTGCCAACATTCGGAAGGAATAAGCTATTCAGCTGGTGAAAAAGTGCTGAACAAACACTGAAGGAGCTAAAGGGATACTCCCAATCACCATACACTTGCTTTTCACTTTATCTGCTGCTCCAGCTTAATACCTTCTCCCTCGCCCTCTGCCCCCAGAAAAAAAATAAATAAATAAAAAAGAGAAGATGGGTTGGATTAAAACAGTAGCAAGAGGAATGGCTGGATCTCCAGAGTTGGCAGGGGCATTAGTATTTTGTAACCCAATCTGTCATGTGACTAGAGCCAGGCAATAAAAATAAGCTTCTACCAGCCCTCCTGTTTGCTCAACTTTATTATATGGTGTCAGTAGAGATTGACTTTTTTTCTTTCTTTTTGGCAAAAAATTAGCAAATGAAGCCACCTGAATCATTAAATCGTGAAGGAAATCTGGCAGGGAACTGGAGGAGGTTGCTGCTGTGCTTCCAAGTTTTCCTGGAAGCAAGCTTGTACTGAAAAGAAGCAGAGGTGAGACCTTCTCCTCTGCTAAGTGTGCTGGGAGAAGCAGGAAGAGGAAAAACAGGATTATCAAAAGTAGATTGCATTCTTGATCAACTTCATTAGAAGTTGGCAAAGACCTATTTGAACAGCCTAGAAAAGGTTACTTCTCGTTAGGGGCTGTCACACAGTCAAATTCAGCTGCAACACACCACAGTGAGGAGAAATGTAATAACATACCATAAATTACCGTTTGCTCACCACACTGCTCCAGATGAGTTAATAACAGATAATGACCCACAATTCACAAGTGGATCATTTTGGTAATTCACTTTGATGTGTAAGTTTAAGCATGCCACGTCCAAGTATAACCATGCACAGGAAAAAGAATCAGCATTACAGCAAAACCCCAGCAAAACACACACACTCTCCTTGCAAGTCTGTCATTAGCACTGTAAAAACAGAGGTGCACACCTCAGTGCTCTCCTAGCTTCACCAGATCTGAGATTAATGGATAAAGGAAAAGCTCTCTACAGCCAAAATTCAACAGCAGCTGCTTGGGCAGAAATAAAATTAACCCTGAGATAGCTATCAAAATGTCCTCCAGAAAGAAAATATATATAGAAATATTAATATAATATATATTATATATATATTTTATATTATAAATATAAATATAAATATATATATTATATATAAATATATATAGAACTAGAAATATTTCTCAAAACTCTAATGCATCACATTGTTGTGGTAGAGAAAACTGATAGTTTTCAGGGAGCAGGGTTGGGGAGGTGTGAGTGGACCTGTGCTGGAGGCCGTGCCTGTGAGGCATGCAGCCAGGCCACAGCTCTCCCCAGCAGGCTGCAAAGAACTGCTGTGCTGTGCCGTGCCTCGCACTGAGGGGTTACACAGCCTCAGGTGGAGGCTGCACGGCTGAGAGCGCTGTGCCACGTGGCACAGCCATCCCAAAGTACTGACCCAACAGTGGCATCCCTTTGGAGTCTAGGCAGATGGGACACTTGTGTAAAGCAAGCCAAAATGACCAGGACACGGTCCCACACTTGCCACACATTTTCCACGGCCAACATTATAATAACTTGGCAGCTATACCTCGCTTATTTAATACTCTAAAAGCAAGAATATTATCAATACTTAGGGATGTGATGTTCAGTGTGCACCTCATTTACATTTTTTTTAATATTACTGGAATACTATAGCAGGTACTGAAATGGCAGACCCAGGCCTGCGTTTGAACCAGGAGGAAGATTTGCATCAAGTTCAAGCACATCTCATACACACACTTTGACTTTCACACAAGAAACTCAAAGACTTTCTGAAAATAAGCCACCAAATTCATCTCTCTTGCAGTCTCACTGACGTCAGTACAGTCATAGTGAAATACAGGACGTCAGAATTTGGTAGCTGTTAGCATAACTTCTCTCTTCAGAGCTGTAAACAATAAACCGCAATTTTAATAGGGTTAAAACTTTGCTAGTATCTTTAAATGAGTTTCATGATATGACCTTGAATTTCTGCGGATCTTTTTAAGTCATCTGTGAACTCCAGCAAGTTGTCTGTAGAGCAGGAGAAGGCCTGTACAATATGGTGCACCTTCTGGGTGCACTAGAAATGATATTTACCAAACCTCACAGCTCATCTCCCCAGAAGAGAGAAGATATATAATCATCACTTCATTTTGTACGGCAGATTTTTAAGCAGACATCGAATGTCTGGTTAAGAGCTGTGCAAAGCATCAGGGAGGTAATTAAGCTGGAGCTCAAGAGTAATGAGGTGACAGAGATTGTGTTGAGCATCATTTCTTTCACGTTGATGTGTCCTACTTTAAGAAACACAGAAATGCAGTTGTGAAAAATTTCCACCAGATAATCCCAGTGAGGTTATGGGATATTTTTTTCTATGTACACATTTAAGAGACAGGTTGAAGAATATCACACTATATTGAAAGGCAAGGCAAGGAGGAAAAAAAGAAAAATCAGTCAATGGGAATATGGGAATTCTAGGTCAACAGAATGTCACTAAGGAGGACGACATTGTCCTTGATATCAGAAAGCACAAGGGAATGAATCATTATAAAAGGAGACACAAGGTCCTTGCTGTCCTCCACCTTCACTCTTCTCAAAAGGACAGGCCTTTGAGCAGCATATTTCTCTTGACACTGTGGGTGTTGCTTTCTTGGGAAGAAGAGGATCACCTATGAACTCACCAGCATCATTTCCTATCTCTGCTGAGACTGCCTAAAGAAATGAGACCTGTCTGGACTTCTGAGGTTTAGGGATCACAACATGAACTGCCGTGCCTATAAAACAGTGTTTTCTTCACAGCCCGTGTGAGAATGCGTGATGTGAGAGCTGCACAGCACAACAAAGAGATAATCAAGTTAGCTACCAGATGAGTGAGGTGACAGAGATTGGCTGAGACACTATTGCTCTCATTTCCACAAGCCCTCATGTTGGGTAAACAGAGATAATTTTGACTGTCATAACCAGACACTGCCAGCATGACTCCCTTCTTTTAAGACCTGCCAAGTTTACCTGTTTATTCAAGTTTTACTTGTATTTTTCATCTTCCCTAATGCTCCTCCAAATATCCAGATACTTTCTAGGAACAGTGTGGTGGGGAGGCCACTCCAGCAGCTAGTAGCTAGGCTGCACTCCCTAGGTCAGAGGCTGGAGGCAGCAGTTTCCTGTTTTGCTGGTATTCAATGCCATTTAACAATAGGGGGAAAGAAAAAAACTGCAGGACCTAAGCATAGCAAAGCTGTTTTCTTCATGAGCTGTCTGCCTGTTCCCCGCTCTGCCCCAGGCTCACCCCCGCCTGGTGGCCCTGCCTGGCCAGAGGAAAGGAGGCAGCAGAGAAAAGAGGCAGAGGCACTGGATTATAAGGGAATGAGCACTGGAAGGCATTTCTGCCATACAAGCAGCCTGGACAGCTTGCCAGCTGGTCTGAAATAGCAGCCTGAATATTGCTAGTTTTTGTCCTTCCTCCTGCCTCCCATGAGAGAGAAAATGAGATCCACGTGCAGCATTTCTGGAACATCACAGTCAGCAAGAGTCACTCATGCCTTTTTACAACACTTAAAGTGTACTGTCCTTCCTAGTCGATGGTTTTAACTCTGTCTTGAGATAACGATTTTCAGTAGTGGTCCATTCATTTGAGTAGGAACTGCTCTAACAGAGATCCTTCACTCTGCCTTTTTCAATGCCACCTTTCTCTAATAGTCTGTTCAGTGCCAAATCCCTAATCCATTTTTATCAGTTCACAATGTTCCTTTGCTCTCCTGCTCTCCTCCTCCTATCTCCATTCTCAGACAGTATCCCTTGCTACCATGCTGTAGCTTGGCTCTCGTGATCCCTATCAAAACCCAAACCTTACCTCACTTACTGGCCTTACTTTTCACAAAGATCTCCTGAGATTAAGGGTTGCAGAGCGTAGCTCTGTAAAGTAGATTAAAGTAGGCATTGTAAGTATAACTGGAGTTACTCAAAAACAGGAAACACAGGTATGAAAACAGTAATTTGAGTTTGTTGCTATCCCTTTCCCTGTATTTCAGCATCCCCCTGTTTTCCTGAATACATGTTGTCTTCAGACACACACTGAGCGCAGACAGGAGCCCCAGGGAGATTAAAAGTAGCAGGCTCTTTGTTAGCACTCAGGCTATAGAAATACCAAGTGAGTCATCCCTGCTTGCAGTAGCAGGTAGCTCAGCCATCACCAATCACAGATTCTTAAATACAACCCTGCCAAGGAAATTCTCAGAAAGAATGCAGGTACTGTAAATGCAATCCCTTTGTTATTGCCCACAGCCTTAAAAGCCTGTGACAAGTCATACAGATTTCAAAGCTCAGGAATGGCATTATTTGATGATATGGCATTCAGGTAGTGCAGTACGTTTACAGAAATGTGTGCCAGAAACCTCCACATCAGTGGATTCTTTTTCTTTTTCTTTTCCTTTTTCTCTTTCTCCTTTTCCTTTTTTTTTTTTTTTCCCTAGGAAAAGAAAAAAAAAACTATTATGTTACAGTACCAGCAAAGAGCAGGAACATTTCCAGGATTTGAACTGCCAAGAACATTGATTTTTTTGCATAGACCTCAGTCAGTGAGACATACTAATGTAGGAAGTCTACCATGCTTAAACCTTACAATGACCAAATAGTATTTTATCATCACCTGAATATAGCAGAAGAGATAAAATTCCACTGGAGGAGGAAGCTCTCAGTCCTTATGGGGAATGTCACAAAGATAAAGTCTCTTCCAAAATCCTCTCTTCATCTATGCTAAAGTTTTACCTAGCATTGTTTACTAGTCAAATTATGCTTTCCTCTAACCTTTATCTTTTTCTTCTTCATTTTTCTAGGCAAGACGAAAGAGTATGGTTAGAACAATTCTCTCAGAAGGCAACCATCACCTGTCATTTGTGTTTGTGTGTCCTTATCTACGGTGTGCTTCCTGGGAGCATCCCATAGTGCTTTTGAGGGAGGATCAAGAGTAATGGGCAAAGCAAGCGCATGACAGCAGCTACACATGGAGCTATCCTTACTGTCCTGAATGCTGCGCTGTGCTCAGTGCTATTAGGACAAGTTAGTTACCAGGCTAAAGGAAGATAATCAAGATAGAGAACAGCATCATTATTCGTCAAGATATCAGTTGCTATTTCAGGTGCCTGTTGCTCTTGCCCAGCCAGTTTGGTTGTTACTGGTGTATTAGTCATCTGACCACATTTAACATCAATCTTTCTCTCCTCATTATGCACTCAGCTACAAGCTATAGTATAGATTGCTCCTTCCTGTAATTACAATATATAACTCATTGCTATCTATTGTGTCTAGAGCTCAGATTTCAGAAACAAATTAATTAATTGCACTTTCTACACTTCTAGGCCTAGATAAGACTTTTTTGCTACTTTTCAATAAAAGGCTCAGCTTTTTCCCTAGCACAGACTGTTTGCTGTAATAAGGATCCTGTCATCCTCTTCATTTAGAGGCAAGTAACAGGCATTTTATCTTCACAGGGCGCCTGATTATCAGTATTATACAGTTATCTTTTGGCAGAGAAGTCCTGGCAGCGAATAGCCGCTGCAATCTGAAAGTGATTAGCAGTTCTGCACCAGGCATGCAGCAGTGGCGAGGCAGCCTCCCAGTGCACACTGCAGCTGGAGCTGCAGGACATGTGCCTCTCCAGAAGTCAAGTGCTTCTCCATTCGCCGTGGCGACAGGTGTAGTATTTCATGCCTGTCAGGGGCGTGTGAGTTGAAGCACTGGGTATGAATCCAATGACAATTGGTTTGCTGGATGGTAAATGTCAGGCTGGCCTTTGGACTGTCCAAACACAAGACTCTAGAGAAAACTAGCATCTTTGTATATCTGTAAATAAGGACTTCCTCGCTCTGCAGATGACCAGACTCCAAACATGGCTTCTCCAAAATCTTGCTTCTTGAGGATGGACAGTGTGATCCTCCTAGAGATGCGGCTGCAGCACAGGACAGGTGTTGGCTGTCACATGCTCAGGCTACAGGAGGTAGCTTCAGACAGGCACCAGAGAAAAGGTGCTGTTACCACCCAGCTGAGCAAGGTGTTCCTCCCATCAATGATCTGATCACGTTCATCCTTTTATTTTCCTGTTATCCCACATACTCATTTTTTTTGAGGATTTATTTAAATTTCTTTTTGGCTTCCATTTTTTTCCCTTCCTTTCCCCTCTCTCTTTCTCTCCTCCTCATTATTCACTTCTCTGTTCCTAATTGCTGTTCTTCACTATCCCTTTTGTCACGTGTGCTTGGCTGTCACCCAGGAGGATTTCGCCACGTTAAGCAGCAATTTCTCTGACACCAGGGCCGGAGTTGCAGTGTGACTGGCAGCTCTGGAAGAGTCCTTCTGCTATTCAAGACAGAATTGTTCTTGCACTGGAGGAACCTGAGAAGAAACAGCCATTGCCGGTGGGAGAGCTGTGGTGCTATTTCTGTTAGTGTGCAGTCAGTCAGGGATATTGTGGGAGTGAGGCACACCTCTATAAAACAATGGTTGCTTTCCCAAAACACTCACAGTTTAAGTGATGACAGTGTTCTTTCATAAACCAAGCACGCTTAAAATCTCTAGTGAAATCTGACAGAGAGTGAGCTGGGGAAGTCCCACTGCATGCAGAATGAAAGTCCCATCTCTGGGTGAGAAAGAAGACGTGTATCACTTTCCCTCCTTTACTCCACTGTTTTGCTGCTGATTGGAAGCTGCTGGAAGAAACCAAGATTTCAGGGAAGGTACAGACTGCAGCTTGTTCTCAGCTGATCCTATTGCAGGGAGCAAGTTCCTGGCTATTCACAAGCAGTAAAAATAAACAGTCTGGGGAAGGCAGGGAGGAGGGAGAGAGACTGGAGGGTACTGAGAAAAGAGTAGGAGCTACAGCAGCTGGTGTTTTCTTTGCTGGTTCTTTTCAGAGGATTTAGGCAGGTTGGAGATGTAAGTGATTAATGTTGAATGATAGCACCTTGCCCCCCTCCTCTTTTTGGAAGGAACACAAGTCTTTATGCGTATCACTGTTCCCTCAGCTTTAACCTTTCCAAGATTTACACACTCCATCCACTCTGGTGCAGTGCTGTGGAGCTGACAGCACATCTGGGTGTATTAACTGTACACTCTGTGGTTTTTACAAATGTCTAGGGTTTGTTCTAAATGTTTTGAAAGGCTGCTCTCAAAGCCCTGAGAATTCCCCCTTGGAGCTGACCAGACTAAGACAATGTAGTGCTACACAAACTGCAGATGGGTGGTTTTTGTAGCTGCTTCTTCTGTGCCAACCCTTCTGCAGTAAATGGCATAACTAGAAACTGCTGAACTCCAGTAAAACTTCCCTCCATAATGGCTCCTGGATTGCCCTAGGACAAAGCACATTTGGGATAGAGGGACAAGAACCAGAAATCTTTTTCTGTCCTTCTTCATATGTATATCAGCTGTTTGGCCAGGTACATCCAGTTATCCTGCCCCTGGCTCTGCTCAAGGGCAATGGCATCACAGTATGCTCTTGTGCTGTCTGAATCAGAAGCCTGCTTTGATCTTGCCTTTCTGGCACTGAAGAAAAGCACACAGCAGTCATTGACAGGCAAGGCAGATCTGTAGCTTCTATCATTGATTAAAAAAAGAGTTTCAACATAAAGCTTTTGTTGTACCTTAAAGAACGAGGTTCTCACCAGGAACAAAAGTTAAGGAGACTCTTTTAATCCTTTATCTTAAGCAGGGCTGGTGGAGGTTTAAAAAATGAAGAAGAGTGTGCTAATGAAATTTAATGAAGACACAAAGTTGAGAAGTCTCATCAACAGAGAAGATGAGCATAATATCAGGAAAAAATCTAATGACTTCAGAAATTTGCACTGCAGAAGGTCATACACCTAGATAACAGGAAGTCCTGCTGCAAAGACAGGAACACATGTGGAAGACAGTGGTGAAGAATGATCAAGACATACTTATCCATTGCAGGTAAGCAAGCCAGCCACAGAAAAGGTAAATGCAATAACAGGATGTTTTAGATAAGATACTCTAAGCGATCAGAAAAGCATTACTGCCATTATGTAAAGCAGTACCAAAATCTAATTCAGAACAGCATGTACTACTGTCACCCATATTTACAATAATTCAGACTAAAGCAAATGATCAGGGAAATGAAGAGTGTTAGAATATCATAGAAAAACTCTGATTTATATAGCAACAAACCAAAGAAAACAGGTGAGCAGTGACAGGAGTCTTTAAATATGTCTGTGGAAAAAAAACACCAAGAGCAGAAAAACAAATTAAATGCTTAAATTGAAGCATGAACTTAAAACAAGAACAAAGTGGTATGACTCAGGAGAATCAGCTTGTATTAAAACTTTCTACTAGATTTATTAATGGTTAAGCAGAAAACAAGCTCAGAATGGCACTTCACAGTTAATTAGCACTGCCTTCTGATGTGGAAAACCCAGTAGGTCCCTTTCTATCCCAAGTTCTTAACGTGGACTTTCTAGATGCTTATGAACTAAGAACAGCATGTGTGTTTACTCTGCACAATTTGGCTGTGATGATGAGGACATTGATTATCACCCTTTTAGGTCCTGGGAGGAGAGCTGAAGTTTTTCATCAACTTGGTTGATATCCAGACCAGGCTGAGGGGGACTGAAGGAGAACTCCTGCTTTACCATGTGGCTGTTGGTTGGTAGCTGCTTTGGAAAATGAACTGCTGTATCATGGCATCACCACTGCCAAATGACAGTTTTGCTTGCAATCTTTCTAGAAAAGCCAAAGATTGACTGGATGTGGAGAACGAACAAGACAGTAGCTCGGTGCATTTAGCAGTGGGTGTTGGGTGGAAATTACACCATGATCAGCTGATTTTACCTGTCCTGATTTCAGAAAAAGCACCCTGGTCTCCAGGACTGCCAGCAAAGCACTCCTTAATTGAAGTTCCCCATTGAAAACATGACCATTAGAACCATTCTGGATGGCAATGCTTTGTTATTCTTAGGTAGTGTCTGGCACATGTGATGATCTGCCTGTGAGGTACATGCATGTATATGCATTTCACATTTTACTTCTGACATGGCACCGATTTATGAGGGCAGGAATTACATGTTTGCCATGCAGATGCCCCTCTGCTGTGCCTCCCTGGCGCATACTGAGACACGCTCATCTCTCACTGTGTGCTGGGGCGGGAGCAGAGGAGCCCTGCTGAAGGCTGAGTTAGTCACACACGTACTGGAGATTTCTTCACTTTGAGATCCAAGACTGCCTTTTGCCAAGACAAGTGCTGGCACATCCCACGGCAAAAAAGGAGGGGTGCACGGAGGAGGTGAAGGGGGAGAGGAGAAAAGACCAGAAGACACAACTGATTATCCTTTTCTTCTACTGCACTGGTCCTGTGAGAAAGGAGGAATTTATAATACATGTACACACTCCAGGATTTTCAAAGACTGTCTTCAGCTATATATCATATTTCCAGGGGTCAAATGTTTACGCATTTTGTCTACAATAGTAAAAACATGCATTTTTAATACAGAGTGACTGATCACACAAGTGAGCCAAAGAGAAATACATTAAAACAAAGGCCAGTCACTTTTCTTCTGCAGCAAGATTAGCTGGATGGCATAAGCTTCACACCTCACCTTGATGCAGTGCCTTGACTGCATTGCATCTTTACTTCCAGACAAAACCAAACCACCTTGAACAACAGCTCATGAGACTTGTTTATTAGGTTTATATAGTTTTTGAGAATTCTTACATCTTTTGATACGTAGATGCTTTCCCTATTTCAATCTGCCCACATCACTTGCATAACCCACAGAGCACCTCAGCTGCAAGCAGCACAGCATGCAACTACACAACATGTGTGTGAATCACATCGCAGCCATACCAGCAAGCTCTGTCTTGAGACAGGGAAAGTCTTGAACATGACTGAATTTATCGACTATAAAAAGAAATGCAGTTTTTTCAAATGATTTTTGGAGGAATAACGTAGTCAGATCTGTAATGCTGAGAAAAAGGGAACAAATTAACAGGTGACCACTGCACACAGAGCTCTTTACTTACTCTTAGAAAATCCCAAACACTGTTCAGATGCTCACCACAGGCCACCAAACACAGCGCATTATCCAAACAACTTCTTTTTCAGGGGTGACCCTGCCATTCCTACTTGGCATGAGGGAAGGATCTCTGCTTCAAAACACAAAAATTGCTTATGACTCATCTTTATTTTTCCAAATTTTAGGGAATATGGTGGAATTTCTTCTGTGAAAGCCAGAAGTTTCATTACAGCCTTTGAGGAAAATAAGTAAACGTTTCGCAGAAAGAAAAATAAATGTTTCTGTCTGCTCCTGCTCAGAGGCACCCAAAGACAATTTCATTAGTGCTGGGTGCTCTTAGAGTTGGAGGGGAGGTGCTGCCATGAGACAAATTGCCCTGCAGCCCTTCAGACAGCTCAGCAGCCCTGCATGGACCACACAACACCCCACCAGCGTTGTGGTACCCACACAGGTCTACCTCTTCTTCACTCCAGGGTGGCTGGCACAAGGCGGCCTGTGCTAGGCTCTCCATTTCAATGCTCAGTCAGCCCAAGTTCTTCTCACCCAAAACTGCAATGTGTGGGGACTTCTTGAAGCTGCCCATAAAGTAAACACACAAGGTCCATCCCAGCTTGGCCTCAAGTATCTTTCTGGATCACTTACTGCATGCTACACAAACACATGAATTTGCCCAATGACCAGTTCAGCAAAGAACATGCTGAGGTGTGGGCTGTTAAATAAGGGTGATTCGTAAGAGTTGAAAACATGCTTGGCACAGCGCAAGGCACTGAGGAGGACAAAGCCCAACCTCAGTGTGAAACTGTACCCGACTCCCGCGTGTGTTTGTACAAGGCAAGTGGCTCAGGAGGACAGTGTCACACTTTCATGTGTGTTTACACAGGGCCTAGCACAACAGAGTGAGTCCTAATCCAAGCCGGAGCTCCTAAGTATCACAGCAATGCAAATGAAATAACACTATTAATACGCTTTCCCCCTGTGCTTACCGGGTCAGGTTCAAGCAGAGCTGCCCTTGTTCAGAAGGGCCAAGCCTTTGCACCACGCTGAGGTGGTTCTGGGCTCCCTCAGCACGGCCTGGCTGCCCTCCCGCCTCCCGCTGTGAGATGAAACGCCTTAGCGTGGGCCCTAGAGGAAAGCTAATTTCATTTATCTTGTGTCTCCCCCTTCTCCTCCCCAGGTCTGGCTCCCCCCCCAGCCGGGTTGCGGTGAAGCTGGGAGGCTATGGGCACTCGGTGCTGATTAAATTCTGCTGACTGAGGAAGATGTCAAATTCTACCCAAAGCAGAGAGCCGCCAAGGAAAAGCTGCTTTTCTTTGCTTTTGACAGCTGGAGCCATGAATTTAAGTAGAGGTCTCACCTTCAGGCAAATCAACAGCTGGGCTGAGAGCAGGCTTTCTTAAAGAGAGAGAGCACCGCATTTTCTGGAGTTCAGTGCTACCAAGAGGTGAACGAGTGCACGAGAACATTTTGTAAAAAAAAACAGGTGCAGCTGGGGTTTTGTTGTTGTATTTTTTTTCTTTTACTAGAGAAGGACCAAGTAACAAACAAGAAAGAGGAAATGAAAACACAGTCTTATTTCCCACCCTCAGTGTTTCTCTTCTTCCATTTCCCCTGTGAGTGCTTACAAAGGGGAGGCACAGCCTGTGTCTGTGCAGGAAGTTCCTGAGCCCTTTCCCTAAGAAGCCTCTGCACTGAGTCACATCTACTTTCATGTGCGTGTGCCAGCCATGCTGGAGGAAGTGGTGGCTCTGCTGAGTGCAGAGGAGGAACTCATGCATGTGGGGCCAGGCTCCATGACACCTTATTTTCAGTCCCATGGGGAAGAAGCCAGAACCCTGAGGAGGTTCAGACCTCTTAGGAGGCAGGGCCAAGCACAGGTCTGAACTAAACATAGAGGGAAATATGCAGTACACAGCTACACAGCCACCATCACATAATTCATGAGTGCGTTATGTATTAGCAGGTGCAGTTAGCCATAAGTGTGATGTGCACCTGCTATTGCCCTTTACTACACCTCCACCTCATCAGTAACTCCACAGATACTTAGAGAGTGCTTTGGCCACTAGACAAGAGATTTCAGGATACTTAAGTACTCCCAGCCCCTCTTGTTGAGGTGACAGCTTCAGGAAAGCATTAGAAATGAGTTGGACCAGAGGAAAAGTAGGTGACTCTGTTTAGTCTGCACTCACATGGTTAGGGACCTGCTGGGCTCCATATGCTGATTTCAGGGCTGCTCTTAATGCAGTAGCTGTTTATACCAATAACAGCCCTCAGGCAGGGTGAGGAAGCCGAATCTTCAGCTAAGCAAGTGCCCTCACCGGTAGGGATCATAGCCATGGCAACTCTTCCAACACAGCACATCCTGTTGTCTTCCCATTGCCTGCTGGAAGACTTACACAGGGAGATGTGTCCTACCACAGCCTCTTCTCTAATCATTAGAAGACATCCCAGAGAGCTGGAAAATGTGAATTTCAAGCTCTTCAGAAGGGAATTAAGTCTGTCTCCCCAGTAATTTGGGGATATGAAACAAGAGCAGGATAGCACTTCTCTTGATAAGGATGGAAGAAATCTTAACGGATTTAATCACATTAAATGGGGGAAGAAGAAAAAAGCAGCAGGGATCATCAATATCATGTGGAATCCAAGAAGGAAAAGGAGGGAAGGGCAGAGAGGACATAATTTTAGTTTCCAGATCTCTATTTACTTTTGATGTGGGATAGAAGTCAAACTTGTCTGACCTGCAAGCACTGAAGTGCTGGTAAGCACATGTAGTAATAGAATTTTAAGAGTGCTTAAATAGGATTTTTTGATGTTAAGAGTTGAAGTACCTACTGAACACAGGTATTTGCAGAGTTAAGCAGCAGCTAAGTTCTCAGAATTGCAATTTAGGATGCAGGCACCAGAGCTCTATCAGCTCCTAACCTAAATATAGACAGATAGGCATTATTTGGATTTAGCCCTATTCATGCAAGCAATATTTCCTAATTTTTTTCGTCTCTGCTTTAGTTCCATCAGTGGTAAGAGAAGCAGAAACTCCTGAAGGTAAGTTGGTAAGTTATTGCAACTGAGTTTTCTTGTAACTATCTATTCCGCTATCACGACATAAGGGGTAGACAAAGTTCAGCTTTTGCCATCATTCCAACTAGCTACTACTCTAAACCTTTGCTGCAACTTTTGCCAAATCTAAGTTTTTAAATGTGCAAGTTAAAAGACATTTAGAAAAGTAACTGAAGTTGTATTTCCTGCAGAATTGAAAAACAGGCTAGTTTCTTCTCTGCCTGAAAGCAAGAAGCATAAAAATCAGGTGCCATATTTCTTTCTTATTAGATTTTCTGCCCAGTTTTACAGCCTCCTACTGATAAGGAGGGGTTCTGTTAGAACAGAAACTCGGAAAGGTAAATAATTTTCTGAATTTCATTTTTAAAATGCTTAAGGAGCACCACCTCAAATAGGAAAGATGCTGGGTACAGCTGAAACCAGTCAAAGATGTGAAACAAAACAGCCCCGTTTGTTGCGAGCAGTGCAGCAGGGACAGAAAGCCTTGTGATTTCAGAAGAGAAACTTAACCATCAGCACATCGTGACATTTCTGGTGTGATGCATTATGATGTGTGGGTGGATTGCCATGCCACATGTTATTTCAATGCATTATCATCATCAGGGCTCGCTGAAGCGTTGCTGTGTTTCAGCAGAACATCATTATCTTCTGCAGCAGCTTCAGCTCAGCAAATCCTACCAGGTTCACAGATAATCAACACAAAAAAAATCCAACTTTGCCTAAATTTGCATCTTAATGTTTCAGAAAACTAGATAACTGGAAGTAATTTCAAAGCAAATGATTTCAAAATGTAGTTTACATACACATGCATACGGGAAGCTTGATTCTCACTTCAGTCATTTCAGGGAAGGGAAACATGCCTCGTTAGTTTTGCAAACAATCATGCAGTTTCAATTTCAGGTAATAATTGTAATTAAAGAATATACCAGAGAGAATTGTAATGCACAATTTGATTCCAAAAAGACAGAACTTTTAAATAATGAATTATGAATTCTTCTAACTCCTGCCTACCTTTTGGGCAGAAGGAATGATCCCACTGCACATTTTTGTCAAGAACGGATGAAAATAACAGGATTAGCTTATGAAAAAATACATCTGATCTTGAAAATACTCTGGTAAATATCAGCTATTCCTTCCAAACACAAAGCTTTGAACTAGCACTGATGGAAATCATAACATAGAAGCTTACCCTACCACACTGAAACTGCAGGGCATACAATGCACAAGTTAGCTGAATTAAAAAGAGCACCCAGAATATTTAGTCTGCAGTAATAAAAGCTAGGATCTGTTAAGCATGGCTGTGTGTGTATCAATTGGATAGCAGCTTCCCACACAGTCCATGTCCTGGAACTGTGCTCAGATTATTTCGCAATGTGAAGGACCTCTGTGTTCCTATTGCCAGGAAATAGTTAATATTCTTTCCCACTGGGGCCCACACGCACCTGCACAACTGTGGTGTGTGGTTTCTTCTTGCAGCTGCATCTGTGACTCTGCTGCTGCCTGCGTAGAGGTTTTAAAGCGTAAGTGGAGAGTTCACGAGACTGCCCTTCGGTGGTAGCACAGCCTGAAGGGCTGCTGCAGAAGCAGTGTCACTGCTGAAGTAGCTTCAGCAAAGTTTTGTTCCCAATTGCATATACTGCATCCCACCTTTCTTCGGAAACATCAAAGCACATTGGACAACACTAAATAATAATTTATCCTCACAGTATCATTCCAGAGTCTCTGCATGCTATTATCTGGGTTTTGGGGGACTTTTTGTTTGTTTTTGGTTTTTTGTTTTTTTTTTTTTTTGTTTTGTTTGGTTTTTTGTTTTTTCTTCCAGAGGAAGAATGAAGCTGTGAGGCCTTTAATAACTTTTTCCCTAAGGTCACTAAGAGCAGCCCCGTGGTGGAGCCAGATATGTAATGCAAAACTTTCCCAGCCCTGTATGTTGGCTGCTCAATCACTGCTGCTCCTGTAGTTTGCCATCTGAACCCTTTATGCAAGAAGACAACTATTTTTGTCCCAATTGTTAAGAAACCATGGTTCACAATATCTGCTCCTTCTCAGGAATGAGAAGATTACCAGGGTCAGCAGTCAGAATAGAGAGTTATCAGCTAGCCCGGGGCTGTGGGAGCTGTGATTAGGATCGTCTGCTATTAACCTCAGGTGCATGCTCTGGATGCAGTGAGAGAAGCTCAACTCAGCTCTGCATTCAGGATCTGTCTGGTGTAAGGATGATGTATGGGAGGCAAGAGATTGAGTTCACTGATTCTACAAGGCTATATGATTTAGGGGAGCTGTAGGGTTGTTTTAGTATAATCCAGTTGTGTGATCCCCTGAAGGCTCATATACCACCAAAGGATGATCAGAGCCAAAGAAAGGCTTGTCCTATTCATTCCTTATTTGCACCTTTCCTTCCCCCAGCATAATATCCCCAGTATGGTCACGGAGTGACAACCAGTTCATGAGCCAAATCATCAGCCTTGGGGCTTACAGATTTTTCTCCTCTGCGCAACATTTTTAAGCCAAGGATTTCAGAATAAACCATACTTTTCAGAAAGTGTGCACTGTTATGTTTTGTTTACAACTTTCTGGAAAAAACCAGTAGGAGGAAAATGAGAGTGCACATGCACACCTCATCATGTGAGGCAAGCAGATACACATAGCTACAACAAAAATTACTGCATGCAGTTGGTGGTGTGCTGTCTCACAGGGAGCTTTGGTGTTTACACATTAAGCTGCTCACTTCACACAAAAAGATGATGGGGCAAGAGACCTGTCAGTAGAAAGAGATGCTGGCTGTGTTTTCCTTATGTTCCTTGTTCCTTTCAGTGTAAGAATTCTCTAACAGTAGCTGCATTTTGGTTAAAAAAAAAAAAACAAAAAAACAAAAAAAAAACCCACTAGCAACAAAGAACCCAAACAAACAAAATAACAACCTCAGCATAAATCACCAAGGTTTTTCTTTCTTTTGAAGACTTAATTTCACCCCTCCACCTCACCTCCCCCCCCCCCAGCTCTTCTTGGCTTTATTTAACCTAAAATAAAAGTCCCTTGAGTTCTTTTGTGAATGAGAAAAAATCCTATCCCCCTGCTGCACAGCAAGTGGCCCTGTTTATTTGTTATGGATGAACAAAAGTTTTGAGGAAAGATTCATGGGAAATGTCTTATTACTGCCACAGACCTATGCCTTGATAAGAAACCCATCAAGATGATACACCTACAAATGCATAGATAACAGGTGTCCTCTGCTCCCAAACAATCTGCTCCCAAAGAAAACAAGGCATTTTCTCACAATACTGAGATGCGGTGGAGTTTTTGAAAGTCCTGCTCAGAGTCTTAATACTCACAGTCAACCCCCCTGCTCAGCAACATTCCCCCACCCCGCCTACACCGTCTGAATGGCCAGACCGCACTGCAGCAAGCTTAATTTAGACAAAAGAAAAACAGGGAACAAGGCTTCATAGTCACCTGTCCTTTATCACAGCCAGTACTCAAACATTACAGCTTCCTTTACAGAAATGAAAAGCCCACCTCCAAATTTTTGTTCTGGCATCTGGCACCTTTGAGGAGAGCAGGTTTATCATTCAGCCAACAGATATTCCAGGCAAGTCACTCTCCTGTTGAAAATATTCTACTTTTTATAACTTATGCATAGAAACTCAATGTTCCTACAACTCTCCTGCAAACAAATATACCCAGCAGGACACAAGAGAATTAGATGGGTTTGTTATGTTGTTTTTTTTTTTCCTTCTCTCTCTCTCTCTACCTTCATCCCATCCCTGCTCTATTTTAAGCTGAAGACAACAACTTCAGCAGTTTTTCAACCTTTTTACCTCTAATGTGGCCCACCTGGATCCAGCATCTGTTAGTAGCTAGTCTGAATGGTGATTCAAATAAATAAATAAATAAATAGATAGATAGATAGATACTGCCCAGCTATTGTCTCAAATCATGGGTGGAGATATCCAGCTTGGACACCTACCTCTGTGAGATGTCTCACAGCTGTGAGCAATGGGAGAAAAGCGGTGCCTTCCTCTGCACTTCTGCAAGACTTGAAGCTAATGCTGCCAGTTGGCTAATGCGGCTGCTCCCTGCCCAGTTCCAGGGTTCCCTTCCCCAGAGAGAAGAAGCGGCTGTCCCTGCATAATGCCTGCAGGCTCGCTGCCCACGGGTTGAGATGCCAGGCCCAGCTGAGCTCTGCAGGGCAGCTCTGCCTTCCTCTCATGTGTTGGTAGCCTGGTCATCCCATACTTGCTCTCCTGTACCTCACAGGTGCTGCTTTTCATCTGTGCCCGATGCATTTCAAATCTGATATTAAATGCAATGAAGCCATTTGCCTCTGGCTGTACTGAAGAAATTCATCCTACTACCAGTAACGCCAAATAAGGAAATAAAAGACATTGCTTAGTTTGCACAACCTTTTATTTTCCTCCCTAGAACTATTTTTAGTTAAACAGTTTTGTGCCAAAAGAGCTCTGTCTGTGTCCAGAGCTGCCCTGGTCATCGGCACTGTTACCAGGGACTTGAGCTTTATGGCCCTCATAACTGCAGAGGGCGAAAGGTCGAGCCGTGGAGCCTTTGTGTCAGCTCTACATTTCTCTTTAAACACATGTGAGAGACAAAGCTCCCCTGAGACCCCATGGAAACTGCCTCGGGGGCGGGGAGAGGGTGAGAGAGCACTGGCCTGGCAGATAAAAGCAACATCAAAAGGAGCGGGGAGCAGCTGTCCATCTGGAGATGCGAACTTTTTTTCTTCTGTTTCGGAGAAAGAGACTGTCTCAAAGGATAGTCTCAAAAAATTTTGCATGGACGGGAAAAAAAAAAAAAAAAAACAACTCGCAAGGGAGGGCAGAAAAGCCCCCACAGCAAACAGAAGGAGGTGCTGCTTGGCAAAAATCCCAGGCTGAACCATTTAAATCACTTTTAGTGCCTCCAAATGCAACTCGCTGCCTCTGTTTATAGAGTCAGAGTGAGAGACCTGAAGAGAATACATTTCCCAAAGCAACATCTGAGCTCGGGAATGAATCAAAACCAACTTCATATGCTGCAAACCCCCTTCCTTCTGACAAAGCTTTTGTTCTGATGCTGGGTTTGTCTTAAGCCTACATCTCCACAAGAAAAAACTCACAGCCTGATCACCAGATAGCTGATGGTGTTTATGATAGGGCATGTTTCACTGCAGACTCTCCAGTATACCTGATAATCAATAATAAACACTTCACATAAAGATAACTGTTGACCAGCAGATCAATATAAGCATAGTTCTTCCATTTTCAAACTGACAAATTCCACTACCTTACAGTGGAATTTTACAGACACAAAAAAACTCTTGTCCCTGCCTGTAACAATAAAAATAGTTACTCAAACTCAAAAAAACCCTGCAGTCCTACTCAAATTCAGCAGCAAATTCTAGTCTGCATCATAAAGAGGAGCAACAGGACGTCCCGCTCCTGCCCTCCTCTGAGATCTCTCATCACACCTACTTGCGCTTGAAGGTATTTAAAAATATGCTGCCAGTATATTTCACCTTTCAGTATAGGTTGAAAGTATTTTTTCAAAAAGGTGTATAGAAATTAAGAGAGTCTAATTCTAATTTTTTATAAATCCAGTTTTGTTCAAATTATGAATCTGAAAGTTTTTAATTATCTTAATACCAGAGGTTAGGCCAGGCTGCAGCTACAGACTGCAGCTTTAAAATCTTCTTCATTACACAGAGATATTGCAAATGGCCTGTAACACATTTATCCATCCTATAGGATTCCTGACATGAAAATACATGTTAGGAGGTGCCAGATCACTGCACATTAAGGAACTAGCACTGTATCTGTGGGGAGGCCCAGAGAGGTGAGGCCCTCCCTCATTATGGGCACGAAGCCCTTTGCAGGGGCTCTGCTCCTTCCTTCTAGCACCCGGGGCTCAATGTGTGGGCACCCCCATGTGCCATCCCCACTTGCAGAGGTGAAGTATGTGGCTGGGGCTGGTTTTGGCTTCGGTCTCCCTCATGTTCTGTAGTTCAGTTTGGGTCAATGCCCATTAAACTCAAGAGATGAGAAGGGATGGATACCACAATGCTGCATACCTTCCAAATGCCAAAAGGTAACCACAGCACTACATCTTTGGCCATATATACTTCCTTTATCTCCAAAACATAGGTACAAGCTGTTGATAGGAGCAAGTATCTGACTGATCAGGCTGGCAGCCTGCTCTGCAATGGCAGACCCTCACACCATGGTTGTCTGACTGCCTGACAGAGTGCTGCTCTGCAGCATCTGCTCCGATCCCTACATCTTGTACACCAAGCACGAGGCCGGTGCCTGCATTCCCAGCTACTCTGATTGCCATCTCATGCCTCCCTGCTGCGAGGATAATAAATTCCTCACACACGCGTGCAGTGCACAGTGAGGCTGCGCATCCGGGGCGGCAGATTCGCAGGTCCCCAATGAGGCGAGCTGTGCTGGCTGGCAGGTGGCCAAGCCGCCATGGCCTCCTGCCACAACCCCTACCTCTCACAGTGCTGGCCTGCCAGACAAATCCCCGCCTTCCATGACAGGCCACTGTGTTGTCTCACATGCTAGAAAAGAGTTGAGAGGTCTGCCTCATCACTGAGAGGCCCCTGTAGGGTCCTCTTTGCTGTCCCTACTCTGCATCAGGATTTAGAGAGCCCGGTGTGTGAGTTTCTTCGTGGTTTTAGGCCAGGTCTGAGGCCAGAGTGTCACAGAGGTTAAGAATGCTCCCCCTCATTTTGGTAGGGATGCTCTGTTGTTCTCTCCCTGCTCCCCACATGTAGCAAAGCACACCACCCAGAACAAGCCAGCATCCTTACCTGCTGGGATTCTGCTGCCTCGTCAAACGTGGACATCTAAAATCAGTGAAACAGTCATCACTGGCTGGCCCCAAGGCCTTTTATCTAAAAGCTGTGTTGTGTGATAGTCCCCAGGTGTCAAACTGCTACTTCCAGCCCAACTTTGTTGATATGTCCCTTGTCCCACAATGGGAACAGGCATAGAGCCACTGCTTCCAAGCATTCAGACTCCCAGTCCCACAAGCTCTCAAGTTGGCTCTGGTGGCTTTGGTGAGAAACAAAGAGATATTTTTTCCCCAGCACTGAGTTATCCTCTATAAACCGCAGATTCAGATTGTGGTGAAGACTGGAACTACCCATACATCTAACAGTTTCAGCCATGTGCTCTTTTTCCACACATAAATATATCCAGTTGGATTTTTAGGGATTTTTTTCTTTTTGACTTTATAGATTTTTCATGTTTTTCCAAGGCCCATCACAACAAAAGCTCCCTGCTGCACATCTGAATCTCAGACAGGTGCCCAGGAATCACTCTGGGGTGCATGGGAAAGGCAATATCCCAACTTGTACTATCGTTCACGTGCACTATGTTAAAAAAGCCACATTAAAAAAGCCCAAAGCACAGGACTTCTGTGTATGTACTGCCTTCTTTATCTATATATTGGTGTATCTAAAATGCAAACAACAACTGTGCAGGGCACATGCAGTTTATCTGGTACTTCTGGAAACACCAGACTTACCCTGTGCATGTTATACTATGCACTTACAGTACAACTGTTTGAAAAATCTTGGACAGAAATTGCGGAGACTTAGAGTAGAATTTGCTGCAAATGTCTTATAGCTTCCTTGGTATATTGGTAGTGTCATCCCATGTGTGGTAACAGGTCACAGCTAGAAGCTAGTACTGGAGTGATCCCTGTTGCTTTGTGATCATCTTCCATCTGTGTCTAGGCTAGAAGCTTTTAACACTGCTCACTGCTGTTTTGGCCACTTCTGCTTGCATGGTTCATGCAATACTGTGGCTATTCATCATGACCCCATGTACAAGAGTTGCACCCCACAGCTCCTGTGGCTTTGATGGAATTATTCACAGGTAGTCAAACAACTTTTTTTTTATCAGAATCTGACCATTATTTTAACTGCATGTATCCCTTGACCAATAAATATCAAGTATGCTTCATCTTCTACAAAGCTTTAAAACACTGTGTGCACTGCTATAATGAACGCAGCCCAAGAACTGTTTTGATCAGCCGAACCTCAGGCTGAATCTGCGGATACAAGGTTTTTTCCTGATGGCTGGACCGCCGCTGAGCCACATGCTTCTGCTGGATATCCATCTGAGTCTGAATTTTACCCTTTTTAGCAAGCTTTATTTAAATATGTTAAAAAAAAAAAATCACTTGCAAAAACAACTGAAAAAAAATCTTTGCAGACCTAAGGGTAACTTTAAAACATCAGAATACTAACTTATTTTAAAAAGTCCCACCAGACCATGCACAGACTCTGAAGAAAAGTCCCAGAGGAGCATAATGGACTGAAAAGAAAGCCTCACAGTTTGTTTCTTTCTTGCTCTTTCCTCACTAGCCACCACAGATTTCTGCAGAATTTGAAAGACCTTGAGGAAGATTTTTTGGTGTTGCTTCTACGTAATGAAAGTGCTAATGTTAATTCAGCAACCTCATCAAGCATATAAGGCCTCCTACATGGCCTCTAGAAAGCCTTTTCCTGATTTTTTGTTTTGTTTTGTTCGAGCTCTGCCTGTAATGAAGGGGTTACTGTCTCGTACAATATAACAGTGGGGCTGACTTGGCTGGAACAGACATTAACTTCCACAGTAAATCTGGCAGGAGCTGGTAATTACAGAAAAAGCAGCCAGGGGTCATGGCCAGCCAATGCTCTGGAGTAACAGAGCAGAAAATCAAAACAGAGGGGGAAGGGAAATCATATTCATCATAGTCTTAGGGCTGAGGTCGGTCTCCTCCAAACTATCAGGAGCCTGTCGTCAATTGTTATGTTTAGAAGGAGCCTCTGGAAGATGAGGTAATAATAATGTTAAACATTAACTTGTTAGTGCTCCTGCTGCACTGGAAATTCACCTCCACCCCAGCACAGCTGGGAAGGGGAACACTCGGCCAGAGAACACAGTTCTCTGACTGTACTCCTACAGTTGTCCCTTTTCTGTCAGATTTCTAACGCTAACACAGGACTCAAAGGTTCCTGCTTCACCTGTCCTGCACTCTCTCCCCTAGTCCTGCACTGTTTCAAAATCCCCCACTTGCAGCATTTCGGCATCCGCTTCTGCCCCTGCAGCCACTGCAGAGCGCAGCAATGGTGAGGGCCTCTGCCTGCCTCTCAGCACACAGGCAGCTCCCCAGCACTCTGGCAGATGCGTGCTCACTGAAGGAGCAAGCATCAAGTGCATGCATGACCTATTGGTAAAGCCTGGGAGAAGAGAAGGCTGTGGTTGCGTTACATGGTCCCATAGCAATTCAGAGCTTTGGATTCTAGTGTTTCTTCTTATAGTCTGGTCAAAATGAGCACCTGCAATACGGCTGTGCCTGAGAGCAGCTTAATCCTACCTGAGAGCCCATCCATGAAGGAATGAGGAAGTATGGGAAGGGCTATAAAATACAGGGCAACTTACATATGAAATATTTTTCTTTGCCCCTGGAATGGGGCACTTCAGCATTCATTTGGTTCTCAGCTTGGGCTCTCACACACAGACCCTCACTCTGCCCAGCTGAGAAACTCTGTCCCTTGACACAGTTGCCTGGATTAAACTGACAACATCTTACTGCAGAAACATAGGGAGGAAAATGGATTTTTATTCCTGTCTTTGACCTAGCTTGGAACATAACTGCTTAGAGCTATCTGTCCTCACCTAGTCCTTCTGTAAAATGGGCAGATAAAACTATTTTGAAGATATGCTGAGGCTTACATAGTCCACAGTAACAGAGCACTGCTGACATCTTCAGAAGAAGAGAGCTGCTAAAATGGGAAACTGAACCACTAGGAGCAATATAAAAGAAGCCTAGGTCTAATACATAGAGAAAGGCAATTAACTGATTCAGGATCAGCTGGCCTCTGGAAGGTGTCATCAGCATGGGCAACCTGCCTGGCATCTCCTCACACAAGTTACTCTGCAAGTAGTGCTGGCTTTGCAGCCATCCCATAGGCAGTAGGCAGGGTAGTGAATCATGCACCTGTTAGCTGGCTGAACAAAACAAGATGTAAATTACAGCTTTTACAGTTGCACACGTTTTACACATGCTTGCTGTACCTCAGATTTGTATTTATAAAAACTTATAAAAATTGAAAAAAAATATATCAATCTCAGACATGTTTTATCCACAGAGTTACACAGATGTGATCTAGTTACCAGGACGTAAGTTATGGTGAGGAGATGGGGGAGAGGTTGCCTTTGTGCTGATGGTCACAGTGGGTGATAACCACACTGTGGCCTTGCCCACTTTTCACTTGCACATCCAGGCTGCTCAGTGAGCTCTGGTTCAGCCCACAGAAAGGCACCCCAGGGACAGGGCTAGGCCAGGCCATGGCAGTTCTCTGAACTGCAGCTTGTCCTGTTCACCTATAGCATGAGTCTCTGCAGGCACTGCCAGCTCGGGCTGGTTCTGGGCCTTGGTGGACTTGGCGGAGGCCAGTCAGCAGCAGAGAGCTGGTGAGCACATGCTGGAGGTACACACCTGGGCAGGGCCCATCCCATATGGCATTAGTAGGTGTTCTCTGCTGGGATTCAGCATCTGCAGGATAAAAGTCACCTCCCTTCAGAGGGCCAAACCAAATGGCACTTGAACTTTATCAAAACATAAAACATAAGGACACGCAAAAATAATAGTCTGGGAATCTTCAGATGATGTGGGAACAATCCTTACTTTAAATATAAATACAATTTTCTCTAACCTCAGTGTCATGATTCAGCATTTCTAAAGTAAATAATTTATAATAACAAAAGCAAGAAACTAACGGGTTTGTGTGGGATCAAGGTAAAAACAAGTTTTGCAACGTGAGAGAGATGAAAGGTAGATTATCATGGAAACAGGACATCTTGATCCCACCGCTAAGGAAAAGCTGAATCCTCCACCACAAAACCTCGTCTGAGTCATTGTTTAATGACCTGAGCATTGCACAGAAACTCAGCTCTGAGCTCTTTTTTTCAGATACTAAAAACAATGCTGATATTTTTATATTGGGTTAATGGTCTTGAAGAAGAACCACAAACTCCTGTACAAACTCCTCCTAAAGAGTAGAAGTAAATCTGGAGAGTAAAAAAAGGATTCTGGATGTGCTGTTTTTGTAACCCCTTTCCTTCCCACACTAGCACCTAAACCCACTTGTGTTCTTGTTGGGAATTACAAGGTCTCTTCTCAGGGTTTGGGGTTTTACTGTACAATTCAAAGAAAAGCAGAAGCTGTTCTGCTCTCTCCTTGTGTTTGCCAGCTCCACTGACACTGAAGAAGAGAATGCCAACATAGCGTAAATCTCAGCAGACCTTTACAGAGCTGGCTCGGTGCTCCCATCCACATTTTACAGCTGGAGAAACACGTTCAAATCAGGACCTTGACAATACCAGTGTGCTTTTACAAAACTAATTCAGCTGCCCTGGATTTAGAAAGATGAGCCCTGGCATAGGCACATCTTCCATTTCTGGCAACAGACTCCCAAAGACAGCTTAAAGACTCCCTGTCTATAGCCATTTCCCAGCAGCACTAACGCTGCTGCTCCAGTATTACTAAGACGGGATTTTTACAAAAGTTTTGTATGGGTGGGGAGAGCTTAAAGCAATTTGCCCAGTATCAGAACCAGGAAAGGTAGCTAAATCTCTGGCTCTCTGCACTTAAGGATGTGTGTAGACAATTGGGCTGGGAGCTTGTCATCACCTCTTATGAGGAAAGTGAAAAGGGGAGGCCTCTTGGAGAGCATTAGTGCTTTTATTGCAGAGAGATATTACAAAAGATTGCACAGTGGAACATGTTCCAGAATCAGGAGGGAACTCAACCCTAAATCTTTTGATTCTTTTTGCAGCTGGAAACATGTCACAGCAGGATCCACTGCAGGTCCTAATGGTGGAAAACAATGGAGATAAATGGTACAAGAAGATTTTACTCATATAAAAAAGTACTTCTTGTCACTAACATGAAATTGTTTTTAAACCAAGTCTCTCCCTGATGCTAGGAAAATGACCACAACAAGTTGAGAGATTAGAAGTGGTATGTGAAATAAAAGGGAATTCAGTAGTCAGTTAAAGAGATGTTGATAAAAAATTACACTTCACTACCACTTTACTGTTTTAAAACCCATTTTCTTACGTTTTCCCTGAGCTTTTCTCTGACACAGATTTCCTTACTTGGACAGCAATATTTTGGATACCTGCAACTCTAAAATTCAGTGAGGAGCAGTCTGAGAGCTCGACTCCCTCACCTTGAACCTCCTTGGATGTGGTCAGGGTGTAGCCAACCACTGATGTGTGAAAGCCAGCATTTGCTTGCTCACTCATTTGCTTTCAACCTCCACCCCCCATAGCCATTGAAATGTTGCTTTTGGCAAGAACTGGGGCACAGGGGAGGGACAATTACCACGAGCACTCATTGTTTGCAGAATGTTTTTCTTAATGCCTAAGGAAAAAAAAAAAAAGGGTCAGGTTGAAAGGTCATCGGACCTCTTTGTTTTCTTTGGAATGAGAGATTCAAACCCTTCAGAAAATGTTTTATTAGCTCTTCTGAATTTCACTTTCTGCAGAGGTTTTCTCTCCAGGCAATGCTAAGAGGCACCAGCAAGGAGTGCCCATGCTCATCAAACTGAAGGTGATTTAAGGAGAAGAACAAAATCTGCTTCTTTACTAGTGGAAAGCAATTATTTGATTCAAATCTTGCTATGAAAGAAAAACCATACTTATTTGCTGTGGAGGAAGTATTCTGAGAGTGAGCAAAAGACTGCAAAGTCAATTTTACCTTACCTCTGTTCAGCATGAACTGAAATACTCTTCTGTTTGACCCAATGATCAGATCACCTACTCACACCAGGAGCGTTTATAGTCTCATTTGTAGCTAACAAATGTTTACATGGCAAGTCTACACAAGGCTGCACTTGGCATTTCAGCCCCCAAGGAACAGCGATGGGTGACGAGGGCACAGCAGTGCCCAGAGGTAGCCGGGTGGTGGAAGTGGTATGACAGCAGGCTGGTACTGAGCAGAGCAGAGCTCAGGCTATGCTTCTGTGACTCCATTTCTCTGTATGGAAAGACACAGAAAATGAGATTCCTCTCCATTGTAAAGGGCTTTCAAACCTACTGACAAAAGGCAGTATTCAGAGTTGGGAACTATTCTTGTTTTTCTCTGGGGGCATTCAGTTCAGGGCAGGTTGGGGATTCAGCAGTAAATGAGGATGAGAAATGCTTGTATTGCCATTTACCGTGACATACATGTAAAATGAAATATTTGATACCCTTCATATGGGCAACTTTACAGACCACTACATAACTGGTAAGGTGTATTTTTTTAACAATCCGGGTAGTTCTAGTCAGGATAGTGGCACTAAGAAAACCTGCTTTCTTCCTGCTTTTCACTTCCAATGCTGCAGTCATTGCAATGTAAAAGTCCCAGGCTCCAAACAAAGATGTTCCTGCAGTTAGGGCCATCACAATGGTCCAGGGGCCCTCTGGGACTGAGTTCAGGCCATCTATGAGTGAGAAGAGAGGTTTAGCGTTTAGCGTATAGCCCCCTTCTTCAGAAGACACTGAAAAAAGCAGTTATACATTCATACTTCTCAAAATGCTTCACAGTGGGAGTAGTTATCATGTCCTCTTCCACCTACACTCTAGTATTCAAGTACTAGGCCAGTCTGATGCTGCTAACGTGTTTACAGCTTATCATGAGGATACTGGTTGCAAGCATGGGGATGCCTGTGTATGGCAGTAAGCAGACCTGTGTCAGAGATCCAAAAAGCAGGTCTGACTGAACCAGTACATCTACACAGCTTGGTGCCACACTACATGAAGAAATTAGCTCAACTCTTAGAATCAGGACAGCTGTGTCAGCTAGGCATCCACGCTGGAGTTAGCCCAGCTGATAAACCTCACTGAAAATGTTGAAATGTTCTTCCAGTGTGGTTACCACACTTCCAAGCTGCAGGGTGGTGGCTATTCTGCTCTAGGGGAGAGCTCAGGTGTTGCCGCACCATAGTCCATAGAAGCAATGTAGCTACAATTTTTCTTTGTATGTGAGAACTGGGGGATGACTTTACCAGCTGTCCACAGTCCCCTCCTGTTTACATCTCTTTCACTAATGCATCTGGGTGACAGCCTTTGCCCAGTTTAGGAAGAGAGTAGCTTAGCGATGGCTCTCTACAGGCATCAGCTCCCTCCCAGTGCAAGCCATGAGGAGGGCTTTCCTTTCTCTGCAGACGTCCTGCCTTTGGACACAACCCTCAGCTCAGAACTAAGTCCAAATAAAGCTTTTCTTTACAGAAGCAAATCTGTCTTCCTTGCCCAAAATATCACACTGCCAGCTGCCTGCCCAGGCTGTCCCCTTGACAGTACTACCAAGCCCTGTTTGACCCAAGGATATCAGAGTCTCTGGCTGGTTGGTAGGACAGGGATGGAGCACAGTCATCCACCCAGACAAACGTTCTGGCTGACTGCTTGGTTTGAGATGACAGTGCTGATCCCACACAGCAAATCTGTGGGTTGCAAACCGGAGCGGCATGAGTTTGGGGGACAGGCATCCCGCATGAATACGAGTTGCAAAAACACAGCCCTGACCCTCTCTGCAGGCAGGGTGACCAACGCCCTGGCAGCACGGCGAGCACATTTACTCTGTTACCTAATCTCCAGCTGTGGGCCCTGCGCCGTGCCAAGTCTCCTTTGGCTCTGTCTAGTAATAATCGTTTCTGGAGGGCCGCCAGGGCCCGCTGCCAGTTCCAGTCACACTCTGCTAATGCGAGAGGCAGAGTTTATTAATTCATCGCCAAGACCCATTGTCTGGGACGCTGCCTGGCTGTTTATTTACTCCAATATGGTCTGTATTTACTCAGACAGAGCAAGCGAGGGGACTTTGTTTAACTTTGTAAGACCTTCTGCTGGAGGAGACATGTGACCTTATGCAGAACTTCAGATAAATGCTCGGAGCTCGGGAAGGACTTTTTTTTTTTAAAGTGTGGCCTCAAATAACACCGGTAGCCAGTATTGACAAACTGTAGCAAAGTAATAAAGGAAAGGAAAACATAGTAGAGTTCTCATCTGCAATACTTCTGCAAGTGTTCCGAAGATAAAAGCAGAAAAACAAGCGCGCGCCCTAGAACCGAGGGCACCAGACACAGACCTGCACCCGGAGTGAGGGACAAGTCGAGACATGTCGGCCTCGGGCCAGTCCCCGCCTCCCCGGCCCGCAGCGCCTGCTGGCGGGCTGTGCGTGGCCCAGAGGGCCGCCCCAGAGGGCACGCGGGCCGGCAGCCCGCAGGCTGTGCGTGTGGTGGGTGAGGGCGCGTGAGGGGACGGGCGGAGCAGCCCGCAGGCAGCGTTCTGTGAGGAGATGTCTGTGGGCGTAACCCCCGGTGTGAGTTTCTGCTGGAGTAAAGGTGTCTTCTGCTAACGCAGTTGCAGCTGAAGAGTAAATACTGTGTTTTCTTCCAGCCGTAAAACCTGCTTAAGGACTTCCTGCCTTCTTGCCCTTGCTCTCACCTTTACACTGCACCATGGTTTGCTGTGACATAGTGCAGTGGATGCAAGCTTTGCAGGATCTCGCTCTAAGGAAGAAAATAAAACGAATAAGCTTTTGCTTTGAAGCATGTGGTATTTGCTGTCCTGACTAAAGCTCCTTTATGAACACGTTCATAAGCTCTATCCAAAGAAAGGCTCTCTACTATTTAAATTCTACTATTTATTCTGCTGTTTTCTGTAATGTGGTAGAAATTGTGCATGCATGTACATGTGCATGTGCACACATGTATATACAAACATACCACACAGTGTGTATTTGTAGGAAATGCCTTTGAGACCGGGGGCAGGGAAAATATGGCAGTCTGCACAGTGCATGCTCTTGTCTGGCTTGTTTTAAGTCAGATCCTCCGTGCTATTGTAACACAGTTTTGTATTTAATTTCCTGTGTTTGTAACTCAAGCCAACTTCCAGTGTTGCTTGTGTGAGTGTTTGTTTGGGTTTCTCTGAGGGCCTTTCTTTGTTGGAAAGTGTGAGGATTTTAACATAGCTGTTAACACCGCACTAAAACGCCTGATCTTGTTTTCATTGGGGCAACTGCTACAACACCCTTCTGTTGGCAGCGGCTGGCGCTGATTTCTGCTTCCAGCCTCGGTGTGCTCCTGTCAGGGACACCGCAGGGCCCTGGGGAGGCTTTGGGCCCACGCCGCACCAGTGCCTGACCCACACATCTTCAGGGCAGCAGCAAGCTGGGACAGAGCAAGTGTGTCTTCCTTCTGCAGCGCTGGAGGTTTTCTGGCCACATCCTGACACCATCTGCTTACTGGGAAGCTTCATGAGGGAGTGTGAAGAGAAAGATGTGACACCCACAAGTGGGCTAGTTCCAAAATGGGAGAGGGACTCACATTGCCTCCTTCTGGTGTGGCTTTTCCAGGCTGTGAGAGGGGCAAGGCCCAGTGAAGGCTTGCTGGATCTGTGGCCTACTCTGTGGCCTACTCTGGCACATCATCAGTCCTTCATCTGCAACTTCCCCAAACACCCTGACAAGAGCAGATTAGTTCATTGGAGGTGAGCATCTGGGCTAGGCAGAGCTCAGCCTTCTCTGTCACACCACACTGTCACCTCATGAGCTCATCCAGAGGGCTCATACCAGCACCTGCTGGTGCTGTCAGCAAAGGTCCTCACGTGTGTTTTCAGGACCAGCCCACTGCAGTCCAGACGAGTGAATTTTCCATGTTTTCAGGGCCCCTGGCTGATATTCCCCAGTGGTTTATTTGGAGTAGCATGCGAATCCTAGTGGATGTGTAATCTCATGTTGACCATTGGGCCTCATTTGTGTATTTTATTAGTTAATTTTTAAACATTGACCTACAGCTCTGGATCCATTTTAAAATAATCCAAATTATAAATAAACAGACTGCCTAGCATGGTCTTGGAACAATAAATCAGGAGAAAAACAATTAAACACAACAGGAAAAAAATAGGCCTTGAGAGAAAACAGACACTGAAAGAAGAAAAGGCACACCAACATATATTCTAGAGGGAGAGGCAGAAATAGTACAAGACTGAAAGAAAAAGCAAGCAAGTTGATGAAACTTCATATGATTAAGAAGAAAAAAAAAGAAAAGAAAAGAAAAGAAAAAGAAGGATTGCATTCAGGCCATAAATAACACAGCATTAGCACGTACATCTCTGATAGGCTTAATTACAACCAATTCATCTTAATGAAAAATCAGTGCTGTGGGCAGCCCTTAGTATTCACCTTCACTGCTCATGCCTGCTAACTGAGCATGTGTTGTTTGCTGCAGATAGTGGAAGGAAATGCAAGGGTGGCTTTCCACATGGTCATCTGATTTTTATGACCACTGAGTTTGGTGACACAGGTGGAGGCATTTTGTTTTCCCCTTAGAAAACATGCTTAGCAGTACAGTGAGCAATAGCAATTTGTTGCCATCGTGGCCCACTCACTCATAGACCTGAAAAGTCATTCTTTATGTACTGTTTGTTTACTTTGGTATCCTGTCCCTGGCAATAACCAATGCTTCTTTTTCCAGAAGATGAAAGAAATCTGCAATAATCTGTGACAAGGAAAGCTGTTTCTCAATTGCCAATAGCATGAGTTTGTTTTATGCTCCTCGTATCACTCTTCTTCCTTAATCTAATGTTAGAAGTCGGTTCTCTTGCACAGAAGCATTGAGCTTCATTTATTCACCCATGGACTCAGTGGCAGTGAATTCCACAGACTTCATACTAATTACATGATGCATCTGACAAAGGCAGCGCTTGGATGCCAGCACACTACTGGGCCAGCAATGGAATGGTAAAACTGGACTGCCACCAACAGCACTGAAGGGAGCAAAGCTGCCACCATCCCTCCTGAGATATGTGCACTCACTGCTGATGTGCAGATGCAGCACCAAACTCCAGACCTTTTGCTAGACCAGTTGGGTCTGCAAGCACACTCTTCATTTTCTCTCTGCTTTCCCCAGCAGTACTGGCATTTTCAAAGCATCACGCTCTTTGTAAAAGAGCATGGAGGACTCACTTCTCTTGAGTAAGACCAGGTATTTGCTGCCACTGTAGTTCTGCGGTAAAACTTGCACTGCCTAGACCAGAAAGAGGCTTGTTGTTTTGGTACTCAATCCACTAAACACTGTATCCCTCAATTTAAATGGGCTACAGCATCATTTCTTCCCTGTTTTCCATCACTTCTCCTCTCACTGGAGGAAAGGCTGATGGACCCAACTCTTCAGATACCTACAGTAGCTTCAGCACATCCTGTCCCAACGCTCCACGTTTGCACAAGGAGGTGGTTTGTATCTTCCTGGAGCACACTCTGGATACAGCACCTAGCACGTTGTCTTTGGTGAAGCCCTTGAAACAAATTATCCTTCCACTTCCTAGCACAACGCATGGAGTTTGGCAAAAGCAATGAGTATCACCCACATTTGCCCCATCTCCTGCATGCTCCAGAAAATCCTTGAGGTAGTCTCAGGTGATAGTTAGGAGGATGTATGTTCAGGGCAGTTTCCAGCTGTGCGCAAGTTGTCCTTTGAATCAGAGGCTTTCACTAATGCTGGTCAGTAATGCATGTCAGAACAGTAATGGTGTTCTTCTCTTCCTGACTAAATTTCCTAAGCTTCCTCCATGGGCCTGTGTGTTTACCCAGACCACACTCATTCCTGTGCCTTCCAGCAGTGGAACCTCAGTGCCTTCACTCTGCAGTCAGGAGTTTCCACTCCACTTTCTACAAAGGAGGAACTTCTTCCCCTCGGCTTTGGCCAAGCAAATCTTATCCCAGACCGTCCACATGTACAAAAAGCTTTTTCGGGAGAGCGCTATGCTATTGTGTCAGACCACACCTGACAGGGATGTGAAGCAGTCAAGGACAGCAAACAAAGTTATTTCAACATATCCTGGGCACTTCATGAGACAACACTTCCAACCCCGTCCTGTTAGCAGGGGGATTCCCAGCGAAACAAAGACAGACAGCTTCAGGTTGCAGAATCTTAATTCAGGGCGGATGTGGTGCTTCATGCTGGGGAAAATGCACCTCAGTGATGGATACTAACTAGTCTGATTGCTCTGGATGCCAGGAACTGAATGGAAGCACCCAAACTTCTAAACTTGTAAGTATTCCAGCTGAACACCTTAAATCAGATGTGTTGAATTGTGTTAAATACCACTTGAAAAATACTTTGCCAATTCCTCCTGCGTTGCTGTGAGCTGCATGGTATAGCTGGCTTTCCTAGAAGTTTAACAAACAGGACTGATAGGTGCAAACACTCAAGTATTTGTTTATGTGAAATCTGCAATTATGAGGCTACCAGAGCACTTGGCAAGCTGAGGGCCAAAACAAAGGATTAATCAGCGTGTACATGGCATTTGTGATTGCTTCTTTCTGAGAAGTGGTGTCCTGCTTGTCTCAGCACAGTGCAGCATCTTGAAGCATAATATCCCAAAGCACAAATAACAACTATTTCCATCAAGAAAAAATCTCCAGTGTTAGTATTTGTGACAGATGGTGGCACATGCTGCCCCTGAGTCCCACCAAACAATGCATTAAGTACATGAAATAACTACAAAGGGAAGTTTGAAAGCAGAAGAAAATGTTCTTAGACACCCAAGTTATGCCTACACTGTGAGCTAGCAAGAGCTAGCTTTAATTACCTCACTCAGGTACTGATAATGCAGCACAGATTAGCTACTCAAATATTTACAGTTTTCTCAGGCCAGCTTTCCATCCTATGCTGAGTCCTTCATTGCTACTGGTTAGACTACCAGTTCTGGCAGACTCTGCGTAAGCAAGCTGCACTATACCACCTTCCTGAGGCAGAAATGTGTACACAGCCTTTCACCCCTATATTGATGATTAGAATCTAATACACCATGACAACAATTACAAAACTATCGGAAAGTCCCAATCTACATGCCACGACGCTCTTCCCATTATCAGTTTTCTCTCAGGTATACTCCAAAAGAACATGGGGTGAAATTTCTTGAGACAAACACTAGCCTTGTGGATAATGTGGTGCATCAGCCTTTGGCACGATGCTCCTGATGCCTTCCATGAGTGCAGCGCTTATGGCCAGCATGTTGTTTGCAGATGTATGTGCAGTCTAAGGGGTTGTGGATCCAACACCATCTGGGTGAATAAATAGCCAGAGTGCCTCTTACATTGGGCTGGGGTCAGACGAGTGTCTCCCTAAGTCACACAAGAGCAACATGGGAGGACACTGCTTGGGAGGCCATTTCACAATTGGTATGTGCACCTGGGCTGTGTGCCCAGATGGATGCTGGACGTGCTCCCTATCCCAACACCCAACCTGGACAAGGGTATTGTGAGTAACAAAGACAGACAACACAGCCCTGCAGTGCGACAGCTGAAGAGGAAAAAACTGCTGCTTGAGCATTCAAAGACCAAACCAGAATAATAAATACTACCATAAAGGGCTGAACTGGGGACTCCAAGTACCTGTAACATGATAATGCTTGGAAATGAATCGCCTCTGGAAGCACTGAGTAAACAGGTCAGAAGGTTCAGTGACTTCACGCAGTGGAGAGAATAAAAATTTCACATTAAAGAATGAGGAGGAGCCAGATAGCTCTCCTTGCTGACAAATGAAGGCCAAAATGGCAGCACAAGTTTCAGGCTATTAGGGATTCAACACTGGCCTTTCACAGCGGCCTCTGAGCACCTGCTATTGCTTTGTTATCTCCTAGAGGAAAGGATCAGGGCTTATTTTCTGTTTCCAGCTACCTTTGCTGACTGCTGCCTCAGTCTTCTTGCACAGGCAGCGAGAAGCAGTTATTTGCTGGGTCAGCTTTAGATCCCTGGCTTCTCTATGAATCTCTCACTGGGCTACTTCTATTCTCAAAGAGCCTTCTAAATAACATATACAGTTTCAAGCCAAAAGGGAATTATGCTGTCCAGGCAGCTGTGGTTTATTTGTGTCAAGGTGGGGGCACTAATGTGTATTTGGCCATTCGGAATCACAATTCTTTCAACGTCTTCTAAATCTCAGCTTCATCATTCCTACAGAAACAGTGTCTGGTAACTATTCCAGCAGCTTAACTATTAAACTGCTGGAATCGGTTTCTTCTTTCTCTGCCTTTGTGTATACATTTTTTCTCCTAACAGGTTAAAAAAAAGTTTGCACATAACTTCCCCACCTAGAATAAGTGTGGTAAAACTTACCATTTTCATGTGGTGAGGGGTTTTGATGTTAAAAAGTTGGGTGCAAAATCACTTCTTTGAAAACTGATGTTTCTAGGCTGCTATCATTTCTCCAACTAATGTTTCTTTCTGCTCTCTAAATTTTCTTTCCTTAAAGCCTTCATTCTATGGCCCTGCCAAGCTGTCTATATTTTCTTAAATTCTCATTTCCTTTGGCACATGTTTCTTTCTTACAGTTACAGTAACTTAAAAAAAAAAAAAAAAAAAAAAAAAGGAAGAAAAAAAAGCCATTTTGCACTGAGCCCAATTTCCAGTCTGTAATCTTCTTTTTTAATATTGCTTTACCACCCTCTGTATTCTCGTGTTTCTGCTTGCTGCAGACTTACCTGCTAGGCTTGGAAACTATTAATTCACTTCATTTTCAGAGTTGTTCAAAAAGAACTAAAGAAGAAACATTCTGGTCTGACTCCCTTTATTAACTTCTGCTTTGTTTGTTACTGAGGGTGTTCCCTCACTATCTATTCCCTCTTATGCCTCGCTCTGTTTTTCACAGCACCAGCATTTCTGTTACTGTCTCTACTTCCTCGCTGCCTCTCCCCAACATGGGCAGGGTACACGTGTATGTGTGTCATCAATGGTTAAGTCCAGTTCCTGAAATTGATGTTGAGCTTTCTAGAAGAACTGATTGCCTCTGAACACAGTGATGAATTAGATATTCAATGTACCATGCTAGATACAAGAATGTTTTGTGGCTTAAGATAAGTGAGTACTTCGTGCTTATCCTGGAAAGAAAATAGCAGAAAAATAGCATTAGAAAAAAGCTATGAAAGTAGTACTCTTTTCTGATGGGACATTAACACCATAAATCAGGTCAATGACCAAAGATTTAATTTCTAGCAGTATAAGGAGCATCATTTTCCCCCTTTCAGTCCTAGGAAGCTACAAAACTTTTTGAAGAATTCTGTATCTTCACAATACAGTGAATAAATGAGTGCATTCTGGTCATTATTTACCGAGATAAGTGAGTCATCAAGATGTTATTGCCCAGACTTTCAAAACAACAAGTTCATGTTTTGCGCATTGAGTTCTCCATGTGCTTACCATAATTGCAGACTTATCACAGCAAGGAAACACGTAAGTGGGAGGCATAGTTCAGGGCACTCCCATTTCTCTGAAATTGCTGAGCCTGTGTCGGTGGTGGGGCTGGGAAGGACCTGGCTGTCCTGCTCCCTCATACCTCACAAAGGACCTACACTGCTGTCATTAATGTATTTCTATGGTCAGGACTTACAGAAGATTTTTGCTTTTATCTGTCTCTTTCCACTTACAGAAAAGTACAGTGACATTATTTTCCCATGAAGAGTAAGAGGAGGAGGAACATTAAAAAAAAACTTGTGGTTTGGCTGCACCAAACCAAAATTACCTGTGACAGATCTGAGAGCAGAGAAGGATGCCCTTGCAGTTGAGACAGAGAGATAATCAACAGGAGGAGAAATGGGCAATCCTCATCTTTATGCTTTGTCTAGAATTGTCTCTCTCCCTCTCCTCCTCCTTTAACATTAAAATATCCATAACTTATTATCCATAACTGATATCCATAACTTCCTTCCTTCAGACAAGGTAGTTTATCGTCTCTGATGCCCAAGAAGTCCCACCATGAAAGTTAACAAAACACTGAAGCAACTCAGGGAAACTGGGATGTAGGCCACAGAAAGTTTGAAGTGGAACTGTACGAGCAAGCAACAAAGATGAATTCTAGTGTAGGAGTAGGAGGGGGAGGAGAGGCAGAGGAGAAAAAATTCTAATTGCAGAATTGAAAGACTGTCTTCCTCAGGCTGTCCAGAGAATGAGCTTGGACAAGATAAGAAGAAGGAAATGGCAAAGATGTAAACTTATAGAGTTTGGTACAATCATGAATAGGTGGCAAGAAACCAAAGAGTGCCACCATCAAAATGAGACCTTGCTGCCCCTTTGAAAGCTTGCAAGGAACATTCTTTTTCTCCTCAAAGCTTTTTAATTTGCATTACAGCAACTGAAACTTCAGAGCTGCTTGCCTTCAGCTGTTGTATTTTCAATTACAGTGGGAGGAGTAGTGCTCATAAAGCACGCTGCAGTTTTGTTTACTTTTGTCAGCTTCTGTTTGGAAAGTCTATCCCAAGCAGTCATCTAGTGTATTTTCAATAAGGTTTTCTGATCAAGAAGTACTAGAAAACTTGACCAAAAGACAGAGGTAAATCAAACTGTTGCACGTAAAAAGTGAAGGACAGTAGTTTTTGTCTCTATTTTAATATTTTTCACTCTGATGATGAAGGAACTGATTCTGTTTTCAATTTTGTATATACTTACTATGTTGCTGACTCAAACTGTTGCAGATAGGACGGTCTAAGATCCAAGGAGGGAATTACTTAGCAATAGCATCTCCTTTTGGAGACACATCAGGAAATCTCTTTAGGGGTTGGATTAGGAAAAGATGGTCAAGCATAAAGAGAAGGCAGACATATCCAAAAGACCCCTATGGTGAATCCTCCTTGGCTATGAGCCTAAATGCTGTGCTCTGATGAAGACCTATTACTTTATGAGCATAGTACATTTAAAGCTTTCTGAGTCAGGCCACCTTCCTGTAACTTAATGATTTTTTTTCTGTGTGTATGCTACATACTGCAAAGAAAGATAAAAATCACAGCATGTTAGAAATTTGTGAGGGCACATACAAGCAGGTTGCAGGAGACCCCCGGCAGCTTAGGTGCACTCTCCTGGGCAGAACTGTTTTGGTGACTCTTACTGCAGGGACTATGCAGAGCCACTTCTGAGAAGACCAGATTTCTGGGGTATTCACAGATCTTGATGGGGAGTGAAAGCTTTTGATAATGCTATAGGAACTTGGCCTCTGTGCGTTTTTCTTTCTCTCTCTGGATAAAGTCTTGGCAGCAGCTCAGAGTCTATTTTAAACAAAGCCAGTGATTTCTGGAGAGATGGAAAACACATGAAGGGCACAATGGAAAACAAGCAGAAAACCTGACTGCGGGACAGGGGGAAACAAGAGTGATAAAGAGCACTGCTTCCTTCTCCAGCACAGAGACAGGACAAAGTCCCCAGCGCTGTACACCGCCAATCTGCAGTTTCTCACTAAGCTGCCTTCTCAAGTCCTGCTCAAAACTCAAACCTCTCCCTGCTGATCTCCTCTGCCCATGCTGCTGACCTGTCCTGCATGGCACTTCTCCTGTGTGCCCAGGTGCTGAGGGCTGCAGAGGGTTGCAGCTGTGACAGAAGAAGAGAGCAGGAGCCACAAACAGCAACACAAAGGTCAGGTCCATAACAAAAAAATGGTATGCAAAAGGCGAAAATAAGTTATCTGTAGAAAATGCAATCATGGTCAAAGCCATACATCTGACTATGGCCAGGAAGATGCTGTTTATAACTGTCAGCACATGCCGAGATGAACCTCTAATTTATGTATGCTGCAACTTATAATTTCTGATCGAGAAAACCTCCTTTCCCATTGAAAGGCTTGATAACAAAGCCTTAGTCAGTTGGATCATGTGGGATACCCACACAAATCATTTTACTGAGCTCAGTTTAAAACATAACTTATGTGTATAGCACAACCAGAGGGACATGCCTTGGCTTGACGGCCTGTTCTGGGCCACTTCCCTCCTGTCCCTGAGGTTAAGTGCTCCCACAGTGCCCAAGGTAGCCTGAATTCAGCCCGAGACTGGGCTGTCTAGAAATCCCCCATGCTGGGACAAGCAGGGCGTGAGCAGGACCTCTCCTTCTCCCATTCCCCACAGGACAGGCAAGGGGCAGTGGGCAGCACAGCCTCCAGGCTGGACCCATGGCTGAGTTCTTACCCACACAGGGAGCACCAGCACGATGCATGAGAGACTCCAGCAAGCAAACAGCATGGTCAAGCAACCTGTATAACCTCACATCTGCCTGTAGGTCCTATCTGTGCAATCCATATAATCAACTGCTTCTGTTGCTTCCCTTACATGCAAAACATTGCTATTACGTGCCAGGTAATCTCTGCTTGCACTGTAACATCTCTGGGACAGGGAGGCTATCTTTGCTTTGTTTTGGAAGGCACCCAACTTGCTTTCAAGCATTCAACAAGCAGTCAAGAAATAATTCAGATGGAGAAGCAGAAACTTAACTTGCCTGGGCTTGACAGTGCTTTTTATCAGCTCAAATCCATTTGGGCTGGCAATGATTGAAAGTAGCAACAGTCTGGATAGTGTTTGGTAGCCCGCAAAACTGTTGTTATTTTGTTATTTTGGTGCAGTTCTTTCAAGAAGTGTCCACAATAAATAAATAAATAATTGTATCACATCTGCTACTGGTTAGTATCCTCTGACAGCACTGCAAAAGGCAGATCAAGGACTGAATAAGCACAAAAACTCTGGAGAAAGAAGAACTTCGGAGATGAAGGATAGGATATATTAAGTTTGGCAACATTATAACCTACCACAACTTTAAAAATTATGAGTCATCCTCAAAACAAACAAAAACACAAACAAAAATCTCCATTTAAAAACAGAACTAGAAAATTCTTTTAAAAATCTTTTTTTCTTTCTTCCCTCCTGCCTTCCCATTCTCAATGCTTCCTGCCCATTCTTAGGGTCCCTGTCAGTTTACTAGTATTGCCAACACTCCAGTATTTCTTGCAAGTGAGACAGCTTTGTTGACAGTCAAACATCAGAAACCTTCTTGCTATTCTTGGCTCTGGGAGCAGATTGTGGTCTAGTGGTTACTAGCATCATGGCCAGCTGAAACACACCCATGTTTGGGTCATCTGCAAGACACAAACCATGGATGTCTCGTAGCAAGAGCACAATTTTCCATCCTTAGGGCTAACATATCAATTGCTGTTACAGAAGTAGGAACAAGGTCAAATTGCTCCACAAAGCTCTCTTGCAGAAGTGTGACAACATGGATTTCTAAGAGGCCCTAATTTGGGATTTCCTTTTGAAAGACTATATAGCAAGTAGCTGAGATGTAGTTGTGTGAAATAGAGATGAGTCCTTTTCCAAGCCTTGCTCAAAGTATTCTCAAGTCTCCTAGCTGTAAAGCGGACTGTTACCCCCCTGAAGCCTTAATATATGGATCAGCATGCTGAAGGATGTCTCAGGTTGTCTCAGGCAGCATTTGTGCTGTAAAAATGAAATGATGGCTGACAAGGCTCTCCCTAGGCTTACCTCTTTTTAATAATTTTCTTCCTCTGAATTGTGGAAGAGCTTTTGAATTATCATCATGAAAATTCCTGGAGCAAAGGAGAAAACCACATTCTTTACAGCAGCTGGCAACACTGAGGTAGCACAAGGATGTCTGTGCTTTTAATATCTGTGATGCATTTACCTGAAGATAAACAGAAGTCTCCATCCTTTCCACTGAGATTGCCACCCATCATTAAGTTAAAAAAATTATGGAAATTACTGGAAAGGTAGGGCACTTTTCCTTATGTGTTTTAAGGGCACTGATTCTTAAATGAGTAACTGATGACCCATTTTTAAACCCACTTAAGACATGTTTTACTCCATATAGAGCACACATTCCTCTATGTCCTCTGGTAAGCATACAGAAAAGTGTTGAACCTTTCAGTACAGCCAATTAATCACTAGCTGGCAAGATGAAGAAGTGCTCTGGACAAGAACCAAGTAAAAAAAAATAAAATGAAACGTTAGAAACCGTATCTTATGGCAGACAAAGAAGTGCAACGCACAGAAATAATGTCCCATTATAAAGCACTGTCTATTCTGAGATTAACAAAATGCACTACCCTATTTTACACAGTGATGAAAATGTAGAAGCGCAAAGACAAAAGGGAAGATAACACACCAGCTCTGATCTTTCCAATGCTTGACTTTCAGGTGCCCAGCCTGTCCATCAGCTCCACTGCCCTGATCTGGGCACCTGAGCTGAGTTGCCAGGCAATGTCAGAAGCAGTAGATCCCTGAAAGCAGGAGGGCCTCTGAGACACAAAGAGAACATGGACAGTGGTGCCCAGTAAAACACTTTTTCTAGAGTCTGGATACCTGAGAAAAGGTGCTTCCTCAGTCAGGGTTCAAAGGCTTGAAGCCTCAAATTCAACTGACAGTAAACAGTAACTGGAACATGGATTTTTACATTCGTGCCATGGTTTCCTGTCCTTATGATGGTCGTGTTCGCTCTTTCCCCTGTCACTGGCTACCATAATATCCAAGTGTTACAGCTTTGTCAAAAGAAGTTCAGAGCAACACAGCCTGACCAGTTGCTCTTCTGGGAGCAGAGAGCACTAGGCTCAGAGCTCATCTAGCAACAGACAGCAACTCTGGGTGGAGTACTGGCTGACACTGGAGAAAAAAGGATCGTCTTCTGCATCTTTTGTGAACACTAATTTGGAGATATGCTCTGAGAATGTCCACCCTGGAAGATACCTCACCTGAGAGAGGCAAAGAATGAGTTTGGTCCTGAGATGCTCAGTGCTTCCAGCAGAATTTTAGGCATTTGGGGAAATTTGACGTAAGAAGTCTTTCCAGGGTTATGCAGCAGCTGGATGAGATTGTGGATATGGAATTCAATACCAAAAGGGACAGCTAGTTACCTATGCCCCTTGTTGGATATAATTCTGTGTTTTATGTTGTCTGTCGTAACAACTCTAATAAAGTGCAAAGCAGGTTGACTGACTCCAGACAATCACAACCCAGAGACACTTGTAATCCACATCTAAGAAGTCAGGGAGACCCACTATAGATGTGACCATCCTCCAGCAAGAGATATTCACCCAGATCATCACTATTGATGTGTGGTGAAAAGACAGGTGCTCTGCTTTGGCTCTTCTTCTTTCAAAGAGCAAAGTGAGTTCCTGCAGTGGTGATGAAGATGGCTCAGTTCTGGAACCAGCAGCTAAAAGGAACAGTGAGGTTCCTCAGGGCACAATAACCAGGGGCGTCCCTTGGTGATGGCTGCCCTCCCTGCTGGTCCTGCTGTGGAGCCAAAAAAGCTGACTGCAGGCACACTGAAGACAAGTCAAGGAATTCAGTGAGCTCAGAAGTGCACCAGGTATAGGAATGACTTTGGTAAAATCTTGCAAAGTAACTCAAGGACGTGTAAGTAGGGTATTGGAATATAATTAAGCAGAAGACTTTAGAATGAATATTGGTGAAAAACCTTCTGTCAGTGAGATTTATTAGGAGGTACATTGATCTCCTGTGGGAAATAGTGGAAAGATGCTCACTTGGGATGTTTAAAATCAAATTAATGAAAGTGCTAGCATACACACCACGGGGAAGATGCAGTGACAGTCAGGGTGAACTCTGTGACCCACTTCTGCTGCAAGAGCTGCATGGGGAACTGAGCAAGTCACTGGTGGTGAGGAGCCATGGGACTTCCTGCAGCGCAGTTGCAGGCTGAACCCCTGGGAAGGCATTGAAATGCTTTCTACAAGGACAGCATCACAGCAGCTTCTGTTCCTGGCCTTTGCAAAATGGTGAAAGAAAAGTGGGAACAGAGCAGGTGATATGGCAGGAGGAGTCAGAACAGCCCACATTTCCCCAGTGTCTGTGTCTCTGGCAGTATCTGCTGAGACCCAGCCAGGAGAGCAGCAGCCCCTCATAGAGAACCATACCTTGTTCCTGATGCACTCTTTGTCTGTAGTGGTTGCAGAGAAGTAAGCCTGACTTCAGCTGGATGACTGGTTTCAACTGTTCATAAAGAAATTGACAAGTTGTCCCACGCTGCAAATTGTTATCAGTGTTCCTGCCCCTTTCTCTCGTGTTCCCAACTGGCATTCTGCTCGTCCTGCTCCCTGCAGGCTGGTGGTCTCCTCAGGAGGGGCCCTTCTCACCACCAGGCTTCTGCCTGGCATCCATGGCAAGGAGACTGACAGAATCACAGAATCACAGAATGGCCAGAGTTGGAAGGAATCTCAAGGATCATGAACCTCCAACCACCTGCCACAGGCAGGGCCACCAACCTCCCTATTTAATACTAGACCAGGCTGCCCAGGGCCCCATCCAATCTGGCCTTGAACACCTCTAGGGATGGGGCATTCACAACCTCTCTGGGCAGCCTGTTCCAGCACCGCAATGAAGACAATGAAATGCTCTGAAGATGGAAAGGTCTTATGAGTGGGATGACCTGCTGCTATACTCCTGGCATGGCTGCTGTGCTTGGAGTGGTCGTGTCCTTCTGAGCAGCCCTCAGCTGCATGGAGGGACAACTGACCTGGTCCCCTCTCCCCTGCCCTCACCCTGGTTGGGTTCACGGCCCCATAGCATGGTGGGCTGTTCCAGTGAATCATCTACAGTAATTGAAAAAGGTGGTGAAGTAACAGAATTGAAACAAGCTATTACTTTACAGATTTCATTAACTATTTCTGGCTCTTTATTTCTGCTGAGATTTTTGCAAAACTCATGTTATAAAAAGCTAAGACTCATTGTCCAGTTATCAAGAGCTAACTGTCTCCATGGAACATACTTTCATGACTGTTGCTGTCGTGATTCGAGCAGCAGACATAAACAGGGTCATCTCCAGCCATGGTGGGTGGATGTTTAGTTTATAGCGCTGAGGTTAAGAGTGAAAGCGTGTGACTAAGAGCAGAAAACAGAGGAGCCTTTGTATACATCAAGAGCCCTGAGGCAAAACACAGAGAAGGAGAATGCTGACACAGACTAATGGAGAAAGAAAAGAGTCCATTATAAATGTTACAGAGAACATAATTCTTTTAAGAGAAATCAAGATTTCAGGGACTTATGCGGGAGAATATGAATATTGACGTCAATGCACCATGCCTGTCAATTTGTCGTCTGACTCCATACAGCTGTTAGAGCGCTGTGCATCATGTCAGGTGGAAGATAACTCAGTGCCAGAAATTACCATCCGCTATTTGTTCAGTTTCTGGTGGAAGCAGGTTTCTTTCCATTCAGACTCAGGACTTTTACCAGCAATCACCAATATGCTCAATGAAAGAATTGCATCTCACATATTTTAACACCGGTCCATCCTCACAGATGGCCAAAATTCACTTTTTGAGGACAACTTTTCTTTCCCAAACATTCTCTCTCCATAAATAGCAATGAGGGAGGAGGGCAAAGGGAAGCAGTAGACTGGATTGTTTCGAAATTACTCAGGTAAGAAAGTACCATCGGAAAGCTGGTTAGTAGAGCAGCTTCCAAGTTTGCACATACATTACAAAAAGTAAGGAGTGGCACATTTATTGCACCATAAAACAACAGTATGAGTACTTGAAAAATAGTCCCCAAACCAAGTGCTACAGTGGCTTCTAAACTTCAGCTGACAGAGTCATGAAAACGATGTGCTTTGTGCGGTAGCTTGCGCAACCAAAGGACTTTCTTGTCCTCAGAGTGCTTTATTATTTTTAACGAGGCAGGCTGAGCACTTCTTGATAAACATTTTTTCCTTGGTGCAGTAATCCTACTTAAACTTTTTACCTTGTCCCTACAGCATACCATTAGGAAGTTCATAACTGAACTCCTTTTCTCTTAAAGTGCTAGTCATGCTAACGTGTAAAGCAATGGACACTGCGGTTTCCATGGCTGGAAATAAATTGAAAAGGCTGTGTTAGTTTGAGGGCTTAAGGTTTTGAGAAGAAAACTTTTCTGAAGTACATTTTCTGTGATATCTTCTTTCTTTCAGGCTAGAATAATTGTATGTACTAACATTCATTGTGACAGGAATGTGCCAGCCTGTAGTTTTTGGTCCTGATGCCTATCCCAAAGAAGTTTCCACACAGTGATTCTGCTACACCATGGCTGGATGACAGGCAGCAGGTTTTGACTGATCTAAACTAAGCAGCCAAGACTGATCCAGATCCCTGAAGAGGGAAAGCAGTCCATACAACTGTGCACTTGCTTTTGTTTTGAGCAAGGTGCATTGCATCCCACTGCTTTGGCAAATCCCTCCAGGGTAGCGTTACAGTAGTTCATTTGTAAAAGCTATTATTTTCTTTGATACAAGACTTAATAAAGATTTTAAGAGTGAGACTTTAATTAATGGCAAGAATTTAATGAGAATCAGGAAAGTCAGAGCCAACACTCTCATCTAAGTCAATCTCATTTCTGTCCCCACGTATCAGTGTGTTACAACAGGCTCTTTCATAGTCACATGATACTGGCCAGGGGACACACTTTCAGCAGATCTAATATAATGAAAAGAAAAACTGTCTTTTTCCCCCTGTGGTCTTAGATGCACATGTGGCTTTTCATACCACACACATCATGTGTTCTCAGAATGAAAGACCCTTTTGTGGCAGGCACATACCAACAGAGGCAACTTAACATCGAGTAGGATTGTTAATACAGTTTCCTAAAGCCTCCCAATGAACACTATACAAACAACATCACATTGGTGGAGGCATGTGGTTGAAAGAATACGATCAGCGATATTATAAACAATTTGCAAGATATGCCTCTCCATTTCTGCTCTACCAAGATTAACCGCCGTTACTTAATGGACATAAGTTTCTCTTTCCATGCAGGAATGTAGTAAAACTTAAGGAGAGGCCTGATGATTACTAAAACGTATCTTGCTGTCACTCGTAATGGTCGAGTCATGCTCATTTTTGTGTTTGAAGAGCGTCACTACAAGTCCCCTGAAAGTTGCAGCAACCTTTGTCCACTGCCTTCATGCCAGAAGACCAGCAAGAATGGTACCTCTCTCAATTAATGCCCTTGGCCTGACTCTGAATGTACTTGCCTAGGCAAAAAGGAAGCAGCCATCAGTCAAAGGGTACATTTTACAGATTTGGCATGCTATGTATGTCTTAAGAGAAACATATTCTCAGGTTTCTGATTTGAAGCAGCAAGTTAATAGTGCAGCTCCAATTTAACTGCACAGCTCCACCAGCAGCAGCTCTCTGCCCATTCATGGGAATGTTTGTCCTTGAAAGAACATTTCATAACTTGAATTGTGCTTGAGGATTGAAGTCCAGTCTGGAAGTGAAATCTTGCCTTTGCTGTAGGGCTTGGTTCTAGGTTATACATAAAAGGATCTACCAGGTATTTTCAAAGTTGAACAACCAAAGCTGTACCACCAATTTAAGTAACTCCAGAACTGGCCAGCTGTAGAAACACCCTCCATCCCTTAAAAAATAAAACAAAGAACATAGATAAAGAATTTAACAATTTTATTAAAAATTGTACCAGTTATTAGAAAAAAACAATCCAAGTATTAAAGTATTAAAAAGCACCAAAGAAAGAAAGCACAAAGCAAATATACTGCACAGATTGGGAAAAAAAAAAAAAAGAAAAGAAAAAAAAAAAACCAACAAAAAAAGGAGCACTGCCCAGTCACCTTTGGTACAGGCAGGAGTCCTGGAGGCACACAACCAGGATAAACAAAATGCTACATTCTCACTGGGTCTCAGTCCATGGCAAAGAAGGTGTGTGCACTTCAGGACTAATCCAGACAGAAATCTCACAGGAGAGCATCAGAATTACTTCTGCAGCAGGACAGTATAATATTCTGGTGAACATTAGAAATCGTGGGGAAACCCTCCACTGTGGTCATGGGAAGTTTATCAAGTACATTGTAAATTCTAGCTCACTTTACCGTTTTGGTTTTCCAGATGAAGGACTCTGAAGTTTTAATTGCATCCCACAAAAATAGAAAAGTCATGCAAGAGGGGAATGGAGAAAACATGAAGCCACATTTCACAGTATTCTCATCAGAGAATTTTACCAAGAAACGTGAGAGAGTGTACTCCATACCACCGAAAAGAACAGAAGAAAAGATGCACGATTGGTTTCACAAAAAAAGGAATCCCAACAGTCTAGACACCCAAACTCAAATTTAGTGGCAGGATTTCCAAATGCATCCAGTGGAAACAGGCATTCAAATCCCTTGAGTGTTTTGAAATTTCCTTATTTGAAGCCTACTTTCTGACTTTTATTTAAAAAGATACTGACAACGTTATCTTTACATCACACCAAGTCTCTCCCCTTTTGTCATCAATTTTTCCTTTCATAATATTCTGATAAAAACTGGAGCTGAGGAATCTGTGATGATGCTCTCCTGGAGCTATGTCCACAAATCAGGGAGACTCCTTTAGATTTAAGAATAACTTTATACATGCAACATTTTCATAATAGATTTTAAAAACAGTTTAAGAATCTACTCTTCCCACCCCTCCATTCCCCAAAGGCAGCTAGGAGTCTGAAGACAGAACTGAAAACATGGCTTTAAAAAACAGCCCACAGAACATTAGGTTCCGCTTCCCAGAAACCAACTTCCAGCATAGGATTCACAGGAAGAGACCCTCCTTTCTGTGGCTAAGGAGGAAGGTGAGGCACATGGAAGAAAGAAGGGGTAGGGGATGTCAGACTGCATTCAGTTTAAGAACACACACACGCACCCACGCACACCCACACACACAATTACATTCCAGTGCATTTGATGTGTTTGGTCTTTTCTGCTTTTCCTGGTGGAGAAGAACTGAGCTGTGTAACACCTGTGTGAACACATGCAAACCAAAGAAACAGAGACCACTGAAGTCTTTAGGAACTATAAAAGATTGTTCTGTGATCTTTTATCAATTCCTTGAGGTATTTCTTCTTGCTAAAACAATCAAAGGCAATAGGTAGGCATTTTTGCAAATGAGCACAAATGCCAGTTTGAAAAACAGACTCTTGAACGATATAAACCTTTGCTGTCAAATTATGCTAATACTCCATAGTGCTTGGTCCACGTGCAGAGCTCCCATTAACACGAATGAACAACCCATGGTCCTTTTACTTATATTCCTGCAGTAAATATAGCTGGTAAAATAAGGCAAGGCCTCCACATTTCCGCATTCTCATTTGGCTTATAGCACGTAAATTATGTGCTGCCTGTATTTTTCCCTTTAAAAATACCCAATAACACACCATCCAGCGTGTCACAGTCTCACCATTCCTACACCTTCGGCAAAGATATTGGTCAGGACCAGTAGCAGAAGGATGAAACTAATTTTGCAGAGTTGAGGGGGTCACACTGCAACAACTGCCTCAAGTATTATTCCTTTTTCTTAAAAAAGGAAAATCTTCTCCCGAGTCTACTAATGGGCAGAATATGTAGCTTCCCAGATGAGTGCCAAGGCCCATACAGAATGAATTTCAACCTTGGCTATAGCTCCAGTGACTGCTACAGGAGAAGTTGGGCTGTATTAACTTCACATGCACACATCTCATATACCTTTAATTCAGGTTTGAAGGGACAAAGCAAACAGCCAATAGAAAGAAAGAGAGAAGTCTTCACAATCACCCTTTCTATATTAAGGACTGGGTTCCTCTACTCTAGTCCCTTGCTGATACACATCTCCAAAGCAAAGGCTGATAGGGAAGTTTCTTTCAGGATTCTTCTCCAGAGAGTTTAGCCAACAAACATCTAACCCACTAGGCTATTTAAACTGAGATATGTGATCAGTTATGCAGGAATTCAGTGCTACCAGAGATTATCAGCACCTTGGGAGAAGTCTGCAGCCTTGCACACAAATCCAAAGGCAATCCTTTCTACGCAAATTCATTTATCTTCTGCCTTTTTTGTATCCTATTAATGGCAGTTTGCAGCTATCCCTGGGCAGTCACTTTGCAATTACTGGCTCAGCTTTCAAGAACTGCAGGAAACAAAAGTGAAATTAACTATTCCCTACTAGCACCAGGTTTACTGGATCCAGGGATGGCCAAGGTTACAAGATGCCCAAAAGGGTGAGAAGTTGAGAAGGGACACCAGGCTATCTCTCAAGGAGAGAAAGCTGAGGTCTGAACCCATTTTGGAGATCTGGGAAAAGCAAGGAGGATACTTTAATACTGCTGTTGTCAGCAGCTCAAGTTGTTGGATTTTTTTTTTTTTCTGTTTGTTTTTTAAAAACTGACTGTTAAAATTAGGTATTTGTAGGTATTTGTAGGTAGAAGGAAGATCCCATTGTTTTCTCCAATTGCTAGGTTGTAGATTTACGACACAGAAAAACAGTATCCATTCTTTCATGAAGACAACTTAGTATGAAAAAAAAATTGATCACATTCCCTCACCAACAGAACTTAATCCATGCTCCTTGGACGTGTTTCCCCGAACAATTGGCCTGTGTCTGTGGTCACACTGTAAGAGGTTTTCTGAGATCTCAATGCATGCTGAACGGTCCTTACAAACACAGGATGGGTGTCAAACAAAAGGATGATCACATGAGTGATGCACATTTGTGCATTTGTTAGTAAACATGTGAAATCTTTTCACCCTCCAGAGAAGACAGAATCATCTGACCAGGCCAGAAGGAAAAAATAAATAACAAGTACCCATTATTTCTTCAAGTAGGTGAGACTGTAAGCATGAAACAGCTCCTTTTCCTCAAGTGAAAAACCAGACTGCCCCATAATGTCTACAAGGAGCAAAATAAGAATTTTGGGTTGACAGAGCGTATTTCCTTGCTCCAAGATATGCAGATACGGAATATAATTCAAATATATTATCAGTGGTTGCAAATCTCTGGCAACATTAACCACCATGCGTATTGCAGGAAGTCAGCCTTTGTCTAGGAGTAGCTCTATGTCTCCAATGAAGTATTGTTGTTTGAGGAGATTTTAACTAAAGACCTTGGCATGACCAATTTTGATAAGTTTGTTGTTACAATGGGAAATACGGACTGGCAAAGCTGTGTCTTTCCCTGAGCCAAGTGATTCTATTCAGGCAGTCAGCCTGACTGCTGAACAATTTCAGGTATTTGTTTCTCCACATTAAGAACAGTTATGTCCTAGAATAACCGGTAGGGTTGCAATATCAGAAAGTGCCAATACCAGACCTACTTTCCAGCTTATGTATTCAGAGCAGGTACTGGTATTATTGGCCTGTTTCGCAGTCAAGACAAAGCAGCGGGGAAGCAGGAACCTCATGACGTTTTTTAGGCGTCAGATGCACTTGTTGAGTCCTTCATAGTTTGTGGGGTTGTTATGACGAAGCTTTGACCTACTGGTCTGTGACTGTGCCCAATAAAGGAGCCATGGCACCCAGCGGGAAAATGCAAGCATCAAGTCCTGGAGCATGCTGGCAGGCAACACAGCTGCATTGCTCCCTGAGCCTCAGCACACTCACTCCAGCCTCTTTAAGATTTCCTATTTTAAGAGTCTTGCCCTTAGCATCCAGTTTCTTAGGGGCACCCACCTCAGTCTGTTCTCACACTACCCCTCAGGCTTTCGCCCCCACTAAAGTCCTTGTTCTCCAATAAACAGCATTTACTCCAAGCAGACTGCGCAAAGCAAGGTATGGAAAACCTCATCTCTGTAAAACATGGGTAGAGATTGGCTTCTCATACTGCTGCAACATAGTTGGCAACAGATAGCACTTGTATCCCTCTGGGTAACTCTGTAGTGCACATGCTTAAAGAAACAATTTAAAAACCAAAACAACGCCCTCCCCCCAAAAACCTCCCCCCATCCTAAAACCCACCCCCTAAAATATTACTTGAGATTCATTTGCATGAATTATTAATCATCCTGGACAAACATATTACTCTAGCCCTAGCTAGAAAAAAATAACATAAAAGGAGAAAAAAAGCTTTTCTCACAAACTCTCATTATGTTGCAAGAGAGCAATTGTGAATATATGAAAGTGAAAAAGGCTTTGAGACCTCTTTCGGGGAGCTGAAGCACATTTTGCCACAGTAAAGCAGGATGCAGATAAAGAAAATGCGGCTGGAAAAGAGGGAGAAAGTCCACATTTAAATGTGTTCAGCAAATTTTACCATACACTATAGTGCATTGATGACATCATACAAAATACCAGAGAAAGCATGAATTATAAAAGGATATGCAGAGAGGAATGGAGGAGAAAGTGTATGTGCAAGTAAACTACTCTTCTCTTACAGCAATGCCTATTTTTCAGGGTCAACCAATAGCAGAAAAATTTCTCAACAGCTGAAGTTAGCATTTGTAATGGGGTTAAAGAGCAAATCTCTGGAAAGATCTTCCTTAAGCTAGTTTTGTAATTTGAGATCTACAACAAGGTGCAGTGGAGATATGGAAGTGGTCTGAAAAATGAAGTCTGTATTGTTTTTTCTGTTAATATTTTACCTTAGTTACCACTGGGTTTGTGAACTAATGATATTTAAGGCTGCACAGAGGAAGCCTTAGATCTTTAAGGCTGCATCGTTTTGGTAGGGTTATTTTCCTCTGCTGGTCCAATAGTGTCAATCACGTGGACAAATTTCTGAGTGCATATGAAGTAGGAACCACTAGAAGGTCTCTCATGAAGTAATATTATTGCTGCTGGTCAGTGTTTGCCTCCAAACACTACTTAGTGGAGTAGTGGACAAATTGCTTGCACAGTGTATGTGTCAAACCAGCTGCTAGTTAACATTCACGTCAAATCCTAAAGCAATTCTAATCAGACGCCTGGGACCTAAGCCTTCCCAACCAACCACATTATGGTGACAAGAGGGAGAAACAAACAAACAAAACCACTCATCATAAAACTAATAAAAGCATTTACAATAGCATTGTAGAAAAAATGACATGTGTCATATTCCATGATTTTAGTTTCATGCTGGCTTATGGGTACTGTGAGTACTCAATTGGAAGTGAAGAGGGACAGAAGTTAATAGTCACCAATAACTCCAGGAATGTTTTCAAGAACATTCTACTGAAACAGTTTGGTGTATTGGCAGCAATGACAAAGAATAACTTCATATGAGAGAGCTGCAGCTGGTGCCCAATGGAAAGATTGAGGAGATTGTATTTCTTTGTGATTTTCTCTCACTTAAGATGCAAAGAAATAAATCCATTCAGAAAACAAGTAACCTGCTGAATATAAGCTACTGAAATGTTTTCGTTGTTAAAAAGAACTTTCATCATGGAAGAATCATCTCTGCTTGTGAAGATTCCCGAAGTACGTTTGATATTCAAAGTCATCAGTCCTCAGACATCCTTTTTAACTAGCAGTCAAAATGACTCTCCTGCACTCTATCACTGAGTGACACACAGGGCAGAGGAAACTGTTAGCCTAATACCTGCCTCTCCTGCACAGAGGTTATCGGTGCGGGGAACCAGCAGCAAGCTTTACCAAACACATCCACATTCTGGCTTTCCTTCAACAGTGTTGGACAAGAGCTCCCCACCTCACAAGGCAGGGAGCAGCAAAGAAGAGTCCATAAAACCCCAAACTTGAAGACGAGTATAAGAATTTCAGAGTCCTCACATCCGGCCGGCGGTGTGCATGTCTCTCCCCCGAACCAGTGTTTGTTCAGTGCTCCCTGCAGACTGGATGTGGCCTGAAACAGGTGGGTGAAGCTCACCTCTGCCCAGTGCGGTTCCTGTTCGCCTCCACATTTAAGGCCAAGTTGTGTAGAAAGAGAAAAAGCTGCCACCACACTTGATTTCTGTTCTGCTGATGCTGTAGAGAACAGTTGAAACAAAGTTATTTATATTTCTAGAATTGCAACATACCACTTCTCTTTTCCAATAACAACTCAGTTACACTTTTCAAGAGCAGACACTTTAATCCCATCAGCATAACAAGGGGGTGCAGCAAGGGATGAGAGGAGAGAGGGAAATGATAAGTTCTCCAGAAATAATTGTAGCTCTAACATTACAAAAAGAAAAGAGCAGATCCTTTATGCATTGTGCACAAGAGGATTAAACTTTTTTTTTGCTTGTAGGATTTTGCAGAGTTTAGCCAAGTGCTGTTTTTAATCAGATTGGCTTCTGAGCCTTTCAAAAGCCCCAGCTGCATGAACAAACAACCTTTTTTTTTTTTTTTTTAAAAAAAAAAAAAAGCCCCCCTTCACCCCAAAAGTAAAAAAAAGTAAAAATATAACTGGTGATCCATCTGTAAGTGATTTGACACCGTGAAGGTCAAAGGGTTAATCTTCAATTTAAACCACACTGCTGAGACAGCAAAACTCTGATTTCATCTAGTACAAGAAAACACATTCGTGCACACACACACTCCCCCACCCTCCCCCCACCACATTTTCCTTCCCAGCATCTCCAAGATAATACTGCCCTTTTTATAGCCACTTTTGACAGTAAGCCATAAATAATCAGCCTTGGAGCCCTTTCCTACTGACTGGAGCCAATTAAACCTTAAGCAAGAACATACTTGAAAACACACAAAAAACCAAAACCAAGAGGTTATTTCAGGTCCCATTGTCAGGGAAGAAACATGGGAGTTGAGTTTCAGGGGGACACAGCACTCTATAATGCAGCTCTGGGGCAGGGACACTGTCCCTTCTTTTGTTATGTGTAATCACCTTGCAAAAGTGGCTCACATTATACCCCCACCTTCCCGCACTTTAATGACATCTCACACAAACAGGTGGGTTTCTCTTTACATTGCTCAGCCTGGGATACTATTTCACCTCAATAACCAGCTCTCCATTAGAAGTCAGGCTTTGTTTTCTCATCCAGAATTCCATATTTGTTAAGCAGGACTGATCATTTCTGGAAAACAAAACAAAGCAGTCCCGATTCCCCCCTCCCCCAATCCCCAGCAGACAAGGAATCAGAAGACTGACTTCCAACAACTTTGCTTCAGTACACAGGAGTTCATAAAAGAGCACTGAAGCACATTATATGAACAAGATGTTTCAACTTAGATTAGCTCAACAGGGCAGAACAACGTGGTTGTAAGGCATTCTTTATGTAATCACAAATAGGGGAGAGCTGCAACTGGAGTCAGTGTATTAGAGAGGAGCTCTCCAAAGCCATCCCAAATATTAAGTTATATTCATAGTTAGGCACAAATAGGTCTGTGCCATTTGTATCACAGCTACGTACTGAACCGGCTTCAGAAAACCTGTGCTCATCTTGCATCTTAGCAGTGGTTTGTTCTTCGCCTCAAGACTTACCTATTTGTCTCCTGGTTTTAGAAGAGTTCACACAGATCTAATCACACATTTAAACACTACCATGCTTGGTGCATGCGCCACAGATGGCAACTCAAGAGCTTGGTATCATCCAATTCTAAGGAACCAGTCCAAAGGGTTCAGTCCATACAGACTGCCAAAACATGGCTAAGTTTACATAAAAAAGGTCTTTATACACTATCCTCTAGGGCTGGGTTACAAACATCTAAATTGTCCTCAGAAAGCAAGATGCTCTCTGTTTTGCTGCTTGCTTCTCAGTTTGACCAGGCTTGTCCTTCCTTGTCAAACTCCAGAGACCTTTTTCACCCTCCTCCACACTTTCAAACCTGCTCAAGCATACATTTGGACCAAAATGTTCTGACGGCATCTAGATACCATGCATTTATCAAGTCATTATGGCTTATGCTGAATGCTCCTTCAGATCTTCATGGTAACATGTCAATGAAGCAGCATGCAAACACAAGACCTTCGTCTGCAATTACTGCAAACACTGAACTATACTTGGAGAGCAGAGTGGACAAACATACTACAGATGCTCCAAAAGGAATCTGGTTACTTTGGCAAATTATCTCATTTCATTGGCAGACAAAAAAGAAGATAAGTGTATTACAGGGAACTGGTAATAGAGATTCAAAATCATGATTAAAGATGCTAAACTTGAAATACTTCTCAGCTGATTTGGTATCTGCAATTTCTACTACACCACCCTGTCAGGAGGACAACTATGTGGAAAAATCCTGGTATTTAATGTCCCAGTTCATGTAGGAGACTGCTTTTCACAAACCACAGCAGATTTCTGAATATTCTGTCTCCTGCAGTTTTAAATGGCATCTCAGAAAAAACAACTGTTATTTGCTATGATAGGTAAAGAAGGGAAAAACAGAGGAAGGACAGAGCTTCTCCTCCCGTTTTTTGTTAGATCTCTATTTTCAGAATACTTACAGATCTGCAGGACAGCAAATGGGATGTGGTATCACAAGCACTAATTCTAACATTAAAAAGTAATTCTGAAGTTAAAAAGCACTAATGCTAAAATGCTAAACTTTTCAAAACTTCACACCCTACTGTGTTAATTTCACTGCCTACTTGAGCTACTTTTTTGGTAAAGCATTTTCTTCTTTCTCCAGTTTAAAGTGTTTCTCATTATTTGCAGGAGACACTCATTGAGATTTTCATACAAAGAAGAACTCAGTGAGAACCATTTCGACCTGCTTCCCCCTGCTTACGAAAACTAAGATCTCAAACAACTTTATGAAGGATATCGACATCATTTATTCTGTTTTGAAGTGAAAAAAACTGAGCATGAGACAACTCACTGCCTACAACCTTCCAGCAGGCCAAGGACAACTTTCTAGGTTTTATGCTTTGACCACAGGCCTTCTGGGTCCATATTTAGCCAGCATTTCCTTCCATGGAGTCGTAGCTCACACACACTTTCACTGGCTTGCAGACTGAAGTGGTCTGCTTGCATTGTCCTCACTCGCGTTGCTACTGGAAAGGGAAACAGAGCAGGAAAATGATCAAGGCCAGAACTGATCTGTCAAAAAAAGCTGATCCACGCCATCACATAGTCAAATTGCTGCTTGTGCCAGCACAACGGCAAGGTGGCCTCAGGAGAAGAGCAAGATGGACTGCTTCCATCAGGGGCAAGCCCAGCTAACAGGGCTTTCATAATTATGGTTTCATTTCAGGGCTGATCTGCTCTCTGTGGCACCAATTCAGTGTGGGATAAGAGCCACAGAATGGAAATGGTAGATATAATTTGCAACAGAGATAGATAAACCAATTTATGGAAAGAACTTCTGAGCCTAAAAAAAGTACTTTTCACAAGTTTCAGGAGCTTTTCCCTAGAAATGCCTTTGCCAAAACCAAAATACTCAAATATCTCAGAACTGGTGGTTTTCCCTTTGGTGGGGTTTTTGGGGAGACAAGTTTATAGATTTGTTTTTGGTGTTTGTGGTATAACTCAGCTGCCAGGAAGGGCAGAAAAACCAGGAGAATTACTCCATGAATTCTGCATCTAATTTTTTTCAGATGTGGTATGTTTCAAGTAAATAAGTAAATCCTTACAGTCTCCTCAGACTCAGGACCATTGCAGTGCAAGACAATATTTTTCCTAAACCTAGCTACAGTGATTTAACCCTCATCAGATCATTTCAACACTCAGACTCACTGCTACAACACAGTATCAGAGATGAACACTTTGCTACTTGCATACAGCAGAAGCACAACAAACATTTTGAACTTTCTTCCCTCAGACCAAAAGAGGCTCTTTCTGCCCTCTACATTAACCAAGACTAGAGTTGTGAAAACAGTAAGTCAACACAAAGCTGGAAACACATAAAAACACTTCCTACTGCAGCTGCTTTTTAAAGGGATATCCTTAAGAGACTGTCTGTCTGAGATGTTAGCATGAATGCTTCAATGAGTCACAAGGAAAGAGCATTTTACAGGAAAAGTGTCCCGTGCAGCACCAACAGCACACTAGCAAAGCCTACATCATGAGCTGCGCTGACAAAAGCCAGAAAACTGGTAAACAAAAAAGCAACAACAATTTTCCTGGAAGCAAATTAAAGGGAGCACAACTGACCTGACATTTATTCCCTCTTCAGAGTTAATACTCCTAATGTTTTATGCCATCAGTATACAGACATCCATCTGTCGAACAGCACTCCAGATATCAAAAGTTTTTTACTCCTTCCAAGCCCTTGAACATGGTGCTCAAAGGAAAATCAGTACAGGTAATACAACTTAAAGAAAACTTTGTCCCTCTGCCAGCTCCTTGAGTCCTTGGGCATAAACGTTTAAAAGATTAACTCTATATCATCTGACAAAAGAGCCATTACTATCCTTGAAAAATAAAGAACATGTTCATCATATATGCACATACTATACGTGGATATAGCACACTCCTATCACATATAAAGAACTGTGCACCTGCCTGCCCTCTTCAGCTTATGGGCAACTTCTGACTTTACTTCACAGTTTAGAGATCGTTAAGGGTCAAATTTTGATCCTATCTTAACTGGAAGGATTAAAATACTAACATAAATAGCAATATTTTACCAAAAGGATACTGGCATATATGCACATAAAAACATCATTCTTTCTTTAATGACTAATACAAGTACCAGCAGTAAGTTGTTGAGTTTTTATTTGTTCACTGAAAACAAGAATACTTGCACACTGGGAACAGCTGCTGACTCATCTCTGAGGGCTGTTTTGGCTGCCAGGTGGCTGGAGGCACATTGTGCTACCACAAAATGTGCTTCAGCTCACCGAGACTAGAAAGTCACAGTCCCCACAGCAACAGAGGTTACAGAAGGTGTCCCCACAGTTGGAGAGAGAAATGGAAATCAAGTTCAGGTCTTTCCAGCTGTGATTGTTAATGACCAAAGAATAATGCATGTACTTCAAAAAAAAAAAAAAAAAAAAAAAAAAAAGACAGTAACAGAGAACAGAAAGAAGAGCATGGCAGCACAGAGGGAGAACAGGGAATGTCCTGACTCGCACAGCCCGTGGCTCTGCTGAACGGGGCAATATTTGAAGCTGAGGGAGGCATTCTCCTGAGCAAGGCTCCCTCAGCCAGAGTTCCAGCAGACTTTGCAAAGCAAGACAAGCAATGTGCATGCTTCTGTAGAGAAAGGGTTCTCCTCCTTGCACAAGAGCAGGAAAACGTGGCAGGCAGGGACATGGTGTGGGGCAGGAGGATCACCGAAGATGAGCGCTGGCCTGCTCAGCAGGCCTCAGGCACAGACCTGCTTTGGGTGCAGGTGAGCCCTTCCGGGACTGTCTTGTAGCTCACAAACAAGCAGGCAGCTGCTGGCCTGTGCCTTCCTCTTGGGCTGAGCCTGCAGGAAGTGGAAGCAGACAGGCGCCATGGCAACAGCCAGCTGACTGTGAGTTGGGAAGGGCAGCCACCGGCCAGCGCGTTCCCAGGCCCACAGCACCAGCCCAGGGCACGGAGAGTTATTTTCCACCACAGAGGCGGGAAGGAGAAGGTAAATAAGGGTCCTATATTTCCACAGGCTGCACCTGGTGCTGCCTTGCCCTCAGAGCTGTGCCTGGGCAGGGCTCGCTCCCCACCATTCTGGGATCCAAGGCGTGGCACGGATATCCAGGCCACCCCTCCACTGGTGTGCAGGCTGAGCCCAGGAGCAGAGCACCTGGCAGCCAGGCAGTGGAGACAGATCTGTTTTCTTAGCATTTAAACTCACTTTGGGACACTGTGCAGTGCACGGGAAACACCCCCTAGTGATTACAGCGCACCTCAGGCTTCCAGCAAAGTAAAGCTCTGGAAGTTTTGCAGGACAACAGTCCAGCGGGATGAGCGCAGTGGCGGCGCTGCCCTGCGCCAGGGGGAGCAGGGGGCAGGCAGGTGCAGAGCCGCAGCCTGCGGGCACAGCCGCCTCTCGTCAGCAGCTCGGATGACTCACAGGCTAAATTTAGAGAGCGATATAAACACGGCAGCCGCAGCACAAATACTGCCCGGCAGATCCATTCTCACGCACTGCGCCCTCGCCTCCTCTCTCGCTGGGGTCAGCACAGCCATCAGGGGGTCGCTGCTGCTCCGGGGCCTCTCGGAGATAGCTGCAGCTCTCCATCGCCAGCCTCGGGTAACAGGTTACATCATAAAGACTCATTTGGGGTAACAGAAGTTGCCTCACGGCTTTATTTTTAGATTGCTATTCTTTTGGCTGTGGCGTGGTCCTCAGAAAGATTACTCTACCAGTGGCAATGGTAGCTACCAAGAAAAAAAAAAGACAGCAAAACAAAACAGACTATAAAAGGCTAGTAGGACATTCCCCTTCAGCGGCTTGAAACAAAGGACAACTCTGCAGTTGGACCCTCACTTCCCCATCTTTCTACCATAAAATTTAATTGTGTAAAATGCAAACATGCACACTCCTACCATAAATAATCACTGCAAGCATCTCATCATCCCCCTAAGAAACAACAGTATCTTAATAAGATCAACCAATCTACGCAATTCGACTGCAGGCCCAATCGCCGGGCTCCCATCTGTGATCACTGCATAATCTCAGACAAGTTTTAACCTGTGTTTTCTACTCTCTCACACCAACAAATAAGTGCAATACTAAGTGCAACTGTTCCTAAATTGAAAAATGATTTCTCAGCTGTTGCATTGTTATGAGTAGAAAGAACATTATCACTGCCACAGGTCACATGGCACTGTGAGAGTTGAAGAAATGCAGCACATCCTGCAAAAAAAACACTGCAATTTCACAGAACAAGAAGCACCGTACACTACTTAAACCACACAAAAATGCATCAGGTGATGCTAGAAATACTGTACAATAGCTCACTGTATATCACTTGTACTGTCCCCAAAAATACTTTGCATTTTTTAATGGAGGGCAATTGTGATATTTTGAGACTGTAGCTCTAGTGCCAGAAAGTACCCCAGGTGAAGGAGGGATTCCCAGCAGCCTGTTATGCAGTCCTCACTTCTTTCCTGTCACCAGGCTCCCTTATCCTCTGCCCAGTTCCTCTACTAGAAGCAGGCAAGAAGTTTTGCTTTTTGAGCATTATCCACTTTTTCAAGCAGGAGAAAAACAAACATAATATACTTAAATCTTTTGTCAGATGAAAGTGTAGAGAAAAAAAGAATAGATTATGCTGACACCAAAGTTTTGTTTCTTTATAAAATTAATGTGTAACAGTTGCATGCAACTGCTGCATTGAGTTCATACAGCTTAGTCTCCAAGAGCAGCCTTGTGTGGCTGCCTGAGGAAAAGCAGAAGGCAAGTACATGCAATAGCTCCCCCTAATACTCTTTCAGCATCTAACTGTTTTGAGCTTACGACTTCCTGAGTCAGATCTGGTTTCTGTTTACCTACTGACCCTTTCAGTAGCCATAAACTTGTTCCAGTTACCCCTGAACCCAGGTAAAGCACCGGGATGCACAGTCTTTTTTTGACAAGGAGTCCAAGAGCTATCTATTGCACAAAAAACCCTACCTAATTTACTTTGAGCTGTCTCTTTGACTTGATTTTACCTTGTTCTTGTACTGGGAGTATCAAGTTTATCTGCAACTTCATGTCACTTCTGATTTCAAATTAATATTGCTGCTTTGTCTTGTATATTTCTTAGGCTTATCAGTCCTAGCCCGTTTTCTTTTCTCATAGAGAGATTTTAATATCTTTCTTTGCCTTTGAACCCTTTGCAGTTCTGCTGTTTCATTTTTAGAAGAAAATAAATCAGAACTATATGCAAAATTCAAAATATAGGAGAAACACGGATCTATACAGCGCCATAATTGTGTTCTTGCTCTTCATTTTCATTCTCAGTGCAACAAAGTATTTTATTTCAAGACAGAACTAAAAGGGTCAAGCAAGTTTCTGTTAACCTAAGGTCAAATAATCAGCTTCACAGGCAGCAGGATTTAGGAAGCATCAGAACAGGTGCTAGGCAACAGGTTGCCATGCCATTTGTATGTGTAAGGGAAGGTGCATTTCCACGCTCACCTCTTTTTTACCGTTTTGGCAAATGATATTGAAGAAATCTAATAAAATCAGGCCAAAAAAAAAATCTGCCTCCACTTCCCCATATCAAGATCCTGATTCCATCAATTGCATGAACTCCTCTCCCAGCATACTCCTTTCCTCAGACTTACTATTCCAGTTGTATAGCTTTGCCTCTCAATTTTATTCATTTCATATTCTGCCTCTCTCCTGTCCTCTACACTGGGCTCACCCACTTCCAGAATTCTTAGCCTGGTAATCTCCCATGCTGTGCTCCTGCACACTTGACCAGACACTCAGGCCCTGCACCGACGTGAATCCCACAGTCAGCAAAGCTGAACTGAAGATCAGTGCTTTGTACAGCAGCAGCAGAGATCAGCCCACAGTAGCCAGAAGCAGAGATTTTGAGATGTACAAACCTATTCAGGAAATAAATGAAAGCACTTACCCCAAGTCTCAGAGAGACTGCAGGTACAAGTAAGGAGTTGTTGATGCTACAGGCTCAGCTGCAGGCCAGTTTTGGAATTTCTACATTATTTAAAGTCTTTAAAGTCTTTTCTGACTTTTTTTAAAATGTAAAGTCATGTAAAGGTGAACTTACAAAAAAAAAAAAAAAAAAGTTAAAAAATTAAGTTACAAATTCCCTGAATGTCCCCAGTGAACTATGAGAGAAAAATGGAGAAAGCCTGCTGAAGTTCTGGATAACAATTGCACAGGTAGTGCTGTGTACCCATTATGCTGAACTAAGAAGCTTCTGACAAGATACCCAGGCTCCCTTTTGCGTAAGCAAAGGTGTCTCAGGAGGCCTCAACAATTCTCATGAGACACAGAGGGGAAAAAATATGCAAAAATGTAACAAGTTTCACTTTCAAAGGAAAACAACATTTCCTCCCATACATTTTCAGTATCATTAAATTGAGACAACTGGTACAAGTCTGGTAGCATGTCCACAATTGAGGGATACAGGAGTCCAGACTCCACATATTGCTTGGGCCCACTGCACAGCAACAGCAAGAGTTATCTGCTGAATCAAGTTGGGAACTGTCAGAAGCAAAATTTTCTATAGCTAAATTCATGGGAGGTTTTTTGAGCATGGTCAGCATATCTTAATCAACTGCAGGACTCCTAATGTGTTGGAAAGGGGCTTTGTTGTTGTTTGTAATGCACTTATTTACTCAAGAAAGCTCAGCTCTGATTCAGCATCTGGTTCTCATTGAGGGTCAGCCTTTTTTAAACCAAGCTTTCCAGATGGGTTGACTGAAGCACAACGAGGTCAAGAGACTTGTCTGAGGTCATACAGCAAGTCAGTGGCTCTGCTTGGACTGGAGCCCAGACGGTTCAAGGCTACTACTCCTTGACTCTTAAAGACACAACTTCATTCCCCCATGAAGTGATCACTACGAAGAAGACACGGTCCCCTCAAAAAAAACCAGTCCCCTCAAAGCTGCAGCTTGATGTGATAGTTATTTGTTAAAACCTGTAGTGTTCAATGTCTGAATGGATACAGGTCAAACTAGAGGGATGTAATACTGATATACAGTGTCATCCACCTCAGTCTTACATAATATACATTCTCCTATAGGGCAGCTCTGCACTGCTGCTGCAGTCCGTAGTTTTCTATTCACATTCCACCCAGCAGCGCAGCAGATCATTAAATTCACTGTCGGGCAAAGCTGAAACCTCTTCTCAAAGCAGGAGAGGTCAATTGACCTCAAGACCTGTGGAAGAGCCTGAGCGCTTGTTGGTATGGACAAGGAAGCCTGGCGCAGGCAACACATCCCTGCTGACTGACCAACAGGGACTCTAAGCCCAGCTCTACTCCTCATAACCACCAAATGCACCCTTCAATCTATGCCACAGGCTGGACAACAGTCAGCAACTCAGACAGAAGGCACACAGATCCCACAGCAAATGCATGCTTGCTCCAAATGAAGAGGAATGCAACTGCTGTTTGATTCTCCCATAAAAAACATGACTCAGCTCTGCACTGTTTTCAAAGGGGCAGAGCAAGAAATGTGGAATGGAGGAAACACTGCCAGAGGCTACACAGCCTCAGACAGGTAAGGGCTACCTCTAAAGAGCTTTAGAAAACATAGATGGTCTTGCATGTCATTCTAAAGAGCCCTTCTGAAACTGGGTTAACCTCCAGCAGGGCTCTGATGCTCACAAACATTGAGCTTTGCTCAAGTCTTTCCTATAATAAATTCAGCACCTTAACAAGATTAAAGCCACAGAGTGCTAGGGAATGTTGTGTTACTGCTCTAGCACTGTTCTAAGGATTAAAAAGTCAGGTTTTAAACCACTGTATTCTGTTTAATACATTATTAGCAAATAAAACCCTGAAAATGGTGTACATGCCAAAAGCAAGCATAGGTGCAGCCAACTTTCTTATTCTTACAAGATGCATACCCAAAAATCTTTTGCATAGCCAAGAACCACAAAACAAACACCACATAGCCAGCGAGCACAGGGAAGAGATAACAGTGATTCTCTAGGGCTCCCAGTGTGGGATGGGGTTAGATTGCACATGCAGATGAGTCCAATGACAACTCAGTGACGTCAACCTCAGCAGCAATTGCCTGTTCAGCTTCCTCTCACAGCCAGAGAACAACCAGCAGTCCTTGTGTCAACACAGCCCTGCTGCTGCAGGAGCAAAATGAGAGCCATACCTGGACTGCTGGATTGTCTCACAGAACTGAAGAGCCACGTGAGGGCAAATCTTGAGCTGGCCACGTGACTTACTCCAACACTGAAAGTCTTTCCTAACTCCTGCTGAATGAGAGCATACCTTTTCTTTTCACAAGTTCAAAGATAAGCTGTTTTGTAGTCTCCAAGAAGAGGCACAGCTTGTTGAAAACCAGACTTGCTCTCTCTCTCAGGACTTCACAAGACCGCACTGGTGTGACTAACCTTGTGGTTTTCTAAATCTGATTCTTTAGATCTGATCTGATTCTTTGGGATCTGATCACTTTGGAAAGTTGGTTTTGACCAGCTGTTCGAGACAGGTTGGAATGGGGCATCCAAATCTGTGTTCAGTTTTACAGCAAGCTAGATGACAGCCTGGTTTTCTGTGTCTCAGACTGCCCCACAGCACACTGTAAGCCACTCCATGCCTCTCCAGAGGCAGACTGCTCCCTTCTTCAGTGCCAGGCTGGAAAAAGTCACTGCACACAGGACATAGGGGCTACATGCAAACCAAAACCAAAAGCCATAGGAAATCCTCCATGCAGGACTTGGAGGGGACTGGACATTTCAACAAAAAACTCCATGGGGAACAGCGCCTCAGACACTAGTATGTGGTTCAGTACTTAGTTTCCCTGACAAAGAAGAAAGAATCCCCCAAGCAGTTGCAAATGCCAAGGCCTATCCCAGGGTCGGGCTGTGGAGAACCACTGGCTGAACTATTCCATCCTCGGCTACGTTTCTGGATTTCTTCGGTTTTGTTTTCAAATGTAAATGGCTGAACAGCTCCCCCCCTTTACAACTTGCTGCTCTTCCAGTCCAAACAAAGGCAGCAGAGCTCCTCCTCCGCTGGCTGCAGGATTGGGTAGTGCAGGCGGACGCCTTTGTTTACTAACTCTCCCACATGCTTGGCCGGCACGCACTGGGCTGGCCGGGCAGCCCTCGCCGCAGCCCTGCGTGCAGCGCAGGAGGCTGGCAGCTACCCGCAGCCCAAGAGCAGCAAAAGCCAGACCAGGGGCAGCTTCACAGGGCCGCTTTGGATGGGCATTCTTGGATGCGTTTCCAAGGCATAGATATGAGGTAGGTTCGCTCCCCGAGATGCAAGGGGTCAAGTTACAACCAGTTCCACCACTTCACTCCAGGGCTCCTCCGCTCTGGAGACATTAGCCTTCCCTTCACGGAGACAATCCGGCTGTAGATAGCTATTGTGATGAAAAGGTGGCGCTGGGGAAAACCCCGTTTCAACCAACACCACATGCTAAAAAGCTTGCGGTTGCTCATCGTTTTCTGTAATTTGCAAAATGACATTCATAGCCCAATCCACCTTTCTACAGGTTAATCTTCCTGTTACAGCTTTAACCTTCCTTTAAGAACAGTCCTGTTTCTCCTTTCTCTTTCTTATCACAGAGACAACTAAAACTTTGCCCTGCCACAAGCCACGTCCTCTGATCAGGGCAGAGCTCCTCACTTACCTTTGAGAAGAATTACAACGGACTCCAAGTTAACAACACCAACACATTTGGAATGAGATAAGCTTCTTGTCACTCTATGAAGTCAGCAAGTGTCAACTTCTTCATATGCACATTTGGATACACGCTGCAACACCTTGCTGGACTTGCATACAAGTAGGGAAGTGCTGCCAAACTCTGGTCACCAAACTCTGCACAGCTGGAACTTCTATTTGTTTACCATTCAGTAGAGAAGGGAGGGAGAACGGAGAAAGAATCTAGATTTTTAAGGGATTTGCTTTTATTTTCTTTCTTTAAAAAACAGCAGAGCTCTTCTTTTTTTTTTCTTTTTTCTTTTTTTCTTTTTAAAGCAAAGTAAAACAAGATTCTGTTTTTCAGACCTGATGGCATTTTACAGCTGTCTTTTGTTGTGAGGAAGTTGGTCACAAGTCTGAGATACTAGCTAGGACTGTCTCACAGAGGAGTTGCTATCAAGTCTAGAATGATCATAATACACTCTAACGTTTGAGACAGCTATCCCTAGACAACAAAAGTGCCAAAAGAGACTCTAGGCTTGCTGTCATCTCCAAGATGAGGAACTTACACAAGTCACAGCCAACCAACTGTATCACAGAAAACATGATGCTGGTGGTAAGGATAGCAGAGAAGAAAAGCAAAATGCTAGGGAAAGCATCCGTGACCGTTTTGCTGATGAACCAGGAGAGCTGGAATAGCAGACAACAGCAGCTACCTTCCCAGTCAATAAGTGCAGTTCTATACATGCTCTTCCTTCTATCTATCAATCTTTCAAAGAGAGCCATCAATCTAGCATGAGCAAAATACATAAGTATACCATGCTGTTTTGTCACTGCTGGCAGCCTATAGCTGCCTTAGGCCACAGCTTGCTTAGCCAAAGCCTGGAGCCAGTCTTCTGGAGCACCACTCTCAGATAAGAAATACCCCACCTTCCCCTGAGGAAACACCCTACCCGCTGTATGTGGAGCCGGTGGAACTGGTCTGCAATGCACTGCAACTTCCGTGCAATCTGCACCTCAGTGCGCGCCTCCCGCTGACCTTCCTGAGGCTCTTCTTGGAGATTTGGATCCAATGCAAAGCCAACTGGGGGGACATGTAAGCGGTAACCAGCATTCCCTACAAAACAGAGACCAGAGGAGTCATTCTTCTAGCACAAAGAATAGCTATTTTATTCATTATTACACTTCAGGCATACAGAAAGAGTTGCACATAATCCTATTTTTTTTTTTACTCATTTTAAAGTCCAGTTTCTGAAGCCAAACAATGTCTACATATACCATAAGCATGCAGTATGAATTTAATTTGATTGGCTTTTAATTAGTTTTATAACAATTAAGCATAACACTGTGTTATCAGTGTTATCAAATGACTGGTAGGATCTTCCACTTGGTTCTTTTTGCTTGTTTATGGTTCAGACAAGCGCAGAGGTATTCTTTTTTCTTTAATGACAATTTTACATTTCTTCCAACATCTTTGCCTTAAGTTGTCCCCCTTTAAGGGTTACTGTATGTTTTCCTTCAGATTTGTCTCAGTCATTTTCTCTAGTGTTCAGTGGGACTGATTTGAATTAAAGCTGGATTGGATACACAGTACTGAGTGGTGCCCCATCAGTTATCAGTAAAGTGCTACTTATTCAACAAGTTTAATTCCAGTAAAGAGCTTGAAGTCTGTACCATTAAGTGGGAATTTTTGCATTTTCTTCTGTTCATTGCAAACCTTCAGGAGTCTTTCTTATGTGGATGAGTAGCACAAGAGGTTTAAAAAAAAAAAAAAAAAGGTAATTGGTAGGATATGACAGATGGTGAACATTTTAATGCCTGGCAGCAAAATAAACTGACAGAATAAAGTGCAAAAGAAAAAAAGTGGAAGTATCAAGTACAGCAGAAGCAATCAGCAAGTGCCTAGTTCTTGCAGTGACAAGCAAGGGTAAGAAAATACAAGTTGCCACTCTTTAGGGAATAGGACAAAAGCAAAATAATTAAATTCTTTTAATTTAAAGCTCTAATGAAAGAAATTGCCTGGCTGGGGAAGTGCTGAAGGGACAGTTTCCTTGCTGAAAAGCTGGTGACATTGGAGTGCTCTTACCATAGAAGAGTCTCCGGGGCTCTTCAGTGACTCCACAAGGCAACATAACATCCTGACTGGAAGAGGACGGGCTGAGTGTTTGAGTTGCCTTGTCCTGCTGCTCAGGATGCCTGACACCGGGACCACAGCAGTGTGTGAGGGGAAATAGTTGAAACCTCCCCAGAAGGCAGCTGTAGGACTGGTTCTGTGTGAAAATGCCAGTTGCAGTCATCTCACCAGGCTGACCTGCAAGTCCAAAGTCATCAGAGTGAAACACGTCATCGTCCAGCCCATCCAGGCTAGAATAGTCCTCTTCCAGGTAGCTGGGGCGATCCATTGCTCCTGCAATAAAGAGACATTCGAGGAAACAGCTAAGACACAAGAATCACATCCAGGAGACAATGCCTTCTGCTCCAACAGTAAAACACAGCTCTTGCTTCCACATCTGCTTCCCCCTCCCTCCCAGTGCAGTCCATCTGGGTGGGCATGAGAGGTGAGAGACTCAGTGGTAAAGATTGGGGCTTTGCAGAAAGTCTCTGTGTGGTTGGCCAGAGAGAGCCAAATTTCACATGTCTGAGATTCCACCCAGGGCTCCAATCCCACAGCTGGTCACAGGGCAGGAGCCAACCCCCAACTTCAGCACATAGAAGCTGAAGACACTTGGTTGTAAAAACAACCCCAATCCCTCAAACAGTCTTATGCCAGTCAGCTTCTTTGGGGTTTGCTCTGCTTTGGCATGCTCTACTTGAACTGTATGTTTGGCCCCATTCACTTTTTCCCCCATCTGCTGAAGTAGAGTTCATAACCACAAGGATGCCAAGTTTTTAAGAAACCCCGGTGGCTGCAAAGCTCACAAGATCTGGCAAAGCTGTTCTTGTGAAGTTCTCCACAGCTTCTCCCAGTATAAATCAACCTTCCCTTCAGCTTCCCACTTCTTCCCTTGGCTTAACTCAAGACATGTCCCAAACTTGGCAACACAGCCACTTCACTATCCCTCTTACTCTCAAGCCTACATGCACTGTCAGTGTGTCATTTTGCCCTACTACTAAAGAAAAGAAAGAAAACAAACAAACAAACAACAACAACAAAAAACCACATTTGCCAGTGTCAGGCTTTAAAGCAGGACTTCTGTAATCACCATAGCAAATGCTCCTGAGCTCTGCTGCAGCACAAAATGGGACAAAGATGGTGGAAGAAAGAACTCAAACCCTAAATCACTGTTTCAGAGCTCTTTGCAAACATACAGTAATTAGAAGCAGATTTTCCAGAAAGCCACAAGTCCCTTTACTGTTACCTGTGCATCTAACCCCATTGGAAGACAGTCTCCTAAGAGATCCATCTCCAGGATTTCCACCCAGTTCCAAACAAGGCAGTGAAATTCAACTCTTCACGTCTCTTCCTTTGCTCTGGTTTGCGAAGCATTTAACAGAATGGAAGACTAGCAAGAGGAATTTCAAGCCTGAAGGAGACATTAATAATAATTTTATAAGAATGCGTTCAGTGCTCCCCTTGGATCTCCCATCTCCCCCCAGGTGAGCTGCACTGACACACCAGCATGTGAGAAGAGACAAAGGGCCTGACCAGGGCATGAGCTGTGTACACAGGGCCTCAGCTGATGGGCATATATTTGGGTTACTGCACCCCAGCAGCTCACACGGCCCTCCACCAGTGCCAAAGGGAGCTTGCAGAATGGACAGCAGCACCATGGATGGATGACAGCCACGCTGCCTTAGTGTAACATTCACAACAACCCCATCAACAGCTTAAGGGCAGAGCACCAAAGGGAGTCACAGGTCCTGAGACGGCGGCACAGATCTTCTGCCAGCTCTGCCATGGGAGCACATCTCCTGACAGAGAGGCAAAAATGACCGCGTATTTCATCTTCACAGCAAGGTTTGCCAAGTGTAACCCGTCATGGCCCCACTGGGACACACGCGATCATCACAATAAAGTGCAACAAAGGCACAAAAGGAGGTTACAAAGAGCAAGGTTTACTGGTCCTCCCACAGCTGAGGAAGACTTCAGATCACTTCGGAAGTGCTGCAGACAGAGCGCCAAAGCAGCGTAGAGGACAACTTACCCTAGAGCTCACTTCAGTTCTTCCCAAGAGCCCAGAGCACAGCTCAGCGAGCAGCGGCCGCCGAAGCCGAGAGCCACCCGGGGCAGCGGCGGACGCACCGCCCGGCCGCGCTCCCCCAGCGGCGCGTCAATGGGATTCCTCCGTGCGGCGGTCACATGCCGGCGCTCATACCGCGCGGCAGAGCCGGGGGAGGGCTCAGCACACGTGCGTGCCAGCGTCCAAAACAAAGCCGGCGGCTCTCGCTCGGGCAGCGACAGCGCCTTAACTCCTCCCTCCCCACGACACTGGAGCTCTCCCCCCCCGAGCGACGATCCCGGCTCCGGCGGCCGGGGCTCCCCACGGCACCCTGCAGCCCGAGGGGCTCCGAGCCGCCCCAGTCTCCCTCGGTCCCGCGCCCCTCCCCAGTCCCACTCACGCCGCTATCCTACAAGGAAGCGAGCCCCGGGCGGCGGAGAATCGCGCGCGGTGCCCACGCAGGGGCAGCGGGGCGCGATCGGCAGCCCCGGGTGCACACGCACGTAACCCGCCGCACCCGCTTTGCCTTGCACCGCCCGGGCTGCCCAGAGGCGCACCCACACCCCGGCGGCACTGTCACGCCGGCTCCAGCGCGTTGCCGCCCGCGGGCCCGGCGGCGAGGAGGCTCCCCTGGCACTCACCGCCGAGCGGGCCGGGCCGGGCGTCCCGCGGGGACGGGGGCGCCCCAGCAGCCGAACCGTCACCGCGCCTCCCCGCCGCCAAACTGCCACCGCCGCCGCCGGGCGAACCGCGAACAGCTGACGGCGGCTCCTCCCATGCCGCGCGCGCCCCGCCCCCGCCCGGCGGCCAATGGGCAGCGGGGGGGCCGAGCGGCACCCGCCGCCGCGCGCGAGGGGGCGGCCCAGGAACGGCTGAGGAGAGGGGCGGGAGAGCGGGGAGAGCCGGGCCGACGCAGGGTCGGCCTCCGGGGGCGCGGCCGGGCCCCGCGCTGCTGGAAGTGGTGCCGTTCATCTTCTGCTCTTCGGCCTCTCTAAGCGTGGGGTTGGCGTGTTCTTAGGTGAACGGCGTCACTGGACGCGCGCCACCCGTCGTCGGGGGAGAAAACGATAATTTCAGTGGCCCCGGAACGCAGGGATAGCCTGCACGGGAGCGGGAGCACCCGCCTCGGGGAGCAGCTGGGGCCCGAGTGGGATTGACGTTGGATCCGTGGCTGGGCGAGGAGCGCCTCTCGGGGCCTGGCTGTCCTGGAGCGGTGCTGCGGAGCCGCTCGGCTGTACGGGCTCCGGGAACACCGCAGCGCTTGGGCGGGGGCCCCAGGTCGTAGCAGTGCCGCACAGCCCGGCCGGGGGAGCGCTGCGGGGAAACCCGGCGCGTTCGTCTGCCTTTCTTATCATCGGTTTCTCATCGATTCATTCAAAGCGTGGGAAGGAGGCACGAGGCTGCAGTGGCAGAGCAGGGGGCTCAGCCAGTCCAGCTGCACTTGCAGTGAGGCTGTGGCGTGCAGATCAGAGACGGGACAGGTTAAAAAGGAGAACACTCCACATGTAAAACTGCTTTTTCTCATGCTCTATCTGAGGTGGGAATGAGGAGGGAATAAAAGCTTACATCTGTTATCGTTCAGTGGGACTTGCTGTGCAAGCGACTGCTGTGTTTAGAACCCTGTGAAGCTGCTCTCAGCCTGAGCCTAGTGCCACAAAAGTGATCCCAAGCCATCCAAGAGCAGAGCCATTGGCACGGATGGGCTGGGAAGCCATTGGCTAGGTTTGAAATTGATGAGAGTTTGACTCCAGCAACAGCTAGTTATTTTCAAACAAAACTTGTATTTCTTGGCTCTATATGACTTAGAAAATTCTCCTTCACTTTTAAAGAATGAATGTGGAGGGTTTTAGGCTCAGGGAATACTCTAGCACATTTGGTGGTTATTCCTGCATATGTGCAGTACACAGAGCTAAACACCTAAGCTAATAAGGATAAATTCTTAACAGTGCCTCCTCACTGAGGCACTGAACAGGAGCCCCCTCAATAAGAACATTAAGAAAAAGATGAAAGCAGAGACTCGGTGTGCCAAACAACAGCTTGCTGTTGTTTTGCTTACTCCGCCATTGTCTGTAGCCATAGTTTCCCCTGAGTGCAATAGCAAAATCTCCCCGAAATCAGAGGTGCATCATGAAGCTCCTCAATTCAAAACAGGGCCTTGTCAGGTTGCCTTTAAAACCTACATAAGGAGATCACTTGGAAGGGAGATTCTAAAACCCAGCTGGCAGCTGAGAAATGTTAATTGCTGTCAAGTCTGCCAAACAGTTATTGAGGTAACTTAAATTCAGGGGACGGCTTTGATTGGAAACTGATTGGTAGCAAGGTGAGGTGAATTACCCTGTATTCCTCATATGACACCCTCCTGAAAGGGTTCTGTGAGCCTCTCTGGTTGAACACTTCAGTCACTGTGATTTTGGGTGAGGTAGTTAAAATTGCCATTAATAGGTCAGCAAGCTAATAACATGCTCCCTCTCCAAGAAACCTGCTTATTTATAGTTCTTGTTCATTAGTTCATTTTTACTCTTACCTTTGCCAGAAGGACTGAGCTTCTTCTTCATTATCAGAGGGTCACTGCACATCTGACTTGTATACCACCGTCAAGAGAGAAAGAAAAACGGCTAATTTCTTTCATTTTCATAAGTCTGAATCGTAAGTTAACAAAGCTTAGCTGCCCACTTTTGGCAGTCTAGGGAATTAGGAGTGGTAGAGGAAGGGGAATGCTATCAATAAAAGCAACAAAAAGCACTCTATATCTTCAAGATGTTCAAATTTTGTCACAGTGATGGTCAGGTGCTGGCAAAATGCCAGGCGCTGGAGGGCAACTTCTACTTGTAATTTGAATGTGCATTGCTATAAATAAAAAATGAATGCACTGCAATTCCAACAGCTTATGTCTTGCAGACTGAGTTATAACTGCCTGCTGGTTAGGCTCATTAACAGTAAAAACAGTACCTGATCGGCTTTGTTTTCATCTTGGTAAGCTGTAGTTGGGGCCACAATTTCAATCCCCAGAGGCTGCATTTTGGGAACTCCTACTGTGTTGAAAATGTATGGAGACTGAAATCTATGTATATAATCAGGCTGGATGGTAAGAGAGCTCAGGAAGGATATTTGTGCCTTTCAATGATTAAAAAAAAGATATGGCAGCATTTCTAAGAGAGGGGACTCAGAGGGATTCCTTGAGGAAATTAGACATTGTTAAGAAATGGCTCCGAGTAAATAGACCGAAACCAAGACAGAGACAGTGAGTCTGAAATGGAAAATTGTGAACTGAGGGCAAGTTATACCACCGAGTTGGCTGCATTCTGCAAAGGGAATTTCTACAATAGCACGGAGACGAGTGTCTTACCTTGGAACTGGAGCCACAGGGACAGATACTCTGCCAGATTTTTGTGCTCATTAATGTACGTGGCAGTAAGTTCATTCAAGAAATCAATCTAAAATCATGTGGAGTAGTGCTCCATTAACATCTGTGGAGGGAAATATCATGCCAGCCTATAACTTTTCAATTAGCCCACTGTTGTGCTCAGAAGACTACTGAACAGCATTGCTTCTTTTATTTAGTTACTCCATTACATATCCCCTATGTGTCTTCAGAACTGTTTCTCCTTATTTTAGTGACAAAATGCTATTGTCAGCATTGTTCTGTAATTGCAGAATGCATTGTAATTTTAGGCACGGGTCTTGCAAGCTGCTCTGCCTGGGTGGGCTCCTGAAATCCACACAGGGCCAACTTGACATTGGTGGGGGTAGTCTTTGCTGAAGCCCCACCTTTGGAAACCAAAAGCCTGTATCATCTCAGTTTTCATTTCTATTTATCTAGCTCCTGTAGTTGCAATAGGGAAATTAAGAGTAGCCCAATGGATCATAAAGCTAAGCATGAACAGAAAAAATGCTTGGGGTTGATTATTTTGTTATCTTAAGGACATGGGGTCAATCTGATGATTTTTCAGGGGGCTTTGTGTGCTTAGAATTGGAAAACTTAATTCTGCCCTGACACATACCAACAGGCCTACTAGCTGTGTTCTACTACTGCAGAAACATTTTACTGTCATTGTATGACGCAGAAAAGCCCAGCTTGAATTTCAGGTTATGACTGTCCTTGCACATTCCTCACACAAGCTAACCTTGTGGAGAAAGCTGGCCTTTCTGTGACTGAAAGGCTCACTGGGTTCCATGCACAGTGCTGATAGGCACAAGTGCTGTATGACTGAAAAGGTGTATTAGAGAGCAGAATCATTTTCTAACTAAATAATACAGACAAGATATTGCTGCTGGGGTTTTCTTCTGCAGAGCCTTTTAAGAAGGCTCACCGGGGCCTTTTAATTTCTCTCAGAGCAAACCTAAAACACTCTTTTCTACCAAGATGTTGGCAGTATCTTGGGAAAAAGCTTTACCTTTTCTCAGGCTTGTGCCCGATTCTTACTGCAAGGACCAAAGAAAGGAGTTTGCATTTTGCAGTCAGTGGCGCCTATTGTCAGCTCTGCCTTACAGGCAACAAAATCAAGGGAAACACCAACAACTGAGATGTTGCTGACATGCACCTCTGTCTGTTCATCACTGAACATTCTCTTGTGTGCTGGAATCATACAGAGCTTTTCCTCCCTGTCTTTCTTTCTTTCTTTCTTTCTTCCTTTCTTCCTTTCTTCCTTTCTTCCTTTCTTCCTTTCTTCCTTTCTTCCTTTCTTCCTTTCTTCCTTTCTTTCCTCTCTCTTCACAAAGACTTGCTGTAGAATTTCACTTTCTCTAAGGAATTGTCCAAATCTCCAGAGGCTTTGTACAGAACAGGATTTCTACAGAATACTAATGACATATGGGAAAGTTCCCATGTGGATTTATCTTCCTTTCCATTAAAAGAAATAAACAAACAAACAAAGCATTTATTGATTTGACTTTGGCTGTTAAATTTGAATTTGACTGTTAAATGTTAAATTTGCCCAGGTGGCCAAGAGGGCCAACGGCATCCTGGCCTGCATTAGAAATAGTGTGGCCAGCAGGAGCAGGGAGGTGAGCATCCCTCTGTACTCAGCACTGGTGAAGCCGCACCTCAAGTATTGCGTTCAGTTTTGGGCCCATCATACAAGAAAGACATTGAGGCCCTGGAACGTGTCCAGAGAAGGGCAACAAAACTGGTGAGGGGTCTGGAGCACAAATCTTATGAGGAGTGGCTGAGGGAGCTGGGATTGTTCAGTCTGCAGAAGAGGAGGCTCAGGGGAGACCTCACTGCATTCTACAACTTCCTGAAGGGAGGCTGTGGTGAAGAGGGGTTTGGCCTCTTCTCCCAGGCAACGAACAGGACACGGGGAAATGGCTGCAAGTTGTACCAGAGGAGGTTTAGGTTGGACATAAGGAAGAACTTTTTCTCTCAGAGAGTGGTCAGGCACTGGAATGGCTGCCCAGGGAGGTGGTGGAGTCGCCGTCCCTGGCAGTGTTCAAGAGGCGCCTGGATGAGGAGCTGTGAGATATGGGTTAGTGCTTGTGGTAGCAGTGGTAATGAGGAGATGGTTGGACTAGATGATCTTACAGGTCGTTTCCAACCTTGTGATTCCACGATTCTACTTGTTGCTTAAATTCTCATCTTTGGGTTTCTTCTACTGCCTGCCTTTTCCCTCTGGTTCTGCACTGCTATCCACTTTCTTCTGCTTTTTCCTGCTACATTTTTATGTGTTTGCTTCTCCTTCCTCTGGCATTCTGGTTTTCCTCTTGCATTCTGTACCAACTCCTGCAGCATAAGCTCTCTCAGATGCTTGACTCTGCTACTGGGACTGCATGAGGGGACTGTTCTAGATATTAACATAAAGTAAGCATACAGTGTTTACAGAGTTGCAGCTTCATTCTATGAACACCTGTGCCATTTCTCACCAAGGGAAAAGGAAAACTGTCTTCAGAGGGATATGATCTGGCTGAAATACTGAGCACTCTCTTGAGCAGTGCTAGTAACAGACATAACAGACACTGGGAATACTCAGGAATCATCAGATACACTTGCTGCCTGGCAGAATTAGATCTCTCTATTGCTACATGAAAAATGATGGTACTGTTAACTGTCACAGCTGCCTCATGTGTAACCTCTGGGGCTGGCTCCACACTCCTCACTTTGCCTTCAGGACTCTCTGCCTGTATAAGGTTGTTTGATTCCTGTGGCTAGAACCCTGCTGTAATCTACTCAGGTGGAAAAATCTGATTTTGAAATAAGTTAAAAACATCAAAGTGGTACATGTAATCACATTTTTAAAAAATTTCCCAGTCTACTTTCCCATTGGTTTTTGAATGAGTGGCAGTAATAAGCTCTATCCTGGGACATTTGCATATATTTCAAATTCCCCGATTTTTTATTATTCTCAGTGCTACTCCCAGGATATAGATTAGAGAAGTCTTTGCAGAATCAGGTCCTAACAAAGTACACTGCAGGTGGTCCCAGAAGAATTAGAACACAGACTTGTCATTCCATCTTATGGAAGAGGAATATCACCTGAAGGTCGTGTGTTCTGTCAGAGCTGTCAGTGTATGCACACTGGGCTAAGTGGGCCTTTGGCTGCAACCAGCACACTGTACTCCATTTATTTTGGGAAATGCTCAATGTTACTTCTTGAGGTTTGACCTCAAAAGCATTTGGATGGAAAAGGGTGGAAAAGTAGTTTGACTCTCCTGAATGTGAAGATAAAGCAGAGAAACTTGACCCCTAGCATGGAGGGTTTATGTTTTCTATTACATTATAGGACCATTGCGGGTGTTCAGCACAGTGGAGCATTTAAGTCCTGAATGCAATAAAGTTTAAACTGAAGCAAAAAAATAAAATTGGAAATTAAACCAGAATTGCCTAATTCAGCCAGTAATTCAAGTGATATATCTACTGTTAGAACCTGCCAACTGCTTGACGTTTTTATCTATTAAAAAAAAAAAAAAAGGAAAAAAAAAAGATATATAAGTATGAAGAAAGTAGAACAGAAAATTATAAAGAACTTTCACTTTGCTTCTACAGTAGAGGTTTTCCTGTCAGTTTCATAAAGAGTTTACAGGATGTTGAATATTCAGTCAGCTCAGAGTACCTTTCAGCAGAGTCTTTGGAACTGGAGACACGGTTGTTTTTGACTTCAGATCCCTTGTTTTCATATGCAAATCTATATTCTTTGTTTCACCCCCCATAGAATATTCTTTCTGATGTTTTTTATTGTCTTCAGCTAACGATGTTAATAAACTCTCCACCTGCTAGAAGTTCTTTTGTGTGTAAAACACAGAAGTTAATGATAGCTATGAAGGCAGAAAAAAAATCCACTTTTCAATGGCAGAGGTAGATAAATCTCCTGCTTCTTTAATTCTTTATTTTCACAGTGTTCACTGTAAATGTTGCTTTTTTTTTTAAATGTATACCCAATAGGACTAACAGAAAAAACTGACAACCTGATTCTTTCCTAGCAAATCCAGTGGTAAATCACCTCCAAATTCCAGTAAGAGCAAATGGGTTAGTCTTAACAGTTTTGGTAGGAAACAAGCAAACAAACTACCTTCTGAAAAATATCCAAACTTGGAAAATAAATCTAAAGGCTATTTGGTAGAACAGGATGTCTTACATTTTTTCCTGAAGGACTCTCTGCAGCTGATGGTCCCTGAGTCCCTCACAGAACTTCTACTGCTCCTGAAAATCCATTTCCCACATCAGCTTGGGCATCAGTTTTGGGAAGAGGTTTTCTTTGGACTTGAGATCTAAATGTGCATCTTGGCAATCGAGGTAGAAAGCAGCTCAGAGGAAACTCAGCGTTTTCTGTGTGATATGTATAAAGCATCATAGCTCACCTGTTCTCCTTTGAGTAGCTGGGTACAGCTGTCCTGGTCCCAAGATCACAGAAAAACTTCATCTGAAAGGGCCCTTTGGTTTGGCTCCTTTTTTCTTCTCCCCTTTTTAACAGCTGGTGTTTCCAAGAACAGACTTGAAAGGCTGAGATAGATTTTCATTTTTAATAACTGAGCTTCAAGTTCCCCGGAGAAAAACATCCTCCACTGGAGACAAGAAGGTCCTGTGTCACCCAAATTCTTTATTTATTAAACAGATAGATGAGATCCTCTTACAAAACTACAGTAATGTCTCTCCTTAAATCTGGAGAGGTGCTCATTGTTTCTTACCATATTTGTTTCATTTCTCTGCCCCCCTGCCCCCCTCCACCCCCGGAAAATCTGACAGGTTGCCCACAACTACCGGGACCAAGTTGCAGCAGGCAGGGACATCAGGGGAGACCTGTGGGGAGGGGTCCAGGCCTGTGACCTGGTCTAATGACGACACAGCACACCAGTGAGAGGCCACTTGACTACTGCATGCTTCAGGTGCTACAAATGAGTGATTATTTAATGGAAATTCTTTTAAGTGTGCTGACAGTTGGCACTGGCCATTCAGCAAGAGGGAGCTTACCTTCCCTTGAGCTCGCTCCAGCTCGCTGCCAGGTGCTGAGGGCGGACAGAGGCAGAGCAGATTAATGCATGTGGAAAACTCATAATAGAACATGAAACTCTCTGGACTGATTCTCATTATTTCTGTCCAATTTTTTTAAATGATCTATTTTTGTAAAAATAAAAATTCGGGGGTTGCTTGCTGGAAATAGAGCAGTCTGGAACGACAGAAAAAAAAGCAAAATACTAGGGTTGTCTCCTCTTTAAAAGGAGACATAAACATAACAGTTTCAGAAAATTCCATGGGAAAAGCAAGTTTTCAATTGGATAAATAGCATGCTTCATTTTGAAGAGCTGCTTTATTGGGAAGTACCATACCCCAATGGCTGTATTTTCAAGTGTCTGTGTGTGTACTGGGTACTGAAATCACACTGGGGCACAGACACATATTTCAAAATTCTGCCCAGGATTTTTGGTGCGAGGGAAAGTTGGTGGGAAAGCAAAACTCTCTCTTTATTCATGTGAAGACTTTGCAACAATAAAATGGGAAGACTGAAAGCTGATCAGGCACCAATGAACCTCAGGGCAATGTAAACTTTTGCCAGGGTTTCAAGTAGGCAGCAGGCCAGTTTCAAGGGAATCACTGGAGAAGGCAGAGGAGAAGGGATAATGGTGCCAACAGAGCTTGTGGCTGGTCAGGAGGGTCAGGTCCCACCTCTAGATGGTTAGCAAAGGTGAGAGAGAGATGTGGGGTGATGGAAGCACAGCAATCTCTCTCCCTGTGCATGATGCAAGCCCGTTTGCTCCCCTGGAAAAGCGCTGTGCTGACTCACTGCTGTCTGCCCTGGGACTAACACTGAGGACCACTGCTGGCTAAGCTAGCTTTCATGTTCTTCTCCCCTTCTCTTTCCTTTCAGTTATCTGCTATTTCTACTTGTAATTCTGCTGTTTCCCAACTCCCTCCCTCTTTGTGTCTTCTCCCCTTGTTGCTCTGACAGTCCTCTTTACTTCCAGCACCTGGCCTCATTTTTCTGCTGGCTTTCCCTTGTTCCCTCCTGCCACAGTAGGGGACTGGGCACACCAGCCTGGCTTGCACCGCGAGCAGTACTGGTTGCAATTGGTGCTTTCTGTTGCCCGAGCACTTTCACAAATAGCATAGTAACTGAGAGGCCTAGAGGTGTGATTGATCCTCTTTGTTGTCAAGCAGACCCAGAGAGCTGCCTCATTTCTGTGCTGATTTTGCCAGCCAGCCTGAGATGCTTCTAAAATAACTGGGCAGGTTGGACAACTATGGCATTTCCATGTATGTTTTCCTGAAACATTTCTTTTTCAGTATCTAGCAGTAGCTGATGTGTCTGCCTAGGACACCTGGAATGCAAGTGGAGTGTCTGAATCCCTTTGTCTGGCCTCAGTGCCACAAGGCTGTGAGGTGCACAGTGCCGCTGGGTTATGGCAATGACACTTTCACGTGAGCTGGCCCTGGCCTGTAGTTCCAAACTGCTGAGTCATACTATTGTGCTTTGGGCTTTTTGTAAAGCACTGTACTATTTTGGAAGGAAAATCACAATGGAGGGATATGTGAGGGCCCCCTGGGAATGCTTGGTCCCTGCAGTACGGGGCTTTGCTTTGTGTTGGCGGGTCTTGAGGAAGCCCCCACAGCCACGGCCCAGAAGAATGAGCAGCCTGCTTCAGTATTTCCTTTCAATTCACTGCGGCTGGGGAGCAACAACTTAGGAAAGAGCTGGATTACAATACTGAAGAAAGGTTACATCTCATGCCTTTTTGTGTATTGGCTCAAAGCTGTGCTGTGACAGCAAGTTTTGAGAGGATATTTGCCTACACATGCACGGAGACTTTCTGTATATTAGATAATTCCCTCAAAGCTCCCAATCCCCAAACTTATTCTGTAACCTGTTGATTTCTGTGTGTACAGATTATGTGAGCTCCAGTCTTTATTCCTTTATAGTGTTACATTCATTGCAGATAGAATTTTGGAAGTTTTTCTGAAGAATTATCAGTAAATTCAGTGGTCAAGTGAAAGTACAATTACATTTGTCATGAGCAGAAGGGAGAACATGGGAGCAAATAATGGCTCCTAACAAATCTTTAGGGGTTGTAGGCAGATCATACTGCCTGTCTCGGGATTTGGTGTCTCTATTGCAAAAATCAAGATGTAATTTTACACATCACTGTTACAGTGCATTGAGATCTGAAGAGAAAACATTGAAGAAGTGAAAAATGTTATTACTGTGTTATAGCTGAGGTAAATTTTCTTAAATTGCAATTGAGCTTTAGATTGTATGCTTCTTTATCTCAGTTTTATGCCCAGGTAGCACCACTGACTTAACTGAATTTAAGTTACGCTTACTCAAGAACTCGGGCCGTGAAGTCATATTTTATCAGTAAAGCCCATGCCATAATAATGTCCGTGGCCTCCGTTTATTCATTGCACAGAACACTACCTCTCCTCAACCTGTAAAGTCTTCAAGTAGGAATGTTACCTAAATTCCAGCATAAATAATTCAGCCTTCAGAACCAAGCATGTCTACCTACATGTTAAACAAAAAGAAAAGGAGGAAACTGAGAAAAAGATGCCACTGGAAAAATTCAACTAAAAATCAGTTGTGACCACTGTCAGGTTACATTCTATACAAAGGACCAAGGCTAATTATCCTTGCATTAATCTGTGACGAACTCCTCTGCCATTTTGCACTCTCAGGGTGCAGGCAGGGTGGTCACCAGCATACCTGCCAAGAGGGATTTGTGATGTCTGAAGAGCAAGCACCCTCCAACAGGGACTGGGGGCTTGAAGGACCCCGAGGGACGCTGAAGAAACAGACATCCCACCTAATGGCTTGGAGGTGGATTGGCATGTGCTTGGTAGAAGTCCTAACTATGAGGAATATGCTTACATGAAGGATAAGCAGGATTTGTAAAAACAAACATAGCTACAGACAGACACATTAAGCCAAATTCATTCCTAGTAAAACTTGCCTAGCTTTCACTGCAGGGGCGAATTTGGCTCAGTGTGTGCCCTTATCTAAGACTAGAGCTGTGACATCTAATATGTACAGATATTAACACTGTATATACTTGGAGTCTTTCATTTATAAATGGATTTGCAGATAAATTCTGTCTGGCATATCAAAATCGGGATCCTCTGAAACCATGTGCATGTGTACGTGCCACATGGCACAACCTATACTCTCTGTGCCTATATATAGAATGTAAATATAGGCGATCGAGGGGGGGGCAGGGGAGGGCAGGGGAGGCCTTGGCCCTGATCCATTACACCTGGCCTTTCGAGCACACCATTAAAATTTCATGTTGTTTTCCTCCGGTGTCTCCTGCAGTCTTTGTTCCTCTCAGGCCACTGCTGACCAGCATGCCTCCTGGCCCAGCTGACAGAAAGCCACGGGCTCCAGTTTGTGTTTTGCTGCTCTTGCAACTTCTAATGAGCTGTCAATCAATGGCCTTGTTTCTTCGAAGCTTATCTTGTGACTGCTGAGAGGGGCCAGGAGTGGGGGTATGTGCAAGTGAGAGGCAGAGACAGCAACAGCGTATTTAAAGTGCTCTCTAGTTTTACAACCAGCATTTCTGTCCAGATTATTGTCACGTTCAGGCTTTCACCATTAAAAAAAAAAAAAAGTCACTCCAGATTACAGCACATAAACAAACTGTTGCTTTATTATGAAGGAAGAACACTAATCTGTGTGCCTTATAAAAGTCATCATATAAACAGAACAAATTACCTTGCATCAGACTGGCTTGCAGGTCATCTTTTTAGGCAGAAAGAAAGGAAGTTCATTTCTAGAGATGAGTCAAAAGTGGAACTGTATTGCTAACCCACAACAGTGTTGGGGAGAAAACACAAACTAGTTCTGCTTTGGGTCATTTCTGTTGTGCTTGTTGCTCAGCTTCAGCACAGACCAGTAGGGAAAAGTGGAAGGGGCTGAAAGCAGCTGTAGGGAGCATGCAGGCAGCCCTCTGCCATCACTCTAATGGGTGAGCAGCCTTCTCTGCCTCTGCTTGGGCATACCCTCTCCAGTTTCCATTTGCAGAGTAGAACCCTGACAACATCTGAGTGCTCTTTTCCTCAAGGACACTGAGCAGACTGTTTGAAGGCATCACTGAACTTAGTCACACCTGAACTTAGGTTGCACCAAAGATATTTCATTTGATGGGGTCCTCCTACCAATTCATTCAATTTGATGAATTCTGAAACTGCATCTCTCCTGCTTGGCAATACCTGATCATGTTTTCACTGATGGTCCCTGAGGGAGTGGAGAGTGAAAGCTAAACTGAAGGTCCACAAATTCATGTTAACCAAGCAGATTTGTTTCATACCTGGTTGAAGATGCACGTGAAATGATAACTTTGGTATAAAATAAGACAACAACACTCACATTTCAGTATAGCTGAAGAAGAAAGATGAGTGAGGCTTTTGTACACAGTGTTGTATCATAATTGAGTTGTAAGCTTCTTCTTAGAGAATGAGACATTTTACTTAGTGCCTTAGTTTCTTCGAACAGATTGAACATAAGTAATTTTTATTTCTGATTCCTGGGCAATCCTAATTCCACATTACTTCAGTGAGGTAGAGCAAATCTCAGAAGCCTTGCTGCTCACACCCACCTCCCTAACACCACCTCTATCTTCACTACACCTCTGCACAGTGAGAAGATGCCTCCACCTTTTACAGTGGCCAGAAACTGGTGTCTAGGGAAGCCAAGAGATTTGCACAGGACCACATGGATAGCTGGTGGCAGGGGAGTACCATCCAAGCAGCTGGTACCACACATCCTTTTCTGCTTTGTTCAATTTTAAAATGTCAGCTAGCATTCTACTCTGATTCCAGATTGTTTTGTGTGCTAGGTTTAAATACCAGACAGTCTTATAAACAGCTGAGCAGCATTGTCAACTCATACAGTGAATCCTACACTTTTACTGTTTTTAAAAAACATGGATCTTTGAACAAACTTTTGCCTTTTTGTGGTTTGATTCATGATTGCTGGATATTTGGTGCTGCTAATACTGATATTCCCTCATACCTCTGTGGTGAAAATATCCAGTTAGCAGGATAAACAGGTGCTGTAGTTAAACTCGAACACCTGGAAATAGGCTAGCAGTGGTACAGCTGCTGCCTTTTTATCTTGTAAAGCTCTGTAGGATTTGAACATGGCTAAAGGCTGAGTGATGTACCATACTGTTGACCCCACCTGCTCTAGCACAGAACAAGCTGCATGCCTCCTCGATATTGACCATGGATACCATAGGCATGGGGGATGAGGCTCTTCCAGGTGATCATGGCACTGCAGCCCTCTGCTCACAACCTGCCTTGCAGCTCACAGGGATGTGGCAGTGGCAGATCCTGACTCCTTATAATTGGTTGTGTACAGGCACCATAGGGGTCATTCAGCTGTTGGGCGTGTGTGCACTCCTGACAGCTGTTCTCCATTTCCAGCAGAGCAGAGGAATTTTCTGTGGGCAAAGCTTGGCCCTTGGGCTGCCAGTTTCACCCTTTATAGGTGAAATCTGAGACTTTCTGGGACTACAATGAAAAATCCCTTTCTAAATGTCATCTTTAATTATTCTATCACATAATTCTTAGTAGTCCAGAAAGATTGTCTGACTGCTTGCATGGTTGGAAACTCGGGGTGCTGTCTGCCAACTGAGCTGCACAGACCTGACTGCTGCTCTTTGGGCTGCAGGAAGGGATCTACTCTGAGGTGTGCAAAGCAATGTGCTTTTGGTGGCTCACAAACACCCCTAAGAACAGGATTTGAGCAGTGTGTTTTGTATCCAGTGGGTGAAGGAGAGTGAATCTTTCAGCACAAAAAGCAACTTCACAGATACGGAGGTTTGTTTTTTTATTATTGAAAAGCCTACACAGCATTGTTGCATTGCAGCTCATGTGTGGACTCCAACATCCCCAGAAGAGTAAGATTGAGAAGCCCATTTAGAGTAAATACATGTCAGCTCTGAGACCTTTCTCTGTGGTTGGAGGAGAGCGTGCCTTATTTAAAGGAAAAGTGAGAGAGTGTGGCTGTCTGCATGGCAGGTAGCACGCTGTGGCCCCTGTGAATTATTGAAGTGGAATCTGGAATACACACCGCCATGCCGAGACTTCTGCAGACCATGTCTCGTCGGAAGAACTGACTCTCGCCAGAGAGGTAATGGAGAAGGTGCTGGCCCAAATCTCCATAGTCACGGCCTAGACACTAGGTCAGGAGGGGCACTCCTCATCGCATGAAGTATGTGGGATCTGAAAACTGGGCACTGCTCCAAGGCCTAAACACCAGCTGACAGAGATCGTTCAGTGATGCCAAGAGCATCCAGAAGCTTCCCCCTGGAGGAAAGGATTTATGAAACCATTCTATGACAGATGAGAGACTCTAGAAATCTCCTCTTACCCACTTCAGCATGGACAGTCCCAGAGCAGAGCTGGCTGACGTGGGCATTACAAATACTTGTTGGCACTGCAGCTCTAAGTAGTACAGGCAGCAATACAGCCCCACCAGCCTCATGGTGGAGAGACAAATGGCTACAGTGGATGACAGCTTCTTCAAGTAATTAATGGCATTGCAGCTGGACTGGCTCAGTGTGGGCAACACTTCTATGATAACTTCTGACAAAGTCTGTCTGGAAGCTGGAAAGGCTTTTCTAACTACTGAAAAAAACTAAATGGCAAATATTACCACTGAGTTAGGGGCTTAAATCCCAGCAGAGTGGCACTCTTATGAGCTAATTAATGCTAATGTCTTCTGACTACTTGTGTTCCATAGAATCCCTTCACTGAGATAACATATGTGTCAAATCCTTTCCAGGGAAGCAGGTTCAACCTGTTAGCAAGAACATACTTTGTAAACTTCCTAGCTCTCTAATTCAACATTATGTGAAACAGCATAATCATTCCTGTGAATTTTAAAAAGGAGTGGGATTTTTGCATATTAATTTTCAAAGTTTCACATGTGAAAGCTTGTTTATTGCTTCCTAGTCTTCTTGAACTTAAACCCAGCAGCCATGCTGGGCATTTAGAAACGACTGAAATCATATACCTGCAGAGCCCCAGATTGCTGCCTCCTGGGGACAAAGAAGAGTTTAATGGGATGGGGGAACATGTCTGCATGGCTGCAAGTGTAGGGGGAGAAAATGGTTTATTTAGTTGCTTCTCAATGTCATATCTTTCTTAAGTGTTTCTAGGATGCCCATCTCATTAGTATCTGAGCTCCATCTCAACTGTCTGGAAGGTAGTAACAGAAGACTGCTATTTGATCTCACTCCTTCTTATCTAATCTCATCTATCAAGAGTATGCTCAGCAGCTTGGTATCTGAGCACCTCAGAGAAATTACATGAAGTCAACAACCTTCTTTGGCATCTCCATTTTGTATTGGAAAAAAAACAAGTGCTTTAGAGGAAGGAAATCCAGATCAGTACTGCGTGATTCAGCTGTGTGCACCCGCAGGGAGCTTGCAGAGGATGAATGGGACAGCACAGCTCCTCTGGTTGGAAGAAGCTCCTTTTTTGTGGAAGTCTTCCAACAGCCACATCATAAACGCTCATTAATTATACAGATACAGAACTCGGCAAGTTTGATGTTCAGTGCAAATGTCTTAAGATGTCTAACAGATGGTGAAAAGTGAACTGCAGGTAAAATGTTGGTCCCAGGCTGCTCAGATAGCAGCAAAGCCAGAGTTGCAGTCCTTGGGCCTGGATCCAGGACAATAAATTATTTGTGCCAGACTTGATGTAGCCTGGCAAGGCAGCTTTATAGCTCAGGGGGCTGGTGGCCCAAGCTGCCCGGTGGCCCTGGTTCATCTGAAGGCATCTCAAGGAAGGAGCAGCTCTACTGGCACAGTTCAAGGAGAAGCCCGGGGATAAGAACAAGAATATCCACCAGAAGGAACATTTGTGAAATTTTGCCATAGTTCAGTGCTTGAATTTAAGCCCATTGATGAGACTGCTCGTCTCAGCTTCTGTTGCTGTAACTTCTGTTACATCTACATACATGACTTGTTAACAAGAAGTCATTTGCTTCATAAATTCTCATAATTTCTATCCTTCAAATTCATTTTAGGATCTGCTGTGGTAGATGTTGGCCTTCTGAGAAATAATACAAACCTTGATTTCTATTTCCTTACAATTACCTCTGTTTAGTACTCATAGCATTTTAAAAAAGATTTTAGAGTGGCCAAAGGCTATTCTGTGCACCTTTGGGTCCACAGTTCAAATGCCACATCAAGTTTAATTGCTTTCCTGATAGCGGCCGATCAGCCCCACTCTCTGCAGCAGGGACCTCACTTCCCCGTGTGCTTTCAAGTGCCAGCTGAGACGGCCTGGAGCCTGTGCCATGTTATCTCAAGTCAGGCTGAGCTAGCGGTGCCTGGAATTAATAAGGGATCATGTGCTTGAGCTCTATAAATAAATGAAAGGGACAGAGTCACCCTAGGAGCCTCGTCACCTTTTAGGCACTCATGCATACTGTAAGTGTACTGGGCCAGCACAACAGCGCAGGAACAAAATGAGCAATTAATTAAACAAATGTACAGTAACAGAGGTAACAGAGTCACTATCTGTGGAGTGGGAAAGCTTCCCAGAGCCGTGTCACCTGACCAGAGTCTGGGTTAGGAGAGCAGGGTGGAAAGGAAATGAGTAAAGATGAACGAGTGGGATTTAAGCAGATGAAAGGCCATGGCTGAAGCCCGGGAATGCCTCAGTGTGTCCTCGGGGTGCAGACACATTAAGTCATCAAGAGCTGCTCCTCAGAGATGTCTGTGCACACTATTCTACATGAACATGAAGTGACCTGAGCTTGCCTGGCCCTCGAGGCAAGGACAGTCATGCCCTGCTCTCGCTGGGCAGTGCAGGGTAGCGGCCTACCGTGTTGGCACCACTCGGCTGGCACTGCCACCCTTCGGTCCATAGCCAAGCACACCGTGTTGTGAACCCGTGTTATGATGTGTGCGCATCCTTATCCTTGCTTACGCCAATAAACTGTCTGGGGCTTAAGGCAGTCACAGTTAATTTTCTGCTAAAAGAGTACGGTCACATTGACGATCTTTGTTCTGTACCGGAGATGCAGTATCTCCTGACAAACAAGGCTTGCAGCAAAGCATGGTGCCCCTGAGCAGAAGTCAGACTGGGTGCTGGCGATGTCCTAGTGAAGTAGCAGGAGGTCCCACTGTATGACTGAGAGAGATCTTTCTGTCTTTAAAGCAAAGGCATCTGGGTGTCGTTCACTGAGAGTCAGTCCTACTAGCTCCAGACAAGCACTGCAAGTCTTAGAGTCCAACATGAGGTGAGAGAAACACCCACTCTGTCTCTCAGCCCAAGATGAACAACAGCATTGATCTGGGAAAAAATGTTCCAGCACTGGTGTCAGCAGAGATTAAACCATCCGACACTTGGTTTGGCAGAAGAAAAGATCAGTCTCTGACACTGGCTATGGGCAATACAATAGAGCAGTCCAGAAGTGATGAATGCACACTGGGTAAGTGTTCCTTAAAAGTTAATGATAATTATGTTGAAACACTGATTCTGGAAAACAGTGATTTTAAGCAACTGCTTTACACACAGGCACTGCCCAGCAACTCCAGTGTAAAGGTGTTGCCCAAAATGATGTATGGAATTCACTGATTTCCTAGCGTAGATATGAGTGCAACACACATAGATGTTTCTGTGCATTTCTGTACGTAACTTTGTGGTTACTCAAAGAGATATGCAAAACTTCAGAAATGTGTGATGAAACAATAGTTCCTAACATTATCTGGTAGGAGTGAGAATTCAATACCTGTTCTAATAGTCAGCTTTCTAATACTCTCAGACTGCTCACCTAACAGTAGGTGGATTAACGGTCAGTCTGAATGGAAATGCCAAGCTCCTCACAGGGAGCAGAAATGAGAGCCAGAATAAGGCCAAAAGTTTTGTTCTACTCTCCTGACACTGTAATTCCACAGTGATACTCTTGACATTTTTGGAATAGATCAGGATTCACAGTGCTGTGACTCACTGGAATGGCAGTCCCTAGGCATGACATTAATAAAGGCGCTTTTTCTTTGATCCAGTAACAAAGCTAATCTCTGTACAGGAGCTGTAGAAACTGATTCGTCTGTATCTCCCATGATGCGATGTCCCTTGCAATGCAACTGATGCACATTTCCCTCTCCAGTACAGGAGATAGGACAGATTAAAACAGAAACACACAGAAACTACAATGACTACAACTTCAAAATAAAATACTGTGTTTCAGATTTCCAAGAAAATAGAGTTGCCTGGAAGAAACTCTCTCTACGTTGTCTGCCTCACACATTTTCTCACTGATGAACAAAAAAAACCAAGGCTCTTTTCATTATGGTAGTATTAAGAATTTTTAAAAGTTTCTGTGGCATTCATACCTTCAGTAAGAGCTAATGGTTCGTCAGATATTGCATATTTTGGATGACACATCTGTGTGTGGAGGCTGTCACTGGGGTTCTGCCTGGGGTTGCTGGGGTGTGCTGTACTGTTCACTCAGCTGCCTCCTGCACTGGTAGAAGAAACTAAGGAACATACAGAACAGAGGAAGCTTGCTGATGCTGGGATCTTCTCCACAGTTAATGACGTACTGAATAATCCTGGTGAATTCACAGCATACTGAATTGCTGCTGCCCTTTATCTATGGCTTATAAAGGGAACATGTGGCTCTGATTTACCTTTCCCCACACAAATTACTGCATGGGGGAGTAGCAAGGGAAATAGAAGGCTAGACATAAAAATTACCAAGCAGTCTTTGCTATGTCTAAAGAAGCCCTCTAAGGGAAAAATTATAAGAAAGGCAAAAAAATTGAGCAAGAAGGTTGCAGTGTTATGTTCTGTATATGCAAAAGCAAGAAAACTTTAGGGCAGGCCCTTGGCTGCTGTAAGCAACAATAGCTTCATTGCATAAATGGAACTGGGTTGATTTATACCATAGGTGAACTGTTATGGTGTTCAGAACCATTATAATTTCTAATGAGTGGTTTTCACTATTATTAATTCAGCTGGTATTACTAATATTGCTTTTGCACTGGCCAGAATAAGCTATTTTTGTCATTAAGAACAAGATTCCCTATTATTATCTGAAGTTGTCTTTTGAGCCTCTGAAAGGTGCTTTTGAGGACTACCCTTGTACAATGCCTCCAGGCAGATCTGAATGTCTGCTCGAAATCCCTGTCTAGACTGGGAAAATGAGCAGCCCTTACAATGTGCTAATGGGTACACATAGGTTGGTACATTTTAAAACACAGGAGAAAAGGAAGGTGGTTGCTCAGGGTGTAGTTCCTTGTACAGCTGAGCCATGTTAATGCCTTACCACTGACAAGGGGGAGAAATCCTATCCCTCTCCCTTTACCCCTGCTCCACTGTGCTCAGCTGCCTTGCTCACTGCTTTAAAGACAATGCTTTCTGGCCACTTTCTATGAAGCCAGTAGAAAACTGATGATAAATAAGAAGTGGATACAGCTGAGGTGGTGGAGTGAGCTGGCTCTGCTGGTGACAGTGTGGACATGTGCTTGGGCCAAGTACATGGCAGGGAGGTGCAGTAGGGCAGGGAAGGAAGGAGCTCAAAGTCCCCATCCCTCAGCCGTGGCTGTCAGGTGAGTTGCTCTGTTCTGCCCCTGGCATCTGCACTGAGTCTGGCATGCAGGAGCAGGGATGAGTAGGTAGCTATAGAGTCTTCTGGGCTTCACATGAACCACTGAGGCATGTGTGCAGACATCAGTTGCCTTCTTTAGAAATTGTAATCTGGAAATGAAGCTGTAGCATCCATCTTAATTCCCCATTCTGCTGAACAGTTTTCAGATACTTAGGCAGAAGACAGTCTTTGCTCTTGAACGTGGCTTTTCACATTTGGCTTCAGCCACTGCTGTGGACTGTTCATGTGGCTCCGTGTGTGGGGTATGCTTGCTCTTGACTCCACACAGCCCATTTCTTCCATGTAGGCCTCTGTAATTGGCTCAGCCATGTCTCTGCTTCTTCAACCGCCTCCTGTCCTGCTCCCTTCCACCCTTCCAGCCATATTTCTTCCCTTTTGACCTACCCCAACTCAGCACCTCCTGCATCGGGCACCTTGAGAGCTTAATGCCTTTCTCCTCTATCTGCTGGGCTCAATGTTCACCCTCTGTACCAAAGCTTGTTCAGTTTGGGCCATGTTCACTACTCCAATCCCTGTCCCCTGACTCCAAGAGCTCAGGTTAACTCAGCCCCTGGCTCGCAGGCTGTTGACACAGCTGTCTGCCTTAGTATCTTTCTTTCAGATGGATAAAAACCGATCAAGGTTTGGCTCTTGGTGAATTTTTGTAAGGCATGTGGCCTATTTTTCGTTACAGGATCTTGCTTACTGGGATGCACAGTGCCCCTCTTGCCTTGGCCTGGCTATCTGCATTCAAGGCTTTTTTGCAATAGTCATAAAAGGAGGGGTATAAACACCTCGCCTGGGGCACAAGCTGTTAGTTCAATATAAAGAGATTTAAGTAGGAGCAATGGGAGAAGGAAACAGGCTGAATATCAGGAAAAGCTCCTGCCAGTGAGACGTGTTTGGCTGTGAAATCTTCTCCCAGGGGAAAGAGGTCAAAGCCTCATTGTTTGGAAGCAGAGCTGGTCAGCCCTGCAAAGCAGCAGTGGGAGCGGTGGGGTGCAGGGAAGGGCAGCAGCTGTGCGTGGTGGGGCAGATAGTGTGGGGGAAGCACTGGATGCAGCGGGGACAAGCCAGGGGCAGGGGGCAGCAGGAGACACAAGGGGACAACAAAGAGAGTTATGGGGCGCGGGAAGGAGGGGGGACAAAGGCTGGAGAGAACAGGGAAAGCTGGGAGAAAAAGAGGCAGGAGCTGCACGCACACAGGATGGAAGAGGCTAGTGAAAAAGGCAGAGTAATACTGCGAGAAAGTGGGCAGCGATGAGCACTAACAACAAGGTCTCCTGGCTTTGTTGTGAACCTGGTGGCCTTGGTTGAGCACAGCTAGGAGATGAAAGGGACAGAGACAAAGAGATCACATTTTCTCGTGTCATTTTTTGAGCATATCCTTGTCCTAGGATATTTTTAGCAGTTTTCTTCTCCTGCATCTAGATGAAACTACGACATTCGAATGCATTTCCTGGCAAACCAGGGACAGACAGAATAGGAAAGCTATGAGAACACAGTTTTACAGCATTAGCTTAGAACATGAAGGATAGGCACAGGATCTCACCTTCGTTTATTGGCTGCTGACTATTTTTGTTCTGAAATTCCACATGTTCAGTGACATTTCATTTCTCCACTAGAGTGAACTCTCCACCATGCAAATCCTATTATGATATAAATTGTCTGAGGCTCTTTAGCCATCCCCACCACATACTCCATTAAAACTCATCGATAGTGACATGGCATTTGATGATCTCTTTGAAGCTCTTCAGTATCACAAAAAAAAAAAAAAAAAAAAAAAAGAAGAAACTCCCAGCTCAGTTTCTTTCACCATTCTGTTATTAGTTTCCTTCTCTCTAAACTGGGCTACTCTGTTAATTTTGCTGAGGTCTGCTGCATAGTTTCTAAATAGATCTACAACTCAAAATAACTCATAAGCTCCAGTTCGGCTGGTCTGCCAAAAACTCACGTGCTTAACTTTTGCCTGAGAGATCAGGAGAAGGGTGAAGAGATGCAGGACCTGCCCAGGACCCAGAGACACAGTGCAGGGCTTGAGCTGCCATCGAGTCCTGATGGAATGTATCCACGGTCCAAATCCAGGCCACACTCCTACAGCCCTACTCTAAACACTTATTTTTAATTCTTACAAATCTTTTCAAATGTCAATGCACAATGAATATTGTACACTGAATGTAAGGCTTGCCAACTTAATTTGAAGAAATTGCTGATAATGACAACATTAATTGCCTTCTCATTCTGCTTTTTATCTTCTTTGTTAATCCTTTCTCAGAAGAAAAATCCTACTTGGATTACCAATGACAGTTTCTTTGTTCTCCTTATTTTTTTGTTTTTCTTAATTGCCCTGAGAGGACTGTTTAAAAAGAATATTCATGGCAGAAGTACAAGCTGGCAGAAATGTCACATAAAGGAAAAGCCTTCTGTAATCTTATCTCTGGCGCAGTCACCCGGACCTTCAGAGCAATGCAGCTAAGCTGCCAGTTTCAAGGCTCAAATGATTTTGTGATGGTTCAGCACAAATGGAACCAATCTGACATAAATCCATTGCAGTTACTGCTGCTTTTTTTTTACCCTACGTTTACAGCAACGGGGATCAGGATCTGATGTTTGTTGGCCTCTTTCACGGGTGGAACTTGAAACAAGAGATAAATCAGTTTTGTTAAAGGTAAAGTTTGGGGTCATTTTGAGAAATGAGTGAGTGGAGGCCTGGAGGTGGGATGTTGCCTCTGCTTTAACTCACATCGGGTGAAACGTATCAAGCAGTTGCTGCCTGAGTGTGAAAGGTATCCCTCTCTCAGTCCCAGCGGGTGAATCTCCCAGCAACTCGCAGCTGACAGTAAGAGGCTATCTCAGCAAAAGCACCAAGCACTGGCAGCACCGGCTGTGCTGCTCTTTCCCACCGCCCATGGTGGGGCCGGGCCGGGCATCCCGGCTTCGGGCGGCCGCTGGATTCAGGCAGCCTGTGTTCGTGCGGCCGCGGGGCAGCAGCGCCGCTCGGTGGCACATGCCCGGGTTAGCAGCTGTTGGAGAAATACCGACATCGTTCGGGACGCTCCGATGGAGAGCATTTGCGTTCAGGAAAAACTGAAAGGAAATGTTAAAGCAGGGTTGTGTCTGTGCATGCTCTCGCTTTCACCCCGTCCGTCCTTCCACCAGTACTCCATGCCTTTGGTTTCATCCTTCCACCAGTATTCCATCCCTTTGGTTTTCTGCACAAGACTGAAAAGTTGGTAATAGAATACTGCTTTATTGATATGTCTAGTGTAAAAAACCCTTTGTCTTTGATAAGACAGAAATTATAAACCTGTCTTTCTCCTTTCTTTAGCATTCATTAATTAGGAAATTAGTAGATTACAGAATCACAGAATCACAGAATTGTAGGGGTTGGAAGGGACCTCCAGAGATCATTGAGTCCAACCCCCCTGCCAAAGCAGGTTCCCTACAGCAGGTCGCACAGGTGGGCATCCAGGCAGGTCTTGAACATCTCCAGAGAAGGAGACTCCACCACCTCCCTGGGCAGCCTGTTCCAGTGCTCCGTCACCTCACTGTAAAGAAGTTCTTGCGCACATTTGTGCGGAACTTCCTGTGCTGCAGTTTCCAGCCGTTTCCCCTTGTCCTGTCTCCACTCACCACTGAAAAGAGTCCAGCCTCGCCATTCTGCCCCCCACACCTCAGATACTTACAGACCTGGATCAGGTCCCCTCTCAGTCTTCTTTTCTCGAGGCTGAACAGACCCAGTTCACTCAGCCTTTCCTCATAGGAGAGATGCTCCAGGCCCTTCACCATCTTCGTGGCCCTCCACTGGACTCTTTCCAAGAGATCCTTGTCTTTTTTGTACTGGGGAGCCCAGAACTGGACGCAGTACTCCAGATGAGGCCTCACCAGGGCAGAGTAGAGGGGGAGGATCACCTCCCTCGACCTGCTGGCCATGCTCTTTTTAATGCACCCCAGGATGCCGTTGGCCCTCTTGGCCACAAGGGCACACTGCTGGCTCATGACCAACCTGTCGTCCACCAGGACACCCAGGTCCCTCTCCGCAGAGCTCCCCTCCAGCAGCTCATCCCCCAACCTCTACTGGTGCATGCAATTATTCCTCCCCAGATGCAAGACTCTACACTTGCTTTTGTTAAACCTCATCCGTTTTTTTTTTGCCCAGCTCTCCAGCCTGTCCAGGCTCATTAGCACTTTCTCACAAGGCTGCAGTGGACAGCAGAAAACTGAAAAAATAGTCACAGTGTGTTGTTACCATACTACAGTGTTTTCTTAAAGAGGACTCAAGTAGGAGTTGTGAGATATTTTGTTTATAAACATCACTTCTGGTCTAGACCCATAGGAACCCGGCTGTGACTGGAGCTGCATTTCTAGAGGAGAGGGTAATGCAGGAGCAGTGATACAATGAAAACACAAACCCTCCCTCAATCTCAGCAGGCAAACCTGACTTCCAGGAACATTTGGCACAACCTCCCTCTGCTCCTTGAAGGTCAGAGCTCTCATTTAGATTATCAGAACCCTTGTTCCCATCACTGACTGCTGTTAATATTAAAGATGATTTCATACTATCTCTTGGCCATAATAAAGGTAAAGAAGCTCATCTCTTCTGATTCAGGATTTTGCATTCAGGAATGCCACAGATTGCAACTGAATTTCTCCTTATTTGTATTACAAGGCCCCATGGGTACAAGGAGATTTGTCAGTTCATCTAGCAACAGGAATTACATTAGCATCACTCTATGCTCAAAGTTAAAGGAACTAAATTCAATGCTCCCATCAGAAGTGGCCTTAGTTCTTCCCTTTACATCCCAGTTATCTCTGTTTTATTTTTCCTCCTGAGTCAAAACATCCAGATGGGTTTTGTTTAATGTTTACCTGCTTTGCTGTATTAGTTCTTTCACCCTAACACTACTGATCATAGCCAGGCCTTCTGTGAGGAGGTGTCAGGGCTGCAGGTTTATGTGAGATCCCATAAGCCCCAGAGATGGGAAACTTCTGTCTGTTGCTGAGACTACAGTGGCAGCATATTCCTATGTATGTTCCTAAAATAAATGCCAGATGTAGGAAAAACGTTTTAAGTATCCTTGCGTGTGCCACTCCTAAGCCACACAGCCTGCTAGACTCACATGTATTTACTGGAAAAAGAAACAACAGAGAGTTAGGACCACAGCAAGCCAAGTCAGGCACTGCTCATGTACAATGTGAGAAATGCAACTATACTGACCTTCCAACAGAATCCTCTCCATGCACTTCATTTTCTGTAACAATATTCTGTTAAACAACTGGTAACTGTTGTTGACAAAGGACACTTGTGTGTAAGTCTTGAATAAATATAGTTGTGGAATATGCCTGTAGGTGTATTTACATGTATGCATACTGACACATTTAACAGGACATGAGATTTTTAAGCTGTGTGGCGTACATTTTTGTCTTTTTAAAAGTATGATAAAAAAACTAGCTTTGTTTACACAGACAGTAATGATTCAGAATGCTGTAAGAGAGGGAACGAAAGCAAAGAGAACATTTACTAAGGTAAATCACCATTTCCATAGACGATTTCTATCAGCTGTATGAATATTTAGTTTGTCTAATCTGTGATATGAGACAATCACAAACGTTTTGTCTAAGCCACAGTCCGATATTGGCATAATACACATACAAATACAGGATATATAACAAAGCCACCATGTAAGATGAAGTTAAATCTACATTCATATTAAACTGCTTGCTTTGGAGGATCTCAATTTCTACCTCAGCATTGTTCTTTTAAAAGTCAATAGGTATTATTTCCAACCTTTGATTCAATATTGAGGAAACCTACCCTTAAAAGAGCTCTGAGCCTTAGTCCCAGGGCTGGGAATCTAGCTAAAATCAGGAGTAACACTACTGACTGCTGTTGAACTAAAAAACAGCCCTGCTTCTGGCAGTGAAGATGGCCACTATAATGGGAACATAGTCTTTGTATGTGGTGCTGTTCAAGAGAAAAAGGATGACTGCTTGATTAAACTCTAGAGAAATGGATGTTCTAAATGCACAGCAAGATGGTCGCCCCCAATTAATTTTGAGGGATGAGAACGCTAAGTCTTATTTCCCATTAGGCTGGCTGGACAGCTTTCTGCTGTTTGTTCATTTCTTTAGTGAATTCTTCTTTAATTGTATCATAGCCTGGATGTTCGATACAAGGTGAAGTGTTACTAATCAACAACCAAATCCTAACAAAATTGCACTTGCAGCAACAAAGGGCTTGTGGCTGCAAGGTAAGGAGGTGCTTGGGGCGCCCCACAGACATGATCCCTGTGCTTTGGTCCAGTGGCAATTCCATGCTGAGAGAAGACCAAACAGCACATCCTTGTTCTACGTGTCTGGGGCTACTCTGAAAAGAAAAATGGAATTGTAGATGAGAAGGACACTGGTTTTCACCTCCAGTGGTGACATCAGGGAAACCACAGCTGCATGCACTTGAACCACAATCCAACCTCTTCTTATGTCTTCTTACGTTGCCTAACGCTGAGATCAGACCACAGATTTTGGGAAGAAATTCCATAAACATGATCAATCATTCCCTTTCTCTTGAAACAGCACCAAACTCCTCATGGATAAGACATCCAGACTGTTGGAGTGCATGATAAAGCACGGCAGTATCTAAGACAGGCCCGGTTGCAATGAAGGTCATACACAGAAAGCTTGAATAAACATCAGATGTTAATCTCTAGTAACAAACTTATAAAATGAAAAAAGACCAGATGTACTGTGATGCAAGAGTGCATAAAAATTTTAGTCACTCCTTTGTCAACAGAGTAACTGTTTCCCAGAAATCTATAGATATAATTTATGACAGAATTTTATGTAATGTTATCTATAACTTCTTGTTTAAATTGTATGTGTAATTGTGTTTTTGTTTGTTTGGCTGGCTTGTTTTGTAAAAGCTTTAGGCACATTGTAAAATGTTTATGTCAGCTACTTCTATCAAACTCACTCTGACTTGATAAACATCCTCACAAGACCTCCTCATCAAACAGCGGAGCGGCAGAAGATGTGGCTGAACACACACCAGCTGTGTTTATATTAGGCTCTGATCCACAAGTTGATAAAGAACCAAAATATTCATTAAATTCAATGAGCACTTCCCGTCTTTAGAAGTGCATAATCAAAGCTGTATGAAGTACAGCCCAGATTTTTCTGAGCAGTTTTATATTAAAAAAAATATTACTGGAAGATAAGTATATCTAAGTCCATGTATGCAAATAGTTTTGGATGATTTGAAACGCAAAACAGTTGTATTTTACCTGAAAAAGATCAATAGTATTAGAACTACAGTACAAACACTCAGAAAGTATGGTTAGCCAACCACGGAGATCAGGCTGTTCTACAGTTCTGCTGATAAACTAATGGAAAATGTGGTATTTGATTCAACAGACGGTTGGAATTATGATGATTTTTCTATTTTCGCATCCAACTTCTCCTGAAATTATTGCTGTTCTCTCTTGTCCTGTAAAGGCAAACAAAAAAAAACAACGAGCCACCACAGCTGGTGTAAGGAGCTATGGAATTGCTTTGGGGACATTTTTGGGAGCACTGAAATGGAACAACAGCTGTACTGAACAATTCTCTCCTGCCCTTCATGCTGCTGGCATAGAAGGTGACTGGAGGTCAGCAAATGGAGACAGGATTCCCTGAACTCCAGTGTCACCAGCTATTGCCAGAGCAGACTGGTACCAATGGCAGTGTGTGCACATATGGTGAGCATATGGACAGAGCTGAGCTCGGAGGAACAAACCTGCCTGATGGAAACACATTTATGAGAAAACAGAAAAGGCCTCAGTGAGGCTTTTATTGAAGTAACCCCAATGCATCCAGACAGCAAGGCCATTGCCCTTTGCTGTGGCTAGGAAATTTCCAATCTGCAGTAATTTTGAATGATTAGATATAAACTCATATGGAGACTGGATGTGGGGTAACACAATGAACTGAAACACGTACCTGGTAGTTTAAACCCAGCTAGGAAAAAGCACACTAACAAAAAAAAATGGCATTGTGCAGTGGTGGCTTTTACACTGAGTGAATCTTTCTTCCGTTAAGCATTCTGTACGCTTCACATGCATGCAGTGTTATTCTTGATATCTGTAAATATAGAAATTGAAAATGTTATGACATATTTATGGGATTAAAATATATTCTAACCTGTAACAGGAGATGTAATGCTGCATTTTGCATCAGCCAGCATGCTAGCAGTAAGAGCAGTCAGGGGCTTCGGTGCTGACAGAAATTGCAGTGACTCAAAGATGCAGTGCCTAGATCAAATTGAACGTAAATGTAGGAGGCTGGTTCATTTTATACAGAGAAATTTAGATTCAGTCTCTAAAATCAATGCACTTTACACTCAACTCCCCCAAAACCAGAATTGCATATGCCTGATAAAATCAGAGTACTGTAACTAGAAAACAAGTGTACCTTTCTATTTTCAGTATGAATCCCATTTAAAAATTATTATTATTATTAGACAGGAAGTAAAATGATTTGAAAACATTTGCACAATCAAAACCAAAAATCAACTTTTTTTTCTTCTAATGAAATAAATTAGCTACTAACACTCCTTAACTCACATTTCTCCTCTCGTAACATGGTGTTGGAAAGCAAACTCCTTTAGGTCTCTGATGCATCCTTTAAAATCAGACTTACAACACTGAAACACTGGAACTTTAGTCAAGAGCACACAAATAACAGCGGTTAACTAGTTAAGAGCATCGCCATTAACGAGAAGTGATTGCACTGATGGCAGTGTGACCGCCAGAGGGCATTTTCCCAGTTGGGCAATGCCTGGTAATAACGTTCCACGCTGCTAAGCTCCTTCATAGAAGAATTATTTTTTTGTTTACTGTCTTTTCCTGTCAGTGAGAATATCTCATCCTTGTTTGCCAATTACATTTTGAAATTCTGTACCCAGGATCTTATATCTCCAATAATTGCTATCTCAAAGCAGATGAACTGAAGGGTGGAAAGTAGAAATGATCACCAGGCTGTCAAGTCTGTTTCAATGTAGCAAAGGGAGCAGGGGATGAGAGGCAAACAGATAAGGGGGATAGAAGATACTTGTGGAATAAATAGGAGTCAGAAAATTAACTGAATAACAACAACAAAGGCTTGGAAAAGAAGGAAAAAAAATATCTAAAATTCTGGTCTGAAAAAAATGTCAAATATCATAAAAATGGGAACTCATGAGCTTCTGAAATGTTATTAAAATTCTGAAAAGCACTACTTAGAGGATGAAACACATGAAAAAAGGTGAATGTATGAGGGTGGATTTGCCTTTCCTTACCTACTGTGCATGTTTTTGGACTGTCTGGGACCATAACAGTGAAACTGAAGAGATGCAGCTGGATGTCAGCTTCAGGACACCGTAAAACCTCTCGCCAGCCCCTCCCAATTTCCTCAGATGGTGGCTTAGAAGCTGTGCTAGCCGTGAAGATGTGCTGACCTGGCCAATGAAACTGTGGAACATTTTATCTCCCCTGATGAGTTTATTCCCTCTTCTCCTTACATTCCTCTCTTTTTGGCAAAAGCATGTTACTTAAATTGCTGGATGATCTATTATTATTTTAACTGTGTATAAACTATCCTGATGAGATCCCTTGTGAGAGAGTTAGAGAAGATGGCTTTTGTTGCTTTAGAAATAAAGTAACTGCTACTATTGCTGACATCAATAGGAGGTACAATTTTGCAAGCAAGGAACAGTATATAGCATTACATGCAGAAGCAAAATTGGGCCAGCTAGTCAGAATGCTTATAATCTCATTTAATATGAAATTTACACTCGGTCAAAAAATTCTTCTCTGTCTCCTTATGTACAGGATGGCAGGCCTTATAATTCTTAGGTTGGTTACTGAAGCTTAGTTAATTGGTTCTTGTTAAGGATTTCATCTGAATTTCCTTCTCAGAGCAGGGCCAGAATCTAGAGGGTAATGGTTCTTTTACCTCATATTAGGGTTGTCACAGTTTGCTGTTGCAAATTGCTGTGTGCTCCCATCTCACTCAGAATCAGAGAGAAGCAAAAATAGATTCCCCTTTCCTACAATAATATGACCTGTTATCAGTATTTTTTACATAAACATAATGTTTCTCAGCATCATTCAGGAGGAAAACAAGAGGCAAGGGTTCTGAGAAATACTCACCACATCAGGTAACTGTGCACTATCACACTGGTGTAACAGTACATAAACAAAAGTACTAAATCAGACTTGCACATGCAGCTTGAATTTGAAAACTTCCTAAGATTTGAGATCCTGGCTTTCATACTGTAAGGTTATTTTGATGTGCTCTTTTTAATCAATATTGAAGAGTCATACATGTAGGTAGATGGATATCTACAGTTATACTCTAATTAAGGAAAGGAGATTCCCAGTTTCAGTTCCTATTTGATTCAGTTTATAGCTCTGGGAAGAGAACACTGCCATTTCACAGTGAATTTCTATTTAAGAGATTCTTTTTCCAGTAGCTGGGAGTAAAAATGTGGACTATTTAAGCATTCCAAGTGTGTAGTATCCAGCCTGTGAGCTTTCAATCACTTGATATTCTCTAACTCAGATCATTAATTCTAGGCGCAAGCCTGCATGTCTAAAAAGAGGATATCTGCCCTTGACTCAGGTTTTTTTGAGCTACCACTATAAAAAGAGAAACTTATTTGTCTGTGCAAGCCTGTTCTGCATCCTTCCTTCTGTTGTATTTCTTTTATTTGGAGAAATTCTCACCTGCCTACTAAATCTGAAATGCAGCATTTCAAGCTTCCATCCCAGTGCACAGCTCACTCAGCTAACTTTAGAGACAGAGCCAAGGAAGCACTGCTCGGGATGGATCCCTCCTGCTGAGACAGCAGCAGGGCAGTTCTGCCAGGCAACATTGTGAAGGGGCAATCAGTGAGCAGCCTTTGCTTCCTTGCAGCCCAGGTTCCCACACTTCAGATGAAGGCAAGTCATCAAAAACCAATTCACTTCCTAGCAATCACTGCCTGAAATCAAGCTGGTGACTTAGCAGCATCTGACATTCCTTGCTACATCCAAGAAAATGAAGTTTATCTTGCTTGCCAATTCCTCTCAACTGTCTTAGTAAGTCTTAGTTGGTACAGCAGTTTCTTGCAATCTTTTTATCTCCTTTGCAAGCAAAATGCTGGAGGAGACAGTTCCAGATGTTGCCGCTTTCTCTGAAGATGAAGATGTAGATGTAGCCATGAGCATTTATACACTCAATTTTTCAAGATCCTTTTGTGACTGTCTCAAATTTGTCCATTTAATATTAGCCCCCAGCTATCTTACTAGACATAATGCCTTGCAAGCACAGAGTAGGTTCAACTTCGGCTTCAATAATCTTTCTCAGTAAAATAAATGAACGAGTAGGAGTATAAATTTCCTACAAACTTTTAGAGTACTTTCCACATTGTTTTTAACTGCACAAGACACACAATTGCAATTGGTCAAGGTGCAAATGCCATAGCACTACACTACATCATTCCTCCTTGGACACTTGGTAATACAGCAACTGCAGTTTCAAGGACTAAAGGTTCACCAACTGCTGGTATCTGTAAATCCCATCACCCTGTAAATTGCTGATTTTCTTACTCAGCATGCAGGTCTTACAGAAGGACTACTGAGTACATTGTCTGAATAATACAGGATGTGCTCAGTGGTGTAAATGGTTCCAGTGAAGATAAAAAATGAGTAATTTCTAATACCTTTCCTGCTTACAGCCAGTAGAGCATTCATGCAGATAAAATGGTAGAAATTCTTGTATACAGGTATATCAGATATTTTCTGTAGCATTCTTACTTCAAGCTGCCAACCATTTTTTTTTTCTGCAGAAGCTTCCAAACAGTTTATTAGAATTTCTGTACATGCATAGATCTATCTCTCTCCTGCTACAGTGATCTCTCTCTAAATTTAAATATGAAATTGATCCTTCTAAGGATTATCAGCATTGTATCTATCCATGTTATATGGAATAATAGTATTATTGGTCTACATTATAACTGTGCATACATATATATATATATATATATATATATATTCTTTAACAATCAGATGTATCTAGGTAAATATACATGCTACAGCAAACTCCCTTAGGAGTACCAGGGCACACAGGGTACATTTCAAGGCAAGTTTCAAAGAGTAGCAGCATTTCAGCAATGAAGAGCATTTTGTTTATTTTTCTGGTAAAGACTTTATTAACCCACTACATCACACAGAACTACAATTCCTTTTCCCAATGTCAATTATCATTTAATTCCAAGTAACTTAAGACTAAACAGGTAAAACAGGTTACAGATAACTCTCTGAACTCTTTTCAAGCTCCTTCAAATATTTTGTCATTGAACAGTTCTATGCAGGGTGCTGCACAGGCTCCAAAATATGCCCTTTTGAGTTGGATGACTTCTGAAAGATCTGAAGAATCTGATAGCGCAGAGGCAACTAACAGCCTGTCTGTCACATCTCAGGACTAAGGTGCTTATCTTCAGATGCCCACTTTTTTTCTCCCACTGCACTCAGTATTTTCTGCAGCTGTGACAGATTGCAATCTAGAACAAGGAGACAGGCATATGAAGACCACAGCCATCAGAAGAAAAGGAAATATAGATATATTCAGCTTTCAAATATTGCATGCATTTCTTATTCTTATTTTTCCCCACTTGTGAAGTTCAGCTCACCCTTAACATCCAAAAGGGCTTTTATGTAGGAACCCCTCAAAAATATTAATTGCATCTAAGCTGTGATCAGTGTGCACACACAGCATCAACTCCCTTCAGACCCAGATACACTCTTTTCTCCCTTACCAGAAAGCTGACACTTGGCTTTATCAGAGCTATCAGTAGGTCAGCAAGCTTTGATTGCCCTCATCAGCCTCACATGGGCCTTCACTCATGCACCTCCACCTGTTGGCCTTCAAGCTGCATTTAAGCAGCTGGGGAGAAAGCTCTTGCTGGCAGGCTCTATTTGCAGGCAGTGCTTGAGCTGGTGAGTGCCTGTCTTTATGTTGCCTTTAGAGCCTGCCTTGATAATATAGCTGTTTCTGCTGCTGGCTGGACTGTGGCTGGCCCTGGTTACTATGGCTCTCCTTGTTTGGATGCTATGGGGTAGTACTTTTTGTGGTAAGGGGGGTAGTTGCCTTGTTTACTTAGTTCTGGTTTGCACTGCTATTAACAAAGGACTAGTGTGGTGAGCCCTGTACCAAAATAAGTTAATGGAACTACTGTGTGGAAGAAATGCTGGCTGTTATGTCATTGTGGGTCTTCTTTCCTTTGCTGACAGACTGTTTTGTGCTGGTATCTATATAGGTTATAAGTAAACAATGCTGTATGAAATCTGGAAACGAATGCTGAACTTTCAATGCTAGGGCAAAGAATCAGAGAATTGTTTGGGTTGGAAAGGATTCCTAAAGGTCATTTAGCCCAATTCCCCTGTAATGTGATCCAGGACAGCCACAGTGAGAGCTTGCTGCTTTAGAGTCCTGTCAGCCTGACCTTGAGTGTCTGAGGAGTGGGGCACCTACCACCTCTTTAGGCAGCATGTTTCAGTGCCTCACTATCGTTACTAAAAAAAAACACCCTTTTTTCTAAGTCACCCCCCCCTCATAGTTTGAAATTGTTTCACCTTGTCCTGTTACAGCTGCAAAAGAGTCCTTTCTTTCTTCTGTTTTCTCTTCAGATACTAGAAAGCCACTATTGGGTCTCTGCAGAGCCTTCTCTTCCCCAGGCTGAACAGCCCCAACTCTGTCAGCCTGTCCTTGCAGGAGAAGTGCTCCATCCCTTGGATTGCTTTTGTGGTCCTCCTCTGGACGTTCCATGTCTCTCCTGTGCTGAGGACTCGACATCTGGACACAGTACTCCAGGTGAGAGAGGAAGCTGCCTTTGAGTGGATGTAGTGGCTCACTTAGTGCTGATTTCTAGTTGCTTGTTAGAATACGTAAGGCTGCTTTCTGTACAGACATTGAGCATGTATACTGACAACCAAATACTTATTTCATGTTTTATTTGTGTGTTTTGCTTCAGTGGCTAGTTTTAGTCACACCATTGCAATGATGGTAGTTGTAGTATAATGTAGTGAACAATGTAGTAACTTATTCAGTGTACTTTGTTCTGTTTTGGAAACATGTCTCCTGTGTGCTTATTGTATATGTATGCATTGCATAAATGATGTCCCAAGTGCTGTGGCTCTTAAAGATGTTTAGATGAATAGAGGTGGCCTGTGGCTCTGCATTTAAGGCAAAAACAAACAAACAAAAAAACCCAAAGAAACAACAACGGAAAAAACAACCTAGCAGTGCTACTAAGCCACAAAAGCTGATGCATTGTTTTAGACAGACTTGCAATCTTATAGAATTGCATTGATAGGAATCGTACTATAATTTCCATAATGTGGCTTCCTGAATCTTTTTGGTTCTTCTGAACAACATATTGCTTCTAACAGAACCTAGCATTTCTTCCATGAAGACACCAGATGGAGTCTAACTTCTTTGTAACAGCTTTTGTTTTTCAAGTTTAGAGACCTCTTATCCTAACCACTATCTTTCATGCTGTCATTTTCTTATGTTTGTGGTAGCAACAGCGCAACCGTGATGTTGGGTAAATCAGCACTGAAGTATGCCATGGTTAATTCCAGCCTCTTTTGGGCTGTGCGGTACAGCACTGAACATGTTTGCAGTTGGGTGCTCCTCACTTTAGTAGCATGTCCTGTGTTTTTTGAGTTTGTAATGGACTGTCTTCTGTTTAACTGCATTGAATTTTGAGTATAAAAAGATGTAATTTACTGGCAATTTCAGAAACTGAAGTTCTGTCCTTTGTAACACTTCATAACAATGACTTTTATATTCTATGAACAGCTTAGCTAAAAGGGGAGTAGCTTCCTCATGGTAGTACAAGGTAATTCAAGTACTTACAAGTGCAAGTGTTGTACTACTGGCATCAAACCCAGTATGGGTTTGATTTTGTGGCTGCAATCTCTCTAGCTGTTATTCTTGTTACAGGGACGTTTTGCTAGGCAGGAAATGTTTGTGTCAACACTGTAAATCTCCAGCTGCTGCCTGGTAGCTCAGCACTTATGCAAGTAAGTGTCATCTAGTGTGTATGAAATAGGGTGACTGGTTCATTCAGTCCTATAGGAATCTTACTGTCTCTCCCCTATGTTATTAATCAATGTGGTATTGCTTCTCATAGGATACTTGTGCTGAATCCTCCAAACTAACTTCAGAGTCCTGTATTTCCTAGTGTCGGCTTCCAGATTTCATCCTACAGTCCTTCTCCCTAGTAGAAGTAGAATTTGTAATTCCTATTATAAGGCAAGTTTCTTTATTAAAAGCTCAGCTGATAAGATATGACTTCAAAATTAAATACATGTAGGCATTTTGTTTTCAAATTTATTTGTGATGCTGGCTTTTAGCGAATATATATTCATGGCAACATTTGATGTCAGGGTGGAAAAGTACTACCCATGGTAATTATTGTGAGAACTCAGAGCTGCAGTTCAATGTGAGGATCAAAAGTAATTTAGGCATCAGAAGGTGAAAAGGAGTTCAACTGCAGGACAAAGTCCACCTGTACATGGAGCAAGTCATAAGACTCAGTGCCTTTTGTCTGGTGAGAAATTATAAAATAGCACTTGCATGCTAAGCTGATCCATTGGCAGGTGGGCAGCAACATGCAGCCTGTGCTATGAGTGTGAGGGTCTTGTACAAGCTACTAGTACCTAGGCCCAGATAAGGGTAGTAAGGGGGAAAGGAAAGTGAATGGTGACAAGTATTAAAGGACATCAATTTCACTTTGACTGGCATCCCCATGCTGCTTAGAAGATACTGAGCTTAGCAGAAAGGCAGCGAAATAGACTGGCAAGAAGTTATTAGAGGTGCTATTTGAGAATTCCTGTAGGTAAACTGTGCTTGGGGTCCTTAAAATAATAGCTGAGATTATGTAACTGTATTTAGTTTCTTACTAATCTGTAGCAACATTGCTGCCTAGTGATAGCATTTCTATAGAATGGAAGTGCAACTGTAATTTCCTTGAACAGCTTTCCTTTAGTTGTGTCTAATGATACTTAATTTTTTTCCAACTGAAATTTCTGTTATTGCTTACAGCAGCTCACCTCAGAGGGGAGTGAGCATTACTGTAAACAGTGCTCCAGGCAGCAACTAACATTTAAAGCAATCCAGCTCAAACTAGGGCTCTGTGACCTCCTATGTAAAACACCAGCAGCTGTCAGCACCCTGTTTACTCCAGCACTTCTGCTGCTGCTTCTGACTGAACTACTGCTTTGGTTTGTACTTAAAATAATCAGAACAGGCATTAGGGAATAACTGTTACAGCATAAGCCCAGAGCTATTACAAGCCTAGATTCTCACCAAGAGTCATTTTAGAATGTACAAGTGTAGTAAATTTCCACTTGTATGCAAGCTTGTGGTATGGGTAGGTAGCTCAAGCAAAAGCTTCCTGATGTAGACATGCTCTGCAGCATTCTTGTTGCTTGGAATCAACTCACTTGGGAAAATTTCCTTAAATAATGATGAATACTGACAACCTACTACTGAGAAGAACAGAAGCTGAAGTAACAAGGAACTTCTACATATTTATTGACTGTACATTTGTGTGTCCTTACTGCAATCTGCATATGATTGTCTGGTTTTGAAGCAGGCCGTTGATATGAGGCTCAGATTGTGGAAGAATAAGTGAAATAATGTGATACTGAACCAGTAGACCTGATGAGGGTGTCAGAAGTGACAGGCAGTGTTTGTAAATGAGGTGTCCCAGAAATTGGTTATTACAGGGGAAGCAAAGTCTCTGTTCTGAACCCTGTGTTTGGGGGTAGAATTGAGGAACTGCCTTATTGGCAGTTGCTGTGTCTGTATTAACCTTATCTGTTAAAACCTGTGAAGGATAATACACAAAACAGCTTTTTCTCAGTTTTTATTCTGTTTTAAATGGGCTTTTTAGGATAATATAAATAATTGTGATATCTACCAATTTATTCATGTTCTTTCTTGGGCACTTGGGACAACTTGCTGTCTGATGGGTGTGGTATAATACATCAGTTATGTGTGAGATGCTGATAAGCACTGGACAGTGGAGACCTGTGCCTGAATGCTGTCTTCCAGATGTTTCTTCAGTGGAAGGACTTGAAGCTTTTGTGTAAAATATGTGGACAAAATAGAACAAACATTAGTGTGTCTAGTACACCTGGGCAATGCCAAGGGATGCTGGAATTTTTCCTTTCTTGTAGGTGTAAAAAGGTTGGGGGAAAAAAAGTAACTTAGTTTGGATCAAGTTGAATGATGTAGTGGTGAGGGAATGAATACTTGCTGGAAAACTGTGCAGCCAAAGGTAGGACCTGCAGATATGGAAGAGTACTGGGTGCTAATTTGTCTGAGGGTCTTAATCAGTTGTAAGGCAAGTAAGAAAAATTAGGTAAGCTTGTCTGAAAATGAAGGGAGTGCATGGGACGTGTGTCTGTAGGTGATCAGAGCCTAGGAGAGTCAGTGAGGGAAGAAACACAGAAACAAGGAAAGAGGGTGTTTTTGTTGGTGTTCACCATGGCATGGCCTCCCATACAGTGGGACTGTAGCACTTGCAATTTCTCCTTGACAAAACTGACTATCCTCTGCTCCACTCTTGGTTCTTCAGCCGTGCGCTTGGGCCTGTGTTGCCACATCCTCTTTCTCCTGCTTAGAGAAACGGCTTGTGTCAGGCATACTGCAGCCACTCCATGACCACCAGTTTTTTTGGTAACTCTTGGACTAATCCAGCATTAATATCACTTTAGCATGCTGAATGCTTTTCCTTAGAAATAATTCTCACACTTTTTCTTGAATTGTTCGCTTGCTTACATGCATTCATCTCCTCTTGAGAGAAGGTGGCATACCATCTATGTTCTTCAGTTTTTCTATGAAGTATTTAGAAATTCTAGCAGCAGTGATGCAAGGAATGTACTTAGACCTGGAAGAGTTGTTGTTCCACTGTGGCTCAGACAAACCTCACTCTCTGAGACTTGACAAGTAATTCCAAAACACAAGTAGTATATCAGTCAGATTTCCAACTGGAAAATGCTTGACTTCAGAATTTAAGCCATTTGTTTCAATAAACATGGGCTCATTTGCAACCAAAGCCTTAAGACTTCAAGTGTAGATCAGGCTGAGTCCAACAGTGGGACTTTGCTCTATACTTGGTGAGAAAGCCATTTGCTCCTTCAGAAGGTTTTACTGTCCCCCAGACACAGTTTTCTTTAATGTTACTTGCAATTCTTGTAGCAAAACAGATGGTCTGTATTGCTTTTCTGTGTTTCTTGGCTTGGAAATGTTCACTGTAAACAACTTAAGGGATTCTTCCTTATTGCTAAAGCAGGTTGTACTTCAGCAGTAAGTTCAGTTTCTGGACTCAAATATAAATCTATGTATATTCTCTGCACCAAGCAAAACAAATTTGTAATAGGCACTTAAACCCCATGATTAGCCTTCAAAATCTCTTGCAAAACATGCTGCCTGAGTTAGTCATCCAGCGAAGCAACAGTAATTTGAGAGTGGAGAAGCTTATTTAAATACTCTGAAAATATCAGGTAAAAAAGCTGTGCCCTAAGGCATAGACCTGTTCTGCTTTATTTCTTGACTTCATCTGTGTGCTTTGCCTTTCAGGGCATTTTGGCTACCTTGCTGTGAGTGCCGGTCAGAATAATAAACATGCATAATCACAAATAACCACATCTATGTATACACTGGTCTGTGAAATTTGACTGCAGAGTTCTTTGAGAAGCATCTCTTGAATCTTGCTGTGCTTAATCACTCTTGCCCACACCGGCAGGTGGTTTCGCAAGCATACTTGCTGAATTCTGTGTGTTTTGTTTTTTTTTTGTTTTGTCCTCAATTAAGAGAAACCACTCACTCAGACTGTGGATGCTATTTCAGTTTACTCTTATGACTGTTTGCATTAGGATTTTTTAAAATTATTCTTGCTACTGAACTCACTTCCACAATGCAATAACCACTGTGGAGCTGCCTGATCTAAGTAAGCTCCCTGCTTGTCCTTTCTATCCTTACAGCTGGAACAGGTTTTACTTTTACTGGGACCCTTTTCCAGTTTTGGCAGCTGTCTGCCTTCTTGCTCACAGCAGTACTGCTTAGCAGGGAGTCCTGGATTTTGTGGTTCTTCAGTTCTAAATTTAGACTGGTGGTGCAGATAGTACATAGATTTGTCTGGAGGCTTCCTGTTTGAGTGTATTACTAGTCCCGTGTAAGTTTTCAAGACATGTTCTATTGTCTGATTTTCCCCCCCCCCCCCTCTCATAAGTAGTAACAGTGCCATTCTCTAACTTTGAGAATGGAAATAACCTGGAAACTCTCTACACTTGATTCCCATAACATTTAGGCACCTGGACATCAGTTCTCTTTACTAATATTCACCTAGCTTGTCAGCTGGCTTACACAGTTGAAAAAAGGAAAGGGAAGTGGTGGTGCTGCAGAACCAGAGTAACAGCCTACCACTATGGGAGGTGAACTGGGGATTTGCTGCAGGGAAACAGATCTGTAGCTGGAATGAGCACATGTGCTTTGGTGATGGCTGCAGTTATTTTCAGTGATGTTGTTTCTCACATTAGTTCTCCTTCACTGTTTAGCCATCAGGGGGTAGCAGCCTGTCAGTCAGTGTTCTCCTGGGTTGTTATGAAAACAGCAAATGCCATCGTTGGTTTTTCACTGGGAGGTGAATGAAGTGTTCAGTAAACAGAATGTTTCCACCTAAGGCAAATTATGTTGAGAGGTAACCCCCACTCCTTTGCTGCCTGTCATCAGTTCAATATATTAAACAGCAAATTTGGTAACAACTTTCATAGCACCTCTTATCTTGAAGAATCTCAAAGCTTTATGGGTGTTTTTTTTTCCCCTGTACTGTTTAAAGGCAGGCTTTAAGAGCATCCAGCAGCATGAATAGTATAAGGCAAGAAATGGAATGCTAATGTAAGCTGATAGATATTTGTTTGTTTAAACACAGCAGTGGAAAAAGTGTACAGTCTCTGAATAGCCCAACAAATTTATGCTGTCATATGCTTCAAAATTGCCCTAAAATTTGGTCAAAAGTTCAGCTTTCACAGTCTATATTTTATTTAGACTATGAATAAACTATTTTATGTTGGGTTTGTATTATCTTTTTGATTTCCATTAGGAAACAGTGTAAACCCCAGAAACTGTGTTGAAGTAATTATTATTAATGTTATGCTTGCTCTGTAAAGACTAAAATAAAAGGCTCCAGTCTCAGCCCTAAGTATGTTGTGATCTAAGTAAACACATGAAGGAACACTAGAGAAAGCAGTGACTCTCTATTACTGATAGCAAATGTAAAGAAGAACATCAAAGCCAGAATCTTGAGATACAAAGTAACTGTAATAAGGTCCTAATCCTTGTCTCAAACAGAGAGACTACATTAAAAGAAACTGTAAGGTTTCTTGGATAGGTTTATCTGTATAGCATTTCATTTGCTTTTATGTCCAGATAATTTATATCTGAGTAAAACTGCAGAGATGGTGAGATAAATTTGCAGATGGATTCTTATTTACCCTATTTCATAGTGAGTTAAAAGGGTAAAGAGACAAAAGTGCAAGGAAGAGCCCTAAAATGTCAGATTAGGCCAAAATAGGAGATGTAAAGGAAATATTACTTTATAGTCAACTAGATAAGCAATATCTTGTCAAGGATTTAAACCCTAATTTGAGTTGAAACCCAATTTTATTCTGTTTCCTGTTGCTCTACTGGCTCTCCTTCATTTGTAGCTGAATGAGAGTTAATAGTAACAGACAACAGTGAAAGCTGCCTGCAGCAGTTCAAGAGAGTGAAATGGTGGTTCCAAGGATGTGTTTTGAGCAGGCTAGTGGAGCTTGGAAGCCTGTGTGTATGTATAACTGTCACTCACCCTTGGGTCACTTTTAACTGTTTTTCACATCGTGCCCTACAGGTAAAAACTCTCAGTTGTCCTCTAGAACCAGTGCAGTAATCAGACTTCAGCAGACTTTTCAAGTTTGCACTGAGAAGCTGTCAGGATGAAGCTGAGGAGAATGTGGTAACATTTTAGATACAGTGTTCTTGAGTAACTGCTTTCTCTAGGGTAGTTCTTCACCTCAAATTCTTTGAGCAGCTTTACCCAGATATGAGACAGGGTACCTAGTGCAGACCTTGCCAAAAAGGATGTCCTTGCGTGCCCAGCTGCTCCTCCTTTTGCTTCTGCTAATGTGGGGGGAAAGAGTATTGCTCTACTCAGGCCTCCTCCACAGCACTAATCCATTATTAGTTGGATGCCTAGGCTGGGAACTGTTAACATTAATCTTAATTATTTTTTAAATAAAAATTCAGATCCTCTAGGATCTGTGTAGTGCAGAAAATTCTAGGTAGAGTTACAGCATTTCAGATCATACAAAAATGCTGTGAATAGAGGTATTTGACCTTTCTTGCATGTTCTGTTTCATACTGTCTTTAGACTAGCTGTCCAGCACTAAAAGCCTTGTAAGTAATCATTAACTTTCTGCTATAACTGAACTAGCTGTTGAAGTATTACTATGCTGTGCTCTTCCAAGCTGACAAAGTCAAGCCCTTCTGTGAGCCTGAAGAACTTATATTTTTGAAAATAATACTTGTGGCAGTGGAGATACAGTAAAATAAGGGAACTAGGAGGGATACCACAAGGCTCAGAAACATCTTTCTTCTATTTGGCAGATACTAAACTGCTTCTCTTCCAACAGAAAAAGGCATTAGTAACCAGCTGATTACTAGCATAACGTGCCACTTCAGGGGACCCTGGCAATCGGCCGCATCTTCACTGTGAGAATCTGGTTTGGCTTCTACTGTGTCCACTGCTGTGACACTGAAACTTAAAGTACTACTGCCATCTACAGGGGCTCCACTTGTTGTTTTCATGTTGTTTCTGATGAGCTCAGCAATAAAATATTCCCCCAGGATCTTTCCCACTCTTATATCGGATACAATGGTTGCTTTTTTTTTTTTTTTTTTGGTATGTACCTCCTTTTCTCAGGCCTTGATGAACAAAAGACCGAAACTTCAAGCATGTTGCAGAGGGAATTGTCTGTGCTTAGAACAACACATGACAATTCAATTACTTTCCCCTTCTTAAAAGTTTAATCTTCCTTGTTTCTTTTACAATAAAATAGAATTCTCCTAGCCTGAGGTGAAATCTTTGCAAATCTGATTGAACATCAAACTTAATTTCACAGTGGGATATGACTGTCTGCCTAACATGGAGCTGTACTTCTGGGCAGCCTGATAGTAGTCTTCTATGTGCTCTTGTACTTGTAAATTTTAAAGAAAGGGTCTGATAAAGAATCTAGGTTCAGGGAAGGGGAAAAAGGGAGACTACACTAAAATGATATTTAGTGGATATTTCTAGGCTAAATGAGCTAATCTAGGTCCAGCTTGACAGAACGTTTGGTGCTGGAGATGCATAGAACTAGGTGCAATATCTACTACTTACATCAAAAGCAATTGGAAAATGTTGGCATGAGTTGCTGGTTGTATTAAGGCAGCTGGTGACAGATCAGTATTCTTTACAGAGTGTGGTGAGGTGCTGGAACAGGCTGCCCAGAGAGGTTGTGATGGATGTGTGGATGCCCCATCCCTGGAGGGGACAGATTGGATGGGCCCTGGGCAGCCTGGTCTAGTATTAAATGTGGAGGTTGATGGCCCTGCATGTGGCAGGGGGTTGGAGATTCATGATACTTGACGTCCCTTCCAATCCTGGCCCTTCTGTCATTCTGTGAATGGGGAAGAAAGGACAGTACTGAGTATCTGCTGCTGTAATTGCATGTAAATTAGTAATGGTGTTGAGTGTAAACCTGTAGGGTACAGCTGAAAGGCTGATGGACCTGATATGGACTTCACATCATAACTCAGACCATGAGATGTAGTACAGGGTCAAATGTTAGGTGAGGAGTCATGACCTCCATCGAACTCTATAGATTACAGAGCTCAGCACAACTTGTTTTTATAGGTATTCATAATAGAAGTGAAAAAAAAGTCATATTTGGAGAAGTAGGGGTTTCAGGAATAACCCCATTATGTCTAAGGTCCAAAGACTGAAATAAATGAGAGTTTACACTCAGTGGCAATTAAGACTTGTAGCTGCTCTTATGCTGGGGAAAATACTGGTTGCTGGTTTTCTTTTTTCCAATTGTGAAAAATCAAGCACAGAAGATAAATGAACTGCTGATTCCATCTAGTATTCTCTCTGGCATCTAACCAGATTGAGCTCTTCAAGTGAGGGGGGAAAAAAAAAACAAAACAGTTTCAGGCCATTTTCTATCTATTTCCTTTATTTTTGACAGGATTCTGTGTATTTTACATTCAGTACAAGCTCACTTTTGTATAAGACGTGAAGTAATTAGGATAGACAGGTAGGATATTTCTTCACATGAACTGAAGGCAAGATTAGAAAGCAATATGAGTTCATTATGAAACAGTGTGTGAGCCCAAAGGAAGGGCAGACTGCTTTTGCTCCGTGAGTTCTATTTTTCAGTAACCCTGTTTATTTGTACTTGCTTACCTGCCTACTGCAATTGCACTCAGAAATCTGAAAAGATTGGACGGGTGTGATATTTGTCTCAACCCTGCATTTCTATTGTGCTCTGAGCCCTTGCTGAGTGCTGCATGAAGACAGATGGGGTTAATTCCCAAGTGGGAATAAAAACCATAACTGAAGTACAGCTGAGATATGGCTTCCATTTGTCAGCTGAAATACTGTTGTAACTACATAAACTCAGTAATAGGTCAGGACAAATGACAAAGAACTGTTCTCAATCAAATGGAACTTGAGGGGAATGGAGAAACAAGTCACAGACTGCTGTAACTGTTATGTGAAATGAAGGGAACTTAACAGTGATTCTTAGTCCAGAAGTCATATTAGGAAACAATGCATCTTAAGGACAAAAGTCAAAACTAATTCCAGAAGGCAGTGCCTTATTGACCAGCACTGGATGCTAATTTTTGTTATTACCTGAGATGATAAATGGTTCTTACCTGAACAACACACAAGTTATGCTCTGTGGTTTCTTTCATACCCAAGTACTTATCTATACTGGTATTCTTTCAGAAGGGGAGAGACTTTTTTTTTTTTTTTGCAGGAGAAATATGCTTGTTTTTTGTTTTTTGTTTTTATTTTTTTTTTAGCTGAGAAGAGAAAAAACAACCTTCTGAGATCTCAGAGCAGAGTGGTGGATGTTGGGAACTAGTTTCTCCTGCAAACCCTCAGGATGCCTTCCCTTACACTGTCCCATGACATCAACATGTAAATTTCTGCCTTGAAAATGAAAGGCAAAGATGTAAGAGGAGAGAGGAATTGGAAGACAAATTAGGTCCCATGAAAAAGATGGAGAGCAACAGTAGCAATCATGTGTACCCCTTGTTTTGAGCAGCTGCCTTCTTGCTAGGTGGTAGCATCATGCCCAAAAATCTTGTTACTCTTTACAGAGCAGCTCTGCACTCCAGTGTTGTTTCTACAGACACTGAATGCTTTCTGAGCCATGGTAGGTGGAAAATGCAGAACTGCTCAGTGCATCTATTGGGTTACATAGCCATTGGGAGCTCATGAAATGGGAGAGGGCCTGCATTCCCTTTTGGGGCAATTGGTAGCACAGTCATTACCTGCTTTCTGTGTGCAAGCTCACAGATCCCCGACATGTACAAGTTGGAACCATCTATAAGAGTGTGTGCATCTATAACTTGCATTTTGTGATGATCTCTGATAGAGCTTGAAGTCAGGCTTGCTGCTAGTCTGGCCATAGCAAGCTTGTATTCAGATCAGGCTCCCTTTATTAGCTTGCTGGGCACAGTACTGCTACTGAGCTGCCCCTGGCCTGATGAGTGTTGCTGATCAGAGACAGCGAGCACACATCCCTGCACCTTGTCACAGGGTCCCTTCAGCCTTGGCATGGCTGCATGTGGCTGTCCACTCCTAAATGAACATGCAGCTAAGTGGAGCTGTGAGGAGCTGAAAGGCCTCTCTGCTGTTACTTTGGCAGAATTCTGTCAGCAGTTTGCCGCCTCTGACAGTCTGGAACACATGCTGCTCTCCAGGCTCTATCTTAAAATGTAAATATTGTCAATATAGGCTGTGACTCTAGGCTTTTCCTCTGGCCTGTGGAAAACTCAATTAAACCATAAGCTTGTTTCTGCACTTGATAAAGCATTTACATGCAAAAAAAGTTTAATGAAATTTATGCTTATCCTTCTCTGTGCAGCCGTTCTGCTTTGGGGAGGATACAGTTACAGAGCAGAAGAAAAATCTTTTTAACACAGTGTACCTTTCTTGCTGGAGAAACAAAGCAAATGGTGATGTACTTCGGAAACTGAGGACAGACTTAGCTCCATGTTTAAGGCAGTTAAACTTTTCATCTCTGCCATAGAGTTACAGTGGTTAGTACAGGATGCCATAAGGAGTGTGACGTGAAGGTCTCTGAGCAGATTTAATTGGGATTAGTTCTTCTGAATAGCTAGCTGAGGTCTGTCTGGTCTGTAGCTTCTGCTGCAGAGCTGCACATCAGCAGGGTATTGCCTTGAATGCTTGCCCTGGGTCTGGGCTGCTTATTCTGGGGGCAGCTGTGATACTCCCAAAGCCACAGTGTGGCTCATGGGTGGCTCAGGCAGCCTGGCCCATAGGTAATGGGATGGGAACTTCAGGTCCAGGGATGCTGACCACTTTGTGTGTCTATACCTATTCCTATAGGCATTTCTGTATCCATGTCCATGTTTTCAGATTAATTCCTCTCTCTCTCAGCTGATGTTCCCCTCTACATTTACTGTTTTCTGCTTCCTCATATAAATTAACAATGGAGAACCTACTCATTCAGCTGTCATCCATGCTTCACACCATCTTCCACTTCAGGCATTTCCCTATGATCCAGGGAACTTGAACAAGGCTATCATTGCATTCTTAAAATGAGACACCATCCCTTGCAGAAGACAGCAGACACAACATCAGAACAGAAGGCTTTTGTTTAAATAATGCCATTAAAGCTTTGTATGAGAATTAACAAAAGCAGTGTAACTCAGGTCAGGGAATTAAAATGTTTAGGGACATCAGTAATAATTTTCAAACTTTCAGCCTGCTTACTAATCCTTTTCTAAAAATGTCCTTTTTACTATCCCTGTAGCTAGTAACAGCTGTCTAAGAAAAAGTCTCTTCAGTCTTCTGAACTCTACTGAAGAGTATTTTGTGCAGAAATCACGTTGGGTAAATTTCTCAATGTTTCTGTTGAAACAATATATCTAATTCGTTCATAAGAATAATAGAACAATATTATTTACCATGTAACTATCAGATGCAAATGATGTCTGCAGCTGAAAAGCAGTTCTAGCTGTGAATTAATTCACCATTTCCCAGTCAACTACAATATGCTTGCATTCCAGTGAACCCAAATGTTTATGCAAGCCCTGGGCCTAGCTGGGAAGATTCCCAGTCTGTGGGTGCTAATATAGTTGTTAATGGCACAGCTGTAAGAGATTATTCTTTTATGTCATTGTCTCAGAGTTTGCTGGGGGCACAGATGGACAAGCCCAAGCAAGACCTGGGCAGGGGTTGAGAAATCCTTTGTCTGGAGTACACTGATGGACAAGTTCTGGGCAAGGGTTGTGAAATCCTTTGTCTGAGGGACACAGATGGACAAGGCCAGGGGCAATGAGGGAGAGGTAAACTGCAGCTTCATGGCTGTGGAGCAATCTTCTGTGTGGACTTATCTCAAGGAAGATGGCCATCTCAGGGGGTACTTACACAACTCTTGCTCAAGCAAGAGAAGTGAGAGAACAACCCATGTGCAATCCAATTCTATCTTCCTGCAGCCATATGCACAGGAAAAGCAAAGCAAACAGGGAAAGCAACATGACCAGCTTTGTATTAACTTATTTTACCTCTATTTAAGCAGATGAGCTTTGGTTTTCCCACTGACTGCCCTGTGCCCTGAGCTTGCTCCATGGGTATGGCATGCCCATCCATGTGAGAATGCTCAGCAAATCCCTGCCCATCCAGGAGCAGGGAGAGGCTTGGCATCTGAGCCTTGTGTAGGTGGGTACTGTCACCCTGGTCAGGGGGATAGATGTTGAATTGTGCAGCCAGTCCTGTGTGCTGGGAAGGGTCTGGAATCCTGGCAAAGCAATGGCTGGGGCCAGGCTGCTACCACTGGGCAGGATCACCAGCTCTAGCTGCTTCCCTGGTAACAGCAGAGCAGAGAGGAGACACTTGGAGCTGGGTAAATGGCTCTGCTGACTGTCTATGAACTGAGGCTGAGCACTTTCAGCTGTTCAGCTCTATGTAGTTAAGTGGTTGATTGCAGCTGCCTTCACTCCACCTGTTAACTTCCACAGTGACTTATGAAGACAATTCTGTGCTCATGTCCTGACTTCTGTTAAAATCAAAGCTGCTAGAGCTGCACTAGGACAGCAGATGTTGGCAAAGGGAAGGGCTTTACTTCCTTGTAGGCTGTTTTCTGGGCTGGTGAATAGAGGCTGTCAAGTATCATTTCTACCTCTCGGCTGCTGAGATGGAGCAAGCATCCAGTAAACATAAGTGCAGCTGAGGAATTATTTCAGACTTGTTACACTCAGCAGAAGAAAGGTCCTTAGTCTTAGTGCATAGCAATCAAGTCAGAAGATCAGTGCCTTTTATGTTTTGACTTCTGATAAGTTTTCATTCTGTGCAGAGAAGTTAATGGAGCCTTGTGGGCCCCTGCTCCTTTCACAATGGCAGGCCTTCTCAGATTTGCTGTGAGCATCCTCCCTCTGTCCTGGCCCTATGTGCTCCTTTGCTCCTCAACTGGGTCTCTCATACTTCCATACCAGGAGCTCCCAAATTTTTGAAGCCTGACCCTTCCAACCTTGTGAGCCTGACATCACAGAAGTGGCTTTGGAGGAGCAGCAGCACTTCAGACAGTCTTGGTAGTGACGCCATGTTGTTTAGTTAACTTGCTGCAAATTTGTGGAGGATGTACCAGGTAAAATGTGAAAATACTATAACAAAGTATACATTTCCTCTCTCTCAAGGAGAGAGCAGAGAAGTACTACTGTGTTAGAAGTCCATTTGTGTTCCTCTGGCTGTGGAGTAGCTGCAGTAATGCCAAGGCTTTGCTGGCACTTGCCTGTGCCCCCTGGGCTGCATTAGTCCAACCTCAGCTGTGCAAAGGTGCATGAGGGGCATCCTTGCTGTGTGTGCAGTGCTGAGGGTGTGGCACACCTGGCTACAAGCAGAAAGTTAACAGCCAGAGCCAGCCTTTGATCCTTGCTTTGTTGCTGTTTGCTGCCAGTCTGTTCTCCCCTTTAGTGAACTTGAGCAGTTCCTGTGAACCATGTGCAAATCAGGCCAAGCTTCAGTATCTGCCCAGCCTTCTGCCTAAATAGTATAACAGGCAGTAGAACATTCTAAAATAGCTTATCCGTATTTTGTTAAAAGGGACAGGAGTTCATGCTGTAAGCTGCAGGGGCATATGCCTTCTTAGTTAAACTCTACAAAATACCACTAACAGGTTTTTTCTCTGCCTATGCCTCTCTGTCTGTGGGGCTGGCAGTATGTAAACAAGAATGAAACAAAAATAAAACCTTTCTGCTTCTGTGTATGTAGAAACCGAAAGTGGGTGGCATGTATATCTTACCTCCATTTTTAGATCTATTTTCCTTTATCAGCTGTTTTTTCCTTTGCTTTTCATTGTTCACGTTTTTTGTTACTTGTAGCTCTTAAATTGTTTAATTTCACGTTCAGCTCAATTACTCTTCATAATTTAATAAACCTTACATCTGTTCAGTTAATGGAAATATGATTGAGAAACAGTGCCAAGCTTAGTCCAGAATGGACAGAACCAAATCAGAGTAGCGGTTGGGTTAGGAGGTTAGTGCCTCATCACTTCTTGTTCATTTTGTTTATGTAAAATGCTACTTGTCAAGTGCTGCAGTGTCTCTGCAGCAGCTGATGCTTAGTGGTTCCAACAGTGTAAGATGACAAGGAGCATTCCTTCAGCTGCCAGTTCCTTCACTGCCAGCCATGCTTTGTCCTCACACTGAGGCTGCGGGGAGCACCTGGTGTTTCTTTTTGGCTGCTCCAGGAGTGTGAGGGCTCTTCTCTCAAACTGTGTCCCTAAATTGCCCTGTGAAGGCAAGCATTTGAGTGGGGGACAAAGTGACCCAGGCAGCCCCTCACATTCTGCTCTCACTCCTGCGATTTTGCTATATGGAGAGCTGAAAAATAGGAAAATGCTGATATTTGTAATACGGAATCACATCAAAACTATTCTGTTCTAGAACAAGAGGGAAACACAAATGAGTATCAAATACTAAAAGCTACTACATGTGTGCACTTCTCCTGAAAAGCCAGAACTGTGGCACTAGGTTTGAAGCAGCACTGGGAACACTCCTGAAGTGATGTTACATGAAGTGCCCATAAAGAAAGGAATATAAATCCTATAAAAATGAGTTATAGGTGTATGGAAGGCTACAGATTGATGCTTAGTGTCAGGGAAATGTCACTTCCCCATGGATACTCTAAAATCCCTGCAGCAAATTTGGGCAGAGCCCTCAGATTCAAGTGTGAGAGTGGGGAGAGTCTGAGGAGGAGAGGCTGTATGCAGGACTGCAGGTCACAGCCTGACTCACAACAAAAAACCAATGCTCAGAAGTGTCAGTAAAATTTTCTACCGTGATCTTCTGTAGTTACTGCATAAAATGCTGTAAGTTTCCCCTCACACATAAAGCTTCAGTTACAACAACACAACTCTTGCAGTCCCTCTTATGCGTGGTGCTGCCAGTGTGCAAGGCAGGCTTGAGGTCCACGTTGAGTCCTATGGTGTGCATGTCCCGGCTCAGCAGGTGATGTGTGATCCTACAAACGATGAAAGGCTGTGGTTCTCTGTGTGCCCCTTTTCTCCCTTGCTTTCTCCCAAGGGCTGGCTGAGGAGGCTGTGGCTGGGAGCATCCCTGAGTGGTATGCAGGGGAAAAAATGCCTCGTTGGGTGATGTTGCTGCAGTTATGAAATACATACTAGGACAACCGAAAGGAGGGAAATCACACGTTTGTGTGAGCAAAAATAAATAACTAAAAGCTTGGCAAGATGCCCTGGTCTTCTGTAGATGTGTGAGGTGCAGGCTGATTCATACATGGTTTTTTTTTATTAAAAGTGGCATAGTTTTCTTATGGCAAGAAATGGTAGTGAACGTCAGCTGAGAATGCAAGTAGATGAAGAAATTCTATAGAGGAATTCAAAATATTTAGCGATTCCACAACAGTGCAGATAATATTTACTCTGATGATTTGCTGACAACATTTCAAGTGTGAAATAGTAAATAACTCCAGATTGTGTTTTGCAGGGAGGAAACATTCTCAGTTTCAAAGCACTTTTCTATATCTTGAGATACTTTCAGACCTCACATCCCAGGCTCTGTCTCTCTCCTGGCTGTGCTTTCATGGCAGACTTATATTTAAAACACAAAAATGAGATTCCTCCTGTTTTTCAGTGCTCTGTACTCCCAAATGCCTTACTCTGCTCACTCTCTTTGTTTCTTCAACATTTGGAGAGTAGCTCCAAGACGCTGTTAATTGCTGAGCAGCGATATCTTTGGTGAAAACCTTCCCAAATTCCTCCTCCATTGCCTATTTGTAGCCCTCAGGAATGGGCCTGTTTTGTTAACAGGTTAACCAATGATCTGTAGGTTCAATTCAAGTTTATTCAAGAAATAGAACACGAAAAAAATGATCACTATTATAGATACCACTATTTTAGATAACACATTCTGTCTGTGATCAGTATTTAGTGAAACCATATTATGATGCTTTGTGCTCCTGTAATTCTTTCCCTTAATTATCTCAAAGCACCTGAACAACTGTATAATCCTTACAGCACCTGGTAATGAAAGAAATGGAGTCTTTACAATTGGGCAAACAAACAGCTAAAGCCAAATTTATCAAGCAGGAATGCTTAAAATACGGCAATTTGAAGTGCTGTTTATTTTAGTAAGTGTTAAGTGAGTCTGTCACTGACTTTAAAGAAACGAGAAGTGATCTCTGAGTTTGTGAAATAAAACTATTTTATTTAACCATGTGGGAACATAATTGTGCTGGAATTTAAGCAACATGTTCTTAAGTTTAATGTAGTTTATTGTATTCTGTAATTATGAAGTGTGTGAAATAAATCTTTCTCAGGGCCTTACATTAGAGGATCTGAAATAAATGGGTTCCAGTACAACAAAGCCATTTGGAATGTAGTGTGGTGACTACCTCGCAGCACGTAGGAACTTTACACAACACGGTACAAGGTGAGGAAGGCTTTATTGAGCTGCAACTGCAAGGAGAATCTAGGTCAGAAGGATGCAATTACTTGAGCTGACTGAGCAATGGAAAAAGTCCACTAGTGCTCACTTGAGCTCAAAAGAAATCTAGGTTTACTTTCACTTAAAAAAGTGAATTTAAGCAAAAGCTTAAGTACTAGCAAAAAAAAATATGTTGAATTGGATTGTTCGCATAATGCTTTAAATGTGAAATGTATTTGCAAGATTTGAAAGATGTTTTGAAAGATGCTTGGTGCAGAAACTACATCCTTCGAGTGACTAGCCAACACTGAATTAATGTATGTTATGTAATAAACATTCCCAACAAACTGTTCACAAGGTATTTGTATAGTGAAAATGTTTTCTAAATAGATTCACAAACATATAAATTACTGTGTGAATTTTCTAACCACTTTGTGAACCGAAGAAAAAGAAGCGTGCTGACTCAAGTATCTGTCAGAAATGAATTTCTATTTTATGATCTTGTTCTTACAGAAGGTATCCTGGGATTAAAGGACCAGCATCAGTGTAAATGATTTAAACTGAAACATCAGGTGACCTGAAATATTGTAAAACAAACATTTCATTTTCTATAGTTGACTGGCATCCATTAATATGCAAGGTTGCCACTGTTCTCAATGCTACTCAAGTGAGGAAGAAACAGGCTAGTTCCCTGTTTTGAAAAGTGATTGAGCACTATTACCACAATAAAAATAGGTTTAAAAAATAGCCGAGATCATTTACTGTGTGAAATCTGCTTGTTGCCCAGTCTGCAGCAGGCTGGGAGCAACAGAACCAGGCACAGACTTCACATGTAACTTAACTATGGAATTCTTTTGGTCTTGCAAAGTGTCTTATTCGGTAAACATATTAGAATATTCAGTACATGGAATGAGTGTGCAGCAATACAGAAGAATTTAAATTTTGCTTATTCTACATAATTTATAACATGTTTCAGAAATACATTCTCAAGCAAAAGAAAACTAACAAAGGCAGTGATAAATTTTCCAATGATATTTAGCTTGACTTCTATTTTGCACAGATCTAAATCTCACAGATATCTGCTGATGGGAAAATGTTAGTAATGCTATCTTCCTGTATCTCTGTTCTTTTTTTTTTTTTTTTTTTAATTTTATCAAATGTAGTCAGTGCCATATCTATCAAAATATCTTGCCACTTGCTTTACTGGTAAAAACAGGTTAAATTTAATGACTACTTACATATTTTTAATAAAACGTGGATGGCTTTACTGCTGGTGGATACTAGCATAGTGACACCGGTTACCAACAATTTCTTCTATAAATATAAATGAAGATTTTAGGCATTCTGACAGCTGTTCTAGCTCAGAGAATATTGTGTAGTTCCCTAACAGACCTTAGACCAAACTCTCCAAATTCAAATAGCTAAAGTTAGGATTTCTACTCCCATTTTTAGACAGCTCTGTAAAATTGTGTAACTTTGTAAGATTTTGTCTCCCTATCAGACAATATTAACAACTAGTTTGACAACTTTGAGAATAAGACCTCATCCTAGATCACAAAGGATGGCTTAAAAAAATCCTAAATCTGTCAGTAAACTTGAATCCTAAATTGAAATGTTCTCTGTTTGTCAAGACTTCTCACAAAGCTTTACTTGTTAATTTAAGCAGGTAGCCCCTCTCCTTTTGTACCTGTTTTGTATTATGATTCAGCATCTGCAATTAGAAAAGCACTGAATTTGGTCGTCTGTCTGTTATCTTCATCTGAATGATTTTATTCTATAGCCCTAAGATTTTATCTATTTCAACTGAATTTGTATCTCTTCTAAAAAATATTTAAGTCTATTAGGAAAGGTAGTTTCCTCATTTATATACAATCATTTATATTGCACAGCTGGATCTATAAAAGCCAGTGATGGATTCATACATGGTGATGAAGAATAAGTTTTATGAAGTCTAGAAGGTGGGGTGTACTATAACAGCAAAGACTTGAAATAATTTAGCACAGTATTCTACACTATCAAATTGTTTCTGAAGTCCTCAAGAGCAATTCAATCCAATCTCCTAAAACGCGTAAGATTCATGAGGCCTTTTGGCTAAAACCAGTGTATAGGCTTCTACAAGCTTGTTGCATATGAAAACCATAAGTAAGTATGTTACAAACAGAAGCTCCAACATCAGCAAAAATAAATGAAAACTGCCTTGTGTGCGTTTCTTCTCACAGATTCCATCCAACATAGACCATGCATAAGACAATGTGTCTAGATGCAGTCACTGGAGCCCCAAAACGCAATGATATAAGATAATCCTAGTTGCAATGGAATGTGGGTCATACAAAATAGCTACATGTTAAGCAGAGAAGAAACTCAGCTCTAGAAGACAGATATATAATAGAAATAGACAGGTTCTCTATGCAAGTGGATATGAAGGCAAGAACTAGAAAGAAAGGGAAAAGCTTTTGCTACCAACTGGCTTGTTGTAGAAAGGCTGAAAGAAGAAAGGCTCTTAAGAGTACAAAAGTTCAACGAGCAGAAGGCTGTAAAAGCATGGCAACAAATCCTCCGCTAACAGCAATAACACGAATGGGAGATTAGCTTGGATATTGCTGTTCCCAAAGGAGTCATTCAAGGGTGAAGTTTGTATTAGGAACTTCTGAATCCATCACAAAAGATTTTAGGGAAGGACATAACTGAGAGAGGCCAATGTCACAGCTTGTAGAAATGAGTGGTGAGAAATACATTTTGCCAGAAGAACAATTTTGGAAAAGGGGCCACGGAGCCAGCTTCACCTGCACCATGCTTGAAAATAATTTTTAATGTAAATTACCAGTTTAACTTTGTGGAGAATGAATTTTGCAGGAGTGAATTGTTGGATTTACAGTGACTTTTCAGGCCTATGAGGTTTGGTGCAACTTGAAGATGTCAGCTGACATCCATAGGCATCTGCTGGAGCAAGGCAGCATTGTGATGCTGCATCCCCATGAGGGAAGCTAATTGTGTGGGAACAGCAGAGAAAGAAGCAGAAAAGGTGGCATAAGGAGATTTGTAAAAAAAACATCTTTTTAGCTAATGACTGTAAAGCTGAGAAAGGAAAAGGGGTTCAAAGGTGTAAGGGAATTGCTAGGACACAGCCTGAAACAATGATTGAGCACCAGGTGAGAAGGCATGGATAACCCAGGGAGCTCAGGTACAAGCAATGTACCTGGGGCTCTCAATTAAGGGTTAGCAGCTGAGGGAGCAACATCTCTCTTCAGAGATCACACTCTTTTCAAGACATTACTTGTCTTCCAAAAGGGTGAGTCACCTTCTTCTGTGTCTCTTTCTAAACTAAACATTAACTAATTCCTTTATTGCATACGGAAGTGTGCTTCTGTCCTAGAAGAAGGCATTATTATTACCTTCCATCACTCCACAGAAAGAAAAAAAGAAATACGAGAAAGCATTCACAAAGCATGAGCAACTGCCTGCAGCATAATGATTTTCTGCTTTTTCCTGTCAGGTGTGCCTGTGTTTTGTCAGTACTTACATGGGGATTCCCTTGAGACCACATAGATCATTAACCTGGTGTTGGATACAGAAGAGCAATAACTGACTTTTTAGCTTTAGGTCTTTTAGTTCTATTTTTTCCTTTTTTCAGAAACTGTTCAGTCTGTCTCTTGTCACACTGGGAATAAACAAAGCAGATATGTGCATGGGGTAAGGGCTACAAGCTTTGTTAGTAGTCATCTCTGCTTCAGTACAAGTGACCTTAAGGCGAATGACCTACTGGGTTCTTCATGTCCACCACATCTGCTGATGGTAACCCACTTGGAGACTGCTCCCACAGCTTTGCTCCAAACCTTTCACCTCTTCCCACTTCTACTGTCTTTCTAGTTCTTGAGCCTCAGCATTTTCCCTGACATGGATGGGTGCAATGTTTTCATGTTCTGGCCCAGCTTCTCACAGAGAGGGAACAGACGTTTGGAGGTCTCTCTGCTGTCTGCCTCTGAAAGGAAAGAAAACCATGTATTAATGGCATTTCTTGAATTGTGGAACTACTGAATGATGTTCTTCAAGTCTGTCAGGTTAGTGGAGAAAGGAGAGACTGAAAGTGGGGAAATCAGTGAGGAGGAAGTAAAGAAAGTAATATCCATGCTGAATACAGACTGCAAGAGAGAGCAGTGCTTTTAAGGAAATGGGAGAGTGAGAGTGAGCAACAAAGGAAAATATGTAAACAAAAGCCTAAAAAAAACCCCACTTCTAGAAACCTGAAGTGTTAGAAGAAAAGTATATCATGGCAGATCTGACAGATCACACTGCCATTCATTACAAAATGACAGAGAAAAACAAAATGCAGCACATTTAAAAATGTTGTTTCAAGAAATGCACAAGCAGTGTGTGATGCCATGCTAGGAAAGCAAGTTGAAATATTAAAAAGAAATAGCTCTCCATGTCCCAAAAATGTCATGCAGGGATACTGGTTTTTCAGCTACACTCCTTCATGATTTTACTTGTAAATTATTGTCATTAAATAGATATTTATTTTTCTGAAAATGCATAAACCTGTGGTCCTAAGTAGTGCTGTACAATTCATCCAAATGTTTCTTTTTCCTTCAGACAGCATTATATGACGGCTAAGAGATAGCAGCTTTGGACACAGATGCAAAGCCCAGTTAACAAGGATATCAGGAATAATGGAAAAACAGGAAATGGAAATAACAAAGATACTCAAATCTGATTCAAAAATGTTAGCTGTGTACCATCTTCTTCCGAACATATAAGCAGATTTAAAGCCCCAGTTGCTTTCACCCCATGCAGCCTGTGCTGCTTTCTCATGGAACTCTTTCTCAGCTCCTCCTGGGTGAGAGATTGTGCCTATGAGCAGGTCAAAGCAAGGTGGCCTGCCCATTCTGCAGGGAGACGCACAAGGAAAGCAAACACTCTGGTTCTTGATCAGTTTATGAAATACAAAGAAGTACAAAGCAGATGATTTCCCTGTTCTTATTCGGTATTCAGTGCACATTCCTACCTTCTTCTTCAGCAGTCCTTGGCATTTTAGCTACCCAGATGCTGCAGCATTTAATCAATGATTCAATACACAACCCATGAGATGTGCTACGACACTTCAACAAGCAACTTCTATCTCTCTGTGGGGATGGAGAATCTGAGTTGCTGTCAGTCTCTTCTTGTCAGATATAATTAACCATACAACCATTTACATACATAAATATTTATATACAAAGAGGAAACTTCCTAGTGCTTCGTCAGATCCCTGTTTATCGCAGTGGATTCCAATGGCAGCAAAACGCAGTCTAGTTTGTAAAAAACTCAGAGAGAATTTTGAATCTCATAAATGCAGATACTGTAGCCCAGATTTTGAGAGGCTAAGAACCTCCAGCTTCTGGGGACACCTGAAAATAGAAGATGCACAGTGTCTCTTTTATTTTAAAGCATCTGTCCATGATCATAACGCAGACATGGGGAAACAAACAACAGATTGTACAAAACTTTTACAATATTTTGATTTTTTTTTTGAGGCTTAAAAAAAAAAAAAGAATATTGCAGGTAAGGAGAGTGGCAAAGCAGAAGATTTATAATGGGTCTTTGGCAGCTGAACTGCATGGTCCAGGGTTACTGCTCATACTGGGACAGGAGCAACTCAAGACTACCTGTGTACATAGCTTATCTTCCACCAAATTGCTGGATAAACCTCTAGCATAAATAATGCTTACATGTTTTAGAAATCTTCATTTTCCTGCTAATCATTTAGATGGCATGTGAATTGAGTTAAAAAAAAAAAAAAAGTGAAGAATTCGCACTGCCTTTAGTTTAGTTGAGAAAAGACATTTTCTCAGGAAGTGCAAAAGAAACTTGTATAAGAACTGGAGGATGCCAGAAGTTCTCGGAGAGAGGTCAAGCGAGTAGAGTGGAATGTGGTTGTTAAACTGAAGCTCTTGTTCAATTTTATTGTTTGTTATACATTGCAAAGTTTGGCTGCCAAAGCTGGGCTTCTAACTGCTAAATTAGTTTGTGCAGTCTAAAGCGCACCTGCTTTTTCCAGCTGTCTCATTTGCTGTAGTGAAATACCTTCTCTCTTGTAAAAGTTAGGCTGTCATGACCACCACAGCACTCCAACTAAAAAAACCACCTTTTGTTTTCCTTCATCCAGAGGGCGTGACACTGACAATGAGCTGGGATTGCTTGTCCCACCCTGTCTCCTTCAAGGCTCAGTGTCCCAGTCAAGTGCTGTGCTCAGCGAGCTTCCAGAGAGCCATAGCTGTTATGTTTAAGAGACACACTCCAGAGGGATCTTCAGAGGGGATACAGGTGGCTCAGGTAAGAAAATAGTTACTTTAAGGGAAACTGAGGTCCCTTCTACAGGCAGTAGGCAGAAAGAAAGCAATTAAGCAAAGCAACCACTGCATCATCTGCACTGTTAACACACTATGTGTGATCTCTGACAAAAAAGCTGGCAGTAGGCCACTAATTTAACAGAATTTATGTTTGGCAAAGTCTTCTATAATATCAAATAGTCAGAATGAGATTTCTAAGGGGGGATTAGATATATAAAGTAGAGATTGGAGAGGAGCAGAAAGAAAAGTTTGATTGGGAGAAAGTTAGAGATAGGAGCACAAGAAATGAGTTAAGGAAATGAAAGACAAAGATAACATTTATCTAATTTGCTTTAAAAGACAAAAATATTTCTGTGAGTTCAAAGGAAATATCACTTGCTGGCACAAAGAAGGGAAATTATTTTCCTGACTTTATCTTGCATGTACCGCATCTTACAGTTCCTGCCACCTCTTTCCGGCCTTCTTTAGGAACAGAAGTCATTGGTTGCAGTAGTAATAGAGATAAATCAAAGTCTTCAAAGGTGGGAGACTCAGAGCCACTGCGAGTTTCTTTTAGAAACTCTTTCAAATGACCATCGTGACCATCTCCCACATTAACTTGGACACAAGGTGTTTTCTTCAGGAAGGGATGACAAATATGAGACCTCAGCCACTGCATCTTTAGATTGTTGTAGAAGAAACCTCCATCTGCACTTCCTTGTATGTAGGCAGTTATGCATCGAGCACGCAATCTATGCCAGTTGCTGAAGCTTAACTGTAGTCAGGTTTCTGCAGAAAAAAATAGTGTGAACAACTCATTAAAATATTGCTCTGCCGTTTGCAAGCAAAATAGATTGGCAATTTTAGAAAAAAAAATAAACAAAAACAACCAACAGCCAAACCTACACAGCTCTACATAAAACAGTTAATAATTGTTATTTTTACTGTACGCCCTCTTAAAATTCGCTTTCTGACGTTTTCAAGTAATTTTGCACAGTGACATATAATTGGTTCCAGTTCAGTAAATTGATTGCATTGGATTCCATTGTTAATTGCAGTTGCTGTTGCAGAAACAAAACATAGTTCATCTCTTTATGAAGTACAACAGCCCCCTCTCACATGAAATAAACAAAGCAGTTTTTTTAATTTGGAAAGTCAAAGTTATTTTTAGGAGATAAAAAGTATTAAAGAAAAATTCAAAGACGTCCAAATATAAATCAGGGGATGTAAGATAGATGGACTTAATTGCCTAAGCTGAAAATTTCAATATGCAACTGCTCAGTGCTGTAGCGGCCCAGGCATAGCAGCTGCCTCCTTTTTAATTCAATCATTCCTTCAGTGTCCACAGTTCTACTTTTTGGTCTGCCAAGAGCTGCTCCAGCTCCAATAACTATTCATCTGTTTCTTATCTAAGCATGATGCTGTCCAGAAACCAGGCAAAGTGTCACTTCTGTTCCCATGGAGTCTAATGCATACCCACCATATGCTTCACATGCATTCAGAGGGTTGGTCCATTGTATCTTCGTTCAAGGTAGTAATGAATTTCCACACGTTATATATTTAGTTTAATGACTAGAATTGTTACTCAGGTAGGAAGTTTATTTCCTCCTCAGCCTGCAGGTGCTCAAACCACCAGTCCCACCTTGCAGGACGATCCCTGACAATCCTTGCTATCCTTCCATTTCTTCTGCTAGGAGGAAGATACGGCACAGTGAGGTGGGAATGAATATGAAAACCAGTGGTGCAGTAGAGAAACACACTTCTTGTCACTATTCAGTTCCTATTGAATTTCAGAAGCAAATGGTGATTTCTGCTATGTCCCTACTTTCTGACCGCAGTACTGCTAAACTCAGCAGCACTGGAGGCTTTGTACAGCAAACTGTGCTCTGTGCCAGAAACTTGTTACAGATTCCTTTTTGAAAGTAGAAAAAAAGCACTAGATTGATAGTCTAATCTGTTTCTGTCAGTAAACTACAGGCACAATGGCCTGCATCACTTAAAGAGGCTTTTCTTAGCTGACAAGCATGGTTTAATCACTGCTAAAAAGCATCCATATGGTTTTGTCTAAAATGTTCAACAAGGATTTTTCTTAGCAAAGAAAAATCCATCAAAATCCATGAAAAAATCCATGAGTGATAAATTCTTGTGTATGCCTTCTTACTTTATTGTGTCAAATGAGTGCTTGTATCTGTAACACTCTATGTGTTAAAGAGAAACAGAGCACAAGAAGTAAAAGGGATAACTTATAAAACGATGTCCTGTGTGTTACTACTTCAGCTGTAGAAGTAGGTCCCCTATGCCATGATTCCATGTTTCCACCCATTGTAGCCTCATTAACAATTTGAAATCTTTCAAATCAACCATGAATCTGTGTTAAATAACTTGGAGGGACAAGGCACCCACCATCCTTGTGAGAGATTCAATCCTTTCATTGGCCTGCATTACCCAAATCCATTCAATTCAGGCTCTGATTTGGGAGTGTTTTCTCTTTTTATGGCTGTTGAGCATATTTAATAAGCATGTTAATATAAACATGGGATATTTCTATTGTCTATGGGCAAGAAAATTGAATGGGAGAGTTTTCAGATCTTTGAACCAATTTCAAAATTTTTTATTTCTATGGCTTTGAATAAGTCATTTCCCTTCTTAGTTTCCTTAACTGTAAAACGAAATGAATGTAACTAGCCTAGTTTTGGAATTAACAGACATTTCAAAAGCTCAGTGAAAAAGTCTGTCTCATTTTCACTCAATTCTTTTATCAGCAGTATCTGCCGCTTAGAGATAGCGGACGTCTTTGTACCTGAAATTCACACAACCCTATGAGACTTTGCATAAAAAAGAATTAACTATGATGTGGAACTTTTTCTGTTGATTTGAGAGGATGGATTTGGCATCTCAACTGGCACATGGTAGATCCCTTTGTTTGAGATTTATCAGAATTGTGACTCGGGTAGGTTTCGTGACTATCACTAAAGTCATGAACTGCCGTGTACAGATATGTAATGCAGAGCAGGAAAGAAAAGGCAGTAATGAAAGATCTGCCAACTAACAATCTTGTGAAAATGCTAAGTGCAGCATTAAGAAACAAAGAGTTTCTTTTGCTTTCAGCATTACTTTAAAGTATGCTGGTAGCCTCTTTGAGCACCAGTTTTACTGCATCTCTTAGATTTCCCCTCCTCAAAACCAACATCTTAATCCTGACCATTAATGTACACTTGACCCAAGACGAGTCTATCTGCAACATATGCATCCAGGTCAGCTGCCGCTGTTGGGATCAGTTGGGTTATTCATGAAAGTGTTCCTTATCCTATGCAGCATACGCATATCAGACACATTTTCCCTCTGAGACTAAGCATATTTATATCTATTTTCAAAGTTCTATTGAATTGTTTATTAGGCTGAAAATATTGCTGCCTAAAAGCCTCTAGAACTTATGTATAATATATTAAAAAATGCACTTAGTGAATAATTTTGTGAGAAATGGCTAAGGTTTGAGACAAAGAACAACTAATTGCTACTGTTTGCTTTTCATGTACACATGTAACTTGCGGGTATTTATAGAAGTACATCTGCCTCCAGACTATCACCATCCTGCTTGTAAATATTTTACTTTCAGGGTGACTGGCACAGACTGCCCTGAAAATCTGCAGTGTCTTTATCCTTCAAAACCTGACCAGATACATCCCTGATCAACCTGTCCCAGCTGGCTTTGCTCAGAGCTGGGAATTTGGACCAGAAGATCTTCAAAGATCCCATCCATCCTCAATCTTTGGATGGTTCTAAGAGTGAGGAGAGCAGAGTACCAGTTTCTTTTTCATTGAGGTGAGCCTTACTGGTACAGCGAGGCAGATGGTGACTGCTCTGTTCAAAGGTGTAAGGAACCTCATTTCAGAGTTTGAATTAAGAGAGAGGCCAGGCACTTGCAAAGGTACTCCCTTTATAGGGTCTGTGCAGTCAGAAGGGAGATAGAGTTTGAAAGTCATAATGAAAGTAAATTAGAGGGTCCACAAGAGGGCACTTAGGAGACAAACGGTTTTTTTTAAAAAAAGGGTCACAGGACGGAATGCCTGGGAGAATACAGTAATGGTGCAGTTTCACATTACAGCAATAATTCACTCACAGGACCAAGTTCAGAATAACCTCACTGTTACATGCTTCAATTAGCAGTGAAGGTTCTCATTATGCTGGCAATAAAGGGGAGAAACCTATTCTTCTTCCTCTGTCTTGAAGAGTTCTTTTCCAATGACTGCAGCCATGAATTAGATAATCTAATTGAAACTGCAGCATATTGAACTGCCACAAGAAAACTATTGTTACTCTGTTAGTGCAGTTCAGTGACTTGGACACATCCTGAGGATATTCAGTTGCTAGAGCCAGTGCAAGTGAGGGGAAGGGGAAACACAGCTGTGAGAGGTGAAAGAGGCAAGATCATCCACTTTGGCCACACGCTCAATTGGAACCAAGTGAAATTTATTAGACATGAAAAAGAAAATGTTATCTGAAATACTCTTGACTACGAGTGAGTGCCTGGTATGATCTGGCAGTGTGGCTGCAGTGCTGCTGCCCACCCTACAGCAGTGTGCTCTGCTCCACACTGCAACAGTACCCTACTCACACCGGAGCTTCTTTGAAAACCTGAGGCAGGAAAAGTTTCAAAACTACATTCAAACTGTTGTAAATTTCAACCTCGCCTTACAAAAATCCGTCCCACAACTAAAAATACTGATGTATGAGTTTAATACAAGTCAATGACAAAAAGCTATCAATATCACCAAAATGTAAGTGTCTCAAAATCATGACACCATGCAGCATTTACTCACCAGAATCTGCACTGACAGGCGAAGCAACAGCTTATAAAACTGTACTTGAATTCTAGTATGAATTGCACTTTTTAACAGTATGCAGAACATAGTTTAAAGGATCTCTTATGTGAGCCTCTCTAGAGGCATCTTACTGTGAAACTGATGGTACAGTGAAGAAATACCAGGATTTTCTTCTTAGGTTAGTCTTGGCAGACTAACCTTATTACCCTTATTTCTAGCATAATAATAGTAACAGAAACAAAAATAATAAGCAAAAGAGCAACCATCGCAATTCAGTGACCTCCTACTAAACTTAGCTGAAAATTCTTCAGATGTCTCACCTACTAAACAGATATTTTTATATACTTAGCAGCTTCCAAAGTTACACTGCAGCCTGACCGTATGAGACAGGAAGGCAGTTCCAGACATTTGAAGGTATTCTCCTGAAATGCATACACTGAAAATGGGTGGTAAACAATATCTTCCAAAACTAAGTACAAGAAACAATCACACTCAGGACACATTTCAGAAAAGTGTGGTGGAACCACACACAAATATGTACTACCTGGCTGCATGTAACCACTGTAAGACAACTGTATTTACTGAGTAGTGAAAAGAATAAAATTCCAATGCATCTACAGAAAGATTTCCTGTTAGCACCCTGAGAACTGTCTAGTTGACCAACCTACAAAGAAATTAAAAAATATTGATAAAGAATTGTGGAAAAGTCTGTGCTACATGTAGTTAGGTAATATCTATTTAACTAAATCGGACAGCGTTCTGTAAAAAGCTTAAACAGGGACAGACAACAGAAGATCAGAACGTTTCCTCCTCTAAAATATTACAAGATTTTCAGCAAATCACAGTTTCTAAATATGTCAACTGATACTGTGGGCTGCAAAGCCAAAAACACATTTATATGTAAGTTGCTCTGAAAGTAATGCTTCATATTTATTTCCATATAAACTACAACAGAGCACAATAACACTGTTTGATAGAGCAAATTCTCAGCTACAGAACACTACAGCCACCATTAGCTATGCATTTTCATCAGTGATAAACAAGCCTGCACGTTGTGCTTGTAAAAATTTGTACCAGTAGAGTGGATCCACTGTCACCTCTGCTAAAATGCACCACGCACCACTTAATTGTGCTCAGATGCAGTTTGGTCTCCATAAATGCTCAGCAAGTGTCCATGGGTGTCAATGGATGTCATTTATTCTGCATGACAAAATTCAGTGACACCCCTTCACTTCATACACACTTCCATGCTAGACACCATGTTGTCAGACTGCCTCTCTGTTGCCACCTGTCACACAGCAACAACATGTTATGGAATAGTGGTGGGAAGGTTCAACCTCTACTGCCATACCACCGACATCCACTTCTAATGTTGTGGATGAACTCCATAAAATAGGAGGCATTACTTTCAGAGGAGCCTCCATACATTTCAAAGGTAGTGTATCTTAAAATCATTTATGTCTTAAGGTGATCAGCCTGCTTAGAAATTTGTAACAGTTAGTGGAAGTATTGATCGTGACTCCTTATTCCTTGAGATCATTATTTGTAGGATAAGAAGAATTTAAATAAATTTTAAAAATCCCTAATATTGGAATACACACATGTGCACACATCTTCAGAAAAGTTTACATATTCACAGAGACACTGCTTCAAATGAAAATGAGACCTAAGCCTTCAACATAATATTCTGTATTTCGTGCAACTGCTGTCATATCAAAAAAGTGAGACTATTTTTGTTGGGAGAAAAACATCTGCATTACTACTCAAGTTAATGTCACCTTAAAGTTAATGATACCTGAAATCTGAGTGCAGTCTAAGAACAGCACTGAAAGTTGTCATGGTTCTATGTTTGGATACTATGCTCCCAGAACAAGTCTATTTGCCAGCTATGACAAACTTAGAAAGGTCAGCTGGCTGGAAAAATGCTTTCTAAGTAGTTGTCAAACTTGACAGGCTTGTTTGTGGTATGCAATTCTAGGCCTAAAGATCTTGTCTCAGAAGCTGTAAACATAAAAAACAGAGTTATGTCAATGGGAATCGAAAGAAATTCGTTGTGATGACAATTCGAAATCTGCAGTGGTTTGGAAGTAAGGCTGAAAGTGCCAAATAGAGTCCCTGCAGAGCTCCTTTAGGAAAGAACAAGGATCATATCCAAGGTGGAAATAAAGTGAGGCAGCTGTTTTCTTTAGCACTCTTATCCACCAGATTGTCAAGTGTCAGGATGTTAATGCTGTTATCAGGAGCTATCTCGAAGAGGCAGATTATAGAGCCACAGGTTTTGAAAAAGAAGGACCAAAGCTGCAATGCATGGCTGAGCTTTCTGCTGTTAAAGAATAAAAAAAAGTTTGCTTTCATAAAATACAAGTATTCTAATACATTACTGTTATAAATTGATAACCATAACCCTACTGCTTTGATTTCAGAGAGATGATGTAGTAAACTAATCAGATAGGTGCTCTTAGTACCAATGTATTGCCTACATGTGAGCTACACATTAAAAAAATTGTGTTCGAATAAGAAAAAATCAAGTTAACTATAGTTAACATTAATTAACAGACGATACAAGAGAAATAGTATTACCAATATCAATTTGTTGTTTACTTGTGTGAAATTGATTAGCATGTTTTATTGAGGCAAAGCAGTGTACCCAGTGTCCTAGAAAAAGTGAATGAATAACAGAAATACATTTGTACAAGTTATGAGTTTGATAAAAGCATATTTGTGCTGCAATATTGCACATTTTAAACATGGAACTAAAGTCTGCTGAATAATATCTTAATGTCATCTATTCTAAATGGAAAATGACACACCCTAAGAAAATGATAGAGTACAGCTGGTTACAAGTATTGTAAGGGAGGGCATGAGAAATAATTCTACATAGGCAAGGTGTTTGTTTCAGATCATTTGACTTTGGGAATGCATAACTGTATTCAGGGATACCACACGTGTAGTTGTGATCTTCAGTACTTGTTAGAAAAGAGTCTATGCCACGCTACGTTTAAATAAAAATTGTTAAACAGATCCACTTTCTATCCTCTGGTAAGAAGGGGCTCTCATCAATGCGTTTAACTACTTTAATGCAAATAAGCTAAATTGCAATTAACACTAACCTGTTAGTGCACACTCACACATTCTAGGAGGGTGCATTCCTTTATATTGGTAGATATAGAAAGGAATATTTCTGAGCGCAGAGAAAGACAAACTGATTTTCTATGTGCTTCCATGGGCTTTCACCCAAAGATCCCTTGGCTCAAGGCAGCTGACAGCTCAATATTTTCCTTTGGAATGTAAGCATCTCAGAAGATGCCCATCTTGCCTGGGATGTGAGTGTGAAAGCCCCATTGAAAGCAAGGGTTATCTTTTCCTGTAGTGAACCTGGGTTTATATATTGAGTCACAAGAAGAAAAGATTGAAAAGGTTTACAATCAAGTGTAACAATAAGTAGAGTTCAATCTTTGTTGTTATGAAAGGCCAGCAGAGATTGATTGGGAACAGCCAGCTCTTTCACAAAGAGTATGCACTGTGATTGTGTTTCAGCAAACAAAGAATTGCATGACATTCCCTTTCCAGGGTGTGAGAGTTTTGATCAGCTGCCTGGAAGGAACCCAGGATACCGAATGAAATAGCTTAAAAACAAAGTCAATGATTAAAAAGTCTAACAATAAGACTGTAGGTGGAAAAAAACCAAGAGTGTGGCATTCCTTGAAGCACAAGCTGAGGTGGAACATTTAAAAGTCTATTTCAGGGACATGTAAAACAGTGACAGAAGTTAAAGTATTTAGCTGCATCACTGGATTTGGAGTCCTTGAGTTAGTTATTAAGAAGAGTTTCAACTTAATTCATACACTGTAGTTATCTGGATAGTGCTATTCTTCAGAAAAGCTACTTTAAAAAATATTTAAGTAGTGTTTTTTTGGAAGCCCCTGGGAAAGCATTCACCCAACTTCACCTCGAGTAAGAACTCATTCTACAGTATAATGGCTCTTGTACAAATTCGGATGCACTCTCATTACTTCAAAAGCGAAATTGCACAATTACTCCAGTTCTCCATAGCTGACTTTCTCAGTAAAAAAATTACTGAGACAGTTTTTCCACAAAATTTTATCAACTTTGACTTTTTAAGTCCAAAGTCCTCAATAGACTTCCTCTGCAAATTGCTTCCCTTTTAGCAAGGCAGCGATTTACCTAGTTAGCTAGTAGATATAAAAAATAAATATAGAAGACTCTTAAATAACTTAATTATCACATCTGGTCTTTCAGAAATCACCTCCTTTTCACTGATGGCATATGCTACCAGAGAACAGTCTGTTCTGGAGTAAATTCTGTAGAAGTCTGGGTAAGTGCAATCCATTAGATAACATATTTTGCACACTACCCAGATTACTGTCCGCATCACTAATTTGCTTCTGGGTTATTTTTGTTCTGTCTTTTAAGTATCTTTTTTTTCTGATGTGCTGGATATCGCTGGGCTGGAACACTGAATCTCTGGAAAACTGGGTTCCCAAGTTCATGTCTGAAAGCCATCAGACACCATGGTTGCACATACATGCAGTGTCCTCAGGCCAATGCACGATTCACACAGCTGAGTCCTCTCCCACACTTTCCAGCTGCTAGGCCTATATCTCTTGTACATGCAGCACAACAGTCTTTTTTAGGCTGTGAACATGTGAGGTGTTGCTGGATGACTTGTTTTACAGCTTGGGCGTGTTCCATGTGGACTCACAGGAACAGGCTTACAGGAACAGCACTTGCAGAATCAATCCCAGCTGCAGCTTTTAGGCTGAACCCTTGCTTTATCATGTGGTCTAAGATGACCTTTTCCCATCATGTGACTTAGGAAACTGATTTGTCACTAGGGGAAAGGAGACAGTGGAAGAAATACATACCTATTTGAGAGAGCTATTGGAGATGATGATAAGAGATGCATGTAGCAATAGTCTTTCCTTCCTGGAAGTATATTCTTGATGAGTATATTCAGAAGGAAATTTAATTTGGAAAGTCATCCTGAATACAAACTACCTTAATAATAAGGGCACAATTTACAGTAATTGAAAAGACAGTGTTTGTCATCAGCTTTAGCAGCTATGGCTCTCTCTTAAAGTGTTAGCAGTGCCTATACACAGTGGCAAAATGCTTTGTGGATGAATGGTTGCTCAGGTATTTCTTGAGCAAGCAATTCAAAAACACAGTGTAGGAGAGAGGATTCTTTGAAAGCAGACAAATTTCTAATCTATATCAAAAGCTCTGTAATTAAAGTGAAACACCAAGTATTTTTGATGGTTTAGTGTACAAGACTATTGTATACTATTACTGTCTTGTTTTGTTTATCTGGCCAGAATGGATTTATCCTTGGAGGCTGGTAAATAAAACCAAATGCTGCATTTCGCACCTAGACAAAGCTCCCTGTTAAGGTCATGGGTGACATCGACTAAATTCAGAAAGCAAGATCAGGACTTCTTGCTCTGTGCTTACTTTAATATCTTGTGAGGAGTTTGCTGCAGCTGTTTTCAGGTCTACGCCTTTCTCTTTAGCAATGTTAAGGGTTTCAACATTTTTTACACATCTTTTTTACATGTTTTTCACATGATTAGTGTTTAAAGTTCTGAGGATCTTGTTCTATACAGATTCAGCTGCTGTACTAATTACCATAGCTCTTGAGCGCGCTAGAGATATCAGTACAATTAGTATCTGTCATGTACACTTAATCTTGGGGGAAAGTGAAAGGAAGAAAGGTTATACTGAAAACAACTGGCATTTCTACAAAATAAAATAATGCCTCCGCTTTCATAAGCAGCATGCTAGAGTGAGCTAACCTAGCCAGTGGCTGGGCTGGGCTGGGCTTGAAGAGTCCTGGGCACTTGTATTTTTGACTCAATTTCCTAATCGTTAAGAGATGGGAAACAGAGGTTAACTAATTTCTAAGTGTTTCAAAATATACAGGTAAATAGTGATACATCAGTAAACAAAGCCAACATCTTGTCTCTTCTGTTTCTAGATGAAATAACTCTAGAGTAACTTACTTGCTGGAAAGTGTGATTTCAAGTGATTCCTATCTTTCAAGTTCGATAAGTATTTAAAGTAACAGAAAAGCAGATGAGAATTTAGAAACATTACAGTTAAATAAGGGAGCAGGATTGGAAGAAATGGTAAGATATCCATTTTTCTAATACAACTGTCTCAAAGGAACAAGAATTTGATCATACAAGCCTCTGGTGTAGTCAGAAACACCATCTTTTTTACAAACAGTTCTTCTTTGGGATGGCAGTCTCTGGAGTGTGGCAAGCTAACAAAACAGACAAAAGAGTCAGATCTTGTTGCACCTGTCCAAATTTCCACTGACCCCTGCATCCCATTCACGCTGATTACTGTGCTGTCTCTGGCACTCCTTAGACCCATCTGTGAGTTATTTTCCTGCCAGATTGTATTAAAATCCTTCAGAGATTCCTGCTGTAGCAGTGAAATACATTAACTGATGTAGGAGTCTGACGGGCATTGCACCAGAAAGGAACAAGGATCAGGTGTGGAAAGAAATACAGAAAGGAGGAGAGTGGAGCAGGAAAGATGAGGAGCAAAACTTCCCCCTTTTGGCTGCAGTAATGCATCTCAGCAGGAGCAGCACTTGCAATTTGATAGTCTTTCTCTCAAGTACATCAGCACTAGAATCTGAAACACTCATATTTTCAAACGACATTTTCATTTCTCTTTTCAGCATATGTTTTTTTCTCTTTGGAAGTTGCCAATATGACTTAATAAAAGTCGATCAACTAAGATCTACATGAAAATCGAAGAGAGATATTTCATTTTGGATTGAACCAAATGCTTTGTTCAATACAAAATATCTTCTAGTATTTCTTATTTTACCCAGAAACTTTTGCATTTGCCCATTAAAATTTTAAAACCATCTCTTTTTGGCTAGAAAGCAAAACAAACAAAAAATTGTTCTTTCTTTTTTTTCTTTTTCCTTTTCTATTTTTCTTTTTTCTTTTTTTTTTTTTTTCCACGTGGGATTGATTCTGTGAGAATGCCTGGCTTCATTTAAGTAATTGTCTTTATTAATGCCAATAAGATTTAATGTGAGTAGATTTATTTACATGGTTTAGATCGTAAAGTTCAGTACTGACAAACAGAGTAAAAAAGGAAAAGAAGGAGTCATTTAGGGGGTGGGGGGGGAGGGGAAATCATAGAGTCATAGAATCATAAAGGTTGGAAAAGACCACCAAGGTAACCTACTCCAACTAATAGAGGAGAAAGGGAGAAAAAACCCACAAATTTAAGTCGTGAGTACGACTGTCTAACTTACAAGCAAGGTGATGGACACAGAAACAGTTCACTTTCAGTCTCTGTTCTAGTTTTAGGTTAAATATTGATTAGAATCAGCATTAGAACTTGGGTCTTACATTTCTTTAGCAATGTTTGCTTAAGAAAAATTATTAACTCAAAGTAAACTGTAAACAAGAATGACTAAAAAGCCTTAACCCATCCTGACTGGCTGACAGCCTGCTGCCTAACATTCTGAGAGGTGTAGATTTAAAGTTAGATTTCAGGCCAATATTTGACAGGAGATCTGCAGCAGTTTCAAATTTCCAGGTCCCAGCTGAACGCTCTGTCCAGTTTCATGTTTCTGTTGAGATGAGACCTAAGAGTATGCCCATGTGCTGCTTCATGAGGAATCCCAGGAGACTGCAATAGGTCCTTAATCAAGAAACCATGATCCCACAGCATCCATCAGCAAGTCGGCTGTAATGCAACCTGAATAGCTCTGTTAGCCTTCTCTATAAACAAAAGTAATAGCGGCTTACCTTGCAGATGAATATGTCGATTGTGGTATGCTTGGATATTATGGCAATTAGACTAGTATTTTAAATAGGCAGTGCAGAAGGACAGATAGAAGTAAAGCCAGTGCGGGACTGACAAATGCAGGAAATGAGAAGATGTAAAGAAAGGTTTGAACTTAAAAATGTTTTTTTCTTTTTTTTTTTTTTCAACTGCTACTTGAAGTTTGATTAACTGTGGAAGAGGTAGATATTTTATATCAGTCTGACTACATCAAAAGTTAAAGAAATGTCTGAGTTGGAAATCAGATAACAAAGTATTCTGGAGCAAGACAAAAGCTACTATGCAAAATATGCAGCCTTGTCCAAAAATAAATAAATAAATTACAACCCCCTAATAATACTGAGGTGATACGTATTAAAATCTTTCTGTATTTAATACAACTACACTAATGGTGCATAAATGCGCCATGTCATTTGGGCCATTTGGTAGTCTTCTGTGCACATGTAGAAAATGTGCACATTGGCAAGCCTCATTTACTGAACAAAGATATGTAAGAAGAATTAGTAAATAAGGTAATAATTTTATTTTTGAGATATGGAAAACTAACCAAGCTTACAGAAAAGGAACAGATGCTAAACCTTCTTACGCTATCATTGACTAAGCATGAGCCATAGTACACATTCTTATAGTCTGTGGATCACACAAAATATTAGTTGAGAAGGTTCTGCTACTCACTTTTTACCTGAATTTAATTTGTTGGCATAGCTGCATATGTCTGAAGGCTAAGGAATACTTTGAAACCAATTATCAAGTAATTCAGAGTTCAAATACACTATTCTTCAAAAAGTGTTGAATAATTTGATTACAGGAGGTATAATTTGCTGGCAGGAGGTTGTGTCTGCCCTTTCCTACACAGTGTCCTCTTCTTCCTCAGAGGACTTGTTTTAGTATATTTAATACTTCCATAACATCTGACCAATCAACAGGATAAGAGCAAGCTGTAATTTGTTCAATTTTGTCCTTGGTGTGTAATGATCATTTGTGGCTACTTCATTCTGAAATATTATAATTTAAATGTGGATTCAAATTCTTGCATTCCCTTTCTTCTTCTTTCCTTATTTCTTACAGTTTAGAGTTGTCTTGCTTATTAATGGAGACCAAAATTTCACATGTTTTTATTTCATCTCTCACACTGAAATGAGGAAATATAGATAAAGGAAAATAATGTGTGGAAACGAACTGATTCAGCTCATCAGAATTCTGAATTTAGTTTACATGAGGTTGAAATCATTCTCCAGCTTTACATACCGAGGTCCTTAATGAGGCAGTTTTGTCAAAGTGAAATTTCAAAAATAGAATGTTCCAGTATGGTGTCTTTAAAATCTGTCTACTCTTTGTATATGCTAAACTCATCAACAGCTTTTCTAAAATAGCTACTGTTTTGTAGCAAATGAAGCACAGACAATTGAATGTGTCAACGCCACTCATGTGGAGTCATACTAAGATTCATTTATTTTTGTTAGGCACTCAGACTAGTAGTTAATCCACTGAAGTGCATTTGTAGTCATGCTGCATGTAGTGCGTACCTCTCTCAAAGACCTCAGCTTTCCTCTTAGATAGGTTGTTTGCTGGATGGTTGTCAGTAAGGACTGCAGTGACCCAGAAGAATTGGTACTCAGAAGTGTCAAGCTTCTCATTATCCCTGCAAAAGTAATGAAAAATTACCTTTGGCAGGTACAATTTCCAAATTTTTGGAAGTGGAAGCCCTTGTTTAATGTACCGTTCTTCAAGAAAGTCCTACTTTGGCAGAGGAAAAGAACTATGTGAAATATCAAGTATGTTTTCAGGGTGATACAGAGAACCAGCTCAGTGAATGATGGACAAAAACAAAAGCTGCAGGATCCTTTTTACAGGATCTTCAGGACCTTCACTGCTTCCAAATGACAGGTTCAAACCCTTGGTGTTGAGCTGAGGGTGTATTTTAGTTTGGGACCTCCCTGCTGGGCACTTCTTAAATTCTGGCTGTTGAAGTCTGTATAGAAACAAATGTTTCTGCCTAATGTAACACAAACAGCTATGCCCTGGACAGAGATCTATGCAACATTAATATCCACAGACTCGTGGAGAAACAAATGTTTTTCAACTGAGTGGCAAAATGACAACATCTGAAATCTTAAACAATACAGTCTGGATCAGCTTTGTGTACTGAATACCTAGAAGATATGGTTTTATTACACCCTTACTCATAGGCAAGATGCTGGGGAAGGACTTGCTTTTATAGTTTGACCAGAGTATGAGAGGAAAAAAAAATGACTGCAAGGGAACTAGGTTGGAGAGTGCTGGGTTAAAGACTTAATACCTACTTTGGTGCTACAGGTTCTATCATGTTTTAAAGGACTTGTAAGACCATTGGCCGCAACAACAAGAACTTTCACAACTTGCTTATAGAGTAACATTCTGTATTGGAGCAACAGATTACAGATTCTTCTAAATTGCCAGTGATAAATACACTGCCTACAGAGAAAGTGTAAATACCAATAATGTGAATAATACAGCTGTCCAAAAACGTGTTAAACTATGGAATAAGTCTATAGAGATTTCTAAGTTTGCTGGGGGAGGCACTTGGTGTAACTTGGTTTAAGGATCTGAATCTTACCCGACAGGCATCCCTGCGGAGAGAAGGAGAGGCTCAGCCCATTGACTAGTCCCAGAAATCAGCTTTGTCCTCATTTGTCTGCAAAGGTATCTTCCTCAAAATTCCTTCTATCTTTTATCTTACTTTCAGGTGAAGTTTGAGTGTTTCTAATCATACCTATCTTTGTTATGATTGGTGCAACAGAAAATTGAAAAGTTGCTAACTCAGGATGATTACTATGCAGTTTATCAGTTCCATAATAACAAGTTCCCATGCCCATGATCTTATCATAGAGTCTGGCTGGGAGTTTTACACCTTGGTCCACCCTCTGTGCTATATCTCAGAGTCAGCATACCAAGTTCCCCCAGTGCTGTCAGCAATCGAAGAGTTGCAGGTCTTAGGTTGCATAGGGAACTACATGGATCAGACTTCTAGAATATTCACTGCATTCCACCCTGGAAGTTTCTTCAGTACTTTTCTTCTTCTAAGAGAGGGGTATCCCAATAAGTTATTTACAATAATTACTCCAGATAATCCACCCTGTGACTACACTCACTCAAGCTTCTCAATATTTAGAAGGAACTGGGGAAGTCACACGCAGTCATGAGAATTAGAGCTCAGGGGACTCTACTTATGGGATAAGATGATTGGCTCATAGTCAGAGTAGTTAGCAGGACAGTGTTGGGCATAATGATGAGGCCAGAGGAGGAGGTTGGGGGGTGCATCATCACATGGATTTATACGGTTGTCACTACCACAGAGCCATCAAAATCATACCATATACGCTCAATAAGCTTCACACTGCTCGATGATGTTGTTTCTGAGAATATACATGAGGTTGTCTCCTTAACATATGGTGCCATTTCAAAAGTTTCACTATGGCAGGTATCTGAGTAGGAGGAAACAGTGAAGAAAAGAGGCTGTATGCAAGGATATCTGTTCAGGCCACGCTTCTTTAGGAGTTTTCCACATGCCTGTCAGTGCATATATTGAAATTGGGAATGAGATATGTTGTGATGTAGTTTGTTACCAAGTGGAGAAGTTAAGAGCTTCTCTCATTCTGTAATCTTTCAGGTAGATGTGGGGAGTCTTTCCTTAAAAGACAAATCTGGCTTTGCAAATTGGGTACAATGCAAGGAATAATGAGGTTTTACTCTAAGCAAACCACACACTTTCCCTCTCATTAATGGTTAGGACAGTTTCTGAAGCTGGGTTCCGGCTCCTGACTGGAGGTGCAAACCCGTAAATTCCTCACAAGGCTTCTGGCAAGGATGGTGTGGCAAGGATGGCACATGGACAAGGCGGCATGGTCCATGAGGACACTTACATAATTTGCTGGTCTTATAACTAAAATGTGGTGTGTTCCGTTGTTTCTCCCAGATGCTTTCCTAAAGGAAGAGTTGTTTGGAGAGATTGTCTCTTGTGCCTTCTTTTTTTTTACAGTGATGAATATTGTTCTGTAGCAGCAGCTATGCAGAATACATGCTTATTCTACCCTTTAAAATAATTTATAGATCAATACAGACTGTTAAAAACAGATTGGAAAGCAATCATGTATAACAGACTGACTTTAAACCAATGGCCACAATGAAAAAGCTTTGTTATTTAAGTCTTATTTTCCTGACACTTTATGGAATGGCATCAGTAAGTTGGAGGTGGAAGTCTGTTTCCTATTACTGAACCACTGAGCCAGCTAGTCTCTTGACCTTACTTGGATTTGCACCAGTGGCATAGAAATAAATTGTTCTGAATTCCAATAATGATTCATTAAGCCAATACTTCATGACTTCAGCTGGATCTATACCAATGCCATACAATCAAATAGCTGTGTCCCACTGCTGATACAACTAGTAAAATCTAAATAAAAATAATAAGAGTTAAGAAAATAAATTTATGGAGCCACCATGAAAACAACATCAACCCCAAACCAAACACAACAAAACCTGAAACCATAGATGGTTTATGGAAACCATAGATTGGTCTGACAATAAAATTGTAGAAATATTAACAGCTATTCTAACTATTGACTGTCCTGTTCTGATAACTATCAGTGAGTTGGTAAAACATCCTTCCTCACATTGTGATCAAAAGAACAAAATGGCATCTTCCTTTAATCACACTGGTCTGTTTTTTCTTCATCAAGATTCTAAACATAAAGTTTGTCTTGTACATCCAAATTGTTTCACCCAAATGAGTCACTGAAATATACTACAGCTAGTATTTATGGTTGATAAGAAAGCCTACTGTGTCAGCTAGTAGACATGGAACAAACATGGCTGAAATAGATAGCTTGATTAAAGGGCAATCCTTTATTAATGGACAGATATTGATAATTAACAACTGACAGACACAGCAATGTAAAACATTTCCTGAGAGGTTAGCAAACTGAGCCATAATTTATGCTGGCATGACCAGGGCAAAATACGACTCCCAGCTGCATATTGACTTTGATGACAAAAAGTTGCTTTTCTCTAGACAGTCAACATGAACTCTGGTATGGACTGCCAGAAACATTTCCCAGAATGTCTGCCTGTAGCAAAAAGACTTTCTCACACAAACTTGTTTGCCATTCTGATGAAAACTTGATGGCAGAAAACCACCCTTTTACAATCTTCTCTTGAGCTACTATGGATCTGCCTTTATATTAAGTCTAATTTACTTTCATATCCCAACATTAAAATCCCCTTGTATTGATTTCTGCCTCTTCTTGGCTTAGTCTTTTAAAATGTTGTAAGCTTACACTATTTCATCACACTAACACAATCCTCTACTATGTTTCCATACAAAGAAATCCCACACAAATCCCACAGGAAGTGCTAACACTAATGTTGCCAGTGAAATCTTAATTCTGCCCCTCCTTACTCCACAAGAGCAGCATATCAATCAGTTACAAAGGGAAACTGAGCTGTCTGAGTAAGCACTACTGCCTTTAGTGTTGGGTGTGAAATCCTCTGCGGGAAGCTATGAAGTGTCACGCTTCCTGCTTGTACTTCAGATAATTTCAGATATATTAGAGAAAAAAATCTTTTTGCTTTGTCTACAGTGGAATATTCAACACATAGCGACCAAACCCACGAGGGAACAGAAGTACGAGCACCAGCGATGCAGTATCTTCAGAAACCATGCTGTTTTGGGTTCAGGCTTACACCCACCCACATATGTTGTATTATACCATTGCATAACCAGAGATCTCAGGAGCCTGAATTCTCAGTCTCTGTGGCTGCACACTGCAATTGCTGTGCCAATATGAAAATAGTGGTATCATATGCCGATGCACCATCCCGTGAAAGTGCTACTAGCATGGCTTTCCCTGAGACACAGGGTATTTCTTCAGGCCTTCATTTCTCCACTAGAATTCCACCCAAGAAAATGATATGCTAAAGAGGAAATTTCTGAAAACATTTGTTAACAGCTGTGTAAATTACAAATGCTGTCAGTAATTGCTCATTAGTACAGAACCAAAAGGAGGATAACCCCCAGTCTGCTACTAGAAAGGTAGTACTGAAATCACACCAACATAGAAAAATATAAAACTCAGCTGGAGCCAGAGGGTTTGAACTCTGATTGTGGGTAATCGGCTGTATAGCATTATTGTTAACTGTGGAAGACATCTGACTACGTATCTGTGCAAAGTGAAGGTGTGCTTGCAGAAACCAAGCATGCTGAAAGCACGGCATGACTTTATCCACAGGGGGTGTGATGGAAGTTCTTGGAGCAGAGGGGAAGAACTGAGGAGAGAGATGAGAGGGGCCATGGGAGAGCGCTGAGCAGCCTCGCAGTGACCAGGGACATACAAAGTTGCGTCGGAACTTTCTGCTCTGCTGTATTTCGCCTAGAGCAAAGGCAAACCCTGTTATCTTTTCTCAGTATCGGAGAGCTCAAAAATCAAGCTGTTAAACCTGTGTAATGAGAAGACAAAAGTGATTTCAGGTTCTGCGGCTCAAGAGCGACTCGGCTGCGAGTTCAAATGCGGAGAAAACTGCACCTAGTATCGGAGACTGTGCCGAGTGACACGGCGTTATAGCAAACCGGGGGCCGGCCCGGGACGTGCAGAGGGCGGAAGAGCCGCTCTCGGCGCGCACAAGTTTGCAGCCCACCACGGGGCTACCCGCGCACGGCTGGCACCGGCCCTGGCGTTCCGAGCGCCGAGTGGCGCCGCCTGCCGAGGGGACCCGGCACTGCCGGCCGGGACAGAGGGGTCAGCCGCGTGCCCAGCACCCCCATGACCGGCCCGGCGTCTTCCCTTCGGCCGCGGCAGCCAACGGCGCGGCGCCGGGCCGGGCGCTTTCGGCACTCGATTAGCGCCGCCCGTGGCACGCTACTCTTGCGCTCTTCAGCCGCTGCTTCTCGTGCTCGTAACGGCTCCTCGCGGCCGGCGCTCGCCCCGCCCCTTCTCGCCTTGGCCCCGCCCCACTCGCCCCCGCCCCTCCCCCTTTGCGCTCGCGCCGCTCTCGAGCTCGCGCCCCTCCTCCCCCCCCTCCCGCTGCTGTCAGTGCGGTGGCTGCGCCGGGCAACATGGCGTCGGAGGGGATGATTCTAACGAACCACGATCACCAGATCCGCGTCGGGGTGCTCACAGGTAACGGCCGCCGACGGGGCCCCCGTCGCGGGTCGGGGGGCTTCCGCGGGTCGGTCCGCGCCGTCGGGGTCCCGGGGGCTCCCCCCCCCCCGGCCGCCTCCTGCGGCGCCGCCACCGCGCAGGGAGCTGAGGCCTCGGGCCGGGCCCGGAGCGGGGAGCGGGGAGCGGGGAGCGGGGAGCGGGGAGCGGGGGCGGCTCCGGGTGTGCGAGAGCGGGCGGCGTTGGCGCCGCAGCTGTGGGTCGGCCCGGGGCACCCCGCTTGGAGGGGAGGCGGCGCGGGGGTGGGCGCCCGTCGCGGGGCCCGGGGCTCTCCCCCTCCGGCGGCTGCGGCGGGGCCGGGAGGGCGAAGACGTTGGGGAGGGCGGCCTGTGGACGGCGAAAAGAACGGGCGGGCGGGAGCCGGGCCTGGCGGCGGCGGGGCGAAAGCGGCCCGGCAGCCTGCCCCGGGGGGCCTGGAAGCGCGGCTCGCCCCACGCCTTCGGATGGCCCTTCCTGGCGGCCTGGGGCGGACGCGGGAGGGGGAGGAGGGCCGGCGGGGCGCCGCCGCCGGCTCGTGGCTGGTCCCCTCGCGACCTAGGCGCTGCGAAGAGCGGTTTCGAGGCGGTGCGCGTGTCGCAGGCTGCGGGGCTCCTCGGCCTCCACGGGGTTGCGGTTATCCTGGCGCGCCGCGGAGAGCGGCGGGCGGTGGCGGAGCGGCGTGGCCGGGAGCAGCCCCTGGCCGTGCGAGTATGCGAGCGGCGGTCGTGGGGAAGGGAGAGGAGAGATGCGAGCGAGCCTTTCGCGCGTCGGGCTTGGAGCTTGGATGGAGAGCCTGGGCCGACAGCGGCGGTGAGAGCACGCGTAGCAGTCTGTAGCTGCTGGGAGGAAGGGGCCGCGGTCCCTGGAGAAGGAGCGGGGAGTTGCTCTGGAAGTTGTGCGTCCGTCGCGTGCCGAAACGGGCCCTCCTGGAGCCCGGCCGCGAGATGGCGAGCAGCGGGCGCTGTCCGCAGCACGGTGCTGAAGGCGGCCCGTGGCGGGATGCGGGGGGAGTCCGCGGCTCCTGTGCTGAAAGCGAGGGCAGGCGTGCTGTTACCCGATATTATCGAAGTTAAAGCGACCATGAGGTGTCTGCCAGCAAAACGCTCTTTGCGTACTTGTACAGCTTCATGCTACTTGCCTTGGGTTATTATTCTGTGTTGATTGGTGACTTTCAACAATTTTTACCTGTAAACGTTCCCAGAATACCCTACCATTTGTACTACAAATCCAGTTGAAATGCTGTTAAACTCTTGTACCTGTGTGCCATAATGTAAAATTCTGTTGAGAAGAGTGCATGATCTGATTTTGTTTTGTCTTGTTTTCAAAGGGAAATCAGGAGACAACAGAACATTTTTAGCCCTTTTCCCCCTAATGCCATTGCTTTGAATTGCATGTTGAAAAATTTTGCAAATTATTTTCCTGTTATAATGGGGACACTTTGGTTTATAGCACTTTTTTATAGACTCTTTTTGCTAACCAGTGTATGTTTATAGACATGAAACCAAACTTTATATAAATGTGTTAATGAATGTCATATATTTGTTCAGACTTGTTTTCCTCTCTGGAATTTCCTTTCAGAAAGAAAACATTTGTACTTTGGGGGCATGGACCACCTAGTTTTTGCTGTTTCCAGTTGTGGAAAGACAGCAAACTGTGGAGTCCATTTCTGACTTTTTTTCTCATAAAAATGAACTGATAATTGCTTCTTGTCTGAGGAATAAAAGAGTAAGTGTAAGAATAGGTAGACTCAGTACAAACACTTTTTTAAATTTAATTGCTTAGAAAAGTACAGTGATTAGAATTAGATAGTTAACATGATTTAGCTTTTCTGGTTAGGATCACAGCCATATGTTTGGTTAGTTAATATATATGATGTGGATTTATCATCATAATCATTGATGTTCCTATCAGACATGGAATGCTTACTTTAGCAAATACCATTATTGCACTTCACAGTTGTATTTGGATGAAATTTGAACTGCTTTGAATTGATTTGGAGTCTATGTTTGTTTTTTAAACAAGGATATAAAACAAATATTTGGTTGCTAGCCTTTCTTGAGGTCAAGATTGAAGCATGTGACTCTAGAGTATATTGATAATACAAAGCTGATGTTTGTTTTGTAGATTAGATTTTGTTGTGTTCAGCATTTTCTGTCTTTGCTCTTTTTTTGAATTGCTTTTTACTTGTTTTGGAAAAAAAAAGCAAATCTCAGACCCATCTTCTTTTTTGGGATAATTTTACCATCCTTGGTATGTTGACAAGGTGATGATGTACAGCTTTCTACCTTCATGAGACTTTTTTTCTAAGTAAGGGGTTTTAGTGAAGTGCAGCACTTATGATTTCTTCTTCAGGTACTTATTCTTCCGCTAAGTAAAGACTAAAATGATTTGACTGACAGTAGTGTGCACTTGTGTCCAAGAAGGCCGATGGTATCCAGGGGCACATTAAGAAGAGTGTGGCCTGCAGGTCGAGAGTGGTGATTCTTTCCCTCTACTGTGCCCTTGTGAGGCTACACCTGAAGTGCTGTGTACAGTTCTAGGCTCCCAGTTGAAGAAACACAGGGAATTTCTAAAGAGTGTTCAGCAGTGGGCCACAAAGATGATGAGAGGCCTGGAGCATCTCCCTTGTCTTCATGGGGGAGGATGAGGCTGAGAGCTCTGGAATTTTTCAGTATGGAAAAGAGTGAGAGGGGATCGTATCGCTGCTTATAAATATCTAAAGGGAGGGAGTCGAGTGGATGGGGCCAGGCTTTTTTTGGTGGTGCCCAGTAACAGAACAAAGGGCAGTGGGCACAAACTGTAGCACAGAAGTTCCATCTGTACGTGGGAAAGAACATTTTTACTTTGAGAGTGACAGTGCACTGGAACAGGCTGTCCAGAGAGCTGTAGAGTCTCCTTCTCTGGAGATACTCAGAACCTGCCTGGATGCTTCCCTGTCCAGCCTGCTGTAGGGAACCTTCTTTAGCAGGGGGTTGCACTACCTGCCCTCCAGAAATTCCTTCCAAACGCTACAATTCTGTGTCAGCTGTGGCCATGGGGCTATACAACAAAGCAGGCAAAGGCTGCTGAATGCAGAAATTTAGGCCTTGGTTTACCTGTTTGTACTGTAATGTGAAAGGTTACCTTAGCATCTTCAAGTGTATGAGAACATGTAGTTTATTGAAATAGCACAGCAGATACACATGATGTCTGAATTTATTACTTTGGAGCAAATGTGCTTCTGAAAATGTCAGAGCTTTGCTTACCTGGGAACCCCTTCCAAACAAAGAAATTGAATGTATCTGAAGTTCAGTAGTGTACAGAAAAAAACCAAACCCAAACAAATAAAACAACAGCCAGAATAAAAACTCAACAAAATCCAAACAAAAAAGCATTAAAAAATTGTAAAAATTATCTTCGAGAAAAGTGGGTAGCAATATCTTTTAGATTGTCAGTGTCTGTTGAACACTGTTTTAGAACTATACACTGTTGATTTTTCAACTAAAAAGTAATTTGCCAGTCTTCAGCATTATGAGGTAAATTGTCATGACTTAAATACTCCACATAATTAGCATGCAAGTTGTGAGATCACTTCTTAGTGGTGATGCCCTTCACATTTTGGATGTGCCTTAGAGCTTATGGCAAACTTTCTCCCAGAGGTTTAGGTGGGAGGGTAAGGATTGGTTTGTTAGGACTTACTGTCAGATCTCTTTGTCTAAATGCAAGGGTCTTTTTTTGTTTTTGTTTTTTGTCTGTAATCTGCCTTCCTTTCAAAGCTACATCTTGGTGGGCACTCATCTTCAAAACATAGATTCCAATTGGTACATTTATGAGGAACCCCAGCACTCTTCCCAAAACTTAGCTCTCCAAATGAGCTACAGAAATACAGAAAAGCTGTACTTCCTCCGTTAATAGAACGTTTCAAGACTGACCGACATCAGTTTCACTCTTTCCTGAGCGCAAGGTTTAACTTTATCTGTAGTAACTACTTTATCCATGGTAACTCTTCTGTTTGTAGCTGAAAGTCTTCATAAAAGCATTTCTTTCTGATTTTTTTTTTTTTTTTTTTTTTGGCTGTGAGAAAACCATCTATGTTTGTTGATTGTGATCCATACAAATGTCTAGTTTCCTTTTCATAATTTCACAATGTTGAATGTGACTTTTACTTTTTAAAGAGGAAGTAAGTTCTGGATTTTTTTTTCTTTTAAAATAGTTTTAAAATATATAAGTATAAATATATAAGCATGAAAAAAAACAGTGAATGGAATCTCAGTGATAAGAGGCTTTTACTCACTGTTTAATTTGCTTACCGTGATAGTTTCCTTTTGAACTGAAGGAATTGGAGACTCTGAAGTTAAAGATATGTGAGGCATGAGATTATTTCTCTCTTACATGCTGATGTTTTAATTAATACCTTCATATGTAAGTGATGACCATTAGTTTGGATGTTTGTGCGTTCTTGCAGAGCAGGAGTGAGAAGTCACGTCATCAGTGTTTCTTGATTTGAGTTTATATCCAGATACATAGTTGAAAGGCTCTCATCTTATCCCATATTCCATGCCTGTAGATCGTATATGACTGTATGGAGTTTATTCATGACATCTACTTGCATTGCATTTGTTCTCTTTTCCAGTAGAGATGGGATGGCTTTCCCATTCTCATTAATAGAGTGATAATGGAACATATGATTGTCAGTGTATGCTTTAGAATGTGTGGCGTACAGAATCCTGATACATAGATACTAATTTCCTCCCCTTAGTTTTGATTTAGTTGCATCTTTTTGTTTGCTTTTTTGAAGTAAGAGTAGGGTTTGTTTAAAGGTTCTTTTATAGCAGAGTAGAATTTCACCAGTAACCTTCCTAACATTGCCTCAGATGACCTCAGAAAGAGAACAGTGCTTAAATCTGAAAATGTCTGTCTTGAAATTTATAATACTGTAAAGGCAAAGATGTTTGTTGTGAAGTGTAATTGTGAAGTGAAAATTAAAATTTTCACTTTGCTTTCATTCAAAGTATGAAAGTTTATTTTAAATAAATGGGAGAATTGTTTTTCCTTATTCAGATACTTGAAATGGCTTTCTTGACAGGGTTGTAATTTTTTGTTTTTCATTTGGGCAGGGATGGTATTTCTTATCTTCCATCTGAGATGGATACTGTGCATCTGGAGGACATGCTAACAAAAATTAGAACAAATTGTAGCTCAGAATTTAGAAGGTCTTGAAGAGTGGGTTAAATAAAACGAAAAAAATTGCATTGTGTTCCTATGTGTAGATTTAGTATGCAACTCCTTACTGTTATATTCAAATGCTCTTATGCTGGTCTTGCTTATGACAGAATACTTACTGAAAAGCGAGCAGAATGCCTGAGAAAGCTGGTGTTGGTTTTTTTTTTTTTTTTTTTTTTTTTTTACAACCAGAGGGTAATGATTACATGGGAGATGATAAGGAAGGACTTCTGTATGTGGTATGTTTTTATGTAATGTTTTTGTTTGTTTAAATCACAAAAACAATTGGGAATAGTAAGTTAGAGTTTACAGAGAGCAAGTAATTGCATAAAAAGTGCTTGGGAAAAATGTTTATTAGGCCGCTACTTTAGAAAACCTCAATCTACAAGTAAGAAATATATATATGATGTGTTTTCTTTATTTGTTTTGCTTATATACTAATTTAATTAAGCTTACTTTATGCCTGACTTGCAAGTCAGTTGGAAAAAAAAAAATTAGCATAAACCCTAATGAATAATGTTCTGTGTACAATTTGTAAAATCTTGCAAATCAGGACTCTGTCCTACTATGGCAAAGTGGATGATTGATAGTAATGGCCTTCTGAAAGGAATGCAATGCATTTTCTGTTTCTGGTACTATAAGATAAATAGCAAAACTTCCAGTGGCTGGCTCCAGTGATTTAGTGAATAGGCTGTGTGTTACAAAATCTATTTTTGAGCAGTAAAGTGTTTTTGATGTATGCCAAGATCTGAAACAACTGACCCAGTGCTAATTTAGTTCCATATGCGAGTCTGTTACTTAGAACAGTAATTGTTAAAAATTTCGTATTTAAGATGATGCTTCATTATATACTTCAGATACAAATTATATTAGTAGATGGATATAATAATGCAGCAAATACTGCACAAGACTGCTACTACAGAGGTATGTTCTCAAACATACTTTAATTTTCTTATTAAATTATATTATTTGTTATGTAGTTGTGCAAAGAAACAATGTGTACAGGCACTGAGTGATAATGTATTTTGGGCTTTTGAGTGCCTACTGTGTGGTTATGAAATACTTAGTTTTCTTTTTTCGCACTGTATATTGAAGGGAATTTAAATTTTATCTGTAATAATTTTACTTGGTACTTTTTTCTTGTATTGATTTTGTTGGATTTCTTCTGACTTACATGTGGCTTTTGGAACTTAAAATTGGGAAGCAGAAATCAAAGCGTATGGTGTGGCTTCTGGTGATGGTAGTGGTTTTTTTGTGTGTCATTATTAATTTTTAGTTTTAGTTTAATTTGAATTTGAATCGTAGGGGATAGAAATTTGTGTTGAAACCTTGAAGTCGTGCAACTTGTCCCACTTTTCAGGTGTTCTGGATTCTAAAAAATGCCCATTTACAAAACTAAGACTTTGAGTTCTGCAACCTTAACTAACAGAATCTTTAGTAAAATCATTGTAGTTACTACCTGTGGCTATGGTTGACCAAGGAAGTATAATGGCTAAATTGCAATTAGCTCTTTGCATACGCTGTTGATAGGGAGAGGGATTTTCTTGGTGACTGTTATTGTACCTTAGTGGTTGCTGAGGAATGTATCTGTGTGGTGCTGGTTTTGAGGACTTGGAAATGCACTGTATTCTACCTGAATGATGCAAGGTATTTACTAGGAGGTGAGCTGCTGCTTAGAATCACTTGGTGAGAAGCTGTACGGATGAAGAGCAATATGTGTTCTTTAGGGTTTAAAATGAATTGCTGTCAAGTATTCTGCAGGTCTGACTCAGAAGGGAAAGGTTCCTAGGATCATTGCAAATGATGCTGTAGGCAGAGATTGCAGTTAAAAAAAACGACACTCCCTTTTTCCCTCAGCAATATGCTGTTCATGCCTTGGGATAGGGTGTTTAGAAAAAGGTTGACAGCAAGATCTGAAATGAAATGTCGCAAGTTAGTAAAGCCTTCATCCAGCAGTTCTTGGGAAGACCTTGAGACACCTGAGTGTGGCAATAGTTATGAATTTGGAAGATCGATACGCTTCTTTTTGGCTACCTCTTATTTCTTCCTGATGCAGTTTTCCTGGGGTTTTGATGACGGGGCAGGCTGTAGAAGAGAAGATGCTGGTGTCAGGAGGGTATGTATCCTTTTATTCATGAGTCTCTTGCGAAAGTGTGGGTGGCATTATATGCTGCTGGAAGAAGAAAAATTCCAGGAGTTCAAATTAGATAGGTTCCCACTAGCATGGTTCTTTCATACGCTGTAGCATAGTGACATAGCAGGCTAGGTGGGTGAGAAGCCAAAGGTAACTACACGCTTCCTGTCAGAATGTGTATGTCAGAGAATAGTCAAGAGAAAGTGGCAGGATTACGTATCTGGCAACAAAAATGCCTGTTGCTTCCAGGAAAAGCAGAAGGAATGAACATTATATATATGTATGTATATATACATACATATATATATATACATACACATATATTTATAAGTTTCATTTTCCTTTTTTTCTTTCTTTCAATTGTCAAAATACATCAGGGAACACTTTAAATAAATCTAAAGCAAATCAAAGATCCTCAATATCAGCTTCCTTGGAAAAATGAGCTTTAAATTAAATATACTGAGGAGGAATGTTTTGAAACATCTTTAGAAGGGAGTCACGGACAAAGTGGTTCTGCATATAATACTTGAGAGAACTACAGAGATGCTGGAAAATTGTGTTCGCAGATGCTGGTCTGCAACTCCCTCTGGGTAAAACTTCTGTATTGCTATTACTATTGCAAATGGTACGTAAATTTGGGTTAGAATATTTCTGTAACCTCTAGATTCTTTTTCATACCATCATCATGATATCCTTAAAGGATTCAGTCTTTCAGATGATGTTCCTTTGCTTTGGTGGATGGATGTAATAGATGAATGAGGTGTAACTCACTAGTTACTAGCTCTTGCTTAATTTACGTGAAAATAGTTCCAGTTAACTGTAAAATATACTTGATGGTAGGCTTTTGATGATCCATTTGATTGAGCGGACTGAGAAGAGGGATTTTCTTTCCTTCCATTGTGAGGGATTTCAAACCATTTTGGTTGTGCAGACATTTGTTCTGGCATTTGTTTAGCAGAATGAAGAAAAGGAGAATAAATGGAAAGATTTAGGAGGCTGTTGAGATTTATGAGAGAGACCTTAAAACTTTTTGAAGTACATGTGAACTACCTGACAGTGTAGTTGCTTGGAGGAAGATAAGGCTCAGAAATTCAAGAAGTTGGGAACAGTCATGTTAGTAAGATGTATAATATTCAATTATTTAATGTCAGAACAGCATTAGATTCTGTGATATGTCTGTTTTTAGGAACACACTCTGTTCCACAGTAGGGAGGTAAGCTATGAAGTCTTGTGATTTGTACATGCCACTGAAATTCCAGTGTGGTAAGAGTTCAAATGATTACTGACATCTCCAGTGTGTAGGATGTTGTAATCAGAGTAAGATACAGGCTTTTTCTTTTTTTTTTTAAACATTAAAAATCAAAATGGAAACTAAATTTCACATTATAAGCAACTGCCTAAAAAAGCAACTACTGAAGAATCTCTTTGTTCGTTAAGCTTCAAGTATGCTTACCTGCCTCTTCATATTTCTTTATTCCAAAGGAGATGGCTCTAGTTTATGCACTGTGGTTTCAGTACTTGACTTTTCTCTTTGGCTTAGTAGTTGATGAAAGGGAATTAGTGAAAATACTTGTTGTCATTTCACCATTGTTTTGTCAGAAAAGGATTCCAGTAGACTTTTTTTTGAGCGCTTTGATGAACAGCACATCTTTCTGGAAAAGGCATCTGAGGCAAATTTCTGTATAGCGTTAAACTGGGACACATGGATTGTCGTTAATATTAGAAAAATCCCTTAATTCCTTGAAAGCCTGTCTTATATTTCGTTATTGTTGTGTGTAAGATGCTGTGATGACCCATCAAATCATAAGGAAGATTTTGGATTTGAAATAATAATAATTTCCAGCATTTCTTACCAGAAATGCTCCTCAATAATTTTAGCAAGTCATAATAGTCAGATTATCCCTAGATCCTTTGTTCTGCACCGGAAAAACACCTGCTAAAAACATTCTACCTATATTTTAGGCTACAGAAAGTTATTTCAACTGCACATTAGAACAATATGTAAACAAAAAGAACCCAAAACACTTTAACCGGTAAACTAGCATCTAGAAAGTATCTCACAATTAGAAGAAACTCTTGAATACATCTTATGTTGAAGATAATGTGAAAACATCAGCCTAGAGCCATTTGGCGCAGTAGCAAAATGTAAAATGCAATTCATTTGAAGCATAAATTTAAACTGAAATTAAACTGAAATTCCTAAATGTCAATGTTACAACTAGAAGCCATTTCAGCTAAACAAACAAACAAACAAAAAAACACCAAAAAGAAAAAAAAACACAGCACAGAAGATACAGAAATGCTTTATGTTTGGATAACTAGATGCTCTTTCAATTCTGCAATCATAAATACAGAGTTTTCTTCTTTGGTTTGATGCTCTTTGTATGTAAGACATTTTGCTGTAACTCATTAAGGTAACTTTTGTGGTCTGTTTCAGTCGATTTTAGCAAAGTCTATGTTTGAAACTAGAGCAGTCTAAGAAAAGCAGATTTGTAGAACAGCACACTTAGTACTGGGACTCCATGTCTGCGTGATGGTTTGTGGTGGTTAGCTTCACACCAGCTCAGATAAGCAACAGTTGCAGTGTACCAGGTGCACTCTTGGAGTACATCTTGTTTTGCTTTGTCCAAAAGGAGTTCTGAGATCTGTGCTTTCATTCTTCTCTGCAGTGTGAACCAACACGTGGCAATTGAGGGTGGTCAGTATTAAGTAAAAGTGTTTCAGAAGTCCAAAATGAACAACATAATTGCAGTTTTTTAAATAAAAGCTATAAAATGAAGTAATGACAGAAGAAGCTTGTTTACACTAATACTTAGTTTGAACAGGCCCTGCCTGTGCCTAGCCGATTTATCTGTCAGAAAAATATGTGCAACACTTGGTCAGGAATTTTATCTTCCTGCATTCCCTACATCTCAAGCTGTGCTATTCAGGGAGACTTTTCTCCTGCTGGAGCTGGCAGGCGTTGGTAGCTGCTCACCTCCTTTGACCCTGACAGAGCTTTGCCTGGGTTTGCCTCTACTGCCAAGTGTTTCAGGCTGTGTTCTTTCTGTAGTACTCCCCCACCTATGTATTTACTTTATTTACTTCTATAGAGATACGTGCTGTAATCTGACTGCTGCCTGTTGTGGAAAAGTGTGCTGTGGCTTTTTGCTGCCCTGCTTTGCAGTTATGTGACCCTGTCACTGTTGCACACTGGTTCTGTCCTGCTGTTTCGCACTTTGTGCAGAGCCAGGCAAACTGGCTAAGCCTGTGGAAAGCTGGTTTTTTTTTATTTTTTATTTTTTATTTTGCAGAGGAGGGATTAGACACTCATTTTTCTAAGTGTTTTCTCCTTTTGTGCAAGTGATGCTTTGTCAAGCCAGGTACCCTCAGTAATATTTGTCAGCTTACCCTGGCTGACAAAGAGGCTGCCTTCACTTAATAGCATGCAGGGAAGGATTTGTCCATTACAGTAAATTTTTTTCAGCAGAGGATAACTGAAGATATTTTCCTACTTTGTACCTAAACTTTCGTTTTGTCTGTGTAGTAACAAGGTGAATATGAAAATGAAGAGCTAAGCATTTAGTAACCTCAGGACATTTGGGTAACTAGGAAATCTGAACATTAGGCTTCTTCAGTGCTAAACCTGGGAAAAGGCAAATATTATAGTATGTATCTAAAGAGGAGTTGAAAGACTAGATTTTTATTAATGTGCTAAATTTTAATAGTAAAAACTTAAAACATATGGTTTTTTTTTGCAAATTATTATATTGGCTACAGTATGGCTGACAAAGAGAACTCATTTGAAACTATGTTCACATTATTTATGTATGCATACCCATATTAAAAATAATATACATAGTATGAAATATGTCAAATTATCAATTTCAAGCAGTTTTCATTTGCCTTCTGCTCAACAGACTTCTTTGACACTATTCAATCTGTCAGCTTATTTACGCTCAAAATAGTTTTTCTAAGGATATCTTTATCAGATAAATCAGCTAGTATGCTAATTTTGAGGATGTTAATATGATATGTACAGGATGGCTGTAGATGTGCCACTTTGTTTTTCTTGGAAGCCTGTATGTACATCAACTATTGGAAACATCTATATGCAGGATCATTTTCTAACTTCACATTTGTCCTGCATACCTTCTTGCTGACCTGAACAGAGTCATTGCCTTTCTCTTAAATGAACTCATGATGGAGGTAACTGGAACGACCAGTCAGTGCTAGTTGGATAAGTCAGGCTTGGGGATTCTTGATGTTACCTTCAGAAGGGGAGGGTTTGGGGGTGAAGTAACATAATTATCATCAGGAGACTCTGCATTTACTTCGACCTTATTTCTTTTAAAGTGAGATGCCTCCTGGTCTGTTCATGTCCAATATTGTGTATATGCCCATGGTTTCCATGGCTACTGATTATGTATAGACTGTTTTTGGCATCCAAATGTAGCGCTTGGAGATAAAGCTAGCTAGCTAAACTGTATTTTACAAGTTGCAACATAAGGAGCGTCTTCAGTATTAAAATGTGTTCATAGTGGAGATCAAGAGGAACTGTGATTTAAAATAGCAGAAAATGCCGAAATTCTGTTGTCAACGAAAAAGCAGTTCTGACATTGAAAGCAACTCCTTCTAGAAGAGCAATTTAAAGGTGAATTATGAAATAGAATTTTATGGAAAATGGGAGAAAAAGCAAGTATGAAGGAGGCTGTTTTGGCAAGGCTATATAAATGCTAGGTGTTATCTTATGAAGTATAGCTTCTGGAAAAGAATGTAGAGACTAGAGGTTTGTAGATGAGGTGTAAAGGCTGTTATCAGTGTGCAGATTAGTTAAACAGGAAAAAGATTTGTATGCTTAATGATTGTGACTCCAGAAGTGTCTTGAAGTATCCCCATTCACTACAAAAGTTTAACACAACACATTAAGGAAGGCAAGAAAATTGTCGTCATTAAAAAAGATAGAGAAATAAACTGATTATACCAAAGCGTGTCATCCCAATTTTAAAGAGACTCTTTAAAAATCCTTCACCTAGCCCCATGCAAAATTGACAAGTATGGAATCTTTTAGGAATTCTTCATAAGAAATTTGTCTCATACTCTGTTTTTGTTGCCGTGAAATTAATCCCACCTGGAGGAGTAATTCTGTATGTGATCCATTTCTTATACCAGCAAATTTGTTCTTATATATAGTGCACAAAGCTGTCAAGTGATCCACACACAAATGATTTTTCAAGCTAGTTTTTAGTCAGTTTCTCTTAACTTACTGTGGATAAATGCTTGTGCACAAGTTCCTGGCAGTAGGAATAAGGTGGGATTATTTCTTCAACCAAGGCACTAGCACCCCATGTGCTTAGGGAATGAACTGTTGCTGCACCTTCAAAACTCATTTTAATGCTGTAACGTGCTTTTGTGCTTTTGTCAAGCTGAAGTTGGAAAGATCGGGACTTTCACTTTTAAGAAGACTGAATGGATAAAGTCACATCTCAAAGACTTTTGCACTCATTGTCTATTGATTGCAATTTCAGAATCAGTGGCTTGAGCGTATGTACAGTGGCCCAAAAATTAAGTTGCCTTCCATTTATATAGTCATGCTCACAGAAGCATTTACTGTTTGTTTTTGACAGGCTTCTTTTCCTTGTATATTAAATGATTAGCATGCTGTTTTTCAAGTGATTGTGCTACTTCTGGTGATACTTAATTGATTTGTGGATCAATTCCTACTATATTGATGTGTTCATTCAGGAGAACAAGTCATAGAATTGTAGAATGGCTCGAGTTGAAAGGGACCTTTAGACCATCCAATTCCAACTTCCTTGCTGTGGACAGGTTGCCACTCACCAGATCAGGCTGTCCAGGGTCCCATCCAACCTGTGCTTGGACATTCACAGGGATGGGGTGTCCACAGTTTCTATGGGCAGCCTGTGCCAGTGCCTCACCACTCTCTGAGTAAAGAATTTCTTCCTAATACCTAATCTAAACCTTCTCTGTTAGTTTTAAACCTTTCTCCCTTATCCTATCACCATCAGACTATGTAAAATGTCAGTATTCCTCCTGTTTATAAGCTCCCTTAAAGTAGTGAAAGACTACAGTAAAGTCTCCCCAGAGCTTTCTTTTTTCCAAGTTAAACAAGCCCAGCTTCCTCAACCTTTCTTCATAGGAAAGGTGCTCCAGCTCTCTGATCGTCTTCATGGCTGTCCTCTGGACCCATTACAATAACACTGTGTCTTTCTTGTGTAGGGGTCCCCAGGGCTGGACACAGTACTCCAGAATTTCTTTGTTAACTTGAATTACAGAATTATTTGTGTGGGTTTTATTGATTGATTGATTGATTTAGTGAGGTTTCCTTATTTGTTTATGGCTTATAAAAGTATTTGCAGGATTTTCAGCAGGACCTCTCTCTCCCTGCAAGTCCTCAGCTTTAAGCAAAATACTCGAGCACACTATCTTCTTAATACTGACAAGAGAAAAAAACATTCAGTAATAAATCTAGTTCTTCCTTTAAAAACAATAGAAGATGAAGAAGTAAGGCCAGTAGATTCTTTTGCTCTCCTCTTCTTCCATGTCTCACTTTTCATCTGCAGTCAGTTTGAATGGTGCTGGTTAAACACTGGAAATGTCTTTTTCAGCTCTTATCTGCTATTTTTATTTTGAACATACTTTTAAATACTTTTATTTTTGTTCTTGTGTAAGTTTTGTTCTTTTTGAATTGTCAAAGGTGTACTTCAGATTGATAGTAGTATCTTTTGTTGCCTACCATGTGAAAATGAGTGTTGAAATCTTTTTAAGTGTTTTAAAAACAAAAACAAAAACATTGTTTTCATTATTTTAACCATTATCTGTATGGAACTTGATACAGAGTTTGGTTTTTCAAATACACCATGTACCTTACCTAGATTTTTGTGCTAGCTCAAAATGTCAACCTCTTGGATGCAACCAGATCAAATTTTTTTGCAGACTTCCCACTAAATGTCAAATGCTTATTTCTTTGGAGATTTTTGCTGGGAACTGCTTTTACTCGATATCTCTTGGAGTCTTAAAATTTCATTACTGGGTCAGTAACACTAATTACGCTACCTGCACAACCAGCCCAGCCCCTGGCAGATTACAAGTATCTCTTGCATTCGTGAATGATTTAGCTTGGATGAAATACTTCTTTCTGCCATCTTTCCTTTCTTAGTACAGTTGTGAGAATAATGTGTTTTCCAAATATATTTTTGACCGTGGTGTTAATGTTGGATTTTTAGAGACTTTATTTTCATTTTTCCTATGTTTCTTTCATTTCGCAGTCAGATGATTTACAAGTCGTCTGTTGTCCAGGAAGATGTATCTGATGCCTGTAATGCTTTAATGCATTTCAAAGAATGTAACAGTTACACTGTAACCGAAACAAATCAGTGAAAGGTGATGGATGTGGGTTGACATCTTCGGGCAGCTAAGCCCACACCCTCTCACTCACTCATTCTCCCCAGGTGGGGTGGGGCATGGAATCAGGATGAAAGTGAGAGAACTTACGGGTTCCTATAAAAGGCAGCTTAATAAATGAAGCAAAACTGTGCATGTGAGCGAAGTTACGGAAATCTTTCACTACTTTCCTTTGGTAGGCTATCTTCAGCTTCTTCCTGGAAAGCTTCCTGGTCATGCATAGTGAGACAAACACCCTAACCACAAGCCTCCTTCCCTTCTTTCTCTTTTCCATGAGCTTTAGTTGCTGAGTACCACATCATACAGTATAGGATATCACTTAGGTCAGCTGTCCTGTCGGTGCCTCCCACAGCCAACATCTTGCCTACTCCCAGTATTGCTAGAGTGACACTGGGGGAAAAGCAAAGCAAAAAAAAAAAAAAAAAAAAAAAAAGCCTTGATGTTGTGCAAGCACTCAGCAATAGCTAAAACGCAGGTGCATTACCAGGGCTGTTTTAGTCACAGATCCAAAACACGGTGTCCTGCCAGCTGTACGAGCAAAGTTAACACCATCCCAACCACACCCAGTATAGGAGCAGTGTTGACATAATTTAAAGGCTTTGACTTTTTTTTTATTATGGCTTCTTTATTTTGGATTTAAGCAGTGGTCTTAATAAGCCTCTTTAAGCGGCAGTATCCAGGAAGCTTTAGTTAACTGTTGGAGCATATACTGTTAAGTAGCATATATGGGTTCTGTCTTTGCTCTGAGTGTAGTTGTAACAGTGGCATAACATTGACATACATTTCTTCTGATTCTGATTTTTTTTCAAATAAGTACATACTTGTGCTAGCAAATGCTTCACACTGTTCAACCAAATGTATCTGAAAAGGATCTACGGTTCTCAGACTACTCTTTTTCAGAAGTTCTTTCTGAAAAAAAGACAGTTTTCTGCTTTTTCCTTTCCTAGAGCGTTAAAAGTATATGGAGAAAAGGGGAATCCTTACAGTAAATAAATACTGTTGCGTAAATGATTATTTTTGCAGCAAGAAAAATAGTGATTTGTATTTTGGTTTTCTTTTCTTCTGTCATCCCACTCTCACAACAACATCTGTGATGTTTTGTGTAGTGGTTAAGCTGATCTTGCTCGCAGCTGATAGGCCCTGAGCCCTGTCCCATTAATTGCTGCTTCAGTCTGGTGTTGGGGCAGCAAGTTACGTTTTGCAGAGATCTCAATTGTATTTCTTAAAATGGAAATTGGAAAGATTCATCCATGTTTCCTTTTTGCACACACATTTTTTTGTGTTTAATTGATTGACTCTGTCTAAATTAAACTAATTTCCAGTAAACTAAATAATGTAGAGAAGCTATCTGCAAAACAAAATAAGTCTCTGTGGGTGCAGCCTTTACTGGGCTACCCTACTTCAGTAGACGCAGTCAATTCAAGTTGTACAGCGTCTCACACAGGAAAGTCCTTGCTTCTCAAAATATGTCAAATCTATTTTCTTTGATGTCCCAGAGTGCCCCTGGATGGGAAAGAAGCGTTTCTGGTTGTTTTATTAGAACCCATGGGCCTGCACTTCCTCTGTTTTGTTGGGTGTTTTGAGTGCATGTGAACACATCCATGTGTGCAGGCAGAAGTGTATATTTTTCACTCTGATTTAGGATTTGGAAGAGAGGCTCTGCCCGTAAATAATTTGAACCCTCATGTAAGAACAGGGGTTGATCTAAATACTTGTCTTTTGGTAAGGCAGATGTATGATATTGGATGCAGCTTCCTAATCCATGTTGAGACTGAAGAAAACAAAATTATCTGTACAGTGAGCTATGGCATAAGGTATAAAGTCTGAAGGTACAGAGCTCCTTATATCTTATATCTGTGCTTGTAGTACATTGTCTTCATATCGGATTTTGCACAGCTCTACAAAAGTGTTTTGATAGTATTTCACTTGAGTTGTCTGAAAATTTTTTGTGCTCTTTTGTGTGTCTTTTCGGCTACCTGGGAATATGTATACCTATGTAGTCTTGCCTAACCTGTCATTTTAATGACATCTTCTGTTAGTCTCTTTCATGACTGCAGCAAAGCCTTAGCATCAGTCTGCAGTTGTCAGCAAGAAACTCTTTAAAACTCTTTTTTTGTCCTCTTTGATTTCTTAGATAACAGAACTGACATTTCCAACATTTTAATAGCTCTCTTACTACTGTGCTGACTTCTTGTTAGATGCTTTCTACTACTTCTTAGTGTACATATTCTGTTCCCTTCCAGGCCTCTGCTGTGTGCAAATGGCACTGCTGATACACAGCCCAGTCACCGAATCACTGAATGTCTGTGATTGGCAGACACCTCCAGAGGCCAGCTGGACCAGTCTGTGCTCAAGCATGGACACCCAGAGCTGAGTGACTAGGCCCGTGTCCAGGCAGCTTTTAAGAGCCTCCAAGGAAGGAGATTCCACAGCTTCTCTGGGCAACCTGTGCCAGTGCTCGGTTACTCTCACAATAAGAAAGTGATAACTGATATTCAGAGGGATCCTTCCGTGTTTCTGTTTGTGTGCTGACACTGGTCATTGCTTGCAAAGAGACTACCTCCATTTTCTTTGTATCATCGCTTTGGATATTTGTGCTCATTGGTAACATCTCCCTGAGCCTACCTTTCTCCAGGCTGAATAGTCCCAGTTCACCCCTCTTGTTGCTGGCCTCCAAATTGGCTTGGGGCCATTGATCACTGGTTACTTTTGTGCCCAGCCACTCATCCAGTTTTTGATCCACCTCTCTGCATGGTCTTCCATCCTTCATCTGCTACTCTGTGATGATTTTATGGGATATGTATCCAAAGCTTTGCTGAAGTATATGTAAACAGTATCTATTGCTCTCATCTCATGTACCAAGCCAGCTATTCTTTTTTTTTTTCCTGCTCCATTTGTTACTTACCTATTAGTCAGATGGCAGAATAGTCTAGTTCATCTTTGTGTGGAGCCTTCAGACAAAAAGCATCTGTAAGAAATTTTATAGCTTGTTTCACTAATTTATCTGCTTGATCCCTCTGATTAGAAGTAGACGCCTTTTATGCAATGAAGCAATGTCCTACTCTGTGATTTTACCATGGACTCCGGTATGCAAAATGTAGGTTGAGAAAACACTACATCTGCTGTTGGTTTACACTGTTCATTAATTGTTTTCCAACAATTTGTCAATAATGTTAATTTTACTTCTTACACCTCTTAGTTTTTATAGATGTTTAGAAGTCTTTTGAGATTTATCTTCTTTTCTTTTGCTTCAATGGCATCAGAAATGGAAATTCAGCTTCCATAATTTCATGGAGTTTTCTTCATAGGAAGAAAGTAAAGTGAGCATTTTAACTGTGTTAGTTCAATTTAAAGTTAATGTAATACATTGGTAATGTTTCTCTGGGCTGTTACACAGCTATCTAATGTCTATTACAGTGCATTGACGATGCATCTTAAAATACAAGCTAGGTTTTTTAATGATGTTAAGTGAATGTGATTGAAGAAAACACTTCTACTGTGTTCCCATTTCAGTCTTTCTTTTAAACATGCTTAAAGCTCACAGTACTGCATGGATTATCACTGTTGTGTGATTTATTCTATACTAAATGTAATTTCAGGTATTGAATTATGACTGGTAGAACTGCTTGCTGTATAAATCTATGTGAAGCTCTTTCTCCCAGTGCAGATCACCTTTGATTTATATGTTTTGCACATTTCTTTTCTCTCTTCTCCACTTTGTAAGTTCGTAGGTAAAAAATAAGTCTTGAAACTTCTATGCAAGACAGGTTTTATGCTAAAATATGCTTTTTCAAGTCTGCGAGGACAAAATTCCAAAATCTTGTGTATTGATTTATGTTGGATTCTTGTTTTACCTGGATCACTCATAATTAGAACTATTGTAATGTAATATAGATCACAAGATTTCACAATCAAGTTGAGCTCTGTTAGATGTTATGTAAGTATTCAATCTATGATAGCCTCTGTGTCCAAGGCCTACAGTTATTTAAACAAACAAACAATACAAAAAGCACTGACAAGATGTAGTGGTTGAGAGTACTCTTACAATACCTACAAAAATTTTATTTCACTTGAGATTTCCTGTTTGTTAGAAGTTGAATGCTACTGTAAGATTTTTCCATGCTTGGGTATTGTTTCTTACTAAGCCTTCTCACTTTCAGTTCCTGGGTTTGCGTGTCTTAGAATTGTCACATGTGCACAGCTTTGCTCTTGGTCTCATTCCCTTTTGGGGAAGGAGTTTCCCTCTGAACATCAGGTAATGTTTTGTTAGGATAGGTCCTGGATATCCTACTACGGGTGTCCCTGCATGTAGTGGAAATGCTGAGTCATGGCCTGAAACAGTGACTGAGCACCTGGTGGGAAGGCAGGGCCAACCCAGGGCAGCTCAGGTGCATGCAATGACCAGAAGGTGTGGAGCCAGGATCCATCCCTTCTCAGACCTCATTTAGGAGTTGGCAGTTGGAGATTCCTGCCTACCTGAGGCCTTCCAAAGGTAAGCAGCTCTGTTCCTTCATTTCTGTATTTGTGGCTGCTGCATTTGGTCTCATTCTCATTTGTTGTAGCCAAAGACTTTGCCAACCTGCTATTGTTATCCCTTATACCATTGTTTGAGCAGGGTACTGAACTAGATCATTTCCAAAGGTTCTTGCCACACAAACCATTCTGTAATTCTTGATAGATTTTTGTTTTCCTCTTAAATTTTAAGTTTTTCTTCTGGCTGCAGTATTCCAGGGATTAAGAGTTTGAGGTGAGAAACTGAAGATACGAATTACTGTTAGTAGGCTTCTCTTAATGTGGCATTCAAAAGTATGTAGCGATTTCCAAATGAATAATCAAACAACTCACAGTTAATGAACCATAGCAGGTTAAGCAGTAGGCTAACCAATTAATTTCATGTGTGTTCTAAGGTTGGAGTGAAGATTTTTGGATGTATTTTGGATGTAGGGAAAAATAGTATGTGATCCTAAAGTGTAAGTTGTTGAAAGAAAAGGTCTTCTGAAATTGAGGAGCTAACTTTATAATGTGGTGATGTTGGAAGCAGGGGGAGTTGAGTATTCGTTTTAGATGTGTTGAGACGAGTTTATTTTTTGGGATGCTGTCGAGAGCAGAAAATATTTCATTGATCCAGTTCTGCAAATAATCACCTGGGGATATCATAGTTGTTCCAGTAAATGCAACAGTACAAGTGGAAGATGCCCTAACATTTTGTTTCCCAGCTGTGTAATTACCTAACTGACATAAGAGGCTTGTCTGTGTTCAGCCTTTTAGTTTGTTAAAGTGTGTTTGAATCCCCACAGACTACCAGGGGGTGAAACCCACGTTCCTTGCCTCTATGGTACTTGTTCAGTCTTTAGTATGAATCTATAGGAGCAGCTCTAGATTCTTAGTCCCAAGCCCTGGGTGGATGCTGGTGCTGCAGGTTATGACATTGTGACACTGCTGCTCTACGGTGCTGTCACACATTTCCCAGCAACTTTTCAGTGAATGTATACTGCACACACCTGGGTGTGACACTTGCTGTTGTCTTGTGGAGCCTTAGTCTTCTAAGTAATTCAAATGCAGCTGGCTGCTTTGTGAAGGACTAAAGGGTTTGAATTTCAAGTGTATGTGAAAATGCATTATTTAAATGCTACCATACCTTCAGAAGCCATACAAAGAGAAACTATCACAAATGTTTATGAAGTATTTCAATGCTGTTAGAGCAGGAGCTCTTGTTTTTGCTAATGTTTAAAGGAAAATATTTTAACATTCAGAAAACTGTGGTATCGCCCAGCCTGGAAGCTTTTGTAGTACACCTGAAAGGTGAAGTTTTCCATTCAGTTTAAGTTAAATGCTAACAAATGCTTCCCCCCCCCCCCCCCCAAAGAGAAGAAGAACAATAGCCTGTCGTACTTAGAAGTGTTTTTATTCCCTGATTTCTCTGATGTAATTGTGTTCCTTATGTTTCCATAATGCAGACAACTCCTGTAGGCTTGAAGTTAGTAAAAAGCAGGGAAAAAAACATGGGGGTGAACTCTCCTTCAAGCTTCTATTTAAATACCATATGATTAACAAAAAAATAGTTTTCTTCATCTCAATTTTTAGCTTTATTTGATAAAGAAATCCTCTGTGCAGTTCACTGTGTTTTTAATTACACTTGAATACTTTATCATTTTTTATCTTAATTATAGTTGCAGCTTGGTGTAAAATTGAAGCTGAAGTTGCTCAAAGTGATTGCTGTCAAGTTTTTTTTTTTTTTTTTTTTTTTTTTTTTAAATATACACTGTCTTTGGCTTCCTGGGTTGTCATTATTTTTTAAAAATCTGGATAGGAAATCAACCTGAAAAACATGAAGTGCTGAAACAACCTTGACCAGGTCTTAGCTAGCAGGTGGCTTTAGGATAAGACAGTACTACATCAGAATTTCCTGATGAGTTTACAGCATCATGATGGCACGTGCTCCCACTTAGAATCTATTTTGAGAAATGACAGAAGCACTTTCTTGTAATTAATTTTGTGCTCAAAAATATTGGACTGGAGAAAATATATGAAAAACAAATATTAAGGACTTTCTCAAAGAAATATGGCCCGCTTGTTAGGCAGAACTTTAAAAAACTATTTTAGGTTCATTGCTGCAGTGCTGTTACAAATCGCAGTATGCATTTTGTAATTTTAGAGTAGCAGAGCATCTCATCTCTTTGCTAAAGGTTGTTCTTTTGACACAGTTTTCAGTTTATCAAGAAAACAGTTTATTTCAGGCTCAGTGACTGTAAAGGGCAAATCTTAAGATGGAAGTTCATCAATATGTTGCAGATACTGTCATAGTCGACAACTGTGTTTTCCCAGAGTGTAAGGCTTGTGGAAGTGTTTGAGGATAATCTTTGTAATTAATGCTTGTTGACTTGACCTTAATTAGGAGAGTACAGCTTTTATAAATCTGTTAGTTCAGATTAGCTGATAGTATTTTAAACCAAGACGTAAAATACAGCTGCATGAAGTGCAAAACATTTGAGTGTGGAAAGCCTTTTGTTATAGCTTTGTATTGCACTTAAGAAGCAGGATAACTGCGTGCACTGTGACATGGGAGTAATACAGGAGGAAGAGCCAGACGAATACTGAGCTAAATATTTGAAATTGGCCATTATTTTTTTTTTTCTCATGGACTGGATTATTTTAACTACTTTCTGTGCTGTTTTCTTGCAGGTTTCCCCTTCTCTAGCTGCAGCTAATGCAGTGTGCCAGTAACATACCTCTTATCCTGGAAGGGCCTGTGGGAATTATCAGAATTTGGGAAATGGAACACAGGGAGGAATTTACTTCACCTAGTTTATTTATTTTTACAAAGTGGAGTTAAGGAATTTTAGGTCTCTATTACAAAGTGAGGATGCTATTAAATGAAGGAGAGCAGTTAGAATAGAATGGTTAAATAGTTTTTATCTTCTTTTTTCCTTTGATGGGATTGAAAGGCTGTTACCTCAAAGTATCAGTCTGCCAGCAGACCGGCATATGAAAGTATATGGTGCTGGGAAATAAAGCTTCCAAAAGAAATCTGATATATATGAAAATTTAAGAAATCTATATTAATATTAAAATCAATATTACTTTTTCTAAGATTCAGTTCAAGGGGATCTGCTATATTTAAAACTGAGGTCTTTGTTTACCTGGAAGCTGATATTCCAGTTTTGCAAAGCATTCAGTTCTATACATAAAGATCGAACAAATAATACATTCATCCCTCTGAAGATGGTGGAATTGTACATTTTACAGAGAAAAGAGATTTGTTTGCAAGGTCCTTCCCGACAGCAGGGCTTGGCAAGTAATAATTCTGGTAGAGATGGATGACTGACTGAAATCAGAGCATTCAGAGTTACTTCAAAGGTGTAGTTTGTCATGGGTATCCAAACAGAATGATTTGGTTGTTCTTTGTAAGCAGTTAGCCTACAGTGTTATTCTGAGGTGTTTTGTGTTTTTTGGTGCTTGTGTATATGTGTGTTTAGTGTGTCTGCCTTCTATAGAAAGGTGCAATGTATGCAGAATATACTGGGGAAGGGGAAGGCATAAAGAGAGATTTCATTCACGACTGATAGAATTTCACATGAACTGAATGCAATTGAAAGTTTATTTAGTAAATATTTTGAAGAAATATTCTAAGAACTTGCTTTCCTTTATAAGTTTGGTACTGTTGTCCTCTTAGGCAGTTAATCTGTTAAGGCTTTCTGAGGGGGACGTAAATGAAGTTTCATGAAGGTGGGTGCTAACTGCCAAGAATCTGCCAGACTGAGCTGTACTGCATTGTAGTGTGATCTGTTTGGCCCCAAAAGCACAGTAACCCTAATGAAACAGAGCCTTGTCCAAGGGAATTCCTGTATTGCAAGAACACATCAAATTAGCTTACTATCAAGTAGAAAACATTTTCAGTACCATTGTGGCTTGGGGAACTTTTGTCTGTCTAATGTCTATGCTTGGTACTATTTATTTTACTTTACTCTTTAAGATAAACCAGTAACTACTTTATTATGAAAGTCCATCTTTTCCTGCTACGACCTCCTACTTTGTTGCTAGGTACGCTTCCATTTTCTTTTCCCACTCCTTAGTGTAATGGAGTGCAGTGGCTGCACTGATGCTTGATGACACAAGTTGAAAGTCTGACCTGGTGTCACGGCAGATCTGCAAGAAGCTGCTATTAGGATAGCTGGACAGACATCACAGCTGAGGTGGATGAGTCTGCAGCAGCAGTTTCAGCTCCAAACCCTACTCCTTTTTGCGTAATAAACTAGTGAGCTGGAAGTGAAAATACTGATTGTGTGGGGATGAAGCAAAAAAGTAAGGTTTCTTTCAAAAAGTTTTGAGTTGCTCTTTCAAAGGATGGGATGGTGGCCAATTGGCCTTTCCATCTACCTTCTACAGGTTCACAGTGGCTTGTTCTGACTTTGAATCTGTGTGAATACATTCCTGAAGCTCAGTCCTGGTCTGAGCATTCTATTAGACAGTGGTGTGAAATGTGACCTACCTGAAATGGTGGATGTGCTTTTACTTGTGGAGTTGATTAAAATGAGATCAATGCAACTCTGTCAAGCTATGCTCTGCTTTGTCCACCTTTTCCAAGTCTCTTATTTTCTTTTGTGTTTCTGAATTTGTTTCCTAGTGGTTACATTGCTGTTATATTAATGTAAATGCCGAGCATAGAAGATTCTCTCTTCTGTTTTGAAGTTAACCCTTGGTTTAGGAGGTGTAAAGCCTGAAAATCCTGAATGTTTATTTCCTGTTACTTCAATGCTTTTTTATTTCATTTAATTAAAATGTATGCTGTTGTCATTAAATCATCTAGTACAATATTCTAGATGGGTTTCATTTTCAATTAAAGGTGTTTTTGATTTGTTTATTAAAATGTTCCAACTTTTTTGAAATGCCTGGACTAATTCAGAAATGCTAAATCTGTTGTTTTAATTGCTATGTATGTTTCTTTGCTGACGTCAAAAATCAACAATTGGTCTGTACAAGTTAATATATCACTATGACTACAACAAGATTGGTTTTTCTGTGTGTGTGTGTGTGTGTGTGTGTGTTTGAAATGCTTTGCTTTTACTTCTTGAGGCGTAGAATACTGGGAATTATCTCTTAATCAAGTAATTTGTCAGTATCTTCTATAGTCTTGTAACTTTCGAAGTTTTCATTTTGCAAAACCAGTTGAGGTCTGTAAAGTAGTGAAAGATCTGTTCACTTTGAAGAGAGAGAATTGATAAAAAGCAAGTAAATGTTGCCTGGCTGGCTTAGCTGTACATGCAGAGCCTTTGTGCACATACAAGGTGTCCCAGTCCAAAGTGTGCATGTGTAGCTGTGGGTAGCTTTCCTCAGTGACAGAGGAGAACAAAAATCAGCTTTTGTCTATGGCGGCTCCTGGTCTTCGTGCTTTATTGGTGATTTTTTTGGAGAGATTTTCCATGCTCTTTTTTGTGCTACTTGACTTAATGCCTAAGTTTCCTGAATATCAGATTGTCTTTAAACTTATTAAAAAAAAAAAAAAAAAAAAAAAAAAAAAAGTCCTTAGTATATGTTTGAGCCACTAAGGAGAAAAGGCTCACAATATAAAGAGGTGTTGGCATTGTATTTCCAATTCTGTGACTTTCCTGCTTTATATTCTTCTGGCACCTAGTCCGCAGCATGACAAAGTCTTGTGTGTATGTTTTACAAACTTAAGAAGAAGCTCTTAAAGTGCAAAACTTTGTGAGATTAACAATTCATAAATTTACGTTGAGTCAATTTAAAATGTTAATGGCCTTATATGTGAGATCAAGGCTTCTGATATTTCAGTAATACAATTCCCTAACTTTGCTTTATTCATCTTTTGTAATATACAGACTAATTGACTGACCTTATGGTATGAATATCTTCTGGCATCTTGTGCCAGTAGTAATATCAAATGGTGATTAGTCAGTGCTGCGTTTCTTGTATTTGCATTTCTTGATGTGGAGGAGAACACTGACTTCTCACAAGTCTCACCCTTCACTTGAAAATAATTAGACAGCGCATTTTAACTTGTTAGTTCAATTTTCACAAACCGGATAAATCTCTAAGGTGTATAATAAAATCTCCTCACTGGGCAGTCCCAGTTTGGTGTAATTAGACACATATCACAATTTCTATTCCCTTCCCTAAAATTTAAAAAATAAAATAAAATCCAGTGGCTGGGAGGGGCGCATTTATTTTTTCCTTTTTTTCACTTCTTCGTACTGAATACAAATGACTACAGTAGTGCCTCAGACTGGAATCTATATAATTTAATGTCATGCTGTAGTAGACGTTAGGCTGCTTATTATTTTTTTCCTTTTCTCAGTTTAACTTCTTACTGAAACAAAGACATTTTCAGGATTTTTTCAGAAATCTGTCAAATCTAGTGTTTCTATTTTGCTCTTAGTTTGCTGTTTCTTGGTCACTTCTAAACAAAAAATATCACAAGCTTTTTGTAAACATATCTGAAGTAGAATTAACATTCCTTTGCATAGACTTTTAACTTGAAAGCTATTCAGAAATTATTTGTCATGTGTATGATATCAAAGATCTTCAAGCATGTTTCTTCTGTTTGTGTGGTGCTGCTTTGAAAATTTTTATTCTCATAAAATTGCACAGCTATTTATGGTTAGTATTATGTTAAGATTTGGATGTTGGATTTATAATCCTATATGACAATTTTAAAATGCTTCAAAGGTGATGTTTCAGTTTAATGAGAGGCTGCGAGCATGTGGTAAGAAAAAAAATTGATTTGTTTTTGCTAGTAAAAAGTGCTTAAAAGTGAAATACTTCAATGTAGGTATTTACCAGCATTCTTCCTTCCATTTAGTGGATTCTCTGACTAAGAGTCTTACTGCAGTTGTTGTCTTCCATTAGTTATTTTTCAGCTTTTTGAATCTTTCTGTCGATTTTGATAGAGGTATTTTAGTATGGAAAATTCTAGGCAACTGTAAAGCACCTGAGATTTAACTTGAGAAGAAATGTCCTTATTAAACATCTCATTTGGTACTGAATGTACCTATGTATTACGTGTACCTACGGCTGACAATGAGCAGTGAAACTCTTTTCTCCAAAACTACGTGTTGGGTTTGTCTATGGTGCAGTTATAAACCACTCTTGGATTGAATACTGTTATTATTTTAAGGAAACCTGTTGAGCAAACCTGGATTTATACTCTCTGTTCAAGCTCTTGTCTCTCCTTGCAGTTAGTTATTCATGAGTTTTTCTTGATGTTACCTTTATATGGAACTGACACTTTTCCTCCCCAATGTGTTATAGTGTAAAGACAAAATAGTGACTCAGGATTTGTCAGACTTGCTTAATTTACTCTTCTCGTTACTATGCAAACCATTTTTCCCAATTATGGGAAAAGAAATCAAAGTGAGAATATATGGAACTTAAGCAAGTAGCTTAAAGGGAAGTTAGGAAGAGCAACGAAAGGTTTGTGATGCTGTGGATCTGCGTAAAGTTCTCGTATTACAAGCAGAACTAGAACATGTCGTGCAAATCAGAGCGTTTCAGTTAGCTGGCTACTAGCTGCTTTGTGCAGTGCAGCTTAGTGGTCTCAGCTTTATCTAAATCTGAAGTCTCTTGCAGTGCATCGCACTGTTCTTTGAACCGGCAAACCTTTATTTCCATTCTGTGCAAGCCATGCTGTGAAGGTGTGAAGCGGTCCTGTGTTTTGCCCAAAATGGAGTTGGCAGGTAGCCATTGTAAGGGACATTTCTAACCTGAGAACACTCTTGCTTTCCCAGTTTGTAATGTAGTACCAGAAGGCCAGAAGTAAAATTTGCCATGTTGGAACTTTGGGAGAATGGAAGTTAGTAGTAATAAAAAGACAAAATACAGAAGGCAAAAATAGATCAGAGGTGTGGTCGAGTCAGAAGTAAAACTAGTAAGGCAGACTCATAATAGACCATTGAGAATCAGTTTGCTAACAGCATAATGCCTAATAATAACTGTAGTTCATGCGTGTAAGGAGCTGAAAGCCTCCCAGAATATTGGTGGGACCTATAGGTGACCAAAAAATAAAAGGAGTGGTTGAGGAAAATCAAGTCATCAGATGGATTTTAAATGCATTCCTTACACTAATGCTCTGTACAGAGGTTGAGGAAGCAACTACAAATCAGGAGGTCTGAATTCTGCATTGAGCACAGCTCAGAAGTGTGGCAGAGGCTGTCATATTTTCAGCATAACTACTATTGGGAAAGAATTGAAACAACTTTCCCTTGGGCTAATTCTGTTCGGTCTGCTGGAGGTTTTTTAATTTCTCCAATGCCCTCAGTATGAGTGTTATGACATAATAAACTTGTACTTTCAAAATATTTTTAGAAGACTCACAAAGAAATCAAACTGTCCCACAATAGAAAGGAAAGCCCTTCTACTTCTTAATATCTGGTTAATAATTAGAAAAGTGTTGGAATAAATTATCAGACTTCTTTGTAGAGATGTTTGCCAGCAAAATTGTGCAAGGGTCTGCACTACAAGCTGTGTAGCTACGTCATAGCTAATATAAGTAAGAGAATACAAAACAGGTTCTGTACTATTCAGTCTTTCTCATACTGAGAGTTGTAGGAGTCAAAAATGAAATTTTGTTACTAGTTTTAATTATACATATAATTACAAAGTTTCCAAAGTTATCCTGTGCTGAGATAAAATTTGTGCTTTTAGTCTCTGTACTATTGTTAAGTAGTGGTGATTAAACAATTTTTTAGATAAGTAAATGGACAAAGATTTGCTTTCCATTTTAAGAACCAAGGTGGGATATCATACCTTTTCTATTTTTGTATAATTTTATAGAGGTTAATGCCAACATTTAGGCTATGAAAAGCAATCATATAGCAGATCTTAAAATAAATAAATAAAATCTATTACCTTTCTGGTAGTTCTGGTTTTATGCTTGGCTCCTGATTGGGGTTTAGGAAAGAATTTTCTCACATTCTAGGTTAAAAGCAGTTGACTTTTTTTTTTTTTTTTTTTTTTTTTTTCTTCCAGTAGTGGATATAATTATGGTTCTAGGATGATTTGAATTGCTAGCCATGCTTCCATGCGGTAATAAGCTTATCCATCTATGTGTTGTGTGTTTTTTAGATAACAAATCCTAATGTAATTTGGGACCACCAACTGTTATTGTGATGCAGGGAATATTTAGAATCAAGAAGCTCTGTTGCTGTCCAGTTTGCTTCAAAGGTGCTTAAATGCTGCTGTAATTGCACTAGAAAAAAATGTTTAAATGTTTCTACGCTTACGAGTAGTAGAGCTTTGTAAAGATTTAATTCTTGTACTTATTTAACACTGTGTTGTGAATTTTCCCATTAGCTTAAATTAAGTAGATCGGTACTTTAAGTGGAAGCAAATGTGTAAGCCTTCACAGGATTGTATTTTAAGTGGTGAGGCAGTATGTGAGTACGGTTGGCAGAGCAAGAAGTATCAGCACATGTCGGTCTGCATTACTGTCAGTAGTCAGAGCACGTGAGTGGCCAGTCCGCTGTTGCAGGTCCTCCTTTCATCTCAAACTGTAAATCCTACTGTGAGTTTCAGATTATGACATACAGCATTTTCTAACTTCAGCAGAAATACACATACGTAACATTATCTGATCTCATTTTAATGTTTTGTTGATGTTTTAGAAGATACAGCAAATTATAAAGAAATCTGAAAAACGTATTTCAGCAGTAAGCTGTTTAAAAATGAGGACCTTGTATGCTCTTTACTCTTATTTTCCTAGTACATTAATTTCTCCCAGTATAAGAGATTGTTCTGTGAGACACCCAGTTACACCACGGGCTTACACTGTTCTGGTTTTTAGGTACTGGTAACATTTATATGCAGTAACCTTTACAAATTAAGAGTGCATGGTGTTTTTTTTATTTTTAATAAATAGTCAGATGTATGAATATCTGGCTTAAAAATCATGAGTAACAAAGAGAAAGCATGCGTGATTGCAGAATAATTAGCGAAATTGAACTGGGAAATTGCATTCCACAGATGAAAGGTTGGATTTGAATACACAATTCCCCTCCGTAAAGTGGGAAAAACAGTACAGAAAGCATGAGGATGAAGTGAGATGATGAAGGCAAAAAGTATCACTGCATCTCTGGCACTTTCTTGTGCCAGTAGTAAAGGAAGAATCTGTGCAAAAATTACCTTAGGCATGAAATTAGACATTTGACTTATACGTGGTGAAAAACCTGTGTTGTAGGTTTATGTTTGCATAGTATGCATTGATCAATCAACCTCTGACCAATTGTTTCATTTAATCTGAAATACATGTAAATAAATTAGAATTAAATAAAATTGCAACAGATCTGTTGGAAGGGATCTATGAAGATTGAGTCCAACTGCCTGACCGCTTCAGGGCCAACCAACACTTAAAGAACTGTATTGAGGGCATTATCTTAACTCCAATCACACTGAAAGACGTGAGGCATCAACTGCTTTGCTAGGAAAGCCTATTTCAGTGTCTGAGCACCATCAAGGCTGTGCATTTCAGAACTCTCAGGCAAACCTTGGCACATTTACTCCATCTGCAGCATCATTCTTTCTGGAGATTTTGTCGGAAAATACAAGTCTTAACCAGAACAGGGCTGCACAGCATGTTGGCCATCTGTAAACACTGGCTTTTTGCCTTCTGCTACAGACTTTACCCTATATTTGGCAAGGAAGTAGGAGAATTCAGTTCTATTTTCATCAAGTAGTAGAAATTCTTGCCAGTTTAGCAATAGATGGATAGAAGGCTTGGCACTACTTTTGATGCCCATTCTTTTGCTTCCATTCTTGGCCTGGAGTTTTTGGCAGTATAGGCTTCCCATGCTGTGTGTAACCATCTTTTTACTACAGTTTGGTCTGTAGATGTGGGGGAAAAATTCGTGGGGTAGGTATCACTTATTCAATGGGCAACAGGTTTGAGTCTGCTCAAAATAGGTGCTTTATTTAAAAAAACAAACAAACAAACAAAAAGCAAAAACAAAACAAAACAAAAAAAACCACAAAAAAACACAAAACAAACAATGAAAAACAACAACAAAAAGAAACTCTGCATAAACCAACAAATGCAACAAAAAAAGCAACAAACCCCAAGCATTTTTTACTCAATGATAATTCTTCAAAATATCGTGAATTCAGGTTTATTTTTTGAGGTATAGTTTTCAGCTGAGAGATAACAAAGTTAGACCAGTTCTTAGCCTATAATAAATTTTGCCATTGTAAATTTGCTGGAGTATGGGAAGTTTTGTGAAAGGAAGCTGGTGTGTTTCAAGGAGATTTGAAGCTTCAGTTCAGTGCAAGAAACCAACTGAACAAAGAGAGCTTATTTTTCTTTATAGTTTGTTGTAAAGGTTGGTGTTTTATCTAGCAATTTATTTTCTTACTGATTTGGGGCACTGCCATGGAGATTGTGGAGAGCGAAGTCTAGAGGATATATTGTTAGAGAATCTCCTTTCCTTTTTGGACCTGGAAAAAGACTATTTGGACACTGTAATTTGCTTGTAGTGCTTTTTCTGATACTTTTTTAGGATTTTTGTGTTCTACAGATGATGAAGGGCTTCAATTTAAAAAACAACTCTGTTCTACTCATTCTGATTAATATTTTGTGGTTAAGCTAAGAAATGATGTCTAAAGACTATTTGGAGAGATGGGCATGTGTGAATTATGGAACCTTACAATGCTAAACACACCTGTGGCATGTTTTGAATTTTCAAAGTGGCTGAAGTTTAGAAAAACTTCATAAACCTGCAGACATTTTGCAATGTCTACATATAAAATATCATTAAAATAGCTTAGGTGTGGTGAGACACAAAGATTTAATAATGTCTGTAAGGAAGAATGGGTAGCTGTTGTACATCTGTTGCTTTATTCCTTTATTTTTCTTAGAGTTATTGAAGGTAGAACTGTGAGAGGTTTTCAGCAGCTTTCCAGAGCCAGATGTGTATTCAGTAAGCCATGAACACAGCACTTCTGGACTTCTGTTCAGCCCTGAGTTGTTACCATGCTGACCAGTCTGCACAGTGCTCAGCTGTGCCTTGCCTGTAAGCAAATTGGTGATGCTTCTGGAAACCATTGCTATAAGTTATGGGAAGGAGTTGCTAAAGGTTGATGATGAAGTTATTTTCTGCTGTAATGTGGCTTTACATGTTTGAAAGTAATTTTAAGTTTACCAGTTAAAGAAAGGTCTCAGTGGCATTTACTCATTCTGTATCACAAAATACTTCTTAACCATCACAGATTGGGTATCTGGCAAAGTGCTGTATGATGACTCTTAGCTAGAGAAGAATACCAAAAATGCTTCCTGGCTTTTTAAAAATCTCTACAATCACCCAGACTCAAGCCTTGTTAACCTATTTTCCAAGGATGACTGAGTTTCTTAGTAATGGATGCATCTTTAAAGTAATTTATACAGCAGTGTACAGTTACAGAGGGGAAATTATTTCCTCCCTAGAAAAATGAGCAATTGTTGTCTCTGTAGAGTTTGTAGAACAGTGAACTCTGTCCTATTTAGATTCACTGAAGTTGCTTGAATGGCGCATCTGAAGGTCTCATGTCCAGCCTCTTATCACTGTGTAGGACTTGAAAACATTTTTCAGACAGCTTTAAAAAATTGGTGTTTCTAGTCACACTGGCAACACTGTGCTTCTGCTAATTAGAAAAAATCTGAATTTCCTGCTTGCTTGAGCTGAATAGTATCAGTAATCATTAGATTTTAAAACTTCATATTTGAGGAAAATTGAATAAGGAAAAAATTTGAGCTGTAATTGTCTGGAAAAAAAGGAGTGAACTCATCTACCTCCTGGTATTGGTATAAGGAAGCCTGTATGATTCTGAATGGCAGACAAATAAGTGGTAATTTCATCATGCTGGAGGCTAACCAAAAACTTAACACCTGATGATGGTCATAATCAATGTATTAATACTCATTTTAAAGAAAGAATATTTAGATTTTATTGTCTGTTGGATCCTATTCCAGAGAAGCTTTACTAATGACTCTCTGTTGACAATAGAGACTTGTGATCCCAGGAGCATCAACTATCTCACAGACGTGACTGTTATCTTTGTACTTAAAGCAAAACCACCAAAACACACAAGTGGGATACTTCCTACTGAATTATATTTCTGCAACATAGCAGGCAACTAGATATATTTCATGAATCAGACGTTGTGTTCCTGTTACTAGTATTACCTGTCCTTGCCTGAAGCACCCACAGAACAAACATACTTTTGATCTAAAAACACTAGAAAATTGCAGTGGACCATACTGAAGCTCTTTTATTTGTGTTATGCCATCTGCCAGCAGTGAGCAAGAAAGTCTCAGAGGCTCAGAGGCATTGATTTTTTTTTTTTTTTTTTTTTCCTCCCCCAGATAGATAAAAAGGAGCTCTACCCAGCAAGATGTGTCCCTTAAAGTCATGGTATTTACATGGCCAGAACATATATTACATTAAAAAAAATAAAATAAAAATTACAAATGCTAAAGGTGCAGTGCCATTCAAAAAAAACCAGTTCTAACTGTGAAATGCTTTGATGTCCTTTCCAACAGATAGGTCATTTAAATACGACTTTTTGGTCACCAGCAGTGGCAGTAGCTCTTCTTTCTTTATTAAGTTGGAGTTTATGTTGAATTTTACCTTTCCCAGTATGCTTTACTGCTTAAATCCCACTGGTGAAAACCTGTGTATTTTTATATGTGAGTAGAATAAAATATCTAGTTGTCAAACTGAAGAATTCTTTCAAGTATATATTAAAGAGAGCCATAAATGTCAGCCTTAACAGACAGCCTTTGAGGGTGGTCTAGTTTTGCTATGAGACCAGATGACCTTCAGAGGTCCTTTCCAAACTTAACCTTCTGTGATTCTGTGTGTTAGTTGGTTAGTAATGAAGTTCCTAAATCAGCTGTAAAATGAACTTGTTGTACTGACTAGCTAGTTAATAATGCAGGTGGAAAGTGTTCTTTGTGTAAACATTCAGTGGTCAGACAACTTGAATTTGAACTGGTAGGTCTGATAAGGATTACTGATGGGATGTAATCTGATGACCTGCAGTTACAGATGCACTTCATATAAATATTTTTAAGTAAGATTTTTTTTCAATCAGATAACTTTATTTTATTTGTTTTTCATATGTTTCTACCATCTTTTTTCCTCCCCTTGTTCTTCTGTCCCTTGTACTGTTCTGGTGTACTTAAATTACACTTGCCAAACCTGTCTACTGCTGCAGACTCTTCTTAGGTTTACTTTGCCATTTCTAAAGAATGTTGTTGTTTTTGGTTTTTCTTTTTTTTTTTTCCTTTTTTTTTTTTTTTTTTTTTTAAATAATCACTTCAGATTTTTTATTTTTAATTCACTGAAATGGTTGACATGGACAAAAATAGCCTTCTGATTCACGTAGTGTTACTTTTGATTATTTTTTAAAAGCAGGAACAGAGACAGGAGAGGCTGTTGGATGCCAGACTCATGGGAGCTGTTGAGAATCCAGAGCAGCCTTTGCTGTATTCTCAGTCTTGTTCAGACTGTCTATTTCCTGAAGTAACTACAGCTTTTACAGATACAGCTTTCTCTTACATAATATTCAAAGCAACTGGTAGTAGATCTTATTCATGGTGGAGACCTTGACAAGTAAAGCTTTCTATTCCAGTATCATTTTCTAATGCCTGGTGTTAGTTACATCTTTGCAAACATGGGCGAAGCTCTAATTATGGGTAGTAAATTAGGCTTTACAACCTCCAAGCTGTTCCAGGGACATGACTAATATTTTAATGGAAATGCTACTAGAAATCACACAACAGGGATGTGAACCAAACTCAGTGAATGTTAGTACAGGGATTAGTATTTCTGCTCTGATTTTTCCAAGAGTACATGGCCTGTCTTATACAGAATATCTCCTGGGCCACTGAGTCACTTTTTAATAACAAACCCTGCTTTCCACATCCCACAGTGGGCTAACATCAGCTTTAGAACTCTCTCTCTTTTTTTTTTTTTTTTTTTTTTTAAATTATTTTTACTTCATTTTTTCTAATTGCAAGGGTTAGAGACTATTGGTTGTATCCGGTGTGATTTATTGCAGGCAGAAAGAATGCACTTTAATGAAATTTGATTAAGAGTTGTCTCTGAAAATTAACCTGGAGTGTCTGGAAAGGCTGAAGGTGAAAGTGTGGCATAAAAAATTCCTTCTTTTTGTAGCAATTGCTGTTCTCTATCCTGACTATTGGATGTATGTTCACATATCAAGGCCACCCCCAGTTTGTGTCAGCACATCAATTTGTGTGGAAGCAGAGTAAGTTGGATTTGTTTACTGTTTCTGACTTTTTTTTTTTTTTTGAGATCTCAGTGACTGTGTTTGGCTTATTGGTTGCTTATGATGTTACTGCAGAACTGGTGCAGATTAAGGGGCAGTGGAAAGAGGCAGGAGTTGGAAGTGAAGCTGATATTTCTGCTGAAGTTACAGAGTGCACTTAGGGCTTTGTTCCTTGGTAAGGAAAGCCATCACTGCAAACTAACTGAACAAAAGACTGCCCATAAAACTTAACACTGTAGTGCTTCATCTGATTAAATATATCCACTGATTTGCAGGTGACACTGAATCCTGGAAACACTGTTAGAGTATCAGGGTGTGCCAAATTCTGTTTGTTCTTACTAAAGCAGCATGTGTAGTGTACTTCTGTTCTTCATAGTGTGCTAAATGGCAGAACTCCTGTCCATCAAAGGTATAGCTACTCTGAACTATAAATGAGAGGGGGGGAAAAAAAGAAAGCTATTTGTTTTTATATTGTCTGTAGTTGGTGAAAATGCTTGTCTCTAAGCTCCCTGTTGCAAATGTCTTTCAAGGACATGCGTTCCATATAAACAGTTTGGATCTAAGGGCTTTCTGTCAGAAGCAAACGAAACCAACTTTACCACAGTTTCTGTTCTGCTTCAAAGAAATAGCAATTTGTTTTTGATATAACTGCTCCTAGAAAATGGTCTTCAACAGGTTTTGCACAGAATACTTGAAATACTGTGTTTGTATTTGATGTTTGAGAACATATGTCAAAGAAGAGAGTTGCCCTTGTTTATTTCTCTTCACAGGACTTATTCATATTAGTAAGATGATTCCTTTTTATTCTACCCTAATTCCAATTTTGAGACCTGCTCTATTCCAAGAAGCATGTGTGTCCCCTTCTTTCTTCAGCTAGTATGGCCTCATATGAGTGTGAGATTATATTCTTTATGACTTTTTAAAAATTGCTTGCCTTGCTAAGATGGTCCTCTGACACTGAATTATTACATTATATTATTTATTTCCAGAATACAGGAAGTTTTCATCATTGCTTTGTTTTCTTAAGCGTTTCATTAGAAATGCATTCTGTAATGCTTTCTTTATAAGCTGGAGGGACGTGGAGCCTTTCTTTCTGAGTAGTAATGAAAACACCAAACCTCTATTTAGGCATCATTTTTTCTCCATTTTGAAGCCAAAACAGGGGTTTAGCTATTGATAATTCTTTGAAGCAGGTGGTCTTGAGAGGAATTTATTTCCTTGCCTTCAAGAAGTGCAAAATTGAGATTGAGGAGAGGTTACAGGTCAGTTTTATTTCACATCTAGCTTATTTACTGTCATGGTGGTTTTTTGTTGTTGTTGTTTTTTTTTTTTTTTGTTTTTTCAAAATGAGTGTTTTGAAAATATATACAGAAATACAGACAACCTGAAGTAGGAAGGCATGCGTACCTGTTGTGACCCAAGGAGTTACTAAGAGTAGCTCTTTGGAGACGTTCCTTTAGACCCCCATGTGTTGGTTTTGTTTTTTTTTTTTTTTTTTTTTTTTTGGGGGGGGGGGTTTGGTTTTAGGATATCTTTCTCCACAGATCTCTCGGTTTGAAAAAACAAACAAAAAACATGTTAAGTCATACATCCTAGCAGGCAGAAGAGCTCTTATGTTATCAGTGTTCTTGCGTGCTTTCTTAAAAATAAGATGCATTTGCATAAGCATCTCAAAACAGATGACTTTGTGTGGGATAGAAAAGTTATAAATAGCTTTCTGCATGCTATTGCTTTTCTTCAGATTGTATTCTTATTTTGTCATCAGATAGTCTTCAAGAACTTTGTTTATAACAATTCAGATCAAACTTTTGAATCATGTATTCATGTTAAATTGTAGTAATAAATATGGGTAATACTTCATGTTAGAAAAGGTAAAAATATACACAGAACAAAAATTGTACAGATCGCAGAAAAGTATTCTGGGAGTGAACTTCCCTTCTATGTGCTTCATAACAATGCTATATATAAAAGACTTAGTGAAACAAAATCTTAAAATATTTATTAGAGAATTCGGTGTATCAACATCAGAACTGTCAAGCATTAGAGGGTAAAGGAGCTAAATTTGTTAGTGATACAAAACTACTGCCAGTTAGAAATAATTTGGTACTAAATAGAGCATAGATTGTCACGTTTTACCAATTCTCATATGCTTCTACTTCACTGTCGTGATCTTTGAAAAATCAAGAGTGTTTGAGAACAGGAAAATCAGTTTCTTACTCAATTCTTTGCAAATTTGTTATATATTTTTTTTTTTATTTCTGTAGGTCATAGCCATTGAACATGAAATGCCCAATACCAAGTATCTTCCAAAATAACTTTGGTTCATTTTGAAAGCTATATATTGGATGTTGCGAACTGTTGAATTGCTTTTCCTTTTGGTTTATTGGTGCCTTGATGTGAGAGTTTCTGTGCTTATATTGCACACAAGTGTTTCCTTTCTGTGCTTTTGAGTTTTGTCTTACTGAGCATCTCCTTTGTCTTGTACTGCAGCAGTTTGGAACTACATGAGATTATGGTTGTACTGTAACTGTTTGTATCTAAGCTTATTTGTTTTCAGTAATTGTGATATATACCTCAGTATTTTGGATGCATTTTTTACATTAACTATCTTTGCATCAATTTAAAGTATATCTGAAGGAGAGATGTTTATGCTGGTGCTGCAAGAATGCAGTTGGACCCGCAATTGGGAATTTGTTTGAATTTTATTTAAGTTGGGGGATAAATTTTTTTTTGTTTTGCCTAACTGTATGTAAATCTCATCATTTGTATAGTGTGCATACTTTTGAACCAATTTTGAATGGAGAAGACTGTCCTTATTCCCAGTAGCCTTTTCTTCAAATCTGAAGCATGTTTATTACTGAAACAACTTGCTTACATTGCTCAAAGTAAAAGAGGTAAGAGGACCTCTTAGCTGGGGTAAAATGACCTTTCCAAAAGAGGTAACAGCTTGTATTTGAAGGAACTCTAAGTACTGTTGCATCCAAAAAGCAGATCGTGTCAATTGGTGTTCACTTTGTATGACACCACCTCTTTCGTAGTGTTACGCATTTACTTTTTGGACCTGAAGTGTCATACAACTTCGATGTCATGTTAAGTAATTGTTTTATTTTAACTTTATCCTAATTATAAAGGGAAGAAAGACAGGAAGTCAGTATACTTACGGAGTTACAATATCTTTCACATTTATGTAAACCCTTCGTACATAGAGTGACTACTTAAAATGAAGAATCAGGTACTGTAATAGGAGAATTCCACAACAGATTTTTGGTTTTAGTTCCTGCTCTTTCATATTTAGGGAATTTGATGAATGTATATAATTGTTGGTAGAATTGGTAAGCAAATGGCTTAAAGAATGGTCAGATAACAGCGCCAGTATCCAACAGAAGGGCTAAGATGGCTGTATGGAAGGCATAAAATATCAGGCAATCACTGTGCAGCTTGCAAGAAATGTATTGTTTTAAGGGATTTGGGGATCTGTGTGATTTACAATGGGTTCTGATTTCCCCATCTTTAGCATTACGACTTCAGAAGAGAGTTAAGTGAGTATCAAAATGGCTGTACAATATAGTTTTCATTGTGTTAGGGTAAAGTTTTAATAAATGATGATGTATAAATAGATGCTTTTTGTACACAGCAAAATGATCTTATTTTCTATGCAGGTGCACTTTTTTTCTTTTATGACAGATGTGTGTGTCAGTTTATCCTGCAGACTCTACCTATAGCAGCACTCTTTTTAAGTACACTGAGGTATTACAAAAAAAAAAAAAAGGCCCTGCAGAGGGCCTATTTCCTATTCATGAAAGTGTTTCTACTATGTATTTGTAAATTCAATCAGTAGTAAATTTCATTGGACGCCTACACCTGCACGTGACAATGTTGGTGTTTCTAACAACTATTCAACTATACTTTAAGACAGTTTCAGAAATATTTTATTGATACTACTGATTTGCAGGCTGTGTGTATGTTTAGAGTCTTCTTTAGAGTCCTCTTGTCTGATTCGCTCTAATAGAATATACTTGTGAATTTCTACCATCACAACTGTTTCTATGGAAATTAATTATGGCAATACTCAAGGAATAAAATGTGAAATTCATGATGACTTTACAGGTAGAACACTTGCTCTCAATCTTATTGATTGGCATGATTAATGGGAAACTGAAATCATGAATCTTAACAACATTGTAGTAAAGTGTTTGAATGATTGTTTGAGTTCCCTGATTCTTTCAGTAGATTTGCCTGCTTTATCCTTGTTTGTGTAACTAAAATTCAACCTGCAGCACCCTGTGTAGGTCTTCTGGAACTTCAGATGTCTTGGCAATGTCATTAACTGTTGGAAGAGGAGTTGTGGGAAACTTGGTAGGAAAACCAGCAGAAGAATTTGAAGACATCTTTGGATTAGTGAGGATATGCTCATTCCAGGTTTAACACTTATAAAAACAAAGGCAATCCACCTCTTCATGTTTGTTCCAAGTACGCAGACTATAGAAAATTCCAGACCTTAGCTGGATGTCTAGCATATGGCAATTTCTAAAACCTGAGCTAGTCCCTAGTGTTCAGAACACTAGAATTTTTCTAAGTATCATGCTTGTCATTTCACTTACAAGATCACTTCAGCCACATAGGGAATTAATTTTACAATCTGGACTGTATAGCTGGGCTATTTCACCAATCTGTAGTTAAATATTTCCCTAACTATTTTTAGGGGGGAATCATTTTTAAGTGGTTGCATTTATATCCATTTTCGTGTTGAGTATGAGTTTAGCAGAGGTGGAATATAAAGCAGATAAGGAGAATTCATGTTTCACATTTACAGGAATGGCATTCTCAGGAGACCAGTTTACAGTTTCCACTGATGATTATCAGCAGCAGAGACATGTGATCCATTAATGCCTTTATGTCATTGGCAAATGTCTTGGCATTTATACAGGTTAGAAGGAGAAACTGTTCTCTCAGGCTGTCCACTAAACGGAGTGCATTGCACTCACCAGATTGATTTCACCTTGCTTGCTTAGAAGTTGAGCATACTTTCATAGATCTGCTCTTTCGTGGATCTGGTGGTTCAGTATCTTCTTTTAGCCATGGAATGTTCCAACTGTTAATGTTTTATGTGACTTGAGAAATTATTGAATAAACTCACAGAAGAAAAATCTGTGAGTACTATCAAATGATGCTTCTTGCTCAGGAATTTCTTAAAACCAGAAGATCGTGAAGCTAGGAAAGTATCTTCGGTGGCTTTAGGAAGAGATGGGTAATACATCAGGCATTGGTATGAGGACTGACACAGTGATACCTTGGTGCTTGTTCCACCCTGACAGAGAGGGAAAGCTCCCTCCAGCGGACTGCAGAAGCAGGTTTGACAGTGTGAGGTATGATCCAGGCAACCGGTCTGCTTTGCCCTAATTAGGACTGCAGTGGTTAAGTGGAAAGTCACTCAGTATATATCACATGATCACTGCTGTCTAGGAAGATCTGCACCTTGATGCTACTTTCCCACTTTTCTGATCCTAAGTTTCAGTTTCTTGTACTTCAGTTTCTCTGCAGCAGTTGTCTTGCAAGAAGAGAACCCAATCTTAACTTTTCCTCACTGTTTTTGCCAGATTAGTACCCAAATTTGCATTTCTGACCCTGTTGACTGGGGAGATTCAGTCTGATGTGACATTACTGGCAGCTAGCTCCTGCTGGCCTGGCAAGGTCCTGTTCCTCAAAAGGTGCCTGATTCGTAGCTGTGAATTTTTGTCTGTTCCTCAGATAACTCTGCATTCTGGCTGTGAAATCCAGCGGTTCCTTATGGCGCTATTGGTAATTTCTGACACTACTCCCTCACACTAGTGCCCATCCATTGGCAGTGTCTCATGTCCTATGCAGCTTGCTGTGCTCAGGCCTCAGCCTTGCTGGCAGCCTTGTTGTTTCCCTGCAGCCCTGCTGGGAGGAGATCCATGCCCCTGGGGGAGGTCTGCATGCCATCTCTGCCCACACCATCAGAGCTGTGCGGCTGGTGTAAGTCTCTGAGGAGCTGTGTGATCAACAGCCACAGAAGAGCCTTTGCTCTCACTGCTGTAACTGTTCTTAGTAAAGAAACTGTGCTGTGAGGGAAGCATCAACAGTGGCAAAGAAAGTAGTTTTAAGATTGGTGGAATCGCAAGTGTTCATGATTGGACAGGATGAAGTAATAGAAATAATTTTAATGTTGCCACTGAGATTTCATAATTTAACACTTTGTTCAGAACACTGAGTGCCCCTTTCAGGTATGTTTCCCTAAGGAATGAGATTGGGTGGGCAGGTTTCTCTCTTGTATGCTGCGACAGGAAGGGGAAATAGGAGCAGATTCCAGTAAGAATGTAATCCTGATAACAAATATCGCTTATGTGGAATTTAATAAAAATTGTCTTGGAAAATGTGTAATGTAATTTATTTCAGGAAGATTGGAGAGTTGCTATTAAAATATTAGGTAAGAGATGATGATAACAGAGATATGAACCCACTTAAACTTTTATGTATAATATTTACAAAAAAAATTTTTAATAAATTCATGGGCGTTACCAGTTGTTTCTTGTGACTATAACCACAAGTGATGTGTGAGCCTAGTAATTAAAAATTATGTCAGGATTTAGAAATCAGTCTTAGTAATTTGCAAACTTTTTCAACTAAACAGATGTGTTCTTGTTTGAAATCCATGTTGTGTATAATACAGTTTTCATCTGTAGAATGTGACCGTGTGAGATATATAGATCTGAGACATAATTTTTCAACAGAGCTGCTGGTCAGTGACATCAACAGATAAGGATTTTATCACAAGAGAATGCTAGCAGGGAATAGTAGTTTCCAAACAATGCAATTCTACTACTGCATTATTAACTAGCGACTTTATGGTGGGGTACAAGTTAATATACCACTTCACAGCAAATGAACCCTGGCACAGTGTTTTTATGTTTTCTGTAATGTGCTCGAAGTAGTTTTACTGAGTTTGGGGATATATACTATGGAAACAGAAAGGAACTCCCTATATAGTCTTTTCTCATGTGCTTGTGTATTTTGCATTAGTCAAAATACTGTTGGAAGAGAAGTTGGAAGACAATTCAGTGTTTTATTAAGAGATGTAATGGTATCTGTTAACTAGTGTGCCCTTTTATTTATGATGAAATTTGAGAGGGATAAAAGGGATTTGTTTGCATACGCATTTTTAAGAGCGCTTGCAGAAAGCTTCTGTTATAGAGCTAATGAATTATTTTTCAGATAGAGAGGATAAATAAATTTGAGTGCAGTGAACTATGACTTCTGAACAAGTTTATAGACACTAGTGGTAGGTTACTGGCAGTTTGAGAAAAGAATAATAACAAAATAAATCCCACAGTTCTGCATATTACGTGTTAGAAAGCATTAAGGAATAATTGTACATTCGTTTGTTTTGATTTCCTTTATGCCTAAGTGAAATTTCCTGATCAAAGGAGAAAAACATTGTACTTTTTGTATGTATTACCCAAATTGTTTTCAAATCTTTAAGCATTCCATCTGCATTATGACAGAACTGTTCATTCTGTGCTGAGGTGAAATAAAAGAATAAACATCTAACTAAAAATCTAGCACCTTTATGGGCTGTTTGCATTCTTGCTTGCTGCAGGAGATTCGAGAATGCTAATGGTGTTTTATTGATTGCAGTGAACGGTTGAATGTTAATAACTGAGTGCTGGCGTGGCTCAGAAAAATAGCACGAATCACCACTTGGCTGCTAAGATGGGAGATTTTTTCTGACAGTGTAACTGTGTAATACTTGTTTTGATCCAGGAAGTGAATTAAAGTTGACAAACTGAGAGACGGGAAGATCCCATCTCCTTCAAAGACACAGGCTATGCTTTTGTCTTCAAGTCTTTTGCTCTTAAGACTGCATCCAGCAGATCTGATACTTTCTGTATGTCAAAGTTTCCTTATTATATATGTTCTTAAAAAAGAAAAGCTTTAGGGATGCAAAGCTCCTGCTGTGACTTCATTGTTCCTATTTAAAGGAAAAAATTCACTTGTTTCCCCAAGTATTGACTGACTTACGGATATGCCACAAGAGTTCAGAGGCCTTTAATGAGATTTTTCAGGAAAAAAACAGGAATATAAAATCTGAGATTTTCACCTATTTTTAAAGAGGACTTAACCGAAGCCATATTCGAACCCCAGTCACCTTCTAATTTTTTTGCATGTGTTTGTAGAAAATATAATGGAGGTTCTTGAAAGTTCTGGTAGTGGTGCAGCAAATACCTGCCTTTTTCAATCTAGTTGACTATTAATCTAGTCATACTTTGTATTCTGTTCAGGACCTGGAACAAAGCGCAGGTATGCATTTGTTGTGTAACTTAGATGCTAAAATTCACAGCTGTGTCATTAGCAGATATCAATCTCACATCTGTAGAATCACTTCTTCACGTTTTTGTTTTATGCCTTATTTAGAGAGAAATCTTAGCTATTGTAATGAACACTTCTGTTCAGCATTTGTACTGAGAATTTCATTAATTAGTCATCTTGCTATTTTTGAAGAAGGAATCTTTAAAATTTCACTTCAGGGAAAGGAATCTCTTGTAGCAGCAGATGCTCTGCCTTGTTAGTAATGTGTTTTTCAAATGTGTTTTATGGCTCTTGACTGAAAAAGCAGGATTTTAGAGGATGACGTGAAGGAAAGAATAGTGCTGTCTGTCATTGATTCTTATTTCAGACTTCAGGTTGCAGCCTGCTAACTCCTTACATCCTATTACCTTCCTACTTTTCAGCATACTGTTTACTAATTTGGCTATGAGTGTTTGAGGTTATAGCTGTTACTGTGACTCTTTCCATTTAGTAATAGAAATCACAAGCAGCGTAACATTTATTACACTCACTGCTCTTCATTGTATGTGTGTCAAGAAATGGCATGACTGATTTGTGCCCAGAACTGCCATCATCCATCAGTCAGGTGGATAAAGCACTTGAAACAGCTTGGGTGTGGGTGAGCAATCTCTGTCTACGGTGGAAGTAAGTTTCAGTCCTTATTTTGTGAAAGAAGGTGCATAGAAGGGTAATCACTTCCATGTCATAAGGGCAAGTGGTGTGTAATGGGTATGTTAGGTGCAGAAGTGCTTTCAGACTTTTGGGATGGCAAGAAAGTAGGTGCCCCTCATTCTCTATGACTGGTAGGAGTTGGTTTGACAAGGGGCAGACTTGGATATAGAAAAATAATTTAAATTTTCCAACCTGACTAACTCATGGATTTTCTGCCTGGGGGCAGATGTTCTCTGATGATGTTTCACTAAAAAGTGAGGTGAAGAATTAAATTTTCACTTAACAGCTGCCTGTCCATAAAGATGTTTCTGTCATTAAAATTTAATACCAGCAAAGATGTGATTATCTGTGGACATTAAGCAAACTCTGCAACATATATCATTGCAGAAGTATTATCCTTTTAATTTGCTCGCCTGTCACTGAGTGGGTTATTTTGTATTTCTTTCTCTACATCGTTTTCTTCTTAGCTTAGGGAATGTGTACCGAGTACACTCTGATTTGATCTAGAGAATCCCTTTGTGGTATTGCAGCCGTAGAAGAAGCAATAAGACTGAGACAGATTGCACAAGGAGGATTCCCCCAATACAAATGAATTTTATACTACCTAACCCATTTTAGTCATTTATTTTATAAAATTCCTTTGTTGGCAGAAGCACGGTTTTGCTGCTGTAATTACATATGTGCTTGGTCCATTTTGTAGTACAGCAAATCTATGAAGAACTACGGTATTACCTATTCACAACAGGAAAATTGTGTGCTATCAAACTGTGCTTAGTACGAGGTGTGTCATAATGTAACTGTTCCACTTAAGAGGAAAAACTATCTTATGTCAGGGAAACTCAGTTGTTCACAGTCTCCCATTCTTTCATGCTTTTTTCCTTCCCCTGGAGAATATTTAAGAATGTAGGCTTTGTTATTCAGTATCTTTATAAAATGCTTAAAGCACACGCACAAAAAAACAGCTAAGAAATTTGCTACTCTGTTTATGTTAAAGAGGAAAAAGAGACATTTTTCATTCCTTTAGCATCTTTAATATTAAAAAAAAAAATAAATCTGTTAACTAGTCTGCAAAATTTTGGTAGCAGTTATTTAGGCTGCTTAGGTATTGCAAATTCTGAAAGAAATTCTGCAAAAGAGCTTGCTCAAAAACTTAGACCTCCTTTCTGGTGAACTTCAATTATTTTCTTGCTGTTGACCTCTCTGTAGCTGTTATCATTTTGATAGTACTTTGCTTTCTGAAATATGGTTTTTCATTTGCTTTTGTGATTATCTTCTGCTTTTCTGAGAATTCTTCCAGGTGATTTGTTGATTTGTTTTATCTCTTAGTTTGTACTTTTTTCTATTTGTTTCTTCTCCAAAAGGTTTTTTCTTACACAGTGGTGAGAAGAATATTCAAATAATGTTAGTAACAATTACCTGTATGCTGACAGCTCATTACTGGTGAACTGACACCTTAATAGAACTTACAGCCAAGTTGCATTCATACCACTTTGTGACTGTTCAGTTGTCATTTTAAACAGGTCTGACGTGTTAACTAAATATTCTCTAATCTTTCTCTTACATGTTACTGGTTCTGTGCTTGACTGTTGACCAGTTTTAGTGAAGTTATCAAAACATACAGGTTACTGAAGCAGAAAGCAAAACTAGAGCTCACATTCTGCATTTCCAAAATGAAAACAGATGTTTCCTAGCTAATTGTTAGACTTCTCATAATATCTAGCCAAAAAAGATAACTAGACTTCGAAAAATACCATGCTGAAGAAAATGTTTCTGAAGCGTATCGCTGTATAAGCTAAATTAACTCATTTGCATATTATTTCAAAGTAGCTGTGGGATTCCTACCCCCCTTCAGTTGTAATTTATTCTGGAACTGACTTCCATGTTGTCTGTGCCACCCTACCAATTTTCTTACTATTCAACTGTCAGATTTTTTTTTTTCAATCACTTCTATATGTTTTATGAGGGCTGCTCTGAAAGTAATGCCTCCTATTTTATAATGTCGTCCCACAACATCAGAGATGGATGTTGGTTGTATGGCAGTAGAGATCCTTCCTGCCAATATTCCTTTGCATTCTGTAACTGTGTGACAGCTGGCAGCAGAGGGGCAGCCTGACAACAGTGTCTGATATGGAAGTGTGCAAAAGTAAAGATGTGTGACTAAATTTCTCCATGTGGAAAAAAACGGTGCTCATGGACGCTTGCTGAATTTTATGGAGACTGAATAGTGGATGTGAACACAGAGAGATGGTGGGCAGTGCATTTCAACAGGGTGTCAGTGGGTCATCTTGTGTGGATTTTTATGAGCACAGCATGCAGGCTCTTATTCATTGCTGGTGAAAATGCATAACTAAATGGTGGTGACTATATTGAGAAATAGCTGAGAATTTGCTTGATCAAGTAACATTAGTTGTGCTCTTTGTATCTGTTGCAGTTTCCATGGAAATAAATAGGAGGCATTACTTTCAGGGTGACCTGCGTATCTGCTGCCAATTATGAGAGAGTGGGAGGAAAATCTAGTCACTGCCTTTAACTTTTACAAGTTGTCTAAAAAAACTGCTTTACTATCTGAAGCTCAAAATACTGCGTTGGTTTAAAAAGAAGGACAACTTTGATTTTTGAGTGATGTCAAATGCTCCTTCCAGTTTTCTCCCAGATTTTACAATTCAAAGAGGTTATTTTTAGCTTCATTTTCCCATTCCTATACATCAGGCTTGCTTACTATATAGAGATGTGTATAGGAACGACTAAGAAAAATGTTTGTTTTTGACATGCTTTTAAGCAAAGAAGTACATTTCTTTCGGGGAATGAGAAGATTTCTTGTCAGGGGTTTGTTGCTTTAAATTTGCTTTTGTGTTGTTGCTTGAAAATGATGTGGAGGTGATCATAAAAACGTGGCATGAATGCAGTCTGTTGGTGCAGCTTTATTCATATAGTTGTTTCTTTGCAATGCTATATTAACAGAAGTCAAGTCTCTGTTTAGATGAGTCAAAGGAGGTGTTCAGGCGTGGTGTTCCATCTGCACCATACGGTGCTTTGTCTTGGATGTGTCAGCAGAAGCCCTAAACGTGGTGTCTAGCCCTCTTCATATCTGGTATCGCCATGAGTTTTAGCTTTTTAAAATCATGGGCCTGGAGGATGAACTATCTTCTAGTTTTTCTGAAAAACAGCTTCCCACCTGACTTCCTAGGTATTCATCTTTCCTGTGTTTGGAAAGTATATTTGGGTCAGTGATGTGAGAATTTCTACCCTTGATTCTCACAGAAGATTCAAGTTTAATTTTAAATTTCCAGTATTTAAGTAACCATTTATTTAAGTAACCATTCTTTCAATTCATCATAAATGTTTTGGCTGCTGCTGATGTTGTTCTGCCTCCTCTGGACTGCAATCACTTTATCATAGGATGTGGGACCTAGGTTGGCAGCGTTGTGAAAGCACAGGATGCAGTATTAGTAGGAGCCCTGAATACCGTCTGTGGCCTGGGCCTACGTGGTTGTCCTCTGGGCAGAGGAGGGTCGGGGCTGCTTTTAAGCACAGGCTCTGGCTCTTGTTCCTTACCTGTGCATACTCTGCTGATGGTGACCCTGCTTTGGTTGCTTGACTTCCTGGCTTGACCTCAGATCTGCTTTATTACTGTTGTGCTTCTGTACTTTTCGGAGGGAGCCTGGGTCATGGCTGATCCATTAGGAGACCCGACCTGCCCTGGCAAGGGTACTATAGCACTGTGCTCCGTGTTGGGAGGTCAAAGCCCTGCCCAACTTGTGAGATCTGTACACTATAAGAGGTAACTGCCATCAAATGTAGTTAGCATGCTCAAACAGAAGGAAGTGATTATTCACACAGGCTGTGGTTAAACTGTGGAGCTTCTTGCTGTATGGTGCTATGGTTGCTAAAGGTTCATGAAGTTAATGAAGATGTTCAGTTGGGGAAAAAGATAAATACTGCTTCAGGTATTTGGTGTCTGAAAAGTTCAGGTTTAACAGTGAAATATAGAAACATATAATGTAGAAAAGAATGTAGAAACAGGCTGGGCTTAATGCTTATTAGGTGTTGTCTGTTTTCCGCTCAGGATCTCTTATACTGGCACAGACATTTGTCTGGTCCAGAACAATCACTCTTGTGTTCTTAATGTGAGGTTATTTAAATGTTTTGGGGACGGCAGTGGCAGTGATGGTTATGGTATGCTCTTGAGCTGACGTGTTACAAAATGTTTTTGCTATTCTTATCCTGCTATTCTCAGTACAGGTTGATGTAGCAACAGTGATTTTTATTTTTTTTTCCTCCGGCGACTAGAATGTAATGATCCTTTGTTCTGTTCAGTTATAACACTGCAGCAGCAAACGAAGAGATGACATGCAGGATTAGCTAGAGAGCTACTTCAAATTCTTCCTGATCATTCATGGGAATTTTTTTTCACTTCAGTATTTTTTATTGGGTTTTCTATCCACATAGTGTTTTAAAATTTTAGCTTTGTATAATTCGATTTGAAAGTAAGCCATTAGTTAGCCATGCAGTGTCTGGAATAATATGTGCAAGAACAAGTCACAAATGGTGCATTACTTCTTTGAAGACAACTGAGCTCCACAAGAAGGAATCTTTAGTATGTTTTTGCTTTGTTCATATGAGTGTGCCTGGCTTATATGGTCAAATGTTCAAGCAAGATCAGGCCATAATAAAGAATATGACTCAGTAAAGGAGAGAGAAAAGCTTCATATATGTCAATGAACACACTGGTCTACAGTTCCATTTAGTGAAGCCAAACAAAGATCTTCTTGAAATATTCTCCTGTATTACTTGAGGATTTCATTTGAAATCCAGGTTTTCTCTTCTCTTACTTGGTCCTTCAAGGCTTGTCCTACCCAGGAAAAACAGTTGCATAGAGTTGATGAGCCATTTACTTCAGGTTCCAAAGAAACTTGCTACCTGATTTTGCTTGGCTGATTCAAGAGAGGGTCTGTACTCCTTGGCCTAGTATTTTAAGGTAGGTAGAACCAGATTTGGTGTAAAGCTATGGTTAGGTCACTAAAAAGCTGATGTATGTTTTACATAATTTTTTTGTAAAGCTAATTAACTTATTACAATTTAGGTACTAACAAGATAGTGTTTTCTATTTTAAATCTTCATTCCAAAAGTCAATTTTGTTTGACTTTTTCCAAAAGTCAAACAAAAAAATATTTCCCTCTCAGAAACCTTTCCCTGAATTCAAGAAATTCAAGAGAAGGGGAAAAGTTGTTCTTCCTTTGTTCTTTCCCATCCAGAATATTGTGTTGTGGGTGAGGATCTACTTGATAGCAGCAAGCTAATTTGAGAAATAAAATGTATTTTGTGCTTTTGCAAATAATTTTGCTATTTCTGAAGCAAATGCTTGCTGCTTTTTCAAAACCCATGTTCTTACTTATTTTTCCTATTTCTTAATTTGGCTGAGTTTCAAATTGATTTAATACATTAGGAGCATTTAAGATGTACTCTACAAAGGGAGGCTATGACAAATTGAATGTGTGCTTTTTTTTTTTTTTTTTTTTATTGCATCGCTCTCCCAAACATTCCACAAACTATTAAAAACATATAAACACAAATTGTCACTAATAAATACCTGCTGGTGATTCTGTAATCGCTATTATTAATAATAATAATAATAATATTTACTGTAATGATTTCCTAGAGATTTCATTGCTGGGTTTGAGTTCTGTATTGGAAAGAGGAGATGCTGGAGTAACGTGATGCTGTTGATTCAACAGAGCCTTTATGCTGAAATAAATAGGCAGGTCTCTTGTCGTAGTGTTCAGTAAAGGTCTTAGAAACTAGTATTTACATACGTGTTTTAATTGAACTGTGCTTCTTGCAGCTGAGTTTTGAGTTCATAAAATAAAGTTCAAAACTTATTTAAAAATGTAAAAACTTTTTTTTTTAATTGGTGAAGAGAAGTACTTGGAATGGAGACTGAACTGGAAGTTCAGTTTTCAGCGTCTTAATTAGCGTAGGAAATACTGCAATTAGGTAGTCTGTCTTTTGTAAACCACGAGCCAACAAATAGAAAACCACTAGCACAAAATGTCTGCAATGAGAAAAATAGCTGACTCTACTTGTACTTCCTCATTCAGGGAAAGGGCATCAGGGAGGAGGAGCACAGTGGTAGGGAGACATTTGCTGTTTTATAAACTCTGAGAATCTGCAGAAGTAATTTAGGCTCATCTTACAGTGTGCTGGCTGCTTTATCTCTAGATGAAAACAAAAACAAAACTACTTGCCATCTTGAACGTGATAGCTTTTCAATATATGCTGTGTTTTGGAATGACAGTTTGCAGGTGGGAAATCTCTGAAATTACTGTGAAATTACTGTTTTGAGTAATAGTTTGTTGTATTGCTATGGAAAACCTAAACCTAAATAAATGTATTGCTATGAAAAACCTAAACCTAAATAATTAATACAACAACAGTAATTAATAGTTTCATAGCATTTTGGTAATGTTGTGCACCTGCCCCACTGGAAGATCAGTTACTCTTTAAGCCACTTTGGGAAGGCTAGCTGGTAAAAGCAAGTTTTGTATCTCAAATTATTCAGAACTGTTGATTACAATTTCAAATTCTAAGTGTGAGCAAGTTTTTATGTGGGTCTGTGTAACATTTATTTGTTTAGTGAAGAGTTTACGAATATCCAAATAACTATTCCTCATTTTCTTTCAAAGATGGATGTAATACCTACCATGGTATCCATCAAATTCTGTCAATGTGAACCTATTCTCCTTTTACCAGTAAAAGTAATTGATTTTAATTTTAATTGGTGCAAAGTAGAAGCCACAGTAAATTGCACATGTTAATCCTATCTGTAGATTTACATAAAGCGTGGTGATTAGTTTACATGATATATATATGATATATATATCATATATATATGATATATGATACATGATATATATATACATGATATATACACAAACACAAAACATACCGGACTTTAGGAAAGGTAACATGGAAAAATCTTTGCATGTATATATACATATACATACTTATAAATACAAATATTGCTGCAGTAGGCGAGAAAATCGTTTTCTTCAAGCAGCTTTTTTGCTTATATTTACGTCTAGTTGGCATCAAGATTTTTGTTAAAAAGTTCTGATAGCTGTTAGAACAGGAAGTGATTGCAGTTAGAATTCCAAAAGGTAATTATTTGCAAAACAGTTGAGTCACTCAGTAATGCAGGAGAAGAGTTCTGAAACTGCTTCTTAAAAAAGCTGGTGATCAGTAATCTCAAGGGAAGAAAGAAAATGAGGGTTTGAATCCAAATGAAAACAGTATAAGAAAAAGGTATGTGTATGTGTATTTATTACCATACACAGATCCTCTTGTAAGCTAACCCAAGGATGTAAGCCTTGCATCAGAATGGCTTCTTGGTTCCATGGATGGGAAGTGTCTTTATCTGACTTGTTGCGCAGACAGTGAAACTTGCCTTGGGATGAAGAACCATTTCAAGATCAGTTCTTATGTCAGAGATGGGAACATTTCTGATAATTTCCAAGAATCCGTCTTTGTAACCATTGAGTTTGGTGGTATTTATATTTTGAATATTGTGAATAAATTGTTTACTTAATTTATGTTGATAATGTTTTCTGACCAGGTAGAATCCTTTGTTTGTGGAATATTCTGATGTGACAGTCCTCAAAACAGAAATGCAGTTCTTGCCCTTGTAATACTATTTTTCAAAACATGCACAAGAGAAAAGCAGAACTGCACAGAGGTGTATGTTGCAGTGATGCAGCTGGTGGATAGGATTCTCTGTGGAACAAAATACTGTAGAGGCTGCTGCTGGGAAAACTCTTAGGTATTTAGGAATATAACAGGGGACTGTGTTTTTGCGCACCCCCCCCCCCCCCCCCCCCCCCCCCCAAATTTGTAGCAATAGCTTTTAATTGTTCTTCCTTTCATAAGAATATCTCTTCTAAGGATAAGTACTTAAATTTTTTGTTCAAAGAATTTATAGGGAAAGTAATAATATTATGATGGATAGTAGATGTTATGCAAACACTTTAGTTCTGCTATCTTCTGTAAACTATGAATGGGAATTCATGTTAGTCTTGTTCTTCTTCTGCAAAATCACGTTAGTTTATTTATAAAGCAGAATCCAATTCTAGCAGATAGTTTGAAAATATATTTTTGTCAGGACTAAATTAGAATGAGTGTTGCTGTAAAACATCCCATAAGGAGTATCGAAAGTAGAATTACTATAGGTGACAAAAATGTTTTTACTTAGAAAAAGTTAGTCAAAAGCAGTAAGGCTTCTTTGGATTCCTTTCTGTTTATAAACTCAAAAGAGAATGCACAATATATTTCCTTAAACAGAAAAAAAAAAAAATTCTGTAAAACTTAATGTACATGCATTTCCAGCAGTTATCACTGAATCTCGGGATCCTGTTCAGCCTTCAACTTTGCACTGAAAAACTACGTTAAATTAATGTTATGGACATTATAAACCTTAGCGCTTCAGAGTTGGTTACAGTCTGAAATTTAAACTGTTTGTCTCCTTAAGCCTGAACATAGTCTGTAATGATCAGTATTTGCCTTTCCTATGAAGCTTCATTCATCAGCGCTGAATGAAGCTATGCGTTTCTTCATAATTTCATCACTTACTGTGATAAATAAGCCGCCTTTACAGTCCCATGTATCATATTATCTCTGTATCCCATGTTCATATTATCTCTGTATCCCACTGATATATCAGAATATTATATAAAAGAAATTTCGTCCTCACATAGTTAGCGTATTATGATGTACCATGGAAGTTTGTATATTTGATATCTGAAAAAATGTTCCAGTAAATTTCTTCTGTCAACTGAAAATGGCAAAGGAGAATGAGTATGACAAGTCTGTGTTGACTTTGAGATAGCTGTATGCTGTCCATGTGATATAGTTAAGGAATGGAGATTGGCAGAATTAGGTTGTGGTCAGCCTTTTTTATTTTTTATTTTATTATTTTTTTCAAGCCTTGAGAAGTAGTCCTTGCATCTGCTTCAGGTGTGGGGTTCCTATCTCAGAATAGAGTAGTTGGAGTGGGTCTAGAAAATGGGCACGAAGATGATCACGAAGGCCGTGAAGGTGAAGGCTGGAGCACCTCTCCTATGAGGAAAAGCTGAGGGATCTGGCCTTGTTCAGCTTGGAGAAGAGAAGGCTTTTTGGGGACCTGATAGTGACCTTCCAATACTTAAAGGAAGCTTGTAAGGAGGAGAGAAATCAACTTTTTAAATGGTCTGATAGTGACAGGGCAAGTAGGAATGCTTTAAAACAGGAAAAGGGGCAATTTAGATGCTGAGGAAATATTTTACTGAGAGTGGTAAGGTGTTGACGCAGGCTGCACCATACCTGAAGAGCTTCGAGGCAAGGCTGGATGTGGCTCTGGGCAGCCTGATGTAGTGGGTGGCAGCCCTGTCCTCAGTAGTGGGATTAGAACAAGATGATTGAGGTCGCTTCCAACCAAAGCCATTCTGTGATTCTGTTCTGGGAAGAAGACTGGGGACCAGACTCTGCAGAGTAATCAACCGATTCCTTCTGAATGATGTGTTCAGTCACTGCACTGGATTGGACTGTGTTGTAAACCAGTGAAATTAGATGATACAAATCAATATTGAGTCAGGAAAGATAATAAATCTATACTCATTTGCACTCTTTCTGTGCAGAATTACTTCTTTTAGAAGAAGGAAAGATGAGAGAGGCGCTTTGTCTATCACCAAAACACAAAGGTCTGTGCAGCACGTGTAGCTGTCTGTCACTGGTGATTTTCCTGCCTCCAGTTCCTCACAGGGAGCCTGGGTATGATCTCTGGCATGTGGCTGCATGACTGTGTGCTTTTTCATTGAGATATAAGATAAGGTTTTAAAGCAAAACCCACTGTTTTCGCCTTCCTCCAAGAATAACTTGGACTTTCTTGGTAGCAACAGTGAAAAGACTGATATGTTTTGAAGGGAAAAAAGAAAAAAATTCTCACGAGGAGGAAACTGAGTGTTTTTACCGCCATTTAAGTTAGAAAACAGCTCCATCCTTCGAATTGACTGATAGAAGAATTTTAACACTGGTGGCCATCAGTTAGATTGTCAGGATTTTTCTTTACACCATTTTATCTGCTTCCAGACAACTATTTAAACAATTAGAAATCTTTATTAATGTAAAAGCAGCAGCTCCTACAGTTTCTTTTTTTTTTTAATATATATTTTTCTTACTAAAAAAAAAAAGGATATTGTGACTATTAATACAGAATGAAAATCGGTATGCACTTTTTTTTGGACGTTTGTTTGGACAAGAACACCCCTCTGGAAGGTGTTCAGATACGTGAATTATGGAAGTGAAAGAGTCAACTTAAAATCTGTAATTTGTCCCAACAGGAAAACATCAATTTATTCTAAGTTGAATTTGAAATACAACTCCTTTGGCAAAGATCAGCAGATACTAATAATTAACAGCCTGTATGGTCTGTGTGTGCAGTCTCTTAGGGTTTACAGCAGTGTTTGTTTTTTTACAAATCTTATTTACAAAACTGTTTGACTAGTTTCATAAACTTTTATCAAACCATATCTGTTCCCTGGAGAGACCAGTATGGTAACAGCAGCCCAGAAAGTCCATGTTTGTAAACAGGTTCTTAAACTTGCTAACGGACATGTTCCTGATTTAGCCAGAGGGAATGCAGAGAGAAGAACTCTACAACCTGGGACAACTCACGGTGAGTGTTGTGAAAAGCCAGTAATTCTCACAAATGTTCTGCTAGGGAAGATGTGAGGTAGATAAGGTTTCTCAAAGATTTGAAATTCAAAGGAAGGCAACCAATGTTTTACCTTGACAAGTGAGTGTGCAACATGGTACTTGCTAATTGCTCTGCTGGGAACTTCAGTTATGAGAATGGACTTTGATGCATTTCTGGCCATTACATAGCTTAGGAGGTTAGCACATGGGAGACAGATGGACTTGCGCTCTACTTTCATGGATGGCTTTTGAATCATGAATCTGTGAGTAATACTTATGGTCAAGAAAAGCTAAAGATCATTTCTCAGGCTGGAGACCACTCATTTGCTGTTGCAGTATGACAAAAACAAGACGTTAGTAAGAGTCCTTCTCTACTCTTTCAAGGTTAGTCGTGTTATGGGACAGTTCATGTTGTAATTACTTATTATCTGTGTTGCAGCAGCACCTAGTGGTTCAAATTAATGTCAGGAACAAGCTTACATGGCCCATGAGGGCTGCTGGAAGGACTTGCATTGAAAATAGAATGGAAAGAGTAGGATAGGAAGCCAAGGCAAAGAGCAGTGAAATGGCTTATTCACAACAGCAGGGCAGAGGTGGAATCAAGGAAAGGAAGAGAGCTAAGTATCTTTTCGGTGTTTAACATCCCTTTTATATAGACAGATGTTCTTTCTGCCTAGCCCTTAGTAACTCAGTGCCTTTGGAAAAATTTTGTTGAATATAAATATGTGTTTAGTTCTATTCTTGGTTAGTCTACAAGCCTAACGCTTTGGCTATGGACAAATACTGCAGCTCAGCACCTGCTGTCATATTTTACTTTCTGAAATTCAGAGCATGGTATTAGGATTGCTCACTGCATCCCAATGCATAATGCATAGAGCTTCAGAAATGTATATTGTACATTTGTTAGTATTCATCTAACTTCCTGGAAAAGGACTGGTAAAGAAGGATTAGATAAAATTTCCAAGTATATGAAAGTCAAAGTCATCAGGGGTAGTCAGCATTCAGTCAGGATTCACCAAGGGGAAGTCATCATTAACCAACCTTGATAAACTTCTGTGATGAAATGAATGGCCTGGCAAATGAGAGGAGAGCAGTGGATATTGTTGAAAATCTTACTTACGCTCACTGTCTCTGATAAAATCTTCATGGAAAAGCAAAGCACAGACTGTATGAACTGATGATGAGGTGGATTGAAAATAGTCATTGATCACTGAGTGGCATAAAGTCAAGGTGTAAAACTCGGAATTAGTGGGTGTACCCCCTGGGTTCAGCCCTCCTTAATATTTTTGTTAATGGCCTGAATAATGGAGCAGAGCACATGATCAGAAATTTGCTGATGACAGTAGGAAATGGCTTATATGCCAGAGATCTGGGCTGCCATCTGGAGGACATGGATGGCCTGGAGAAATGGGCTGACAGGAGATGGTCCTTCCCCTGTGTATCTCCTATGATAAAAGGCTGAAGGAGCTGAGCCTATTCAGTTTGGAGAAAGTTTGGGAGGTTAGCAATGTCTATACATACGTGAAAGAAGGGTGCAAAGAGGATAGAACCTCTGTCTCTGATGTCCAGTGCTGAGACAAGTGGCAGAGAGTGCAAACTGGAACATAGGAGAGTCCCTCTGAATACCAGGACTGCTTCTGTGCTCTGTAGGTGATGGACTGCTGGCACAGGCTGCCTGGAGGATGTAGAGTCTCTTCCTTGGAGAGCTCCAAAAGCTGCCTTGTTGTGGGCCTGGGTTTCCTCTTCTGGGAACCCTGCTTGAACAGGGGTTGGACCAGATGGACCCAGAGGGCCCTCCCAACATCAACCATTCTGTGATTTTATGAAATAATATGAGTTTCTCTAGTTGATTTTTATTTTTATGAGCTGTTTTTCTCATTCATGTGGAAAGTTCTTGACAACATTTTCAGTTCTGTGGAATCCTGAACAGCTTTAAGCGACTTCTGAATCAGAGCCTTGCATCTTACTGATTTTTCTTTTAAAACAAAATTATGACAACAGAAATCTAAACAGTTTAATTGTAATTCATTGGTCCTGGTGTTCAGGTGCTTAGAAGATAGAAGAAGTCGTCCTCTAAGAAGACGACTTGGGAGAAGTGGAATTGCAGATGATTAACTAGCGCATTATTACAGAAAGTATAGGAGAATATTTGAATTAGTGTTGGGGGAGGAAAGAGGAAGGAAGGTAAGAGGAAGATTATTAAAAAATTATCTTTTTATTAGATCTTTTGGTGAGATGGTTACTTAGACTTACAGATTTCTACTAAGCCATATTGTGAGAAGTAAGGAAGGAAGAGTAATCGAGGACAGAAATAGGGGTTCTATACTTGCGCTGTAAATGTGGTATGCATGCAGCTCTTTTCTACCATTTGTCTGAGGGTTGTTTTGCTTTATGAGAACCTTTATATGTAAAACATCATTCTCTATGAAAAATTGCTTGTGTAGCACAACCTATTAAATTTGCCCAAAACAGTGGAGGAAACTTGGATAAAAATTTCACAGCAAGGATTATATTTTAAGTCCAGCACATTCTTCTAAGGATATCCTCAATGAAGAAAGCAGGAGGGTGCTCTCTGTTGAAATAACTATTTTTTTTTTGTGGTTGAGATAGAAGAAATTAATCCTTCAAGAATGTTCATAGTGTCCAAGTGATTTGATTAATAAAGCACTACTAGCATAATAAAGGAAATTACTTTGCAGCTAAGAAATAGCAGAATTTAAATGACACCATGAAAGAATAATATACAGATCTCACTTTCTGCTTATGTTTCTCTTGTCAGGCTTTCTACTCACTTGTTTGTCAGCTTTTTTTATACTCCTTTCACTTTCTGCTCTGCAATGTCAGTGCATGGTGTAACCAATAAGAATTCATCCGTTGCTTCTTCCTATCTAGCCATCACCTTTTTGGCTTGTCATATCCATGTCAATTTTTGCCTTGCTGCCTATTGTGAATTAGTTGATTTGTTTTTGATGGTTTTTTTTTTTTTTTTTAACTTTTAATTTTCTTTTCTGTAACTACTGACTACTGGCCTGCGTCCAGAATTTAAGCTCCTTGCAGCATGGATCATCCCTTCTTGAATGTCTGGAAAGTACTAGCAGATTGTGGCAACTAACATAAAACTCCAGGCTTAAAATTGAAGCCTGCTGGAGTTGGACAGCAGTCTTGGAAATACAGTTTGAATTTTGGGTGATCCTGTGGAGCCAGAAGTTGAACCTGGTGATCCTTGTGAGTCCCTACTTGTGTGAGAGATTCTAAAATAATCTCTGGCAAGCAAGGATTAAGAGGAGGACTGGGAAGAATTGCTGTCTGGAGATGTGAACTTCATTGGCCAAAACTGTTAAACTGTAGGAACATCTTATACTTCAATGTCAGGAAGAAGCTATAATTTTACTTTCCTACTGTAGCTCCAGTAACTTTGTGATCACTTCCCAGTGATCATCACTGGGATGATTACTAAAAATGGAATGCATTTGAAATAATTTGCAGAATCACTGCAAAATATAGAGATATCTCTTTGTGATAAGAGAGACAGAAATGAATGTAGTAATAGATTACTTGCTTTTGGCCTTTTTTCCAAGTTCAAAATAAAACAGTTTTCAACCAAGGTTGGAAAAATGTGCTAATTGCACCAAAATCAAGTTTGTTTACTACAAACACTTGCACCAACTGCTGAGAAAACTCAATAAATTGAATGTATAGTAACGTATATGAGCTTGTGATTAAAGTATTTGAAATGGCAAATATCTGTGGCAAACTTCTCTACCTGCCATTGAAACAAAGACTGTTTTGAGCTTCTTTTGCTTTTGCACTTTTTTTTCCCACAACACATTTGTACTGCTTGAGGTGCGTGATATATCTGAAGTTATGCAACCTTCCAGAACAAAAACTGGAAAGGCTGTATATGTTGGAGTTATTTTTCTTCCAGTAGTCTATTTCTATGTTCAGTCCTCATTCTTATATAATCTTTTAACATCTATTAAAACTTTTAAAAGCTTGTGTAGGGAAGTGTCATTTTTATACAATTTCATCCTTTTTTTTTTTTATTTAAGTCTGAATTTCATCATGTGAATTCATCAGATGCCTAGTAATGGACTAAGTAAAGAAGGTCAAGCAGATTCCTTACTGCTGCTAAACACTGCATATAAACTCATCTGTTTGAATAGTAATTTTTATCTGATTTCTAGACAAATTCTATGAATCAGGCTCTATTTCTTGATTTTTTTTTCTTCTCATTTAACAGGATTAATCTGTTTTAGTCTTTAAGATCTGCTAGAAAGAACATTCATTTTTAATCAGAAACTACAAATACTGAAATAGAAAACAATTTGATACTGTAAATATTATTTCCAAACTGGTGTGTTAGAAACATGTGCTTACTTTGTTTTATTTGCAATAAAGCTAAAAAATTCAGAACTTTCAGTGAGCAGTAGCCATGTCTTCAATTTCATTCATAGATTCCTTGGTTTTGACCTTTGCTCTTTGAATAACCGTATCAGATAGTCTGATGTGTCTGTTGGCTTGTGATAGGACCATTAGTAAGTTCTAGGGAGTTAGTATCACCATTTAGAAGACTTTAGTTTAAATTAAAGACGGCTATTGTGTTGTGCTTCTCAAGGGCTGTATTGAAGTAGACTTTACTGAAAACATATGAGCATAGGGGCCAGAGGCTAGGAATGGAAAGGTTTCAGTTATGAAATGTGGAAGATTACAGTGCAGTTGAAAGAACTGTAAGTGTATTGTCTTGGCATTGTGTTTGTTTCAGAGATGAAATGGGAAACCAATATATGTCTGATAATTACTTTCTCATTGGTTAAATGTTGAAGCTTATCTGAGAAGATTGGAAAAAGTAAGACAGATGTTGAATCATTTTAAATTAAATGAGCATAATGCATTTAATAAATCTTTGATTGATCTTGTTGTTTCTCTGGTTGGGTTACTACACTAAATGCTAGGCATGAGTACTGTGCTCTGTGTTAATAAGCTATTGAAATAGGGGGATTTCTTTTTTTAACTGCATATGCCTGCAGTTTCAGTGTAGTCAGGACACATTTTTTTCCTAACAATTTATGCAGTATTTTATTTAACATTACCACTTCACCTTAAATAGAGTTAATTTCCATTTCTGAATCAAATGTGTTATTTCAGTCATGCATTAAGAAAGGTGACATGCTGCTATCATTATTTCAGAATTTGCCCGAATGCACCAGAGTTTTTCTGTCACTAATTTTTAATTGATGATAATACCCACTGTCTTCATGAGAACACACTGAGTGAACACACAGTGGTATTATAGTGGCTAAAAAATACACTGCTTTAAGCCGGTGACGAATTGAAAATACCAACCCCTTCTTTCCTGCCAAGTTTTAGAAATATGTTATAAAACTAGAAGGAAAATACACTGAGGTACCACTTGTTTCTTTTCTAGAGCATTAGTGAATATGTACTGGTGTGAATCTTTAGTCCAAACTTAAGTATCATCTTAAGTATCACAAAACTATGTTTTGTGAGTCTTCTTAACAGAGGGAAACAGAGCAGTTACTTTTGAATGTGGTGGGGTAGTTAATGTAAGTGAAGACCAGAACTGTTATCATTCATACGTGGTAGGAGTTATAAAAACAGCTATATTGTAATTTTAAGGTGAGCCGGTTTAGAGGGGAGAGTTTTCTCTGTAGAAACAGCCTCTAGTGTTGATTTACCCCCCTTCTTCCTTTTTTCTCCCCTTCTCTTCCTTCTCTTCTTACTGGAATGTATTTGTAGAAATTAGCTTGCTGCTTTTTTTTTTTTGTTTTGTTTTTTACTAATACATAAACGTATGTATGTATATATGTACACCTCTTCATCAATTCAAACCAGTTATTAGGCAAAAAAATATTTTCCAGAGAGTAACTTAAGAGCCAAGTCACTGAAGTCCATATCTATTCCAGAGAGTTCAGTTATAGTTCACTTGAATATACACTGTAGATATGTCTGTAATTTTTAGTTTATCAAGATAAAAAATTAATCTTCAAAGTGTGCATTTATAGGCAGCAATCTGTTTGCTGGTATCAGTCATGAAAGATTTTGGCAAACCAGTTAGTTTTAAAAACAAAAATGCAAATCCTTTTGTGGAACTGCGACTTTTAGTTGTGCAAAGGGGTTCTCCCTCAAATCTAGCAGTCAGAATGAGGTGAGATGTAGAATCAGGAGTGGAAGGGAAGGAGCTAAATGAAAGTTTTAAGTTAAACTGATACTGTTTGTTTAGATGTTTGTTACTACTTCAATTCTTTGCTGTAATATAGTACCTTCCTAAGATTTCCTTCTTTGCAGAAGGCACTGAGTGGTATCTAGTGACAGTTTTACAAGAGCAAATCTTGGTGCAGCAAGCCAACATTTGTTAGTTTTGAAATGTTAGTTTTGCAGTAGATTAGACTTTTCCTTGTAAGAGAATGAAAAAGCCTCCATTGGCCTGTCAGCGCTAGCTTTTTCTTGGTGTTACTCAGACTTAAGGCTTGTCTGCCAGGTATAAATATTATTTTAGTAAGCTTACATAAAACCTCTCTGCGACTTTGACAACTTGATCCAAAGCAAGAAGTACCAGGTCACTGGCTGTGTGATGCAGTTCACCCAGTTTGCTTTATTTCAAAGTCTGATTCTTGGAACCATCTGCAGGCATCTCACATAAAGAGAGTTGGACTACATTCATCCAATCAAGCAGTCACTGAAATCCATGTTTCCCAAGTTGTATTTTACACAGTACTTTTGAGAATTTAATTTTGGGCCAATATTTAAATCCTGGCAAAACTATTCTATTAAATTATTTCTGAAGATATGTATTCATTCCAGACCAGTACTATGGCCTGTTTGTTTTCTTCATTATGTGCAATGCCCCACTGAAGCAGGTTTCCTTCAAGTAGAGAACAGGAAAGCAACCAGGCAGGTTTTGAATATCTCTGGAGAAGGAGACTCTGCAGTCTGTTTGGGCAGCCTATTTCAGTGCTCTGTCACCCTCAAAGTGAAGTCTTTTGTTATGTTCACGTGGAACTTCTTAGGTTCCAGTTTTTGTGTACTACCCCTTCTTCTGTTACTGGCCCCTGCTGAAAGTAGCCTGTCCTCACCCACCTGACTCCTACTGTCTGCGTGTTTACAAGCGTTGATAAGATCCCTCTGTCTTCTCTTTTCATGGCTGAGCAGTCTCTTTCCTTGTATGGAAGACATTCCAGACTCCTCCTCATCTTTCTAGCCCATCACTGGACTCTCTAGAAGTTCCCCATTTTTCTTGAATGGGGAGCCCAGAACTGGATGCAGCACTTCAGTGGTGGTCTTGTTAGGGTAGAGTAGAGGCAGGGGATCACGTCTCTCCATCTGCTGAACTCACTAAGCGCTGTAGGTTAGAAGCCTTAAAGTTACTTGTTGGTGAGTTATGTTGTGTTACCTACTGTTAATGCTTTCTAGTGTACTCCATTGGTGATAAGGGTGTCCAATCCTGGCAACCAGTAAAAAAGATTTTTGTGGAATTCACTACCTTTTAGCTTAATAATAGGTTTGCTTTAGTAGTTGGACTGTTAGACATAATTCCTTAAGAAAGTTTGCTTGAAAACAATGCAGTACAGGCTCTGAGTGACGTGTTTTTCTCCATCTATTTTGTGTAAAAGTCACCAAATAAAAAATCAAATGTAGGATCTGAGTAACCTGAAAGTGTTAGATGGGCTGAGCTTAGCATATCTGAGCACGCTGATGCAGGGTTGATGTGTGATCAGTAGCTGATCCTTTGACACAGTGGAACATGTGTGCACAGAGTTCTCTGGTGCTTGTCTAACACTGTGAAGAAGAATCTCAAGTAAGAGTGCAACAACAATGAATATCTTAGATCTCTTTTTCAACTGGAAACTTTTTGTTTTTTCCTCTTTCTATAATGACAAGCATGCAGAGTAAGGCAGTCTTAAGGAAAAAAAAATCACACATAATATATGAGGAGAAAAAGGAAAATGTAGATTAAAAGATAATGAGTCTACTGCAAGTCGTATATTTTTTTGGGACGTGACTAGGTGTTGGAGCAGTTGAGATATTACCAAAATAATAATAATAAAAAAAAAAACACCAAAAAATAAAAAGAGAAGCTTTTTGTTTCAGCTTAGAACTTACATTCACTCATCTTTCTCCTTCTATCTAAATGATTTTTTTTTTTTAACGATCTCAGTCTTCTCAGGGCATCTGGCTTCACAGCATGCTGCAATCACCTTGCCTTTGGCCCTAGAGGCTGAGGAGTCCTCCAAAAATAAACGGGAAAAGCCAGAAGCTGTCTCCTCGGCTTAGCATTTATTTTTTAATTTTTTTTTTTTTTTTTTTTTTTTTTTTTTAAGCTTTGCTGAATGACTGGATTTGGTTGGTTCTGCTCTTAATGGTGTCTCTCCAGTGAGAGCTTCCCCTGGCAGCTGCTGTCTGCTGAAATGCATTCGCCGTGATGCTAAGCACAGCCTCATCCCTGCCGCCAGCTCCCCTTCTCTTCTTGCTTATAAGGGCTTTTTAATTAGTAGTCCTACATAGTGTTGGCTTCTCGGCTAACTGTAGCAACAAGAACTGAGAGCACAGTAATTCTGAGAACTGTTCTAAAGAAATGAATGTATTTATTTTTCTCGCAGTTCTGTTCTTAAAATAAAATTGAAGGAAACAGGCTGGTAGTTGAGAAAGCTGTAAAAACTCTTCAAATGCATAGGCAGATCATCAGTAGACATGTTTTTCTTTCTTTCCAAGTACATATGTGTTAGTTGCAAGGTTTGAGATATGCACTGCTTGTTTCTGTGCAACAGAGAAATGCACTGTTGCAGAAGAAAATTACTTGCTTGTTATTTTAGTACTATGAGAAGGTATCTGATCAGCATTCTGTACTTCTGAATATTTACATAGTTATATGTCAGCTCTTATCTATGGGTGCACCCAAACTGTCCTGCCTGTGTGCAGGGTAGTGAGCCATGTCTGTGCTGAAGGAGAAACTGTGTGCCCAGTGCCTGAGCTGCCCCTGCGGTGCTGTCGGCTCGGCTCAGGCTGCGCCCCATTGGTCTGCTCCCCATACGAGCAGAGAGCGTTTGTGCAGGTGGTCACATACGTCTGTTAGTTTTTTTCTGGTTTGTTTTTAAGTTATTAACAAGGAGCTAATTTAATTCTCTGTGTATTCATTTAGAACTGCAGAGTATCAGTGCGAAAAGATACTCTTTCAGTTTATTTAATGTCATTAGATACTCATTTTTTAAACGACTGAACTTCATCAAAGTCATAAGGGAAAATCCTCCTTCCTCTCAGCTGGAGTATGTAACGCTCTGGGGATTCGCAGCAGTTTCAGAAGACATCTTTCAAAGCTTTCAGAAAGTAAATAACGTTCAGAACTCCTGCCTCACACAGTGTTTTGATTGCAATTTGTCTCTTTTCCAGATCATAGGACAGTTCTATTATTTACTGATCATAAACCACCGATTAGGATGGATGGTTTTAGACCTGTGTGCCAAAAGCAATTCTTCATGTAGATACCTAAGAATATTTGTTTGAATGTTTCTTACATTTCTTCTATTCTGTTCTGAAGTTATGCTGAGATTTTGACAACAGGTCTTTTCTCTTGCTTCTTTCTGCTCTTAAAAACAAACAAACAAACATTTTTTTTAGGATGTCTAAAGATTTCTGTAACCTCTCCTCTCCAAACCTACAACAGAAACATAGAAGGTAATGTGGAAATTAGTAACATCATAGAGTGGCTTAGGGTGGATGGGACCTTAAAGGCTGTCTAGTTCCAACTCCTTGCCGGAGCCAGGATTGCCACAGTGCCTGGCTGGATAACTGGGCTCAGAGCATGGCGAGCAGTGGCATACAGTCAAATTGGAGGCCAGGCACTAGCAGTGTATGCCAGGGTCAGTGCTGGGTATGGTGCTGGTCATCGTCCGCATTGATGAACTGGGCGATGGGGCCCAGTGCGTCTTCAGCACATCTCCCAGTAACACAAAACTGGGAAGAAAAGGTGATAATCACAGCATTGTGCTGCCATCCAGGGGACTGGGCAGGCTGGGGAAACAGGCAGAGGGAAGCTGGGGATGTTTGATGTTTGTACCCTCTGGCAAGGAACAGCCCCAGGCACCAGGACATGCTGGGGCACTCCATAGTAGAGCAGCCTAGCAGGAAGGGAGCTGAGGTGCTGGGGGGCACTCGTGTGCCTGTGAGCCAGCAGCCTGCCCTTGCTGCATGGAAGGCCAGGGGTGTCCTCGGATGCATTAGAAGAACAGGTCAGGGGAAGTGATTATTTCCCTCAGTTCAGCATGAATGGGGCCACACCTGGTATGATTTTTTTCTTCATTTGTTTTGAAAAACAGATACAAGAGCCAATCCAAGAGATGTGTGCATTTGGTTGTTGTAAATCTTTTGTGTTTTGTATGATCTGATGTCTAAGTGAAGAAAGAGAAAGTGAGATAGTCCTGCTGTTGCTTCTTGGGATCCCTGAAGGATGGCCAGCCCAAAAGAGAATTAAACAAAGCCAAAGGAACTTAGCAAGAATAGGAATTTCAAGAATATTTTTTGTTAGATTTGAAGTGATAAAATGTGTTTTATGGATTACACTGAACAATGAAGTATTTACAAAAATGGAGAGTGTTATTTATTTCAGCGTTAGAAGTGTATCATTTGTGCTTATAATTGTCACTTCTGTGAATTACTGTTCCTTTAGAACAGCAACAGCAAAACCCAACAGGAAAAAAAAAAAGGAAGATCTGTAGAGAAATTTTACCAGTATTCTTATAGTGAAGATGGTCTATTAAAAGGACCTGTTCTTTGAACTTAAAGCCGGCCACTTGTCACTGATGACAAGACCTACTTTGTACATACTGCTTTTGGATAAGAACTTTCTTAATCCTAACACAAATCTTTAAAATATTTCTTGCTTCAATTTTACTGGTATAAGCAAAGAAATTAAGTTTACAGTAACAACCAACAGAGAACAATAAAGTTCCTAGTATGTTGAGTTTATGTGGAAGCATATGCAGTAAAATAAGACAGCAGAGCTCTCTCATTATATTGTTCTGGCACCCCTGCCCTGACTCCCTATATTGTTCATGATTTCTGGGTTTGCTCTTTGGTGGCCATCTGTTCACTTCCCAAAATAGAACTGCTTGTCTCACAGTTTAGCATTTTTCTCATTATCCATAATACGTTTTAACTAACATTTGAATTAAACCAATTTTGATACTGTTCTGTTTTTTAAAATATATTACTGAATCTTCATGCACTAAATAATTTAACAGTAACTTTGGAATTCTTATTTATGCTGATGCATTTTGTGATATTAGTGAATTCTTGTTTTTCTGTTTGCTGATGGCTTAATTTTGTAAATATTTTTCTAAATATTGTTTCATTTGGAACTAGTCAAATACTAAATCATAACTACACTAGCAAACTGAAAGGTGTTTTCACTTAGTCACACAGGAGGTAATTTCAGTTACATCCCATTTACAGTGATTCAGGACTATGTATGTGTGTGTTTCTTGGCTGACTGCTGCTGAAGGGAAAAAGAGTTGGGCGCAAGGAGATGGATAGAAAAGCAGGCATCCTTGCTGAAAAAATTAAGAATTCTTGTGTTTATTACTTATGTGTAGCATCAGAGCTTTTCTGTTAAAGTAATGCCAAAAACTTTGTGCACTGTTTTAATTTATAGATGCTGATGCTTTTAAATTTTAGATGCCTACATGGTTCTTATTACTGGTAAAATTCACTGGAGGAGCAAATGGCTCTTCTCAGTGAACTTCTGAAGTTGCAAGCGTGGGCTTCTGTAACTTAATAGTGATTATATAGGGAGCTTTAACTAAGGGGTTAAGATTTTGATTAATATACTTGGCATTTTCTGCTTAAGTTTAAAGGTTATTGCTTCTATAGACTGTCTGGAAGTATTAAAAGAATTAGGTTTCTCTGGACATGTGACACAATGCCATTTAAATGCTGTTGTTTTTCTTTTATTTGCAAGTTGCAATGAGTTGCAGTGCCAATTTTGTCTTACCTTGGTTAGATGGGTTTTAACAGACCTTCTTTGCTATAATATGTAGAACTGATTTGAGGGAGATATAGGAAGACTAAAAGATTTCAAAATGTTCAAGACAAAATGAGGAAGGAGGAATAATTTACTTACTCAAAGCTGTATTACAGAGATTCTGTACAGCACCCCATGAATCCATTCTAAATCACAGAATCATTAAGGTTAAAAAAGACCACTAAGATCATCTAGTCCAGCCACTGTCACCACTATGCTGCTAAACCATGTTCCTAAGTGTTACTTATACCATTTTCTTGAACACTTCCAGGGGCAGTGACTCAACCACCTTCCTGGGCAGCCTGTTCCCACACATTACCAGTCTTTCTGATAAGAAATGTTTCCTAATACCTAACCTGAAACTCCCCTAGTGCTACCTGAGGCCATTACCTCTTGTAATTTGCTAGTTGAACTGGGAGAAGAAGCCAACCCCCACCTCACCATAACCCCCTTTCAGGTCTTTGTAGAGGGCAGTAAGATCTCTCCTGAACCTCCTCTTCTCCAGCCTGAAAAATCCCAGTTTCCTCAGCTGTTCCCCATATGACCTGTTCTCCATTTCTGTCACAACTTCATTGCCCTTCTCTGGACGTGCTTTGGAGCCTCAGTGTCTCTCTTGTAGTGAGAGGCACAAAGCTGAACGCAGCACTTGCGAGGTGTGGCCTGACCAATGCTGGATGCACAGAGATGATGTCTCTGTGCTCCTTCTCACTGCACTATTTCTCATACAAACAGGATGCTGTTGGCCTTCTTGGCCACCTGGGCACCCTGCTGGCTCATGTTTAGTCGGCTGTTCAAAAATACCCCCAGATTCTTTTCCTCCTCACGGCTTGCCAGACACCCAGCCCCAAGCCTGTAGAATTGGATGAGAAGGTTGGTGTTAAATGAGCAGTTGCTGGTGTATACATATGTTTACTGAAAAGTGTGTTGGCCAGAGTAACTGGTAGCAGTGGATCTTGCCCACAGAACCATAGGAGGGCTGTGGTTGGAAGGGACATTGAGAGCTGTCTTGTCCAGCTCCCCTGGCTACTGGGCTGGCTTCTTCAGATGGCAACTTTACTCCAAGGAGTAGAGGGCAGTGCTGAGGTGCGTCAGGGAGCCCCTGAGGCAGTCAGATGTGGGCCTTGGATCTCTGTTAGTACTGGCATACAAGTAGGCCTTGGAACAATTCTAATGCTACGCTTGTGAATCTCTTTTATGAAAAAAATGTAGGCATTTTGCTGTTTGCCTTTGTTTATATGAAAGAGCAAAAATCACCCCAAAGTGCATTTTATGCACTTTTCTTATGCTTTTTGATCTTTATTTTTTTTCTTTGTATTTGCATTTCTAAGGAGACAGTGAATAGTCAGTACTGTAGTCTCCTTTATTCTTAGGGTGGATCTTTCCTAGGCTATACAAAGGATATTAGTGATTGATGCTTTCTGCACAAACTTGATATCTGCAGGTTTTTTTACATATAAAATCTTTCTTGCATTTTCTTCACTGTTGACTAGTAGGAAGATTTTAGGTGGAATTCTTCTTTTTTCTGAATTTTATTTCAGGGGAACAAACCCTGCAAGTCTGTCAAAGAATTAATTGTCTTGAATGACATCAATGGCACAGAAAAATGTGTGTCATCCTTGCACTGCAGAGCGTCTTTGAGTACAGTGTGTGAGTTGATATACACTTAGTTCATTAAGTTGTTCAGGGAGAATATAGCTGGGTTTCAGTGCGTTTAAAATCAGTAGCAGCATGCTGAATTCTGCTATCTTTTCCCAGAAATGCCTTTGTTTTCCAGTGTTTAGTTGCTGTTCTTGGTTGCAGTATCCTTCCACAACCCATAAAAGTTTTAATCAGATGTGTTCATTGCATTTGAGGCCATTTGGCTCTGTTGTAGTAGTACGGGTACTGAAGAATTTTTTTTTAGTTCTACTATTTGCTGTATTTATGTCTTTAGTATCTCTCCTGAGATAGGAGAACATAGCAGCAATGCATTTCTTACTTGATGATGATTATTTTTTGACAGTTGCTTCAGCTATCAGTTCAACTCATGAAATCTTATGTATCTTAACACTATGTAAACAGTGCTAAGACAAACTTATTCTTGCAAATCTACATATTGACTAATTTGGAGGGAATTCTTATTTTTCCTTGGAATATTGGTAGCCATCCTAAAACACAGTGAGGAAATCACAAGTTATCCTCTCAGTTTAGACTGTTGCAGATAGGTTCAGCAGAAGGCACAAAACACATCAAAATACAGATCATAAGGACATACAATGCAAATCTTAGTCATTGGCATCATTGTTTTCATTTAAAAAAAATCCTCTCTGTGGCATGGTAACAGCTGACCGTGTGGTGATTCTCTTTAAAGTGGCACTTAGCACTCTTCTGAGCTGATGAGCAGAAGTGCCATCTTTCAGCTTGGTGAAATGTTTGCTTGTTATATAGGAATGCCATAAACTGCCATTTCTTCAAAACAAAGAGAAAACCTTTCAACTACTTTAACAATTTTGCAAGCTACTGGGCTGAAATAAGAGTTTATACTCTGCTCAACAGGAGGAGTTTAGATACTCCATACAGACCTTTACCAGCCTGACTCTGCCTGTTCAGAAGAGGAGATCCTTTAGCAGCCACGATGCACCTGTGTTGGTGGCTGCTTCCTCTGATCCCACAAGAGGCGCGCACAGAAGAGAACAGGGAGACCAAAGGGAGGGATGGCCTCTGTACTTGACAGAGAAATACAGGGAACAAGAAGCCTGAAATTAAGTTCTTGTCTACTAGCTTCATTTCTCTCCATAGATGTCTTCTAGATATTTAAAATGCAAGGGAGAAAATGCAGTAGACAAAATGGGGGAACAAAATGCACTTGCATAATGAAGAAGAAATATTCAAGGAAAGAGTCACTCATTTTATTTTCAAAATCCTCAGTTATTTTCCAGTAAAAAAGAAATAATAAGAACAACAAAAAGAACTGGAAATATCCCGGTGCTTGAATGCCTTCATAAGTGGAGGTAATCCTGGAACTCAGTAATAGTTCTCAATAATGCTGTGGTTTCTATACAGTACTTTGTGCTTGGTTGCATTTTTAAATAGGTTTACTGGCTTTTAAATGTTTTAGAAAATATTATGGCACCCCATTTGTGGCAAAGTATATTTAGGATGTTTAGAAAATCTTTTAGAATGCTATTTATAGAATCTTAATTTATGTAGTAGCTTACCATCCACCTGTTTGTAACGTCTGACAAAATTTCTGTACTTGCATTCAGTAGGCCTTCCTGCTCAGTTTGTTTTTATGTAGCGCTATAAAATGTGATGGTTGCCTGAAAACAGCAATTCTGAAAGGCAGGCAATGCTTCTGCTGGCTGTTCTAAACAGGCAGGTCTTACAAATTATTTTAATAGGAAATTCATATGAGTTCTCAGCTTGTTGATTATCTTGCACAATGTAGCTAGAGGCTATAAATGTTAATGCTATCCAGTGTTAATGGCTTTCCTTTCTCTGTTTTAGAAGCCAAATTTTTACGTTAAATCTTACATTAAATATGAAACAGAAGCCTGCATATAGAATCACAGAATAATTGAGGTTGAAAGGTCAGCTAGTCCATTCCTCTGCATAAAGCAAGTCTGCTAAGATGAGGTTACTGGGGGAGTCCTCCTGAGTCTTGACCTCCACTAAGGATCATTTTATAGACATTAGGTACAATTTTATAAATGCATACATGTGTTTATTTCTACAAAGTCAGAATTAAGAGAGGAAAAATGTTAGAATACAAAGGTCTTTCTTTGGAAAAGGTATTATTTTGTTGGAAAGCTTAAATTAGGATTTGTTTCTAAATTGGAGGTGTAATCCTTGTTTTATCATTTCTGCAGTAAGCAGTACAAAAAAAAATCTCTTTTCCCCAGTGATGAGAATTATTAATTTTTATTTATTAATACTTTCTGAAACACTAAATGCCATTTTTTTTCTGAGATAAAATCTGTTCCATTTCTCATTCTTGCTCACGTCCTCCTGCTTAAGGTTTCATATGAGTGGTTTTCTCCAAGGAGAGTAATTAGCAAGAATTTAGCACAGTTGTTTTACAATATCTGCTACGATTTTGCAATTTACTTCTGCAGATACACACAAGTGAGTGGTGAAAAATGGGAATTCATGAAAACTGCATCCCAAACATGCTTTTCATGTGTATCTGTAAATTGTAAGACTGCTGGAGGGTCACAAGAGCATGTTACTCTACTTGCCACTGCTGTAAGTCTATCATGTAAGCCCAGGAGACAACCTACGCAATCTTCATGATGGAAGAGCTGCACGTACACTGCCTGTAAGCACGTCGGAGTCTGCAGTCCCAAGTACAGCACCACACCAGCAGGCAAGAGCACCAAGCCACCTGGTGGATCAGGGGCCTGCATTAGCAGGGAATGCTGTCTCTGTGGGCTTAGATGATGAGCGCCTCCGCAAACCTGCGCTGCTCTGTCTGCTTTTTGGAGCTGTTGCCTCACGTAGGTTTGCAGGGCTGCTTCTGATTGCTCCTTGCTACAAATATGGAGACTGCTGGGTTACTTTTGAGCTACTGGAAATTGAAACACAGGTTAGAGGAGCAAGTGTTTACAAGGGGTGTTATTTTCCTACGGATGCCGAAATGTGCTGCAGACCTGACAGCAAGTTGACTTGATTGCCAGTATAAGCCAGCATATTAGAGCTGACAGGCTGTATAGGTTTTAAAGACTTCTCCATTTTGTTGCTTGCTGCAGGCTGGGAGTGAAATATTGTTAAAGATTTGGAATCATCTAGGAGAGGAAACTAAAAAGCTAAGTGTAAGCAGTCAAATATCAGACAAGATTATCTCCAGAGAAAAGTATTTTCTACTGAAGGGTTAAAAAAAAAAAAAATATATATATTGTGGGACAGCAGTAAGATGGCAACGTTTGTACATTGCAAGCATGCAGTTGGGAATAGAAAAAGGCTGTGAGTCACTGTAAGGAGACTAAGGTAAATGAGCAGCATGGTTATGACAAAAAATCATGTTTAGGTAGCTAAAATAAATGGGAGGAATAATCTTAGCTGCTTGCTTCTTTAGTGATTCTAATTTCATTGTAATTAATAAGGAATGCAATTTTGAGCATGACTAATATCCAGTAGCTCGGAATACCGAACAAATAGCTAAGTTTGAAAACATGGAAGAATGTTCACACAAAGGAACTTGGAAGTAGTGCTCCCGGGGCTCCAGCCCTCTGGGGTGAGAGTTGTACAGAGCAGGAGGGCATTCCCATTTGCTGTTTCACAAAAAAAAAAAAAAGCACTGAAGGCCTGCAATTAATGTATTACTTTAAAATTTCTTTCCTTATTTTTAGTGCAGTGCATGATTTGTCTCTGAAAAGCATTGTATTAAAATGCATGAAGTTAGTTGAGGTGTATTTATCCGACTGGTATTTCATGATCTAGGCTTAGATGGTGGCATTTGAGAATACTGAGTGAGGGCTGCTGAGGATGTGCTTCTGTGCTCATCCTGCTACGTCCTGGTTGGCCCTGGTATGGTATTGCTGCCTTCAGATCTGTGCTTGGGGGGAGGGGGAAGGAGGGTCCTCAGTGTGTTTCTAAATCCTCCTTTGCCCTTTCTCACTGACCTTCTATCTTTTTCCTCCCCTTCTTAGATTTTTTTTTTTTTTTCTTTGCAGTTTACGGCCAAAGGGCAACAAAGTCTTCCTATTGGAAGCACTTGTTGAGAACAGCTTATTTCCATTGAAAAGTAATGGGTCCAAAAAGAAGTATTCCATCAAGAATTCGATATTCATCGTTTCAAGGAATTTAATTTTTTGAGTGCACACAATTACACATGTATTGATAATGTGACATCTCCAAAGATTTGAATGTCCCTAATGGCTTCAGGCTTCCCTTCTGAAATTCACCTCTTCATTTTATGAAAGAGTATGTTTAAGTTCAGGCTTATTAGACATGAAATGAACATTAGATTAAAACCCAATACAGAATTGAAAGTCTTAAGGCCACACAAATATTGTGAAATGTAAGCAGTAAAAGGTCTGAAAGAGCCATAATCCATTAGATTAATGTAAAAATAGCTTATTTAATTGCAGCTAGAAAATGTTTCTAACTTGCCAGTTTGAGCAACTTCTTTGCTGCACAGAAAAATTAATTCATTAACTTTCAGCCTCCCTTACTTTTTTTTTTCCTGTACAACACCATCCTTTTTCTCTTCTTCTCATGTTTATTTTGCTGATGTATTTATATGAATGCCTCAACAACAACCATATGAAGTGTTCATTTTGCTAAACTAATCAAGAAGGCTTTTTTCATCTTCTTTAAGATGTCTTCATCATTTTAGTAGCCCTTCCTTGCATTTGGCTTACAGGTGATGTTGTTTCTTCCTTGTGTTTTCTGGAAAAAAAAATTGCATTTTTTAATGTTTCAAATTATTTCCGGTTTGTTATCACCCCATTTTTCACTAGGTCACCTGAACATTTCTCATCTGCTGTTCTTCCAGAAGATGAGCTTTTTTTTTTTTTTTTTTTTTTTTTTTTTTAAATATAGTGGTAGTACTTCGTCAATCTTGTCAGTCTTTGGCACTTTATAATATTTCATCTGAAGGGAAGGGAAAGAAAGAAGACTTGTTCTGCTCTGCAATCCAGTAATATGTAACTTGAAAAGTCTGCTGTGGGATGTCCTTAAGGGTGCCTTCTTGAAAAAATATTTTTGCTAAACATAATTATACGAAATGATTTCTGTATGTCAGTGTATGACAATAACTGTGGAAAAACACATGCCAGGAACATTTATCAGGTGTGAATGCCAGTTGTGTGCAGGGAGTCCAACTGATCATTACAGTACTTTGGTGTTTAAAATCTGTGAAATGACAGATAGCTGATAGTTGATCTGCTCTGCCAACCTCTATCTGGTCAGAGGATATGAATAAATATCTTGAAGTGGTGTTTGCTGATGTGGCAGAGAACATTTGCATTGAGTAGATTTTGGTGAATCCAATTAACCAAGCTAAAATGACTTTATTCTTGCTCTTGTCGACTGAGAATTTATATTTGGGAGTGAATTATAATATATGAGTTGAAATTGTATCTAATCTTGATAATACAACTAGTTCTGAATGCCCAGGGAAAATTAACATCACTAAGCTGGGGCTTTTGTATTTCAAACAGGCTAATTTCAGCAGTGTAATATCTTTCATTTGCAAAGTTCATTCTCATGGCTTGTGAAAGTGGCATTTATCTTCCTTTGTTTTCCTATCACATGCTAGAAATTGGTTGTACCCAGGGAGTGGTGGTGGCTTAATGTCTGAGTGGAGATCAGTGATGAGAGTCTTTATATATATAGATTTATGACATCAGCTGTGGGATTGAGTGCACCCTTAGCAATTTTGTGGATGACACCAAACTGTGTGGTGTAGTCAACATGCCTGAAAAAAGAATGCTGTCCATAGAGACCTAGACAGACTTGAGCAGTGGGCCAAGAAGAACTTCAGCCTAGAGAAGTTGTGGGGGGACTTCATAGTGGCCTTGCAGTACCTGAAGGGAGCCTGTAGGAAAGCTGGGGAGGGACTTTCTATAACGGCATGTAGTGACAGGACAAGGGTTTAAAATGGAAGAAGGTAGATTTAGACTAGATAATAGGAAGAAATTCTTCACTGTGAGGGTGCTGAGACTGGAACAGGTTGTCTAGAGAGATTGTGGATGCCTTCTGCTCTGGAGGCATTCAAAGCTAGGCTGGATGGAGCTTTGAGCAACCTGGTCTAATGGGTGATACCCCTGAGTATAGCAGGGGGATTGAAACTAGATCATGTTAAAGGTCCCTTCCAATCAAAACCATTCTATGATGCAGAAAAGGATGGTAAGGCACTGACGTAGGTTTCCCAGAGAGGTGGTGGATGTTCCATCCTTAGAGACAGTCGGGGTCTGGCTGAACCAGGCTCTGAGCACCCTGATCTAGTTGTAGGTGTCTCTGTTTATTGCATGGGAGTTGGGCTAGCTGATCTTCAAGGGTCTCTTCCAACTCAAATGATTCTATAATTCATGTTGTTTCTTACACTAAGGGTTCCCACTAGCCAATAGTGAGTTCTCAGGAAACCAGTGTGTGTTATTTTTTGCCACTCACAAACAACATATTTTTGTAGCAGTTACAAGCATTTGCAATCTGCAGGCAGAAAGCAGTTTCTTTCATTCTATAAAAATGTCACAAAGATTTGTGTGTAGAGATGCAAGTAGTATGCTCTTCTAATTAATTTTCTATCTTCTGCAATAGATCTGGTGAAGGTGCTACAAAATTTCTCTAATACGCCATTTGTTTTTATGTATGTTTTCAGTTTGACATGCAGTCACTTGAAAAAAAAAATGACAGTAGCAGGGAAAAAATGGTTCAGGCAGGATATTCATCTCTGGTGACTGTTCATTGGGCAGTTGAGATGCCTTAAATGTATTTTAATGGTAGGATCATCCATCTTTACGTTTGTAAGTTATGCCAGTAGGGCAGGAATTCTGTATTTGCAGGGGAATAGGATTTTAAGGAAAGATATCTTGACATCTGAGGAAAAAAAAACAGTTGCCTTTTCACATTCTAAAACCAAAACAAAAGAAACAGTCTTTTGTTTTGTTTTGAAGACAACCATATGTACAACTTTAATAGTGAAAAGTGATTTCTTCAAATGGTGCTTATAAAGGCAAATTTAAATCTTGTTCATACAAAAAAAAAAAAAAAAAGTTTGGACAGAACCACTTAAATCAGAAATGAAAACTGCAAAAAGTAATCACTTTTGTAAACTTTGAGCACTTAAAAAGTAAAAATTTAAATTTTGAAACAAGGCAATAAAATCTTGGGCTGTATGTTCATTCAAATGTTGCATTCAAAATTCTCTCCGATTGCTCTTTAAACACAAGGAACTAGATGTGCCCTTTGTGTATGTGGTACAATTTGTAGCAGTGATGTGGTTTCCTCCTGCCTTTTTTTTTTTTCTCCTCAGACCTTCAAGCACTCTTGATCATATCTGATCATTCTGACCTTTGTGCTATACCATCAAACACAGTTTTGCCTGCTGTCTTCTTTAAGCTTGCATTTCCATCAGAGTGTAGCATTTTAAAAACAGACGTAGTGTTAATTTATAGTTTCCTAAGCGCTGAGAAAAGCATTAACCATTTTGGTTGATTTTTTTCAATCCCATATTTACTGTGAATGCTTGTGAGTACCTCCGTGCTAGAGCTTGCAAGAGTGTGTGACTGTGCTTGTATGCAGATTGGTGAAGTGCTCGAAAGCATTCCTGAGAGAGCTGTGAGTCCAGCACCGTTCTGCTGAGTTATTTCATGCACGGCAAACTTTCCTGTTGCTGTCAGTGCCAGTGATTTAACCAGAGATTATAGCCATATGTTGTTTTTCAGAAATTTTATTTTGGTGAATGTTAACCAAAATGCCCAAACTTCTTGATTCTTGGAAGTGCGTTTGATACCTCTGAAATTAGATGAGGCATCAATGTTTTTTGGTTCTGCCTGGTAGGCTGAGAAAGAGCTTGCTTGCAAATTAGCAGCTTCTTGGTGTTCTGACTCTACTACAACAAAAAAAGAAGAAGAGGAGATGCAGTTGAGACCTGTATATGAAGTGTGCGTATACTCGATTCATGTTGAGTTAGTCTTTTCAAATAACTTTGCCAACAGAAGGGAAGTTTAAAGGTTTTCATCTTCATTCATAAAAATGGTATTATATGTAATACAATAATTAAGCATAGATCAGTAAGAAAAGGACAGCCATGGTCAAGTCTAGACTCTCATTTTAAACGTTTATTTCAAACACATCTTTTTTTATGAAGTGCTTGAATTATATAACAGCGGGTACTTTTACTGATGAAATAATTTTATGTTTTTGCTTTTTTCACTTTTAAGGAAACTTTTAGATCAATTGTCATGTGTCTTTAGTGTTGATTTTTTTCAATGAGGGGATATGGAGGAAACAGTAGGAAAAAAGGCATCACATTTAGATTAAATCTTTAATGCTTTAGAAATGCTTGAAATGTCAGTAGTGAAAAAACATTATTGACCACCATTGTTAATTGTGATGACACATCAGTACATCAGTCATGTAGGATTTAACCAGTAGTCATAATATTGTGCTTCCTTTCATTGCTGAACTTGACAAGAGACAAATACAAGCTAGACTTCTTAGCTTATAGGACTGTTTTTGTCACGTAAAATTTACAGTATAGGCTGTTTGTGATTCTGCTGATCTCTGACTTGCTCCTTTAACTCAGCAGTTTGAGATTTTTTTTAATACAGTAGTGGACGAGGAAATTAAAGGTTTCTGAAGGCCCAAGGTGTTCAAGGGGAGCTTCATTCCCCTACATCACTCTTGCTGGCTTACTGCAGTTAAATTTCATTTTAGTGTAGAGATTGCCTCTGAGGAATGAGCCAGGGGTCCCGGACGTGCTGCTGGATCAGTAGCTACTGTTTGACCAAAGATGTGTGGCAGCTGCCTCAAAGACAAGAGCCTCTTCATGGCTTTGGTATGGAGTGTCCTGAGGTGCTATCTGGAACCACAGGTTGTTACAGCGTTGAAGTGTGGAGAGGGTAAACCTTGAAGTTACTGCCATATACTGTTAGCTGTGAGAGAGTCGTAGTTGGCACTTGCTCCCAGATACCCCAGCCCCTTCTGGAGGCTTTTTCTCCAGCTTCTGTCTTTACCATCATCCTGACAGACTGTGGGCTGCTGAGGTGTGTAGGCTGTGGGGGTAGGGCTATCACAGTGTGTATTTTACTCTGCAAATAAAGAACATATTTTAGGAACGATGTGCATTTTTTACAGTGTTGATGGTGCACATGAATACTCATAGATGTAAATCAGAGAGAGAGTCTCTCGCATTTAGAGAGCAGTAGGAACACATGCTTTTGCAGATGGTTGTAAATGCATTCCCTTTCATCAACTATAAGCGAGGCTGTGTTCTAAATCAGAAAGTGAGCAGTATTGCATTTCTTATGAGCTTTACTCAGTCTGGCAGGTTATCTTGATAAGTAGGGGAAACTGTTCTTTACATTGATTTTTGTCTCATCCCAACCTCTGTTTTTCGGAAAGTCTTGGTTTAGTCATAAAAACCTATAATTTCTTTGAACTGATGCTGATTTATTACAGCGCTTGTGCTACAACTTTATTTCTACCTCACAGATTTCACTGTCCCACTGAGAGAAGTGGGTACATGTTTGCTAATTATCTCAGCACAGGTATTCTTTTCAAACATCAAGGAGTTTCAGAGCATAATCATCACATTAATGTAGTGAAGAAAACCAAAATACATTAATATCTTTAAATTTTTTTGCAATTTCTTTGATTTTTTTTTTTTTTCCAGTAAATATAGCTATTGAACTTCATATGTTGATTAAAGACATAGCAACTCACTCCTGATTAGCCTGATAATACAGAGCTGTGCATGATTAAGGATTCTCTATCAATATCTACACATACAGTGTCATGTTTGAGTTATACTTTACCCAGCGATGTAGAAGTGTTAAGGGCACCAGCTTGTAACCATTTATTTCTTTATATATTGTGATAGATTGTTTATCACTTTCCCTTGAGATGATTTACCTTAAAATTTGTTGATATGTCACTGAAAATCAGACCTTATATATGAATGTCAAATTACACTTAACACCAAAAAACTGTATTAACTAATCAATACAGCCATATTTCATTTTTAAATTTCCACCTCTTTTGTTTCTCTGTTTTGTTTTGTTTTGTTTTAATTTTATTTCTGTTTTTTTTAGTGAGTGACAGTTGCTTCAGGAACCTTGCCGAGGATCGTAGTGGGATAAACCTTAAAGATCTGGTCCAGGACCCTTCTTTGTGAGTATCTGGCTCTTATTGCTAAGCAAAGAAGAACTTCATGTTATTGTGAGTAGTTTTGTAATTATATCAGTAGTATTATGATGAAGTTCACTTACTGCTTAAATGATAATATGTTTGCCAAGTTGTTAGAGTTCAATACAGGCACATATTATTAAAACCATGTTTTCTACCTTCTCCTGATCATAGACTAACATCAAGCGAGTATTTACAGTAAAAGGCACAAAGAACATTCATCAGAGGAAAGAGATTGTGCATGCTGGTATTTCTGGAGAAAGAGTATATACAAGGTCATTCGTCTTTTTTGAAGACTGAACCACATAAATTAGTAGATTACTAAGTAATTATGTTATTGCCACTTATCTTTACGTACAGCTGATATTTATTTATTTTTCCGCTACTTATTTTGAGTGTATAAGCATATGATTTTTTTTTTCCTCATGTAAGACTGGAAGACTAGCGGTCATCATCCTAGTATGATATCTTCCTCTAAAATAAACCTAAATCTCATGAGCTCTGAGCGAGACTTGACATTTAGTCAAACTTTTGTTTTTTTTTTCTCCAGTTAACTTTAGTACTGGCTGAAAATTTGATTGCTAATGTGCACAAGTATACTAACTGCTGTGGAAGAAAGGGAAGAAGTGGAAAAATTTACATCTCCTTAACATGAGTGATAGCGCACTCTACAGTTGGTCCTGACATGATGGGCATTTATGCTAGCAGCACATATTCTTGTTTCAGTCACGGGATTTTTAGTAATTAAGGTAGATGCAGAATTTGTTTTGCTGTCTTGATAAATGACATATATGCGTACATACATGCATTCTTGGAAAATTTCTACATACTTTTTATACGTTTAATTTTTGATTATTAATGGAAGTGCAGTGGAAAAATAGAATTAAATGTTGCTTGAGATTGACTGAAAGCAATAAGTACATTTTTAGTAATTACTATCTAAGTGTCAAAATCAAGACTAATTCAGAAGACCTCATTTTCAACCAAATTTTGTCTTTGAGGTGTTTTATTTTCCCTTTGATAATTATACATGTTGTTTTGCACCACGTGCGGGCTTCTATGCTACTCTGTTTTGGTTTTGCACCTGTGCACCCTTCAGAAAGGATGGATTGTGTTTTGTGTTGAATGATGATTTTCCTTCCTTGCCATTTACAAAAATGATGAAAATCTTTGAGCTTTCTTCCCTGACCATAACATACAAGGAGAATGTTTTAATAGATTATTGTAATCTACAAAATAAATTCAGTGTATTTCTGTTGCGTGTACCATAGAAGCTTAAGTGACTGCAAAGTGCCCTTTTTATCACTCACTTTGAAAGATGCAACGAAGTCAGAAAGCATCTGCTAGTTCTCAAGGACTGTTAATGCAAGAAATGCTTCTTTCTGGAATTGCAGTCCTAGAATGGCTTAGAGTAGAAGGGACCTTAAAGCACATCCGGTTCCAATCCCCTGCCGTGAACTGGGTTGCCACCCAGTAGATCAAGCGGCCCGAGGCCCCATTCAAGAGGGCCTTGAACATCACCAAGGATCCATGGCTTCTTTGGCCAACCCTCATTAGAAGTATATATACTTGGTTTTGTCTTTCGAAGTGGATACTCTTACCGTTTACTGCTGAGTATTTGTTAAAAGATCTTGCAAAACGTGTAATTGCATGAATGAATCTTCAAAGGTAAATAAATTTTCCAAGTAAGGCTGTATGTTCAGTCCGGTCTTCTATAGCTGACTCTTAAAGTGCCATGGTTTCTGAATCCTTTGTAATGCAGGAGGAATGCAAAAGGACAATATAGGGCTGAAGAATTACAGTGTCAGTTGGAAAAATGGTTTAACCTTTTCTGAAATAAAATGAAGTTTAATTAAAAGATTTAGAGAACTTGGCTAAAATTTTCACCTATAGTGATAGCTAAAATAATAATGTTCTTTCTCGTGATAGTTTAATTTCTACAGTTTAGGATTTCTTTGGTGTTTGTTCACTTTGTAGATCAACTGTCTCTTTTCTTTGTAATCAGGTTTTTATAAAGAAATTCTGGTGCTCTCTCTGTGAGTGAGTCTGTCACTCTAAAGGTTTGCATTGCATTTCTAATGTATGACATTAATAAAGTAGGCTAGCAAAGAGTGCAAAAGGTTTGGGGCTCATTAGCATGCAAAAACATAATTAGCATATACTTTTAACAGGAAATCACATTAATAGCAGGCAAGCATTTGAGGTAGAAATATAGTATAATACATTCACAGAGCATAGTATAGCAAAAAAAGTTTGTTTTTATATTAGGGTGGCTTAATACATCATGTAAAATGCATTTTGAATGGTGTCCATTTCTTGTGAGAGTTAGCTGTTTGACTGTGTTCTGGAATGCATTGGCATCTTCCTTGTTGTTTGTCACTTCTAGCTCCATCACAGACAGAATGTCTCTTGTGTTATTGCAGAAAGCTATCAAATGGATGATTTTTCTGCAGGGCTGAAAGTGTGGCTTTACACTGAAATGAGACTCTGCACTGATAGCATTGTGGGGTTTTGGGATTAATATCTGAATTTTATCTAGTGTCTTAACTATCAGGATAGGTTTAGGGCTTTTGTTGTTAGTTTTTTGTTCTTTTTTTCCCAGTTGAGGTATCAGCTCGAGCTGTATGGACTTTGTAAGCTTCATCTGCATTCAGCTCTCTCGTCATCGGTAATACTTCGCTTCACAAGCGAGGACACTGAGCATTTCTTTCCATTTGTATGTATCCTACTCTGTCAATGAAAATAAACAGAAATACTGCTTGAGAAAAAAAGTTTATCAAATAAACATAAAACGTGGAGTTTACTGAGTCACTGTGGGAGAAGGAAGCATTCAGCATTGTACATCTCAATCGCATTTTGTAGTTAATTACAGAAAAGTTGAATTTCATTAAAACATCAATTGGAAGTTCAACTAGAAAGCTGATTAGAGATTTCAGTGCATAAGCTGATGTTCATACTGTGTACAATATCCAGTTTTGGAAACTAACCGTTGAGAAAGATACAGAGGTATGTAAGAGAAGGGCAAGAGGAGAAGACTAAGTGCAATATGTTGTGTAATTTAGTTTAGAGTAAAGCAGTGAAAAAGAGGAAGTATGAATTGCCTACAGTATATAAATAATACTAGCGCTTTTTCTTTTTGGTTGATGAGAAGGAATTAGTTCACTTTGTAGCAGATGAAATTGTTTCAATAGTTGGAAAAAATTCTAAGTGTCAGTATGATCTATTTTTGAGAATGTCATGAAGGGCTATGCAGGTTGCAGTCTGCATATGTATGATCCTATAGATATGCATTTTTTTCCTTCTAGGAAAAAAGAAAATATGCTTTCATGCAGTTTGGCATCAGCACAGTTAGTATGACCAGAAAACAGCAGAAATTGTTGCGATTTCTTTTAGGCAACTTATTGTAGGTAATAATATTCAAGACTATAATTTGGTTTAGATGACACAGACACTCTAGGCCTACCTACCAGTCAAATAACCATGAAAGATATTTAGAATTTTGCATTCCACAGGCGAGCTTGATCTACATTGAAAGACTATAGGTGTCTTTGCATAAATGGTTCTAAACAGCAGAGCTACAAACGACCAGGCAGTCTGGTGCAGATGTTCTTCAAATTACATTCAGCTGAAGTAAAATGCAGTTGAACAGCCTGAAATGCTAGCAAAGTCATGTTTCTGTGGGAAGATCTTTGAGGCACTGTAGCAAGACAGAAGTTGGTGTTCGAGTACAGACAGGATGTTGAGCACTTGATTTCATTCCTCACTTGGGAGCAGAAGAAGTTGCCCTCTTCCTTCTGTTCCTTAACACAGTAGATCATTCAGTGTGGCGTTCTAAATTAATTCTAAATTTCTTTTAATTGTAAGCTACTTTAGGTAACTTTACTTCAGATACACCTCTGAAGCATGAACCCCATCAGGTCAGTAGAGGATTAAGTACATACATCCACCTAATTCAAGCAGAAAATCTTGGTGTAGATGTTCCCAAGTTTTAGCTCTTCTGTCACTTTATAAGATGTTCCTTTGAGCTCTAGCCTACATATAGACTTATAGTTTGTAAAATAAATGTTTATACAGAAAGGAGGATGCTTTTAAACTGTGAAAATCACTAACTGCAGCTGCACATATTCACTGATACCCATTTGTTTGGAAACATCTTAAGAGCTTCTTTGTGCTGAAGATCTAAGAGGCCCTGAGTAGCTTCCTTCTTTTTTAGCAAAATGTCTTCGTATCTTAGCCGTGTTTCATATCTCCTTCATATTAGCTGATGTTAATGAAAAAGAAATACTGTATAAATCAAACCAGAAAGAAAACAGAAAGAATAGCTAATTTCTGCCAGGAGAACTGTGAATATGTTTTAATACCTATGCAGAAACTTATTAAAAAAAATAAAATAAAATAAATGCTTCATAAAAGCCACGAGAAGAAACTTTTTACTCTCCATGCAATTGGTATTAAACAGTCAAGGCATCAATAATATAGGAGTTTATCAGGTCTGTGGTAGATCTTCCTGTTTGACCATTGATTCCCACTTTCTATCAGTATAATCTAGAAGTCGTCATGACAAAAGTCATCTTTATCACTGCCTTGTTGTATTTCATATAAGGAGAAGATAGATACTACTTTTGGAAACTAGCTTAGAGACTTTTAGAAGTTGTTTCATAATTTTAATGACTGACAGTCCTCTGAAGATGATGAGGTAGTTCTTGAAGAATGTTGATTATTGATCTAAGGAAAGACACAAGCTCTTCTGTAGGTAGGATTGAAGACGTGGTGAATACAATTTTAAGTCTACAAATGTAGAATCTAACCATATCAATCTTCACTTGAAGGAAGCTAACAGTTGTTGATGATATTTACCTACAATTTTTTTAACAAGTCCCTGTCCCCCTCTTTCCTACAAACCTTTTAAAAGGGGCTTGCTGTTTAGGCATACTGATTATCTGAGAGAAATCCCTTTCTCTGATCTTCTCTATTACGTTTCAAGAAAATAATTTTCTCAACGTACAAGACCCATTGGCAGATTGTAGCAAAAACTGCTATTATTGTGTGCATTTTTCTGTGTCTCTTTTGGCTTAATGAGTCATAAACCTATAGCACCATCCTCATCCATCTTAAGCAAAACCTTTGCAGCAGTCTTTAGCAAAGCAGAATGTCACAGAAGTACCCATTTTTTTAACCGTTTAATAATTTTCAACTAATTATTTTTTATACTGTGCCCCAAAAGAGTTGCCTTTAACCTCTGCAAAGATCTGTGTCAACTTTACCTACAAATAGTAGATTTATTCAGAACCAATTTTATCTTCTCTCAAAATATGGCTTCCAAATTTTGCAAAGGAGTTTCCTTTCTTTTGCTGCAGCAGTGCTGTGAGGTGGCCTGTAACTTGAGGGACTTCTGAGCCAACCAAGGAAACAAGGAAGCTGCTGTGGAAGCTGAGGTATGGGTGGTTAGCCTTGGTGCCCGCTGGTGCACAAGATGGCTGCTGCTTGAGGCCAACTACCATAGGGCCATTCTCCACATGTGTTCAGGAAATTCTGTGCTCATGGGATCTGTAGTCTTCTGTGTGAGGGGCTGTTTCCTTCTGCTCATCTGTTCTGAAACTAAGTTTTAAATGGATGAATGTTGTTTATTGGAACAAACAGATCGCCAGTGGTTATGTAACTTTATTAGACTTCTTAGCTAAGAAACAAATTGTGGTGGAGGTATACAGGATGAATAGTGTAAAGATAAAAAGACTGTTAAAAAAAAAAAAAAAGAGAATTATTTACCATGTTTCAGAGTTCAGAAGTTTTTACAGAAAAAAATTGAGACAGTAGATTTTGAAAAATAAAAGTACATACTCAGGTTTAGCTGAACTGAATATTTCATAACTCGTGTAACATGTGGAAACCTGATGTATAAATGATTTTTTTTTTAATTAAAAAAAATTGGATGAGATTGTTGTACCTACGCTATTAATCACATGCATGCAGCTTCTAGCTCAGCAAAGCTCTGGAAATGAAGGCAGCAAGAGGCAAGAAGCATGCGCCAGAGGACAAGTAATGCTTGGTGCTATTATTAGGGTTATTCCCTAAGCATTTGTTTCTCAATTCCTTGAACAGTGTATTGAGTTGTGTGGGCTTTTAGACAGGGCTGGTGTGGCAGTTATATTCTTATTGCAGATGTAATCATTTCATAAGAAATGGAGCACATGTGAACTTAGAACATTTTTGCATGGACTCAATGACAAATTGCCCTTGAGAGCAGAGCAGGCTTCCCCGACATGGCTGAAGTTAAATTTGGAACTCCCAGTAACAGAGGCACTCTCAGCACAGGAGTTGTAATAATTTATTATACAGGAGAAATTTTTTCTCCCTTAGTCTCACTACTGAAAATGACTAAATGCTCTTCTGAAATGCTTTTTCTCCCTGGACATGGGTCTTTTCGTAGAACAGGATACATTTTGTCAAAGCTATAAATACTTGAAGGGAGTGCTTAATTAGACAAGGCTTCTATTGAATTGTGTACATATTTGCATATAGATTAAGTTAGCAGGGGAAATGAATAAGCTCTTTCTTTTAGGCTGTAATAGAACTCCAGGTTTCAGATGTAAAGGAAGTCTTAGCTGCAAATCTTAAGAATGACTCTGTCATTGAGATACAAAATTTGCTGCTTGGAAATGTTTTTGTTTTTATACATAGCATTACTTTTGGAGCAACCTTCTTATTTATTTCCATGGAAACTACAACTGATACAAAGAACACAGTGACACTATTTGATAGAGCGAATTCTCAGCTTCAAAACACTTTTTCGATATAGTCATCCCATTAGGTGTGCATTTTTTGCCGGTGATGAACAAGAGCTGGCATGCCGTGCTCATACAGAATTTGCACCAAACCGTACTGTTGCTGCTGCTGAAACACACCACTGTCTGCCTCACTCTGCTCATGTCAGCTGGTCTTCATAAACATTCAGCAAGTATCCATGAATATCAATAGGTGCCATTTTTTTCTGCATGGAGAAATTCAGTGCCACACCTTTGCTCCATACACACTTCCATGTCAAATACCATTTTGTCAGGCTGCCCCTCTGCTGCCATTTGTCATGCGGCAACAACATGTAATGGAATATTTGTAGGAAGGTTCAGCCTCTGCTGCCGTACCACTGACATCCACCTCTGATGTGGGCCAACATCATAAAACAGGAGGCATTACTTCTGAGGCAGCCCTGGTCCAATACTATTTGAAGTATTAAATTATAGATCGCTTTCTTAATTAGAAAGAAGTGTCCTAACATCATTTATTCAGAGAGACCCTTTAAAATTGTTTTAAGACTGTACAACAGAAATCTGTGCGGATGGTGATTTAAGAAGGAAGAAGTATATTTATTCCACAATAATCTTTGTGTTGTTGTTTGTATTCTTTTCTCACTTTCGTTTACTATAACTTGAATTTTATTGTGGAACTTTCACTTATGCTTTTCCTCTTTATCTGTGCTAACATATAAACAACACAGAGGAGTGACCAGGACACAAAGTATATTCCCTATGGATGATGGTTCTTTTCAAGCCAGGCTGTTCTATGATTCGATTCTATGACAGCCTAGAAGTTCAAACAAACACATCAAGGATTCAAAAACTACCTCAACTCATATGCTGCAGACAGTTATGTCAAAGAACCACAGTGATACTACAAACATCAAATGCTTCCTTTACATCTTGATAATTCTATTTAAAGCCTTTTGCTTTTTCTTTAGCTACAGCATCTCTTTTTACCTATAGTTTCATCCTCTTCATCGTATCTTAATAAAAACTGGATTCTAACAGATGATTCTATTTTCTGTTAGTTGATGAGTTTTGGACTTGAAAGTGTATCTCATTTCTAATGTGATACTTTTGCTTAGTTTTCTGTAAATTTCCATGAAGTTTATTTCATTTTCAAATAATTTTTTAGAGAATTCAGGTTGCTGCAGAGTCTTGTTGATGGTCTGTCGCTGAATTAGCTTTTTAAAAAGTACACAGTGAGAGATCTTTCTCCAATGTTTATTTAATATGTTTCTCTCACTGTCACAAACATGTACCATTAACGTGTTCTGTAGCTTGGTACCATATGTGGAAGCATTCTACAGCAAGTGTTCAACAATAAAGTAGATGGTGGAGAGATAAATTCAGGAGTGCAAAACTGGAATGTCTTACTTTCTCCATTTTAACAAACAATTTGTTCTTGCAATATTTATTTATTTAATTTTCGTGGGCTTTTTTTACTATGCTATTTCATTTTTCCAAGTGAAACCTAAGAGATTCGAATGTGCTTCAAAAGTGAAGATTCTTTATGTGCTCACATGCTCACATTTTAGTGCTTTTCTTTTTTTTAACACAGCGTGGAAGGACACTCAGTATATGGATTACTATTAACACAGGAAAGACATTCACTGTAATTTTTTTTTTCATATACAGCAAAAGGCAATACAGGGTAGTGTAACAAAGATTTTTAGCACTGTTGTTCTGAGATGTTTGCATTGTTAACAATTGTGAAGCCAAGTGGTAGCACGAGCAGCTGTTGTGCCTGTACCATACCAGTATTTTCTCTGCCAGTATCGTGTACAGATCTTTCAGGAAACTGTTTTGTGCATACTCTACTGAATATGCTAAGTTCTGAAAATTAGAAGACATAAGTACATTTTAATTTCACCTATAATAAAAGTTTTGTAGAAATCAGGACTTCATCTAAGTCTGCATGATTTTTCAGGGGAAAATTAGAGACTTCTGAAGTGTTTTCAGGTTTTTGTTCCAGAGGACAAATCATTAAGAAAATGTGTGTCTGTATTCTCAATACAGACACACTCTCAATAATCTCAAAACTCTCTTTTATGTTCATTAAAACTTAAAACAGAGCATTCTTTGGATATAGTTGGCATTAAAATGTATTATCTCAGTATCTTTGAACATTGAATTCTTTCTGAAAATAAAAATTTTCCAGAAAAAATGCAAAGAAATTCAGTTTGTACATTTTGGTGTACCTCTTCTTGGCTGAGGAGTGAATGCTGCATGTTAAACCTTATTTAGGCTTATGGCTTTCAGTGGCCCTTCTCAGTGTGGGTGGATGAAGAAATACTCTTGATGGATTGATTCCTCTTTTACCAGTAGGCTCTGTATTGTTTTTCAAAAGTTTACAACATCAAAAAACATCCTGAAGGAATGAATTTGTGTCTGAAAGGTAGGTAGGATAATAAAAATTCAAATTTGTGTTCAAATAGTTGAGAGTATCCCTGTGTACTTCATTATTTGCTTGTAGGTAAGCATTAGTAATATATGAACTGTTAAAGATTTGGAGGTTTCAAATCACTTATTTTAAGTATTTTGCATTTCTAGAGAACGTTCAGTTCTGCACTGTGAAAGAACTTTGTGGAGTGTGTTTTTATGAAATCAAAACTAAGATAAATTCTCCCCTTTTTGTTAGTTTCAGTGAGATGTGCCTGCTTCTGCCCACGTGAGTAAGCAGAATATTTTGAAGGCGTACGTGAAACAGAAATACCCCCAGTTTTTTTCTAAATATGAAAAAAAATAAAAATAAAAAATAGAAAACTAGAAAAAAATAAGCACAAGTTGTTACTCAGAGCTCCCAGTAATGGATAGCTAAGTGATTCCTGTGTTTATAAGAGTTTTTTTTTTCCCTTTGTTTCCTTCTGGGTTCCACTTGCAGTTCTTGTACTGCCCAGTCCTATGCACACTTCAGGTTCCAGCCAGTGCTGTAGATCTTGCACTCTTAACCCTTTTCGTGTACATACCCAATCTATTTTTGTGCTAAACAAAAGGGTTTTATTATTCTTTGTACAGCGTGCAATACTGACCATGGTCAAGAGCTAGAGCTCTTTTTTCTGTTCACAAGTTTTATTATCTTTGATATTTTCATGTTGGAAATGAAGGAATAAACATTATGCACACAGTGCTACATGTATAGATATGCACAACCTATTTTTAAAATATTGGCAGAGGTCATTATAGCTGCAATACAGAGCTTACTGTAGACTCAGTAAGATTTTTGTTGTAAGTTTTTACTTGGGTCTCACTGTGGCTGCACGGTTATCAGTATCCAAGCTTTTTATTAATTCGCCAGATTGGATATTTCTGTATAGCTTAATGTACTGACATATTGCGAAGGGATAGAACTAATCTGTGGTAATGCTAGCGGTATGTAGAAATGCCTTTCTATTTCTGTAATGCAGTAATATCATCCCTTAAAATTTGTTTCAGTGGCATCTCAACTGAAGATTGGAAATGCTTTAATTTCCCAACAACAAACCAATTTTATCAGTTCTTAACACTCTAACTTCAAATGAATTACAACTGTTTCTATCCAAGATCTCATTTTCTGCAGCAGTGTAAAGACATTAATGAGAGCTGTCCTTCCTTATTAATTGAAAGTTCTTTAGTTTATCAGAGGCATATTTATTCTTCACATTTTCTTTGTCTTAATATTCCTCTTCACTTCAAGGCTGTGGCATTGTATACAGAGCCTTCTCAAGGCTATGAATTTTTTTTGTTATTTTGACATAAGTCAGTTTCTTTGCACTGTTGTTCTGCATTAAGCAGCTGCCTGTTTTTCTCCCCAAGTTTTTACTTTCTCGGCTTATTAGCTACCTTAATAGACAAGCAATTCTGTCACCCTATGCTCTGTAATCATAGAATCATTTAGGTCAGAAAAGACCTTCAAGATCATGAACGTATCTCTAATACAGTGGGTTTCAGAATCCCTATGTTAGAATTGTGGAGAAGGAAGAAGAAATCACTGAAACTTCAGTAATCAGTGATCAAAAATTATTTTAAAATACCAGTTTTGAAACTAGTAATATATCTGGACAAGTACTGTAAGTATAAAAGCAAAGAGGTTAGGCATCATTTGCTTCTATAATTACAGTGTACAAAGGAATATGTGCTTCCTGAGACACAAGCGAATTGAGTAATGGCAAAGAATGGCCCCTGAAAAATATATGACAAGAAGGCTGATTGATGTATGTTTTCCAGGAATGATGTTCTTCAGCAGCAAACAGGGACTTCTCTGATGGCACTTGTCCCTTCTGTGTCAGCAAAAACTGCTCTTAGAAAAGGTGGTTGCAGAAAATCTTTTGGCGTCCTGTTATTCTGGAGGAGGAGTGAATGATCAAATACTGCGTTCATATATGTATGATATCTATCTGTGCTATTCAGATTTTACATCTGCTTCTGTTGCTATGTTTTAAAAGACGCTGAAGAAAATAGTAACTGAAGTTACTAGGCATAATATTACCTGGTATGATTGCATTTTTCAGCTCAGCAGTAGGTCTACTTTTAGTAGGTTACAAAACAAAACAAAACAATCTTTTGTAAAACTCTTATAACAACCTAGTGGAAGAGAAGAAGCCATCTCCTGAAGTATGAGGCTTACAGGAGAAAAATGTAGCAATCGCTGCAGAAAACTATTGTACTGTATGTTCCACATCTTCGAGATAAGAAAGATAAAGGCTGAAGGGTTTTGTGCCGGACAGGGGGAGAGAGATTGTTCATGGAGGAACTGCTAAAAGTGAGTCATGCTGACCCGAGTCTAATAATCGAGGGCATTTCTTAAAGCTTAATTTCATAGACAGAGGTTGTGTTTGAAGCAGTAGACAATGTCACTCTGTGATCACTATCGCTGGTTAGTTTGCTAAAGGAAAGATAAAATCTGGTCTTATTTCATGATGTTTTATAATGTAAATATTAATATCAAGCACTAATAGTGATTTTTGTGTGTGTATTCATTACTGCTTGTGATTAATGGAAATACTGAGTGAATAACTTCAATGCTAAGGGATCAAGTGGGGCTAAAAGTATCCCTCAAACACAAGGAAACCCTAATGCCATGATGAATGAAAAAGCAGATCGTAATCATAGAATGGTTTGGGTAGGAAGAGACTATTAAGATCATCTAGTTCCAACACTCCCTGTTACAGTCAGGGAGACAGACCACTCACTAGACAAGGTTGCTCAAAGCCCTGTCTTGCCTGGCGTTGAACGTCTCCAGAGTGAGGGCATCCACAACCTCACTGGGCAACCTGTCTCAGTGTCTCAGCACCCTCACAGTAAATAATTTCTTACTAATATCTAGTCTAACTCTACCTTCTTGCAGTTTAAAGCCATTTCCCCTTGTCCTGTCACTACATGCCCTCATAGAAAGTCCCTCCCCAGCTCTCCTGTAGGCTCCTTTTAGGTGCTAAAAGGCTGCTATGAGCTCCCCTCCCAGAGCCTTCTCTTATCCAGGCTGAAGAGCCCCAGCTCTCTCAGTGTATCCCTGTAGTTAACACACTGTTTTCTAACTACACTGTTATAATATGCAGCATTTTATTTACATGTTATATTTAAATTGCATAATTCGTATAAATTACATTGTGCCATACTATTTCCTTTTTACCAAATAGAGATGAGCAAGTATAAAGGTGCTCTGTCTGCACTCTGAGCTGGCTGATTGTAACATAGCTGTCCTCATGCTGAGTACCTGCCAACATGCTTTCTCTCTCAGTGTGGTTTATTGGTTGTGGCGGAGTGCCATTCTCATTGTGGTACAGAGTTGGCTGTCATCTGATGCAGGATGCTGGCATAGCTTTCTGAAAATAATACATAAGCAGATCCAAGTTTTTTTTCTTCTTCCATCTCCTACATTTAATTGTTCAGTTGTTAACAGAAACCCTGAGAATCCTACCAAAAGAAGTGATAAGCGTGGTAATAAAAAAAAAAAAAGCAAAAACACAAGCTTGTATTAGAATACATAATTTAGATTACTGTCACTTGTAGTTGTTCAAAATTAGAATTACTTAAATTCATTCTGATGAAGAAGACCATTAATACTTCATGCTTACCTTAAAGTAATGTGCAAAGTTGTATCACATGCTGCGTTGCTGTGTAAAGCAGATGTCTCCAATACTGTGAAGTGTTTCTAAATTAAAGCTACTCAGCTGGTTATAGTAGGAGGACAGATTTAAAAAAAAAAAAAAAAAAAGAAAAGAAAAAGAAAAAGGTGAGTTTTATAAATCTTCTCTTATATGTTTGTGTTCATGTATGTATTAGTACAGTTCTGAGGATGAAACTGAGCTGGAGCAGAAGCAGAAGAGGCAATGAAACCACAATGTTGTATGAAGTATCTAGTTTTAGGAGATGAAGATGGTGAGTTGCGGTTAACATTTCCTGGGATGGAAATTTTGTAGGTACTTCTTGACTGCAGGAGATACTTTGGGGAAAATACTGAAGTTTATATTTAGAAATGGCTTCAGGTCAACTGTGTAGACAAGACTACGGAAATAAAAATCATCTCATGATTTGCTTGTCTCTCTCCCTTCATCTTTTCTGCAGCAAAGAGCGTGAGTCTGTTGCATAATGTTTGTCTGTTAATGGACTGTTAGCAGTTCCCTGTAGGCCAGGTGTGGGCCACAAATAACTGAAGATCTTGTTGATGACCTTCAGCTTTGACATATACGGTATCTTTGTCCTGCTTTGGTTTTTGTGACTATTCAGTCTATGGCCTTTCTATAAAGAATGTCAGCAAAAATCGCCAGTTAGTGCTTATCTTAAATTGCATATATGTGCATGGGCAAAATTTTTAAAACCACAAATTGTTTAAAGGAAAAGTACCTTCCAAACAACTGTGTAATGCTGCCTTAGTTTTCACAGTATCGTTAATAGATGAAAGATCATAATGTTATGATTAAGGTGTGGAGATATGAAATGCAATGAATGCATCTTGATGCTTATCTACATGATTGCTGTACATCAGTGGGCACTGAAAGACAAGTGATAGGGCTGGAGGAAACATGAGCTAAAGCAATGACTACTGTTTGTCCTGCTAGCTTTTAGATGAAAATACAGATGACAGTACAGTTTACTTTAAAATAACCTAATAGAATCAACCTTGGCATTCTACAGGGGCTGAAAAAGAAATCTAAGATAAGGAACCTGGAATTCTCTGTTTGTAAGTGGTATTTAGTCCACATATTCTCTAGTTCTGTCTTTTAGGTTCAAGTGGAAGAGATGATCTGATAAGCTTAGTTTTGTTTGATTTGACGGAGATATGGTGAACCTTTTTCTCAGAATAGGCATTTTTCATTCTTTGATTTCTTGACCAGATAGTACTCACACATATATATACATATACTCACATATACTCTTTAATCATAAATATGAATCTTTAATGAAAACAGTCTTTAACATAAAGAAAAAAATTTCCTCCTTTTATCTTGGAACCAGATTTCTTTCTCTCCAGAGAATGCTGCTGCTAGTAAGATTGTATTCTTACTGTAGTTTTCTTCCTTTTGATTGAAATTGAGATTCTTTAGTTCATGCTCCCTACCACTATGATGTCTTCTGTTTTTCAGCTTCTTGCTTTGGAAATCTTTTTTTTTGTTTTTTTCTAAAATACTCATTTTTTTTCTCCCAAAATTCTTTATTCTTTATTCTGTCCTCTCCTGCATCCCACTTCATTTTCCCTGCCATGGCTCTTCAATACTTCTTTCTTATCTTTCACTATCTCTGTTTTGGAAAACTATCAACGTTTTTTTCAGATTGTAGTCACAGTATCATTTTTATATATCTCAAGTTTTAAATTTTCTTTGAAATCTGACCATTATGAAGAGCAAAATCAATATTCTAATAGTATTAGAGTAAGGGTAGAGGAATCCTTATAGTGTTGCAGTGTCTGTGTCGATGTGATTTCTGTCTTGTTTTGATTAAAAAAGAAATTGATCTTTTCATCATGTTTATCTTAATTCTTTAATTGTTGTGCTGTTAGTTGTTGTTGTGCTAAATCTGTTAGACTTTAAATTTATTCTTGATACACTTCTGATATACTATTATTACCATCATTTTGCTTTTTTTTTTTTTAAATATCCTGTCCGTGTAAGACTTGACATTCTCTTGAACTTCTATTTCTGCCTGCTCCTGTGATGTATTTAAAGTTGAATCATTTAAGAACATTTTAATTTCCTAAAAGGGGTCATGTGGAGTACAGCATCAATAAAAGATCCTGTTTAAGTCAGGAGCCTATCAAGTAAATGTTCCATTTTCTGTCCTGAATACATGCCTGTTTCGTCTGGAGCCCTGACAGAGTGAGAGTTCTGTTGTTCCGTTAATATATGTAATCTCAATCTTGGCATTTTGAACGTTGTGATCTGTGTACTTTGTCTATTTATTTGAAACATATGTAAGAAGTAAGAAAATGTAGTTATAAGAAATTTGCTTAACTGTAGCAATCATTTATCCTTCTAAAGGATTAGTGTTCCTTGACAAATTGTTAATAAAGGCCTATCCTAAAAGTTGAGGATCAAAAGAATAGTATGTATTTTTTATTCTTTTTCACAGCCACTTTCAACATTTGGTTTTTGTTCCTGTTGCTATCTGGGAGTTCTAGATGCTGAGTCATACATGCTCTTATTTCATATGTTTTTTATTGTTATAGCACCTCAGTGCCCTGATGATAAATTAGAATATGGCTGTAATAATCTCTGTGTAATTATAGAGCACAAGAACAGTGGCTGAAACAAAAAATTTGCAATGTCAGACAAAAGGAAACAGAGATAGAGTAAGTAAGAGGGAGATCACAAAAAAAAACCCCACAAAAAACAAATAGTCAACCAGCAGTAGTAGAATGTTAGCATAGAAAGCAATGATCTTAGATTGCCAAAACTTATTGTCAGATATTTTCAGTAGACATTATAGCAGAAAATAATGGTAAATGGAGTAATTTGAAGTAAATTAACTGGTTTTAAGTATGTTTAGGGACCTACATTCCTCCTACATCTGTCAGAGAATAAGGGAAGTGGAAATCTCAATGGAGTGCTAGTCTTAGTGTTGTGACTGGTTGTGCTTGCTGGCAGCAGCAATTAGTGACATCTCTCAGGGGTCAGTCCTGGCATTCAATATTCTTTAATGTATTCCTTAATGACCAGAATTGATGGAACAGATTTGACCCTTGCCAGCTTTGTGAGAGGCACCAAATTGGTGGAGTGGTCAGCATGCTAGAGAGGAAGGCTGCAATTTAGAGGCAGGAGAAAATGTGCTCACATGAACCTGGAGATCAACAACACGTACAAAGTCTTGCCTCTGGGATTGAGTAACTCTATGCAAAAATAGAGTACGGGCTGTACTGAGTAGGAAGCAGCCCTACCAAAAATGAGCTGGGGTTGCTCAAGAAGAAGCTGAACATGAGTTAGTGGTGTTACACCTAGCAGTAGGGCAGTCAACTCATCCTGGATGTGCTAGAGAGAGTGTAGCTACCAGATCCAGATGGCTGGATTTGCTCAGCTTGGAGAAAGAAGGCTCTACAGAGTTTTTATTTCTCTGTCTGCATCTGTGTGACTGAGGATTCAAACAATATAGATTTGGACTTTTCTCAGGGATACTCAATGGGAGAGTCAACAGAAACGAGTTAGAATGTGATACTCTGACTAAATATAAGGAATTTTGCATTTTTTTGAACCATAAAGCTGGTCAAACATTGCAGCTGTTAACCCATAGAGGTTGTGAAACCTCCAGTCTTGATGTTCAAGGGACAAGACTCTGATACATCAGTCTCACCGGAGCTGCTTTGAGGCAATCTCCGGAGGTTCCTTCCAACCTACATTACTCTGTGATTTGAAAGTGGACAATGATTGTTGATGTCAATGTTATGCTCATGAGTGAGAGAAGAGTGTGGTCCTGTGTTTATGTAACTATGTTTCATAGGTTGGAATTACTTTTTAAGTTAATACTGCTTCTTCAGAACTTGAAGCTAAACAGAAATCTCTAAAGCAATATTGTCTTCTGAATGTATTTTGGCTTCAAAAAGTAATCTTTTTCTAATTATTTTTGCTCGAGCTACACATTTTTCTCTCCTTTAAGCTTCATGTGGACAAGAACTGAATATTCCTTAAACAGATAGAAATTACAGTAGTAGCTCAATGGTAAAAGGTTTTGGAGGGCCATGTGTTTTCAAATTCTTTCTGAAGGCTTTAAGGGCAACTTTGAATTTAAAAAAAGTGTTTGCTATTATTGCTTCTTTTTTAAGTACAGAAACTACATGCAGTAAAGGCTTTCTTGTTAATAATACTTATTTCCTGGAACTAATAATAGTCTTAGTTAAGGATAGGTATAAAGTATGGTTGGATTTATGGGTAGTGGTGTCTTTAAACTGTTACATGCAAAGAACATTGTCTTATACTATCTATTTTTCATGATTTATCTTACCTGTTGCTATGTTGTTTCAAGGAAAGAATACTGTTCAAGTCACAAATTACACTTTGCACACATCTACTGCTTAGAGTGTTAAATAATAACTGTAGGAGTAGCATTAGATTTTTCATTTACTACTTAACTGTGAGCATTATATAGTAAAAGGAAATTACACATTTATTCATAAATTAATGCATTTATTATTTGGATTTGCTAATCTGTTGGTGCCTGGTCAACTTTAAATATCAGTATTCCAATATTGGTCTAAATTATCAAACTTGTGTAAATAATTATGAAATGCCATCTGACCTGACCTCTAATGACAGTGATGTTTCCTTTCTTTTAGTTCATTGTGAATAGTTTAGATGAATTATACTTTGGTCTGAGAGTTTCTACAGGTTTCTATAAAACAGAAATGTTTCACTTATAAAGATGATAGAAAGCACAAGGGGTATCTAAAAATCCAGAGGAGAGGAAAGAAGAGAATATGCAGGAACTCCTCAGGGGCCTGTGATTAAAGAATCGTTTTGCCTGTTACTCCAATTGCTAATTGTCCCTTGAGCTACTTTTCAGTGATGCTCTGTTCTGCTGCTCAGTTTCTATTCTTCTTGCTAGCCGTGTTGCCTTTGTGGTTTTTTGTTTGGTTGGTTGGTTGTGTTGTTGTTGTTTTTTAATTTTCAGAAATCATTGGAAAAACTGGTGCGGGAAGAAAATTACCACATCTCGCAGTGGTCTGCATGGGTTCTATTCATAAAGCCCAGGTATCTCTATATATGAAACACTGTTAAGATATGAATGTTTGTGAAGGCCAAACATACATACTGTCCTCTGTGTCTTTTTGCAAGTAGAATTTTCCTAACCATCTTTAATTTCCTTCCTGCGCTGTGGTTCCTGAGTATTGTGCTAAATATTAACTATGTTAGTGTTGGTGGTCTTAGTCATTTGCCTAGTAATAGGTACTTACTCTTGTAATATGGTTATTCAAGGAAGCGAAATCTTAATGTTTTTCAATGTGAATCTGTGATCCAGTTAATAACCATATTTCAGTTGCCTCCAAGCTATCTGTGGTATTTGTACGTGGGATTGCAGGATAAGTTTCTTTTAAGACTATTCTCCAGATTTATGAAAGGGATCATTAACTGGAAAAGTGAGATCGATATGAGCATGCTGAATGTTCGGACGTCACTGCTGCTTTTAAAGATCCTATTATATGACAGAGAATTCTAGACAACATTTCTGCTTTGGAAGATATATCCTTCTGTCACTTTTGCTATCTTTATCCAGGCAAACTGACCAGAGCAAAATGATATGGAATATAAATGGTGACACTTGAAGGAGTTTATTTAGTTTACAGAAATATAAATGCCACAGTTCTGTTTCCACTCCTCTTCCTCTTCCACTTCCACTGAGGAAGAAATCAAACCTCTTCCTCCTCTGTGTTCTTCTGCTTGGGGATGGCCAGAAGCATGCTGACATTATTAGGACTGTTACAGGCATTGTCACCCGAAGGAATATCCACAGTGTCTACTGTGCATATGAGTACAGTATCATTGTGCAGTCCTATCTTAAAATAAAGAAATAAATCTCAATTTCTGTGGAGTAGGTTACTCTTCTGTTTAAATATCATACTTGCAGAAGCACAGTAATAAAGAAGAGAGGCAGCAGCAAAATGGAACTGGGAGAATCACTTTATCTACCTGTCATTTTTACTTTTAGAAGTACATTACACAAAATAGAAAGCAGAAGAATGTAGCTGATAATGACTTACAGGGTGAGTTAAAGCTATGAGTAAAGAGAAGTTAACTATCACTTTCCCCAAATGGATTTTGGTTTTGCAGGCTATTTGAAAATAGTTTTGGGTTTGTTTGCTTTTTTTAGTACCTGAATCAAACTAAATTTGTAAATCCACACACCGCTGACACTGTCTGACATCCACATTTCCTTTCTTGCCATGTGTCTGAATACTGTAATTAGTTGTGACATGAGTTGAAGCAATACATCAGTAGCTTTTATATTCATCTGGAAGCATTTTATTGGCATTTAAATGATGAGCTGCAGAAAAATAAGGGAATGATAACTTCAGAAAACAAAAATAAGAATGCTGAAGACCCATGTATTGAAAAAAATATTTTTCAATAACTTGAGTTTGAGCTGCTGTACAATATGGATGATGATTTCAAAAATGACTTGGTTCTCTGGAATGGCGATAATTATATGAGGCATGCAGTTGAGGTCTCACTGTCAGTGTTGTCAATAATTCTATTTGTCTACAGGAAGTTCCACGAGGCACAAGGAGGGATGGATCGAAAAATTTTTTTTTCACTTCCCACATTCCCCAGCTCAAAGCATACACTAAAATTGTGTTACTGTGTCACTGCTTTAAACACAGTTTAGTTCTGCTGTTTAGACCATGTGAGGTAATATGAGCAAGTATACCAGCATGTTTAGAGGAAAAAAAAAAAAAAACCCAAAAACCCCTGTTTTAGGAAAAAGAAAAACAACAGCAAATACTGCCTCCAAATGTAACTGTCTAGAGAAATTCAGACATTAAAAAAAAAATCTGCTATTAATTGTATACTGGATTATATTCGTGCTTTATATCCTCTGGAATGTGATGGAGAAAAATGTGACATTACAGCTTTGGGAGGGTAGAATATTTTGAAGAATGTATTTTGTCTTCAAGAATAAGAGCAGTTTTTGTTATCAGTGCATCATAAAGTTTTTGAGGCCTTCTCTTTGTCCCTTTTTTAGTTACAGATTTTGTCGGAAAAAGGGGTTTGGAAATTTTCATTTTCATTGAATTTATTACAATCCAAGATAAAAAAAAAAAAAAGAAAAAAAAGAAAAAAAAGGAGAAAGCACACAAGTGATGTGATTTTACTTTCTTTCTGGGCCTTTCTTAATTGATTTAATTAAAATTGCCGTCTCTTAGGCTTCTATATCATTTGTGTGATTTCAGAATTGTCGGATTTTATTTGTGGAACAAATTATTTAAAATTTCTGAAGTCTTCTGTCACTTACTTCATGTGTTACTTCTTGTTACTTCCATGATTTACTTAATTGTGAAGAACTAATTTGATGTAGAATCTGGAATGATCAAACCACTTCAATGTATTCTCAGCTTTTTTTTTTTTCTTCTTGAGTTTGGGTCTTCCTGCTCTCACCTTTAGTCATTATTGGCAATTTGTGGAATAAAGATTTTCAGGATGATTTTCTGCCGTATCACAGAATGGACTGTGATTGCTCATGTCAGTCTATCATGTGCAATTCATTCGAGCTTATTCTCTAACATCAGGAGTCTCTGCATTTCCAGTATTCCACCTTCTGAGATATGTTCTCGGCTGAACTTCATGTCTTTTTAGAAGGAACATTTAATATTTATTAACCTTGGCATAACCATGTGCGTGGACTTAGTGCTGGTAGTTTTTTAGCTTGATTTTTCTAAGGGAAAACAAAGGGAAGGGAAGATAAATGTTGAAGTTAGTGCAAGGAAGATATTGGGGTGTGAGAATTGCATTTACGTGAAGGTATTTTGGCATTGGCTGAAGGGGGTCATATTATTTTAATCCATTTTTTAATGGATTGTGAGTCTGTTGTGGAGGTGGCCAGGGTTAATTTGTTAAAACAAAACAAAACAAAAAAAAACCCATCAACAACAACAACAAAAACCCCAAGCTTTACAATTTCTGCAAGTTATGGGTCATCTAATCTTCCTAGAGGGAATCTTACTATTTGTTTAAGATAGTCTTTCCTTTCCAGTTGGGCAGAAGCAAATAGAACTCTACTAAAATGAGTATCTGCAAAAATAGCTTTATCCTTCTGCTTAGTTTTCTGCAAGCTGTTATGGTAATTTACTAGTGGAATCTTTCATTTCCTTATCATATTGCTTAAATCCTTTAATTTGCAGTGGCTTCCATGAGAAGCAAAAGATCACTCTCAGGTACCCAAAAAAACTGCTTTCAGTGGAGGTACATGAGGATTTCATGACATGCAGTTGCTAGCAATCTATATGCAAATGCTGTGCATATCTCCTAGGTATGTACTTACTAGGAAAATACCTGCTTTGCTGTACCACATTATTTCCTATAGGACTAAGTAAGATCAAATGTAATTATTTTCTTCACCCATACTATAAATACTTCATGCGGTGTTTTCAGAGTTCTGCATCTGCCAAATGAATCCCAGCATGAGTATTAAATACATATTTCTTTGTCTAAGTGGTGAGAATGTGATTGTTTTTGTGATAGTGACTTTTGTCTGCTTTTGCATATTTTTCTCTGAGGAAATTTTAGACTTCTCTCATGTTGTTTAATGAGCTGGCTGGTCAAGCATCTGATGCCCCAGTGGGAACTTTCAAAGTCACTGAGCACATTTTTGCTTAAATCTAGCTGACATTTCTGTCTGTTTGATTTAATGTATGATTTCCATACTCGGATTACCAATCAGATGCAGCATAGTACAGTCATTCCTCTGTGCTATAAACAAGCATTCATCCAGCAGAAAAGTGGCCTTTTTGCTGTTGGTCTATGTGAAAAGACCATTTTCAGATTCTACTTGCATTTAGGGAGACTTCAGAGTCAGATTTACTTGAAAATCAAATGTATCTATAGTGAAAATTCTGAGTGTGGAATTAGTCTGTGGTATTTCCTTTTTAGCCCGTTCCAGATGCAGTGCCTTTCTCATTTGTAATCTGGTGTTAACTACATTACTACACAGCATAGTGCAGTATCTACAAGAGATTAATTGCTCAGTATTTTTTCTAGAGTATACATTTTCAGATGTTGCCTTACGCATATTTTCTGTGTAGTGTTCTGAATGCTGCATTGTCTGACAAAGTTAAATGCCTTTGAAGCCTTAAAATAATTTTTAATTTAGAGATATTTTTATTATTTGTATTTAATTTTATTCTCTTCAAAGATCTCAAAATGTTTGCCATATATGTAACTCATTTCTTGCTGTGAGATATGCCAGTATAAGTGGTGAGAGTTTTGAACAGTTGTTAATAAATTTGTTCAGTGAAAATCAAAAGTTAAAATTATTAAAATTTTATTATTTGAAAATCAAAAGTTAAATAATTTTTGTGTCTCATGGAAGGTTCAGCATTTCTCTTACTTACTCTTCTCTTCATCCTGCCAGTAAAAAAAACAAACAAACAAAAAAAAAACAAAAAAACAAACCAAAAAAACCAACCCACAAGCAAATGCTGAAATGGCTGTACATCAGTTCGGCTCACCCATTTTGTTTCTTTTGGGCTTGCAAGCCCGATTTAGTCTTGGAATCCTACATTTCTTGGAGATTCCTCTTCTCTGTGCCTTTGTGTGACTTTTGTTAGTAAATAATCTGATAAGTGAGTTGAAGAGGGAGCAGTCTACAGATCAGTGTTTAGGCTGGCCACAATAACTCCCAAAACAGTGGTAGGTGTGCCCCACATCCCAAACTGAACCAGTTACTGAGACAGTGCATGTATGCAGTCTTGTGATTTCTGTCAGTTTTTTAGTTCAGTATGTTGAAATTAGCTAATAGGAATTAAAAAAAAAAAAAAAAGTTAAAATTAGGTTTACACTGATCTAATTATTGGAACCAGTTTTCAAAAAGATTAAATGTGCTGTATCTTCAACATGAATTTCCCTATGTGCAGCTTGAAATAAGCAAAAATGTTTTCACAAAGCGCTCTGCAGGCTCTTTTCTGCAGTTCATCGCTGGCACACAGCCCGTGATGTGAGCTCTAGCCTGGCTTTCTCTAGCTGCCAATGTTCTCTTGTGTAGGAAGTTAGCCCAAAATAGTATCTTCTTACTGCCTCCTCTCAGGGCACTTTAACAATTTCTGAAAGGTCAGTAGAAACCTGTATCAATTAATGTAGCACTGTGTGTGCTCATACCGGCAGCGGGAAGCAGAGCTCCTTTGACTTCGAATCCTGCTGCCTTTCCCTGGGACGCTCCATGCGGCTCTGTGCTCGATCTGTAGGTGCACAATGATTTGCTGACATCTCATGGGTCGCCACTGTCTCTGGCCCAAATTGGGTGGCTTCAAGTGCTGTCCTGGTCAGTTTACTCTAGTAGTAGTAGTAGTGTGTATGCATGTGTGCTCAGTCAGTAGCCTGGGATAACTTGACTATTCCTTCAGAATTAGCAATAGGCAGTCAAGCTCACAGTCATTTGGTCTGCTAACAAGCATATTCTCCTGCTGCTGTTCTGCTTGGTTTATAAATCAATCAAAAGATCCTAATGGTAGATAGTAACTATGTTTATGAGATGGATCCAGGAAAAAAAATCAGCAGAAGTTTCTGAGTTTTGCTTTCCTTTTTAGAGGAAAAAGAGTTTCACTGAGAGGTTTAGTGCCAGCTTGGTATCATTTAGGCAGAGTAATATATCTGAAGGAAGATTAATGGTAATTAAAGTGGCATTGGAGAACTTTGGCAAATGACAGCAGCCAAGCTGGCTGTACTGATATTTTTAGAAAACTGACTTCATTGCATTCAGCATGACTCATTTATTAAGTTAGAATCAATAACTCAGCTTCTTATGGCAGTCACTGAACATGGAACAGTACATTAAGAGCGTGTTCTTACCTTTGATCAACGCTGGGATTATAAAAGTTGAACAGAATTGGTTCCATGCAGGTTCACAAGTGTCTTTGCACAAGCATGTTGTAGTTATGCAGTGGCAGTATAGTGCACCCACCTTGAACGTACGTGGGCAAAGGAGCACAGGGACAAACCAGTCCAAAGTTTGACTTGAATCTATAATGGGAAATAAGTTTGTGGCTACTATAACATTATATCCAGAATAAATTATGCTTACTAAAAGAGTTAATTTACCAATGGGATATTTGGGCTGTGGTTCATTGTTTCTAGCCTTCATTTGAGCACACTTCCTCCTGGTTTTTAACTTTTCATAACTTGGATAAAATTCAGATCTTCCCTCTTCAGTGATATTATGATTTGATTTGTGAAATAGTAAAGCTTTTGTCTGTTTCAATGCAACTGTATTGACCTTACTTCAGTATATTTCCTGTATTACCTAATTTCTGAGGTTGCTCTCGCAACTCTTCTTTGAACATTTTTTTTAATCCTTGTTGTGAGCTTTCTCCTACAGTCTATGCATTACATTTCATCCTGAGATGCACTTTTAGAATAAAAAGTTTCCCAAAAAAAGACAAAAACTTTGCATGCTTTCACAAACAGTTATGTGAGATTTTTCATTTCCTTATTATTTTTATGGAATTTCTGTCTAATCTTTTTGGATTTCTTTTCAGAGATCTCTGCTAGTTTTGCCCACTATAAGGTGTGGTTCTTTGCTTTTCTTGTGTCTTGTCTTTTGTTCTAATGACTATATCTGGGAATAATTTCACTTCTTTTCTGCAAACAGATGAGAGGAATTGGAGTATCTGTGTTACTTGCACAAGGTGGGATACAAACCTGTCGAGATAGACATGAGTATAAATTGTGGGAATTTTCAGAGAATATCTGTTGTATACACGCACAAACTGGAGCTAACAAGTGTTTGAAATAATTTCATTATTAAATAAAGTTTGGAAGAGGCAGACTTAGAGCATTAAGTCTCTTCAGATGGCTACTTTTTCAACTTCATGATGTAGCTGGCTGTATATTTCGCTTTGCTCTTGGTTTGTTGTATATTCATTCTGAGAGAAAATGCTATTTATGCTCTAGGATGCTGGCTGTTACATTGTTCAGCTCAAGAAAAAAGCGATAATAAAAGCAGACTGTGTGAAAGATGAAGAGTGAATCTGCATAAAAAATTGATCCCTGTTAAACTGAATTCTGGGCCTTCTAATATATGCTATGCTGTGTTACATCCTGGTGTACTAAATGTACTGTAGTGAATGTGTTCTTTTTGCTAGCAGATCCTTTGCTTTTCTGATTGTGGTGTAATTACTTCTTGAATACAATCAAAAGAAATTAATGTAAAATGTTTTAATAGTCTGTGAACAAAATCAGTATGCAAGAGAAATTGCTTTCAAGAAAATGCAAAAAATGATTGCCAAGTGCTCATATTTTGCCAGACACCATTGTGTATCACTCATTCTGTAGGTACCTTGTATAGCTGAAACCTGGCTGACCTCTGTTCTTTAAAGTGCTAGCGCTCAAGTTGAGGATATGCAAAATAACGTGAACTTCAAGACAGGGTACAATTAACAGTGACATGTAAATGTAATTTAGATAAATCTTTGAAATCTGATGTTTTCCTTAGGTTGGACGTGCTGATTAATGCATTGAATTTTAAATTTGTTTTGATTTTGCTGATGTTTTTTATGATTCATCTAAATGTTTTTGTTTCTCTCAGTAACTTTTTTATGTATATGTCTGTCTCTATGGGCTTATGCTTCTTGGAGATAGTTGAGACCCATCAGGAGGCCTACATGTGTGACCTTCTATAGGGTACCTATTTTAGCAGGGGGGTTGGATTCTATGATTTCGAGACCACTTCCAACCTTTACAATTCTCTGATCTGATTGTGGGACATTTATAATTATGATATGGTAACACAAAACTAAGCAATTTAAAATTTGTTTTTAGACTATTTAACACGAGGCTAGAATAAACTGGGTTTTATGACATTTGAGTGAAGAGTGTGCAATGTGTTTCACAACTACTTCTGATTCCAACAAACTAGTTCCATGATTGAATTGTATGGTGTAATATTTTGTCTCTGAAAGTGAACTAGTCGTTAAAAATTTATCTGTTAATGTTAAAATACTTATAGGCTGCCAAATACACAGCTTAAATCATTTTCTTCCTCATAGATACCTAGTTACATAGTAAAATCAATTCTGTGCCTCATACATACAGTAATTACAACCAGTAGAAGAATTCAGGCTGTGTTAACTGGATCATGCTGATTTGTGGGCTACCTTTAAAATTTTGTGAAACTCATTGTCAAATTTTGTACACAAAGTCAAACATCTTCATTATGTTCCTTTGTATTACCAAATTTCCATGGTAATACTGGATCTCTCTTCCAGTAAATAGAAATGAAGGAAAATCTTATGTTCTGAAATGAAGAAAGGATTACGGACTCTGAAGCATTTATAGAATATTATATTTATGTTCTTTTTTCAGTTTCAAATTTGTTATTATTTATTTATGTAGCCTGGATTTCCAAGCTAAAGATGTCATTGTAAGATCGAAAATTTATTTTAGATGTAGAGAGTTGGAGCTAAAGGTGCAAGGCTATTTAACAGCATATCTTTTAATGTATTTTTCATTTTCAAAACTATGAAATTGTGAAATATCCAATTCGCTAATGTACAACTACTACTTTAAAATGTGCCATCATTTTGATTGTTACTTGGTGAGTTTTAGAGTATGGTAGATTCTTGACACAAACTTTGCAGAAATGTTTGCAGAAAATGATGCTCATTAATGCTTTAAGCAAGCTAGATGAGTTTACTGAGTCAATTATTACTTTCATTTAGTTTTTTTCTAATGTTGTGCCAAGGGTGACTAGTAAAGGATTTCCTACTAGTGGAGTTCTGGTAGCAGATGCTCTGTCTTTTCCTTCTGCTAGGGGATGTAAAGATGTAGAAGTTAACATTTGGGTACTTCTGACATGAATGGATCAGAAACAGTTAAAAAACCACGTTCTTACAGGCCGTCTGCCAGTAGCAATTGTGTTCATGACATGTTCGTGATGTCTGAGCCATCCTTTGTCATGGTGCTAAAGGAAGCCTTTATAATGGTATTAAAAGCAATTTTTTTTTTATTTTTATTTTTTTTTTACAGCTATCCCTGGCAATGACTTTAGCACAAAGATCAGATGCAGTTACAAGTAAAACCTCCCATTTTCACTTGCAGTAGCAAAAAAAAATTCTCTTGGTTCTCTTCAATGTTCAGCTGCATTGGGGATGAGCAGCAGAGGAAGTTGCAGAGGATATAGGAAAGGCTATACTTTCTGACTGTCCATGATAAATTTCAATGCTGTAGCATCTGGAGATCCATCATTGCTGATGCTATTTGGTACTGACTTTTCCTATGCAGACTTCCTCTTCTGTCTGAAGCCTTCAAATTGTTCATTTCCGAGAGTGACTGTAGAAATATCGATATGCTGGATTTACAGGGAAAATCTTAATGTATTTTCTCTGTTACACTTTGTTTCCCATTTCCCTTTTAAGGTTGAGTAAGCAATGTGTATAACAATTTCAAGATGGAATATAAAGAAACACATCTGTGTAGAAATGTTGACAATTGTAAGGAAAAATCTCATAACATGAGGATACGCATACAAATACGCATTTGATAACTGGCTACTGCTTTACAATAAATATTTTCTTATCTGATTTCTATTTCTGTAGGACCCGGGGAATGTCTAATGTTGTTGTGCGGAGCCAGCAGGAAGGTCATTAATGCTGTTATATTTTTAGGTCTGAATTGTCACTATCAATGATGGTGCTTCATAAAATAAAAGAAACCATGTTTGCATGTCTCTGGGGAAAACACAGTAGTAACCACCAAATATTAACCACCATGTATGCTACATGGTCTTTATTCTTCCTCCATGTGTGTATGATTATTTACCATAAGCTTTTGCAGGATGCAGACAGAAAAACTGCCTTTTATCATAGCTTTTCAGCAAATCGAATGTGTGGAACAAAAAAAAAAACAACCAGCTTTTTGGTATCAGTGCTAATGATTTCACTTTGTGATTAGTGATTGTGAACATGAAGCTGTGGAAACTGTGAGGTCTTTGAGGTTTGTACAGTTAGAAAATTTCAGTTTCTGGAATTACATTTGTATACACATAAGGTACACTAACAACTCAGTAAAATACTGACACAAAACATCTCAGGCCTAAAATATTTAAAGTCTTCCATACAGCTTACAAAAGAAATAAAATGACTAATGTCATTTAATGTATTTTATAACATCCTGGCAATGGTAGTTCCGCCTGGTTGACCTATTTCTTACTATGGAACTTATTGAAGGATACTGTGTATCTGAATGCTTATTTTAATAACATAAGGGAGAAAGGTGTTGAGGTTGCTTTGGCCCTTATTTTATTTTATTTATTTTTTTTTATTTTTATTTCATTTTTATTTTATTTATTTATTTATTTATTTTGTTATTTTGGATTTGGGTGGGTTTTACCTTTGAATTGACAAATGGGATTTTTTTGTGTTTTGAAGTGGGTCACAATGCTGCTAACATGCTGTCCTTTGATTGCTTCTGATTCTGAGAATATTTTCTTCTCTCAATTCCAGGTTGGGTGGGACTATATCTGCATACAAGATAGTGCCAGATGAAATAGAAGAAATCAAGGTACAGTATTACTGCCTTTCAAAGCTGATTTTTTTTTGCTTGGAGAATTACAGAAATGTTGTGTTAGAAAGGCACATTATTTCTTGCTTTGAAATGCCTGAAGAGTACATAGCCTGTCTTTACTATCCTGTTTGACAAAATCTGAAGACCGAAAACAAGAATGATCATAAATATTGCTTATCTGAATTCATTGCTTATCTGAAAAAAAAAACCCATAACTTAAAAAATTTAATTAAAATTGAAAACTTGTTCTTTCCAGACATTTATAATCCTTGTTTTAATCGGTAAAATATGTATTCAGTAATTATTGATCTTGGTATTTCTTTATACATCCAAAACATTAAAAACTGTGCATTAAAATCTTAAAATTGTTTAATAGGAAATAATGGTTAATACTTATTTCCTTCAACTGTATGAATTGATGAATATCTTTACACTGCTGAAACATTTTATCATCCGCTCAATTTTAATAAAAATAAAAACACAGATGTGATGTCTGTAGTAAAGTTCTTAGATCCATATGTAGGCATGTGAAATAGAACTTTCCTCATTTTTAGAGTCATATCTCACCCTCATTTTAAGTGAGCTTTGGCAGGATTGATGCAAAAAATTTCTGTAATTCAGTGCATCTGTGTTTAGATATCTTGAAGACAGGTGCAGGACTATTGTGAATGTTAGCACAATAACAAATAAATATTTAGAGTTCTGTTACTTCTGAAATCAAAACCATGACCAATGTTCATTATTACAGACTTCATTTTAACTGAGTCCACTTCAACAATTTATGTCAGTTCTTAAATGGACAGCTGTGTGGGAATTTAGCCTAAATCTGTTTAACATGGTTTCTGTAATTGGTGCTTTATTCCTTTTAGTTGGCATTCAGTTATTCTGACCTATTGCTTGTTCATTATTATTTCATTGTGCTTTTTGTATATTTGTTTTCATCTTTGCAAAGAGATTCAGTAGTGTAAAATACAGTAAATGGAAGTGGTTGCAGAATTGTTTGGTCTGGACACAACTTCATGATATGTAAAGTTGTGAGGATTTATTCTTATTCAGTTAGCATCAAACCCAATATAAGCAACTACAGTGCATCTGCTTCAAAATCAAAGCCATCACTTCATGATCAAAGTAAATGTTTTTCTTACCTCCAAGATACATGGACTCCCTTATTTTAAATTACTAAGAGGAACATGACTTATGAGTTTAGATCCAACGTTTAAAATTGGGCAATAGAAGAGAAGAAAGAAGGTTTACAAAACTAACTGACGTTGACTGATATTTTCCTAGCTTTCAGAGAACTGTACCAAGGGTGTAAAAACAAAAATGAGAAAAATGAGAAAAAACCACAGACTTTGTCCTTTTATATATATATAAAAAAAGGACAATAGATTTGGATTACTTGATGTTGAAGGTAGTATGTTGAGGGCTTTATTGTGCAAACTGAGTTCAGTTAATGAAGAAAAATGGAGTGCTAGGAAATAAGAAATATATTTTTTTAGGAACTTACTGAATTAGGTATGCTTGTTAGTCAGAGATTTGGGTTTTTTTCCAATTGCCCACTAAGGAAGGAGGTCTGTTCTGATTTTCAACTCTATCTACTTAAGCTGATGCTTAAATCCTGAAACTGTCGGGAAAAGCAAAAAGGTTACAAACCTTCATCATTGATTTTTGTTAAACCAGCATGTAAGTGTGAAGGGAAGATTGTATTGTTCTAAATCAGACCCGATAGGAAAAAAACCACTTGCATTTCTTGTTTGTGGCAGCTGTCTTGTCTTGTTCAGGTAATGCTTTTTTAGTTGTGACAGAAGTCAGCTGCCTCATCATACCTTATGTGATTGAACTTCTGTAACTGTGATACACTATATGTTTCATGTGAAAAAGGCATGGCTGGAAGATGCTGTGACACAGCAGCAGTGAGTATAATAAACAAATCTATATTGAAATGGAAGACTGTTTATGTGCGTATTTTGAGTAGCAGCTACCATAGGGAGACTGACCATCCTTGTGTTGACAGAAGAGTCTTAACTTCAGAAATGTTCTCCAAGCAGATTAGAGTGGAAAAAGGTGAAATAATACAAGACAAAGCAAGGGAGGTTGTTGGAATGTTACGTTTAAAGATGATGTAATCTTCTTCCAAGCCCAACAGTTCACAGATATTTTGTCTCAGAACTATCCCTCCCCTCTTTAAACATGAAATATTAAGAGAGTTAATTTGGTAGAATATGCAAGAAGAATAGCTCTGTTTTTATTATATGATTTATCTTGACAGGTTGCTGAATTAAATTAAAGGAGTTTGAATAATCATGTTTTCTGATCTCAAAAAATAAATTGCTTGCTTAAATGGCAAAGGAGGATACTTTATTAGGCAGAGAACAATAATTATCATGACAAATAAATAAGTAATTTTGACAGCATTTCCATATATTCTAGAAAAGGTGGTAGATTAACCTCTTTTGTAGCTCAAAATAGCTTATGAGGAAAATGAGTACAGATTTACTGATTTCACTGATGCATGTAATTACTTCTTAGTTGGGGTAGTGTTGTAAAAATAGATTCTCTCAGTTTGGGAAAAGGAAAAACTCTGTAAGCGTTAGTATACCTGTCAGTTGAAATATGTCGAGAGAAGTTTAAAAAGAAAAAAAGTTTCTATATGTATTAGCAATTTCAAAAATAACCTGCATGATGTGCCTCTGAGTGTGCTTGTACGTATATGTGTATATATATGAGTTTACGTGTTCACATCACAATGTTCAGTAAATTTTAGTATGTTTACATTTTCCATCGTAGAGTGTTCAGAATGTAGTTATACTTGCATTTGAGTCCATTTAAATGATTTTACTATATGTATATTTGTACTGTGAGTTCATATATTGTTTATGAATATAGAATATTGTCTATGTATGTGTGTGCATATTTCTGCAAATGAGTATTTGGTTAACGTTGGGTAAAATCAAGCTGTGTTTCCTTGTTACCAAAGATATGTAATGACTTGGATAGCTATAGACATACAAATTAGGAGTATTTATGACAGAAGAAATAGTGTGTGCCCTATCCACCCTCATGCACATTTATTAGGGTTGGGAAGAATTGAGCGGAACTAATTGCCACTGCATCTACATCAGTTTGGAACTGAATATGATGCAACTTGGGTTGCCTGTTCTTATGTCACAGATGCATGGGTTCAAAGTGAGATCATTCAAACACTAATTGAATGAAGGTAACCATCACAGGTTCCTCCCCCTCAGAGCTCTTCTGGAAGATAGAAATGTCTTCTATAACATGATCTTCAGGAACAGTGCTTCGGTCAGAGAAACTATCAGAGCAGGAAAACTGGAGTGGAAGTATACCTGTCATTTTTTTCATTCCTGTCATTTCTCTGTCATTACTTAAAGCAATAACACTTTCAATACTTGCTGGTTTTAGAATACTGCAGGAACTGATGAAGTCATGAAGCATAAAAATCACAGCACATTTCTGAGAAACCGTAATTGTTTGGAATTTCTTTAGACATCTGTTTTCAGCAAAATCACTTGTCCTGTAAGCAGTGTTCTTTACAAACTTGAAAAAATATATTGGCAGTTTTGAGCCTTGTTCATTCACTGTAGTTGTATATTGTGCCTAGAGGAAAGCTTTTCTATGCCAAATAATGTAATGTACACGGGGACTGGAAGGCATCAGGCAACACTCGTCTTGGAGAGCATCTTTTGATTGGAGGCTTAAAAAAACAAACAAACAAAAAACACTTTGTAACAAACTTAACATTTTTGTATTTCTAGTTAGTGACAAACACAATACTGTTTTGCTTGCAATGATGTTTTAAGATAAAAGAGCAATTTATGACTATTATTGAGAAGAGTGTTTTTGTTTTGTATCTGTACATAGTGGTTTCATATGCAAATGGTAATGTCTTTTGGTTTACAGTTCCATGATGTGCTTTTTTTAGTTGCAGTATTCTGTCATAAATATATGATGTTGTGAAGGGTGGTTCTTCTAGAGCAAGACTTTATGAATGACATTTCTTAAAAATATTTGATTTGCTTGAATTTGCAAGTCAACAGCAGAGACAAATATAAATGCTTCCCATATATTTTTCATGTAGGATTGCATGCCTCTTTCTGTCTTCTCAACACCATAAATGAATGTGACAGCAAGTGTCAAAAAGTAAAACACATTGGCAATGAATTTCATTCTTGTAATACTTGAGCTCTGAAACAGATATTTTAGTGTAGAGAACGAGATTAGACTGTTATTTCTTCTGGTGGTAAATTTTGAGTAATCTTTTTTTAGAACTGTTTTTTATTATTGGTCGTAAGTGTAAACGTAAAGTACTTAATGGGCAAAGATGGGATTTGTTTTAAGTCCATTTGTCCACTCTTTCACACAGAGATATGCTTTATACTCATCAGAGAACACCTGTAATTTTTCTCCAGTTGATCTTCAAATGAAAGCATATATTCACGATGTCTTAAAGGCTACATTCAAAGGCTTTTTCCCAGAGTAATGATCATTCTCTTTTCTTAGAAGCATGTTTCTTTATTGGTCTAATATGAGAAAAGTTCAATTCTTAAAGGTCAGTTACTTTAGATGACCAATGAATTCTTCAGGTTTTAATTTCCCACATGATCATATTAATGAACTTATGAAGAAAGCTGATTCAGTGTTAATGCCGACTGCCTTTCAGAGCAAGGATGGACTTCAGTAAAAAAAAAAAAAAAAAAAAAAAAAAAATTATTTGAAATGATTGCAAATAGAATCTGTCTATCCAGAGGCATTTTCTGAGATCTGCTTTGTAGACCCCATGGCATCACATGCCTACATAATAGTGTATGCTATAATCTTTCTAATATGCTGATACGAGTAGCTGATGAAACTTATGCAAACTGTGTGCAGACAAAAGACATTGGCCATGATGCCTCAAAGCATTGTCATGTTTGTTGATGTGTGGAAAAATAAGTAGCCATTTGTCAGCAAGTGTGTTTTTGCTGTCCTGTGTAACTGGATACTGGCTTAGAATCTGGACTTTAAATGCCAGGCTTGGCTGGGGTACTGGAACTGTAGTCCAGGCATGCTCTTGCTCCAAAGCAATATGAGTGTTTCCATAGAGTACCACTTCTATTGCGGCAGGGTCAGACTTCTTTCCTTGTTGTTGTTATTTTCAGTCATTGTGGATATCAGCTTTGACTCTTGGATTTTTTTCTCCTCCTCTGGTAGGATTGAGACTTTTTGATCAAAGAAGAACATGACTATTCTCCATGTCCAGTTATTTCTTCTTTGAGGTTTTGTTTAGAAGGTGCTTGGGGAGCACTCAAAGGGCTTAATTTACAGGAATTAAATCTGTTTCTTTAATCGTCTGTGGAATATGGATATTCATGGCTTTCATAGATCTCTCAACTAAAAAATCATATGTACGAAAGTAATGTAAATGCAGAGATGACCAAGGTCTGTGTAACAGTTCCTTTATTGTAGGGCAAAAGGTTTCAGCTCTGCCCTTGTGGATGTTCCTGATATTTGATGGGATTTCTTTTAGGCTCATGGAGTTGCTGCCACTATCACTATTACTGACATATTCCATTTTTCCCCTTTACCTTACTGTACTGTCTGAGAGAGATGTATGATGTAAACCCAGCAAATGAGGGAAGTTAAGCATCCATTCCTTTCGGCATCTAGTGCTGAGGAAGATTATCAACTCTTTATGTTACTTGGAAGGCAGCAGATATTTAGGGATGGCCCAAATTTCTTTACATCTCTTAGTGATTGAGCTCTGATCACTGTTGTGACTGGAGTGTGTATCAAGCACTCTTCTGCTTTTCTGCCAAGGTCTCCAGAGCCTAGTGCTCTAGACTAAGTGGACTAAGTATACTCACTAACTTCCTACATGAAGATACGGATTACCACTTGTTTTTCTGCTGTCCTCATTTTGCATTTCAGACACTCCTTGGAGACCTCATGGCTCCAGACATGAAATTGAAATGATACATCATCTTTTTAGCAATATTATTGTTTACTTTCCAAAGCAAGCAAAACAGTTCTTTAGTTCTGTAAGAGAGAAGTGTCTCTAGGATGAAAGAGAAAGAATAGCTGAAACTTAATCGACCAGACAAATCAGGATACTGATGACATTTTGAGCCTTTCTGGTTAATCAAAACTGCATTCTCACTACTGTTGCCCTTATGAGAAGAGATTAATGTTCCTCAGATGGTTCACTGCTAAGGTTCTGTTTGCCTATTAAAACTTTCTTAAAAATAAACATTAGAAATGAGAAACAAACAGCAAGAGTTAATACTCTTGTTCACAAATCACTTCTTGTTTTTCAGCAAGCTTAAATTAAAAAAGAAATCTTTGCTTTTCTCTGTGACTGTAGTAACCAATTTTCTCTGAATTTTCTCCTGGCTTTCTTTTGTTTTTGTTTTTTGCTATATGCATATCTCTGTATATATTACTCTGTATCATCACCTGAAACCTACTTAGGTTTTGAGGCATTTTTTGTGTGGGATTGGTTTGTTTTGTTTTGTTTTTTGAGACATTTTCTTGTTCTTCTCATAAGATCCAGTGTATTGGGAAATGCTTTCTGTAGCTTCTGTTCTCACTCCTCTCAAGTAGGATCTCACTTAAACTGAATGAGACGAGAAAACGTGGATTAGCTTCATTAAATACGAGATTGCTTTTGGCAAGTAAAACAATCTTAAATAAAAGCCCTTGTCATTTTCCATGTGGCCCAGTTTCCATGTTACATTAAGTTTTGTTTCATTATATTTGCCCCATAAGAATGTATTCTGGTTACTCTGTTTTAGAGATCTATCAAAGAAATGTAATGCTATTTTATCACAGCTGGTTGTATTATTGGGTTGGTTAGGGGTTTGAACAAGTCTGAGGGAGATCTAAGGCATGATTTTTTTTTTTTTTTTTTTTTTCTTTTTTTTTTTTCAGTAAGTAGTTTTCTCTTAAATTCTTGATTTTGGGATTGCCAAAAGAGATGAGTGTTGGTACTGTGTATGTACATATGTGTATTCATATATATATATACACATATATACATTTATATATATATACATATATATATATGAAAAAAGGGAGAACAGTTGTTTATTAAAAGGAGCTTTCATGTTCTACAGCTGTTTAAAGATGGTCTCATAATGGTTTCACAGTGAATTATAGAAGTTATTAGATGTAGAGAAATTGAGTGTAATTAAGTACGTTGAAATATTCAATAACTGAATTATAAAACATCTAAAGCAGTTAAGCAGAATTCAATGTTGTGATGTGTATAGAAGGTGTGAAAAATCCTGAATTTGCATATAGAATAGCAGGTGTTGGTTGGATTACTGCAATCAAGGAATGAGGTCTGAGAATTGTGTTAGTGTGCTTAGTATTAGCTCAGTGTTCAGGAGCAATTGGAAAAAAAAAAAAAGTGAGTTACGAGGAAAGGAACAGATATCAGGACATAAGACCTTATCTGTTATCTGTGAGCCTCTTGTGTCCCACCATATGCAATGGTGTGTGGAGCTCTGAGCCCTCAGTCGCAACAATGGCACAGTAGGGCTAAAATGATTTAGCGTCAAGGTGTAAGAATGATCTAATTTATAGCACCACTTGCATATGAAGAATGGATAAAGACAGTGAAACTGATATGTTAATAAATGAACAAGAAGTGGTTCCTTTCTAGACTTATTGCAAATTTTAAATAACCTCTCGTCCTTGATTTTTGCAAATTGTAAGACTGAAAGCAGATATTCAAACTTTGACTGTATATATTCTATTGGTTGATAATTTACTTATTTTAAGGCAGTAAAGAATGAAATTCTTAATAATAGGTTTTACCTAAGATTGCTGAAGTTGAAACCTTACTTCATCATAACACAGCAGTCATTTCTTCTTCAGAAACTGGTTTGATTGATTGTATTTTTTCAGAAGAAAAAAAAAAGATACATAGCTGATAGACTACAGAAAATTCAGCTAAAATAGTGGAGTTTATTTTGCTTTCATAGAATGCTTTGTGTCTAGGTTCTTTTTTATCTTATGTTTTAATGACTTGATAGGAAAAATATGTTAGGAAGACACTAAGGATGACATGTGCCTCCCTGTGGTATGCAAACCTGCAATCTGTATTAAGGTAGTGATACTTAATATTTGAATATGTTTATACCTAATTAAATGTCTCTGACGATTACAATTTTTGTGATACCTTAATCCTACTTACCATTATTTACCCTATCATCACATTTCTAATCCACTGACTAAAACAGCAGAGGAAAAACCTAAACTTCTTGAAATTTTCATAAAAGAACTGGGTAAAATTGATTATAATATAAACCAGATGTGGTAAACCCTGTCGCTAGAGGCATTTTGTTTGCTCAGATGCTTTTATTGTCAGATGCCATAGATGGATGTAGATGAGATTTCATACAGATGAAGCTATATTTGAGAATGTACATAAAATGGAAAGATTTAAATGAATTCTCTGTGTTATTGAGTATGCTAGAGAAGTGTCGCATCTCACCTCTGATAGTACAACAGAGTTCGAAAGTTGACTTTACTGATCTGCTAGGCTTACACACATTGATTTCTTTTAGCTAAACAAAATCAGTGCAAGAAATGTGGAGTTGTAGTTTGAAATGCCTTCCTTAGCCCTAGCCATCAAATTCGCACTGCCAAGAACTGTACATTTATCTTGGGCTGTGTCAAGTTATCATTTCCTGCAAATAGATGCAACTCTATAGTAAAGCATCTGCTGCTGAGAAGTCAACATTTATATCGGATTCAGTATGTTTCATTTGAAACAACTTCTAGTATGATTCTGTGAACTGTGTGTCTTTTAGCAGCTAGAGTGGATTAAATATGCTTTTGAAGTTCATCTTCCAAATAAGTTTAACCTGAAAGGATTCCAGTTAGTATATTTAAAGCCTACTTTGTGATATGAAACAAAGTCTGGGAAGCAGGCAGCTGTCAAAGGTATCAGCTGTTTTGGACTAGCAGGCTGTAGTAGACATGTCCTCAGCCTCCAGGACATATATTCTCATACTACAATATATTAAAGCTACAGATAATCAGAGATTCGTAATATAGTGCCATCATTCCCAATGCACTGTACTGCCTAAGCTTCATATTTAAGAGTGCCCAGCCATGCTGGCAGCCTGTCTCAAACAAAATGATAGTGTAGACCTATGATGTCCAAACTTATTTGGTGTGCACTCATAGTAGTAAAACATTCGTGAACATGCACCCCCAGTACGTGTATGTTTATTTATCTTTAAATTTATACACATCTGCTCTTAAAGTTCTAATATTTTCTTCCTGCATGCTAGTGGATCATCTTGTGTGTCTCATGGAGTGCATGCAGCCCAGATTGGAAATCACTAACCTCAGTTGTTGAAATAATTTACTGGTTCAGGGGGCATCACAACAGTGAGCAGTGAAAATGGCCATGATTCTTTTTAGCTGGTTTCTAGATTGTTCAGTACTAATTACTCTACAGATGATAGGATTCTTAAGAGTCATTTTGGATTCTCCCCCACTTTCGTTTTACGTACATCAAGAGTTTCAAGTCAAGTTAGTTATTGTTTTATCATGCCATTGTATTGTATTATTATGCCATTCTGGTCATAAATTTCTGAATATCACTCAGCATTCAATATTTCATGTGAGGTGTTTACAGAATTTGAGAAAAAAAATAAAATAAATGCAGAGGCGTTACTTGGACACGAGTACCTATTTTGCTGAATGTTCTCTTGATGATAATGAGTTGAAAGGATACAGATAAAATTTGCAGGCTGAAAGGAATATAATCAACTCCTATAACGAAAGCATATAGGAGGTTAAAAAGCAAACAAATAAAAAACCACAACTTTCTCAAAAACATCCCACATTTATTTTGTGAGATGTAAAACCTTATTGTGTTAATAAATGTTGATAACCACCATATTTTATCTGATTGGCCAGTTTGTTAGTTTGTGGCATGATTTCTCTTCATGGCAATGAATGGGCCTATCTTGAGTGCAGGCATCAGGTGCCTAAGGAAGTGAGATCAGACTGTTCAATTATCTCAGAGAATTATGGTTGTAACAAAAGCCAGTTATTTTTGCCACCAGTTGTGGAGACATCACTTCTTATGTATTTGATTAGATGACAGTAAAATCATATATTTTGCAATAAGATTAAGCAGATCGCTAAGAGAATGCTCTGATATTAGAATGCATTTGGTGTAGCTTGCTGTGGCTAAAGTCTGAGTATTTGCTTTTTTGGAATATCTTTGAAAGTGTTTCCTAGCATGCGTCTCCCTAGGCAAGAAACATGGTATGCTTCAAGTTAAACACTCACAGAAGGTTGAAACTGAACATTTCTTTTTTTCAGTATTTTTGTTCTTGAGCTTTTCATACATTCTTTTTCTGGATACCCCTGTGATAATATAGCTAGCATTTTGATTTTATTTTCTATGACAGCGTTTCTGTACCTCTGAATTATCAGTAGATTTTCCGAAATGATGTGACTTCACTGTCTGTAAAGTAATGTATAAAGAAGAGAATGCCACTGAGTCATCAGAGCTCAGTAAAGGTGCAGTGGTTGCAGAGTTTTACTTTTTAAAATATTTTCACATAAAAAATATGCAAGGATTTCTAGGACTGTTCTGTCAGAAATGTTTGCATTCAATTTCAGATGCCTCATCATTGTGACAAACTTAGGTGGAGTGTTAAGATTACAAAGACAACATTTGCTTGTAACATTTCTACACAGACTGCCATTTCTGTTTCCTGTTGTTATTTATCATCTGCTCTGTTACTGTTATGTTCTGTCAAAATAGCCTTCTATTTAAAGATTAGGAATATTCTAACAGTTTCAATGTCTTGCTTTGTTAGTATGATGATATAAACCACTGTACTAAATGCAAATGGTCTGCTCGGCTGTGGAAATTGTACTGCTTAGTACTGTCATTTGAAAGGCTGCTTCTGTATTTTTACCAATGAAGTGGTCATGGTAGTTGAATCTCATTTGAAAAAAGTGAGGATTACCTGACATTTGCCTTGAAAATGAAGCTGTGTGTCTGAGGATATCTTATAAGAGAATAGTTTAGCATCAAGATGTAAATTTCTTCTCCTTTTTTGACAAAAATAGAAAACAATTCCTTATGTATTTGGGGCAATTTATTACCTTAATAAAAATTTATAAGGAATAATGCTATATGGAAAGAGGCAAAGTGTAAAAATAAAAAGTGTCATTTGGGACACTGAAGCTAACGCGTTAGTTTTATCGAGTACCTTTAGTCTGTAAAAGACAACAGACATTTGTCCTCGGGCTGATTTGAAGGAAAGATGCTTAAGCTTAAAATGAGAACTGAAGAGAATTGCTTTACATACAAAAGCTCAATATGTCTCTAAATACTGTGCAGAACTATGAGTGCTTCTTTAGGTGACAAAACCGAGGGGATGACAGTGTTTCAAAAAAGAAAAAATATACACTGCATGTGTAGTTAAAGTTTTATATTCATTATGTCTTGTCTGTTGGTTTCTGAAATCTAGAAATAGAAATCAGCAAAGATGGGATGTGACAAAGCCTTCTTTGCATACATAACTGGAAAGTACTCAGGACAAGCACAGATTCTCACTGTGCAACCAGTAATTGATGTGCAGGCATGAAGCATTAATCATAATGGCACACTTCCCTACTTTTGCTATTTTACCTTAAATAAAACTTCAGAGATATACCTCATATTTTTAAGTACCCATGCACTTTTATGGTATATTCTCATATTTAACATTTTTTTTTAAAGTAGCTTATATTTTAGTATGCTGTCAGTGTATATGCTCAGAATATTTTGTAACTTAGTATTTTTTTAATAATGTTAGTGAACTCGCATAAAGTCCTCCATCAGGAGAAGTAGCAAAGGCATAATCTTAACAACACCAAAACTTGACCTAATTATGTTGCGGTTCTTCTCAAAGGATGGCAATCTCATATACAAACTGAAAAATAGGGTGGAAAAACAAGGCTTTTCCTCTTAGGTAGAATAAACAGTTAATGTCAGACTAGTGTTTGTTGAAAACATTTTTCAAGTCACTCTGTTTGCTAGATCTCTACCAATGAAAACAAAACTGGGCATGTTAGGCCATGCATACTGCCTTCGGAGGATGGTTAAATAGTAGCAAAAGAAAGCTGAAGGAAATATTTCTATTTGTCCTTATAATTATGTATTTTGAGTATGTTTGAAACATGGAATAAATGAATGATCAACTGTCTTCAACTTTTATCCCTTTTTATGATCTTAGTATACTGAGAACATGTTCTGTCATCAAAAGGTACAACCTAATTCATCAGAGTTAACAAACCAGATTCTTGTTTTTTCTCTGCATGCATAATATGTTTTATTTAAGTCATTTCAGCTTCTAGGTTTCAAAATCAGGAATAAGATGCAGTGCCTCAAGCATTATTTGTCAGGGAGTTTCATGGAATCAAGGAATGGAATGGAATCACATTGGTGCTGATTCTCTTTAACAAAAGTTTCCATGAGAATCTGGTTTACCTCTCTCTGTTGTCTTTGATAACTAACAGTGAACAGAAAGTAACATCCAGAGTCTGCAAAAGAATTAAACGTTTTCTTATCAAAGCTAAGACAGACATTGAAATCAATCCAAAGAAAAGAGTTTACTGATGGAAAATTTTCTAGAAGTAGATCAGTGAGAAATTCAGTATTCCCCCACAGAAGTGTCATTCTAATAAAGGATAATAAAGGGCTGAAGTCTGCTTAATGTTAGCCTGCACTTATTTCTTGTGCAAAACAGTGTCATTTTGCCAGTACTGTAAATGTGGATGGCCACATGGTAACTTGTTATAACCTTCAATCCAATATATTTAGAAGAAATGGCAATCTGTCAGTGAACTTCACTTATATCATGACTATTACATTTTTCTTCTCTATAGATGTTCAAAGCCACAGTATATCAAACTCAAACTTCCCAATATCCAAAGAATGGAATAGAGAAGCAGGTGTTCTTATTAGTAACGTTATTTGTGTAGAGACTGATGCACTGCTAATTCCAGTGAAATATATTTGCTACAGCCAATGCTGTTATGATAACATAGAGCTATTTTGAAATGGGAGTGACAGACCAAAAATGTATAGAATGTTTTTGTAGTTAGAAGTGACAGCTGTAACAGACTTAGAGAATTAATAGACTACTAATGATCTCTGGCTTTTATGAGACAATAGCTACAGTGGCGTGGAAATCGGCTCCATATTTTAGATTTGATCAGTAGTGGTGATTACAGCTGCAAAATTAGAAGTCCTAAATGGACAATGTATTGAATACTGCACCTAGATTCACAGATGCAAGTGTAAAAGCTCTTGAAATTACATTTCTTTGGAATTCTGAGTTTTATGCTACGCTTGGTCCTAAGTCACACATTTGTAACTCTTAAGAAAAGAACCTCAATCTTTTTTTAATGTGTTCTAATACAAGAGATAATACTAGGCCTGTAAAGATAACTCTTAAAGGATATAAAGGACTTAATAATTGCAGGAAAGAAGCACGGACTTCTCCTGCTATAGAATCAGAAGTGCCAGCACTGAAATAACAAGGGGATTCAAAGTGTTTTTTTGTTCTGCACTGTGCAGGGGAAGACAGAGAAAGAGAGAGAGGGAGAGAGAGAGAGAGAAATGATACAGGCTTCTTTGTGGATCTCTCTAAAAAGGCCCACAACAAATGGCTAGTAAAATATTTGCTTTCCCAAGTCAGAATAGGTAGGAAATTTTGCATCACTTCAGATGCTGGGAACCCTATGCTATGTCTGTGAAGCACTGGATGAATCTCCGGATGGATTTCTTCATGGCAAAGTGCTCTGATTTCATCTGTGGGTAGAAGTTTCTCCTTTTAGATCCTTTGAGCTACTGTATTTTTTTCTTCCAGGCAGGTAACTATGCATAAAGGATGTCCTCTTTAACACTTGCCACATTAGTAGCAAGGCCAGGGTGATGGTGTGACCTTCTGCACCCAGCGAGAGCTGCCTGTGGGCTCCTCTGGTACTGTGAGCTGTTGAGCTTCCCTTCAGCCAGAGGATCAGAGGATTCCCTTCAGCAGTGTCACCCAGGCCCAAATGCAGTGCTGGACACAGCAGAGCTCTCCGTCTGCCTGTGCGGATAACTGTTAGGTAAATTACTAACTCCTTGATCTACTTAGGCTCTGGGTCACGATTGCTGCAATATTAGAGAGATTATAAAAGGAAGATTGTTTGGTCCTTAATTTCCAGAGGGCATTGCCCAGTTCTTGCTCACAGATACAATTTCTGGCACGCTTTTCTTCCTATGCTAATTCCACCTACTCTGTTACTGAAAATACAATCTGGATGACTTTTCTGACTGTGTAGGCTCTTCCTCAGACTCAGCAGTAAAGTGGCAATTGTCTCTGAAGGGGAAACTAGTAGTCCAGAGATAGCATGCACTGCATGCATCATAATCCTCAAAGTAGAATGTGTGGGAGATGATACAACTCTTTCAAAGGGGCAGTATGATATTTTTACTTACTACTGAGATGATGCCTTAATTCTAAACTGCACTGAACAGATAACTGTAATGTGACTGTAACATGTCCAGAAAGGGAAATTTTGAATTAAAAAAATCACAAGAATTACTTACATAAACATTTTCATGCTAGAGACCATATGTTAAAATAGTATGTGTGTATGTGTTAGTGCAGGTGGTTCACGGTGGAAAAACAACTCAAGTTTCTTTTTTCCTCCCCCCCCCCCCCCCCCGCCTCCTTTTTTTTTTTAAAATATATAAATAACTCAATATTTTAAAGGTTACTGTTTGTGTCTTCGTGAATCTTTAAAATAACGAACAAGCACTTCCTAGTCCAGAGGGCTTTCCATGGTTTCACAGCTCTAGAAATGACTCATGCTTTAGCACGGAGAGCTCTGTTCCTGTGAAGCAGCAGACATTTCATATGCATAAGCTCCATTTACTGTCTGATTCAAGTACAGAGGTAACAATGGGAATGCACTTCTTCAGCTGGAACCTGCTGTACCTACAACTGCACTCCCTAAACATTTCTGTAATTACTGAGTCTTCCTGCTTATCCATTTGGAAAGCTACTGAAAAAAAAAAAAAAAAGAGGAACATTAATGTATTCTCTCTCCATTCTTTTCTGACGAAAACAGGAGGAGAGGGGCATGACATGCCATTTATGAAAGTATAATGAGTAATTGCAGCATCTGTATGTTAATTGTCATGCTTAAAAGAATGACATCATCTAGATAGTTAAGAAGGTTTAATAAAAACATCAGATAAAGTAAGTGGAATAAATTTAAAATAACTTCGTAAATGTTTTCTTAAATACTTCTCTGAAAACCATTACTTATAGTGGGAAATGTCTGCTAAGATTAGCACAATAGAAGTCATTTGAGGTTTAGAACTTAAATGTAAGAAAAACATTTCGTAAAAAGGATACTTGAGTGTTCTGTTTTTCATGTGCTAAAGAGTTAGACTTCATAAATCATTAATTCCTCTTGAAGCAGCCCCTGTAAGGGTTTCACTTGTCATTTACTATTCCCTCAGTGCTGCAGCTTTTGGTTCTGGCACAGTTCTTGCTTTTGCAACTGGAGCATATGGTACAAAATATATTCAGTGCCAGACCGTTTAATTAATTAAGCAGTAATTCATTTCGAGATTAACTGTTAAGAATACCTGTAAATATGAAATTCTTAGTGCAGGTGTTTCTTATTCTGAAATTGATAGTGTTTGTTTCAAAATTCAATCATGAAATCAGTATTTTTGGTTAGAACCAACATGTTTGAGTTTTGTTAAAGCATTCCTGAATATAACAACAATTTCTCTGTAGGAATCAAAAGACTCAGTATGATCACTGCAAGTATTTGTGAAGTTTGTTGTTCCTGTAACAGAAAGTATTCTATATTTATTTCATTCTGATAGTACTGATTATTTCTTTTATGATTCTTAAATTTCAGCAAGTGAAGTTTGGCATTTGTCCACAAAAATGAGAAATGGCATGTGATTCAGCTTAGGATCATCCTTTCCAGTTCTTTACATGTATTGATTTGAACTGTGTTCATGTCCTACTTAACTTCTATGGTCATGATAATTTTTTGAGACAAGATTTAGCTTGAAGCAATTGCTCTGTGAAGTTTCTTTTTACTCCATTTGCAGCAATCCTGCCAGGTTAGACATGCTTCTTACAAGGTTATCCTCATCTCGGCCAAGTCACAAAGATGTGGTTTTTTTAAAATATATTTCATATTTTAATATATTATATGTATTCATGTACTCATGTATCCTCATCTAACAAAATGTCAACATATCTTTCTGTATAACATTACATTATTTCCAGTAATTTAGGGTCTTAGAAACAATGGAAATGACAGTACAAATAACTGTACAAAGATTGTAGGTTGCTTGACATTCTGCATATTATTTTGCCTGAGAGATTTCCCATACCCATGAAGACATGTTTGAACAACCTTAGTTTCCTGGCAGATTTTAGCTTTATTTATACCAGCTGCAGAAACAGTTGGAAGATGATTTTGAAATCTCTGTTGGATTTTGAATGCCTTTATTACCACCTGACTCCAAGTAATTCTGTTGTTAATTCTGTTATGTATCAAGGAGAAATGAACATTTTTTAAAAATGTTCCATAAGACAAATGACCAGAAAGTTTCAGCTCTTAGAGGAAAAAAATGTAATTCTAATGTGAATTGCTCTGCATCGATTTTCTCCTGTGTGTAATAATCAGCTGAAATCTTTGATTGCAGTGGGATCAGCTAATGCTGAGACACTTTCGCAAGCTGCAATGGAGGTACAAGATAGCTCATCACATTCCATAGTAATAATTTTCACCTAGTATCATGGGTAATAGCTATAATCCTTTGAGTTTAAACGAGAGATTTTGCATACCCTAAATCCTGAAAAAGTCTTCCCTTTGAGAGAATGGGCTTTTTGTTCAGAAATAAATGCCAAAAGGTTCTCTTACTACTTTGTAGATTTTGGGTGCTAATACTCTGGAGTTCAGGAATAAACAGTATCCTAATCAGCGAGGTAGCCTATTGATAGTTCATTCTGTTAATCTTCTATTATTTGCTGTAAGTAAAAATCATGGGCTCACAGAAAAAGAATTTTTCTGCAAAGATCGCTGTCAGTTATTTTTCATTGCCTTCAGCAGCAGTCATCAAGTTGTTTGCATTAAGAACCATTGATGAATCTCAACTGATCTTTATCCTTTCCATGTTCCTTTTAAGAATCATTTTCACGATATCCAAGATTACTTCTAATCAACAGATAATGGAGAAGTGCAGACAGCCTGATGAGTTCCAGAATACTTTAGTCCTCTTTCCTCTTACATACTCTCCTTGTTGATGTATCACTACTGCAGTAATGTATCACTGCAAAGTCTTCTTACCTTCTGTATATCTGGAGAAACAAAGTGCACTGCTTAGTTTGGAAAGAATGGGGTTTTTTTCTAGATGTTTTGGTGTTCTCTGGAAGCTACATCTGGCATTGGTCTTTACACCTGGGAAATAATTTACTATCTCAAAGTGGTTCTCTGTAACTTTTTCCTTATTTATCTGTGGCAGTAATTGCTCTAGGGAAAAATATCTTCGTATATTTACCTGTAGTGACCTGATCTATACAAGGATCCTTTCTCAATCAGATTGCACACAACAGTCAGGTTTCTGTACAAATGCCTAATTATTTTACATTACTCTGGAAAGATGAACACAGATAATTCCCATCTGATTTAAATTGAGGAAATAGATTTTGTTGTTTCTCTAATAAGCTTCATCTTGGCAAAATAGCACTTCTCTGAATTAATCTGAACAGCTTCAGGATGGTGATAAATGGTAGTAAGATTGTATCTCAACTAAATTTCTTGATATGTATGAAGTAGTAAAAATTACATGAAAGTGATTTACTTTCAACTTTGTCAGCAGATCTGGTATAGCTAATGATGACACCCCTGCAATGGCTGGTAAAAAAAAAGTGGGACTAATTTAAGTGCAAAAGCTTTATAAATGCATAAGGACATGCAAATTGTCATCAAGGCTATGAATTTCATAAAGTCCAAGGGATTTAATCATTGCAAATTCTAAGAAAACCTTAAAAGCATGGATGTTGATTATGGGGACATCATTTACTTTTCTGAAGTAAAGACGTTAAGTTGAGGTAAAATGCTAAAAATATTTTTTGATTTCTGAAATGAAGTCAATTCATTTACAGAATCAAAAGGAAAATTTGTGCCAGAACATGAAGATTAAAAATGACTCACAGGCTTAGCAGTTTTGGTGGATTTGACCACTCATTTAAACAAGCTAAACATGCAGCTTCGAGGTGAAAATCAAGTAGTCTATGCCGTGTTTCAAACCATAAAGACATTTGAAATAAAACTCAAATTATGGCATGCTCACAAGTTATGACAAATAATTTTATATATTTTAATACACTGGCTAAACATGGTCTTGTGAGCAGCCAAAAAAATATGCAAAAAATATGCATTTGATAAAGGAATTTGAGAGGAAGTTTCAAGATTGCAAAGAAAAATCGTCAATTTTTTGGTATAATTGCAACTCAAATTTAAGTCAACATAAATACTTTGCCTGCAAATTTTCAAATGTAATGTATATATTTGCAATCAGATCTTAAACTCAGAAATTTGATACTGTCTCTTTACAAGGCTTTATAAGCCTGATCTTACTGGAGAAAAACGTCCCTCACTTCACAATCACGTCTTTTCATGTCATCACTTTTTGGCATTACATATATTTTTGAACAAGTATATTCAAGGAAAAGTGAAATTTCATCAAAAATATCTGACAAACACCTTGAGAACTCACTATGGATTGCAACCACTTCCATCAAACCAGACTGATGCATTTGTTTCACAAAAGCAAGGTCAAATATTCCACTAGTTGTATTTTGTTGCTCTCTTTTTTAATTGCTTTAATAAAAATATGTTTTTAAAAGTTTTGTTACTTATATACGTTAACTATATATTTTTTATGTGCAACCCAAGACAATTCCTCTTTTCTCCATGTGGTGCAGGCAAGCCAGAAGGTTAGGCACACATGGTCTAGACTTGCATACTCAAGAAGAAAACTGTATTGTCTGTACGATATGTCTGTTGCTGCTTTGATCTCAGATCTTTTGGATTATTTATTTTATGTAGTTCTTTTGACTTCTTTTTGTAATTTGCTGAGGCTACGTGGCTGCTCTCAGTGTTTGAACGCGTTCACATTCTCACACCTTACAACCTTGAGTTTCCTAAAACAAGTGGTGTGGACGTATTGGACTATTTATAATACAGTAATCTTGGAAAACCACTGCATTATATGGTTCCTTCTCCCCAGTTGAGCTCTTAAATTCTTATTCATTCTGCTTCTGTCTATGAAAGTGCATCCTGTGACTCAGCCATCTGCCGGAGAAGATAGATCTTTGTGGCTGCCATTTTACTAACTCCTTACCTATGTAAGGTATTTTCTTCAGTCATCCAACATTTCTTCTTGAAGTAGCAAAGTTCGAAGAGCAGCCAGGCGATGAGTCCTCCAATACTCATGCCTGGGTCTTATGCTTCTTGAATTCTACATTTCACGTTCTTGATTTCATTAGGACCCAATTGTTCCTTGTCACACAGGTCTAAGTCTTTTACTTTGATTGATTGCTTGTTGTGCTATGGGAACGTCCAAAAGTTCAACTGGCTTCACACAGCTGTTGTTCAGATAGTTATCTGGCTGCGTGTGGACTTGTGACTTGGACTTCCCTCCGTGGCCAAACCAAATTCCTTCAGAACCCTGAGAAAACTCAGTATTGCATGGTATTAGTATGTTTGCCATAAGGCCACCTGGAGTTCCATCTTTGCTTCCCTCTAGCAGTGTGTTAGTACGATAGAATCCAGGGCTGTCTCAGCCTTCAGTGATGTGATGCTGCAGTTGTTTGTGGGGGGCAGTAAGTGTCCAAGGTAACTGCTGAGCATGCGTCGTTGCTGGAATGTACATGCAGACTCAAAGAAGAAAGGTTACTAATCAGTAACTGATGTTCTTTGAGAGATATGGTCTGCATGTACATTAGTCTCCTACCTGCCTTTCCCCTCTTTCTGGATCTCTTTCAGGTTTGATTGTGCATTTAAGAGGAACTGAAGTGGTGGCGGATGCACTCTGCCCTATAATTCATGCACCAAGCAGGACGAGGGGAGGCGCTAGAACGCACCTCCCAGGACACTTCAAGGCAGGCCACAAGCTCGCCCACTCTTAGAGTATATATGTGGACTAAATATCTCAAAGTACAGCAGCTATTGGTAGGTAAATTTTCTTTACTGTATTTTCACAGGTGAACTGGTAGATTTTTTTAAAAAACAAGTTCATTCATTAACTCTGTGGATTATATGCGTGAAAAACAGAGACATGGGAGCGTTTATACCAGAAACTGTGTTAGATACATGAAGGTAGTTTCTTGTCTCTACAATGGTTTCATCTTTTGTCTTTGTCCTCAAATCCAAACTTTTTAAAAGATCTTGAATATTATTGATTTACCATTTACATTGAGAGCTGCAGAAAAAAAATAAATGCAAAGTTTGGAATTTTATTTAAAAAGTAAAAGAAAACAATATGTTGAATTATTGTTGCTATATGTATAAAGTAAAAATGGAAGATTGTACTGACTGTTATAAAACGGAGCTAGGAACTGAATTGGGTTCCATAACAATCAGTTATATTTTAACAATTGTACTGTAGATAAAACTTCATAGTTACAGAAAAAAAATGTTCCCATTCAAACCCTTTTTCACAACTGGGTCCCTCATGTTAATCACAGAAGCCTTCTAGAGGTTTTTCAATCCAGACCATTTGCTGCTCATTAAACAGAAGTAGATGCATAGAATAACTTGTCTTAAACTAGGGATGTAGATTGTCTCTGCTTATAAATATGCACATGGAAGATCTGAGTGCTTTTTTCCAGTACATTTGTTTGTGAAATGCTGTTATCTGTGTGGAGGGCTGTTGATTCTAACATGTTTGTACTTGAGTTCTCTGAGACATATTGCCTTTGTCTACAAAGACCCACATGCTTTACTGATTCCTTAGATTTGAAGCATTTAGTAATGTTTTGGCAGCTTAAAGATGTTTGCAGTTGTCTTTCTGTAGCTTTGCTGTTTCTATATTTTTAGCAAGATTAAGAAATAGGTTATCAAGTCTTGGTTACAACCAGCAAAGATTGGTGAGTCTTCTAGTTTCTGGTGTGTGAAAACACCATGAACTTGTACTTGTTCTCTAGACATGGGTGCATGTAGAGAAAATATTGTAACAAACTCTAGTTATAGGACATTATTTACTTGTCTTTAACATCAACTTGCCTTTGAAGTTTGAAATTTCTTTTCCTGGTCTCAGTCCTCAAAAAGTGTTGTCACTCCCAGTGGTTTGATGGGCAAAAACTTCAGTGTTTGCGCATCTCTATGGTTTACTTTCACATTTGCATTGGTGAGCTCTGTTCAACATTGCACTACAGTCCCTTCTTTTTTTTATCCTCATTTTAGGAATAATTATAATGAGCAGTAGCTTTTAAAAATAGTTACATTACAGGCTTCATATGTATGTTGTACCTTGAAGTTTTTGATAGCTGCAATTTATTTCATAATGAAAAATGCCTACCATTATATTTCCATTTTAAAAAAGTAAACCTTTTATAAGGTACATTTTTAATGACATTTTTTCCTTTAGCTTTTCATTTCAGTAGAATAGTTGTACTTTTACTGCTTTCTGTCTGATGTTAGCTTATTTAGAAAGTAATACTAAACAAAACATTGACTGTGATGCTGAAAACTGCAAATATATTTTCAAAAGACTACAATGGTCAGCAAAATATCAAAAGATGAAAAGGTCTGTTTACAGACTTTGAAATACATAGTTCGGTGTTACCCAAGTCTTTTGACTACAAAAATTATGCTGTAAAAACAGTCCTACTATTTATATTAATTTATGCCTTTGTTAATGGGGTAAGAAAAGAAAGGGTGGGGAGGTTCCAGAAAATGTGTAGTGTATTTTCATGGTATTTCAGTATTTCATTTTCTGACATTCTTAAATAATTTTAAGATTGATTATTTGTGAAGTTATTGCTCCACATATAGGAGTATCTTCATACATCTACTTTTCAGTGAAGCTTTCAAGAAATAAGTGAAAAGTCATGAGCATAAAAAATAGAATCTTCACAAGAAAAAGGGTAAAAAAAAAGAAATTAATTCAAGGAGTAACTTAACATTTTTAAGGCTCTTTTAACCTTTTCTTTATTCTTCTGCTTTGAATTTGTGTGTTTTGTTTCTGATCCACGAAGAATTGCATGTGCTCTCTTATGATATCAGTCTTGAGTTGGAGTCTGGGGTAGTCCAAGCCACAGGACCAATCAGAATTTCTTACAAGATTCTAGTCTGTCAGTTTCTGAGTTGCTGAAACTCAGCAGTCAAAATTGCATCCAGTTTTCTTAACAAATTTGCCACGGTGCAGAGTTTCTCTGTATTGATATATTTTTTCCATGTTTTTATTCATGCTAATTTCTTCTTTAGGAAGATGCAATATCATAGTAACAGAAAATTAAGGTAATATTCACTGTGTCATTTTGTACAACTTTTATTTTTTGATGTGGATTGCTAAGGAGAGTAAGCACAGCTTTAAGGGCATACTGTAAATAACTTACATTGTTAGGAATGTTTATTTAAAAGATATGTATTTTTTGCTTGGATTTTCAAATATACTTTCCTAGTGTATTATCCTAATAAACAGGATTTATTTGTGAAGAAAGAAGATACATAATTTTACAAAGCAAGTGGGTTTCAGAAGGTTGGAGAAATAGAGAATTTTCATGTAGGGCCTTTGTAATCCCTATTTGTTTATTCTGTTCTTTTATTTGCAGATATTACAGAGTGGCACTTAATGGATTTTGAAAAAAAAATCCACTTTCTAGCCATCCTGTTGAGAATTCTGTAAGCGGAGTTCTTAAGTATTGTGAAGGGGTCCATCAGATATAATGAAAAAGAAACAGTTACTATAAATATAGCAAACACTTAATGAAAAACGTGAGTAACTGTTGAAAGACCATATAATGTATTTTCAGTCTCTTATCTAATTCTGATCAAGGCTGGTTAATTTTGTGAAAGATATGCTTGAGTCCCAGAATATTTTAAAATGTTTTAAACACAGAAGGCACGGGGCAAGATTCTGTGACTCACCTGCTATACAGCAATTCAGTGTAATGACTGTTCTGCATTTTGGACATTGAGATGCTTCACTAAAGAATATATGTCTGAAGGTCATGTAGCTATTACTTGACTGAAGTCAGTCATAACGTTAGCTAACATGTGGTACAATAGGATTGTATCCCATGGCCTTGGATTTTGGATCTAGAGTATCTTAATGCACGAATTGCTATATAACAATTTTGTTTGTAAAGCATCAATCAAGTATCATATCAGCGATCTGAAGGAATTCTCATGTGAAAACATAGTAAATTGGTGTCTGTGAAAAGCAAGTGGTATATATGGCTGGACTACTAGCAGCAGGCAAGTGAACACAAGTAGCCTTTTTTCCTTGATTGATCAGAGTAGTGTTTTTTTTTTTTTTTAATATTCAAAATATAAATGAGAACATTTTGTAGAATAAAATTTTATGGGGTAAAGAGAAATAAATTGAATATCAGTCTCAGGTATTTTTCCATGTCTTTAAAAGGTCTTAGAGGTACATATTCTAAAATGCAGTGAAATACTAACAATGCTTTATAGACAAAAGTCTTACTGAAAGCTTATGCTTTTTTTACTCAAAGTAGAACTTGGTAAATAATTGTATCTAAGATAATGAAACACATTATATGCTCAGTTCATGTGAAAAGTCAAGGTGTATAATGATTTCAGTAGCTTTCTATTTGCTATCACAATGTTGTTGTTGTTTTTTTTCCTGTTAATTGGAGTACTATTGAGCTGTATAAGAACAGATGAAAGAATTATTTTCACTTGAAACCTTGCTGGATTTTGTCAGGTTTTATTTTATCTAAAAATAAATGTTTCATAAAACCCTCACTATGTCTCGTTTTATTTTATTCTCCCAATTTATTTCTGATTATGGTAATTTATATATATGTGTGTGTGTGTGTGTGTGTGTGTGTGTGTGTGTGTGTGTGTGTATGAAGTCAAGCTCTCACTTTGCTAACCAACATTTCTATGCTGAAATTCTCTCAAGTGTACCCTGATGTTTGCTGATGTTGAGAGTCAAGATAAATATGTCTTTTGATGATAAAAGCTCAGAGAAGATATAATCTGTTAAAAAAAAACAAACAAACAAAAAAAAAAACAAAAAAAACCAACAACAGCTTTTCTAGTGCATATCTGTATTGTTGAAAACTAACAATTTCAATTGCTGCAGTTGCCTTCATTTAACTTGAAGAGGATAGCTGTATAAGCAATCAGTCTGATTTCTGCCAGTGGTTACTCTACTATGTAGTATGTGGGTACACATCAGTTAATTTGGAGCTCCAAGCAGAGGCTCAGCTGCTTTGCTTGCCTGCTGTAGCATACAAAGGATAAGTGATATAATCACATTGAGGCTAAATACATTTTCTGCTTATGTTACATTTTTTTTGGTCACAGTTTGAAAAGTAGGTTAAAATGTCATTTAAAAAATGAATGCAAATCAAACTTAACATTTTTCTAGTATTATGAGTTCTATGGTAGTGTAAGATATTTAATGTACATGACAGATCTCTGAAGCTTTCTTTTTCCAGCTTTGGGATCAGCATGTGCAGTCCTATTGAGATGTTATAAGAAATAAAGAAAAGTTAGTTGTGAGAAGCAGTATATGGTTGCTGTATCAAGTGTATTATTGCTTCTTCTTATAGTCAGACTTACAAATAAGCAGTTCTTTGTTCAGGCTGTTAAAAAGTAGAGCAAAACAGAAACTAAAGTTATTGTTGTGAAAATCAAGCATATAACCTGAATTAAATGCACGTACTCTACTTATGTGTGTTGAAGAATTGTGTTTATATCTCAGAATCCAGACAAACACTGATATAAGTGAACAACCATGAGTTCTTGTTTTCCATTTTAGAACAAGAGATGGAGAACAGAGTTCCACTTTCCACTTCCAAAAATATTATGACTGATTGTATTACTCTGCCATAAGATGGTTATTATAGCAGTTTAGTATTTGTTGAAAATGCCACGATTGATTTTACAATTCCCTTGATTTATTTTGTGTCTCTCTGTTTATTTTCAAGACAATTCTTTAGATGCTGTCTGAGTAAATGTATCCCAGGTATTACTTGCTAAATCTGGCAGCTTTCATCTTCTCTTTCAGGAGACGCTGATAGATTGGTGTGATGAAAAGGAACTTAATTTGATTTTAACAACTGGAGGAACAGGATTTGCGCCACGAGATGTCACCCCAGAGGTGAGTTACTCCTGGAATAAGAAAAACATGGCCTTTGATGTAGAAATGTATGACTTGTGGGGTGGGAATGTTAATTCTTTCTGAAGTTTCCTCTGTAACTTAACTTGGCAGTATCTTTAGTCAGATCAGGTGATACACAATTTGGAAGGAGAATATGCTATAGGGAATACAACACAAGAGAATTAATATGACCTTGGTTTCTGACCCAAAAGAGTTTTCAGACTAAAATGTGACATAGTAAAATGGATTTCCAGTTCCAGTAGAAACATAATAGAATTGTGATAGCACTGGTATAATTTTCCTTAGCACTGCAGTACAGCACTGCTAAGCAAAGACATCTATATCACATTTCTTGTGTCCCATGCAAGAAAAGTGAAATGAAAGATTTCCTTTAATTCTCTCTTAAAGGCTTCTGTGTTGACAACTTCATAGGTTAGAAAGTAGGAGATAGATTACAGGGGAGAAAAACTGTGTAAAACTGCTATTGCTTCACTTGAAACCACATCATCAAAAAAGCTAAATGGGCAGAAATGGAGGTAACCTGCATCAGTAAATGTTGCACAGGATATTCAGTTATTTTTCACGTCTGTGGAGCTCAGGTAAGGAAAAAAAAACAAAGCACCTACACGAAGAAAACTAAACCAAATAACCTTATGGCCATGAAATGACAATTGTTATTGAATTACTTGGTATTTGTGGCTCTAATTTAGGTGAATTTGAACTTATAAAATCACATACCTCTTTTGATATGCTTATGTTCACTGAAGGGCAGAAATACAACTCAATGCCTGAAGTGTTTATTTCTATAATTTATTATATTTAGTTTTCACTTAAGTTCTCATGTGAGTTTACGATTGCATACAATTTAAGAGTAGTTTTTAGTCCATCATAACAGGCTTACAATCCTCTTTATCTACAAAAGCATTCTGTTAAACTTGAGTGCAGTTTAACTTATTTTCACTAGGAATATTTAAATGCTTTTTATTTGCTGTATAATATTAGTGTAACTAAAAGAAAAATGTAAGCAAAGTGCTTGTGTATTTCTGATGATTTTAGATTGTATACTAGAAACCTTAACTAAAAACTAAGGATCTCTGTAAAAGAAAATGGAGACAGCACAAGATAACTGATAGCATACTAGCTAGTGAAAGTGAATTTACAGGTGATTCACATTGCTAAAGCAACACAAAAATGAAAACTGCATTGATTCCACCAGTCTCTTATTTGCAAAGTAGCATAATGATTTACAAGACTGTATACCAGCACTGTGTAAAAAGGTGTAATTTTTGTTCCAATTTTTCTGATTTACTAACTTATGCAGAGTTGAGTAGTAGTGCCAGAGGAAGCATTTCAAACTACTTACAATGAATTACAGATTCTCAAGCAGTGCTGGGGTCAAGGAATTAACAAATGAGAACTTAACATTAAAATAGCTGGCATTCTCCTTACGTTGATTCATTGCTGTTCCTTAAACTAATTATTTAATACAGGTGGTGATGATTTGTTTGACTAGATTAGATGTTACAGAGACCCATTTTAAAAATGATCTTAGCTCTTTTAATCTCATGCTATATAATAACAGCACATTGATATAAGTGCTTAAAGAGAAGAAAATCAGTTTTCAAACGTGTTATAAGTAAAATATCTGTTCTGAGTCAAGGAGGTAGATAACTTGGAATGGAAAAATTCAACATCAACATCAAATGTGCAATAAAAAACTTCTAGAAAAACTAATTGTAGGAATGAGTTAATAAAACTCATGTATTGTGTAATGAGTGGATTTTATTATCTTTCATGTATGGTGTTTGTACAGCATACTCACATGTTATTACTGAACTGTTACTTAAATGATTTAATCATGACACAGTGCTAGTGAGATATCATCCTTAAGGCATGATTTTAAACATACTAATAATTGAATCTGATTGGGGAAGGCATTTGAACGTTTTTCCTGAGATTAGTGATAGCAGTCCATCAGGTTGTGTTTCAATTGAAATGATTATATCCTGCTTCTCCTTAATTTTTCCATAGTTTCAGCTAGAAAACACAACTTTCTACTTTCTTTTCTGATCATTGATACATAATTGCTATTGTACCGTACCAGACAAAGTTGATTTCTGAGAGTATATGCAGCCCAAATAATTAAAGTTAATTATTTTTATTGATTAATTTTTTTTTCTTTAAATTTTTTTTTCTTGCAACAAAATAGATGACTTGAAGAGTATTCATGCTATCTGATTTTGATTATCTATCTCTGGTTCCTGAATTTATTACAAAGGTTCTAGCGAGTCGATGAAAAGACGCTTTCAAGTTAGATGTTAGGATTTCTGTTTCCGGTAGTGGATGTAGAGCTAAGCAGATGGAGTGTCCTTTGCCTCCCTGTCTGTCTGACTATAAGCGGTGAACTGAATGTGGATAGATTAAAATCAAAACAGTCGGTGGATACCTGAATTTGAAGGAAACCCTTGTTGATGTCATTAATGAATGCTGTAATCCCTCAACTATCGTGACAGTTCTTGGTCAAAAGTAGAGGCTTAATTTTGTCGTTATAACTTCTTTTTCTTTTTTTTTATTTTTTTTATTGTTTTAATCTTCCATATTGTTTATGAGTATACGATTTCAGTCCATACTGTAAATGTTCATATAAACTTTTTGTTGATATATGAATGTTGCTGGACAGACATCAAGGCATTACGTATTCTCCAAGTTATGTGGGGAATTTTTTTATTTCCAGATGCAGACATTTTCCACTTGGAACTACAATACTTACAAAATTTTTACATGATGTTAATGAAAGTATACAGTATTTTTTAACAAATATTTAAATGTGATAAATTTTTGATCATTAGGTTTCTTTCTGATACATAAACATGTTTTCTGTATTGCTGTCAATCTGTACAAAAGGAAAAATGCATTCAGACATTCTGTTTAGTTTCCTGTCATCTCTACTTTTACATTTATTCTTTTGCAGTATTAATTTGCCTATCTCTTAACAGTCTTCCGGCTGTTTTCTTCTCCTACATCTCTGCTGTATCTCACAAGTCTTGTTAGCCTCCATATAAAACTAATTTTATTTACTTAGGTAACAGCAATAGGTGGTCAACCTAGGCTAGACTGATGCTAGAAATCTTCGAGCTGTTGCTGCATATATTCACAAATAGTTCAAATCCACTGCAGATAATTTTAGAGAAGTACTTTTAGAGAAGTACAGAAGAGCTCTTTCCTATCATGGAAAACCCCTGCAGATATTTTCTTATAGTTTTACTTCTTTTCCTCTGCTCTGGAAAAAGTGACGAATATACCTTTTAGTTCTTGCTGGTTATATTCTACAATATTTATAGACTTCTAAAAAATATATTTAAAGACATGCCTGTCTTCATTTGATCTGAAAATATATGCGCACCTTTTCACTATTCTTTCATCAAAGAAGTCCATGGAAAAAAACAAGAAAACAAACACTATTCTCTGGAACTCATGTTTGTCAGCATTTTTCAGAAAGAAACCTGCTCAGAATGGATAAAATATTCCAAACCTAGCTATACAAGCACTGCCTCTGTTCTGCAGCTCCCTAAGGGGTCTTTCACTATTCCTGCTTCCTATGTTTCTCCTTTGAATTTAATGCGAATTTTTCTTCAATAATTTCACTTTCCAAATTCCAAAATTCCAAATTCCATTTCATTTCCACAGACTATTTTAATTTCACTGTCCTGAGGAGCACTTACTATTCTATTCTGTACTGTTTATAATTGTTATATGCTTTGTCTATTGGTTTGTTTCCCCTTCATTTTTGTTAATGAAGCAGGGTGCTTGTTATACAGTGGGGTTTGTGATGTTATAGTTGTATTCTCACAGCAACTCATGTGTTCCCTTCAGATTAACTCAAATCTGTAGAGATATTTCACATAACAATTTTTGTTTCATATGTGATTATTTCAACTCTGAAGAATTATTATATAGTTATTTTCATCCTCCCTGGCTAAAATAGTGCCTTTCCAAACCAGCAAGATTTCTAGCAGCATTTCTTATGAGGAAGGGAGAGCTTCCATGGTTTTTTAACAGTATTCAGCTCTTCTTCATGTGGCTACTGAGCCACAAAAAACTCTTTTTACAGTGTCTGTCACTTCATGCTGGCTCATGAGGAGAAATGAAGTCTTCACCTCGTATGGGACATCAGTCATTTGATGGTAGAAATACTGTGAAATATACAACCTCCAATTACTCAGGCTGTTGTTTCAGTTTTTCGCTATCAATATTCAATCTCCCCACCATTTTAAAAAACTTTTTCGTAATGTATTTTGGTAGTCTGTCTTAGAACTGAAGTTTTCCGTATATCTTCATGGAGATTTCACTCCCTGTTATGTGTAATTTCTTTGTGGAGGTATTATATGATGAGGTATGCTGTGCTTGTATGCTTACTGCTCCTGTAACTTGCCATCAGACCTTTCAAGAACTATTGTACCCTATATTTCCTTGGAAATCATATTTTCAGCCTAGCTTGCTCTTTAAGGGTCTGAATTATGAAACCTTACTAGGTGTATCTAGGCAACAAAGAAACTTCAATGGAGTATGCTGCTCTGTGATAAAATCCTGAGTTCTGTTACATTAGACTTTTATCAGCAACTCTGTACGGCATCATTCTCTTTTTCTTAGACTTCCAGACAGTTCCTAGCTTAGATGATTAAGTCTTTATCCATTCTGATTTAGTTTTTTAATAAAATTAAGGTTTTGGAACCCTGTGTTGGATGTTACAGAAATCCAGATATATTTGTGTGCTCTATTCATTTAACCAGTAATTCTATAGCCAGGTTTTACATCACAGATTTGAAAGACAGTATTACAGCAGAGCAATTGCAGAGCAGTTTTTACTAAGTAACAGTTTCCAGTGTCCCTGAGAAACAGCAGAACACTGTGAGCTTACAGAAACATCTCAAGGTTAGAAAATTCCAAGCTGATTTAGCTGCCTCGTTAAATCCTGAAAAGCAGAGTTTTTCTTCTCTTGTTGGAGCTGCTCAGGAAATCTTAGGTGCTGAAAGGCTCTGGTAGTCTGCTGAAGAGGTGTAACAACAGCTGTCGATGGCAAGCCTAAGCCGGAAAAGTCCAGTAAGAAAGCAGTCAAAATGGAATTTTTTCTGTGTGTGGATTGGCTTGGTGTGGATTTTTTTTTTTAAACAATAAGAGACTAAACATACAAACAAGTTCCATCCCCCCAAAAAATGAAAAGAAAAAGCTATATTTTCTCTACTTTATCTCTGTCAAATGAAAATTGATTGTTTGTCGAATTATAAAAAACAAGTTTTGTGGGATCCCTAATGAAAGTAATGGATTAATGAATTATGTACAAAAAAGCCGTACTAGATTATAAACTAATGTTTTGTACATGTTAAATGAAGAGACTATTTCAATCAAGTGGGTCCTGAAATTAGTGGATAAGCAATTGTCTGTCCTGTTTCCAAAAGAACATATTAATTACTTCTCTTTTTTTGAAAATTCAAAAATTGATGACATTGGCTGAGGATGTTGGGGTATTTCAAAATCTTTAATTGATTTTCTAATCTTTTAAAAGCTATCTGACCATCATATTCTAAAGATAATAATAGAATTCCTGTCAAATACTTCAGGATATTTTTGACCATTTGAAGCAAATTTCATTTGCTTCGTTTTATCTCTCCTTAGTGCTCTGAGCTACCAAGTAGTTCCACTTTCTATTTTTCAGGTAGTTATGGAATATTTACAAGCAAGTACTGTCAAAAAAAAAAAAAAAAAAAAAAAGGAAAGCAGGTCAAACACCAGTAGGGAATTTACACATTTCACACAGAAGCAAAGCCACAGTAACGTGTCAGGAAATATTACTTTTGTATCATAAATTTTCCAGTTAAAATTTTGTTCCAAAGTAATTTAAGAATGAAAGTGACTGGACAAATTGTTCATATCCCACTAATCCCAAATACTTTAAAAATATACCATTTTTTTTAAAAGACACAGTTTACTGCTTATCAAAAGAAAGGGTTCTCCTCCTATTGGCGTTAGTGATATATTGTCTGTGCTTTTATTGTAGTGACCAGAGCTCATACTGATGTGTCTTTATTTGGTTAAATTAGTTGGCTTGGCTCAGTTAGCCACAGAGAATTGATCTTGCAGTCCTTTTTTTTTCTGTAACTGGAGAAGAAATCTTTGTTTACTTTGGTTCCTCTGCATAATGAAATTTCCAATTTGGGACTTTGGGAATTTCTGCCTTTTAGGCATTACCATTGGAAGATCTCTTCACAACAGGTAATAGGGAACTAAACAAAATTAAACATCAGGCTAACTAAAACAATATTGAAAATATTGTTAGGCCAGTAATTATGCAATTCTTAGCCTTAATTTATCATTTTCTAGATATATGGACATTCAATATGGAGAAAATTAACAAAAACTCTTTCTGGAAGCAGCTTTAAGAAACGATAACTAGAAGACAACTGCTAATTTGAATTTAAGATATATGAAAAATTGAGTTAGTTCATTTGGCATAAGCTCCCCAGAATACCAAAATAACTGATTTAGAATAGTTTGTTGTTGGAACTAATGCTTATTGAACAGTGGAAAATTTCTCATTTGCTCCTTGCCTGTTGTGAAGGAGCACTTTCAGCCACTAATCAAAACTGAACTGGATGATAACTCTGTACATGCTTCTGCACATTCCTACCGCATGGAACAATGCAACTTCTTCAGCAAAGTGTTAATTAAAAGTATTTGGAGAGAAAAACATGACTATAAAGTCACTCAGAAGTCTTATCAAATATCGGTTAGAAAATAGTACGTTTTTAACCTTGGTTCAGACTATTTGCTGTTACTTCAGCTTCCTCGCACTTCACGCTTATGCATATGTTCTTTTTCCCAATTGTTTTGTAGGGTGAATACCAAAATCGGTAGTGAGGGGCATAATCTGCTGTGTTCTAATTATTATTGATTTTTAAACTTCTGCTGGATGTAGAAAGTACAGTTTTTCATTCCACAGTGGTTCTCTAAAATCAGGTTTTGATAGTTCATTTTCATTGAGCCTTGAAAGGTCTACCTTTGGAGATAAGATGACAGCAATTTTGCTCTTAATGCAGTTCAGCTAACTCTAGCGGCTGCTAGCCAGAAAATCAGGAGTTGGTAAAACTGCCAGATGTGCTTATGTGCTCTAAAATACCTTCTGCTTTGTAGTATCACTACCTGCTCTTCCTCAGTCATTTATACTATTTTGCTCCTGGCTAGTTTATGCCTTTACTAGTCATATAATTTAAATCTCTTCACCTCCTCTGCTTAAATTTTCTGCTACTCCAGTCCATGCCCAGATAGTAGTGTTTGATACAGGGAAGTTTTGATATGGAAGAAATTTCTATGCTGTGGTTTCTACATCTAAGGTTATATTAATCTCTACTATTCCTGTGCCTTACTTGGCTGGGAGGCAAATGAATGGCAGGTACCCAGAGGATCAGTATGAATAATGAAGCCTGTTATTACTGTAATGTATTTCTCAAAAACTTTGTTGCTTGTGAATATGTAGCTATACTGTTTCGGTGACCTTTCCAATTAATAATTCAGCAGCGCATGTTAGTACTAATGATTTCTTTATTGTGTCTGAGCTTTTTCACAGTTTGCACAAGAGGGTGGACTTTGCTTCTTGTTGTGTGTTCTTCCCTGATCAGAATGAGTGTAGGTTTTCAGTATTAGTATTAGAAGTTAATAGAATAGGCAGTTAAGTACACACATAATATAGGCTTCTAAGAGAACAGAAATTGCTAGCAAAGTTTGATCCCCGTTTGCTTTCCTCTTGGTGACTAGGAAGACAATCCATGACTGAAATGACAGATGAGTTAAATTACCAAATTTCATTACTGCTGTTTTCTCAGTTCTTACATTCTAGAGTTCGTTATGTTTCTGAAAAAGAATTTGATTACAAAAGCAGCCATGTGTAGTAAGAGAGCTCTGTGCATCATATGTTGGATTTTTGCAACTCTTGCCATAGACTATCCCACAAAACTTAAAAGACTAAAGCTATTCTGTAGAGTATGAATTTATCTAGGCCAAATTCAAAGACGAGCCTACGCTAGTAATGAGTAACAGTTGATAACTTGTTCAGTTTATCTCACAAATGGCCAACACTGGCTAATGGGTACTCCTCGTCATCTTCACAAGCTATTTTCCGGTGGATATGGGAATGAGCTCACAAGACTATTCCCTTTCCCCTCTTACACACGTTGTGCTAGAGGTAAGTGTGGTTTGGGGAAATAGGGGTGGGATGTCATGAGATGAAAGTGAATGTGGGCTTCTTAAATTTTTCACAAACCTCAGTAAAGGCATGTATCTGGGGATGGACAAAGAATCAGGTGAATTTTTATTTTTTGCCCAAAGAGGTTACCCAGCCCTAAATTTACATGGTTTCCTTGAACTGGGAGTTAGAAATCCCTTTTCTCTTCTGTTTTTCTGCTGCAGAAATTCCCAACATTCCCATTATGTGGGCTCCAGAGAGGGGTAAGCAACATCTTCAATCCCACCCAATCATTTCCAAACTAATTCTTTGCTAGTATTTTTTTGCTTTTTAAATCATCATCAGAAATAGCTCTTAGATGCATTTTTCCCATTTGTTTGATTTTCTTGTGGATTCTCATATTTTTGTTTTATAGGAAGGTCCCACGGCCTCCCCAAGTGCTAGGGTCAGACTCATCTGCTGTTTCCATTTGTGTGCTATTCTCCCGTGGATTTTCATGGTTCACTCTGTTGATCTAATCACATTATCAGAGGGTGAGCATCTAGATTCTTGGGACTTTTTCACTCATGGTACCTTAAGTTATTGCAAAAGTACTGTCACCCTGCTGCCTTGTCAGTTAGTTAACAGGCTTATGTTTTACCCTTGCTGACAGCTGCATCCAATTATTCATGGGCATTGGTCTTCTGCTACCTTGCCTGTCTGGGGACTGCCTGGCACTCACTAGTTCTCTTCTCTGTACTGCTGGCTGTGTGACATTGTCCTCCCAAAATCTTGGCCCTTTGCCTGACTGTCTGGCATTACTTCTTGACTAGCTAATTGCTAGACACTGAATACCCCCTGCCCTGCCCATCTGCTGAATGGCGTGTACTGCCTCCTTATTGTCCCTTCTATCTGATTACTTGTGGGCAATGGTTTTCCACTGCCCTGTCTCCCACTTGGAGTGCCTGACATCACCTTCCTGCTGAGTGCATCTGCTGACTGCGGAGTTGTTCTTCTGCTGCTTGGCACACCTGCTGTTTGATACTGCTTTATCAACTTGCTGAATGTCTGGCATTTTCCTCCTGCCTTTCACATGCTTCTTGATTATAGTGTCCCCTTGCTGCTCTTTGAGTCTGCTTACTTACTGATACTTGCTCTTTTGCATTCCTGTCCACTTGCTTTTATGCCTGGCATTTTTGTCACATTGTCCTGCCCACCTGCCTAGATTTTATTCCTAAATATGCATCAGTCTGAAAAATTAAGAAGAAAAGTAAGGAATGGGGAGAAAATATTATCTGACTCCTTCATGATCTGATTCAGTTCAACATACCAGCCCAAAAACTGATGTCAGTACCTGCATCCAGCTTTTTCTTACTTTGCTTACTCAAATCCCTCTCCCTCCTTACAAAAAAACAAAACAAAAACCAAAACAAAACAAAATCCCTCCCCAAAAAACAAAAAAGAAACAGACAGCAAAAAAAAAGAAAGGTCCTAAATCTTACTTAATCTTTACTCCATCACCTCATTTTATAGGTATATTACTGTTTGGAAATGCTGTGTTAAGTATCAAATTCAGCACTAAAACAAATCCCTAATGTTATATATGGTAATTTTTGCAGAACCCGTGGAAGGTAGGTAATAACAGAAAAAAAGGGGGGAAAAAAAGGCAAGCAGTGCGTTACTGAGGCTCAGAGAGATTAATGGCTGAATGTTGAGCTATGCCCAACAAACACTGAATCAAAGGAGTTAAGAAATTTTACAAGTCTCTTATTTGAATCACAAGTTTGCAGCTAACCTAAAAAAGGACATTGGATCAGTATGTGATTACCAGACTGCAGTGTGTTGTAGTTGTTGTTTCCTACTCTGCTGAACTTTTGGTACTGGAAGAATGTTTGGTTATTAGTTTACAGAAACCTTTTTGTCACTTTTTCACAGATTAAGAACAAAGACTTGACTACAAATGTAAGATCCATGGTGAGGGTTCACAAATCATGGACAGAGCTTACTGTATGAAGTACAATTTTCTGCTTTTATTTTAATGCCACTCACTCATCCTCTGTTTTCCTAGTTCTGCAACCGTTTCCAACATACTGTGAATGATTGTAATTTAAATCACGCTTTTGAATCCAGTACTAACTAGGAACTGGAGTAAATTCTCTCTCATAATGAATCGTGTCATAATTTCATGATAAAGACTTCCTTCTCTTAAAATAATTGTCATATCCTATTAACTTAAGCTTTTAAACTCTCAGTACATTATTTTATGTTTTATAGTATGTGTTGTCTTCTTGCTATCTTCAGAGATACCCTAAATATGTTGACTGATGTTAAACCTGACCAGCAAGCCAGCAACCTTGACTGAGTACCTCTTCACTTGTGCCAGACTATGTGTTGGCTCTGAGAGGTATCCTATGAGAGCACAGCTTGCTTCTGACACCAGCCTGCCATGGAGAATGGCTCCCAGTGTGGCAGACAGCCACAGTGAGAGCCAGCAGGGACTTTCTCGTCGATGTTGCGCTGAACTCTCAAAATCTGCTGTACTGCTTTATTCAGCTCCAAGGAACTTCAGGACAATAACAACCTTTTGGTGTCCTAGGCTTCTCACTCTTAGCGACTCTTCCCTGTTTCTCCAAACATATTTTTTCACAACTTTGCAAATTCTTAAAAACAGCAGGTTTACAGTCTCTCACTTCCCACCAACTTCGCGCTGTTGAGGTTTGTGGATAAAAGAACAGATCTCAGTGGCAATTCACACTCTGAAGGTTTTAACTCTTGGTGCTACTTTGTTTTGCTTCTTTCCTAGAATGTTGTTTGAGAACTGGCATCAAGTGAGGATGAGAAGAGAGGAGGAGCATTTCCTCTTGCACTGTAGGGCTGCTGGACAGCTCTTGACCTCATTTCTTACCCCAAGAACTGCAGGTCATATCATCACAGGTGTATCATTTCAATTAAAACAGTTTCTCTAAATTAATGTTATCTCAGAAAAATGACTAGTTTCCAAATAATATGGATGTATAAATTTTAAACAAAATGCAGAAAAATTCCGAAACTGAAAGATAGATAAATACTGTGCTTTTCCTTGAACATATGCTTTTTTCCTGGTTGAAAATTGTACCTCCTGGAAAAATTGGTGCAGTGCTGACTCAGGCAGCTTCATGGTAAAAATGTCCAAGGAAATCAGCTTTTCATCTGTAGTGATCAAGCTATTGCAAAAGCATTTTAGTCATTTTGAAAAAATATATGTTTACTTGAAAGAATATACTTTAGTTTTCTATCTTATAAATCTGGCCCAGGAGTTTTAGGGGAAACAGCTTCATTTTCAAGAGTGAAAAAAGTGAACAGCTATCTGCCACTTTCCTATGAGTTGACTAAGTATTTCTCTCAGATGAGTCAATATTTATGTATACAAAATTAATACATGAACAGAAAACCCTAAAACTTCAGTCTCTCTCTCCAACACTTTTACGTTGCATGCAAATTTAACACTGGAGATTCCAAGAATGAGAAGGACATAGAAAGCAGATTTCTTTGTCTCCTGGTAATTTTGTTTCCTGCAGCATCTTAAAGAGAAGCTGCTATTAACTCATCAACACTCTTTTCAGAGAGAGAGTAGTTTTCTTTTGATATCTGAAAAGTTAGTAAGATGCACTTAACTACCCTAGCTTGTGTGTTTTTCTCAAATAATAGCTTGTCACATTCTTAAAACAGCTTAATATATTCCCCAATAATGTTTTATATCCTTGTTTCTTTTCCTTGATTTAAAAAATAACCACACACACACAAAACCACAAAAAAAACAAAACGATTTTTTTAATTTAACTTGGTTCACTCAGACACATAGCGTTGGGAAATTAAGGTTGGGTGCATATGGTTTCTGTGTTATTCTGCATTACTGTCTTTCATCATCTACATATACTATATAGAATCCTGATGTCTGATTTTTTTCTTTAATTAATATCTCTAGAGCTATTTGTGGTTCCTGTTCTCAGAATGTGAGCACATTGCTCTGGTAGTAATAGGAGATAAAACAGTCATGGTCCATCTTTGAGAGCTATTGCAAGACAGTTGAATTATACCTTCAGATCTTACAGCTTAAAATGGTAAAGTCAAATGATAGGTAATGAACTGAATGTATTCTTTAAATACTACCTGTCAGTTACAGGACAGTTAGACCATGATAAGGTTATCCTAAGAGTGTCATATTTCATCTTCTCTACAAAACTTTTTCATCTAATTATGTCCATGCGAATCTTGGAGAACAAAAGAAATTATTCATGCCAGGAATTAAATAATACTGTTCAGGAAAGTGTTGGAATCACTTCTGCTTTCAAAGTCTGTTCAGTTTTTCAGTTCCAGTGAGCACATCACTCATGTATATCTACATCAGCAATTATTCATGTACCGGACACATGAATTGCATTACTGGATCTCACTGAATAATAGTTTTTATGAGTTTTTATGTTATGGCATTAATTCCTGAAAGCTGTTATCACCATACTTTACCACTTATTTGGACAGTGAAGATACTATTTAAGGCAATCTTAAGAGAAAGTGCTTTTAGTAATTCTTGAGTTGTCAAAGTAAATGATTGAAAAGTTATCGCTCAATACACCATTCTTTGTACTGTAAAAATGCATTTTAGGAGAGATTGTTTTTTGTTGTTGTTTTTTTTTTAAATCTTCAACATTGACGATTTTAGATTCAAAATTTTTTTGAAAGAGATGTGGCAAAAGCTCACCAGAGTTCTGTAGGCAGTGTTTGTACTTCATGGATGGTAGCAAATACAGACAACGTTCCCGCTGTTCTCAAATAGCTACAAAATTATTTATTTAGAGATGTAAAATTGTGAATAGAATTTCAGTGCATTCACTGCCAAGAAGACTGGGCAAGTTCTTAGGAGAAAGTAGTATAAATTTCTGACTGATGACTTCATTCTTTATGTGTGCTAATGAGGATCTATAAATAATAAGTTTTCATCCTGTGGTATCGTAACCATCTCAAAAGGAATGGTTTTTTTTCTCTTTTCAGTTCTAGACTGTATTGATTAGTACACTTCTTGAAACTAGTTTTACATGAAATTAAGATAACTCAATCCTGTTTCTTCTTTGATACAGGTAGATAGTCTAGAATTTAGTACACATAACCACATGTTCAACACAGAGTAATTTTTTAATGAGACACAGCTCCCTAACATTATTTAATGCTCATTACATTGTCAGTTGCAGTAATTGTAGAATTCTTACTGGTATTGATTATGCTTTCTGCTGGTTTCTCTTATTTCTACTCCATGGTTCTGAGGTTAGCTGTGAACAAAATTTTTACACTTCTGAAGTTTTGTTCTGTTTTAATTTTTAAAGAATTTTGCAAACGTTGTGACTGATAACGTATATTCTTGCATATAGAGTTAAATATAGAGTAGCTTGAAGTACTTTGAGGGAAATTAAGAGGGTAATAATATATACATAAATTTTTAGTGGTGTGTTTGGAATGGCAGTGGTGTGTCACTACCTTTACCAGCTTGTCTTCATCTTTTCTACTTCTGTTGAACACCTGGGGATTGATTCTTACATGAACTGGAGTTGAGATGGGAAGCACAATAGTTTGCACATTAAAAATTGGACTGAAGAAGGAAATACCACTTGGCCTTGCATTGGAACCAGGTGCAAGGACTTGTTTCCAACGATCATTTTCACAAATTAATCCTATAACTTCTCCCAGTTGTGAATACTTTATCTTTTGATGCTGGCTTAGGACATATTATTATACAACTTTAACATGCTGGATCAAGTGGGCTGTATAAATGCCTCCCTCATAGAGCAAAAAAGCATTTATTAAGTATTTTCTTTGCTTGGTTAACTGTTTCTAACAATGAATATTTTGTTGGTTTTATCACAATATATAGGGATGAGCAGTATTGCAAATGTAAGATTAGTTTGGATGGTATAAACACTATCTGAAAATTGTGTTTAGCAGTCAAGATTAAAAAAAGATTGTTATTAACATTTAAGATATACTGTAAGTTATATTTAGAAGTTGCATATTGTTTGGTTGCCGAGTTGCAACAATTTCATTAACACTTTTATTGTATAAATGAGTTGGGTAAATCACTGATTTATGAAGTTTATGTAAATCAAATACAGCCAGATTTGAGAGAAAACTTACAGACCTGGTGAGGTGCAGATACAAATCAGAAATCCCACAGTGTTGGTTTTTCTACTGTATTGATTTAACTTTACTATATATAAAAATGTGAAGCATCTTCCCCGGTACATTTTGCAAGCTGTAAGCAAAAAATGAAGCTGAACACTGTGAAGTAAATCTGTTGAGTGGTTTGATTTCAGCTGAAGAAGACAAGGTCTTTAAGGAAAGTTACTGTAAATATTATTGGGTTTGATCTTTATTATCTTCTATACTCCTAGGTAAAAAATAGCAATATCATTGGAGTCCGACAATTAAACATATTAATTGCTTAGTCATGCTGAAGTTATTGAGGCATTGTCAGAGGTACTTCTGTCAAGCAGTGGCATTTCTTTTCTGTACACATAGTGTAATTGTTTTGATAGAATCATTTGCTGACATTGTTTTATAAACAGGATGAATAGGAAATTAGCTCCAGGCTTCAGGATCTCATGCCATAGGCACTAGGTAACAATAAATGGTATCTTGAGTCCCAATGAAGAGAGTGAGGGAATTTGAAGGCAAGTTGCAAGCACAAGGACTCCTGGATACAGGGAAAAACAGAGAGTTTGTATTTAATCTAATCTATCAGCAGTAACTGCTGTGACGCTTCTGTTCCTGACATGGGTAAATTTTGTAAGGTCATTCTGTGAAGTCTGAGATCTTGCTGGCAGCAGAGTCCTTGTGAATATGCTGAGAAAGCAAGCAAACTTCAAATCAGTATTCCTGTGCTGCAGACCTATTGTCAGTGGAAACGTTATTGATGTGTGCAGATACATTGGTTTGTAGATTCATTTTTAGTTGACTGCATTAATCAGGGTTTCATCCATCTTTGACTGTACATTGATTTGAGGTGGGAGAAGAGAAGGAAAAAAGAACAAGTAATCATGCTGATAGAATTCCACTGAAGTTGATAGAATAAGCCACCATAAAGCTGTTGACAGGTTTTATAGACCCATCCAAGCAGCGCTTATGGATGGCTTGTTGCTGAGGAAACAGTGGCTATCAGGCTGATACTTATTAAGTGAATATGGGCAGGTTCATTTCTGTGAGTGTACATTTGGTCAAAAGCTCTAGAATGACAGCAGCCACCTGGAATCCACCAAGGAACAGCTCCTTGTTGCTTGTGGTGTGTAGGCATTGTTGTTGTCTTCAGTGGTTTGTGACAACTAGTTTGACATCAGGAAGAAAGCAATAATCAGGTATGTGTCACAGCTCAGCCACTGTTTGGTGTATGTCTGACTGCAGCACCCCAGTGCTGTGTTAGGGCCATCAGTGGGCTACTCATTGTTATCCAGGACCTGTGATTAATGTGATTACAGGTGGTATCACCCCCAACATACTACTGGATCTGACCCATCACAATGTCTGCTTCCTTCATGTTAGGAATGAATGCAACAAATGTACATCTTCTATGTACTTCTGAATTCCAACTTCTCTATGATCATGCTAGCATATTCTTTCTTTCTTGCAGCATGAACACTGGTGTGTTCAGTATTAATAATGATAAACTCTGCCAGTTTGTGTGAGGACAGCAGAGGGCTATTTTTGTCTGTACAATATGACTGTAAAAGAACAAAGGATAGTCCTCTAGCAAATCCTTTTAGAATTCTGTATTGGTCCTTGGCACAGAAATAGCAGGGCTTTTCTGAGATTATTTAAACTATCAACCCTGGGTTTGCCACCTTCTGTGCTTTAATATTATTCCCAGAGTTGCTCTGTCTAATTGTTAGTGTAGTGTAGATGGTTTGAATTTTAGTACGAGTTTTTTGTTGCGGATACTCTTGTAGCACGTTAGAAATGCAACAGTGAAAGCTTCCATGCATCTTGCACTGAAAAAAAGTTATTTTAAGACCTTCAAAAGGTACCTCTATATAGTACTGATATGATGGCTTACATCACTAGGAAGTTGCTGACTTCGTTGGCAGTTTGGGTGACTTTTATAACTGCCTCAGCTTTGGTTGCAGTGCAGCAGTAGTGTATACGGTAAAATTTATCCATTTTTCAAATTAACTAAATAGTCAGCCAAAGAAAGTTCATTTTGGAGGGCATTAGAGAACATGGTTCTTGTTAAGCCTTCCACCCACAGAGAAGACAAAATGTCATCACAGAGGATATGGGGGCATAGTATAACAAAAATTCAAGGAAAGACAGTATTATGGCAGGAATGAGTGCTTGAAAAGTGATGTTTATCCAGTAACTTTCCAGCACATTAAGAGTAACAAACTGCTGCAAGTTTTATTTGGTACTGTACTAAGGGAAGAAATATGTAACTGAATTTTAGATAAGACGCTGTGATCAGTCTAGCTCTGTGTAAGCTCTATTTTCTCGCCCACAAGATGAGAGTAGGGAAGTAGACGATAAACTCCAATTGCTGACTTGTGAAAAGGAATTGCAGCCACATGAACTCCCTCCAGCAGAGGTATACCAAATGATTTTTAAGATGGTATCTCATCTGCAAGCTGAGCAAGATGGTTTTTGTTACTAATATATACACATCTGATACATCTCATTAACAGCCATGACTGAAAATTCTATTGCACATTCGGCTGATCTATCTCCATATAGTTTCTTCATCCATTCTTCTGAGGTTTGACTTTGTGGTCTGCAGGTTTTGGTGGAGAGGGCAGATGGATAGGTATTTCTTTGATTTGACATTTTTAAGACTTTCGTATTAAGTGTAAAACCCACAATGCAATAATATGTTACCTATGCTAATTCTGTAGCCTGTTAAATATAAATTTGTTCATTAATTTGCATAAACAACTTTATGATATGCTATGCAGAATCATAGATTTGAAGTTTTCCAGCAGAAATAATACTTCCTGACAGAGGCAATCTCGGTCACCTTAATTTAATCAAATTTATTATGACTTCTCAGTCTCATATTTGCATTTTAGTTGAAAAGATAGAACTGTTTTACTCTCCTGAAACTGCTGAAGGGTATATAAAATTATGTGTCAGATCACTACTTAGTGGTAAGAGGTCAGACTTCACCGTATTTAATACCTGAAAGAGAAAGATAAGGAGTTTCTGAGCATTTCAAGAAGAGTCCTAGGTGTTATAATTAAATCAGTCTGCAGTGGGTATATCCTTTACAAGCTGCCTGGAAGGGCTTTCACCTAATGTAATTTATATGAAGGAAAAGAAAGGCAATGAAGCAGCAGAGAGCTCTCAAACCAATTGGCAGCAAGCCATCTGCTAAGCAACCACAACTACGTCAAAGGTATCTAAAAATATATCAGTTGGTTTGGGAACATAATGCTCTAACTCCAATAAAAAGACACTTTGAATACTATCAAAAACATGTTTCAGAGTATTTGGATTTATTCATATAGCAGTGAGATAGAAATGTTCTCATTGACGTTGTTACTGAATGCTGAAAAGTGGTAGTTCAAAATAATTATTTAATTGTTAATGCCACTTCTGTCAGGAGCAGAAACTTCATTTCTTCAAGTCCCATTCTCTCTTTCCCTGGTTCCCCCCCAGTCTGACAGCTGTACAGAATTCTGTTTTCCTTTTTCCTCCTTATGAGTTTTCCCCTCATGCCCTGGTACCTTGTGCAGCCTTATTTCCATCCTACTCACTTCATTCCCTAGCCCTCACTGTGCTCTGTAGAGGAGAAGGTGCCAGTGCCGTGGCTCCATGCAGCAGGCAAGGGCTGACTGGTGGTGAGGCTACCAACAACTCTGTTGCAGTATTTTCTTTTACAGATTTCTGAGTTTCATGTCAAACAGGGAAAAGTCATGAATTGTTACATGTTTAAAAACCATCAGATATTGTGACTTGAAACAATATCTATTGGTGAGTCTGTCACACCCTGAAAACATCTGATTACGTTTACATTAGAATGCTTCAGTTTTGTCCATTACTGTAACATATATATTATTTTTTCTGTTAATACGCTCTGGACATTTCTTGCCCAGTCATCCTCTAATCCTATCAAGTGACTGAAGAAAACTGAATTGTGCTATAAGGTCTTGGCTTCAATAAGCTAGGTGCTTACCTGATGATTTTCTTTATAAGTATCATTAAAGGCATTTGAAATTGCCCGTGAAGCAGTTTTTACGATCTTAACTCAACCTTGCTATAGTATTGGTAAAACATAGAAGAGCTGGGTCACTGTTAAACAGGCTGCCTCTGTGCACTGGTGCCAGGCTGTAACTCCCCAGTGGGATTCAGGCAGTGTGGACTTTCTGCATCTCTCTTCCACACTTCCTTCTGTCTTGAAAGATGTTTTAGAAAACTTGTCCAACAGCACTTCAGTATACTTTTAGGTGAAACTAATACATGACTTACAGATAGATACAAACTATCTGTAAATCACTGTAGCATCCTTAATTTCATTCATATTTTCATGTATGGCCAGAATGGGCTTCCTGGTATGATGTTGAATCCATCTTCTGTATGCCACACGTTTAAATAAAGCATTTAAATAAAGCTTATTGAAGGACATCCCTAGAGCAGATGTAAAAGGTGTTTACTTAGCAGCAGCCATTTTGGTTACATCTGTCCAGTTAGACTGTAGGAAGCATTCCCCTGTCTGTAGCAGTCTGCCTGCAGAAATGAATGCAAGCATACATATTTTGAAACAAGTATTTTTAGAAACTTGTGTTGAGGGCTGTACTGCTACTTGGACTTTCTGCCCTTTCAGATTTTGCTACTGCAAAATGTTTATACATTTTTAATAATCACATTGGCTGCTAGCAGTGACATTTTGTGAAGGTCATTTTTCTTGTGAAGTTAGAGAATGGACTTGAATTTCATTGAAGGACTCCCGGAGCTGCAGGGTCATTGTTTGTGGAACTCTTTTGCATCTTGTACTACCTTTGAAGCCTATTTAGAATTTTAACTAATGATATCTTCAAAGTGTCACTGTGCTCAAGGGCAGAAAAGAAATCTCAAAATGCACTTTATATTTAAAACTAGTTTCGAATATCTTTGAAGCATGGCATTAACTGAAAATAAAAGGCATAGTATATACTTACTGTGTATGCACACACAGAGACTTCCATGTTTCACCAAGTTTTTCATTGTCAGCAAAATGTCCCTGCTGCACTGCAGAGCATGGTTCTTCAGAATTTTTAATGTGTAATTGCTAATTTAATACCTCAGCGGGTACCTTTTGGCATTCTTCCTCAATGCAGATATTTTAATTTTGCCCATATCATTGAGTGGATTTGCTGGAAATCATAGACTGTCCTATTAGCTACTGAATTTGAAACTGTTTGATTTTGTATAAACCAAAGTTCCTGTTTCCCACAGTAGCACATACCAAGTTTGCTTTTTGGTAAAATACCTGATGATTTACTTGGTAGTTGTGTCTGATGCCTTCTGATACTGACACATTTCTCTAAAACACATTAAATGTTAGTGGTAATATTTGAGAAGGGCCAGTGGAATACTTGCACTGGTTTTTTGTTTTCGTTTTTCTGATACATGTGTTTCTTCCTGTCAAGTGTTCTTGCTGTGTGACTACTGGCATGGGTGTCCGACCTTTTGGCTTTCCTGGGCCACACTGGATGAAGAGGAATTATTTGGGTTGCACAGATATCGGTTGCTCTGAAAGTAATGCCTCCTATTTATTTTCATGGAAACTACAGCAGATACAAAGAGCACAACAACACTGTTTAATAAAGCTCATTCTCAGCTTACATAATGCTATTTTTCAATGGGGTCATTACCCTTAGCTATGCATTTGTGAACAAGGGCCTGCATGTTCTGCTTCTCAAAATCTGCAACAACAGAAGTGACCCACTGTTAGGGTCATCACTGCTGAAATGCACCACCCAGCGCTGCACTGTGCTCACATCCACTGTTTGGTCTCCATAAACATTCAGCAAGCATCAATGAATGCCAGTGAGTGCAATTTTTTTCCCCGTGGAGGAATTAAGGGCCACATCTTTGCTTCATAGCACTTTCATGTCAGATGCCATGTTGTCAGATTGCCCATCTGCTGCCATCTGTAACACAGCAACAGAATGTAATGGAATATTGGTGGGAAGTTTCAATCTCTACTGCCATACTACCAACATCCACCTCTGACATTGTAGGCTGACATCATAAAATAGAAGGCATTATTTTCATGGTTTCCTTCATAAATACAATATAGTTCCTCTGTATAAGTAACAATTTTTTTATACTCTTTAGTATTTTTTTATTCAAATCAAAGAAGAAAAGCATAAATCTAGTAGGATATTTGACTGTGATCTTGTAAAACAAATGCATCAAATTTGCAACAAATGCAACAAATGTTCTATGGAAGTGGCTGCAATTCTTACTGAGTTCTCAAGATCTCATCAGAGATTTTTATGAAATTTTCTCCTCCTGTCCTTCATCCTTGAGAACACTTGTTCACTAATGTACATAAAGTCAAAAGTGATTACATGAATAAGGTGTGACTGTGAAGGGAGGGATTTTTTTCTCTGATAATATAGGGCTCATAATAAACACAATCACATTTTTTCTTTGAGTTGCATATATGATCTCAACTCAATATGTTCCATTTGAAAATTTGCACGTAACTTATTTATGGCAATTGAAAACAGAATTACAAATACGCAAAACAAAAAAAACTTTTTTTTTTTCAGCGCTCTTAGAGCCTATTAAATTTCTTTATCAAAATATTAAACACAGCTGCATTTTTTTTTTTTTGCTTTTCACAGGACTGTGGTTAACCAGTGTATCAAAATGCATAGATTTATTTCGCATAACTTGAATTAGCGCTTCACTGTGCCCTCCTTGTGCCCTGATTTTAGCTCAGACGAGTTAATAGCACAATGATGGCTTGACTGTTGTGAGCAATGGGTATGCACCCAGTACTGGGCAGTGCAGGGCAGGGTGACCAAAACTGAACCATGGCTTGGACATGCCTGGATTACTGGATCCTTCTCATAGGAATGCTATTGAAAAAACTTTTAAGCTGTGTTTTCCTTCTTTATGGCATTGTTTTGTATACTGGGAGCTTATAAAAGTATTAAGAACTAAGTTGTAATGTAATCTTTCCCACAAAATCATTTGTCTGGATTTCTTCCATTATATTCTTTAGTGTATCAAACCGTTGAGAATATTTAGCTTATTCAGTGTATCCTCACATTTGAGACATTGCTTTTCGGTCTTGGTAGCTGTGCCATTAAAGCACAGTACTTTGACTGGATGTTTTACAGTGGATTTCATAGTTTTAAGAATATTGCAAATGTTTTAGTTGTGACAAGCAATGTAGAATCTTGAATCATAACGGGAATCAAGGTGTTCCAATGAAAAGCAACCACTGTGAGAGAAATGGAAGGAGGGTAGGATTGTAACCTTCCTTTGAGGTGTTTTGCCCAAAACCAAGTCGGAGGCTCGGAAACCAGAGCAAGTTGGACATTTAAGAAAGTTTGTGTTAGGAAAGGCAGAAGTTTGTGAATATTCCTGGAAAATCATTTCACAGCCGATACCCTGTATAACAAAAGGACTTAACACAGAAGTATTTTCAGACTCTGCGTCCAGGCTTCTCAGTGCCCATAGCATAGAAACTGCTTGTGAATAAAAGCCACCAGCTTGTTTGGAATCGCTGTTTTGATGACATGATCAAATGGGAAGGCGTCAGCCTCTGGCCATTATCATTTTACCATTTTACTGTTTTCTTGCTTTCCTGCTACATGGGTTTCCCTTTGCAATTTTTTTGTTTTGTTTTCTGCAGACCTATTTGCCCTTCTTAAACCTTGGGAAATCTCACTTGGAAAATGTGACAGATTGGGGAGAAAGAACAAATCATTATATACAGTCTACTCTTTGCTTATTCACAAATATTCTTTCCTTTCTGCTAGAGGGAGTTGTTGTTTATGTGGTCTTCATTAGTATTTCCTCCATATATAGAGTCTTGACTTTTAAAATTTTCTGTAGGTATCTCTCAATAAATACAGCTAACAGTGCTTCTTCCCACCCCCTTGTCTTTCCCTATTTTACATAACCAAGAGAAAATCCTTCAACATATTCCGGTGCTGAGAGTTTATCAAGGACATCTTTTGGCTCTGAAGCAAACAAAAAAAGATTTTCCTACCCAAATTTAAGTTTATTTAACATTTTTCTAGTCCTTGTTATTTTTCACTCACTTTGCTATTTAATCTTTGGTTGCAGGCCACTAAAGAAGTAATAGAGCGAGAAGCCCCGGGGATGGCCCTTGCAATGCTGATGGGATCACTTAATGTAACTCCTCTGGGCATGCTCTCTAGGTAAGACTATTTCCTTCAGAATATGAAGCAAACTATTTCCTTAGAAATATACAAGATAGTCAGATGGGATGACTATATAAAAATAATTGAAGATTGCTGATGGTATCAGGACTAGAAGTCTTAACTGTAGAGAAGTGGTCAAATTCCAACAACGGTAATTGCATTCTTTTATTTAACTCCCTCTGTAGTCTCTCTTAAACACAGCATCTTTATGTATTTTCTGTGCTAAGCTATTTGTAATGTTGATGCATGCTGTCTTTTCACCCTAGAGCTGTGACATTTCAGTGGGAGTGAAGAATTCTTCTGTATGTTGTTCATCAAGTACTAAAATGCAAAAAAGAAAACAAACAAACAAAAGAACTTGATAAATATAAATGTGTTATTTTTCCTTTTATTCTAGTATCAGCAGAAGTTCTCTGGATACGCTTTCAGATTCAATACATTAAATTCTAGATTTTAGTGTTACATGTTGAATAGTTAGCAACAGATATTCCCCGTGTTCCTGCTTATCAGTGACACCTCTTGTTACCCCGTATTTCATTCAGGAGTTGAATTATGGATCATTTCCTATGATAGATTTATTAATATCAACATGTGTTTTGTGATTTAGTTTGTGCTTGTATGTCATTTCAAGGTAAGGGGCTGTTAGAGTTTTTTTTTCTTCTCATTGCATAATAAGATCATAACAATAATTACATCAGTAGTGTATTAAGGAGACACTTTCAAATCTCTCTAAACCTCCCTATTCAGATGATTTGATTTTTAAAGGACATTTAGATGAGAATTTTACAAATTCAGCAAAGTATTTGAAAACTTTACATATCATTTTGTGTATCTCAAATGATAGCATTACCAAGGTAATATTTTCAGATTCCATCAAAACTAGCAAGCATTTTCATTTTGTCATCTGACATAATTTTTATGTCATATTTTATGTATTTTGAAATTAAAGTATAGCAAAGCTATATCAAAGAGAGGAACAGTTAATTTAGCTGTTCTTTTTCTGATGACGAAAAAGATACGCAATTAGATGACACTGAATAACCAAGCTTGATTTAGGATGTGATGTGATCAGGATGGCTGAAAGGATGTTTTAATGGTAGTGGAACCAAAACGCTGGACTGCAGTCTGTCTTCTGTACATACAGCAAGAACATGTTCCTTAACCTCAAGCTCAAAATAGTCATTGAAGACAATGGTGGAACATAACTCCTCTGTGAATCTATAATGAAAATGTTATGTCAAGATACCTCATGCAATCATGTTAAAACTGTAAAAAATTTCCAATGAAAACCTTTACTTCAGGTCTAAATGTAATTGGCCTACAAAGGGTCAGTATCTTCATAGCGCTATTCAGATCATAATATTAAGTTAAGCATATGTGCTGTGAAGGAGTTTAGTGAATTCTTCTATCCCAAGCTTGAATGTCGTTGACTTAATTTTAAAATGGAGCTCTTACAGTTACTTATGCATGTAATTTACCAAAAAAAGAAAAAATGCAGAACTTCATTTTGCAAAATTAAGGTGACACGACACTTTTGTAAATCACATGCTGTTTTGAAAATGTTGGATCACTTGAACACTTGTTGGAATTTTATCACTTGAACTTTTAGAAGTGAAGTTATTGGCTCTCTTCCTGACCATGGGACCAGCATTAGAAAGTGGTGGATTATTTTGTAAACTACGTTCACAGATACTTATGACAGATGAAAAGCCTCTGAGATGCACATAACGGGGATCCAACTCTGAGGTCCAGCAGGGAGTGTGTTGGATCACAGACCTTTCAGTGTTCCCTGTTTCTCTGTAACCTTCCATCTGTTCTTGTCCCAGAAGTAACTTATTCCTTACCCAAGCCATTCCAGTCCTTACTGAGGCTTTATAAAGTACTCCCTGCCTTTTTTGCACATTTATTCTGCTTTTACAATCGTAATTTATTCCCAGAAAGGTGTTCCTATCTTCCACTTCTGCATTGGATCTATATTGTCTTCCAACATCTGTTTTTTCTGTCTCTTTTATTCTGTTTTTCCTTCAACTCCCTTGATTGAATTCCTTTTTTCTCCTCAACTTCTCTGTATTTTTTTTTAAATTTCTATGCGATGCATCAAAAGGCTGTGGATAATGTAAAATGTATGGCATCTACCTGTTCCCCATTTTGAGGCAGATCATTAACTTCTCTCTCAAATTACCTTGAATGCATGTACATGTGTGCTTTTGTTGTGAACATGCACTATTTTTTGCAAACCATTCAGTTCTTAAATATTTAAGCCTACTTTTAGAATCATAGAATGTAACATTTTACATGCTCTCATGAGAAATTTTTGGCAACCCCATTTCTGTCTTGAGCCATTACATATCTTTGTAATTCTTCGCTGGAAATTTCCTGGAGTTTCCCTTAATTTTAATGTCTTAAACTACAGCTTGATTACCAAAACAATAGTAAATGAGCATTTTTCTTTAACTCAAGCTCTTCACTTCATATGTCATTGAATGTTAGTCAGCTACCTGGAGTTTTTAGGGCATGTAATGTTTAAAAAGTGAGTGGAGGAAGATGGGGACTTGGAGTCAGGCAGAAAATAAGACTTCTCTTTTGGTCGGTTTGACTAGAATATCAGAGGTTAATCTTGTGGCACAATAACTGTCTCTGTAGTATTTAACTGTGAGTGTTAGGACAGCTGTCACTAGAATACTTGTTACTTTGCTTGAAAATGCCATGCTACCACTAAATGAAAGTAACTACTGGGAATTATTTATCTAAGAGAAAATCCAAGGAAGTCAGCTGCTTAAGAATTTGGTAATATCCTGTCAATGTACATATTTTTTCCTGTCTTCACTTTGGTTCATGTTCTTTGAAAAAGAGACTGTTACACAGTTTCTCTCCATGCAGCTTCCATATTGTGGTTTGGTTTTTGCTCTTAACTTTTTTCTTAGCTTTATATCTTAGCTCTGTTTTTTTTTATCAGTGTTTTGATAAACAAAGAAAAAAATCAGGAGCCACATGACTTTTCCTCCAGACAAAATCTAGAAGTGTTGATTTTTCTTGTGTGTGTTTTTTTGTTTGTTTGTTTGAAAAAAAAAAAAGCTAAAGGGAAGAACAGTTACACTCTGACAGAAAGCTTAAGAGGACCCCCTTCAACACATGGGTGTATAAGTTCAGCACTGCATTAAAACCAAAGAAAATCCCTGAAAACATAAAATAAAATGTTACATCTTCAGTAGTTGTTTTCTTCTTTTTGAAGGAGTAAGAGACTCTGAGGAAGAATTAGATGTGAACTACTTAAGTGTAATTTTCACTTGAGAATTACTTCCTACTATGCTTTTCTTATGCTGAATCTTAATAAATAAATAAATAAAGGAAAGAATATATGTTTGAATTAACACAACCAGCATGACTTGTTTTTTTAACCCATCAAGAGAAATAATGTTTGATAACCATCAATTACATTACAAGGGAACTATTTGCTTGAGCAAATAGGAACTATATCTAAGAATGTATTTGACAGAAGTAAACAACAGAATTAAGAGTGCTACACAAAGCTAGAAAAAGATAGAAGTAGTGTTTACACTATCAATTAAATGTTAGAATTTTCCATCCCTTGTCAAACACTTTTTCACCATCTTCTAAGCTGTTTTGTGATAAAACCAGCAGCAAATATAGGTGGTAGAGATTGATTTGACAAATTCTACTAAATTATAGGATTTATCTTTAATGTTTTCTTCTTTCTACAGTGAAGAAATTTGCCTACAAAAATTTCACTGAGGATTTTCTTTCTTTTCAGACCTGTATGTGGAATCAGAGGGAAAACTCTCATAATTAATCTGCCAGGTAGCAAGAAAGGGTCACAGGTAAGAAGTATTCTTGCTGATCTACTACTGAAGGCTGATGATAAGTCCTGAATGTAGAAAGTATCTACTACAAGTTTTACAAAAGTTAATTGAAATGCATATTTCAATTGCAGCATCCCTGTCAGTCCTGTGATTAGACCAGAACAATACAGTTCTGAAGTAACTGAAAGTATACTGTGCAACAGATAGCAAGAGTGTGCTACCTGTAGCAGGCAGCATTAATGAAGATTCTAATGGTCTCTTACATTTCCTTCTTGTTATCTAGTCAGCCTGTGACTGATCCCTGTGTTTTCTACTGCTTACAGGAAAGCACTCTTTTTCACGCAGAAGTAAGAGGAGGGCCTAGTGTACTGTAGAACTTGCTAGAGTTAAGAATAATTCCAGCTTTGGTCAGCAAGAGGGGAAAATGGAGCATAATTTTTAAGAATATGAAAAATTTTAATATTTTGGATACGGATATCAGACTTGACACTCTTTACAGTTTGTTTTCTTCCTACATTTAACTCAATCTGGACAAGGAAGTTAGGATATATGTTTTTATCCATACTTATTTTCTGACTTTATATTAATTGATGTATATATGCCACATTCTGAGATTTCTTTCTCTGCTATCCAAACATTACTATTTACTAGTGCCAGTATTATATGCGTATTAAAAAACTGACTATGAGAAATCAGACATTAGAAAAACAAGCAGGTGACAATTCAAAGCAATCAGTATCGACTTCATGTTATATTTCTTCGTTTCTGAAGGACGGACTACTCAAATGTGCCTGATATACACATGTGCTTTAGCTTGAAAGGGGGAAAGATTTACTTTCTCAATGCATGCAAAGGACTTATCACCCCTTTTTTTTCCCATATTCTTGGTGTATGGGATTTTAAGATAAAGTTCATACCTTAAAAAACTGTAAGGTAAAGCTAAACATCTGATAAAATAGATAGCTTTGTCATATGAACACTAATTTCTTGAGTATATGACTGCTTTTGCTTTCTGATTACTAATCTCAGATTAAGTGGAGTTAACAGTTGATGTCAGGTATGCCGTCCTCACATGGCATTCTCTTGCAGTGGCTCTGCAACTTGCTGTTGTCTCATGTAGTTGCATGAAGAGTACCACCTCCTTCTCATCTAAATGATGGCTCCTTTTGCGAAGGTGCTTGATTTTCAGATCCTTGATTGCCAACACTGCAGCAAGCGTCTGTGTACTTTCCTGGCCACTTTTCTAGGATTACTCTGATGCAACTTTTCTGTATTACGAAATAAGAATATTTGCTGCCACTATTAACCATAAAACATTCCCCTATACCAGGAGGAATCAAGGTACTACTAAGTATATTTTAGCATGAAGGAAAAAAGAATGGCAAAAACAGAAAAAAAGGTGGGGGAAAAAAAAAAAAAAAAGTAGAATAAAAGGTGGAGAACAATTTTGCTTTTGAGGGGGAAAAGGCCTTAAATCACTAAGTTAAAATAAAAAATGATAGTTCTAGTCACTGCCATTCTCAACTGTTCAATAAAACTTATTCATGTCTTGATTTTCCTGCTGCCTGTTTAAACACTGCCATGTTGTAGTCCAAAAGGAACTATGATGTTTCATATTGAGCAAGATCTTGTGTCTGTGCAAAAATCTGCTCTTTATTCTTTTGACAGTTCAGAGGATCTTCATCAAGGTGCTGGCAGTCATTGTGTTATCCATTTGGAGGGAGAGTAAGGGTGAATGAGTTAATAGTGTATGTCGAGATATTGAATTAGGTACTTTGTGATATAAGTCAGGGAAGGTAGGGGGGTGATAGACCTGCTGTCAAGATACGGCAATGGTGCACAGCAAGAGATCAGAGGCTATGGTGGAGTATAAACCATAGCTGACATAGTAGTGCCTGGATAACTCAATGCAAAAAAATGCCACAATTCCTTCCACATCCGTAGCCATTCTCCAGCTTTTCAAAAGCCTGTCATCATTATAACAAAAAAGTCGCAGTGTTCACTTGAATTGCAGCTGTCTCTGTAGTAGTGATCTTTCTTCTCTGAGAGAATTCTGATAATGTAAAACCTGATTCACTGCCTAATTATCACCCATTCCCACAACAGTGAAGTCTGGCATAATACTCTTAGAATAAATGTCAGCATGCATGTTTATGATGCTTGTTGCCAAACTACTTCCTCAAGTTTAGAAGCCTAGCTTCAGACTTGCTTTTACTGAAGGATATAATTCTCAGCCTTGAGATCGCTTTTATTAACTTAGTGATCAAACAATCTTTGATTTACTTGTTCAACTTCTTCCAGATCGGTCCGCTCACATTAGGGCAGTGTATTCACTTAGGTATTCTGACAAGCTTGAGGTAACTGAACCCCCAGGGAATAAAAATTTCGTGTCACTGTTCTGGAATACAGATTGATATGAAATAGGCTTTTCATTTGTATCTTGTCTTGCAAATCACAAAGTGCAGTACCAATTCTTTATTCTATTCAACAAGTGAAATGTGACACCTCTTGTCATGTATAGGGGAACTTGTCATATACAGGGGGACAGTAGTTTTGTAAACTGAGCGTGAGTTGATGTGTATATGATGTACTTACAAGATATTTTGGAAACTGTTTTTTTCCACTGAGATTAGTCAGGAAATACTTTCTTCAGGAATAAATATTCCGGACCTTTATAGTTTTGAATAACAATTCTACTGTTATTTAGGGAGGAATAATTGCATGCACCAGTAGAGGTTGGGGGATGAGCTGCTGGAGGGGAGCTCTGCGGAGAGGGACCTGGGTGTCCTGGTGGACGACAGGTTGGCCATGAGCCAGCAGTGTGCCCTTGTGGCCAAGAGGGCCAACGGCTTCCTGGGATGCATTAAAAAGAGTGTGGCCAGCAGGTCGAGGGAGGTGATCCTCTCCCTCTACTCTGCCCTGGTGAGGCCTCATCTGGAGTACTGCGTCCAGTTCTGGGCTCCCCAGTACAAAAAAGACAGGGATCTCTTGGAAAGAGTCCAGCGGAGGGCCACCAAGATGGTGAAGGGCCTGGAGCATCTCTCCTATGAAGAAAGGCTGAGTGAACCGGGTCTGTTCAGCCTTGAGAAAAGAAGGGACCTGATCCAGGTCTATAAATATCTAAGGGTGAAGGGCAGAGTGACAAGGCCAGACTGTTTTCAGCAGGGAGTGGAGGCAGGACAAGGGGAAACGGCTGGAAACTGCAGCATAGGAAGTTCTGCACAAACGTGCACAAAAACTTCTTTACAGTGAGGTGACAGAGCGCTGGAACAGGCTGCCCAGGGAAGTGGTGGAGTCGTCTTCTCTGGAGATGTTCAAGACCCACCTGGACACCTACTTGTGTGACCTGCTGTAGGGAACCTGCTTTGGCAGGGGGGTCGGACTCGATGATCTCTGGAGGCCTTTCCAACCCCCATGATTCTGTGATTCTGTGTGATTCTGTGATTAGAAGTTAAATAAAAGTCTCCGTGTTTTCCTGCCTGGAGGCACTTAGACTGTGAACTTAGGTAAGGAGCATGAGGAAAAGAAATGAAATATGTTAGTAAGTATTTTAGCAATACTTTGAAATGTAAGTGATTAATAAAAAGGTAATTCTGCCAGAAAATTAAAAAAAAAAAACAAACTTGATTTTCAGATATAAGATTGCTATAAGCTTTATTTAATCCTGTTATATTGATCATCTGTTCTGTCACTGTTTATTTATTTAAACATAAAACATCTTCAAAACATGAGATTTCAGCAGAGACTTTTAAGATTCATAGTGCAGAAAATGCTTCCTTAACAGTTGAGTTGTCAGGAACCAAATAGGGCAGATTGTTACCAGGCATTGCTCTCATTTTTCTCCTTTATGACTTGCAAATATTCTTTCCATTTTATTAATACAATCAGGTAGGAAGCTTATATAAAAGCTATGAAATTGCACCAGTACGCTTATTTCATTAATAAAATACTAAATTTTAATACAGCGTGACAGCAGTGTAAATGTCCATGTCAAAAATGGACACAAGGAGAAATTGAAGGAAATGAAGGCAAGAGCAGTTTGAACTGAGTGTGTAAAACTCCCTCTTGCTGTATTTTCTCCTTTTTTATGAGTGCAGATTTCACTTTGGAAAGGAGAGCTGTGTATTCTTAGGTCAAAACTAATATTGCAATAGAAGTAGATGAAAGAAGGCAACTATAGTAAACTCAGTTGAAGCCAATAACTGTTTACTTAAGGTTGATCAGAGCACCAGAATAAAAACTTGCCTTACCAAGGAGTCCAAGCCTCACTGTGAAAGGAGTCATCGGGGACTTTTTAACTCAGTCTGTTTGGTACTGGAGTCGATGTTGTTGGAACAGGACCTTAGAGTCAAAATTTTAAATTGCAGATTTGAGTTCTAATCTTGCAAATAAGTAAAATAAATCATTTTTGACTAGTGCACTATCTCATGGAGAAGGTATCCAAGATGTCTCCACTGGTGTCATCACAATGTAACCATTCCTACCTACACTTCTAGTAGCTAACTGAAATAAATACTTTGGTAGGCTCTTTATTTTCTGTAACACTAGTATAGCACAATGGAGAGGAAAAAACCTTGTAACCCAAAGCAGAAACCATGTTGGTGTTCGAAGTTCTCCATTTGTAGCTGTAGCCGTGGCATTGTCACTGCAGTCATCGGAGATGCTATCTTGGCATTTGTTTCACTTCAGAGCAGTTCTCTGTGCTCAGTTGCCTGCTAGAATCTCAAGCATTCTTTGGTCTGCTGCTGTGGTAGTGAGCAAGAAGAAAAATGCAGGTTGATGCCAAATATATTTTCCTCAGAGAACTTATGAGGAATGTATCACTGAACACTACTTCAATTTTTGTGTTGTTTTAGTCTGTTTCATTTCATTTCAGCCTTTAAAAAGCTATATAATACTGTCAGAGGAGGCATAGTAATGAAATTACCAGATAAACACTGAAATCTTTGGGTCTATGGCAATTTGCATAACTGTACTAACAATTGCCTAAACCAATGAGTGTTAGAAATAGCATAGTTGGGAACTAACTTGTCAGCAGTCAACAAGGATTTATTTCAGTATTAGGAATGGGCAGTATGCTTGCTAATGAGTTAATAATTAATGTACGCTTTCATTATTTGTAGTCAGATCTCCTTATTTACCAGTTGCTTGAGAATGGCTTCTTCACTGAAGAAAGGATGGTTGTATACCTCGATGTTTTAAACCACTTTTATAGTAATACTCTGGAGTTTCAATAACTCTGACCCTCATAGTTACATTAGAAATTGTATTTCTTTATTATATTTACAAATAGATTTTTAATATATATTCATTGAATGCAGCAATTCGTGCGCATCTGCTCAGTCGCGTTCTTCAGAGTAACAAATCAAATATTTATAGTATTTATGAATCTGAGAAGTAGTCTGACTTTTCATTACTCTTAAAGGTATGATTGAAAGATGGATTCTTATTTAGAGGCTTTGAGGAAATAGAGTTTGTGAGTCATGTTTTTTGACTTACATAAAGGCTCATATAAATTCTGCTATTCTCTGATGGATGGTTTCTTTACATAGTCATTTTTATGTATTGAAAATACTTGTTACTGTATCTGTGTACAAAATATTTATCATTATTTAGTTTCTGGGCACTTTAAATTCCAGTATTACATTTTGAGAAGTTTCCTCATGGTTGAAATGAAACAAAAGATGGAAAGAATGAAAGGCATAGTATGAGCTTCCTCTGTCAACTTGTACATTCTCTAACTGTACTGCCTTGGAAATTCATTGTTGTGACCTTGCCATCATTTTCCAGTAATTGAATATATGTATGCAGTGTGCGGATCTGACATGAAGAAAACCCTTTGTTCTGAGGTGCCTTAGAGAGAGACAGTAGTCATAAATTGAAGAAGGGGAACTTGCAACTGGATAAGAAAATAAAGAAAAAAATCACTATGAGGATAATTAGTCATTAGAACACAGGTTGTCCAGAAAGGTTGGGGAGCCTCTGTTCTTGGATTTTTTCAAGAATAGGCTGAACAAAGCCCAAAGTAACCTGTCTGAATTTTAGTATTTTCAGTATTTTAATAACTTCCTGAGGTTCCTTGCAACACTGGTTCTTTCATTTGATAAAATAGCTAAAGGTAGCTAGAGATATGTGTACACCTGTTGGCAGAACAAGAATGGTTACATGGCATCTGTGTTTTTTCTCTTCTCCGACTGCACAAAATAAACTTTTTGATTGTTTTAAGTCACAGAGCAAGGAGAGGTTTGAAAAATATATCACAGAAGGTAAATTTTTTGAGTTACTTAAAATTATAATCAGTACTGCCTGTGATTCTTCCAGCCCAAATTATAAATCCATGAATAAAAAGAACCCATAGCGTTATGTAAAAGTACAATTATGTCAACCATTATGAAACATTCTCAAACTGTGAAAGCGTGCAGTAGAAATTATTGGAAGCTAATAACCTTGCAGAGATAGAGTGTTTTTATTCTGCATTTCTGTAGTATACTGCCAACCGCCATGAAGGTGTTTCTGTATTATGTATTCATGAAAATTTTAACTTTTGTTTTCCTAAGTTTTAATCTAGCATTAGGTTAATTGCATTAACTCTTGACTATTGTACAGCTTACTATATCTGCATGAAAAGGAGAAAAAAAAAATATTCCTGAGTCCTCAGAAACTCTGGTGGTTTTTTTGGCTGATTGGTTGTTGCGGTTTTGGTTATTTCTTTTTTTATTTTTATTTTTATTTATTTATTTATTTTTTTCCTAAGAGCAATGGTAATTGGACATCAAGTAATTTTGATCATTTTATTTATGTAAAAAAGATACATAAAAATCCCTAATATCCCCTAAAAGCAAATCTGAAAAATCCTTCTTTGCTTCTGCAGGTAACTATTCATAGTCATTTCTCTTCTTGTGCATAGGAATGCTTTCAGTTTATACTGCCAGCCCTACCTCATGCCATTGATCTTTTGCGGGACGCCATTGTAAAAGTAAAGGAGGTACACGATGAGCTAGAAGATCTACCTTCACCACCACCTCCTCTTTCTCCTCCTCCAACCACCAGCCCTCACAAGCAGACAGAGGACAAAGGAGTACAGTGTGAGGAAGAGGAGGAAGAGAAGAAGGATAGTGGAGTTGCATCAACAGAGGACAGTTCCTCTTCACATATAACTGCAGCAGCCATTGCAGCTAAGGTGAGTCTGGATTGTTTCCAAAGAGACTCTTTAGCTTTACTCGGGTACCTTCCACCAATATTCATTTGCACATTAAACTAAATGTCTATGTTGGTGTGCTCAAACAGATATATTTTGGATGCATTTCATAGAAATTTAGCTGTGTAAGAACATATGAATGTTTCAGAAGATGATCACAGATTTCATTGGAAGATGCATTGTTTATTATTTTGACTATAAGTTGCATTTTAATGATACCATTCTGATGTGACAGAATATGTTTAGTGTTAGGTTTAAAAGAAAAAAACAATCAGAAATACTTACTCCTGAATGTGCAGTGTCCAGCGAGCGACATATTCAGGAGGCACAGGTTGCTCCTAAATCATATTTTCCATTTTGTAAAGACAGTATTGGTTTTTAAAAACATAAAAAGTATGACAGTTATATAGCAGGTTAAGTCATAAGCTATCCAAATTAAATGTCATCATGTTGTCTCTAGAGCCTCAGTGTAACTACTAATTATAGATTAATGTTACTTCAGCGTTACTCACACCAAAATTTTGAATTGGAGACTACAAAAGGAAAAAGGATAACACTCATTTATTCCAAATTGATTTGCTCTATTTTTACTCGCGGTACTTTTAATTCCGACTATGGGAACTGAAAATGTAAGTAACTCAAAATGCTAATAAGGGACTTCTAAAGCAAAGTGGCAACATTCTAACTCCAGAAGTGTGAATTCAGGTCTGATTCCTAAGACAGCTACAGCTGGAGGTCATCATTTTATAGAAAATCCTGTTTGTATATGTCTTTAAAGGGCTAAATTAAGGTAGTTATCAAATGCAACTCAGCTTTTATTCATGCAGTTTTTAAATTCATCATTTTCTTTTAATATAGACAAAGAAAAATAATTTATGCAATTTTAAAGACCGAAATTGTCTGACATCTAAACTGGCTGTGTTCATGTGAGCTTGACATTTCAGCATCACAGTTGTTTTCACCTCATTGCCTTTCAGTCATTTGCTTGTTTGGTCTCATATTTTCCTGTCACTGTATTCATAGCTGTTATGTGTTGTGCATTAGAAACATCCATCCTACACCAGTTCAGCAGTTATTATGGCAAAAGGTGAACAGCCCATTCCTGGTCTCATCAGTTATTGCCATCATGCAGCAGGCAGTGCAGAAGAACCGGTAAGATGCACTTCCCAGAGGCTTTTGCACTAACAGTAGTTAAAAATACACTGCCTGCCACCTATTCTAACAGTGTTACTTTTTTTTATTCTAACAAATACATATCAGTGCTATCTGTCTTTTAAAGAATATGCTACAGGGAGCATTCTGCTTAAGATGCAAACCTAACAGGATAAATATTATGTGCTTTTCTGTCAGTTGGAATCATTTGGCTGCTGAGATAAAAATTGTTGAAAAGTCTGCGTTTCTGACTAGTCATCAACTTAATCATCTAATAGACTAAATTATTAAATATAATTAAAAGAATCTCCTAAAATCACTGCCTTAGAGCCTTTTCACTATCATTTAACTTGCTTTGCTTCTTTCTCTCAAAAGCTTGCTTGTCAACATAGTACAAGATTGTCAATGTTTTCATTGCTTAGTTTCTATTTTATTATTGTGTTTTGTTTAGAAGTAGAATTTTTCAAAAGCAGTAAAAAACTGAAGTCAGGTACAGTAGATTCATAAATTATAAATTTCTGGTTTTTTGTGAATAGTAGGCAACTACTTCAATGAGTGGTAGGAATCAATACCAAAGGTTGAGTCTAAACTTGAGTCAAGATAGAGTAATGGCTCCTAGTATCATTAGGGATTAAATATAATTTACCATATTTATAATTACAAGTTAGGTGAGTCTGAGGAAAGCAGTTGCCCTAGCAGTTATGCCATTCTACCATCCACCCTATCTGCCTGCAAAATAAGTGTAAATTCTTAACATTAAATCATCAGTTCCGTTTATCAGAGTCTGCACTTTCTCAACCCTTAAGCAAATAGTAATTTAAATCACCAATCAAACTAATTTAAATCAATCAAGCAGTGCAATGCCTCTGTATATAAAACATGATGGCCATGTCTCTCGAAAAGTTATTTAGGAAATGTGAAGGCATTTAAACCAATGTAAAACTGCTTTTGGAAAAGATGGTATCAGATGAAAATTTAAAATTAATGAGAGACATAGTGAATATGTTTCTCTGTCCACCATTTCTCATTCATTTCTTTTTCCATCAGTATGTTACAAGTTTTACCACTCTAGCTATAAGTAGCAACCATTTTTACCCAACTTCAGTTTTATCATACCCCACTTAAAGAGTATCCCCATTCAGAGTTTTGAGACATCTATCCTTTATTAAATTTGTTTGAAAATGAATTGAAAATATTTAGATAAAGATGACATAAACACTCAGAGCATGACTCCATGAAAAAACTAATATTTCATTATTATTATTTCTGCCTTTCATTTTTGCAGAAAACACAAAAATCTCTTTGGCTGATCAATCTCTTTAACAGCATTAATAAAATGCTGCCTTTACTAGATATGCAGATTACCCAAATCTGTTTAAAAAACAAAACAAAACAAAACAAAAACAAAAACTTGCTAAATATCAGTAAAATTAAACATTCCCCATCTTATATAACATGTATGCATAAAAATATCAGTTACATTTTGATGTCCCATTAATGAGCAATGTATGTGCTTTATATTTTTTATGTATTTATGTTGATGCAATTTACACTTTTGTATTAGTAACTGCAGTCAGCAGGTAATGGTGGTTAAAGAGAATCTTTTTTAGCTAGACAACAAATTCTGCTGTCACAGTAGAGAAACAAATCTCCTGGGAGCAACATTTTTAACTGCAAGCTAACCTAAATCACTCATTAAGATTTTGTAATTTTGAAAGCTAGCAAGCTGGAACTTAACAGTTCTAGATGGGTTTATATATAGTTTTATGACAAATTTTATTTTCAGCAAAGATAGTGATTAGGAAATAATCCCCATTGAAAAGTAATTCCTGTAATTATCTTCAATCTGTCTTTAGCTTCCTTTGCTGATTAATGTCCTACCTGATATTTCAACTAAATTTTGATTTTTCCACAAGCAAAAAATTAGAATCATAGGATCATAGAATCACCAAGGTTGGAAAAGACCTAAAAGCTCATCCAGTCCAACTGTTCCAACCATTAGTACTGCACGTGCATTTCAATGGAGACTGGAAAAGTCTCACTTAACTTTTATTTTCTTTTTACTCTTAAAAAGGTGATGCCAGATAAAATTCTGGCAGCTGAAATTGATGGATAAAAAAGTAGATCACTTGGTTGAAGGAAATGAGACAATGAGAGATATCCAATTATTCTAGAGCAACCAGAGTTAACTCCAGGGAGAAATGGATCGTGATGTCATTTGTAATATGTTATATTGTGTCTGTATTGTGTTATCCTGAAGCATGTGAAGGATATAATAGGCCCATTGGCCCACACCCAACTCTGTCAAGATGCATGCATCCCTTTATCAGAGAAGAGAAAAAAAAAATTTCTTAAATGGTACTTTTTTTAAGATTTAAAACTATTCCTTCTTTTGTAAATTTTCTGTTCTATGCCTTTGTCACAGAATCACAGAATGGTCAGGGTTGGAAGGGACCTCAAGGATCATGAATCTCCAACCCCCCTGCCACAGGCAGGGCCACCAACCTCCCCATTTAATACTAGACCAGGCTGCCCAGGGCCCCATCCAATCTGGCCTTGAACACTTCTAGGGACAGAGCATCCACCACCTCTCTGGGCAGCCTGTTCCAGCACCTCACCACTCCCTCTGTCAAGAATTTCCCTGACATCCAACCTAAATTTCCCCTCCCTCAACATAAAACCATTTCCCCTTGTCCTGCAGTTATCAACCCTTTTGAAGAGTTGATTCCCCTCCTGTTTGTAGGTTCCCTTTAGGTATTGAAAGGCTGCAGTGAGGTCACCCCACAGCCTTCTTTTCTTCAGGCTGAACAAGCACAGCTCCCTCAGCCTGTCTTCACAGGAGAGATGCTTAAGTCCCCTGATCATCTTCGTGGATCTCCTCTGGACCCTCTCCAACAAAAATTGTCAAAATTTAGGGTTTTGATAAAACATTGAGATTAAAAGGAAGTATTAAAAGTGTTGGAGTTATGCCAGCATAAAACTAAGAGTTGCCAACCTTTTTTGCATATTTAACTTATTTCAAATAGAATTGCAGATGAAAGAGAACAGAAAGGAGATTGTGCTTCTGAATACAGTCTGTCTGATAAGAATAGCGTAGTGCCTTTTTTCTCCTGCTTATACTACATATCTAAGATCTTAGTTGCAATTTAGACTACTGCAAGTTGAGGTCAGTTTGATACTGTTTCTGTGCAGAAGCAATCCCAAGCATAACCTTCCATAGTGAAAAGAAACTGTTTTGTAATTTACAGTGAAAATTGCAGCACAAATTACTAAGTACTGAAAGAACTTCTGAAGAAATTTTTAAAATACCGACATTGAAATTGACTGGCAAAAATACTGTCAGTCTAGAAACACAGCAGCAGGCAGCTGGTAGTATACTGAGAAGAAAATCTGTTGCCATAAAACTTAAGTTGCGAACTCAAGAAAGTCTAACATACGGAGAAGAGTTTATGTTCAGAACAATCCATAAGATACAAGCCAATGCCTCTAAGTTAAGGTTGCTAAATTAGATGCAGTTGTTATTCATAGTTGTGAATAAAGGAAGCTAAGGAAACAAAAATGACATAAAAAAGGAATATTTAGTGAGTTGAGCCTTAAGATTGGCCATTTCAACAGGCCATTCAACAAGAATATAACATGAACATCTCCTACTTAACTACAGCCTGAAAAAGTATGAGGGTATGAGTAAATTTGTAGACAAATCATGTTTCATTAAATTTTAAATTATTGTAATATCAGTCCTATGTCTGAGAGAAGACAATTTGTTTGCCAGTAAGTGTTACCAAGGTCTGAGCAAGTTCCTGAGGCATATGTCAAAGATACTATAACTTCCCAATTGGAACAGCTTTGGTATGTCACTTAGTATGCAAAATCAGCAGACCATTAAGAACATCCCATGCTTTTCCTAGGAGTACATGTCTATTTCATTTTACTCCTCTTTCAGTATCATGCTTTGTCTCCACAAATCAGTATTGTGAGATGACTCTGGGACAAGGAATCCTGGGAGGAAATGTTTTCTAGAGCATTCTGTTTGCCTTAAAGCCATACTAGGCAAGAATGCTCAGAAATGCCTAGATGCAAGCTAGTTAAAGCATATCCATTTAAAAAAAGATTGCAGAGAATTCTAGCTGGATTTGGTTGAAGTAAGTGGTTTGGCTTGTCACATTTCTCATTTTCTTCTACTGTTCACTACTGCCATTTCCCCCAGTTGCATTTTAGGTGGTTCTTTTGGAACTTGAATGTCAGGCTAAAGTAATAAATTCTTAATGAGTACAGAGATCATAAAATATGTGTCTATATACATACTCCTTAAAAAATCTGAATTTGGAGTTATTCTTTTACATTTTCTTTTATGTTGTGATGGAAAATTAAATTGCTGGAATAATCTGATGTTAGAAGTGCTACCTCTGAAAAAGAAAAATGTTAAAATCTTGAAAATAAAATCAGAATAAAACTGAGAGTGTTTAATAGCAGAATATATGCTGCATTTTGTGTGTAGGACAGTTCTGCTATTTGAGATAGTTATCATCTGTATGTGTTATCATTTTATACAAAATAAATAAATAGAATCATGATGTCAGGCTGGCAATTCAATCTATTATAAAGTTGGTGTGATATCTTCATGGGTAGACCAAAATACTGCAGTAATAAAAAGCAAGAGACTTTCTAAGACCCAATGTGTGTTAAAGGTCGACTCTTAAATGCAGTCCTCTAGCTCTAGTCTTTGTGACGGATGTTAAAACAGAACAGAAAAAACAGAATATTGAAACAATACATTGATAGATTTATTCATATTACTGAAAGTATTCTCATTGTTCGAAGTTGTTGTAACTCCATTTACTTAAGTGGGTTAATAATACCAGCTAGAGGATCTGTTACTTAAAATCTTCCTCTTAGAAATATCAAGTTCTTAAGTATATTATGTGAAAACAAAGATTGAACTCTCTTCACAGTGCATTTTAAACACAAGCATGGACTCTATACGGAGTTTTCTATTGCTTTTGCCTATAGTCTCTTCACAGAGGCCTGCAGGTTATTCAAATACAGATTTTACATCAAGAATTTGTGTACCTGAAATAAATAATTTAGTATATGGAATGAAATGTATGAAGTGTCACTGTATGGCATTTTTTCTGACAAATTTATTTACTGCATGATATTTCTTCAGATGGTATCAGTCATTGCTAATGATTGGTTTTCTGTTTGGAACAGATAAAAATGAGATCCATCTGCGTCATGGTAGAAGTCACTGCTGGTCATTGTTGGACCTGAAAGGATTGGGTGCTGAGAAAAAACAATCTTGTTACTTACTGTTACATCTTAGTAGTGTATCGTATGCAAAGGCTTTCAAAGCAAATAATTTCTTCTGTGCTTCTACAGTTACGATATGATTTTGCTTATTTGTAGTGGGTTTGTTACTGAAGTTACAAGAACTTAAATGTTACTGCTGCTAGCAATGCATATGAGGAAATTTTATACTTTTTTCAATAAAGTATGTTATTGACTCTTAATTCCATCTCTCTTCTTTCAAGATTCCAGATTCCATCATTTCTCGTGGTGTTCAGGTGCTCCCACGTGATACAGCCTCACTCAGCACTACCCCTTCAGAATCTCCTCGTGCCCAGGCCACCTCTCGTCTCTCCACTGCATCCTGCCCAACACCAAAAGTAAGTACCTTGCAAGTTCCATGCTCAGACATATGATCTATCAGATTAATGTACTGCTTCTGCTAAGAGAGATTGGTTTGCATGCAAGGGATATATCATTCTCAGTAATAGATAAATCCAAGACAGTACTTTATTCCTTGTGCACTTCTGCACGATTTAATATGTGGGTCTACCAACGTGTTATGATTACTGAAGTTTCATGTTAGCTCCTGCGATATCAGTCATGATTATGAAATCATTAATGCCTTGAATGTGTTTCATATCCCCAAGAACATAGGTAATCCTGCCACTGAGTAGCAACTTTAAATAAGTAGTATTATGCTGACAAAAGGTGTGTACAAATTTCTAGCCTGAGCTGGGGCAGTTCTTTGCCCTGCTCTATTATTGATCAGTTTAAGAAAGTTGCAAACCAACTAATTTCGCTCAACCTTAGATATTTGCTGCCTGACACTTGGAAACAAAAAAGAGACTAAATTTAATAGTAAGAAAGTTTTAATGCCAACCTTGTGGGATTATTGTTCACTTCTACTGGTTATACTATGCCATTTAATTGTTAAAGTGAACTCTTTCTAAAAACCTTGAATTGCATACATCAAGGACACAGTGAATTGACCAGTGGCAAGGCCAGTAATGTCTACCTACAGTAGGATTATTTTCAGCAGAAGAAAGCTCTGCCAGAATTCGCTTATGTCTTCGTGTCACGGTGATCTTTTTGTGGTACCAGATGCAGACATACTAATAAACTCATAGCAGATGGTGAACAATAACATTCTTCCTTGTCTAATTTGTGATCCTTGAAGACTATTCTGCTTGCTAAAATGATATGCCAGCATCTGCTAATTCTTCTTCCTGCTGTCTCATTCTTTTCTGTTAGCGAACAAGATTTTTGGGCAACCACCCATAGAAATGTTTTGGTTTAGTCTGTCGGAGAGCTTTATGCAATACTCACCTTCTCTGTAACAGAGTCAAAATTATGTTGATAGACAGCATACTAAGCTTCACTTTATTCTGCTTTTCTTAAGAAGACATTCAGTGAATTATATCTGCATGCAGTTCCTTTTTTTTTTATAACTAAAAAAGCTGTCACTTGTCTGATGGCTAAAAATAGAAACTCAGAGCTTATTACATTAAAACTCTTGAGCAGAAGAGGAATACAAAACAGGAGCTGCACTGAGTTTCACACCTCTTGACAAAACAGAAATCCAAAGAAAACCTAAGAAGACCAATAACAAGCATAAAATAGTGTCAACATTGTTAATAGCTCTAGATTAAACCCCTGTGTTTTAAGGAAGGTATGGCTGTGGAAAAGTGTGTACCTTATCAGTGGTGAAGCAGAATGTATTGTTCTTGACCTGGCATGTCCAACCTATGGCCTGCATGTGGCCCAGGTCAGCTAATGATTAGTCCCACCATCCTGCTCTTCCCCATGGAGTGGCCTGGCCCAGCCCCAGGTATGCACCCATCACTGAGCAACAAGCAAAACATCAGCTCAAGACAATTCCTCTTCACTATGTGTGGCCGAGGCAAATCAAAAGGTTGAATATCTTCATGCTGTAGGCAGTCTTCAAAGATTCAGAGGCTTCAGAAGGAAACTACATCAATTTTGAAACGAGTAAAAAATCTAAAACTTTTCTTTGGGAAATTAGTTGAGATGAGCTCTTATAATTGCATAACCCTTCAGTGTTTTGTGTTAAGCCCCATTTTTCACGTATTACTTGCAAGATCCGGTTTTGTTCAAAATAGGAGCGAGCATACCACTTTTAAAACAGGAATTGCCATGAGACATCTACCTAGTCTAGCTTTTCTTTAATGTCTTCCAGAAGGGGTAGTACAAGCTGCTTTAAGGAAAAATTAAGGAAAACTTAACTGTTAACAGAAAGAAAATAAATGTGAACAACAATCTCAACTATTCCAATTACCTGAAGTTTGTATTTTGCACAGAAGCATAAACTCGTTTGTCAGTTAGAAAGCTCTTTGTTTTTTATGTATTTTGAAAAATGAAAACTCCAACTATTCTTGGCATCTTTTATTCAGTCTTTTTATTTACCCCCAACTTCTCAAACATCATCTGAATTTGTCTAGAAATACACTTCATTCACATTCTTCAAGATTGTCAGTATGTCCAAACATCTTCACTTGCTATGTTTTTCCTTCTGGATCCCAGCTTTCTAATAATGCACTGTATGTAATTTATACCAAATCTCTTAGTCCATAGATTCACACAGTAGTGTGTATGAAAAGGAATTGTAACGTAACATCTAGTTGATGTTCCGGCTTTTTTATTTCTTTGATCTGCAAGTGTGTACCTTTTCCATATTCTGACTTTCTGGTTGAGGATTTCACTTCAGGGCTCCTAAACATGGGCATGTGAACTGAAACAAAGAAGAGGAAGTTTAATCAGAAAACAATTTGATTTCCTTTGATTATGGTTACTTTTTTGAGTGGTGCTCTAGCCAGAGAATAAGTGGCACTAGATTTCTTTGTGGAACATTCCAATTTATTTTGTTGCACCATTTTTTTGTTTTTTTTTTTTTGTCCTAAATGTATGTAAAGCCTTACATCTCTCTTACTGAATTTGCTGAGCAGCAGAAAGTTTTGTGTCCTTCTCACAAAAAAAAAAACAAAAAAAAAAAACAAAACAAAAAACGAAGAACAAGCAGCTTATACAATGATGGGAACACCTATATTAAATAAATGTGAGTAGCAGGTTACTAAGTCATGAGTGTGTTGGAGACAAGGTATGAAAGAGTGCATTACTAATGCTCCTGATTGATCTGTTACGAAAAGTCTTTACCTTTTCACAATTATGTTTTGGAAAAAATAATGTTGTTTATGTGTACACGCAGAGCATGTAGGCAGGCACAAAATAGAAGATTTAATTTTAGATGTCTTTATTTTTTATACTTCATCTTCCATGTTTTCTGAAAGTCTATGTGTAAGAAAGTAGTAAACAATGAATAGTCATTTTGAACCTGTATATTTCAATCAGTCTTCAGAAGTTACATTTCCTGAAAAAAGAAGGAATCAGAGAGGATTGTAGGTGTCCCCTTCCTGGAGGTAAGGTGTTCAGGGCCAGTCTGGATGTGTCTAATGGGAGGTGTCTTTGCCTGTGGTAGAGGGATTGGAGGGTGATGATCTCGATAGTCTCTTCCAACCCAAACCGTGCTGTATTTTTCACTATAAATTCTTCGGAGGTTTTCAAGACAAATGTCCACTGGGACAACTGTCATTATGTACATCCCCAAAACTAAGCAGACTTTCTTGTGTGAGCGTTAATAAATCTCCATGGAATGCCTTCCTTTTTCTATAAATTGTATTCAAGTTTTAAGCAAAATCCACTGTGGCTCGAAGAGCATTTAAAACTTATTTATAGTAGAAAGATTCAGATAGACAGGCAATCTTAAGTTTTACTCTAGGGAAAACTGCGCAGACAGTCCTCACCTTTCCAGTTATTCAGCCCTAAGTATGGTAGTGATTGTGACATTTTTATGTTTAACAATGTAGTTTTAGTCTTCTGAAAGTTTTAATGTTTTCTCAACAAGGCCAAGTGAATTTGTGAAATATTTATATGACAAAAGTATAAGATGAAACAATATGGCTTGCAAGTTTTTTATATAATTTCCAATAGTTGCTTAGATCGTAAGATCTTCCTATATTTTTTTACATTTCAAGTCTTTGCTTCTCCCATACATAAATGGTGTTATCACTATGTATTTTATTTTACCAATACTATGTGTCAGAGTAAAATGAAGCAGATATAGAAGACCAAGGGCAAGATTTAAATTATCACCAGGAGTACATTTCAGTGACAAGAGGTGTTCAAAGTGCTTCACTTTCCAAGATCATCAGTCTAACTGATACTCAGTTCTTCTACTTCAATGTACAGAGTTCCTTTCAGTGTACCTTTGATCATGAAGAAGCCTAAGAAACTCATTATGGTACTTTTAAAAGTGATGTTTTTTCTATCTCACTACCTTACACCTTACACTCATTATATCCTGCTTAAGAAAAATTGTCTTTTTCTTTTCTTTACTAGGTGGATATCTGTCTTTCCCCTATCTATCGTTTTTTATTTGAACTGAAACAGATAAAGCCTTTAGTATTGTTAAGATACATGTTTATAAATCTGTAGTCATGATAGAGTTCTAGTTCCTACATGAGTTTGTAGGAATCTGCTAAAATGAGGAAGCAAGTCTTATTTTCAGAGTTGTTTTAGATATTAGCAAAACAGTTCTCTTGTCTATCCATCGCTCCATAAACATATTCTTCTTAGCACAGTGGATTTCATTTTGCTAGTTTATCACTTTCTGTATCTCCTAATAAGAGTTGTTGTCATCATTCTTGTTTACGTTCACCTAAAGCCCTGATATTCTTAATCTGAAAAATAGCATATCTTTAAATTTGTCTATGTAAATGTTTCAGTTGTAAAGAATTTCTGAAATAAAAGCATTCCGAAAAAAAAAAAAAAAAAAAAGATTTAAACATAAAAGAGAAGAAGACAGAGAAGTCTTATTTCTGTGACAAAAGAAATATATTTGGTTTTCATCTTGATCATTTCTCATGTTCGTGTCAACTTAAAAATGGTGCTCTGGCCACCTTTTGTCATGAGTCCTAACTTTCATGCTGAACCTAGTAGTCATTGGTTCCAGTTTTCAGTCAAGTGAGCTAAAAATTAAAACTAAATGTAATGGTTTATGTTTTTGGTCTAGTGTCAGAACTTTTTAGTATACAAGTGCCATGTGAAGTAGGGTTGGGTTTTCTATCAATTACTGCTTTTTCAATAGAAGAAAGATCAGGTTGCTTACCAGAAACTATTAATTAATGAGATGCTGTTCAGGATGTGATTCGCAAGCTGTAGTTTTATCCATAAGTTGGATATTTTGTGTAAATTAGATTCAATAAATTTTACTTTTTTTAAATCTTGATGTATGCTATTTCTTCTTAAAATGATCACCAAAGTGAAAACAATATTGAAAGTATGTGAATATATTTCAACATTCCTATGCTAATTTCCCAAGTAAAGTTTTTTTTGTTGTAAGTTGGAAGTTTGCATATACTATTATATTTATTATATTTTCTGCCTTGCAACTTGCTTTTGGGTTGTTTAAATTGTTAGAATGATCGAGGTAGACAAAATCACACTCCAAGTACTGCAAGAGTTCTTGCTTTTTCTTGTAAAAAAGGTGGCTGTTTGTAGACACAGAGGCTTAACTATATATATTTTATTCTGCTAGGTGTTTTCAGGGGTTTTTTGTTTGTTTGTTTGTTTGTTTTTTGTTTTTAAGTAAGGTATGGCACTGGGAGAATGTATTCCAGAGTAGAAAGTAGCCAGGTTTGTTTAAGATGAGGAATCCTACTTGCTAACATATAAGCTACTGTATCCTCCCAGGTTCTCCTCAATAATGTACAGCAGTATTTTTCAAATCCATTACTGATTAGAATTTAACATTATTTTACATATAGCCATTGCCATTTTTTCCTCATCTTATTTCAGTTTGAATTTTGTTTAGTAACTCTGATCTCTGTTAAATAAGAATGCACAGATTTGGAAGTGAGACATTGTAACAAAGAAAGAAGCATCTTGCTGTGCTGGAGTTAAAAAAAAAAAAAAAGAAAAAAAAAAAAACAAAAAGGAAAAAAAAAAAACACACACAAAAAGCAAACCATTATAAATAATGAAAGTAAAGTCTGCTAAAATCCTTCCTAAAATTAGAGGATTCACTTTGGAGAAAGCTGAAAAATTGAAAAATATAGGGGATTTTGCGTGTTTGTTCGTTTGTCTGTTAATTCCAAAATAAAACTATCAACAACTGTCCAGAGAGGCAGAATAAAGACTTGTGCCATCAAATTTAAGCTCAAAGTTGAATTTCAGTGGAAATATTTACTTGACTTAGGTTTTGTGGTGGTTTTAGGTCAGTTCCCTTTTTTGTCTAGCGTGGCTAATGGAGGGTGTTAGCATAGTTGTGAATTAGTTATCTGTACTAATCTAGTGCATCCAGAACAGTTCTTGAATTCATGGAAATCAGCTTTACATACAGCTGAGCTACAAGGTACCACTTTTTTAGTCTAGTGAAACCTTGAAACGCATCAGAAATACACTCTTCAGTCTTTCCCTGAAAATATGCACTACCAATTTGAAAGAAGCGCTTGAAAAACATGGAATAGAATTTAATTTCTTCAGTTCAGCAATATATTTACTTGTTTGAAAGAAAATAAAGTGGTTATTTATCTATTTTTGATCGATTTCACGTTTCCATTTCATATTCTCTGACAAGAATTTCTGTAGGCATTTCTTGATGCTGAGATTTATGAAAAACTGCATGTTTCAGTGAAGAGCTTTCTATTTGAACCTACGAGTGGTGACTGTAGAAAAGCATTTACAGGAAAGCTCTGTGACAGATTAGGGATCTTGAAGGTCAGAAATTCAAACACATTTGGAACATATTTCTCTCCAGCTACTACACTGCAAACTGACCTTCCTACTGAATGCCTTAGAGAAGATTTATGAAGGTCACTCGATAACAGCCAGTGACAAGATTGGCAAGATTTCAGGCCAGCTGTTGGACATCTCTTTTAAATTTGCATCATTCATTATAGTTATTTTGTTGCCTGCTTTTTATTTCTTCTAAAAAGGCTTTTTCAAAATGCGAGGAGCACTTTGAGCTAGGAGTTCTGTGCATTAGCATTGCATGTCTCATTTGCTTTGTGAAGTTCATGTGGAACAAAATTCACCTGGAGTCTTCTTGGACAATAGTTTCATTCAGAAGTACCATCAGAGTGAGCAGAAACAGACATGGATCACTAGCCACTCATCATCACATTGTTCTAAGCATCTGCAAAGTGAACTGAATCCAGGATCTTTCCACCTTTTCTTCAGCTTCTCAGGGTATCATCGGACTTCTTGAACTTTATCTTTCCTATCACTTTAATGATGGCACTCTTTCCCGATATCCTTACAAACCCATCCACTTCTGATTTACAATTGAACTCTTCAGCTGGCATAGATAGGAGGAAATATACGTGACAAGAAGCTTTACATAGATTTTCCAAATCTCTGCCTAGCAAAAAGGATAAAGTACAAGACATAACAGATATTTGAAAACAAAACTTAAATGCACTTGTCCTCAAAGAAATTTACTCTTCCCTTTAAAGCCCTACTGATCCATCTGTTTTCAGAAAGATAGATTCTTTCCTTTATGACATTGAGCACTAATGCATCATCTTTTCCTTAATTCTGTTGCTGCAAGTTGTCAGAGAGCAACTTTCTTAGCTGATTCACTTAATAACATAGCTGTCCCTCCAGTGAGTTGCTTGTGAGTGTCTTTGTTGACGTGACAACTTCCACCATTACCACCCATGTGTATTTGATAGAAGCTAGCTTATTGTCTAAAATGTTTAAAGGACACTGTCCCTTATTAAAATATGGATGTTCCTATATACACTGCAGCTCCTAGAATTTCAGTTCGACTTAGGGCAGCAAGGCAAAAGAACTGTGCATTCAGAACTCCATTGTTAGTTTGAGAGAGATGCATATACTTGCAATTCAGAACAGTGTTACTGCCTTGGATTAACCATGTTTGTATTTTTTTCTTAAGCACTAACTTGTTCACAGCGTAGTGGAAATAATGATCTAATTTTCATATGACCAGAAGTCCAGTGTAAATGAGATTTAGGATATTAAGTTACTGGGAATAGTGGCATAATATGGAATGTTTGTATTTATTGTAACCTTTTGTGGCCCTGGCTACACATTTTACCTATCAACTTTATGTAGATTTCTCACCACTGAGTTCCACAGAAGTCAGTAGATATTTTGAAAGAAATAAGCTGCCACATGTGGACGTAAAATAACCAGTATATCACCAAAACTCCTGTTTAAGCATGTGGTTACATTATCTTTGCTGTTACCTGAATTAACAAAGCATTGATCTGCTGGTGAAATTCATGCACTAACCTGCAGAGCTGCAAGATAATTGCATTACTTTGTACCACTGTTTGGTCCACATCGACTGCATTTGTTCTCTAATCTGCATATGGAATAGTCTGAGTGATAGTGGATAGTGTGAACAAAATGTGTGATGGTATGATAATGTTATGTTGGCATCAGCTGGCATTTGAGTACATTACACTTCTGTAGGTTTATCATATGCAAGAAAGAAGTGCAGCAGCCCTAATAAAAACATTTATGTTAGTGTAATGTGTACAGGAGAATAGTTTTATTGTGTGAGAATGTTCATCTGTGTAATGGAAGTATTTCTTCCGTTTGTTTGGAAGCACTCCACATTTATTCAGGAAGCCTCAACTAATTGGCACTTGTCTTGCCTAAAATTCCAGAAGTAAAACTGCCTTCAACTACAAACCTTTTTTTTATGCATAAGTGTAAAAGTTAAATGTAATGCATTTTTTAACTTAAAAGAACCTGAGTTGCCACAATATTAAAAATACATTAAGCTCTTTGTTAGAAGTCAAAACTGCTCGCTTTATCTAGAGCACTGAGAAGAAAATTGTAACTAGAGTGTACATTTCTGTAACAGTATTTTCTGCTGTTGATCAGGCAAGCAAAGTTTGTAGAAAATGCTGCACATATCAGTATTTTTAGTCATTTTATCTCATTAGTTCTTGAGTACCATGAACTCTGACAAACACTGCTAAGGGTCAGAAAAGCATCTTAGACCTTCATAGTAATCTCCCTTGTGTTCACTTCCCTATGGGGATCTGGCCAATACACCCGAGTTCTTTGTTCCTAGACAGCTGATGTGAAATAATTGTCAGTTGAGTTATACTTCTGAGATGCAGTTCTGATAGTGTGAATGGTATGAGAGATTTCGAGAAAAAAATTCTAAAACAATATTGTGATAATATACACAGCTTTTCTGATTTTTCTTCATCAGTGGACTACTTTCTTTTCTAGTTGAATGTGCTGTTATCAACAGGAGGAAAATCCAGACATTTGATAAATATTGCCAATTGCTCCTAGGTATCCATGTTTTTACTACTTCACGTGAGGGCTTTCTCAATTATTGTGATTCAAAGTTTCTCATTTGTACATTGTAATGTTTTTTTCAATATATTTATTTTGAAGATCTTTTTAATGTTGTTTTTATGCATACACCTACTTTTTCTCTGAATCATCTTCTCTTTAAGCTATGTTAGATTGGAGAAAGTTTTATCCCACTGCTGTTTTTCCATATTCTGCCTTGACAGCTCTTGGGGAAAAGAGATAGATTTGGAGTACAACGTGGTCAAGTGGGAGATTAGTTTTTACATAGTTCTAATGTGTCCAACAAATAACCTGAACTTTGTTTGGATGCCATATAAAATAATCACTTGCTTTTGGTTAACATGATTCCAACAGTGCATGCCTGGACCATTACAGGATATAGAACTTAACATCTTTTTAAATTGATGCTGTAAAGAATTTCCATTGTTGGTGCTGAATGTATTCAGAATTAAGTAATTTGATCATAAAAAATGTTTTGTCAAACTGTGTATTAGCCAGGATTTTAGAAAAAAAAAAAAAAAGAAAAAGAGAAAAAGCCTGACAAATTCAGCTTTTTGCTGAATTTGGATATGAAAACATGCTTCTGAAAGTTGCAAAATTCCTTGTCAGAAGCAGTAAGCAGGGAAATTTAGGAATAGCAAGAGCAGGATTTTATCATCAGGAATTGAAGGAGTCCAAGTGAAATGGATAGTGCTAAGTATTCTGCTGTTGTGGAACTTCTCCTTTAAATACATCCAAACAAAACATGAGTCTCAGACTTGTTTTTTCTTTATAACCTGTGAGTATGTCTGCTGAATTATATATATTCCATTTCATAAGTTCTTTTTACAGAAGTAAAACTAAGGATAAACAGGTTTATTTCATATTGATGCTATTAGAGGATAGAGGAATAATAGTGAAATGTCTATGAGAGCTGTGCTTGGAAAACATGACATGCCTGGTTTTTGGTAATTACAATTTTTATTCATCTTCTAATAAATCTATTGCCTGTCTTTTCTTGCTCTTTGGGTCTGGTTTCCCTACTTCCTGAATTTTCTTCCACTGGCTTCCCATCATTATTCTCTTGTGCTTCAAAGATCAGGAGGGACACCTGTGGCTTATCCTTAACTCTTGACTCCTATCTTACTCTCTTGTGAATAAGAAAGGGATGTAAACATGATGTTTGTCTTAACTGTCAGTGCATTACACCCTGTCAGTTTCCTACATTTCTTACTTCATTACAACTCTTTCACATTGTTCCAAAACCTACACTTCTTTCAGATGTTTTGATAGTAATCACTTAGTGTTGCTCCTGCCTTCTCTCTTTATCTACCCATTTAGCTGTATTGTGATATAAAAATGATACATAGTAAGCATAAAACCAGAAGCTGAACGTTGTGTTTTCAGTTTTGCTGTTCAGGTTCTTCTTATTAGATCTACATTTTGCTTAGAAGGAAGGATTTTTTTTCATTTAACAGATAATGAATAGAAAAATCAAAGAACTCAGTTTTAGATCACACAAGTTACTGGTGGGGATAGGCATAGAAATACTTTTGATTAAGAACATGTAGGTGCACGATCTTTCATTCTGGTTTTTGTAGCTACAAATGGTCGTCTGTGATAGGATTCTTGTGTAGTTGGGTCTGAAAAGTAAGGAGTGTATAATCCATGATCATTTCCTAAAATACTGTTTTGTTGACCAACTTCTAGAACTTTAGACAGGAGTTGACCAGCAATAAGGATACACCTGAATTCCTTTCTGTGGCATTTGCCATGAAAAAAAAGAGTATTCTTTGTTGATTTTTGTTTTGCTTTTTTCTTTTCCCCAGTAATACCCTGCTGAATACCCAGAATGTAACCAGTATAGTGTATGCAAGTTTCACCGTACACTGGTTCACCCCTTGAGAAACACCAAGTTGTGTGGTTATGTCCAGGTTCCCCTAGAAAATGTTACCATGCATATTGTTTGTGCCATGAATGTAAACAAGAGCTGAACTTCAGCTATTTCCTCTTGGTTTTTTATTTTCAAGCATTTATTATTTCATCACTTGTGATCTATAGATCTTGTATATTTTTCTCTATGTATTTTGAAGAGAGAAAGATATAATTTCAGTTATATGCATTATCTCCAGACTAATTTCTGAGTCCTAAATCTTCAGAACGACTTGAGTAGCCACACTACCCACACTGGTAAGTAAAAGAATAAAACTGGTATTCTTCTGTGAAGGGCTTGCGTATAGCTGTCTCTTAAAACTTTTCCCCTCAATTCTGTGATATATAGCATTTTTTTATAATGTCCTGACTCCACGCAATTAAGATTTTGTAAGATTATCAGTATTTATTTTTAATAATTTTCTTTTTTCTAGTTCTCATTTTTTTCAAAGCAAAACTGGAAACATTATATTTGAAAATGGTTGTATTTGATCGTGTTATGCTTTCTGAGATTGATAGTATTTGTACCAGGATACTGGGCCAAGTGTTTTTGCACTAACTCATGTCTCTTTGTTTTCCAATAAGGATTTCTTTTTCCTCTTGAGGGTGTTTTAATCATTGTTGGTTGGTGGTTTTTTTTTTTCCTCTTGGTTAAATCTGTGTTCTAAAGGAGACTTTTTTTTTTTTTTTTAAATGTTTTTTTTCTTGGTCAGTGTACTGGAATTGCTTGGAGATTTACTCAGAGTTCCATCAAAACTATAGAGCTGATGTTTTTCTTCATAGTTCAAAATTATTACTATTCTAATGCAGTAAGACTAGCAAAGGAAAGCAACAGGTTTCATAAATGTTTCCAGTGTACTATACTATTACATATCCTATTAGAACTAAATATTTAGATAATGTGTTGTTTAGGTGCGTTATTTTCTTCCCAGTCTAGTGTAAGTAAAAAAGAAAAAAAAATGAAAATCTTGACTGTGTTTTGACTGTGACATTTTTAAGTTCTCGAAGTGGCAATCTAACTTTTACTGGAATGTCCTGGCCATCATAAGGCATAGTTAAATTTCCATGGCCCATTCAGTCTTTGGCTTCCTTGGTGGGACTTCACAAAGAAAAGGAGGAGTTGTTTGAAAGGTTTCACTTCGGTTGCGTGAGACTTAGTTTTGCATACACTGCGAAATAACCATCCGGTAACGGAAGCTCCATTCAGGCTTGACTCAGCAAGCAGAAGGATATGCGTAATGTCATTTTTATTGTCTTCATCCTTTCTACTTCAATTGACATGACACCAGTTGAATTTATCATTAGAAAAGGTTTATTTACTGGATTCAGCAATTCTGAAAAGAACTCTGGATGTAAATAAATGTTTTATTTTGTGTGCTTCTAGCAATACAAGGTGTTTTGAGCTTCTACCTCATTTGTTTCTTCTATCCTCTGCGTCATCTAGGAAAAAAATTATATAATAAAGGAAGAGTAATCAGGTAGGACATATGTGGGAGAAGTCATATATGTTGTATATTTAAAAGAAAAATCTGATATTGGTCTGGCATTAAAATTTTCTGGTTGGGCAGCATAATTTTTAACTGGGAAACTTGATAGCAGTGGCTAACATCTCTCGGACAGGGACAACTGGAATCTGTATTGCATTCTGTCAGGTATCAGTAATGATACTTGTCAGGCCTGATACTCCCAGTTACAGCATACTATGATCATATTATTTGTAGAATTTATAGTGGTTTTATTCTTCAGGTAGAATTTTAGGACTTCATTATTCTCTGTATACAGATCAGATAAGTAACATGTATTCATTCAGAAATAATAATGAATTTAGCATGCAGAATATATGCCAGGTTGGTAATATAATGAGAAAAAAGTTCAACAAGGGAAGGTTAAAATGACATGATAAATCACCATTTATTTCAGAAATTAGAGTCTGTGTCTTTGTCCTCTAGAGATGTCTCAGAGAGTCAAATTGATGTCTTGCATGTACTGCTAACTGATTGTGTGGAAATTTTTTTAAGTTCACTTTTTCTTTATTCTTCTGTCTTTTTTACCCATCTTCCTCCATTGTAGCAAATTAGACGGCCGGATGAAAGCAAAGGAGTTGCTAGTAGAGTTGGATCCCTCAAAGTAAATATGTTTCTAACATTTATTTTGCAAATTTTCTTCTATAGCCTACATTTTTCCTTTTCAAGGGGGAGGTGAGGGGAGGGAGGGAAGGGGCTTTTCCATTTCTCACCATCTCATCATTTTTATTTCAATACTCTTATTGCTGTTGGGTCACATTTTGTTTGTTTCTGTGCTACATATAGAACAACCTTGAAGGCCAAATAGTAAGCTTTGAATGTCTTGAAATACAAAACATCGACTTTCTTGAAGTGCCTATAATTTGATGATCATGATTAAACCACTTCTCTGATGTGCATTGTTTGTCACTTAACTGCCTGTTACATAGAGAAGTGACTTACTCATCTTCAGACTACTGCTTCCCATCTAAAACATAATATAACTTTTATAGTGCTTGCACTTCTTGCATTTAAATTCTGCAAAAGACCATTATAAGAAAGTTGAATATTTCATCCATATCTAGCCTTTAAATCAGAAAGAAACAGAGCAGATAAAGAGGAAGTGAGAGAGATTCATGTGAGACTAATAAGAATGGAGCCACTGTTTTTCTAAATAATTAGTCCCCTTTTCTGCCCTTTTGTTTGCATAAACAGACTCAAAACTTTAGAGCACTTATCAAGCAGATATCTAAATTATTACCTACCCATGTATAGTGTTACACTTTAATAAATGATTTAAGACACAGAGCATAATTTGTACCAGGATGCTGATCACATGCAGTCCAGGCCATTCTGTTAAGATTCCATCTCAACTGTTGCCTCTTTCAGCCACCCAATTTTCCACCTTTTTTCCACTTTATCTCCTTTTAGCACTTTCTAAAGCGCTAACTAATTCATTTTTCTTCTGCACTCTCTTTGCCTCTCCTGCCTTGTTTTTTGATCTTTTGTTTTGTTCTTGTATGCGTGTGTACTGCCTTTGTTCCAGGACAAGCCATCCTCTCTGTTCTCTAACACTGCTCTACTGCTGCTCTTTGTGAAAATGTTATTTCACTGAGCATAAAGAAGGGGAGGGGAAGGATTAATTATGCACCTCTTTCCAGTAATGACACCATTTAAATTGATCTCAGTATCGCAAGGAAGCCAGTTGCTCTTTGTTATACAAGTGATACCTAGCTGCATCTGTAGCATTCCTCACTGTCTGTGAGGCTTTATCTTTTCATCCTGTGTTTTGGGAAGAAGTTTTTGTTACAGTGTGAGAAGAGCCCTCTGTGAATGAGGCACTGCTTCACTCGTGGACGTTCAGTACCACTGAATGCACACAGGGGAAAAGACAAGACAGTGACAGTTTCTGTGCTGAGATTTGTGTATGTTCTTACTGCGACCTGTTCATCTTACTGGGTCATCGCATACACTTTTACATGCATAATGTGTATACATATGCAAAAAATGTAACTCATAAGGGATGAGATTCACCTCCTGTTTTATGAATGTTTATTGATACCTACTTCAGGATTCTTATTTCTGTACCTGACTGCTCAGGATTTAATTTTACTGCTCAAAATATGTATTCTGACACAAAATCTTACATAAATGTCCATAAAGTTGGATATCCTAACTGGGAATCCAAAATGTGAATGTATGCTCCTTTGAGATGAAAATACATTCTAGAACACTGCCTTAACAATAAACAAGCAAATAATCAGTGTAGCAGAGATCTAGATGCTTTAGAACAATCAGTCCCTTGATTTTTTTTCAGTGTTTTTCTTGTGCTGAAAAAAGATCCATTCTAATGAAGCAAAAATATCTTATTTCCAGTTTTGAAGTTTATCGAGCTTGCGTGTCTCTGTTGTTGAAATCGCTTTGATGTCTTGAAATATTTTGCCAGAGGCAGTGAGAAATGTGTTATCCTATGATTTTAAAACAAGGAACAAAAGAAAAAGAAAAGGAAAAAAACATGACCAGAGAACAGGTTGCTTTTTCAATTCATTTTCTGATGTTTACATGTAGCTCCATCGAAAGCTGGAGGAGCTCAGAGATCACCTAGAAGGCAATGTCAAAGGATGCTCTCTCCGAGCAAATGTACGATTTCACTCGGTGATCTGTTTTTTTAAAACTTCCGCTGGCTGGTAACACTAAATCTGATTGGTTTGTCCTCTCATGCCCATCTTTTGCCTTTCTCTCTCTTTCTCCCTTTGTGTTTTCTTTCTTTTCTAGCTGGGATTTCATTTTTAATGTGTTTGAGAAACCTTAATTGACAGAATATACTACTGCATTTTGATGAGTGCTAATCAGTCTGCTTGCCTTTAACACCAGTTAAAAATTCCCTTTCCAAAACTGAAATTAATGTTTCCTGAATATTAGGCTTAGTAATAAATAAAACAGATGCCCTTAGTTATAGGAGAATGGTGTCTTCTGCCTGTGATTGATAGTCTTAGATGCACTTAGGTAAATCAGAAGTATATATGCTCATATTTGCCTCTGATTTTTTTGGAGTCCCTACATCATCCTGCAAAATATGTTAATATTTGGTCGAATGCAGGCTACACAAATTTGGTTGTTTTATTACTTTATTTAGACTCCCCTAATACAAAAACTAATGTTTCATACATCTTATTTGTTGCATTTCTTCTTTAATAAATGAAGTAACATGAAAGAGAATTGGGATCTCTCCTAACAGTAATGACACCCCTGTAAGGTTAACCATTTTTCACAGAATCTTTAAAAATCTGAGCCAAATCCAGCATGACAGTGTAGGCAATAAGTACCCTGTTGACAGGCGTTTCACCTCACACATGAAGATCAGCCTTTCAGCAATTAATTTTATGGAAGACAAAGTTTAAGCCGCATAATTTGATGTACAAGGAAAATCAGAAAAAAAGGGACAGTTATGAGCATAACAGATGTAAAAGATGTCAAAAGCCACTTATTTCTTTGAACATCCATCCAGTGACAATTGTTAGAAGTTTCTTCAGATTCATGTCCCGTTTGTGTCTTCCATACGCTATGACTGTTGTCGTTATTGTCAGCATTACCATTCTAATGCATAATCCACTATGGTTATACAGCAACAGATGATTTCGATAATGATAATAATTTGGTAATTTCTATCCCTTCTGGATGACTTTGCATACCAGCTATGTATCTGACATAAAGTTGATCTCCGCCTGTTGTCAAATTGAAATCCCTGGGCTTGTAATCTTTTGCAGTTCAAATACAGGGAAACCAAGCTGCTAACATATTGCAGCATTCCACAAAGTAAATTTTGTGAAAGCACTGTATGTTGTCTCTGACAGTTCTTTAGGAATCACGTTTTTGAGAGAATAAAGAGTGATATTTCAGGTTTGGTTACATGCTAAATTTCTTAGTGTTAATCAAACAGAGCAATTGTCATTCTTAAATTTATGATTTAGTACTAGTGAATAAATGTAAAGCCAAGAAAAAAAAAAAGCCATGAAATGATGTACTATAAAAATGTTGTTATAATCACGCTTTATCCCATAGAATGTCACATTGAAAAATGTTTCGGATGAGAAACTGTGACCATGTCAACTATAGTTATTATGAGAACTAATTGACATTAAATTGTCTTCTTCCTTTGTGCCGTTTTATCTGTTATTACGTAGCAATACCCTACATAGTGTTATTAAGGAAGTGAGATCATGAGCTAAGATATTTTCCATACATTCTGCTTATGCCCTTTAAGTTTCTTAAAATTTAAATTGGATACATTGCAAGTATAATAACATATAATTAAAATCTATTGCTTTTTCACTGCCATTGTGATTCATGTTGTTCAATGGGTATTTTAAATAAGTCAGCATTTTAAAAGGCAGTATACAAATGACTGGTCAATAATAAGGAAGTCCTTAGTAAACAGCGGACAGTTGGAAGGAAAATGAGAGACCTGTTAATACTTCATGATAATGATTATTTTTCATGTCTTTCATAGTGGTTTTGGAAAGGGGTTTAGATGGAAGTCCTAGGAAAGTTTACCCTACAAGGTAGCAAATGTATTAAATTGTGTGGGAGAGGGAACATATAGTATCTGATGGCCAGCACACAGATGAAAATTGAATGCTGTTGCACATTACTATATGCTGTTAAGGTGGAACCTTTGTTTCAGAATGAATTGCAAAGAATTTTCCCACTTCAAAGGCATAGGTCATTGGAAATATTTAGAAATATCCCATATTCCACCAGAAGTACAAAAAGACAGCCAGGTACTTAAAATAATGTTGAACTGAATACTTGCATGAAAATTTGAGTTAATTAAGCAGTTTTGAGGGTTTGAGGGCTTATAATTTTGTAAAACTACCAATATCAGCACTAGTTCATAAATATTTGCATAAAGGTTACCTGAATTGCCTTTCCATTTCGAGTTCTTCATTCACCTAACCTTTGGCTGTTCCAGTTGAACCTTTGAACCTCCCAGAGACCCGTGTTTGAAGCTGAACTTAGGCATTGTTTAGAAAAGTTAGTGTTCTGTCACATGGCAACAAAACGTAACAGAATATTGGTGGGAAAGATAAACTTCTACTGCCATACCACTGACATCCACCTCTGATGATGTGGGCCAACATCGTAAAATAGGAAGCACTATTTTCAGGACAGCCCTCATATTTTAAATCCAGGTTTTAATTCTGGAGAAATACATTATGGAAATCCAATCAGGAAAAAAATAAATCTAAATCTAAATGCAGATTCTTGACCATCATCTTTCCAAATCAAAGATTCTGTTTTTGACCATGAAAAATGCTCTCAGAATTCACAGCAGGAGCCAAATTTTGTCCATAGATGATATTTAGTGAAACCTGGGTCATCATTTCTCAGAATTGTGTCTCACAAAATATACAATTTACTGCATGTTTTGTTCTTACTTTACTTACTTTACTTACTTTTGTTCTTACTTTAAGTACCTGCCTTCTTTGATCATGATGAAGAATTGCATTTATGGGGCTTTTGTTCCAGGTCATAATATTCAATTATTAAAGATCTGAGTCAAGGCCTTCAGACAAATAACAGATTGCTCTTGCAGCCTTTGAACCGGATTCTCAGTTGGTGTACATGAGCATAGCTCTTTTAAAAGTAATTATCACAGCAGGGGAATTTCTGTGACTGGCATTAATTCTGTCCCCCTTAGCTTAGATATTTGCAGCTCAAATTACAATTCGCCTCTATTAAACTGGAACCAAGAAAGAAAGGAATGATTTGAAGTGATTAAATATTAAGAGAAATAAGATCTAAGTTAAATGTTAAGATTTAAATAGATATTAATTAAAACATGATTAATTAGATCACAGACTAATAGCAGCGTCCACATAGTAAATGTCCAAAAGAAAATAAGAAATGTAGGAAAGTACTTTGCATGCTCCTTTTAAATTAGTGTGAGGAATAGGTAAAATTAGCCAAATTCTTCCAAATTAAAAAAAAATAGTAATTCTATAGCTCATATCATTGCTGGTTTCTTTTATTTAGTTGCTGATACTTAAAAAATGGTGCTGTGTTCTTTCTTGCTGTTACTGCATTCTTTGAATCCTCACCTTCAAAACTGAGACTAAGGGATTTTCTTTTGCCATGCTATTGTAAGACAAAACAAGGGATCAATGGGTGGACATTACTGATGAGAATCTTGCTTAGGGAATCTTCCAAAAATCTTAGGTGAACAGCAGAGCCCCTGTTCTTAGCAAAAGTGTACCTTACATTTCCTAGGAAGCTCTCAGTGTCTAGAAACAGATTTTGTATTTGTTTGAAAGGGGTTCTCTTTTTCTTCTCGGTTTTTGTTTCTTTGTTTGTTTTTTCTGAAGTAATTTTCTAGTTGTCACTTAATCCCCAAAACCATCTCACGATACCATATTTTGATTTAAAAAAATTTAAAAAAAGAACAAGTGAAGAAAGCTCTGAGAACGTACAGACGTTTAAGATGTCAAAGTCACTCATTTCATTAGTAATACTGTCTAGTCAGAGCAAATGAAATATGTACAGAATACTGGAAAGGACCAAAAATATTTGCAGTGAGAGAACTAAAAAACAGTCACTGAAGGAGGAACAACTGTAGATAAAGCATGTAATGAGGACTGCTGTGAATGTGAAATTTTCCTGAAAGTGGTATTTTACATTTCAGTGAAGAATTATGGAATACACATTTGAGATTGAAAAATGTTCATGGCTGACTTTTTACGAATGTTATTTTTCTCTTCTCAGTCAATAATAATACTCAATAGCATTACTCAAGTCGGTGGTAATACTCAAGTCAGCAATTTCTGTGAAAGTTCTTGCTGGGTTGTTTACTGTAAATGTACCTGAAGTGCTGCACAAATAGCAGTTTTGTTGAAGTCTAAGAAAGGTTTTCAGGAACTTCTGATAATTCTTTTTTTTTACCTTTGAAAAAAATCAAGAGGAGATTTTTAATGCATTTGTAGGATCGTGTCTTTTTCAATTTCATTTATTAGCTTGTTTTAGTGCTCACAGCTAATTGTGATCAGACCATTAATCTAACAAAAGTTAAGGAAAAAGAAAAATCTTACCTTAGTAAAATAAATCCATAAATTGGATGCTTTTTAAAATTTATTTCTGATCTAGAAGTGAGTTATTGGTATTGAAAAATGAATATTTTGTATAAGCAAAGCATTCCCAAAGCAATCAGTTAAACTGATTGTAGTCTTTCCACTTTCCTTGTGTCTGTGTGGAAAGCTTTTGACAGGAAGTGCTGTCCCTCAAGAGTCGCAAGTGTTAATATTGCTGAAGAGACATAATCTGCAGATTTCTGCTGACCTATATCTGACAGTTAATCATTTAGCTTTGCAATTTATTCTGGTTTTTTGTGGGACTGAGGTTGAAGAAAAACCCCTATTGCCAAAGATCTCATTCTGAGCAAGTAAAAATGTAGAGGAATACAGGGAAGAAAAAGGTCTCTCATATTTTCACATTTCTCCTTTGTAGAGTTGGAATAAAACCAATGGTGTCAAATGGAAGAGGCTGATAAAGCTTCATTTTAGAATACCTTGCTGTCCAAAGGATAGCTTTCTCTTCACGTTATGAATTAGATGGAGGAGAGAGACAATTCAGATTCTTCTTTAGGCTTAATTATTTCATAAATGCAGAATCTTTTATTTTTTTCCTTTTAAGAAGCTTCCACCTTAAAAGGCATAAATTTGGAGTTTCTGAAATAGCTGGTCACAGAAATTTAATGAACCCTCTGCTACTATCTCAGTGCTGGAACCACCTATACAGAAAACCTTCTAAGACCCTGACTGTGCCACCATTTCTTTTTTAACAATGTTTTCTTTTCCCCACTGCACAACCAGGCTCGGCTCCCTTCGTGCTCATCCACCTATAGTGTTTCTGAGGTATACTTTGCACGTGTTCTCTCACACAGTCGACCTGCTCTGCCATCACACTTCTTTGGTTTTATTTAGTTTTTCTTTTTTTGCATTGCACTGTGCACAAGTGGGGAAAAATCAGCTTGCGGGGGCAGAAATTGCATGATCAACCTGCAGCCATGTTCAGCGTGGTTTTAAAATCACTGTACCAGTCTGGGACCACCATGATATATAGTCAAGCTAGGCAACTAATACACAGCATACAAACAGAAATGATATAATTAAAGCATCCTTATTTATCTCTTACATTAAAATGATAATGCTTTCATAATAGTCTTACAGATGTCCAGACCGCAAGGAGCAATGAAAGTGGAGGGGCTCTGTAGAAATGACCATTATAATATAGTTAGTTATTTGTCTAAATGTAGATTGCCTGGAAGTATCTGAAGTGTATTGTTTCCAAAAACTCTGTCTTCGTCCACTGCCTTCTCAAAATGCACGTCTTCTAAAAGCTTCCATATCAACTTCACTATAGCCTTCTGTAATAAAAGGCATAGACCAACTTAGCAAGATTTTAAAAGAAGCATCTAATTGTAGTTAGGATGAAAAAATATAGAGATTATCTAAGACTGGCTTTTCACTCCTTTTCAAGGGAAAGATACTAATCATAGGATGAAGTCAGAATTTATAAAATATTGTCAAATTAGTGCTGTGACCAACTCTGTAAGGATTCGGCTTCAACTTATAAGTGAATAGTGGATGAGTATCAAAAAAGGTTGACTTGAGGTTTTCAGTAATATTAAAGTAATCCTGAACACATGGAGTTCATTCATTTTGTATTTTAAAAGAGTCCATTAAAGTTGACAAGATCTCTTAAAAAGAGTACGGTTCACCCTAACTCATACTGTTGGACAAGTTCAGGACCTGATATTAATGTTCTGTTGATGGGTATCTTACAAAAAGGAGCTCACCTACTCCTGAGCAGGAGTGCATCCTAATCAAGATAAGCTGTGTGTAAGCAGTACCTTGCTGATACACATCTGATTTATTCTGTTCTCTACAGATCTGACTTCTCAAGCAGTAACTCCTAGTAATAACCTTTATCCTTATTATTAAAAAGTTGTTTTCTAGTTTCAGTGAATGACCAGACAAAATATTAAGTTTTTAAGAAGAAAGATGCTTAATGTTTTTTCTTTAGTAGACAAATTATTGCAGTCTGGCTTCAACAGCAGACAAACTGTTTTAAGGAGATCAAATATCGGTTCTTAAAAGCACCCGATACATATTCAGCAATTTGAGCCTCATTAACATTTTCAATGAAAGCCTTGCTTTTTGATCATGATTAACATCAAAACAGCAATGTGGAATATATTAATGCTATTCACATGTAGCAACGCAGGGAGCAAGAAATGAAATTTAGTGCTTACAGATACAAGACAACTATCAACTCCACCTGACCAGTCATTCTTCTGAATGAATCAGTATGAATTAAAAAAAAAAAAGCTTGATGTTGCTTTGTTTCTGAAGATTCCCATTCTGATAGCTCTACTGCCATACTGGTCAGCATACACTGAGATAATGCAGGAAATGAGCCACTTCCAGAGAAACTGTGTTCTTGCTTTGCCTGCAGCTTCAAAGCCATTTGTCCTTTTCGGCTCTGAAGGCAGGCCTCTGAAATCCAAGCCAACGCATTTTCTTTAGTGCTGGTCAGTATGTGTTAGCTGTCCTGCTTGATCAGATCCCACAAACTATTTTGCCTTCTCCAAAGCTGTTAGACTGCATTACTGATTAGTCATTTTGGAATAGTTCAATTCTGCCTCAACTGAAAAAGGGAATTGTAATATAAGGTGTACAAAAGCTTAGTGAACGCTGTTCACAAAGCAAATCTTCTGTGATTTGTAATATGGAGTCTGCTAGCTGAAGTATCAAGGTGGTACTGTGAGAATGACAAGCAATTCATTCTTTATATTCTATTTAAAGGGAAGATATGAATATCTAAAAAACAATCTGGCAGTGCAGTAGATCTTGCGATGCAGTTAAATTTCCAGCTGATCAGTTCATGCTTATAAAACACATGAGTAAGACATCAACTGCCTTCTTTTAAGTTGAAGGTGCAAGAAAACATGAATATATTCTTATCTGGTGGCAAAATAACACCGTATGCATTTTGGAACAGTCTGTTAGAGCTGATCACAGATCCATAAAAACAAATTGGTTGAAGCTGAAGATCTCTTACAGATGTAGCTACTTGAAGATATAAGAAGGCAAGACAATCTGTTTTTCTGAAAGAGACGTCGTAGATTCATCTTAAGAAATTTGCTTGTAGTTCTAGTTTTTGAGAAAAGCTCTGGAATTGGATGCACTGGTAATTCTAGAACTGAGGTAGCCAAAAAGGAAAGTAAGTTTTACTATGAGGGAATTTGTTATGCTGTTACTTACAAGATCTTTAATTGAAGAAATAGAAGATCTTCCATCAAAAGACGAAGTTGGGATCTGTGAAGAATTTGAGGTAGAATTTGCACCCTGATTTTCTTCACTGAAATATCCTTGTAAAAGCCATTTTTCATCTCAGAGCCCAATAATTAGAAAAGCATCTTTTTATACTGGTTCTTTTTTACACTGGAAAACTGTGGATGTGATCAACTGATGTTAATTTGAAAGGAATGGACAGAAAGGTTTTTTAAAAATTTATGCCTACCTTTAGTAACATAAAGTTTTCCACGCTTTGCCGAACTCTAGACGTTACAGAAGAGTAGTACTAACCACCTCCTTACTCTCAGTAAGAACCTTAACAATTCCACTTAAATAGAATGCGTTGTTGTCTCTGATTTTAGTTAATCAAGGCAAAGTGAATTTCTTTAAAAAGAGATTCTGATTTTGCAAGAGAAGTAGAGCTTTAATGCTCTCAAATTGTGTAATGGTATAATTCATATTCCCTTTGAAGTTCACAAGATGCAATAGTTTTTCCCTCCTTTCCCGAAAATCAGTTAGCTTCATGCTGGTAATTTTTGTGTTACCAGTTGTACTTAAATGATCCTTCTAAAAGTGGAAGTATTAATTAGGAACGGTGCCAAATTAGCAGTTGTACAGTGTAATATGCGTATTATGTATCTCTAACTTACTCCTTATCCAGTTGTTACAAAACACAATGTATTTTATTTAAATACCAGGAGTTCACTTAAGAAGTGAATTAGATCAGATCAGTGTTACCTACATTTTTAGATGTACTTGGAGTTCAGCTTCTTTCTTAAAAATACTGTTCGTAAAAATGTAAAACTGACTGACCAGTCCCAGAAGGTCTGTAGCCGGCGGATTTATGAAATTACACATAGGTACTACAATGCGGTAGCCCCATTTTTTATATTTATTTGTATCTCAGACTTTTTATTACCAGCATCAATCTCTCTCTTTCTTTCTCTCCCGCTCCTTTGGCTTCTGCATGTGCTGTGTGTTTGGCTAAAAGCTTGATGAAGGAAACCTATTGATCTGTTGGTTGAAAGTAGAGTGGCAGTGAAATGCTATTGAAGAGCTATCCCCTTTTTTCTCTTAAAAAGAGAGAAAAAAAAAGAAAAATAATAAGAAAAAAAGAATGATTTGCGAAGGGGACACTATCTGTTTTATTTAGGCTTATTGAATGGCTTGTGTTACAAAAGATCAGCAAATTTTTATGTTATTTGTCTCTCCAACAAGTTATTCTCTCTCCATACAAGTTATAAAATTATTTCCAGAAAAATAGTTTTGGAACGTGTATTGACTGTATAATGATTAATGGGATTCAATTGTATTCAAATCATTGTTAATTAAACAACAGAGATTTCTGTATCTTACTTGGTAATACAAGAACAAAGGCACCAATACACGGAATTAAGTACTCAAAGTATTCAGAGAAGAGGAGATTCTGTTTCCTGCAATACGTAGTTTATCTGTTGAGTTCACAACTTTAGAAGTCCATGCAAAGACTGCGGGAAGATTCTTAAGTTTCTAGATCAGAGTATTCTATACAGCATAGACTGCACAACTCTGTAAATAACTGAGTTTTGTTCTCTCCAGCTAAAGACAGATGAGAGTCTATTCCTTTCTAATTAGGCTCCATTGTAAAGAAGGCAGTGCTACTAGACTGGGAACTGCACTTCTGACTTTCAGGCATTAACCACCATCACAGAATCTAGAATTCAGTTTTAGGTAGAGGATTCTAAATATCTATTTTAATATTTGCACAAAATATTTATATGCTGCACTGCATTATAGGTTTGATGGAGATACCATTTTTATCTTAAGAGCAGTGGAGGCTACTTTTGGCAGTCAGATTCAAGCGCAACCATAAGGTGTGTGTGATAAGGCCAGCACTTCAAGTTTGCTGCCCAGATGCAAATTCTGCATCCAGCACATCTAGAAGGCTTTTCTGGCTCTCTTGCACCGAGGTTGTATGCCAGCTTCTTTGTGCTGGTTTAAGAATGTTACGACTCCTTATACTTTTAGTCCTTCTTTTGGATTGGTTTTCTTATTCATTTTTCAATAGTAATTCTCCCTGAATTGATAACTAATTAATAATATTTTTGAGTTAATTTATTCTGGAAACTACAGATTTCCAGCAGCAATTTGGCAGATAAAAAGTTCAGAAGAATACATTTATCTACAATAGTTAACTGTGCAATTGTCAAATAACTGAAAAGGTCTCCATTCAATTCATAGGCACCATAGAATGCTTAAATAACAGTTTGTTGCTTTTTTGATATAATTATGAATATACCCTAATTGAAAGGAAAATTCTAAATGAATATCCACCCAAAATGTCTGACACTCACATTTCAGGTCAATAAAATTCTGTTTCTCACGCTGTTTTTGAAAATTGTTAGAATAACAGGAAGAAAAATATGAAATAGTTCTAAGAAATAAAAATGCAATTGAAATGTCATAGATGGTCTTTAGGCTTTCGGTTATAGTAAGTAAATTATATGGTTTTGTTATTGGTTACTTTATTAGGTTGGTTTTGTATTCAGTGTTTATGCCCTTGTCTTATACTTTATTTTAAGCGTATACTAAACAGACTTGACAAGAGCAACTCAAAGTTCATATTTTCTGTATCAATTAACTTCCACTTCTGTGAAGTAAATGTATCAGACAAATAGTGAATTTACAAACAAAGATAGCAATGCATAGCAATTTCTGGAAAAGTAATTTATTTGTTTGCTTTTTCTTTTTTGATCTTTATATCCACTGGAGATAATACTATTATTATTATTATTATTATTATTATTAAGTGAATTTTTATCAGAAAATTGGTGATTTTTTCACTTCAGGTAGCAACTACAGTCACAGGGTGACATAATTTAAGTGTTTCAGGATGTGGAAGGTCATGACCCCAAAGAGTGGAGCTGTGCCTTTATTTTCTTTACCATAAGATTACTCTCATGACATAAACACAGATTGTTCTTTAGCAATTAAGACTATATCCTGGGTAGGGGAGACAAAGTGAAGTAAATATAACCAGTCCCTCTCCATTCTCTGCTTTCAAACAGAAACCTAGAAGAGAGAGAACTGGATTCTAAAATAAAAATACTAATGCATTGAAGAAAAACTGCTTCATTAAATTGGGTTGCCTATTCCATTGCTTCATGAACTCCATAGAGTTCTTAGTAGCATTCTTTGACAAGATCTTCAGCTTGGAAAAGAGAAAAATTGTCATGTAGATAAAATATGCCTTTATGTCTCTGTAATATCTGCAGCTCAGAAATGAACATAGCAGAGCCAGTAAGGATGCGCTAATCCTTTGGGGTTTTGTGCAATTATACTGCTACAATCCAGTCCTCTTTTTCTGTATTATATTTTTGCTAATGGAATGTGAGTTGCTAATGGAATGGTGAGTTTTAAATAAGATTAGAATTTGTAAGTATTTCTCTTTCAGACGTGAACAAGAGTTCAAAGCTTTCTATTTGGTATTTGATATTTTTTAAATTATGGTGTTTTTTTCTGTTCCTTTTTGCTTTGCTGATAGTAGTACTTTCCTCTGGCCTTAAGAAAAAACAAATGGAGTAGAATTCTGAGTTTTAAAGAAACCTGGCTTCCTCAGGAAACATTAAAATGCAAAACTTTTAGAAAAGCCAGTGATCTAATATTCTTGTCCATTGAAAACAGCTGTACTGCTTTTGTCTTCATTCTTTTAAAGCACAAATATCTTATATAGCATTCTTTTTGCCAAACGAGAACAGAGAATCATTCTTGCTATGAGAACTAGATGTTATATAGAGGAGTACATTTGTGACAGCTGAGGTGTGAAGGTATAGGAAAACTTCGCATTGCATCAAGAAGTCCATTACAGCAATTACCAAGGTATAAATGAGTAATTTCAATTAATGCCGTCTTAGATATTTACAAAAGAATTCATTTAATTAATCAATTTAATTAAAAAGCCTGCTCCCTTATTTGTAGCTGCGCTTTAAAAGCAATATGTTTGTTCATCCACTGTACTGCATCTTAGATTAGAACCACCAGTAATTTCTACATTCAAAATAGTGGCAAGGTTTTACTTAAATCTTACAGCTTCACTGTGCAAGTACTTACCTTGTGATTTCTGTGAAAAAAATATCCTTCTTATAGAAGATTTGCACTTGCTCCGTTGTTCTAAATTCACTCCAAGCAATAGGTTCCTTTACAAAGAGAACTGTCTAACATTCAGAACAGTGGTTAAAAACTGGTCTTTTGAAAGATGTATTTCCTATTAAAGATATTGCTTTAAAACTTACCTATTCAGTCTATCAAATTTTTAATTTTTTTGGTTTATTTTTGTTCTGGTAAAATGCTTGTTCGCTCTGCATTTGTCAAAGGGAGAATGCATAAAATTCAAGTGTCAGTTAGGAAGTATAGGCACTAAGAAACTGAATAAAATATTCTATACATCTCTGTATTATGAAAATCAAGTTATTCATAAATAATTTCCATCCTTTTCCTCTTGAACTTTGAATTGAATTCTTTGCTTGTTTTTTCAGTAAAAGGCAAGTGTTTCTGTTTCATTGTTAAATTTCCATTTGTGAATTTTTCCCCTTCCCACCTTATGCAGAAATGTGAAATCAAGTTAGGTCAAGTCAGAGAGCTATGAATACCGTATTTTTAAAAACAATTCAGATGCAGGCAGCTCGCCAGAACAGAATAGAATGCTTACCATTTATTTGCATGCTTACCATTTATTTGCATGCTTACCACTTAAATGCTTGTTTCAGAAGCTAGTCATTCATTTGTTCTGTTAGACTAGTAGTGGCTCTCATTGCAGCTGCTCTCTTGGTTCAGCTCCCAACAGCTCCAGCTCTTTGAAGTCAGCTTCAGTAAGAGAATTTCTGGAAAATTAGCCTACATAATCAAATCAGAGTGGATTGTAGCTTCTATTACATTGCTGTTTTGACTTCAGGAGAATCCACTGATGTAAATGCTGTAAGTGTGATCCAATATATATGTGTCTCTAGTGGACAACATCTGTTTTTAATACATGGAAATGGATTTGGATATGTACAACATTGTCAGTAATGTATAGCTTAAATGTTGGTGGATTCCCATAAGTGCTCCCTACGTTATTCCCATATTTTTCTTTTTTAACAAATACAGTTTTGTAACCTGGAAACAAGTTTTTGCCAAGCCTAATTAACATATCGCTTTTAATGTAAGAGCTGGAGGGAAGAAGTGTCGTCATTCACAGTGTTGCCATATCCCTATTTCTTCTACCAGTTTTCAAGATTCTGTGCTGCTGGAAGCCCAGCCCAATAAATGTTCTGTTCTCAGCCCTATGTGCCAGGCACACAGTGGCAGGGGAGAGGCAGATGATTGTGTGGTGCTGGACCTTTCAATCTGGACTGCTAAATTTGAGACAGCACCAAAAGAATCTTATCCTTTTGAGCTTTCGTGGCTCAAAGCAAAATCCAAAATGCAGATCTGGTTCCCAGTGATTTCATATTTCTGATTGCATTCAAAAAAAATTTCTAACTTGTGTTTGACAGTTCTCTGAGCAGCATTTCCTCTTTTCCCATCCCCTTTCCATGGCTTATGAACTCTCTGAAATCAAGTTATTCATCCATGAAGATTCTGATTTCATTTTAAGGATTCTTCTCAGAGGAGTACAGAGAGTGTTTCTGCTTGATCAGACATGCCAGGAACATAGCTCTTCACTGAGGTTGCTGCACTGGTAATTTGTTGCTCAGAAGATAAATTCACAGACTGAAGTTTTGTTTTGCTTACATCTCCTTAGTTTGAATCTTAATTTAAAAGAACGGTATTTTTTTTATATTTGAAGATGTGGAAGTCTGAGGTTTTGTCTGATAGCTGCATACATCATACATAAGATTTTCATCATCTCATCTTTTTTTTATTGGTTCTTCCTCTTATACCCAAAACACTTCAAATTTGATGCTCCCAACACAAATAAAAATGGTAAACTTAAGCAACATCATAAACATGAATTAATTTGTGCTAAAAAACCATCATGTTCTTTTACATAACTGTGGGAAATATGCTTTCTTTGTAAGGCAAATTTTATTTCTTTATCACATATGATGCTAAATGGCTGCTTATTGAAATTTAAAAGTGATTTCCTAAAAAGCATTTCCCATTTGTAGTTGCTGGATATGAATATAATTGCATACAAACATTTTGTGTCGCAAATTTTAAAAACCATGTCATTAAATTCAACATCATATGTTGGTAATGTTTTAATGTTCTTTGAAAGCCAAAAAGCATCTTTACAGTCTTAAACTATGTCTGTGCCAAGAACATTTTTATTAGTATAGAGTCATGTGGGGAAATACTTTGCTCCAGCTCATAGAATTAAAAGTGTTGTTCAACCATTCATTGTAGAATGGTAAGAAAAATGTCCAAAAAAAATTGCTTTTGAACACCAGTGGAGAAGCTGAAATATAATTCTAGAGATGCTGTAAGAACAAAAGAAAATGGTTGATGCCCTTCTTGTGGACTCCAGACCCCAAAATTCATTGACTGGTGGCTTTTAAAGCATATCAGTGTTTTAATTTTATTGTTGCTGTTCATGTGTTCATTTTTTTTTCTAACAGAAATGGAAAGGATGTTACTTTAGTAGTCAGCTTCAGGAAGCTGGACTGTAAACATCAAACACAGGTCTTATGAGTTTTTAGAAATTGCACGTTTGATTCAAAATCCTTTGAAATTCAGAGAAATTATGCTTTTTTTAATCCCAAAGACCTTGGATCAAAAGGGTCAAGGTCCACAGGCCTTGGACCAGGTGGAAACACAGCAGAAAATCAAAGTTCCAAACAGACCTTGTCCCTTCACTACCAACACATTTTTAGATATTGACAGTATCTTGATATTAAAACTGAATTGTGCATCCCAAATGTAGCAGATGGGATGAATGAGGAGTGCAATTCTCCTCCTTTCAGTTCAGGTGATACAGTTGGCTGTTGGAAGAGAAAGCATGGGGCTGTATCGGAAAGCTCTGAGTGGGTACCAAGGAAGATTTTATTGCATTCTCTGTCTCCGTATTCATGCAAACTTTGAGTTTTATGCTGGCAAACCTTCTTAAATCATTTTTAGAGTTACTCATTTTCTCTGTGTCCTTCATGAAACACGTACCGAAGGATTTTTACATATATTGAGCACTCTCAGTGCAGTTGAAATAAATAGCAGCTCAGGGGCTTTGCATTCTGAAATAAATCCAGCTGTAGGCATGTCAAGTTAAATTTAGTCTAGATGTCTCTGTGTCTCAGTTTTGTGTTTGTAGAGTAAAATTATCCCTCAGCCTCACAGAGATTTTATAAAAATAAATTTCTTCATGTGTATAGGGAAGTTTATTATTTTAGAACAAAGCACACCAGAGAAAGTCTTCAGTAATTCTCCATTCAGGACAGTTTGGATAGTGTTTAATAAGTAACACATGAAACCACGTTTTGAACAGGGAGATTACAATGGAATAGCCTTATCATGTCTTATGCAGAAGTGCTACAGAAAGTAATTATAATTGAATCATAATACCTACAAGTCCAAAGAAAAATAAGGGCTGCAGTCATAATATTGAGGTAGTATTTCATAACTGCTAAGTGTTTAACTTACTGATGCTATTTGGTCATGTTTGAACAAAAAAATTGTTTTAGAACTCACAAAATCACTTTGATGTTTACACCATTCAAGAAAAATAGTTACTGTGTTTGGAGTAATTTGAAAATTGGGTTGTTTTTATGGTGCATTGGAATTGGCTGTTGCAGGATCAGGGAAGAGAAGCGCGAAGACAGTTGAAATTTCATTTAAAAGAAAAATCTTCTAATAGAAACGAAACTTATTTTAAAATGTCAATCTTGTTATTGTATGTCAAGGGTTAGGGAATAATTTATAGTGTGCTTGAGGACAAGAATTTTATATATCACTTCTGTATTTTTAGCTCATGTGATTGACAGTAGCTTAAAAAGACAGTTGAACTGGAATGAGCAAGAAGTTGAAAGAGTCTTAACACCAGTTAGGCAGAATGTAACTCAGACATCTAACACTCACTTCTGTGGCTGTTTTATAAGTCAAATTGGCAGGATATGAGACTGTACCAAAATAAGACTGAAAGGTAGCAGGACAATTTCACAGTATACAAGATTCTCAAAGCTCCCAGTAAGGTATTTCAAAGAAAGGAATTCAAGGGAAGTATTCTTCTTGTTTTACCAGCAAATGTTCTTTAACAAATGCAGGTTATCTATGTACAGAGTTACACATGAAAGATAATGCTATAAATTATTATTCCCATTTGGCCTACTATTAATTCATATTCAACATAAAGCCAGTAAGAGTTTAAAAATATAAAAACCTGCATATGTATGTATTCACACAAATACACAACAATTAAGTTAAACTTTAAAAATTTCTCCTTGTCTCATACTAATGCTTTTAAACAAGAATTGTTTTTAGTAGCAAGTACATGTGTAAGCCAAGCAGTTAGTATCATTTTTAGCTGACAGAGAAAATAGAGCTGTCAGGTTGCCAAGTCATTCCTTTTCTAGTACTGCCCTGAAAAGATGAGGAATAAAAGATGGAGAAAAATTGGGAGCAAATACAGAGGGTCTCTGTCACATTGGTTAAATTTTCATAATTCTTTTCACTAAAAACACATATTCTTTTAATGATGTTCAATATGCTACACAAATAATTCCCATTTCTGTAGTAAGGGTGAAGGGCAGCAGGAATCTCCTCCTCTTATATCTCTTTGGAAATAAAATTTGTTCACTCTGCCTTTATTTACACAATCTACTTCTCAAACTGCATAATATTTCCAGGACATTCGGGTATTTCTCAGGATTTTCCTTCAAGCAAATAAAGATCAGTCAGTGATACAAGTAGTAAGATTTTTGTTTTAATGAAGTATTGTGCTGCTGGAGTTTTTTGTGCCTTACACGTCCCGCATGGATTCTGTTAGCACAGTTTAGGAATGTACATTAGAACTTAGGCACAAAGTATTTGACATTAATTTTTATGTCTTGATTTAAAATGGGCCTTAGCTTATGTAAGATGCATGTTCTCTTCAGATTTGCGTGTACTGCTTGTTGTTGCTTCCCTGAACAGAAACAGCATGATTTGAATGAGCCCTAAGCAGTCCTTAAAATGGCAAAAAACTTGCTTTCTGTCTCCAGTGTTGTTCATATAACGTATCCATTTGGTGTCTTGTGCCCTTAAAAACATAAAATCCAGCTCTTATTTTTTTCTTCATATAAATGAACTAGATGATCTTAAAGGTCCCTTCCAACCTAAACCATTCTATTATTCTGTGATTCTAAATGTAAATTATAAAAACTACTATGAAGAAATAACATATTCTTTTTTCTTTGCCTCTTTTTATTTTCAGCTATTAATCAAGTCTATGCTGTCAGTTTGCAGTAGCAAGTTTGCTTTCCCGTTTGCTTTCTTGACCAGCAGTTTACTATTTTGTTTCCTTTTTTGCTGTAGGTATCAGAGTTCTTTCTTTTCTATCATCTGGGGAGATTTCTCACTTGTAGTTTTAATTGATGTGTAAGATTTTGTTTGAATCCTCTTTTAAGTACGAAATCTTTTCATTTTGCTTCTTCAGAACAAGGCCAGTTCCAAGCGAGGGAAAATGTATAGTCATTATTGTATTTGCATCCCAGAAGTCTGTCTTTTGCATTTTGATCTTATTTTGTTTCAAATATTGGATAATGTCTCTTTTATTACTGCTCCAGTGAAAGGAACCAATGCAACCCTCTTGTTTTTGTAGTGCGTTCATCAATCCACTTCCACTGTCCTGTTTGAAAAGTGGTTAGTGTGAACACTAATCTGACCATAAAATGTCACATGCTTACAGTCTACTGCAGAACAAGGATAAAAATCAAATAAATCTTTATGTAAAAAGGTGGGAGACTAGGAAAAAAAACTCAGATAAAAGAATTTGGAGGTAGGAAGGCATAGTCCAGGTTTGAAGGTGACTTTCTTTATTGTCTAGGCCACTAAGCATAACACTTATTAAGCAGCAAAAATCTGCTTCTGAAGTGATTTTGCCTTCAAAAGTTTTTTGCTTATATCTTCCAAGTGACTGAATGAGTAACTCCACTTGTGGACTACAACGTTGCTCATGTCTAAATTTTAGAGAGGAAATCACCACCAACAGTTCTCCTTTTTAAAACTATCTTAATGATTAATATTTGCTGTTATCAGGGGGATAGAGGATTTAGCCACTGCAGCGTGTATGGCAAGAAGATATTTCTTGCCACTTAAATGTTTAGTAATATGAACTTGAAGTAACATTGATGTGAAACAGTAGTGTTCTGTACTGAAGGTTATTCAGTGCCAGTCACTTTTTCTACCTCTTAGGTAAATCGCACTTAGAAAAAGCAGCCACGTCCCACAGAGTAAAGTGTCTTCATATTACTACCGAGGTTTCACATAGAGATTACATGAGTTATACACCAGCTCACTTATGGTGTGTGCAGCACCTCTCAAACGAGTCTGGCATTTATGAGACTGTTAGAGGAACAGAGCTTCTAAAGCGTTAACTGCCGCTGTGCTTTTTATATTCTGCTTCCTTCATTACAGCTTGGCAAAATCATTATCTTTCCTGTATCTTGGTCCTCTGTGTCTGTGTATGCTTGGGTTTCTGCTGGTGGTTCCACATTCTGCATGCTTTCTTAAAAGCAGAGCAGTATGCTCTCCCATAAAAGATGAAGGTGATGGGTTAGCCTCCTACAGTCTCTGTATACTGAGAAATGGACTCTTTTTTTTTGGTGATAAATCATGTTTTGGTGTCATTGTTCTGAACTGTTCTTCGTGTTGTACAACTGAGTTGAAATGTACTCACGTAAGAGTTAGCTTTTCATATTGGGCTGGAAACTCTTCATCTTTGTGTAGCAATCTGTTTTATTATAACCAACGGCTTCTAATTGTACCTCCCATAATGAAGAGCTGACTTTAAAACTCTGTGCTAAACTTGTTATGACTTATAAAAGGTAAGTAATTTATCTCACCGTTCCTTATAATCATGGTAAAGTGTTAAAGGATTTTTTTGTTTTTTGGTTTTTTATTATTTTTCTCTCGAGATTTTCACTTGTAGCATAAACTTTTCTTTGTGTCTTTTTCTGTTTTTCTTGTTACTTTTTTTTTTTTTTACTTTTGTTTGCAGTAAAACATACCACATAGACTTATATAAATCCAATTTAGTGCAGTCATTAATTTCCTTTTTCAGACCAATTGTGATTGATAGAAATTGTCAGCAGGTTTCTTTATTTTACCATTCCCTTAATTTAGTTTTGAGTACTTTTCTTCATGTTCTATTTAATGCCTCAGCTTGTGGGAGAAGGCTTACTCTACATTCTGGCATGATAAAATTATATCTTGAAGAACATAAAATCCAATTTTCAACTTGCTTTTAAAAAAAAAAAAAAGTTAAGAAGTAATGTGAGTTGACTGTTTTAGGTTTTGTTACATTCTGCCTGAACTACGCAGGGGAATGGAGCTGAATGACAGCCTGTTGTATCTTCTGTCACCTTACACTGTGAGCCCAGGGGTGGTAGAATGGATAAACAATAAAGCTACAGTTTCCCTGTGTAAGGAGAGACAGCCACAGCATGTTATTTCTGTAACTGCCTGTCAATGAGAGTAATTACAGTAGATAACTATTACTGATCACTTGCCCCACTCAGTCATGGTACTATGTGCAGTGTGTTATGGGTTCTTCACTTTGCAATAGATGTGAAAATAATAGTTTTCTTTTGTAAATGTCACAGATGAAATATTAAAACAAATAATGAGTATTATAAAAGGCACTTAAAGCATATAACCCCACTGATACAAAGATCCATTACAGCTAAAACTCTGTGTGTTAAAAAACTTGTGCATTTTATTCAAAACCATATTTCACTGCAGTTTTATTTTAAAATAGCGTTTAGGATATCGATGTGAAGTTCATATTAAACAAGCAAATATTAATAATTTTGATGTCAGTTGTGTTAAAACATGGTTTGTATTCTGCAGCTGTGAGCATAGGTTGGGAAACAACCAAGTCTAGCTGGTCAAGCCTTTTATTTTATTGTCATGGATTCCTCTTCCACAGCTGCTTTTAAAATTTGTGGGAAGCAAATAATTTCTCATACTGCATGAGTTGCCCATCAGGTGAGTGATAAAATGCAAACTTTAGGTCGGTTGTAAGAAATAAAAAAGTTAATTTAAATTTGTCACTGAAGTCCTCTGTGTGCACAGAATTTAAAAAAATGACCTGTAGGCAGCTGTGTGAAGCCAGCTGTCTGTTGTTACCGTTGTCATTTGGACACTGTAAGAGCAAAACTTTGTCAGCACGTATTTTATATTAGAAGATTTGATCTGCAAATCTCAGCTGCTCTGTTCATTATAAATCTCTTGTTTTTGTCCATACACTAGCTCCACTATAGGTTGGAAGGGCTTAAAGATGAACTCAGGAGGAATAGAGGCTACAACTCGAGAGTAACTATTACTGCTCAAAGGAGCTGTTTTCCATTCGCAAACATTGCTTTGCGCTATGGGTTTGGGCTCCTTCTGTTCCTCCACTTTGTTGAAGACTCTCTCTTGACTTCCATTTTACTTCTTTAGCACTGTCTTTGTCTGCTAACATTTTTCCTCCTTCTCTAGTAGCTTTAATCTGTGTCCTTTGGATCACATATTTTACTTAGTTTATTTTAGTAGATCGTTTCAAAGTTTGTGTTTTGTATTTTTGTTTTTATGCCTTTTTTTCTTTAGGACTACGTTATCTCACTGAGTTTTGTTCCGCAGTTTGCTGAATTGCTTGGTTATTTTGCAGCAGGCACATTCCTCGTTTTCTCTTTTCATATGGTTTGCAGTGAGAAATAAGAGAGCCTCTTCCATTCTATACAGTAGTCTTACACATATAGGCCTATGTCTTCTTTGGCATACACTGTCTTTTGGCTTGCCACGTCCCATCCTGCTTATCTTTTTCTCTCTCTCACTCTGTGCCTCTCTCTGTTGTGCTTTCTGTCCGATCATAATACCATCCTTTTGGTCCAGAATTGTCCTTTGGTAAATTACAGATAAATATTTACTTCTTCCAATGAGAGATCATTTCATACCTTTGAAATTTGATAAAACAACTCTGGGCCAAATTTGGGCATCATTGATTTTTTGTTTGCAGTTTTCTTGTGTAGTATTTTTGGTGGGAAGGAGGGAGGTTTTGGTTTTGATTTGTTGTGGTTTTTTTTAGACAACAGTTTTTTTCAGGAAAGGACACCATAATCCACTCTAAGTTGCAACATTACTTTCCATAAGTTATTCCATTATAATAAATAGATTGTGTTGCGCTGTAGAATCTGATTTTTTATGTGAATACACATTTGGGGCAAGCTGCTGTGGAACAGAAGAAAGAGGTTTAGAAATGGGGCACAGCTCTTTTCAGCCTTAAATGGCTGTTTCTTTATGAAGACAGTCTTTTAGGGGCTGAGTGTGTATCATCCCTCATTAACTGTCAGACCATACCTATTCACATTCAGAACAAGTTTTCTTTACCTACAAATTCTAACTGTAGTCTAAAAATAATCTGGATCCATTCCTTCATTTTTCAGCAAATATAAAAGTTTGGCAAGGAAAATTGCACCCTCAAGTGTCACCTGTGCTATTCCGCTTCTTTTACTATTTGTACTTAGTTTTGCTTACTATTCCTCCCAGAAATTTAGCCTCCCAGAAATGCAGCCGTCACTAAAGTGAAAACAAGAAGGATTCAGTTCATACTCTTAGTGTTTTGTTTGTGAAGTTTGTGTTAGCCTGTGTGCAGCCAGGGGTTTGTCCATGAGAAGATCTCCTTGTTCAGGTCTCAACAGCCCAGTCAGCTGGCCTGTCATAAGGCAGGTTGCTGCTCAAATTAGTCTGTTTAAAAACTTGCACGCAGCATTAGTATATAGAGTGGGATCTTTCCAAACTTGAAAATTAACAAGAGCTGACATTTCAGTAAAGTTCAAACTGTGTTGTGTTTACAGGACTGATACTCTTCAAAAACATATTTTTAAAAATCTGTATGGTAACCAGATGGAGCTCTAAATATCCCGTGTTAATAGAATATAAGACCAGTGTGAATCCGCCAATTTCACTGCAGTCAGTCATTCCTATCTGGAATAGCACAGTGGCAGTAAGCATTCAGGGAGGGGATTTATTGAGAAACCAGTTGTCATTCTCACATTATGGTGTTTTAAAGTAGAATTGCACTGTGAAATTCATACTAAATGTAACATTTCTTTTAACTGAACAGAAACAATGAAGTAAATTTATCTGGCTCCAAACAGGAGCTGTCTATACAACTGTGAGCTGTCTGTGCAATTTGAAGAAGGATTATTGAATATTTTCAGAATCAGTTTAATTCTATAAATTACCTGTACATTATCCATAATGGAATTTTAACACTAGGCAATAATAGTTTTTGTCTAATCATAAAACAGAGGACATAGATTCAGAATTATTGTAATGGCAATTGTATATAAAAATGTGGATTCTTCTTTTAAAACTGGAGCTTAACAAATAATTTTATTCGCTGTGTTCTTTGAGTTTGCTCTATTAATCTGTCCTTACGCCATCTTGGGTTTTTCTTGGAGGGAAAGTTTAAATTGCCTACATTAGATTCTGATCATCAGCTAGTACACTTGTGCTTAAATATATTTATTTCCTGTAGAGCAGGGACAAATGCTGCAGAGAATATGTAGAGCCTCTGTCTTAGATCCCAGGAGCTTGCCCATTTTTTCTCTGTATTTTGCATTCTTGTTGACTTCTGTAGCTCATAGGCTCTGTGCTCTCTCTGCAGGTCCAGTCTAGGTGCAGCAGCAAGGAGAACATCCTCCGAGCAAGTAAGTACTGAAACTTCGTATCTGTGTTGTGCAACTAACACTACCCACAAGACAGCAAATTATAGTCAGGTGAGGAGGATAAGGCTGGAATGAAATTTAATATCTTAAGGCAATGAATTTCAGTCCAAAAGGAAAATAAAAGTGTATATAGCTTATAGTGTTCACATACTAATTGATAGTGGCCTTTTAATTTTTCTTCTCATGTTGCTTTTCTCATGACACTGAGGTCCCTGTTGTTTGTGATGATTTATTGTTGTAAATGATGCTGTGTGTGGAAGTGTGTGCAAGGACATAAAGAAGCAACACTCAAAGATGATAAAAACCTCAAGCCGAAAATACACAATTTTTATTTTCATACCTGAATGTGAAATTCAGTACAGAAATTCAGTTGGAGTACATAAAACCCAATCAAATAACAAAAAGGTGAAGAATTCAGATTTGTGCTAAATGACCTGATGTCTAATTTGTTAAATGCCTTTAATTTCTGTTTTATGGGATTCTTTCCTAGTTTAAAATTTATTCAACTGTAAATATATATAAAACAATGTACATAGGAAATTGATTGTTGGAGAGACAGCTGTCAGGAATTTTCTGCATTATGCAACCAGTTGACTTAGCTGCTTCAATGCTAGAGGATCGTTTTGTCTTATAAAATGCTGCTTACTGTAGGTAGTCATCTGATATTTATGAAAGATACTTGGGAAGGTCTAAGGAGTTATTTAATGTCATCTACGTGATGCCTTGAAACTAAAATATAGTACTCGTTTCTAGAACAAAAATTGTGTAAAGGATTAGTAGTTACACATGCATCTTTGTTTTCTTGTTTATTAAGGTTATTCATTTAAACCCTAAACTGAAGGGATGTTTATTTCTGAGTATGTGCTTTTGTTGTTTCCCTTGTATAAATACTGGATGATACTGTTGAAACAGTGTTTCCTTGTCAGAAAATAGGATATTTAAGCTGTGAAGTTTTCTAACTGGATATTACCACAACCTTTGTCTACACAAATGACATGGATTAGACACAGAGCTCCAAATTTGATGTTGTACGCTTAACAACATTCAAAGCATTCAAAACCTCTGGAGTCATTCAAGATGGCTTTACAGGGACAATTGTTATTTTCTCGAGTAGTTAGCAGTGAGATTGAGATAGCAGTAGAACACAAACATGTAAACATATTTACTGGAAAGACTGTATTGTTTCTAAAGAGAAGTGTGCTTCTGTGGAGACAAAATTCTTTCTAAAAATAAACTTGAGGATTTTTTATACATCATTTGTAAAAAAGTACTCTATCAAAAGTACGGTAGTAGCAACTAATGTGAAATAATGCATATTTTACTGTTTGTGAAACAAAAGTTTTTTAATCCTGTAGGCAGTACAGAGGAACAACAGGGAAGGAGTTTTTCTCTTTTGCTTTGTGTGTTATTAGAGTAGCTATTGACAGTTCCTACTGTTATCCAGTTAAAAAACTTAACCAGTGTGCTTCTTGGAGGTACATAGGTCTCTGCAAAAGTGATGCCTCCGATTTATTTCCATGGAAACTACAAGAGATACAAAAGAGCATACTGCGGCACGTTTTCACTATGGAGCACTATTTTTTCAGTGTAGTCACCAGCATTAGCTCTGCATTTTCACCACATTCGTAATGGAGTGTTGTTGGGAAAGTTCAACCTCTAGTGCCATATCGTGAGCATCGGCCTCTGACAATGTGGGCCAACATAATAAAATTGGAGGCATTACTTTTGTAGCAGCACACTGTTGCTGAGCAGATTTTTTTTCAGTTACATGTACGCAGGGAAAGGTCTGGGAGCTCGGACACTTTTTTTTCTGTGCTTCAGAAATGCTTTATTTCCAATTTCCTCATTTTTATGAGGTTTCTAACAAAATACAGGCATAAGAATGCAAAAACTGTTGTATCTTGGAATGCACCTTTCCACTGGTTACGCTTGCCTCCTACAATACAATTTCAATAATTTCTCACTAGTTTGCTTGATAAGAAACTTAGGTTTATGAGTGAAAAATCTTAGTATAATTAAATTATATTTGATCAACTGTTTCTCACTTCCTCGATATGACTACTACTATGTTAAGGGAAGGAATTAAATGAGTTAGAAATTGTTTGTGCTAGACAAATTCACAGCACCTGCTTTTGTCATCACGTTATCTTTTAAATACTTACAAAGACATTGTGTGAATAATTTCTTTCAGAATCTTTCCTGGGATTGCAATTAAGTTCAGCAGTTTTATTTGTCTCCATTTCTTTCTCTGAAAGATCATTACCTTGTTAATGGCAAAAAATGAATCAACAGAGTCTCTCACACAGCAGATTTGAACAAGCATGTGTCAGTGCTGAAAGTTTTGTGTAGACAAACATTTCTGATTCAGCAAAATATAAGATTGCACGGTTGTTTGATAGAAGACTACACTTAGAACAGTCATCTGGGTTTTTTTCCAGAATGTGAAGGCATGGGCAGGAGAAAATGGGATAAGTAGAAAGCTATTGCAGAGCAAAATCATGTCATTAGTAACTATGCTTTCTGTAATTTCTTAATACTATCTTAAAATCATTGATTTTGCTTTAGAAATAATTACGAATTAGCTACTGCCTAGTAGGATAGTAATGGATGGAAATGAGTTAAAAGCAAGCGAGTAGAGACGGAAGAAACTGGGAAGATATTAAGGATAATCAAAATTGGAACAGAAATACATGAGATAAAAATTGTCAATTAAGGAATACAACTGGACTGAAAAATGGCAGACAACTTTCAGATCTTACGAGCATGCTGAGGAACATCGCTGGTAAAGCCAAGTGAAATCAATCATTAACCATAATCAGTGTATAAAATGTATATTAGAATTGCAGACAAGCCTTACTACTGTGAGAAACTCTACTGAGGATGTCTTCTGCGTACAGCCAGGCACGATACCTCATGATGCTTTAATGTCCTTTTGTTGTTCTTGTTGTCTGGATAGGGAAGGTGGCCACGTGCTGATGATACTTTAGATTCATTTTTACGTAGAATTCTTGCCACATCTTGTACTTCTCTGAAGCAGTTCTTGTTAAAGTCCCTATTATACTCTTTATAGTCAAAGCTCCATAATTCAGTTTTGTTGTCTTTAAGCTGCCAGTTTCCTGGTCTTTTCTTAATATTCCAATGGCTCTTTCAGTAAGACTTGAGTAGAATCACCTTTTTTTTTCTGGAAATCTCCAGATTTATTCTGCTGTTCTACAGAGCCGTGTCCTTGATCCCCTTTCCTTATACCTTCAGACCTTACTGTGACCCATCAAACACAAATTCAGCCACTCTGTATGTGGAAATCTCCCTACTCTGTAAAGTTGTCTTGTTTTGCATATCTCTAACATTGATTCCTAGCCATCCCCCCGTAAGTTTTACCAGTCACTATGGGCCAAACATGGTCCCCCATAGCATTCCACACTGATATTACCTGAGCTTCATCTCTTCATATTGCTCTATTTTCCTGCAGACTGTGCATATTTCTTGCAGAATCGTTCTATACAGATCTTGAGATAGGACTTTCCCTCTCAATCTGAAGTTATTCTCGAGGTTCTTCATTTGTATTTCTAGATCATCCCATTTGGCTCCCACAAATACCCTCTTGTTACAGGCAGATCCATTCAAGATATTTCTAACAGTATCATTTTCTTAATCTTTCAGCTTGTATCTTTTACTCCTTTGTGCATTAGTGCAGTAGTTCCTTCACTTTTGTTGCTCATCTTCGTTTCAAAATCCTTAAAGCTTGTTGTCCCTCCCTGAGAGAGTTTATTCTCTCTCAGCATTAAGAAAGCACAAACCCTGCTGGCTTCATTTTCAAACAGTTTTTTCACATTTTCTTCCTTGTATTTGGGGAAAGCAAACTTCTATTGATCAATCCTTCTATCTTCATGCACATCAGAATTTAAGCATCACTTATCTTGCAGTCACTTTGATGACTACAAAATGTTGCCCATGGATAGGATGCCCACTGACTTGAAACACTGTCTGTTGTTATGACTCCCATCATAACTTACACTGCAAACTCACAGGAACAAGGTCCACTGTTATGCTTTGTTTGTGCACAGTGTATTAATATGTGTTTGTGGAGCATGATTATACATGTACTACTAGTAGTAATGATCAGTAAAATCCTTATTGATTTGTGAGTTGCCAGTGTTTTGAAGACAGTATTAAAAATCCTTATTTACAGATGCTGGAACAGCATCAACAACCGCTTTAAATTTCCAGCCTTTATATGCAGTGCTAATGTCTCTTTTCTTTGTTAATTTTCACATTAATGTCTGATACTGTTGCTTATTTTATCTGGGTTTAGTCATAGTTGGGGAAGAAATGTGATTTGTGTTTAAGTTGTGATATACAGAATCTTCTGTAGACCATTAGAGTCGAAGGTATGGTATATTAAATTTCTTTCCAAGGACGTTATTGTAGATTTTGAATGGGAAATAAAGAAAAAGAACATATAATGGAACTCAGCAGGTCTGATTCTGACTGTCAGATTGCAGCTGCCCATCAGAAGGTTGTGGAAACAATCTAGGAAGAATGGAATGAGTGAATGGTTTTTCCTGAGAAGTGGAACAGATTTGGCTTCAGATTATCATCCACCGTGTTAGATACTTCATCCTTTTTGAAATACTTCTGTTTCTGATTAACTGATCCTTTTATGCTTATCAAGACTTCTGGTGTATATTTCATGACAAGAAAAAATATACACTTTTGTGTATGATTTCACTGCTAACTGCTTTTTGTATTTAATCTGCCCTTTGATGCAGTACCTTCCTAGCATCTGTCATAAGTGTGATAAGTAACTCAATTAATTTACCCCAAAGTGCTTGATGTATTCCAGCAGTGATTTAAATAAACATCACTGTTTACATCTGCGCATAGAGGCACGCATAACCACAGTGCTCTCTTTTCAGGTCACAGTGCTGTTGACATTACCAAGGTAGCAAGAAGACACCGCATGTCTCCGTTCCCATTAACATCTATGGACAAAGCCTTCATCACAGTTCTGGAGATGACCCCAGTGCTTGGAACAGAAATCATTAATTACAGAGGTACTTTACACATAGTTGGATTTTTATGTGAGAAATATGATGGTTATTTCCCATTTTTACAATCTTCTTAAGTGTTTGTCCTTCTACTAGTTTTTATGAGAGGTCTGAGACTGATCTTCTCCAGCAGAAACGACTTTAGGAAATGACAATAATTGGAGTAGAATTCTCCTTTCAAAGTCAAGAGAATGTGAACTAATCTCAATCTGGCTTGCTGAAGGAATCTGTAATTGAACTGTAATCAAATCTGTGAATAAATTTTCTGATAATCTGTGGTACATACAACAAAGCTAAAACCAAGAAGCCACAGTTTGACTCAGCAGTGAATGTAACACTGGATTTCTGTAGATGCCAACTGGCTTCAAATTGAACTGCAATGATTCACTGAGTTCTTTCACTCTAAGAGTCTTACTTACCCCCTTTCTAGTCTGATGTTGATTAAATGCTGAAATACAAACAAGACTGAAGTTTGTAGGGACTGGGAAACCATCAGGGATTCTTCCTGTTTTTCCAAAGGTGAGGTGATGAGCAAAAAGATACTGGCACCACAAGCCTGAAGAGTGAAAATGTTCAGGTTCTCAGTAGACTCCAGGTAGCAGAGTAGTACAAATGGTTCCTAATTTGAATATTCCCTCTTCTGTCTAGAAAGTTCAAAGATTACATGTCCTTCACCAAATCCTTATTCTGTTATAAGCCTTTGAGATGTTTTCACATTGACAGACTGATTTAGTGTACGTACTTGATAACAGGGAGCATATCTCTGAGAAGATACTGAATATACTGCATTCAGAATAGCACCAAAACTGGACCAACAAAGAATATGCATATTACACACTGCTCTTTCACAATGGTGTGCAGTTTAGTATCCTGGGCATATCTATTAGACTTTCTTGGGTAGTTGTCCATATTCTGGGCCTGATCTTCAGGCAGCTTTTAGATGACAAGTGTTGACGTGCATTTTGTGTGGAAGATGTCTGTGAATATAGGTAAGATACAGAGTTTTAATGCCATACATACCTCCAGTTTCAGTCCTGCTATCACTTGGATACTCATTTCTTTCTTTTTTTATTTTATTGTTAAAGACTACTTGCATTGAGAATGATGAAAGGAATGGTGTGCTGCAGTGTAAAACTGTTCCTCATAGCAGTTCTTTTTTGTTGTAATGTGCAGTATAAAGTCTACTACCTTTATTAATTTTTAAGAATGTGCACCCATTACTTGCAGTCCAGGAATTTTCTTAATTGATGTGTATTGAACATTGTAATAAAAGTATAGAGGAAATATAAGGAGCTTAGTAAACCAGGACTGTTTATTAAAAGAGTTAGTCATTTACAGGCCCAACTTCCTTTTTTTTTTTTCATTAAATTTAAAGGCAGCATTTTGTGCACAGCATAATGAGTGACAGTGCTAGGTACGCTTATTTCAGAAGTATACATATGAAAAGGCATTTGTTATAGATAAATCAACATGGGACTTAGTCTGCTAGAATAGTTATAGAATACTTTGATAACATGTAGGCAACAAAATGTAACAGAATATTGATGGGAAGGTTAAAGCACTACTGACATACCGTTAGCATCCACCTCTGATGTCATGGGCCAACATAATAAAATAGGAGGCGTCACTTTTGGAGCAGCCCTCATGTGGACAGGAGCTTTATTGCCAGTGGAATTAAAAATGTAACTAAAAAAAAAAATCTATTAAGGAGCCAGAAAATGAACATAATTCTCACATGATACATATAAGTTAACCATTTATTTATGTATATACACTGTTCTAATAGGCCAGTATTTATGCAGTTACAAAAGCAGTGAGAAGCAGTCTCATATATCTAATCTGCAAACCTTTTCAGTGGAATTATGGTAAAATTCGACAAAATCACAGCGTATGTCATGGCCTGCTGCCACATCCTTTGGACAAGTTTTCACAATTCAATTTATTTCAATATTAAAAAATCAAAATATGGGCTAAATATCAGGTTTTTCTTACGGCTGATAATGCTACCATACAAATAGCAGAGTGATTCTGTCTAGACTGCACGGTCTTCAAAATGTCCTTACAGAGAATGAAGGTAATTGGTCTCGCTTATGTGTTCATCTTCTGTATAGAATTTGATATATTCTTGTTCGTCAAAGGCAATTTGATTGTTTCTGTTCTTATTCTATGACATGGGAATATGCTGTCAAGGTAAGAGAAGGCATTCTAGTATACCTTATAATATCTTATTTGATATTATACTTTATCTCTTCATGTTGCCTTATTAAAGACACCAAATCCATGCTGATTCTAAGTCTGGAGCTGCTGCAGAGATATATATACTTGGTTTAATATTCATATAATTATACAAACAGAGAATAATATTAACAAAGACATATTCCTTAGTATCTTGGCAGCGTAGCACAAAACCACTTCTTCTAAGTTATTTTTCAATAGGTATTTTAGTGGTGTAAGAATTTCTAATACATAGTATGAAATTACAATATTGAGCCTTTAGGAAACCTAGAGGATACGTCTTTGTGATACTACAAGTTTAATTATTATAATCTACAGATATAAATCTCCTGATGGGATCTCAGATCAATTCTCTCATAAGATTAGGGGAGGATGAATAGTTACCTTGTGAAAAATAGTCTTTCACATTAGTAAATGTATTGTTCAGTGCCTGGATAAATGATTTAAACTCTTTTATATTAAAAAAAAACTGGACAGCCCTAAAACATTTCACACAAGCAGCATAAACCAAAGGTGTTCAAGCTTTATTCCACCCACTGTTACCCATGTCTGATACAAAGCTCCCAGTTAGCCTTGTATTCCAGCTAGATGCAGTTACCTAAACCTTATTTTGTGGATATACATGGCAAAGTCTTCAGACAGCATGATAACAAGTATCGTTTTCTAGCTAAGAAGAGGAAGTTTAATTGATACCAAAAGTAGAAAGTAGAGACAACCAAGTCTTAACAGGCCATTAGACTTAAGCCTCGGAGCTGAGGAGTTTTGCTAATTGAGTTCAACAGCCCTCTAACTTCTGCAGAGCTTGAACATGCTTTTCTGCTGCCCATTCGTTCTGAACTTGACAATTATTTTTATAGCACTGCATTTTCACCTCACAGTGTGAAGATATAGTAGTATTTATGAAATGGAAGATTTAAAGCTACAGTACAAAACCTGTCATCTCGCTACTTTATCCCAGTACCAATACCCTTGAAAATCAAAATTCTTCACAGAACTAACCAGTTTCACCAATTGAGCTTTAGAAAAGAAATACTCAGATTTGAAAAGTGCATTTCATGTCATTCTCCATTTTGCATTAGAATCAGAAAACTGTGGGCATCTCATGAAGCTGCTTGATGACATGAAAACATTTCAAAATACGTTTTGTGAATTGCAATTAATTAAAATAAAGTTGAACGAGGTATTTCTTAAATGATTGTTCACATAAAGGGGAGTAAAGAAGTGTTTCAGATTGTCCTTTAGTTGCTGACTAGCTTCATTTTGAAAGCTCTGGCATTTAAAGGCTCTGGCAAGTAGTTCTTACATTTTTCTCTGCTTAATGACATTCATTCCCACTACTGCCTTGCCATTTATTCACTTCAGATACAGCATGGCAGAATGCCAGGAACATACTGTTCAAATTTGCTCTGATTGGTGTGATTTTGCATGCAGACAAGAAGTAAAATGAAGATACGACGTGCCTACTAAAATTAGAAGCATCACTTTTGTACGAGATTCTGTGTGTCTATGAGCAGAGGTTGTTTTTACTAGGCATTTGAAAGCTGGCTTTTCTGTGCTGTAATTTAAATGTCTGCGTGTTCTTTTCAGTGCAAATGTTTAAGCGCTTTCAGTGAGCTTTCTAATAACTCCCATACTGTGTATTACAGTGATAAGCAGAAGTGCTAATAGCCATCACAGCAATGTTTTTCTAGTTCTGTAATACATTTTACCAGAACTTTCATAGTAAGCCATATTTCAAAAATACAACATAAATATTTACTTCAGGCTGAATAGATGGTATGTGAGTGCAATGATGTTAGAGTTACTGTAATTATAAACAATTGCTTACTAAATCACATTGTGGTCCTAAGTAAAATAATACTTTGCTACAGCTGAACATTTCCAAAACACATAGGTGCATTTCTTGACAAAATGTGTGTGTTTACTTAGAGACCCAGTCAGGTCTCCTACCTTCCTAGCAAATCCAGAGGGATGTAGATTTTCCTGTCAGGCTGCAGAAGGAGGAACATACTTTATTCAAATCTTTTCTTTCTTGACATATCTGATATCCTACAACATGTTTATCCACACAAACTCACCTGGAAGGAGTACTCTTCTGAGTATTTCTGAGTGAAAGCTCCCTCTCATTCCTTCATGCTGTCAGGTGCATTTTGCCTTCCTGTGCCACAACATGCTCCTGAGCAGTGGCCTCTGTTATAGAGCAGCTGCTTAGCTGCTTCTACTTAAACATACTGGAATCCATCTGATTTCAGTAGTTCTGACCCTTCCTACTCCGTGTAGTCAGAAATGTAATAAATCCTCTTTATCACTATGTGAAGGGATAAGATAGATCTTTTCCACTCCATTCCACATTGTACAAAATGGGCTCTCCCTCGCACTGTGAAAGCAAACAGGTGAAGTACGTGAGGGGGAAGTGGTTCATGCCGGTCTCTACAGTGAGGCAGAGCCAAATTACAGCTCATCAGTCATGGTTGCTAAGTGAAGGGAAAGAGTGTTTGAAACAGCTATTAAAATATTTAGAACTACTACAGCGTAAATTTACATAAATAATCCTGACACTTATGTTCATTCATCCTCCAATAATCAGAAATGTTATCAGCAATTAGGCAAAGCTAACCTATTGCAAAACTTCTTTTTCAGTTTACTGAAACATGTCCATCGTTATTGTTTATGTGCTATCTGTGCTTATTCCATTACCTTTCGTGTTTTGCAAGAAAACAAAAAAAAAATTAAATTAAAATACAGAACCACATGCAATTTTAAGATTTTAGGATAAACAATATATTTTTTTCAGTCTGATCACATATCAGAGCTGTTACCTCTGTGTTTGGTTACCTGGCTTTCAGATCAACTGTCAGTGTTTCTACCATAATGGATCACTTACTGCTGCTCTTATAAAAAGATTCCAGTTTGTTTGTTTGTTTCACTTATGTAGAGGTTTTGACAGAAATCAAGAACCTGAAAGACCTGATCTGTTCATGAGATCTTCATGTACACATTCCATCCATCAGAGCACTCTGCTGTCACTCTGTTTTCTTTTTCACTAGTTCTAATGAATGGTCTTTTCTCTTTTCTCCTTTATAGATGGAATGGGCCGAGTCCTTGCTCAAGATGTATATGCAAAAGATAATCTACCACCGTTTCCAGCATCTGTAAAAGATGGCTATGCTGTCAGAGGTAAAATCTTACTTCCTTAACATGCAGTATAGAGCCAGTAAAACTACTTTTCAACATGTCTTTGGTTCACTTTCATGTTTTGTCAGTCAAGCAGCACTTGTATTTTGGATCCAGCTATGGATGTTTTTCTTAAGATTTGTTCCAGTTCATTGCTGGAATCATTGCTAATGCAACTATGTGAAGGAAGTTCGATTTAGGTCTTTTAAGTGGATACATGAACAAATGTACATCTATGTGTGCTCATGGACATGTACCTTTGTTGCTAATGAGTTCCTTGGAAACACAAAGAATTCCACGAGAGTAACAGAACATCTGTTTCTGAATAACTTGTGATTCTTCTGTTCCTCTGTTGTTGACTTCATCAGAATTTTCTTAGCTGTTACTTCATTGAACTATTACAGATCCAGCTCCCTATTTGTGAATTATTTAATGATTGCCTTAGAAAATTTTGAAAAATATGTATCAGAGTGTTATCTTAGGGAGGCACCTCAAAAGAAAAAGTGATTTGTATTTCAGAAAAAAATTTTGGTTACTGTATCTAAATGAGCAGTAGCGTTTTAAGGAGCAGGCAGGGAGCTGCTTCCCCAAAGAACTGAGTCTATCTTCTGCTTTGCCAGTAGGTGCCTTTGACAAGCTGTTTCTCTGTACATCTTTTTTTTTTTTTTTTCTTTCTTTTTTAAAGGATGACTAAAGATATTTACTTAAGTACCTGTAGAGAGAAATTAAAATACATATGATATATGAATGTGAGTGAACATTATCCTGGTAGTGATATCCTTGTGGTAGGTATTGAGTCATTGTAACACCATGCTGAAATTCAGATACAGTACCCAACTTCTTTTAAAGGCTTTAAGAGGTCTTTTTTGTTATTAGCAGCTGAAACAATGGAAAGCAGGTGTCCACAAAAAAGACTGTCTGCCAACCCAGGCAGTGGATGTAGTCCAATAAGCTTTCCCATGGACATTATAAGAAAATTAACTTTCAGCTCTGCAAGATAGATGTGACTGGAGCTGTCTGTTATCCAGGTGTGTGAGAGACAGGCAGACCAAAATGGCCAGTAATTGTGGCAAGATAGTGCAGATGTAGCCAGAGAAATACAGGTAATATAGTGCTGAAAAAGATGAGAGGGAAAGCTCTGAGTAGCATGCTGCTGACAAGGGCCTTGGGAACAAGAGAATTCTGTCTTGCAAATTGATTGCTACAAGGTAAGGGAAAGCAAACTTGTTCTTGTAGATCTGTTATCTCAGGGTATGAGAAACAAAGCTTGTAGACAGAGATTATAAAGGATTAGCCTCAAAACCTTCTCTAGTTCTTCAAGCTGTATCAGTTTTATATCATCTGTAAACCTTGTCTCCTTATCACTATTAGTTAGGGAATAAATTTTAAAATAATGTAGCCATTAAGGATTTTTTTCTCTTCTTTTGGAAGATCATCCCAGTGCATTTTTTAGGTTTGACTACTGTATTCAGTAGTATTACATGCATTATTCAAGTAGTGGTAGAGTCTCTCTGATTGCCTGGAAAAAAAAAAAAAAAAAAAAAGGCCAAATGTAGACAGATTTGAGAGAGCCAGAACAATTTCCTCATTACAAAAAAATTTGCTGTTTTACAAGAAAGTTTCATTTAGTAGTCAGTTTTAATGCCGTGCTGTCTTTATGATTCTGTATATTTAGCAAAGAAACAGCTAATAAACTTGAAAAATCAAGTAACCGTTAATTTGTGAAAATCTCTGAACCATTTCACAGTGAAATCAGTATTGCTGCTATCAACTGCTTAGAAATCACAGATTGGAGATTCCTTTGTTTTTTGTGTTCTGCATTCTTTGATTATGCTCATTCATATTTTAAAGATTTTTACTATAACTATGAGGACTTCCTTTATTTATAATGGAAACATGACTGTTTATAGTCTTTTGGTTCTAGTGCTGGAGCCTTCAAAGAAAACATCAGTAATGCAACTCCACTGTAAGACCTTTGAGGCAGGCAGAAGCTTGAACTTTGCTAGGAATCATGCCGTTTGTGTCCCTGTAAAATTACAAATCTGACTAATCCAGAAGTCCTGCAGACTTGCAGTTTGTTAAATCAGTGATCTCTACCTTTTAACTTTCAGAACGTCTTCAACAAAGGGTGTAAGGTAATTAGTTCAATACTACCTCCTGAAATCACAAAACTAAAAAAAAGGTAGAGAATGCATATTTCTGAAGCAGCCCTGCTGCCCTTCAGAAAATCCAGCCAATGTAGTCTGTAACCACTGCGCTTGTCCACATTCTCCAAAAGCAGAAATAGAATCTAGAAATGTCAATAAAGTAGACAACAGACTGTGTGAAAACATGTGATTCCCATGTGTTGGTCTCAGAGAAAATTTTGCTCACAGTGGGACATTTTTATACATGCAAGTTCATGAACTCCCTTAAGTCATTGTTATTAATGTAATTTCTCCTCATCTCTTAATCCTGCTTCCGTATCACCAGAAATTTTCTGTTAAAAATCCTATGGCACCTGTAATTTTCAAAATAATAAACGATGACTTAAAATTTAGAATGTTTGCAAAACTTCCATAAACTGTTGTAATTAAACTGAAGAACTCAATCTTAGACCATTCTTTAGCTCTTCTGCTCTTAATTTCTATTACTGTCATTTGTTTTGGTTCAACCTTTACCTTTCGTGTTGTCTATCTTAACAGCTGCAGATGGTCCAGGGGATCGATTCATCATTGGGGAATCCCAGGCTGGAGAGCAGGTAAGTACAATTTCTTCTCTCATTTTTCTTTTTAAGTGTATTTTTCTCTTGTAAAGGTATTGCTTTGTATTTTCACAAGCCTCTCTAGGGCTTCCAACATCAGTATTCTTGGAGGTGGCAGGAAGTAGGACGCAGCTGTAAAGCCTCCTGCTGTGTGCCTTGGGACATGATTTCAAACAGTGAGGTAGTACAGTTACATAAGGAACTAACAAGGATATCCTAAAATACTTTAGAGCATTGTGCTGACATGTCCTGTAGGAGCACATACAATAATGTTCTGCCCTAGTACAAGGTTAGTGGACACAAGGTTTCTTGTGGTATTACAGTTCATAAACAGAGAGAAGCAAGATTGAACCCTTTCTTGCTGACAAATTTTAAAAGAGACATCAGCCCAGAAATTGTTTCCACAAACTGCTTGTATATTTTGCTCTGATTCCGGAAAACAGAAGTGTGGTTAGAATTTTGTTAGAAGCCTTTTAAGAAAGGTAACAATCTGAACAATCTTTTGGAAACATCAGAAGCTTGATTTGCTTCACAGGGGAACCCAGCAACATAGTTAGCACTATTGTTCCTTTTCTGTTTGTTTGTGTCCTTGTGCTCATTAGCAGATACATGGATTGAGTTTAAGGGAAAGCTGGGGTAGCATCAATTCATGACCTTCCGTGTCATATAAGTATTCATAAGTAGAGACTGTGATTCACGGCCAGACTCAAGAGTACATTTGATAAAACTTCCATACTTATACTAGCATGACTTATAGAAAAAAGAATCAGTTATGTTCTACCACTTTCATTATTCTGTCAATTTAATTATACCTGATACCCAATACCCTCTGTTCAAGAGAACATGGGTTATCTAAAATTTTTCTCCAGCTGCTTCAAGTCCCAGCATATCATTCTGATCAAAATCTAATGTGTGTGAAATGATGGATAAATGGAGCAAGCAGCAGGCAAACAAAGGATAAGCTTTGATGAGGATTTCACACTATTACCTGTAAAACTGCTAAATCTAAAAGTCTCGGATACAGTTGCGTTTCAAACAGTTGTTTCAGATTTCAGAAGCATTACCTGTTGCAGGATTGTAACTTCTTTTTTTTTCTAAATGAATTGCCTATGTATGCATAACAAATGCAACATTTCATTTTGCTAATCATGATAGATACAGGTGCATGATAAATAGGTGCTGCATCTCCCATCCATTGTCATGAATTATACTGTAGTGGCATAGGCATTATCTCAATAATGATACTCATATGAACTTAGATTAATGAATCTGTTATACAAAATGTGTAAAATTACTTAAAATAGTAGAAATATGTAGATTAGTGGTTCCAGTATTGTTATATCTGCCTTGAATATTCAGTCTGTCTATATTTTCAAACATTAGTCTAAAATACAGAAGATTGTCAACTGCATCTACGACCTTTTATGGATCATTATAAACTATCAAAACCAGCAGAGCAATCTGCTGTATTATCATTTGTGTCATTATTTACCTGTCATCAGTATTCTTATTTTGTTAGTTAAAAAGCATTATGGCACAGCAGTGCTTGCAAACAGTACTGGTGAAACTGTGTGGACTCAGAACTGCCCACAGGTCTGAGGGGTTTCGATGTCCTAATCAATTCAGCAGGTTTGTAGTAAGAATGGAAGGGCAAATGGAAGACTGTTTCCCTCCTACAAAACTCAGTAGCTCACAGATGTGTATCTACAGGGACAGTCTGTCCTACCAGATTAATCGGAATGGGGGGCATGCAGAGAGAGAACAGTTCTGGAAATCCCAGCGGCAAGTAAGAAAAATGAGGCTGTTGACCTCTGAATAATTGGTCAGAGGTTTTCTCTTGGGCCAGCACATCTTCATGTTCATCTCCTTCCCAAGAAACGATTTATAGCCATGGAAGTCTCCACAGTCTTATTTCACCCTTCAGTCACTCTCAGCAGCAGCATACTGCTTTTCTTGTTACAGACCAATTAACTGAATGATTCACAGCAGGGAGTTCAAAATAGGTTTAGATTTGGCTCCTCCAGTAGGGAGAAAAAGGTTATGTAAATGCTACCTAAAGAGGAAGAAAATGGGACTGAGAACTACAGAGCGACCATATGGACAAGCTGGACATTTCTGTATCAATCTGTGAATTGTATATTATTTTCTCAATTCCATTTCCAGATAGTCATGCTTATTTAACAGACTTTTTTTTATTTAGCATTGAAGAAAACTTTCAGACACAACCCTGCTTTGGAGAGCTTAGGACACACTTGAGAGCGCTAGTCAAGAGCCATCAGCACAGTCTCTGTGAAAAACTAGACCACAGGGAGCAATGATTTTCTTTCTATAGAGTTGAATAGCTGAGGATTAGAATTTCCTGGAAGACCAGTGATGTTTTTAAGAGGAGCTGTGACTAACCATAATGGATGGATGGAAACAGACATTTTTCACCATTCCATTAACTTGACCCTTTTTACAGAAAGGAGCATGGGTCATTGTAAATCTTGCAGGAGAGGTGCAATATTGTGCAAGAGAAAATGCCTGAGATGAGGCTATGCTTGACAGATTACTTCTGGTTTTAGTCAGTGATTAACATAAAAATGCATTATCAGTGATGAAGGTGAAGGGTAGAATCCTGTACTGCCCTATTGCAGGTAGGTGTGAGATCTCGGTGACCTTTAAAAGAGCTTCTGTGAAATTGGTGCATTAATATGCTTTCTGAGAAGCAATAATCTCTTCACAGTGCCTAGCACAGAAGGAGAAAACAGCCCTGTCATTTCCCCTGTCATCTTTATTAAGTTCATCTGACCAAATTCCCAAAGGACAAAAAGGAAATGAAATATAAGAGCAATGCAACTGATTATAAAAACAAATGTTACTGCATCGTAAATTTGTTTAAACACTTTCATCACTACACCTCAAAAAAATTAACTTCATATGGTAATAAATTCCAAAAACATGGATATTTACTGTGCATTTTATCACTCTAAGCACTATTTTCTGACATGTATGGGAGACATTTCTTGCCCATGTATGCATTTTTTTGGTCATTTTTGAGGCTGAAAAACTCAAATGGGTTTTTAATTTTAAATGGGTGAATTTTTTATGCAAAACATTTCTCCGTTAAAATTTGCTGCTAAAAGACTGATTATTTAGTAAGTTCAAAACAATATTACTTATTTGTAATATACCTACAGGAATATGCAAAAGAGCTCCCACACTCCCAAGGCGTAAGCTTTGCTTTTTATGAAAACACTGGTTTTCATAAAAATCAAGCCACCACACTGGACAGGATTATTTTCACTTTTAATCATATTCAGTGTAAATAGCTGCATCTCAGCTATTCATCAACAGCTCCTTGAATAATCCATGGTGAGAATTCTGTTTGAAAAAAATAAAAAAAGTATTTATTTCATCTTATTAATGTTAGATGCTTACTTTAAAATAACATCAATCTTACTCAGAAAGCATATAAACCATGGCATGTTGCAAGTGTGAACTCTTTTTCCAGTTTGTCTTTGCATTTTATGTTCTTCTCAAAGGATGTTAGATTTCCTTTACACTTAGAAAAGGGCCAGTATTCAATCAAATCCAAACTCAGTGATTTCTTGGGGTACAGTGAGCATTACTGTGGTAAATTAGGTACAATCCATTTACAACCTTTCGTAGTGCCTTTGTGCCAAAGAACAAAATACAGCAGCCTTTGAAATACGCACACTCCAAAGGAATATTCACATTTCAGACATTACAGCTGCACTGAAATGGAGTAGAATAATGGACAAGGCAAACACAGCTATGTACATTTGAAACATTGGCCACCTGTCTAGAATTTACAGATGTCTAACAGCTTCCTGTTAAAAGTCGTGGAGTGTAGCACTGCTATGCATGAGCAAATAATAGTGCTTAGGCATTACTACTTTGAAGTTCTATGGGTAGCTATCAAATACGTGCTAATCATACTCAGTCTGAGAAGTCCTGGACACAGTCCAGTGTTGCATATGGAATATAGAGTCAATCTGTACAGGAATTATAAATGTTGACATGCACAGAATATGTTGGATTGATCACAGCTGTGTGTATCATGTACACTAATCACAGTAAAACCCAAATAAGTTGGCCTTACTAAGACATTGTGTGGAGCAAACACATTCCAGCAGTAAAATCTCAATTTTTATACAGCTTCCTTTAGCTGCAGTTTATCACAAAGATTTTTGTTTTCGTTATATATTTCTCATATAGTTGTGGCCAAATTACCATTTGACTCTGGACTTTGTACATTTGTGTTAAAATAGGCTTCCTGGTGTGAAACATTATCAAAATCACATCACTTGTTTTATTCTGCTATTTTTCTGTTGTTTGTATTCTTCTAGTGAAACTTTTTGACTTTTGCATCTTTACATAATTGTAGAGCATTATATATTTTAGTCTTTGCTAAAGAGACCTTTGCGAAAGTAAATATTCTTTGTGAACTGACATTGAACTGTCTCTCATTATGAGGAAATCTGCTTAAAAATCAAGCAGCAGGTTATATGAGAAACTTAGAGATTCAGGAAGGGACCTGCAGTGACCATCTAGTCCAGCTGCTTGATCTCTTCACGTCTAACCAAAAGCTACAGCATGCCATTAAGGGCATCATCCAAATGCCTCTTGAATACTGACAGGTTTGGAACATCAACCACCTCTCTAGGAATTCTGTTCCAGTGTCTGACCGCTCTTACAGTAAAGTTTTTCCTGCTATCCAGCCTGAACATCCCTTGGTGCAGCTGTGTGTTCTTCACTCGTATTCTATCACTCAGTAGTGGGGAGAAGGAAATGCTGCCTCCCTCTCCATTTCCTCTCACCCAGGACAATCTCCATAGCTTTTCTGGGGACTGAAGTTAGACTAACAGTTTCTTGGATCTTGTCCTGTGTCCTTGTAGGTCAGTATGGCAATGGCTTCCAGTCACAGAACACGTAAAAAAAGTAAAAAGGAAATTCAACCTAAGGATGCAAAAATGTTTATTTCCAGACATGTAGTAGATTTTTGCTCATGTAAGTTTCTAAAGGTCTCCATTTATGTGTGAATTTATGAGCCAATCAGAATACCACCATATTGCTCCACCTGAAAGCCATGCTTGTGATAGAAATCTAAGGAAAAATGAAGCTACCTTATATGTGACCTAAAAGCCAGGTTCCTAATGGTTTTCAAAGGTGTTGAGTTTGTTCCTGTCACTAGCAGTATAACAAGATACATGCCATATGGAAGAATTTTATTCTTTCAGATTACCTTCATAATGTTCATATCATTTAAGATTTTTCTATTCAAAACCCAATTGTTTTATTTTGTTTTTCAGCCAACTCAAACTGTGATGCCAGGTCAGGTAATGCGAGTTACAACCGGTGCTCCAATCCCTTGTGGTGCTGATGCAGTGGTGCAAGTGGAAGATACAGAACTCATCAGGGAATCAGATGATGTGAGTCACAAGTTAAAACTCATTTTGCTTTTGCTTGCAGCAGCATGTTGCTCATGGTGCAATCCTGTAAATATGAAAGAAAGTACTGTAGAAGACCTTTTCTGTTTATCTTAGAAGTTCAAGGAGTTTCATGTCGGTTCCTAGTAGCAATTCTGTTTTTTAAACCATAGTAACACTACCACAGGCATGCTTGTCCTGACCTTGATTTTTCTTTGTGGTTGTTATCTGCCAGTACCAAAGTTTTTGGGAGCACAATTGAGTGAAGAGCGAATGCCTCTGAGAGATCCATATATAGAATCATAGAATCACCAAGGTTGGAAAAGACCTCCAAGATCATCTAGTCCAACCATCCACCTACCAGCAATATTGCCCATTAAACCATGTCCCTCAGTACAACATCTAAATGTTTCTTGAACACTTCCAGGGTCCACCCACTTCAGTGCCTAACCACTCTTTCAGAGAAGTAGTATTTCTCTTTCCTAAGGTTCAACACGAATCTCTCCTGATGCAACTTAAGACCATTCCCTCTAGTCCTATCACTAGTTACATGGGAGAAGAGGCTGACCCACATCTCACCACAACATCCCTTCAGGTAGTTGTAGGGAGCAATAAGGTCTCCCCTGAGCCTCTTCTTCTCCAGACTAAATAATCTCCCTCAGCGGGTCCTCGTAAGGCCTCTGCCTCAGACCCCTCATCAGCTTTGTTGCCCATCTTTGACCATGCTCCAGGGCCTCAGTGTCTCTCATGTACTGAGGAGCCCAAGACTACAATCCAGTTTGAGCGTGAACTGTATTCACATTTTGAAATACAGAGTAGTGGCAATTAGACATTATATTTGCTTCTTTTGTACTGAGCTCATGTTCAGCAGCAGATCAATCTCCCTTACACATAGGTCACTCCAAAAGTAATGTCTCCTACTTATTTCCATGAAAACTACAACAGATACAAAGAGCCCAATAACACTATTTGATAGAGAACATTCTTAGCTACAGAACACTCTTTTTCAATGTAGTCACTACCACTAGCTGTGCATTTTCACCAGCAAGAAACAAAAGCCTGCATGCCGTGCTCATAAAAATCTGCACCAGTGGAACTGACCCACTGTCACAGTCACCACTACTGAAACACATCACCCACTGCCTCACAGTGCTCATATCCACTGTTTAGTCTCCATAAGTTTTCAGCAAGTGTCAGTGAATGTCAGTGGGTGCCATTTTTTCCAAATGGAGGAATTCAGTGGAACACCTTTGCCTCATCCACACTTCCATGTCAAACACTGTTTGATCAAACTGCCCCTCTGCTGCCATCTGTTGCACCAATAAAGTGTAACAGGATATTGGTAGGAAAGTTCAACCTCTACTGCCATACCACTAACGTCCACCTCTGACATCATGGTACTATAGCACTAATTGTGTACACACAGTTGTCTCAAAGCACAATGTGTTTTTTTTTAATGGAGCACGGGGGATGTCTATAGGTAACTGTATCCCAGTTTGTCTTGGACTACCTACATATTTTTCTCTCCTTCCATGTGTTTGGAGAACTCTTTCTGAAACATTACCTTCACTTAGCCAGCTGTGATTTCAGGACACTATTGTCATGTTTGCCATCATCTGTCAGTTTTACCAGCAAGTAGATGTCTCTTCTTTACACAGATTCCGAGTTCAGTTTTGGAATGAAATGTATGCGTGGTTTTCTGCTCATATCAGCCTTTGCTCTGCTGCTGTTCTCACAAGCTGTTCCACTTCAGCATAGCTACGTGCTAGCATTGCAGATGGAGCTGGCATGTAAGCACATGAATTCTAGCATTTGCAGCTGAGGAAGACAGCAAAAACTGAAACATATTCTCATTACTTTTTTTCGTGCCTTCTTACTGTAAATACATCGATTTTTATATCTGATGAAGTCTGCAAGCTGTCTTGTCTGGCCTTCTTCCTAACACAGAATTTCTTGCGTCAGTCCTGCTGTGAGGTTTCAGATGTGTATGTGTAAACTGTATTTTCTTGTAAAATATGTCACTGAGTTTACCACTTGTTAACCATTCAATTTCCTCTACTGAACAAGTTTTGCTTGTGGCCATTGCCCACATTATCATGACAAGATTATCACATTGCATAGCAGTATACATGATAACATGTTATTTCCTACTTTCTTCTTGGATGACTGTCATCCTAGATTCCACTGTTCATGAGTGTGTTTTCTGCATGTGAGAATAGATTATATGGCTGTGTGCATACATAAACTCTGTATTTCACAGCAAATGGTCAGCCAGCTTCACTGTTGTTTTCCTGCTTTTGAGTGTGAGGTAGAATCCTTCAATTTTTGCTTTTCCTTGAATATGCTACTCTGCTAATCCTGTAGTTAGTACCAATTAGTTAACATGTTATTTTCATCTCCCTTTTTTATGCCTGGCTGGCTATATATTTGAAGAAGGCTTTTCTTTTTCACTGTTAAGAGCTTCTTCAAGACTGGGATTTAACTGAAATGAAATCTCTCACATCTGAGAAATGTTGTTCTGAAAAGACAGAGTACTTTTAAAAGTGGCTCTTTGACCTCTAGTTGTGATAGCAGTACTTAAACACCATAGCAGGGATTCCCCAAATGGCTGTCAAAATCACAGGCCTGAAAGGAATAACATCTATTCAGCAGGAAGAAAAATTGTCATCAGCTTGCCAGATGCACCATCATTGAGAAAGTAGTCCATGAAATATCATTTCTAAGCCCTTTTTCTTTGAGTTTTTATCTCACTTTCTTGAAAAAAAGGAGGTTAAAGTGATCAATGAAATAAGAGATCCTGCTCTGAGACTGAACATCAGTATGCTGACTGTTAACAGCTATCAGAGTGAACCATTCAGACACAGTTCAAAATATGTTAATTTACAGCACGAGCCTTACTGCCTGATTCACACCAAATGGGAGATATTCTCAATATAAAGTCATATCTTTGTGTAGTCCCTATTTCTAGCCACCATGAATTATCTTGTATTTATAAAGCATTCTGGGACATTCATCAGTTCCACAGATAACAATCTCTGCACATCACCCAATTGTCTACAGTCATACTTGCCATGATTCTTTTCAAACTTGGGGTTGCTAAATTTCTCAAAAGCATTTTTTTTCCTTGTTTCCCGTAATCCAGGGACCCTAAGGAGGACTTTTTCTATTACTTAAATGTATCAGATGCACTTGTCTTGATTCCCTAGAAACTGCCTAACTATTTTTAAAATGTTATCAAAGCTATGGAAAATTCACATCTGACTTACCATCCCCAGAGTGTCATGAAAAGTGGAATAGTTATTAGACTAACTTTTCTTGCAGATTTTCATCACAAACCTAAATGATCTTTTACAGATTCAGACAGAAATAAGGAAGATATAAGAGAGTGTCTTAGGCTCTAGCACAGCAATTTTGGACACTAGCTGCCAAAAATAGTCTTTTCTCTTAAACAGGAGGGACAGGTATTAAAAAAACAGAATTTGTGTTGACAGTGTATTTAGATATACTATGGTAAAATAAGAAATAAGAAGTTTTCAGAGTTTGTTGGTGTTGTTCTTCATTTCGTGGTTTTCAGGGCTTTAAATATAGCTACTTTCACAAAATACAAACAGAAGCATAGTTTGCCACAGCATGTTATCCTTAACTTTGGGCTTTTTCTTTAAAGCTCTGAGGCATTTGATTTGAACTCAGAAAATGCAGTCCGTATTACCTTAAAGAAAAGAAAGCAAATCCAAGTGTCCAATACAACACTGTCTTCCCTGCATAGTATTCCAAATGGCAATGACTCACCTTTTTTTCCATCATACGACTAGTATCTGATTTATAAATTTGAGGAACTTGAACTATGAAATACTGCATCATAATGTAAAAATACAACCTGTGCCTGCTTAAGTACTTGTAGATTCAGTGCCCCTGACAAGCTGGCCCAATATCAAATTTGAGTATATTTATCATAAAGCCTTTTGCAGGTTTATAAATTAAATATTAATGGTATAGGTCACGTACCATTTATTGACACTGAATGAAGCATTAAACTGTTGAAATTCTGGAAAAGTAAACAGAAAAATTCACGTAGGCATCAGACTTTTCAGGACACTCTCCTGTTCACTGTAAATAAAGATGATGAATAGGCCTCTTTCTGGTAAGTACAAAGTTCTCAAATAGAAGTTTCCACTACAAAGATGAAGATCTTGAAACAGAGCTTGTATCGTCTCCCTGCTTTTTTGTGGATGTAGTGGCATTTTGTCAGTCAAGTGCTCTTTTAGAAATGCCATCTTTGATATAAGGTTAGCTGAGAGGAAAGAAACCACTTGGTAGACCACATCAACAAACATAGGACATCAAAACATAAAGGTATATAAACACAGGGGTCATAAAAATGGCAGGTAAAGCTATGCATTCAGTGTTGGTCCTTCCTTACTGAGCTCATCAAAGATGAACTTCTTGTAAACTTCTTTAGCTTTAACATCTATTGTTGCACAAATCAGGAAAACAGTAATACTTAAATCACAAGATCTCAGTGCGATGAGTACTGTGAGCTGCCTGGAAATCTGAGATATCAAAACTGCTTAATCTTGTTTGAATAACTCTGCTGACCTTACATGGTCTCCTTGTTTTTACAGGGCACTGAAGAGTTAGAAGTTCGAATCCTGGTGCAAGCCCGACCAGGCCAAGATATCAGGTCCGTAAACAGCCTGTTTCATGAACAGTAAAAAAATCTGTAAGGAAAGAAGGGCTGATGGTGATTTTTACAGTCATTGTTTAGCCTTAAGTACTGCTGATATTTTGACAATTTGACTAATGATCATCCTTGAACACTTCTCATCTGACGCCAGACCAATCAAGCAAAGCTGCTTTCATTCTTATTCTTTTTTTCATTTTATCTGTGCTACTATTTTCAGACCTATAGGACATGACATTAAAAGAGGTGAATGTGTGCTGGCTAAAGGAACTCACATGGGTCCATCTGAGATTGGTCTCTTAGCCACTGTTGGAGTAACTGAAGTAGAAGTTAACAAGTTTCCAGTGGTTGCAGTCATGTCAACAGGGAATGAGGTAAGGAAAATAACTTCAGAATCAAGGTCTGAATAATTCTTACCTTCAGAAGAAGAGGAATGCTGTTTTGGATAATGATTTCCAGTCTATTTTGAAATAGACTGGCTTTTTGAGCTGTCGTAACTCATGGTGAGACAACTCAGCTCATGCCAACATGAAGTATGAAGCCTGTTGTGCTTCCTTCTCCACAAGATCATAGGTTCTTGCTCTCTCACAAATCTCCCACACTGTATTTGCCAAAATTTTGGTAATGCATCCAGCCTTGTGCCGGCTGCTTTCTTCTTGCCAACCAGAGAGGAGAACCTGTGGGGTACTCAGGGCTATAATTTACTGCCAGTCATGACTGGAAGAGTAATTTCTTTTGAGCAGCACTCCTCTGTAGCTGTTATGTAAATAGAAGGTAACATGTCTCTGAAAACTGAATGATATAGCAAATGCCCTTCTTCAGGATTGTATCTTAGTATTTTCATTATTTGTAGCCCATGTTGAAGTTCAGACAAACTCCACCAGCCAAAGCATCAAAACACAACCATTCTCCACTTTTGTTTATTCTCTACCTTCCTATCTAACATTATTGCTGATATATTCTTATTATCTACCTCCCTATGTTCTGCAAAAGAATTCCTAATGTATGTAAAATGCATGTTTACATATGTATGTTTTGTAGTAGAACTTCCAAAATACTCATATAAGAACAAAGCTGTTGTTTCTATTTTCCAAGGTAATTTGAATTACATCGTCATTATAAAGCTTCAAATTTTAATACTTTTAAATCTGGATAACAACATCACTGAGGTTCCTATAAAACCATTTAAGTACAAGAAATAACTTGGACACTTAAAGTTTTGGTTTGATATATACTGTTTGAGATTAGAAGATTAGTAACTATAAAGAGAAAGCAGGTTTTGCAGATGTGGACCAATAGAAACTAAGCAAAATGGAGAATTACACTTTATAAGGACATCGCATATCTTATTAATTTAAATTCACTAAATCACTTTTTGCACATATTTTACAACGTCCTCTGACAATGTCCTGTCCAATCTGAAGAAGAAAATTCTCATTCATTTAGAGAAACAATGATCTGAGGAGATTGACTAATAGTATTCCTGGTTTTATAGCTACTGAATCCTGAAGATGATCTCTTGCCAGGAAAGATTCGAGACAGTAACCGCTCAACTCTCCTAGCTACTATCCAGGAACATGGCTACCCAACAATCAACTTGGGAATTGTGGGAGATAAGTAAGTACAGTATGTTAGTACAGATGTCACTTTGTATTCATGTGATTCACTTTACAACATTTGTGAAGAAAAAATATACCAGAGAAACTGTCACTCATTTTAAGTATCACTGAGTTGTGTCAGTGCATGTCTTTGAGGAGACATTTTACTCTTTTCATTAAGAAATATTAAGAATAATAATTTGATAAACTTTTTATTGGATGTCATTTATCTTATTTTACCTTCCGTTTGTTGAAATATTTATTACAGCTGCAAACTGATTTTATTGCTGCAGTGTCATCACAACCACTGTATTTAGTACGTGTGAAAATGTACCTCTGTGGAGATATTTCTATAAGAACTATACTTTTTTCTGAACCAGTAAAGGGAGACTGAAGATTTCTCTCAAAGTTTATTTTCCAGGAGAAAATTAAGGAATAATTTTTTGTCAAATGTTGTGACTTGCTAGAAATAGGTTATTCCTTGTGGATGATTAGAAGTAAGGCTAGATCAGAAAAAAAATTTTGAATCTCAGCACCTATATCTTACCTTGACTGATGACAGAATTCCCAAGCAGGGAGAAAAAGATTCTGCTGGGGAACAGCTTTTTTCAAAACCAGTCTTCCCTAATGCACATCTCTAGCTTAACAAAAAGTATATGAATGGGCCAACCAGTGTGTGATTTTATGATATCTGAACCAACCTGAATGATGCCTGCAGGAAATGCAGTTTTATTTGAAATCTTTGTACACAAAATGTGATACAACAACTGCAGCAAACCCTTCTGGATACTACCTCTGCATCCAGACAGCACTATTGTTTCTCTGGCCTGACAGAACTCAGTAAGACCTTTGACACAGTCCCTCATGACATCCTTCTCTCCAAATTGGAAAGATATGAATTTGATGGGTGGACCATTCAGTGAATGATGAACAGGTTGCAAGATCATACCCAGAGAGTGGTGGTTCATGGCTCAATCTCCAGATGGAGATCAGTGATGAGTGCTGTCCCTCTGGGGTCAGTACTGGAATCAGTGCTCTTAAATATCTTCATTAATGACATCAACAGTGAGATCAAGTAGACCCTCAGCAAGTTTGCAGATGACGCTAAGCTGTGTGGTGTGGTCAAACATGCCTGAGAGATGGGATGCCATCTAAAGAGACCTGGATAATCTTGAACAGTGAGGCCAGGAAAACTTCACGAGGTTCAACAAATCCAAGTGCAAGGTTTTGCACCTAGGTCATGGCGACCCCCAGTACAAGCTGGGAGATGAAAGAATTGAACATAACCCTGCTGAAAAGGACTTGGAAGTAGTGGTGGATGGCAAGCTGGACATGAGCCAGCAGTGTGCCCTCACAACCCAGAAGGCCAGCCATGTCCTGGGCTGCATCAAAAGAAGCATGGCCAGCAGGTCAAGGGAGGTGATCCTGCCCCTCTACTCTGTGCTTGTGAGACCTCATCTGAAGTACTGTGTCCAGATGTGGAGTACGGGAGAGACATGGACCTGTTAGAGCATGTCTAGAAGGGAACCACAAAAATGATCTAAGGGATGGAGCACCTCTCTATGAGGACAGGCTGAGAGAGCTGGGGCTGTTCAGCCATAAGAAGAGGAGGCTCTGGGGAGACCTAATAGAGGCCGTTGAGTATCTATCTAAATCAAATTTGCTGTGAAGTCAATACCATCAAGTGTAAAGTCTAACGTAGGGTCATCATGCAAAACTGTAGCCTTTTACTTAATTGCTTTCAAGAAGAATCCATAGAGATTCATGAGCACAGAATGTGTGTGAAAAATAATTAATTTTGAAATCTCTCAGTAATAAGTACAAACAGTTTTAGTGATGTAAGAGCCAAGTATGTTTGTTTGTTTGTTTTTTACTTTTCTAGCATAAATACATGTTATAACCCCTTTTTTACTTGTTGGATGAGAGCTGAAAAACAGCAAACATATGCATGCGTCAAAGGTAGACAAGTGTTGCAGTTTTGCTTTAAGTTACGAGAGAGATTAATGCTTCTGAATTATCCCTAATAAAATCTCTGGGTCTTGAAATAATATTATCTAGACCCTGTGGAGAAGGACCTAGGGGTCCTGGTGGACAAGAAGCTGGACATGAGCCAGCAGTGTGTGATTGCAGTCTGGAAGACTAACTGTATTCTGGGCTGCGTTAAAAAAAGGGGTGGCCAGCAGGGAGAGGGAGGTGATTGTCCTCCCCTACTCAGCTCTTGTGAGGCCCCATCTACAGTACTGCGTCCAGGCCTGGGGCCCCCAGTACAGGAAGGAGATGGAGTCTTGGAGCAGGGCCACTAAGATTATTAGGGGTCTGGAGCACCTTTCCTATAAGTACAGGTTGAGGGAACTGGGATTGTTAAGCTTGGAGAAGAGAAGGCTCCAGGGAGACCTCATTGTACCTCACTGTATACACTCCCTTCAAGTAGCAATAGGGGACTGACTTTTTACGAGGATGGATAGTGATAGGACAAGGGAGAATAGTTTTAAACTGAGACAGGGGAGATTTAGGTTAGATATTAGGAGGAAGTTTTTCACACAGCGGGTGGTGACACACTGGAACAGGTTGCCCAAGGAGGTTGTGGATGCCCCAACCCTGGAGGCATTCAAGGCCAGGCTGGATGTGACTGTGGGCAGCCTGGTCTGGTGGTTGGCAACCCTGCCCATGGCAGAGAGTTGAAACTGGATGCTCTTTGAGGTCCTTTTCAATCCAGGCCATTCTATGATTCTATGAAAGGTAATGAAAGATTCTTTTTAAGCTTTCAGTTTCATGCTTGGGGGGTCATTTCTGCGGAGGTAGTTACTTTTAGTTTAGAGAATAAAAGTAGTGAGCCTCCAATTCTAGAGTGGTTTTGTAATTTGTAGTAAGTTTTGAAAGCAGAATTTGTTATTGTTGACTTAGTGAAGAATCCTCACCACCTGATATAAGGACCTTATAAGTTTTTCACCTCCCTTTCTCACACCAGCATACCCTGTTCATAAATTTACATACAGCACATCTGCAATCAAATGTAAAATCTGATTACACAAATAAATTTGATAACCAGTATAATGTTATTTCATTAGATAGTAAAGTTACAGAGACAGTGTTCTCTGTGTGGATATTTCAGTATATACCTTTCTGACTAACACGAGTGCCTTGATGGAGTACCACAGCGCTTGAAAAATGCAAGAGACTTACCAAAGAGGTCTTATGAAGGATACAATTTTGATTTTTTGGTTAGTATGTCTGTGGAAAAGATGAACAAGCCTTTAATGTCTGCTAAATGGTTTACAGAAGTTAAATCATAGATTATATATGTTTGCATGTGCTCATGTATATGTGCAGTTTATTTTGTACATATTAACATATGTAAATAGAGAGCGAAAAAGAGGAAGACTCTATGCCTGCTATATGTACAGAACAGATGTGGTAAAAACACTAGGAAATTATGAACTTCCCCAGAAGGAAAAATTAAAACTTGTAATACTTTCTTCGAAATCCTCACTGTTATGTATTTCCCCCTTTCTCATATTTCATTGTTGGGGCTTATATTTTTAGCACTTTTTTCTACTTCTTTTTCCTTATACATTTTACACCGAGTATATTTTTACGTCTTACAGGGAGCAGCTCCATACACCATAAGCATTGAAGCCAATAGGAAGCATAGTTGAGTATCATTATTGCCATAACAGGTCAATTTTCTAACAAGGTTGGAAATTCTGTCAGTCATATATAAGAAGCTAGTACTTAAGCATGAGAATTGTTTTGCAAAGATAAAATTAGAGGTAAGTATTCCTGTGTGTCATTTCAGCATATGAATCACTCAAAAATATTTATTTAAGAAAACAGCACATCCAGCTGAGGTGTGAACACAGTGACAGCTGCTTCAAAGCTCAAGACTGTGATACATGTGAACACATTCCAGCAGGGAATGTGAAAGGATGGAGAAGCACAGTACCTCTGCAGGTGGCTGCATAATAGTTATGTTCAACTTTAAAATGTCTTTGCATCTTAATTGTACGTTGTTATGTTTCAAACAGGCCACTCAAGTCACATTTCCGTATTTTGTATTTTCAACTGAAACCAGTATGTGTTAACTGCTAACCATTTTAACAGTTTCTGAGATTGTCATTGTTTCCATTCTCATAAATTTTATATTGGATGCAGTATTTAAAATTATAATCTGCAGTTAAAATCGTAAATGCAACCAGTAGAAGAAAAGAACAAACCTGGAAAATAGGTTTATAAGTAACATAGCAAAAGCTATGTTATATAGGTGAAGCTGTCCTAAATGCCATTTTCTCTGTCTGTGGTCTTAACACATGAAAACCAAACTGTCTGAAGAACGCACATCTCTGAGGTTGAAATGGAAGATATTCCCACAAAACTACTCAAAGTCAAAGAAGGGAGAACCCTTCTGATGTTGTTTTAGCTGCTGTACCTGTGTCTTTGTCTGAATAACTTGCTAAAAATTACAGATCAGCTGACCAGTTAAAACTGACACTCCAGTGTACTCTTGTCTGTTGTCTCATGTAGAAAGACCAGGTTAAAAAAGGCTTCTAATTTCTTTTTCCTTTGCTTATAGTTTCTGAAATTATTTGGTTCTGTGGAAACTATTGATAAAACAAGTGTTCATCTCAGTTCTGAGCTGTAGAGCTCTATTAACCCAATGATCAGGATATTTTTGTGTCTGCCTTTCATTTCTGGTCTTCTTTGTGACCACTGTTTATTTAAAACAGTGATGTTTAGCCATATTAAAACCTGCTATAGAGTATGTCTAAAGTTTAGAAAGCCATCTTCCATTTGGACAGATTTCTATCAATGAGAGATTCATTTTATTCAATTGGCTGAAGAATTTTGATGACATTTGTAATGAATTCAGTTTCCTCATATGTTTTTACCTTTGAGTTCATTTTTCCCTTCTCTGCATTCTTTTCTCTGTTTTTGAATTTGCTTATCATCTTTTCTCAGAGACATATTAATAACATTAGCTGCTTCCAGCCACATTTTCATTTATGGGCTTGTGATTGCACAATAGAGATAGGAAGAATATCTTCTTCATTCAGAAGAGAAATGTAGGAAATTCACTTTATCTGCTCTGTTGCTTTAGAAACTGATCAGAACAATTATAAAATCAGCAGTGTTTTTTCTTTATCACACAATATAAAATTTGCATATGGGAGCTCATCTGCATTAGATGTTATTTTTTTCTCATTTATATACCTCTCTTTTGTGATACATTGGTTGACACAGAGCTCCTAAGAGGCAGGTAAACTCCTTAAAAATCACCTTTCTTGTTCTGATATTACTATACGATATTCCAAAATACAATCTTTGAAAGAGTGTCTTCATGTTCAGGAGGATAACTAAGACCCGACTCGTTCAAGAATATAGTCTACTTGAGTCTGTTTGAATTTTGTATCTGTCATCCATAACGAGGTTTAAGTCTTTTCTAGTTGTGTAGGTTGCATGTAACTACCAGCATTATAATTCAGATGGAACATCTGGAGTCGGGGGAGAAGAGAGGGAAACTGCTCTAAAATTTTGCATGCAAGATTGACTTGACATATATCATTATATGAGTTAGAATATGAGTTATAGGCAGTATTAATTCAGACACAGTATCCTAGCTTCTTCTCTGCACCGGTTTAATGTCCTTCTTGGGTACAGTCAAGTACACTTTGAATTGAAATACAAATGTGTTATAATTCTTAATTTGATTTAACAAAGGACCGTTGTAGAAAAGGAAATGATTCAAGTATTGTAATTTTTTTTTTTTGCTGAATTGGCTCGAGTTCTAGATCTGTTCAAATGATGGCATCATGAAGTGTGGGCATAGCCTGATGAATCTAGGGATGCCTACTAGTGGTTTGAAGGTAGTTCAGAAAGCAAGGTCCACTCTTTCATCTGTCAAAAGAATATTCTGTTTTTCAAGCATAAACATTTAATATCTGTCACAATCAGTAATAATCAGTAGGGCAAACTTCAGATACTTTGTCATATGTAACAAGTAGTCTCATCTAATTCACGTATTGGAATCTGGAAGCACAAAGAAGCATCTGAGCCAAGCCATAAGTGAAAAAAAGAACTTCATGAAGTGGGCATTGTGAACCCAGGGAATCATCTTTACTAGTAGGAAACTTCATTGTGTGACGCAAAGTAAAATTTATTCTGTAGAGGTGACTAGTGCTAGGCTAATGCAGAACTGTGTGTCATTCTTGTAATTGTCCACAATGGAGTCCAGGGCTTCTTTCTGAATTAGCTTTTCTAGAGTGATAAGACAATATTAGAGCATGACACTGGACAACAAATAGATAAAGAGGACAAAACACAGTGAAAGTCCTCCCATATTTGCAATTGAAAGAACTTGGAACTGTATTTATTGGAGAAAAATAAAACCAGTTGTAATTCACTGTATCACTTGGGCACATCTATAGAGTCAGGTGAGCTTCTTGTAGAAGATCTTTGTGACTGCTTAAGTATTATTTAGATTTCACAGCTTGCCAGAAAAATTTCTTTATGTTTGAAACTGCTTTCCATATGATGATTAAAGCAAAAGCTGGGATTGCCTATGAAAGTCTTTTGTATCACTTCCTGAGATACAGTGACCATATACCAAGAATGAAAGACTGACTTTGTTCTCTGACAATGAATAGACGAAGAAATGCTGAACTGAAGCCATTTCAGAAAATGGCTATCTTAAGAAATCTGACAGAAAGAGACTGACAACTAAACTTACAACCTGAATGCTTTTAATATTTTTCCATAACTGCCAAACAACTTTAGTAAGCATCTGATCCGAGAGACCCTTTCTGTAATGACCTATGAGGAGAAACCAGGCATGGACTTACAAAGGTGAAAAAGAAGATTTCAGACTCCACATTAATAATGTCAGTCTGTATCCTTAACAGTGTAACACAGTACAGTCATATTGGCCCAGTCTTGTGTTCACATCCGTCCATCATGCAGGATCTTTGTGTGCACAGATGTTACTTTTGAAATGATAAACTGCAGCTTCTATGTGCAAGATCAGCTGAGCCTGAGACAGGATCTGGGGGAAGTTTTTAAGGCTCCGATCTGCTGAAAATAAAGGGCTCAGGGATTGCACAATGACTGTTCATCACTGAATCCATTTCAACCTTGAACATTTTATTTTCATTTTTTAATACATACATAAATCGTCATGTCAATTTTATTATTTTACATTTTACATGCAATTGTCTAATATTTCGAGACAATTAGAGAAATATCAAAGTCCTTTACTGCCTAGAGAATATAAAAGTACTTGTCTTTATCAAAAGAGTATAGAACATGTATTTCAGGTACCTAAAAATGATTTCTTCCCAGTGAAATTGACTTGGAAGAGGTATATATAAAAGGAAATGATGGCTTCATGAGAATAGGAATTCATAGCAAAACATTGTTTTAAATGTAGTCCTAACTATATTTTTTAAAAGTCCTGTAACTTTTTCAATTTGGGATATTTTTTTCTAATCTTGCCTCATGGAGTAGAATGGAGCTTCTCATTAACGAAGTGGCATCCCTACTGACCATGAAAATATAAAAATAGGATAAATAGAGCCCTTTCTCCTTTGTAGTCTAGAAAGTGACATTTAATATGCCCTGAGACCATTTTCCAGAATAGGAAGCCAGAAAGCTCTCTGCATTATAATTTAATATACCACAAAGTGCTATAGATTTCTATTTGCACCAAATTTTCTTTATCCTGTTTTCCATTTTAAGCAGGTACAAGTAAAACATTTTAACAGGGCCCTTCTTCCGTTTTCTGTGATCCTCCTTCCTAAATGTCAGGCTCTTTAATGCTTCATTTTGTTTTGCCTCAAAGTCAAGAGTAGAGAAGTTTCTCCATAGCTTCTGCAAGGAAAGATGAACTATAGCGTTGGCATACCCAGTAGACTCTAGCCTTTCCATAACTTCAGTCTTCATCCATGTGAGGAGCCTGTCCCAACTATCATAGAACTGTGTTCCCTTATAACCCTTTCACTGTGTTGGCTGGCCTCACGGGGATGAAGTATTTCCCATGATTATTTTGAGTATTCAGAGCTACCCAGGCGACATAGCTGGGCAGAGAGCATTACTTTCACCCCAGGAGCCTCTCTCCTTCCCAGGCTCTTTATTATACCCCTTCTGCTTCCTTTACCCTCAGGAAGCCAGATGTTTTTAAAGAAGAAGGGACACAGAGCTTCCAGAACACTGCGGAGACAGGCCTACCAGATTGGTGAGCACCGTTTTTAAAACACTTGGGACGTGGAGGCACATGCATGTTCACAGGCAGACTCGACAAGGTGTCTTGTCAGTGCAGAGCTTTGAGCACAGATTTTACCAATGGTTGCCCATAGAGGAGCAACTGATATTTCATTCCGTCCGTTAAATATTTATGCACCAGTGCATCCGTGGCTCCACAGTGCTGATGGAATTACATTTCTGTTAATAGCAAGAATGTTTATATTACTCATCAGTAGTAGGAGACACCTTTATCCTTCAAAACAGAGCAAATTAGGAATAAAACCACTTACAGCTATAGTGAAGTACAAGTACTACTCTAGAGAAGTCACTGTTATGATTCTTCATTACTTATTTTTCTGCATGCTTATTTTTCCATTACCATGCTGATCATCTCCAGAGCAGGCTAACTGGAATGTCTGAGAAATTTCTAAAGAGTCCGCTATGAAGTTATATACTAGGTCTTATTAAGACTTAATAATACCTATTAATTTACGGAATTTTATCTCCTATCAAAGGTAAGCCAAAGGGAGAGTAAACCATCTGTAATTTTCTCCATGAACAAAAATTTAAAAATAGTTTCTATTGTGTGATTCATGTAGGAATTAAAAATGGGACGAAAAATAATGAAAAGCCTATTGAAGGCTAATAACTGAAAATTTCAGTCATGTGAGGATTCTCACTGAGGTTAATTATCCTGTTTTTTTTAATCAGAAAACGTTGCAGGATTAAATTGTATCTCTGTTAACATTTGCTTTGCATACTGTAAAAATAAGTTTATGTTTATTACTGAATCAATCTGTCATAGCCTTAGCCTTCAAAAGACTCATTCTTGTTTAGCAATTGGTTGGTTATGCTGAAAACATATTGTCATAGATCTAGATCTTCCTCGTTAAATTGACTATAGAGAACAGCTCACTAGCATCTTGTGCTGTATTCTGCATGTCCCAAAAACTTAACTGCAATTAGCTGACAAGCACCTGTAGCTTTAAAATATTTTAATTTAATGTGTAGAACACGTCTGCCCTTATCAGAAGTGGCTCGGAAGCTGGAATTTAACAGTACCTGGTAAACTAGAAATTCCTTATACAATTCTGATCACGTATCATTTCTGACAGCCTATCTAGAGGGCAAAAATACTAAATGAGTCTTTGCGTTCTTCTAAGCTGTGCTAGGCCAAAAAAAAAAAAAAAAAAAAAGAGGCTATTAAAAAAAAAAAAAGGCCCTGCTACTTGTAGCAGGAGCCAATGAAAAAAATGTTCCTGTTTCTGAAGCAGGCAAAAACACTGTGGTCCATTCTCTGGCATGAAAAACATCTTTGTGCTTGAAAGAATATAGCTAAGTACTACAGATAGAAATGAAGTTGTAGTTTCTTCTGTTAACAGCTGTCAAAAAAAAAAACAGTTCAATTGGAACAAGATAAGTCTTTCTTCTGTTCCTTCTTTCCACTTAGATTTAATAAGCTATATTTTACTCATCTTTTAGAATTTGTATGTTTCAGTGTACAAAAATAACTGTTGTACTTCATATGACATTTCTTTAAAAGCAACTATTTAAGACATAGCTGATTACAAGGAAAACTTTTAGAAGGCTCTTTGGTGTTGTCCCTGACCTGTGGGTTCCGGGCCAGTTTTCTCCTAAAGAGACATTTTTCCACATGACTAAGTTTTGATTCTGTAAAAGGCAGTGCTTTTCACAGAAAACCTTTGTTTTGAGGCACTGCCTTTGGGGACTGCTTTTCTACCTGTAGAAATAGAGTCATGCCTACTGTAGTTCAAGGGCAATTACTCTAATTTACAGTGAGGATTAATTTAGCTCTTACACTCTTACTTAAAATTGAAGCTAAATCAAAATGGTAATAAGGTAAGGAATTCCATTATAACTATGCCACGACACCATGTATCAGATATGTCTGGAAAAGCAAATTCACATACTTTGTGACTGCTCTGAGAAAGAAATAACTGCTAAAATGTATTCAGAGTCACCAGTGAATATCTACAATCATACCTACTGATCAGCAATGCTTTTGGCATTGATTATTGTATTGTGCAGTGTAATCTCCAGACACGTTATTTCAGCCTGACTAAATTGCTGAATATTTTCCACTCCAAAAGTAAAAACTTGTCAGTGAATCCATATAGACTAAGAAAGAAGATAAAATAGAAGTTACTATCTTTAGTATTGAAATCCCATTCAACTTCCCAGAAAATCTAGTGAATTTCTGGTAAGTATTGGAATTGAATCTCTAAGGTTCATTATCCTCAGCTAATAAAATAGCCAGGAATAACTTACTAATTAATGGAAACCAGCAGTTCACAGATTCTTTCTTAACACACTCCTCTGGACTTAGAGTGAATACTGGTACTACTATGAACACCTAAGCATCATGTTTTTGTCTTCAGACACTGGGGAAATAAGTGTCCAGAACCAGTTGCCCTAAAAAAAAACGGAATCCTTTAACATTTCAATTTACACCAAGACAGCATTCTACCAGCAGCAGCACCAAAGTGCTCACTGGCTAGTACAGTGGCATGGCACCTAAAGACCAGCAGCTACTGTCAAAAATGTGTTCCTTTTCTTTCAGTCTTAATGAAAAATATCACTGTAGTTCACGAGTGTTTGCAGTTGAATATACACAAGCAGTGGAAATATGTGATGCAGATCCAGCCGTCAATGATGTAATGCTTTCATGTAGGAATGTGCTTCACAGTGCATAAGCACCTGGCTTCTACAGTATGGGGCCTTTTCCTGTTACATCCCCCACTTCTTTTTCTAACATTCCCACTCTTTTGTCATTCTGTCTTTGCATATGACGGGGACCCTTCTGAAACAGTCCATGAAAGCAGTGGAGTAAAGTACATGTAATCCAGATACATTAAGGCATTTGACAGATCTTATGGTAACTTCAATAAAATAGTTGAGCACTTCTAATGGAAGTCTTTTTGAGTTCATAAATGTAAAGATGAAAAAGATAATTCTGAGAAATTGTATTCTTATTTACAGCAGCATCAATTAGAGAAACAGTTAAATGTAAAAAAAGGTTCTTCTGTGGTGCTGTCAGATAAGAAAACTTTCATAGTCATGTTAAACAAGCCGAGCACTATGGTAATAATTCCAGCTTTCCTAACAAGTTGGCTTATATTCTTAGGAAGAACACTTTTCATCTGCCCAAAGTGTTCCAGAGAAATACCACAGAAGGGAGAATGAAGACATGTTATGAGAATATGATGGAATACATAGAAAATTTTGAAACAAATACAGTTCAAGAAGAGTTCCCATATGTTCTAACATACATCATCAAACTTGGATCAGCTTCTACTTTGGACAGCCGTACCAGTCAAAACACAGAATTCCTGTTACATTCAAAATATACTCTACAGAAGTTGGTTTTAGCTGGCTACACCTAATATGCCATCTATTCACTGTCTGCATCCTGCAAATTACTGGTATATAAAATATTCTCAGCCATGAGGTGAGAAGTGGGTAACAGATTTTGTCTTTATGCCCAGCTGCATCCATCTGTTCATTTTGAAATCTGTCGCCTCAAGTGAATGAGCACAAGAAGAAAAACGAGTTAATCGTAAAGGATCAAATCTGTATCTCGTTTCCTCAAACAGAAGTGACATTGAGCTTGATGAGATCTCCGAGTACAATAAGTACTCTTGGCTTTTTTTCATTTGTTAAATTCTTTCTTTTGGAGGTGTTTCTTTGTGGTTTTTTTTCCTGATATAAAGGTAGAAACTTTATTGAGATTTTTGCACACAAAAAGAATTTCTAAAAGTTCTTATATCATTGTTAAATAATTTTGAGATATCACTCTTCTGAGAGATCTGTTTAACAGAAGAGAGATGCAAAACTTAACATAAGCCACTATTTCACATGGACATGATCAGAGCATGCTAAACTCTGGTACCTGCAGATGGCACATGGACTTTTGAAGTTTGTGGTCAGCTGCTGTAGAGGAGCAGTTAATCTACTTTCATCTTCAGCATGATTGGCATAGAGCCACTGCTAGCACTTCTGCTTTTCACTTTGTGTGCATAAATCTCTAGGTCCTCTGCATCTCTGAGGAGTCATGTTTAAAGAGGTGATTATTTCATCACATTGCTGAAATGTACACGATGCTTTCAAATGAAGTAAAACAGTAGGAAAGAAAAAAAAAAAAAGCTCTGCCTTAGTAATCACAATAAAACACTTCTGCATGCATCATGGTTCATTATGGTGCATGCATCTTTTTGCATGTCCACTCAACATATTTATAAAGCACCGTGTTTTAATGTTGCATGCATCAGTTTAGCAAGTAGACTTTTCCAAAAGGTCTGGATTTATAAAAGCCTGGACTTGTGTACAGAAGAGTATGACTATCAAAAGTGTTTCTATTAATCATCCGACCACAATAGCTGTATATAGCAAAGTACTGAAAATGACTGTCAGATAATGAGGCTGTTTTGAATGAATGAGATTACTGTGGTGAGAACTTGGTGGAAATGGTCCTGGAAATCAGCAATGAACTACAGATTCTCCACCATCACAGTGGCTTGCTAAGTTAGTCCTAACTAAATGCCCTGATTCAGTTTTGCAGGGTTCATACATTTGCAGCAGAATGGTAGGTGACACAGCTCACAATTTCTTGTTAATTTGTTTTCTAAATTAAATGATAAAACTGAACAGTTTAATTGCACTTAGCTTAAACTACTGGTGTTAAGGGTTGTATCAAAGAAATGGTCGACAGATTTATAATTAATAACATAAAGTGCAACAACGGGATCAACAAATGAATTAACAGCATAGATTTTATTTGAAAGAGAAAATTATACTGTAATTTGGGATACTTCAGAATGGCACTTAAAACAGAATTCTTTGGTCCTGACTGTAGTGTAGTTATTTTCTGATAGAAAGGAAGAAAATCTTGTATGTGGTTTATGACTTCTTTAATGAGGCTTGTATCATTGTCTAGTTCAAGCTCTTAAGCTCTCGTGTATCTTTTCAATTCAGTGACTTGGTTACAGCTCAGTAACCGAGTGCTGCATAACAATTTTCCACAAACTAGCTTTGATAATCAGAATTTGTCATGAACATAGGAGGTGCTCCTATTCTGGTACACCACTAGGCTTCAAAAGCTCACTTCAAATTAATGAAACCAAGTGGCACTCTAATGTCATGTATATGTTTACCAGATTCTACACATGCTGCTGCCACTGTAACAGTTATCCTCCAACTAATTTCCAGATTGTACTATTCATCTGTTATATAAAAGTGAGTAAAGAGGGCAGGAAAATAGGAGTGGTAAAATAGAAAGTCTGTTTATCAACTGACACAATTAGTGGAGAGTATTAAATACATTTAATAGTACATTAAGATATATTTAATAGTACATGAGCTTTTTATGTAAATCTTTATGTCTGCAGCTTCAAAAATGTGTGTATGAAGGCTGCTCTGAAAGTAATGCCTCCTATTTTATGGTGTTGGCTCACTATGTCAGAGGCAGATGGTGGTGGTATGGCAGTAGAGGTTGAAATCTCCCACCAATATTCCATTACATTTTGTTGCTGTGAAACAGATGGTAGCAGAGGGGCAGTCTGACCAAATAGTGACTGACATGGAAGTGTGGATGAGGCAAAGGTGTTGCAATGAATTCCTCCATCTGGAAAAAAATGGCACCCATTGACATTCATTGAAGCATGCTGAACATTCATGGAGACCAAACAGTAGATCTAAGCACAGTTAGACAAGCTGCATTCTGGATGGCAATGCAGATTTTTATGAGAGCAGCATGCAGGTTCTTGTTTATTGCTGGCAAACATGCATAGGTAATGGTGGTCACTGTTGAAAAGTAGTATTTTGTAGCTGAGAATTTGCTGTATCAAGTAGTGTTATTGTGCTCTTTGTATCACTGTAGTTAGGAGGCGTTAATTTCAGAACAACCTACAAATAGTACTCATATACTTGTGCAGACACAATCTGCTCTAGATGGAGATTTCTTCCTTTTTTGAGAGACAGTTTGGGTTTGTACTTACTTACCTATATGAATAGATTCATAAACTGCAGGTCACCTTATAGAACAATTTTCTTAGTTGCATTTACAGAAGATGCTGGGATGTAATCTGAAGCACACAGAGTATAGTTTCTTTAATCAATTCCATCATGTTAGAGAAGCGCACGCTCTTCTCTTGCACAATGTCACTCCGACTTTGAAAATCACCAAATGAAACAGAAGAATTTTGCCATCTGGAAATGAGACTTCCCATCAAACCTCCTTTACACTGATTAAGGCATTCACTGTTATATTTGAGCACCTGTTTCAGTCCTGTCCACGGGGGGAAAAAATAATAATACAAGAATAGCACTTTCAAAAGACATTTTTAAGGATTTATTGTAGTAAATTAGACCATTAGTCTAGCTAGTCCAGTATCCTGGCCCTAGTAATGGCCAGGGTTTCAGAAGAAAGCTTCTGCATAGTGAGTGTTGCTTCTCAGCTTTGTGGTGATTTGTCACAAGCCCATTAGAACAATCTTGTCATGTTATGCTCAGATACCAAAATTATTTTTTCTGTTCTTCCAGAAGTTAATAGTCTTCCGTTTATTCCATTTCCATGTCAATATGGAGAGCTGCTCATTTTTTATGCAACAAATGAACTGAGAAGTCATATCTTTTTATCTGACTATCAGGTATTTGTTAGTGTGCAATTTGAATGATAATTCCCTCCATTAACTCCACTAATACAAGGAAAATGTTTGCTACTGTGTTGACTGAAGACTACTCCACTCAAGAGCGTGCCTTGTATTATTAACTGCAGAGGAAGTAAAAATACCAGCCTCAAGTAGGATATAAAGGATATAAAGAAACAAGAAAATTGTGCCAAATACAGAAAAAGAGAGATGCTTCTTGCAGAGACAAGAGAGGAAATTCTCTGTATGTATTTTTGGGGGAAAAAACAACAACAAAAACTAGCATAATCATTCATTTCTTATCTTTCATTTGGAAGAATCCATTTGAATTTGCAACAAACTAAAGAGAATAGACAGTGCTATAGGTTGGAAGTAGCAGTAGATTTTAGAAATGTTTTTCACATTTCACATGTGGTAAAGAAAGAGATCTACTATACAGGACATTCTACTGGAAATGCAATAAATAAATAAATAAATAAATAAAATTAAGTCCAGTAATCTTCAGTTTTATATGGCATGTAACTAAGAAAAACCCTATGATTAACTACTCCAGTGGTATGCTACTTTCATAAACAAAACCTTCATCTGATTTGAGATTGGGCTTATACTGTTTTAGTTTCTTCCTTTGGTAAGTAATTTTATATTTTATAAATTTATAATTCAGTACATATTCAGTATATATGGAGCCCTTCCATTCTATTTAACAGCAGTTAAATACAGACTTGTTTGCTTTATACTGTTCCTTTTGCTGTTCTCAAACCACAACCAGAAGCAAGTACGCTTCATACTTCAGAATTAGGATCTCCTCAAAAAAGTGGTCTTTGCTTCCTATGAATAACCTTTAAATAATTAAGCAAGATCAAATGAAACAGCCTGAAGCAAACTCCAGGTAAGATTCTCACATGCATCACAATGTAGTGAGGAAACTAAACTTAAAACAGTCTTAACCTAAGACTAATGCCATGAGCATCTGGCTGTCATTGTGTTTAAGGAAGGCCTATATCCACCTGTATAAAGAATGTGTGTTCCTTGGAGCGTACCAGCCTGCCCCATCATTGTCAAGGATTAAGGAAGACTTGGATTATTGATAGACCTTTCCTATTACAAACTCTGTAGTAATCTTAAGCAACATCTTACCATATGCTGAGTACTTCCTAGACCATCAGTATGAAACAATTAGTTCAGAAGAGGACACCAACAGTAGCCAACAAGAGACTTGTCTTTTTCTTATTGCCCTTGATAACTAGTGAAGATTTGTGCTGGTTTTGGATGAAATGATCCTGAAATTTCAGTAAGGGCAACTGAGAAAATGTTTCTGCTTCATAAAGAACAAAGAAGATGGCTTTGTTTTTGTATGCTTCATGTTTCCCCCAAAGAAAATGGAGTTCAGCCATTACTTTAAAGGCTAGTTAGAGCATCCAAGATATGCAGAAACCTAAAACAGCTTTCCATTTAACACATTATACAAATCCTGGAGTCATGCCACGATCTGTATAGTCACTCCTTCCTTTAAAAAATGGCAGTATTTCATTATAGCTGACTGATTACAGACAACACTATAGCACTAGTAATTTGCCTTTCCTTCTACTGTAGCTTGTTGCCTACCTCTTAGAAAGAGATATACCTAAGGAGTGGATACATACATACATAGCTTGCTCCAAAAGTAATGTCTCCTATTTATTTTCATGGAAACTTCAACAGGTACAAAGAGAACAATAGTGCTATTTGATAGAGCAGATTCTAAGCTACAAAACACTCTTGTTCAACACAGTCTCTACCATTAGCTGTGCATTTTCAGCAGTGATGAACAAAAGCCTGCATGCTCCATACCTCAAAATCTGCACCAGCAGAGGTGACCCACTGTCACTGCCACCAGCTCTGCCCACCACCTCACTGTGCTCACATCTACTGTTTGGGCTCCACAGATGTTCAGCATGCATCAGTGAATGTCAGTGGGTGCCATTTTTTTCCAAATAGAGGAATTCACCTCCTCTATTTGGACCTTTGATTCATACACACTTCCATGTTAGACACCATTTAGTCAGATTGTCCCTCTGCTGCCATCTGTCTCACAGCAATAAAATGCAATAGAGTATTGGTGGGAAGTTTCAACCCTACTGCTACATTACTGACACCTGATATTGTAGGCTGATGTCATAAAACAGGAGCAATTATTTTCAGAGCTTCCCTACTACATAGAAAAGCTGTGCAGCATAATCACATGTGATGCCAATCAGAAGGCTGCATAACTTATTGGAAATGGTGGAGAACAGGTTCTGAAGTCTTTCTGCCTGTAAGATGATAAAGGTGGAAAAAGCTTATGAGTTCTCTGGTGAATAGGTGAGTGTGCAGGTTTGCATGCACTTGAGTTATTTACTCAGTGAGAGAGTTATTCTTGTATCACATAAAATGTTGTGCATGCAGCACCAAGATATGCAAAGTACTGTATAACTGTTTCCTGTTTCCAATTCAGTCTCCGAAAGAACTGTGGTGATTCTATTTTGTATTGACATATAGCAGAAGTTAACCAAGTATAGCATACATGCCATTTGCAGCCTGAAAAGTCTTGATAACACATAAGTGTAATTTGTAATGTGATAACTGAGACAACGTACTCCAGATTAATTCCTTTGTACAGTCATTTGTATTACAGCCAGTTAAGTGAACAGCATTCACATAAGGAATAGCCTCTCATAAAAACTGTTTTCAGGATCTGTGCTATTTGATGCTTTTGAAGGAACATGACATGCAGTCCTAGCAATAGGTTAGCTTCTGATCAGTTTACAAATGTTAAATGTAAAGTACACATTTAATGTCTTGTTGGTGTCCCTCAGCCTTCTTGTATAGTTTGTGCTACAGAGTTTCTCCCCACATGCCTTTAAGCTCCCTGTTAGCACAGCACTCTTATCAGATAGGTAATGGTAACTTGAAAACTACAGTTTCAGTTTAGATTTTAAAAAAAGGGTTTTAAGACACTGAAAGTGTTGCACTTAGTTTCTATCCTTCATCTTCGCAATTATACTCTTATTATGAAGAAACATGACAGCTCCCTGCTTACTGTTTCTCATGAAGAACACATACTTGAACAAGGCAGGTGATGGTTTGTCAAGATGAAGTAGATGCACAATTGCCTTTACTGCAGAGCCCTCAAGTGGAGGAGATAAACAAAGGATTTACTCCCAATTTGCACTGATGGAGGTTTGAAGTAGAGCCTTACCCTCATTTTTACATTAAATAAGTTAGGTAGTACTGCAGCCTGCTTGGTGGCCAGTAATTTTCATAGTCAGGTCCCTCTGCATAGATCTGTCAGTTGACCTAAATCATAATTTGTATTGCTACCAGCTGTGTAAATGGCATGCTTTCATAGATTTGTATTGGCGTTCTTCAATCCCAACCTATGCTATCCCTCCATTCATTATACAAAGCTCTTAGGTAGAAAGAGGGCAACCTTTGTGGTGTCTGCTTAATACAGCTGTGCTTCATGAGTTGAATAGAGCAGTGTGGAGTCTTCAGAAGGATAAGATCTCAGTATTATTTTAGTTGTGTTTCCTTTTTAACGTGGGTGTGTGTATATACACCTATATCTGTGCACAGAGATGCTTACACACTGTAACTCATAGTAGCTGTGTGCCACTAATCTGCTTACCTCTTCTTTTCTGTAGCCCAGATGATTTACTGAATGCACTGAATGAAGGTATCAGCCGTGCTGATGTGATCATTACATCAGGAGGGGTGTCTATGGGAGAAAAGGTATGCTAAATTTAAGTATGACTTACTATAATATTTATAAGAATTTCAAACCAGAGTCTGTCATCAGAGCTTCTGCTTTTGTATTAAAGTTTTCTAAAAAGGGGCCATTTTCTTTTTTTTTTCTTTTTTTCTTTCTTTCTTTCTCTTTTTCTTCCTTCCTTTCTTCCTTCCTTTCTTCCTTTCCTACTTTCTTTTCTTCTTTCTTTTCTTCTTTCTTTTCTTCTTTCTTTCCTTCTTTTTTTTGTGGGGAGGGGGGGAGGGGCGGGGAGAGAACATCTATGTGTGAATAATTAAGAAAATAGCCTTGAATACTATCTTCATTTAATTTGTTCTTATTACCGTACTATAGTATGCATAGAACAAAAGGGAAGATTCTTGTTCTTGATGTAAGTGATTTGCATTTTTTTAAGTAAGGAATTATTTATATAGTTATGATGACAAAGGCAATAGGTTAATAGCACATGAAGACAAGAGACTTCTTTCTACTCTTAGTGCAGGTAAAATGTAGGTAGAATAAAGCTACTTTGCAAGTACTTTGAAAAGCAGCTAAGTATATAAATAGTTCTTTCTTATTCAGTATATCTGTTTCCTATTTGTGCCAGAGCTGTATCTGTTACAAAAATAGTTTTGTCACATTTTACTCCTGATAGTCCTACAGAGGCAATACATATGAGACACAGTGAGCTGATATATTTGCCTTTTGAATCATTAACAGAATTGTTGATTGAGTTCCTGTTGGTAATCCCTGTGCCAAAACCATCAAAGAAAATAGGGATACACAGATGCTGGTGGGGCGTAGATGAACCTGCAGGACATTTATTAATCATGACTTATGCGAAGGAAAACTCAGATTACTTTTTGATCCCAGACTGAATCTGTGAGTTTGGCAGGTAAAAGAAACATCTCTCCTTTTATAAATTACAGATACTAAAGTCAGCCATTAGGAGATGACAAACATGAGTGCTGTTTTTGTCACTTTTCTGAGTAGAAATCATATTGTTGGATACATCATGGAAATGATTAACAAATTAAACCAGTGCCAATTACTTTCAATTCCATTATTCCTCTCAGTATTCCTAGAAAAATGTCAAAGGCCAAGTGCTGGTCTTTAAATTGGGAGTGTGGTGACCTAGTACAGACATGGGAACTCCAGAAAGAAACTACGCTGGTGAATGGTCTCACAGGCATTTACGCATTCTGGCTAACTTCTCCCTCGCCTGAATTTTAGGCAACTGCATAAAGTCAATGGGCCCTACATTCCTCTGACAGTTCTTCCTCTGATACTGAGCATTCAAGACTTTTAATGAAATAACTGTGAGCATCCGAAAACTAAATAGCAAATGAAAATGTGGTTAATGCAATCAGTAACTGAGAATTACGCCTGGCTGAAAAAAAAAGTTGCTGCTTTCCAAGTATTTGAACCAAAAAAAAAAAAAAAAACGAGAGAGAAAATGGGAATTTCAGATTTTCTGCTTCCAAAGTCTGTCTTAACAGGTGATTGTTATGTCCTGTGTCTTAAGTCTCACTAAACACAACAGATAGTGCACTGAATCTTTGAGCATAGCAATTTTCGATGAAGACTAAATATGTAATTCCAGTTTTCTTAACTGGATCAATAGTATTTATGTAAAACTGTTTTTGAACTACTGTAAAAGCTATCCACAGTTTTTCCTTTCTAAGAAACTTAGGATAGTTAAACCTATTATGCCACATCCCCAAGAAATTACAGTAATTACAGTATCCTGGAAAATTATGATTTCTACAGTGCAGTCTTGAATTCAGAAGTACTAGGAGATCTCTTACTCTGCCACTGGACAGCTTCTGTGGTAAAAAGTTAAATAACCTGATCATTTTAAGGCTGAACTTTGAATCATAAAGGCTTTTTTTTTTTTTTTTTTCCATCTTTGATAGACAGAATGTTTTAGTAGCCTCTTGGTCGGGTCCTTAAAGATTCTATTGCTGCAGCTGACTTTTAAGTAGATATATTACTATGTCCTTGTAGAGTCAGGTTTGGCACCAGAAATGAGTCTGTTCTTCACGTCTTATTTTTGAAAATACTTTATTTCAAATATTGGAAATTCCCAATTGGACTGTAGCACTTTCAGGATATAGCAAGTCTTTCATCTTCACTAGAGATCAGTTAATTGCTTTGAACACTTAGATGATGTAAGCCACTTTGATGTTACTTAATTGATTTTCTTTTTTATAATTTAAACAGGACTATCTTAAACAGGTGCTGGATATTGATCTTCATGCACAGATTCACTTTGGCAGAGTTTTTATGAAACCAGGGTAAGAAATCTTTTTAATGAGGTAGCTTGGATGGAGATTATATTCAGGAGCAGTACTGCCTGTGTATCTGAATTTGTTCATCTGTGGACTATTTGCTCTGAAATATTGTCCCATTGTTAATCCTGCTATAAACACTAGAGTAAGGGGAATGGAAGTCACTAATGTTACCAAAAAAAAGAAAAAAATGAGAGCCTTATATAAAAAACAAATACAGCTCTGTAACAGCTTAATTTTGGTATAACTTATTGGTTGATTTGGCTTCTGACAGTAAGATAGAATTTGATTTTTTTTGCATATTAATTCATCTACTCTTGGATATTTTCTCAACAGAAGCAAAATGACCATTTGTTTTATTTTCTAAATATTTTAAATAATAATGTAATACGTTCAGTCAAATTCCAATGCAGATCATAAATTTTCCTTTTCCATAGCCTGCCAACAACTTTTGCAACTCTGGATATTGATGGTGTAAGAAAAATAATCTTTGCACTCCCAGGTAAGATGTTTTGTGGATTACTTTTGTTGCTGTGCACAGATGACAAGATCTGAAACAGAATAGTGATGTTTCACAACACCCTTGTCTGGTGTTCTTACTCTTGTCCTCGGAATGTGCTGGTTGGGTTACAAGCCTTATGATTTTTTCCATCCAACAATTTCCTTGGCTTTTGTTAACATGCTATGCAGGGGTGATTTTTCCCACAGCTCCCTCCACGTTACAGATGAAGATTCTTTGAATGTCAGCACATCCACTCTAAAGTATTGAAAGTGGAGATGAGATCTAGTAGAGAGTGCCTAGGAATATGTCACAGAATGGAAGTTGTTAGTCATGTTCACACTTTGGAACATGAGAGGGCAGCAGTGCTTCACCTCCTGCATGCTGGAGGAAATCAGTGAGTTCAGAATAAATATTTATTTGGGAATCCACCTACAAATCTCTGTCCTCCTTAATTTTATTCTTTTGCTTTGGCTTTGCATTGATTTCTGACAACGAGGAATCCTTTTCTTGGTTAGCTAGTGATGTTCAGATGTCTCTACTGTTTTTTTATCTCATGTTTCTCTCTCCTGCTTCAATGTGTGTTCACCAGGTCAGAGATAATGGAACATCTCTCTCTTTCATATTATTTACATTAGAACTGCCTTTTAGAGAAGACTAGATGTGTAAGACAAGAGGTGTTTGACAGAAGTTTAGTCATACACCTCTCTTCTTAGTCAACATATAAAGCAGTAGAATTCTCCTCCACAATCATGTTGAAGCTTCTTGCAACTCTGTTAGGGAATAGAAAGTCACTTAATAATACCTATTTTTCCATTTGTCTTGGAAACCTTGAATTGAAAATCATGAGTTCATATGCATATGAGCTTGGACTTATACCTCTGCACAATAAGTGCTGGCCCCACCTCAGATAAATCTAGATGTAATAAGAAAGGTGGCAGGAGAACAGAAGCAAATGGTGGGGCATGAGGAACACAAAGCAGCTGTGATCAGAGCTGAATTTCAGGACACCATTATTAGCCACAGAGTATAGCTTTGAGGAGTTTTACTTGCCACATGCCACCCCAGACGTAAGTGGACAGTTGTATGCAGCATAGAAAGTTCTTCAGAATCTCTAGGGTATGATTATTATAAAAGTAGGGTATTGCTTTCACAGAGTAAATCAAGAGGGTTTCACCACCATTCTTTCTTTCTTTCTTTCACTACCATTCTTTGTCCTACAGGCAATCCTGTGTCAGCTGTTGTCACCTGCAATCTCTTTGTTGTTCCTGCACTGAGGAAAATGCAGGGTATCCTGGATCCTCGGCCCACCATTATCAAAGCCAGGGTAAGAAGCTTGTCCTGTGTTTGAAAGTTCTCTCAAGTTGTTGAAACACTACTGTTTGAGCTCAAAAGTTTGAGGGATCTGAACGCTAGGTCAATTCTGACAAGTTGAAGGAATTTCACAGACAACAGAGGCATAGACTTGAATCTGTTGATGTTAATATGCAGTCCCATGATTTCTAAAAGTGAGTGGCCAAGTAGTGGAGTAAGATTTACAGATAACATACGCAGCCATTTGCTAGTCAGGAAGGGAGGACACTTCACTGTAAAAAACATACATTTGTTTTAATGTGTGGTTAAAAAAGAATAAAAAATAGAGAGTAACCTGGAAATACTTAAGGAATAAGATAGTTCAGTATCAAAAACTACAAACATGAAAGTCTCTCTGCTCTTGAGCAGATTGTTTATGTAAGTAATCCATATACCCCACCTAAGCAATATGAATTCTTTAAACAATTAATGCGACTCTCATAAGAAATGGTGGATGTAGTAGCTCTTTAATAACCAGTCTTAAACCTGTATTAAATAATGTATTATTCTCCTATTTTTGTTTTAAAGAAGATACCAAAAAACAGATTACCTTTTACACTTTTTCTACTGTTCCTGGCATTCCAGAAACTTTTCTCTTACTGCTTATCCCTTGTGTCTCTCTTACATGCTTCCTCAGTAGTCCATCTTTTTCTTTATCTCATGGCTAAAGTGTTGTAAGACAGACAGCAATTTGTAGCATTCCAGTTTTGAGGAATGCGATGCTCCAACATGACCCTCATGTTTGCATATATTTTCCTGTGTGCTTCCATTAAATTTCATTTTGAGCAATCTCCTGTACGTCTTTTCATTTCAAATATTGGTCATTTCCTTTTTGTCAGGACTAGCAGTGCTTTGAATGTGAATAAATTTTTTATCTGTACAAAATGTGACCCAGAGACTAGAAATGATAAAGCTTTTCTTCCAGAGAGATAGTAGTATCTTTGAACTCCCAGTAAAAGAACAGCTTTGGAATATTCCACTTAATGCATGCAGACTCCGGCATACTCTTTGATATTGTAATATCATAGTTGTATCTCTCTTAAATAGTGCAGTCTCTACCTACTACAGCCTTTGATCTTGCTGTAGACACCATGTGGCCTAGAAATGCAAGTTTTTTAAAAGACTGTTATTAAGGAAGAAAGATTGAAGAGATGATTCTATTATCTTAGTGATATCTGAATACATGACATTTTCATTCTTTCTTTGCTTCTTCTACAGTTATCATGTGATGTAAAATTGGACCCCCGCCCAGAATACCATCGGTGCATACTGACTTGGCATCACCAAGAACCACTACCTTGGGCACAGAGTACAGGTTAGTGCCCAGTTACACAAACTGACAGATGCACTCGCAGGCCCTGTCAGTCTGCCATACATGCTTTAGAAGAAACAAAGAACAAAAGAACCAACAAACCCACATGCACATGTATTTTCATACAAGTTTTGTCATGCAGACTGATTTTCTGACTTGTGAACATCCATGTATACAGTCGTGCTACCCAGTCATGATATTGAAATTCATGCTGTGTCTTACCAACTTAATTCTTAAAACTTTATCGGAATAATCCACCTTTGCACACACACACATACATTGTGTGCTTTTTGTAAATACTCATCTGTGCTTATTTGCACTCAGAGGCACCTTTACTTTCTTTGTACTAAATAAACACAAGTTGAACCATAGCAACAATTCAGATAACGAACTGTGATTCTAACTGAACTGGAGAAGAAACAGCTGTATATGTTCTCTTAGTGCAGACTAAGACGTTTATTAATCATGTTTTCAATCTAGGGATATTTTTGGATATTCAGCTGCAGTTGAGATAAATTCTATATTTGAATATTTTATCTGTTTTGTAGCACATCACTTCTTTCCTTGCTCAAGCAGACTGGAATGACTTATCTGTCAATCCAAAAGTTTGAAAGCCAAGAAAATAAGGTGCATGATTTTCTACTGCATTTTCATTTTTTGGCAGTACAGCCAATACTACACTGTTTATCTCCAAGGTCTCCTATATAGCTTGTATCCCAGAGAAACCTATTCTTTTGAGTTGGTATATTTAAAAAAAAAAATTCAGATTGTGGTGGTTTTAGCCTCCATACAATCTGAACTAGATATACAAATTGAAAAAATAAAGTAATTATGATAGGATTAGAATCTCCAACATTAAAGTAATTTACAACAACAAAAATGAAGTACAGGTAAAGATCTAACAGAAAAAAATATGGAAGGCTGGATAGGAAAGCAATCAGCAAAGGAAAGGGAGTTTTCAAAACCAGAACAATGCAAAGCTGATTAATCTCTTCATAATTGTTTCTACCCACCTTTAAACAGATATATTGAAGCTCCATGAATATGTTAGCATATCTTTATAAGAACAGCTCTTGCTTCCTGTCTTGTGTGTTGCGGCATTTGAAATTAACTAACTGAAAAATTAACTGAACTTTTTCTCTCACCCTTCTGTAGGGAATCAGATGAGCAGCCGTCTGATGAGTATGCGCAGTGCCAATGGACTGTTGATGCTACCTCCAAAGACAGAGCAGTATGTGGAGCTTCACAAGGGGGAGGTGGTGGATGTCATGGTCATTGGAAGGCTATGATGTCACCAGCAAGAGCGAAGCTTTGATGCATGTCCACATATCATTGACTGTATCCTGTAATATGCAACGGCACAGCTAGTTTTTCTGATTTGGATAAAAGTTGATCAGTATAGTCAACATCTTGAATTATATTTCAAATGGAATTTAAATAAATACCTTTTAAAAAAAAAAAAAAACTTTAAAAAGAAATCTTAACAAAGAAATTTATTCTGATTATATCAAAGCAACTTTTTCCTTTCCTTGCAATTGCTTTGTGTGTTCAATGCTAGTTCTAATAGCGGTAGCTTTTAGTAGACAGCAGTAGGTGCCTGCAGAACTTGTGTTTTTTCTCATCTTTAAGATACAACTACTTATGCGCTTAAAACAAGGCTGTCTGCTTATTTATACTAGCGTAGACGACACTTGGATTTCCCTTATCAGTATGCTTCATAACCGCTTCACAGAGAGCTTCTGCTTGTTCTTTATCTTGTATCTCGTGTTGATGTGCACAGTGCCAAAAGCAGAGTGGCTGCACTGGGAATCCAATGAAGCCCCGAGGTTTCCTCACCTCGCTGTGCATTCAGGGATCTCTCTTGTCCCAGCAGCCACCCAGCTCAGTACTCTTGGGCAGTAACTGGATACCTTTTATTTCAGCAATCAAAAAATTGCTTCCTTAAGTGCTGACAGCCTTTTTAACCAATACATTTAAAAATGTACAGAACTAAAAACAAAAACAAAAAAAAAATCAAAGACTGATCTTGTACAGATATTAGTGTTACCAGCATTCGTGTGGAAATTAAATGAGCAAAGAAATAAAACTGATGTTAAACAACTCTGTACCATAACATTTTCTGTAATGATACTGAAACTTAAATGAATAAAAAAAATCCTCAATCATTATTTAAAATTTCAATTGTTTAGTGTTGTTGTTTGAACATCAAAAAGAAAATAGTGTTTTAAGAGGGTATTTCAGGTGAGGGAAGTGGACAAGAGGAAGGGAAATAGCAAATGGTATCTAGAGCCTCTCCTAATGTGCAGTATCACAAGCAAAGTGAAAATACAGGGTGAGCTTTCTCAAACTTATCTCCCAGGAGACAAAATGGAAGTAGTATTTTGGGGATTTTACAATTGTGCAAGTATTTGGGGGAATTTACAATTGTACCAGTAAAAGCTGGAGAATGCTTTTTTTTTTTCTGTTTAAATTGTGTAGCAGTTGCAAACAGCCCTTGTCCTACATTGTGTGAAATTTGATAGAGTTTGGATTTTTTTTTCATAGTGTTCTTTCTCCTTTTGATACTGGGAATACTCAGCCCTTTCCGGATTATGTATTCTGGTAATTTCATGTTTCATCTGTGATTAAAATCATATTGGTGTCATATAGTATCTTGCTCCTTGGAATGCATGGGTCAAACATGATTCCATCAGCTCCATTCATGAAGTCAAAATATTTGTCCACAGTACTGCTGGAGGACTTGGGAACATCAGCACAGAACTCTGTGTTCAAATTTTGACTGCTACAGTAAACCAGATTGGTAGTTCGTCAATAATTACAGAAGAAATCCCTGAGACTGCTTTTAAGACCAAACTCTTAGCCTTACAACAACCTAAATACTCCCTCCATAGGACTTACAAAGGTAGAAGGAAGGTGGGCATGCCAGTATGATGTTCAAAGGTACTCCAGAGACTAATCTTTCAGAAAAAACATGAACATAACTTGCTGATCGTATTTCTTTATTCCAGACCCTAATATTCACACCTGTAATCTCACTGTTTCACAGCAGGATGGCATTAAGTTAAATTCATGAATGCCTGTGTTTACTGTACCAATACTGTAAAACACAGAAGTAGCAGGAGAGAAGAATTAACACGTCTCTGATAAGTTATGTAGAACATGGCTTATTTTAATGAAAAGAGTTATTACATATCTAGGAATTACAGACAAATACAAGGCAGCATTTACAGTGAAAATACGAAATTTCTAAAGGAGACTAGTAACAGCAATGTGAAAGAAAATTGTTTATGCAACTGGAAATACTAGACAAATATAAAAAGAGATTTGAAGAAACCTAGCCATGAATATCTTGGGTATTACCGATATAAAAACCATTGCTCAGTGCAGATGTGGCAGAAAACTGGCTCTGTTCTATGCTGTGCATTGCTCCATTTAAACCATATCTTGGAATAATAACAATTAACCACCATGGTAATGGTATGTAGAGGTTAAAACAATCAAGATTTTTATTTCAAATCACAGCATAAACTGTTTTAGCCATTCTAATGTATTTTGTCATGCTCTCTGACCAGTATTCAAACTTCTGTGTAAGAAAATGAGCTTTACAATTTCTTTTTTGTTTTTCCCACAAACTGTGTTTGTGGTTTTCTTCTTTTCACATTATTTTCTTCATCACCCATACATGGGAATTATCATGTGTAGAAACATAGGCAGTGGGTCTTGTGAGTCCCTGCCATCCAGCTAGGGAAATCCTACAATGACCTACAAACAACTTTTGCATCTTGGCCAGCTACCGGAACTTTGATTATACTGTTAGAGAGGAAACGTCATACAAAAATTGGCCTTTCTAAATACTAATTTCAAGACCTTAATTATGGAAATTACAACATTAATTCTTTCTTGATATTAAAATATGCTAGACATGAAATGTCTTTAATCTCTAGGTAAGTATTAGAGAGCTGTGTGACTCCAGAGATACTAATTAGCACAAAATCTTTAGCTTTTTGTGATTCTGGAGCTGAAGGACTGCACTTAAATTATACTGCAACATAAACAGAACTTAAGGACAACATACAACTGGAGTCACCTTGCAGTTCTATCTTTGTCCTCCTCATCCTGCTGCTCTAAGTGTTAAAGCTCATCTCTTTTGACAGGTCTCAATCCAGATGTGGTGCTACTTGCCTCATGGACACTAAAGATGGCCCCTAAGCTGCAGGCAGCCTACATATACCCTGTGCTGAGCACATAAGTTGACAGAAGCTGGTACAGTAGCAGTGTTAAGTGCTGGTGTTAAGTGTTAAGGGCTGGCCCACATCCTGTTTGGGCAAACTCCCCAGGCTTGCTTTTGACAGCACTTGCAGGGCAGGGACTACATTTGGGAGCTAAGATTTGACAATGTGACATCTTATTTTGGATACCAGACACAAGGCGAAGATGGCCTAGCACTTCTATGGCCTTCCATTATCTTCCAGCACTTCGCTTCTCAAAACCAGCATTGTCGGCTGAATGGTTTGTGAGACTTTGTGTTGGTTAAGAAAAATACACTAAAAGAAAAGCCATAGGTGTGTTTGCTTACACCACGAGAGCACTGAGGTGTTTCCACGTAACTGCATTTGCACTTTCCAAAAAGAAGACAAGTACAGAAAGAAGAATGGTCAGATAGCAAAAAGGAGTAAGTATCGGTTCCCATTAGGAACTATGGGAGAATGTTAAATGAGAAGTCAGAAACCAATTCAGGCTATAAAGCCAACCAGTAGATTGGTCTGGCATGTAACAATCCTTACAGTCTTCTTAACTAACAAAAAAAGTAAGAACAGAAGAAGTAGGTAGATCTTAAATGCTTGTGCACAAAATTTTCCCAAAAAAAACTATTTTTTGTTTGCATGAAATTTGAAACTGCATGAAAATTATCATTTATGCTGACACTTTCCAAAAATTTGTTAGTCTCTTTGCTAAACTAGCCAACTAGCTGAAGTCAATAGTCTTTACTCCCATAAAAAAAAAAAAAACAAAGGAAATTTTAGCACTCCAGGTAAGAAGAGAAAGGACATTTGTGCATATAGTCAAAGAAAGCACTGATCAAAGTCACTAGAGAAGAAAAAAAAGGGGGAGGGTTTATTGTGGGGAGATGTGCTCCAACTGATGGTAGTCAAAGCAGCAATCTGTTGAGTAGAGACAAGGTACAGTTTCCCACAGCAGTAGTTGGTCATTAGGTTGCAATTAAGTGCTTTAACCTCATATTGTAGAACATGATCTCCAGTAACTGTACTGAATGGTTTGGCAAATGCCATCACCATGCTAAAGCTATCCAGACAAGAACCACAGTATTTACACCTCTTCAACATGATGCTGCCAGTAGCTTAACTTCTATATTTACTCAGAGTGAAAAAGCCACATCATTATTTCTTCTGTTTTCTTTTGTGGATTTGATTTTTTTTTTTCTACTGTGAGTTCTTCAGAATTAATCTGTTTTCTATAAAGTATATCCCAGCCTCCACCCAAAAAGGTGAGTCCCCATGGTAGATTTAAAGCATGTATGAAAATAGAGACACTTCCTGGCTAATTCAAAAGCCTGTGGGGTTTACAAACATTACAGCATCGTGATATGCTGCCAGCTGCATGTGTTCTGAAAAGGGCTTAGTGACTCATGTTCAGCATTAGAGTAAGACTTGCCCTGTGCATTCGTGCCATACTGCACACAAGCTGACAAAACCCTTAGAATACAAAGCCTTCTGAGGGCAGAGCACACATGCTCAGTTGCTCTAGCTGACTAACTGGTCTGGCTGGGGTTACTTGCTCAGCACAGCACTGTATGAAGACATCCAGTATGCTTTGCTTTTATTCAAAAACATGCATTTGCATTGATCCAACTTCAATTTGAAAATGCAGACAACAAACTTAATTTTTGCAGAATTAACTACAAGCAAAACTGAGGATTGGTTGTATATAGTAACTCTGTGATTAATCTGAACATACCAGAGAAAGTAAATGCACTAGCACGATCCTGATAACCAGTGATTTGAAACTAGAATTAAAGTAACTTCAAGGAAAGTATGAGGAAAGTTTTCTGGAAGACAATTGTATAGCCATGTGAAAACTACCTTATAAACAGCAGCAGGGTATGATTTCAAAACCCTGATTTACTCTTTGTAGTGAACAATGATGGATTGTAAGAATCATATCCTGAAGCACTTGTGTCTATAAGAAGCAGTCATATTGTCCAATAGCTAGCTGAATGTGAAAATGTCTTAAAAGAGAGGACTGGGCATAAGAGAAACTGGAGTGATGAAATAATCTGACCATGATTAAATTGTGTTACCAATCAGCAGAACACCAAAAAACTGTCCCACTCAACTAAGAAGAAAGCATGCAAAGTGGCCTCCATCTGTGCCTTTCTCTTCATAGATTTTACAGTATCCTAAGGTGCACTGGTGGGATGCCATTACCAGACAGAAATCTAAAAGATCAGCAGGACAAATGAGATCAAGCACATCAAGGACATGAAGCTTTTCAAAAACAGCGTAGTGTTACCAGTTCGACCAGCATTTCCTAACTAGGATGTTTGTCTGCAGTGGCCAAGTGATCAATCGCTTCATCATTCTGAAACAAGCTATTTGGCTTCCTCACAGGGACCCCACTTTGCAGCAATGTGCAGACTGGGCAGTAAGCCAGAAGAAGCCAGCCAAGATATTTGCAGACACAGCTTCCAACACTGGCAACGGCTGGCTCCAGCAGGAAAAGGCAGCTTTTGCGGGACAAACTCAAGAAGCTGCCAAGAGGATGGCAACATACAGCCAGAAACTCCTGCACTGCATCATCTGTGAGCCTTTAGGAAAAATAATAATAAAACAAATATTTCCCTGGAAAAAAAAAAATTATCTAAGAGGTCATATTTCGGGAAGAGAGTACAAATTCACTGCAGATATATAATGATACATCCCCCAGTATCCAGTGCGTGTTACAAGAATTGCCACATCTTAACAGTATTGTCTCTGTTTTGTTCCGAATCTGCCACCTCCTACCTTCCTTTGATGTCTCTTAGCTTTCATGTTGGAGTGGGCAATAAGAAGCCACCCTCACTTTGCCACCTGTATTTCTGTAGATAACTCTTGACTGGATTAAGAGTCCAAATCTACGGAGTCTGCCCTTTGTGTGTGGTCAACGCTCCATCTTAAAGGACCTACAATTGGATGTTTCTTGTTGCATCTCTTTGGACCTTCTTCAGCTTCACTATAGTCTCTGAGACAAGAAGACCAGAACTACATGCAGAATTAAAAGGCATAACTGTCTTTTATAATAGGCTAACAACTTACATCCTTCTCTATTTCCTAATATTTAATTACTGTTTTTCAGTATTTCTGACCAACATGTTTTCATAGATCTTAAAATGAAGGTAACCCTAAAGTCTCATTCTTAATTAGATGTGGTTAGCCTAGAAAAAAGTAATTGTAGATGATAGCTAAGGAAAACATCTTCTTCACATGCATCATTTTACTTTTGTCTGTGTTGATAACCTCAACTATTTCAACACACTTCCAATCAGTCTTGAGCAATGCATCTGCAGTTCTTTGTAGCTGTCTTTGTCTTCAACACTGCAAACACGTTAATATTGTCAGCAGTCTCTTTCAGTTCACCTTTTCTAATATATTTTAATATATTTTTAAATATCTTTATTAGCTGAAATCTTCTACACTACTTCTCTCAGGAAGTTCTGCACCACAAGAGTACAAGTAGGACAGGAGGTATTTCAATCCATATTTGTTACTTCCTGACCTTTTCTCTTTCATGGAAGATAGGGAGCTCAGGAAAACTTTCAGCAAGCAGCATCTTGACAAAAGGACACCTATAAGCATACATGTTACCTGGAGCATGTACAAGCAATACAAACACAAGCAGCTACCATGCTGCCAATATCAAAGCCTTTGCCAAAATCCTGAGGATATTCTGAGGTGCCAGACAACAGAGATAACATCAATTATCACAGATCCAGTATCAATTATTCACTATCCAGTATGAAAAGCCCTGCTTTGGTGATTTGGTAGCTGTGCTATAATATTGTTGCTTTTCCTTATTATGCCTGCTCTTTTACTGTGGTTTATTACCACCTGGACTGCCCACTGGTATGACCGCCTCTATGCTCCAGTTAAGGATGCTGTCACATTACTCTGGAGAACTGCCAACTGACCTGATAAATTCCACCTGAGGCAAGACTACCCTCGTCCATATATGAAGAAGCTGCAAAATAAAAAATGGGGCTTAATATTTTTGCTATATCTGTCCTGTCTTTGTACGAAGTTCCTGCAACATGTAGCTCCACAGTAAGTACTGCTGGGAAATCTCCTGGGATGTGGCTCTGCAGAGCCCGTTGGTCAGTAAGCATGCTGTGCTCAGAGGGATTCACACACAGGAACTTGCAGAAGAGCAAACAGGAGCAGTTGGTTGTGGTGTACTGTGCCTTTCTGAAAGCACAGCCCTTTAAGCAAATACTAGGTAGTTGATCATCACAAAAGGCATTGAATAGAGAGAATAAAAATGACCTGAGTGGGACTCACTCATCAGCCTTTCAGAAGAGAGAAAGAGGCTCAAACAGATGCAATGCTGTTTGAAGTCAGTTAAATACAAGGTTAGTTGGCAGTGTACATCCATGAGTGGCTTTCCATAATTTATATCCTACTGGCCAAACCCAATCAATTTTCCCAATGTGCTATAAAAAGCCACTGAACAAAGCAGAAGACAGGATTTAGTATGCTTTTGGCAGGCTGTGTTGGTAGGAAATCGTGCTGCAGCTTCCTCCATCAGCTGGAGTTTTTCTTAGAGGTGGTGGATGGTATTGGATGGAAGTAAAATAATGAAAATAGAAGTCCTTTATTAGGATGTATGATGGAAATCACAAATCCAAAAGAGAACAGAAATGGCACATAAAACAATCCAAATAACACACTGCCTCAGCTACTCCCAGGCCCATCGCAGGAACCTTTGGCTTTAAACAACTCATTTTCTCAAGTCTAGAGGAGCACAGGGACATGAGGGCAGGTGGGAACGCAAATTAAGGGATGTCACAGGAGGGCTTGTCCAGGTGTGAAAACCATCAATATGAGGTAATGGAAGGGCTCCTATGATCACTCTTCAGACTACCTGGAAGCTAGAACACCTTACAGGAAGAAGTGGAGAGCATTTTAGGATTGCACAAGATTTTTTATGTGTTTTGGGGAGGAACCGGAGGTGGTGAAAGGAATTGGTGTAGCAATTTTTGAGGAGGAACAGATGAAGGAATAAATAAACCCGCCAAGTACAAACAGATACACTTGTCTGGCCATGCCCTGTGCCTTGTCCACACTCTGCCGTGTCTTACTTAATGTAATTTCTTTTCCTGGGTGAATAAGGAATGAAACCATGCCAGGAGGGAGCTACTGAGGGAGCAGAGGAGTCCCAGGTGGCTCCTAGAGAGATCATGGGGTCTGTAGGGCAAGTGAGAGGTGTGGGTGTATGGGCATGAGTGAGGAGTATGAACCAACAGAGGAGGGGCTACAGCCTCAGGGTCTCATATGTCCATGTGCCAATCAACTTGAGAGACTGGGATCCAAGAGCCAGCTACAGGGCAGGCTGGGTATGTATGCTGGAGCTTACTGTTGGGAGCCAGCGGCACAGAGTTGCAGAAGCTTTTCACCCCACACCTCACTCTCCCAAAAACTATACAGAATTTGTCCTGAAAAATAGCAACACCATTTGCAATAGCCAATCGCCCAATGGCTAAGGAATTACTCTACTGCTTCCTAACACAGTCTTAGCTCTGACTCTCATAGTGCTTATACTCTGCATTCCAGAAAAGAGCTAGCTAAGTGTACACATGTACTTGGGAGGGTGGACGGGACTTGCAGCTTCTCTGGTTCAGGTAAGCACTATGACCATTTGTCTGCTGAGTCAGTCTCCTCCAGCTCTGTTGCTCACTTGTTGTGATGTTTAGAATTACCTTTCCATTGGCTAAAGAGAAAAAAGTAATTCAGTTCTGGAAAAACTATTTCTTCTTGTTGCTGTTGATATACCAACACTATTTATCTGTGTCTATGTCTACTACACAACTAAAATCCACCTGGGAAAGAAAAGCATAATTGACTTTAACACTGGATTGAAGTTGTGCAGTGGAGAGAACAAAAAACATTTTTGCTGGACGCTGCTGTGTTAGTGCATAGTACAATCAGACAAACTGTCTTGGGGGCTTTTACTTAAGGAAACAGCAAATGTGTACCTACACAAAGACTGCAATACACAATAGATCTTCAAACTGTCAGACAACATAATTCCTGTTTTGCAATATCAATATTCCTTCAGCCAGCCTGGTAATTACTCATGACCAAAACCCTGTCAAAGCACCAGACTCAGTTGAAACAGGTGTTATCACATTAGGGTGGGGAAAAAAAAAAGTTCACATCAAGAGCTGATTGTAACGAAAGGTTAGAGAAGCTGAAACCTACAAACAAGAGTAAAACATCTGAATATCCATACAACTTTAAACTGGCTCATTAACATCCTGGGCCTGTGCCAGGTTCCAGAGTGCACCAACAGACTTTAACTGCTCTGACCAGCCTCACCTGCTACCTCCACTTCATCCTGCCCCTCCTCTCTCACACACCACCACCTCTCATCTGGGAGCTGCAGGGAAGCTTTGGTCTGTGTCCCTGCTCCTCCTCTGAGCTGGGTTATGGGTGTGTTTGTCTCTATTCCTGACTCTAGAACAGATGTCCTTGAGCACGTATTACAGTCCTATCTCTTGCTTTATTTCCTCTTGTTCTTGCTGCTGTCTTGAATCCCAGGATGGAGACCTAAGATGGACTTGGGATTTCATTCCTCACCTTGTCTGATCTCATTTTGCCTGGTCTTGCTTGGGTCTGCTACTGGGTCCTTTTATCACCAATCCTATTCAGTTTATTCTTTTTGAATCCTGTAGGTTTGAAAGATTGCCCTAGCTGTTGACAATAATATTTCTGCTAAGGTTAGACACGGTTCTGAGCTCATCATCTGTCACAGGTTTTGTCTTGTTCTTCCCTAGTAGCCAGCTCTGAGAGGACTGTATCAGTGCAAAAATCTGTGATGATATCACAGAATCACAGCATCACAGAATGACAGGGATTGGAAGGGACCTTGAAAGATCATCTAGTCGAATCCCCTTGCTGGAGCAGGAGTACCTAAATAGTGTGTTTGTGTTACAAGGAAATACAGGCATAGTTATCACTACGCCCTTACTTAACCAATAAACATAATTGCTTCCAGGACCGTTGAGAACACAAACCTAGTGATGCATTATGATGCCACCAATGATGGGTTTCTAGTGCTGAGAGAATTCCACTGGGCTCTGCAGAAGGGATTAGTGTACTCTTGTCCTCTCTTTCTGTAGGTATATTCCTCTAGCTAAGCAATGGATTTCTGTGAGTGAAACAAGGTATGGAAGGGAAGTAGAAGCCTACTACATCTGTTTTTGTGGGTTTTTTGTTTTTTGTGGTTTTTTTTCCCAAAAATACAGACTAGGGATTTTCTGTTCTTACTGACATTCTGTTACATACTGTGCAGTCTTCAACAAATCATTTGACTTTGGTATCTACTTGGGATAATAGATTGTTAACTCTCCAATAAAGATTTAGAAAATGTAATTAATGAATAACCTTGACTTTTCCCTAGCCCCAACAGCTTGTGAAGCTATTATGTCCACAGAGTTCATTCAGTTAACTGCTGGAGAATTTTAACTTCACTCATCTCTATATTATTGACTCCCAATAAACACATAAGAGATCCATGAGACACAAAGATAGAAGTCACCATTCCAAACCACCACTGAGAACAGCTCAAAGACTTCTGTCATTTACAAAATATGTTGCTATATTCACGTTGGGGGAAAAAAAAATGAGAAAAAAAGGTTAAAAAAAAAAGGTATAGAACTGTGAAAAAAGCCCTATTAAGTTTTTTTCCCTTTGCACTTAAAATTGCATGGTCATAAAAATGTGTGTTGGGGAAATGTTCTGAGTTTTGTAGTATAATAAAATGCTGTATTTATTTATTTTTACAATCCCAATTTATAAACTTTCCTATTTTCCTTTTTCTTTTTAACATGTATATTTATTTTTGTTTTGTGGACAGGCGAAATAAGTAGTGAGTTTGACTCTAGATTATATCAAGTAAGAAATCCATCATGGGTGACCTCAAGAGACTTCTTAACCAAGGAGAATATGCTTTTTTTGGCTCTGCTCCCATGCTTGAAAGCAGGTTTATTCAGGTAAAAATAATTTAAATGATTTTTTGTTTTGCATGCTCAATGTAAATTTGATGAAATATCAAGCATCAATGTAAAATTGATGAAATAAATTACTTTTTTCTTTCCTTCCTCTTCTGAACAGTTTCTCTTCATTCATTTACTCCCACCGCACATATTCTCATTTAGAACAAAAATAAAGACAAGGATATAATGTTTCTCTTCTCATACAGTCTCATGGTCTAGAATCTCAGCAACAACTATGCTGAAAATTAGATGATGTCCAAGAATGATGTTTTCATTCTTCTTTGTCAGTCCCTGCTTTTTCCAGTAGGACAGTGTTATTTTCTAGTTTTCTACAAAATTTTCTAGTTTTGCGCTAGCTCGTTAAGGTTGTTTAGCCATCAAATTTAGTTCAACCTACCCTAAAGAGCTGTCAACCTTCCTCAGTAATCTTCCTATTACTACCTCTGTCCTTTCAGTATCCTTTACTGGCGACAGAACCCTTCATGACCTTGGCAACAGTCTGCAAGTCTACAATATTACATTCACAGTGTATCTAAAACACGTGAGTTCTACTTGTAAAATGTACATCAACAGAGCTTTTTAATAGGGTTTCATCACCTCACTGTGATAACTGCAACATCCTTTGTTCTTGCCTTGATTAACTGAATCTTGCATTGTTGGTACACGTGCAGAATGCTAATTAGCTGCAAGTCTCTATTTTCATGGTATTTGATTGATCCCTGCTTTATTTATCAGACCCAATTTATTCTCTAGGAGGCTGTTGCCTTAAACAAACAGCCTGTGAAAACAGCTTCATCACTGACTTATTCCCACTAGATTTAAAAAATAATAGCCTTTGATCTATTTTTTCATATTCCATGTCTTACACTTGGAAAGATCTTCTACTAGATATCCACTAATTTAATACACTGTTATCCCTCAAATTTCTTCTTAGAATAGTTTTTTCTCTGATGTCTACCAAAAGCCAATTCTGACAATGGTAGATACCAAGTGATTTGAGCATGCATATAAATTTTTTTCTTAGAATTTTCTCATTTCTTTTTTCTGTCATTTTGTGTCTTTCACGTAAGTTATCTGTAATCTTTTTCCATCCTGTACTTTTACATCATCTATCAAGATCCTGGCTCAAAGTGAGGTCTCATTAACATCGCAGTAATTCTGACAGACATTGAGTCATCAGAACAGAGTGTCTCTTCATCATGTGTACAATAAAATTAACTTGACATAGTAGCCCAGAAGTCTTTTCTTACCTCAGCAGTCAAATACCTAATGATGGAGACTACAAAATAATCAGTGATCCTTCTTTATCCTGATTCAAATTTCTTCCTCTGTTTTCACTCATATATATACCCATTTCATTATTCCATGTTCCCTTCTCTCCTCACCATTTCATTACATAAGCCCTAGGAATCCCAGGCTGAATCACTGTGAAATATCTTTGAAATATATTCTCTGAGAGTGTTGTTTTTTTGTTGTTGTTCAGATTAACCAAAGAGGGGAACTGATTAATCTTCACAATCGACCGACCTGCGTGACCATCGGCATCTGTGCTGCCCGTTCACCAATGCCCAGTGGAATGCTGCTAGCACACAAGGTGCCTGTGTCCCCACAGGAAATAATGGCAAATCTCCAGAAATTCTCAGAGAATCCATCTCAAGTGGAACAGCTAACACTTAGCAGGTGAGTGAGCATTGAAAAGGGTTAAATAAGTCCTTGAAGAGCTTCCCCCTTCCATATGGTTTTCCTTCTTTTAATAATCAGATTATGAACAGATCTCACATTTGCACTTTCTTCCAGCATTAACACAGTGAAGTCAGGAGTATCACTGAAATTTAAAGACACAAATTTAGGCCTCACTCTGGTCATCGTTTTAGGCCAGTGCTACCCATATACATATACACAGATGGAAAACGACTGGAAAATACCTAGTAAGTTTTAAAAAAAACAAAAACATATCAGAAGCAGAAAACTGGTGAAAAGATTGGAGGTGCAGGTTTGTCAAGGAAAAAGGCAGTGGAATAAAGGCATTGGAAAGAAGCTGACATTCTTTGTCTCCATTCTGTGCACTGCTGCTCAGCATTTCTTCCAAAGACAGTGTCACTCAAAGAGGAGTGTCCAAATCTACTCAGCACCTTTCTTTTCCCTATTCCAGTTTCTCAGTTGTAGTCTAATTCTATCTTCAAGTCTGATGACATAATATCTTTTTGTTTTTTTCAGGTTCTTGCCCTTGAAGTTTGTAGAACTCTCTGTTCACAGCACAGATAAGAAACAGCTCATGTTAAAATTAGTAAATGGCCGTTCCTATTATCTAGAGCTCTGTGCTCCACCAGACCAACAACAGCAACTATTCCACCACTGGTTGAAGCTAATCTCTCTCCTGAGACGTCCAAAAGATACTAGCAATACCAATGTCAACATAATATGTAAGGATTCTGGCATGAGTCATGAGAAAGCTCCCAGCCCCAACAAGTCACCAGACAATGTAAGTCTTTGGCAAACAGATATCAAATCTTCAAGCTGAACGATTAGAGAGTATAGTTTCTATCAGTGTTCTATATAGTATCTATCAGTGTAATCGGTACTGTCTCTCTGAAGCCAAACCTTTCATATGTTTTGAAGGATCTATTCTGTTTATCAAAATAGCTGGCTTGTTGTAAACCCCCTGCAAAAGATCAGGGTAAAAGGAGTGAAAACACTGAGTGCACCCTAGCCCTGATAAAACTGTAATGATCTACAAATGCTATACTATAAAATGTTCAGTGTTTAGTTTTTCCTTGCAGTTATGGGTATTCTCTTAAATGAATTTTTGGGACTCAATTCCACAAATAGTTGGAAAAAAAGCAGAAAAGGAAAGACACGGCACAGATGAGACTTATAACAAATGCTGGTATGCTGATAACGAATAAGCAAAGAGGGCAAGTACATTTGATCTATTTAAAGGACAGAAAAAGAAAATTCTTGAAAGCAAATGCTACAGTGGACAGCCAGACTGGTAGAAGGCAGCTATTTGCTGAATAGTTCATATATAACAGACTGGCATACAGGAAATTATCATCAAGTTTCAGTTGTGTTGATCAGTGATGTGTGAAGCATTTTTAATGTCTGTTGCAACCGTATCTGTTTAACTTTCATTTTTCTGTCTAGAGCAACAACTCACAAAACGTGCCTAACCCCAAAACAGAGGAAGAAACTGTTACTGAACAAACCTCCTCCAATCAAGTTCTCTACTCAGATAGTGTGGGTTCCACCGAAAAAAGTGAAAAGGAAAGGGCAACTTTCAACAGCTCCCAGGAAGCAACCAGGCTAGAAACCACCATGCAATCAAAGAGTAAAGATCCTCTGGATACAATAAACAGCAAAAGCAAAGAGAGAAGGAAGAGCAGGTAAATATGGTTGAGAAATGATTCTGGTATACTTGGTTTTCAATGCTGAACTTTGAAATTAAAATGTGTTGAAAATTTTTTTTTTTTTTGGAAAATATATAATTTAATAATATAATAACACCTTTTCAGACTGCAATTCTCCTGATGTCTTAAATGTGCTAGGAAGCTGAAGAATATTGGGTGGGGTTTCCAATTAGCCATACTCTGGCTTCTCAGCTGTTCAGGTTCTTTTGAAAGACAGTTTCCATGTGCCTTCGCTTCAAAGCAAGCCTTACCACATCATTTAGCAATAGATATTCCTACTGCAGACAGAAAGAGTTTAAAATAGCATCTATTTAATACTGGTACATAACAAGATTGTTAAGGTAAATTTTGTTGTTGTCTTTTTTGTTAGTTTGCTTTCGTGGGTTTGTTGGCAATAGTGTTATCCCCTTGGTTGTCTACAACAGCGTTGTGTTTTTTCCTGAACTTTTTATTTATTTATTTTTAGGACAGACAAAATGAAGCCAAAAAAAGAGAAAACACCGCAACCTTCAGGTATGATGGGTTTTCTAATATTTGGCCATTTCCCCAGTGTTATTCCTACTTCAATAATAGATGAGGGAAGCTTAAACTTCATGAGCTGGGAGCTGTTTAGAACAATTTTTTTCTACATTTGTATTGCCAGTAGATTAATATTTGTATAAAAGTGAAATAATATTTTTAGAAAGTACTCTTTGCTACACCCCTGTTCTGAACACACCTCACCTTGCAGGGTTCAGTGCCAGGTTTCTTTTAGAAAAGCCTTGACACTTGACATCACTGAAAAATCAGGTGAAATACACTCCAATGAGAAGGATAAGAAAGCTCTATGCTATAGAGAGACGATATTGGCCCCTATTTCCTCTTCCAACGTGTCATAAGGCTTCCCAAAAATCCCTGGTAGAGCATAAATTTGCTTCCAGGCAGTGTGTCTGCAGTACCCTCAACCATGAATGTGTGTTCCTGGCAAGATGTGGACCTATTTTGGAGTAACCTTTTCAACACCATACTGAGATTAGCATTAGTGTCCTTCTTGGCATTCTGCATTTCTGCATAAATCTCTACAGAACATTCAGCTACAGCACACAGGCATCTCACAGACAGTCTTTTCTTACTGTTCACCACTTGCCATATTCACAATCCCCAGTTTCTTATCAGCGATTATGCACTGTTACCTATGCCTGCCAAGAAATAACAAAGACTGATGCTCTTAGTTTGCTGATGCCCCCCACACCTTGTCTCTAAGCTCACTGGTCATTCTGCATACGAGTGAATCAGTCTCTTGAACAACAGCTTTCACAGGCTTACTACACAGCTTTTCCATTTTACTAAGTTATGAAAGATTAAATGATATCTTTTGTCCAATCAACCTCACTTTTTGTGAACATGATGCTACTGCATGCTTCTCTTTTTAGCTGTGGGCTGCTTGCAATTCCTTCACCTGGCTAAGAACATTTCCCATTGTTCTCTCTTTTCTTTTCGTAACAGTCCTTTTTTTTAAGTCACTCCTCCCCCGTGTCTAATTGTTCCTTTCCTCAGTCACTCATGTCTTTTCATCTTTCCTCTGATTTCTATTCTTTTCTCTAGTTTTGGATTATCCTTTCTCTCACCTTCCACATTTCTCAAATCCTGTTCTATGTCTTTTCCTCATTTTAAACTCTACCTTCCTCCAAATATGTAATTCTTCCACTGTGCACTTGTCTCTTCTCTTTTTCTTCATCTGCTGACCATACTTCTGCTGGTATGCATTCTATTACTTGCTTCTGGATTTGCCCCATTGAGGCAAAGGCAGCATCTGCTCCCCTAAGCTTACCAACCTGCAGTCTCCGTTCACTTCTCAGCTTGCTGATCAGCTTTCAGTAGTGAACAGAAATGATCTTCACACATCCCCAGCCAGCTGAGAGCTATGCCTATATCATCTCAACTGATACTAGCTATGCACAGACTTTTTATGCCTCTCAGGTGTTCAGCAAAGACTAGAGATTATTTCTGCTTAGAGATGAGTAGGCGAGAAGTAGTTTTTAGGAGCAACTGAAGGGGAATAGCATGGGAGAAACAGAAAAGGCCAGTTTGGAACACAGGGCAGAAATGCTAGTAAACTCCCCCACTATTTGTAAACTGAATAGAGAAGTAATCAGAAAAGTCTGAAAATCAGTTGCCTCTGGTTCCTTCTTCTGTGGTTCTTGGTGTATGTTCATCTTCTCCATCCTTTTCTTACTTTTGACTCCAGCTTCTTTTCCTGCACTGTTCTGAGCTTGTCCTCATTGTGGTTTTGGTTTGCTTTTTTTTTTTCAGGAAATCGAAAGAGTGGCAGTAAGTCAAGCATAGGCTGCTTCAAATTATACTTCAGATGATTTGTCAGTGAGAAGGAATAATAGAAAATAAAGCAAAGCATCCTGTCATCAGATGCTTTTAAAACAGGGGCCAGACACATACAGAATAAAAAAAAAACCCGATGCTGCAGTCTTCAGTTCTACAATTTACTGCTGAAACAAAAACTCTATATTTCTCTGTATTTAATTCACAACTAGCAGTAACAAATATATTTTGTTCCTTGACATTTTATCAGTGACTGAGGCCATTTTTCAGGGAGAAGACTTTGTAACATGCAGCAGAAGGCAAAGAAATTGACATTGAATTAATGCTTGAGTATGGCTTACACATTTATGCAGCACTGGGAAAGCAATTTTCAAAGCATTGCAAGAAGACAAGTGATAGTGAACAATACTATGCTAGGAATGCAAAATCACACTAATACAGAATGTTATGAACTTCTAGATTAATGTGAGTAGATCACCGTTAGTTCAAGAACCTTTTGTACAGCTGTGCAAGCTGATGTAGCTGTCTTCCATTTCTCTGCCCACCATACAAAAAAGCATCTGAAGCTCTACTACATTTACCAATTGAGGCAACAACAGATAGTTACCCAAAAACCAACTAAATTCTCTGATACCCACTCTGTATACACATTCCCCACTACTACTTTTGTACCTGGCGTTGGGTTTCTGTGTAGTTTTAAGCATATGAAGTATTTTAATGAAATTTTGAAGCACTGTAATCATAGCCAAGCATGATTACAGGAGAGGGAAGACTCAGTAGGCTTTTCTGCAAGTGAGCACAGAGGATATACATAATTCATAGATTCAGAGAAGACAAATGCCAATCTAATGTTCCTTGAGAAAATAAATTAATTGAATACTCTTTGATGCAGCCTGCCTGTAAATAGATTCCAATCTATGATGCCATTATAAGCAAGTGGTAGTAAATTCAAATTCTAGATATCACCAAAACATGAACAAGACTGTAATACCATTCAGTGTACTTGGAGACTCCAGAGCTATTTTCCACGGCAGAAGAACTTTCCATGTTTTATTTATCAAAAGAACATAGCTGCATTTATTGACAGGAAGAAATCTTTCGGTGGTCCCTGAGAAAATGTTTGTACAGCATATTTTCTGTTTGAGGGACAGTGAGTTACATGATACGTGGTTTATGATGTGCTGTTGTCAACTACATGAACAAACAAAACACTGCAAGAACAACAATCAGTAACAGTAATTTCACTAAGGCTTGTAGAGAGACTGGCTGCAGATGCTTACTGTCATTGACTTTACACAAGTGAGGAAGTGAAAATGAAAACTATGGATCACTGGAAAACTAATGATAATGCATTTTGAATACTTTTAAATAAAGTGTACTGCATTCAAAAAGTCTGTGAAACAATTTTTTTAACTAGCACAGAAGTAATATCTATGATACTTCATATCAAGATATGCTGCATTGTATTTCTCTTTGCTGACTGAAGACACAGATACAGTCCTTTATCTGCAAAAACCAAGATCAGTCTCAGAACAACTTACTGTACTACCAGAAACATTCACTCTTGTATCCTAAACTGTGGTAACTCTGATATACCTTGAAGGGGCACAGAGGATTGCTGCAACATGCAAATGTTCCTCAGTTCACTGGAACACAATCTAAAGTGCTCTCAATCAGTGCTGAGCAAAACTGATTGCTGTAACAAATGTGTAACTTCAGAGTATCAGCTTTTCCAGATGGTTGGGAAGATGGTTGAATTGTTGCATAGCATATGCAATAAAAATATACTATTGATCACCGAACCTGAAGCAAGGAAAAATAAATCATTACGGATGCTTGCTGTGTTACATACCAAAACAGTCTTACACTGAGCTGATTCATAAGATTGGTATGCAGTATTGGCTCAAGATGCCAATGCAGGCTATCAGCTCCTCTGAAAGAAAAATAACTGCTGGGTGAATGACAGTCATTGAAGATCCTGCAAGCAGTAGAGCTATGAAGCGTAATATGTTTGACTACACTTCTTAGGAAATAGAGCAAAATAAAGTGGTATTAATGTAATATGTTCCAAAACAGTTTTCAGTTTGAATGACTTTTATTTCCTCTGCAACTTTCTGTCAAGATGCAGATTCTCGAGAATGGTATAGAGTTTACACTGCAGCCCACAGATTTATCCAAGAATAGTGAGGGCAGTCCACATAGCTGTGTGGAAATGATTTATTTCTGTCAGTTTGAAAACAATGTCTTCCTTCCTTAGAGATGACTATGTAGCTGCTATTGCTATCTCCAGAAAGGTAATTAAGGCTTTGTTTATGGCAACAGATGATAAGTATATTTTGGTGCTGTCCAAATTTTCACAAATCAAGCATCTGAAAAATGCCCCTGCTGCCAAAGAAGAAGGAATGAAAATCTATTGTCATCTTATATCTGTGTAGAAAACATTACGCTGAGATCAACATGGATATCTACAGAGGAACTGGATGCCATACCTTTATTTCCTCTGTGACACAACACTCTAGATTTACGCATATGTTACTGAGGTATGTGTGAAGGATTTTTTTTCTGACAGTATTCACCCAACAGCAACCCAGATGTCCAGATTAATCTCAGAAGTTAAGGATTCTTGTCTGAGACTGGGTTTCTTAATGTTAGTACATCGTGCAGTTGAGTGGACAGAAAAATTAAGAAACCAAAACTTCATGAGTTATTACACTTTTTGGCTTCAAAGCAGCAGTTCTCAGCAAGTGCTAGTTAATTGACAGGCAATGAAGTACATGTGAGGACTACAGGGAAATGCTATAAAAATAGCTATAAAAATGCTAGAAAAATGTTATAAAATGATGTGTGCTCACAGACCCAAATAGCTTTAAACTGGACTAATTCTTCATATCGAGATCAATATCATTATTTATTATCAGTATGGATGGGTTTCAAGGTATATATGTTATTATCTATCAATTTTAGGGTCATACATAGAGCACATTATTTCCTACTAGCATATTTCTCAAAAATAAAAAAAGTCTCTTCTAATTTTAGTTTCAGAAAAATTCCAGTATAACTTAGCAGTTATGCAGATGTTTAGGGTTCAATTAAAAAGGATACTAATGATTGCTTTAGAAGCTGAGAAACAACAGACATGCTGACTGGTAGTTAGCTGCTGCACGTGTTGTTCATAATCTTTTGGAAGCAAGCTCAATAGCTGGGGTAATAATCAAATGAAAGTTTTAAAAACAGTAGTTCTGGAAGTGATTCTCCCTCATAAAAATTCAGGCAGCCACGTGGATACACTACAGAATACCCACTATTTTTTTTGTTTGTTGTACTTAATTAAAGTATAGCAGATAAGCACAAGCAGAACTCCTACAGCAAACAAGATTGATAATATAATATTAACAATGTAGCGTGGAAGATTATTTTGGTGAAGATTTAGAAAAAGGGAGCAAGAAGTAGAATTATGGGGCTGGTTATGTATGCCTTACAGCTGTCCTGCTGTATATCTAATTTACTCTCAGGAAAAATATTTGCTGCATTTTTTTGTTCATGCAGTATGTAAACAATATACTACAGTGACTTACTTTTGACTAATAAATACATAAAGCTTAAGCTTATAATGTAGCATTATCACGTAGGTGGGTACCATCATTAACATAATTACTACCATTAAGCTACCTTTCAGGAAAGGTGACCTCACCTAGGCACCACAAATATCTTCATTCATTAGGATTTACTGCTTAAGTATTTTTCTTAGGCAGTTAGGTTTAACTCTGGAAGGCAGCTCAGCACCACACAGCCACTTGCTCACTCTATCCACACTGGGAAGGGGAGAGAATCAGAAAATACAAGAACCTGTGGGTTGAGGTAAAGACAGTCTGCTAGGTGAAGCAGAAGTTGTATGTGTTAGCAAAGCAAAACACAGAATTAATTTGCCACTTCCCATTTGCAAGCAGATATTCACTGATTTCTAGGGAAGCAGTGCTCATCCCATGTAATAGTTTCTTAGAAAGAGAAATACTACCACTCCACATGTAACGCCTTTCTTTCTTTCCTCCCAGCTTTTAATACTGAGCATACGCCATATCGTACGGAATATAGGGATTGGTCATTGAGGTCAGCAGTCCTGGCCACGACCCCATCAAGCTCCTTGCACACTCTCAACCTCTCCTGGCAAGGCTGCATGAGAAGCTGAAAAGCTCTTGGCCCTGTGTAAGCACAGCTCAGTATCAGCTAAGTCACTGATTCATTTTCATCAAGTATCTGAAACACATCACCAGACAAGCCTCTACAAACAAAAACAACTGTGTCAGATCAAATCAGGACAAGTGCTTTCAACCATTTAAACTTTAGTTGATTCCTCCCATATTTTGCAATCAATCTCAGTTATTTCCTAGTTTTTTATTTCTTTGCAAAGGTTTTATAAGAAGCTCCACAGGGTAAAAAAGTAGATGTGAAAAAATAGCTTTTGCTCTTAATAACAGATTAAAAAAAGTAATCAAACTGCCAGACAAACTCAGCAAAAGGTATGTGCACGTTCACACCAAGGCAGGTTCACACTAAATTCTGAGTAAAATCCTGTCTTGACTTTGGACTTTAAAATGCATCCAGCCTCAAAAAGGGAAAATGGGGAAGAACAAAGTGGATTTTAATTCAAATTAGTAACTGGTACTAATGGCAAAGCAGGAGACAGTTTTCCAGAGATGCATCAGTTTACTTTGGATCCTTACAGATTAATTCTAGATCAATTTGACAATGGACAGCTGTGCAGAGGAAGGCACACTGATGGCTGAAATAATATCAAAAAGTTAGACAAGTATAAAAGTAAATTGCAAAGAAGAGCAGAAACTACAGTTGGAAGATCTAGAAGCAGCAAATAGATATAAAGAAACAGATAGATGAGGTAAACATTTATTTGAATATAACTCAATAGGGAAAGGTAAAATGATGCCTAAAAAATATTATTTTTATCATCTATTATCTTTCTGGATTAAACACTGTGCCCCAAGCCATTCCATCAACAACTCCACTTCCAGCTTTACCCATCTTCTGGGTATGGTTCCTGTATCAGTGTTTAAGACCCCTCAGTAAGACACGAGTAACACTTGTCAGACTTAAGACTTCTCTTCTGGATATTAACATATTTTTACTGGTGAGCTGCTGTTAGGTTTGTGACCTCATTTGTAAATATTGAGACTTCATGTGCAATTTTGGATCTGAAGGATTAAGAAGTAACAGAGGACAAGAGAAGCCAGAAAGGAAAATATTTCAGCCACCAGATGAACATGAATGCAAAATGCAGTCACTGGATAGAAAGGAAGGAATAGTTCTAGATATTATCAAGGATCAGAGCATGACCATATTTTAATCCTTCATATTTGCTGTCCAAATTCAAAGAAAGCTGAAAGAACATTGGTTTGCTGTATTAATTTTGAAATTCAGGGTTTCTGTTGATATGTCATTGAGGCCAAGACATTTTTTTTCTTGCCAGATAAATAACCTAGCTCCTGGACTTCTGAATTTTGCATGCTTCTTTGAAACACTAGACAGTGGGCACTGCTAGCCCTGTAGGTAGACTAGTACTGGTATTACATTCTTTCAGATGACTGGTTCATCTGGACTAGCTGATCTCCAGAGGTCCTTTCCAAGTCCTGATTCTGGAATTATGGTATTTATGTGTCCTATTTACAACAACCGATAGATTTGTAGTCAGGAGATAGATATCATATAGTTATAAATCAAAATAGAAAGGATATTGTTATTTCTCCTACAACACAGGGATAAGTTTGAGCAGGAAGCAGCTCACTTTCATTCACATTCTGTTAAAAGTGACATTTAAATGTGATTATCCAAGACACAGACACTCAATACCTAAAAGCCAAAGGAAAAATTCCTGTGAAGGTCCCAGAGACAGAAGGAAATCAGCCTATTTAAATAGATACCACGCATAAAATCAGAGAGAAAAAAATAAGACAATTTCTCAAAACTTTGCAAGAATAAAAGATCAAGAAGGGTGTTAAGATAACAACAAAAGCCAGAGAAAGGTTAAGAAAAATGGGTTAAGAAAAGGTTAAGAAAGAAGATGGGATACAGACTGATATCAGGAAGGCAAGAATTCTTTAGAGATTGCAGAAAAAAGAATTATTTTGGCAGATAAAAAAGGGATGACACCGACTTGGAAGGAATACAAGATGAAGTTGGAAGAGAAAGTACATCTGTTGTACAATAGTTGTTCAGTGAGTTTAGTGATAAAGAGTTTAGAGATAAAGGGGAGGAGAGTAATGGGGAAGACAGATGGGGATTAGTTCTCCTCCAGCCCTCACTGGCAAAGGCACTGTGGACTCTGTGGGCTTTTGAAAGAGCATTCCTTTTTGCATAGGTAAAACTTCTGTTCAGCTACACAGTGACATAAAGGGGAATTTTTACCTAATCCTTCTGTGATTTTTTATTCTCCCTCCAGAGGGCAATGGTTTCAAAGTAAACACTTTGTCCTGTTTGGATGATGTCTGGACTTGCCAAAAACATTTATTTTTCCATTGATTAGAATCAGCCAGATTTAGACTGATCAGCAGTTATGTCATCACCTTGCTGGCCAACAGTGACACTAAAATGTAAAACTCAGATAACTGAAAGTAAACATATTCTTTGTAAAAATACATGCATTTGTTTCTGGAATGAAGACATCAGCCTTAGAAAAAGAATGTTCTTCAGTAGTAAGGCTGCCTTAATACCTCGTTTCTGTGGCTCCAAACATGCTTTTGTGATCCCACAACCACTGATAATAATACTGTTAAAATTAAACCTCTAAAATCAAGGTGTTCTAAGATCCAAACTCAAAAAAAGGTTTTAGATGCATATTTATTTTCTATTAATTTCTGCTTAAATATTGAAAACTTTGAAGAATAGATGGAATGGGTTATTTATAATACTTTGGTACGTCATTTTTCAAATTCCTTTGAGAACTGTGTTACTATATCCTCATGTGAACAGCTAGGCAATTAAGATGAAACAGATGACTAAGAGCTCTGATTTTCCCAGTCAGTCATCTTCTAATTGTCCTTCCTCATCCTCTTATTCACCTTCTTTCTCTGTATCTGTTTTCTAATTTGCGTATTTTGTTAAATTCAAGATGTTGATTTTCTCTCAGCAGTTTTTGTATTCTCAGCATGCCAACAAACAGCATCCACAAGGCAAAACAAACCAGCAGATCCATCCATTTAAATTGCTAACATAATGATTTAAAAGAGAAAAGTTGTCTGATGCTTTACAAATAATGCTGCTGATCCAGTGCTCTGTTGCGAAATGTTTTCAGGTATGACAACTTTTTGGCCTGATGGAATATTTTAATCTGTTGGATAGAATTAGCCAAGTCCTCCTCATTCAAGCATCTTATGAATGGATTTGCCAGATGGGCAAAGGCTAATATTAGGGATTGTGAAAGCCAGAGGGAGGAGATTGGTTACCAAAGAAACAAATAGATCCTTAAGCAGATATATCCAAGAGATATCCGAAGCTCAGTCTTAACCTGGTCTGGCAATCCATTCTGGCAAAAGATGAAAACTTCAGCTACACATTCAAGAGAATGTGTACAAGAATGTACAAGAGAACAAAGTGGGAAGAAGAGAAACTCTAGAACTGTTGTGAATCCTTCTTTGCACTATGAAAAACTGCACAATATATTGAAGAAAATTCAGTTAAAATGGTATAAAAACTGGCTTTAGGGCAACATGCAAACTAGAGACAATAAGACTTTCTGTGAGGGAAAGAGAAGTGCTATCAGTTGAGAGAAGCTGTAATTGGAATTCATTATTATTTTTTTTTAATCTCTTTATCCTAGCCTTGCATGTAGAAAAGACATTAAACTAGAGATGGGTTTGGATGACGATGTGAACAGTCAACTGCTAAATCTACATACTTTTTGCAGCCATTATATCTTATAGACAAGTATCGTATTTTGAAGAAGTTCTCAGACCTTTTGCCAAAAAAGATTTTTTAAAAAGGTTCGTGTGAACTTCCACTATTTTCAAATGAAGGTGAAAAGAATGATACTTGGTTCTGTTCGGTCAGGAATAACTACAATCACATTTTCCCTTCATTTTCCTTTTCCAAGTAATTAACTGCAATCCACTGATACTTAAACGTCATGTAGGGCTGCAGTTCTCCCACTTCCCACTTACCGGTCAAAGTGGAAAGATCCAGTTAAGTGCAGTTGCAAGACAGCTAGGCATTACTATCCTGAGAAGGGCAAACAAAAAGATATTCTGAAAATTGCCAACAAAAAGACATCCCAGGAAGTTTGAGCCACATTGTGCAAAGGCAGAATACTTTCATTGTTTCATTCATAGGTAACTGGTTGGCTTTTACGTTAACATGAAGTCAAGCAGAGTTTATACAGTAAGAAAAGTGCGGCATCTGGTTTGTGACATAAAAAATTTGTGTGTTTAGAGGGGATCCAAAGAGAACACAGAACAGAGTAGAACTGTAAGAAGTTGAAGGTCTTTACCTGAATTTCATTATGGAGAATGACTCGATTCAGAGTTAAATGATAAAGTTGTAAATGGTTAAACTGAAGAGAAGAAAGATGAACAATGGAAAGGTATCTGTTTAGACTTTTTTAGTGGCTTATGAAAGCCTTTCTATATTCTGGTTTTTTAAGTATAGCATTTCTTTTAATGATAAAGATGTAGGCGGGCTAGCCTGAAAATCCAGGGGAGGGAATACAGAGTTTCGCTCACACACTGCAGTGCTTAAGTCTGTGGTTCTGTGAAACACCGTGGCTGATGCAGACAGCCTGGTAAAGCTGCTCGTAATGCCCGCTTACCTCTGCCGTTCCACACGCTGCGTTCCGGGCCGCCTCCGCGCCTCAGCCCCCGCTCACCCACCCACAGGCGGGTTCTCAGATGTGAGCAAACGTGTTCCTTCCAAGCCTGGCTGGGGCCAGTCCAGCTTGTCTGTCAGCAGCGGTGCAGGGAGAACAGGGGGGATGAGGAGGAGAGCAGGGGTGAAAAGGGCCGGTGGCACGGGGTGCCTGGGAACGGGCCGGCAGGCAAACCGGTTCCGATCAAGGTGGGAAGCGCTCCCACAGAGGTGTCCGACTGGGGAAAGAGAGGGAGCTGTGGCAGAATAACGGGCATGAGTGTGGATGGGAACGGGAGCACCGGCCCTCGACGAGAACTGGGGCGGCAGCTCCTCTCCCCGCGCAATCTCGACGGCAGCCATTGGTGGCGCCCGCTGGAAGCGACCGTTGGCAGCGGCCCCTCCCCGCCCGGCCGGCAGGGGGCGCGCGCGCTCAACCGACCCCATCCCGCCCCCGGCCTGTCTGGCGGCCAGCGCCGGCACGGCGGGAGCGGCTCCGCGCCTGCGCGCATCGGCCGGGCGGGGCGGGGATTGGCGGCCGGAGCTGGGAGCGGGCGGGGCGGACCCGGGCCGGGACCGGCGGCGGCTGCGCAGCTCCGCGGGGGCTGCGGCCGGGCGTCTCCGCGGACTCGGTAGGGAGACTCCGCGGGAGGTTGTGACTTCCAGCGGACGACTCGGCGGAGAGTGTTGGTGGCGGCGATAGCTGCAGCAAGGAAGGAAAAAAGGTGAGCGCAGTGCAACGCCCGGCGTGCGAGCAACAGGTCCAGTCCGCGAAGCCGCTGGACCCGGGAGCCTCCCCGCGGCGCAGGCCCGCCGTCCGGCCGGGCCGGAGCCGAGCGGGTGGCGAGGCTGAGTCGAGCTCGGGGGCTCCGCGGCCATCCCCGCTCTCCGCTGGCTCGGGCTGCGCCGTGGCCCAGGAACCCAACCCGCGGGGGCCACTCGGCTACAGGTGTCTGTGCCGCGGGCGCTCGCAGCCGCTGCACGCAGCGCGGGGGCGCCCGGGCCGGGCCGGGCTGGCTTCTGGGAGCCCACTAGCCCGGATCTGCCGGCTGGCGGGCCGAGGCCGTGAGGAAAGTGCCCTGCCTGTGTGTGAGAGGACGCGTGTGCTCGCATTCCGAGGTCGGAAGCTCTTGCACGTCTGATCTGCTGGAGGCGCGGCGCTGCGGAGTGATGCCCCTGTGGAACGTCGCCCTGTGCTGTGTTGGAAAGGTTTGCTGGGTCAGATTGAATTAGGTGCTGTAGGTACGACTTCCAGCGTGTTTTATGCCCTTTAGTGGCTCAGGAAGCCCGTAAGGATTGCGTTCTTGTGGCGGCAGTGCTCTCCTGACTGAGGAGCCGCTTTGTGTGCTGGCAGCAACAAAGAGCGTGGAGACTAGGAGCTCCTGCAGTCGGACGGTACCGACCGAAACTTGAGTTTCTGGGTATGGCCTTCTGGTAAACCACTGGCTTTAACAGTGCATATACATATCCGTTTAAAATAACTTTCTTACTTATCTCTTCCATGAGACGGATCTCGGGAAAAAAGCATAATGAGGGATGTATTTGAAGGAAGCATCTATTAGTGTTTTTGAGTGATAATTCTTAAAGCCACTTCAGTGGAATTACTTGAGCATAAACTAGCTACGTGGTTGACTGGCTATGACAAAATACTTGCATTGGTGTTGACATTTGGATGTCTGTAGGCAAACTTCTAAAGAAGTTCTGGTGTTGTTGTAAATGCCCTCTGGCTCAGTGTGCAGCTTCTTGTGCTTTCTAAAGACCTTTCTTCTGGAGGGTCGAGATGCTTTTCCTGAATTTCTTAAAAATGGGGTAGTTTTTGATTGCTGTTCGAGCCTGGCTGTGTTTTATACACATTAACTGTCTTCCGACATGCTGTGATCCCAAAAGCCCTCTGTATTTCACATGTTAAAAGGTTAATTAATGGTTAGTATTGTAGGTGGATTAATGAGGCATCAAATATTTATATTGCAGCACTTTGAGCCAGCGTAGTAGATTGTTAAATTTAATTAACATGTCTGTTATTACAGTAATACAGAGTTAAGTGCTAGTACGTGATCACCTAACTCTTCTCAAAGTAATGCTTCCAAACTTCACATCCAGTGCTTGTGATGTTGCTTTGAGTTCTGTAGAATGGCTATGGACAGTAGTGCTTGGTGCAAAGATGATGATGGCTTTACCTCGATCTCACTGAAACTAGTTTCAAAAGGACTGAGCTTACTTAAAAATGTGAATGGAAATATTTCTTCACTGAACCGATTTACTGCCTTCGGATTTCGGAGTAGTTGCTCAGGCCGTTGAGGAGTGTCAGATGTCTTTCATTACCACAACAATACCTGATATAGAAACACTAAACAAGGTTACAGAGGTTACCATTCATACCGAGGGTTGTGGACACGGAACACTTCATGTAGTCTGAAGCTTGTAAGGATCTGTTTTGTATATGCGTAACCATATTTTTTAACACCCAATTTGGTGCTTTTTAATTAAAATCTCTTGCTGGAGTTCGAAGCTGCAGTTTTTTAAAAATCCCGCAGAATTTTCAGATGTAAATTGTGTTGGGATGTCAAAGACTGGCTCTTAGCACCAAGTATTAACAGTTCTGACTACCTGTTTCAGCTGTTCATTTTTTTTTTTTCCAGTTTACACTTGTGATTAACAAGCGTTCTTTTACAATGTTGGGCTTTCAGAATGCTGTAGGCTAAGATTTCCAGCGATTTGCTACTTCTTAGGTGGCAGGATCCATGTTTGTATTCATATGCTGTGGTTTAAATCCTTAAGTATTCTAGCAATGGGCTTCTATTTTCTTTCTTTATTTTAATTTTCTCAGTGCGATAGGTAGCGTTGTGGAAGGACTCGACATTATGGTTTTTGGAACAGTAGTATAATTACAACTTTGGTCATTCATTAGAAAGCCTCAATGTATACTTGTAAATATTAATTAAGTACCGTTGTGTTGTTTTCCTTCTATTAATGAACAAACAGTTGCTGGTACACCTGTGAGTGCAGAAACTGTTTTCAGGGGAGTGTTCAGTGATTTAACATTGGATACAATGGCTGGTACCATGTTTTATTATAATGTGGCTCAGTTTTTTAGCAATTGTGACAGAAGTGTTTTGTCTGTGCATTCTCCTTCCTGCACTTTCAATTTAGTTATATTATAAAATGTTTTAGGTGTAGTTATTTTAAAATTTTATTTTAAAATTCCAAAGAGGAAAAACTATAAAAAACTGTAAATATCTGTATAGTAGTTCATATACCAGGCTATTTAAAAGTGAGCTTTGTGGCTTTCTGGTTGGTTTTTTTTGTTGTTGTTTTGTTTTTAAATGGAAATGATAAGCTATGTGTACCTATAGGTAAAGAGATGCTTATACAGCAAAGGTGTTTAATTGCAATTAATACAAAGCTGTGTAGGAAGAAAAAAAGGCCCAACTGGATGTTTGCATCAGCTACGTTAGAAAGTAAGTAGTTACTGTTGGTAATGCAGAATTGTACAAGGAATGGTTCTGTTCTTTAAAGTGGGAAACGCAGTAAGTTTGAGTACCTGGGCAATACACTGAGATTTGGGTTCAAATCCTTCAGCTATCTGGGAGAACTTACAACCTACATCTGTCAGTTCCAAAAGGAATGCTTACGTGCTAGCCTGGTGGGTCTTGTGTTGTGAGACACTTCCCAGTGCCAGCCAATTTTGTTCTTGAGATGGTAATGCTTGGGAAGGGACTGTCTGGCAGGAGGTATGGTCAGGCACAAAATGGTGATGTGAACCCATGTTCCTGCTTGTAGTCACAGTTCTGAATGATGAGGAGGAGTATTTTATTGAACATGATCCTAAATTCTGGGAATTATTTGTTTTCAAGCTTTCTCTTTAGTTGTATTCTTGGCTAAATTTGCCAGTTCTTACAGATGATGAGCCTGACATTTGAACAGCATCTATAATTTGCTCTTGTTGTAGAGGGGAGCTTGGTTGGTTGTCTGTGAGCTAAGCCTAGTAGGTGGCATGACATTTGGATTCTGTTGTGGACTTTATTCTTTCTTGTTAGATGCCAAATAATTAGATACAGAAATAAATAGTTTCATCGTATGTGCAATTATCTGTTACATAAAGATTGCCTGGATGCCTTGTTTCCTGAATTTATTTGCCTAATTGCATCATCTGTCTGTTCTGGTAGGCCATAAGTGTCTTACAAAAAGTGCTGAGTGAGAAATAGTTACTGTGGTTTTATGCTAACAATTTTAGTTGTTGATTTTGGTTTAATTTTTGTATTTAATTTTTTTTTAATTTATTCTCTAGAATTAGAGAACAGTCTTGACAATTGGAGCACGTGATAGTGCAGCTCATGGCTGATAACTGTAAACTTCAGTATTCTTTTGCTATGCTTTATCAGCACTAAAAATGAACTCCCATCTCCTTGAAAATTCTGAAAGAACAAAAGGTGATAGATGGACATTCTGGAGAAGGAGGTTCTTTAGAGAAATAAGATAGAAAACAAACTGTAAATTTTATCCTTGTCTTGATTTACCTTCTGGGGAAGTCTGGGAACAGACAACTCAAAGACCCTCATAGGTGCTGTTGTGGGAAAAAGTAATTCAGTACTGGATGTGATTTCTGATAAGGTTATTTTAGAAGTGGTGGGAGAGGTAAATGATCTTTTACAAGAGGCATAGATGGTACTCAAATATTGTATAGTCAGTGCGTCAGCATCTAAAGCATGTAACTGTATTTGGATCAGCTGTTGCATGAATAGTCAATATGAATTTTCGTTGTCACAGTGTGAAGTTCTTCAGTGGTATCTTCATGCTCTGAAGTGTTGAATTCAGCATACCTGAATCCTTTAATAACCAGGAAGTGCCAGTGCAACCTCAGTAACTGCTCTTTGGCCTGGCAGTGCGTGCTGGGAGCTGAACGTATGCATTCCTGCCTTAGGGCTGGAAAAGAAGTATTCAGCTTGTAGTGTTGAGATGATTAGTTACAGAATTCTGTTTACAAATAGATGTGATCGAAAGAGGACAACATATACTACTGCCTAAGAGTGTTACTTAGTTGAGTAGTATGCTGCTATAAATGTTTCTGGTGATACATATACAGATTATTCTTAGCTATATAATGGCATATGAGTGGCTGGCACTTAATGAGGTATAGGAAAAAATAATCAAAGTTCATCTTGTTCAAGGCTGAAAAGCAGGTAAAATGTAACTGGTTTGATGCCTTGGTAAAAATGCTGTTAAGAGAAAGAACTTCACTTGATGTTTCCTTAGGGCTGATTCTTGGCCTCTGAGTGACAAAGAGATCAGTCAGTTGAATATTAAAATGTAAAAACCAAGTGTTTTGAACTGAGATGATCTTCACAATCAAGGACAATGAAGGTATATGTCTTGGTAATTAATTCTCTATTTATCACTTATTTAGGAGCTGGTCTTTGGTGCAGCAAAGGAGAAACCTAGAGAGAGAAGCATCTTTTTCTTCATGGCAGTTAGGGTACTGAGTTGCTAAATTCTATAGCACGGTGGATATCACGACAACTTTGTTTTTACACTATGATGTCACTGCATGTAAAACTCATGCTTGACCTTAATATCAGATGATTCAGTGTTCGTTTACTGTCCTGATGGAAAATTAATGGTCACCCGTGTTTATTGCCTTTAATCAAATTGCTCCTGCTTTGTGTGCTACTGCTAAGGAAAGTTGAGATAAGTTAATCATGATTTAATGCGCTGTATCTTGACTAAGAAAACTTAAGCTGCTTTTGTAGAGGAAAAAGAAAAAAGGTTAGATGACTGCATTGTGTTTAATAGATGTTAACTGCAAATCTAATATTGGCAAGAAGTTGTTTTCAGAGAGCAGTCTCTCCCAGTGTCTGAAAGGACGTGATGTCAGCAGACAAACAGTCCTGTGTTAGTGGGAGAATATAGTATTAGTGGAAATCACGTGCTCTCTGCAGAATCTGTAGGATCAAGAAGTGATGGAATTGCTCAGTGTCAACATGCAATAACATTTACATTTTGTTTAAATAGTATTAGAAGCTTTCAACTGTAGGGAAGAGAGTGAAAATTGAACTGGATAGGTATTTAAAGGTGGTGATTGATGTTGTGGGATAATTAAACATAATGCAAGCTTGTACCATTTCGTTTTTTTTTTTTCCAGTAATCAAAATGTGTTCTAAATCAGTAACCTAATTACTTACAGGGAGGAATTAGCACAGTCCCTTAGAGTAAATGAGGTAAAAGCTGATCAGGTTGGTTTTGCCTTGTTTGTTGGGCTGCCTAAATGACTTAGGAGCCCAGTAGTATTTATCTGGGTTTTGACCAGCGGAATAGCTTTTGTCTTTATTTTTTTTTAAGAGCTGTAAACAGCACTAAAAGTCTGTTTGAACCTAAGTTCTTAGTAGATTAGTGGATCTCTTTTACTGAATTATCACCTTGATTCTTGCCCATTCTTAGACTGTTAAGTGTGTGCTGTTTTCTTAATTCAAGACTTGGTGGTCATCAATTGATTCTCCACATAGCATGTTCCTTCAAGCTGTTATGAGCACTAGCTGAAGTGGCTACTTACCTGACTTCAGTGGGAAGAGGAGGAAGGAGTCACTCCAAGACTTCTGCAGTCTAATAGGCACTTTCTGACCATATATTTCTTCTTCATTGACTCTTCAAGCAAGATAAAAAGATTAAGGACTGAAAGTATCTTAAGAAAAGCTAGGATTCCAAGAAAAGTAAATGGCACACATCCTGCTTACCAAAAGAAAAAAATCACGAGGGTGTTTTTAAGATAATAGAATGGGCAGAAAGCTTTTCAAGGACTGGTTATTTCAATGTATTTTGTAGGTTGCTTCTTTAAGTTTTGCCAGATTTCGAGTAAGGAGAAGTCAGAATGATGTGCAATGAGAGCTATTTCTTCTTGGCTGAGAAAGAGAACGCTGCACCTGCCTATATGATGTTCTGAAGTGACAGCTAAATGTTACTTTGGCTTACAGCTTATGGAGTCATTTTTAATTATATTGTTTGTACTTTGATATCAATACGTTGTTTAGACTAGTAAGCCTCTTGCTATTAGGGAGTAGTTATATGATCAATTTTGAGTAGTCCTGGTATATTGATTTTCCTTAGATCTTTCTGTTTATTGTGGACTTGTGTTTTTGCTGTTACTGTTTTTTGCAGCTTTTCTATTGGCTTTTTTTTTTTTTTTTTTTTTTGTTATCTTAAATTCTCCACTTAGCAGTTCTTCAAAGACAAGTCATTCTCAGTGCTGGATCTCTAAATAGACAATACAGACAATATTAACAAGGAAACAAAGGTTTTCTGTGTTGGACCATAGCTTTCCTACACCCTGATAAGTCTTACGACCTTTTGCTTTCTCCTTCCCATCAAGTGTGGTGCCTTGTCTCAAGGTTGGCTTGGCCTGTCAAACAGTAGCTATACTTAACATTTCATTTTGTGGTGCTGTCTTTGTTATTTATATCTTCTGATGCTTTTATTATATAAAGTCTCATTACGACTTTTATTTACCTCTTCTATTTCTGTGGTAAATTTCTCTGTAAGAATGAAGTTACACAGGAATATTGCTTTTTTTATGAGGCATAATGACATACTAGTCTAGTACAATGAGAAGAGGAACTCTCTGGCACTGAGCTAATTTTTAGCAAGTGCATGGTGAGATGACTAGATGTCTACGAAGTGTAATAAAATTGAGACCTCCAGTGTCTTCAGAACTGGTAAGAAAGTTATTTTTGACCCCGGTGTCTGTTTGCTATATGTTGTGTAGAGTGCCAGCCAGAAAACTAGCAAAATGCTGAATGTATCTGGAAGGGCATCAAGATGCCAGAAGACATCCCAGTGCAGCTATGCGAAAGCCCTGCTATCTTCACTCTGGTTCAGGTCTTTGCATTTTAGGAGTACATAGCAGAATAAAAAGAAAGATGGAAAAGGGCATTGAAAACACTGAAGGTTTGGAGCCTTCTCAGAAAAAAATCAGAAAGATGAAATCTGTTTGAAGAGAAGAAGGCTGGAAGGGAATGTGTTGGAGATTTTAAAAAAAAAAAAAAAAAAAAAAAAAAAAAGCAAAGGGTAATGGATGATTAAGTACAGCATGACATTGATTAAAACTACAGGTTTGAAACAGCTAAAAAGAAAAAACCTGGTACTTTACGTAGTGGGTAGTGAATGGCTTTTATTGCCATAGGAACATATGTAAGCACCCAGTGTCACGTTCATACTGATTCCTTGACCATGTTTGATGGTTCATATTTGAAAATGTAGCGTTGATGTCTTTAACAAAAAAAAAAAAAGATGGATGCACAGGTTATCACTTAACAGTAGTCTGGTTGCCTCAATCAGACGGCTAGATGGACCATTTGTCAGACCCAGTAAGGTATATCTGAGATTATCCTGAACAACAGGAAATCTAGTTTTATGGTTTACTGAAATTTGTTCTGTACAAATATGGCAGATAATCCCAACTAGATACTGTATTGCATTGGGCTGTAAGCATGTAATGTATGTAATAAGCTGGAGCTGAATGTATTTATTTTGTTTAATGGAAGTGAAGAGCTGGGAGATCAGAGCAAAGAATCAGAATCTAAATATCTCTGTCTGTCTGTCTGGTAACACACTCGAAGTTCGCCTGTGAACTCCTGTCTTCCAAAGCGTTGTATTTTGATTTGTGGAAGGTTGATGGGAGGAACAGCCTGCAGAGTTGGACAGAAAGGCCTAATAAGTATGTGCAGGCTCTTTTTGAAACTTGGAGTCTACTTCCTGGCTGATCAGTGGTGGTTGTAGTTTATAAACCTCATGTGAAATGTTGTATGTATTTAACCATAATGAAAAGTACATGGGTAACAACCGCACGATACAGATTTCAATTGTATTTAATAGGTTTTGTGAAATCTGAAATACCACCTCTCTGGAAGTAAAGTATTGAAGATTTGTGTATGATTTTATTTAAGTGAAGAACTTGAGTTGCAAACCTGCCTTAATGTATAAGCCACTTTTAGACTTCTGGTGAGAACTTCATGTCGGTGAGAACTTCGTAAGGTTTCTCCCTCTGTCAACATTTTTGAAGTCTTTTTTGTACAAATATTTAATGACTGCAGCTGCATACCTATGTGGCTGAGTAGTGAGTGCAGACCAGTGTTGTGTTCCGTCCTAAGTGCGCATTCCTGTCAAGTCTTAGAAGGATATTTAACACTGTTCTTTTGGTGTTACGTATGTTCGAGCTGTTTATGACTTCTGTAGTTGGGACTTGATGTGACAATTAAAATTCCATGCAAGACTTCAGTTCTTGGATTTTAAAGCTAATTTGAAGTTCAGTATTCAGCCTTTAAGGTGCATAATATGACTAACAGATCCTGTTCACCTTAGCGTGTAAACTGTTAAGCAATTAGTAATTGTTTTTCCTCACTTTTTTGGTATTTATTTTCTTGACTGGATTTGTGATGCCTCTGATTCTAGCTACTTAGTGAGACACTTGCTTAGCTTGCAGTTAAACCATAGCAGTTCTTAACAGGCTTGGTGATTTCTCTTAGCTTTTCACGTTCAGCTCCTCTGCTTCAGTTTGTCATTTGCAGGCATGGCCAAAATGCTAGTTCCCAAGTCATTTAAGTTAATAGTGTGAGGTCTAAGAGAGAGAACCCAAATAAAAGATGCCCAAATAAAAGACACAGTACAGAAGTGGCTGAGGTGTCAGCACACATTGCCTTCTGCTAACTCTGCTTTTGAAAGGATCAGTGATTTCTGATGGGAGCAGAGTCTACAGCTGAGAATAGTAACTTAATCTGCTACAATGAGATTTGTTAGAACTTGTCTATCAACATTGTTAAGCTTGCTGTCCCTCAAGTTCAGCCTATTATGCAGCATTATTTTCTTCTTTTTTTGGAGAAAAAAAAAAAAAAAAAAAAAGAAGAGGAAAAGTAGTAATTTTTTTATTGATTTCCTTGCAGCAAATTCTGTCTCTAACTTCAAACCTTTACTTCGAGAAACTTAGAAACAATCCAGTTTATTACTACTGACCATTACACTATTCTATGTTTTGAAGTTTAATATATTATTATATTAGCTTATTTTTACAGTTATATTTCAGAGAAGTTGTATTTGGAGGTTAAAATTTGCACTGACTTAGTTTTCTATGTATGTAGTGTAGCAGAAAGGCGTTACGTTCATTCAGTATGTACAGCCACTGAAACAAACAGCCAAACTGAAAGCAGAATAGACATCAGTTCAAAAAACGAAAGAAGATCCATCAGCTTATTACTTGCAGTAAGACTCTGAAATATTATGTGTTACTTGAATAGAGGCTTAAAATTTAGGGGAACAAGAAGTCTACAGATATAGTTCATTGGCTTAGCTTGTTAAAATTCATTAAACTAGTGCACGTCCAGTATTTGTGTTCAGAATTCCAGAACAGTCCTTCAAAGAGCAGTAAGAACATGCTTAGAATTATTTCAGTTACAATGTGAAAGTATTCATAAATCTCACTTATTTATCTCACTGATTTACCTCACGTATTAGGTTCTGATTTCAATTTGTTGGGTATTGGGTTTTTTTTTTTTCCTGCAACTCGATGTATTTTTAGACTGTGTATGTTGACTAAACGTCTGGAAATAATGATCCCTACTTTTATACAGGTAAAATTTTATAAATGTAGAATCAAAACAAAAAAGGTGGCAAGTGCTGATTCTCCAGAGAAATCTCTAGAGTAAAAATTTTCATTGTCTAAGGTGAAATATCAGCCAGGTTCAGATTGTAAATACATCCCAAGTTGTTGATATTGATGGACTGGGTAAATGCATGTGAATCTTTTGGTTCTAGATCAAAACTTCTGAAAGTAATGAATGAAATCTGACTGTCTGCATTTCAAGCTGTGTGATACCTGAACCTTCTTAGTATAGCTCAATTGCCTGACTGCAGGAATAGGTACTGCTACTGCCTTGGTAGCAATGGAGCTTTATTCCAGTCTGCTTGCATTGCTGACAGGATTGGTGGTTTGTGGAAACCAGAGGAATACAGTTCCTCACTAAACACAGTCTTTAAGTTGAATGGAATAAAACCATTTTATTAAACAGTGTCTCTGTTGAGCAGGGTATGTCAGAAGGACCAGTGGTTGCTTTGGTTCCGAAAGCTGTAAATGTCTTCATCTTTAAAAGCAAAGTCCAGAGATGTGAGTTGGAAAATAGAAGGCGTTATTGTAGGTTTTGGGGTTTCTCAGCAATTTGGCTTTTTTTTATTGAGAATCACTGATGGCTGCTGTCTTATTATTTTCAAATGAGCTTAAGGTATAACCTGAACTAAATTGCGTTGTAGCAATATAATTTGAAGTGGTAAAGTAGAAGTAATGGAGAACAAATATCCATATCCCAACATTTGTTAACTCTTGTTTACGTGATGGTATGATTTAGAAGCTCTGTCAAGACTCGTAGAAAATCAAAATTACCTGCTTCCATTTGGCTCACGAATAGTTGATTTGGTACTAAAGATGAAACCGGTGGCCAGACTTACCAGCTGATTGCTGAATAATTGGCATGCAAACTGTTGCAGCTTTTGTTCAGGAAGTCAGTATTTTTCAGATGTTATTTGAAAAAGTGACTGCACTTTTATGTGCTTGGGTTCTAAATGAGATGGTAAAGTCACTGCATCATTCTTGGATTGTTCAAGAGAATGTATGTAGATTGTGGTGTTGGTTTTTCTCTAACAAAAAATCTCAGTAATTAAATGCTTCTTTAGCGTGTTCTCACTCTGTAAAACCATAAAACATAATTTTGGAACCTTGCATTATTTCCTTCTATCGTTGCACAGAGTGCATGTTACAAGTGCTCAGAGGGAGTGGAAGAGAAGAAAGTGATCTTCAGTGCTGCTGATGGAGAACCTCTGTGAGTCGTTAGAACAGTTATTAGAGGAGCTTTTTTCAAGTGAGGTGCTAGTATTGATCACAGAGTACGTGCTGAGTGAGGAGATGCTGTGACCTGCTAGGCTGATTAGAAAAGGAGTACTGCATCAGAGTGCAATGCTATCTTGGTTATAAGCTAAAGTAGGAAGAATTGCAATTCCAAAATTTATTTTACTGACTTAGAAGGTGGCATCTCAATTCTCAGTTAAAATTCTATATTAATCGAATTTTCAGTATACCCAACTGAAAGACTGTATTAAACAGCTTCACTGTTAGTATGATAGCATGCAGTATCATATACTGACAGTTGTATGTAGTAGTGAGCAGAGATTTTAAGGCCAGTGTCCAGATGAGCTCACAACCTGGGCAAGCTGCTGCAGAGCCCTCTCAGAGTTGGAGACAGCATTCCATTGTATGAGAGCCTTGTTACTTTTCTTTATTTGTGATTAGCATGGTTAGCAAGGAACAGGCAGAAGCTCTATGCGGTGTGGTTTATTATTGTCCAGGCACTGATAGTTGTGATGGATCCAGGCAGTTCAGTGTCATCTATTAGTTTTTTTTTTATTTGCTCTGTCCCATCCTCCAGTGTTGTATCGGCAGTCACTGCTGTTACACAAAGCATCCCAATCCCTTCTGACTTGCTGGGAATGTTGACTGAAACCTTTCTGTTGCAAATTTAAAATGTATTCTATCGCAGCCATCATGTTGAATGGTAGGTGGAAAATTGTATTAGAAAACTTGATTTCAGTCATGTCAGACCTCTTGATTATATTTACTCACCCAGTCCTATGGGGATTCTTTTTTATTTATTGATTGAAAAGTATTTGGATGTATTCTTTGTTCTTTCACAAATATTTGGATCCTTTTGTGTATTGTCCTCAGTAAAATCTTGAGGTCACATCTTTGGTAAGCAAACCATTTTCTGCTCTAACTCTTGTTGAATAGCCTGTTGTTTGTTAAATTAAAAGTGTGTGATTTAACTTCTGTAGGCTGTTTCTTATCTGTGCATACCTTTTGTGTACTTCCTTACTTTGTTTCACATGCAAACAAAATCACAGGCTGGGCCTCTGGAGGTCATCTGGTCCAACCCCTTTCCTCAGGCACCTTGTGTCCTGGCTAACTCACAGTACTGATTTCAGACACTTTTGGCTCTTTCAAAGAGAATGAGCAAAAACTGTTCCACGTGAACTTATGCCTTGTTTGGTTTGCGTGAGAAAGACCTGAAGCTTTCCAACTTCTGTGTTAAGTTGGCTGATTTATTTTAATAGAGAGTAGCATAGTCTTTTTAATAGAGAGATATTTTCCCCGTAATGTGACCTAATACACTTGACAAAATACAACTGATAAGTAACTTGAAATAATCTGAAACAAATCAGGTAGACTGCTAAAATGGTAGTCTGATATGCTTTGGATGGCATTAGAGGACTGCATTTTAAGTGATATTCATAGTTTTCATGTTTGGCAGGATGCGAAAGCTCCCGGGTGTAAGTGGAACCTTACATTTCTAATCCTAGTCCTAATTCCACAGTTTTCAAACTGAGAAAGGGGGTAGCATTCACTGTCATCTGGATTTTTAATCTGACATGCAGGGAATACATTTGTCTCTTAATTCCTGTTTGTTACCTTTGGGTATTTCTGTCTTCCTGAACCTTCTGTTGCTGATTACATAGCACTGTTCTGGAGTGCTTTTGGGTTGTTTCGTTTTGTCTTGGTTTTTCCAAGTGAATGCTCATGGTATTTTCTGGTACACTTTGACTAGTATTCAGATGTAAACAGGCTCTTATGTACCCAGTAGGAGTTGGTAACAATTTGAATTACAGATTTATAAAAGCTAAAAATAGCAATTGTATTGGTGATGAAAAGAGACCACAGCTTTATGAACAGATGTTTTTGATGTTACAGTTTTTTGCAACTGAGAATGGGAGGCTTCTGTCTGGTTTGTTCACTGTCATTTTATCCCACCAAGTTGTTTTGTGGAGAGAGTTGCTAATACCAAGAAAAGTGTAGGGTGAGTAAGGAAAGAGGTTTGGAAAAATGGAAACATCATTTCCATCTTGCAGAACGATACCCTAAAGTCAAGAGGTGAAAACTGGTAGGAAGAAGTAGTGGCTTTAACAAGATCATTTTGATGCATGGGCATGTGAGCATATTCAGGGATGGATGGTGTGTTTTATTGCTTCTGAAATTTGTTCAGCTGTGCTGCACAAGTGTATGGCAAAAACTTGCTGCTGTTGTATCTTGAAAAGGTACGTTCAGGAAAACGGCTCTCTTTGCTTTGCTGGTATAACAGTTTCCCCCAGTTACTAGGCAAGAAATGGAAATGTTCACAGTATGGATAAATTTTCTCAATTGAAATCCATTCTGTAAACCTGATTGTTAGGATGACTGCAGCGATGACTTTGAATAGACCACTGTGCTGCTGTGAGGCTCACATGGTATTAGGAGTTTCATCTGCAAACTTGGCTTCTTTTTCCTCTTGCTTACAGGGCTGATGCATCAGACCAGTTTGCTGCTAATTTCTACTTAGTTTAGTGTTTGTCACATTTCCTATACCAGAATCAAAGAAGGTGTTCTCCAGTAGTACTGAGGAAGTAGTTTCTCTTCAGTGGATGAGGGCTTTCACTGTTTGCTGTTACTGTTTGCCTGACCTCTTTGATCTGAAAAACTGTGTGACAAGACAGTGGCAGCTTTCTGAAGGGCATGTAGGAACGTTGGTGCTGAGCCAAGCATTCAAGTTGTGATCTTGCCTCAGTTTTATCATTTTAGCCTTGCTCATTGACAGTGGATTTCACTTTTAATGTAAATAGGGAGTTTCAAACCGTTCAGCTTTGATATTCTTTTCATTATTGCTTGGATGAAAAATTACTGAAGTTTCTCCGGTTATGAGCTTCACTCCACACACTTAGCTCTGGACTCTTCCATTTTTCTTCCCCTGCTTTTTCATATCGTTCTCTGGCTTTTCTCATGAAAAACCAACGTCCATCCTCATTAGCATTCATTCTCGCTTTGGACAGTGGTCTGTAGAAGCAACAATCAATGTCTTGATGCCTGATTTCACAGTAGTACAGGAGCTCCAGACTGGTGATAGATTAATGATTTTTAGTTTTTTTCTATTTCTTTCTATTGAAAGGCGCCCATCTGCTGTCTCCGCATGAGAGGACAACGTTCAGGATCATTGTTTTGTGAGAGGAATTACCAAGTAGTTCTTCCATTCTGCATTTTTACTGTAAGTGTGAATTTAGGAAAGAAGTACCTAATGCCCAAAGTGTTGTGGTTCTTTTTATTCAAAGGATTAGCCTTGTAAAACCTGTTAAAGACTAATTGACTGAAGGCTGTATTCTTTAACCCAAAGCAGAACTGCCGAATTCTTAGATAAGCTAAATTGCGGGAAATACAGAACCTTAGCACTGAGTTTAATAGCTCTTTCTCTTTGGTCCTATGGCAACAATGTGTTCTTATGAAGCTTGAAATTCCGGAGGAATCGGTATTGTAGTTCCTATGGAATGCAGCTGACCTGCAATTAGTGGAGTGAGTGCTACCTGAAGTGGCTGTAGATGACAGCTTTAAGTTTGCCAGCAAGATTATTTTGGAACACTGAATTTTCTGATTTAAAAGTACCTGATGACTGAGTTCTTAAATATTGGAGCAATAAAATGTTTTTTTGTTTAAGAGATTTATCAATCATGTTGGTGTAATGCTTATAAGCAGGTTTGCATCACTGGTATGTAAAGATTGTGCAAAGTTTAAGTATTTATATACCAGGTTGGGTGTGTGATTGATTCTTCTAAGCATTGCTTGCTAATTTCCTTGTTAGGTATTCAGCGCCCTTTTGTGTAGTACCTGTACAATTTTCTTCACTGAGTGGTAAAATGCAAAGATGCCCAGCATTACTGTTCTCTTCCATTCTATGAAATGTCTGAGTTGCTGATAACTGACATCTGTGCCAAGAAGAAAAACCTTTTGTTATGGAAAAGCTTTTTTGTCTCCCATCCGCTAAATTGGACTTGAACTTGCTTTTTATGCGTGCTCATTTCAAGTAGAGGTAATGTACAAATATGTTACTTTTCTACTCTTCTGGTGAGAAACTTGTTATAAAAGATACGCATGAAAGGTAAAGTGGGGCAAATATCTGAATTTTGATCTTGTTCAATCTCTGAAGAGCAATTGGCCCTTCCTTAATTGTGATTTCCATTTTCTTATTCTGTTATGATTTTCTTTGCTGGCTGATCATTCTTGCAGTTGATCATAGCAGGTAATGCAAGTTGATGGAACTAGTTTTAATTGTCAGATGCTTCAGAAAGTTCTAATGATTCTAATGATTCTAATCTCTATGCTTTTCTTTTCTTTTTGAAAGAATAATGGTATACTGGTTAATGCAGGCAGGAATAAAGTATAGATTAATGTACTTTTGGTGTTTATCCATTTCACTGGTACATGTGGGCATCCTAGAAAAAGGCAGCGTTGCTACACCCCTGCGTATGAAATAAGTTGGTCTCTTCGTGTAGAAAGGAGTTATGCATTCCTGTGTGTTTATTGCTGTTCTCTATTTATTTTTTTTTTTTCTTAATTAAAAGGACTTCTTCTAAGTAGAAGCTTTCAGAAATTGGATTTCATTTTATTGATTTAACAGAGGAGTTGTACTGTGAAAAATGGTCTGCAGCCATGGTGGTTATTATGCTCATGTGTTCAATTTGCAGGAGTATGTTCCCAGTGAGGTTATATCTTAATTTTTGTAACTGACTGCTAAAATTAGGCCCAAGAGCCCACTTGATTTTAGCAGAAGACTTTTTATAAGGTATAAAGGCCTCAACTGTTATGTTTTTTTAGCTTTTGCAAAGCTTTTTCTTGCATTTTTATTAGAAAGTCCAGTGTTATAGATTATTTACAGAGCATCCAATTTTCACATCTTGTAGTGAAATCCTGCTCATACTTTCCGTAATTTATTTTTCTTCAAGCTTCTCTTACAACCTGTCAGGGTGCAGGGATGTTCCTGCTTTTCAGTACATACTCCTTTAACAGTGCTCTCAAGACACAGCTGTTCAATTTACTGTCCTTTATTTGGGAGTAAGCATGCTTAAAGATGAACACATTTCACACTCGCAGTGTTCAGAATTTCAGATTATCTCTTCTAAGAGAGACCAGCAGATTATTAACAGTCCTCCTTCAGGAAAAAAATACCTACACCAATGATTGTAGGCGTGGGAGGTTACTGACTTAGATATTTTTTCTAGAGTGAAAAGCTCCTCATGGGTATATATTTATTTATATCAGTAGCTGTTGCTTGTATTTGGGAAGGGTCAGAGTAGATGAATTCACAGAATACAGCTGTGAGATGAGCTCTGTCGGAGTTGGGTCCCTGGTGTCAGTCTCTTGCTCCTGCCACTTGTGTCAGTCTGGTCACAGTTCTGATTACAGTAAACTGTTTCAGCATGACACTTCGACCAAAAAGTAACCAGAAAAATGAAAACATTTTGTAATGTTCTTCAAGCTTAGTGAATTAAGGCAACTTGCAGAGACATCTGAAAGCTAGAGAGCTCAGGTATTATAGGTTGTATAACCCAAAAGAGGAGAGGGTAAGGGAGCAGCAATTGAGAGAGAGGGTTTTGAGACTGTGCTCTTTGGCAGCAGTGAGCTAGTTTAGCTTAATGGTCCAAGAAACCATACTGACAGGCTCTTTCATGGTTCTTGTCATAAACTATGCGATCTCTGTTTGAAAGGATCCAAAATTAGGGCACACTTGAAAGCCTAGTCAGCATTGTGCTGTGCTAGCAGTTGAGAGTTAAAGCTGTGCACAAACATATTTGTTATTTCCCTGAAGAAATTAAAATATACTGCAAATGTCAAATAACATGACCAGCAAAGTGTGGTGAAACTACAAAACTTTGCAGCATCCGAATATTTTTTCCTTTATGCATAATTCTGATTTCTGTTGTTGGTGCTCATATTTTTAGGAATGAGAAACATTCCAGCAGATTTCATGGACAGTCACAGAGCATAACCCTTCTATGCAAAGTGCAGTTGTGACAGTGCATTTCTTTGGGGATACGCTTACCATGGCTACCCAAGGCATTTGTTCTGTTTTAGCATGGGTTTTTGTTTGTTTGTTTTTGATAATAATGAAGGTTTCTGTCTTTTGTCTAGCAATACATTTCAGCATGATAATAATATTGAAATGGTATCATAGACAAAACAGACATCTGCTGTGCGGCTGGTATGCCTTGCTTGCGGTGTCCTCCAGAAGAAGCAAGTGCAGATGATGGTAATTAGAGAAAAGCTTGGGGGATGTGAAGGGGCATGGGGAATAGCAATCGTGAAGTGAAAATACTTCAGAAGAAAAACTTCTGAAATTTATGCAGCAAATTGTTTGGGGTTTGCTCAGCAGAGCTGTCACCATAATCTCACACGAGTTTAGGAATGGAGAATTTGTGACATCAGAGACCTGAATATCTAAAATAGTTTGTAGAAGTATCCTATAAATAACTAGAGAAGAGCTCAAATATAATCTGGTTTGTTCTGAGGGTGTGGTGAGCAGTTAACTGTGAGGTCTATAAAGTGCAAAGATTCTCAATCGTAGTTTCACTTTATGCTTTGTACTTCAGAACTTTTAGAAGCTTTCAGAATTTTTATAAGTCTGAACTTATTTTTGTGGACAGAAAAAAATGTCAGAAGTTGTTTATTCCCACCCCCTGGTAACTAAGAGTGATGTGTTGGTGGAGTTAAGCAGGTTAAGGCATTAAGGATAGTAATTCAAAAGGGGAAAAAAAAAAAAGATCACTTTCACCCATTCAACTAATGTTGCAAATACTTACTATTTACTCTTTTACTATTTACTATTAATACTGTTTTATGTAGTGAGGCATTAACGAGTGTTGACTATTAAAACTATTATGCTAAAAAGAAAAACTTGGGAATTAACTTGAGATCAGGACGCAGGAGTCCAAACCAAAAAAGATACAATTTAAAGGGATGAGCTTGAGAGGAAATCTTATTAGATATTTAAGACAGCAGCGGTATTTTTAATTCTACAGAGAATATAAGCTCAGTTCCAAACAAGGACTGGCATGTTTACCTTTAAAACAAAGAAATCTGCAGTCTTGTCTGTCTGTGAATAGGTGATAAAGAAATGGCTGTTGTCTTATCGTGTTTCTGTCTGTCCTGTGAGATCTTTTAACAACCCTTGGAATTCTAGGAATTCCGTTACTCTTCATTTGTTATGCTTTAAGGTTTCTAAACATTTGGCATTAACTCTCAATTAAAGTAAAGTCTTTCTTCTTTCACTACTTAAGAACTTGTCCTTGCAGCCTGTAGATACTTGTGTAGTCCACTGTCATTTTTTTATCAAATGTAAATTCTAGAGCAGGGGTAGATGGTGCAAAAGACTCGATTAGAACTGGGCATTCAGATGTGTATGCAGTCAAGCATTAATCTAAGTTGCAGTGGGATGCTGGGGTAGTAAATCTACATAGTGTATTGGGGGTCCTCTGGATGTCAGACCACTCAAAGAGCTATAACCTTGGTTGCATCTGTGGGCTACTTTTTGAAACTGAACCTGTTTTCTTTTCTCACATTTTTAATTGATGTAGAGACTGCCCTCTGCTGTACTCTTCAGCTAACGGAGAGTTTAGGCCTTGTAAGCACTAGGAGTTGCTGATAGTTGAGCGCTTTTTGATCATCCATGTAAGAACTTTGTTATTGATACAGGATAGCAAAATATAAACAAAGGTCAAGTAGTGTGTTACTGAATTTTAAAATATCCTTTAAATGGCCTTGGCAGATATCTGTTTTCTATCTAGTTGTGAATTTTGGCAATAGGCTGCTTGAAGCCTTCTCTGACTTATTCTTCCTGCCCTAAATGTATCTGCAGTCACACCAACTGAAACTTTATTTCCCTTCTCATGTCTCATCAATTTGGTCTAAAAAAGGAGAAATTAAACAATGCTTGCATGCAAATACTGGTGTATATTTAAAACAAAGGGAATGGTGGCAAGTAAAATGTTTGTTACTATTATCAGTAAGTGGGTTTTTATTTTGGTCAGTTGTGGAAGCACTTCAGTTTTTTGTAGTGGGGACCAAAGGTGGAAAGTTCAGTTTGTTAGGACTAGAACTTCTCATGCAGTGATTCCACTTGCCCTGCTATTGCTTTTAATAGGCCACAGGGGCTCACTATTGAGATACTACTGGAGAAAGATTGCTGCTAACAGGGCATGCAATGTGTCTTTTACAGAGATATTGGCAAGAATTTTGTTTTGCCCCCTTTTATGTAACTTTTTATTTCTTTTCTAAAAATCAGCCTGTTCAATTTCTTAAAATTTAAACCATGCTTATTCTCAAGGTTTTTGATTGCTTTAGACTTAACAGATTTAAAATACCTTATTGAAATTAGTCTGTGGTGATGCATCCTACATCTGTCTTAACTCGTGCCCTCAGACACCTGAGTCACTGAGGCTGTGAGCTTTTCCTCAAAGTGCTGCTCTTCAGAGACCTAACTGGCAGCATTACTGCTCCTTACTGAGGTACACCCTCAACATGACTCACAAATGGTGCTTTTTCACCTCCGAGTTTGAGCAGTCACCTTGCTCACTGACAAGGCTGGAGGAGCAGCTGCCCCATCTCAAAACTGCAGGGTGAGAAGCTGAGCGCAGTGAGGAGCCTTGCGTGGCTCACATATTGTGTAAGTCCTGCAGCTCTTCGCAGGAGCATGGTGGGAGCAGACAAAGCTCTTTCCATGGGAACGAACGGTCCCACTCCAGAGAATGGCAGTGGAATGCTGAGCTGGTGTAAATGAGGAGCTGCAGCTGCTGCCTGAGAAGCCCTGGCTCAGGAGGAAGCAGAGGGGGGGCGTACGTTACTTCCCTGGGCCAGGTGAGTGCCCACTTGCTCTTCAGGGCTTTTGGCAGTGAAGAGGACTTCTCTGATAAAGACAAATCCCATGTATGGAATCAGTATGACACAATAACTTGCTTACAGTTCCCACGTTTGTATCTCAGGCAACTTGTACATACAGTTTGTGAAACTGGAATCTCTTCTCAGTGCCTGAAATTTCGATTTCACCATTTTTATTGCATTTTAATGTTGTAAGTTGACAGTCTTATTCCTCCTCCTGCACAAATGTAACATAGCAGTAACTATGAAAATTGCTTTCCTTTGAGAGTTTAGAGCTTTTAGCTGTTGATCCACATACCTTGCACATTGAAGTGAGCATGGAATGCTAAAACCTTTTGGCATGTCTGATAGCCCTTTGAAATACACGTGTTGAACTGAGTTACCGTGCTTGACAGGTTTTCTAATGAACCCTGTTCTGAAATGGTTAGAAGGAAAAGCCAGCTGGACATGAAGGAAACATTTTTCTTTCTATACCAAGACTATACTACAGCATCTGATTAGAGAAAATGATGTAAAATGTTGTAGACTAAACAAAAAAAGCATACTAGAAATTAGTATTGATTGCATTGCAAAGTTACTGCAGGGTATTTTTTTCTTTTACAGCATTTTTGAACTTAAGAAAAATGGTGTGAAGCTGTCATAGATTTTGCAACTTGTTTTTGAAAAACATTAGGCTGCTCAAGTGTGTACCAGGTATTCCAGATGCTGCTGATCTCCATGTGAAATCTGTGAAGTATTTTCTACCATACACTCCAATTTCTCATCAATTAGTAATGAAATCTGTGCTTTGCAAACTGATTTGTGTTTTGCCATGCTTTATGCAATTTGGTTTCAAGCTTCTTAAGCTTGGAGTACTGTTGAGGAAACAAATGATGCTTGGGAGATGATGCAATAAAAGCTGAGAATGTTTTTTCTACAATGAATTCCACTCATGAAATTACTGAAATTCTACTTTAGTGTGATAGCTTGCAATTTTGATGACTGAAGTGTTGCTTTTTTAGAAGCCTGAGTAAAAACTCCCATTGCTAATTGAGCCACTGATGGCTCGTGGTGGAGATGGCTGGCATGATTCTCTGCTTTCTCTCTGTATTTTCTCAGTAATTCAGATTATCAGGAAACATTTTGTATGTGATTTTAATCAATCTGTTTTAAATGACTTCAGCAGCCTACGATGCTTCTTCCAGTTGTTTCTAATGAATGTGTTACTGTGCCATATCTGCTATAGTTGTTGTATGTGGCTCTCATCTGATAATAATTTTTTTTTCATTGTGCACAATGTTAATATGTATTTCTTACATTTATAATTATAATTCCAAGTAGAGCTTTTGTGCTCCTTACTGAGTAGGGCTTTTGTGCTCCTTACTGTGCCAGAAGTAACTGAGTCTGGCTGGCAGTGACTGCTGAACTCCCATGCAGTCATTCAGGATTTGCAGTTTTAATGAATTTTGGAAAGGGAACTGTCAAGCCTAATCGTATTTTTCTAGAACTGAATTTTAAACATCACCAAAACATAATACAATCTTAGCCTCTAGAAAGTGTCATTTTTGCTTTGTGGAAGTTGCTTAAGCAAAGCAGATTTAATTTTACCATATGGAATTTGGTTGCTAAAGCAATTAGGTTTGCTATGCACACCAGCCAGAGTTCCCTAGGTGAAAGCTCAAGCCACCTGATAGCATTTCCCTTCTGTTTCTGTCCATGCCTGTCTTTGTTTTATTTTAGCATCTGCCTTGCACACCAAGGTGATTACTTTCCTATATGTTTATTCTTTAATGGAGATTTTTGGGTCTCTGCTTTGCTGAGTAGTACGTTCAGCATTTGTGGTGGTTAGAGGAATGATAGCAGCCTGACTCTGCTAAGGACTCAGCATGAAGGGTGCTTGCTTATGTTGTATAATGCAGTATTCCAAAGAATAGATGTAGCTAGCAAGACAATAGCTAATTTTTGTCCTTAATTTCTCTGTTCTGACCTTGCATAGGAAATTGTCTGCTTTTCATGATTACCTTGCAGTGAAGTTCTTCTGTAATGTTGAATGGTGTTGGGAGCAGGTAAAACGCACCCTCTCAGTAGCTGTACTTCAGTTAGCAGTTTGTACAAACCTTCTCTGTAGTGCAAAAACTCAATAGTAAATGTGGTCTGTGAAGAGAAAACATTCTCCACAGCCATATTGGTCAGAGTTACTGCATAACTTTGGCAGAAGACAGTCATAAATGAATTTTATTTGGAAACATCTGTTTATCACTTGACAACACGGAGGTTCCCTGCTAGATAGGAGCAGTTCAAAGAGGACAGAGCTATGATTTAACTGTCAAACTTTTAGCAACCAATCTCTGTTCCACAGATGCTTGTGTATGTCTGAGGGTTGCACAGGCTGCTAATGCAAAGCCCTAAAGCAGAATTCTGTTAAGTGCAAATATTCTTCTGTGTATTTTATACATGACTCTGGAAAACCAGTATTGTTGAATGTGTGTAAATTCTCCCCCTTGTATAAGAACTAGTGGAATAAAATATGCTTTTTCTGATGTCCCAGACGATCCACAACTTGTAGAGAACAGACTTGGTGTACCAGCCTTCCTTTACTGATGTTGTTGTAGGGTTTTTAAAATTATGAAAGAAACCTATAGAAAGAAAAGGCAAGTAAACTGTTCCTGTACTCATTTATCGTAAGACTTCTGATGTCATGCTTATTGGTTAGAATAATTCTACCTGTTCCTATTATCTGCTTCTGCTTAATTATTATTTTTAACCTCAGCTACAGCATATCTTGGTTTGATGGCTGAGCTAATGCTTTACCAGTGTCATGTTTTACATTTGAATTCTGTAGAGAGGAGCTTCAGAACTGATCTGAAAGTTGTTTTTTTTTTTTCCCTTTTGTGGCGATGAAAACAAATAAAATACTCATTTCATTTGTTGCATCTGGCAGTAGCATTTTTCTATGAGTTGTTGCAGATAAGGCTTTGTGGTATCTGAGGTAGGCTTCAGAAGGCAGAGACAAAGCGGGCTCAGAATTGGAGGGGTTAATCTGTTATCACAGTCCTTTGAATAAGGGAAGCTATTCTGACATTCCAGACTGGCAGCATCCCTTTGCTTTTACAGATTACTAATTAGATATGTTTGGAGGACTTGGTTTGGTATTTTGGCCAAGTTGAACTTAAGGTTGCCTGATAAATGAGATCTCAAATGAGATTTCAGTTACCTGGGTGTGATTACTTTCCTTGTACTCTGAATTCCTCGTTACAGAGACATGAAATTTTCTGGGATATAAAAATTATTTTCTACTTGAAGTGCTCCTGAAACTCTTACTTTTTGATATCTTCTTCCCAAATATGGCTATTAGTGAGACCGGGGGGGGGGGGAACCCTGATACCCTAACGTTTGTTTCTTTCTTAACTTTCTTAACTCAGATCTTAGAGACTGAAAGTGAGCCGTTGTTTTTACAGGCCACTCTTACGTCTCACTCCTTCAAGAATTTGAATGCCCTTGATATCTTGCATGGAAAGTGAACATGGAAACAATATTACTGTTGTCTGCATATTTACCTCAGATTATATTTTTGTTTCTCTGGTCTTCAGAGCTTATTGCTAAATGAAAGGGGTTTAAAAACTTCTCATTCTGTGTAGATATGTAAGCTTTTGTTGTTATTTCTCCATTTAACCTCAAAACATACTCTCTCTCAGGTAGCTAATGATTTTAGATTTGATGGAATATTGTTCATTTGGCTGCCTGGGTGTCATCGTGTGAACTTCTTGTCTGTCTTTCCCTGATGTTCAGAAATCCTGTTTTGGCCCAGTGCTTTATGTTAACCACTCCTGAACACTAACTTTGTGACTCCATTTTCCAAAGGTTGTTCCTTTTAAATTGGGCACTAAGAGAAGGTTTTACAGGCTCCAGCTTACCGTGCAGCACTTGCAGCGTTAGCCCCCGTGCTGTACATCTTTCAATGAGCTTTTCTTTGTTGCTTGATTTTCTTCTTTATTCTGAATGAGAAAATGTTGAACATTAAAAACACTTTTGCATGTCAGTGCAGGATACCTAAACATCATTAGAAGACCCAAAAAGATTTTTCACGGTTGAAAAATACTTCTCTCTATGTGCTCTTTAGATTTTTTTTTAGAAAATCTTAGTAATAGTTGTAATAGCTGGGTGAGAAACAAGAAAACTACTTTGCTGTTGCTGTATGTAGCTGCATACCATTAATGAAAATGAAAAGCTGCACATACTTAGAATTGCAAGCTGGCAGTGGTTTGTGTAGGAGTGTCTGTTGCTGCTTCTCCAAAGCTGTGCTAATGATATTTAATTTTCAACTTAATTACAACAGAAGGAGCTTTCCCTTCCTCCTCCAAATGCAAACATTTGGTATAGGAGAAGATTTCTTTTTATCTTGGTCCTTCCAGTGGTTTTATGTAATGCAACTTCTGGGATGTTTGTGCTATATCCTTTCACTTGATAAATAATAACACACACACACAAAAAAAAGCTTGAAAAATCAAATGTAATTGTAACTTCTTGCAAATTTTATTACCTTTTAATTGGGCTTACTGAGAATAATTTCTGTGGTTATGTGATACAGAGAGCAGGAAGAAAAAGTGTAAGGCACAGGTATGTGAGATATTTAAGAGCTGTATGGTTGCGTTTTTTCAAACACTGAAGTTTTTAGCTTGAATCAGCAGAAATGAGAAACTGTACAAGGGTGGTAAGGCTGGACTTGGAGTGTAGTGCAATGCCACTATGTGCCTTTGAAAATCAATTATTGTACACTGCCAAATAAATATGTGTGCATGCACAGATGAGGATTTCTGCTCTTGTATTTGGTATGTATTTCCTGCTTTCGAGCATAAGTATAGAAAGCATTAAGAGTAGCTGCTAACATAACTCATGCTAAGACTTTATCACTACTTGGAATTGTGTAAGTGCAGTTCCAGTCTGCTTTAGATGGTATCTTTTGGAAGAACTCTGTGCCAGACCTGTCTTCTCTGAAACCTGAGAGGCAGGGTTTACAAGGAAATGCTTCAATTTGTGAGCAATAAATGGAAGTATTTTTACATGTTTATAAATCCTCTTGTGAGCATTTTGTTTACAACAAATTATTCGTATTTAGTGCTTGTACTACCATAGTTCATTGGAATTTTTAAGAGTGAAGGGTGCAGTAGTGAGAATTTTCAGAAGACTGCTAATTTGCAGTTGTGCAGAATAATCCAGTTCTTTGATGTGGAATTGTACAAAATTTTAGCATGAGTTTGAACTACTAATTCTCTAATGCCAGCATATGAAAATTTCTAAAACAGATGAATCAGATCTGTGAGGTTCTGTAGTTCTTAGTAAGAGAAGAAGTATGATGTGGAGAGGAAGTTCATGTTCTCATGCTTGGAGCACTAAAGAACTGTCTTAGGTATTTTGTTATTAATGCAGATATTTACTAACTTTTTTTGTATGTCTTTCTTTAGATTTTCATCGTGGATGCTTCTTCAGCTGCCCTGTGATGGAAGGGATGTGTTTCTGAAGTTATAATGGATTTTACACAGCAGCGTAACGAAAACTGGCCTAATAGCAGCATTTCTGTTTGAAGAGAATAGGCCTAATTGCACATAACCATGACAACTTCTCATATGAACGGACACATCACAGAAGATTCTGATAGTGAAGCAAAAAATGTGGATCTTGCATCTCCTGAGGAACCTCAGAAGCACCGAGAAATGGCTGTTGATTGCCCTGGAGATTTGGGCTCCAGGATGATGCCCATGCGGCGGAGTGCTCAGCTGGAGCGAATCCGGCAGCAGCAGGAGGACATAAGGCGCAGAAGGGAGGAAGAGGGAAAGAAACAGGAATTGGACCTTACTGCTTCCATGAGGCTTAAGAAATTAGCACAGATTCCTCCAAAAACTGGAATAGACAATCCAATATTCGACACAGAAGAAGGGATTATTTTGGAGAGTCCTCATTATACTGTGAAGACACTAGGTAGGTGTTGGTGGAAATTATGAACAGGTTAATGGAAGAAAAAAAAAAGATTTGAATATTTATGTTCTTCTTTGTCACTGAAAATGTGATTTAGGTAATTCTTCATACCGTAAGTCTCAAGACTTCTGATCCTTTGGGTTTATGATTTTCTTCATGTAGCCAAGCTTAAGTATGTGCCCCCAGCAAGATCTTCCCAAAACTAATCCTTCTGGGGGACACTTAAACAAATTGCAGAGTACTGTTGGGTTCATTGGATGTCTCCATCTCTGTAGGGTGGGGAAAACCATGTATCTGCTGCCAGATTTTATTAAGTTTGATGAAGCACATATCAGAGTAAGCGATGTCATATAAAATAAAATGCTAAACAAGATGCTAGGGCTTTTAATATTTTGTGGTGAATCATGTCCATTTTTTCTTATTCTGGTTATCTTGTGTTTTCAGTTGTCACCGAATATCATTTGCATTTTTCCTTAAACTGTTGGCCTTAACAATGAAGGGCTGCTTACTTTGGCTGCTAATCTAAAGATTTTTGTATAAATATTCTAAAGCTAGTAATTTTTGTAGAAATGCACTATGAAAGCCTTCACTTCATAGCTTTTGTTGCTTTACCTGCACTTCTATAGGAAATACTTGTAACCTTTCTTCTGCAAATACAAGCATCTAGTCATCTAAAGTGAGGTGTTGTTACTGGAGTGAAAATAAGGCATTGCAAACATCCCAACTTCTGGGAGTTTTAACTTCTAAATCCTTACCCGTTTTAAGATCCTTACTGCTTTAAATGATATCTTTATTTTTAAATAGATGTCTAAAGACACACACACAGCAGAAATATTCACTAGTTTGTTGAGTGTGCATAGTCTGTTCCTTGAGCTAGAAAGGCTGGGACCTTTTGAAGATGCAATAATGTAATTAGACTAATTTATGATTTATCTATATATGTGACAAAATGACAGGAAATGGCTTTAAGCTGGAAGAGGGTGTTTTAGACTAGATATTAGGGAGTAATTCTTTACTGTGAGAATGGTGAGATGCTGGAACAGGTTGTCCAGTGAGGTTGTAGATGCCCCCTCCCTGGAAGTACTGAAGGCCAGGGTGATGGGGCTTTGAGCAACCTGGTATAGAGGAGGTGTCCTTGCCTATAGCAGGGGGTTGGAACTAGATGATCTTAAAGGTCCCTTCCAACCCAAACCACTCTGTGACTGTATGATTCTATGCACCAGGGTGTTCAATTAGGGCTTTTCAGTCGAGTAGAAACTTGATGTAATATTGACAGTCATGTTTGACAGAGAAATAAAGGTAATATAGTGATAATTTGGATCAAGCAGGCTGAGATCTAGGAGGTGAGGATTTATTATTGTTTCGCACTCCTGAAAGTGGGCATTGGATTGCAGTCAGCCGTTGCCTTGAATTGCTGAACGCTTTAAGGAAGAAACTGTAGCTGAAGTGCTATAATCTTGTAACCTATGTAGTCCATTAAAAAAATCTGTTTCAGCTATGAGTGCAGTAAAACTGAGTCAGAATTTTAAATTTTACAAGGCACTTCTCCAGGTAACTTGGCCTCTTCTAATTTTTTTCCTCTACTCTCAAGCATGCCCTTTTTTTCCAGTTTCTGGATTAACTGTTACAAGATCTGACACTTCTGCTGAATTTGCAATGAAGCTGCTTATTCCTGACTCTTACCAAGGGCTGGTGAAGTTATTTTATGAATGCACATACATATAAAATACAGGATATCATGAAAAAAGCTGGAGTCCATTTTATTTAGTACTTCTACTTTTTAATGTTTTGGAGAGGCTGGAATTTTTGAAGTTAATATGTTCAACTTCTTGATCTCTAAAAAACTTGCTGGCCCATGACCTAGTCAAAAAAAAAAACCAAAACAAAACTTGTAGCATGTGAAATGCTTTGTATTTAGTTTGAATTTCTGAAGCTTGCTGCTTCTGACTACTGAATTTCCACCTTGGATGTATTTTCAAGCTTTGTTAGCAAGACTCTTAACCAGCGCTAGTGAATTACAAAGTTGTTAAACTACTATTATCGTTGCATTTTAAAAAATGGATTTTGACTTTGCTTTATTTGTTAAGCCATAGAATTGCTGCTAAAACATAGGGCTGATGCATATTGTCTACATTTTTAGTTTTGAAAACAGCATTCCATACATGCTAATATCTCATTTGGTATTTCGTTGCCAAGCCTTCAATCTTTTCATTGTAACAAAAAATCAAGTGGATTGGATTTTGTTTATAAAGATAAAACAGCACACTTAATTAAACTAGTTTTAAAGGGCATGTTTATTATCAAAACAGGACATGATTTAGACAGCTGACAGAGTGGAAATACCTTTCTGAGCACCTAGAACATGTTAATTATTAAAGTGTTTAACAAGCTCGCTCATAGCTATGTATTTCTCTTAAATGCAGAAAATATTTTTTACACTGCAGCTTATTCTCCTAATTAAATAAGTAGCTGACATTTTATGTAAGAAACCTTTTGTGGCTGCAGCAAAAACTTTCGTTTTTTTTTTGTTGTGGGGAAAAACTGCCTTTTTTTTTTTTTTTTTTTTACTTGGACAAAATTTACTTACAGAATACAAAACATTTTGTTTTCTAAATTTATACTTACAAATAGTTTTGCATAAACCGGTAGTTTTCTTAGCACTGTTATTCAAGTAGCATATGAGGCATTAGAGAGCTAGCAGTAGTATATGTAGTACTTTGAAGAGATCTAAAAGAACCTAAAAACTAAGATATCAGTGACAGTAACTATGTGCTCTTAAATGTTCTGCTTGTTAACTTTTTGTTTAAAATGATCCAACATGTTAAGCAGTGACCATGGGTCCTCCCCTGCAGTTGCGTATTTTTTGCTGGCAGTCCTTTTGATTACTACGTGTATCATGCAGTGCTGTGTCACATTCCAGCCATTTCTTGGTCTAATGGGAAAAGACTGCAACACTTCTCGAAAAACAAGAGTTGAAATTAATAAAACAGTTGATGGCTAATTGATCTGCGCTATAAAATGGATTTTTTTCTTCCACAGAACCTTGACTTTTTCTGTGAGTAAATGTGCAAGATGTTAGTTGTTTACTGAACTGTTTTCTTCTGTACAACCCTTTAAATAGGGAATGTCTAGAGATAAGAGTCTTGCTATCTGGCATTTATGAAAAACAGAATAAGCCTTCAGAAATATAATCGGTGACTTAGAATTCATAAACAGGGACCTGGGATGGCTTTTATGCCTTTGGAGCTTTTGCTGTTCCTGGGAGAAGTGTGATATGATACTGGTCTTCCACATCCAGCACAGATGAAGGTTGAGTGTACAGAGAGATTAGTTGGTGAGGAGAGTACTGTGGTAGATTTGTAAGGAAGGGCAAGATAGAAGGAACTAGGAAAGTACTGAAGAGGTAGTGCATGGGGGCATCTAAGAGTACGTCTTTTTACTATAGCTGTAGAATAAATGTCTATCAGTCTGTATGTTTCTGTCTTATAAGGAATATACACTAGAAAGTATTTGTGCATGTACTTGAAGTCTCAGGTATATAACTGGGTAGAGAATTCAGAAATAATTGAATAAAGCCATCGATGCATAAAGAGTATTATGAAGAAGTGGAGTTCTCTAATGCCTTGTTTCCTTGAACCTAGTAACAGTAACAACAGAGTTTTCAGTTGATGTTTAACTGAACAGGCACTAATAGAAACCTGAGCATCTGACTGTTTTCCACATATTTTTATTTTTTTAGTACTTGAAAGCAGTAATCTTAAGTGCCAGGAGAAGAGGTTACTGAGACTATTTGCACACTCCCCTAGGCAATAATCTGCCAGATTACCTCATCCTATTTAGCAAATATTCTTGCCTGCTAGGTGTTAACTTTAATCCCAAACAGCATTTCTCTGTGCGATGGGCAGTAGATTTTGTACGCGTTTCCCCAGTGAGATGCTGGCCTTAGTTGCTGTTCTGAGCTGTACCATGTTTCCCTTGTGGAATATCCTGCTCTGCCTCTATCTGAGCTTTCACTGCAGCTTCCTACTGCTCTTTGTTTCCTTGATGGTTATAGGAAGGTGGGTAAGATATTTTTTACATGAGTATGGAACGCTTTTAGGATGTGTTCTTTTTAATTGTCCGGGAATTATTTCTTTCCTTTTTATTATAAAAGTGTAATTTACTTATCAATCACTCATTCTGTAAGCAAGCAATACGTTATATATGCACATGGAGTATTTAAATAAAGTGTATTTAAACTATTATGCAGGGAATCAAGACTAGTTTTAGCAAAGCGGTTGATTTTGTATTGCAAAATAGTTCTTCTTTACCGTTCAGTTATACACGAGCTGTAGTTATCGGATCTTTTACGTACCAGTGGTTTCCTTCAGAGATGTACTGCTCCTATTATTTGAAATTCAATTTTGAACCATTCATCAGCTTGTTTCTTTTTCTTGTACTGGCTTGTGGTCCTTGTTTTGATCCTAATATGTTCTGCTGATAACCATGAGAGAATAATAGCTAAGTAATACATTTGCATACATTACTGCTGATTTAAAAACTGAACAGCAAGATTTTTCTGTAAAACTCTGAACACAAACATTACAATATTATCAGTCTTTAACTTGTGTCTTGGTTTTATTTCCTACCAGAAGTGGAAGAACTATTAACTTCCCTAAAACATATCCAGCACGTTTTGGTAGACCCTCAGAGCCAAGAGGATATCTCTCTCATCTTACAGCTTGTTCAAAATACTGATTTTCAGAATGCATTTAAGATACACAATGCTGTTACAGTGTACATGAACAAAGCCAGTCCTCCATATCCTCTCATCTCCAATGCACAAGAACTAGCACAAGAGGTATGTACAGTATGCATCTCATTGATATGTATACGAAGCATGTAATCATAGCTGTTGTTGAAATGTGTACTTGACAAACTTGTTTGAGTTACTGCATGTTAAATAGAAAATGAATTCCAGTAGTCACTGATTGCTGTATCCAGTTTTTCCACATTTCCAGGAAAGCGGTAACTGGAGGAATATTTGGGGGATAAGAATGCCCTTTTTGATGTGAATAGTCATGTAATAGAATTAAAACATGTTAAAGAATTAAACAGAAAAGGGAGCAGTTAAGGAAAATTTTTCACATTCACTATTCTTTAGTCCAGGGATTAGGAGTTGCATTGCAATTATCTGTTATTGTGAGTTTCCTCCAAGTTGAGCCCTGGTTCTTAAATTTGGAAGCATCTCTGAAAATATAACTGTAGTGGAAACAAGCATTTTGCTTTAAAGTGAGCAGCAGGTGCTTTAACGTTTTGTTTTTTTTTATTACTACAGTGATTTTCAGATCACATTTTTTTTTCTGATATGACAGCTCTCTTATAAGGCCAAGCACATCTTTTAGAAATGATTAAATTGTGCTTTTAGAAACCTACTTTAGTAAGATTTAAAACTTTCATATTTTCAGTGAGATCTTAAATGTTTGAAATACTATTGCAATTTTAGCTAGGTTAACTAGCTAAAATTTTTTTTTTAATCTTACTTGAATGTAGATGCACAGTGCCAGTTTATAGTAGCCTTGCAGTAGAAATAATGCATGGGAAACGCATCAGATACAAAGTTGCAGATAACAGAAGGAGTATCAGCGGAAGTGCAACAGGTTGCATTCTGCAAAGCCAGCTCCCCAGGCAGGATAAGTGCACCTGCTCAGACCCGGCTCAGGTGCACTGGCACTTTGCTCACAGATGCATCACTTCCATTTCAGTATAGCAACAGGATTATTTTCGAAGCATCTGGTTTTGTTGGTTTTGCAAGTCAAAGAAAACAATGTTGCAGTCTTAGTTCTTTTGCAGAATAAATTACTGATTCTTGAGAGATGTCACTAAAGCATTCCCCAAAGGCAGAGTTTGCTGATTAATCTGCTGCTCAGGATTTTTGTGTTTATGCTCATCAGTAAGACTGCACCAAAACAAAGTGGGAGTATCTTTCCTGTGAGCTTGCCTATAGTTTATCAGCCTGCCTCTAGGCTGCTCCAGGATGCTTGCTAGGCTTTGTCCAAGTCTAGAGGAACCTTTCAAGTTAACTTCTGTTTGTAAGCCACTTCTTCATACACACATCCTGCCTATAGACCTAGTTTGCATTTTCACTCAGATGCAAGTCAGAGTTTTTAAATATGTATAGAACATTTGAGATTAATATCATAAATGTGATTGGTTTTGCCCTACCCCCCTCACTCCCCCTTCATGGGTATGATATTTTTTTATTTGGTGCTTAGCAGAAGTTTCCAGGAGGAATGTATGCCTTCCTAAATTACCCTGAAAGACAATCTTCTGTTGGCAACTGTAGTGAAATAGCAGAGCTTTCTCAATGTAGGGAAAACTACAAATCAGTTCTCAAATGTTCATGTTCCTCCCTGCTGTCTTCCCTAACTCCCACATTCTTAGCACATTCCTGTTATTTGCAGGTAGTTTCATAAATCCTAAGATCAGAAGACAGTGCAAAGCCAGTTCTGTGTTTTAGCATAATGCATAAAGGCATTTGAGAATTAAATATTTTGTTTATCTGATAGAATTTTGTCATCACCTGGAAGAATATTACATAAAAGATGATGTATTCCTGCTCTCATTTTGATGCTTCATCCCCTGTCTGTGTCTTGTTGCAGCCTTGAAATTCCTGAAGGGAAACATATTGCTTACACCTGTGTTCATTTTCAGATGTAATCTAGATTCAACTTCTGATTTATTTAAGCAAATTATATTTTGCAATATGTTAAATGACATCCTGAAATGATTAAGCTGGAAATTCAGGTCAGATATTTCTGTGACCAACAGAAGTGTTGTAAGGAAGAGCTTGAGGCTTCCATTCACGTCGTTCTTGTTTGAGCAGATCTTATGCTCATTTTTCAGACCTGTTATTCCTTAATGAATTTTTGCTTCAGGAAAAGTTGTTTTCCACATGCAAGCTGCCCCCAACAGGGGCAGCACGCCCAATTATTTTGTAAGCTTTTTTTTTTTTTTTTTTGTACCTTTTTCTTTTCCCACCTTTAAATGTAGGCTTAGGAAGCTCCCTCAGAACACACTTATTTTATCTTTCTGGGGCATTACCTACTTCAAGGTGTTTTTAAAGAGACACTTGGAAAAGTGTGAACAACTGATAACATCTTGATGATACAAAACATTACAAGAAAGAAAAACAGTATATACACACACGTCATTTAAAATTAATGTTAAGTAATATTAATGTGCATATTTCAGTGCACAGGTCATCAGTGACAGTGTACAAATCTGAAACTGTTTTTAGTGTGTGTCCCAGTTAAAAGCTACAAACTCTGAACTCTCTGCTGTTGGAGGCTTTGTGATGTACAAGAGAGCCTATTCTAGAACTCATACATCTGTGGCTCTAACAAAAACAGACAAAAATTCTCATCCTCTGTTTTTAAAAAAAAAAAAAAAAAAAAAAGATTGATTAAGATTTAGTATAAACAGCTTTTCTGAGGTGTAGTCTGGGGAGATTTTCATTTGTCACACTGAACTTAATTCAAGTCTCCGTTTTCATTTACTCTTAAAAAGTTTTACCTATTTGTAAAAAAAAAAAAAAAAAAAAAATGTATTTTAACAGTGTTGTGAAAAATTTTTGCCTTTGATCATTTTTTTTTTTTAACTTAACAATATTTAAGTGGAACGAGGCACTTATTTTCTAGTCCTCTTGAGGGGATTCTTTATATTAGTATATTTGCACTTTTCTTGTTTACTTTGGTAAGCAGATCCCAACAACTCAGGTTTTTCCTTTGCTCTCATTGTTAAGAAACCTTTATTGAATTAAGAAGGTGGAATGGAGCACTTAGGCTTAAGGAATTTATTTTAAAGAGCTAATCTCCATAAAATGTAGTCGTCTATCTCTTAAACAAAAATAGCGGTAAACAAAATGTAATTAAATTGATTTAAAATCCTTTTAAATTTGACCAAGGTAGAGGTGAGGATTATGGGAACATAGTCTGAATCTTGACCTTGTAAGAATATCTGATGCAGCATATAAGACAGTTGGTAGTTTTTGGCTTGCAACACCACATATCAGATGCCTTGAATATATTCTTGCTATTAAATATACTCAACAGACTCAATTTATATAAATTGTTTCTAAATACCTGATATCATTCACTTTAGGAAGTGTAAACAATGAAATTAGATCAGTTCTTCTGAGAAGACAGAAGATGTGTTTGTAACTTCCAGTATAAATCCTTCAGAATGTGTATATACATTGCTCCCAACAGTCCTGCTCATTCCATGCCACATGGTTTTGCAGATTTGATTATATTCTGAATGGCCAATATGATTCCAGTGTGTGCCCTCTGCTATGTGTCTCACAGTATGCCTCCAAATTGTGGCTTTTATAATGAAACCATATTAATAATTTTTTTTTTTTAGCTGTTTGAGCTCAAGTTTACATAACTAACAGTAAAAACTGGCTTGAAGGGTTAAGAAAATAGTAGTATTGCCACAGGTTTAGCGTGGAATGCTTATACTGTCTATGGCGTGTCACTTCTGGAAAATCAGCCTACATTCAGATTTCTTCACCTGATAAGACATGGAATTCTTTACCTTAAATAACGAAGCAATCTGATGTGCAGCTGTACCAGTGTGATAAGTGTTGCACATAGCAGACTGAACCTTTCCTAATGCTTCAACCATTATATTAAGCAAATAAATAATATATTTATCTTTTCCTTAGGAAGGAGGTGGAGGAGCTGTTAGAGTTTTTGAATAATGTAATCATTCAAAGAAGAAATTCAGCTGCAGTAAAGGATGTTGTTGCATAGAGAATGACTGACTGGTTGGGCCAAGTTCTAAGGCATGGAAAAATAAAGCAGGAGGGGAGATGCTGTTCTTGGCATCGAAACTTATATATGCCTTATTGTGCGCTTTTGTTTCAAACTGTTTAATCTGTGTGTCATGTAGCAACTAGCAAAATGTTACTATAAATAATATATGGTTTAGGATTGCTTTTATATTGCTTTTTTTATTGTATAAATTCACAAAGACGTGCGGATTTGATTCTGAGATATAACAATACCTACAGATGTACAGTGCATTTTTTTTTCTCTGTCTAATACTCAGCATCTGGCCATGTGTTCCAAGTGTCTTGCTTGCCTGGCAGCTGCAGAGATATGACTTAGGTCAAACTGATGGGAAGCTGAATTCCTTCTGTTCTCTGTGGTTTTATCTAAATTAATTTTTCAATTTAGTTCTTGATTTTATGTCACATTTTACATTCTGAAGACTAAAAAACTCATGGGGGAAAGAATGTTTCCATCTCACGGGAAGCTGCTGTTACATATAATCTACTCTTGATTCCTCCAGCTTCATTAGTGCTTTTGGACTCATGACTTTGGTGCAGATTAGGCCTGAAGATAGTTGCTGTGGAAAGTATCTTCTTCAGCCTTGCTTTTAGATAAGGGGGAATTCCCTGCTCCTGGCTTTCCTTTAAAACATACAGGGATTTTCTGTATTTGAGATGATGGCAAGGCCTATTTAACTGAACAGGAATGCAAACCTTTTTTGGCAACAAAAGCTACTTGAGCAAGAACAGTTGTCTTACTGTGGATTATTCTTTTCCTTGTTTAAAAAAAAAAAAAAAAAAGTATTAAAAAAAAATAGCTGTAGAAAACTGGTTTGCTGAGATGTTGGTATTTTGAAGTTTTGACTCTTAGATTTTCTGAGACAGATGTTCCAGCAAGTGCTGCAAAACCTGTTTTGGAATCTTTGGTTTTGCTGCTGGTAGAAATACTAACAAACCATCTGCTTTTAGGGAAAAGGAAGTCAGGTCGCATTAGTGAGAAGCTTGCCCAGTTTGTTAGATGTAGCAATATTTGCAAAGTAGGCTTCATTGTAGCTAATTGTGCTGTCAGGTTCCTTTCTCAACTTCTTTGTGTAGGTCTCTTGCGGTAGCTGAGCTCGTTGTTGGTTTCTGTTGAGAAATGCATGTGATATACTGGATACCAGTTTGCATTCGATAGAAAATCACTGAAGCACAGCATGCTGGAGTAGTCCTGTGATCTCACTGCACATTTTTCTAACGTGTACTAGGCCAGGCTCAGTGCATCAGTATAACAGTTATTGGGCATACTGTACTTTCATAAAATGAATAATTGCAATTAGGGTTTTGTGCTTCAGTTGAGGAATGAATGAAGATTGATAAATCACTGGGTAGAGTGAGAGCTTTACTACTTTATTTCTTTTCAGGTTCAGAGTGTTTTAAAACCCAGTCACCACAAGGATGGGCAGGAACTTAATGCCTTGCTGAATGCCCCTCACATGCAGGTAAAACAAATTGTTGTCTTCTACAGGTATTACAGTGTAATTTTCACATGAGCAAGGTAGCATAAGATCAGTAATGTCAGTGGCAACACATGAACTACTTTACTTTTCTGTGGTTTTTTTTTCTGTGATAGATATAGTCGTTGCATTCTTGTCATAGGGTGCAGAAAGGGGATTTTGTCCAGTGATGAAGTAAATTTTGTAGTTTTGACTGCAGCTAGTTTTTTTGCTTCTGTGTCTTCACATATATAGTAAACCAATGTCTGACTTTTTTCAAGGAGAAATTGTAAGTATAGTCACAACTTTGCATTCAAAGTAGTTTTGTATTGTTTTCTAAAACTGAAAGTGAATTTTTTTGCAGGTAGAAACTACATAGTTGTGATAAATCTTTTCTATTGCTTGAGTCGTTTTGTAATATTCTGTAATTGTGTATAGAGCTTTCAGATTGCAGAATTTCATTGGTTGTTACTGTTTTGTAAGCATATGAAATTAGGATTTTACTGTAACTGAGCTGATTTCATTTAACACTAGGCACTTCTACTAGCTCATGATAAAGTTGCGGAACAAGAAATGCAACCCGAGCCTGTTGCAGATGAAAAAATTTATGAAAATGTTGGCACGTATGGAGGGGAGACGGTTAAAATAGTTCGCATTGAGAAAGCTCGAGACATTCCCTTGGTAAGTGTTGGTACTCGCTCAGTTATACTTGAAGCAGGTGAGCAGTATTTGCAGATGACTACGAGAGTCTTAGAATTTGAATGTGAAAGTTATGTTTAACTTAAGAATCATTTTCTCCCCCACCTGCCCAAATGAGAAATGGTAATGTATGATTACTTAATATGCATTTTGATATAACAGTAGACATGTTACCACTTAGAGCCTGTATTGCTTTCATCATGTGGATTTGGACAGGATTTTATTATAGAAGTCACTATCCAAGCTTAGCTGCAGGGAAGCTTAGATCCTTGTCCAATTACAGAAGTCTGTGTTGTGTTAGTGTTCTTTTTCATTTTCTATTTGCATCTTTCCAAGAATTGTTTAGGAAAGTTTTTATTTAAAAAAAAAAATAATAAAAAAAAAATCTTATACTGTAGAGTAATTCAATTCTTCAATCTCTAATACCACTTAAAGAAACAAATGTTTATTTTTGTAAACTAGAGCATTGCTTGTATACATCCAAGCTGTTACATGCATTTCTTTCAACAGAGAAACGTCTCATCACTGGCTTGAAATATTTGCAATAGATGGCTTTGAGTTTGTGATATGTAATAAATTCAGAATTTGTTGCTACTACACAGGGTGCTACTGTTCGTAATGAAATGGATTCTGTCATCATTAGTCGAATAGTCAAAGGAGGTGCTGCAGAGAAGAGTGGGCTGTTACATGAAGGGGATGAAGTTCTGGAGATCAATGGCATTGAGATTCGTGGGAAAGATGTTAATGAAGTTTTTGATTTACTGGTGAGTTGGGGATTTCATTTTCCATGCAAAAAATACTCCTCTGAGTGTGAAGTCTGTTAGCTCTGCTTGTCATTTGTAGTCATATTTAGAATGATTTTAGAGCCATTTTTTACTCTCATACTTAATACTCACACATGGAGGGTCATTTCAAGCTTGCTTTCTCGTGCAAGGTGCAATTTTAGTAAGTATAATGGCAGTTAAATGGAAAAATGAGCCTTACAAATATAAAGAGGTCAAGCTGTCATCTTGAGACTTGTTCTTATAACTTCTGAGGAAAAGCTTTGCTTAGCTGTGAAAAGCCATGACTTTTTTTTCATCTGTCTCAGGCTTAGTCCTCAGTTAATATCAATAAATGTGTGTCTGCATCGTTGTGTCCCTTCCCATGAGTAGGTACATAAGGTGTTGTGGTGGGGACAGTGAGGACAGATGTCCACAGTGGTAGTCCATGCCACGTAATACCGTGCTCAGGAAGAAAAAATGGACAATGAGCCATTTCTTCTGATGCTGATTTTTTTTTTTTTTTAGGTCTGTTTGGTTTTAAACACTCATAGGTTAAATTCTTGATCCATGAGTCTTTCTTGCTTTTGATCTTACGATTTTCTCCCATGTGCCTTTTGGGGAGAGTAGCGAGTAAGCAGTTGGCAGTAGTTTCTGGCTGGACTCAACCCACTGCTAATTATTTCACATGGGACATTTACCGGACCAGACTTCTTACTCTTTCCCTCCTAACAAAAAACCTTTTTGTCTAGCAGCTTACCAACAAAAGGTACTTTTCTCTTTGTTACACTTGTAACATTCATAGCAAAGCTGTGCATCAATTCAAAAGGTACTAGATAAAACCAGCAAAAAATCCATCAGGAACTAGAATATTTCTGCCTTTACTAAGTTCTGGCAAGCTAGGGTGCCAGTAGCTGGGGATTGTACATACTTCATTTTGCCCAATATTCCTCTGTTTCTATGCTCGTCCTTGGCACCTGCTATTGAATAGTGTCTGCGATGGGTCACTTGGAACCTTACTGAGAGTCTTTAGTCTCCATCAGAGAAGATCATTCTGTAAAAGTGAAAATGGATGAAAGTGCATTTTTTTTCCACCTTTACTATAGACCTTTAGAAATACTAGCACGTATTTATTAAGAGGATCTTTGGGAAGAAGTTACAAAGAAACATATATAGTAAATATTTGAATTACTTAGTGAATGTGAGCTCTATATACGAATGAAAATCAGGGCAAAGACTTGAGTTCTTCTGTAAGTTTCATTTATTATAGGAAGTACAAACATTATCAATAAATGAAGTCTTCTAGTGTAAGACTGTAGTTTTTAATGGACACTGTCCATCTCTTCTGATGGTTCTGCTGGATTGATGCATGGAGGGAGGCTGAGTGGAGAGAATTAGAGGCAGAAATGGTTTTCTTGAGCCATTTATTTGAAAAGCCTTCAGTCTCCACGTGTTTTGGATCAGAGGTGTGTGAGATCCTTTAGGCGATTAGCTCCGTTGCCATCCATATTTAGCTACATCCTTTTGCCTCTGGAAAAATATGTTTTGTATGTACTTAACAGATAATTAAACAGTAGCAGTTTAACTCTCTGTGGAGATCTTGTTCTCCATTTGAACAGGTCCTACAACTTAGAGTTACAGAACAAAAGATGCAATATGGATACATATGTGTTATTTATGTGTTCCATATGTTTGTAGGAGCAATTGATAAAAACCTCAAGATGATCTAGTTTAAAAAAACTAGTTTTTAAGCTTCATAATTATTTGTATGCTGACTTTTTTTTTGTTTTGTAATGTTAAATTTTTTAAGTTATAAAAAGTTAAAAAAAAGCTTCAGTCCCCAAAGAATACTTAAGAACAGAAGAGAAATTTCTTGCATTCTAATTCTTGCCTCACCCGTTGTGCCTAAAATGATAATGAAGTGGCATGTGACTTCAGACAAGGCTACTCATGCTATCTCTGTGAAATTCTGTGCATTCCTCAAGAAACTATGCATACTAACTGAAAATGGTGGGTTTTCCTTTCTTACAGCCTAATCATATTATCCTCAGTTATGTTTACTTCATTTAAGCCTGAAGTGTCAATTTTTGATGATACTCACATGCGCTTTAGTTTAGGCAGCATCAATTGTTATGGTTTATGGAAAGCTGTATGGAAAGTGAGATGCATAGGCCTCTTCAGGATTTGGCACATGTATTAAAATAGATGTTTGTTACATGGAGAAATAAAGTGTGTGCAAGAGTATGCAAGCAACTATGACTGCTCTAAAACCAAGACATGTATGAAGTTCCCTTTTCTTTGTAGATGCTGTTTCAATGTTAGGTACCTATGTAGAATTCGTATGTTCTGGTTAAATCTTTAAAAAGTGTTCTGTATACTTTGGAAGCGTTAAACATCATAAAAACATACTAGAGATGTTTCGATTTAAAAACACTGTTGCATTAATTTCAGGGTTAAAGTTTCCTACATATTTTCTCCTATTAGCGTAGCTGTGCTTGGTATTTTTGACTGAGCAATAGAATGTGCTCTATTTGGTCCTCTATTTGTCTCAAGTCTCTGCAAGTGTTCTATTTAAAATAGAAATGGGTTATACATAATCTGGAGCTCTACATTTTTGTAATCTGAATATGAGCATTTGGTTTTCTAATCCGTTGCTGAATCACTGCAACTGTATGTTAACAGACCTTTTTTTTTTTTTTTTTTATCTCAGGCTGACATGCATGGCACTCTGACCTTTGTATTGATTCCCAGTCAGCAGAGCAAGCCACCTCCTGCAAAGGAGACAGTTGTAAGTAGCTTTACATACCCTTGGTGATGCATACCCTATTTTTCCAGTAGAGCTTAGAACTTTTGTTTTGTAGGTTAAAATTGTTTTGTAGGTTATTTACACAGCAAAACAAAAACCAAATTGCAATTATTTAAATAGTTTGTTACCAGACTTGCACCTGAGTGAACTGTTAAAAACGATTGACAGTGATAAGCTGAAACTTGGTGTATTTCTAACTCTGTTTCTAAAATAATAAGAATTTAATAAAAGTAGCACCACTTATGCTTCTGAAATTCTATTTGGAACTTCTCCGTTTCTCTATTTTAAACATATGAATTGATTTGATAGAAATTAAGTGTTCTACTGTAATTTGTAAATATGCTTTGTGAAGAAAAATCTGTATACTGGATGCTTTTGGTATCTTTTTAGTTAACATAACCTTTCCCTAGTTCACTTCAAGAATTTGAAGAAAGGTTGCACAGATTTCTATCAAAGCAAAAAAAAAAAAAAAACCAAACCCTAAAACTTAAATGTTTGGTGGCAAAGTAAAGTATTTTTGAAGTGAAATTTTATCTGAAAGCCATAAAATGGGTCTCATTCTATGTTTGCTATGTAAATATAAGTAAATGAGAATATCTGTGATTCTTTTTGAGTGGTAAGGGCTTAGATTTGTAGCTCAGGATTTTTTGTTGTTGTTGTTCCTAAAGTGGTTAAAAAAATTTGTAGGCTCTAGAATTAATAAAACTTGAAATTCAGGCTTTTATCCATTCCAGTGTCTCCTATATGTCCTAGATACAGTCTGCATTCTATAGGAGTTATCTTGGAGCTTTTATATATCAAACCTCATCTTTAGTTATGGGAAGATGGAGGAGCAACTCTTCTGAAGTCACGGATTTTTCCTTTTTTTTACATTCTTATCTTCCACAGATACATGTGAAAGCACATTTTGACTATGATCCTTCTGATGACCCTTATGTCCCCTGCCGAGAGTTAGGCCTGTCTTTTCAAAAAGGAGATATACTCCATGTCATCAGCCAAGAAGACCCAAACTGGTGGCAGGCTTACAGAGATGGAGATGAAGATAACCAACCACTGGCAGGCCTTATTCCTGGTAAATAAAGATCTAGAAAAACCTTGAAAACTTGTTGTTCCTATAGTTGTAGGAGGCAATATTTTGACTGATTTTTTTTTTTTTTTTTAAGAGCTCATATCCACAGCCTTAAAATACCTATGACTTTGAAGATTTTGCAGCAGAGCCCACTGTTGGTTTCATTATACGTTTATTTAAAAGGCTGACCTTTTAGAAGCATCTCCATGTATAAAGTTAAACATCAAGTAAAACGACCACTTCCACTGCAGTTCACATTTCCTAAATTACTCTGTATTTCCTTATTCTTTTACCCTGGCAACTCTGTGGATTCAGAGTTCCCTCTGCTGGCTACAGCAGCAAAATTGGACTTCAACCTGCTTGTTGTGTCCAGAGATGAGACCAGCTTTAAGATTTCACACTGTTTCAAGTAGTATCTTTGAAAAATATATTTTCAGGTAGTGACTTTTCTATGTATTTTCACTCAGCCAAGAGCTTCAGTTATTGTAATAATCAAGCTTCCTTTCTAACTGCTGGAAGCCTTTGAGTAATTGAAGTCATTATATAATTTTTCTCTTGAAGTATGTAATGTATTCCAGTTCACCACAGTTCTTAGCAGATGAACAGATGTAAATTCCATAGGATAGTATGCTATTATTTGATAATATTTGAATAAGATCAGGGGAACACTGATTTTAAATGTAGCATAGTATTTTTTTCAAGCTGAAATTTTAGAAATGTAGCATAAATATAACAAATAATATTAAAAAATAAGAAAAATATATGATCACAATGACAAAAATGTAGTCTTCCCCATATTTTCAATTCTCAGACAAAACTATCCAGAAAAGTATGAGGCTGTGCCTTTCTCATTTGATGATTATGTTTTGGAAGCAATAAACTGGTTTCTCATCAACTTTAACCTCCGCAAATCTTACTTTTTAGAATTTTTAGAATTTTTTAGAATTTTTCACTCCTTCCATCATTCAGACAGATTTTAGGACGTGATGGGAAGGAAATCAGCTGAGTCCTTAGTTCCCATTTCCTGCTAAATGCAGCATTGTTGCCAGTGTTAAGACAGCTGAAGAAAATGGTAGTCAAACAATATGAAAATCCTAAGGAAGTATAGCTTGTATTTGATGGTAGGCTTGTTTAGTGGCTTGCTTGGCAGCAAATATGGAAGTAGTATTTATTTAAAAAGCACCATATGAGTATTACAAAATAATTATTAATTAAAAAAATCCTGAAAAATTGATTGTGAATGTCACCCAAATTAGACAGTACTAAAAAGACAACAGATACTTTTGTGTACATGAGTTACATCACTTCCAAATACTGTCAGTTTTGAACGGTATTGTTAATGTACACATCCAGATTAATTGTGCTGAGTTTCTGAGTTTCATTCTATTAAGGTAATAGAATTTTACATCTTTATAACAAGCAGTTTTCCCCAACAAATTTCTGTTTTATGACGTATTCTACTACAAGCTTCAGAGATTTAAAATCTTAACCAAATGAGTAAGTCATTAGAAGAAGATATGGAAATGTACACGTACTTGTGACTATACATAGTAACAGTTTTCAAAAGTTAACTGCTTTCATTTTTAAAATGCTTTCAGGAAAAAGTTTTCAGCAACAAAGAGAAGCAATGAAGCAAACTATAGAAGAAGACAAGGAGCCAGAGAAATCAGGTTAGATCTGTTCTTTTTGAGGAAAAAGGTGTCTAACTAATAGTAATGTTAATTACTATTATCTAGAACCTTGTCGGTATATAGATAGAGAAAATTCTCCTTTTTTATAATACCAGTGTGGTGCTTGCTTGAAGTTCTTGATGTAAATGCAGGCCTGAATTTAGTTTCAATCAGTTTAGTTTCAGTTTTAGAATTTAATCTCAATCAGATTATTTTCTTACAGTTATTATGCACAGTGTAGATTAATGTAAGGGAATTTTGAGTGCCTACTTTTTCTTAAAGAAATTTTACTTGTAGCAAGACCCAGTTGAAGCTCCTGCTATGCAGAATTTTGCTTCATGCACTCTACTGGTGTAATAAAATAAACAACCTAGTGTTTTCAGATCTTCAAATCCATATAGTCAGTAAGATACAAAGCGTTTTACCTCATTGGTATGTAATTGTGATGACTTTATTTTGATTAGGAAAACTCTGGTGTGCGAAGAAGAACAAAAAGAAGCGGAAGAAGGTTTTATACAATGCAAATAAAAATGATGGTAAGTAACATCTTTTACATAGTGTGCATTTGTAAGTAACTATAGAAGATTTAATAAATACTCCTGTTTTATTTCCCCAGAAAGCATAAATAAATAATAAAATAAAAAAAACTGTCTTGGCTTACTAGACGAGTCAATCTTTGAGGTTGTAGAGGGGAGCTTCCTGAAACCTTGCTCTGCAGGACAAATGACACGTTCAACAAGCAATAATGCATTGACCTTTTTATTGTTTTTCTTTCAAGATTATGATAATGAAGAAATATTAACTTATGAGGAAATGTCACTGTATCATCAACCAGCAAACAGAAAACGACCTATTGTTCTCATTGGCCCACAGAACTGTGGCCAGAATGAATTGCGGCAGAGACTTATGAATAACGAAGTGGATCGCTTTGCCTCTGCTGTTCCCCGTAAGTTTGATGAGCAGATATGATTGCTTATTCTAAACATTACCTACACCCAAATCCTCTTGTGATTAAAATTGTAATTAGAAATTTAGGGGTTTTGAGGAGGTTACAGTCAGCTCTTTGGTGAGGAACAAATTATGTCTTGTGTGGCAGGCACTAGCCTTTCTAAGTAAATGTAAATCCAGTGTCCCAACATAGTGCTATAGAGGTATTATATGACACGCATATTTTTCAATCTGGATAAAGTCGGATTGAGTTACAGAAGGTTAAAGAAGAAACTGACACATCTAACAAATAATTTTTGGACTAGTTATCCTGCATAAACTTAAACTTACATGGATTTAATACTTTTCCAAACTATTTACATTTCATTGAATTTTACGTAAAATGTCTTTTGTACCCAAAATTAGTATTACAAATAACTAACAGCTTTTTTTCACCTCCAGAATGCAGATGCATGGGTGAAATTTATTCTTAACTGACGATTTTTTTCTTAGATAAATGTAAGAAGACATCTGAATGTAGATTCGGTCTTTGACTGATCCATCTCTCCAGTACTGTTTATTACACGGAATAAAATACAAGTATTTCTTAGCTATTTTAATCAAATGCTGATATTTTCTTTTCACTTGAGTAGGTATGTTTCATTCTGTTTATTTTTTGTGGTTTTGTTTGTAGATACAACTCGGAGCAGGCGGGAAACTGAAGTAGCTGGCAGGGATTACCATTTCGTTTCCCGACAAGCATTTGAGAATGACATAGCTGCAGGGAAGTTTATTGAATATGGAGAATTTGAAAAGAATCTTTATGGTACTAGTATAGACTCCGTGCGGCAAGTGATCAATTCTGGCAAGATATGCCTTTTAAATCTTCACACTCAGGTATGGCAGAAGCTGTTGTCTGCTACGCTTCAATTTTAGCAGCTACTGTGAAAGTCTTGAGAGAGAGATTTTAAGTTGATGGAAACAGACAGACTAATTTTACATGTTTATTCCAACTTATTTTCAGTGGTGTTCAGTGGACTATTTAGTGTTCTGTGTATTTTCAAACAAGGAACAAAAAGGTTGCATTCATAACTTTTGTATCTGTGCTAAGGTTAAAAGGGGTATTAGTTTCCAGATATTTCTCACTAGCTCTACTTTTCTGAATTTAAAAATCAAGATTTTGCTCTAATTTTATGAGCTCTAAGGTGTTAGAAGATGGAGAAGCTTTTGGAAAATTCAGATTGCAGTCAGGTTGTTTTTATGTATGTCTTGATACATGTGTAGCCTGGCAATAAATACTCTGAGCATATAGTGTGTTTGGCATCCTGTATTTTAATCTTCAAAATAGGAAAGGTTAAACTGGAATTTTTTTTTTTAAAGACCTCTCAATTAAAAGTTTCTAATTCCCTAGCGTTTTGAGGAAAATTGCTTCAATTTAGATTACTTGTTTGATTTTGAAGTTCTTGAGCAAAAGTAAATGTTTGGAGTCCATAACTGTGAGAAATATTGGAATATAAATCTTGTAGGAAATGGTGACTGAATTCTGAGTGACAGTAGTAATACCGTTATTGTTAATTGGATGGAAATTTCTTAGGTGTTCAATATTTAATACTTTTTCTACAGTCACTGAAGACACTACGTAATTCTGACTTGAAGCCATATATTATATTTGTTGCACCACCTTCGCAAGAGAGATTACGTGCTTTGTTGGCCAAAGAAGGGAAAAATCCAAAGGTAATATATCTAACGCTTCTTTTGAAGCCATTCTGCTTTTTTACGTATGGTTCTGGAATGCTTTTGGTGAACAAATGCATATGGTTTTTTTTCTTTTTTTTTTTTTTTGAATTGGATGATGGCATGGTATTGACAGTATAGAGGAGGTGGTTAGTCAGAGATCTCTGCTCCAGGCTAGCAAGCAGACTACACTAGCTGAACGTGAGAGATGTGTGACAAGAGAATCCATTTGCCTGGGGCACAGTTAATCCCTGCATTTGGGTACAAAGATGATGTTTAATTTCAAAACTGCAGAAAATATGACTTTGTGTTCAAGGTAATCTGGGAATGATTTTAGGGAGGAATTTTTTTTCTTTTTAGAATTTATCTGGTCTTGGAAAAGCACTTACTTAAAAAATGTATTCTAAACCTCTTCAGATAAAATTATTTCTGTGCTTGATCCTGTACGATTATTTCTCAAGACCTCAGCTTACCCAGTTCAGATCAATTATTTAAATGCAAAGCTAGCATTGACAGAATTGACACCTGCAAATTAAGCCAGGATGTTTGAAAGCTCAGAAGAGGTCCTTATTAATTTATGGGACACACATTGCATCAGCCACAACCACCCTAGGCAACTCTGCAGGTTTTGGGCAGAGTGGCTGGAATGAAGACTGTACGGAAGAAATGAACTTGGGGGGTGTTGGTCAATGTTTGGCTGAACGTGAGCCTGCAGTGTGCCCAGTGGCCAAGAAGGTCAAGGTTATCCCAGCTTGTGTCAGTAGTAGTGTTGCCAGCAGGAACAGGGAAGTGATCATCCCTCTGTTCTCAGTACTGATGAGGCTGCGCCTCAAGTATTGTGTTCAGTTTTGGGCCCCTTACTACAAGAAAGACAGCAAGGTCCTGGAGTGTGACCAGAAAAGGGCAGTGGCGCTGTTGAGGGGTCTGCAACACAAATCTTATGGGAAGTGGCTGAGGGAACTGGAATTGTTTAATCTGGAGAAGAGGAGGCTCAGGAGAAACCTTACTCTCTACAATTACCTGAAAGGAGGTTGTAGTGAAGTGGAGTTCAGCCTCTCATTACATCTCTAGTCATATGGAAAAAGTTGCGCCAGAGGAGATTCAGGTTAAACATTAGGAAAAATTCCTTCTCCAAAAGAGTGGCCAGACACTGGAATGGGTTGCTCAGGGAGGTGGTGGAATCACCATCCCTTGGGGGGAGGCATTGTAAAAACATTAGGTGTTGTACCGAGGGACATGGTTTAGTGGGGAAATATTGGTGATAGGTGGATGGTTGGACTGGATGGTCTTGTAGGTCTTTTCCAACCTTGGCGATTCTGTGATGCTATACGATTGCATTGCTACAGTAATGCAGTTCTGTAACTGGACTCTACTCTGCAGTGGTGAATAGGAAGCGCTTTTCTACCATGGAGTGCTAGTTTAGCATAATGTAGTTTGCACTGAGGAAGAAACAATTGTTCTGCTGTAACTGCATCTATTCATAGGAGTTCCTAAAACAGCTGTGATCAAGAATCACTTCTCACTGAGCTCTGTGTTTTGCTCTCCATCTTTGATTTAAGGGTGTGATGTATTGTAAAATCTAAAAGAGCATTACCGTCCAAGCCTTAAATGGGAAGGTGGTGTTATTTTTGCTTTGCCTGGGTCAAAATTAATCATATTCTGTAAGTAGACGTTTCCTCCTTCATGGTTATCCAATGAGTAAAACCTTATTGTACATAAATATTAAATTTGCCCTTTTTTTTGTTGCAGTAGTCAAAGAATCCTTCAAGGACAAAAAAAAAATACTGTTGTTGGTACTAAATCACACTCCTTTTTTTCAAATTAATTGTGTTGGAGTTGTCTTTCAGATAGATGAAGGCTACTGTGTTAAAACACCTTCCCATTATGTAGTAAAGACTATTTCTTGCATGTGTAACTTGGATTTTCTTAAGAATATGTAAAGCATATAGGAAAGAGAAATCTGTTTCAAAAGCAATTTCAGGACTATCTTTTTAAACATTTTCTGAAAATATACCTGGATATTCTCTTATGAAATACAAAAGATATGTTGCAGAAGAGGAAATGAAACGTTTTTTAGAAATCAAACATAGAGAAATTCTTAAGTAAAACCATCTGTTTCTGCTTCTCCTTAGAATCACTTTTCTACTTGTACAATTTTTCTGCTGTACCATTTAGTTAATTCTATGGTGATCCCATTGATTTCGGTGCGTACCTTTTATGGTGGCTCTCGTAATCTTTTATTGGTGAAAATATTCCAGTGACAGCTGCTGCCTTTGGCTGTTCAGTGTCTGCAGAGATCCATCTTCAGAGGTGTGCAGTTCGGCACCATTGAGCTTTCGCTTTCTGCTGTCTTCTGTTTTTTCTAGAAAGATAGTAGGCTTAGCAGCCAAACTGATTTTTGAGAAACATGTTTGAGGAGCCTCAGTAGGATGTATGTCATAAAAGGAGCAGTGCTGTGTCTTCCTCATGTACTTCAGTCAAGGACTGTCTGTTACGGGATTGCCACTTGTGGCCAATGAGAAATAGTTGCCTTTGGTGTTAAAATGTGCGGTAGTTCATTGGTGTCAAAAATTTAGCAATACAATTAAAAATCCATGCATAAGGCCTGAGTTGTTACTTTCCCTTTTCTTTTTATGGGAGGGGCTTACACACATACAATAACTCCCTGTTCTTTATTTGCAGCCAGAAGAGTTGAGAGAAATCATAGAGAAGACAAGGGAGATGGAACAGAACAATGGTCACTACTTTGATACAGCAATTGTGAATTCTGATCTTGATAAGGCTTATCAAGAGTTACTTCGGTTAATAAACAAACTTGACACAGAACCCCAGTGGGTACCCTCTACCTGGCTACGATGAAAGAGAATAATTCCAGGGGACAAATGGGCTTCAGTTGAGTAATCATTCTAAGATCATGTGTAGGTCTGCCCAGTTAGTGAGTAATAAATGTCTGAGCTCTGGACCTCATTGGCTGCATCCTTTATAAGTGAAATTAGGTATTATTGGAAAAAAGAAAAAAAAAAAAAAAACCATAAAAAAAAAGTCAGCTTGAGAGCTGATTTAACTGTTCTAGAGGTTGTCCAAATTTTTTTTTTCTATGGTCTAGAAATGGAGACCTTGTCCGTACTAAATTCTAAAGCTTTAGATTTTTCTAGCAACAACTTTTATACGTACATTCTCTTTTTTCTACCTAGTCACCCTTAGGAAAGCAAAGATTTTAAGTGTGTGTATTTGTATATACAGTCCACATTGTCACATAGTTATAAATATGAATGTTATTTAACGCTTAACTTAATGACTTCATGGGACATGGCGGTCGTTCAGGAGTGTAATTCTACAGATCGTTGGGCAGAGAAATAATCTACATGTGAAAGATGTGATTAATGAGAAATCTGTCCTTTTCCAAAAATTGAAGAACAAAGATGCTACTCTGGTCTGGAGCTACCTGGTGAGGCTTGATTTTATATTCTAATTCTAAAAAACATTCCACTTTCTAATAGCACTGTAATTGGAAAATGTGTATAATGTAAATATTTCAATCCTTGTGTCATCTTAGGCAGGCTTTTTAATTCTGGGTTGACTGCACATTAATTTTAGGTTCAATTAAAGATGAATTATATTGATCTTTTAGATGTGATATTTTTATGGAATTTTCCTTGAAACAGTGGCTGATTGGAGCTGCTGTTTTCTGCAGATCTGAAGAGATATTTAGGAAGGCAGAGATTATATTTTTATGAAAAATATGTAGTTATAAAACATTGCTTGGAAGTCAGCTGAAGTTCTCACGTTTTATAACAGAATACTGGCTAAAATAGGCTGATGTGCTGAACATTGGAAGATAAGTGGGTTTTGTAATCTCTGTGAATGGCTCATTTTGTGGCTGTTGCTCTAACAGATAACTAACTGGAATTAAAACAGCTGAAGGTAGCTATTGTGTTATAAACAAGTATTGTAATTCACTAGCCAATATATTGTCCTGCATTTGCTCACTACTGCAGTAAAAATGGGTGAAACACTGGTAACTGACTGAGAAGTTGCAACAAGATGGAACTTACTAAACAAATAACTTGAAATGAGTGAATAGAAGGCAAAGTCTGTATCCTAGTGTGTGCTCTGCGAAACAGATCAGATCACCTCTACATCTTCAAATCTGAGCTGTGACAGTTAACTACAACAGCTGTGTCTGCAGTGGGGGGAATTCTATTGCTAAAGCTAACTGAAGATTACTATCTGGGCTGTTTGAGTTTAGGGTAGCACAGCCCTTGAATGTGAATATCTCTTAATGTTAGCCGTGGTGTTCATTACTTCCTCCAGGTAAAACACGAGTTATGTCGGTTTGTTGTTCACTCCTGTCTAATGCAGAAGGATTTAACAAGTAGTTGATTTTTTTTCCATACTGTCTTGCATATATTCAAGTTCTAATGGAACAAACTCATACCTGTAGCTGAACAGAGACCTCCAAGTATATGGGGAATATAAAGAAATTATAAAATAACATTTCTATTTAGTGAACTAACATTTTGGATTGAAAAATTAGAGTGTGCTCCTCTCCTGCCTGCTACAAAGCAAAATTATTTGCTGGTTTAATATTTAGGGCTGAGAAGCAATTAAAGGGGTAAGTAGTGACCCTTCAGGAAAAAAGAAAGCTGGGGGCAGGGGGTGGGTGAGAGGATTAGAAATTCCATGTTAGGAAAAAAAAATATGAAGTGTTCTAGATATTGATGTAAGAGTAAGGTACTCAAATTGATAGCTTTTTTTGCCTCACGCTGCAGGCATGTTTTCAGTTTAATCCATAGTTCAAAAACTACAATGTTCAGGTGTATTGAATGTTTCATAGGTGATAAAGTACTCGTACCAACTCTACCCTTTTTAAGAAGATTGTAGATATATTAGGCTCTTTGGTATTGACTGTGTCACTGTGGGACAAGAAGATGAAAAGCTGTAAAATTTGTTACTTAAGAGTAACTTAGCTACAGAGATACTGTCCAAATTCCTGCAGCCACAATCAGCTTGAGATGGTTGCTGAAGCCCCCTTATGTATTCAGTGTGATAGCCTGAGTCAGTCTCAGTAATTGCTGTTAATGTCTTTGATGTTTTTCTCCCCAGTTTCTCTGAAATGTTGTACAGAGGCTGCTTGTAAAGCAATAAGTTCTTGAATGTAGACTTAAAGAATGTTGAGGTTCAGCTCTACTCTCTTAATTCCCAAGGCACACAGTACTGATATCCATATAACGAGGTGCTATGATATTTATAACCAGTGTTAGCTGTCCTGCTAAAGGGCTTTAGCACCACTAAGAAATGTACTTGGCTGTCCCATCCTGCCATCAGTTTGGATCTGGAACTACCTGGTTTAAGAAATTAGTCTGCCTTTTTTTACTATTTTTAACGCAGATTGTGTTTATTCCCTTGAGAGTAAAAGAGAATATGCAAACTTCATTGGTGAAACACTTTATCATGGGCCTTGTAGTGAGCTGTATCAGACCAAAATGAAGGTAATCTGCATTTTTATCAGTCCAGATTTAATTAAAAGTAAACATTAGTTGAATTGTGTAAAATATTTGAATGTAATTACATGTTACTTCTTAAAATGTAGGGTGGGGGTTTAATGCCTTAATTAAGGTAACTTTATTCAGACCTGTGGTTAGCCCCACATTGTACTTTTATATGTGTATCTGCACTCTGTATTTTGAGACATCATGAACTGCACACTAATGTAAAAATGTAAAATATTTCTAGACTTAAAATAAATCACTGTACAATTTTATTATTGTAGTGAATCTTGGGAATTGTCTCACTGCTGTTTTCCTGAATGTGTGAAAGATGGCCTAGAAGATTATATCTTTACTTCCTTCACTAGGATAAATGGTGTTGGAATGGAACAAAATACATTCTTAGGTCTACAGATTCTCTCTGCAGTCTTACTCTATTTACTTATAGCTGCTGCCTCATTTATTTTAATCACTACTTCATTTCTGGTAAATTCAAAGGCTTCATCAGTCATCACAATTCGTCACAAGCTTTAGGTATCCATTAGCTGCCTTGATGGGATACATTTTCACAGGGACATGCCTGTCGCCTTGTTTGTAAGCCACGGAATTTCATGTATCAGAATGCAGTGAGTTCCAGAATAAAATTTTCTTTGCTGATTTTTGGATCAGCGTCCACTTTACACCAACTTGAACCCCTCTTCAGCTGAATTCTATTCCAGGTAAGGTAATAAACTGCTATATGATAAATTGCCATCTGTAGGAGAAATGACACTGTTACAAAGTGTAAAAAGGAGCAAAAAATGGCTGTTCAAACAGCATGTACAGCCTTTTCAATGCTACCAGTAGGGGGCTTGGAGGAAATATGGGTTATTTGGCAATAGAAGTGGTTACCCAGGATATTGAGAAGGCTGAGGTATTAGTGACTGACAGTGCACTGGCACAGGCTACCTGGAGAAGCTGTGGGTGCCCATCCCTGGAGGCATTCAAGGGAAAGTTGGATGGGGCTCTGAGCAACCTAATCTGTGGTGGGTGGCAGCTTTGCCCACAGCAGGAGAGATGGAACTTGGATGGTCTTTAATGTCCCTTCTGACCCAAGCTGTTCTGTGTTTCCATTAAATCAGTGTGACAGTTTCCAAGCTTTTCAGACAATGGTCTTTTAGAATCAGGAGCCAGGCGTAACATATTCAACAGTTAGAACTTTTACTCGTTTCTAGTACAGACAGTATACAAGTTGGCAGAATCTCTAATTAGAACCATAAATGTTTTAGGCCAGTGGTAACAATCGTGCAACAGAAATAAATCACACAAGACTATGGATTTCATCAACAGGTTAGAAAACCAGAGCTGCCTACACTTACATTTTACTTCACTTGTGCCAGTACCTGCTTTAAGCAACTTTGACATTAATTCACGTTCTAGAAGTAGTAAACAGTGCGTGCATCTCCTTAAATAACATTTCCCACTGCTTGTAGTAGTGAAGGAAGCAATTAAAAAGGAATCTGACTAGGCAAATCCAGAGCCGTCTTCTACAAAGAACAGTTGTGGACAGCCATTCCTATTACGTGAAGAAGCAGGCTGAACACGTAACAGAAGGCCTTCCTGATATTAAAGCACCTTATTAATCTCTCCTTTTCTTCCAAATGCTGTATTTGAGTTCCCAGGTTTCTAATCTCCCAGGAGAAATCCACAGTCTGGTCAACTCAGGCTTAGACACCAAACTGAGAAGCCATATAAATATGATTGAGGCAATGTCCCAAATTATACAGTAAATGGGCATTCTGTATTTTGGGTCCCCTGCTCCAAATACAACAACTGCATCAGGTTACTCAAAGAGAAGGTCTTCATCTTTCTCTTCTGCTAAGAGATTGGCTGGTTCACGTTCCCCACCAGCAGCCCTCCTCAGCTCCCGTTCTTTCTCGGATTTTTCTTTCAGTACCTTTTTCTTTTCCTGGATCTTCTTTAACCTGTGAAAAGAAATGTGGCAGATCTGTGAAAGCAATATGATGTTTCCATAAAACAGACCAACAACAAAGATGCCATACATGTTGGCTATGATAAAGCTGCTTGGAAAAGTTCACCAGGAAATTGTCACTAGATGCTGCCCTTAAACAACGTTCATCATCTCTGCAGATTTACTTATTTAACCAAATTCTAAATGACATTCTTGACCATAAGCAAGTGTATTATACTACTCTGCTCTTCTTGAATGAAGGCAAATTACATTTGTTTCATTTCAATTTTGACATCTTTTTCCCAGAACGCTAGCTTCTGTGGCAGAGGTGTCCTCAAAGCAGAAGAACTCAGAGTACTGTATTCCATCATTCCCACGGGAAGAAAGATGAAGACAGCTGTGTACAACCCAGTGGTAGAGCTACATATGAAACTGTGACAAGTAATTGCAGCTCTTCAGTTGCCCAGCTCTGGAAACTCAGTGCACAGTAAGAATAGTGTTCTTTGCCTCATTTCTTGAATAATTTTCTGCTGTCCACCCTGAGGTACAGTTTATTTGTGAAAAAGAACACTCTGGTCTTGTTTTACATAGTTACCTGTAGAATTCCTCTCGCTCTCTTTCATCCAGTTCTGTGATGATATAGGAAAGAGTGCGCTCGATCCTGGGAATAATCACTAAACAAATATAAATCAGGAAGTTGATGGACCACTGCTACATTACCTGGGAAGTTACCATAATGCAGTGCACAGAGGTTTATTTAAAGTTATTCTAGTAATTCTTCAAGGCTCTCTGGATGCCCACTCTGCCACCCCATCCAAATATAATAAACACGCTGCCACGTTTCTACTGAAAACCACCACCAAAATGTTGTAAGTTATGCTAGGAAATACTACAGAAGTAGTTATTAAAACATCTTAAGACAGAGACAATCCCCTCTTTTGTTTCTAGTGTACATACTTAAAGTAGCAAATCACGTGTCAGTGGCAGACACACCAGAATACGTTTCTGTAATCTTTGCTCTGCAGGTTGTTGGTACAACTTCCTAAAACTTATCACCCCCTATACTCCAGCCCCTTTGCAGTATGTGTTATAGTAATTGTACTCAGGAGTTCTTAAACTGGTTTCAAATCATACTAACAGGCAATCAGTCAAAAGAAGAGTAGCTTCCAGGACTCAGCTCCCCACCTTGCACAGAGAGACAAAAGCACTGTGCATCCCAAAAGGAAAAATACTCACCGTGTTCAATTGCATTCACACGTCTATTTGTTATTTTAATGGCTTCGTCCAAAGTAACAAAGGATGTCTGATGGAATGGGAACAAATAACAAGATAAATTCAGCATTTCCATCTATTCTACACACAAAACCAAACCTTGCTTGGAAGCCAAAGCTGCTCATTTTATAGACTACATTTTTGATAGAAGCAGAATTGTTTCTAGAAATGTTGATGCTCTTACTGTTTATTACCAGATTATATCTGAACCCTGAACTCTAGCAGCTTCAGCTACAAACTACACTCCAACCACTTCCTCAGAATTTCTTCTTAGTGCTCTAGAATGTGAAGAGGTGATATTGTAACTGTGTTTAGTGGCTGAAAAAGGGTTGAAATTTGTTTAAAAGCACTGGGACTAAAAGCCTATAATACAGCTGAAAGTAATGAGCTTACAGTCCATTGAGACTATACTTTCAGTTCAGAACTGAGAAATCGGAGACCCCCCACACTTCTTTCTCCCATCAACCTGTAAGGAGGCCAGTTCCACAAGCAGCTCCACAGCTTTGGCATAGTTCCTCTTCAGCTTAGCTAGCTGTTCTCCACCTCTGGCCAAGCCAGTCAGCTCATAGCCTGAGAAAAAAAACAACATAAAGTTTGTTGCTAATGCTAGCATGGTTTATTCTTACTAGATAAAAAGTAGTATCTGCACTTTACAAACTAGAGGGATGCAGACAGCTCAGACAGTGGCAAGATAAAGCCTTTGCCTTCTAAGAAATCTATTTTCATAATGGTTTGTGCTACTACAAATCACTGTTGTCTATATCCACTCTTAAGATCTGCCAGTTCAAAAACAGTAAATAAGGCTTCTCCTCATCTGAAAAACTCACTGATTTAGTAAACTAAAATCCACTACAGCCCATATTTAATCCCTTAATGTTAGAGAAACAGTACAAACAGCAAAATGTGAAGAAAAGAAATAGTCTTGTGCCCATGATGTAAGCTGACTTATCAGCAAGGCATGACAAGTATTCTCCTATTAGCACAGAACGGCTATGAGTACACAAAAGGCAGAACAGGTTTTCTACTTACTGTCTCCTCCTTCCTGATAATGCTCAAAAACCGGCAAGGTTACCCCTGGCAAGAAAGAACACAGATTTGTGTAAAGGGAAATAAAGGCTAATATATTTTTTTTCTTTTTAAGTACAGCACATTTGTAGTCAATGTGCTTTTAACACGTTCTGTAAGCTCAGAAGCTTTGTTTCCAAAATCTTCCTATATAGTTTGAAAAAATTAAATTATGCCAATTTTGCTATTTTAATATGGAATTTCAGCATTATGCTGAGATAACGGATCAGACGTGTGAAAAATTCAGATTATTCCATTTCATTTAATATTCAATTTTATATTACTATTTTGTACTTAGAGAATCACAGAGTCATAGGGGTAGGAAGATATCTATTTTCCTTTATTCCTTAATCATTCAATCTTGATTATTTTTTCTTGTTTTATTCAAAAACAATTACAGATATGTAATGTTCTGAAATGTATTTAATCTTGATACTTTATTTCCTGATTTATTTTCAGTAATGGTAGTTTATGACAATTATGCTCTGTTTGAAGATCTAAAATTTAGGACTGCAGTTTACGTACATTCATTTCATCTTATGAGAGGCTAAACATTAAAATTTATCTCCTGTAAATCTTAGCAAATTGTAAGTGTTCCTACTGTTAGATGAATAAGAGAAACAAAGAACAGATGGTGTTTGGAGACGTTCTTACATATTTCAGAAAGTGCTCCCACAGCTCCCCTGGAAGTTGAAATGTCTATTGTCTACAAAAGAGTCACCTGCTACATTGTCTTTCTTAGCTCTGATCTTGACTTGAGCTTTGTTCACATTCTGGATCACGGTGGTACTGTAAAGAAGAAAAGATGTATCTTAACCAGGAACACCGAAGTGGTCCATTACTTCATCATTATATCCAAAGAGAAGCAGTTATCAGATAACACTGTTATCTGCAGCTAATGGCTTTCCTACAATGTTTGGCAACAAAAGCAGCAGTCTTCACAAAATGTAACTCTGGAAATGTCTTAGACCAAGTACACAAAGCATTTCTAAAAACTAGCAAGTTATCTGGTGAATGACACTAAAATATCTTAAAAACGTTTAATCTTAATCAACTTGAGATTTTCTTCCCACTGAAAACAATTTCAAGGCTTAAATGCAGACCAAGACCACACCGCTGTTCATTTTTACAAGTTCATATTTATTTGTTCCTTCAGAACAGTATTAAGTTTATCCATTAACTCTTACTGTGTTAACGACCTTGAGCTGGTACAGCAGTTCATCCTGAAGGATTCTGAAGCATCTCATATTCATCCAAGAACAGGTTATCGTACCAGCTCTTCCACTGGAGTACAATTTACTTACTGGGTGGAATCTGACTATTGTTTACAGCTAAACACTATACCTGGTTAAGACAGGAAACTGCACCATATCCAAATGAAAGGGCAAAAATGCCTTTTGCCCTCCAGCAGCACACAGGTTACTACTGTGTCTGAACACTGAGCTCTTCCCCATAAATTGGTGGCACCAGCAGCTGAATCATTAACAGTTCCCCAACTTTATTCCACAAGACCGACGTATGCTTAGATGAATTACATAAACAGCCTAGTTGGAATTGTAATTTATTAAAATACAATTAAAAGGTTAGTTTCTCCTGTCACAAATAGCCCTCACTAGCCCTAGTGAGATGAGTGGTCATGAAACAAGAGGCTAAAACAATTAGTAGAACCCCTGAATGTCTTAGTGGGAGAAAACATCACATTTTAGATCCCGACCTCAAGTCCACAACAAAAACCAAGATAATGTGTAATCCAATACTCTGCTAAACATTCTTGTTTACCTGTGTTCTAGATTCTAAACAGAAAAATCCACCTCCTTCTCAAATCAAGAATTTGCACATAAATTCTCTTAATTTTTCAGCTCGCTTTTCTTACATGTTTTCATCACACAAACGATCGCTCTCTTGCAGTTGTCTCTCACTTTAATGGAATTCACTTGTCATGTCCCACTATGTCTGCTGTCTTTTTTTTCCTTGTTAAAAGTTCATTTAAGAAATTTCTTATTTCCAAAAGAGAAATCAACAATCAAAAAAGGATGCCCATAAGATCAGCAATCCTTACCTGAAATCTCCTGCTGTAAACTTTGCCTCGGCAAGTGAAAAGGCAGCTTCTCTCATCACCTCACCCATCAGCAACTTAGTCTGTTTGTTTTTTTTTAAAAGAGACATCAAATACAAGGTATATATTCTTTTTCAAAGAAGACAAGAAAACAATAGGAAATATAAGAAAGAAGGAAAGAGAAAGTACTCTATCTGAAGTTTACTCTCAACTTGCTAATTAGAATTTTCAGTAAATGACTGGTAAAAAAATGAAATACAATTAAAACCCATCCAATATGGTAGAAAGTAACAAGATCTATTAAGTTCTACTGAAATCTTCTAAATTTATACACTGCTGCAGACAGGAAAGCAGAGTTATGCTCCCCTATCCTCAATAGTATCCCTTACAAATAACGGATTATCCACAATGTTGTCCTACGTTCTGGTTTATCTAATGAACTTAGAAGAATGAGAATGCACAACTGACAACCCGATTTCAAATCAAGTGAGCCTAAGAGAGAAAAATTCTAATTTGCCTACCTCAATAATTTTCTTAAGGATCTGCCTGAATCGGAGTGTCAAAGCGTCAGACTTCTTCTTCAAGAGGTTGCGACCTGTTTGAGCTCCCTTCAAACGAGCCTTCATGATGGTCTGAGCCCTGTTACAGAAAAAGAAATAAAAATGCCCTGCCTCAGCCAAAGGCATTTAAGGGAAAAAAAAACTTATGTCCATGTCAGAAAATGTTGTATGACTAATTATGAAGCAATGGAGAAACATCAGCATGGTACAACAGGAAACAATTTCAATTTATTTATTTCCAGTAGCAAACTTCCAAGTTTCTGGTGCAAAACTATGAACTGAAGAAGCATCTAAATCTCTCTTCCCTTTCAGCTGTGGAGGATATTTAATTTGAAGAATCTTTTTGACTTAACTAAAATCTCAGTCACTATATTTACGCTAACTTAAGCTACTGCTTTGTTTATGGAGCTATAATGCACAAAGGACAACATTCAGGTCTGTAAAACTTTTTCCTCTCTGAAAAAATAAGCACAGTTACGATTCTGTCTACACAGTGAACACAGTCACTTCTCCACTCCACTGGCTTGATATGAGAATAACTCCATTGAAGTTTACAAGAAGCACACACACTTTCTGAATGTCCATGAGAAAAACAAAGTCCAAGAACAAAAAAAAGCAACTCAATGTTTCCAACAAACATGCCCCTGTTATCACCTTGAGCTACCTTCACACTCTGCTCACCACCTGCCAGGGACTGGCTCCCTTTCTGGTTCAAGCAAGACCTCACAGGCTGAGAGAGCATTAAGAAGTCATGTTTACCATTTAGGAGGCTGAGCAGCTTCTGTATGCAATCATAGCCAGCACAGTAGAGATCATGCCAGCAGCACAAAACAAATAAACCTTGTACAATTCTGTTCTGTCAGTTAATAAAAAATTTTTTTGTGCAGGCAGGCCACCTGTAGTTTTAACATCCTAACTTACACTCCTATCAACTATCAGCCAGTTATTGATCAATTACCTCACTGAAACAGATTTGGTAAATGATAAATCCTTGTGCAGCACTGCCTTCCCACCCCATTAATGGGGCAGCACGCAAAACAGATACCTTTTAAAAGAGACTGAGGTGCCTCGTCCTCAGACACATAAATTGAATGAAAGGAGCCAGAGAGCAGCTGACTTGGTAGGTGCTATCATTTACTTCTGATTTGAGGTTCAAAAGAGAACCATGCAGCACATTAATCTTTCCATATAAACTGTTACCTCACATCTAACAGTCAGTTTTAAGCACTTGTGTTCACTGCAATGCCAGCTGCTGTGCTGAGCCCCGTCAGGAGACACCTGACCGCATGACACACCGTCTGCTGCTCTCTGGGAAGCTACGGGAAATCTGACTGCACGCTGCGCTTCCCTTTTTGTTCTTTTTTTTCTAAAAGCTTTACGGCCAGCCTGTTGTACAACGGTATCGGCGTCCTCTGTGGAACAGCAAAGGGCAGCGGCTGTTTGAGTCGTGCGCTCTCCCCGACACGCACTCTTATTTCGTACATGGAGCCCCGTGCAGCCGCAGGTCTGTCTGTGCGCGCTGACGGCTGGCTTCGAGCCGCCCGAGGACCCCGCAGCCTCCGGCCGCTTCGAGACGCGTTTACGCAAGAAGCGACTCCGGAGCTCTCCCTCCCAACCCAGCGCCTCGGTCCGCGGGCGGCTGCTCGCTCCTCAGCCTGCCCGCGGCCGGCCGACACTCACATCCGCGACGGGAAGATCTCGATGCGGTCCTTGCCCGACATGGTGGCGGCGACGGCCGAACGGGCCCGGTCCCGCTGTCACCTCCGCGGTCGCCGGTCACGTGACGCGGCGCTACGCCCGCCCCGCCCCGCTGCGGAGGGAGGAGTTTCCCAGGGGGCGCCGCGATGCGAGGCGGGACGGCGCACGCGCAGTGGGGTTGGCGGCTGGGCGCACGCCGAGGCGGCAGCGGGGGCAGAGCGGGAGGCAGGGTCGCGAGCGCGGAGCTCAGAGCGCGGAGCGGGACCCTCGGCCGTCGCCAGGTAACAGCCGCTCTGCCGGCGCCGCGCGGCCTCTGCTCGCGCCCTACGACCGGACCGCGCCGGCTCGGGAGGGGTGCGGTGTGGCCGAGGCCGGGCCCTGCCACTTGGGCGCTGACGGGGCGAGAGGAACCGGCGGCGCCCCGCGTGGCCCGGCCTGGTGGCTGTGGGTTCCCCAGGCGTCTCCCATCGCCGCGTTGCCGGACGTGAGCCCTTCCGCCTCCCCGCGGCTTTTGCCGGCGGCCGCGTCGGCCACGCTGCGGCCGAGGGAGGAGGCCGGCCAGAAGTCGGTCTTGTTTCGCCGGCTCCTGCTCCAGCCTGTGCGGCCGGGCGGGGTTGCAGCTTAGCTTCAGCGTTTCTAGCGGCGTGGGAAGATCGTAGAGTCATAGAATCATAGAATCATCGAGTGGTTCGGGACCTTTACGATCACGATCACCTTGTTCCAATCCCCTGCTATAGGCAGAGACGCCTCCCTCTGGACCAGGATGCTCAAGGCCCGTCCAGCCTGGCCTTGAAAGCCTCCAGGGAGGGGAGAGCGTTTCCAGCATACGGGGCCGAGCGCTGGTGCTGGTGTCTGAGGAGAGAAACGAACGCACAGCGATCTGTCTTTGGTCTGTTTTTGCTTACTGCGTTTGATGGGCTAGAGAAGTGAACTGTAAAACATTGGGGTTTAAGCTTAGTGGTGTTTTTTTCTCAGGTCTCAGATTAGGTGGAGTTACATGAAAGCTCCAGCATTTCTGTAGCTTCTCTGCTAGATTGCCTCCCCTTTCTGTACATTAAAAAAAAAAACAAACAAACAAACAATGAAGTCTTCTGTATTATGTGGCTGTCTTTTATGTAGCGCTTGGCATTATCATTCTAAAGTTCTGGAGCAGTGCTGCGACATGCTGATGTAACATACCTGGAGGAAGTGTGTGTTTGACTCAGCCTTGTGAGCTCCTGCTTCTAAAGCATTCTTAAATTTCTGGATTAAACTTTCAGGCGTAGACAAAAGGAGTGAGGCTAACTCTGGTTAGCAGAGATGGGCATTGCTGCCCTCATCAGGGAAATGAAGCAGGTTAAGCATTGGTTTTTATTGCTATGTGGTTAAGAAACGTTAATGTGTGCTTTTTTTTTTTAAGTATAGTGAAGGAATTCTGCTTTGTTTATCAACTTAGGTTTTTTCCTCCTGGTTATCTATATGTTAGGTTTTCTTTTGTGTTTCTTTTTTTCTTTTTAATCATTTTTAAAGCCTGTTCTGTTTAGTGCTTCATTCACATCAGGCTACTACTTCTACCTTCTGTTCTAATTCTTTCCTTTATTTCTTCAGAAAGCTGACAGATGCCCTCAGGAGTAGTTCCTGCAAGATTGTTACAGCCATCTTGCTGAGTTTAGAAAACCATCTTCTAGTGTCTCTTCCCTCTCAGTAGAGGAGAAACTTTGCTCTACCTCTTACTTTCATAGCCTTTCACATGCTGTCTAACAGTATTTATAGAAATACCTGTTAGCACTGTGGGTTTCTTCTCTCCCATGTCCTCCTGTTGCTGATGCCTGTTTTCCAACTTTAATTTTATCTTATGAACTGGATAAACGTAAGAGTGCAGTGCCTTCTTTTCACCACTTGAAGTCGCTTCTGTATCGGACTGCAACATGGATAATAAAATCTGGGTAGCAAACTTCTACTTTCTTGAAGTATATATCTTATATATATATCTTGAAGTATATATTTTATATATATATCTTGAATAGAAAAAGAAAGTTAGAAAAAGGTTTTGCTCATTTTAAAATATCAATTAATCTATAGCTTATTTGTTAAAACCAAACTATATGCTACATACGCCTTATGCTAGTTTGCTCTTTCTAGTGTTAGTGTTCCTCTCTATCCTTGTTGGTCTCTGCTGCTTTTTAACACTTACACAGGAGAAGGCAGTGATGTACTCTGAAATGTCATCCTTGTTTCTTTCTGTTCACATTCCAGAATGCCAGCACTAAGCTGTAGGTTCTACCAGCATAAGTTTCCAGAGGTGGAAGATGTAGTGATGGTCAATGTTCGATCCATTGCTGAAATGGGTGCTTACGTCAGCCTGCTAGAATACAACAACATCGAAGGCATGATCCTTCTCAGTGAGCTGTCCAGAAGACGTATTCGTTCCATAAACAAACTCATCCGCATCGGAAGGAACGAATGTGTCGTGGTCATAAGAGTTGACAAAGAGAAAGGTACTTGGGGATACTCTGGGCTATACCAGGATTGAATTCAAAAAGAGAAGTGCGGACAAACTGGGCTGCTTAAGTATGAGTAGTTTTGCCAGGAGTTCTTTGTGTGAGGCACTTAAGCTGAGTAGACCATCATCCTTGCCATCTGATGTTTATGACCATTTTTCCCTTTGGTAATTGGGTTAATGAAGGTCAGTCACGTCACCAAAGATTTGCTTAAATGGGTACTCGCCAGCTCAGTGTTTGGTCAACAAACTGTGGTGGAGTTTCTTTTTGATATCCGTGCAGATTTTAAGTCCTGACTGAAAAGAGAAAGGTCATCTAACATTGTAGTAGAATGTAATGCTTGCAGTCTGTCCTGTGCCGCAATAAGTGTCTTGAATCTTGCCTATAAAATAGATCATATGTATGTAATTATTACATGCATTCTATAGAAAGTCACAAATTGAGATTGTGTGGACTCTTTCTATGCTCTGAATATTTGAATCTTTGACTTCAAAGGGTTTTTTTATATATATATTTTCTGTTTAGGGCATGTTTTTTGGACTTGGTTCTTTGCATACTAGTGTGGTTTTTACCAAACCTGTGTTCAGTGACAGAGAAAGGGGATCACACATTGATGAAATACGAGGCAAATTTTTTTGAGTTGTGAGAGAAAATTATTCTTAAGGCATGAGCCTACAGGAATACAGTAGAATAGTTTCTCTGTTGTAAGCACTTACAGTTGGAAGAATAAGTTGATACCTTAATTTGGATTATGACTTGGTCAAAATCATTAAGCTTCAGTTTGGTTACTTTCTTTAGCAACTAATAGGGATAGCGCAGGCAGTGCGCAAGTCTTGAGCCAGGGCACTTGTTACACCTTTCACATGAAGCAATTACACTTGGTTTGTGCAGTGTCTGACAATTCCAAAATGGTTCTTCCCCGGTAGGTTATATTGACCTGTCAAAAAGAAGAGTTTCTCCAGAGGAGGCAATCAAATGCGAAGACAAATTCACAAAATCAAAGACTGTAAGTTGCTTTTCTATGTTCTGGCACTGTATGTTGCTGTCTTCTTTCCTGAATGATGAAAGTATTTAGACGTAACATAGCATAAGAAATAAAGTCCTATTCTCATTTATTAGGCATACTCTGATTGTCATTTCCCGTGTAATATATAACCAGTCTGCCTGAGTGCTATGGAAAACTGATTGTTAGGTAATTAATAGATCAAGTGAGGTGACAGTTGAAAATCTGTATTAAAAGGATGGTACTGAAATGCTAGACATCCAGAAGCATATCCTACTTTAATGCATCAGGCAAATTTTATTGGAGAAGGATGCAGATAGTTTAAGGCGTTGCATCTCACTCTTACTGCTCTGTGGTCATAGGTTTCTGAAAGGAATGCTTATTGTTATTTATTAATTTGATTCTGATTTTTTTTAATGTACAAATATACTGAGTCTTTAACAACCTGATAATACTTCATCTGTCAGTTTCTGTGGGATAATTATTTTGACTTTGTAATTGCACAGCAGAAGTTTAGATTAATAAAGTGGTTTTGATGTTTTGTGGGCATGTAGAACTCCGTAATTAATTGTTAAATATAGGGAAAGAGTATTTTGCAACATCATGCAGTATTTAGAGTCCAAACACTGAATCACTGATATTTTTTACAGTGTTTTTATCAACTATTTGGGGTCTGGGTTGTCATCTGCAGAACTCAGGTTTATGCTGCACAAACTGAGTAGGAGTTGGTCGTTATGTGAGAGTGGATAAGTGAGAGGGAGGGTGATTTCATTTTGGGGATTTTTTTAACATCCCTTTCGTGTTCAAGGTGTACAGCATTCTTCGCCACGTTGCTGAGGTGTTGGAGTACACGAAGGATGAGCAGCTTGAGAGTCTGTTCCAGAGGACTGCCTGGGTATTTGATGACAAGTACAAAAGACCGGGATACGGTGCTTATGATGCATTCAAGCATGCAGTCTCGTAAGAATGTTTTTTCTGTCTTTAGAGATTTATTTCATAATGACAAGGAATTATTTTCTGGAATAGATACATCTTTATTTTTTTAAAGGGTCAATCAGTTGAGAAGAATGTACTGCTTGAGTACACTTATTGATTTTTGATCTCAGTCTTCCAGTTGCTTAGTGCAGTTATCTCTCTCACTACTTTGTTCAAGTTTCCAATGCTCTTGAGAAAGAAGACTCTAGTTGTTTTCTTTTTTATCTCTTTGAAAATCCAATTTTGCTTAAGTTACTCTTCTAAAAGCAGTAACAGAATTTGATATGGATGAATATTGAGGCACTCACTGAAGAATGTTTTTAAGAGAAACATTATTACAAACACTGAGGAGATTTATATGGCAGATGAGCCTGTGATGTTTCTAGTAGAAGCAACAGCACTAATACTGGTTTCTCTGTCAGAATTTATCTGTTCTTAGACTGCATCAGGTGTTCTTGTCATATATAGTTCTATCTGAAGAGATTTCAGCTCGCTGCTCTTTTGTTCATCACCGGCTGAACTTTTCCTTTATAAATGCAACAGATTGGTTTGTTAGTTCCTTGCACACCCAAACTGAAAGAGTGAAAAGAGGATGAGTTTAGAGATGGAATTACAAACAGGAGAGTTGGAAACAGTGATTCTAAGGGAGTATGCACCAAGATTGCTTGTTGTTGATATTTTTTATTTGTGATACTTTAATTTACTTTCAGAATGAAGTTATTTAGTTTCTCTCTAAAGATTCTGTAATAAAATTGGCAACAAAATAAATTTTTCAATAAGCACTTCCAGTGCTTATATCAGTGTAACACTAGATGGCAGTGATAAGATGGTAGAAAATCATATTGAGTCAAAGCAGAGCATTTGGCAGTATTTTTCATTAGCTTAAAATCATTTTTTCTTCTTTTAGATAAAACAGCTATAGGCCTTAGAGGAGCTGCTTTTTTATTTTCTAATTTCAGAGATATTTGGGATAAAATTAATATGGCAGTAAAGAGAAATGACAGCTTGTGAAAAAAATTTTATCCTTTTTCTAGCTGTGAATGTAGCCAGCAGATAGATCTGCCTGTGATCCAGTTACTGTTAAAAATTATTAAATATGTTACTTTGTAGAAAGATGGGAATCTTTCTTTTGTTTAAAAACTCAAAAACCTCAGGTTCATTGTGAGTTTATCTTCACATTAGAGGAAACATAAATGGCAAGCAGTTAGATGTGTTTCTCATTCCGTATATAGTGTACAAGGCAGAAGACGTTACTGTTTTTTTGGTTGTTTCATTTCTTAGACAGAGGAAAGAAGCAGATTGAGTAAACTGTCTGCTTTAAGTGCTTCCATTATAAAATACACTGTAAACAATTTATTTTCTTCCAGTATTTCAGCGTAAATAAGAAGTTTGTGTGTTCTGTTTGCTAATAGATCCACATGATTCTGTGTAAGAATATTGAAATAACGTCAGAGGTTCATGTTGTGTCATATCTCACTTCAGTACAACTCCTGTACTGTTTCTTGTCTTGGCTCAGAGATCCTGCCATCCTGGATAGCCTAGATCTCACAGAGGAAGAGAGGCGTGTACTGATTGACAATATCAACAGACGTCTGACTCCTCAAGCAGTGAAAATCCGAGCTGGTGAGTTCTTTCCAGATCGTTACTGAATAGATTTTTGACGCTGGAAGTAGGCTGTATCTTGTAAACTATAAACTCATTTCAGACTAGTGGCTCGTGGTGCTGAATTTTGAGAGAAGCTGATCTTTTAGAATTAAGCTGTGTTCATTGAGAAGTGATAGCAGAATGTCTGTATGGATCCTGACTCAAAGTCCAAGCTGGTTTGGCTTTCCCACTGCTCCCACTCTGCACATGCAGATTCCTTGGGACACAAAGTAGTTCTAGTATATGCTATCATGTTGCACTGGCACACCAAATACTTCAATATCTTTTTATGGATTCAGTAATAACTATATTTTTTCTCATTATTGAAAGTGTTGAATTCTTTTGTTCCCTGTTAGGGTGGTTGATCTCTGTCAGCATGGCTAGGTCAAATGTCCTGTCCAATTATCCATAAACAGAGACTATTAGGTCTGACTTTGTTCCAGTTGTATTTCTTGTTGGTTGAGTGCAAACCACTCAGCTGGGCATGTTAGTTTAAGCCAAGCCTGTGTGTAATATATTCATAAAGTCTGAGCATCTTTGTCTCAGAAGCTCAGTGTTGGTGCAGAACAAGTATGCAGCTCCAGTCTACTTAAGAAGATGCTGTACAACTGTAGATCTGGCTATACAGCTAACCAGGCAGCTTAAAAGCATATTTGCCATTAAAGATGTAGTCAGTGAGCAGTGTTGTTTTTTTAACTGCATTCAGAAATTGTTTTTGCTCTGCAAGTGTACACTGAAGAGCAGTAACACTTACTGATTGCTGTGGAGGGAAGAAAAGATATTCCATATCCATGTGACAGTCAAGCTAAAGAGAGGAGGACAGAAAACAAAATCATGAAAATTCTACCTATTATTTTAGATCACCAAGAGTGAACAGAAACTTCAACTATGTGAGTAGGATTTGATTGCCATGAAGAATGGAATTGCTAACATAAACAACACTTGATTTAGCTTTGAAAATAAAGTGCATTTGAAGGGCATGTTCACATACTTTCTTCATCTTGCCTGTTTTGTTCTGATGGTCTAAGTTTATTTGTAATTCAAGCGTACAAATTTCCTGTTGGCTTACAGTCTCATCCTGAGGCTGGCTGGGGTGTTTTCCTGGGAGTATGTTTGGGATAGCTGAAAATTAGGGTGTTACTTTCAGTCACCTAATCTCAGGAGGGAGATTAGCTCCTCTGTAGAAGTAACCTCTTGCACCATTGCTACATAGATTTAAAAAAGAAAAACAAAAATCTTTTAAAACTAATTAGGAAATTATAGGTGTGACCACACAAGCCTAGGCCTTCGTTTCATTTCCAAATGTTTAGAAAAAGCTATTATTTTTAACTGTATCTTAATATGACTTATCTTCAAAATAGTAAGGCACCTCTGTGTTTGTAAGGTGATGTGTTATTGTAGCTGTTGACAGGCTTCTGTGAATTTGTGGCTGTGCACTTTCTCGAGTTTTTATTTTCCTGGTAGATCTTTCGTTTTCTTCAGTATCTGTTCCTTGATCTCTCCATGTTAAATGTATCACTGTTCTTGAAGAACAATTAAATGCATCACTATTATCCTGTTGAATTTATTGGGCAGGGAGTGAGTGAATATGGGTGCATAATTTCGTATCTAGGATTTTCAAAGCACAATGTAAAATGTTCTAATCTAAAGGATTTAAGACATCTACCTCAACTTACAAGCCAAGAAGTTGAAACATTTCCTCTACTTTGGAAGATACTGAAGGTATTGTTGTGAATAAACATTGGTTGCTAAGAAACTTCGTTAAAGCTCAGGTTAAAAAAAAAGTTCTAAGTTTCTACAGCTTCTGATAACTTTAAAGTTTTTTTTAATTGCTATTAATCTGTCCTAGATATCGAGGTTGCATGTTATGGTTATGAAGGCATAGATGCAGTGAAAGAAGCTCTGAGAGCAGGATTGAACTGTTCCACAGAGAACATGCCCATTAAAGTAAGTGTCTGTCTTAACCATGAAATCCAAAGCAAAGTTTTCAGTACTGTGCAGTTGCCACAGTCACGTAGCTGAGGGAAGCCGTGTCCTTGCTTCCTAGTTCTCCTGTCTAGCACATGCACAAGACTTCCTTTCTGCTGTGTGATCCCAGTTGTTCCTGTGACTGTGCTGTGGCTTTTCAAGTTCATTCCAAGTTCAAGATGCTGTTTTTATTCTCTTCAATTAATTAATGTCTACTATTTGCATACTACATACTTACTGTTCCTTTATATAGCCTTATAGCAGGCAGGGAGCAAAAAACTTTCTTTTCAGAAATAAGACTTTGTAAGAAAAGGAATATTTTGTCCACATGTGTTTGGTAGAAGGACTGCTCGTACCTAGGTATAAACTTTCCACTCCAAACACTGTAGGTTATTCAGTGTGTTACTACTGAGTGTTTTGAAAAATCTTACAAGTGCTTGAAAATATTTTCTTACAATGATTTTTTTTATAACAAAAGAAGCAATGTACTCATCCAGTTGTCTTCATAAAAAAAAGAAAGCAAAAAACAAAGAACACCTAATGGTTGTCACAATCTTCTAATCGAAAAATCAGTGGTAGACTGCTTTAATGGTGTGGGAGTTGGTATTCTCAATGTTATTTGTCTGAATGAGCATAATATGTAGGAATAATTGGTTTTTGTACTAGGAATTAGACAGTCTGTGTGGTTTTTTGTGTGTGCTATTTTTTTCCAAGTTACACATGCTTTCAGAAACAGCTTTTCTAATGAGAAAACATTTATTTTCTTCTACTGAGCGTGTTTTACTGTTGTTTATTTGGTTTTCTTTTCCTCCCTATGATGTGCAACAGATCAATCTGATAGCTCCTCCTCGATATGTGATGACTACTACAACACTGGAGAGAACTGAAGGACTCTCTGTTCTGAATCAAGCCATGGCTGTCATTAAAGAGAAAATTGAGGAGAAGAGAGGAGTCTTCAACGTGCAGATGGAGGTGAGAACACTTTGCATTCTAGAATGTAACTGATTTACTGCATAATATTTTGCAAGTAGAGTAAGATCCGTAGCACTAGGAGGAGTTTGAGCAAAAGGCATTAGGGAACTTGGAAGAAAAAATGAAGCATAAAGTTCAGTATTCCTGAAATAATGGAATGACCAGAAATTCTATGCTTCTTCTGTTCTATTAAACAATCTCTGGATACACATTTTATTTCTTGATCTAGGATCAGAACCACCAACCATAAATTTCTTTTCCTTCTCAATCTGCAGACAGTGCTTTTTAATTGTTTTTCCTGTGTGTTTTTTTTGTTGCTGTTGTTTTTTTCAGCCTAAAGTTGTTACTGACACAGATGAAACTGAGCTTGCAAGGCAGTTGGAAAGACTGGAGAGGGAAAATGCTGAAGTGGACGGAGATGATGATGCTGAGGAAATGGAAGCAAAAACCGAAGATTAAATACTCTGGGATATTTAGAAGAGAAAGCATATGAAAAATTGGAGACCCCATTGCAAACACTCTGGACTAAATGTTTCCAGTATTGAAAGCTTCAAATGCAAATACTTGAAGTATGTTACTGGTTTTAAAAGACCAATAAAGCATCTCCTACGTAACATTTGATGCAGCAACTTACAAATTGAATCCTTCAAAAGAAAGGTGCCAAGTCATATTCCAGACACAAATCTCACGACCAGAGGGAGGCTGCAGCTCCATGTTTAACACTTACATACATAACAATTCCAGACTGGTGATTGCAGCTCAGTTAATGATGTCTTCTATAAGCACGAAAACCACACAGGTTTAACAGTTCTATACAGGATGCGTTTGAGAAATATCCAATAAAGTTCTGGGCTATGTAACCTGAAGCTTCTTTTTTTTTTTCTTTATCTTTTGTTAAATTGCCTGGAGAGCTATCATCAGTTGGTGATTCCACTGTAACAATGAAAAGGGAATGCTGAAAAGGGCTTCCTTATATAAAATCAAAGGCAAGAAGTAGTGGAATCGTGTTTTGTTTTGTTTTTTACAGGTTTGTTGATGTCGATTTCTTTAGCGGAGTATTTTTCTTCTGCGTTTAGGTACTCAGATCTTACAGCTTCAGTAAGTATAGTTGATAACAGAAATATAGTTACTTTGTTCCTGTATGTGAATATAGCAGGAGCTTTAAGGAGTTTATTCATACTTCAAAATAGTTAGTGCTGTATTCTGAGCTAACTGTTGCATGACCTTCCAAGTCCATGTATGCTAAATCTAGCTTACACTAGGCTGAACTGTTTATCTCCTCAAAAGAGGAGAAACAAGATGGGCTTTCCATGCAGTGGGGAAAAAACCTCCAGTTTGCCCTTGACTGTGGGAATTGAGGGGACAGTTCTTTTTGAAAATGAAACTTGTTCAAATTGCTGATTTTTTTTCATGTATTTTTTTTTTTTCATAGTTGTATCCTATATTGCACATCGGTTTTCCTCCTTTTGTGCTGTTTCAGGAGTAAATGCATGAGAAAATGCATTTTAGATGTTAGGACAGCCTTGTCATAGTTTGAAGTTGTATTCTATGTATCTGATAACTTTCTGGTTTTCTTCCTCAATTCGCTAGAACAGTGAATTGACCTCTGCTACTCACAGCACGTGAGTACTCTGACAAAAGAACAGAGTATTTAAGAAGTGAAATATCTTCCTGTGATCTGTAATCAGATGACAGGTAATGCTGTGAAAAATCACATTGAAAATGAGCCAGCATTACTTGTAATAGTGTTAGCAAGGGATTACATTTAGTGTTGCTTTTAGGAGCTATTTTGCTGTGTTAATGGGTGAGCATCGTTTCTGCCAGTAACTGACTGGATGTGTTGCAGTAGCTGGAAGGAGGAGCTCTGACGTGGCTGATGTAGAGCTGTTAGCAAGGTACCTGAGGCAGCACTGAGAGCACAACTTCATTCTACTGCATTGGTTTGCATGTTGGTGCCTTGGGTGGTTGAGTCGAGGATCCTTAGCACTTGTTTCCTCCTGTCTTGGCCAGTCTGTTTGGCGTGTCTGTGTGTTTGCCTACCAAGCACTTTGGTAAGTGTTGTGGGCTTTGTGTGTGAAAATCTTTGTATGATGTGAAGTCACGTGTTCCTGTTGTTCATTAGCAGCTATGCTGCCTGCTAGACTGTCAGTGTAGGACCGAAGTCTCTGCTACAGTGCTCATGTAGTCAACTGAAGGGGAAGGTATGATGTAACTGTAGCATCAGATGTAAGGATCTCAGCTTGATTTTCATATATCAAATAAGTTTTGTAAGTTTGGCAACTTGAAAATAATTTTGCTTACAGAATCCTTTAAGGAGTCATTAATACAAAGAAACACAAATGTTGATGGGATCAAGCACACCATCTAGTAATGCAGTCCTTTATCCTGTTTCTCATTAGAGGAAGTAGGAGGCTGCTAACGGAGGAGTGTCCAGCTTTCTTGGGATGGTTGTATTTTGTTTGGCTCTCAATAGAGTGAAAATTCCTTGCTTTATTCTTGTTGGATTCTGGCCTTCATTATTTTTCAGATGCAATGGAACTGGCATATTGTTCTTTGTAGCCAGATCTGTGTTTAATTTCTCATAGATTTTTGTGGTCCAGAGAACAGATAGCTAACAGCCGTTTTAAAACACGGCCACGTTTATACAGTTAATTTACAAATGCTCTTGCATCAGAATACTCATGAAAATCTGCCATCTTCCACTTCCATCTAGAAATGTTTCTTTTTTTCCCCCCACTGTATTTCATCCTTAATCCACTCAAGCAACTAAAGATGTAGTGGCATCCTACACCAGGGAGCAAAGTCTCAGCATTTTAAGAAACTGTTTGGGAAAATCTCAAGTATGTAATCCCCCGATGTGACACTGTTCACACTGTAATATGCAATGGGAACTATAGAGCATGCAATGGGAGAAGTCCTTCCGTTGGGTTCTCCTCATCCTTTGCTTGTTGGGAGACTAAACGGGAGGCACCAGTGATAAAATAAAGCAATCTGTGTTTACCTTCAATTATGAGCCTGTGATCCTGAAGCTGCAGACAGCCGTTCATGGTCATCCTAATGCAAACTCTATAGGAATACGATGTATTTTGTGGTCACTTGGAATGGAAAAAATTATCTGCCACTCAAAATACTATGCTGACACATGGAAAACACTGTTTGGATGGATCTGAGGAAACAAATAGTCCTTATTGAAAATCATTTCAAGTTCTGCCACAGGCTTAGTTTTTTATAGCTTTCTAGATTTATATGGTTCAAAGCTCGTCCTTTTCTCCTGAGAGACTTAAATGCTTGAACTTGCCTTCCCAGCACGTGCCTCAGTATGACAGGCACATGCTATAGTGTGATCTGCTGACCCATTTCACAGAGTGTGACCCTTTTCCTACAAAGCTGAGAGATCTGTTATTACTCAGCCTCAGGGAGCAATCTATCTCAGGGACAGTTGGTTAGCCTTGCATAACCTCTACAGAATGGGGAGGGTTGCGTACGTGCGTATTACAAATATCCCAAGTATCAAAGAAGTACTTCCAAGTGTTAGAAGTAAGCAAAGGCTCCCATTTATCAAAACTGCATGATATGGATCCTGTTGCTTGGTGACCAACTGGGGCGGGGGGGGGGGAGGGGGATTTTACTTCGCCATTCTTTGTCAATTTGACAATATAATTCATTGTTAGTGGTAATTTTGCTGAGATACATCTGTAGGGCTGCGGGTGGTCTGCATGCTGGAAAAAAGAAGTGCTCGCTCAGAACTTGAACCAAGGCTGATTATTGTGTAATTCTGAGATCACTGTCTGAGCCAGAGCAATCTGCAAGCTCCTGCCTGTCCTCACCAGTATGGAATGACTTTCCCCACCTGGTTACGGGCTGCCTGCAGTAACAAGCTGAACAATGTGAAGGCAAACCTCAAGTACAGTGTGCTGGAACATGGTATTCCTGGGGCCTGTTACGTAAAGTATGCTGGTCTGGGAAACAAATGCGATATCAATGTTGTTTCTACCTTGATTCAATGCTGCTTTTCCTTAACTCAGCGATGGTAGCATCTTCAAGTGCCCGCTTGGATGAATAGTGCATATACTTTCTGTTACTGCCTGAAGCTTAACAGCTGTGGGACAGTGCAGATGTGTAGAGGGTTAACTTTAATTCTGATATACAGAGAATTTAGTGACATGATGTTGTTCACTGCTTTTCCACTGACTACATCAGTTTTATTCCCAAGATTCTGCTGAATGCAATGCTTTTGTATATGCACCTATGCATGTGAATACGGGTTGTTCTTAAAGAAAAAAAATAGTTCAGTTCCTTTGTGCTTAAAGGCCAAAAAAACAAACAAGCATTTTTCTTTATGAAAATTTACACTGATATATTTGAAAACACCACATACCTGCAAGTGAAACTGATCCTCTGCGTGTCCTGTTAAGTTCACTGCATTTGCTTCAGGCAGACTGAAGAGCAAACTGGGATCTGGCCTACACAGTGGCAAACAGTACGGAAGGATCTGCTCACTTCAGGGTGGGTTCCTGCTTTTGAGATCTCAGTCAGCGTTTTTTTTGCTTATATGGAATTTTTGGTTTTTAACTTTGATTAGCAGTCAGTTTCCCACTGTAATTCTCACGATTTATGCAGGGCCGTTGTTTGGGTGGTCTTTAGTATGTTGTCATGATTAACACCTTCGTTGGTACCTCCTTTTTCCTTCATTTCCAGAAATGTAATAAAAAAATAAGATAATGACTTGCTTGGTCCATTTCCTGCATGCATGAAAGTGTGACCAGCAGTCTGAGCAGAGTGCAAACACAACAGAGCTGCTTGAGAGAATGTGGCTGACTGAAGAACTCTATTTTTATTCTCTTTTTTTTTTTTTTTTTTTTTTAATGCATAGCAACGGGTGCTCTGTTATGCTTTGTTGTGCAGTGCGTCATGCTTCTTATCACAGTCTGTACCTTTATCTGCATTCATCACCTCCATTTGGCTACGAGTCAGGAAATGCTCACGGTACAGCAGACTGTACGCTGCAGCTGTCTGAGATACTGTTATACTGTTACTCATTTTGACTGACTTCATCAGGACCAATCAAGCATGCTTGTCGTGTCTGGGGTTTTAAAAAGTGAAATAATGCTCAGGCACAAAAAGGCACTGTTTCAGAGGTTTTCCAGAGTTTCAAGAGGTCACTGCACAGTGTTTGCCAATCAAACTGTTGTTCTGAAAACCCAAGCAATTGCTTCCACAGCAGTTTAGGTTGTTAAGTTGAAGTACACCCGTATTCCTAACTATGCCTACATGTCCAGCGACCATTGAAAGCAGGGCGGGCTTTAGGAGACTTTGGGGCTTCTTCAGTAAAATAAATTTGTCAAAGCAGTTTGTTTAGGTTTGTAAAATTCTCCTTGTGCTCACTGTACCTGGTACACTTGGGGTGCTCTGATCTATAGCAGCCTTGAAGATACACTTATTATTTGAGGCACTTAATTCCATGGAATAGCTTTGTCTGAAATGTTGAGGTGCAGTTCTATGGTGCTGCTTCTTCCCCCATGTGGTCCCCGTGTCTCACCTCATTTGCCTTGTGAAGCTGCTGCCTGTGTTGGCTTACTCACCGCAGGGTGGTTTTTTATTGCTCTGAATTCAGTGAAATTCCTTTGAGATCCTTCTCAGACCTCCCTTTGTTTCTCTCCCCAGAGGGCAGGTAATGCACCAGAGCCAGCTCAATGTTTAACTAACATCTCATAGGTGGGAAGAAAGTGAGAAAGAAGGGATGGGAGCATACGTCACAGTGGAGGAGGAGGATCACGGAGAAAAATGAGCTCTCCTCAGCTCCAGGCGTGCACAGGAACGGGCTGCCAGGGCCTGGGTGCTTCAAGGCAGGACGAAGATCTGCTCTTTGTGGACCATGATGGAGGAGACCACTGGAGTCCTGAAGGAGGGCTTCCTTGTCAAGCGGGTAGGTGCTGTGACCTTCTTTGCACTGTTCCCTCCATAGAGAAAAGCCGCCTCTGAAGGGCCTGTTGGTGTGGGTTTGAGGGCTCCCCTAGGCTCCTATAGGGGAGCTGCAGGACCCGCAGGCCCTGACTGCCCTCCTGCGAGTTCCTTGTGCTAGGTTAGACCAGAGGGGAGGGAGCTATCAGCATGGCTCAGTTATCAGAAAATTGGGCACACCTCTGCAAAGAGCACACAGAAATATTGCCTGGCAAAGGCTACGTGGCAGCAGGGAAGTGGCCATGGGAAGGCTGGACGGAGGCGTTGGACAGTCTCCTCACACAGCATGTGCCTTCTTTAGTGGGCGCTGAGCAGGGTTTGCTGTTCTGTATGGGAGGATGGGGAACAGAATGTCCCAGGATGAGAGCAATACGAATATAGAAATGCGTCCTAAGCAGCTGCTTTCTTCTGCAACTCCAAGTTCCAGTGTAAGAGATGAGAAAACAACTGGACAGCGTGACAGGTTTCAGCCTTCCCCACTACTTCACAGAACCGAGTCAGCCATGGCAGGGACACCAGGGGGCACTGAGCAGCCTTCAGAACAAAGGCTCAGTGACTAATACGGTCTTTGCACAATCCAAGTGCAATTCAAAGGTTTGTTCAAAGCTTTGCCACGCCTTAGGAAATGCTTTTCTGCACTACGTGTCAGCACTTCTGGTGCTAACTCGATGGTAATCCTTGCCAGGATCTGTGCTGCTGGGGCTGCTGCGGGCCACGTGCGGTCTGAGCTGCTCCTCAATACCCCTTCCATGGAGCAGGAGGAGTAATCCCAGCTCCTGCTCTTGTGTCCAAGCTATGGTCATGCTCTGTGGCTCTTACATGCCTATTGGATTTGGGATGGGAAAGAAAGGCACTGTATCTGTGAGAGGAACAGGGCATTGTCAGTATGCTGAGCTGAAACTACCAAAAGTCTGTGAAATTGGATAGCAAAGAGACCAGAGAGAGGATGAATAAGGGAAACTGAGGGAGGAGGGAACAAGAATGGGAAGAGATTTGGAGAAAAATAAGAAAAAAAGGGATGTGATCAGGTAAAGGAAGATTTCTTAAGGAGAATGGAGTTGATACAAGGAGAAAGGTTCAATGAGTTAAAAATGACTGAATTAAGTATTGTAATGTTCTGTACTTCCAAAGTAAAATATGTGAGAGTCAGATAAGGTTAAAGAAAAAGAGAAATACTACCTCCTGAAAAAGAGGAAATCTCCAGAAAGGAAAGAGTGATAAAAAAGGAAAGACAGCCAAGGGTATTTGCAACAGATGAGAAAGACTATGAAGAAGGTGAAGGGAAGAACAAAACCAAGCTTGATAGTCTGTGTTTAATACAGACTCAAAAGCATTAGATCTAATGTGCTTTGGATTTTAGAGACTTTTATGCTTCCTTTATTGGAAATTGCTGAGCTTCTCTTTCACTCATAGCAAGTTAAAGGGGTCTGATTCCTGTCACGTCCGAACCTTGCATATTCCTTCCTCCTGGCAGTGCCTACTTCTCCCAGCCTCAGAGCTTCCTATGCCCAGCACTTTGCCTGCAGTCCAGGATGCTCCCTCACTCACAGAAAGGCAGCCAGCTCCTGACTGGGCCTGACCTGCAGAGAGAACTGAGCCTGCCAGTACCCCACCTCACTCATCATGCTCTCCTATGTACTATTTTACTTGCGCAAAAGGCAGCTGGGGGCTGTTTACAGTGAGGAAAAAGGAGGTATTTTATTCTGTATAACCTAGAATGCATCTGACAGCAGCCTTCATTCAGTCTTTTGCCAGTAAAGAGAAAAGCTCCTTTGCAGGAAATGGTAGCACAGGGAGTGTTTCAGCCCAGGAGGCTGAGGTAGGCAGCCTCCCAGTAGCAACACGAAGGGATGCAAGGACCAGGCAAGCCACATTTCTACACTCACTCTGTGATTTTGTGTAGATGGAGCTGTGTTATTTCGTTACTAAATATATGTATTTTAGGGAGAACAGGACTCACAACAACTTCTCATGGTTCTTTTCAGTTTGTTGTTGATTTATGGTATTTCACAAAAAAGAAGGAAAAAAAAACATTTTTCCGATGCTTGTGTTAATATGTGAATTTCTTCCCCTCTAGGGACATATTGTTCATAACTGGAAAGTAAGATGGTTCGTTCTGCTACAGGATAAGCTGCTGTATTATAAACTGGAAGGAGGCAAGAAGGAGTCTTCTCCAAAAGGCAGGATCCTTTTGGATGGCTGCACTATTACTTGTCCATGTCTGGAATACGAGAACAGACCGGTATGGCTGGAAACATGTATCCCTCCTCCTGACACTCACTTTCTAATTTCTCCCTTACCTTTCCCCTCCTCTTGATTTCTTTCACTTTTGCAACCATATCACTGAGGTATGTATTTCCAGGAGTAGGTGCAGCCAAAAGCAAACAGCCATTTGCAATGTAACCAGGACTAGAAATTAACTCTTTCCTTGTGTCTTTGTCATCCCTTCTGCTCAAATCTGGGGAACATTCATAAAAACAAAGTCTCTCCCATGCACACTGGAACAAATGCATCAACCTAAGAGTGTGCAAACAGTGGACACAAGCAGCTCAACAAAACCTGAGGAGGACTGGGAAAAAATGGCAGCTCATCACCTCAGTAATTGCCCTAAACCCAGCTGTCTTCATGGAGTGCTCCTGGCCATTTCAGATTCCCTTTTCCACTCAGTGGGACTTCAGTGCTGTGGAAAGTTTCCAGCAGAAAGGCTGTGAAAGGGAAAGTGCTTCCCGTGTTTCTCTGCTCACCAGTGGGTGACACAGACCTCTCTGGAGCGGGGCCAGAAGGAAATGACTCTGTAAATTGTTTGCTATTTCAGCCTTTCTCATGGCAGAATGATCCTAGAGAGAGCCTGTAGTTGCTCAGAAAGCAGAGATCTGGATGTGAAGGCTCTGGGGTCAACAGAATGCTGCTATGTACTCTGGAATCTGGGTGATGTGTTCTCTTCCAAACTTGTGCTCCATGCATGAAAACCATGCTTATAACTGAAAACTCAGGGCTTTAGGGGGAAAAAAAAAAGTTCTCTCTCCCCAAAACAGAGCTGTGCCCAGCATCTTTCAGGTCAATAGTTTCTTGCTACCACCCAGCTGGGATGCCGTAACACAGCAATTTCTTTTACTTGGACCAGTGGTGAAAGAAGCAAAATGCAAGTGAAGAGCAAAAGCTAAACATTGTTACTGCTTTGCACTTCTGTCTTTGCAGTTACTTATCAAACTAAAGACAAAAACCAACACAGACTATTTCCTTGAATGTTGCTCTAGAGAAGAGCGAGACTCTTGGGCTTTGGACATCACTGGAGCTATTCATGCTGGTCACCCAGTACAGGTGCAAGAGCTTCACAGAATGAAGAACTCTTTCAAACTGCTAGAGAACATCAGCCTCCAGTAAGTGTTCATGGTTTCTTCTTCCATTGTTGCTGTACTCTGCAAAGCACCTGAGCCGCTGGATGGGATGGTGAAGGGAGGCTTCTCTCAGCACAGATCTGCTCCTTCATCACCAGGAGTGTCTACATTGGCTGCTCCCTCTGGGTTTGCACACACTATAGCTGAGGCATGGGAATGCACTTTTTCCTGACCCTGATATTTGGATGTATGGTGGTTCTGCACAGGCATGTCACTGCTGGCTTGAGGGCTACTCAGCTGCAGAGATATTTACGCTGGGGTGATCTGTTATCTTGGAAGTTGTAATGTCACAGAAAGACTGAGAGATGACTTTGTACATGCCATGGTGGTAAGCTTACAGAGCTGACAGCCACCAGAATCCAGGCTAGGATTTTTAGGGTACACCATGTTAAACAAGAGTTTCTATTAGGGTATAGAAAACTGGCATTAATTTAATTTAATTTGTGTTGAGAAAGTATATGAAATCTGGCTGTGGCTCAGTTTGAAGTGTTTTAAAATGAAGGACACATTATAAGGCATCCTGCTTAGTGTTCTGCATTGGGAGAATAAAGTTTTGCTACACCACACTTAGCACTAAGGGTCAGAGAGGTATGTAGGTTGTTTCACAGCTTTGTGCTGGTAATCTTCAGGGCAGCCTAAGCACAGAGAGAAGCATGTGACAATTTCTGCCCATCTTTCTACTTATGCAACTTTGTCCTATGTACTGTTTTACAGCCACATAGTGGATAAAATGCGTGACAGCAGTACTGGAATTAAGCTGACCCTCAATGTGGAACAAGGCAATAGATACAAAGAGACCTTCACAGGTATGCCTGCTGCCTCACCTCTGACATGTTGCAGGGACAAGGGAGACGCGGCACTGCTTTTGTGGTGGGATCAGTTATGGCCCAGTTGAAGGTACTGATGCAGCTGAATTGTCCAACGTCTCTGTTCTCTTGCTCATTGGATATATGGAAGCACAGCACACAGAGGACCCCTCACTTTTGCCCCCCCTACCCTTCCCTGACAGCCTTTGTGACGATCCCAAAGTGTTTCAGCAAAGGAAGGCTTGTAAGGCAGAAGACCATTTATCTGCCCTTGGAAGAGCGTGTTCCCTTGGTCTGAGAGCTGCCTTTCTCCCCGCAGGTTCCGCTCTGGTGGACTGGCTCATCTCCAACAGCTTTGCCGTGTCCCGGTTTGAGGCTGTCACCCTGGCCTCCATGCTGATGGAGGAGAACTTCACCAAGCCCGTGGGGGCACGCAGCACCGGGGCCACGCGCTACAGTGACCTCTCTGAGCAGTTCCTCGATGACTCCACCGCACTGTACATGTTCGTAAGTGATGGGCTGCCAAGTGGCAGCTCCTCTGCCCTTTGTCACGTGCTTGATCTGAGGCAGCGGTAAAGGGGACATGCACAGCATGCACCCGTAGGCAAAATATGCAGGTGTGAAAATAAACAGAAGCAGAAGCTTCAGGCTTTCAGACATTTAGTACTGGAACTTTTGCTGGAAACAACTGCAGGGATACAGAGAAATCTACAAATCAAGTAATTTGGTATTAAAAAAGGTGTAGAGCAGAATTTGCTTGGGAAATAGTAGCTAAAAGTAGATCAAATGCAGAATCTTGTACTTAAGAGTGTATTTAGATGAAAAACAAACATGAAACCATCTATTCTGTGCTTGCAGGCTGAGACTGGTAAGAAAATGCTCAATTCCAAAGAAGAGCTACAATTTAACATCTCCGAATTAAGTGGCACAATTGTGAAGCAAGGATACTTAGTGAAACAGGTAAATACAGTCTTTGAACTATCACTTGGAAGCAAGAAAAAGGACAGCTGTTACAGCTCAGTGGAGAATGAATGTGTTTCAGGAGCACAGCAGTGGAGTTGTGTCCCACAGAGTGGATCTTGCTTACCATCATGAAGTGGAGAGTATCTGGTTATAAATATATAAGTTATGGAACTTGCTGCTCTGGCAGGATTAATTGGATATTCCGTACGTGCTGAGTATATACTGAAAGGCATAAAGCAACAATCAAGAGTCCAACGCAAATTCCACCAGAGCTGTTACAGTCACACCAGGTGGATTCACTGTTCCTCTTTTTTAACCCATCCTGTGGGGATTTTCCAAGCAGCCACAGTATTCTGGGGACCATGACTGAATTCCAAAGCTGAGCAATTCGATTTTAGCATGAAGGGGACATTAACTTATGAGCAGTCACACAGACACTCACACAGATGCTCTAGTGGGGGTGAGTCCTATTTTTTTTCCAGACACAACTACCTGTCTGTGGTAATTGCTTATGTGATCCCACACTTAGAGGTGAGCAAGATGAGGACCAATCCCTCTGGTTCACGGCAGAACACAGCCAGACACAGAGGGATCCCCACCTGCACTGCACAGTCACATCAAATTTGAAGTTAAGAGCAGAGCTGTTATGTAATCTCTTGGTCCTTTCACTCTTCTTTCTCAATTCTCAGCACAAGAAAGGAATAAGAAAACATTAAAGAGGAATATGAATAAGGAATAAGAAGGAGGTTAAGCAGAAAACCCTGGGAGTTATTAAGATGTCAAAAAGGCTTTTTTCTCTGTTGGCTGCAAAACATCTGTTTTTCAGCACCCTATTAAGGCTGCCCAAACAGCCTGCAGGAAAATGGCCATTGCAGGTTGTATGTCCTGTCAGTAACATTAATTCTTCCATTTTGTAGGGACACAAGAGGAAAAACTGGAAGGTGAGGAAATTTGTTCTGAGAGCTGATCCTGCTTTCCTGCACTACTATGACCCCACCAAGGTATGTGAGCGGGGAGCTGATACCCTCAGAAATCCTCTTGCAGACCTAAATATCATCATGAAAATACAACACAATTATGTTGTAAATATTTCTCTCTCCCAGATCTCCTCCTGGATTCTTCTGTTGATTTCCTGAGGAATAAGGCCTCACTGGCCTTACCTATGGAGTTGCCCCTGTATGATTCTCTGTCCCTGAGTCCCCTGCCTACCTTTTCTCCATTGAGATTCCTTTTCCTTAGATGTAGGGCAGCAACCTTGGGGTTACTCTTTTGCTGTACACACAGTCTGTGACAATGCTCCTGCAGGGATTCTTCCTGGGCTGTAGTCTTTTTGAACTGGCATTCCATCACTTGAGAGCAACACTGGGATTTCCTCTGTTCTTTTTACATCCTTGAATAGGGTTCCCTTGATCTCAAGGTATTTACAAGAATTTCTGCCACTCAGATTTAAATTTGCTCGAGGTATAGGGAAGTTTATTATTTTATCTTCATGGATGTTACATCCATGTTACATGGAAGAGAGAGAGTGAGCTAGAAGGGCATGTGGATCCATCAGTCCCAGTCACACAGGGTACCACAAAGCCCATCAGAATACTAAGATGAACATGTACAGGAATGTTTTATGTGATTTATAAAGGAAACAAATGGAATAACAGTTTTAGATTTTATGGATCTGGTTCACCTTTTTTTTCCCCTCCCTCCCCCTCCCTGTTCTTTTGAAGTGTGTGTAGGGGGTTGTTTTTTGTTTCTTTTGGTTGCTTTTTTTTCTTGTCATTCATTTGTTTGCTTACATTGCAGCTTGCCCTTGCAATGCTATACAATCAGACTGCAGAGTCAGAAGTTCAGGCATAAGATCCTTTCATCTTACAAAGGAAAACAGATTTTTTTTCCATACAAGCTCAGTGAAAAGCTGCAAGCTAAAAACTTGCAGATATTTTTTGTTTGTTTTAATATGGGTTGTTACTGATAAAAGTGCCTAAGTTTGAAATGTGATTGTTGACTTGCTTTTAGTGCTTTTAAATTAGTCTCCACCATTCTCAGCTATAGCAGAGAAATGTCTGAGGCTGAAACAAAATAGCAATGCACCGAATTACATGTTCAGATTTTTGTGACTTGAACGTTTTATATCCAGAAAGACCGGTGTTGCATCCCTACCTCCATAAAATAATTGGTGTACTCTGGGAAATGATTCTAATGATGGTACTTTGCAGCTCAGTCTCATCTCCTTTGTGTTGTGTTTTTATTTGTGTTTTTGTTTGTTTGATTAATTATTATCAGGAAGAGAACAGACCAGTAGGTGGATTTTCTCTTCGCGGCTGTCTTGTCTCCGCTCTGGAGGACAATGGAGTCCCAGCAGGTAAAGAGTGAGCCTCTAGACTTTGCTACATATGTGCTTATGTGATAGCATTACAGTTGCTGGGAGTGGTCTGTTGTTTGGCTGGCTGTACAAACACGGGCTAGCCTTTCTCCTCCCCTTGCAAGGGAGAGAAACTGTGCCATCAGGAGTCCCCACACTGCTGGGCTGGGCAGAGGGGATGTTATTTGTTTTGGTTTGGTTTGGTTTTAATTGTTTCTGCATATCTTGAGTGTTCCTTTTTTAATGAACTTTTCTTATTGAGGTGATGCATGAGAGAGCTCAAGGAACGCATTATTATTCCAGAGTTAACAGCTAAAGAGGAAATGTCTTTTTGGATGTTACTGAACTCAAAATCTTGAGAAAAACCCTGATGCTGTCTTTTTTTTTTTTTTTTTTTAATGTCCTCTCATTTGGATCTGCTAGAATCCAGATTTAGAAGAGACAGAATGGCCTTAGCTGTCTTATCTGTAATGAAATGGAGAGATCTGACACCTTAATTCACTAAATTAAAATTCTTCCATATCAGGAATTTTCACCTGCTGCAAAGCTGTTCTCTGCATTTTCCTAACCTGTCACTTTTTTTTTTTTCTGTAGGTGTGAAGGGCAATGTGCAAGGCAACCTCTTCAAAATAATCACCAAGAAAGACATTCATTATTATATCCAGGCCAGCTCCAAGGCAGAGCGAACAGAATGGATTGAGGCAATCAAACCACTGACATGAGTAAGATGGACTCCATGCCAAACAGTGTCACATTTGTGACCAAGTTCCCTGCTCTCTTTGTCTGGGAGTGATGGTTGTTTGTTTTTTTTTCCTTAGACATTATATTTTTGTTATGTGTGTTGTCATAGCACCTGGCAATTCCTGACAGATCAGAATCCCAGGTGGCTAGGATCACACAGATCTGGAAGAATTTATGGTCTAACCAAGAGACAAAGAACAACAAGTGGTTACAAATAAATCACACTTTACAAGGACTTTACATCCTTCAAGATGGAAGAAAAAGAATCTCTTGTCTGAGTATTCAGTCTACATGTGACAGATTCAGACTGTGCTTTATTCTAAAGCAAAAAATGTCTTGCTCCTTTCTCCTTTATAAAGGGGCTTATAAACTTAACTAGTTCAGACAGACTGAATCAAGGTGAATGAACTGAGTCACAGTCATGAAAGACCCTGGTGTCTGAGTCTGTCTTTCTTGATACACCGTTATAAAACCTTGCTCAAGCTTCGCTCTGGAATCATTAAACATACACCACAAAAAAAAAGTTCATTTGATTCTCTTGTGCTCTTTAGATACCATGTTTCTCAGAGATCAGTAGGAATAAGTGAAAACAATGGTTTCATAGACCTTAAACTCATAGTACTATGGAAAGTGAGAAACAGTCTGTAGTGGCAGAATAGAACTGAATATTTGAGATGATTGAAACATCCAACCAAACTGCTGATATGCTATTTTTATAAGATTTCTGCTATCTGAGTAGCTGTATCTGACAGATTCCGCAGAGTCACTAAATCACTCTAAAGACAGAACGCTATAGATTGTCCCTAAAGTCACAAAGTCTCTATCCACAAAACCACCTCTTTCTTATTTGTATATTTATTATAATAGCCATATATTTGGGATTCTCTTCTAAACCTACAGCAATGAAATAGCAGCACAGCATATGCATGCATTCAAATATTTACAAAAGCTGGTAAAGAAGTTTGCTAGCAAAGACAGTTTTAATCATATGCAAAAATGGATGACACAGTTTCAGCTACAGATACAATTACATAGGGTTGGTCCAGAGAAGGCTGTGAAATCCACAGCTGTTGAAACCTTTCAGTTCCTGAGAACTCTACCTGCAACAGATAGGGATGGTGCTAAGGCATCTACTACTGTGTACTGTGAAACACATATAGGTTTGTGCTGACTGATTGGAGATTCCTGGGCAAGCAGTTCCCTCCTGATAACATGAGCCTTGCTGGGAGCCTCCAGACTGTCTTATTGACTTCCAAAGATATTTCCCACTTCTCCTTTCTTAATCCCACTGCTTGACCGCCACTCAGTTCTAGTCATTAACAAGACTAACAGCTGCCACAAAAGACTGGGCTCCATTAGCTGGCTTGCCTGAGGGGTTAGGGAACCAAGAGGATATGAGACACTGCCTAGCATCAATAGTATTCTAATCTGGGAGACCAAGAAAGTATTTCAGTATAGGCCTTCTGACTTAGCTGGACCAGCCATATCTCTGCAATTTTTGAACATGGATGAGAAAAAAAAGTGTATTTCATCAGCAAATGAAAAAAGACAGTTCCCGTTCTCCAACATTAATGAGGAGAAAAAGATAAAACATTTCTCAGACAGAAGAAAGTGCATTTGTTTCCGTCCCCTGGTAATATTATGAACTCTTTTTTTTAAGCCACTTTGGTAAGCTTGACATCGCCTGTGATCTGCAAAGCTTTCACCAGGTTCAGGGGCTGAATGCGGTGAGTGAAGTCACAGAGCTGCCGTCCATCTAGCAAGACCTTTATTTGCTGATGTTCACATAACAGCTCCATCTGCAATGGAAAAGGACAGGGGAGGGTGCTAGAGGTTGGCAGCTGAGCTTATTTCACCACTGTGAACTTAGAACCCCTGTGTAATAGGTATGGTGAAGCACAAAGTCTATCAGCTCCTCTGAAATGCCTCTAATAAATAATCTACTCTATGCTGAAATAATACAGTAAAACTCTTTATAAAGAGCTCTTTCAGTAGAACTAGAGGAATAAATGAATCTCTCCTGCAAGGGCTTGAACTGTTGCTCTGTGCTATATGAGAATATATCAGTGTTGTTAACCCAGCAATTTCAGTAGTTAGTCATACAGCTCTCAGCCCTTCTCCCCTCCACCCTATTTATAGTACTCCCAAAATTACCTTAAATGTGTCCCCTGCTATAAATGGGAAGTAGGGTATATTCTTCTCTTCTATCCCCCACTTCCCATCAATTCGTGCATTTCGTGTGATGGACTTCTCGCTAAAGTTAACTGTGAATATCATCCCAACATCTTTGTTTGCATCCACTGGATCACAGAGCAGAGTCACTGAAAAGCTGGAAAACAATTAAATGGCAGTGTAAAAGGGAGTGTGGAGCACAGCAGACATTAACTGTTTAATTATTGAAAGACGGGTCTGCTAAAGAGACTGCTCACAGGCTTAGGAGCTGCAGAGAAGGCTGAGGGTAGGCCATGCTTTCTTTCTCCTCCAGTTTCTAGAAGGACAATAATAAGTTCTGATTTTGTCTTCTGTCTCTTGTGAGTGAAGTAAAACAAGTATTGGTGAGTGACTGAATTCCAACATTTCCCCAATAGAAGTGCTGGAACTGATTGCCAAATATGAAAAAAAAAAAAGGTAAGGATAGCATAATTGCTGTCATCTAGATTAAACAAAGCAATACACATTCACTCCCTGTGCCAAAACTGCTATTTTTCAAGTGGTTTTGATTTCAGTCACCAGCAGACAGACTAGATACAGGTCCTATGTTGAACCTGTTCCTAGGAGAGAAATGTCATTTGTTCACCCCCTCTAGTTCATGTCAGATAAAGGCAAGGAGTAGAAAACGGTGGTAGAGCAGTCAGAAAGTTCTAACAGTGAATTGTTGCTCCACTTTCTCATCTCAACCTAGGGGCAGGAAAATTAAATAGAGATATAAACTGTGAATCTGTATTCCTTCCTTCCTTCCAAAGACACAAAAAAAATCTTTTGAATTTAATACAGATAAGAGTATATGACATGGATGACTTCTCCATCAGCCTCTTTACCTACCTCTTGGGGTTGGAAGGTACCATTCCTATGACAGTGAGTCTCATGGCAGGTCTCAGTCCGCCTTTAATTTCACCAACATACTGCTCCACCTACAGGGAAGAGGGGATATGAGCTGCAGTTGGTCACCTCTGATAGTTTTATTGTATTTTTATATGTAAAAGGGGATTTGGGTGGAACTGCCTTTTCCTCATTCACTCTAGTTGCAAACTCCTCTGGCAAACCAGAGCTACATGTACTTGTTTCAAGTAATTCTCTGGCTGCTTCAAGGATCATTGGAGAAACTAACAGAGGCACTGGTTGGCAAGGAAAACTAAGATACACCTTGCAAAATAAAGTAATGGGGGCATTTGGAGTATTATGCTGTAGCATGTAATCATTCTGTGTACATCGCAGTCAGAGAGAAGCTGCTGTGAAACACAAGTGTTATTAGCAGTTTGTGTAACACTGATAATTTTCCAAGCCAATGCACAACAGACACTCTTCCAGATAACAATGCATTTCGTTATTCCGGTGTTCCAAAGAAAAAGTTCATTTTCTTCTAGAAGACTTGCACAATATATGTATGATTTAGTAGTTTGGCTATCAGAACCTCTACATTTGCATGGAAACACATGGGCTTCCATTCAAGTGTACATTGCCATGGGTATTTCATACATGTTTTCAAATTCAGATGATTGGAAAATATGTCCAGTGTTAGAACTTTGAATTACTGAATGCTAGCTTACTTAATGGGAACACAAATTCAAGATAGAAAGCATTTCACCTATACTGTATTTCCTAATTTCAGTATACTAGCTATACCTTTTGCTAAGATGACCTTAAGCAGTTCTTTTTCCCTTCTTGATATTTACATCCAGCCAACATTTACCACACTTCAGATGCATTAATAAACCCCTAGCTCCTAACAGTGCCACTGTTGGAAAAAATGAATGAAAAAAATGACACCACTACCACTACTGATGATTGTTAACAATGTACATTTACCCTTGAGAGCTGGGCAGGTGACTCAGTAGGTGTGTTATGAATCCTCATAACAAAAGCAAAGTATCAGCCTCCTCATATTTTTAGGTCGGGAGCAGCTCCTCAAGTAAGGAGACTGGCTTTAAGGAGATACTTAAAATCAAATTGGAGAAAGTAGCTAGTAGAGGCTAAATGAACTTCATCATCGCACAGGTCCTGTGTCACATCACAGCTCCTTTCCTGCCTGTGCAAGATGTTACCCCCAAATTGAAAGTACAGGTTGAAAAATAGTTGGCACACTGGTGCCCCATAGGAAGAAGAGTCAGTAAAGGCATATGGGATCAAACTAGAATAGATCAAACCATAACCATAAGGTCTTAACATTTCCAGCTCTTCCAGCATGACTGAAATCAGCTCAGGAGCACAGCTGTCCACATGCAGTCACTCAGCCAAAGCTGAGTTGTTAGTACAGGTGAGAAATACTCAAGATGCCATATAGCCAGCAGCAGTACAAGCCCCTGCAGCACCTTGCAGAGTGTGCAGGTGTGTGTGCAGGGACATGGCCCCCTTCCCCTATTTTCCATTCAGGAGCCCTGGGGACCCCTTTGCTCACTTACTTTGGGACACCTCTCCTTCTCTGTCATCACTGCTGTGTCGCACACACTGCTCTGCTGTAGGAGTTCCTGGAGGAGCTTTTCTCTTGTGATGACAAAAACAAACAAAAAGCCCAGAATAAAGGGAGGATGTCAGGAGAGGGGGCGAGTTATCTCTGCTGAGCAGTATCTGGGCACCACCCAGCCAAGCAGCTGAGTCACAGCCCACACGCCTGGGCGCACCACAGCCAAGGGAGTGAGCAGCAGCATGAAGCACCCTGCCACCCGCCTGGAGGGCCAGGCATATCCTTTGTGTCTGCGTGTACATATTGAAGTAGATATTGGTGTGTGTGTATATTGCAAGACACTGCATTTGTTTATACAAATATACGAGGGCTGCTCTGAAATAAATCCCTCCTGTTTGTGATGTTGGCCCACCATGTCAGAAGCAGATGGTGGTAGGGCAGTAGAGGCTGAAACTTCCCACCAGTATTCTGTTACATTTTATCACCATGTGACAGACGGCAGCAGAGGGGCAGCCTGTCAAAATGGCATTTGACATGGAAGAGCATATGAACCAAAGGTGTGGCATTGAATGCAGAAAAAAAATGGCACCCATTGGCATTCATTAGCATTTGCTGAACATTTATGGAGACCAAAGAGCGGATGTGAGCACAGTAAGGTGGTGAGTTGTGCTTTTCAGCAGTGGTGACAGCGATGTGATGGACAAACTGTGTTCCAGATGGCCATGCAGATTTTTACACATGCGGCATGCTGGCTCTTGTTCATCACTGGTGAAAATGCACAGTGAATGGCGGTGAGTGTGTTGAAATATAGTGTTTTGTAGCTGAGAATTTGCTTGATCAAATGGTGTTATTGTGCTTTATACCCGCTGGAGTTTCCATGGAAATAAATAGGAGGCGTTACTTTTGGAGTGGCCTACACAGTACACACAAGCATTGTGTCTTCTTGTAAAATACATTTTTTTTCTTCCACTCCGGCCCTTTCAAAGGAGAACACGTGCTCTGCGTCCTTACAGAGGGCGGCAGAGAGCCGTACACACGGCGGTACGCACACACACACCTACGAACGTACCCCTCAGTGCACGCCTTTCTCACACCCTGTAACGACGTATCATATATTTACTCCCTTGAGTAAGGACAGAAACGGCATCAAAACGTAGAGTTGCTTCTACCCGTGTATGTTTACCCATAAATATTCCCCTCTGTGTACACGTACATACACACCCAGCCACAGCTGTGCCTGTCAGCCCCCTCCATCGCTAGCTGTAACTTTTGCTTAGCCCTGAGGCAGCGCGTTGGAACACGAGATACTTAAAGGCCCCTTCCAACCGAACAGCTCTAACCCCGAACCCTCCCACACACGCCCGCCTACAGGCACGCACACCGTACGTTAACCGCACGCACCGCGCATCACCGCCCACCCGCCGGGAAGCTCAGCAGAACAGGGCGCTGAGGGGGCGGAGCTTCCCGCGGAAGCCAATCGGAGTGGCTGTCAGAGAGGGGCGCTGGGCGTGCCGGTGGATGGGGATGGGAGTGGTTACGGGGAGGGCGGGGCTAGCGCTGCCCGGAGCCCTTAGGCACCGCCCGGCTCCCCAAAGAAAGATGGCGGCTTGTTTACCTTCTGCCCCGACCCGGCCAATGGGCGCGCGCCTCCCCATGCCCGCCCGGCGGCGCGATCAGCTGAGGCCCCTCCCAAGATGGCGGCGGCGGTGGCGGTGGCGGTGCTTCGGTAGAGCCGGTGCCGCCGCAGCGCCCGCCCCGTCAGGTAACGCTAAGCGCTGAGGAGGGGGGGGTGGCGGGAGCGTCCCGCGGGGCTCTGTAGCGTTTAACGCCCCGTCGGCGCGGCGGGAGGCCCCGAGGGCTGGCGTCGGCTCCGTGTGAAGCGAAGACCTGGGGCCTCCCAGCCTCCCGGCATCGCTCCGCGTGTCCCCTGGCCAGGTGCCGGGAGAATGCATCCCTTCGGCGAGGAAGAAGCGGCCTCTCTGGAACGGCTCTTCGGGTTCTTCTGTGAGTGCGTGCGAAGCGGGCGCTGGGAGCTGGCGCAGGCCTGCGTGCCACAGCTGGGCCGGTGGCGGGGCGACGGCCCCGGGAAGGTGGAGGCCATCCTGGAGGCGCTGGTGGCCTGTCCGCGGGCGGCCAGGTAAGGAGTGCCGCTCTGCGTCCGATGGCTGCTGGCTGCGGGAGGCCGGCGGGCTTCTGCGCTGAGACGTGTCGGATGTGTCCAGGCGTTTGGTTCGTAGGAACGGTGCCTTTCCAGCGCTGCAGGGTGTGCTGCTATCCGGGGAGGGTTAAAGCTTTGTGTGGTCATACTTCAGTTAAGGTTTGTGCAACGGTAAATGTTCTGGGAAAGGCTGCTATGCTATCTTTTTTCTTTCTGTTTTCTTTTCTTTTCTTAGTTCTTTTCTTAGTTCCTTTGATGGTGCTGGCTTTGAATACCAACTTTGAAATGTCTGTATAAGTGGAGCTTATGAAAAGCTGATACAAGTTAGAAGGTTTTTTGTTTGTTTGATCAGTGTAGTAGGTTAAGTTTAATTTGGACAGAGAGCTACGCTTGTGCTGTTGTGATGTAAGAGTTTGCTTCATTTGGGGGGATAGAACTAGACGGGACAGGAAATAGCAGCTTGACAAGCAGTCAGATTTCAGAGAAATCTGCTGAAGCACTGAAAGTGGATTCTATAGCCTGAACTTTAGACCAGAAACACATTTCATTGTTTTGAAGAAGAGAACTATGACAACAGTATTGGTTTCTCACAGACTCAAAAGCTGTTATTTGCACAGCAGAAATAATTGAGCAAGCGTGTAAATAATGTTAATGTTCTGTGTTCTCTGTATTCTTTTCCTGCTAGACTCTTCAAAAATTTAGTCATTATATGGCATAAAGAAATGAAAATAAATAAATAAAAGTAAGCTCTAACTAACTGATTTGCACAATCTAAGGAAAGGGAATGTCATTGTATAATCCGATATATCCACGTTTATTGCTTTTACAGATGTGAACAGAATTGCAGCCCATGGAGAGCTGCCTGGCTTTGGCTTCTTGTGCTGGAAAAATGGCTTGCAAGGAATCAGGTACAGAAGTTAGTTCTAGCTGTCTTCCAGATGTGGAATATTTTCCTTGTTACTTGTTTGTAACAGTAGGTTTTCCTGCTGTTCATGAAATCAGGCTTTCAGGGTAGCTGATCTATTGGTTTTTCTTTTACCAAACTTCTCAAGAAACAGCTGTTAGTCTTTGAAAGTGACTTTCTCTTCTGCATGTTGGAGATTAAAAACTAATGTTTTTTTTGTTGTTTCCTTGGGTAATAGAATTTTTTTTTTTATCACCGAGTATTTCTGTAACCAGAAAGGCTTGAGTTTATCAAGCTCTGCATTTGTGTAGCACCTTTCTTACCTGAATGAAGAAATAGTTCAGGAATCAGATAATTCTTTATTAGCTTTTGATGCCATGGGAGTTTAACATGTGCTTCCTGTGTCGCTCTTTTCAGAATGACAGATGTGTCCTGCTTCATGAGTGAAAGAGAAACTAGTCTTTTTCCTTATTTGTCTTTGTTTTATTTGTATGCTGGGTACTGTCATCATGTATGTGTGTGTGGGGTTTTTGTTTTTTTGTTTTTCCATTTTAAATTCACTTGTTCTTGACACTGCTGAAAACTTTAAATTTCTTCACTATTTTAATGGAAGATGCCTTAAATTGATGATATTATAATTCCTGAGGAAGTGATATTTTATCTCCTATTCCAGTGGAATCTACTGGTGCAGCAGCACGTTCTAGATGTGGAATAGTCTTCAGTTGAGAGTTAAGTTTCTTCAGAGAGATATTTGTCTGCCTTAAAAAGTTAATGAAATAGCTAAGATTCAGTTATGATAGTACAGATAAATAAAGCTTATGTTGGTTAATATTTTCCCCATTCTCTTTTATTGTTTCAGAAAACTGTACCTGTTGTTCTTCAGAGAGAAACAGAATTTTTATTGTTCTTGGAAGAATTGCAGAAAGATGTCTCTGAAGAAGTCCTCAAGGTGAGCTGCTTAGCATATCTGGCTTCTTGTTAGTTACGTGGATTGTGCAACCTTAACAGTTTTGTGTATGTTTCCATCTAACCTCCAAGATTGTAGTAGATTGCTCGCTTGTCTGTATTGTTGCACAGAAATATGATATTCATCAACTTCATCATTGTAATTTCTTTCAGGGGTGTAATAATAGATAGTTATCTTTTGAGCCAGCCAAAAGAAAATAAAAAATAAGGGCATTGCAGACTTGTCTTCTAGCGTTTTGCTAAGAGATAGAAGAGGGTAGCACATCTGCCATCCTGTAGGAGCTGCTGGTGTGAACTAAGACATTGATGTAAACTTATTTGTGAGCATATGACCAGTGAGTGTAGTGTAGTTGTGTGTTATAGGTTTAGTTATATTTTGGTATGTACTTAAGCATATCCACTCTTCTAGGGAGACTGCTGGATGATGTAGACTCCAATTAGTGAATTAGCTAGTGAATTTCATGTTTCCAAATTGATTTATCTTCTTGCTTTCAAGTTTATCCTATTTGGATTAAAAAAAAATAATCGTATATATGGAGTCCAGAAGGTGTAATCTTCTATTCTTTCCCTGTCAGGAGCTGTTGGAAGCATATGTGTGCACCCAGAACAGACGTGCTGCAGACACAAAAAGAAGAGATGGCTGCTCTCAGAGATTCAGTTTGGATGTTGTTTCTGCTCTCCGAAAACTTTTGTTACGAGCTCCACAGAGGGTACAAGTCCTGCTGGAGTTCTTCCAGGAGGAACAAGACACACACAGCCCTTCAAGCCAGCAGTACTGCTCTCTGCAAAACATCTTTGTTGAATTTCTTCGTGACTCCTTGAAATCTCTGCAGAGATTTCAGTGTGGTTCTGAGATTTCAGAGCTAGATCAACGAGAACTAGTAGATATAATTTATTCTGTTCTCAGTATGGTGACTTTTGAGGTGGAACACCAGGCTGATGAACTGCAACACCTATTCAGGGAGCTCTTGGATGTATGCTGGGCTGAGGGAAGCCCACTGAGGGAGGAGAAGCTACTAAGCTGTATGCTGAGGAAGCGGAGCCGTGGCCTGTTAAACCTATATAGCAGTGTTCTTGTAGATAAAACAAGAGAAAAATTTCTGGTATCAAGATCAGTAGGAAAAGGTTCGTTTTTCTTCTTTCATTGTTGTGGTTTCTTGTTTAACAATCCTGTTTAGGCATTAAACAGACAAGGAATCAGGCAGTGCTCTTGCTGAGGTGCCTTAACTTACAAGCTGTGGAGTCCTGTAAAAGATGATGCTAAAATGACTTAAAGCAAGGATCTGACATAGGAATACTGGATCTCTTCCTACATTTCTGCAATCTGTATGGCTCTTCTGTCTGAGCATTTCCTTCACCACCCCATACTGTGCTCCATTTTAATTTCTTGAGTGTTTCTCTGCTGAAGTTCTTTCTTGGGGGAGAGGGGAAATTGCTTGTAGAAAATTGGCATTCCATGTGTATGTAAAATTCTTATTGGTTCAATTCCAGCTCGTGGTGAGCAGTGTTGGAAGGTGTTTTATTTCAGGCCAATTAGTTTTTTTTCAATAATAGAGATTGCTGAAGGGAAGTTCAGGCTGGTATGATGTGACAGATTGGCGGTGTCTGGTAATAACTACAGGTAGGGCTTCCTTGTAGGACAGAGGAATAGATATGTGATCCCTTTCCTTCTTAGTGGAAGCATTTGAATTTTCACTTTGCACAGATCTAAGACAAGGCTTTGCTAGGCCCTGCGAGCAGCACAGTGTCTCAAGACAGAAGTGGGAATTCATGCACGAAATAGATAAGGAGAAAGAAATGCATTATGACCTGAGCTAATGCGAGCAACCTGCGTGCTGTACAGGCTTCTGCTATGTTCTCAACTGTCCAGTATCCTGTTTTCCTATCAGTCCTATTTCTTGTTTACCATACTACTTCTTTCCTTGGTTTTCTCGTGATCCAGTAACAGCATCTGAGCATCTTAACAGTTAACATATAACAGCATTCAAGGAAATGTTGAAGGGTCATCAGTTTAAATTAGCAGCAACTATGCTTCATTTAAAGATACTGCTCTATCTGTACTGGAAGGTAATCCTGTGATATTTTTTAGGATCGTCTGAGCAACTGGATGCAGAGCGAACCATGATGAATTTGTTTTCAGATCACAGAGAGGCTTCTTCATGGAAGACAGTGTATTTCTACTGCTTGAGCAGTAGCAAGCACTTTCTGGAACAGATTCTGGTATGGCCAAAAACACACTTAGGGAGAACTCCAGTGGCAACTTAAGTCAGTCCTTGTATCTGGTGTTGCCCAGAGGAGTTTTTTCAAATGGTGTTTATTAGGATTCACAACTTATAAGAACACAGAGGTGACTGATGATAACTCCCTTACTTCTAGCTGTGTGATGTGATGAACTCAAAGCCTTCAATGAGATTTTTTGGAAAAGCACTTCTGCATGAGATCAAATCTTAGATCTTCAGATTTTAAGAAGTCACATTTTGCATTTTTGTTTGTTATGCCTGTTGATTTACTCTGTGGCCTGGGTCTGGTTGGTTAGCTTTTCTGATGCTGGTAGCTGGGGCGGTGAAACTCAGGAGTTGGCAAGGTAAAACTTTGTGTTTTAAAGAGCGTTAAGTTCTGGCAAAAGATGCTGTGGGAAGATTTAAGTTATTTGAGCATATTTACATTGAAGCAATAGCATCCGGGTTGGTGATAACTGTTTGAATGTAGATTTAAGTTTTTTGACTTGAATGTAGTTGTATTTCTAGATGGCCTGCTCACTCAAGTTTCTTACGTGGTGCTCTTGACAGAGACATAATCCACAGAAAGCAAGCATTTGAAATGATGGTTTTTTTCCTCCAGTTTTATGGAAAAGTAACTTGATGGCTTGTGAAATACAACTTCAGGAAAGTTTCAGGTGCAGAGCTTCTCTGTTTTAGTGAAGATAATGTTGAAATGCCTTCTTACTTACATAACCCATTAAGTATTATGAATCTTTGCATCTTGGAAAGATAAATGCTTCTTCCTTTTGTTTTCTAGGTGACAGCATTAGCTTTGCTGAAAAGAGAAGACTTCTCAGGCCTGAGCAGCTTACTGAGGAGAGAATTCAATCCTCTCAGCCGCCTCTTGGTGTTGCTAGGATGGACTCACTGTCAAAGCTTGGAATCAGCAAAAACATTGCTGTGGACTCTTCACAAAACTCAGGTAGTCAACAGAAAGCAAGGGACAGTGTTCCAGTCTGAATCCAATGAATTCAGTTTGTATTCTTAGGTTGTTAGTTGAATTTCTGTGTTTGTTTGTTTTTAAATTTTCCTGTAATTTGAAAGAAAAATTTTCAGCCTCAAATTGTGAGAATCTGAATTGCAGATTTTCTTTAAACAAAGCAAAATAAAGAGTTTCCAATCTTTCTCAAAAGGGAAGTTGAGTAAAAATTAAGATGCTACAGTTGTGTTAGGTAATGCAGTTGGATGCTTTTCTTGTTACTCCTTAGCTGTGATATGTGTATATGGTGACTATGAAAGTTTATCTTACAGAAGCTGTTCAGCCCTTTGCTGTTAACATAAGAGGAAGACAGATGGTGACAGTTGTTGTCTAGTTTTGAGAAGAGCCAGAGGACGTTTGATCAGTGTCATTTAATCTAGTAAATAGTTTCTGGATGGAGACTGATTGTAGTCGGAAGTAAAGTGAGATCTAACCTGTAACAAGGGAGCTTGGAAACTTCCCATACCCCTTCTCAAAATAAGGGAAAATCACTCACTGGATCTGTGACTGAAATAACCTCTTCGTTTGATAGTCTTCCTCTTTGATGAAGACTGACAGTTCTAAATCTGAGGATGTGGTGCTGCTCAGGTGATGTTTGCTTTGCAGACAAGTGGCTTGAATGACAGAGGTGATGGAACAGGAGCCCTGCAGTGCTGGATCTTAGGGGCAGGTCTAGTATGATACTGCCTCAAGGAGGTTACAATCTAACATGTATTCAGTAGCCTCTGAAAAATGAATGCCTTGAATCTGGTTTTAACAGGCAGGCATCTGCAGTAGAAGAGCATGTGGAAAAGGAGAGTGAGTGCTATGTAATTAATTCTAGAGGTCAAAGCATTAGTTTTGTTTTTAAAAGCTAACCTTGAAAAGCAGTGAATTCATGTTTACATGGTCTGTAAGTGAATTGTGTGGAGGCTGATGGATTTTAATGTTCCTTCAGAGAAGCTCTTTTTTTTTTTTTGCTGCCTTTGTAATAAAACTGGCAATTTTCTGCACTTAAAAGCTACCCCTGGGTAGAAGTCTTATGAACCCCCATAAGTGACACGAGCTTGTTCCTGCAGTTGAATTAGAGGATTTATAAAGGGATTCTTTTGTTTGTCTTTCCATTTAGGATTTGTGCAATGATTCAGTACTAAAAGATTTCTGTGATGGGCTCTGGGCTCAAGTGGAAGTTCTTGAATGGTGCATACAGCAAAACAGGTAAAGTAGAACTTTTTCCAAACTGTCTTGCTAAAGCTGCCTGCCTGTTAGTCACTGTTATGTACAGGTAGAAATTGTGCTCTCTTTTGTGAATACTGGCTGCTCATCTCCTGGTATCTGCATAAGCCAAGCTCTTGAAAATACTCTGTGGGCGCTACTTACGTTATTTGTTTAACTTCCTAACTGCTGTAATTGGGTTGAATGCAAATTAGAGGGGGAAGTGTATCTTTAAACATGGTAGAAGGAAAGACCTGAATGTATGTCACCTCTTTGTTTGTTCTCTCTTGCAGTATTACTATCCCAAGAAAGGTTCTCTTGCAACACTTGCACAGTCTAGATTGCCATACTGCGATCTACTCTCTTCACCATCTCACTAATCTTCTGACTCTAAATGAAGAGGATGTTATTGAGCTGCTTCAGAAGGTTCCTCCTAGAGACCGACAGTTGCAGGGTAAATGAGTAGAATAGAAATAACTCAGGAAAACCCCTGGTCCTGCTCAGTATTTCTGCCAGGAAGAGTCTGTTCTTATGACCTATTTCTGTAAATGAGGAAGATATTATTTATTGATTCTTTTGGAGAATAAAACTAGAGATCATGTGGAAATTAGCTTAGAATCCTTTAGGAGACTAAACTGTCTCCTAGGAAGGAGCTGTGAGGTCTCATTAATCTCACAAGGACACACCTTTGTACAAGTTTTTTGAAGGCAGTAGGATTTTGCACATGCTTGGAAATTTACATGCACTTTTTACTTCTTGTTTCAGAAAAACTATATAATGGTCTTCCTCTTTTGTTGCTTGAAGCGGAGTGAATTCTGAAACTATTTTTTTTATTCACTGTTTCTTACATGTTGTATAACAAACGTGGCTTGAATTGTGTGTTTTGAATTTCAGCTATCTCTGCACTTCAATTTAAAACCAAAGGACAAAACCATATGAAATTGGCAGTGTCTCATGCTGTAACATCTTCACTTGTAGAAGATATGAAATATTGTTGGTTTTTTTTTCCTCCTTTTACAATTAAATCTTACTAAATTTAAGATTTACCTATTTACCTTCAGGCTGCGTTTATGTCCCTCTTTCCTCTATTCTATCATTGTCCCACGTCCCAGTTTGGTGCCTAGAATTACCTGATACTGCTGGTTACGTCAGTTATCTTAGATGTGACTGTCCTTACACACTTGTTTGTGTGCAGCTTGTGTCCAGTTTTGACCACTGTAACTTTAATACTGTTTTCTGACAGGGCCTCTTAACAATGGTACAGAAGCTCAGTCTTTCCAAGTATACCAGAAACTAAGAAGTTGCAACATTTTGTCTTGTTCCTTCTTTGCACATTTATGAATTCCCCCCAGTTTCAACTCCAGTTACATGGAGAGCTCTCAGTGATGGAGCTTTTGATGATTGCTATCCAATATCATGTTATTAAGATGTCAACTTCTAGTCCTGTATTTATTGACCTTGTTAATGTTGCCATGACTGTTATCCTGAATAAGTCTTAAAAACAAACAAACAAAAAACCCCGAAGAAAACAGCCTTCATGATTGAGACCTCTATATAGACTCCATATCCAGAGTTCTTGCTTTTTGAAAATAATTGTTTTGGTCAGTGTTAATAATAGATTGTTAATCACTGGTAACATTTCAATTATTTTCTCTTTGACTTCTGTTATATATCCTTCAAAGTCAGGAAGGGGCAGTCCTGTCAGTCCTGTCTTCTGGGAGCTGCGTGACTGTAGCAAATGAACTCTAGCTGTAGTTTTTCTTCTTTCAGATCCCCTTAATTTGCGGAACTAGTTAATGAAGGCAAAATTTCAGTGTTCAAAATTTACAGTATAATTTAGATAATTGCATAAGCGCAGTTTTATAGAAACTCCTTTAAAATAATGTTTTGAATTTTTAAGGGAGGATTAGAGTAATAAAGTTCTAAGTTCTGATTTTATAATGTTAACAGGTATTTTTCTCTCCTCATCCTACTCTCTTCCCCTTCTTCCTTCTGTTGCTGACACATCTGTCAGCTGCAGTGGTGAAACTGAAATAGCAGTAGTGGTTGACAGTTGGAAGGTACCCTTCAGATCAGTGCATTACTAGTTTGTGTGTCATCAGTCTCGGTAACAAAGAATTCCCGATGTGTGAAAGAATTCAACAGTAAGGTATTAATGTTTCTAGGGTAGGAAAGTCAAACGCTTATGGTTATAGGTTGTTTTTTCAGTACTGATGCAAGGAAAAGGGTTGGTGTAGATGCAGATACTAACACAGGTACTCTCCATCTGAGTCTTTCTACGAGCATATGTGGAAGGCAAAACTAAACTTCATTGGATTACCACTGTATATCTTACAGTGACTCTGGCTTGCATCTTGCTTGTCATTGCACTGTATCAGACCTCTGTCTCCACATGCCTGAAGTTCTCTTAACACAGTGGTGTTGAGAGCTTTTCAGGTGCTATATAGCAGTGGAGATCTGGTGCACTGTAGTGGTACTCTGTGTGAATTCTGAGAAGGATTCATGCTTGAGTGTTTTCTCATTTGTCTGTTGCTGATGCTACTGTTTTCAGCAGTACTGCTGCTGTTCAGAATTGCATTGATAGAGAATAGTGGATTTTCAACTGTATCAGCTCTCAGGGCTGTGTTTTGGCTGTTCTGCAGTTTTTGGGAGGGTTTGGGCTGTTTTTGGGCTGGTGTTGTTTTTCTTTGAAACCGTGTCTGAACCTTGTGGAGGACAGTACCAGAACACTTTCTAGGTAGTGCTCTTCAGTCTCAGCATTTGGATGGACACCTTACCAGTGGATGGAACCAGTCTCTGTTTAAAATGCTTTGTGAGTGCTTTCTCTGCATGACAGTAGGCTGGCAATCTACCCCTTGTATAAGAATGGAAAACAGTGGACTCCAACACTAATTTATTGCTGATTTTTTTGTTTTCCATTTTTCACTTTTGCATAGTAGGTTAATAACTCATTTAAAACTTATAACAGAATATATGACTGTACATTTCCTTCCTATTTTAAGGAGATGCTGACAGTACTTTTGAGTAACTGCAGCAGAATATCAGAGTTGTAAAGGGACCATGTCTCTGGCATGTGACAATGATACCTCCTTGCCTTTGAAAATAGCAAAAGGGGAAGGAGTGAGAGTAGTACTTTAAGCTGCTCTAAGTCTCACTCAAACTGTGGGACTGTACTTTTTGTTGCAGATCACATGCGGTAAGTGTGACCAGTGGATAGAATCAAAAGGCAGCATTTATTAGTACAAATCTGTAGAAGTGGTGATATTCCAATCTCACAAGTCATAGCCAGTCTACACTGTCTTCTGTGTTGTCTCTCTACTTACCTATTGTGTGATAGAGTATGAAACTATAAGATGTTGGAACAGTGTGTTGTAAATGCAAAAGTGCAGCTTAACCACTTTTCTCTAGTGAGACTTTTCCTGAGAAGACTTTGATCGTTCTTGCTGTAGCCATATCTTGTAACACAAACTTGCAGAATATATTATTTTAAAATGCTGTGAGGTAACAGTGAGGTAGAGCAAAGCTGGCAGGGAGGTGACACTGGAGGAGAAGTTCTTTATAGAGAGTGGTGAGGTGCTGGAACAGGCTGCCCAGAGAGTTTGTCCCATCCCTGGAGGTGTTCAAGGCTAGATTGGACAGGGCCCTGGGCAACCTGGTCTAGTATTAAATGGGGAGGTTGGTGGCCCTGCCTGTGGCAGGGGGGTTGGAGATTCATGATCCTTGGCATCCCTTTCAACCCTGGCCGTTCTGTGAGAAAGACCAGAAAGTGTGGGAACTGCAAAAGACAATTCACTTTTTTTTTTTTTTTTTTTTTTTTTTTTCCCCAAAGCTTGCTACCCTCTTACCAACCTTGTTTTCTTCCACAGCAGCACCACTCCCTAATGCTCTCAGCCAGCAACGCAGTCTGGTGCTGTTCAGAGCATTTTGCGCCATGAAGTATGCTATCTATGCTCTCTGTGTGAATTCCCATAAGCATTCCAAGTGCAAAGATTGCATACGCAGCCTTCTTTGTGATATCCCTGAAGAAACAGCTTCTGGAGATCCAGCAGGTGAACTGGCTTGCTTTCTCAGTTTCAGTATCTTATACTTTTGCATTTGTTGAGCTCTGAATTATCATGTAATTGTACACACAGTGTGTATTCAGTGGGCTATGCGTGTTTTGCAGACGCGTATGATGGCACTTCTGAGAGATCCTGTTACCTTTGGTAATGATGGATATGGATAGAACAAGGATCTGTCTTGATCTAATAAATGCTTTACAACAAAATATAGCGCAGAAAGGAAATAATGGAATGTTTGTGGCAGGGATGCTTTCCTAAGAGCACACAATTTCCAGGAAATCCCAGTTTCCTAAAATCTGGGATTTTTTTTTTTATTATGACTAGAATGCCTGTAATCTGAGTTTGCACATTGTTGCACAGGGTGGTGATTGATGCTGCTGAGAGGAAAGAGGGAAGTCACTGTTTTGCATTTAAAAAGGTAAACATATGTACTTGATTGTGAAGAAATGATCACCCCTGAGCTACTGGGAGAGTTATCTTGGGGATTTCCTTAGAGGGCAGATATGGGAGGAAAGAACTCCTGGAAAACATTGTAAGTGATCTTTATTTTTGTTTTTACATGTACAGATTGCTCTCCTGTCTTTTCTCAATATCTTGTGAAGTGTCACCAGTTCTTAAGGAGCATTCCTGTCCCGCTACGCCTGGAGGTTCTGGAGAACATCTTCTCCTTGCTTTTTGTTTCCTACAGTGACCTCCACAGTGACAATCTTCTACCTGAGGACTATGCAGAGGATGATGATCTTGACAAAAAGAGTTCTGCTGTGAGTGTAGAAGGCAGTGCCAGTCGGCGGTCTTCTGCATCAGAAAGTCCACAGCACCTAATAAAGGCTGGAAAGAAGTTAGAGAAGTATCCGTTAGCTGCTCGGACAGATCACTTGGACGCTCAAAATCTTCCTGACTTGGAGCAGTGTGGCAAAAGCCGTGAATCCTCTAGGCTAAGCTACCCAGATTTGAAACACTTCACCAGTGGTGTCACTGGATTTTTAGTGGATGATGTGGCCATGGATGCCTTCCTCTCATTGCTCCTCAACCATCTGGAAGAAATTCAGAGTTCTCTCCCATGGGACTCCAGTAATGTTCTTCGTGAAGAGCTGGAGCTTGTTGAGTGCTTGAACCTTTCTGCAAGCAGAGATGGCTTTGGAAGTCGTGTATTACAGTTCTCCAAATACCTTTCTGAAGCTCACTGGCGTTACAAGGTAGTGATGAGCAACAGAAATGCAGGTAGGCTTTGTGTTTGGCACTTTCTGGTATATGAACACTGTACAGTTACAGCTCTTCAGGCAATGCCCTTGAGACTAAGTTCCCTGAGCATCTTGGTGAAGGAGAGTGCATTTTGGCAGGTATTAGGAGAGTGACCTAGTTAGAGATCACCTGGTTCCTGCACCATTCTCTAAAAAGAATTCTCTATTTTAATCAGGAAGTTCAGATTTTCATTTCCCTCTCCTCCCCTCATCCCCTCCATTGCTGTCAGATTTTTGCCTGAATCGGAGTGTTGCTTATTGCATATCTTAGACTGTGCAAAGTCTGGGCAGTATGGACCTCAAATGCTCCAAGCACACAAGTGTGGTTGTTGGAAAGAAAGGGCAGTTATATTTTGGAAATCTGTTTGAAGTGCTTGGGCACAAGTGTGGCACTGATTTCAGTTGCGTAAGATTGTGTTCTGTAATCACAGCTGTTTGATTGTAATTAGACCACCTCAACCCTGTTGATAGCAGTTGCTTCACAACAGTGCTACTGAAGCAGGGCTGCTGGTGTCTGCTGGTTTTTACTGCACTGTTAGGGAAGGATATTCTGTTAGTGTTTCCAGCATGGAGTTTAAAATGCATAATATGCAGATTTTTTTTCCGCAGAGATGAAAGCTGGTAAGGAAATCCCAGTGTGTGTTATGCTACCGCTTTGCTTTTCTGGGAGCAGCTTTCCTTGGAACAACTGTGTTCAAGTCTTAATAGCAAATCTAACTATTTGTTTTGCTATTTTTTTTTTTTTTTTTTTTTTTTTTTTGCCTTGTTTCTAGCTGCTTGCGTGCTTGGATAATACCTATTTTTCTGTATAGTTGCACACATTTGGAGTGTATGGAAGGTAGAGTTCGTTCCAAGAAACATCAAATGCATACATTTGAAAAAATGCATGCGTTGTTGAATCGTATCAAAATTGCTTCAAGCTACTGATTTCAACTCTACAGCAGAAGAGCTCTTTAGCTGACACCAACTGTGTTTCCTTTATTTGGAGATCTGCTACCATAGCTCTACCGGTGTAGATGTGCTGATAGATTCCTCAAGGTAGACGATCACTGTGATAGTGGGCTGTCTAGCTATTTGGTAATTATTTGTTTAAATGTCTCTTTTACAGAACATCAGCCTGCAGTTTCTCGGAGATGCAGCTCTTTAGTTAGGTGCACCAGTTTTAGGAAACGAGGTAGATCTCAAAGATACAGAACAGGTGAGTTGAAAAATGGCTTGGAGAGGGCATCTCTGAAACATGCTGTGCTGAGTTCACAGCTGAATGCAATTAGATTTAATGGACTAAAACCAGAGAACTAGACTTGTTTTTTCAACTAGTTTTCCAGCTAGTTTGAAGTGTCTTAGTCCAGTTCCACTTGGGTTGAGGCTATTTCCCTAAAGCTCACCTGCAGAAATAAAAGATCACTTATTTCAAATTCAGCTAAGGAAGTAAATTCTTTAACGTGTATTCTGATTAGGGGTGGGGGAAGAACATTACAACTTCTTTCCTCCTATAAGAATTCTTTCTTTCCTCCATTATATCCAATGACTGCTATATTTTCGTTCATATCAAATTAGTATTTAGTCTATGAATTCACGGTACCTTTGTGACTTACATTGACAGCCAAGATAAAGATATTGACAAGATAAAATTTTCTGTTTAGACCTTAAAAGGTAAGCCTGGTTTTGGTTTAAGACATTGCTGATAATTTATCACTGATGGGCTACACCACCTTACTATCTCTTGCCTAGCGTTTACTTTTTGTTAGTAGACATTTTGGTTTTTTTGGTGTGGTTTTTTTTTTTTTTTTTTTTTTTTTTTTTTACATTAAACGTGGGTAGTCAGAGACATCTCATTTGTGAAATAATTTTGAAGATCTTTTGCAGTTGCTTGCCTGTTATCTGCAATAAATTTTAATTACCTTTTCTAGAAAAAATGTGTTTCACATTCTTGTTTTGATTTGTTTTTATTTTAGATGGGAAAGAGGAAACTTCCAGTCCATCATGGGAAAGTACAAGTAGTGAGCTAAGTGCCAGTACCTCAGGTATTAAGCCACAAAAGTGGTATTTCTTTGTCTTGCCATGGTATTTCTTTGTCTTGCCAGTGTGCCACGATGAAATACTTGTCTGACTGATTAATGTAAATTACTTCTCTGTACAGGACAGAGTTAGAACTGTTCAATGTCAGGATTTCCATTTTTGGATGACATTTTTTTTTTTCTGATTAGAGTAATACGCATCTCTTCTTCTAGAATAAGAAAATAGCATTTTTTTTCTGGGTATGTTTGGCTTGCAGGAAACTATGTTCTGACCAAACAGTGTAATCTTAGGAGAATCTTCAACAAGGAGCTTATGTTTCTCTCTTTACCTTAAAATTTCTATGTGATTCTGCTCCTGTGTTTCTGTTTTAAATATGTATAGTGCTGCTATCTGGTAGCTGGCTGCTAACTAGTGAAATGTTTTTTTTTTCTATAACGGTGTACTGATTCATTCTCTGTCTTGCAGAGGGAAGTACCAGTAATGTGTCTGGGTCGGGTGATTTGGAAAGTAGAGCCAGACCACAGCAGCAAAATCCCTTAATTCCTATGATGCTTTCCCCACCAGAATCACTGTTGGTTTCTTGTGTTTTGAGAGGAAACTTTGTGGAAGCCCATCAGGTAAATAGTGTGTGTACCTTGTGCAATTTAGAAAATAGCTTGGTGTTGGCATTTGTGCTTATGGTGGCTGATGAAGTTCCTGCTCCTCCTCCATTAGCAAACACAGAGCTGAAGCATCTGCATTCCGAGTGAAAGGGTCTCTGCAGAAATAGGTGCGAGCAAGATGAGCAAAGGTAATCCAAATATAAGGATGCCTTTTTTTTTTTTTTTTTTTTTTAAACCTATTTTATGAAAACTACTCTTCTAAGACTGGTTTCTCAAAGCCAGTGACAGTGTTTAATCAGAGCTGGCCAAGCTTAGTATTTCAGCAAAATGAAAAAAGTCAAGAGGTCATGTGAAGCCAGATGAGGAAGCAACACTTGAACAGCTTGCTTCAGTCCAATGAATCAAAATCATGGCTATGCTTCTTTTAAGTGGGGTTAAAAAAAAAATTAAAATATAAAATGGAGCCAAAATGATGACTGAATTTATTTGTCAGGAGGTATGTTTTGAGACTGAAACTTAGAGTACTGAAAATAGACTTGGAACTAACAACCTACTCATCTGTAGTTATGGTTGGTTGTTTTCTTTTTTTTCACTCCCTCAAGGTTAGTTTTCTTTATGTGACTTTTGGATTTATGCTCTGAAAAATATCTTGAGGTGCATTTTGAGCTATTAGATCAAGTGCAAAAAGCAGGGACCTGGCTGATTTTTCAAATAGCAATATTGAGGCAGTTAATATTGTTTCAGTTACTGCACCAGCAGCAAGCTGCTACTCTGCTCATTAGTCCTGTTTGATGTCAAGCATGCCGCTTCATCTTTCCTATACTTAGATGGGCCAAAAAGCATTTCATTTGTTTTGTTACTCTGAATGTCAATATTGCTGATGGTAAAGAATTAAAGGTTGGTTTGCATTCTGTTGATGGTTAACTAATAGGATCTTGCACATCCATGCTCATCTACTGTGTTAAAATTTCTAGAAAGTATTCGTTGCTGAATAAGAATTTGTTTAAATAGCTTAGTTTGGAGGTCTGACTTGCTACATAGCAAGTATTGCCATGTAGTAAACTGAAATCCTTGCTACATAATAATCTGAAATCACAAAGATGCAATTATGAAAATTAATTCAACTCCAGTCTTGCTGCAAATAGTAGATGAACTTTGTGTTTAAAAAAAAAACAAACAAACAAAAAACACATGTATGAAGTCTGAAAGTGTCTTTAAGGCTGTTTTTCAGGCACTTTAAACTTGGAGGGGGAAAATAAATACTATTTTTGCCTGCAGAGTGCATGGTTTTCAGCTGAAGTACCAGTCTCATTTTATTCCCTCAACTCCTGTAGAAAACTCAGTTCTTTGACCCTTGAGAACTTCTTTTGATATGCCCTGTAATAGCATTTATTGTTAATTTGAAAGGTGGCTTTGATGTTCAACCTGGATACTTCACCTTGCTATGGTGAGTTGGTTTTCATGGAGCGCTACCAGGAGGCAGTACGAGAAATGGCCAGAGTGGAGCACAATATTGAGAATCAAGTGTCAGATGGTACTGGAGGCATCAGGAGGTCCGGCAGCGGCCGCTCAACGTTGCAGGCTATTGGGAATGCAGCAGCAGCTGGTAAGAACTGTGGGTTTTTTTTTGGTTTTTTTTTGTTTGTTTGTTTGTTTTGAGTACTTCAAAAAGATGAGGGAGAAATAGAAAACAGAAGAAAACAATTCAAGTACTGTCATAATTAGTGGAATAATTGTTCAGAAAGGTAAGTATCTCTTCTTTGACATAAAAGGAAATCCAGAATACTGAAGCTTACTGTTGGTGCTCTGTTAGTTTTATCAATTCCACAGTAAAAATTTTGTAAAGCAGGCCATCTAATGAACTACTTTCATAAAAGACTGGAAGATAATTATCCTTGCCAGGATATCTGAGATAAAAATCGTGTATAATTAGTGATTGTTTGTTTTGCTGACTTATGTAGGTATGGTGTTTTATTCCATCTCGGATGTTACTGATAAATTGCTTGCAACTTCTGGAAGTCTTGCTCCTACTCTCCAAGAAAATTTCTGGGTCAGCAACATCCAGCTGGAGCACACTGATCCTCTCTGGGAAGTCCTTGAGGACCTCAGTCCCTCAGCAATGGCAGCGTTTGATCTAGCTTGTACGCAGTGCCGTCTTTGGAAGACATGCAGACAGCTTTTGGAGACAGCAGAAAGAAAGCTGTACAGCAGCCTTGAAACTCGGGGTAGGCTTTTGACTTGTAGAAAAAGCCTTCATTTGAGCTGGTGTTTGTGTTAGCACCAGTGTTATAATCATACAGACAATATGAAAATAGATTTTTTTCTCCTTTTTTTTCATTCCTAACTTTTATTTTGCCCTGTTTGTCCAGTGACTTCTCCAGGTCACCGACCTGATTTTGTTTTGCTGCGTTCTGAAAGTATAAAGGGTTTCCCAGCGTTTCTTCAGCAAATAAGTAAAATTCTCAACTATTCCTGCACATCGCAAGGGCAGTCCAAATCAGGTAGTTTACTTTGCTTATACAACTTTATGTTGGAATTCTGTTGAATATTTCAGATTCTTGCCTTCTGTTGCAATGAGAAGTTAAGAAATTTTTCAGTACATTACTTAGTATTTAATGAAAAGGGAGGGGAAGAACAACAAAAAACATTCAAGCTCGGTTTTGAATTTACTGAGTCACTCTAAATCTGGCAAACTAGTGGTATTCCACTGTAGTTTTGGTTCTGTAGGAATTTTTCTGTGCAATGTTATTTCTTTATTTGTTGGTGGTTCTTTCTATTTCTTTGTAGAGCTCTCAGAGGAGAAAATAAGCAGTTATTTTCGATGCAGTATTGTAGAACTTCTGCAAGCTTGTTATCCTGCCTTGACTGAAGAAAGTATTACTAATGAGATTATTTTATCACAACATTTGGATCAAATTCTAAAAGCACTGACACATGTTGAACGTTCTGTAGGTGAGTTATTTTTGTGGTCATGAAGACTGACAGATGGATCTAGATGTTTATTGCGTCCCGAAAACTATAAATCTAGTAGCGATGCTTTTTGACGCATGCATAAATGGGTAATTAGCTCTGAAAGTAATGCCTCCTATTTATTTCTCTGGAAACTACAGATTCAAAGAGCACAGTAACACTATTTCATGGAGCAAATTCTTGGCTACAGAATGATTTTTTTTTCAACATAGTCACTACCATTAGCTCTGCTTTTTTGCCGACTGTGAGTAAGAGCCCCTTGCCATGCTTCTAAAAATCTTCACCAGCAGAGGTACCACTGTTGCTGTTGCCACTGCTGAAATGCACAACTCACCACCTCAGTGTGCTCACAGTCTCTATTTGGTCTCCATAAATGTTCAGCAAGTAGTGATGTCAGTAGGTGCCGTTTTTTTCCACTTGGAGCAATTCACTGACACATTTGCTTCATACACAGTTCTGTGTCAGACTGTCTCTCTGGTGCCATCTGTTGAACAGCAGCAAAATGAATATTGGTGGGAAGGTTCAACCTCTACTGCCAACAACATCCACTTCTGACATCATGGGACAACATAATAAAATAGGAGGCATTACTATTGGAGCAGCCTTGTATATTATCTTTAAAATTATGAATACAAAATATGAGACTTTGTCTGTAATTCTTACTGTTCAAGCATTTCTTTTCAAAACTAAAATTGTGATCTTGCCAGAGAAGAATGGAAAATGTAAATTTGAGTTGCTATTTTATTTATACTATTTTCTTCAATCATAGCAAAGAAATCTTCTAAGTATGTTTTAATCTGGCTGCTTATACTTAATTAGATGTATTCTTATTGCTGCTTTTTCTGTAGCTTTTAGAAAAAGAAGGTAAACATGTAAAATGACTGTAATATAACATACCTTCTGGTTTTCTTAGGCCTAACAAAAAAGGGTTCATCCTTTTCTGAAGGAGTCTTCTAGGATTGTGTTTTTTCTGTCTTTTCTCAGAGTTCACTTTATTTAATTGTACTAGAACCATTTATTTGTTTGTTTTTTTCCATTTTTCTGAACTTTCAAACGACATGCTTATGTTTAATGTTTATAAAATATTTCAATTATTTTATGTTTGGGCAAACATTAGGAGAATTGTAAGGGCTGAATGTTTTGGAACATAGTGAGTGGTCAACAGTTGTGTTTTGGAATAAGCTTATCTATAATGATTCAACCAGATATATTTTCTGGGATGCTGTTTGCAAGGATACCAATTTAGATGAATCATGTTCATCAACACTAAACCACTTCTCTCTTTTTTTTTTTTTTTTTTTTTTTTAATGTACTTTCTCCAGTTCCACAACCACGCTTTTTTGACATTTAGTGCTTGCTTAGTCTTGGATCTGTGTTTTCTTTTTTCATTAAACCAGACTCTAAAGGGAGCCTGCTTGGCACCTTGGTGGAACAGGCCTCTCTGAAACCTGTGGAACTGGAGAAACACCTAGTTTGGAATCAAACGCAGCTCTTGCTGAGAACTCTTGATCAACAGTTCCAAACCTCACCAGAGAGCAACACGACGACAAACTTTGTGAAGATCTTCTTTGACTACATTACTACACTGGCTGCTGTTGTGTTACGAAGTCTGAATACAGAGCTAGGTAAGGTGTTTCTGCCTAAAGCCTAAGTATAGGTGAAATAGCTAGGCTGTGTTGTTTGTCTGACTCTAAGAGCTAACTATATAAAATATCTCTTTCCTAAAAAAGCCTACAACCTGTACGTAGGTCTTTTGATTTCTACTTATTATTGTACTACTTTATTTCTTAGTATCTACACCACCTACAGCTAAGGTAAAAGTAGCGGATGGCAGTGGATAAATCAGAACAGTGATGTTAACTGCTGGTGCAGGTTCTGCACTTTGTTTGAATGAAACAAATGACTCCTGCCCTTCCAAGGTTGCTGCCCTACAAAGCAAGAATGATTTTTGCATCCTGTGGGGGTCAGTGTGCTGTGTACTTCTTGGCTCTCTTAGCAGTAACCAGTGCCTTGCTGCCTTATAGGATAGGAAGGGAATGTGCAGACAGCTGCACAGAGGTAAGCAGGCAGAATTTTTTCTTGTGAAATCGGTTGATCATAGTAGTAAATGAAAAGAATTGCATCATCAGCATATAAAGCTGTCGGAAGAACAGAACTATTCACTGAGAGGGGACAAATACTGCTTTGTTTTTAACATTGACTCTAATTGAGCTGCACTAATGTGAAATTTCACAACATTGCTTTCTGAGAATACTTTCCTAAGAGGATAAATGTGGAGGATAAAGATCCATTTCCAAACATGCTGATTCAGCTGAGGCAGCTGCCATACTTGTAGCCTCTATATAGACATAATTCAGTCCTCATGGGCTAACTGCCAAAGCCAAAAAATGTGTACTATTTAAAGGCTGAGTGAGTTTCTGGGGAACTTTCTTTTACTAGAAGGTGAATGGAAATGGTGAACTTGTATGCCGAGTCTCTGTAAGCAGACTCTCCTAACTTAGTATGAAGGTATTTCAGCAATACCAGCTAGACTTTCACTCCTTCTGTAGAGGCAGCTGTATTTCTGTAAATCCCCCTACCACCTTTGCTCACTTTGACTTGGACAAGACACAAATTTACTAATCTATATCCACAGACTCCTCAGACAGCAATATTACGTATTTTTGTGTCTCACTACAAAGGCATAGTATGGTTCAAGTATACAGTCAAGTGGAAAAACTGTTGGAATGTAGATTTTACTTAAAAGCAAAAGATGCTCCACTCTGCTAGTTCTGGTAACTGATCTGAGAAAATGTGAGCCAGAGGTGCCAGGTTTGTGAGGGGTATTGTAGTTACAAATCCCTTGCAGTTCACTCTGGGTTTACTTCACTAATGTGAACGTGGACCTTTGTAAACTTAGGAAAAGAGATTTCAGATGCAGGCTGTTAAAATTTGTGTTCCTAATACGAGACCTGGTCATTCTGTTGAGCTGATGAGTATTGTAATAAATGTTCTATATTGCCCTGATTTTTTTTTTTATTTTTTTTTTTAAAGACTTAGCTGCTGAAGTGAAAGTGGGGAATCCTTTCATATTGTTACAGCAGAGTCCATCTCAGATACTTTCTCAGCTCCTGTTCGAAAGGCAGGTTCAACCTGACAGGTTGGTGCTTTTCAGATATTCTTCTCTAGTTGTTTTGATACTTGTGATTTTGGACCTTAGCCAAGTTTGAAGTTCTCTCTGGCTTCTCAGCACAGCTCCCCTTTGTTACCTCCCATTTGTAGGTCAGTTAATGCTGCAAGGATGTACCTGGTAGTAGTTTCACTGCCATCATGAAAATTTTTGCTAGGGAGCACTAAAACTCCATATTTTGGACAACTGCCATTTGTTTGGAAGAGGCAGTGTCTTTATATAGATTGGTTTTTTAATCAAATGTATGACAATTCAGAACACTGGACTTGCATCTTAAATCTGTAGTGCAAAATGAAAGATACCAGTAAAACTACTTAGGAAGCATTAATAGCAAAATGTTTTAGTATTGTCACACTTAGGTGAAAGTCAGTGCTTGAGTATTAAGTTTGATTTCTTTCAAGGAATGGCTGCATAAGCTCTGAGTTATCAATGTTGTGTTGTATAAATTTTGTTGTGCTGCGTAGATAAAAGATGTGTACTCTTGCCATAGGAAAAGAATCTAGGACTGGGCAATTTGAAAGATTTATGAAAATCTGTAACTGTAAAGTACTGCTTGTGTATGTTGGGTAAGCTGGTTCTGTTTTCTATCCTTGCAGGCTTTCTTCGCTCTTGGCTAGAGAAGAGTTGAGCTTGAATGTGCAGCAAGTTATTGTTAACTGTTGCTGTGAAAGGCTGTCCTTGTGCGATTCAAGGCAAAAGAGCCAAGCAAAATGCCTTCTGATAAACATCAACAACCTAGCACACCAATGTACCAAATGCTGTCTGCCAGATGTTGAAATACCTTTCTCCAATCGCTCAGTGACCTCTGAGGATGTCTACACTCAGGCCTCATCCTCTGTGGCTGACTTGAGCCAGAACACGCTCACTGCCTCCTGTCTGGATTTCCTTAAGTCTCAGTCGAAGCTAACAGCCACAGTGGCATGTCTAAGTACATCTAATGTACAGAAAATTCCCAAATCAAGTTTATCCTGGATGGAATTCTGGGACAAACGGGAATTGCCATTAGGTTTGGAACAGATTTCCAGGGAGTGTGAGGCATTGCTGAAGGAGTTCCCAATACTGGAAAGATTTCTGCTTGCTATGTTTGAGCCACTTCAGAATCAACAGGAAGAAGGTGGCGGTTTGGCTGGTGTCCTTTCTGGCAGGGCATACATACCTTTGGTTCTCCTAGGATTGCATTCCTCCACAGCTGTTAAGGTATTAATGGAAGTCTTTGAACAAGCACTTGCTGCAAAGGATTGGACAAGAGCTTTGAAGGTCTTGGATCTGTACAGTCAAGATGTGGAGGAGGTGGTTGATGTGAAGGATGCTGTGCTGAGCTGTGCAGCTGCTGAAGGTAAGGATGAAGTTCAGCGTTCCGCTGCCTTTCTCCTCCTTTTTCATTTATGGAGAATGCATCCTGAAACAAGGGAAAGAAATGGAGGTAGTGGTTCTTGAGCAAATCTGAAGACAGAAGCAGATCCCTCCCTGTCTTTCGTGCTAAATTTGCTTTCTCTGATGTAGTTTGTTTTGCAAATTTGCAAATCTTGATAGTAAACTTGCCCCAAATCAATGTAGTATGAGAGAACTGGAAAGCATCTCATGGAACCTGTATGTGAAGACCTGAATATGTCAAGAAATTCTGATCATAGTACTATTCTTACTGCTATAAGAGCTGATCCGTTGTAATTGTCACACTTGGATGATGAATCTTGTGGAAGGAGAGGCCTTTTAAGAGTCTAAAGGTAGTAAATGTTCTATGTTGCCTTTGGGTACTTTATGAGAATCTGGCACTTAGCATCGGTCTTTTACTGGTTATTCCACTATTCACCGTTTCTCTTGGTGGTGCCATCCAGTGCAGATAAGGGTTTTTTTGTCCTGTTTCTTTTATCTCTGCCAAATTACACAAACTGAGCTTTAAACTGAAGTGTTTTTGTTTTTGTTTTTTTTGCAGGTAAGGAAGGTTGGCAGTACTTATTCCCAGTAAAAAATGCAACGCTGAGAAGTGTGCTGGCGCTGCGCTGTTTGGACAAATGGCCACTCGATGCCTGTTTGGAAATTCTAGCTTATTGTAGTTCTGATTTGGACATAACTGATGAACTGAAAGCAAATCTGCAGAGCAGGAAGAAAGAACTTCAGGTTTATCAAAAGGTACAAAGCCATTCTTAAAGTAACCAGTTTCTTTAAGAAACGCAGCAGGGAAAAAGTATGCTTGCCCTTTGAAAAAAGTTTTAGCCCTTGGATCTATTTCAGTTGTGATGTGTTCTTGTGGGTTTTTGTGGTGTGTGGTTTTTTTTTTTTTTTTTTTTTTTTTTTTTTTTTTTTTTTAAGTCTTTTGTTTGAAACAGCTCATGTGTTTTCAGTACTATAATATCCAACTAAAACTCTCTGCAATCTTTTGTAACTTCTCCACTCTGCTATGATAATGCACGTCTGAGAATAGTATTTTGTATTGTTTTTGTGATGCCATTAGTTCATTTCAACTTTTAAAAAGTTTTTGTTTCTCCATTCTGTGCCACTGTGAGGACCTTTAGAAGCTTTCCATGGAAAGTCATGGCTTTTATTTGCTTGAGAGATGTAGATATGTATGGTGTACAGAATTACTGGTCCAATAAGCATGCTTATATTGCAGGTAGCTTTTCTAACTATGGGATAGTTTAGATAACCAAGTGAAGTCAGACTAGCTGGTCTGGAGTTCAGCACAGGTTGAAAAGGCAGATGGAGTGTAGAGGAGTCATAAATCCCTGCTGAGCTCTGTGTGGTGGTGATTCTGCTGGCAATTAGTTTGGCTTTCACACTCTTAGCACCAGCAATGTCTGTGGTATATGTGTACTTTTCCATCCATAGTTATTGCCCTGTAGTCTTTTGGAAACTTTCCCTTACAAACCTGCTTTACAGGAACAATGATAGATAAATACAAAGGAAATTACAGTCTTTTTCCAGTTGGAAGTGCATTCACATAAAGGGCTAGAGATAAACAATGTTGACTTTTTGACTTTTTATTGGTACAAAGTAACTCCTGCTATGAGGCACTCAACCTGTTTTCCTAAATTTGATGATTGTTGTAAATAAAACTTTAAAATGTGTACTGCAATAATATCAAACTTTTTCAGATTTTGAATTTGCAAAATGAACCACTGTGGAGTGACTGGCAGGATCTGAAAAAAGCCTGCACTGACGATCCCCAGGCCATCATGAATATCATTCTGAAAGCAAAGGTTAGGCATTGTCACATGAATGTTGTTAAGCTGGAACCATTAGACTTTGGATAAAATGCCAGTTCAACACATTTGAAACAGCAATCAGCAAATAGTACCTCTAGAAGGATTCTTTTACTCAATTCTTTACTACAGAAACAAATCTGTGCTTAATGTCAAGCCTTATGCACAGTTAATAAATCCTTTAACTCTTATTCTGAGCCATCTTTTCTGTTAAAATTTTGAAGATTTTAACAGTAAGACTTTTGGTGTAATAATATCTTGATTATTATGTAAGTGCTAATACAGTAGATCTGGTTAGCTTGAAAAGTGTCTTCCTAGAAAGTCAGTTTGCTTTCTGTGAGATGGGAAAGTATTCTCAATGCCGATTGTGACTCTTGCAAATTGAGTCATCGTTTTCCCTTGTCATTTTAATTATTTGTGTTTGCATGAGAGAGGGGAGTCTGAGCTATAGAATTTCTTGAAGCTGATCAGATCTTTGGAGGAACTGCTGTATTGGGCAGAAGAGGAGAAGAGGGTTGGACTGTTTTTTTTTTTTTCCAATTTGCTTAGTTGCTTTTGTTTGTTTTGTTTTATTCTTTAGGATTATGAGTTATGTGAAGAATGGGGACACTTGTATCCTGTCCCAAGAGAAGACTTGATCAATCTTCACCGTGAGCACCTTCTCCATTTACTGGAGATGGGAGACATGGAAAAAGCATCACAGGTAACAGCAGGACTCTCTCAACCTTACATTTCAAGGTCAAGTAAGTTGAGAATATGGTATCCAAACTGTTGACTTTATTTCTTCCTTTAGGGAAAGTTATTTTCTTAGGTATTCTTTCAAAGTCCTGGCTTTTACCTGGTCAGCTTTAAATGAAAATCCCATTGGTGGACCTAGAGTTTCTATGTCTTCACAGCTATTTTGATTAAATGGGAATATAGGGCCCCTTTTACTTGAAAAATCATAATGAAGTATTTTGTGCTGCTTAAACAGAAGAACCAGAAATTAAACTACAACGCAAATTGTTCAGTTGAGCTTCAATGCCCAAATCAGCAAAGTGTGAATTCTTCTGGTTTTAATAATTATGAAGCTGTTGATAATAACAGATTAAAAATAATATGCACTCACTTTATGTGTACTCTGAAAGAGTTTTAGAAGCAAGGAAGAGTCTTTTCAGTACTATATTGTGTATCTTGTTTCTTAATTTTTTTTGTTTTGATTTTAAAACGGTTTTGTTTGTTAAATGGAGCAAATAGGCAGTGAGTAGTCTGTAAGTGGATGATCTCAATCACCACTGTGTGTGTAAGATACTTGTGGAGGTTCATTTGCTTGCTGGACCATTGTATGGTCCAATCTGTTATTCACTGACTGGTATAAAAAAATCTTCTCCGGGAACATAGTAAGGATTTATTGTATTTTGTATGTTTCTAGCTGTTACAAAGAATAGAAGATCCTGGTATTTGCCTTGCCATCAGTGAACAGTCCCTTGACCAGCATCCTAGCTTGGCAGCATCTCACTTTTTAGCTGATTACCTCACAACCCACTTCTACAGGAATCTGACAACAGCACGTCGTAATGAAATTCGAGCACTTTACATGGGATCAAAAGTAAGTAAAACTTCTGTGTTGTAGGATTAACAGCAATATAGCTGTTGAAGTATCTGCCTGTAGATTTTACCAGGGAATTCTCACCCTATGAGGCTCAAAATTCCAAGTCTTAGAATCCCAAGAAAGGTTAGAGATGACCTAAAACCTTTCTCTTATAGTTCTTGTATTCTAAGGTGGTTACAGCTTCCAGTTTAAACAGAGCATTCTTCTGTCTGAGCTGTGAGGAGGTAGGTACCATACAGACTAAAAGAAGGAAAAAAACCAGCCAGGTATTTATCAGGGCAGTTGCTAAGTTTGTCTTAACGGAAAAGAAGCATCCTCAACTTAGTCTCTGATGTATCAGAAATGCCATGCTTCCTTCCTATGTGTAAACTAATACATAGATTACATTAGAAATGTGATCACTTGTATGGTGGTCTTTAATACTTTCACAGCATGTTTCTTCCAGATGTGCTTCCAAAGGCAGTCAGTATCACTCCATTACTCCAGTTTCTGTAGGACTGTTGCCTTGCAAGTGTTCTGTGCTCATCCTGAAAACGCAAATTTAAACCAGTAGATTATCATAATAAAATACAGCATATCTGAAGAAAATGCAGATGTTTCTGCAATATACTCTTTTTTTTCAGGACTACACACGGCAGCTTGCTCCAGTACTTTGCACAACAGTATCAGCATTTGTTTCTTTATTCTTGAAAACATGATTTAATTTGTAAAGAGTTTATATGAACTTCCCATCTTCACAGGGAACTGCTCATATTTTCATCATCTCATTTTTTTCTCAAAGGATGGAAAGATAAGGATAATGCTTTAGGTTTTTTTTTTTTTTTAATAGTTGTATTTTAATAGGATAATGTACTTTACCCCACTACAATATGTCATTAAATGCTTTCCTGTTTTCAGCTTCCTCTGAAATGAGACAGTGTTTGATAGAATCTGAAAACAGAAGCAAAGTAAACTGCTCACTAATTCTGCACAGAGCTACAAATAGGCCCAATAAGTCCTATCTCCATTTTTTTTGCCTCTGTGTGTTATTTTTATTCCTCATGTAAGCTGCTTGGTTAGTTTCTTGTCTTAGACTCACATTAAATCAAATTTGGAGGTTGAAAAACTTCAACTTTTTTTTAATCTACTTCCCAGGTACTGCTGACTCTGCCTGAACTCTCTCGTGTTAACTACTTCCACCTCTCATCCAAGCCACTGCTTATGGTGGAACAGCTGCTCATGAATATGAAAGTGGACTGGGTATCTGTGGCTGTGCAGACACTGCACCAGCTCTTAGATAGACAGGAAGTTGGCTTTGCTGTAGAAGATATTGACAATTTGCTCTCAAAATATGCAGAGAAAGCTCTTGACTTCCCCTTCTCATTGAAAGAAAGGAGATCAGGTGACTATTCTTGAGAATGCTATTTTCTTTTTGGGCAAGAAGGGCAAGTTTTCACCAGCAATTGCTTTTCCGTTTCTGCTGTAACACTTTTAGATACTTGCCTTTAGTTTCCTCTTAGTCCAGAATATGTTCCGAAACTCCTTGTATTTCTTGTAGGACCCAAGGGCTTTAAAACTTTCTTAGTTCCTTCTGTTGCTCCTTTCCTTCCTTCTTTTGTTTAATGCTCTTGGCATAGCTCTCTTCTGATGTGTTAACCAGTTCTCATCCATGTTGTCTTCAGTTCTGCATTTTGCTGTGCGTTTGAGGGTTTTGCGACTGGAGCACCAGAGGGTGCTGCAGATTGAATCTAGTGGTTTCACTACATTAAAAATGCATGATGAGCATACTTGTTTCTATTTGTTTACCTGTTTCTACATATATAGTACCATCTTGCTTTATGCTAGTTTCAAAATGTTGATGTCATTTCATGATTTAAGGATAAGGCTTCTGCTATTACAAATGCATCAGACTTCGCACGCCCCTTCATGCAAAATGGCATTTGAAGTTGCTCGTGTATTCCTTCTGCCATGTGAAACACTTAATATTGTTGACACAATTTGTATCTTGTGTCAACTGATGGTTTTCACAAGTGATACTTCTTCTCTGCTGAATTATTTCTGAGCCTGTCAGTAATCCATTGCTTTAAGGATCCCTTTCTCTGTGTTTTATATAGTATTGCTGAGGGATAATTTTCTTGCAAGATAATAGTTTGTAATTATACAGCTAATCCAGTTTGTACTAGCATTGTTATATATTGCTCTGAGTGAATTCTTGTAATGTCTGTTAAAAAAAAAAAAAAAAAAAAAGGCAGGTTTATCACCAATATTGTTCTGTTTTTTCAATTTTTTCCTGACCTAGATTCTGTGATACGTATCCAAGAAAGTCTCTGTCAAGTACTGGAGTGTGAAGCAATGTCTAAATCAGGATCATCAGAACTGTCTCTTGCCAGCCTTACGGGTAAACTCTTAACGCCACTTTTTTGTGTGCTCTCTGGAGCACAGAGAAAGACAGAATTTTTCTTTGAGTCCATTACTGTGGTAGTGCTTCCTGTTCTTTGCTTAGTATCTTTTTCTTTTCCATATTAACTTTTGGTTTTACAGTTGAAATCTCATTCTTGTGTCTATTTCCTTCTTTCTTTTGGTCCTTGAATTTAGTTTAGTAAATCCTGCTTGCGACCATAGGAAAAATAGTATATCTTATTGTCTGAGGGGGCTCTACTTCCAATATAATGAAAACAATGTAGCTTAAGCCAAAAGAACTGAAGAACATTTGTTCCTTTAAAAGAAAGCACAAGTTCTTCTATAGTTTCCATTCTGCATCTAATGCAACAGATGGGCACTCATAGGGCGCGTGTTGTAAAAGACGCAAGGCCAGTGCTCTCAGGAAATGACTAGCAAGGGTTATCCTCAGCCTGGTGATTCTCAGCAAGTAGTGGACCTGAACTAGGGCTTATCAGTGATATCCTGACCTCCAGGTCAGAGTTTATTGTCCTGTATCCTGAACTGGAAATTCTATTATTTGCTCTGCAAACATAAGACAATAGCAATGTCTTGGATTTAGCTGTGCAGCCCTTCACTTTCTCTCCTAATAATATCACCACATTGTTGCAAAACCTGATTGCATTGTTCCCTAATGTTCCTTGGCAATTCAGGTTCCATCTGCGTCAATTAGCTTCACTGGAATGGAGTTTTTCTCTTTTTTTTCTGTTTATTATCCTGCTATGTGGAATGTGGCTTGTAGGGCTTCAAAGAGTCGTGGAAACTTTTAGTTAGCCTGAAGTGTAACTGGATTACACCATATAGTAGCAGACAGACTTTTAGTTTATAAATTGGATTAAATGAATTCTTCTTTGGCTCCAAGGATAATAAAGGCCAAAGATTAAAATTGTGGCAGCTTTGAATTGATTTACCAGCAGCAGATTGTAAAGCAGACCAGATCAAGGAGGCGTACAGTATTGCTTGCTACGCCATACTTCTCTTCTGATAATAAAGAGAAGTTTAAATCTTCAGGAATGTCAACTTGAGGATTGTATTTTATGGTGTATCCACTTAGTGTACATACACCTGTGTGTTTTTTTTTTTTTCATTCCTCCTCCAAGTCTCTGTTTGTGATATAAGAATAGATGTTGATAAGTATGGTAAAGGTCTATTAGTAACTAAGCAATCTTGGTCATTAGTATCGAAGTCTTATAGTTTTAGCTCAAAAACATTAATATTCCTTACACTATGTTAATCTGCCATGCCTTGTTGAAGGATAGCAATAGTCTTGTTGCAAGTCTCAGTAAGCCTATAGTGTTTTCTGGTATTCAGAATACCATTAAATGTCTTGCCCTGGCTTCTTTGAAGGTGTCACCGTGTCTGCAAGTCCCAGAGAAAGAAGCCTGCAGCAGAATTTTTCGGAGGAATTTGTGCCACCTGAGAAGCCACCTCCGAAGCAACAGTGGATACCTGATGACACTGAAACAATATGTATGGTTTGCAAAACTGAGCGCTTTACTATGGTAAGGAGCAAAAATTAAGTTCTCAGAATGGTGACCACTGAATGTGAATTGTTGCTCATAGTGTGCTTCTAAAATTTGTTTTTGCACAGTGTACTTAAGTAACTACATTGGCGCTCTGAGGGAGAAGATTAATTTGAGTTTTGAAAATGTACTGGCAGTCTGTTACATTGGCTAGAAAAAAACAGAATTTATTCACAATGTTGCTTTTGAATTTGGAAGTGGCTAAGGTTATGTCAGAAAAACAGTTTACTGTTTCTGACTTTTTCAAGAGGTAATTTAAGTATCTTGGTGATCAAAGCTGGGACAACATCAGCTGTAAAAAGTCCAAGGCTGCAGCAAGTATATTTAAACCCCAGTTGTTCTGTGTGTTTTTGCTGTTTATTTTTTTTCCCCTCCCTTCTTCCCTTGCCATAACCTCCCTGGTAGGGAATTCTGTCAGTGAGAATAGACCACTTTATAGTTCCGAAAAGTCTTATGACGTGCTGTTTCCTCTTGTCAAGTGAAGTAAGTTTACTCATGAGTGGAGGCAGACAGATGTAGGAGGATGCAGTGGAGGCATGTACGGCGGAGGACTTGAGTAAATCCTTTCATTTGCCTACCCATGACCTTGTGTGCTCAGTTTAACAGACGTCATCACTGCAGGCGCTGTGGCAGGCTGGTGTGCAGTTCTTGCTCTACCAAGAAAATGACAGTAGAAGCTTGTAGAGAAAATCCAGCTCGTGTGTGTGATCAGTGCTATAGTTACTACAACAGAGAACATCTGCCTGGCTTGGTACAAGACACAAGCATGTAAGTCTTTCCATTCTAGCTCTTCTCAATGGAATGAGAAAAACTCAAATCCTGGTTCTATCTGGATATTATGATAACATCAGGTTTTGTGGCAGACAGCTGTTGTGTGTTGAAGGGACTACTGTACCTCAGTTTACTTCTCATACTGGCACATTAAAGAGCCAGTCAACAAAGTTCTTTATTTCTTTCTTTAAGCATCAGTTCATCATTAGACATAAAAGTTGAATGCTTTTTTGGAAAATGTATTCAACAAAAGCTGCTACGGTAAGTCACTAAGTTGCTTACAGTTTATTCAGCTCTGGATTATTACTGCATGGTGACTGGTTCTGCTGCACATATCATTGTTTTAATGCTACTCCGTAGTCTCTTGATTATGGCTTCTTAAACCCAGGGAGATTCAGAATCAAATTCACAATTAGGTAAATTTTGAAACTGTGCCCTTAATGAAAGGGCTGCCAGCTGTGATGACAGATTTTTATGATATAGTTGCTTTCAGCTGACAAGTACATTGAGATTCGTAGGCCAACTGATGAAAAATGTGAGTTTTACTAATCATGACCTCATCAAGCTGGCTACTTAGAAGTCTGGCAGTATCAGCAATCTTGCTAGAAAAAGCAGATCTGAGAAAATGAGCAGTCACCTGTAGGTAGATTAGCTAGAGTTGGAATGGTTGTTTATGCTACGAGATCAGGTCAGCAGTCAGCAGAGCCTAGCTGTGAGCTTGGTTACATCTTAAGTGCTTAAGAGTTTGGTTTTTTGAAACCACCTTATTTGTATTTTAAAAAAGAAATATATAATAAAATCAAAAACAACAACAAAAAAACCCCCCACACACCTAAATCTTAAGGACAGAGACCTGCATCCCAGAGAATTCATTTGAGCTCTGATGTATTCTGATATTGGGCAGTTTTTGTTCCCAATGTTGTCTTTGCTATGATAGGTGCAACAGAAGGTTATATTCCTACAGAAGGATATAAGAACTAATTACTTGGTGTAGTAGTGTAGTTGAAACACGTTATTTAGAGGCAGAATCATATATTTCCAGACAGTAGAGGGTAGGGACAAGGAATAGGTTGGGAAGGGTAAGGAGAGAAATACTAGATTTTTACAGTACATTGTTCTGAAAAGGCTAGCCATGTTGATCCTTTTCAATTTTTTTTTTAACATATGTTTTCTTGTGTGTGCTGGACTAGGCCTGATGTTCCTTCTTTCTATTGCAGCACAAAGGAAGACCAGGATGAAGTGGAAGGTAAGTAGTGGAGTGGTATTAAAATTCAATGTTTTCTGAGCCTGATTGCCAGTGGAGTTAGAGGAGGCAAGCTGACACATCTAGCTGTAGCTAAAGGTTGATCAAAACTTCAGTTGCAAAAATTTCAATGGTGTTTTGTATGAGCAGGCTGAAATTAAGTATTCCAAACTTCCATTAATGGGAATACAGTCATGGGGAGATTGCATTAAGAGTAGGAATTGTTAGCTGAGTACTGAGCTGTGGCACCCTCCAAACAATTGCCAGGAGAAGGGTCAGTAGGTGATGAACCATGTCTCACTTCAGAGATGGTCAGTGTCTTGGAATATGAAGTCAGTGAGGTGTCCGTACTGAGGATCCGACCTATCCAGATCTTGTGTAGACAAGTTCATGCAAGGTGAGTTCTCAGAGAGAAGCTGCACTTTGGGTAGAATGCAAGTCACTTGAGATATCTGTCATTAGAGGCATGAGGGGATGTAGGACAGTACCACTTGGAGCACCCAGTAGATGTTGCTAATTTCTTTTTCACCTGGAATGGCCGATAGATGATGGTGTTTCTTGTGTTCTAAGATCAATTTTTTACTTTCTCAGGCGTTTTTGCTATTTTTCCAGCTACAGCAGTCATTATCTGCTGCAGATTCCTACTTTGTCAGGCTGTTTTCCACCATGCCAGGTTTTTTGGTTTGTTTTTTTTTTTTTTTTTTTTTTTAGCTTTCTAGATAAGTTTGTTGTTGCTTTTTCTTTTGCTTTTATTGAGGATATCTTGGAATGTCTCTGGTTCTCAGCTATCCAGGTGCACTTAAAAGATACTAGCTGCACTTCTCAAGGATGTTCTGGGTTCCCAGGCTTGCAGAGATTTCCTTCTGTATTTCAGTAGGTGTCATCTTCTGTCAGTAATTTTCCGGTTATGGCAAGGTTGCCTTTACGGCTGCTCTCATCACATATTACTGGCAGTAGTTTTTGGTGAAAGGATGCTGATGATAGTGAAAGTGGGCCTAGGTACAGTTTGGTTGCTTTCTGAGGAATGGAAATGTTTCTGTAATGTGTGTGGTGGACAGATGATACTGACAGGAACTGATAAAACTTGAGGGATCACTGTTGACCCTGAAAAGGACCCTGGAAAGGCTGTGGGAGTACTCTGCATCATGAGTCTTCAGCCTTTTTTGTTGTTGTTGTTGTTGCTTATATAGTGATACCGTGTACTTTTTTTCTTCCTGGCTGCAGAAACTCCTAATAATGAATATTCCACAGTGGTGCGAATACCGAAGGCAACTGCCCTTGAATGGCTTCTTTCCCTGAACGAAGAGGAGAACGAAATTGTACGCAGTGAATTTTACTATGAACAGGTGAGGCCTGGAGAAGGAGAGTACAGTATAAGCAGTTTGCTGGAGAACTGCCTTAACAATTGTGTTTGTCTTTCTTTCCTCCAACTGTCAGGCTCCCAGCTCTTCCTTATGTATTGCCATTCTTAGCCTGCACAGCAACAGCATAGTGTGTGGCCACCAGCTGATTGAGCACTGCTGCAAATTGTCCCAAGGGCTCACTAATCCTGAGGTAGATGCTGGACTCCTTATGGACATCATGAAACAGTTACTCTTCAGTGCCAAAATGATGTTTGTAAAAGCTGGAAGGAGCCAGGACCTAGCTCTCTGTGACAGGTGATTTATCAGATGTTCACTAGGATGTATTATCTTCAGTGGGGAGTAGAGAGTGGGAGAGTTCCTTCAGTTGTGCCGTGGGCATTTCAAACAGGAAGGGAAGTTCATAATGTAAGAATAAGTGCTCAAGTGACAGAACTTCAAGTATTTTAACTGTGTAATAATTACTAAGAAAATGCTCAGAGTAGGAGAAATAATTTGCAATGATTGGGGTAAAAATTTCACTTCTGTATTTTCTGCTTTCGGTTTGTATTTCCATTTACGATTCTAAAGCTGTGCTTGCTGAGAACTAGCATATTAATCTTTCCTCAGTTTTTGCCCTGGAGGGCTTAAAGTGGCAGGTGCAGTGTATGAATTTCACACACACCACTTTGATTTTTATAATGTTCGTTGAGGTCTGCAATTACCCTCTTCCAGTGCACCACTGCATGTTAGGAAGTAAAAAAAAAAAATAACCTGAATGAGAAAATATGATGGATAGAGAAACCTCATATACTGGGGATTTAGAACTACTGTTCAAAGAGCTGTCTTTGACACAAAGTTTTCCTTTAAAATTCTTTGTGTGTATGTCAATAGTGAAAGCATATGCATTTGTTTAACTTGTTTTCCCCTAGTTACATCAGCAAAGTGGATGTGCTGAATATTTTGGTTGCTGCTGCCTACCGCCCAGTACCATCTTTAGATCAGATTCTTCTCCCAGCAGCAGTTACGAGATTAAGAAATCGGCTCTTGGAAGCAGAGTACTATCAGCTAGCTATAGAGGTAATGACAGTAGGAAGATATGAATGTTAATCATCTTTCTCTGGTGATTTTTTTTTTTTTTTTTTTTTTTTCTCTCAGATGGATGGGATATGTGTGAAACAGACAACATTTAAACTGTTACAGACTGGGAATAAAGTTTTTAAACAACAAAGAATCTTTTCTGAGTGCTGGAAAAAAGGTTTTTTTGAGAAGGAGCATGTCTTCTGCTGTGGAGCAGGCTCCAAAAGGGAAAGATAGGGGCTTTGTTTCCTGGTACAATTAAAATTGGAATGGGCTAACTACATGGAGGAGTCTTACATCCAGTAGAAGGGCTGAGGCATCCTTTGTGGCAGGATTTTATCTGAAGTTTGTGTGTTTGATCTCATTTGTCTGTAATAACACAACAGATATTAGTAAGGCACCTTTTACAAGAGTTTACTTAGAAATTGGCAATAATGGCAAATCTGTCTATTGGAGCTCATTGGGTGTGGTTTATCTTACCCTGCTCCCAGTATTTTCTAAGTCTCTTTATGGCATTGCAATTTCTTAGGAAGAGAATTATAATTTTTAACGGATGATTTTAAAAAACCAAACAGAAATAAATAACATATTTGAATAAAAAGATTTCATGTTTAAAGTCAGACGATTGACTAAAAAACATCAGGAATAAATTTGATCAGCAGACTTAGAAGTAAAAATTTCCTAGCAGTTCATGAGGCATCTGCTACTGTTTTGCTTTTAAACCACAAACTCACAGTTCTTTATGCAGTTTTTCTATGTAAAGAAAAACAATTGCTTCTTATGACATTTTCCCATCAGAAACAGATTGTCTTCTAAGTTTTAAAACTGCTGAATTGAAGTTTTCCAGACATGTGATTACTTAACCTTGTATGATTGAAAACATTGATTTGGACATTACGGATGTTTCAGTAGATGACATTTCATGCAATAACCTAGAAATAATCAGCATGTGATGTTTATGTTTGTTCTAATGGGAAGTACACTTTAGGAAGGACATCTATATCACAGTCACAGACTGCAATAAGCCAGCTTTCCTATTTTCTGTATTGCAGTATTAACAAATTGTTTTGAATTAAGGTTTCTACAAAATCTGGGTTGGATCCAAGCGGAGCATGGCATGCCTGGGGCATGGCTTGTCTTAAAGCTGGAAATTTAAGTTCAGCAAGAGAGAAGTTTAACCGATGTTTAAAGCCACCAGTGGATCTAAACCAGCTGAACCATGGTTCGAGGCTAGTCCAGGATGTGATACAGTACCTGGAGTCCACGGTGAAGCCGGTACTCATTGCGGTGAGGATCTTCTGTCTGCTCTTAGAGCATATAGCAAAAATAGTTTGCTTTAATACACATTTTGCAGCAATGCATGATACAATATCGGGTACTGGTTTCTTCCCCTCTTTTGTTACCTGCTGTAAGCTAAATATCGTTGAGAAATTCATGAGCTGCTACCTCACAATGAATTGATGACTGAGCAGCAGATGATAGGATTTTTTTTTAGTAACTGGGGACATACTTGGTACATGTGAAAGAAGCTATAGTGGTTGAAATATTATTACTAGAGTCTCAGAAAACTAAACTTCATCCCACCAATATTTTGTTCTGCTGCAGTAATGGTATTTCTCTGCTAAAGCAGTGATGTAGCAGGAGTTCAAAGCCGAAGGTACAGATTTGAACTCGCTTGCTTCTTCATTGACAGGGAGCACTATTATATGATTTGGGATGAGCTCTGGAAGTTCTAACTAGGTGCATTAAAAAGCCTTTGAGTATTAAGTAACTACAGAATCATAATGATGAAAGACCTTGAAAGTAGTATTTTCAAAAAATAAAAAAGCCTATTTGAACTAGGTTATTGAAGCAGCTGCTGTGGAGTGCTGTGTTGTGTTTAATAAACAAGCTTCCTGTGCATCCCTGGAAAGAGAGTTGTGCTAGCTGCCACAACTTTCAACATGTCTGTTGGTAGCATGGCTCCAATCTAGTGTTTATGAAAAACATTACTGGAGATTAACCCCTCCAAAATGATGACTGTTTTAAGGACAACAACAGAATAACTTGGTCTGGTTCACAGTTGAAAAGAAAATTTTCCTATTAGTTGTCACCTATCACTGATTCTGTTCTGACAGCAGGACGATGATTACTTTGCTACACTGAGGGAACTTGAAGCAACGTTGAGAACGAGAAGTCTATCCCTGGAGATGATGTCTGAAGGGAAGGTTCAGTGTAACAGCTACTATCAAGAGTGCTTGTTCTATTTACATAGTTATGGCACTAATCTGGCAATAATAAGCTTTTACATGAGGCATGACTGTATGAGAGAAGCACTGCTTCACTTGTTAAATAAGGTGAGTAATCCAGTGTTCCATCACTTAAAATGAAATTCAGAAAGTAGTTGAGAGGTCTTCAAGACCAGTTGAAAATGACATGGAGTATCACAGCATTCTGGGTGCTTTTATGCACAGGCGTTTTTTCAGTATCCTGAATGTTATCTCTCAGGCTATTTAGTGACTATCTATAATTCAGTGATATAAGAAAATAACACAGATCTTTAGGCCTTGTGTTTAATCTCTCTTCCTCATTGTGTTGAAACAGTGACTTCTATAGAGAAGAAAAGTGCTCTGGTTTTCCTTTGTAGAGTCACTATTATCAACAGTGCTTTTTTTTTTTTTCCTGCAAAGCTGAAAATTTGTACCCATTGTTAATACAGTTTAGAATAAGGAAGACTTTGAATTCCAACATGCTGATAACTTGAGACACTTTATCACAGTGGCTCTGTCTGTTGGTACTGCTTGTTTCATCAGACGCCTGTGTTTGCACTTCTGGGTGTACTGGAAGTATGAGTAAAGGACAGAAATCTAGAAAAGCCAAAAAATGGTTTCTGATTCTGACTGCAGAAAACTGTATATAATAGGAGGGCTTAAGAACAACTGGATAATACAGTTTGGTTGGTATTTAATGACATTTAAGTTAGGAAACTACTCCAATGAAATTCTAGCTTCGTTTAGGCTGCTTCTTAGGATGTGTGTTGATATGAGTTCATTACATTTCCCCACTTTGAAAACTCCTGAGTGTGTGGGTGACTGGGGAAGGAGGAATGATTAGTTTGTATTTGTATGTTTCTGTGATTGTTTCATTTAATATTTTTTATTAATTCTTGTTGACGATGTACAACTGTAAATACTGAATTCCATTATCTTCAATTTGCTTATAAGCTTTGTAATAAGTTGTTGTATAGGCTTTGCTTTTTCATTATGTCGTCAATCATTCTGAGCTTCTATTCCAATCTGCATGTTAAAATTGTTTTCCAAATGTGTCTTTTATATCACTTTAAAGAAAAGTTGCATGTTTTGCTGGTGACACAGTTTTGTGAGTTAGGGAGCAGACATTGAAACTGCTCTTGACTGACAGTGGGGGCTTTGGGCATGGATGCCAGTAGTGATCATGTGAACTAGAGAGCAAGAGTTATTACCTTAAGACCATAAGGTACTGAGTTTCTGGCAAAACATTTTGCATTTGAGTGTTATTGAATCTTGTTATAAGAAAAAAAAAAAAAAAAAAGTAATAAATCCAAATCATGCCTTTAAAAAGTTTATGTGGGAGCCAAGAAATAACTCATGCTTCTTTCCATTGTAACGTTAACATACAGGTCTGGATGATGATCAGGGCCAAGAAGCACAAGGCATATAGGAGGAGAGTGGTGGAGATAGTTTTCTTATTTGTTTGTGGTGGTTGTTTTAAGTTTGATGAAGAGCAAGCGAGAAAATATCTTGAGTGCTGATTTCAACCATTTCATGGGTGATGGTGGAAATGGAGTCAGGCTTGTCTCGCATGCATGGTACGAGAAGCAATGAACACAATTTGGAGCAAGGGAAGCTCCAGTTGAATACATGGAAAATGGGAATTTTTAATTTTTAATTTGCAATGAGGATATTTAGACATGGGAGCGGGGGCCCAAGAGGCTGCTGAATCGCCCCACTTGGTGATGCTCAGAATCTGACTGGACAGGTTGAGAAACCACTGTTTTGAGCAGGGATTTGAGCCACATGACCTCCAGAGATCCCTTCCAGCATGAATTATCTGCTGATTCTGTGATCTGTCACTTGATACTTCTTTTGTATAAGGAAGATCTATGTGTGACAGCTGCTTTGCTTCAAGCCAGATTTCTGATGTTTATGTAGGAATCCCCATCTGAAGTATTCATTGAAGGGATCTTCATTCCAAGCTACCAAAGTGGAAAGCTGCATATGTTGGAGAACTTGCTGGAAACCATTGATCCAGGGCTGGAGAGCTGGGGGATGTATTTGATTGCAGCCTGCAAATACTTGCAGAAAAAGAACTACTACCACATTCTGTATGAGTTACAACAATTTATGAAGGTAAGTTGAGTGTTTGCACATCTCTTCCAGAGAGATGCTGAATGTTTTCAATCTGTTGTTTATTTACTGTGTCTGCTTTGTTTGAGCACTTCAGTAGAGACAAGGATTAGAGAACGTGGTTTCCTCTGATCCATCTTAGCACACAGTATATGTCTTCTAGGATCATGTTCGTGCTGCCATGACCTGCATTAGATTTTTTACTCATGGAGCAAAATCCTACACCGAACTGGGAGGCAAACAGACATGGCTCATAAAGATCAAGGACCATCTCAAAGTCTACCTGCAGGAGGTCTCAAGAAGTTCAGGAAGAAAAAAAATGGTATACACTTTCCGGAAGAAAATGTCTGCTACAGATGTGTCAAGGTATCTATAAGCAGCAAGCTACATTTTGGTTAAGGGGAAATTCAGACTTTTTGTCTTAATGATTCTGTTTGGGTTGACTTCAGCTAATGCATCCCAGTTGAGCTTGACCCAAATTTGGCTAGCTAGTTGCAATTATAAGATTCCCATTACTTTTATATTACTAATAATCCTGTAATTTAAAAGAGCGAAACGTAATGCACAGGCAGATATATTTTACTAGCTATATTTAAATTTTAATTCAACTAACAGGTGTCAGACTTGACTGAATTCTTAAGTTATGAGTGTCAGACTTGGCTGAATCCCTGTGTTCAAAAATCAGATTGTAAATTCAGCCATATATCTCTTGCAGTTGGTTTTCTTAGAATTTGCTTTCCTTTCATGTTTTTCAGGCTAGACATTAAGCTTAAAGTTGGTGAGGGAGTGAGTGTGAAGACATCAAAAAGAGGTAGTGGTTACTGATTTGGGATCCACTTTCTGGATTCCAGATTAAATGGTCTGGTGGCAATGTGACAAGGGGAAACAGTTCTAACCTAAGAGGGGAGATTCAGGTTAGATTTTAGATTGAAATTTTTTATGCAGAGGGCATTGAGATCCTGGAACAACGGGTTATCTGGATGAGTTGTCACAGCTTGATGGAGTGGATGGCAAGCCTACTCACAGCAGAGGTGTTGGAACAGGATGGGCTTTAAGGTCCAATCCAGTCTGTGATTCTCTGAATCACTCTTTAGAATAATACAAACAGAGCTTCCCTGCAGCTTTCATGTCTTGAGTGCGCAAATCTATGAAGAATTTATTGCTGTAGATTTGGCTACAAAAGTGAGATAGTCCAAGGGTAACTAAAAAAATTAGTAATTACTGTTCAGAAATAAATATGGTATTTTGAAATGTGTTGATGGAAGTAGTAAGTTTAAAAATGATAATGAACACTTTCTCTGTTACAAAATCAAGTGAGATTTGTTTTTTCCTTTGTTCTAGACACATCAATACAGTTGATCTGCAGATGGAAGTAACTAAGTTTTTGCATCGATGTGAGACCTCAGGAAGCTCTCAAATGGCAGCTTCTTCCTTGCCAACACTGTTTGGAAATAACAACATGAAAATGGATGTTGCTTGCAAGGTATGTGCCACTATTTCAAACAGAGCATTATTTTTTACCTTTGGTGCCAATGTGATACACAAGTTTAAACATTTGATGGTTGGAGCAGCTTCATGAGCAGATTCCTTGTGCATGTACACAACCTACAGTTAATTAAGAATGGATGCTTTTTTTTTCTCCATGTGGCAGGGAATACTTTAAACACTTAAGCACTGTTGCTCAAAATTCAAGCTCTCAGAAGAGGAGGATCCCAAATGCTGATAGAAATGTGCCTTTTGATTGTATATCGTACTTGTTTTGAGGCAAGGCAAATAATGCTGCTGCTGTTACTTTCCTTAACGTCAGCTCAGCTTCATCTGTTGCTTACCTAGCATTCCACAATGAATCAGTATAGAGCAATAGACCTTACATTTCCTGCACTTCTTGTTGGGATGGTGCAGTTCTCTGTTGAAGTAATTTCATGTCTTTTGTCCTCTAGACAGTATCTATAAATGTGAGCATTATTATTTAACTGTAGATTGCAAGAGGGATGTGCATCCTCAGAGTTGTCTGATGCCTTTCTTTTCAGGTCATATTGGAAGGCAAAAATGTTGAGGAGGGATTTGGGATTGCATTCAGAGTCCTTCAGGTATGGTAGAACAGGTACTACTATTAAAAAATAACTTCCTGCAAACAGCAGCTGTTTAAGCAAAAGACTTTTTTTTTTTTTTTTGCCAGTTGCCTTCTAATCCACAGAAAGGGAAAATCTCTTAGGAGAAAAGTCAATAGTTCAAGTCTTAAACGTGCATGTATTTGGAAGAAGTTTGGTAAAGAAAGGAAGGTTCTGCTACAGTAGGACACCTCCAAGTTAATTGGCTTCTACAAATGAATTATGTAGAGCTTTCCCTTTGTCTTGCACCTTGTTCAGTGACTTGATGCTGGCAGACCACAATTACTGTGTGAGTAGAGAGCTCTGACATGTTAGGTCTTTGCAGTTTGGATAGCCTCACAAACACACCAAATATCTCTCATTGTTCTCTGAACTGTAAGAGAGCAAAGCTGAATAACTGATCACTGTCTCTGGGGACCTCACCTACTTCGTGTCTGGGTAGAAGTTGAGATGCTTGCAAATATCAGTGTAGAACGTTAGCTCCTGAACTTTTCTGTTTTGCTCATTCCTTTGTTGGTAAAGCAGTCTGCTAATTGGGGTAGTGGTGGGTTGGGTAGAAAAGGTCTTTTATCAGAAGAAATAAAACTGACTTGCTGCCCTGGAAAAGGTGACAGTGCCCTTGTTGAGCAGAAGAGGTGCTAAAGGATATTGCTTCATGTTGTGCAGTCTTGTTATTGTCTCCCATACGGGACGAAGGATATAGCATGGCTGCTTCTGGACAGAGGTGGCCCACTGAAGCAGTATCTGTGGCCTTGTTGCCTGTTACGTTTGTGACCAGTGCATGGTGGTAGGGCCTGCTTCTTTCACAACAAGAAAGGCAGAACAAGGTAAAGCACCTGTCTGGACTGAGGAAAAAAAACAAAACAACAACAAAAAAAAACCACAGCAGCAGCTGTTGCTACTTTCCAGTAAGAGATGGAGCAGTAAGTCCAACTGCTTACCATCTCTTCTATTTTCTTTCCTTTTTTTTTTTTTTTTCTTTATTCTTTGTCTTCATAGCAGGATCAGTCTTCAGCTTATATTTCTTTCTTCATATGAGAGAGATGTAATCAGATGCCTTTAGTTTTCCAGGGTGGCTGCTGTCAAGGGATATAATGGGAGCCTGCTAAGTGAGGTAGAGGTGGGTTGGGTAAGAAAGATCTGTCAGAAGTAGTAAGTAAAATTGACTATGCCACCCCAGGAAAGGAGATGACAGTGTTCTTGAGCAAAGCTGAATTTTGGCCAGCTGATTATAAAGAAACTTTGATTCAGTCCTGAGCAGTGGTGACTTGAAAATCAGAGGCTTTTTTTTTTTCTTTTTCTTTTTTTTTTTTTTTTTTTTTTTTTGAGCATGCTATGATATTTTGTCCTCAACGGAGATTGTCTTATTTGTATAGGGTTGCTGAGACTATACTGGGAAAACCTGCTGACAGTATTTAACATGTTCCTCTGGTGTTCAACCTACCTCTAGGATTTCCAGCTGGAGGCTACAGAAGTGTACAGCAAAGTAGCCAAACAGCTGGTGAAGCAGCAAAAGTACAGTGAGATTCGGCAGCTACTCAAGTGTGTCAGCGAGTCTGGAGTTGCAGCCAGGAATGATGGGGATACCATTATCTTAAATTGTCTAAGTGAATTCAAGAACATACCTGCTGAGGTAATTCTGTCCTGCCTGATACTCCTTTTGAAGTACAATGGGTTGTATACAACATAGGTTACAGGGACTACTCTGTAGTGCCTGTGTTGCCCTTCTAGTGATTCTGATATTCTGGCGTGTATTGTTTGAAGGTGGGAGTGTGTTTTCCTTCCTTACGCTGACTTGTCTGAGAGAAAAAGATAGATAGCTTAGTGTGCTCCTATGCAGCGCTTCCCAGGTGTTTGTGATAGAGAGAGAACCTTTGTCTGACAGCACCCTGCCAAATGCTCTAAACTGGAGTGGGAGGGGTGGCCTTCAGTGAAGCTTCCCTGGCTAATACAGAGTATGTATGGAAACAGAAACATTCTGCCTTCATAGGAAGCCATTTTAGGATTCCTTTTACCTACCACAGCATGTTTTCTGTCCCAGTGAAGGAAGCATAAGTCACAGAATCTCAGGGTGAAAGAGACTTTGAGAGATCATAGAGACCAACCATCCACTAAACAGTTACCCTACAATAGGTTGCACTGGTAGGTGTTCACAAGTCTTGAATATCTCCAAAGAAGGAGGCTCCACAACGTCTCTGAGCAACCTGTTCTTATGCTCTGTCTTACTGTAAAGTTCTTGTGCATGTTGGTATGGAACTTCCTGTGCTCAAGTTTTGGGCCATTATTTCTTGTCTTATTGCTGCACACCCCTAACTTGAATGATAGAACTTCTTAGGGGACAAGATGTTGACCTCATAGTGTTCTCTAGGGAGGCCCCTGAGACTTGGGAGGCAGAAGAAGCTGTGGTAAAGGGAATAATTTATTTTATAAATAAATTATTAATATATAAAAGGATTTTATATTTTCTACATGTGTGGCGTTGGTTGGGATAAATGTAAACATCTAGCTGTCATCTCAGCAGCTATTTCTCTAGGCAGAGCTTTGGTTCCTTAAGGAATAAAAGTTTGCAAACCATTGTCGCTTAAATGTGAACACCTTTTCCCTTTTTGGCTACAGGACCTCGATAATCTGATTCAGGATATGGACAGTGATGAAAACAAGGTAAGTAAAATCACAGTAAGAAGAATTCCTTTAGCAAGAGCTGAACAGGCCAGTCTTGAACCCCAGGATACGTGCTCTCTTCCAGCATTTTCTCTCTCATCTTCATTCAAATAAAGGTTTTGAAGGCTACTTTCTAGACTGTAGAAATCAAAGAGCTGCTTAAGGCTGCGGTGTTTTCAAGTGTAGAACTGCGAGATGAAAGAACTGATCGATCTTTATCCTCATAGTTCTTTGAATGAGGATTCCTTGGAATGAGGAATGAGGATTCCTTGGAATGAGAGCTAGGCATTAGTAAGACTGGAGGGAAAGTATTTCCATGTTAGCTCTGAGATGGCCATTTCAGCTTATCATTCTTTCAACATTTAAACTGCTTTCATTGTGGTAAGGAGTTAAATGATAAAATGTATATCAGAATTGAAGGTTTTTTTTTTTTCTTAGAGGAAATGAGGCCTGCACTAATTGATTTCTTCCTTAGCTTAAATACCAGCCTGCCAAGCTTCTGGAAAGTTGCATATAAATAAGGAAACTCTGAGTGCATATTTGTAGATGAAGTGGCTGTGGATCAGAGTTACAAACTTCTGTAGATCCCAAGTGGCATAATTAAGGATAAAATGTTAAAATTTCTGACTTTACTCTGTCCTTTTCCAACTGACAAACTTGGTGTTTCATGTAGACTGAAAAATGGGCTTTTAATTCATTTTATGAATGATTTATTATTGAAATATTCATGTATTAGCTGCTCCAGAAGAACAACAGAAGAGCAGTAGAAGGCAATGACTATTTTATAATCTTTGCCGTGGGGTTATGGAAACAATGCACAAAATAAAATTACTAATCTATATTTCTTGGTGATGCTTTAGAAGAGTTTCCATAAGAGACAAATTTAATGAAATATATACATCTGTTTATCTTTTATATTGGGATCTACACCATGCGATACTCTGCCTCATGTTATGCTTATGTTGCCTTCTATGACAGGCTCTTGAGCAAGATAGTAATCCAGCGAATCCTTGCTTATTTTGTTAGCTTACCTTAACTTTCTAATGGAGTTCTGCCTGCCCTTTTCCCTCCAGATTCAAGCCTACCTGATGTGCAACAAGTTGCGTTCTGCATATCTGGTCTCGGTGAGACAAGAGAAGAGCAGAGCAGTGCAGCTTGTCCAGCACGTGCGCCAGCTGGCCGAGAGTAGTGGAGAAGATGTTGTGCACGCCATCTGTACCCAGTGGCTCACAGTGCACCAGCCCAAAATGAGAAATCGGCTTGGCCAGGGCAGCAGGAAATAACATTCACCATCATGCAGAAGGGGAAGACTTCAAAACACCTTAAAGGCACGTGGTGCAGCAATCACTTGGTAAAAGGGAAGTCTTCTAACTTGTGTCAGTAGCAAATGGAAGCTGCCAGTGTGCCTCTGGTTAAAAGGAAGGGAACTAAATTACAAGTGCCAGTAATCTCACAAATAGTCACTACCTCAGGGTGTCTTTTGGCCCTCTTTAATTTGGGTAGGGGGAAGGGTGGCAATTTCAAACAGAACAAGCAGGATTTTTTTAGGTCTGTGAAAGAGAGCGCTTGCGTTTTTTAGAAAGGCACTGATCTTTTCCCCCCTTTTTTTTTTATTTCTAATCCAGACAACCTGCATAGAAAGAACAGGAAAATCTCAACAGCTCAGTGTAGCCTAGAGTATAACACTTTCTGTGATTATAGGTTTCCTTTAGGATTTTTTTGAAGATTTCAGAGATCTTTTACAAAGACTGAAATTCAGAGATGGTTGTTTTTAAAATCTCTACACAAACTATTGCTAACTTCTTTCCCCCACTCCTACCCACTGCAATGTGTTCAACGTCTTTCTTAGTTTGTTGGACAAAGTACAAACTGATTCTTCATGGCAGGTTTCTACTTCCCAGTTGCACTGTCTGAAATACATATTGCACGTGAGTCCTTACAAAATGGATAAAATTGTAAGTGGCATATCCTGCAAAGGGCCTACAAAGGGAAAAATCCTTTAAAATAGTTTTTAAAAAATCACCTACCTCTTTCTTTGCTATAATATCCAATAAAATGTTGTGATGCAGCTTTATCACTGAGCAGATGCCAGTGAACTTTAGGTATGGCAGAAAATATGGAAAGATAGAGCTGTGGCAAAATTCAGCAGTCTGTATTCCTGTCACACAGGAATTTTAGTTTTTTTCTTATGAGAATAACCTGTCCCTGTCAGGTACAGCAGAATGCATTGACTAGACATACTGTGTATATTATAATGTCAGGCCGGAGTGTGTTAGGACGTGTGAAAAGGCAGTATTTTATAGTGCAAGGAATGGAACATTGGCTCCTGTGCTAAACTTTTGTGTGTGGTAAGGTGCTTACTGTGACAAGAAACAGAGCAGAGTTCTTAGGTTTAATCAGCAAACTTTGTGTCATTTCTGCATTGAAGGATGCTGAAACAAGCAGCTGTTGCTCTGCAATGATGACTTGGACACGTGAAATGAGCAGAAGACAGACAGCAGTAGGACCTTCTAAAAGAAACAAAACTTAGCCACAAGAGTATGTTTGCAGTTAATTTTTCCTTCAGCACAAGATGGGAAAACTAGTTCACTTTTGTTGTTAACTGTTTAGCATTTGACTGACTTTTGAGGAAACAGAACAGTTTCTGCAAGTAGTTTTAGTACATAGAATAACTGAGACTGTCAAGTATGGGTTTTGTAATGTCTCCAGACTCGGTGCAGTGACAGAACAGACTTTGATAGCATTGGGAAGGACTTGCTCCATCCCCTCTGGGTGCTCCACTGCTACCACCATCTCTCCCAGAGGCGCAGTATTCACTAGAGCAGGGCTAGAAATGTCTCTCAGCCAAGTCGTCAGAAATGACTGCATTTAGATGTTAGAATCTCCCAATCACAGATTTGCATGATCTCATTAGTGAGCAGTACCGATGAAAGCTGCTTCTGTTTTCCTGGCCAGACTGACCCAGCTTGCCATCAGCTTAGAGCTGTTAGGCTAATCCTAAAACGTGACACTATCCATCTATTTGATGACTTCTAGCTCTCTAATTATGGGGGAGGTTCTACTGTTCATGGGTATCCAGTTATGCTTTGCTGTAACACTGTTCTGCTCCAGTTCCTTACAGCTATATAGAGCACAGAGAGGGGAGTTCGCCATGCAGACCAGTCAGTTCTGTACCTGCCTTTCCTCTCGACTTCTTTGCACTGTACTTTATGCACTTTATAGTGTTTGTTGTAATTTAATGTTCTTAACCTGGAATTGTAGGGAATGTTTCTCTTACCAGCAGAACTGGAATTCTGATCCTGACCAACTGCCTTTTGTCATGAATAGTGCAATTATCAATGGTTTGAATTTTTGAGCTTCAGAAATGGATTGAGTACTGCCAATTTAAAAACTCTATAGAAATGACCATGGGCTGTTTACAATGGGGGGGTGTGTGTGAAAAGGAGAATAAAGTGTTATGACTGAAAGTTTCAATGTATCTTGTTTGCTTTTCACCTCAGCATAGCAGAGTCTTTTATTCTAGATCTGTATATTTTTATGTGGTTATGTTCACCAGATGAACATGGGGAAGAGTTGCTGTCATACCAAAGTATGCCTTTGCTATAACATTCTCCATATTTAAGAGCAACTGTGCTATCATCACCTCTTCAGAGGTCACCTCGGTAGCCAGCTTGGCTTATATGTGTACTCTGGCAGACTAGTAATTCTCTTCAGGCAGCTTTGCAAGTTAATGCAACTCTCCCTTACAATACTCCCTTTAAGGCAGCCAAATGAGCTTAAGCACTCATTTTACAGATTAACCTATAAGCTATAAATGACTTAGCCAAGGTCAGAGAGTGAGGAGACGTCCCTCTATGGTAATATGTGGTTAGGTCTTACAGTGACTCTAGGATCTGATTCATTTGTTTGAGAAAGACACTGACCTAAAAGGGGAAAATATGGCCTAGAGATGCTTTCTGCTTTTTTTTTTTTTTTTTTTTTTTTTTTTTTTTAAATTTTTTATTATTTTTTTTTTTTTAATGGCTTGTTCCTGAAATCCCCTTTGATCAGAGCCTGCATGGTAGGTAAACAATCCACTGCTACAGTGTTGAGGGAGGAAAAAAGTTCAAAAAAAGCACAGGGAGAAACAGAAAGGGACTTCAGAATATCAGCTAAAATTATTATTTTTTTACATTAGTAAGGCAGTGCAGATACCAGCAAAAACAAGTGAATTGCATCATTTCTGAAATTTTCTTCAAAAAATTGCTGTAAAAAGGAAATGGCTTTATTTAGTATTGATCGGAGGTAGCATGGGACTGATGTATGTGGATAGCTTCCAGACATCATGAATCATAACATGAGCATTTGCTTCCCAACACTGGCAGTTGGTCAGAGGAGTGTTCAAACATGGGTCTAAATACTTCTGGATTTTTTTTTTTCCAGAAAAAGATAATCCTGTGAGCTATGGCACTTGTTGAGTTAAGCAGCTAAAAAAAACCTATTTTTCAGAAACAATCTTGGATGATCCCATTATATCAATTTTCACTAGAGCTCCAAGGGAGTAAGCTCATGAGGACATGGATTGACTGAGCTGCCTTTTGACCATGCAGGCTGTATGGTACAGTGAGGTCAGGCTGGTAGCCATGGCTAGCTGTGGCCTATAGCTGCTCGGATTTGTTTTCTTTTTCTGTCCTGTGACTAAACTGACCATAATATCAGGTTAGCACTGGCCCCTGCTTCAGCTATTTAGCTCAAGGTAGTTTGCTGTCAGAGCAAATTCAATGCTAAAGCCTCAGTGGAAATTAATTGTTGTTTTTCAGCGCAGTTAACTTTTAATTAAATCTGCTTTTTTCCAGGTTTGTAAATCACTTAAGTACAGCTTAGATTTTTATTAGGACAAGTTTTATACCATCTTTGCTTAGTGTTTCCACAGCACAGACTGTTAACTGTTTTGAATAAAATAACTAGCCACTGCCCAATTTCACCATTCCTGCAGGTTTTAACCTTCCAGCTAGCTGCATTGACAGCTGTGTTCCCAAAAGATGAACCAGTCTTACTTCACAGGCTAGAGGTGTTTAGAGAACATGGAAAATAATGCTTGATCCTAGTTAGGCCAGCACTTGTTTCTGAGTGTTTGTAGCATTTATATTACATGTAATTGCCAGAAATATGACAACTTGTACTCCGCCCTGTCAAATATTAGGAACAAAAAATGACCTTGTAAATCTAGTTTTTAACGTTTTACTATTGCTAGTGTGGAAAAAGAGACTAAAGCAAAAAGCAACTTTCAATACAGGTGATCTAAAGCTAAGATGATAACCTCCATTTCTATTCTAAAGCCACAGGACAACAGCCTCTAACTGTTGTGAGTTACCAATGATTGCTCACAGTATTGGTGCTCTAATTTTCCAGCTACAAAAAGGGATGCTTTGCTTTCTAATCTCAATCATTAAGTGTAGCATTCCAGAAAATCATACTGGACTGCATCCACAGAACCATCACAAGGGCAGCTGAAGTACCAGTGTTCTTGGCAGCAGTGCTCTTCCCAAGAGTAGCATCACTGTGCTCAGCCACATACACACAGATGGCTGCACTGCTCAGTCCCACTGGATGCCGAGGAGCTCACAGCTCACATTCCAGAGCTTCTTTGCTGTCTCATCATCCCGACCCCGTGGAGATACATACGCTGGCCGGCAATCACTGTAAGAGGAATATTATTATTATTTTTAAAATCAAAAATCTCTAGCTGTACACTGAAATGGCTATGATAAAGTGAGGGAATTGCTTTTAATCCATGAAGCTTCAAGACCACGTAAAGAAGGGTAGGGAGGGTGGGAGTTAGATTGGGAAGAATCTTTCCCGGTGGCACCAAAAACTAGCAACTGAGTATAGCTCTATCTGCCACCTTGATGTTTACAGAACTTTATTTATATTCTGCTGTATACTCATCACTGTGAGTTCTCATTAGCATTACTAAAAAAGATTATAAATGCTAACCAGGCTGCGCAGGAGTACTTCTCTAGCAAATTATAACTAAGTTCCTCAAACAGACCTTTCGAAACTGGTTATCCCGTCCTATTCATCCCACTATATTGCCACTGCATGAAAGATAAAGCTGCCTCTGAATATAATACTGTAATAACTATATATGGTTTCACATTAATGCCATTTTCATTATCCTCTGAACTACAGCCCCTTTCTTCTCAGCTCCTGCAATCTGGCAGTACATTGTCTGGACTAGGGATTGTGTGTTCTCATCTGTAATGCTAGATGCTACATGTTACATAGAAATTTAAGAGAACAAATGAAATTGCATCTAATGAAATGTAAGATTTCTATCCTTTCTAGTGTTCTTATATCCCAAAACACACAGTCTCTAATGCTCCTGAAGACTGGCAGGCTGCTTGTTTAATATACATACATTGCCTGGAAAGTCGAAAGGCTTTCAGGCCAATCCAGTGTAAAACCAGGCCTGTGTGAGATTTACTGTGAAGGCTATTACTTTCCTATCAAGTTCAAAACTCTGCTTTTTTATGACTTTAAAATCTACCAAAGCTTTCTGTACTCTAGTGCAGTACCCCACTTCTATTCTCAGAAAAACAGTGAGTCTTGCACAGAAGGTTAAGGCATCTATTTATATATTCAAGTCCGATTAAGATAAACAAATACCCAAGTGAAGATCAAAGTCATTACAGAGACTAATCTGCTTGCTTATCACAAGAAAGGAGAGCTCTGAAAAGAAACTAAGATTTCAGTGTTGCTGTTGCAAAGGCAACAGTATTTTGGGGGGGAAAAAAAAACACCAACTATATTAATTTCCTAAATACAGTATTGTTGTACTGCTCTACACCCAGCAAGAAACTGACATACACAGCTAAAGGAAACTGTTGAAATTGTAGTTTCCAAATTTAGGATGATGACGACGTAGAACTGTATGGAGCTGTAGATTTTTAAGAGAAAAGACATGATTATGCAGTGTCCTGGAGTAGGTGAAAGGAAATTAAGAAACAATCAGGTTTGTAGAGAGAGCTACAACTAATGGTTTAATACTTTGCAGGCAAGAGTGATAAGCATCCCAGCAGGCATCTCTTGTAGCTGATGGTCTGTCACACTGGAGAATCAAGTTATTTTTGTCATGTGCCAGTCCTGAAAATCTTACCTTTTAGCTCTGCAGCACCACCAGACCTCCCCTCTCTTTGGGTGTACAGGCCCTTTTTGCTCCAACAGGGTAAAACTAAACTGATCTCTCCCTGACTGCCTTAGGTGACCTCATTAACTAAACAGCTCTACTGCAATCTAAGGATTAGAGCGCTACAATCGTGACAGCCTTTCCTGCACTTGGAGTCCACTAATACTGCTGGCATGAAATAAAGTGTTGCATAGGTCAGAGATCCCTTCTAATGCAGTATCATCTTCAAGAAATCTAGAAAGGATAGTGCTCTAGTATTTCTCTCACCCTCATTCCAGTAAGATTGAGTTATACCAACCACTTATGTAGTCTCTTCTTAATAATGACAGTAATACTCATTTTTTCTGCCAGTGAGGCTTCACGGTATATCACTCCATCAGCTTGTACCCACCTGAAATATTGTCCTGTCACAGATTCTAGCTCCTCTGCTACTGCACAGTACACACTGGTCTGAGCTCCTTCCCATGGAGTCTTCAAGAAGAATGAAAATATCCTCCACAGCCATGACATTACAAATGAGTGCCGGACCAGCTCAGAATGGACAGAGCCAGGATGCAGAGAGTTTGCTGTGACTTTAGTGCCTATGGTAAAAGAAAGTAGCCCAGGACAAAATTAATGTGTTAGATTGCCTTTAAACAGTGGACTAATATCTTCCTCAATTCCACCTGCAACTATTCTGCAACTTACAGAAGAACTGCTGTGGATAAAGGGAGTGTTAATGAAATTTTTAGTGCTACTGCTTTCTGGAGCACTCCCTTGTCCCTTCCAAACAGTGCTGTCACTATATGTCTTCTGCACAACAGTGTACCAGGGAGCCTGATATTCAAACAGCAGCAATTTCTAGTGGGCTTTAGACAGCAAGAGATTTCTTTGACTTACTGTACTACAATTAGAGAAGATACTGCTTAAGTTTACAAAAAGGACTGAATAACAAGGCCAATACATATGTTGTGACTTAAGAGATACTGTCTAGCCCTGTGCTTCTATTTTACGGCCCTTCACCACTGGAAGGCGGCTACAACTGCCTTAGTTTGTCCACAAGAGATTGCAGTTCGACACAAGTTCCTTTGTTGTTGTTTTTCCCTCTTCAAATTCTACTCACATAGCACAATTGTGTGCTTAGATGCAGCCAGTTTTTGACAAGTGCCAAATTAAAATCAAATCCATTCAACTGTGTCAGGCCACTGACCTCCCATGCCCTGTTGCTGTTAAGATAATTAGTGCTTTAAGTTTCCTACTTCCATGGATGAGATACTTTTTCCCTTCCAACAGAGAGCTCTCAGTGACCCTTGTCTCAAACCATTTCATTTTTGCACAGGCTTTTTTTTTTCCGTCCTCTTCACCCACACTGCTCAAGAGCCAAGGAAACCACTCTCTGCTGGGACTTGCCTTGCAGCCGCCTTGCCAGCTCTCGGGTGAAAAGGACATTGGCCAACTTGCTGTGACAGTAGGCAAGGCCACGATTGTAGCTCTTTTCACCATTGAGGTCATGGAAGCGGATTCGGCCTCCGTGATGAGCCAGTGAGGACACGTTCACAATGCGGGATGGTGCAGACTGCTTCAGACGCTCCAGTAATAAGAAGGTTAAAAGAAAATGACCTGGGGGTGAGAAGAAATTCAGTTCTTCTCTGAAGGGTTTCCCCACTGGAATCACAAAGTACTTTCAATGTGCTTATTATGAGCTATAGCTTTCCTCCTTCCATTCTAACCACAAGAAGGAAAAATGAAAGCACCTGGAAGCAGGATTTCCCACTGGCTTTTTCCAGAGATATGAAATGAAAACCTGACTCCACTGGCCTTACCAAGATGATTCACTCCCAGGTGCATCTCAAAGCCATCGGCTGTTTTGGAGTAAGGGCATAACATTACCCCAGCATTATTAATGAGGATATGAAGTTCCTTCTCTTCTGCAAGAAAGAAAAAAGACATCAATAATTAAATACAGAGATGGAATACAGACAGACACAAGTCAGACAAAAAAGAGAACCCATGCCCAAGTGGCAGCCACACTGCTTCTGTAAAATAAGGATAACTCTCCTACCATCAACTCGCCCACGGCCTCCGGCAAGCTCCTGCTGTAAACCACAACAGCCAGCATGGCACAGAGATGCATGGGTCAGGAATCTGATGTTAGCTAAAAATCCCTGGCACCATAACAGAACTCCCTTCTTGCCTGAAGACACCAACAATAACGGAGGGTGGGGCTGCCTTCTCATTTTTCTGCCTTTGCTCAGAATAGATATTGTTGCACAGAACAATTCCAGATACTACAAATGAAATCCATACAACAAAGGGGAAGATGCTTTCATAGTCACATCAGCAGTATGTGGCATTGTACAACACCCTCAATTTCTGCTTTAAAACCCATGGTATGCATGTGGTCACACAGGAAGTCAACAGCAGCGTAGGAATAGAGCAGGGCAATAGTCCTCCCGAGGTACGCTCTGTTGTACCCCTTCCTTAGCTCCAGAAAGCAGATAGCAGTTGCTGGGAAAATACGCACACTGAAAACAAGGATCCAGAGGTCATACCTGCTAGAAAGCTGTTTGCAAACTCCCGGATGGACTTTGTATCAGCCAAGTCCAACTTTTTCACAATGACTTCCTGATTGTTTGTTTCAGCTCGGATTTCGCGTGCTGCAGCTTCTGCCTTTGCTATGTCTCTGCAGGCAATAATCACCCTTGCGCCTGCAAGGAGGAAAAAGCAGAACACAAACGGATGTCACTGGGAGCACAATGCATGGCCAAAGATGGGACAAGGGCCGACCACTCAACGCTTACAATGTATTGTTTCCTATGGAACTGACTTCAGTTCAGGGGAGAAGCTAACAAGCACAAAAACTCTTCTCATAGATTGTTAGCTCCAAGCCAGCCCAGAACCTCTTTTCAGACAAGGAAAATGCACATCTAAAGTGCCTCTGTCCAGCTTCTCCCAGTCAGGTGAGTGCACTGCTGCCCTGGTATGGCCAGTTTGTACATGTGGCACTAAGGCCTACAGCACACAGAGATGCCTGGACTCCAGCCAGCGCAATTTCTAACATGGGTAGTTTCGCTGCCTTGATAGGTTAAGCCAGGAGAACGGATTAACAGCCGCTGCGGGACACCGACTGCGCAGAGAGAATCACGCAGCGATCCTGTCTTGGGCGCAGAGAGGAGAGCCGCACCCGCTCGCAGCGTGACGCTGACTTGCCTCTCCGGGCGAGCTCCCTGGCGGTCTCTTTCCCGATGCCGGTGTTGGCGCCCGTGATCACCGCCACCTTCCCGTCCAGCCTGGCCGCGGACCCGCACCGCCCTCCGGCCACGTACCGCCTGCAAGAGAGCGGCGGGACTCGAGGGCGGCTTCGACTTCGCCAACCGCTCGGGCACCGCGGCACGGCCGGCCCGGGCCCGCCGCAACGCCCCGCTCCGTCCGCGCCGGTGGGGCCACGGCTCCCATTGGCTGTCAGCGGGGCTCCGAGCGCCGCGGCCAATGGGCTCCGCGCGGCGCCGTGGGGCGAACCCGGGCCACCGGCGCCAGACCGCCCCGTGCCGCGGCTGCCACCGGCCCCTCGACGGGAACGGCGCGAGCAGTCGGCTGCCGCCACTCAGACACCGCCGCCGGAGCGGCGTTAACAAAAAAGCCCTTTGTTATTTCTCCTCCCCCCAACAAAGAATCGAGAGAAGCAGCCCAAACGCGAACCCCGACGGCACGGAGCCCCCGCGCGGCTCCCCCCAGCGCCCCGCACCTGACATAGGGCGCCGCCGCCAGCATCAGGAGGGGCACGGACACGGCAGCGCCCAGCACCGCGCACCAGCAGCTCGGCATCGCCGCCGCCGGCTCCATCCACGCCGCGTCCGCACCGATCGCGCCCGGAAGAGCAGAGTCCGCCCCGCCCGGGAACATGGGCGGTGGCCGCGCGTGGGGCGGGCAGGGGGCGGGCTGGAGCACCCAGAGGCGGGGCCGTCCCGAGACTGTGTGCGGCCCTGCGACTACAGCTCCCGGCGGGCAGCGCGCTGCGAGGCCCTCCCTCCGCTGCGGCTGCCTCGGTGCCGCTCGGAGCCGGCCGCCGTCAGGCGTGGGGACGCCGCGTTGCGCAGGCGCGGGACCCCGCGGTCGATGGCGGAAGCGCGGCCGGGTAGCTGCGCGTAGCCCCGAATCGGCGGGAGGCGGCCGCTCGCTATGGCGATCCGCGGCCCCGCGTCCTCGGAGCACCTGGAGCGGCTGCACGAGATCTTCCGCGGGCTGCACGGGGAGCTGCGGGTCGTGCCGGAGCGGCTGCGGGGCGGCGCGGCGGGTGAGGCGGGGCGGCTCCGTCTCGTCGCTTTTGTCGGCTTCGCGGAGGCTTCGTCCTCGGCGCGCGGGAGGACCGCGGTGCGGTGAGGCTCCGAGGCCCGGCCCGGCGCCGTCCGAACCGCGGGGCTCGTCTGGGCCCGTTCCTAGCGCCCGGGCTTCGCTTACGCTCTCGGCTGCGGGCTTGGCGGAGAAGGGGAAGTGGCCGCGGAGGGCTGCCCCACTGCGGGAAGCACCGCCTGGGTGTGAGTGAGGAGCGAGGGCGGCGGCGTTGCAGCAGCGCGGCCCTCGGGCCTCCCAGTGTCCGGGCCGGCCTTCCTCTGCGCCTCGAGTGGGTCCGTACCGCATTTGGGCGTAAAGTCATAAACCCGAGAAACAACGGTGTGCTCAGAGTACGGCAGTCTGTGTGCTCAGTGACGCCAGGCTATGAGTAGTGCAACGTTTCACTTCTTTTCCCAGCTTCAGTCTAATACCACTTGAAGTTCGGGGTCGCCATCCTTGTCATTTCCAGAAAGTACAGCAGGAGAAAGACTTAAAACTGTGAGCCACAGCTTTCAAGAAGAGTGTAGATGGGAGGAAGAAGAGGTTGCCCGAAGAAGGTGTGGAGTCTCCTTCTCTAGGGATATTTAAGACCCTCTTGAATGCTTTCCTTTGCGACCTGCAGGGAACCTGCTTTAGCAGGGGGTTGAACAGGGTGATCCCCAGAAGTTCTTTCTGAACCGTACAGTTCTATGATTAAGAACTGCCTTTATTTTGCTGGCAGTCACCAAGAAGGAAAAGCATAAAGGAAGGAATACCCTTTTGTGGAGAAGTTTGATCTGGGCATCATTTCCGTAAAATTAGTGGGAGGTGGTTTGCAGGGAAGGGTGAGATTTTGTGCTGCTTGAAATCCAAACTCAGCCCATTGTTGGGAAAAGAATGGGGAGAGCCCACCCTCACACACATTGAAAAAATGCCCCAGAACACTCGAGTTTCAAAGAACAGAGATTTCTGGTAGAAAATTCTCATTTCCTTGCAGAAAAGACAGTTATCAGTTTTATGGAAAAAAGTAAACCTTTGCCAATTCCCAAACAAGGAATTCTGAGCAGTGGCTTTAAACAGAATATTGACAGGCAGCAATTTCTTCCGTGCTTGAAGATCATAAGCAGACTACAAACATTTTTCAGACATGCTTTGAAATGTTAATATGATGGATTTATTCCTCAAATTTGTTGCTGAAAAAAAGAACACTGCTGTTTTTGGGAAGTATTGACAAGGGTGTTAAGTGAAGTCAGGAATTTGTCTCTGGTGAAGGCATTTGTAAGGCATTGTTTGCTGCCTGTGCACACATGGGTGTTCATTTTTCGCACTGTCATGAAGTCTGTGGGACAATAAATGGTGTCCTGTGTACTCTGAGATGACTGGTACCTTCCCAGACTGCAGGGAAGACAGAATGTGTCATTGTTGAACTATCAGGGGCAGAAGTGTGGAAATGTTCTCTCACTCTCCGTGAACAAGAAAATAAATTCTCAGATCTGGAACCAAGCATTTTCTTCCTTCCTAACTTACAAGAAGGCATTTTAAACAGCATCAATCAGTTTCAACTGTAGATACGGTCCTCTGAGCAAATGGTTAGTTGTCTTTTTCAACTGGTTCTGTTTCGATTGATTGAAAGTGAAGTCTCACAGATGTTCATGGACACGTGGGTGATGTTTCTGTGGCTGAAGTGCAGTGCTGTACTGATCCGACACCCAAAGAGGGTAAAATACTGCTTTAGGTCTCAATTGGTTTGAGACAGCAGCAGTTGTTCAAGAGGACAGTGTGTTCACCAAGGGAGTAAAGTGACCTGCACGAACAGAATAGTGACTTTAGAAAGTTGTCTGTTGTTGCTGTGTGCCCATGTCCTCGCTAGCAGCCTGGCCATTCAAGCAGTTGCATCAGCACAAACCTACATGGCAGAAAAGCAGGGGAGGAGCTGAGGGCAGTCAATTTACGAACCCCCTAAGTCAGCATTTCCTGCAATGTGAAACTTATTCTGTCTTAAGTGCACTACAGGTCAAGCTCAGGAGCTTAATGGGGATTTGAACTGAAAGGGAAGGGCCGTGATGTGGGCATGGCGCATCCACAGGATGAGCTGTTTTTAAGTGTTTTGATCAAACAACCAATGTCATCCCTGAAAAGAGAAGTATTTGGACAACCTGATCTGGTGTATTGATGTTGGCTTTAATCTCAGAGCACTCTGTAAGGTGCTTGTCTTGTTTGAGTGGTTGTTTTTAAAGGACTGCAAGGATGCAAAAACCCAATTTGCTGGAAATCAAGCTTTCAAGTTCTGCTCTGATTTTGCCTGGGCTTATCTCACATGTTGCTTTCTCTTCTGCAGAGGAGAAGAAAAAGCTAATTCGGGAGTTTGATGAGAAACAGCGCGAAGCAAATGAAACGGTAAGCTGAAGTCTGGAATTGCGGCCTTTCTGGACAGTTAAAATGTTGATTGCCTTAAGATGGACAGTATCCCAAGTTTTACTTTAATGTTCTTATGTTGGCAGACAAATGTATTTTTTAATTTCTTTGAGTCATTGGTGTGATTAATATGTCTGTGTTTGTTATATAGAGAGATGCAGACAAGGATGCTTTTTCTGTCCGGTGCTCTGGATATTGCCTTCCCTTTGTTGAACAAAGGAGAGTGGTAAAGCTGCAGTTAGAATTGCTGGAGATCACAGACAGGACACACAGGGAATCTGCTTTATGTTTTTTTTAATTGCTGTTTGGTGTTTCTTTTTTTTTTGCTGCCTTACCTTCACATTAGTATTAACCACATCTTTCTGCAATAATCTGGTGAATGGCCAAATGTCAGGGACCTTAAATGTTTGCAGCCTCTGTTGTATGGGCTTCCTGGGCAGCAGGTGACATGGGACAGAGCAAAAAACCCGAGGACTTGTCTTTCTAGGCAAAACTGCGTCACGCTTTGTTTTCTTACTGATGTGCTCCTATGCTGACTTATAACTCGATGTGTGTTGTTTGCTTGTTTTGTTTTACCACAACAGTTGCAACTGAAATCTCCTCTGGCTCTGCTGGGAGAACTGTTTCTGAATTCTTTTTGTTGAGGCACTGTACAGCTGAAACCCCAGGCGGGTTGAACTACGTTGCGGGAGTGGTGTAGTTGATAACAGATGAGGGGCATGGGGTTAATCGTTCCCCCCTACACCCTGTATCACATAAGAACATGTGAATTTCTTCATCTAGTGATGAGTACTGGATACAACTGCTCATAAGAATAAATTTGATGCTGTAAAATAAATTTTCTTTCCTTTAAGCTCCGGGAAATGGAAGAAGAACTGAAGTATGCACCTCTACCGTTCCGCAATCAAATGATGAGCAAAATCCGGGCATACAGAAGGGACCTCTCCATGTTCCAGAGGGAGATAAGAAGCACAGATTTGGGATTGGGCCCCGGAAGTCAAGGGGATATGAAATATGGAATCTTTTCCACAGAAAATGAACAGAGTGTGAGCATCTGATAGAAACTGTATTTAAACCTTCTGTGATTGTTTACAGTAATGTTTCAGATATATTGCTTACAGTGTTTCTGGTTTTAATCCACTTGCTTTCTTGTATAACTGTCTGTGTATCTCTTTGTGTGTAACAAGAGTATCTTGGGAAGGGGAAGAAAGGCCTAGAACTCATAAGAGAGCTTTTCTGTTCTAAAACACAGATACAAGTGTAATCAAAATGGTAACATGTGGTTGATTGCCTACCCAATGTGTGTTTAAGAGACTTGTTAAGGGTACTGAAATACTTTATTTAATCACTACCCTGATGAGAAGAATGGTAAGCTGATCTTGATTTTAACTCCAAAATGGGATGAAAGTCACATACACTGTATAGGTTCTTCGGTAGTGTCTTCTCTAAAGCAATCTCAGTTTTTTTATACTTTCTGGAAACTATTTAGTCTTCCTGTATATTGCACAGTATGGCTGTGTTGCTGCAGAGCAAGAAATACAGTGGTTTACCACATCTTTTTAGGAATGTCCAAGAGCAGAGAGACTGAATTTGCTTACTGTATTCAGAGAGGTGTCTGTATAGAAAATTTGTGGAAATGCTTTTTTTGTTTCTCTGCCTCAGTTAAGAAAGGTTTGAGGGAATTTCCATAATACAGTAGCTAGGTGCATTTTTGCATTTGATTCTTCTTGATTGCATCTGGGAGCAGGATGGTGGGTCAGACTTTTGAAGCTTAAGAAAACACTCTATGTTGAGCTACCTCTTCACCCTGAGATCAGCAAACATTTCTTGCTCTCTATCTGTGGCTACTGGCTTGCAAAGAGGAGCTTTGTTACTTAGCAGTCCATCTGCTAGTGCTTTTTGTCTGTGACTGAGTAATCTCTTAATCTCCCTGGCAACTACCTGTAGTGTCAGAAATGAGACTGACATTAAATCTGAACAAAAGGGAAGCATCAGTATGAGCCCAGATACTATTTGCATACAGATGTTACTTGATGGAACAGTGAATTATTACAAAGATTGTAGCTAAATGTCTTAACTCTTTAGCTGCGTACCCTTCTTTCTGAATATGTCAGAAGCCTGGTGTTTAATGGTTAAACATATGTTATTTTTCAGACTAATCTGCAGTCACAGAGAGTGCTGCTTCTCCAGGGAACAGATAGTCTGAACCGAGCCAGTGAGAGCATTGAGCGCTCACACCGGATTGCTGCTGAAACAGATCGGATTGGCACTGATATCATTGAAGAACTTGGGGAGCAGCGAGAGCAACTGGAACGCACCAAGAGCAGAGTAAGTGGAGAACCTGTGGGCCGTGCGCTCACACAGCCCAGGGTTTGATTAGGGGGAAATGTATGCCAGTCATTGTACTCGGAGATCCCCAGATGTGGTGAGCCGGTTGACGCTTGAACATACCAAAGGCTGCCACATTGCTGTGTTGTGCTCTTAAAAGGAACATCTTCCTCTAGACTGACCCAAAGCATCTGCTACTCTGTCTGTGCAAGGCCGGGTGATTAAACCCATCTACTGCTGCTTTAAAAATTTAGCATTGTTAAAAAAACTACTGATCTAAAAAGTGCTAGGGAGTTGCCCACCACGTAAGATTAACAGTAAAGGTTTAGATTTGGGAGACATAATTTCCTTTAATTAAGTGAAATTTAATGGCAGCAGCTAACACTAACCTTGCAATATTTGTATGTTAGCTGAGGCAACAGTTTGGTTCATTTCTGAGCGTTACCAAGCTGAAATGGATCATCCATTAACAGTTCAGTGGTCAAATACATTGGGTCACACAGGCCTGTCAGGGCAACATGTTTATTTTCTTTGCTGGAAACTTAATTGCTTTTCAAACAGTTCTAGATACGCACTAGAGGAGAATATGATAACAGATGGCAATTGTATTGACAACTAGATTAATTAAGCCAATTTAATAAAAGGGCCTCATACCAACTTTGTAATAATTGTAGATAGGGTGTTTGTAAATTTCTTGGAATCTTTGTGTGCACTTAAAGGAATATATCCCTGTCAGCCTAATTTCTGCCTTATTAAGGAGACAGCTGCTCCCTTTGTACTGTGCCCGCAGAGCAGTGTTGTCTCTGAATTTTGAGACTATATAGTTAACACTGATCACATTTGTTGGTGTTTAAATGTTACAATTAAGAATTGCATTTGCATGTTTAGAACTGTATGTTTTTTCAAGTGGCAAATAACTTTTGTTTCTTCTTAGTTGGTGAATACGAGTGAAAACTTGAGCAGGAGTCGTAAGATTCTGCGTTCCATGTCCAGGAGGTGAGTAGCACCTGACTTAGAATGGTGCAGTATTCAGAAGGTCATGTTGTTGCTTACCAGTTTATGGAAAAAAATACTATAGTGTTAACTGGAACTTTGGGGAGATTTTAGGGCATGTGCAAACAGATTGTGTGGTGTGATGATGCTAATTTGTATTTTTTTCTTTCTGGTAATTACTTAATGGAATTGTAGGTGAGTGAACACTACTGAATTTGTGCTGCAAATTATTTGTATCCAGTTTTATTAAGATAATACTGGAGTTACAACAGTCAGGCATGATAGATTGTAGTGATGGGAGGGATTTTGTCTAAATTACTGTCTGTTTCTAAAGGTAACTTTTGAATAGTGTTTATTCAGATTGGCAGACACTGTGCCATAAATCACTGCAGCATTAAGTGATTTAGATGTCTGATGACAGAGACAAATCTGTTTAGCCCACAGGAATGCCTTAGCATAGCTAGACTGTTATTTGAGAAACACTGAGCTTGACCCTACCCTGCGTTGATGACTAAAGCCTTGGTTGCTTAAGTGTATTTACGGTTTAATTGTGTGGTTTAATTATTCTCATAAACCAGTTCATGGAATATTTTTTCAGTAGGTACTTATGGTCTAACAAGCTTTTTCCTTTATACTTACCCTAATTTCCGTTAGCAACGATTTTCAAAGAGAAAAGTACATTAAATTGAGATTTCTAATCTTAATTCAACTGTGTAGTTTCAAATAAAATTAGCACAATATAAGGTTTAAAGCTGCAGCAGTTCAACTTAAATGTTCCTTTGTGCTTAATTGAATAAACAGGCACACACAGAGCAGGATGCTCTGCCCTACTGGGGAATGGGGGCGGAGGAAAAGAACAGAACTACAGTTATTGAAATAAAAGATGGAATACAAAATTTCAGGAAAAATTAAATGGGCAAACACTAAGCTTGCCTTCTTGCTTGTTAAGTTCTATTTAAAATAGTACTAGCTGAAACAGGGAAGCTACTTTCTGAAGGTAAGAATCAGCTTTTTTATTGTAAAAACAACCTTGGATTATTTGTGTTTTTTATTATTTTTTAACTCTAGAATAGCCACTAATAAGTTGTTGCTGTCGATCATCATCATCCTGGAACTAGCCATCCTAGGAGGTGTGGTCTACTACAAGTTCTTTCGCAGTAGATGAACCTTTGTGACTTTGTTTTCCACTGCTGAGGAGTAGGATGGGATGTCTTCCCTGTGATTGTCTAAAACTGAACTATCTCATAAGACAGCATGCACCGCTGAAACTGTCCTGACACGGAAAGAGAGTGAAAGGAGGTAAAAGGAAAATACAGAGACAGACTAGCAGACTACTGGTGAGATTACAGAGAAGGTAATAAATATTTTATTGCCTCAATTTGTATATACTTAACTAAATGAATAAATCTTCATATGTAATACAGTAGCCACTGATCAAGTGGAAAAACTACTTTTATTTAAAAATTGACAAGTTAACAGTATTTGCCGAGTGTTGACAGTCTATTCGCTCGCGTGTCTCAGCAGAGCTCTTTCATGTCTAGCGTACCCAGCATTGCGGGTTCTTAAATCCTCACTTGCTCTTCACTGTCAGATTCATCTGGAGAACTGGGTGTTGGGAGTTCATCAAAAGCGGTGTGCGCCCCTTCTCTTGTCTGTCCAAAGCACGTTGCTATCACATCAACTGCAAGACTAGCAGTTGCATTCACTTCCTCTTGAGAAGCTCCAAGCAGCGGATTGACTTCAACCATGTCTACAGCTGAAAGCATTCCTGTAAAAATTACGTACAGCTTTGTTACTATGTGTAGTAGAAATGCTAAGTTGCTGTTTGAACCAGTGATCGATCACCTGGTGGGAAGGCAGGGCCAACCTAGGGGAGCTCGGCTGCATGCAGTGTGCCTGAGTGACCAGAAGGGGCAGAGCCTGGATCCACCCCTTCCATTTAAGTGTTGGCAGTGGAGGTGGGGGCATCTCATCTGGAGATCCCTTCCTCCTTCAGGACCTTACAGACCTTCCAAAGGTAAGCAGTTTTTCTTTCTCTTGTTTCTGTGCCTGCTGCTGTCCCGTCTAGGCAGATACTCACTCACTGTAGCATAAGACATTGCTGCTTTGGTATGTTGTTATGCTTTGTATCACATTACACTAAGAAAAAAGGTTAAAGCTGTAATAGGGTTTATTTGCAGCCCATCGTTCTTTGCAATGAGTCTGATGTTTGAACTTCTGACTTATTCTGTCCATTGGACAAGTAAAATTGGCTCAAGTGAGGGAAGAGGTCATTGCTTTTAGATGCAAGTTTTTTTCTTTGGTTCCTTTTGTTGTTGCTACCTCTCTTCATCCATGCTTTTAGCATTTGGGAAAAATTCAGGAGTTTGATCTTTCACTTACAGTTCTGAGGTGTGCTTTGTTACATAAAACCATTTTATATTCTCTAGCTAATTTTTGTCATCCTGTTCATGATTCTGTGGAGGTTTCTGCTTTTTTTTTTTTTTTGTTTTTCTCACAACAGTTTTTATTGTAAATAACTCATCACTTACACTAAATGAAGTCTCTGTGTCACAAGGAGAAAACTCTTAAGTTAGTTGCTGTGTATAATTGGTGAAAACTTGATTTTTTTTTTTAGTTTTGCATCCTAGAATAGGATCTCCAAATTATTTAAGATGGTTTGCATCCTTTTTCCCCACGTGTATCTGGTCTCGTGTGAGTAGGTATAGGGGACAGTAATTGTAGGATGACAAAACCACTTTTTGCACTAGTTGTTAATGTTTCTATTTACTTTTGAGAATGTTGATGGTAGAGCTGTTTTCAACCCTCAAGTACTGCTCAGTGGGAGGAAACTGTTCTTCCATTATGAAGGTTGAACTGACTTCTCAAGCACCTCGATTTTGGCTATATTCATCTTATTTGGTTACACACGAAAAATACAACTGGTACAGGCTTTATGTAGTCTGTCCTTTCTGGCTTAGTGCAAAAAAGCTTGTGAGCTCTTACCTGTGTTGTGTATTTCTTCTGCAATGTACATGCCTTCTCTGTAAGTTAATCCTCCCAGAACGGGAGTCCCAGTTGCCGGAGCCAGTGAGGGATCAAAAGCATCGATGTCAAAACTCAGGTGAATTGGTCTCTGTCTCCTATAGACGACAGGATAAGAAAAGTGATCTCAAAAACTTAATACTTTTTCTACATGTATTTTGTCACTGTCCCAGCCGATCAGCAAAGTAGCATCCTCTTGCAAGATCTCTGCACAAAGTCCTCCACCATGTCATATTGTATGGGAACTGCTGAGTCATGGCCTGAACCTCTGATTGATCACCTGAGGCGAGCCATGAGTCAGCCAGAGGAGCACAGCTGAAGGCAATTCACCTGTGCTGCAGGAAGGGATGGAGCTTGGCTGCACCTCTCCTAGACCCATTTAAGAGCTGACTGCCAGTGGGGAAGGATCTCTTCTGGAGATCTGCTCTGCTGGTGTTTTGTGGGTGAGCCCAGGATAAGGGTAAGCCTCCCATTCTCTTTTGTTATCATAGTCTACTTTGCCTAACTCTCTTGTTTAGTTTGTGATTATAACATCCTAATATTCTTTGATTATACACATATGTATTTGGAAACATGTATATTTTTAATCTTTTGGTTTTCTGAAACATCTCTTACCTCAAACTTTTTTCTAATATACCTTGGGAAAATAGAAGTTTGTCTTTCTAGTTTCACTGGGCATCTGTTTCAGTCTAAGGAAGAAGCTGTTAAATGCTTCTTCCTCATTCACTGCAGCTGAATTCAGTTACTAATATATATAATTTTGAAAGGGATACTCAAGGCTCAGAGTTGATTCAACAACAGCAAAATACAGGATTCCTCAAGAAACAGGACCCATAATATACAGCAGGCTTTATTAATTGCTACTGCTGTAATTCCTCTCGATTTTTGCCAAACACTGTGAAATGGTTCTGTTCTAAAATGTTCAAGTCAAGGATTCAAGTCAATGCTACGGCTTAATGTTTACTGGACACTTTAACGCTTTGCTTAGGCCACCTTACATAATCAGTGACCTTCACTTACATAATTCTTGGGAAAGTAAGTACTGGGCCAGTTGATAGAGTAGTTAAGCCCATAGTTTGTTACCTGCCCATCAGTTGTTCAAATGTCCTTTCCATAACTTTCTGGATCCCAAGGCGATCAACATCCCTCATGGAAAAATACTGGATGTCGTAGTTTTTCAAAATATAGCTGTTAGAATAAGATTTTAAAAATAATTGCAATTATTAGTGGCCTAAACGTAAACTGTACAATTCTTGTGAACAGCCAGGTGTGTGATTTCAGTTTACGAAAATCCTTTAAATCAACTTACTATTCAGCAGGATCCACATCCCTCAACCCAATGTACACAATATCAGATGCTGAAAGACAGGGCTTTAGCCAGGAAAAGCCAGGAAGTTGCGGGACCTGCAGGCAAAGTTTTGGTGTTAGATTAGTTTAATGAATTATATAACAAACCTATATTTAATTCTTCCATCAAAACTTTACTTATAGCATCTTCTCTCTGCCTATAGAGAAGAGTTCACTACTTGAGTGTCTTGTTTCCTGATGTAATCAGTCCCTGCCAACGTCACATCATCTCACTTGAGCTGAATACATTAATGGATTAAATTTTTTATTCAGTCTGAAAAGGAGGAGAAAAAAGCTCAAATCCATAAGCAATTGGTAATTAGTATTGGTGAATATATTAGGAGATTAGAAGAAGCAGGAAACCCAGTGTACATAATGGCAGTGTGAGGTGACTTAGCCAGTACGTCCTACTACAGTAGGATAAAACCCAAGGTATCTTTACATTTTTAGGAAAGTCATCAAGAAGTCAGGCAAACTCTTGCAAAAACAGGGTTAAAGAGCAGGTTTCTAGGTGGGGCAGGGAAGGAGAGTCTGTGTTAGGCTTTATTGTGAGGTAAAACTCCAGAGAACAGGTCTAGAGCAGCAAGGCTGCGAATGGAAAGATGAGATCCCACTAAAGGTCAGCTTTGATAGTGAAACAGGTATACTGTGCAATTTTGTTAAAAATTTAGTCAGTAACTTCTGTTAATTTCAAGAGTGCTTTAAATTATCACACGCTACTCTTCCTCCTCTCCTAGCTCTGAATGTGTCTAGAGCCAACATAGCAAGAAGGTTTTGCTTCCCTTATATACTTCTCAATTACTAATTATATCCCAGCAACAGCATTTGAAGTCATAACGCACTTACAGCCACACGCAGTGCTTTATGTAAGTATTGCTTTCTGATAAGACATACAACATTGTTCACCTTAGGTGAGCTTCAAAATTTTTTTTTTTGCTCTATTTCTCCTGCAAAAGCAGGCACAACTGCCAAATAAAAGTCATCCCCTTTAACTTAAAGAAGAAAAGACAAGAAATACAGTAGCCTTCTGTAATATCTTTCTCATGTTGTGGAACTATTTCACAAAGCCCTATTCATTATGCATTACTTAAGGAATTCTAGCAAGTTTGAAGTGACCATGCAAGAATTATTAGCAAGAGGAAAGTATTTGAAAGAACCAAATAGTTATTCACTTGCAGATGGAATTCATTCAAATGAACTTGCAGGAGAAAGGCAGAAGCACTTCACCAGCTGAGAGCAGTCTTTCTATGCCAGACAGGTACTAATGTTACAATCTCTTCAACAACCATAAAGACATTCAGTTACTCTTGATGTTACTTGGAAGAAGCATTTTATCAACACAGCAGCCAAGAGATTTATCAGGGAATAAACAAAATTCAAGGAATGACTAGCACTGCAAAGTTCCAAAATAAAATCAAGAGTCAGCTTTTGTGCAGATCCAGTGTCTGTTCCCAATATGCAGTTGCCAGTCCTGCTCCTCTCTCTAGCCTGATCCTTAACAGAAACTTGTTACTTTTTCTAAGTTCTGACCCTAAAGGCTTCTGCTCCTGACAAGTGCACAGGACGCCACTCTTGTGTCTCCAGTAGATCCTACAGGGTCCTTGTAGCATCATAGAACGGTTTGGGTGGGAATGGAACTTAAAGACAATCTAGTTCCAACCCCCCTGCGTGGCAGGGACACGTGGCAGTTAAGAAAGCACTCAATGCCAGAAAAAGTAAAATATGTAAAGGATTTCAATGTAGGCTGAATGTCTAAGCAAGATACTTACTTTATCTTGAAGTTCTCTCAAGAGAAATGAGAGAGGCTGTCCATGGAGGTTTCCAGACTGAGTGGTAAGAGGAGTGTTAATATCAGCATGTGCATCCACCCAGATCACACCGAGATGTGGGCACTGTCGTGCGTGGCCACTGATGGAACCAAGTGCCAAGCTGCAAGTACAGTAGCAAAGTCTTTACTCAACTGTGCAAAACATTGTCCTTGTAGTTGTTCTGAAGGGGAAATAGGAAGTCTCCAAATTCAGACAGCATCATTGTCATGTTTCAATATATTGAACATCCCTGTGATGAACAAAGGGTGTGTGTTGTACAAACTACTACTGGCATGCCACTTCTAAATAACTCTGCAGGACAGTACTTGTAATGAAAGATTAAAGAGAGCTCTTCTCTCTCCATTGCCAGCCTTCCCAAGCTAAATTTTGCATGTTTTAGCTCCAAATGCTCTTAGGAAATCTGGTACGCTCACTCAGTAATTTGCTGTGTGCCAATTTTGCCATCTTACCTTCACCTCAAATTCATTCTTATGTGCCTAACCTTGTTCAATCACTTCTTACACTGAAGGTTAGTGAAAAAGAATGGAAAGACAGTCTTATGTATTAAAACATTCAGTCAAAAGTAGCCAGTGTGTGGGCATTGCAGATCCTTTCTAAGAGATGACATCCTGAGAGCTAAGGGGTCAAAACAGACATGTCACTAAACATTCACCAATAAAGAAACTGCAACAATTCTTGAAGGGACCTGATCACACAACTTTCCCAAATTAGAAAATCTCATTTGTATGTTTACAGATTAAGAACAATCTGGAATTAAGCAATACTACCTTTAGGAGACCAGGTTTTTATAAATGGCTTTTATGTCACGTCCCAGAAGCCTCAGAAATCAAATCAAGATGCTGCTGTGGTACTGTCAGGGAATGACCCCCTTCTCACTGCCTTTTTTTTTTTTTAATTTAAATTCTTATACTCTCCTCTAAGTATTAGCCTGTAAGCATGCAACACAAATAGCCTCTGGCTTGTGAGCATACCTGTGATCACCTCCTATAGTGACACAGCTGTGTCCAGCAGCTACTGCTCTGCTTACGGCATCAGCCAGTACCTGGCTGGCTAACCCCACTGACCGTGGGTAATAAATCAGGTTGTTGTACAATTCATCATTGGGAACTTGAGTGAAATTCAAATCTCCAAAGTCATACAGTTGGCATCCTGGAAACAAAACAACAAAAAGAGAAAGGGAAGTTATTAAACAAGCATCCAACGGAAAACACAGTCTGAATTGAAAATATGGTCTCTTCAAAAAACTAGTTGGGCAAATATGTAAGGAACAATGGGAATGGAACCAATTCACTAGACTGTTTGTATGCCCTGCCAACAATCATCTCAGAAATCAGAAAGCTCAGGATAATGTCACTTTGATTTATCAATGATATAAGAGGCCAAGCATAGAATGGGCTTTGTTTTGATTACTGACAATTTATAGCACGAAAAGGTATAGTTTCTATTGCTCTCTTTCTAATTAGCCAAGTTGCATACAGTCTTAAATTAGTTGCTGAAAGATGCCTAGAACTGTATTTCATCAAGTTTGAGTCCTAATAGTTACTTACCATTCCCAGACTCACAGAAACCCAGGCATAAAGCATGGCAAGTTAACTATAATGGAGGTGGTGGAATTTTTTTGTTTGTTTGTTTGTTTTAGAAGAATACTTCCCGTGCAACTGGTATCTTGTAAGGGAACCTGACCATTTTCTCAAAACAAGATGTCATAGGAGATAGTTTAATTCTGGGACTTTGACCCCAGCCCTCTTTGAGATCCTGTCATTGCCAGTTACAACTTAAACAGCTGTTGAAACATGACAGTGTTATGAATCTAAGACTTATCCTAAAAGATCTTTCTGTTTATTTAACAAAAAGAAGTCCCTTCATAGACTAGGAAACAAGGGAATATTTTTGGGTGTCATCTCCCTTCTCTCACCCAAATGAAAAAAGCTTATTAACTGGCTGCTTCTAAATTCTCTTCCATCTCACTGCTTCACCTTTGAAGTTCTGCTGTCTGATACCACGTGCTTTCATAACAGTCTCTCAGATCTTGCAGTCACAGTCTTTCAGTTTCAGATAGGCCAGCTGCTGCAGGCACTGATGAGTACTGTAAAAAGTATTTACAGCTATGCGAAGAGTCGCTTAAGACTACCCTAAATACCACTCATGCCTCTCCAATTTGTTCCTCAGAATCACTAGTTGGTAAACAGTTCAAAGCATCCAGGCTGGAGCTTGACATTTTGCCTTTTGCCATTCAGTGACTAACAGGGAACTTTGAAAAACTAAGGCAAGCAAATCAACATGTAGGAATGTCCCACTTGGGACTCTGTGGTTCCTGCCTAACTCCCATGAAACCATTAGCTGTGAGAAAGGCTCTGAATTTGGTTGAAATAAGGTTGTATAAGTTGTATTGAGGAAAATATGAGTTCATTATCATTTCAAAGGGTTTTTGGACTGATGAATGGAATGAAGGAAAGAGTTTGAGTCTTGTGAGAATTAGGCTGCTGGGAAATAGGCGAGCATACTTCGTATATCAAGGACATATACAAATGTAAATCTGCTAGGAGAAGATATGGCAGCTGAGCACAGCTATTTGCTAAAGCATTCAGTAAATACAGCATCAGCTACTCTGCGAGAATGCTCATTAGGGTATGAGTCTCTACAGAGACTTAAAGTAGTAGCTGGACCTACTACTATTCCATAGATCTCAAAAGACAGCAGAGGCATACAGCAGCATTTTTCTCCTCCCTTACACAATTCCTAAGTTCTCAGCAGAACAACAGCTTTGGAATTTTGAGCTTTTTTTTTTCCCCAGGTTTCAGTGCATTATCTGATCTCTAGTGCAAACATTTCCCCCCACTGTTTCATTCTGTTTCCACACAGAATCAGGAAAGCATCACAACGTTCACTGTACCTTAAAGAATTTTTTTTTCATCTGTATCATTCTGCAAAACTACTTCTCAGGTACATGCACACTATTCCACTATTATGTATAGATTCAATGAAGGTATTCGAGTGTGGTTGAAGATGAGCTTTATAATAAAACTTCAAGGTACCACCATCAGCCAGTTGGTACCAAGAGCTTTGGAAGACTACAAATTAAGTCTTCCACATTCCTTTGATCTGATGCCTCTGACATGCACAGGGAGTAGATCTGCAGTTGAGCAGCCATGTTTAGTGATTTGCACAGCGAGAGCACGTTGTACAATGTAATGGAGGAAAGGACTGCCACTTAAGACTTGTTCTCTCTGCCAGGATTTTTACCCACTGAAGGACCAAAAAGAACGGAAGGCAATTATACCATGGTGCCCCATCTTTAGATCAGTATAAAACAAAGAACTGACTGTGCCTTTTTTCATAGTAATTCAAGGAGTCTTTTAAGATCCCTGAGGTTATCATCAAAGCAGGGCAAACAGCAGATTCTAGAAGTGATAGCTAAAGGACTATCAACTTATGCCTGAGATCTTCTTTTTTGTTTGTTGGTGTTTTTTTTTTTCCTGTTTTCTTCTAAACCCCTGAAGTATATTCAAGTTCTTGAAAATGGAAAAAGATGTGAGCAAATAGGAAAACTGGATTCTTTGGACTCATTAGAAGGCACAGCATGCACACCATTTGCTGGTGCAGCAGGTCACATCTACTCAGGAACAGCAGGGGACATGCCTTGGCATTCACTGATTCATTCTGCTAGGTGAAGCTTTGTTTTCCAAAAATTAAAGAGAAAAACGCACAAAAGGACAACACACCAGACACTTGGCGGCTGTGACCAGCAAGTTCATTGCACCTGTGACCTAATTGGAAGGCTATGTAGAATGAAAGCAGTTTTCCCCCTCCCCAGCTCTAAAGATTTGCCTGCATGTGTTTTTATTTCAGACAGTCACATTCTTATGTGCCAAAAATATTCAGTAGGATAGATGAGAATTCTTAACTGCTCAGATTTCCTTTAATGTATTCATCAATGTTACCTCATGTCTATAAGCATTTAGATTATTAGATTTTTTCTGACTCAAGAAAATGCAGTAAAAATCTCACAGTTCCTTTCTTTAGCTTACTTTTACAGTAAAAAGCATCAGGTTATGTTTGTTTAAAAAAAAAAAAAAAAAACTCCAACCAAGTAGAATTATTTTCAACAGCAGATTCTTTCAAATTTAGGCTTTCATTTTAAATCAGATAGTACCAGTCTGTACTTAGAAACTAAAAGCCACAGATGTTTTGCTAGTAACTAAAGAATGTGAAGTTAAATATAATAAATGAATTTTTTTTTTGCTCTCCTTCAGATCTCTTCACAAAAAATTATGTTAAAATGAAGAAATAGGTTCTGTTCTAGTAATTAGCGACTGATCAATGCAATATACACACACGCACACACACCCCCCTAAATCAATACAACTCAGCTTTATCAACACTGACTCACTGCCTATTTTAAGCGATCACTGTTTCAAGTGAAAGGGTAGGGGGTGGGATTCAGCTGTTGTAGGAGCTTGAAAGGGGTATCAGGAAAATGAAGGTGTCAGTCTGAATACAAACACACAGTGTAAGTACATAAACAATACATACATTTATGTACAACAGTTCTTCTGTTAGTATGCATGATTAATGTAAAGCCACTTTGGGTGCACAATTCAGCCAAAAAGGAGTAAGTTAACTTGGAACGTTTTGCACAGTTGATCTTTCCTAGCTGCAGGGGAATTGGCAGGTCACAGCCTGAGCCGATGGTGGAGCACCAGGTGAGAAGCTGTGGTTATCTCAGGGGGCTCAGCTGCATGCAGTGCAACAGAACCACGGAAAGGGGTGGAATCTGAGTCCGCCCCATCTCAACCTCATTTGAGGGTTGGCAGCCAAGGGAAGCAGTCTCTCTCTAGATAGAGACTGCATTCCTCTTGAGCCATTACCAGTCATTGGAAAGGGTGAGCCCGTATTCCTTTCTTTTTTCAATCTGCTCTTGTTCTGTAGGGTTTGTATCCTACTAGAAGGCACTGTGATAACCTTCTTTGGCCAGAACAGGTTAGAAGGCCAAACAAGTATCCAACCAGCAGATGAGGGGATGTGGAAGCTTCTTTAGCTTGCAGAGCCCAAAACAGAAATCTACATATATCTAGTAAAGGAAATCAGCATTTTTCATCATGAGGAGCTTAACTTGTACTTAGGAAAAAAAATAGAAATACAAATTAAGAATGTATTTAAGAAAATAAAGTTTCCTGTATGCCTTTTCAGATGAACTGCTAACATCATAATGGGGCTCAACCCAATGCAAAAGCAGGTGGCATTTAATTGAAAAACTACCTGGGCACCAGCAGCAAGGAAAGCTTCCCCATCCTTCTCTGCTAGGATGCTGCACCCCACACAGAAGCAAGGATTTGACAGAAAGAGATTCAGCCTTCCAAGTCCAGGCTATCTGCTGACATTGCTGAAAGGCACATTGCTGTAATACAGTTATAACAAGTCTCCTAGGCAGCAAATGGGATTTGAAACAAAAGCAGATGAAAAATGAGATTGTTTTTATCTCTTGACAAATCCTAAATTAAAATGGGAAATTCCTCTTACGGGTTTATAAATCTGCCTGGGCTAATTTAAAAAGAATCTGGAAGTGCCACTGTTAGTGTATCTCACTTTGTGCTATGCATTATATAAAACTGCTCTTATGAAAGCATCACTCTTGCTTACATAACCGAGTTGTTTGCTCAGATTACAGCCTCCTTAGTACAGAGAGGCTTTTCAGGATGTGATGAGTATTATGAACAGTGTTTATAGATAACGTTTTACTTCCTGGGAACAAAGGGCTACAAGCTGTTACCACTATAAGCTTATTGACTAGTATCAACTTAATTTTGTAATGCTTTCTCAGAGACACAGGCAGTGTGTTACACAACAAATTAAGGACTCATTCAGTGTGAACAGGGCATTCTGAAGCCTCTTTTAAGACAGTTTTAACCCCCCTTATTCATCTCAGGAGGGGAGCGTAAGCAAGGGCTTATTTTTGTTTTATAGGAATAGGATAGTAGGCTAGCAAAGTTGCAGCTGCAAGGGTCTAAAACTTCAGCAGCCTAGTTTAATCAAATCTTTTTGCTTTGAAGTTCATTACATAGAGTTTGAGTTTCTTTAAATAAATGTTGACTTCTAATAGGAGATTTCTTCCAGTAAGTATTTGATGGTTCCCTAGTGAAAACAAAGTTTCACTAAGAAGGAAGTTTACATCTCAGGAAGTTCCATCCTGCCATCCTGCTTTTTGATGTTCAGATAGGTCTGGCTTAAGGCAAAGTAAAAGGCTTCTGCTCAAACAGCAACAACTGCTTCCCCACATCTCTAGTCTGCAGGTGTCTCCTTTGCTTACTATTAGTCAAGAAATATTTTTTTTCAGCCACAAATCAAGAAGCTACCTAAATTCCCCTTTGTAACTTTAATCTTGCGAAACCCAGTGCACTTGACCTGAAAGAGGTCTCCAAAAACGTCAGCATCAGGTGTTGGGAAACATTTGCACTGTGGCTTGCATCAGAGACAAGACAAGGGGGCAGTTGTGATGGTCTGTCACTCCGCTGACCAGCCCAGCACAAGTTCCATTTTCCTTCCAATATACTTAACCCAGAAACAGTTCCTGACAGCAAGTAAGCACTTAGGGCTGTAGGAAGTTAATACCAAAACAGCTTTCAACGATGAAATACTTGAGAATGTTAGAGAAGTGGTTATTATGTTAGTTAACCATCCAGGCAGTAACAAGGAAGGAAGAGCAGAAGTAGATAGAGCTCACTGATTCTCTTGTTTCTCCTTATCTGCTGCAATGAACTAGTATCAGACCAGCTCACTTATTCATGTTAAAATGACCAGGTATTGTGGTGTGTTTTTTTTTTTGTTTTTTTTTTTTTTTTTTGGTGCCTTAAACCCAGCTTTTCACCAGCTGGGGTTACAACTTCTATCCAAAAGTAATCTTTCATACCATGTCCACTGAAGTCCTTACCTGCCATAGGTACCTTATTCTTGCAAGTCTACAACAACAGTTAGAAGTTTCAAAAGAAATAATATGAGATTACACACAGCCAACATAAAGCAGACCAAAAACTAATTCACTGTCCAGATTTTTCAGTCATCTCCCTGTGCCTCTCCCTAATAACTTCTCTCCTTCAACACCATTCGTAATGAAAAATTGAGTAGTATCTGACTTGAATTTATTCCAATCCGGATAATTTTGTGGCTGAAGCAAATCAGCTAAGCCATGTATTAAAATGATTTTTGTAATAAGATGTCAAGATTGAAACACATTGTTCATAAAACTAAATGAAATACAAGACAAAGAACACCATTCTTTGATCCTTTTATCTCATCTTCCTTTTCTGAAGATCAGAAATAATTCAGTTTCCTGATCTGCACCAGTTTAGCTGAGTATTTTTAAAGGTTTATTTAAAGTAATTGTTTGTCGTATCAGTTTACAATTTAAGCAACCAGTGTGCTTTATTCTAAGTTAAGTTTCTTTTAAAGCTTATTTTGTAGCTAATTCATAGCCTGGAATCTGCACCTAAGGTGGTGGAGGGGGGGAAATAACCTGGAATCTGCACCAAAAAGGGGGAAAAAAAACCACATATACATAAAATCAAAGAGTGACACATAGAGCTTTTCAGACTGAAGAAACAAGCAGATGGTATCTTCCAGCAGCATGAAAAAGGAAAGAAAATCAGCACTGACCTATCAGAAGGAATGCCTGAACTCCATGTACATCCACTGCTGTTATTTCTCCAGAAATTTCTAAGCCTCGTGATAATCATGCAGACATCAAAGTGTCCAACTTTGAAAAGGATAACCCATAACTGGCGTCACAACATATTCACCTACTTCTAGCTTAGCTTTCTGGGCTGAGAGCCAGCTGTGAAAAAGCAACCATGAAGCAGCTTCCCTGGAGATGCTCCCAATGCAGCTCTCCTGCAAAGCCTCCGTGGGGTTCCTTCTGCCTGCATGGTTATCAGTCAACTCCTGGCAGTCTGCTGTCACCGAGCAGAGCCGCACCTGCCCTCAGTGCATTCTTACAGCTGTCCAGATGTTAGAGGCATGCTGCGGGTGCCAGTTAGGACCATGGCATTTAACTTTTCCTTGACTTTGGCCATACAGGTATCAGCAGTCTGTGAAATTAACCATTTGTGGCTTAACAACATTTGAAAGCTATAATTTTAAAGAAGGGTCTCTTGAATCTCTGTGTAAGTAAGAGGAGGCAATTTATTCCAGTTCTAGAAATAAGCTGTAGTGCTTCATAAGCATGTTATACTGGTGTTAAATAGGGGTTTTTGTGCATGCTTTTGTCTATGAGAAGCAAAGGAAAAGGAAAGAAGGCTCCCATTTACCTGCTTTGTTGGGCATGGAGAGGAAGTGTGCCTGGGTTTAAAAAAAAAAAAAAAAAGTTCCCAATTCTGCTTGGTAGGGCAGATGTCTTAGCTATTACTGTTTACAACCTTATGCTGTATCCTAACCAGTTTTTAACTTGAGAAAGTACATAGCAAATTAATAGACAGCTTTGACAGTATTGACAGTAGATGTGATTAGAAAGCACCCATGAACAATAGTATTTTTCATCTTGGCAACACAGGAATTTAACAAAGCATTCTACTTAAATTTTGAGCAGTAGTTTACTATTTTGTCTGCCTCCATTTTAGCCTCATCAACAGTGAAAATGTGAATAACAACACTAAAATAAAAGGGACGGATCTTGAGTTTACCTAGGGAGGAAATTTAGACTTTGGAATTCCACAGATTAAGGAGACTTGACTGGCTCTACTAACCTAGAATGCCTTAAAGGATATAAAATACTGAGTTTTGAAGAGGAAAAATAGAGACAAAACAGTACAGATCTAAACTAGATTAGAACACCAAAATACTGAATTCCTGACAAAATCTGTTGTTTTTAAATACAAACATGTATTTTTATTTTAATTTTTTTTTAAAAAAAAGGCCAAACTATCATATTGACTTAAATTTAAGGAAAGCAGAAAGGAACAGTGTAGCCAAGTCTTAAGGGACACAGGCGATTCTTTAATTTAATTTTTATCATAGTTACTAGATGTGCTGATGAAAATTCTTTTCCTAACATGGCAGCTGTAGATGTTACCAGTCACCTCTGCTGAACTCCAGCACCAGTGCTTATTCCCTGTATACAATTAAAAAGCTATCTTCTTAAGAATCTTCACCCGAGGAGATGATGGTGGATATGTCAAAGTAGCTGCTTTGTTATTTATTTTTCATCAATCCAGAAACTAGTCTTCATCTGAAATTATAACTTCATCCGTTGGTGAGACAGGAAAACTGAATTACTATTTTAAGGAGCTGATGTCAGCAGGGATCCAGTGGTTTTAGGCAAAGCAGGAGCATCTATCTCCAGTCACATGGGGATTAGCACCTCCTTTCCTCTTTTGATGAGGTATCTCCTTAAATTTTCTGATTCACTGCACTGACCTCTTGCATACTATAACAGGAAATAAGCTCTTTAGTAAAACAGAAGAGCAGCAACATGATGGTCATTCTTTTGGACAAGTCTAGCTCTGCTAGCGTTGTAGGCTTCGTGACTGCAGTCTATCAACTTGTCAAGCAAGCAACTCTGTTCCAGTGTTTTTAAATGCATTCTAGAGTAGTAGAAACCCAACTGTGACTAAACACAGCAATCCAGCCACATTTGGCTCATTAAATAAAACAAAAATTAGCAATAGTCAACATATCAAAGTTCTTCCAAAGTCTTCGTTCTTGTACCAGCATTATTTCCATGCTAGCAAAACTAATGGTGCTCTAGCTCACAACAGCCTTTGAAGTGACTGAGAGCTACTTACTGCTTACAAAAACAAACAAACAAAAAAACCACCACAGCCTGAGAATGGTCCTTTTCTCTTTCAGGTAAGGGGACTAAGCAACACAGAATTTAAGGTTAATCAGATTCTCTGTATAAGGTACAGCAGAAAGGAGGTGTCAAAAAACAAACCTCTGAAAAGAGTACTTTCCAGTGGAAGTCCAAGAACCTCCTATTTGTGCCTATTTCTATTAACTGCTAGAACAATACACAGCCCTCCAAGTTTTTGTGTTGTCTCCTCCACACCACAGAGTTAAGAATCCCTATTTTCATGTGATATTTTTTTCTTTTCTGGAGAGATTGTAGAATCCTTTAAGGTGTTAATATTTTAGTTTCCCTTTGGAAAAGAAACAATGCCAAAAGACAAACATCACTAAAGTGATTAAGAAGCCCACAGGCTTAGTCAGTTGTGTTTTAATTATGCTTGCTACAGACTTGCACACCCACTGTTTTTGGCTTGAGAGCTGGACTCCTGCTACCTTAGCTCTCTCTCTTCCTGAGTATACCTTAAGGTAATACCAGAAGGTAACAGTGTTCTCACTCTAAGGAGAGCATAAAAGACAAGTTAGTGGCTCAGATTTGTCTCTGACAGGCTAGTGATTCCATCTGCCTCTCAGCTCCCTCTTTGTATTTCAGCCTAAGCATAAACAAGCTGCTCAGCAGCAATGATCATTGTAGACAGCCCAAAAGATACCATGCCATATGCCTACAGTCAGTATCTTTCAAGGGAAAGATTCAAGAAGGCAGAAAATAGAGCAGCAGCTCAGGAGACTGCAATGGAACTATAAAAGTATATCTGTTAAAATAGAATGAGGGGAACAGAGAATTCCCTTCCAAACAGGAGAGTGCCAAAAGGAAGAACCTAAGATGTGGTGTTCTCACTTTCTCTGACATACCTCAAGCATTATCTACCAAAGTTATTCAGTTAGATATACACACATGCAGAAAGCCATGCAGTCCTTGATATTCAAAGTAATCAAGTATAATACCTGTGACTTAAACAGCGCATGGATCTTACTATCCAAGTGCTACAGTTCTCAAGTGAACTTAAGAGCATCTGCATTTTATGCAGGTCAAATTGAACATGTGGATGGAAAATGAGAAAGACACTTTACAATTTCAGGCAAACAGCAGGTTTTAGCAGTCTCTTCTATTTGAAACAAATGAGTGAAGTTTTCCCTATAGAAATGACATTTCCTCTTCCCATTTATGTTTCTTTTGACTTCTGTGAATCCACCTCGCTTTCTTGCTGGGAAGCATCACCCCACAGCTCCAAGTTTGTAATGACAAGGGCAAACTGCAGTCATGTCTATAGCCATCTCCAACAACCCTGCTGGAAGGGGAAGCAGTGGGAACAAAACAAAACAGTACCTGCAACTTATTCATGTGAACGTTTCAGAAATAAACAATATATATAGGAAAATAGAAACCTCGTATCTTAGACATTTTTAAGGAGAAATCTTTTCTGCTGCAATTATCTACCTGCTCCTGGAAAACGAGAAGCAAGGACCCATGAGAACAACCAATTCTTTTAGCAGAACAGATAGATAGAAGACTCCAGTTAATAAGAGCAGCACTGGTTTTTTTTTTTTGGTTTTTTTTTTTTTTTGCCTTCTTCAATCTTAAGAAGAAAATATAGTGTGCTAGGAAGGTGAAAACAAAGGAAGAAGTTTTAATGCCAGTTCAGCATACCACAGGAGGCCAAGCAACGGCACTATCACATTACTCCAGGCAAAGCTATCCTGCCAGCTCCCACACAAAAACTGATCATTAGTTAAGTTTCCACAAATAGATGTGCACAGTTTAAAAGGCTGCATTGTAGTTCTCTCCTCAGCCTATCACCCAGTCCTCCAGCAGATGGTCTCTGCACACTTAACAGTTCCTCAGTCCATGCCAGGGACCTGCCCTCACACAGAACATGTTACAACGTTTGTGCCATGTGAGCCAGATCAGGGGAGAGGTGCAGAGATTCAAGAAGCAATAAACATCAATGCCAAATGGAAAGGAGCACTACGCCAGTGGAAGAATGCTACAGAAAACTAAAACTGTAGGAAGAAAAAATGCCAGAGCCATTAAAAACTTTAAAAGGAAGAGCAAGAAAGCATCTCCATTTACATTACTAACAAATTAGCAAGCAGTCCATATGCAACTGAGTAGTGAGAGTACTCTTCATCTTCTGTTTATTTCCAAATTTAGTTTGCTTCATTTCTATCCTTACTGTTTGTTGTTGTTACTGAAGTCCTGAAAGGGATCCTCCTTTCTCCTCATCTTCAAGTTTCTAGTGAAGCGAGCATGTGTCATGCAGAGGAGATTTTATTTCAAAATAAGGATTTCTATAAAATGCGAAGTATTATATCTGAACTACTTGAAAGAGAGCTTTCCAATGGGGAGTTCTGCTGTCATTTATGTCAAACCACTGCCTGCCTTCTCACGAACGATAACATATCCTTTCAAAGCTGCTAACTTGTTATTCTCAATAACTTTAAGGTCAGCAATATCTTGACCTGTGTTTATTTCAGCAGCTCTTCTATTTTTGTTGTGGCTATCGATCATGATTGCTAACAAGTCAAATATTGCCAAGGGTATGCAGGAGATGAGCAAGACTTCCAACTCCACTTGGCATAGGACAGGACAGAAAAAGAGCATCTATTCATTTGCCGGCAAATTGGGACTTTCCAGCTTGTGAATCACAAAACGCACACAGTGAGCCCATAGGGCTGTACAGAACAATAGCCCTAGAACAACAGGTATAAAGTGGTTTCATAATTCAGATTAAATTTGCTAGAAGGCTGTTAAGCGATTATCTTTCCTCTGCACACATCTGAATTTCATTATCTACAGTGCATGCGATTAGTGTTAATGTGGTTCTTACTGTTGTTGGTCCACCCCTGTGTTTCATCTCTGATAGTTTTCAGCACTACCTAAAGATTCTCCAAGACCGCTTTAAAGATTTCTGTCCCTTACATCACGTTTTGAATGCTGTGTCACAGTTATTAACGAGTTCTCGGCTTTTAGAAACAATAGGTGCAAGAAACTGAAAGACAGACATGCTAAGCCTTCAGACAGATGCAGACCTGAACGTTTCTCCAGAAAGTTCCGAGTTTCATTACTTGAAAGTATACAACCGTTGTGGGAACAAGCGGAGTTCCTAGCAACGAATATGGACAGGGACAAAAAAACCGAGGGGCGCGGTCAAGGGCATCCTTTGACTGCGTACACGGAACGCTTCCTACGCGGCCCGATGCTTCTCCGGCTTTTGGGAGCAGCACACGCTCGCAGCCGAGCGCAGAGCGGATGCGGTTCCCAGGAGCCGGGAAGGCGGGCTGGCTGCGGCAGTGAGCCCTTTGTTCCGGGCATCCCGCGAGCTTAGCGCTGCGGCTCCGGCTGTTCGGTACGGGAGATCGGCGGCCGGCAGCCCCTCGCGCAGCCTCTCCCGGCCCCGGCGCAGCGGAACGCGGGGCGAACGATCGCTCCAACCCCCCACCCCCGCGCGGCGGTGCCTCACCGAGCCCGGCCAGCCGCTCCACCAGCCCTGCGGCGCGGAGAGTAGCGGGGCCGCGGTCCACTCCGCGTCGTTTCTGCCAGACAAAGAAGAAGAGACGCGTTAGCGAGCACCGCCCGCCACCGGGCTGCGGCCCCCCGGCCCAGCTATACGCCCACCTGTCCCCTGGACAACGGGGCGCCCACCAGCGCCACCGAATGCGCTCGCCGGGCCGGCCGCAGCCCCGCATCCGCCCGCTTGAGGAAGAGCCGCACGAAGCCACCGCGCAAAGCCATGGCGCAGGAGATGCCGAGCCGGCAGATGATGCCCGCCGCCGCCGCGCCGCTCCTTTTAGCCGGCTCCAGCTCCGCGCGCGCCGCCCGGCCCCGCCCCCGCCCGCACACCCCCGGGCCGCCCGGCCAATGGCGGCGCGCGCGCGCGGAGGTGTGTCCCGCCCACAGAGCGGAGCGGGGCCCTTCGCGCGACGCGGGCGGGCGGCGGCTCCTCGTCACGCGCCCGCGGCGCTGGTGTTTTTCCACTCCCGCGGCGAGGGGCTCGCGCACCTGCCCCGGGCGCTGTGCTCCAGCCCGTGGCGCTGGGCGCGGATGCGGTGTCCTAAGAGCGGGAGCCGGCACTTTGGTATTGCCGAAGCTCAAGTTTCTATGCGCGTATGCACGTGCTTTGAGGAGAGCCGAACGAGCGGCGGTGGCACGGGGCGGCTCCCCGCCTCTCATCGACGGGTCGCTCCGCTCCGTCGCCTCGCACGGCGCCAGCTCCTGCCCCGCGCCCACCTCCTCGGCCGTCGCTTTTAGCACCTGCTCTCCTCGTAACAACGCGCAGGCCCCGTCTCTAATGTTAGCGTCCCATTTCAGCCTACGCAGGCTTTTTTTCCCACCGGTTCTGCCCTCACCCCTTCGGCCCCAATTTTCGCCGCTCCTTTGTTTACACGGCACCCACGCAGGGACTCTGCAGCCGCCACGAAGGCAGGCAGTTGCACACGGAAAGTTGGTACCGGAGGGAGACAAGCGGGGGAAAACGCCTGCCCCGCTCCGTCACGGTGAGAGCCACACAGGAGAACAACGCAACCGTAGCCCTTAAAGCCAGGCGGCACACAGGCTCCCGCAGCTCCGCGCACGCGCCGCCCGCCTCTTCCTTTCCCCTCTTTTTCCTTCCCGGCGGAAGCGGGGCGCTGTGCGGATGGAGGAGAGGCGCTATCAGTCGGCGTCGGGGGCGCCGCTGGCGCTGCGGTGCCGCCAGCATAGCGCTTCCTGCCGGGAGCTGGCCGTGCGCTGCCCCCGCCTGCAGCTCCGCTCGCTCAGCGCCGTCACCTCCGCCGTCTGGCTGGCGGCCTACGGGCTCTTCGCGCTCTGCCAGGTACCCTCGCCCCGCCCCCCTCGGCTCCTCGTGGGGACCCCGGCGGAGAAGGGCGGCGGGCGCCTCCAGGTGGGCCCTGCGCGTCGCTGCGCTCGGGTCCCGGAGGGCGCCTGCTGGGGCTGCCCGCGGATCCGAGCGAGCCGCACCGTGCCCTGCCCTGCTGGTGCGGGGTGGGAGCTGCGGCCGCACTGCGGCTGTTGCGCTTCCGTTTTGGCCTCAGCGGTCTTTTCCGTGAAACGAAGGCAGGAAGGATAGCGGGAGTCAGTTGGCAGTGGTTCGCTATGCGGTAGCTACTGCCCGCTGTCGTCCAGCTCAGTTTTACATATGCTCTTGCGGCCCGCGTGTGGCTGCAGTCATTCCTTTCTGCCAGCAAACCGGGTCTGAATGGCTGTCTTCGTGGATTTCAATTCCTGTAACTCATGACTGCCTTTCCATGACAACAAACTGTGGGAAAAGCTGTGTTTCCATTCTCTTTGTATGTTGCCACGGCTTCTTTCTTATCACCTCACATGGTGATAGAGTCTACTGTGCGCTGCTTGCATGGCAGAGCTGTGCCGTTCTGTTAGAGCCTTGCAGTTCTAGCCCTTAGGAAGTGTTAGGTTTAACTCGGGCTGATGAGTGTGTGGCCTGGTACTCTCTGAAACAGATCCCAAAAAGCAGCTATAGGTTGAAAGCCTTCAGGCTTCATTACCAGGTCCTTCATTGATGCTGCTGATTTACTGAGAAAAGATGACTTGTGGAACATATATTTGTAAACTTATGTATTGTTTTATGTAGCAACAAGCCCAAGGTTGCAGCATGCAAAAAACAGTTTGTCCTCAGGTGAAGCACAGGAGGAAGCAGACATTCTCAAGCTTGATGTTTAAGGCAAGAAGAGAGGCAAAGTTTGAATGAATTTAGACTTCCCATGGTAAGAAGAAAACTTGTATCTCCTAAATAGGCCCAGGCCAGTGTTTTTTGCTGAAAGATTTTTCTTCGAATCACCAAGCTTAGTTCAAGTAAACATTTAACAGCATTTCTGTATCCCTACAGATACCTGTATAATACACTGTCAATGATGTATACAACTGCATTTGGATGGGATTTATCCAGTAACTTTACAAGGGAATACAGTGTTCTTGCTGATTTCATTTTCAGTCGTTCTTTCAGACCATCCTATGAAGGGTGATGTTTGGTGACTTAAATCCATCATGCTCATATCAGCCAGCCTTTTGAATGAATGGACTCCATCTATGTAAAATCACCTTGTAAACGTAGCCATTATATTATGATTAACTGTTCAGTATTTACTTATATACTTACATACTTATACTCTACGTTCAATTAATTTTAAGACTAGAGCCCTGTCTTTGCTTGGTTTGTGTTACAGAATAGTATGGTGCTTTCTGCTGCTATATTCCTCACGCTGATCGGCTTCATCATCTACCTGCACTTTGTGAAAATTGACCAGGAATCCCTACTGGTCATCGGCTCACTTGGCATTCAGGTGACTTCATCTTACGCTTCAGGGAAGGAGAGCACAACCTTCATTGAGATGAGCCAAGTGAAGGATGTGGTTATCAATGAAGCCATCCATATGGTAATCATATTGTCTTTCTTGTACCCACCTTTCTTGAAGGTGCGCTCATCACACGTATTTTCACAGGACTGGTTTGGCATTGCAATTGAATACAGCTGCATAAATACAAATATGTAGACTTGACTGTGCTTTGGAGTGACTGGGAGATGGCAGACGTACTGCACCAAGCTGCTTGCATCAAGGGGGGGGTTGAAAGCTGTAACTTCCACAGAAGGCTGAAGCAGGCAGTTGTGATAGCTCTTTAAAGTGACACCCATAAATCCAACAGATTAATGTATGTGAGTCTGAAGTCATCTTCTGCTAGACTTACCCAAAAGAGAGTTGTTTTGCCTGAAGAGCACTCTGGGAAGACATGGAGATTTGCATAGGTCTGTATAAAGTTTTCTAGCAAAAGGAAACAAAGGTTTCTCATTATATGCAAGGAGGCAGAAAAGCCTTTGCACTTGCTTGTCAGTTTTATGTAAGACTTGGTGTGCTGTGCCACCATCACTGTTGAGTTCAAACGGTTACAGAGAACTGAGGTTGTACACAATGTCACTGACGTGTGTGAAATCATCACAGATGAAAACAAATTCTTAGTAAGTCTCCACAATCTTCAACATGGTCCAGCATTGTATAACTTCTTAGAAAGGCAAAACAGGTAATTAGTAAAATGGTCTGTATAAAAAAAAAAAAAAAAAAATAAGAGAAAGGCATTGTCAGCAGGAATGTTTAAATCCTATGCTGCTTGTTGTTTTTTTCCTGTGTTTTTTGTTGTTATATGTTTAGTAATATCTTGAACTTCAGTAACTTGAGTAGACTTGGGTGAAGAATGGCTTTACAGAAAGGATGGGTTTTCTGAAAATCCCCCTGCAACCTTTTCAATTCAAAATGAGAAGTTCATGGAGCAAAACCATCTTGATATTTTTAAGGCTGAACACAAACAGGAAAAAAGAGAAAGGGACTGATTTCAAGCTGCTTTATTCATAACCTTGTAGCAAGAATTTTTACCCTCTTGAAACACTGATGTTTCTGCTGTTTTATCTTTAGAAAATGTCACACATTTTGTTCAGCCCGGTGAGCTGAAGCAATTGCTCTTTCTGTGATGACTCCAGGCACTTTGATAGCATTTTCAAACTTCAATTATTTGTTCTGTTTGTCTTGTAGCAAAAAGTTATCTATTACCTGTGCATCCTCCTGCGCGACCCTCAGGATCCTCAGGGAGTGTCTGAGGTTGTGCCACTCTTTCAGGTGAGTGTGACTGAATAACGAGGCAGTACAAAGCTGTGTTTTGTGTGTGTGTCAGATGCCTTGGCGTACCTTTGTTCCGCCACATGTGGGACAAAGGGTTACAGCTGCCTTTCTCTGACTGCGCATTCAAGTTGGATCTTACAGCAGTGTGCTGTGAGCAATACTCGAGTCTCACAGAATTAAGTACCAGGGAAGTTTTGTTTGTTGGTCCTCCATGCTAGGAATAGGGCGCTATGTAGTTTTGAATCTGACCAGTAGATTGCATGAACTGGAAGTCTTTGGCTCACTGATGGTAATGAGGACTTGCACAGCTTTCTGTGTAATCTCTTGCTCAGTGTTACCTTTGTAATTGTATTGCCATAGTTGATTTATCTCTCGGCAGTCTGTGCCAAAAAGATTTCATTAAAATCTCTTTGGCTTACAATGATAGCTTCCCCTACAACCGCTGACAAAGATCACAGTACAAGCTGTGAGCAATTTGCTTAATGTGTAATAACTTGTTTGTTTTAGTCACACCCTGTCTATCTCATACCCTGCTTTACTCATACTCTGTCCTTTCTCTTCTCTCGCTAACCTGTTTTGGCTGTTCATAATCCTGTTTTGGGGATGGAATTTCTTTCTCTCTCTGTGTGTACTTCACTCAACAATACACTGATCCTTGAGTGTAAGTAAGGAGTACAGATGTACCTCATATTGTAGACTGCTGATGTTGTGTTTATCTTCCTCTCTGTTCACCAGCTGCTCATGAATATCAGTTTGTAGTCAAATGCATTTATGACTGGATACAGTTAAGTCTTCAGCTAAATACTTAGAGGAATAAGTGCACTAATCCATAGATATTTACAACTGACTCAGTCCCACAATTGTGAAGACATTTACTAACAGTAAAATAAATGAAGTATTTCATGTATGTCCAAGGAATTCACAGTAAGTGTATTCCAGGCAGCTGCACTCAGGATTTGTGTTCCTTTCCAGCTTCCTGGCATTAGTGTGTTAGGTTTTTTTCCCTGTTTTTTTTTCTTTTTTTTCCTCCTTAACTCAAGTCTGAACGGTGTTATTTCTTTGGAAATATCTTAATGTTGGCAGTGTTGATTCCACCAGCAAAGGATTAACAGAAAGAGCTATGTCAGTTTGCAGTTTGTTACCTGCCAGTAATTCTCACTTTAAAGTTACTTAGTTTTGAAGGAGCAGTAATTAGTAACTTTCTTGCATCTCCTTCAGTGGGTCTTTGCTCCTCTAAGGCATGTCAGCCCTCAGAAACACAACTTAACATGTCACTGCACCCAGGAGTACTTCTGTGCTGAGTTGACCTATTGTTCTCTTAAGCAATGGTTGCAAAGAAAGGCATTAAATGGACTTTACACGGTAATACTGTTTTGAGATCTCAATAGTCATGGAGCCATAGGGATCCCAGAACTGGGAAACTTTCACCTTCCTGCTGATCCAGGTTAGGAATGATGAAAAATCATTATTCTCTGACTATCATTCCTCTATTAGTGTGAAATTAATTGATGTTTTCAGTTAACCTTCAGTTGTCCTCTTGTTGACAGTAATAACTGTGGCTAAGGGCCAAGCATGTAAGCTCCTTGTTCTGAAGGTCATTTTTTCAGGGTGGAGATCATTGAGGGAATATTGTCTCACAGATAGGCTAATGGTTTGGAAGATGTGGATTTTCTTCTGTATTTTCACTGTACATTGTGAGTTGAAAGGAGAGGATCTCTGATTTGGTGAGAGATTCAGGCTGATTGGAGAGTGGTGCTGTGTGTTTTAACCTGACAGCTCTGGGGACTGGTGCTTTTCATCCCTGAGCTGATGTGGCTGATTCTTTTGTCGCAACTTACATTAAAAAGCTCCTGGAATTTGATGAATTCTAGATGAGCATGTAAAAAGGAAATCTATTCTCAGTTGAGTTAATGTGAGATAGTAACTAGAGATATCTTACTGTTGCATTCCTTATACGTGTATGCTTCTATCCATCAGCTTTGTGTCAGCTGCCTCCACATTCCTTTCTCTGTCCGACAAATCTCCTTTTTACAACTGGTTAACAGTGTGATTCTCTGTTGTTTGGCTTGACTTCTAGAGTTCCAAACCACGTCTGGACTGCTTGATAGAAGTGTACAAAAGTTGTCATGAAATCCTGGATCAGAGAAAAACAGCTTCGCAACCAGATGGAGTAAAATAATAAATACTCAAGATGGATAACTTGCAGCAGGACTTGGAGAGATGTATGGAAAAGCAAGCAAATCTGATCTATGGCTCTTTAAAATTAAATGTTTAGAATGTGATGCAGTTGTAAGAATGACATTATAGATAACAGCCCACACAGACTCACAGAGCTGTTATAGAAGATGTCAGCTGAAGTGCACAAGTGAACCTAGAAATTGACTGTTATGAAAAACAGGTGAGCAACACTTATAAAAGAGTCAAACAGAAGAGGTTTTTCCATGCATCTCTGGAAGAAGTTATTGGAAGGGGAGACAAAAATATGCAGCAAATGTTTATTCTTTCATGGATCCGAGATTTCTGACAAAAACAAATTGTAACCTTGGGAAGACAGAAAAAAATACCTTTTTTTACTTTACTTTTTTTTTCTTTTTCTTTTTTTAAGTTTCTTTGTAATCCTTTCTTGGAAAGAGTATCAAAACAAAGGTGGGCTGGCTCAGTAAGTTTTCCTGATCCAATGGGGAATTTCAGATAGAGAATGACAGAAAATGAGAATATACTGTTGCTTTGATTTATATTTATGGAATTAAGCATAGCAGAGGATACTTTAGTTTCTTCAGCAATCTGCTTGAAAAAAAGTCCCGTGGTATGGGACCCTAGGGAGAAGAGTGTCCAAGATTGACACTCAGGAATCACTTCCTCCAAGCACATGAGTAGCTCATGCCAACAAGTAAAAAGTTGAGCAAAAATGGCTGGAGGCCTGCATGAATAGGCAATTTATTCCTGGCAAAATTAAAATACCGAAAGGTAGAAGTGAGGACAGGTAGCCTGGGATCAATATAGAGACTGCCTCACCATGTGAGGTATGTGGTTAGGAAAGCCAAAGCCTATCTGCAATTGAATTTTTCTAGAAATGCCAAGGGCAACAGAAAGGCCTTCTGTGAGTACTTGAGTAACAAAAAGGCAAGGAAAATGTGAGGCCACCTCTGAATGGTGTAGAGGTGTGGTAACACCAAGACCTGAAAAAGAATGGGGTACTGAATGCCTTCATCATTTCAGTCTTTACTAGAAAGACTAGACTTCAGGAATTCCAGGTTGCAGATAGCAAGGGAAAGTTCTGGAGCAAGGAAGACCCTTGATGGAAGGTGATCAGGCTAGAAAATACTTAAGCAAACTGCATGTTTGTAAGTCCATGGAACCTGGTGGGATGCACCTACAAGTGCTGATGAATTTTGCTAATGACACAATCTCAGAGGAATGGCTGATATGTCAGAGAAGTGTGCTGCCAGCCAAAGGGACCCAGACAGGCTGGAGAGATGGGTATGCAGGAACCTCTTGTAGCTCAACAAACGGTCCTGGAGAGGAATTACTCTGTGCTGTTCCTTCCAGTACATGCTGGTTCTTTTTCAGAAAAGGATGCGGAGGTCACAGTGGACACCAAGTTGAAGAGGTGCCAGCTGTGTGTCCTTAGTACAAAAAGGCTAAGAGTGTCCTGGATTGCGTGGGAGATGTAGCAGTTCAAGGGATGGGATCCCTCCCCCTTCCTCAGCACTGGTAGGACCACAGCTGAAGTGCTGCATCCATTTCTGGGCTCTCCAGTATGTGGGCATGTCAGGTGCTAGAATGGGCTGCCCAGGTAGGTGGTGGAATCACCGACTCTGGAGGTGTTCAAGGAACGTTTGGACGCTGTGCTGAGGGACGTGGTTTAGTGAGAACTATTGGTGATAGGTGGATGGTTGGACTGGATGATCTTGTAGGTCTTTTCCAACCTTGGTGATTCTGTGGACAGTGAGGGGCTGCTTACATTGGCGTGGAGCTGGAGCCTGAAGAAAGACTGGAAGAGCTAGGGCTTTAAGCCTAGAGAAAAGAGGGTGTGGGGGCAATCGTATATAAGTACCTAAAGGGAGGTTATAAAGAAGATGGAGTCAAGCTTTCTGGGGGCTGGAGCAGAGCTCACTTCCAACCTCATTCAAAAGAGCCAGATCAATTACTATGAGAATATGAGAAAAATATGTTATAAATTAAAATTATAATAATGACTGTGTGAATAAAGTAAGTTAATGTAGAGAAGTTCTTAGTTGATTATTTAAAAGTTACTGTAACTTTTAACTGGTATTTTTCTGTTCTTTTTTTTTTTTTTTTCCTCCATGACTTCTTATTAAAGTAATTAAGGCAATTGAGATATTGGGAAAAGCAAAAGCTAAACTAGCAAGCTGGCAGAAGCCTTGGTCTCAATCTCCATACAACACTGTGCTATTGTTTTGTACATTCCCTAGAATTAAGACATGGCAGCACATCATCATCATCAACATGTAATGTGGGGTTTTTTTGTTTGTTTTTTTGCACTGTGCTGCAACGTTCAGGTTAACTCAATTGACAGGAGTACTCTGGCTGTTGAAGCGAAGGGCAGTGGCTTGGGGATGCATGGTGGCATTTGGGCAACCTTGTCTGGGTGTTCAGTTTCTCCTGTGGTTTCATTACTCACAGATGCTTTAAATGATGGAGTTGGCTGGATTTTTAAGTCTGGTTCAGTTGCAGTGCAAGTTGGTAGGTCAGCCTCTGAGGTTAAGGATGCTGTACCTGATGTTTGGTGGCAAGTCCAGGTAAAGCTGGGGTATTGGGGAAGAGGCAGAAATTGGCTGTTGACAGCAGAAGCAGGCTCCAGAGATGTGGCTGCGGTGGAGGTCCTTTGGCTGAACCTTGTGGCGCACTTAGAGCTGGGTACAGAGCTGCCTATAGACCTGCTTTGGGCAGGGTATGTTTCTTCATGGGAATTAGAAATGATTGAGAACACTGAAGAGCATTTATAGCAGTGGGAAGATTTGCTGATCTGTGGGAAGAATTTGTCAGAGGAGAAGTTATCTCAGCAGAGTGGGCAGACTTGGACCTAACAGTTTGCTGGGAACTCTGGCTATGCTGTAAAAATGTCATAGAGTCTGGAGAATGTGAACTGAAGAAATGAAAGAGAAACTGTATCGCAGGAAGAAGTCTGGAAAATCTTTTTAGCTATCTTTGGGACGTCCCATGCATGTGGCATTGCACTTCAGTGATCTGCTCAAGCCAAGTTAAAAGACAGAATCAAAGAGTGGGAGACGGGGAGCTTTGCTCCAGGTATGTCTATGGAAACTAACACAGTCTTTGACCACATACATTTACTTCAGGGTTATTCTGGCTTTTGAGATAAATAGTTTCTTTCACTCTGTGAAAACATACGAGTTCATTCAGGATAATTTCATTTTATTAAGATCAGAAATCTCACATATCTCCAAGACAGCCTTTCACATACACACAGCAGTTAGGGAAACAAAGGCTGTTGTCTCATTCCATACTGTTGGAATTATCATCACCAAAAGCATTGATTAAAATAAAAACTTTATCAAGGAATCATACAAAATAGGTATCTACATAGGGCTTTTTTTTTTTTTTTTTTAATTTGTTTGCTTTATTTTAAAATCAAGTAACCTATAAATAAGAGGTATATGTGCATCCATCAGAGTGGAGTGGTCTCTGAAATACTCAAGTATTAATATTTGGAAAAAGGAAAAGTCACATTTGCCATGTTTGTGAATTTAGAATGAATTTATGGCAGAAAACAATGAGCTTCATGACAGCTCTTGCTTATTAACATTTCTGCTTCCCATTTCCCCAGTACAAGGATGTAGGTGTTAGCAGTGCAAGGTAAGCACAGTCTCAGAACAGTGAACTGGAGACTTTCATGCCTTGAGCATCCTTATGACAGATGACAATGAGCGGAGCTCATTTCGTTCTGAGGCAGCTTTGTTACTGGTGGGGCACAAGAAGCATGCTGCCAAACAGACCTCCAGATCCTTACTAAGATCAGAGAGAGAATGTGTACTTCTGATATATTTTCAATAGAGTGATCAGTAGTATACAAGGAGATTACATAAAGAGACTAAAACAATACCTTAACATTATTGTTGACTCAGAAAACTACTTTTTCAATAAGTTCAAGGGGTGGATCTTAAATTCATGACAAGTGGGTAAATTGCAGAGTGGACAAATCAGGTCTCTGTGTATATATAATCTCCTACTTCAAGTCTATTGTATAATTTCCACAGGCCACTTTTTTTTTTTAAGTGTTAAAAATATGCTGACAAGTGATTGATTAGAATGATTGTTGTCCCATGTAGTTTTGATTTTTGGCTTTGTACACACAATAAGCTTGAAACAAAAACTTCTTGTAGTTTTTGCAGTACTTCTTGCAGTATCAGCTTCACTGTGTATTGGATATTTCAAGGTTGGTGACAGATACTAGGAAGTAAAAAAAAAAAACACTGGTATGGTTGGTTGATTCATTGGTGAATCACTTTAGTTTGTTATTGCTGAATTCTTTATGATGGTTGGATTCACACTGTTTTAATTTGAGAAAGCTGCCCATGGATGCATTATTATGAAGTTACTCAGGTACTTTTGAAAGGACTATTCTTTACTTCTTAAAAGGTTTCTCAAAATAGCTTAACTCAAGCCAGATAGATAGCGAGTTCTTAAGAAGAATGTCTGGGTTTTTTTGTTTTTTTTTTTTTGTTTGATTTTGCTTCCCAATCAGAACGAAATCCCTTTGAAACCAATCAGAAAAGCACTCTTTAGGAAAATCTGAAGAACAATATTAGAGTATATGTTTGCTAACAACCTCCTCATTGAGACAGTAGCATGAAGAAAGGAGGAGATCTAAAGGAACAGCTTCTGTGAAGGACAGAGCTGGTTTGGGAAGGTCTGTTCCAATTACTGAAAGACGTAAAAATTGAAAGGTTTGCTTGCCTTGTCTTCCTTTGTCTGAGGTGACATGCACATCGTGAAACATGTATCAGTGATTAATGAAAAGAGTCTGTATGTGGTGGTGGGGCATGTGACACTTTCAGCCCTGCAGCAGGGATCTGGTGTTCATCAGTTGTATAGAGCAGCATCAAGTGTCAAAAGCCATCCATTCTACAGGAGCCAGGGCACTGTCTGACACTGGTCCAATCCCAGCTGCTCTGAGTCCTCAACATGGAAGGACATCAGGTTTAATCTTCATAAAATTAAAGTTGAAAAGATTCTCACGTACCGCTGAATTCTTATTCTATACTCCCTATTCCAGGTCTTAAAAATCACCCCTGACATGGCATCAGAAGTCTTGTCAGTTCAGTTCCCATTCCCTTTCAACAGCTGTATCTCTTTTTCTTTCATGTCTGGGGCAGAGACTTGGAAAGTTTCTGTCTTTGAATTTTGGAATCAGTTTTAGGGAGGAATCAGTGCAGCTTCAGGAAAAAATAAATTATCTTTTTTGTGTTAATTAGTGGCAAAAATACAAAAAACTATCTTAGTCTCTTCAAAAGGACTATCTTGATAGCAAGAGTAGCAGCAGTGAATTTAAACACAGGTCAAAACTTTAATGCAATGGCTATTCATAACCAGAGCACAGAGCTGAAGCTATGTCTAAACTACCTGATCAAACTACATCATATTAATCTTCACACTCTGGAATAGCCTGCCAGTGTCTATCTAGTTTATGAGGAAGTAATATGCTGCTCCTTATGCAGGCAGTATTCACCAAGGTGCATCCTTATGCTTGGCTTGTGGCACAGTATCCAGAACCACCTGTCTTTAATTTTATTGAGGCTGTGTCCTCAGTCCATTTCTGTCAAATTCAAGCTTACGCACCACTCAAACCTGCCTTGCAGAAGCTGCAGTCTGTTTCAGGTAAAGAGTGAGCGAGTCAGTGACTGATGTAAACAGAAGATTATTGGAAATAATGGGAATAATACAAAGTTACTGATGAGGACAAGAGATCACAAGGAGTTCAAGAACTGGGCTGAGGTCCCAGGCGTAGGGTGCAGTGCAGTGATTTAAATGCAGGTGCAAAGCTGAAAATGGGAAGCATTAAAGAAAATGTTGCTTGTAAACAAAGCTGTAAGCTTGGGAGATGGAAGAATACTTGCAGCAAACAGAACCAGAGCCCGCATTAAAACAAGGTGTGTAACTGGCAGAATTGTAGCAGTCTGCAATTTGGTACAGAGCAATGGGGAAAGCAACAGCACACTGCAACCCCACAAATGAAAAATTCCCAAATCGGAATGAGCCCTCAGAGCAGGGTGGGCCCCTTAGTGCTTCGGGGCACGGAAGGGAAAAAACACCGACTTTCAGTCTCCCAGAGCCTGTTGGCAGGTGTTGTGCTTCCAGAGGGCTGTGCGGAGGGTAGGAGGGGAGTTGTCAACCGGGAGTTAATGTAGGTGGCAATAAGAAGTGTTGCTTCAACAATCTGGGGGAGAAAAAGAAAATGATTAACTGTAAGTCAAGGAGAGGGAAAAGTGCCCTTTGAATTTATTTATTTTTTTAAGAACCTATTGACCATGTAACATTTGCAAAAGATTTCTTTCTCACATAGAGTTGTTAAGTTCTGAATCGAAGGACTGTCTGTAAGAGGTAGAACAAGTCTCTCAATTAAATGAAACAATTTACACGGAACTTCTTGACTGTACATAGCTAGTGCAGCAGCCAGAAGTACCAGACCCAGGGCTTGTTCAAAATGCCTGGCTTAGATACTGCCAGCTGGAAAGATACTCACTGTTCATTTTGTAATTACCTTTGGAATTGCCATTGTGAAAAGGAGCTTTTCTGTGCTGCTTTTTCCAGAACTCCTTTCTTTTATTTGATTGACTACAATCATGAAGTCGTCTCGACAGCCTCCAAAGGTCAACACAGAAGAGTATGTGTAAGAGAATTTCAGGTGCTGCAGACAACAGAGAGATGAAGTCATACTTCTGTAAAAGACAAAATGGCCACCTCAAACTAGTGTGTTTGCTATTTACTGCAAGCAGTAATAGGCAATTGGCTGTACAGATAACAGCTGGTAGAGAAATCTCAAAAGAGAATTGCATTTGTAGGATTTTTCTAGCTTGCTCCATGCCCTGATGCTTCAGAGCCAAGGTGCAAACTTTGTTAACTGGATGGTAGTAGTAAAGCACATAGCACTTAGATCTTGCAAGGTGCCTATACTTGTTTGTTGCCCATCATCAAGGCAGTTAGCTGTTACATGAAACTTTACCTTACACAGAAGCTGTAATTTTCCTTTGTTTATGTAGCTCTAAAACATAGCCCTCACTTCTTCATCTCTGACTTCTACAAATTAACTTCTGGATCCATTTGAAGTTAAACACAAACTTCTACTGACTTTAAGTGGATTCAAGGGAGGTCTTCCTGTGGGAGATGTTTTTTTGTTTTTTTTTTTTAAACAGTGTTCCTCACCATACCATAGTGTTATAATCCAGTACGCTGATACCATCTTCATTCACAGCTATCCAGACTGGACAGTCTTCTAATGAGGAAGGCAAAATAGGCTAGAGAAAAAGAAAATTTGATTTGAGTCATTTATTGAATACTGTAAATAGGCAGTTTCTGATACAAAACTTGAGTTTTAAGGATAAAGTGGAGGTGAAAGAATCCTCTAGACTTACTGATCTAACCTGATTTGACTTTTAAGAGATTTTTTCCAAAATCTGGAAAAATATTTTCAGATTGACATAGAATTTGGGAGACTAGCAGTACATGAGATGGAATTGAATCTCAAAATCTTTCTCATTGTTGCATCAGTGTAGTTAAAAGTGAGGATGATGCTGGGACAATAACAGAATGGTAGTTCCACTTTGTTCTGGTTCTTGCGCTACTGCCTTCCATCAAGCAGTAAAGCCCATTGGCTTCAATAGTAGTAACGCTCAGAGCCATCATATCAATGCAGTTTTCTTTCTTACTGATTTTGGCAAATGTGTCAATTATCTGTTCTGTCTAATAACATGTATCTTTTCTGGAAATTTGCTGGTGTATGGCTGTTTAACTATTGAAAAGTTACATAATATAGTAATCAGTTATCAGTAGGTAGTTATCAGAAATACCAACGTTATTTAACCCATTCTTATTCTACACTCTCAAGTAACCTTAAATACCAATAATATTTCTGCTCTAATGCTGAAAGTGGAAAACATGATCTTTATTTTAAAAAATAAATTTTTGCGTATTTACTTGGATTCTCTTTTCATCATTAGATGTAACTATCACAACTTTCTCTTCAAAGTAAGAGACATTAACCATGGGCAAGACACTCTCAGACTTTCAATGGAGCAGAGTTCTGTTGGGTTGGAGAGGATGGTTAATGCCAAAACAAGACTTCTCAGCATGACTGTGTTAGGACATTAGTTATGGCAAGGGTAATAGGTACAGAGCTCAACTCTTGGCTGGGCTGAGGAATGGTACAAGCTTCTGGAAGAACTATTCCCACCTATGATTTTTTGCTCTCCTGCCGATGCCCACGGGCTGGCAGATTACCCAATATATGCTTAATTTTTTACATTTCTGCTACAGGACATTATCATTGCTTGCCTGTCCCATGTGGCAAGAAAAGCAGCCTGCTCTTGGATAGAGAGCAGGACTGAAATACTCACACTTTAGCTAGCATCAGCTGCATGGTGTGATTTATGGGGGACTCTTCCTTTTTTCCACATGGGGGTATGTAAAGACTACTCTTTAAACTATTATTGCAGCTTTATGACCAAGAAAATGCCTTTGGTAAAAGCTGTGGTAAGGATTCAGAGGTAGTATTTTGTATTGTGTTGAAAGGATAGTCAGAAAAGTTTCAATGTCTTATTTAGTGAACGCTAGCAACCCCTAGTGTCTAGAATGTATGTCTTCCTTCTTTCTGAACAAATGTGGCACTAGAACTTGTTCAGAACAGAGCATTTTTAGTTTTTTCCACTTCCTGTAGGAGCATTTTCAATCTTTCAAGGGTTAACAGAAAATAGATATGGCTCTGCTCATAGACTTCATTCTTAGGAGGAAAAAAATGTGCACTCCTGTTACCTTAGCAGTAAATAGTTTGCTTCCAAAGAGAGGCCATTTGCGGGCCACTGTCAAATAAATTCGAACACATTCCGGTGGAGAGCATCCCTGCAGCACCATCCACTTTGTTGCCAGCCTGTCAGCCAGTTGCCTTTCAGAGTCCAAGAAAAAAGACAGCACTATTTAATAAAGTCTTTCAAGGGAACATGAGTAAAATTATACTAATAACTAAACCTACCTCTCATTCCAAAGGGCTGCTCTATACAAGCATTGTGGACAAGGCTGTTAGCACTGTTGCTTAGGGTGTGTTGTACAAACTGAGTTTATTTTAGCAGTTTCTCTACTTTGCCAGTTATTTTGCTACTAGTTATACTGTAATATCCAGGAATCCCAGTTGCATGCTGGTTGTTCATTGGTGTATGTACTCAACAACTCCAACAGCAAACACTTTACTGCAGCTGTTGCAGTAAAATCCTGCCCAGCTTCACATTCAATTATACTCTCACCTTCATCTTAACCTGTCTATAGTGTGCTCTAGATGCTCTGACAACACACTTCTGCTCCCTCTTGATTTGTCTCTCCTAGGTAACTTAGTTCCACCTTTGCATCCCTAAGTATGTATTCACAAATAGAATTCATCCTAGGCTTAAACTTCTTGACTTGGGGAAAGTTAGTCTATGATTTGGCTGTTTTTGTATGAGTTAACTACTGTTCTTTTTTTAAAGGAATCTTTTTTATGATTCTGGTGTTCTGTTAAAGCTTCTACATTGAAATAAGCTTGACAGGGCTCCTCTAAACTTCTTAAGTATGAAGAGGGCAAATGTACCAAATTGTGTTAAGAGAACAAACAACTTACTTGAGCTGTTCATGAGCAATATTTTTCTTGTAATGTTTAGGGTAGAATTTATCCAAGACCTGATGGAGAAGATGCTGCATTTTGGAGTGTGATGTTCCCCCAGGACTTGAAGATGCTGTCCGATCCAAATCCCCATATTCTACCTGTATGGGAACAGTTAGGTCATGGCCTGAACCAGTGATTGAGCACCTGGTGAAGGGGCACAGCCAGCCCTGAGAGCACAGGTGGAAGCAATTCACCTGTGCAGCCAGAACCTCCCTCACCTCATATAAGGGCTGGCAGCCACCAGGGAACCATTTTTTCCTTTGGAGTATTCAGCAAGCCCTGATCTTTGGAAAGGGGTAAGTTCCTCTTTTATTACTAGCTAGTGACCTCTGCTTTTCTTGGGTGATCCAAAATTGGTTTACAGTAACTGTATCTGTTACTGCCTATCCATTCACCACTTAAAATAATGTTGGGGTTTGTAGCGTAACAAAGTGATGAGGTATTTTAGTGTAATAGAATGTTGCATGGATTCCCACGCTGATATCTGCTGTGTTTACTAGTCCTGCAAAACAGCACCATCAGGATGGGGAATTTTTGTCTGTAGCATTTACTACAATAAGCGTACAACAAAACAGCAATAGGGGACATGACTGCTCAAGGAATTCTTTGTTGCTCTGAAAAAAAACAACAAAACAACATCTGGGCCAGCACCTGTATGAGGATGCTTCTGCCTAACTGCTAAACTTTTGAGTTTTGTTTTCAACTGGCCAATTAAAACAGCAGCCTGTTCGTAAATAGGATGGATAGTGTTTCCAAGCTTCTTCGCCTCAGTTTACGTTGCTTTAGCAAATGCAACAGTTTCAGCTTAAGGAGAAATGATTATCCTGTTCATCATGCCCACAACTCATGCTTTGTGTTTCATGTGGTAAAATGCGAAATGTAAGCCTGGAGTTTTAATGAAGAATCCTGGAAAACTCTGTTTCTGAGTGCAATGGTGAAAGCTTTTACTGTTAGGAAGACTTTTTAGTAGAGGTAATATTTCAATATCCCCAGTATGGCCATAATCAAAGCACTCTGGGGGACAGTCCAGCCTCACTGTGTTTTGTAGTATTTTTTGCAGAACGAAAGGAGACTTTGTCCTGTAGTAAATTTCCCTACAGCAAAAGCTGATCTGTCAGTATAGGTTTGCTGGTGCACTGAGTCTGGCGCAGTACTCCTCAGAATACATATTTAATAAGAAATATCACTTTTGGTGCAAAACATAGCTGCTTCCTCAAGATGTTCAGTGTACAGGTGTACTCCCTAGAGGACAAAAACAAGGATTTCTGCCCACATTTATGCTCACCTGAGCCATCAGAGCAACCATTTCCAGAGCTAATTCTTTATTAACTGGGAACCTTCCACTGGCTATTTCATTGCTGACTTGGAAGGCCAGCAGCAGCCGCTCCCGGTCTGTCTCACCCTTGGCTTGGCTCCGAAAATACAGCCTAAAATGCAGAAGATTGTAAAGGTAAAAACATGTTGTGAACTGAGAATAGAGTTGTGAATTTTAGTCAAGGTGAGTAAAAATGAACGTTTTGTTTGTTTTTGGTCTAAAGTGACTTTTGTGTCTTAGAGGGTGATTGGAGAAAAGTTCAGAAGCTAAGGTGTTTCCCTTATGATGAATATTTAGGCCAGGAGTCTCAAATCGTGTTGTCTACTTTGGCAGCTATTTGAATTCTGTGAGCCAACCAAGTCAAGATAGCAAAGCGTTATTATACACAGGTAGACGAGCATCGTTCCTATTAACCATTGAGGCAAAACTTAAGAGATGTCATTCTCTGCTTATCACAGATTACAGAGTTAGAGTTTTCTCTGCTGTGAGGCAAGAACTGTGTGACCTTCTACATGCCAGCCTTGAAGACTTGTTACATTTGCCAACTTTGTTTTGACTGCTTACATTGAAATTGTTATTGAAAATTCTTCAGTTTGCTTCAGAAGGAAATAAGAAACCCAATTATCAGGCATTACTGCAAAAATGAAAGAAGCATTCTTGCAATACTACTAAGAAGCTTTGATTTATTCTTTTTACACTTAATTCTTTGACCTGGTACAGCAATATGACTAATGGGGGTTGAAGATACAAGTATGGGGAATGCTTCCTAGAACGATTTCTCATATGAGTTGTAAATAGGCATGCATCATCTAACTCAAATACTAATTTAAAGTTACAGCAATGACTGTATATTCCACGATACCACACAAGATATTCATTCCAGTGGATCATTGTATCAATTTTTATGACAATTTAAGACAACACCATTAGGACCATAGTGGCCTTACATGTCTTATCATGGTCCTTCAGTTTTGGAACAGTCCAACCTTGGAAAAGACCTTATCAAAATACTATTTCTACCCAGTCTAGCCACATTCCAGTCTTAACAAAATAATACTGCAAAGAGTTACTCCTTAAAAAAAAATACTTCTTGGTCAAAAGTAATAACTTCTGCTTCTATTACTGTTAAGCCAGCTAATAGAGTTCCCAGAAATGTATTTCCATCATTATCACCAAAATCACCAAAATCTTTGTGTTCAATACAAAACTTCGACTTTTCTAATTTAGGTGAGGCTTAATTTCCCTGAAAATGGAATTAATGCGCAGAAGGTCATTACTTGTTCCTATCCACAGATTTCTATTCATTTTAATTCAGAATTCCTCTCTTTGTTATAAATGATGAACTTGTTCCAGCTTTGTTTTGATCTGTGTTTCATAGTTTTCTTCTCTATCTTTCATCGTCTAGCTTTTAACATTTCTGTCTTTATGAAGTCTGGGCATTGCTACTACATGTCTTCCCTACAGTCCCTGCCATGTATAATGTTGTTCTTGTATGCTTTTCAACTTCATGATTCCTCACTTAATTGCAAGTTTCATTTATAGTGGTGATATTTTCCCCCCAGGTTTCTCATCCTCTCACCTAATGTTATTTAATTACATTTTAGGATCTAGGCAAACAAAATTTTGCCAAGTTTGTTTTTTTGTATTATAGCTAGTTCTTTAACCCATTTTAAGACTATCTCACCATTGCAAAGTGTTTTTAGATTTACTCCTAGATTGTGTACTCTTTTGTACATGCATACTGCACACATATAAAAGAAATTGCATCACATGTAGGAGTTGACATCGTATTTGCTAAAATAGCTTTGGTGTTAACAGTATTGTACTTCACTGGCTTTCTGCACAAATACAGGCATTCTAGAAATGTTTAATTAACAAGAGGCCGACCTCTTGTGAGGCCAACCAAGAAAACACAGTACCTGCTCTTATAGGTCAATTTCACGATTCTTGTGCCACCTTCATATTTACCAGGATGCAATTCTTTTAAGGCTTGTTCCCATTTAGAAATGACGTCACAGATCTTTTAAAGATATTAAGGAGAGAGAAAAGACAAGCATGAAGCGTATAGTCAAGGCTTGATGGGAAAGTAGGGGGGAAAAAAGTGCTGTGGAACACAGATTATACAGAAATAGACAGGTTCATTATAAAGACAGCCAAAAGTGATAAATTGATTCCTTTTTCTATTACACGTATGTTGAAAAAATAAAATAGTTGCAACTAAAAACTCCGTCTCTGAATCTGCAGAGGGACACTGTGAATTCTGGCCTAGTATCAGGCTGTTATGTCTATGTTAGCAAGTTATGTAGATCGGGGAATGGATGTACACAACAATGTGCTATTGTTAAGACTTTGAGCCCACACTATGGTGTTTTCCTCTGCACTAACTTTAGTTTGGTCAAAAGACTTGGAAGTCCACTAGATTGGATCACATTTTTCACCTTGTTTCATATGAAAAGAATCTAGTTCCTGCTAAGATAGCTTCACAATGTGAACCAAAGCATAGTTCATAGGAAAGATTGGTAGGATTGCTTCCAAAGTGCATTCCTGAGCTTACCAAAAGCTGTAATGTATTTTCTGAATGGCAGTCACGTGCATGGTTGGCTAAACCACAGCCCTGTGAACGTTCAAACTCTGGGAACATTTGGATCTGGATTCCAGCTTCATACCTCACATATATTCTTAATAACAACATGGTTAACTATTTTGGTTCAGTTCAGATTCCAGTCCTTTCACAAGTGGTTTAATAAAGGTCCGTAAGTTCTCTTTTGATAGCATTCCAGTAAAAGGAATGTGAACATAAGAAACCATGTGAAATACATAACCAGATACTCCTATCTTCTCTTAAGAAGGTATTGAAGTTGCCTTGGTCACTAAGTAATAACTTGTTAATAAGGACTAAGAGCAATGCCTTTGGTTGTCTCAGTCTCCTTCTCTTAGTCTAATGCTTTATCTCTCTGAACAGCAATTTGATTTCCAGCAAAGCTTCAGATTATCTGATCTGCATCAGGCCACAAAGCAAAGTTTGTTATTTGGCACTGTGTTGTAGTTTCCTTTTTAAATTGTCAAATTTAAAGTTATTGGCCTCTACTCCCTATCTTGGAAGTAGATGCCTTTATTGGCGTCTACTTGCCCAAGTGAAATTTTACACTGTGTGTAAGTGAATTTTGATATTCCTTTACAGATGTCAGGGGTTCTTTGAAGTTGTCACTGCCACTAGATCCTGCATCAGTACTGCATAGCAAATTTCTCTCATAAGTTAATACAAAAACTTGATGTCTTTCATTTATAGCCACTAGTCTACACAATTCAGGTAGCTGTCCAGCTGCAGCGTGAGTAAAAATCTCTGTATGAAAGACGTGTAAGTTAATACTTGAACTGTTTTCCCTTGGTCTAGGCACTCCTCTCTTAAAGTGAAGGTATGCTCAGCAGAGCTTTCTTCTCCTAAGAATACTCCTCAAGCAAAGTTATCTGGAGGAAGCAAAGAGAGAGATACTTCATAATCCAGTGTTTAAGATTTGTATAAGCATGCCATGAAAATCATAGCCTGATCTAAATTTGTCTCCACTGGGAGTATTATACTTGATGCTAGTTATGATATCATGTCAGCTAACTCAATCTTGTTTTAATTCTGTAGTTGAGACAAACTAAACTTTAGTATGAGCTAAAATCTGTCTTAAAGCCTTTTTTTAACCAATTTATCACCCACCAAAACAACATGCTTTGTCTTAACTCTGTAGCTTTGATGATATATTAGTATTTAATCTCTGAATACTAATCAAGGGAGGCAAGATCCACATGTATTTGATCTTCTTGCATTAAGAAAAATTTATTAGCCAATTAGCAGCTCTACAAAGCAGAGGGGGAAAAAGAATTACCTTCATGTTGCCCTGCAGACAGTGTTCCAAATCCCTGCCAGAAGGATCATCTGTGAACAGAGAAAATCCCATGTGGGATGGTTTCCGCATTCCTGTCTCCTGGTTCAACCGGTGGATGAATTCATCAACTGTTGAGGAACCATCAAAACCTACAACCTGTGATGCAATAGGAGCTAATTTAGTATAACTTTCAAAAAGGATGACGCTGAGTATCACAACTAATGAAACCTAATTTTCTACAGATCAGTGTATCATGATTGATTGTGAGCTGCAGTGACTGCATTTATATTATCTGTCTTAACATTGCATTCTTTCTCAGACTGAGACACTTTCCACATCTCATCCCAGATACCTTTTCTTTCTAAGTTTTAAAGGAAAGGTACTGGATTCCTTTCCTGGCTAAAATAGCAAGGAAGAGAAATAGTATCTCTAAATGCCTGACATGTATAAACACCATGGTGCTACCCAGAAAAGCAACCATAGTGACTCACCTGGTAGGTTCCATTCATGAAGTGCACTGGGATGCTGAAGGGGAGTGAGTGATGGTAGGGATTCCTCAGCAGGATGGACACAATCTCCATTCTTGAGGGCTTGGCTTCCCGTTCACCAGTCTGCACAGTGCGGTCCACTGATCTCAGGCAGTAGATGGCATACTTGCCTATTTCACTCCTAGGCAGGGAGAGAGAAATAAATAAATCACAAACATGCTTTAAATATGTCACTTCCTTCCCCTATGCTGTAGCAAAGCATTTCTCAAGATTCACCTTCGAGTTACATCTCTATGTAGATATCCTATCTGATCTCAACTGAGTAGCTCAGGTGAAAAGTTACAACACAAACCTGAGCTCTGCAGCTCTGTGAAATTCAAGTATACAGTAAGCTCTCTGGAAAGCACATGAGCATTCCCTGCTCCTGGCTGGACTGGACACAGCATAGGAATGCCCTCTTTTGTACCTTGTTGACATAATAGTATTTGTTGAACCAAGACCAGGTAGTTCACCCTTAAACTTGCTATCATGCCCGAAGAACTTGGTTACTATCACTGATAGGAACTATCAGTTCCTGATAGGAACTAATCATAAACTACAATAAATTAGCTTTAGTGAGGGAATTATATAAACTTTGTTCATTAATTTGCATGACTATATAAACTACAGGTTTTCATTTATGAAGACTATCTGTCAGTCAACAGGGATTGTTCATTTATGGCAGCTCAGATTTGTTGCTAGTTGAATACAGTTCAGGGACAGTTAGTAACGTGATCAGTTTATTGCATAGCAAAGAATTGCTCCACTGACTTGGACCAAAAGGATTTAAGTGTCTCTAAAGCCAGGAAAAAATGGTCAATTACCTGTCGGAAAAATGTTTAAAATGTATACAGGGAATAACTTCTGAAACTGAATGCAACCCAAGGATTTATAACTTCATAAGTTCATAAACTCCCACCATTTTGTAGGTGAAGAGGGAGGAGAGCAGTTCCATTCAAGATGACTTCAGGAGCTCGCTCTGTACATGATTAAAACTGTAGTTAAACCCTTGCAAGCAACGTGAAAGTCAGGAGATCCAGGTTTTCTCTAAGATGCTACTCACTTCCCCAATAATGTGTTTTTCATGAGGAAGAATCTTGCTTCTATGAGAAGCTGCTGTTTCTGACTCCCAGATGATCCTGAGCCATCTTCTTGCCTAGAACTGTGCACAACTTTTCTTCCACTTGTAGAGCATTAGATACAAACTTAAATGTCACCTTTTATGGAAAGTAATACTTAGAATAAAGGTCTTGGCTAAATCTAAATCATAGGAATTATGCAGCGTAATTTGGGAGATGATAATGCACGTAGCTGAAGAAGTGGTTTCTGGTACTAAGCAGAAGAGCCCTAATGTATTATCTTAGACAGTGAGAGTGTGAATTCTGATGAAATCTTGACATCTGTTTTTTACAACAACAACAAAAAAAAAAACAAATAAAAAAACACTTGGTAGGAGTACATAGATTCCCTTTCCAATGCCAGGAAATGCTAGACTTAGGTCAGAAGTTTTTGTGAGCATTTGTCTGAAATGAAACACTGTTTTACTGATTTCTGAACAAATACTGTTAAAACCAGACAAAGTGACATCTCTACTCATGACTGTGCCAATGACGCAGTCAGACATGCTGAAGACCAGATCACCGTGAAAACACACAAAGACCACAGCATGAACACCAGAGAAAAGCTTAGCCCTGCTACAGTATATATTATCCTGTGTAACATGCTAAAAAGGTAATAAAAACCAATAGAAGAATGTATTTCAGGTTTGGTTTTTTTTATAGCTTTCTATGGTTCCCCAAGTTGTTATCTTTTTGTACCATCAGTTAGCTAACATGACATAAGAATATCATCACCTAAAATTCATTCTGAGTTTAGTCTGTAACTATGAATAAAAGGAATCAGTTGCATCAGCAAAAACAAGGAACAAACAAAAAAAAACGCTGGGTAGCTCCAATTATATTTGGAGAAAGTTCTGCTGGTTTTGTGAACTAGTTTAATGTAATCGATAAAATGAATGTGGATGGCTGACAAGGAACAGCTTGATATCTTTAGGAACCTTCCATCCCTTTCCTCAACTTGTTTTGCAGGTAGGATTACAAAGCAATTCCCATCTATTTCTGTAGCAGATGCGATTATCTTAGCAAAACAAAACAAGAAAATGCTGTTGAAGCCTTTACCTGGGGTCGGTGTGGCGCTGCAAGTGCTGCTTGACGTACCAAAGGAAGTGATGCTGGGGCAGGAACAGAGGAGCACATAAAGCCAGGAGCTGCCAGCACTGCAACACAAAGCTTGGTCATAATTGTTGCTCTGTACTTCCTGTCTATTGCCTTTCACAGAATACTGTAAGCAAAATGTTGGATGGTGAGTAGTGCTTTCGGGAGTGACCATTTTTAGACATGCAGTTCATGTATCAAAATTCTCTTTCCTCCAGCACACCTTTTGCATTTTATTAATATTATCAATAGCATTAATATTTACAGATTTGGATTAACAAAGAAGAGTTCACCTGAATGACTGAGTGGTTCTGGGGCTGTCTGCAATTCGTCTGTTTAACAAGCTGACAGAAGATTTCATTCTGCAGCTCAGTATGTGTCAAGCAGACCTGCAGTGCTGTCTGGGCGAGTGACACGTGGTAATCAATAGAGGATGCTTCCACAGGGACATTGATGAACAGCTGGCAGGACTGTAAAGTGTGGAAGTTAATCAGTGCTGTTAATACAGTGACTCTTTGGTACTTTCCAGCCCAGATTCCCCAAACATGTTATAGACAATTCTTCTAAATAAACCTGAAAGGAAACATATAATATTAGATATTTTTATCCCTACCTCTCTTACATCCCTTACAGATGTGGCAACTGGAAAATTCACGTAGCCTTCTCCAATCAGAGAAGCTCACAGTTCAGCAGAAGGATCAGGAAATTGTGCTTCCCACCTTTCGTGTCCACACTTTACTTTGCTATGATTATTTACTCTTAGTGCTGATCTTACACTTTTGAAGTGCAAGCTAGAAGTGCAGGCTCTGAGCACCGTGATCTAGCTGTAGGTGTCCCTGTTCATTGCAGGGCTGTTGGACTAGACAATCTTTAAAAGTCCCAACTCAAACAATTCTATAATTCTGTGAATCAGATCTCCTTCATGGCTTCACCACTGATGTTACTGCCACAGCTGAGTTTGCCAGAACAATGTTTTCTTCAGTCCAGCTGACAGAGAGGAAAGAGGAAGGTATGGCTAAGTTTGAAGTACAAAGCCTGCGTGGAACATTGCTCCTAGCTTCAGATTCTCTACAAGGAAAAGTTAAACTTCTAAAAAATGAATGACACCTGATGTAATTGAATGACCCAGTAGGCCTGTCTAAAGCAACCAACTATGATGGTAAATGTTAACTAACAACATGACCAATGCTGTGTCCCAGCAACTGAGCAAAATGGCTGAAAAATATTATGTCCCTTTACCTTGAAAAGTTTCAGAGCTTCAGTCTGCAGAGCCTCAGAAGGCAGAGTGGTGAGGGACATGTGCAGCCCATCTTTACTGTAGCACAACATAGGGTGTTTCCACAGTGGAGAATCTGAAGTACCAGATAGGCAAAAACATGCATTGTCAGAACCAGAAGATAGGTAACAGTCCTCATATTGAAAAGGAGCCTTGTTGAGGAAGCAAAACATACTGGGAAGCAGCACTGTGCTATGCTATATTTATCTTTGAGGCAACTTGGCTGATCATGGCAATGCCTCCTGTGAGAGAGAGTCCACCATCAGTGTTAGGCATCAGCAGAAAGAAGCACTTCCATCCATGACACAGAGCTCCTTGTCAGTTAGTTTCTGGTGAGAAAGTGCTCAGTTATCTATTCAAACAGGAGATACAAACTGCCAGGACACTTATGTGCTATGAGAATCTTTATTAATGCAAGTTACAATTCTACAGTAAGCAAGATAGGTGTAGGAATATGTGAGTGTGCAAGATAGAGTATAAAGAACAAACATACTTGTTAATATGCATGCAACCTACTCTAGGGAACCTGCTTTAGCAATGGGGTTGGACTTGATCGTCCACGGAGTCCCTTCCAACCCCTGCAATTCTGTGATTTGAGAACGTGGTGCACAAGTGTACGTGAATGAGCAAGTGCCAGAGACGAGGAGGAAAAGATGAGCATGGAGGTAGATGTTAGGGTTTATACATGTGGACAAAAAAACAGATCTGAAGGCAAGTGTGTGTGTGCGTGTATTTAGAGTAGAAAAGAGAGAATGTGTTTGTACTGTCAAGATTCCCATGAAAGGGATACCAGGACCAACAAATATAGAAGCAAAAAAAAAAACAACAAAGCCCCAGTTATTTGAATTTGAGTAAATATTACAGAAGTTTCATATGCTTTGATAAAAGACGTAACGCTGTTACAGACTTGCTATGTCATTACAATGCCTATACTCTCCCAAGATGTTATTGTGCTAGTAGGAGGGAAATGCACTGTATCATATGCTATTCTACTGAGAATCTCCTTTCTTCATCTCTGACTGAATTAAAATTGAGGATTTAAATTACTTTTCTGTATGTTTTGCTACTGTACAAAAAGAGTTTGCTGTTTCTACTTACTAGGGTCTCCCTCTGCATCCAACAGTTTTCCAATGAGTTGCTCGTATGATGTGCCCACTGTGGCATTCCTGCTACCAGCTGCTACTGTCAGATGGTACAGCCAGGTATCCTAGGCATGAGGATGAAAACAATATGGAACAACTTCAGTCTTGTTTTCTACACATAGCTTTATTCCCCATACATTGTTTGATGACAAAAACTCTCTTGCTCTCCAAAAAAAAACCATCATTCATACCTTCTCCTGTTTTGTGCGAATGAGTAAGTATGTGGGACTCTGGTCTTGTGGGTGAATGACCAAAGTGCAGTGGGATGAGAGAAGTCCTCCACCGGTGGTTTCATAATCTTCATCAGAGTCACAGGAACGGTCTACTTCTTCCACTTTGGACTCACGCATAGGTAGATGCCCTAAGGGACACTAGAAAGATGAAGCAAGCTAGGTAACTCCAGCTAATGATCTGCTATGGATAAGGAACATTGGGAAAGAAGCTCTATCTCAAATTGTTAGCAGTTCTGTAATATGTGAGTAATTAATTATAATTCAGTCCTTAACAATAAAGTTAAATCATCTCACACTTGTACAGAAGCTTCTCCATGAACTAAAGTATTTTCAAACTCTGGTATTACTTCTACTATATTTCTTTTGGGGGGCATTTACAGGTCAGAATGAGCATATGAAAATAAAAAGATGATTTTCCTTTAAGCTACTGCTTTCCTCTCATTAGCTCTTTTTGTACCATTAGTTTTGCAGTGTAGGATGTGAGTTCTGATGGTCAGCTGCCCAATATCTTGAGCCATTGGGTTCTAATTGTGGTCAGACTTTTTGGATACTACTGGAAAATAAATACTTTTAAATTACATAAATTGGTAGATTCAGACAGACAGAGGATATCTATTGTGTTAACTCTAGAAGTTGATCTCAAGTATGAATCACAGTGTTCCTCGATAAGCTAAAACTTGGGTTTAGACATTGTTTAGAAAAATAATGGAGCACTGGGCCAAGTTTTCTAGAAACAGAAGAACATTACGCTGATTAAATGACTTTCCTCATTCCATCTTGTTGTCACTACTTCATTACAATATGCAAAATTTATCAGCTACTGTACAACATAGCTTGCACTAAAGTTTTCACTAGACCTAATGTAGCAATTGAGAAACAAGACCCATGGTGATCTCAGAAGCAGCAGTCACTTGCCTTTCAAGACTTTTGTAATTTTACATGATGTGGGTTTTTCCTTTAGCTACTTCTGGAAATCATGTAGAAGAGACTATTAGAAGGGGAGAAGTACAAGCAAGGAAGAGTTAGAAATGTGAGAGCCAGAAGCAATAAAAGGAAAGAAAATTTCGTAAGTGGGAATGGAGGGCTCAAGAAGAGTTACCTTATCCTCATGATTTCGGTAGTAGTAAAAAGTTTTTCCAATCAGTGCACACCAGACCAGCTTAGAATGACCATGCTTGACCTATATGGAGGAGAAAGAAATGCACAATGTTTTTAACATCAGCAATGCTGTTGCCACAGTTTTATAGAAGTTCCATTTTCAATGAATTATTGCTTATAGTACAGTATAGTATGTACAGTATAGTATGTACAATATAGTATATGGCAATATACTATATTGCTTATAGTATAGTATAGTATGTTAATATAAGCTCCTCCCAAAGCACACAGGGCACCATTTCCAAAAGCAAGTAGGTAGATCCCAGTTAAGTGTCTGGGACATAGGTGTTTGTGGAAATGTCATAGAGGAGAATAATTTCCAGAAACTGTACTTTGTACCAATGCGGTTGCAGTCTGTTACCGTGGAAGCAAATCTTCTGCTAAAACTATACAAGACGTGTCCTTAAAACTCTCCTACATCACCAATTTCAGATCAGTTAAATGAGAAGCTTTACACTTTCTTGGTATTTGTTTATTAAACTATGAAATGTTGTGATTTATGTTGAAGGAAAGCCTACATAAACTATGTCTGTTACTACTTTATTATCCGACAAAGTCAGTATCTCTTCATAGCCTTGTTTGTCCCATTCCTTATCATTAATGTAAACCTTCATCTCTGACAATCCTAAGTTTACTGCCAATTTTCTTTGTTTCACGTTCTTCTAGGAAATATTAAAATGCTAACTTCTTGCTGACATTTACTGTACAAACCAAGAAGCTGGTACTCTGTCGATACTGAACCAAGCTGAATAAAGTCAAAAGTAGTATTTTACCTTAGTGAGCCAACCTTTCACAGTGGGTTTAGTATCACTGTGAGGAACTCCAACAGGACTGGTCACTTGCACTCTAAGAATACTCTGTAGGACATGAATCCATTCCTCCAGGATGTTGGGAGAGTCTGCTGTCAGGAAGTAGGTTCTTTTCTCTGTCATGAGCTGGAAGGAGAAGGAATGAGGAAGTGTAAATCTGTACACCTTCATTCTTGTCATTATCTGATGAATTTCATTATCCCATTAGATTTTTTCCTGGTAGTTGAGGAGGGATATTTTTGCGTAAGAAAAAAAGTGCTAAAACTCCAAGCCTGAATGAAATATATGAAACTCAGATAGATAGCAAATTCCTGTGGGCGCTCTTGCTGTTACTCTTAGATACTGCAGCTTTACCTGTCTCTCATCCTGTTTTGTTTTCAGTGCTGATTACAGAATTAGTTGGAAGGGACTCTTAAAGGTCGTCTAGTCCAACTCCTCTGCAATGAATAGAGACTCGTACAGCTGGATCAGGTTGTACTTCTCCCTCTCTGCCCTTACTATGTGGCATTTCTGAGATAGCAGCTACTTTCTTAGGTCAGTGAGTACCCGGACACAACGACCCCACTGATGTTGACAAGTATTCATTTTAAAAGTTGCTGCAGAAATATTTTTTGTTGCTTTAACTTTGTATTAAATAGTTTGGCAATCCAAGAAGAAAGACGCCATGAATTTAAGAGTATTAAGCCTTAGCAACTTCAATTTTGTAAACGCGGAAGGTAGTTTCCAGGCCAGGCAGTGTGGCTTTCAGTCCAAGTATGACAGAAATTTTAATGTCTCCATTATAGTGAACTCCTTTAAAAATAAGGGCTTAAAAACCCAGTGAAGAACTGACTTGTAATGTTTGGAAACTGAATTCTAGTAGAAATCCAAAGCTTTAGGTATTTCTTCAGATTCTCCATACATAACCTTAGCATAGTTTGGGTAGGAAAGAACCATTAAAGAACATCTGATCCAGCTTCTGCCATGGGCAGAGACATCTGTCACTACATTACACACGTAAAGTCAGTGAGAGGAGTCTTGCAGAGGAGATCCTATGTACTCTCTGGCTTTAGTTGTTGTAAGAATTGCTTTTCTCTGTAGTTTACAAGTTCTCAAGTTGCAAAAAGGAAAGTGCTATAGTCTAAAATCAAATAAGGGAGAATTTCTTTCAACATCAAAAAAGCTGCATTTGGGTTACAATTTCTCCATTATTATTAAAACTTGTCTTGTGCCAGGAAACAGGAGCCAAAGTTAGCTCTTATCAGTTGAGATGTACAGTACCATTCTGCCTGAAATAAGTGCTCACTCACCCAGACATCAAGTGTATTGTTACCTGCAGGATGAAAAAGGAGTGCTTACCTGGAATGTTTGGGACCCTTCACCTCTGACAATTTGGCATGAGGAATTTAGCTCCATCTGCCCTTGTGGTTTGCGGATAACATCACTCTGGGGAAAGAAAAGCAAATAACATTTTAAGTAGGAAGAAATTATATGTATAATTTATATGTATAATCTCAAAGTAGTTAAATACAGCATTAAATAAATCCTTGCGCAGGTTGAAATCTGAAAAGGACAGAGGTTGAAGATTGCCAGGTAAAATAAGACAACAATGTGATCCCTTTACAGTACTGAAATAAGTCTCCTTAGCAGTGACAGACAATACAGCAAGGGTAAAAGCAACAAGTAGCATCTTAGGAAGCTCATATTGGACATTAGGAAAAAAGAATCAACAGCAATAAAACTTTCTTACTAGGAAGGCAAGACAACTCAAAATAGGTGCCCAGATTTAACGACTTTCCACCTTTGGAACTTTTTAAGACTCAGCTAAAGAAAGCCATGGCTGATCTGGTCTATAGCTGGTGATAGTTCGCTCTCAGTGCGCATCTTCCAGAATTCCCTTGCAAACAACAGTCTGGATTCTTTGCATGTATTAAGTTATGTATGTATGTTCTATATGTACAATTTACTTGTAAATCATGATAGATAAACATAGTAGCAGAAATAAAGATGCATTGTGCGCTAAGGTGTATTTTTGTATTGTCAGGATATGATGAAGAAAAAAAGTTGGAAATATATTTTATCAGTGTTTCTGACTGTCTGGGAACTGTTTGAGCACAGCCTGAACCAGTGATTGGGCATCTGGTGAAGAGAGTGGTGAGCCCTGGGAGCACAGCTGAAAGCAATTCACCTCTGTGACCACAAGAGGTGAACCCAGGGTCCACCCCTCCATAACCTCATTTAAGGACTGGTAGTCAAGGGGAATACATTTCTGAGAAAATTTCCTTCTGGGAGCTTTTCACTGTGTTCTTGCCCTTGGGACAGGGTAAGCTATTTTTATTTATTTATTTATTTATTTTTTTAGTAGCTTCTTATTCCTATCTTACGTGTAGCTTTGTTCAAGAGGAGAAAAAAAAATAAGGAAGGTGAATATTCCTAAACTAAGGTAACTTCACTTAGGATGCTTCCAAGTTATTAAAATATTTGGAAGAGTTTGAATGCACGTGCTCTCTTGATATTGTTTCATTAATCATTGTAAGGGAAAACATTCCATATGAAAACCTTTTTTAAATTGTATCCTACTTTCCTAATGCTTCCTTATCAGTTTGGAAGGCTCTGTGAAATTAGACAGCTTGGCTTTCCCTTCAGTGATAGGGTTTGGTTTTTTTTTGTTTTTTTTTTTTTTTTTCTTCTCCCTCTCTTCAAAGCACCCTATATTGGCTTGGCAAGTACTGTGCTCTCCTGGTATTTTCCTTTATTGTCATCTTAAACCTTACCAAACAGTATGCCTTCTTTAGTAATCTATATGGAGTCAACTAGAGGCATCAAACACCTGCATCTGTGAACAGCCCTCCATCTCCCAGAAGCTACATCTCCAAGAAGATTTCCTGCCTGAGCAAACAATCCATGGTTGAACGTGTGGGTGAAACACATAACTCTCTGACAGGGTGCTTGGTGATAAGCTTAGCCACAGCTGCACATTGTGCCAGTGCTGTCTGGAAGCAATTTAGCAGCCAGCCTTCCTTCTATGCTTCCTCACACAGGTAAATATCTCTGTGACTCACCGGAGATTTATAGTACATGATTTGTCTGTTTCTTAGTACAAACCATCGTCTCTTCCACATCTTCACCTGGCTGCCCATTTTCAGCAAGTAACCTGATTTCTCCATGGGTTCCTGGAGGTAAGAGAGCAAAGTAGGATTAGCATGAACCTTTCAAAATGCAAAGAAAAGCATGAAATTGAGCTGAGACATTTACTGTATCTTCTTCACATTCCTCTTTACTCTGCCAGATGGAATTAGCAGCCATTCAATGACAGTGATCTTCACTTAGTTCGAAAAAAAGCCCTACACCACGTGTCCAACTGTTTGATTTGCCTGAGCCACATATAAAATATATAATTTATATATATATACATAATAAACTACTTCTAATTTTTAATTAAAACATTAAAAGAAGGCAACAAAAATGTAAAACTAGTGGGGTATTTGATTTAGTTTTGTGAAACTAATGCACAGATCAGCTGTTTGTTTTGGGGTTTTTTTCCACATTGAAGACATTTATTTAACTCTTTTAAATGGCCAGTCAAGTTCACTAGAACTGCTAAAGCTGTGAGCCATTTTAATCACAGAACAGTAGAGGCTGGGAGGGTCTTCAAGACATCATTGAATCCAGCCCCCTGCTAACTCAGATCCCTCGAATAGGTTGCATAGATAGGTATCAAGATGGATCTTGAATATTTCCATAGAAGGAGGCTCCACAACTTCTCTAAGTAACCTGTTCTGGTGCTCCATCACTCATACCATTAATAAGTTCTTCTATGTGTTTGCATGGAACTTCCTGTATTTTAGGCCATTTCTATTTGTCTTATCACTACGCACTACTGAGAAGAGCCTGGCCACATCCAACTCCCAACTCCCTTTAGATATTTATAAATATCTAATCATCACAGCATGATGTTTAAGTGAAGAAGTCACTATCCTTTCTTCTTCCTTTGAATTTCCAAACTTGCTTAGTCATAATGGTATAAGGCTGTCACTTAAGGAAAATATGTCTTCAAAAATACAATATAGATCATCAGGAAGGAATACAGTCCTCAGTGCTTATACTTTTCTCTTACAGTGCAAATTCCACCATCAGTGGAATATGATGATGTCCGTTGTAGCTTGTGCTCTGGCTCTGAGTAATCACCATCCAAGGAATAGGCATCAGGAGGGACAGCATAGTCACTTTCAGAGCTCACTGAGGACATAGAAACACCTGTTGAAAACAAAGGAAAAAATTATAGCTAGATAGAAGCAGGCACAGGTGTAGCATGTATTTGATACTGCATACTTTTAAAAAATTCTTGAGTTCAACATTGAAGTTTCTTTGCTCAATAACATGTTATATCAGAAGATGGAAATTCAAAGCACACTAACCAAACTTCGGAGACTATTCTTTATGTAGGGAAAAAAAGATTTCTGTGAATGTTTCACCATTGGTGGGCATTGCTTACTCATCACAACAGATGTTAAGACCACACGTAATGAGGTTATACTTTATTGACTGCAAATTGTAAAGAATTTTCTACTCTAGGATCCAGTTTAATCTCTCCAGAAAACTGCCCTAGCCAGGACACAAATTACTTGGTGCCTCTCAAAGGTAAGAAACTTTTCAATTAATTATCAGTAAATGGCAGATTTAAAAAACAAAGCAAAACAACCAAACAAAAAAAAATTTTAACATGTCAATATAAGCTTGCTTACAAGGAGAAGTCATAAAAGGGAGGGGTCTAGAGGGCAAGACTTATGAGGAGCAGCTGAGGGAACTGAGATTGTTTAGCCTGGAGAAGGCTCAGAGGAAACCTTGTCGCACTCTACAACTATTTAAAGGGAGGTTGTAGCAAGATAGTGGTTGGCCTTTTCTAGCAGGTAACAGTGACCAGATGAGAAGGGATGGCCTCAGGTTGTGCCAGGGGAGGTTCAGGTTGGATACAAGGAAAAGTTTCTCAAAAACAGTGGTTAGGCACTGGAATGGGCTGCCCAGGAAGATGGTTGAGTCACTGTTCTGGTAGGTGTTCAATAAGCACTTAGGTATTGTACTAGGGGACATGGTTTAGTAGGGAAATGTTGATGGTATGTGGATAGTTGGACTAGGTGGTCTTGGAGGTCTCTTCCAACTTTGGTGATTCTGTGAAAAGCTATCAATGCTCCACTGTATGATGAATTTGAGGAATAATCCTTATCATCATCTTAGTTTAGCAACTGTCTGGATAGAAAGCTGCTAGCAGCAAAATCCATCTAAGAGGACAGGTTTCTGTTGAGTATCTGTTCATGTCTTCATGCATGCTGTGAGAACTTGCATTTGCCTGTGTGCCACTGATGTTGTTCAGGACAATTTGTAGGGAGAACACATGTGCTGCTCAGTAGCAAAACTCCCACTTTACCTCTTTTTGTTGCACGAGGGCTGCCTGGCACACTAGTTTTCCTGTTTTCGGATCCAGCAGCAGAATTCCTGAAGCTGGCATGGGAGCCACAATCATCATCGGAGCCTGAAGACTCATCTAAGAAAGGCACGTTGCTGATCTGTGTGGCTTTCTGGAAAACAGGCCTATATGGTCAGCATGTAAGGGAGGAGTTTCTCCAAGACAATCCCTGTTCACATTGCTTTGACTAATACTGTTCCAGGACTCCTCATTTTTCACCCTTTCACTTTCTAGGCTACAACCACTATCGCTGATAGGTTTCTACAATCTCATGGTGCAGGTTGCAACTTCCTGTACCAAAACTTGCTGCAGCATTCTCTATTTCCTTATAAATTTATCATTTCCTGTTCCTTCTACATTCTTTTGATCTCCACTCCTTAGCATTCTTTGATTTTCTTTTCTTCTCTGCGCAGCTTCAATCCATTCTGTCTCAAACTAGTGGTAGCCCTGGCCCATGCTTTTCGTAAGAGGGAAAACTGAAATAACTCCTTACCCCCTTCAATGTAGTGTAGACTGGAACTGTGATGTTTTTGTAGATGAGACAGGTAAATGGCCCAGAAGCTGAATATGAGAAATTTGAAACTGGAAAATTCAGAGAGAGAGAGAGGGGGGGGAAAAAAAAGAGAGAGAAAAAATACAATCTGGTGAAATGAAACAGATTTTAATGAAGAGGTACATATGTTTTGAAACACAATGGAGGACTGCCATCCTGGACTGTTTGGCCTCGGAAAGCCTAGAGGTTGCATTACTTGTTACATACTGCTATCAGAGACAGCTGCAATGTTCCTTTCATTTAGCCTGTAAGACATCTTTCCCCCCCCCCTCTCCCCCCATGCTCTCCATGATGTGATGGCAGTTGAGCAGACCAATTCTGAAAAGGTTAAAGCCAAAAGGGGCAACTTGTTCTCTGCTTCACTGGGAACTTTTTCATAGCTACCTTCCCTGGCTCACCAACAGGGAAAAGTAACAGTGAAATCACATGGCCAAAAGCATTTCACTGGCACACAGGGCCAGAACAGTTTCAGTAAAACAGAGATAACAGAATCCTGTGGAGATGTTACTGAATACATGGGCTTAAAAAATTCAGCAACAGTCACTGCCCTTTCTTTCGCTGTTATGGTTATCTGACAAATCAAATTTACTTTGAAAACAGGCAAGTAAATGAAGAAGTATAAATAGCCTATGCTGTCACTGTAATTGCTCTCTAAGAATGGATCTTGTCTAGAACTTACAGCAGCTGGGAGTGTCATTCACAGTGGCCACTTCAGACATCCTCATGCCAGACTTGGCCACGGCATAGATTCGGCTCTCCTGGAACAATACAATACCATGAACAGCAATGGTCAGACAAAAACACCAGTCCTGCAAAAAAGAAGTGCTCTTGGATCACATATCCCTTTTGGTCAGGAAGGAATGGCTCTCCAAGAAAAATTGTTCCATTCCACCAGATGTTGGATAAATGACTGTTAGTGGAAATGTGCATACATGTAATTCCCTGAACCACAACAGACTTGGTGGACAAGAGTGCTAGAGATGACAATTGCAAAATGGAGCACATACATAAAATTGTAAATAAGTAACTAAGTCTCAGCTTAGAATAGTTTTTTTTTCCTCTTCTTTTGTAAACAATGCATTGAAATAATCAAGAACAGCTCTAAAACAGGATAATTTATTGAAGCACCACCTGCAGAGGATTTCCCTTCTCTGATAAGGGAATGAGGGAAACACTTAAAATGATCTTTATGAGCTTGTGACTTAGCTACATCAGCATACAGAGTTTCATTTCTAAAGAAAGAAAAACTTTCATTTCTAAAGATCTCCAAGCTCTTCACAAATTATTTTCAATGGAGGAAACTTAAACCTGTAACTAAAAGCAGTGTTCCAATTAAGACAGTGTAAATTTGATAGAATCAAAGCTGGAAATCTGGATCCTCCTGCTGCTCCTTATAATGTACAGTCACTATCAAGTGTCAGGCAACACACGTGCATATACCTTACAGTACCTGATGACTGAGAAGTCAAGCATGCCAAAAACAAAAGTAACCGGCTTAGTATTATTTCTATATTTATGCAGTGTTATTCAGCCTCTAGTGAAATGCGTGCACTTTTTTCCCTACATACTTCCTATTCGGGATACAAAATCACAGAGAGTGGCTGAGACTGCAAGAACCTCTGGGTTCATCAGGCTCAACTCCTGTTCCAGCAGGAACATCCAGAATGCAGTTCTCAAACCCAAGTCTAGGTGGCTTCTGAACATCTCCAAGGAGGAGACCCCACAACCTCTGGGCAGCCTGTGCCAGTGCTCCATCACCTGCACAGAAAAGAGCTGCTTCTCAGTGTTCAGACAATCTTTGAATCTTCTGTGTTCCAGTTTGTGCCCACTGCCTCGTGTCCTATCACAAAAGAGCACCAAAGAGCTTGGATCCACCTTATTTGCGCTCTCTTTTCAGGTATTTATGCACACTGGAAAATCCTCCAAGCCTTCTCCCTCAGCCTTTTCTCATAGGAGGGACGTTCCTGTCCCTTAAGCATTTTATTAGTTCTTTACTGGACTTGCTTCAACAGCACAGTACTCCAGGTAGGTATCATCTGCCTCAGCCTGCTGTCAGTGCTTTTCCTAATGCATCCTAGGATACTACTGACCTTCTTGGCCACAAGGGCACGCTGCTGGCTCACGGCAGTCTGGTGTCCTGGTCCATATCTGCAGAGCTGCTTTCCAGGTCAGCCCCAGCTTTTTTATTCCTTCCTGGGAGCAGGATTCTACACTTGCATTTGTTGAATTTCAAGAGGTTCCTCTCAGCCTAGCTGTTTAGTCTGTCAAGATCCTTCTGAATGGCAGCACAGCACCCTGTGGCACCACCCACTCCACTCAGTCTCAGCAGTAAACTAGCCGAGGAGAAGCTTTATCACTTCAACCAAGTCACTTAATGATCAGTCTGCTATTTAATAATGATACTAAAATACACTTCCCTGACTCTGTTCTGAAGAGAAAATAATGGATTTTCTCATTAACTTTTCTTCGACTATGTTGTCAAGTTTCGTTCCCAACATGGTTCCATATGGACTGAATACAGGGAAGTTCTTTCAGAAAAACAGCTGCCATTATACTGGGATTTAAACTGATATCATAAAGGACACATCCAAAGATCAAAAATTAAGATTTCATAGTAAAAATATTATAAAACATGAGAAATAACACTGCGCCTTCAATTTGCACCTTCAATAAGCCACTTGTTTGCCAACACCTTTAAAAAAGCAAATTGAAAAGAATGGAATTATCTCCTAGGATATTGTATTGTTTTTTACCAAGTGTATCAGTTGGATTGACAGATTAGGAAGAGGACAGCCATTTGAACTAAATACTAAGAACATGACAACAGAACTAAGGATTAAGTTTTGATGACTCATAAGGATGAAACACAATGCAACACTTCTTGACTTTCATTTTTTTTCCTGTCTGTGTCTTGAGAATTATTTTTCTTTGACTGTTTTTTTCTTATAAAGGAAAAAGAATAAGAAAACTATCAATGGAAGTAACATGCCCCATGATTGAAACTATCAGAATAAGTGGTTCAGAAATGAAATCTATATCACCAGGAAACAGTTGTCTGATATCAAAAGCTGCTCTAGTTAGCCACTGGGCACTTCTCAAAGATGAACAACACCTCTTGGACTGTTGTCCCTGCATTTCTTACCCAGGAAGGAAATCTGTGCAGAGGTGGTGTGGGAGGTTTACCTCCTGGTTCAAGGACACCAGCCTTAGAACGCACAACTTCTCTCTGTTCTGTAGGTAAGTGGTTAATCTCACACATTCCAGCTTCTTCCCTCACCAAGTCACCTTCTGTCTCCATCTTCTCCAGCAGTGCGTCATCGTCAATGTCTGTCTCCTCCACTGGCCTGTGACAGACTGGGGAATCTTTTATGGGCTGGAAGGTGCTAGCCTCGAAGCTCATTACACGAGAGGAAGAACTAGTACCTGACTGTGGTTGACTGTAATGTCTTTTGGCTAGTTGGATACTGTCTCTTGGTGTACTGGGAGTTCGTATTTTTGGAAAGGTCATACTTGTGCTAAGTCCATGTTCTCTCTCTGGACGGGTGGAACATGCTGTAATGGCAGATGCTGACACAACTAGGGGTGGCTCAGCAGTTTGAAGATGGCCCTCAAAGATGCTCATTATTTCTCCTGAGAAAGAAGAATCCAAACAGTGGGAGTGGAACCTGGCATTCAAATCATCAGGGAAGCTGGCTCTGTCCAAAGTCACTTGTTTCAAGGTGCTCACAGTGCTATGGTTACTTGCTAAAGATGATGGGAAAGTCAAAGCCCCTAGGAGTTTTGTAGGCTCGACTGGAGGGTCCAGTGATGTGGGATCAGAGCACCCTAGCCTGTGTTTTGAGCTTATGGCTGAGAACGTGTCTTTCTCTGTGGAGAGATTCCAGCTTGTTGGGTCAGTCAAGAGCTTCAGTGTGTTCTGGGAAAGCAGAGATTTATCCTCTTCTTCCTCAGTAAAGTTATCACTGGCCAGGACTATGTTTGTTGTTGAAAGGACACGTTTGGTCAATCCTGTCTGACACACCTCTCTGAAAACAGGTGCAAGGAGCCCAGATTTCTGGTCAATCTTCTCAGGATAAGAGACCTGTGGTGCTCTGGGCTTCAGAGAATTACAGCTCCAAAGAGATTCCAAAGGAGGAATGCTGGTCATATCTATGATGAAGCAGAATACATGGTTAGGGCATTCAAATTCTTTACCGTCAAAAATGTTTCTTGCTAATGTAATTTCTTCCAGTTGTATTTCAGCAGCAGCCAAATCAAGACAGGCTAGAGGAGAGGCTCTGACCTAATCAGAACTATAGCCATCTCTCTTCCACAGGGACAGTTACAAGAGAAGTGTTAAATATTTAGAATGGTACAGAAAAGATGAATAGGAAATGATTAAATGATTAATCACAGTTTCTTACAGAAATGGAACTGAGAGACACCTAATGAAATTAGAAGGCAGTGTGTTTGAAATTCACAAAAGAAAGGATTTTTGTTTGTTTGCTTGCTTTTTATTGTTGTTTATTTTTTCTCCCTGGTCAACCAGAAGACAAGATACTGACCTAGACAAGCTTTCAGTTTAACCCAATAGAGTAGTTGTTTATTTCCTACTTTTATCCATATTCATGTCTCTTCTGTTAGAATTGCTCAGGTTGGAAAAGACCTTCAAGATCATGAAGTCCAACCACAACCTAACCATACCACCCTAACTAATAACCCTCTGCATAATCATGTCCCTGAGCACCACATCCAAACAATTTTTAAACACATCCAGTAATGGTGACTCAACTACCTCCCTGGGGTGTCTACTCCAGTCTTAACAGCCCTTTCAAAAAATAAGTTTTTCCTGATATCGAACCTAAACTTACCCTGGCACAACTTGAATCCATTTCCCCTCATCCTATCACCTGTCACAGTGAGAAGAGACCAACCCCGCTCTTAAGACAGGCATAAGAAGGAAATGCACCTGTCTACACAATGTTCTGTCAAAAACCACCTAGGTGGTCCAGAATACTGGTTAATGTGGATCTTTCATCTTCAATCCTTCCATTCATTTCTACTGAATGAGAACTTTAGAGGATGGGAAAGTGTGGATACAACTTTGAGTAGCAGAGGATATTATTTATCCAAGAAACCTACGCTAAAGCCCTGCAAATTTTCTGTGGCTCTTGCTCACCATAGCAAGCTCCTGTGGTATTCCACCGGATACTATAAACTCAGACCTTTATTTTCTAGCACTAAGCTTAAGAAAGAACACCACAAACAACCATGTTGTAGGTTCAGTCTTTCTTCTGTACTGTTAGAACAGGGACAACAAACCTCAAGGAGCAGCCATGCCTGAAGAGGAGATGAGGGGAGGCTTCATGGCGGCTTACAGCTTTCTCATGATGGGAGTGGAAGGGCAGGTGCTGATTTCTTCTCTCTGGTGACAGCAACAGGACCCAAGAGAACAGCATGGAGCTGTGTTAGGGGAGGCTCAGGTGGGGACAAGGTTCTTCACCAAAGTGTGTTCAGGCACTGGAACATGCTCCCCAGTGCAATGATCTAAAGCCTGCCAGAGTTCAAGCAGCATTTGGACAGCACTCTCAGACAGAGGGTTTGGGTGGTCCTACGAGGAATCACGAGAGGGACCCAGTGATCCTTGTGGGTCTCTTCAACTCGAGACGAATTCTGGTATTCTGTATTCTGCACTGCATCTGTGCCAACACTCCTGCAAGGCTGAAAGAAGATTGGGAAGAAAAACTCCCCAGATCTCCCTGGACCAGGCTCATCCGTGTTTTGGTGGTGGTTTTTTTGGTTTTTTTTTTTTTGGTTGGTTGGTTGATTGGTTTGGTTTCTGTTAATCTAGAAGTCTAGAGCTTTGACAATTTAATCTTTGGTTGTGATAAAACCCTATTTCATTTTTTTCATGTCTAATCTTCTCAACTACTCTTTTCTAGACCACTAGAAATTTCTGGAAGTCTAGCTAAGTTACATACATAATTTCCTGCAAGACGGGATGTGGTCACTTAATCACTTAGTGATTTTCACTAACCTTAGCATTTATATTCTGCCTTATTGAAAAGCAGCAAACCACAACATGCTGTATAATTTGCGTAAAGCTGTGCAGAGTCACATTCACCACATATTACTAAAAGCGCTGCCTGACCAAACTCCACAGGAATTATTTAAACTCCAGAGAGATTTAAGAGGAAGTAGAAATACACTGAAGACACAAAGTAACAAAGGGAAACACAAACAGCAGAATAAATCACAGTTAATTGTGGAGAGGCCAAAGCCCACTTTCAGAAATACAGCTGAGAAAAAGACAATCAGAGCTGCTCTGACCTTGGCAACTGATCCCAAGAAACTGGATGCTAACAAAGCTATTCCTAACACACAGGCCTGACATGCATTTTTGTTAGACTGAAAAAAGGCCATTCATTTTAAGTAAAATTGATAATTTTGCAGCTTGCTAGATGTGACAGTAGTTGAAGCAGAAAAGCTCTTAGTATTAGCATGGCAAGCAAAAAGATTTGTCCCTCTGCAGGGGCCTCTGAATTTAGCCTGGCATGGCGAGACCAGTGGGGAATAGAGCAGAACTATTTACTGCCCAGAGCACTGGGCTACAGGGAACACTTAATACCAGATTATTAACGCAGCTTACCAGCCATTCACTTTTTGTAAACAGCTAGAGCCAGAGGGAATGAGAAAAACCCAGCCAATAAAGCATTTAGCTAGAAACATGGTGGGATTTAGAAGGAATCTTGCCCTATTATTTGTGGAGTAACAGGAATGCCAGAAAAAGATTTCTGCAGGAAAGAAGTACCCCCTGCCTGCATGCGCCATGAAGTTCTGAAAATCAGCTCATCTTAGGTGATCAAACCAAGCACAGTGAAAAAGGGAAAGAAAAAAGTGAGAAAATGGTAAATATTTTCCTCTTTAAAATGTGTTGCAACAAAATATGCTGATTTCAAATTCTGGAGACCAAAGATCTCCATCTATCCTCCCTTCAGGAATCACAAAAGTGCAAGCAATATAAACTGCTTATTTCACCCCAACCTGATAGCAAAAAAGAACCGAGCTTAGAAAGGCAGATAGGACAGCTGCTGCCTTGGCCCATTCAGTATTCAGTTACTCAATTCAAATGTCAGCAGAGGAGGCTGGCCTCTGAAGATGAGGATGCTTCACATGAGAAAATGAAGTGAAATACCTCAGAGGTTTCTATTCTGCACCACTGATGTTTTCCTACAGAGTGCTTTTAATTCAGGATCTCAGTGGTTTACTTCATTGGCAAAATGGGGAGTCTACATTCAATCCTTCACAGAAAACCAATGAAGAATATTTTAAGACAGCTAAACAATGTTATTCCCATTTTAAAAACAGACCCTTTGAAAAACAGAACAACTATACTTCTTGCTCAGTGATGTGTTTGTTTCTGACAAAGTGAAGAATGTAACTCAGGAAGGCTGACTTCTACTCTTGAGATGGTTAATAGGCTACAACACCAGGTGAATGTAATTACCTTGCAACGTGTCCTGAAGGGCTTCAATTTGCTCAGTCAGTCTCTGATTACAGTTTTTCAGGTGGTAATTTTCTAGCTCAAGCTATGAAACAACAATAACAAAAACTGAAAATTAATGCATAATGTGTATGTGCTTGTGTTCCTATACACAGAACAAGTCTTCAACTTCACTTACATTCAAGTATCTGAACAGGAAAATGGAAAAAATTAGGTGAATTCTACCAGTCACCTCCTCCTCAGCAGCACTACTTACACTTACCTGCACTTTCTTAAATCACCTGTCTATTCTATTTGTACCCCTCAGATAGATCTTTTAGTTTTGTTTTCTGCTGTTGTTTATCACTTATTCCCATTTCAGAAATAACTGTTATGAAAGAGACAATCAACAGCACTTTTCCTCTATGTGTAAACATAGATCCCCATCTGCTGTAGAAGACCAAGGAAAAAAAAACGTTATACATTTGCAGTTTTGCCTTATGTCTGTAAAGGAATCGTTAGATCATGGCCTTAACTGGTAATTGAGCACCTGGTGATGGAGTATGGCTGGCCCAGGAAGCGCAGGTGCAAATAATTTATGTGTGCTTCCCACATGACCAGAAGGGCTTTCCTGGGTTCCTTTAAGGGCTAGCCTGTAAAGGGAGAACATCTCCTAGATGAAGGCTGTTTCCTTAAAAAGGATGTTTCATAGCCAGAGAGTTTTATCACTGCCTGGGTGAGTCATTTATTTATTTATTTATTTTTGTGTTTATGTCTATTGATATTTCTAATGATGCTTTGCCTGGTATTGTAGAGAATTTGTCAGAGGCAGTTTCATTGCTTCATAGAGCAAACAATGTCTTTGCTTGAAGCATATCAGTGTGCAATCTTGAGCACAATAGTGCACCCAACGAGGCTTTATTTTTTTGATTATTTTTGAATTAAGGTTGAAACCGTACTTGTGTTGCTTTCTAGAGTACTTCATTTGCAATGTAGATATTAAGTCCTTCAGTCACCTATCATTTACACACGTATGGTGTGCACCTAGGATCATCACACGGCATGATCTTATTGCTAATAAAGACACAAGGTGAATTAATAGTTCTGGATTCTCAGCAGTTCACTCTAAGTCAACCACTTTGTTTCCCTTAGGTTGTATCAGTCAGTAGTGTAGGTGCCCCTTAAGTTACCTCATATAGGAGAATTAAAAAAGCAGCAAAGTTCTCAAGCACACAACTGCAGAGGTAATCTAATGAGTTTACGGAATCATATCTCAGCATAACTAGTGTCCACAAAGACTACTACTTTCAGCTCCAACAAGGTGTTTGTTTTTTTTGTTTTTTTTTTTTTTGTTGTTGTTGTTGTTGTTTTTTTAAATTTTTTTTTTTTTTTAATGTATTTCTGGTGTAAGTTCTGAAATGGCTTTCCATTAGAATGAAAAAGAAAGGCTGGGTAGAATCAACTAAGGCATATTTAAACCTGAGCAATGACCCATTGTTACCTTTTCATTGCTCTGAAGAGTATTGAATTGCACCTAAATGAAGGTGTATGTCCGCAGGATGGTTAAATATGAGAGCATAGGTATGAAAGAATGTTAGGTAGGACAACAGGGATGTAGTGTGTCATTGAATGGCAAACTACGAAAGAACAAATGATAATGATTGTGTTACAGCTGCTTTGTCAGGAAGAAACACAGAAACTGCAACCTCAGAGAAGAAGGGAGGTAGAGGAAAACTGTGGAAAAGCCATTTGTGTTTAGTTGGTGTAATAACATTCTACAGAGCCTGTTTGGGCACTAGTAACTTAGCAGTCATTCATAGTTTGTCTAAATCAGTAAAGTAACCCTGAGGGGTGACTCTATTCCTGTAGTTGAATGTGTGCACTGGGGAGAAAAAAGGCTGAAAGACTCTGGCAGACTGACTGTCTTCAGACTATTGTTCCTATAGAAGAGCATACAGGCAATGCAGCCACTGCATTTACCCATAGCCTTGAAACTTGGTAGCAGGCTGCAGACTCACCTCTTTCAGCTTAAATGTTACCCACTCTTTAATCTTGGCAGCTTTCTCTTGAATGATTTTGGCTTCCTCAGTCCTCAGCTGTTTCTGTGTAAAAAAGAATTCTATGCATTAGGATGTTACAACTGACAGTTTTCTCAGTGGTTTACTGCATGAGTTGTTCACTGACAATCCTATTATAAACGTAAAACTTTAAAACTCTGTTTGGACATTGCTGTCTAGCTAACCATTGAAAATCAAGTTCTTTAAGTCACCTTATGTAGTCCCTGGAGTCAAATTCACAAGATTATTTTAAGAGCCTGTTGTGGAATAGCAAGCCTAGCTTAGGTAATGATTGCCCCTCTCCCATGGTTTTAAGTAGTCTCCAAGTTTTCCTGTTTTAGGTGGTTTTGCTGTGTTGAGCATCTGTAGTGTCCTTCCTCTCACCACCCCACCCTGCAAAATACACCTGCTGGCTGTGGTTAATGAAGAATTAAGCAGTGCCAGTACGTGATTCATAAAACAGTGTAATTCTTGCAAGCAAAAGCAATTCATTTGCTGCAAGTACTTGTGTACAGTACAGATTAAAGACATGAGATGGAAACTAACACACAAACAAATTGTTAGTAACGTGCAGTATTAGTAATTTTCTTTGAGAATGTAGAGAAAATGAGTGAACAGATCTAAAAGCTTAAGAATCTGATCTTGAAACAGTGAGATCTGCCAGGATGTTTTTTGTTGGTAGAAGTAGTTGTATGTTTACATATTGATGAAAGCAGTTTTTATTCTACAAAGCAGTGCTATGGAAATACAGTTGACTTGTACAATGAACGTTTTTCTCCCGAGTAGCTGATTGAGCAGCATTGCTACGTTATTTCTGCAGGTGTGTTTTCTCAGCTGCATTTTTCTCCTTTTCTGAGAATTTCTTCGGCAAGGCACTAGATAGGCACTATTGTCACCTGAAGCCTTCTGTTTATCTCCTCTATGGGTTCATCAGGAGCACTGTCGTAGAAAGGCCTCCTATCTACATTGTGGTTTAAATGACTACAAGGAGAAACTAGTACTAGAGGCATGGTAGGGAGGGGGAATATAATCTATGTGATATATTCAGCCTTTAATTTCTTTCCTTAAAGGGACAAAAAGTAATAGTTACTGGTAGCAGTTGGTGTTGTCAGCTTTTCTTTTATTTGCTGATGTGTACAAATATCACTAATTGTGAAAACAGAAGTGAATGTATTTTTTTTTTTCTGTTTTCTGAAGAACATAAGTTCAGTTACTGGAACTACTGTATTTATGTGGAGTTCATTAAGTTGCCACATCTTAGCATCACTCTCAATCACTGCATGTTTTTAGTCACCGTAGCTGCACATTTAAATGCTTTTATTCAAATGAGCTTCCTGACCTTAAAACAGACCCTGGCAACACTATGGGCAGCAATAAAATTTGTAGTAGAGCACAATGAAATAAAAGTAATCTAATCACGTGCTTCAAGAGGAGGATTTATTTAGTTTTTTTTCTCTCTGAACATAGCTGTGTGTGTTCCTAATTATCAGGTGCCAGTCTTTGCTAGAGTCATAATATTATACGTGACTGTTGATCTGAAATGATCAAATAAATATAGTGGATTTAACTATAGTCCTCTGAATAAACATCATATAGTTATGCTTTTGAATCCCTAATAATTCAGGAAGCAAGTGACAAGTGATTCAGAATATTGCTATACTACACAGTGAAGTACAAAACCATTATTTCAGTTAGGGTCCTAAACCAGACTAGCAACATTACGACAGCATTGTGACAGAGCTTACTAAGCCCAGTCTCCAAGCAGAACCAATTTGCTCAGGCACAGCACCCACAAATGTAGTTATTGTGCCTAAATATCCAGGAGCAGTTAGGGATTCATTATGTCCCATGCTATTGTGTGGTGCAGACATGACCTCAGTGTCCTTTTATTAATACTGTGAACTCTACAGCTTTCCCCAACCTGGTGAAAGCAAATAGAATGGCAACATTACAGCACTAAATGAACTTCCAGAACTCCCACTATCTCATTCCACTTTGAAATTAAACCAGTGACCCAGAGAGAGTGCTACTTGTCTGAAATTGTCCTCTTTTTGCTGGAATAAAAAGATTTCTGCTAAAAGAAATGCTTTTCCAACTTCTGTTTATTTATTTTAATTTAATCACACCTTGTATTTATGGGTAAATCAAAATTTCTTTCATCTTTGATTGCAATGACTGCTTCTAGACTTTAATCGCTCTTATAGCTCCTTCTCAATGTCTTGTTTTTCTTCCAGAAGAAAAACTTCATCTACGTTGTTTCTGAGTAAGATGGACCAGGGAAGTGACCTGAAACCAGAGACCTGGTGCCTGACCTCCACGCACTATACTTGATCTCAGTAAGTACCAACAGCTTACCAATCTACTTTGATTTTGAATTATTTATCAATTAGTTAAATTGAAAGTGCAATTCAAACAACAAAATTTTCCAAGTAAATTTCTGATAAGGAGTTTCCATTAAAAAGAAAGTGATTTACATAGTAATATAAGATTATCTCATTCCTCATATTCTAAAACAGACTACAGGGCCAAGGCCTTTACAAGAGCTGAAATTTCTGCTGTCAGTTTAGCTCCTGTCATCCACCAAATAAGAATGGAAAAGGCTAAGAGGTTGTCTTTTATACTGAAGGCATCTGGCAAGATAAGAACTGTGTCAAAGAATCCCTGAAGACTAGGAAAAGCCCCTTCCCAAGATGCAGCCCACACTGAGTCAGAGATGAGCCCTGCAATGAATCTGTAGAGCAATCTATATGCTAGGAAGCCAGACAAATACCTAGATTTGAGCATTACAATTTAGGGTCTCACCACTGATTCAACAGTACTGTAAGCCCTTGAATGATATCTATTAATCTTTTGTAATGAAGAGACAAGTGCTACTGGGGCTGAATGAAGGGTTTGTCTGAAAAGAGAAAGGAAGGAGAAAAATCTCACTGAGGAAGACATCATTTGAGTTACCTTCAGATCCTCTGCAAGAGGCTAATGTGTAATGCAGACAAGCTGTACCTTTGAACCATATGTTACAAAGTCCCTCTAGCTCACGAAGTCTACAAATCTGCGTGCAGAAGAGGCCTTTACCTGTTTTGCTAACTGTGTCTCCAGTCTGCTAATCACATCTTCCTTTCTTTGCACTGTACTCATCAGCTCTTGATATTTCCTGTACAGAGTGCTGTTTGATTCACTAGTCTTCATGTTGGCTAGTTTTATCTCCTCTCCCATAACTCTGACCTGTAAGGACAATAAGAGGGAGAACAAAATAAAATAAAAAAATAAAAAAAAAGCAAATGAAGGAGCTGCTTGTTTAGTGGTAAGACCCTTACTCGCAGAATATTTATTATTTCATATTTTTGTAGTCAGAATAGGAAGGAAAAACCTTAACTAGTGTTTACAATAAGGATATTGTCCATTTGTTTGCACTGCAGAAGGTGTAACAGCTGCAAACTGAAAAATGAGCACAAACGCACTGTGAATTGTTACATACTTACATGTTATCAGTCAGAGAGACTGTGCAGGCACTAAAGTCCGTACAGATATTTAAGCAAGGTACACCACGTTTTCCTCCTTTGCAATACTACATCCAGCTTTTTAACCCCATTCAGCACTGAAGTATACACCAGAACAACTTTTCTCTATGATCTCCAGCTTAAGATACTGTTTTGGTAACTTCTGACAATTTGGTAAGCATATTTTTATAGATCTGCCTACTCTTGAGCTCCTGTGAGTGCCAACACTTGGTGATTCTCCTGCTGAGATAAACAATGTAGTGCCCCCTCACTACTGACAGGTTTCAATGCTTTAAAATTTAGTTGCTGCTGGAGCCTTCTAAATTTTTAATTAATTTTGTAAACTTCACTTTCTTCAAAATCAGTATCTCTCAATATCCAGTCTTTTTTTAATCTCTACTTCATCGTAATGCAGTGGATTATAAATCTTCCATTCCTAAAGTGGATTTCTGCTAGCTTAATTCAAATGTTAAATGCAGTATTTAACAACAAGAAGATATCTGACTCCAGTGCATTCCAGACAGACTGAATCTGCAAAATAACCAGTTCCAAGTACTGTTAATTTGCCCTGAGTTTGGAACCAGAAAGGCAGGCACTTCACAGGGCCCGTGCAAGTGAGTTATTCATGCTCTGTTGAACAGACTGCACCTCGTACTGGCAGCTGCGTTTTGTTCTTCTGTCTATGTTAAGCAGAGAAGCACAATGCCTCTTACTCATTCTGAGTAAGAAAGGTAGGCACTCAATATCTGAGCCAGAAAACTGACCCTGCTGAGTCAGATGTTTTCATTAGAGTTTAGGGTGATTATAGTTTTTTTTTTTTTTTTTTTTTAAAAAAAAGGCTCCTTCTTTCTCTATGATGCCCAAATGTTGACTCTGTGCTAAAGGCACAGAGTGGGGACTGCAAATACATGATTTCTTTAATTGAGGTTGGCAGCTTCAGGGAGCCCATTGAATTAACAAATCCAATCCCTCAGAATCCTGGAGTGAAAGAAAACAAGGGATTTTACACTTGATGCAGAGCCCTCTCATTTGTAAGCTGCTTCTCATTCATTAGAAATACATTTGTTAGCTGAAAGGAATGGCCCTACTCTATTCTGTTGTATCTTCCGGCTCTTAGGTAGCAGCAAGGAATGCCTCTAGCAACATTTCTCTAGGTGGGGTCAAAGTGCTAGAAAGGCAGACTATATAGCTTTGAAGGTTGCTGGTCTTTGGGACGTACCCTATACAAAGCTGCAGAACCTTCATTTGCCTTAGGGTGCTCCTTCTACTCCTTCCCAGTCAAGTACTGTTTTGCTCATTCCCTGGCTTGGATTTGACTTTCCCTACATCTGCCTCTTGGTATCATTGCATCTTCCTATATCACGGATGCTATTCCTGATGCAGTAACAGTCAACATTACCTTTGTTCATCTGTTTTTGTGTGAACTTATTGATATTACTCTCATGAACAATTCTTGTTCTTGGTTGACAATTGACTGATCTTGCCTAGAGGCCAACAGCATGCAGCTAGTATCCTTCCTAAATTTAAATTGGTCAGAATAAAGAAATCTCACCAATACAGAACTGATGGAGGTTTGCAAAACTACATTTTACAGATGGAAGTTCCTAATTCTGAGGTGGTGTTTTCCAGTGCTTGTAACAGTCTGTTCAGTCCTTCACTGCCAAAATGCTTGACAGCCATTCCCAACCATCTTGGATAGTTCTTAGTTCCATGCTTTAATCTCTGACGCTATGCTCAGTTCTGTAGTTTTTGACCAGCTGGAGGGAGCTGGTTCAATTCAAAGCCTCCATTTAGCTGTTGCTTGCAGTGATGCAGGAGCCCAAGCCACCTGGCCCTTCCTGGCTTGTGTTACAATACAATTGTGTTTTACAGTGCAGACTGTGTAATAATATGCTTCCTAAAGTTACGTTATTCTTTGTCCACAAGTATGAAGCCTTTCTGTCTACATAGCCATTACTCAAGGAACACAGAAGTACTAGCTTAGAAAACACACCTAATTTTCCAATGGCTATAGTACAGTGCATCATATCTTGCTCTTACTGCTTTTCTCTGTCTCATTTAGTGCAATTACTGATGAGAAGAAAGACTAAAATAACTGATTGGTTTTGCAGAGATGCAATGGTTCTTCTGCAGAATTTTTCTACTTCTAGACATTTCTCTACCAGTACTGCTTATATATTTATTTTCTGAGGACCTGCCAGACAGCTTTATCTCTGCAGTTTAATCCTGAGGTACTACATCCCCTAGCTTTTCCTAAAATTAGTGTGCCTGTCATAAGTGAGGAGGTAAAGGCTGTAAAGTAGAGTGACATATATAAAGAACTGGTTTTCACTTCATGTGGATGCATTTGGGAAGCTGTTCATACTTTAGACTCAAAGACCAGGAAATATGACCTGAATATCCATTTAGTGTGGTAAATCAATGTTCCCTAGTATAGTACAAGGTGCTGTCTGTATGCTAAACTGGAGGGAGTTTAGAGTAAGTTCCTACTTGGCTTGCACCAGAGCAACATAAGAGAACATCTTACCTGTTTCTCTGCATCCTCAGCTCTTTGTTCTGCTTCTATCACTCTCTGTTCCAATTCTTGCATCTTCAGAGCCAGAAAAGAAGTAGGGAAGAGGAGGGGGAAAAGAAATAATAATCACCTGGAGATTTATTTGTTAGAATTCAAACCTTCCATTCCTTAGGTAGGCCACAGCTTTTTGGCATCTCTTGGGTTAACTGGTCAACTCTGGACTGCGGAAAAAAGCCTTTGACCTTTCTCAGTCATCTGCCCCAGTCTGAATTTACTGGAAATGTTTCCTCGTTAGTGAGCTTCATCATTCATTACATGGGTCAAGAAAATAGTTTCAAATCCTTGACCTCATCTCTACAATTTATGTGCGATAGGCTGTTCCTGCAAGAAGCCTGCCTACAGTTCACAGTTTTTTCCTGTTTTCATTTCATCTCAAATTTATGATGGTGAAGAAAATAATCACACCTTGGAAGTCCCTCAGAAGGTTCTCTATTATGTCCCTTTATAATCAATGAATATTTTGGTTTAGCTTCAGAAGTATCCTAGACTTGTATCTGATAGGATTATGAATGTTCTTAGTTTTCATTTTAAAGAACTTTGCAAACTAATGGTACTTAATCTGAGCATTGCTTCTACTGAAACATGATCTACAGGTAAACAAATAGCTTCATTACTTGTGAAATACAGATGCATTCAGTGTTCTTCTAACAACTTAACAATAATCTCCCCCACACCTCTGTTTTCATGTTTTTATTTTTAAATAGCAGTAGGATTTCATTTGATGTTTGCAAGGTCATCTTCCATCCTCACCCCTATTTAATGGGTCTCAGGTTTTAGTCCAGTAATATCTATGTCACTAAGTTTCAGCCATTGAGCTACACTGAATTTTCAGCATTTACTAGTGTTTTACTCATGAAAGAATGAGAAAGAAATAGCTTCAGTAAATTAAAAGAATCATGCCTCAAGCAGGAAACTTGACTATAAGGGATACTGAACTTCTCTTTGATACATTTTATGACTCTGGATAAAAGTCAAGTTGGACACTATTGGAACAGTATCAACGCTTTTGGAAAGGGAACTTCATTCATCTTGAGTTGATTACCCTGAAGGCAGATGTCAGTATTCCTATGTTTTCATTTACCATCCTTTAGATGGCAACAAGACTCCTCTTCATATGTTAATCATGTTAATCAAAAAGAGCAAATTGATACCTACTGAAAAACTTAGAATTATATGCACATAGACACATCAGTGATCATGTAACTAAAAAAAGCCATGACAAAGGAATGCACACCATGGAAGTTAGAAAGTGCCACATGTAGATACCTATCAGATACCTATCTGATTATTATTATTATTATTTTCAGTATAGCAGTCAAGGACAGCACAGTTCATGGAGCTTAATCTCCAAATAATTGAGGGCACTTCCTTGGCAGAGAAGAGAGATGCTACGAAAGATTACCCAGACAGCTGAAGTCATAGAAAAGACAGAGTATTTGAGAAACTTAAGAGACTGAGGTCTAGGCAGTTAACGTTACAGCAGTTGTATGGGCACAAGCCTTTGTCCATTAGGAATAGTGGTCTCCTCAGGCATTTTTCTGTCAGTCTTGGAATAGCAATCACCATAGACAGGTAATAGCAATTGTGCCTGCAAGAGACATGCAAACTGGAAACGTAATACACTTTAGAAAGCAAAGGCTGTTTCTAACAGTAGATTCTAAGTCAGTTTCTTTTAGTTTTCTCATGAAATGATGGGAGCTACATTCTCAGCGCAGTTTGGATGAATCTGTAGACTTTTCCCCAAAGGCTATTCTCTTAGATGTACAACTGGATTCTTCACAATGGGAGATCTCCATGAAAGACTCAAGTTATTTTAAAAAGGCAGCATTGTTCTGGCTGAAAGAAAAATACTTTATTGTTCCAGCCTCAAGACAATTTGTTTTTTATTAGTAGTTGTCCTGGTTCTTGATCAGGATAAAATGAATTATGTTGGGACCATTCCTGATCACTAAAGGGTTATGAAACTTCTTGTGCAATCAAAATGATCTGGCTAAGTTCCAGGCAAATCAATTACATCCTGTCACCCTAATCCCCTCTGTAACCTTAAATGAACTTGCACTTTTCTTAACTTCCTCTACTACTTTGTTGGGTTGCCCTACTATGAACTGTTAAGTAACCACTGCATTTCTTGTAGACGAAAATGATTACTTCACCCATCCCTGGTGCCAACTATCTCACTGGAGAACATTAAATTTTAATACATCCATGCTTGTAACGCTCTTTCAAATCCCTCAATGAACTAATAGTAATATTTGGTATTTACATGGGTCCTTTCATTCAAAATGCTTTATAATTTGACAAATGCTACTAAATAACTTGACCCAGTTCACATAGAAAAAAATTAGTGGCAAAGCAAATCCAAGTAACTCTTCTCCCATACACTAGCTTGTATGAAGAGAGAAACAGGCCCAGTTGTACAGCCCTCTTTGCATGAGACAAAAGAGGCTTTTTTAAGTGTTCATTTTTATCGAATTAGTACAGAAACTGGTAAAAGCTAGACAGATGGCCCTTAAAAGCTGCAAAAGATCCTTCTATTTGCCATTCAGATAGGCTTTCTCTCTCCTGACTGCTCAGAACATGCAAAATAAAACTAAGTAGAAAAAAGTTCATGCATGTTTCAGCCTCAATTTCCTCTTGTTCTCTTCAAGACCTCACTTGTAACCAGGTCGTTGTGCTGCCAAGACAACAGCTTGCAGTGTCACTCACCAGCAGAGCAGCCAGAATGGAAATAACTGGCTGATTCCAGAGACAACGGGCCCCTGCTGATGGCTGAACCAAGTAGGCATTCATGGCTATTGCATGCTAGGGGAGTGCAGGAGGACAGCAGAGTGCTGCCTGGGGCATTGTGCTGAGGCACCTTGGCATGCTCACCTGCAGCCAGGCGTGAGCCAACCCAAGCAGTGCTGCTGGAAAGCTGAGCCCAGGTTACTGACGTGGCAACTCACGCCATGTGAACTGCGGTGCTGGCAGTTAAACTGCTGGGTTTAAAATTCTTCTTGTTCTGAACAGTGATCTAGATTATTTTGTCTAAGCGGATTTTAAGAATCTGAAGGATTTAAAATGTTAGCATGCATTGTACTATGAGTGATTTTTTATTTATTTTTTAATTTAGTTTTTTGAGTTAAAATAGTAAAATATGCTTTTAAATCCAAAAATCAGTTGAAGAATGATTTAAAGTTGAGAACCAGGTTTCCAAGCCTTCAATCAGTAGCTTTCCCTGACAAAGCCATGTTTGATTTAAAAAAAAAAAAATAAATAAAATAAAATAAAATCCCATTGCTAAAACCATATCAGGGGTTCTCAGGAGCACCACAGGTTGGCCTCACAGTTTCAAATGGTGTCCATTTCTCGAGATTCTCTATCTTCCCTCAAAACTCGTAAGAAATGCAGTATAATTTCAAAAATGTCTGTATTTCTTCATTCTCACAGATGGACCCAATTATAAACAGAATCACAGTTGCTATAGAATAAAAATATAGATAATATCTCTAGATATTATGCTATAGATAAAAATCCCTGGAATTGGCATTATAAGGCATAATACATGCATCTTTTTTGGTTCTGCATCACTGCCTATCTGAGTAGAAGGAGGCGCTGTGGACAGGAACCTTGACATACTATGGGGCCTGTAGGGAAGAGAAATAAACCTCTGAGGCAGTAATTGCAGAACAGTTGGGAACCTGAGACAGAGGAGACTTGCCATCAACTGTGCAGTGGGAACATCACATGCTTGAGCGCCTTCTCTAGGTTCTTGAGTCCACCTGTGTCAGGAGAGGACACGAACTGACCCACATTCGCTGGTGCTCTGCCCTTCCTGTATGACATTCAGAGTAGGAAATTGCAAGCCTGATAGCTCTTTGACCCTCCAAGTGAGCCTACAGAGTGCTGTACACGTAGTTACAGAGTAACCTGACCACTGAACCAAGCAGATCCTTAATTTTAACAGAGAGAATGTTGCTTTGACCAAATGGATGGGTGAATTGTCATAGGGCCCTTTCCTTGAGCAGCCCCACACAGCTGATTACAATTTTGTTCTCTGCTGTGGCTTACAGACATCCCTAAACAGACAGTCCGAGAGGTGCCTGCCAAATTTGCTCTCCGAAATATTGATAGATGGGTTTCTCTGTTCTGGAGAATAGTCAAGAGTTAACAAAGCACATGGCTACTTCTCCTGCATTATGGAGTCTGTGGAGTGCTGCACATCACAGTTGTTGTTACCAGACTTGCACCGCATGCATACATGATTCTTACACTCTTTTGTCTAAATCAACTTTATGACTACTTTTAACATTCTCAAAGGCAAACAATATCTAAGGTCCACCTCCAAATCTGCCTTCAAAAGATGAACAGGGTACTAGAATTGCATTATTTCTTAAAACAACACGAGAGGCGGAGTCACTGTCTCATATAAAGTGTAAAGCATTATTGGAAATGTAATTAGACTGAAAGCAACAATAAAAATCACTCCCCTCTGAAGTTGTTGTCATTTAAAAACACAACAAATAAAACCAGGCAGGCTTAAACACACAGAGGTTACGTAAGCCAAAATGGAGCACATCTATCATCAGGTATAGCTTAAAAGCATTCAGAGTAAACTGCATTCAGTCACAAAGATTTCAACTTTTATTTTTATTAGCAAAGCACGACTGAAAGGAATTGTACTCACTTTAATAACAGCGATTGAATGGCTGAATAATCTTTAACTGGACTGAAATATTGTAAGTCACATTTTGAAACAAGGAACTCCACAGTGAATTACAAACTTGGATAATGTGCAAATTAGAGCTTAATGAAAAAGCTTGAATTCAAATTGAAACGTAAACTATTTTGAGATAAAGAAAATGTACACCATGGTGGAAACAAACAATCAGACAAAAACAAATAAAACAAACAAAATCCCCACCAAAAATACCTATATCAAAATCTCTAATCTTTGCTACTCCTCTCCCCTAAGATTGCAGGCAAGTTCATATAAAGCACTTCAAAGAGTTTGGTAGGAGTTGCCTCAAAACGAGATACTCTGCAAATTTCTAACATTGTGATCTTGAAAAGCATCTTAGTTCTAATCTTCAGCATCTCCAGAATGTTTTGACTGGTTATGCAATATTATTCTAACATTATGGCAATACATGTACCACTGCCCAGTCTTACAGTATAATTTCTCATCTTATAAACTTTTCTATTGCCAAGCCTACTACTATAATTACAAGAATCCACCTTTGCTTTGTAGCTGCCTCACACATTAGAGGTCCAGAATCTTGCTATGGTGTTTTCCAGTAGTCAGAATATCTGCTGATTTTCCAACAAACAAATCCAAGTACTTATTTTCACTAACACCATTTTATACCACTATGGCAACATCCCTGTACCTCAAGAGATATAAGAAAAGTGAAATGACTTAGTGTAAATCAGAAAGAGATCCCTACTGCAGGTAGGACTTTGCCTGATGGGCCAGTATTTAGAGAACTTTTGCTTTCCTGCTATCATTCAGAATGAAGCCGAAGTCACCGCTGTCTCACCTTCTCAGCTAACAGCTCTCGGATCTTGCTTGCCTGCAAGCGGAATTTGAAGAGCTGGGACTCCAATGCAAGGCATCGCTTTTGCCAGTCCATACAGCTGCCACTCTCCTCTGTGAGTTCAGCCATTGTGAAGTTATTTGTTCACCTGGGATACCTTCTCTGGTGCTCTAAAAATCCTAGAGAAAAGAAGGGGAAAAAAACCAGCATTTTAAACTGGCAAACTTTTCATTCCTTAGGCCTAGTCTTCCTCAGTTTAGTCAATAGGACCGGGAACAAAGGCGATTTCTTCCACAAGCCGACTATGAAGTGGTGCTATCCCAAGTTATAGACATGCCCTCTGCCAGAAGTTTCTCTTTCTAGTGCTGTTATGGATAAACTGATCATACAACAGTAAACCAACTTGCGCTGACCTTGCTAATGGTCAGGATGTGGGTAATTATGTGAACTCAGGAGAACTTGCCCTCATCACCCTCTCAGTGGGGAGAGAATGATGGTTTCTAGCTGATGAGCAGGGATGAACTCTAGTGAGCAGTGATATCTTCCACAGACACATGCATTTGGAAGAGGGTGGAAATCTAGAAAATGAAAGAGCACAGCTGCATGCAGCTACAGATATTACAGATGAGCATAGTGAAGCATTTAATCATACAAAAGACAGTCATCAATGGGTAACAGATAAATATTCAAATAAACTTTTACCTTTAGACTAAATAATTTGCTAGTGCATCACACTGCAAATTTCACAGCCATTTTGCCATCCTTTCAGCCCTGCTCAGCCTTTTCCTATGAACTAGAAGTGTTTTTTCCCCCACCTTCTTCATACCAGTGTGGTTGCAAACTCTCAAGTCAATAAAACTTTTAAAATATAACTCACTCATTACCAATTTGAGACACCAGTGTCTTACATCATGTAGACTGCTAAGAGAAAGTGACATATGAAGTAACACTGTCCACAAATTGCATCCAATTCTTAGTTAATCTCAAGAATTCCTCTTCCCATCTGAAAAAGACAGTGAGCTGTCCTATCAGCTCTAAGTCTCAGAATGACTTTTCAAGTCCTGCTCTCTGGAAAATGTAAGGCAATGCACATGCTGCTCAGCACTGACAGCAGAGCTGGACACAAGGCCTAAGGAGGAGCTAGAGATTCTCTTGTGCTTTGTAAGGTCTGTGCTCTCCTTACCAGCCAGCTGGCATCCAGGTTTTGTCATATCATAAAATAAACTTTTCTAGCCTTGAACAGCCCCAAGTCTGGGCAGGACTCCTCTCCACCATTTTGGCATATTTGATGTTGCAATAGGACCTGCCTACAGACAGGGATAAACAAAAAATCAGAAGAAACAAAGTTACACAACATGAAACCCTGAAAGCTTGTACATTTTCTCATTCAAGACTCAGGTTAAAAACACAAACCTTTACAACACGACCATGCCTCTAACGTTATCGAGCACTGCAGAGAGTACAAGAGAAAGCCTTGAACATTGGAAGAACTAGACACAGTTACTCAAGACACATTCAACGCAGATTATTCTTCTACACACATCGTGTTCCTGTTTAACTCTCCAGGTACACATTTAATGCTGAATTCCAGAAATAAGAGATGGAAAGAACCTACTGGGTTGAGTAGACAAATCTTTTAAAGTTAACCACGGTCAAAAACCAGGAATTTGTTTTTTCCTATGTTTACAGACCTTTTATATTATTTTCCAATAAATACATTTCTAGACCTTTTTTTTTTTTTTTTTTTTTTTTAACAGTATATCTGAAAACTATGAATATGCAAAAAGTGCACTCGCATTAGAAACCTGATGTATTCCATGCTTTCAGTCAGACTCTGAAATAATATCAGAAGACCTTATCCAACAAAAAGACCTAGGAAGCAAAAAGCACTGTAAGTCCTTATTCACACTTGCTGACTAAAATGAAGCTTGCAGAAGAATGGAAATGCAAACTGCTGGACAGTACTGCTTATGAAAAAGATACAAAGAAGCATACACAGAGAATCCATGCACTGAAAGCCTGTTTGCTGCTCTGTGTACAGGCTACCAAGAAAAGAAGTTGCAGCTTTTTAAACCAAAACCTACTTCAGGTGACCTGAGCATCTCTATATACAAGCTTGCAGGAAAAAAGCTAACAAGGAGAAAGAATATGATGTGGATTTCCAAGATGCAGATAGGAAAGCATCAGTGCAGCTTTGGGACATAGAGCTCTTTTTCCTTGCCTCCCCCCATCCCCCACTGCAGCACCATTCAATCCCTCATTTCCTCCATGTCAACAGCAGCAAGAGGAATCACGTATTCCTGCTCACACATGCTGCTGTGACAGATGGTCCATCTCTTCAGCACAGACAAGCAAGCAGCTTGTGGTCAGTTTGCCCAAAGTTCCTTGTCCAAAGGCAGCCTGTCTCCATATCACTGCTGGAAATGACATCCATCTTGACAAGGAGTCAAGAGACTTGAATGCTCTACTATTGTCAGTTCTGTTGCTGACCTCTTTATTTCTGTGTTTCATCCTTCCCAGTCTGAGGAAGGTCAGTGACAACAAGTCCATTATCTTGAACATTTTGAACAATCTAAGCTAAGATTTAAAGCACTCCAAAAGCTCCACCTTTACTATATCTGTTCCTGTGCCACTAAGCAGGCTTTAGTGACTACAAGCATCATATGGGTGTCTTCAGACTGAAACATCATATGCAGAGCATTTCGTTTCCACATTTGTTTTACATTACTGTAACAGAACACAGGCAGTGAGAGACAGAAAACACAGCCTCTATGCTCTGAACATCGTTTTTACTGCAGCTTAAAGATTTCACTTTGACCAATCTCTGCAGCCATCAGACATCCTGTGAACATGACAGATAGTGGAAGATTATCTAAACAAGCACTTCATTTAAACAAAGAGATAGACCTAGCTAGGAACAAGCGATGTCTGAAGACAAAACTAAAGATGCTGAAGACATCAAGAGCTGTAATTCCACAAAGTGGAGAAAGCTGTGGTTTAATTTTGTTACTTGGTAACTGTTTAGAAGTTTTGTTTTGCTTTAAAATGGGCACAGATTATGTAAGATGTGCATAATGATAGTGCCTTTAATCAAAATGAGAAGTGGCTGAGCATTAACAGACATTATAATACCAAATGAAGGTGTACAGTCCAGCAACAAGCTGTGCAACACTACGAGAACAAACATTTGCAAAGCCAAAATAGTTATTAGTTCATCAGCTTCATTAAAACAATGAATCTCAAACTTAAAGGGACTTCTCACCTGCTCACGGGCAAACTCGGAGCTTCCCTGAGTTGGAGCCAAAGCAACAGGCCAAGACTTGGGAAAGAGCAGTGAAGTCACTCAGCCTTACTGCTTGTACATCTGACTTTGTAAGGTGAGAATGCTTAAGATGTCCCTCTGGTTGTATCTGCTCTTCAGCACAGCTGGCTCATATTTTGCAGGTAGGAGAGCTTGAAGTTACCAAGTATATGTAATAGTGTAAGCACACATAACACAGCAGGCCACTTAATTCAGAACAGCAGGTACGTAGATGAATAAAGGAAGGCACATTTTATCCCCTTTAGCTACATACAGCAGCTGTTAGTTATTTTGTAGGCAGGTAGTTTTCTTCAGTAGTAGGAAGTTTTCCAGACAATGTGCTGGGAGGTGGAAAAGGGGACGAGGAGCAAATAAACAAAAATTTTAGGAAGGAAAGCCAGCATTCTTCAGCAAGCACCAGTACAGCTTATAGAAATACAGTCTTTTCCACAGTCCAGCCCAGCAAATTACTAGAATCTCTAGCCCCAGTTCCTTGCCAGGCATTTAACTAGGCTTTCACACACTTCACAAGAGTGTAGGATTTCAATCTCAATTACAGGTATCAGCCATTCTCAAGCCAAAAGAAATGCACTAGTTGTGGAAGGATCCTACAACACTAATTCTTTTTACTGGCACCTCTGCTCTGGATGTAATACTTCAGCTCTCAAATGAATTTTTTCATATAGGCACAAAGATATTTTAGTCTTTTTTCATACAGTTTAAGTCCACTGATATTCAATGAACCTGATTTACTGCACAGTTTATGTCAGAGCAAAAGTAACTTCCTCAGCTAGACCAAAACTGCTGGCTGATCTAAAATACCCAGATCTAAGTCTGAGACTAGGAGAGGTGTCCCAGGTCTGTAAGACTCATTCCCTCTAAACTGTGGACAATGGCATCATGTAATCCCTTTTGTAAATAAACATAGCCATTCCCTAGAACCACACAGGCATTTTTGCTCCCACTATTCCTGTTCTAAAACCTCACCCCTCTAATGAGCCGCCTTGTAATTACCAGCATAAATGTAATCATAACTAGCTTGTATCTGTTCATTCTTGCAAAATATTGTCCTTCAGCCTAACTCGTTTTTTCCCCTCCCCTCCCTCGTATTTGCCCCTTGGTACATTCATAGATAGCAAAAGCGTCTCCTTAGAAAATTCATTTTACAAGGCCAGAGATAAGGAGCTCTTGCAGTCTTCTAAAAAGCTTACCACCTCCTTCTGCACCTGTTCCAACTTCAGTGCATATAAGAGGTGGCTTTTGTCTTTCTCACTCCCCTTCATGTACAGGTGACCACAACTGCAGCTGGAAGGCGGTGTGTCACCAAAGCTTTCTGTGAAGACAATAATTCTCCTAGAGAATACCACACCTGACCACATTTGCCTTTTTATGACCATATTGCACTGGTGGTCAACACCCACAGACAAGGCAACACTGTCAGAGCAGAGGAATCGGAGCTTGCCTTCCTTCACAAGTGCCAGATGTAAGAATGTGGGGGGTCTCATTACAGAGATCCTGGAATAGATTAATAAAACACAGGTCTACACCAGATTTCTGCAAGGTCAAGGATCTCCGTACTGCAGTCTATTTCAAATTTTAGCAGGCCCATTTTTATCCTGTGATCAATAGGTATATTCACACATTTTCCTCCTCTGCTGTTTCTAACCAATGACCTCCCAGGCTTTCTATACATTTTGTTACTACAGCTAATGCACAATTTTATTTTGTTCCATTAGCATTCACTTCATTCTTTACTAAACCCCATTCAACTCTTCCAATAAAATGCCTTTCAACATCCCCTCTTCAGCACAGTGTCACATTCTCTTCCATCATTTCTTCGCACACCTTATCATTCTTCTATTAATCCCCATTTTCTCAGCATTTGCTAATCATTTTCCCAAGTGTCATCCTATCAAATGATTTCAGAAGACCAGAGATTGGGTTTAAATCTTCTTCTCTCTAGTAAAAGCTGCACCTTTTCAGAGAAATAAATCATTTAAGGCTGAGTGAGCAGAGTCTGTTCAGCCTTGAGAAAAGAAGACTGAGAGGGCACCTGATCCAGGTCTGTGAGTATCTGAGGTGTGGGGGGCAGAATGGCGAGGCTGGACTCTTTTCAGTGGTGAGTGGAGACAGGACAAGGGGAAACGGCTGGAAACTGCAGCATAGGAAGTTCTGCACAAATATGCACAAGAACTTCTTTACAGTGAGGTGATGGAGCACTGGAACAGGCTGCCCAGGGAGGTGGTGGAGTCTCCTTCTCTGGAGATGTTCAAGACCTGCCTGGATGCCTACCTGTGTGACCTGCTGTAGGGAACCTGCTTTGGCAGGGGGGTTGGACTCGATGATCTCTGGAGGTCCCTTCCAACCCCTACGATTCTGTGATTCTGTGATTCTGTGATCATATCACTCTGGAACAACATCTACTACCTCACTCTTATCTTCATCTGCTAAATTACAACTGTCCTTCAAACTTCTGAATTCTCAGTTGCTGTTGAATACACTGCTCCTCCCCACCTTGTCTCTGGAACAGAAGCATTCAATTTGTGCTTTGTGAATTACAGTATCAACTTTAATCTAGCAGACTGACATGAAATCCTTTCTATTGAACATGAGAGTTCATATGATTTTTTTTTTTTTTTTTTGAACTCTTAACTATGTTGATCCACTAAGTTTCTGGATATGATTTTTGTTCAGATATTGGTAATTTTCAAATCAGATAGATAATTTATACAGTTTTATGAACAATATTTATATGCTTATATAAAATTGATTCTACATTTTTTCCTCTGGCATGTGAAGAAGTCAGGAAACATACTTTCAGGTGCAATATGCTTTCTATGGGGAGGTGGGAAACAGAAAGCAGCCACATTGTTCAGAAAAGCTGAGATCATCAAAACTTGATTCTTAAATGCAGGCATCTCTTGAAGAGCATCTGCATCTTCAGAGTGTTGAGTGTAAACAACTTACAGTGAAAATAAAAGGAGACTCTCAGTTCTTAGAATCTTGCAGGAAACGAAGTCAACTGAACCTGAATGCAGATGTGAAACTTCTAGTTCGGACTTCCATATATAAAAGTTTTGATGATCATCAGGGACAGTTTTATTCCAAATGCTATAACCAAAACAAATGCAATTGGATTTACATTGAGTGCCCAAGGTTTGATCCTGATGAAGCTAAAATGTCTAGCAGAAACTAATGTTTTCTTCTCTAGACTGGATTCAATCAGTATCCTAGAAGTTCTGAATTCTACATTGGATCCAGCAGCACTTCAGACTTTATATATTTTCACCTGAAAAACCTCCTGAGAATCCAAGGTCACTGATTACAATGAACATTTTCAGATATACAATATTTACATGTGAAGTGTTTGCAGCTCGTTCAGTCCATGCAAACAATGAGAGAAGCAAAGCACCATTTCCACATTGCGGACGCAAGTGCTTGGGCAGCTAAGGAAATAGCTTCCTTGGGCTGCCACGGGGAACCCAGTGCAGAAGGAACACAGTTCTTAGCACTTGCTGGAAAAAAGCACCCGCATCTGCATGAACATCAGAGCCAAACCGTGGTCTGCTACCACCTTGGTACAAAAAGGAATCGTCAGAAACATGACAGAGGTAACACCGAACGGAGAAATTTCCTCCTATGTTGCTGCTCTAGACAGGCAGCAGGCAGTGGTATGGGCAGCGGGCAAAACCCAGCTCTTCTTGTTTTCCATCTCACAGCCAACTTCACCCCCACGTTTTTAACCCCGAGGCCACTGGATCTGTTCAGCCACAGACTCTTTGTCCACTCGCTAAAGTGCCCTGGAATGCACGGAGAAAGCACGGTGACAAAATACAGATAGGGCTTGCTGTACACCGGGAAACATTTGGCAAAGGGGAAAAAATAAAATCTCTCTCTGTGAGTGCAAGGTGGCTTGAACAGAAATGTCACAAGGCAGGAAGAGGGCTCACGGCTCTCGCATTCTGCTGCCGAGATCTCGCCCTGCACACCGGGGCTTACCATAAAGTCCGAGCAGACGGCAGGACGCAGATATAGCTTACCTCGGGCTGCATCTCCCCCCAGAGCCGCTGTTCCTGACCGCAGCCCCGCTCCGCTCAACTGCAAGCGGGCAGCTCCGCCAGCTCCGCACGGACCGACGCGTTGGACCTCCACCGCCCTCTTCCCACCCGAGGGCTGCCCTTCGGCAGCGACGGAGCCCAAGCTGCTCCTTCCAGAGCTCACCTTGCCTGGCGCGGGGCTCGCTCGAGCGCAGGGCAGCGTCGGGGCCGCCGTGGGGTGCAGGCAGGTGTCCGGCGCGACTTCTGTCCCATTCGGCACTTCGCCGTTCTCCTTCGAGCGGGAGAGATGGGCTCAAATATCAGAGCCAGCCCTCCAGAGGAGCGCAGGAACTGACATCACCCGCCACGGGCTTTAACCCCTTCTCGGGTTCGGCAGTGGGGCAGGTGGGACGGGCAGCCTGCCTCGGGGGACGGGGCGGACCCGGGGAGAGGAGCCGCAGCAGCGCTCTGCTCCTGACGGGACCGACCGCCCTTCCCGCTACCCTCGGGAGCTGCCTCTGAGATAGAACGTGCTGAGAGCGTGCCGGTACCGGCGGGGCATCCCGGGCTGGGCTCCCCGCGGCCATCCGCTCGGGGCTGCCCAGGCTGGACGGCCATCTTGTTGTGCTGTAGGACAACGGCAAAAGTTGCTGGAACCCACCCAGGGCAGAACTCCTGGCGGCTGAGAGCGTCCTTTTCGGCACCTGGAATTCCCCTTGTAGTCATCCCTCTGCTTTCAAAGCCAGTGCTCCCAAACCGTCCGCAGCCCCGAGGCGCTGCAGCGTTCTGTGGGCGAGGCGAGCCCCGTCTCCCGCTGCTGCCCTAAGCTCCTCACGCAGCAGTGACCAAAAGGTGTGCGGGCACCGAGGCCTCCGCAGCGCCTAGCTGTCCTCCTCTGCTGCGTGGCCGAATCACCCACTGGAGCTCCTCCATGAGCTGCAGGCATCCCCAGGGCATGGGTTCATACTGGGAGAGATGAAAACCAAATAAGTGTCCTAAAAGCTCTCCTGGCCAGTAGATGTTGTCCTTCCCATGTACTCGGCCACTTCACATATGATGGCAAAAACACACCAGCCTGCAGCTACAAACATTTCTATTGGGAGCTGGCAGTGCACAGAATATTCTCTTCAAGGTTAGGGACATCACTTAGGGAGCTGCTTTGCCCATAGCATGCACTTACGTGGATACATATTGACATGTGAATACATATACCTGTTACATCAAGCTGGCAAACTGCTGGGGAGTGCCAGTTGCTGCCCGTTGCTGCTCTCTGCTATACACTGCCCATTGCCTCCCCTCCCCAAACTGGCATAGCTGAACAAATTCTTGAATGCAGCTACCTGGCTTACAGGTATCACCTGGTCCAAGATCCGCTGCTTATTAAAGTGTTTAGGTTAGATATTAGGAAGAAGTTTTTCACACACAGGTTGGTGACACACTGGAACAGGTTGCCCAAGGAGGTTGTGGATGCCCCATCCCTGAAGGCATTCAAAGCCAAGCTGGATGTGGATCTGGGCAGCCTGGTCTGGTGGTTGGTTACCCTGCACCCTACAGGGAGGTTGAGATTAGATGACTGTCATTGTCCTTTTCAACCCAGGGCATCATGTGATTCTATGATTCTATATGATTTGTTGTAAACAACTGGTAGTATGTTTTCTCTGGTGTCTCAGCAGAAGACTGGTGAAATCACTTATGTGACTATGTAATCAAAGATTTAAAATATAACTAAAACCATTAGGTCTAGATTTGGACACTGAAGTGACTGAAGGCAGACTCTGAAATCTATGCCTCACTATTCAAATAGACAGTCAGATTTCCAAAGACTCTGTGGGCCTTGCAGTTCTCTCAAGATTATCTTGCTTTGATTTCTCATCCGTTTCCAGTTTCTCAGGGTTTTAGCTGAATGCAGCTGCCTGTTCCTTTCTAGCTACTAGACAAAGCATGCATTTCTGAGCTGGTTCAGGCAGAGAGCAGGATAGAACTACACAGAGATGGCCAGTGAGCCAAGAGAAGACAAGGATAAGGCTGAAAAGAAACAGGCATCTGGCAAGGAGTTCTTCCATTTGGCCAGCAGGGACAAGCAGGACTAGAAGATGAGATGTCTGCTGTGACAGTAGATTTCTCCAGCAATTTGCAGCACCAAGGACTCCAATTGCCTGCAATGTGTATGTTTCATGCATGCCTGTATTGACTGGTACTCCCAGTGAATGAGGAGTTGTAATAAATAACCAGAATCAATGTCTCTTGAGGCTCCCTACAGGTGTTTCAGCAGGGCAAAAGGTAGCTTCATGCTTCACAAAGTTTTCTTCTGAACTGAGACTGGCCAAAGACTAAATGGGAAAAGGAGTTATTCCCTGCATCCTTTCTATACAGTTTCTGATTTCTTTTGGCCACAGCATGCAACCGCAATGTTCCTTACTCTGAATTTTATGAAGTATTCTTATTCTTCCTTTAAAATTACTGGTCAAATTCTCTCCCTTGCATCAGCAAAGCCAACATGGCTGTATCACTAGCTAAAACATCTGGCCTTGTGTTTTTCCCAGGCATTGAAGCTTGACTGCCAGGACATTCCTCAGCCAGTGAACTTTATACAAAGTACCTCCCCAGGAACTGCCTGCACACACCTTACTTTAACCCTTGGAGGCCCAGACCCGCATCAGCGCTCACAGAACCACGTGCTTCCATTTCTTTAATGCAGATATTCTATAAAGCTGTACCTCTTTATATCTGCTGACCCTTCAATTAAATAATTTTACACAATAATTATTTAAAAAAAAAATTAAGTGCTTTCTATGATACAAAGCAGATAGAAAAACTGTTTTAACTTCAGAGGGAGGACATCATAAGAACAGCCAGTAGTATGGCACAGTTCCCAAGGGACTTCCCTTGGCAGTTATCTTTAATATGTCTGCTCCAGCATTTTATGTCAGTTCTTCATAATTTGCAGACAAATCATTCAGCAAAAACCCCAAAATTTACTATAAACAGCAAGTATCTTATTGACAAAACAAACTCTCCAACAGTTCCAAGAGAACTAGCTTGGCACTGTTAGGCTATTGTTATCACAACACAAGCACAGACTGCTTTGTTAAGAGCACCTTATCTGAGATACCTAAATAGAAGGGCAAGAAGATACAAGAGAACAAGGTGTCAGTAGATGAGAGCAGAAAAACCCTAGTAAGCAAAGTTGTTGCAATGCTGCAGATGGGAGAGAGAATAACGTTCCAGACATGGCACTGCTGAAAACTTACCAAAAGGGCAGGAACTCCAATCAGACCTAGTCTGTGTGCGGTAGCCCCACTGAGGGCTCAGTCCTATGTGGGAAAAGACTTGTTCAGTAACAAGACACTGCCTTGAAACATCTATTCAAGGTACTTGTCTCTCTCCAACAAGAACTTAGGCTTCAGACTGTAGCTTTCTAAATTCCAACCAAGTTGTGATTTAGGGGCTTAAAGAAGTTTAAAATGGCCTTTGTGCTCTTCTCATGCTCTGTTTCTTGTGGGCTTGCAGTGTGCTGACAGATGCAACACAGACTTGCAAACTCCCGCCTTGCTTATCTTCTAATTAGCAAACACAAGTTCATGCAGCAGAAAATGAGACAGTCAGCTGTGGATCACTGCACTGCATAAACCAGTTGCTTGTGGGAGGACCCAGTGGGAATGCCAGGAAGACATTGCCCTCCAGTAGGTACTATATCAGCTGGATTTGATTGTATTATGGTCATTTCATCACACATGATACACTGGACATAAAGGTCCTTGTGTGTTCTAGTCACACTAGAGCTCCTGCTTGAGCAAGAGTGTATGTTTTGTATGCACAGTCTTGACTGGCAGAGAGCAAAACAAATGAGAATTCCCATTATCCTCAGGGAGTCAGTCCAGGGGTAACTGCATTATTACTACCAGCATTAATAGGTTATGCCTTGTTCCATCTCTGTATTTCTCCTATTTCAGCCTCCAAGAATCAGATTTCATTAGATCTTTTTCTGTTAGATTAAGAAGACATCAACTATCACGTATAGACTGTGACAGAGCAATCGAACAACAATCCCAAATAAACAAAAATCCAAACAACAAACCCTTAACTTTCTCTTCTATAAAACACAAACTTAAAATCTTCATAAAAACTGTTTTCTTTTGCCTATACCCTCATAGTTTTACCTAGATCATAGATTAAACAGCTCATTAGGTTCTCACAAACAACAGTGCTCTTTGAATCTTTTTCAGAGTCCACATGCTATAGAATTAAATACTGTGCTAGTGATACCATAGATTATGTATCTCACAAGAAAACTGTATCAAGCCCAGATGCTGCAACTAATCAGAGCTTGCTCAACAGCACTTAACAAAACACTGCAGCCCCGAGGATGGGAGTCCTGAATGCTCCTGCCAATGAGAAGGAGGCATGGAAAGAAGGGGGAATGGAGATGGAATGAGATGCTAGGGAGAATCAGAAAAGTTGGACCTGCTACTCCTGCAGCCCCAGTGATCTGAAGATGGTCACAGTTCTGCCGCTGCAAAAGGGAGTATGTATCCCTTGCCCTCTACTTCCAGAAGCAGCAGCAGGTCTGCCAACCTAGGAGTGTAGCATAGGCAAAGTAGGCAGCAGTTAATGACTATTTTGCTTCTCCAGGTTTCGTGTGAAATGCCAGACTGGTTCTGGAAGCGCAGTGCAAAAAGCTACACTAGAGAAAAACTCAAACCTTGTTGGGAAAAAAAGTACAAGTTGGGAAAAAGAGTACAAGTTTGCACTTGGGCCAAGTATTAGAAATAAAATACTGCTACCCTCTGACAAGCAGCAGCAGAGATGGCTTTGTGGTCAAACTAGTGTTCTCAGCCCAATTCTTAAATATCAGATCTCTGTAGGACATATTCACTAGGGCTGAGCACTGAAGAGGCAATAGTGTGTGCTGCAGGTCACTGGACAGCAGAGCTCCACTGTATTGCAAAGAACTCCACTACTACTATGGTTGATCACAGCTCATCATCCATTTCAACATGGCAAACAGCTTCTCGACACATTCAGACAGGATCATGAGGAGTGAATTGATGTCTGAACCCCATTGGTGCTGTGAGAAGAATTGCAATTGGATGGGAGAGAGTTAGCTAGGCCAGCTAGAATCCTTGTCCTTGCCACATCTGTGTGGCAGCACTGGATGGAAATTCCATTTCATCAATACTTTCTGTTAGGAGGAAGGTAGGTCCCAGCTCACTTTCCTTTTGGGTGCAGATCTGAGAACTCTGGCAAAGGCATTGGGGCAGCTCTGTGGCCAAAGCAGGAGATGCTGCACAGAGCATGACAGAGGATCCCCGCCTGCCCAAAACTGGTTTACTTGCTGAGAGTGGGGCAAAGAAGACTAGTAAGAGATGGAGCTAGTCTGTGGGAAGGGTTTGGCTGTTTTCCCAGTTTTGCATTGAAGTCAGGCCTACAGCTACCAGATGTCAGGATGGGGTGTGGAGAGGAATGTGGTTTCCCACTGTAGTACTCCTACTTGAAAGAGCCTCTGCTGCTGAACCAGTGGGCAGGCTGTTCTACAGCAAGTGCAGGAGGGAGGCTACATTTCTGGAAAGGCTTTTGGCTCCTTTCCTGGTCTCACACTGGAGCCAGGCACACAGTTCTTCCCAGATGTTTGTGATCTCTGCTCTGCGATTTTTCAGACTTGTCAAGGAGTTGTGTAAAGGGAGGAAATATTTCACTCCTATGCAGAGGGCAGATATGCCAAGAGCCCCCATGGAGGTCCCTCCGCCTGCTTCTCCTAGGAGGGGTCACCCACAGGTGAGCAGCCTTGGAAAATGCTTCACCTCTCAGCAGGCAAGATCTCAAGACAAAGTGCTTTGACAGCAGCAGTTGCTGAGCCTCCCTGGCATGGCTCTGTTCCTGACAGTTTCCATGGTGATTCACAAAAACGGCAGAAAAGCACTGATCTCTTTTGGAAGGCAAATAGTAGGATGTTATAGTGCTTGTGGCTGCAGAGGTGGGGACAACTCTGCCTTTATGCCATTAACTGAGCGCCTCAGGGTCAATCCTGGGGCTTACCCCACCAAATTGGCAGGAGAATCATTGCTGTACTATTCCCAAAGGGTGAGCAGCAGCTCAAAGCAATAACTCCTGCTTACAAGCTGCCATAGGCAGGTTCAAAACATATTTCAGACTGGTTTTTATTTACAGCGTTGGCAAATAATGTCAGCAGGCACCTTGAGCAAGCAGTATTTGATAGTACTTTGACTGGAGAGGTTTAATAGGAAGTGCTGGTGGAGAGCCCATGATGTGCCAGCACGTGCCACAGCATGCAAGCACAGATGCAGGTGTTGCATGCAGAGAAAACACACACATTGCCCTCTCTTCTGTCATGTCTGTAAGAACATGTACAGAATCTCAAACCTTTCGTCTTAGTCATAGAAGGAAATTAACCATGTGCAAAATACAGATACATAATTCTTACAGCACAGTATCATTTCACCAGGGCTTCACCCACTGCCCTGAAGATCTTGCCATGATGTCCTCTCTGCATTTCGAATGCAGCAAGTGTTACACAACTCACTCTTCCCCACGCAGTCCGTAGGTGTGTGCTTGCTTGATACCCACCCATTCTCTTGCACACAGCAACTGCCAAACAGCACAGCCTCCAGGAAGAAATGACATGGAGGAGATGGTGGAGGAGTGGCTTTTCTGATCTGCACCATTTTTGTGATACAGTTGAATATTTCCAAAAAATTCTAGGACAGAGTAGTAGTTGTGAAATTGTTAAAGGGCAAGATGACTTTCAAACACAGTTAACAACTATCTTAAAAAGTAAATCTAGTTTTGTGTGCCACAACCTTTGGAGAAAATGTTCTTGGCTCAGTTCCAGAAGTGCTGGGAACCTCTGAAAACAGGCCTCAGGGTGCCTGCAACAAGGTGACCACAAAAAAAAGGGTCAGTTTTGAAAATGTCCTACCAATAAGCATCCACTGGCATGCTCAGGGACTGGACCGGACCATTCCACTTGCCTGAGGTCAAATTCCTGTCATCTTGGAGGTAGATTTCAACAGTGTTCAGATCTCACTGCCTGGCTGCAGCCATACCAATGACTCCTGCTCACCTCATGCTGTGCTTCCTTGTCCAGAGCCATGCCAGCCTGCAGAGGAGCCTCTGGAAAGCAGGTCGCTGTGCAGCCTCTCCCTGTCAGTGTGCTTCCCTCACCTCAGCCCCAGCATGACAGTATGCTCGCGCCCTCAGAAACCCAGACCAGCACACAGAACAACAGCTAATTAAAACGATCAACACAAAGTAGAGCTGGGATCTTCTGCAAAGGACATCACGGGGTAGTTTTTAATTATTTGTTTAATTAGTGTTAATTGCACACAGCAGGAGAACAGAGCTCAGTCTGCAGTGCCCAGTCAGCTGGCAAGCACAAGGTCTGGCCGCTCTGGTAACTCCAGCCAAAGGCAGTGCAGGAGGGAGGTGCACGCTCTGCTGCCATGACGGAGACGGCAGTCGGTGAGTGAAATTCAGGGGATTTTTTTCTGGAGCAGAGAGAGACCACGCTATCTGTTTAATTGCATAATGTCCGCTTTGCTATGATAATAAGCGTATCATATACAGTAATCTGGAAAAACCACACAGCTCTCTTCGGACGCTCGTTGCTGCCTGAGGACCATCGCCCCACGGCGAGCGCAGCCCGCGCGGCCCCGGCGGCGGCGGTTGGGAACGGTCGGACTGCTGGCGCCGCGCTGTCCGCAGGCTGCGTGCTCTGGCGCCACCTGCTGTCCAGTAGCGGCGCTGCGGGAGGGTGGCGCCCGGCGGGAAACCGGGGTGGGATTGAGGGTGTTTAGGTCTGTTTGAACAGATATTGCGGAGCGAAGCTGTGCGGTAGCCTCATTCGGCATTGAAAGGTTTCAGCGTGCGACGTTTGACTGGATCCCAGTGCTTTTATAAGCTACGGAACCTCTGTTGAGCTGTGCTTCCTTTGTTTTGCATTTCTCCACGAGCCTGAACTTCGCAACGGTCAGTTTAGACCCCCTGCTAATTACAGATAAGAGAGCCAGAATTCAAAGCCTGATGTTTCCATACAAGATTCTTGTCTCCTCTCGGCCATGGACTGTTTTCTCATGCGGACAAATAGCATTAGAGTTTTTAGCATTTGTTGTTTTCCCAAAGGTTATTTGGGAAGACACCACAGAAATTAAATGCCTTATATAAAAACTTCTAAAATTTAAGATCCTTAGCAAAACTGTGCTGGAGCAAAATTATAGTGTGATTTTTCTAGTGATAAAAGTAGTGCCACCATTCCCACAAGAAAGAGTTTCTTTTAGATCTGAGAGAGATTTTCTTGTGATTTCTAGGTTTAACTTCCCTCTACAGATAAACAGCAGTGCAGAGTACTCTATCCAGATCTCCATAGTCTTTGCATGAAACCAGTTCCCACATTTTACAATCCTGGCTTTGATTTACTAGATCTATATGGAAGGTAAACCTACTGTCATAGTAAATATTCTGAATGGTAGGCGTGCAAGCAAAAAAGGAGAGAAGAGTCAGCATTTATCTTCCTTCACAGGACCAGGCAAAATCCCCCATGGATCTGTGACTGGGCCGTATCTCTCAACCTCTGCAGAGGAGGCAGTAGGTTTTGGATAGCAGCAGCCATATGCGTCTTGCAAGCTCATATTCATTCCTCCCAGAGACCAAAATCTCTGTCCTGATTTTCCAGTAGCTGTTTATTCTGTTATCATAAAACTGGTCATAGATGGTGCTTTTGATCTGGCAGTTTGGAAAAATAATATCTTGTCTTATATTCTGAGCACATCTGATTTAGACTCACTGAGTGGAGTCGTGACTGTCCATCATGTTGTCATTGATAGGGAAACATTTTCCTGACTGCAGCTAAATTTTGGGCCAGTATGAACATTTTCAATTAAATAGCAAACTTGAACCTTAAATAGTTACACTTTGCCCTTGCTGTTTGGCTCTCTTGCATACCAAAGACTTAGCTCTTAGCAACATGAAATCCCATCCTAATTAGCTTCTGTTTAACAATACCACTTTGTACCATGCTCAGAATGTCAAACTCCTTCCATTCTGGGGCTTTAGGAGAGGAGAATATTTCATTTCAAGCCTGATGCAGTTTAAGACTCTTCCTACAATTTTTTGAAGTTTGAAGTAGTCCTTAAGTTAAACCTCAACCACTCTGTGTGAGTAAAAATCACATTTGAGAAATAAAATACTTTTAACCAAACATAATTCAGTATAAGAACACAAATGAGAAATTCTGGAATATTCAGCCAGAGAATAAAACACATGTATGATTCACTCTCTGAGGAGACAGTGAATATTTATGAAATGGAACAATTCTCAAATGTACAAGTAAGCCATCCTTTGCATTTGAACCAAACCTTCCACCACTTCCCAAACACTTCAGTACCAAAGGTACCTCTGTTTAAGACAACTCTTCAAAAAGAAATAAGGTCTTGGCACATATAACCCTATATCACAGTCACAGTTTCATGTCCCCATGCAAGATGACAAAATTTCCACCATCAGTTGTGGAACTGCTTATTCAGTCTGTTGGCAAGACGTGTTCATGAAAATATAAGCAAACACACAAATGTTGAAGAGAAAAAAGATAAAATAATTATGAAGATCCCGTGATGGCCTCAAATAGGTCTATTTGCTTTGAATTTTTGTATTTGGTGATTATACAGATTTCTGTCATTTTCTGTGTATTGTGAAGCTGTACAAGCAACATATTGCATTCCTTAAAATAAGGCTTTTTATCTTACAAAGTAAATAAAAATACTCCTTTAAATGATTTTGATGCCTATTTTAAAGGAAAAACTCCACTATCATATGACACATTCCTGTCTCTGTAGGTAAATATAGAGAAACATGGAAAAGAAAAAAAAACAAAAACAAAACAAAACAAAACAACAAAAAAAACACAACAAAAAAACAGCTCAAAAATCTTTGCGTAGATACATTTAAGGTTGCAGGTTTGAATGATCCATTCAAGTCATTGAAAATTGGCATGATCTTAGTCTTGAAATATAATATCCAGCAAATCTTTATTTTTTAGACCTTTCTGCCCATAAAGTTTTGGAGGCAGTGATTGCATTTTGTTGGGATAGTTTCAGCATGTTTTGTCTTTTACACTCAATGGCATGAAAACTGCAGACAGGAATCATGCACCAGTGGAACCTTTGACCTCTTGCTCTGTGTGGGTGACAGACAGCTGTGTAGAGCCACTATATTTTACTCAAATGACAGAGCTAAGAGACTGTGTGTGTAGTCAGGTCTGGGCTCTGAGGAAAGGCCAGCTGGTGGAAGTTGCAGATAAAGCTGCTAGAAATTATCCAGTCACAGAGAAGCCTGTATTAGCCCCAGTGAGTGACAGTTTCCATTTGTTACTCTGCCTAATAATTTGTACTTCTTTGTCATTACTGCTTTTGGATACCCAGAAATCAGCATGGGCAAACGTCTGTTCTGAGGCTGTGAGAAGAGCTTTTTGCAGATTATTCTCTTTCCCTCTGTCATCCAGCAGGTGGGAGGAGATAGACGCAAATAGTGAAACGTAGGGTTGCTGAATGGATTGCTTCCCAAAGACACCTTGTTTCCCTGTGCACAAGTCCTCTGGGCAGATTCAGTTGCCCTAATTTTCATACAACTATGCACCAGCCCCAGGAAACATAACAGCACTAATTTTTACTCTTTTGGAAAGAAAGTATTTAGGTATCGCAGTGTTAATTTTAATTAATAACAACAAAAAGACCCTACTCTGGCCCTAGCAACATCCCAGCAATACCTACACTAAGGAACTGCCAGTTGATGTTACAGGACTGGTGTAAGCAGACGGGATATCAACTCATCTATCTGCATCCTTTCATTAGTAGTTTTCTACATTGTTTTTAGATGTTTCTACATTTATTTCTGCAAGTATAACATTCTGGGATGTCTTCTTGGGGGGGAAGTGAGGGACAGCATAATCTAATTATGGAAGCAGGGCTTGTGAATTCCTAATTTCATTGTGTTTTATTTATGCCACAGGGATGTTTGCAGATAATTAATAGCTAAATGTTCACACAGAATTATGAGCACATAAATGTTTTATACTCAGCGCAATATAGCTAGTAGTGGCAATTCAAATCTGGGATCATGCTGGACAAATAGTTCATTTGGAGAAGATATAACATATACAAGGATAGCTCTGGAAGTAATGCTGTCTATTTTGTTACGTTGTCCCAAGACATCAGAGGCAGATGTTGATGGTATAGCAGTAGAGGTTTGTAGCAGAAATGCTAAGTTACAGCATGAAACTGACTGAGCATCTGGTGAGAAGGCAGGGCCAACCCAGAGGAGCTCACCTGCATGCAATGTGTCTGAGTGACCAGAAGGGGTGAAGCCAGGATCCTCCCCTTCCCAGACCTCATTTAAGGGTTGGCAATGGAGGCCAAGGTGCCTTACTGGAGTTTCTTGTCTATCTGATGTCATTTGCAGGTAAGAAGCTCCTTTGCTTTATTTTTGTGCCCGTGGCTGTTGCATTTGAGTAAACTCTCACTCCCTGCAGCCTGGGACTTTGCTACCCTGTTGTCATTGCTGTGCTTTCCATTGCATTCCAAGATCAAACCTTACCACTAATATTCCTTTATGTTTTGTTGCTGTGTGACAAATGGCAACAAAAGGGCAGTCAGACAAACTTGCATCTGATATGGAAGTGTGTATAAAGCTGAGGTGTTTCATTGAGTTTCTCCTTATGGGAAAAATTTTACTCACTGATGCTAAGTGAGTGCTTATGTAATCCAAGCAGTGGATTTGAGCAGTGGGATAATGGGTGGTGCTCTCCAGTAGTTGTGACATTGGAGTGAAAAACAAATTACCTTCTGGATGGGCACATGCAGCTGTCACACCAAAAAATAAAGAATGTTGTGGTCAGCTTACCCATGTGAGTTGGTGGATTACTACCAGCAAACTGTGCATGGAGCTGAATATCATCTTCAGCACATTGGAAATGATGCTGATAATGTTGAAACATTGCAGTTTGTGTCAGCTTGGTCCCATGTAGGCTTACAGAGGGATGGAAAGAGCACCCTATGCAAGTTTGTTGGGACCTACTGATCTGAGTCTGGAGGTGACAGGCTCCTGGATCATGTTGTTACTGGTGATTGTAAGTGGTGTCACCACTACAAGCTGGAGCCAAAACAACAGCTTATGGGATGATGACATCTGAAACCCCCTTCTAGGAAAAAGTTCAAGACACAGCCCTTAGTGAGTAAAGTGATGAGCTGCCTTTTGGAATAGTAAAGGGGTGATTCTACTGGATTTCCTGGAAGTCAGACAAACCATCAACTCTGACTGCTGTGTTGTGACACTGGCTAAGCTGAAGGCTCAAACTTCCAGAGTCAGGCTAGAAGGGAAGACAACTTTTCTCTTACAACCCAATAATGCCAGGCCCCATACCAATTTGAGCACCATGGAGAACATTGCCAGTCTTGTCTGCATTGTCCTACTGCACTCGTCTATAGTTTAGATTTGGTGCCTTCTGGTTTCCAACTGCTCAGGCTAATGAAAGATGAACTGTGTAAACAATGTTTTCCAAGTGACAGTGCTATCATAGCATCTAACAGTTAACAGCTAACATAATAGCTAGCATAGCAGCTATCATAGCAGTGAAACAGTGGGTCACCTCTACTGGTGCAGATTTTGGGTGCGACATGCAGGCCCTTGTTCATCATCTGTGAAAATGCAAGCTAATTGTGATGACTATATTGAAAAACAGTCTTTTACAGCTGAGAACTTTCTCTATCAAATATTGTTAATATGTTATTTGTATCTATCATAGTTTCCATGAAATAAATAGGAGGCAAAACTTTTGGGATGACCTATGTAGTTCATACTCTCATCAGAATAGATGATTTGTGGTTGTGCTTGTACCTAAGAGACTGATGAATAGAGCATCCTTAGCTGCTTGCATCTCTATAGACGTCCCTTAAGGAAAAAAAAGCCTGCTGAAAATACAGCAGACTCCAGAAGTATCTTATATGCTGATATCATCTTTGGCTGTGCTGAACTATAGTTGAATATTTCTCTCTAATAGCATGCCCACTGCTAAAACATAACTTCAAATGTTTTTGAATTGAGAAGCAATTATGATTTATTTATTTATTTGTTTTGCTGAAGCACTATTCAGTACTGGTACCTTTATTCTCAAATTTGCCTCCTATTGTAATTTTCCTTTGGAAGGATATAAAAGAGGCAAATTAGTTTGTTTACAAAGTCAATTATGCAAAAAGTGGTATAGGAGTGAAAGAGGTCAAATTATGGAACAAGTACTATTTACTTATGCCTAATTGGGCTTCTTTCTAATCTTCATTTAACCTGTTTAGGATATCTCATGCATTTAGGCAGGGTGTTATGGGACAGAAGTTATCCAGTTTGACCATCAGTGTGGGATTAGATTTCCTGTAGTCGAGCAACTTGTCTGAACTTCTCATCTGGCACTACCTATCATCAGTGGAGAAAGGGGAGCTTGTTCCATCCACTTAGGATTGGAGTGAATCCAGCCAGACGCATCCACCTCTCATGATTGAGTATACAGGGAGTTACAGGAGTTGGAGGGCAGCAAATTATAATATTCTTGTAGGCAAGTGACTTTCACAGCTGGGGAGACAAAAAAAAATACATAGATATCTTTGCTCAAGTTTTACTTCACTTAATCTACTTTTGTGCTTGCTTTTCTGAGGTTGACTTCTCGTTATCAACATTAGTTACACAAGCTGTAACTGAAACTTCTGTAGGGTTACTGATTGGGATTATTGGTATCTGAAGGATAATTTCTAGTCTCTATTAGAATTGCAGTTTTTCAAAAGTAGAGTTTTAAGTATCACTGCACTTGATGTTGTTGAGCCAGCATTATTAGGCAGTGTAGAAACATCTGATAGTTGTATATTACAACATGATAAAGTCTCATAATACTTATTTTGAAAATGTCTTGAACTAAATGATCTTTGGGGTAGACATATACTTAATCCTATTATGTTCTTCACAAGAAGTCTCCTTAAAAACTTTCAAAAATACATTCTTTAGACAGCATGACCATTCCTATGCAGTCTATGCTGGGGTGATGCCTATTGATGGGAAGTTTTGTTATATTAGATAAAGATGATTTTTTGATGAAGTAGTTATTTATTAATTGTATCTTAGAGGCAGAAAGACTTCCTCGTGTGATTCTTCCTAGTCATCAAATGATTTGGGACCATTTGGCTCCTATTCCACCTGACCTGTTAACATTTGTTGGGATCATGTGTCTGTTGTGGGACTACTGCTGAGATGATGACAACACCTGGAAGGAAAAGAAGGAAAGGAAGAAGCCACCTTCTCACAAATGCAGAATAATCTCATGGGTTATCACTTTGATGCATTATTTACCCTAAAAATGTATACAGGTAAGGTTAGGTGGCTGCTCATCCAGGCCTCTGGGTATTCTTTCCAGCTTTTTGTGATGAGCTTCAGAAAAACTTCTCTGCACTTGAGGTGACCTGCTTGAGCTCTTAATGCAAATACACTGTAGCAGCTCAAAACCAGAAGTATTTGTTGCTAAGAAGAAAATTAATTTAATCAACATTCTGAAAGCTGCTGAAATGATTTTATATATATAATCTCCTGATTTAGTTTCTCTCCAAGGAGAGAATGAGTAGAAGAGGAAGAGACAGAATAAGGAGGATATGCCTTATGTTAAGGACAGTGATTACTTATTTTAGAGTTTTAATAACCAATAATCATATGCTCCTGAATGTACTAAATAATACCAAAGCATAAAGTACCACTGGGGGAAAGGAATCTCTCAGAGGCCATCAAATCAAATTAAAGGGCAGGATGAGGCACTCTATAAGCACATCAAAACTGATGAAGAGAAGCTTGGGCAGAAAAGTCTGAAAGATAACTCTTTTTAAACAGCTTTCAGTTACTAGATGAAAAGAAAGAAGTGCCTGAATTTCATAAGCATAATAAGCATTGTTTAAAATTCCATCCTGGGTTAATGTGTGAACTGAAGACATACTTAGAAAATAAAAAGCCTACATAGTAAATGGATAAAATGGAAATTCTAATTTATATTGATTAATATATAAATTATACAGTGTAAAAATAGACAGAAAAAGACAACACAAAAATTACTGTCTGTCAGGACTTGAAATGAGTTAAGAGTATATTCAGAATAAAAAGCCCTAACGAGGGTACATACAGTTGCTTGACGGGGATGATAAGATGATAATGCAGCAGAAAATGCAAAAATATTCAATAAGTATTTCTCTTCTCCATTTGGAAGTAATAAAAATGATGATGCACTTACATCATATGGGCTGATGGAAAAACTTTCCACTCCATTAGTGACCGGGAGGAATGTAAAGTATGTACTGGGGGTAAATATTTTAAAATCAGCAGGCCTAGAGAGCTTACAGAAGAATACCAATAGAGCTTATTTAACTGATTTCTAGCCTGCTGGTATTGATATTTAATAAATTCTGTAATAGGGAAGTAATATTAGAACAGTAGAGGAGTGTTTATTCTGTGCCAGTATTAAAAATGACAAAGTCCATAATCACAGAAGATGTGTGCCAGCAAGGTTAGCAGCAGTTTGGGGGGGGGAAGTATTAACTGATAAAGAATCATCTCTCAAAGAATGAGAAAACTTAAAGATACGTATTTCCAACAATGGAATAATCTTGGTTAGAAAAAATGTCAAGAATTAGCATTAAAATTATTGCCCTGGTAAGGACAATGATTAGGATGTTCATAAAGTGCTTTCCAGCCCCATTTTTCTGTGGTCCCATGGTGAAATAACTTGATTACCAACAGAGTCCTCACTTGATAGGAGTCAGTGTATGTAGGCAGCACTGGATCTTTGTACCCTATGAATTCCACTCATTGAGAGAAACGTGACAACAGGATTGTTGTTATTAAAAAGTTCTAGCTGCAGTTTTATTCAACACTTTATTCATTACAGTAAATAATAATTACAAGCTCACTGGTGACAAAATATGCAGATATATAAAGCCTCGTTAAATGGTAATGATGAAGGGAAAGCATTGCTATAAAGCAGGCTCAATCACTTGACAGATCAGACATATTGGATTAAAGAGCCTTTTGCTACTGCCAAATGCAAAGTTATGCATGTGGGAACCAGATAGGAGGCTAGGAGATGTGTAATCAGAAACTCTACCCTAGAAAACAACGGTCTGAAAGGGATCAGGGTCATAAGGAGCAGTTTCACTCCAGCAAGATACTGTGGCGAAAAGGGTGAAATCAATCCGTGCATGCATAAACAGGGAAATGATGAGTAAAAGTACCAGGATGCTTTATTTTGCCTCTGTGGTACTGGTGAGGCTAATCATATGCAGGATATTTATTTTCAAAGGCTGCTGAGAAACTGGGGAAGGTGTGGAAGAAGCTTTGCTATTATTCAAGATCTAAAGAAATTGATTTACTGTATTAAAAAAAAAAACCCAAAACTTGCAGTGCCCAACTTATCTTCCTAACTGAAAAGGAGATGCCTTGATTTATGGTTTGATTAATGAATTGGTATGGTTGGAGGAGTAAAACATGAGAAGGAAAGGCCTCTGAGCAGAGTAAATCTTAGTGAGGTCTTAGTGCAGGGGTTATAAAGCCAGACAAATTCAAGTGAAGAATGAGATAGAAAATGATTAACCACCAGGACAAGCTCATGTGGTGAATCCTTGATCTCCTTATGTCTTCATCTCGAGATTAGATGTCTTCCTTACTAGCCGACAGCCAGATACAAATTGTCAAGCATGATTTATAGTGTTTAAACTGGAATATCTCTGTGAAAATTAATGGTCTATGATATCTAAGAGGTCACTGTAGGTGATACTGATAACTGGGATCCATAATGCCGCAGGAGAGCGTGTATTTGTTATGATGATTATGTCAATAAGCTGTACCTAAACATGTGACTTTTCTCATGTTCTGTCCTTTTAAGTGCTGTCACTTAATGATAGCAAGATGAGTCAAGGTAGTCGAGGTAACTAGTGGAAGAAAACTAGTGAAAGAAACTGGAGGACTGTATAGAGAAAAATCAGTCAGGGACTTTTGTTCTAATATTCCTGTAGGTGGCCACTTTGCCAGGTGGACTGCTATTATACATGTGAAATAGAATGTTGAGCGATTGCCTTCTCCCTTCCTTGCTCTGTCTAGAAACTTCTTTCTTTAGCTGTGATGTGCACCAATGGCAAGTAAGTAACTCAGCCTCCTGCACACATCATATTAACAAAAACAGATGAAGTATTTCTAAAAGACGTGAATGGAAGTTGGGATGCAGAGGAAAAAAACAACAGTGGGTCATTGGACGTGCTTTTCAACATTATTTAGGTGCTTGAACACAGGAACCTTATTTTCCAAAATGTTACTTGATATTTGGATCACCAAAATGAATAATCATGAATTGCTGCTGAATTGCTTTTGAGATTCCCTATAGTAGTGACCTGAGTATCTGGGTGCCTAAATACTTTTGTGATTCAAGTCCCTAAAAACTTCCCTCCTCCCAAGCTCTTGGGAGGCATTCATGGCTTGAGGACAAAGCATGGATGCTGCTGATATTGTGCAGCCATTCCAAATAACAATTTAGGAAAGAAACTGAAGAATCTCATCACTAATGGAACTTTAAAGGAAATTCAGGCAATGCAGGATGGAAAAGGGAAGAGCTGATAATGTATTTATAGTAGACAGCTTATCTGACAGATTTAGCTCCTCTTGCTGCTTCAGCCCTACTTGTGAACAGCTTTCATTCACCCCAGATGTTTTCATTATTCAAAACCCTTGGCCTGTAGAATGTTCTCAAACAGCTCCTTGTAAGTATCTGATACATGAAAGTAAAGAGTCAAACTGATTCTTTGCTCTGAATAATTCCTATGTATTCCTTTGACTGATTCACTTTGCACATCGTTTCAGATCTCAGAGGAACATTTTTTCTATTTCTTTCATACAGTTTAGTTGCTCCCAACATTCTTTATTGATCTTTTTTTATATTGTAATTCAAGTCTTTTCCATCATTTTCCCCCATCCACTCCCCTCCTCTTCCTGGTTTATTATTATTACTTGACTAATTTTTTCGAATTGTACTGTAATTACTTAGAGCAAGCACTTGTCATTTTACCGTTGTGCAGAGCACTTTGCAAACAATGTCGTGTTGTATAAATAAGAATTACAGCTACAGAAATGCTTAGTCTCTCAACCATTTTGCAGTATAATGCATACCAGAGGCACTCTATGAAATAGAATTATTTATTATAATTATCCCATCTCTGGTACTGACATTCAAAAGTATTTTAGGTGAATCACGCTCCTTCTCTTTTCTCTTTGTTTTTTAGCTGGCTCAGACTTGCAAGATATGTTGGAAGTGATAGCACTGGGTTGCTTCTAGACACTCTAGAAATCTTTGAATATAACATCTCCTTTCTTTTCCTGCTTTCTACTGGCATACTTCTCAGCCTTTGAGAGAAGGAAATAAGTTCTGGTTTACAGCTGGGGAAGCAAACACAGAGAAGTGAATCTGGGGCCCTTGGGGATGCTTGAAGCATGTCTGTGAGCAGAGACCAAGTCTCCAATGCTCCTATCACCTGACACTTTTTAATGGACAATGCTTTCCCACAAAATAAGTTATTGGGCTGAGAAGGGCTGTGCATGTGCAGTGTTGTATGGTTGCTTTCTCTTCTCCAAAGTGATGTTTGAAATTTGTTAAACCTGGGAAAATAATGGAAAACAGAGATCCCTCTAAACTCTTCTGGATCTGCAGTTTTCACATATGTGGTATTTACTTCTGCCTGGCAATGAAGCCAAAATAGAAACTGTAAGGGCTTATTTATTTTTCCAAAAAAGGTAAACAGAATCTTACTTTGTGAGGCATCGGTCGTGATGCACCTTGCCTGCTGCTGGCTCTGCAGCTCTTGCTGGTCTGTTCTGGCTGATATCTACTCAGTCCACCTGAAAGGATGATGGCAGCAGTGGAGGATACCAGCACCAAACAATTTATCTGTCAGTCCAAAGTGGTCCCTAAACAATACCTGAGAGGAAACTCAAAAGCTTTGGTTTCTGTGGAAATGTTCTGCTGCAACATTCCTTCCCATGCACATATTGAAGTGGAACACTTGTATTTCCTAAGCAGGCTGCCTGGACAGGAGGAATGCTCTGCTGTGTGTCACTTTGGTAGGATCTCTTCCCTACCCATCCTGCATAGTGAGAGTTCAGCTCTGAAACTAAACCATAAGGTATTGTAGGTATCTACAGCAGAAAGTATGCCTTTTTTAAAAGCATGTAGCCCAAAGCATGCGAACTTTACTATTACAATTAATACCCAGAGCAAAGAGCATGCTCCTGGAAGGGAATTATTTTAACAGTTTCAGAGAGGAAGGAAGCATTTTTAAAAACATCTGTCTTTTCTGAAGTTTGCTGCCTAGCCTCCAGCATTTTGAGGCAACCCCAAGGGCTGTACCTTACTGGCGGAGTGCAGCATATGGTCCCACTGCAGAACCTGGCATGCAAGTGGTTAAATTAATAGGTGTATAAATGCCTTGAATTTGGGGCAGAGATATGATAAGAACTTGTGTGGACCTAAGTCCTACTTCAGTCCCTTTGTAGGCCATGGATCTTGTCAGGAATGGTATGATGTTAGTGCCTGAAGTCAGGAGAAGAAAGCAAATGTGCTTTGATAGGGCCTACAGTGGAAAAAAAGAAGTCCAGCTACACAGAAAAAAATAAAAAATAAAAAAAAACACATTGCATGAGGAAATCTCCACTTTGAAGGTTTCATATTTGAAAAACTACATTTTCTTCCATGAACTCCCTGGAAGTGTGAAGGTAGTGAAAATCCTTGGCTTATGGCTTTCTCTACCTTCAATGAAAAGATAGAGGGAGCAATTTCCATGTTAACGCATTAAAATCTGTTCAAGCAACACAAAAAGTAGTTTAGTCTGCTCTGAAACCGCATGTGACTTGTGGTAGTCTTAAAAACACTTCCTCTTTCTGTCTGGAGAACATGTGGCAACACAGTGATAGGGGACCCCTCAGAAAAAGGGGGGGGTGGGGGGAAGGAGAAATTCTTCAATTTCTTTGTAAGCTTCAGGATTGTTTCTCAGTTTTCTGATAGAGAAGCCTGTACATCTGTGAGGGATTTATTACATAGAATAGAAAGGAGATGCTCTCTGTTTATTTACCCAGAGAGATGAAATTCTCAATTCCCAGTTGCAGGACATCCTCAGGTATGCAGGAGGGGGGAAGAGTAATTTCATGAGCCAGGTGGTTAAAGTTCTCACTGGAAAAGTTTTTTCTCTGGCAAGTCCCATCCTCCATTAATTCCAAAGTAATAAAAGTAGAAGTCATGGAATTAAAGTGGAAGAAAAATAGGAGTTCCTGATTTCCCAGGTGCTTTTCTTTTTTTTCTTTTTTTTTTCTTTTTTTTTTTTTTTTTCCCCTCTCTCCACACTGAGGCTGGATTTACAGAAGGGATGAGTGTTCACAAATGAAATGTAAATATAAGAAGCCGTAAGAAGCAAAAATCTCTGGAGGAAAAGAGAAGGCTCAAATTTATGATTCCTTTTGACTGTGACATGTCTGGGCTTCAAACCCCAGTCTGCAGAGTGAGATCTGATTTCACTAGGGATGACTGTGCTCACAGTGGTATTTGTGATGCACTCAGACACTGCTGTAATGACCGCATTAAGAGTCCCTGAAGAAATAAGTCATCCTTTTTTTTCAGTCTGACAACTTTGCCATAAATAAAACACAATTTAGAGTGGGAGAATAGGCTCTGCTAGTCTGGGGTGGATGACTGAGGAACAAGCCTGAGTATGTCCATGCTGTACTCTGAGTGTGCTCAAAGACTAGACTGCGGTACCAAGCAGATGTGATTATGCCAGTTTTTGGGATGTTTATGTATGTTCAGGTGTGATACTGCACCAAATGAATAAATCCTTCCAGAACTGGTGTAGTGCAGAGACCTCTGGCTCTGGATGCACATATAGAGGATCTAGGCCTGGTGCTGCGTATGATCTCCCTTTTTCCAGATAAAGACAAAGCAGTTGTGGTGCGGTTATAAGACAGTTAATAGGATCAGCTGCATCTCTGCTGCCTGTTTATAGATGGCTGCAGAGGTGCTGGGGCATCTGTAGGTCACTGCAAATTTCCATCTCAGAGCCAGCATCCTGCACACACTTGAGTGTTCTGCAGAGATCAGTGCTCGTTCCTGGCTGGCCCTCAAGGAGCACACAAGTGGGCAATTCTGGGGATCCTTATGCCTCTAGGCTCATCTTACTCCATATTTCAGCATTTTATAATTTTGGTTCCATTAGCTTTTCCATTACTAGCTCAGGCTAAAAGAAGGGAAGCTGGATGGAGACACAATAGCTTTTCTGGACCAGCGAACACAGGCAGGGGCCTGACCAGCCTGAGGGACACAGCACCACCCCAGGTGCTCTCTGGCTGTCTCCCTCCTACCTGTCACTCAGCACAGAGCAGCCCTAGTCTCCATCCCCCTGACCCCTGCCTTGCTGCCACTTCCTTCCTTACTCTTGGAGCCCTCTCCTTTCTCCTCACCTCCTCCTTCCTCCCTGCTTACTGTGACTAGGGAGGAGAATGCAGATTTATATGTTCCCTACGTGTGCTTCTCATTTATTTTGGTCTGTCTCTGGCTGTTGATTTCTCCTTCTTGTAGGTATCTCTTAGCTCTCCTCTTCCTTTCTCTTTGACCTTTCCTCTGCTCCTCGTAAGGCATTCTCTGCTCTCATGCTGTGAAATATTCGTGCTGCCTCATGCTGTGAAATGATCTCTCTCATGCTCTCTCTCTGGCACAATGCTCAGCACTTTCTGGAGGATGCTGTTTCACAGAAAATACAACAGCATAGCATCTGACTGCTGTCTTCTGCATCTGTTTGATCAGATACAGTATTTTAGAGGTGCTTCTACAACATCAGAGATACCTTATCTATCTTAGCATTTTCCTTCCTGGCTCTGTTGAAATATACATCAAACAGTTTATTTTTTTAAGCCAGCCTGAGGTCACTGGCATGCGCTACCATCCCAGCTGGCACACCTTGACTGGGATAGGGCTGGTCGTGTTATTCTCCATTTCCCCTTTAAAACACTCCATCTTTCTGACACTCCAGCTCTCGCAGAGAGATTGTGTGGTCAGGTGACACTCTGACAGGCGCTTTGCTGCAGTGTGGCATCCTCGGAGCAGCTACAGCTCTACGCACAGTGTGTGGGCCCATGGAGCATCGGGGCCACGATGGGGCCGTGCATCCATGCAGCACCTGTGGTACCAGTCTGTGGGCAGGCTTTTTGGGAACCCATTCCTGTGAGTGCTTCAGGCCTGAGCTGATCTGGTGCTGCCTCATCACAGTGATTGGTTTTTATTGATCTCTAAACCGCTGAATCATTAAACAGAGGTCATGAAAGCATCTTTATTCTGCTGAAAACATGAGCTCATCCTTCCTGGTATTGCAGGGGACAGGGGAGAGAGAGAGACATGGGGGCTGGGAGAAACAAGGTGCAACAGTGACCTGGGCAGAGTGGGGAACTCAGAGATGTGGTGGCTGAAACGCAGGGCCAGGAGCTGGGCCATTTCCCATCCCAGGAAGGAGGTAGTCTCCTACCCCATGACACACTGGGTTCTCTCCGTAAAGTAACAGACACAGAAATCTCTTTCCCTTCTGGAAGAAGGTAACACATTAACCTGCTGCTGCCCACCGCAGCCCTCCCAAGTGGCGGCACGTGGCTGTGTTGCCTACCCTGCCACAGGGCACTGAGATGTCCACTCCTCAGCTCTGGCTTGAAGTTGCAGTCTCCTGGTTTCTAACCCTAGAGAAACGCACTTCACTCTCCCATGTTCTCGTGCTGCAGAAGAGTTAATGCGGAAGGAGAGAGGAATTTAATCTGCTCTACTATTTATGCCTTAAATTTATTTTCTTACTCTCCTTCTTTAGGCCATTTTTTTTCAATCTGGAGAGGTCCTTCTGGGTAGAAAAACACTTCTTGAGGGGATTATGTTTCACTCTTTACCAGCTAAGCTACAGACAAATATTTCCCCTGATAGTGGTGTTAGACGTCCCTCTGCTCCCGGCTCCAGCAGCAGGCGGTTCAGTCTGAGCCCCACGGCCACCCGGGCTCTGCGGGCGTGGATTCCTTCGGAAGGGTAAATACGAAGGACCGCACCTCAGGTACCGCGCACCCGCAGAGCAACCGCTCGGGAGGGCTCCCGGAGGGCTCGGAAGACGGGTTCTGCGGCACGCACCCACCGCGCCGTGCGGGGAACTCCGGGCCCAGACCCCGCAGCCCCTCTGCGGTGCGGGAGGGGCGGAAGGCGATGCGAGGCAGTTGGGAAAGAGTTAAGGGAAGGTGGCGGGGAAGGCCGGCTGTCGGAAGCGAGCATGTGCAGATTGCAACCGCATCCACACTACGGGCGAGTGTCACGGGCGCGTTTCGCCTCTCGCCGTCGCCGGTCGCAGGGCACCCATGGACCCCGGTGAGGCGAGGGCCCGCGGCGGGGGGGGACGCGACGGCCGCCCGGCACCTGCCCGGGAGGCGCGCCGGCGCCTGGCGGCCTCCCGTCAGCCGGAGATGCGCCGCCCGGGGCGGAGGGCGGGCGCCTGGCTCTACCGCTTTCGGTTTGGCGGCAGGGGCCGCCTGCACCGCCGGGCCGCGGCCGCGCCTCCCGTTCGGCGGGCGGTCGTAGGGTAACCGGGCGGGCGCCGGTCTCGGGCAGACAAAGGCGGCGGCGGCGGCGGGATCCGCAGTCGCCCCCTCCCGGGAGCAGCCGTGGGGAGCCGCGACCCCGAGCGTAGCTGTCGAGGGGTGCGGCGGTACGGGGGTGCGGAGGGAGAAGCGGGGATGGGGAGGCTGGGGCTGCTTTTCTTCTGAGTTGTGACGTGTTTTGAACAAAGCGAGATGTTGTGAAATGTCTCGGTTGTACTGGTTTCACTAACTCATTGTGCTGGGAAAGGACAAATCCGTGTTCAGCCCCCCAGGACAGGGCGGGGGGTGGGGGGCCGACAGCCCCCTCAGTGATTCCTCCGCAGCCCTGGGAACTGCTCGCGCTGCGGTGCCGGGAGGTCAGGAACCCGGATATCAGCACCACTGAAACGAGGATATCCTTCTGCCGCTGCTTTTACATTTAAATCGGTCTTGGGATGTTTGTTCTTGTTCCATTTTTGGTATGGAAAACATCCAGAACAGCTGAATTTTTGCGAAATGGAAAATGTGCTTCCTCCCGCCCATCCCCTGCAGCAGGGTTCTGGCTACTATCCCCTGGTTGTGCGGCGCGGGGACGCAAGGAGGATCGCCCTTCCCCTGTCCCCTCTCCGTCTGCCGCTGTGCAACGCGGGGCTTCCCGGGGAGCTCCGCATCGCCGGCCCGGGGGGAGCGCCGACGTGCAAAGTCCCCCAAATCATGCAGCATAGGCGGCGCATCTCTGTCAGATGAAATGTTTGGTATTGTTCTCTGGTATCATGTGCTTGGCAGGTTTGTTCCAATTCCCTCCCAATTCCCAGGAAGAATATTACCTGCAGGGGATGGGGATATTTGCAAGCGAGGTGTTGGCAGTTCCACGATGGAGCCTTATGTTGGGATTTGCAAAGGGACCGGATTGCCCAGAGTGTTGTTCGTGGCTTGTGAGTACACTGATGCATCAATACATGAGCTGCATCAGCTGAAAACGGGGCTCGCTGCTGCTTGGGGATAAATAGAAAGCCCTGAAAAGATGAAACGTCTACAGGAAATAGCAAAAGAGGAGGGACTGAGATGCAGGTGTGAGCCTCTGTGGCCACTTTTGCAGGTGCTGGGGAATGCACGGCAGGAAATCTGCCCACAGGGCACCGCCATGCTCACGGTGTACCCTGAGGGCTCCCAAACTGTGGTGCCCCTCTGTACATGTGGTTTTCTGTGCCTCTGAGGCATGATCCTGCTGCAGGGCAGGAGGCTGAAGCAGCTTCCTCTGGGGAGGTCTGATTTTGGAACTCTGGGTGCTGGGTCCCACGGCAGGCTGCAGGACAGAACCAGGGGCCACAGTGTGAGTTGTGGGCAGTGGTGGATGGGGGCTGAGGGCAGCACAGGGCCCTGCACAGGTATGGAAGGTGCCTGGCCATGGGGCTCTGCAGTTCTACTGGCAGTGTCATAGCGCGAGGTTAAAATGAACTTAACCTTGAAGCGAGGGGGGAAGGGTTCTTTAGGTGAGGTGGTGGATCTGGCAGTGTTTGGAGCCTTCAGACTGAGGTATCTTTTTAAGATCTGTACTTCAGTTCAGCAGCTTGAAGAAGTTCTAAGGAGTGCAGATGCAGGATCCCCTTGGCCTTTTAATTTGTTAGTCTGCTTATTCCTTCACATCAAGAGGGTGAGTTGTGCTGCAGTGTCCTGAGATATGCACATCACTCATTCATTTGGGTACAGTGATGGCTGCACCCAATTCTCACACTACAGGGCTGTGGGTGGTCCCTTGTGCTGTGCAGGAACAGTGCTCTCTCTCAGTGCGCAATTCACCCAACAACTGCAGTTCTTGTTTTCCTCTGCAGCACCAGCAATGAGCCAGGTGAGGCTGATTGCAGTGGGAGGTCTGGGGAGGTGGGAGGTGATGGCCCTACCAAGAGCCATCTAAACCCCAAGAGGAGTTTCTGGTCATGGAAGATGAAGGAGAAGCAATTGGGAGAGCATCCAGAGAAGAGAAGCCCAATGCAGTGATATGAAGGAGTCCTGATGGCTGGCCTGGGAATTGCAGAATAAATGGGAAATTTTATTGTTGGCATTTGTGCATTAAGACTCTTTGTTTCTGGGTTGCATTTAAGGATGTTGTATTTAAGGAAATGAAATCAAGTTGTTTGTTTGTTTGTTTTGTGGATTTTTTTTCCTTAGTCTCTGGCTGCTATTATTACAAGGTAAAACAAGAGAGCTACTAACATGACTAATTAAAGGGCAGTAGTGTGTCGTTCCCCTGGGCTAATTATTCTGTAGAAAATGGGTCAATTACTTGGATAAATTGTTTGCCAGCAGGAGGCAGGAAAAGGCCCCGCTGCTCCCTGTAGAATGCTGCCTATCTCCAGGTGAAGGCTTTGGAGAGTTGCTGGAGGCCAGGGTGTTCAGATGCTTAGTGCAGACCAGGCAGGGAGTGGAAATGTCTCACACTGTACAGCAGAAATAATGGTCCTTGCGTTTCTGTGACAACACATGAAACAGGAGCATCCAGATGGTATCTGAGCTCTTGGTGAAAAGACTGTGCAGGCAGCCAGAACAAGGCTAGTGAAGGCTTAGGCTTTCTGGACAGATGACCAACATCTCTGCTCATTTCTGATTAGTCAGAGGTCAGAGTTCCTGGTGGGAAATGGTGCTTCCAATAAGATGTGGTGCAAGATAGAGCCTGGACACTTGATGGGCTGTTTAAAACAAACCTGAAGGGCATCTACCTGCAGGTATATACTGCTCTTTAACGTGTCCCCGTAGGCTAAGTAAAAGTTCAGCTGCTTTAGAAATTTATTTGTAGCCACATCTGAATGAGATTGTCGTGTGTGTATGAGTTCAGAGGCCTCTAATTGGTCTGTATAAAAGAAAGTAGCATGTTTGTTACCTTTGTTTTGTTCTAGATTTTTATTGTTGCCAGCACAGAAGTTTGCCACAACCTTATCTCAATCCCCTCCGCCCTCGCAGGCTTCTGTCAAAGCTGGATTAGATTACAGAGAGAATCTTCTCTACCACAAATATGTGCCGTCTTGCTTTCATTGCATAAGATCCAAGCATTAGGAGTCATTGGATAAGTGCTGATAGCACGAACAACAAAACAGGGAGGGCTCCTTCCCAGCTGCCCCATGCTCAGGTGCGCTGGTGCTGAGCCTGCACCGGGGCTGCTGCCAGGCACTGTGTTGTGCTTCTCGACTCATGTGGGAGAAAACGAGGTATTTCTGATGGGGGAAGCTCTCTTCTAGTACGGACAGCTGTGACACAGCATGCTCTCAACTGCCTGTTTTCCTTGGTTTGTTTTTGCCCGGAATATATGAGTGGGAGATGGTCAGACTCACCCAGCTCCACCAGCTTAATTTGGCTAAGAACTTTTGGCTGAACTGCATCCATACGCAGCTCTAGGTGGGGTGGGTTCTTGCTGCAATTGGTGGTGTTGGCAGAGCTGGGTGTGCACAGCCTGCAGGATGCTCTTCAGCCCAGGGGTCCTCCTTGGATCTCGGATTGGCTGAGGCTCACGGTAAGATGTTTCCAGCATGTCCCAGGAGAGAAATGATTTCTTTTTGTGAGAAATGATTTCTTTTTGTGATGCCTGGTGTTTTCAAAATGTGCATGTGGTTCCCACTAGCGGCATGATAGGTGCCATGTGATTGGGTTTATTTTGATCCAGCAGGTCTTTCCAAGGCAGGTCTCTCTATTAAGCTTTTAATTGGTTGTGGACTTGCACAAGAGCTGCAGGATGTAGGGCAGAGTTTATAAAATTGCTCTAATGTCTACTAGCAAGAGAGGAGCTGCGGTGAAAGTAAGATAATTACTTGGTAGCAGTATAGAGCTTGGCTGTCCTTGCTTGGGGTTTCTCACTGCGGGTTAATGCTTTGCCATGGGGATGAGATACTTGGTTTCCAAAACTTTACCTTTGGTTACTTCAGCTGACAGGAACTATGTGCTGTAAGTGGAGCTCCAGGCAGCTGAGCTGCTTTCTGTGCAGTTGAAGACAGAGGTGCATATATAAAGTAGACACTTTATGTTTTAATGGAATATATCTCATGGATATGCAAAAGATCTATCTCTATGGTGCAAGTTCTTTTTAGAGCTGATTATAACCTTTTGGAAACAGTGCCTAGTTTTGATATTTGTGTTGTTAGCTATTACTGCTCACTGCAAAGGCAGCTGAAGATTCAATTCTTTCATGGATTAGCTACAGTGTAATTAGGTTTTCAAAGAGCAGATCGATAGGTACAACATGTTCTTTTCTAAAAATGCCATGTATGCACATGTTCTGATTTACCTCTGCTTTTTCATAGTAGCAGCTCCAGGAGCTGCAGCAGTGCTTAGTACTGCAGCCTCAGGTTGGGGTATGTACTGTGGAGTGGGGGGGAATTTTGGATTTTGTTTTCTTTTTTCTTTCCTAGGTGGTGAAAGTAGATTCTCGTGTTAGAATTGTAATTTGCATGGTGTGAGACTGGACAGTCCTTGTTTCCCTAACAATGTTATGACCATGACTAGAATTTGCTGCTCTTTGGACCAGGGCTTAACAATGTTTGGAGTACTAAATAAGCTGTAAGTGCTAACAACAATGCTTCCTCAGCATCTTTCATCTGAAAATCTTACTGTTCTTAATGAATTTTGGTGCCTCTCTGTGAGGAAGAAATTACTACTGTCATTTCGCAGACAAGTGGATAAAATAAAATGCTTTCATAGAGACATTCTGAAAGCCATTTATATTCAGGAATATTAATGCTTCAACTCGCTTTTGAGCTGCTATATTGTCTTTTCTCTTTTGCCAGATACAGCTATAGGTATTAATTTTGGTAGAAGTTTGGTAGATTTTTTTTTTTTTAATTGGGTTAGGAAACATGAAAGTGAGACATTATTATGCAACATCTCTAAGTGTGCATGTGATACTTGAAAAATGGTAATCAGATAAATTGCTAAGCAACTGTACCCTGCCTTCAGTTACCAAAAAGCCAGTGACTTTGCTTTCATGATGTAACATGCTCTATACTTCTCCATGAAGCACGTGTAGGTGGAGTTCTGTGAGAGTTGCTCCTTTTAACTCCCCTCCTGCTTGACTGCCATATTGTGAGGTCAGGTTTGACCGTGGTTTTACAGAAATGTATTCACAGAACCTGAAAGCGACAGAACAAATGTTAGATGAGCTGTTCAAAATAATGAAGTGTAAGTAAGTGTGTATATAAGGAAACAGCCATTCTCTCCCACGGGCCTTCACCAGCTTGTAAAGAGCAGGCCATAGCTCATCCCTGGGAACGCGAGAGGTAAGAAAATGAGTGAGAGGCTGATGTTAAAAGGCACGCATCAGGGAAATGTGGTGAGCTGTGGGGAACCTTGAACACCACTGCAACCCATTTGACCCAAGTGTTGAGAGATGCAGTAATGCACAAGAACCTGTATGTAGAGCCAGCTGGTTCGTTCTCATTGTCTTAGCAAGAAGGGAATAGCAGGAACATCAGCAGTGAAGTGTGCATGGAGAAACAGTAAGTAGGACTCCGATAACATAAGGCAGATTTAGGGGATTTTGTTTGAAACCTGACTACCTGATAGATTACAGGATCTGTCTTAGAAATTCTGCAGGGTAACTGCAACAACAACAGAATAGACTCTTGTTGGTTATTCTAACATTCTGCTTCTTGTTGGTGACCATCCACAGCAGCATTTGCAGCTCCTGTGGCTTGTGAAGCACCTGCCCAAGGTTCTCCAGTTCTCGCTGGTGTCAGCGCTTTTAGGAGCACTCTGAGATTGTAGGCCTTCCAGAAGCCACAGTGTGCTGATGTGGAGGTGTTTGGGAAAGGATGCTCCTAATCTTGAAGGTGCTTTGTTTTTTTGCAGGTGGCCGAAAGCTACTTTTTATGGAGTTTTGCAATCTTGTTGCTGTGCTCCTCTTCCAGCCCAGATGTCATCTCATGGGATGGTGCAGCCCTACCTCCTGCCTTTGGGAGGGAGTGCCATGTTCTGTGCTCTAAGTACCTTGAGTCTAGGGATCCCAGGGCCTGGCTGCTCCATGCGCAGCTGGAAACCCCAACCAAAGGACAGAGGAAGGGGCGTGCTGGGTTCATTTGGGTGACATCTGCATCACCCTCCGTGGAGGTCTTGCAGGGGTTAGAGGGTGGGGGTGCATTGCTGAGAAGTTGTTTGCTTTCTGCTTTAGATAAACTGAGCCTGGGTGCTGCTCAAGGGCTTCACTGTTGGTGGAACATCTCAGTTTAATTACCAGGTAGTGGCATGGACAGGAGTTTCCTTCTCAAGTGCACTTTGCAAATCATGAAAAAGCATAAGCAAACAGGTGAAGGAACACGCAAGTAGCCACTTGGCAGCCAAGAATTTCATTTCCATCCAGTTCTCACTGGATGAGTGCTGCTCCTTCGCTTACTGACGTGCAGCACTTGCCTGCTGGTGTTGGCATCTGAGAGGAGCCCAAGTCTTGCATAACAGTGGGCTTCAGATTCTTTCTTCCTTTTTTTATTGAATGGCTGCACTACTGCTGAATATTTGTTGTAGTTGTTGATTTTTGCTAATACAAACATTACACCTTTTTAATCATTAGCATTTCAGTACAAAAAGTTCACTTATCATTTATGTGACCTTTTCTGACCAGCCAAAGTGCTGTGAACTCCAAGGTCAAGCCTTTATCTTCAATGCTGCATTTCTGCTCTTATGTTACCGCACAGTCTTTGCTAACAAAGAGTTTCTTTTTCTTTCAAGTGTAGATACACGTGCGACTGAAGCGATGGTTTCTCAAACATTTTGAGCTCATAGAAATGAAGGAGGCTTTTTTGTTTGCTTTTCTTACTGAAAAAAAGGATCTCTTTCCTGCTGGGTGGAGGCCTGAAAGCCAGATCTGGGAGGTGATATGGCTGAGTACAGGGAGGTTTTTGGTAGCAGCGTTCAGATGAATGGCAAATCCCTTGATTGGAGTTTCTGTGACACTGTGGGCGGCCGTGGGGCTGGTGCTAGCAAAAGGGCTGAGCTGCACAGCAATGTGCAGGACAGGACAGAGCTGTCCCAGTGTTGTCCCCCTGCCAGGAGAATTTCTCAGCTCCGCTCTGTCCTCACTCCCATGCCAAACCTTTGAGTAAGGAACGGAGCGCTCGCACCGAGATATGTGGAACTCACCTGGCAATAAATATACCCTTTTGAAAATGTTGTACTTTGTTTTTTTTCCAGGGTGTGCCCAGCCTTGTGGCAAACAGTGGGTGTATGTGTTTATTAGCTGGCTTCAGAGATGGGAAGCAAAACAAGTGACCCAGAGCACAGCTTCTGGTTTAAAAGCAGTGGTGTGTTTTTTGGTTTTCAGGTTTGTGCCTTGAAGGAGTCAAGAGTGTTACAGCTGCTTATTTTGTATCATTTTGTTCTTCTCTCTTTTATAGAACAAATTATAGTCAAATAGATCTGAGCATGTAAAAAGAGTTCTCAGTGTTATTTAAAATGCATTTCTAGGAAATACTTTTTGAAGTTTTGTGTGCAAGCATCTGATAAATAGCTCAGTAGAAACCTATACTCTACTGTTACAAAATGCATACAGTGAAAATAGCATACGTGTGAATAACTTACAGGAACATCAAGTTTAGAGCAATTTAAATGAGAGCTAATAAACAACAGCCGCTCTTTCCAGTGTGACGTATAAGTACCTGGCTGTTAAAATAGCAGCTATTCCTCATGGTAAGAGAGGTTCCAAAGCAGACGTTAACATCAATGCACGTGCAGGAAGTGCTTGGTGTGTCTCATGATACTCAGGTTACATTGATTTAATTAGTAGTTTTATGCTATTCATCACTCTGCTGATCTTGGTGGGAAGGTTTTGTTGGGGGAGGATTAGTTATTTAATCTGCATTTTTTTTAATTGGAATATGTTTGTAGATCAGTGTGATCTAAAGGCAAATGGTGTATTTCTTCTATTGTTTGTATTGTATTTCTTTGTTTTTAAGAGAAAATGTTTCTCTTGAATTACTGTTGGATTTGTGCACAAAATTTTACGTTCATTGGGATCTGATAAATGTTTATAATATCTAAAGGAGGTGGGGTGCAGATGGATGAGGCCAGGCTGCTCTTGGTGCAGCAACAGGACAAGAAGAATAGCCTAAACTTTTATGTAACAATCTCCATAATAACATGTGGAATAACTTTTTTATGGTAAGGGTGATGGAGTGCTGGAACAGGCTGCCCAGAGAGGTTGTGGAGTCTCCTTTTGTGGAGGTATTCAAGACCCATTTGGATGCCTACCTGTGTGATCTATTGTAGGGTACTTGTTTTAGCAGAGAAGTGGGACTTGATGATCTCTTGAGGTTCCTTCCAACCCTTGCAATTCTGTGATAACGTGAAGATCCTGTTTGTTATGCAATCTGGCACATAGTTGTTCTTGCTCTGTAACTTCGTCACATGCCATTAATCTAGAAAATTGCTGTGTGTAGACAAGCCCTCAGAGTGTGAGATCTGTGAGACTGAAGTGGTTATGTGCTGGATATTTTTGTGTTGGAACTGGCACTTCAATGTGCGACTTCTGCACAAAGCAGCACAGTGGCACCCTGAGCGACAGTGCCTGAGAAGTGGAGGGCAGCTCAGGCATGCGGCTCTGCTCACGGCCTGGGTCTGATGTAGGGGCAGGTGGCAGCCGCCTCACCAGGGCATAGGGGAAACAGGCTGGGGGCTGAAAAGGGCCTGCCTGTGTGAAGGTGTGGAGCAGAAAAGGGAGGGGAAGGAATATGTGGTTGGAGGGGGTATAGGGAGGCAGTGTTAGAAGGAGGATTGGGATGAAACTTAAAAAAGTAAATTAACATATTTAAAATGGTTGATGGGCAGGAAAAAAAGACTGAGCGGACACTTTCTGGTAGATCCTCTATGGTTAACTGAGCCCTTGTCTGAGATGGCAGTGGTGAGGAACCTTTGGTCGTTGGCTCTAGCGCTATGCTCCTAATGTTTGTCATGGCAGGGATCCAGAAGGACAGTATGGAGCAGAAGGACCCAGCCCAGCTTGGGGAGTGGCTGCCAGCCCGGGACTGGGGCAGGGGCAGCACTCATCCGCACTTGGTAGAGGTTGGCCATCCACACAGCCAGGTGCCAGGGCTGAGATAGATATGTTGTATTTTGGGTGTTGGAAGGTTCTCTCGCATTGTGCCGCATTAACATTAACCTGTGCTGCTTTGCTTTATGAAGGCTGCCTGGTCGCCACACTAGCTGCTGGTTGCACGCTCCTGTCTCGAAGACAGCAGCTGTCTGAAGCGGCTCGGACCTGCGGGGACAGCCTGGCCTCACCACGGATGCTGTGAACTGGGAGCTGGCCAAAGTGGGAGAGCTGCTGGATCCCTCCCAACAGGTAGGGTTGGGGGGTAGAAGGCAGGAGTGGGCTGCAGCACAGCAGATATGTAGAGTGGGTGAGTGTGGACAGGAGGTGAAATTATTTCCACGAGTTCAACCTGCAGATTGCTTTTTGGAAGCATGAGTAAGGTTGCAGTTTGCATGCATTGTCATTGGTTTCTGTCTGCTTCATGTCATGCTGTTCTGATCGCTCGTAATTTATATTGCCGAGCTTATTCCAGCATTATTGTCACTTTAAGACCTCACCCAGAGATAGTCTGAAGAAGTCACAGCAATCAGGACAGTGGAGCACTGCCTGAGCTAAAGAAGAGCAGTAGGTAAGGAGCAGGGGCTGCTCTCCGCACAGGTGTGAGTCAGATGATGCAGAGTCTATTCCTGCCCCTGAGGAACTGCAATCTCTGCACTCAACAGTGCTACTCTGCTGATCACAGGCTCCTCTTGCCTGTACCTATTGCAGCCTGCTACAATTGCGCAGAGTAAAACGCTACCAAAGTGAGAGGTTTTACATTTGAGTGAAGAGTTGCATTGATCCTAGTAGACAGGCTAGGCATTGTGGGATATCAGCAACAATCCCTGGACCCTGCAGAGTTCTCATAGTACTCCGCAGCACAGTGCCCTAGCAAGAGGCAAAGTCAGGTGCTCTGGTGCAGCTTTCAGCAGTTTAGAGTACAGTTTCTGTTTTCTAGATTGTGGCTAAGGCCCTCATGGTAGGTCATGCACAGTACTTCTCTGACATGGAAATCACTTTGAGTTCTCCATGTGTAGCACCTACATGTTCAGATTCACATAGCACCTCCACCATAGTCTGCTCTCTGTCTCAGGAGTCTCGTGGCCCTCTCCTTGTGGTGGTGTCCAAGGGATCCCTTGTGGTACTGTCCCAGTCACACAGGTTGCCTTGCTTGATCCCTGCCCCTCTTCTGGGAATGGGCAGCAGTTCTGGACAGCTACTGAATAAAAGCAGTGGGCTGAACAATGACAATGCAGACGATGTGGGTAAGCAGGGTCAACAACTGCTTCAGGCTCTGCGTATGATCTTGTTGCTGGTTGTGCAGTTATACACATGCCCTCAATTGGTCAGAATGTCATCTCTTGAGCAGCAAGGTTCATGCCAGTTCTGCAGGTTATGACAAAGCAAGAGTCAGCAGCTTCTCAGGAAGTTTGCTGCTGCTGGACCGTGCCTTGGAGTGCACCCAGACATTCTGTCAATGATGCAGCCATGGGTTCTTCTGGAGAAAGCTGTGTCTGGCATGTGCCCTGAGGTATAGTACTGTTGCTGTGAGCGGAGCAAATGCCGCTAATCGCCTTCCCTCAAGAGCCATCAAAGGAGGTGCAGACATCTCCTGTTACTGTTAAAACAAAAACTGAGCACTGTGTGGGCACAAGAAAACATAGATCCATTGGCAGCAGAACAAGACTATGAATAATTAATTCCTCCAATGCCTCCTGTATGTGCCATCTACTTGGGCTGCTTGGAATGCCATCTGCTGGAGATGCAGACAGATTTGCTCCCAGAGCCACAGGGACACGACCCTGCACACTGCATCACTCTTCCACTCAGTCTGCCCTTCTCCAAGAACCTGTCATATGCACTGTTGTGACATGTTGAGGACACAGAAGTAACCTTTGCTCATTCTGTGGGCTGTTGGTAGGAACTCCCATAGCACCAATGGAACTGGAATGTGTCTGATCACTGATAGAATCCTGGAATGTCTGTGGGAGGGAAATGAGGATCAAGAAGGAAGCACTGACTGCTCCCTTTTGTGAAAGCTGGTAGGGGGTAGCACCTTTAGTGTGGCTGCACCTTGTTTTTGTAAGAGAATTTATGCTATGTTAGGTTGTTTCTATCTATGTCCTACTGAAAAGCCAGACTCTTGTCTGCCGAAAGTCCTCTGAGCATAGCTGGACTTTTCTTTCTTTACAGAGTACCTTAGCATAGAAGAGGGTGCTTATGTGCTGTAAAAATATATACCTTTTCTCAACTCATTTACCAGTGGGCATTTGCTCCATAATGATTGGAAAACTTGGCAGCTGAAGCTGAGAGGTGCCAAGGAGTTGAGGAACTACATAGGCTAAATTCTGAACTGCTGTGAGCTCTTGGGATAGATGAGCTGGGAGGTCAGAGGGAACTTGCTGAAGACGTTTTCAAAGGCTCACCACAAAATTCACAGACACAGGGGAGAATTTACCCTCTCTGACATGTTAGTATGAAGATTCTATCAGCCATTTCACATACCTGGGCTGCAGAATGCACACCTTATTTCAGACTTCTAAGTATTGTCCCCTATATTAATTCTGCGTCTTCCAGATTTGCTCTTGGCTTCAGGCTTTTGATGAGAGATTTAGACTTTTAGTGTGGGAAAAGTTACCATTAACCAGCAACTTCTGCAGAAGTAATGGGCTTCTTTGGCAACAGTTCAGCCCTTGTGTTTGCAGCTGCCTAGCAATGTCATCTACCTTGATTTTAGGGCAATTCAAATGTTCTTCCACAAAAATGAGCTTTGAGGAAAGAAACTGGATGTTTCGATCTAGGAAAGACACTATAGCTCACATCCAGAACAGTTTTCAGCTTTCAATTTAACCTTCTCACTGAATTTGCCCTAAAAGTCACTCACCTCTGGGGCTGTCCTAGTCCAGAAGCTGAGGGAAGTTGTAGATGGGAAACAAAAGTGAAATCCCAGCCTGGGTTTTGAGAGTGCTTTTTGAAAGAAGTGGAGTAAGTGTGCTGGTGAAAGTCTGCCCAGCTAGGTGGAGAGGTGGGGCCTTTCACAGAGTGGCTCTGAAGGAAGAAGGTATTTTTCCTGAGGCAGGTAAAAAGTGTTTGTCTTCCTGTGGTCTGGATAGAATTGTGGAGATTGGAAAAATAGGGGGTTTTCTTTTTTTTTCTTTTTTTTTTTTTCTTTTTTTTTTAATCAGATAAGGAAGCAGACAAACAGAGCAGGAGGTGGATGTGTGGTTTCCATAGTGATGTAACTGTGGAAGCTTTTGCATGCTGAGCTTTGCCTCACTGTAATCACACTTAAAGGCTACGAGTATTCAACTCTTCTACAAGGGGAATGTAAATGTACGAACACAGAAATGAGAAAAATGCAACTACATGGCCAAGAATATATGGATGTTGGGAACCTTATTTTTGTCATGGCTTGTTTCTCCTTTATCTGTTGTTCTGTGCTGAGTCAACACATGTGATAATACTGTTATAACACCACATTTCTTGCTGTACCAGTCCGTGATATGCTGACTTGTGTCCTTAGTTTTCTTCTCATCTGTACATGCAAGCATTCCACAGCACTGATAGCTGTCACTCTGTTCACCCACAACAATTTCAAACAGGTACTGATTGAGAAACATGTTCCAAACTCTTTCAACATACCAGCTGATCAGAGCACCACCCTCTACAGCTGGGGGGAAGGTACTTGATGCTGCTCCTAACCATCACCTCAGCTGTTCCTGTAGGCTGTGGAAATGAACTGCACGTGACATTAAACTGTAGTTTATTTGGGAATTTTTGAAGTGTTTTACTATTAAAAACAAACAAACAAACAAAAAAAACTTTGGGGGATTTTTTTTGTTTTTTGCATTTGGAGAGAGATGGTTATGAGCTTAAGTGGCTGAATTTGAAAGCATTCAAAAAAAAGATGGGGTGCCAAATTTTTCAGCATCTCAGTTGATGGAATATCAGCAGGTCATAGAGGCAGATAAAGAACATATCTGTGTGCAAATGCTACACATTTACACATCTGACAACTAGACACACCAATCCTGCGTACCCACCTGCATAGTCTTCATGAGTCACAGGCATCTGTGCCTCCTCAGCTTCCTCTTTTAATGGCGTTGCTGGATGCTTCCCATGCTCTTCCTCTGAAAAAAAGTTGCTTACCTAGGGCATTTGTTTTGCTTGTCTAATGGATGTAATGGGTCATCTGTTCTCTTTATAGAAAGGAATGTTAATTATTTTCAGAAAGCTAATTAGGTTGCTAATGAGAAGCTCTACTACAGTAATATTTCCTTTAATTATTCACTCTTAAGTGCTGTACAGAAGAGAAGAAGCTTATTGAACATGCTGTTAAATATGAATATGTGAATCCACTCAGAGATGCACCCCCGGGCACCCTGGAATAAAAAAATGCCTTGGTGAACTCCAGCATCCATGTGACACAGATGACTGAGTAGACAAGGGTGATGCTGGAGCCTTCCAATCCTGCAGCCTTTCTGATTCTATCTGGATCTAGTACTGCTGCAAGTGGCTGATTGCAGTTGCTCTCTGTGTTCCACTGGTGCTGGATGGTTTTTGGCAGTATCAGTAACCAATTGTGCAACCTGCCAAACCTATCTGTAACTAAATGCAGTTCTTGTGGCAGCCAGAGGCATAGCAAGGTGGGGTGATTAATCCACAGCTGTATCTCAGAGTGCTGTGAACCTCAGCAAAATGGAGGTTTCATGAGTCCTTTGTTACTGTGCAGTACAGTTTAGCCCGTCACATCTCTCTTGTGGCCACTGCATCTTTGGTTTTGCACCAGTTTGCACATTGTTTTGTGAGGCAGCACAGCTTTAAGATACCCAATCCATGTGTTCACTTTGGCTCTGACTTAGGAATATCATTTTACTTCTCCATTTGAGACCTGGGTGCTACTCATCTAATTTTTTTTTTTTTCTTTCCACACCCTTCATTGTAGAAATCTCAATGGCTTTTAGAATTAATCTGGAAGAGCTATGGTATTGCAGATTTAGGTGTACCTCCACAATGAGAGACGTTGGGTAGATCTCCAGTATCTCCTGATCTGTAAGTGCTGAGCCTTCATGCCGCATCACATCTTTGCAGCATTCTCTGATGTGTAGTCCAATTCCTGAGGCTTCATCCCAGCCTTCTAACACCTCTGCCACTTGATTTCTCCTATGCTCTCCGTCAGACTCCTGGAGTCCTTTGTGTGCTATAGCTCTGTCAGGAGGGGAGCAGTACTCTGTTAAAAGGGGACACGTCCAGGCAGCAGCAGGAGCTCCCTGTGCCTGTGTGCTGATCATCGCAGAGCCTGTCACAGAATGAAGGGAGGTTCTGCCGGTGTTGTGGCTGCAGTGTAGAACTTTGTACGTTATAATGTGCTGTCAGTGTCTAAATTCAGATGAGTGGGAGTGACCTAAGGCCTAAATAGCTCAGAAAACTGTTACTAACATAAGGTTTTAGAAGTCACCCTTCAATTCTAGAGTGTTTTCAGGTACAGATGTACTCTGTTCTGTGTTACACATGCACTTGTTTAAAAGTTGCTTTTACATATGCAAAGTGTAAGTTAACTTTGTATATTGTTACAGCTATGGGAACTCTGAGAAACAAGGAAAATAGAGTGAAGCAATCTGGTTAGGTGCAGGATAGGTTCTAAGTTAGGACAGGTTTAAGCACAAGGAGCACACTTGAAAAGTGCCTCAGTAGCCATTCTAAACACCTTGGTTTCGCTAGATGCTGCCATGCAAAGTCGTGGCACTAGCATGAGTTGTCATGAGTGCAGTGTGACAGGTCTTTTGTTGTATGGATTGAGACTGCTCATATAATGGAAGCACATTCAGTCTGATTTAGCCACGGTAGGTGATAAGAACTTAAATTCTTATTCATCCTACCAATAGTGTATGCTCAAATACCTGCTGATTGACATAGAAGCCCTCGCACACTGCTTGGTATAAGTGCCTCCTGAGAGGAACGGACAGGGTGACCAGTGTGTGTGCCTCCAGGGCTGCCAACAGCAGATGTGTGATTGAAATGACAGCTCTTAAGCATTTTACATAAGCAGAGACAACATATGCTGCTGCTCTGGTTCCATTTGCTGTGGATCATCTGATGCTCTGTTTGTTGAACACATGTTAAAGATGATTCTAAAGGAATTTAGGTATGCTTTTTTTTGTTTTGGAGAGGTTTTTTTTTTCTTTCTTATGTTTTTGGTGGCTGATGTGAGTAGGATTGCATTGAAGAATTCTGTATTACTCTTATCACAAGATCATTCCTGACACGCAGAGGAGAGCTGTCCCTTTGCCCAGAGGCATGAGGTGCCTATTGTTGCCCCAAGGAAAATAAGGTAAAGAAAAATATCTTTGTGTTTGATAAGACCTGAAATTATCCCACTTAATCTTGGGTAAACTGGGGTAAATAAGTGATGATTCTACAAGCTTCAAGTGCCTGTAGGGAGGTATTGGGAAGGTGCAGGAATAGTACCCTGGTGATACCAATGCGCAGGCTCCACTTTTGTTTCCACTATGTCCACTTGTGGCTGCCATCACAGCTTGGGTTGACTGCTAGCGAGAGGCTGCAGAGACAAAGCTTGTAGCCAAGGTACCTGGAAGTGTCTGAAGTTTTTGAGTCCATCCTGGTCTGTATGTGGTGAGAAAGTTTATATGAAATTCAAAAGCTAGTAAAACTGCCATTCAAATAATTTGCCAGAATCGTGTTCTGCTGTAGTAATGGTGTAAAGCAGGTGACTGCAGCCTGAATCTCAAGGAAGGTTCTTTTCAGTTAATATTAACAAGAGCTCTGTGCCCGCACAAAGGAGAGGTCAGTTCCTCACTGCTAAACTAACAGCTGTGTCTCCTAAATAACATGTGGGTTGTTTTGGTTTTTTTTTAGAATATGTCTTTATCTTTTATCTTCAGGAAATTGCAAAATAAAAGCTGAAAACATAAGCCAGGTATTAGGGGCACTCCAAACAAAGAGCTGAACAGAAAGTCCCAAACAGAAAATAGCCTGGCTCTGGAAAAGCCCTGTTCTGCTCTGGAGCCAGTGATGGGTTGCCACTTGGGCAGGATGCTTCTGTCACCTCTTGCCAAGGCCATTCTGTCTGAACACAAAGGGACAATTACACAGTAGCTGGATGAAGCATTAGGTTACAGCAGGATAAAACGAAGTCAGGTGAATTGCTGTTCAGTGACAAGGTAGGGACCACACCATGGGCTCCGGAGGGGCAGTTTGCCTTCATTTTGCCCTCCTGCTGCACTGTGGTGTGGCCATGGTGTTTTTCTTTTCTGAGTGTTCCCCCCAGGGGGAAACTGAGTCCTTTTTACCAGGTGCAGAGCACAGTAGGCTTCCTCTGGCAATGTCACTGAAATTAAGGGACGGCTTGGTCATTGTGAGAAACTGGTTATGGGAGGTATTAAGAAAGAATTGAACTCTGTGGGTGGAAGCAGTGATCTGACCACTTCCTCTTGCACATACGAGTGGAATGTAAATGTCTCTGTGGAGCGCAGCCTGGTAGGGAGCATCTTTTCTCATCTTGCAGCTGACAGTGTCCTTGTACATCACAGGATTTGGTCACTAGGCTTTGTGAAACTTTCAGAATTCTACTCTTGGGAACTGGGTGAGGTATTTTCTACTCAGAACTCCTTTTCCTTCAAAGATTAAGTGCCATAGGGTTTCCTAAGGAGTGGTAATATGTTTGACAGCAGCTGATGCTGGTGGGGTGCTAGAGCAGGGGTGAACAGTAAGATTCGGGTACTCGGCTGTGTTTGGGCTTGGAGCTATTTGTTGTGTCAGGTTTCTGTCTCTGATCTGATCAAAGTAATAACATCAAAAAGTTGCTGAAAATATGTCTGGGTCTTCGGTGGGTCTGATCTTCTCTGGCACAAGCATTAAGCATCTTGCCTGTGCAACCCAGCAGTGAAGACAAGCCACGTGCATTGCAGAGCTGAAACCAGGCAGACATTGACTGCCAATTGCTCCTCCATAGTCATGTCCCTGTGTGTTCTGGAGGGCCCTGTATGCCCATCAAAGTGTTTTTGTGAGTGTAGTTTGGTGTTAGTGAAAGGTAGTGACTGGACTGTTCAGAAATTCTGAGACTGAGAATGTGAGTTTTATCTGTTATACATCAATATGAGAGGCAAGTAAATGAATACAGAGTCAGCTGGTGTCTGGTCTCTCTTTTGACATGGCCAAGGTTCCTGGCTAATTAGTGCCTGTGGTTGGATTATGAAAAATCTTTGTCAATCATTTGAAATATAAGAAAACATAAGAGCTTTGTGTCTTGGAACATCTTATTTTTGAAGCCCAAATAGCAAAATAAATAGGATTCTAGTTTTTAAATCTCGGTCTTCCTGCAGCAACAGGGAATTAAGAAAGATGATGTAGTTTGACATGTTATTTTAGGTACATACTGTTTGTGTGTTTGTACAGGCCTTTGTTACTTGAGTTTACTAATACCTGTTTGTATCCTGTGATGGAAATACTGGGGGGGGGGGGGATGAAGTATTCTGATACGAGCTGGAAAGCAAGGAGTTCATCTGTCTTAACAAACTTCTATTCTAGAAAGGTGTTTTTTCTCTCCTTTCTTTCATTTCATCCTCAATGTTGGCATCTGAGACAGGCAGATGCAAGGCAGGATCTGGCATTTGGCAATTTCAGTTGTGATGTGTGCTGCTAGCCCCGGGCTGAGGCTGCAGGAGATTATGACAACAAAAGCCCCCTCCTGCTGCTGATCTTTCTGCTGGGCATTAGACAAATGATAGCCATGCCCCACTGCAGCACCAGGTTGGTGGAGATGGGATTTAAACAATTGACTTCTCTGTTTCATAAGGCCAAAACAGGTCAGTGCACACAGTCTGGCTATACTTAGTCATTTTCTGTTCTTCCTGCATACAGCAGCTTTTTCAGACAGAAGGGAATGCTGAACTAGAGAAGCACAAACAATCTCCTGCCTGCAGAGCAGAGCAGAACTTAGTTTTCTGAAACAGTGTCTAATACCAAGGGAAACTGTTCTAGAGGCTGTTGACTTAAGGTTGATAGTCAGAAGTAGGGTAGAACATGTATGCAGATTTTATCTCATCACTGCAGCAGCTGTGAAGAGCTATGGATCTTCATTATTATCTGTGCAGGTGAGGTTAGTGGTTATGAAACAAGTGATTTGTTTTCCCAAAATCTGGCCCCTGCAAGGATTCTGCTTTAATACACTTGTAAATTTACTTCTGTGTGTGCACTCTTCCTCATTTCCTTCAATTCTACAAATTATCCTGAGTCTTTCCAACTATCTTTTTTTGAGCCAGATTTTGTTCCCAAGGCAAAGTTCTCATGAGGTTTTTTCCCACATTATTTCACCAAATCACTGAATGGCTTATGTTGGAGGAGACCTTAAAGATCATCTATTTCCAACCTCTCCCATCTGGGCAGGGTTGCCAACCACTAGATTGGGCACTAGATCAGGTTGCCCAGGGCCCCATCCAACCTGGTCTTGAACATTTCCAGGGATGAGGCATCCACAACTTCTCACCAGCTTTCCCTCCCTTTCTATGCTTTAACTCTTGGGTCTTAAAGGAGACAACACAAATATGGTAGCAGTTTCAAGCAAGAAAATTGTTCTGCCTTTTATTGTGACAGCTGTGTGTATGAACTCAAATCCAAATCTCCCTTTGTCTTTGTGTGTTGACCTTTTGTATCTGTGCCATCTTTCTCCAGCTGAGAGAGGAAGATATTTTCTGTGTGAATTGGCAACCAATAGGAGTGAAGAGGTGAGTATTATTTTGACCTCCTTGCTGAGTTTAGGATTAGAGTTAGTAGTTCTTAAGGATCTTCTGTTGTAAGGTGGAGGCTTACTAAGGTGGAGGCTTAATTCCTTTCTCAGGTATTTATCAAGTAAGCTGTATTTACATGACACAAGTAGTTTTCAAGTAGTTCCAAAGAAAATGTTTGTTAGGTACTATTCACTAGACATGGTTTTGAATTCTTCTGAAGACTAAATGTGTACATCAGATCCAGGATAAGGGACGAATACGAGTAGGCTTTCAGCACATGTCGCAGCCACAAATGGCCAGATCTTCAAAGCAGAGGTATTGCATTATTTTATGATTTGGGCCACCCAGATAATGAAATCTATGAATGATTAATTCCTGGCCTTGTCATACGGCAGTGTTCAAAGCATCCCTGTGCACATCCTTATCAACACGTCTTGTGTCTTATTTCAAGAAGCCTAAAGGCCGATACTGATGTTGACTAATAAATATAGGCCATTTTTGGAAATGCTATACTGCATCAGAGTGATGAATCCATTCACAGGTTTTATCAGGAATACCGTTCAATAAAGCACAGTCATCTGGGCATGCTGCAGTCAAAAAAGGAAATCTGAAAGAAAGACGTAGATCTAGCATTAAATGTACCTGCTTTCATATGGGATCCTCCCTAAAGGATGGAACTGGGCATTCCCTGCGGAGCTGTAATATGTGGTTGGCAAACTGCAGGCAGGAATCCTGAATCTAGCATTTTTATATATCTGTACATCTGTAGGTAGATTTAAAAATTGTGTAAGCATAGTGGGTTGATTTGCTTTAATTAAAACAAATCAAGATGTCTGTGGTTCAGTCCCAATTAGAGCGTGAGAGAACAGTTCAGGTCTGTGATTTGGGAGTGAGGCAGCATGAAGCTCAAAAAAAACTGGAAAGGAACCAAGGTGAGGTCAGCTGCAGACAGAAGAGAGGCAGGGCATCCTTCTGACCCAGCTCCCTGGCTCACAAGCTGGAGTTTGTGAAACTGCAGCTGGAAGCACACTTTTCTGCCTGGAAGAACAGTACTGGGAAACATTTCTGGGACTGTGCTTTCATGAGGTGAGTGACTTGAAAAGGAGATAGATGTAGGGTGAGGCAGTAAAAGCTTGAGGGCCAATGCTGAGTTAAGAAACTGATGACTAAAGAGGTAACAGGTTTCTCTGAATAGCAGGAAGAAGCAGATGCCCAGTTCCACATGAAGCACAAATGTTTAGTTACTCTTCTATTTGAAAAAGGCTGTGAGTGCTTGGCCAACCACTTCTTGGAAGGTTGATGATTTCAGTTAGTTTTTCCAGTGGGAAAGTGCCACCTTCTTGAGGCACAAATCAGACGGGTGACTTTGATCTGAGAAGAAATACGAACCTGTGAATTTGAGGTTTGTAACAGATCTGTTTCTTCATTGTTACAAAAGAAAAAAGTGGCAAGAGTGCATAAAAAGTGAAGATGGTATGAATGTATTTGTAACCCAGACAGAACAGAATCATAGAATCGTTAAGTTTGGAAAAGGCCACTGAGATCATCTAGTCCAACCATCATCCCACCCCTACCATGCCCATTAACCACGTTCCTCAGTGCCATGTCCACTTGGTTCTTGAACATCTCCAGGGATGGTGTCTCCACCACCTCCCTGGGCAGCCTGTGCCAGTGCCCAACCACTCTTTCTCAGAAGAAATTTTTCCTGATATCCAACCTGAAGATAATAAGCTTCCTGATACTTTGAGGAAATAACAGCGCTGAAAATGTAAGTGTTCTTTTTGCAAAGATGTAAATGGCAACTACCCAATGCAGCAGGGGGATATGTTTGCTGTGTAGGAATTTGGCCTAGAACCTAAGACTTCTTTTTGTTGTTTTTTTTCTTTAATTTCTTATTAAGGACAGAAAAATTTGAGTAGTCTCTGAAGACAAATATCCTCAGTGATAGCACTTACAGGATGCTTGCAGCTTTTTCTGAATTGAGCTAAACCTGAACAGTAGAGGCTAAAATTCACTAATTTATTTGCTCCTACAATGTATTTCAACTGCTGATTTTTGTGCTCTGCAAGCCAGTTATGGCATGATTCACCCCTAAGGTAAAATGGAAGCTGTTTCAGAGGAGCTGCCTTCCCCAGCTGTAGGCAGGGGTGCCTACCTGAGGATTTTGTTTGACACGGTGGTCAGTAGGACTCTGAGACTTAGCCTCTGCTGCCCATCCTTCCCAGATCATTTGCTGCCTCTCAGGATCTGCATGAACTTGAGATGAAGATGAGACAGCCACCGTCTTGGGGGCTCCACTAAGATTTCTTCCTTAAAAGAGAACAATTTAGCAATGTGAAATCTGTGAAGCTTCCTCCTGCAAGGCTGTTAGCAGGAAATCTCAGGCTTTGCAGCATGGCAAAAGCAGAGAGCACTTTGAGGTTCTCATTACTTCACATTTCAGTGGTAGTTTGATATTAGGAAAAGTGTGTAAGTAAATAAGAAAAATACGTATTCGCAGAATATTAAAGGAGGAACAGTTAGGAAGGAAAAAAAATGTAGAACTGCCATCAACAGAACTTCAAGAAGTTTTCTTCTCTCTTTCCCCTTTTGATGGCAGTCTAAGGTCCCACTTCTGCAGGTGCTTGAAAGTGTTCTCTCTTTTATTTCATCCATCTCCATGCAGCACTTTCTGCCTGTGAGGCTTGAATCTATCTCAGCATAAGCCCAGATGCTGCATGTCTTCATGGTTTGCTGCAGATGCTGTTCCTCTCAGGTGAGGAGTGGCCACAGCTGCTTGCTGTGGGTGCTTGCACTGCCCAGTTACCCACTACCATCACTTGAATAGTAGGGATTTATAAAGGTTTGTGTGCTGGAGAAGAGAAATGCAAGGAGAAGGAAAAAGTTTTTTGCAGCTGTGTATGTAGCAAGAATTTTTTGAGGCTGCTCTCTTCTTCTGCAGTAAAAGAAGTACCAGACTTCTGAAATGCTGCATTTAGTTTCTTCTGCAGCAAACCAGGAGACGCTGCCTCGGATCTTCCGATAGATCTAATGTTTGGGGTTTTTTTTGGTCTTTTTACACACGCAGTTTTTCTTCACGGTTTTAGGGGACTTGGATTATCTCACGGTATTAGCAGGCAAGGATTTTACATACTTTTACTTCAGTGCCTTGATCACAAGATTCTTTTCTGCCAAGCTTCATTTTCGATGCAAAGTGAGTTTGAATTTCTTGATGTTCTAATTGCCAAACCTGGCTTTCTTCCACTGCATACTGATTCTGGCTTGTAAGTGAAAATTGTTCTGAAGAGCTGGGCTAAGTGCTTGTTTGTTAGGACTGGTATTGATCTCAGAGTTGTCTAAATCAATTTATTATTGTGAGGTTGTTTATCAGGAGTAGAGTGGTGTGTATGCTTTTCATTTTGCTTTGGAAAGAAGACGAGAGGGCATTTACTAAGAAGAAAAAGAAAACTGCAAAAGAAGAGTTGCCTTAGATTTCCTTAAGAAATCATGTAAGTTAGGCAATATGCCTTGATCTTAATGTTTTTTCTATCTTGTGTTTGCTGGCTCTTTAGTGGCAGAGGAAATGATATTGGCTGTGGCTTGTAAATTCTCAGCATGTTTTCAGGATAAATTCTCTCTCCACTCATCACTCTGTTTTGGTTGCTTTTCCTTGTAAGCCATGATGTGCATTATGTTCTCTGAATGTCAGATTTGCTTCAGTCAGCTAATGCAACATGTTAAGCCCAAGCTTTCAAAAACAGCCGTGAATTTTGATTGCTACTGTGCGTGAGCACACCGTTGGAAGTGCATGTCCGTGGCCGCAAGCAGTGAGCTGACAGCTGCCCACCAAGAGCTACCAATGCTCAGTCCTGAAGTTACGGACTGTAAACTTGCAGCAGCTTTGGAAAAATCACTTCTGGAACTCAGTTCTGCCCTCACCACAGAGAATAAAGTAAATTTATGCTACTGTTAAGACTGAGAAACCTCTGCAGGCTGATAGATGCTCTGCCTACTCCTACAGCTGTGCCCTGGCTTCCAAGTGTTCTATGTGCTGGGGCTTTGGTGGACACTTTCCTCTAGTGCCAGTGCATGTCCTGAGGACTCAGGGCAGCTTTTTCACATGGGAGTGAGGCAGGTGAGGCGGTGTTCTAGCAACTAGCTAGACAGGGACTTGATTTTTGCCTGAAAAGATTTGGACAGACTCAATGATAATAATTCTACGTGTTGAGTGTGATCTCAGCCATTTTTCACAAATTTGCCTTGTGAGCACCCTACTTGCTTGACTCTAAAGGAGCTTTTTGTCTGGAACATAAGAAGCATTCCACTTGGTCACTGGATGTGAAGAGCTGCTGCCTTAGCTTGCTCTCAGGTTAGGGTGGTTGCTGTGGGCAAAGGTCCATTCCGGTAACATGAGGCAATGCATGGTGCAGGGATGGCAAGTCTCATCTTCCTGAGCTTTTTTTTCAAGAGATCACATTTGTCAGAAAAATCTTTAAACTAGTAATGCCTTCTTGTTTTCTATTTGTTCCTTGAAAAGCTCCCTCCAAAGAAACCCCCATCTTTCTCCTTATTATGAAATGGTGCCTTCTGGGCATCCCACATAGGCATTACTGGTAACAGCTACACTTCTCCACCCCTTTAGCTTAGTCTGGTAATTGGATTCATTTAATCTTCTTTTGTCGTCATTCCTTTTTACTGAATCCCAGTTCTCTTCTGAACAGATTTGAAAGATAGGCAGGGTCAGAGGCTGCCAGCAAGTATAAGAATGTACAGGGTGAAGGACCCAGAAGATGATGTACCTTGTAAGGAGAAGGAGCTAGAAACAAAAAATGAGGGGGAAAAGCAGAAAATTGTCTTTCTTCCTTGCAATATAGTAGACCTCAGAAGAATGGAGACAACAAACATCCCAATGGAGTGGAGTCCAGAGAGAGAAGGAACAAAAACAGATCAATATATTTAGAAGTAACCAAAATCCCAGAGCTCCAGATCCATCCTGAAAGTGCTAAGAGTAAGGAAGGGCCATCAAATCTGTCAAGACACATATGTCTGTGGCTCTCTTCTAGCACTCATTATGAGGCTTGATTAATCGATTTGCTGGAACTGTTCCACACTTTAGAAGAGCTAAAATTCGATTTTCTGAGATGCAGTTAATTGAGGCTCTCAGTTACCTGGAGGATGGCTATCTCCTCAGACTTATGACTTCAATGCATAAGTACTGCTGAGACTTTGCTGCATAAATCTTTAAACACTAATGAACTAATGTCTTGGGGCCAAATCCAGCACTAGTGTTCCGTAAATCTTTACTTCTAATGATCTGTGTGAGATTTATACAAAAACACTGAAGATAGATACAGTTGCAGCACGTTAATGGTGTCCCTGGTTGCACAAGCATTCTGATTTGGAGCTTACTCAGAGGGAAAGAAGAAAGAGTAAGAGATACGCATTTAAAAAGGTATTGCCTCTAAAATGTGTGTTGCTTTTCATCAACGTGTCCTCGTTGACCTACTCTTTGTTAAAGCAAAAAGGCTTTATTTGATTCTCCCAGCCTTAATGAGTAGCAAAGTATCTTCAAAGATGTCCCAGTGAAAATCATCGATAAACTCATTAAGAACAGTTACTTTTATGTAAATACTACTTGGGTAAGAAGGAGCATGTCATAAACGGAAGGGTTTATAATAAGGGAGTGGCAGGTGCCACTGTTTCAGAGTTATCTACTCACAGTTGTCTCATTTGGAAAAAGGGGGAAAAAAAGGACAACTGGAAGGGAGGATGAAAGTCTTCCTCTTGCACAAAGGATCTTGCACTGATATTTACATCCTTTCTGCTTATGTGGCCTCATGCAGCAGGTTTGACTGCATCTTGCACACCCTAAGCAATGATGGATATCCCATTTGGAGTTGATATACTGAAGTGTGGAAATATGATCTTATTGCTGTTACAGTATTGTTTTCTTACAGCCCTAAACCAGAATTCTGCCCTAATTCTTCTGAACCAGGTCTCTGTAAAGAATCACAGCCCTTCACAGTCTTCCCCTGTTCGACCTGTCCTTCCTTGTTGTAGGCAGAGGAGCTCTTGTCCTCTGTGTTACCTGCACAGGCAGCACGTTCCTCTAAGGCCTGGGTGTGGTTTCCATAGATCTCCCATTTTTCTTGTAATTCTATCATCAAGTTGGAAAAGAAGGTCCTACTTGAGAAAAACACAGTGCTTCTGAAATGTTTTTGCTCAGTCTTAATAATGACATTGTATTTGAGTGAACCATTTCTCTAGCTGCTTGAAATATACTTTTCTGGTGGAAGATACTTCCATCATCTCGAGCTGCTGTCAGTGTGCAGTCTCCATGACTTGCTCTGCTGAGACAATTGCACAGATGGCAACTGTGTTTCTTGTTTTCTGGAAGCTGCTGCTCATTCCACCAGAGCTACCTCACTGATGAATGCCATTTGTTTTTCTCAGGGGACTGAACAACTATCGTATACTCAGAGTTTTTTAATCTGTATTACTGTCACTCCATTAAAAGTATTGTATCACCAAGATCAATTATCTATTTCAAGCTTTTCATAAATGTGCATCAGTTACAGTCTTGGCCCTCTGTCTGGACGCTTGTGCCACTAACAGCCTGCAATTATTTTGAACATGGTCCTTGGGCATTAACTGCTATCCAATAAGACAGCACCATTTTCCCTCATTTCCCTTTTAAGACTGTCTTTTTCTGTACTATCTGCCAAGCATGAGCCACTTTGGTATGGCTGAGAGACAAGATACTTGGGAATGGCTGCATTGTCAATTACTTTTGTAATTGCTCAAGCAACTTGTCATCATGATGCTGTACAATACGCAACTTGTGCAAGGATGTAGCTTCTTGTATACGCTCTTGGCATTGCCCGTTCTGTTATATTTTTTAACGTATACTTTGGTGTCACCTTGAATTGAATGTTGTACAGGAGAAACTGCGTTGACTGAAGGACTTACTGCCTAGCGCAGTGGAACCAGATTACATCTGGGCTTCCCCAGTTCAGCAACTGCCCTGTCTACAGGTGCTTTTCATCAACAGGCCGTCTGTGAGGATTGTCCTTCAAGGACATCAAGAGCAGGAAGTTCCCATCAAGCTTGTGCTGACTTGGCACTTGACAGTTGAAGGGAAGTGCTGAGACAGTGTCAGCACTTTGATGCTTTACTTCTTGCAGTTACAGTGAAAGGCTCGGGATTCATAATACATCAGTGGTGGTTATAAATGGGATCATTTGTACTGTAGAGGTTGTCTCAGACCTGCTTTCAGTTCAGCTATTAGCCAAAAATTTCAGTATCAGGAATTGATACTTAGCAGAGTCTTTCACCCACTAGTTCAAAATGTGCTGTTGACCCAAATGTGTAGCATTTGATGATAGTTCAGTACCATATGTGAAACAGATTGTGCTGTTAGGAAAAGAGTCTTTGTTCATTCACATCATGTGAGCTGACAAGTCTATGGTTGTTTATAGGTGATTACTTAAGACAGGAGTGAATTCATGGATACAGTTCTGTCCTTTCCACTTTCAATATTCCCCATTGGTTTTCATTGCTAAGAAACATACCACAGTTCATCTTTCCTCCCATAGGTACTTTTTCAGTGAATATTCTCTTTTGTGCTCTCCATTTTCATTATTCCACTTCCATTTTCCTGATGATTTCCTGGCAGTTTCAGTCACACTGCATGTTAATATTTTGTCCAGAGAGGCAGTGATTACAAAGCAGGGCAGGAACAATCCACTTGGAATTGCACACAGGACATAATGTAGTCCTTACTTAGCACACTGTACCATGGGGTGACAAGTGCAGAGCCAGTGAATTAAATAATGCCTGATGAAGTTGAGAAACTCAGCCTGGAATAAAAAGTTTTTTAAAATCCAGAAGATGTCAAATTCACCCTAGAGCATAGGTCTCCCTTCAATAAAACTGTATCTAATTAGCTTCTGCCAGTGAATATAGTGTGGGAAAGCAATGCTTAGGACCTTGTGAATCTCTACAAAGAAGCATGAAAATCAACTGTGTTTAAACTGCTCAGCGATAAGCAAATTATGCCCTCTCACAAATCACTTCACCAAGTTTCCTCCTGTAGAGACAAATAGAGTTTGTTCTCATTTCCTATTTATCATGACTAACTACCTCTCTCTATGCTCAGCTGTTCTTTTTATTCTCATTCTTTGTGCTTTGCTGTCCTGAAGCGAAATCTGTATGGATTTCAATGGCTCTCTTGTCTTTTTTTGACTTGGTACTGGGCAGTTCGATAGCATAAGAGATGATTCTTTAAATCCTAGGTATGATGCCAAAATTCTCTAACTGAAAGAATTAAGAAGAGATAACAGTTCAGCTGAATGGATGCAAGGTGTATATGGGGAAGTGTAAAACCTCTGAGACTTTCTCTTCTGGTTTCCTTTCTGTAGCTCCCATCAAATCTCAGTCTTTCTCTGCAGTAAACTTTCTGGGTATGGAGACTGTAGGAGACAGATTAAAAAGGCTCAGATTTTCAATGCTGTGCTCAGCTAGTCTTCATTTTAGAGACAGAAATAAAAGCAAAGGACAGTACTGTTTCTTGAAGAGAGCAAAAAGATGATGTGAGCTCCTTCTGAGAAGCCTGTATTTTTCTGCTGATGATCATCCAGTAAGTTCTTTAGTAGCCTCACTCCTGGCAAAGTCCTTGAAACTTTCAGTTCCCTCTTTACCATGAGTGCAGTAACAGCTACATCCCAGTCTTCATTCAGAGTAGTCCAGATGCATTCTGAGACTTAGAGGCTGATAAGGTGCCACCTTTCCCCAGGGCTTAAATTTGCTGTAGTAAAAATGATACAAAAATGCACTTTTCTTATTAGAATTTTCCCTTTGTGGATGTTACTGATCTGTGCATGTTGCAACGTAGGTGGTAAAGACTTGAATTCCTCATTGACTCCTCTCTCTGTCTTTGTTTCAGAGTGCCTACCGGGGCGCGTGCGGAAGGATGGCTGCGGCAGAACCTCTGACCGCTTTCTCCCGATGGTACCTCTATGCCATTCATGGCTATTTCTGTGAGGTCATGTTCACAGCTGCCTGGGAGTTTGTGGTCAACTTCAACTGGAAGTTCCCAGGTGTTACCAGTGTGTGGGCACTCTTCATCTATGGCACCTCCATCCTCATTGTGGAGAAGATGTATCTGTATCTCAAAGACAAGTGTCACATTTTAGTTCGCTGCTTTATTTACACCCTCTGGACGTATCTCTGGGAGTTCACCACTGGCCTCATCCTACGCCAGTTCAATGCCTGCCCGTGGGACTATTCCCAATTTGATTTTGACTTCATGGGCCTGATCACCCTGGAGTATGCCATCCCATGGTTTTGTGCTTCTTTCATCATGGAACAGCTGGTGATCAGGAACACCCTGCGCTTGAGATTTGATGAGACTGCCGAGCCAGGGGCTCCTACTGTTCCCATTGCCTTGGCCAATGGCCACGTGAAGACGGATTGAACCATGACTCGGAGCCACCCTTAGCAATCTGAGAGAGCCCAGACTCTACCACAGGCTGTTAGCTCTGGCTTCGAGGTACTGCTCCTTGCTGTATGATAAGATTCATAAACCCCATTTTTCTAATGGGGGTGTGCATGGGATATACCAGAAAAAAAAATGGAACCAATAGATTTTGTAAGGATTTTACTCTTTGGGTTCCAAGGACCAATATCAGTTACTTGTTAGTTAGGTCATTTCTGATTTTAACTTATTACAGATGAAAGCAGTCCTTTTGCTTACACTTCTGTGTGGAGAAAGAAGGAGGGAAAAAATACTAAGGTGGAAAAGTATTCAACAAGGAAAAATGGAATCATTGGAGGATGGTCATGGACACGCCAGCAAAGTCAGTGATCGGCTTACTCCATTAGGCAATATTCAGGTGCTTGCTTGCAACCAATACCTCCTGTGGGACCTGAGATGCTGCAGGAACAAGGAAAATCCGTCTGCTATGGAGAAGAACCTAAGGCTGGCAGTCTGCTGGGGAGGTAGATGGTGTTCCCCTCATGAGGTCCCACTGGCCTACCCCAAGGTTCTTTTTTTGCACCAGAATATAATATGGTGCTGGACATCTTGCTGAATTTATACAAATCTTGTACTTTTTGAAATCTCGGTCCTGATAATAGATTTTTTTCTTTTTTTTTCTTTTTTTTTTTCTCCTTTTTTTTTTTTTTTTTTTTTAAGAAAAAGCCTTTTTTGCTGAGTGAATTTTACCATAATCTGTGCAATCTGAATCTTGGCAAAAGGCACAATAAATATGTAAGTCTTCCCATCTCCTCTGTCCCCCCAAAGCAGAACTTGTCTGAAGGGCTGCTGCAGATTCCAGCTCTCATCCCAACCATGCAAACTTTGTAGAGACTATACATGCCACAAGAGTCTTCTGCCTTCCTTCCCAGGGATTCCTCTGTTTCTGGTGATGTTGATGACTTAATCTGGCTGCAACTCATTGTATTTGACCAAAGGTCAAAATTTTTTTGTGGCTGAAGTGGTACCCAGCATTCAGTCCTCTAGCACTGATGGTCACCCTCCGTCAGCACTGGCAGCCCAGTGGTCTCCTCAGTGTTCCAAGAGGATTTGCTCTTCTTTCCCAAATTCTATTCTAAATAACTACAGCAAACCTTTCCCATGAGAATAACTGCAGGCAGCAAGAGATATACCATGCTGTCTGATATAGGGAGACACATTACTTCCAAAAACAAACACAATTCTCCCTGAGGAGCTCTTCTTCACAGTTTGAGCAAGTTTTTGGGTTCTAGTGTGAGAGAAGCAATAGAGAGCTGTAGGAGCAGGGAGTGCTGTGGCTCCATTTTGGAGCTGCTTGCATGGGGGCAGTTTGAAATTTAACCTCCTGGGAACACTTGTAGAGTCCGGGAAAAGCTGTAGAACAGGAAAGGTGCCTGATACTGGCAACCACAGGTTAAATAATGTGCTTTGGTAAGCCTTGGCTGTCAGAGCCACAAAAGTGGAATTTCCTGTTGTCAGAAATATCGTGCTCGTGACAGCTTTACCAGGCAGGTTTGCTGTAATTGTCTCATAGGACAGATTAATTTTGAGTGTTCCTATACTGTAATCAGCAGAGCTGCAGCAGGGATGAATTTGGCTTGAAACACACGTGTTTGTCTGGTTGTGGGTTTCCACTCTTGCACTGTAAGCAGCCAGGTTATTTTTGTGCTGCTCCTCTGTCTCAGGTAGAGCTCAGCTGTGAACGTTGTCCCTGCGGAATCTTCTCCCAAGGGGAGAAGCACTTCTAGCCCTGTGAAGGGAATCATTGTCTGGTTCTGCCCCTAGAAAGCCAGTGTTAATCCTTTCTGTGTTGCACAGTGTGCAATTATTTTATTTCTCTCCTTCCCCCTTCTCACATGACATCCATTGCTGGCAATGGACACAAATCAATGGTGTCAAGGAGTTAATCACATCTGCCCTAGGATACACAGTGTCTCTTAAAGCACTCTGAATGTTTAGATGGGTATTTAGGGTTTCCTTTTTATAGACCATTAAGTTAAAAGAGAGCAAATACTGAGTAGATGTATATACTTTTTCCTTGCTGTGATGGCAGTATTATAAAACCAGAGAAGCACTATGTTGTTTGTCCGTCCTGATGGTCTCGCGTGTACACACCCAGGCAAAACAGTCACCTCATGTAGTGCAGGGGGCAAAAAGAGATGAGCTCTGCTGAATTAGAACAAGAACTGCAAGGTATAGATAAGAGCTGGGATTTCATCCCATACCTGGAGGTGTTCAGGGCCAGGCTCGATGGGCCCTGGGCAGCCCTATATGGTGGGTGGCAGCCCGGCCCATGGCAGGGGGTAGGAACTAGATGTTCTATGAGGTCCCTTCCAACCTAAGCCATTCTATGATTCTGTGATGTCCCCGCTTTGGCCCTAATTCTGTCAGGGTCATGCAGTACCTGGAGCCGGGCTGTTCTCTCACAGCACAGCATGGCTGTGGTGTGATGCTGCCTCTTATCTCCCCATACCATCTGAAACCCTCAGTTTCATAGAAGCATTCCTAGGATCTCTGCTTTCTCCTTAGCAGCTACAAAACTCTCAGAAGTGTTAGAAGGAGCTAGTAGCATCATTTGGTGACTCTATACCAGCTGCAGGTGGGACTAAGGGAGGAAGAGTTCACAGAGCTAACTTGGTACACAGCCATGTGTTGTGACTGCAGAAGTTTCCACCAAATGGTACAGTTCTTGCACAGTGATGTAATATTTGGGTGCTCAGGCTATGGAGGCGTCTCCCAGCAGCTACAACATCTTATTCTATTATCCCTATTGCCTATGCCATTGTAACCACTACTCTGGTTTGCTTTCTAGCGATGTCTGATGCGTACCACCTAGATATTGCATCCTTAGAGACTTGTAACTTACACCCAGAAGTGCACTTCTCTTGCAGTTTGCACACCAGAAACAGGAAAGGACCCAACAAATTATTAAATAATTTCAAATAATTCCCTGGACAACAAACATTATTGCAGGGTTTTGCTTTAATACCATGTACCTAACAAAGCAGGGTTAGCTAGACTTCTTGCTAAGCAATGTGGCTTTGTCTCTTCTGCAAAATCTCTCTTTTTAATACGTGTGATGCTTCTTACAACATCTTACAGGAGAAGTGCCCAGAGCACGTTACTGAGGTCTTGGTGGCAGCTCAGCATGAGCTCAGGAGCTGGACTGAAGTGATACAGACACTTACATTGTGAAGGAAAGAAAAAAAAAACAACGCACAAGGCCTAACCGTTTGTTTGTATGTGTATCTTCCTTGGTAGATTAAAGTTGCCTGTTTTGAGTTCACCAGCAATAAAAAAAAAACTTGTGATTTATCCACCTCGTCCTAACTCTGCAGCAGGAAGGAGACAGGGGCCCTGTGCTGCTTTTTGAGGAGGGTGGGGAATGGGAGTGGTGGATTTTGGGCTCAAAGTACCCCAGGGTTCTACTTTTGACTCCCTGGTATTGCTTATCCCTCTCTCTGTCCATCCTAAGGGGTGCACACGTACATGATAAAATACAGTTCTGCATCCTCGGCACACGGAGCAGTTCAAGCATTGTTGTGATGATGTCTGTGCACATTGCAGTGATCTTGCCAGAGGGAAACAGTTGGTTCAAAGCAGGACGAGACCACATTTTGATATTGGCGTTATAATTGAGAGAAATGTGTACATATGTACCAGGTATAATTATGCCTTTGGTCTGAGTGCATTTTCTGATTAAAGCAGAATAATCCAATCAACCTTTTGCTTGACTAGTCCTGTGACTAAAAGGTAAAAAGTGGCTGAAGGATTCAAGCTTCTGGAGAATTAGGAAGCTGGTGGCAGAAGTTCTCCTGCGGCCAGTAGTGTTGCACTGCTACTGACTTTTTGTAAGCAGCACTGAAAGAAAGGGGATTTCTTCATTCACAGGAACGCCTGACCTCTGACTACTATGAATAAAACATGAACCACCACCAAGACGTGAACTGAAACCAAACAGATTTCTGTTTTATTTTTTTGCTGGGCCATGAATATGTGCACTATACCCTGAATTCAGGGGGACCTGCTCTCTTTGCTTCAGGCTTTTTGCTTGCAAACTGCAGCTGAACCACCAGACAAGGAAACCGCTCTCTTCCCCTTCCTTCCTGTGTGTTTGCAGCTACCGCCTCCCCCTGTAGAAAGAAATTCTTCCCTGGTGCATCCCTGCTCAGTCAGAAGTCATTCCCACTGTGACACCTCACCCAGCTGCTTTGGCACCCATGCACAAGTAGGCTTATGGAGCTAGGGAGGCATGAGGAGTGCTGTCAAATGGCCACCTCTCATGCCTGCCTTCCTGCACACCCCTGATGCGTCTGCTCGCAGCCCCAGACGTCCGACACAGGTGCTGGAGGAAGAAGTGCTGTCTGGAAGTAAGTCCAAGGGAGGCATGGGTTTGTTGGTGTCCAGCCCACCATTTCTTTAAAGACAAAGCTGCCCTTGCCCAATGAGTTCTTTACTATAGGTTGCCCAAACCTCCTCTGAGGAGGAAAGGAGCTTCAAAATCTCATCTTTTTTTTTTTTCTCAAGGAGATTCTCTCCTACAGCTCCATGGAAAAATAGTGATATGCGAGCTGTTGCTCATTCAACTCACAGAGGTACTGAAATGCCCCCAGCTCTGCGCTCAATCTTGGTAAGGTAGCCGTGCTGAGACATAGGACACTTCAGCGCTCAGGGTGCTGCCTGTGGCACTCTCAGCACCTGGATTAACCTATGGGCCTACTCAGGAATGCATTTTGCTGTATAAGTTGTACTCTTAATTCCATGGGTTCCGAAGGAAATGTTTTTCATGTGAAAGCAGGAGGTTAAAAGAGAAAGACTGAGATACAATACATCTTCGTTACCAGTTTTGATCTCACTTGAAAGCATTTTGTTTAAAGTTCCAGATACTTACTTGAGCCTCTAGATACCAAATGTGGGAAGGTGTTTGCCAAGGCCATGGAAGATATCACTGGTACCACTTAATGCAGGTGTGCTGTGCATGGTGTGCTGCACTGCCCCAACGCAGCCTGGGAGAGCTTCCAGTGCACGAGGACTACAACCAGAACTGCTGATGTAAGTGCTGGGTAATGGCAGCCCTGCAAGGCCTGCTGGTGACATCTACATTCCCAAATCTTCAGGATCTGGACGGGCTGGAAGCAGCTATTTCCTGTTCTCCGTGTCTGGGACTTCTTGCAGGTGGAAAGCAGTGTGGCAGGGTTTGTTCTGGCAGAAGCAGAGCATTTCCTTGACTCCTTCCTCTAGAGCCCAGGCTGCTCACTGCTGTTGCAGCTATTGGATTTCAGATGTGAATGGCCTTTGTCAGCTCCTCAGAAAAGAGCAGTTTTGGAATGGTAGTTACAAATGCTTGATGTTAGTTTGTAGAATGGTTTGTCAATTAAGGAGCTAACGACACGTATGTATCTGCAAGTTCTTATTTATATGACTGAGTGGCATGCTGTCCTGCTTTGATGCTATAAAGAAGGAGAAAGAAATATACTCTCTTTGTTTTTTAATAATTAAAAAAAAAAAAGAGTAAACATGCAGTTGAAACAATATTTGTTATATAAGTGAACACTATAAGCGTGGTGATTGTAGATATCTGGCCTTTCAAACTCAGGACATTTTCCAGTACAGAATGTGTGATTAGCTCCCATTGCAACATATCTGTACTGCTACTTTGGCATGGCTCTTCTCATTGTGTTTTGGGGGATGAGGGGAGGGAAGGAAGGGAAGGGAGCTCCCTGTATTGGACAGAAACTCATCTAAGAAGCTGGGCAATCCCTGGTTATGGCATGACACAGGGACCCTGGGCACAGGGTTGCTGTAGAGAAACCTCTCTTTACCAAGGGTTTGGACTAGATGATCTCCAGAGGTCCTTTCAACACCTCTGATTCTGTAATTCTGTGGTTCTGTTGTGACGCATTTAGTTGGAATTTGGGAACCAGTTTAGTGCACCGCATTAGGGGAGTCTTTTTTTGTAAGACATGTTTATTCTGCTAGCCTGGAGCACAGAGATTTTCCTTCTTTTCAGAAGGCTGTTATGTTTTTTACTGCTTGGTAAATGGGCTTTTGATAAACACAGCAGTCTGCCTTCAAAGTTACCATTCCTGTATTTGAATCAGCACCTTCTACTCTTATCCACAGCAACTTCTATCTCTACTTTTCCTATTTCAAAGCCAAATTTGGCTTGCTTTAAACCCTATGTCTCCTCCATTGGTGTGCACAATTTTGGTTCCAGACTGCCCTGTGTGTTACAGCCCTGGGAGCAGCAGGATGCCCACAGGTCAGAGGCTTGTAACTGAAAAAATTCCTTCCGCTTTTCACTGGAGAGAAGTTGCCAGCAGCCACCTGCACGCAGTCTGCCCAAATGCACATGAAGGGGCTATGAATCAGAGCTGATACATAGCATGGGTCTATTATGTTCAGAATAGAACTGCTCTCCCTCCCTTTACTACATTATCCCATCTTCATCAGCAGAGTACTTTGGGGTATGTATTGCTAAGGGCAATAAACTATGTTAGAGACTAAGAGATGACCATCTGCTCTATCAGCTCTAGTTGTTGCAGTTACTGCAGAGCTTATCTACACTGCTCCTTCTGCTGACATCTTATGCCACAGCTCTTCCTTGTGCCATTTCTCCATCAGCAATTTTGGCAACCTGTCACTTTCTATGCCTTACATCCATTTTGCAAACACAGGTACTCTAAGCTTCCTTTCAGGAGCTTTCCTTTGACAATTTAACATAAATGTGCTGATTATTGATGAGCTGTAGCATCCACTGAAGCCCACAAGAGCTGCAGTTGTCAGAGCTTTGGAAGCTCAGATCAGAAAGCACTTTACACGCCTGTCTTCAGGCACTGGGATAGCTGCAAGCTTGCAATTAATTTTCAGTGCCTTTGCTATCACATCCCACAATGGCATAAAATAGGCTTTCAGGCCTAAATTCAGCTAAAAGGTTGCCTTGTCTGTCTCTGAATTTCAATGTGTGCAGAATAATATGCAATTTCAAATGATCCTTCTCACAAATGCCTATACACATAGTGAGTGCATGTGTGTTTAGATGCACAAACACAGCCAAGGGCCTCTGTACTGCACCACTGACTGCATCAGAGCTTGTACTGGTGAGGAAGAACTGTAACTGCTTAGTGCAAGCAGCACTCTGGCCCATTTCCTCTGCTCCTCCCTGAACATCTAAGAACCAGAGAAGAGTCAGGATGAAGATCTGTGTGCTCATGGAGCAGGCTAGGAGAAGTGCTGTGTCTGCATGTTTTACATGGGGCTTTAAAATCAGATTAATATCTAAGACAGACATGCCACACCCCTTTAAAAAGAGGTAGTTACTGCTATGTGGACATCCTCATAGAAGGACATTTTTTACTTAATTCGAACTCATGACAAATCCCCCATTGAGGTAGAACAGGTCATTTCCCCATGTGCTTTGTGTCAGTGGGTTGAGGACACTGAGGGCCTGGGACATGCCCCAATGGGCTGCATGGCTCCCTCAGGTCACTTCAGGCAAATCTAGGAGGGTTTGCAACTCCTCCGCATGTGGCTTCTCAGCTACACGTTCTTGCTGTATGAACACCACCTCCTCAGGCCCGTTGGTGCTCTCCATTCCTCTGTATTAGATCTGAGCATTCTGTGATCCTCTGAGAAGCTCTTCCATGCTTTCTATTTCATCATCTTGTCCTCACCCCTGCAGTCCTCTTGCTGTATTGGTGCTGCTGTTACTGTGCCTGTTTCTTGTTCCCCATCCCCTATGCAGTTCAGCTGACCTGTCAGAATATACCCTTCTCCCCATTCCTGTCTGTCATGCCAGCCCTACAAACCCCAGCAAATTAGATCATCTACGTATCTATTTCACATATTTATGAGTGAGATGCTAATCCCCACATAGTGGAAGGGTCATATGTACAAAAGGGGAAGCAAGGACAGCAATATTACAGGGAGAAGTGGGGGAAGGGAGGCAATGGTGAGGGAAGGGCAGATGTCAAGGATAGGAGTATTGGAAAAAAATGCATAAAAATGAAATGTACAAAGAAGAAAGCAGCAGACAGCACTCATCACTGTGTCTTTTTGATACAGACACCCCTCGTTCTCTTTCACTGTGCCATTAGAGCTGCTCTGCCACACAGACCCACACTGCAGGGTGTCCTTGCAGAGCCCTTGCCTAACACCTGCCAATTCCTTGGCTCCCAGTGCAGCCACAAGCCACTGCCGGGCTCCCTGCAGGCACAGGATCCACAGCTCCATCTCCCATCTGTTCTTCCTGGAGTACAGAGCAGGTGAAATGGCTGTTGGAAACCATAGGCACCTCTTGGGCTGCAGGAGGGGTAAAACAGCAATTCTTAAAGAAATATAAAGCTCTTCTATGGTGGAGCTCCTTGCAGGAGGGACTGGATTTTACTGCCCTTTAAGTGATTCTGCAGCCAGTGATCTGGGGATTTGACAGTTGGGTCTCAGTCATATTTAATATGATGCAGACAACAGATGCTTCAGGAAGATTATATTTCTTCATGTACATCAGGTCTCTGAGGAGATTACATGTTCAGGATCGAGGGCTTTAGGGGCAGCCCCAGAGGAGGATTTTTCTGTTTCCAGCAAAAATATCTGTAAGTACAGGGTGTTCTGCCAAGCCTTCTACATGGAGTCAGCAGGAAATGCTGCTCCTGAGGAAGATTTCACCTGCAGCTCTGGCAGAGATAGCATTTATTATAAACAGAGCAACTGATCAGGTATCTTACAGAGTGACAACACCTTGCAGCCTGAGCATCAGGGCTGATCCTGATCCGAGGAGCAGCATGATCAGGCTGCAGAGAGGTTATTTATGTGGGTAGAAACTGTCTCACTCTAAAGGCAGGCCGTAGCAGGCACTTTGTAAGATGCTGTGGCTTTGAACTGCAGATATCTTGGCTGAGACAATCAGCTGTCCAGCACAGATTTTGCAGGGGAAATAACGATGCCCAAAGAGGCAACTAAAGTCTTCCCAGTGTCTTTGCAGTAGACACTGACAAGCCAGAGATGATCTATATCTCTAAGAAGCTTCACAAAGAGCTTGCCTCCCCCTCCTCCCAGTCCTGCACCACAGTTAATTGATCTGCTCCAGATATTGAGGGATTAAGGACTGAGCCAGCCCTACCAGAGGGGGAATTTCAGATTCCACATGTCCTAGAAACACAGGGAACAAGTCCCTCCAAAAGCCACTCCTGAGAACACCCACAGCTATCAGTAACATCCAAGCACAGTGACAGGCGCCCTTCATCCCACAGCAGCTGCCATGTGCTATGGCCCACTGCCTTGCAGGGGAGTAAATTTAGCCTTGAAAAAGGATGGCTCAGGCTGTCTGTTTAGATATGTTTTCCTGGCTCCTAGCCCACTCCTTGCATAGTAGCAGCAAGACAGTGATACCTATCTTTGAGAGTTGGGGTACCAGGACATCCGTGTGACATCTTTAGGAACAAGGGATCTGCAGTCATTCACTGAGCTCTCCCAGTCAGCAAACCCAACATAAACATCACTTCTGGCCATGGTATTTGGATCCAGATCTGGCCTTTTTCAGTCTTGGGAGAGAACGTGTTCCTGAGGGGTACACGTGGAACAGTTATTCAAAAGCAATATCATAATACCTTTCATTTTACTCATGTCATTACTCCTCCTACCTTGGTGTATTAGATCACAGTCTTGCTCCTGCTGAACTTCCTTGGTGTCTACAGTTTTGCTCTTTTTTTTCCCCCTCCCTATTCTGAGCAGGCAGAAGGAGGAACAGTGGTGCTGATAAGCAGGTGGAGGTTGTAAAGCGGAGGAAAGATTGAAGGAATTCTTGTTCATTCTAAACTATTTTTTTTCATTTCTTCTAAAATAATGAATTTAATGTTATATGTTGCCTTAGATTTTTGACAGATTGCAGGAAAAGAGCCTATATGCTACGCTAGGCATTTTTGGCAGATATGCAGGAAAGCTATCAAGATCAGCAGCTAACCCACAAAGCTTAATCTCCAGCCAAAAGCTTAATCCAACAGAAACCAAACATCTGCCCTTCTTGAGCATGCTGGGATGGAGACAGCAGCCTTGGCTTCTGGGGCTGCCCCAGAATTGTTCCTCTCCTGTCTGTCTGGCTGCAGAGCAGAGCACGTGTACTCACTTTGTGGATTAGGTAAGAGATGGTGATGTGGAGTGGCAGATGCCAGGCTCTCAGAAAAGCAGCCACAAAATCCCAGAATGAACCATGCAGAAATAGATTGAGTACAATAACAGTACCTCTCCCTTGCCCTGTAAAACCTTATGCTATTTCTGTCTTTCCTCTCCAAGAGTCTCTTTTCATATACAACAAATCAAGTCCATTATCCCAGAAAAAAAGAAAAAAAGAGTGTTCATGCTGCTTTTCTTTGCAGTATCTCATTTCTGACCTCTGCTGCTTTTTTTTTACTATTCTAGTCCTTATCATACAGAATAGGAAGCCCAAAGATTTTTCTTCACATCTGACGTTCATTCATCCTCACCACTTCTTTATCTCCCCATGAGATTAAAAGCAGGGAGAAAGAAACAGCAATAGTATTGTGGCCCATATTTTTATACCCAAAAGCCTGATTATGTTCTTAGTCTCATTTTATCCTTGTGTAACTATTCATTTCACCGATGTAGTTCTGGATCCTTCCAATGTAAGATGGAAGTAGGGTGATATATTTAAAGCGTATTCATTTCAAATACAAAATCAAGAATTAAGACAAACAAGTCTCATGCTCATCTGCCCTTTCTCTAGTCCTGATGACTGATGTATATTCCTGAGCTTATAATTCAAGCCAGATATATGAAAAGTGACCACAGATTTAGAGTGACTCAAGTTTTACCAGTTTGGGACATCTCTATCCTGATTTTCAGAAGGCTCCAGTTAAAATCATGGCAACTGTGTACTCCTGGGGCTGAACGTATTTCAAGTTGGAAGCACAAAAATCAAGACAGCTTCAATCAGAGGCTTTTAAAAATCCTTTGGCCTTGGTGTATGAGTTGGTGGTAGATGCAAGCAGGTCCCAGTGCAAGCTGAATGAAAGCCAGATGAGTTAAACCTTTGGCTTAACTGTAAGGCCACTGGTCACACAGCCCAGGATTCACCTGTCCCCACTGGTGCCATGACAGCACAGCTGTAATGAAAGTCAGACATGCATGCAGAATGGCTCCAGCTTCCGTCATCTCAGGAGCACTTTCCTTGTGGTGCACCTTATTTAGCTGGGGTGGGAGTACTGTCATTTCAAGTTTTGATTCCTCTTGGACATGAAAACTCCAAAGACTTAGGAAAAATATGCCTTCAAATGCTGAAATAGATTGGGCTGACTGTGATGCTACTAGCAGATTTATAAGTCTACATTTGAAGGACCATCTAAAACATAAGTTTAATTATCTAAGAATTAATAGGACCTTAGTTCAGCAAAACAGTTACTGTTGCATTCATCCTCTGCTGTACAAATGTCCTATTTTATTTCAATTAAGTATATGCTTAATTTGCTACATCTTTCATTTAAATCACTGTCACATGCTGCATTGATTTAAAAAATAGCTGTGACACTGTAAAATCAATTTGTTATGGGTAGTCAATGTAGGGGGATGATAATATGATCACAGTGATGGCATCATGCCCAAACAGTGAACAGCAGACATGCTTGCCTAGATGCTCTACAGTAGTTGAGTTTGGGGTACTGCTGTCCTGGGGTGATACTCAAATTATTGCTGTGTGCTCATCCCAGTAAAATGGCTAAGAATTGCCATTATCCAAGGTAAAAAAGTCCGCATAGAATTAATTTAATTTCTACTTTCCTCTGTAAATTCTTCTGTAATTATCCTTTAAAAAGTCTCTCATATCTGTTCCTCAGCACTGGTGAGACTCAGGATATCAGGTCCCTAGGTCCCTGCACGAAGATGAGTGTCTGGAAGTTGATTTTCTCTGCTGCTGTTATCAGCAAAAGCTCCTCCCTCTGCAGTGCCCACCTGCTTCTGTTTGTTATAGCCACTGCAGATCTCCGTGGAAGGAGTGAGGGTCAACCTGAAAGGAACATATGTCCTAACGGAGCCACGAAAGCTCTGCAGGTACTAATTGCAGTGGTGTCTGATTCTCTGTGTACAAGGGGTACATGGTGCCATTTCTCTGCTCATCCCCATGAAATGGTTGGATCATCTCAGTCTAATTGCTGCTACTCAATGGAGACTGGATGCTGTGAAGGATCACAGGGTGACTTGCTGGATGCACACATCTACAGAGAAGTGAATCGATCAAAGGAGAACCACTGAACTACTAAACACTACTGAATATCCTTCTGTATCTGGTCACTGTGAAACAAGTCTGCTTCATAGGACATAAACCCTATGTTCAAGTTTCTGAGTAATTGGAAATGTTGCACTTTTCTGTGGTTTAGCAGAAAAAAGCTACCGTGGACACCAAAAGATTGCCTTGGTTTTCTTTGTGCAATGCTCCTAAAGCTCTACTGCTGCAATATTTGTCATTTCTTAGCAACTCAGGGAAGGATGCAGGAAATGTTGTGGTATGAACAGCAAGGTTGGTAACTGCAGACACTGCAATTGCAGCAAGCCTAGTTCTTCAGTACATGGAACTTCAAGACAAGACAGTAAAAGGGGTGATGATAAGGCAGAGATAAAAGGGAGGATTGTCTTATGTAGGATAAATTGGGTTTAGCTATAAAGATAGCAACAACTTCACCTGTATTATTATTCTGCTACTTTGTTAGTTCATAGATTTCTCATCCAATTTAAAAGGGAAATGTGAAAAGCCCAAAGACTTGAATGAATCCTGCTGTCCCTTAAACCAGAAAATGCTAAATGAAGTAGGAAGCTGATCTTGGAGAGCAATCTGCTTAGATGAGTACAATCTAAAAGTGGAATAATCCCTGAGGTCTCTCATTTTGCTTGCTATAATTTGGGCAGAAAGCAATCACGTGTGAATTTTTCAGAGCTATAATGCGCAAGTGGTTCTGTCCTTCTGCCTGCAGTGGCAGTGAAGGTGGCTGTTCTGCTGTTCAGCAAAAGAGTGGGAGGTACAGAAGCTCTTTCAAAAACTCTACATTGCTGCTGAATATTTCTGAAATTGTTTTAGGATGATGGATAATTCTGAATACTTCCTCACAGCAGCATCTATGAAGAGGTAGAAATTGGAGAAATGTCTTCTGATTGTCCTGAGAGATAAGCTTCTTTTTCCTGTGTGTAAATGCGTATGGTTGGACAAGTCCTCACTAATACCTGAGGAGGATTCATTATAACTGGTTTTAATCCTTCCTGAGGCAGGAGGAAAAAGGTTAATTGCCTGGTGAGAGGCATTTAACTGGACTACAGACTGCTCAGAGCAATGGGGGAGGGAGGAATGGTCAGAATGGTCAGAATGGTCAGAATGAGAAGATGGGCTGATATTTCACAGCTCTATTGTTCTTAGTCTGCTTATTATAGCCACTGATAACAGCAAGGTTGTGCTGAGCAGTTTGTAGAAACAATAGAAGGATGTTTTCCTTTCCCTCTGCTCCATCTCTGCAGCATGTGCAGCTGGGAAAGTCTCAAGTGAGGTGAGGTGGCTTTGGTAAAACTTTGCCAAAGTGTGTGTGTGGAAAACGAAGTGTTTTTAATCAGGGTGTGCCTCCTTGTGATATCACTTCAGTTCTCTCTTTTGAGATGAGGAGAACACCAAAGAGTTGGAAGTAAATCTCCATCTCCTTCAGGGAGACAGTAATGGACAGAATATTTCATTGGCGGTTCCTCTCTATGTCATTATTGAGAAACCTCTTGGGACATTAATATCGGGAAAGAGTGAGATGGTCTCATAACTGCTTTCCAGTCTCAAGAGCACATTAGTTGCTTTTAAGAATGTGCTAGGCATTAAGTAGATATCACCAAGAAATAAGAATACATTAGATTAATTAGGCACTATTCAGCAAACGTAAGGTAGGGAATTGCTCTGAATGTCTCTCTCTCTGACTCTCACTCTGACTCATAGAATACAGTGTATTCTCATGCACTGTACTTTGGTAGGGAGCTGTTTTCCTTTCACACAGGTAGTAGAGCACTGCCACTGCAGTTTTAAAGGAGCAACTGATAGTTGGAAAACTGTAATTAATCTGAAGAATATAGTCAATATCAGCAGGCTGATGCTGTTTTAGAAGTTAAGTGAATAAGTGAATAATGTGAAACTTTCCAGCACGCAAAACTATTGTCTGAAGTTACTTATAAAAGTCTGTCTTAGGTTACATAAAGACAACTTTTTTTTTTTTTTTATTCTTTTCGAGGAAGGAAATATTTTGCCATTATCTTTTGGATTCTGGAGCATAGCAGAACTGCTTAACTCCTGAGAATTTATTTGGATAAGGATTGATAAGCATTTCTTTTCATTCTGTATCCTTCAAATCAGGTTCTTGCCCCCTTTATTTAATTGTAATTTTATTGTTATTGCTGTGTTTGTTGATAGACAACTCTGGTTCTATGAATTTAATAATTGCTGCTGTTACGCTTTCCCTTTCTGTAACATTCTTAGTCCACCGCTGCCAATTTAGTGGACCATCTTAAATCAATGTGGTGAGGCTCAGTCTTACAAAGTAATCATCTTCTCTTAGCTTTTTTAATCCCTTCTTATTATGAGTTCCAGAGGCTGCTAAAGGCTTAGACTGGAGCTGTGCCACAACCAGCACATAATTCTGTTGGGCCAGCAGTGCTCACTGTGTTTACAGTCTAAATAGGTAAAACCAAAAATGAAAAAGAAAACAGATACCCTATCATTACAGAACTTGACCAAGGTCACAGAGCAGAGGCAGAGCTGTTAGTTGAGTGCCCCAATTCCCCAGTGACCAGCGATGCCCCTGCCAAACACGAGTGTGATGGTCACTGCTCTGTTGCTGCTTGGGAGCTTTGATACATGTAGGTGCATACTTGTCTGAGTATCCTCAGGATGTGTAAGACTGAATTTCTCAAGTCCGATGGAGAAGACAACGCATGATTATTTCCCACTAGATCTGGAGGTGTAGCAGAGCAGTCAAGAGTGGAACAGCTGTGACTCCATTGAGAAACAAAGAACTCACAAGAGAGACAACAGGGTGCCTGGGTTTTGCTTACAGATCCTCCAGAGGAGCTATATGGCGAGATGTGTTCTGGTTTAATACAGATATCTGTTTTTGTGGAAGATAGGAAGGAATCTGTAGCCCTTGTGGTAAATGGAAAGACCTGCTCCAACTGAGGGAGAACATCACCAAGGCAGTGTTACTTTTTCTTCCATTTCTGATATAGAGTTTGAGGGTCCCGATGGCATTAGTAACAAGCTGTAAATAAAGACCGTAGCAGAGTTATGCTGCAGTCACGGCCCCTCTTTCCACAGAAACGAACACGCAGTCACAGCCAGCCTTTCTTCTAGCACGCTTTTTTTATGCTGAATTGCGACTTCCCGTTCGGAAGCCAATTTTTACAGAGAGTGTCCAGCAGGAGGAGCTCTTTCTCCATTTCTCTTCTCCGCGCTCAGCCCGCTGTTCCCCGTACCCCGCGTTGCTTTGTGGGCTCTGCGCTTCCCTGGGCGGTGAATCCAGGGGATCCGTCCAGGGTACGAACGAAACACCGATTCTAGGGAATCTCTGCTACTACCGCTACCGGGCGCACAGCCCACGGGCCGCTGCCCCAGCACTGTCAGTCCCGACATGCCCCGCGCGCCGCCGGCCGTCAGGGCTGCGCGCCATCGCAGGGAGCGCAGCCAATGGCGCGCGCGGGCCTCGCCGGGCGACTCCGCCTCAGCGCGGCGGCCGCGGGGGGACTTTGAAAAGTTGCGAGCCGGGGCCCGGCGCTGTCGGACGCCTCGGGCTTGTGGTGTGGTTGCGTGCCGGCGCGGCTCGCTCCGGCAGGGCCGAGCCTCCGGTTGCCGCTGGAGCTCGGGTGTCGGAGGGCGTAAAGCCGCGTTAGGCGCTCCAGATGAGGCGGTAGTTTCAGGCTCTCCTGCGGCACCCGTGTCGTTCGGTGTAAGTCCGTACCGCTCCGTATGGTGGGGTTTCTCCCGGCCCGGGCGCCATCTGCGTGGCCGCCTGTTGCCCTCAAGCGGGGGCTGCGATGCACGGCTGGGTGCGGCCGTCCCTGTAAGGGCTGTTAGCGGGGCTCCCCCGGCGCTCGGCCTTCCGCCTCTGCTCCGAAGGGGGCTGTGGAGGGCGGGCGCCTTGTCTCCATCTCGCGAACGAGCGAAGGTCTGCGAGTCTGCAAAGATGTAGGCGGTGTAGGCTGCTTAGAAAGCTTTTGGTTTCGCGTGAACTTCTGTGTGAACGAGTAGTAGGAATATCGCCTAATAAATATGTGTAGGATGTACTTGAAAGCCTGCTGGCGGAGTTGAGTGCAACCACGTGTGGCTCTGCTAGCAGGATGGTACAACTCTCCCCTCAGAAAATGCACACGGCTGGGGGTCAGGGAGGCTTCACAGAGCAAACACAATCGCATAAGTTAGTCCTTAAGGCTTATCCAAACTAAGCTACTCTTTAAAAAGAAGTCTCAAAACAATAAATAAACCTGAAGTGGCTTGTCTACATCACAATACCTCATTCCAGTGATGCGGGTTGTTTTCTTGGGTTTTTTTTCTTCGCTGTTTTTAATTCAGTAATATTTACATTGTAGTTCCAGAGTTCACAAACTTAGCTTTGACCTCTAGTTTCTTTTATGCCATTGGTTAAGTAGAAGAGCCCCCTTTTAAGCAGTATTTTCTATAAACTTACCTAGAAGGTTATGAAATGGCTCTGAACAGTTTGTCTGTCTTGAATCTTGCATGCTAAAGCGTGTTTCCAAACCTCTGGTTATTCTTTTGCCTCCATCCTGCATCCTTCCCATCCTTTGACATCTCTGTTGCATACCTGGTCACCACAAGTGTGTTGTATTTTAGCAGTTCTAGGTCTAAGTAAATCCTGTCATTATTGTTCAATTTTAGCACCTTGGGAGAATCTTCTTTCCTTCTGGTGCCATTTAGCACAAGGAATTCCTTTTCAACTCATTGCTGAGTGGTTTTGGGCTTGCTTTTTTCTCAGAAATCCGTGTCATACAAGCAAGCACTGTGGTTTCTTTGTTCTTATTGCTGTGATCTCCTAATGATCAAATATTAGGAGATGTAATTAAACAGAACTGTTTTCTCTGTGGTAAGATTATTTTCTTGTGACTTAGGCTTTCTATACATGTATATCTTCTTTCCTACTCTTTAGTGAGGAAAGGGTGTAATTGTTTGCACAGGCGTGTTCCAAGCAGCCTTCAAAAACTGTTTTATTTGCCTTGTAGACCAAGTGAGTATGGCTGCTAAGAAGCTGAGAAGAGCAAAGTTGTCTCAGGAGCTGTGTGAAAGACTAAGCCGCTATCAGATCACTACCTGCCAGGTTAAAGGGTTTCTCTATGGCTTTGGATTATTGAATTTCTATGTTTAATTTACATGAAACTATACCATCTAATAAAATTTCTGGCTCAGTCTGCTTACCTTGTAAAAATGTTGCTTTAAGATGAGGGATAGCTAGGGCATTTAAATGTTGGATATACTTAGTATCTTTCCTTCTGGAAAAAAAAAAAAAAATATTTTAAGAGAGGTGTGTAGCTACTTCCCGTATGAAGTCAGCCTGCATGATCCCTCTGCAAAAACACATGTACATTACATAATCTAGCATCTATGAATGTGTTATGAAGCTATTCTATCAGTTATGGGTTGATTCGTCAATAAACTCAGAAGTTATTGTGTATGTTTCTTTAAAGAGAGGAGAGACTCTGTGCATTTCAACAGCACGTATGGTAGATGCAAGATCTATTCCTAGAATTACAACCTAAAAAGTGCAATGCAATTTGAATGTTTTTTGGGTAGACACCTCTGTGGGGGGAAAAAAGATGATAACTCATTAGAACTTCATCACAGTACTTACATTTTTAGTTTATGCTTTGTCTTTTAAAATATAAATACAATTTCTTCTGTGATAACCTTATGATCTTTGAGGTCCCTTCCAACCCAAACCGTTCTATCACTGTCTTATTGGCATAAGAGAAGGGTAAAAGAGGTATGAGAAAATACTACGTAACGTGGCACAGTTGGTAAATCTGGCCTTTGGAATGTATCCTAGTAATGTATAAATTGTATTAGTTTAGTCCTTAGTCTTGATCTCCCGGTTAAGCTCTCTGAACTGTTTTATCTTCTTTCAGGACTTCTTATGTCTTTCACTCTTGGAGCTAATGAAAGTGACAGGACAGAGTTACAGAAATGTGCAGAAGCTTCTTCGGAAGGTCAGCCTCGCTTGTGCTCCCAAAATGCAGACAGTAAGTATGCTTGTGTTGGTTATATTTTTAACTTTTTGTTTGAGAAAAAGCTAAACAGTTTTGCTTGTGTATTTATCAGAGAGTGGGGTAATCTAGCTTTGTGGTGTCTCAGTTTGATTGTATAATGAGATAATAGTTTTATGTCTAAATTTAGATCCATGAGTGACTTCAGTTTGAGACGGCTGCTTCTATTAGACATTTCAGCTTAAGGAGATTGTTTAGTCTTACAGAATTGGTCCTGAGTCCCATAGGGTAGTTTACCATTCTCTCTTACATTCCAGTGTATAAAAATTGCTTCATTTAAAGGAAGCATTTACTAATGGAAGCATGGAATAAGAATCACTGAATGAAGTCTTAGAGTCTGTGTTATTCAGGAAAATGAGACTGGAAGATTGTTTAATGTAGAAAAGAAAAAAAAATACACACACATATATATTTATATAAATATAGCTTTGCAAATCCTCCTTCATCAGTGTCTGTATTCACTCTTGAGTGCTTCAGAACATAAACTCTTAATGAGGTAAAATGTATTATTTGTTTTGGCATGTTCTGTGTCTTGAAAGCTATATTATTGTATTTGTCTTTAATAGAATAACAGCATGTATGGAAGATTTTGGAGTATTATCTAATGTGCTCACTCATAAAATAAAAATTCAGGCTGTTCTACTCTGCTGGTAGAACTAGCTGAGAATTCTTCGGATGAATGTTGTAGAAAAATTGCTCACTCTTTACTCAACAAGTGCGGACTAAAACATCTATGATTCAGTGGCATGGTGGTTTGTTGATGATTCCTGTGGAGATGCACCACAGTGCACTGTATTTCTAGCCGGCTGATGACATCATTGGGTTAAAACTGATGCTAGTATTTCTCTTGGGGATAGAGAAGCCTCTTGGAATTTTAGGGACTGAAAGCAAGCCTCACAGAATAGGAGTACTTTTGAAACATTGTTACAAAACTTAATGTTTAATGTTGTGGTGAATGAGGCACAAGAAACAAACTTACTCTGTGAATTGTAAATAGGATATAAGTCTAAAGAAGGCTAATGGGATGGGATAGGGAGGAGAGGACACTGTAACTGAAAATTGGAATGGTTAGCTTACTTGCAAGTACTGAATCAATCTAGGCTGATGAAAGCAAATGTGCGAATTTCACAGCCTGAACCACTGATTGAGCACCTGGGGATAGGACCCCGTCAGCCCTGGGAGCACAGGTGAAGGCAATTCAGCTGTGACCAGAAGGGGTGGAACCTGGTTGCACCTCTCTTAGACTCCATTTCAGGGCTGAGTGCCACTGGGGTAAGGATCTCTTTCTGGAGATCTCTCCTCTGTGGAGTCTTTCCTGTGAACCTATATCTTTGGATACAGGTGAGCATTCCTTCTCTGTTTGTTCCTTTTCCCATTTTCATCATGGTAATCTTTCCAGCTGTAACACCATCAAAAAAAGCATCTTATAACCTGTGTTTTTTTATTTTTTATTTTTTTATTTTTTTATTTTTTTTCCCCCCTGTTGTAGGCTTATGAAATGAAAATGAGGAGGGCTGTCAATCCCTCTGTAGCCTTTTTACCCACCTCACTGCATAGTCTGGATAAAGTCTTGCATGGTGGAATACCTTGTGGATCCCTCACAGAGGTAACTTCTTAATGTATTTTAATGCAGTTGCACACCACACCTAAAAATCACAAGTCACTGGTTGGCCTGTCTTGTATCAGACCATTTAAACACACAATGAACAAACAAATTTGCATGAGAAGCACTTTTCGGGGTATTTCTTCTGCAGCCTGTCAAGTAAGTAAGTAAATGGAAACAAATAGGTGATTTGGTGACTCTATTTTCTTATGAAAAAGATGCTAAATTTTCCCAGGAAGACTGGGAGAATTGTTGTTTGGATTTTATGGTGAGAAGGGTACAGTGTGGTTTAGTGGTCAGAACATGAGGTGCTGAGTCAGAAGCCCATCTGTTTAGTACCTTCTTACTGATTTACTAAGTCTTCAGGTGTTGGGAAGGAGAAACAAGCAATTAAAACAAAAATGTGAAGGATACAGGAGTAGAAATTATAGATTTTTATGTGTAAATGTAACTGATTTTCACAATAAATATGTAATGAGTAATTTTTTTGAAAAGATGTTGCAATTAAGGCTTGTATCATATGTGTATCTATTATATAACACTACAAGTAGCATATTTACAGCTATTACTGTCACTGCCTTTGAATGCAGTGCTACTTTTTTTTTTTTTTTGCTTGGCATTGTCCTTTAAGAATAAAGTAGTGTTTCATCATTTAGTACTTGAAAGCTGTATGGCCTTGCTTGTACAGTTTCTATAATCCAGAAATGCAGAATTTACTTAAATGCTTGTGGGGGACATTGAGTTTTATAAAACTGGACCTGGTCTCTGGCTTAGGAAGTTTCTCAGCCACAGATGAAGGTAGAGAAATGTATTTTTTGGAGGAAGTGTCTATGTATGCCCTGTTCTTACTGTGTTTTCTAGCTATTTGTTGTAGGCCTTTGTTAGAGACAGAATCCGGAGCTGGGTGGACATTGTTACTCTGCAGCGTGGTCATACTTGCCTTCTCAGAGTGGAGTTCTGAATAGACATGTCTCCTATGCTCTAAATTCAAATAGATTGAAATACCTTTTCCTTGAACACTTTAATAGTTTCTCTAAAGTGGTTTTCTTTGTCAAATTTCAACTTGGAAATTGCTGTGGCAGAGGAGTAGAAGTGAAAAGATATAAAAAAATATACATTCTTTTTTCCATAATCAGTGTAGATTGCTTTTGATCACGGAGTAAAATTGCCTACAAAATCTAATGATGACTTCAAAAATGCTGAAATTTAAGCAATGCTGCGTTTAAACTATGACAGTTGGTGCCAGAAGTTACAAGGTTTTTTTTGTTTTGTTTTTTTTTAAAAAAAGTATTTTGTTTTTCTCTTAAGTACTAGCTTTGTAAATTGATTTAGGTACATGTTAGGGGTTTCTCTGCAAGTGAGGGAGCAATTCACTGCACAGACTCTGGTTTCTGTCATTTAAAATCTGATTCTGGAGTAAAAGCATTTTTGTGAAAGTCATGAGATCAGAATTAGTTTCAAAGCTGGCAGCACTGCAAGTATTTTTCAACGTGATTGTTAGATGAAATTGCATTAGGAAGCTATCAAATGTCAGTTGGTGCTGCTGTGATGCTTTGCAGTAGCTTGTGAACATTTCACAGGTTGTGTTTTGCTTGGACTCATGATTTTGGAGCTTCTGATTTGCACTTCTATAACTTCCTGGAGGTAGCTGCCCAGCAGATTATCCTCTGGTATTTTTGTTGTTTGGCAGATGTTCCATGTCTGAGAGAAGTTCTCTCCCAAAGTGTGTTGTGTGCAGCACTTAATTCCTGACTGATGTGGCTTAATCTTGCCTTCCTTTTACTTTACCCAGCAGTGAGGGTGGCTGGGAACTTTAAAACTTGGAATTTGAATGGTTGAGCCACAGAGTCGAGTTCTGGTGGTTTCTTCTAAGCCAAACCTACTCACTTTTTGAGTGCCAGAGGGATTTGATTTGCATTTCACTGTCTCGGATCACTTTTTCCCAAACCTCTTGTAGATTTTGAGTTGGAAATTAAATCATAACTGAAATTTTGTGGTTAAGCGTCAGAACTTGTTGCCAACTCCTCTGAGAGAAAATTAATGACTTTATGAATACTGAGGGTTTGATTCCTGGATAGCTGAAGGAGAATTAGCTCCTTGTGACTTTATCCAAGCCCTTCATGAGTGCCAGGGAAAATAATATATAACCTATTGAAAAACAGAGTGTATTTTATTAGACAGAGGTAAATAAGCTGTTGTATGCTTCACATTTCTGCCTGGGTGTATTTTTGGTTTTCAAAATAAATTTAGTGTAGCAAACTGAGCAAGTTTTTTGCAGTCATTCACTTTAAATTAAACCAGAGGCAGCTTAGGTGTGTTTGTGGTGTTTTGTTTTCTTTTTTTTTTAAGAATGATGATTGTATTGATCAAAATGCTTGCTGAATTGATGCTAACCATAATAAAATGTGATATCTGTATGTAATTGTTTATTGTGGATTATTTTAAATCCCACACTAATGCACTTACGAAGAATGATTATAAAAGATGAATCGTTTGGGGAAAATTCTCTATTGCTCCACTGGATTGCTTTCTCATACTACCTATTACTGCTGTGCTCCCTGTCTTCCTTTGATCTGATGCACATATTCTCAGACGTGCTTACAGCATCTCTGCTGCGTTAATGAGCAGTGAAATAAATGTTGATTCCGAGGCACCTCCCGGGCAGGCCTCAAACTACAACCTGTCTGAAGTTTCCTCACAGCTGATATTTTAATATCCAGATATTTTAATTCAGCACCTGGATTGATGCCCTTCTCTCATTCATTTCAAATCTTGTTAACTGGAAGCAGCTGGTGAGACTCCTTGGCTCTTACAGTCTGAGAAATGTGTATGGTTTCTTCAAATCTTATACACATTTTGGGGTCACGTGAAAATGTGGCAAATACTGTGGAGATGGTATCTTGTAATTTAAATCCAGTGGATGGATGACGGATAATTGCTTAAGTACAGCTCATTCCTGGTCTTTAATTCACTGAATGAAGTATGTGTTTCTAAACAAATGCTAATGCTTCTCTTGTGTTGAAGTTTGAAGTGGATTGACTGATATAACTTGGTTTTCAAGCCTTGTTTCAGCTGAAAGCAATGCAAGAGATTTTAATTAAGAACAAAAACTTAGTTCCTATTCAACTGTGCAGGTGCAGTCACTGGGGCTCCTAAAATCTTTCTGATGTGTGGTTCATAGTGCACGTTCAGACTACTTGGAATACAAGCTATTGTCTTTGTGATTTCCAGGTTAATCTTGATTTTAACAGAGGTAATCATAATAGCATGTTGTACTTTGCATCTGTGGATTCAATGGCTTTTGACTGACTTAGAGCTGTAAGGGTAATTTGATGTCAAGTGAATGTCAGCTGTGTATCTTTTAATTGTGCTCTATTATAGAGGATAGCACACAAGAGGAGGTAGAAGGTAACAGGGGATGGCTCTGGGGAAGATCTTGTAAGAAGAGGGGGAGAAGACTTCAAATATGGGAGAGCAAAGTAGGGAAAGAAGGATGGGAAAGTACAAGCAGAATGCTGCATGTGAAGAGTTATTCTTCAATGATGACGATTTTGACTGCAAGGCACAGATCCAAGGCTAACTGCAAGTTGCTCTTTGCGGGCTGCATTTTATCTTTCTTGTGACTGTTGTCTTTGATACCTAGATGAACAGAAGAAGAGGCATTCTTGCTGATAGGCCTTTTTAAAAATTAAAATTAGGGTGAAATGGATGTGACATCTCTTGGTTATGATGTTACCAATCTTTTTTCTTCTAGTTAACAAGCCCACCGGGTTGTGGCAAAACTCAGTTTTGTATTACAATGAGTGTTCTGGCTACGCTGCCTGTAAGCATGGGAGGACTAGATGGGTCTGTTATATACATTGACACAGAGTCTGCATTCAGTGCTGAAAGGTAAGATGCAAAACTGTAAAATACACACTTTGAACTTCTCTAGCACTTTTTATCTTTGAACCTTCATTTATTTTCTGAGCATCTATAAAATAAATACTGTGGCTATTAAGCATTCATCTGATATATGCAGTTACTCTGTAACTTATGAAATTGTTTGAATAGGATGGTTTGCTTACCTTCCTGATTTGCAAGGTGTTCCAGGTTCCCGCTGTGCAACAAGCTGGATAGCACTCTTTCTAATTTAAAAATGGTCTTAGCAGTCCCAAACTGAAACATGTTGCAGTTTAGTTTGTGAAATTAGCAAGATTTTGAAGGGGTAAAGGCCCAGCATTTTGAGCAGCAGTAATTTGTATGTTGTCTGTAATTTATGTATTTTTCTATTGCAAAAAAGCTGTAACGTTGTAGGTGGTGTCTGTTGTTCAGCTTTGTCAGAACATGGGCACTGGAGCAGTAGATGGAATGGCCATAGTGATTCTAGAAATCAGAATTGTTTTCATCAGTTTTGTAGTAGTTCAAGTCACCTCTTCCTACCTAGCTATTAACTGGAAATGCACCATACTTCTGTAGAAAGTCTGAAAATGCTCACTTTTCTAGCTATGCCTGTTGTCTGTGGGTAAAAACACAGGATTCAAACTCCTGTGAACTAAAGCTGAGAGCAGCGATGGATTTTTCTATCCTGTGAATCTCTGCTCTCGTAGCAGGGAATGTGTTCTGTGCAGTTTTTAGTTTCATCGTGACAAGTAGGATTTATCTTTTAAAGATCTTTGCACCTACATGGTACTGTGTAGATAATACTGTGATCACAGCAAAATTTGTGTGTCACTCAAAGGCAATTCGTGTAATATTGTTTTCTTATATGTATGCCTGTTAGAAACTGTAATGAAGTTTCATTTCTTATGGACCACTGAATGACTTTCAAATTGAATGATTGTCACCCAAAAGGTTTACATAATTAACTGTGCAAGCATAAGGAAAAGATTCCGTCCTTGGAAGTTCAGGACAAGTTTATATATATATATATATATATATGTATATATATATTTATATAAGCAATGTATTGAATGAGTTTCAAGTTACACTGAAAGTGCTTGTTCAGAACAGATATATTAACATTCAAGCCTAATTGTTTTAAAACTCAAAAAATTATTAAGAGGTTGATGTTTTTTTTTTTTTTTTTTTTTTTTTTTTCCCTGAAGTGGCTTTTATTGAAAGAGGCTTAAATAAAAAGATGTCTGTAGACATAACTTTCTGGTTATCCGCTAGGTGTCATTCTTCTCAAGCATGTGGGCTGCAGAGTAAGGCAGCTTAAAATACAACTAAGTATTTTTTGTTTCTGTTCTCAAATCTTCATATAGTTGGAAGGGGAAATGTACAGTGCTCTGGATTGTAAAATGTGTCTAAAATCTTGGATTCATCTGTAAGGACCTAGATAAAATTGCCTTGTGTTCACAGGTGTGGGACTTCTACTAACTAATAGGAAATTAGCAGACATGATAAAATGTGTGCTTTTTGGGACTTTGATTTTATGTATACAAGTTGATTGGAAATGTGGACCTCTCATCTCAACTTCTTGTGTAGACTCTGTGCAGGGACTTATTACGTCTTTCCTAAATGTACCCTTGACTTTAGCATCATTTGGAGGAGAATCTAAGTGTTCTGTTTTCCAGTATTTCAGTCTGCTGCTCAAGTAAATTTCCCCTTTGAAAAAGATTTCCCATACTACATGGTATCTACTTATCTTTCAGAGCTTTCGTTTGTTTACTTTGTGAAAGCTTGATGTCTCATTACCTGCACATGATTTTTTTTTTTGTTATGCCTTTTGTATCTTTGATAGGTTGATAGAGATAGCAGGAAACAGATTCCCTACTTATTTTGACTCCGATGAAAAGCTATTTTGCATGACCCGTAGCATTCATCTGTATCGAGAGCTGACCTGTGACAGTGTACTGAAGAGGTATCCTTTTCTAGATCTTCAAGGGAATGGTGGGAATGGATTTTGGCTGGGTTGTCTATGATAATATATCAAAGCTCTATGAAGAGTAATTCATTACTTGGAAGCTTTTATGTTGATAACAGTGTGGTCCCCAAAAAGGAAAATTGCTACTAAAAGACTGGCATTGCTTTTCTCATTTTGTAGTGCTCCACTAATCTGCTTGATGTTTTACAGTTTCTGAGAGAATTTCTATAGAATTTGAACATCGTAAGCTTTTAAAGAGGAATGTTTGCCTGACAGATCTGGTCTTGGTTTGTGGAGATATCGTAGTGTTAAGAGTTATGTTTGCTGTGAAACAGAAAGGAGGTATTGGTCTTTCAGAGTGCTGCTTAGTTTCAGAAAGACCTGGACCACTCCAGCAGTTGAAGGAAGGAATTGCTTAGAAGTCATCATCCTGAAGGCAATGTTGTATTGTTGTCTTGTTAATTTATGTTGGTTTTTGAGCACATACTGTAATGAAAATGAAAGTTGAGCATCAGAATCTTCTTGTGTATTTTGTTAGAGGGAGTATTGTAAGAATAGTTTCTTCTAGTACGACTTTATCACAGAGGAACTATTAGCATATTACATATTAAGTTTGCCTTACCATCTTTGGCATATAGAAGCAGATCTGACTTTCTGCGTATGTAGGCAGCAGTTATTTTGCTGCTACTGTATGCGAAAGGCACTGTCTCAATTCTCACTTAACTTGCTGTCTGTGCCATTCAGAGTTTAGGGAGCAGAGTGTTGCTAAGCAGAGTGTCTTCTGAATTTCTCTTGGAGGGGCTTGCCCTGGGTTATGTGGCTGTTGGAGCCTGAGATTCCTTTCTAGACCTCTTCGATGTTTGCAGATGTTAGTGGGGGCAAGTTATGAGGGAGAAAGAACGGTTGACTTAAGATTATTAAAGCAAACCTTGCTTTTAAAATAATTCCAGGATTATTAAACAGTTATATTGTATAATTAATGTTATTGATGGCTTTATTTTATTTTATTTTATTTTATTTATTTATTTTTTTTTTTTAGAATTAAGTCTTTAGAAGAAGAAATTATTTCAAAGAAGATTAAGCTCATAATAATTGACTCTGTAGCTTCAGTTGTCAGAAAGGAATTTGACACAAAACTCCAAGGCAATCTGGCAGAGAGAAGTAACTTTCTGGCTAGAGGAGCATCACTGTTGAAGTATTTGGCAGAGGAGTTCTCAATACCAGTAAGTTCTTCCTTTTTAAGTTTCTGCTTTATGGTTTCAAATAATAAAATGCAGGAAGAATGGAAATGACAAGATGGTGAAAGATAGGTAAAGCTCCTGCTACAAATCTTCAGGCTGAAAAACAGTACTGGAACAGGAAATAAATTGGTGTTGCCTGTATTGCCTTTTTCTCAATATTGACTTTAGTCTTCAAAATAGGCTTTACTGATTGTCTTTCCAGCTGTTGTTTTTCAGTGCTTTGTTGCTCAGTTTTCTTTTTAAATATCATGTTTTATTCTATTGGTATTAAATATCATTTACCCTGATGGTTCCCATCCTTTGCCTCTTCTACTGAAGCTGATAGAATCTTAAAAGTTCTGATACCCTGAAGTTTTGCAACTAATAATGCATGCCAGCTGATGTGGGAAGGAAAGTAACAACTCAATAAATCTGTGTGGATTTGCCCATAAACTGCTATGGAAGGATTTATTGTATCACAGACACACAGTGAGAGGACTGATTAAATCATTAAAGAGCACATTAGCAGATGCAAGCTCCATAAATGTAGGTGTCTTTTTGGGGCTGAGGTTTTTCTCTGTGATGTGATCTGTGGGTAATCAGAAGCAGCAGATGAAATGTGATTGACATTCAGCTGTAGGAAATATCTCCTAGCATAAGTAAACTTTGAGTCAGAGAGAAAGTGTTGAGATCCTGATTTAAACTGATGAGGTCTCTTCCTTTTGCTGCTTTTGAGAAATATACATGTCAGAGTTGTGGAACTGACTTGGCTGAAGATGAATGGATTTCCTTCTGCCATGTTCTCTTTTTGTGGAGAGAATTAAACCTTGCTTAAGTTCCTTTAAGTTCTGATACAAAAGATAGTGTCCTAGTTAGAACAACTAATGAATATACTGCTTACAAAGCCAGGGAAGATGTGCCACATTAAGAGTGTACACTTCTGTATTTTGGGAAATAAGATGCAATCCTATGAAAAAGGAGATGGGTTTTATGGGTAGATACTGTTTTTGTCTGATTTTTTCTTTTGGAAACCCCTGTCCTCCTCACCTGCCTACCTCAATTAAAATGGTAAAGCTGAGCTGGATTGCAGCCTCTTGACGCTTCAGGCTGCTGCTCTGCTTACATTCAAACAGTGTTAATATTTACAAAGGTCTTAGAATTGGACAACAGTAAGTAGTGTAAGACTGATTTTTATTTCATCCTACATAGAGAGGAAATGAAGGTTGAACATTTAAAGGTTTCAGTTACATTAAATCTTGTCTGTTTGCTTCAGGACACTTGTAATGACTGGTGTGCTGGTTCTCTTTTTGTTTCCCATTGTGAATGCTCTGGTAAGGAGTCTGGAAATCTTGGCCAAGAATACGTGCTTCTGACCACAACTATCCTGTATTGCTGTATGAGATGTTTTACCTTTTGAGTAAAATCTTTAAAGTCCTGTGTACTGTTCTAGGAAGGCCTTGGCTCAAGATGGAGGTTACCACAAATGCAGGTCCCTAGGCAGTGCTGAGTATGTGAAAGATGTGAAATGCAACAACAGTGTTATGTATCTACAAGTGTTTGTACATACGTAGAAGTAAGTCTATCTTGTGCTAACCTCTGCTATTTCAGATCAGGGACTATCTGAGGTTTTTACTGTAAACAGCTGTGGTGGAAATGTTCTTAGATGTTCTTCCATATCAGGAGGGTTATAGATGTAAACTTGAGACTAAAAACATTAGGAAGGGTTGCAAATGATTTGGATCATTAATAAGTTGGACATGTGAAATATGTGAAATATGTGACACTTTATGGCGGTGCTAGTACACCTAAATATTGAGTTGAATGGCAAATAGTTGTCTGAATTGAGGGCTCTGAAAAAGATGTGGAGGTAATAAATGATAGGACTTGAGGTCAATTCTTTAGATTGGTGAAAAATTGAGTAGGTGAGCCAGGGAATTTGAAATGATGACAAATAAGGGTCCATAGACTAGCCTTGAAAAAATTAGGGATTAGGGGAGAGGAATTTCAGTAACGAAGATGTAAGAATCTTAGTTTGTTTAGCTTGGCTAAGTGTTAAGGGTTTGTTTTCTGTAGTTAATATGTACTTGAGAAAATGTATTTGATAGAAAAAACCTTGTCAGCTGACAAAGGTATTCTACAGTTCTGTGGTTGGAAGCTGAATCAAGCAAGTTCAGAGTTCAAGAAAGGGATGTGTTCTTCATAAAATAATTAATCACTGTAATATGTTACTAAACTGAAATAGGTTCTCGTCACCAAGTATTTTTAAGTGGATTTCCCCCTTCCCCATTTCCTGAAAAAGAAATTGATTTAGAAAGGCTTTGATTTGGGAAACCCTGTACTACCATGTTATGCTGGAATTCAAATGAATTTTATGTAGCTCTTAATGTTGTAAATGCTCTAGCTAATAATGATTATGTACCCATGTTGGGCATGTGCTGTACTTCATTAGCAAAAATCATAGGTTTTACTGAATTCAAAGGGACCTGTTTCATACCCAGGTAGCTTTATGTGTTATGAAGTATTCCGGGGGGAGGAATAAAAACCAAAACATATCTTACTGCCTCAAAACTTATGGTCATCATTCAGTAATTTGTCTGCACTTCTTTTTTTGGTTTTTGAAATAGGAGTTTGGTTGTGAGCGTGCTGAGGAAGGTTATTGTTACTAGTTGCTCCAAAAGCAGACTGTATTGTTGAGCAACATATAGGCTGCCACTGGGAAGTAATACTTCCCAAGTTCACTTGAAAATTTTAAATAATCTGTAGCAAATGAAATTCTAATTCACTTCAGAAAGTGAGGAAAAAATATTAAACATGTTAATTGAAAGGCTTTAGCACTGAACTAAACAAAATGAGAGTATTGTTGAGTGTGAATTTTTGCGTAGTGAGATTTCTTTTTTAATGCATAGACAGCATAAATTAGCTCTTGAGAAATGAAATATGATGCCCTGTTTCCTGTTTTCATTCCTACTTCTTCTGAACATTGTAGTAAATTTGGTTCCATTCTAGGTGCTTTGAGTGGTGCCAGGAAGAGAGGCAGCATGCAAGCAAGGTTTTGAGGGCTGCTGGGCTATTGACAGCCTGCCAGCAAGCTGTGCTGATGACTGAACAGTCACTGAGTCTATTCCCTGTGGGAGTTTATGTAGTGGTGTCCCTTTCCATCCTTCCCTGCACATTGCAATGACTGAGAACTGTTCTGCCTGGATTGGTTGAAACAAGTCAGTCAGCCCAAAAGTGATTGCTGGAAACGAAGGAAGACAGTTTGACTGTAAATCAAATAAAAAGCCCCTCTATTTTGAAATCTAGTGAAGATGTAAACGTATGTGAAAGACTTTTGTTTTAGAGTGTTGTGTATTTGAAGCATTTAGATCTGAATGTTTTCTGTGACAAAAATTCTGGATTGATGCTGTCTGCCAGATGGCATGTTTAAGCAGCAATCATCAGTCCTATATCTCTAGTTGTTTCCCAAAATCCTTAGCCCTCCTAAAAGGAATAGGAAGCAAAATGTGTTCTGGGTATTACTTCTTTTCTTTTTCTTCCATATTCATAGGAAAATATTTATTCAGGAAAAAATAGGTCAGTGTTCATGCTGTTTGGAGAAAAAAAAAATGGTTCTTCCATCTCAGTGAAGAGCTAAAACTGAATAACAGTATGACTAGAATTGCTCCTGAGTTTTAGCTGCTCAGCTCATAAGTTATTATAGAATCTGGTCGTCCTGTTAGTAGATGACAAAATGTGTGAAGCTGACTAGAGATCTCTGTGGAAAAGCACTCAAAAAGCAACACTTGCAAAACCGAACTGCCTTAAGTATTCTTTTAAATGTCAAATTGAGACCAGAGATTAAACTTGCTTTGCAAATCCCTAAGGCTGATCAAAAATTACTGCACTGTCTGTACTTTATTCTTTTGTCTGGGTTTTGTCCTTAGATCCATGAAGAGAAACTGTTATTGTGATAAACATAGTGGCTATCATTACCAGTAGCAAATGTATAATGGTATTTATCTTTATGCTGTTTTGAAGAACATGAAATAGCTTAAGAGGAACAGCTTTCTCTTCTCATTTGGAATTTTACAGTGCAAATGGAAAGCGAACTTCGATTAATTTGTGATGGTTTTTAATTGCTATGTGAAGTTAACAGTAATGAAGGCCTTTATTTCCACAGGTAGTACTTGGTTCCTTTAGATGCAGTGTGCTCCATCTGAAAACAATGAAATTATCACTTTATCAGTATTAATAGTGGCAGCAATTAAAGCTGACAGTTTCTTTTGCTATTCTCAATTCTCGCACTTCTCATTTCAATACTTCCTGCTCAATCATGTATTTTGTCAACTTTAGACACAAGGTTTTCATTTGGTATGGAAAGCTGAATGTTCTGTATGCTTGGTTTTAGCCTGTGAGTTTTTCTTCTCAAAATCAATGCACTGAAATGCACAAACTACTTGACTTCTGCAATGCCTTTTCTGCTGTCTGCTGTTAAGTGTGTTTAAGTGTATCAACTGAGCTTCCTGCAGTAAGGTTTCTCAAGATTTGAAGTGCTTCTGTTGTCAAAAAGAAGTGATGTTGGAGCTGTTAATTTTCATTCTTTATAAGCAGGTATTTCCATTGGGTGCCATCCTTGGTTCTTCTTTGCTTTGGCTGCTTGCATCTCTGCACCTTTATCTCTGTTGTGCTAATTGAAACTACTGGTTCATGGAGAGCTAAAGGGATTCCAGAAGGGAAGGTTTGTGGAGAGAAGTTGTTTACCAGTTCAAGCAAGAAAAATTGTATTAATGAAATTAATGAATGTTGAGGAAAAATTTATAGAATTAGTTTTCATGTTGTTGTATGTAACAGTGCTGTATGCAGATGTTTCCAAAGCTGTGGAGATGCATTAGATTTCTAGATTCATTTGTCTGCATCTGGATCATAAGCTGCTGAATTGCAGACTTTGTATTTCTACTTAGCTGTGAAGTGTTCTTTGCATTACGCTGTCAGGACTATGGGAATGTTAATTGGGTTGTCTTTGCGAATTTAAACCTAAAATAAGCAGAACTTTACAAGCATAAAGAGGTGGCTCTGTTCTGAAGTTTTCAAGAAAGAAATATTTTTAAATAAGTTGCACCACATCAAAACACGGGTTTCTTAAATGAGGAGCTAATCTTATCAGGAGAAAGCCTTCTACAACTGAGTTACTGAAATGTTGCTAGCCATTTGTAGGCCAGATGTGGTTCAACCGGTTTTCACTGGTTAGAATTCACTGAGAAGTATGGATTCTTGTCTTTGAGCTGCTAATGCACATGAAAGTGTCTTGACCCTCAGCTTCCAAGCGTAACTTGTGTTGGTGCCCATATGCGAATACCCCTCCCAGAACGATGCTTAACTGCTGCTTGCAGTGCTGGTAGTTGCTCTGCTGTTTGCTTACTGCAAAATATTGAGGTTTACCCAGTAATGTAATCCTGCTTTCTGTGTGAGGCTGTTTTGTTTGTTTGTTTTGCTTTTATGCTTTTATTTCCAGATGAGTAGCTTTGGTAGCTTCATGAAGTCTGTATTTGTTTTTAAGGAGCAGCATGAAAGTTAAAACAGTTTAATTCCTTAGACTGAGAAAGCACTTGTGAATCTGCATTTTTAAATATCCATTAACTTCTGGGAGAAAACTACGTGTTCTTCTGTGACTTTGATAGGGTGAAAATGAAACAATCATGTTTCATGCTGACCATGTTTTGAAAGTTATCTGTAGAATAAAAACTTAGAATTGGATAGATAATGCAAATAGCATGTTCTGCTGTGTTCTGTATGAATTAAACATTCAACAGCCTCATATGAGTGGCAGGAGAGAATTGTGTTCATGCTAGCTATGCCTTTTGTAACTTCCTTAATATTGATTTAAAACATTCTCTTTGCTATAGAGGAAAATACATAATCTAATTAGTCATGTTACTTCAGTCTGAGTAACAAATGGTTGTGAAACAAAGCATTTTATATTAAGGTTTCCTTCTCTGTTGTACCTAGCTGTATTTTCATGCCCACAGCTAAGTCTGAGCTTTGTTCTTTTACCAAGTATTGTAGTGTTTCCCCCCTGCGTTATTTTTCCCTTGCAAAAGCCTGCTAAAAATAGAACCATCAGTTTCACATATATATTAACCGTGTTCTTTGTAAAATGTGGTTTGGAATGAATTTTAATTTGTTGTGCTTAATTAGGAAAACAAAATGGCTAAAAGCGAATTACAGACTACAAGTCTTTCTTTAGCTATAACTTAAGAACAGTTCTTGTTGTTGGCATACTGTTCAAATAGTGCATGGTACTGAGCAAAAAGTAGATTAGAAAGGAGTTAATCTGACTGCAGTGCTGGTACAGTGGCCGAGTTAGATGGTTTTGTTTTCTAGTGTGCCTGTTCAAAAGAAAAAAGTATATATTCTAAGAAGGTGCAGTTTTGGTTTAAAATGGTTGTTGGAAATGTAATTATAACTATCTGTCTTCAGTACTGCTGCCGTCTGTGTACTCTTTTGTACATGTCTGGAGAATATACATTTCTGCAGTTTTGGGCCTGTCAGTCCTTTTGGGCTGTCTACACTCTTAAATGTTCAGTATTGCTGAGAAAAGGAACAAGTAGTAGTAGAGCAGTGTTTCCTGTTCTTGTGAGGTGGTGAAGTACAGAGAAGGCAGTTTTAAATTAGGCTGGGATTAAGATATCTTTTTCTTTTAAAGTAATCCCTCCATTATTTTTTTCCCACTTCATGTTACACATGACTTTGTTAAAGGTGTGGTTTTCCTCTAAATTTTGCGTCTGGTCTGTAATAGCTTAATCTAGGTTATACTACTCTGGTTTTCAAGTAATAGACATATAAGAGATGCTCTGCTACTGAACTAAGATCTACAGTATTTGTTTCTGGCCTGCCGTGTTTTTGACAACTTGGAGACTGACAACAACAGTAACTGTGCTGGAGTCCTTCATGCCTTTTATTGGGAGGTCAGTATTTGCCAATATGAATGGTTTTCACTGTTTAAAAAAAAAAGCCAGAATCTTTAGGCCAATTGCCTGCTTGACACTGCAGAGAAGTACTTCGCTTTTGAGTAGTCCATTTAAGTTTTCTAGGAATGTTTCCCTTTAGTTTCACACAAACTGTAAGTTTTTTGAGGAATATTTGTGTTTGCATAATATGTAAAAGAAGGGATGCTGGTCTCTCAATAGGATAACAATGCAAGTTCACTAGGTTAGAAGTTGTTGGATAAACCTTACTTATGTAAGCCCAGTGTAGATTAATTAGTGGTTTGGTTTCTAGATATCCTGAGTTTGTTTACTTTGTGGTTACTTGGCCCCAGGGCTCCTGTGAGTAAATAGGACCTGCTCTCCAATCATTGCTCTTAAATCAAATTGTGCCAGCCTCCTGAGGTGAGAAGGGAAGTGGGATGAGATGAAACAGAGCAATGCACGTGATGTTAAAATTACCAATGTGCTCACTGACCAGAAGTTAAAGTGGTATTTGTTTGAAAACAGTAGCAGATGTCTGATAGGCTCAAGAAGGAAAAAGTTATCTTGGAAATTGTTTGTATGGAGCTGGGTGTGCTGCTGGTTTTTCATTAAAAATGTTCTGAAAGCTTCGTGATGCAGTCATGCTGCTGTTAACTAGAGAACGTGTCTTTTTAAGCTTCTGCAGAGCTTCCTCACTTTCACTGAAGACTTGGATGGTAATAATGGACAATCAGACCAAACTATTGCAGATAGTTATAGACATTATATGGTCCTGGGCTGGCTTGGAAATAGGAGCATCTAGGCTAATAGGATAGGCTTTTCAGCCTGCACTTTCTCTTCTGTTTTTGAGGCTCCTGTGATCTATAAGTGGATTTTGCTCTGATTTTCCTCCTCTGTTTTGTGGTTGAATTGGAATCTGTCTCCTGAGTAAGTTCTATGATTTTTCTGCAAGAAGACTCCATCTTTTCTATTGAGAATATCTGTGTTTTGCATCATTGCTCATTGTTGAATAATGGAATTCCTTTTTTAACTAAAAAAATGGGGCAAATCCATTGAAGTATCTGCCAGTTTGGTGTATACTTTAATTGTCAAAAGTTCACTGTAATCAAACTAAGGGAGACTCTTCCAAATATGGCTTCCACTGAGAATCTACATGATTTTTGTAACTTCTTCAAAACTGGCATATTAGCTCTCTCTAAAATGCATAGCAGCATCTCATTTGAGAATGTAGTAGCTTTGTTGTAATATTCTAAGAATGCTGTGGTTAGAAGCTTTTGTTAGACAAGCCTGGAAAGTCCAACTTCAGAGTTTTAATTAAAAAGGGATAAATGACATGAATGAGCAGAATGAAATGTTTTGTTGTTGTTGTTAGGACTAAATCTGAATTGCAGTAAGACGAGCTCTTTTTCCCTCCCCCAGTACTCTAACTTCTTTGATGCTGTGATTTGGATGAACTGCCTTCTCCCTCTCAGAATGCAAATGACTTTTGTCTTTGGATTCCAGTATTTTCTTTACTTCTGTACTTACCCTATCTCGTACCTTTGACCTGAGGCAGAGTGTACTTTGCTCTTCAATGATATCCCTGGGGTCTTGACTAAATTCTTGGCAGACTTCAGTGTCATGTTTTTCTATGGTGGGCTGGTTGATAATGCATGAACTAATTGCTACTTTTTCATAAAATGGAAACTTATACTACTTATAGAGTAATGCTTACTGCTTAAAGTGGTTTTTTGTAGCTTCATTTTGGTCCACCTTGGGATAATGACGGCTTGCTTATGGATGCAAAAACATACTGGTTCTACAAGTATATTATTTCTCAAGATCCTTAGTTTAAACAAAGCAAGTTGAGACGCTGACAGTCTTGGAAATGCCAAACTGAACGGAATAATGGAATTCCTTTTTTAACTAAAAAAGGAAGGAGGCTTAAGTCTCCACAAATGAAGTATTGTGAACTATTCTAGCAAGCTCTAGTTGGATAATGAGAAGTTTGATGCAGGGTTATGTGTCTGTTTCTCTTTCACTCTTAGTTTTATGCATTGTCAAATGTGTGTTTTTTTTCCCTTCAGCACTTATAAGAGATCACAGTGAAAGATAAGCTGGGTATGACACACTGATGTGGCTTTAATGCAATTTTTGCCTTCTGCTGTTGTGTGATTTCCTGAATTGATGTCTTACTCCACAAAGCCTCAAGTCTGCTGGAGAGGTTTTGGAATATGTTTAAGAACTGTTCCCCCTTGTCTTCAGCAAATTCTCTCTGGGAATGGTAGAGAAGCCTGCTGTTTGTTTCTCTTACTTTTAGTGATGTTCTTTCTTACATCATTTTCAAACTGAGGACAGTAAAGGCTCTTGTTTGAAAAAGGATTTTACTGGTGTAACATCAGTTTATCAAAAAATGTTTCTGGGGAAAATTTGTGAGGGGGGGAAAAAAAAAACCAAAACAACTTTCTGAATGTGCATTGTGATAGAATTTCTTGGCGGTTACACAGCAGTTGCCAAAGGCTAATTTGTGTCTGGATTGCTTACTTTTCTCTACTTATATGGAAGAACTCTGCTGTGGCCTTATTTATCGTGATAGAAACGGTCGTGCCTGGGCAGACTTGACAGTGAGTACAAAGTTTCTGAGGAGGCCTTGGTACAGAATGTGTGTGCAGAACTAGTATGCTGTGGATTAGAACAGATATGCCTTGTTTTGTTTCTGTTATACCTGTAAAAACGGGGCTATTGCAAGCAGGCAGATGCTGATGAAACAGTGCCAAGTCTGCTTCTAATTGTCCTGCTTTCAAGGAGCAGGTTGGCAATAGTAAAGGATGTTGTTACTGGCTGGAGATGCTGTTGTAGGGTTGACAGCAGAACTTATTTCTGGGCTTCCTTTTTCAGTTGGCTGAAGGATGTGTGATAGGTAGGAGCTGGCAACAGGTTGAAGCTGCTGCCTGGAAAATTCACTGACCAGCAGCCCTTTTTGAAGCTTCCTCTGGGAAAGGCCAGCAGATAAAAAGCTGCAAGCAAAATATCTGTGGAAGTCACAAAATTGCATGTGGCACACGGGTAGCAAGTTAACTGAGCTGGTGTTACGGAAAGTGTAATCCGAAATGAAGAGCCGTCAGCCACTGTCAGGTTAAACAGTGGAAACAAAATGTGCATTTTTTTTCTTGCCTACCTACATTGTAACTCAGTGCAGTGTTGAGTTTGCAACTGTCTCGCACCTGCTGATGAGCAAAACAAGGGTAGAATGTAGCTGGAAAGTAACCAGGAGGAAAACATTAGTGGAGAATTGTTGCACAGCTGGACAGGTGCTGATATAGGCAGAAAGAAGGGGGGGGGTGTGTGTGGGTTCTGGGCAACTGCGTAGATTTTGACTGTGAAGTTGCACCTTCAGTTTTTGTGTTTTAGTCTTTTTTAAAAAAAAAAAAAAAAAGTACTAACCAGCTGATTATGAGAACAAGAAAAACATTTGGTGCTTAACAGCATCTTTTTTAGCTTTAGACAGTTTTAGAAAAGATTTTGCTGCATATTATGATGTTTTGTATTTTGGAAGTGAGCACCTAATCCTTATATTGCTTATGTTTTTGGTTTTTTTCATCATTAGGTCAGCTTGCTGATTTTAGTCTGTGTTCTGGTTTTAAAATATGCTGTAATATGGTGTATTTGGAGTTGTAACGTATACATAATGAATTTTAGCTGAGGTCAGAAACCATGCTGAGTAGTAGATTTTCAAACCACTATATTTCTCCTTATACTGAAATTCAGCATGAAGTGTATAGCAATCCATAAAATAGCTGGTAGGATTCATGACATGCTTGTATTCTTTCATTATTGATAGTTTCATATCTATTTGTCAGCATGCTATTGCTAAACCATTACCCAAATTTTTGCAGATGTTGTTACACAAGTGTGTAAACGTAGTTATTTCCAGCTCCTGTTTTTTGTCTATCGGTAGGAGGAGTCTTTATGGAGAATTTACTAAATTGTGTAAGACTAAGTTCACTTCTAGGCAAAATTCTGTGGTCTTGATTTGAACTTGGTCTGCAGCATTTTCCTCTTGCTTCTCTTGTTTTAATGACCTTCATTGCAACAGTTGTTTCGAGTACTGGTGTTTTGTTTAATCTTGTTAAAATTCTGCACATAGTTGTAGTTCTGTGTGTTTGTAGTTGTGATTTTAAGAACATCCTTGTGAAAATTAGTTGCAGATTTCATCTGAAAGTAAGACCCTTAGAGATGAATCGTCTGTTCTGAGATGAATGGGTCTGCAGATAGTGTGTTTTGGTGTGGTTGGTTTTTGTTTTTTTTTCTTTTTGCTTCTCCAATCAAAATGTGGGTAAATCCTGTTTGTACTGTTTGAAAATACCTGTGTGGAGTAGGAACCATGTAGAATGCTGCACTACTTGGTGTGTGAGACTGAGCAGCTGCTGAATTACAGCAATTACAATTATTTCTCTATTGGTATTGTTTCATACTAGTTACTTGGAAATGCAGATTTCTAGAAGTACCTGTGTGATGTCCAATATCCCTGTGTGTGTGTGTGTGTGCACTTTTAAGACTTTCACTTCTGTCACATTCCCAAGGCCGCAATTCACAGCTCATGATTCATATCTGTTTTCTCTCCCATTTTCGGTGCCAGATTAAAATATATATATATGTTAAGATAAATGTGAAATTTCTAAATGATTAAGTAAAACTTATGTATGTGTACAAGGTTGTGTGACCAAGAATAGCATTATTTATGCTGATAGAATGTAATGAGATCTTTGCTGTCTTATAAAACGCTGTGCCGGGAGGTAAATTGCATTTTGAATCTTTGACTGTCCCATCTGAATTCAGTCCAATTCACTTTCCTCTGACTGGACTACTAACATGTCAAACTTCTCACCAGGTTAATACAGTGGCTGTTAAAATAACAGGCTATGCTTCCATTAATTTCCAAAGATTAAAGCTTGTTATTTTCATACCTAGACTTAACTGTTATTGCACATGGTTTGAGTGAAGGTGCACCAGTCCATTACTAGACTTGTAATTCAAATGCCTTAATATTTTATTTTTCTAGTATTCCTCAGTGGGGATTCTGATGTTCAGTGGGCTCATGTGGAAGAATATTTTTTCAGTTACTTTCATACTTATTATTTTTTTTTTTTAACTTCAGGTGCCCTTATAATAAGAATAAGACATACTGCTATTTTTAATATAATCTGAACCTGGCTTCACAGCTAAAGATATAATTGACTAGCTTTAATAGTGATTTATTTCTCCTCTTGAGAACAATTTGTGCAGAAGACTGTAATGTTTCTACTGCAATTGAGACCTTCCTCTGGATGGTAGAGGTAGGATTTGCGTTTCAGTAAACACGCTATGAAGTTTTGGAATTATGACCCAATTACTGCGTTTTTTAATATGGCCTTGCAAGTGTAAGGAGAAGTTAAGCAGTGATCTGTGAATAACTAGGAGAGGAGAGCTTAGCTAGCAATACCATTTTCAAAAGTTAATTTGCTCTTTCTGAAGTACAATCTCTGCAAATGGCAATAGTATGTTTGAAATTAGCAGTGCAGCCTGAATGTTAGGTGCTGCTTAAACATGGGAAACTGGCTGCAGTAAACCTGTAGAACTTCCTGGAGTTTAGGGCAGAAAACATAAGATCTGAAGCCATCTGCACATTAAACAGATGCTCTTACGGATTCTCTTGATTGTAACATCCATCTTTAAGTAAGATTGGGTTTTTATAGCTGTAATGTTCCCCAGATGTTTTTACCAATGCCAAGGTTTACAATAATGCATGGACCAGCACAGTCTAGCACCTCAGAATTTTAATTACCCCAGCTTTTCCACTCAGCTTCAGTAGGTCTGCTGCTTGTTCTAGAGTTGTTGTAACTGGAGGAGGCAAAGAGAAAGTGAAGAAAGATTGTTAGGGAGTGGCGTGGAAATCTTTTCCTAGCTGTTACCAATTTAATGAATAAAAGGGAGAGTTTTTTCACTAGAAACCTGAGGAGGAACCTGGAAAAGCCTGTCTGTCAGTTAATATGATTAAAAAAATAATAATACTTCTCCCTGTGAAGGCTATGTAGTCTGATTGAGAGTCTTTAGAGTTACTGATGGACAGAGGCATTCGACTTCCATAGCTTCCCTAATAGAAGTGTCATTTACAAAAAAAAAAAAAAAAAATTCTTTTAAATTGCATTTTTGTAATATTCTGGAAGATAGCGAATGTTTGTGGGCATTTGCATCCTTTGCATTTGAGTAATCCAGTATGGTATGCTGTGCCAATATGCTGATCGTTTAGCATCGATGATGTTAAATCATCAGTGATATTCTTTTTCCTTTGGAATCCATTCTTGTGGAGAAGGCTTGTGGAAGTTCTAATGGAAGGATGAGGTCAACAGTGTTTGGTTGTTTGTTTGTTTTGAAAGCATTGGGAAGTAAGAATCTGTGTAGTGGACTTTTGATGGTACTAAAATGAAATCAGAAAGCTACCTCACTTTCCCTTCCTGCATCAAATTTTTTAGCAACTGGAGGTGAAAACTGACACTTAAAAACCTCTCATTCTTAGCAGTGATCACTATGGTTGTAATGTATGCTTGGTGTTCCATCTGTTGTATGAAGCAGCTGAGAACATCTGTATTACACATAAGGGTTTTCTTTCTTTTTCCTTTGCTTCAGTTTGTACTCCAGGAGCAATTAAAGATATCTCCAAATTGAGTCCTGTTATGAGAGTGGCTGTTATTTTTTCCTTCATTGATTTTTTTATTTTTTTTTCTCCTTCTTGCCTCCAGTAAGGTGATAAGAATCTGCTTTTTAAATCTAATGTTTGTTGTATCAGTTACAGCATTAGATCTACTTGTAACATCAGGACTCAGTTGGCCTTGGAAATGGCAAAGACAGTAGCAGAACAACTTGAACTCCTGTGTTTTACTTGTCTTTTCTTTTTAATTCCTTAATACTACTTTTTGTCTCATCTGTTGAAGGCTGAGGAGCTGTTAGCCATGTACTTTGCAACAGCAGTCTGAATATGCAGTAAATGTACAGCGCTTATTGAATTTCTCAGACTAAGTTTTCTGAAGCAAACAGGATTGTGTTGTCTGAGTTGGTTGGAATGACAATGTGGATGGCTGACATTCAGACTGTATTAATCAGATTTAAATTCACTGATTTTTTTTTTTTTTTGTATTTTAGAGTAAAGGTGAAACTTCATTTTAAACTCTTTGACACTTCAAACTCTTTTCTCCCCTCAAGTATCTATCTGGTCTTCTGAGATGTTTGAGGCTAATCTTATTCTGTCATATTCATTTCATTTTTGGTGCTGATGCACGAGCCTTCTGTTGGAATGGTGCAGGGGACTCTGTTGTGGAAGGAACAAATAACCAAGAAGGTTCAGAAGAAAGAGGAGGTATTGATTGAGCCTGTATGCGGAGTACTGCTGCTGAACATCAGGCAGGAGTTTGTTCATCTCTCTAACTGGAATATACTAATTGGACAACAAATGTTTTTCAGTGATGTGGATAAAAACTAAACTTAAATGTACTAATTCTTCTCAGATGTGTTTTCTGTGTGAACATAATGGAATGTAAGTATGGCAGGTGATTTACGAACAAGTAATTTCATCCATGATCTTTAATTAGACTGAAGAGAGCTGACTATACAAGAGCTGGCTTTGAGTAATCGGAACATGAGGACTGAATTAATGCCCTGTGCTGTAAGTTTTTCAGATTTTCTCCATTTGTAGGCCTTTGGGGGGAAAAAAAAAAAAAAAAAAGCCACAAGAAACTATGGTAACATTATCAAGAACTGTAAGCAGATTTCATGTTCTTGGGTGATTTTCTTTTTTGCTCATTCTATACAATCTGTATACACATTTTGGCAATGATGGTGGAATGCGAAGATGAAGAAAGAGCCTGACGAACTTTTAGAAGAGTAACTGCAAACATTTTTTTGCTTTCTGTTCTTTCTGAATTTTGACTAGACAGATCTTCTGAAGTGTATGCTGTTATTGTGTTTTCTATTGGTATATTCATTTTTATTGCATTAACCTTAGAATGTGGCTGCAGCATTTTAATTGGGTGCACAGACACTGAACATTTGGTTTACTTTCCTAGGTGTGTTATCTGTTATCCCACCTGGCCCAATTGATTATGCAAAGGAGAAAAGTTTTAATGGAGAAATCCACAAATGAAAGATTGTTTGTGGCAAAAACCTTTTGCTGTCTAAATGAAGTACAGTTTTCTTATTCTAACTTCCAGTGTACTGTACCATAAGTGCTGTGTGTATTTTGGACAAAAATAATGGGCTGTGTTTGCACTGTGCCTAACAGAGCTCACTTTTGATGCTAGTTGGCTATCGCTTATGAAAAATTATCAGATAACAAATAGAAGTAATGTGCAATAAACTTCTTATTTATAGCACAAGTTAAATTCCTTACTTCAGAAAACTAGTCAACTTTAGTTGACTTAATTTTAGAAGAACTTCAGTACTTGCTTTGAGTCTAAATATAATAGAGCTTTCATTATCCACTTTTGTTGGACAGACTGCCTTGTTAAAATATGCTCTGAGTTTTTTTTAATTAGTAATTTTTTTCATCATAACAACCTTTGGAATTTCTGTTGACAAAGATGGGAAATGGCTGTACTGGATTTTTTTTTTTTTCTTTCAGCCTTTCTCCCTGAAAGGGAGCAGCCACAAGGTGGTGCCTTTTCATCACTGGAAAGGGAAAAATATTTCATTTTTTAAACGAATTTATGTTGGCTTTGGGCCTGTTACTTGGCAGAAAGGGGAAGCTCAGGTACTGAAGTGACAGCTTTGATCTGTTTTGATCCTTTTCTCCCTGAGTGCATGGGCACTATTGTGCGGTGTTTTTGCCAGCCTTTAGGATTAAAAACTGTTAGATTGTGATGCTTGAATGTTCAAAACTGGAAGTGAAAGGTAGTGGCTTGTAAGTCAGAATCAAACAAAATCATGAAAAGATTGGCCTGAGAATACTGAAGTTGTGTAGGTCAGGGAGGATGTAGGCTGCTGCCCTGTGAAATAAGGCTCAGAACTGCAACAACTTTTACATGTCATGTTTAGGCCACCTTGGTGGGACTGTGTAAGAGCCTGTAAGTGGAAGAAGTGCTTTATGCAAGTCCTACACAGTTCAGGGTAGTGTGGGTAAAGGGTAACTGGCACAGCACTGACGATTCATGTGGTTGTGTCATAGCTGGTCTTTGCAAATCAAATTCAGTTAAAGGGGGAGACAGTTGGAAAATGACCTGAAATATTATTCTTTATTGCTGAATAAGAGCTCGCAACAGAAGTATATGAAGTCTTCCACATGACCTGTATGTAATTCCCAGCTGTGAGCCCACTGGCAGTGAGTGTGAAATCCAAAACACAGCTGATAAGGGAAAAGGTTGTTGTCAGCCTGGGCTGAGCACTTGAATATTCATAGTGCGGTGCTTTTACAACCACACGCTGAAATACATTACAGTAATTAGCTTTGAGATGTGAGCAGAATGTCCTCCTAGCTTAGTGCCTTTCCACACACAGTGATGATCAGTGCTGAAGGAGAACCAGGTGTGCACCACATTATACTCATTTTCCTCCAAACTAGCAAGTCCTCGACCTCCCCACTCCCCCCTTCATACCTTTTTGCCAAATTTCCTGCTGTAAATTGGTATTACAAATTCTTATATGTACCCTATGACCCCTTCAGAATATTTGTGGTATTTTTAAACCCTGCATTGTGTGCATGACACAGTGTTTAGTTTGGAAATGAAGTTTAGTTTAATCGTACATGCTGATTGTGGTATTTATTTTGGAACCAGTAAGTGGGAGGCACTGTTTTGTGTTTTTATTAGTCTGGATGAATTCTCTCTGTTACTTGATAACTGTGTATAAGCTTGAACTAAAAATTGATGTTCAAAGATGGCATTTGAATACATTCTCTTATCTGCTTTGGGTTAGGATTCTGATGGAAAACTTCTTGGATATCTGTGATTCACTGTGGTGATAGCGATAGTGTCCATTCTGTTTTAGAGGATCACAAATGGTTTCTCTCTGCGCCAGCTGAGCTGTTCTGGAAAGAGCAACATCTGCATTGGAGGAGAGACCTTTGCTGTTTGCCTTGTGCATCTGCTGCAGACAAATGGGGCTGTGTTTGCTGAGGGAGGTTATAGATTTGTGACCTTGGCCTCGTTTCATTTGTATCCCATGTGGCTGCATTTGCAGCAGAGTTAAGCAGCTATTAGAAACTGATTTTCTGCCTTTCTCCCCCCCACACTGTCCCTATGACTTCCCAGCAAAACTGCTCCCATGGTCTGTAGTTAATAATGCACGTGGTGGTGATTCTGGCCCAAAATCTTATCTGTTGATGAGTGTTGAGGGGTTTGGAGGGGAAAAAAAGAAAAGAAAAAGTAATGAGTTTCCATGAGTCCTCTTTAATAACACGTAATAGAAAAAGAAATTTAACAAAGCACGAAGGAATACCAGCAAATTTTACGATATTGAGAGGACGCTTCTCTCTTCAATGTTTTTGACTGCTAAAGCACAGCGATTTTGATGCACAGCTCAGTATGCCGTGAAACAGCAGATGTTGTATGAGAAAGTTGGAGCTGTGTTATGCAACTAACTTCCAAGCTGTATTTTTCCTGTAATTGTTGTCTTGTGATCTTCTGTTAGAAACTTCCCTTCAGGAGGAGTGTTGGAACTCTCTCCTGACTTGACAATGCAATTAAAAGGCAAGATATACTAATTGAGGGTTTTTTGAGATAGCATGTGTTTTTAATTCCAAACTCCAATGTATCAGAGTAACAGTGTTATTTCCACTACGGTTTTCTGGTGGCTACTGGAAAAGGCTGTTGGTTCTTTTGTTAGCTGTAAGTTTTTCCATGTCTGCTTTCCTTGTTAAAGTAAGCTGGGTTTTATAGAAGCATGACTGACATGAGAAAGAGGCTCGCTTTTGCTTTTACTTAAATTTAACTCTGAAGATCTCCTTTTCATTGTTATGTTAACTTGGATTGCATGCATCAGAGGTGACTGTGTAGTCCTCTTAGCATAGGATGTGTGCTAATGTTCAAGGAGGGCAGTATTTGAAGGCATACTATCAAATTTGTCATAAAATTGATGACTTATTTCTGTATAGTTTTTCTAGTAATGACTTTCATTTGTTGTCTGTAGAAATGCTGCACTTGAGTGCAGACACAGTAGATGGCACTTGAGTCATTAGTTTTGCTATGCTGGAAATAAAGCCAAGCTTGGTTATGAACTTAGCTGTTTGTAGAAACGGGCGTATTTTACTGGAAGATGAAAGCAGAAATTTTGAAGCTTCAGTTACGTAAACATAGAAAACAGTAAAAGAAGCATAGAAAACAGTAAAAGAAGCATCCTTTTTCTTCAATGAAAGCATCTGTTCTCTCAAACTTTTTTAAATAAATGGACAGGACATGATCAGCATGAATCATAAATAAGAAATGACAGATTCCCCTTAAACACATTGCAAATGTTCCTTTTTGGCTTGATAATTCATTATTTACAACATTCTCTAAAAAAATTCATTTCTTTCTAGTCTTGCTTATGTCATCTGGTCATTTGTGATATGACCATGAGAGCAGGGGAAGGGTAAAACCAGCCAACGAAGTGGAGATTTTCTAACAATATCAACTTATTCAGAGTAGCTTAAGTCCTGCATTCCTTCCTCTGGCAGTGTCTTACAACCAAGTCTAAGAGTGTGTCAGTAGTTCTGCTAATCAAAATGTAAACAAATGCTTGACAGTATTCTGAAGTAGCTGCTTTGTGGTGTTCATACTGTCTGCTGGGATGGTACTACTTGGTCATTTACTTATTCTCAGTGTTTTCCATGCTGGCCAGCAGCAGGCAGTGGATTGATGGTCCTGTAAGCTAAAGCAGCAGTGCAGACTTTGTAATATCCTGTCAGTATGATTCAGCAATCATGTTTAGTGCTGAGTTAAGAAGGTGTAGTTAGACTTGGGTCATGATTCATTCTTTGGCCTTTGTGCTGATGCTCTCCTTTTAATAAGAGCGCAGTTGGACTTCAACCTTGGAACTAGCTTCGCTTATGTTCTCTTCTCTAAGTCATTTTACCACTGTCAATTGCAGATTCGTAGAAATGCTCGAAAGCCAAAACAGGATGTTTACTTGCTAGAGGACAGAGGATTTTAATTTCATTTTGTTCAACTACTTTTTGTAACACAGAGGTATTTATATGTACTTTTGTGATGTTTATGGTATTGCAACTACCTTTGGCGAAGTGTTGCAAATCAAACAGGTGTTACTTGAAATTTTTTGGTCAGTGTAACTTCGTAGAGAGTGTAGGAAGCTTACCCTTGGAACTCACTGTCTCAAGTCAAAACAAGCCATCCCTCAGTACAGTTTTCTGACTGTTTCTGATTACATAGATATGTACTGGACAGAAAACTTAAACTGAAAGAATTGTTAACTTCATTTGAAGGCTTAAGTGATTGTGGAGAAGTGGGGGTTTGCCTCTTCGAGGTAACCAGCAGTAGGACAAAAGGGAATGGCCTCACGTTGCACCAGAGGAGGTTTAGGTTGGATATCAGGAGAATTTTCTGCTCAGAAAGAGTAGTAAGGCTTGGAGCAGATTGTGCAGGGAAGCAATGGGGTCACTGTCCCTGGAGGTGTTTAAGGAAAGGGTAGATGTAGGATTTAGGGACATGGTTTAGTGGGCAGTATTGGTGGCAGGAAGACAGTTGGACTAAATGATCTTAAAGATCTTTTCCACCCATACTGATTCTATGATTATAATTCCCTGCTCACGTGGTCTTTGTGCTATGATTAGGACATCTCTAGGTACTGTAGCTGCAGCTGTCCCTAACTCAGAATGTTCTCTTCAGGTTAGAGAGTATTGAAGTCTTTCTGGCAGCTAGCTGGTTCTGTTAATGCATTTTTTTCTTCCGAAAGTCCAGCTTTTTTTCCTCTTTGATTGAGACTCCCCAGCAGGAGGTACCTTTTTGCTTTGCCAGCTGGAGAAAGCCCACATACATTTACATAGACTATACTGGAACTCGGAGGCATTTCATTTTAGTTCCAGGCAGCCAACCCTTTGCTGCTGCCTTTGGAACAGCTCAGCTGTGGAAGAAGTGAGCTAATCTGGAAATTTGAAAGTGAAGTACTTAGTGAAGCCCTGGGGTTTGCAGTTGAAGTAATTAAGGAGAGGAATTGCACATGCTGTACTTGATTTTTGTTTTAATTAGTGTTCCTTTGATCTCTCAATTCAAATTTGAAGTTTTAAATCATCAACCTGCCCCAATATATTGCTCAACACTTCTCCTTTTTAGCCTGTAGAGGAGATGTAGAGTCTTGTTTATACTTTGTGTTGTATTTTGTTGCAGGAAGGTTTTGGCTGTCACTCCTGCTTTTTTTTTTTTTTCCTTGTTTTACTGGGATTCTTCCCCCCTCTCCCAACCAGACTCTTCTCCATTTTCTCTCCCTGCCTTCCAACCCACTTTCTTTGTCCTCAAGCATTTCCACCAACTTTCTATTCAGTTCATGATCCAGCTGAGAATTGTTGTAGCTTTTAGAAATCTGCTTCAGGTGTCCTTGTATTATCTCCTTCACTATGAATCAATCCTACTCTTTGTTCTTTCAAGTGACTTCTCATTTGTTGGAAGAGTTAACTTCTTTGTGGCTGTTGCCATTTGGAATTAGGCTTGCTGCACTTCTCCACCTTGCTGAATACGCTCTCTATTTTTCTTTTATTCCAAAAGGCCCTCAAAGTCAACCTTGTTATCTGAACATCTGTTTCTGACACTTGAAGCTTATGTTTATTTCACATCGCTTTTGTGATACCGTTTGTATTTACTTGTGCATTTGCAAAATATGTGTTGAACTATGTCTAAATCTACAGTGATTATGCTATTGATGAGCCGTTTCTGTTTTTGTAGCAGATTTTGGTGGTACACTCTATGTCACTGAGCAGGTTTCTCGGATGGAAAGAAAGAAGCTACCAGCTTGTAAGGAGAATGCAATTTAAATTGGTAGCACCAGGCCAACCATCATTTCTTGGAGAAAGGTTGAAGAAAAAATTGATATCAACGTGAAACAAATAAGCCTTTATTTTTTTTTTAAAATATTATTGAGAACTCTTTCCTGCCAAAAAGCTGCTGGGCAAATGTGGTACATGGCATAGTAACCTGGTCTATCTACTTTGGAAAAGTAAAATGTTATATTGACACTACTGGTATTTGAGCTTTGTTTCTAGGAGTAGGCTTTTTTCTATAGTTAATCTAAGCTTTGTTACTATGAAATTTCTGTTACCTCTGAGTGCATACATGCTCTTTTCCATTTTGTAAATAAGCAGAAGATATTTGGAACTTCTGTTACAGCAAAACAAACAAACAAAAGAAATATTTAGGGATAGATGCTGTAGTTGTGATTTGTTTTTGGCAACCATTTTTCAAGACAGTTCTACTGACTTTTCTGGGGCTTTGATCACTGATACAGTTACCCTCTTTTCCCATCTAAACTGCCACGTGTATATTTTCCTGCTAGCTTTTAAATGTTCCCTTGTTTAAGGATTCTCTTTTGCCACAGGCGGTGAGAATCCACACTGCAGCCATGCCATGGCTGGGGGAGGTGCTGCCTGGAGAATGGAAGGGCTTTCCTGTATGGTAGTGGACTCTGACTACTGCTTGCTTTTAAGAGCAGCATTGCAAGGTTGATGTGAGTCTTCTGGCTTTCTTATCTTTCTCATCTGCTTTTCTAATTACGTCTGTCCCACTTTGAATTGACAAATCAGGATGAGAATGTGTAGAATTTTTTTCGGAATGTAGCAGACTCTGTCATACCTGGCATTTCTCTTGGCTTCAATAATGTAGAGTCTGATACAGTTTTAGTTGCATGTGATTTCATTGTAGCAATATGCTTGGTTGAAATACGCCAAGTATATTTTTCCCCTTTAGATGGTGAAACTGCATGTTCTTATGGCCCTAAGGCAAGCAAGTAAAAACATGATGGTGTGCTTCAGAAGCAACTGTGGAGAGCCATTTTGTTGGCTTGTCATAGGATATTTCAGGCTATTGCTTCCCAGGGGTTGTCATAGTCTCTACCTGGTAATGCCAGCGAAGCTTTGCTGCTGCTGTCAAAGACTTTCAGTCCTGCAGGTTGTAGGAGAACTAGGAGAGAAGTAATTGAATCTTAGTGGGCTGAGGTTTTCCCCTTACCTGTAGCTGGTAATTTGAAATACAGATTGTAGTGTGTGTAGCTGGTTGTGATGGTGTCTGAGTTGACTGGGTAAGGATTACAAGAGGAGGAAGACAAGTGGGAAGTCTCCCAGTTTTTCATTGTGCAACACAGAGCAGAAACTTACTGTATCTTATCTTTTGAATAAAAGCTGGTTAGATGACTATAGTTACTGTCATAAAGCGTAAAAAAAAAAAAAAAAAAAAAAAAAAGAAAATACATTTTCTTAAGCCAGAGGTCTTTGGAGGCAGTGCTGAACAAGGAGATAAAATATGTCCGTACTATATTGACTCTATTTTAACTTGGAAACAAGAAGTTCAGGCAGTAATCTGATGAACTGTTTCAGCTCTGATAGAGAAAAACAGTATTCTTTTCTGCTTTTCCTTTTGCTTTAGGTTGTTGGTTCCGTCACAGAAGGAACTTGAAAACCTCACGCATGCACTCATGCTTTGCACTCCAGAAGCATTCTGTACTGTTTTCTCTTCTGATCTTGCAGTTTGCCACAGGTTTCTCCTCAAGTACTTGAAGTACATTTGCTTTCTTTGAGTAGGGCTTTGATTGTTTGTTACAAGTTTTCTAGAAAAAAAGCAATGAGATGAGAGGCTTGGAAGTGGAAAAATAGAGGCTAAAAAGAGGAGCTTTTCCAAGGTTTTCATTTCTGCCAGAAATAAAGATTAACAATTCTAATCAGTCATAATATAATACAAGAACTATACAGTTAGTTACAATTAATTTTCACAAAAATACAGATAATTATTTTGAGTACTCTTTAAAAGTCTCTTGCATGCACATTTCTACATGCTAAACATTAAAAAAAACATAACGTGTGAATTAAATGAATTATTCCAAAATGTGGAAAATGTAGGAAAAGTTTCTGCCAATTTAAACTCAGTGAATTTGATGAAGTACCACACTGTGAATTAAACACATTATCTTCATTGCTTGATTTTACTACAAAATGCAAGATAATGCTTTTCTGATATTGACCTTTTAAATGAAACTTAAATGGAAGTATTGCAACACTGAGTGAGTCAGTTTAATTCCAGGTTTTGAAAAAGCAAAGGTGAGGGGCAGTTACAGCTGTTTGTTGTTTTGCCTTAACATCAGATCAAAATAAGCTGAACTCTGAAGAGATCATGGAGGTTTAGGATCCAAATTACAAGGAAGTCTCAGACTATTTGGGTATGATGGTCAAACCAGTCGCTCCCATGCATAAAATATCAATATCTCTTGTATCTCTCATTTAAGTCCATTGCAGAATAAATAAGAAGGAAATAATGTAAAATTGTCATTTAAGGAGTAAGCTGTTTTCCCTGTAACCTGTCTATCTTTGTTTAATCTTGGAATGCTATTAGCTTGAGTATTCCATAGTACAGGATTTAATGGGAAGGAGCATCTTAAAGTAGAGCTTTCAATAACATGATATGGAATTGTGTGTTTATATCAGCAAAACAGATGTTCTTCGTAAAGGGCATCAGATCTTTTGACCTATAATTAGTTTTCTTGTGCTTTTCCAAAATAACATCACCTGGTAACGTGACCCTGGAGCTTAGGTTGTAGTGATTGTGCTTTACATTGAGATTTTTGTTCTATCATAATTTTATTTTACTTCGGGTTTTTCTGTTGCTTTTTAAAGACACTTTCCCTTTTCTGACTTGCTAAGAATGATAGCAGTGTGCTACTCTGTATGACATCGAGCATTTTGCTTTGAAACTAATTACTTTTAGTTTAGTTTCCATAGCTTTTCTTAGATCTATGCAAATGAGGTGCCAAGACTATTTAATTTGTGGAGGACACAGCAACTAATTTAAGGAAGCTATAGGGAGGAGGTCATTCACAACTGATAGAACAAACCTATCAGTTCACAGAGCTTTAAACCCACTTCAACTGAATAATTTGAAGGTTGTGAGTATGAAAATGAGAGCTACTTGAGTAGGTATAGTGGGAGAGTTGGCATGTGGAAGCGGGAATTGCTCATTGGCTCCGTTTTCATGGTAGCAAAGCTTCGTGGTATTTCATGTGCATTTCTTGTGCTTTTTCCCAAACCTGGTTTGCCCCATGCTCCATACTGATAGCACAGTTTTCCACCCTTCGCTTTTGCTGATTTCATTCCCTTTGGAATTAATTCTGTGCTATTTAACAAAATGTATTAGCTTAGATTCTGTGATATACTTTTCCTTCTTAAAGGGGTGTGTATCATTAGTGAGGATGTGTTGGTGGGGAATTGGATGTTTAAGTGAGTCTTCAGAAGGGTGATATCTGGGGAAAAGGAGTACTGTTTTTTCCCTTCAGTTAAATTCTTAGTGTCTTTGAATGGATTTGCTTTGTACTACAACAGTAGAAACACTATTTGCAACAGACAAATTGCACTTATTTTTGTAATAGTGTCAAACCTAGCATGTGTACCTCAGTAAATCTCATTTAAGGAGGAATCTTTCTACTAATGAAACATGCTTCATGAGGTGACAAATATTATTAACTTGTTGAAAACAACTGGCAAGAATAAGCAGACTTTCTCCACCAGTTTGATCTTATATATGGATATATATGGAACTGCTATGCTGTTGCAGTAGCAGTCATCTCTGAGTTGAGACAGCAGTCAAATGATGTGGACAAAAATGTGACTGATTTTGGTCATGTCTATTGGTTTCATTAGAAATGCATTGAGGTTTTTCAAGTCTCATGTGAAAGATGACAAATTGAATTAAACTCTGTTTACTTTCATCTGCGTTCTGCGCATATTGAAGCTGTGGTTCCAGGATGTTTAAGCATTTGAAACCTAAGGCAGAGAGTTGTTAGTGATTTACTGTAACATTTAATGGAGTGGCAGTGCTTTGCTGTAAATCTAGTTAGACATCAGCTAGTAAATGGAGAGATGGAATGCAAGAAAATGAAAATACTGTTTCATTTTAAAACATTTATGCTTTTGTTTTCAAATGCAAATGCTGAAGGGAGATTTAAGAACAATAATAAAATGACCCTATATTCCCCCTTCCCCATTTTCACTGAAGAGCAGATCTTTTTAACTGGTTGTCAGGTGCTCTGATCCTTTAATATTCAGCCCAGAAAGATTGGCTGACAGTTGGGAAGGTTTGGGAAGGGAACATAAAAAGGGGGAAAGTAGAGTGAGTGTGGTACAACTTTACTTGTCAGAGATGAAACTATAGATACTAATGCAGAACTGGGTAAGAATTAAAACTTCAAGGAATGTACAGAAGTTGTGCTGCTTTGAGTAGAAGCTGTTTTCCCTGTAGGCATTTGAATCTGAGTGAGGCTTGTTTTTGTGTAGCTGAAGATTTGATTTCAACATGTCCAGTGGGCTAAACCCTGGAAGCATTTCATAACAAAGATAACCAGAATATATGGTGTATGGATTCCATATTCATTTGAAGGTGAACCTCAAAGTAAACATCACTGGCTTCCTGAATGTTTAAGTGGTACTCTGCTATGTTTGACTACTGGGTGTTGCAGGGCTGAGAATCTCACGTAGCAGAATGGAATTCATAAAGAATAACAGCAAGCGAAACAGTCCAGTGAGATCTTCTTAGTATACTTTTCTTGTCCTACTTGTGAATTACAAGAAGATTGTAAGTGATCATTGTGTAAGAAAATCTTTGAAATTTAAAATAAGTGTTTGGATGCTTGACACAAGTATTTAATCTCTTAAAAACACTGTTCTGTTTGAGACAGAACTTGGTGATAGCCCACATACTTATTTTAATATGAAATACTTTGAAGATTGTAGGAATGGAAAAATGCCTGTCCAGCACAAATGTGTGGCCTTGATTCTATATAAAGGTAGGCTATTAAGAAGAAAAATGGGACCATTGCACGGAGTTTTGAAAGGGGAACAGGCTGAAGTATCATGACCTGTTGTACACCTTTTCTTCAGCTGAGCACAATTTGCACATTTCAGCAGCAAAGCAAAAGAGCAAGAATATTAAGGCTTTGCTGTAGATGATACCTGATCCTTCATTTTATTACTTTCCTTGTTAGAAAAGCTTATTTATTGCAAAAGGCTTACGTTCAACTGACAGTGATATATTTTATGACAACTATTTTAGGAAAACTATTTTTAAATCCATCCATTTAATGTGGATAGTTTGGTTGTAAGATACACATCAGTTGTCAGATTATAAGGATAACACAGGTCCTGTTCACCCCTCAGTGCCTGAGATTCAGGTCTCAATAATATTGCAGATAAGCTCCAGATGTTGCTGATTTCTGATTCATGAGAGGAAAGTCTTACAGTTATGCCTGTGAATTGTTTTTCAATATCTTTCTCTTAACTTTTTTTTAAGAAATCAATTTATCAGCTACAACAGCAGTATCATAGAGAACCCCTCAGCTATGATAGTGTTCAGTTGACCCAGTTTGTGCTGAATTTTGCCAGTTTGGATACTATTCCTGTTCTTAATCTCCATTGAAATGTGGTTATGATGGCTGCCTGTTACTTTTCATCCTTCAGTGGCTGTGTGTACTGCACATAATTTTTTAAAAGACATAGGGATGGTTCTTTCATATCAGAAACTCAGTGGACTTCAGTACTGAAATCTCAGCTAAGAGAAAATTGGCTGGTGGAAATCTGGTATAAATTTGTTTTAGATCCTTTTGTGGAAATTTTAAACTAAAGAAGTAAGATCTTAGGGCTGGAAGAATGGTGTGAGCAGTTTACAGCATGTTTAGTTTACATGGACTTGCTCTCAGTACACAGCTCTTAAAGCTACCTTTGTGTGCCCTTATGCACTACTGCTAGAGTGCAGAATTTACTAGCCTTGCAGAACTTGCTGGGCTTGTTTGGAACTTGAAGTGAAAAAATGATTATGGAACTTGTACAGCACAGTTGGGCGCTTTCTGTAGGTGCTGCATAGGGTGTGATGTTCTCTTTACCAACTGTACCTGTATTAATGGCGTTACCTTGCTTTCCAGATCTGATTTTTATTGGGAAGCACCACTGACTTGATATGTCGTGTGTTAGTGACACAGGTACATCCATGTTTGTAGGAACACATCTTAGTTTCCTTCAGCTGAAGGTAAACGTTTTAATGCATCTGTACTTGATACCTATGGACTGTAAATTGCCAAATCTCTTGGATTAAATTAGCGGAATAAAAATAAATGATACATAGTAAACACATTGTTTTACATGTGTGTATAACCATGTATTACTGGACTACTTCCTGCCATGCTGAGCATATGTATTCATTTCTGGACTTGTACTTGAGGTACCAGTAGTATCAATTCTCAACATAGAGTTACCAAAGTTGGAAACTAATGTAATTTGAGAAAGTACTTAATTTTCAAATGTTACTAGCATCTCAACAGCTTTGCAGTAGCTTTCTACAAGATCTTTCTGTGTAAAAATTATGATAAAAGAGCAAAATACATGCCTGCTAAAAGGAATAGAGAACAGAATCCAGCTGCTTGAATTTAGCAGTGGTAAAGAGGCTTCTAAGTATCTTGCACTGAGTTTGTACCTTCTAATGGAAATTCCAAAGGGTAACTACTATGTACAGATGTCTGAGGTGATTGTTGCATGTTCTCCTTTCAGTTTGATTTAAATATTGTGACTCTGTGTTCTGTTATTCAGCACTATGAGGTTAGGAGCTACAGTCATCAGCTACTTCAAGATTTATAATTGTTTGCTGCGGTAATGAAGTACGAGGTCACCCTGACTGATTTGTTTTCACTCACCATCATTAAATCTTGTTTTTCAAGTTTTATACATATATAAAATCTTTTTTCCCTTTGTCTCAAGGCTTTTGGTGTCATATTTGCATCTGGCTTTGCTTTTCTTGGTTTTGTTTTCATAAAAAGAAATCTATAATCAGGTAACAAACATTTAGATGGTTTGGGGGAGACCTGAGAGGCAGATGTTCTTTCAATTTGAACTGGCAGAAATGTTTGAGTCATCTTTTAAGTTCTTTTTTAATCTTTACTGTTCCCTCCAAAAAAACAACTATTTCTTCAGCAAGGATGTGTTAATATATGGAAAAGGACATAAGAAAACCTTGTTTTCAGATTTTGTGGCCCACTTAGACCAGCAAGTTGTTTTATCTGGTTCAGAATAGATAAAGCAGATTAATACAGTAGTATAGGAACTGGCATTTGTTAGATATAAGTTGAGTTACTGTTCTGGTACTGCTATGCTAAATACAGGGTCTATAAATGAAAGTAAGATTTTGGAAAGCATAATTAAGGCAGGGCTTGGACTTTGTTTTTATTAAGGCATTAACAGCAACCAGCTTAATGTTCTGTATTTCAAAATATGTCTAAATATAAGCATGTTAGATTTCTACTGGTGGTGCTCATGAAAGTGTTGGTGTGTGCTATGGAATGTGATAGTGATGCTTGCTTTTCTGTGCATTTTTTTAATTATAAAGTCTATGTCATGGCATGTATGATGAGCAAACAATTTCAATTAAACAGCACAAGCAATCTTTCAGTACAGTAATCTTTTGTGACTGACAAGGGTCTTCTGAAAAGGATGGGGGCAATGTGTGTAGTTTTTGTTGACCATATGCATCTCAGGTTTTGCGAAAACTGCACTATCACATATTAAACATGAACTTAAAATATATTCTGTTACTTTTTCCAGTGGATGCTATTTATCTGAGTTACATGCGCTTTGCTCAGCCCTTGTTAGGCAATAGAGTGAAGATAAAGATCATGACTGTAGGTACCTGGTCTGAGATGTGGAACAGCATAGGCAGACACATGAAGTAAAATGATTGTATGATGTTTTTACTGATCCTAACAAAAAAACCCTCCATTAACAACTGATCCTCTATAGCAACCTTATTTGTGATCCTTTTAGGCTGTCTTACAGCTACCTCAGAACTCCTTTTGGAGCTGCTGTATTTGCACTTCTGTAAAGTGAACGTGGAAAGCCTTTGGATGTAGAAATTACTTTTGGAGTATGGTACATTTTTTTTTTTTTTTGACAGAATGTTAACCTGTTTTCAATTTTCCTGAAATAAAGCTCACCTTCCTATTTATTCCAATGTGTCCTGATGCCAGTATAATATGTTATTTGATGGTTTACTTTGTCTAAAAGCGCATTAGAATTTGGAATTTACAGGTTTTTGTTCTAGATGTCTTACGAATACTGATACTTTGGAAGATATTGAAGCAGTTCTGAAAGAACTTCTCTTCATAATGACCATTAACATCTAACTAACAATGAGGGAAAAATAATAACCAACTCTAACAGGTTAATTAGTGTTTTTGTAGGCTTTCCCTTACCTGACTATTGTTTGGAGCAAGATGTGGTTATTTTGATGCGAGTCCAAAGCTGAATGCTTTACCAGCTTTCTTCATTTAAATCTAGATCAAAATCAATGCTTAACTTTAAAGTTTTTTAAAGTTAAAAACTTTAAAAAAGTTTTAAATTTATTGGTTTTTCTTGGTGCAAATGGTGTGGTTTTTTTTGTTTTTGTTTTTTTTTTTTCTTCAAAGACGCAGAGCTTAAAGTAAAATTTGCTATTTCCAGTGTTGGTTGTTTTTTTTTTTTTTTTTTTTTTCTGGTATCTAGGAAGTGTTTTTGATGCACTTATCTGTCAGAATTTAGTGAGAAGCATTCATTAACTGAGAGTTGGTTCTGCAATCTGAGCTTGGGCTGCAGACAGAACAATCCTCATCTGTGTTAAGGGCACAGTTCTGTCGTATGCCTCTGAAAATTTATATAGGGGTATGTTATTTCAGTCCAGAATAGCTTACTGCTGCTTCTGCTTCATGTTAGCAGCCTGCCTGAAAGATATTCTTTGTCCTAAAATGGTGTTTCAAGTTCATTGGCATTCAAGTATTACCTCACGAGTGTGAAGCTGTTTCAGGAAATGATGAGTCTCTTGGATCCCCTACAGAGTTGGGTAACTTAACATCCAAAGAAGATGTCTGCAAGTCCTTAATCCATGAAATGTGTGAAGAATCATGTTTAATGCACCTCCCAGTTTCCCAAAAGTGAGAAGGTGAGCTCATTCTTTCAAATGTTTAGTGCCAACAAAATCATGGAATAAAGTGCTGTTCACATAAAAGCAGGAAACAGCTCTGGGAAATGCCTCTCTTTGAGGAGGTCTGTACGACTTTGTGGCACCCCTATGTTCTCTATAGTATTAAGGATTTAATCTGACTAAAATGTATTTATGCTAGTATAAAATGAAATATCTGTCTGTCTGCAGTTTTAATGGGTTAGCTTCTTGAGCCAGTGTCCTTACTACCGTCTGCAGTCCCCGGCAAGTATGCCTGGCTGCCATGACCTTACATAGAGAGGTAGGAGTAATGCAATACCTGCTCTCCCTTACACACTTTCTACTTGAGGGTATCAGTAGATGGTAATATCTAGATGTTTTGAATATGGAAAATTGTTTCTGAACATCTTGCCTTAACCAAAACTTCATTCACCCAGATTCTCATGTATCCTTCTATTTTAAATGGCAGAACAACTCATATCGCTATCTTACTGTAGATGCAATAAATAGAGAGAAAGCTCTGGTGATCTTTCCTGAAGGTCTGCTAAATCCTGAATGTTCTAATAACATGAGTGAACTAAGGTAGTGTAGCTGTGTTTTACTGCTGTGTTGCATTTATCTGTTCCTTTTAAGGTGATTTTTGTTCTCCCCTCCTTCCCGGCCCGCACACACAGTTCAAACACTGGCAATATCCTGAACATCTGTAACACGGCTGGCTGGAACTCCTTGCATCCTCCCAAGGTGACATTATGCAATTTCTGGGGCAGCCAGAGACTGTTTTCACTTTATTGTTTTGAGATCTCTTAAGTCTAATTCCATACGAAGTGGCAGCTATCTTAATATTTGTCAGAGGGGAGCATGTGATACAGACAGTAACTTGGAGAAGGAAATGGCACATTTCTCAATTGCTGGGATTCTTTGAGTTGTGGTTCATGTATCCAGTCTTAAATGCAATTTTTCGTTACTGCTTTGCAGTGTATGGAGAGTGGTAGCTGAGCAAAAACCTCTCTCCTCTGTTGTCATGAAGATAGACAAATCATATGCATGTCATTCAAATACTGAGGTTCCATATAAAGTCTAGGTATCTCTACCCTTTTGCAAATGGCTTTGCTATGAATTTCTTATTGTTCAAAATGGTTCCCAGAAGCCCTTTTATATTAGCAGTGGATTTTACCCGGAGTATCTAATGTGATAAATGTCATTGAGTGGGCAGAGTCAGCATTCAATGTGCACTGAAATGTCTGTAATTGACTCAGAACCACCTGAGAGCTGAGCTCTGATCTTGCTCTTTGAAATGTTGTGGTGCAAATCACTGTGGTGCTTTCTCTCTTTTTGTGTACTTATTTTGTCTGCTGTTTACAGTTACCTGTTTAAATGCTTCTACATAGGCTTTTTGTGTGTGGTAATAGGTGTAGGTCAATTTTGGAAGAGGAATCATTGACACCTTCTAATTATTACTATGATTGGAAGGAAAAAATAAAGCCCTCCTAAAGCTATTAATTGAGGATGAAGTTTTCAAACTCTGAATTTCCTGGGCAATTGTCAGTTGGTTACACAGCCTTAACATAAATGTAGTTTATTTGATGCTTAAGTTGTCTTTAATGATAGGAGAAAGGAGATTTGACAGATCTTTGTATACTGCTGTGTGCTCAGGAAATGCTTTGTCTTCCTAAATGTGGTATTTGGCCACATATGTAACAGAAATAGCTGCTCTTACTTGCTGGATATTCAGGAGGGACTTAAAAGGAAAATACTCAGTCTCCAGGAAACTGGTTGCTCTATTCATGTACACCTTTGGCCCACTGTAAAGGATTTGAATGCTAGTTGAGGGGGCTGTCTCAGAAGGCTGTGTTGTATTGTGCTTCTCTTTCTGGAAACTTGTGAGATCCTATCTGGTATCTATATCCTCATGTTCCATAACAAAACCACAGGTGATGGGGAGGGGAGGATTACTTGGATCAGTAGTTTCTAAAACCAAACGAACCTACAGCGACTCTTGGTGATAGAAGTAAAGGAGATTAGCAGTAGAATTCCTGTGGTGACCTGGAAATTCAGTTGGAAAGTCAGTTTCTATTGCAGAGCACTACTCTTAATATGTACTAGAAAAAGAACAATTGTGTTCTTACTCTTTATATGGGTGGAAAAAGAATGATGGTGGTCTAGGTGTACTTGTGAGGACAAAGATTTGAGTTCATTTACTGAGTTTAAGTACTTCAGGCTAGACAGAAGCAGTCTCTTGAATTAATCTGCTATTAGGCTTTGTGAACTCTGTAAGAATCACAATGTAAATGTAATTCTGATAGACAAAAAGTAAGGTGGTGCAGTAAGGTTTATTTATTTTAAAGCTGCCCGCTTAGTTAATAACACTTGCAAAATGTGGTGGCTTGCAACTGTATTCTAAATAACTAAGTATTTAGCTTGAAAAAAACACAGAATAAAAAATACACATGTAGGGAATTGATTTTTTTGTTTTTGGTTCTTTTTTTTTTTTTGCAGCCATTCATAGTTCCATTGAAATCTCTGCAGGTGTTCAAGGATTACATGTTTGAACAAAAGATGATCTCCATATCTCTGATCTGTCTTTAAGTTGGTAATCTTATTTTTCTGGAAGAATTATTCTTTGCTCTGTTAAGTCTTGCTTCTTTGTGTGTTGGCAAGTTGTCAATGTCCTTTTCAAGAGCTGATGCACTTAAGTGTTGTTTATAAAATTATTTGTTTACTTACTAATGTAATGAAATACTAAACTCATTTTTCCATTAAATTGGAAAGCCATTTTTAAGTTTCAGATAAGTTGCACTGCTTGACCTTATCTGGAAGTAGATTAAGTTTTTCTAAAAGGGAGTGGATTTTAGTTTGAGTTGAAATTTACAAAGAAGGAACTTATAAAGCCAAAAATATGGATTCTTGCAGATTGATACATATGAGGAAAAAGGTGATAGAGACATGTCTTGTGATGGTTTCCTTCTTACTTATGAATGGTGTACCAAGTTTCCCTTGTCCGAGTGCCAGAAGAATAACAGACCAAGTTTCTTTTCCAGTATTTCACAGCCGCTTTCAGTCAGTACTTAACCCAAAAATTCTCTGTAGCACTTTCAAACTCCCTGCAACTTCCTTTTCCATTTATTTCCATCTGCTGCTTTATTTATTTTCCACCATGGAGAACACTGAAACATCTATTCCAAACAGTTATCAGCAAATGGCTTTTTTCTGGACTCTCACAAATCTTTAGTTTTCAGCAATGCTTGTAAGTCATTTTAGACTTCCTTTGCATAAAACTTCTGTCATTACAGTAACTTCAGTGCAAAGTATGATCTCAAACTTGAATAATGTTTGATTGCAATTAAACTACTATTTTGCAATTTTTTTTATATTGTGAAGGCAGATTAAGATGAAAGACTTTTTTTCCCCCCAAAGTACTGCTGTAGAGTCTGAATATACAGGATTTAATTACATCTTACCTTTTTGGTAACAGTGTGACTTCAGAAAGTAGAGCAAAGGATTCTTCCATTATGTGCAAACTGGAATAGTAACTGTGCCACTTTCCCAAGAACCAACTGTCTATAGTTGTGGTGTTGAAAAGAATAGTTTTTTAACAAGGTGACTTGCAGGAAGAAATAATGGATCTTCATTATCTTACTAAAAATATCAGGTGTGAAACAGCATTTTTCTTACTTTTGAACAGTTACAAGAATAGCTTTCAGATTTCTCCTACAGGAGGAAATTACAGTTGAAATAACCCTCTTAAAGTTCCTTTTGACATCTGGATTGTTCACAATTTACATTGTGCTTTGACAGTTCTGTGGCAAAGCAGGAAAGGTGTTTAAAAAACAAAAACAAACAAAAAACAACAAACAACCAAACAAAAAAAACTTGCTTAAAATCTAAGAAGATCAAGTTTTGTGTAGAACTACTCTTCTTTGCAATGCAAACCAAAACTTGTCTTTGTGTGTGGACTTCGCTATGAACTTCAGATTCTAGAGGACCTGGTTCAAAATCTGGTTCTCAAATTTCCATTTGAAGCAACTTTGGGTTAAGCTTGGAAGCAGTGTAGTAGAATGATTTGGGTTGGAAGGGATCTCTAAAAATCATCCAGTTTCAACTCCATGTTCAGGCTGGCATGTAAGTAAATATACAGTGTCTTCAAGCTGAGAAATAACTTATTTCTTTGTATTCAATTGACCTTGAGAGACTAAGGGTCTTTTATTTTCTGTAACACTGATGAGCCAATAAAATGTACTTATTCTTTGTCTTCTCCTGGTGGGTTGGCCCTGGTCAGCAGCACATAATAGCTACTCACTTGCTCTTCTTTCCCCTTCAGTGGGATAGGGCAGAGAACTAGAAGACTAAAACAGAAGTCCTCAGTGGTCCAGACAAAGGCAGTTTAATGGGTGGGGAACAAGAAAATGTAAGTAATGCAGAAGCAGTTGCTCACTACATCTCATCAGCAGGCTAAAAAGCCAGCCAGCTTCTGATCAATAGCTATGTCCACTGCCATCCAAGCATTATTGCTAAGCCTGTTTGATGTTATCTATTGTTGAATACATCTTTTTGATCAATTCAAAGCAGTTGTCTCAGCTGTGCCCCCTCCTGGCCTACTGACTGTGAGAGTAGACTGTCAAGCAGAGAAGGCTTTGCTGTCTGAGCACTGCTCAGCAAATAGCAAAAACACCAGTGTGTTATAAACACTATTCTGGTCACAAGTCTAAGCAGCTCATATGGTGTTATGCTTGTAAAGTTTGCTCCAGCCCAGCCAGATATGGTATGTGTGCTGATGAAGCTCAGAATCATCTTAATAGGATATTAGGGAAGTAATCTTCCTTCTCTGGTCATAGGATATGCAAATAATGAGAGCTACTGTCAGCAGGGCTAAGATGTGGTGCTGTGGAGCAATTTCTTGTTTTAATAGTATTGCTGTACTGTCTAGCTTTTAATTTTATCTGTGTGGAATTTTAGAGAAAGAACGTCAGGAGTGGACTCTACTGCCTCTATATAGGGTGCAGTGGAGGGGGACTGGCCAGCAGTTCTGTTTAAAAACAGGCCCTTAAAAAAAGGACCAATGTAATTTGTCATCTGAGTGTTGAGTCATTTCAATATTTTGGGTAATTTTCAGACCGGTTTGTTTTAGGTTAGTGTGCACATTACAGAGGAATTTCTCATCTGCCATTAAGAACAGTACTTGTTGCTAGGATGAAGCAAAGATGACTTCTTTTGGGTATTTTTACATTTTTACTGAGGTACATCAGTGGGACACCTGTCTGCATTATCTGTTCTGCTTCTGCCTGCTGTTCATTGCTTTAGGAGTGTCAGTCATGAATTTATATGCACTTCAGTGAGGCTGGTATTTTTTAAGTTTAAATATTTAAGGTCAGTTGTTGAATTAAGAGACGGAGTTTGTGCTCCACTTGAAGTTTGTATGTTCTCTGCTCAGGAAGTCGTGGCACTGATATTTATGTATCTACTGCTTTTCTTTTTTTGTAACATGACTTCTAAACAGAACAGCTCCTCTTTATTTTTGCTGAACTGTCCATGTGCTTTGTAAGATATTTTATAAGATAAAGCAATGCTCTAATAATTGTTTTCGTTAAAATATTTTATCTTGATCTCAAAATGTTTTGCAAATGCTGATGAATAAAATCTCCATTCATTTCTGTGAAGCAGATGATAGTATTCCCATTTAATGTATGGAATGGAACTCAGATGTATTAAATTACAATCCTGTGCCACAAGTAGCAAATCATCTCCTCCCCTCTATTTTTACACAAATCGTCTCTGCTTTCCAACTCTTCACTTTATGAGATTTTTAAATGCACAGAACAGTGATTTACTGTTGATTATTTTTCTAACATTTTATTCTAAATGAAACAACCCTGTACATTACGAGTTGCCAAATGACAGAAAACAGGAGCTCCCCCAAGTTCAAGCTGTTTTAAAGACTGAAGACTTACAAAAAAGAAAATAATTAAGTGAATGGTGTTAGAGAGATCTGGGTTTTGGTGTTAAGCTGTCACCGACTCAGCTGTTAATATCTTTGTATTGACAAGTTTGTGGTGCTTCTCTTATTAAAACTTGGTGAACTCCCAACTGATGTGGAAGTCTGTCCTCTCTGATTTTGTAAACTATCTTTCAGTCGCTGTGCCTAATGATGTAGCCATTTTGTCTGATGGCTATAGCATCGTTCTAGAATTGCTGACACAATTTTGAATAAACTTAGCACATCTGTGTTGTCCTTTAAAGCTTCTAAGGAGGAGACAAATATCTGTTCCTGGGAATGTTCTTAATGTGTGAAAGACATGAAGAAAAAAAAAAAAGACATTGTTTTGAAGTAATTGTGTCTTGTGGAAAGGTCTTTTACTGGTCACACTGCTGAGCATCTACTTGACTTGAGTTTGAAGAAATAATGGGAGATGCAGGCATTTGGGAAGATTCATCCTTAATCTACAGAGCAGCAGTTGTACTTGAATATAGTCTAAGGAGTTAGTCCCTACCTAGTGCTTCACTAATAAAGTTTAGATTCTGCACTTCAGCGTTATTGTAGAGCAGGGGTTTGGAAGGCTGTAGCACTGGGGTACTGGAAAAACTTATAGATGCCTCAGTAAGCAATTGCATTACATTCTGTTAGCGTAATCTCAAGGTGACTGAGCTAGCTAAAACTGACCTTGATTTTTTTTTTTCAGGTTAATAGATTTGTTTGTCTTTCACCTAAATGGATATTTTTAATTGTTGTTAAACGATCATCAGCAAGGCTGAAGTGGAGGACAACTTATACAAAGCTCTTGAAAAATGTAAAGCTGGTGTATAGAGACCTTTTCTCCTCCTCAGCACGTTGTACTTTTTCCAAAATAAAGCATTAGGAAGGATGAGGAAAACTCTACCCCTACAACAAGCCTTAATTCAATCACTGCAAGTACTGGTCAGTGGGTTTGTGCCCTCTGACAAGCATGAGTGGGGAGGGGGGGGGAAAGATGCCAAAAGTTAAGGGAGGGAATGAAAAGCAGAACTTTTCTGTAAAGGCAATGCTTGAGAGAGAGCAATCATTAGGGAATTTACTCTGGAAACCAGTCTGATTTCTTCAGATTTCTGCTAATACCTTATAAAAAAATATATAAATAAAAAATTACCTGATGATGAGAATATTCTGCAAACACTGGCTATGTTTAGGGGAAGACCTCAATGCATTGTAAGTAGACTTTGTAGTTGCTACTGTGTTTCCTGGCACATGGATCTTTGTTTCTTACTTTGCCTTACCTTATGCTTGTTAGGAAACAAAAAGTTAGTGTGGTCAAGGGGATCAAGTTCAAAGGGATTTACTTTTAATATGCTCTTTTGTTTTGTTTTCTCCCCACTGGAAACAGGATTAAAAAGCAGGCAAAAAAAATTCAAAACAGTCAGATTCTGTGCCTGCTTGCAGAAAACTAATGGTTATGTGTAACAGGCCTTATACTTTTTAATTGATGATGTGAAGAAAGATCTGGAGTGGTTGAAGTTTGAGGAAATATTTTTGAAGTAAGAATTGTTTTAGAGTTTGTTAGTAGGCAAGCCAACCTTCAGCCTGGCCATGTTTATCTGTACTGAGGGAAATTACTATTGTTATGTTAAATCCAAACACTTGTGTAGAAAATGAGGTGTTGATAGTGGTGATATTATAGCTAGGCTAGACTGATTCTAGATCCAGGGTTTGGAGGCACGTAAAACATCTTAATGATGTTTTACACCTCATGAGGCTGTTCCAGATCTCTCTTTTTCAGATTGTACCAGATGTACCTCCACCAGGGAGGTGGTGGAGTCACCGATCCTGGAGGTGTTCAAGGAATGTTTGGACATTGTGCTGAGGAAAATGGTTTAGTGAGAACTATTGGTGATATGTGAATGGTTGGATTGGGTGATCCTGTGGGTCTTTTCCAACCTTGGTGTTTGTATGATTCTATGACAAGTCACTTCAGGAAAACAGGGAATGACTTTGCATTGAGAAAGCATGAAGTCTAGCTGTAAATGCTTACCAGGAATTGCAATATTTCTGTCTGAGGTTTGTAATGGGGAGCTGTGTGCATACTCTCCGGGGAGAAGCTGGGGGAAGGAACTGAAGAGAGTATCAGAAAAGGTGAGAATGAGCTACAAGAATATGCTGCAAGATTCTCAGTACTTCGTATCCCTTTAATCCACTTTCAAGACTGTAAATAAGCTCCTTAAGAGTTTTTTAAAAGTTGATTTTGTTGACCAGCCAATAGTACTTGAATGCTAATAACTGATTGCTGAGAATGCACATTCAATGGCCGTTGGCTGGGAGTTGGTATAAGTAGCTCCACCATGTTGGTCGTAGCAGATGACCTGAGAATGCAGATGTGTAATTCCACGTCTTGCTGCAACCCTAGCTTTCACCTTTTCTGTCTATTGATTTCCTATCTATTGAATTTCAGCATTAGGGTTAGGAAGCTGGCAGCTTTGTCGTTTTTACTTTGATGGGCACTGATTAAGAGTACAGTTTTTCTTTTTCTTCTAAATACTACTGAAATACATATTGTTAGTTTAAAAAAGCAAAATATTTAATACAAATTCTTCCATAATGACAAAACTTCTTGTTGCTAATAATGTTCTGTGTTTACAACCTTTCGTATTCCTCAGAGACGGATGGTGTCACAGATGAGGTCAGTTTTCAGCAATATTGTCAGTGCTGGCAGAGCTTAGTGATGCCGATGTTAACTGGAAACCTTTTACATTCCCTGTTAAAAATGTCAAAGGTCTTACCAATTAGGGAATGCCCCCTAGTATGTCTTTTTGCAGAGCTTGTTCATTGTTCTAGTTGATGTGAAATAACAATAAATACAATGTAGAAAACTAACAAAAACTCACAGTAGAGTCCCATGTTCCCTCCCTGCATCTAATTAATCTAGACAACTGAAAGAAACAGGACAAATGAAGCAGGCCTCCAACAAAAGTATCTTCTGAAAAGTTAGGTAATTCTTCCAGGCAAGTTTCTTCCTCTCCCTGTTCTGAAAGAGAGAAGGGGAGAGGTCGCAGGAAATGAGAAATGTGAATAACAGCAAATGAAGTTTCCAAAATAATTCAAAGCAAGCTTGTTGAAATAATATCCTTTCAAAAAAATGTTTTGTAGCTTGTAGAGTATTCCAATATGGTCACAACAATTACCTCAAGTTGTGCTGAAAGTATCTTTAGTGCGCTCCACCCAGCATCAGCTCAATTAGTTGGCTCTAAGTGAGGCGAAGTATCTTGCTATTGAGATTAAGAAGCCTGAACTACAGCTGTTGTCTTTGCTGTGGCTGGGAGCAATGCAGTGCGACCTCTGCCCTTGTGCTTATATTCTTAAGTTAGAGGAAAGCAGCTTTTCTGTAACTTCCACTTGATTGCTCCTTTTTTGGTGATCAGCTTGAATAGTTATACTTTTCCTTATATCAAGTCCAATTAAGGCAGAAGGACTCTGCACCAGCTTCTATCTTGATTAAACAGACTTTATATGGGATAGAACACGAAGCACAACCTGATAACAGCTGTAGGTTCTGTTGATTAAACTAGGTGCAGACAAATTTACAAGGGAAACCATTCTATGAAAAAAAAATCCAGCTCTGGCATAAAAAGGTGTCCTGACTATTTTCTCTCTCATTTCCTTGGTGTTGGTTTTTTTTGTTTGGTTTTTTTTTTTGACCAAGAAAAACATACGATTTCTAGCAAACTGTTGACACTGAAGGTTCTAAATTCTGAATATTTTATAAATCATTTGGGTTTTCTTGAATCTTGATAAACAAACATATGTATCCATGCAGACACCTGGAATTACTCTTAGCTCTTGAAGACTGCATTCTTTTCGAGTGAGTGTTCAGATCCCTGTGTGGCCATAGCAGATTATCTTTGCATCATCTACTGAGAAACACCACAAGGTAATGCAAGTTGCAGGATACTGTGGCCTGACTTTTGATCGTTTAGTGAAATTTCTGGGGTAACGATATATGCAAATAATTTGGACAGAAATGCCATGTGTGTCTTGACCTTGTTAAGCAAGACTTTAAACATTCTGAAAGTTTAAGATATTTTATATTAGTGTCTTAAATCACACTGTAAACAAACATTCCTTTGGAAACTTGTTTGATTAAAAAATAGATTATTCTACAGATAAACTGAAGTATGGAGTGAAAAAAATGCCTACTTCAAAGGTCACTGAATCAGTGGCAGACCCAGCATTATTTGCAGATGTCAGATGCTTTGAACATAAAGTCAACAGTGAGACCAAATGCAATTTGAAGTGATAGTGTCAAATATGTCATGTATAAAATGAGATCAGTATTTTTTTTTACTTGTGTGTAAGGACCCACACTCATCTGTCATGTTTGAGTTTTGGGCAAAGATAAATACATAAAACCACTTTGAATTGCTGTTGCTGTTTGAGCTTCATAATCTGCTTTATTGGTCTGATGTGTGCTTGCAGTATTCAAACTGCAAGTTAGGTGACTAACTTCCACCTGCATTTGCTTTGATCTGATATGCCAACCTGAAGGAAAAAATTGTGTTGAAGATCAGTGGTAGGGAAGGAAGGCAAATTATTAAGAGTTGCAGTTTTTATTTCTCAAGTTATGACTTTATATATACACACTGGAGCTGAAAAAAAAAATCCATACTCTCAAGAACCTAATGGAGTATTTGGTACTGATTCAAGTAATTATGTCCACACAAATTTAAACAAATCATGCCAATGCAAGATTACCTCGCTGTTTGTAAAAGCTGATTTTCTGAAGTGAATAATACGTAATCAGAACAGCTGAATTCTTCCTTGGAGAATCACATATGCCTTTGGTTGTGTAACTGTGCAGAAGCATGCTTAAGTATTGCTAAATATTCCAAGCAGATTTTTCATAGCTGATCATTGATAATGCATCTCATTTTCTGGATATTAGATTTGTGGGATTAGAAGTAAAGTGCTCACACCTACGATTACATTCAGTAGAAGCCATTTTTTAACAAGTCTAATGTTTGAACATGGCATATTAAATTGGATAGTCGTGTCTTGAGTGGCTCAAAGCAGGCAGCCAAAACTCTAACTTAATCTGTCCGTGGCTCCGTTCCCTATCTGTAAACTGAGTTAATCCCCTTCTCAGTACAGAGGTATTCTGAATGCAAAGCAGCTATGAAGCACTTAATGTTGCTTTCAGAAGGAAAAGAATGATTTGGTCTTCATGACAGAACTTTAGTGTGTAGCATGAGCTTAGATTACAAGCTTTGGAACGAAGAGGAAAAACTGAGTAATTTCTCCTTGAGAGCTATCCTGCACACACGTAATTGTCTTTTTATAGCCTTGCTTTAAACTTGATCTTTGAAAATTAAAACAAGATGACTTTGGTCTTGCAGAACGTTACTGAACTTTAAAATCTTACAGTGGGAAGTTCTAGCTAGCAGGTACTAACTGTACTAACTCTCAGGTATAGGAGCCTAATGTATATACGTATATTTTCTCTTAGACTTCATTTTCTTAAGTGGAAGCCTTGTTCAGTAAACAGTGTTATAATTCTGGCATCTTCTTGTTTGAGTACCCAAAGGAGAAAAAAAAAGAGTTGTCCTCTTTTCTGAAAATTTTCTTCATGTAATGAATTTCCTGTGAAAGAAGATCATTATAACTCTTTCTTCATTTCACTGTCTCCCACTGCATTAAGTGTAAACTAGTGGTGTTTTATAGTAGCTGATAGTGTTAGGATTATATTGGTATGCCATTTGAACTTTTGTTAAATCAGCTGTGATGGACATAGCATTGTCATATTGGGAACAGGAGAGCTTGATTTAGATGGATGCTCCTGCAGGCAGTGCTCAGGAGATGCGGCTTAAATGTCTAAATGAATCTCTATCTTCTGCAACACAAAGGGCAACTATTTAGGACTGAAAAGAGAAACCAACATGTTACTTCAATCTGTTTTGAATAGTCTTACATTTTTCAGTTGTTCTCCTGCTGTGGTGCTTGTGAAGCCTGGGATTGACATCATTGTAATTTTCTCCTCCTTGAATTGTTAAAATACTTCAGAAATGCTCATTAGTTTTTATTACAGCGTTCTACTTAAGAATGCAAAAGTTTTTAACGTTGCTAATAATTATACAATACAAAAGAAATACCCTTTTTGAGAGCACCTCATGTCACTGGTCCGTGAGTCACATAATGTAGCTTAAAGCTGAGGCTTATAGCGTATGTGAAGCGATTTTGTTATTTATGAGAAATGAAGCACGTGTTTTCTAAAACAAAATAATTTTGTAACGCAAGTTAATTTGTAAAGGCCTTTAACCTATTTTCTCCAGGTGATAGTGACATTGAAATAAAGTAGACTTTTCAAACTTTCTTCTCATTAAAGTTCTTTGAAATAGTTCAATGAAAACCATGTGAATTACTCTGCTATTGACCTAAATTTACTACCGAATTTGTCTAAATCTGTTCTTATGTATCTTTCACTGCAGATACTGCTGCTTGTGTTAGCCAAGGCGAATTCAGCGGCAGTTAAATGCCTGTGCTTAATTTACATTTGACAGTATTTTTGGGGAGAATAACTCATGTTTTTAGCTTGGAATTGTTCTTTGAGTTGTTTTGCAGTATAATAGGGGAAACTTTGCAGCCCATTCTGAGCCTTATATAGAACTTCACCATCCTGCCAAGTCTGTAAAGAAAAATATTTTGAAGGAGGCGTGTACCTCACTGGCTGCACTTGCTCTGCTGGTCAGCCAAGTAAATCAAGCATAGTGTGTTGTCCACACATAGTAAACCTCAGGACAATGACTCAAATCCTTTCTTCTTTCTGAAATAGTTGTTGTGGAAAGTAAGGGTCCAGGATATGAGGTGTGATAAGGTATAATGTAATGGCATTCTATCTTGAGATGCCAGTGTCATGAAAGCTGTATGAATGCATTTTGATGTAGAGAAAGTAGATTGTGACGTTGATATTCCAGTAGCAATAGATGGGATAGAACTCAAATGGGGCCGTACTCTGTGTGCTGGGACCGCGTCACACTGGATGAGGAGAGATTTCCTGTGTTTGGCGATGTCATCAGTCATGGGAGCTTGCTCTGATGTTTCATGTCAGGTTGTAACAAATAATATGAGAGCTGTTCAAAAGCAGCTTTTTAGAGCCATCTGGAATTCAGCTGCTGCAGGTCAGAGACTAACTGATCTCATGTTGGCAGGTAATGTAGCGGTGGAAGCCTAATAGGAAAGAATCACTTTTGTTTGATCTTCCTGTACTTTTTTCATAGGCATTCATATACCACTTAATAACCAAGAGCATGGTTAAGTGCTAAGGGAAAGGAAGTAGTCCAGCTGCAATTGCAGTCATCAACATACACTAGGAACTCATTATCAGCTGTATAAACAGCCATCACAATAATCCAATCAATGCAGTTTCACGGGAAGTGGCATTTCGTACCAACTATACCACTTCTTTCCCTCCGAGCATGTAGGGAAGTATTACCCTAATGAACATATTTGTGCATCTTTGTGTTACAGAAATGATAACCATGTAGAAGTCCACCAGCAATTGCAGTTGCTAAGATGTGCTGCTTCTGTCTGTCAGTCTGAAGTATTAGCTTGAAAAGTTCATCTCAGTCCTACTGATCAAACTCAGCTTGTTTTGCAGAGTATTCAGCAAATCAGCTACTTCTCGTTTTCTCATTTTTCCCACTCAGCTTCAACGTATCAGGAGGTCACTTGTATCTGAAAAAATGCAGTGGACTGTTTTGTATTCAATTGTGTTTCCCTGTGTGTGACAAGGATTGTAGCATGTGTGAATGTAAGGCTCTTACTCTTGCAGCAGAAGCTCTGTTGTGCTGTCTGTATAGCTTGGCCCTTCCTAATCTGGGAATTTTTAGTCTCATCCTTGTCTTCCCATGCTCTGTATTTTCCTCTGTTTTGGCCTCTCTTGTTCATTTAGAAATATGTTTGCTTTGTATTTGCATGCAGACTGTTCATGAATACTTAAATTGGTGGTTTCTGGGAAACAATGCATTCATGAAAAGGGTTTCTGCTTTGTAAGTGAAGTAGATGTATCTACATTCATAATGTAATCCTCTGCTTTTTGTAGTATAAATGTAAAATAGTTTTTTAGAGTGTCTATATGTTTGGTTGTGTTTTCTATGTTTTCTATATTTATATAGGTGCCACATGGAATAGCTCAGGTTGGGTAAGACCTTAATGTGGCACCTTGGTCTTGGTTTGCCCTGTAATTTTTTTTTCCTCTGGCTTTTAAACTTTACCTCTTTATTCCCTGCATGTTTATTTTTATTTAACTATGCTGTTTTGCAATGTTTGTTCTCTTCTCTGGGACTTTTGCTTGTTTGCATTTCCTTATGTCCTGCTGGTTGGCATGTGAGTGCCTTTCAAAATGTGGTATGTGTTGCTGAATAAATGTTCATATATCTTTTAGTTAGTATTTAGGTTAGTAATCGTATTCATTGGAGTCCAGTGTCATACCTGTCGTAGACTGCTTCTACAAATTTAACAGTAATTTATGGTTCATTTAAAGCTATTGTTATCAGTTCTGTTCAGCTCCATAATAGCAGTGTCATTCAATATATAACAACTTATTCTCCTATGTAATTTTTTTAAAAAAATCTTAAATATTGAAAAAAATTTGTGCACTGTGGCAGACAAGGCTACATGTATGGGTAAATTTTGCATGTCTTGATGAGATGGCTGAAGTAGAGTTTGACAGTTTACCACTGTCACCTGGCTAAAGGCATTAGAGATTTTAGTTTATAATTTCTAATGTAACGCATTAAAGCTAACACATACAACCACAGTTGTCATGACTGACAGATATATAGGTGCTGGGGTGATATGCAGGGTCGATTAAGAAGTTTTTCACAAATGAGAGAAGAAGCCACCGTTGTTCAAACTCAGTTAAAATATTTTTCAGATGTTGACTGCAGAAGTGACTGGATTATAATCTTTGAATGTAATCATGCCTTATGGAAACAATTTTCCATTTATAAACATTGTGAATGCATTATATCCTTTCAAAAGCATCTAATCTGTAAGTGTCAGTAATATATTTTCTCTCTCAAGAAGGGCAGCTGAAAGCTTGGCTGACACAATCAACAGTTTTGACACTTGTGAAAAACCAATTAGTTTGCAGAGCTTGCATTAATGTGTTGCTGCTTTTTCTCCCCAAAATAATTAGTAATCAGTAGTACTTAAGCACCGAGTTCTCTCCCACACATTTTATATGACTACGTTTTATTCTTGTTACTGAAGCTATCTACTTTCTTTTACTGTTAGAAAAAGAAAATCAGATGTGGCAAGGTAAAAGATACTATACAATATGTGTTGTAAGCTGTCTGTTGACCACGTCTTGTTAATAGTCATATGTACTGACAGCTACTGAATTACACAAAAGAGTAAAAAATGCTAATAGCTAAGTTCAATAATGCTGGTTTCTTTAAGCTAATACAGTATTTTTCACCAGTTTATGTAGGTGAGTGATACTCTTTAGAGGTTAGTGTTCCATGAAACCGAAAGACATCTCAATCTTGTTTGTTTTTTAAAGAATGAGTCATTCAGATTTTAATTTTTTTTAATCTTCTATGCTTGTATACATATACCTATAGATTTTTCTCTTGCTTTGACGTCTGCTTTCATGAGAGAGCTGCTTTACTCTGAGTTGAATAAACAGTTTAATAAGTGTGACTTTGTTCTACTCTTGGGGAAACTCAGACTTATCAGCATGGGTCTATTGAGAAAGGTGAGCAAAGGTCTTCTGGGAGTGCCAAGTCAGCAGTCTGTACATGCTTGGGCCAAGAAATTTAATAAGGAGGCTGCAAGTTTAACAAGTCAGGACATTTTAACTATTTCCGTATTTATCAAAACTGTCAAGGAATCTGCTCACAAGGCCTTTTAGGGATTAACTACTCTGCTCTATTAGTTTGATTGTTTTGTGTTTTTGCTCTTAACGGTGACAAAAGCCAAGTTTTCAATGTGTAGCAGCACTTTCATATCCATGAATGTGATGAAAGATTGTCTAATCTTGGAGATCTGTTCTGAATGGCAGGCAGCAGACTCTAAATGTCTAATAGCAACCTGCAGCTGATGGGGAATTGTGCTTTGAGAGGTGACTTGTATTTTGGCACATTTCCTGTGACCAAAAGACTAGAATAAATTTTTAGTGGTGTCTGTAAGTATAGATCAATCAATCAATAATACTTTAAAGCATACATGAAATCAATCTAAGCAGTAAATTTAATCCCTTTAGGCTTGCAAGTGTTATTAAGGTGTTTTGAATACTTTGGTTTAGTAGTGTGCACAAGATTGCAGATATCAAAATGGAAAGGTTCTCTTTCTACCAGTTCTGAGAGCTAACTAGGAAAGAAGAACAAGGAAGCCCAGTCATGTGGGAGAGATGTGTCTGTGAGCACACGTAGGTAGTGTGCTTGCAAAATGAGTTTGATTCCATGATTAGCTTGCTCACCTCTAACTCTAGGGGTTAGTCAGCAGATTGATTTGTCTCTATGTACTTTTGCATTAATTCTGAACAGGATGATGGTAAATGAAGTAAAAATTGTATATCAACTGTTTAAAGGTGAAAAATACATAAGTAAGTATTGGAGCATGTGGAAAAATTTTTACTGGTGCTTTATCTTTTGTTTTCCAAAAGCTATATTCTCCATGCTTGAACTTTACAATGTGAATGATGTTCCTATAAGTAGAGGTATAGGTATGCTTGCAGAGTTTTGTTAGTTTTCTTTGGCCGATTTAAGACAAATCTGACAGATGATGTGAAAATTAATAATTTTAAAAATTATCTAAAATGTTATGAAAGTAGGTGGCCAACTTGAGAAGATGAAAGAAGTTGTAAATGCCCATAACTGAGAGAAAAGAGCCGAGAAGTTCTCAAGGGTCTTAGCCTGTAACAAACAAACAAGGAAAATGGGAAGGACGTGCTTAGATACTTCTTTTTCAAATATGAGAATGAGACTCATGAGTGTGGTGTATCGTGTTTTGGCTTTTAAACTTTTGTAAGTATGAGGATGACTTCAGTTTGAAGAAGTGTTATGTTCTGTTTAAAAGCTGTGAAGTAACTGGAGCCCATCCAACTTGTGTGGGAAGATACCATAAAACAGTCATTTTTATGTTAATGATGTGAGTAAATTATTGCATATTATTTTCATCCACAGTGGTTAAAATATTAGCTTCAATTAGAATCATGAGGTTTTTTTGCCTTTTTTTGTGTGTGTGACTTAGAAGTTTGCTGGAGATCTAATGTGAGCAGTCATTGGCATTGGGTACGATGCCTTTCTCTTTTCCTTCTGATCTTTTCTTGTTATTTTAGCATTTTGAGGCATGTTTGTGTTTTTTCTTCAAACTGTTGCATTTATGACCATGTATTCTGGCTGGTAGTTCAAGGGCTTGTTCTGTGTTGCACTTAGTACCCGTTGCCTTTTCCTGGAAGGGAAAGGGAGTCTCTATTAATGCTGTGCTTGCAATTCTGAGACCTGTGTGTGGGCAACAGCTGTAGCCCAAGTCACCTCCTTATCAGCATGTAAGAGGAAGGTAGAGGTGACCCTCCTGGCTGCACATTTATGATTGCTCTTTCAGCTGGCCTGCTTCTGCTGTGAGGTGGGGCAAGTGTAACTAGAGGGCAGAGGAGATGTTTTGAGCTTTGTTGAGTCGTTGTTTATGAAGCAGCGTAACAGTGTGCATGAGTTTAAATAGTGAGTTTGGAAATACTGTTTGGGTGAGTCCTTGGTAAAGTTGTCTTTTGTTTGTGTTTTCCTGTAACAATTTTAGATGAAGAACAAATGTGGCCAGTGTTGGTCATAACTCTGACTATTAACAAAATCATCAACCATGGTGGTTCAGTGATTTTATATTTATAAATATCCAGAAGGTGCTCACATAGCTTTCCTAGTTAGTATAGGAAGGGGAATGTAAGCATGCTACAGATTTGCAGCAGTTAGCACGCGTGTTGGTTGTACTGAATTTCAAGGCAGGAACTGATGATGTACAGCAGTGTCTGCCTGCACTGGTTAAGAAAAGTATTTTAGCATCTTCTGGTTGCAGCCTGTAGCTATATATGGTTCTTGCTGAGACAGATCTCTGATACGTACTGGGCGCAAGGATGAAGTAAACATTTGCTATTAAAATCAGGGAGAGAAATGAAAACAGTATTACTTCTACTGTTACACAGCACTCTTCATCCAAACAATTTCAAAGCACTTCAATGCAATTTAACCAAGCTTTAAGATAGCTCTCTGTTATAGACCGATTTTTATTCCTTGTTCACAGAGAGGAAGAATATAAGTCCAGTGCAAGAAGTTGCAAAGGGAGTTTTTAATAACAGTCAGGAATGAAACCCCAGGAATCTTAACTCTGTTTCCTATTTTGGGCTTGATTCTTGCAAACACTTCTGTAGGTGTTTTAATTCCTGTACTGCTCACAGGGTTGAAGTTAAATACTAGAACAAGTACTTGAAGGAATGGGGAGCTAACAATTAGGATTCTTGTCTTTTTCAATCTGGGAAGGGTAAAATGCCAGACATTTCAAGCTGTTCTTGGATTTTACACTCAAAAAGTATGCATTTAACAATAATCCAGTGAAAATTTATACTACTGAGGTGATTATTTTCTTTCAAAAGGGGAAAACCAACAACAACAACAATCCAGCTTCTTACTGAATATAAATTAAAATGCAGAAATTTTAAGTACCCCCATGTGAAGTCAGGATGCATTCAGATAGAGAAGTGTTCTTAGGTCCTGCAGCTAAGAGATGCTGAGTGTTCTAAAGGCTCGCATTTCTCATGTCTCCTGTGCCCAACAATTTGCACACCACTTATGCACAAGGCTTTAAATATCTAGGAGTTGGCATTGTGCAATGTCGGATGTATTTTCAGCCCTTCTTTTTTCTTGTTCGTTATGTTGTCAGTTTGAAAGTGTGGGGCTGTTGAATTTGCACCACCACTGTGGTTTAACTCTCCCATCAGAAACCAGGACAACCACTTCTGTAAACTTAGAGATATGCCTCTGATACTTGGAAACTGTGGTAAGAATCTGAATCACGTGGTATGATAGCAGAAGTAGGGAATGTAGATGGCTGAGTAAGGTTCAGGCAGAGCAGGGTCACAGAGCCGCGTCTAACTTTTCACTTCAGTGCCCCTGTCTCTGCTTCCTGTCCCTTTTATGCAGAAAATTCTTTTGCAGGATCCCATGTTTGTTTGTAATTCTTTTTGGATGTAACTGGTTCCTGCCATCTCTTCTGAGAAATTCAGAGAATCAGATGCTGTCTCACTAATACCTGTACTTGGAAGAAATAACGTTATCACTGGTGAGAAATAGAATGCATGGAGTTGTGTTGCAGTGGGCAGGTATGCGCAGTGTTTTTTTTACAAAAGGTAATTTTTTGTTTTGTTTCCTTTTTTTTAAAAGAAAAAAAACAGTAATGAAAACAACTACTCATTTCACCAAATCTGCTCTCAGCCAAGGTTAGTTATTAGTGTTTACTATTATTATTACTATTAGTGTTAAATTAATAGTAGGAGAAAAAAATTTGAATAGCAGCTGTACTCTCACCATTGATGACTTGGTGAGAAAGCATGGATCCAACTGAAGTAGGGGAATAAACATCCACAAACAGAAGCAGGAGGGGGAGAAATGATAAGTGCATCACACATGAATTGGAGCCAACAAAAAGCCCTCTGATTTCCTTTTTCTTCCCTAGGGTAAAATGAGTGGAAACAAGCAGCTGAAGTAAAGGCAAGTATAGAGAAGGCATGAAGGTGGCTAGCTGAGTCGGCTGAGTCTGTAGTTACCTGTGCAGTCAAGCCAGTCACACATTTCTCTGCCTCACCCCCCTCTGTCAGCTCCTGTGCAACTCCAGGCACTGGGTTTGCAGTAGCAGCCATGTTCCTGACCAGGAGCATCATGGCCCCAAGGTGTAGCAGATCCTCTCCTAGGATGCTGACAGCAAATCTGTTTGCCAGCAGCGACCAAGGAAAACAGTGAATGGAAGCAAGTTAGATTTTATGTCTGAATGAGTGAATGAAGTGTTGAGATGGGATGGATCTTGTTCACAGGCAATTATAAAACATATGATTGTCTTGTACTGTATTAAAATTTACACTATTATTTGTCTTGGAGGAAAAAAAAAAAGTCATGCCAAGTAGGCTGGCTGTACTTAGTTTTGTAATATTTAAATCTTTTTTTTTTTTTTTTTTTTTTTTGCTCCAGAAGTAGGTAGGATTGCATAATGTGCCTAAGCCTGGGAGCCCATTAGGCATGTACAGTGTGTGTGTAGTGGGTGAGATGGTTTAGCCACAAAATTCTTACAGTCAAAGTGAACGATGCAGTTTGGGTTTGTTTTGAAATCTTAGTTCATGCAGATGAAAAGAGAAAAGTACTCAAAACGCAATTTAGAAATCCTTACAGCTTGGTGTCATGTGTTTCAATGGCTTTCATTTCTCAAGAAAAAGATCAATTAATTGAACCTATTGCTCCATAACTGTTACCTGTGTAATTTCTTCACAAAATCCTCTTGTACAAATAATTGCAGACGCACAACACTGGACAAGACTGAAGAGAGCAGTTTAGTTCAGTTCAAGAAGTCTCTCTTCATTCTTTGCTTGGACTGGAATCCAATCTCTGGGATAATTCATAACAATGTGGGATGTGCAATCCCCACAGAGCCTCTGACCATTGTTTTCTCATTCTTCATTTTACTTCAGCTCATCCAGACAAATTCAAAATCAAGCTTGCTGACTGTTTTGAGGCTCCTGTTAATGTTTTGCAAATATTCAGAAAGAAAATACAGTGCTTCTATGTAAATTGTATACTTGAGAGAGATTTGACTTTCTCAGCATTTCAACTATTCTGAAACTTTTTTCTCAGTTTAAAGCAGACAGGCCATTTTCAGTGGTATGTTTTCCTTTGTGTGTGAATTGCTTTTTTGTTTTCAGAAGCCACTTTCAATTATGCATTAACTGTAATTTCCATATCTGTTCTCTGAGCATTCCCAACTCTTGGTGTGGTGAACACACCAACTGTTTGGTGCCTACTGTGTACTGCAGGCATAGTATTGATCACAACAGCTGTTGAGATGTCCTTGGCTAAAAACCTTTCTATTTGGTTTAAGTGAGGGGAAAGGGATATCTTGTGCTTGATTTTTGGGGCATAATAGACAAATTCTGTCCTAAATAATGATTATTGTTGCACTGGCTTTTGAAAATACACGAAATGAATCAGATGTGAATGTTGGTTCAGACTTTCTTGGCTTTGTTGTGTGGGGAAGGTAACCAAACAAAATGGTGTATTCAGAGGGGTTTCTTCTGAGTTCCTGGTTAGTTCTGGTCGAATACTATACTGTTATATTTAATACAGTTTACTATGCATTGACAAAAATCTGCCTATTCATTCTCAAATTCTGCCACAAAAAAGGAAGATTTGAAAATATTTTTTTTAAGAAAGTTATTTAGACTTTGTGTCTTATGGTGATGTTTTTTGTATTCATTCACTGGAGAATATGTCATGAAAACCAGCTTCTTAACTAATATTTTCCTGTAGTAGACCCTTTTGAAGGCACATTTCTGATACTGGAAGCACTCAAAAGACTGATCCTCTAACTTTCATTAGTTCATAAGAGTAGTTCATGAGAAGCAAAAAGAAGTTAGAAGATTAACCTGCTAACACAACTCTGCTTTCAGAAATTTAAAATGGAGTCATGGCCAAAATTTCTAATATGACTTTTGCTGGTATTTAATTAAAATACAGCTCAAAAAATATTCTACCAAGATTTGTGATATGTTTAGATGAAAATACATGCTATTGCCTTTTCTTAATCTATACTTAAATCGATGATTAAAATTCTGCTTCTAATTTGTGCCAGAGTTCATCTCTCCATTCTGTCCTTCATATTCTGTCTTTATATTGGAAATGTTTGTTTATAGGGAACAGTGACAGGAAGGCAATAGGACCAAAATGCATGGATTGCTCAACCTGAATGTTAACTCATGGTTTCTGTTCCTCTCAGATATGGGAGAATGAGGATCTGTGTATCATTTGTTGGTGAAAACCATGTTTGAACCATGTTCCTGTAATATAGTACTGAAGTAAAGAGTTGGACAGGATGGAGTGGTGTTGCTGTCACCAGGCTGTAAGCAGAGTTTGTCCATGTCGGGACACACTTCTGTCTGTGAAGCAGATTCTTATTATAAATTCCTGTCAATAATAAGCTGCCTTCTTAATGGAACAAATATACACACACAAAAAAAAATCACTAGTTTTCCTATCTTCACATCTTGGAATCTTTTAAAAATGAGGTAGTTAACAACCACTTTCTGCTAATTCAATCTGAAATGACTTTCAGGCATTTAAAGCAGTCTTCATCTTTAGAAATTCAAATCTTATTTGTTGCTTGATTTCACTTCATCTAGGCAGAAGGAATTTTGTTTTTTAGGATTCGTCTGTTCAAAATGCTTTCTTGCAGACTACAGATTAATGCTAAATTTTATATAGGCCAGGCAGTTTTAGTTTTCCTGTTACATGTTAAAAAAGAACCCTGCCAAATACTGTAACCTCAGAAGCAAACATAAAATACAAATATTTGCCTGGAAGATATAGACACATAGGAGGGGAAAAATAATTGCTGAAGCTTCCCAGCGTTCTAGAATGCTTTAGTCAATCTTAAGATTAGATTTATTTCTTTAGGCCAGTTTCTTTTTTCTGACAAACCCAAAGCTGCACTGGAAATGCACTGCAATAGAGACAGAAGACACTTTAATAATAAATATCTAAATTTCCATTTGAGTGGAAACTCAGCTGGGAAAGAGGCTTCACTGCAGTTTGAGTGATTGCAAAAAGGGCTTTCGAAAATTAACTTTATCTATAGATGTTTCACATGCCACCTCATTAACATTGCAATCTGATGAGTCTTTCTATTTGTGACTTCCAGAGCTGGAATTTCTAGGGATAAGGCTGCAGCTATCAAAAATACAATTAGATCTAATTGTTGTGAAATAAGTATTTTATTGGCACAGAGGACGGAGTTGAGAAATATACATTCTTTCATCTTTGCATTTTAAATCACTTTCCAGCTGAGCTAATTAGGCCCTATAGATAATCAGATGCAATTTATCAATAAATAATGGGAAGTGACTTGTCTAGTATCACGTAGCAAATCAAAAACAGTCCAAAATAAAACCTAGGAGACCTGGCTTGAAATTTCCTGCTATCAGCATGCAGTCAAGCTGCAGTTCCTGATGTTGCGCCTAAATAAGAAATATTTGCACGGGACTGTGAAAGTTGAGGGCAGGAATTCTCATGCCTGTGCTGCAGCTTGTTCTTCAATGTACAGTGTATCTCAGGATTGCTGTGCAAAAAGAGGGGAGCTCCTTTGTCAAACGAAGTCGTGCGTATTTAAAAAGGCAGGCTTTGTCAAACCTATGGAGAACGCCACTATATTTCTGCAACAAGGTGGAACCTTTGATGTTATTGCTTTGAATCCTGCTTTGGGAACAGTTTCTAGGTTAAATAAACAGTGTATTGAGGTTCCTCTAGCGCAGTGGGTTTAGTCTAGCTTTACTTGAGGCACTACCTATCCTGATTTTTTTTTTTTTCAAGCAAAAGATAACACTGAAGTTTTGGTTTTCCTCTGGTATGTCAGTAGATTACCCTCTTTTTTTTTTTTTTTCTGTGAACATTCTCTTGGAATCCAGAGTCTGAATTATTATTGCTGGAATACTGATGATATTGGCAGACTTTTTATACTGTTTGTAGCAAAGACAGTGAAGATCAACCTTCCCCTGTGCAACTGCATGCCTATAGTTTGGGATTTATTGAGGCTCCAGTGCCTCGTATGTAAGAGATTAGCATACCTGGAGCTCTTGTTCAGAGCTTCTAAGTGTGAAAAGCAAGCTAGTGATTGTGCAAAACTCAGTGGTGTACTGTAGTATGTAATGATATTCAAAAGCAGAATACGTCACTGTGGGTATCTCTTCTACTTTTTGAAATAAACTTTATAAAGGCTTAAAACATATGTTAGGCTTTGGCTTATTTTTTGTTGTTTGTTTGTTTTCTTGTTTGTTTTTGTGTGTGGTTGTTTTTTTTTCCTAGCTGGCTGGTCTTTTGCTTTGGTGCTTGTGCACCCTCTGGAGTACCCACATGGGATGAGAAGGGATAATGTGTTGTGTTGAGCCTCTTGAAGACAGGAAGAGTTTGGACTTCAGAAAGGCTTCTAGCTTGTGAAATTGTATCCAGCTTATTTGAAGTTTTGGTGGGAGTCAGTGGGGGGAGCGGTTTCAGGAACTTGATTACGTTTCTTAATCAGGAATCAGTCTGGATTCTTATGGAAGGACAGAATTTGTGTTTTCACATTATGTGGATCACAGATTATTTTTAGATGGTGTTTTTCCGTATAACTAAACTTTGAACTTCGTAATGTTCATGTTTTTGAGGATGGTATTTTGGCATAGCCTGATCTTCTAGATCAATAAATAAACATACAAGTTGTCTCTCTAACTAAGAATACAGCTTATATTTTTTTCCTTTCCGTGAAGACAAATACCCTGAAATTAAATAATATGAGAGAGTCTTTCAAACTGTAACTCAGCATTGATAACTTTATTTTTAATTAATAGGAGTTGTGTTTTGCATAGAGGGGTAAGTGTTACTTGGCAAGGATTACTTCTTACCACATAGCTTTTAAGGTACACCAGTAGAAGAGCAAACAAATTTCTCATGGGAAAAGTGTTGTTGATGAGTGTAAGCAGCAAATCAGGATATTAATTTAAATAACGTTCATAAACAGACTGAGCAAAGAAGCAGTGTGAACTGTAAGGAACAGTGATAAATTAGTTTACCCCACAGAGAAGGCAATTAAGTTACAGACACCGTAAGAAAAAGAACACTCTAAGTAGCTACTGGTAACCAGGCAGCTCTGCTGTCTGTGCATTCTCTGCATGGGAATGTTTATGTAGAGGAGTTAAAATAGTTGTGTTAGAGCATTGATTGTTGAATCTGGGACTTCTTATACTAGCAGTCTACATTTCCATTGCCCTTCCAGAAAATTATATTGTATTCTGAAATACATTTCTGTTAGCTTCGTTGGTGCTACTTTGCACAAAGAAAGCTACTGCTTAATGTGAGTAAGGCTTGCTGGCTTTGAATATGTTGCGATGTTTTCAAATTTACAGAACTAGTACAGTTGCAAGAAAAATTAAGGCATTTGAAGAATTTCTAGCTCAGTTCTGATTTAGGATGGAACCCTTCTAGGTGCCAAAATAACCAGTAACTCAGTGACTCATTATGAAGGCTGAATTCTGTCCTCTCACATTCATGGCAGATGAGGAAAACAGAGATCAGATCTGAGGAGTCAGCCAAGCCGAATTAGCATTTTGTTGCTGCTGAGAGCAGCCCTGCTGCTTTTTCTTTCTCCCTAATTTTGATGCGATCTGTGCCCTTGGGCAGCTGATGGAGGTACTGACTTGCTGAAGGTTTTCAGAATGCCAGGCTGTCACTGCTCTTATATCCAGACTTTGAATTGGGACTACCTAAGGAAACCAGTGCCTAGACAGTAATTCTGTCCTACCGGCCTTGAGTTATTCATATAGCTGGAGATAATAGACATTCTGCTAGTACACTGGATGACATGGGGGTTTTGCAAGAAATCTTATTTGTGAACAGGAGACACATACTGCATCTCAAAGCCCTTGTTTCTTGTTTGCAGGTATTCTACCATCCCTAAAATTACTGTGGTTGTTTTGGGCAGAGATATGCAAACATCATGTAATATTGCAGTGTTTATGCTGAGGCATTGGTCCTGCAGTCAGCGTTTCTGGGCTGGGTTAAACAGCCAAGTTTTGCTGTGTGTGCTGTAAGTGTACCAATGATATGTGCAGTGCCCATCTCCTTAGCCCAGAACTCTTTCATGAACTGACACCATAGCAGCATTCCCCTGTCTTTATGGTTCCAGGACTACGTCTGCATTATTACTGTGTTGAAGCCTTGAGGATGTGACACTGTCTTCTTGCTGCCATGTTACTGATTTCCTTGTATGTCTAAGTGTAAAGTACTACTCCAGTTGCGTGCTTCTCAGTAAGCATTTACAAAGTGAGAAGGCAGGATGGACGATCTTTTGGGGCCAGTATTTAAACTTAATAGGCTTACATATGTGATTATAAACATAAGCATATTAAATTAGCCGTTATGTATGACTTCTGTTAGAAGCTTCTTTCAAATAAAACCTGAAACAAATCACAGGTTTGCTGAAGTACCACAAAACAGGACAAGGAATTAGCTATGTAGCATTAATTGCACATTACATCAGTACAACATTTCTCCTTCCTGAGGCAGGCATCTTACTGATACTGAATTAGGGATTATTCTTTCTTTCTTTTCAGGAGCTGTCAATTGTAGCTTGCTAAAGCTTTTCTGTAGGAGTGCTCATACCTCCTGCCTACACAAGTTCCACAAACAGTTAAGCATCTGCCCTGTGAAGTTATTCTCAGTTTTCTGAATCTTTGGTTAGAGACTCATTTATAAATTTCAAGGTAAATTCAGGTATTACCACAGATCAGCCAGCCCCCTGGGGGGGATTCCACATACAATAGGTGCGTTTATAGTAAGCAGAGGTAGTCTTGTGGTGACAGTCTAGGAGGAGATATCATAAGCTTTGTTTCTGCTTTGTTTCTGGTCTTAATTCTTAGTTTAGAGAAGTCACAGCTCATCTCCCCTGTGAATTAGGGGTTATACCATTAGTTTGTTAGAAAGGAAGGAATGTTGTAAAAAGTGCAAAGTGCCATTTCAACTCTGTGTTTCATCAGGACTCCAGATATCCAGGGTGAGGGAAAATGAGTATCTGTTTTATTGCCTCCGACACCTTTGGATCCAAAAGTACTGCAACTGGGAAAAGACTTCTCATCTAAAGTATCTATTTTTTTCTTCCTCCTCGCTTGTCTTGAAAGTGTTCTCAAGTTGCTGCATCTGCCTCTATCAGTTATACTGATGAACTGTTTGTATGCTGCTGCTCTCTTGACTAACATGTTTTTCTGTTTCAGACATGCCATACTTTTTTCAGTGCTTGGTCTTAATGCACTGCTCTTCATGTGCTACAGCAGAAGCTGTGAGACACTTTATTAATGGCAACTGGCTTTTTGCTATTTCAAATTAAAACACAGAAATAAGAGGAATGCATATATTAGTGATACCTTTCTCTTTGTGTTTCTGTCCCATGGGGACTTTTGACTACAGAGCTAAATGTTTGTGTAATTTTTTGGTATTAGTAAGGAGATTTTGAAGCCACTGAGTTTTGGGATTTTTTGTTTTGTTGAATTGCTCCTTGGTTTGGCTTGTACGAACTTTCCCACTCAACTTCGTTTTGTCCAGTGCTTTATTGCTTCCTTGCTTTGCTTTTTGTAAGGAAGTGAAGAAAATGAATAAAACAGTTTTTAAAACATAGAAGGTATTGCCCATGTATTTGATGCATATTGGAACATTCAACACTGTGCTGTTGGCATTGGAAACTTTCATGACTCACTGGTACATGAATTTGGAAAAGGCTGCTCCTGTTAGTCCAAGGGAAAGGTAGAGGAAGGTGGCAAATTCCTCTTCAGCCTTCTCACGTGTTCAGTTTTAGTGCTCAGTACTTATAAATGGTCTGATTCTATGGCTAGCGCCTTCCTGTGAGTGCTACTAAACCTCCCTCATTGCACTGAAAACTTGAATTTAATCTTATACTTTGTGAAAGAGAGATAAAGCAACTAACAAGGCTGTAACAGCCTCTTGACAGATCAAATCTGTTCAGACGGCTTTACATGGTGTTTGTAAGTTGCTGCAAGTTTGCTTTCAATGCACTGTATTTTCCACTTTCTTTGAACTATTTTGATAACTCTTTCTGGAGTAACAAACAGATTAACAGGTTGTATAAATATCAAAAATAGCATATTGTTCCTTTTTTCTTTTCTTTTCTTTTTTTTTTTTTGAAATTCGGATTGTTGCTTGTGTGCCTGGTAGGAGTTTAGAATAACAAACATCCATCAGTGTTGTGCTGGTTCAAATGCAGAAGTGCATAGCGGTACATGGAGGTGGATGCGTTATTAGGAGGAGCATATCTAGAGAATTGTATCTGAGCCAGTGTGATTTCATTTATTTACAACAAGCCACATGGGAATTCTTTCCTTAGAACCTGAGCTTTTGGCTGGTGTTCCTCAACCTCTAAGCGTGTAATTGGGCTTAGGGAGATATTCTATTATTTGACACTTGTGCAGCTTGTAGGTGTATAAAGAGCTGTGAACTCAGAGTAGCACGTCATACTAACCCAGCTGTTTCTGAGCTATGCTTATTGCTATTGATCTCAGTGTGAAGATCAATCAGCTCTGAACACTCTGAAATCTTGGCTATGACTGCCTTAGAAGTGTGAGTTAAATACAAGTGTTAAATACAATGTGAGTGAAATACAAACATTAATCTGGTTTCTAGCAGCTTTGTTTATACTTTTTCCCCTACCTCCTCTGTTGCTGTATTTGTAAAAATTACTGTAACTTACTTGAAGGAAATGGATGATTAACTAATGTTAGGGCTTGTAACCTTTTTTCCCCCTAATTTGTTTTGCTTAGGCAATGAAAGATCGCATTGCAAAAAGGAGAGGTAGTTCTTAAGAATCCATTTATCCTTTAAAGGGAAAGGAAATAGCAACATGCAGAAACACTGTGATGGCCAATTTCAACAACAGATACAAAGTTTTTGGAGTTTGGTGTAGCAAACAGTGAGCTGTAATCTGTAGAGAATCAGGTTTATATACATGAGCTAACTGAACTATTAAGAATAAGAAGTCTCTGTCCAATAAATGTTCATAATGTTTTAATTGGGAAGAGGTATATAAATATTTGTGGTTCTGAGGAGCTTTGTGTTCATCAGAGGGGTGAAATCAAATAATGGGGTCTTTTATTTGCTTCTTAGTAATTTTGAAGAACCACTGACACATAAGTGTTCATTGTAGTCAAACACAAGACAACATCCCACTTTTTCACTGAAATCAGGATCAGTCACAATAGGAGTGCAGTGGTAAAATGCTTTGGAGCTTAAATAGCAATAAAAAAATATACACCAACAAAAATAAATGCTAACAGAACAGGGTTTTTCTGTGTTTTTTTGTTTTTTTTTTGGGGGGGGGGAGTGCAATGTTTGTCACCATGCTTTTTCCCTCAGTAATTGTTAAGCTGAGATTTTTCCTTTATGTTAAAGGAGTCATACCTTCAGATTTCCTTTTTATAGAGACATGCCAGCAGTGGTTTTTGTTTTTGTTTTTTGGGATTATTTTCTTCCTCCAGGTTTTTTAATTATGAACATTCCACTTTTTAAATAAACTTTTTCATTTATCATTTAAATATATTAGTTATTTATTTCTTGCTCACATTTTTGAAACTTTTATTGTTGTTTGAATTTTCTAATTTCCAAAGATTGGGAACTTGGCTTGAATCTCAGGAAATTTGAAGTACTTTCTTGTATCTTTGAGAGCTGTTGCTGACTCCTTTTGATGAGCTTTGAGAAAGGAGGGGTGGCTCTGACCAGAGCCTGTGAGAGGTTGGAGAAGAGTTGGGGCTGAAGCTTTTTTGCAGTGTGTGTGTAGAGACTCAGCTGTGTTTTTGGTTTGTGCATGATCCTGTCCTGGCTGAAAGAGGGACTTGTAGAACCACAGTTCAACCTCATTACTTACAAAAGTAGTTATCCTCAAGGATATCCCTAATATAAGCAGTAGCCTTTAGGTATTTTTCAGGAAAAAAGCTACCTTTGAAGGCAAATAATGTCCTTCCTACACTGTTGCAGTTGGCCACAGCAGGCAGCTCCATTGCTTTCTCCACAGAAGGACAAAGGAGAAAATTTGAAGGGCAAAAGCAAGAGAGAAATACTTGTGGGTTGAGATAAAGATGGTTTAATAACTGGATGGAGGAAAAAAACAAAGCCATTATACCAAGTGATACAAACTCATTACTCATCACCAGGTGAGTGGTGGACGGATTCCCACCCAGGATCTGAACAGTAGCTATTTTGAAAAAACTCTCCTGCCCCTTCATTTTATGGCTGAGCACAGCATTATATGATACGAACTATCTTTTTGTCAATTCAGGTCAGCTGTCCTAGCTGTGTCTTCTTCCAACCTTTTGCCTATGCCCTATGACCATAGATAGAAAAAGGCTGTAGAGGCCTGTCTTCTCACTTTGCCACCCTAGTAAGTAACAGACAGGGAAGTGATGCTGGACTGATGTTCAGCAATGGCTAAACCACTGATGTGTTAACAGCCCTGTTCTGGTCACCAGTCTACTGCACAACACCATCATGGTTGCTGTGGAGAGATTTACTCTGTCAGCCAAACCCAGTACAACTGTGCACTGTTATTATCAATGAGTTTGCTTCGTGCTTCATCTTAGAATTTGTCTTATAGCCAGTGCATATGAACATGTTTCTGGTTGATACTGAAGGTTCAAGCACTGCTTACATATTGTAGTATATCCAGTCCAGTAGCTGAAATCAGACTAAATTCTTGAATTAAATGGATGAGTTTCTAGCATAATGAAGTGGAAAAGACCTGGAAACTGAGATTCTCCATTTCTGCTTCGCTTGTAGCGCTTAATCATTATTCAAACCTGACTTAAATATTTATCCTCTTGGATTCAATATCCTCAACCATAAAATGATAGTAATGATAACGCTGAATTCCTAAGTGCATGGTAGTAGAAAGGTAGCAGTGCTAAAGGTAGTATTTCTAAGGATCCTTTATCTCTCGGGAATAGCAATCATTTTAAAGTCACTATGTTATTACCATCCTTGGATTTTCTTCTTCTGAAGAAAACATTCTTGGGAAATCGCCATAAATTCTCAAGTTTGCCTTTATCTTGAGACATTTGAAAGCAATGCCAAACAACATTGGAGCTATTGTTAGAAGGGAACCTGATCTTGTTATTGTTCCACTTAGATGGAGTTGTGTGAGGAAATGCCAGCTCCCCTATTGAGGGAACTCAATCAACTGGAAGAGTTTTTGGTTTCTTGCAATAGTAGCTGCCAAACAAATAAGAACAACTGATTTAATTCAGGTATGACAGCCTACTTAACAAGCATCTCTTGGAGTCACATGTCTCCTCTGCAGAGATTTCTGGACTGTAAATCACAAGCAGGAAACAAGTAGGTTTTAAGCTGGTATGTGCATAGATGAAACTCTGTATCTTTTAAGATGTGATGAAATTAACATAAAATGAGTCAACACAGTGTTTCATTTAGAGTATTAGCAGGAAAAAATGTTAGTTGGGATCAGTTGCATTTCATGGAATTCAAAGTGAATTTATTCTTCTCTAGAATCTTATTTCTCAGTGTTGCAGTAGGTAGTATGTGTCTTAATTCACTCTCAAATCAGGGGAATAAACATCTTCAACTGACTTCAGTGACAAATTAATTGTCCTGAAATTGCATTGCGTTTTTTTTCCTTCTAATTTGGATTTTGCTAATTTGGACCTACCTGTTTTTTTTGAGAAAGCTCCCGTAATATTAGGAGAGCTGTGTGGAGTCCTGGAGCTGCAGGCAAAACAACATTGTTTTAAGAAAATTTGGCAGGCTGTAGTTTTCTAAGATTCTTTTCTATGCAGAAACTATTATGGAAAATACTGCTAGCACTAGGGCTTCGATTTCTTTTGGGTTTACTCTCTGCTTATCTTCAACTTCTAAAAGATGCACATGGAGTGTTGAACAGAAGTTTGAATGCCTTCAGCTTTCTGCTTTCTGCTACTAGAAGCAGCACCAGCGGCCAAATCAGCACGAGGTCCCTCTGCTTCAACTGCTCCTGTCTACTGTCTGTTCCCAGTGCCTTCTACTGATTTCAGGTCTATAGTTTTCAGTGGTGGAAGATACCTAGGGAATACTGTATTAAGCTGCAGTAAGTATTTATCTAGTATAATGAAGACTATGAATTAATTTTACTTACATTCCTACTTGTGGTACTTAAAGGAAGATTCAGCTGCTTCTACAGAAGAGATTTTTTTCTTTTTGTTTTAAGACATGCGTTAACTTTGAATTTTGTCTTTTGAATCAATGAATATATTATCTTTATTCTCCAAGCTGTCGTCATGAACCTGCCTGCTAGCTTTTTACTAAAAGCTTGTTTATTTTACTTTCATATATTTCAGAAGTAGATAAACTCTGTCAACGGTGACCTACTGCTCCCCAGATTTTTTTAGAACTGTTGGTTTCACTTGTATCATTCAGCTGCTTCAATTGAATTTGGTATTTAAGCCAAGATCTTAAAGCAAAAACAACAACAACAAAAAGGTGGTGTTAGTGAAAAACTCCCACAAATTGCCGCATTCTGCAGGTTCTGAAGATTTTCTGCAGTTGGGTAAAGTTGAACAATTCCTTCTGTAGGTTGCAGTAACATAGTTTTTAAGATGCATTTTTATTTACTTCTGTGGCAAGTGTGAGGTGTCTGTTCTTCCACGGCGTTAACAGAGAGCCTATGAATGTTTCAAGTCAGCAGTGTTAAAAGTTCCCTCTTTAGCTTCAATATGCATACTATCTTCTCTTTGAAGTCCTGTATCCTAAAGTACAAGCTAGAACTGTTTGTAAACAAAGAGTTTAGGGGTGTGTTGTTACAAGCAGTGCCATACAAGTAGAGCTACTGTTTGGTTTAGACTGTTGGGAAACACGCTCAGATAATGTTCAGCACAGCTAGAAGTTTCAGTGCTGCTTTTCATGCATGCTAACTAGTCATAATATAGCAAGTACAAGGAAGCAACCAAACTTAGTAATCTTAATTATTATTAACTTTGTAACAGCATTCACTTCGGTGCGGCAGATTCCCTGAAGGTAAGAAGGAGATGCTGTTAATGGGGCCCTCCCAGTCCTTCAGGGGCTGTGCAAGGGCAAGAGTGCTTGCATTGCAACTGCCACAGTTCATTTATAATTTTGTCTTATTTTCCTGAGCCTGGAATTGGTTTTCAGTTTTTTGGGCTTGGATTCAGTGCATACGCCTTGTTTCACAGGATTCTGTGGATATGTATTCTGTGTATAAGAAAGAAGAATGAACACAATCTTGGCAGAATTTCAGTAATGTCTGTGACAATCTCCAAATGTCAGCATTCCAGTATGAACAACTAGTTAAACAAATGTGTGTCCCTTTCTCTCCTGTTGTAGCCATGAGCTGTGCTTAGTGGTGTGGCTGCGTTTCTCTGCAGATAGTGGCTCACATGGGTGGGGCTCCCACTGGCAGCTCATGGAGGAGAATAATGGTCATGCATTTCCAAAAATGTCAATTGCACTATGTGCTATTTGTTGTTGTCCACACTACAGACCAGATTCCTCACTGACCTGTCAAAGCAGAATGGGCTGAGCAAGGCTTCCTGACTTCCTGGCCATCATCAGCTTGCTGGACAACTGGTTCATTGCAACCAGGACAAGTGATCCATTAACACAGACAAGTCCCAGAAGCACAAGGCAGTGATGTCAGATGAATGAGTCCATGCATTTTTTTTAATTTGGTATTTTTAAGGTCATGAAGTGCAGAAGTTCCAGCATTTCTTGCCAAGCCCTATTTAAAGGGCAGCCTCAATTTCTGTGTGAATGGAAGTTCTGGTGGGTCAGCAGTACTTAGGAGTAGATAGTGTGAGCTTTATGCTGTATTGTGGTCCTTTGATGCCCTGATTGGAGGGTGGGAGCTTCACCCAAGGGAAGTTTAGTCTATGGTTTCTTCATAATTCAGATGATTATATAGATGTGGTATGCAAAAAAATGTTTTAAAATGAAATCTAACTACGAAAAAAACTCAGATATTTGAGTAGTAGAGAAAATATGGAGATGCAGTGAGTATAATGATAGTTACAGAATACTGAAGAACGCAACTGGATGTGGTGATGTGGATTTTATAATATTCTTATATATGAATTTCTGGGTGGTTTTTCTTGCATATGAGAAAGGCAGCATTGGGGAGAAACTTCAGACGCTGAGCAAAGAAGAAAAGCTTTTTACTGAGCTTGGAAGAGCTAGGAATGGTACAGTTGAAAAAGGGAGTCTGAAGGGAGAAGACTTGTGAATGGCTGGCAGTGGAAATGAGCCTGGTTTGTCTCTGATCTCTTTCCCTCTCTTTTCCTCTCCTTTTCCTAGTTAGCAGTGGTTTCCCTTCCATCTCGCTGACTGCTCAGCAGTTAGAGCGATGCCTGAGAACAGGCAGACAGGCTCGTATCCCTTTCTTGCCTGGTGGTTATCTGCTGAGCCAAGCCTCCCTCAGCCCTGGGAAGAGGAAGGGGCTGTGGTGGCAGGAGACGGCTCTCACCCTACCCCTCCCCCCACCCTCCCCAGCCTGCAATGGAGTTGCCTGGAAAAAGGGGAATGCAGGGTGGGCTCACTTTTCTGCGTGGTTGCTGGCCCCCAGAAGCCTTCATCTGATGGAAGTTATTCTAAAGCTGTCCTTTTATGGGAAGGATTTGCAAAGGACTTGACACATTTTCAAGTGCTTATTTTTCTGACAAAGCAGGAACTGCTTTATCTCTAGGCAGTATCACTGTTGACATCACAGGCAGGCTTCGGTGCGGGTATAAGCAGGTGCAACTTATTGGCTTGGGAAAAGTTGCACACATTTTTGCCAGAGGTGAACATCTCCTGTTTCCACCCACATAACAGTTGGGTAAATAATGATGCACAGAGTTCTCATAAGGGGATTATAGCAAAGCCACAATGGGGTTTATTTAGTTTTGATATGATCAAGTGACTTCACTTCATATGCTGATAATGCGATTTACTGCTGTAGCAAGGATTCAGGTCTGAACCAGGTACAACTCGTTTCGCTTGTGCATACCAAGCATTTAGCTGAGTTTGAGATGTGTTTTCTGCCAGCTCATTTGAGTTATTTAGTGCAAGCATGTTTAGGATTAACTATCCAAGGTTCCCTTGTGTCTAAAATGGACTAAATTAAGAGCTTGTGATGCAGCAGTTTTTACTGGCATCAAATGTATACAGGGGTAGAAATAAAATAATAAACTTTTCTCCAGTCATGTCTTAAGTCACATTGGTGTGTTTATTTGGGATTCGACATGCCCCTGCTTGTCTTTCCCAGGCTCTGTACACACTTCATTAGGGTTTCTTTATTTATATTGCAAGGTCAAATGTGACCTCGGTGCGCAGGCCTTCTACTTAAACAGAAATCCCCTTGATTGTCAGTGAGATTTTTTTGTTTTCCCCAAGTCACTTTCTGATGTTTAGCCTGATTGAAAACAGGCAGAAACTGGCATGGAACAATATTATGTCATCCTTTGCTTATATTTCCTACCCACTCATTCTTTATTTTAATGTTATATGAGGTCTTCAGCAGAGTGTGACATATTGTTATAATTACATCATTTGGAAATGTGTTTATCCCCAAGAGTCGTAATTTGATTTAGGAACTGTTTTCCCTTCTTTCAGTCTGTTATTCATAGCATGGCATGAGCAGCAGGCTTCTGCAGCAGGACTTGACACACCACTTTAAATATTTGCAGACCAAAACACAAGAGCCTATTGATGCATGTGGGGAGGAGAGAAGGAAGGGGGACATGATTTAAGAGTCGATAAAATTCTTGCAGGTTGAATAAACTCTAATAATATTGTGGTAGTTTCTGTCTAGGGTATTAATTCATTCATATCTCTGCCATATAAACAAATGCATTTTTATGAGTGTTTTTATATGTTTCTGTAGGGTGCTTGTAATGGAACTGAATGTCTGGCCCTTGGCCTTGTGCAATGGGAAGCAATAGCTCTTTAACATGTTTGTTAAGAAAACTACTGTGACTTTTAGCCATGGCTTTTGATGCCTACGGAAAAGAAATATATTTTATTAGAACAGAGAAGCACGGAAATTTCAGAGTAGTGTTCAAAAACATTTCAAGATCTGCCTTCTGAATGGGACAGCTGTGTAAATGTGGGAAAATGCCATTTTAACGATGATAAGAACTGGAGTCCCCTGGCGCCTGCCAGGGTGGAAGAGCTGCCACCAGGGGGATATCGAGACCCTCCAGAGAGGTGAAGTTACAGCTCAGCCCATGTCTTTGGGGTTGCTGTTACATGAAATGTTTATATCATGAGAATATATCCAAAGGTCCAGGAAAAAAAATGAAGTGTGCCTTCAGTAGGAAACTCTAGCTGTTCCTGCAGCGTTATTATGCTGTCTCTGGTAATCGTTAAGGTTCATTGAACTGCTTGCTTTTAATCTTCTTGCTTAATAAATAGTTATGGGGGCCTTTTTATATTTATATACACAACATGAGAGAGAGAGAGAGGGAGCATTGAAACAAACAAATGATTTAAGGCCCACTTCGCCGATCTCTTTTGTGAATAGTTTGTGATTACTCATATGAAAGGAACTCTATAGTTCTTTTCTTTACTGTACTCATAACTGTTTTGTTTTGTATCAAGTTATTAGAGCATAACACTGTATTTTAGTAATGCTCTCCTATTTACCACATTTTACCACATTCGGATCAAAGCCCATGGTTCATATGCAGAAGGAAGAGGTGTAGTTCATCTTTGCACTTGATTCTGAACTGTGTCTGCATGTATTTGTCTCAGTGCTGGGCCTGAGAAGGTAGCAGGCATCAACTCCTGATGTACTGTTTTTCCAAGATCCCCAGCCCAACACAAAGCAAGCAATTTAGGCGTTCTGCGCAGTGCTGTTATACAGATCCCTCTTGGGGAATTTAGGCTGCTCTCAGTCTGTGAGACTCTCAGTGAGAACCTATCTCAGCTTTACAAAAATGTGTTGCTAACATCTAAGAGTTTATTCAAAAGGCAGTGTTACGACTGCTGCCTTTTTCCCACTATCCTCAGGGAATCTAGAGAATGCAGGTATATACAGGCCACTGAGAGAGAAATGAAGATCACTGATTTTGTGTATGCTCATCTTCCAGATCTGCTTTTTCCTCTCCTAAGTGCTAATTTTAATCATAGACTTGGGCTGCTGAAGGAATGCAGCTGACGTGGTGTCTTGCACCATCCTTTTCATCTCCACTGTTGCTGGGTGTCCAGAATTGAGGTGTGAGGGAGGCTTTATTCTGCAGGCCGTGCAGTCGAGATCTGAACTGCTGTTATCCCATGAGCATATAAGCATGTACCTTGGAGAAATTTAAGTGGATAAACTTAATTTCTGACTTGTGTCAGTCTATTAGACTATGAACAAACATTTTTTATAATCCACTTGCCAGAAACTATGAGTTTTATATCTGAACTGTTGGACTCATCATCAGCTCAGGCATGTGTCAAACTTCTTGCAATGCTATGTCAAGCTCCTCTTAGAAGGTTTTGGTTTTGTAGCGTAGGTTTGTTTTATATTTAAGCACGGGAAACAAACTCAGGCACTTTCCTTCTCATTTGTTTTTCAGTCTACGCTTGCTCACGCTACTTTTCCACTGGTTTCCAGGATCATCTTTGCAAGATTTCCAAGTCATAAACCCACTAAAGAAATAAGTTTTATATCTGCATGGAGAAACCTCCATGTTATCGTGCTATTTGTAACATCACGTTGTTCTTTTATCCAAGCTTTGCAGTTAGGTGCATGTGTATGAATGTGCCTTGCTTTTTGCACTTCTTGGAAAATGGACAAGAGGTGTTACAGTAATTTTTATTTTATTGTACTGATTGCTTCTAGATGTTTTTTGTACTTCCTTCTGCCTTGCAGTGTTGCATTTCTTCATTGACCATTATCTGTTCATCACTGTCATTTCAAAGTAGTGGTGCAAAGTACCTATCTTTCTTTAACTAGGATTTTGCCTTTTTATTTATCACTTGGGAGGCTGCTGTGACTGGTTTCAGACTAAAGCATGACATGCTTGTAATAAAGCTTGGCTGTATCTCTAAAGCCAACAAGGATCACTTATTTGGTCATTCACACGCAGAACTTGAAATGATTTTGAGAGTTACATAACAATGAAGTGCAGCACAGCTGCTGGAAAAGGACTGGCTGGAGATTGGTGTTAATAACTCAGAAGTTATGCTGGGTGGGAGCAACTGGAGTCCTTAATCAAGAAGTCTGTTTTGACATTGCAGGATAACATTGGTGGATAAGAATTTTTTAAAGCGAAAGTGTAACTTTCAGTATTGTGGACTGTTTTCTTTAAAATTCAAATAATAAAGTAAAAAAATAACATCATAGTCATTGAAGCTAATGGAATCCTACTGTACTCGAGTACTTTTTTTATGTGAAAAAGTCTTTTTTATTTTTTTTAATACCATCATCTCCCCCATCTCCAGTGTTGTCTTCCCCCCTTCATGCCTCCCCCCAGCTTTGTGATAACATCTGCTGTAAAAGGATGAATATTCAGGATTGATGAAGTGACCTCTTACATATTTTGATGTTTTAAAGGGATATCTCAACATACTTGTTTGATTAATGATTGACTTTCAAATGAAAATTATAGTAGCTTGGATCCTAGGCCTTAAACTGTCTATCAAAAGTTAATTTTTAAAGGTTAAGGAACCAGCAAAACAGTTTCTTTGAGGCTCATTTTTGTCTTAGGTAAAATGGGACCCTGTCCTCCTCTCCAGAAAGTTAAGTATTAAATAGCTGTTAGCTGAATGTACTCTGTAATGTGATAGTGTATTTGCTATGAGGTCATCAAACTTGTCTTGCTCCTTTGCATATCAGTCTGAAGTTTATTCTGCGTGGATCTGAAGTCTGCCAAAAATGTTTCATCTTGAAATATTTTTTCTAAATGATTTTTATTCTATGAAGTGGTGGTTTATGTTAAGATAAGCTGAATTTGTCATTGTCACCTCATTTCTGCTGTGCTTACTTGTGATAGAGTATTTAAAAATTACTTGATACAGATATTTCATGAATGTCATGGTCAGAGTGGGTCAGCGAAGAGTGGTTGTGTTTTTTCTTGTCCAGTTTCTGGTATTAGATTCACATTTATAAGTTGCTGGATAAGATATGCTTACAGGAAAAAATTCTGAAGAACAGGAAGAAATGTTCACCTCACAAAATGAGTTACAAATCTCACTTCCTTTTGAGGTAGATGTTGATATACTTTTGCTACAGTTGGTTACTATGTATTGACCAAATTAATCTGCTGTGAAATATTTCTAAAACAAATATTACTGCTAAAACAAGTAGGGTTATATGAAACTAAATTTGATCTCTTCTGTGTGGTTGATTAAATAATTAATGCATTTCTCTGGGCAGAAAGAGTAGGTGGAATTAATGAAACTGTTCTTTTTTTCACTAAGTTATCTTACAGTTAACCTTTGTGTTTGTCCAGCTCAACATATTTTCCATACTTTTCACTAAGACAGTGTTTTCATTACATAGCGAAGTGAGGGAGAGTAACTGCTTTCTGTTTATTAGTTACCTGTGAAACCTGCAGTTCGTAAGCATAAAATGGCTAGCCACTAGATGGTGACTTTTATTACCTCTCAAAATTAAGTCCAAGGTCCCTTCAGCCTCATATTATCAATTTTTGTGTACAGAAGTACAAGCGTTTGTTGGGTGTTTTTTCAGCCCCGTGTTTTGGAAGCACTCAGGAAGAGCAACACATTGATGTTGTTACTGAGATACTCATGAAAGAATGCACTGAACAAACAAATGCTTAAAAGAAATATGTCCAAAACCCAAGGTTTTCAGCCTTGTGTTTATTGTCATCCTCAGGCTCTTGGCTAATTTCTAATTGTGTGTAATGTCTCAAACCCAGGGCTCTAATTCAGAAGTAATCATCATATGATCAAGCTGTAGTTGTTATTTTAGTGCAGACTTGGGAAATAAAAGCCTACAGCTGTGTTCCAGCTGCATTTCAGCTGCACTCCATTAAAAAAAAAATAGACAGGAGAAGCAGCTGTGACAGCTTTGCAATGTTTTCCATCATTGCAGAGCTCAGTGCAGTTGCCTTATCGGGTTGTCCTGTGAAATACTTGTGATGCATCTCTAGAGCTTAAGTAAATAAAACAAGAAAAGAAAGTTCAATAAATAGATGGAAAGTCTGTAAGATGTAGGCAGGACACACAAATGCACGTACATGCATTTGACTGTGCTGGATGCACGAGATCGGCTATCGGTTCCTGCTAAACTTTTGAGTAGGGTGGATCAGAGGGGTCACTTCCCTTAAATAAACCCAGTTCAAGACACATTCAGTGACTTCCTCTACACGACTTAATAAAAGCTGTCATATAATAGATATTTAGAAAACATATTTGAAGCTTTTACTAGTCTGTTTTTTCTAGAAGAATAGTGTTGGGTTGCTAATGTCTGAAGTCAGATATACAATTTCCTAGTCAAAAATGAAGTTCTTGATATGTTTAATGTCCTTGGATGCATGTGTATTCACTCTTGATGCAGAGTTCTGAGGAACAGATCATGTTAAAAGTAAAAGCAAAGCTGAAAGTTGGAACTGTAACTGATCACTCTGTAAAAATGAAGAATGCTCAGGTTCTGCAGATCAGAGATGAGATGCTGACAAGCAACCCAGGCCACTTGACTTGCTTCAAATTAGAAATATTTGACCATCATGGGGATAAACCTTTTCAAAACCTGTTGATACAGGAGCTAAAATTGCTGTGCGGGATTGTATGTTAAGGCAATGTCCTGTATGTTGTGGTTGCTTTGATACAAAGTTTTCTAATGCTCTCTGTTATGGTTTGCTGTGTTTTTCGTTAGGTCACTTAAAAATTCTCAATGTGCATTTGTATTTCAACTGGAGAAAAAAAAAAAAAAAGATTGTCATATCCTTTATCCACTAATGAAACCTGAATCCAGATACACTGTGTAATTGAAAGCTCTTTTGCTTTGAGAACTGGATAAAGCATCTGTGGTTTGAGTATTTGAGAAGTATCAGATGTTTGATTTCAGAATTATGAACTGAAGTACTTGTGAGTTGATATTACAGAACTGCTGTTTCTCAATTTTCTCTCCAGTGAAAATAATCTGTCTTCTAGTGAAAATAAAGATGGCATTCCTTTGTGCTGCTATCATGTAGGAGAAGAGATCTGTCTGGAAGAAGTAGGAACACTGTGGTTCAGCTCTGGAATGTGAATCATTGTGCATCTGATTTTTCTTTTCGTACCTTGTAATTTGTCATCAAAACTGCGAAGGCTTGACTCAGTGAATGGCATAGCTAGTCATTTAATCTTGTAGTGCCAACTAGAACTGGTGTACTGTTGCGCTGTGTGAACACTGGGCTTCTATAAAGAAATGTTACCCATTGAAATCCAAGCACAATAACATGAGCATGTGCTTTCAGGTTATGGAACAAGTGAACTATGTTGGTAAGGAAGTATTTGGTTGATACTCTTGAGCAACTTTGAACTTTGAGTGAGGTTGATGAATAACATCCACAAGCAGTGTGTGCAATATCCTGACAAGGTTCATGGCAGCTGCACTGGCCATCTCTGCACCTTCTTTTGCTGGGTGTTGCAAGATGCATCTTCTCTGGTGCTCATGGGTGGAAAAAAAACACAGTACAGCCAAAGTTGTCCCTTCGTTTCTTTGCTAGGTGCCCCAACTCCTGCTTGTTAACACAGAATAGTGTGACACCAAGCAATATCTTGTGTCAAGCAAGGGAAGTATTGGACTCTAACTTATGATTGACCTATCTGTCTTTTTCATACTAATTATTTCCAGTCTAAAAGCCTAATTATTATACACACTGTGCTGAATTCTAGTTTATTTCCACAAGGACAGACATGTAGATCTGTGCTAGAAAAATATTTTTCTGCTGGATTTTCTTTATTTATAGTATCAGCTGTTTTATTGCAAGAGAATAGGGTGTGTTTGGTTTTTTTTTCAATTGCTTTCTCTATGAGAGCAATGCCATGCCTTTTCTGCTCAATAAGCTGAATTTTGAATGTTACCCAAAAAAGAGAGTTAGCGAGGGAGGGAGCTTCCTGGTCCAGCTATTATCAAACCAACCAGGGGTGAAGCGTTACTAGACCTGTCACTCACCAATGCAGGAGGAGATCATTAAAGAGGCTAAGATTGGAAGCAGACTAGGCTGTAGTGACTCTGCCTTGGTTGAGTTCATGATCTCAAGTAATATGAGCCTAGCAAAGAGCAGAGTACTGATCTTCATCTCTTTAAGGAATTACTGAATGTGCTCTCCTGGGAAACTGTTCTTAAGGACAAAGGAGTGGAGAAGATCTAGTGGCTCTTTAAAGATATCTTTTTGAGGGTGTAAGAGCTCTCCATCTTCCAGTGTAAGAAATCAAGCAAAAGAGGCACAGGAAACTGGTATGGCTCAACAGGGACCTGCTGGTTAAACTGAGGGATAAAAAGGAAATGTACAGGCAGTGGAAGCATGTGTGTGCCTGGGAAGAATATAGAGATATCTTCTGCTTGTGCAGAGAGGGTCAAGAAAGCCAAGATGCAGATGGAACTGAACTTAATGAGGGTTGTGAAAAATGACAAGAAAGGATTCCACAGGTACACTGGTCAAAAGAGATGGACCAAGGAGACTGTAATCCCTCTGATAAACAAGAGTGTAAAGGCTGAGGTACTCAGCGAGTTCTTAACCTTGGTCTTTACTGGCTGTCAGACTTCTCATGCCACTCACATCCCTGAACCTTCAGACAGGGGCCTGGGGAACAAAATCTCTTCCAGTGTAGGAGTGGAAAAGTCAGAGACTGTTTCACGAGGCTGAATGTGTACAAGTCTATGGAGCCAGACAGCATGCATCCTAGGGTCATGAAGGAACTGTGGCTGATGTTCCACTCCATCATATTTGAAATGTCATGGCTATCAGGCAGGTGGTCTTCTGGTGACTGGAAATATGAAACATCATTCCCATTTTCAAGAAAGGATGAAAGGCAGACTCACAGAACTACAGGCTGGTGAACCTCACCTCTGTGCCTGGGAAGATCTGGAAGCAGATCTGGAAGCAAAGTTGGTGCATATGTGAGATGAGGAAACAATTGAGGCAAACAGCTCAGCTTCACCAAGTGCCAGATCATGCCTGGCCAACCTTGTGGTCTTCTATGATGGACAAAGGAAGGGCAACTGATGTTGTCTGACAGGACTTGTGCAAGGCCTTTGACGTGGTCCCACACCACATCCTTATTTCTGAATTGGAGATACACGGATTTGAAGGCTGGAATATTTAGTGAATAAAGATCGGAGGGATGGTTGCAGCCCCTAAAGGGTTGTGGTCAATGGGTCTGTGTCCAGGTGGAGGCTGGCCATGAATGATATCCACCAGGGATTTGTCTTGGGACTGCTGTTCTTCAGTATCTTTGTCAGTGACATAGGCAGTGGGATCAAGTGCGCCCTCAGCTTGCACAACAGCAAGTTTGCTGATGGTGCAGCAGACACAATAGAAGAGAAGGATGACACTCAGAGGGACCTGGATGGGCTTGAAAAGTGGGCCCATCTGAACCTAATGAGATTCAACTAGGTTAAGTTCAGGGTACTATGCTTGGGTTGTACAATCTAGGAGAAGAGCTCATTGAGAGCAGCCTCTTGCTGAGGGAACGCTTGGGAGTTCTGGTGCATGAGAAGCTTCACGTGAAGCAGGAACGAGCTCTTGCAGCCTGGCAGGCCAACAGTGTCCTGGGCTCCATCAACAAAGGGGTTGCAAGCAGAGCAAGAGAGGTGATTGTTCCCTCTACTCTGCCCTCATGAGGCCTCAACTGGGTAAAGGGGACAGCTGAAGATTCTTTAAAGAAGTTTGGTGCTGTGTTTTTTGATAGCATAGTCTAGATATGTCTTTCAAATGTGATTCAGGTCAAGAACGTCAAACCTTTTTAAGTCAGTGGGACGTTGCAAATTGATGCATAGGCAAGTTTTTAAGAGTTGAATTCTTCAGTTACTTGTGTTTCTGAGTAGCACAATGTTTGTGTTACCTCAAGAAATTTCTTCTAAAAAGCCTGGGAATTTAGGCCAAGTTTATCAGTCTCATGGCAGTCTGTTGTAGAAAACATATGTTTAGTGACAAACTAATGCTGGAATTATAGTATGGACTTTAAAATCTGGTCTGAAGTTCATACTTGTTAGATGCAATGCCTTTCATCATTTGTGGTGGTTTCTCCTTTTTGTGGCTCATGCATATTTCATGACAGGTTAGCTGAAAAGCAGGAGTGGCCTGTTTGACTTGATAGAACACATCTTGCTGTTTGGGGACTTCAATGAATACGTTGTGGAACATTTTCCAGCTGCTACTCACAAAAGGAAAATTATCAGAGCCTATTAAGAAGGCAGTTATTTTCTAAACCTGTACTGAACTCTGTGCTGTGAAACCTAGTAAATAATTAAACAGCCTGTGTAATCCATGTAGTCTTGTCAATACACTTCATCCTAATTTCTCATCTTGCATTGTCATCTTTATGTTTTGCATTTCATTTCTTATTAGAATGGGAACTTGTGGATGGCTCCCTGTTGACAGAAATGTTTAAAAATAGGTAACAGAAGAAAGCGATCTTTCCTTCACCTCTAGATAATTACATTTTTCATTTCAGATCACATGAGCTCCAATGAAGTTTTTCCCTTTTGTCTGAGCACACATCCAGGCCTACAAAACTATTCTTTGATACCAGTGCACATAGCAGGTGGAGTGTAAGGTCCTGCCTGCAAAAGTCAAATGAACATTTGGGAAGGAATCCAATTCCTAAAAGATTGTTCCTTATTATCACATGACAATATCCGATTTTGCACCAAATGCATTTGAAATGAATGAGCAAGTATCACAAAAGAAGATAGAATTCAAATTATCCAGATAAGCAAGGTGGAAAAAAAACAGTAAAGCTCCACGTGCTACTTAATAATCTTGTATTGCTGAAGTAGCTGCTTTTACTCAGAAAAGCCCTTGTCACGTTGGATGTATTGGATGTTGGTGCTGTTGTTGGAGGGTTAAAACAATGTCTAAGCTGTCTTTTTTCACAGCCTTTTACTTGGTTCAGCACTGATTCACTTTAAAAGATACTTATATGCGTGTGACTGGACATTGATAGCTAACAGATTTTTTGTTGTTGTTGGTAACATTGGATAATTTTTTTTAAGTCAATGCAGCTTAAAAACCAAAATTTTTCAAGAGATTACTGTTGGCTGGAATGATTTTGAGACAAGTCCACTAGGACTGAGACTACTATCAAGGAATACTTCAGACTTCTGTGCAGTACCAGTGTCAGGCACTATTCTGCACAAAAAAGATGTGTGAGCTTGACGCTTAATAGCGGGAGGTGACTTGATTTAAAAGCAGAGATGGGCTTGGCAGATATCTAAAGCTGAAATATGAAGGAGTGAGCCAGAATATAAATTAGCACTAGGGTATATTTTCAGGGCACATATTCAAGAAAAGGGATTTTGGAGTCCGGTTTGGCAGAGCTAGGAAGAAAAAAGAGTCAAAAGAGAGAAAAAGATGCAGATGCTTCTCTATCCACTGCAGTCTATTTCATGTGTTCTATCCTTCAGTTGCTGTTTAAAAAAAATCAAAAAAGCCACCGGATAATTTTTTTTCCTTCCAGTGTCATTGGGCTAGATGACATAGTATCCTAGCTGTGATTTTTTTCTTTGTGTGAAAGAATCTCAAAAATTAAAAGCAAAGATTTTTTTCTTTAAACAAACGAACAAGAAGCTGTTTTAAACTGTGTGTGGTATGTGAAATAAGTTCTGGGGAATGAAGTTTTCAGTTAAGATGTTTTCCATTTAACTGCTTTTCTTTAATACCCTTTTTAAAGAGTGACAGGCTTCATTATCACAGGGGTGGAAATTAGAATTGTGAATGCTTTGTGAGGCAGATGACATAAAATGATTTGTTTTGTAAATCCGCTGTTAAGTTTTATTGCATCTTGAAAGTTTATGACAGCAGTGGATGGATAACTAAGAAAGAACAGCCGAGCTCTGTGAGTGTTGTTTTGCTTAGTCTGCAATAATTCCACACTTGTGGGAGGAACCCGGTACTCTCTGTCCCTTCTCCCAGTTGGGAGAAAGGTGCCTTTATCACGTAGCAAGAGGGTTTGCTCACATAGCAAATATTGCACAATGTCAACTCAACTTTTTGTCTTACTGAAAAGTGCTGAGGAAAAAAACTGGAGTAGTTGCTCTAGAAATCTCTGGTAAACTTTAACACTCTCTGTGCACTGTACAACACTGAATAGTGAAGGAACAACAGTCAGTGAGGCACTCAATTCTGGGCCATCTTAAGGAGGCGTTGCTTGACCCCTGCCCCGGACCTTGCAGAAATCTAGTCTGCTTCTAGGCATGTGTTTTCGTGTGCAGTTTGTAATAGTTTAGTCCTTGAAGAGCTCTTTACTTGTCTGCCTTTCTGAAAAGATGACTTAACAGGAGAACTGAAGTCCTTATACTCTTAGGATGCGTAATCTTGAAGGTTTGGGTGTAAGCTGCTGTATTACCCAGTGCTCATCCTACAGAGTTTCATGGCTTTCCTCAGATATTGCTTCCCTTCTCTTTGTTTCCTTGAGATCCTGACGGGAGAGGCAGACCTCTGTAGCATTTTGAGGTGGAATAGCACAAGAAATTGCCCCCAGTGTTGCTTGATATGCAATTTGTTTGCCAAGTTAATGATAATAAGTAGCCTTTAAACTATTCATCAGAAAGTTGTCTGGATTGGCTTAAGACAGCTAGCACGTGTGAGTTTGCACTGAAGCAGACAAGGAGTTCTTAGACCACCTGATCTGTTAAATTCACTGTAGAGGTATAATGACCACTGGCAGAGGTCAAACTGCTTTCCTTTTTCAAAGGAAATTTGAAAGGATTTGTCTTTGTCCTAAATTAACACTGACCTGTACTATTTCTGTCTTGTGAGTGGGGTGTAAAATAGTGCAGTGAAAACTAATTCTGCTGTCATTCATTTCTTGGCACCCATCATGTGAAGAAGACTCTTTTTCTGAGTTGTTGGGTAACTCATTACATAAGGAGTTTACTCTGAGTATTGAAAGCTACGTTACGTTTTTAATTGCAGACTGTATTTTTATGGATTAGTAGAATTTAAAAGGCACAGTTTATTTGTCTGTAGATATTCGGAAGAGGATTACTGCTTACGTAGCTGAAATTGAACTGTGATCTGCCCTGGGGAGAAATTGGGTACAAACCAAATATTTCTTGGGATTTTGTAAGAGATTGGGATGACCTCAGCCTGCTGCACAGGACGGAGTTGTTGTGCCAGGTGATGTTACTGACTGCTCTTCACAGAGCTGCTAGTTCAACTCTGTGTTTGTTTGAAGTATTTGCGCAGCATCTTCCATCCCATCTAACAGACTGATTTGACAACTAATGAGGAATTAAAATTAACTTCTTTTTTTTTTTTTTATCACCACTTGCTTTGTTCTTTGATTCTGTCTGGTGCTCTTCTTGAATTAATGATGAGTGTACATGTTATTGTATAGTTTGGCAGCAAGCTTTTTCTCCTGTAACATTTCGCTCACAAAATTAAAATAAGATTGCATTTAAAGAATTCAGATCATTTTCCACCATTGCGTGCCTAGCAGTGGCTCTGCAACACTAACAATGTATTACTTCTTTTCCCCCTTAGTGCCTTTTTGTCTTCTTTCTTGCCAGCTATCCTTTCTGATGCTGAAAAGCTCAGTTCTGGAAGCTGGCTGGTGATGATTAGCTTGCAAAATTTGTTTCTCTTGGAGGAAAGAATGCAATGCAAAGCACAGTGGTCATTTCCAAACTGAATCTGTTAGAATGTATGATACAAGGAAATAACCATTTAAAGAATTTTGAGCACCCTTAACTTTGTTACCTCACAAATACGCTTCCTTTGATATATTCAGGACACTTGGGTTGGATGTTACTGTTATATGCAGTGTGGATAATCTCCATGAGAGCAGTTGCAGTCCTCTTCTGAGAATTTTCCTGTCTCCCCTCCTTAGTACTTGTTTAAAATGTTCTACTGTCACATTTTAATTGCTCTATTTTGAGCAGTGTGTTTGAAAGAGTCTCTTTTTGACTTTTTCTTTAGGATGTTATCTTTGGTTCTGCCTTCTTGCATTAAGTATTCATGTCTTTTAAGGCTCTATCCTTTCCACTGCCTATTTTTGTGATCCTGTGATACTTTCCTCTTAAAAGAGGAGCTGCTCTTTTAAGACTGAAAGCTTTTAGGCCTGCCATGATCTATTTCAACTTGAATCTGAAACCGTTCCTGAATCTTGTGCTTAGATGTGGTATAGTCTCTAAATCCTTGTATCTTCTCCTTTCCACAGTTTCATGTGTAGAAGGTGAAAGCCTGACAGCAGTTGGGAGGTTCTTTTTGAGAAAGAGTCTGTTTGTGATTCTCAGCTGAAAAATGAACATCTGAAATGCATGACAAGTGAGGATTGAACTGGCTCCTTCCCAACATTACAACTATGCTGAATGAAACTGGGAAACTAAAAAGGTACATAAGGGTTACCTTAGTTATTTCTGATCAGAAGTTCAATGTTGAAGAGCTACTCCATCAAATATGTGTGGAGAGTCCTGATATTGATATATTGGTCTTAGTTGTTGTTAGCCCTTCCTTCACATATAGCGTGTTTCCCTCTGATAGGGATTTACTTTCAACCATAAGCTTGTTGTTCTGCAAGACATTGTGAAATAAAACAGTTCAGATCAATATTTACAGTTCTGTTACTTCTGCAACACGTTGCCCAGTTTCATTGCAACAGTGCAGCTTCTTGTGTTTCAGAAAGTGATTCACAAGCATTGTAATCTGTCAAGGAGCCTTCAAGAATGGTTTGTTTTGTTTCTTTCTAGAGTTCTAAATTCTTTCAGTTAAGACTTGTATAACTTGCCATGCTATTGGTTGTGCCTAGACTTCTGTACTCTTTTTCAGAAACCTTCCAGTGGGAGTATTATGTTATAATTCTGAATTTTAATAGCAGTATCATAACGATGTTTCCCCATCAAGTTGTTTATACCATGGAATGCATATACATGACAGCTTTTGGTGCAGTTTTTAGGCCTTTGTAGTTGAGCGTGTGATCTTAGCTCTCAGTAATTTTATACATAGGATTCAGTTACTATTCTGTACGTCCATCTCCTGTGTCCATGCATGCCCGTTTTAAAAGCTGTACTTGCAAATAGATGTTTTGTGTGCAAATGTTAGTAATTCAACAAGGACTGTTCTGAAACCTTTTTCTCCCCTTCCTTTGTTTAATTCTATTTTTTTCTTATTATTTCTATCAATTGCTTCTTTGTTTAATATTATTTTAAACCTCTGCAAAGCTGGTATTGTTTGAATCCTGAGGTTTATGAATTCTGACAGAGTTTAAAGATTGGATTTTCATGTGGTCTCTGTAAGGCAATGCAGACACATGTAGTGTAAAAACAAACAGAGGCTGAACCTTGCTTTATCATAAATACAGGATGGAATAAGAAGTTGTCACACACAGCTGGTTTTTTTTGTTTTGTTTTTCATTTTCTATCCAGACTGCTTTGTGTTTTAACCATAAACTGCGGTGTTCTGTGAAATTCAGTGTTCAGCCCCAGAGCCAGAGGGAGGTAGTGTGTGTTTTCAGATCATTGGACATGAAAGGCATGGTGGAAAACTGCTATTGCTGCTTTCAACCCATGTAATTAACTTCTCTTTAGGGAAGCAGAGCAAGATAAGAAAATAGTTTGACCTCAACAGAACTTAGGCACAGGAACGTATGTCTCATTGAACAGCACGACCCCAACACAAATATTTCAAGGTGGGGTGAGCAGCCCAATAGCAACTGAACCGTGCTATTCACTCCTCTGCTTGAGAGGGGCAGTGTATTTATTAAAGGAAATGACTCTGCCGAACTAGTGCTGGTGCTGTTCCAAGTCCAGTGGTGATTACGTTTTCCATGGGGATTGAAATGAATGCGTTATATTTTAAAATAAGCTTATTAACTGCTGCTGCTATTCAGAATTTCTGTCTGTTAGTTGTTTGTTCAGCTGGACATAACAGCTTCTCTCTTAACTGCACAGAGAGGCACTAGCTCAGGTTTAAGTTGGCTTAGGTTCTCCTCCCCTTTTTCCCCTTCATATTAGTGAGCTTATTTTCTTTCTAATCTTCAGCTCTGTAGTGCATAAAGATGTCTGTAAATACTAACCCTAAATATAAAGTGAATCGACATTTATTCTGTATGACTGGAAAGAAATAATGTGCTAATTACTGAGATCCAGGAAGTTCTCCTACATTTCTGACTATTTAACCCAGACCTCAAAAAGCTGCTGGGCTGGAGCCAGCTACTGTGTATTTGGAGAGGATAGGGAGCAGCAGGGAGTAGAAGATCAAAAAGGGGAAGTTGTCTACAGGGTCAAAGTCACCCATGCTGGATCTGGAGTCTGATTCAAATCTAACTTTCCTCAAACTATTTGGGGAATGACCTAAGACTGCATTTCAAATGAGCAAGCTTGGACTTCTAAAGGAGAGACCATTGTTCTAAGGTTCAATTCTGAAATCAGAAATACATCAAAGAGGGTACAGATAGAAACTAACTTTTACATTTTGGTTCATGAGAATCTCTTATTTCATCATTCTTTACTGCATCAAGATAGTAATAATCAATAGTAATGTCCACACCGTGTTGCAGGCTGCTTGAGCTTTGCTAGTATGTGAATGCAGATGATTTTGTCAAAGAACTGTGTTTATAAGTACATGGCATGTTTCATTTCATGTCTCATGGAGGAAGAAGTTGCTATCTGTAATAAGTAATAAATTGCTGTCAGTTGTTTAATTGGTCTTCATGTAGAAGAGGTTTGCTTTTTTTTTTTTTTTCCCCTGACTATTTAATCTCAGCTGTTTGTAAAGGAGAAGACAACCCTAGTAAAAAGTTTTGATTAGGCTACAAATAAAGAAAGCTTTTGCATTGTCCTATGTTGTCAATACTTTGTGTCCTTGTTGTTGGTTAGACACAAATTTTTCTTTCAATTTGCATAGTCTAGATAACACGGATCTCCTTCCGGGCACGTGTGTTAAAGGTGCTGCAGTGGTATTTTTTAAAGTAAATATTTGGGTTTGATGAACTCTTCCGAGGCACCAACCTCAGTGATGAATAGCTTGTAGGTAGGGCTCTATATATTCAACCCTGTTTCTTCTAGCTTCTCTCTGTCCCCTGGTTTCAGACAAAGGGGTAGGATTCTTTGGTGATGGTATGTGATGAATAAATCACAGAAATAGTAAGAAGGATGGAGAAGGTCTGAAGTGAACACAAACTAGTTCAAGTTCCTGTTTAAAATAAATTTGCAACTCTGGAGATACCTAGTGTAAACTAAGTCAAGTAGATATAATGTGAACCATTCCTTTCTGAACATACTGTAGAGGCAGCTAATAAAAACTCTAGTTACAGGAATTTTACAGTATTTGCACCTTATTGTATTGTGCTGGGGATAGTATATAGGATCTGTTTCTTAAAGAAAGGGAATCTCGTTGCTACACCTTTCTCAGCAGATGATCGTGGTTAATTAGATACTGTTAAAAACTGTTATTTGGCAATGCTAGATACTTGTTCTTCTGTGTTCTGGTGAACTGATTTATGAAGAGACTGGATAGTTGTTAAAGTTGAATTGCATATAAGTATGCAGTATAAGTATGCATGCAAGTATGTAGGAAGAATGCTAATAACACAGCAGCACTTTCAGTGTATTTATATGTTTTGTTATTGGAGTACCATTAAATACAATAAAACAATATTGTTTATTCGTGGGGTGTCATGACAATTGAGGAGAGTACCACCATTTTCTGAAAGGCCATTTTATAAAGTATAATAGTTGTGAAATACAGTAAATACTCTATGAAAAACTAGTGAATTTTTGCCTGCAGATCACTGATTTCTTCACTACTCCTCAAAGTCCGCTGGGTCTTCAATGTTCTTCAAATATTTCCAGATTCTGGGAAGAGCCATCAGTTTCTCCTCTGATTCGATTTTCTATTTTCTTTTCAACTGTCTTCATTTTAATGGCAGTTGTCTTTACCTTAATAACTTTATGGTCCCTTACAACTTGTAAGATAACTGTATTTTAATAACAATTTTTCTCTATCCCCCAGCAGCAACTCTCAGAGCCTGTATTCTTATTACTGATGGCCAAGCATTGACCTTTTTCTTGTCTTCCAGCATTTGTAACTTTGCACAACTACCACATCCTGGTCACATAGGTAGAGATTTAATAAACTGACCTGATTGATAACTATTACTAAAAATATACTTTGTTTATTCTTCTGCCTATTTTTACAGTTAAGGAAACAAAAGACAGAGAAACATAATGGATGACTGGCTTGCAAGTGAGAAAATTCTCTTTTATTAGAAAACGATGATTTATATTAATAAGTATGTAAGAGCTTTTGGCACAATTTTTTAACCCAAGTACTGCTTTTTTAATTGGCAATAAGTTAAATTAAGTTCCTCATTTTGATTTGTGTTTTGTCTGTGACGGTAACTCATGAGCTGTCTTCCTGCCCTTACCACAAGCTTTTTCATCCCACAAGACTTTTCATCTTTCTTACTCCCCTGTCCGGTTGAGAAGAGGGGGTGAAAGTGTGAGTGGAGAAGCACCTGAAGACCAACCAAGGTTAACTTGCCACACTGGGGTATTGCACTGGTGTTTAACATGGGCCAAAATTTTATAGGTAATTACTCAATTGTCTAAACAAGATGCATGCACCAGGTTGGACTACATTATAGGTGAATGTGAAGCGTTGTTACAAAGCTGACACTATCATCATCTGTTTCTGGAAATATGAGATTTAAAGGAAATTACCTCTTTGTTAATGTAAGGTATGATTTTTCTTATAGGACAAGTAATTGGTACCTGAGCATCTTGAGGAGGGAATGCTCAAACTGGCTGTGAACAGTCCAAAAATAAAAGCTGGAGCAGAGGATGATGATTGGACTGGGATGTAACAGGGCAGAGGGAAGGGGCAGACTAAGTGCAAAGGAAAAGCAGGTCTGGAAAAAGGCCTGAAAGATACTCAGCTTTTATGGTAGCTAATGTTTGTAATCTTTAGGCACTACTTAATAATTAATTGAGGTTAGTAGCATACATAGAACATGAGTTCAAAACTGTTGTTCTACTTTTCTGCTACTAAGTATTTCCATGGGTAACACTTGCAAGCTTTATTGCTGTGTGTATAGGGGATGATATATATTACAGTGCTCTGGTTTTCCTTCAGACTTTAGGGTGTAGCTCCAAACTTTGTTTCCCACAAACAGTATGGCACCTGCTCTGAAGATTTTTCCCACCCTCGTAGGGTTTATTCAAGGCTATAGAATACGTTTCTCTAACAGTTGACTTTTCGTGGTGTCTTAATGGGAGTGGAATATTTTAATCAGCATTTTAGGAAAAAAAAAAAAAAAGAAAAAAAAAACTGATGAGAGAGAGACATAAGGCAGGTAAGACATACTAATTTTGAAAAATTAGTTCATTCTGTTTTGAAATACCTCAGCCTGTGGATTAATGAAGATGAGGAAATTTGTGGACAGGAAAGAGAAAAAATAACGAAGCACATTGCGTTGGGTACAGGGATGATGGAATCAGAGCTTCACACGTAATCCAGACATTCCTGAACTTTTATATTTGACTCTTAAGGAGTGTGAACACTGCTATGATAGTACTGAATATTTTCAAATAGGAAATCAAGCATTATGATATTTGTTTTAAAGCTTCAGTGATGATACTTTTTGGAGGTATTATATACCATCAACATATCGGAACTGAATTTAACTGTTATGTAGTACTTTTGAAACTGGATATATTAGTATCAAACATTGAAGTATCTCATCTGTATCCTTAAAAGACTTAAAGAATTGTTTTCATTGTGTTCTCACAACTCCAGCTTCCATCAAGAGAGCTGAGGAACAAAAATAATAACTTCTAACTTGCAGGGAACCAAGTCAGAAATTCCAGGTAAATTCTTCTTAAAATTAATTTTACTCAGCTGCTCTGCAGGTGTAGAGAATTTTGGCCAGAGCTGCAGTTCTTGCAGACTACAGTCGTTACTGAAGCTCCTGAGCACACGTTTCTGTTGGAATGCAACTGATGTCATGGAAAAACAGGACCTTCCTGGTAACACTTAACAACCAGAAGTATAGTAAACAGTAAATGTTACCTCCTCCAAGATACTGGACTTTAAAGAGGCTTAATGGGATGGTTTCCGTGTGCCAAGAAACATAAACTTTTACTGATTTAACTACAGTTTTCCTAAAAGCACTAGCCTGCTGCTGAGGTTTAGCTATGATTCTGATATGCCTAATAAAACTAGAAATAGTTCTATTTAAATCTTCAAATAGCCTGAATTTACCGTTCTTTCCACCACCAAACAGTTTTATGGTCTTTCACATTAGAAATCAGTAATGGTATGTTAGTTACAAGGGAAATAGCACTGTAATTTTCATGATTTGCAAAACACTGTTTCTTTCCAAGGTATATTTTTCCTCTAATTAAATGAATGAGCTGACTTTTTTTCATATGCAGCTGTATAGAAGTGGACAACAGTTCAACTCCATTTTTTGTTTTTAAAAAATTTGTTCCCAGCTTAAAACGGTTTTGCACCTGTAGCGTTGCTTATGACTTATGGGACAATTTAGGGCTTTGCCATTGGGGAAGCATTCATTTATTTACAATGTCTGTGCGGTTTACCTTTTTATCTGTAGATAGAAAACCACACCACTTTGACCACTTTGACAACTTCTCTTTTTAAACAGACGTAATGGAGTAGAGAAAGTTGAATAGCCCAGAACATACCAGCACATTCTTTTTCAGAGCACCAGTATAGCTCTTAGTGAACTTTCTAATGACCAAATTGACTATGAGATACCATATGCTCATCTGGTACCTTTTGGCTTAAATCTTGAGATTGTTGTCAGTTCCTCTGTGGTTCTAGAGAAGATATACAATAAGTATTGTTACTCAAAGATACTTTTGGAGGACAGAGCTAACGCTCTTTTTGTTGACTTCAAGCCATGCTTTCCTTGTACATAGATGACAACCTGAAACAACTTCCCATAGTGTAACAGTGCTATAGATTTTGCACTGCATACTTCAAAAACTTCATTTGCACTGGAGTTGGTATTCCTTAAGATAACTGCAAATAGGACTTTGAATGTAGGAGCAGAAGACTTATAAATAAAAATGCAGGGAAACACTTGGAAATATCCAGACACTGTGCATAAGGTTTGATCGTGCTTTAGAATAGTAAGAGAAATGAGGGTTTTCTTCTCTAGTTTTCAGAGTTTCTTTATTTACATTTGAATGTCCAGCTCTTTTTTGAAAAAGGATGTTGCAATGCGTTCACTGGTATCTTAATGATCGGCTTTGTGAGTCAGCTTATGTTTGTCAACATTTATCTGGCAAGATCAGATCTGCTGTCTGTGATAAGGTCAAAATACTGCTGATTCGGTGATCTGGTATCTTGAGTCTCCCCAGCACCTTGGAAGAAAATGTTCTATGTTCCACTGCAAAGCTGTGTGCCTCCTCTTTTTATTAGAATTAAGTTACCTGATTCTAGTAGTGACAAAGTAAATGTCTATTTCTAGCTGTTGTGACTTACCCGAATATTAGGAATCCATTCTGCAACTTTTTTTTTTTTTTTGTCACTGCTATATGCTGTAATAACTTGTATGTTATAATAATGTAGTTCTTCCTGCTTACCCCGTTGGAGTTTAAAGCACAGTAATTTTTGAAGTTAATGGAAAACTGACATTTTGAGGCAGAAGAAGGAGAATGAGGAAACACTTTTTGGTAAATTTATTTATTTTTAAATAGCAACAGTTCAAGTTGTTTGAAAGTTAGAAATATTAGAACTAGACCTAATATTATTGAGCAATCTATGAGCAGATCAGTGAAATGACACAAATAGGAAAAAAAAGCCATTTCTTCCTCAAAGTCTAGTAGAGTTCAAACTGCATGGATATCCCTCACTTGTGTAGGCCTGTGTCACATTCAGTTCTGGACAGACACAAAAGTTGGATATTTTATGATCTAGGCAAGAGAGAGAAAAATATGTTTTAGATCTTCTGATCATCTGAACAGCATTCTTCTTTTAAATCATTGGGAAAAGGAGAACAGGGAAATCCAGGAAGAATCTTAAGAGTCAGCTGGGCTTTCCAAAGGTGCCTTCTATGCTAGCAGTCAGTACAGTGGGTCTCTCTTTATTTAACCTCTGATAGACAGGGTCTACAATATCTCTTTTTGCTTAGTGTTTTTTTCTGAAGTTCAGATGCTTTCTGGGCAGTTTGAGGAGCTTGTTGGTTATTGTATCCTTACATTTTTGTTTGCTTAAATACCTGCAAAGGGTTGTGCTCATAGAGTCAAAGTTGATTATCAGTGGCTGTAAAAACTTAAGAGTATTCCAAAACTTCTTGATTTAGAGTAGGAATCGTACCAAATACTATTCTCTTTTTTTATTTTTTTTCTGGAAAGTTTGAAAGTACATTCGGGTGAACAGGAGGCTTTTTTTAGTGGTATTACTGAAAACTGAAAATTGCTGCTGATCTCTTGGCCAGAGCCTGTAAAAGCTTCTGTACAAATAAACTTTCTTTCTTGGAATATCCAGCTGTCCCCTTCTTCTGATATTGCAAATTTCCCATGCTTTTTTCTTAATGAACACTACAATTAATAACTTTCCAGTTCACATAAGAATATGCCAGATTGTTTCCTAGGTAACCACCATGTTTGTGTTTCAGTACTCCCTCGTGCTTGACTAAGGGAGGAAAACTTGGAATGGGTGAGGGGAACGTTATACTCCAGAGTGGGGGGCACAGTTTCTCCAAAGATGACTTTTCTGACTGCTAGGGATTCCTTTGTGCAGTTTATCTCATGCGTACTTCTAATGCAAATTACACATTAAAGGTTAGTGAGAGAGTTGCATAGACAAAAACCCTAGGAGGATCTTTAACTCCAATTTCCATCAACTTCTCATCATCTTTAAAAAAAAAAAATAAATAAATAAATTGCTAACAAAATGTCTATTTTTCCTGTTAAGAGCAGAGATTCCACTGACCTCGCCCCACCTGGGGGATGAGTAGAAGGGATTCTGATGAAGTTGAGCTGGTTTGAAAACACATTTTTAAAGACTAGGATTTGTTTCCTGTGTAGAAGTATAGCAGAAAGTTTTTGGGAACATTTCACATGTCTCTCTCATTTCGTCCTCCTTCTACCACATTTGTGAAATTTACTTTTTGTCCTTCTGTTAGGAGCTGAGAGACTACAGCTGGCAGAGAATGAAACTTTTTTTAGACATAAAATATCAGAGGCAAAATAAACTTAAGTGAGTCAGAAATTTGAGCACTTTACTCTGTCTTTATTTTTGTCTTGCACAATAAAGTGAACTCCTTAAAAACCCACAGCAATTTAAAGTCTGTGAACCTGCTCTATCTTTAGTAATGAAAATAATGATCAGTTACATTAAAAATTTCAGTCAATTGCTTCCTCTAGATCTAGAGTTTTCTCAGAATTGGAAGCATCTCTGGTCATTGCTGTGCTGAGAACAGTATCTTGCACTTCATGTAAAATGAACAGCTGCTACCCTCATATAACAGCTTAGAAGAGACTAAGCCTGTTGTTCACACACTAATGAAAATTTATCTTTCTTAAGCAATTTGCAGAGGTTCTGACCAAAAAAATTCACCAAATAGAAGATTTAAAAGATTTACTAAATCAATCCTTGGGAAGATGGTACAGCACCATCTGCAGTTACCTGTTGCTTTCTCCAGTATTAAATAAGCCAAATAGTGGCCCCTCTACAGCTTTTCCTCAGTCAAATTCACAGTTTATTAGCTTTATAGTTGTGGAGTTTTTCCCAGTGCATGCTACACTGCTATTGTCCTTCACTGTAAATGACCTCTTGGGTCTTTGTGGTTTGAACAGCAGCACACTACAAGTCTTAAGCATTCTGAAGCTGAGGCAGCAACCTCAAAATGTAATAATGGCTTAAAAATAATTTGAAAATCTGCGATATCCTGACGTTCTTTATCTTGCTACCTTTTTGTGAGTTTTTCATTTATGTAATTGAGGTCAAAAATGCTTATAACAGTAACAAATGTATTACTAAGTAATACACAGAATTTAAATATCAAGAGAAATACCAAGCATCTGAGACTGGCAGAATCCCCAGGTGTTATCCTCTGCCACAAACAATGTGTTCTGCGCAGAAGCCAGCAGTTATGAAGCAGAACAGCCGTATCCCAAGGAACAGGCTGCTGGCATCTGCTGGCTGTGCTACCCGTGTTCTGCCCCAGCATCCCTGAAAGAATGGGGTTCTGTCTGTTGTTAGGGGGCTGCTGTAAAGTGAGCATTAAATACAGAGAATCCCCTTGCCTGTTCCGAGTTTTACTGACTCGTGCAGGTGCCCTCAACTTACTCTTGTAAAGTCTTTGATGTTTATCATTAGGATGTTCCTCTTAAATTTATGTGAGGTCAGGCAGAGGTCAGAATGTCCTGTCCAAATACCTGGTTTGCACACCTCTAGCAGTTCAATAAAATTCTTGCAGGGTCACGTGGTGGTTTGCCCTTGCAACTTTATGTGACAGGCTAGGGAGCATTGAAATGCATACTTTTTTTGACATTTGAATTATCTTGTGTGCACCATGACTTTGAGTAGGTGCATTGTTGTTCCCATTTATTCCTGGGGCTATTTATACATTTTGTTTACTTGTAGTTAGGATTTTAAGCACCGTTATGAATGTGACTACAGGCAGAGCCATTGCTTCAGTGCCTCTCGTGAAATTAAGCAGTGTATGAAAGTGTTCCAGTCTTTCAAGATCACGTGGTCTCCAAAATAATGTACTCTAACTTTGGAATCAATGAATGAATATTCTCATATCTGGCTTAAATATCTAGAGAGATTTTATTAGAAGAGCACTGGTTAAGTAGTTTAGTTCAGGGAACAGAAGCAGGAATTGCTAAGTCTGCATTGTGATGATGGGAGGGAATTTGTGCCTCAAATCTCCAGGGCAGGCAGAAGGCCAGTGCTTGAGATTTGTAGCAATGCCTTCTGAAAGGTTATAACCAAAACTGTAAGATCAAGGGAATTAAATGGAGGCAACTGCTGGAAAAAAAATGCCTAATTTATACTGCCAACCTGTAGTGGAGTGGTTTAAATAAGAATGGTTGTGTTCACTGGGGAAAGGAAAAAATAGCTTAATTCTCTATTTTACTTCTATGGATCCAAAAAAGAAACGAAGACAATTTTGTCAACTCTTATCGCCTGGCAGATTGCAAAATGTTGAACATAGGACAGCCAACTACTTGTCTGTGCATGGAACATTGTATAAGAAGCTGTAGGTCACTGCAAACTTTCTGTCCTTTCTGTGAAGTTTTGGGCATTGGTCATGGCTAGAAGCAAGATTGCAGATAAGGTAGTCAATGGCCTTGGTTATCCAGTTGCTATGGTCATAAGGGTCATGAAGAAATATTAGTCAGGAAAACCAGAATTTGTCTCTGCTCTACATGTCAAAGTTTGATATATGTCTGTTATTGTTTGACTTCAAAATCATCTGCACTGTCTTTAGTGTGCACTGGAACTTAGATGATGCATTAGAAATTAAAACCTGCTGCCTTGCTTCTTTTTAAAACTGAAAACAAACACATTTCAAATTTAGATTTCCTTTTGTAGATTGTTTACTGCAAGCTGAATGGAACATTTTTACATACTAGCAGAGGAATTCACATTAGACAACTTATTTTAAAATCTTCTCACATACTTGTTTAGATTAGAAGGGAGGTCCTTGTGATCATCTAGTCCAGCCTCACACATCATCTAAACATTGAGCTATAAATAAACTGATATTATCAGTCAGTGTTGTATGCATTTTTTTCTCCCTGTGTTTGCAGCAGATTTTTGAGGAGATAACAAAGAAAACAGTTAACAAAAAAGCAGTAATCCTAATGATTATACGAGTCCTCAGGAATCCATTTGATATGAATCATGACTTCTTGATAGCGTTCTATTTCATTTACTTTCCTATATACCTAGGTTGTTTTAACGAAGAAAAGAAGGATAGTGTTATCACTGGCGAGCACTTTGTATGGCGTTTTGTACTGTGAATGTGGTGCTCACAAAGCAGGCTTTTCCATCTGAATTGTGATGGTGTGTCTGAGCTTATGGATGTAAAACCCCCTGATATTTCAGTCCTGGGCTCTTTGTTGTGCCTTTGAGCCTCCCATCTCTTTCTGCATTTGTTAAAAACTTAAACACAATGACACTGTGTTATTTTCCATCAACGTATCTACCTGAATGCTGACACAAAGGAGGACCAGGTAATACAAACGACAGGGGAAGCAAGGTGTTGCTCCTTTTGATCACAGCGGGCTGATCAATTTAGGCAAACTCAGTAAGAATGCAGCCAAATGAAAATATCCTTCTATGGAAATAAAAGTAAAAGTATATGAATGTGTCTTAAGTGCTGGATTTCTTCCTCCCATTCTCAGATTACAAAGAAATTGTCACTTGTGAACGAACTTCTTGGTTTGAGCTATGGACTCCTTTTTCTGGTACCTTCTGGTATACAGACGTTTATACAGCATGTAGTACTTTCACCCCTGCATTTAAGTTAACTGGAAATATCTGCTGGAGATTTACTACTTGCTTTATTGCAGTCTCTCCTTTAGACCATCAGGTATAATTCCAGCTAGGAAATAATAAATTGGAGAACATTTAGTTTGCACATGATGTCTGATTGTTCACCAGTTGGGCTGATGAGTACAGTAGTAATTTAGTTAATAGGCAATATAGGCAATATAATTTCAATAAAGCACGTAAAGAAATCTATATTGCAGTGAGGCAGACTTTAAGATGGTGTTATGGCTGATGTTCAAAGATTAACCACAAACTTTGTGTGCAGGCAACTTATCACTTCCTGTGATTGTTTTAATGTGTATTAAATAATACCAAAAGCGGTGGTTTTTACCACAAGAACACTGTGAACTCTCAGACTTTATTGCAGGCTGTGCATAAGAAACAAATTTAGCGTTTTCTCTTAATTGTGGTTCCTGGTGCTTGCTGCCAAAGCCAACAGTTTCCAGACCGTGGTTTGGGAATCAACTCTGCAGGTAGTGGTTGGAAAAATGATGTTAGAGAGATGGTGAGCCAGAGTGTGTGATGTGGAAATAGGAAAACAAGTACACTCTTCAGGGTGTTTGACCTAGAGAGTCCATGTGGATAAAGATCAGAGGCACCAGGAGATGGCCAAGGGATGCGATGGGGTGGCTGACCTGTGGCTGTGGCAGCCCTGTGACGTGAGAGCTGTAGGCCTGTGCAGCACTGTGACACCTGGCCTGCCTGCACGTGGGTGGCCCTGTTCTGTCATGCCCAAGGAGGGTCTCTATCAGCTGCCCCTTGGGTTTATTCTTCTCTGGAATAAAGTGGAACACCTTGGCAGGAACCCAGTGGAAGTGTCAAAACTGGTGATCTTCTTCACTGCCACCACCTACTGCTCCTGTCCTTCAGGCTGTGGTTCATTGTCTAACACCAGAAGCTGCTTCCTCTCTACTGGCCTGCCCACTTCTCCGTTACCTGATGGGAAAGAAGCGGAAAGTGGCACGTATGTTTGTACCCACCCTTGTTCAGATTGGTCCTTGAGCTGAAACAAAGGATTTGAGAGGCTTAAGATCTTGTGGATGCCTCCTGGATTCCTTCCTGCTGGGCCATTTCCTTGCAGCCCTGTCTGGTTCTTTAAGCTCGCCTGGCAGCATGTGCAGGCAGTCAAACCTGTATTGTGAAAGAGAAATAACACACTTTACATTGGTAATAATTAACTTCCATTGCCTTGTTTGCTACCTCTTTGTCATGTTTTTATTGTAGCTTGTTTGCTCAACTCTGAGGAAATTCCTTTTGGCATTTTATCAGTTTTTATGAACCTGAGTAAATGAAGAATTAAACCGTGGGGCTCAGGTGCAGAGGAAGGTTTTCTTTCTTTGGCAATTCACCTGTATAAACACATATCAGGGATGGGTGGAGTTCAATGACAGCAACAGTGGAGTGGAAACATAAGTTTCCCATAGTGTTTCTTGCTAATAGCCTGCTTGAGAAAGGCCTGATCATATATTCCAGACTGATAACCTCCTTGTCCTCAGCTGGGCGAGAAGGACTGGGTGAATTGCTGTGCTGTTTGTGTGATCAGTGCTGAGCTCTGTGGAAAGGTACCTGTGATCTGCCCTTGCTTATGTGGACACGTCATGGCAAATAACTGCTGGAACAGAAAGGCTGGGTATTGAACTGCTGGGCTCATTGGCAGGAAATGCTGAAAACCGTCAGCTTGAATGTGTGAACACTCTGTTATCTTCAACTTCCATGGGGACTTTTTAATGCAGTCTGAGTTTGAATGTCTCTTCTGTATACACGTGGTGCTTTGCAAAACATTGGTGCACTCCTAGCAAAGTGTTGCTTGGCAGCTGAGAGAAAGGAGTAGTTCGCAGTGTTTGAGGCATACTTACTTCAGTGTGTGAGCATGTGGGTTTGGCAAGGAGGAGAATTTGATCTTTTGTGATTTTTTTTCTATTTATTTTTAAGAGGAATGTAATATGTCTGGGAATTTGGTGTAAACAATATTTTTTTTATTTTGCTACAGACTATATAAAAAACTGGACTTGTTTCTGTGTTGAAGCACTCTAAACAGACTTTTGTATGCAATCGCATTCTTCTTATCTACCGCTACATGTACAGTGGTGAATTGTTTCTCTATGACTTCCCATAAAAATGTTTCAGAAAAATTCAAGAGACTTGCTTAGGCTGTGACTCCAAGGACGACATGAGCTGATGTAGCAGTCCATTCACCCAGCCTTTTGCTCCTGTGGCACACCTTGCCCTAGTTTCCACATTCATTGCACCCAGCAGAACCAATCCTGGACAGCTTTTTAATCTGCCCTTGCACTGGCTTGGATGCTGTTAGCTCTTCTTCATGTGCAAGAGCACAGAAAAAAATACAGGCAGCAGAACAATGCAGGGTTATCAGGCTGAAATGCCTTAATGTAGGGTTCAGTGAAATGAGAGGTCAACAGGAGTAGAGTGGAAAACACTTGAGGTAGAGATCATGGTATGAAAATGTCCAGAATTTGAAGTACCCTGGAAGCTAAAAATGATTCTTTGTGTGCCCGTTGCTGCTGCTAGCACAGATGCTATTTTGCGATTTCATTTCCTGTGTGAACTTTGTGGATTTGCTGGAACCATTCTGCTTTCACAGGCAACTATGATAATCATCCCCTTTTCACAAGCTAGCAAAATTCTGTCTCAAAGCTTGTTAGGAGGTTTCTTCATGTTTCTCCGGGGAGGAGAGGAGGTTTTAGAGCCCTAATTCTTAGATGATTACACATTTCTTCTGTGTTTTCTAATTTACACGCTTTTGTTCTGCCTAGTTTGTACCTTTAGGAATGTATTGAACATGTTCTCTTGTGTATGACATACTTTGTGCCAGTGTAATTTGTTTTCCTCTTCTGAGATTACTCCCTGGAAGTATGTGTTAGTGTTTCAGTGTGGTTAAGTGAGGTGGGCTGTTCTTTCTGCATTCAATTCAAATTCTAATTCAGATTAAATTAATTCCTTGTGAGCTAGACTCTCCATTCCACTTTCCAGCTATCCTCTTCTGTTTTAAAGTGCGTATTATTCCAGGTGGTATCTTGTTGATGTCTTGCATAATACTACAATACTTTCTCAAACAAATAGGAATTGCAGAAACAAAATAACCTGAGATACATCCAGAGTGAAACTGAAGGATCACATACTTGGTATGGATTTCAGATGGTAATAGGTGGTAAGACCAGAATATATGCCAGTCTAATACATGCAATAGCGTACTTACAGTAATGATCAATTGACTAAACAGATGATATCTAACTTTCTAAGAATCATTTAATGTTTTATGTGTCGTTTTCTTATTTACATTACCAAAGAAGAATTGATTTTGGAGCTTGAAAATGTTTTTCTTATTACAGAAGACTGTATTCAAAATATTATTTTTCTTCCTTCATTTCTCATCCTGTACCTGTAAACAGGAATAGAGCTGTTAATAAAAATTTAAGCCAACTGATGAGGAACTTGTTGAAAAGGCTTTTTTGTTTTCTAATAACTTGTGCCAGCTGATCTCATAAAAACAGAATTACTGCTCTCTACAAAATTTGCTTGCTTTAATTGTTGATAAAATGTTGGCATTTTCTTTTATTTGTGCACTTGATTTATCAGAGGTTTAGAGATGAATACAGCTATTGGTTTGGGATTTAAAAAGAAATAAAAAAGGCAAACTCCCTTATAATGAAAGCTGAACTTTAAGGTCTACTGACTTCAATGCATCTATTTAAGCTTCTGCCTGAACTGTGGTAGTGAGGTGTAGTACAGGTAAGTTGTTTCTTTTTTTGTATTTTTTTTTAATGGGGCTAGTTAGAAAGGTGAATATTTGTTCCTTTCTTGTGTTTGGGTTCAGCATTGGTTTAAGTGTTTATTATTTCACTGTGTGGCACAGTTTGGGGAAGAAATCCAGGCTAAAAATAACCTTCTGGAAAAACATGCCAAGAGACATTAATAACTAGGTGAAGGTAAGCAAGGATGGTGCTTTTTAAAGTCTGCCTTGCTGCCAAAACAGAATTCTCATGTAACTCCCTCCCATCCACAAGCAGTGCAGATATGGCTGTGACAGTCTTTGTGGCATCCCTGTGCCCTGCTCACCAGTGACCTCTGAAATGTCACTTCTGGCCTGTACTTCTCCCCTCCTCCGGACTGCAGGGCTGGCACAGGACTTCCTGAGGCCACCAGTGGGCTGGGTCAGAAACGGAAGGCAACTAGAAGGAACTGATCAAAAAGGTGGAAAGCTGGGGTTAGTTGGATAAAGTTGGAAATACAATTGATGCAAGCTGCTCAGGTTGTCACTGCCACATGGGGAGGGAAACAGCTGTGGGAGCCCTGCCTGAACTGGCTGCTGTGCTTGGTAGATGAGAAGGACTTAAATAGCTGGAAGAAGCATTAACTCTCAAATTTTAAAAGCATACATGTAAAAAAAATGGTATATCTGACTGCAAATCTGCCATTTCCTGTGTACAATGTATAAAATAAGGTTTTCCTGGCAGTTAGAATGTAGTAAACCCAGTCCAGCATAAGTTGCATGCTTAAGAATGTTTATACATGATGAAGAGAAAGCACGAAGTATCTCCTAACCTGCATTGTGCAGCTCAGGCTGTAATCTTTTACACCATCTTTCAGTACGGACACTTTCATTACTTCAAAATTCATATGCTGGATATAGTAAAAATGAGTAGTGAATTTCACAGTTCAGAAGTGAAAAGGCAGCCAATAACACAAAGGGAGAACTTCAAGCACTTCAGTTGTTACACGGGGGAAAGATTCTTCGTTAGAACTCTTCTTTCGTATCTGAAACATTTCTGTGAGATGTTGTAATTGTTCTTCAGTATTTCCTAAAGTATTGCAATTATTCTGTGTCCATGTGCTATGCTCAGTATAAGTAACGTTTTCCACACTCATGGGTGTTCTTTGCCTTATGCTGACATCTCAGTGCATCTTGCCTATTGCTTCTTGGAGTTTCGTGGCTAGGACACTCCTAATTTTTGCCCAAAACTTCCCTGTAGTGTTTGGAACTGTAAATACACTGTGCTTCAGCTTTGTTATGCAACTATTTCTATGGATTTACGTTTGTTTAAAATGATAAAAATAGACTTAACATACTGCTCTGAAAATTATTACTGATTTTCCTGTATGTAGGCCATTACATCGTAAGGAAACCAAAGTATGCTATAAGAGCATTTTATTTTTTTTCCCCCTCTTCTCTCGAGGTGGTAATATACCAAAGGCAGCTGTTGAACAGTGCTCATAACACGAGTAGAGGAGAAATGAAATATTGAGAAAAGCTTCATCCATATCCACCAATACAGTGTAGTAAAAATTAATAGTATTAGTAGTAGGAAAACTGTGCATCGGGGCTGTGTGATCTGCACCCAACCTGTCAGTATGACTGTTTTCTAGTGCCTTCCTTGTAATAATTACTAATATCTTGAGTGAGCTGCTGTATGTCACCATAGAACTGTGCTTAATACTTACATATTTTACTGTGCAGTGCTCAGTTTATGCACAGAATGCACATTTCTTCTCAGTGAAGAAATATTGCTTTGGTATTAATAGACGTCTGGAGAAGATTATGAACTGTACCTCTCTTCCATCACTTTCTACTCCCACAGTGGCCTCATCTGTGCCCAGGTGAGCACATGGGGTGCTGCATGTGGGAGCTTCCTTTGTGGCCGTCTATGTACTCTTGGTGAATGAATATAGGAACTGAAATTGCTTTTATTCAGAACAATTTCTTCAGAGGCCAGTGGATAAGTAGATAGCTTATAATCTCCTTTAATTGTAGTATATAAAATGCCTTAAGCCACCAGATGCTCAGTTTTTTTCAGAGGATTGCCATTATTACTATTGCAGGTCCACTGTGATGTGTGTTTTGAGTAATTGTCTGTGGAAGACGAAGGTCAGCTGAAGTTAGAAATAATGTATTCTCTTCTATACTAAATGCTTTCTGCTTGCGAGAGGCACAACTCAAAACCAAAACTCACCCAACCCACAGAGAGTTAAAATATTTTCGTCCTAAGTCATCACGTCTGGCTGAGGAGCGACCTCAACCTTCTCCTGCTCTGAATCACTGCTAAGATAGCCACGTGCTCTAAATAGACCGCAGTGGATTGCAGTGCCAGAAACTGTTTGTCTTTTCACGTGTCTCGGATGGCTAAACGAATACAGCCTTGACATTGTTAGAAAGGGTGCAGCTACGCCCAGTTACTGTAGGTGTAGTAGCAGATTAACCACTCTAACTGCTTTCATGTGCGTAATCTTTCTAATCTTGATCTGGTGGCCATGTTGCTCTTCTCTTATGGCACGTAGGCAGTGCTTGGCTTGGTTTTAATCCTGAAGTTTTCACAGCCATAGGTGCAGACAAAAAACTCCATTTCAAGGAGTTGCAAAAAACGTTACGTTGACAAGAGTAAGTTACATTTATTTGAGCCTCTCTGCCCCCAGATTATATATTTGAACTGAAGAAAGCTATTGAAGTGATCCTTCAACTAATGTCTGAAAGTGATGCTTTTCATACTTACCCATTACTGTGAACTCAAATTCATGTAAGCAAACCAGCAAGCAGTTTCTGGCAGTAGCCGAAACTAGTACTTCAGAGGGACGAGAGATGCTGGAAACAAAGAAATTCTTTCTTGATTATTGTATTCTTGCACTTACAATTAAAACCATAACTTGCACAATTACAAAGCTTACTGTGAGAAAGCTATCAAAGCCTTCCCTTACTATCACCCACTTAGGCATGAATGAGAACTTGCTGTCTTTTAAAAACAGATGGGAGAGCTGTCTCTCATCTCATACTCATAGTTCTGTCTAGGCTCTTTTGAACACACAAGGTGAATATCCTTTGGTTTTTATCAGTTTAGTTTTCACTTCTGACAATAAAGAAAAAAATTTTAGAAATTTGTTGGTACTTTCTTAGTAGCTTCCAGCTTTTTGTTTTCTCCTACAAGTTTGTGAGATGGTGTCTGAAGTTTTGATTGTGTCTCTGAAAGAGAAGAGCAGTTAACCTAAATGGCATTGTTTTCTTTAGACAGATTTCCTGAGCTTGCAGTTTTTTGGAATGACGTTGTCCTCTCCTGTCCTCACTTTGTATATTTGCCCTCTTTGTGACCAATTCAAAACATATCAAGAACTGCAAAGGTACAGCCTAGACTGCGGTGAAAAGCTCTAGTGAAGAACATGTTGTAATTAAAACAGGAATACATTAATTGAGTAGCTAAGTGCTTTGTTAACTATGGCAATAAAACTGTAGTTATACTATTCTTGTAGTTTGGAAGAATAAACAAGAAGCATTCAATTTAGAAAATGTGCAGGATCAAATAAAGCAGCAGTTGCCATTGGAGTTGCATTCATAAACTTCTCAGTCATGGGGAACGGTGCCTTATATTCTTCTGCTTTGCGTACATTCTAATGCTACTTTGACACTTGTCATATCTGAAGATGAAATTATGTTAATATCAGTAAGGCATTAAATGCTTTTATTAACAACTGTTTTATGCAATTTATTCTCTTTTGTATGTCATGTACTGAAATGTGTTTTCCAACGTCATTTGGAGACAATTAATAAATTGTTTATATTAGATGATGTCTGGGAGGTACTCCTAATGCATGTTCAAGTATAAGACATTCCTTTGCCTAAAACTGAAGAAGAAATTTCCACAGGAACTTTAGCCATTTGTTGCCCTTGTGTCCCTGAATAGAAGGGACAGTAAGGAGCTGTGAAAGAGAAATAAAAGACATCAGGATAGAGGGTATCTTTGCATAAGCATGCTTTTTTGATTTAGAAAGGCCTGCAAGAAAACTGTGCCAGGCGGCAAAGCAGCTGTGCTAAATGCTGGGGCAGAAGCAGCTAATGTCCTCTGACACAGTCCAATGGCTTCAAGGTATTTGCAGTGTAGAGTGGGTGTTTCTGGACAGAGTCTGCACAAAGTATGGTTGTGTGAGGTATAAGATGTTTTCACTGCCCCTTGTGTAACCAAATCAAACATGTTGGAGATGGTAAAGATAGATCTGTGTATAAATAGAAGAACTGGCTTTTTCTTGCACTTTTTGGAAAATAATCACTGTAATTAACGTTTTAACAACATTGTGGTGGGCATAGACTGTTAAATAAGAGAGTGCTGAGAGCAGGGGACTGGAACAGGTGAAATTTCGTCTTTTTGCTTTCAAATGGCACATCTCTTTAATGCAGTCCATGTGTTCAGCCTTGCTTGACTTAACGTGGTAGAGTTTTGTCATAGGGGGAGGTAATATTTGCAAGTAACTGTTCTGCAATTTGTAACTAAGATAGCTAGGCAGGTCCCTTTGCCTTACACAGGGAACAGAAAATGCTGTTATTTGAGGGTTTACTATTTGGCTTGATTCCAGTGCTCTTAGTCACTCAGACTAAGACCGTGGCAAAAAATACCGATTGTGTATGCGTTGTGTGAATAAAAATATGAACAAGACTGAAAGCAGGTGTTTGTTTTACAGAGGGGAATGTTAGAACAATATTTATCAGTTATTTGTTGAGTGGCTTTTTTTGTTCTTTATTTTGTTGTTTGGTTTTTTTTTGCTTGTTGTTGTTTTATTCAGGTTGTTTGTTGTTTTCTACTTCAGCATCTATCTAAAGCAGTAATTCAAAGTCCAGTTTTATTTGGAGGGCCAGTTTCAGCCCTGCTACAAACCCACACTACTAAATGATCGTTCACGTAAGATGTATTAGTTCTTCCTTACCTCTTAATTTTTAGCTTATTTTGGATTCTGCCAATGGTACCTAATTCAGGTGTTAAAACCAACTGTGGGTACTCATGATCAGTCTCATTGGTGTATAATGGAAATACTCAGCTTTCATCAGAATTGTGAGATTGGTCCACTGGTGTCTTTGTCAAGGAGGATCAGTGGTTGAGTATGTTTAGCCAGTAAATGGATTTGTTGTGCTTGTTTGTCCTATACTGACTGCCCTGTATGAGAGTACAAGGCCTGAGAGATGCTTCTGTTAGTTCTGTGACTATAAATTGCTTGACATGCTCATTCATGTTGTTTTGTGAAAGCAAGTGGAGGGTGAACCTCTTCAGCTGGAAGGATGCTGATAGAAGATAGGACGAATAGGTGAGTTAAAGTTTAACTAATACGTATGGGCACAACATGGATAGGAACTTAATTAGAAACAATAGTCTTTATCAACTGACAAGATCAATTGCACTTTTTTTGTTTTGTTTTCAAACCCTGTGAGGGATGTATTTCATGCGTTGGCTTAGTTACAGATATAAGTTTTATAGATTTCAGGAGGGCTTGTATGACTTCAAGAAAACAATAAAACAAGGCTGTAGTTTTTTCATGAATAAATCATTAATTTAGCAGTGAAAAAAAGTGATTTATTACTGGCTTGATATCAGAGACGTGACTGTGTAGAATGTGTAGGTGTGTATTATTTTAATAAAGCTCACCTGGGTATGTTAGACTGGAATCAACAAGGAAAAATGGCATTGGAGCCTTGTCATGTCATTTACCTATTTGGTTTTCTGGTAGAAATTGTAAGATGCAGCCATGTTCAAGAAGGGAAGAATTAGCTATGTGAAGAGAAAATGTATTATAACTTTATACATTTAATATCTGAGTATAGGATTACTCTTAAAGGGTTGTTTGGAAAGCTAGTTAGCAGTGCAGCATGTAATTTTTAAAATCCTGATCCTGTGTGCTGAGATTTCCATGACACCATTCTTCAGGTACAGTACATTTGTTATTGGTGCTAAATTGTTTCCCTTTGCAAAAATTTGCAGTCTTTGAATCTCCCAGTGGCTGCTATCCAGAAAGAGTTGTTGGTTCTGCCCAGTGTCTGCAGATGTGTGATGATATTTATATCCACTGAGGTGTTCTGACTTCAGCTAGATCTGGTAAAACACTTGTAGCAATGACTGAGACCTTTGAAATCAAGTTCTGTCTTTGAAGGCAGGCTCTGACTTCCACTGCATCCCTAGTTACAAGATGGGAAAGAAGGTCATTCTAGCTGGGTTGGAATCAGCAAAGATTTGAAGAAAGAAGTAAAATTCAAGGCAAAATGGTGTTTAAACATCAACAAAAAGAATATTGATAACTTAAAGGCAAAACTAAGACTTAAAAGACACAGTCCTTTTTAAGTGGTAAAGTCTTTATAACAAACTTTATTCTACCTAGCAGCAGAATCATGCCAAAAGTTTTCATTGATGAGACTTCTAAAATCAAAGGCTACCTTTCTAATATTCTTCTAAGCTGGCGACAACAAAGAGACAGATCACAGAATCAGCAAGATTGGAAAAAACTTCCAAGATCATCCAGTCAAACCATCCACCTACCACCAATATTTCCCCAGTAAAACACGTCCCTCAGTGCAACGTCTAAATGTTTCTTGAACACAAGATTTTTCACTTCTTGGGGCATTTCCAGACCTTCCTCTTTTCCCTCTTCAAGAAGCTTCCACATAGAAGAAAATGGGAATTGTGTCAAAAACTCCTTGTTTTGGGAAGCATTTCCAAATATGAAAAGAATACCATGTTAATGTTTTTGAAGAGCAATTTTTACTTAAATCAACAACGATTCACTTGATCTTCCGCTGACATTTCTTAGAGCTGTTCACTGCTTCCTTCAGATGTGATTTAATAAAATAACAATCTTGAGTTTTTCTGTATGGTGTTCCATTTATTTTCAAAAAAAAAAAAAAAAAACAGTGAAGTTTTGGCTCTATACTTGAGAAATCATGAAGAAAAGAATTGTCATTTCTCCTTAAAACTTTCTGACCTTTGAGTTGGACAATCTGCAGTCTGATTGGTAGATTAAGGTATCTTGCAGATTTAGCCCCATTCTTAGCTTAGCTGTGTATTTTCTGTATAGTCTTCAGTAATGCAAGTGGTCAGTCCGACTGAAGATTTTCCAATATCTGAAAAAAGACTCACAGCTGCCTTAGAATGGAAATCAAGAAATAGGCACTGAAGTCAATGAAAACTGACTTGGAGATTCTTAGAAAGATGTTGGTGCATGGAAGTAATTTTCCTTGAATATGCATTCTCTTTTAACTTACACTTTTCAAATAGCTTTTATGGCATTAGATGTAGAAATAATTTGTACTGGATGAAACATACGTTGCATAAAACTTTTTGGCTTAGTTCTGTACATGTGATTGTCACTGGCTGAAAATCCAAGTACCACTGAAAGGATGTGGTAAATTTTCCTTACAGCTGGCAAACGTTTCTGTATTTGGAACTTTTAAAAGCAGACTAGATTGATATACTGGAAAATATACTGCAAAAACAGTGCTTTATTTGTAGGAAAATAGGGTAGATAGTCTTGTAGGCCTCTCTGTGTATGGCCAATGAAGTTGTAAATGATTGTTATTTTAATCCACCTTCATTCTCCTGGTGTTGTTAGATGTTGCCAACAGAATGACTGAAGTCCTGAGTCTCATGCCAATGAAAATGGCAATTGGCATTTCCTAGTTTAGTTCCTCTTGTTCAGTGCAGAGTGAAACTGCAAGGGTGTAGCGAAGAAAATTTTTTTTTTTTTTTTTTTTTTTTTTCCATCCAGATGAAAACTTGCAAGCATTTGCCCAGTGTGGTAGGGTAGAGAAGTTATCTTGATTGTGTAACTTCAGTCTTTGGCTCTGCAGCCTTGAGAACACTTGAGCAATAGCTGACTGCCATTTGCTGCAGGCTAGATAATATTGTTGTTTCTAGGCTGTGGACTGCAGACTGACTCTCTCATGAGCCAATGGCATGGGGCTTTCCCACACTTACAACATCCCTGGTTTTCCAACGGTGTGACATGACTTGTGTACAGAAGTTAAACTTCAACTGAAATGCCTTCTGCTCAGGTCAATCATCAGTTGGGCAAAGCTGTGCTCCTTACCTAAGTCAGCAGTGTGTGTCAGCACAAGTTCACAGTGTACAACAAAATCATTTTGAAATACTACACCATAGGGTTAAGGCTATTATGTTTTTTCAGCCTCAGTTTCTTAACCAGCTCATCCCCAACATGAGTTTCTGGAACATCTCCCTACAGCTGAAATGACATATTGCTCAGGGACTAGAGAGCCTGATACAGTCTGCAGGAATGATTTCACTGAGTTTGGGTCAGAGCTTTACAGAGAATTGGGCGTGCAGGTGCAGGTGGACAATGTTGTGTCCAGCAGGAGATGGATTCCTGGGCACACAGGCTGCTTGAAGCTGCTGAGAGACCTATTGCAGAGGTCCATGTGCATGCATGGAGTACCTGTAGCGAGGGTTTGGAAGTCTGTGTTTTTGTTCAGCTCTGATGCTAGAGGGTACTTGGTCTTCTTTTTGTTCGTGGTCTCTGACCCTTGGAAATGGCAGATGCAAGTCTGGGTGGTCTGGAGTTAACACTGATTTAATCCATCTAAATCCCCCAGGAAGTTTGTCCTGTGGTTAGAACTACCTACTTGTGCTCAATAGCATGGAATTAAGGAAAGGAATTTGGAAAGGAGGAAATGGAATTTGGAAAGGAAAGGAATTTAAGATCTGAACTGCTGGACACTGAAGTCAGCGGGAGTCATACACTGATTTTTGTTGTTCTGCCTTAGGAGAACTTTTTCAATACAGTAGCTAACATTTCAATTGTCAGCCTAACTTCATAATTTCGAGGGATTTTATGCAATAATAAATGGTCAAGAAAAACTTTCTGGTTTTATCAAGAGCACATAACTGTGGGGTATTGGTTGATGCTTGGCTGAGCATGAGCCAACAGTGTGCCCAGGTGGCCAAGAAGGCCTGCGGCATCCTGCCTTGTGTCAGAAATAGTGATGCTAGAGGAACAAGGAAGTGATCATCCTCTGTACTCAGCACTGGTGAGGCTGCACCTTGAGTGCTGATTTCCATTTTGGGCCCCTCACTGCAGGGAAGACATCAAGGCCCTAGAGTGTGTCTGCAGAAGACAAAACTGTCGAGGGGTGTGGAGCATAAGTCTTATGGGGAGCAACTGATGGAACTGAGATTGTTTAGTCTGGAGAAGAGGAGGCTCAGGCGGGACCTTATCCCGCTTTTCAATGACTTGAAAGGAGGTTATAGTGAGGTGGGATTAGACTTTTCTCCCAGGTAATAGTGATAGATGACAGGTAATGGCCTCAAGTTGCCCCAGGGGAAATTCAGGCTGCACATAAGGAAAAATTTATTCTCCAAAAGAGTGCTTGGGCACTAGAATGAACTGTGCTGCCCAGTGGAGTCATCATCCTTGGAGGTGTTCAAGAAATATTTAAATGCTGTGCATGGGCCGTGGTTTAGAGGGGAGATATTCATGGTAGGTGGATGGTTGCACTTGGATGATCTTGGAGGTCTTTTACAACCTTAGTGATTCTATGATTCTGTGATACTGTTCATGTTAGCAACATTGTCTTTGTTTTCACCTGTGAGGAAGCTGGCAATTAACATGAGTAGTAGACAACTATTTTGATGAGATAACTCAGCAGGATTTGTTGTCTGTGCCAGGACTAGAAATAAAGGTGACGGTTTTGGAACACCCTTATTGTTATTTGAAGTAGAATAAATTAAGTAGAATGAATTTATGGTACGTGTGCCTGTGGAGATATGGTTACAAAGGATTGGAAGAGAAAGGAAGAAGTAATGGGCTGATGTTTTCATTGGAGGATAATTTGGATCTTCTGTACTCTCCAGCCATGGTTGCAGTCTTCTCCCCAAATTTTGTGCATGTAAATATGGCCTTTTGGGTAGTGCTTACATTAGGTGAGGTTTTGTACACACTTTTGTCAAGGGATCAGAAAGTTCACTGATCCTTTTTTATCTGCAGCTTTGAAAAATACTCTGGTTTCCCAGAAGGCAATAATGTCGGCTCTTTGATGTTTATTGTAGCTGTTTTTTCCTTTTTAATAATCATAGCAGGAGGAAATGTGTTGGACTAGCTGCATGACAGAAGCAGAGGAATTCATTAAAGAAAGTAAAAGGAATTCTACTCAAATTTCAGGCTTCGTGGTTGGAGTTACAAACTAGTCATCAGTCTGGTTGTTTTTCATGTTTCTTCTGTGGCACTTTCCTTGTCCACGAAACTGATATTTACCATTCGTGTGGGTGAGCCTGAGAAAATGAGCAGTGTTGTTGAGACTTTGAGCGGTGTAAACATTAACCAGCACCTTTCTTTTGTAGTCTCTGATGTGTTTGTCAAGGCTTAGGGAAAGAAACTGAATGAATCAGAAGATTATGCAACCTTCCCCTGTAGTTTGCCATTTCAATTACATCCCAGCTTGGTAGTGGCTGGAATACTTTACCAACCAATGGCGGTTTTATATTCTAGGTGATGAAAATCAGTAAACATTTGCCTTCATGCAGGGTGTTAGAGAAAAACTCTGAGTCTTGGAACAAGATGAATCTGTGGGCCCTTTTATCTGTTTTGAAGTTAGAGCAAGGCGTCAAATCTGTACCGTGGCAACACATGCAGTTTCTTATTTGTAGCTAATTTACTTGCCAGTCTCAGATCCAGGGAGCACATCTTTTTATAACCAGCTTTACACACATTGTAAAGCACACATATACATGTTAGCCCCTGGTTTCTGTTTATCCTGAAGAAATAATGCTCCCTTGGAAGTATTTCCATCCAGCTTTGAAGGAATCCTGAGGAAGTATGGATTCCAAACCTGCATCCGTAACTTGTTGGTGGAGCTGGATCTGAGTTTTCCCCACATTTTCTTCCCTCTCTACAAGGGGTAGTAATGTTTTATTACTGTAAAGGCAAAGATGATTGATTACTTGGTAGGCATTTATGCAGTTCCTTACTATCACAACATGTATGTGACTAAGACTGATAAATAACAAGCTTACCTTGAAAAGGTAGCTGTGTAAACATGAGGAAGTGCATTAGCTGAGCATCTCGTGCATTTGAGCCATGAATTCAGCAGGGTGACTGATAGGACTGCAGACCTTATTGCTGCACGGTGTAGTGCCCCTTAGTCTGAGCCACTGATGCAAAGAGAGTAAAATATGTGTTCAAGTCTGTGTCAGTACATAGTTTTAAATTTTTTGTTTCAACTATCACAAGGAAATTGTATTTTGTATGTAGATTCTCTTCTGCTTTTGTTAAATTAAGCAAGTACCAAAGGCACAGTACAATAAGATGTGGTAGCTGAACCGTAGAGCTGACTTGTCCCATGTCAACTTTTCTGACTTTGGCATATCCATCCTGGCCTTCATATCTGTACAAGCTTTAATCACTCAGGGAATATGTTTAAATCTGATGATGAGTAGTTCCTGTGTCTTATTACAGAGGAAGCATGTATGTGCAAGTCTTTTAAGTTAAAGAACTGGACAAACGATGTTTTACCCAAGAGTAGCTTGGAAATTTGCAAATAGGAGGCTGGAAACAGGGGAGTAGTTGTGTTATTTATGGCTAAAGAATGTGTTTCTGTTAATTCCAGCAGCAGTGGTCAGAAGAGCTTTAAAATCAGATTATTTTTTTTCCAGTATTGAAAATGAAAAAGCCTAAGGAGCCGCCATCCATAAATCAGGTGATGCAAATGGGATTAGGCAAGTTCATGAATACATGGCTCTCTGGGTCGCACTCATGGGGCAATGACCGTGGGTGAGTCTCTGGACTGTTGGCCAAAGGCTGCAGGCAGCAGCCTGAACCTGGGTCTGTGAACCACTGTCTGACTGCATACTGTTCTGGTGTTAAATTTGATCACAGTGGTGGTGGTGCGTATGGTTATTATAGAAGCAATTATTTGAAAACTGTAATTGAGTTATATGATGTATTGTGAGATGTTAACTGAAGTGTTGATAAATACGTGATGTTTTCTAAAGTGTTCCTGAGGACATCAGTGATTCTGCAAATTTGGTGGTTTTGATAGCTGTTGGTTTTAACAGTTCCTGTAGGACAATACTTTATATTTCACATCAGTCACTTTTTAGCAGGCAAATAGGCCTTTCTTAAGGTTGGTGTTGAGCCACAGCAACATCCTAAGCATATCATAGGGTGTTAGAGCTGATGGAACTGGATGCTAAGGAAGTTTTCCTATTCAAAATGGAAACATGCATGAACAGCTCTAAATAGTTTTTTTGTTAATATCCTCACAGAAATTGGGATTAAAAAGCAACAAAGGAAAACATTTCAACTGCTAGTAAATATTTCTTGCCCCCTACTCGCTTCCAAAATTCCAAGCTTTTTATTATAGCTTGATGTAATTCACTGTTAGAGGGATATGTCAGCATGTCCAGCATGGTGTGGTGTGGACTGAATGCTTCTGTGGTCCGTAACATGCTTTGCAGTTCCTCTGGTTTTTTTGGGACAACAAAATCAGATCCTGGCAGTGTTAACCCTTTGTCTTTCCATAGCAGGGATGAGTATTCCAGGGCTCTGAGTATCTGCTGGTCTTCCTCCTCTGTTTATTTTTCTTCACCTTGGTATTCCATTACTGCAAGGTTAATGAAAAAAGTCATCTGGTAAACCTCACTCAGGCAAACAATGCATGTGAGGCACCTTTCTCTGAGGGAAGTATAAACAAGGAAATGAATCCCGCCACAAGTGCAATTCATTGTAGAAGAATAAATAATTTGTCACTGACAAATTTTTTATAAATTTGCTTTCTGATCTCCTTTCTGACACTTTGAATTACTATTTAAAGAGGCCATGCACGGTTGCTTCTTTAAATTTCTCCCTAAACTCTTTCAGTCATTAAAACTGACATTTTTTTTTTGTCTTTCTTCTGGAACTTTTTTGCATCCCTATCTTTCTCAGAACAGAATAGAACATGGTGTGCTGTCTGCTTTAAAAACAACTAACTTTGTGCTAGGTCTCATCTGCCTGCCTTGCCTGCTCTAATTATGAATTTGCCAAACAGCCTAGGATAGGAAGAATGGGGCTAGGACACGACTTGAAAGAGAATTCTGGTCTCCACAGAATCTTTAGCGTATAGGAGATCCCCATCATAGTGGGACAGTAGATGTTGGAGTATGGTTTTGGAGAATTCTAGTTTTAAAGGTTTTTGTGATAAAGAATGAAGCCAGGACCCAGGCTAGTTGATATAATTAAAGCATTTCTTTTAGGTTTTCACATAATTTGTTACTGTTTTTTGCCTACCTCTGTTGTTCTTGCTGTAAAATTTGGCTTCTGCCCTTCTGTGCTGAACCTTCGGATAACGTGTAGAGGCTTTCTACCAACCCCAGGTGTGGCTATACTTTAAAGACAGTGGAGAACTTAGGTTTACACACAGGGCTCATCCTGTAACATCCAGGCCTTAAAGATACTTAAATGTCTATTTATGTTGCACACAGTTTTTGAGGTTAAAGCGGACAGTGTTACTGGAAAAATCAGTGCCATCCTCTCCATCAATTGGTCATGTATTTTCTCCCTGTTTTCAAGGGAACAGCACTATTGGTCTAAAACAGGTTAAAGTCTTCCTTTTGGCATCAGTGTCACCCTAGGCTTGTGTAAAATGTGAGTGGAAACCCAGCCTACAGAAAGGCTGTGGAAGTAGCTCTGTATAGTTTTGTATTTTGAGATGAAGGGTCTGAAGAAATTAAGATACTCGTGTAACAGCTCTTGGCGTGCTGTGTGTTATAATCCAAACCTGTTTACTTAGATGAGCAGCTTCAGATCTTAAACCAATTTTAAAAGTATTTTCTCTGCAGCTGCTGACAGTGATTACCTTGGAGTTCAGGGGGATTTGGAACAACCTTGGAGGATATGATTTGTTTCTTAAAATTCAGGAATACTCATACTTAATTTATGTAGATATACCTTAAGGGACTCACAGAACAGGGTAGACAGCAGAGAACCATTCCACTGAACTTAATTTCCCCTTCTTTCACTGAGTACTGCTGGATATGTATACATACATATTTTGTTGTGGTTTTTGTTTGGCTGGTTTGGTTTTGGTTTGTTTTTTTTGTTTGTTTGTTTGTTTTGTTTTTGTTTTTGTTTTGCTATTGCTCAAAACCCGATCAAGCTTTGTGCTGCAGTGCTACATTTTTCACTGGTTGAAAAATTGTGCACCAACTTTAATGCAGGACTTCAGGAACACCACATATGCCATAACAAATTACGTTTTGTAGCACTCCGTTATTATTTGGCTTATTTAGTTAAAAGTATTTTAAGTTTGGAAGAATCTATTTTGATGTTTAGGGAAAATCCTCAGACAAACGTGAATATTGGTTGTTTCCTTTCCCTTCTTTATTTATTTATTTTTTTAAATTCAAATAAATATCTCTTGAGATAAATATATTTTCCCTGATCCTCTAATTTCATCTCTCCATTAGGATTCCTAGCTTCAAAAGATAAGGTGCTACTTTTGGAATATGGGACCATAACAGATTGATTTCTTGTTTATTACATTTACGATATATCTATAGTACTGCTTCAGGCAGAATTGCAGCATGTGTAGGCACACCTGGACCAGCAAACTGACTAGGTACCCCTTTTTCCCAGCAGCCTGAGGAGAATGCCCTGGAGCCTCTGCACCCTCTCCACCTTGCCCTGGCTGATGCTGGGGTGGTGCAGCTACCAGGGTGGCTGCTTCTGATGCAGTCATCCATTTGCAACAAAAATGGACCTTTACAGTATGCTTAATGCAGTATACCCATTGTATTTTTTTGAACAACTTTTTTGTTGTTGTTCAGAAAGCTTGCTCCTTAAACAAAAAGCCCAAAGAAAGAGAGTAGTTTAGGATTTTCTTGCTACTGATCAGGCCGAGGCAGGTTTCAACCAGCTTTGCCAGGGATTCCAGTTGTCTACGCTTCCTTGACTAATACCGGTTAAGAAGATGGATTGTTAAAATGTCAACATACTTTAAGCACCTAGAATATGGCATGTCCCCTGAAAGGCTTCATCCCTGATACACATCATCAGATGAAAGAGGTTTCCTGTTTATTCAAGGCTGTATACAGCTGTGCCTAAACATAAGGAATTGTAGCTGAGCAAACGACAGTAATCCTGCCATAATGCATCCTTACCTTTGCTAATGTTGCATAAAGGATACTGTCAATTAGGTGCTTGTACATGATGTCTCCATGCAGGTTTATCTGTTTTGCCATGTTACTAATCTTTCTAACAATCCAGGAAATTCTTAATTTCATATTTACTGCAGTGATTTTAAGTCTATGCTTATATAATGGAAAATGATCACAAAAATCGTGATCTCCAAGACACATCGGCTGTCTGAACTTCTGTATCAAACATGCACAGTCACCTATGCAGAAAATGCACTTTATTTGACTGGTGTTACAAATCCAGTGTTGGTGATTCCTTGATTCTACAACTCTGTGCCTTTGGGGATCCTGAGAAGCCAGATGTATCCCTGAAAACTGGGAAGGGGAGGGGTACCGTGAAAAAAAAACAAACTATGGCCTAAAAATATTTATTCCACAGTCATTGCAAATGACATCTAAAGTGATAAAGAGATTAGAGAAAAAATAATGTTTTTCTTTCTTTATTAGCCATATTCTGTTTTCTTTAATAATCTTATACGTTAAGCCATTATTTTTGTCTGGATAGTTAGGCAGCATTCCCACAAAAGTTTTGGTTGGTGAAAGGAAAGCTGCTGAGAACTTGAAAGATTATTTGTTTAAATCCGTTATTAAAATTACAAGCTACCAAGCAAATCCTTAAAATATGTGTGTGAGCATGTATAATTTTAGTATTCATTCCCTGATGCTTGAAACAATACAGTCCAGCTTGCCTTTCTGTAACTGCTTTGATGCTGTTTGAACAAACTGAATTACTATATTGAGTTAAAAATATTTACTGATGGCATTTCACACTATAGCTCAATGAATGTTCTTCTTTGAAATATAAGGAATCATAGAATGGCTTGGATTGGAACAAACCTTTTTAAAGATGATTCAAATTCCAACCCCATGCTGTGAGCAGGGCTGCCACCCAGCAGCTCAGGCTGTCCAGGACCCCATCCAATCTGCTCTTGAGTGCCTTCAGGGATGGGGCATCCACAGCTTCTCCGTGGAAAAAGTTCCTAATATCCAATCTAAATTATTACGCTTTTAGTTTGAAACCATTGCCTTTTGTCCTATCACTATCTGCCCACATATAAATTTTGTCTCCCTCTTATAAGCTCTCTGTAAATATTGGAAGGCTACAGTGAGGTTTCCTGTGTGCCTTCTATTCTCCAAGCTAGACAAGCCCATCTCCCTCAACCTTTTTTCATAGAAGAGGTGCTCCAGCCTTCTGAGAATATTTTGTGCATCCAGTCCTGAGCCCTCTTCACATTTAAGATCAGAATGAAAACATTCAAGGTTGTTAAGGAAAAGCAAGTCTGCCTTTACCATATGGTTTCCTTTAAAGGTATTTTTGCTTGAAAAGTCTGTGTTGTATTAAATTTGAAACTGAACTTAAATGCAGTAGTGTTTGGCTCTCTTTCAGAAGGATAACCTTTGTAACATAATTCTCTAATGTAGAAAACCTGCTGTTAAGCATTGTTGTTCATCTATAAATAAAGTTATATAAAAGAGATTTTGCTTTTCACAGCTTTTGTTGGAACAAATTAAAACCTAGCAAGAGAGCCATGGGTTGGGTCATGCCCGTCCTTCTGTTCAGCCTGATGCACTAAGAGAAGAAATATTTTAAATTTGTACGGATTACAACTTTATATAATATCAGAGTAAGACTTTAGGATCAGAACTACCTATCGATCAGAGCCATAAATTTCATGTGCCTTTCAACTTTGATATTTGTAGTCAGGGAAATTATCAGAGTGGAGAAAGTACGTCACTGTCCTAAGGGCTAAAATTTCTGCTTTCACTGCCTGCCAAACAGAATGACAGAGCAGAGGCATTGCAAACTTTGCCTCTTAAATAGGCTAGCTATTATCTCGTCCTGAAATTGTGTCCAGTTCTGCAGGAGGGAAAGGTTTAGACATTCAATTTTGTTTGGTCCTTCGCCTGTTGAAAGCTGCTAACAAGGGCAGTGCTTGGTGCCAATTGCAATGTTTTGCTTTATTTTTCCATGATCCTGAAAAATGTCTAGTACAAACTGAACTGTGACCACCCACTCATTTCACATGAGCCACAGACCACTTGCCAGTTGGCACAGAGTAAGAAACATGAGATTTACTACAGCAGATCAGTCTGTCGTCCTGTCTGCTGCTTTCTGCTGTTGAGCTCAGAGTAAGGCTGAACTTAGTTCCTCTCCTGGCTTAGTAAGCATCTGGTAATGGAGGGGAATGGGGAAATATCCCCTGGTGTCTGGAGCAACTGTTTATGTTTAGAGGCAAGGCATTTCATTGGACTTATCTGAGTTTGCATGAATATGAAGTTAGCTTTGGTTACAGTCAATCAGCTCTTTTCCTAAATCAACACTGCATTGTAATTTTGTCCCAAGCTGCATTATAGAAAATATAAACCTGTAAGGGCCTACCCCTACCCCCCCCAAAACTCGAGGATTGAAGTTGTGAGAAATATTTCTGTTGTATAAAATCTCTATTGCAAAAGGTGTTTTTGAGTAATGCTCCTTGACAACTTGCCACACAAATGTTGCTTTATTAATGATTATGTTCCATTGTGAACTGACTCAAATGAAAATTCATCAAAATTCAACTGCTCACCCTGCTTTTGTCCAAGCTGACTGAAATGCCTACAGTAAGGATTGAAATTAACTGAGTTAAAATGGAAACTGTAATATGCTGAATGATATCTCTTTTAGTAGACTACATTTCTGGTCCAGGAAAATTCAGATTTTTAATTCATTGAGCATCAATACGTGGTCAAAGCCTATACTTTTTAGGTTTTTTTGAGTCATGCTCTCTGGAGAGGCCAGTATTTTTGTTTTGCATCTGGAGAAGTGGAGTTAACACAAAACAAGTGCATTATAAACTTTATACTTTTCAGACATTCTAATTTTTGCAGTTCAGATGTCTGGAGATGTTTACATGTTTCTACTCTTGAAGAAAAAAAAAATTCTAAAAATTATTCCAAAGACCCTTATTTTATGTTTTGTCTTAGCTACTGCAGATGAAGGATTGTGTGCTAGAAGAACAAAACAGAAGTGCATATCCTTTCCTCCCATTTTGAGAAAGGATGCTTTTAGGAGAAGGCGGGTGGGCCATGTGTTGCATGCAGTTTGTGCTGAGATCACTCTGATCTTGGTGTACTCAGAGTCCTGTGTCGTTATTTCTTCGCTATAGTGCAGCTTCATCATGGGTAATGCTCTGGGGATATCCATGTCTCAGTGATCAGAGAATATTATTGGCTTAAAGCAAAGCTTTAAAATGTTCTGGAGAGAGGGAAGTGTAGCAGGTAGCTTCTTTTGTGGTGGTTTCTTGTTAGTTGATCTTGCCTTATAAATAGGCCATCTGATAATTACGGCTATTGGACGAATCTCACCTTTGCGTCTGAGGAGGAGGAACTTGAGTCGTGTCTCCTGGAGCTGTTTCAAGGAGACAAAAATTGGAACATCTTTACCCTATAGGAGAATTGGTTTTGATCAGTAAAGAGTACCTTTGCAGTTGATAAATGTGGAATTGGTGTTAAATCCAGCCAAGCTTGTGAACAATTCTCTACACGGGTTTGAGAGACAGAACTCAACAGTAAAAGGCCAAGTCAGCTTTTTTGGCTAGCTACTTTTTCCTGTGTGTTTTATTTATTAAGATGATCTATCTTGATCTGAAGCAGGTTTTCACTTGTGTCTGGAACAGACCACATGATGCTAAACAGAAGGTGTAAGACATGCAGGGCACCTTGCAAATTCTCCTGTGGGTCTTCTGGATGTTCATAGAAAGTAGATCTGGCAAGGACCACAGCAAGTCACAGGAACCCTACTCTCCCAATGCAGAATGCATTTGTGTGTGTACTTGCACACAAACACTAGTGAGGAGAAGACATGGGCTTGTGCTTTGCTGAACTTAGTCACCTTGAAAGAAGAAATTTGTTTGCTGCGATTGTGTGTGAGCAGCTTGTGAGGGAAGTGGGAGCCAATAAAGTAGTACAGAATTCATAGTTCTAGAGCCTTTGTACTAATCAAAATCACTTCATAATTTGAGGTGATGAAAACTGCTAGGAGTTCTTACGTTATAAATTCATGCCTCCTTAAAGCCTCTAAGGAGGCTTTTTTATGAAGGTCAGCTCTTAAAGAGGTGGATAAAGGCCCACTTTAGCTAGAATCACTACCACTTGTTTCCTAGTGATTTTTTTCACTGGTAAGCCTTTTGATAAACTCAAGAGCATTGAGTGGCTTTCTTTAGGAATGACCGCACTGACCAGTGTTATGGATGATAAGCTGTATACTCTAAACCACATACTGATGCTTCCAGTGTTCCTTTGAGCTGAATTTTCTCCACCTTTTGAGAATTGTAAAGGGGGAGATTGCAAAGTCTGTAGGACACTATATTTTGAATTCATTTCAAATGACAATCCTGACAATTTCAAATGTAATTGTAAAGAGGTTTGCTGAACAAAACTACAGCACAGCTGTAACTCTTTCTGTGTGTATGTGTGAAGGACAAAAAGAATCACAGAATGGCCTGGGTTGAAAGGGACCTCAAGGATCATGGATCCAACCCCCCTGCCACAGGCAGGGCCACCAACCTTCCCATTTAATACAGACCAGGTTGCCCACGGCCCCATCCAACCTGGTCTTGAACACCTCCAGGGACGGGGCATCTGGGCAGCCTCTCTGGGCAGCCTATTTTAGCACCTCACCACTCTCTCTGTAAAGAATTTCCCCCTGACATCCAACCTAAATCTTTCCTCCCTCAACTCAAAACCATTTCCCCTTGTCCTGCAGTTATCGACCCTTGCAAAGAGTTGACTCCCCTCCTGTTTGTAGGCTCCCTTAGGTACTGGAAGGCTGCAATGAGATCACCCCACAGCCTTCTATTCTCCAGCCTGAACAAGCCCAGCTCCCTCAGCCTGTCTTCATAGGGGAGGAGCTCCAGCTCCCTGATCATCTTTGTGGCTCTCCTCTGGACCCTCTCCAACAGCTCCCTGTCTTTCTTGTACTGGGGCTCCAGACCTGGACACTACTCCAAATGGGGCCTCACGAGAGCAGAGTAGAGAGGGACAATCACCTCCCTGTCAAAGAGGCAAAGAAAGAGAGGGCAAGGGAAATAGTTTGCTTTTCGAAGTTTGAATCAAAAGTCTAATCTTATCAGTGACTATTTACTTTGGTGAGCCAAAAAGCAGCAAACTAGAATCCTTTAGATCATTGGTTATTACCAGGTGATGAGGAACCAGAATGTACTGTTGTCCTTTCATATTCAAGTGAAATGAGTTTGAGGTCTTAGACCTTACTAGCTTGATGAAAGTTGCAAGCACCATCATTTATTCAGCACTTGAAGATACGGTGCATTGCTCATGGGCAGTGAACTCTGCCAGAGGTGATTTGGCAGCTCTGTCATAAAGGAACATGGAAAGAATATTTTGCTATGTCCTCGCAGTAACTAATCTCTGTAGTGGAGCTCTCACGGTCTGTGGCTATAGTAATAGCAGCACTTGGAAGCAATATATTTTCTTAAAAACTGAACAGAATACCAAAGACAAGGTATCTATGTGTGTATATGTAAGTGCTAACATTCAAATGCATATTACAAATTAGGGAAGTGTGCAGCATATGAAATGAAGAAGGATTGACTTTGCCTTTTTCTCTTCCCTGGAAATAAAGCAACACATGATAGCACTTTTGGTAGTTAGAATACAGAAACTAACTGTAATTTCAGTTCCAGGCTTCTTTTAAAGCAGTAATGCTACTAACACTTATATTACTGCTATATGATTTGTGTGGATGGGCTGCTATCATTCTTGTTTTCTGTTATTGTCTGAGTCTGTGCTTTATTTCCTTTGAACCTCCAGGTGGCATAGGTGAAAGGCAGAAGCACCTTCCTTTGCTTGTGTTTCTTCTAAACTAGGCAATGGAAGCTGGTGCAAGATACCTCTTTTAAGTCTTTCTTGTCTTTCTTATTTACTGCTCGTGCACACTATTTTCCACCGTGCCAGGTCAGTATCAGCCATGTTACGCACTGTGGGTTTGCTGTGCTTCTGCTTTGAACTTGTGAAACAGGGCACTGTGTGTTGGCTTGGTCTTGGCATTGCACTGACATGATTTCCATTCTGCTGGGAGCACAGGCACAGTGGTATTGTTTGCCTGCAAAAGGTTGTATAGCTGTATTCTGTAGAATCTCTGAAACTGAATGAACTATCAAAGACAAATAGGCATTGTCTGTCTGCTGTTAACATCACGCTGCTGAAAGAGAAAGAGCAAAGTATCCCATTGCTGTTGGCCTGTGGAAAGTCCCAGCTTTCCAAATACTGCAACCTGGTCTTTTTGAGGTTTTACTTACAGCAGTTTTCTCACAGCTTTTAAACCTCTCCATGTAGATTAATCATTTTCATGTCCTGACTCATTCAACCTTAAGGAAATAGCTTCAGGATCTGGTGTCATTGCACTATAGATCAGGCAAGCTGGGTAACAAATAGGCTTGTTGTTGATATGTGGAGGAATGGAAGCACTGCCAGAAGTGTCTCAGCATGTTATGCTGAGATGCTGGCAGACGTTGCCAGGGGCTGCTGTAGATCAGCCATGTATTCAAAACAGAATGGTAATTGAAAAGCCTTTTCATACGTATTATGAAATGTTTGTTTTCACATTTTTCAGGTGCTGCAAGATGTATTCATTAATAGGTTGCTCCATTTACTCTTTCTTTAATGACTCCACTTAAAGGTGCATAATGTGCAAGTACATAGCTACATCACCTCAGGCTGTGATTTTTGTCACAATTCATGAGTTAAGTAGGGTTGAGTCTGGTCAGTATATGGATGGGTAACTCCCCCCTAACCCAAGGGTTGTGTGTGTGGGTTGCAAACTCCAGGAGCTGTTTCTGGCAGTTTGGTTGGAGGCATGCTTCCCTCTGAGTCAGGTCTGAGCCAGTGTCCCAGGGTGAAAGATTACTGCTGGAAAGGACACGTGGTCAATGGGATGCAAAACTGTGATTTCAACATCTTACGCTCAGTAAAGCACTCTTCTTTCTCCTCATCTCCATCTCTCTCTCTCTTTTGTTGATTTTTGTTTGTTTGTGTTTCAAAACTAGGTGCTCCAGGTAAATTCCAAAAGACCATCTCTGTCTTCCTCTGTGGAATAATCTTCCAGATTGACTTAGGTGAAGATTTTTCACCTTCCTATTCATAACTATTGCACTGTACTTTAGTTTCTTTTTAAAAACTTAATAACGGTGATAGATGCACTTCAGTGGGGGAATAAATTATTTCTTCTTGTGTATATAGTCTATAGTAGTTGAAACTGCATTATGTAACTTTTCTATGTGTGATAAATTATATAATAGATTTGATGCTGTTGGTGGATATTTTTTAATACACTGTACATGAGCATTTATGATATTCTTTCTCCATTACGATGTTACAGCTTATTGGTTTATATATAAATGTATTTTATAGATATATGTATATACATAAGAGTAAGAATTCTTAAGAGTTTCTTAAGGACTTACTCCAGCATTGCCAAATGGGTTTCCTTTTGTCTTGCTTCTGGTGGTCTTTTGTTAACACTAAGTTAAAATGAGTACCAAGTCAAAAATGCCTTTACTCTTATCTTACAGGAGTCTGTCACGTGTAACTTCTGCCACTATCAAACCCAAGATGATTAACATTTTAAATCAGCAGGGGCAGTCCCACAGCTCTGAGCTGTCACCTGCTTGACCTCTCTTGTTACACCTTGTCCAGGTGTGTTCCCTTTCAAAACTCAGGTCTCAAGTTTGATCAAACACAGGTCAGAGAACAAATTGATCAAATGATAGGGTATGGCCTTGGAAGTGCACTTTGCTTTATCATAGATGATCTGTCTTCAGAGCAGAAGAGTCTCATTATCCCCCCTGTTGAATTATAAAACAGAAGGAATAACATTCCTTGTGGAAATTCATATGGGAACGTATCTTGTGAGGGAAAAACTCCAAACTCAGCATATTAGAATGTAATAAGGCAGGCTGGAAGAAGTGATAGTTGGCTTTCATTTATTGCACAGACAAGGAAGTTAGGTTACAGTAAAAACTGAAACATCTGCGTAAGGTCTTAATGTAATAACTGCATTTACATATGCAGAAAAAGATAACAAAATTCAGAAACAGAAAAAATATTGTTTATACAGGATGGTGTTCCATTTTGGTACAGAAAGCACAACTCTTTGAAACCAGATCTACTAAAAACATCTCTATTTAAAATTGATTTTTATGCATATGTGCACTTTTTCCAGGTTTATTTAGTATTGATTACAAAGGGAAGAGGCCAGGATCTCTACTGGGACCTAGTTTTGCTACAGATTTTTCTTTGACTTTCTAATGATTATTCTGCTTCAAAATGTAGAGCTATTGATACTTACCATGTAGAAATTATTTGATGCAGGTGGAGATAAAGTTGATAGGCAAATATAAATACATTAAAATTTAGTTAAAATCTCATTGCTGTGCTCTGCAAATTAAAAATAGAATTTCATATTGAAATTAAAGCTGGTAATACTGCAGGTCTGCTCATTGAGTTCTGTAATGAGACCCAGTGACAAGAAATAAAGGCTGAAAGAGAAAAAAATGTAGAGGAGCTCATCTAACTCTGCCAGCGAGTCCTGTTCCAGCTCATTGCTGTGTGGGAGCGGCACAGCCACTGCTTTCTGCACCTGCATTGGTCCCTTGGCTGCAGCAGCACCTGAGCCCTTGGTTGAGATCGGGACTGTGTGCTGCAGCAGAAAAAAGAAACTGCTTGAAAACCTTAGTTGTAAGAGCATTAAGTTGCTGTATGAATGCTGCTTGCAAAAAGCAAGGGGTGTTGGTTATAGGTGAGCAGCTGCCATGCTTAGTATGGTAAATGTCACTAAAACCTTGGTCTAAATGAAAACAAGAGAAATATGTCAGTTTATTATAAGCAGTGGTTAGACACACTGTCTTGTACTGTGATCCCCCCAGTCGTGTGACTAAGTGATTTCAGTGCAGTGCTGTTGGGATGGAAACTGTCAGGGATCTCCTGGCCTGGTAATGAGAAGAGACGTGGGACCAGGCAGGAGTAGAGCAGCCTGGTTTGCTGGTTTGCTCTGCACAATCAGTGTTTCCTCCTGCGACGCTGGGAGAGCTTTCTTGTCACTGCCATGTTGTTAGGAGGACTTGATCAAACTTTATAAATCCTCAACTGCATTACTGCTAGCTGAAGGTGTAAGAGAATTTACCTTTCCAATACCACTGGTAATGTTTTACCTACATCCAGCTCACGCAGGGAATGACTGATGAATTTCAGTATTACTCTGAAGAAAGAAAAAAAAAATAAGATTGTTGTTTTGATACCTCCCTGCGACAGTTATTAGGGTCAGAATTTTAAGCTTAGGAGACTTTTAGACAATTTTCCCTATGTGAATTGTGAATTTTAGAAGATTCATAAAAATATTTCATTTTATGAAGTTTTCTAGTTCATTTTTAACCAACCGTGCTTTTCCCTTGTCTCCAACTTCCCTGCATCTTGGCAACGAGCACTGTTTGGTTCCCACACTTAAGAAATCAACAAGGTCATAATAATATATTATTAGTTCATGGATAATAATTAGATTTTTTTCCTTGTGAGGAAATTACTTTTTTTTTTTTCTTTCTTTCTTTTTTTAATTTGGGTTTTTTAATAGTAAATACATTACATTAAAACGTTTAGTGTATCCAGAAAGCAACAGTAGGTGGCAGAATAATTTCACTGGAAGTCAGTTTCTTGATATGCTGAACTGTTTTTCAATCAACTTCAAGAGAAAAAGAGATGTATCTATATGAGATACAAGCAATTGCTACTCTAGATGGTTGTCTTAAAAGAATTGGTCAGACAGTTCCAAAACATGTGCTGCAAGCATTAGTCAGATTTTAATGGTTGTTTGCTCTCTGGTTCTGCAGAATACTTAAATGCTTGTGAAGAGTATTTCAGAAGAGCTTGTACGTGGTGCCTTGCTGCTGCCGAACACACATGTATATTAGTCACCAGCGTAGCAAATGGCATTTTTAGTGGTGTAAATAATACATGCATATAATCCTTTCCTTTTAGAGAAAAGCACTTACATAAACATATTGCTATGGAATGTATTGCTCTGCAGAACAGCTCTGCTGTCACCCTTGATGAAAAAAATAAGTTCCCAGGGAAACTGGTAGTAAATCATGACTGAGATTCTTCAACAAAGAGTAAAGCATCTATGGAAGATGTCACTGGCAGGAAGAGGGGGAGAGAGAGGTTGCAGTTGTGTCTTGCATTGGATGTATCATGGACTCTGTCATTCTCCTCTATGTCTCCCTGGAAGTAGCTGTAGCATTCAGAACCATGAGCACTTCCAAACAATTCAGTTTAAAGGAAACAGAACAAATAGACCACCTATGGGGAAACTACTTCCTCCACCTTTCTAGCAAACCATGTTATCTTGAGGTATGCCTTGCCCCACAGCCATTTTTTCAGTCACAACTGTCTGATCTGAAATTTTGAGAACTACCAGGACCGGAAACAAAGATGTAGGTCAATGGTATTTTACTTTATTGTAGCTATGGAAAAGAGTCATAGAATGGTTTGTGTTAGAAGGGACCTTTGAAGATCACTGACTCCAACGATTCTATATTTAATCAGAACTTCTGTTGTCCCTCAAACATCTGCAATCATCCCATCCTTCTTCCAAGTAGACTGGGGAACTGACCTGAGTTCTGATCACACACGGCTAGTTTTGAGCCACATTGGTCCCTTTGGCCAGTTCACCTCATAACCACACAGATGTTTTGATGAATGGCACAGTTTGGGGATGAGAATAAGAGACAAAAGAGAACAGGGTAGCTTCCTCTTATTGTGGTGTTGCCTCATAACACCTAAACCATATGTGAAACTACAGTATCATGTAGCAATTGTTCTGTGTTGAAAATACACTAGAAATAGTGTCTTTAAAGATCACAGAGTTGTTGGGTTTTTTCCCATAATGGATACCTTTGAAAATATCCCCAAAGTAATGTGTGAACAGTGGAGAAAGCCCATGGTGTGCTTTCTTACTTTTGAAACATGTCTAAAATGAATTTGCTGAAAAATTACTTCTTATTCAGATTGCATTTTGACAGCTGGAGTGTCTGGAAATGGCCTGTGTACACAAATGACAAAACCACAAAGATAAATACTGCTATCCCAAAATTATATATATGATCTTTATAATACAGTGTGCGTATTTAAGTTTAGCATGGTCACACATAATGAAGTGTTATACAAATCGAAGGATAAGGAAAACAGTGCCCAGATTCCTGGGGTCTGATACCTGGGTCTGAAGAAGGGGCAGAGTGCTTCATTTTCTCTGTGGCATTTCAGGAGGGTTGTGTTGGGATGTTGTGGTGACTCACCAGCATTCAGTGTTACACTGTGGAGTGCATTTGGTGCATCAGATGGTGATCTTGGGAAGATCTAGAGAAGAACGAGGGGAGAAGAATTGTAGCTGAGACTATTGTGACAACACATATGAGGGAATTTGATTTTGTACCGTGAAAAACAGTAATGCTACAGAGGGTAAACCTGCAAATGGGCAAAAAAATACGGTGTCTGTATAACGTGGGAAAAGGAACCAAGGCATGTTTATGTGCGAGTGTTTTGATACAACTTCATTACAGTAGATTTTTAGTCCGAGTTCCTTCATTCTGAAAGTGAGCTTTGCCAGGACTCACAAGTGTCTTCTGTCCAATTCTATGGATGGATTTGTCTTTAACTTGCCACTTCAGTATCTTTTTGATCCAGTTCCTGGCAATACCTCATCTCTATTATTTGAAAATAGCTGTGGGATCAGGATAAGTATTTGTGTAAATTTTGTTTTGTTTCACTGAGGACATATTTAACATTTATTTGATATTATTTCTGTAAGTGCTCCTTGTCCCATTTCTCTTTTTCTTCCCAGCAGATTCTTTGTTTGCTTGCCTTAGCTTTGCTTCAGGAATTTATTTGTTTTTATGTCTTTGTTTATTTGCTTTTCCAGTTTTACCACAGTTCTGTAGATTTTACTCTTACATGTCCATTGCTATAATTTATTTTCCTCTCCATGAGCTGTATTAGTTTGAATGTTCATATTTTAAAGTCTGCTTGTCTCTTGAAAATCACGTTTAAACATCTCACTCGATTTATTATTAAGGCTGTCTGTTCTCTGAGATTAATGTTTGTATTATACGAGGGCTGCTCTGAAAGTAATGCCTTCTACTATATTATACTGGCCCATGATGTCAGAGGTGGACATTGGTGGTATGGTGGCAGAGGCTGAACCTTCCCACCACTATTCTGTTACATTTTGTTGCTGTGTGACAGATGGCAGCAGAGGGCCAGTCTGACAAAATGGCGCGGAAGTGCGTATGAAGCAGAGGTGTGCCACTGAAATCCTCCATGCAGGAAAAAATGGCACCCATTGACATTTGTGGATGCTTGCTGAACATTTGTAGAGGCCAATTATGGAGTGGATGTGAGCACAATGAAGCAGTGAGTGATGCATTTCAGCAGGGGTGACAGTGTATGCGAGTGACCACCACTTGTGCTGGTTGTTACAAGTGCAGTATGCAGGCTCTTGTTCATCGCTGGCAAAAACAGCCAATGGTGGTGACTGTGTTGAAAAATAGTGTTTGAGAATTTGCTCTACCAAACAGTGTCATTGTGTTCTTTGTGTCTGTTGTAGTTTCCATGGAAATAAATAGGAGGCATTACTTACGGGGCAATCTACCTACACAGGCCTTTCTGTTACAATTACAGGCTTTTAAATTTACTTTTGAGCTGCTTTTGACTTCATTTCTTTTCTGAATAAAGCATCACTAAACTGGCTTCTAAAGTTTTCAAAGGGTGATCACAAGTATCAGATGGTTATGCGTTTGTAATTTTCTTTGGATATGTCAGATATCTCTGAAACATTCCATTCTGACTTTTGATGAAGTAACTAAGAATAATAATTCTAATGGGTTTAATTACCTTGGTTATTCTTATTATCTGTCTGAATTTTTTATGCTTTGTGTGCATTTCTTGTACATACGGTATGGAAAAGAAATACAGCATTATCTACAGAAATACAGAAAAATAGTTGTTGTCTTCTAATGATTGGGTTTGTATTTATGAAGATTTAGCAGTATGCCACATTCTCGGCTATTATTTTGGTGTAAAATTACTGTGGTCTACCTGAAACCTAGTCACTGTTTGCCTAAATCCTTTTCTGTTGCTGCATCCTTTAGCTATTTTTTTGCTTTAGCTTTTTTTTTTTTTACGTTTTTTCCTTTGAGCTCTTAATACTAGGACATATTTATTTTTGAAAATGTGCATATTTAAAATATTTGTTTTCTTGAAGCTTGAACTTAAAACACATTCTTTCTATGATCTCAATCTCTTCATGCTTCAGTTAAACTACAGTGTTTTTTTTCTCCCCTTGAAGTACTCCTTTTTATGATTCTGTGCAGTTTGGTAGCTGCAATGCACACTTACAAGAACATTCAATCTCTGCCTCATATGGCCTCCTACACAATAATCTCTTTTGCATTGCAATAATAAGTAGAATGCTATAAATGCTGCCATTTTTTCATTAACATCTGATTGAATTATTTGACCTCAACACAGGAAAGCACTTAAATGTATTTTAATTAACATTTTAAGTTTATACTAAAAATTGAATGCATGCTTAAGTGCTGCCCTGAGTGGGAATGCTTTTTCAAATTGTTCTTTGGCTTTGTCTCTCTTTCTTCTAATAGTTTATTTTCCAGAAATATACAGGAGTGCTGTACTGTTAACTCTTTCTAGGACTTACATTTTTCAGCCACCTCCAATGAATGGAGTTGTGACTTCTTCCTGTTCCCTGGGTCTCTTTAGGTAAACAAATACATTACACTCCAGAAGTACTTCCTTTCCTGCATAGCCAGAGCAAAGTGCCAAAATCTATGCTGTTAGACAGCCACATGAATTTAGGCCACTTTGACTATGAACAGTTTGCTCTGAAAGACCTTTTTTGGAATTTTGAATTTTTATTTTTATCTCTCAGATGAGATGCTTTCCTTCATCGTGATCTCCACTTTCTAACAGTTTGTTGTCTAATTTCCTGTTTTCTTCATAGAAAAGAAAGAAATCCTGGGCTTTGTGCTTTACACATTTTGGGAAATCCTTGTTTAAATCTCTACTGCTTTGCATCTTCTGAATTTGAGTTCCATGTTCAAAGAAAATTAGAAGGCTTAGTAGAAAGCCTTAACAGAGTTAAGAGGTTTAGCTTCATGTGACACTGGGAAAAAAAAAAAGCTTCAGGTGATTTTGGAAAGCATAGTTATGTCTCCAGTTCCTCCTTAATCTTTAACACTTTGGTCTTTAATCTGCTATAATTTGGGGGGTGATGTTCTTCTCTCTTCCCCTTTAATACTGGGACACAGCTAAGTCAGATAAGTTTCTTTTATCTCGGGAAGAATTCTAGGGAAGGCAAGGAGTTTTAACATTCAGGAGAGAACATATTCATAGGTATTTCAGCTCCCAGCAAATTCCCCAGCAGTATCAGACAATGTCTCTCTTCTGTTGCTGTTCTTTTTAACCACTCCTTAGTTCTTCAGATTTGCTGCATTTTTATTGCTGTGTATATATTGCTGAGCTGCCAAATATTGATACTCTTTTATGTTGACAAGGTCTTCCAAACTCCTGCTTTAGTTTTCTGGTCTGCAAGATGAATAGAATAATTTCTGTCTACTACTACTGTTGAGATTCAGTATTTAAGTGTGTGCAGTGTTTTAAGAACATATGGAAAAATATTGTTAAAGGGCTAGCATGAGATGAATTGCAATGCACTTCTCCATCCGGGACTGACATACTGCAAGAGAAATTTTTTTAGTTCTGTCTTGGCCTGCAACAGAGCAGGTGAGGAAGCAGTGATCTGAGTTAGCAAGCCTAGACAGCAAGATTCAGATCTGGGACAAGAGGCGCTAAGTCCACACATACAGCATTTGTATGCACATGTGTAAAATCATGGTCACAGGCTTCAAAACTGAGGTATGTCATGGCTTGACTTCCTGATAAATTCCTACTGCAAACAAGCCCTTTATCATTAGTTATTTTTTTTCCTGTTTTGTGTTGCAGGGTCTCAACAATTTATTATAAATCTCCCCCTTTTTGTGGCTTGAGGTTAGTTCTGCAACTTCTGCACTTATTTCAGAGTTACTCTCTCCTAAGAGGAAACTTTAATCTCCAAGATTGGAGAGAATCTGAATGCTTATGACACAAAACAGAAAGCAAGTAACAGTACAGTCCTACCTTTATGACACTTTCTTGATGCTCTCAGAGTACTGTGAATTCTAAGGAAAAAGAGTGGATGTTGTTTGACTTTGCTAGTTTGTCTCAAATGGATCTTTCTGATGTTCTGGTCTACAGAACCTAATGTTGCACATCTGCACAATGCAATTGGTAGCTATCTGCATGTAGATTATCTTTTAGTCACCTTAATCCAATGATGTGGAGAGAAAATTAGAAATACATTGCACAAATGTTTGTCATAGAGTAATGAGTGTGGAATTTAGGCTCCTGTAACCTCTTGAGCTGTTTGTTGTGGAGTATAAGGGCTTGAACTGCAAAGCTCGTATTCAGCTTTTTCTTAAATGCAGAATTTTATACATCTGTGGGTTGTGAGTTGGTCTGTGTTCTGCAGGTTGGCTCCTGCTGTCTGTAGTCAGAATGGAAATGATTACAAAACAAATGGTGGATCTTCCTGCTGGTGGGCTCGCAGGCATATTAAACGCTTTGTATGGCTGATAGTTGGCTTCATGCATGTGTGAACAGCTCTCCTGTTCACTGCCTTGCTCCTTGGAGCATAATGAAACTTCAGACTCTTTCTTTGCCTCCAGATCAGCCCAGTTATCAGTCTGACCCATCATTTTTATAAGTGCTGATTCCCATGCTTCAACTTGTGGTTGCTGTTGGTATCCACTGTGTTTTATATTCTTCTCAGAAGTTCTGTGATAGTAATTCCTAAGTCGCACCTTCCCCATAGCTATCCATGGCTCTTTCCCTTTCCACTTAAAATTCCAGCGCAGGATCAGCTCTTGGTGAAGTTGTCTCAGGCTGCAGTTTCCTCAGCAGCCATTCCCATGTTGTGTATTTCTAAGAAAGCTGTCAAGATATAGCTTGGGCTAAAATCTATGTAATCTCTAGTGTTTGTTTCATCCTGTTAAAAGCCAGCCTTGAGGTCTGAGACAGTTTCTTTCTTCAGCACTCGCTTCTCTTTTTGTGCATATGTGAGTCTCTTGCAAAGAGCCACTGAATATTTTTCCATGCTACTTACACCATACATCTCTGGCTCCTTACTGATCTTCATATTTTAAGAGTAGTTTGAAGTCTATCTGTTGGTCTTGCAACATGCTGAAGAATAGCTGTTATTTGCCTTTTAATAGCACAAGAAATATCTGAACTACCCAGTTCAGAAAATAAATTAGCACAAGCCTGATCTGAAGCTATGCCACATTACTCTTATTTTGTTATCTTCACTGTTCTGGATCTGTAATATAGTTCTTTTAAATACCATCAGTAAACTCAAGAGAGTGCAAAAGTTGTTCACTAAGTCAGAGTCTCAGCTGGTTTAGATAATAAGCTGGTATTTGTTTGTTTCTTCTGTTTCTAATGCAGTACTAATGCTTTACAGTATATTGTACAACATACCAAAAGTTGAGCCAAGAGTAATTCTTCAGATTTACCCTCCCCTAATGTGCAGCACAAACCAGCAATACTTACAGTCTTGACTCACTCAAAGGGGAAGGATTTAAAAATAAAAATAAAATTTAAAAAAAAAAAAAAAAAGAAAAAAAAAAAGAAAGGAAGAAAGCCTATCTATGGATCTCCTTTGGGGAGAGATTTTGGGAGTTTGCAAGACTTACAACCCCATGCACAGAACTTTTAGCAGTCAACTATATCTACTACATTCTATCTAGATATTGCCCAGCTGAAACACTGGAAATGCCTTAAAACACTCAGTGTTTTTATCACCGGCATATAGTAAGTTCAAAGCATCAGCAAAGCACTTTTATAGGGTAGGCATTATGTCTACTTTGGAAAATAGTGTACAAAGAATTCATTGTATCACTAAGCTGTCACAGCTACTTAGTGACAGAGCTAGCATTAGGAAATGTGTGCCTGGACTTCTCTCTCTTATTACCTTTTGAGAGAGAACAAAGGTGTATGCAGAGTTAATGGTAAAAGAAAGAAGAAGTCTGAACTTTTTTTTTTTTTTTTTCTCTGCAAATGTATTTAGGGACAAAAGGATGAAGGTGTGTTTCATATTGGTGTCAAGTCTTTAGGGCCAATAAAATCAGATCAGCATTAAATCTTAGTCAGGAATGAAAACGAACATCAATAAAATTTAAGATAGGAACTTGTCGGGCAGCTTCTACATTGAAGTGGATATCTAATACTCTGGAGGAGAAGATTAAGAAGTGGCTGTAGTATAAGAAGTGCATAGCATGAAACTCCTTTCATATATTCATATTTAAGGCGTGGTACAGCAGTCATGGGTTATTAGCTTTTTGTAGATACTTTTGACAAACAATTTATTGTAAAACAGACCATAGTTATCCTTAATAAACTCAAGGGAAAGCCAATGGCAGAATAAATTTGTTGAACTAACAACACTACTACTGAAAACACTTTTCTAGATGCTGCATGTTTTGATGGTTCCTGGACTCAGACAGCACAGCTAGAGGCATGTGCCATAACTATCATATGACAGCAGAAGCTGTGTGTCTCCATACCATGTAAAACATTTTGCAAAACAGTGTAGCCCAAAATATGGAAGAGTTTTTACCAAGTTTTGAATATACTCGAGCAATTATCTTTCACCTGTCACACACACTGCTCTCCTGCTGCACCTTGAAGTCCAAGCATCTTGTTGTGAATTATTTTTATCTTTGTCTTAAGAACTCTACAAATTTATCCTACCCTTCCCTGAGAAGGTCTCTTCTGGGCTACTCTCTCATCAGTGAGTGGCATCACAATCTCAACTCATGGCATCCAGCAGCTTCTATGCTCCTGTCTCAATCTCCAGATCTGAAGATACGCTTTTGTCTTATCTGAACAGCCTGTTATTGATTTTCTCCTGGTTTTCCACAGTGTTTGCTGTGGAAGGAAAGCAGTGTCCTGAAAATATCCTGCCCCAAAACACTTCTTTATCCTAGGCTTCCTTTCTCACATGTTTGCCCATATCTATCTTATCCTTTTGGAAGAACAGCTAGTTCAGCAGAGGGACTGCAGAAAGCCTGTTGCTAAACATCAGCTATCCAAACTAGGCTATAATTTGTTTCTCTTCAGTTTTTCTCAAAACTGAATTAAAGAAATTAGTTCCTAACATTACGATATTTGCAGTTTAATATTGAACTTCACACTGGAGGCTCAGCTGCAGTTTCTTGAGAAATACTTCAGACTAAGCTGTTGTAAAGAATCCAAGGAATATGCATGATCTTGTGAATTTTAATAGCAAGCATGTGAGATATAAAGAGTTGCTAGTTGCAGTGAGCAATTAATGTAGAGCTTCATCAGAATTGCAACTGATTGCCCAGAGTGCATCAATTGCTGTCATTTGTGAGTTTGTAAAATGCACAGCATGAATCTCAAAAGATGTGATCCAACTGTGTTCACTTGGGTTAATTTGAATGATATGAAAAAATAATTCAGTACTCTTAAGTGTAATTCTCCAAGAGTAGGCGCTTTATAATTGGGAAATATCAGAAATCTTGTCCTAACATTGTTTACTGTTACAAGAGGGCACAGTCTATTTTTCATCAATTGACTGCAACGCCCAGCTGTAGTTCCAGTAGCATTTATGATGGTGTTTCCAAATAGTTGAATAAATCTCTTCTTTTTTTTGTTCTTGACATTTTCAAAAATTTACTTAAAACTAAGATACCAGTAAAAGAAAAAAATAATGCTGTTAGACCCAACCTCATTTCTGGTAGAGTCAGTGTGGATGTCCTCAGTTATCACAAACTTCCAAATGAAATTCTCTTTTTTTTTTCTCTCTCTTAGAGAACACTTCGGGCTTGGATTGACTTGGTTTTGTGTGAATTTCACTGCTATCAGTCCAATTGTGATTTATCTTAATGTTGGAGTAAGGTTTGCCAAAATAACCTGCAGGACTGATCTTCCCTGCAAAATAAATAACGTGCTTCGATAGTGCTGTCTTCTGCATATATTTAAGCAGTGACCTGGAGGAGTGGGTTGTTATTCCAAGTAGTGAGAAATTACCTTGAGTCTAGCTTCTAAGGTGTGTGATTTTATTTGGATAATCTCAAATGTTATTTTTTCCGCTATTAACAAAAGCCAAAGGGGGATGTGTCATGCTGTGATCTCAGCACAAAAATGGCTTCTTGCATTTTTCTGAGTTCATTTTCTGTTCTGAGTCCTAATTTTCAAAGAGGTTTCATCTAATGATTCACATTTCCGTTTTAAGTAAGTTATGTAAATATAAATTTGTCGTTCTTAAATTAGAAAAAGCTCTCATTTTATCAAGGAAATACTAGCTGTATTTTCTAGAGAAATTACTAGGAAAAATAAGATGCAAAGAACAAGATATTCCAGAATTTTAGTGACACTACTTTGAGCCATAAGATATTTTCCCCTCTTTCTCTTCCCCCCAAATATTGATGAGAAGAGACATGGCTGATTTATGTCCTGTCTCCTCTTCTTTCCTCTGGATAATATCAGACCAGACATGTTTGGAAAACAATAATGCACACTCATGTATTTTGTTCTACTTTATTATGGACTGTTTACCTATAAGTTTTAGACTCTTTCTATATTATTTATTTGTCTTTCCCAATACGCTTTTGTGGAATAAGCACTTAGGATAACGAAGCCACTGAGTAGCAAGGCTTCACACACCACTGTAAGAGATTTCAAAAAGTGCCAGTAAAACTTCTTAGTACAGTGTACCATTCTACATTTTTAATAAGTTGCATTTCTTTTTAGGACAAATTCCTTAAAAATACCTTAGTTTATAAAAATGTGTTAAGTGTTGTAAGTGGTAGGAATTTAAAGTTTAAAGCCATTACATTTAAATTTGCAGGCTTAGGAGATAGAAGAAATGCACCCAAGCAATTTTCCCTTGTATCAAAGTATTGCAAAATATGTCGGATATCAACAGCTGAATGGTAAAACCTTCAGTTCAGTTGGACTAAAAGATGTTGACTATTAAAACAGCCTCAGCCCAGTATTCAGACTGCTGTGTGCTTAGCTGGCTTATTGTTCAAGTCTGTTGCATTTTCAAACTGTCTGAAGCTATTGATTAGTTTGAAATATTACTGATATTTTGGGTAGAAATTGATTACTGGTGAAACTGCAGATTAGGCTGAAAAAGAAATGAAATAAAATGAAATTCAGTAGACAAAGATCTCCATAATGAATTGTTAGTATGTACCTACAGCATGTAGAACATACAGTTCACAGCTGTTCATTCACACTTACTCTTTCATATATTTCTGAGCCTGAAGTTGCAGAGAAGCAAAACTTGTGGTGGCTTAGGAGGGGATGTTGGTTTCAGCATATGGGTGTTTTATCTTCTAGGTGATTTCTGCTCCCTTTTGAAGCCACTGCATCTATAAAGGATGATAACTGAATTTTGTTTAACGTTTCGAAGTAACCAGGGATCTATGTGGGTCTTACTTGCACTAAGTGACTGGCAAGTTTTTTCCTTCCTTTCTTAATAACCACCTCATTTTGTAAGATTATTGGTGTATTGGTTAGTCAAACTTCTGTGCATTAGTGGTTACTACCCTAATATTCTACAGACCTGTTAAATTACCCTGGACAATCGCAGATGGAGTCATATATCCAAATTCTCTCTTCCTCTTGTCTTCAAAATTGACTGACTGCTACATACAGTGAAGTAAAACTGCATAATTACTTAAGGATAGCCATGAAACAGGTCAGTATAAGTAGCCAGCCTGTGTCCAAAATGCATTCAGTGAAAGTCAGCAATTACCACAAGAGAAAGAAAATTCTTTAATGAACATTGTAGAAAAAGTGTTCCATGTAATCCTAGACAAGAATTACTTCATTTCTGCGACAGTAATAGAATACATTGAGCACTAAGGACATATGCCATGCAATGTTCCGTGGTGCCGGTAGTCATCTGCCTGTAAAGGCTGATTAAATAGAGGGCAATTTTTGGACCAGGGAGAGCCAATACTCCTGTAGTCCCCTGTTGTCTGCTTAAAAGGTAAATGGAAAGGCTCCAGTGCTGCAGGGCAGGCAAATAAATGTGGTTTGTTGGGGAATTAACAGTAAAGTGCTGAGGGGAATTCTAGCACCTCCTAAAGCTGCTTTGTGCTGCTTCCTTGCAGTACCAAAGAGAGCAGCCTGAACAACCACTGTCCTCACTTCTAAAATGTTGGCACTGTGTGACAGTGTGAGATACGATGGGGTTAGGGAGAGTGTTTTAAAATGGTTCAGAAAAGCTGTGTAATTACAGCAGCCCATTGAGTTGTTCCAGTTTGCTTCCAAGACATGAGTTTGCCGTGACCCACTGTCTTGAAGGCCTGAAGGAATTAACTGGGAGGAATCTACAGAATTAATAAAACTAATGACATTGAGTTGTGCCTTACATTCCTCTCCACACACCTCTCCAAACTTGAACGTCTGTAATACTGCCTTTCTGATGGGCTTGTCAAAACATCAAATGAAAATGCTGGTACTGTGAATTATCTGATTGAAATCGGCCACGAGCCCTAAATAGGGCTTTGTAAAAAGCATTGCATTAGTTTAGTTCATATTCCCATCTAGTTGTTAGGAAATAAACTAGATACAGAAAGATACAGAAAATAGATAAAAGCTAAATATAGAAAGAATTATAAATACATAGCTTGCTAGATAAATATTAGTTCTCTCTGAGGTGCTCTGAGATGTTCATCTGAGTGTGGGGCTTTAGTATCCACCTTATGTATCCAGGGTTTAGGAGTGGTGGTAATGATTGGTGATACCTTTAGTAAGTTCACTCTCTTTCTGAACACTTGTCTCTACATCAGCAAACAGGGGTAACAACATGTTCGTTCCCACAAAGGTATTGAGATTTAATGTCACTGAGCTTAGGAAAGACTGTGTAAATTTGAAGCTCTGAACCAAGAAGGGGAGGTGTGTGGCCTAAGATCTGCACTTGTCCATCAAAACCAAGGACCATTAGCAGCTGTTGAGGAAGCTAGCAAGTATGAATTAACTAAACTGTGTTTTTTACTGAGGAAAAAGGAGGTATGTAGATTCTGACTTTCTTGCAGTTCTGTTAAGGAGCAGGAGTTGTGTCTAGCTCTTCTCTCAGCCTGGAGCATGGCGGTCTGGCAGAGCAGAAGTGAGGCACTATGTGACTTCGGCAGCATTCCAGACAACGCTGTTTCCTCATATCTATCAGTAACAAACAAAACAACAAAAAGCCCTTTTGTTGAGAACATTGTGTGATCTAAGAGTGAGTTCAGATTTTTTTTTATTTTTTTTTTTGTAAGACATTCCCTTTTAAGCTGTGCTGTTTGCTGCTTGGAGAGTGAAGCAGGTCTTGGCTGTAAGATCTGTCTGTAGGTGTTTTCCTGCAATGTACTCCAGCTCAGCTAGAATCAGGCCAGAGGCTTTTATGGAGGTACATAGCTGACTTGGTAAAGGAATAAGTTGAATTCAGAGAGCTGTCATTATGCGGAGGCTGCAGGGGAGGGCGGAGGAACATCAAGGCCTGTTGAAACTATCTAGAGCTCTGGGCCATTGGCAGAGCTTGAAGGAGGGTGGCATTTCTTCTAGGGGGATGACTTACACATGCAGACAGGTCTCTACAGGCTGAGGCAGCACACAGCACGGGATGTGAAGGCCTTTGGGGCACACAAACCCTTTTCATGGAGCAGGGCAGCACAAGGGTGCAGCAGTGCAGATTTTGAAGGTTACATTTGTGTTGGCTGCCTTCCTTGTTCCCAGAGGAGGAAAGGCTAAAGACCTCAGGCTATCTCTGGGTGGTAGCTGTTTCAACTTAAAGGCATGTAGCTGCTTGAGAACAGCATGCTTTTGTTTTGTTTCTTTTTTTCTCCTGGTGGAAATTTTATCAATTTATTATGATAATTTTTAAGCAATTGGTGAGATGTGAATACACACTTCTCCAGAAGGAGACTTGCATAACTTTGTACTTTTCCTATGCAAAGCAGAATAAATTGGATGTAAATACAGTGGCCAGTTTCTGAAAGATTCCTCAGTTTCTTCCAACTCCTATTTATATTCAATGAAATCCAGTGCCTATAAAATTACTTCGGCTGCTGTGAATTGCCTTACTGAGGGAGGAAAAAGAAATTTGGGTAGAGATACCTGGCAAAGCAGGAACTGGAAGTCCTGTCCAAGGAGCTCTAATATGGTGCAGCTAGCAGCACTGTGTCTTGTGCAACAGGTCTCCAATCCTTCTTCTAAAAGGTGCTTGTGAGACTTTTAGAGAATCATTACTTTCATGTTTTCATGCTGTTGGCTGCATAACCAACTTTTTTTTCCCTGGATGTGATGCACGTGAAAATAGGAACAGATGAAATAACACTGAAGCAAGGCCAATGCTTTTTGCTAGATTGCTTATTGGATTAGGAAGTATTTCTCATTAGTTTATCAGTGGTTTGTTTGTGTGCGTATGTCTGTTACTCAGGGAGTTGTGCCAAATTCTGTTGACGTAGGTTGAGAATACAAATTCTAACAGCTCTCAGCATAGAGGCCTTGTCTTTGCCGTTAGTGGATGGTAGGTACCGTGCCTTCCTATCTGAAAACATCCATCTGACACGAGTATCACCATTCTAGCCTATGTCTCTGTCATATATAAATGTGTGACTTTTGTTTCAATTGATTTGTATTAGCAACAATTACTAAATGTGAGCACTTGTCTGTTTATGTTGTGCTTTCTTTGTTAGACCACAACCATTTCAGTACAATAGGTAAATACCTTTGTTATTTAGGTCATGACCAAGTGTCAGAAGCAGCATTTGATTTTGAGCATATTAATTTTGTATGTTACAAGGGTTTTTTTTTGCTTGTAATGACTTGTCTCTGTAGCATGCTTGGTGTTGTCTTTATTCATCCCTAAGGAAACTCAGTGTGATGAGGCTGAAGACAAGATCAACTTGGGAGCATGGGACTTCTACTTGAAAGAGCAGTGATTAGATGTGGTGATTTGCTTGAATTTCAGAAGATAAGAAGTTGGAATTTTTCCCTTGTATATACTTTGTATCAGTCAAAATATGTAGTAATAGTAAAATTTGTAGTAATAGTTGTGATGTAAATATGCTTGGTTTGGTTCTGCAGCTCAGGACTGTCAGTTGCTGTAGTGTGGAAGATTTTCATCAGAGAAGCTAGTTTTCCTTTGGGATGAGCTCCTGTGAGCAGCACTGCACTTGACATTTTCTCTTGAAAACTTTCATTTTGTGTAGGAATTCTCAGTGTTGCAGTTTAGACTTTGCCTCTTTCTACCTGATTTCACTAAAAATGCTCAGTTTTATAAGAGGTTTAACCCTTGTGAATATTATAACAAATCCTGCTGAGTTCATTAGGATCTCTGAGCAACTCTTGTAGCAAATAGTAGTGATGCTGAAAAACACGTCCCTGGTGAAACAGAAGCGAAAGAAAAAACAAATTCAGTAAGTAGCCTAGTTGAATATTACAAGTACCCTGCTAATTTGACAAACTGGTAATTTAGAGTTCTTCTGGGTCGACTTGTGCTGGTCTCAGGGAGCTGCAGCAGGTTCCTAAGGAGAAAGCTGTGGTTCTCACAGCTGTTTTGAAGTGTGCTGCCTTCACTCCAGTTTGCTCACCGTTCTCTTTTTCTGTTTCAGGCTTGTTGCCTGCCCATCTGGCTTTGTGGTGTTGCTTGTCGTGCTTTCCCTCCACTGGTGCCTACACACTGCACCATTGTTTTGACCTGTTGCTGAATGCCTCACTAAAAGCTCTGTGCTTCAGGGAAAGGGAGAGGTTCCTTCCTAAAGACTGGTGTGAAAAATCGCTGGGGAGCAGTAAAACTTCCGTTCTTTCTCCTCCAGCAAGCTGAGTCAGCACCCCAGCCCTACTGGCTGTCATTCTTCACGTTCTCTACAGACGTTGAGTACAGTGAAAACCACAAAATACATAGACTAATAAGAGTAGAGTAGTTTAAGTTTATTGCAAGTCTTCGTGTGCTTACTCCTACAACTCAATAGGAAGACTTTAATAAGTGTTTTCCTAAATAGTGTTGCTTGAAAAACGGGGAATTCTGCTCTATTCTTTTAACAAATAGCCATTTCATGAGAAGTTGTTTTTTCTTCCTCCTCTCTTGGTACATGCCAGAAGACCTTATACCTTCACTGGTTTCTGATTGATAGTTCTGCACTACGCTGCCTTTAATTTTGCAGTAAACTAACAAGGAGGCCGCGACCACAAAGTTTACAGAAAATGACTTATTTACTCAATGGGATTTACAAGGATGACAAAGTCAGATTTAGTAGTTGCAGTGTGGTCCTAGGAAGGGCAGGAGGAGGAGTACTTGAAAAACTGTACTGTATAAATAATCAAACAGAAAATAGTTTGCTTATTCTTCCATGTAAAGCAATCATATTTCAATTCCTAGACCAACTCTATCCCAGGACCCGCAGAAGTTTTCAGCATGTGCAGGAATTACACTATTCCCAACAAATATTGGTGCTGGGAGCTCACATACCTTAAATAAGTGTTTTTATTTTTCTATTTCCAGAAGATTGACATTGAAATTGGCATTGTGCTGAAATCGCACCGCAGGAGGGAGATGTTATTTTCACCATGGATTAATCTTAGAATTAGCAATGACCTGTCTTAGAACAGGAACACTGCTTTCCTAGAGAATTTCTCATTTCCTTTCCTATAAAGATGAGGGAGATAATCAGAGAAGCAGGCATTTTTTTAAGCTATCTAAAATTAGGAACTTCAAAATGCATTCTCTCTTTCTCTTTGTGTTTCTCTTCATTCATTTCACCAGCTGCAAGTGAATAGACTGAAGGGTCAAAAGGTTTATTGACTTTCATTGGAAACTAACTGAAGCAAATTTCCAGTGTTACTAAACGAACTAGCTGAATTTTTTTTTCATGTACAGTCATGGGCTGAAGAAGTCCCATGTTCTTCATTTGTTGCCAGGGAAACAGTAGGAACCAGTAACAAAACCTCCTTACTGTTGCACACAGGAGGACACAGTGGAGTGCAGAGAGATATAATGATTTTGGTGACTGTTCGTGCCATCAGAAATGAAAGTACCTCTGGTAATAAAAATATTTTGTTCCATTAATTGAAGCTGAAAACAGAAGCTGCTATTAAAATACTATGCATTTTAGTGCGATAACATTAAAGCATTATGTAGCAGTTTTCTTATTGTTGAGTATTCTGCTGGAAGAAAACAAACACATGATGGGCATTGAGCCTCTCAAGTGGAAGCTATACTTGGCTGGTAATGATGTCCACTATCTGTGGAAAGGAACCGCAACAGAGGCAACTCCTTCTTACCTACTTAGACAATGGATTTGGCAAGTCTCCTGTCCTAAACTGGGTATATCTGATCTGTACTTCAATGGCAGATCTCCAAGGAGAAGTTGAGGAAGTGCTACTGTTCATTCAGTGCAAGGCACTCTTTCTAGTAAATCTGCTTGGACTTGTGACCCCAGACTGTTTCCAGGCACTGTTTTGAATGGAGAGGTAGTTTCTTTCAAATGTGGCCTCTAGCAGACCGAAGGAAAATATCTAGTCTTCATTCATCTAACACGAGTTATTTGTAAAATATGGAGACGTTATGATCAGAACTGAGTACTCAGTTTTCTTCTTTGAAATATAAGTAATCATGGAATGGCTTGGGTTGGGAGAGACCTTAAAGAGCTTCCAGTTACAACCCTGTGCTGTGGGCAGGGCTGCCTTTCATCAGCTGAGGCTGCACGGAGCCCCATTGAACCTGGCCTTGAGTGCTTCAAGGGATGGTATGTTCACAGCTTCTCTGGGCAGCTGTGACAGTGCTTCACCTGCCCAATGAGCAAATAATTTTGTCCTTATGTTTAATATAAATCAGTCTTCCTTTAATTTAAAACTATACCCACAAAAAAGTGACACAGCTTTTGCACTCCATATCTCTTTTGCCTGCTTGTATATTTTCTCCCCATCACACCCAGTTTTTTTTTTAAATTCTCTGAATAGATTTCATTCCATCTCAAATGATATTCATATAAGCATTTAAAAATAATGGAATTAAAGTACATCTTTTAGATTCATGAAAGAGAGTTTGGGGGAAAGTTAACATATTCTTTAGATGCGATGTACTAGAGTCCTGTAGTATGAGCACTCAGGACTTTAAACAATGTCTGTAGGATTGGAGAGTGCTGAAAACATACAGCTTTGCATGCTAAAGCATCATTGATGAAATTTTTAATCTATGAAAAATTAAATAAACCTTTGCAATTTCCAGTAATGATTCTGTCATTGGAGATATGAGCCTTTATTAGAAGATGTATGTATCAAGGGAAGTTCTCTGAATTAGAGTGTCCTACCTTTTTTTTAATTTAGAGATGGAGATGAATAGGGGTCTGCTTTCCTCCTGTTAGCTTGTAGTTTGTGGTTTGTCAGTGAGAGCTTGGAGCACTGTGCATACCTGCAGAGTGAGATTCAAACTGCGTTATATTGTATGCACAGAAATAAATATTGGTTGATGATACAGGAATGCACAGCTGCACCTGATGGAAGAATTTTGCAGTAAATGAGGCTGCGGAAGTGTGACAAAATTTAATGCCACGTTAAGTGCTTAGCTAACAGCCCCTTGATTTGTACTTACAGGAAAGCTGAATGGCTCTGCTGGCTCTGCCAACTTGCAGAAATGAATAATAATTTTTAGTTAATTCCAAAATAAGCATTCTAAATATGCATATGGCTTCATCTCCGAGGGTATTCATTTTCAAGATAATATTTAAACATAAGTTTAAGTAGTGTTTAGCTATCAATGAAGTCATGGAACTAAGATTACTCTTAATTCCCATCCTCAAAACAAGTGAGAGAGGAGCATTTACTTGGCTGGGACTGCACCTTTTTAAAGTCACTTTTTAAACAGGTGTCTAGAATATTGTTAGTGTTGAATGCTTATTGAAGGACACATCAGAAGTTGAAAAGTAAATTCAGAAGTGTAACCAGAGTTAAACATAAAGGGTGAAAAAATGTACAGTCCTACAGCTAACAGAGCTGTGGAGATCCCAGCTGAAGAGGAAACCAAAACTTCTGAAAGATTAAAAAAAAAAAATGCAGCTGAATTTGTCTCATTCATTTTTTATTTTGATTTAAGTGTCTAGAATTAGTTTTCTTTGAAGAAGAGCAACAAAAAGTCCGTTTAAGTTGTTTCAGTCTTTTTGTGTCTTGTTTTAAGAATGAGCTTTAAATATGGTAGCTTTTCTTTAGTATGTGATACATAAATAAAATACATGATGGTACAGTGTAAGATTATCTTGGCACAGGTTTGGGATGACTACATCGCTTACAGAGCTTTTGACACTTGTGAATAATGCAAAAGTGTGCCAGTGAAAGGTCTTTATCCTACCAATATATATATGCATGGAGGTTTTTGTTAGTGTGCTCTGTTTCAGCACATTTTTTAGTATTTATTGTGAAAAGCTTTCACTTCTATGTGATATTGCACCGTATGCCTGCCAGAATAGCCCCTATGGCTTCAGATTTTGTGACATGGTGAAAATGAGCAGCTGTGATCTATTCAAAAGGATAAGGCTTGCATCCCATTCTTTATCTTTCCCTGCTCTTAGCTGCCCACTTATTTCATTTGCCTTGAACCAGTTTCTTGTGTGTTTGGCAGTATTGCAAGATATACCTTAAGAATCTTAGCTTAGGTGCCAGACCAAATAAGCCTGTTACCCACCATATGTGCATTCACTGCAGTGCTCATAAATGCGCTGTCCCAGTCGTGCAACCTATGGTTAGCCTGGGAAGGGTGGTGGTAACCAGCTGAAGTTCCAACAGAGCTTGCAGTCTGTGGCAGAAGAGCACAATTGATATTACTGTGGGACTCTGATGGTCCTGAACTCCTGTGAGTAGATCAAGACTTGACGTAGAAGGTTTTCAATTTAGTCCTGACTGATGCAGTCTGTAAAGCTCTTGGGCAGCACCATGCCTGCAACCAAACAGAGATGGGTTGGCTGAAATGAGTGGGGAAGAAGAGCGGCAGCCTTGGAAAAGGCTGTGCTGACTCCATCACATTTTTTGTAGCTCACGTTGTGCTGGCTGGCAAGGATGCAATGCCACCACTGTAGCTATGAGTGTGATCTGACAAGAGCTTATGTGGGATCATTAGAAAGGGAAAATAGTGTCATGTCATACTACTTAGTGTTAGAAAGCGGGAGGAAGACATGATCAAAAGGAGGGAGCCACAATGGAGGAAAGAGGAGAGAAATTTGTCTTCCTTTTAGCAGTATCAAGCTATTAAATTATTCCAGTAGCATCATGAAACCACATCCAGTAGCATGTAGGATTGTTGTGGTTTAACCTGGCAGGTGGCTCAGCAGCACACAGTTGTTCACTCACCTTCCCCTTCCCAGTGGAATGGGAGACATAATTGAAAAATAAAATAGAATCTTTGGGTTGAGATATAGCTATTTACTAAGATAGATAAAATGAGAAGGATAATAGTTATGACTATATAGAGATGACTATTTATAACAAGTGATCCACTGCCTGCTGACTGATGCCCAACTAGCCCCTGAGCAGCAGAAGGGAAAAAGATGAACTCCTACCCCTTTCAAAACTTTCCTTCCACGTGATGTCATATGGTATGGAATATCTCTCTGGCCAGTTTGAGTCAAATCTCCTTATTCTGCCTCCTCCCAGGAACTTTTGCTCCCTTTTGTAGGTAGGGCAGTAGAAAATTAAAATACATTTGGCTCTGTACGCCAACAACTGGAAACATTGGTGTGTTACCAACACCATTTTTCTCCTAAAATCAAAATGTAGCATCATCCCAGAGACAATGAAGAAAAGGAACTCTGTCCCATCTGAAACTAAGACAAGGATTCCAGTTTCCCTTTCTCCTGTCAAATACAGCTGAAAACAGGCTGTTTCACAGAGTTTGTCAAGAGTGGACACTGTTTTTGATGCAAGTATGAGGATCATTTTGATTCTTTACAACAAAAAACCCTACATAGTATATTTTCTGTAACTTCTATCAATCATGTAAGTAAAGACCAATTGTAAATGCAGAAATGGCAGCCACATAGAGGTCCAAAACAGGTGAGAGTCAGAGTAGGGAATTGTCTGAACGCTGTGTCTTTGCCTGAAGTATTCCAGTCCTTCCTGGGCTGCTCTCTGCCTTTCTAGATCTGTAAAGATTAATTTCCCTTCCTATCTCTGCTTGTCTGTTTGCAGGTTATCTTGACGAATCAGATTACCACATCGTTGAGCAATGGCCTTGCAATCCCAGCAGACCTAGTGTCTCCAGCTCATGATTTGTCCCTGTCTGAAGGTAAGAGATTGCTCCTATTAGAACTGAAACTCTATAGTGACACAAAACCATATTGTAACTCGCAGTCTTCAGTATGATGTATAGAGGTCTATGAGAGTCAGGTTATCAAACCTAACATGAAATAAAGGGAACAAGTTATTTTTCAATTGCTTTGAAAATTAAAAAAAAAAAAAAAAAAAAAACAAAAAAAAAAACAAACAAAAAAACCCACAAAACAAAAGAACTATTAACTGACCCTTTCCTAGGGGCCTGGAACAAATTTTCAAGCTGTGTTCATTTGTAATAATGTGTTACTTGACATTCTACTTTCATTTGCATATATTTAAGATTTAATTTTTCTCCTTCTGGAGTTGTAAGTAGAGTTAATGTACAGGCTAGGCCACAAGTTTAATTTTTTTAATGATTATTGGTAATTCCAAAGAGAAACAACTGGATACAAAGGAAGGACAGCAAATGCTCATTCCTGTTGCTTCTATTATGCTTGTCCTGTTTTTCAAACCCAGTGCCTCAAACTGCAAGTCTCAATATTGTGTGAATGTAATAAGAGCTTTTTGTGTGATACCATGTACTGCTTTATGTCTTCGTGTAATGTAATGCCGTAATTTCGACTCTTCCCACTGGAGTAGCCAGAGTGCCCTTAATTAGGGACTGATACAGAGGAGCCTGTTACTTAGAGTTATGTTCAATTGTAGGCCTAAATGTCTGATGAGAAGCAATGCTCACCTTTCCTGCAAAGGTGTGATAATTGAATGTTGAAATTTTACTTTGTATAATATGGTTATCTATTTCCTGTCTTTCTTCATTGAGCTTCCCGGTGGCTTTGGTCAGCTTATCTTTGTTCTGGCTGATCACAGCAGCCCTGTCAAGCTTGTCTGACCTAATATCAGAAAGCTCGGTGGCAGGGGTAAAAGCTGCCATTATTTCTGCAGCTCAGTAGATGAGAGGAAGATATTGAAGATATATTAAATGGAACATTAAAGAGCAGCAAATAACACCACTGTAATGCTTTGACACTGACTGTTCTCTTCATAATGTTGTCAATAGGAGCCTGGGCAAAACACGGCTCATTAAATAATTTTGAAATTGCGCTTGTGAGTTTTGTTGGCTCCATCCATTGATAAAGCATCTCTCAATTTCATTGCATGAATTTCACCCCCTATGTCTGTCAAAGAGTTGAGATTTGGTAACTAGATTTGAAAGGGAAAGGCATCATTTTTTCAACTGTATGATTTCTTTCTTGGCACAAATATGTTACACATTGCCTGATTGTCTCCCAGGGTTGGTCTGACATCCATAATATTTATTTCTATTTTGCAAGGAAAGAGTAGTTAGGTGAGTAGTCCATGCACACAAAGCAAATATGTTGCAGTCAGAAATAGACGCCAGATTCATGACTGTGTTCTTACCTCATTCTTCCTTTTCACTCATCACTAACTTAAGCTGAGTTTGAACCAGTGACCTAGATGTGAAAGGACCCGTAACACGTTATTAGTTCTGTAAGCAAATCAGACCTCTTGGTTTTGTATATGTCTAATATGTTGTTTTAATCCTATCTGAAGTCAGTCCTTCGCTGTAAATGGTTTGCTAAAGGGGTGATCTTTCTGAGAGGCAGAAATGAAAATTTCAAACTGAATGTATCATTAGAAAGAAATGAAATGTTTACAGTGGCTTTTGTTTTTGCTTCTGATCATGCTTTAGAAGGGAGTTTCATGGGTTACGTGTTAGATTAGGCAAGGAACCAAGGAAGCTGTTCATTTGATGTGTGACAGAAGGTTAATCTGATGAGCAAGCTGAAAGGACATTGTCAAGCTGTTTCATGTTCAAAATTTGTCTTCTTTAAAATCAGAATCTAACATATGAAAACTTGTCCTAAAAACTTTAGATGTTTATGAGAATAATAAAGGCTTTATAAAAGCAGAGTGTAAAATCTCCCACACTTAAGTAGCAATGTAAGAGCTGTTGAATTGTGCTTGTTGGTATTTCTTGTAGGAAATGGTTACATTCAGCTAAATGCCCTGATCTGTGCATACTTCTACTTTAAGACAGAAAAAAAATGCTTAGTTTGCTACAAATTAATGTTGAATAAAATAGGAAAGTTTCTGTAGCTATGAACTGAGTCCTTGCATTCATTTGGCCTTAATGTGTTTGCCAGGTTATCCTCTGGTTTGGTATGTTTCTCTTCATACCATATGACACTTCAAAAGATTCGGACACAGAAGTCTGTGACTTCTTTTCTGAAAGAGAAACTCATATTTATTAGACATAGTGTTCTTACGTGGCCTTATTGCAAACTCTGTCATCACAGGGAATAGACTTGGTTGAGCATGATGAGAATGCTGCTGTTTGCTTTTTATGCTTGCTTTGTGGATTAACTTTTTAACTGTTCTAGTAAATGACAAGTTTAAGATGCCTGAAGATTGTTTTTAATTGTGGAGATGTCAGACCACTCCACGACCATCACTACACTTCAGAATGTGCCGTCAATAATTATTTAAATAATCATCTCTCTAATAATGAGATTTATTAGGCTAGGGGATTAAGCCATTATTTGTGACTGTGACTGTATTATTTTTATTTTTGCCAAGTTCACATGATTGGATTTTACCTAATATAGAGGATCTTTAGAAATGAATTCATAGGCAGTCTGTTTGAGTGCTTGCTGGAAGGTGATGTTTCTGTGTTTCACAAGTATTAGTCTTACAAAGCCCAGGTTTAGCAAAATTAAGCATATTGTTCTGTTGTATAAAGAGATAGGACAGTATGACCTACTTGATGTCCTTTCTAGTCCACCAGTGCCTATCCTAGTAATATATCTGTCAGCTGCAAGCTCACACTTCCTCTTGCACACATCAAAGATGAGCCTCACCTTTCTTGGAAGAAGATGAGGAGTGTGTTGGCATGAATGAGAGCAGAATCCTCCTCCAACCATGTACAAAGTGTAAGGCAAAAAAAAATCTGTCTCAGGCTTCTTGAGTCTCAGCTGGCACCTTAAAATATTTATTTGAAAAAGTCAGAATTATTTTGTGTTTAAAGTTGTCTGTAAACTCATGCTAACTCTGGGGAGGCCACCGTTCAGTCTTCTGCCATTTCTGTTCATCAAGCAGTTTGTCATATGCTTGCACGTTTTCAATGCACAGTGTGAGCAATGAGTTTAGTTTAGTCTGACCTTTTCATCTTTGTTACTGTGATCTTGAATTCTTTTAAGATGCTGAGCAGAAGTACCATAATATCTCTCACCCACAAAATTTTCCTGCTTGTGATCATGGGACTTCAGTCTACAGGCAGAATATTTTAAATTAGAATGTTTGGCTTCTTTGTGTTGCTTTGTCCTGGCCATTCATCTATCAGATTGTTGAAACATCTTACCCTTCAAGCCTTGGTTTAAAAGGTGTCCGATATATTTTTTTGCCACTTTTTTGTTGGTTGTGTTGTTGGTGGGGGTTTTTTGTTTTGTTTTGTTGGGTTTTTTGTTTTTTGTTTGTTGTTTTCTTTTTAGTTTTTCAAATTACTCTCAAAGGGAAAATAGTAAGTTGTAAGTTGACCTGCTGTTCACCTCAGAGTAAGATCAGTAAGATCTGTCGTTTACTACTTCTCTTCCTTCAAATCCCCTTTTTCAGTCCTGGTGCTGAATGGGAAGAAAACAGTGAAGGAATTGTCAAGAGAAGTGAGGTGGCGCCGGAGATGAGAGGCTGTTGTTTGGTTTTATTATTTTTTTTAATTTATTTATTTATGTGTATACAAATTGAAAGTTGGACCTAGAGGTGACTTAATAAAAATCAAAAAGAATATTCTGGGGAATCCAAACATTGCTGTTTTGCAGGAACGGTGAGCTTATGAATAGAGCAGCTGTTAAACAAGCTTCTAAAACACTTCTTCCTTGTAGCTTTACAGATAATGCAGAGTAAGTTATGTAGTACTCCAGATTTATATGAATTCAAATAAAAGTATAGCGCTTTGACAAGCTTTAAGCCTCTAATATTTTAACTGCATACTCTCTGTTACAGGCTGATTTACACAATTTTTTTATGATAGAGGAGGTGGTTTCACTTGTATCAGTGAAAAACTACTGTTATTTAAAAAATGAAACTATCTTAAGTGATAAAATTCATAAATTAATATCTTATCTTTTTAATAAGAATTCACCCTGTCTTTCTGAGACCCAAATATTTGGGAATAGTTAGTGAAAACATTACCTTTGTCATTTTTGTTATCATTATGGAATAATTTGGATGTGTGGAGAATTCTGTACTCAAGTTCATGTAACTTGAGTACAAGTTGTAGTACAGTGGGAAAAAGATCTTTTAACTGTGACCTCTTAATAGATCCTGTAAAGGTCAGTGAATTTTAAATTTGCAAAAAATCTATGAGTACAAATAACACTAGAGATACTTCCCAAGTAACCTGGCATTGAATTCCAACAATTAATCCACATCCATGCGTACCAGAGGTATGTTACCCAAGGCTGATGTGGCTGTGTGAACTCGGAGGACTAAAACACATACCTGAAAAGGTAATAGAGTTCTCTGTTTTTTTCATTTATCTTGATAGTGAAGTATTCAAATACAGCTTTTGCCCTCTACTGTCATGATGGAGCAGGGAAATATAGTGAGATTTGTATCTGTTTTTACTTCACAATATAAATTGCTACCGTCTATGTGATGGTGTTGTTGCCAGGCCCAAGACCATTTTCCCTCCATGCTGGGAGATCAGATCTAGATGAATCCATCAGCTACAGAGATGTGCATTCAGGTCTGAACCCAGGGTGTCTATGACTTTGTGTAGGAGTCAATCAACTTGCTCAACTCATTGATTCCAGTTCATGTGAAGTGTAACAGAACAGGTGGAATTGTTTCTAGTTCTTTATTGTGCTGCTGGACTTCATATCTAGCTGTCTTCTAAAAAACTACCCCAACACAGACCCTGTGATCCAAGTCAATGACACTGTGGGAAACTTTCTCTTCCTTCAGTCTGTTCTCTGCCTTTGAGTTATTCAGTTATTTTGATAGTATATTGAATGAGGAAACAAACAATCTAGGTTAGATGCATTTTCCCCTTGTGGATCATGCAAAATCTGCTCAAGATCAAAGAAGCTTCAGGAAGTCTTCAAAAAGAAGTTTAAAAGGCTCGTATGCACTGAAAGGTGAGAAAAGAACTCATCCTTAACCTGGTGGGAGCCAGGGTAGTATGTAGCATTTTCACAGGCACCTTTATAATTCAAATTGATAAATGTAAGAGAGGAGAAGAAAAAAAAAAAAGAAAAAAAAGCCTGCCTTATATAATGGGATTTCTTTCTTGTGCTTGGACTGTGTTCATGTTTCTAGTAACTGCTCCCAGTAATAATGGAGTAGGCACGTCAGTGCTTTGAGGAAGTGCACCATCATTACAGGGCCTGGAACAAATGATATTAACCATTAGGGGAAATGATATTGTGATTGTTTCTACATGATGCAGAACTGCGGTGGTATATGGAGCAGTTAGATTTCATGATAACATGTCAACCTGTACTGATCTTGATTGCTGTGTTTCAACAAGTGGGGGAAGTAGTGACATTTAACATCCAGCCAAATTTTAACGACTTTTTAATTGAAAGATAAATCTCTCAGTAAAACAATGGTACAGAGTCTATACATGTTTATGGAAGTTTCAAGCTGAATGACAGATGTAATCACTTGATCTAGACTATGAAAAGCTTGAAAACTGTCAGCAGGAGCATTCAAAGGCTTCTATACATCAGCTGAAGAGAATCTTTGTCCCTCCTTTTCTAATTGCTGAGATGGTGGAATACCAAGTTTTACTGCTTTGTTGTGGTTTCTTTCTGAGGGTGTGATATGACTTCCAATCTTTTAAGTGCAGTTTGTAATCCAAAATCCCTTCAGGTATATTTGTTGGGAATCATTCATCTATACATGATAACAGAAGTGCTTACAGTCATAGTTGAGTAGTTAGAAGATAGCATGTCAGCTGAGACAAAGCTAGACCAAGTATGTCTTGCACCATACAGCACAGTGAGATGGATTTGCATGAGAATTCTATTTCCCAATACTAGTTCCTGTTTTCCTTCAACTGCAATAAACTGAGAGCGTGCGCAAGTCAGTCAGAGAGTTTCATGGTATACAGATAGAAAGCATTATTTCAAGATTGCTACTTGTCATACCTTAACCATTTTAAAACAAGATTAACTCATGTTTCAGTGTGGGTGAATATAGACACTATGTTCTAATATAGGTTGGAATTTAGAATCTTATTTGTAACGTAACAGTAGCATTAGGAGACCTGGTTATATAATGGTAGTAATCCCATCTCCTTCTCCATTACCCTTGCCCTTTCTCTCTATTATATGCAAAATAGAAAAGAACCTGCATTTTTCTGTGGTCCTTCAAACTGGTGGCTTAAATCAGAAATACAAGACATGGTTTGGCTCTAGACTCATTCTGCAGCCCTACGTTGTACCCCAGTTTTGATGGAATGACCTTTCAAAATGCGTTATGAAAATGAATTCAAGGGTAGGAATTAAGTAAACACCTTTTGTCCCCATGCACTATGACCAATTACGTTTGCTTTATGCTGTTCTTAGGTTCTTAAGTTCTCCTTTAATCTGTATGAACAGAGGCTGAGGAAAAAAAAAAAAAAGAATCTTCATTAATTGGTAGCATCCAGTCCCATGTCTTGTGGAGTTCCATAGTGGATCTCTCTCCTGGTGGGACTGGCAGGGATCCAATTAATTTCCATACCTGAGGAAAACATTACAGTGAAGCACCTGAATTTGGCTTGCAGCATTACATGAAGCATATTGCTCACCTTCAGAACTTGAGCCATTCTGTGTGACCTTTGGTGCAGATGTTATGCAGACCATAAGAGGCAGGAAGAAAGGACAGAGAATGATTTCAAAAGTCAGATGTCTACGTTCTGGTTGTAGTTCCAGCTGGATTTCCTCTGGATTTACTGCAGAATGTTTGAAAATGTGGCTCCTTGTTAACCTTGAGCAGCCTGTATGATTGATGATTCCCCTTAGTCATAAAAGGAAGACATTGGTGTTTCTGCTTAATTTGTGTGTATTTCTTGCTTTATTACTGTAATATGATTTATTGTCTTAGATGATGGAAGTTTTATAACCTATTAGCCTTTTTTGGAGATTGAAGCTGGGTGCTCTGCTATGTGAATGAACTTCTTCGTAGTGGTGTTCTGCTGCTAAAAGGTTACATTCAAACCCAAATATAACAAGATAATAAAAACACAACGTATGGTTGGTGCACAATCTCTTTTTAATGAAAATAGGCAGCTTGAGCAGATTTTGCATGATCCACAATGGGGAAATGCATCTAACCTAGATTGTTTGTTTCCTCGTTCAATATACTATCAAAATAAAAAACATATAAGCATTCAGAGAAGAGCAACTGAAGTAGTCATACTGCTGTAGAGAAAGATAGGTGAAGAAGTGGTAGAAAGAAGAAATGCCTGGAGCTTAACTAGAGGAGGGCTTTGTGTATTCCGGTTTCTACTCCTAAGTTTCCCAGCATTGCTCCAATCTCATAGGCAAGCAACAGCCTATGGAAGATCTGTGCCTGAGCTGGTAGCTAACAAGGCAGATATCTCTGAAAAAGAGTAGAAAAGTTGGGGGCTTACACATGAATGATTTCACTATTAACAATGGAAAATTTGTTTGGAAATAAAACCGAAATCAGGCGCCACTACTGGGTAAGCAGCCACGACTCTTTGAAAGTAATTTGAACCATTTTGGTACCTGGTAGGGGAGCTGTTGTTTCAGGCTGGCACATGGACCTGTAACAGAGTCTCACAGGCACAGCTGAGTATCAAGAAGAAGCTTCTGAGTGTGAAATCTGTTAGACCAGCTGTTCCCAAATGGTTTCTGTTTGTGCCTCTGTTTCTGGTGATGAACTCACTCCAGCCGAGCTTGCGACCCTAAATACTAACATAAACAATCGAATCTCTGTCAGGCTTGCAACCCCACTCTGCGCTGCCCTGACCCTGCCGGAGGTTATGACCTCGGGTTTGGGAACCGCTGGGATAGACTGCCAGATAGTCCTGCAGGGGAACTGGTGATATGCCCCTTCCAGGCCAGGATCATCACAACAAATGCCTTTGGATCGCACAGTAATTTGTAGGCCCCTACCACCAGTTGGGGATTGTAGCCTATTAGAGCTGACATGTCACTTCAGTACATCAGGAACATCTCGGAGATCAAAAGGTCATAGTCCTCCCACGCTGCTAGAGCCTTTCTTCATGGACTCTCCCCTTCTCTCGCTCCCCTGTCAGTTGGCTGGCATCGAGCCCCAGCTCCCGCGCGGCGTGCTGACTGGGCTGCCAATGCTGAATGCCTACCAGCTGCAGCTCCTGCCCTGCCACCTCTCCTTCGCCTTGCTCTGCTCACAAGTTCCCAAACTCTCCTTGCTCATGTTTCTCTTTGTTGAAATAATTAGAAGCTATATTCAATGTAATTAAAAGCTATATAGGGCAATGCTAGCAGAGGTTTGCAAAGCCTTTTCCTGTGTTTTGTAGAAGTATAGTTGTTACTTACCTGTAGATGCAAGCACAATCTTCCAGATGCAGAATGCTGATGGCAAAATAAACAATAGAAGGCCTCATGGGGATGTTGTTGTGGTTTGTGAAATGAAGAGCTTTGATAAGACATGCAAGCAGCCTTTGTGGTATGAAACGCAAACTTAAAGATGGCCTAGTTGGAGATTTTTGTGCTTTGTTTTACTGCAGTCTTACAAGGGGCTTATAAGCAACAACAAAAATAGATTTCAAATGGGTTTTTCAAAAGTACTGTTTACCAGAGTGTAAAATAGTGACATTTTAATAGCTAATTGATTTTGATAGTCAAAGGCCAGTGACTTCATCCTATGCAGTCGTGGAAGTCAGGCTGTGGCATCGCTGTGTGACCTGGCAAGGTTGGGGCCTGCAAAAGGTAATTTATCTTAACATTTTTCTTTTTTGTGTTTTGACCCTAAAAAATGACTGTGAGTGCAGGAAGGAGAGAGGAGAAGATGATGCAGAAAAATTACTTAAAATTTGAATTAAAAAACTGTATTGCATAAAGTTTTACTCAATTTAGTCTATACAAGTCTTGAGTTTGAGCTCTGTATAGAGCGCTTTGTTTAGAGATGTTGCTGGACTGGTTTTCTGTCAGGCAGGTGCACGGAGAGCATTCAAGTGAAAATGAGAACAGAAAAATCAAGTCATGGAGCTCATAATCTACAGTGCCACTCAAGGAAAGAGTCAGAAAATCTTATGGAAATAGTTATTGTACACAGCACTTCCATATAAAAAAAAGTTGTTTGAAACTTTTATCTGTAACTTGATCATTCCTTAAAAACTAATTACATGTCAGAAAATGGAGCATAAAGTCTCCTCCATCTGTCTAGGTTTGGATATGGTGCGCAAAGGAGCATATCCAATTCATAGTACCTCTTAGGTAATCAGATTAATATCTCTTGAACTGAATTTACCCTTTTGATAGTGAGTCTTTCATATGCAGTGTTTCACATATCACATTCTGTTGAAGCTCTGTGGCCTTTCAGTAATTTCCTTGAAATCTATATCTGGTATGTCTGCACTCTTTGGAGCTGTTTTTGGGACATGCATCAATTAGATGTGTTTCTGGCACTCTCTTAATGGCATACTTTCCCTAGAGTCAAACGCTGCTCCAAAAACTGAGATCATTTGTTTAATTTAAAAGCAAAATGGTATGGAACTACAATTTAAAGCTTCATCAGCTATCCCCCTGTAGTTTTCAAGAAAAAAAAAACCAAAAAAAACACAACTAATATATGTGGTGTATTCACACACAAAAAAATTCTCGGTTCTTCTTAAAATGTCTGATTTCGTCCTTTTTTTTTTTTTTTTTTTCTTTTTTTTTTTTTTCCTTTTTTTTTTTTTTTTTCCCTTTCTTACCAGTTAATTTTAATTTCATTTTTTCTATGGTAGATTTTCAACTTCTTATCAAATTTCATTCTTTGTTGGTTTTGCTCAGCAAACCAGTGGATTCGATTTTGTCATCTGCTACTAAGGAAGAACCGTAAATTATCTAGGTTGAGTCTTAATTAAAATAACTCATAATCAATCTGAATCCACAATTACATTTTATGTGGTTGAAGTTTTTGGCTCTAAGATTCTCTGCAAATCCATATTGCACAGGAGTTGGCTGCTGTTTTTTTTTAAAAAAAAACACATTGACAGTTATATGCATGTAAATTCCCATATTCTAACAGATCTATCCAATGAGATTCATTCTGTGCCTAAAATACCTCTTATCCTGCATCTGCATTAGTATTTGGATTGACACCATTGACATGGTTTTCAAGCAAAGCGATTGAGAACTCAAAATAACCCAGCCCATGTAATTAGCGTGATTTTGAAATTATTATGGTTTCAGCCCAAGATTTGATTATTGTTCTTTTGCATCAGTATTTAAGGTGGGGGAAATTCACCTGCAATTTGCTGTAGTGTCTTTACATGTATTTCAAGCAAATAAGTAGATTACTGTGTCCATAAAGCAGTGGACTTTCATCAGGCTTCATCATGATAAAGGATTTCTTGTTTTAGTTATGCTGAAAATTTTTGCAACAACAGTAGTTTCTATGAAGAAAAGTTTAATCAAGTGACATGTTTTGTTTGTTGTTTTTTTTTTTTTGTGGAGTTGTGTTTAGCCTGATAAAATATGTCTTGAAGATGAGAGGAAACTAGACTGAGGTTCTTGGTCAGAACTAGACGTGTTACACGAATTAACATCTGGATTATTCTCTGTCTCCCTCTTTCTCTCTCTTCCCCCCTGCTTCCTCCCACTCAAAAAATGTTGTTTTGTGAGGTCTTCGTTTTGCTATATTTTTGAAGAATACAATGAAAATAAAATTGTTTACCTGACAGCCCTACTTCTTACCTTTATGTGAAATTATGTGGTGTTTGTCCTGCATTTTGCACAGATATATGTGGTAGTGGTATACTATATTCTCATCTCTCTTATTAACAATTACCTGCTGGTGGTAGCCTTGCGCGTAGCTGTGAGCAAGCTCTATACTCAATAGTGCCATTAAAAATGTTTGAGAGCTTACTACTCAGTTTTGGCAGTTTAATTACTAATGATGTGTTACTGCTTCTAAATTAATAGCTGTTTCTGGATATGATAAAGTTACTTTAAACCTGCAAGCTTTTTTAAACTGAATTTGTTGCTTCCTCTTTGCAATGTGGTTTCCTCCTTTGGCACCTTTAGAATGTTGTGGTCCTGGGTGTTGCTGAGGTGGCATGTCATATTTACCCTCTATTGGAAAAGACTGCGTCATGGGCCCTTGAAACTGGAGTTTTCTTAGTTCAGATACTCAGAGTTGACTTCCTGTAACCACATGATTACTTATTTTAAATGCTAAAATGTTTTTCTGTATTGTTGTACTCAACTTCATGTCCTATCATACCTATGCCTCTTTAGGCCAGGGTCTTGCATCTTCCCTTTCTAAGATTTTATTGCCTTTAACATCTTGTTCCTATTTACATAATAAAGCAAATGATGATGATTTTGTTCATCTATTTTATCATCTTTTGTCTTACTTGACCATGTAGCAGCAACAAACAGGATATTCATATGATGATCTTCCTTTGCTCCAACTCTGATAATGTTAGAGAAGCCCTGTGCAAGCAAGTTCTGCAATCAGAACAGTTCTAACAGAACACATAGTCCAGGAAACAAAACTTGGAGTGTTTATCTGAATGTTATAATCCATTAGCCACTAAGTGTGCTCCTGCCAAGTCTTTCTGCCATCTCCCAAATCTCTGCAATTGAAATGAATAAGGCAGCCACATGTTAGATGTGTATAGCTGGAGGACTCTTTGTCAGTTTCTTATCTGAGGGAACTACAGAGCCAGTCAGCATATAGAAAGTGTCATTTATTGCTTATCTTCAAAGTTTTTAGCAGATCTTCTACTTTTTATTCATCATTTTCTGTATATCTTCTTCACTGTTGTGCTGCATTTGTTACATCTGCTTATTAACCCATACGCAAAGTTATACATTTTGATGACTCTAATATGTATTTTATGTATTAACTGAGGCCTTATGTGAAAGACGAGAATTTAATTCTTTTAATCTCCAATTCCTTAATCATAAATTATCATAGTCTACTGCTGTTAAATGTGCTGGTGGTTTGAAGGTTATCTTCTATACCAACATGGGTGAACAAATACTTCTTAAATTTTTAGAAGAAAAATTGTTCTGCTTAAAGGTGAAAGATCAAGAATACTGTCTCTGGAGCCCTCTGTCTGATGCGCGATTGTTGAACTTGAAGAAAATGTGCTTTTCTCCAAATTCTGAACTCAGCAGATAGGATAGTTCTGTCCTTCTTGAAATAAGCGATGTATTTTTAAATGGAAAAACTGCTTTTATTGGTATGCCTTAACTAGTGATTAATAGCATACATAGAGACCTAGGACATCCTGAATTTTGGCCTAATGAGAACTCTGCCCTGCCAAATCTCTTGCAGTACATATCCTCTCATAACTCATAGTCTACTTTTCTCCTCTCTTATTAATCCCAGGATAACATTAAACTACCAGTAAGTCGTAGCCCTCAAATGTTGACATTCCTTGAAAAAGTAACTGGATATAACGCCAGTGACGATCTTACTGTAACTAACCAGATGTAACCAAGGCGTGTTTTAAAAGTGTTTTAAATCCCACCTCCTGGTCAACATTAACATTTTCCTGACACCTAATATAGCCTAGATGAAAAGAATCTTGTTTCTTTCAGGGTATTGACACAAAAAAAAATATGCCTTGTACTTCCATCTGTAGTTAGGAAAATATTTGCTGAAAGCAGACAGTACTTCATAGATTTTAGTGGTACTGTAAGACATCAAGCTGAAAGCTATGTAAACCATAGTTGTCTTTTTCTTCTAATTGGACCACTAAACGCAAGAGCTAGTAGCAGAAGCTGTTTTACTGATTTCTCATTGTGTTTCAGCTTTGATCTGGAGACTTCACTACCAACCTCAATCAGAAGGGAAACTCAGGTTCCCATTCCACCTTTTGTTGGATTTCTAAAGCTGTTGGGAAAGCTGTTGGTGATGTAGATTGCAGTTCTGCCATATTTTGCAGTAAGCTGGCAAATCCATTTTGCATGACTGCATGCAACGTGTGTTGGTTATGACATTTGGCTGTTACTGACCTGTAGTGGATCCAAACTAGTGACCTAAAGATGAAACGTACTTTCTTCTAGAGTCAGTTGGTCTCTTGACTTGGGCCAAACTAGTGAACCAGCAGTGAAAGCACTGTCTCTTTGCATAATCTATGTGCTGTAGTACAGCAAAGTACTGGGTTCAAAACTCCATGTTAAATCCCGCTGATAAGTCTCATTTTATTCAGTTTTAATGAACCTGGGCAGAAAATACTTCAAGAAAGGTACAGCCAAAAACTGGCGGATAGGTCTGATTTTCTGACCATCTCTTACTAACATTTCCCAATTGTTGTCCTGGGTTTAAGGCCTTCTCTATGATACATGCATGTATGTAAGTGGATATGTTTATACTAGGCTGTTTTGTTTGTTCTAATTGTAGTAATTTCCTTGTTAGTTAAGAAGGAATGTGTATGTAAACAATGGCTTTTGCTCCTTATCCAGATTTCTCCTGGCAGTCCTACTGATAGGGTAATCCAGTATCTGTGAAGTTTGTCTGTGGCAATGCCAGGGAGCCTGATTGAAGCCCCTCTCTGAATAAATCTTGCAGAGCATAAGTCACTGATAAGGGGGAATCATGATGTTTGCACTTCTATGCTTGCAAAATGTAGTTTTTAAAGTGTATTTGGCCTTTGGCCTTTACAAATAAATATCTTACGTACCGGAGGCGGACATGTTTCCCATGGAATTCCCAATATGGAGGGTGGGATTGAAGGATTTCTCCTTTTTCGCTCAATGACATGCTTGTGCACAGCTTTTATAGGACATCCTCATGGCTTAATTGGTTATTTCATTTATCTCCTTGTCTGGTTTGCAGCTCTTTTTTAAGGATTAGACATCTGTGTAGTTCTACTACACCCAAATAATGGTGATGTAAATGAGAGGAAAGAATGCAAGTTTGTGCATACAACATAAGAAACTCACTTAAACACTGCTTTGGAGATTATTCTGAGGTGGAAAAGTAGTTGGAATTTCCTCAGCAGAAGCAGTCTTTGCTCATCAGCTTCGGCAAAGAAGCTCTTAATGTGATCCTAATACATTTTATCAGAATTGCCAGGGAGAAAAAAAAGGAATGCTGTTTACTAGTCTTGGGTACAGTAATAAACTGTACAGTAATAAACTGTTGGAGTTTGTCTGATCCCAGGACTTTGAGGAGGATATGAAAATACAGGAGGAGAGTTCACAAGAGGATCACAAAAAACAATCCATCTCATAGCAAGGCTTTCCAGTGCAAGGCTTCAGGAGTTTGGTGACAATCTGAGACTGTAGAGGTCTTTATGCTTGGGATTGCTATTTGGCAATTCAGTCTTCTCAGCTGTGTGTCTATTAATGTGAGGTGAGCTGAAGAAGAAATGGTGAGCTTCCACCTTAGAAGACATTACCAGCAGTATGGTTGACTGAACTTTTGGGCGGCTCCTATGGGAAGCTATTACACTAGCTATTGCTTCACGTATTTAAGACCACATTAAACATCTGTATAAAAACAGTCCTTAACCCAGCTTTTTGCAGAGCAGACCAGTGTAAATGTTCACAGGAAACTCTTTTGGCTGTACATACTGCCTTGATTTTACAGTCAGGAAAAATGAGATTGGAAAATGAAAGGCTGACTAAATGTGGTCCATTTGATACATCTCCTAGGTGAAGGCACAGAAGTTTTCTTGAACTGTAATCATTTGGTTTTGGCAGAGCCTTGTCAGAACCTGGCAAAGAAATGTATCTGTGGAAGAAATTAAGATCTGAAGTCATATTGAGGCATGAAACAAAGTGCATACTTAAAACTCTGCACTTCTCTAACAATATTTATATGAGATTTTCTAGAACTTTTCAAGGAAAACTCTTATTTTGCTTTTGCAGGCTACATGTTTTAGGAACATGTGCATCCTCTCAGATAGCATGTGTATATACTGCTTGTTTCTGCATGCAGTGACAGTAAGCTCAGTGAGGTGCACAAACCAGCCTTGTGTATCTATGCTGTCTTTTGAAATGTGTCCTGACTAAGCTTTTGGGATTTTGAGAAGAGGAATGCATGGATGCAAATTGTAGTTTCCAGTCATATGAATCAGAATTCTCATACTGATATTTTTTGAACTGTGTAATGGAAGGCTTAACTTCCTTTTTAGTGACTCTACAGGCAGAAGTTTTCATAGCCTCTCACTGTATACAGCTTTTCCTGGACACATGCTGCTCAATCCTTTGTGTTTTTAGTGGAGATCAAAACCATAGGAAAGCTCCTTTGAGCTGTGGCAAGTAATATTTACCAAGAGAGAAAAAAAATTATTCACTCAGACAATGGATCACGAGATAGCTCAGGAAGATCTGCATACTTGCCTGTGTGCTGAATACGGAGGACTCAGATGAAGAATGTCAGTGAGATTTGGAAAGTTGGATATGAAAGATGTAGATTAAGGTGTGACTGCTGCCCTGTTCTCATGGGACTATTTGAATTATTCAGCTGAAAGCTATCACTGTCATTGTTCAGGTTGTTTACTTTTAATCTATAGACAACAAAAATAGACCCAAAATCATACCTGCCTCCCGCCAAGTGGGATTTCTGAACTGTGCTGAGACCATCAACAACTTCCACAGCAAGCAGTAAATGCCATTGCCCTGGTTTGGTGGTCTTAGATCTCCGGTGCAAAAAGTACTGAGCCAGTAAAGAACAAGGTCCTGATGAGTCTAGCCATGTATACAAACTGTGATCCTATTCCTTTCTGGTTATATAACTCTCAACGTGCTGTAAAAAGTTTTTTTGAGGAATGTATCTTCTTCCGTTATGGCTTATGAACACAAGAAATTTTCAATAGTTCCCTTACTTTGAGGAGGAGAATTGAGATGAAGGAAGCAGAATTGCACTAACTCCAAAATCTTTAAATGCTGATGAAAAGCTCCGAGTTGAAGAACATAGCCCAAATGCACATGTATCTTTCAAAGCAGATAAACTTTGTTTTACTCCTATAAAAAAACATGTCGTGATACAGATCATAAATTTATTCCTTGAACTCTCCATTTAGAAATCAGCTTGGTATATCTGAAATTAGAATGTTGACTTCTGGTTGGAAACATTTGACAGACTTTGGAGGTGTGTAATAGAAATCAGTATCTTCTCCCATATTATGTCATGTCACATAAAGATATTGAAGTTTTTATATATGGAACCAGTATTAAAGCAATGGAATTGATCCTTAAATCTTGCTTGCCAGCTGAAGAAGTAGTCAGCTACTTGTCAGTCAGGAGCTCATATAAAGACTTTTGGAAAGACTACTTACAGAAGCAAAAATTTTTCAAATGAAGCACTGAAATCATTAAGTCAGAGGATGGCAAGCATAAACCACAGGATAAATCCTCTGCATTTATCTTTCCTTTGGTGACCAAATTTCATGTGTGTCGGATTAACGAGATAGAGCCTTAGGGAATGCACAAAAGCAAAGAAGAAATTTTGGAAGCTGCTTCACTCAGTTCACCTTTCAGAACGTCCAGAACAGTTCCTTATGGTCTCTACAGAAGTGTTCATACAGTGACCTGTATTGGAATACCTGAATGAGGTGGGGTTTTTTTTGCTTGTTTGTTCGTTTTTAATTTTCTGAATCAAACTCAATACCAGTTACAATTTGTTCACCTTCAAAATGTTCTGTTTTGTGTATAGGGTTGTCTATAGGATGGGAAGAGGAAAAACTCATTCATTGAACATTACAGTATTGTGTGTTTTCTGTTCAATAAGTACCTTATAATAAAAGACAGATAAAGTTTATTCAGTGGGAGAAAGTAAAGGATCATGGATGAGAAGAGGTGAAGGGATCCTCTTCTGTTAACAGGAATAGGCTTATTCCTATTATATATTATTGTTATAGCACTTACTTCCCACCATGCCTGAGCTCTGCTATGTTTGGAAGCAGGATTCAGATTAAAAGTGACCTTTTTTGTGTGACTTTATGCCTTCAGAAGGAAGAAGTTATCAGACTTGCAAATGGTATGTTCTTGCTACAGTTGGCAAGAAGACAGGAGAGTCAGCAAACCATGGCTATTGCTTGTGTCTAATTCTGAATTAGCATCTCATTTTTTGATTTGGTTTCCTGTTATGTCAAAACTCTCTTGTGCAACTTCAGTTCCTCTAGAAATAACTGTCTCTCCTGAATATCTCATGGTGAAGTGGTGGTTTTAACTTCCTTTTGACCGAGTTCCAACTTAAGTGATAATGGATCTTTCTTTTCTCTCTGGCTGCTGCTCTTCCTGCTCATTTTCATCATCTTTTATTACTGAAGTTGCAGAAATTAGGTTTATTTCCCAGTACATGCGATGGTGTCTTCAAATGGTTTATGTCAGGGAAGATACTTTGAAATGTCCACTTATTTGACAGGATCTCAGGAAGCCTGAAGAAGGAGGTGTGACAGAGTATGCCTGCACCAAACACATGGAATTCCAGTTCCTTTTGCCTTTGATGCCTTGCTTTTAGCCTTGTCGAGTGATGTTCATATCCATGGGACCAAGGTCATACCAAATTGTCTTAACTCTGCCACCCAGGGATGAACAGATACTTATCATGGCAGTGCTACAGACTAAAATCAATGCAAGTGCTGTCTAGTCCTATTATTTTAATCCTTTTTGCATTCAAATGTTACCTTATAAAACATGACCCTTTTCTTCCTGGATTTGATCTTTTCATCTTTTTTTCTGACCACTTGTTATTTATTTTTTGTATCTGTAAGTGTTCGTTACAGAAAATAATTCAATACTTTTTTTTTTTCTTTTTCTTTTTTTTTAATTTAAAAACTATGCTTGAAATCATAGGCCTGTAATAATGGAGGACTTTTTTCTTCTTTACTAGTACAGTCAACGTGGCCAGTTCACACAGCACCGTATCAATAGATAAATTATCTTCTCTTATGGTGCTATTTCAGCACTGAATATTAAAAATGTTTGAAAACAGCTTCTGTTCTGAAAAAACAAACCTACAAAAGTAGATCCCTAACCTTTAGGGATCTAAGCTTCAGTTTTGAAAGAAGTCAGTGTAGTATTGTGAAAAAATGCTGGAAGTTTTAGGAACTTAGGTATGGTGTTGAGTTTTTCTGAAAGGTGATTAAGTCAAACCTCCAAATAATGGCTGTGATATAATGTCTTCATAGGTGCGTTTGTCAGAGTGGCAGAATGTCAGAAGGGAAATTAGAGTTCATAAATACAGGTTTTGCTAGCACTGGCATTGCATTTCTCTGTAAAAATTCTCTCTGACTCTGCTTGGCACCTCGCTGAATACAAAGTCTGACCTGATATTGCGTTAATCTTCAGAAATAAAAAAGGAAATATTCCTTCATACTGGAGTTACGATACGCTATATATTTTTTTTTTTCCTTGCTGTTTAAGAATTTCAAATTAGCTAATAAATTTCAAATTTTAGAGTACATCTTCTGAAAACATGAAGGATAATTTTAATGTTATCTGGCAGTCAGATGCTGGTAATGACTCTGGTGCTGCTTGCAATTAGCCCGTGATGATTGTAGTTTCTGCATCCTAGCCAGGGTCACTTTGTGAAGCAGAGCCCATCTCAAAAAGTTAGAAAGTTATTTCTGAAATACATGGTCTTCTGAGCATGAAGGGCAGAAAAGTCAGCGGAAAAGAATATATATATTGTGAACTGGAAAGAAATCAGTGCCTTTGAAATTGTATCCCTTGCTTTGCCCTAACTCTGGCTGCAGCTTTTAGCTTCCACCACATGTTTACATTGGAATCTCTCTTTGTGCATATAGAGTTTGTTCTCTTATGAAATTATGTCTCAGGGGAAGGATAATTTAAAGCCATTTCCATTTGTTATGTCTGGACCGAACTAGGCTATTAGAGGCAGTTAATGCTGGATAAACTCAAAACCTACAACTACCTTCATGTATGGATTACAGAATCTGTCCAACAAATTGCACGCTGGTATTACTAGCATAAGGAATTATGGACACTTTCAACTTATAGCTGGTGCTGGGGTGATTTTATATTGTAGCCCATCTCAGGGATGTGCTGCTAATGATAGGTGGGCATCTGAATTCACTTTAGGAAGACTGAGTTTATAAAGGTTAATTTTGATGATAGCCGATGTTATTCTAGGTTTCTTGGTTAGGAGCTCTTGCTGGACAGCCTTTGAGAAAACTTGAAGTGAGTTTTTTCTATAATTCTAGACCTAGCATAATCTTATTCTGTCTTTAAAAAAAAAAAAAAAGGCTAATAATAAGGTCATGCACAGCTGTAAGCAGGGGACAAGTTGTAAGCTGTAAGCTGTGCTTTGAGTGTAACCACAGACAGCACGAAGCACACTGCTAAGCTGAAGGCTTTCTTTCCTCTTGTCTTTGGCATAAGAATGATCTTGTAACACTGTAACATTCACTTATTTTAGCAATTCTTACCATTCCTTTGTTGCTTCAGACAATAGCTTGACCAATGGCATGGCTAGGAGCCAAAAAATCACCACATTCTCTTCATTCACTCTGCTCCCATTGTAGTGGTAAGCCTGATTGACTGCACTGATAACTGGGATCCAAGACCCAGGGGCCAGTGATGTCCAGTTTGAGAGACCCTCATTCCTGCCTATGAGTGTGTATTCCTAGCCAGCTGTAGCATTATTCTTATCAAAACTGGTAAGTTCAGATACCAGTTATCTGCTGTTTATAATTAGAAGATCTGTTCAGAAGACTTATATTTGCTGCAGATGAATGCTTTTGTAAGTGGAAGCATGTCTCTGTCGCTTATCTAAAATAGTGGGCTACAAACATCACTAAAGCTTGTTTTCTGGAGAAAATCTGCTGCATTTTGTTTTCTTTGACTGTGAGATGGAAAAACAAATCACTCCTTTGGTATGTCCCAGATTACTCCAGTCATGCAGATACATAAAGGTGAAGAAGAACAGAACAAAGCTATAATTCACAGAGTATAAAATCTGTCTTACTTAAAATTTTCCCATCGCGCTCATGTGGTAATTTTCTTAAGGCAGTAAGGGCTTAAGGCATCACTGGGCTTCTAGCTTCCCTAAAATGCCTTGGATGTTTTAGCTCACTATGAATAACCTGAACTAAAAGGAGTGAAATAGCCTGACCAGTGATTATTATTTATGGAAGCTTTAGGAGCTTGCATTGTTTTTAAAGTGTTCTGATTCTTGCTTAATGACACAGAAGTTGTAAATTGTTTGACTCATTCACATAGATTACCATCAATGGCTGTAAGTAAAGCATGTTGATTTTGTAATTCCAGAAATATCCTGTATATGAAACACAGTAAGGGGAGAATTAGTTTCATGTTCCTAAGTTTTCCATCAGAGTGGTGTGGAAAATTGTACCTACCAATTTCCAGTCAGTCAGGGCAATGGTCCTGATGATACTGGATAGCTGACTTTTATCTGCTAGTACAGCTGTTGATATGTTATGGAGTTTTTAAATCAAATTTATGTTATTAAATTTCTTTACCTTTATAATCCTAGTATTACTAAGCTTACCTTGCTGTTTGAATGCCTTCTTTTTTTTGAAGGTGAAGGCAGCTTTGATGGGAAAGTTTAGTATTGCTTCTTGCAGGGCACAGTCAGGAGGAACTGTCATGTATTTCTCAATAGTGCATCAGTTACAACTGCAGTGTTCAACAGAGGTGGGGTTCTTGCTCGGGAATGCTATCTTAAACCTTTTCTAGCGGGATTGTATTAAATATAGTAATCAGTATCAGTTGTAATAAATGCCTATAAATGAAATTTTAAAAACTTAGGGAAGGCGGGGATTTAAAATTCAGTAGAAACTGTCCCTCAGGAAACAATTTAGTCCAATTGCCTTAATCATTACTGGTCGTTTGTGATTTTTGACAACAATTTCATATTCAACTCTTCAAAGTGTGTCTTTTTAGGAATCAAAGTAACAAATACATAAACAGTGATCTGTTCTTCGATTCTTTTTATTAGAGTCATTGTTTGCATGTTCTGTTTTTTAATCACTCCTGTACAAATAGTGTGGTGTGTCTGTATAAACTCACAGCTTCACGTTTGGCATTCCTCTGTGTAATAAACTATGTTTGCTGAGAAAGGTTATCCTAGTTTATGAAAGCCAGGGGCTGCTTTTTGTGTAAGGATGCTGTGTGGAATTTTGAACTTGTGCTCAAGGTAAAAGATCCAAGAAGTTAATTATGAGGAAATTAATCTTCCCTCATACTCACTGGATAAAGATCACAGACTTTAGGTTTTTAGGAGACAGGATAAAAAAATTCTTCACTGTCAGCGGCCATGAGGCTGAAATGTTTTTATTCTCTGGAGAGGCAGAACTCATCTGCAACTTCCCCTCATTTAAACTCATGACACTTCAGTTTCCTGTTTAGCTTGCATCTAACTAGATTTTCTTTTAGATTGCAGATAGTTGTTTGTGTATACTTTGCTGAGGATTATTATTTTTTCCTTTAGCTGGTGTCTTGGGAATTGCCTAAACAGTGTTGCTTTATTGAAAAGGATTATGTGCTACCTTGGGTAGGGACTCCAGAGGAACAGATATCACATAAAATCAAAACACAGTGTTTCAAGATTGCCGGTCACTGGGTCTTTCAGCAGTGATCTAGGTGAAGCAATCTTGAGGGAAAACAAGTATTTAGAGGTTCTTAATTTCTGTAGCACCACTCACACTGGCAGAACATGGAGAATCTGTGTTTCTTTTTGTGGGGCAATCATAGTGAATCTATGGGTCTCACACCCAATTGATCATGGTAATGCAGGGCAGTTGTTTTTTTCTTTCTGCCTGGATTAATGTCTTCCATCAGGCTGTAGACCATCTCAAGTGGGTTTTTACATTCACTTTGTGGCCTTCATCAGCTTTTTTCTTCAGATGACCATCTGTAAGGCTAAATGTAATTTTTCTAATGTCATAAGTCTTCAAATTAGCCCTTGGAATTCCTGGTTGAAATAGGAAGACAGTGTTAACAAAACTGGCTTATGTTGCCTGGCTGTAAAAAGAGAGGCTTTGTTCCTTTCTATTCATGCTAAAGTCCCCCCATGCCGGCCACTTCTAGAGGATTCTTCTAAGATATTAGCTCTCCTGGGTTCTGTGCTTCTTTTCTATCAGAGAAAAAATGCCCCAGCAGAATGCAGTTTTCATAGCTCATGTTGCCATTTTTCTATGGAGGCTTTGCAGACTGGAATATTGAAGATTGAAAAGTATGATGTAAATGGTTCTTTTCAAAAAGTTGCAAAAGCATGGCTTAGAGTTATGTATTTCAAAATACAGCAGGTAAGTCCATTGTAATTACTAGGCTATCATCAGAAGGAGGAGGAAATAGGCAGTTGCTTCTCACTGAGATATGCTGCTTTGACTTTTAAAATCTGCAGCTGAAGTGTTCATGTGCTCCTCCTTTGCTAGTGGATCCGCTATTGGTGCAAGATCACAGAAACCTAGGCCTGTATTCTTTTCAGTTTGATTCTTCATTGATACCTTAGTATTTAATTTATTTCTAGAGAAATGAGTAACTTGTTCTTGTGGCAAGCAAACATTTGTGACACCTTGTAATTGTCAGCAACATTTCCAAGGAGGCTTGCACTGGGAAGAGGCCTCTACAAAACTAAACTGAAAGAAGGACAATACTCTAACAATCTACTCGATTTCTAAGCCAGTGCTGTCACACAAGTGTTCGTATTGGAAGGTTCTCCTCTGTTAGGCAAAAATCCTCTGCTGGATTGCCTAACTTGGTTTCGTAGTGGACTAGAACTAACAATCTATTACACATCTGTGTATGCGCTGTGGAAGAAAGAAAGAGGACATAGGCGCCAGAGTCTGAAAGAATGGAGTTTGGAGAGAGAAGAAAGAAAACTCATCTGGGCCCTTTTTGAGAGTTTGAATTTTGCTACTGAGACCCAGGATGGAGAGAGCTACAGACTGTAAACCTGATTTTTCAAAAAACACGCCTCTTTAATCCTCTGCATCCGCTGAGGGCCTCTTAGTATTGTCATAAAAGGTCTCTTTTGCAGAGTGATTTGATTCCCATAGCCACGGGCAAAGGCACCCAAGCAGCCCTTGTTTGATTAAAAAGCTGAATTGTTTGCTGATGTCTGTAAACACAAACAGCTGCTTTCTGAAACCATATAAAAATGAGAGCCAGATTGGTACTTCTGCTTGCAGTACAGAGCTTTAAACAACTCGCTAGCTGAGAATATATTCTTTTGGAAAATTGTTGTGATGCATGTTAATAAATGCAGGCTGAAAAGCATGTGTACTTAGATCGTCTTCCCTCTGCCCTGATTACTTATGATACGGACTGACTCTCCAGTGTAAGAACAGAACAAAAGTGACTGAGCTTGCTTTAGGTAGTAGCCTTTATAGAGACTTCAAAATACAACTGTGATGAAGAATGTGTAAGATTTACAAGATCGGTCAACACTGACTGTTTTCTGTTTGGCAGTGACTTCACTTGACTGGGAAAAGAGAGAAGGCGTGATCAATGCAGGCCTTATTACACTGAAGTAATTCTTCTTGAACTGATTTTGTTGAATTTATGATCGTACTTTTCTACCCACAGAATACATAAGCAAGTATACTCTGAGTATACTCAGAGTGGGTATGAGTGTGCTCAGGGGTGTAGTCTCCTGGTTTCCATGTTTATATTTAATATACTTTATTGTTCTTTGCAGCTAGGTATTCCTAAGATTATGGACTGCCTCTCACATGCCACTGCATATCTACTGTCCTTGGCAAATATCGTTTCAAAGGTTGTGCAATCATTTTAATTAACTTTACCTATGTGTAGTTACATATTGAAAGGACTGTCAACAAGATGAGTAGAAAACATCAGACAATTCCCTACCTAAGATTACTAGAACCAAAAGGCTGTGCACAATCTTGTTTACTACTTTCTGTTGAAGTGGTTTTTCATTTTACTCTGAGAGTTCTTGTTTGCCAAGAACAAGGAACATGAAAGGCAGTATGCAAAGCGAGCTTTTTTTCAGAAGTATAACTTTGCATTTCTTAGACAATAGCTCAGACCTCTTCACTGCGATTGGATTTCCAGCCTTTCAAGATACAGCCCATGTATATAGTGACACATTTTACTATGTGGAGATATTGCTTCCATACGCAAACAAGTCTTTTCAGAAGTATTCTAAAATTACAGGACTAGCCATCAGAGACCTGGCTTCTGTACGTGGTTTTACCATAAACTTCCTGAAGGACTTAGGCAAAGTTGGAAAGTTTTTTACACAATTACATTGGACAGTATATAATCCTGTTCTGGGGAATAACGTTGTCAGTACAAATCTGTACTGTATGGTGGAGACATCTTCTCCATCAGTGCACTGTGAGAGTTAAGATTAATGAAGGCTCTTTCAGCTTTTTATCTTTCTTGCCACTGGACTTTCTGTGTCCTGCAGAGCTTGGTTTTTTTTTTGAGTCTGTTTAGCTCTTGACTGGCTTTAAGGGAAGCATTTCTCTCCTCATCTAGTCTACTTTGCAGTGTAACCTATAGGTTGGTAACCACTCTAAAGATGTCTTTCTGCTGATTCCCTTTGAATGTGCACTGGGGATAATGCAGCCTTTCTAGAGAAGACCACAAGACTTGATTCATTGATGTTGTAGCAACTGTCAAAGTCTTGTGACAGAAGCGGAAAATTTTGTTGACATTGGAAAGAGGTGGCTAGAGCTGCAGTCTGGGTTCCAGCTGTAGGAGTACTTCTATTAACTAAAAAGGGATTCAGAACCTTATTCTGAGATGTTTTTATGAACTTAAAATAATTGAGAACAGTTTTTGTTTAGCTCTGGGTATTTCCTGAATGCATATGCAAGTCAGACAGTGTAGCACTAGGCTTAAAGCCTGGCTCCAGCTTGAGTCTTATTAAACTAAACAAAGAAAATGTATCATGGAAATGTATATAACACTTTGAACATTTTCAAGCTGTAATTAGTAGTGCTGTTATAACAGTTACACACTTTGTAATTGAAAATATAATCTATTATAGGATTGTCAAAGCGAAAAAAACAACTTTGCAATCCACAATTACTGTATGCGCTACTAAACTGTCTCAGCATCCCCTAAGTATTTTAAATGCAGAAATAATGACAGCAATCATACCATCTTCTTTTTCAGCCTGTAAAGAAGATAATTATTTCAAATGTTAATTACTGCATGAACTTTCTAGCGTATAGGTAGAGGTCTTGAAGAAATTCAGGGCAAGCTGAATTGCTGTGTCTTTTGGTCCAGGAGAATTCCTTTCCTGGTGCAGCCAGGAGCATCCTCTGGCTCTGACAGCCTGACTTGTGCCAATCTTGTGGGTAGCTGAGGGACTGCAGAGATGTGATTACTCACAGAGTGTTGGCTGATCTACAGATATAATAAGCAAGCAAAAAAGATGAAAAGTCCAGAAAGAGTAAATGAGGATGTTTGGTATTCAGGGTAGTTCAGCATTTGAGTATTGTTTAGGTCTATGCTAAGCATATCTTATGGAGGTCCTCTGAGCATATCTTATAATTGGCATGGGATAAACATCAGCTCTAGCCACTTCTTTCCTCTGTGTGACACGCATCTTTCTTTCTCTCACTTCTACAGTGCTTCCTTTAGTTCTTGCTGGTTTCTCTGTTGACTGATCTCTCCCTACCCTTCTTACAAGTGAAGCAGGATTCTTTATCCCCTGTCAATTGTACGAAAAAGTAGAATCAAAAGGATGTCTGGAGGACACTTCCAACCATTAAGCTCAAGTAAGCAGGGTGGTAAAACCCTTTGTGCTCTTGGAAGAGGCAGTCCTATACTCCCAGCTGGGACTCTGGTTTTGTTGCTGCCTGGACGGCAGCAAAGATTTGGAGGCCTGAGAAGCCCCGTGCTGTGTCCAGGGATGGCACAGTGGGAATATCATTGGAAGAAGGGGCAGCGCAGACGCTGGTCCTCCCACAACAAGGCTTCCCTTCCCCCTTCCTTTTCTTTCCCAGTTGCACACAGTGCTGTGCCTCGGAGGTCATTTGTTTCCCACAGCTTCACAGAACACTGTAGCAGAAAGGGGGACAATGGTCTCTTACAAGGGACGATATGAGGCTGCCTTTCATCTCTAATAAACCCCTTCACTTGCATTGGGAAGCCTGTGGTGCATGTGTGTGCATGCACAGTTCCAGTGTGAAATAATCTATAATCTACAGCTTCAATTGATGTAAAGCATCCAGGTTTTTTTGTTTTGTTTTCTAAACAGGCAACTCTTGGCTTGTTCCAGCCTGAAGTGGGTTTTCTTTTCAGTACAAGCACATCAGAGACATCTCTTCTCCTTTTCACATAACTGTTAAAACTGAGACCCTGTCTGGTCAATGCCAGTCAGCAGAAAGACTTAACTAGGAAAGCAAGGAGAGGAGGAAATGACTGTCTTTATCTCCTCTCTGCCAAACATCAACTCCTCTTGTTGCTCTACCTAAAAGTGTTTGCTAACAGAGCGTGGCGGGAGGATGGCAAGTTGTTGAATGGGTTGTCTTGGCAAACTTTTGGGGAATTAATAGTGAGAGAGACTAAAAATAGTGATATCTATCCAGTCCAAAAACAAGACAATTAAAATTCTGTAGCTGCTCTCTTGAGTCTGCAAATAAAATTGCTGGTTCTTTTGACAGTGATGGAAAACAGAGTATAAAAGACAAGAAGCTGGGATTCCACCTTGAATCCTCATCTGTCTTTCCATGCTTGTTGACTGAAACACTTAATCCCTTTTATTATCATGTGAACACAAAGGTGCAGACAGCTCTAGAACCCTTCCAACACCCTCTCACTTCATCATAGGTGTATCTACTCACCCCTTCATCCCTTCAAATTCTCCTTATTTCTTTGCTGTGTTCTAGTGAAACTAAGCTTATAGGAAGGTTTTTAAATAGAATAAGCATTCCTTCTGACAGGACAGGTCATTTTTTGCTTTTTAGGTAAAGTGAGGAAGTAATCCAGAGGATCTCTTTTCAGAACATCTGTCTTTATGGAGGGATATTTAGCAACCCCATAGCAAAGCTTCCAATTGATCTCCACTGCCCTGTTAAAGCACAAAAAGACCAATCTCCAGGACTGAATGGATCAAAGACTACAAAAACCTCTATAGAGAATTTTAGAAATCACGACCAATACAATTTAATTTAAAAAAATTAGAAACTTGACAAAAACTACTGTCGTTGATGGAAGTATAACAGTGTGGCATAAGCAAATAACAAGTTCATTGCTATATGAACGTTCGAGGGATCTTAAGCTCTTGTGACTTTCAGCTGGTATGCTAGTATCTTTTTCCCCAAAAGAAAACCATAGAAGTTGCTTAGAACTGTCTATATATTTTGCAGTCTGACCTGTGAGAGATTTAAACTTCACTTGGAGCAATAAGAGAAAAAACAGACAAGATGACTTGTGGGTCAGTGCTCAGTTCATTTCCACAGTGTTACTATACTATCCTTTCAATTTTAAAATGTACAATGTATACTGTTTAGACTGTGCTATAAAGTCTTTCCTGTTGTTTTCTTGCATGCACTCAACATGCTCATTGCTTTCTACTGTCCTCTCAACTTCTTGTGATGCTTTGCTAGCTGTTTGCCATTCCCTCTTACCAGGCAGTTCAGCTCAGTATTGACTCTCCACCCTGTTCCCCTTCCTTCTGCTGACCCCATTTCACTCTTGCCTCTCCCCTTCAACTGTAACATTTTCCAAATGTTCTCTTTCTCTGCCTCTCTTGCTGTTGGTGCATTGTAGCAGAAATGCTAAGTCATGGCTTGAACCAGTGATTGAGCAGTTGGTAGGAAAGTAGGGCCAACCCAAGGGAGCTCAGCTGCATGCAATGCACCTGAGTGACCAGAAGGGGTGGAGCCAGGATCCTCCCCTTCCCCAACCTCATTTAAGGGTTGACAGCAGTGGGGAGGGTATCTTGCTGGAGATCCCTCCTACCTGAGGCTATCTGAAGGTAAGCAGCTTCTTTGCTTTATTTCTGTGCCCACAGCTGTTTCATTTGAACAGATCTTCTTTTGCTGCAGCTTAGGACCTTGCTGCTCTGCTGTCATCACTGTGCTATCTATCACATTACGTGCATCCACTCAAAAAGATAATGTACGTGGATATTCATGCAAGATTTGTGTTTCTAGGTACTATCTAGCAACTAGATATACCACAGAGAGCGGTGAGATGTTCACGAAGTAAAGATAAATGATAATCTGCATATTTTACTAAATGGGTTACAAAGATGAAAAAGTGAACCCATTGTTCAGAGAGCTGTTGATACGTACTTGGGAGAGCAATTTAATCCCAGAACAGCAAATTAATTTATTTGTACGTTGGGCCAGCGTCTTTAGGCAAACAAAATCTTTCTGTTAGGGTGTTTTCCATCGAATCCATCCAACTGTCCTCTTTACTCAGGACGTGTTTATTCTAAGCAGAGTGCATGATTCGTCCCCCCTGGGAGGTAAAGCAAGGTTTGGTGCTGATCTCAGACAATTTTTCTTCCCCCCATCTGCCCCTCAATCTGACTGTATGAAGCAGTTTTGTACTAGGAAATTACATCACTGATAAAATCTCTCAAGGGGAACTTCCACCAAGTTATAGCATAGAAAATAATAGAGAATTTTTGCTGTTGAGTAGTGGTGAGGTTAATTTATTTATGTCTATTTTGTACAAGGCAGCAGGCGCAGATGGTGATGGAAAGGGTGACTTTAGTATGGAACCTCACTAAATCTATAACACAATGCACAGTACTTGGGATACATGTAGAAGTATCACAGTATCTGAAAATTCAGTCATACTTCAGATCCCTTGAGAGTATAGTTCCTTTGCTTCTGGGAACTAGCTACGTAGTAAGACTCTAAATAATCATTTTTTGAAGGAAACCTAGCTTGTTACCTTTCAGAGAGTGTGGGATGTAGATTTGTAGTAGGAAAATAAATATATGCCACGTATTTCCTTACTGTACCAGAGCTGCTGGGACTTAAAAGTCCCACACTTGTATACTTGATGTGACATTAGTCAATTAAATGAGGCATACAAGAAGAATGAATAGCCAAGTCATTAGCATTCCTTATAGTGTGTTTGTTGTCCAGCACTGTCCAGTATGAAAGGGAAATGGTTTATAGCTGAGCTGATAAATATTTATTTCAGTTATATTTATTTCAGTGGTTTGCTGAAATGGAGAACACATGCATTCTGAGCAGCATATTATTCTAAGCCAATGCTGAAGCTGTGCGTGTCCTTCACAATGAACCACTGCTGCTAGCCATACCAGGTTTACTATGAAAAGCAAAACTGAGACCCCAGAATCTTTAAAATCATTTAGGAACTTATGCTATGAAAACTGAAGCAGCGTATTAATGGAATTAACATGGCAAAGCTCCCGTATGGGTAATAACCTAAGCTGTGCAACATGCTTGCCAGAAAACCCAAAAGGTACGCTTAGAATTTATTTGTGTTTTAGAATTCATTGCAAACTCAGTTAATCTAAGGACTCCATACAGTGTACTTTAAACTGTTTCTGGTTTTCAGATTTTACTTGGTTGTGATTCTATTTGGATTAAACTCTGTTTTTCAAGTGAAATTTGGTGTAGGTTTTCCAGACAGTGTTTGCATCTGCTGCTTCAAAATGTAAATCCAGAAACAGCAGCAAGGTAGTGCAAGGGCCTGCCTTGTAGTTATCCACTTAAAACTAAAACCAACCAACCAAAACTACCCAAGATTTTGATTGTTATAACAGGATGGTTAATAAATACACTATATTGTTATGACTTGTCATAATCAAGATTTTGCTGTTTTCTAGGATGTGTATTCAGTGTGATAGGCAGAGTTCACTGGGCTGTTCTGCAGGTGTATGCATTGTTTCTTCTCCGCTATGTAGATTGCTCCGAAAGTAATGCCTCCTATTTATTTCCATGGAAGCTTCAACAGCTATGAAGAGCACAACAACTCTGTTTGATAGAGCAAATGCTTAGCTACAAAACACTTCTTTTTTTTTTTTTTTCAGTGTAGTCACCATCATTAGCTACGCCCTTTTGCCAGTGATGACCAAGAGCCTGCATGCCTTGTTTATAAAAATATGCACCAGTGGAGGTGACCCACTGTTGCCAGGTGGGAAGGTTCAACCTCTACTGTCATACTAGCAACATCCACTTCTGACATCTGGGCCAATATGATAAAAATGGGGACATTACTTTCAGAGCAGTCTTTGTGAATACAATGCGATTCTTCTTAACCCAAGCTTTCAAGGTAGCTGTAGAGCTGCTAGGCAGGTATTTACATTCCAGCTTAAAGGAATGGCATTAAGGGAAGTGAACTGTATGCAGTAGGGTGTGTAAACAATCTTTATGTGTCAGTGTGTTCAGACTTGTGTTCATCATTTTTGCTTTACAAGTAAACTTCAAGTCAGAATACATAAAACCTGAAATATTTATATCTGATAAGAGTTGAGATTAAAGATAAAACAGTAAAAGTCATAGATCTGAAAAAAATCCATGAAATTTAAAGCAGTAAAGAATCAACACAGTTACAAAGAATCAGTTACTATCAGCTATTAGCTGATAGATTTTTGAAAGTAATTTGCTCTACGAGCAATCTACCTGGCATGTATCAATATAGACTGTCAGAAGACTTACTGGCATCTATGTGTTTTCACAAAATGTTAATCTATTAGCAGAGTGATTTTTAGTTTATTTATTTATTTTTACCAACTTTGGTTTGGAAATATTTCATCATAGTCACTATATTGGAGCAAAGAATGTATGTTATACATTCAGTGAGTATGGTCATAGCTCTGGATGCAGGTTGTCAGTATGTTTCTGTTCATCAGAAATGGCTGCAAACTACAGGTAGAAAACAGTTCTGGTGACTAGGCCCAGATCTGCTACCAACTACATCCCTCCCAGTCCCACTGCCTGCTTTAGCAGCTGGCCATAAATACCTACTTGCAGGTGGCAATCAGTAAAGTGAGCAAGTTAAAGTACAAGTGGGTGTTTCCATATTCTGCCTTGTAGTGCATGAAGCTGTCACTTCAATAACAAACTGTTTGAGAAAGCTAGAAGGGTAAATTTATTACACTCTCAACAAATTCTGCTCTTACATTTCCATAGTAAATTGATGTTACTGACTCTGACTTCTGAATTGCACGGTGAAATATTTTTGTTTTCTGATCTTTCTTTTTATGATACTAGCAAGGTGGAAGCTTAAACCTGTGTTGTTATGGGTCCAAAGTAAATTATGGAAATTCTGTTGCTCATTCACAGAACCTGTTATTTAATTCCATAAGATTCATTTTCATTTAATAATTTTCACAAATCATCTTGAGAATTACTTCTCCTTCCAAAAAAAAAAAGGAGGAAGAAAAAAAAAAAAAAAGTATGCTAGGTAAAGAACAGTCCATTCTAATCATCTAGTTCAGGTCATCATGAGTCTCTTCTAGCAATTTCTTTGGCTAGAAATGCTAAAGCACATCCTTTAAAACCTACGTATAAGGCTTTGAAAAATTCTTGGCCTCCAATAGGTACTAGATGTCTGGACATCCTTTATTTTTGGCTGAAAGTCCTAATTGTCTAAATGGATACTGCCATGCAAAGCACTTATTGCTTGCAGCCCTTCTGACAGGAATGGAAGATACAGAGTGTCATGGTAATCAATAATATCCAGGGGATGCCTTCCTAACAACTGCTTTGTAAAGAGTTTTCATCATGTTCATAGCGTGACTGTGAAATGAAGCATGTCCTTGAATTTAGAACTAATAGTAGATTTTATATTGTATGTGTGTAGAGTGTATTTAAATATGTGAATAAAGCGCATTCATATCATCAAGCCACCATATTAAAACTATGACTAACCTGAGATCCAGCATCTGTAAGTTGCTCACAGACCTTGCCTTTAGGAAGAAGGCTTTTCTTCTATGCTGCTATTTCAGGAATTCTACACAGTGTCACTGCTCACTAGACTTTGTCCTTTCCAGGTCTTCTGTGGCTTAGTGGCAGGTGAGCCTTCTTTCTTCGTACAGCATCCTCAAAGGCCAGTCCTAAGAATGCTTCCTTGTTTTAGGTTGAAAGACAATGACTGTATCTTTCCACCTCCTCAGACCTTGTTTTTAAAGAGAAGTTCTTTTTTCTGTGTTACTTGGGCCTTCAGTTTTTGCTGATGCTTTAGTTCACAGATGAGATGGGATGTAAGCTTTTGAGGTATGCCTGTGTGCTACTGCAAACTAGCTCTGAATTTCACAGTTGTCAATCTTTAAATTATGGACACTTTCTGCCACTGTATACAGTTTTTCTGAGAGCTCGTGTAAGAACAAAATTTGAAGTTGTTTTCACAAGAAAGAAAACGAAGTTGCTCAGGGCTTTTGCTAAGACACTCCTTAGTCCGCATTCAATGCTATATTGTGTATGTCAAGTTGATAGTATCTTTAATCGTTCTCTTATTTGGAAACAGAGTTACTGAAGTACTTGTTCTGCTTTTTAATCAGCATTCTTTTCAAAGTCAAGGGCTCACAACCTTATTACGAGTTCTACTTGAGAAGCATGCTTAGAATTCCCCAGAGATTAGACTCTGCCATATTGCTCAGATTATTTGTTTTATATACTCCTAACCCAAGCGTGAAGAAGTTTGAATGATCTGAAAGTGTAATGTAATCCAATTTTAGAGTTAATAAATTGGACAGACAGCTCAAGAAGAGGTGAAAAAAGCGGCCCTTAGCTGTTTCTACTATGTGGTATAGATGGACTCTATCTTTTGTCCCATCGAGCAGAGTGAATTTGCCCATCATGTTCTTTTCCAGAAGCTTCACTGACACCAAGACAAGCATGAAGCCAAAGTGAATTTTATTGCAGAGGGATGGATTAAATATGTACATGAAGCAGAGATACCCTAAATTACATTGTTGGTTAATGACTAGCATTACTTTCTGGCAATTAAGTTATGCTGGAAAAATTCCGTGTGCACTGGATAGCTCTCCTCTGTATTTGAATCTTCAGAATTTTCTGTGCAATGTTAGTATTGGAAGGACAGATTTGGCATGACCAAGGAAGCAGTCCTTGCTTGCAAGTTGCTGCTGGCATAATCATCAACCCATAGCCATTCTCCTGGTGAAAAAAAGTAACAAATACATTAGTAAAATGATGTGTTAGTTTTTCATGTGTCGTATAGTCTTGTTTATTATGAAATGGATGCTGTAGCATAGCATTTTCTCCAAATCTCTTTCACGTTTTTCACTTCTCAACCCAAGCAGCAGTTTTTGCGGATTTTATATGAATATGATTTTATGTGATTATGTAAATGTTAATTTTGCCATCTCAAACTTGAGAGGAATTAAGTCCTTAAAATACAGCTTAAACTGTACTGAGGGCTCCCTTTTACTGGGAGAAGACATTATCCTCTGTTAATTTCAAAAGTGATGTGGAGATTTAAAGTCATTTGGTGTTTTATACATTATTTTTCGTGCAGGAAAAAAGCAATCCAGACTCAGTTGATTGACAGTGTTGTAGGTATCATCTCGTGAATAATAATGTGTGCAAGTTGGAAAAAAAAGAGTAGAAATAATCCTTAATGTTTGTAGATGCCATTTGTCTTTCTAGGGGTAGTATCAGAAAAACAACTTACTGAAGTTACTTCCTGAGATGTAGCCTGCTTCCAGTTTTGAGAAGCCACATAGAAATGAAAACTGTAAGGGTGTTGGCAGCTCATACTAGAGCTGGAGATTGAAAGCCTGATGACTTTGCTATTTTTACAGCTGTTTATTTTGCTTCTATAATACAATAATACATATTTAAAATCCTAGAGCTTTCTAGCTTGGAGGATAAGACAAGTGTGGAATGCTCAGTCTGAAGTTGTCTGGTCTCAGCTAAAACATACAAAAAAAACCTTACATGATTTTCAGGAATTCATTGCAGATAATGAGAATTTGTGTAATTATTACACCTAGATGGATTCAAAATACACAGCAAAATCAGGTGACTGCTTAAAGTCACATAACAATTGATCCCGTGTTCATATCATGCATTTTAAATTGAAATAGTAAAGCAAGGTTGATACATCTAGTACCTTAAATTGCTATTGCTGCATCAATATTACTAAACCTTAATAGACTCAGAAAATTGAAATTTAAAATGTATACGTATTTGGGATTCCATCTCCCCTCACTGTTCAGATTCCATTTGAACACTCTTAATGTTGCCATAGGGTCATCAATGACTTAAAAATATTTTCTTTTATCTATTATGAAATAACATCACTGTGACAGCATCATGTGGAGAAACAAGATCAAACACAGTTTTTGAGGAAAGACTGTCACATCCTCACTAACTGCTGCTTCTCTGCACTGTTGGGCTTTTCAGCTGTCTGCCATGGAAGTAAAAGCATAAGAACTGAACATGGAAGAGCTAATGTAGCCCTAGGTAATACCATGGTAATAACCAAGATAATACCTTATGAAACTTGATGAAGGAATGCAGCTGTTCTCTCGGGTATCAGAAGCAATTTATCAGTGTTAGTATGGTGTTCTGTCAGACAAAATCCTCCTGCTCTAAAGGCAGCTTGAGCTTACTTCTGAAGCTCTGCACTGTACATTACCGGACAGTAATGTGTAATTTAATACAAGTACTTTCTGCCCAAGTGTTTGTTAAATGGTCTGTCTGATGCACTGCCTAACAAGGTCCCCAAAAATAAGCTTTTGTTTGGACTGCAGAGCGCTTTGAAGGGGCTAGCTGTATGCCTCTGAAGTAGTTGGCTGTGTAAAGTCATCTAGTGACACATCTATATGCTATGGGCATTCTGGAATATAGTACAGGCTTTCTGTTTCTGGAAAGATAATGATATTTTCTGTAATGCTGGTGAAAAAGCATTAAATCTTATTTTCTTCAGAAGAATTCAGTTTAAAGGTTCAGAAAGCCTATTCATAAGTACAAAATATCGTTAGCGGGAATTTTGTTGAAACCTACTGTAAGGACTCCTTTGGCCATGCTGCTTGTTCTCATGAAATTGTCATCTTGGCTGTAGAAATTCATTGCAGAGTGAAAATGAAAAATGCACTTTTTGTACATAATTGCAGCTTTTATTCTAACTTTTCAGTGAGTTTTCAGCCTTTGGGCAGCCCTTTGTTTCATTGAGTTAAAAATCTGTGCTTCCAAATTATTTTTTAGAAATGTTGGGTTTGCAAGTCAAGTGAAACTCGCACAATTCTTACTTCTTGGACATGGCCTGGTGTGTTCCCTGATGTCCATTCTGCAATTTCCTCTCTTCTCTTTCCACTTCTCACTGTAGTGCCAGCCTGCTAGAGGCCTCTTGGAATTTGTAGTAAGAGGTACAAGTTTGACACTATTAAAAAGAAAGCTGAAAATCCCTTCTTCCTGGGTCTGTTCTACTTTTTATTTGCCCACTGTGTTCTCGGCAAAGGCATCACCTCCATGTGCGCTCTTATCCAGCACTGTTGCTGCTGTGCACTGATAAGATATTTTGCCTTACAGTCAGCATTGCTCTAGGCCTGGAAAAAGGTAGCTGTCTTCCAGTATGATTTGAGGGAAGTTTGCTTAAATGCTTAACTTCCAGTCCTGCAGTCCTGGCACCACTGGAAGTGCCAAGGCTGCATGTCCTGGTAGTGTTTGAATGCAGTCACACAGTGATGTCAGTTCTCCTGAGGTTGTGGGTCTGTCATGCTGACACCCCAAGAAATATTTATCTCTGGCTCTGAAAAGGTTTCTTTTGCATTTAAAAACAAAACAAACAAAAAACAAACAAACAAAAACCACATCCATTTATTTGTATTACATAAATGTGGAGATCTCAGTTATACTGCTAATCTCTCATATGATTTAGTCACGCTGGCAAAGAGCTCGAAGGAATGCCATTATATTATTGGACATGACATTGGTCATGCAGTAGGGGACAGTCTCCTGTCAGTCTGTAACAAGGCAGTACCCAGTGGAGCTGCAGTGGAGCCAGACATGCCAGCTTCTGCACTGAGATGCAAACCAGATTCACAACTGCTTGTAGTTACTGCCATCTCATAACATTTTTGCTCTCAGTGAAAGTGTTAACCCTCACTAGCTGTACCAGCTACAGCCTGGCAGTCGTTTTCAGCTTCCAAAATGGTAGCTCAGTAGTTAAACACTCAGTGCTTTTCATTTCTTGGTCTCAGTTATTGACCAGTGGCCCTGCTCATCAGTGAGCAGAATTATTTGCAGCCATTTACTTGTGAAGTACATCTGATCAGGTTCGTTCTTGTAAGGGGAAAAAAAATAATTCAGTGTTTCCCTAGATTCTGCTTAGGCCGTACCCAAGCATGTATATAAATCTTACTCAGATTGTGTCTTAGTGAGTATTGGAGATGATTTGGGTTTTGTTGTGTGTGTTGTTGCTGTTTTGTTGTTTTTTTAAACAGAATGGTTTGTATGGTTGTAAAAGTGTCATTAATTTTTTTAATTTTAATTCAGCATACACTTTGCTTAAAACAAACAAACAAGAAAAGCACATACTCAAGTTTATCATGTGTGCTATTACAACAATCATGAGTTAACTCTGAAGTTATCTTTTCTGTCGGGCATTCTTTAATGATACACCAAGTGACGTTTGAGCTCTTTTTTGAAATGCATCAATTTGTCAGAAGGAACTCATGTGGCATAAAAGGTCAGTTACTGTGTTATATATAGCTTTTTGTTTTCATCCCCTCTGTTCTGGTGGGGAACTCAAAATGCGTTAGACAACAGATGTGAAACACTTAAAATATTTGGAATGTGTGGGAATATACTGAGGGACCACCTGTCCTGCAGTGTGACAGAATCGGTTTGTGAGCCCTGTTCATTACACTGACAGTGACAGAGAACAGGAGGAGACATATGACAAAAGTAAAGCAGAGTGAAAACTACTGCACAATTGTTCGAGGCTGGCTGTACTCGAGGAAGTATGGGAAGAAAGGCAAATTAACAAGTTCAACTTCATTAATACTCAATAATCAATATTTGAGATTCCCTTAGTAAGGATAACCTGAAGCAGGTTTTTTTTTCAGTTCAGGAAGCTAACAATTAGGAAGAAAATAAACAGACTTTATCTGATTTAACCTAAATAAGGTGTTTTATTTTTTTTACTACTTCTAACAGTCAGATCCTATCTATTTAGTTATAGGTTAACAGTTACAGCTGATAATAGCTATATTGGATATCTTTTATGAAAACAAACAAAACCATTCATATAGTGTAGAAAGCCAGAACTTTGATAGTAATTTGGATTCCTTTGGAGCCTGAGGATTTTAAGGTTGATTTGTTGCTGCTGTCTGTTTTTCTACATATTTAGTATTTATTGACTAAAGTTAACAAGTGCTGTTTCACAGATGAAGGAACAAAGGCTCAGATAGGATCAGCATGCAGCATTTGCATTTCTTCATTCTGAGTTTTGGCATGTGAACACCCGCAATTCTTTATTATCTCTTTCCTTCAATGATTTTTTAAAAAGAGGATATTAAAATTGGGATGATGGCTACTTCCCTGCCCCAGGGAAGAGTTGGGGAGATAGTTAACGTTTACACCCAGAGCTCCCTCTTTTCCTCCCTCCAGTTCCTGCATGAGATTGCCACTGCTTCTGTCCCAGTTACAGAGCAAGGGGAAAGTATTGTGCAGGGGTTCTGCCCATGGACAAGGATAGGCTGGGAAAAACCACGTAGCATGCTCTGCTCTAAAAAAAATAATGTATATTTATTTAATGTATAGAAATTAGAAACTTACACAGATTCATTCCTGCTACTCAAAGCTGATAGTGAATCCTGATTGCGCTGAATGGCATAGGTCTTGCTGTAAATGTTGGGAATGGATGTGAAGCTGACCTTCAAAACTGTAATCTGCCTGATACTAGTCACACAGAATCAGTGAATGAAACAGCCGTTGCTGAGTTCTCTTGATGAGGACCGATGAAAGTCAGGACATACACGAGCTGTTTCCCACAGTGCATACAATACTCCCTACCCTCCTGTATAATGGCTCACTGCTGTACACTATGCAAACAAATTACGTGTACTGTGGGAGCCACAGCTTTAAATTTATCAACCTTTTTGCATGCAAAAATCTAGAATTAATTATGCTTTCTTACTTTTAAAGTTCTTCTTAGCTAGCTGGAGGGAGGTCTTTGTGATTAAAGGAAGCAGGTTTCACTGAGTTAGACAAGTTGTGATCTGTCCTCTCTTTCACCTCCCCTCAGGGCAAAGACCAACAGCTTGAGGGTGACCCCTTCAAGAAGTTTCACTGAAAAGGAAGATGAGAAAGGCTGGACAAGCTCTTTCTAATGCTCTGCACTGGAGCCAGGAAGAGGCAGCTGTTTCTAGCCTTTCTGCTTTCCTCCCCCACTCCCCCCCCCCCCTTTTTTTTTCCCCTCCCTTTTCCTGATAGCTGAGATCTGGGCTTGCTGCCATATCTGTTTGTCTGTCTGTCTCATGTTGTTTTTCTCGGAGAGCTTCAGAGACCAGTTGCCCATAGTCAGTTGCTGGGAACAGAGGTTGTTCCTTGTATCGTCTTAACTCCCCATGCCAGTGTGTTCATGCTTGAATAGGAAACAGCAAGATCTGTCAAAATAGCCCTTTTCTTTGGAGCTTTGAGGCTGCATTCTCCACGGCCATCTGTTCCCTTTCACCCTTTTGGACAATGTTGCTATTTGAAACCAAGCACTCTTTGCTCTCTCCCTTTCCCCTTGCCCTCCCCTCCACCCCCGAATCTGGGAAAAAGGGGTAAAAAAAAAAAGTTGTTTCTGGCCTCGCCTGGCCTCTGGAGGGTTCAACCATTTTGTAGTCCAAGGATTAAAAAGTGATATTTTGCTTTTTTTTTTTTTTTTTTTTCACTGACTTTAAAAAATGTAATACATCTCAGGAGAGAAAAGTCACTGCAGTGAGAAATTGTTTTGGATTTATGCATTCGTGGAGCACTTCAGTGTAATGTTGGTGCCTGGTACAGCTTACAGCAAAAACCTGGCACGTCTTGGAATACTTTGTGTTATAGCAGTAATGGAAGGAACCTCCTATAGTTAAGGCCATATAACTGTTTCCCTTCTTACCCTCTGCATTCAGTCAGAAAAAACTTATCAGCATGAAATTTTCCAGTCTTGGTTCTTGTCCAAAATTTATTTGGTTATTTGGAGATAAAGCAAGTCATTGCTTTTTGAGAATGAGAAGAAAAAAAGAATCTACCTCCTCAGGGCCTGGATGGGAACTGCAATGTGAGGAGAGGGCTGGGTGGGCTATGGGTCTTCTGCAAGACCTCGGTAACTGAGGACCAGTGGCCCCATTGTCCTTCTTTTTAACATTCTCCATGTTATGTAGGGAAGTATATATATGTATATATGTATATGTATATATGTACCTGTGATTTTTCAGCCTTGTAAAGGAGTGCATTCTGAACACTGTGTGAGGTTTGCCAGGCCAGCAAATAAAGTAGAGCAGATGGGCATCAGCCTGTAGCATAGGCCCCACTATGCTGGGAGATAGGTGCAGCCAGTGAGAGGGATACTGACAAATACAGACTTGTGATTAAAAGCAAGTTAAGACATTCCACAGCCAGCCCTGATGCTATTTGTTGTGAAAAGTAAGAATCCTTATTCTGCATTTGATAGGCAGAGTTACAGTTGCATATACCATTTTTTTTTATATTTAATGTTTCTTAACTTTTATGTTCCTTATCAAATAACGAAAATATTCTTTTAATTTGTTGTTTTGTGGTGTTTCATTTTTTTGTTTTTCTTTTTTCTTTTTTTTTGATGGATAATACTGAGAGTTTGGCCAAATCTGAACTCCAGATGTGAACAGCTGTAGTTTGCAAACTGTCATCTCTAAGGCCCCAAATGTTTGGCTGACCTCTGCTTCCTTGTTACAGGCTGAAAGAGAATTGTTTCATGTTGGAATTTCATTTTTTTTTTTTTATAGCTTTGGCTCATGATCCAAGCTGTACAGCTCTAAGACTGTTTTTATTTACACCTGGAGAGAACTGTTTTAATTGTTAACTGTGTGACTGATGTTAAGAACAGTGAAGGCTTAAATTTTCAGATAAATGGCTGCGGTCATAATGCAAATTAAAGCAGTTTACTCAGTTTGCATACAAGAAAGGTTGTTAAACATAACCCTTGTGGTTAACAGCCCCACCCTGAACTCTTATATTATTGTATGTTCCAACCTTTTACATCAAGAAATCGCCATTCACTGAGATTTGAAAATAAACCTGAAGGAGGGCTAGTGCTGAAATAATCCTGTATCTACGAGTATAAAGGACGGATAACTTCATTCACCGGTTCAAGTGCAAGCCTGTGATCAAAAGCTGTTGTTTGCTAAGGCTTTTTAGTCTGCGCTGAGTATTTTGGGAAAGGTGCAGCGGCTGCAGTGCCGCTGTGAGCACTCGTGTTAATTGAGCTAATTCACATGGTTGGCTGCAGCAGCACAGCATCCTCTGTGGCTTCGTAGCAGAATATGTTTGCCGAGGCAGAGTTTAGTGCACATTTAAAACTAGCTTACATACCCCTACTGTCCTTTTCCGTCTGGCATGCAGACATGCCATCAGGCTACTCTCTGGGAAGTAGACAGCCGTGTCAGAATCACCCTCAGAATGGTAGCACTAATTGGTTCATTTATTGGTTGCTTTGATGGAGAACTCAATGTGTGTTCAAAACTTGACTCTGTCCTTTCTCCCCCCCTCACCCTTTGCGCCCTGCCTCTCAAATGTAATTTAAGGTTCATTTGCAGACTGGCTCCTGCCTTGCCTGAAACGCTGCTGCTTTTGTCTGCACTGTGTCAGTTTTGTGTGTACCAGAAGTAAGCTGCCAAGACACTGTTTCTTTACCAGAATATATTTTATGGAAAAAATGTCGACTGTGGGAATACAGTCTGTGCCTCAGACCGCAGGATCCTACAATGACCATAATGCTGTGCACTGCATTTTGAAACTCACTGCTATTTCAAAATTCCATCCCTCTCTCCTGCCCCCAGCTGTATTATTTTTTGTTCTGCCTTTCTGGGACTTAGCTGTTTAAGACTTCCAGACTTCAGACTGTTATGTTGGGGGTTTATTTTGTCCTTGTCAGGGAGGAGTATAGCAGCTGGCTCATTTGGTTCTAGCCTGGAAAGTTCGGAAGTGGCAAATCCAGATGATGGGTAAACACTAGCAGAGACTGATGAAGTTTAACAGCTGAGATTAAGCATCCTGGGAAAATCAGATACTATAATGCCACGGCTGTGTAGGTCAGAGGGCTGAGGCTTGCAGCATGCAAGGTTTCAGTTGCTTTGACAGTGTGATTTTAAATCTTCGTTCTTTATTTAAGCCTTAAGGGGCCAACACATGTGTAACTCTAGTGTTCTGCCCCCTCTCTCCTACGTGCCTTCTGATTAATATCATGATCTGTTTAATTCCCCGAGGGAACTTAACAACAACAAAAAAGCAGCAATAACTTGTAGTGTGATTAGTGAGGTGATAATTAAAAGCATTTTCTGGTTCACAGGGCCCCTGGCATTGCCAGACGCCATGACTGGGCAGGCTTTGTTTTTCAGCCTATGCATCCTTTATATGTGCAGGCAGGCAAAATTCCAGCTTTTTTTTTTTTCCCCATTTTTGTCAATGGCTTGGGACTCTGTTTTTCTAGTCTTGGAGAGGCAGGAAGAAGTGACTTGCAGACGGCATGGTAGAAGGAAGAAGCTCCTTTAAGGTTTAGTGGTGAACAATGTGTGAAAGAACTCTGGATACCGAAAACAGTGTAAGTTCAGGACAGTTTTAGTTTTTCTAAAATTTCTCCAGCTCTGTCATTAGAAAGGAGGGTGAGCTGAGGAAAAAAGTATTTATTCTTTGTTACAGAAGAAAGATCAACTTAAAACCACTGTCTTCTACTTGGTCTTCACAATCCATCCCACCAAATGACTTATTCAGTTACTTGCACTCCAAGTGCAAGCAGTGGAGTCCAGAAACCAATCAGTTTGTGGTACATTGTCAGGCCACAGAAGAAGAGAAGAAGAAGAAGAAAAAAACAAACAAACCAACGTACACTGCTATCAAGAAAGTATCTGTTCCCAAGCATGCTAATTCCCTGTTTCAGGTTCTGTTTCAGGTGCTATAAACCAGCTGCCTTCTCTCCTTCACAGATCTCCTGAGACCTGAGCATTTTTTTCATGGCTGGTAGATTGTCTGGCAAGAAATCAGACCAGCTGGATTTTCTCATTTCTTAATGTTAGTTCCTTTTTTAGGTCAGCAGACAGGAGTCTCAGTACTAGCATGTGTATTTCCCTCTCTGTCCGTCTGTCTCAGCTCAAAACAGAATCAACATGAACTCACTGAGGTCAGGAAATGTGAGCTGTTAGTGCAGCACACACTGGTTATAGTGGGCACACTGGTCAGCAGCAGTGGGAAGAGATAAAAACAAGCCAGCATCCGGCCAATTCTCTGGAGGACCCTTCCTACATCTTTGGCCTGGATTGAGGTCCGAGCTGATTTTTCAGGATAGGGTAATGATTAATATTGCTTGTTTGAAAAACCTTCTAATGTTTCATGGAGAATACTGAAAGACCCAACTTACTGGGCTGTCACATGCTTTGTTTATTTTCCATCCTTCTCCAGGGAGGATTGCTTGTAAGTGGGGAATAATCAGCAGCAGCTAAAAGACTCTTAAATGGCAATTCTTATGAAAAGGAGATATTTAGTTCAGGAGCTGTCTTTTTCTTCTGCTTATATGGTCCTTGTGTATTGCAGATGAGAGCTTTAGGAGCTGTCAAAATAACAATAATAAAATAGCTGTAAAAAAGCAGGAAGGACCTTATTTTTTTCATGGGACATCAGATAAGAGAATAAACAGTTTAAAGGAGAGAATTTTTTACATGGCTAATTTTGTGGACAAGCTTGATTCCTGCAACAGCTGGCTTTCCTGCTATATGTGCTAAGTAATAAAAGACTATGTGAAGGTGATGCTGTATTCCAGCAAGTAAGTTTTGATTTTTCTCCTAAGATGAACTGTTTGGATTCCTGCATAATACATTAAGTGAAACTGTACAGCTGAAACAGAGACAACATTTTCTTCAGCGTCCGTACAAATGAGTAACTTGTGTTTGGTGATAACCTAGTTATGTGTAGATGTGCTTTGTCTCAAGTGAGTGATTGTAAATGGTAGTCTAAATATCTGCCTCGTATTGTTCTAAAGGACCCAGTTTTTATCACCCTTAGTCGTATCCTCTTAGTTCAGTGTGTGCTGAGGGCAGAAAGTGTATGGTGGGAAGGGTTTGTGGTATACCGTGGCCCACCAGTACAGAGTGAGATGGTCACCAGCGTGGGGGAAGAGAGTCAGAACTGCCTTTTGCCTAAAGAGATCATTGCAGAGAAGGGCTGAGAGAAGGGCTGCAAATGGTGGAAGTCAGTGAGTGGGAGTTTGAAGAAAGCTGTGGTTAGTTACTTCACAGATGAGTTTGTCTTGTGGGTTGTATTTTTACTATGTGATGGGTTTTTCCACCATTGGGTATTTTTATACTTGTACTTTCTGAAGAGGTGAAGATGGAAAAAATAGATAGGTGGTTGTTTTTGTTTTGTTTTTCATTTCTTTTTTTCCCCTTCTGGTGTCATTGTTAGAGATCTGCACCAAAAATGCAGACTAAATGCAATGCAGGTGAAAAGCAGTGATCTTTGAGCTCCACCAGTGAACCAGAACATCCATACAGGAAAACTACGCAGCCTGTGTGAGAGGGAAAGTACTTATTGCAAGATGTGCTGTTTTTATTATGTGCCTTTTTTGTCCATCTCAGTAGTTTACTTCTTTATAAATATTTTCTCTGTACTTTTGGAGGGTTTTTCCTCCTTTTTTTGATAAATCGGGCTTTCATCGAGATGATTTTATGTTGAAATTTGGGGATTGGTAGCTTCTGTGTTTTGTTACTTCCATGTCCTAATGTGTATCAGTCCCTTTTTGCATTAATTGAAAAAAGATTTTTAAATTATGAAATGATAGAGATTGCAACCTACTATCCCCATTCAGACTATCTCAGTGTTAAGGAAAGTCTTTAGGAACGTTCATTTAAATTGCACTGATGGGAGAATTGGACAAAATGATTTTAACTTTTGTATGTAACAGGACTAAGTGCTGTAGCCCCAATTCCTCTGACAGCTTCTGTCAAGGCGTCAGAGCCCAGAAGATATGCACCTCAACCTCTGTGTGGAGATGACACTGCAGCTGAATAATCCTCAGTTGAAGAATCACCCTTTCTTCTTTGGTCTGTTACTTCCCTGGTTGTGCAGAGTCATTCACTTTGCATTTGACCCAAACCACAAGAAGCTTTATTTTCACTTGACAGCTGTTGAGTGAGAGTGAAGGAGACGGTTTTTGCCTTGTTCGTGCTTTCCAGAGCAGACAGTCACTACTCTAGTGCCTCTGGTGGTGCCCTGAAGAGCCCAGTTTCACGGGAAACAGCAGAACAGGTACTGAGTGCAGTCCTGCTTGCCACTGTGCTCTTTGATCCCTTCAATGCTGGTATGTTTTGTGTGAGGAAAAATGGAGTGTTTACTGGAATCAAAGTCACTGCTGCACTTCATTTGAGCTGGATCTGAATACATGGAGAAGGGTTTATTTGGAGGTCTTCTCCTACCCTCCTACCATGCACCCTCTCCTCCCTATCACAGAATCATAGAATGGCCAGGGTTGGAAGGAACCTCAAGGATCATGAATCTCCAATCCCCTGCCACATGCAGGGCCACCAACCTCCATGTTTAATGCTAAACCAGGCTGCCCAGGGCCCCATCCAACCTGGCCTTGAACACCTCCGGGGATGGGGCATCCATCCGTCTCTCTGGGCAGCCTGTTCCAGCACCTCACCACTCTCTGGGTAAAGAATTTTCCCCTGATGTCCGACCTAAATCTCCCCTCCCTCAACTTAAAACCATTTCCCCTCGTCCTACACATATCAGCCCTTTCAAAGAGTTGATTCCCTTCCCCTCTGTAGGCTCCCTTTAGGTACTGAAAGGCTGTAATGAGGTCACCCTGCAGCCTTCTTTTCTCCAGGCTGAACAAGCCCAGCTTCCTCAGCCTGTCCTCATAGGGGAGGTACTCCAGTCCCCTGGTCATCCTAGGATCCCATCTTTGTGCTTCTGCACACCCATTCCCTTTTCACATTTACTGTCTTCCTTTTGTCCAGCTGTGAACTGAGATTTGCCGTCTCTCTCTCATTAGATTGTCAGCCCTCCCCCTTTTCCTCCTCTCCCTATCCCTGAGCTCCCTGTATCTGCCATATCCTGAGCAGAAACTTAGTGACAGTACTGACTGGGGCATGAGCAGTGTGCTGACCAGGCTGGCAAGATAGAGGTGCTGCCCATCAGCTGGGACCTGCTATTTTATGCCTCTCTGAGTGCTTCAGGATGGACACTGGGAGGACTTCTGAGCAGAGACCTATGTCTTTTAGAACCAGGGAGCCTCTAAGAGCCAGGTTCTTCTTGGGCCAAGGTTGGTCTATCCCATCTCTAAATATGAAAATGTCAGAAGGAGAATCAAGGCAGTACATACAAAAAATATGCTCTCTCTAAACAGTTTTATTTATCTATTTTCCTAGTGCTTTTCATTAATGACTAAGTAGTGTTTGAATAACGGAAAAGATAAACTTGGGATTTTAAGACCATGCTTGAATGTAAATATATTTTCTTAGCATGTACCCTTTCCTTCTTCTGAAATCATTGCTATCTTTTTGTGTTTAGAGCAAGGGGAAGGAAAGAAGTGCGTACTGTCACTGTTCTTGAACTTTTCTGCAAGGCTGGTGCAGCTTCCCCTCCATTAAGCTCGCTTGTTGGTGTGCTCCTCCTTTTGCCCAATGCATCATTGCAGGAGCATCCCTTATAAAATGGAAATCTTTCCTGTGAGGCATTTCTTCCCACCCTGTAAACAGTCCTCACTGTAAATTTGCTCCAGGCTTACTAACCACTTTGCACCAGTCATAAATTTGAGTAACTTCATAGGAGAGGATTTGCCTGAAAGTGGGTCACAAGAAGTCCTCTTCAGACGGGATGATACAGTGTGGTGCAGCAGAATTTCTCCTGTATAATAAAATAAATACAGCAGTTAGCTTGTTTGTTCTTCTACAAGCCTTATACTTCTAATACTTCACTTTGGTACAGGTTTTAGGCCTGCAAGAAATGCAGAATTAGGAATCGTTATGGTGTGATACCACCTGTATATCACCAGGTTCCAAACAGTTAACAGCAGCTGCTTAAAGCCAGCAAATAGCTACTTAATGTCTGATGTCCCTTCAGCATGGGTGACCACTGCCCTGTGGAGTGAGCAGGGCCTTCCAGCTGTGTGCAGGAGTATGCTCGTATCAGCTGTGAGGAGTCACCTCTGTACCACCAGAGCTCACTCTGAGCTGCTGTAGCTGAATTCTGTGATTCCTACCTGTTGCTAGCTGGTGGGAAAGGACAGCATCAACTACCAGTGAAATTTGAATCTTATTCCATGTAACAAGGAGAGGATTGCAAAGCCTTAAAGCTGTTTCTCTTTCTTTTATTCTCCTGTAGCCTGTTTATACAGTGGTGATATTTTACTTTTGAAGTGTATGCAGTTTGCAGAGCTTAATGAACTTAAGTGACTTAGTTTAAATAATAGGATGGAATACAGACCTCCCAGCACCTTGCTTTTAACACTTGGATGTATTCTCTCCTCCAACAGGCAAATTAAATCAGGAATGCAGATAAAGAGAAATTATCATTGTCAGTACATCCACTTTCCCGATACAGACTGGTTAGACTGATTAACAGAATAGCCTTCTTGATACTGAAACTTCCAGTTAGGAGCTCCTACCATGAGTCATTCATGCAAAAGTTTGATGCTTATCAGGATAGGGGTACTTTTTGTTCTGAGGAAAGGAAAGCAGTCATCCTTGCTTGAGGAAAGAACTGTAGACTGTTTTCAAACTGGAATACATCTTGTTCAGGAGTGGTCACTGTGCATGCTGCAGTGAGTTACTGTGAGGGGGGAAGCGACTCACGAGTATTGAGTCCAGCTCCTATCAAACTATGGGCTTGAACCAAGTGCTTCACCACATTCTTTCTTTAGTGCACCCTAAGTGTTTAAAGACCTAATCCAAATTCCAGCAACGTCACTGCAAATCTAAATTATTCTGGGATGAGGGCAGAGGGGAGATTTGATGTCTATAGATGAGTCCTTGAGTGCACTGCAGTGATTCTAAGCCCCTGTCTCCAGTCTGCTACTCTCCTCCCTAATACATTCTCCTGTAATTATTTGCAAGCTACTAGTAGTGATATAAATAATGATCTTTACTGCAGTTTGCAGGAGATACCTTTGTCAGCCCAGTACACAATCGCTTCCAAAACCTAGTACTTATAATTCAAGTTTCAACATTTACTCTGCACTCCTGACAGAGTTTTGACAGAAACATAAGGCTTTTCTGCGATTTGTAATGCAGTCATTGCCATATTCTTTTCATAGTCTGCTTTAACCATGTGAAACATAAGCTACCTTGTAAGCAAGGTGAAGAATTTCTTTTAACTCTTTGACTGGCTCTATGAAAGTGTAGAAGTTAGTGTGGCCCTGTCATATAATCTGCTCTCTTCCACAGTTTTTTTTCCTCAAAATCTTGTCTGATGTAATATTAGTTGAGTCACTTGACAAGGATTTTATCGCTATCCTGGGGAAGCAGTTTTAGCTTTTGCTTGATATTGCAATTTTTGTTGTCTTCATTTTGTGGCAGGTGACAGGAAGTTCCCTGACTTTAAGTCCAGCTTTCTCTCATTCAACTTCAGGTCAACACTCATCACTTTTAAACTTTATGCACTGACTGTCACAAACTGTTTTCAACTTTCAGATTACCATGACTTTCTGCAAGTTGCGGTCATATACAAATACATTTTATATATCTGCAAGTAAATCCAAGCAACTTGTATTTTGTTTCCAAATTTCGTTGACTTGCCTGTTTTGCACTCCATTCTTAAAGTGTCATTTGAAGTATAAGCAACACAACCATCTATCTGTTCATCTTATGCAGAATTTGCTGTAAGCAAAGATGGAGGTCTTGGACCTTTCTGCTTGTTTACTGATATATGTACATGAATGGGTTCTTTGGTTTCAGTGCTGAAGAAATCAAGTGAAAAGGCAGTTCAGCAAGCTGGGTCATGCTGCATTATTGGAAGCACTTTACATTATCATTGCTGATCACAGCAGACAGCATTTTCCTTTAGGGTTATAAAAAGTTCATATGATCTCCAAAACATCACAATGGTATTTACAGTTAGAAGGCTCCCTTTTTAAATTTTAGAAAACATGAGGGATGCCTGCTTGTGTGAAACAGTATTTTAATTTTTGGATCAGAGTATCATGGCACCACATCCTGCTCCTTTAACTTCCCTTTTTGTTATTGAGTTATACACTATCATGCTTGCTTTACCGTGCCCATATAAAGCTGGTTTGCTGGGAGTTCTTGTGTTTGAAAAGGACAAGACAAGTGTGTCCCAGTGCACCTCCAGATATTCAGGAGTTTCATGCAATACTGTCTGTTAAAAACAAAATTGTGACAGCTTGAGATGATTGATTAGAGTTTCCATGCTGAAATCTTTTCTGTGATGCTGTCCTGATGCAGTTTCTTTTGTAATCAGTTTCAGGAACTTCTGGAAGTGGGAAGAGGGAATCTGCTTGTGTGACAGCAGCCCTTGGTAACACGTGGAGTCACAGTGTCAACACCAGGCTCATCCTGCAATATCACGACTTGCTGACAAGGCAGGTGAGAACTTAAATAAAGTCATCCAAGCAGTTGTTTGCCAGGTGGGTAACTGTATGACAGCCAGCATGGTTAAGTACCATGCGGTGAGAATGGGCCAAGTGCCTACCTGGGATGCAGGGAGGTCACTGTTCTTTGCTTTTCAGGGATGGCCAGTCCTCCATTGCCTCCCCGTGTTAGAATGGGCTTATCTGAATCAAAGGATCTGGTGTGTGTTGGCACAGACATGCAAATTCCTTGAGTTTTTAGGGCATTGCATATTGTGGAGATGAAGGTAATTCTTGAAGTGTTCTCCTGCACTGATTTTGGGACAGAAGTGGGAAGCTAGTCCTTGTAGTAGCATGACTGTTTTGCTGTCGCATCTTTCTCACTCTTCTGTGCCAAATTTCTTCTATGGCTGTTAGGATAGGGAGTGCTCTATCTTCTGCAGCTGCTGTTTGCAAGTGGAGGCTTGCTGCCTGTACCAGCAAACTCATTTTGTGCATTAAATATGGTAGCAACTTTCTAGTAGTATGTCTGCAAAAAGGAGATAGCTAACACTTTTACTGAGGGACTTTGTGCTTTTGAATGAACTATAGTACCTTTTTTTTTTTTTCTTTTTTGCCTGGCCACCTTCACCTTTTAATTAAAAAAAAAAAAAAAAGGAAAAGTCCTCCTGAGGGAGGACTTTCTGGCTCTACTTTCTTTTCCTCTGGAGGAGGTGAGGTCACAGTGACAGTCTAGGAGAGATCTTCCCATATGTCTGACTTGCATGGTACTAGAGCCAGGGTGCTTGTTTTTGCTGGGAAATCTTGCCCTCAAGAGCAAAATAAGCACTTGAGATTTGCTGGGCTGTGAGTCCAGAGGGTAGTATTCTTCAAGATGTGAAGATACAATCATTAAGGAGGATTCAAGCCATCAGTTTACAGGAAAATGTAGAGTACAGCCCACTGAATTGCTTGATGTTTGTTCTCAGCCTCACAGCATTGAGTTCTGGGAAAGCTCAAGGCCAGTGCAGTAGTCCATAGACCTGAAACTCTACAGGATGCCAAGGCAGCAGGTGGCATAAAGAGTATGCAACAAATCTGGGGAAATCAAGCATAGAATTCTTACACAGGAGTTGTTTTTTCTTTTTTCTTTAAGCTGAGTAAAAGATTCTTTCTTTTTGTCTGTTTTGCAGCTGTTTTTTTAGCCAACTACCAGCCCCATCCTTCACATGTCTTTTGAACATTAATAAGACAACAGCCAATTCAGCAAAGTATTGAAATTTCTGGAATATCCCACCTGCCTTAAAATCTGTTAGGTTTGCTTTATTGCTTGGGTAGGACCAGCTTTTCCCACTTTCCAAAGCCTGTGTTCTGGTTTCATTTTCCTCTAGCAGAGATATATTGCCACAGGTGGGAGGACAAGCACAGGTTTGCAGCCTTCTCTTGGAATAATTGTGCCATCAGAATCCATGTGCATGGGCTGCAGTCAGTCTGCTGGCTACTGAGGTAGGGCTGAAGCTGAACGAGGCACAGAGCAGTATGGAGTCATAGGAGCTTGGGAGAAAGTGGGAGAAGTTAATCATTTCACACAAATGTGTTCACAAAAGGAATTTGCTACTATCTGTCCAGTATATGGATAGTGATAGTCGGTTCTCCCTGAGGAGTCTTGTAAGTCATTAACCTTGACATGTGTTTTCCTGAATTCCATATGTAAACATGCAGGGCCTTTGAAGTTGGGCCAAAACTAACGAGACTGTGCCACAAACTATGAGATTCCTCAGTTGCCGCTATGCTTATAATGATCATGCTTTCCTGAATTGGAGTCAAAAGGCTTCCAAGCTTACTGTTTTCATGTGTGCTCAGCTGTCTTTGGGGGACAGCATGGTAGGGTTTAATAATTTGACGTGCTATATTTAACATTTTATTCTTGTCTATTAGAGGCAGGATGCTGGATTAAGTGAAACACTGACCAGATCTGGTATGGCAACTAAAATGTGCCTGGTTTATTTTATAGTTTCCAAGGGATTTGTGAGACTCATATTGTAACACTAATGGCTATAATGTGTTTTGAAATACTCAGATGGAAAGTGCTGTGGAAGCACAAGGTGTTATTATATAACAAATCAATGTTATCGCTTAGTATTTTAAAGAACTTTCAGGATTGAGATAGGAGATAGGGACTAGGGCTTTCAAGCCATGCCAGGTAGTTGTTGTACAGCTGTTTTCCTGCTTCAGGTAAAGTGTTTCAAATGGATAAGTATATGATGACTCAGTCTTAAAACAAAACAGAAAGCCATCTCTTATTCTGATTAATGCCAGACATAACTTTGTTGTGTCCTTGGTTACAGACCAGCTGTTTTGTCTTGGTCTGTTCAGTATCATATGAATAAGCCCTGAATAAGCATTCCGAAATTGTGATGGCAAAGTAACCATGGTACTTGCTGGCGTGGAGAAGGGCTGGGAGAATTAGAAGGGGGGCGGAGATGAACTTTTATGTGTATGGGACTTAAGGCTTCAGAATAAAACTAGATTTATGTCTCCCTGTAAGACCTTGATGGTAGTTGTTAGATAGACTCTATAGCTGTTGGATAGTTGTCCGATTTTTAAGATAACATCAGTTGAGGTTTTCATCTATAAAAAGGGAAAGCAAATAAACCACAAAAAATAAAGCAATTACAAACAAAGCAAGTAGGCTGAGGAAGAAAACGTATGCTAAGTGCTGTCTGGGTTTAAGGCCTTCTAATTTTTGCCTTAACCTAGGCAAGAGAGAGTATAGTAATGAAATCTGGAAAAGAGAATTGAATGTTTGCATGTCGAGGCTCAGCGGAAGTTTATAGCCTCACATTGTGAAGACTTCTGATTGCTTTGAGACTGCAGTGTTTACTGGAAAGAAAAAGAGAAGTGATGGAATGTGCTGAAATCACTGTGAAATGAAAAGAATAAGGTCCAATGTAAATAAAATATAGTGGTAGTGTGTTTTCTTCTGTTAATTTTGTAACAATTATAGATACATACTAAACCAAATGAAGATGCAGAAGAAGTAGTGTAAACATATTTTTTTCAGTAGTCTTAAAATACCTTTGAACTCAGATGGGGAAGCTGGAGGTGATCCGTTCAAGGCAGACAGAAAACTTTTCACCTACTTCAGCAGGGCTGATTCAGTCTTTGACGTGGTTGGAACAAGAAAAATCCCACGGAGAACTAGGCATTGAAATCAGTGTTTTGCCAAAGAAGGTGACTGAGGATGTTCACAGGTTGCCTGTGTGAGATGTGAAACGAGGTTCTTTACATTCTTTACATGTCTTTTGCCAAGCTAGGATTTGGGGAGACTCAGAAAAAGAAATTTCTGTACCTTAAGAACAGAAGAGAGCTCTGAATGTGCAGTTCTCACAGAAGTACTAGAACAAATGCAATGCTGTTTAGTAGCCTCAACTGCACTGAGAAAACCTGACTGCATATGCTACACGAATCATGTACATGGTCATGTAAATTATATACATAATTCAGTTCTTTTTTCAAGTGTGTAGATGTGAATAAAATCAGCAGATGATGGCAGGTAATGAGCTTCAGTAAGAAGTAGTAGAAAAGAGATGTGGCTATTGGGTTGTTTCAGAATTGAAATGTTATGAAGTGTTCATCTGTTGTAAGCCATTTGTTATATAATATGCTTATCGTATGGCAAATCAGCTCTGTGAGAGCACAGAGAGACTTCTTAAGACAAGGAAGAGTGATGACATGGAGTCATATGAAGGGTAGGAAATTTTGCAGAAAAATAGTTTTATTCAGGTGAGAATTTTTTTTTCATCAAGAACGTTGCTTTTAAAGAAACAGCTGTGGGAAGACTCCAAGATCACTGATCCAAACACTGTAAACTCTTCCATTCAAAAAAAAAAAAAAGCAGTTTTTTCTAGGGCTGTTTACTTTAGAGATTTCTGCCTCGTCCTTGTCATCTTTTGACGCTTTAGAATCAAGATGCAATGCAGGTTTTTGTAGGTTCAAATTTCAATGTGTGCATACAAACCACATCCCTTAAGCTGATAAATAAGTAGCTTATTATGTTTTTCTGATGACAATATCCCTAGACTAGTGACTCTCACAACAGAAGTCTTTTGCTTATCCGTAGGTCGTATACAAGCATAAGCGGCAATATAACATTGAGTTGCATGTGAACAGGATGAAACTGGTCAGTGCACAAGTGTAGCATAAACAGATGATTATCGAAACAATATGATAAGTGATTTAATCCAGCAAAAGTACCAAATGAAAAGATGCCATGAAAATAAATAAGATTCATTAACAAGTGGCTAGAGCTCAAACTTCATTAGGTCACTTTCCCAACTTGTGTGTTCATGTTGCTGTTGTTTTCATTACGCTTTCTGCATAATGGACTTGTGGGTGGTGGTTGTACAATATAAGCATCACTGCAGTCCTGTCCAGGGCTGGATTTATGGCCCCTTCCTGTTGACAGCACACTTTTACAGAGGAAAAACTTTTCCATCAGTCTTGAGCAATCAGTCATTTACTCGGGTGCTTATATAACACTATTCTGTTTGTTATCTAAGAATCTAAATAGAATTGAGGTAGAACTGAAAAGAACAGAAGGAAACTTCAAAATAATTTATATTTTTCTGATTTTTTTTAATAGCTTTGCAGTTTTCCTTAATGAAGATTATTCTAATGCTAGATTAACAAAAATGTAGCAGCAGCTGTTAACTTCAAACACACAGCTCTGTAGTTCAGAGCATCCCAAACAAAGAAGCAGGAATATCCCTGAGGTTGCAAGGGCAAACTCATTAAGTTCTACCAAGTCTTCCTCATGAGCTTGGTGGTACAGGTGGTCACTCAGTACCTGGAATTGAGCTTGTACGCATGATCCTTTGTTACTTTTGACTGAGAGGCCACTTAGCTCTTCTTTGAATGTGGCCAGCCTGCACTGGTCATGGAGTTAACCATGTCAAAGTCAGAGGAAACAGGAATTAATTTGTACCCTTGTACCAAAGCTCTGGAGACATGTCTGGAACACTGTGTTTGGCTTTGACATTTGTGTTGAAGTAGCTGTGTTCAAACAAGTGCTATGACAGAATAATAAGAATGGGAATGGAGCTGCTGCTGAGAGAGAACTTGTGTGTGTTAATACGTGTGATGCATGGTGTTTGATAAAATGTGTTTGCCCGCAGTAGAAAATTAGGTTTAGTAATAGAGGAAATCTCTCATACTTTGTATTACTGTCAGAATAATGGTCCTATGACAGTACTATGAAAAACTCACGGTGAAGTTCCATGCCTTTTCTCTTTGTATATGTCTATGTGTTAATTTCAGGTGATTGTATATGTTGAGGATTTTTTTGCATCATTAATTGTATTTTCTTCTTCATTCTCTCTTTCCACTTTCTTCCCAGGTATGGTCTGTGCAAAGCAATATATTTCTTGACATTGCAACAACTTTGAGTTGTTGCTAGTAAAAATGAACCTCAGATAAAGCTTGTCTGGTTTTTAAACTTTGATATACTGACATTGGTAGGCAAAACGCTTTGCATATGTTTTGAAAAGGTAGGGATCAGGCATATGATCCCTGAGATCCAATGCAGTACAATTTTAATGATGCTTTAGTTATGTTAAAGGGGAATCATCTAAGAAGTTCGTGTATGTAGGATATTACTCTTTGAAATATTTGCTTAATGAAATTTTTGACTTCCTTATCTCACCCAAAGATGTTCTTGCTAGATGAAATCTGAGTCTTGTAGAAAGATTGAAATTAGACATAATTTTATACTTACCACCTTTTCTCAGCACATACAGTATGATAGTACTCCAAAAGTGCATTCATTTCCTCTCTGTTTATTGGCTCACACATCTGTTAGTATTTTCTCTTGTCCTTATTACATGATGCACACTGAAATCTAAAATGTTTTCTACTGAAGCTCTACTTAAGATAATACTGTCTTTCACATGTGAATTTAGCAGTGGTGTTTTTTGATTATTTTTTTTCCCTGAAGACTTTGCTGAAGTGCACACACTCAAAAAAGCTGGAAACAGTTCTTGTTTATTTCATATCAAAAGCATTTTGCAGCCACTAGTGTGTGTCAGAAATACTTATGCTTTAGTCTTGGACTTGGTTGGATTCCATCTCTTTTTGGCCCACACTTAGGAATTTAGGATTACGCCTTTACATCAAGGAGGTATGAAGGACGTTGTTTTTATTGATGTCTGAAAACAATGAATACAGGATGGGGGAAGAGCACACTTCTGGGAATCACCTTTTACAATATATTAATTCGCTTTCAATTTGTAAACAAAAATCTTGAGGTGTTTTCATCATTTATTAAGCTAAAACAAAATGGAAGGAGGAATGAATATTAACTGAATAAAGATTTGAGAAGCATTAGAAACAGGGATAAGGGTTGAATTTGTTGCAGATATTTTTTTTATCTGTGGAATTATGTTAAAACTATCATGAAGAAGCTTCACAGAGATCTGAAGAATAATAAAAGCAGTAAATCATTATGGCAACGCATATGCTAATTACATATTTAAGAATGTATGTTCCTTATGTTGTGGTTAAGACTAATATCAAGTTGATCTGTTCTGTGTTATGGTGGGGGCTGAATGCTGGTTGGATCCCTACACAGACTAACTTTTTACGTAGTCTAATAGTTATAGGACAAGGGGAAAGGTTTCAAACTAAAAGAGGGGAGATGTAAATTAGATGCTAAGTGGAATTTTTTTTTTACTCAGGATGGTGAGGTGCTGGCAGAGCTGCCCAGAGAGATTGTAGATGCCCTATCCCTGGGAGTTCAAGCCTGGGTTGGATGGAATCCGGGCAACCTGATCTGGTGAGGAGCAACCCTGCCTATGGCACAGAGTTAGAACTGGATGGGCTTTAAGGACTCTTACAACTGCAGTCATTTTATAAAATGTGGCTCTGCAGAGAAGAGTGTGCAGCTACTGTGCTTCCATACTTGTCTCTCAGCTGCTCCCTTCTCTTAAGGGCAAGTCTGGCAGGCATAGTGAAAGCAGCTACACATCCTTTGGTGCTTTTATGCTGCTCTCTTGTGAGTCCTTCCAGATTTGGGATGCATGATGCAGAGGATACAAGATACTATTCCAATATGTGTCATAAATAACAATTGCATCTTTCAGTCCTCTTCTTATTTTTAGAACCAAAGTCAAGCTAAACAACACGGAAGGCTCTGAAAAGCTTCATAAACTGTTTCTGTTCTTAGCACCAGTGAGTATACCGTAAGTCCGATGAGTGACCACAAGCTGAGTGACACAGGAGAATTCCCCCAGGAGGCTGTGTTTATGCTTTATCCCTCCCCAGCACCATCCCCAGGTTCTTTTTCTTAGTGCAATTTCTGTGTGGTGACTTGGACATGCTGGCTGCTTTCCCACTGAGTAAAAGCTGCAGGCTTCTTCTCCTGAATTACCCTTCATGTTGGGTACTTACCAGGGCTTTGGGCCTCAGCAGTTTTATAGCATAGGAAATCTTCAGGGCCAAGTTTTGTGAAGTATCCTGACCTTTTAGAGGACTCTTCACTGGGAAAATTTGGAGACTCAGAAAAGACAACAAAATTCAGTGTACAAAATGGGGAATAAGGTACGTGGCAGGGAGACAGAAAGTGATTCTGAGAAGAGGAATTTCACTGGGTCTGGAGTTACATGAGCAGAAGGGGGCTGACTGGCCCTGCATACCAAGCATTTCACAGTGGGGAGCTTGCACCAGATGTCCCAGAAGCCAGAAGTCTCTATGGCTTAAGTGGAAGCGTACTAGAGGCAGCCTGGTTTGTACAGTTCCCAGACCAGGCTGTTGCAGTTCAGACATGGTTCGGATAAACATCTGGGAATGTATTTTCTTCTTCAGTTAAAACTTGAAATGGCCCAATGTTTGCCTGGGCAGTGCAGTTCCCTGCCTCAGAAATTATTGTGAATCCTTAAGTCATCAAGCAGGAAAAAGGCGACCTGGCTGCAAGAGCGCGGGACCGTATTCACAGTCTGGGAGAGGATAAAAAGCCAAAGAAGCATTTTGTTCATTTGGCCTATTGCAGTCAGGACAGTCGTTGCTGTGGAGCAGAGCAGAGCAGCTCACCTTAGAAAGCTGTGTTTTTCTTGCCTGTGATTATCTTTGATACTCATTTGAGGTTTCCGTGGTTTCCTTCCATAGAAATTCTGTTTACTCACTGCAAGGGTATTTGGAGCTCTTCACTAGCCTTGAGCTAAAGCAGAGTCCAAACGGCAACCCTTACAATATACTGAGCTCTTTCACTTGAAATTCAGTATTTGGCTAGTATTTGCACACTGCAAGGACTGGAACAATTTCCAGTCTGATCGTGTGGTGTTAGCGACTACATGAATAGGATAGATTTAGGACCTAGAAAATGTGGTAAATTAATCTCCTATCAGGAGTATTATCAGGAGTATCTGGTGAATGCTTCCTGCTTATGGGCAGTAAGCACTAGAATTTGAAGGAGAAATCATTTGGAGATAGAGGAGAACATTACAGTCAGCAAGTGCCTTTGCTCTGGTTTTATTGGGGTTGAGGTGGAGAGAGGGTTGGAATTGTCTCTACTGAACTTGAGGAAACAGAAAAGAGTTGTTAATTGATCGTTGTGCTGTCGCCTCTGTGTGGGAAAAGTAGGCTGTCTCCAGAGCTGTGCCTACCTGGCAGAAAGCTAGTATGAAGTTGCTGCAGATATATGTTCCCGTGCTTGGTTTTGGACTCAACCAAAGGAATGGGGTTTGCTCAATGAATCAGTGGGAGAATTAGGAAGAATACCTGACTCCCAGATGCTGGCATTGTGCACTATGAAAAATCTTTTAAAATATATATTGCTCTTTAGAAGAATGAACTGAAGCCAGCCAGGTATTGCAGAACTTGGTGTCCTTGTTCCTGGATTTGTTCTTAAAAGATTCTTGGTTTTCATTTCTATCTCCTCCTTTTGTTTGTTTTCTCTCCATTTCTTTCATTTGCAAGTATTGAATGTCTCCTCTGGGAGTAAGCCTAGCCACATGTGCGTGCAATGGTGGTTTATTTTTATTGGAGTCATTGCCTGTGACTGTTATTCATTACTGTAGGAAGAACTGCACTAACAAACTGCTCTGAACCTTTATTCTTTTTTGGGGGGAGGGGGGAGGAAGGGGGAGCAGAGAGGGTGTAAAAACTCCTGGTTTGTACATAGCTACTGAGAGTATCTCCTGCCATTGTTAAGATGCTGGGAGCTTAGAGAATCACAGAATCACATGTCCAGAGTTGCAAAGCAGAATTTCCACTTCTTTCAGCTTCCTTGCAGTTGTCTCCTTTCCGACAACTTTTTAACCTTATGTACATCTCTCTGCTACTGAAAAACTGAATTGGCTCATGCTCATGGAAGATTTTGAGGTTGTGCAAGCCTAGTGCAGTCACTGACAACACTGAAGTTATGGCTTCTTATGGTAAAGGCTACAGCTGGAACAATGCCTATTAGGACTGCCTAGCATAGAATGGCTGATCCAGAAAAGGCAAGTCAAAAGTGCTGGAAAATGCACCTGTACTTCCAGTCTTCTCTTGACACTGGTAAAGTAACATGCAGTCATATCTCCATCACTTAATTTCTAGTTATTGCACATTTCTGTGCCACCATGGGCAATGCCACAGTCTACTGTGGTGTTCATCTCTCTTGAAAGTACTTCTTTAAGATTAACCTGTGGCATAAATAATAAAATGATTGACAGTTAAATTAGAAGCTAAAGCTTACCAGAAATATAAGTCAGAGCTCAGAGATGGAACAAGCCCAATTGGTTTCTTATAAGTACAATAATTTTAAAATCAGTGATTATTAATTAACTACTCTTGAGATCAGAGTGGAGCACAGTGAGGAAAGAGAGCTGATTTGTCTATGCTTACCCAAAAGAACACAGAACCTTTTCCTGAAAGTTAACATTAAGACAAAGCAAGCTGACAAGAAGCGATTTATCTGAAATTTGTCTAACATTGCATAGATTTCTAGAGGTTTATTTAAAGTTTCAGGATCTCAATTTCCCACTAGCATTTACATTTGACTCTTAAAATCAAAAGTAATAGATTTTGGTGAGATTTGATCTCTGTTTTATCTCTGTTAAAATAAGTGTCATGCTGCTTTTTCAGTTTTGAGATTTCTTTGAATTCTTCATCCCATCTGAATCCATCTTACATTTTCCATCAGGCTTATGAGGTCCTTCCTTTTACAAACTTTCTTACTCAAATCATTGACCACTGTAGCTATGTCCTCTGCAAAACTGTCCTAAATGTTCATATTTCTGCCCTTCTTTTTCTTAAGATGAGAGCCAAGTACTGCTTGACTTTGCAGTCTTAGCAGTGCATTTCAATACATGGAATTTCTGTGCATTGCATTGAAGGAAAATGCAGATGTACTGGTGTGTTTTGGGACTAAGACAACAGCAGGATGGTCAACTATCCTTTGTTCATTTTCCAGTTGTTTCCAGATGTGCTAAAGGACGTTTTCAGGATATACACACAAACTCTACTTACCTACTTTCCTGTAGTAATTGCTTTGGATTTATGGAATGCCTCTCATAAAGCGTCTCTTGCTGCTGTTGCTGCTTTTCTATAAAATAGTAGAAAGGAAACTCATTCCTAAATGGTTTCCTCTGGACAGGATTTTCTCGTGGGGGAGGGAGAGATGCAATCCATTTAAGTTGCTCCATAAAGACTTTTATTGAGCTGTGGCCCATTAAATTGGACTTGATGAAAACCTTTCCAAACAACTGGACTTCAGGGAGCCACAACTCTGAAGCGCTGTGCATAGCACAAATTAAATGATGCTTTCATGAGAAATCATTTTAATCCAAATTGTGACTTGTTTTCTTTTATGTGTACAAAAGTTATAGGGACTTCTTGGCTATTTCTTGCACTGAGGCATGTTCATAGTCCCATCTCTCATCATTTGTTCTCATGCTCAGGACATCTTAACCTTTCCCCATTTTCAAGTCACCAAGTCTGTTTTTACCAGGCAGAATATATGTGTAGAATCTAGATGATTTGGAGGACTGCAGGATAACTGTATGTATTTCCCTCGACCTGTCTGTTTTCCTTCTTTATTCACAGCCTGTGGCCTTTTCTACAGACAAGGAAAGCACCCCAGAAGAAGCCTTGTGGTGGGGCACAATGTGCAGGTGTGGGTGGTACTGCTGGCGTGTCTCAGCTTTACCTTCTTGCAAACAGGGAAGGTCTGTGCATAGAGAGTTTACCTTGCAAGCCTTACTAGGATTTGGTGAAGTGGTGAAGTTTGGCAGCAAACAGACTTCTGCCTTGTAAAAGGCCACTGCCCTGAAGGACATTTCTGCAGAAAGGGAGCAAGGAACAGCTGCTATGTGAATCCTGGATGCTGCTGTAGAGCTAGTGCCTGGAGAGAGCCCCTGAAGCTCTCCTCAGGCAACGTTCAGAAGGGCTGGTGGCAGTGAAACCAGTGAAACTGGAAATGAGAACAGGCCTGGGTACTGGGTTACAATTCTTGCTCAAAAGCAGATGACCTACAGAATAAGGACCACTGGTTTCATTTCTAGAATAGATCAAATTCCTGCACAGAGGGCCCAGGAAGAACCAGCAGCAAGGGGAAGAAAAACAGTCCTGAGGTCTGCTGGGATATCTGATGCAAAATCAACTTTGTTGTTATCCTAACAGGCTTTTTCCTGGGCTCTGTTGCAGCTGAAAAAACAACCCTTGTAATCTATAATAAGAAGGGAAATTCTGGCATGAAGATTGTCCACCCAGACATTTTGGCACAATTAGAGGAAAGATTTGTTTAGCTTAGCACTGCTTTTATTGGTATGTAAGTCTAACTGAACCTGCAGAGGTAGTCTTTTCTTGTTGAATGATAGTGTTAGTGGTGTAGGCTTCCCTCTCAGCGTTTCTCAGTGTTTCTCAACTAAGCTTTCTGTTCTTCTGCAATTTGTGTTCCCTTGAAATGCTCTGTTAGCAGAGATTGTTTAACACAATAGGACAAAAATATGAATTAGCAAAAAAAATTGTAACAAACAGGTGCTGTTTCACTAAGGAAAAGTATAGTATACAGTCGGAAAAGGTACAGGCTTTTTTCACATATGTGTTATTTGCTAATTTGTCTTTTATCTGAGTTCCAAAGTATTGGCTGTTAGTGTAATTTGTTATTCACTGCCATCATGAGCACAGAAGTATCTTCAAGCTCTCTTGAAGATAAATAAGGTAAATTCAGCAGAAAAGAATATCTAAGGAAGGAAATAACAGAGTTTAAAAATCTGATATACTTTAAAAGAAGCTTTACAAGCTTTCACTCATGTTCCTCAGTCATCACTGAGAACCTGTTCCTTAGAACAGTCTCATGGGGAAGGTGTATGTCTTCCCAGTGTAAACAGAAGTGATGTTGATGTTAATACAACTGATTTTATTAATGTTTCATTAAAATATCGAAAGTCCATTATTTTTGTTAAAATCTTTTCTTTTCCATGATAAAATCTTGGGGCTTTTTTCTTACCATATGAGAGCTCATAGCCCAGTTAAAATCATCTTATTTCATCACTTAGTTTATCTTCCTGGCATTTTCATAACTAATTTGATGTATGATCCCATCCCCTTCATCTTTTCTTTCTTTCCTTTTTTATTCTTTTTTTGGTAAGGCACTGGCTTGATTTCTGCTTATTGTGGACTACTTCTAAAAGTCCATCCAATAAATTTTTCCAATTCATTGCATTCTCTGCTATTGACAAGGAATGTTGTCCTAGTATTTAGTATTTTCTGCTGGACTTCTGCAATCAATTTCTGTGATTCATCTCTTTCATAAAGATTCTATAATAAATAATTATTGTATAATTCTAATTATGTATATAAAATAAATATTTATTTACAATATTTTATATAATATATTATATATAATTATTAATTAAAAAGCTTTCCCTAATTAAAAAAACAAACTGTAATGTACATTTTTCTGCAGTCATCATCAGTTTTCTCTAAGCCTTTTGTTTCTCAACTGCTCTGCCTGTCTCCCATTTATCTTCCTTTATCTAATCTAATGACATCTCTCCAGTTTCTATTCACTTTTCATCAGGGCAATATATTTTCCCTTCCATAATACCTTTGTGTTCTTAACATGCCTTGTGACAGAAATCATTTTTCAGTTATTTAATGTTTATTCTACATTGTTCTCAAATAATAAATAATTCTTACAAACCACCTGATGGGGGGGAAAGGCAATGCTCAAAGGGAAAGGAAAATAGGAAAGGAAGAAGGGGAAAGGAAAATAAGAGGTTTGGCCATTTTCTAAAGTTAAGAGTTTGAAAAACAAAATAGCTTGGATTTCCTAAACCTCTCATCCATCTTTATCTTTCTCACTTCAGTAGGTTTGCTGCACAAGAATAGCAGCATCTGCTACTTATAGTCCATTCCAGAAGTTCATGGATAGCCCAAATCTGATTCAGTACCGTTTCACCATTTGGCAATGTCTATTTTCTATTCATATTTCACCATTTAAAAATAAACTCATTTCAGCGTGGTAACTTCTTAAGACTACTGTTTACTGCCACTGTTTACCCAGCTCAAATTGCATTCTGCTTTTGGTGAAAGTGTGACCGAAAAAAAAAAGAAAAAAAAGGACAATTTTCTGGTAATAAAAAATAAAGATTATACCAATAAACAATAAATGAAAATTGCCAAGAAAGTATCAGTAGGAAAAAAATTCTGATGAGGCCAGGGTTTTCTTTGATTCCTAGGTTACATAGTACTTATCAGAAGAGATGTTTCTTAGACTTGTCTGCGTAGGAGACAAAGCAATAAATTCCTTCACATGCATCAAGAGCATTTATAGGATTGTATATTCCTTTATCTTCCAGAAGTGAAAAGGAATATATTTCTTATGTTTCTTAGTCTAATTTTGGGAAAGTATGTCTGTGGAAACAGTTTTTGGTCTCAGCACACTCTACAGCTAGCCCACTATGGAGGATTGATTTTCAGACTCAGGTTCAGGTAATTTCTATACTCCTTTCTATACTCCCTCCAAATTTTGCCCAGAACTGATTTAGAATTGGAGCAAGACGTATGGTTAAATGTATGTCAGTTTTATAAATGCTTCTGAGATATCCTGGAAGCCTCCCTGTGTTCTCCCCATCCTCAGCTGGTTGCTTGGATTCTTAGGGAGAGCAGCAGATGCTCAGCAGAAGATAGGGAGAGAAGACTTTAAATAAGAAATTCTATATTTGAAAACCAGCAGGGTTTCTCCTTTAACTAACAGCTAAGATCCCTAGTTGCATGCGGGCCTTCAATTGTTAGCCTGTAGGCTTCCAGCTCTGTCAGTTCTCTTAGCATAGAAAATGAATTGGTAGTGCTTTTGTGTTTCTCAGTCTGCACGTAGCACTAGATTTGATAGGTTATGGAGCGCATCACAGGCACTGCTTCTTATCCCTTTCATAAATATTTTAGTCTGAATCCTGAAAACAATGATTATTTTTTTTCTAGCTCTTTGAATTGAAGGCTGTTCCAGAATCTTACTTTACTGATGGTTATAAACTTTCAAATTTCCAGCCAAAATGTATTTGTGGCTACGCGTTTGTTCCTGTGCCAGTGTTGTCTTCCAGTCTGAGAAGCTCTCCTCTTTCTTTCCTGCTCCATTCCCTCATGTCCCCATCCTACTTGCTGCACAGACAGCAGACAGCCGCCTTTTTGGCAGGATTCACTGAGCTCATGTTTTCTGGTGGCCTTTCCGTGGCTGCCTTCTCCTCAGCAGCACATGGCTCATCTCTTGCAGCTTGAGTTCCTCAGTGACCTGTGCTGTGCCTCGTATTCCAGAGTAAAGCTTGCCAGTGCCCTGTAAATTGTACCAGTGCACTGAACAGTTGGGATTGCTGCTGGCCTCGCTATGTTATGGGGTGGGTTTAGTAACCTTGCAAGGTATACTACTATAGCTAAGAAGTGTTTTCTTTTCAATAACTGTTTTCCCTTTTATCTTACAGCTTCTGTGCTTATTTTTATTTTCTTTGTCATTAATTATGATTCAAAGCTTTGCGAGATCAAAATAGATGAGATCCAATATATAATTTTTCCTAAAAAAAAAAAAAACAAAACCAAAAAGCAAAAAAACCCTCAATGTATGTCAGAGAAAGATGTGCAGTGTGTTTAGCATGACATCCATGTTACATTCTATCCTGTTTCCCAAGTCTTTAATTATACTTCTCTTCAACATTTCTTCTAACACCCTGCATGGTACTGATTCAGATCACAGGCCTCAATTCACAAGTTTACCTTTATTTTCCCTCTTCCATTTGAGGTCTATGTTTGCAGCTTCTCAGTTACATTGCATCATGTTCGGTTTTACAGATGTATGACAAATACTGGCTATCAGGCCTCAATCCACATACAGGTTCTTACCATTTTGTTTTTTCCAGTTGGGTTTATCTGTTTCCTGTTGAATGTGCTGAGCTCCTGGGATTTTCTTTCCAGTCAGTTGTTTCTGCTTCCATAGGTTTGTCTTCTCCATCGCTTCTTGCCTTTCCTCTTTTTCAGCATTCTTCTGCTTGTTGAAAACCGCGTTTTTCTTCACCAATTTCTAGAACATGATTAATCACTATCCCAATCTCGTTTGATTATAACTCAGATTTTAATTTCCTTTTTGATACTGTTAATATTGTTTCCAGTGTCATCAGTAGCGTGATTTTTGGCAACTCACATCATGGCATCCAAAACACCACTCTCTTTTTGGATCTGTATTTCATTCTGTGTTTTCTGAGATCCTTAAAGATGCTTAAGAGCCTACTCTGTGTTGGCCTTTCCATCCTGAGGATGGTTTACAGTGACTTTTGTAGTATTTTGTTTCTCTTTGATCAGAAAACAAATGTAAATATGTAGGTTTTTTCAGTTTATGTTAATGCAGACTTAGTTGTTACCAAAAAAAAAAAGTGTATCTGGTTGTGAGGTGTACAATTGTACTTTAAAGGTTATTGTTCCAAGTAAACAATCATTCAAAATAATACATTGCTTTTGAATATCGTGAGCTAGTTCTGTTTCACTAAAAGGAAAGCTAATGCTGAGCCTCAGAGGTAATTGGAGCAGCATCTCAGAGGGGGCCCTGCGATGTGCTGCTGAAAGGACATGATTTATTATGTTTTTTCATTGCTATACTTAGTTATATGCATACTGTAACTACCTAAAAATGCAGTAACAGAATGTACGTAGGGTTATTTGAATGTCTATCCGTTTGCACGTACAACTGTGCCTTGCGCACGTTCATGTGTAGGTTAGTACTTACGTGCAGAATGCTGCGCAGAATGCCAAATATCTGACCTTAGACATCAGGTTTGTAACTGTTTCGCTTTGGGCCTATCTGATTAAACATCCAGCTGTTGTGGGAGACTGTAGCTGAGCGTTTGCACAGTTTTTCCACCCCATCCTCTCCCTTGCATTCTCAGAGGCCAGCAGTTTTGGCCCCGCAGGCAGGCTAAGCACCAGGAGGCACTCTGCTGTCTCTCTGGTAGATTGTCTGTGCTTCCCTGTGAGGGAGGAGGGCTGTCTCTCTGGGAATCGTGATGGAAAGGAATTCTGGTTCTGTCAGGGTGCATCGCAGATGTGTGATGGGACATGCTTCTCCTTCCTCCAGAAGTTTGTTGCAGTAAGAGTAATAATTAACATGCAAGAGGGGAAAGTGCTAGCACCACAGTTTTCCTGCTTGGAGTAGTTCAAAAGATTGTGTCACATCCTGGGGTAGCTTTGCCAGCTTCATAAGGAAAACATTGATATTCAGACTAGTCTGATGTTCTCTGGCTGTATTTATGGTCTTCATGTGCCTTCCTTTATTTTTTTTACTGTCTGAAGAAGAAAGGAAGACTGTATTTGGTTTAAATTCTGAAAATCATAAACCTTTTACCTTGCTGTGGACACACGTGGGTTGTGATGGTTATATTTAAGGACCAGGTGTGAGGACTTTATTTCTTCATCCTGTGTCACAGTTGGATGAGGCAGACATGATCATGCTGAGATTTCTTGTGACTCTGCAGACTACAAACGCAAATGAAACCTGCCTTCCAAATGGATGTCCTTAACATTTAAAACTGTGCACATCTTTGTTTTGCAGCATAATTTGCTGCTGAATCTCTTGTTACATTAAGTATGCTTTAAGGCCCAAACTTCTGATGCTTGTTGGTGTTAATATTGCACTTAGCAATAAATATTCTAGATCTATGTATCTGTAAAGTGGTTCAATACTGTGTGATGTTTTAGGGAAATGTGAATAGTTTTGGGGAGTGTGAACTTCCTCATTTTTCTGTAATTTCTCTTAAGTTTTATAAAACACTGTTTCCTGCTGATCGTTATATGCCTCCAACCAAAATTTGTATGCAGCAGTCTTAAGCCATTCTTGCGTGGTTGATGGAATTAAGGCATTACCTTTGGAAATTATGTTGTTTTTATTCCATTTGAAATCAGTAGGAGCTATTGGTGTTCCACACCTCTACAGACAAGATCGTTGTTGTCTGTAGTTCTGTGAAATTTGGATTTGAATGCATCTGCCAGAGATTGCATGTCTCGGGCTGATGTGGTGCAGTGTATGATCTGGGGAGGCTTTGGAAGTGTAAACACTGAGATGTGTGCTGCTTCTAAAATACTGTACAGAGAAAGCTGTGCTGAGGTTGAGTCAGGTAAATCAATACACTGAAGAAAAGGTAATAGACCTGATGGATTTCCTGATCCGTTAAGACACAGGCTCTGTGCACAGACCTCTGGAAGGGATTGAGGTGTGTCATGTGGGAGCAACTGGGCTTCATGGTGCCCTTGGGTAGACAGGCTTTTATGAGCTGCATGCTGGGAGAGCAGGTCTTCAGTTCCCGGGTGACGTGGGGATCATTAGACTGGTGTTTGTGTTGACTGTGCTCTAGCCAGACGTTATTAACTCTGTCATATAGATGACAGAGTGGGGGTTATTTTCTGGCAAGCTCAGATGGAGCAGTCCTTAACTATCAGCAAAAATCAAACAAACAATAAAACCAGGCATGTTTGGGTGATTTGACAGCACCGTGGATTCCACATCTGAGCCTTGCTAACATATCCTTTTCTGTCTGTCCAGAGCTTTGCTGCAGTTCGTCCTCAGTAGTGGATGGTTCCTTGCAGTGGAGTGAGGAAGTTTGGCAAATTTCTAACCTGGCCAGCATACCTGAATACCAAGCTAAATCTAATTGCACTATAGAGCCTCAGGGAATTTCAGGTCATATTTTGAGACAGCAAGGACAAGATTCTTGAATAAAATTCTTCTTAGCCACTGTCCCTTTTTCAAAAGAGCTTGTCCAGATCACTGCAATGCTATGTTACCTTCCCTGATATGATGACCTGCAGGTGGATTACACTGCTTCTGTGGCAGCAGAAACATGGTAGAATTCTTGGAGGAGCCAAGGATGCACAGCTGTAGGAGTGTTAATGGCAATTAAAATTACACTGTATACTGGCAGTTAGTGCTTTGCTCAAAATTGTCTCTTGCCTGAACCAGCAGGAGTGATTAGGCTTAACAGAATGACAGTAAGACAAGCAAAATGTTCTGTTTGTAAGATGGTAGTTTTTTTTATTACCTGTGAATCCTTTTAAAATTGCAGCATAATCTCAACGTTCCTAGGAGAACATCTCAAGTACTTAGAAGTGACAGCTTAAATCATAGTACCTTTGTTACTTCTGTGGTCTGCTCTTCTCTTCTGGAAGTTAATCTAGTGAGATTGTCCTACAGATTTGAGCCCTGATCAGTATGTGATAGAGACGTGTACTTACAGATTGTTTGTTTGTTTTGCAGATCCTGGTTGCAAAATCCCCTGTTGCTCCATTTTCCACATTTTTCTACACCATTGAGAAATCAGGCTTGGTTCTTCAAGGTAAGATGAGAATGCTGACTATTTTGCTTTTACTATTAGTATTTTAAGTAGGCTGGAGGGAAATAAAAGTGACTATTGTTGAAATGGTGTGTTTTAACAGTCTGGTTGAGAAGGGCAGTCTTCTGCTTCTTTCACTGTCTTGTCTTGGATTGTATCAAATTAGTTGTTGCATATTTAATGTGGATGCCGTATGGTCCTAAATGGACATGGGTGTCCATCCGTTTGGCTTGCCTGGATCACATTGAGTGAAGAGGAATTGTTGTGGGCTGAATATAAAATATATAATATAGTTAATGTGTATAAGCTACAGAACTTTTAAAAAAATATATTTTTAGTTAAAATGTAAAAAGGTTGAGTAGCAGAAACATGTAACTAGTTGGATATTTGGCCTTGTTTTTGATAAACTAATGCATCAGTGTCAGGTTCAATGGTAGTGGTTGCAATTCTTAGTGAATTCTCAAGGTGCTTGTCAGAAATTTTTAATGAAATTTTAATCTTTCTGTACTTGATCCTTGAAAATATTTGTTTACAAATGTACATACTGCCAAAAAGCGATGACCTGATAATGCGTGACTGTGATGCCACAGATATTTTTCTGTGGTACGAGAGGTCATATAAAGGTCTAGTAAAGAGACCTGATAAAAATTTTTTAGTTGAATATCTGATTGCAACTCTATATTCCATTTGAAAATTTGTAGCTAATGTATTTATGTTAACTGCAAATATATTTAAAAAATGACCATTTTTTCAGAAATCTTGAAACCTTTATCAAAACAGAAAGCACAGCTGCATTTTTCGCTCTTCACGGGCCTGTGTTTTGCCCATATATCAAAATGCTTAAAAATTATTTGCTGTAACTTGAGTTAGTGCTGCACTTCCTGAGTCCTGGTTTCAGACGAAGTGGTGCCAATTGTACAGCAGTGTTTGGTGGTTGTGAGCAATGGGTGTGTGCCTAGGGCTGGGCTGAGACATTCGGCAGGGCGAAGCTGCTGCCACAGTGGTGTGAGGCAGGGAACAGCTGTGGAATGGGTTGTGCTGGGCTGGGTTGGACATGGCTGCTCCAGAGTGTGAGTATTGTACTAAAAAGCTGGATACTGATACCATGATGACAGAGAGCTAGAGTTCTTTGTGGCAAAAATATGTATTTTAAAACTATGTTGAATAAGAGAAACGCAGTCCTTCACTACTTTTCTCCCAATAAATGTTTCTTCAGTGTACCTACGTTTTGACAGATGTTCATAGACAAGCTTTGTTGAGTTGCTCGCTGTTGATGTGCAGTCTGGCTCCTGATTGCTGCATCAGTTAAGCAGATCAGATAAAAGTAATCAGTACCTGTCAATTTTTGTTTGGAGGATACACTCTCATATGCAGTCATGGTGTTAAGAAAAAAAAAAAAAAAAAATTGTTTTGCTGTTTCTCAGGTTCCAGTGATTGAGAATCACTGATCCTTTAAAGCACTAGAAACCTGTAGTTTGTGTGAGCAGTCTTCTTATAAAATAGCCCATTTTCCTCTTAGAAACTGGCTATACCAGACCAGTAGCATGATTACATTTATTGATGACTAGATAAGCTTAGATATCTGGTGACAAATAATTTAAGAAAAAAAATAAAAGGAGCAAAACTTGATGCATCTACACAGTGATAATGTGAGGGTGCTCTGGTTGTTTTCTAGATTTTTAGATATTACATACAGTATATTCTTAGATGGCATTCTTGCAATTTGATGTGCTTTATTTTGACCGGTAATTATGAACAGGCTGCAATATCTAGATACAATCTTTATCAGTTTAAACTGTAATGGCTTGCAGAACTTGCTCTGGACGTACTTTGATTCAGAATAGAGTATAAGACATGCTACTTTTGGACTCAAATATCTTCTGGGTTGCAAACATGTTTCTGGTCATTATGAAATAATACTATTTCCTGCTCGTTCTTCAGGCAATAGTGGGAAACTTCAGGAAAGAAACATTTCTGATTTCAGAAATGGCAATCACTTACTCAGAGAGGATCTTTGTTTCACTTTGCTTCTGTGAGCCAAGTGTACAGCTTTCTGAGGACTGAATGCTACTTTTAGAGAACAAACCTGCCTGACAACGTGTAATGATGATGGAGCAAGGCTTTTTTGGTAGAAGGATCCTTGAAAGCGCTGTATTAGGAGTACAACAATTGCTCTTCTCCCTGTTTCTGGAGCACATATCAAATAACCTTCTTTGTTTTTCTGAAATCATTGTGGATTTCTCTAAGTGATCAATTGTATTCCCATTAGGCATTCTTTGTGTAAGCTTATTCTTAGTCACTGTCTACAACATTGTTTCAATTTCAGTTACTTTTTTTCTGAGATGGATAGTAAGCAAGGTCATAATGGCTGTAAGCTGGAAAAGGGCAGATTTAGACTAGGTCCGAGGAAGAAATTCTTCACTGAGGATGGTGAGACACTGGAACAGGTTGCCCAGTGAAGTTGTGGGTGCTTCCTCCCTGGAGGTATTCGAGGCCAGGGTGGATGGGGCTGAAAGCAACCTGGTCTGGAGCGAGGTGCCCTTGCCCATGGCAGGGTGGGGGTGGGTGGGGGTGGATGGATCTAAATGATCTCCAACGTCCCTTCCAACCCAAACCATTTTATGATTCTATGGAGCTCTTGCTGCTTTCCAAAGAGAAACTGGATTCAAGTAAGATGTCCCCAAAGCAACTGGGCATGGTTTTTTTTGGCAAGGTAGTTGTTCCAGTGCTGCAGCCTGTAGGATGCTGTACACTGTGAACAAGCAGAATCTGTCCCACAGCCTGATTGCAGAGGCAGCCTTCCCTTTCAATTTTTGTTGTTGAATTCAGTTGGTGTCAGGAGGTGAGCATATTCAGGGTGTCTGAGAACAAGTGGATGGGTGTGGGAACCGGTGAGAAGCAGCAGCTGTCTGAAATGCTCAGAATTCTTTCTTCTTACTCAGGGGGTCCCATCCCAGGACCATTAACCAACAGGCCATAAACAAAATTGATATCGGAAAATGTGGCTTGAAGCTCCTTGATTAGTGAGGGTGAATAGGGAATGAAAGACAAAGTGAAAGTGCGATTTAACAGTTGCACAAGCAATTTCCATTACCACCTCTGAGGGATTAGAATGTGTGGAATAGGCTAAAAACGAGGAGGAGCTCCCTCCCTTTTGTTCTTTGGGCTGGAGGATAATAAAACGGCAGGAGAGGCAGTGCGGCTAGTTAGGGATTTCACAGACTGCTATTTGATGCAGTTTAAGGAGCCCTTCTGCTATTGTTGCAGTTGAAATGGGAAGCGGAACTGTTCTCCATTCGCAAAAATCTCCAGCCTCCTCAGGAAGAGGGCTGAGAGCAAAAGGCTATTAAGATGGTAATGCTGCCCCATTTGGAGAAGTGTATCAAAATCCTCTTTGTCAGTGTAAATCGCTGCTCTGTTTCCCTTGTGTCTTTGCATCTCATGGCCCAGTGTGAGCACAGAAGCGTTCAGAGGAGACCTAGAGAAGGAAGACCTGCTCCCCTTGTATTGTCAGAGGAAATCTCCAGGCTGCCCAAAAGTGCCACAGATAACTTTTTTGTTTTTACAAGCTTAATGTGTTTAGGGGTGAAAGTAGTCTAACTGTTCACTCCTTTTATTTCTGCTTTCAGTGCAGATAAATGAAATTTGATTATTGGAAAACAAGAGTGGCTAGTGAGAGATTTAGCAAGGAAAATCAGCTTTCACTCTCTTCCTTTCATGGCTTCAGTATGGCCTGTGCTGTGGAGGAGGTGGAGTGCAAACCCAAAAATACCCTCAGTTGTCTTTACACTGTAATGTGATGTCATGTGCTGCCACGCTGCACAGTATGACTCTGTAATGGACCTGAATTACGATTGGAAAATCCAGTCTCAGTTTTATAAAGCTGCTTTTCTTAGAGAGGCAGAAGCCTGAAATTTAAACACTGCAAAATAGTGGAAATTTTACTGTCTGCATGTGTATTCTGTTTAAGCTGTTGCATTCCTAAATCAGTTAAAGTGAATGACGTGATTCTGTTCAGAAAAGAATTGACAAAGAAAAGGCTTCAGATCTACTTGTTTAGGGCTGCAAGTCACAGGATAATTTTTATCACTGACAGCGACATAAATTTTATTTTGGATTGGAAATGATTAGCTGGTACTTCTGTTACTGGTGTGTCAGGCAGAGCAGATTTGGGGCTGATGTTGCCCAGCTGTAGCTTCAGAGAAGCTGAATATAGCGCCTATTGGGCTGGGTCAGCTGGACTACAAGATGTGACTTGCAAACATGCATGCGTGTCCAGAGAGGAGAAATTCTGAATAGCCGATTTTAAGCTGTGTTCTGTGGATGATCTTCTGATTTTGGGAAATAAATACAAGCTAACAACAGACCCTATCTATTAGCAACTGGCAACTCAGCTGTCTGAAATGTCTCATTCCATCTCACCCCTGTAAATACTCTCTGTTACCAAGAAGATGGTGTGGCAAAAGGTGACGGGAAGCGTGGTGGCTGCTTGCCAACTGGAGAGCTTGTTGGGACTTTTCACTGCATGATTTTACCAAGTGATTAACATTGCTCTTCACAGAATGAACTCAGAAGCATTGGAAACATAAGGCTAATAATATTAGTGAGCTGTAACTTGCTTTAGAGTAATGATTTATTTTCAGTTTATAGGGTTTTTAAAGAAGGATGCAATCAGGTCATCCAAACTGACCTACGTAATTCACACATTTCCTTCAGCAATCTGATAAGTTATGTTACAGTGAAACATTTCTTCTAGAATTGTATTCATTTTTATTTGGAGATTCAAGAAATGTTCCTACTTTGTTCCTGAGAGCTGAGTTTTAGCTATCTTGTTGCTAAATACTTGTTCTGTACTTTAGATTAGAATTTGTCTGCCTTCAGCTTTTGGCTTCTGTTCTCATTATGGCCTTTGGTGCTAAATAAAGGAGCCCTTAAATTGTTGCAGTTTTTTCATAAGTGTACATGACCTCAGGATTTATCCTCCTACATATTTGTTCTTCCATTTGAAAGAAAGTTGTAAACTATCTGCAAATTTAACCTCAAAACTTCAGTGTCTCATGCTGAGTGGCCCACCTCACTACCTCAAGAAAGGAAGAAGACTTTGTACTGCCAAAGTGAAGAGTTTCATTTCTGTGTCAGCAGGACTGGATTATTAGTTGGTTGATTAATTCACTGTTTCTCCTTCCTGCCCTCTCTTCCACTGCACTCATATTTGTGTGCACAATCACACTCGCATTGCCTGTGATGCCTTATCAAGGAAAATGACTTCTCTTAAGTTGAAACGTGGCACTCTGAGGAGAGTTTCTTAGGTTTTCAGTTTTACAGAACTAAAGAGCAAGAATTCTAGAAAAAGCTAAATTTTGGCAAACCCTGTTACGTTACATTGCTTCGTTTGTCACTAATATAATGGAAGAAGCTCATTTTGGTCTCAAAATAGCACGGTCTGGGTTTTTAGTGCTGCATGGCAAACAGTCTCCAAAGTGCTATAACTAATGTACGTAGCTGAAGCAAGTGAAAAGTGCCCCATTTTATTTTGTAAAGAAATGTTTTGGTAATGAGTAGTGAGGTAGAAAAAGAATTCTGAAAGAAAGGGCAGCATTATTTGTATTGTATTGTGCGAGTCTGAACAGTGAGAGACAATGATTTACTGCATCAAAAGCTTTCATTCAATTGAAGAACTGTAACTATAAAGTGACCTTTGTCTGGAGCAACATGGATATAATCTGTAAAATGAAGCAGGGTTTTACTTGATGTGTGAATGGATAGAAGACAGATTAATGGGAATGAAGTTGTGCTTTGCTGTTGAGATGGTAACAGATTTGCAGTGCCACTGGTAATTTCCGGCCCTATTGGAGGGATAAAGATGAACTGATCATTGTTAGGATCTCTGTGGGGTGGAACAGTTTTTGCTGAATTCCCCACAGGGCACTGAAAGGCTCATGCTACTTGTAACAGTTTTATAATAATGGGAGCAACAAAGCATGGTCGGTTTGTAGGCTAGGTCTGTCCTGACAGTAAGGAATGTGGAAAGAATAGGACCCCCATCATTCCTATGCCAGTAATCACCACATTGATGCAACTGACATTAAAAAAAGTCCAGTTCTCTGCATTCTGGAGAGCGGATCACTAAACCTGACCCAAGAATGCTGGTCACTTGCATGAGCATCTCTTCGCTAGGTGGCTTTGTAGGAGTTGCTCTGCTGCTCTGCAGCTGCAATGGCAAAGCCTCACTGGAGTAGCCCAGCTCCACGTCTGTTACAAGAAGGAATCCAAAGGAACAAAGCATGGAGATAAAAACAATGAAAAATGGTAATGAAGAGAGAGGGAGGAATTTTTTTTTTTCAATTGTGAAGGAAGACTAGAGGTATCTTGGGTTCAGATCTGACAAACAAAATAAACTCTGACATTTTAGTAAGTTTAAGTGTTCTTCTCTGTGAAGGTGGTCTTTCTATCTGCACAGTAGATAGGCAAAAGGTAGTTAAGTTTCTGGCCACACTTTTTGCAATGACTGTAACTTACAGAAGGATGTTACACTGAATAAGTTCAGTTTATCATAAAGTATTGAAGTATCTCCTTATTTCTGAATATGTGTATAAAGGTGCTGGAAATAACAGTACAGCTCTCTTGCAGCAAAAGCCAAACGTACACCTAATTGACAAACAAAGTAACAGCATTTTATTTTTCTTGTTTTGCTAAACGTAATATGAAAAAAGCAATGTGTCGAATCTGTTCTCATTTGTGTCAATGGCAACTAATTTATTTTAATCCAATGTTGTTTAAAAAAAAACAGTATGAGTCTCATTTGCAAAGATGCAGCCTCTGTTCAAGACTGGCCCTTACTGCGGGCTTCCTGGGACAAAACGCTCTCACTTCAGAGAAATCATTTCCTTACTGGTCTCACAGTAATGAATTCCTGATCAAAGTGGGTAGCTCCCCTGTGTTTTCAGCACAGTGCTAAAGCAAATGGCCTCTTCTCCAAAAGGCCTTTAACATAAGGAGTGAATGTGCATGTTGATCAGAGGTAGTATCTGGTGATTTGTGACGTTATATTGTTCTGGGAACTAAGTTTTCTCGTAGAAGTCCAAGACTCTACTATTGATTGCCTGCTTTTGACATAGATGATGTTACATCTTTCAAGCTACGGATTTGTATAATAAGGACAAATGTACTTACAGTGTACTTAATGTTCTTAAGCAAACACATTCATGAGTAGGAGGCCAAGAAAATGTCTGTCTGAAAACATGTTTTTCAGCCAGAATAAAGTCATATGTTTTTGTGTGCAGCTTAGGGAGGTAAGAGGCAGCTAAGTGTTAACTGACTGATCCGTTTCTCACACAGGCACAACTGGATTTCTTTTACTGTTGTCAAAGTTTGTCTGTTCTGGCATTTTTGCATTGCCACTGACATGCTTGTTGAAGCCACCTCTACCTTCATTCAATCTTGTAAAATGATAGTTAACGAGAGAGGGCTACGTCTAAATGATTTATCCTTTGTAGTGCCTACAACACTTCTTTTGCTGCAGGACCTGATGCATTCTGAGCGTTAGAATCTGAACGTGCAGTTTGATTGCCAAAGGGAACTGCTGGAAGCTGTCATTCCTTGCACTGAGGAGGGGAGAGCGATGCAGAGATCCAGCGGTTAGCTCCGGTCTAAACCTGTACATCCTCACAGTGCAGCGCTGTGTGGACAGGCACATTTGAATAGCGCTTCACAGAAATGGGAAAGCTTTGCCTGAGGGTAGGCTTATTAGCACAGGGATAGCCTTGCAAACAAGGTTCCTGCTGCTTTGGCCCCAGCACTGTTTGTCTTTGAAACTTTCTCTGTGTTTCTAGGATTAGTTCAGCAGGAACAACCTCAGTTATCTCAGCGTCTGATGTGTAGACTTGCCCTGCCTTCAAAACTGGATTAACCACAAAACTTAAATTATTTTATCACGTAGGCTTCAGTCTCTCTTGATGAGATGAAATATATGGCACTTTAATGCAGACAGACATATATGATACACCCTCCCAACAAACAGGTTTTTACTTCAAAAGGTTTCTCTCATTACAGTCTTCCCTAAAATTAATAACACTGAGTGGTTGTGTAAAGTGTTTTCTGTTATATTTGTTTGAACTTTTAAATATTTATCAACCATGTGTTTGTACCGCTTTTCTCTACCTTTCAGTATTCATAAATAATAAAGATAAAAGGTAATGTACTAGCTGAGATTTTGTAACTATCCAAGTGTTGCTGTTAGGGAAAGGCAAATTTCCATATCGTAATCAAGCGTGGGCCATGGAGCATTCTGGATACCTAGTAAAAAGCTAAAAAAATATTACACTACGTACATACCCTGTTAAAATAGGCTGAACATTACTAACGAAGACTTGCAATAGACAATACAGTGACAAGCTATAAAATATTTACCTACAGAATTTATTGAGTGATTAATTCAGTTTACAATAGGTCTGAGTGTAATATTAGTTATATGGTGCTAGTGATTGTTTCAGCATTTCTCCTCACTGTTTGTGTTGTGAAACTAAAATCTGGCCCTTTGTCATTCAGTTCTATGAAGATCCTTGAAAAAGTTGAGTGATTAAATTTCAGGACTTTATTGAGTTAACCAAGGGCTACAAAAGATAGGAGAGAATGATTTGTTAGAGTGTGGTATCAGCCCTGGCCCTCCTTTGTTTGCCACCTGAATAACCCTCCAGGGTCTGCCTGAAGTGTAGCCAAGGCAAGTCAGAGCACACATGGCTGCGTGAGTGAAGAGGCAATGTGGCAAGGTTATATTAGAATTAACAGTTTATCAAGAGATGTGTCTGGGACTGGTAAGGAATGTCTCAAATCAACATGAGGCAATCAACACACTGAAAAGATTTTGCTCTACTCAACACTGGATCTGACTTTATTTTGACTTCCTAGTTTTCCATTACAGAAGCAACGTCTTATATTAGTCCAAAGCCCTGTGAAGGTGATGTGCTTCTCCCAGAAGCAGCGGAGAAAATGTGGGAAGTGACATTTCTAAAATATGTGCCATAACTGTAAGAGCTCTCTCGGGCTGTCTGTGATAGAGTGACTTCTCAGAGTGCCGTAAGCCATTCTGAAAAGCGCAGCTGCAGGATATGCACAGCTGAGTGAGTAAGCTTAGAATAGGCTTCTGTCCTAGAAGTCCGGTGTCCTGAGTCCAAACACTGCACTCTTGGAGATGTTCTTAGTTCTTTTGCTTAGTGGCCTACAGAAAACATTGCGTTCTTCCCTTAGGGTGCATGCATTTGATGAAGGATTTCAGTCCTGAGGCATGTCAGGTTGAAACTGCATACTACAACTAAGTCAATTTTCAATTAAAAATACCCCTCCTTGGACTTCTTCATTCTGTATTTTTGCTAAGAGTGAATTACCTGGAGCAAACTATGGGTCAGCTAGCCACATATATTGTAGTTGCTTGTTTGTAGACTGTATCCTGTCTGCCCTGATCATTTGGTGGGGTTCACCCAAGAGTGGCCACATCCTGTTTGTTTCATTTTCTTTTGTCTGCCCTGTACCAGCACAGGGAGAATATTCCTATATATCTTTTCTTTTCTGCTCTGCAATTGGATCACAGTACTCATGATTGTGTTCAATAGCTGGAAATGCTGAGGATATCCGATTGCTGAGATCTCTTATTTTAAACTCCATATGCCAGGAAAAGTATGTGGGATCCCACCAGCTTAGCACTGGAGGGTGCAGGATGCATCAACAGGAAAACCAAACAAAACATGAAGTGAAATTCATTTGGAAAGGGAAGGGACTCATATACCACCCATCAGCAATGTTTAAACTATTCGTATCCACACAATAGGCCTTCTATTTTCCTCGAGTTCATCTTACTATGCAAATTGATCTCAAATTGATTTTTAGAGGTGCAGCTGTCAGTAAAGTCCGTGGGAGCTGTAGGTGCTTTGTTACCTTTGAAAATCGAGCCAGCATATTCTAATGTGACAGCAAAAGCCAAAACCACCAAATTGGAGTAGTTGAACTGTAACTCTTAGCACTGTAAGGTGATCCCCAGCCACCTTTGTACGTGATACAGAGGCAAGACCTTGTGCTGTGTACACCAGAGCCCAAAGGTGGATTGCTCTTTCTCTGCCCGTGGGCCGTCTACTTCTGCACTGTGCGGTCTAAGTTTTAACAGAGCTAACTTGTGTTCGTCCGTAATGCTTTCATTTCCCTGTGAAATAAGCGTGCTCTGCAATTTTCTCCACAACAGGCAGTAAACAGTACTGGGGAATGGTCGGTTCCCATGCTGACCTGTAGCCTCCTGCCCATCATAAGCACAGAGAGCTCTAGCAGCCACCTGAGGCAATGCTGGATTTTTACTTTGAAGATTTTTTGTGCCGTGGGAGAGATTCCTAAGCAGCGGCCACAAAACAGAGCAAGGCCAGATCTCTGCTCTGTGAAACAAACTGAACTCTGCTGTCAAGCCTGAGTGTGTGGGGAGAAGGGCAGCACTCCAGCTGGGCCCAGCTGCCAGAGCTCAGCAAGGACACTGCTCATTACTGCAGCACTCAAGGGCACAGGAAACTCAGTATACAAATGCGGTCTGCAAAGCGGTAAATGAGCTGACCCACCTGAGGGCTGCAGCTGACACCCTAGCATTAATTGAGGCCAGCTTGCCTCTTGCTCTTTCAGCCTCTGTCTCCTACAAACTGATCTCTGTAGGCTGAGACCTTGCTGAGGGTGAAGCTGTCTGCCTCCCTAAAGCTGGCACATTTTGCAGAGCAAAAACTGGGTCTGAATGAAGGCATATGTCCAAGAAATAGTTTATTTCATTGCCATTGTCTTCATGGTTATTATGTGTCAGTTGATACCTGTATGTGCTTTGGCTTGGGGCAGGGATTTGGAGCAGTTTCACAGACTGAGCGAAGGTGAGAGGGAACCCATTTTTTTGTGTGTGTATTCCTGCGTGATCCATGTAAATAGCCTAATAACTGTATGCTTCAGTTTATCTGTCTGTAAATAAGTTGTAATACCTTCTGTCCAGGTTTCTACAACTGTTATTAGAGAAACAGCTACTCATCTCTAATACAAGCAAACGTACGCTTCAGGTACAGCTTGGGAAGCAGCAAGCAGAAACTGAATACGTGTATTAGTCTAGCTGCTGAGAGCTAGGTGGCAGTTGTAGGTATTGCTGTGTTCAGAGGAGTTAACCAAGGTTAACTTTTGTAAGCAGTGCCATGTACTGTGGCAGGAGAAGGCCAGAGGGCTGGAAACTGGCAGCTGATTGCCTGGAATTCTCTTCCCTCCTCCTAAATTAGGCAAAAGAAGAGTGATGGTGAACCAAGACTTTCTTTTCCTTTTGTCTTGACTGGAGTAGATTAGTGAGAAATCAGTCTGAGTAGTTCAGGAGCTGGAGCTGAAATCTTGACTTTGCCTGAATTGATTGTCCAGAGAGGACTGCAAAGTTGTTATTAAATTTGTTCATCAATCCTTCCTTTAGTATGAAGAGTAATTGATAATTTAGTCATTTGTCCAGAATGATTACTTGTCCAAGAAGAATAAAATTTGCAGGAGTGTGCAAATGATAAACCTGTGGTAAATAGGGTTTGACAGCTGTCTGTTACAGATCAAAGTATATGGATTTTGCTAATGTCCTGAAGACTTTTTTGTTCATAAAGTAATGGATGTGGTAGGAAAAAGGTCTACTGCTAATGGTCATTTCAGGAATTGTGATCAGTATATTCCAAGTCTAAACTGTGGTCTTCTTAAGCCCTTGCTTGAATAGTTGCTAAGGATTAAGTTGTTTTGCTTTTCTTTATTACTTTGTTTGTATTATTTTTTTTTCTTAGTGCTCAGAATCAATAGCTTGACTGGTTCAGAGAAAGCTATTTTAAATGATTTTTTTTGTTACTGCTTGCACCCTAGATTGGCATTTTTCGCAGTTCACTGGTTCTGTAACGTATTTTTATAGTACCACATATTGTTAGTAAAATAAGAAGGCTTTAAAATACAGGAAGTGAAGGTAATGTTGATCTTGAAATACCAGCAATTGAAAGGACTATTCAGAGTTTCCTTCAAAACAAAACCAAGTGGTAAGATAATGCTAACCAGGGCGGTGTGCCCAGCAGAGCATTATATTAAATGTCCACTGTTATTGTTCAGCTCAGTGTTTGTTCTTCATGTGAACAAAAGGAAGGAAGAACTCTGTTATCAGGCTAGAGAGGAAGGAGTCTTTGTTGCCCTTGGCTACCCTAACTTTAAATGTGAGGAAGCACAGGGCACTGCAGCATAACCTTTCTGCAGTATTGGACAGGAAGAATTAATAGTTTGGGAGGTGAAGGGCAGACACTCTCTTTACTTAAAGAATGTTTCCCTTCCATGATAGCCCCAAATCAGGTATGGCAGTCCTAGTATTTTATTTACATCATGTTGAGTCAGAGGTTTCAAACCTGGTTCCTCTGCTTTGCTGTTTCTCCTACTGTTATGTTCTTCCTCTGTGGTGCTCAGCATCAGAACAGTAAGGGATGCAATTCCCTTACTGAGTGTGGCAGGCATTGGATGTCCTCAATGTGACGTTCAGACTTGTTGCTGAAGCATCAGGAATGTATCTGCTGGAGATGAAGCGAGACAGGCTTACTGTACTTTGCTGCTGCTCCACCCACAGAGTTGACTGCTGAAGTGACAGAATCCCTGCCTTCACTCTCCCCCTCCTTCAAGTCATGAGGCGGACGCACTCTCAGATTAATGAGGAAGTTTACCGTGCTCACAGCCATTGTTTCAGAACTTCAGATGATTCAGACAATGATTGAGTCATCAGCTATGCCTGTGTGTACTCTTACTTCAGCTTGTCTGGTCTGTGTTCCACCTCTTTAAGTATCAAGGGACATTGGAGAAGTAGATTTTCATCCCACTAGAGGCAATGTTCTGTTGTTAAGGTGTTTGAAAAATTTTGCATTTTGATTGTAATATAAAGGCTTTCTTCCTTGCAAATGATGCTATTAAATTTCTGCAACCAGAATTAAGGAAGCTCAGAAATATTTGTTGTCTTTGCATTTAAGATGCGCCCATGGATTGACCTGTTCATTCAGAGGCTGCCCTGATGCAAATGCTGTACAGTATTCCACATTTATAGGTTTATGACAGTCTGTTTCCATAAATCCACAACCTAACTGCACATTCATAACTGTTCTACTGGTTAGCTCAGCTAAGGGCTTGACTTCTTCCAGCCTGTAAGACATGAGTTTTGGAAGACTGCTTGCAAACTTTTATAATAGAAAACTTCACAGAACCTAAGTCCTGTGAAGGCTCTACCAACATTACTGTAGTCAGATGAAGATTAGGCAGAGCAAGAATGCTAGTTAGAGAAAATCATTGTGTTCTGTTTAATGTAAGCATTTTAGGACATGTTAAATAGAGTGGAAGCATATGACAAGAGAATGCAAAGTGTAAGGAATATTCTGAGGGGTCAAAGTCACATACAAAACTAATGAAGGCGTGAGAGTTAGGGCCAACCTCAAATCAGATGTATTTCTTGTATGGCAAATCTGGATCTGGAGGTGATCAGCTCGTGTAAAACCACGCTGGATGCAAGAAGAAATGAAATACTCAATATTATTTTATTGGTACTGTGGCTCTGTAAAACGATGAAGTTCAGCAAAGAAAATGGAAAGAAAACTTTAAATGTCCTGGAAAATAAAATTAAGAAATAAAACGAACTGAGACCACCCACCAAAGTAACTTTGTAGAAACAGATTGATTTTTACTTAGCATAGTAGATGTGAAAGCACAGTAAAATGCTGTGCTTCCCCCGAGATGTAGCAGTGTGGGGAAAGACACTGCTCAAACTTGTATTTTACATTACTAGCGTCTTAATATGTGTCAGTTCTTTGAAGAAAAAATCCAAGATTACATTTAGCACATCTCTGTCAAACCACAGCAAGTATACTCAAATTGAGCACATGTGTTTAGAGATTTCTTTTTATTTTCTAGTAGCTAATCTTAGAAATTGTTGTCTAAAAGAAAAAATAGTTATTTTCTTTTTATGTATCATGAGTGATTTTAGTGGCATCAACTGTGTCTTCCATGTCAGCTAGATCTGTTGTCTGCAGTTATGCCAATCATGGAGTTTTTACCATTTGCAGTTACAGTGCTTGTATTTGAGTGTTAAAGCTAAAGAGGGGCAGAGGAAATAAAATCTACTTTTTGGGGGAGGAGGGGGCATTTGCTGAACAGAACTAGCAAGGCTGACTGAGGACTGAGTTCATCAGTGTGACTGAAGCACGGCACATGAACTTTGGAGTGCTCTGAGGGAGCAATTCAGGTGCTGCTTTCATGTCTCTGCAGTTTGAGCTGTCTGGAACTGCTGAGGGGGCTTCTTTCCCCTTCCAGGGCTATGTGGCTTGGCAAAACCTCCTCTGGGATGAAACTGTGGGATATTTCTCTGTAATGCCTCACCTATTCAGTTCCTTGGAAGGGACGACCTATTGCAAAACCATCTTACCTTAGAAATCAAAAGGCATCTCTTAGTTGTAATCCCCTTTTCCTACGATAGAGGCTTATTAACAGGAGAAAGTGGTACTAAGTTTTCAAGTGAACTAATCTGGCAAGAAAAAGACAAGAGTACTTGTTACTGCAAAACAGTGCTTCTTGAAGGAAAATGATGTTGTTTCCACAAGGTAGCAAGAGAGAGATATTGGTTCCTACAGCAGGAATGCAGTGGCATCAGATTCACCAGCCTGGTTGTTTACTGGTAGGAACACACTGGATGAATATTTTAAGTATTCCAGAAAGAAAAGGGAGACTGAAAACTTCACCATGTTTTATTAACATTCTCTTTCCAACACAAATCATAGTGAAGAAGACAACAGATAAATCCTGATTTCACTTCATTAATAGTTGTTGAGATATGCATTTATTACGAGAAATGGGAAACAGATTACACCAGCAAACACATCTGGCCTCAGATTGGCCTTTAAGCCATCCAAAAAGAAGGAAAAAATATGGCGTTGTTTACAGCCAGGCTCTTACAATCCCACACAGCTGTGGGGTGAGAGGCAGACGAATAAACTCTCAAGACAAGCTGACAACAGCTCCACTGCTGGGGTGCCCCTTTTACAGACGAGACAACAACAGATGAAGAAATCTTGAGTGACCCAGAGCAGTACTCATTAGTGAATGAAGCGCAGGCAGGAAATGGGACAAGATTCCTTTTGTCATAGTTTTTCACCCAGCTGTCCACCCACCCCACTGCCACCCACGTGCAATCAAGTATAGCCCTGCTTGTAGTCAAAGCGTGGAAAAGTTAAGCAAATAAAATCTCTGGTAGTTTCATGCAGGCCCCTTGCAGTTATGTTTGCCCGTTAGCAAAGAATGAAAAATTGTTGAGTTTAATTCAGCCATGTTGATCACTGCAATTGAGATTTATTACAAGAAATTGTATTCAGGTAAAGATGATTAGGGTTGTGCAATTCCTCTTAGTCATATTTATCTGTCTGTCTGTCCATTCCTCTGTGTATCTACTGTGTATTATTCATTACCAGCTCTTTTGCTATGTCTATAGTATTTCCTTCATGTGGCAAAAAGAAAGATTTTTATTTTATGTAGGTAAATACTCTCTTGATTTGTCTAAAACAGATGCGTTTGATTCCCAAAAGGACAGCATTAGCACACATGCAGAAGAACATTTCTGGTGTTCTGAAATAGATTCTCTGTGGATTCAAATGCTCTTTGGAGATTTTAAACTTATGAAGACATAGTGATCTGACTTCTTGGAATCTTTTTGATTGTGAGGACAGCTCACTAAAATTTTTTTTTTCTCACACATTGAGTGTAGATTTTTACTTGTATTTCTCAGCTGAAGTTCAATCACAAGTCTATTGAAGACAACTCTGTAAAGGATTCTCCTCCTTCTGAGTGGTTTCCATCCTCTTCTCCAGCAAGACTGTGACCAGTGTGAAATTGCAGTCTACTCCCCTGTTGGTCACAGTCTCTTCACACTTGACTTTGCTCCTCTGTGGTTGTTTTTAAATAGAATACTTTGGGTACTAAAGACAAATTAGATAGGAAGAAGTCACAATTGCTGATCAACATAAGTTTAACTGGGAAAGGATGCTGCAACTATCAGAACTGTCTTTGCAAAATCTAATTTGCTACTTTTGGAGTCTCATTACTATCTCTTCTATGTTGTCAAGATTGTAATAGCAGCTATCAGATAGCACTGGATCTCCTCTTAGCAGTGTATCTGGGCTTACTATCACTGTAACTTCTTTCCTCAGATAGCTCTCATTTCTCATCTTTATTTGAATCATAGGCTTGTTCAGTAGGTCAGCTAATGGAGAGCAGATTTTTTTTACTCATTTTGTTTCCTTTTTTCTCCTTTTCCCTCTATTTATATAACACACAATTTGTAATCTTTTTAAAACCAAAGAAGAGAGAAGTCTTGAGTTCATCTAGATTAAAATCAGCTGCAGACCATTAATGGACTCAGCCCAAGACTGAGACTTTAGGAAACAAAAACACTGGACTAAATTAGACTGAACTGGCCTCTGTGTCCTGGTAAGGGGATTCATATAGCAAAAGGAAAGGGGGAAAGGGGGGTAAAGGGAGAGGATCTCCATGTGGCTTTAATTCATTTTGATTCTCTTCCTGAAACTAATTTACCCAACACAAAGGCTCTGTAGTGGTCAGCCAGCTTTTTCGAAGTTTGGCTTTCACTGATAAACAACTCAATTCCTGTTCTGAAGGTTTGAGATAGCTCAGACCTGTGTGTAATCAACAGAGGTTTCATGTGGATATTTTGGTACAGGGTATTTCGGTTACATATTAGAGCTCTTTCATCATCTGTCAGATTGCATCCTGAAGACTCAGATAATTGATCTAACTTCTCCATTCATTCCTCCCCAGAAACAGACAGTGAATTGTCCCATTGAAGAACCAGATCAGCCAGGGATGGGTCTGTCTTGCCACAAGCACTTCCACTGCATTGTCAGAAGGCAGTGCTTAGCTTGTTCTGGGCATAGGAGACTATGCTATCGTACTGGAAGCACTGGTGCTGAAGGGAAAATACTAGAATGTTCTATTCATCCCCTTTGCTATTAAATCTTTTTCATTGCATTCTTAGCCCCGTTGATGTGCATGTAGTCCTCTAGCAACATGCAAGAAATTATATCTTTGCCCTAAAAAAGCCAGACAGTGGGTGGGGAAGAGAAGCAAACAGTAAATAATTAGCTGGAAATTACTTAAGTGATTGTTAGGCACAGGCAGTCTTTAGTTACAGTCTTCATGTATATAGTGACAATGATCGGTAATCTAAGCAAAGCTCAAAGGAAAATGGGAAGGTTAATGGAGGGATGGAGGAAGGAGTGGAACCAGGCCTTGAAAGGGAGGGCTGGCTGAGACGATATCTGTGTGTGCATGGTTTTGCATTGCCTCAGTCCCATGTGCAAATGTTTGTTACACTAAATGCATGTATGTAGGGTATTTACTGCTGACTAGCTAATGAGTCGTGATCATCCAGTACAGTTGCTTGCTGCTCTTTAAAATGTTCCCCATGAATGAGTAATATCAAAGGAAATATAGTTGTAAGGTTGAGATGTGAAGATACCTGGTTTCAGCTTCCAATTTTTGTCCAGTTTTGTGTAATAGTGGAGAAATGTGAAATAGTGGAGAAACGTGGAGAAAATCCACATTTTGTTTTCCATCATCTTTTCTATGTTCAGCAGCGTGTGTAGTAGCATACAGTTACCCAGAAAGCCTTACATTTCTTTCCAAGGAGAATTTTGCATTGTTTTGGCAGTCCTACTTTCATAGTCAGTTTGACCAAAGCTTTAAGTAGACACATAATCTCTTGCACTTTCTTTGACTTCAATCATTGCTTACATCTAAAAGAGCTCACCTGGGGACTAGGTTGATTGAGACCTAGGTTTCCTCACGGGCTTCTTCTGTAATCCTTCCTCTTTCTGACCATGTACCTCACCCTCAGGAGCCTGTCCACTTCCTCTGCACTGCAGTTCTCTGAAAACAGGGCAGGGATGCTGCAGAACTTTGGGATATTAGACTAGTTTTATGGAAATCAAGTTTGGTTTGATGTGTCAGTGCTGTGAGAAAGACTATTTGAATATGAAAGTGAACTATTAATCTTAGTAGTTCCTGTCTATGTTTTTTATTGCCAGAAGTTGAGACATGGTATGGCTGAAATTGAAAGACTCAAAGGCTTTTGGAAACTGTTACGTATTCCCGTTTCTTCTAAGCCTTCCCCAAATGCTGTTACAAACTGATCTAGTTCATTTTATTCTTTTGCTTTTATTCTATCACTAAGTTTATTATTTGTTTAACACTCGGACAGATTGCTTCTACCTTTCTCTCCAATGCACGTTAGATACTGATGACTCCAACAGAGGTGGTATTTATTCAGAAATAACTAGAAGTAATTAGTTATCTAGGATTTGGCCAATAAAAAAGATGTAGTTAAAAGATCAGCTGAAATCCTAGTCATCTTCTTAACAGGGTTCAGATTTTTGTTTTAAGGGTTAAAGTAACCTATCAGTATTTTGAGGGAATAAATGCATTTTGAGTGGCTGCAGATGGCTTTCTTGAAAAAGAAACCTATTACTAGTACTCTTTAAAAAAAAAAAAAAAAAGACTGTTTTATACTATTAGTATTCCACATGCGAATGAGACAGCTAGCAAAATACCAAAGTATTAACTATGGTAGTTTAATGCAGTAAACATGATGTAAGCCTCACCTTAGAATCTTCGTATGTTGAAAGAGGGATACCACAGTCATCCTCAGTCCTTGATTGATTAAGGTTCATCTGTTCTGCTCCTCTCAGAGCAGAGCTGTGCTATTCCTTGCACTGCTGTCCACATTTGGGGTATTTATCTGTTCCTGTGATTCACTTTGTCTTGTGAGGTCCTGGCTCTGCCTGTGGAGTTTTTGTGGGGCTTTTTGTTTGCTTTTTTTTGTTGTTGTTGTTTTGGTTATTTCAGTCTCTTGTTTTTAGCAGTTGCTAAACAAATAAGTACACCACTGTTGCCTTATTTAGCTTGGAAGAACTCAGTAGCGTGAGATCTACAGGTTTCAATAGGTTTTAACCCTGCTCTGTATCAAAAAGCCAAGTCTCTTTCTTCCATTGATCAAAATCTGAAGAAACAAGGAATCCTCAAACAAAAACCTCTGGGGAAAAGTATGAGATTCAGAGAATCATTTCAAGTCACCAAGACATGACATGGAAGTTATTTGTGAGAAACCTGTTTTAGTGTGTTTGTAAAGACAGACAACTTAGTCTATTGCTTGCTCTGCATTCGTGATATAAAAATTGTCTTCACAGCCAAGCTAACATGTCATTCCATTACAAAAATTTTATCTTGATCTATTCTGAGCCTGTCCATTTTGATCCTTCCCTGTCACACAAAGTAGGGGTAGCAGTAAGGTCTTGGTCCTGGAGATTCCCACAGACATGATACACCAAATGGAATGTGTTATCTCTGAGTGCCTGTACTAGACTGAGCTCAGCTACCCTTGCACTGTTAAGAGCCTGTAACTCTTTTGCTCATTTTTTACACACAGAGAGGAAAAACCTCCCAATTTTCCAGTTTTCACCTAAAAAAAAGATGAGAGACATCCTGCTTTCATGGTCCTTTAAGCAAGCAACACAAAATCTCTGTAGTCAAATGCACACACGCAGTTCAGTGCTCTTGTGCACACTTGGGTAACATGAATGCAGAGTAAGCTCCACTCCTCTAGCTGTGTGGCTGGTAACAGAGTGGGAAGCATGGCCTGTTGGGAGGCTTTGTTTTAAGAATCTGCTGTGCAATTTAGGTTCCTTTCGACTGCAGTGTTCTTTGTCAGCATATGGCTGTTCTCTTAGGGATTCTCTGAGTGAGATGTATGGCTGTTATTGTTTCTCATTTGTCTTGCTGTGCTTCAGACTAAGGTATGGTTTCAGGTCAAGCTGAATCTCACATGGTAACCAACAGTATTTCACCTTAGCCCATAGATATCCGACCTTTTAACTTGCCTGGGCCACAATTTGTGTAGATAACTGTCTTGGGTCACCGTATGCATAGGTTGCTCCAGATAAAATGCTTTCTATTTATTTCCATGGAAACTGCAACAGATACAATGAGCATAGTAACTCTGTTTGATAGAGCAAATTCTCAGCTATGAAACAATATTTTTCAACATAGTTACCACTATTAGCTATGCATTTTCACCAGCAAAGAATAAGAGTCTGCATGCCATGCTCATCAAAATCTGTACCAGCAGAAGTGACTCACTTTCACTGGTCAGTTTGGTTGGATAGCAGTGGCTGCAACTCTTATTGAGTTCTCATGGTGCTTGTCAGAGATTTTTTATGGAATTTTACTCCTCCTTCGCCTTCATTCTTGGGAGTAGTTGTTCACAATTATATGTACTGCCAAAAGCAATGAGATTAACAAGGCGTAACAGCAAAGGGAGAGACTTTTGTCTTCAAAAGTCTAGTAACGAGACATGGTCAGATTTTTGAGTTCAATATCTGATTGCAACTCGATATATTCAACTTGAAAAATGTATTTGTGTCAAATGAAAATGGAGTTGCAAATATAACAAAAATGATTTTTTTTTTTTTTTTTTGCAGTCTTGAGACTTATTCTCAAATTTCTTTTATGAAATCAGAAAACATGGCTGCATGTTTTTTTACTATTCACAGAACTGTGTTTAGCCACCGTATCACAATGCATAAAATTATTTGCCATACCTGGAGCTGGCACTGCACTGCGCTCTCCCCTTGCCTTGGTTTCAGCTCAGTCAGCATTAGTAGCACACTGACGAGTTGGTTGCTGGGAGCAATGGGTGCATGCCTGATGCTGGTCTGGGCCTCTCGAGGGCAGAGCTCCTGCCTTTATAGTGCTGGGCAGGGCAAGCTCAGCTATGTGACCCATGGGCCGTGTGTTGGACTTGCTTGCCTTAGTTGCTGTCAAACCTTTTTGATTTTATTTCAAATTTCTTCTACTACTGTAACATAACTTAATTGAATAAGTAAATATAAATAAATTAGTCCACTATCTTACCATAAAATGTATGTTATTCAGGAAGCATGTACGTGGGGAACTGTGTACAAAACTTTGCAAAATGGTTTATGAACAGAAGGCAGAATAGTGTAGAAGAACATACTGTAATATTTATTTTTAAACTGAAGTACTATTAGAAGTACATCTATAGTAATTACTGTACTTTGTCTATTTGTCTTAATCCTTTCTGAAATGAGATGGCTTTGCTACATAGAGGACTCCAAGCAGAGAATTTGTCCTTAACCTAGGAGTTCTACTGCTACTCTCTTCTAGCTGTCATCTGTTATCACGGCCTGCTGGGTGAACATTGCATTTTGAGTTATTTGTTTGCTTCCAGCAAAACAGTGGATAAAGAATGAAGTTATTGGCTTCAGTCACCAGGAATTTCCAGTGAAACTCTAAGATGGCTCACTCTGGTGCATTTACCAGGAGCTGGACACATCATTCATAGCTGACAACGTTTTCATGCTGGGCAGCACTTATTTTGTGAGTCTTTTGTACCCACAGGCTTACAAACAATATAGGCTTCCTGGCACATTTCAAATTCACTTATGCTTTGCATCTTGCTGCTTGCAATATTTTCCACAAGAGTTTCCCAATATAATCAGGTTATTTGTTTTTCATCCTAATTGCAATGAGTTCTAAAAAATCTCATACTGTTCAGAGAGTAACGGGCCAGACAGTAAAGGCAGAACTGAAGAACGGTTGGTTGCACCACAGCTCAGAGAGTCAAGTCATGCTGGTTTTCTGAGCCTGCTTAGCGTTTTGCTTTGATGTATGGATTCTGCACAGTGAAAGGTGAGCACAAAAGTAGAATTCTGGTACTAGCCCAAAACTTCAGATGTTTATCATCTGTTATCTGAATTACATATACCTGCAAAACTAGACTTGAGAAGTGCACAAGGGGAGTTTTCTTTTGAGATATTTGCTTTGATTTGGGTTGGATCTATGCAGAAAATGTCTTGTGGCATATTATTTTAATTGTTGCAGTTTTTTCTGCATCACAAAATAAAGTTCCTGAAGTTCTGAGCCAGCAGAAGAAGGTGAAATAAGGTGGAAGATGATCATGTAGACAATTCCACACATGTTCAGAGGTTTAGTCTTTAGATTTTTGCCAAGTCTGAATAAAAGTTTGGGCTGGCCCTGATGTCATCCACAGTGATTCATCTGCTTCATGCTGTCTCCCAAGTGGATGAATCATGCTGTATATCTCCAAGACACTGTCAATATACGCAGGCAGAGAGAGGTACACTAGAAAACTCACTGTTGTGAAGTCAAACTCTCCCCATGAAGATGACAACCATCATATAAACAGGCATGTTCTTTCCTGGTTTTCTACATAGTGTGTTTTTTATTCCCTCTACCTAGAGAAACGCGAGGCCTACAGAACAACCTAACATGTCAGAAGAGTAAGTTTCTTTCCTGATACTGAGCACCATAGGAAGATTATTTTCTCCTTCCTCCTAAGTTCCCTGGCTCTTTTTTTTTATTTTTATTTTGACAGTATCCATTGGAGAAGATTTTCCTGTTTTAGATGAAACTTTGTTTTATTCTCATCCTCACCCCTCTCATTTTTATTTTTATTTTTGTCCTAGACTAGGAAAGTGTATCATTTGAGGAAAAGAAATCAAGCTTCTATTTCTACATCTGCTTTTCTCCCCCAAGCTTTTATCTGTTGGCTTGACTGATTTGCAGCTCTTCCTTCCCCCCTTGCTGTTAACTAATGGACTTTGGTACTAAGCCAGCTTTTCAGAGCATACCACCATGCCAACGCGAGTGTGTGCAGCTATTCTGTCTGCTTCAGAAGGCTACAGATGCGGCCAGAGCTAGAACAATTCCTGTATTGATCCCGTGCTTGTCAGTTAATCTGTCATAAGGCATGGGAATCGTAGCCCCTTCCACATCTGCTTGCATAACTGCAGGGGGAAAACCAATTCTCTGAAGCTCTCACCAGGAAACAAGAAAGCAAAGAGAAATGGGAGCTTGCTGGGAGCGCAGGCTGCAGGCTCCTGGGCTGCAGGCTGTGAGATTGCCTACCTGCTCCACCCTTTCCTTTCCTCTCTTTTCATCCTCCTGCAGGTCAGCAGGATCAGGTTTATGTTAGCGAACCATGAAGCTTATCAAATAAATGCTGCAGCAGCAGGTGTTTGGCTGTCTCCACAGGCCAAGTCTAACAAGGTTGATATTGTGTCTGTGGCCAAAGTAATGCAGTAATTACTTTTCTGGGCTTGGAACCCCCAAGAGGTTTCTGGGAATCAGTTAGAAAAACAAACCTTACTAAGAGCAGGGGATTTTTAGAAAGAACAGTAGTGCTGCCTGTGCCAGAGCAGAGGACGGGCATTTCAAGCACGGTGCCTGCTTTCCCCTCAGCTTGCCTCACAGGGCCAGGACTGGAGCAGCGTGTGTTGGGCTGATTGGCCCCAGGGGCAGCTCCTTCGGTCCCACAGCAGCATGTGGAATGGCTGCTGCTTTCTGCAAAGACCTGAACACGGTGCTGTGAGGACAAAACCCAGGGTAGGGGAGCCTTCGAGTGCTTGCAATTCTAGCAGCATAATTCAATTTGACCAGGAGTTGTATAGCATAACTTGCCACTTTTGAGCATTTCTCTTGTAAGTTATGAATGCAGGAACTGAAGTTTGACAGCAGTGCAGCCTCATTTCAACAAAGGACTAATGTGATTGCTGCCACACACTCCTTTGTCTCTGGTCATGTTTCCTTGGCCAAGGAGAAAGTTAAGGCTTCTACAGTGGTAGTGCCTTTAAGCAGCAACCTTCATTGCTCCTCTTGGGAAGGTATTTATTTTTCAGGTCAGAGCTTTTTGCGTGAAGCTGCTTATTGTTTATGATAATGCCTTCTGTTGTAAAGTGATTTAAGCCAGGTTTAGTAATTGAAAAATTTTCCTGAATTACTGGAAATTTCTTCCACTGCTTCATGATTGTCCAACAGACCTCAGTTTAAAAGCAAGAAGAAGAAGAAAGCAAAACTGATTAGATATTCATCAACACATTAGATTTGAGCATACTTTGTCTAAAAAATGCTTTCTATTAAAAAGAGCCTATCAAGTTCTTACAACTTGTAAGAAATTCATTAAATGTCCTTCTCTGCTCTCCATTGAAGCTAGAAAGCAATGGCTAAGCTAGATGGCATAGTTGGTAGCAGTGAAGGAACTTTCTCAATTTAGGAAAGTTAATATTTCACTAGTGTCTGGTAACACATTCTTACTGTTAATTTTAAGCTCTGTTTTTGTATGTTAGCTTATATTGCAGAGATGCAGAGCTTAGGTGATGGTCTAAGTGTATTATGGTATTCACAGTGTTCTTCAGTGTTTCTTGCTTAAGTTTTTGGGTTTGAGGATATTGTTGTGCTGAACACATTGTGCTGAATGCTAGTCTCCAGTGTTTAGTTTTGTGCCAGGAATACTGTGCACTTGCAGGAGTCCTATAGGTAAGTTGGACACTCGATTCATCAGGGTACTTGGTGTCTTCACAAGCACTGCCTGAGTGTTAGCAAGCAAAAAAGTGCTGTGCTTGGACTGTGCACATTGCACAGACAGCAAATTGCCTATGTTATAAACGCATGACACTTGCCAAAAGTCATCTAGTACAGCTCATCCTGGTTCATCAGGCATAGTATTTACTTACCTCCTAATATGGCCAAGATGGTCCTTATGGAGCTCACCACTTTGGTTGCGCAGTATAGAGAGTTTTGTTTAACAATGGTACTTTAATTTGATGTGCTATTTTTATCGCTGAACCACTTGTGCAACACAACTTGCAAAACAGCTTAACTAGGATAGATTTTCTTCATCGTGTATTTTGCAAATGTTCAAGAATAAAAGTTGTAATTTGGAGGAAGTGATGCTGCAGCATTTGGTACAATTATGTTTCTGTACTGATGTTAGAAATTCTGGGAAAGAGATGAAGGCCCATATATTTATTTTTTTCTGTAACAAATATATACCAACAATGGCCAGCTATAATAAGTCATGTATGTTATTAATGCTGGAGTGGAATAGCAAGAATCCATTCAGGACTGAGGTGTATGACAATGTCAAAAAGAGGCTGAAGCGTGTTAGGAGTGGTGTTGTAGTGGCAGAGCTGTGTATCAGAGCTTCACACATGACTTATCAATGTTCACCTGAGTGTAACCAGACATAAACCAGAACATATTTGCTATTAATATTACAGCTGTGATTTTTTTCTTTTGTAATTAGAAGAATGTGCCAGCTTGTGTGTGTGTTCTGGCAGGGGAAGGATGCAAGTGCCTACAGTTTTCATATGAAAGCAAAAGCGTACCTTTTCTAGGCCCCAGGCTTTAAAAAAGTACCTCATAAAGCTCAAGAAATAATGTCAGAGAAGGAAACAAGTGGCAGCAAGTTAGGCCAAGATATTTTATATACTGTGATGTTTTTGTGTAGTCATCTGGAAAGAAACAGAAAAGACCTTTTGAAGATCATTGATTGGAAACAATCTTTATTACTGATCAAGTTCATCTTTGTCAAAAAGTTGACTACTTAAATATTAGACGTCTTTTACTCCCATGGCACAAAACTGATTCAAAGACTTGACCTGATATATCAGTTGCTAAATGGCGGATTAGATTAGATAAGGGAGTTGGAATGTATTTGATGTTAATATTACATCCCTGCATACCATCTGAAATCTCTCTTCATCTATCGTCTGATGAAATATATTACCCCAGTATTAGATGTCATCTGTGTGTTCTGTAGAGTCTTCTAAAGGCTAAGGATTGGATATTTCTTTTGCTTTTACTACTATTTTTTTTTCCAATAGAAAAATAAAATGCTGTTGGCTATAAATAAAGAAAAACACACAGAAATTTTCAGGAATTTGTAACAAACAACAGAGTTCTCAACTAATAGCATACATTTAAATCTGGGCTGTAACAGAAAAAAAAAAAAAAAAAAAAAACAACTAGTATGAAAAGAAATTATTTCATTCTGTTCTTTAACAGAGCAGATTATTCCTGACCTTTTACATAGATGCTGCCGGTATGAATGGAGTTGCATGGACCCCCTGCAAAGTCTCTTCTCTTAAATCATAGAATCACCAAAGTTAGAAGAGACCTCCAAAATCATCCAGTCCTACCATCTACCTACCACCAATATTTCCCCACTAAGCCATGTCCCTTAGTACAAAATCTAAATGTTTCTTGAACACTTCCAGGAATGGTAATTCAACCACATCCCTAGGCAGCTTGTTTTCAGTGCCTGACCACTCTTTCCTAATAAATTTTTCCTAATATCCAACCTGAACTCCCCTGGTGCAACTTGAGGCCATTCCTCCTAGTCCTACAATAAAAAAAATAAAGTACCATGTATTGTCATTTTTCATCAGATTCAAAATTCTTAAGCCCTTAACACATCCCATGATTTCTGATTCTGCTGGGACTCAGATCTCATAGTAACATACACAACAACCGTCAGACGGAGTGTGAGAGTCTATGTGTTTTAGATGTCATTTAGCTTTCCCTGGTATTTTCTATGCCTGTGATGAATATCAGTAGTAGTTGATCACTTACTAACATGGTATTTGCATGTATTTTTTATTTGAAGCCAATCCTAATTTGACTGCGAAGTATGTACAGAGATTGCTTACGCAGAGATTCTCTTCTCCTGGGTAGAGTTGTGTATAAAGCTTTTAAACATCATTTGAACATCCTTCCCAAATGCTTTTCTGTATTCTCAATGTGAACTTTTTTTTTAGTGACCTGCTTTCAATTAAAAATGATAAAATGGGTCCATGACATGTTTATCATGAGCTGATTTCAAGTGCTCAGATATTCCGAAAAGCAAGTCTGAGGCAATAGTTGGAACGCACTTACTAAAACACGCAGATACAAACTCTTAGAATAAGAATTCTCTGGGGAATCTGTTTTGAACAACTGCTTGTGCAGGATTGTTTCTTGTCACCTCTACAACTGCTTACCAATGTGATTTAAAGTCTCTCGAGAGAGTGAGACAATTTTTAGGAAACATTCTGCAGAAAACAAATAGTGCTGAGGTCTTTATTTAGGTTAATCTGATTAGCCTTTTGAATACGTACAAAACTATATAACTGTGAATGTTGTGAGACTGGAGATGACTCTGTATTTTAAAAGTTTGAATAAAATTTCTGAAAGTTCTAGCTGGCATGGTGAAAGTTTTCCTGTTCGTTTTTTGGATCTCAGCTATCTTATAAGTTGTTCATGCTGTTAATGCTAAAACCATAGAAGTTTTGAGAACCGTTTCGGAAATACGCAAAGTCTGTAGAGTCAAAAGGAAGTTCAGTGTATCTGGAATTTATAGAATCCAGTTTTCCTTGTTAAACTATCAAGTTTGTCTCTTTTTCTCCTCTTCTGAAGTTGTCTTGCTCCAAAATCTCTCTTTACTCTGTTTTTCCTTATGCATGTCTTTTCTGTGCTAGTTTTTAAGGAAGTGGTAAGAATATTAAAATACATTAAACAATCTATTATGCAAATATAATTTTTGTATATCGTATATTTGGTATTAGCGAGACACATGTCAGTGAAAAAATTCCTTATGCTTTTTGGAATGGTGGTCTTAGGCCACAGTTAAGATTCTTGTTTCCCAACTGTTTAATAATGTGGAAGTTTAGTCAAGGGTATTAAGGTATGCCCTTGGTTAGGGGACGGTACTTTGGGAAACAAATAGTAGGAATGGCAGAGATTGGAGGTCCTTTAATGTGTTTTCATTAAACAGGCTAGAAAGAAAGCAAATATAAAAGAAAGCTAAAGGAAAGAAAAGAACCATAGGGGAGAAAAAAATTAAAATGACAGTAGAAAGGTCATCAGGGACAGAGAATCAATCGCCTGAGAAACTGAAGGGTGGGGAATGGAAAACTGGAATTAGGAGGGGGCCTTAAAAAATCAGGCCTAACACTTTATCCATGCTGCCAAAAAGTTTATTTTGTTCAATTTTGGCTAAGCAAGACAAACATTTTTTCTGGCAGGTATAAGCGGTGGCCCAAATTTGTTTGTTACAAGTGGGTTGAAAAAAAAAAAATCTTTCAAAAATGCTCTTCCCTAGTCTTAGTGAATTGTGCTAACTCATATTTTTACTCTGAGTCAAACAAATTCAGCCCCACGGAGACAGGCCAAGCGCTGAAGCAGATCAGACACGGTTGGATTTCGCAGCTGTTTTTAAATTCTGTGGTTTTAGCTGTGTGGATGCAGCCTAACTGCAACATCCCGTCAGAACTCCCCAGGAAGGCGCACCCCGAGGTAGCATTCTCAGCTCTGCCAAACATCAGGAACCGCCTAAAAAGGGAGATTTGGCACTTCATAGTCTTCATGTCTGTAGCATAAAATCATGACAAACATGCCTGCAGCAGGCTGTGCAACACACACACAGAGCAACAACAACAAAAGCCAAAAAGGACACAGACAATGAATATGAGTGTACTTTTTCTATGCGTCGTGTGCTTGGCTCCATTTTGTGCAGCTGTGGTGGGGATAGATCCCAAAGCAGAATCAAGATCTGCCTGGAAAGGTGGTGTAGTGGAGGGAGGGAAGAGGCCGAATGTTCACTTTGGCTTTGTGACATTTTGGTACTTGCTTAGAGTTGGCCTAAACAGGGTGCCTGCTGTGTGTTCCCATGGAGGTCTTTTGCTGAGCGAGGGCTACAGGGTGCAGAAAGTTAGGCATCAAGGCAGCTTTCAGGTGCTACTAATTCTATCTCTTATGATCTCCAGCAGTTGTCCAGCTGAAGGCCAACTCCTGCATTTATTCTCATGCTTGTCTAAGCCCACAAGAGGTCAGAAATCTGCTCAATTCATAGGTACAGGCTTTTTGCTGCTTTTGCTTCATGAACGGACTTTCTGAGCAGTAAGATGAGCATTAGTGCAAGGGAAGCATCAAGGCAGGATGAAAAAGAGGTGTGGAGGACAGCACATGCCCATTAATTTTGCCAGCTGTTCACAGTTATGGTGATTGGTGCCAGTGTTACCCCTCATTTCTGAAACCAGGAAGTAAAGCTTCCTCTTTCAGGAAAGTATGCCTTCGGCTCAGGTGGTGCAGTGGTGCAAAAGATTGGTAGCACAAGCCCAATAACATCTGTGTGTTTTCACTTTTTCCTATCAAACAGAGAATTTCCATCTTTTTTTGGAATCTCTTACAAATATCTGAGTATAGTAAACTAAGAATGTGTGGCTTGGTGCAGATCTGAACTTTGTGCTCAGTATCTACAAATTCTCTTGCAGTTGTCATAGTTAGGAGTCTTCTGTGGATCTCAGGACATCTTGTAACATCTACAGGAACTCTCTTCTCTATCCAGCATTGATTTTCACTGAATTTCTGTGATCTCACAGATATCTGAAAATGTCTAACAGACTTAGATGAAAATAATCAGTGGTTGAAAAGTTTGTAGACTGAGATATAGAACATGATTACAGAGCGTTGTCTGTGTAGAAAACCATACTAAAAAATAAGAGGAGGAAGATGACACAACTCAAACAATTGTTTGACTGCAAACATGATTTTAACATTTCTTCCTTCAAATAAAGTCTAAATGTCCAGCTGTTCAGCAGAATGTTTCAACTTGAACCTGATTATTTTAGTTGAACTGACAAAAGACTGTGGTTATAAATGTGGATCTAACTTTTTTTTTTTGTTTTAATGTTGGTTTTACTGCATACAGAAGAGCTAGTAAGGACTTGTTAAAATGATTCTGGCATCTGGAAAGGTGGTCTGTATACCTGGTCTGTAGCTGATGTAAGGTGTTATTTTTTGAAAGCTAGAATCATAGAATCACTCAGGTTGGAAAAGAACTAGAAGATAATCGAGTCCAACCATGACCTGACCATACTACCCTAACTCTAACCCTTTGCTAAATCATGTCCCTGAGCACCATATCCAGATGGTTTTTAAACACATCCAGGGATGGTGACTCAACCACCTCCCTGGCAGTCTATTCCAGTGCTTAACAGCCCTTTTTGTAAAGAAATTTTTCCTGATATCCAACCTAAACTTACCCTGATGCAACTTGAGGCCATTTCCCTTCGTCCTGTCACCAGTGAGAAGAGACCAACCCGCTCTCGCAGTCATCTCAGATATTGGAAGAGAGCAATAAGGTCACCCCTCAGCCTCCTTTTCCCCAGACTAAACAGCCCCAGTTCCTTCAGTTGCTCCTCGTAATGCATATTTTTTTCCAAGCCCTTCACAAGCTTTGCTGCCCTTCTTTGGACCTGCTCCAGCATCTCAATATCTTCTCTATACTGAGGTGCCCAAAACTGAACACAGTACTCAAGGTGTGGCCTTACCAATACTGAGTACAGGGGCAGGATTACTTCCCTAGATCTTCTCACCACACCATTCCTGATACAAGCCAGGCCTTCTTGACCACCTGGTCACGCTGCTGGCTCATAAAAGCATCTTTGTCACATTTTCTCAGGCATGATTTCATTGATGCATAACTGGAGGAACAACAGTGAATTGAGGTGCTGAGCCTCATTTTTCTGACAGTCTGAGTACCTGGTTATTGGTTGTTTGTCAATAGCATCTCTGACCTCTTTTCAAATATTTTCAGAGCACTGAAACATAAGGCACTATGTACATCCAAAGAATAAAAATGTGGCCCAATTCAAATGTGATTTATGGTTCCTCCAGCAACTCAGTATGTCAAACAACACCAAAACTCATGGCCAACAAAATCATAAACTGTGTGAGAACAAACTCAGCTTAAAGAGACCATATGAATCACCATGTGAATGTTGTTCTGTTGGACACTAGAAACATTTCTGACTTCTGATTGGCATGTTGATAAACTCCTACAACCAACATCACGTGACAAAAGGGCAAACCCAACATCCAGTGTTTCCTAAGTGATCGTAAATGGGATCACACTTCTTTATGAGCACTCAGAAAGTGAAAATAGATTTTGAATTGCACTACTGGCAAATAAAAAGGGCGAAAGGGGAAAACCAAGAACAATATCTTCAGTTTGCAGTAAGTGCCCAAAACCATAGAATGAATACCAATGCTTTATGAAAGAGTACTGCAAAAAATTTGAGCCGTCCGTTTTTCTTACTGACTTTTTTAGCCATAAGCCATTCTCCATAGATGAACAGTGATCTCCAGTCTTTGCCAGACGAAGAGAAAAAGGGAAAAAAACTTTGTGCTTAAGTTGTTGTGGTTCTTTTAGGACTTGCAGGAGTTTTGTAAATCAGTGCACACAATCATTCATTCTGTTTTCAGCAGTGTCCTTGATCATACTCCCTGCCAATAACAGGGCCTTTAAGTCCAAGAGAGGAGAGAAACATCTTTTTCTTTTTTTTTTTCTTTTTTCCCTAACCAGCTAGCAGAGGATGTGCTGAGCCAAACTAGAAATAGCAAGGTCAGGTCAGGGCAAGGCCCTGCATTTCATTAGCCAGACCTGGCTAGGAGTGATTAAATGCGTACAAGAGGCTTTGACTGGATGGGGCAGGGAAGATGACATTGTGGAATACAGAAAAATTCTTTAGTGCAGACAACTGACTGAATACAGGATGGCACTTAATTAGAGAGATAAAAGGAATTTATTTTAATTATTTTAATTTCGTAGAAGAGAGGATTTTTTTTTTTTCTTCTGAGTCTTTTGTAAGAGGGGGAGAAGATCTGGACAAAAAGCACAAACCTGGATTAACAGAACCCAGACATCCCCAAGATACATGTTAACCTAGCCCCCAGTTCTCATGGATACAACCCAATGAAAAGAACAAAATCATTCTGGTAATGTAACCAAAGCTCTGTTAAATTTTGGAGGTGCTCTGGCTTGGAACTGATGACCTTCTGAGCACATTGCACTGCCTGTTTCATTAGACCAGTTAGAGAGAATTTGAAAAAACTGGAGCTTTGAAGCAGAATAAAGTACTGTGTCAAGTGGTGCATTGGCTGCCCAGCTTGAATTTGCTGTTGGGATTGCCTGACTTAACTCACTTTTTATAGCTGTATTGTAATTCTTGTATGACGATTGCATTGTTGCATAGGCACCTAAGCACTGAATGCAGGCTGTCTGTTGTCCTTTTCCATAGAAACTAGCAGCCCAACTGGAAGAAATGAGACTATATTTACATTTGTCCAGAGCACCTACAATTATGTCCTTGCAAAAGAGCTTTTTTCTTAAACTGTCTGTAGGAATTTGTATCTCAATTTTATACCTTTTCTGGAAGATCATTCCTCCAGCAGCATGTCACTGCTAGAAGGTAGATTCAGCATCAGCTAGGTATTTTTGTACATTCTTTTTTGCATGAATCTAATTTAGACACTGTAGAAGACTAAATATGGTTACGTTAGTGGAATCTTTCTGGACAAAAACATTTACAGACTGGTAAAAAGATATTTGTAACACAGTTCTTGTTGCCTAAATACTGCGTTTTTCATTACTATGCAGTAATTGTTTGTCATATCTTTGTTGCTCTACAGTAAATAAAGCTTATAAAAAATCTTTTCTGAAACATTTGACAGTGAAGCTGACATTATTGGTCACTAGTGGAGTATTATTGTTTTATTTATATGTTTCCTCACTCAGATGTTAGATTGACAGCCCTGGGAACAGAAATACTCAGATAATTGCCCAAACATGCAGCATAGTGCAAACTTTGCCAACCTTTCACAGCGATAGTATCTTGATCCTTGAGCGTGAGAGCATATCTAAGCCTTCAGAGGGCATTCAGAGCTGAACCCGATAGGGCCTAAGAAGTACTTTTTGTTAGATCTCATCATGATTCATGAAGGTAAACAATGACCGTGAGGTTCTTTTGTATAAAGCAATTGAACGGCCGGCCTGCCAGCAATAGCTGGGAGTCAGAACTAACAAGAGCTATGTTTCAAGCTATGGTAACTTTGTCCTAAACGGTTGCAGATCACATTTTCAGTCCCATGAGTCAACACTTGCCCCCAGTCATTAGATCTAGCCCAGTTGTTCCACTACCCGTAATGATCAGTTGTGGGCCTGAAAGTTTAGGTTGCACATTCTTGGAGATTTCTAAATGAGCACTAGTGTAAATTTGGACTCAGAGGCTTGGTTAGAAGCAGTATTTGTCAATAGATGGTTGCTGAATCAACATTGCTGTCCCTATGCACCCATCACAGCAAGTTTGAAATGCTGGCCGATTGTGAAATTCCTCGTTCTTTCTCTGATTCTTTCCATATTTGCTCTGCTCCTCCTATACAGCCTTTCCCTCTCCCATTTCTCTCATCCATTCCCTTCCTCATGTCCCTTCATCCCTCCATTCACACTTTTCCCCTTTTTTTCTCCTTTTTTTTTTTTTGTTTTTGTTAATTCCAGTTCTTCTGCCTGGCCCTGTTCTCATTTCTCTCCACTTTCCTGCATCACATTTTTTCTCATTTATTCCTCTTCCCGCTGCTTCCTATTGCCCTCTCCTCATCAGCAGGAGTAAACAGTGTTGTTATGATTTGACAGCTGCTATTAACAGCATTGTACCAAAATATCCTGCATCATTCTGGTTTTTTGTCCTCATAATTTCTTGTTGCCAGTTGCCTTAGCGGCGACATAACTAATATACCAGATTTTATTATTTTCCTTTCTTTCATTTGAGAAGGAGGAGTGGAATGAGGATATACATATTTGTCCTTTTCTCCTCCCCTGAAGCTCAGACAGTTCTACCATGGCCTTTTTCTATGTGTAAAAAGCAATAGAGGCCCTGCCTTGAAAAACTTTTTTTTTTTTTTCCTCCCTTGAGGTTTTCTTCCAGGTCCTTTTTTAAGTGAATGGAGAGGAGTGATTTTCTTGTATCGCCAGCATTCTTTTCTCTCCCTCCTCCCCTCGGTGCAGTCACGTCCCTAATTAATTGAATTCCCTACTAGACCTTTTGTGAGTCATTTCAATTACCCATTAGTGAAGCAGCCTGGGATTTCTGCTGTGTTTTCACTCATCTTCCTGGAATTTCTCTCCTCCTCCCTCCCCCCTTCCCCTTTTAGTCACTCTGGTCTGTGAAAAGCATTAGATGGACTTCAGTGCCGGGTGCCTATATTGTTTGCAGGCCCAGCTGCATACTTCCACACTCTGCCTCGTGCGTCACAGCTATTCATCTTGTTTTGTACTTGGCTCCGCTGCAGATGCTGTAAATATGGTAATTTTAGATTCCCTGATTGGAAAGGGTTGCAGGGCGGGTCTAAGTGGTAGGAGTGCTGCTTGATTTACACTAGTTCATTCTAGTTTCATAGAGTTTGGAGTTTTGAGCATACAGTTGAACTAAAATGTATTTTTAAGTGCAATTTCTTTTTTAGAGTTAGGAGATGGAGAAGCATGAGGATAGCTTTGTGTACTTGCATGCTGAAGTGCTTCCTGAGAAACTTCAGGAGACTGAAAGAAAAAAAAAAAGAGCAGGAGACAGTACCACCTCAGATAACATCAGTTCCTTCCCATGGATAGGTGAAAAATATGTATATATATGCCTGAAAACTGCAAAATGAAAAAGATCCAAGGAAGAACTGTGCAAGGCAAAGCTGGAACTTGACAAAAGTGTCTTCAGTTCTGAATTTCTGTAGATGGCAAACTCTGAAGAAAAAGAAAATTATGCAGCTTATTTCTAGAAGATTTTGGAAATGCTGGGTATGACTCTACCAGATAATATGCAGTATGTTCCTAAGGAATGGGATCACTTTGGGCAGTGATAAGGCCTGCTTGCTAAAATTATGATGGATGCGGTGACTGTCTGAAATTTGATGTCTGGAGAATCACGTTTCTGTTCTGAAAATGAATTTGTACAGCACATGAATCTTTCAGACTCGGGGTAATTCTCAAGTGATGCGAACATGCAAACAGCATCACCAGGAATCAGCGTATCAAAAGTGTGCCCCACGTGTCCCAAGTTACAAAAGTAATTTACAGTGCTCAAGCTATTACAGTGCTTTCATATTGTTATGATAGTTGGTCCTGTGAGGTTACCGTATTTCACAAGGGAAGTGCCTTTGATAATCAGACTGCTGTGAGAAGGCTCCCCCTCCCAGCTTCCCAGGGGGCTTCCTTGTCAGACGAATGGGAAGTGAATTTATGAGGATTCCCTGGTCATCAGTCTTCATAGGCTTTTCTTTTTCCCCCTATATCCTTATCCAGTCAAAGGAGAGTGGAAGGGAATGGTGTGAAAATACAGCTCTGTATGGATGCATAAAGATGTTAGTAAGAGACCTGCTGGATGGCAGTTTAGCTTTTATGTCTTGAAATCTTGTGACCCCTGGTAAGCAGCAGTAGATGTCAGGGGTTCATTAGATGACTCGGGAGATCTGCGACTTCATGGGATTATATTATTCAAGTTTAAAACAAGAACCTGCCAAAAGAGAGGAAAGCAGATAAGGAGGAGCTGTGTACAAGAGTCCCCTGTTTCTGCCTGACACATGCAGCAGCAGGGCCTGTGCCATTTTATCCGAAGTATCAGACCTTGACATCACCTGTGTTAGATGTCTCTCATGTTGAAAGAGGCTGTGGATGCTCTGTCCCTGAAGAAGTTCAAGCCAGGTTGGATAGGGCCCTCAGAATTCTGGTCTAGTACCGGATCTGGAAGTTTGTGGCCATGCCTGTAGCAGGGGGATTAGAACTTGATGATCCTTGAGGTCCTTCCAACCCAAGCCATTCTATGATTCTATGTTCCTCTATTTCCTAGCCCACAAACCATCGCTAGTATCACATTAAATGCTGTTATGATTTGGCAGGTGTACACCTTTTTATTTCTTATGGATCCTCTTAGGTTGAGCCTCTCCCGTGAGGTTAGGGCTGCAAGGGCTGCACCTGGCTCCTGGCCTTCCCAGCAGCAGGGCTTGGGGAGCCTTGGTTCTGCTGTCACATCACCTGATGAGGTGTCTGGTATGTGCTGGAGGGTGCCAGCATGCACTCACTGAACTACCGGAGCTCAGGGTGGCTTTCTGCATCCTTCCATAGCACTGCTTTTCTTTTCCTGATGGTGCCCAGAGGAACAGCAAAGTTCCAGTGGCATGCACTGAGAAAAGCAACTGTTCGTCAAAGAGCAGGACAGCGTGATGTGCCCCAAAAGGCAGCAGGGAGCCTCTGAAGTCTGAGTGACTCGAGGATAGCTGCCCTGGCCCAGCCAACCTGTCCTGGTAACTTTATCACCAGAGCTAACTGCAGTGCAAAAATAACAACAGACTTCTTTTTTTAATCTTGGACATTCTATCTCTTACAGCACTGAGAGCACACTACATAAGCTATAGGTGAAAAACATCTTAGCCTTTCCACACCAAAATGCATCTGAATTCCATTTACCACATGTGCAGCCTAAATTCTCCTCCTGTAATATTATTAGAATTCTTTATGTAGTTTTTGCTGTTGCATAGCTCTGCTTGGCTCTTACAAAGGACTGCTGTGTTTTATTCCTGAGCTGCTTGCATCCTAGTAGTGGGTAAGAACCTGAAATTGACAAAAATAATCTAGTTCTTCTGTTGGTTAGTAAAGAAGCTACAGAGATTTAAGTTTATTGTATTCCTAACCTCTCCTGAAGTTTTTACAGTGTTTCTATGTGTATAAACAAATCCACAGCTTCTATAGCATACATTCTATTGTGGAACTATTTTTGACTTGCAGGATTCTGGGCTGTAAAACTCCCTAGAGCTTGCTAGATTCCCAATTATAGGTTATGCTGTTACTATAATTCTTCTGAGAGAGCAGCAAGAAAAATGTTGATTGTTTTATATTTTCTAAAATAACTGAACAGTGATGAAGTTTTCTATTTTTAGTACTGTTTTGATACACAAAAACTAGGTTTACAATACCATACCGGCTAAATCCCTCTTCACTGCAAAAAGCAGATGATAAATATGATTTTAATTCCCCTTGTCTCAGGACTATGCAAGGGACTGGTTCAGTCTGCGCACACGTAACACGTGCTAGTGCTTGACCTAGCATATGCCCATTTATAGCATTTCTCTAACAGCACCTACTCCCTCCTCAGCAAAGGATCACTGCTCGGGCTCCAGATGAGGTGTGCTGTTTGGAAAGGGACTTAAACGTGTGTGACATGAGAAACACAGTGTGCCAAAATAGTTTTCAAGGAGCTTTAATAATTACAGCAAATTTACTGCTAGCTAACACGTTATGAAAGCATACTCAGATAAAGAAATATCATCTGCCCTATCTTTTCCATTGCATGCTGGCTGATTACTTAATGGGATTGAGGAAGAAGCAGTCCTTTGGGTGAGATTTGCCAGAAAAAAGAGAATGGCACTGTTGTGTCATCACAAAAAGAATTTTCTGCCGTGTGGTTTGTAGTTACCCATATCTCTTTGGTGGTTGGTTACTCCTCAGAGCTGGGTAGCTTGAAGGCAGGATGTCCCTATGGTGAGTCAATAAGTAGGGAGGGAAAAGAAGGGTAGGGTTGGTGAAAGAAGTGAAGGAGATCAGGGAGAAAAGAATGAATAAAAAGAGGCCATTCAGGGAAAGAAATGATGATGTAATTATGGGAAAGAGAAGATCTTGGTATCTGCATTGTTTTTGGAAGAATAAGGGATCAGATTAGGATAATTGGAAAGATCTGCGAGGAATACCTAGTTAACAAAAACCAAGCGTTTAAGTACTACTCTTTGGGTGATCTGTTGGATATATTATCTATTTAAGTAGGCACATGCATGTCAAGTACATGTTCCCTGATATTTTGTAAATCGATAGTTAATACTCCATGCAGAGAGTTCTCAACTTGTCCTGAACCTTCCAAACACCTTTCAAGAACTACTCAATTATATTTTTTGTTCCCAAATTCATTTGCTTCAATACCACCCCCAGCTCCACTGGTAGCCATCCCCAGCACTGAGTTGCTGAACACACACAAATTTCAGGAGGTTGGGCTTTATCTGCAAACCGCTTGGAAATAGTTTGGGATGTGCCTGCACAGAGTGAGCCCATTGCCAATTTAAGTTCTTCCCCTACCTATTATTCCATTGCCATGTAACAGTGATGCTGAACTGTGTGTCTTACCTAGTCATAAACTGGGTTAGTATTTGAGCGTGAGACGGTACTTGAGTCAGTTTGATCCAAAATTTCCTAGGTCTCGGTTCTATATCTAACTCTTCTACAGGTCAGGTGTCTAATCTAGTCTGTTCCATCTGTTGAGTTGCAAATGGCAGGCCACATTACATATAGGAAATAGAGTTACTGTGCAGTGCATGTAACAGGGCATGAAGTTTATGGGGAGAAGATGGGAAAGACTTCATTTGAGTTGATTCCCTTCCTCACCAATAAACTGTAAACAAATTATCTCCTTACAAAATAAAGTATTCATCCCACCTTTTGTTTCATTTCATTTTGATCTAAGCAGCTTGATGAGAATATGGCCTAATCATCCATTTCTTTCTGGGTCTTGTGTTTGATTTTGCAAGCTCTGGGTACTTGAAATGAGTCAGATTGCATTCCCCTCTCTTTCTATTATGCTGTGTGCTTGGAGGGGTTTGTGTGGGCCATCATGCTCAGCTCCCATGAGATCACACATCTGGTAAGGGATGGAGTGTGTGACCCCACTCACAGCCTCTTCCTTACCTCCAGCCTCCCCCCTCCCATCATCTGAGAAGGTTAAACTAAAAGCAACATCTATGATGGCAAAGGTCCAAGTTTGAAATGTGGCCATTGTATGTGTTCAGTTCAAAAACAACATATCAAGGCGAGTGCAGTCCTTACAAGTAGCACCCCTGGGCCTTCTTTTATTCCAAAGCAGAGATATTTACCCAAGGAAAAGAGGGAAGTGACGGGGTAACAGAGTACACATGTTGTGAAAATATGCAGGCAGAGACTGAAGAAAAAATAACATTCTGCCACAAGTAGCTGCCTTGTTCCTCAACTTTTTTTTTCCTTCAGATTAGAACCAGCCATTTCTTGTGCTCTTTCAAGCACCTTCTGTGGTTTCCTGACAGCTGGCTGGAGTGGATTGAAATCTGGCCGAAAAAATGGGCAATGGGTCATGTTATTTTCAAGAGAGAAGAAGTAAAAGTTCCTATAATGGTCTTTGGTTTTTTGGTGGTTTTTTTTTGTTTTTTTTTTTTGTTTTGTTTTTTATCATTGTTGCTTGGTTTTTGGTTTTTGTTTATTATTATTATTTTAAGAAAATCAATTGTGGACACTTTAGTGTATAACTTTAGTTTGAAGTGATTAATAAAGAATATCCAGAAAATCATCTCTTTTCTTCCTGCTGGCTGATTTATAATGGCAAGCAGTGTTTAGTGTGGAGTCAGTCTGTGCTTTTAATCAAGACTGTGAGAGGAAGGTGCTCAGCTGTATAAAAGAGAATGCTGGGGGTTTGTGGAATTATTTTGGGTTTGTTTTCTTTTTTGTTGCTTTTGTTGGGTTTGTTGTTGCTGTGTTTTGTTTTTTGTTTTTGTTTTTTGTAATAATGATATAACATTTTTCTTGCAAAAACCATTCCATTAACAGAAAGCGAAGCCTGAGTAACAACATGCAGGCTGGTGTTCTTGTTCTTGGCTCTCCTGAGCCTGGATTGACAATACCAATACATTCCCTGCTTTATGTTCATCAAATGGTTTCTGTTAGGAGTTATAAATCTTTTTTTTCTTTTGTTCTCTGGTGAACAGGTTCTTTTTTTCAAATTGTTTTCAAAGTGAATACTTAGTTCACAGACTTGCTAACTAACCTGACCTGTATTGCAGAGCACGGGGCTTCCCCTTGGGAGCTGGGCTGACTAGCCAAAGGACACAGCCCAAAACAGTAGTGCTGTCAGCTAGATTAAGGAAAGAAGGGAAAGAAAGTAGAAGCAGGGTGAGAGGTAGAAGAGAGAAATCTCAGCAAGAGACAGCGAGTTCAGAAATCCAGCTGTCATGCCCTGCTGTATGGAGAGAGCCAAGAACTCCAGCACAAACCCAACTGGCTGTAGAATGGAAGGAAAACAGGAGTGTTGCTTGCCTCCTGACTTTTGAATGGACTGAGAAACAAACAACCTTGGGCATTTGCAGAGCATGCCTATGACAGGTACAGCAGCAGTGGGTGTACAGAGGTTGCAAGAGTGGAGAACCAGGACCACATCCTGACATCAGTGTATGCTCTGTGTCAGCAGCACCGCGTCTGCTCCTCCAGCATTGTCCTGGGAGCAGCTCTCTGTGCTTTGCTTTAAAGTGTTATAGATCCTTCTATGGTTGGACTGGTTGGGAGAGTACTGTTTGTATGGTACAGTCTATCTGTAACACTTCAGGAGGCTCATTTAATGGTACTGTTAATAAGAGTGGTTCTTTATTTGGAAACATTCTCTAAGAATTGCAATGGAAGCCTGCTACATACAGTTCACTGAATAGAGGGTTTCTTAATGGGTAAATCAGATAAAAATAGTCATCCATCCTTAAACACAAGTAACTCTTTTAGAATGAGAACAAGCAGTACAGTCTAATGGATAGAAGATGTTGATGGACACCAGGAATGCCTTAGTTCTAAAGTTCACTCAACTCTGCGCTTGTTGAGTGACAGTGGATAACAAGCACGGGTCAGCCCTTTCAACCAGTAGTTAATAATTCTGAAATCCTGTGTGAAAATCTGGGGGACAAATAGTTAGCACTTGCAAAGTGTTTGGAAAATGTCATTTTCCATATTTATGTTAATTATTTTTGACAGTGCACCATGCTGCATGATGTAAAAAGTGTCTGTTAAATTAACTAAAGAGATAAATGGGTCTCTTCAAATTCCCTCATGTCCATGCTACAAATGGTAAAAGCACACTAATAAAAGATGAAACTGATTCAGGCAGATTTCCTCATCATGTCACTGAGTTGCCCTGATTTATATGAGGCTATGTCCTTCATTATTGATTTGGCTTACTGTGTCCTGTGACATAGTAAAAATTTTTAAACAAAATTTATAAATGCAAAATTTATAAAGCGAGAAGGTCTGCTGTCATTGCCTTTCTGTACTTCCAGTAGGAATTTCTGCACCAGAGGTACAAACATCATTGTGAAAAGATCTATTTTATAGTCTTCAGTTGCAGATGAGCCCTTTCATTAGTATTAACTCTCCCACATCCACACCAGAAAGTTGACTTTACTCCTGGAAGTAGCACCAAATGCCAAAGCAGATTACTTCCACTCGATAACCAGCTTTCACCTGTTTTTGGGTTCAGAGGCATTAACGAAAGAATTCATCTTGGTATGGTTTAGTGGTTAGAGGAAGGTAGTATGGTTCAAGGCTTTACTAGGCAGTAGCTCAGGTCCACTACAGGGTTGTTGTGTGAACTGCTCAAATTATCTGTAAAATACATTTCCAGTCAGAAAAATGGGTGCAAGAATGTTACTATTCTGCTGGCTTTGTTTCTTGTAAGTTCTTTGCAGGGACTTCATGCATTTTTTTTTATTCATTTACTATTTTTACTGTAATGTGTTTAAAACTCTCATTTTTCTAGTTTTTCTGTGATTGGCTATCATGGCAATAGCCCTGTTTTTCATGTGACATACTGTACTCACTATTGTTTGAAATGGCCATTAGAACACTTGACAATAACGTTTTCTTTCCCAACTGGTTTGTATTTTTTCCAGCTCTGATTTTTTTTTTCTTTCCTGTTTATCTCAAGTAGCTGGAGGAAAGGGACACATTGCGTCAAGGCTGATAGGACAAGAATCAGACCTACTGTATGTGCTGCTTGTATTCAGGCCTACAAATGCTTCCTTTCTCCTCCCCCTGTGCCCAAAGCCAGCTCTGCTCCATTCTTTGGAGCCAGCAGGATATTGAGCATTGCAAGACCTCTACCCTTTGAAGTACTGGGAGACCAAGGTTCCCGCGCAGTTCTTCACAAAGCTTGTCCCTGAGCCTGAGGAAAATAGGCAACATGGTGGTGAGGATGGAAACCTTCATATTCCCCACATTTGAGATAGTGTGTAAAGAAACACAAGGTTTGCTGCTATTTGGCACTTGGGATCAGTTACATCTAAAACTTGGTCTAGGCTTAGTGTAGAGCCAAATTCTTATGTGATTTACTCTTGCTGTGTGCATGTTTTCTCCTGCATGAATATGTATGTAATGGCAGAATTTGCCCTCCTGGAGTTGCAAAGGATTTGTTAACCCACAGAAATCCCCCCAGTTTAATTTAAATCAGTTTAGCAGATTTAGTGAAACTCATGCCACACCCATGCTTAAGCTAAATTTCATGAAGTGCTTACACAAGCATTTACAATAGTTTAAGTATATTGGATACAAACTGTCCATTTACTTAAATCAGTGCAATTACCAGATGTAAACAAGACCAGTCCCAGCAGCTGGAGGACAGTCACAGCTCGGGCTAGGCTATAGCCTCAGTGACATACAGGCCAGGTTGCCTTCAACCAGCTTACACAACACCTTACCAATTCCTACGGAATGGAAAGCTTATTTAATTTCTGAGCAGAGGAGCATCAGCTTGTATCCAACACTGTGCCAGTGTTCAATCTGTCACATGCCAGGAAATTTGTCTATGGTAAATCATTTCCATTTTCCAGTTAGCGCAGAATATTCAGCAGAGAAGTTTTCAGGCTGAATCCAAAGTGACTCCATTTGCCATTTCTCTCACAGTAGTTTGCTCTCTGTAATTGTAATTCTGAAATACCTTTATATGGCTGTATTTTAGTTTCACTACTCATTTGTTTTTCGCTCTGGTTGCCATAGCTGCCCAAAAGCTGCAGAATTTCTTTCCACTGCCTTCAGTGGAAAAGAGTGGAGCAGGGCCCATTTGCCTCTGTTGAAACCAGGGAAGATCTCTTAAAAATATCTGAAAAAATGTTCTAGCGTTAAGGAGTGATAACATAGGAGCTCATGGGCTAAATTCAGTAGATTTCCAAAGTGAATCCAATTGTTTCTTCTTGTGTTTTGCTAGAGTTCAGCCCCATAGAGTTTAATCCAAACATTTTGCTCCTTGTTCAGCTCCCAGCTGTGTGCTCCCCTCTCCTCTTGTACTGGCACTGGCACTTTCCTGACCTGAATAATTGCAGGAACTGGCTTAAGACAGCTGAAAAACAATCCTGTGAGATTTTTTTAGAGCATTCAACTAGGACTGGTGGAAAGAGGTGTGGAACTGCATCTTTAGATAGTTGTTCATCAGTTCCTCTAGGCTTCCCAGCACAGTTTCTGAATTTGGTGGGTTTGCTTCATAGCTGCTTTACAAATATAACTCTTCAAAGTAGACAGGACCCACCACAAAGAAACAGCAGTATATATTCTTAAAACATTTTAAAAGAGCATCCTGAGTTAATAGCTGTATAGGTTGTTTAACATCAGGAAGTGTTTGATTTCATGCGGATGATATAAGCCTGCGACTTACATTAGGCATTGTTTTCTGTAAGGTTGGACCTACTTTAACAAATAACAACAGGAAACTAACAGCGTGAAGGTATTTAGCTTTTGGAAGGGTTGATAGACCTTTGTTTGCTGTAGCCTGTTTCTCTCCCCAGCCAGCAGGAAGCTGTTGGCCACCTTGGTGGCTTCACCACAAGGAATTCTAGCTTTATGTGGATGCAGAGGACTGCAAAGCAGACCTAGAACTGTGCTCCTACAACTCATCTTTTGTCTTTCTGAAAAGAATCAGGGGTCCCCTTGTGATTAACTAGAGGTCAGGACAGGAACTCTGGCTTTGATGTCAGCAGAGTAGTCCCTAACTGAGTGGTCGGAAGCCAGAGATCTTGTCTGTAGCTTTTCTCAATCTATTTCGGTCACCACAGACTGGCAGATAAGAGAAACTTATGCTGCTGCTCATCCGTGAAGTGTGTTTTGCAGTTAGAGAGCTTCTGATCCCAGTATTCTTAGGCTTTTTACTTTTTATCATCTCTAGACTAATCTTCAGGTAGAACAGAATGAGAAAGTTTACATCAGGCAATCCTACTTTAATTTTGCAATGTTTTTGCCATTTGTTGAGTAATTGCTGGCAAAAGAAGGGTGCTGAGGCATTAACTGAAAACTGTGTTTGTAAGCATGAAAGTGTATATCACTACACTTGCAGAAAAGTGATTTATTTACCACAAAGGCATCACACGAAAGCCCAGGCAGTGACCTCCAGAGGATATGCATGAGTTAAGACTAGCGCACATAGAGAATTGCCCCTGTCATCTAGGCAACTGGGAGCATCTGGATAGACTGTAGCGTCCCTAAGTTAAGGAATTTAAGGTTGGTTTGGACGTGTTTGCTTGTTTTGTCATTTGAAGTTGGTGTCCCTGCGTAGCTGATAGAAAGGCGGGCATAGCTACTCAGGTCGCTGCAGTTGTCTCATGCATTCCACTACAGAATCTTATTTTCAACTAATTCTAATTTATCATAGCATTTGGGCCAAGAAGTGTTTATATAAGGGACTTACTTATGGATGGTTCTGATGGCAGGTTTCTTTGGAAAGTTTGATAGTTTCAAGTACTGTCGGGAAAGATGTTGATTTACCAATGATTAAAAACAACTCTCAATTATTTAAAAAAAAAAAAAAAAAAGCTGTATTGCCTTCATTTTTGGAATACAGATTGCATTTTACTGATGGATGAAAGGAATTTTAAGAAGAAAAAAAGGGGAAGGATTTTTTTTAAACTGTAAATTTATCCAAAGAATGATATTCTAAGCATGCTCCAGATCAAGGTAAATCTATCGTCTTTTGAAATTCTCTTTTCTAGCCTTTAGGAACTGTTGTGTCACAGAAGGGTGGTATTTGGGAAATGGAAGTTAAGTTGTATACTTCAATCCATAGTACTCCTCCTGAAGAAGCAAGAATGGAAAGCAGCAAGGAGTGCAACCACAACAGAGATTGGCCAGGAAAGAGTTGAGCAGAAGAATGTAGGAGAGACAGCTGTGAGGATGTTAAAGATTGGGGTGGGATAAGGAAGAGAACCACATAGGGAGATACAGCTTAAAGGGACTCGTCTCCAGACTTCAAGTTTACACTGAGGTTTTTAAATCACACCTTTCACTGTTACATAACAATTGGCTGACAAGATACTTGCTTCCTCTCTTGCTCTTAACAGTATAGCTGATATTTGGGCAAGCAGTTAAATGTCAGCATTTTTCTGTGGTGGAATGCTGGGGGGAATACGATTTGCCATTTGAAATTAGGAAGATAAACAGAAAGCTGGTATTTTGGCTTTAGGTTTTTGTCCATCTAACACAACTGGAAGATAATAAAGCCAGTACTTTTGAAAATGCCTTGTACAGCAACAAGGCCAGCTCCTGATGACTTTTCACTGATAGGTCCATTCAGTGAAAACATTATGGGCATCTCCTTTATGAATTCTTAATAGACAGAAAAGCAACAGGCAATTCAGTAGTTCAGTCCAGAGTGAGGACTTTTGGTAAGCTATAAGGCAATAATTTTACCAATACCATAGTTTTAATTTAAAAATTCTCTTTGGTAAAATGGTACTTGCTTCTTCAGTACAGCTTTGTCCAAGATGAGGGCATTTTTTTATTTCATCAATAACTACATTTATTTCTTTCCATAAGTTTCTTTAAACTTGCATATGTAACTGGGGTTTGACCTATTTCTAGCAATCACAGAACTCTTACTTGCTTCAAATTCCGGCTATTCTGAAACGCTCTGTTTTGATATTGGCACCGTATCAACCCTTCTCATCTTCCCACTAAAACTGGAAACTCTTGATTTGCGAGGGGTAAGGAGTGGCCCAAAATGATAAAAGCGTCTTAGGAGACTATAAAATTTATCATGAGACGGAGATCTATTAGCCTGTAAAATTTTCTTTGGCTTGATTGCATCTCAAAGTTTACCAGAACATACACAAATAGTTTCTAGTTCTAAGAACTGTGCAGACCTCAGTTTTGCATATGGCCATCTCTCCAAACCACAAGTCACTGAAGAATGTCAGCGTGATGTCTGGCTGGCTGGAGGAGGCAGCTCTCCTACAGCAGACTTGTGGTTTTATCCCCACAGTATGAATACTCAAACGTTAGAGAGATTATTTTCTTTCACATGTATTACAATTTATTTCTTTTCCACAGTCTGAAGTAGCAGCACCTGTGTAACCTTATTTAACTGCCTTCACACTTCTTCTTTCCCTCAGCTAGTATTCCGCCAGTGCGATAAACTTTCCTCTCTTTGAACTGCAGAACACAAGGAAAGCCTGCATCTCTCAACCTTGTCCAACAATGTGAATGTCTGCTGTGCGTTGTTCTTGGGACCTGCCATTTTACTTATACTGCAAAAACGTGACCACTACCAAGCAGAATAAATTTAACATCTAAGCTGTTACTATTTGTTTTTTATAAAGATTGATACATATGAGGGTCCCAGACACAGAGCTTTGCAGATAATTCACTACTGCTCTTTGGTTAAGAATTTTTTCTCTGGTAGAGGCTGAGAGGAAGCTGTATCCACATATCTGAATGCAGTCATGTTTCCTTACCTTTGTGTTGACAGAAATAAAAAAATAGCATGCCTTATAATCTTTAAGTCCTTTCCTACCCTCTGAAGTCCTGAAGGATGTTCATTCCGTTTCTTGCTTCTCCACTCATTCTGCCAGCAAGGGTCAGCTAGACTGGTGCATCAGAAACTAAACTGAGGCTTGTCACGTATTTAATTTCTGTTCTCAGGGACGCTGCAGAAAAATTGCAATTATCACAGTCTGCACCATAACCAGGGCACCTCGCCTCTGTCCCAGTTTATTTTCCATTTCCAAGTATATATCCTCCTCTGTCTCTATAGTGATGATAGTTGTCAGCAAATGATGGACCATTTGGGTAAGTGGCATTCAGTTCCTCACTTGCTGCTCTCTGCCATCTGGTGCAATTATTTTGCTATCTGTTTCTTCTTATCCAGCCTCACAGAGCTCACTGTCTCTCAAATGGCTCAGAATTAATTTCAAAGAAATGCAAGACTGTAAAAAGATAGATGCAAGTCCCTAGCAAGTGAAGGTAGTTCATAAACGAATTCATTCTTTGAGTCTAAAATACCTGCCTTCCAGTGACCAGAAAGCCTTACTTTTACAGCGAGCAGCCCTTTTGTTAGAGCTCTTAGCAACAGAGGGAAGGGAATTTGTTAAAATACTAATTTTATTTCCATACTGTCACTTTAAGCATGAGCCAACTCCATGTTTTCCTGAAAACCAATGAGGCTTGAGATTTTTTTTTAATTAAAAACCAGCGAAGGTGGGGTTTGTATTTCCTTTCCCATAGAACTCATTTGAAGCACCTCTGTCTCCAGCTGGCTGTGGGAGCAGAGCCAGCCCATAACAGTTCCAAGCCCAGTGTGTGCACAGGGAGCAGGGCTTTCACCTGATTGATGGCTCTGAAAGTGTGCAGCACAGTGCTGAAGCTGGTAGCACCAAGGTTGTTCAGAAGTGAGGGGAGAGAAGGTGGCTGTGTTTTTTGGAACCTGGCAATTCTTCTCTATCAAATGCAGCAAATGGTGCATGAAGGGGCTCATTTCGTCTGCTTGTGGGTGCTCTGCTCCTTGAAACCTTTTGAAGTGGTTGCCAGAGGATGCTGCTGAGATTGGTTGAACTTCCTCAGTGTTTTTTTCCCTGGCCCTACAGCCATGCTTTTGGCTGGGCTCTCTGAAGCTCTGTTACTGAAACTATATAGGAGGCATTGGTAAGAGTAGGGATGAACATAAATCGTTTACCCTGGTATCACTTAAGAACTTAAAGTAATGTGACATCTTCCACAGTATCAGTACATTTTCCAACTTTACATAACATTAATTACCTCCTGGGCTTCGTCTCACTCCAGTTTTAATCTGGATTTCTTAGGAAATTCATAGTATCTTTACCTGATCTGTGACACAGTGGCCCTGTTGTCATTTCTGTAGTATGATAGTGACATTATTGCCTCAAGTGACTTAAAAATTGCTTTTAGGGCCTTGCAGCTATCTCTATAGCACCTCATTAACGGCAATGCTTCCAGCATTATGCTGGAGAGGGGAAATGGAAATGTCCTTCTTGGTCAAGGAGCCGGTGTCCCTGTCACAGGGGCAGTGGGAGGTGCATCCTGGTCATGTTCACAGGCTGGAGGAGCACGGAATAAGGTGGGAGTGACCCCACTGTCCCACTTTCAAGGACTTTTCTTTTTCATTAGCAGAGTGGAGAAGCCATACTTGAAATTATGAAAAAGGGAGAAGAAATATGGAGACTAGAAAAAGGGAAAGAGTCTGGGAAAAGAGCACACGGCAGGGTAGCACAGACCTTGCTTACTGGAGTGCTTATCTGTAAAAATGGCGCTGAAGAGCAGAAAATGTGCTTTTCTGCAGGTTTGCAGATTCGGGCTTCTTAGCAGCTCAGAAGCTGAATGTGTGGACTGTTCCATGACAGCTGAGTGGTGCTGGGTGGACCTGTAAAGTGCAGGCATGCTTGAAGATGGGCAGGTGGCAAGAGAAATTATCTGAGCTTTATTGAAAACCAGAAATTCTGGGAGACAGACGCCTGATTTCAGTTCTGGGCAGATGCTCAGGTCGAATCTTATTTTGTCCAAACCACTTCCCCTACCCTTGGGCGTGATATTTTCAGAGTGAAAGGACAGGCAGAGCCCGGGGAGATTCCAGAGCAGGGCTCCCCGCACAGCTGCTCGGGCCGCACTTGCCGGCTGCAGGGCAAGATCGCACTCCTCCCGTGGAGAGCCAGGGCCTGGGCTTGTGCGCACACACAGAAACATGCAGACGCGTGCATGTGCACACCAGAAAAAACCAGTTCTCTCCTGCCTGCTGGGGAGGCTTTGGTTACAGGCTCTGAAGCCAGAGATTGCGCTTAAGCCATTCTGACTCAGAGCGCTATATCCCTGCCTTCCTCCTTCCTTTCTCAGCAGAGAGCCAGAACAACACTCCTCCTCCTCCCACCTTTGCCAACACGCCTGACACAAAAAGCAGCCCAGGCTGGCCGCTGCAGCTGGTGCGTGTCAGCCAGGACACACACATCAGGGCAGCCTGGGAACCATCGTGCGACAGCGAGGGGAGCGGGAGGAGCGGGGCCGCAGCCCTTTTTTTATCGTTATTATTATTATTGTCTGCTCTTTTAGAAAGGAAAAGGAAGAAAGATTACAGCAGCTTTTCTATTAAATGAAAAGATTAGCGTGCCGTGGATGCTTTGCTGGGGCGTGATGAGATTTGCAGCAGATGAGCCTGTTGCTAGGCAATGCTAATGAAAAGCAGGCTTTCAAAACTGTGTGCGGTGAGGGCCCAAAAGTTATCTAGCCTCCCGCCCACAGCCCCCTGCCCCGTGCTGCTTCCCAAATATTTCTCAAATCCTCACTGGGAACAGAAAGACACAGGCTGGGCCGGTCAGCTCACTGTGCTGGGGCTGCCCGTGAGACACGCACACGCGTGCCCAGAACTTTGCTGATTTTTCTTTTCCTCTTTACAAAGGAGGAGGTAATTGAAGACAAAACAATAGCTTAAAAAAAAAAAAAAAAAAAAAAGAAGAAGAAAAAGGGGTGGAGGTGGAGACAAGAAGCAAAGTGAGCAGTGGCTCCCAGACTGGCTTGGGCTCTGGTTGTGGAGATCAGGCAGAGTGTAAGGGCTGTGCGCGTGCTGGGTAGGTGCGTGGTTGTTCTCTCCCACTCTGCTCTCCCAAGCTGGGCTCTGTTGTGCCCTGCTCTGTCCTCCCGCAAGCTGCTTTCCCTTTCAAGGTCTTCCCACACAATGGGCCAATTTTCCCATGCTCCCGGGGAGCTGGGCTACGTGCATTAAAGCTGCAGCCTCTAAGGACCCTTTAAATACAAAAGTTGAACGCTGCTGAAGTTACAGACAGGGCTTCTGCTATTTTTACAAATGACCCGCCTCTCACTCCCCTTCTCAGAGCATCAGCATTCTTAGATATCTTAGCAGCTGTCCCGCTCAGTTGTTTTTTTCAAGTGAGCTTAGTGTTGTGCCAGTCCTGCAGGCTGTTGCCTTCTGCTTTTACCCCGTGTTCTTCTCACTGTTGCCGTGCCTCCAAATTAGAGCAAAGTAGCTTCATAGCAGCAGCAAAAGGTAGATTTCCATGGGCTGTTCTTGGCTAAAGCTGCTGAGGAGCTTTGTGTTACAATAGGATTTAACAAGGTCTCGTTCAAAACAACCTGACTAAGTTGTACAGCTCTGTGATGATAAAGCCCACTGACATTCCTGAACTACCTCGGGCCACAGGATGCAGTTTGGCCCCTGAAACAGTGGCCCCACCACACAGCCCACTGGACTTTCATCCTTCCCTTGCCCCATGGTATCATGTTCAATGGGAAGGGCCATGTTCTCCCTTCAGTGCCAGCGTATATTTTTCATGAGTGCTTTTGGGGAGGCAAGAGGTTAACATGAATTGGAAACAGAACTTAAATTTATTGTGGAGAGTGAATACAAGAGTCTCATATGGTGGTCCCATAAAGGTAGTCCAGCTCAGAACATTAATGATCTTGGTTGAGGTCTGCAGAAGCCACTGGCACTTGGCTTAATGAAAACAAGAGCATGTGGGCGTTTTGTGGGATTTTTTGTTTTGTTTTGATTTAAAACATACTGTAGCAGCTCTGTTTTTCCTGGATTCTTTCACACTGATGCCAGTATAAATTGCTAATCAATAAGAAATTCCTTGCATAAACAGATTTTGGGGGGCTATATTACACCAACCTCTTTACGCTGTGTTTCCCGTGATATAGACCTATATGTTTGGGTATGTTTTTTCCCCCTTTTTTCTACTCTCAGCACTGTTTCAGTCATATTACACGAGATGTTAAACCCAGGTCCTGATCGTGTGTGGTCATTAAAAATCTCTAGGCATTCTCTCCAGAAGTTAATCTTTCAATTATCAGTTAGGAGAATTAAATTTTGCTTCCATAAATTCTCCCACTGTTTCAATTAAATAGGGATGGCCAATTTCTTAATGCTTGGGAATACAGCCAGCTGCTGTGTGTAGACTGTGGGATGTCTATTCAGGTAATGTCCCACTATTTGAAGTGTGAATCCTGCAGGACATGTTATAGGACATGCTAGGGAGTGCAACAAGGGCAGAGCAGTAGGGGGCCCTTCCTCCTGTCCTTTGCCAGGCCTAGCAAAATGCCTGCATGCCAGGGCTGCACTGATGTGCCTGCAAGGTATTGTTGACCACTGTATAGGGAAACATATTTTTCCCTTTTTTCCAAAGTTGTTGCGTAGTACTGTTCAGGGAGGCCAACCACTACCCCTAGAACCATCTCAATAGTGGAAGTGAGTATTCCTTTGTGTATTATTTTGATATCTTCCAGAATAAAAAGCATGTTAAATAAGGGCATTTCTGGAAACTAGCCTTATGTGATGTTATATGTTCTTAATTCAAAACCCAGCATGTGCCTTTTCCCCGTAGTTTTGCTCCCACCATAGTGGTGTCCAGGAGCCATGCATAGCTGGGTCAGTCTTTTGTGAAAGTGCTGCAAAAATGCTTTGATTTTTGATGTTAACAGAATTGGGTGATGAATGTACAACATGGCCAAACAGTTTTCATTCATATGAGACTGATTTTTTCACTTTTTTACACTTTTGCACAAGAACCTACTGAATTCTGATCAGTCAGGCCTTTACCAGTGCGATGGTTCATAGGAAGCCCATTTAATAGTCTCTCTGTGACTGCTGTGTGTGCTGCATCTTGTATTTCACGCTTACAGGAATTCTTGAAGGAAGTGCTCTCCCCTCCAGGAAAAGGAACAAGATCATGTGGTTTATCTGTATTTACTTGCAGGAGATAAAATAGGAATAAATCTGGTGAAATGTATTATCCTGTAGGCCTCAAGGTGTTTAATGTGTTTAAAAAGTAGCTGACACATTCCTAGTGTGTACCTGGAAGCATTCCTGATGGTGTGCCCCTTGGACTTTCTGGGGAGTAAGATAGGGTGTATAATGGATTTGAGGAATAAATGCTCATAGATCTATATAAGCAGAACCACTTTTGCAGACTTAGAGATAGCAAAACATTTAATTCCACCCTACAATAAATGCTGTGTAACTGAAATTAGCTTTGCTGGATTTCTAGTTCCACAACTGCCCCTACTATCTCTACCAACTGTTTAAAGAAGGTCCTCTGCAGATTCACACACACTCAATTGATCACGAATGAATGTAAGAGCAGTTATTAATCTTACTGCCTGGTTGCACTCTAAACCCTCCTCTAATCCTGCCTCTGTTCTCATAGACAATGACTGCAGTGAGACGAAGGCAGGATCAATGCCAGCATGGAGCTGCCCTTTTTAGTAGTTATCATGGCAGGGTTTTATACATCAGCAATAGTGAGTGGTTCTCAGCATATTGGGGGGAGAAGGGAGTGAAAATGAATTAAAAGGGTTAGTCGTCATGCTTCTGAAGGGATGGCAGGGTCCCATCCCCACTCTTGGTCTCTGGTGAATTTTTTGATTTCTTGTATTTAATGACTGACCTAATGAGACACTGCAGCCCTACTGCCCCTCAGAGATCCATGAAGAGCTGAACACAAACTAAGAAAGGGCGCATTGTGTCTTTGATCCACTGGGCAGTATTTCACAGGCTGGCAGACTTAATAAAATCTCAGAGGAAACTCAGCTCATATTTTAAGAGGCTTAACATTGAGTTAAAAGTTCCTGCATTGTTGGAGACTGTTCTCTTCCTGCGTGCAGCCAGAGGACCTGTAGGGAACTGGGGCTTCATGAGCCCAGATTGGAGGTAGGCAGCTGTTTGAGACTGGTTGGAAATCTGCAGGAGGAATAGTGGGAAGCAAGAAGCTTCGTAATCCTTTTTGTGTTTCTTATTCTTTGAAGTTCTCTGCTGCTTCACATTCAGTGTGAAAACTTTGCTCCATACCTGAAAGGAAAGCCAAGCTGCTGATAGGGCCTTTTGGTCAGTCGTTTGGAACCGTGTGACATGATAAAGCTAGGTCTAGTACTGCTGCTTCTAGCAATGTTATTTGTACCACTGCTGACAGTAAGTAGAGATAACTGACTCCACAACCAGAAACAGGGTTGCTATCAGAGAGTCCTCCCTGACATAGTGTTTCTAGAGATAGCCAGAAAGCAAGTGGCAAGGTGGAGAAGATCTTAAAAAGATTGATAAATGGATCCTCAAAGCTTCACGTAGTGCCCTAGTTTCTTATCCAAAGCTGCCTATCTTATGGAAAAAGCAAAAGATGGTGAAGCAGAGAGCAAGGCAGGCTGGAAGAGAGCCATTCAAGCAGCATGCTTTCTTTGATGTTCAACCCTGAAGACTAGGGGCATTTGAGCCAGGAAGCAAATCACAAAGTGCCAATTTGGAGTGCAGACAGAGGTCAGAATCTGAAAACTGATGAATAGTGGAAACTGCAATGTTTGTTTTTGAGTATCTGATCACTTTAACCACTGCTCTGCTCCCTCCCACTCTGCTTGCTTCTGTTATTGCTACAGAGCTGGTGGTTATGGACTTCATGGATAATATCAGAGCAAGAGTGCCAATCTAAATCATATGTCAAAACTTCAGTCTAGCTTTACATAGAAAAACTAGTGCTAGGAAAATGCCAGTTCAAGGGAGGGGCAGGATTTTACTTAAATTTTCAGAAGTGCAGATAAATAGTTCTGAAATCCCAAGCACTTGAGTATTACCTTTTTTGAGAAGTGAAATATAGTTCTTATGGTATTTCAGTCATCACTGCCTCTAAAACAGGATCCTTTATAAACTCAGAAATTCATTGCTACATTGCTGCCCACTCACATGGATAACACACGCTGCTGGAGTTTTGGATGTGAAACAAAAATGGAATCTTCTACCCAGGGACTAGTAGTTAAAATTTGCTTTGTCGTTGACTGAAGTTTCGCTTTTGTGATGGATGAAGTTTCATACTTTAAAAAGCATTCATATGACCCGGTAAGCGATTTGCCAAAATTGACATCTGAAATGATTGGTGATCAGGAAGGGAAGGCTCCAACCTTGCCTTTTAGAACTTGTGCCAATTTCTGCTTCTCTTGTAACATAGCAGCTGTGGCCCCCATTTCATTGAGCCTTGTTCTCAGAACCATGTCTTCCTGCAGACAGATGCAGATTCTGCAGAGGCGTACAGACTACAACTTCCACAAATATTCTTAACATAACTCTTTTCTTGAGAGAAAACAGCAGAAGGGAAGAAAAAAAAAAAATCAGGTAGAAGAAATAGCTGTTTGCAACTGTTATGCCTAGGGGTGGTGCTGAATATCAAGAGAAAATAAAATTTAATAAACTATCGCAAAGGAAGAGGCAGTCATGTAAAAGGCAAAGATGATTTGTGAGATTTTGCAATGCCTTCCCAAGGGGAGTAAGGCATTCTGCTTTGAGACATTTAAAATTAGACTGGACAGGGCAATGGAAATTCCAAGCACTGGGCCCTTTGGAGCAGAGGGGATAAGCCACTAGGTCTCCCCTTGTGTGCTCCTTTACTCTTTTGTAACTCTTCATGAATACCTCCATTCCAAACAACCATTTGTCTTCCCTGGACACCCATCCTGGCCCTCTGTTCCCCCTTTCCCCTTTAAGAAAGGAGCAGGGGTTGATGCATGGTGTCAGTTCTCTTCCAAGCTCTGCACAGATCCCAGGGGCAGGAGAGCGTGGGGCTGATGAGGGTAGGGGTGATCAACTACAGGCTTTCCTGTTGCTGAGCTTGCTGCAGGCCTGGCCGTTTTTAAGACTTCAACAGATGTTTCTGCTTAGAAACTATTGGCATCTTTATGGACTGTTTTTTCCATTCTTCCCTCCCAGCCTGTGTCCCTGCAGCAATGAATTATGTAAGACTACATTCTAGCCTTTTCTTTATTAATATTTCTGTAGACACATCTCTAAGAAGTGTATCTGCAGTTCTCTTTCCTAGTTTTAGGTGCGTCTGCTTTCACTTTGACCGAAACATGCACCTACCTCAAAACATTCCTGTGCCTTTTTATTCTCTTTCAGAAACAGATGCCAAAAACACAAACACTGAAATCCTTGCTCCTGGCTTCAGATTCAAGGCATCTCTCGCTGTTCATACTGGGATCTTAATTGATATGCCTTGTGCTTAAAGGTTAACCCCTTGGTATGGGGGCTGCCTTTATTTGTCTTTTACCCCACACTGATTGCGCTGCTGGTGCTTAACAAACAGTAATTAATAATAAGTAATGGAAGGAGATTTAGAAACTGCTGTGAGAGCTCAGAATGGCTCCAACAAGAATCATCCCCACCTGGCTTAGTGGTCTAGCTGACAATTATTAGAAATGAACCAGTTTTAGACAGTTTTGAGTGGAATAAATGCATTGGACTGGTTTATTTGCACTGTTGATAAGCACTTGTAATCCCACAAAATACGCAGTTTAGTGCATGCAGGGCACCTGATGCAGTCTGGGTAGACTTAACCCTTTTACCTTGGACAGAAAAACTTCAAAGCTTGAAACTGGAGAGATTAAGTTTCTTTAAAAGGTGAAGTGAATAATATGTGCAAGACCACATGCAGATTACTTTAAATCAGGAGAATGAAACCTTCTGCACTGAAAAATTTGACACGGCACCACCAGGCTACTCCTTGATTTCAGACATACTGTAGTAGCACAAATAAGCAGTTGCCTTCTTTGGAAACTCAGTACCAGAAGGAAACAGAGTAGCCTTAGCCAGTGTGCCACAGCCAAATGTGCGAATTTCATGCAGGCCTATATCTAATTATTACAGCAAAAGGTTCCTGTAAATCTCTTGATGCACTTAGTGACTGAATTCCCACTGAAAGGAAAGCACATCTTTGCCAGAATGGTAAACTCGCATTGTTGACCACCTCAAATCCTTTTTGTAACTGTACTGCTCTGACAAGACTCATCACTGCCAGTGGTTCTCTAGCATTTCACCCTTTCGTGAATTTAATGCCAATACAAAATTGCTGAGTGGATGGTTTCCTTTAATTTATAACGTGTGTGTTCTCCAGTAACAGCCAACCAAATTCACCTTGTCCTACCCAGGTGCTTCCACACTGGTTTTGCAGGACCGTTATGATAGCTGGAAAAAGGCTCGGTCCCTTTTTGACACCTTGTTTGAGATTGCTCAGTGAGAGAGGTAGTACTGATGAATGTGATATGACTTTGAACCAGTAAGCAGATGATCTGGAGTCCCTCTCCAAAGAGAGCAGAACGTGGTGCAGCTCAGCTGGCCTAGGTGACACGAAATCCCTCATCTCTCAGATTTTAATCAAACTCCTATGGATTTCCCTCCTGGAAGTAGAGCAGTGAATCTCATCTGGTGAGAGGTAAAATGTGTATGTTGTAGAAAAACGAGAATTAAACTTTGTCATAGCCTTTTTCTATCTCTCAGTGAAAAAAAAGCTACAAAGATTGCCAGATCAGCCAGTCTAGCATCTTTCATCAATAGTTGTATTCATAAGAGACTCACATACGGTAAACACAGTGGTAGATGGGAATTTTTAAACTTCAGTCTGTTTACTGGGAGACAAGGCATTGCTGAGGGGAGCAGGTATTTCCCCTCTTTCGGACAGGAAGGGCCATTACAGCGGGCAGCATTTTTTTGACTGATGTAGAAGGGAGACAACCTCCATGCCCTCATGCCTTCAGAAAGCTTGACATTGCACAAACATCCTTGATGTACGTCTTCATTGCTTCCTGGTTTTGCTGTTATTGTTATTTTTAATAACTAATGCTCTCCTGGTGGAGAGTCACATAGTGAAATAGCCAAGATCTGATCTCAAGAATTCCTGTGCTTGTTCCTTTAGACCATGCTGTTTTTCTTAGGAGAATTTAATTCACTTCAGGGTCCAGGAGGGTTGTGAGCCAAGCTATGAGCTGTTATCCACTAGAAAAAAAATCTGCAATAATAGCAAATGGAGCATGTAAACTGCCTTGCCAAAGAGCTCGATACTCTCTTCTCACAGGTCTCTGAGCTGAGATCTCCCCAGATCTCTCCCTGTTAAATACGAAATCTTTTACTCCTTAGGGCCCACTACTGACCCCTTGGCTAATGGCTTTCTGCCAGTCCTGCTTTGCACGGTTATTCTGTTGGCTGACGTTGCATTTTTACAGTACAGTTTTGTTTCTCATAGTCTTAGAAGTGGCCGTTTGCATTGTCAATAAATACATCTCTTGCCCAGTACACAGTATTCTCCTAGTGGTTTGGTGCTCAGACTGTAGGGAGCTGTAAACAACACTGTTTATACTTTCTGCTGATAGCAGAACATTAGCATATAAATAGCGGAGAGATTTAAACAGGCTCAAACAACCCTAGCCTGGCCTATTGGGAAGGGCGGACAAGCTGCTTTTCACTCTCCTTGCCAAGGATGTCAACTTTTCTGTGGGACTATTGCAAGAATGAAGGGCTTAAAGAGATGGGAAGCTTTTATCTGACAAAAGAAAGGTCGATGAGCTTTAGAAATGCAGAAATGGTCTGAATAATAGTCTGCCTGTTGAGATTTCCTTGTAAGAACTGTTGGTGTTAGCGTGGGTATGAGGAGTGAGGAAAACTACTCACTTAAAAATCGCTGCAATGTGGGACAGGAGCTTCCTTTAAAGGGGGGTGACTTGCAGTAAAATATTAAAAATATTATATGTGCAGCTGGAATGAACTTACCTGGAGAAACATGTCATGCAACCTTCAGCATTCTTTTAGATACAATATATTTCAGTAATGTGGTACAGCCAAATACTAAAGCAAATAATCTATCTGTTGAATTACGAAAATTTCTCTCACCTTTGGTGTCACTGAAAGACAGGCACAAATGCTGCAGTTATTGTCAAATGACTTTGGTTCTTTTTTCAGTTGAAGTTTTATTTTATTTTTTGTAATAGAATATGTGAAGGGGAGTTAACAGAAGTGTAGATAGAAGCAAGGGAGAAGTTCTCAGTTTAAGAGTCCTTTGGAAACTAGAGACCAAGAAAGGGTGAAAGCAAGCCATAAATGTTGTTTCCAGATGAGAAACAGATTTTAAAGAAAGCTGTCACACAAAGAGTGGAAGTGAAACAACCAACCAGAACTTACCTGTACCAGAGATCTGTCTTGGGCTTGGAGATATGCCTCAGTGGCACCTTCCTGGAGACCTTTGGCTCTCTAGACCCATTCTGGGACTACAGATTTTTGGACAGTGGAGCCTCTTGTTCTCATCCCTCTGATGGGAGGGAGAATGTTTGAGATAACTTTCCTTATCAGAAGCAATGAAATGTTCAAAAACAAGAAGTTCCTATGATCATTTTGTACTGTCACCTTTCTGAAGCCTGTGGAAAAAGCTGTTTCAAAGTTAAGACCCCAAAACTGGAAGAAGTACTGGGATTTGTGATATTAATCCAGAAAAGTTGCTGTAGGCACGCTGTGTAGTCACTATAAGTGTGACAGTGAGAGAGGAACGTGAAAAGGAGAGAGATGTAAACCAAGCAGGCTTTTATTCTCTCACTAGAGCTATTAATTTGGTACATCGGTGTTTACTCCTTCCAATGCCTTCCTGGCTGATGGGTCAAAATGAAGATTCAGACCTGGAATAACTGGCAGTAGTGGTAAAACAAATCAAAAGGCACTTCACAAAACAAACCACAGTGCACATGCAAGCTTGCTAATATAGGCAGGAGATAAATCTCTCTGCTTTGAGGTGCAGGTTACCAGCAGATAAGCAATTGCCTTTGCGGTAGGAATCTCTGATTGCATACTGCTGGAGGAGCTCAGGGAGAAGAGGAGATACTTCTGAGCTGTGAGACCATCAATGTTCCAGAAAGGGTGAGGCATTAGAGGTTGAAGGCTGCAAAGCATTCCTGTATTTCAGAGAAGACCTCAATCACAGAGCCACCACGTTCTCCCACAGGATTAGCTGCCCTTAGATTAACCTCATTAACAGTAGTTCTGAAGGCATTTCCCAGGCATTTCCCTGTCATCGTTTCCCCTGTATCATGCTGTAGGACATCCTCCTCCTGCTTCTTTTTATCTGTCTTGTAGATTACTGTATGGGAACTGCTGATTCATGGCCTGAACCTCTGATTGATCACCTGAGGTGAGCAATGAGTCAGCCATGGGAGCACAGGTGAAGGCAATTCACCTGTGCTGCCGGAAAGGGGTGGAGCCTGGCTGCACCTCTCCTAGACCCATTTAAGAGCTGACTGAGGGGGGAAGGATCTATTTTGGATCCACTCTGCTTAGTTTCCTAAGTGAGCCCAGGATACAGGTAAGCATTCTATCTTTTCTGCTTTGGTGTAATAACTGTATAGCTAAGCTCTCTGGTGCATCTCGTAACTATTGCCTCTGTACATTTGTTGACTGTATGATTAAGTATGAGAATTCTTTGTTATCTCTCAGACTTTTTTTCTGCAATGTAAACTGACCAATTTAAGCTCTATACTGTAGTGCTCTCAGTTCAGTGCCTTGCTTTTGTTGGGCGAAACTTATTGTTCAGATAATTGCTTTAAAGCCATCAGCAATACAATTGTCTTTTGTCTTTGGGTTGGGTTCCCATTAACCTGGGCTTTTCTCAACCTTTAGTGAGTACAGATGTGGCAAAACGTTCCCCATTTGGTAGGAGTCCTGGACACCTGTTGGGAAGGAGATAGCTAGAGCATGAGTGCCTTGGTAGGCTGTGGGAATAAGGTACCAATGTTTACAGCATAATGTTTGAGGTAGGATGGTCAACCAAAGACTGAGCAACAGAGAGAAGCTAGCAACTGCATATATAGCTTGCCAAGTTGGCTTATTTGGAGGGTATGTGTGCTCAAAGGACAGAGAATTCTGTTTCTGCTCTATTCACTTGGGTTATGCCATACACAAGGAGATTAACCTGAAAAAAATAAGGGCTGAGAAGACCCTGTTGTATATACTCCTCTCACCAGAGAGCAATGAAGTCAAGTTTCTTAGTGTAGGGCTGTCCGGTATCACCTAAGCTATGTTCCTTGTGTGCTGAAATCCAAAGAATGCCACCTGATGCAGCAGCAGTGTTTGAATAGAAAGGTGGCACTGGGTCATGGTGACTTATGCATAGCAGGTGGCATACAGGTAAGCAGATTGCCCCAGTTGTCCATTAAAAAAAACATGAGATACTGGTGGGAGGACTTGGCAACAGTCACTGCAAGAGAAACTGGTGTTCACAGCTACTTTGAGGCAGAGAAACTTATCTGCATCTCAGTAAATCTGCTTCCAAAGTGGCTTTAATAGTCTTCATTAATTAGCCCAATGCACTGCAGGAACAGGGTTGGGAGACCAGACTTAAATTCAAAGCAATTGAAGTCAATTTGCAGCACACCTCAAAAGTGGAAATGCTATAATGGATGGGAAGGGAAACTGGAAGAGGTCTGAGTCTGAGCTGGTGCCAGTCCTTGGAGGATTTAAAAGGGGGCTGTTCTGAACTGATTCAGTCAAAAGTGAATAGGAGAATCTAATGGATGGAAATAACTGCATTTATAATGTCTTCATTCTTTCCATTACCTTTCCTCATTCTCTCTGGAGCACTGCTATTGCATCTCACAGAACTGAACAGCTCAGCCAAGACCTGGCACTTGGTATTCCGGTCAGACCCGGTATTTTTTGCAGAGTGCCAAACAGCCACAGTGTAGATGCCTCAGCCCTCCCCCTCCAACCCCAATACACACAGACGCATCTATGCAAAGCCTTACAAAGCCTTCTAAATGCCTTGCAAATAGGACAAAGATAGGAGGAAATGAGATCTCTTCTCAGATTTCAAGAGTCCATTTAAAAATTCCACCATGTGGGCGAACTGGGGTTCTCACCAGAAGGCTTTGAGAAATGAAACTTTTGCATTTGGGTGCTGGCTTGACTTTGATCTACGAGGACACTTGCAGCTACAGTTTAACGCTTGACTCAGACTGCTGAAGAAAGGCGTGTTTGGAGGGTGTTTCGAGGGATGGGGAGACTTTCTGCAAAGCTCAGTGGCCAGGCTGCAGCCAAATACCACTCGTTGAGACATTTCTGGCCAGAGAGGGCTGAGAGCAGGGCAATCTAAGCAGCGGCCCAAATCATTGCCTGGGGTGACAGCTTTCAGGCTCCAAGGCTATCGGTCCTCCACTGTCCGTGTCTATAAGTGTACGTGCTAGGAGAGAGCTGGCCTGGGAAGATGGCGATGGGGCCAGGCTGAGTTTAGGTGCCCCGCTGGGCCTTCCCTTGCTTGGGATTGATAAATACCCCACACCTTCCCCCGCCCTGCTGCCCATTTTCCAGAGCAGAGAGCAGGCACAAGGGGACTCTTTCATCTTGGCACATCCCCTTGCTGATTAATGTGATGCAATGTTCCCACAACAACACTATGTCGGCCATGTAATTAGGCGGGAGATAATGAATGCTTCGGAGACTATTGAGGCAGCGGTGCCGCCTCCCTGCCGAACAACCTCCTTTCTCAGCAGTGAAGCCAAGTGGAAGGAGCGACAACAGAAATGCCATTGGTGGCGGGCCTAATTGTGCAGGAACTGGGGGCTCTCACAGCAGAAAAGAGAGTAAGGGCTGGTGTGGGAGAGATGGGCAAGTGGGTCCACTCCGGTATCTCAGGGCCAAACTTTTTGTTGTGTCTTTTCATGTGTTTGACCTTGTGGCAGGAGAAGCCTTAAACGTGCACATCTCTGGCTTTGTGTGTGCTTTTTTTTGTTTGTTTCAAATCATTAGGGAGAGCCGTCATTTAATAAGCATAAGAGCCTGTCTTCTCAGTAACCCAGAGGCAAAGATGCTGGTGCTACTTAGTGGCCTTTGAAATGTGGGAAACACACTGGGGACACAATAGGCTTATTCTCTTTTAGGGGGCTTTACAGTTAAGCTGCCATTGTCTAGCTAACATTAGCAAGAAGGATACTCCCCTTCTTCCCCAGACCCCTATGTAGACTCTGGGAAAACAACCAATTGGTTTAAAATTCACTACCCAAATGTCTCCAGATGCCCGAGAATAAAGCCAGCAAGTAGCTGAAAGTCTGTCTGATCAGCTGGAAGCCAGTGAATCTACTGTCAAAGGTCTTAGCAGAAATCTATTCTTCTGCTCAAACTGCTTTCTGCATTTTTTTTATTGCTTGCTTGCTGATGCAAAATCTTTTTAAACCTCCTATTGGAGTATACAATGTGTAGGCAGTGCAACCTGGTGTAGGCAACTGGTAAAATTTGTCCTGAACCTTCTTCAGTAGTTGTGAACATAAAAGGTAATTGAAGTTGTGTATGAGGTGGAAGTAGGCAGGAAACATCAATTTCTGATGGCAGTGAAGCAGGAAAGGAAGATGATTGTTTCTCAGCAAGATGTCATTGCACACTGGAGCTATCAGAAAGAGCAACTAACAATTCATTAAAATCAAATAATTCATATGCACGTTCGTACTTAAGCTTGCTTCATTCCAACAAGTTCTGAAGCCATAATGTGCCCTTTTGTAAATGCATACGTTCCCAGGGTGACCCACTGAACACTACTGAATTAAATGATGTACTTCTTTTTGCATTCCCTCTTGAAAGGCAGAAGGATGTAAGTTATATTATTCTACTGCTGAGGCCCATTTTCTAATCAGTTTATTATATGAAGTGCACTACTTCTCATTGACGCACTTTTTGACTCTGCATCAGATAGTGTACCAATAGTTCTTAAGCCTTTCTTGTCCATGCTGTGTCAAAAAAAAAAACCTCCAGATTTCTCTGAGAATCTTTCAGTGCTGCAAAGTAATAGAAGAGTTGTGACAGAGGGGGGAAAAAAAAAAAAAGAGTTCTGGCAGGGAGAGCAGCTTTTATAAAAGGCAATCCGTTCCACTGACATGTTCACAGAGCTGTCTGGTGGTATGCTTAGTCATGTGCCTCTGTGTCATGCAAACACTGCATTCATTTGTGCTGTACCATTGCATCCTAAAGCAAATGCACGTACTCTCACTATAACCCTTAGATCATGTGTCCTCTATTTCCCCTCCCTCTGTCACATGCACAAACACAGCCTACAGGGTCTATGTGTGAGACAGAGTAGGGGAGTGCTTCTAAAATTGATTATCAGCATTTTATTGTGTCAGGAACTCAAAGATTGGAAAAAAAGAAAAATGTAATCTGGAACTAAGGAGTCCAGTTGTTGGTACCTAAAACTGAGAAAGACCTCTGTCCTGAAAGGAGATTAAGATGTTTTACTTCTGTCTGTGCTGCTTGCTGGCCAAGTGTGCTCTAACAGGAACTTAAGTTAGTACTTCTCCCAGTAGCACAATGTCCTCCAGAGGAACATAAAGTCAATGTCATCAAACTGTATCTATATTAATGAGTGTCAGTCCTTTAAATTGACCTGGCTGATGTAAAGGCACTTCATTATTATACTGACCGTGTGGGGAGGCATCCTGTATCAGGGAATGCGTTTAAGAAATATCAAGAGGAATGAGCACAGACAACTCATGCAGGATCTATGAGACCAGCTTCCTCTCATAAAGTGGAATATCTCCTTGTGATCTCTCTTTTCCCTCTGCCTTATCCAGTAACAAAGCAAATTGCATCAAACTCCAGCAAGAACTACACATCTGGGAGAGGAGTTTCCCCTCCAAAAGCCATTCAGTCACCCGGAGTTCAGTGATGTGACCTTTCTCAGGGCAGCTTTCATATAGATTGGCACTCCTAGAATTATGTGATGTTGACAACATCTGGAGTTCAGCTGTCTCCAGCAAAAGCACAGATGTTTTGCTTCTGCTGGTCCCAAACTTCTCCCCATGTTACTGTTCTAATTTCTGCTTAACATTGCATCCAACCAAGAAATGAACATAAATTTGCTTGGAAACTGTTCCAAAGAATTTGCCATCTGAACTTGAAAATGTTTTGCTGCTTTACTTGGTTTTTGACAAGCTCTGAAATTTGTCCAGACCTCTAGTTGGAATGGAATTTCTTTTGCATCTCTTCTATTGGCCCAAGTGATGCAAGGACCATCCCAGTGAAACCATGATAGTGCACTAACAAAGAACGGGATAAGGGAAGATGTTGTCTGGTAGTTCCTTTCTGCTCCCAGATCAATGCAGCATCTACGCTCCCAAATGATACTAAACCTTGACTCTGTTTTGGCCTATTTTGAGTGTTACAGAATAAACCAAACTCCTAGTGTAGGCGAGAGTTCATACTCGGTCTTCATTTGCTGTGCAAACCGTTTACCCTTAGCTATTCAGGCAGGGCAAAGTTTGTGGACCAACGTATTCTGGATTGTTTCAAGGTTGAGGGATCCCAAGAGTGGTGCATGAAATTGAACCAGGCAACACAGCCAAACTTCTTCTGCTCTTCAGCAAACCTCTGCAGCCAGGACACAGCTTTCAGCACAGCATGGAGCAGGTGTGAGAGCATTTGTGCCAGGCATGCTGTGCTGTAGGACAAGTTCGCTGGGAGCAGGGAGAGATGGGGAAGCAACAGGAGGCTTGGTGTGGTGCTGGGCCCAGTGCTGACTGCTTTGCAGCGCTGGCACTGGTGCAACTCCTGGCCCTGAGCTCTCTGCCCTCCCGTGCCCAGCATGATATTGGCCACGTGAGAAACTCCTGCTGACTTACACCTATGGCCTGGCATGGTCTTGGCTTTGCTTGAGTTCTCTGCTCTGGCTGTGGTCACATTCTAATACAGCATCCTCTCTGCCAAGTGTCTCCCTGTCTTTTGCTGTCCTAGCATTACGTGTATGCCCATTGCCCAGCTGAAAAAGGTGCTGTTGGCCCACCTGCTGCTAACTCCCTCCCACTGTGGCTCACTAGAAAAATGTGTTTGCTGGGCCAGGAAGGGGGTTGTGGGAAAACAAAACAATGGTGTCAGATAAGCACCCGTGTACAAGAGGGTAGCCAAAGCAAGCCTGCAGCCTGCCTTGCTCTGCCAGCCCCAGCAGGCAGCTGCTCAGGCAGCACCGAGCGCCGAGATAGTGGAATGCGAAGGAGTTAAACAGGCTTCCAGGGAAGGCGGGCTGGGGAGAGAAGGGGGAGAGGAGGAGCACTTGCGAGTCCTCTTGTGCACAAACTTTCCAAAGCCTCACTAAGCCCCAAGGAACCACAGGCCTATGCGTAAGATGCCTATTTATTTAGATCTGTTGATCTGTGTAGATCCCATGTTTGGGATCTAAATAGTTTGTGATTTACCCTGAAAGGTATGTATGGTGACAGGATATATATCTGGGGAGTGACTGTAATTCAATCCTTAAACTCAGCTTAAAATCCACCTGATAGCAAGGGAGTCCTACAGTCATATTCAGAGACAAGCAGTTGTTTGCTGTGAGTCATTAAGAGTCTTGAGACTTGAGAAAGTACCAAAATGGCTCTGACATGCACCTATATGCATGTCACACACAGATCTTACTGGTTGCTAGTAGTGGGCCTCTTTTCAGTTTAATTTCTTCTCATTACCCATAGATAAACCCCCTGTGCATTTATTTTCTTAATGAAATGTTGGCTGTATTGCAATATCAACTCTGTAGAGGTTGCCAGAACATATAACAAGAAAAGCCATAAACTACATTCATTATTGTTGTGGTATAATGCCAGGTCCAGTACTGCTTCCAGAAAGCAGGAGAAAGAGAACAGAACTTAACATGTCCCTGACCTGTCCAGAGGGACAAACAGAGAGCTTTTATTTTATTTGTTTCTACAGTGACTCAGTCTGTAGTAACTGGGTTAAAGTCCACTTAGAAACGAAAAGAACAAAAGGCCTCCTGTTAGTGCTGGACGTTTTCCTTCTTCAGATATCACCAAAAGGATTTAGAGGAGAAAAAAAAAAAAAAAAGCCCTCCAGCAGAATGCAGGAAACCACAAGTTTATGGGAATGTAGCAGCACTTTGGAAAGGAAAACACTGCCTCAAACTTTCATCTGCAGGGCTACCTTTTTTTTTTTTTTTTTTTTTTTTGGCTTTTTATTTTCCTTACCTTCTTTTCATCTCCTTACAGCTAGAAGCATTAGCCAGGTCAACACAGAGCCTGGAGAAAACACTGGCTGGGAGAGGAGTTAGGTTGCAGGAGGTCATTGCCAGATCCCAGACAGAGGGGAAAAATGGGTTGTGCAGATCGCAGCAGTCTGCAATGGGGATCCAGCACAGAGTGCGGTGCTGCAGCTGTCCTGCACCTTCCAGTCACATGGCAGGCTGAGGGCGTTTCTGGAGTCAGGCTCTGGATGCTACAGACCCTACTACAGGGGAGGAGAAAGGCATTTTCTTAATTTTGGTTTAGTACCTCTGACCCGGGTTTGTTTATTTTATTTTGTTTTTAAAGCTTAGCGACATCTTAGTAACAATCAAATCACATAAATGTTCGGCAAGATATAAAAAGTATCTGAAATACTTTCTCTCTTCCACGTTGTGCCTGTCTCTTAAAGCGAACATTTTCATGCAAGCATTTGCAACATTTCATGAATTTTTGATTCAACATTTTCCTAAGGAAACTGTCCTGGCAGTAACAGAAAACGCATGCTGGAATTATGTTTTGTATGTGAGAATGAGCACTTTATTTTGTTTTCCAACATTTTTCTTTCCTTTCTCAAAACTAAACAAACAAACAAAATCAAAGCAACCCCAAAACCTTCAGAAATTTGCGGCTGTCTAAAATGAAATGGAAGAGTGAAATTCACTTCTTACTTCTAGCTTCAGCTATTATTGTGATCCCAGATTGTAGAAAAGGAACGTGTTACCTTTTGTTAGGTGTTCTGTGCTCACCTACATCAGTAAACAGCTTGACAAATGGTCTAATGAGCAATGTGCTGGGTGTAAGGAAGGAAAGGGAATGCATAGCCAGAGCCAGGCCACATAAGTCGACAGCTTAATTTAGACTACTGTGGAGCCATAATCTCAAGTGGTAAGCTTCAGAGCGACTTGACCAAGAACTACATAGCACATAAGTAGTTACCTTACTTAGTTGGGTGACTAAGTTAGAGAAGTTGAAGGCTTTTGTGTGTTGGCCAGGGTCTATCTTGTACTACTTGGCTTAAGAGTGAAAACAGTACTCTAGTATTAACTACCACATGGTTCAATGCTATTTTGTCCTCAATACGATCACATTTAAAGCACGTTTTAAAACTCTGTACAAGAGCTAGAAAATAAAGCCTGACTAGCCAAGATGTTTGAAAGCCCATTTGAGATTTCTTATACTGAGAAATTCCAGTATCTTACACCATTTATTAACTGATACACGTTTGAGCACTTTGCGGAAATAAGAAGGGTGGTCATTCCCACGTGAATAGTTTTTAGCTCACATCCTAGGAGTTAGTAGCTCTGAGACGTAAGTTTAAACATAGCCATTATATTTAGCAGTAAACATCAGTAAGCAGATGTTTTAACACAAAACCATCTTCCAGTGTAAGTGTACTTGTGTAAATGAACTTGAAGCATGCTCAGTAGCTTTTGCAGTTTATTACATGTGCTTTAATCGCATCCTTACACATCAACCATCCAGCTGGAAATAGAAACATGCTGCTGATTCATAAGGGAGAAGGCTTGCACGGCTCTGGCTAATAATAAAAAAGCAGAGCATGTCAGTCTCTGTGGTGTCACTGTAAAATCATTGCACTGCCACACATAGAAAAACACATTCGTTGCTTTTTAAGATCCAAACCATCCCCGATAACCAGTGTTGCCAAACAGTGCTCCCAAGGAATAAGGAACAGCAAACATTCCTTGCGATTTGTTTGAGTTCAGAGCTTCTAACTCCACCTTTCTAAGCCTCGAGAGAGAAGCATTTTTCCTCAGCTCCATCTGGTTTGGCACTCTGGAAAACTTCAGCTTGGCCCACGCCCTCCTCAGCCCCTGAACTTTCTAATTTTTCAGCTGCCAGAATCACTAACTGCCCGGTTTTATGTAACTCCAAATATCTGCAGTAGAGCTGGAGCATACACACATGGAGGAAGTTCTGTGGCTTTTAAGCTATGCCCAGAAGTTTGCCTTAACTTTCTTTGGTGGGAGGGGGAGGAGGAGGAATGCAGTGAGGGTATACACAGGACTTTTCAAAATAGATCAGAAATTCTGTCTGCAGGGAGGATAGGTGTAGTTTTGGTTTTGAAATCTCCTCCTTTTTGGAAGGGACTCAAAACGCATTCCTTGGTTTGAGTGTTTTTGCTGTTATGTTTGATAAGTGTAAATAATCCAATAAGAATTTTGAGAGATTTTCAGTTCCTCGTGTCTGTTGCCTGTCGCTCTAGGGGACCAAATCTAACTCATAACAGCTATTACCAGTGTTTGTACAGCCAAAAGGGCCAGTGGTTTTCCCCAACTCTAACTAACAGCTTCCCAGATCAATCTGCTGTGCCTGGGCTTCTGCAGCCAAGCAAAGCAAATGGACATGCAGCTTTTATGGCACTTGAAGCTTTACACTCCAGTACCACAGAAAAAAATGTCAACCACTCAGAGGAGTCAGGCAGGGCATGGAGGCTGGCGTTTCCAGGGCCCATAATTCCTTCCTTTTCCCTTATTCTCTTCCAAATTGTTTGCAAACTCCAGTGCAATTTTTGTGTTTATTGTTTCAAAATAAATATGTTGTGGTGATTTGTGTATTTGCGTAAAAGATAGTGACCTGGAAGAATGGGAGAATGAGGTTTAGCACTGTAATAACAAAACAGCAAACCGCCTATCAAACCAGAGACAACCCTGCAATAAAGTAGTGTATCCAGACCTGTAATCACAAGTGACCTAGCAATAACAAATCAGTGCATGCCTATGTGTGTGGGAGAGAGATGAGCAGAAGTGAGAGAAATACATTCCTAGGAGAGTTAGGAGAAAGAGAACAGAAGAAATGAGGTGTGGAGAAGATAAACAGGAGTGGCACATGCTTTATGCATATCATTTTTGCATGTACAGCATAAGCAGATGAAGTTAAAACTTTCTTCCTGTTTCCTACAACATACAAAACCTACATGCTTCTGCCAAACGCTGAAACAGGAGCAGGAAGTCAGCATCAGTTCCTCTTGAAACAAAATTGAACCTGCATGCAAACAGGTTTAACACATCATCCAAGTTGGAGTTGCTATCTGTGGGCAAGGTGTGCCAGTGGTCTGTAGCCAGAGGAGCCAGCACTAGGAGCTACCATAGTCATACAGGGATGAAACTAATGAAAAGTAAAATGGAAGCTTACAGAAATAGGCTATCAGTAAGGTTAGTTTTAAAGGGGTGTGGTTAAAGATAAATATCAAACTGTGCATAGTAGAGCTATGTTAATGAATTGCAGACTTTACAATGACAGAATGAGAGTCCTTACACAAGTCAGATTGTAGATGTGGAGGTATGATGCTCTTGCCATATAATTGAAAGGTTCCAGTCTTCTCCTAGACTGAAAAACTGTCATCTTGGATGTGTATAAAATTGAGCTTTTGGCTTGGGCAGCTGTGTCTCTCCCAGGGAAGCGCCTGAAACATCACGAGAAGAGTAGATGTGCTTACAAGTGCAGGGATTCATGACCACGTGTATACTCTGCCAGTGGGAGAGACAAACGTGTCAGTGCAAACAGAATTACTGCTTCAGGCTCCTTAGTGGGATTTGTTTCTGAAACCCCTTTGGGACCCTGCTGTTGCACAGCCTGTGTGCTGTAGGCTGAATTCATTCCTGAGTGCACTTAGTATTTAAAGACATTAATAATTTAGAACTGTCTGCCACAGCTTCATTTGGTGTGATTGGAGCTGCTGGCCTCTTCAGGCTCTGATTCCCAAAAAAGAAAGGGACTATGGTGTGGCACACAGCGGTAGAATGTGTACCCGTGGGTGAACCTTCCAAAGAGGCTGAGTGTCATTAATGCATGGTGAGGATGGGAGGTATCTTACCTAACTGCTACTTTTTTACCAGATGTCTTCACCACGCTGATTTCACCTCATCAGAGAGGTTAGAGGTGCAAACAATGTTGTTACTGGAACAGTCCAGCTCCCTTCCTGAGCTGCTGGGTCTCCAGCATAGAAGCCCCTTTCTCAGCACTGTTAGGTGCATCCGTAGCCAGTCCCAGGCTCAGAGGGCAAGAGTGCAGCCTCAGAAGGCTCAGGTAGAGGCAGCGACAACACTGGATTCACAGCTGAGGTCAGGGACAAGAGAGCTGCCCAATTTTTGGAGAGGCCACAGATGTTGTCAGATTCAGACTCTGTGGAAAGCACCAGAACAGTATAAATGGATGTGTCTGGCTTTTTCTTCCAGGACTGACTTGAGGGGCTGAATAGCTGAGAGCTAAGCGTATACTGAACCTTGTATGTTCTAGTCAAGGCACTGATCAAAGGTGGACAGTGGCACTGGTTGTGTGGAAGCAGGAGGTGTTATGCTGTGTCGTCACATTAAAGGCCTTTTTCTTCTGAAATCAAATGTGGGCAGTGTATTGGCATAGGACTCCTTCCTTCTCCACCTTCTCCACCTGGCTCAAGTCTCTAGAGCTTGGCAAATGTTTCTTGGGCTGGGTGCATATCGGCAGTGTCCTCCCTCTCTTGAAATTCCACCTTTCTCTTGAACTGCTGCTGACATAATGGAGTTATTTGTGCAGAGGGCAAGGAGAACTAAAAAGAAAGATGAGGTCAAGAAGTGCAGCTTTGAACACACATGCAGAGCTGCTCTGAAGTGGAGGCAGGAATGACAGAAATGACAAGGGGTGCAGGCTTGGCTCATGGTGCTGACGTGGGGCAGAGGGCTGGAGCCCTGTTCTTTCCCTGAAATTGCACAGGAGAGAATGGCCCAGGGTCACTCTTACCCTCCATAGTGGGATGGTTGTAAGAGGACTAGGAGGTGGATGTTGGTGGGGCGCATTACTTTTGAGGTCAAAGTTGACCCACGTCCCATTAGCTGGGAAGAGGAATTTCTCTCAACACAGAGAAGGCATACATCAGGCTCTCACAACCTTTACCCAATTGCTTCTGCCTTCACCAACTGCCAATTGGCTGGAGCCAAAATTGACCTTGCCTTATGGTGCCAGCCCCAGCTCAGAGGATGTGCATGTATTTTTCTAAGCTACACAAATTGACATAGCAAATAGTCCCAGCATGGGAGGAAAAGGTAAAACACTGTGACCTCATTTCAACAAAATGTAGTAATTAAAAAGCATGGTGACTAAAACATGCCAGCAAATATCTTCAGATCCTAAGTATCTCATGCCCAAAATAAGCAGTGCATGTGCACATTTGGAGAAAAAGGTAGTGCTGGGTGTTTTCCTCTTTCAGCCTATGCAGCTTCTGAATCCTATGCAGTTTGCTGCTTTGGATTGCTTTGTCCAGGATAAAAGGTTAATTCAGGAAAACCATTAAGTTCTGTCTCTTTGGATGATAAAAATGATGCAGAAAAGTTACAGTGATCTTGACTGTATTGGGAATGAGTTCATGTCCCAACTTCTCATCCTGCAAATTAGCACTTTCATAATGAGGACTTACAGTATCTTGAGAGATGAGATTTCAAAACTGCAGATAGCACATTCTTGTAAGATTCAGCAGCAGCCTTCTGGAAGGTGTTCTGTGAAAATTCCTTTTTTATTCTCCCCTTCTTATTTTTATTTTCCTTCTGTTTCTTTTGCTAAAGATGAAACAACAGACTCAGATCTCTAGCTTTTGGAGAGAGTCAAAAGTATTCACGTGGCGTAACAATGGGTTAAATCAAAACACGCACATAAAACCAAACATCTCTGTTTTCTAAGAAAGTTTGCTTACAGATCCACACATCATATCTAAATTAAATTCTTGTTTCACCACTACTAGCCAGAAACCATGGTGAGATAAGTAAGATCAGATGGGGGGAAAAAAGAGGTTCAAATTTATGGCAGAAAAGTTCTCAGTGTAATAGCGTGTCTTTGGCTGCCCTGTCAAGGAAGGAAAAAGAAGAATCTTTCTGTCTACTCCCATTTTACAACTGGCTAGGTGCACTCACTTTTTTAGCTTTCTTCTGAATGAGTTTTGCTGGGAACAAAATATTGGCAGGATCTGGTAACACAAACCTATGTTCCCTTCTGCCTGGCCTCTCTTACTGGGAAGATCAAACTAACTTTAGATGAAATGCTGCATCCCTTCTCTGTCTCATGGCCAGTTACAATCAATGGCTGAGTTATACAGGAACTGTAAGGAAAGCCTCAAGCTCTTACCATGAGACTCACCCAATTGCAGAAAACAGACTGTGCAGCAGGGTGTGTGAGGAGGCCAAACAGGCGGCCAGGTGAAAGGAGTGGATGACAGGGGAAGTGGAGGCTGAATTAACTGTGTATTTGACCTCTGCAAACTCTGCTGGGAAAATTCAGTTCCATTGTTATTTGTGCTGAACCGAAAAAGAACAAGAAAATCAGTGGCAGCGAAGGAAGGCTAGATCGCATCAAATTGGAGATGAAAGAATACGTCAGTGTCTCTCATTTGAGGCCCTGGTCTGAGTACAGACTCTAGGATCCCTCTCCCACTCTTTCCCACAGAGCTTTCTCAAGCTCACAGCACGGCTGAAAGGAGTGCACCCACTGTCTGTATGGCCACTGTGGGAACAACAGGACTAGGGTTAGGGACCCACACAGTGGGTCTGGCTGTCTCCCATGACTATTGCCGAGGGGTGCAACGCCATTAACACGGTAGATCCACACTGACTTGTGATAAGGTGTGAAAGAGGAATTCAGCTGAATAAGTCCGTGGCAATTCAGAGAACACTGCTGAGGACTTCTGAGGGCCTTGCAGAATTTTGCATCGTGACTTTGCATCATTTCATATCTGTACTGGAAAAGGTGCACACAAGCCTTCTGCAAGCAAAACCTTGACAGCGTTTTCACTTTCCTTGTACTGCTTTGGCTGGAATCTCCTTGCTCGCTATCTGAGTGCAACTTCTCATTGCACAAGAAACCACGAACGTGCTGAGACATCGCTGTTGCAAACTGAATGCAGCATGGCCACATCCATGGGTATGGAGCATGGGGTTCTTTCCTCCCCCTGCTCACCAATCCCAGCACAGACGCTGTCAGCTGTCCGTTACTCCAGGTTGATGTGAGCTTGTTCCCTGGGTCTCCCAAAGTGCAGCTTAAGTTTCCAGCAGGAGAGCTTCAGGGACCAAGAAGGAGACCTTTTGCCCGCTCCAGTGACTCCAAGTTGTGCATGCCTGGTGCTGACCTTCCCTGCCCTTTGGCCTCTGCCCTTTCCTCCTGACCTTGCAGGATTATTCCTGCTGTGCCTGCTCCAGGACAAGGCCCCTTGGCTGCAGCTTTCATGTCGAGGGTGACTGCGAGAGGAAAGCAGAAAATCCCCCTCTGATGAGTGGCTTTTGTTGAGGGCAGTAATCAATACCCTGCACCGAGTGCAGTGCTGAGGAGAAGTGCGTTAAGCCTCCACCTGCTGACCTCCCCCAGGTCGCCATCCTTTTTCCACAGCACACTTCTCCATCCTCAGGATATCAAATGATGCCCGTCCTGCTCTGTTTTCTGGTTTTGGCCTCAGGAGCAAGATGGGAGGCAGAGTTCACCCTGGAAAAACTGGCGATGGATGAGGGGAAGCCACTCCCCTCACTCCTGCACCATCGGCAGGGGCCATTTTGTGTTTGTTTATTTGCTTTTCTCTGAACCCTGAATTACCGGGCAGTGCTGATGGCAGGTCACCAGACTCAGTAGACAAGATCTGTTTTTGCAAATTCTCCCTTTCTTCTTAGCAGAGCTTGAGGCCCCTGCGTCGTATTCAGGCTATTCCAGTGGGGGAGTGAGAAACTAGGCCTGCATGTTGCATCAGTGCTCTTTTCTTGGTCATGCTGGTTGGTTATAATGAGAAAATACTCCAGCTTCCTAGCAAAAATCCTTTCTTCCTTTTGTTATTGCTGGATCAGACAAGCTAAGCTAGCACTGCAGCACTGGATGGTTGGCAGTGGTGTCAGGGTGGGAGGTAGGACTCCCAGATCCCCATCCCAGCTTTGTTTCTCAATAAAAAAAAATAAACCTGAAAATCACCTAACTTGCTGCATCTTCTCTTGTAGTGGGGCATGTAACAGGATCAGCAATACAATCCCAAATGTTTAAGACCTCAATTAGCAAAGGTTAGTGAAAAGATCCTTCAGTGAAAGTGATTGAAATGCAAAGTGGTAGGGCTTTCTCAGACTTGATTTCTGAGCAAAGCTGATTTCAGTTGCAGCAGCACGTGTCTTAAAAATTCTCAATCCTCATCTGCTGTAGAAACTTAACACATGTTCTGGACAGTAAATTGGATTCAAAATTGACAAAGGCTTCAAATTCCAAGTGCCTTGCCTCATCACTGAGGCATAAGTTGTGAGGTGTTGATGCTGGTAGCCAGCAGTGCAAAATGCTGTGGAGAATGTATCAAATCTTCTTGCTGGGCTGTGCAGTACAATTAATTAAGTCATTTTATGATTTTGCAGTCACAAAATGTAGCATATGCTCAACAGAGGCTAGAAGTTTGGGGACCCAAGATTTGTGTATATAGTATCTTGTCAGTCCCTGTCCTGGTAAGCGGAGATAACCTTAAGATTCCTTTTCTGCATATTTCCCATTTCCTCTTTTATTTTCACTTGTGCTTCAAATCACAATTTTCTCATACTTTCTAGTCTTCTTTTAATATTTTTAAAACATTCTTTAGCCTCAGAGTAGTCCCTGTGAGTAAACGTAATATAAAATTATATATTTTACATATGGGGAAACTGAAATACAGAGTATTAAATAATGTAGTAACTTAATGAATTCCAAACCATTTACAAACTTTAAGATATATTTCCCTGTCAGCCTATATCTTATATTTTAATATTAGAAAGCCATCTTTGAGCATTCTTTAAATGAAAATTGATAATTGTGTGATAATGGGCAAGGTATGGGTAGTGAACACATTCATTTTGGAGGAAATCTGTGGGAATTCCAGATACTCATCATATCTCCATGTAGCCAGAAGGTCATATTTTATATTGCATTATTTTCATTGGTTTTTGAAACAGTTTTGAGACATTTCCAGATGTCTTGATTGGAAAATGTGCGGCTAAGGGTTGAAGCCCTGATAACTGCAATAAAGGTATGCGAATCTGATGGGAAAAAATACATACCCCTCTTTCTTTTGGTGTTCACATAGCCCCTATCCACATAATATCTGAGCATCTCGTACATATTTAAAAATAGAAATAACAATAACAAACCCTTCCTTCCCAGCCTGCAAGCGAAAGAACTATATCTGTTCAAAGGACTTTTTCCTTGTGGGTTCTAAATATTTAGCCGTGGTTTTACACGGTTTATCTACTGTTCCATTACTCCATGAAGAGGGGGGAAAATGATGCCATTTCCATTATTTTGTGGAACACAGAAAGCCGCAGTGTTATGTATATTCCCTCTGCTGATTCCCATGTAGAGTTTAACCAATGCCATTCCCAGCACTGTTCATTCATTACTTTTTCTGCTGCACAGCCAGGGATGTTTGGGGCAGGATTAGGTGTTGTGTAGACCACATGTGATGTCAAAAGAAAACTTCTGTGTTTGCTAATTTCAGCCGTTCACAATACTTACAACTTGATAAAGTAACATTTTTTTTTAAGCTTTTTTTTCTGCTTTGTATTTATTTTTGGCCTTCATCACCTTAACATAAAGCATGCTGTTTTAATAATCAACTTCATTTCTCATTCAAATTTCTACTTTCTCTTTTGACATAGTAGTGTGTACAGATCCATGTCTTCCAAATTTAATTATTGTTCAAAATGCACTGTACAGGAGTGCAAAGGATTTTCCTGAAGACACCGAGATTTATGGCCACTGTTAGACCCTTTCCTAAGGCAGTTCTGAACATTCATCCCTTTCACGTGTCAAATTTCTTACGTTCATCTCCCTGAAAAGATCTGAAAGTCTTGAACTGACCAGGTAGTCTGCACCGTCAGTTGTGCTGGAGGAACTGGATTTGTTGTTCAGCCAACAAGGTGCTGCATGAGACATAAATTCTAATCTCTTTAAGTCTTCTCAAATGTAGTGACTACAGAAAGCAAAGTTTGTGGCCATAAAGGTACAGTTCACACTGTGTTGCAGGCCTCAGTTGTTCACTCACATGTGCATGGCCTTAGACATCCAAACGAGGCCACCTTCCATAAGAGTCACCATCTAGATCAGCTTGTTTGTGTATCCTACATCAGGGAGGCCTGTAGAGAGACCTTGACGTTCTGTGTCACTGTGGCAGCAGCCTGTTCTTTCGATACAGCATGATAATTGCTAGCATGTCTAAAATTTCACCTCTTCTGCCAGCATTGTCTGTATCTTTTTTTTTTTTTTTTTCTGCTTGGCTGAGTAACAGGGTTTATCTTCACCTTTTATTTGAGCTTAGGGATTCAGTTGGATGGGAAGTAGTGCTGTTGTTTTGTGAAGACAGTATACAGATAGGTGTCACAAACACTCTCCTGACCTCCAGGGGTGCTGTGTCTCACACGTTTGTACTTACCTAACAGTATGGGGAAGATTGTGGGCTTCTGTGGTTGCAGAAGTGTCTCCACTTATCACGGGAGGAGAAGGAATGTGAGACAAGTCTACTTTTTTTTTTTACATTCACATACAGACAAGCATTAAGCTGAGACAGCCGCATCTTGTGATCATTAGAGCTGAAGGCTGCTGAGAAGTCCTATAATCTGAGTACTTCCTGCCCGTTTCCTCATGGTTTAAGACAAATTTCCATAACAGAAAATATTTCTTTCCAAACTCTCACATTATTTCCAAGTTACACAATCTAGCAGTAGAAAAAGTAATTAAGAGTAATACTCGTTTCCAGATACAGAACACTGATACTTGTCTGAATGTATCATCTGTACTGCATTTCATGGAACATTTGACTTTCCCATAGGAACCTACATGCTTCATCCTGTTCCTGTATACCCCTGGAAAAGCAGCATTCTCTTCTGCTTTCCAAAGGAGGATCTCACAACTAGTAACAACTCACAACTAGTTCTATCAGAATTTAGGTGAAAACTTCAAAAATTGCCTTCCTTTTGTAAGTTAGTTCTGCCAAAATATTAATTTTTCTGTAATTAATTATTGAAAATAGTATTAATTTGGGAATAGGAGATCTTCTGGATAATCTGCTTGCAGTATCTAATCATCAGTTTTATGTTTTGGGAGAGATTCTCCTATTCTTTACAAACTCAAGCATGTCCAAATAATCCCAGCAAGAGTCTACCTGTTGGTGTGACACAAAAACACCTAATTTCTCCCCTCACTATTCTCCAAAGTCCTTTATGTACTCCAGTCCATTTTGAGACCAATTCTGAAGTCACACTCACTGGGGTAGGAATCTATGAGAGCCTTATGGAGGTTTAGATCAGTGCTTTTATTCTAGCTCACTTCTCACTCACCATGTATCAGCCCATGTGTACACTTACCCACCATTGCAACAAATTTCACCCTCCTCCACCTTCTTTTCTCTCTGTCCACCTTATTCCAGATACCAGCCTCAAGTACTTCCTCTCCACCTGCAGCTCAAACTACACTTTAGGAATATAGGAGTAGGAACTCAGAGTGTGAGAGCAGGAGCCCAGAAGTGCTGTATCCTAATCATGCCTCTGACATTAAGATGTTGGGCAAGATGTTTTAGCTTCCATCTCCTTGTTGTTGCCCTGGATGGCTAAGCAGGAAAATAATTCCTGGTTAATACTTTGCAGAGGGCTTAACTATTTGTCTGTGAGTTCACAATATTAAAAATACAGGCAACTTTGTAGCTGTTGAGGATTTTAACCACAGTCATCTCTTTCAGTGTCTGTCATTTTTTTAATTAACAGAAGTTAGTCTTTTAACCATATAACTTAATAGCTTTACAGCTTGGAGTCTCTGAAAGACACCATAGCAGATCTTCTCAAAATGTAATTGTGTGTTATTATAATTATGGCTAAGAAATTTACTTTGTGCGTTAGCAGAACAGGAAAGTAAGACTGCTTTGCCCTTGCTACTTGGCACAAAAGCATCCAAAACTGCGTAAATTTATGCCTTGGTCCTGCACCAGATCTGTACACGTTATACAAATGAGAGGTCCCTTTGCCTGCTTAAAGCATTGCCTGATTATAGACAACACTTTTTAGCGATTGATCTTGCAAGATATACACTAAGAAGGGCATGTCTTATTACTGCCATTGTGCTGGACAAACTGCATAATACAGTGCATTGCAGAAAGTGGCATTAGCTAACAGGGAGTTCCTGTCTGCCTTCTCCACAGTCTAACAAATGGGCAGTAAGAGCAGTCTCTGCGTCCTTTCATTTTACAATATGGAGAGTGAATGATAGTTCTTGAAATAAACCTTTTTATAGTTACTGCTTAAATCAAGGGAAATACATAAAATTACAGCATCAATAAGGACTGAAAAAGTTTTGTAATTCTTTCATGTTTAATTGCTTCTGTTGCTTCAGCAACATAGATACTTTTAGCATGTACATCCGAACCCATTTGGCCACAACACATATTCAGCCCTCCGTGTCTGAAGTTGCATGCATGTACAACATGGCAGAAATGCATATCTCTTTTAGATTTACTAATTTGTAGGACTGAAAGGGTTAAGAAAAACTTCTGCACATACCTGGTATATAAAACTGTCATATAATCAAATGAGAGGAATGCACTCCACTGTGTACATTAGCAAACACTCCATGCAAGCTGGCTGGCTGAGGCTCAGGGTTTTCAGTGCTGCCTTGCACTACAAAGCCCTTCTTTGTTCTCTCAGCTCTGTTTTAAATATCTGATGACTATTCCACACCATGTCGGTGCCAAATCCCCTGCTTCACTGCAGGCTCTTTACAACAGCACATTGTGGGCAGATCGGATGGGGATGGGCTGGCAGAGTGTGGGTATCTCCCCGTTCTTTGCTTCTCAGGCAAGTCTTCTCGCCAACTCATATCCCCCTGTAATTTCTGTAGCCCCTTATGCAGCCACCTGGATAGTTTTCAAAGCCAGAAGGAGTAACTAAGGAGTGCAGAAATTCAACTTGGATCCTGACATGGCAGCTGCATTCTGTGAGTGTGCATCAGGATGGGTGTAGTCAAGGTTCAGCCAAGGAAGGCAAATGAATCAAAGAGTGTTCTTGCAACAAATATTTTTGTTGAAACTTGTTGTGCCTATACGGTTGTTGGCTGGATTTTGCCTAAGCTTGCTAGCCAAGTGGGACTGGGCTTTGAAAAATATTAGATGAAAGATTTCCTATGAACATGCATACATAAAGGCAGGAAATAATGCTGATGACTCAGGAGATGGTGATGTTCCTTCTTGATTTGGAACCTAACTACTTCCCCGGAAGGTTTTTAACACTGCAGCACATATCTCATCCTCTGTTAGATGAGATGATGTTGAACTAGGCTCTCGTTAAGGATCCAGTGGACATTTTCATATGACTTCTGTCTATATTTTATTTAGAAAGGTGATGTAGCTTTTTGTACAAGGCATTTCTGTGGTGGTGCCTTAATTGCTGCATTAATGCTGGTTCTGCACAAAATATGTATTTTTCATTTCAGGGAGGAAAAGAAGGAAAAAAAAAAAAAAGGCTGCTTTTGTACAAGGAGACCTACAATGGGAATGTAACATCTTTTTGGTCCTAAACCTACTAACTGTGTTCATGAAGAGTACTTCTATTTTTCTGGATTAATACAGGGTTAATGTTATTTCCTCCAGTACTCAGGATTTCTGTGCATATGCAGTGGAGTAGGAAGTAAAGAGTGAGCTTACTGGGTTAAGAGAAGATCTTATACAATATTATTTTAGTAGTGCTGCCCACTTTTGGCGATTAAAGTGAAAAGAAGCTGAACTGCTCGATTTCCCGTTCTGTTTCTTGTTTCCCTTCCTGAAGCTCCTTGGCATCCAGTTCTGGTCTGCTGGAAACCCTGCCCTGCAGTGGGTGGCTGCAGTGCCTTCTAAAATAAACAAACCTGTTTTCATTCAAATGTCTTCATTTCACATGCAAATATTTCCTGGTAGACTCAGTAAGAAACCTTTTTCTAAAGTAAAACGTATTTATTAGGGGCCACTTGAAGGTGCGCTGTAATGCTTTTGCTTAATCATTTAAAATCCGTGAAAGCTTAAATCACTGAAAGTATGGTATACAGCACTGTAGAAGTTATGCACGGCCATATTCTCCATTAGAGCTCTTTGGCCTAAATAGTCCCATTCAGCCCACCCTGCGCTACTGTGTATCAGAATCCTGCAGGGGACTTGCTGTGGCTGCATGGGACATGCAGGTGCAATCACAGAGTCATAGAATGGACAAGAGAAAAGACAAGTCACTCTTGTTTTTGCCGTGTTTGTTTCAATAATGCAGGACTGAGTACTTCACAAAGAGAAATGAATTTTCTCTGTGTGGTAAAGAATGAATACGTGATGGGGAGGTGTTACTGTCATCTCACTCAGATGTGATATAGCAAGAGTCAAAAGAACTCTCCTAGTGGCATATATAAGTCTATACCAGAGTCAGAAATTAATTCCATATGTCGCATGATCCACTTCAATGCTTTATTCATTAACCATTGGTTCTCATTTTGTGCAGTACCGCCCATCACATACGCAATCACAGGCAAGTTCACAAATGTGATCCTTTCCCATTAGGCAGAGAGTAATAAGCCAGTGAGAGCCTCACTTTTTAACACTGTGTCAGAGGCTATGAACATGGTATGTGTCCCTTTTTTAAAAAAAAACAAAAACAAACCATGATATATTTTTAATTTGGTGAAAATCAGATTAATGATTACTGTTTTTTCAGAGATGAATCAATTAGCTTGTTTATGATACCTTAAGATATTCCTGCTTCCTCTCTTTGCCCCAGCTTCTTCACTGTCTCTCCATAGAGGTACCTCTTTGGAAGAGAGTGGCCATCCAAATTGGTTTTGGTCAGATCTCCACAGATGAATGAGCAAGACCTCCAAAACAGACTGTCACTAGAGAAGTCTTCTACTGTCTGTACCAGATTCATCCTTCTGGATTCTCCAGAACTTTTCCTCCCTTCTTTCTCATCTTTATCCATCATTGGCTGCTCAATCTCCCACTTCAAAGCCTTTGCATATTCCCAGTGCCCACCCAGCTGCTTGCATAGTGGTACTCCAGCAGAGGGACACGGGTTTCTGTCAGGGAGGTAAGAACTCGCTCATTTGCTGCTGTGTTGTTTATTTAGGTCTATTATCAGCTTATTTATATGGTGGTTTTGACCATCTTAGCACAGGGAGATAGTATTTCTCTCTTCTAGGTTTATCATTCACCAGAAGAGTATTGATTTACTATATAAAGGTATCTTAGGTGACTCTCAGCAATTACAAAAAAGTTAGGTTTTTCAGAGACAATGCTAAAACCAGTACCCTACCTTGCAAGCAGATGCTTTGTCCTTCAACACAGGCTGCCAGGAAAAAGGATCAAGTTAGATCTGGAAGAACTTGGGAAATGCTCCAGCTTTAAAATGCTCTAAAAAGCAAGTTGCTCCCAGGGGGAGAGCTGCAGCTGACATAAACCAAGAGATACTACAAAGATCTGAACCAAAAAGAAGCAGTTAGAGAAAGTAAAGACAAGGCTGTGTATTTAAAAGCTAACTATATTTTGTTAGGAGTGACAGAAGTAGGCTGTTTTCCTGGCAGTCATTGTTTGGTGGACTGAAAGAATGAGCCAGGTATTATGCCATTACTTCAGATGGGACTTCAGGGAGAATTAGGTTTTTATATATTTTATATATAAAAATATGTATTTCATAAATCTTTATATTATATATTTTTAATTATATACTTTTAAAATACTACTCAGCCTTAACTCAAAAGTAGCGAGTTCAAGAATGAATGCAGAGCCAGAACAACTGGTATTCCTGATTCAAGGTGATTGAAACTGAACAAAGAATGACCACTTCAAGTGGAGCTCTCTTCTAACTGCTAGTGAGCACCACGTGCTCCTGTGTCCCACATCAAGCGTGCTGGTCCTGTTTTCTGTCAGACTAATTGAGTGTCTTTCTTTCTCTGATTTGGTTGTGTCTGAAAACAACTTCTTGTTGCCAATCACAAGAAGATGCAGTCTTGATGAAATACAGCTATGTCTGCCCAGCTGCCATGCTCATCTACTGTCATCTGCTTCATACCAAAGCAGAACCTCCCACTTTGCTTTCAGTTTCCATGACTTTCCCTACTACAGTGACAAATGCCCTTCTAACTACATCTCAGCTTTCCAACTTTCTTGCACCAAACTTCTTTGTCTTTCCTGTGAGCTTCTTGTTTGGGCTCAAACCTTCAGTCCCAGGAGTCCCATATAAGTCAGCCATTGCATAGATCTCTGCTGCGACCAGGCTCTCTGCTTTTCTCCAAACACAACTGAGCATGGAACTTTTATCAACTGGTGGAAGTTGAACTGTGAATTGGAAGAAGAGCTAATGAATGAAAATTCCCCAGTACATACACGCAGTGTAGGAAAAGCCCCAGCTAGCCACTGGCTGAAGAAAAATTTACTGGATAGAACAAAGTGAGAACATCTTTCCATCTTTCCAGTGTAAAATAAATGCTTATTAATAAGTAGATGGTGCTGGGGTGATACGTTGTGAAGTGTGAAGTTTTGTTTTCTTCTGAGAGCACCACCATACTGCTCCAAGGAAGAAAAGGATTTCAAGTGGCCTTTCTCCACTTTGTTGTCAAGTCAGCCTCTGAGTCTCCCGGGATAACAAGAGTGCCTGATACACTGAGCAGATGCACCTTGAAGGATGTGAGGACAGCTACTATATTGGGATCAATAGCATACTTTTTCTCTCTGCAGCATGTAAACATTAGATAATGATAAATGCTGGATCTTCTTAATCTGCCTCTTCCTTTCTGTTTGTCTTTAAAGAACATCTGAATCCCATATCCATACGTTGAAATAATATTTTATAGTGAGTTGAATGAGTTTTGCTGCATTAAGAAAAGCTATTGAGGTCAACAGCGACAGTGTTTCAGAGTGAGCAGCTGCAGAAAACCTTACAGTGGCTGGATGCTTATTGCTTGTTGGGAAATCTATCTGTGTATGTTTTCTGGAGAAGTACTGTGTATGTTTGCTTAGGAAATCCAAGTGAAATTTAGGTGTAAGAGTGTTGGTGGAAGTTTTATGTTGATTCAATTTACGTTTAACAGAAATTAGGTTGCCTACTGCAGTCAAAAGAAATAGTTTTATTTGTACCAGTAATGTGTAAGCTGCAGTGTGCTACAGGCCGTGCTGATAGGACCTCAATTCATTAACGGGGTATTTTTAATGCATTTGTAGTGTTTTGAGGGACTATTGTGGAATGATGCTTCCTCCAGCAATCTCTCTTTAGAAATTTTGCACTTTGAGATACACATATTCACAAAGTGAGTGAAAGACTGTGTTCAGTTGCTAATGACTTTAAGCAGGAAAGCTTTTCATTTAAACGAAATTGGAAAGTAGCATCACTGGACAATGTTTTATTCCTGGGACATATTCTGAGTATGTACTCATGCAGTGCTGAGGCAAACAGCAGCCATCTGTAGGTGCAGCAGAGCTGAATGAAGGTCAAGGAATAGACTCTGCAGGTGTCTTCCCTGAGGGAGCTTTTCATACCTGTTATTCCGTGCAACCTAGCCTATTATATAAGTGAGAGATTTGCTCTTCTGAAGAATGTTAATGATCCTCAGGGACCATGCTGTGTTGGCAGGAATGATTTAGAAGGATTCAGAGTGAATGTGAGAAGCAAAAGGCAACCTTCATCTACTGCCATATGTTGGATGGTGCTGTTTGACTACGAAGGTGTCTGATCCTTCTCCAAAACATCAGAGATATAATTGCTTTCCAGCATTAATAGATAAATCAGTGAGGAATATATATTTTCTTTTCCCTTTGTGCCTATTTTAAAGTAGTTTTGATCCTGATGAAAAGCCCTGGAGTGACAGACCCGGTGATTTCATTCTTGTATTCCAAAACCACGATGAGTAAAAACCATGGGAATGCAAAGTGCACTGGCCTGGGAAAAGGACATGTCTTTTCACATAGCTGGTATCCCCTAAGATACAGTCTGGAGCAAATCTGGTTTATGAGCTGCCCTTCTGTCAGTGGCAAAAAGAGGAGGGAAGGTAAAGACAGTGCTGTAGTACTTGGCAGAGGAACAGCACACCAGCCTTTGAAGAATTGATTGCAGTTACAAAAAGAACTGGGTAAGGTGGCCATTTTGTATCTTGTTTCATTTTCTCTGGGTAGTGCTAAATAACCAAAACACACAGTAAGTGAGGGCTGATATCAGTAAGAATGCTATGGACATGCGAGAAATCCTGGTATTGAAAGAATAATTGCACTGTGTTGTAGGGACCTAAACATTATAAGGAACTGAAATGCACGCAGTTTCAGCCAGAACTACTTCAGCCTCTGCCTTTGAGTCAGTTCTTACATTACTGATTAGAGGTTAAGAAAACTTTTTTGTTCTACCATAGGATCTCTCGGATCTGTCTGTCAGAACATTCTAATATATGCTCTACTTGTTCCTGCTCCTAACAAAGGACTGTACTGCTGGCAGCTCAGTACATCCCATGCACAGCTTTATTTTCCACCTCTGTTTTTTAGCTCTTGCTGGAGTGATATCATACAGAAAACAACTATCTTGAGTAGAGAGGTAATGCTGGTCTTCCGACTGAGAAACCAACCCCAGACTTACAATACAGCATATAAAGGGCTGTTGTAGATGGCTCCAGAGTGGACACGACATTAATCCACTGGAGGAGCTGTGCTGACATCCTGGACCCTGAGAGGGCAGCTGAGGTGGTTTAAGAGCAACAGTGAAGTTTCACGGGGAAAGCCAGGCTTTTATTATTCACACTACAGTTAGCAATTGTTTTCCTTCTTGTTTTTCTCAAGATATTTAGACATGTCTGGTGGGCAGGAAAGTGAAAGGCTGGAAGTGCCAGCTCTGGGCAGCCACAGCACTCCCAGGTACTCTGCAAATAACCTCACACTAAGCAGGAGAATCATCTTCTTCTGCCTTGTAGAGTTCTGTGCAGTTTGTTTCCTTTTCATTTTTGCTGAAATTTGCTTTTCTTGCAGCTCTGTTCCTGCTGTTTCAAACCAAAGCTATAGCTCCTATCTGAGCATTTGGTCCTGAATCTCACAACCTCCACCTCCAGCCTAACCTGCACTCGTTTGTCTAATTTTGATGTGTGTCATCCCACACAACTCTGTCCAATCATCTCAAGTTTAGTCAAGAGCGGCTAGGCCAGGATGTGTTCTGAAATGAAATTGCATGAAGGGTGTAATTATACAATGTTCTGTAATGATTTTATGATAGCAGCTGAAGACTAGTGTGATCCTTTAATTTCAGCTGTTTCTTGGACAGACATGAGTACCTAAACAGAGTCTTGCTCATTAAATTAGTCTTCACAGTTTCAAAAGGATACTATTCATGAAAGCAGAATATCTGTTAGCTGAATAGAATGCAGCAATGATTCTCTGGTCTCTTAAGTCATATGAGAGTACAGAATGACCTTAGAGCTGACAGCTACCCAGTAGAGAATTCCTGCTTAGGGACGAGAACAGCCAACTGCCCGGTCCTCCCTTGTAGTAAGATGTGTATAAGAGAATAATTTGAAAATAATTTGTACGTCCTTTATCTGCCAAATTAACTCTTTGTGTGGAGTAGTTCTGTTACGATCAAGACCTTGGCAGCTCAGTAATAAATATCTGTAGAATCTTCTCTCCCTGTGCCCTAACTTCTCTTCCAAGCCGCTGTGAGAGACGGTGAAGAAACAAGTCCATTTTTACAATATTAAAAACATTTGGATCATTGCTATTATCACAGAACTCGTGACAGTTCCACCAATATCCAGACGCTGATGTTATGCTATCATAAAAGTGTTGGGACCAGCTTCTTCGCTGATATAATCCACAGGGGGGAAATTGAGCCATAGCATGGATTGTGTTTTAGAGGATCAGATCACTGCATAGATTCATGTGCCAAAAACTTCTTTTATAGCACTTAGGGTGACACCTTTCTTCCACAGTCTAGTTTGCTCAGATTGTTTGCATGTGTGCACTCAATTTTCCATGCTAAGTGAAAGTAATCTAATTATAAAAATAAACCCTCCTGATGATGGAGGTGGAGGATAAAGCCTTGACTTACTACCCTCTGCCATCTTGTGTATTTTTTTCCATTTCTGAAAGGCAAAAGCACATTGGCTAACCCCACATATAGGATCCCACAGCAGGGAGTTGTGGGGTTTGAATGAAAACAGAATGTCCCACACTGGTCAGAGTCCCCTGCAGAAGGCATCAATGTGTTGACTTTGATAGGAAGGAAAAAAAAAAGATTTTAAAATAAGAATGTTAAAAAAATCTTGACTCCCCAAGCTACTCATGTTTCATCAGCTCTGTCATGAGTGCTAGTTGCAAAGGTAGATTTCTAGTTTGAAAGACTAGTGATATGTCAGTGCTAAAATGCTGGAGCTTCATGGACAGCATATCAAACTCCCAGGACTGCTGTTGCTGGCTCCCTGCAAAATCAGTGAGAGATTTTAGGTATATAATATATACCTAGTATTATAGATGTATTTACAAGGAATTGTATTTATTATTCCACTGTTGAAGTCTCCAGAACAAGGAAACAACCAAATGCTCTTTATCTAGGATACTTGTTTCAAAATGGATGAGCATTCACTTTACTATTCTTTTCTATTATTTTCATATCATTGCTGGTTCACAAAGATACAGCGCAGGGATGAAGAAATGCTTTTAGTCTCCCGCACCCAGTATCTCTATCATGAATTAAGGCGTTATGCTGATGGAGCAGATTGCAGGCGTGCCTAACAAAATAATAGAGAATCTAGAAGTGGGTATCTTACCTGTTAGTACTGCTCTTGTAAGAAAGAGCTGATGGAGTTTGATGAATTGAGCCAGAAATGTTTTATGTCCACTTTCCTCTAACTACAGGCTGTAGTGAACACCTGGAGAAGCTGTTCCTGTTTTGTCCAGTTCAGTCTTCCATGCCCAAAGCTGTGGGTTTTTTTTCACTTTCTTCTGCAGAGTTGATGTTTTTTGAGCTCTTGCTGTGCATACTGTCTGTGGGAAGTGTCTGCTCACACCTGGGGGAAAGATACAAAGCCTTTAATTGCTTCTGGAACAGTACAGAGAATTGTTTAGACTAGATTTACTTTTCTGATTTGTGCTTAGAGACAGAGCTGACCTTTACCATGACTACAAAGAGCACCCAGCTGAGATGGTTAACATCTCTTAGGAAACAGTTCAGGAACGAGCCTAACTCACTGCCCAGTGTTGTAGTGATTACAGTAAATCCTCATCTTCTGCTGACTTCAGCAGGGTATTTGTAGACAGCAGTTCTGATTCTAACAAGATCTCAGAGCCTAAAGAATGTGAAGCATGAAGGCTTCAGTATCAAAGTCTGCTTGGACCTTTTAACCGTTTTCTTTAGCAGCTTTCATTTCTAATGCTTCAAACTAGTATGTTTTTCCTTTAAAGCATCCATGACATACATGAATGCTCTGCCTGAGTGAAGCATGTGGAAGAAGTTCTGCATCGTCTTTAAGGAAAGGTGTGGAGTGTTTTTATCTTGTGTCTCAGGCACTGTGAGCTTGCCTAGTGGAACAAGACAAACCCACTGGAGAGCTCTGCACAGCCTCTTACTTTACCAGTTAGATGTCCTTATTTCCCCGGTCCTTGTATCAAGTTTAGGGTTGCTATAAAAATTTACATGATTGTTTTATAATGTTGCCCTTGCACACTGCATCATGCACTGCTCCTGTCATTGCCAGTTAAATCTCTAGCTGTTATCTCAATCTCTGCCTTGTTTTGTTTGGTATCCTTGTCTCCTGGTCTGTATGTTGCCCCATTTCTCTTTCGCTCCTACCGTACAGAAGGTGTCTATTTTTCTATTCCCCATCTTTTCTGAGGTATGGCCGTATAAAGAGATACACTGCTTCTATCACTCCTTGTTCTGCATTGAAAAATTAGAACATTTAAACTTATGCATGTCTGTGGTATTACTGGTGAAGAGTGTGTGAGCGCACTGCAAAACGGTACGTCAATTACTGCTTTGCAGCTTCTGTGCATTGGTTTGGTTGTGCTCCAGTACCTATGTATGTGTATCACAAATGCTGTTGGGTTAGTTGATGGAGTACAGCCTAGAAGCTGTGTAGTTAATATAGCTGGAAATAAGATCTCCCTTTTTTCCTCTTAGAACAGTCCTGTAGGGCAGGATGAAGGACGCTGGCATAGAAGTGATATTGCTGTCTAACATACCCAGAGCCAGGAAGAGTGTATCTTAAAACAGCCTTTATCTATCTGTACACAAGGCACATGAGAACATACTAATTTAAGACAGCCACAACGTGCAGTTTGTCATTAGGTGAATATGCAGATCCCCTCAAATGCTAGCTAATATTGAAGCCAGATACACGGCTGCTGGTTTTTACGTTTTTCCCAAACTTTCCATTTCAGAAAGACACTCTTCTTTTTTCATTCTATTATTTGTATATGCAAGCAAAATAAAGATGGAAGGCTAAAGCAACCAGACCTTGACAAGCAATCCCTGCTTCTCCTCAAACTGGCTCTTCAGTCTGTGCTTCAAAGGCAACAGGCTGCTCTTCTCCTGGTAGTGCGGGGAGCAATTGGACTCCTCTGGACTCCAAGGTCCCACTGTCTTGCTCCATGTTCCAGGGACCTCATTGCTGTGCAGTGGCACACGATGCTCACTTTCACAAACTCCTGACAGCACATTGCTGCCTAAAAGCTCTAAGCTAGAATAATTAAGCACCAGAAGATGCTTTGGCAGTTATGACTGTCTTTCTACCATTTTGTCAGTAATGCCGTTTGTTTTCATCTTAGTTGTCCTTCTAAACTGTGTGAGATAAGACCTCAGCTTTAATGAAAATTTGTTATTTGAGATGTCCTTTTAAGAGCTAAAGATGGAGAATCTGAGGTACTGAGACCTCAGGTTTGAGAAACCACCTGCAAACAAGAATGATGCTGAAGAGAATGAAATGAAACGTTCAAATCAAGCTGTTTAAGCTGCGGAACGGGAACATAGTTGTTCTATGTCTTGTTTTTACAACAAGATATGATGAGGAATTCAGAAATTTTAGATAACTAACTTTTAGATTATAAGATGAGGAATTTAGAAAGTGTATTACTATCTTCATTTTGAATGTGCTGCATCTGTGGAAGGTTGTCTTCATGCTTTTTCTGTTTACAAGGCCTAGCAGAACGCATGGTAACTGAGGCATACTTGATGAAGACTTTATAATGCTTGTAGTTGCAATTACCTTATGGAAAAAGTTTCCCATACACCACTAAGGAACATATTTAGGCCATTTCAGCCATGTAAAGGAAATTAATATACAGCAGAGGTCAATGCCCTAACTGTTGTGTGCCAGAAATCCTTTGTACATTTTTTGAGGTGGTATTTATACTGAAGTATGCATTATCTGTAGCATGTTTATAAATATGCCTGCTAATTCTACACAGTGTTTCTGCCTGTAGAAGCTCTTATAATAACATATACCCCAGGGTTTAACTTATTCTTTTCCCAGCTTGATTTTTCTTTTTTCTTTATAATTCATTTAATTGGCTAACACTGGCAACTTAAGTTTTGTTGTTTTTTTTCTCTTTTTTGTTCTTTTCTTTATTTCCCCCTCACAAATTATTGCAAGTCATTGTGCACTAAATATAGTTCTACTTTCTGTTTTCCAGATGTGGAGAGCTTGGCATACATCCTTAGAGCATTCCAGCCTAATTCTTTCTCTCTCTTTTTCTCTCTGTCGCACACACACGACTATTCAAAGAAAATTTATTGAGTTCTGTGCTACAAGAAAATCTTGATAGTCCTCTTTGCAGAAAGGAGATTAAGTTTTAGTAGAACATGTTACATTTTTTGTGGGCTTTATGTTCGATTGCTGTACTCCATGTTTGTTGTTGTGATGGTCCAATACATGGTTCTTGTTGACTGATCTAGGTCATGAAAATTTTCATCTACACACACCTCAGTGTGTATTTTAATGATTTAGACCTCAAATTCTGCAGTCTGATCTAGCTGGGCAAATTTCTCTTTTGATGCAACTGGAGTACAATAGAATATCAGGGCCAACTTCAGAGGTATTTCAGCTCAAAATATGGAAATTCCACAGCAAAAGTCAATAGAGCAGAAAAGTATATACATGCCTGAGCCACAGCTGCAAATTCAGTTTGGATGTGATTAGAACTTATTACAGTTATCCAAAGCAACATTAATTTTCAGGAAAATTAACTTTCTGCTCTATTTCTTTTGAGAACTAGTGCTGGTATCCCCGTAAGGCAAGTGACTGGTAATGATCAAGTAGTTCATACATTAGGATATGTAATTTTCCTAGCTTTTAAAGCTATTTAGTATAGCAAAGCACATAGAAAACAGGTATTTCATTTTGATTTTATCAACAATCAATAGTGCCTTGCACCAGTACAGTATATTTTTATTTGAAAGTGCCCCAGTTTAAGACAGGCATTTATGCTGAAATTTGTTAGGATCAATTTATTTGGATCTTCAACAGCCACTGAAATGCAGCTGTGATGCAACATGGCAGCTGTTTGCAGCAGGAAGCAGGGAAAATGTTGTGCCTAATCAAAGCTGCAGTGGGAATTGATTGGCAGAATGTATTTACTGTGAAGATGGGTCTGTCCCGTCTAACACACTGAGTAATCCTGACTGGGGCTTTGACGTACTACTTTAGTACAAATGCAAACAGCTCTTCATTTTGAGACTTGGTTAAAGCACAAGGATTAAATTTCTCTGCAGTCTTGTCTAAACTTCCTCAAATCTGCGCTGATCACAGCCCCTTCTCCCTCAGGACAGCACTCTGTCCCCTCAGCATGTCTGCTGGGAGAAGAGCGAGCCCTGCCCCACCATTCACCCCTTCCTTCTGCTCCTGCGGAAGGGAGCAGCCTCACTCGCTGTGAGCCTGGCTGGGAAAAGCAGAGGGCTCTGGCAGCATGCCATTGCTTGATTTCTATAATGCTTAAGGTCATAAACATATAGAGCCTACAAAACATCAGCAAAGCTGAGAGGCCAGATAAATCTGGTTCCTGGGCCTGATAACGTGCACTGCTCAGCTGATGATGAGAAGCTTCCCAGGAAGCTTCCAACCCTTGGGATTCCAGAGGAATTGTAGTACCAGATGCCGCTGCCAGGGCCATCCCACAGCAGCTTGTGCAGAAATACCGACAGCAGGCCACGGCTTGATCATCACCTGCTTTTCTCCCAACACAAGGAGCATGTCATTCCCAACAGAAAGTACCGCAGCTCAGCGCAGGGCTGGCCAGCAGGATCCCGCAGGGCGTGCTGCAGAAGGCCGCTGGCACCCTACTCTGCTGGAGGGCTGGAGGCTGGCTGCCGGGCGGGGGCTGCAGGAGAAGGCCACTCTCGCAGCCTAACAAGGGACCGCATTGTTTCAGGGCCTATCGGCTGGTTTCTGATTCACCCGCGGCCAACGCACCATGATCAGATCACAGCTGGCCCGAGGATATGCTTTCCAGTGCATTTAGCACTTGGAACAGTCCCAGGTTTCAGGAACACATGGGAGGAGGAAGGGACAGCTGTGAGACAGAGAAAGGAGCTGATTTCTGCCTTCCCTCAGGATGAGCTTTTACTTCATAATTTGATTGAGTTAGCAGCACTCGAGATCGTAAATTAATTTGAAGCCTATCTAGATTTGAAAGGAGGGGTAGATTGGGGATCAAACAGGCAGCGCACTCTGTCCTGCTCAGCCATGGCACTGCTTGAGGCAGCTCTCAGATGGCTCCTGCGTACTCACCTGCATGGTCTTTCAGCTCAGGGCAGGACAGCTCTGCTTCCCTCTGCCCAGCGGGTTACGTAGCAGCTGAGATGGTGAGAGCAGGGAATGACCCGAGTGTGACTGGGAGTAGTGCTGGGCTTCAATGCCAAGCTGACCTTTTCATTTATCACTGCAGTACAGCACAACACTTTTGAGTGATTCCTGACGTTTTTGTTCAGATTTCCCGCTGAACGGTAAACAAACCATTCCTCACCTTCTAAACTAAGCTCCCCCGTGTTTTGCATGCAGCTTTGCTGCTTCACCTAGGGGCAGCTGCAGCTCAGGGAGAAATGAAGTGGTGCCTGTTTGCAAGTCCTCTAAGTAATTCTGGAACCTCCTTGTGATCTACCAAGTCCTTCACTTCCCAGCTGAAGGCTTTGTCACTCTGTCTTGCTTCCAGAGCTGATCCAAGAATGGCGGCTGTGATTGCAGGTGCTGCCATAAGCTTCTTTGCTCCACTACAGAATTTCAGTAGTAATCTATGGCTGGTCGGGGAAATCTGCAGTTCTCTACCTGTGGCCTATACCATCTAGGTCTACAGAGTACCGTAGTGCTTCAAAAAGTCAGTCTGTTAATCAGCAAAAATCGTAAGCCCACTTTTTCTGTTTCCCCTTTCAGGGCCCCAATTCTGTACAGTCATGGAAGTTAAACCTTGAAAAGACCTGCAGGGTAGTTCAGTACATCTCCTAGTAGTGCGGGATTGTGCTCTGTTAAAGATTTCTATTTGTATGTCAGTTTGGTCTTAAATAATCTCTGCAGTATGATTTACACATTTTCTTGAAATATGCTCAGCCTTATACATCCCCAGTTTCTTGAAGATCTTCCTGAAAGTTATCTGAATGGTTTCTTTAAAAATTAATGCAGTTTCTCTCTGTTAAACCTTTGCTCTCCTGCCAGCATGGTTCATTCTACCAAAAAAAACAGTTCAGTTTTCCTTTTAAAGGACTACTGGGGCAGCCAGCCTTCTATTTGGCTGGGCTGCTTCCAGATCTCATTTCTCAACCCCACCCTTCCCCTTTTCTGAGGAGGAGGGGCAGCCTTCATATTTTCCCTTTAAGCTGAGCTACAAAAAATAACTGTTTGCCAAAATGTTTTACCTTGGTCGTATACCTTTACTGATGTTTTCTGCAGAATAAACAAAGCAGCAAAGAATGTTGAGGGATGGAGGAAGCGAGGTGGTTGGGGTGGAGGAGAGATTGCACTGGAGAGTTACGGCTGCAGCCACTCAGCTGTAGCCTGCCTTTCAGAAGTGCTCAAGATCTGCTCCCACTGCTCAAGGAGCAGAGCCAGTTGTAAAATCATGTGCAGCTTGATATAACATGAGCATTCAGCCCTGCAGTCTAAGCATATGCAATGCACACGTCACCATAGCATATGTGCAAATTAAGAATAGTGACAAATCAGTCTGATAATACCAAGATCTCAGCTGTTCTTCAGCCATTTTCCTGTTCCAACAGACACAGTGCCAGCCATTGCCATAAGGAAATAGGATTTCTGGGAATAAATATATTGTACTTCGTGCCCTCCAAATTGGAAGCTCTGACTTTGCACCCCACGTAATATCTGCAGTGCCCCAAACTAGGGCTTCGCCATGGGCTATGCCAGCTCTGCGTGTCCAGGTACTGCTGTTGTCTTAGGGAATCAAAGACAGCCTTGTTCACTTTTACAAGCCTTGAGTACCACAAACTTGTGACATAAGAGCATTTTCTGGAGCAAGTGAAAGATCCTGAATTTTGTTGAGATTGTCAATTCTGCTATCTTTTGGAGCAATCAAAATATCCACAGAACTGTGAAGTAGGTTCCACCTCCTGGTTTTGAAGGCAGACAGGAGCTGTTGGGATAAAGACCTCATGTGAAAAGGAGAAGCTCTTTGTGAAAGAAGTATTTGTAAATGTTGCTGCCTATTGAATGAATTCAGTATGGTTTTAATGACATTTTTGACAGCAGGAAATGGTGGCAATTATGCAGTTGTTCACCTCTGTGTTGTCTAAGAACAGTGCTTTGGGCTAGTGGAAACGTTTTTACTGTAAACAAAATCAGTTATTGTTTAGGAGCCTTGAAAGCAGATTCATAATAGCCAGCATAAACCACTTAGTGCAGATGAAAGGGGTCAGGAATCTGGGCAATTCTTAAACAATTTGAGGCTTGAGAGGGAACCTCAGAATCTCTGCTGTGGTCACATACGAATCACAAAGAACATACTGGTCATGTTTGTGTATGCCAGAGGATCAGTTTGTGAGCTCTCCTGCATATGCTGGTGGGTTGAGAGGCACCAGAACAAAAGGGACCATGGTTGGAAAGATCTGCATATTAAGGAAAAGAATGTGGAATGTATGTATTATGTGTAGCAAGAGTGTGGAACTAATGGCTTATGACAGGGATACAACTATGGAATTAATGTGTTTTGGCAGCCAGGCATTAATATGGAATGGACAATTTTGGAGGAAGCAGAACAGGAGCACATAAGTAGTTGAAGCTTGTCCTTTGCATAGGAGCTGTATTGAAGAAAGATTTCTTGCAGATGTATGTATGCAGTTTATCCATATATCATTGCTAGGAAGTAGATAAAAATATTTATTTGTATTTATAGAGTGTGAGAAGCTTTTACTCTCTGTTGAGTTAGCATGAGGAATCCTTTTGAGCGCACATCCTGCCTTTTTGTGTGGTTACAATTAAACTGCCATCATAGTTTCGTTGTTTAGGATTCCATTAAAAATGTTTAGGCTTTTCTATGAAGAAAATGGAGATGGAAGTATTTTTGGCTATCAAATTGGGATTATGGTTGAAGAAATGGCAGAGATGAGGATGTTGCAACACTGTGCAAGCTGGCTCTGAATGGTGGTGAAAATGAGTGTGCCAGGAACAAACCATCAAAATCATAGAATCATTGTATAATTGTAGAATGGTTTAGGTTGGAAGGGATTCTAAAGATCCTCCAGTTCCAACCCCCCTGCTGTGGGGAGTTGCCACCTACTGGCTAGTGTCCAGCTTTCTGTCCACCAGGACCCCCAAGTCTGTCTCTGAAGGACTGCTCTCAATAAGTTTTTCTCTCAGTCTGTACACATATCTGGGATTGCCCTGACCCCAGGGCAATACCTGCACTTGGCCTTGTTGAACCTCATTATTTTCTTGTGGACCCACTTTTCAAGCTTGTCCAGGTCCCTGTGAAGGGCGTTCCTTCCTTCTGTCGTATCAGCTGCAACACTCAGCTTGTTGTCATCAGTGATCCCACACTGGATCCCACTGTCTAGGCCACTGATAGAGATGTTGAAGACTGACAGTCCCAAAACTGATAGTTGAGTGGAGTGCGGCATAAGGTGCACGCATGGTGTTGTGGAAGGAATTGTCACTTACGTGCATATTTCTGCTCTGTTAGCCTACATAGAATTGTCCCCACTGAACTATTAGCTAGAACTCAGTCTCTGCTGTTCCATTTGATGTGGGAAGCACTAGATATAATTGACTTGAGACTACAAAAAAAAAAGGTGTATGGCAGCCTTCAACTCAGCCATAAGCTTGCTCTCTCTGAGCAACACCTCAGCATACCAGTAATGCACGATAGCATTGTTGCTTTCACAGCTGCTATAAAAGTGGCACAAGAACACTGCAGGAGCCTAACATTTTCTTTGCTGAAACCTTGGTGGCATAAGGGAATTGAGCAGCATCGTTGTTCCAGAAGTACTACTGCTTCATAAATGGTATTTTGTTATATTGCTGCCATCCAGTCTTTGATCAAGAGGAGGCATTACACAAAGGACTCTGTAGGATGAAAGCCTACAGATGGTAATATCTACCATGCCTGGATTGGTTGGAGTGGTATGTGTAGAGTGTGTAGATGTTAGATATGGAGTGTGTAGACGTTACCATCCATAGGCTTCTGTTCTGCAGATTCTGTCTGAAACACTGCTTGTCAGCTTAGCTGTGCAATCCCTATGAGACTCAAGGTATCAGAGAAATGCTGGTTAAAAGGGACCTCTGGAGATTTCTAGCCCATCATTCTGCTCAAAGCAGAACTGTTGCCTGGACTTGAACAGGTCAGCAGTGCCTTTGTGTAGCCAAGCCATGGAAATGTCCAATGATGAAGAATATACAACCTCTCTTGGTTATGCATTTTGATACTGTACTACTCTCCTAGCAAAATGTAAGATGTAAGATTCTACGCATTCATTCTGACGTATCTTAAAGACCTAGAGGTGGAATGAGATGTACTCAGTCCTCTGAAAATTTTCCCTTGCAGCTCTAGTTTCTTACTAGAAGGAAACACTGCCTTGAGAACAGTGTTTCTGTCTTCTTGTCACCTGTCCCACTCTACCGCTGGAGACTATGAGATGTCATCCTAAAATCTACGATGAATGAATCGAATGTCTCTCTCTCTACTACTCTCTACTACCTACACAAACTGTCCTTCCCACTTTCCTTTTTCTACCAGAGAGTCGTCCCTTTCTGTTTTCTTAGAAATAAGATCACTTTCACATCTGAAGAAAAAAAAAAAAGGTTTAAGAAATATCTTCAAGATGATCCCCGGTTGAATCATCAGCACCACTTCCTGCTTCACCCTCCACCTCCTTTGAGTTCTCTCAGTCACATACCTGACCTGATCCTAATTAGTCTGTGAGAGTTAGAAAGTTTGCCGCCCATGGTGTGGCTGTGGGCCAGGCAGGCAGAGTTCTCAGTGCCTGGTACTGTAATTGTTGTGAAATCTTTCTTGATGGACAGAAGGTTATTCCTTGTTTAAGATTTTTTTTTTCCAACAAATGTTCTGGAAATATGCAGGAGCACATTTTGGAGCTCAGAAAGTTGACTCTTTAGAGGCCACAGTGGCAAAAAGAAACCCATGTCTTTAATGTTGCTCTCAGATAAGGAGGATCAATAGCACTTTTCTTTCCAGGAATGTTTAAAACAATCTTCACACATTTTGTCCTGCTTTTACAAAACTCCTTATTGTTTTCTAAGTTCTGTTTATGCCTCTTGTCTGTGGACACACTGGAGTCTTTGTTAAGTCCCCAGGAGAAGTATATGTACTTCTAAGATATTAAGACTTGTTTCTCTTGCTTCTCTTTACCAAAACATCAGCTAGTTCTGCAAGACCAGCTCTTAAAAACAGCCATACCTAGGAGATACAGGATGGGCCACTGGTCTTTCTATCATGCTATTACACTGCTTTGTGTAGAGGGGAAACAAAGCACAGCCTGATGGTTTAGGCCACTTCATTTGTATCTTGTTTCAACTGTGCTTTTTTCCTATCCTCTACTAACGGTTCTGTAAATCTTCCAAGGAATGTACTTCTGAACAATAAATGTGTCCATTTGTTTGCTTGGATATTGAAGTGCTGTAATCTTTTCTCCCTCCTGAATTGTCAGTTTCAATATCCATCAACATTTTTGTTGGGGGAATGAAGTACACTGAAAGCAAATGCCTAACAGGCGCTGAAGAATAACTAACATTAAAACCATTATATCAGTGACTTTAATTCCATTGTCTGTGGATCCATCAGGGTGCACTGACTGCTGAGGAATCTGCAAAAGATAACTGGAAACAGCAAAAACATTTTCAGGAAACTTAAATTTGCAACATAATCATCAATTCTGCTTTGGAAAATGTCTCCTGTTTGTTCTTGGTAATTTCTCCAAATGAGCAGAGAGCTGAATAGCAAGGAAGAAATGATCAGGTATAGATCATTATCATGTATCCAGCCTCAAGGTGCTAAGGGTGCATGGGAGTAGTTCCCATCTGATAACAATTTAGGCACCATTATAAATGAGTTGTTTCTGTCAAGGTCCTTGAGAATGGATGGCTGCATCACAAAAAGCAGCTTTACATTTTGGATTAAATGGATTGATGATAGTAATCCCAATAGAAAAAGCATAAGAGGAGAACTGTAATGGGAGCTCAGCAAGCCTCTCAGTTCTGGAATTGATCCATTGGTTGGCAGAGTGGTAGGGGCAGACTGAATGGGTCTTGAGCTTTCTGCATTAAAAATGTATTCAACTTCCTATCAACGGAAATTTTACGTAAAAATGAAGGCTGCAAAAGTTACTTAGTTTTAAAGGTCTCCAGTTCTAGAAGTGTGTTCCTACCTTTTCTGTTACCTTTGGAAATTGTTGTTTATCCATCATAAAAAAATTTGTGGACAAATTCTGCCTTCAAGATCTGTAAACCTGATCAGTGTTTTTAAACCCCTGGAAGCAATGCTTTGTTTATCTCCAGAAGTCCAAGAATAAGCTGATTTTGCTATTTTTAATCTATCCGGAAATATGCAAAGAGGAGAGCTTAATTGCAAACAGACCAAACCTTATATAGGAAATGGGTATGTCCCTTGGGGGCACCTAAAAAGTAATGTCTGAAATTAAATTCAAACACTCTTCTCCCTTGCTCCCTGAAGCACGTACTCTTGGAATGAAAGAGAATGCTGTATGCTAGCATAATATCCCAGCAGTTTCTTTCCATTATAAAATTTAGGCTATCTTAATATTCAATTGACAGATGTTTCTCAGCATGTATGAGCTCGAGGTGACTAGTTGGATTGTTGTTTGTAATGAAATCACAAACACAGAGAGCAGAGGAAAAAGTAGAAAAATAAAAGCTTAATTGCTAAGATCTTAATTTGGTTACCAGAGAAAAAAGAAGCAGGAACACTGCGATTCCAAAATTGCACCCACACTTTTCTCAAGAGAGTGCTACCACACCGAGCCAGCAAACAACACTAAAACTTGGCATCATGAAAGTTCTTCCCGTCACCTGCCCAGTGATTCTGAAATTAAATTACACCCTGTCATAGTTAGCATCCAAAGATGGACCAGACATGTTTAGCTTAACTAAAAATCTCCCCCCGCAAAAAAAATAAATAAATAAAAGGAATTACATTGTTTTTATACAGGCACAGAAGCAGGCTCTGACTGTCCGTGCCATTTTAGTATTAGCTCTTCTACGGTTCACAGCAGGACCATTGAGCACATCGTGTTATTCTGTCTGGATGTGCCCTACACCATGTCATGGGGTTTGGCTAGAGCACTGGACCAAAGCTGTGTTCCTACAGGTTTGCAAACAACCAAATCCGGGATGTGCTCATCCCAGGCATTCACACTGTTGCACATCTGTCAGTAGAGCATGTTTTGCTATACTCTCACCAGCTGAAGTGGCACGGCTGCGCCACCTGAAGAACACAGCATGCTGACCTGCATGCTGAGTATTGCCTTCAGTGCAGAAGGGTCTGCCGTGCCCCATACCATCAGTAGCACTTCCCTGCTCTCTGCACACAGTGTCTCTTGAATCTGATTCCTAGCCTCCCTGTTCCATGGCCTAATAGCCGTAGTGGTCTGGGTAACGTCCTGATTGCTGAGCGGCCTGCTGGCAAGAGTGCACGCAGGGGACCCAAAATCTGTAGATTTATTGCTTCTAAACCAAAAAGTATATTAAAAAAAAAAAGAAGAGATAAAAATAGATGAGGAGCTTGGGGACCGGAAAGGCAGCCAGTGGAGATTAGATGCACTGCTGGTTGACTCATCCAGCTTATTTTATTGTAGCACAGCTCCAATAACGGCTGTATTATTTCAGCTTATGTGCAGTGAGCAGACATTTGTTTTGCATAGAAGCTTTTTCACATAAATGTGCTCCATTTTTCATTTCTCCTTGCATCTCCCAGCTTTTCAGCTGGCAATTGCAAATGAGAGAGGTGATGGCTCCAAAAAAATGTTAGCCAACTTCTCAGCTGGTATAAATCAGCAACACCCCCTGGTCTTTAATAAAGCTATGCAGCTTTATACCAGTTGAATCTGCCCCAACTTTTCCTTTAAAACACGTCCCACCTTATAAAGAGCTGTGTTTTCGTCAGTGGTGGATTCTGAAATTAATGAAAAGTACTGGCCCAGCTGCCTCATAGAGCAAATACAGCGTGCATCTTGGCAGGATCAGCTTTCCAGTGTGTGGCTGCTTTCAGTCGGAGGGACTTCTTTGCCAGAGAACAATAACAGCCATCATATGCTGCCTGTGGGACTTGAGCCGTGACCGAATATCCTGCAGAAGGTCTGCACACGGGCCAGACACTGCATGCTACCCACTGCCTCCCAGCGTCTTTAGCCCCTGCTTCACTTCAGTTCGTTAAAACTGTTGTGTGCTTGCATGTAAGTGGCTACGAGGAATAGCTAGGGAGAAAAGACGTGGAATGTGTGTCAGTCTTCATTAGCTGTTCTCACCTTGCTTCACAGCTTGAAAAGTGCTGCCCTGCCAAGTTGGGCTGCATTCAGAGGCAGAGATTGGAAATAACTACAGGGAAAGAGAAGAACAAGTATTTACCATAACCTGAAAACAGGTGAAACTACACCTACCTCACAGGCTGTGCATTTGTTACAAGACGGTGGTGTTTTGCAGCTTTTAGGGTGTATACAGACTGAAGGAATACTTTGGAATCTGTGTAGCTTTTTAGAGAAGGTTGTTAAAGGGAGATTTTCTGGGACAGAACCTGGTGATCAGGAGGGTCATTTCTGACCCACGTTCCTGTGCATCTCATTATCAGTTCTTGAGCAAGCCAGACTGTGGTGCAGGCAAATGTTGTGTGGCTGCTTAGCTGTGGTAACGAGAAAAAGAGCCTTTATCGCTCCCATGTTTGAGCATTTTTTTTTAGCTGAAGGAAAGTCTGTGGAAGAATCTGCCAAAATGTGACTTTGTTTTGTCAGAATCTTCTCCCTTATTGTGGAAGCTTTATGGTAACAGGCTTTTCCACGGCAATGTTGTGGCCAGGTGCAGAGCTTGCATCCCATCTCTACCAGAGACACACACAGATACTTTAAAAAAAAAAAAAAAAAAGAAGAAAAACCTGAAAATGTAGTGTTGCCATTCAGACAGCTATATAACCAAAAAGAAGGTCCAAATTGATATACAGTCAATTTATACAAGTGCATATGAATTAAATTTACAACTACCTTTGTAACTATCAACTATTTTCTATCTTTAAAAAAATGTCTTCGTTGTTTTTTCATAAACTTGTCAATCTCATGAATATCAAGTGACAGTCTTTTACAGGAATAAGTGGTGAGGTAACAGCAGCGTTGTGTAGGATGAGATAAATTTGGGTATGAAATAAATGACGACCTCCATAGGAGGTAGAGTTAGGAAACTAGTGTGTGGGAAAATTGGAGTGAGTGAGAAGGCAGCAGGGAAAAGGAAGCCACAGTACAAATTAAAGATTGGAAGTAACAGGGCTGGATGCCAAGAGCCTCAGAAAAGAAAAAAATATATATATCCTTGATTAGCTAAACTATTTGTTTTACTATATAAAAACTGACCTCCTCGAAGAGCCCTCAGCCCTGGCCTCCTGGGTGTCTGAGTACGTGCAGGCGAGTCGCTGCCATGCTGATGGCAATGCAAATACTTCAGCAAGAATCTTCTGCCCCATGGATTTCCAGTAAGACCAGGTGCAAACACTTCAGCTGGCAGGATCTCTGCCCACGTCAAGCCTTACATTTTATTCAACCTGGCAATACACACTTTCCTTTTTTTTTTTTTTCCTAAATTGCTGCAATAATCCATTGCAGTTCCATTAGCTATGTGTGACTGTGTGTGTTGAAGGGAGCTGCCGTCTCTCAGAGCAGCCCAGGCATGACTTCCAAAGGGACCAGCAGATAGCACAGCAAGCATAATGAGCCCACTCCCCCAGCTGAGCTCCACACAACCACAGGAGGGACAGGAGTCCCTCAGTCTCCTGCACTGAGGCCTCCATAGGCCCCAGTTCCATTGCTGCAGCCAGCAGGATCCTCCGCTGCCCTGCAGGTACGGAGCTTTTCTGGTGCCCTCATCCTGGGTCCCCAGGGATTATTTCAGCTCTTCTGACCTGAAGACTTTGCCCTACCCAGGAGATGCTTTTAAGCACTATGTTCTCATGGAAAGCCATGGACCAAGCCTGGACCATGGACCAATTACAGTGGGTAATACAAATGACCACTTACATTAAGATGGTGTCAGATGTTAATGTAAGTGGTCATTTGTATTACCCACTATTACTGATAATGTTTTTCTCCCACTCATCCATTCCCAGTGGCATCACCAAGTTGAGTCCAGCCTGTAGAAAGGGAAATTCGAGAGCTACAGAGAATGTGCTTGAGCACCTAACCTGGGTGTGCTTCTAGCACTTGCTGATGCTTTTTGAACAGGAATTGTTCTGCCAAGGATACAACACGAAAGAAGAGCTATTGCAGACAGAGCTGCTTAGAGAGCAGACGGGGAACTGAAACCTTTTGCCAGCAATTCCCCCTGTTACTTGTTCTCTAAAAACCCATCTTCCATCACTCTGTAACTACAAAAAGTCATAAGAGAGGCCAGCTTGTGAAACAGCCTGGTACAATTTAATTAAATAACGTAAAGACTGCAAGTGAAGAACTCTTTAACAGAGAATGGAAACATTACAGGACTTCTTTATGATGGAACAAGATTGAAACAAGCAACATTTAACCTTTGTAAAAACTTCTAGAAGTGAACCTCTCTAAACACCTCTATTACAATCCGAGTTTTATAGGTGGAGAAACAAACAGGTGATTGTATTTACGAGGCCTCTAGCAGGTGTGTCTGTACACATAGTCTACATAGAGCTCTGGTCCTGGAGCTAGAATCTATATTCAAGTTCGGGACTATACCTGGAATCATGGTCAAAAACTGGAGTCATGTGGGTATCTAATTGCACATTTTTGGCCATAAACCAAACCTTTTAATCTGTACTAGTTCGTTCAGATTGCACAAGGCTACAGGGTGAACAAAACATACTTGTATTGAACTGTTCTAGCTTTCCTTGTTTGAGTATATTAAGGAAGATGAAGGCAGTTTGCAGGAGCCTTGAATGCAAGGCTTCCAAGCACTTGAGATTTACTGTGCTTAAAGGTGTATTCCAGCATCCTTTCTCAGGAACAAAACAGATTTGAAGCCCAACCAAAATCAAGTCCCTCAAACAAGCTTAGCTCAGGAATGTGAGAGCACAATATCAGCAGCAGAGGGACATCACTAAAAAAGGAAGAAATAATATCAGCTGCTCTCTGTTCATACTAGATTGTTCTTCCAAGAATCTCAAGTCTTCTGAAATGCCACTAAACTCTCAGTATACCCTTTGGATGGCTGGGTGTTACAGATGAGGAAACAAAAGATGGGAGGCTGTGCAGCCATTGCATGACACAGTGGCATTCAATTTGGGGTGAAGCTGCCTTAGGCAGTCAACACATACTTAATATAGATGTCTATATATGATGTCTATTTTCAGCTGTACTGTACAAGACCAAAAGTGGTCCAGGGCTTCTAATCTCTTTATTTACCTATGAGATTACACAGTCACTTCAGACATTTTTTGCAGGCTTCAACAAAAAGGAATAGAACAAGTTACCAAATTGTTCCAGAAGACTTTTGCAACTGTTGGTGTGTAGGTTTGTTGTTTCTGCAGAGGCAGGAGAGCATCACAGTAGAAAGTGAAGGCAGGAGGGGCTCTGAAAGAGATGCTCATGCACCACAAAACAGTGCATAGAATATGCTACCTAATGGCTAAAGTACACTGAGTGTTCAAAGCCACATTAATGCCACATGAATATTGGCAGCCATTTGTTGGCCAGGAAGAGAGAAATGGAACATTAGCAGTTTCTGAACATGGGCAAGATGCACACATAGGAACAATTTTCATTGCAAGTTTTTAATTCTGCTGGATTTTTTTGGAAGTATCTGCCTGCTGTTCCACCATGATCAGAATGAAGACAAGGAATTGCAGTATGATTGTGTATAATCAAAGAATATTAGGATGTTATAATCACAAACTAAACAAGAGATTTAGGCAAAGTAGACTATGATAGCAAAAGAGAAAAAATAGAAGGCTTACCCTTATCCTGGGCTCACCCACAAAACACCAGTAGAGGCAACCTCCAGAAGAGATCCTTCCCTACTGGCAGTCAGCTCTTAAATAGGTCTAGGAGAGGTGCAGCCAGGCTCCACCCCTTCCTGCAGCACAGGTGAATTGCCTTCAGCTGTGCTCCTCTGGCTGACTCATGGCTCGCCTCAGGTGATCAATCAGAGGTTCAGGCCTGACTCAGCAGTTCCCACACAGATTGGCACAGCAAAACTAGGAAACAATACAAAATGGGAGTTTGTCACATAAGTAGAGTGTGTTAAACTGATTCTGTATAGTATTTTCATCCCGAAGTGCTTGAGAAGTTTGCATATAAATGAATTACTTCCCTGTGGCTTAAGTGCAACTACATTTGGGCTGAAATGCAATTGTCCTCATTGTGCATCCAGTGCTTAAGCTGCTTGTGAAAGATTTGCTATGTTATGCATTTGTTTTTATCCAGCTGTTCAGAATAAAATGAGGGCTTTGCAACACCTGATTCAGATTCACAAATTGGAAAAGGCAGTTGCTAATGCCAGAGGTCCTCCACTGAAATTTCCAAATCAGAATTCAGAGATGTGTTAATACATGGCTGTAAACAATTACAAGCAATAGCATGTAAGCCCTGCTTGATGAGTCTTGAGGAACTGGTGGCATCGCTTGCATCTCTGGAAAATCGCTACTACAGTTGTTAGGGGTGGCAGGTCACTTCGTTAGGAGTTCACTGTGTCCTGGTCTCTCTCTACTCTTCCTCTTCTTCCAAACACCTGTGACTTAAAGAGAAGCCCTGAAGTTGAGAGGGAATTGAGAGGCTAAAGGAATTAAAAGAATTTCATGTTATTTTTCCATCATATAAAATATCAGTAGTTGACGCACTTCCTTCACAAGTTCTACCTTTATATAAGAGATTTGAAACAGCCTAACTCCACACATTTTCTCAGTAGTTCCCAACTTCTTTTGATACTATTTCCTAACTATTCATTTGATGAGGAATAATGAAGCTAGAGCAGTAGAACTACATCTGTATATATTGCGGATGTCTTACATTTATTTATTCCTGCATTATCAGAGCTTGTTTCCCTTGGCAAGTACAGTATGTATAGTAACAAGAAGCTTGATGTACCCTGCCATCTTTTTTGCACTAGTTCCTTATAGTAAAGTTACCTTTACTCAAGTAGAAAATAACAATCAAGAGAGGTGATATCATTTTTTGTACATTCATACTTTTTCCAAAGTCAGTAACAAAGCTGAGACTATTCTGTGATTGTCTCTTATATTTTCTGCTGGATTTCATCCCCACCATTTTTAAGCAAATCATCACCTACAAAATCTAGCTCTGGACTTTGCATCATTGTATTTTCATCAAATGCTCCAGGGATTAAGTTTGAACCTGCCAAATCCCTCCCAATCTGCAAATCATAAATTTGTAAGTGAAAAAAAATTCTTTGTGTTTGTGAGGAGAGGGGGTTTGCCAGACCACTTTGGCAATCACAGCAAGTGGCTTATGGTCAGTTCTCTTAAAAATTAAACAATAATCCAGGAAACCTTTTTACACTCATGGGCAAATGCCAAATCCTTTCTCTCTGACACTTGGATTTTGTTAGTATTCACTGCACAGAAATTACTGTCCTCCAGTTCTGACTATATTGCAAGAGGATTAGCTCAATTCTCTTCTGGGGACAACTCTGTCTCGTGTGTGCCGTTAAGATACCATGGGGCTGCATCCTCTTCAGTGACCTCTTTCATTTTCTGCAATTGTTATCATTTGTAGTCAGAGTCAGCTGGATGTCTTATAGCAGTGCCCTGGGGTTGGCAGGTCACACGATCAAGTTGCACACATCTCCTAGGGCTCTCATTTCAGCAAGTCTTTGTGCCCGCTGCTTCTGCATGCATCTCAGCTCCTCCGTAACCCTGCTGCATACCTGGCTCTGACAGTGTCTCTCCTCAGTGTTTTATAGCTGCTGTGAGAAATTAGCATTTTTGTCTGTCTAGCCAGCTTCGTTTCTTCTCAGGCAGCTCTGAAGCCCTTTACCATGTTATTCTGTGTTGTTTTTTTTCTGCTGATCTTAACATCATCTGATCTGTGTAAATGCTGAAAACTTGGTCCATCATCAAACATCTGCTGTATTTTTGGAGAAATGTCTCAAGTTTGGTGAAGCAATCTAAATCACCAGAAACTGTGATTCTCAATTTGCACAAAATGCGTGTTCTGTTTTTTAAGGGCTTCTGCCAGACCCTGCTGACACATGAAGCATAAGAAAATATTTGGCATCAGCCACTTCCCCAGAGATTTTTCCTCTTGTAGGTAGTGGAAAATGATCCCTCTGTACACATGTATTCAATTCTTTTAGGTCTATTCGTAAGCAAAGGTTTCGTCTCCTTTTTTAGAATACCCATTCTGATGGTTTCACTATGCAGCTTGCGGTGATGAATAAATTCACCTCCTATTTTTACCTCTCCTTTAGGGCATGGGGAAACCATGCCAGTGTTGTAGATTGTGGATGTGGAGGAGTCTTCAAACTCTTTTTCAGGGACTTGATTCCCCCTTTTTCCAAAGCAAAAGGCATCTTGATAAGGCAGAAGACGGCCTCCCTTTTCTCGTATGTTATTGAGGTTGCTTGCCTGCCTGCCTTTCTAGCCCTGCTGCAGGACTGAACTCACCGCATTGCTCTAGAGTTTTACCAGTTTCTGTTGCGGCATGGCTGCTGGCAATGCACAGGCTCACGCACCAATAAGTGCCTTAGGGCCAACACATGCCACTCTGTTACAGAGCACGGGAGGCTCTTTGTACCTCAGACACCTCCATAAATCCTCTCTCTCATAAACTCTCCATGGTGTTTAGTGCTGCTGTCCTTCAGGGCATGCATCTACTGGTGGCACCTTCTAAGGAATGATGGGGTCCTGCCTGTTTATGTTCTCTACCTGGCATATGCCCAACACCTCCACTTACTGAGAAGGGACTTGGGTTTTTGTTGCATGGTAGGGAGAAGGTGAAGCTTGGATACACTGATCCTTTTCCCATCAAGTTCAGGAGAGATCCAGGCCCAGGCCCACCTTTGGTTACCTAGGAAGGAAACAAAGCAGAGTTGTAAAGAGAGCCAGACGCGAACAACGTTTAGGGCTATGTGGCCCCTTCTCACAGGACTATGCACTGTCAAATCTCAACAGCTCACCCTCAGTCACATCATCATGGATTATGAGTGCACAACTGTTGCTAAAAGAGAGCGAGTGAGAAAAAATAATAAAAAGAGACAAAATGCAAGAGGCTTAGGAGGCCCCTGGTTTCCTTAATGGAATTAGCCCTTCCTTTATGAATTCCAGGGCTAAACTCTGTAAATGTGATTCACATACTCCCTCCTCTCACCAAAGCAGAAAGATCTGCTAGACACATGTTCTAAGTGGAGCAGGGGAAGATATGATGTGACTCAAGAGCCTGGAAGGCTAAAAGGAGTAGATGGGGAGAGCACTGCAGCCCTTGATCTTTGCAAGATTTACTGCCTTTGCCTCTTGCAGAGATCTTTTTTTTTTCCCTGGAAAATTGCTAGCTTCTAGCAATTTGAAAAAAAAAATTGGCTGGGGCAGTAAACAAGATCTTTGAAGGGGGAAGGAAGCCAAGAGAAAGTCAGGCCCATTAGTCACGCAGCTGCATTTCCTGTCACAAAGGACCCCAGTTGAGTAATCACTCAAAATATGCTTGTTATTTTTTCCTATTTTACTTCAACTTTCAGCTTGCCAATATCTACTGTAAGAACAAATTAAAACAAGAAAAAGAAGTCTTTTATTCTCAGGAGAGAAAACAATGTAGAAACAGACACTGATTTACATTATTTTTCCTTTCTTTAATTTTCATGGTCTAAAAACACTTCAATCATTTGAGAGGAATGTAAGTAGCTCTGAGTCTGAGGCAGTCCTGGTGTTTTCAGGGTATATCATTTCAGCAGGAGTGTGGGTGTTAGAGTTCCTTGGCTCCATGTCCAGCTGCTACCAATAATTTGCTGCACAACCTTGATTGAGTCATGAATTAATTTATCTGTAATTTATTTTGACTGTATGAAAGGTGAAGATGATAACAGCTTCTGCATAATTGCTTCGTTAAGCTTCACTAATAATGCTTATAAGTAATACTGGGTGTTCTGAAATTTTTGTTCAAGTTTTGTCCAAATATTTGTCTAAAGAAAAACTGGAGTGAGGACTAAAACACATAGACTTTTAATTTAAAGCAGAACATTCTTATGAGCAGATATTAAAAGAACTTAAGTGAAAAAACGTTGGAAATAGGAACTGGACTATGAAATAGGAGAAGGAAAATCTTGCTGACGCAGTATCTTGAGATGCTTAGAGGTAGAAAAATAGAGCAAATGTGTCACAGTACAACTGCTTTTACAGTGTTGGAAGAGGGGGTATAATTGACCAACAGTACCACTTGCCCACATCCAGATCTTAGATTTAAAGACAGTGGCTCTGATCAGTCTGGGACCATCATCAAAAGTACATCACCAAGAGTACATGAAGAAAGTAAAGCCAGAAAAGTGCCCCTTTTCCAGACTGTTCAAGAAAAAAAACTACCTCTTTTACCAGCAAGTAGAACTCCAAAACACCAAAGACCACATTTTATTTACTCAAAACTAATGAGTATGGTGACCAGGCCACCTATGAAGAATGACTGTAAGCAAGCTTCAGGGCACATAACAGGTTGTCACTTATATTCCTGATTGGAGTACCTGCCTATATGGCTACAATGAAAATGACTGCAAAGAGGAAACTCCTGTTTGGACTGTTGTGTAAGTAGAGAGTAGGTGACTGTAGTTTATGGTACAGAATAGCGCAACTTAAAATAATACCACACAAAAAATGACACTTACATTTGCATGTAAGTGACTGGTAATGTCATATAATTCTCTAATTTGCACACATTTGATACTACAGATGTGTGGTGTTTTTAAAACCACAGCTTATGAGCAGATGTGATTTACACAGCAATGGAAATCACAGCCTCCTAGAGCTCATAAAAGGGTGCAAACACAAACAAATGTGAGACTTACGCTATTTGATTTAAGAGAGACTTTGAAAAGCTGTTTCTATGTATTTTGTAAAGCAAGTCAAAATGATAATTTCTGCTTATTTACACTGAATGGAAAGGTAAGAGTCTTGTGAAGCGCGATCCAAATATGAAAAATTCAGCTCCAAATTATGTTTGTAAAGTTCATCCTGTGTCTCTCCAAATGGCAGGCAAGGCAGATGGTGCTCCTCGAGAGGGCACAAGTGGACACTCCCTGGTTTGTGGTCTGAGCTAGCACCAGGCTGTAGGGGTTCCCTGCTGTTCTCACACCAGATGACTTTCACCACTACATACCCCAGCCTCCCAGATCCCCATAGTATCTGACATTCTGTGCAACAGCCATAGCTTTATGTTCCTAAAACTTGCTCTGCTGTGATGTGAGCTTATAAAGGCCATTTCCAGTGATTGTTGGTATCCTCGTAGCTTAGAAATTATATACTGGTATGTATGAATGAGTGGAAATAATTTTTACAAAAGCAACATAAACTTGGAACATCTTCTTCTATGAGTACCACTGTATGTGTACTTAGTGTTACAGGGGCATATAAATCACACATCCGCTACATCAGACTATATAATATAGTATATATATATATATATATATAAATAACCATCTATGGGATTAATTATTCCTGACAAGTATTTGGGCAGCAACTAATATTTATCTATTTACCTACCTGTTTATTTCAGAAATTTGTATGGCTCTGTAGACATAGTACTCGAGTACCTGCAGACCTCTGAACTTTTGATGTGTCTGTTCTGTCCACACGAGTCTGATGTAGATTAATACAATTAGCTCTGTGTAAGTGTGCCACTAAAGTCCTAAGGAGAATGAGTAACCCAGAATAACCTCTGAAGTGTGACCTCTTGATTCACCTCCTGGCTGCAAATAATTTCTCTCAGGCTTACATGGGAAACTGAGTCATAAAGAGAAAGGTCAGATGCCCATAAGCACATAGTTGGCAACAGACAGGGAAGCAGACCTCATGATGTACAGATCCTCAATCTGTGGTGTATGTATTAAATTGCCCTCCCTTGTCTTCAGTGAATTGAAATTGCTCACGTTGTTGGCACTGCAGTGCAGGCTTCTGTGATGTGGATGGAGAAGACCCAGAAAATAGTCACTTAAAAAGAAGCTAAGTTAACTGGAACACAGGGCAGTTGCTTACTGCATTAACAATGGAACTTGTCAGCCTTTCCACTAAATTGCTGAATGAATCTGGGCAATTCCTTCACATCCACAAGCTGCCATTTTTGTAATTTAATACAGGGATAATAACACACTTGGAGGTCCAGGCAACAAATTTTCTATATAGTGCTGCTCCAGTTCTCATTTAAGACAGTGAAATGAGAACAATGGAAAGGAACAGAGAGAATAGTAGGTTTCCCATTGAATTGAATTAAGTTTCTATGATACAACTCAAAAATCTCACTCTGGAAATAAGTGTGGCTGGTGAGAACAGTTGAATTTCCAGTCCCATGTTGATGCAGAGCTGTTGTGCTAGCAAGGGTGCAGCTTTGCAGCTGTGATTTAGGGGTTCTGCACCCCTCACCTGTCAGCATTGAACAAGACTCTTGAAGAGAGGCTGGTGGTCCGTGGTCTGCAAAATACACAAACCTCAGGGCTGAACAGAGCTCATCGTGGAACAGGGGAGAGAACATGGAAAACCTTAGAAGTGGAGACTGCTTCTGCATGTTAACATCTATTTATTAATATAAAAAAAAATGCTGAAACAGAATCCTCTGGGTCTGCCTCTGAGCTAGTTTTCCTTTCCTCCAAATACAGTAGAACTGAGCTGTATGTAGATACGCTTTCAGAGAAAAACTGACTACGAAAGAGTTAACCTGACTAGTGGCAACACTTCAGTAAAAGTGAGAGAGGTGGAACTCAAGTCCAAGTCTTAATAAAACACAGGTGTTTTATTGTTAGGTTAAAAACTCCTAGTCTAAGACTCCAGCAAGCATTTAAAAACAAGGAAAAAATGTGCTGTTGAATAAGAAACTTGGAAAGGCTACAACTGGCCACGTTAGGCATTTATGGAGAATGCATCATTCACTGGCTCAAGCCTACCATAAAGTTCACAGTGGGAAAACAAAACACGTATTACATGAAGGACACCTCTTACAAAATGCATCTGGCCTCCAATGTGTTACACCTGGGATTAACTTCTGATACTCTCCATCACCCTGGCTTTGCTCTTACTACACCCTGCAGAGTGCTCAACACTATCACCTTCCAGCTCCAGCTCTTCTTGTTTCCTGGTCTGTTTGTGGAACTTATGAGGTGGCAGGCAGCATGAACATCACATTCAATGCACTGATAGCTCAGCTCTTACAACTGCTTTTCTGTCAGGGATGGGACCTTTTCCTTTGAATGAGAGAATGGTTGCTACTGCAGAACTAGTGAAAAGATGCAAGGAAATCACTCATCTCTTTATTCTCCTTTTCCCCATTCCCTCCACATCCCAAGGAAGCAGAAAGTCTTAGGAAGCATCTTTCAGTAAACTTCACTGAGTTTGGGTCACAGTGTAAAGTGATTGCTGTGAGCTTTGAGCTTCAGCTTCAAGTTCCTCATGAATTTTGAGAACAGAAGTAGTTACAACTTATTAAAGAGAAGTGGAACATGAAGAACTGGGGAAGTCCGAATGCTCTTACAGTGGTCCGAGGCCTAGGATTGCTGCATTGCAGTACTGGGGCCTTTAATTAGTGTTATGGAGATGGACTGGGTATTTTTGGTATCTGCATAGTGAAAATTATTAAGTGCGCTCAAAGAAACTAATTCACGCAAGAGAAAGTCAGGTATCAGTTTCTCTGGTCTTGGTCTTAGTGATAGAAATCAACTGTCATTACTAGAAGAGAAGGAAAGAAACAGTCCATAAAGGACCTAATAGGACAAGAAGCAGAAGAGTGGCTTTCAGGAATTAATGCAAGATTTTAACAACTGCAATTTAATAGGAGAGAGAGAGGCAGATGTGCAGATGGTCAGAATTTGACATCTTCATTCCCAGCCATCATCAAAACCTGATGTATTTTGAAGAAGCTTTTTGTGAAGATGCAATGGAAACACGGACTGCAGATTAACAGAGGCCTGGGAGGAGAAATCTTCATTTAGAGTATCCCAAAAGTCCTAATAGGAATCTTTATGTCAGCCTTAATTTGCCTAGGATGAGCCCCTTGAGGACAATCAAGAGAAGTTTCTGTCAGCATCTGCTAGCTACTCCTAATTTTAGATCTTCCCTGGCCTTCTCCTTTCCCCCTTCACCCTCTAAGACTGCTTTTCATCCCACTCCTTTGCAGCTGCTGGTTCCTGTTACTAACTTGCGTCAGCACTTCTCGATCTCAGACAACTCTGCTGTCATTTGTGCTTTGCTCTGTGAGGGAAACAACCCATGCTTTCTGTTCCCTCCTGAAAAGTCACCACACCTCAAGCTCCATCAGAGCTAGGTCAGACCCTGTTCAACACAACCTCTGGCCAGCCCAGCACATCAGACTGCAAAAACTGACAAAGCCACTGGTCTCAGTGCTGGGAAATAGCCAAGATCAAAGCTAGAAGCTCGGTTTCTTTTATCTCTCATCAAACTGGCCTTTATTTGTTCTTTACAGTCTTAAAATTACTGTTATCTTTTCTGATGTGTGTTATCACTGTGAGTCACTGAGAAGTAGAGGACAGATTTCCAATAATACGTGTATAGCCAGACTGAAGTGTTGTCAAATTGGCTTGTCTCAGCTCTGAAATAATAATGATGTCAGTTATTGAAATATTCGAGAGAAGTACTTCTATTTGACTTAAAGTGAGCGATGAACTTAGCATCCCATTTCTTATTATTCTCATTGCATGTTAAGAATTCCTTTTCCGAATTTCATTTCCTTTATGCATAGTTATTTTAAACGCCTGGAAACAAAAATCCTTTACAGCTTTCTTCTTTATTTATCAAATGATGCAGTTAACTGCTTGTAAAAGAAACAAGGATCCCCATCTGAGAGAATAATAAATAGGTAATTCATTGCAGGAGAGGGAAAGGAGGGTGACAGGGCTGAGATTTTGCCAATAGCACAGAAAGCAAAAAAGATTAAATTCAGAATACTGAAGAAAGTCAAATCCTTTCCTTTTTTCGGTTCCCTATCTGTACCATCTTTGTGGGTATGTTTTAAGGAACAACTAGGATATGATTAATCTTTTTTGTTTTTTTTTTTTTAAAAAGAGGTAAAGAATGCTTACCCTAACTACTCCTTATTTTTTGTTATTGTAGCCTAACCTAAAAGATTTCAGCACCGTCCCTTTCATAGGTCATCTGTAGCTCTTCTATGGGGAGTGAAAAATACCTGAAGCGCTTGTATGTAGAGCAGCAGGATCCTGTGGCCTTCATTAAACAACAGGCTAGAAATGGGCTTTAGGGGCAGCGGTGCAGATGCTTCCATCCATGGCAGGGCTCACAAGGGATAGGTACAAGTGAGTACAAAACTGTTTGTTTTTTCTTTCCCTTGCATTACTGTGGGATACTTGCAAACATTTAATTAAAGCTATTGTATACATGCTTAACTTGGAGATGGTGGTTCCTTGAAACCGTTACACAGGAGCACCAAAGAAAATACAAGGGAGTCACTGAAGGAAAATACAAGTGAATTAGAAAAGCATAGCAACCGAAGAATACATTTCCCATAATACAACAGTCAAAGGTCATGAGGTCCCAGATGCTCAGTTGCTCATGCATATCTTCTATTCTCTCCACTTGCATGCCTACTCCAGAGAGGGCAAAGATTTAATGAGGATGGGGCTAGCTTTAGCAGTTCTCACCCTTCCTTACACTCTACATCTGAAAGACCATTGAAAACCTCTTTGAAGTTGGAATAGACTCAAATTGAACTGTCCCAGTGCACACATACAATTTGTTTTTTTCTCATCAGGTAGAAAAAGACAAGGTAACTGTTCTCTTCCGGCAGTCCTGGATACAAACAAAGCTGTTGAATCAGACTTATTGAATTTAGGATGGAAAGGAGTTTCTCCAATCCATCTGTCTCTTCAATCTGCAGTAGCTGCCTTTCTCAGAGTCAAACAGTTTCTACTAGCCAGGTCATTTTTTTCTCAGTCCTTAAGAAGTTCAGTCAAAATAGCGTACTACTTACAGGAAGGTTGGCAGGGTCAAAAAGTGACTGCAAAACCAATCTCTGGTTAAAACGCATACATTATCTGCTCAGATGTAGATACCATTAGAACTCAGAAATCTCTGATTTGCTATCAGGACCTTGAAGGTGATTTCAGAGTCAGATTTGTTAAACTTGGCGGCGGTATGAACACTGTCATTTGTCATTAGCAGAGCTAACTGAGTTGCTCCAAGTCCCACTTAATCTATCCAGCTCACTACCCTACAGCTTCTGACCTACTTAGTCACTTCCTGCCTCTGATTTTCACCCAAAAACCTCTTTTCTGTGTTGGTCTGTGTCTGCCATTTAATCTTAATCAAACTTCCTTAGGCTTCCATTACTGTCAAGTACAACTCCTCTCACTGCAACATGCACACTTCTGAGTGCAGGAAAGTTGATTTACAGCCAACAGTCTACCTCTTCTCTTACGCTCTAAGTTCAACTTAGCTTTGTTTTTCTTCCTGTATGAGTCATTCCTTCCCCTCTTTGAGACACCATGCCACACTTTCTGATCCACCTCCATTCTCAGGGGCTGAGAAGCTGCAGTATACACCATTCTTGTTGAGATCTGGATAGTTATTACCATGAGTGCACAACTACTGCATGCAGATTCAGAAGAAACTGAAAACTAAGAAATTTAGTTGGTCACAGGCTGCTACAGAAAGTCAAGTATTTTAATGTGCTTTTGCTTCAAGCCAGAAATTATAACCTGCTCTTTCCCTTTAAGTCTTTCTAATGAGCTACTAAAGCAAAACACAACCACTTTGTCTGTGTCTCCCAAACCTTGCATGTCCCCTGGTGCTTCGGGGCACCTATTGTAGAGATGCTGTATTACAGAGATTAATGCTGAATTATAGAGATGCTGTACACTGGGCACCAGCTTACGGATTTCCCAGTTGTCAGGGGTTTGCCCATGATACTGTAGTGTACCTTTGAACCAGAGTTCCTCAGGCAGTTTCCCTTTATGACCAGAATCCAATTTAAAGATGTTAACAGAGTGCCATGGTGACTTTTGCTTGCACAAGGGCACTAGCTGGCCTGGTCTGTTGTTTCCACAGCTTCCTTTACCAGCACAATGAAGCTCAAAGGGACTGGGCCCTGTGCTCTTTGGATGTCAGACACAGAATATTTGATGGCAACAGCAACTACGTGTAAGCCATATGAGAGACGTGCTTAGTCTCTCCTTGCCTTGTGCTCTCTCACAGCACTGTTTTCAATATAAGCACTTTTGCTTTTTCCTGTACTCATACTCACACTCTTGATTCTTTGTCGTTGATGTTAACAAGCAGAGGGTATACGATCATTCACTGAGGGTAGCTTCCTAATAAGAAGAAAAATACCATACAGATTGAAAGGAGGAATTAGCTACAGGCCGTTCTCATTAAGCCTTTCTTTCAACTTATCTCTGCTTAAATTGTATTTTTGAACTGCAGTCACTGTACGGCATTGTAAGTTGAAAACAACCACTTGAGTCCTTTCCAGTGAGGCTTTGAGTGGCCCTGATACTGTGCTTGGAGGAGAGATAAGCAGCGCATTGAAGTTGTGGTATCGCTGTCGCTGAGGGCAGGGAGTGAATGGAAACACAGCCTCCCTCTGGCACTGCCTCGCTCTGGCTAGGGGGAAGGATCAGGCCAAGCAGACCTAGTTCACATGCAGCAGGAGGCAGCGGCCTCCCAGCTGATGACAGATTAGACTCAGGGCCTGGGTAGTGGGAACACTGTGATTGGGCTTCAGCAGCATCTGTCTCCAGCACTAAAGGAATTACTGCTGCAGGCTGTGATTTTCTCAGCAAACTGTAATTATACTAGGAGCCTCATTCCTGCCATTTTTCTTGACAACTTAAGTGAAGGGAAAAAAAAAAAAAAAAAAAAAAAAAAAAAAAAAGTGGGTGAGGGAGCAGAGAAGCAGAAATTGTGAAGGGAGCCGGAAAGAGGAAAGAGATATCTGTTTTTATTCAGCTCACCTCAGTGGCTTTCTCTAGGCTTCTTAGATCCACATGAATCACAGCCCCTTTTCCTCAGAGTCCAGTGCCAAGGTGTAACTCCCAGCACTGCCTTGCACACCACTGAGTTGACAGGGTGCATCCTCCCTGTGCACTTTGGCCATGGCAGCTGAGCTGAGCATGCCCCAGCACCCCAGGCCTGGCAGTGCCCTTGACCTGTAGTAAGGACCAGACTCCAAACCCCTGAGAAGGAACAGCTGAGGCAGAAACGAGGCCATGGGGAGTGGGCAGGGGGAGCTGGAGCCTGGATTCCAAAGCTATGCCTAGGATCTGAGCACTGGCAAGAATTGTATGTGGCGGCTCTGTGTTTTAAAAGATAGAGGAAGATCTGTGTACGTTTGAATTCTCAACAACATCTGATACATTTTGCCAAAATAATGATGTCAAAAAAGAGCAAAAATGTTTGTAAGACTTCTCTACCAGAAGAACCTTTTTGTTTCTGCAATTGTAACTCCATAAAAGCTTGTTTATCATTACTCTTTTCTTTGGTCAGGATTTTTTTTTTTTTTTTTTTTTTTTTTTTTTAATGATTTAAATCTAGGAGAGTAGGACAGAAATATTTAAGAGCAGTGTATGCCACCACAGCTTCACCATCCAATACTTAAAAGGTCAACAAGGTCAAAACAATTGAAACTAATATACATGCTCTTTTCTTAACTTACCGTGGGGCTTTAATGCAATCCAGTATACTGTGAAGGCAGGAGAGCCTTGTCTGTGTCAAACAAACTACATCAAGTATCTCCTCCCCTGGAAGAAGGCAGAGCCAGCCCCTGCAGTGCTCCTGTCCATCCAGCAGCATGCTGGGGAGAAAGCACAGCAGCATGCTGCAGACCCCTGGGCAGGGAGCCCTGCAAGCAGCAAATTGGCAGCAGATCCCCATCTGCAGGCCCAAAACCTTCAGATATCGGTGGGAAATACATGCATCTGGAATTGTCTGAAACTGGCAGAAAAAGCTTGAGACAGAGTAAAGAAAGGAAGGGTTAGAAGAAAAGTGGAAAGAACACTTCTTACACATTTCACTTTCTCTTCCATCTGTGTGATGTTGCTGTGAGCTATTAAACAGCTGCAGTGCTCTGCCCCAAAAGGAGCTGTGTTTCAGTAGTGAGAGAATGAATCCTACATCTCAGTGCTTCAGAAGCCCCGTAGAATGAGCAGGGTGATAGAAATATGTTTCTTTGATTCACTATAATGCTAAACACACTGGAGCAAGGCACTTGGGGCAGCATGCAGAGGCCTGCTGGAGCTCCTCACACCTGAAGCCCCAGTACGTAGTACCTGTTCCTGACCCATCCCTTGTGCAGTTGGCAAGTCCCTCTTCTCTTTTGTCTTCCAGGCAGACAAGCAAGTGTTGCTTTCCAGCTCTCCAGCGCTGGTTCTGAAATTTAAGGAGGGCAGATTGCTCAAGCAAAAGTTGTTTGCTGACTGCAGGACTTCATAGCCTGGGAAGATAAGGGTCGTGTAGGAGGACTGGAAGCAGGAGGAACAGGCATAATGCAACTGCCAAGGACTGAGCAAGAGAACTTTTTTTTCTGCATCCATTCAGACGCCCAGCTATTTTCTGCTCCGTTCCTGCAGTCAGCATGCTCCACCTGCTTTTACTTAACCATTTCCTGTTTACTACTTCCAAAAGCTTTCTGGTGCAATCAGTACTCTGCTGCTAGACTGTCTTCGTCATCCTTTTTTGACAGGCTTCACTACATTTTCTTCTTTCTGTCTTCTCTGTACACAGACCTTTCATTCTGTAGAATTGGGGTGGGGGTGCATGTATGCATGCATGCCTGCACGTGTTTCCGATGGCCAGATTCAGTCTAGTTTTGTCAGGAAAGTATTTGTTCGCTCACACACTTGTTCTTTCTCACTCCGTATACGTTGTCTTTTTATCCTCCTGCACATTGCTTTCTGCAGACTCACCACAGAAACGAACAGTATCACTGTAAGCACGTTTACCTTACTGTAGGACAGAGGACACAAGATAGAAGAAAGACTCTTCCTGTTACTTTCAAGAGTTCAATAGTTCTCCCACAAACAAGAGATTTATTTCCTGGATAGCTTGCCCAAGATTCACATTTTCTAGTTCTGAAAACAGTAAGACAGTTCCCTTCAGTTTGCTGTTCAGTTTGTTAGACAGGTAATGCAAGGTGTGAGGAGGCAGAAGGATCACACAGAGAAAAATAAATCCCTTTCTAGATGTAGATGGCTCCCACAAGACCCCATCGCACACTCAGACATGTCTTAAAGAAATCACTACAAAATTATGCATGCTTCAAGCCTGCTCTTTTGCCATACTGTAGATAACACTGCAGCCAACACTAAAATCAAGTTTATTTGTTGCTGCTTTTGCTGTTTGTTTACTTTTTGTATTTCTCTTCTGGGGTTGTGAAAATATATTCTTCAGTTTCCTCTCGGGTTCTCATGCTCTTGCACAGCACTGCAATGTTTGGGTTGTGGTGAGCACTGCAGGGGAATGTTCCCTTCTTAAAATAAATCATGGAAACATTTCTGTTGGAATCAGGGCTTGTAAAAGTTTATGGGTTGTTTTTTTGGGTTTTTTTTGTTAAAAAAAATATATATATATATCAGGACAGCTTTGACCTGACAACAAATCCTTTTTTAAAGGGATCAGGCTTGTGATGTGTGTCAGCATATATATATGTTTCTGGCAGTACATATATATACATATATATGTGCACACACACACCAGTATATATGCCAATTATACTGGTATAAGTGAGTGCTGAAAGCATCCTCAAAGAATGCTTGATATGTTGTCCGAATCAAACAGATATGCAAATTCCTCTGCTAGCCCTGTTGCAAATTAATGTAAGCCAGTGGTGCTCAGGCTGATAGTTTTCCAGAAGAAGGCAGAGGTCCATGAACATACATTGGTATTGTCTCCATGCTGTTCCACACTTTTGAAGTGAAGTTGATGGGCTCATGCTCATATTTCTGAATTTCTTAAGAACAACACTAGAACCATCCTGCTCCAACTACATCATAGGGTGGCAACTGTGCCCATGACAGGGAGTTAGAACTAGATTATCTTTAATGCTCCCACCCAAGCCAATCTATGATTGATGCTCTAGTTGTGTGATGCTATGTAATGATAGCACACTTGTGTCTGCTAGGAGGTATGACCTGGACATCACTGATATGCAGAGAGCTATCTGCCGTAGGCATAGCACAACCCCACTTAAATCAAAATTTGCTGAAGCATCACTCAAGCAGTCTGTGAGCAGCTTTATGAATTTTGTTTTTAAGCAGATGTAATGCTATAATACAATGGAAAGTACAGCAATAATAGCAGAGTGACACAAACCTAAGCTGCAGCAAATGAGAAGACAAATACAGCAGCCATAGACACAAAAACAAAGGAAGAAAGACTGCTTACCTTTGAAAGGTCTCCAGTAGGCAGGGATCACTAGTAAGATACCTTTGCCTCTGCTGCCAACCCTTAAATGAGGTCCTGCCTCCACCCCTTCTGATCACTCAGGTGCATTGCATGCACCTGAGCTCTGTTGGATTGGCTCTGTCTTCCCACCAGGTGCTCACTCACCATTTCAAGCCATGACTTAGCATTTCCACTACATCATGAAAGGAAGCAGTTGTTTTCTGCACAGAAGTGTCTTTCAGATTGGCCCAAATATGTAAAATGTCTGCTTTGGTTCCCATCCAGCCCAATTCATTCAACGGTTTGTGTCAGGGTACTTGTCATCAGTAGCAATTGCCCAGAGTGAGTCACACCCATGCCATGATGTGTTTTCATCTTCATTTTATAGGGCACAACCCTGGCAAATTCATGGCCGTATTGTACCACACAGCTCTTATAACAGCAGCTCCTTTTCTTCTATCCAGCTGTCAGTTCAAGAGGCAGCTACTTCCAAAAGAGACTCTGTGATTCGGTGCCCATCTTTGTTTTCCAGATGTTTCTTTCAACACTCTGTTTTCCGGATACTTTGCACATTTTGTGCATTCAAAATATTTTTGCCTCTCTCCCACCCCTAAAATGGTGGAAAGTTGGAATATATGAAAATGTAAGCAGAATGAGACTGGGACTGCATAGGACTCTTTCCAGGAAATGGGTAGAAGGTTCATCAGATGAGTCACTGAAACCTTAGATGACTAAATTCTTGTAGAATAAACTGTCAGGAATATGATACTGGACAGGATATTTAGAGGGAAGGAGAAACTTCTCAAATAGCTCTTGTTTGTTTTCTGTTAGTGATTCATTCCTAAGGAAATTGCCACATTTCTGGCCGGGACAGCAGCAGCACAGAGACAGTGCCAGCCTTCACGTGCAGTGTGCTGCGGCGCCCGAGGCCTTGCAGAGCCCAGCGTTTGGAAGCATCACTTGTCCTGCCCCTGGGCAGGTCCTTCAGCTCCCTGTCCCTCCCCACACCACAGGAAGGCGGACTCAAGGCCTGACATGTTTGGATCACCCTGAAGGTCTAAGTTTTGAAGGCAGAGAGCCTGTGAGGAAAGTCTGTACAGAGCCAAAGTGAACAAAATAACGCAGGGTCACCAGTGTGCTTCTGCCATCTGAATCAATTTGCCTCTTTCTTTATATACCAGCAGGTATGAGACCAAGAGGAAATGAAGGCATTAAACCTCCAATTTCTAAGTTCCTTTTAAAAATTTCCCTTCCTCTACCTGCTCCAACCAGTAAACCAAGTTGTATCAATAAAACTGGACCAAAGCTCTGAATGTGTGTTTCAGAGAAGGCCTTGAGATTTTAAGTGCCAGTAACAACAGAAGCAGTCAGGCTCCCTCCACAGCTACCTCCAGAGGAGCTGAACCAGCATTAGCAGCAGCGGGAAATGTTTGCAGTAGTATTCGAGTGTGGAGAAACCCCAGCATTCCAGCAAGCTGCTGCCAGTTCCCATTTTGGTGAGTTTGACCTAGAGCATTTAGCATTGCAACATCAGTTCTGCGTCTCATAATGCCGCTTACGTAATGAGCTCTCATTTGGTTCCTATTAAAATCACAGTCTTCCTTCTGCAAACCACCGCTTGTAAAAATCAAGCCACCCAGCTTTTCATTAGATTTTAATATGGGAAATAAATAGTCCTAAATAGTAGGATGCACGCCATAATCATTAGACAGAGAATAGGTGTCAATTTTTCCCCTCTTGGATATATGAACTTCAGATCTCAAAGTAGGAATGAGGAAGATCTGTTAAGGGTTACTGAATCCATCTCCTGCAAAACCACGGTGTAGTTACATCCCTATGGTTATTGCTCAAACAATATACTGATAAAAAAGAGAGCCTACAGCTCTTCGTAGTCACAGCAGCAAGAATTCTCCTAAAGGCTGCAGAAATGGTGTGTCGCTCTTTTCGGATCCCAGTGCCATTACCTGTCTGAGGCAGTGCAGAGCAGTTCCTTGTATTATATATACCAGGACTTTGAAGAATTCCGTTTCAAATATCTCAAACAATGGGGGTTTCACCGCTTCCTGTGGGAGCCAGTTTTGCAGCCTAACTCACTCCACCATCTGGAGTGTTTTCCTGACTGTCTGCCTGCTTGTAATTTTCTTTAGTTTAGTTCAGTTTAGTTTCTTTCTCCGTAAAGGTGACTCGCTAAACTTTTCTGTTGTGTGAAATTCATGTTCCATGGTGCTTTTTTTCTTTTTTATGATAATAAAGAAAAACCTGAAAGCTTGATGGTTTCTTGTCTTTGCTCTTCCTTCCTCAGAAATAAGAGTAAGTTATAAATAAATTACGGCTTTTCTCTTCACTCATCTCAGAGGCTTACCAGGACTGCCAGTATGACTGCTCTCTTTTTATAGGTGGGAGAACTAAGCACAGAGCAGGAAACATCATTCAGCGAGCCGGTGGCAAGACCTGGGTTTTTAGCCAGGTCTCTACAATCATAGTGCCCTACTTTTTTTGATATATATATATATATTTTTTTTCGGTCCAATCCAATTCCTCTGGTGTTGTTGGAGTACCTAAAACAAGCTTTCTGGGAACTTTATTCAGAACTGGAACTGAAAACTCATCCTGCTGAATATTTAACAGTTACTATCTTTCTGATGTGTTTGTTAAGCATCCTAATTAAGTACTGATACATAAAACCAACAAAGCACTTTAACAGACTGATTCAGTCCCTAGGGCCTTCCGAGCTGAGTTTCCTCCAGCTAGCCTATGTTTTCCTGTTTGCAGATTGTCCAAACTGAACGCAGTGTATAACAAGCATGCTGTTATCAGTGCGCTGCAGAGAGATTTCCTTCCTCCTCAGTGCCACCATGCTTACTTCACCTGTTGTATTTCCCTTAGCAGCGGTTTTTGGTAAGCCCATTTCTCAGAATCTGGATAGGTACTGAATTATAAATCTTCTCACATGGGACAATAACACCGCAATCAGTTCAGCACAGAGTACCGTGTAGAGACTGATACCCAGGCTGGCACAGCACTGCTCATCTGGGCCTCAGCTGCCCTCAGCAGCATAGCGCCCCATGAGCTGCTTGCAGCCACGGCATTACACCTCCCTGAGGACATGCCCTACGGTCGCTGCCTACCCAGCTTGTCCGTGCCACAAGTGTCTCAGCTAGATGTGCCTGAGCACACGAGACTTGTCTTTTCCCAGCCCCCTCTTGGGGATGACGGTGACAAGCTACTTCAGTGTGGCTGGCAACCTGGTTTCAGAACTGTGCCAAGCTGATCCCACACTGAACTGGTGACACGGATCCTGTGCCCAGTGCAGCACGTTGTGTGGCTCAAGAAATGGAAGTTAAAGATGCAGTAGGCAGAGTCATATACTGTCACCCACTTTTGAAGCATGCCAGTAAGTGAGTGAAGCCCTTACCAGAGGAGTCGTTCCCCCACTTCTCCTCCAGGCCACCTTTATTCCGGATATCATTGAGCCAGAGCTGGAGGATTTACCGAAAGCTGTGAGGCTGCTGAAGGTCACGGAGCGCATTGTCTTTGCTTTCAGATTGAGTTTGAGAAATTACCGGTGGTGTCATGCCTGTGCCTCCTGGCCATGTGAATAGAGGAAGCTAACGAGCAACAACAGATTACATAAAGCAGGGAAATCCCCCTCCAACTTCTCCCCTACTATCTCAAACTGAAGTTGATTTGCATGCGTACACTACAAATAACTTTGCAATGGCTTCTAGCCTCATGAAAGAGTTACATGTGCTTGCCTACATGCGCTTGCCTATAATCATTTAGGCCAGTTCCACCAGTTGAATCACTCACAGAAAATAAAAAAGGCTGAATGAGAGCCTTTGTAGAAATCTAAGCAGTTTTATGTAGCGTCAGCCTACTTCAGGTAAGGACACAGCTGGGTAATGCTATTCCACGTGAAATAAACAGGAACTGTTCAAAACCTATTAAGAAATAGTGGCTATTCTAGAAAATGTGTGCTAAAAAACTATATTAATGTTTATAATTTGTGATTATGGATGGACAGACAGGTGGGTGGATGGTGTCTTTCTTTAGCTAAACTTGCAACTAAGCTTCCAACGCAAACCCTGCTTGGTGGAAAATGAACTCTACTGAAACCCGGAAAAAAACTGCAGCATTCTATCAATGAAAATGATGGCCAGCTACTTTACAAAATCTGAGATTCATTAGGCCTAGCACTCCTGAGCAATGCTGTTCAAGAAGCAGTGGCATTAAACATACCTTCAAAATTCCTGTGATTTCTTTTAAATGCTGTGGTGCAACAGAAACAAATGAGCAATAAGGGGACAGGATGGTGAAAAAAAATGCATATTTACTGGGTTATCTCTGGCCCAGAAATCTACTTGGTTAATCTGACATTTACAAAAATCTTTTACATTATCTTTAATGCTCTAAGAATGGCAATATTTGTAAGCCTAGCACATCATGTCTGCAGAATGCCTGGATTCTTTTTGAAGAAAGATGGTTTTCTGTTCTTTTGCTGAGGGACTTTGCCAAGTTAAAAAAAAATGTTATTTTTCCCATTAACTGGTTTCTTGTTTTGTTGAGTTTTAGAGCCGAGGGTTTTTCTATTGGTGGTTTGTTGGTTTTGGGTTTTTTTTAATTTATTTTTGATAGATAAGAACATAAAGTTTCCAAACTTTGGAAAGACTATTCTTCTACTCACTTTCTTAGCTTTCTGCTGAAATAGTTCTTCAGATGCATTTGCTGCTAATCCTCTTCCAAAGCTAGACAGAGTGCAGACAACTGCACTGGTCATTCTTCTCTACCAATGAATTCACAGAACAGATCTTCTGTACATTTTCTGAGTTTCAAACAAGCTCTACATTAAAATAAATAAAGCTGGCTAGGGAAATAATTTTTAGTAATGCTATAGATGTCTTACAGTAGATAGCAAAGTTGTTTTAAACAGTCACATTTGCATTGAGGAATTCATCAAAGATGTATAGGCCAAAGTGCATTATGACTATCATCACTGTCAGTATAGTTATAGCAGTTTGCTGAAGGAGCAACTCTTTTCTAGGGTAGCCAGTTTTCATATAGTTAACAAGGAGGGATAGAGAAGAGAAGGAAAACTGAGATACAGCTTACCTGTACAACCCGTGTAAGTCTTCTGATTCTTCTATGATATCCCCTCTGTTAATATGAATCATGTCATGACCTGTTGCAGAGGAATACCTTGCCTTTCACCCTCCTCCTTTCAGCTTTATTGACTTTATTCAGAGCTTTAATGGAGCACAATAGGGACCAGCCCAGATGGGAGTTGGCTGTTCTGTAGCCCTTGGGAGCTGCCCACTCCCCGGGCTACAACAGAACTTGTCACAATGGATCAGCTGTAGAAATCAGAAGAGATGTACATATTTGAGTAGGAGCATGATACCTTGCAGTGCACTTGATAGCAGCAAACAGGAGGACATGGCACGTTTGTGACTGCTTATTCATTTTTACCTTCGATATTTTGGTTTTAATAGCTTCGTGTGTCTCTGGTTTGTGTTCTCTCCTGTCAATTTGTAGGTCGATCAGCGAGGCTTTTTTTTCTTTTCTTTTCTTTTTTTTTTTTTTTTTTTGTCTCCTCTCACTAACAACAGTCTATTTTCAACATTTTAATCACAGTAATATAATATTCTTTGTTTAAACATTAAACTACATCCCACTACAGCATTTACAGCCATTGACATGGGACTAAGACTAAGAGTGGAACAGCTCATACTGGTTAGGAAGAAGGCTTTGCTCTCAGCCTAAGTATTACAAAGGCAGATAGGGTGCAGCCATAATATTTGCTCTGAATCCAGCACAATTTGCTAATAGTTGGAAAATACACTGGTATAAGCTGTGCTCTGTTTAACTCTAAGAAACATGTTTGAACTGTAAAAAGCAAACTGTGGTAGAGATGTCAGTCCTTTTGCAAATTCAATTCTCTATTCACAGGCAGCAGCTACCAGAAAAGTTTTACTGGGAAGCTAGAGTGACACAAAGGTCCTCAACAGCAATACACTGGCCCTGGGAGAGCTGGACCATGCGAAGGTTTGGCTCCAAAGCACTAGAGTAGCATCAGAAACTTTGCTGCACAGATTCAGTCTGGATATTGGTAACTAAAAGGACAGCCAGGCAGGCAGCAGAAAGAGGACCTCTACATATAAGTACATCCATCTTCAACCAGTCCGTGAGATTTACCTTGATTTGTTTTGTGAATTAAACTGGTTTCCAAGTGGCTGGAGGAAATGGTGACTTTGTCATTTCATTCTTACATGTTGTCATTGAGGTGTCTGTCTTTGCTGTGTGTTTCAGATGGAAAGAATATTTCAAGTTTACCCTGGGATGGAATCAATCCTGCCATGCAAACCATACAAGTGAGAAACACTGCCTTGAGAAAAGCTTTACTCAACATCACCGATGAGACTCCTGGAGATACACCCAGTCTATAGAAAGGTCAAATGCAATCTTCGCTGAGAAATGAACAAACAGCCCTGGTTTTCAAAAATCCAGTGAAGCAGATGTTAGACATTCTTCTTTTGCCTCTTTGGAGACTAAAATAAAAAACAAGTGCTGTTCTTCTTAATGTGGGCCACATTAAACCTTGGAATTATGAAATTTTTGAATATTGCTCAGGTTTAATTAAATTACATAGTAATAAAACTCTATGAACAACAGACATGTCAGTGAAGAAGCGCAGGCCTCACAAGCCTTCCTAATTCACCCCGACACCTCAGCAGTCAGGAGGAGGAGGCAGTCAAAAACATAAAGCACTGGGTTTCAGCTGCATTATTTACTCACACCGTACTGAGACTGAGAGAATGTATGACTCGCTAAGGGCTGCTGAAGGCAGTAGCTCAGCTGTGACTTACATCAAGTTGTTCCTGACATGCAATCCTCAGATCCCTAAGGGAAAGCTGTGTATGTGCTGAGTTAGTGATGGCTGCTGCACAGTCACCATCAGCCCAAGACATGGTTCAGTGCCCTGCAGTCATGGGGAAGGCCTCACTGAGCATCCTCATGGAAAGCAGAGCACCCTGCACAGAAAAGTGGGAGGTTCAGGTAACCCAGCAAGGGGATCAGCGCTGTGGTGAACAGGTTGCCATCTGCTGTTTGCTGGGCAGGTTTGGAGTGACCAAGGGTGTTCCCAGCCTTAACAAGGCCCCTGTTAAAAACCACTGTGTACCCTTACAGCTGCACTGTGGGAGGCTGAAGAGTTGTCGGGGTGAGGAAGCCAATGTCCCTTTGCTTGCAGGCACCAAGCAGGCTGGTGGGGAGAGGGCTGCTGTGTAACTCTGCCTGCTTGGGCAGCTTTGTGCTCTCCTTGAACAAGAAAGTTTCCAGGTTTTCATCATAAGCAAGCTACTCCATTTCAACGTTACTTTTAAAAGCTAATAGGTTTCACTCTGGAGAGGAGCAGTTCTCCAGCTTTACTGATTTTATGCTTTAAAGAATTTTCTTTTAATTTCATTTTAATTTTGTTTTAATCAAAGTTTAGATTTCCTTCTTGCCAGTGTTGCACTGCTGTCCAGTCAGTCAAACACTGCTGAACTTGCTTGTCGCCATTTTATCTGGATATCTTGTAAATATTTGGTAGAGCACTCAGACACAGAAGTGGTTTTTGCTCTTACAGTCACATGCCTGGTTCCAGGACCTTTCAGAAGTACAAAAGACCGAAGGCAGGGAAAATTCCACTGAGATGCATTCAAGTCTCCAAGGAGCAACTGGACTCTGTTTAGACTAAAATTTCTTGCTGCTGATTCTCTCCTTTCTTCTTTATTTAAACATGGAAGGATAGAGGAGGGAAGTTGCAGGGTAAGGGTGTTTTTTTTTATTATTATTATAAACACTGAAATACAAGTGCTGTATCACTTGTTTCTCTCATATTACAGGAACATTTGCAGTTAGAGAGGGAGATAAGCTTTTTAATGCTCTCTGCAAAACCTGGGAAATTTCCACCCTAGTTCTAAAAAGTGTTACAGATATTAATGAATTAAAGCTTAATCCCCTTCTTCTCAGTCCTGTGAAGTAAGGACTAAATACAATTTAAAGACACGGATAATGAATCTAAAAAAGTTGTAAGTGCCTTGCCTGAAATCACTCAGGCAGAGTGGCAGGAGGACTCAGGTCTTTGGGTCCCAGCCTTCTATCTTACATCACAGCCAGCATAGTTCCCTGCCTTTTCAAGGCTTGCTGTACTTGCCCTTCTGGGATATAGCGAGTACATGCTGGCATCGTACCTGGACATGTCCTTGCTTTTTTCCCCCTGGGACAACAGAGACCTCCCACAGAGTCACTCCTGTGAGATTAAGATGTTGAAAAGATCAGAGAGGGATGTAAGCAGGGAAAAGGGAAAACAAGGCGCTGCTCTGCTCTGAGCTCATCCCGCCTCTGCTGTGGCAGAGGAGTTGGTGAGCAGCCTCTAGCTTGTGCTCCCATAATGGGTTCAGGCAGGGCTGTGGTAAAATTTTTACAGTTTACAGTCAGAGGGAGATCTTGACTGACAAGAACATTGGACAAATGAGCCAGTGAGCCACTCTCCTGTATAAATACCTATGAGTTCATTATTCTCCTCATTGTGAGTCACAGTTCTTATTATCAGAATTCCACAGCTATTGCTGCAGCCATTCTCCAGGCCCTCTTCTGAAGAGAGGGATAATCCCAGCCAGTTCCTCTCCGGTGGCATGAGTCAGGTTTTTACCAGGGCGATTAATGGACAGCTGAGAAGAGCAATTCCAACACGGATGAGCCAAAAGCAACGTCCACATGACTCATCAAGTGAAAGAGTAGGAAAAAGGGAGCAAAACCAGTTGAGAGCCGGGCAGTCCCTGCTGCCTTCCCCATGGCCCAACCCTGCAGCCCCTCACAGTGCCTTTGCCCTGTTCGTGCCCTGGCCAGCCCAGCACTGCAGCAGCTCTCCTGCCAAGGACCCAGAGTACTCGCAGATGCCTTGCACAACACTCACTTCATTCCTGCTGAAAGGCAGCCAGGCCCAGACTGAGACATGGCAAGCGCTTTACTGCGCCTGGCAACACTACCCAGATGCCGAGAACAAATGGGGAAGAAGGGCTGTGTAAAAATGCAGGGGAATTTTCACATAGGCAGGATGTAATTAGCAGAGCTGGAATTTGGCCAGGATGCTGGGGTTAAAGCACTGGCTTGCAGGTAGCACAGTGGGAGCTTTCATAACTCTCATGCTCAGGATCTCCCATTTCCATCTTACCTAGAGGATGTCAGAGGACTGCTCCCCATTTAATGTTCCAGACAGCTTTCTGAGCTCTGACACAAAGGGAAGAGTATCAGAGAGTGCTGCAGCTGCAGTGTGCCATGGTGACAGCTGGCAGGACCGCACCCCGATGGGCTGCAGCACCATCTCAGCAAAGCCTGGCACTCTGCATCCTGCCTGTGGGCTCTTGTGAGCATGCACCTGCCTTGCTCAGCTTTAGGCCCTGAGCTCCCAGCAAATAGATAGAAAAAGAGATGAAAATAGGGCAGCCCCTCATATATTAATTGTGAGAGAGGGAATACTGCTTCAACCCTATTCCCTGCCACAGATCAGAATTGACATCCAGCACTCCTCCCCAGTGAGTACCACTGAGCTTTCCGAATGTGCCTTGTTAGTAATAAACTGCACTTTTTAAGAGTTCATGCCTCCTCTGTCCTTCCAGCTGAGAAATCACATTCAAAGCAGCAAAACATTTTGTTTCCTTTTGTGACCTCACTTTCCATATATGCAATCTTTGTGTTTACTACGAGGATGCTGAATGTCCACGAAAGGTCAAGGAAGTCATGCAAGAACCTCACGTGTGGAAAGCCCACACAGCATTTTTACCACATTGTGGTCCACAATGTGAAAAACCTTCCAGAAAACCAAAACCCCTGGGAGTGGCAGCCGCGCAGACAGGCAGCAGCCCCAAGTGCTGCCTTCCTTTTCACTGCGAGCCAACAGGGGTGCTTCCCCTGCTCTGGGAAGCACCGCCTGTCTGTCACCTCCCTGCATTGACCTCGGGCTTGCCATGGGTTTACACACAGTCCCCTCTCTGTTAGGTGTTAGGCAACCACTGCTCGAGCTGGGTGGGAGCACCTCAGTGAGCAGGACAGCGGAGGTGCGGGCTCAATGGAACAGCCCTGCAAGCTGGACAGGGGAAAGTACAGGCAGCTGCAGGCAACAGGAAACCTAGCGCTCATAAATAATACGTCTTACAGCCAGAAAGAGGAAATAAACAGCACCAGTACAGATGGAGAGGACAGAAGAGAGGAACACAGCGTAGCTGTGGCGCAAGAGTCGCTGCATTACAGTGAGCTCATTTTCACAGACCATCATCCCACTTTGTTGTATGTCCCGAATGCAGAGATCAGTGGGGGAGTGGGGACTGGTCAAAGAGAGGGTCTCTATCAGAAGTTGTCAACAGCTGCTATAATTAAGGAAGCAGCCAGAGCACACACAACCTGAGCGGCCGCCAAACTGAAATGAAAGCATTTTTTGTTTGCAGCCGTAGCCCTGAAGGATAATAAAGATAGCTGCAGCGTGCCAAGATGGGAGCTGCAGAGACATCGTCTCTGAGCAGCAAATGCCCCACTCCAGCTATCCAAACTCCCATGCTCTGGGAAAGGATAGCTCCCTACATGCACTGCCAGCGTACGTGTCCACAACCATCTTGGGCAGTTTCTTGCCAGGCTGGAGAGCCCCAGGCACAGCGGAGGTGATGGGTACAGCCTCTGTGAGCTCTGCCTGCTGGCTGACAAGTGCTCATAACTCTAGGATCCCCTCCTCAGAGCTTTCCCCTCAAACGCCACGGATCACCATGGCCTATGGTTTGGCCACCAGCAGCAACAGATGCCGTGCTTGGGACGTAGTGGCTGCTTGTGTTACTGTGGCTCCTCACCTGGGCCACTGCAGCATCCCAGGCAGCTGATATGCAGAGCCAGGGGGTAGTGGGACCTCCTCGGCCATGAAACACTGCTCTCAGGCTTTCACCAAGCACAGTAGAAACTCATGCGCAGGTTCAGCAAAGGGAGAATAGTCATTCACAAATTGCATGCATATTTCTTCATTCATTCATTGAGTCGGGCTTCCCTTTCATCCCCCAGCCCCGCACGCATTGCTGGCATACTCCCGCAATCCCATCTAATAACCTGAAGATCTCCACAAGCCGCTGCTTGCCGATGGAGAGCACGGCCCGCTCAGTCACGAGATGTTCCTTGTAAAGGTTTAATGCTCCTTCCTGACATCAGCCCTTTCCCATGAATCCCCTGCAGTATTTCCCTAATCAGGTCTCAGGGAGGCTTTGCACAGTGCAGGGTGCTAAGAGGGTGGCTGTTGAGCTGCAACATTTCCAGAGTCCCTGAGTTCTCCCAAGTCCTTTCCCTAGAGTTTCCAGTGTCAATGTCTAGATGGCACTGCAGGTGCTTGTTGCCTATACTCACAACCTGGAAGGACAACAGATCTTTCTCATCCCTCGTGCCTGGGATGCACAGAGGAGATGTATGCTTTTGCAAAAACTCAAATGGAAGTGATTTTTTTAATTAAATATGGACAAAAAGCAAAAATATTCAAAAGCTGTTTTGGATATACAAGCAACAACAGCCATTTCCTTACTATTGCCATAAAGTGAAGGAGTGCAGGTATCTCTCTGAGTGTTCTTCTCCACCTGATGCCTCCAGGTAGCGTTTCACTCATGTGCCAGCAGCGATCTGCAGGCTGCAGCTCAGGTTTGCAAAGACAGACATCACGGCTGGCTCACAGGCCCAGTGTTCATCTGGGGCTCACGTGGCCACCCCACTGGACAATCAACAGAGTGTTTGTCTTCAGGTTCAGTTCTCCTTTTGGAGGGAGTGGGCAGGCTAGTCATGAACTGCGCCCTGTGCGTGTGTTTGGTGGCGTGAAATGAAAAGATATCAAAGTTTTACATTATAGTCTGCTTAGGTTGTTCTGCTCTAAGTTCCATCGTTACCAACATAGCTTCCAAAAACAAACCATTAAAATTCTCTGCTTTTCTCATGCACTCAAAAGCATAAGCCTGTTCTGTAGGACTGGCTGACTGCCCGATCATTGCTTTTTATTTTATGGCATTGTTTAATTTTTAACTGTACATCTCTCAAATCATAACGTTCTGGTCTCAGTATTTACATTCAAATTTTACTACTGAAAGGTGTCTAATTAATTCTTCAGTACATGTGGCTGTTAACATAGTTTCCTTAAGTTGGACATTTCCAACTGGAAACAAGTGGCAGACTTGAGAAGTTCTGATGCTCACAGACAAGAGTGTACCTGGAAAGCGCCAGAATGACTTTCCTCACTGAAAACTATTATCAGAGTGCATAAATGCTGGGGTTTAACCAGCCAGTTCTGTCTACTTGTTTGAAGGAGAAGTGCATGTAACCCCTCAGGAGAGGCTCAAACTTCCAGTGAGAACAGAGATCAGTCTGAGCAGCCAAATGGTGACATTTTCATAGGAAGCATGTGTGGGTCACCTGTGCCAGAAGAAGGGCAGGACACCATGGGGAGGCTTTTCCATTTCTGGGAAATGGTGAAATGGGGGAGCCTAGCGACCACCAAGTGGTCTTTCTTTCCACAGAACGATGTCTTCAAGATACTCTTTCATATCCATCCAGTCAAATAGTTTGACAACTTGAACAAACAAACAGAAAACGTTATGGATTTTTGACCTAAGCGTCCGTCTCTGAAGGAGAACAGAAACCCAGCATGCCTCTGTCTCTTTGGATACCCACACTTGAACGTGGCCACATCACCGCGGCCTGTGTGGGGTGCGTTCCACCGTGCGTCACGCTCCGGTTGGCAGCAGCAGCCCTGCCCTCCTGGGGGGTGGCACAAAAACCTCTTTATTCCTGAGAGAATAGAGAGGGGATTGCGGGAGGCCCCTGGGAGCCCCACAGCAGTGAAGTGGCTTTTGTCTGCCCATCGCAGTACGGTGTCCGCACAGCGGCTGTGCTGCCAGCGACGTGCCAGGAGGGGCCGGTGTGTGGGGCAGCATCAGGTGGATGACAGGCTGGGATATCTAGATAGGAGTCGGTGGGAAACACCCGAGGAAGACCCTGCGTTACCTCTGCAGCCTAAACAACATGGGAAAAGTGACGGCGGACGGCAGAGTCTCAGAACAGCTCTGAAGTCTGGGCCACCACACTCTCATCCCCCCAGCACCAGCACTGCCGTGCAGGGAGACACTCCAGTGCTGGCTGGAAATCAACCTCCTGCTTAGTGTTTCTCTGAAACGTATAAAAAGGGGCTACTTCACTAGAATGTCTCCAAGTTTCATCAAAAAAGAAATGCACATATAAATGTATTAGAAACTGAAAAGTGCAAAAGTAGATAGAACTTTGAAACAAAATGCAGCAGACTCTCTAAATACAGCTAGTTAAAACTCTTCTTAATGCATTTATGCATCACTGCCTCCTTTGCCAGCACCTCATCCTGCACAAAGCAATAAGCCTAAACAATGCAGATATGCTAAGCAAAGCTGCTCTGAACACGGCTCCCAGTGTAATGACTCACGGCCTTATCCAGTTCCCATGAACAGCATTGGGAAAGCTTCCTCTAACACTAAGAGACAAAAGATTGGATGGCAGAACAACTACATAACTTTTGACCAAAACGTGAAGTTTTCAAAAAGCACTGATAAAAGATTCATGCAGAACAGCGTGGAGACTCTGACCAAAGCCGTCGCGATGCTAGGAATGTTTCAAGTGAGCCCAATTGGTTTTGGAGCCACACTCATTCCCACTCCTGATGTATGCTCTAAGAGGGAAATATAGACCAAACTTCGTTGTTCTTTTTTTTTTTTCTTTTTTTTTTATAAGAAAGCATTTATGATATCTTTATTATGGATGTGCAAAAGACTCCCCTTCTGCTGCTGGGAAACCCATTTCCAGCTCCGTAAGCACTAAAGTGCATCCTAAGTTTTAGAAAGTATTTGTTAGGCAAAACAGGTCATTTTTTAAGATTTTGTTGTTGTTGTTATAATTGCAGCCTTTCTGTTGATGCCAGCTGCCTTAGTTGTAGGTATCTCCTGGGAGGTGGCGTCTGTCAGCCAGCCCCACGTGGGTGTCCCTGTGGCTATCTCCCATAGCCACCCTCCCTGTAAATCACAGCATATTAAAAAAAAAAAAAAGGGGGATAACGTTGACATGTGAACTAATCCCCACATCAAAGGGAACAACTCTCCCTCCTCTAAACAGCCGCCCCACTCTTTTCCTGGGAAAAGTCTAATGCCTAGAAGGTGATTTACACAAAACTTCATCCCAGTCGTTAGGAATCTTGCAGTGCTGCTTATTAGCCAGCTGCAGAAGAAACCTGGGAATCAGGGAACCACAACAGCTAGCCTGAAGGTTCCAGCATTTAGCAATTCAGGGGAGAAAGAAAATTGGCTTCTTATAGCAAACTCGTGCATATGTTGGTTCTATGGCAGGATAGGCGTGTAAATGTGACAAGTAATGCTGACCTGCATGGGCACAGTCATATCTGCATGTATCTGCATATACTTGTATATGCACAGGAGTGCCTGTTCTGACATACAGACGCAAAAACATTCACACCTATCTTTTTACTTCTTTGGAACAAAGAGGGCTGACGGGAAATGCATACAAAAAATATATGGGCATATATAGCTGTGCATCAGGAGTAGGCCTGGAAACGGCTACCTGCAGCATATGTTCTCTCAGAGCATTCCTTTGCACCATAGGCCTGGTTTTGAGCCATTGGTTCAAATGCTGGGAATATGTGGGCAGGGTGGATACATCTGTGTAAGTCAAGATTCAATCATAAACTCTCTCCTGTCCTTACCCAGGCAAATATTCCTTTGTATTTGTGCGCTAAGCATATGAAAAGCTTCCCAATAAGGTGCTGTCTTCAGGATGCAACAGAAGAGAGGGTTGTGTCCCTCTGTGTATTATCTGCCTGCCCAGATAGCCATCTTTTTCCAAATTAGCTCTGAGTTTGCACCTGTGCTAGGCACACTCCTCAGCAATGCCAGCAAAGCAGTGCCAACATCCTGCGCACAAGAAGTGTACTGGTAGCTCTGTACTTAAAGCCAATAAACAAACCTACCCACCCTATTTGAAATGAGCTGTGTTAATGAAAGTGCATGAGTACCTAAGTAAGCACATGTAAATGAGGTACTGCAGGCCATCCCTTGCCCTGGGCCAGAGGGCCATGAGCACCCACATAGGCAGTGCCACCTGCAGGAGCTGGTATCACTCACAGTGCAAGCACTGGTGTGGTCTGTGAGTGAATTAGAGTAGGAAATTGAGATGAGTTAAAAATAAAAAGCTTCCTTTTCTTCTCTTAGTCAGCTGTAGCTCAGCTTCACTCCCCCATGCACTGCTGTGCAGCTGCACAAGTGGGGGCTCTGGAGAGAAGCAATGGTACAGCACCAGGGCAGTGCCTGGGTCGCTCAGTGTGTTATGATCCCACTTACATGCTCCCATACAGCCTTGTGTGTGTCTGTGCCTGTCCCTGCCCCGTGTCAAATGGAGAAGATGTGAGAGAAACCCCAGCACGGTTGCAACCTTCACCTCCAGCACATGGAAAAACAAACACAGACATTCTCCTGTTTGTTGATTTAGTGCAGGGTACTCCTTCCATTACAAAACCATTTCCCTGCAGGCAACAGCCTCAAACCTATTTGCTTATTATTCCGCAAAAGAAGATGAGGGTTTGGGGAGTGGTGCAATCTTCAAGCATCTGATCTGCTGATAGAGGACTTCAAAGGAGGGAGCCCTCCCAGGTTCCTCTCAGCCAGCAGGGCACGTTTCCTGGCTATGCATGGCTCTTCGTGGTTCCTAGCTCAAGGATGCATGCCACATGTTTATGTTTCTCCTCCACTTCTTTTTAAAATATAAATCTAGTATGGGAGAGCTTTGTGCTTAGAAATGTAGCAAGTGCATCACCCCAGGTATTCCCATAGACACAGCTCTAATCATAGAAAGCTGCCCCAAAGCCACAGTTTCCAGCACACCCACCCTTCCTGTGCATCAGCACTTGTCACAGCTCAGACCCCAGGCAGCAGGCACAAGGAGCTCCCATCCTGCTGCTCAGGCTGGTGGTCCAGTGGCTAACCCACATAGGGCAGGGCAAACACCAAGTCCATTACTGACCTGAAACAGCAAAACAGGACTCTGTGTGTGAGAAGCAAATGCAGAGGAAGCATTTGCAGAGTCCCTTCTGATTACTGGTATTGATGAGGTGCTCCCAGTGGCAGTTCCTGCTGCTGACTGGAACGGGACTGGGTGAGCACTGCAGGAGGAGCAGCGTAGCTTATCTGGAGCTGGCACCAGTTTTGGCACTCAGCTAAATTAGCTATTTCTACTTGAAGCAACAGCACTTTGTTTTTGCCAGCCTCTCCTCGCCTCCCTTCCCCATCCCCTCCCTCCCCCCCCTCCCCATACACACACACACACACAGTTAAACTGCACTCAGCACCTTCTTTTCTCAGATAAAACCACCTCTCCCGCTGTTGGCTCCAAGATGGACAAAACCACACTCTTCCGGCTGGTCTTTTGGATGGCACATCAGTCTTTGCACGAACCCAAACTAATTGCACTGAAAAGGAATAAATTCACGGGGAAGACTACAACAGACAATGTCAAAGGAAAAGCAGATCAAAAAGAATTGCTGGTGTGGGATATGTGGGCTGTCCTTTGGCTGCTTTGGGACACATCCTTTCAGCACAAGAAAAGCTCAAAAGAATCTGGCTAATCTGTTGTCAAACACAGCACTGTGATGGGAGATGGGTCTTTCAACAGCCCAGCAGAGCTGAGCATGCCTGCAATAGCCGTGAGCCCCAACCCCGTTCCCAGCTTTTCGCACCCATGGCCACAATCATCCCAGTTCAACAACAGCACCTCACTCCACCCAGCATTTGCTGCCTTGGCCATCTGAAGGCAGGCTCCATTTCACAACCACAGCTCTTGGAAGGGCCTTGGTCGACTTGAATCCCACAGTGATACCCCAGCCACAGGCTTGAATGTGTATGAGCAGGACCAGCCCAGGCTGCGTACAGTACAATGTTCCATAGGTCTGCAGCTCCAAATAACAAACACGAATGGTGAGCAGTCCACATACATGCTGGCTGAGATACCACAGCACCAGGGCAGAGAGGGTAACAGTAAAAATTACTAGATAAAGAATACGGGATTCCATTGCTTTCCTTCTCCCCTGCATTTCAGCACAGCACTCCACCAGCATGTGCTACATATGTAATGGGTTAATTCCCTCCCCAGTGACTCATTCTTGAGGTCTTCCAAGTAGGATTCAGCACTCAGTGTCAGCATTCAGTGCCACCAGTTTGGACATCCCTGCAAGGTAAGGGTGAGCAGAGTGCTGAGCTTGGGCAGCAGCACAGGAACGTTAGGGTTTGTTTAGCATTCACTGCATATCTTCCTAAAAAGTCAACGTGCAACTCCCCGGCTCAGCAGACCGCCTGAACACTGCAGAGCACTTTGTTCAGCTTTTGTTTTAGAGCATGAAGGGTACTGTCTTGTGAAAGGGTACCTTCTTATTTAACTTCAGTAGCAGACTGTGTCACTGTAATTTGATTTTAAACTAACCCCTATTGAGGCTTTCACAAGGGAATCCAACACACATGCATTTGCTCCGTGACAAATTTGACTGTCTGGAGAAACAAAGGTTGATAATTAAGCTAACAGCAGATTATCAGGATGGGGTCTAAGCACGGCCTAAAGCCTCAACAAGTCAATGCCTTAATTTCTGGATACTTATCAAAAGAAAACCTCTACCTGCTGCAGCTCGCCCATTCTGGCCAATCTGGCTCTGCAAGTCCCATTGCTCGCTGCTGTACCACAGGGACTCGGCACCTCCTTGCACAACGGAGGAATGCTGAACAAGCAGACACCACTCCGGGGTAATCAGCCATGCCAAATCAAATGAATAATTCAGCAAGATTAGGGTTAAATCTGGGAGATACATGAGACCTCAGCGCCTTTTGTAGTCTGAAATACCGTTAATTAATATTTATCAGATGTAAAACGCAACACCAACTACTTCATACAATATGCCTTGAAGCACTGTATTATTATTCCTTTTAAAACGCATGTTACAGCCAGGAAGACCAAGGAGGATGAGCACAAGTGTTATCAGCAACAAACATCAGTCAGCTGGGAGCCAGATTTTGAAGTCCACCCATGGCTGCGCCATGCCACGCTGTGCCACGCTGTACTGTGCCATGCGTAGGCAGTGAGGGCACCTTCACTCCTTGCTGCCCAGAGCTGAACACCAGCAGCACTCGCTCTGCCGCCACATTGAGAGAGCCCAACATGTGTGACAGCACAGCACCTCCAGACCACCACAGCACGGGCTTCCTGGTGGTTTGGCTCCCAAGGCTGAAGTCTCTGGATAACTTCCATCCCAAATGTATGTCACATTTCCTCCCAGTGAAAGCAAAATATTTACACTAATCCTGGGTCACCCGGAGGCCACCCCACTATCGCAGGCTGGAAGCGGCTGCGATACTGTAAACTGAGGGGCACAAGGGTGGAGGGGATTAACGCCGGCCTCCAAAATAAACCGTGCGACCGGCTGGTGGCTGCTGCTGGAGGACGGTCAGCACCAAGGCAGACAGTGCCTGACCAGGGGGACAAGGAGGGGCTGGGCTGGGAGCCAGCTAAAGATGAAGGCACAGGGTGGCACAGCAACCATCAGGGTTTTCTCAAAGTTGAGATGAGCAGTTTCTGGACCTGCCCACCGGGAGAGAACTTCCTGAGAAGCCGGTGTCCCATCTACCTCACTTACCCCTTTCCAAAAACAAAATCCCAAGGCTCCAGTCATCTGGATAAGCCCAAGCAGCTTGCTGAAATCCTTCAGAAGGGCAGAGGGATTCACCAAGATCCAGAGAACCCAGAGCATCCCTGCAGGTCACCCTTACTGGCTGTTCTCTTCAGTGCCCGGCTGGTGGCTGCAGGTCCCCCACACAGCCCCAGCACAGCACAGCCAAAGCCATGCTTTGGTCAGCATCTGAGGTGCTGGCCACACCAACACCACTTCTTCGCCTGCCTTCAAGAAGCTGTTTGGAAATCAGAGAATCACAGAGAGTTTGAGATTGGCAAGGACCTTTAGGTCCATCTGGTCCAACCTCTGCTCACACAGGGAGACCCAGAGCAGAGTGCTAAGGATCGTGTCTGAAAACATACAACTTCTGTTCTGCAAAGGTGTTCTGGGCACAGTTAAACCCAAATGGAAAATACTGGGCTAGACTTGCCCCACAAAAATGCATTGAATTCAACAATATAAACACACAAGCTTGAAGTACAGGCCTCACAGCCTCTGTAATCCCTGAGAATAAGGGCTGCAATTCCCCAGTGTAGAGTAGAGATCTTTCTGAGACAGCTCTTCCCATCTCCTCATTGCCCAAATCTCTCTTATACAGAACCAAAAATTTCTTTTTTAACCCATATTATTAAAAAAACAAAAAAAAAACAAAAAAAAACTCTGCTGCATACTGTAATACATGCAAATGAGTCTCTTGATAAAACACCTGGAGCTGCTGGCTAGCCACCCACCCATCAGATACCAGTGACCTCTCCCTGGCTCCTGCTGTACTGCTTTCTCACAATGATAACCCCCAGCTGGGTTTCACAGGTAAATATGGCACATAGACAGACACTGGGAGTTCTCTGCCAGGCAGCAAATGAACGGTACTTCTTTTGTATGCCCCAAACTTGGTGTGGGGGTAGGACACCAAACCTACCAGCACCTGAGCTGCTTCAGAAAGCCTTCACCCAGGTGCATAGAAGTGAGCCCCAGACATGAGACATACTGGGGATGAAGCTCCTTCCCATTCACTGCTGCCTGATAAATAAGTCCATGAAGAGTAGCAGTTTGATCAGAATGAGCCCACAACGTCTTATACTTGTTGCCAGCAAGACTCACATGAAAACACGTGGAACAACCGAAATATTAACAGCCATCCCAGTTATTCTCATCTGTCTAAGCAAGACGTAACTGCACCTTTTGCATCAAAACATTTTCCTCTGGCACTTTTCACCATGACAGGGTTGGTATCTGAGATGTCAGTATAGGGATGAAGCTGAACAGGGTGACATGTGTGCTCTCTACTGCTTCAGTTACACGGTTTTCTTCAGCTCTGCACAGAAGTTGTCTTATGCTGATCTAAGCTATTAGGTATGCAAGACATTACTATATCAGAAGGGGGTTTCTGTGTGGGACGAAACAGTGTGATTCAGCTTGGCCTTGCGAAACAAAACATCCAAGCAACAGAATATGCTTTTCTTTTTGGACACTCTGTCCTGTGCCTTTATTCTGCCCATGCAGCCACAACCCCTGTGCTCTGAGATCTTGCAGTCAGCTCAGCTAGCTAGCAGGAGGACTTGTCAAGAAAAAGAGAATGCGCAGAAGCACTGAGATGACCTGGTACTCCCCTATTATTTCCCTCGTGAGAGATATCAGAAGCACAGCAAAGGGAAGGAGGGAGCAAAAGCTCCACTCAGGCACCCAATTGTCACCTCTTGTAAAAGATCTTTGAGACAGGCATGGGAAAGTCATATCAGGAATGCTATTCCAGCTTTGGAGACCTGCCCGCTTTGCAGCCCGCCCAATATCTGGCACACAATGCATGGCTGAGCATTGCTCACATACCTACTGCGTTGCACTCGTCGTTCAAAGGGATTCATTACTGCAGCTGAGGTAAGAAGTTGGCCCTACTGTTGGGTGATTATTTTAGAACAGCCTTCAGGAACATACCGCCCCTCATTATCTGGGGTTGCAAAGGAGGATGGGAACAGTACACAAAAAGAGCTGATTTCAAGAAGTATTCTAACTCGAAATTCTATCTCAGGCTATTGTCGTTATGTTACTGGTTAAAAAGAATTTAAAAAGTCTTCCTGGAAATTTTATTAAAAATAAATAGAGATTCGTCTCTGCCCCAGACAAATCAAATTTAAGTTAAAATAGAATAATTTCAGATGTTTTAAGTTATGGAAGTTCACAGTGAAGGTCCCAGCCTGCCCATCCCAACAATGCTCCAGAGAAAAATCAGAGCCATCCGTAACAAACAGTTCCACCTTATCAGGGACCATAGAAAGTTGGATGCCTTAATCACCCTCGCAGAGGGACTGGGCCAAGTCCGGCCGTCACTGTGAGCATACAGAAGTTTGTTTTTAGCACATTGCTGACAAGACAAATGGCACACAGGAGACAAATGTTCTTCACCCTTCTTCTTCAAGGCTGGCTCAGAAAGTCTGAAGCTTGTGCACAGCAGTGGTATGTGTCATATCTAAGTATCATTAGACGCAGCACTAGGATGAGGCTGTGCATACTCTCCTCGTCTTCAAGCATTCTTCTCACATGTTCCACTAATAAAAAAGTTACACTATTGCAAGTATGTTATTATGAAGCCACTTTATAGGCAGTGTGCGTATGTTTCATTTTCAGTACTTTAGTCATCCTCAGAAAAGGAGTGAGGGGCAGGCTCCAACTTGCTTACTGAATAACATGAAACCTTTAAGACTCAGGTTACAGTACATACTTTGGCTCTAAACTCCAGCTAGGAAGTAAACAGCCCACAAACTCTTCCCTAGAACTAAAGTGGCAAACTCCAGTAACATCTGAAGTCAGTGACAAAGGGCATGAGTGCCAAAAGAATCTACTAGTTACAACAAAAATAATAATACTTAAATTATTAATTGTAAGATCTCCTATCTCACCAGCAAGCATCACCCCACCTCCATCTGGAAGCACCTTGGGGCTGAGATGTCCTCCATTCCACATACCCCAGCACGTGGGTCCCCACCTGACAGCAGCTTGCAAGCAGCTCCCTTGCAAATGCTGGCTCTGTGCAACAGGCTGGCTTAGTATGAGCTGACCTTTGCACAAGTCATATGCCACCCCTGTAGTCCAAGGAAACGCTTTATGGAACACCAGACTGACCAGTCCTTGGTCTGATCTGGTACAGCTCTTGTCATCAGCCCAGTATAAGAAAGTTCTTGCAGTGCTCCAGCAAAGGCATTGAACTCTTGCAAAAGACCATGAAAAATCTAACTCCCAAGGAAACGCAACAATGCATGATACACGATAAATCTAAAATACAAGGCTGAAGGTGTCAAGGGTTTTGCTACTGAGTTTTAAAAGGGAGTACAGTTAGGCCTTATACAGCCTGTCCTTGGCCACGCTTCAAGCTGTCTAATGGGGCAACTTCCCGTAAATAGAGAAATTGAATTATGCCAACATGAAAAGACCATCCTCTTCAGAGCCTCTAAACTTTCTTCCAAACGGCAGTACTTCCTTTTTCCAGAGCTATATACAATATGATGGTTCAGGTCCTTCCTAGAAATGAAAAGGTCCATTCTCCCTTAACATCCTCATTTCTGTGAAAATATGTATGATGAGAAACCACACGCACACGCACATGCTTTGGCATGAGCCCTAATGTGGGCACAGTTGATGTGTCTAAATGAACGGGTACACAAAGGTCTCTGTGTAGGTAAGAGCATTTGGCACACGCGGTGCTAGGAAGTGCACGCATGATTCCAGTTAGAACTGGCAAAATTGGCTGTCAGATGCTTTAACACAAAGATCCACTCTGGTATATCCAAACCTGCAGATTTTGTGATATTGGGATGGTGTAAGCTGGCGTTTGAAGATAAGACAGTTAGGAAACAACTTCTAAATCAATTTTTGAAGTGAATTTCTGCAAGTACAATTAAGGTGCCTGCAAGCAGACATGGCCATCAGATCTAAGGCTCGTTTATCTCATTTTTGCAATTAGTACCTATTTTACAAAGTGGCAGACAAATCATCAGCTTGCAGTGATCAGATATTAGACCTGTGTCCCTGTTCTGCCAATGGGAAGAAATCTTCAGTTCGATTTCAGCAAGACAGATTAAACCCTTTTGCACATCACACCAAACTATGCATTGGACATGCAGTTTGACGTGGCTTTTACAAAGTCAGCTGTGGCAGATCTCTGTTAGCTCAATGCTGGTGGCTTGCAGAAGTCCCCTAAAAGATCCTGTGGATCTTTGCCCTCACATTGAGAAATAAATTAAGATCAAGCTAGGCGAGCCACATATGAAAAGGAAAGTAAGGCCAGAAAGAGAAAAGGGTGAGAGATTCTTGAACTGACTTCAACTTTAATATTCTGTGGTTGTTTAAGGAAAAGTCAACATGAGCCTTGTCACTGATATGAGTGAAACAGTCTATTTCACAGTCATTTTGAGGAAAAAAAAAATGTAATTGTGAAGCCATTAGCTGAATAAATGAATTCATTTAAAATCAGTGAAATCCCATAATATTTTGTTTCATGTGTGGTCCTTTCTCCTGTTCCATTTCCATTCAGGGACAATATATTTTTGATAGGCAAGTAGTCACAATTTCCACATTTTCATTCTGTATTGGTCTCTAAGATTTCTGTTTCTAGGTAGAATCAAATTACTAGCAGGATAACTTCTAGCCCAAGGGGAGGAAAAAAAAAAGAAAAAAAAAATCCAACAAGCTTCCTTCTCTTCTTTCCCTCCTATCTTCAAGATATTCTACAAATCCCAGGTGCATCAGTGGCTAGCCCCATATGCTGCCTTCAGAAAGGCTTTGCTTTCTGGTCAGCAGTTCTCTCTGTAGAAGGGTTTTGCCCACACTCCTCTGGGTACAACTGAATGATTTAGGTTCTTCACAGTCATTTTGATCAGTCTGCTTCTGCAGATTGCACAGAACTGGAAGGCTGCAAAACTAGAAGTTGAGCTCCTTCCCACACCCCACACCTTTATTTGGCCAGTTTCGCCACCCTAGAGGATGCTGCTGATCTTCAGTGTGGGAACAGGAGCCCTTAGCAAGGCTAAGCAGGATGTTCTATAAACTTGACCTGGATGGGGAAATACACTTCCCTCAAAGATATTTCCTTTTAGAAAACTACAGGCCCAGTTTCTACCCAGGTTTCCTAAAAGCAGGACGGCTCCTGCTCACCCATAAGCTGTTGGTTATATATAAAGTCTTTCCTGAAGCTTTTTCTGAAGCTCAGGTGACATTCACCAGTTAACTGCCCTCCTTAGTGAGGGAAAAAAATAACCACAAATCCATGCCAGTTTCAGCACCTTTGCCCTTATGATTGACACCTTCCCTCCACTGCTGGGTTAAGACCGCTGCAAGTGGGAATTCCTTCTCCTGAATTAATTAACTCTGTATTGTTACTGCCTTTGATCTACTGCCATAGGAACAGAAGCAAGCACTGGAAAACCTCCACTTGTGTGCATTTCTTACGCAAATAGCTCTGGACAGAATATTAAAGGGACTATTGAGAAGATGGTGGGCAGAAGTTTTCCCCTCCCCAGAGTTACCTCGAGGCTTGTGCTGTGGAGGAAACTGCATGGGAACAGTCACAGACCTCTAGTGGCTCTGTTTATATAGCTTGTCTAGTTTCCTAATTGCTCACCAGTACAGTATTTTGGAAAGCTGTATAGAGATTTCCCATAAGGATTACAACACAGTGTCATTTCGTCTTCTCTGCATTTCCCATCCCGTTGTCTGTTTGTTTTATTTTCCTCACCATAACATCTGTCCCACGTCGCTGAGAGATTTCACAATTGCAAACCTGCTATAAATTATGACACAGAGTTAAAGGACTTCAGTGTTTGCTCTCTGCTGGTTTTTTTCCAAGGGACATTGGGTTAGTCACCTCTTTAAAACGAGCCTCCTTTTTTTTTTTTCCTTCTATTTATATACTGATGTTTGTAAAAGCAGTCTTTGGAAACTAAAAAAAAAAAAAAAAAGTGTATTTCTGTCTTTCTCGTACCCTTTTCCACTTATCACCCTTTGAGTTCCTAGAGAAGCGCAAACTCCTCTAAGTGCTTGCAGAAAATAATCTCTAGCAAGCTCTGTCCCTGAAGCCCTGTGGGGACTCCAGACAAAAAACAATTGCTCACATTTCTATTCCCCGGCGTCTGATGGAGCCTGTGGCAGCTTGAGCACTGCTAGTGCCAGCCTGCGTCACTAGTGCCGGCGCTGCAGGCTCAGCAGGCCTCTGGTTCCCACCAAAACGGAGGCAAGCACTCTTGTATTCTGTAGATCAGGGAGGCCAGCTCTGCTTGGCTGCAATTAACATGCAGGCACAACAGGAAGGATGTTTTATACTGATCAGTGCTTTCAAGGTTAGTGTCGTGCATCATCACTATGGTTAGCTTCAGAGACATTTAAAAGCAAGAGAAACCTTGCAGTATGGTATTCTCATAATCTAAGGAGGTGTCATTCTTTGATGGTGTTACCTGCCACCAAAACCATTTTCCTGCAAATCCACAAGCAGCACATCTTGCTCCTGCAAAACTTGGCTCTCACTCACGAATGAAAGCGTCACAAACCACAAATGTGGAGCACTCATAATCCTGGCATTCTTCAGCAGACAGGATAGAATCTATGTGAGATTTATGTGGCTGGAAGGGATCTCAAATGATCATTCAGTCCAGACTCATATCCCAAGACAAGATCATTATTCTTATGCCACTTTTGACAAATGCTTGCTAACCTCATCCTAAGCACATGATGGTGAGTCTACAGCCTCCTCAGATACTCCTAGGTGCCATTATCCTTAGTGCTTTCTTTCTTCTAACATCTCTGCTATAATTTTAGCTCACTACATGTCCTATCCATCAGGGATGTGGAAGACAACTTATTCTCCTTTTCCCAACCACCTTACACATAATCAACAGAAGGAGCCCCATCTCCTTCAGTTTTAAGTAGACTAAATATCATCACTTTGATCACCTCTCCCTCCTAGGTCTTGAACTCTGATTCAAGAACTCTGATTATTCCCATTGCCATTCTCCAGACTCTGCTTTGAACACAGCACCTATAACTGACCTATGCCCTCACAGAGAACTGAACAGAAGGCTTAGTTGTAGGGTCTGTGCCTATATACACATCCTCAGCAGGCATTTGTCCCTTTTGCATTAGCAATTAACTCACATTTGGATTGTGATCTGAAACATTTCTCAGATATTTTTACATAGAGTTGCAAATTAGGAAAACATTTAACTTCCCTGTATAAGCAAAATTAATTATTCCCAGCAATGCTTGTCTACAGAAACTTACTACCTCCTTTACTGAAATGAATCCTACTTTGGAGACCATTTGTCTAACTAGTTTTTAATTGTAGTTTTATATTTCAGTATATCTATAGGTCCCTTCCAACTTTGCGGTAGACAAGAATATGATATTCCCTATTCCACTGTGCAAGCTGTTCATAAGCACCTTAAATCATGCTGACCCAATACAGTCTCTCAAACAGCTCTTCTTGATCCACCTTTCCCCTTCTAAAGGATCACTAAGAACTATTCTCTGTGTGTGGTTTTCCAACTAATGTTGCATCACCCCAGGCCAGCCCCGTCTAGCACAGGTTCCCTTTATTTGCTTACGTGTATCACATTACACTGTGACGACAGCCTCCCCATAGTCAAAATAGAGGACAACTGTTGCTTCTCCCTTATCAACAGGGGTTTTTTTTTCACTCTGACATGAAAGGAAGTTTGAACCATTTTACACAGTTATTTGTTTTTGACAACTATATGTTGGCCGTTATTCATCTCTTTGTTTTATTCTACATGCTCAGAAAAGTTTGATTGTTTGTTCCAGTATTTTTCCGGGAATTGAAGTTAAACTGAACAATCTGCAAGCCCTGGCTCCTCCTTTTTTTCCTTTTAAGGGCAAGAACTGTGACTGCACTTTTCCAGGCTGCTAAGTGTGTTCTTGGAGTCTGTAACATCCTAGATGCTAGGCTAGGTTATGGCTAGGACTTAAATAGTTGCCTGGTGCAATTACCCTAGGCTGAAATTCTTCTGGTCCAACTGACTTGGACACTAACACACAGAGAGATTTTTTAACTCATTCTCTGCTCTTGTTTTTGTGAGCTTGCCCCCCTTCCGTCATTGACATCAATTGCAATAGAGATCTGAAGTAAAAAATAAAAAAAAAATGTATGAAACACCCTGGGAGTCTAGCCAAGATCTGTCCATAGACTGTCTTCTCCACTGCAGAGCAGCTCCTGGGTTGTCCTCTTGCTGCTATAGTGATTTAAAAAACCTACTTGTTACTTTAAATTCTCTTGTTAATTGGATCTCATTTTGCTGCTTAACCTTTGTGATTTTGTCCTCAGATATCTAGCCCTGTTTATGCATGCTTTTTTCTTGAGGCTAAGATCAAAGACCTGATGATTTACCTACTTATTTCCTACCAATTGCCCAGTTTTGGGATAGCCTATGCTCACTGCTGTTCTATCTGAGATGCTTTCCACATCATTAAAATTTTTCACTTGTCTAAAGCCCCAAATGACATGCTTTTAACTACTAAGCAATCTCAACAGAATCACAGTTGGTTTACCTTGGTCTAGGACAGAGCAAAAGCACAACCTCTATAGCCACCAAATGCTAAGCCCAACCTGGGCACACTCCATTTCTGCTGGTCTGTTTCTGTTTAACCTCCTGTCTTATCAGAGGCAATGGGTACAAGTGACAAGATCTCCCAGTACAGATCTGAAATTTAAATTCTCCTAAATGCTAGAAATGCTTACGGCCAGAAGTATCCATCAAGTTTGTTGTAACTGCTCGTTAGAAAAACATCTGTTCCTGTTTGGTACATTTTTTTTCAGGCTTCCCTCTCAGCTGGCTTTCCAGTCTTGACGGCGGAACCAACTAGGCTGACAGAGTGAGGAACATTTTTTTGTTCTCATACATATGAAAAACTCACTCCACTAGTAACATAATCATGCCAAACTCCTGCCTGCACAGAAACCTCAACTTATCTGCTATTATCACATACTCTTCACATCATTAAAGATAGGCAAAAGCTCACTGCTTAAGCTGTAGCTGTAAAGCAACACTGTAAATACAGCAGTGTTATAACACTATAATGGTGCTCTTTCAAAAGAGCAGCCCGAGCAGCCAAAAGGGGAAGGAATTCAGACAGCCTTTCTGTTGCCCAAGCGGAAGTGAATTTCAGATACTGCTCCAGTTTCCTTTAGTTATAATTCCCCATAAATGAACAGCTAACACATCAGTTGATAGTAAGGACATTGCAAGCAGACTTCCAGAAGTGGAGGCTCAGGGGAAAAAGCAGAAAAGCTGGCCACTTGCCTAGCTATGAGTCTCCTTCCTTTCCATTCTGCTCCTTTTGTTTTTAGGGTTCCTGCATGTTTTGCAGTGTCAGCCAGTTGTCACAGCTGAGAGGACAGCAACACGTGTATTTCAGCTGAGCCCTCGACCCCAGACACCTCTCGCAGGCTGGGACATGTTCACTGCTGTTTAAACCAAAGCAACAATCTAGGATCATAAAGCAAGTGACAAAACATCCTGCTGATAAACTACAGAATGTGGAAACCTACACATTATTTACAGATTGTTAGAGGCTAACATTAGAAAGAGCAAACCATAATGGCTGCGTTGTCCTCCTCCAGTTGTCATCCAGCCTTATCATGACAATTTTCCACAGTAAAAAGAAAAAAAAAAAAAAAAAAAGAAAGAAATCTCCTTTCAGCCCAGGAAAATCATGCTGACAGCAAAGTATCCCTCTGTCCAGCTACTCTTACACTACGCCTTCTGGTCGGAATTCATTGCACTTTTAGCCTTTTGATTTTGTTTTGTCTTGTCACACTTTCCCCGTGTCAACATACATGAGTTACATTTAGAGACTGATACATAGAGGCAAATTGTGTACCAACATCTAAAAAGCAGGCGAGCATGACAGAGACATTTCTCATCTTTATAAGACTACTTGCCAAAAAACTAGAAACATACATGTGAACATATGAGGACCAGCATTAATGAAAGGATCCTAGCAAACCAAACTTCTCTCTACCAGTACGTCCCACTATCTAAAGCTATGTTTATAAAAGGGATTCATTCACTCTTTGAGATTATATTACAAAACAGGCTGTTTGCAAGCACGGCTCATTCAGGCAAGGTAGGGGACAACTGTGACATCACTGCACCCCACCTGAACGTGTTTCATCATAGTTCTGGCAGCAGTCTTGCTGGTAGAAACTTGCTATGCAGATCTGAGCTACGCCAGAAAGATTGTGGAAAGAGAAAGGAGGGTGGGGGATGTGTTAGATGCCAAAATCCTGATCCTTTTTCAGAGGAAATCCCTCTGCAAAGAGGGATTGTCTTACAATAGCCTGAAGAAGGATGGCATGATACCTGAAAAAGATTAAAACTAAAATTGTACTCAGGCTGAGCTGCCACGTGGAAAATCTGGCATTCTCCATGCAGCAATGGTGCCTGTTTACTCCTATAGCCAGATGGGAGGGAAAACTACTGGAAGGAGGAGAGACTAATAAAAAACTATTTGCACATTTAAAGGTTGACCTGATCTTTGGAAATAGCCAACCTCCTCCTTTTCAATAGAAGTGAGAAGTCCATGCCCCTCACCTGCACTGCAAGTCAGGAATTCTTGGCCAAAGGGAGGTATTAAGGTGGGGAGAAGGACCCCCAGGCGAGAGAGTTTAATGTAATCATTTACGATAATGGACTGCTCTTCAAGAACTGAGGCTTGAAAAAGTAAACAAACAAACAAAGAACAACTCTGCCTCTTTTGTGGCCCATGGAGGTACCGAAAACCTCCAGAAAGACTACAGAAATTTTCCAGCTAAAACTAGCATTTGAGCAGAGAAAGTGTGCCATTTGCCACTGCTGCACTCGTCCTAGCACCTGGAGCTGTGCTGGCCAGCAAAACCACAGTCATCTACCCCTTTCCACGACCTCAAGAGGAGAACCACCACCACAGCAGTGCAAGTGCTCATCTCTTGGCTTTATCAGCAAGTGGATGTATAGGACAGGTGCTTGCTTCTGTTTTGCGACCCATCATTCACGTAGACTCTCAAAACATAGTTCTGATACATTATCTGGCTTAAATTTTTGGATTAAAGAAAAGAATGCACTGCCAATTACCACATTCTGACATTGTGATGGTTGCCAGCAAAGGATTAAGCCCTACCCTCAATTCTTCTGTTAAACACAGACCTTCTAAGAAGCTTACCTGTCAGCTTGCAGCTGCCTGAAGTCTCCAGCTCTTCAAGATACCCATGTGCTCGCTGTAACACACTGTGGTGGAATCCTTGTTCTTCTGAGGTAGCAAATAAATGGTAGCCACTTACCAGAGGTCTTAAAAAAATAAAAAAATAATTTAAAAAAAATTAATAAATAAAATTTAAAAAAAATAAAAAAAACACAGTATGAGACTTTCCTAGAGCACCTTGCCTGAATGCAGAACCACACGCTCACTCAACAGCTCACATTTACACTCAGGGTTGACTTCTGCCCTCCTAGAGCTCTGTGTGCCCTATGTAACTTTCACCTGGGAGTCCAAATGAGATGAGGAGGAAATGGTAATGATCCATGGGACTCTCACCTGCAGCATATATTCAATCAAGCAGCACACTTCACTGAGGCTCCAGCTTGCTTCCCAAATATTTAAAAGGTGGATTTACAAAAATTCTCAGAAAAACAATCATACTTTTATTTCTATCAAACATTTTATGAGGAAGTCATCCTTCCCCATCAGTTTGATTAGAAGTTCTCTATCATGGGGGTGGCAGGAGAGTGAAATAAGGTAAATCTACCCAGCTGGCCCCAATTTAATGAGCTTTTTTGGGCCTTATCATTCACCCTCTACTTTCTCCCGTTACAAATTTCCTATCTCCCTCTAAAAGAGCTGCTTTTTTTTTTAAAAAAAAAAAAAAAAAAAAATTGGACTCTGTTTGATCAACCCTTTACTCTTTCTTTCCACAATCCCCCACACCATGCTGGAACTAGCACCAGCATGTCATCATGCCCTAGCAACAGGGAGATTAAGGGAGCCAGCAGCTCCAAGGAGTGCTGGCTTGGACTCACTAATTAACTGCAGTGAAAGAAGAGAATGAGAGCAGCCCTTTCTTTGGGGCAGAGAAGGCACTAGAGGTGGATGAAGGAGTTCTGCTAAAAGATTTCCCTCTCCCAAAATGTGTCAATGCTCAGACCAGTCTTTCCTCGAAAAGACTATGTACCTTTGGGGATTGCTTGGCTGACAGCAGCCTTTGCAGAAGGCTGATGCAGAAAAACGCTGGTGGGAGTGGAATCAGGCCACCCCTATGTCCTACCCAGCTGCGTCCCACTGCAGGTGGTGGCTGTTGAGTGTGGGTCTACAGGTGGTCTCAAGGCATGCTCCTCCCCTAGGCCACCTCACACACAGCACTCAGCCACCAGCTGCTGCTGCCCTTCTGAGGGCACCTGGGCCTGCCACTGCCATCATGGCAGGGATATAGGAAACACAAGCAGCCCTCCATCCCAGCACCCTGCTGCTGCATCTGGTCCCTGCCTCTAGGGGCCCACTTTGTGCAGGGTCCCTTCACACCAAATCCCTCCTGGCTGTTGTGAGTCAGCCTCAGCCACTGCCGGGAAATCTTTCAGAATTATGTAATACTTGTCAAACATCTCTCTTTAAAAACAAAACATATATATATAAGTAATATATATAATATATATAAAAAGTATATATATATATATATATACTTTGCATTCTTGCTGCTTTGGCACTTCAGCTTTGGGATGAACTGGAAGTGAAACTGCTGAAATCCCACAGGAGCAACAGATACAACACAGGCACAGCTTCCTGTAACTCATCCCTTTCTCTAATGCAAAAAGCTGAGATAAACCGGAGAGATTTGCAAACCTGATGCAAGGCTGCCGTGTGGGAAGCAGGATGGGGCCTGTTGGGCCACTGCAGCCTTAGCCTGTCTGAACCCAGGGCCCTGGGACGTGGCAGCTGGCAGGGGCTGCCTGCACTCTGCTGACAGTGACAGCACCCCAAGTGCTCAGAAACCACTGGAAACAGCAGATCTATTTTTCTGAAGTCAACTGCCACTGAGAAGGAAACTGTAACAGCCTCGCTCTGAAAGCGCGGGCTTCCTGTGAAAAAAAAAAAGGCTATGGAAAAACAGTACTGTCTTACAAAACAGAACATGCGCCTTTGCATATTAGCCACAGATCTGCCGGTATTAGAGACAAAGTCAGATTTTATTGCTTTTTATTTCTTTCAGCCCTGCAGCACTGACACAGACGAGCCACATAATGAACTGCAGAACCTTCTCTTTCTCAAGCATCAGAAGTGAATTCTTTTTTTTGCTCAACTCTGCTCAGCCCTAACTTTGCTAACATGTTAAACCCATACCTGGCCTTACATAGCTTCATAAAACCTGCCTTTTTTATTCAGGTGTACTGCTTTCCAGTGTGCTGATTTCCAGAGTTAACCTCTACCAATTAAATTTATGAGGGCTGCTGCTGCTTTCTCTCTCTTTAAGGCTGTGAGACCTTGCCATATGTGTTTGTACAGGACCATTTCTTGCAGCAGACTTGTGCTTGGGCAGTGCAGCGTGCTGGTGCCTGTGAAGGGGGGGAGAGAAGCGCTCCCGGGCTGCAGCTTCCCAAGGGAAGCAGAACAGGGTTAACCCCACAGGCTGGCTGTGGCGTCCCAGACCCCTGGACCTCAGATGCTGAGAAGGGACGTGAAACAAAAATCCCTCTGAGAACGTGCTAAATAATTCAAGGCTAGTTTAAAAAAAATATATTCAATCTTTTCTTGTAACAGCTCAGCCTTTCTTAATACAGCTTGGAAGAGCAGGATATCTGGCTGCTTTCCTAAAGTCCTTGTTATGGTATTTAATGAACCCAAGGGATCATTACACTATAAATATGCTTTGTGTTTATATAGATGCATTGGGCAACGTATTACAGTGCTAGGGGTTAACAGTCTATTCCATGGATTCCCAACCAAGATAAAGTCATCCACACCCCTGAGGTGAATACTATTTAAACCTGTGTTTGTAATAAAGAAGGCAGTCAGACTTTCCAACATCTGAAAAATGGGCAAGTTTATCTGTTATTTATCTCCCAGGTTTGGCTTTTACATGTAAATGTGTCTGCAGTGGCTGCGAGGACAGGCCAGTGCTATCTCTGTCCTAAGGCTGTCCTAGGGTCGGTCACTGCCCCAGCATCCAATCTGCTAGCAGGCAGCAACCCTGCAGCTGGAGGGGAAACCCAGCCCAGTGCTCCCCTCCTGGGGATGGGCTATGAGGAGCAGCCACCTCACCTGTCCCTGGAGGGAACCAGCTCCCCTCCAGCCACCACGACCTGCCACCAAGGGCTGGGCAGAAATAGCAAGCTCCACATAAGCAGCACGTGCACTGCGTGGTTGCAACTTGTTTCAGACTGCTTCTGAGTTTACCTAGACTAATACCGTGGTAATGGAGTTTTCTAATGGTATCTACATGAAGCAGGCTATTTTAACGCATGTGTTTACACACATGCGGAAATATCACTGAGGTGACTGTTTTCTGAGAAAAAGACTGTGGGTTGAGACCAAATGTGGAAAACATTACCCAGAAAAGTGTTGGAGAAAAAAGGAACAAAAACCCCACGCTACACGTGTAGTAAAAGTAGTCACCATGTCTGTCAACAAACAGTCCCACAGGCACCCACGTTGGCAGCAAAATGAGACCTGGGGGGGAAACACGGCACATCATGAGGGTGAAGAATCACAGCAAAACATCAGGCAGGATCAGGCAGGTATGGAGCAATGCCGTGCTCCTGTTGCAATGAATGGGGGAAAACCTGACTGCTGGTGGTGGGTTTGGTCAGGGCCTTAGGCTGGCAAACAGCCATTCTCTTCTAAGGGGATAAAGTTGATTTTTAACGGTGGCCAGTGCTCAGGCCGCTCATTTCACAGCTGTAACATGCCTCTTACTAGCAACAAACTTCAAGCTGCTTTCCTGTGTGACAAACAAGTTGCTTCTTGCTTCCGCCTTCCCTTATTTCAATGTAGGCCACGGTCAAGCTGGAAAGCTTTGGTTCCAGAAGCAGAGCGTACCCCAGCAACAACAGGGGTGAGGGGAGCACACAGCCATCTTCCATGCACACACCGGGCTGCCCAGCTTGCTGGTGGCTTTCAGAGCTGCCAGCTGCCCTCGCCTGCTCCATGTCAAGAGGCACAGGTGTGTGCAGTGCCGAGCAAACTTTAATTCACATTACATCACCTGGAAGGTTGGAAGTCAGCTGCCCCATTCCCTGCATGGGGGATGTGAAGCTCAGCCAAGCTCCTTGGGCACTGCTTTCCTTTATCCTTCATTTCATGTGTTTTCTGTTCTTCCCCTTTCAATATTTACTTCCAAGAAGGGATTAGGTGTGATGGGTGTGGGGTGGATTGCACTGACACAGCTCTGTGAAAGGGACTCATCCAAAAGAGAGACATGGGTTGTTTATTAGCAGCTTGCAGAAATCCCAGGATACCATTACCCTCTGCACCATGGCAGAGCCAGCCCAGCCTCAGAGCACAAAACTTCATTCCACATCTCCAGTGGAAAGCTTTTAGCAAAAGTCAAGTACCCAAATGGGATTAGAGTAATAACAATGCCCTGCACTGAAGTATAAAATATAGGGTGTGAAATCAAGCGGCTGATCAGTGGCCAAAATTACTACCACATTGACTCCTCAACTACTTTCTTCCATTCAACAAACTGGACAGTTTTGGAGTGGGCTCTTCCAGAGCAGGCACATAGTGCTGCATCTTGATTTTAGCAACAGGAAGCGTGAAACATCAACAAAATTAGCATTTTTCTGTCACAGATCAGCGGAAACTGCTTGCCTGGGCAGACAGAGGTGAGAGGTGCTATAGAAAACCACACAGCCAAGTTCTGGGGCAGTGGGTGGCTCATGGAGCTGGGGAGCCCTGCAGGGCCACAGGAGGAAATAGCTGCAAAATCTCTTCTATCACTGCACTCAGCAGCTGCACCTCCTCATGCAGAAATCTGACCTATTTTGCCAGTCACACACACCAGTTTTACACCAGTGTCAGTCCAGTGACATCAGTGTGGTTACTCCATCCCTGCATAAGATAAAAATCAGGCTGAAAGAATAGCTTCATTGAGCAGAAAGAGGCTTTTTTTTGACATGCTCCTAGTCCAACCACACTCAGGGGACTGATCTCAGTTTTTGCTGGTTGTTTGTTCATTTTCTGTGTAAGAGCATTTGTCTTTTGGGAGCTCTTGGCTCCATCTACACCAACTGAGGTATCCTCATGACATCGACACCAGCGCAAGTGAGCTGAACCAAGAGCCACCACCACGTGGTGGAAACACTGCTGCAGTTTCCTTTCATACTCTCCTTCCATTCATGTCTCCTGTTTATCAGTGTGAATCTTCAGGCAGCCTTTCAGCTACCTGCTTTGGGGATGCTGGAAGCCAGGCCAGCGGAGTCCCTGGAGCACTTTAAATGAAGTAGAAGGTGAGATCGGAAAGATGGCCAGAAGCAGAGAGAGCATGCGGTGTAAGATCAAGGAGATAAAACCTTTTGTTTTCAGCTGCTATTGCTGCCAACAGCAATCCAGCCTGCAGCTGCCAGCAGATAGGTGTGCCACCACGCCTTGGCAGACGAGACAAGGGATTCTCATACCTCCTGCCACATGGATCTGAATAGGCTGCAAAAGCAGTTTAAACCTAAAGACATTATGTCTGTTGACTGCCCCTTACATAGAGCTATGCTCAGAGATCAGTAAGATTGCAAAACCAAGTTCCTATATTTAGAAAAAGTCAGGCTTGTGCTGCTGGTGAAACCTGAACTCCGTGCAGACATTGGAATGCTTTCTTGCTCAAGCCCCTGCAGGAAGCCTGTTGCAGTGAGAGGCAGGACAAGGCTGAGGGGGCCGGAGCGGGCCCTACTGCCCTCACCCCAGCCTGCCTCACCACCCACATGGGCTTCCAATGAGGCAGCTTCTTGTAGAGCAAATAGCGTGTGATCACATAATTACAAACTGCCATAATGCCTGTTCACAAAAGAGCTGAATTAATCCTGAGCAGGCAGTTACAAGCACTATTACATCATTAGGCTAATCGCTACTTGGCTGGCCATGAAGGACCTCATCCTGTTCCCACTGAAGCCAAAAGACCATACATACCTCTGTTGGCTGCAGTGGAAGCTGGATTGGGCTCGCCCCAAGGCTCATTCATGGCTGTTAGCTGGTAGTTGAGGCTCTACCCTTAAACACATTAATCTTTTCATGCATAACTCATACACCACACCTAACACTTGCACTTTCATTCAAGTAGAGACTTCAGCCCCATTGCTGTAGGTGGTGGAGTGAGCGTGAGGGGAACTCGTCCTGCCACTGTGCTTGCCTTACCTGTTTGGCCTGTTAAGTTGTTCATTGCCCTCAGCTGCTGCAGAGCAGTAGGTGGAGGAGGTCTGCTCCTGCCTTGTACGGCCCACAGCTAAAGCCCTTCTGGCCACAACAAAGCACCCAAATCTGTTTCCCCACCCTGGTGCAGAGGTGAGAGCAGGGTGCCCTGGCAGCCATGATGGCATCAGCTGGGACACAGTGGCAGAAGATGTTGGAGGTGGGAGTGGAATAGGGACGTGTGCCTGGTGGCATCATATCACAAAAACAGTGCTGTGCTCCTTCAGGCTGAATGGCAGATGTGCTGTGGGGTTAGTTTTCAAGAACAGCTTTTACCTTCACCACATCCCCAACCTACCTGGCTTTGTAACTTTTGCAAAGGGGCTGAATGTATGAGGCTTCTGGGGAAGGCTTCAGTGGGTGATAATGTATGTGGGAACAACCTTTACATATGAACACGTCTTAGCCTCAACCCTCTTGTTTATGTTCTCTAAATATTGGAAACAGTCATTGGAGTTTTTCTTTACAATAATCTCATGTGTAGCTTTTTTATCACCCCAAGAAACCTGCCATCTGACAGCTCTGCCCCCATTACTTACTGTGTGCCAATTTCAGAGTGGCACACAGCAGCACTGCAGCACTGTCACTCCAAAATAGCAGTGTGCAAAATGCCCAATCACTGCCCTAGAGAAAGTAATTATGCTTCAATCTAACAAACCAAGGATGTTATTCCTGTTATTTCATTTCAAGTTTTCCTTTCTTTAACTTAAACTGATCTGGTTTAACTCTTTTTTTCTGTACCACGTGAAATAACTCCATGGCCTTCCTTCTGTTTATCCACAAAGGAATGAATGAGATCATTTTATATTGCTCTTCAAACCCCGAATGTGTTTGTGGATATATTTTACATGCACAGAGGGGTGGGGAAGGGGGGGGGGGAAATAAATAAATAGAAGAAACTGAAAGGAAAAGGAGTGGAAAGGGCAAAACAGAATCTCAAATTAAAAACAGAGAAAGCATATGTACACATGCGTGCATGTCCATACACTCAGGCACACATGGTCTCACAGACACCCAGGCAACTTGCTATTAAGGCAGCTCAGCTGTTTCTAATACATAGCATAGAATTCTAGCTGGAGAAACATTTTATTTTAACAGTGAGTCACTCATGAGAAAAATGTGGGTGTAACTTAGAGGGAACAGGGCTGGGGGAAGCTCTATGAATGCTAATTTTGCAAGCCCCCAGATAGGAAGATGCATGAAGCTGATTAAGATGCATAGGGTATCCCATTTGGGCAATGGCTAGATCTGTCCTGCCATGGAGAAGCCTGCAGAGATGGTGGTGGGAAAACTCTGCGCATCCCCACTAGGGCAACCCCAGGTATGGCCATAGCCAGCATGGACGCCAAGCAGAGCCAAACATCCCAAAGAAGGGCCATGCTTTATGCAAAGTTGTGTGGGCCAGATGGTGCTGTTGGATACACATCCTTCACTCCAGAGTAATTTGATTCACTTCTCTGCCAGTGAGACTGGGACGCAACCCAGGGCTGAGGGTCCCATTCCAGCCCCTTAGCGCAAGGGAATGACGGGAAGTCATTGTCCCAGCACCTCTAAGGCCGGGCACATTGAGGCTGGGAACTGTAAACACGTCATCAGGTTGTGAAACACCCACTGATTCTCAGGAGTGTAATCACCATGGGAAGAAAGGTGGCTGTTGCTTAGGAGTGACAGCTCCAAGATCAGGTGTTCTCCCTTGGCTGTCCTGTAGTCTTTCTATGAGTGTTTGAATTCCCATGTCCCAGTTTTCTCACCAATAAACTGGTGACTAAGAGGGACCAGTCTTCTCAGGAACAGCTGAACAATATTAGTGGGTACTGCACAGAGCATTCATGACGGCTAACATTCTTCTGGTGGGCAAAACCTGCTGACACCCAGAGTTATATTGTTGTTAATTATTCCTTGGTGTGATTCAAGGAGGCATGGCCAAGAATAGCAGCAAAGTGAGCAGCAGGAGACCTACCAGGAAATAAAGCGTAATGGTAAGATCTCATAGAGCATGGAATTGCCTTCTGGGGAAAAAGTGCTCTGTTCCTTAGGCAGATTAAAAAAGGCATCACCACAAGCATTTTGAAGCAGCAGCGCTTTTTTGCTTGTTTAGAATGGTCTATCTGTCTCAACCAAGAGGAGGTTGACTCTTAGAACTCTGCTATACCCATGCAACTGTAAAAAGATGTTTTTTACTCTGATTATATTATTCATATATGCTGTGTGTATATACTATATACACCAGGATTAGTGAGAGAGAATTTCTCCGGGTCTTTTCCGTCTGTTAAGTTCCATGGTTTGTGATTCACTGTAAAAAAAACAAGGGTGGTAGAAAAAAAAAGAGTTGTTTTGAGCCATGTGGTGATGAAATACAGTAACTGAAAATGCTGTGGGTTTTGAGGTTGGATTTTGTGATTAAAATATTGTTAGGTTCAGGGTAGGATTGGCTGGTAAAATGAGTTACAGTAAGACATTATGTTTTCACCTCTAGAAAGTTGAGTTCAAGCCCTGTTTAAGATCACAAAACCCGTAAGTCGTTCAGGATGATTAACAGTTTCTGAATGGCACAGGGCAGGAACAGCAGGGGCCGAGAAGGTCGGGTGGGATTCCCACCATGGAGGCCATGGCCTGCAGCACAGCAGGGCACCACAGGCGAGGTCAGACTTCTCCTGGCATGGGGTTAAGGACGAGTGCAGAGCGAGGGCTGAGGGGCTGGATGAAGGCTGTGTGGCCATGTGGTTGTGACAGGTGCCACATGAAATGCGTGCCCTGCATGCGCTACCCAAGCAGTGACAGAGGCTCAATACAGTTTAGTCCCACCCACCTCAGTCAGATTATGAGCAGAAATGACGCTACTTCTGCACAATGGTGCAACATCAGAGGCTCCTGCGCAGATAGCCACTTCAACCCATACAGCAATGACATTTCTTAGGACCATTTTGCAATTTGTTCCCAAGCTGCTGACTCAAGAAGCTGAGTTGCAGAAGGAACCCTCTCAGGTTCATCTTACTCAAGCTTTCAGTTTTAACCTATCTCAACAAGATGTGTATTCTCATCAAATGCACCACTTGCAGGCATGTATCCCAGACAGCTGGAAACAGCACTGATGCCCTTCAAGCTGCTAAACACAAACCAGTGCAGCAAGCAGATTTGCTTTCGAGCTGCCAGGCCAACCCATTAGCCAAGTACCACTTGCTCTTGAAATACAACATAGATAGGGTGTAAGTGATGCATCACTGACGGTTTGGTGTTCTGCATTTACCCTAAATGTAGTTAATGTGGTTACTGTTAACAGAGAGTTACAGATCTACTCACAAGTTAACAGCTCTGTTAAGATCATCTTATCTAGTTGTCTGGAAATAAAACTGAGTTTTTTGCATAGCACAGTGTTTATCGGGTGTTTTTGGTTACCTCTGAGATTTTGTAAAGTACTGTGACTGAGGTATGTTTTTTTTTTCTTTTTTTATAATTTCAATGAGTCCTAGAGTGAAATATGAATTTGTTTCAATTTGAACTTGAGTACTTTTTTTACAGCCTTCTTTTAGCACTCAAGTTACTCCCTAAGTTTCCAAAGCTTATCTGTAAGCTAATCTTACACAGGGAGCAACAAACCCATTTGAAACCACAACATGCCTCCAAAGTGCTTTAGGGAGCTGGGAATTATTTGATATAGACCAATAATTTGATATACAGACCAGTCTCCATTTCTGCACAGAATGGAGCCCAGCTCTAACATCATGTCCCTAGGGTAACCATCAGCCCATAGTACCATTCACATGAGCTGCTCTCATTTGGCTTAGCTAGGCAGGGGTTCAGAGAAGCTGTGTTTATTTACATTTCCTTGAGTAAAGGACAATCTATCCAGAGCCCTGGACAACCCAAAATGCAATTAACAAATCCATTCAATTTCTACAATAAGAAAATACTTTGCTCAGTAGGAAACTAATCATGTAGCACTTCCAGAAATCCCTTTTGATGCTTCCCTTCTTCTAGGGATTAAAAATCATAATGATCCACAAAACTCCAGTATCTCCAAGATTTGGTTTTACGAGGAGTCCTGAAAAAACAGCAAATTCAGCTGAGTCCAGGCAGAGACGGTGTTTTCCAGCATCGTGGTACCCCCATTGCCCTGCAGAGACCTACTCTTTCCTAACACGGGGACTCTCCTGCAGAAGCTCCTGCTGAGAGCTGCTGTGACAGTCTGTGAAGGGAAAGGAGACGCTCGTTAAAGCCAATTGTGGGCCATTCAGGTAATTTACAGGAAGCAACCAATCCCCGACCCTTCTGGAGCCCGTGAGCCATCAGGAGATGTTGTGCGCTCCCAAGGAGACGATGCCCCAAAACAAAGGCACCGCCTTTCTGCAGTGTTCCTGCAGTAGCTGCCATCTCCAGATGAGTGTAGGATGTGACCGTAGGAAGGCACATTGCAGCAGCCTAAAGTTGCTGGCTCTGCAAATGTGGATGACGCCCCATCGAAGGGCAGTGTTGCAAAACTAGTGCATCGCACAGCCCTTTCCAGTAGAACAGTTCCCAGAGCGTTGTGCCCTAGACTTTTGCGTCACTTCTCCTTGTGCTCTCCCAAGTTAAGTCGCTGTTTTCCCAGCGCTCCCCACATGGCGCCTTGCACAACACTGGCAAGACTCCTCAGGAGCACCTGAACTCAGCCAACAGCTCTCAGAGGATGCCCTGTCCTAATTCAGCTCCCACGGCCCCTGAGCTCTCCGTTCCTCCCAGTAATGACCTGAAGCACAGGGCCGTGCGTGATGGCAGAGCCAGGGCGGCCCAGGCACCCTGCGAGAGGCACGGCGTCCTCCCGCCCCACCAGCCTGAGCTTGTGCAGCAGCACAGGAACAAAACAAACCACAGCGGAAGTGTGGCCAACAACGCCCAGCACGCCGTGTTCTCAAACGCGCAGCTTTGTGCCGGAGCACCGCCAGGTTTGGCTGGCGAGGCGAGCACTGTGACGGGGCGTGCTGCGGCAGGCAGCCCTACGTGCGGGGCCTGCCGGCGCTGACGCACAGAGCTGTGGCTGCAGGCACAGGCCTTCCTCGGGCTGCCCTCCCACCCTGCAGCCCGGCCCAGCACCAGGCCTCCATCACCGCTCGCCCTGCCCTGCGCACTCATGGACACAGACAGGGGTTATTAGCAGCTGGGTGCAGGCAAAGAGCCTGCCCTGGCATTTTCTGCCCCAGTAGCAGCAAGGCCTGGAGAAAGGCAAGGCGAGAGAACCTTCAAAGAGGGTTGCAGGGTGTGTGGCCCCCACCTGCTGCCAGAGGCTCCCAAGAAGAGGTGAGATGTGACCACCGTCACAGCTCTTATGACCACACTCTTTTGCTCAGTGTTGCGTCTGTGCAACCTCACGTCGCAGGCATGCAAGCTAAAAACCTCTAAAGGGTGCTGAGTCACTGCTCAGCACTAAATCAGCACAGCATATTCTGGCACAACTGAATCCCCTCATAGCACAGAAGTCAGGACAAGCTCCAGCATGGGAGTATTTGGTGCAGTCACTTGAGCTATGTCCATTCATCTCACTGCCACCCCAGGACACATCCAAATTCCACAAGCAATGTGAAGCCCACACCTCAGAGCCGAGCAGGAGATGGCAGCACGGTGGTTCGGGCAGGACACAGTGTGAGGGCACCTTCCTAGCAAAAGGGCTGTGGCTAAGGCAAGCCCTGCACTGACTTAGCCCTGTATGCTACCAGTGCTGAGAAAGAAATTCCTTTAATCCTTTTAAACTCACGCTTTGCTGTTGTTGTTTTTTTAATCTTGCATACACCTCGAGGGAAATTCTGAATCCCTCCATGCTTGAGCCCGCTGGTATTTACATCTGAGCTGCAGTAGCAGAGCCATGTGAATAACTGATTACTGTTCCAGGCAGATTGCAAATAAAAAGAATTCAGTTTCCTCATTGAATGGAACCTTCTTTTTTCCCTCTCAAATAGGAACTCTCTACTCAGGAAAGTGCCAAACATTTAACCTGTTTGTTTCCTTTTTTTTTTTTTTTTTTTTTTTTTCTTCAGGTTTCTTTCATTTAGAAACGATTAAAATGTAACCAAACTCACTCCTGACAAAATCATTCTAAAATGAAAAATAGCATTTAGATGCCACAGCACCTAAGCATGGCAAAATTTCTGCTTGTTTTCTGCTAAAGCCATTTGCAGATATGATACATTATGTTGGCCTGAAGGAGCACGGAATCAATTATTTAACAAAGTAATGTGCCTAGCTCTACTTGATTTTATTCTTTCAGTACAACAACATTTAGGTAGCGCTAATAAAAATTGCTGCCTTGGTGCGAGTGGAAGCGGGAGATCTTTGTTTGATCACTGTTTCCCAGCATGAAAAAGAGCAGTGTTAACTTCCCTCCGCTGTTGTCAAGGCACCTCCTTGGGTCGGCCCGGGGAGGCAGCGGGAAGGGGAATGCAGCTTCCATGACTCATTCATTCCTCGGCCGCTCTGTGGAGACGGCCCGCAAGTGGTCGATCGGTGGCAATTGTCATGGGGAGTTTGTGATGTGGGTGCTCAGACCATCAGCATATTGCACAAGAGCCGTTCAAGGGCTTTCCTCTTGAGGAAAGCAGGTCCAGACGCTGTCTCTAAACCTGAGAAACTCCTCCTGTGTCTCTCACCGAGTCCATCTCAACCACCTTTCAGGGTGCTGTTTATACAACGTTATTTTTTTAAATACTATTTTTAGCAATGATGTGAGTAAATCGACCAAACTTCTAAGGAAGGAACCGAGCAGGGCCAGATCAGGGTTATCAGACAGAGACAAACCAAAAATACTTTCAGAAGAGAAATGTTTTAGATAGTACTGCAGGAGAAGGCATTTAAAATTATTCCACCTTCTAATCATGTCTTTCTCTAAGCTTCCCCCTGTAGCACACTGCATTCTCAGTGTATCCTGAAGTTAACAAAGACCAAGAAGCATGTCCAACAAAACAGAGAATAACAGTATGCTTCAGAGAAATGCTTTAAGCTACCCACAGTAGTTATGGGAGGCATTCTGCAACCATAAGACATGGCTGGGTTTAGCTAATGCACTGTCCAAAGGGGCTTTATTTCCACCAGACCCCTTTTCCAGCAATCCTCTTGAGCCAGACCAGCATTGAGTCAATTTTCCCTACTTGCAGGCTATAAACAAACTCTTTTTTTCTTTTGTTGGGTGGTATTCAATCGCCCACCTCCCTTGGTAGCAGTGAAGATTTATAGCAGCATGAAAGGCCAGCCTAACTATGGCAGGTGTTTGCAACGCTGCCTTTAAGTTCCAGCTTTGCTTCGTGGGGAGCTAGGAGATATCTGTGATGGGCCTCAGCTCATGCCTGTGTTACATATGTATTCAGGTGCACGAAAAAAGCAGACATGTGCCAGGTAATTCCCATGCACGTGCTCTCAGTGTGCCGCACTCTGTGATACAACAAAACCTTTGCTCACGCTTGTACCTGCTGGGTTAGTCGTACCAACCACATTGCCACTGGAGCTGCACGAGTGAGTGAGAGGTAAGGAGCCAGCAATTTGTGAGGGCATCAAGAGTGTAGTGAAGATGCATCACTGCCTGCAAGGTGGAGGACTCTTCTGCAAACCAGCTCCTGAAGAGTCAGAGCACAGAGCAGGACTGGTGGCCAGAATCCCAGTGCCACCTTGTCTTTCCATACAGGCAGAGGTAGCACCAGTGGACAGCTTGGCCACAGAAATGGCTCCCAACTCCTGGCAGTGCTCCCCTGTTCCCCAGATCGCAGTACAGATTTGTACATCTCAGACCTTCCAGAGTGGAAACGGGGAAGCTGCTCCTCGCCCTGGGTCACGGCACAGCCATGCCCTGCATCGCCCCGGGAGGTGGGTGCTGGGCCTCAATGGGGGCTGTAAAAGGACACTTAGCATCCTTGTGCTGGATGGCCCTCCTCTTGTTGCTATGCATGCATTCAGTGCTTAAATCCGGCTTCATTTCCCTCTGAAAGCTCGTCGTGCAATTTGGAAAAAGAAAAGAAGAAAAACAGCACTTAAAAGCATTTACTGTTTTTAGAACGATTTTGTAGTACTGCAGACTCCAGGCTCACTTGTGCTAGGTGCTGTGCAAACATAAAGGCAGCTCACAAATAAATATGGCCCTGTATGATCTTCCTTTGTCTGAGACATAAAGCTGCACTCGGAAAGGCTGGTAATCTTTTTCCATGGGGCCATCCAGGTCTGAAATAAGTGGGGTGTGGTAAATCTATGCTGACGTAAATGAGAGAAGGTGTTTTGAAGAACCCGGGACAGAGAGGGCAAATTGAAAACAGAGCACTCTGTGAATATTACACAAGAAGAGCCTCGTCTATTTTCTGTTTCTTATTTCTATTACTGCAGAAATTCCCCTCGTCTTACATTAGAGAGAGGAGGCCAGGAGGCCAGAACCATGCGGTTTGCTGCTGTGATCTGGCAGTAACCGAAAGAGGAAACCAAAGTGACTGCGAACCACCCAGCCCTGGACCTTGATGCGAGGGTGCAGAGCTCAGCCAGACCGACAGCTGGCCCCTGCCTCATGTGGGGTGAGTCCAAACTCCACAGCCAGATCCGAGGACATCTGGGCCTGCTGGGAATGGGGACTGGTACGAAATCTCAAGTGGTGCCGCTTCTCTTTAAGGCAGCAATGCTGTTTTGGGCTTCTGTCCCCCTCTCAATGCTGCAGAAAGCTGCAAGCCAGACTATTTCTACTTGAATGAAAGGGTAAAAACCTCCTCCTCTGAATTCATGTGCTAAATAGCGTGATAGTTTACGAGAAACATTTCTTAAAAAGCTGTTTGGGCTTGATTTTTATATTCCTCTTCCTCTAACAAAGTGCTGTGAGTTCAGTACAAACAGATAAACAGTCCTGCACAGCGGGTAGCCTAGCTACATCAGCTTGTGCTCTGAACTACTGAGGTTTTGGATGATGTCAGTCTGGTCTCCTGAGGGCTGCTGTTGTCATCAGATAGCGAGGTCGATAAGGCACATGTTATGATGAGGCATGCTCTTGGGTTTAACCATAGTATCGTGTGCAAGGAAGTCAAGAAAGCAGAGCATTTCCTGGTACAATACCTCGGTGAGGCTGCCTTCATAGGTATTTCCATCACACTGCCCTGTGCTCAGCACGCAACGCACTGCTGACAACCCAAAAGACCAAAGATTGCAAGGTTTCAAACATCCATTTCCTCTAAAACAAACATGTTTGTTTGGGACTTGTTTCTTTTACTGATATCAGTTTCATTACTCTTTCCTTTTTTCTTGTTCCTTTTCTTTCCCTTTCTTTCCTCTGCATTTCTTTCCATCTCTTTTCTTTCATTTTCTTTCCTCTCTTTTCTTTGCTTTCTTGCCTTCTCATTCTCCATAAAACACTGTTTAGAGCCAGACAAAGTAAAGACACTTTCAGGAGCAGTTTTTCTGCTGGTCCCTCACCCCAGCTGCATTGGAAGCACCTGAAATCCTTCACAATCCGTGGGCTGGAGGCCCTTGTCTGGATTTGAAGGCTCCAGCCCCCCATCAGCTCTGGTTTCCCCCACTGCTCAGATGCTCACTGCCAAACTGCGGTTTTTTCCCCTCCTCTTGTATTACTTTATACTGAATATTGTGGTTTGTTCTATTGGCAGACTGAATGATAATAGTTCAGGATCAGTTATGCGACTCAAGGAGTACTGAAAAGGAGATTGTACATAGCTTTTACCTGGAGCTGAACTGAATTTTACTTTTTTAGCATTTAATTTCACGTATACTTTTCATATTTCACTTAGATGGAGCAGGCTGGATCCCTGACCATCCTTCATTGCTGGACAGAAGACTCAGGGCAGCCCCAGCCTCACCAGAGAGGCACATGCAATAGATGTACAAAACCTGAAGTGAACCACACTTCTGCCAGCTCTGGCCTGCCCACAGCTAATCTCCATGTACTGGAAAAAGGCAGAAAATGCATTTTTTCAAAATCCTGACTATATACATTATAATCTTGAACTTTGCTATCTCTCAGTTTTCAATATACCAACAAATAAAGAGGCCATTTCACTACCTAAATAAAGCCTTTGGGACCCAGTAGGAAAGCATTACACCTGTGTGAAAAGAGCAGCAGTTAATGTGACAGCAAAATTCCAAGCTGACAAAAGCACTACATGCAAGCCCACAGCTTTGCGAGGAGCAGCGATAGGCTCGGTATGATGGCACTTCTGCAACACTTGGGTTTTTCCATCCCCTAAAGGACTGAACTCAGCATAGCTTTTAAACTTCTTCAGCCTTTTAGAAAGTAACTCGTCATGAGCTTTTAGACTCTGAGGACAGGAGGTCTTGGCTGAGCCAAGGATAAGGTTTGCACAGCTGGAGGGTTCCATACAGGAGCAAGGCTCCTGGTGTGGGCATGCTGGGAGCTGAGAGACTCCAGGAGCTGGAACCCACACTGGGCACATTGCTATCTGTCTCATAGCTGGGTTTACTGCTGCCATAAGTCACACATTTTGAAACCCAGCACGTGTTCCCTGTTGCCCACACAAAACAGAAAACATTGAATGCATTTTGTATCTGAACTGAAAACCTCATCTCACACCCTCTGACCTCGCTCTCCACCCTCTTCTCCTCCATTCACAGTCCTGTAGCATTCAAGGCTTAATTGCTTGTAGTTCTGTTAGTCAAGGTGGTTATACTTGCTGATCATCTTGCATGTGACAACACAATCATACACTGAATTAGAAAGAAATATTGAAGGAACAGATAGAGGTGACCTAGTAAGCATTCTGTGGGTCATCCATATTTTTACACCAATTTTGATAAGGTCTCCTATAAATATTGTCAGAGGGCATAAGTAACATCAGCTGAGGGCCAAAGTTTTTTTTTACGGACAATAAACCAGCAGCATGATAGGAAACAGAGCTGCAGGTCACCCTTCCTCTCATAGCGAGGAGAACAACGGGGTCAGTAATCTGCACCCTCCCATTCAGCCACTGACAGAAATTAGATGTAGGTACAGCTGCCAGAAAATGGTCTATCTGATATGGCTGGTTATCCAGCTCACTGATTGTAAGGACAGGCAGTTAGATTCATAGTTGCTGGATTTAGTGCCTAAAATCAGATATAATTGCCTTTTTTTGTTGTTATCTTTTTTTTCCTCCTTTGGAGACATTAGGCACCTAATTGTCCTCTTTCTTTACCACAACTGGAACCCAGATTCTCACTGCTGAGCCCTTATCATGGCTCAAGAGCAATTCACAAAAAGCAACCAGCTTACCCTACAGATTCTAGGTGAGATATATTACAAAAAATACTTCAGCTTGCAATAGTCCCAGAGGTGATCCAGCATCTCCAGGAGAATATCACTTTGTGTTTCCCAACACAGAACTTCATTTATGGCAGTTGCCAGTGAGAAAAGCTGAGCAACCTAAATGCAAGGACCGGGCAGAACAATTCAGAGCTATAGAGAGCACAGGGAAAGACCCTGAGACCAACACGGGGACACCAAGCAAGACAGTTGCTGCCAAAAAAAAAGGGAGACAAACATTTGTGATCAATATGAAGGAACAGTTTATTTCCCCTCTGCATGTTCACCCTTTGGAAATGAGCTGATCAGTGAGGTCACAGGACCAAACTCTACTGCTGACTTTTTTTTTAAGGACGGATAATTTTATGGCCACTGTTAAGCACTGTAATTCATGTAAACAGAGATAATGATAAGTGGGAAGAAATCAACTTATGTTTCAAAGCCTGCATTCCCTGGGGACAGGGATGAGAATCTCTCCTTCAGAAAGGAAAGCTGAAGGGCAGGAGCACAGTTTCCTCTGAGTATCTGACAGTGGAGCATGGCACTCCCATTGGAGCTGGATATTTCTACGAGTGCCCATGCACACAACCCAGCTGGGATACATTTCCAAGAATTTCCACAAAATTCTACAAAAAACAGAGGTAGAACAGCATCAGTGAGAGGAAAACAAGGATGAAAGTGAAGCACAGGGCTGTTTTAGGACACGTTATTTGTGGCAGAGACATGGGAAGAGAGCAGCAGAAAAGTTTGGAGAAGCAGATCCCTTGGGACCAGGCTGGTGAAGGGAACAGCAAGGACTTCATCTAGCAGCTGAGCTCGATCTTGTTAAGCAAAAGGGATGGGGCACGAAGCTGATGCCCATAAACCTCCACAGAAGACATTTAGAAGAAATATTAGGTGAAATTATAGAGAGGTCACAACATCCTGAGCAGTGAACTACCCCGAGATGGGAACACACTGAGGACATCAAGGCTAAGGCAAGATAACTCTCTGTGCCGGAGAGGTGTTTTGGGGATAATGAGTTCAGTCCTGTCATGGTTAAGAGTGAAGGTCTAGATGACTCACTAGAAATCTCTGCCAACCTGGACAATACACTGATAACCCCATGGGCTGCCTGTCTCCAGCCTCCATCACGAGACCTCTGGCCTTGTCCAGCTGCCTGCCCTCCAGTTCTCTCAGGCTGCCTGCTTTTGAAACGAGCTTTCAGAGGGTTTAAAAACATTTCCAGTGCTGTTTTCATGCACGTTGAAAGTGTTTTGCTGGTCAGAAAAGTGCCAGAAGAAGGAAAATATCTTGGTCAGCAGATTCAGCCTGAGAATCCAAAGCCACATTAACTAAATTTAGAGGAAAATAGTTTTCTGCAGTTCCCCTAGGTATTTTGGCTGCACTCTTAAGAGAGGGTCAATTAGGTTTGTTCATGGCTTTTCAGTCCCCTGATAATTTTGCAAGTCTAAAATCATGAGGTTTATCGTAAACATAGCACACAAGATCTGAGGCTGAGAGAAAATAAGCAGGGGACCTCTTTGCACATTTTCAGTACTGACCCTTTTCCAAGCAAAAGCACACTTTTTACACTCTTGTGTTGGTCTTGGACATAACCTTTCCTCATTTCTTGTGGCTGCAACATCTTAGTAAAGCAGGACATTGCTCGTGCCCCAGAGTCCAGAGCCAAGAAGTATATTCTCTCACTGTAGCTATAATTGGGGTGAATCACGATGGCTCCCACATTAGACTGCTCAAGAAATCTCTTTGTAGCAAATACAGCAATAGCTTCAAGAAATAACTTCACTGGCGTTTGCTCCATATGGATTAATGTCTCCTCAGGGGCCATGGCTGCCATCCCAAACAACATTTCTAGGGCTTGCGTGGCTACATCCTTTTCCTGTGAATCAACGTTGGCATCTGTTCATCCAGAGCATTCAGGAGAAATATTTGCTGTTGCCTGGAGACTAAGACAGGATAAAAAGTATTGGGAGTCCTAAATTATTTTTGCAGCTCTTCCTCTGATGCCGTGCCACTCCCAGACAATCTCTTTTACTTAGCTGTTGTGTGTCTCATGGGTTCTTCAACCTGTGGAATAGGTATGGTTATACTTGCCAAGTGCTCAGAATACTTGAAAGTCCTCGCAGGCTTGAAAGGAATCATATAGAAGCACATCCACTATAAGGGCCACTGAGACTCTGTCTGTCTTTGTCAGCATCATCATTATTTGTTCCACTCCAGGAAGGCGATAAGCCCCAGAGAGACAGAACAGTCGCACTGAGAAGTGGCCTTTCACATCACACCGACCCCCGCTGGATACATGCACGATGAGGAAACTTCCTTCCACCCAGAGGTGCAAGCAGACTCTGGAGCTGGCAGTCACGTGTTGCTCACAGTCTCACAACCCACAGGATCCTGCATGGAAAAATTTCACTTCCATGTGTTGACTGAGTTAATGTGGTGGGGAGAGTGGGCGGACATAAAATGGAACTACGAGAAGAGATTAATTTGCAGCTGAAGGCCAGGCAGCGGGAACGCCAGCTCTGTGTTTGCTCAGAGAACAGCAGTTTAGACCAAAACCCAGTTGAAAAGAAGAGGTTAAGGCAGTGGTAGTAAAAAAAATCAAAACTGGAGAAAAAAAGCAAAAGTTAAGCAAAGCCGCTCTGGAAATTAAGACGTGGAATTCAAAACATTCGCAGTATAATAAACCCAGCCGAGCCCATAAAGCTGCACCAGCCAAAAGGAGGTCTGTTCTGCCTACGAGGAAACACGAAACCGCGTCATGCCTGGCAGCAGCCGCCCCTTAGTCCCGTTTCCTCCCCGCTTTATTGCAGAATTGTGCTGCTGGGTGCCCTCGGCTATGTTTAACGCAGCGTCTGTTTCCACTCTAACCCTTTTGCTTTGGAGGGGGTGGATATAAATCAGCTGCGGAGCTGCCCACAGGGCTTAGTCACAGCAGGTATTGGTTTAGGGTGTCTTAGAGGAACTTTTTTTTTTTCCTTCTGGAAGTATTCTAGGGAATAAGCGCAGGCTTTGTGTGGAACAGGCATTGCTCCACAGGCCAGAGTGTCCAGACAAAAGACATTTTACATCACCCAGAAGAATCCTCTTCTAACATTCTGGGCTGAGTGCTCCAAAGGCTGCTGCTCCACGAGGCCCCAGAAGATGCTTGTCCCCAAGTCCCCACCAAGCAAGCCTCCCATCCCTTCTGGCACTCACAAGAGCACGCCTGCCCTGTCTGCTGCCCCTCACCTTAGGACATTCTCTGTGCTGGGTATCTCCCCCTTCCTCCCAGCTTCCTCCAGCCCAAGGCCCCCGCACACAGTTGGCAATGGGTCCAGATACCTCTCTTGCACACACACTGCCCGGTACACCTCCTTCCTTCCAACTCCCAAAGTGTCTTTCTCCAGATTCAAGCACATGCCAGATTTCCCCAGCGCAGGCCACACAAATTGTAGCAATTAGCAAGCGTAAAGGGCATGCTGTGGCTTTCTCATGCATTACTGCATCCATGCTACTATTCCTGTCCCCGGGCACACTCATCAGATTGCGTACAGTCAGCATTATTATCCAGGCCCCACTGCAGACACCCAGTTCATAGCATTTGTGCATCCAACCACCAGTAGTTAGAAAGTCTTCAGACTCAAGCCAGCATTGCATCTCCCATCCCTGCCAGCCCTATGTTGTGTGGACTTGATCCCTCTAGCTTTTCTCGTGCTTCCCATCTCTAACCGTGTGCCTTCAGTTTCTGCCCCACCACCACATCTTTACTTTGTGATGGCTGGCACAGCCCAGCCTTCCCTCTGATTTGCGACAGCAGCTCCCAGCTCCATTTCAGTCCAGGCCCTCCCAGCAGGAATCATATAGATCGTAAGTCCAGATTTGCTTTTAACGGTCTTCTAGGCATATTTCTACTTATCAGTGAGTAGCTTTGGGCAAAGGTCAGCCAAAACTAGACCATAACCAATCACCTTTAAGAACAACAACACAGTAACCCTATTCCACTTCACAGAATCACAGAATTGTAGGGGTTGGAAGATCCAGAAGAACCTCCCGAGATTGAGTCCAACCCCCACTTTACACCTCTCACCTATAGAGATGCTCAAGAAATGAGAAACTTCATTTCCACAGCCACCAACTGCAAAACTGAAGGTGTTTCAGTACAAGAGGTATATGTGGCCCATATCAAGGTGGCCTAGTTACTGGACACCGACAGCTGCCATCGGTGCTGGGAAGGGAAAGGCAGCTACCAGATGGGATATGAGCCACACGGAGCTCTGCAGATCAAAGTCATCATGTGCCTCCTGACTGTATGGCACAGACAGCCATACATGCTGGCTATAATTTCTAGAGACAGCTAGACACAGTAAAGGTGCAGCTCAAGAGTTACTTAAATTCTAAGCTAAAAAATACATATCAGCTAATGCTTCCTGTCCAAAGGCATGAACCCAAGCCCCTATCAGGGACACAGCAAACATCCATGACTGTAACCAGAAATGCATGAGGAACAGCCAGACAGACACCTTAGGTGTCCCTCTGTGCAGCAGCAAGAGCTGTAAGTGCAACTTGAAAACTGCACCAATGCACTCATGTGGGAGCAACTGCGCCAGCACACAGCCCAGCCAGCCTTTTCCTTCTGGCCACCTGAGAGTCCCATGCAATGAACAAATGAGCCAGAGCACCAACAAGCCCCCATATCAAAGGAACACGTCCCTCATTATCTATTATCTACTCTTCTGAGCCTTGGTGAGGATATTACAAATACGCATCCAACCTCTAGTGGAGACAGATGAGAACCCTGAGAGAAACAACACACTCACAGCTCATCCAAGGGAGCAGAAGTCCCTCCAGACTATGTGCTGCCATACACCCAAGCCACAATGAACCTTAATGATATCAGATCAGGCAAACCCCATGTTTCTGTAGGCTCTCACATGCACGCACTCTCTCGTATAAATTATTACAGAAAGTAAATGCCTGATGGTGCTTGCTCAGCTCTTCTCTGTTCCCCATGTGACTGAGCTCAGGGTTAATTTCAAAAAGCAAAGCACCAAGTAACAGAGATTAACAGACACAGAAGAAAAGTAGTGCTGGTATCCCAGAACCAGTGCCCTGGAAAGACAAGGAAAGCATACAAGCACCGCAAACAAAGACCTACTTTTAGCACAGCTTCACAGTTGTTTATCATACCAATAGCACCGTGCAACTGTACAGCTATTTCTTCATCAATTATTAACTGTGCAAAGACTGTCTGAAGAGCCATGCAGAAAGTCCAAAGAGGAAGCAGGCAGTTTCAGCTCCACATATGCGCCCTGCAACAGGCTCGGGATCCTCTTCAGATCAAACGAGCCTCATACACTGGGGCCAAGGCTCTGCTCCCGCAGCTGGGAAGGAGCAGGCCCAGGCTGCAGCTGGGCACGGGCCTCCCAGGCCACAGCACATCCTTGGCGCAGGCCATGGAGCAGTACCAGGCTGTGCACGAGGCTGTTCTCTTGCATGCAGACCATGCTGCAAGCTAGTTACATCAGCATCTGCTGAGTGAACTCCCCATGCAACTTTTGTACTGCTCATGGGAACCAGCCCCTAGCAGCCACTCTCCCCTTCCACCATCTTTCCTCCACCAAGCTCACCTTCATTGCCAGACCACACAAGAAAGCGCGTTGCACAAAGCCAGCAGCAGGAAGGTGTGGTACTGCAAGCCTCGAGGTATCCCGCAGCTTTTGTTTTGCAGGAGCTCTTCCAACATGAGTTAGGAAACATCTCTCCCTAACGTTGAGGCATGTCAAGACAACTGACCAAGCAGTGGTTCAGCAGCAATATTCCACCCCCGATTTGGAAGCAAGCTGGAACAGCTTCAGATACAGAGCGCCAAGCCTCCTCCAGAATGCTTGGAGGTGAAGAAAACAAGAGCTGCACCATGAGCAGCAGTGGCAAAGAGGAGTCCCTAAATACAAACACTGGTTGCAAAAGTTTCTGGGATTGCTGGCTGGATGGTCCCATGAGTCCAAGGGCCTGAATGCAACATTAGGATCAGCTGCATGTACTGTGCTGGCGATCTACATGCTCCTCCCTTGCAAACTGGGACTCCACCTCAGCCACTCTACCACCAAGGCCCACCACCATCAAGGTGGGCCAGAGGTCTGGGAAACCTACACCACTCAGCCCCAGAACCCCACCCAAAGCACAGCACGGACCATCCAGCTGAAGGCACAAGCTACACCAAGAGAGAGTAAGCCAGCAGGGACAGAGGGGGCGAGAGGAGACGGTTGGAGGTTCCCTAAGAGACAGAGGGCTGAAGGCCAGGGCTGGGCACTCACCAGGGCTGACCTTCACACCCCAAGCTAGGTGGCTGACCAGCTGCACCTGTAGGAGTGAAGGAAAGTGCTGAGCACCTAGCAGGTGCCTCACAGAAAGGGAGAGAAACAGCTGCATGTGAGCAGCCTCCTAAAGCCAGCGCCTCGATTTCTGCAAGTAAAACCACTGTCAGTTTCTTGAAAAAACTTGGGGTTTATTGATTTAAACTGCAAACAGTCGTTACAAAAGAGATTCTCTTTTAAATAAACTCACACAAAGAGGAAGAGAAAGCAATGTAGTGAACAGTAACAGGGGGGAAAAAAAAAATTACATTCATTATTCTCTTTGTGCCAGTCCCGTTCACCTCGGCAAGGAAAACTCCAAACTTGGATACAGAAACGCAAAGACAAACTGTATTTGGAATGTCTTCAGATAGGCACTTGGAGCTCAAGGCTTTTCTCCTTGAATCTATACAAAAAGAGGAAGAAAAAGGTCTTCCTTCCACACTGCCTCGCACAGAGCTCACATATGTACATTCTGTAGCCCAATTGGCAAGACCCAGGGCAGGGGAAGAGGAGGAGGAAAGGAAAGGCAAAGAAGCACATTAACTCAATTTGCAGTCCAACACAAAAAAAAAAAAAAAAAAGGGAGGGGGGGAAATTCTAAAATAAATAATCCAAACACAGTTTTTTGCATTTTTTTTAAATTAATTTTTCATTTTTTAAAATAAAATAACCAAAAAAAAGTGTAAAGTTACAAAAAATGTCATTGTAGTATAATATATTAAACTGTGGGGGGAAAAAAAAAAAAGGAAAAGACACTTCACAATCTTAAGATTAATATGGAAGATCATAATTTAAACATAAAAGAATATATTCTATGGATTCATCATCCCGATAAATATGAACAAAATTAACAAAAAAGCATAGGTTTCGGCAATAAATACGTTTTGATAAGTTAAATAAGCTTTTTTATATTGTTGTGCAGTGACAAGCAAAATTTGCTCTCCAATTTCTGAAGTTATACAAAATTAAAAACCCAGAAAAAAAAAATAATAATAAAAGCTCGGCGTGAGTGCTCTAAGATAGGTCTAAGGTACTCTAGAGCAAAACCATTAAAGCTATGTCTACTGGAACTTTGTTTACACGAACGTGTGTATGTGTGGAATGACTTCCGTCCGCCCCACCCCCTCCGTTTCTTTATTTGTTGTTAAGATGTCACACGAATACACGAGGAACTTTTAGCACCAAAATCGAGTCTCTCCCAGCACAGTCCACCTCTTTTGCTTTCTGCCATCTTTTTCACTCGTTGTCCTCCCAGCCGAAGTCCCGCTCGTGTCACAACCGCTCTGTTCTCAGCTCACCCTCCCCGCAGGCAGGCGGAGGGGCGAGGCGAGGGGCTGGATGTTAACGCTGCCACGTGCCTGCAGCCGGGGGGCGCGGGGGGAGGTGCAGGAGGCGGCCAGCGGGGGGAGCCGGGCGCGGGCACGTCCTGCACATCTGGAAGCGCGCAGAGCTGCGGTGCCCTCTGCAGCCGGAGAGGTAATAGAGTCACAGTGAAAGTGTTACAAGGCACTAATTTTGTAAACGTTATTGCTTCTCGTCGTAATTTGGCACTTAAGGTTGGAGCCGATGGGTGCGCGACAGGCAGGCGGACGCGTTAACATCCAGCTGGGGGGGAGTGGGGGAGGGCGGGTGGGTCAGCTTAACATCGCCACCGAGGGGGGAGCAGGACGAACCCGCTTAGTCGTCGGAGATGGAGAGTCTGCTGAAGATGGGCAGGCGCCTGGAGGTGTCCAGGATGGGCGAGTCGGAGCCGCTGTGGCTGCTGCTGGAGCTGCTCAGATAGCCCTCCTGGTCAGAGAGCGAGTCCTGAGGGCTGGGCGGCGAGTCGAACATGTGGGGAGACTCGGACATGGGCCTGAACAGGAAGGCGGTGGGGGAGCTCCCGCCGGGCACCGGCACCCCCACGCTGGGGGCGAAGAGGCTGACCAGCTCCTGGCTGGAGAAGGTGAAGGGGTTGCTGGCACAGTCGGGCAGCGTGGGGGAGCCCAGCAGGTCGTCGGCGCTCAGCATGGGCGGCGGGGTGACGGAGGTGGGGCTGTCCAGCAGCCCGGGGGCAGCGGCGCTGGGGAAGCCGGCGAAGCTGAAGCTGTGCTGCAGGCGGGGTCTGTCGGCGGCGGGGGGCTCCCGGCCGCCCGCCACCGCGCGCCGCTCCTCGGCGTTGTGGATGAAGTGGCAGCGCGGCCCGTAGGGGCAGAAGCCGATGGTGTGGAAGGTGCGGCAGAGCTCGGTCTTGTACTTGGGGTGGCGGGTGAGGCTACGAAGCTCGTGGATACCGTGGGCGAACTGGCACTTGTCGCCGTACTTGCAGGCGCCGTTCTCCTCGAAGGGGCGGCACAGCTCCGTCTTGTAGCGGCTGGAGTTCACTTGGCCCCCGGGCTGTTTTTGCTGCAGCAGCCGCTCGCCGCCCTCCGAGAAGGAGCGGTCCCGAAAGCGGCTCTCCCGGGGGCCGAGCGCGGGCGCGGGCTCCCCTTTGAGGCCGCCGAGGAGCTGGCTCTGGTGGAACTTGGCGTTGGGCAGCGTCACGGAGTGCCTCCTAGGGAAGCCGCCGCCGGCCGGGGTGCCCACCGCCTTCCTGTCCAGAAGGCACCCGCCGACCCCTGCGGGGCTGTAGTTCAGCATCTTGCTGCTCTGCGGGGGAAGGGAAGCAAGCGCCGGTCACTCGCACAGCCCGGAGCGGTGGGGCCGCGGCCGTCCCGCAGCGGAAGCCCTCCCCGCGCCCGGCCCCGACGGCCGCCCCTCGCGCAGCGCCGGCTCCGAAAGAAGCGCTGAGAGCGGCCGCGCGGGACGACCGCGCGCTACGGTGCACGCCCAGCCCCGGGAGCGTGTGCTGCGCTGCGCTGTGCTGCGCTGCGGCGGGGCCTGACCCCACGAGCTGCCCTTGCGCGGCCCGGCTGGAAGCGTTCCTGGCCCCAGCGCTAACGTCGCTCGCGAGCAGAAACCGGGAAGGAAAGGAAAAAGAAAATAAAAACAAAAAAAATGCAAGCACAGCAAAAGGCGCCCTCCCGAAGTTGCGAGAAGCAACGCCCCGACGGCGGCGCTTACCTTGCATAAAACTTCGCTCAAGTCGAAGATGGTGGGCGACACCAGGGCCGTGGACATATTGTCGGGCGAGCGCGGGACGCGGAGGGCAGCGGCACGCGTGGAGGGGTCGCGCTGCGGGAAGGGCTCGGCCTCCGCCCGACTCTGTGCCGCCCCAGCCCTGCCCGGCCCCGCGCCGCCCGCCGCTCGCTGCGCGCCCGGACGATGGCACTTATAGAGTTTCGGCCTTACCCCGGGAGGAGGGGCGGTGGGAGGAAGGGGAGGAGGAGGAGAGGGCGGGGTGAAGAGCGCGGCGGCTGAGTCACCCGCGGGCGGGGCGGCCCCGCAAACTTTTCGAGAGGAAGAAGCGGGGGGGGAGGGGGTAAGAAAAAGGAAAAAAAAAAAAAAAAAAAAAAAGCCAAGAAAGGGGAAAAAAAAAAAAACGCGTCCCTGCAAGAACGGCTCCGAGCTGCTCCTTTTCCCCCCTCCCCCTCTCGTGCGTCTCCGCGCGCTCAGCCCGCGGCCATATGCTGGCTGGCTCGCCTCCGCCACACTTTAAGTTACTAAAACACGGCTTTAGAAGGGTGCGTGGTGGATTCTGCCTTTCACCCCCCGTGCGCTTCCTTTCCGCAGGGCTCTGGGCTGTAACCCTGCCGAAACACACCGCGATGCCGCTCGCAGGGTGTGGGCACGGCGGACCCTGGGCCACTTCAAGAGCGCGGCGCGGCTCCGGGACGGCACTGCGGGGGGGAGCGGGGCGCAGCCCCAACCAACGGCTGCAGCGCGCGAGGCCGCGCGAGGCTCTCCTGCGGTGTCAGGGAGCGGCCGAAGCTGCCGCGAGCCCCTCCGGCTCTCTTTTTGCACTATTGCCGTTGTTGTTTACATAAGGGGAGCAGTCGGGTTCCTCGAGCTCCCTTCCCTGCCCAGTTCCCCTCGCCCCGGCCGGCTGCGGGCAGTTCGCCGCTCTGGACGCGGTGCCCGTTCCCAGGGCTCTCAGGCTCTATAATTAACCACGCGGTAATTGCCGAGCTGGAAACGTCACTGCGGGGACTTTCCGAAGCTCCCGAGAGCCGCCAGCGGTCATCGCTTCGCTGCTGCCCTCCGTAACACCCTCCCTCTCCCCACTCCCCCCCGTGCGCTGCTTTGGGCCGCCGGGACGGGGGCGGGCGGGAATCGGCGCGGCGCTGCGCTGCCGCCGGGCGGGGCGGGCAACGCGGGAGCTGCGGGGCCACGGGGAGGGGCGGTGGGCGCGGCAGTGGGAGCGCGTTGTTACAGGAGGGCGCGGGGCGAGCAAATGGGTGCGCAGTGCGCTCGGCGTGGCCTGCAGCGTTCCTGCGCCCTGGTACTGGTGCGCGTCCCGGGCCGCACAGGGATGGAGTTCTCGGCCCGTGCGTACGTTGAACACGGCGATTAAAAACTGCTGTCCCCATCCAGAATGGCTAAAAGCAGGGAGCGAGATGACGAATTGCAAGTGGTGAGCCGGGAGGGGAACGTTCCCCAAAGTGCGCGCACGGAGCTGTGGGCAGCTGGCACACAGTGCTTGCAGGGTCATACGATCACAGAATCATAGAAGGGCTTGGGCTGAAAGGAACCTTAAAGATCATACAGCTCCTCTCTGTACCATGGGCAGCGCTGCCACCCACCAGATCAGGTTGCCTAGGACCCCATTCAACCTGGCCTTAGAAGCCACTGGGGACACGGCACCTACAGCTGCTGTGCCAGTGCCTCACTGCTCGCTATCACCTAACCTAAACCTCCCCTCTTTTAGTTTAAAGCCATTCTCCTTTGCCCTTGGGCAGAGCAGAGGGGGGCAATCCCCTTGTCTCCTTGCTGGCCGCCTCTGTGTTGATGCAGCCCAGGGTGCAGTTGACCTTCTGGGCTGCAAGCATACACTGCTGGCTCATGCTTTTCATCCATCAGGATCCCCAAGTCCTTCTCAGCGGGGTTGCTCTCAATGAGATCTCCTGATCTGTACGTATATATGGAATGCCCCCACCCGAGTGCAATACTTGGCCTTATTGAACCTTATTATGCTCTCATGGGCCAGCTTTTCAAGCCATCCAGGTCCCTTTGGATGGCATCTGTTCCTTGTGTTACATCAACTGTACCACTCAACTTGGTGCCATCAGCAAACCTGCTGAGGGTGAGCTTTATCCCACTTTGTAGGCCATCAATAAAGATGACACAAGTGTAAACAGAGTCAAATAAGCCATCTAACAAATACCTGAAAGAAAAGTCCCTGGAGACCTGCTTTGGCTTGTTCCCACCGCAACCTGTTTCTGAGGTTCCAGGCTGGGAATCTGCTGTCGCACAGAGATTCACTCCCATGGTTCTGAGGCACCCTACAGGCACCCAGTGTTGTCCCGCAGCCATGCCACATGCACACGGGGCTCAGCACACTCCCTGCCTGCAGTGCTGCTGGGCTCTGAGTGAGCTGGTGCCAGGCAGCCACGGCTCTTACCTAAGGGGTTCAGGTACTGACTGTGCACCTGGAGGCACAGAAATGTCTTTCTATAGGCTGTGCAACCCCCCCCCCCCCCCTCCAGGGTACCTTTGCAGCACTGTGGCTCTTAAGGTAGAGCAAGTGGCTGTCAGTGGTGCCATGCAAATATTGTGAGCCCTTAATCCTGCAGGCTTTGCACGTTTGAGTGACCAAAGCCCATTGTGCTAGGATGTCCTCATGCAGAGGACAGCGTTGCTAGCAGGTAACTGGGCTGGCCCTGGGCTGGGTGCCTGTGGGTAGGGCTCTGTGCCCCAGCAGCTCAGGGCTCCGTCAGGCACGAGGGATGGAGACGGCGCATGGCCTCGAGGAAGAGCCATGCGGATGTAGCACCGTGTTGCTGACAAGGTGCTGCAGTGGAAAAAGCAGAGGTGTTCTTCCAGCGGGCGCCTGGTAAAGAAATTGGCTGAGCTCTATTGGCCCAGGTTACAATTTCCAGTGGAAACGCCAATGTGTTTGCAGATCACAGGACAGCACGCCCACGTCCCGCTGCTTGCCATGACCACCCCCAGCTCCACGCTGCAGCTGAGCTGGGCTGGGGATTACTGCAGTGGGGTGGGATGAAGAGCTGCAGCTTACAGCAGCAGGTCAGGATTCACAACTGCTTTCCTGCTCACAGGCCCAGCATAGCAGTGCAGTAACACAGCAGCATGGTGTGCCTGGCGCCCATGCCAGCTTCCAGTGGGAGCAGCCCTGGCTGCTGAGTTGTTCATCAGACATCAGAATAGACTGTTTCCATGATATTTTTCTCCCCTGAAAGAATGTGCTAGGACTAAATGCTTTCACCTTTTTCTTTTCCTTTTTTTTTTTTTAAGAAAAGGCCTAACACCCCTCAAAGGCCTTCAGGCTTCACCATTGACCTGCTGCATGGTGCTGTGTCCCATGTGTGAGGCTCCTTTCTGGGAGGGGATTCCTAGGGAGCTCCCCTGTTGTCCCCTTTGTAACAAAGGCTCTAGGAAAGGATGGATTTCCTCTCACACAGATTTAGATGCCTAAAAGTTAGGTGTTTAAGCCTAATTAGTTGGCCAGGCTTCTTGCATAGTCAATGGAGACAAATAGGCACCTCCAGTGTGTGATTCACCTTAGCTATCTGCAGCATTAATCTGAGGGTCTGACTCACTCAGGAGTAAATGAGGAACCAAGTGCCCGCTTCTCTCTGCAACTCTTGGGCAAGTGAGTGACTCGCTTAGGACTGGACAGCTGATCTGTAGCCGCCCCAAACTCAGCCCCCATCCCACAGCCTGGCTCTGGGATCCCCACTCCATTTCCCTTAGAGGCCTCATGTCCAGCCCTGCCGAGCAAGGCTTGGTTGCAGCCTGCCAAATCATACTGTCAGCCCCTATCGCCTCATCAGACTGAGTTAAATATTTATAAAGCTGCAGGGGCAGGGTCCATGCCTTGCTACGTGTCTGTGTATTCCTTGGCATAGCAAAGCCCAGCATCCCAACCCCTGTGCGATGTGGGATGGAGACTCTGCGAAAAGCTGCAAGTCCTGACAAAATGCAGCTGGGAGTGCACAGAGTGCTCGTGGACGTTGGGAAATAGGCAGGAATGAATCATAAGAGTCGGGAGAAGCTGCTAATGTGTGGGAAAAAGGCAAATGTGCTACCTCTGCACAAACATATAATAAGGAAGTATGTAATAATAATTATTGTTATTGTAATACGGTCTGGGTGAGCATTTGGGAATAAGATATCTAATAACTGACAAGCACCACGGCTCGGTTTGTTTTGATCTGAAATTCAAACAATGGTGATGTTTATAAGGTAATAATACACAGGGCACAGAGTGCTGGCACCGCACCAACTATGCACTCCACAAGTCGGGTTTATATAGGTCATGCCAAACAAATAATAGTGTTCTTCAATATAATTACTGATTCATTAAGAGAATGGGAGAGAACGTAATTGAGTCTGTTTGGATTTCAGGGAGGTGTTAGATATGGTAAATTTATACATTTGACCTTGGATTTTGGAGACATTACATGCTCGCCCAGCTCTGCTCCTCTGGAAGGCAGCGGTGACATTCCTGTTGCGGTCCCTGCAGCCGGTGCAGGACACCTCTCGCTCAGCCCTGGCAGCCCCTGGACGTACCTGAGGCTTTTGCCCAAGGAAACACAAAGTGTGGTGGCTCAGCCATGAGTCCAGCATCCCTCATCCCTATTGCCAGCCTTTCTGCTGCTTCCTTGCTCCTGGTCCCACCAGGGAGCAGCTGCATTTTTAGAAAAAGGCTGAGCTGGGGCTTCTAGGAAAACAGGGGCCACGCCAGCCCAGTCCGCAGATGGGGGAAGGGAGCAGCTGTGAGCTGAGACACGTATAAGCAGTGGGGTCTGGAGCTGGAGTGAGGGCATGTCCCAAAACTGCACTGCCCTGGGGCTGACCTCTGCTCTGGAGGGAGCAAAACAGTGAAGGGAGAAACAAAACTGCTGAGCACAAGCAGCATCCAAAGTAAGCGGGAAGGATACGGTGATAATAAGTGAAGGCAGCTTTTTGTGAAGCTAAATCATGCCCCTCTAGTCAGTTGACTTCTTTGAGCTTCTAAAAAAGGCTGATCAGGAAGAAGTAGGGAGCAGAGTAAATACAGCCTTTCAAAAGGGTTTTTGATAAAGACCTTTCCAAGAGTGAAATAAACTTGGCAACCGTGGGATGAAAAGTCCCGTCATGGATTAAAAAGTGGGTCAGAGCTGATAGGAAGGAGAAAATCCATTAGAAGGAAATGGCCAGCAGGGTAAAGAAAGCCTGCAGAGGGGGCCGGTGGGGCCGCGTGTGGAGGGGCGGAGGCAGCTCTTGGAATGGGGTGTCAGAAACAGAGACAGGGAAGAGGGATAACGAGGCAACAATATTAGCTGCCGGCAGAGCATTATTTATTGTAACTTCAAGCATGGCTGGGCAGGGCTGGGAGGCGCTCCAGAAGCTTCTAACTAAACTAGGAAATCAAACCACAATGACGGAGAAAGTTCAGCTTACACAAGTGCCAGTGCAAACCGTTTCAGAATAAACTGGGCAAGCCTCTTGCTCTGAATTAGAAGTTATCTTGTAGGGGTCAACCGTGGCACAGCACTGATTGCTCAAGCCTTGCTCAAAAAAGGTCAGGACCCCAGATCGGCAGGATGAATCTGTCACCGTATAGCCCCGCTGCACGTTGCAGTCCCTGTGTGCCTGCATTGAAGGGCCGTAGCAGCAGGGCCTAAAGCAGCTTCCTGAGAACAGCCCTGCTGGGTCCGTTTGAAAGCCCACCAAAGGCAGAGTGGGCGAACGGAAATGGGATGGGATCTGCCGATGAGCTCACGCCTGGACCAAGCCTGGCCCAGCTGCCAGCCCACCGGAGTGGCGTGCCTGCCCTGGCTGCGAGCCGGTTTTGGTAGGGCTGGCCTGTGTCTCCAGCCCCCAGCACCAACAGGCGAGGCCCAGGCTGCATCCCTGAAGCTTACCCAGTGTGGGTGCCCAGCCATCGCGGCGCAGGAATGAATGGCTCTGCTGGGACAGGCGCAGATCCTGGCGGGGTGTGGTTGCACGAGCCCCATGCAACAAGAAACGGAAAGGGAGTGCATTTGTAAATAATTTACTAGAATGACCTACATGCTACCAAGCCTTTGTTCCCTTTTATGCAGTCAGTAGAGAACCACACAGCTTCAGAGAATGAAGTCTGAGGACGAAACGCTGAGAGGTGACACAGAGAAGAGGCATCTGAGCCCTTCCTGCAGAAAGGCACCTGAAGTGCCTTCAGAGTGTACAAGCTTTTCCAAGCTTTGCAGACAAGTGGGAGAGGGGGAGATGTCCCACAGCCCTGTGGAGGGAGCAGGGAGGGGACAGCTTGCTGATGGTGCCTGTCACATGTTTGGAGCTGCCAGCGCTGCACTGGGGTGGAAACTTGTGCATGGAGCGGGAGAGCTGAGGTGAAGGAATCAAGGCCCGGGCTAACTGCCAGCAAAGAAAAGCAGATCGTGCTCTTCATGAGAACAGAGAAATTGGGCCCGGTGTGTGAGCTGCTTTTGAGAGCTGGCTGGAGATGGGACCCAATGATACCCAGCTGCATGGCAGAGTTTCCTGGACATTGCTAAGCCCTGGTGGCCTTGGGGATCGACAGCAGGATGCGTCCTCTCTGAAATCTTTGCCTTCTGTCATGGGATAAGGTGTGGTGCACAAACACAAAACATCGATCACTAGCCACTGGTGGGGCCAAAGAAAGGCCACTGCTCATGCTTGTTGCTACTTTTTTCTTCTTTATGATTCCGCTCTGTAAATCATGTGATTACAGGAGAATCTCAGTGTTCAGCTAAGAAAAGTATGCTTTTCTTGCTGGTTATTGCAGAGACAAACCTGAAAATTCTAGAGTGTTGAGCCCAAAGACTGAAGAGTCAGAAGATAAACAAGCACAGAATCCAATGCTACTGATTTTCTAAATTTTTAAATTATATTGTTTAGGCGACTGACAGTATTTTGGAACCCAGTTCTCAAATGTTTGGGATTAGCTGTCCTGGAAAGTCGAGCATGTTGGCTGCCTAGTGCTACTTGGGAATGTCAAAATCCCAGCCCATGGATCTGCTTAGTCTCGCTTTCTCAAAAGCCCAGGACCACCTTCTGGGGCTTGGAGAGCAAAGCTGGTCAAGTTTTCTCTCCGAGCTCTGCTGCACATGGCAGTCTAGCTGGACAGCCCTGCCAGCAGCAGGAGCTGTGGCCCCCAGATGGCTACCTGGCTTCCCCTGTGAAGCAGAAGTAGCACTGGCATTTCTTAGCAGGTGAGGATCTTTGTGTCTGCCTTGACTGTTCCACTCAGCACCAACAGCACGTGCACAACCTGTACTTCTTTGCTTTTGGCTGTAGCTTCTCTATGTACAGACTCGCTATCTCTGGGCCTACAGAGATGATTAATGTTGCTCCATTTTTAGACATAATAATAATAAGAATAAGAAAAATAACCAGTGGCTTCTGACTCCCACTTGTGCTGCCCCTCAGTGTATGCATCTCAGCTCTGGGAGCTGAGAAGCTGTATGCACTCGTTGCGGCTGAAGCTGGCTAACCTTAGTGCAGGGATGGGATGCGGGCTCTTCCCAAGTCCACGTGGCTCAGTCTGTCACTTCTAATGTCACTGATGGATCGAAAACCCACAAATTCACGCTGTGGTAGATGTGACTGTGTCTGTTGTAAATGCAGCTGCTGCAAAACGCAGAAGAGAATTTTTAAGTGCTGCTGAAATGGTGAAAACCCTTTGAGGAGCAGGTGTGGGGCTGGTGGATGGCAAAACCATCCTCAGTGAAACTGCTCAAAAGAGCAAGTCTATTAATGTACCAGGAAAGTGAAGGAACATGTCAGTCTGAGCCTTGCTTCCTGAAGCAGCACAAAGCTTCTCCCAGGAAGTACTGGGGTACAGTGGAAGGAAGTACTGGGTTACTCCAGGAAGTTCTGGAGTACTGTGTCCAGGTCTGGAGCCCCCAGTACAAGACAGGGAGCTGTTGGAGAGGGTCCAGAGGAGAGCCACGAAGATGATCAGGGTACTGGAGCCTCCCCTATGAAGTCTGAGGGAGCTGGGCTTGTTCAGCCTGGAGAAAAGAAGGCTGTGGGGTGACCTCACTGCAGCCTTTCAATACCTAAAGGAAGCCTACAAAGAAGAGGGGAATCAACTCTTTCAAAGGGTTGATAACTGCAGGACAAGGGGAAATGGTTTTAAGTTGAGGGAGGGAAGATTTAGGTTGGATGTCAGCGGGAAATTCTTTATTATGAGAGTGGTGAGGAGCTGGGACAAGCTGCCCAGAGAGGCTGCGGATGCCCCGTCCCTGGAGGTATTCTGTGAGAGGAAGGAGGGCTGCTGCAGCAACAGAGCGGTGTGGTGGGATGTCAGCCTCAGAGCTGTGCTGCGTGCAGTCCCTGAAGTGTACGTGGGCAGGGCTCGTTTTTCCATCTCTCTTAACTACCAGAAAAAGCAAAGCGCCCCTGTGTGTGTGCTTGCTAGACTAGGAAGAGTGTGCACACACGTGTATGCGTGTGCACAACGCCGAGCACGTGAGCAGCGGTCGCAGGGTGTCATGGAGCATGCAGCCCACGCAGGGCTGAGCTGGGCGTGCTGACGGCAGCATGGCTGTGGCAGGCAGAGCTCCTCTGCACACTGATGAAACGCAGCTGGGCTCAGCAACCGGCTCACTTGGTAGAGAAGAGTCTAGAAGGGCTCGTGCCAGCTATAAACAGAGCGATCAGCATACACAGGATGTGGTGAGCAGCTACAGGCGTCCCGTTATTAACTTCACTTTTATTTCAAGGCGATTCACTTCTCTGTTCTGTTTCCCATTTGGGAAGTGAAACCTAAGACCACGGTACCACTTAACAAAAAAAAATTTGGTTGCAGCTCATTTGTTTTTCTACTTTATTCTTTTTTTCTCTTGTAAAGGTTACTCCGCTGTTCCTGTGACGGAATTTATTGAAATTACTGGCAGCGCGCTGACTCTTCACTCTGTTTCTCTCCTGAGGAATTATCTCATTTGTGCTCATTGAAGACTGTTGACTCTGAGGGAAGTGTTTACTTGAGGACACCTCGCCTGGAGGAAGGAGCAATGTGGAGAGCGAGCGCTGGTTCCTCCCAGTCACAGTCCAACCAGCCTGTGCTGCTCAGAGGTGCTTTGTAAACATTCATTCATCCTTGCACACACCTCCCACCCCCTGTAAGGTGAGGAAATGTTATTGTCACCTTTCCACAGATGGAAGAAGTGAGCACAGAGAGATGCAGTGACTCATCGGCCGCAGTTGAGGCAGAGCTGGAGCTGCAGAGCCGAGCTCCTAGCCCTGACATTGCCAGGAGTCATGTTCCCACCTGGTGCTGGGACGTGCCAGCCCCATCCACCTGCCGCCCACATGTCCTGGGAGCCATCAGTGTGCATCTCAGCATGTACAGAATGAGATCAGATCACCGTGGCTTACTCCGTGTGCTGGTGTCATCACAGCATGGTGTGCTGTTATGTCACGATGTTATTACGCCTGAAACTAGCACAAGGCTGCTCACAATAACAGGGCAGGCAGCTGAACATGACTGTGTGCTGCTCAACCACATCACACGGTACACACACACTGCACCGGGGTGTCGGTCAACTCCACTGCACTGTGAGGACCTGCCTCGATCTGCGTGCTGGGCAGGGCTGGCCCTGGCCCTGTCTCTGTCTCCATCCCTATTCCTGTTTCCCCTTCTCAGCCAGGCCTGCATTAGTGCAGCCCCACACACTCGGTGCAAGTAACTAAGAGAAACGTAGTTCTGTGAAGCAGTGAAAGGAAAGTATTTGTCTCACCGGTGCAAACGGCTCTCACAGCACACGGTCATCAGGACTGCAGCCCGGTTCTCAGGGGGTGCTGCCTCTTGGCAGTGCTGGGCGCTTGTTGGAAGCCAAGCTGCCCTTGGTGTGAGCGTTCAGCAGAGAGGCACTCGGTGCCTAATGGCAGCTGTACATTCAGGGCTGTATGTTGCCATTACTTGGTGGCACCTATTGCTGTTTACAGTCTTCATCAATATTGCTCCTCTCTCCCACGCAGAATCAAGAACAACAACTAACACCCCCGCTCCTTATCACCTCTGCTTGCTTTCCATGCTGTCTGCACGAGCGTGGTTTCACTCGTCCCCAGCTTGGTGCGGGTGAGTTCACATCAGTCTGTTCCACTTTGTGACACAGGTCTGTCTGTCTGTCTGTTCTCAGGTCTGGGCAGGATGCGCTGTGATCAGATTCACCATATCCGAGTGGAGGGTAGAATTCGCTCTACACATCTGTTCATTTTTAAGTAAAACACTTGGTACTTTCTTCTTCTAAATGAAACCTTTGAGGCAGGTCATCCTCATTAAGCTCACACCTAGCTGCCTCTTGCCTAGCCGGCTGCAAAACCATTCACTGCCACAGTGAAGCCCAAAGAAGGAACCTCTTTGTCATCTTTGGGACAGTTCAGGAGCCTGGTCCTGCACAGCCAAACGCCCATGAAATTCAAAGCATGAGAAACCAGGGTTTCAGTGGTGCTTAGGAGCATGAAGGATAGACAACCGAGCACCTGGACTGTTCACAGGCCTCCCTGCATCTCATCCTACCTTGGTGTGTGGTTCTGCAGAGCACTGGGACCTTGTAGATGTAGTGGAATGGAGAGGAAGATGGCTCTTTCTCTGGCCGTCTTTCAGGCAGTAGCACCTAAGGCTACAGAGCCGAGGTTCCCTGCCTTCGCCGAGGGTCAGGCTGGAACTGCAGGGTGTGGGTGAAGGAGATGGAGAACATGGGCCAACGTGCTGGGGAGCCTGGAGTCAGCACCTTTTGTCTGGAGAAACAGAGGACCCTCTGTAGTGGCACTGGCAGAGTTAATCTCATAGTTAAACTGTTACTGGGCTTTACCTGCTCTTATCCCTGCACGGTGCAAGGGGCAAGGGGCTCAGTAGGTCAACTGGCACTGGGACTTTACAGCAATTAAAGGGACCCAGCCAAGGCCCAGGATTTGACCCATGCTTTTTTGATTAGGTCCCTTTCCACACCATGTCAGTCCTCACAGATGTCATTTGTGCTTCAATGTGGCTTGTGCTAAACAAAGTAGAGCCCTGCAAAGCAGCACACCCATCCCAAAGCCAGGGTTGCACGGCATAGAATTCACGAGCCACCCTGCAATAACATGCAGAGGGTGCTCACAAGAGCAGCCTCAATGTAACTGATGGGTATGTGGCTGTCAAATCTGTGCAAAACATGGTGCCTGAATGTCAGGTGTCCTAGAAGGGGAAGGCAGCAGTGCCAGCAGTGAGGTTTTGAGAGGTACATAAAACAACTAATTGAGAATCCAGGGCAAACACCCAGGCAGTACCCCGCCTTCTTCTCATAAGAGGCATATAGCCAACACCCCATCACACTGGTAATCAGGGCCCTTGATAATGTGGGGTTTGTTTGCTGCTAATATAGCCATTGTATCTACCCTAGCTGCGGAGCCCTGCTCCTGAGCTGAGGCACCAGGACTGCAAGTTACAGCTCTGGTGGCTGAGAGCTTTCTGAATGGGAGCACAGAGCAATCCTCCCTATCTCTACAGGTTCTAGCTCAGCAATGAGTGCTACACCCATTGATCTGAATGCAGAACTTGCTCTGAAACTAATGATAAGGACTTAAATGCCATCACAATCACACAGCTCATTTATTTCTCCACTGTCCCACAGTGCTTCCCAGGTGCTGAAATCCTGTTTGCCAAAATCTCCATAGCCTCTGCCGACAAGCCTCATCAACATATCTCTGCACTGCAGCACCTTCCCAACTGCTGCAGGCAGGGTGCTGCCAGTGGTTGCGTTCAGCCACAAGACCCCAGGAGGGTGGTCGCTGTGCCTGGCACACAGCTGGGGAACTGAGGCCCCTAAGGGACATGCCATGTCCCCATGCAGACAGGAAGCGTGTGCCAGAGGAGCAGCATCAGCTGGTGCCTTTCTTTTTTCACGCGTCTGTCCCCTCCTCAAAGCAATTTAGCAGTTTTTTTCACCTTGATGCCAGTGGCATTACATAAGTGTAAACTGGTTGTGAGATCACGATACGACACGTCGATTATCCAGGGAGGCACAAGGTCATAATCTGCCTGAGGAAGGAGAGGCAGGCTGTGCATACACACAAACACACCTAGGTGGATGTATATAAACACACGTGGGCCCCTGGTGTTCCCATTGCAGATGTGCTGTGCATGGCACATGTCTGCCAGGGAAAACTAACTACTGCTGCCTGTGTTTCTGCATCAGAACCTTTCTGTTTTCCCTTTCGGGCTTGGAGTTACTTCTCTTTTACAAAAATAGCACCACTGGAGGCAGCTTTCCCGATAGGTGGAATAGTTTCCCCTTGAGAAGGAACTGGTGGAAATCCCCTCTCTTGAGACATTTTAACTCTGCCAAAAAATGCACAATGGGAGTGACTGCTTTAACTAGCAAGCTGACTTGGATGAGCTAATGGATTTTTCCATCACTAGTGTCTAGTTCCAGGGATTTCCATGAATTGCTGTCAGGACAGAAGAAGGCAACAGATTGCAACTGCGGGATCTGCTGTTTCAGCTCCACTGACACGTCATTCCCTCAGGACACCCAGTGACCTGGTTAATCTAGTTCCTTGCTTCTGACTTCTCCTCGTAAATGATTTATCAACTGGCGTGGATCCCTGTTTGCTTAAGGAGGCGTGTGACGACCTCTCGCAGGCTGGCTGCACAGAGCCACGGCCGCGTTAGGCAGCCGACTGCTGGCCGCAGCTCGTGACCCTTGGCTGGGGGAGCAGGGGATGGGCAGCAGAGCCCGGTGGGTGATGTTTATGTGGCTGGCTGGAGGGTGCTGGTGACCAAGCTGCAGGCTCAGCAGTGGGAGCACTCACCTAGGACCTGCCTCGGCCCAATCTGACCCCCGCGGTATGAAGGCACGTTGGGCAGAGGGCTGGCACGGGCTGTGTTTGCCCACCGTGGGAGCGCCAGCTGCACCAGAGCCATCCTTGAGGTCCCTGTGCTCCACAGAAGAAATAACACCAACTTTGATCCACTGCGTTGTTCACAGCAAGGCAACATCCGTGGGGTGACATCAGTGCCACGTCTGAAGCAGACGCAGCTCTGGAGGTCTTCCTCATGTGCACACATAGGTCAGTATGCGTGTCACCACACACACAGCGCTGAAGTAAGAAAGAGATGGTGCAGATCTGAACTCAATCAGAAGCCAAGGAGAGAGGATGAAAATGACTCCTGCAAGCTTTACATCCTGCCTTTGTACCTGGGCTAAAGGAGCATGGAAAGAGATCAGATATCGCAGATTGGGCACCCTTCTAAAAAACTGTCTATGGGCAACTCCCCGCCTTCCCTCCAGGCCAGTTATTGCCGCTTCCTGCTCTGATTGTTTCAAATCCGGTTATCTGGAGTTATGCCTGTTCTGGCAAATACGGTGCAGCAGAGGGGAGGGACTTTTCCAGCCAGTGCTGTATGCATGCCACAGATCACAGAGATTAGCATGGGAGGAACCGCAGAGATGAGCTGCTTGAGGCAGATAGTGGGAAGCTTACAACAGAGCTGCTTAACAATTACAGTCATGGAACTGTAGGACAAAATCTTTATTCTGGGGACACGAGGCAGCGCTGGGTTTCCAGCTGGCAGGAGGCTGTCTTGTAGGAGCAGCACATGGCAGTAAGGTAAGAAGGAAGCCCACCACAGCCAGCCCTCTCCCCAGCAGCACTGTGTCGCACCACCCAAAGGCCACACATCAGCAGGAGGGCTGGGCTGCAGCGAAGAACCTGTAGCCACATGCAGACAGAGGCAAGGGTGTGTTCCTTTCCGCATAAGGGTGGGTCTGGAGCAGCCTGCAGCTTCCTGGGACCTCAGGGGTGGTCGTTCCTCTTAGCCCACAAGGGTGGAAGTTGCAGCTCCTGTTCCCTTTTTCGGGGTCACACCACTTGATTCTGCCTCAGCAGAAACCTCTGTGTTCACACCCAATGTGCTCCCACACTGCACCTCCTACAGCAGACCAACAGCAAGGAAGGACAGACAGCTGACGGGCTGTGTGAGGGCTAATCCCTCCTCACCAGGAGCACCATAGCCACTCTGCTGCTCAAATCACAAGCCCATGTCCCCAAGAACAAGTTTAGTCCACGCTGCTCCTCAGGTGTCCCATGAAATCCTCATCATAGTAACAGAGCAGAGAGGTAGGATGGGAGAAGAGGCAGAGGCCAGTGAGTTATCCCAAAATCATATTTCTAACCTTTTAATATGTGTGGACTTACCTTTGACGTAACTTCAGTCAGAATTCCCAAGCGCTGATAGACTTGTGAGTGGATAACTCAAAGCTCAGGCTTCAAGCCCAAGCTCACTGACTGTTCATACCACCTGTCCCATACACTGTCGTGCTCTCTGAACAGCAGAGAAGAGCCTGGTCCATGTAGGAAATGTCCTTCCAAGCAGCACAAGTACTCCTGACTCTAACCTCTTGGAACTCAAACACATTTACCAAGGACAGCGCAGATGCAAGTGATGCAAGTACAAAACTCCCCAAAAGCATTCCCATGTCCCTAGGGCACTGAAACAAGAGCCAGGATTTCTCATTGACCTCCTCCATGGCAGGTGCACAGGTTTAGCAACTACACACTAAAGAGAGCAGCCAGAAACTCTTTGGCAGAGACAGGGCTGGAACCTGCTTCCTCATAGCCAGCTGCCCAGGTTGCTTAGAATCATAGAATCATAAAGGCTGGAAAAGAACACTAAGATCATCCAGTCCAACTGTCCACCTATTACCAATGTTGCCCACTAAACCATCTTCCTTAGTACCACAACTACACATTCTTCAAACACCTCCAGGGAACAGCTTCCAAGTGCCTGCCTTTGTTCTGGTCCTGGCAACACAGGGTGATTTTCTGGTCTTTCTTTTGTATATCCGAAAGGGTTTTTAATTTGCATTTTCTACCACAACCAATCACAGATATTTTCATTGAACTGTTCACGCAGAAACCATTTTATTGAGCTGTTCTGGTTTTGGTGTGCTTAAATCATCCAGCTGGCAGAGCAGGCTAGAGCATGACAGAGAAAGAAAAGTCACATACCCCTGTGCTGGGTCTGACTGTAGGAGATCCTACCAGGTCAAGGTTGCAGCTGCGTGTCACGCAGTCATGACATCCAAAGTTGCTGTCACTCTTTCAGGAAGACTGGCTCAGAGCTGAGAGGCAGCTGACCATAGTTTCTTATCCAGGTTCCCCGCTGATGAGGCTCAGACTAAATCTACTGGCAAACTCTAACAAGATTGCAAGCAGAAGGACACAGCTATGGATAAATAGAAGTGAGGGGAATAATAGCCTGCTTTTCTTGGACTGGGTCCAATATTCACTAAAGGGATTCCCATGAGCATCAGTAGGATTCAAATCAGAACATAAATTTCTTATAAATTTTCTTCTACTTTATTAAACCATAAAAAAATCAACCCAGCCTCCCCTCCTTCCCCCAAAAAATCACACACACGCAAAATCCAACCTAACAACTATTTTAAGACCTGTCTCCCCCTTTTCTTAAACATTTATTCTCCTTTCTGCTCTTTCTCAGTAGCAGGAAGGCTGTACTGCTCCTCTGACAGCTCCTTGACCTGACAGCTGCCCACAGTCTGAGCAGTTTGCTTCTGACCGGGTGAGCCAACCCGCTGCGAGCTGCTGCAGCTCAGTGCATGAACACTGGGTGAAGGTCCAGCTTGCAGGACAGCTATTCACTAGGTGCCCCAAGAGGACATCCTTCTTGTATTGTGAACCATCCCTGAACTATCAGTTAAGAAGAATGCCACACTTCTGTACCCTATGGATGTCGTCTGCCTTCTGTGCGCACACACATTCCACTAGGAGAGGTACTGTAAGTATTGAGGTATTAAAGATGCCAGAGGGGGCCCAGTGGGATTTCAAAAAGGCAGCGGTCCTGACTGCTTTGGATTTCAGTGCAGGTCAGACGTGTAAGCTCCAAGCCTTGCCCCTGGGGCACCAGCACCTTTGGAATCTGGTTCCCTCAGCTCCCTCTTTGAATATGGCAGTTAGCTCCCAGGATATTACCAGGTGGAAAAAGTAAAGACTATGAGTTCTCAGGAAATATTGAAATGGGATCAACTAAGTTACATTTAAGTCAATTAGAAAGACAGTCTGTTAACAGCCTGTTAATAGCTGGCTGAGATGGATTCCCATGATTCCCTGGCCAGCATCTCTGCTCACACAAGGAAATATTTATGACTCTTCTCCCTCAAAAGCCTGGTTAACCTCATTTAAAGTAGAGAGCATGAAGATAGATCTATCAACATGAGGGACATTAACTCTCCCTTTTTGTCCCTACGATTAAAAGAGAAAAGAAGACTTCAAACCTTGAAGTGGGAAGTGAATTACCCAGAGTGGCTGCAGATGGGAGCCATTAAATGCCTGGCTGCGTTTTTTTTTAATTGAAACAATACAGCAAATAGCTCTGGCAGAGCACTGCTCTGGTCACACACAGCAGCACAGCCCGGACCTCCTGCTCCCAGCAGAGCCGCCGGCACCCGGGGCGAGGCGCATCCCTGGGCAGAGCACCGCAGCTCCGCCTCGCTTTCCAGACGACTTCAGGAACGCCGGCACGAGTTCCCAGTGGCAGCTCCCGGCCCATTACCCAGTACAGAGCCCAGAGGGGAGCAAGTCCTTACTCCGCCTTTTGGGCAAGGCGACGGGAAAAAACAAACCCAGATGGGTCCCACTGTAATCTCGACTGCCCGCAGGTTTTGCTCCGAGCTCCTGAAGTTTTAGGCCTGCCCGTAAGTCCAGCTTTGAGAAGGAAGGCGTTTCTGCTTTTTCAGTTTTCTGACGTGTGAATAATAGGGGTGCCATCTAGAGGCCGAAGCAACTTTCCAGCACATTCCTTCGGACAGGAGTGGCATTGTTAATAACCTCCTCCTCCCACTACCTCCTTATGAAGGAGTTCTGGCTTCTAAATAAAATTGTCACAGTACAAAGCACTTCTCCATCCATATCCCTGCCCACGGCAGGGGGCTGGAACTGGATGATCTTTAACATCCCCTCCAACCTAAGCCATCCTATGATTCTGTCATCTCTCATTCAACAATTGCAAATTCTGCCTTAATCAATCCAGCTTAAGAATGAGCTCTACAGATAGGTAATCCGTTATCCACTGTAGGAATGAGATGCTGGCTCTATGAGTCTCAACCCCATTCTTCCATCCTGTCCCTGAGCTAAATGGCACCAGCCAAGCTGGGCCAAACTCAATGGGATCCATTCTGGACTCTGCCTTGCAGAGAAGTTAGTTGCTGCTAACGTTAACAGGAGGCAGATGCAGGGCAGCCATGGCCACACACTGCTCACCATGTGCTGCCTGCTCACTTGTGTTAAACTTGCACCCAAGTGGAGCAGCCCATGCAGGGCAGCAGGGAGTAAGGGCTGCACTCTGCTGTGCAGGCCTGGCAGCAGAGGAACCCCACTCCAATGCTTTGCAAAGCACTTCAGATTTGCTTGCAGACTGCCTGCCTCGCACCCCGCACCCACCAATTGCAAAATCCCCTGTTGATATGACTAAGAGTCACGCTCTGCAACCTCAGCTTTGGGTTCTACCTCTCACAGTCCTGAAATGGGGACAGGGAAGTGCCAGATGCTTTCTGTTCTCCTTGTCAAGGATTCTGTGACCACGGGTGTTTTTGAGTCAGCAGTGTTCAAGGGACCTTTCAGTCAGTGCAATTGCGTGAGTGGCCAAATAAAAACAGACCCAAACGCCACGGGCTCCGCTTACATCAAGGAAAAGGGAAGAAGCTCTTCTACAGCAAGTGCTAGCAAAGTTCTGCAAGAGGTGGCTAAAAATAGGGCTGCCCCCTACAACACTTCCGTCCTGCCTTTGACACGCTCGCAGCTTTCACGTCCCATCAGCCCCGCCATTTCCTCGCCCCACACTCGGCGTTGCCCCGCAGCTCTTCCTGCCTGTGCAGGGCTTTGAAGTATGGGCAGCTCCCTCACGCCGGACAGCAGCGGCCGCTTCCTCTGCTTTCTACACTCTATTTGTGTGCTTTGGTCACAAGTGAGAAGTGGGGCGGGTCCCGGTGAAGGTCTCGCCCCAAGAAGAAGCTGGAAGTCCCAGAGGTGCCAAAGACAAGAAAAGCTTTCCGCAGTGGTGTGTTTTCAAGGGTGTTTTTCTCAGTAAATGAAATGATGGAAAGTGTTTCTGTCAATACCTCCAGGACAACATTCCCAAGTATTCGCTTTCAGTTTGGCATTTGTTCCTGGAGAATCAGGGGCTGAAAATGGCATAAAGCTGCTTCTCGGAATAAGAAGGAAAACAAGCAAGCAATGCAAAGGAGAGGATGCGAAGGGGCCAGTGCCTGTCAGCAGGCAGTGACACTGCACGGCTGCTACATGATGGCCCTTGGAAGATGGCAGCAATGCAGCAGTGTGCCCTCAGAGCAGCAGAGCTCCAGTTTTATCAGCCTGTCTGGGAGAAGAGGCACAGGACAGAGCTCAATGTGGGTGGGCTGTTAAGCTGAGGAAAAGGCAATATGACGTCTCTTATCCTCAATGAAACAGACTGTTGAGAATGGCCTGTGCATTTGCCCAAGGTTTTCTAGATCCTGAGTAAATAAAATCCCTGAGAAGCTGGACCAGTTGGCACCTCATTTACCTTTGTCTTCCCTGCTTTTCAGCCCAGCAGGTACCCTGATGTCCTGATAAGGACAAATAGGACGAGGCAAGCCCACATTCTCAGGACTGTAAGAGGATGGAATAGCTCACCACCGTGCTGTCAGATGGCAGGAGCTGAGCCCTGGTGGTCTGGGGGCCAGCCTTCTCCTCCAGGTGCCTCTTGTCTGGCTGTTGTGGCCTCATGCTCTTAGGCAGAGGAATTTAGTCTTGAGGGGGAGCCATTTTGCAGACCCCTGTTCTGTCCGGGAGTGAACAGAGAGAGCCAGCAGAGGTCCCTCGCTGTAAAAGGGCTGATGAAGAAGGAGAACAGCCTGGGCCTCTGCTGGGCCTGAGGGTGCAGCCTCCCTGGAACCCTGAGGCAGGCAGAGGCTGGTGTGAGCACAGTTCTGTTTCTGATATGCAGAAAGGCTGCCTCGGGGAGGTTGTTTAGAAAGGGTGGAACAGGAAAGGCACACCTGGGGACAGAGCCCCTGGGCAGTCTGCAAGGCAGCCTCCAGGGAATAGCTGCCCTGCTGTGAGAGGGCTACACTTTGGGCAGGAGATGTAAAACAAAGCAGAAAGCCATCAGCTCAGAAGGCACATCCAGAGACTTTCACCAGACCAAGCCAGAAGTGACTTCCAGAAGCTTCTTTGTCACCAATCTGCTTGAGAAGAGTGGTACCACTGAATGACACTGCTGCCAACTGGAAGCAGGGCCATGGCAGGAGGCTGCCAGCTCCAGCCCTGGGCAGCTCCTGCAGGTACATGTCTGTGTGTGGGGGTGAGGAAGGTGTTGGGCAGCTGGCTCCTCAGCAATTCTCTGGTTCAGAAGAGGAGCATTTGCAAACTCTTTGCTACTTCTAAGCCTCAGCAAACACCCTCAAGAACAGTCTGTGAAGGTTTCCTGGGTGGTTGGTTTGTGGTTTTCACAGTTGTGAAAACATCCCCCTCGCTCCTCACAACTGCTGGTGGTTACTGGTGCCTGCTGTGAAGCTGTGCCTGCATCCTTCAGGAGCTGCTGAGGAGCTGGGTGACAAACAGGCCCACAGCCCTTGGGTCACTCTGTGGGCCCTCATGGCAGAGGGATGGAAGTGGCACACGGGCTGCCACAGATCCTGTGTGAGCAGCACGCACCTCAGCTGAGTGCTGAGGCCCTGCTCCCCTCCTCTTCCTTCCGCCCTCAGCAGGTGAGCGTGCGGAAACCACACGGAGGGAGGAAAGCAGAGTTTCCAGTTCTCTAGGCAGGGGTGCTGCTATGTATTTTTGGTATACAAATATATGTATATATTTTTTTTTTCCACAAAAGTGATGGTTTGGGTCAACACGGCTATTTTAAGATGGGTTTTGTGTTTCCTCCATAAGGGGCCGTTCCTTGAGGCAGTGTTACAGCACCATCTGGTGGGTCCCAGGAAGCCTCGAGCAGCAAAGGAGCCCCGTGCTGCTTGCTGCCAATGGCCGCAGCACTGCCAGCAGAGGGGCTGGGAGCATGCGGCCCTCTGCAAGCAGAGCCCTGTCCCCGGCACACCAGCCCTCAGCAAGGGCTCTCGGAGATGAGAATACTCCTTAACTCCCTAAACACTGCCTCATCTGGCCCACAGGCATCTGCAACTCCATATTAAGGCTACAGGAGCATCTGCATATTTTGACACTTTCAGCTAGACTGGCAGGTGCTCACAGTTGTGAAAAGCATGACCTCTTACACCTTACCCATGCCAGCCATATCTGAAGGCCTCTGAAACACAAGGAGAAATCAACTGCCTTAGAAGTGCTGAGTGCTAGCTGTTGGGCAATAGAAAATAAGCATGCATATACGGTTCCACTGGGCCTGATCTCAGTCTCCAGTGATGCATCTCATGTACACAAACACACACACACCACAAATAGAAGCACGTTGATTCGCATCTTTCTAGCTCACTGCCAAATACCCATGCAGCACACAGGTTTTCTAAGATGGAGAAAGAGATTCAACCCTTGTTACGAGAAATTGCCGCTACACCACACCAGAGCATCATTCAATCCCAATCAAACTCTTTATTTTAAGCCCCTGATTAATCTTGAAGAGTGGCTTTTACCTTGCCCTCTTACCTCTCCCTCATCACTCACTCACATGTAGGCCCAGTAAATCAGGAGCAGTGATCATCCTTTGGACGTCTTGAGTCCACCCAGACCTATAGAGCTGCCATTACCTAGCATTTCACTACAGCACATTATTTGGTGTTGTTTTAACCAAAACCCCCAGCTTGTTAGGCCATGCCCTTTCCTTTTGGTTCTTTCCAGGTGCAGGCCTGGAGTGGCTCCATACATGGAGTCAGCGTATCTGCTGCATCCCCACTATTAACTAATGTGCAGAGCACCTTGCTTGTGTGCCCATCAGCTGCAACTGTAGTAGGCAGGTCAGCGCCAACCTGACTGGGAAATGCACTAAGTTGCACAGTCTGTCAGGCAGATTCCCAGCACCACATCTCCCACTCAAACCAAACAGCTTCCTGAGAGATGGCTACTTAAACTGGAAAAGTCTGAGTCAGCCTCAGTCCAAACATTTCCCAGCTCCAGGCTGCTTCCCAGCACATGCGGGCAATGCCCACCGCTGCCAGGCCACCTGGCTCTGAGGCCTCACAGCTTAGATTGCCTTTCCGTATAAGTTAGCCTTGCCTTCAGCTGCTCTTATTCAAAGGGGTTGCTCCCTGGGGCTATTATACCTCCTAAGGGACACAAAGATTGTATTTAAAAAAAATAACATAGACACACCAAATGCTGTAGAACTCATAGAGAAATAGACACCACCTACACTATTAAAAATAAAATAATAAAAAAAGAACATATTAAAAAGTAATCCTGAAGCCCCTGCGCATTCTTGCTCATAAAATGAATGGCAAATGTCCTGCAAGAGTATGTTCAGAGCTGAAGAGGCGAGGCTGGCAATTACAGTGGCATCTGTTCCCAGCACAACAGCTACTAGCAGTATTTCCTAGGACTATGCTACTTACTCCACTTCTTACTCCCAAACACCCTGCTGGCCCTACAACTACGCCCAGCTTTGACTGGATGTACAGGGCTACAAGCAGCTTCTAGGAAACTCATGGGTAAGAATGAAGAGTAGCATCTTGAAAAGAGCTGGAGAATTTAGGGAAACGCACATTATATAACCCTTAAGAGGTAGGAAAGGATGGCAAGCATACTTAATGAAGATGTCTGGTAACCTATTTTGTACATTTCTCCTCACTCTGAACCACACTTCTATTTCACATCAGTTTTCATATGAACTTTTTTTCTCTTCTGAGTGGAACCAAAGCCCTTCCATGCCCATCCCATGACTCCACAAGCAGTGGTCGCAAGTTCAGCCACCAGGTGGCACAAGTGAGATGAACCAGCTCAATAAGGAATTCTGGCCTTTGCTGCAGGCACATTCCCAGCCTGCTCCTGCCATCTTGCTTTTCAACTACAGGTCAACATCCTCAATAACCACCATTTGCTTTGCTTTTCTAACCTGCGAACTGCTATCACCTCAACCACACAACTTAAAACAAGTTTAAAAAGCAGAAGACTTTTATTAGTATATATAGCAATTCAAATCTATGGATAGACTGGGCTTTAGGTTCAGAAGTAAGATGGCTGCAAGCACAACAAAAATTATTAACTTGTGTATAACCTCAAAATATATGAGGTGGGTGAGGGGTTAGAAGGAGATAGGGGCATTATTTGGTCTACATTCACCTTAATTATTGCCACTGCTGAGAGAATCAAGAGAACATTATGGAACAGCACTGACGATGTACAACAAGGAATAAAAAATGAATAGCAACATTCACAGACTCTATTTAAACTACATGCAAGGTAATCACAAGCACTCAAGATCTCCAGTATTGTGCTTGCCAATCTCAAAGGTGCTAGGCTGGGCAGTGGACATTCTGGAAGGTTTTTGGTAAGGTCACAAACTTAACAAAGCAAGCAACACAGACACTTAAAGACAACGGAGCACATCCCAGCTTTCCCAACAGTGACGCAGTGTGAAATTCCTTCACAAAGTAATTCCTGTTTGTTCATTCCGTGTTTTCTGAAGCGTTAGTTTATTCAGATAACAGCATGCCAAACATGCAAACATGATGAGCAATAGCTTGCTACAGTAAAAGTATCTGTCTGGAAGCCTTAGATAAAGAAACGTAGCATAAGTAATCAAAGAATTCCTGGATTTGTATTTCAAATATTCCAAATGGTTTTACTTACAGGAAAATCCCAGTATCTTTTGCATGTTTGGCTGTTGGTCCTTCGGTTGAATGGGTGGACAAAATCAACCACACAAACATATCTACAAGGACAGCAGAGATACTATTATTTCATTGATTCAAACGCATTTCTGAGCCACTGATGGCCACAACAAGAGCCCTTCCCAGTTGAAGGATCTGATCGGTTACTTGTGGTAACTGGGTTCTAGGTTACATTTCATTTGTTTCTGCAAAGATACACCTTCAAATAAGTTTCCTTATGATCAGGTCCCCAAGACTGCTACCAAGTAACATTGCTACACAACAGTGTAATGTAAGCCAGAAAAAGGTTTTATTTTACTAGGATTGGTACATTTCAACACACGTAAGACTTTTGAGTTTAATTTACACGTATTTTTTCCAAAAACACTTCCCTTCTTTGACAATCCAGAAGTTAAAAAAATCTTATTCCAAATTATAAGAACGAACAGTATCTGCAGTGGAAATTTCTATTAATCAAAACAACTGTGCATTCAGGAGATTTAAAGAAATTATCCTCCTTACCCTTTAACATGATTAACTTTTGCTGTCACAGCTGACTATGCTTTACCTGGGCTTTTTTGCTGCTGTTCTTTACTAAAATAACTTTCTGTTCCATTGAGACTATTGCTAGTCATACACACAATACTCAGTATCATACTTCTTGGTATGAAAACTATGCCACTTTTATAAACATTAAAAACATGGACATGCATACTGACATTTCTGTGCAGTTTTATGGAGTCACCTGTCAAATAAGGCCTCTACATAAAATATCACATACTAGTGAATTACTGGAAAATTAGTATAATGGATTCGCAATAACCCTGACACCTGGATGGGATGACTCATTTAACAGGAAAATCCAGCTTTTATTACTGGTTAGCATTGTCTTGATTCACTAGCCAAACGTACAATATTCAACTGGCCAAGGTGTATTCCTGAAAGTCTGTTGCAAACTAAGCATATTACCAAGGTCAATTAAAGCTGGAACTTAAACAGCCTCTTAAGCCAAGCAATGGGGGAAAAAAGTGAACTCTATAAACTAAATTCAGCTGGTCCATTCATACTCGCACAGAAAAGTAGCCACAGAACTTTAAGGAATAAAATGTATACTTCCCGTTCCTGGACTCCGTATCAAGGACAAAAGATAACATACTATTTTGGAAGTCAAAGGCCTTGAAGGTGGAGGGGAATCTGGGGGCAGGAGAGGGCGAAAGCAGCGTATTGTCTCATCCCATTACCTCAGCATTATGTGTACGTAATATATCTATAATAGAAACGTTTACTAATAGCAGGAAAAATAAACAACAAAAAAGACTTCCCACTCCAGACTTCACTGAAAGGAGAAAGCTGACAGCCCCTCCTCACAGAGACGGCCTATTTGATGACAGGCACTTTGGCAATGTAAAAGGAGGTTACCTTTCCATCACGTTAACTCTTCCCCTCCCAGTTCTCATGTGTAATTTGTCTCAAGTCTTCAAGAAACTTGAATCAAATTAAATGTATTAATACACCTCTAAGAGCAGGTTAACTACGGCTGTGAGCAGAGCTCGACCTAGAACGAGATTTTCTTTTAGAAGAGGAGGGAGACGGGGAAGAAGCTGGCAAGCTGGAGCGGTGACTCTTCTGGGAGTAGCTCTTCTTAGGCGTACGGCTGCGAGAACGAGAGCGGGAGCGGGAGCGGGATCGAGAGCGAGACCTCGACCTGGACCTGGATCTGGACCTGGACCTGGATCTGGACCTGGACCGGCTGTATGACCTCGAAGATCCTGTAGACTTGGACTTGCTGCGAGACCTTGAGTAACTCCTCGATCGAGATCTGCTTCTAGAGAAACACGATTAAAAGCTGTGGCCTCGTCTCCCACTAAGTTAAAATACTCAACGGCCATTTCAGTTCTCAGCTGCTTTGTACACACAGCACTTCCAGCTGAACATCTGAACACTTTGCACTGCATTCAGTGACTTCACAGAACAGCTAAGTTTCTGTTATGTTCTGAAAAACAGTATCTTCTCAGTCCAAGGACAGCAGAAACTGCTAGTCATAACATTCTCTGATACCCTGACAAAACAGAACTGCCTAATGAAAGGTGCCTGCCTTCCTCCCTTTCTACCCTCCTACTCTCTTCCCACCTGTTCTCCTGGAGCAGACAAACAAGTTTGAGCCATTTATCGACAAAAGTAAAGAAACAAAAATTCCTATATGTGATATTTATTCTTTCTAGAAACATCTATGTGAACTACTCAGTGTTTTTCCACAATACTAAAAAAGTCTCCAAAAGCACCAACACCACCACACTTTAAGGCTCAGGAGTTTAGCACAATCCCTCTTTTTCATGGGGAAAAAAAAAAAAAAAAGCTTTTATTTTTAAGAGACTTAATTAAAGAGCTACAGCTAATCTGCTTGGGTTTTTTTAAGACTAAAGGGCAGAACTGTTTTAGGAATAATCCATAGAAGCTAACGTTTTCTTATATTCTCATGAAAAGAGTGCTTTTCACAACAATTTTCACAGGCCTGTGAAGCAGCTTTCCAATAAATTAAAAGGATTTTAATGCCAAAATTCATAGCTTCTCATCTTTTTATTTAAATGTTTTATTTTTTAAAATCTTATTCTTGTGTGTTCTATATAGCCTATTTTCAGCAAGTCAGTTCTTACGTAAATCTATTTACAATGCTAGGAAGTGGCTCTCTGCTGTGGTATCTAGCTTGGGGCCAAAGAATAAGATAACTAAACTTTGGCGTGAAAATAACCTGAATCCATGCCCTCAGCAGAATTTTACCTAGTCAGGCAACATACCTATGCCTCCTGTGATCCTCAATCAGTTTAATTCTGCGTCCATTCAGCTCAGTGCCATCCAATTTCTCCAGTGCACTCTTCATATCGCTGTAAGATGCAAATTCCACAACCCTGTGTACCGTAAAAAAGACAAAGTTACAAAGTTACAAAGCAAGGAGAAAAACTTTAGGCTTTTTAAAATCTGTTGATTCACAGCTTCATGTTTGATCTTCTCTAAGCTACTTTTTAACTTGATGACAGGGAAATATAACCCTAACAGTCCAATTGACATTCATACCTTTTGCATCTTCTCATACATTACTGTAACTCTCATCTGCAGTGATGTGATAAAATCCAAGAAGCTAATGAAACCTGCACCGACTGTGGAAAAACCTTCAGTTCTCCACTAAACTGCGTTTTAAAGCTGTCCAAGGAATAAAAACTTGTAAAGCCTGCCGCTCCGTTTAGATTTTTAATCAGAATAAACAGTCCCCTCTTTTTCCCACCTCTTTTCCTTGGTTATGTTCATTCTCACAATTCTGCCTGCTGAAACAGCTGCAAGATACTGGTTGATATTTTTGCCTGAGAATTAGTTCATAAATGATTACACATAAGCAGCCAAGACTACAAAACCCAATGGTTACGTTTCTCCCTTCTCCTTCTGTTCTGACATTGGCTCCATTCTCAAGAGATGGAGTTCAATGCTACTTCTGACCTCCTATTTACTGACAGGTTTATTATTTTTAATTGGAGAAACTTCAGCCAGTTTAAGCCAGACTATGTAGCTAGGTTTCATTTCTTTTTGCATTACAGGAACAATGATCTCGCTTTCAACAGCTTCTGCTTTTGTATACATTTATAGACAAACATGAACTTACCCTTCATTCCTATTGTTTCTGTGTGCATCCACATAGGTGACCTCCCCTGCTTTTCTCATGACATCTTTCAAGTCCTGTAGCAAAAGTTAGCATTTCAGCCTTTAACAGGACACAGAAGTCAGCTAGCAACAGATAAATATCCTCTTAGAACTTTCTCCTCGTAAACCGCATAATGCTTTACTTTCTCTCTACATATACTAGCAAAATCAGTTTCTGAAGCTCAGTCTAGGTAACAGAAGCAATATACTGAAAGAATCTCTCACTCACAACTAAGCAGAATAAAATATTGCTTTTAAAATAGTCCTGCATCACAGAAAGAGCTGCTATGGGAATAGTGCAATATTTGAAACACTAACATACACATTGTATCAGAACTACACCTGACAGGAAGCAACACAGCATTAAATGCAAGTTTTCACTCCGAGGACAAATGGCCCAGTTGAGTGAATTTCAATACGCTTAGACAAATTCATTCTATATGCTCTCCTCCCCCAACTTCACAATAAAATTAAATGCAAATAAGTTTAACTAGTCTACAAATAATAACTTTACAAGAGCATTCCTTTCCTTAGATATCACTAGAATGTTCCATCACGCTACAGTGCCATGTCCAGGACACCCTTGCACTTAACAGAGGCTGAACTTGCAGGCACCATGACACTGCTTGCTCCAGAGCAGCATAAAGCACAAAAATAAAAGGTCACTACAAGTCTAAACATTTGTGTAACTCAAAACAGCACCGTTGCCAAACTGTATCTGGTATTTGACAGCCCCGGACTACTTACCGCAGCTCGCCACAAGTGGCAGATGATATAAGGTACCTTAAGCAAAGAGTTGTCTGTCCATTACCTAGCTGGCCAAGAGGAACTCTTACATGAGAAAGGCAGACTGATGGCTCATAGCAATATGCTTCACGGAGGTACCAGAGGCCCTGAAAGCACTGGACATAGTCTCCAGAAGTGGCTAAAGAACCCGAGGATGATCTGTGCTAGCCAATCGAGATCAAACCCAGGCAAACCAAGATCTAGATCGCCAAAAAACAGGAGTGTCACAGGAACCAAAAGGAAAATTCAGAACAGGCCAAACCCTAATTTCAGTCACTGAAAACCCCCAAATCTTTGCTTCTTTCTCCTCCACACAAGAAAAATGAGGGTTAACCAAATCAAGGTTGTTAGAAGAGGTTCAAAACACACTTGGTTAGAAATATGCTTGAAGAAGAAAAGACTAGAAAACAAAAAGCCAAGAAAAACTTTAGAATATTTCCCACAGGATATAGCAAGGCTCAGTTTTAGCTCATTTTTTTAATTAGAATCCAACAGTTTAATTTTAAAAACCGGCACAAGCAAACTAGCAGATATTTCCCTTGTTTCACGTGTGCTTCTAACAAAGAAACTTTATTTTAATAGCAAATGAAAAGTGGACCCAAAGTAATACTCCAACCTCAGCATCTTTAGCCCAATTTAGAGGTAAGAGCAACATTTGGGCTCTGCTGAAGTCAACAAAGGTTTAACCAGACCAAGATCAGTCAATCAAGAGAAAGTTTAAAAATGTTGACACAATATGTGGAATCCTAAAGAGCATCATCATGAATTGTCATTTGTGATAGCAACATCAATGTGATTAAGATGCCAAAATTGTTACTCAGAAGAGACTAGTGTGCAAGATCCATAGAATATCAGGTATTATGAGGGGAATATTTTAAAGTTATCTAGTTTTATTTAGCAACAACAAAAAGTAGTAATGGAATGGCCAAATTTTATCCTAAGTCTGTTGTTCTGGTTCACCTCAAACAGCACCAGAACACCCTGTTGTCCTTAGCATCAGAAGAAAAGAAATGCAGGACAACCATAAATAGGAAGTGCACATATTAAAGTTACATTCTTACATAACATAGATCTAATTTTCCCATCTGCTTGAAAATAGACAGATGCAAAAAAACCTAATGAGAGCCACTGGAAAGCTCTGCACATGTAGAAACGCATTTACTAAAATAAGGAGGATTCTGACAGAACAACCTACTACGTATGAAATTGCCTACTGACAAGACAGTCAGCAGTTTAGAAAAGCTGATCTGAAGCTGTTTTTTTTGTGGTGGTGTTTTGCCATTTTGTTTTTTAATATCTCAATACAGTCATTTTCAAAGGAGGCAGAAGTTCTCAAAGCACAGGGATCACCAAAGATGAAACCATGCACGTAAGTTTTAAAGCCTGGTTCCATATTGATTGTGGCTGCTAGAAGGGATTAGAAAGCAGTAAGAATGCTCCTACTGTTAATGCATTACATACTTGAATCTGCTGTGTAAGTAGCAGAGCTAAAAGAAGTTAAAGGGCTACAGTCAGTAGGAAAACAGTACAGCTTCAAAGCAGAACAAGGCACATGTACTTTAGGTTCAAACGACCTCTAGGCAGGAATCAAGAAGTAAAGTCTCTTATGGTGACATATGTGTATATAAAACAGTCATTCAAACATTTAATTGAATCCTACAGAAACATTACTATGAAATCTGCATTGGGTGAGCTCCAGTCTAAAACAGTAAGTATACATAAAGCCATTATAAATATTTACAAGTAAAAGAAAGTTACAAAAGAGTTCATTTTTTTCCAAGTTATAAACTTAACAGCATTGTAGGATTTACTCTCTAACACTATTCTAGCTTAGTTCTCCAGTCCCTACTATCATTTTCAAATATTGTTTTGTTTGCTTAATAGAAACTCACATGCATAATTGCACGTGAATAATAGAATACCCAGAAGTAATTTAGATTGGATTCACTTACTCATTACATCGACTCAGAAGTTGTCTTTTCAGTTATTTGGTACATACCACAACTGTACAGTTACAAGCTTTTCAAACCTATCATGCAGAAGAACAAACCTAGTCTTGCCATTTATCTGTACCCAAGTTCTTATGGCACACATCAGCTGAGCTCCAGGCAACAAGACGGCCTCCTCATGTGGACCTCCTGCAAGACCAAGTCTTGGAGCATTCAACACTTTCTACCACGTTTGTCAGTGCCCTACTTAGGTCTGTTTACTCAGAATATAAAGGTTAATGAACAAGACTGAAATGCACTTGTCATCCACTGTATGTAAAAAGCATCTGCTTTACACTTTCTATATAGACTTCATGCTATGGAGAACAAGTGAAGAAATTGAACATGCAGTTATTCTGTCTTAAAGCCAGCTAGAAGAAAAAAAGAACATAGCAAAAGGGAAAACAATAGAAAAGTGGTAAGAAAGCTGCAAAAGATGATGACTGAAAGGGATTATTTTTAGTATCTACAGTAAGCATACTTTACACAGTAGCTTTCTTAAGACTTTTTTATTAATGATGCACTATGACTTCTCAATCATGCATCACACCACAGAGATATTTTGTAAAACAGGACCATAAATTTCAATCAGAACAAAGGCATGCACTTCCAGGTAGAATAATACAAAAGGATGACATGGTTTAAATAGATGCCATTCTTCAGTAATTTAGAAAAATACTAAAGTCTTTCAAAGTTCTATCAGTTGGCAAATACAAGTAAGCACAAATAGATCCTCAACTATAAAATTTATTTACTGAACTATTTACACAGCTTTGAAACTCAAGTCTTGCTTTGAATACTGACTTTATCACTGATTTTTTTGCCTACTGTTTTATTTATAATAAATATTTATGATGGCTTTAATAAAAATTTCAGCTGAGAGCAGAAACTTTCAGGGTAGGAAAATGAAGAAAATAAAGATGATAACTCACCTGCCAGCTGATACGGGACGAAAGGTTTTCCACTATGATCCTGTGTTCAGTACGAACAGGCGGTCCATAGCGGCTACAAGAGTTCAGAGAGAAAACAAACATCAAAGTTTCAGTGTAAGGAATTTAGAACTTCAGACATTACATGTTTTCTTTACTTTCCTGCAAGATTTGAGTCAAGCATTTCCCTTGTAGAGGGACTGCAGATTTGATTCTCTCTAGTCAACAACATAACTAAGGGTCCGCTGCAAGAACAGAAGCGCAACTAGGGGAATAAAAAGGATTTTGATGATGAATTTTATGCAAATGCAGTCAATATAGCTGTCATTTTTCTAGATATACTGAAATATGCGCATAATAAAATGAAAGTACTTTAAAGAGAATTAGTTTAATTTGGGTAGGGATCTTCATTTGTGCTTCTAAATGCCAAGTCACTTGTGAACAGTTATTTATGCCACCACGATCTATATTCAGTGTTCTTGTGGGTAGAAATACTTACAAGGACCCTCTCAAAAACAAGAACTTGGCTTAAAAGTATTCAAACAGAAAAGAACAGCAAGACATCTGGAAATACACTGCCCTCGCAGGTCACTGTTGACCATAATCCTAGTCATTCTGAATCCAAAGGGATCTGGGAGCTATGGCAAACATACATCAGCCTTTTGATAAGTAATCCAGAACTTCTGACAATGACAGTACTTCATATTGCTACAAAGATTTAAGAACTAAGAATGCCAACCTTAGAGCAAATTGTTCTTCTCCTCCCAAAAACCACAATCCTAAATCGCGTGTGTGGATTCATACATGAAGCACAGGCAATTTCATTTCAGTGCATACCTCAAAGTGTGCCAATTTTTTTCAGAACATCCAGATCTTCAGGGCATTTAAACACAGGTCCCAGAGTCCCAAAACTGGCAGGCTGAGTTTCATCTTTCCATTACTGCAAACCTCTTCCTGTCTGGCACTGGCAGTCTGACACCATGAACATGACTACAGCATCAGATGCCCACGACCTTCAATCACACTTCCTACTTTAAAAGTCCACTTTTAGCCTGGACTTCAAATCAATTATAACTCATCAAGGCTACTGCCGCTGAAGAAAACACAATCTAATTAGCATACTTGTATATGCAAATTAGATGTTCCCGACACTGGTTTGTATCTGGCTGCCTTTGAAAGAAATGCAGAGGTTTTTGTCACTTACATCTTTCATATGCTACTCTGTGTAGGCCATGGTGGTGTTTATAAAGAGTAAATTACTTCATGCATATTTACTTTGGATGGGCAGACATAAAGCACGGACATGTGCAGTGCAGTTCTTCTGTGAAATCTACGTGAATGTGATGAACGTCACAAAATCCACTGCAACATGGCACAAGATTCACCACTGGCTCAATTCACTGAAAGTAAACACTTCCATGAATACTCCGTGCCTACTACAGGTATCCCAGATACGAGCTATACCCATTTCTCAGATTCCCCTGTTGACCAGAGGTTCTCCTTCAGCAGGGAATCTGTCCAGCCACCAAACATAGTATTTAAATGCTTCTGCATGTGCTAATTACCTTGAAACCTGGTCGTGCTTCTGAAATGCCGTTCCCTTTGTAAGTTGTACCAAAGTAAGCATTTTGATAACCATACAACTGGAAATGTGACAGCTTGGTTAGACAGTAAATACCTTGGAGAACTACTGGTTTACAATCACTCTACTTGCCTGTAAGCTCATTTTAATGACAGAAGCCTCAATAGAGCAGCTCTGGCATTTTTCTCAATTTAGTGTTAAGTCAGGCAACTCCACTGCATTATTCCTTCACATCATTTACGCAGTGGTAGGAAACGAGACCAACGCAGTGCTCACAACGTGGAGAGGGAGCTTTTCCAAAGATGTGTGTGAATCTCCACTGAGCAGTTAAACCGCTTTAAAGACCGCATTCTCCTCAGCTGGAGGAAGTAATGGATCTCCAGTGTGAGCGAACGTAATATCTCTTTCGTGAAGCAACACAAAGAAAACAGTGCTGGATCCCCAGCTCCAGCTATCACCACAAAATAGCACTGCAGCACACTTCTTCTGCTTGAGGAAACAGACCACCTACCTAGATCCACTCTGCGAGTAATAACTGAACCGCTGTGCGAATCTGCCCCTTCCTCTTCTGGCTCGAGCATGCTCAATCGTGACCCTTACGATAGCAACAGAACAAACAAAAAGACAAAACAAAATGCATACTTTTAAGTATTTGACACTGACTGAAACGTTTCCTAACTGGAAGCACGTGTGAACAAACAAGAAGCGTCTTGCCCTGACGAGCAATACTTAATAATACAGTCATCAGCCTTCCTTAAAGAGGCAGAACAATAGCGTTCTCCTGCTCCATTCATCCCCCTCAGACTTCCATGAAAATGGTCATGGGTCTGTAATTTGGGTTGATTTACCAAATTTAACTGAAACAGTGCCCAAAATTAATCATAGAATGAAAAAGATAGCAAAAAAAGAGCTACGGTGACCTAATAACTTAAAAACAGTTCCCACAATCAAAACAAAAGTTATGTAACATCAAGGGCTGCTCTGAAAGTTATGCCTCCTGTTTTATGATGTTAGCTCATGACATGAGTGGCAGATGCTGGTGGTATAGCAGCAGAGGCTGAACCTTCCCACCAATATTCCATGGCATGTTGTTGCTGTGTGACAGACGGCAGCAGAGGAGCAGTCTGACAGAATGGTGTCTGACGTGGAAGTGTGGATGAAGCAAAGGTGTGTCTGCATGAATTCCTCCATGCAGACAAAACTGCATCCACTGAAACTCATCAACACTTGCTGAACATTTATGGAGACCAGACAGTGGATGTGAGCACAGTGAGGCAGTAGGCAGTACGTTTCAGCAGTAGTGACAGTGGGTCATCTCTGCTGATGCAGATTTTTGCAAGCATGACACACAGTTCCTCGTTAAACACTGGCAAAAATACACAGCTAGTGGTAGCGATTATGCCAAAAAACAGTGTTTTGTAGCTGAGAATTTGTTCTATTAAATACTATTACTGTGCTCTTCGCATCTGCTGTAGTTTCCATGGAAACAAATAGGAGGCACTATTTTTGGAGCGACCTACATATAAATACTCTTGTCTGCCTAGCTGCCAAAGGGCAACACTCCAAATGATAAGAGGATTACCATCAACTTCTTTTCTGAACCAACAGATTCAAACGAATCTCTTCAGAGAGTCATGGAAGGTGTATCCCATCTCAGAGCCACAACAAACAGGTGTGAGCAGGAGCTAACGTGCCACATCTAGATGCTACGGGCAAATAGTCAAGCTTACCTTTCATCACACAACTCTTTTCCATTCAGTTCATAAATTGCATCATCAGCATCTCTGTGGTCTTCAAACTCCTACAAAAGACATGGGAATAAACAACTTTTTCCACTCGGTGTTCTAGAAAATACGCTTTCTTTATAAACGTGCAACTTCTGCTGCAAAAACTTTGAACAAGGAAGTGGACTCCTAGTACATTTACAGCTGAAAGCCCAACATGTTCCCATCCACAAGCATTTCTTCTGCCTCTACCCTGCACACTTCTTTTGCCTCCCTAAGCTATTTCAGTACAGCTATTTGTGGGATCTGTGTAAAATAAATTAAAACATTTGGTTTAATACAGAAATATATTTTTATACAGAAATACATTTTTGGGCAGGAGCCAGGGGATTTTAAGGGATATTGTTTTAAATCACAGCCCTACATGCAGGGAAGCACTATACAAAAATAACAGCTCGAGCTGATCCAATTGCAACCAAAAGCAGAAGAAATGCACACTTCCAAAACCTTAAGAATCCTTACTGAACTGGCAAAGAAACTGTAAGCCAGAAATAAAGAAAAAGCCCTTCTGATTTTTTTCTAATTCAGCTCACTGATCTGGAAAAATGGTTCTTGTGTAAGAAGAGTAAGAAAGATAAATCCCTCTTCAATACTGGCAATCAGTGGTGTGGATCAGCTGCGATGTGCAATTCCCTAGACTGCTGCAATGGAATTTGCTGCTTCACTTTTGGCAGCAACGCTGCTTTAGTCAGCTTGAGCAGACCCTGCCCACTATCCAGCCCGCTGCTTCTTGGCAAGGCTGTTTATACAGCTCTGCAGGAAACTAGGTCAAGAAACCTATCCAGATGAAAAACTGCACACTTGCTGCAGGGAGGGGGGAAAAAGATTGTTATTTTTTCAAATATATCAACTTCTCAGGTAGGTTTATCACGTGGCTGAGCAACTGTGGTAATGTCGTATGAGGACAAGAGAAGAAAGGGAAGAAAGAAAGCAGTAAGAACAAAGTTGGACATGGATTGCTTAAATCAACAGAACACCACAGATGGAAAAAAAAACATAAAATCACAGGACTGCAGCTCAAGAGCACTGAATAGCAGAGAAAGAGCTTCTCAAGTCAAAGAAAGCATCTGCTAACTACAAACAGCTTTTCCAGAAGGAATACTGGCTTCAGCTTTCTTCTTCGTTTTGCACTGAAATCTGCTTCATGGCACAATCCTGTAAAATGAGGAAGACATTATCTTGGGAAAAATCATTTAGGCCCACCATTTAAGAACATCAGTAGTTAGCATCTACATCTCTCACTGATTTCAGCTAGTTTCTAAAACACTGAATGCCTGCAAGTCTATCTAGCTTTAAATACTAGCTTCATGGCCTGAGATTTGAAAACATTCTGCATTGAAATCTACAGAAAAAGCAAATATATATATTTGTTTATATATATATATATATATATATATAAATTGTATATAATTTGTTCCAAAGAAATGATTCAGGTTAAAATATGCTTTATATTTTAACACTCAACAATGTTGAATAAGAATTGCTTTTAATATATAAAAGGTTTTATAAATGCAGATTTTTAAATAAGCAAAACAAAAGTTGAACAGCCACAGCTGGAGTATCTCAAGGGTTAATACTACTCAATGTTTTTATCAATGATCCGGATGAAGAGAACGAATGAAAAACCACCACACAGAGAGATTTTCATAGCCTCAAAGATTGTGCCAACAAGAATTGGGAGCTTTAAAAAAGGTAAAATATAAAGTAATGCACCTGGAACAGATTCATTCCAAGCACAATACAGGCAGGGATCTGAGCAGCTTGGTTATGGCTCTGCTGCAAAGGACATGGGAATCCTCACAGAATGTAAGCTAAGTGTGAGTCAGCAGGATGGCCTCACAGCAAGGAAAACAAATCATGTCCTGGGCTGCACTAGCAGATCAAGAGATGTGTTTTTCTGCCCTACTTGGCACTTATTTGGCCACACCTGAATGCTGTGTCCAGTTTTGCTCTTTCCAGTTCAAGAAATACTTTGAAAAATTGGAGCAGGACTAGCAGAGGGCCACCAAAGCTGGTGATTTTATGAAGGAAGAAAGGTTCAGGGAGTCGTGTGCATCCAGCCCGGTGAAGAGAAAGGTCAAAGGGGATCTAGCTGGAGTCTTTCAACACCTAAACAGTCACATGGGTGCACAGGACAAAAGGCAAAGAGCACAAGCTACACTGAGGAAAGTTTCTTTCAGTTGCAAGAAAAAAATGTTCCTCCTCATCAGAAGAATTAATATTTCTGAGAGTTATGGCACAATTATTCAATCTTATCACTGAGTTCTGAAAAGAAAATGCCACTACTGGGGATCCAGAGAAGAAAGGAAAGAAGGTAGGCTGACTCATGTACAGCAGTTGAACAGACTTCTTCCCTGAATAAGCCAACAGCCCTACCCCCAAAAAAAGAGAAGAGATACCCAGCAAAAGGCGACAGAGAAACAGCGGCACATGGAAAGGACGCGCTGAAAAATACCCCTCACACTCAGCTCTTAGAGCAGCCATCTACTGCCAGATACCAAGAGGAAAGTCGTTGACTGCCAGTAAGCAAAAAGAAATACCTCATAATGTGGTGCACTCAGGAACTGGTATGTGTAGGAGTTAAGAGGCAATATTATTCGAAGCATAAGTAGACAAAGACTGTTTCTTTTTCTTTTCCCATAGCTTCACACTAGGGAATGATCTTGGCAGAATGAATGGCATGAGAGCACGTATGTCACTGTATGAGGGCGGCATAAACCTTCCCAGCTGGAATACAGCACCAGAGAAAAGATCATTCTCAGAATATAAGAACCAGGCTGATCCACAGCCAGCTTGCAAAGATTCAGACAATAGTTTTAGGTACCCAGAGGTGGGAAAGTAAGATCCAGTAAACTGTGTGTTTCATTTAGTAGTCTGAGAGACACATACGCTTTACGGACATACACCAATGGTGAATATGGTGAATACACCTACCTTCAGCTGAGTGACAGTTAAAACTGTGCTGCTTAAGTTCAGCAAGCAACTATTACACACTCGTAGTCTTAGCTAACTTCCTTGCTTCTGTGTCAGGTCATTACTTAGAGATATGACCAAAGAAGCCAGAAGTGAAACGGAAATAGAAGTGAAGTCATAAAGACTTCTCCAGGTCAAGACTTTGTTGAGTTTTACGATGCCATAACAGATTATATATACTGTCTTCGTAAGTAAGGGATAAAATCTAAATCCCACAGAAGAATGCATTCTGATTCGTAATGCATTTAATGCAGCTAGAACATTTCCAAGACTTTGAGCAAAACCTGGAAGAAAATAAGGAAAAAAGTAACAGAAGGAGAGAAAATTAATCACATCACCTGAAAAGCAATGTGAAGTATTTGCTCTTCCTTGACTCCAGCCTAGCAATGTTAGTGCCTCCAAGCAAGAGAAAGTAACGTGTTACTTACCACAAATCCAAATCCATTTTTTAGATGGATTTCCCGTATGCGTCCATAGCCTTTGAAGAACTTCTCCACATCCCGCTCCCGAGCACGTGAGCTTAAGTGCCCAACGAAGACACGGCAGCCACTCATCTTAAGTGTGATGCTACAAAAAAAAATGTCAGTGCTAGTCAGACTAACAAACTTCGAGTGATTAAGATCGCGTTTACATCTCAGAAAGCCTGGTTAAATGGCATTTGATTGTATCATCCTCTAAGTATCTGTGTTAAAAACCTGACTCTCCTCTACAGCCAGAAATGTGACAAATTCCTGTCTTGCTGAATTTCAGCAGAACCTGTACCGAACTCCCAGCTTTGTTCTCTTCAGTCATATAACTTAAAGTCCTCTGGTAACTGAATTAATGGTTTCACTAGCTGCCAGACTAGAGAGGCTTTTCCAGCAGACCATAAAGACAAACAAACAAACCCATTTCCGTAAACTTTAAGATGAATTTACACGGCTAACAGTGGTTAAATACAAAAAATTTAAGAGCTAATAATTGGGATAGAAACATAAAAGAATGCCAAGCTCTTGCTTTCACTGAAATACTACTGCAATTAAAGTTATATTTGTGTTCAAAAGATAAACAGCAGTGATAAAATTATCTCAATTTGCACCAATCATACAATTCTGTTCTCAACAGTCTCTCAAGCTATGAAGAAGCTCTCAGTTGTGAGAAGATTTCAACAATGACAAAAAGAAAGGCTATTCTGCATACTCAGATTTTGAAAACTATCTGCTGATCCAAGATGGATCATTTGAGACCTCTTGTGGAAGCCACATCGTTTGCAAAGTGCAAAGGCAGCTTCAGTTCAGGACCCCAGATATGACAGCATGCATCCTTCTTGTTGTAATATTGGTTTGCTGATCCAAATAGTTAAAAATTAACTAGGAAGCACATGAACAAATGTGAAGTTCATGCGATTTCAAATTTTTTCATTTCTTGTGACTAGAAAATTTTAATTATCTGGCTCACTCAGTGAGTTTGCCGTCATACAAAACACAAAGAACATAAGCCCCAGGGAAAAGAAATACAGCTTGTATCTTAACACCGGGCTGTAGAGCAGATGGAACACCCTGCCAACACACCAGGTCAGCAACGTAAGGACATTGGTTGCAGCATTTGAGGTTAGCGTGGTTCACATTCTGCACTAACGCCCATTAGGCTTCTACTGATGAAGAGCTTATTCACTTGTCTTACTGTGCCATTGGAGAACCGCCTGCAAGGAGGGCACTGGCCTTCTGCTGGGGGCAAGGCATGGCTGACTGCACCTATCCGGATCAGTCTGAAGTGTCAGGGATGCACGGCCCGTGACGACTGCTCTTCACGCCACAAGCACACCGGTCCCCTGCCGTGGCCACCCGCCCTTTGGAGTCCCCCTCGGGCTCACAGCAGCTGAGGTGGGGTCAGCTCGGTCCCTGCTGCAGCCCTCCACGCAGGGTCAAGCAGGGGAAGGCCACACTTACATAACTGCAACCGTCCGCCCGAAAGCACGGCAAGAACCGGCATCGTGGCAAGGCACTCGTTTGAGGAACAACGGGGACGTGCCCGATTAAAACGACCGCGTGACTACCGCTCGCTTCTTCAGCTCTAGAACACAACGGGCGGACGAGATGAGACTCAGAGGACGGACGGATGGGGCTGGCCGCCTAACACAGTCCCGCAGGCAGCGCTTGGCAGGTCCGTCAACACGGGGGATCGCGGCGGCCGACACCGGCACGGACACCGGCGCGTCGCAGCGCCTCACACGTCGTTCCCGGCACGACGCGCCGCGGCCGCTCACCGATGACGGCTCCCGCGATGGCACGCACCAGTGGAAAAGTACCCGGGGAGGCCGGGTCCGCGCCGGGCCGCATCCCAACGGGCCGCGTGCCGCGCAAAGAGCCCAGGACCGCGGCGCGCCCCGTGGCCGCTGGGCCTTCCCTCCCGCCCAGCGGCGCCGCCCGGCCCGTCGCCCCGCCGCCGGCTCCGCGCTCCCCTCGGCCGACCGCGATCGGCCGTCCCGCCCCACCCCGCCCGGCCGCAGGAACGCGCCGCGGGGGTCTCGCGGCCCGCCGGCGCCGCGCCTCCGCTCCCCGAGCGCCCGCTCCCCGCGGAGGCCTCCCCCGGCGGCTCCGCTCCCCTCCCCCCCCGCGGACGGCGGCGCCGCGAGAAAGGCCGGGCCCATCCCCGCCCCGCGGAGGCCTCACGGCGCGGCCCGGCCTCGAGGAGCCCGCTCGCAACCCTCCGCCCGGCCCTCCGCCCCGCGCCTCCCTCCGCTGGGCGGGAGCGGCGCCGCTCACCGTCGCCGGGCGCTGAGTCCTGCGGGCCGTGAGGAGAGAGAGCGCTCTTCCCGGCCGCGGCGGCAATGGCTGCCTCGTTCCTACGAGAGACCAGCAACGCCGCGCGCCCCCAACGGATGCTGCGCAACCGCCGACGTCCGACTCCAAGTCCCAGCGTGCCGCGCGGCGGGCCGCGCCCCGGCCCCCTGCTGTGCCGCGCTGCCTGCCGGGGCCGCGGGCTGCCGTGCGGATGGCGGCGGTGGCGCTGCGCCGAGCCGCGCCGCGAGGGGGCCGCGCGGGGAGAGGGGTGGCTGCGGGGCCGGGCGGGTCTGTTGGTGTCCGAGAACGGGCCCGATCGTGGCGTTCCGGCCGTGCGGTTCGTGACAAGTCACGATGCAAGGAGCGAGGTGAGCGCTGCTGTGTCCTTCGTTGCAGCGCAGCTCGTTAAATTTTCGCCATCCGGACGCCGCGCGGTGTGTCTGTCTGCCCCTTTGATTGCGTTAGGCCTGGACTTCAGCTTCGGCGGCTGCCGGAGATGTCCCGGGAGGAGAGCCGGCAGCCTGTGCCGGTGTTTGCCTGCCCCTAGAACAAAAAACCCGGTGTTGTTGTGTGCCTAACACTGCCCAGGGTGCTGCTGGCCTTTGCTGCAAGGTGAACGCCTTTGGTAAGAAAAAGGTGTGATCTAGCAGTTCAGCAAAGCTGTCTGCAGTTAAAAAAGTAGGCGGTTATAGCTGGGGAAATATGCCTTACAACTCAGAAAACACCATACAGTTGTAAGGTGGTTTAATTTATTTCTTAACATTGCCCAGGACACCCAAAATGGCACAGCTGTGTGACTCCCTGTGCAGATACTTGTGCAGATAGCAGAGCTGGAATATTGCAGGAGTACCACCAGTCTCAGCGTGTCTATATGCTTGAATTGCTGTGTAAGGAGTTCAGAAGCAGAAAAAAAGCTCCTTAGGTGGCAGTCTTGGAATGGTATGAGAGCAATAAGGATTGGAGTTACTGGCAATAATGAAGATAAGTCATGGAAGCCCAATTAAAGCATTTTGGTTTAATCCTGCAAATCATCTCTGCACTCCGGATCATGTCAGTGGGGAAGAATGCGGTGGTGTGTCTGGAACAGAGCTCTGAGTGCACCAGCAGTGCCTGGGCCAGACTGCAGTCCCACTTTCCCTTTCTTGGATGTGGACACTGCATGGCAGCAAAAGGCATGATGTACAGCATTTGAAGAACCTGCAGTGTTGCCTCTAGCAAGTGGGTAGTGTTTCTGGATGTTATCATGTGCAAAATCTACTCTCACAATAGAGCTGCATCTTAGTTCCCTAGTTATTTTGAGCAGCTCATAGGAAAGCCCACTGGGAACAAATAGCATTCTGACTGCTCGCCTACAAATGCAAACAAACACTCAGCTGGATTCAGCAGGCTTAAACAACATAATCTGCTCATTATGAGGGTACGTGCATTGCTTTCTTTTTTCCTTGAAGAAGACATTTTATTTTATCTGAGGCAGAATGCAGGATGGTGTGGTTTGGTGCCACCGATGAAAGACTATGTCTTCTTCAACTAAGAAGCAGTCGGAGAGTCACTTTCATTACTGAAATTTCAATGCTGAATACTGAAATTACATCACTTTCATTAAAGTGATGGTGGCAGTGTTGAGTGTGCCTAATAATAAAGAGGGCATAAAATGCGTTCTTAACCCTGCAGTTTAAAATTTGTTCCTGGTTTTAGGCAAACATGTACAGCCAAAGTCACAGGGTACACACAGAAAGTAGCAACAGAAACTGGGAAACTAGGTGGAATGGTTTGGGAAGAAGGCGTGGGATCCTTCAGAGATGCCCGTGGCACTTTGAGTGGAATGTAACAGAGCTGGGTTCAGTTCTCCGCGGACTTCCCTGAGGACCACAGGCAAATGGCTTCTGGCTGGAGACACTTAACAACTGAGCTGTGCTCACCACAGCACCCACCTCAGAAGTGCAGCAACCCAGAGTCTGAGATGGAGCCCAAAGCCTGGAGTCAGGTCCCTGCATGGGACATAGGGGCAGGTGTGGGTCATTTAGTGACCAAAAATACCCACATGCTGAGCTGCCAGGAAGCAGTAGTGAGAGATGTAGGACTCTGTGTTATAGCACAGAGACACCCACCTGCAGCTGTGAAACCAGAGCTTTGTTTCTTTGGGATCCCAGCTTGGGGCTGTCTGAGAGAAACATGCTGATATCTGTTTCTGTCAAGAGGTTTTGCTATGGCTTGTGAACATTCTGGCTATTTTGCTCAAGTGACACCTAACACGATGGTTGCTAGGCTGTGAACTACTGACAAGTGGCAAGGTGTGAACAAACTTGCTAAGAGATAAGAAATGACTGCATTTTGTACCAACATATTTTCATGCATGTATACCCCAGTAATCAAAGCATAAATCAGAGCACAAAACTAAGGAATTACTTCCTGACTGTTGTATGGTGTCCAGATAAAAGAAGAATCAAATATTTTGTTGGTGAGGTACGTAGCCTATATTGTCTCTAAGTCCACAGAATGTAGCAAAGATTAATTTTATTCCTTCCCTTTCAGTAGACTTAAGCTGATAGATTTGTCTACCTGAAATAGCCTCACAGACGTCATTTCCAGAACAGAGCCTGCCAGTCAGCTCTGCCCCTTGCAGTGGCTGTCTTCTCTACTGACTGCTCATTGAACACATCTCCTCAGTGCATGCTGGGGAATGCTCTGGTTACCTGTTTGTCTTAGGGTATGCCCTATCCTTTGCTAATCCAGGTTTATTAAGACTAAGACTTTCCCAGAAGCTTATGGCTTTTCAGGATTTTAAGGTCTTATGTGGTAGTGACTCTTCTGGTACTCAGTTAACCAGGCAATTTGATTAATTAATTGGGATGAAGCACTCTTAGTATCTGTTCTACCGAACATCTGTTATGTAAATAATTTAGTACAAATAATGTTATGGTCTGAAAATCGTACCTGCATTCTGGTTTCTGAAGAAAGTCATTTTAATGCACACTGTTTGTTTTCACAGCCATTAACAGCCGCCTTCTTATTGCTCCTTGCTATCCCTGTTAGTTCACTGATAAAACCAGCCAGTCTGATTCATCTGGACCAATCCTCTGTGGATGTATGAATGCTTCTTAGAAACTAAGTTCATTCAAGGTTGCAGACCAGTTTCCTTTCATTGTCTTCTGAGCCTCTTGGCTCTGCTCTTCTGTTCCAAAACCAGATCTGGCAGCACTGAAGACAAGCAGCAGTCACAGTACGTATTTGAGAGGCTTTTAGAAATGTGGCTGACATTCTGCAGGCAGGACAGCTCCTTGTTTTCTGAGCACTGATGTGCTTTTGTCCCTGGGCCATCATGCAGTCACATGCAGGGGCAGGTACCGAGGTCTCCAGAGCTGAAGATGTCAACAGCTATGAAATGACAGTGGTTAATTTCTGGGAAAAAACATTATTCCAAGGCCGTGCCTGAACATGGGGAATCTGACAGACTGATGAAAACAATCAGTTCATCTCTGAATGGGAGATGTGAACTTGAGACACGCTCTGTGTTGCTTCTGTTCTTGGCAGGAGTGGGGGCAGTCACTGAGCTGCTGACAGCTGCTTCCAGAGAGGAATTTAATGGAGGCTGATGTCAGGATTTGGCTGAAGAGCGGCACATTAGCTTCAAAACCATGATCCTAACACAAGAAGCTGTATTCAAATTTCAGCATAGCAACTGCCAGAGAGGTTAGGCCACATGAGTGCAAGATGCATTTTGTGCCACAGGTGAAGAAGGCCAATGTGCTGCAGCATCACAGAGCTCCTCTGCATGTATCATGGGGATGGGGGGGCTTTGTCTGCCCCCTGGGTGTCAAAGACTGGGTGACGTCAGCTCTAGCCAGTTTCTCAGAGGCTGTGGAGAAGGAATACCAGTCCATGTGCCTAGAATTATCAGTACACCTCTTGTCAATATTTTGAGCTGTATTCAGATTCTCAGAAACACCATAGCTTCAGCTGAGGACGCAGTTCTGTGGTACTAGCACAGCAAAGCCAGGATTGCCATAGGCCCCATGCTGCCCCAGTTTGTGCTGCCAGCAGGGCAGAGCCACACATTTCCTTTCGGTCTCAAAAAACCAGAAATGCTTATGCCCAGTTGGGGTTTTGTGTGAATCCTATTGAAGAGTAAAAACACAAACACAGCTCATTTAGCTTTTTGTCAAGACTTTCGAGATCTCTAAGCACAGACTGGCAGAGAACTGCCACTTGGATTGCTCGGGACACACCCGGCTCCACTCACATTGCAAGCACACCAGGGGAGCTGGACACCCACAGCACACTCTAAGATAACACAGGTCTTTTCTCTATATAGTGGTCACTCAGTACTCCAGTGGTTATTTGCCTCACTTCTTGGTATTACTTTCCGTTGTTTTTTTTTTAAAGTATGCTAGGTTATATAAATTTACGTTATACCTAAAAAGCTTACTTGAAATGCATCATGAAGCGCTAATGAAGATTTTTATCCTTAAAATCCACGACTACTAAAAAAGCTGTGGGAGGGCAAGAAATGTATTTGTAATCTGAGATGACAGGGATTAGCCCCTTCCCCTTGCTAATTTCCAGGCATGTGCATTTGCATATATTTTGATTCATGAAAGGTCCCCAAAGAGTTGTTCTGAAGGCTGGTTTCTTTTGAATGTTGACTACAAAGGTGGAGTGGTGGAGGAATTTATGATGTCAGAAGATACAATATCAAAAGCAGTGAGCTATCCAATGCTGAGCATGGAATAGTGGAGGAATCCTTCATTAGATGGTTCAAAATGCGGTGATTGTTTGCATAGCTCTGTAATTAATTCTGTGCTGTTTTTAAAGGAATAACGAGGATATTGTCCTGGAGATATGTGTCAGGGATGATTGAAAATATCTAGTTTAAAGTGGCCAGAAAGCTGTGTAATGTCCAATTTAATTCAACAGAAATGAAAAGTTAAAGGTGGTGGGAAACTGACATTCAAAGGATTGTAATTTCAACTAAAAAGCATTTCGGATTCTCTTCGTGTATGTGGTTTCAACTAAAGAGAACTAAACATTCACTATACAAATGAATAAAGCCTAGATCTGTTATCACAAGAAATTTTTAATATGGTTTGTGACAAGCAATATCAAAGTTATCAACTCTCAAGCTTCATCTGAAACCAGACAACTCTCAGCAACAAAAAATGTTGTGCACTGATAAACATAGGAGGCATATTGTATTTTTTAATTAAATATGAAAACATGAGCTGTGTACATTATTTTTTCCCTAGAAAACACAGCAATTTCAAAAGTTTATCATAAAATATTTTCATGAAATGAGTGAACCAGCAAACACATGCACTTGTGTGCCTTCCCCCCTCCAAAGATAAACGTGATAAAGAGACATACGCAAATGTAGAAGTTAACAGAACAAGTGGCGTTTTGTTGTTGGTTGGTTCTTTTTGGAAAGGATGGAATGTAACATTGTGCTCAACTTTCTATGTCACAACAAAAAATATTTGGTGCAATATTTGAACATTTTCTTTTTAAGTTTCAATCTGGTGGAGAAAAATACCCTTTTCTATAATAAAATATGTCTGTTCTTTTTAAAACGTAACTTTTTTGCACAAAATAATTTTGTAAACTGTCATTTCAAGGGCAAGGTAGGCGGTGTCATGTCAATGTCCTCCCCCCCATTTAAAAACATGATCTGTTATCTGAAGCAAAACAGGGAAACACAAAAAAGAGCGGAGCAGAGGCTGCTTTGCAAAGAGAAAGAAGGGTGTGTTGGACGGGGAGAGGGGAGGGTTGTGTGGTGGGACAGAAAAAAGTTAAAGGTCACTTTCGCCATAGAGCGCCGTGGAGAAAGACATGTAGTCCAGGGCACCGGGTACAGCATCACGGCCATTGTAGGGTGCCATTCTAGCAATGCAGTACTCAGCCTGATCAGGAGGCAGTTCCCGCCGTAACTCATCCACAGTGATGTAGTTCTGCAACGAAGACACAGGATAAGGCAGACGTTATCTTCAAAACATCAACATCCATCAGAGGGACCCCACTGCCTGCACCCACAGGGCAGCAGACGGCAGTCAGGGGCTGACCACAATAACGAGACTTTTGCTGTGTGCCCACAAACAGAGCTTGCCAGGCATGCACCTGTCAGGGAAATGTAGTTGCTCTCCTTACTGCTTGGCCAAGAACATGCTTTTACAGAGGAGAGGAAGACTGTTTCTGCAGGAGACATGCTGGCACACCTAAAGAAAAGGTCTGGTGGGAGTTCAGATAAATTGTGGTACCTTCTCAGTGAAAGTGGAGGTCCAGCTTAAGGCAAACAGGAAGAAGCAGAAACTTCATTTGGATCTTGCCTCTGGCTGGCAGCAGTTTGTGCTGCTTGGGAGCTGCCATTTCCTCTCCTCAGAGCATGAAAAGGAGCCAGCCCCACTAGCACTGGCTGGTGGCACCACTGCAGGCAGCAGACAAGTGAACACTTTTGGAAGCTTTCACAGCTCTGCTAATAATTCTTCTCTTTCATGGCGGACATTTTTAATAAGCAAGCAAAATGTCTTAGATAAATGTGCCTTCTGGAGATTCATTCAGCTGAAGGGAGACTAGCTTGGGGTCTTTTCATGCAGCTAGTAACAGTAACTGCCTGTTTGCTAACCAGTAGGTTGTGTTTAGCTGACTCGCTCACAGTTTTCTGAGTAACACCTCAGGTTTCAGTCTCTCTCTCTCTCTCCTTTTCCTTTCTATTCCTTTTTTCATGCCTTTAATTATGTGACTGGAATGAGTAGGAGATTTTTCTTCATAATGAAATACTGTCTGATTCATGTTATAGTCACTACAGCATATTAAACACCAAAAATTATATTTAATGTACTGTAAAGAATAAATGAGTTAGTAAATAACACTATATCCCCAAAAGCTTCCTTTCTCAGTGTTTAGCCCACCACAATAAAGTGGAATTTTCAGGCCTTGAAAGACAATAGAACTGGCTTTACTCAGGTACTGTGCCTTATAGAAAGATGGACACTATGGGTTTCCATGTTACAGGTTATGAAAAGATGATTGGTGAAGCAAGAAACCAGTGCTGGCTGAAAGAATAACTCACTGTAGCCTGAGAAACAGAATCCCATGTTTCACGTGAAATGAATAAAATCATCAGAAAACACAGAGAATCATTATATTAGAGATACCACTTATTTTTTTCAATTACATTGAAGACTAGTGGGGATTTTTATGTAAGAAAATTAAGAATACATAATTCTTTTGTATCATCTGGTTCCACTGATGTTTCAAATTTAGAAGAGTAATACATCACCACCACCCGTGATTTTTCTTATTTTCAACCAATTTATTATTGCAGTATGCCCTTCTAAAATTGTACAGCTTGCAGATACAGCATATCTTTAATGACAGCCTAGTCTCACCTCTCGGCCTTTTGGCTAAGATCACGTGTAGCATTCTGTGATTGACTGTATAATGACTGTAGTGCCACAGATATATCTACAAAGATTGTCTCAAGTTTATAGCTGTCAGTAATTAACAGTTTTTCAAGAAGATTAATCAAGAGCCATCTGTTTAATCTATTCATACATTTTAAAGAAACAAATTGAAACTGAGCTCTTAATAAATTTTTTAATGCAAGAGTGAGCAGCATAGTTCTGCTGATCTGCTGACAGCTGAACAGGGCTTTCAAGTGCCTTGGCAGGCTGCTCATTAACCCACACTTTAGCCTTGCACTCCTCCAGCACTGCAGTGTTCCTGTGAAAATGCCTTCCTTGCTAGAGAGTGCTTCCCTCGACACTTCCTCTTGCAGACAGAAGGGAAAAAGGAAGGCAGGAACGATACAGATTGGAAGGAAGACCACAGAGCCTCACCTTATCTCCAGCCAGGATCTTGAAAGAAGCCATAACCTGGTCAGCAGTATCTGTATCTGCTGTTTCCCGAGACATGAAGTCGATGAAGGCCTGGAACGTCACTACACCCATGCGATTGGGGTCGACGATGCTCATGATGCGGGCAAACTCTGCCTCTCCCTGGAGAACAAGAGAGTCATGTAAGCCTGGACACTTGGGCAGCAGTGCCAGGAAAGTGAGGAGAAACTGTTCAGCAGCACATCTCACAGCTGGGAAAGCAAAGTCAAACAGAAACAACTTCAACCTTGCGTTAGAGTACTTTTTTTTTAAATCTGGCTCTTGTGTGCCCCCTACACAACTCCCACTCATTTGTCCTTTGGAATAAAATATTCTCAGCTGTGCCCTAAAATACCATCTAATTCCAACTAGCTCTAGGATAAAGCTTCTACTAGGAACAATATCATGTAGACTTGAGAAGATGCAGCTTTCTCTGTAGTAGATGCTGTGCTAGATGTCTGTAGCAATACTGGAAGATCTGTATTCATTACATCCTTTTATTTCCTAAACTTTCATGGTTCTCTTCTGCTACTAGAACAGAATCCACCAGCAGAAACATCTCTGGGGTTTTGAATGTTTTCTGGTTATTCTAACTAGACAGGCTTTGCAGAAAAGGTCTTCTATATCTGGAAAGGCTCAGGGAAGTAGCTTTTACAGGAAAGGTTCTACAGATAAGTTTACTACAGAAGAAAAAACCGTGATGTGAGATTTCTGGTTTTCTGTAGGTTTTTATTTTTTTACCTTTTTTATGTAAACAAAATATTATCTATTCTCATCTGTGGGGATTCCTTTCTCCCCAAGTAACGATGAGAGGGAAGCAGGGCTGAGTATTCTCCTGGGTACATACTATTCTAATACCTCTATATCAGTATACCGTCCAGATTAATTGAAGTATCTCATCAAATGTTACTGCAGATTGGCACACTGCATCAAAAAGTGTCTATGTTTACACTGGGTTGATAAGACAAATACTGCTTTGCCTGACATCAGAAAAAAGATACTGTGAGTAGAGCTCAACAATTTTGCCTTGTGGTCTTCTCCTGCCCTCTGATGAATATCAGTCTTTGGTGAAACTCTGCATTAGTTATCGTGCTTCTCAAGGTGCCACATGGATGTGCAAGTGCTTTGGTGAAGGAAAAATTACAGGGAGGATGAATGGGACTTGAACCTACTTACGCAAACAAAGACGTGAAATAAGTGGTAGGAATGAGAGAAGCAACTTTGACTGCATTCAGAAATCAGGCTTCCAGAAGAGTTCAATTGATGCTTAGATCTGGGGAACTTATGTGCCACTATGTAGAGCATATGTACCAATATAAGAAAGTTTCTTCCACTTGTAGCTGCACAGTTTGATAAATATAATTCTCATTTGAAATACAAAGAATTAAGACAATGATATCATTTTTTAATCTTCAGCTACTGCTGCAAGACAATTTTACATGTACTGGATTGAACTTCAATTGCTGGAAAATAAGATCATATTTACCTTGATTCACTCACTACACATTCTCCCTTTCTTTCTGAAGGTGGCTAAAAGAATCACTTTGAACAGAAGTGATAGAGGGCTCTACATTACCATATTGTAACCCATGGAGATAAGGCAGGCTCGGAAATCTTCACAATCCATCATACCAGTCTTCTTCTACAGAGAGTGATGCAAAGATGGGAAAAGCCGAGAGAGAAAAGGAAGACCAATCCAGAGAGAAATGAACCCACATGAGACATTACAGAGAATGAGTTTTAGGGAGGAGGAGATGGAAAAAAGTATTTACAGGACAATGAAAAACAATGTAGCAAAGGTAGTTTGTGAAACCATGATGTAAAAGTTGTTTTGGACACAGAATAGTTAGCACACATGGAAAACAATGACAGAAAAGCAAAAGATATTAAGTAAGACACAGTGAGAGATGGACAAGAGAAGGAGTGTTAAGTGACACAGAAGTAAATGGAATAGTTTGAAGACATAAAAGGAATTCTCGCAAGACAAACCATTACAGAATTAAGAAGGAACAGATACCAAGGTACATTTAGAGATAAAGCAGAACGGAGAAGTGACACATATATAGTCAAACACAAGAACAACGATGACAAATAGATTAAGACAAACGAGAAAAGAAAGGGAAAAAAAAACCGTTATTTTTTCATAGCTTAATATCTGTCTGTGTTCACCACTAGCATTCAGTACCTGTGCATCGTTTCCAATATCGTAACCCAAGCTGATGAGACAGGCTTTGAATTCCTCAGGGCCAAGTGTGCCGGAGTGGTCCTGGTTATGCGGTGTGCCAGGCAGCAGGACATGCAGTGCCAGTGGGGTGACGGTGTGGGGCAGAAGGAAGGAAGACACAGAGGAAATCAAAGGGAGGTGGAAAGACAACAAACAGGTGCACCATGCAGTGGGTGAGAGGACAGGGAGAGGAAGAATGACATGCAGATAGAAACACAGGAAAGAAAAATAAAAAGTGCACATTAGATATCACAATGACATTTCAGCATGTGCTAAAAATGCTCTTGGAACAGTTCCTTCTGAGAAAGCTCATCACATCTTGAGAGTGTCTGAATAATAAAAACAGTCGTTGCTCAGAAGCCTGAAGACCTCCATCTCCCAAGTGAATTACTTGCATCACTGCTTGTTATCCATAGTGCCAGAAGCCCTGTGTTTCGCTAGTAACTGGAGTGCAGGTAAGCAGGAAGAGGCAGTGGGAAGCATTGCCTTATTCTTTTAGTCAAAAGTCCCACCAAAGGAGTAGGTGAGGGCAAGTATGCTTGGCAACACACCCAAGGAAGCTGAGCTGTCAGTGCATCCCAGGAGCAGACAAAGAAAAACAGCTGAAGCTCAAGGGAGCAGTGTTATTGCTGTACTCATGAGACCTGCACATAAGGTGGAACTTTGACTGGCAAGCTGTTTGAAATGTTCAGCTTGAAACTACTGTACAGCATGGCACAATGAGGTTTGGCAGCTGCTCTTTCCCTTGCTTATTCCCTGCTCTCCCAGTGTTCAGATGTATCCATGATCACAAACTACCACATGAACTGAGAATCTCCATTTGCCCCACAGAATTTTAGCTCAGGACAGCCCCAGGTAATTGAAGAGCCCCCACCAGCAGCCACCATCTTTGGCCATAGAAAGGAAGCTACAAACGTAATTGTGGGGCCAATTCCTGTGACTCTTCTCAAACAATCACTTTTTAAAGCCAGTGTTAAGCCTTCATAACTCAAATACATAGACGAAGACTGGGAAAGACACGATCTTTTTGCATTATCATTCAGACTGTTGTGGAGGAAAGGGCAAATGACATACAGGTAAAAATGGTAAATCTACAGGGCTGGGGCCTGCTAAGGAAGGAAGACTTCGTTTTGGTTTGCCTTTGAAAAGCTAGAGAGGGGCTCAAATGTACTCAGCAATCTGAAAGTGTTGTCAGCCTCTGAGAGGGGAAGCTGCAGCCCTGCTCTCAGGAGATCTTTCAAACAGTCTGACTCGTGCAGCAAATGGTGGAAAGCACCTACATTTTCATCACTGATTTAGTACCTGCAGGCTGCTCATGGATTTCCAAACATTGAGGGGGTTAACAACTGAACCTTCAGCCAGTCGTGAGATGGTGTCAGGTTTGGGCTGCTATCTCTGCTTCCATGTGTGAAAGCTTCTGATTTGGTCACTAGAAGAATGCTAGCTGATGGCTTCTCACCATAAAAGGAAGAGCTGCAGGGAGGGTGGATAACCAAGGGGAGGATTTTCTTTGAGGAAATCTTTTCTTTTTGTATCTGTTAGTGCCTTGACATATATTTCCACAGTAAGGCAAGGCAGGCTTTACATCAGGGTTTATTTACATTTTGCAGTGTTGTGCTGATCCTCCTGTTTGCTCCATACAAGAGCAATGCTGTTTTTTTAAATACCAGTTTATGTGATAGTCTATTAGAGTGAAGGATGGCAGCTCCAAAGGATTCTATAAATCAAGATAGTGAAGCTGAGCTAAAAATCAAATTTCCTAAATAAGCCTTCAAACATTTTCAAACATTATCTTTACCAGGGATCTTTGAATTTCAGATATCTTCCAGCCTAATGATCACTTCTCAGTCTCCATGCTCCACAGGAGTGGCATTTTTAAGAATCAAACATATTCTACTGATTTAGTTTTATCATGGTGACTGTTTCTTATTGCACTGTGCAGTCTACATGGAAGCTTGCAGCTTACCAAGCTGCAGTCAACACTGACTTACCCTGTCAAAATGGTTGAAAGAGGCTCGGAACTCATTCATCTGTTCCTGGCTTATTCCTTTGGCATCACGGGTCAGAATCTGATTTTCCACTTCATTAATGGTTCTAGCAATTGTTGTTAATAGCTGCTCCCAGCCCACTCGAATATGCTGGAAAAAAAGAGAATAAGACAATTTTAAAATTAAAAAGTAGCTCTTTTGCCTCTAAGGCTACTAGATCAAGCGTGCCACTTGTGGCAAATTAAGTGATCCTCATGGCCAAGGCAGTCTCTTTGCTCAGAAGAGCTTCCTTCTCATATGCCATGTGAGCCAACTGGATGTTTAAAATGTGAATTTTGACAGGACAACGTATTGAAGAGGCCACTTTCTGCTCATAATAAAGTCCTGGTCCTATTGCAAAGGTCCTTTCCCTTGTAGCTTAGCACACTGGGAGCCTTTAACACAAAAGATGATGCTTATAGGACTTATTTGGACAGAAAACTCTCTTTACATGAACCGAGAAAATAAATGAACCACAATCCTTGGAATATACTGGTGCTCCACTACATCTGTGGCCAGAGCTGGCCAGAAAGAAAAAAGCAAGTTTCAAAGCCTGTCTGTGTTTTGATGGAGTCATGTTGCATTCAGTTTTTTTCCATGAAACCTCATGCTGTCAACAGAAAGCCAGATGCTTATCTTGAGAAGGTTCTGTTGGACTTTTTTCTTCTTCCACGTTATTAGCAGCTCAAAATCACCAACACTCGTGTGGGCTTTCTAGTTCCAGTTAGTGGGCTAACACAGCCAGGATACAAGACCAGCCAATTTTTCAAGCAATACTGTTGATCTGATTTAGGTTATTTCTGTTGTCTGTATTGTGGAAGGCAATGTGACACTGTATGAAGTACCACAGACTGGGTTGGCATAAAGTACAGTAAGGCTGAAAAGAATTTCAGTGACATGATGTTGCATGCTTGGCCGTTCTGTCAAGCTCTCCGTTTTCCTAAGAACCACAACATATTGCCTGAACTGGATGCAGCTGGTGCAACAACACATCGATCTGTCTGATCTGCTGGCACTACATTCCAGCAGGGAAAAGGCACTGCAAAACATTTACCTCCATGGTGTAGTTGGTGTGCTTGTTGTCAAAGATAAGCGCCTCCTGGATCTGTTGGTGGTCTCCTTCCAACTGGTCGATCTTTGGTTTGTAATTCACAATGCTTTTCTCATATTGCCGCAAGTGGTTGAGCTGGTCCTCCAGAGTCCCATGCATCTCTATTGAAATGCGGCCAATCTCCTGCAAAAGCCAAAAGTATTAGACCCTGTTAGAAGGAAGAGCCTTCACGTGGCTGATTTTTATTAATGCAGCTATTTCATGCTTACACAGGACGATGAATCAAAACAAAAAAACATCTCAGAGAGAAGTTACTCTACATGAGCAGACAGCGTCAGCAAAAATTTCAGCAGAGCCTGGAAAATTTTCCAAGTGGAGTGCATCATATAAGATGCACCTAATCTAAGGATGCAAAAGAAGGGAACTGTAGTTTATAAGCTAGTACTGGAGCAAGCCAGAACTTTTCCTGATGTGTTCTCTGCCACTGTGTTAATACTTCTACAGAGTAATACTTCTGTAAATGCTCTCTTCTATCTCCTATCCTCATTAACAGCTTCATAATTTTCATCTTACCAACTCCTATTATAGTATGTATTATGAATTATATATATTATGAATTACTTTAATTCATAGTTTACCTGAAGAGAGAAGATCTCCATTAAAAATGTTTCTCTTCTGCTGATGTTCAGCACACTAGATGTATTTATTTTCTCATGTGTAACAAGAGCCATGTGCAACTGCTATGAAAGCAGTTCCATAAAAATATGCTTTTGATGCAGGTTCTTTCCCATGCTGCATATAAATTCAACTCTATTAGAATACCAGCGTTCCCCACTCTGGGTAGCATTTTTTTTTATCTCTTTACTAAAGAGTTAGGGGAAGAAAAGTACAAGCACTTCAGTAACTGATACCAATCTTTGGATTCTCTGTATTTTCTATAAAAGTTTCCCTTGTAATCTCAAGGAATAATGACCACATCAGTAGTAAAAGGAGAATCAGAATAAAAGAATGAGGGAAAAATCATGAAAAGAAAATGAAAATGAGAAAAGCCATACCTCCATCTTGGTCTGAATCCAGGGACCGATGACATTGGCTTGTGCACCAAACTGCTTACGAAGCCGCTCATTTTGCTGCTGGCGAGCATGTTCTTCCATTAGGGCTTGATCCCTTCTAGGAACCAGCTGCCGCACCTTGAGCAAAGAGTAACAAAGTGTGCATTTCATATATATGAAACCAAATGAATAATAACTCTAAAAACTGATGCAAGGAAAGGGAAACAGAGAAAGCGAAGAGTCCCACTGTGAGTGGGTTTGTGAAGGGGCTGCTTAAAAAGACTCAGGGCTGCCAGAAGCGCTTAATCCTGGCTACGTCTGAGGGGAGCCCCAGGTGGAGTGGGTGTTGGACCTGGGCACTCTCTACAGCTAGGGTTAGGTTTTGGAGAAAGCACAGTGCTTCTCTGTCAGTGCGGGTGCAAACAGGCTTGTAAGAATAAGGAGGGGAGTGCTTGTTCTGAAAAAAGGCAGTCATAAGCTTTAGGCCTTGCAGGGAGGCTCATGGAATGTGAATCCTCGTCAATGCAGGATGAATTCTGCAAATTCATCTCACGCCATGAAAAGCAGCTTTCATCCACTATCTGGGGTTTTGGTGCCTGATATTTGCTTAAATGCAGTAGTTGTAGTCTGCCACTGACTTTGTGGTAAGAACTATCAGCACAGGCTGGTATTGAGAGTAACTGCTCTGTTAGTACTATAGCATTAGAAGGCTCCTTGTCTGTGGGGGCTGAATATCTGAAGGGTTGAATGGTAGAGAAGGACTCTGACTCCCATACTGTACTTGCTTTTCAGGTCAACTGGGAACTTAAAATCTCGAAGTTCTAATTTCACATCTTTCCTTAAAAAAATGAGAACAAAAAGACACCCTTAGGCATTTATTCTAAGGGATTCTTCCACTTTCCTAGCACATGGCATTTGAGCCAAAAACATATGGCAAACGTGCAAAAGCTCAGCAGTAAGTGTGAAAATAACAGAGAAAGTAATTCCCTTGCTTGCACCCTATTGACTGAGCAGCAGCCTTCTCCACGCTAACTGCAACGCTGTAAAGAACTCACATGTTCCCATTTGCCATTGATCTCTTGTGGGGTGATTGTAGTGTAAGGATTCGTTCCTGCCATGTTGACGTGGTACGTTTGGACAATCTTTGAGACTTCATTGTGGATTCCCAGGATGGCCTGTCGCTCCTTGTCAGCATCTGGCAAAGTGGCTTTGAACTGTTCGTGGGCTGTGGTCAATCCCTGTGGAAGGAAGACAGCAGCAAAAAGAGCATGAGTCACTGAATAGCTCCTTGACCAAATATATCTCTGTTGAAGTAACTGCAAAAGCTTATACATTTCCAGGATACAAAACAGGCTTTTCCAACAGACTTACAGTATCTCTCAGCATCACTAAACAGGTTGTTTTAAGTAGTTAAATGAAGTCTCCTTTTCCCTCTATTTGTTTCTCTTCCATTTTCACCAGAAAGAGAGATCGCATCCCAAAACATGATGGAATAATTCTGCATCACAGTTTAAGGGAAACTGTTTCTCCAACACTGCTGTGTGACAGGCTGTTAGTTCCCTTGGGGAAGACTGAACTGCTAGCATTACTCTAAAGTGGCCATATCTCATGAGCCTAAATGCACCATACAGTTCTTCTCCCACTAGATATGTACTAGGTCTATAACAAAGATGACTCTAGATGAATAACCAAGTCAGATCCAGTATGATCAGTGTAAGTTAGAACTAGATGAAGGTCTTTCAGACCACAGCAAACCTGCACAGGCAACATAAGCTCCTGTTGCTGGAAACTGCTCCCTCTCCCTGTACACAACAGGCTCTTTCTGTTCCCCATCTGGCTGTGGTGCCCAGACTGTGATCCAAAGACTGAAGGTGGGGGCATGCTTGTTGGCAGCTTGTGGATAGCTGACAAGCCAGTTGGTCCTGGCTCACTTCCAACTGCTTCTCTAGGCATTTAAGATGTTTCATCCCAGAAGTCTGGAAGATCAAGAGTAGGGAAGCAAACACAGGGGATGAGGCAGCAAAACAGATGTGAGACAGAGAAACACATGCAGGGATAATGGAAGGAACAGTGTGGACAGAAGAAGGAATGAAAGTAAACCTTATAACTGACCACTTTCTTACAACACATACAGTGTAACTACTCTTGTAAAATTGCTTCCCTTTCATGGTGACTCATTGTTTGCAGCTGCTGCAGTGCATGTAGAAATATAATGCAAGTCTGGGAGACCTGGAGAATATTCTGCAGTCACAAAGAGATGATGGAAATGTTTAAATGCTCTTCAGATTTGTTTTGCATTATGAAAGACCTGCTGGTTTCTCACTCACTGCCTCACTGATAGCCATATTGCTGTCAATCATTCCTACAAAATACTCATCAGGTTTTGACAAACTGACCAAGTCCTGAGAAAGCACAATGTCAGGAGGAAATTATGGCAGTAGTGCAGCAACTGCACTAAGACTTACTATTGTAAGATACTACTGTAAGATATTGTAAGATTGTATTGTAATACACTTGTATTGTATTCTTACTATTGTCAGAATATCCTGGCTGTTCATGTCAACCAGCTAAATCCAAATGAATACCTGGATTCTTTTCAGGAGCCCATCAAGCAGAAGAAACAGACTCCCCTCTAGAACCCAGAGAAGGATAATTCCTGCTCTCAAAGGTAAAAAAATTACCTACAGATACTTCAAACTCCTTTCATTACACCCTCTCAGAAGAGGAAGTCCCCATTGTCTTGCAAGAAGCAAGAAATCTTTGGCTTCAAATGGCAATCCGCTAATAAAATGCAGAATCCTGATGTTTCCTCCACTCAAGCACCGAAACCCAGCTGGCAGCTCAACAATCACCCTCATGACACATCACACAGGACCAAATGACCTGAATACGACATTACATGGGACAACTGAGCCACAGAACCTGACAGTAGAACTAAGTTTTGCTCATTTTGATTAAAAACAAAACAAACCAAAACAAAACAAAAACAAAAAACATCCCCCCCCCTCCTTCCCCCCCCCCCCAAAAAAAAAAACAACCCAAAAAACCCGAACAAATGCAAGACATTAAAAAATTCTCTCAGCTTTCCAGCTCTCATTTGTAAGACTGGAGTCAGAATGAAAAATCCACTTTCGGTTCTCTGTACTCAGCTAGGATAATGTGAACTTGACTCATATCTGTTCAGATACAGGTTTTTGGAAATAATTAAAGAAAAGCATGATCCTTTTCATTGCCTGTGCCATGCCTCATTCACTAGAGCAGCAGTATCAAAACATGGCCTAAAAATCCATCACCATTAGGAATTCTGGAGACCTCTGACAGAACAGCTTGTGCAAATGATTGCTCTGTACCTGGATCTCCTCAATGGTGTGAACAATGAATGTGTCCTGGAGGTCCTCCATGGCCCCTTCCATCCAGTTATTGAAGGGGGCAGCTCGTTTGGCATATTCCAGGTACAACTGGTCAATTGTTTCCAGTAGCTTCTCTGTCCTCTAAGCATGCACAGAAAGAAAATCAGGGAAGATGGTTAGAGAATAAAAATCACACAGATACGTGGGTTCTTTGAGTTGCTCCTTCCCTTCAGATGTCCTTGGTACTCTCAGGAGAGCACTACAGCAAAAGTCTCTGTTAAGTCATTACACATAGGATGGATTTTTTCCTCCCTCTGAGGAAAAAGTATGAGGTCCTCTGAAAAAAAACAAAACGAGTCTTTTCAAGCAGAATAAAATTACAAACACAGAAGACTAGAAACAAATCAATAACCTAAGCAAATGAATAGTACTGTAACTGGGCTGGAAACAGAGAAGGAGGTTAAATATACTGACACACAGCTCTGGGCTACAGTCTGGGATTTCTGGAAGTGGACAAAAGGGCTGAAACAGGACATTCATGCACACTGTAGCTTGTTTCCCACAAATGACCTACTCATGTAATCCCAAAGGTTGTTTTGGAGATATGACTCACCTCTAAAGCTTCTCTACGTTTCTGGGTTAGGGCACCCAGATTATCCCACTGATCACAGATCTTCTGGCACCTGGCATTGACACTTGGAGAATCGTAATAGTCCAGCTCACTATGAGGGGTGGAGAAAAAGAACAAAATACCAAATAAAGGCCTTTAGAAGAATGATAAATACATTAGAAGTAGTCTTTATCAGTTTTAAGAATAGATGCAAACTGAAGGTTTGTGGTCTCTGCAAATGAAGTATGCCAAGAATACAGTAGTGTCTATCTTTGGAGACAATGGCATGCCACACAGCACAGAACAGGAAGAACAATAACCACACTCTTGGCTACCTCACAGGAACTACTTGGCACTGGGGGAAGGGAGTAGAGTCTTTACTTGGGCTGGGAATAAGCAGATTAAAAGCAGTAGTATGCTTCTGTATTCTGCTTAAGAACATCACATAGGCTAGCTATCTGCATGTATATACATCAGGAGAAAGGGCAATAATGATTTCATTGCAAATGCAAAGAAGCCACGTAAGATTATTTTAAGAGGAAAGGTGGCAATCTTCAGCAAAAATTTGTTTATTTAGGACAATTCCTGAATTACAATGCAAGTTTCTCTCCTATGTGCCAGATGGTACTTGGCTACAATGTCTGTAGCCTGGCATTCCTGGAATAAGGGCTGTTAAGAGCATGGCTGGAAAATGGAGGGTAGGGGTAGGCCAAAGCTTGTGCACTTTTGCACTGCATACTGCTCTTGGTTCTGCATATGATCAAAGAGGAAGAAGCTTGTAGGCAGAAGGAGACAAGACCTGAAAACTGTGAAGTGTCACTCATGAAAGAAAAGGTGGAATAACTTGCAGAGCTACCAAACGACCCTGGGCAATATGACGAGCATTCCTCTTAAGCAGTAATACAGGTTTCAACAGTTTCCTCCTACTTCATTTCTTCCCATGATTGTACTGCCCCTCCTGAGGTGTGTGGGCACAACTGTTGGTAGAGTCTTGCGGAAAGCTAGTCATAAAACTGCCTTGGGCTAAAAATAACATTTTCTTTGCTGTGTTTTTAATCCAGATCAGTTCCTTGATCTACTTTGCTGCACAGCAAGCACTGCAGCTGAAATAACTGCTCCTGAGTCTTGCCTATAATGCACTCAGATCTTGTGCTGGGGAGTCAAATGTGCCCGTGCCCCCCCCACATGCCTGGTATGAATAGTCACAGAGCTTCTTGATCTCCCTGCTAGTGCATCTGTGCTCAGCCATGTTATTTGAAGGCACAGTGTCTTTGCTAATGTGGGAGATGGCTTTCGGAAGGATGGTAGAGCATTCTGTTCTCACACTTCGGAAGAAATTACCTCTTCCTCAATTTAAGATGCATCCTTCCCTGTCGCTATTAAGAGTTGCAGCTGTTTTGTCTGGCACGTAGCATTTGCTTTGGAAGTGACAGGTCAGCTAATGCTTGCTGACTAACTAGCCTCAGTTTTAATCTTACTGACATGGAGGATTGCCTTGAACTCTCCTCCTGTTTCAAGGTCAATCCTCCAGTGGCAAAGGGAACACTTCTTAAATCTGTGCTGGTAAAGGAGATAACAATCTTGATCCAATAATCCCGATTTTTTAGAGAAAAAAGTCATTCAGCCCAAGGGAGTTGGTCTAATCCAGACAATGTCTAACTTGAGATAAGCTGATATGATGCGGAAGCATTTTTAATTATAGGAAACAAAGTGAAAGCCAAACCGCTCAGACTGTTTTTGCCAAGAAATATGCAGGGCTTAAAAATCTTTCCTTGTGCTCCCCCTAGCAATCAATTTCCCACTCTGATGAGACACCATTTATCCTGGTGACTGGTCGCTCCTCACTCCAGGAAAAGGTGTGGAGAGGTGAATGTTTCTAAACCAGGGGAAGCACAGAGGGAACTGAGTTGCTGGAAAGAGCCCCTGGTGCAAGTGCTAACTGGATGCACATGGCGCATTACTCTTGGAGCAAAATGCCTGCAGTGGCAACAGAGGCCATGATGGGCTGAAACAACTGGGTTTTTTTCTTCACTGTTTTTTATAAAGCAGAATCAATGGGAATCTCTGAAGTGTATGCTATCCTCTGCTATTTCCTTCTGTTCCTGGAAAAGCCAAACACTGCTTCAACTCTGAAACCTAGCAGGGGCCAGAGACAGGTTTCTTCTTTAGGAAAAGGTTCACAGCAGCATAACAAGCTGGAAAAGAGTGGAAACTTGGCTTGAGAATGTAATTCTGCCTCCCCCTCATCAGCACCCACAACTCAACCATTTCCTGGCCTGCTTTTCTGGTGTGTCTGGATACTGAAGAGAAGTATCCTAGATACAGTTTGGAAACACTTGGGCTTCCCAACATTTTTGTGTGGGAATGATTTCATGGCTGTCCAGAGGGCAAAGTTGATCAGGCCTCTCTGGCCCCAAGGATCATATGTATGCTGGGGTGCCGTACTTCAGCTCTTGTGCAATAGCAGCAATCTGTTCCACGCGGTCTTGGTGTGCAGCCAGGTCGCTCTCAAAGGCCTCGTGTTTCTTCAGCAGTGCCTTTATCTCCGAGAGGGTAGCAGTTTCATAATCCTTCTGCTGCAGCATCGCTTCCTTACCTGGGGAGGGAGCCAAAGAACAGGAGAATGAAGGACTGGACCCAATGCTCCCAAAGCCAGTTTTCTTGCACCTAGACAGCCCCGGGGCCCTCCATTTTGCAGTTTCTCCACTCTAGACACTTCCCAAGTCTTGCCCTTGCACATACCTGCCTAGAATTGCAAAATTATAACTTTCAAATCACTGAGAATGAGTTTGCCATGATCAGCAGAGATGCAAACAGCGCAGCAGCTCAAGTCTCTGCAGTCACAATTTATACCGAACTCATCTTGCTATGCACGAACTGTGCTATGCTGGTCCTGTAAATGACAACTGCAGCAACTTCTTCTCTCCTTTGTAGCTCTATTTTATCCAAGAATCTCACTCTGTCAGCTAGGGAAAGCAGATGCAGAACAGAGATCACAGTGATTTTCATGATTTTCTTCCTAACAAAGTAATAAGTGAATACCTGAAAAGGAAAATCTCATACAAGAACCCATATATGATCCATCTCTTCCTCCCTGCGTAACTGACAGCACTATGTCAGGCAATATAAAGTATGTAGGCTGGCATTTACCATCTGTCCAGGACTCGTGAATAGATGCCTTCTGCCGGAACTTCTCAGCCAGGTGATCCAACCTCTCTAGCCTCCGGATCTCATTCAACAACCACTCCTCATAGCCCTTCTCAGCCTGCTCTAGGCCACCCCAGGCATTGTTTATATCCTAGAGACAGGAGCATGGGAAGAAGTAGAGGTGAGAAGTTAGGGTAGAAGTACTTCAGAATTATTCCCAGTAAGCTACACAGTTCAAATTGGTTGGAGAGAATGGATGGGGGCTTTTAATCTCAGAGGGTCGTGCAGACAGGTCAAGAAGACAAAGTGTCAGACTTAAGATAAGCAGGTCTAGCAGTAATCAGGATATTCTTGTCTGCATGAGAGAACCTCTCTAAACATTCCCGCACACAAAAATACAGCAAAACTCAACCATTTCTGAATTAGAAAGAATGAGAGGCACCCAGACATCTCCTCATAAAGGCGTGGAACTTGTGAAGAACTTCAGATCTGGGTTAGAGATGGAAGAGCAATGATTTCTCGCACCTCTCTTATCGTGGACTTACTGAACTGTATTCTGTGGGGTTCCTACTACAAAATAGTTCACTCTGAAGGTGGGCGTTGCTCTGCCCACCAATAGACATAAACAAGTCTCATTTTTTAGAAACAGCTTGGGTATATACACTCAATTACACCCACTCACAGAAACCATTTTCCCTTCTGAAGGCATGAAGGCTGGCCTGTTGCTGAGCCGTAGCTTGGTCTGCAAGGTGTTGAAATTGATCTCAAGTTGGCACTTCTCTTGGACTTTGGGGGGCTTGTGCAGGCGGCGGTAGTCCCGGAAGTCCTCCAGTTTCTGCTGCATGGCTTGCATGGTGTTCTCTGGTGCCCGGTTCTCCAGCCAGGGGATGGTGCGACGGATCCACTCCAGCAGCTGAAAAAAGCAATGTCAAGAAGCCTTGAATTGAAACTGTGTTAAAACTACAGGTGTTGGTCTGATCTTACTGGGGAACATTTACTTTTGTTTGCTATCATAAAGATTCTACCTACAGCAGAGACAGTAAAGAAAACCTTGCCAGCCTTTCTGGGATTACATATTTTTTCCTTTTTAAGCAGCCCATTCCTTACCACAGTGAGTAGTACTGCTTGTACAGCACTGCCAGTACAACATGCTTCAGTCATAGCTTTCACACAATCAGGACCAAACGATGTCCTTAGACTGCACTAAAGCCTGAGAATTTTTGTTGCACAACTAGAAGATGCTGTAAGACATACTAGCTCCAGAGGTATCTGAAAGGAGAAAGCAAGTTGCTCTCTCTAGTTATGCTTTTCTCACTCTAGCTGCTTAGAAGTCAGCATTGCCCTTTGAGTTGTGGAGCTGGCAAGGTGGCGACAAGCAGTCCACAGCGTGAGTGAAGTAGTGTCCTATACTTTTAAACCAGGCTGAAAACAGGTTTGTGGGCTATGTTGACCTCTGTTTTCCATCTTTCCCTCCTCACTTATCTTCCACAAACATATTCCAGACCACATTTTGTCACTTCTGGAGTTTCACTGATGTCAGTCTGTCAGCCTTCTCCATTAACCAAAGCAGCCTAAGACTGTATTGTACACAGATTCTTTCCAATTATCAGCAAACACATATTTCTTTCCTCAATTATCTACCTCTTGACTTCCTTAGATCCAATTCCCGACTTCTGCACTATGCTGGCATACAATTTGTATGAAAGATATCATTAGACATATATGCAGTCCTGAGCAAGACAAGTCAAAACAGCTTGATTTTTCCTTGAATTTTATTATTGTTGTGGCTAATAGATGAGAAACTTAAAACTGCTACATGGGAATTTTTCACTTAAAAGCCAATTTTTCTTTCATTTTTCTCAAGCTAGAAGGGAAAGAAAAAAGATTCTAGGAAAACACTGCCCAGGATTAGCTGTAAACGTTAAATGCAATTCCTTTCTACATAACACCACCCAGAAACCAACAGCACCACAGACACCTACATCACTGGCCAGTTTTTCATAGTCTTCCATGAGCTGTTCATTCTCTTGGTTGACTGCCAGCACCTTGCAAATACGATTTGCTGCTGTCTCCGCCTGCCAAAGAGAAGAAAAACAGGAGAAGGGGAAAAATGTGAAAAAGTTATAAACCAAAGCTTGCTGCTTAGCTTCCTGCTACATACCTGTGGGTAAAGTCTCCTGATCTTGGCTCTTGCAGCCTGTCTGTACTTCAACACATCTGTCCTGATCTCTCTGCATGTTATCAGAACTTCTGTAACGCTTTTTTTTCCCCTTCTAAGGAGAGTACGTTCCTTCAGAGATTCTGAGCTTATGTGATCCCAGCCCTGTGTGTTGTGAGACAGCCACATTTCTACGCTTTTTCAGAAGCTGCTCTTGCAAGACTGCCCTGCTGTTTCCTGCCATAGGGACCCCAGCTACCTCTTTACAACAACAGTTTCTGTCATCATTTCCACTCCTCTCACCAACACGCAGAGCTGCGACACCAGGAACTGCATGGTGTCAACGTGATGGGTCTCTCGGCTTACTTTTACCTACGGAACATAATACCTATCTGCATAGAATCATAAAATGACTTGGGTTGGAAATAACCTTTAAAAATCACCTAGTCCAACTCCACTACCATCGGCAGGAACATCTTTCACTAGATCAGGTGAATACACATATCAGACTTTGGAAATGTTCTAGATTTGCTTTGAAGATAAAGTAGTAGATATCCTTGAATTTCAATTCAACTCAGCAAAGATGTCTTCCAGCATTCCTTGTATTTCTGGCACCCATAACAGGAGGATGTCCTCCAGCATCTTGCTGCATGACACCTCCCATTCAAGTTCTTATGATTCAGCTGAAAAGAGGATTGCTTTTTCTCCTTTCTTGATAGTCTTTCTGCTGACTATCTCAAAGTAAATCTCAAGAAAAAAAAAAAGAGCTTGTTGTTACTACATAGCTCTTGGGTTTTTTGTTTTGTTTTTTCACATTATGGGACCAAAACCTGTCTCTCTGCAGAGAGCTGGACATGTTAGAACATGAATTTCGAATACAGCAATGCTCAGAAAAAATCCCAGCTATGAGCTCAGGGGTTAACAGCCTGCCCCAGAGTGCCACAAGTGTTTGGCAACGGCAATATGCAGCAAGCTGATTCTTGTACAGTGTTTGTCTGTGGATCTGTGCAGCTCCCCTTATCAATATTTTGGCAGATGTAATGCTGTAAAGCCTCGGAGAATGTGGCCCTGTGATGGATGTCAGGAGAATGTTCAGCACCCTCTTACTGCAGCACAGCTATTGCCCTGGTGCCTGTGTAGGTGCTACAGCTACCTATAGGACCCCTACAGAAGAGTTCTCACTGAGCCACAGAGATCACATGGAGATGAAAAGGAGAGCACATGCCAACACTACAACAGGCCAATTGTCAATTGTGCCCTGTCTTAAAACTCTGTGCAGGAGTGATGCCAAAAGAAGCTTTGCTGAGCTTATAGCTGGCAAGTTTCAACCTCTTTTTATTTGTAAAAGGCCTTTTATTATCTGTTTACTCAATCTTCAAGGCTGTTTGAAAAAAAAAAAGCTCTAATTTTTGCAGCTGATGTGAGGCAGCAACAACAGCAATAAAGTCACAGGCTATATAGTGACAAACAGATTGCTGAAATCTCAGGGGATATGATGATCTAAGCCATTCTTAAGAAGTTCTAAAAATGCATATTCAGTGATCTGCCCATTGATTAAAGTCAGTCAGTTAGCAGATACACAGATATTAACTAACTAGAAACATATCAGAGCAAACTGTACAAAAGAAAACCATTTCACTCCAAAAAAATGCTGTAAAACATGTAAATGATGGTTATATTTCTGAAAGCTTGTACTTTGATCTGTTTTTACCAAAAGTTTGTACTTTAATAGGTAACTTTCTGTTAGTCAGAGAAAACCTTACAGGCATGGGATCTGACAGGAAAAAAACAGGCTAGAGTCCTACCATGATGCACCTACTGGCTGCAGGGGACCGCAATCACAAACGTTCATCTCAGTCTTCACAGAAGAGGAGCTCTCTGTATGCTCTTAACTCTCCATTTCTTTTTTATACCCTTGGAGCTCACTGGAACAGCAGCCAGCTGTGCAGGAGGGACCCCATTTGGCATAGGCACATTTACATCTATCTGACAATAGATTTCTTCCAGCTGCCTGGGACTGTGTGTGTATATATGTGTTGAACATCTGTCCAAACACAAAAGCCCTCTGAATGTCAGCAATTACGACATTATTTGTGTTAGCCTAATGGTTGACACACAGAGGCCAATCTTCTTCCTTTCCTGCGCCAGCACTAGCTCCTCTGTGGTTCTTGCCTACTCCAGACATGCTGGAGGCATGGGGCAGGACTGTCAAGATGCACCATCCTGGGGTTTGAAGTTTGCATAACTGTATTCACCAAGGACTTGTGCGATCTGATTTGCTTTGGTACAGCATGGCACTGACACATTATACTACTTTCTGTCAAACATCATTTGGAGGGCAAGCCTACGGCATTCTGCTTGATACTGCACTGCTGTGAGATATGCATGTCCTGTTGGGTAGGCTCAAACAGAAATATGAATAGCCAAAGAATAGCAGAAGGAGCAGTAACTTCTCTGTTTTTTGTCTTTACTGTAACCCTGACCTGGACTGCTTAGGTTGGATGTGGAATTGTGTCTCTAGCTCTTGGTTCCAGGTCTCTTCTTACAGAAGGATGATAAAGCAAGGCATTCCCACAGAAAACTACCTAGGGAGAATGCCTGTCTGCGGCCCTCTGGCCTCGGAGAATCATCCCAGAATACTGTATGTCAAACACAATCTTTTCACAAAATGGTAAAACATTAGTTAGAAATTTTCACCCCCAGAAATCAGGTTTACAAAATATTAAGCTGACCAATAGGAAACAATCATGCATTTAGTGTGAAAGTCAGAAGCAGTTAGAAAACAAGCAAACCAACCAAAGCAAGTATACCTACAAATATATATATATATATAACAAAATGGCATAAAGAAAAAGCAGCCATCTACACACACATCAGGCTGGGGACCCTGTACCTTCAAAGGCTCGGTACAAGAGAGTGAAAGAAGCAGAAAGCGGCTCATGGGACTTCCCCTTCAGGACTGGTGGCAGTAATGAAAAATCTGAATGAAAAATGGAGTGATATCACAGTCAGTCACCTAACCGTGCACGAGGCAGCAACAAGTTACAAGACACTTTGGGCTGGGGCTTGCACTCAGTCATCACTCTGCGTTTGCCCTGGGATTTGAATCTATCACTTGGCAGCTGGCTAATATATGGCTGGAGAGCTTCAAAAAGGAGATGTGCTCCTCCTGCCAGGTCACTGCTGAGGTGCTGGACCATCAGACTTACTAAAAGCTTAATTAATGATTAGATCTATAATTTTCCATATAAACAAGTTACACCACTTGGGTTTTAAGAAATTCCACCACTAGTTTTTGCCCTGTCTACTTGGTTCAGGTCCTGAAGCAGCAGAAGATTGCTTTCAGTTATCCCAGCAGACCTAGCGTCCATCTGAACTGCTGAAGAGAACATGGGACCTGCTAAGCAGGTTTCTAAAGGGCAGAATGGGCACAGATAGAAGAGAAGTGAATTGAAGAGGGACGTGGCCACTTCTGCAGGAGGCCACTACCCCCCTCGCATTTGTGATTTGCTCTTTCTTTAATCAGGAGTTCTTTGGGTTAAGCATGGAGGAGTCCCTAAGGGACACCTGGCAAACAGCAGGCCTCACCACCGCAGCATGAGTTCTGAGGATACAATTTTCAGAGGCAAGTATCAGATGGATGGAGCTTGAAGCCTGGTGTTAAAGGTTTTGAACTATTTACAAAGCAGTATCCCAGTGGAAAATTCATGTCTATATAAATCATGCCAAGTGGGCAAATGTACTTCACTGCTGTGGCATCTATTTCCAATTCATTGGAAAGCAGACAGCATCATTAATATAGACAAAATAAGGCAGGGAACAAAAAGCTTGACCTGAAGAGCTGCTCCCTGTAATCTACTGCCTGTTTGCCCTCTGAAAGCAAACGTGAACATGGTATCAACATCAACAGTGAACCATTAGCATCATGTTGTACAAAAGAGATGGCGTCTTTCTGGAGTCAAGCTTTCTGCCCTCAAGCTGGGCAGCACATAGACTGTGCCTCAGGTAGGAAAGACCCGGTGAGAGAAAGAAGTTATGGAAATAAGGAGATTTTACATCCTTTTTAAAATGAGAAGGATCTGGTCTTGAACTTTGGATTTTATTGTTTCAAAGCTCACAGTCTGAAGTTGGTGATCTTGCAGAAAGGCTGCAGCCCCGTCAGGCTGTGGCTTGGGAAGAAAGGCGGGAACTTTTTCTTCCATTTGAAGGACTTCAGGGAAATAGATGTTTTGAAGGAAGTTCATCATTTGAAGGACTGATTGGTTCCTCTGAGGACAAATGTCCCAGTGCCAGGCAAAGAGACTGGAGTAACAAAGAAGCAGAGGAAGCATGACTGAAGCTATGGAAATGGGAAAAGCAGGGGAAAGAAATAAAACATACAGGTAGTTTGGGAAAAAATGACCACAAATTAAAAAGAAATTGAGAAGTGAAGGCACCTTAGCTCAAGGCCTGGTAGGAATGGACTTCATGGCTGGAGCACAAAAGTGCTACAAAAGATGCTACTGCTAAGTAATCAGTTGATATGATACAATCTAGGAAAAGAGACCTGAGCTATTGAGGGCTGAAGGCAGGCAGCGCAAAGGGACCAGGCTGCAATGTGCCGGGCCAGGCTGATCTGCTTATGGTACTTCTGGAAATGAATCACCTGGCCAGGGTGAGGCCCAATAGTCACTAACATGATATATTGACTGTCAGGGCAGACATTCTTCTTTCTATGCCAACTTCATCAAAATGCTTTCTCCACCACTGAGTATGACAACTGAAGAGAAGGAGCTGCTCAAATGTGTTTGAAAGGATATCTAACCCACTTCTCCAGAAAGGCTGGAGCTCACGCATCCAAATGCAAGGCTGGATGGGGCACAGCTGAGACTGCTGAGCTGTGCCAGGCAGAGGGGCTGGAGCTATCTTTGGTGGAGATAATCAGTGGGCATGGCAGGGATTGGGAGGGGTTGTTAGCAGTAAAGTCTCACCTTCTGTGCCCCTGAGAAGGCGTGGTAGTAACATGAAACATAGGTCATTATGGCCTTCTCATCCGGCCTTAGCGTGCCTATAATATCTGTGCAGAGAAGGAAAAGAGGTTGAAAGGATAAAGTAAGAAGCAGCACATAGAATAAAACAAAATAGTCATGGGTGGCGTGAGAGAGGGGGAGAAAACTTCCCATCATGCATTGCAGGACAGGCCAAACAGATTTCCATGCGGAGAGCTGGGAGTTCGGATCAGAAGGTGGCTAGCAGCGTTGGCTTGTGGCTCGAAGCGGCACCCCTGCGCCCTTCCCCTGAGTCCAGGAGAGTCCTGAGTGAGGAGCCACGCTCTGCACATTCACAGCTGTGGTCCGAGGATATAAAAAGGATGCTGGAAGGTTTCAGCATCCATGCCCAAGGCCTTTCTGCACAGCGGGGAGCTGTAGAGATCAGAGCCTTCCTACGCAGTGCAGTTCCTACACAATGTCTGCTCTGCTTCCACGTGCACCTACAACACTGAAGTAAGGACAGCTGCTTGGTTTTGGTGAGAGATGTTTACAAGGTCTCACCTGCAAAATTTTTTCCCTAAGTGACTAGTTACCAACAGGAAAATGGCTAAGCCAAAACCAGGAAAGACTCAATTGCCCCATTTTCAGCATGGTGGGTGAGGAAAGATTAAAAGGAATTAAATGAACAAAACCAGGCATCTCAGTCATGATAAACAGGGCTCTTTTCGCCAATCACCACAGAAGTACTCATTAGACATATTCTGTGAGACCCAGGTGAACTGGGACTCAATTTGTGGTACAACTCGAGATAGCAGCAGGTTCGGACCTTGAAGCTAGGGTGTGGGAACCTGCAGTGCATATAATGTAAAAGACAGTTTTGGATATTCACTGAACCCTACATAAAAACACTAAGTTTTGTGTCCCCATATTTTAAAATAAAACAAAAAAAAGTGAATAGATATTAGCATTTATTGCCAGTGGGGTCAGCTTGCAGTGTCCTGCTCAGCAGAGCAATCTACAGTCCCCATTTATGAAATCAAACATCCTAGCTCAGATTTCCCAGGAACAGGGGCTGCAGCTCCTTAGTCATCGGGCCAGTAGTTTGGAAGGCAAATGGAGAAGGTAGAGCTCCCTGCTTTATTGGGCTCTCTGTGCATGCCAAGGCACTGGCATATGTAAGTGCCACTGGAACAGGAACACTGACTATAGGAAAGTGGGACTGCCTGGTTGCTCCATGTATTGTGTCTGGGGCACCACTTTGAACCAATAGCCAACTCTACTGAAAACATAATAAAGATGCCCGTAGCTAGAGAGGAAAGAGAGAAAGAAAAAAAGGTTTGGACATTAGCAACGGCACCAGGTGTGCTCTGTGGAGGGAGCTTGGGATCCTGCGATACCTTCTGGGCTCCTGAGAAGGCGTGGTAGAAGCTAGAAACATAGGTCATGATGGCTTTCTCGTCAGGACGGGCAGTTCCAACAATGTCTGTCAAAAAAAACCTCACGTTAAGAGCATAATCAACTGATGGGAGGAATGTAAAGGAAGGGGAGAACCACAACTGTCCAGGAGGCCTGGTGGAGTATATGCTTGTCATAGCACCTCTTGAGAGATTCCCAGCCTTCCCCAGAAGATATGTCTCTCTCAGAAGTCAGGATCACCCCACCCTCAAGAAGTAATTGCTTCTGGTGTCTGGCCAAGCTAATGCAGTCATATGTCAGCATGTCTCAAATCAGAGCACATCCCTGTCCTGAGAATATTACTGCAAATGTTTGGTTGAATCAATCCAAACTAGCAACGAGTTGGCATGGGTTTTTATAGATGTATCATACTGCAATTCCTTCTTCGGGAGTTCTTCGGGAAAGATCCTTTCTCTCTTCCATTCAGTGCCCTCATCCTGCATTTCAACACAATGATGATTTGAATTTCAAAATGCCCTTCCATTAGTTCCAGGAGAAACTCAACACCTCCAGAGATCAGAATTAATTGCGTAGAGGAATGTGTATTAGCCCCAGTCTGTGAGTGAGGAGACTGATCAAGAAAGAGCAATTGGAGCTCTTGTAAGTGACCTTCATCATCACTGTTAGACTTGCTGAGATCTGAAGCTAGATTTTGAGGGTGGTTTTAATCCTACAGAATAGCAGGAAATGCTCCAATCTACTCCAGAAACCTCATGATCTTTTGTGATCTCAACATAATGAGAATAGGGAAAGCAATTCATTCTTGGGGATGGAAAACACTGCCTAAGAATATGAACATCCTGATTACTGAAATACACGTTGATTGGGTTCAGTCATCCTTATCCCATCTTTCTCTTTTGTTCCTCTCTCTCCTTTAAAAAAAAAAAACCCTTTAATTGCTTCTCCTGTCCAAATCAAGCCTGAAATAAAGCTTCTACCATTGAAATTAGATGGCTTCAGGTGAACAGCCCCCAAACCAGTGAATTATTTTAGGCTGTTGTTTACACCTCAGAATTACAGTCTTTACAGTCTATTGCCAAGTCAGTCCTAACAAGGCTCAGAGAAGTAATACTTGCTGTCCCGAGTGGTCTCCGGGAAGCTGTCACAGTCAGTAGCAAAAGCACCTCTGAAAAACATGGATTTCTCCCATGGTCCCAGTTAGTGAGGGATCTTCAGGCTCAACACGTTCAAGTAGTCAAGAAATAGTTTATAAAACTTGTATTACACTCCCAAAAGAAAAGTCAACAGCAGTGTCAGAAATAGCTCAGAAAGGAAAAAATTCTGGAGGCAAAAGGAACACAGTCCTACACCATACATTATCTCTGTATTATTTCTGATTCTTGAAAGGAAACACTTTAGTCAGCTGTGGACACAGCCAGCTGTTACTCATCTCTTCCTCATGAATCATCCCCAGGTTAAAATCTCCAAAGGTACCAAACTGAGACAACTGAGGGGCATAGAAGGAAGAGGGAAGCAGAACATATGATTATTCCATTGTAACTTTTTTCCCATACATTTAGTAAGTAATGACGGAAGGAGCACTCAGGCTACGGAATTCTTGTGCAATACAAATCTACCTAAAATAAATGGGAAATTCCCTGAGAAAAAGCAAGTTAACACCCACTGCATGTACTTTACCTTCTGCATCCAGCATCTTGGGGATATCCAGATATTTTTCAGCTACATCAAAGGCTGTGTTTAGATTAGTGAGAGGATCATCCTGAGAAAAAAAAACAGAGCCACAGAATCAGCACCAACTCATAACAAGGTTCTCTCAACTCATAACATTTCTCTCAAGACAGAGCAATTGTGCTTGATTTAGTTCAGGTAACTCAGCTGTCCAGACAAAATTACGTCTCCTCATGTAGCAGGATGAAATAATTAGCTTTCTTTGGAAAGCAGAGCCTGGAGATTCATGATATGATAATAACATAGAGTCTTTGCACTTGCAATGAGAAAGAATAATACACTTCGTCTTGAACCTAGTTTAAAGTTACATTAGCTTCACATCACACAGACAGTAAATGGCCATATCACACATTTAGATATCATGCTTAGATTAGGTTTTCATCTCCCATTTTAAAGAACTGCAGAGCAGCGTATCTGCTAGAACATCTAAGCAATACTAAAATAGTAACAACATCTGCAATGTGTGCTGTCCTTAGCTAGTGCACAGTTTGTTGAACACCAGTTGAGTGGGAGGAAGAAAAATGTTTTAACAGATCTCTACAAAATAAATACAAAAGTACCCATTTTGTCTGCATATTAGTCTTCTCCCTATGCACTGCACAGGACTTGCCATTTCCCTTGTGTGTTTCTATTTTTCTATATATAAACTTTCTGCTGTGGCAGAATGCACTTCAGATACAGACATCAATACACAGTTATCAAATTCTAAACAAAGTTGAGTGTGACATGAGTCATATGACAAAGGTAAGTGGATTTTAGAGAGGTGAACAAGAGAATGTGAAATGCAGATGTCACTGGAAATGAAAGACCTCTGCAAATTGCTCCCAGCATTTAAACATAACTATCACCAACAAGACATTTAATAACTAGTTTGAGACCCTTGCACAAGCCTGACTCCTATAGTCTTTCTGAAATTCCACGGATGACAAAGGACATTTCATTTCTCATTTCTACTGTTGAGAGAAGTGGCTCCTGCTGGAGAGTAGCTGTTCCCAAACTGCTTGCATTTAGTCACCATGTTAGCTAAGAGGATTTCAGGAGGGAGGAAGGATGGAATGTCTCTCTCCATATTGTCAACTGTGACACACAAAATGAGTCCTGCCTTAAAAATTAGAAAATAAAAAGTATAATCTTCTTATATGAACCTTCTTTCTAAACCATCATACGCATTCTGTTTCTTTTCTATTTGAGAGTATGTGCCTTCAGTTAGCACTGACTTGGAAAATTCATCTGTGCCTGAATTTCAGTCAGTAGGAAACTATCTGAACCAGGCAGCATGAAACATGAAGTTAGGCAGGCCTGGGCAGACAGAGTGTGGGCATGTAGGAAGATTTCTTTAAGGCACTGGTCATTAGGTAGCCCCTGGATTACAGCTGCATGAAACTAGGAAGTCAAGCCCTTATGGAAAGCAGTTTGTTGCAGCAGGTCCACAGGAATTAATGCATGCTTCAGGTTGGCATCCCAGAACTATTCATGTTCATTTGGATGAATGTCTCTAGGAGACAGCAATGTTTCACCTACCAAAGGAAACCACAGGCAGAGGCCATCCAAACAAACACAACCACTGATTCACACTTAGTCCACTGGGACAAGCCAATATTAAGTGAGAAAATGTTGCACACTGTGATGAGACCAGCAGCTGTCACACATGGTAAAAGCCATCATTTCTCAGCACCACAGAGAACTTGATCTCTACATAGTATCCTTTCAGTAGTGACTTCATCAGATATATCTAAATCCACCTTTTCAAACCTTAGTGGTGTAGCAGATTTTACATATCCTCCAGCCATAAGAAACCACTCCGTGCAATGAAATTACGTACGTTGGCACCAGTTCAACACCAGCATACTTGTCTTCTGCACATGCTGTGGAGAAACCACTAAGAATCCAAAGAATAACCAAACCCCTTACCTAAGGAGTTGAGACTAACTGGAATATAACATACCTTGCTTAGTACATACAGACAAGCCCTTAACTCCATCTAGCCTTAGAGGAAGGAAACATAACTGCCTTTTTTTCACTCGAGTGAAAGGTTCTCACAGTCCATGTGCCATTTTCTGCTTCTGTAGCAATGTCATCACCACATGTTTAATTTCAACCCATGCCAACCATGAGTCTACAGCATTACTAATTCCCTTGAGAGGAGTGCCTAGTATTACTAACCTATACTCCTTAGCACAGCCCCATCTGTGCAAGCTGCCTGAGAAGCGGTCAGCCTCTTCTAGAGGAAAGGGAGGGGCAAGCTCACTGCAGATAGCTTTCCTATCAGTCTGCAAGAAACAACATCAGAAGCAATGTTGCCAAAGGTTAAAAAGAAACTGTAAGCTAAAAATTGGGAGAGGTTTCCTGATGGGAAAACTTACTGGTCTTGGGCACTGCTAGAGGAAGGGCTGGAAGTCTTAATGTGTGGGAAACTGAAGACTCACCAAGATGATGCCAGCTGACTTCTATTTCATATGTAAGAGAGATGTGTGATCACACAGTCTCTCGAGAAATTAAGCTAAAGATAATACTACTGAAAGCAAGCTACCTAAGGCCAAGACTTGCTCACAGATAAGCAGAGATCTAAGCCTGAGCACAGTCCTGTTACCTCTGGGAATAACTTCCCCCGCATGGACTGTGGAGCTGCTCATCACAGAAGTGATGTTCTTTGCTGCAAAACACAGGTTTCCCTGTGGCCTGCCCAAGCCTAAAACAGGGTCTTGAGCCCAGGGAATTCCTCTGTACACCACTACTTTCAAATCCACACCACTGTACACCAGCTATTCATTATTTCAAATTCCACCTTTCAGTCGACTCCCTGCAAAGAGGGAAAGATAAGTGAAGACTATAGCAGTCTAGGCATTGTACAGCAGCACTCCAGCACTAGAGCTGCAGGCACCATTTAGTGACCCAAAGGAAGCAGAGCAAAAAAAATAAAAACAAAACAGAATCACTCATCCCTACTCCTTTCACAGCTCAAGCACTGACTAAGATGGGGTTCTCCAGAGGTGCCTCAGTTCCCAGGCTGCCTATATGCAGACAGAAATAGAGACAAGGAGACACGAAGAGGAGCAGTAACTTGCAGGCTGTCTCTTGATCCACCAACAACCAGGAAATATATAGTTTTCCATATAAGAATTATGTTGTTTTAACTGTGGCAGACTACAACCTTACTCTGAACAAAATGCCTACCTGGCATGTTCACTGCTTTTGCTGACTAAAGACAACCACAGCTCCTCCTCTTTGAGCACAACCCTAACTCATAAGAGGAGTCATCTCTCCTCCTCCAGCTAGTCCCAAGTCCCCTCAGCACACAAGGTTGCCATGGCAATTATTGCAGTGTGATAAAAAAAAATATCTTCTATTAACCAGCATTCAGGAAAGGAGATGGAGGAAAATCAAGAGAGTGTCAGCACTTCTTATATCTGCCAGAGCTGAAGACATTGGGAAAAAAATCCTGCTAGTATAATTCATGTCTTCAGAAACACCTGTAAGAAATTCATCCAGCAGCAATACATAGTCCACATTTCTAGATGGACTGCAGTACTTGGGGGAGTTTGAGCCACCAGCCAACTGCAATCAGAGCTAAAGGCTAGGCTCTGAGCTAAGTTCTTCCCAGCTGTTTGCAGAAGACCTTAGTTCTGTAGAGTTATCAAACATGCATTTAATCTCATGCCTTTAAAGCAATCTAGGCAGAACAAAAATGAAAATGACACAGTAAATCAAAAGACTATAGGAGGGCAGAAGGAGCTTGAAGAAGGATGTGATAAAGGCAAGAGGAGCACAAACAGCGCCAGTTCCTTTTATCTGACTCCAAGGAGGACAAATCTCTTCCCATCAATATTGATTTTAATTAGAACAATTACATTGCCTTTCACCTTAAAAGGCCCACAGATAAAACGACAAAAAACCTTTCATTTTCTTTCCCTATTCTAGTTTTGCTCGGACTTGGCTTAGAACTTTGTTGGTAATGGTGGCATTTACCCAGTTGGGTTTGTCAAACGTTGCTTAGCTGCTCTTATTTTCCAAAGATCAGTCACTGAAAATGTAGTTAGTTCTAATAATTCTCTTTTTTATTGATGCTGTTTATGTAAACACATAGAGCCTTTCCACTCCATTTATTCATCACATACTGACTCCAGACACTAAAATTAATCAGATAATATAATTGACCGCTCTGCAAGATAGTAAAGATCTAAAAGGTTATTGAAAAGCAGATCAGGCATTGTATAATTAATTGCCTCAAGGATGCAGCTAAATTTGATTAAACTATTTACATATTGTCCATTTGCACAGTGATTCAAGAGCCCAGATCTATTAGTGATGGGATTCTATGCTTATTTCCCTATCTAGTTTTGAGCATGACTGCACTTTGTAACAGCCAGCCCACGAGATCCGATGGCCATGCATATCAGCATCAGTAATGCTCTTGCTGAGATTTCACTAGACTTGTGTGCACAGACACAGTAAAAACAGGACCTAAGCAAACAGTGGGAATGCAAGAAAGATTTGAATCCAGTTTGCTCTGCTCTCACTAGGTCAGAACACTGCTGGCAACACAAAGTACTGAACATTTATTCTCATCATTCACTGAACAGTCTTGTTTCCAAGACACACAGGAGACAAACTCCGGAGCAATTAGGTGCTGTGTTTCCAGTGGCAATTTGTAAAATAAAACTGAGTGTTAAGGCAAATACTTTTCTGGTGCTTGGCATCTGCATGCCAAGAGATATCCTGCACTGCAGGTGGCTCAGTGCTAAGCTGGAAGTGTGAGACAAGCATCCAGTGAGGACACCTCACTGAACTTTTGCACTTGATCACCACATAACCAGTTTCAAATCAGTTCTTAGAAAAATTAAGTCTGATCTGACTTGCAAGGCTGTGACGTTAGTGCAGAATTAGATTCCCATTTGAGTGACTGAATTCAGCTGTTTTTGCTAATCAGCTGCGACTGGAGCACGTGCAGTTCATTTGAGGCAGTCTGAAAGCAAGGAAAGTCAAGCAGGCAGCTCATTAAGTTCACGCTTCACTGAGAAGTCTGAATGTTCTGATTCATCCCTCCTTCCTCCCTCCTAGTCCTGCAACAGCCAGCTTATGCTGAAGTTCTACAATTATCTGCTTATCAAGCTAATTGTTCTCCCTCTTCGTTTTCAAAGGCCAAGCATTTGGTACGACAAACAAATTGAGCTGTACCTTTCGTAGCTTCCCGTAATCAATGAGCTCCGGACGATGTCTGTGAATTAAAGCGCAGAAACCAAGGCCATCTTTCCAACTGTGGGAGAGACAGAAGAGAGCAAAATGAGAAGGCTCAGCCAGGGAGAGACACGGTGATGGGCAGGAGCATGAAGGAAGAAACCAGGATGATTAATCACGGCTTAGTTTCTAGCTAGCAGTGTCTCTCTAAGTGCTGGAAAGGATTTCTTTCAAACCTACAGTAATCTGCTGCAATTAGGACTTGCCCTTTGCATTGTCACCTCCTTTATGCCAGCTCTCTGCTCTGAATGTCTACTATACTGGGGAGCATGCAAGAACAGGTACAGAGCTTGAAAAAAGGCCAGAGGAAAAGGCAGACTGAGGAAGAAGGGAATGACTACTGATGGCTATAACCAGCACTATACAAGCCAATGCTTTGCCTCCCAGCCTAGTCTGGACTTCTGAGAAGAACTGGAATCAGAATTTCTCATTTCAATACTTCAAGGTTCTAAGGCATAAGCAGTCTTGCTTAGCCTGTTACATATAAAATGCTTTCAGAGGACTTCATGCTCTAGAGTTTACAAAAGCAGCACTTGTAACTGGAATGAGGAATTGGGATGTTGGTACTTGGATCCTCCTATAACCTCTGCTTTTGATTTCCTACGTGTCTCTCTGGACTTCTTTGTTATCAGATCTCTCGAAGAAATGCAGTTGCATCAGGAACATTGTTGAATGTAGCAAAAAGACATCTGAAAATAACACAGATGGTAGAGCTGAGTTCTTGCCTGTTCTCACCTGATATGGAAGTTTTGGATGTTTACATTTTTGTAGGGGGCTGTCTTCCTCTGACACCATAACAAAAGTCCTTCTTTAGCAGATGTCTCTAAAGAAAGAAAAAATGCACACCAATCAATCCATTTTCTCAGAGAGCAGAAGCATATGCTGGATACAACCAACTTCTCTTTAGGAGAGACAGCATTGAATCACACTTTAACTTCATTTGTCAGAAAATTCCTTGATGAAGAGTCTACTGGAATAGTGTTGATATTTTATATAATATATATTATATATATTATATATAATATTAATTTTAAAAAAATATATATAATATATTTATATTTATAGTGTTATTTTCTTAATGAGGTTCTGTAATAAAGAAACGGTGTTTTGAGATTAGATTTGTAAAACTTGTAAAAGAAAGGTCAATTTTCAAGTGCAAGTCCTTGCATCAGCCTGCAAGAAAAACAATAGATTCCATCATTAAAGTTGACATTCCTGCTTAGCCATCTTTTTGAGCTTCTCTAAATTATCTTTCAAGAAGAGAAGCTGAAAAACTCTTCTCAGCATATCTGAGCCTGGTCAGAAATGCCAATGAGACCACAGTGGCAGCTCCCTGGGATCTCCCAGTGACATATGTACAAGCATATTCTGAGCCTTTTAAGTGGCAAAACCACTTGGCAATCCCAGGTTTTTGTTGCTTAACTGTCATTGGGAAGAACTGAGATTTACCTTCAACTGAGATATCCTGAATGGCAAAACGAAGGATGATGGTCCAGATCATTCCAAGAGTCATTTTAACATTGCCATCCACAATTTCTAGGGGGGGAGAAAAAAAAAAAAAAAAAAAAAGGGAGAGAATTAAGAAATAGAAGGCATCAAGTTGCAAATGCAAATCCCAGTAAAATGGAAGCACTGGGAAACCTTCCCCTTTGAGAAGTGAAAACTAGAATTCCAGCTAAATTTATTCTTCTCTGCCTCCCCAGATATTCCAATGGTGCAGCACAGTCTTGTGCAGCAGTACTCACTAATCACATTGGCTCACCTGCATTTACTACTGAAAACAGCCACTGACACAGAAATGAGGACCAGCCTATAGCAGTATATTTCACCTTGAGCTGATTTTGTAGTGTGAACAAAATAAAACCAAGAAATACCGAATTTTTATTTCAAACAAACCTAAATGGTCCAGATCCTGTGTAGGACCTCTTTCAGACATGTAATTGCCAAAAGACACAAAAGAGCATTTCTCAAAGTAAATGCATCATGCTTGAAGAGGAAGCAAAGACTTATGCTGATCAGAGCATATTATAAAATAAGATGTCAAGCAAATTGTGTTTTATTGTTCACTGGACTCTGCAATAAAACTCATTCAGGGTCAACAAGCTTGGAGGCTTTAGAAAGCAACTGCTTGCACATGTGAGGTATAAAGGGATAAAGGAAAAAAGTTCCAGAGAAGGTGCTGGGTGGATGCTGACCCAGAAAGGGATTTCTACTGCATGCAGATGAGCACCAAACAGCCCAAACTGCAAGCAGCTGCAGCTGGGTCTCAAGATTTGATCCTCAAAAAAATCTGTGCATATGATATTTATTCAGGTCATAAAATTTACAGTCTTCCGGCTTTTTCAAATGGTGAAAATAACTTATCTATCTTCTCCTAGCCATTCTCTGGTAGTTTCCTGAACAGCAGGTGATGTTTCAGAAGCAACTAGCTGGTTACAAAGGTGTATTCAGTAAGAAAAGGGTGAGAAGTAACCTACTGTTTGAGCTAGAATAAAGCAAGTCCTAACAACATAGCCAGAGACTGTTTTTGTAGTACTGTACACACCTCTGTGCACTGCTTCCATTAAGCAGAAACACATCATGTGCCAGGGCAAGCAGAAATGTGTGGTATAGGCTGCCCCCCATCTGGATTCTGTCATAAAAATAACAATATTTGAAATTTTCTAGTTAAGTTGCCTTGTGATTTTCTGATGCCTGTGGTGCAATTTCCAGTGCAAACTAGAAGGATAATTTCTGCTGTGCTTTGATATACATTTGCATTAGGGATTTACAAGTTTCAAAGATATAAAACTAGACATGCTAGCTTGCATTACTCTGGCACACCTCTGTGTCCATTTGTTCTTGCACTTACAGCTTGGTGTGGCATCGGTTCGCTCAGTATGAACTGGCCAACAGACTTTTCACTGCAGTCTGAAAGAACCACGGTTATTTCTGGCATGAAAAATTATGTTTACTTGTTGATAAATTTTCTAAAAAATGACTTTTTTACAGGTATTTTGGGGTCACAGAGTTGTATTCAGGACCGATGTAAGAACATATCAGCGATGGCGAGTATATTCAGTCCTGCACTTTTTTGCATTCTCAATCCCTCCCATGAAGCACCACAATCAACATTACAAAAAATCCTTACCATTGCTAAAAATGCCTGAGTTAGCACAGCTAAAATATAAAAGAAAGCATCCATGTTTTCCCTTTGTTTTGTTCAAATGTGGAGATGTAAAAACAAATAAACAAACAAATAAAAAATAACACTTGTGAAAACCACAGCCGTTGGCAAGAGGACCCTAGAGTCTATCTGAGATCTGAAAATAAATCTTTTTCTTTTAATGGACTAAATTAAAATCTGATGGCAACACTTCAATGCTGAAAATGGTTTATGAATACTAATACATCAATCAGTGAGCTGGAACAGGTAATTGATATTACTGTTCCATGTATTTTAATTGGAAGTAAAGGTCAAGACACTACATAAAACCAGATGGTGTTAAGTTGCCAGTGTGGCATTAGAACTCAGCGCTATGCTCTAGTCACGTTCTCAAATTCCCATTTTTATGAAGTTAGTTGGTGGAGTTAAGGTGGAAAGTACCCTTTCTCTTCAGTCCTCTTTGCAAAATTCATGTTGAAAGAAAGATGTCTGCTTCCTGCTCCCATGTCAGTTTCTTCCTTCTATACCAAATCAAAGCTGCTCTGGAAGAAGCCCGAAGTATTTCCACCATTTCATCTCTACAGATCACTTTCTTTTTTTTTCTTGACCAATAGAAAACTCACCAACTACCAAACAGATACTGATGCAAGTAAGATTAGTGAGAGATCCATCCCGGGTTGCACATTATCCTAAGTCCTTGTCTTCCTTTTTATCTTTTATCTTTTTTTTTTTTTCCTTCTTTTAAATAGAGTTGACATAATTGTTATTCTTTGTTAGAAGCAGGCAAGCATTTCTCATTTCCAGAGCTAGAAAACTTCTCCCAGCAACCTGGTTACAAAAAACAACCAGCTTGTTCAGAAAGAGCCATGTGCTCTTTGGCCCTGACTCATTCAGTTTCCCATCCTTGTATTCCTCGTTGACAACCTGTTTTTCCTGAGGATTCATTCAGTATCCTTTGGCTGGTGCCAGTCTCTTTCTAATACAATGAATAGAAGAAGCAAAAGTGAAAAACAGGTTTGCACGGAGCCACCTGCTTCCTGGTGATGACGAAAAAATTTAACAGAAATTGTTAAAATGTTGAACTTGACACTACAAAGTTGGAACAGTATAATGCTTATTTAATTGAAGATATTCTCTTTGTTCCCTCTGATGTAAGCAACACTCAGTTAACATGAGAATAGTTCAAGTATGCCATTAAAAAGCTAATAGACAGAATCTTCTGCTTGACTGCTTTCTAAGCACTCTTCCTATGCAAGACCTTTGCAAACATTCTGAGTTTCCTCCACCAACAGCAGCAGCAAATACACGTTATTAAAGTGATCTACGTTCAACTTGGGGGTGGATTGGTGCTGGCTAAAGCTGACAAGGCATCTGCATCCACTAGAAGGAATTTCTTGCATCAGTGAATACGCTTCCACCCAGCTCCTCCTATTGCTCCAGAGATCACAAACAAAATATGCAAAAATTATAGCACTCTCATCCATTTGTTTGACAGCCAATTAGGGGCTTGACAAATATTCACTCCTTAGGAAAAGACTGGCTTGCTACATAGATGTGACTTACAAAATGCCACTTCAAATCCAAGAATTCATTTTGAAAAATACAAAAAGGACCAGGCTTACTTTTCTATGGCTGGCCTGAACAGTTAGAACAATGCCACAGAAACTGATAACCCCAACTGTAGCTAAAACTGAATTGTCCATAAGAGCACAGCACCTGGCTACCCCATAGAACAAAGGAGTTGCAGAGGATCAACTACAGGCAGGACAGTGTTAGGATTTCAGAATTAAAGATATGTTGCTAGGGATGGTCCAGCCAGATTTCTAACAGCTTGCCGGCATTAATGATGGAAGTGTGCCTTTCAGCTCCCTAATTGCAAGTGGGCAGAGGATGGGGGCAAATACAAAGCTATGTTTCACTCACTGACATGGAGAGACCTTATTTTTCCTTCCTTTCCACTGCCCAGCTGTTCAGGAAGTGTTTTGTTCAGCTGAGATTTCTGCAATTGTTAAATTCTTTATGCTTTATTTCTCTTTTCATATGCAGGTGAGAAGAGGGATCAGCAGTTATCTCTATGTTGAACTGAGCTATGTCTGTATAAGAAATCAGTAACTTTATATGCAGATTAGAACTGTAAATAAAACAGTCACAAGGTCAAATACTTAACCTATTCAATCTGGTAAATCCTTGGAGCATTTGATCCCAGTATGGAATTGATTACAGTGAAAGATAGCTCTTGAGATATCAGATGAAAAAGAGATCTAAAATCAGATGAAGAAATATTTGAGAGCTGCACCATTGAGGCTAGACCATTCCCTGATCCTCGTTTACACAGATCTGTTGTATACCACAACTGCTGTAAAAAGCAGCTCTTAAGCCTCAACGCTTATTCTGTTTGCTTAGTTCACTTTCCACACATGCTGCATGTAAGAAACCCTCTTCTACTCTGGTACTCTACTCTTCTACTACTACTTAGCCCTCAATAGGACTAAGCTGCAAAGCTTGGCTTGTAAGCAGCATAGAGGGATCTTCATTTAACAAAATGCAAGAGAAATACCATGGAAACATTATCTCTGGCTTTAACTCTGGTTAACCATGGTTTTGCAAGGCTTTAGTTGACAAGAGAGTCTCCCAATGGAATTCTTTCTTTCTAGAGCTTATGTTTTAACTACAGAAAGAGGAAAAAGAAAAGGAGAGAGGAAAAAGAGAAAAAAGAAAAGGAGAGAGGAAAAAGAGAACATAGATGGCCAATGCCATTTATCTAGTGTACACAAAAAAGTCTGGCTGGGCTGCAGACCTTTCACACAAAACTGCTATCTGACAGATGGACACCCAGAGATGGAGCACCGTCAAGGTGAAGAAGTGTGCTGGCCTAGCCAGAACCCTTATGCTGCCACAAGACAGCTAGTTTTCCCTTAGGGGAGAAAACCTCCTAGACCAGTCCTGCCTGCCCGAGGCATTTACAGCTCATTTTCTTGGCACAATGTTATGGCCGCCTCATTGACTTTTACTTTCTACTTTGCTACTGTGCAATGTCTTCTCAAGGCCTGAATATTATACTTTAGCATTCACGCTCAAGGAAGGCTTGTAATTCCTTCAGTGGATGGAGCTACTGCCATTCTGTTCAAAGCAAAAATCCATTTTCACAGCCGATGTGTAATTTACCAGGTACACAGTACTTGGATGGAGTGAGCAGAAGCCCTGCTGCAGGCTTATGCCTCCTGCTGACAGCCAGAGTGGGCTTAGCTCAGGAGCAAAGGAAGGTACTGGGCTGGGCCCCTCTCTGGGATCATGCTTGCACAGCTTGAGCTTGCATTAAAGTGCTCTGTATAAGCACCAAAACTTAACATCAGTCCAAATTTCAGTGTTGTCAAAAGCCAATTCATCAAGGTGATCTATTAAAAGCCGGACCTTTTGGGGGGTATAAGGAGCCCGTATTTGGTTCACCTCACATTTGTATAGTTGCATGGGCACCAGGACAAAAGAGAGGCAGGAAGGTTTGGCAGAGCAGATGAGATCACAGTTTTGACTAAACTAAATCATGGTGGCTATCACAGAACTGCACCTCAGAGCCTATTTCTGAACAGGATAACTGCTATGAGTCAGTACTGAGTAATGGGGCCCTGGAGATCATTGGTCACAGAGCCTTTTACTTGTAAGTGATTTGTAAGTGCTGGAAGCGTAGTCATAGCTGATTCAGGAGAAGAAAAATCCAGGGGAAGCAGAGGAAAAAGGCCAACTAGTGCCAGGGAAACCAGAACCAAAAAAGAAAGAAAAAGGCATCAGAGCAATGCAGACAGGTTTTACACATGTTCTAGGCTCCCAGAAGGATACGAATGCCTGTCCAAGATCCAGATGACAGTTGTCTTCTCTTAAGATGGGAGACCTACATCTTCATGTCCAACTTCTAGTTAAAAGGGGTGTCATACTGACACGGAATACTGAATCAAGACACTGGACACATCTTGAAAGGGCACAAAATAACCGTACTTGTGCTTCTGTGCCTACATAAACAGTACTCAGGGAAAGCAACACCCTAACTTGCTGTTGTGGGAAAAGGTGAGAAAACTGAAGGGAAGTTCTGCATGCAAGTTATACCAAATTATTTCTCTCTCTTACATTCATCTCTTAAGTGCCAGACACTGTAAAAGAGCATCTCTGCAAATTATTCTGAAGCCTTCATAATATTACAACTTTAAGCTAGGGTAAATGGAGTAAGGCAAACACAAACACCTCCAGGGGCTGAGGTATTCTGCCTGATCTCATACAGAACTAGTGGACCACAGAGGACCCCAAGAGTGTGCCTGAGGCCAGATCTCAGGACAACAAACCAACACTGTGCTGACCTGCTGGACTATAAACAGACAGATCTCGACCTTGTAGTCCTACAACTCTGACAGAAGATGAGTGCTCATTCCAGAACTGTACTATGGGCTCATTTCCTGGCTGTCAAGAGTTTCCATGGAGAAACCATATATTTCCATCTGTAAGATGGAGATAACAAACCCCCTCATTTTCCATGGTCACTGTGAAGGCAAACCTAGAAATACCACAGAAGCAGAGCGTCTCCACAGCAACAGTGACAAAAGGAGTTCAAAGGCAGAACTCAGACAAAAGTCTAGAGCAAAGGAAAATGAGCATCATAAAAACACAGTCCAGGTAAGATTACCAATTGCTAAGGTTTACAGAAGTCAGAGCAAACTATCTTACCAGCCTGCAAGCCTATCTGAGTCTTGCAATATATCTACAAACACCTGTCATCTTTGCCAGAAAAACAAAGATCTTGCACAGTTCCATGCTGCACAATCAATCAAAATGCAAGTTTATTCTGAAGGCATCCCCAGTGCTGCCCACAATGACCTCTGCACAATAGTAAACAGGCTTCTAGCCATAGCACTCACAGTTCTAGAATGCACAAGAAGAAGCCTGGACATGCTAACAGCTGAAGTTTCTGGGATCCTTTACCTGTGTTGGTGGTTGGCCTTAGCTTTGACCTAAGAGATGCCCTACAGCAAAAGGGGATCTTTCCCAGCAGCTCTGCAACAAGCTACGTATGAGCAGCTGCTCTATTTCAGTTGAGAAAAAAAGCATCCTGATGAAAGCTGTTTTCCATGAGTTGTGAGAACCAGGAGAAAAGGAGAAAAATGACCAGTAAAGGCCAGGAGGGAATTAAACTTTGCAGCCTGTTGCGATCTACCAAAGACCAACATGTCCCTTTTCTACTGCCATGGTTTATTTTACAAGAACATGGTAGAGCATAGAGCAGTCTGGGCACAGCTTGGACCCACACAAATCAGCTAGCTGGTTTCTTTACCTTCTGCTCCAATTGATACTAGTTTGACTCCTTTGCTGGCAATGAAATCCAAAGCCTTGTTCACGTTGGATATTTTGTGCACTCGCATTTTGCCTCTTTCAGGCTTAGCCAAACGTTCACCTAAGAAGAAAAGAGAAAAAAAATTATTAGAAAATAACTCTGAAGCCTTTCCTCTCCTATGGATGTTTTCCCATCCTGGTGGCACCTACTGCTCAGAAGGGCACAGGGTAGACTTCCCTGCATCTTTTTTTTTTACACTTACTGCTAAGCACCCCAAGGAAGAATCAGATTCCAGATAGTTTCATAATTGAGGACTTGTCAACACTAAATCCTTTCCACTGTAGGTGGAAATCCTTTCCATTTCTGTAGGTCTCAGAAGTGTCAAAGTGTTTGTAGAAATCTTTCAAAACCACACTGAGCCCAACATTGAAAAATTAACCTCTTCACCATTAACCACAGATAATGGTGCCTGGAAAGGAAGTTAACTTCTCCTCCTCATGAAGACAAGTGAGCAACTCATCTCCAGTGTTTACAACACACAACTTACAAATCAAATCTCTTTTCCTCAGAATTCCCTGCTGTCAAATACCAGGATGAGCTTATACCTCGCTTTCTTTTCCCCAGCCAGGATACAGACCTTAAATCTCTCTAGTCTTTGCACCAAGTGGTCACAACTGCACCTACTAGGAAATAAAAATCAGTTCTGCAGTGAGCAGCTCTATAAGGACCATCATCTCTATTCCTTTTCACTAAATGCATTCAGTGTATTTCTAACTCTTTGTCATGCTTTCGTACACAACAGTATGCATTTTAAATGCTTATAATGAGGCAGAGAGGGAAGCAGCGTAGCTCTGGGATAACTGAGTGAGTCTCAGAGCACACACCAGATTTTTACTGGAACTATGCTGGAAAGCTTGGAAAAGCACTTTCTTGACCTTCTTTATTTAAAAGAGCTGCATGAAAAGTTGTGCTCTTCTTGATTGGCTGCCTGCAACTGCTCTCATGGCCTGCTTTTGCTCATGCTAACCTAATACTGAGGGTAAGCAAATTAAAAGCACAGACAAATGGGCTTTTCAGTGGAATCTCTACTGGAAATATAGATAGACAGGACATCAGGAGGCACCTATATGTGACTCACATAACCAGATATCAAAAAAGCAGCTCAGGTTTCAGATCAAGGCTCCAGAATACAATAAATACAAACAAAATGCAAGGTTTTGCATTCTGAAGAAGAAGGTATGGAATAATTAAAAAGAGATCAAATGGGCAAGTTCAGGCAAGTAATGTCTCGGATCCAATTCCAAGAGCCTCCTGCTATATCCTGAGCATGAATATTTAAATCAATGTGAGCTGACTCAAAAGCTTTATTGGAGGCTTACGGGTGAGAAAGAAAAGCATTTTTTGAGCTCATTTTTTTCATATTAAAGTGGATGGCTTGTTTCCTAACAAAGGAGGGAAGAAACTACAAGGGAGAAAAACAGATTATCACCACAGCCATGTCCTCAAAAAGAAAGAAGTCTGGAAAAGAAAATCCTTTACTACTGTAGGCTGGTGTCAGACTTAAGGATAAAAGCAGACTCACTTTCAAAATGATATCATTTAAGTAAAAAGATGTATTTGCAGTACTAGTTCCTTCTTAGGATTAAAAAAATCTCCTTCACTTTAATGGACCATCAAGTACACGTCATGGTGTGTTGCTTTCTTTTTCCATCTGGATAACGCCAGTCATTGTAAACTGAAGTGGAAGCGCTTTTTGTGACAGCTTCACAATGTCATTTTAACAAATGTAGTTTCAGAAAAGACTTAAGCTGATTTATGCTGCCAAACGTCAACAAATGGTTCGAGTCAGCTAAAAAAATAACTGTTTTCTTTAACTGATGTGACTGCAAAACAGAAAAATGAAGGAGGTTGGATTTCAGCTGGAACAGCAAGCTGATCCCATTCACCTTGTGGTTGCATAATGTGCATTGCCCACAAAGGGAGGGTACCAACTTACTCAGCCTAGGGCTGGGGAGGGCAAAATCTCTCCCTCTGACCACATCAGAGTCCAAGAGAAGCCAGCAATGTTAGCAAAACTGCAGTCTCCCTCTCTGAAACAGTGCAGTAGCATATTTGTCTTAAAATAATTTTTGGTCAACTTAGAAAGTCCCCAAACCCAATGGCTATTGCCTTCAGTCCTGAACTTTATTACAAATTTAGATTTTCAAAGCAAAGCTTCGTATGGTTCCATGCCATGCAGTATTAATGCAGTAGACCATTAAAAATGGAAGCCTGCTAGAAATATGTTCTACTTTCAGCTGTTTGCATTACTGCTCTATTTTTTAGTACTTCTCCCAGCTCAGACAATGGAAATGGCCTACTCACTTCCATTCTCCAGTTCTCATGTATTAGTCCCAAGGCTGTTCATTAAAGCCAAATAATGCAAGGAAGTGTTGGCATAGATGTTGCTTACAGCAAATCTTTTTAGGAAAAATTTCAGTTAGTCCTCCATTCTGTTTGGTGGAAAAAAAAAAAAGCCTTATGACTTTATTTTAAAGTGGTAAACACACACAGAAAAGGCTCAGCCTTTTCAAGTCTCGTGGTATTTTTAAAATGGCTTTGTCAGGGAAAGGAAACACAGTGAAAAATGAAAGTGTATCATACTAGGCAATTTCTGTGGGGCCCACCTGTTACTTCCTAGCACAGAGCCAACAGGACGAGATCTGCAGTGCTACTGCTCCCCCTTGCTCACCTCCAGGCCCACTGCCAAGGAGCAGGTAGCACTTGGCTCTGCCCGGCTCCATGCTCCCATGGCTGAAGCCTCCTCTGGCTGTTGCTCTGCCCATGGCTAAGCTGGCTTAGAGAAAAAGAGTAGTGCAGCAATCCCATCCCTGCCAAATTCCTGTCAGCAGCTCCACAGTTCTCCAAAACACGGGAAAAGGAAGGTGTGTGGAGAGCCAAGAGTTGAGGGGAAAGCCAGAGCCTGAACCAGAAGACTAAGGGCTGTCTGGAGCCTCTCCCATTTGGCAGGCCATCAGCAAGAGCCATGGCAGGAGCATGCAGACGAGTCCTTCCCAACAGGGAAGACATGAGGAGGGGACTCATTCCCCTCAGGCAGCTCCCCAGGTGCTGCTGCTTCCCAAGATGAAGGTCAGAGGTAGGGCCAGCTGCTGCAAAGAGGCTCCAGGAGAAGAGCAGAAAGGATGCTCTGCAGCCCGAGGCCTACAGCAGTTCCCCACGCCTTTGCCCGCTGGTTACACTTGTGAGTGGGCTCCCATCAGGACAAAAGCACTGGAGGGGTAGGAGATGAGGAGAGGATATCAAACCGTGTGAGGCATGAGATCTATTGTGTTATCAGCCAGCCTGCTGTAGTCATCCACCATCCCCCATTCATGTTCCCTTTCCCTATCTTCCTTCTCAGCAATCAGAACGAAAGCCATTAGGGCCCATCTGGCCCAGCTTCCTGGCTGCAGTCCCCCCTCTGGAAAGGAATAGATCAGCAAAAAAATAAGCACAGAAAAGAAGGACTCTGCCTGCTAGCTTCTCACAGACACCAGACACTACAGGAGCAATGCTCTGAACTTTGATTCTTTCAAACTACTGGCACGGGCAAAAGCTCAAAGGTATTATCTTATATCCATAAATTCTCAAGAGTATACACACTGATAGCATCTTTGCAGGAGATGGAGAAGGTTAGGAAAAGAGGGGCAGCAGAGGAAGGTAGTTTGAGTGCCTCTCTCACAGCAATTTTACTGCAAAACACACCAAGAAGCTCAGGGATGCAAGTCATAGAGTTGCTCTTACTGACTGAAAGCCATCAGGAGAAAGTCTGAGCACACAGCCCCAGTTTCACACTCATCCCCCATGATGCCTCCCACAGTACTTTAAGGTCTTTATTTCATCGGTACATCAATAGGAATTATTGCTTATACAAAATAATCCTTGTTCAGGGAGATATCTGTCAAATAGTGGGACAGTTGTGATAGGGAGTTAAAACAAATCTGACCTAATTTGGTCACTGTTTTTATTTCAGATAGTTTTCTGGGATTTTGTTTTGCATTCGTTTTTTGGGGTTTTTTTTTTGTTTTTTTCCTGAAGGCCTGAGCACTGAGCTCAGATTGAAACTAGAATGGAAAAACTTCAGTCACAGCTGAAACTGAATGACACAGAAGATTTACTGGTCTGACTTTCCTCTTTCAACAACTTCCATCCTATTCTCACTGTCATGTGGCTTTGGTATGATTTGCCAGTGTAGCATTCCCACACTCTTTCCAGAGCTGCTTCATCAGCTCTGCCAAGGAGTGAGAGACGTTGCCTGAGTCTTCACAAGAGGCTGTGCATTCCTGGCGAGTGGAGGAAAGCCGAGAGGCAGGAGCAGGAATGCAATGGGCAGCCTGCACAGGCCGTGAGGCTTGGAACACATTCCAAAAGCACATTCATGGTCACTGCTGGAGACAAGATATTCGTTAGAGAGAATTTGTTCTGAATCAGAAAGCAGCTGTTCTTGTTCCAGCAAAATCTACAGCATTAGAGCCTTTGCTGTCCCTGTTCTACAAGAAAAGGGGAAGACAGAATTCAGAACAGAGATGCTAAGGACACTTGAGAGCACCATACACAACCTCTCTCACCTGAAATGACTTCCAGAAGTAACATGAGTTTAAGACCATCCCTGAAATCTTCCTCTATGTTCTCAATCTGTGTCCCAGCCTTGCGGAGGTGAGAATTACACCATGCTGTAAATGTCTAAAACACAGGAAAGAAGAAAAAAGAAAAAAAAAAAGAGCAGTCAGTAATCTTCCCAGAGGCCAAACAGCAGTTCAGTACTGAAGAGGTGCTGCTAGGGGTACTGTGATACAGAATGAAACACCAGTTAGATTATCATCTTTTTCCATCTCACAGAGCACAAGTGTTAGTATATATATACCCAAAGGAGTTGCAGAGTGCACTTATACAAAAGAAGTCTGATAGATTCATGGCTCCAGGGTCTTCCTGATCTTCTGGAAGGGCCTCTAAACTTTGTGGTTGGTTTACATCACACTGAAACTTCTAAGGTATGCTACAGACTCACATTATTAGGGACTCCAGAGGTGTTAAGTGACGCACATTAACATAATATGAAAGAAAAAGGACAACAATATTCCAGACCTCTTTGTCTCTAGGTCGGTGCATTATAAACAATGATTTTATTTTTTTCTGTCAGCTGTCTCCAGTCTATTCCAATACCAAAGGCTGCAACCTCGGAGGGGCAGAGAACTCAACTACACAAACCACATCTCAATAGCATCGGTCCTGCTGCTGGTGTTCCCATAGCCCACTGCTGAGCAGGGCCTCTCTCCTGCCTACCTGTTCACACGCCCCCTGCAGCTGCAACAACTGCTTATGTGGAGAAGCAAATGCTTTCTGAACCACCCATATTCAATATTCATATTCAGTAGAAGCACAGGTCCTCCAAAGGTTAACAGTAAGCATTACCTATGCTACTGTCTAGCAGAGCCCCAGATCCCCACGGCTTGACTGCCTCTGGCAGAGGGATCACAGCCACTCCACAATCAGTGATATGATGCGGGACCACGGCAGTAATGTGTTTGAAGTGGAGCAGGTCCTGAAGTCCAAATTACAACACAGTCAGTGGCTTTCAGGCCAGATAACACCCTTTGGGAAATGCCTTTTGACCTCAAGTGCTCAGAATAAGAGAATCTCTCATATGAGAGAAATGAACTTTGCCACAAGTGATGACAGCACACATTTTCTGTGGATGTGCTCTGTCAGCGTTTGTTCTGAGCAATGGGCACATGGACGCTGCTCAGGGACAAGACGAGCTCGTCAGTTACGAGATCCAAGCCTGGGTTTAAATTTGTAAGTGACATGAGAATAGAAGTTATCTCAAAAGTGCCAGAGCAAGTCTGAAAGAGAAAAGCTAGTGCTATCATTGGATGGTCAAATATAAAACAATCTCAGCGTGACATACCCTCAACCAGAGGAATGAAAGAGCCCAAATTGGAGATGCAGGAGTTTGAAGCAAAAGAACAAGGGCGGACAAGTTTGTCTAAGTACTAATGAATGAGCTTCACAGTGTTTGAACAGGACACCAAGCAAACCTTTTCCTTTGTACAGATGGATAACCCTTCAATCACTCCTTAAATAGGAGGGTGAGGTTACTCAAAACTTAACCAGCTCCAAAATCTCCTACCGCAGAAAAGGAGGTCTTCCCTCTCTCTCTTAAAAAGTACTTCCAGAGCCAACTCAACTCACTGACCAGTGAAGAACTGCTTGCTTTCCCTGATATGCCAAGTCTCCTGCTGAGCTAGTGTATGGAACAGAGTCTGGCAAGACTTTGCAAGAGGAAACTGGGCAAAAATGGAGGGTAGAGCGGACCACAGCACTCCTGCCATCTTAGGCTGTTGCACAACAGCAACAGGAAGGACCCTGCTGACTGTGAAGCACAGCCCGCCAAAAATTCAGGAATGCTTCACCACTGCTTACACCATGTGCTGGAATTCAAAATAAAGACCACCCCAAATGGCAAAGAGCATCAAGGCTTTTCTTATTTTTCTAGAGGTTGGTCTTCCTGTGTTAAACTGCTTGCATTCATGCTTACACAGCTGCAAATAGTGTAGAGCAGAGTGTTTCCTAGGAAGAAGCATGACTTAGCAGCTGCTGGGCTTTACATCGTTGTGTTCTGGCCTTGCTCTCTGCTGGGGCTCTGGGACAGGGCAGGAAAACAGTGCAGCTGTAAATATTTTCACGGCAACAGCTCTTTGGATGGGTAAAATGTATTGTGAAAGTCTGGGATCTCCATTTTCAAGATGGTCTGGTTTCCTTCCAGATTTGGAAGATTCAAAAAAGAGTAAGTCATTAAGTACCTTTTATTGCTTTTTATTGTTATTCCCCTGAGAAACAGAAGCATGGTTTGTTTGTTATTATCAGAACAAGAGTGGCTTTACTTGTGAATAGACTCTGCATCCTGAAGTACATCCTTTTGGTACTACTTTATTCATTCTACCACCTGCACAGTCTTAGGTGAGAAGAGGCTCATTTACTTGGCTCGTGTTTGCAGCTAGGCTCCGTCACTCCCCCAGAGGGCAAATGAGAGCATAGATGTTTTCAAATGCCCTACCAAATATAGTATCAAAATATGAGAGCAAGTTATGTCAGGAAAGTCATGGATGCCCGTACACCTCCCCCTCACTTGTGAAAGCAGAAAGAGGAAGATACTTACAGTTAGTCACTGGCCCTAGTCTAAGATCTACTTCACAGGCCACCAGACTGCACTTTTATTTCTTGTACGATTTCCCTGAAGACAGTTTTCTTATCTATCAGCCTAAAGCAGATCAGAAATCTCTGCTCTAAATCATGGATAAGCCCAGCAAGAGGCCCTGGGCCTCTTTTTGCACATTTTGAAGAAAGGGGTGACAGGGTTTATGTTGCCAAGAAACACATTAAAACCAAACCACAGACCTTCTAAACTTTGCACTGTTATAAAGTTTGGCCACATAACTAAGATTACTTTTACTGGTACAAGAGTCCCCTGAAGCTTGGTGGAAAAACTGAGAGCCAGCCTTCTAACTGTACTGCTGGAGCCACCTCCACCATTCCATGTGGAACCCTTCAGGTCATATGTAAACTCCCTAACACCACAAACAGTACAATAATATATGGAAACAGCAAGAAACAGCAGCTCTACGTGGATGCATTAGGCCATTTTACAAGCAAGCCGGATTATGAATGCTTTTAATAAGAATGGGCATTTATAGCTATGGGATTCACAGAATACTCTTTGCAGACCAACCCTCAGCAACATCTGTCAAAACAGAGTAAGCAGGAAACTGCTTTACGCTACATCTGCTGCACACGCTGCTCAGGAATAAAATACCTTCTTATTTCCAAGTAGTAGATTGGAAGGAAATGTGACAGACAGAAGAAAGAAGGCTGAAGAAATGTGCTAGAAAAGTTGGAGGGGGGAGTAGGAGAAGGAAGAGCTGAAATTTCTGGTGTCCACTGAGTCTTGCAATCCTGGCAGTCTTGTTTGGAGTCATTTTTACTGACTTGGCTTCATGCAACTGCACAAGATCCTTTTTGTTATTCTAGGAAACTTACTGAAACCACCCACTCGCCCCATCCACCTCCTAGTACCAGATCCCCTCCTCCCCACACCCTTAGTCACAGTGGCAGCGACCAGCTGAGCTGCTGAGCCCCTGTGCTGCCTGTCTCCAGGAGCGAGGGCAGAACTGCAGTGCTGAGCACAGGCATCGCCCCTGTAGCCATGAAGTCACACCACTGCTCTAAGCATCAGACATTTTTCCTCACTGTCTGCAGGTGCAGAAGCTTGGAATTATCTTCATGCTTACCTCTTGTTCTCTGTCCAGAGGAAGAGAAAACGAATACTCTGTTAACCTTGTGATTTAGGAAAATTTCACAGAAATGGAAAACTACTTTTACCAAATAACAGCATGAGAAGACGCTGCCATGTAGATTTTCTTCATGTGAATCCCACACCATACATTTTCTATGGTAACCTTAGCAGAGGTGCAGACAGAGCTGCGTTTCTTGGCCCCTGGATCTTTCCATAGACTGGACACAGAAGATCCCCCTAAAGATTTGTATCTTGTTCAATGCTCACAATGAAGGAATGCCCTAGGAAGAAGTATGTGTGCACACATGCACTTATCATTGCTGCTCTCTACCTCCCCTTGTTCCCATCTATAGCTACAATTTGTACCTTTCTGGTACCTGAGTGGCTCGCACAATATTCCTGCAACTTGGGAAAGCAAGACAGCAAGCCAGCATTTTAAGTTCAGAGACAGCTTTTGCTGAGAGTAGCTATAGTGAGCTCTTTGCTGCAAGGAAACAGCCATAAGGCACTTCAGCCTCAGAGCAATTTTAGCAATGTAAATGTCAAAGCTACCACAACCACATAAATGACAGTAAAAAAATAACAAATGGGCAGTTTTATCTCTGTGTGGCTGTGACAGTGACATTCCAGCTTTATCTGACCTTTCCAGATGCTCTTCACTTCTCTCCTTGCTAAATCCCTCTTCCATGTGGTCCATGGGTGAGTGTAAACTTCCCAATACAGCCAAGAGCCTGTTGTTTTTGAACAGCAGCCCCAGAGGAGCTATAATTGATCTTAAGCGGTGAGTGCTGCTCGCCTCCCCTCCGACAGCAATGAGAATTGGCTTAGGCAACCAAAGAAAGAATTTGTTGGAGCACTGCTTCACTGGCATGCCAGGACCACGCTCCAAGTGAGGCAGAGCTCAGCCACCAAGAGATCCTACTTCCTTGTACTTATGCTGGGAGATGAGTTTTAGGCAAGTATTTCAATCCAGTTCTGCTGTTGCAACGTGTCCACAAAGCTCTGGCTCAGTGAAGGGGGGGAATGGTGCTACTGGCACACAAACAGTAACCAAGGAGCACACTTTTATACTACTGCATGTGTACCTGTATGGCAAGGTCTTGAACAGGCTGTAAGCTGCGAGTACAGGTTTAGGCTTTCCTCTAGTGTTGCAAGGGAAATGACAGGAAGATTCCCTTTTGGAACACTAGAAAGAAAAGTAGGATACTCACACAATACATCATGCACAGCTGGAAAACAAAATCAATTGAACCAGCTGCAAGTGCTTTTCCTCTGATGGCCTTCATCCAGACAAGCACACCTGGGCTTCCGCAGGCACAGCCGCAGCAGTGTTTGCTGCCTGAAGGCAGCATCACTGCAGTGCCTGCCCAACACAGCACCATACAGGACAGTGCCACTCACACAAAGCTGCTTGTTCTTGCAATGCATTCTACGTGCTGCAAGGGATTTCATTTGAATGAAATTGTCTGGAACATGGATTGAGGCACTCACCCAATAACGACTAACAGTTTGTTAAGAGTGGGTAGAAAACTGCTGCACACAAAGTTTCTTTAAGCCCTGGAATTACTACTAAGCAGTTCCAGCTGCTCCACAATGGGCTCCCTTCCACCCTGGTAGCTGAATACACCACATGGAAGAAGAAAATCCTAACCCACAGCACCTCAACCTCTATCTCCTCCTCGACCAGACATATGAGAGAGCTCATTAATGGAAACTGTTTGGATTGAGGGGTCAGGAAACAAATCCCAACTTCCCAGCCCAAGTTCACCCTGTGCTCAGCATCAATCCATCACTAACATTAACCCCAGTGTCACATGGTTTCTCTCTCACGGTGCTTCTCGTGCTCCTTTCTCCCAGCCACCCTTTCACACCTAAGGAACTGCTGGTGGTCTCCCCATGGCTTTAGGTACACCAAAACCGCTGTCTGTGATCTGCCAGCAGAGAAGCTCTAGGGACTGGAGATGTTCTACACAAACCTCATTGCAACTCTGGGTAGTTCCCAAGGGCTTCTTGTTCAAATCTGAATCTTTTGTTTGGCCATACTGTCCAATTTCATCTTCCAACCTCAAACATAGCCTTGGCTTCTCTGCACATTACTCTATATTTAATGCCACCCAAAAACTCCTGAAAGAAGAATGGCATTTGATAAATCCTTTCAGCATTAACTCTGAGTCAGTTCTTCAGGTGATTTAAAGAGCCTGGTTTGTGTTCAAGGGTTCCATTGTCAGAAGCTGACCTACAGAATTACAGTGAGAGTGACCTACAGAATTACAGCTGGTCAGTGAGACTAATGCTGCACAACAGAGAACTTTACTTTCCAATGGAGTTAGCCCATTTTCTTAGGAAAAAAATGGGTATTCAGAAAAAAATCCTTACAGAAAATCAGCCTTATTTCATTGCCTACACAGAAGGAGTTTAGTACCACATGCATCAGGGATAATGTCCTGTTCTGGTCTAATTGCAGCTGTTGTGTTCCAAGTGTGGATGAAAGACAAAATGCAGCTCACACTGCTCCTGAAGTGCTATGTACTCAAAAGGGGAGGTGTCATTACATTGTACAGCATGTTACTAGCACCTAAAGAACCATTTGGGGACTCAGGAATTACTTGCATCTTCCAACTCCAGGGAACAGTCTAAGTTTGGAAGGATGGAACTCAGTCACTGCTTTGAAGCACACACCACTTAAGCAGTTTCCCAAAACCCATCTCTGCAGCTCGGGATGAGAACAACACTTGGACAGGAGGAGCCCAGTCCTGACTGCATCCACATGAGCCAGGCTAGATTCCCATGGGGAACGTAATGCTCACCACCAAACCTCTCCTTGTCCAGAAGACCTAGGAACATGAGCACAGGGAAAACAAAACCCTCCTGACAATCAGTCCATCCTTTTGGGCAATGGCAGAGAATCAGCAAATCACTTAAAAGGAGCTTAAGGAAATAGTCAGTGTGGGAGTTTTTCATTTACACTCAGGCAAACAGAGCAGAGTCTTTCTTCCCTCCCATGGAAGAGAGGAAGGAAAAAAAATCAAACCACCTACCATGCTGCCTTTCCTCTGGCACGGAATTAACTGCCCTTGAGTCAGAACGATCCTTTTATTAGTTAAGAACAGGCTAAAGTGATGAGGGCAGAGATCTCAATCCAGTACACTTCCCTTCCATCACAGGATAAATATTTGTTCTTCTCTATATCTGTTCCTCCACAGCCTTTTATTCCAATTCTGCTATGGAGCTGCACCATTTCAGGCATTTGTTTCTGCCATTTGAAAGCTCCTGGACATTAAATCAATGACTCAGCTGGCATTTCAGAGCAGTAAAGCACAAGCACTCTTTATCCCAGAGTTACCAGGGAGCACAAATACCTAGGAAGTTACAAGAATTCTTCAGACACACAAAAACCATGCATAAACCAGCACAATGAGATCAACTAGCCAGTAGTGTGGTCTTTTACAGTTACAGATGAAGCTCAGACTACCAAGTCTCTTCATTACGTTCTTCTGTCTCCTAAGAAATCAGCTCATAAACGCCAACTCACTTCAAGATCTCTCATAACAAAAATTAAACAGAGCTGGTCTCTGCACTTTATATGCTGAGCTTCCCAAATCCTTTATAGCATTTGTGGGATAAACCGAAAGAAATCATTTTACTGAGCACTGGGATGCGACTATTTATGGACTGGAAAGTGGCAGCAAACCACTGCAAACAAGGCTGTTCAGCCTGGAGAGGCTGAACTGCAGCTACCCAGCACGGAGCTGGGCCAGAACACTGGGATGAACAGCATGCCTGAGCAGCTTTACACCCAATGGCAGGCCTGCGCTGTAAACCTTACCACACAAAGTTTCTCAGGTACTTTACTCTGGCCCTACATTGATTTCAGTGGGTGGGGTGTCACTCAGGCTGTGTCAGGCTGGGGGAAAAGCAAAGGGTTATACTAAGTTTCTATGAAGCCCAAAAAGCCAGCAGTGCAGGGAGCTGAATATGGTTGAAAACTGAGCTGCCAACCAAAAGAAAAGAGCTGTCAGGGCTTGCTTCACACCTGTGGCGAGGAAACACGCTGTCAGCATGAAGAGGCATCTCTCTCCGGGGCAGCCCATGTGCACACTGGCTTATGGCAATTTCTGACTTGGGGCTTGAGGAAGGCCTCGTGCAGCCCAGGCTCAGACCGTGGGACTGCCCCACGCTGCCAGCTGGCCCACTGCTGCCCAGAGCGGCTGCTCGGTGGGAAGGCTCCCAGGTGTTCCCTTTTCCGAGGCTCTTCCTTGGCTGTTTACTTTGCTGATGAAAGGGAAGGCAGGAAGAGGAATTCACAGCTTCATCTATCCAGACTTACTAAATACAGAGCTAAGTAAACAGGTGAGATAATTGAAACAACTTAATGTATTTGCCCACTGCTCTGTACGGATGCTGCAGAATTAGCACAGGCAGCTGGTTTTCGGTCTGCAGAATGTCAGTGACTGCTGCACTGGAGGGAAGAAGAAAGTTGAAACTATCTGGTTTTCTAACTAGTGGCGGTGAGCATCCTGGCTAAAGAAATCTACATCATTTCTAGTGAGAAATGGAACTCCAAACAGATGTCTGATGTGAAGCCTGAGCTCCCTGATGAAGAGCAAGGAATCAGAAATGATACCTGTATACCCAGAGCTCCCAATGGCACATATTTGGGCTTCAATTCCTATCACTGGTGATCCAAACATCTAAAATGTATGGCAAAAAATTGAGCTAGACTAGTGCCCATCTGAGTCTTCTGCTTCCATACTTTCAACACTGCCATCCACACAGACACCATTACCTTTGCTTCAACCTGTCCCCTTGGTCATCACTTCTCTGCCTGACAAAACATGCTGTCAATCTGGGGTCTCACCTCATTCACAGCTGTGAAACACAGCTGCCAGCTCCAGAGGATTCTCCTTTTGAAAAAACACCTGCAGTTGTTCTCTTTTTGAAAAAAGTCTGTGCTCACTTCAGATGTGATTATTGAAAACCCTAAAAAATTGCTCCCGAGTCAAGATGACACTGGTGCACACATACTACCATGGGCAGAGACCTTCCTGTGCTCAGGGATACAAAGACTCAGTGAAAAGCTGCTTTGTGCTCCAAAGCACTTTCTGTGTAAGACTCAGATATAAGAGCAAACACAGCACAACTCAGCATGAGACAACATCAGCCAGGGTGCTTGGCAGAGGGCTCAGCACACCCATAACCTACTGCTTGTCAAGCCCTTTCCAGGATCATGATAAAAGAGATTTAATCCAAAGAAGACAGTGAGCTAAATTATAGCATCCCCAACTGCCCTTCTGTGAAAAGAGCCACAAATAATTCACATATCTATAATCACAAGCTATGAAACTGCGTCTGAACAGCAGGCTCCTATACAAGACCCTGGGACTGGTTTCCCTGCAGTGGTTATGTATTGATGCTTCCACCGTGCTCAAAAGCTACAACCTCCTGCCACAATTACTCTCACTTGGTCCATGTCATTGGTGCTGGCAGCCTAACTGGAAGGGAAAAAAAAAACTGCAAAACTGTGGCTGTTTTTAGCAAGTTCCTTCTCAGTGAGAGGCAAGGCAAACAAGAGCAATGAAATGTTTGCAAGAAGGTGTAATGAGCAGGCTGCAGCAGATAGTACCTGGTACCAGGCTGATAGATGTGAGAGATCCCAGCACAGACAACTGAGAATGGGAGAGGCAACACAGGGCCTACAAAGCAAAGACAGGCACCTCAGGTTTATTGAGGTGAAGAAAGAAGAGCTACAGGAGAGATGTGAACTAAAGAACATGACTGTAAGTGATGGGTTATAAGAATTATCTGCTGCGTCTGTTTGGATCAGTGTGAGTGTGACTGGATTGCTTCATCGAGGTTGGGAAAAGGATGCTGCAGCTATTTAGACATAATATAACTGCAAGCCCCTGTGGGAGTTTTAATGCAGATCCATCAGCCGTTCTGGAGGGAAATGAAATATCAGGCCAGAGAAGGGAATGTCACAGCTGTTATTGGATGAATGGTTTTAACTGATCTGGGTGTAGATTAGATTTTAGATATTTACATAAAGACACTACAAAAAAAAAAAAAAAAAAAAAAAAGTCTCTATCTCCCTGAGCTTTAAATGTCTTTTAAAAAGAAAAATGCAAACCTGAGCACTGAGGATTCTGAGCTGGAACCCCCACTTTCCACCCCTGAGGAACTGAACAATGGGCAATTTTAACTCCAATAGACTCTGTGAACAGGAAGAATTGCTCCTTTGCACACCCCTAGGTAGATGAGCTCTATCATTTGCACACACAAAGCAGCAGCAACTGTCACTTCTTACAGCTGTTGCCTCTAAGAATCAAGATGGTGCTGAGTCCCACACCTCTTCATGCACAAGGAGCAAGTCTCCACTGGGGCTCACTCAACCTGCAGGCCTCCAGCAGCATACACACAGGACAGTCAAAGCCTCAATGAACTACTGGGAGCCAACCTTGGGAATGTCTCCTCGCAGGCTGCAACTGCTAGGTGAGTGCACGCATTTGCACAGCTGTAGGTTTTTGTCTGTGTTTGTCTGTGTTATGTATTTAAGTCACAACTGAAACAGCCAAGAACAAGACAAATCCAAACATACGAGTGTCTGTGTACTCTACATTCTGGGAAAAGGTATTTATTATGGTAATGGTCATATTCAAATTTGAATTGCATCGTGACTTAATTGGATACCAAAAGTGCTACAGCTACTGTGGGTGGTAAGATTATGAGGATGGTCTTTTCTGGGATCTTAAGACACATTCCCTGTTGAGGCATGAATGCATCATCTAAGAGCGTGGATAAAACAGGATTTAAACTGTCTACACTAGCAGTGAGTAGCAAGCTGCTCCTCGGTGAGCATCACAGAGCAAGGAGTGGTCTAATTAGTCTTCATGGGCCCTAGGGCTCCTGCGTGACAGCACAAGTTTCTACCACCTTCCCCCTGCACATACTGCAGGCACTGGGATCTTGTATCCTCACGCAGCACACAAACCCTGGATGTGCCAAGGTGTGCTTTCAGATGTGCATCAAGCCCCTGTGAGTACACGTGGACATCTCCAAACAAACTGGCATAGAGGTGTCTGGGTACCTGAGCCAGGAGACCACAAAGAGCACTGAGGGAAGTCAGGCTGGGCCAGCGCTGTGTGAAGCAGGAGCTGTACCAGAATACACAGCGGGGACATGAGCTGCAGTGAAGCAAGGAGGCAGGGGAGGTCAGTCCGGGTCTTCTCAGCGTGAGTGCTCAGACCAGGATGGAGAGCTTAAAGCAGGAGTATGAAAAAAAGGAAGCGGAAGGTTACAAATTATGATAGGGAAATAATTACAGCAGGAGCTTTGTTCCAGGCTGCTGTGGTTCAGTGTTTCAGACATCCTGAGACAGCAGCAACTGTATCAATAGATGGAGGCAGGGCTAGCTTCCCCAGCACAACGTTTGTCCTCCACTTCCCTCAGGATGCTCCGTGCTCCGTCTCATGCTCCCTTGCCTTCCCCACAGCTGCCAAGATTCCAGCCTGGGAAGCAAAGCAAGAGATAACCTGGCTTTAAGGGAATGCATCTCTCTTAGTTTTCTTGAACTGATGACCAAATTTTTTTTTTTTAAATAAATTCTGACTTTAATTATCTTGTTTGTCTCAAAGCTGTTTGTGTAGTTCATCAAAGAAGGAAGATCTCTTTAAAAGAAATCAGATGTTGAATTTATATCAAGGATTAAAAGGGAAGGAGAAGGAGAACCACTAAAGGATTTTTTTTTTTTAATCCTTTGATGTTTTATTCAAGCTGAACCATTAACAAATGCATTTTCAGTTCTTGGTAGCACAGTAGCTCTGAGCTATTAGAAAGAATAATGATGTCTGGTTTTCTAAGTTTCTGCTATGGTTTTACAATTAATTTTTTTTTTCTAAACTTTTATGAAAAAGTAGAAAAGGAAATGATATTTAAAGACACATACAGCAGGACCATTTCAGCAGTTGTCCTAAGTGAGACCTAGAAAGCGCAAAACAAACCTCCTGCATCTGGCCCACGGGCTGCCAAGGAGAACATTTACACTGACACCAGGGGTTGAACCAGGACCTGCACTGCAGAGCAAGGGCAGAACAAACGTGGGGATTCCAGCCCAGCCCAAAGGAGCCAGGAGTTATTTAAATGCTGACAGGCACAACACTTTACTAACAGGAAGAATTGGATCTATCTTTTTTAAACCAAACAACGTGATTTTTCACTATCCTGATGACAGGAAAACCTGCGGGAACATAGGAGAAAACACACTGCAGAAAGAACTGGAAGCCAAACACAGCTATCTGCCAGTTCAGCCCCTCAGGAACCATTTGCCGCTTCTGCTTTTCCACCTCAAAGCGCCAGAGGCCTCTAACAGCGTTCTCCAGGGAACAAAGGAGGAGGGGAGGGAGAGGAAGGGCGGCTCCAGCAAACAGAGCTCCCTTCAGCCTGTGAGGACGAGGGGTGTCCTCAGCCCGGGATCTTCTACAAACATCAGACCCTGATCCTCAGTTGCCCCACGGAAGGTGCAAGAAGCCCAAACGCCCTAGTGGTGCCCGCTGCACTCTGGCAGGCATTAACTCAGCGAGCAGGGCCCAGCACCAGCCCAGCTACCCTGCAGGCCAGAGCAGCAGCAGTGCTGGTGGCAGGGGATGGGCAGTGATTTACACCCTAACCACCACACGTTCACATTCCTGCACTTGCTCACTTCTAGGAGATGAGGGCAAGGAGCTCACCACAAGAGCACACAGATGATGTAAACTAGATGCTGAATGCCAGCGCACATTTTTCTTCCCTGTGCGCCACACATACCCAGAGCCTTGCCATTTATAGGAAAGGCCGTGGGTACAAAAGGTGCATTCTTCAGCAGGCCAGAGGAGGAGGCATTGGACTGGGTATGAGATGCTAGCAGTTTATAAAGCTCTGTTCTCCAGGTTAAGGGACGAAAAGAAAAAAATATATCACATTTTCTTACTCTAAGGAGGAGTTTTCAGGAGGCCAGAACACTGGAAGAGAAGAGAGATCTTTGAGAAAAATCAGGTATTTTCAGCAAGAAAAATGAATGAGCCTCAGAGATAAAGTTTTAACTATTTTTAATCAGCCTAGTCTAGAAGAGCATTAAGATGATTCCTATTAGCTATGCTGAATCTCTCAAGGTGCTATGCATTAAGACAAATATTACTTGGGAAAGAGAGAAGGATGGGAGGATGAGAAACCTGGCATTCAATAAATCCTTCTCAGAACCACAAGTTAAAGTGAACTTAGTTAAGCACTTCGGTATCACCTTGAAATCATTAGGATTGTTTCTCCCTTTCTGTAGCTCCACTTAATCTCTAACTACATTCCTCACTACGTTCCAACTAAATAGTGTTGCCATCCAATTTCAGCACAGCTCTGATAATTTGAGATATTGGCTACAGTTAATCAGAGACATTTTTCACGCTGTGCAGAAAAAAAAGCCTGTTTTCAGCAAGGGTGCAGGTATGAGGAATACTTTCTCGTGAGCTGCAGGATGCTGCTTTGGCAGCAGTAGCTCTGGCACACTGTACTCCCACTTTCTTTCACTACACAGGAGCTCTTGCTTAGAAGCTTCTTCCACCAAGGACAATGGTATGCAGCACAGGTCTGGCAACTGCACTTTGCGGGAGACTCAATTGGCTTGGAAACCACTCCACAAATACATTTGAACTACTTAGGTGCACACCTGGATACATTTTGTAGCAGGGCAAGGAAACTGGCCAAAATATTTGGGATTTCCAGAACCTGGCTTTTGGAAACAAACAAACAAAAACTAAGGGGTGACCATGGAAAACACTTTTCATTAAAGACTTGTAGTTCTGCAATTAAACATATATCCATTTCTGGTCAAGAAGAACAGGCCCTTTGCAATAACCACGTGGGGAGGATCAGTGCTTCAAATCAAACTGGCTGAGAACACCCCTAGGTGCCAGAATTTTTCCTAAACCATCATCATGAGAAAGAGGCACAGCTTTGCTGGTTTGGCCACCAGCACGTTGTTCAGAAATGTAGTTATTTTCTACACCCTGCCAGCAGGCCACCACTGGGAAGAAATGAAAGGCAGTTGCTGGGAGAGGATGACAGAGTGGCAGGGCTTAATTTCTGACTCACCTGGAGGAAGATGCTTTTAGCTATAGTGGATGACTGGTGGTTGAGGGACATTGATTTGAATGGAGTTATGCAAGGATTAAACAGCAGCAAAGGTAAATAATCAAGAGAAGATATTATGAAAATTGCAAAAGGGAAACCGCTGCTGACTTGTCCCGAGATAGGAGGAGGGGAAAGGAGAGGTGGAGACCACTTTTGTTTGTTCTTAGATGAGGGAAATTGCAAAAATAGCTGGGGGAATAGTTTATTTCTGCTATGAGCTTTAATCTCAGTCTTGCGGTGGTGGCAACAGGCTTTCGTCCAGCAGCAGCTGGAGAGAACAGCCATACCAAAATCTACATTGTACATGGAACATAAATCCAAAATTTTCCATTCCTTTTCCTTCTGCCTGGATGAACATGGCATCTATTCCCTAAAGTTTCAAATAACCAGATACTGAAATGATCACTGTGGACTAGGAATTATTTTTTCAATGGTTTTAGGTCTAAAAATATGCATTTATTTCATCCTTAAATATGATGAACTCTCACAATGCTTTTATAAGATTATTCAACAATTTTTAACCTCAGTGCTAAGCAGAACCCAGGTGCTCACTGCTGACTCCTACAGCCATACCTGCTTAGAACACACCACCAGAGGGGCTGCTAGCCACCACGTAATGCTCTGTGAGATGTGCAGGCTAGGGGTGGAGAGCAGGGAGCATCTACACAGGTTGCACAGACCTGTATAGATCTCTCCTCCCTCCCAAAACATCTCACATCAACTAATACTGCTACATTTGGGTTTCCTGTCAGAGTCGAGAGAGAGCGAGACCGCAGACCATGCTTCAATAAAGAAAGCACAGAAGAGAGAAATTTCCCCACCGCTAAAACCCAGTCATCCTAAAGCTCTCCCCACGTCCCACGCTGAAGAGGAAGTTTCAGCCTGAGGCAGAAGTGACCGGCCCTCATCAAAGCACATCAGCAACTTTACAGCCTCTGTAGGCAGCCACTGCTCATATGTCTGCATGCACTCATAACCAAGACTATTTGCCTCCATTCCTGGGCTGAGCAAGATGGGAAGCAGCCAGCACAGTGAGTGCTGTTGCAGAGCCCTGGTAGACAGCTGTGCTCAAACACCCCAGCACACCCTGGCACCAACAGGGCTGGTTCAGGAGCCCAGGAGGAGGCATGGGAGCTGCAAGGCATGGCAGGGACTGCCATGTCCCCTAAGAACAACCATCATGGGCAGCCCCCTCCCCCCCATGTCCCCACTACACTCACAAGAGCTTCACAGTAAACACATCCTCCACTGAAGCAGAGAGTACTAATATAAACCAGATGCTGCAGGGAATTTTTTTCCCTCTTCGTCTGCACTAAATTTAAATACTGAGCTCTTCTTTTGCCAATTCCTTCTTAAAGGGCCTGCACTTTTCTCTTCATCTCTGTCCCATTCTTCTGGGTTTAGAAGCCCTCCCCACGCTGTGACTACCTCAGGAAGGACACATCCTCACAAAGCCTCAGCCCCTCCTGACTCCTCTGCCGTTTCCCTAGCACAAAGGAAGTCCTGCAGGTGAAGCTGTGGAGCAAATCATTGCTCCAATGCAAACACGAGGGGATTGGTACAGAGCCACCTGCTCAGCCAGTCTCTGTAAAGGATAAATGCTGCCTCACGCAGTCATTCATCTCAGCCCAACAGAAGCACACAAGCAGCCATGTAATTGCACACTGGGTAATGATGCTTCCCAAAGGGTTTTTCTTCAACTAGAAGGTAGGCTCCAAAAAAAAAAAAAAAACCATCTGCACCCTGCCTGTTGGCTGAACACTGACATCCCACTGAAAGGTGCAGCAAGAAGCACGTGCCTGAGCCTCAGCTGCTCCACCTCCATGTTCAGTCTTTGTTCACACCAGGTGTGAGCACTAGGAAAGCTTTCCTGTCCTTCAGGTATACCCTACTCCAGCTCTTTGTCTTCTGACAAGTGATGTGGTAGAGTCAACACAGAAGCTTAAATTCCCACCTCCTGAACGACAAAGAACTGCAATTAGCTTGTAAAAACTGCACTTGGCCTGGCCAATGTGAACAAAGTCCCACCAAGAACCTAGTTGTGATGCCAAGAGCAACCCAGCAGCCATCCCAGAGGAAATGGCCAGCAGTGACTGGAACCAGTATCCATCGCATCATAGGCCTTGCCTTCTTTCCAAGAGGAGCAACGGAAACTCGCATGCCAATGAGGCTTCTAAGGTCCTTGGGCTTGATGATCCCTGCAGGTCCCCTCCAACATGGAGGTTTCACAGCAGAGGAGGTCATCCCAGGGGTGCTGCCTCTTGAGACCACGGGACCCTGCAGCATCACCAACTTCATCTCCAACAGCACAGCTAATCCGTCTGCATCAGGCACGGGCATCAACACCATCTTCTTTGTAAATGCTTTAAGTGGTTATCTGTCATTGGTCGTGGCTAACCTCTAAAATGGCACTGGATTCATACATCATACACACTGTTCCCCTTCCCTGCTACTATCAAAGCCCACAGCTGTTTTGGTTATATTTCAGGAAGTTGCCTTAGCCTCCTAGCACTGTTGAGCATCAGCTGCCCTTGGCAATTCATAAGCAAACCACTGGCAATTTAATGGAGTATGCCATTCTTGGAAGGTGCAGTAATGCTGGCACACACTTTTTTATGTACAGTTGCATTAAATTGCTACTTCGTTTCATCTCTTCTTGAAAACCTCACCCTGAAGTCAAACACAAGCCTATTTATTTTTGATAACACACTGCTCAGCAAGCAACGGAACCAATGAAGCTGGCTTCCTGCTCGGCTCTGCGGTGAGCGCTCTCCGATGCCTAATAAGGAGCAAAGCTCTTTGCCTTCCTCATCCCATAGCAGCCAGCATACAGACAGCACCTCTCTTTGTTGCTTGTTTTCCCTGACTTTGTTGAATCATATCATCTTCAACACTTCAAAAGTAAGCAGGCATATTTACAGTAAGAGGGATGTTCTCACCTGGATTATAAACTAGATAAATAAGAGAGAGAAAATAAAGGCATAAAAATGCCTGCATCGCAGAGCAGGGCATTACCTACATTTCATGCCAAGTATAATTTAATTATTAGAAAAAATAGAACAATCAGTAAGGTGAAAACACATTCCTGTTTATAGAGCCTAGCTGTGAAGAACTAGATTTAATCATCCAGGTGAGTAACAATGACAAACAAGACACTAGTGATAAAATTCCAAGGATTTATTGAATATGAACTACTCAAATGTCTAACTGGATCCTGAACTAACTCAAAAGGAACAGGGACAAAACTGTGAAGAGCCCTCATGAATTTACCTCCTTAAGGCAAAGCAATATCCTAGATGTAAGGCTGCTAGGAAAGGTGAAGGAATGGCATGAAAAATAATTACAAGCAGTGGAGTAACAGCTCTGCTCCGTGCTCGCCTGCACATGAGCATAGCAAGGTCCTGAGCCTGCACAACGAGGGAGTGAGAACAAAGCATTTTTGTAAGCAAACTCCTTAAATCATTCGAGATGTTCAATTTACTTCTGCTTTACAGTTCAGCAGGAAAGAGCAGAATGATGGAACGATGTTCCATACATCCATGGCAGATTTTATGTAGAGTTTGACTTAGGTGAAGGTCAGATCTATACTATGTGGCTTACAGTTGGTTTGTTTGCCTTTTTAAGGCAATACAAAGTAAATCACCCTTTTCCTGCCCCTCCCTTGCTGCTCTTGAGAAAGACATTGTCAAGGTACAGAAATAATTGTTTATATCTAGACTTTATGTGGACACAGTGGTTGCACATTAACTACTGGGGAGAACTGCCACGGACAGCTTTGAGGGCTGTGTGGGGAGCTGCCTTTCTGCCATATACAGAAATTAAACCATTCAAAGGATGGGCTGCTTTTTCACCAGAGCTTACATACAACATTTTGAACTACTCTCACAAAGGTACAGTCATTTTGGGTGGATAACAGAACTGCACTGCTCCAAAAAGCAGCCCTGATAAAATGGAGCATGAAGAACACCAAGCCATCACAACATACTATTTGCCTAAACTGAGTAAGCATGCAATCATATCTTTAACCCATATCCTTCCTTAGCTTTTTTCTTTCTAGCAAGCACTGATCTCATCTGAACTGCGTGCTATCTAGCTATAAACTCCCCAGCTTGCACATACCGCTCTTGAAACTCTCAGCTGTGGCTCCCAACCACAGGAAACAACCTGTGGTCTAGTCCATCAGGCAGAACAAAGCACAAGGATGCCCACTGCTTTTAGCTTGCATTTAAGTATCTGCAACCACTAATTGCACCTAGAAACTTGCCAGGACATGGGCTCATCTTGTTTTCTGTCATGCATGAAACACTTGCAGGGACAAGAGAAGCTCTGAACCCATGCAGTCATTGAGATGGACATTTCAGCTCCTGAATGGCATTTCTTCAAACATCTCTGCTTCTTCAGAAAGCAGTATGGGCTTTATTCAAGCCAGAGATATAACCAAATTCCAGGCAGTTTTAGCTCTCATTTGTGGTGATTTTGGAAAAGCGTGTGGATCCAAGCAATGTGCTGGCAGTAGACTGAAATTGAACTCAGGAGATGCTCTCTACAACCAGTGTTAGGAAAGGAGTTCCCACAAGACTAGGGTGCTGTTTGTAGTTTTATCATCCCAAACCCTTTTAAGTCCTTCAACAGTTCCTTAGTTTAGGCTACAGGGCATATTTTTTTTTTTTTCAAATCCCTGGAACATCAGTTCAAGAACCCACAGTGTCATCACAGGTACAGTCAGATGCATAAGCAGCATAAGGTTGTTTTCCCCATAGCTTCTCTCTCAGTTGCTGCCTCTGTTCCTGAGCAAACTCCCAGAAGCACCCACTCAGTAAAACGCCAAGATCCGCAGAGAAGGATGCCTGTCCATGTCCATGGAACTCACCTCCCAGAGCCAGTCTAAACTCCTACCCATGCTTCCTGACATGGTTCAGCTGATTTCTTTATTAGCAGAGAGGTTGCTGAAGCTTGTCACAGCCCCAGCACCTGCCAAGTTCCCTGCATGGTGAACAGAGACAAAGCGACAACGAAAAAGCCCATAAGACATGTCAGCTGAGGGTAGGTGAGGCAGCAAGGACTCCACTTTTGTTTGTGAGCTACTGTGGCTTGCAGAAATGAGGATTCCTGCTAAAGAATGACAAAAACAAACATACAGAGCAGCCTGAATGATAAAACTCAAAGCAGAACTAGTGGCACCAGTGCTCATAGGACTATGACAACCCACCATGATGAGGGACAGGTCTTTGGTGTCCCTCCAGTGTAAAGGACAGGCCTTGTAGAAATATTCAACTCAGGCGGGGAGAAAACTTCAGAAGAGATAATATGTTACTAAACCTGGATTTCCTGCTAGGCCATTTGAGATCAAATGTGAGCTCTCATCTTAGAGACCTTACACTTGAGCAATGGTGTCACTCCCACAAAACACTGACCCCCAAGTGCTTCACTTGGGGCAGGCACTCAGGAAGTAGTGCCCTGGTCCCATCTGATGCCAGGCCTGTAAGGGCAACAAAAGCACCTGACACCTTGCTGTAACACTAGGCTGCTAGGAAAAGCAAAACCTCAACCCCAAGGCCAGGCAAGCAGTCTGGGCAGACACTACAAAGCTATATGGCAACTCTTCCTTACAGATCTTTTAGTCTTCCATCTATTTTCTCTTCAACAAAAAGAGTCTATGAAACATGTGCCAATAATTCTCCCACAGACAACCCAGCAGAAAGGATCTCTATGCAGTCTGAAATGCATCTCCTGCATGCCAATTCAAGGCAGGCTGCTTTTGCCTTTAATCTTTTCCCCCATGAATAAGTAACGCCTAATGAAAATGCTCTTCCCCTGGCAGTATTAGTATCCTGATACCTAGCTGCTGCTCGTACAACAGTCCCATGTTCAGATCACAGTGCCAAGGACAGGCAGGAGACATGTGGAAGCAGACATCTGGATTACCACCCAAATTCTTCATTGCTCCCCAATAAAGGGCCATAGAAGTTAATAACAGGCAAAGCTCTCTGACCCTGCAGCCTTTGTGAAGCTGCCTAGAGGTATCTACAACTCTCAAAGCCAAAAAAGCCCTCATATAACTAGGGGATTCAATTGTTTATGCTTTGATACATAAGTGCCCATATTCTTACTTGTTCATAAGAAAATAGCAAATCATTTAGTCAGAGTAACACATCAGAGTACAGCTCATCACTTAAAAGGAGCGTCTTCCATACTCATTCCTGAGTTAGCCGTTGCCTGACAATTTTCCTTTGCAACAGTTGCTAAGCAAAACATTTGCAATTCAGCTTACTATCACAGCTGATACATGGCGATTGCGGATACACTGTAAAATTCACGGCTGCTTAGTCTTGTTCATCTTATGGCACACCTTAGCTTCTTTTCAGATCTCTGACGGTCAGGATTTTATTCTTTACCCACGTAACACCTAAATTATCAGTACTGCAATGTATGCACGGACACATACAGTAGGTATAATAAAAGTAGCAGGTCCTGCGTCATACTATGTTGGGGAAAAAAAAAACACTTGACAAGGAATAGATGAGCCAAGTGGCAGTACACACAGTTTCTGTGTAATCTATAAGTCATCACTGTCACGATGTTTGTCATCTGCTTTCTTCACTAGGGAATCATCTGAGTGAGGCAAAGTGCATGCGGGAAGGTGGCATTCAGATGAGAGATAACAGTGTTAGTTACCACGTGGAAGCCAAATGACACCGTGGAACAAAAAAGCCAAGGTACATTGCTTGTTTCAGAAAAACTAAAAACTCACCCCAGAGCTAAACATCATCCCACAGATCAGGCAATGGTGACTATAAATAGCTATCTTACTAGTACTGTAAGATACCCACCATGAGTTTGTCAAATAGAAGATTTAAGGATTACTTCTACACGTCCAAGTGGCTTTCTGTTTCTCCTGCATTAATCCAGTTCAGAGCAGGACCAACATGGAAAAGTTCATTTAAGACAGCCATAAGTATTAAAAATTGCAACAATTACAGTCTAAGAAGCAGTACCCTCAGCTGGCAGTCACACCTAGCACTTGATGCAGTGGGAACCCAGAAGTCACCTACTGGCCAAATGTACATGTGACAACTATACAAACCCTGTGGCCATAAGGCACAGACCCATTTCCCAAACCAGTCACTGTCATGCCTGAACAATCTCAGACATTCATCCCAGAAGACCAGTGTTCCTGCCAGAAATCCCCAGAACATCTTTTGAAAGAGATCAGGTTATTATGGAATAAGTTAATTCCTGGCAAAGGCTCGCTGGCTTCAAGCTTGCAGCAAAGATGAACACAGCCCAGTCCAATCTTTGTTCCTAAAAACATCCATTTTCTGCTCTCCCCATAGCTTCCTCTGAAGGCTGCTGGAGGAACAGGTCTCCGTGAGGGGGCTTATGGCAGAATGCGCAGCTTCACAGGAATACCAGCATGAAACACATTGTTTCGGGGTCTCTGGTTAAGTGCTAATCTTCTTCCGGATTTGGATGCCAGCCCTGATTATGAAAAGTATGCAGAAAACACAACCTCGCCATGTGATAGGAGCGCTTAACCCTCTTCCTGCTGGCACCTGCACTTCAGCACAAAGTTGCAGTGGGAACAGCAAAACCTCATTTCCACAGGCTGGCTGGTCTTTTGTCTTCAACTCAGTGCTTGCTGCCATCTCCTTTGGAAAGCCATGCTCATGCAACGGAAGGCTGCGAAGGATGAATGAGATTTCCACCAAAACCAGTCCCCTGGAAGCCAGTTTTGCACGGTGTCTGTCCCATTCTACCCAAGCACATGACTGGGCAGCAGCCACAACCACGTCAAAGAACAACGTGGGTTTATGTGCAGCTTCACAGCAGGAGGTTCAAGCTGATCTTGTCTGTGGGCCAGGAAGAAATAATCCCATCCCAGCACACTGAACAGCCAGGGGGTGGGCTTGAAGTGCAAGGGCGCACTTGTCCTAGCCCTTTCTTTGCTGAGCAATCAAGTAACTGTCACATGTTGCAGCAGGGACCAGCCACTGCCCAGAGCCTCATGTCCACTGCAGGAGCATCTGGCAGAAGGCACACCGTGTCTGGCTTCAGCTGCTGCAGGAGGGTCCCACTCACCTCCCTGTAGCCAGCCCTGCTGCATCCTCCCAGAAGCTCTAAAGCAGAAGGAGCCAACCTAGGGCACAGCCCTTTGCTCCCAAACTTCCTACAGCACCCTTGCCACTCTTTGAAGATGGAGATCAGACTACCGGGACTTGCTCACGCAAGAAGCCTAGAATCCTAACGAGCAGCATGGCAAATTCTCCGGGCTTTGAGCTTTCACACTTGGCAAGGAAGCTTTGCTGCCTCAAAGCTTCATCAACTGTGTGAAGTGCATAGCTCAGACATGCTCTGTGGGGCCTAGAGGAGGCACTTAATGTTCCTACAGAGGCGGCAAAAGCATCTTCTCTCCTAGATCAGCATCTGGTCTAAAGTATTTCTTAGATCAGCTATTAAGCACTCATTTCCAGAAAGAGGAATACTGCATTGCACCTAAAAGTGAGACAGACACCAAACCCCAGTTCAGGACCAATGCTTGGGGAACCAGGTAATGTGCTGGTCAGAACACAGATCCACTGATACTTCCACAGCAAAATCAGTTTAAAATGGCATGGCTACAGGTGGCTTTAGTCCGCATTCCTACCTTGGGAGAGCTGGTGGATGGTTTACTCTTTTCGCATGCAGACTAGAACTATCACCTGGAGCTGTAAAAATTCAAGGAATTTGGGCAGGGCTTAAAGAGTGAGAATGTGCTGCTTTGCCTTCCAACATAATAAGAGCTATTCAGAAGCTTCTGTATTTGCTCCAGCTCCAAATTCCACATGGCTGAGGAACTGGTTTCATGGTTGGCCTCAGCAATTTGCATCCAGCTGATAACAGCTGACATAGGTAAGAACACTCGGGGTGGACTGAAAATTGTGAAACTGAACCTGGAGTGAGTCCTGCCTTGAGCAAGTTTTGAGAGCACTCAATATTTGCATATGCAGAAGTTAAATAAATGAGGTGTGAACTGTTAAGATTTTGTCAAGTCTTTGGAATCATCAAGGACTGTCAGCTTGAAGATACCTCACCTCACCTCCTGACTATCTAGAACACTCTTTACAGACTGCAGTTACTGTTCCTATTGGAAGGGTAGCTGTTGTTGCAGTGCACTCCAGTTTCATGACAAATAAGCACCCTTAGAAAATCTTGTTAAGGATTCACATGAGAAGAAGTCATAGGAGAATGTGACTTCCCAGTCCATCATATGGAAAGGCCAGAAGGGAACACAAGCAGAACTATGCTTTGTCAGTACCTCGTGCTTTGCTCTAGTGTCCAGATAGCCTGCACATCCACAGAGGCACACTTGTCCAAAGGACAGCTCTTAGAACATGCTGTACCCAGTCCTTGCTCATTCCTGGAGAGCTGTTTCTTTAGATAGGACACATAGACAGAATCCACATCCCACACTCCCCTGCTCTGCTCAGAACCAGAGCAGGACTCACCTAGTGCGGGACTGCCAGAGCTCACTTCTCTTAAGAATTCAAATTAAACTCTGAAGAAAAATGAAACCCTTAAGTTACTCTCTACATGAAGGAGATGAAGATAACTATAAAAAACTTCATAACAAAAACAGTTTCAAAAGTGCCTTCCAATACCATATAATTTTGTTAATGTATCAGACCATGAAAGTCAGCAACCTACCTAAGCAGAACAACAATCTTCAACCTAAAGCATTAAGTGTCCCTCAGTAAAATGTCAGGTTATCCTTCCCCGCTCCTGTTAATCAAGGTGGGGCAATAAAAGAGAGAGAACAGAGGAGGAGAGAGTATTTGGGACTGAGAAATATAGGAAGAAAAAGAGGTATGAAAGAATACCACCTGAGGCTTTCAACTCAATGCAAAATTTAATAAAAAACTGTATGCCTCTGTGCATTCAATGTATGCTCTATGGCTGTATCACACCAGCAACTTGCTACAGCACACTACTGTACAACTTAGTTAGAAGAGTATGGAGAGAGGCACATCTCCACTTGCAATTTTGGAGTGACACGCCAAAAGCAGACAGCTGGAGCCAAAGACAACAAGTATGGAAGTGCAACTCTCAAGTGGTCTATTACTAAATCTCCCTCTGTAGAGAAGTGGGAAGCGCTCAAGCAGGGCATGATAGGGTTCAAGGCAGCACCTAAACCAGACAGAAAATCAAATGCATGGTGCTAGAACAGAAGAAGGAATTTAGAATATTTTTTCATTTGAGTGAAGAGAGTTGTTGTAAGCAAGTATCACAGAGAAGCAGTTTTTATTTGCCATTACTGATACAAGTGGCTTTAGGAAAACATTTAAAATCCATTCTTATCTTGTCAGCTCTCGCAGCCTTGCAATGTCTGGGAGCCACACTCAGTGATTAGAGATCTGCAGTGCAAGGTACAGGAAGGCAAAGAAACAGCCCTTTCCTCAGATACCTTACAGGCTACCAGCAAGCACAGCAATTGATGGGAAGAAGACGCAGACAGAGGCAGGAGTACAAAGAGGCAGACTGCTGCTCAGGCCAGCAGCCAGCAACCATGGTACAGCCTGGGGTCCATCCCACAGGTCTTCCTGAGCACATGGCAACAAACACAAGATCAGTATTCCACAACGCAGTGACAACAGCAGACTCCTGGGGCAGTGAGGCATGTACACAGACAGCAGCACCAGAGGTTGACAGCATGCACAAGACCTAGAAGAGTGACAACACCTCTGTCTTTGTCACCTGAAACTCAGGAAGAAAACTCTCTAACTCCAGTGTAACCTATGTCACCCTCCCAATCTAAATCCATGGCACACAGCATGAACTCACAGAGGTCTTTTCTCAGTTCTTTTCAGCTGCTTGGAGCCAGGATGCAGACTGAGATCTCGTTGCACCTCAACTCTCCAGCACCAGGCAGGAACAAAGCCCAGAAAAGCAGCAAGGTGATGGCTGAAGAGCAAAAATGAAAACTACAACATGATTTTTTTGTTGTTGTTTGCATTTTAACACCGCCTTCACAATGAACAGACTCTCCATTTTTCTGACTTTATCTCAGGCCAAATACTACAAATGAATCCCCTGCTCACTTGCTGAGCTCAGTGAACCTGTTGGCTGATGGCTGGCAGCTGGGTAAGTAGGTATTTTACTTTGCCTTGGAGGAGGCATTGAGCCTGCTGCAAGGTTGGTTTATTACATGGTAAAAAACAAAAAAAAACAAAAAAAAACACCTAGCATTAAGTTCTGCTTATTACACCTTCCCCACTGCCAGCAGCCTCACACTCTTTGGCAGGACAGGTAATGGGAAGGCTCTTGGCTGACAGAGAAGCAGCAGATCACCACGTGCCAGCCGCAGCCACTGTGCAAAGCTGAGATTCCTCTCACATGAAAGAAGTAAGCCTCATGCCTCCCTGTGCTGCTTTAGGCAGATCAAGGAGCCAAGCAGTTGGTGCTAAGCAAGGACCCAGTAAGTCAAAAAGCCTCAAAGCATTCCCAGCTTCAGCCAAAGCAACCTTGAGGACTTGCTAGTTCACCTGCATGGGGTCCTGAGCTCCCACCAGCTGCAAGAAACCCAATAGCACCAAGTTCATGCCGGCACTCCCCCACCCCTTCCCAGACCTTCAGTGGTCACTGCCTTTTACAGCACAGCAGGTAAAAGTGGTTCCAAGCTCTGCAAGCTGCAGAAGGTATTAGGCTTCAAGTGTTTTACTTACTGTAAGCAGTTCACTAATTACATTAGTAATGATTGGATTACAGACAGTTAACAGCTTTAAAGAAACAAGACATTATAGGAGGAGAAGGGAAATATTGCTCAGGGTCTGGGCTGAAAGCTTCCATCAGATTTCAGCAATCCACCCATGCTTTAGGAGCTGGCTGGGTCAGGCTATTTGCAACAGGCTCCAACAGCAAGGCATGGTGTAACATGTCACTAAATGACAGGCTGGTGCACTAAAATTATTAGTGTTGCAGGAGGTGTGCTCACAGGAACAGACAGTCCCCTGCTCATTCGCTGCCTCCACCAGCTTCAATGCCTCCAAGTGAGCAGGCCCAGAAGCCTGCAGACAGGCGTGCGCATGCTGCTCTGCTGAGACAGTACCATGCCTATGATGCTATGTTTCAGCATGCAGCACTGTGACTACAGGCACTTTAGATACTCTTTAGTAGAGGCCCAATAGCTTCAACCAAGCAGCCAGATGCAAAAATCCACAGTATCAGGAGCCAGAAGCATTCATCAGAAACAGCAGCTAGAAATCTCCTTTCCCTAGCAATTTTTGCCAGTGCTGGAAGAACAACATTAATTCCTTCATCTCTTCAGTTCCTAAAAGTTCACACAAGGTACGTGTGGGCCTTGCCCAATGAGAGCCAACCCCTTCTGTCCTCACCACTGTTCTCCCCTCTGTACCCAGCCCAGGCAGAGCAGACCCTTGTTCCACCCACAGCCACCTCCAACGCTGCCACCTACCCCGAGTGCCTCCCCAGCACCCCTCCCCTGCCTATTGCTTGGTCTCCTCCTCCTCCTTCCTGCTGAGATCTTTGGCTGAGTGCTGGCAGAAACTTGGTTTGGTGTTGCTGGCTGGAGGGTGAGGATTTCTGGCAAGAACAAACAGCAGAGCTGGGCATCCTGCCCAGGGTGAGTTCACACTTGGCTCCCCACAGCTGGAAATAGTCTCATCCCTGGCCAGCATTCCCCAATGGCCCAACAAAGCCCAAGGAAACAGCAGGTTTCCATGCACTGGCCATTTGGTGGCAAGTTGGTGAGTGTTGATGAACATAACCCCTGCGCTGCCTGCACCCAGCCGTCTCCATGCAGAGCAGCCACGTGTGGCTGTTAGAGGGCACACGGTGAACAGGCACACCGCTGCCTGTGAGGTGGTGTAAGGCTATGTGCAACCAAGAGTGATGCTTCCTGTACAGATGCTCTTTCTTCCACAAGCAGAATCAGAGGGAAGGCGAGGGCTCGAACAAGTGTGCTCCTGCACCCTTCTGCCCACTGCACTCCTGCAGCAGGGCTGCCACACTCTCCTCCTTCCTCAGAGATCTCATCTCCCAGAGCAGATAAAACATGTAGAAAACTCACCTGGAAGCATGAACACATTTAAAGAGCTGCAAATGCTTTTGGCTGCAATCAAAATTTTCCTACGGAAATTAAGTATTTTCCTGTGATAAAACCTGGCACAGCCATGGTCTAAGCAGCTATAAACAAAGTGCCTTTTCTTTTACATTGTGCAGTTGAGAAATACACTTATTTGCTTTTTTGTGAACTCAGGTTTTTTTGTTTTGTTTTGCTGGGTTTTTTTTGGAAGTTTTTTTCGAGTTTTCTTGGAGACATGTAACAAGCAGATTTAATGAGGGCTATGTTAAAATACCCAAAGGGGATGGCAGGTAAGCATGCCATGCAGCAGAAGAAACTGCTACTACAGAACGCAGGAGCCCAGCCAGGGATCTCAGCCCTGGGCAGGCTCATCACTTTCCATGATGAAGGAAAGTGCTCTGCTGGGTGCAGACACCATACATGGATCTCTCTCTGCCTCATCTCTTGGAGGCCTTTACAGGCGAGCTCCTGGAGCAAGGATGTAACAGCACAACTTCCATTTACAGCAGCAGCAAGTTACTGCTCGGCAGCATACACTGCAGGGAGCAGCCACAAGTGCCCTGACTGCCTGATGCAAAGACCATGGAAAACCAGAGTCCTTCCTCAGCTTCCAACTGTCCATGGATCAGCACCTCTGTAGGATGGGAGGGAGAGTTGTCCTCAGAGTTGGAAACCGAAGCATGAATTTTCTGTGAGAAAACTCTCCAGCACAGCAGCAATCCAGCATTCGGTTCATGAAAGGAGTGGAACAAACAGCCCATCCACAGTATGCTGTTTGGCACAGAGATGAAAGATTTTGCAAGAGTCCCCTTAAAAATGAGGGCCAAGCATGGGACGTGCAAGCAGAGCCTGTTTGTGCCAACCTGAAAGACAGCAGTGACTCTCAGAGCCAGGCCTTTCTGCTCAACAACCGCCCACCATCAGCTAGGAGGGCTTAGATTACATTTCCAGGCCAACTTCTTTCCCTGTTTTGAGTCCCTCCTCACCCAGCAGCACCACTCAGCTATGAGATGGCTGTATAGTAAAACCAACAGCTAAAGCACCAGCTAGCTGGTACAATTCATCCTGCCTTCTCACTGACCGCACAGGCCATCCAGGAGGACAGGGAACAAGTTGTTGAAGTTTCCCCTGCAGCACCATCTGCCTACAAATTATCCACATTGTCACGCTCCCATAAGACTGCCCAGAAGTGCTAGATCTCACGCATTCAAAGGTTGACTTGAAATCACTCCCACATGAACAACAGGAGACATAGGAAGACTTGTGTCAGTCCACTGCAGTGAGTGTACATAGGCAAGGCATGGCCTTTTCACCCGCCAGCACATCCCACTCACAGCAGAATTTCAAATCCAGTGCAATGGAAAGGCCACACCACAGGGATGAACTCATTTCCAGGAGGCTTTCAGTCCACGTAGATAGAACAACAATGAGCCATCCGAATGAGAGACCAAAATCCTTACTGTTTAATCATGCATAACCCGGTCCTGTCATTGGAAGCTGTTTCAGTGTACTGACAGCAAAGGAAGTCTCTGCACAGCCTTGATCATGCTGTTGTGCTTCCAAAACAGCAATACATACAGAAGAGAGAACAACTGCAGGTGAAAGTATCAGTCAGCTGCAACACTGGCACAAGGGCTGCCTTACAAAGACCTGACATAGGCCTTACCAGTGGAATGCACTCATCGCCAGTTGAGTAGGAAGGACACAACAAATGGAAACTGAAGTAGGAACAAAATGGTTCTGCTTTACTGTCCGATAGGGTGCTAAGAGGCTAAACTGGCACCAGGCCATACCACAAACATCCTATCGGCCAAGTTCTTGCTCTGATGCACTGAGGAATGACAGCAGGGAAGATGACAGCAGAGAACAGGAAACTAGCTCATATAGTAATCATATTAATGCCACTGGGTTCACTCACTTTAGTATTTTGGGGGGTTGGCCCACAAATTCCTCAGTTGCACCTCAAGAATCTGGGTGACTGTTCAGAACCAGGCAACTGATGTACAGTACAGGAGAGGTCAAAATGCAGCGGTGGACAGTCCTGCAGATGTAGGTAACACAGACTGTGTGATATGACGTGTGCCACACTGAAGGTCCTGCTGCTGACAAAACTATCTCATACTCTGCACCAATTCACCCAACAAATCCAAGTTCTGTTAACGTTCTTCAGCCCCAGTATCCCAGAAACAAGCAAATTTTAGGCTCAAAGTCACCTCTTCTTAGGGGTGTTTCTTGTTAAGATCACAGTTTTTCCACTGAGCAGCTGCCAAGCACACTACTTCCCCCTTTACAGAAATCAGCTACAATTTTGAGAGAGGGAAGGTCTTTACATTGCAGTACAGGATTTGTAGAAGTCATGCTAAGCATATTCTTTACGGTAATCATCACATTTCTAATAGCCACATGTGGCAAGAAATCAGCTTTTTTAATACAAAAAGGTAGAGTAAATTCTGTTACACTCTATTTCACATCCTCCCTCTCTGACACCACTGCTTGGACTGTACTAAATGCCACTAGAAATCACAGCAATATATCCAACAAGCCCTGGGTTGAACACATTATAAGTCCACTCCACTCTATTTGCTGTAATTTAGCAGCTCCCCAGGGTTTCCCCAGACAGAGTTCCAGTGCCTTTTCCACAGCATCTGCTTTTCACGCCTTACCATGAGCAGGAGCATAGCCATCCCCTGCTATGAACTGTGCCCCAGGGAACGGCTGTGGTGTCAGAGACAGCAGTGATAATGCACAGGCAGCTGGAAGCACTTTCAGTCATCCTCCTTTGCACCTCATGCTAAGTTTCACTTTCTCTGTCACCTCTATTTGTGCCAGCGTTAAGAACTCTAGTCCAATGTCTTAAGTAGGTCGCAAGGAGGCTGCAGAGAGAAGCACTGAGGCTTAGAGACTGGCTGAGAAGGCTGACCAAATGCTACCGCTCCTTCCTCCCGTCCTTCCTCCCGTTTGAAATACGTGGGATGTGGTGGGCTGTGAAATTGCATCTCACATGCAAAGAGCAAAATCCTCAGGAGCAACTGGGGCTCCTTAAGATGGATGGTGGTCACTTCAGCATTGCTAAGAGCAGGCAGCATTCACCTGGGGCTTCTGAGAAAGTGATGTAAGAGCTCATGAAAGCCAAACACTTACTGAGCAGATTCACTGATGCACATTCTTACGACTACACTTGATTTTCATAGCAAGGGAATGCCACCCCACACAGAAGCACCCATTTCCTTCTAAAGGGACAAGTTCTCACCAGACAGCCAAGAAAACTGAAGTTCCTGCTTAAAGACAGTCTCTGCAGCAGGCTAGCAGGGCAGATGCCTCAAGCTACATCAGGCAGCAGCACAAGTGGTCAAGGAGGAGGACAACATCAGCCTCTGTATCAACAGCCTTATCTCCAAATCACACGCACAAGAATTTAAACCCATGGCCTGAAGCGGTCAGCAAGTTCCTCAGACAGACACATTTTAATCCCTGGGATGGTAGTTGGATGCCTTTGAGGTATTTCACTCTTCCCTAGAGGATAAGGAGTACAAGCAGTTCAATCCAGTTTGGTGAGCATCTCTGCACACCTGCGGCTCTTTGGGATCAAAGAACCCGCAGTCTTCTTTTTAACCTATGCCTGTTTGCTCCCCAGTTTCTCCCTTACGGAGATGCCAAATAGGTAAGTCACTGCAAAGCCTGCATCCCTCATGCATCAGGAGGCGATGATGAATAATAACGTTCTTGTCAAAAACCCACAAACCTCACTTCCTGACGAAACCTGATCACAGAGAGCAAGAAGCAGCTCCCACACTCAGGGCAAAGCAGCTGATCTACAGAGCCAGATATTTATTTCCAGAGACCCCCTACAGCAAGTTCTGAGTGTTTTAAGAGCAAGTATTTGGCAACAAGCTACCTATGTTAAACAGCAAAAGCTTGCTCTGAAAGATAACAGATACCTGGTCACCTATTTTGCCTGCCTGTATGACTGCAAAACAGCAGCCCAGTGAGCAGCCTTCAACATTCTGCCATTCTGCTTCCGCACTGGTATCAGTCTGTGCTAAACAAGGCACGGAGAATCCCTACGTGCATCAGGGCCAGCCTTCCTACAGCACATCCACACCTCAGAGAGGTCCACCTCTCGCCATGACCCATCTATTATCATCAGCGTCACTCACACAGAGGGAGCCCAGGGACCAGAGCTGTACATTCATTTATTTCACTGCTGAAACTGTGGTGGGACTGAAAGGGATATAAGCAAGCAGCAGACAAAGTGTAGCAACACATCTCCATGTGGGTCCACAGCAGAACCACAGCTGCCCAGAAATCCAGGCACCCTGCTCCAAGTAGGCCATCTGGAAGGGTGCACACTCAAACCAAGGCAACTGCACCATCTACGTTTGTCAGCTATTAGTCACACACGTATCACTTGGTACGAGACTGTTATGAGCAGGCCTGGAGGTGGGGTGTCTCCACCAGGGATCTGTGCTACGTTTAACGAGCATTTTCTATTCTTAACGACCAGACACTGAGGCGATTAGCACAGCAAAATTCAAATCATAACAAGAGCAGCAAGACCTGCTGGATGCAGGCACAGCAGGGCTATGAGAGCCATAGGTTTTTGTACTCATGTGCATCTTTGGGTGTATCTCACACAGAGGGGTTTGGGAAATAGTCATCTGCTTTGGGGAATTCCAGCAATTGCATGAATAACTATACTTAGCACTCCTTGAGGGCAGGAGAGGTGCTTCCAAACACCTTGCTATCATTGCTTCAGTAGCAGTGTGAATCTGAATGCTCCAGCTCTCTCAAGCAACAATACCATTTTACTGATACATCAGCACAGAAGCACCAACCTGCAGAGGCAGAGCAGCACTGGATAGAGACAAGGCATGTTTCTTTCTCTGGTATTTTAAAGAAAAGCATTCCCACCATTCCTTACTGAAGACTCCGCACTGAAGTCATATATGGCCGTCTTCTACATGCTGCAAATAAACACTACTTCCTACTCACATTGCCAAATCAGCAGCTGTCAAGTCAAAAAGCAATTCAGCATTTAAAGGGGATTTTTGCCCCTCAGCTCTGCAATTTGGGCATGTCATTTCAGGTCACATTTTAAAAGAAACCCTACATAGCGTGAACCCTGAGCAGCCAAGTCCGCAGAGAGAGTGCACAGCAAAACCAGGAGTCTCCCCAGCACTATGAAACCCCAGACACTGGGTCCCAGCAGCACTAGCATCACCCCTGTGCTGTTCTCCATATTTCAAGCACTACCCCAGACAGCCAAGGCTGCTGAACCCATCCCTCAGGACAGACAGCGAAGCTACTGAGAGCTCAGAAACTCGTCCTCCTTGCAGCATAATGTTCCTGTTGAGCACAATACTAAAACATGTATCAGCAGTTCTTCCTGCTTCTGAGGCCTGCCACGAGGCTCCACTGAGCCTATGAGGCTGAGGGACAGGGAGATGGATTCAATTCTTCTCTGAGCAACATCCCCAGCCTGTCTGCTTCCCAAGCTCAATTGATCCCAGCTGCACAAGGCAGACAGGGTTGCACAGCAGCAGAGATTCCCAGCCTGCAGGGCCTCACCAACCTGGGACGTGACTGGCTGGACTGAGACAAGCAGCAAAGCTCAGCTGCTTCCCACAGACATCTGCTCTCTGGCTGACCAGAAGTGCCACCACTTCAGAGATACTACCTCTACTCCCAGACAGTTCCTAAGCACCAAAGTTTCAGTGTTTCACTGAGTGGCACCGGTAAAATCATAATATTACAATTACATATCAAATTCTAATATTATAATTTGAGAGAACTTAAATCCCTGCACAGACAGATTTCCTCATATCTCTTTCCCAGTATGGAAGTTTCAGAGTCTACTATTTTTAAGATTGGAAACAGAGCCTCACTCATAGGAAGCCCTGTGTCTTCTGCATGCAGGCAGTGAAACACCAGTGTTCTCCCATCTATACAAGCCATTGACTGATGGCGGAGCTGAAACAGGCACCGCAATTTCTAAGAACTTATTGTCCAAACACCTATTTATGTGGGCAGAAAAACCCCATCTAAGTTCAAGACTCATAAATAGCAGAATTAAGCTCACAAAACAGTATCTCAGTACCCTTACAAAGCAATTTTCTTCTCAAAACTCACTGCTCTTTTATTTCAGACAGCCAGGCTTTTAAAATTTCTCTAGCTGTTCCTTGGATGGGGAAGAACCCACGACACATCCGCCTAGTAGAACAGCCCAAGACTGAGCCAGAGGGAGCCAATGGGAACACTTGGGAGGCACAGATCTCTACAGTTCCCTTTGGTAAGGCATCCATCACCAGCACAGAAACAAACATGTAACCATAATTACTGCAACAATTTAATTTTGTTGGCGAGAAGTGTTACTGCACTGCACTGTGCCCAGTATGTACTGTTAGCTCCCCATCCTCAGGAGGAGGCAAACACCAAGGCCCAGCAGGGCTTTTAGCTGCATTCAGAGAGGAGCAGGACACCAACACCTACACAGCCTGCCCAGGCTGCAGCCCCATCAGCAGCCCCTTAGAAGGAAGTGCTGTCCAGCCAGACCCCACCTTCTTACCCACAGGCACTGGAGGGATGGGCCATGGCCAAGCTACAGATTTGCATTCACCACAGAACAGCTTCAAAGGGAGAAACATCCCAGTGACCACAGTGCAAAAGAAACAGTGTTCAACAAGCCAGAGAAGGACACTCTGCCCACCACGTTCACTGGCAGCGGATGAACATCAGAAGAAACTGGCTTGGACTGTTTCAGAGTACACATGCGAATACCTTCAAAGTCTTCTCTGGCTTTTCCCCTCTACACAAGTAACCCAAGTTAATACAGTGGCTCTCTGTCCCCCTCTTGTGATAGGATCAAGAGGACTGAACATCTCCTGGAAGGAGGGAATTAAAAGAAAACAGGGCCTTTGAGACACGTACCACTTGTGTTTTGGGACCAGAGGTTTGACACCTGCTTCCAACAATCATGTCAGTGTCCCTCTCTGCATAAAATATTCTCACCACCCTCACTACCCCACGAAGGGGGAAAGCCCAACTGTATGACACCCATTTTCCCTCACAAGCTGTGATCAACAACCGCCCATCCTGACCCAGGCCCTATGAGCTGCTCCCGGCTGCATATGGGCCAGACACGGGGGCAGCTGGAGATACAGGTCACGGGTAGGACTAGAGATACGGGCTGCGGCCAGGCAGCTTTCTTGGAAAGGGAAGAACTTCCTTCCCAAAAGGGGCAGAGCTGGGATGGCAGATGAGCCACACAGTGCTTACAGCCGAGAGAGACTGCACTCCACCTTCTTCTTCGTTGAAATGTAAGCTCATGCACCTGAGCTTTCTCCACTAAGCACCCTTGTTCATATGTTTTATTCTTATGCTGTCTCCCCTCACCGTGCAAGCCTCCCCAAGCGAAGAAACTGCTGACAGTAGCTCTATGCCTCTCCCCTCCAATTAACTCATAGGGCTCCAGGGGAAAGCCTTTCCAGCAGCAGTTTTGGTGGATATGCACAGGAGAACCTGAAAATCCTCGGTCTGAAAACCGAGGAGCGTGCTGGAGAATAGGAAGGAGAGGTGCCGGAGAAGAAGAGCTTTCTCAGCGGCAGTCCCTCCTCTCTGCTCGCTCCCCGTTCCTTCCAGGAGCACAACCGTAGTATTTCACTCGCTCCCGAGCGCTCCGTGCTCCCAGAAGGGCGGTGCAGGGCTCGAGGCGCACACCTGGATCCCGGACGGCCGGGAGCAGCGCTGCCACCCCAGATGCCCCCGCCGCGGCCGGGCTCCGTTCCGCGTACGGTGCTGCTGGACCGCTGCCCGACGGAGCGGCTGCGGCGGAAACGTTTCGGGGCTCAGGATATTCCCCGAGAGGTCTAACGCGGGATGCTCCGGGCTTAGAGGAGGGGGAAGGATAAAATAACGAGGAAAGAGCGAGGCTGCAACTCCGCCGAGCTCCCTCCCCGCCACCACCCGCAAGTTTTAAAAAAAAAAAAAGGGCCGAATGTTACCATTTTTGGACATGAGCTCCGCGCAAGCCCTGCCCTACCCCACACCATTCAAACGGGCGGCGAGGCACCCTCCTGCCGCCGGAGCCGCCCGGGAGCGGCCGCTCCGCCGCCGCCGCCCCTCCCGTTCCCGGGCCGCTCCGGGCCGCCCCAGGGCGCACCTGCGGCCCCGGCCCGCCCGAGGCGGGGGGGTGGTGGGGGAGAACGGGGCGGCCCCGCTCGGCACCTGCCCGGCCCACCCCGCCGCGCTAAGGGGCCCGCGAGCCGCGCACCTTCCGCTGTTGCTTCTCCCAAGCCGGGTCGAGGAGCAGGTCCCGGTCCCAGTCCTCCTCCGGCTGCATGTAATCGTTGGTCTGCTGCGGGTCGTAGTGATGATCCATGGCGGCGCTCTGTTTGTCCGATCTGTCCGTTTGTCCGTCCAGCTATCCGCAATCGCGCGCACACACGCTCTCCCCGTCCCGTCCCGGCGCTGCCCGCTGTGCCCGGCCCGCGGCCGCTCACCTCGAGCAGGCGGCGGCGGCGCCCGCTCCCTCCCCTCAGTTTCAGCCGCGGGGATGAGCCGAGCCGCTCGCCCGCCTCCGCCCGACTCTCATTGGCCGTCTCCCGGCGACGACGCCCCGCTCATTGCTCTCTTTACCCGTCCGTCACGATCAACTGCCCCTACCATTGGCGGGTTGAGGGCGCCCCGCCCCGCCCCAGGCAGCCTCCCCCGCGGCGGCGGTGTCCGCGGGCTCGGCGCGAGGGAAGGCGGCAGAGCGGTTCGCGTCGGGCGCGGTGTGGGGCCGCGTACGTCGCAGCGGCGGAGGGGGAAATGGCGGCTACGGGTTTTGGGCGGGAGCGGGACCCGCCGTAAGGGGGCCAGAGCAGCTGGCCTCCGGCCGGACCCGGAGCACCTCTGCCCCGGAGCACGGATGGCCTCACGGTGGTCCCTCTGGAGCTTCCCCCACCCTCGTGGTTTAAACACGTTGTTGGGTTACACCTCTCCAAACGTGCCGCTCGGTGAGCGGTGTTGCAGCGTGTTCCCGGGATGCTCAGCACCACGGAGATCCAAATCCCGAGGCATACAGCGCTCTTCTGTGATGCTGAACCTCGTGCTTTCCTGGCAGTTGTGCTAAAAGCTGCTGTCCCACAGTCACAGCGTGCCTGCTTACTGTGCAACGTACAGCGCGACCTCCTTGCTGCTCTATAGTGCTACCAGCAGAAAAACGCTTCTGATCACCAGCACCTGCAGCCCTATACGTGTACCAGTCACTTCTTGTAAAGGATGGATGATTTAACGCACAGCGTCAGTGCAATAGAATGCAAAGAAATCAAGAACTGTGGTGTTTCTTGGGTATTATTAGAGCTTCTCCTAATCATCTTCCCTTTTTACTTCCTTATCTTCAATTCCCAAAATTTTTCCATGGGTTTTTGGGAAATACTTTAATTTTTCACTCTTTATCCTGACTTTTTTCAAGGGCTCCATAACAAAACTGAAAGTGTTCTTGGCCAGAGTTTGTGAACTTACGGGTAGCTGCCAGGGCAGAAAAATAAATAAATGCTCTAAACTCAGGCTTGTTCCCGGATCCACTTGACACTACGCCCTTGTGAGGAATACCAGCTCTACAAAAGGGAACAGAAGAGCTCACAACAGGGAGAGGGTTGCAGGGCAGCAGCAGGAACAGCAGAAACTGGTGCTCCTGACCAGATGCCTGTAGCCACAGCTGTGTTCTGGTTTTCCTCATTTAGTTGCCTTTAGTCCCCTGGAGTTCTGCTCTGTACAAGACTGCTGCTGACTTCCTTGGGCATCATTCAAACAGGTCTCCAGCAAGGTCCTTCTCATCCAACAAAGGGGGAGGGCCATTTCCCAGACAGCAAGCAGAGCCACCGTGGGAACAGCTGGCCCTACACCCCACTTCTCCCGCCTGCAGCACACTAGAAGAGGAAGGAGCCAAGGGCATTTCTGGTTACAGTCTGCTGCTCTTTTGCTTTGTGCTTAGCACATTAGCGACAGGTCACGAGCTTCCCTGGGGAGATACCTGCTTTCTTGAAAAGAACACCATAAGCTTCTGTAAGGAGGCCCAGCAGCTGGGCTGGGGCACTGCACAACAATGCACGAGGCTGTGTGGAAGTAGTCTTTTATTCTGGGAACTCTCACAGCCAAGTTTCATCATTTATATTCTGCAGATAATTCTGAAACCTTGTTGCTCTGGGATTTAGCACTTAAATTTGATCAGCTCACTGCAGGAGATGCCTGGTGCCCAAAGATTGCGTACAATATGTGATTTTAAGGAGTACCACAGGATAATGGTGTCCATACTGGTCATCCAGGGATAGCCAGGAGTAAGGCAAAAAAGGAAGAAGCAAGGCACAGACACTGCGTTTTAGAGGAAAGGGAGAAGGGGCCTAAATGAAACTCTTATGTACAAAACCTCTTTGTACTGGGAATGTATTCTGTGACCATGTGTGACGGTTGTTTACCTACTTGCCTTTGCTTTTTCCCTTCTGCTCTGAAGAGGAAGGTGTTTACTGTGGAAGGAGCATTACATGTGAGCCAAGCCTGCTTAACTCAGGCAGCTGCTGAGCTGGTGCTGGACAGGGATGCTGAGATAGAATCAGACAGATGGTAGCTGACCTATGGAACCTATGGTTTGGGCACAGGTACCTCCAGCTGCTCGTGGTTAGAGCTTCCCATTTTTGTGTTGTACCTGCCAGTTGTCCTGTACTGAGGGGCAAGCCTTCATGGGCTTGTTTGCTCAGACCTTTTGCTTTTTGTCAGAAAGGATGTCCCACTTCATAGTCCTGGCACAGTTCTTCTGCGTGGACCAAATATAAGTGCAACAAACCTGGCCGTAGAGCAAGTATGACAGGCTTTGGAGGGAAGTGCAGTGAAGTCCTGTGAAAGGGAGCAGCAGCATGATGGCAGCCGGAAGACAAGTGCAGAGATTAGCCTCTTTCCAGCTCACCCTCATAGAAAGTCTTTTCTCATGAGAGAATCACTGACCTCTCATTAGTTAGCTCCAGCTTAAAAGCTTCACTTAAATTCCCTTCCCTTTGCTTTGATGTTCTCTATAATTGCGGGTCTGCAATCTTCTAGAATAAAGCATGAAAACAGCAGTGCTCCTTACCTGCAGCTGCACTGGAGCAGTGGTCCCCTCAGGCTGCGTTCTGCGGAACCCCTTTCTGCCCAGAACTGGGGATGACTTTCCTGGCAGGCTCCAGCAAGTGAGAAAACTATAGAAAGCAATGGATGGTAGAAATGTGATATGCTGCCAAATCCCAACTGCTGCTTTCTGGCTTTTCCCAGGAATCCCATGCCTGTAAGTGCACATATTCGTCAGTGTCACTGGGACACGAGGCCACCACATTCTGCTCCCCTTAGCTATGGGATGGAGTGCTCTGGCTTTGGGAGCCGAATGAACAGCAGTTGGAAAGAGTCCAAAGAGAAGTAACAAGGAGGCTCAGAGGTCTAGGAAGCTTGCCTGACCTTTGAGGGGGGACTGGGAGAACTGGTCTTGTTTAGTCTAGAAAAGGAAAAACTGAAGTGAGATGCAGTAACAGACCTCAAATATGTAAAAGTTTACTGCAGAGCGCAAGGCAATAAACTGTTTGCTATAGCTGCTGAAGGACCTGCCAATGGTCAGCAAAGCTAACCACTCAAGTACACCAGAAAATAAAGCTGCTAAAGACTTTAAAGAACAGGTAGAGAGCTATAAGAACAGGCTGAATTTCTTGAACAGCAGTTCCTGCCATGAATCTGAAGGATGGGAACTGTGTCACCTTCCAGGGACCCTTGCAGCACTGTTTCATAGCACTGCACCACAGTCTGCTTCAGAGGGTAACAGAACAGATGCAACGTGACATGGTTGTATAGCGACTAGTGATGTTGGAAAAGTAAATACAGCTGCTGGGAAAAGGCAGGTATGTAAAATGTAAAAGCAGACACATGGAACCTGACCTAGACTGTCCCATTAAGATGTCCATGTGCAGAACACATGGCAACAGAGCTGCGGCAGGAGCTGGACTCAGCTGAGAGTGGTGACTGAGGTGAGTGGGGAAAAAAATACATCCACACGTTTCTGTACGTTTATACAGACAAAGACTGCTTTAAATCCACTTTCTAACAAAGGAAGATGCAGTCCTCCCATGTTAAGGCCAACAGCAAAATTCACCATCACAATTCCAAGTGCTGAAATTAGGTGCTTCACTCCTAGTTTTCACTTTCAAATGTGACTCTCGTGGCCACTCCATATCTCATGTTTTTAGCATAAATCATTTACTTCAGTAGTGAGACAGATCACAGTGATATCTGACTGCTGGCAGCAAGATGTACCTACAATCAGTGCTCAGGTATGAGGCCATAATGATGTAAAGAGCTGAGAAAATGCAGATCTATAGGACTGAAGGGACCTCACCCTGAATGTCAACAAATAGGACTAAGAGCTCTTAAAAATGGGAGTACTAATTCTTATCTGTTAGCAGCAGTCTTCAGGACACACAGCTCTTGTAGCATCACCTAGTGTCCAGGGGCCGGCTTGGGAGATTAGAGATAAACAGCTGAGCTCTAGATTTTTGGCATCCACAGAAAGTCATCCTGCATTCATTATGCTTTTCTCCTAACCAGTCCACTCCTTCTGTTGTATTTTTCTTCATAGAGTGAGAGCTACAACATTCAGCTACCCCACATCAAACCATACAATGCAAAGTCACCTCCTTCGTCAGAAATCTTTCCATTCAGGAAGCAGCAGCAAACTTCACTCCCTCATGTTTGCAGCAGATCCGCTGCAGAAAGATGATACTCGTAGAGCACTGCATCCAACACTGCAAAATGGAGTTTGAAGGCGACACATGGCAAGTGAGAAAGTGCCTGTGAGCAGCACCAACAGCACAGGGCACAGCCAGGAGCAAACAAGATCAGCTGCTCTCCTCAGCTTCCTTTAATCTCTTCTCTAGTAGGATTTCCCCTTCCTCGCCATCTTCTCACATGATGCACACCTGTGATCTCACTTGTGACAAGGCTCCAGGCCAGCAACACCAGTCTGGGGCTCCCTGTAGTGCTTTGCCTCTGATGTTTTTTACTGAACAATGCCTCCCTGCTCGTGTCTTCCCTCTAAGTCTACTGTGAAACGAACTTTGAACCACAGCAAGTGAAGAGGGTCATGAAAAACACAGCCAGGGACGCTTGCAGGCTGAGGGAAGGAGGCTCCTTGAGCTCTGCAGCCAACACAGGTTCTGGGCTGCGACAGCCTGCAGCCCCACAGGCGCTCCACAGCCATGGCCCAGCAGCCAAGGGAAGGGCCTCAGGGGCCATCTCCAGTGCCTGGAGTCTGGCTCCTGTCTCCTCATTGCTCATCCCTAGTTCTTTGTTTTTTTGGTTTTTTTTTCCAGTGACTTCATCTCAGATGGCATTTTTACTGCGGTAATTCCCGTGATAACTGAGCCCGAAGGTATTTGGAAGCAGAGTTTCAGAAAATCTCAGCAGAAAGCCTCCCGTGGCCGATGGCAGTGCACAGGGCCTGGGGCTGAAGACATCAAGGGTTTTCCTCTTGCAGCAGTCACTGCGCAGGCTATGTGCAGTGTACCAAAGTGCTGTGGCTAGAGAAGCTGAGCTAACAAGGCGTAAGGCTCAGAAAGGTTCATTGGTTGGCTGTAGTAAGGAGTCATTCATGTCCCGTGGATGACAGCTCTAAATTATAATCCCTTTTTCTCTACAGCAACACCCAGATGAAAGGAAAACTGTTGTGGGACATTCCGCCTCTGTGTTTATAAAGACAGTTAGATTCTTTTTGAAAGGCAGATATTTTTTGAAGGGGCAAATCTGTGAAAAAATCAAGAGGGCTGCCAGAGGTGTAAAGCGAACAAACAATATCTTTTGTGAATCACTGTGAAACATGCTCTTCTTTGCTGCAGAACTAGACAAAGCAAATCATTGCAACTACAGTGTGTCCTAATGTTCACGACAATCTCAGGTACAGAACCAGAAAACCACTCTCAGATAAACAATTCGAGTTCTCTGCTGCTAGATATCCACTTGCAGCCAATGAAGCATGCCTTAATATCCATCTCTTTTTTTCTTTCATACCCAAAGTACCTGAAGTACTGGGAGTGCCTCTGAAGAAGAATGGGAATAGAAAGCAATAAAGAGCAAACATTTGACTAGTACCTCAGGGAATTTACATGCGAATTATTCATTTGCAAACCACTGCCAAGCCCATGCCAAATTCTGCCCCAGTACTACAGAAATATAAACTTGTTGCTGAATGGCTTTTCTGGGGATTTCTGGTTCAGTTCTGACCTCACAGCAGCCCTTTGGGTCATCCTTTGCAGGAAGAGTCAAAGAGAAGCAATTTCCATGATCGCTCTGTGCACATACTCTGTTCCACATACTTGTAAAATAAAGATAAATATGAGTACACAATTAATAAAGATAAATATTTATCTATTGCTTGAATCAAGGTTCCATTTTGGATTTGGAAAAACGTCCCTCGTACTCGGTTTGGCTTAGTGCCATTGCTTGACTTGAGTAAGAGGAAAGGGGAGATATATGATAAAGGTTACAGGAATATCACTTCGTAACATTCTCAAATGACATCTGCTGATAGTTAGCAGAGCTCAGTGCAGCTCCTGGTGTGGTGGCATCCACATCCCCTCTGCCCAAGGTTGAGGCTGGGGCCTCAATAACCTCACCCCTTTCCAGTGCTGTTTAAACAGCAAATTAGCCACAAGGTACATTGCTTTAGCTAAAAATAAAATGTTTTCTGCAGACATCTGGTCTCTGTACGTGACACCTGAGATCCCCACAAGTGAAAAACAAAGTGGAAGGCTCAGGGCTCCCTGTTTTCTCCACGTGTTTGTGGTTTGTTTTCTCTGGACATTTGTCAGCACTGTGCAATTGCAGAGTTTCCTCCCCTGGGCCATTTTCCTTGTTTGCCCAGGTCTTTCAGATGAGGAGAGAAAGCACCATGGCGATGGCACAGCATCTTTTATGATGATAGCTGGTCTGGAAGGAGCCCCCTAAGCCTCCTCATTTTACAGCATACCCCATCTCAGCACAGTCGCACCCCAGCCCAGGGGCACTCTCTGGGAGTGACTCATTTGCATCATAGCTTTGCACTCAAGCAATGAAAACTTTCACAAGGGAAAAGAAAAAAAAAAAAAAAAAGGACCAACAGCCAACACCACACAACAATAGTGGTAATTATGGCAAGAGCAATTAAGAAAAGAGAGAGGGAGAGGGAGAAAGAGGACCTGGGCCTGGTCCAGATTGTGTCTAACTAGTAGCAAAGTACTATTATAGAACAGGGCTGAGGCTGGCATCTTCCTGATTCCCAAATTAAACTACAGGAGAGGGCACACCTTGGGTTTACAGCAGCGTTCTCACTTCTACCTACTTAGCTGTAACTTTATATGTACATTCCTACATACAAAATGCAACCAATCCAGCTGGTTTCAAGGGAGCATATTCACAGCATGTTGTATACATCTAGAACACCCTGGGAGAAGAAATAAACTCCAAGAGCTTCTAAAACATCAACAGACCTCAGCTCTGCCAGAGCACTGGTGGGAGAAAATTAGAGATGAGTGTGAGCAGCTGGAAAATTCCTGCCACCCTTCTCCAGCCTGCCTCAGCTGTAGTATGGATCTCTGTGAAGCAAACTTGTCCCCACAAAGGAGGATCTGTGGAATATGGAGGATCTGCTCCATCCCCACAGGCAGTCTGGATATCCCCCAGCCCTCCATGGCCAACACTGATGGTGTTTCAAGGTGTATTCTCTGAAGAATACAGCTGGGTGTGCTAGCTGGGTGTGCTAGCACCCTCTAGGGCAGTGAGGCACTGGCACTGCTGCCCAGAGAAGTTGTGGATGTGCCCATCCCTGGAGGTGTTCAAGATCAGGTTGGATGGGGCCGTGGGCAGCCTGAGCTGGTGGGTGGCAGCCCTGCCCATGGCAGAGGGTTGGAACTGAATGGTCTTTGAGGTCCTTTTCAACTGAAGGCATCCTGTTGTTCTATCATCTTCTCACGTCTGCCCCATCCCTTTCATTAAGCAGAAGATGACTTGTAGACCAACTTGTTCTCAGTGTGTCTCTACTTTCAGATAGCACCTGGGAAGGTGCCCCAAAGAAGGAACAGGGACAGTTCCTGCATTTCACTTCCTCTGCAAGAGCGGAAGCAGCATTCCTTCCACACTCAGCCCTGCTGAGAAAAAATCAGATTTTGCTTTTTACTCTCTTCCCTTCCAGCACCAACAGGGAGGCCTGGAAAGATCTCCTGCTGAGGGTGTTGCCGTCGGAGAGGACGTGCAGAAGCACGGCTGTAGGGTGGGAGGAACTGGCTGAGCAACTGGGCTGGGAGGGCTGCCGGGAGCCCTGGGCTGCCATGTGGGCTGCTGGAAAATAAAACTAAAAAGCCACATCAAGCGCTGGGCTTATAATGTAAGAAAGCAGTTGGAGCGTGAATCTGATTCTCAGTGTTTATAGAAGTTCGGGAGTGGTTTTCCTGCAGGCCAGCAGGCCTGTTGTTCTTCAGTATCGCAGGATAATTTAGGTCGGAAGGGACCCCTGAGGATATCTGGTCTGGCCGCCTGCTCAGAGTCGGGCCAATCTTGATCAGGTAACTCAGGCCAAAAAAGCACGATTCCACTAACACTTTCTTATTCATCCTCTCTGCTTGCTTGAGACAGGATTGTGTTTTTACCACACTTCTGTCGCACTCGCCATACAAAAGCTGCTGCAGCTCTGCCCAGCTAGGGAGTCAGGTTCTGGTTTTTTCCTCCTGGTTTAGTAAAAAACAAAAACAAAACAAAACAAAACCAGGAATTGCTAAAGGCCCAAACTGCCCTCAGCTACACCAAAACAATGGCCATTGTTCTGGAAATAAGCAAGTTGCTCCCATCCCCATTATGCTACTTCTAGTGGCCCTTGTCTCTGATAATATAACCCAGGGCTACCCTTTAAAAACTTGTTCTGAGCTCCTCTTGAAGGACAAAGACTTTCAATTAAAATAATAAATAAATCTTGTCTGAAAGGCAACATCTGCCATAGCACAGGCTCATAATAAGCCAACAGAATAGCACAGATAATCTCTTCCTGAGGTACCCGGGTTTACTTTGGTGACCTCCTGGCCAGAGAGCATCTCTGGCTCTGTGTTGCCCTCAGACTGGATGGGTTTGTGGTCCTTCTCTCACAGCCCCAGTCTTGGAACAGCTCTCACTGCAGTCCATGGACCAGGCAAGGGGAGATGTGGCATCTGGTTTTCCGTCAGGCAGAGCTGAGCAGGGTAAGCAGCATTTTGGCTGTCCTAAGACCAGGGGAAAGGCACTACGGGAAGAAGCTGACTGCTGGCAAACAGAGGGTGTCTGGTAAGAGGCAAATGGGCTGTTTCAATGTCACCGTGTATCCTCTGGCATGGAAAGAGGGGCAGAGGCTGCTACCTTCAGCAAAAGCTGCCTGAGGGAAATTGCAAGTAACTGATAGAAAAGCTTTTGTCAAAGTCTTCCCTCATTCTCCCCCAACTCAACATCAGCAAAAGGTCAAAAATAGGGATGGCACAATGTGAAGGTCTGTGAAACCTTGGGTTTTGTCACTTGGCCCTAAAGTCAACAGAATCATGTTTCCAGTCAAGTGTTTGTAAAGCCAGTGTCGTATTGATGTCAACAAAATCCTTCAAAGAACAAAATAAGACACAAGCAAGCAAGCAGGCGGACTTCCGAACAGTCTGGCCTGCTTACATCATTTCCTTCTCATAATTCACCCTGCGTGTTGTACCTCTTGTACATCTCTGGCTTCCTCAACATAAGAGGGAAATTCTTCTTGTATCACACAAACTTCTTCAGTCTTATCACATATCTCTCAGATAAGAGGCTCATGTGAGGCAATCCTCGCCATCCTCACATTCCAGTCTTCCAGGAGCACAAGATGGAGCTTTTCCACCTTATAAGGATGAACCTCATCACTCACTCAAAAGGTACTGCAGCTGCTTTAAAAGGTCTCAGATTTGCAGAAAGAAACATTACCTGGTACTCACCATGCTGGCATGCCTGGGATGCTTGATCAAAAAGCATCTAAAGGCTATATTGTAAACCTTTTGGCTTTTTATAATTTTTTGTCCCTTTCCCAGCCTAACTCAGTGTCTTCTGCTCACAACATTTCTGTGGCAAATCAGAAAACTTTTCTCAAACTCTGTTATCCCCCTCTGAGGTCTGAACTCAGGGCTCTGAGTGCACATTTGTTACTGCTGCCTAAAAAACAACCAAACTAATGTATTTCAATCTAGAAAATCCCTAAAGAGTTCATTTTTTACTGCATGTGAGGAAATCTGGAATGTAAACATACTAACAAAATAAGCACTGGCATTTAAAATGAAGCAAAGAAACCAGATGCTTTACCTTCCTCTTTTTGCAAAGCAAGAAGGGTCCTGAGAAACACTGAGAAACATTGAGTTTTTGGATCAGAAATCTTTGCTCCACTTGCAGGAAAAAGAAAAAAGAAAAAGAAAAAAAAGAAAAGTTTTGAAAGCAAAGCACTGGGGAGGATGGGAGAGGCTCCCTTTTTGGCAGCCTAGCTGAACATCCGGGCTGCCCCGATGAGTGATGCTCCATGGACGATTTCATCACAGCCACGCTGCTCTCCCTGTTTCTCACAAGCCTCCCTGCTCACTGCAGGGAAAGCCCAAGGGCACAGCCTCATCGGGGCCACACTCCCCTTTGGGTTGTGTCACCGGTGAGACCAAGATGAGGAGCATCTTTGGCACCCACATCCCACATGGAGCACATCACACTGACATTGTTCCTATCAAGGCTTACTGGTGCTGATAGGCCTCCAAAGCAGAGTGGAGGATAAAAAGCAATGAGGAAAGCTTTAAGGCTTTGCCCTCTCAGAGAGCCATGCCCCTGTGTTGTGCCCTCACTCTATGCCCCTCTCCCAGCCAGCCCTGTGGGAAGGAGACCTGTCACATCATCCTTTCCAGCACAACACAGCAGGTGTGGGCAGGGCTCACAACTTGAGGCTGCAAGGCAGGGTGAGGCAGGACGGCTCATGGACAACCCTCAGTGCCTGCAGCATGGGGATCACCTCAGCTGGAAGTGAGAGTGGATGGCAGAGGCTGAAGGCTGACATACAGCTCCAGTAGCCTCAGCCATGGCCAACGCCAGAAGAAAAGTAGCTTATTTTTAATTAAACAAACCACAGAGGAGGACCCGTGATATTGTTCTTGAATGAGGACTATTTAAAGGAATAAACCATCACTATGGAAACAGGGAGCTTTGCCAGAGAGAGGCAGGAAATGAAGCTCAGCGAGAGATACTGAGGAATTTTCAGCCATGACAGCAGCAGAAGCAGCTCACATCGGAGTTGCACCTTTGGGCCACGATACACCAAGCTGCCTTCTTGAGCCTGAGCCAGCTGATGGCCTGCACTTGTAGTAGGCACAGTGGTTGTGCATGGTGACTCACTGGGGCTGCACACACTTCAGGAGGGATGTGAGAAACAACAGATCTGTGACAGAGGCTGCAGTGGGATTCCAGAAGCAAAATTAACTACAGGGGGATTAGACCAGAATGAACACAGAGGGCTTGAAAGACTTCAAACGTGTTATCAGCTTGGCTGCTTCTTGATCAGGTCCAAAGGCATGTTCTTTATCTGGAAGGACAAGAGCTTAGCCGAAAGGCAACAAGCTTTTCACACCACTAAGGAGTTCCTCATGTCCCCTACACTCATTCCTGACACTATAGCAAAGTTATGGACACCCCACTCAAGGCTGTTGCAATTGTTCATCAAAAATAAGCCTCCTAATTTAACAGGATGGTTTACACAGCCATCACAAACCTATCAGCAACTGGTCTTCCTCCATGAGCCATCAGGAATGCTGAATCCTGAGCAGACCTGCTCTCTCAATATGTTTTTGGCCTTTTGTGAGCCACTTCCACAGTAAGGAGTCCAACCTGAGCAGCTGTCAGCTCCTTCACTGCACCTGAAGCCAAGTGGGATATACGGGCAGTGTTCTTTTTTGAGTGCCCTTGATGCAGTTCCAACCACGACTGGGTGTGCAGCAGAACCTTAGCTGAACAGATGGAAAACCTAGGAAAAAAAAAGTGATTGCATAAAACAAGGTGGGGAGGTGGCTGTGGCAGTAGCCCAGGCAATGACAAGGTTGCAATGGCAAGGTGGCTAGGGAAGCCCACAGTAGCAGCACCACCCATGCAGGAGGAGCCAACAGGCCCTGCTCTCACTTGAGAGTAAGCCCACTCTTTATCCGGCCTCCTCAGCACTTATCCTAACATTTAATTGCATGAAAGAAACAAGATGGACAAGAAACTCCATCACTCCTGCATGAAAACCAGTCTGTGCATAGGAGCTCAGAGGCGATCCCCACTGAAGCAGCAGCCGTTGCCTTCAAGCCAACCTGCAGCTTTGCAGCCACCAGTGCGTGTCTGCAGACGCCTGGAAATCCATCCTGAGATTGGGGCACGGTGGAAAACATCCTCTGATCAACCCTTTCCTGGGACCTGACGGCAGCTGCAGGCACCAGGATTGGTCCTCAGAGATGACGGGGACCACTGTCTCCAGGAGGATGGAAGCAGAGCTGGGAAACTCGCACCTGAGGAACAGCTGGATTAAGTGCAAGGGCAGCACTTGTGTTCAGCAATCTCACTGTGCCGCTCTCTCCTTTTAAGGGAGCAGCAACCCCGCAGCAACCTGGGGACACGTCAGCACCGGCCCTGGGGGCAGCCAGGCTGCAGGCGTCACAGCCCAGCCAGAAGGCTGCAGACCAGACGGAGGCTAATGTTACTCTTCCCAGAGGTTCAGCAGGTCACCACTTCATCCTGTGAGCAACTCTGAATTTCAGGGCAGTGAGAGAATTGTTTATATTGGCTACTTGTACAAATGCTGGGGAAAAAAAAAAAAAAAAAGGGGTATTATGGGACTTCTGTTCTTTAATTCCAAAAAGAAATCAAACATGTCTAGACTGTTGCATGCATGTGGCTTTCTTCCAGGCTTCTCCCACCTGGAGCAATAAGCAGGCTGGAAGCTCTCCACAAAAGAGTTTTCAACATCCATTTAAAAATGCTCCCACCCCGTGCACGCCAGCCAGCACTGACCCGCCAAATCCCATTCAGAGGCAGCATCAGATAGGGGAAATGATTTCAGGTGCAGGTCACAGAACACCGCTGTGGTGTCCCCGCTCTCCTTCACAGCAGGAGGCGTGGGAAGCAGCTGGTGGGGTGCCTGCAGCAGGACGGGCAGGTGCTGCAGGAGCTGCCACTGCACCAGGACAGGCACTGCCCTCCCTCCAGCATCATCACCTTGCAGGATTGCCCTGCACCAACCCATGCTACCCTGGGCTGCAGTCCAGGCACGAGTTGATCTTTGTCTTGTTATCTGGTGAGCTTAGAATTGCTGCTGACAGGAGGTGTCTGAGCTGCTTAGGGTGATGCCATCTCTCAGCTCAGAAGCAGCTGAGGCTTCATCCTGGCAGCTCACTGAGGAGCTGTGGTGGCAGAGCTGGGGCAGCACCCGCAGCCAGGGGAGACTGAGGCTCACTACTGGGATCTGTGCTGCGTTCAGTTTTCTGGCCAACGTTTCTAGGCTCTCATTCTTCTTCTCCTTCCACCTCCTAGTGTATAAAGGAAGATCCTTCTTAACACTATACTGTAGATGCAGAGACATCTCTGAACAGCAGAGATAGAGATGAGACACCAGTATAGCCACACAACCAGCCAGAGATGGGAACTTTCCAGCTCCTAAGAGCTGGTTCCCAAAAGCCACACAGACCTATTCCCTCCCTTTTCCTAGCAGATAACATAATACTGGTGGCAAAGTTCAGCCTCACTGCCATACCATCAAAATCTGCCTCTGACACTGTGGGCCAACATCATAAAATAAGAGGCGTTACTTTTGGGGCAACTTTCTTAATAACTTTGCTCCCTCATACTTGGTAATCCAGATTATAGGATTTTTGCCACCCTTTAACCAAACACAAGGAGAGCACTGGATGTGCAGGGCTGCAGCCAGCGCTTGGCTCAGCACTGACGTGGGTGCACAGCATGAATACACGCCAGGGGTACGCGTGCAACTGGAGGAGGAACAATGAGGAAACAAACCGAGCTGGGTTCAGGCCAGGTCAGCTCCTGGCTGAGGCAGGGACAGGAGCCCCTTGTCCTACAGCCTGAGATTTCCCCTTCTGAGACAGGGTCAGATCCTGCACTGGGACTGCCCTGCAGCTGGACCCTATGATATGGGAGAGGGAGGCTGCAGTGGTGTCAGACCGCAGGCGGCCCGCATGGCAGTCGCAGTTTGCCATCTGGCAGGGCGCATGGCTAACACCATGGACACACAGATACGCTATGTCATGCATAATTCAGGATTTGTGTTGATGTCTGTCAAGCCCTGTGTAAGAACCCAAGCTTCATACATATCAAGTACCTCACCAGGCACCACATCCTGTTGCCCCCATGCCACCCCCGCAGCCCATACCAGCCCCATCCCTCAGTCCAACAGTGCTTCACCATCACCGTGATGTTCTACATCTAGGAACAACAAGGTCTGATGAAGACAGGGAAATTATCATCATCTGAAAATGGTTTCTTTGGGAACCTGAGTAATTTGATCAGGTACTTCCATTTGCTTCCACTTACCGTCCAGGGCCAAGCACGCTGCTGCCTTCACTAACAGGACATGGCAGCATTAGCATTATGGGAGTTTTAAAAGGATGGATGAGTGATACCTATAATTTCACTTCATTTCCTGCATGGAAAAAATAATTCAATTTATTTAAGAAAAGAAAAACAACAGAGGCATTATTCATTACAAAGAGTTCCACTGGGAAACATTAGCAAGCTGAGGAGAAAAGGCTGAGCCCCAGAGTCAGCGCTTCGTATTCATGTAATAAAATTTCTCCGGGAACATCCACAGCTCTCTCACCAACGTTAATTCAAACCTCTTCCTCCGTTCGTGTGGCAATGAACTCCCTGGCAATCAGCTCCCCCTTTGGGAGAACTGGGCTCGGCCCTGTTGGGTTTGCTGAAGGTGCTCAGTATTGCCTTAATGCCTGATATTTTGCAGAAGAATCTTCAAGCTGCTTTTCTGAGAGGAACGAGAAACCTGGTAAAAAACTTAGCAGATACCACCACGGCTGTGGTGTGAAGTAGCTTAGGGTGTTCTCAGAGAGTAGGGATGCTACCATGGAAGTAGATCACTGGATGTTGACAGAATGAATCCCTCCCAGTCTGTCACCTCAGAGAATATCTGTGGGCTATCTGCTGTTGTCTGAGTTAATAGGTTTGAAAATACCAATTAACAACTGACTAACAAGTGGGGCTTTTGTCTCTGTACACAGGGGAACCACAGCTTTCACATCCATCTACTTGCAGGCAAGGAGATTCACCAGCTCCAGTGCCTTAGATCTGGGATGCTCAGGCTCAGCGCAGCTTCCAGAAGATGCACACAGCCTTGATACCTGAGATGGCATTTGAAATGGTTGGGCTTTTTCAGGAGTGCCTCTCTCTGCCTGCCTCTCTGGTACCTCAGGCTGGTGCAGGCTTACCTCTGCAGAGCACTGTTCCCAGCACCACTAATTTTAGTGGGAATCTGGGCTGTTTAGCACATGAGTTATGGGGAGGAATGCAGTGGTAGCATTACTGCAGCAGTGTCCCTTCTTGTGCAGGGCCTGCAATGGCATGGCTCTGCTCTGCACACAGCACGGTCAGGCACAGTGAAAGGAAAACAAGCCAGGTCAGTCAAGTACACACCTGTGCCTTCTCTATGGACAGCCAAAGCCAGTGCTGCATTGGTTTCCCACAGGTGAGGCACTGGTCTCACTATCCCAGTGCTTCCACATCTATTGGCTGAAGTTGAAGCCTTATAACATGTGCCTAGTTCAACACAGCCTGCTTTCTATGCTATCAGGTCACCTGTTAGTTAGCCACAGCAGTATTTTCTCCGTTTTGTTTTAGCTCCTCTCCCAGAGCAATGGAAGGATTGGTCTGCAAGCAGCTGGTGGACCTAGAAGTAGGTCACCCTGCTTCTGTGGTGCTTCCCAGCCCCGGAGCGCCCAGATTCCGCAGTCCCCCCATGGCAGCAGCTCAGACACTTCCCTGTGCCTCACTGGGGCTTCCACTGCATGCTGCCTGCTCCAGGCCGTGGCTTCCCTCGTTACTTTTCCATATTTCCACATCTCTAAATTATATTTATTGCAGTGAGCTTTTCATTGCTTTCTAATTACAAATGTGTTTTATTATCACATTCCCTGTCCCTGATCCTGAGCTCATTTGCAAGGCGCACATCTCTCTCAGTGTGTCTTTGTGGCTTTCTAGGAAAACATCCTAAAACTATTTTACGTCAGGGCCAGAGGGAAAGGAGGCAGCTATGTTATGCCCTGCTACTGGCAATGAAACTGTGTCTTCACGTCGCGATGGCATCAGACCTAGAGACTACCAGTCTCCTCCCTGCTGGCTCAGTCACTTCTGATCTAGGCAATGGTTTAGAGGAAGAACCCACTCTCTCTCTTTCCCAGTCCAGCCCAGCTCTGCTGCTCCCTGTGAAGTTTTGCTTGAGGGCAAACCCACAGAAATTCCTCAGCTCTCCTCCAGCACAGGGGCACCTCGGCACAGCAGAGGAGCTCTATCCCTGCAGCAGCTTCACAGTCTCAGTTGCTCATGAGGCCATCAGCTCCTGCTTATCCAGCGTGCTCTTTAAAATGGCTTTTTTCCCCAACTGTGCACAGATGAAATCCTTCCTTTTCAGTCAGTGGAATTGTCACTTAGGGTGAACAGCTGAGAACTTCATCTAGTTTAAATTCCAATAAGCAATACACGACTTGGAGTTCTGTGACATTTTTCATCTGGCAAAATTAAGGTTAACCTAGAATTGCCTTTGGGCAGGAAACAAGTCCTTGCTTCAGAAACAACAACATGACATGGAGAAACATCAGAGGTATTACAGGACCAGCAGTGTGAGACATCAAGGTGTGTCACTCTGACTGAAACACTCCTATTTGTGCCAATTTTACATGTAAGATAGCAGCTAAGTGATTAATGAGCCGTTCCTCCTGCTACAATTTGCGCATCTCCAGCAAGGTGATGTCCCATCCTAATGGGCTCCTTAGCTGCCAGGACACGGGGCCACACAGCCTGCATCTTTTGCATCCATATCCTTAGGGAGATGAAGGAAGAAGTGCACCCTGACATGTGGTAGATGAAAGCTGAAAGGCCCGTCCACTGGGTGACAAACTGCCACAGTTTTGACTTAAAAAGTATGGATATGTAAACAAATATCTCCATCTAAGGCTTTAACTGCTCCCACTGCTCCTCAGATAGATTATCCTAGCCAGGAACTGACTTAGGAATTCAAAACATTGCTGCAGACTTTCCCAGCTTAAAAATAAGACTTCCACATCATCGGAAGCATGTGGGAGCTAAAAAAACTTCTTTATGGAAAGTGGGAGATCTGCCCCAGAGGGCACACTGAGTCAGCCCTCCATTCTTGCACTGAATGAAAAAGCAATACAGAGCTGCTGCTGTTCTCCATCCCTGTGGGCACAGAAGTAAATAGCATGGCAGAGCTAGCCGTCAAACCCCAGTAATGCTGAGAGCTTTGGGAGGACTCATGTGCAGCTTGAAGCACAGGCATCCTTCCATTCCACATTGGATCACCTGCCTTTCTCTCCACCCCAAGGTTGCATTAGTGAGAATCAAGACATTTCTCATGCTTTGGAGAAAATTATATTCAAGGATACGATCCAAGCAAGAAATTCCAGATCTGACCATCACAGGCACGAAATGTCATTGGAGCAAGTTTCATTTTTGCTTGCCATTCCCTGGGGCACTGTATGCCATTTGAGGTCTTTGTCTGGAGGGAAGAAAGAGGAATTAGGTTCCTCAATGTAGAGTGGAACCCTCAGAAAGGAGAAGAGCAAGTGAGAGGCAGCTTGTCTTGGGGCTTCTTTGTTCCACTTGCAAGGATGCCCTGTTTTTCTTTCCTCATTTCAACAGGCTCCATAAAGATCACCCTGAAACCCCAGAACTTCCTTCTGAGGTCCAAAGGCAAACGTGAACCAAAAGTGTCTATCACTACAGATCTTGTTTTATTGAGTCCCAAGTGATACAAGGCTAACCCAGGCAGCTATAGGAAAAAGACACCATTAGGCAGCTGATAGGGAAACCTCAGTCAAGCTCTGCTTGCTACTAAGAACTGTTTGCTTAGTTCTGGCTTCTAAGAGTCAGATTGTAATGCAGCTGATGAACTTTCAGCCAGGAATCAATGGGTACATAGGATATGGGGATATTGTTGGCTTATCTGTTTTAAACACAGTTTGGCTCCTTTTCCCTTTTTCTGCTAGCATTAATTCTGGAAGTTCATGCATTTTCTCTCTCTCAGCTGTATATTCCTGAAGAGTTCAGAATTTATCCCATTACAATCTAAACTTAAATGCTGAGTTTAAGCCAAGGCTTCTCCAAAACATAGGCCAGGCTTTCCTCAAAGCCGGTTTTCTTCCAAAAAAGCAGAACTTGGCCCTTTTAGTCCTCGTTCTGGAAATAGGATGCACACGCAAGACTTTCCCAAGGAACATATGGTTTACTGTTCTGAAATGACTAGAATGCAAATCACCAGAACGCCAGGGAAGCAGTGGCTTCGGCTGCTAACACTGTTGTAAGCAGCCATGGTTTTTATCGTCGAGGCCTGCAGACCAGAAGCTCATAGTAACACAGTCCCAGGGGCAGGGTGCCTGGAAACGAGCAGCCCTGTTAATATCTGATCACACAAGTGCTGTGCCTACAGCCAGGGACACCATCGGGTCACAAAGGACACGGTCACAAAGTTCATATTCAGGCTTTTGGTTTTTTTTGGACTACTCATAGGAACACACGAAATGGCTTTACTCATTTGTACTGCCCATTTCAGCAATGCAGTGACTCAGATAAGCTCTAAAAGCAGCACCAATGCCAATCTGCATCCGTGCAGCAATTCCAGCACCATGTAGGTGGGGGTTTGTGCTTCACACTAAGCCCGAATTTGTGAAACCGAGAATTTCCAGCCATATCGCACAACAAGCAGCAGCTCATGTGCTCATTCAGGAGGAAGGAATCACATGTTTTCAGGAATATAATGGACAACACTTGAACTGCCCTTTCAAGAGAAATGAGTCGTGCACAGGGCCGGGTCCATGTCTCTCTGATGCTCTATGGGCCAAAAAATGCTGCACACAGTGGAGAAGGCAGGAAGAGCAGTTTCTAACATGCTCTCACTGACTATAAATCCACAGAGATGTGTTCAAAGCCCTACTTTGCTACTGCTGGAACTACCTTGGTTTGCATTTTGGACAAAAGAAGGAAAGAGCCCACTCCTGAATGATGCAGTCGGCTGTGCTAACAGGATGCAATGGCACCTTTCAGCAGCACCCCTGTAATTGAGGAAAGCTTGCTAATATGGGGCACTGGGGGCGCCCCCTCCCTAGAGGCATTTAAGGCCAGGCTGGATGGGACTGTGAGCAACCTGGCCTCGAGGGAGGTGTCCCTGCCTATAGCAGTGGGGGGCTGGAAATAGATAATCTCAAAGATCCCTCCAACCCAAACCATTTATGATTCTATGACTTTCACTCAATTAAGGAATCTGGTCTTGTTCATGCAAAATGAAAGCATCCCAAGACCACCGCAACATCATGCCACATCAGCTTCTGATGGCCACAAGAGATCTAGGATGTGATAACACAGCCCTTGCTGCTGCTTATGTTCCTTGCCATATTTCATGAAGAATGGTTTTCCAGTTTTCAATTCACACTGTTTTTACACAGGCATTAGGATCAGGTTTCAATTACTTTAAAGTGTTGTGTTGCAAAGTTTAAGGAAAAAGAAAACCACACTAGTTTTAGGAGAAAATTAGATTCTGAAATAAGGTGCCCTTTCCAATTAGTACTACAACTGAGGCCAGCTGGCCTTCAGAGCACTGTCACTGATGCACCCATGGTCAAACCCCGTGCTCCCCCTTTCTCAGGTCAGCTGCACCTTTCTGAACAATCCCTGTCCATCAGACAGCCACCCAAGATGGCAAAGCACCACCTTCACTGAGCTGCTCACCTCAGAGAAGAATCCAGCAGCACTCTGATCTGGCGCATGGGGAACTGCTGGCACAGAACAGCCCTGGCTGAGCAGCAAGGAGGGGCAGAGCTCTGCACATGGGTAGGTGGTGAAGCAAAGCAGCTTCCAAAGAGCAGAGAAGCTCTTGTTGTCCACCTGTAGCAGACGTGCTTTTTTCTCTTTTTTTTTTTTTTTTTTTTTTATTTCTTAAATTTCTTTTTGTCTTTTCCAGATAGCATAGCTGCTCAATACTGATAACATTATTTTTTTCTGCAAGGTGAACGTGCTGATTTGGAAACTACAAATCTTGCATGCAGTGAAACTTCCTGTGAACAAAAGGCTAAGATTGCGACCTACCTTCCTGCTCCTGTTCTACAGAAACCAGAAACAACAGGCATGCAGACAACATGGGAGGCTGCCTCAGGGAAGCACAGCAAACCTGTTATGCTCTGTGCTTGTAGGAGAGCATGAATACTAAAGCAAGGAGCTTCTGTTCTGCTTAAGGAGGTAAGGACAAGAACCACAAAGTATGCCCACAAGGTAGGTGTTTGGGAAATGATTGGGAAATAAATGATTTTGTCAATAGGGAGAAATGTATCAACTCCATTAATGCCACTTGCAATAGTGTTTGGAAAAATCTCTTCCAGCCTCCTCACATGCTTCCCAAATACTGCACCACATGCTTATTCTAAGTTCTCACCTAGCAAAGCTGATCAGGCATGGGAAAACCAGCCCATCAAACATAGTAGCTGTAACATGTTTTTGGCTCACGTTCACCCTCCCTCTCATCACTTTACCTCCTAGCATCTCTTCTAAAGTTCTCCTTCTATTGTGTTTTAACAGGGCGGCTTGCTCCCTTCCTCACATATCAGGCAGATGTTTATAGGAAGGAGTTATTCTGAGACCACTGCTCAATGGTCTTGTACTGCTAGAGTCCTATTGAAAGCAAAAACTTCCTTTTCCTTAAGATAAACCACACTTATGTCAGTGTGGGGCTTGAAAGCCTGTAACAACTACCAGGTCAACAGCAGGGTCATGTTTTGTCCTACTGGCATTACAAGGCACTGCTTTCATATGTGGGTTCTTTTCCTGTCATGCACTGAATTTTCTTACCTTGTTGCCAGAAAAGCAAGCACAGCTCCCCTGACAGAGGCCTGCCAGGTCTCACTGGATGCTCCATTATAAACAGGCACTGGGCAGCGATGGATGTAGGTCCCAGGGCAGACACTGGTGCTGTTCTCTGGTATGCTCACACAGGGCCATCTGCCAGAGGCCTCATGCACCTCACATTGCAGTGGAGCCCATCTCACCACCTGCCATTTTAAATGTTGGCAGCACTTGTAGAAAACCAGCCCTGATCTCCCCTGCCAACCACCTTCAAGCTGAGAAAGCTTTAATAGCAGTTTTCAGACTGTACTGCATGCTGCCTTTAACTGGCGTCACAATCTCTGTCCTTCCACTCTTGCCTCTTCGGCCTGCTGCCCCCAGAAATGAGACATGGGCATAGTCAAGGTACATCCCAGCATTCAGAGCTGTATTCTGAATAATGACGACTCACCGTGCATTAAGCACACAGAAAGGCATACTAAGAGCCTGATTTTTGATAGCCCTTGGTTAGAGCGAGGCCTGCAGCATAATACCCTCTTGCCAAACAATTACATTTCAGTAGTGATAACGTTGTGCTATTCGGTTATTTTTTTTTAACAAAACCCACAGAATTGAATGTCACCATGGGAACAGTCTAAAGTTGATTTTGGAAAGAGGCTCACTTCCCATAGCTTATCTGTTGGCATAAAAAAAAAAATGTCACTGAACCGTATCAGATGCAAGAGCTTTATGAAGTATCATCTCTCAAGGTATTAGTAAGCTGTGAAAACATCCACCCTAAGGGCTGCAGTTCTTCAGCGTCTGAAGTAGAATAAAGAGGCCAGAAAGCTTTATTCCTCATTTTCCTCAACAAGAAACACAGCCCAAGCTACCACCAATGTGATCTAATTCAATCACTTTTCAGTCTGTAATGTGTAATAAGTGTCAGAATGGAAAGATTTCTTGTAAGAAGAACAACTAAAACTTAAAGCGGGCATCCTGGTTGGCTGGTTGAACAAAAGACACATGTTCACACAAGAATAATTCAGTCAACCGTCTTAATAAGGATTTACTTTAAACAGAACCTTGTATGGGTACACTATACTCAGTCTCATTAAGGAGTAAGTTGGATTTTTATACAGCATGAACCATTGGCAATCTAAAACAGACCCACTGAAGAATGGAATGGAGAATCAAACGCAATATTTCAGATCCAAGCTCTATGTGCCTTTAATACTTTCCTTTTTCTTTTTCTTTTTTTTTTTTTTGAGAGAGAGAGAGAGAGAGTGCACACTACGACAGACATTTGCATTTATCATGTTTTTAACTTCTTTTCTAAGGATGATTTCTCTGAATCTGCATCTTCCAGCTCCGTTCTGTGTCTTTTCAGTCCTCCACGAGACTGAGCGCTCTCACTGCCTGCAGGATGCAAGTCAGCAGTATCCTCTCTTGTGCTCACATTGTAGCTGTTGGAGTCCATTTCAGACAGGCAGCAGTCTTTGTGCAAGGTCACAACCATCTGCTCAAGGTTGCCATTATCAGTATTTGAGTGCACCTGTAGTCCTTGAATCACAGCCTCCTGTTCTCCAAAACCCTGTCCATTGCTGAAGCATGAAGGGCGAAGATGCAAGTGGCCGTTATTGTGGTTAACACAGGAGGCGTCGAGGCTCCTTTCCTCACTGTCATCAGTCTGGTTTCTGGAGCAGTGACCTGACAAGCTGCAGATGGCAACAGCAGAGAACGGAGGGACCAGTGAATGATGGCTTGATGCTGGTTGACAGTTCTGACTATTTTTCTGTTCCGCAAGTCCTGCAGTCTGAATGCAAGCTTCTTCAGTACAACTATTTAGCCCTTTGCAGTTAGCTTTTCCATTGAGCTTTTTCGTCTCAAAAGAACGCTCCGTACCTCCGCTGGTAGTGTCTTCAGATGCATTTTCTTGACCCTCCATCCGCCGCTGATTGTCACATTCACAAGTTTGACCATTACTAGAATTTTCTACCAAACTGCATTCTTTTAAAGTTTCTTTGTTGTGGTTTTCAGTAGAAACAACTGGGGAACCTTGAGGAACTGCTGAACTCGAGTTCCGAGCATCTTCCTTATTTAGTGAGTGTGCTGTATTGTGCCTTCCACTAGTTCCTGGTTTCCCTTCATCATTCACCGCATCTCCTCTGGAGGATTCACCATCTTTATTAGCTGAATACGATATGTAAGAATAATGCAGCCATTTGTAGGCTTTATAAATCTTTCTCTCCACTGATTCATTGTCTGAACATGGAGAGGTCCTTTCTTTGAGAACTTCTTTGTTGGCCGAATTCCTCTCCGGTGAAGAAGCTGGAGAAGAAGAAAGATCATCTACTTTGATCTGGGGGTAATCATATATATCCTCACCTATGTAGGGGGTCGCATTCTCCGTGTTAATACTAGTCCTTTCCTCTTTTTGCACCTTCTGTCGGCGCCTCAGCGCATTGCGTTGCCTCATAGATGTACGTCGTTCATTCAGTTCCTCTTCATCTTCTGTACTGCTGCTGCTGCTGGAACTGCTAGACTCATTCTCCTCAGGACTCGGGGATCGCGGCCGTGGGAAAAGGTCCGTGTCCAATTCTGCCTCACGGGTATTGTCATCAGAGTCAGACTCATTGGAGAGGGCCAGCAGACGTTTATCCTGGTACTTTCTCAGTGCTGAGAGCCTCTGCTGACGGGAAGCCATGTCTTCTCTGCCCGAGGGGGATTCCGCTGATCTTAAGGCCCTTAAGTTGTAGGCAGTTTCAGCAGACTCTTCAGCCACGTGTGGTGGGGAGTGATGCAAAGAGGCGGAGGACTCTGACTCGCTGTAAGCGGAGCGTTCGCTTACTCCCGCGTGGAGCTGCAGGATGGTGCTCTCACTGAGGTCACTGTCCGAGTCAGAACTCCAGCCCTCAATCTCTCGGCGTACCAAGGAGTCAAAAAAGGCCATCATCCGTGGGTCCTCCTGCACTGACTGGTTGGCATAATCGTGCGACAAACCACTGCCGCTGTTCAACACGAGACTGATGTACTCTTCGTGAGTGTAGAGGCAACGCGAATCATCCTCAATTCTACCATCGAGATCCCCTGTGCAGTCAGGCTGTTTATACGGACTCCAGATCTGTAACAGAAAATAAAAGAAGCAAAACATGGCTCTGAATTCATAAACTGTTGAAGCATTTGAAATAGGACAGTAGTGTAAATGCTACAAACAATTGCAAGTTGCAGAATATTTATTATTATTATTATTAATAATGTTTACACCTTAAATCCATGCTGGCAAGTATTCCAGAGGTTTTTTTTTTTTTCTTTTCAAATTTGTTTTCCCCGCTTCTAATTCACCCATCCAGAAACCTCACTGAATCCACCATTTCAATACTTCAGCATGTAATAATTTCTCCCAAACTGCAGGACTCTATTTTTATATGATAGGTGATGCTTACTCACTAACTGCAAGAATAGTTTGTTGCCTACAACACAGTCTTAGCACTAATGAAGGCACTTGTTTCCCAGGAAACTAGAGTCACTTGTGCCAGTGATGTAGAGCAACACTTCATCCAGCTCCACAGTCACACCTGATAAACAGGCAGGGAACTGAATACATGGAGGTAGAAGGTTGGCTTGCTCTATTCCCTTTAGAGGACAGTTGTGAAGGGAAGAAAGCCTCCAGCAGCTTCTCAAGATGCAGCAGCAGCAGGTTTAGCAGGGAAAGATGAAGGAGCAGAGTTTTAATGAAAGCTATTTTTGAAGTGGGGAGAGGTAGTAAGGTTGCAAAATGAAATGCTTTCACCTGTATCAGCAACCTTGACTGTACTGCCAGCCTATCCTCTCAATGTTCAGAGTGTCAAGAAAAAAGAAAAACATTTTTGACCTAAGAGAGAACCCATCAATGTCCTTAAGAAACTGTTAATCTATAGCAAACACAAAATGATACTTCTTACATTTCTTAATTTTATTCATAGATTCAGGGAAATACGATAAAAACGCTTGTTTGGACAACTACTGCCACCCTTCCTCTAGATTGTTGCTAATCTGACCACAACAGTTAGTGTAGACATAAGCTTATCCACAAAATTGCTTTAGAGTTCTGACAAAATATCTGATTTCAGTCATGCTAACATGCTAACAAATTCAGAGAAAACTTTCCTGTGCCCACTGTCTACACTAGGTTGGTCTTTTGGAATAGAACTTGGCAAAAAAATCCAAATCTTTTCCCAATAGAAATCAGACAATTTTTGTTTCAAGAAGAGAAAACCACTAACAAAAACAGTATTTTGCTTTTGTAAATGGGGTAACCGCCCTCATTTCCAAGATGCACAGTTAACATCTGTAACATATATCAGCATGACAAGCACTCTAGAAGATGCCACAAGACTGCCAGTAATTCTGTATCCAGTTTTTTGATAGTGAACAGCAAGACAAAAGAACAAAATAGTTTTGTAGCCAATTGTTCAGTCAAATTTAAGAGGTAAAGGTAACCTATATTTTAGAATTCTCCCAAACTCAGGCATTTCAGCGAGTAAATGGGACCTTTTTGTATTTAGGAAACATACGCCTTCTTGTGTGCTTCATGATGTTTTCCTGGACAAGCAGACAGGCATTTCCCTTCCTCAAACAGACAGACCTAGCAGTACTAGACTGATCACTAGGTTTTATAAAATGATTGCCCTAAACAAGTTTTGCCTTCCAGTTCAGCATCTCACGTACATTTTTGCATCTTCAATGCAGAATTGCCATAATGATTACTGCTGGTTTCTAGCTTATAAAGGGAAGGGATTCCTGTTTTTCTTGTCCCTGTTCCAAGGATTCCCAGATTTCCTTCAGAAGCAGTTCTACCTGGACAGTATTTATTTTAATGAAAAGGTAAAGTTTTAAGTATTCTTGGGCATGCAATACCATTGCAAATTAGCTCCTAGATTTTGCCAAGATATTTTTTTAAGCAAGATTCTTAGATTCTGTATGAACCAGAGAAGATGACTGCTCTGAAATCACACTGGGAAAGGTCTATTTTATATACCTTATATTCTCTTCATCATTAAAAAAAGTGAACATATAGGTTTCATATCCTTGTTATTGCCACCAGATCTTCCTCCTCAAGCATCAAAAAAATAAATCTAAATATTGAAAATATGGATTAAAAAAAAAAAAAAGAGTCCATAGTGGAGCTTTTCCCTCTTCTCAAGAGGGAGTATAAAAAAGAGAAGTCAGGGAACTCAGGATTTATCCCCATGGAAGCCTGTCTGTACAGGATCAGGTGCCATTGGAGAGCCAGCTCCCTGCTTTCTCGACATTTTCCTGTGAGAGATTTGGAGAACCTGCCAGAGTCCCAGAAAGACTTCAGGCTAAACGTCTTGCCTCAGCAAAACTGGGAAGCCTTTAAATTGGTAGCACTTGCCCAGAGCTCTGTCTGTGGCACCTGAAACGGGCTTCTTTGTAAATGGAACCTTTTTCTTATCCCCTCACTGATGCCACATCAGAGAAGAACGCGAGGAAGTGAGAGAAAATAACTTGGCAAATCATCCCACTGAAGAACTATCTATCAAGTTCTTCCCTTGTCAGAGGATTAAGGAGCTGAACATTAGTCACTGATGCCCCAAGTACAGATACAAAAATAGGAACAATAACAGAGTACAGAACTAGTTCTCTAATTCAACAGAGATATTTCAGAAAGCATCTTCTAATTTCTTGTATTCCGTGGTGACAAAACCCCAAATTTTAAAAGTAGTAGTTATGCTGTTAGCATGAGAATAATTAAAGCCAGCTATATTAGATTATCTGATTAGGCAAAGGCAGTTAACTACAGTGACATTCATCTGTCACCATAGCAACAAGGGCAAATAGACTTTGCTATCTCTGACATACTGATGATTGTTTAACAAATGGGTCCTATAACAGTTGTCCTCAAAACTACTGTTACAGAGTACTCCATTTCCAACACAAAACAGTATTTATTGCTAAAAATCCTTATAGCTTCATCCATTTTATCTTTTCTGGAACTGTCTTCTAACTTCATAGCTCTCTGTGGCCCACCTCTAAGCCCCACACATTACAGGGAAAGCCTCATTCATTCCTCCTGTAACGAAATTCATTTTCCTGCCAGCATACCCCAATGTCCTACACTAAACTGAGGAAAAAGAGGTATTTTTTTCTTCCTGTTTTGTGTTGCTTAGCCATAGTGGTAAATGCTTGCTGCAAGGTGTTAATTTTAGTACACAGTTGTGCTTTTTCATACTGTGTTTCTGAGGTTCAGGTCTCTGAAACGGAGGACAATGAACAATTCAGCAGGGTCAATGCATCCAGCATACATCTGGAGTAGAGGCTTAATTCTCCTTTATTAACGAGCTTCTAAATCTCATTTTAGGTTTTGAAAGTCTGATTTGAACACATACATGCTCCAAATTAACCACTGTATTCTCATTACTAGCAAAAATCAAATCTTAAGCTACAGAGTTAATTATATTCCTGCAGGTGCCTTAAAACAAGATTAAAATAAAGCAAAAAACACTACCAAAAAGGTCAAAATCATTCTTGTTAATACTATCAATTTCAGTGAGACTAGGCTTGAGATGAATTTGTATCTCATTTGCAATCAGCATTAAAATAGCAAGTGTGTTGGCAGAAGCACACGGCATTATTGAATGGCTTGTCTGTATCATGCCTTGATGCTGGTGCTATCAGTTCTTTGCTTCTACAAGTACTAAAATTAGGCCAGCTAGTCTAAAAATTAAGGGCTCAGACAAACCAACCACTCGCATTCACATTCTAATTCATCATACTTTCTACAACAGAGGGAATGGAAGATCAGACAATCACGAAGAAGTTCTCTTATGATTTAATTCCAGAGAGATTTTTAGAAGACATCTGAAGGACGGACAGTTCTGAAGGAGTTGATTAAAACAAAGAAATATTAGCTGCAGTTTTTATGTATGGCTCTTCCTCTCATCTTCTCCACTTCTAGAGGCAAGCACTTCAAGCATCTGTGCGGGGGAAAGACTGCCATAGACAGGAAAGACTTGTGTGCTCAGCTGTTTTCAATGCAGTAAATAGCACTGATTGCAGTAAACCTCTTCCACTGCTTATCCAGTTGTCTTTCTCAGGTGTTCAATTCATCACTTCCTTCACCTTCCTGCCAGTCACCACCACCTTTACTCATTCATTTCCCCTCTCAAGTGTTCTCCTTGCTCCCTTCACTCCTCAATCCATCCACGTTTTTCAGTCACGTTTTCCTCTGCTCCCTCAAGGTCCTCCTCCTCAGGCTGCTCCTGCATCACTGTGCCAGGCAGACCCACCAGACTCTCAGAGCTGCTGGTGCCATTTTTCCTGTTTCTCCCCTCCACAGAATCACAGAACATCAGGGATTGGAAGGGACCTCAAAAGATCACCTAGTCCAATGCCCCTGCCAGAGCAGGAACATCTAGGTTAGGTCACCTAGATTTTCTCTACTGCTAGTGGCTGATACTATCCTCCAATCCATCTGTAGAAGGAGCTGAAATGGAGAAGAAACCAGCAGCACCTATTCTCCTGCAAACTGCTCTTTACTGAGACAATGCTGTAAGCAGTAAAGTCATGCAGATCAGACAAGACAGGAGCCTAAAACAATCTGGTCACCAGAGAGGGCACAATGTACAACAAAAGGTAAGAAGTTCTGGCTCTGTCAAATTTCCTACACCTTTCTTTTCATTTGTCTCTCGTTTGCACTGTCCAAGAAGTTGAGTTGCTCAAGATTGTCACACAAGTTTCATTGCTGACACTGTGACAGAACAGGCATTCCCTTTTAAGGAGGCATTCAACCAGAGATGCCTTTCAAAGAGTTACACAACCTGTGACAGGATCCTCAGTCAAACTGGCCTTTTAATCACTAGGCAGAAAAAAAAAACAGAAAAGGCAACAAAACAAAGCAAAAAAACCCACCAAAAACAAAACCCTGGCAGAAGTACACAAAAGCAGCACAGGGAATGTTTATACCAATGCTAATCCAATAGTCTAAGCACACTCATGCAGGAGGGATCCACAGGGTGAAGGGTCAGCAGATCTAAAAATCCCAAAGTAAGGCTTCAGATTGCACAAATCAAGTTCCCAAAGCAAATAAATTCCTCTGGCCAAACTGTTTTTAAACAATGGCAGATTGGCTGCTTGGAAATTGAAAGGTCAGTGAGCTGCTACACTTATTCAATGCACTTTTGTTTAGAGCCTGTATTCGATAGGTTTATGACCAAGATATTTGCATATAAACTTGTCAGAGAGACAGATGAAGGAAAACACAGAAAAGCAAACTAAAGTACCAGTAGAAGACAGAGAAGTTGAACTAGGATCAGATACCAAAGGCTTTAAAGCAAATGGTGTAGCAGTCATTGGGAATTAGGCAACTTCTGGTCTGTATGCTGCAGACCATTAAAGCATTCCTTCTCAGGACAAATTCATTCTGCCAACTTGTAGCTACTTAATGTATTTGTTATTACTGAGACCTAAATCACCTCATTTATCGCCGTATGCAGGAAAGATCTTTATGAAAATACTCAACAAATGTGAAGCAGCAGCACTGGCTATAATCCTATTTAAAAATTAATTGTTCTGGTTTCTTTCCTATCACTGATAGACAAATAATTTATATAATTTCTATAGCATAATCACCAGAGCAGCAGAATGCAAAATGCATTACTGTATCATAACCCCTGCCTCCCCACCTTCAACCTCTACTGTCAAAAACAACAACAACAAAATCTGTCTTGCTTCCACAATATTGGCTGTCTTTCTTCAAGGAAAAAAGAAAAATCCAGAGTCTAACAAACTTTGCCATCATATGGCGAGACAAGCTTTCTAAAAATACAATAAACTGTTAGATAATTCAGAGAACATACACAGTGTCTGGAAGCCACAGAACTTTATGTTGAAGTGATCTAATGCAGGTGTACACAAAAATTACAGGTGCGCCTGAAGCAGTAGCTGGGTCAGGTCAAGCTATGCTAAAGCTCCACTATACCATTCAGAGAGGATGTATGAGATTTTTCACACACAGTATTAGAAGTCTTAGAAGACCACATATTATGGCTCTGACCAAACTTTGCATGGTACTTCAGGAACGAAAAATGAAGCTGGGAAAAAGAAATTCTTTCTTGAGGTACAAACTCATGAAATCCTGATCTTATCCCTTACCTCTAAAAACCTTCAAAACTGAAATGGAGTTTAAAGTTGAAAAACCCAATAAAACATTTGCATTATCTTAACCAGGCAAATGAGACACGGATTTGTAGAAAAGAACACAATGACAAGATAGAGGGGGTGGGGAAAAAAATTATCTGAAGGATTTGAACAAAACAAAACACTTCTTTCTGAATTAGTGCAAGAACGTGCTTTCTGACAACTAATCTTACCTTTATAATCTTTTCAACACCAGAAGAACAGATCATGTAAGTGTGAGGATTAAACCGGACTTGGTTTACAATGGACCGATGACCTTTCAATACCATAAAGGCACCATTGACAACCCTGCCAATGCCACCTAGGGGAAATAAAAAAACAACTGAAATTAATAATTACATGTCCATATTGCTTTCATTTATAATCATGTAAAGTCATTATATTTGACAATGTGCTTCAGCTTTCTGCAATACTTAAGAGGCCTGTGCTGACTGCAGAATTCCAATTTCATGAGTAATGCCCCTATGAAAAGCTGCAAGTTTGATGAAATGCATCCTTCCTGTAAATTAGGACTTGGAAGTTAGCTTTAGTTCAACCATCTAAACAAACATTAGAGGTTTTTGACCCAACATGACAAGTGTGTGAACGAGAACAACATACATACTTTATGAAATCACCAGTGAAACTTTACTGCCTAAGGCATGACACTACTCAACTTGTGAATGTGAAGCAGAGACAAATAAAAAAGTTGACTTTTTAATAGCTCTATTTTTTTTTATATTAACAATTCACTGCAGCTGTAATTGACCCTAGTCCAATGGATAAGAATTTAGGGGAATCAATTTTAGGACTACTAGCCTTAATTACCACATTACAGCTAGATTTAGTGCAGCCTTCTCTAGAGCAAGATCTATATCAGCTCATATTTCTGTGAATCAAGCTTAAAGATGGACCTGAAATAACAAATCTGACCAGTGGGTTGTATAATTCTTTTAAAAAAGATAAGGAATTAGCTTAAGTACAATACTACTGCAGCAACTATAAAATTCAAAATGAAAGCTAGACAACTTTTTCTGCCTGGTTATTGACTATTACTAAGTGTACACACTGAAGAAAGAAACTCATCACACAGCTGGTTTCAATTTTTTTATTCATTTTAAATATAATCTGTGAATATATATATTCACATGAATAAACCATAGATACGTTGGAAAGCATATCTCCGTATCTGAATAAACAAGATTCAATAAACATGCTATGATTAAGAGTGTAAGTGAAAAAAATAAGACTTATAGAAGACAGGAAGTAAAAGCTAAAAACCACTTTGGAGGAAAACAACCTTGCTATTTACAAATCCAAATGTTGTAAGGACCTTGTAATTTGTTTTCTCTTCTCCTTTGTCCTCAAAGAGATCTTTCAGCTAAAATAGCTGCTGGTTTGAGCCCTAAACCCAGTGTTGAACAACCTGTCTTCTGAAACAGGAGTTCTCCTACAGAACAAGCTTCCTGAGGAAAAGCTTGCTTTATCACTGAAGTACAATAGCAAGACAGAATTGTCAAAAAGAAAAAAAAAAAAAAGAAAAAAGAAAAAGTTCCTGTATCACCTATTTCTTAAGTTACATAAATGACAAAGAACTGGAGCCTACATCCATCTCCTTCTCTACTCTTAAAGGTACTCCATGCCTTCCACACATAACTAAACACAAAATATCAGAATGATGTGTACAAACTGTGATAAGGATTCAGAAATGGGGAGTCACCCAACACCTAATAATCTCAGGCCTGTCTACAAGCAGAAAAGTTTCCAAAAGCTGTAAAGATCTATTTGCTCAGATCATTTTTTGCAGATCAAACTGCAGTATCATAACACTTCGAGACAGAAAGGTAACATACCTGAAAAGGAAAGTGAGATGGGGAGAGATGATGACCAAGTCAAGAAAAAAGCAAATAAAATTTTATGCATCAATTCTGTCTACAATATTAAGGCTGATTTAAAATTCAACTAATTGGAAAGCAAGATCATTCCCAGTTAATTTCAAGACGTATTCACCAGAATTGCCATGAGACTGAGCTACCTGTGATAGTTTATTAAATGTTTGATTGGGCTCTTTTAATTTGCTTTTCCTTTCTTTCAGATTCCTCACAACCTTTCATTTCACTCATCCCAACAGACGTTCATGACCACATTTGTGGCTGATGGCAAGTTGCCCTACTCCCACAGCATTCTTTCCAGACAAATCATATTTATCAATCCAATTGTGTCTATCAAGCCAACTGTACATGGTTACATCAAGTCCAGTTCTCAATGTGTTTGTCTTGACCTAGCAGACAAACGTTCCAGGAAAGAGGGCCTCGGGACCTAAGGGACAATTTGCTTAGGAAATGTTTCCAAGCATGTAAGTAATGCTGAAAATAAGTTGTAATCAACCACAGGCTCTAGCTGCCTGAATTCAGTAGAAAACAACAAATATGCCCAATGAGACACTTACAGAAAACTCAGAAGTTAGAGAAACAATAAACAAAGAAAGAATTGTAACAGAAATAAATACAAATTTAGGGCATCATATCTTGGGCTGCATTTCTAAGTTAGTCATTGGCCACTTATGGAACCATCAAGCACCGACTTTTAACCCACGATTATTTACCTAGTAGGACATATTAACAGTTATTTAATGTCAGAACCATCTTCTGAAACTTCAGATGTTTATAAATTCATCAAGAGCACCGGATGAAGAGTACACAGCATGCCACATCTAGAACACAGCTCTCCTTGGGCCTTTTTCGCATTCAGTCAGCAGGACTGAACTCCAAAGCTTTCTGCCTTTAATACTGAAGTTCCCTAAATTAAAGATTATACCTTTCAAGCTGTTAATAGTAAAATCAGATGAAGCACAGTCCCAGAACATGCTTCACTCCTTTTACTGTGAACTTGATTGAACTTCTCCACAAAGCCCCTTAAAACAACTAACCGCCAATTACACGAAAAGTCCTCATGAACTTTGTGATTAGTGGAATCACAAAGCTTAGCAGTCTGCCTTTTCCAGTAGTATGAAAGGTTTCAAGTACTTAAAATAAAAAGCAGACTTAAGCAAAGCCCCAGTCATCTTAGTGTTGAATGTAAGAGACTGCACCAGAACCTCATTTTGGAGAATTTCTTCACCTGATGCAATTTTAGTCTACCAACTCCTACAAACTTCAGTGATATCTATAAGTCAGTGCTTAATGCAGAGCCTTCTCTATCCTCTCAGTGGTCCCTCCATATATTACAGTAGCTCAGCAAAGCTGATATCCTATTGCATGAGTATCTCTGCAGCAGACAACTCGTGTTCAGATTTGTCTCTCAAGAGACAAATCTGCCCCTGGTCTCTCAAGAATCCAGGCTCAGCAGAGACTTAGCTGCAGCCTTACAGTTTCTAGCCATCTCACAGCATGAGTACGATCTGCTTATGTCTGCTGGCAAAAGAAGAAAAAATGAAAAAAGGGAAAATAAAATGCATCTGCACATTAAGTTGAGGTTGGCCACTCAAATTCCTGATGGCATCTTCCATGCTAATATCACAGCATATTCAGAGCTGGAAAAGACCCATAAGGATCATCGAGTCCAACTCCCAGCTTCCCACAGAGCCCCTAAATTGCAAACCACGCTTCTGAGAGTATTAGTTCAGAAATTCTTGTCTATTCATGCTGCAAAGCAACATCTCAACTGCTTTCAAGCAAGACTATGATGAGTAGCACGCTATGGTCAAACCATCATGTGAATCAAGCTGGTTAGTGGCACAGTAGCCAGAACAGCAATAATCAAACTGGTGTTGCTGTCCTCACTTAAAAAGGTATTTTTATTTGCCTGGTTTCACCTCTGCTATCCCAACAAATCTCATATTTTGTTTTCAAAGTTTGTCGGGGGTGGAGCAGGGGCTAGCTTCTGAATTTAGTGGCATGCACAGGTCTGCAGCTGGGTTAGCATGACAGCTCTTATATTCCTAGCTACACATTTGTGTATGCAGTATTTATACAGGAGCCACAGATAGAGCTCACACATGTTATTGTTAAATAATTTATTTACTTCAAAATTCTTCACAAGCTCATTATTCATGCAGAATTTAGAATGTTTCTAACTTCCTAACCACTAGGAGCAGCAATGGAAGTACAGTAGCTGGTCTTGTAATATTTTCCAAAAATTACTATGCTTAAAGACAGTTCTGACTAGTTATTTAGTGTTCCAGCTGAACTAGTCAATGTTTTTTTGGTTTTATGAGGTACACAAAGCGGAGTATCAAGAAAATCCCTCTTTCCCTACACCCTACAACTAGGTGCTGGGAAGCAATACAAAGTCTCAAAGAGTTCTTTAAATGATGTCCCACTATGCTGTTTGACCAGTTGGAACAAACCACTTTTAGTGGTTTAAATTTGAAGTTTAAATTGAAGATTAAAGTTTAAGTTTGAAGAGTACATCTTTAAACGTACACTTTTAAAAGCTCCTTCTTCTATGCACATTTGACACGATGTTGGTAACACCAAGGCATATCTACATGCTACAGTATAGACAGAAGGAAACAACAGTACAATGCCTTGAAAGTAGTGGATATCTTCTAAGTTGTCAAAGGGATTACATACTGACTTGCTTTATTATTTGCATTTTACATTTTATGCTAATTAAACCCTAATAATTATGCAGCTTTGCATATTTATGAAAATGAGTTGATGCTCTCAATTTAAGAAACATGCTTGATGGTACACATCAACAAATTAAAAACAAACAACAAGCACATGCTAGTAAAACAAAAGTGAGAGCAAGCTATGCGGGCAGCAATTTGACTTCCCATGCATAATTTTCACAACACAGAGCAGTATTTAAACCAAATAAACAACTGAAGAAATTATTTGGAGAATAAGGAAAAGAGGGAAATGTACATTACAACAAGTGCCCTAGTGCAGAAATCCTCTAAGAACATGAAACAGTCTTTAAAGTAATGAAAGCTATGTTACAAATATTTTTAACAATTCAAATCACTGGAGAATTTCCTGGGATAAGGAACAATCTTCACTGTAACAGAGGAATTAAATGACCTCATTAAAAAGAAGTCCTTCCTATCTAGGACACTGCAAAAGCAGCCCTGCTGGTTGTTCATATAAGGTAGAAAGATGCTCCATAGAGTAATGCATAACTTCACACGCGCCTTGTGAATTACTCAAAGTGTTGAAAGCTCCTGAGAAGAACCAGATATATACAGCTGCTGCCAGTGTGCCACAGCATGCCATTTGACCGTAGTACTTGGCACTGCAATAAAAATCTAACTTAAAAATAATTTGGTTTTCATTAATAACAATATAGGACACATTTAGACCATAGGCCACAACCCCACATTTGAATCCTCTGAGGTCACAGTGTGCTCATGGGAGAGAGCAACAGCACTGCTGCATGCCAAAGAACTTTGACATTGCTTCATGTTCTTGCACCAGTCAAGCAAACAAATATTTCTAGCGTGCAAGACCTCTGCCTTTGGGGCAGCTGATTATGTTTAGAACCCTTACAAAGTCTCTGGTCACTCACACACCCCCATTTGTTTTGCTCCTTAGAGACCTGTCTATAGTGAAACCTGTCTTAGTGAAACCAAGGCACAGGTTTCTGCAACATCTCCACTAGCAGGACCAGGAACCTGATTCCAGGTGTAGAAGCAGCCAGAGCAAACTCGAGGTTTTCTCAGCAGCAGAGGCAGAACTGGCTTTGGACACACCAAAGACAGGGTGAGAACAGCAAGGCTAGTTGAGAATCTGTTTCCTTTCAGCAAAGTAAGAGATGGTTTGGGAGACGCACAAGGGAAATCTGGCTTAGCACTCCTGCTGCTCCAGGAGAAAGCAAAAGGCTGTGTCTTCCGTAAGAAAAGAGCTCTAACACTAGCTGCAGGCTGTCACCTTCATCACCTTCCCACCTGCCCACCGCTACTCAGGCCAGGTGAAAGGACCAGTGAAAGCACATGGAGTGGTGGGTTGGTGTCAGCAGCTGCCTTGGACAACCTGCCCTTCCAGGTAATCCCTACTGCACCTCGCTGGCCTCGAGCCAACCCTGTGGTGATCTCAGATCTCTGTAGAGCTTCCAAAAGCCAAAGAAAAAAAAATAAAATCATTTAAACATCTAAAGAATATGTGGAAAGCTGTAGTAGCAGAGGCTATTTTGGACATCTGTTTCGTCCCTTCTTCTGTTGTTGCTAAATGCCTGCAGTATTCATACCTTATCTATACCAGCCATCCTACTATTGTTGCTTGTAGAGACAAGCAACAGTGTGAAAGCAAAAGACAAATTTACTATAAAAATGAACCTTGGCACACCCTTCCTACTCTGATCCTTTTCTTGATCTGAGAGAGATGACTCCTGTGGCTCTGCCCCACTGCAGACTTGCTGCAATCACTGCACAAATATCCCACGGCACACTGCTGCCAGCACTGACCTGAAGGAAGAGACAAACTACAGACCTAAAAGCAAAATGATCCCAAGACCATTGCTCACAAACAAACACATTTTTATTGGGAAAAATAAAAATAGACCAAGCTTCCAGAGCATTCTCCCCTATAAGTGGAGTCAGAAAACTGACTGCAAGTGTGCACATACATAAAATCTCAAAAATAACTAGACATTATGAAGCAACTAATCGTTGATTATTCATCTTCATCTGTCAGCCTGCAACTCAGGAAGCTGAAACCACAAGCTGTCTCCAGTGAGACAACCCTGTTCAACTGTTAATAAAAGATCTGTTGCTGAATTCTTCAATCTAAAGAGTAGTGCATTCACAGTGACCAAGAAAAAGGGAAGAAAAAATTGCATCAGTTTTGCTGCAAATTCATGCAAGTAACTGTACCACAACATTGGACCCTTCCTTGCTAGCAGTTGCAGTTAAAGACAGAATTAAAAAGAGGTTTTGAATCAGTTTGCAGTTCTGATTTAGTAAAATTTTTGCAAAGTCTGATAAGAGCTTGACAATGTAAATTGAAGGATTGCAGACTGCCTTTTTCCAGTCACAACTAAATATCACGCATCTCATACAGCATCTTAGAGGAGTATTTCAAAGGCAAGAGAAAAAAAAGCTCTGAATTACAAAGATGATTCAGAGTAGCGAGTGAGGAATGTAAAGCCCTACCAAACCCTCCATTACTTCACAAGACATGAAAGGTTCTGTCTTGAACAGAGATTCTTTACCAAGAGACCATGTTTACGGGAGTTTGTTCTAATACTGCCTGAAGTATTTGTGCTGTTTAACAGGCTTGCTGAACAGGTCACTTCTCACTTCTAGCTTGCCTTGAAGTCAGATAAATGTCATGGAAACTCAGGGCTGCTTTTCTTCTACCAGGCCAATGTATATATTTTGCTAGAAACTTTGCCTCTGAAGAAAATAGAATAAGTGCTTTAAAGAGGAAGTTGGCTAACAGACTTACCAAACAACTGGCAATTACTTCTGAAGCAATAGTGGAAAGCTGAATGGAGAAGGAAGTGGAATAACCAACAAAGTATTCTATTTTCAAGTAAGGACAAAAGGTGATTTAAAAGCAACTCCTCTTTTGGCAGTGAAAGTCCTGGCCTGTTTAAAACAATCTAAACTTGTAGAGAGAGACAGTCAGCAAGACTCCAACCAAAGAGCCTCCTAAGCAGCTTAGGGAATACCTTTTCCTCCTCCCCAGTTTTCACATAAATCCTGTCTTAAAAAACTAGTCTGAACAAGACCACCGGAGGAATCTCTATCTGAAGAACAACTCAAAGCATCCTACTGGTAGGACATCTCTGAATTGTGATTATTTGCAAAAAAAATGCCAGAATTTGCTCAATTTTCCAGGCAAATTTACAAAGCAGGTAACTGGATTCCTCCAACACGAACTAAACTTGCAGTTGCTTGACGGGTGTGTTTCTTTCCATTCCTTACCTTTTTTTAGTAACATTGCTAGCCTTTAGATAGCAAGTAGTAGCTATACCTGAGCATAACCAAAGGGATCTGTTTCAGAGCTATTCCTAAGGAGAAAATCCCTAAAAAGATTTATACTTGCAAATATGTTATTTACTAGCAAGTGATATAATTTAAGGGAGCTGTACCGTAAATATTTGTAGCAAGTGCCTGAATTCAACAGACATCAGTTAGGGCACTACTTTTATTTAAAACAGTGACCAAAGGATATTATATCATCCTGTCCAGTTTGTGAAGTATTTAAATGAAAAACCACATTCCACCCCTTAATATCACAGACCCAAATATGTTCCTAAATTAAGCTAGAATGTGAAAATAAGGAGCGTTCCCCTCAAGCAGAAGGTTTCTAAGGTCTCCACACCCGATAACAAGACTTCTTTTCCAAGAAGGAAGCCGAGCAAACTCTACAGATGAACTACTATGAGCCACAGGATCAGATTTTAAAGAGGATGTTTCATCACAATTAAAACAGGTCCAACCCTTCAAGAGCTGAGTGAAGAAAAGCTTCAAGAAGACTATCACAGGTGACTTGGACAGGTAACGTGTTATTTGCCACAGAAACAGAATTTCTGTGTCTATCAAAACAAAGCTCATCAGCCTTTTCAAAATCTTCCAATAAATCTCATGTAAATTGAGCAGTTCTCTAAGACACGTGGGTTCCTACCACAGGATCTTCTGATCCCATTAAGCAAGTACTGAAGGCAATTGACATTAAGTAATTAATTTTGTAACTGAAATGTTGCAAGTTTACTGACACCCTTCCTCAAGTTAGAAGAATCAGAAACAAAAAAGCTGACTGAAACACATATGACATTGTTTTAAATAATTCTAGCTACCACTCTGTGCAAAGATCTTACAGCCAAACCCAGAAATCTTGATTTTATAAATGCAGTCAGGACAAGTACAGTAACATGCATAAAATGTAATTCTACCGTGCTCAAATGAAAAAAAAACTTTCTGATAAATAATATTTAAACATACGTAACATTTGTTTTAAAGAGCAGGAAATTCCATAATTCACAAAAATATAATAAAACCAAGAGAATCATACAAATTAAAAGCTAAACAGAGGGACATTTCTATAAAACCTATAGTAAAGGACACTAGGGTGAGGAACTGGCACTTTTAACAGGACCATCTTCAGAACTTCTGGACTGCAACACCAAATGTTCACTGAATGACCAATCCAACATTCAAATGACAATTCACTCAAAACTCTACTGGTAACCAAACCTTTTAAGAGGCAAACTATCCTCTAGCTTCGATTAAGCAGTGGTGATGAGTGGCCTTTTAAAATGAAACAAGATCTTCTCACTTCAACTCCATAGCAGATTGTAATTTGCTCTCACTATTGCTAGTGTACCTCAAAAATCATGAAATAACACTTGGTTGTTCTTAATACCACTAAGATGCACAATTTAAATTGTGAAAGTCATTCAAAATAGAAACAGTAGATTTACCCAGAGATTTAATGAAAGTACAAAACCACTCCAACATTTTAGAGATGCTGACATTGTATGGCCCAGAGGTAATAACGGATGATGCTGTATTGCCAAACTCTACATATTAGGGAATGGTATGACATCAGGCACTGACCAAGAGTGACATTTGCAATGCTATTGTTGCATCCCAGACTGTTGCTTTTCTTTACTCAACATCAGCTCTTCAATCCTTTTACACAGATTTTTGCTACAGTTACTTTCTTCACATCTGCCCCACCTTGAGAACGGTCAAAAATAGCCCAAAGCAGTAATTTCTACCAGCAACAGCACTCCTCCACTCAGAAAGTCCAGGAGAATAACTGCTCTGTAGTAGAATTCAGTGGCTCCGGGGTAGGAGGAAAGGAAAAGACAGGTGCACTGTACAGAACAGACCAACGTACTGGAACTGTAAGGAGCAGCTTGGAAACCCAGAAGCATTTTATACTGCAAGCTTCTTCCTGGGATGAAATTTCTTAGCAAGACCCTACATATTTCAGTGAACTCAGAAAGTAAGTTCAGCTTAGAAGCAGCAAAGTTGGTAGACAGGAGGAAGACAAGACAGAATCTGCCTCCAGCCATAGCTCCTCCCCTTCATCAGCTCCTCTAGAAGATATAGACGGTAGTTATATTGGAACAGAAATAAGAAGAAAATTACTATATCACTGATTCACATGGCATAGCCTATTACCACCCTTACAGGTTTCACTCAAATAAGTCTAGAATAGTGGTTGAGTGAAAACAGCAATTGTAGAAAACACAAACTAGTATGTCAGACACATTCCCCACCTAAACCCAAGTTTCTGAAATAATAATAATAATTTAAAAACAAAACAAAACCTTACCTGCTTCTGGATCTGGAGGAATCCTCCACATATACAAATTGAAGTCATCAGAGCCCGACAGAATGTACTGTTAAGAATAAAAATAAAAGCAGTTTACCACAAGGTAACACTTGAATTAAGTTACTTTTTAATCTGGGTTCTCCAAACATACAAAGAAAGAAAGCAAAATGATTTTCTCATTCATTACACCTCACTGATCAACTTAGATAGGGGTAAGGTGCAACAGAATAATGCTTCGTGCTTGTAAATGGACCAAAGTTCAAAAGTACTCTTCATATATCTAACACCCAGAGCCCAAAAAGTATGGCTTCTTTGCTGAATAAGGCTATAAATTATGACTGGCTTTAATGCATACAGGCCTAGATCAAACTCTGATCTTGTAGTTTGCAACACTTGTCTTTTTTTAATGTTTAATTTTTTTTTTTTTTTAATGTTACGTCATTTGTTCTTTTTTCCCCCTTAGCTCTTGAACTACAAAGGAAAACTTCAAACATGCACCCAAAAAGAGAGCCAGCACATCCTTTACCCATAAGCACAACGTGCATGGCTCATGGCAGTCTGCTAGAGACCATCAAAGGTCAGTCAGTGATGGTGGGATTCTTGAACACTGAACAAAACCAAAGTTGAACACTCAGACCAAAAGAAAACATGTGAATCGCACTGATATATATATATATATATATATATATCTATATATCTCTCTAAAAAATGTATATATATATATATATATATATATTTTTCCTGATTGCAGTTACTCTGAGGAGATGGACAGATGAAAGATTTAGATTCAATCTGTAATAGCCCTACATAATATACTACAAACATGCACTGGAATAACAGCTGACATCTCACATGGAAAAAAGCTTATCCCCTCAGTTCCAAGGGGCCATAAACTGTGCCATGTATTCAAATATCTTGTCTCCAGTGAACTGTAAATCCCAAATTAGTGATGAGACGACATCGGTGATCACTATGGTCCTTTTCAACCTAGCTCTTACTATTACAGAGTCATAGAAACACAGGCAGATACCAATTCTAGTTATACACGTACCAAGAGAGTAAATCTACCATCCTCAACAGACTTGCAACTTGTGCTTAATCAATGCAGTCAAAAAGATGCTTTTTTATTTTATTATTATAACTATTTGAACAGAGGGAAGGAAGAAAAAGAAATAAATGGAGCAAGACCATCTTTTTTCTAACCTTTGATAAGAAAGAAAATTGTTTTATTTGGCTGAAATATAATTGGTTTCTGTCTTTCATTCTCCAGGGGTACATAAACTCATCAAGCAAAGTATCATCAAGCAGTGAGAAGACAAGAATAACATAGGACTGAGAAACAAATAAACAAAAAAAATATATACCAACTTGGAGAAAGATGATACAAATTTGCATATATTCTGTTTGCAATGTTAATTACATTCCTGCAGAGTTTGGATGTTTCCAGCCACAAAAAATGCAATTACCAGCCATGAAGTTCCTTCTCTGGTCTCCAACTATCACAATCCAACTATTCTTCTCTCTTATTTTTAAAGACTAAGGATGTGAGTAAGCATTTATGAATGCAATTCTGTTCAGTTTCTGGTAGGTAAGAAGCACTGATCAAACACCGGTCCCATTAAAAACTTGTGTGCATTAGTTCTGCATCACTCATAGACCCTTCCTTTCCAAGCCAAAAAAGCAATTTCTGCAAGTCAACATGTCCAAGCACTTACACAGCTAACCTCTGCCAAAACGACCTGACAGTGCCAGGAATACACGCTTCCCCTTTCATTTGACTGCTTGTAAATGTTAGACCACAGCAGGCTGAACTGTGGTGCCAGATCTACACAAATTAAGGCTCTCATAGGCAACCTCCCAGCAACCAGAAGGAAAGCAGCTCTCATACATTTTGTTACACAGAAAATGAATGCTTTAAAGAAAAGAAAGAAAAAAAAAAAAAGACTTGCTTAAAGTTATGAAAACGTTGCCAACCATTGGCATTTATTACCAAAGCACTGCAGTTTAAGCAATGACTAGTTTGCCTGCAAAACGTTAAGATAAATGAGAACTTCTAAAATGCTAAGTATCTTGAACTTATGACCATAATGCATATTTTTTAAAAAGTTCAAACTCCTTAATATGAGAACAATTTACCACTTTATGCAATAAATCAAACAAGCCTAACAGTGACAGGCCCAGAAGTGACAGAGTATCCTTTGATTTGCAGATGAAAACACAGTATGAGCTGTAAACTCAATGGCCAATTTTCTAGGAAATCTGGCATGCCACTCACTGCCCTTTGAAAACTCCTGATTAAGGATATTCTCTTTCTTCAGAGGAAAAAAGATAAGAGTGTTCACCCAGCAATGAGGACTAAAGGCAATTTGACTGCATTATCTTGAATGTAACCAGGAGGTCAAGTCAAATTATATTATATTAAAAAATATTCCCCTTACCTGTCCTTTGAGAAACCACATCTGAGTATTGGGTCAGGGGGACCCAAGTGGACAGAAAAGCAACACTAATAAATTGGACACAGTGGAGAAGGAGAATTGGGGCTGCGAAGACACACAATCTACGAGGAAAAGCTAAAGGAACTGGCTTTATTTAGCCAGAGGAAAAAGTGAAGGGATGGAGCAGACCCCAATAATCTTCTAAGTGCCCAGAGGAACACAGAGCAGTCAGGGATGACTCTCCTCAAGGGTGTGCAGTGATTGCTTAGGAAGCAAGAGTCACAAGTCACAGCAAGTGAAGTTCCAGCTGAGCATTAAGGAACAACGCATTCAGGAAAGTGACAAATGTCCCAGCAATGCAGGGGAATCTCTATCCTTTCAAATACAAAATTTAACCAGACAACTCCCTGAACAACATGATCTGGCGTTTGAAAACACCTGCCCCGAGACACAACTTACAAAATATGGCTTCCTGAGTTCTTTTCTCACACAATTTATTCATTGGAAAAAAAAATAATAATAATAATAATAATTAAAAACCTTGGAATGTTTTTTTTGTGTTTTTCTCTTTGTTTGGTTGCAGAGGGCAGAGGCAGTGTGAGGAAAATACCTACCTGGATTTTTACAGTATATCACAACATTATGAAAATTCCAACAGGAAGACAAACTTCGCCATGCAGACAGAGACATAAGCTGTAGTTCAGCACAAGGACTTGCATAACTTCTGTGGTGTGTACAATTTGGAGAGTTTAATAAAAAAGATTGGCACAGTGGCACAGTATTTTAACTAATTCACACATTCACATAATGGCTGAGATTAACAGAGATCTCCAAAGGACATCTTTTGGTCATCCTGCTCAAGCAGTGTCACTTAAGATTTGGTTGCCCAGGACCACATTCAGACAGCCAGCTCTAAGTAGATATGAACTATCTCTGTTAAAAGCACCATAAGGTCCCTCAGTTAAGTCATGCCCTCGTAGCTTTATAACATTTGCAACAACCAAATGTAAATATGGCCAAAGTATTTTGAAGTGCATTGGGAGGTAATGAGGATGAATGAATACAGCATCAGTGTTACAATTTATGTCTAATCAAGGAAGAAGCTCAGCTTCTGAAGAAGTTGCTGTGTCTAACATTGCAACTAAGATAACCCTCAGTAGGTGCCAGAAGAATTAACTGATATAGTCTTCTATACAAGATTAATGTTTTAAACTATAGATTATTTTTAAACTACAGTCAACTGTGAAGTTTTTACAGAAATTTAAGTTTTACTTCAATAATTAGCTGGGCTAGTAATCCCCAGAAACAGCATGTTCTGCAAAATGCCCAACAATTTGTGGTCTTTCACTACCACCACTAAAGCAGCAAGCACGGTTTTCCATTCTCCTATAGTGCTAATGATACCACTGGAATGCATGTTCTCTTGATGTTCTCACAATATAGAACTGAACTGCTGGAAGCACTACACAGCTTTGCAGCTGGAGACTGAGAGCCAGCCAAAAGTACAACCTTACAGCTATGGCCAGCTGAAGCTTCAAGAGCAGGCATTCAAGCTGTTAAACCTAGACACGGCCACGACACTTAAAAGAGAAGTCAGTTCCAATGAGTAGTATCTGCATGAGACAGCAGAAACCCAAGGCTTCTGGAGGGCACAGCTGGACTAACACTTACATGATCGCCTGTGTAAATCTTTATTTCATGTATACAGTATTAACATACCAATAAGTCAATAATTTTCCCACACAAGTTGAGAGCTATGGGATAAGGATTGAGAAATTAAAATCAGTTGACACTACCAGAGAATTCAAAGAAATAATTGCTGTGAAGTACACCAACCCCTTGTTAATAAGACTGAAATCCTGAGGGAAGGGAGCAGACTTTTTAAAAGGAAGAGAAAGGAAAGAAGAGGGCTTTGGAGTGGAGTAGATGAAACAACATCATGCTGCTTAGACTCCCCTTTAATTATGCCCAAGGATTTCTGGTCCTGAGGGGATGTACAAAGAGTAATTCCTAGGAGAATACCTTCTGCTGACTTGCTTCAAGAACAGAAGCCCAGATAATCAAATCACAGAGGCAAGCTAAGAAGATACAGAAGTATATGCACTCACAAAGATGAGTAAACGCACAGACAGGGTGCACTCCCCTTTTACTCTCCCCTCAAAAGACAAACTGTAAGCAGAAGCTAACCCAGAAAACCAGTGTTGTGCAGAATTCTGCATCAGACTAGACACTGAGCCAGGAGTACAGATGCTCAGATGTCTGAGGGGAGAGACCAATATTAAAACCACCTGTTTCATTGTCTGCATTTTTGCTGCTGTATCTAACTAGGACTTCAGAAGACAACATTCAGCATATTCACACGTACGTAACATTAGAGAGAAAAGTAGTTGCTAGTAATTATTTTTTATTGTTATTATTTTAAGAAGAATCAGCTTCCATGTCTAGCTGTTAGTAACAATGACAGGAAAAGGCTTCCAGATGACTACAAGCTGCTGATTCAGAAGTTTGCCTTAGAAGGAAGAAAACTCTCAGGCGTGGTTAGAGTCGGCTGCTAGAGAAAGAACAAATTCAGTCTGAGCTTCATGTACGCATGAACTACTTAAAATGAACTGCCATCAGGAATCTGGCAGAATTATGCTGGACTAGTATTTCCCACTCATTACACTGCAGCGTGTCTCGTTTTCTCTTTCCCCAAGGAGATTAGAACCGTTGATACAAATAAGTGGAGATCTAATCTGTTGCTGCCATAGTCTCTTAACAGTAGCATTAGCGTTGTATTTTGCAATACCAGCACTCTGGGGAATTTATTTTTATTCTTACCATTGCTGTTCTGAAAGCTTTCATAATCCCACAGGCTACATTTACTCAGGTACTACTGAATATGGAGTATTTCAATGAAATTACATCTAGCCTTATTCTATAATTTGCAACATCCACGTTTCCTGTTCCCATAAAATTCCCCGTTGTTCATGAGTAAGATCAGAGATATTTTTAAGCTTTTGGCCCTACAAATGGACCAGCAGATGCGGATCATTTTTCCAAAAATATGAGTGGATTTTGGGTTGGGTTTGCTGATGCAGTAGAGAATAAGAAGAACTTAGAAGAACTTGTCTTAAAATACACAACAGAAGAACATGCAATCATCATGCCATTATATATGGATGAGTAAGACCATGGGTAACAGTACAGAGAAAATAACAATGATTTTAAGTAACTAACAGGAGATGCCAAACTGAAAAAGCCATGCGTCTGCAGATGCCCAACTTAGGGTCACTCCTCCTAAAGACAGCAAGAAGTCCGAGAGACACAAATTCCATGCTGCTGCTTACCATTTTGCCAACAAATCAGCTCTGAAAGAGATTAAATGTCAATTCCCATTCACCTGAGCATGTCTATCCCTTTTTCAATGGGGCCAACAAAACTTTCAACACGAAATATCAGATTAGACAAAGTTTTTCTCAGGCTTTTAGGGAGACATTCCTTATTTTCTTTAAGTACGTCAACGTTCACATGCTAAGGAAGAAGTACAGAAGTATCCAAAATTTGGAGGAGTTCTGATAGTGCTTTGCATAGCCCCTTTAACAAGCAAGCAGTACAAGCCTCCATATATCGCCTTAAATATATTTAATGACAGGAATGCAAGTCTGCTAGGCTGAAGTCTTAATAGCTCTTGACCATAAGAGATATCTTGGACATCTTCTCTGCATCAACTTGACAAGAAGTTGAAAAAAATGATGACTGTTTATCCAGGGATGAAAATTCACTGCAATCTGCACTTCAAAGAATATAAAAACAGTATTTTTCCCAAAGGAGAAAGGTTTCCTAAAGAAATAAGACTTAGGCTATTTTGTGCTCAATCTGACTTAAAGAACCTTTAAGACTGGGGGCCAGTTTCAATTCTGATAGAAGACCAGAGGTCCCCCCTTATTTTAAACAGTCACACAGGTGATGCCTTGTATGCAGGCACTGAGCAAAGACAGTACCATAATCACACCCTCACTGAGCAACAGGAAGCCCAAATAGAGACCCATAGAATTGTAGGCATTTGAAGGGACCTCTAGAGATCATCTAGTCCAAACCCCTACTAAATCAGGTTCCCTACAATAGGTTACAAACCGATCCTTAAACTAAACAAAATGCCTACAAAAACTCTATGATCTACTCTTTATGGAACTATTTCAAAGGAGATTAGAAAGCAAACTACAAGAAATAAAAGGACCAACTCATAACTGTGTGTTTACGTATTACAGATCTCGACCAAAAATAAAGGTCTCACTATGCATTACACATTTAGATGAAAAATGCTTGATGAAAGATACTCAATTTCTTTTATTTTTTCCAAATACAGCTGCTTCTTTGGCAGAAGAGTCTCATTTATAAGATGCATAGAGCAGTACAAGCATCTCAATTTTTTTTAATGATATATATATTTAATTCACAATGTGAATAAATTTTAGTGCTATGTCTGCTCTTTTCTGCAAGTCAAAAGTCCACAGATTTATTTCCATATCATTTTTTTTTGTTGTTCAGAGTGCCCACAGATCAGGAAAATAAAAAAACAAGTTAAGGACATATACATGGCTGACAGCCAGATTGAACATCTGAAATGTTTTTTCTAACCTAAATGATTCTATGAGAAGAAAAAACATTTTTTTTCTGATCAAAAAGCAACAAGATGTGCGCATACACACACCAGCAAGATAATGCAATTTGTGTGACATGGGCAATTCCAGAGGTATAAAAAAAGATTTTGCACAAAGCAGACATACTGCATTTTCCCTTTCCTCAAGCAACCAAGTAAACAAAAGGCAGTTGGCTAAATATTTCTGTCTCTTTTCATGCCCTGATCTTTGTGTCAGGCTGTTCCTTTATGCTGATGAATCTAAGCTTACAGTATAGAGTTCCTACTGAACACGGCTTGAAGACCTGCTCTGATGATTATCTGCTGCCCTCCTCAATAGGTGTGCTCCCACCTACAACCCTTGTAGCTCTCTTAACACAGTAGCAGCCTGGGTCAGTACAATTCCTGGGCTTTATTTTAGCCAGCTTGCACAGGGTTCAGGCAGGGGCCAGCAGAGCCTAAGTACAACACAGGAACTCTCCTCACGATGCCACACTGCCTGGTGTGTCCCCTCACACTGCAGCCCAGCAGAGCTGCTGCCTCTTCTTGTCTCAGAAGTTCTCACTGCCCTCTGCTAAGAAATTCCTTCCTCCAGGTGAGGTAATCAGAGGGTAGGGTGAGGGAGTGGTGTGATGCAAAGAACAGCCCCACCTGTGCAGGTGGTTCTCTCTTGCTGCTGTCCCAATGACAAGGTCTAAAAGTAGGAGGAGATAACAGGGAAAATTACTACTAGAGTATGTTTCAGAAAACTTACCCTTTTTAGTAGATAAATTATTTTCTGAATCATATGTTTCTTTCATATCCTTCCTTGCGTTAAATCCTGGGTCCTGAATCCTATCCTTTGTGCAGTGTCTGACACTACGGAAGATTCACCTTACAATTAGTTCTCATAGCACTATGCTGTTAAGGAACACATTTGCTTTGAGAACAGCCATATTCTTTCAAGCAAGCCAGGAGAGCAGCTTGAAACCTTCATTTCTGAAGGCTGTTGTTAAAGAGGGTTCAAACTGGCACAAACAAGAGCTTAAGAGATTTCCATCTTGGCCTGAGAATCAGGCAGGTACATTCAAAAGCATTTTACAACAGTAGCTTTGTTCCTCAGCGCGAAGCATGCCTATCTCATGAACTGGAAAAAGAAAAGCCATGGCACAGGAGAGTGGAGAAATACAAATTGCTTCTAGTACATAAAGTTCAAAGCCAAAACGTTGTATTCCCAGCCTCTAATCCTTAGCCTCGGGTGCAGCCAACTCTGTCAGGGGCAGCTCTGAACGCTTACAGAAGCATCATTTGGAACAATCCATCAACACTTTTACAGCTACCTTTTTTGCTATGCAGAAAGGCCATAACAGTGATTTTATTAATGAGCAAAAGCAACTTCCTTCAAAACTTCTACTGCGGATTTTTAGGGTAAGGAAAATATTACATTCCAAAGAAAGTAACATTATCTGAACATATGAAGGGGACTCCTCTTATAGGTAGCTGAAACTGCACGTCCCCCAGTTGCTGTTTTGCTCTTCCCAGCCATCTGCTACATTTCTTTTTTAAAGACATGCTAAATCAAATATTCTATTCATCAAGATGATCCAGAATTCACAGTCACTTTTCCAATACCTAAAAAAGGCTGAGTAGTCTTGTTTCATAGTTCATTAAGAAATGTTGCCAGTGTAGTCCGTATTGCTCATCATATTTAAAATGCACTCTCTGTTCACTCTTCCTTCCCTTTCCTCTCCCCATTCCTGAGAGCTATACTAAGTTGCATGTCTCCCGTGATGCATCTATGCGTGCAGATCCCAGTTTTTCTAGTTAGGGCTCTAAAATTCAGTTTCAGAGTGGTTCCCTTTGAGTTCATGTCATATGTTCCAGAGTTCTAACTACACCCACCAAGGGCTTGTGGGAATTCAGAAGAGAAGAGGGAGAAGAAGTAGGGCTGGGAGGATGCCCCAGGGAACAGAGGAAGAGGTGTTCAGAACCAGAAGGGCTAGAGGAAACTCCCAGCTCCTTCTGCCAAGGCCCAGACTCCGAAGAGCCTCCCAGACGTCAATCACCCAAAGCAATGGGGAATAACTGAATCCATAGCCAGATGCATTATTCATGTATGTATTTTATACGCATGTGACTTTATGCACATACCTGTGATTTAACGTGCCAAACAGATATGGTAAAAACAAAATATCACCTCATCACTAATTCTTCAAAGATGCCAACTTCAGACAGAAAAAGATACTAATTTTCTTTTTATCCAAGGATAGCAAAGTATTTGCACAGACTGCTTTGCATATATATTAAATAGTAATGACTGCAGGAAGCTACTCTTCATTAAGAAATCTTCTGTGCAAAGGAAACAAAACGCACTTTTTAGAAAAAGAATTTGTCTTTTTCCTTTTTCAAGCTAGACACTGATAAGTATTACTTCCAAAGACAAATGGTCCTTAAATCAGATGACAAAGGAATACAAAAGAAAAGTTCTATTTCTTTAGAAAAGCAGTGTACAGCCATGTAAGACCTCTGGCACCTATGCAGGCAATTCTAGTCTCAGAAGGTTTATGTTCATGTAATAATTCTGTTGTGTCAAAACTCTGTTGTCCCCACCTAGGGCTATTTAGTGCACAGATTTGAACATAATGAAGGCAGTAACTTTATAGGGTTTGGAGCAGACTGCAGTGCTGTGAGTGGTACATTCCTGAAACTCTCCTATACCAGCGTAATGCCAAAAGAAAAGGCTGAGTGGTGATGTAATGTCTGAGGGCATGCCAGAGTTAAGACTGTGTTTGATTCACAGGGCATAAGTTATTTCTCTCCACTTTTCTTGAGGCAGGCAGTTTTTACAGCTACAAGTGTTACAGAGTCCCACATTAACTGCACAGGTAAGAAACAAAACAAAACAAAACAACACACCACAACGAAATGATAGCATCTGTCACTGTGACACAGATGACAGCTATTGAACAAGAAAAGCTTCTAGTCTATTTTTGTTTGGAAGGGTTTTCTCAGTTTTTTGAGGATTCCCCCCCCCCCATCATCACTACAGAGCTCTTACGCTTAAATACACACGAGTGCCTGAAACTCCATAACACTCCCTGTAATCCTCAGACCCAACAAGACAATTTCTATACTTGTCTATCAACTAAAAATCCTTACTATTTAAATAATGTTTCCCAAATTCTGATGCTGACAAGTAGAACAGAAGTCCCCCACCAGTCCTACTGACACAACTCGAGACTCTCACACATTCTATAATTTGTATGTAAACCAACACTTGTGTACTGCATAATCAGTGGAGTTAGATAAATAAGAAATGGCTTTAAAAATCTGGGTCTGGATGCCTGTACCAGAAGGATGGTCAAGTTACGCTCTGGTCATCACACATGATCCATCTGGCCTATCTTATCCTTCCTTCTTATCCTTTCACAGCTGTATGACTCAAGTGAGCTCCTGGATACAGCAACAGCATACAATTTTGAACACATTTATCTACCAACATCAGAGCTCTCCTACAAAAAGAGGAAAAAATAGTGGCATGTGAATGAGGTCATTTCACTCATACCATAGACAAAAGACAGTTCAGAGAGAAGCAAATGAAGGAATTATAAATGGCTGCAAACAAAGCACCAACTGAACACCGCCTCTCATGTTTTGGTAGTAGGAATAAACAAGACTGAGGCATTTCTAGAGAAAATGTTTGCATGCATTATTCACTGGCTTTCAAATCAACTGGACAAGGGCAACAGTGCTTTTGGAGGAAAACAACACCATGTAAAAACACAAAAAGCAGCAAAGCTGTTCATCTTCTCTTCATCTTCAGAGATCTGTTACCTTGCTTGTGCTGCAACCCTTGCCCCATGTCTGTAAAAACTCAAAACCATTTAAAGCACTTCAGATTGTGTTGTTTCAGACTTAAATAATAAAAGAATAAAATAAATAAAAGACTGGGATTAACACGCAAATCTTTATGGCTTGTTTGTTCCTTAAAGTATTAAGAGTATTTCATTGTTAAGAGGTTTCAATTCTACTTGCATCACAGGTGCTATGCAGGTGGTATGCAAATCACTGCAAATCTGCTAGATGCAGGCTCCCTTTTGAGTGGCAAGCCAGGAGAGCTTGATTCAAACTGCTGAGTACCTGTGATGACCATCAAGCAATGGTGAATTAAGGATATAACTTCTCTCATTAAGGTTAAAATAGAGTAAAACTCTAACTTTATCAGATGAAATAACCCAGAGAACACATGATAGTTCCTGAACAATGGTGAGTTACATTTTTAAATTAGTAGAGACAATGTATGAAATATTAAACCCTAATTATTTAAGACACTTATAAAAAAGATTGAATTATCAGTTTAACGAAGATGAAAATAAAAATCAGAGACAGATAATATGGGAGGTGCAACAAAAGAAAACTTCTGATGAATCTTTCCTACCACAAGTGATACTCACAATCTGAACAGAACTTTTTTTAATCCCTACATTCATTCAAACAACCCTTGTGCAAAGAACCTTAGCCTACACAGTTTTGATTCTACATGGAAATACAAGCAAGGAATTCTATGAAACTCAGGAGGGACTTCATATGGATCTCGAATGAAAGACTTTCTTTATTAAGGCAAAAGACAGCAATATTAGAAGGGGGCAGGGGCTGGAACCAGACTAAATTGGAAACAGATTTTTTTTGTTATTGGTAGTTCCAATTTTGGGGACAGTTCTTATATGCATTATTTCATTTTCACAAAACAGACCAAGAAGAAGAGGCACACTAGTTGTATAGAACTAATCTCAACAAATACTGTTTGGGTTTCATTCTTATTCAATTTGTCTATCTTCAGCAAGTTGCAGCCCTAACTTTCTTACCTAGACAAACCTGGAAATGAAAGCGGGTTCTCTGTAAAGGACAGCATCTAAGGACCCTCTATACTGCTGATAAACATAACCAGATGAATCTGAGCATTACTGGACAGGTTTGGACGTACACAAATGGCCCACATGTCGGTATTTCCTGCAGATTCATTGTCTTTCTTTGGCTCCCATTGAATGATAGGTATAAGTTTGTATCTAAATATCAGATCACACTTCTCTAATTTTCCATATTAAATCTCATCTTTCCTATTAGGTTCTTATAGCACGTGTAAGGAAATAGAGCTCCTTTTGCTCTGATTTCCAACTCACTACTACCATTGTGTATTGCTACTTATCCAAATTAAAGGTCCACCCAGCCAAAAGAACATCAGCTTTAAAAACAAAATAAAAAAATATATGCTTCCCAAGCACAGCATCAGCCCAATTCAGAACAGCTGTATTCTTCCCATTGAAATAAATAACCCTGTACCCATGAGAAAAGTGCTTAAACGAAACAGACGCTAAGGCTTCTTTATAGACCCTCAGTAACAGACAGGTAGCTAGATTGTTTGTCAGAGTGTACACAGGCTTAACTCTGATTTCTAGAAGAGAAAGCTGTGCCATCTTCAGGCTTACTAAACAATGGACCCCGAATCATCAACTCTTTTTTTCTTTTTCCTTCAACAATACATGTGTTTATCATTCTTTACAGCAAATATCTCTATTTTTTCAAGATGATTTCAGTATTGAATTATCATTCTCCTGCCAAAATCCATATAAAACTCAGAAACAGCATGCAACACAAAGACTTCCCATATCCATTTGTCACAATGTTAAGCTCAGTGACGCAAATGTATTTTCTACTTGTTGTGTGAAAAAAAGCTCAACTCTGCTTCCTGCAGCAGCAATAGAATTAACAACTGAGTTCTGACTGCAGGACCTTTATTGATGATAACAAAGAAATTTTCAGATTTCAGTTTTGCAGTATTGTGTTTTGAAAATAAATCTTTTGTCCCTGAACATTGTTATTGGTTATTAAATACAGCTGTTCAAGGACAATGTTGAGCTCCAGAAATATGTAAACTGCTGTTAGTCACTTTATGAACGACCTATTAGAAGGGACATAGTTCTGCCATAGTCAGTAGAGGAACAAACCATGCCTTCATAATTCCCCCCCCCCTCCCCCCCCTCCCACTTGCAGAACACTGAACAGTAAAGATCTATGATCTGATCCATCAGTACAGAAAATAAGGGAATTTGAAAGAAGAATTAAGGATTTTTAAAATTCACCATATTTACATTTAGGCAGGATTGTCTCTACTACACTCAAAAGCAATACTGAAATGAAAGTAATGCACTTCCTTATCATATGTGAATGCTATTGTCCAGTCATGGTTCTAAAAATCATATTCAGAGGACCTAAAAAAAGCTTAGCAAGTATTTTTCTTATGAATACAACCTTCTGTCAACCAAGAGGTAAAATTTATCACATGCTTTAATATACATTTTTCTTCATTCAGAGTTTATGTTACAAAACAGTTCTGAAATAACCTTACATATGTTCTGTCTCCTGTTTTACCAACTGAAACAAGCAAACAAAGAACCACCAAACAACCTCAACAAATGTGTTTTCATTCACACCCAGAAGCTCTGTAGACTCCGGAGAGCATTGCTTATTACCTGATCACGATCACCTGCAAAGCAGCAGCTCTTCATGGTACACGAGTTAAAGTATCCCTGGTTATCAAACTGGAAGACAGGCAGTCGGCAGTGGATGTCATAGAGAACAGGGGGCAGGCGCCGACGCAGTGCCAGCAGTTGAGTTCCATTGCTGTTGAACCGGACACTCATGGCACTCTGAAGAGAGAGGTTTCCACCATAGCGCAGCAGTGAACTGGGAAAAAAAACAGAGGGAACAAGTGAGATGTGCTGCACATATGAACTGAGCTGCTTAGAAACAGAAATCCCTAACTTCCCTGAGTCAGTTCAAACAAAAAGGCCCCACCAACTCTAATCTTGTCTAGCTCCTGCTACAAAGTATCAATTCCTGAACACATTTAATTCAAAACCTGAATGACAAACTTTCAAAATGCTAAGTCTCCAGAAGACTGAAGTTGAATGATGTAAAAAGTACTATATACATTCCCTGCATGGGAGCAAAGTCTCACAGAGTAACCATGGGCCTTAAACAGTCATTCTTGTATTTCTGGGATGTCTGGCCCTGCTCTTTGTGTTCAGACAGTGCCCTAATCCAGCCAAGTCAAACTATCCTTTCTCCCTCTACTCAGGCACTAGATGGTATTTTCTCCAACTGCAGATTCTCTGACTATTATCTCACTTCCACTTCTATTTACATCTCTGCAGAGCATCGGAAGATGTTTGAACTATAAAATCAGTTCCAGCTGAAAAAAGCCACATTACTAACAAGTTATTACAAAAAATGCTAAAATAAGACACTTAGCTAATTTCAGCCTTGCTTCATGAACAAATAGGCAGGACAATTATGCTAACACATGACACTATTACCTAAAAATCTCACATGGTTGAGATAGCTTGTTTCCTTATTCCATATAAGGCTACATGACCAGAGCTAGACAATCCATATCAGTTCTTACTGACACATACAATACAAAAACTAAGAGTCATGATTTTCTAATCTCTCTCTTTAAAACCGTAACAGAATATGGAATTTGTCCCATCCAGGAACTTAACGATAACCATAGCATGTCTGAAATTCAGCTTGCATCGCACAGACTCTCTTCTCAAAGACACATTCAGTTCTTCTACTCAAAATCATTATGTGTATTGAGAGGGAGACAAAGAAACAAGATATTTTCCTTGTCAGTTTGTGGTTTGTTTGGTTTTTTCCTTCATAGACCATTGAAACTTCCTTAAGAAGTACTGAATCTGGATTTTTTGTTAACAGGTTCTGAGCAATCTCAATCAAATCTTGTATATTAGGAGCTGTAATTTTTACATGCTGTCTGGACCAGACAATGCATACCAGAGCATAAGTTGCAAATTCTAGAAGGAAGGTCATTCATTGGTTTTAATACATAATGTTTTCTGATGTAGCCCTCTGCCTCAACATCTGTGAAAAATGAGTCACTCTGCTTGTATGAGAAGGTACATTCCACGCAGGTTGAAGCATGCATCATTACAGGAGATACTGTAAGTTAAAAAACTATTGTTCATAATAAGCCATAGTTAAACAAAACAGGAGACTAGACTCCACCTAATAAAGGCAATAGAAACACCCTACTCCTGCTTTTTTAACTCAACAGTCAAAGCCGCGGTGCTATAAAAGAACTAGAAATTGCCTTTTCAAAGCCAATTAAGAGTGTTTCAAAAGCTGGGCAACAAAAATTTTTAACATGTTTTACTGTCTTGCTTTGAGCAGTGAGACATATGGTTTAACTTTTGATGAACATAGATTTGGGCTACATAGAAACCTGGTTCAAATAAAATGCAAAAGAACAAAACATAGGACAGTTGTGGTGGTTTGTCTGTTCATTTCACTTCTTTCCTCTTAGGTCCTAACCACAGTCACTTGCTCCTATGACTTATCTGTGCCACTGGATAGTTTCGTGAGCCAAGTCAGCTCAGCAACATGGGGAAAAAAGAACACATAGCTTTCCTGTTAGACAGCTGGTTTGTGCCAGCTCAAAGAGCCTAAAGAGTACCTGAGTAGATGGGTAAGAAATGGGACAAAGCCAGTTGTCCATTAGCAGGGAAAGACAGCCCTCACTTGGTAACAGCAAGTTATCCCATCCCATCAATCAGCTCACCTAGCTTCACCTGCAGTTTCATCACCACATCAGCATAAACCAGCACACTGTTGATAGAGCAGATGACACCTTCACCTCCTTGGTGCGGAGCAAACCACACCAAGAAACTGATTTAAGTAGAAAGCAACCATACAAAGAAACAGTTAAGTTTTGATCCTACTCATTTCACCTTTCCTGCTGAGCACACAAAAGCGGATGTCGCTATAGGGCAGAAGTCATACAAAGCCAGAACAAGCTGAGATGAGAGCAAGTAGGCCTGTTACACAAGGCAGTCACACCAGGGGAAGTGTGCTCAGTCAGACTTGAGCTAAGCACACCTAACCACACAGGCAGAAACAGCCTGTGAGCATCTCCCTCGTGTCTCCTTCTCTTTCATGCACCTATGCTTCAATCTGGTCAAACTAATTCTAAGGAGATGGAAGGTACAGCCAGAAATGACCTCTGTACAAGCTTTCCTTATGGCCCTATGATCACGAGCACCAGCAAAAGATGAGCTGAGAACATCTCACTGGTGGCAGCAGATTTAGATCAACTCTGTGCAGTTCTGACAGCATTCCCAAACAGCTGCCAATGCACAGGGAAACGTCACAAGTTAACTGCTTTAAGTGCTACTTACCTGTTAGCTTTAGTTAGTATGTACAGAAATAATTCTCAGTAGCAATTAGCTTTGCCATTTAGGTACAAGATGTGGAATTAATATATTTCAAGAGTCTCTATTTGTGAATGCATCATCAGGAAGAGTCCTGTCCTCTCACTTGTGCATTCTCCTTCTCCTAGGAAAGTTGCTGAGCTTCTCTTAATTACATTTGTGGATTTTAATGAAAACATGAAAAAGTAATTAAAAAAATAGAATAATATTAGAAAATAATTGAAAATTGTATGAATTGTAATCTTACAGATAAGGATTCAGCATTTCCACGCTCCCACCCTCCCAGTCAGCCCTACTTTACATTCATCAAGATAAAAAACAAAAATACTCAGCAACTCAAAATACTCAAACTAAAAAGAAAAAATACGATTGGTTGGTTTTTGCTTTTTCTTTTCTTCACCCAGAAAAGTTTCATCAAGACATCCCTAGTTTCTCAAAAAGTCAACAGCATCACAAAAGATGGAACAGAAGAGCAGAAGAAATAAGCCCATACATTTTTGGCTAATAAGCATCAGTTTTTCTATTAAAAAAAAAAAAAAAAAGAGTTGTCCATCACAGTAAAACACCATTATGTACATGCACCAGCCAGAGTTGGTGCAACACTGACCTGCATCTTAAGACCAAACCCAAGCCCTTTTCCTCACCACCAGTTCTCTTTCTCAGCCCTAACTGCAGCTCACGTAGATGAGCAAGACTACCAGATACCCCATCCTTCCAAACCTCTAAGTGAAACTGCCATGGTTACTATTATTATTTCTGGTTTGAAATATTCTGAGATTATATTTTATAGTAATAGCAGTGTAACACTAAACTAGCTTCCATTCTGCACATAGATGTTTTTGTTAGGCTCCTACAGCAGCCTAAGCTATCAAATAAAACACTTCTTGAAGTAGAATTTTGTATCATGTTTCAGTAACTTCTGTGAAATAAAGCTCTAAAAGAACATTATACTACTGAAATTAACTGAAGTGAAAAAGAGCAGAACTTCAGAAATTATGATCATGTACAAATATGAGAAGCCAAGTATTATGAAGTTACATAGTTAAGATCCCTCAAAAGGCTGATAGTTTTGCCTACTTCACACAGCTTAGCCACACATGTAATGGAAATAATTTGAGCTGCCCTTGAGCACAATGTTTGCCTTAAAGAAAAAAAATAGATAAAACCCACAGATTAAAAAAAAGACTGATAAAGGCTGATAAAGAAGTGTTAAAATAGGCATTTAGCACTCACATACAAGAGCAACATGCTGACTGCTTTCTTCACTTGTCTCAATTCTGTCTCCAGAATCAGACTTTTTTTTCCTTCACTAAGCACAAAACAAGAGTTCTCTGTTTTTCCCAACCTGCTGTGTTCTGCTTGCTCCTGTCTGCCTCTCTGTAACCCAACTTTTCAACCAGAGCTCATTAAAGTGTTTGCTTTTAACAAGCTATGACAAAGAGGCAGTATGTAGTTAAGTGAGGATGAAGAGAAAAAAAAATGACACTAACCTCCCCCTCTCCCCCCCCAGACATTAATTTCCTGACCAAACATAGCAGAAGTATTTGTTCAATTGCTAATCTTAAGAGAGAATGTCTGAGAAATGTGGTTAGAAGTATGATGGAGAAAATAACTCACGGGTCCATACTGGTGAAAGAGCTAGGAGCCCAACTCACAAACTGAGTTCATGCATCTTATGACATCTCTCTGCCTCTGTATTTTACTCCGTGCTGCACAGATTAGGTATCTAGAATGGAGGTGCTAATGATCTTCCATTATAAATATAGTTGATTACAGAACAATCATTTTGGCTTCAGAAAAAAAAAATATTCCTAAGACATCTTCTAGTATATTTTGTCTCTGTTAAAACTGCAGGAAAAAAGAAAGAAAGAATATCCAAGAAAGAAGCTAGGGAAAGTTATGTTATTCTTACAGAATTAAAACTGTTACTAATACTTATTAATAATCAAGAGTATACTCAGTCTGCAATGAATTAAAACCAGAACCAAGGCAGCACTTTGTCGAGGAAGCAGTAGGGAGAGGAGGAAAAAGCTGTACTTCAGCATGTTCAGTGGTAAAATTCAGTGGTGGCACTTTTCAGATGGCATCACGATGCCACTTCATACCTTTAGTCAGTGTTACTTCAGGATCTTTTTCTGTCAGGACTAGGTGGGCCACTGTAGACGTGCTTGGATACATTTTTCATGTTAGAACTACCACTTCTGCCTGCTCTTTATTTCATGTCCCCACAAAGAAATCAACACCTTTTTGCAGCTACAAAAAGCACATCTGACATGTCAGACTAAAAGCAAAACACTCATCCTAAAGACCCAGATTGGGACAGTAGCTGAAAAGTCTGAGGGCAATCCTAAAAGGGCATGTCTGAGCAAGATGGGCAGCACCCACTCTGTGCCACAGGCATCACCTTCACGCACCACTCCCAGGCTTCTCCTGGCATTAGACTTCTTCCAAATTTGGTTCGCCCAGGTAGCTGTGGAATGTTAACGTTTGCTTACCAGCTCAGGAATCAACACAGAAAGAGATGAGCACATTTCCAAATTCCAAAAAGCCATCTTGTGCGATTAAGAGAAAAGTCTAGTTCACAGATGGAACATTACAGTCCAAACACGTGTTGGTGCTGGAGGGAGGCTGAGGAGGGAGAGAATGACCATATTGCATACAACTGTCCATTTCCACAGTCAGATCTGCTGGATGCAGACAGCTCTCAAGTGTTAACTAAACACCAGCTCAGCCAAACAATGGAAGGCTTTCAATCCAATACTGGCCCTACTAATGTAAATAAATCCATTTCTACTGGCAGCCTGTGGGGCAAGGGAAGCAGCAGTCTCACTGCAGTCAGAATTTGCATCACTTAAACATTTCCTCTGTAGGAAAAGACAATACCTGATACAGGAGTTTCCCTCTCCTCCTCTCCCCTACTTCACCTTAAAATAAATAAATAAATAATTTAATCCTTTTTTGGAAGGCCAGTTGCCTGACTGGCAACATAAGTTTAACCCAGACTATTCAAGAGTTAGTTTGACAGACAGTGGTCATGAATAGAATTGAAAGATCAGTGTCCAGGTAGAATTAAAAAATGTACGCATGACTGAATTAAATAGCACCATTAAATACAGTGATTGAGTAGTTTTTCTTGATAGGCTACAAATGCAACAATGAACTGCAGTACAGACACTGTGCTTGGGAAATAGAGAGAAGGAAGGAAGGAAGGAAGGGAGAAAGTGCTGGTATCATGAACAGCAGTGTGTGATGCTAACTTAATGAAAGAATGACCTTAAAAGGAAAAAAATGTGTTGAATGCTTGTAACTAATACATATGATTGCATACAAGTGTGTTTGTCAGCATTTCTGTAACCACTATATTGAGAAACTTAAAAAAAAATATCTTGGAATACAGTGTTGGAAAAATGCAGAAAGGTTTGCGCTTTTAGTTAGGGAAGAAAAATTCTGTGCATGTATAGAAACCCACACAGTTCTTACTTAATCTGGGGCAAACACTTAGGAAGAGCCCAATCTAAGGCAGCCAGCACAGCTTCACCAGGTGCAGATCATGCCTGACCAATCTGATGGGCATCTAAAATAGAGTGACCACACTAGCAGACAAAGGAGGGGCTTATCTTCAGAAAGTATACACAAGTAAAATCACATGCATCCACCAAGACTGGAAAAGTGGGGAATTTAGGGTGAAGATCCTGTATGTTCAAGAACATGTCATTCTTTCTAATCTTTACTGTTGGGCTCAGGAACATGTAAATAAATATAAAAAAGGAATCTCCAACATCAGTACATTTCTGTGCTTGGCAAACTTTAAAGTGAACAAAAGTTTCATCTTTCCCTTCAAGCCAAGAGGGCAATAATTATTATTATTTAAATAAGGGCGATTCTTATCTGATAATTAACTTCGGAATCTGGAACTTTATGAACGTCAGACATCAACACATTTACGTATTAGAGCAGCCAGACCTTGTAACAGCAAATGCTTGTGTGGTTTAACCCTTATTATCTAGTTGAGCAGCTGAACACTAATGTTGCTTCATCAGTGGTCTTCGGCAATTCTCCAGAAAGCATCATTTTCCTTTATTCTACCTTCAGTCATAAAAACAAACAAAAACCCACAACCTGCAGAATTTCATTATTTTCAATAGGATGACAGAGCACAAGCGTAAAGTACTCCCCCCTCATCTGCACTACTTTTATCCTTCCAGGGCTTAAGGCTACTATAGCAATTAAGCATTCATTAGGATATGACAACAACAACCTGTTTGCTTGAGTATTTCTCATCCTCCTACAGCTCTCCTTTGTGTTTTAGTCTTATTACAGACCTGTTCGCAAACATTCTCACCAGCCTATCCTTGCCCTCACTGCAGATGTGAGTCAGCAGGCACAAAAGTGCCCTATTCTCATTCCACTTGAATTCTCTAGGTGTTACTATAATTTCAGTAATAAATAAGATCTAGTAATGAAACAGTTTTGCAAGAAAAGAAAAAAAACATTTCGCCAGATTAAAAACGAGAAGACAGACAACACAAAATAAAGAACAACTGTCCACTATCACAAGCAAACCATTTAAATCATCTCATAATTATTCTCTTTTTCTGATCTCTGAATTCTACAGGCTATTACTCACCCTGGCCAGAAATAGCACCTTGCAGAACTGACTATAGATTGTGTGAGAAAGTGTTTGAGAACAACACCAAAGAATTTAAAGCTGAACTACCAACAATTACTCTTTAAAAAAAAAAAAACAACACAAAACAAACAAACAAACAAACAAAAAAAACCCACAAAACCATTAGTTGATCAGCTTGAGTTTTGGAATACAAATCATCTGGGAACATTAAATCATTAAATGGTAGTCAAGACTCTACTGGCTCAAAGTGGCAACCACGAAGAATGCAAGTGCAGAAAAGTGATCTGCTCAGCAGAGATATCACTCACATAAAGCTTTAATAATTGTAACCTTTTCTCTTTGTGTAAAGTCAAAAAGGTATATTTGAAAGTTCTCCCTTTTTCCTTTACTGCCCTAAAAAGGGGAATTTGTCATCTGATTTTGCCTAGAATCTGTGGCAAACAGTTTGGAGATTTATTTATGATTGCAACGAGGAAAACAAATCCAAAAAGCATCCCATTAAGATACCATACCATAACCATTCAACAGTTCCTTCAATACATTCCAAAGATTTCCATAAAAGAATAATTCTTCAGAAACTTCAATGATAAATTCACTTTCTGTAACAAAGTAAGGTCTTAAAGAAATAATAGAAAACAAATGGAGGGAGAGGTGGGGGAAAAATCTATGTTTACTTTCTGTGTCATTTGGGGCAAGTACACTACATTGGAACTGGTCAGGAAATCTTCAAATTCCAGGCTGGGACACAAAAAAAAAAATCAGTTGAGCTGCCTCAGTAACACAGAAGCAAATCAGATCAGGATTCTACAAATGCAGGCAAGTTCTATTTCCTGCACTGTGAGCGAGGATAAATAACTACTTAACTATTTGAAGTGGTATAGTTGATCTATACCAGTAAGTGTCTAAAGAGAAATTAAAATTGATGTTCTAACCTAGCTAAATTAGTTACTTTAGGCAGTACAAAATGAATCAAAATTTGTAAAAAAATGTTTCAACTGAGAAGAGAAACAAATGAACTGTTAAGCTTGACAAGGAAAAATGGTTGCCAAGAAACACACATTTTTCTCCACTCATTGCTATAGTGCTCTGCTCAGAACAGGACTGGCAGAGGTCTCAAAGCAGCAACACACAGCACGTTATTACTGCACTGAAATAATTCAAACAGGTAGCTGAAGATTCAGCAATAGAGAGAGGGCTTCTTCTCCATCCACAGGAGCTTTGGTAATGCGCATGTGTTGGGATTACAATTGATCAGTAGCATCACAGGCTTCCTTGCTTTACATGCAGGGTCAAAATGCAAAATTGTCAAAGAAAAACCTTAAACCATCACAAATTCCTGTCATCCCAAAGATTAAAAATCTGTAAGGATAAAACAGATACAACCAAAGACATTGCTTTGAACAAAGATTCCCTCTCAATTTTATCCTCCTAACAACCCCAAGCCTCGCTGTCAGAAGCAATGCTCATGACTACTCCTGGACTAACATCTGTAGCACAACCATCAACAACTGGATCCCACATTTGCAAATCCAGAAGCTCAGTACATACCAGACATCTTGGCAGCACACAGATCAAACTAGGTGACCAGCTACTAGGCGACAGCTAGAGTGAAATCCAGAAGGTAAGCTAGAAAGGCTAATGACACTTAGCAGCCATTTTCTAAGGAATGTTCATGTACGTGCTTTGTTCTTCTGACATCATCTTTAAAGAGTCAAGAGTCATACCAGGACCAGGTATGAGCCTGAAAGCTAAAACTGATAACTGCTGGAGATCTATACCTAAGGAGTCAATTACAATGATGGTTTTACAGCCTTTAATATCTTCCCTGCCACTACACAAGTTCTCAACACTCTTTTCTGTTCCACAGGTGAAATACACCACGTGTAGCACAGGCAGAACAGCAAATGCCCATCATCTCCCTTTCTTCCCTCCTTCTTGTACTCTCACCCACTACCACCACAAACCTCTAATACCCAGCCCTCTTTTGCAAAGATGGTCTGCTTGATGTGCATCTAACTAAACTCTGAAGAACTATGCTATAATTTACATAGTTTCAAGAGCTACTGCTTCTTTTCCATACCTAAAAAAGGACTTGTGAATCCTAAAGTTCACCTACCTTTTCCAGTTACACATCAGTATGTCAATCCAACATCAACCCTTGCAAGACTTCTACTTCCCCAGACTAATATAGGTAGAGAGATTCTTGCATTTTAGCCTAATAAAGCTATTAGCACAGAAGAAAGAATACTCTTTCCCATCATCTATGCTAATCACTGGGCCATTCCAGGGGAGGGACAAAAATAACTCACACAGCTTTGACTCCAGAAAATAAATAAATAAAATAAAAAGACAAAAGGTCATGGAGCTGTGTGAAGGAGAAAAATAAAAAAAGGTATGGGAGTAAGAAAAAAATACCTTGAGTAATATTACTGCTTGAAATAGGTTTGTAATACATATCCACAATGTATTTTTTGTGATACACAGAAGTGGCTTTCTTGCACAGCTTCTAGGCGCCATCTAGTGGTGTGAGCGCCTTACAACAGCTTCACTAATTAACATCTTTAGGCTCTTCAGCTTGATTTTAAAAGATTTAGTTTTTTAAACTAAACAGTTGCTTGTAGTTTAACTTGCACGTGAATAAACAGCAATACTAGCATACTTTAAAAAAAAAGGAAAGACAGTATTTGAAGAATCAGTCAACTCAAAATCATGCTAGAATTCCATGAGTTCCATTTTAAGATGCATCACACACTGCCTTTAATAAGCCAGCCCACCACATTCAGATCCTATTAATGCTGGAGCAGGGATGGTAAAGATTCTCAGCTGTTGCACTAAGATTACCTGAGACAGAAGAAGAGACACCAAGCTGTGAGCGAGCTTTGAAAAATGCAAAGTTAACCTGCCTTGGGCAGCAAGATAGCAAGATCAGTGTTTTGTAGCTGAGAATTTGCTCTATCAAACAGCGTTATTGTACTCTTTGGAGCTCTTATAGTTTCTATGGAAGGAATATGCAAGGAATTCTATGGAATATAAGAGGCATTACTTTCAGAGTGACCTCTATATATTGCAGTTTCATCCATGTGGCATCCAAAGGTTATTTGTGGATGTTATTTTAGTTTTGGTTACAGTAAGTGGAGAACTCCCTACTTCCAGGTGCATAAACCCTATTGCTGCAGTTGCAGAAAGTCATTAGAATGTGATCATTCTTCCTTCCCACACCTTACATAGCATTACATTTTCTGAGATATTTCTATAAAATAACAACAACAAAGTAGAGAATTTCTACCATTAGCAAACTCTTGAAAACAAGCAGCTGATGCAGTAACCCTTCTTGCTGTGCTAGTATTCTGGCATGCACTTACACAAGCAGCTTCCTGTTTATTCTGATCTTATGGAGAACTTCAGGGCTGTTTAGCCCCTTATCCCTATAAAATTTCTTATCCATCAAAAGGCTTTTGGAACTTATCTTACCTGAAATTACATTTTGCATCTTTCAGTATTACCACTAGTATAGAAAATAGATGAAAATCGACTCGCATAGCAACTCCAGTTCTGTGTAAAGTTTATCTCAAGTACTTACAGCACCATGTGGGTTTCTTCACTCTTGATAGTTTTTTATTTATTTCTAAATATAATTAAGTTCACAGCATATTTTCTCTAGAAGAGATGGTAATAAATTAAGAGCTAAAAACAAAAATCTGAATTTTGGCTTCCATTTGACATTATGTTTGGAATGAGGATTATATCTTAACTGATCTATACATTATAAAATTGTTTCCTTACAAGACAAGGTGAATTGGCTCCAAATATGTTATAAATCAAAAATTCCATGAAAACAAACTACATCAGCAGATAATTCAATTTAGTTAAATCTGAGGACTTGGCTTTGGCAGCAAACCAGCATAAGATGGACAGCCCATTCCAAAGATTCCTCCTCCTTAAGAGTTTCTTGGAAGCAAATTGTAATGACAGCACAGCACCATACGCCATTTTCTTTTCTACCACCAAAAGATACCCTTTTCAACATGTTTTGGGCTCTCTGTCATGCAAAGGAGGAAAGCTGATGCCCATCCCAGAAGATGACAGCTAAAAGTAAACTCTTTTCACTTGCATTAATTTACAGCTTGCTCAGTCCGAGACTCCAAATATCACTTAATGTAAGAATGGCACTTACTATTCTTTTTGCAATTTCTCAGACATGCAGAAGGCTGCAGGCATGATGCCCATTAGTCACAAGAGACTGTACATACTTAGCATGTACAAATGCTGGCTATTCAGTGTTAAGAATCAGCTGCACACTATATGTTGTGTATATCCACCTCTGAAGTGAGGTGTTACATTCCTCTAAACATGGCAAAAAGCAGCATGACCTACCCACCCAGGAACTTCAGCACAGTTGTTACAAGGTATGGTGTGTCACTGCCAGCACTTAGATTTTTAATTGGAAAGATTTACTTTGATTAGATTAAGACTCAGAAGAAAGTAGTTCTTGTCCATCGAACATATGAATACAAACTTCCACCCATTTAATTTATTCAAAGTTATAACCTCAGGCTGAAGGCTTAAGGTAAACTTTCATCACCCCCTTCATCATTCAAAGAAAAGACATCAGAATTCAGATTTATCAGAAGTTAAGAAGTCTTTCATACATGTGCTAAACCTGAAGAAATACAAACTGCGTGCTAATAAGCATTACCAATTCAATTACATTATAATTATTTTATATTTGGCTTGATCTAGCACCTTTCTTCTAGTTAATTTAATCAAACTTAATGCAATAGCAGAATGCACAACAGCTGGTAACAGGAATGCTGGCAAAATTTACAAATGAAAGAGTTTTAGAGTCACCAGCATCAGCAATCAAGTTTTGATTCTAGTTTACAAACAAATCTCAACTCAAACCATTAATGTTTACAGTTTAGGAGTAATAAAATCCCCCAAAACCATTATTTGGTTGCTGTTGTAATGCCTAAACATTTTGGATTTTTTCTAAGCCAGTTACAAGTAACTCCATATGATATTGCTTTTTCTCTCTGTACAGTACAAACTCAACAATTATTTTTAGTGATACACATCTAGGTATTCCATGACGTTTGCTGATAAACAGAAAGTCCAGTGTATTCGATGGAACGTTTTAAATTGTTGAGCCTACTGTATTGTAAAAACTACAGATTTCCTTTCTTTTCACTTCATTGTAATTAATCTGTTTCCATTCGTAACTGGGAATTTGCAGACATAAGAGTTGTAAATATATATATATATTTTAAAGGAGAAAAAAAAAAAAAAAAAAAGAGCACTATTTGCTTAAAATACACACGTAACTCTGGTATCAGACATTGCAAAGTCCATTTTAGAACCCAGTCTAACCACACTTCATACTGTAAATTTATTCTTTTTAGATGTAAATTTGTTTAAAATCCTATGAAGCCAAACTGATTATCCAGGTGTCTAGGAAGTCATAAAACTCTTAGAGGCTGTGCAAAAAGCTGACTCTAGCTCCAGCCACTGCAAATATTGCCAGGTAGAAAAAAAACAAAGAAACTGTAAGCCATGTAGCATCTCACCATGGTTTCTTCTCTTCTTATTTCAAGCCGATGCTATACATAACAAGAACTTGACAACAGCCTGAACTAATCCTGCAATGACAAGGCCAGGTAGCTTTCTAAAACATCACTTAACATTAAAGATCTAGCCCCACTTGGAATCCACACTAGATAGTATGCATAAAAAAGTGTAATTATGTAAAATAATTTAATTCACCATTACTAACATTGCTGTTAAATACATTCTGTATCTTTTTCTTACTACTGTATGCTCCAACTTAAAAATAGTGGCATCACTTAAGAGAAACACATTACATGGCCTAAAAGCAGGATAGCCAAAACTTACCTCTGAGGCCTACGAATATCCCAGAGTCCCACACCTTCCTTAGAGTTGGCAGTGGCCAGTAATCTGGGTTCTACTGGATTAAACATCACGCTGTGAAAGGCTGATGGGTAGTGTGCCAAGCAGAAGGGCTCTGTTGAAAAAGTTGTGATTTCAGACATAAGAACAAACAAGGCATACAACTGTTTGATGCAATGAGTTTGGCAGCTCAGCATGGAAACAGTATAACAAGATCTGAAGATATAGAGACATGTTCAAACAACTTCTAAAGCTGACAAATCCAAAGCAATATAAAAACTGAAGTTTTAAAATCCACTCACGTGTACATTAACTTTGTACGAATACAGAAAGGTTCATACTGGATTTCAAAGCATTGTTTTACTTATGAAATTTTGAGAATTTTGAGTTTAAAAACAGTCACATAAAAAAATAAAGCATTTGAATCTTCTTAAGGTTCATGGTCACATGGTCATCTAAGAAGGATCATACGGGGGACTTCTCAAAGTTTCCTAGCAAAGACCATGTATGTCTGGAAGCCTTCACAGCCATTGATGATCACCCAAACTATAAATATAGTAGCAATTGCTTACATTGGAGTTTAATACCACAAGAAGTGAGAAAAATTGTATGGGACAGCACTCTAAAAGTAAGTTGCCATCCCTGAGGAAAGCGATAGTTCTTTAAAGTGCTATTCAGCAATTGTACAAAAGTATGCGAGGGAGCTCCTCTAACAAGAACATTAATAGTTGGGTTTGCTGTTCACATATAGAATTAAAAACATGCTTATCCATACTCTTCCTCTCAGCTTGGGTAGGATAACAAGACTGTGCTTGGCTTGCTACTCTGCTGTATTCATTCCATCTAAATGCTGCCTCTAAAAAGAGTGGGAAAAAGCCTTGACTTTGTCATCTTTCTCTGTATCTTTCTGCTAGCTTTATAGCTTTAGGCATAGCTTAAGTCTCTGTTGTGTACCTCTTTTGTGGCATGCTGCCGTGCTTTCACTCAACTAAGAAACAAGACTATGCCAGTCTTTACCACTTCACTGTTTGATGCAATCACTATGTTGCTCATATGCTTAGGAGACAGTAACTACCCTTATTTAGGTCACTGTGTGCAGGCACCTTTAGCCCCTCAAGCACCTCCAAAGGCACATCATTTTCTTTACTCACATTTCTCATTAAGACACGTTTCAGGCAATTCTACCAAATATCCTAATACCTGAAACTACTGCATAGCAAACAACTGAGACAGTCCAGCCCCCATCTGTATCCTCCTTTTAGCCCCACTACACCTTTACACCTGTATTTCAAATAGCCTGGAACCACATATCAAAAGATGCCTTTCAGCCTGACAAATTAAAGAGATATTACAGCAGCCAAACTAACAAGGCTCTAAGTCACTTTAATGAAAAATAGGGGGGTTCAAAGAACCTAAGACACTACTTCAAAGAACCCCAGACATACTACAGCTAAATTTATTTCACGCTATTTTCCACCAGTGCAGAATTTGCATTAAAAGTCTCAGCAAGAGTAAAGCAGTAGAAAGGTTTAATTGTAGGAAAGAAGGGCAAACATTGTTCCTACAATTTCAAAAACTTAGATGAGATCAGGCATTAGCTTATAATACTGAACAGTTTCACACAGATGAATTCAAGCAGTGTCCACTTCCACCAATTGTCAACAATAGGCAGCCCTCCTAACAGATCTTTATAACGCAGAGCTCAGGAGAATGCAGTGAGTAACATTTTGCCACTTCTAACTTGGAAGCCACATTAAGTGCCAGGTCTGATCACTTGGATATTATAAAAATAGAAAAATGAGGATGAAACGAGAATCTTGGATTTACCAGTTAGAACAGCCACATCAGACTAATTTAGCTCTTCCTTTAAAAAAGCAAGTGACCTTTCACTTAGGGAAAATACAGCAGTTCTAATCAGGACTACATTTCACATGTGGTATAAGTTTAGCTACAGGCAGTTGGGATTGGCAAAGGGAGTTGTGTGGTGGCTAAGCAAGTGGCTGAAGAGAAGACATCACTGCAATAGCGAGGGATTTCTGAGCAAGAGGAAAGTTACTAGTTCATTTCAGAGAATGATGCAGAGAAGAAACATTGTAGACATTCTCATTAAATGTCCCACGCCTGAGTGTGCATGCTGTTTTTCAGAAGTATTAATACAATTATCAGATGGGACAGAGATAAAAGGGCACAGCAACTGCACAGCAGAATCAGAATTCACAGTAAGACTCAGAAAATTAGATGTAATGCACTTAATTTTTATTTGTACAAAGGCAATATATCCAGCATAGGGAGAGCATCAGTAAGCAGTCTATTGTGAGTATTCTGGTGAGGCTTATCAAGGAAGACCTTGTTCTGCTTGTGCTTGGTCATTAAAGAGCTAGTCATGTCACAAGGCTAGAAGACTGATACAAGACTAGAAAGAATATTGTTCCAGCTCTCACTTCCTAGGCAAAAAGGTGAAGAATTACAATCTCAATATGTTATCAAACTCACTAGCTCTGAGAACAACAACCAACCAAAAACCTAGTTCAGCTAAACAGCAAGTTTGACTCATTAAGAAATGGAAACAAATTACCACAAACAACTTCCTTGCAAGACTAACATAATCTATGAACTGAGGCAATTGTATTTAGTCATCTTACAGAAGAAACGCCACTCTAGCTATGATGGAAGGGACCAGATTCTATATGCCTGCAAACTGCTCAGTTTTAAATTATCAGCTTTGTGTTCTTTAGGAAGGAGTGAATGCATAACTTAATTTACTGACATATTCATATACTGAAGTATTTCAGTCCTGTGGAATACGTAAATACATATGTAAATACAGACCTAAATTGAGATTCTCCAGGAGAAAAAATAAAAACAAAAAATAGCAAACCAGTAACACCCAGATTGTTAAGTGTCTTGGGAAGCTGCAGGTTTGCTATGTAAACCAAAAGTGCTCAGTTTTGTTTTAGAAAATGAAGGTTGAAGTATAAAAATTAAGCTTCTTAGTTGTTATGTCATAAGGGCTCTAAGTTTCCACGTAAATGCAAGAACATTTTTTTTTCCAGATAAACTGATTTTGCTCTGTCACTTTTTGCCTACACATCACAAGAGAACCAGAAAACACACAAAATTACCCTAGTGTAATGGGGAAAACTATAATTAGCTTTGGGAAGTTTTTCAAATGAAAATAACAGCTTCTTAAACTTCCAAAAAAATTTTTTATCCCAGGGTACATACAAAAACTAGTGTTCTAAAACAAACACCTGACCCACTTTCCTAATTGGTTTCAAGTTTTGCAAGATGTTTTTTATTGAAGAAACACTGCTTCATTAATTCAAGTTAAAACCTATCCCATACCAAGTTCTATGCTACACTTTGCTACATGCAGGTTCTTTACGAGGTGATTTAGGACAGTAACAATGAACTGTAAAAACCACAGTTTACCTAGAATGAGTCACAAGAATTATGCATTATTTTCACCCTTCTCCAACAGTCTCTGCTTTGATAATCCAGATAAAAATAGCTTTTGCTTTCCCTGCCTTGTCCATATCCCAAGTTCTTTCCACATCCACGATCCTTTTCTCTGAATATCTCACCTCCATGAGAAGACTCTCGGATATCCCAGATAAGAACACGGCCATCATCTGATGAACTGGCAAAGATGTTATCATTAACTGGGCTCACTGAAAGGCCGTACACTGCATCTTCATGGGCAAACACATCCAAGGTCTCGGTGCTGGAAGAAAGACGCAGTTTTACCTATACGGTAATAGCGATAAGGCTCATTTTCATATAAAGATCCTCATGTTTAATTGGGGTGAGCCAAACAAAAACAAAAAAACCAACAACTACCACAATGAAAAGCCATGTAGAGTGACCAAGAGGACATGCAACCATTATTCTTGGGAGGAGGTAATGGTAAAGAGGTCTGAGGACCTGTGCACCAAGTTATAGTGCTTAGACTGGTAAGGAAAACAATACAGAAGCTGATTCATCAATGCAGGCTTCTGTATCACCCAAAAGTTCAGCCAAAGTTCACAAAAGAACAACTTTCCAGCTGACTCTTCAAACAGGCTTACTTGGGTCTCCAGGATAAATCAGACCCATGCTTTTATCTCATGTAGAAAAGCAGAAAGAAGTACAAAAAAATAAGTCAACCAAGTGTCTGAGTTTCAGCCATAGCACAGGGGAATATTCTTTAGGGAGTATAGTTTGTATAGAATCTGTTGGATACTCCACCAAAACGACATCATACAAAAATCAGTGTTTTGTCAATACGGTAAATTGTTCCTCTTGGTGAGAGATCTAATTTTATTCCATAGGCAATTAACAAAAAGCCCAGAAAAACAATAACAGCCATTTTAAAGAACGAAAAAGCAGTTAATGGATTAAGTATTAACACTGTTATAAAGCAAGACAATAGAGCAGCTTTCTGGAAAAGTCAATTAGAATTAGCGTCAGACAAATAAAGGTTCCTTCCATTCAGAAGATCGTGCAAACAGCTTTATAGGGAAGAATTATATATAAGATTAAAACTAGACTTAGCACAGTTACAGAAAAAAAAAAAAAAGACAACAAATTGATAACAAAAGCACATTAAAAATACATCAAAATTAAAGAAGACTTGCTTTAACATCTAAGCAAGAGTAGAACAACTATTTTATACAGAAAATTGTCAGCAACAAAGTTCTTGTAGAAGCTTCAAAAATCACAACATCAGCATCTAAAATTCTGACACTTTAATTAAAACAAGCACAGCTGCCAACTGACAAGTAGACAGAACAGCATTATTAGAAAGCGTTAGAAGAGCAAGGGAAAGTTACTTTTGTGCAACTCTCAACCAAGATTTACAAGAGAAGTAGATACTATGTATGATGGAACATAGATGTACAATGAATTCAGAATAACCTAGCGAGAAGTATGTCCAGATTACATCAACCAGGATTTAAGAAATTTAAAAAGGTTTAAGGTTTTATATTTCTCCGCTCTTTCACTTCTCTCCTCCTGTTCATTTTCGTTAAACTCGCTTTTCTTGAGTTCACATTATTTCCGTTGTCATGCTTAAACCTATAGAAGTTATGAGTACAGATCAAAGTTTTCACTTACAGATTTTCTTCAAAAAATAAGCCTAGTCTTGAGTAATCAAGGCTCAATTTTCAACTGTTTTTGGTTGATTGAGGTTTTTTGTGGGTTTTTGTTTTTCGTGGGTTTTTGTTTCTGGTGGGGAAAAGGGGGAGGGAGGGGGAAGGACAAAACAAACAAAACACCACAGCACAAACAAACAAACCAACCACAGCTATGTGTCAGAATATTTGTATATATGCCAGATTAATCTGGCTCTGAATCTATGTAAAACCTGCTATGGTGCCCGTAGGAGGGCATATGTATTCAATAATCACTCTCCTTACCAAGGTCAAAATGATGCAGAAACCAAATACTTAAACTAATAAATGAGGAGAGGAACACTTTATTCCAGATATGAATTTAGATGAATAAAATGCATGTTTCAGGATTAAATCAAAACGATGCTCTTCTCTCACACCATTAAATTAAAACAACCAAATAAATTCCTCCAATGTGCAGCTCATGAAGCAGTAAAAACAAGAATTGTGTTTACTGTTTACCTTTCAACATCATGGAGTATAACTTGCTCATCATTGCCTATAAAGAGAAATACAAACAGTTAATGTGATGCTTCAGTGATTAAAAAACATCAGGGTGAGAAAAAAATTTTTTTAATGGGAATTTCAATTTTTTTTCTATTTTGAAATTAAAACCAAAGCAGTGAAAAGATCAGTGCTGTTGCCAAGTGGCCAGCCCTGCGCTCAGTTTCATGAAAAGCTGCATGTGACATTTCCAGCCACAATCAAATGCACCAATGCATTCAGTTTTCTACTGCTCAACAAATACTTCTACTGAACTGTGCTACTGTTCATCCTTCATTCAGTTTGAGCTTGAGTAAAGGGAAGAATATACTGCAAGGCAGCAGGACACCTTTAGCTCTCACCTTTGAATGCACCTTTCTCGCTGCTCAGAGAATGCTTCCTAAGAAAGTAATGGAGGGTGCAAAAAGGTGCCATAAGCAAAATGCATTGGGCTCACACATCAAATGATGCCAGCTCACGCTGCCAGCCTTCAGAGTTTGGCAACCTTTGAGAAGGCCCAAAGTGACAGCATGAATTGTAATTTCTTTTGTATTAACGAAAACCAAGCCAAGTATGCAGACAATCATGTCATTTTTCTTTGACTGCCTCCATTGAATACAATGGAAACTAATCACATGCATGCAGAATAAGATCACAGCTACGAAGTAATTCCACTGGCTTCTGCTGCGCTTTTCAAGGGACAGCAAAGTACTTTTTTCCCCCCACTTTCTGCACTGAATATTAATTTACCTAATTTGACACCAACTGTTTAAAAATATTCAAGAAACACACATATTTTATTCAGAAGAATAGAAACAAAACCAACCAAAAAACAACAAAAAATGAAATAAAATAAACACGTCTTTATGCTCAGTATGTCTTTGTAGTTATGATATCAAGCTGTGAAGCTTTTCCAGTGTATATTAAAGCCAGAAGTTCAGGTGCAAGACTTTACCAATTATGATTTTTAAGTGTTCATATGACACAATTTCCATTCATCCCATATATCTTTCAATTCATTTGCCCCAATAGAATAAATACAAGAAAGTTTCTCTCTGACTAATGAGGCATCAGAGTTCTCTATACCTACTTGCTCTCTATACAAGCCCTGATTAAACTGTAACAGCCGTGGATTACTGCAGTAGCTCATCTTTTCTATGGTATAAAAAAAATGAGTCACTTATGGGTAAGTGTCCTTCAACCATTAATTGCAACAGAAACTGTTCATTATATGTTATAGGCAAAATTTATACCTAGTAAAACTACACTAATGTTTATGTATTTCATCAATTAAAAATGTAGGCTAGTTTCTCCAGTTAAGAAGATTCCCTTTTAATTTTATATGCAACTTCGTTATATATCATCTCTGCTTTTGATAACAGTAGCTAAAATGATTGAAAAGACAGAAAGTATCTGCCATTCCTTCCAGTTATACTTATGAGTATGAAATAGTGCAGACTCCATACAGAGGAGCACAGTTAAGGTGTCCTAAGCTGTCAGAATAGGCCTGCAGAGAAAAATTTATTTCCCTGTAATTTCAATTTTGCATATACCTAGGACTAAAAAAAAAAAAAAAATTAAAAAAAAATCCCAAGTAGTTTAATAAGAGGAGATCTTCCACTTCTTGTGGAAGAAGTTTCACTGCTCCCAGTGCTCATGGATCAAGAAGAGACAGGAATTTCCTTGGTGTCTTTTTCTCTTGAGATCACATGCAACTAGTATCCACTCAGTTCCAGACGCCCATTTTTGAAGCAGCTTAATATGGTGCCTGCTACACAGCCGCTCCTTCAAAGGAAGGATGCTTGAAATTCCTTGAATGGAATTCAATTTATCCTGAAGTAGAAAATCTTTTCTCCTTCATTGTCAAGGGTTTTTTTGACTGAAAATTCCTCAGATTCCAAGCTATTAGTTGTTGGCAATATTATTTACATAATGAATAAAGTTATGTGCCCTTCATGCCAGTTTCTATATTTTAATTTTAATTTTTTTGTAGTAGTAGTAGTCAAATCATGGAAGTTATATTCCAACTCCAACTTCAGCAACTTATAGAAGAGGAGGGAATCAACAGATTTTAGGACCTGCACTTCTTTCAGGCCTTTAAAAAAAAAAAAAAAAATCAACATTTTTGAGTGAATAAATATAGTTAGCCCCATTTTACTGACAGAGAGATAACAGATGGTACATGTAGGCCATGCAAAGCAACTCTTTACAGAGGATCCAAGAGTCAGACTTGCAGCCCTGGCAGATGATCTCTGCGAATTTTGATGGAGCAGCTGAAGAGTTCCTGACTCCTCCAATGGAAATAATTTCTGGCAGAGGTGGAGCATGTGTATGTGGAGAAGCAGAAAGAGATAAGAACAGCCAGTTTGTCTGTGCTTCAGCTGTCACAGCTCATCAATTTGACATCTTCGCAATAATATACTACAATCAATTATATCAATCTATAACTACAGGTGTTAACCACTGTGGTAATGGTATCCGACAGCTTGCACCAGTGAACAGAGGGTTGACTTAGAAATGGAAAAGTAACATCACAGTTGCTCCAGTAAAATTTATCACAGTTCATCTGCCAGCCAATCTCCTGAATATTCACATAATATTTCGTTTGTCTAAATTCAAACTAAAATAAAACAGCCTCTAGCAATATTTCATTGGAATAACCACAGGCCTCAAACAAAAACTCATTCGAGGATGGCGCTGACTGCTGTTTCTCACAATAAACAGCAGTCTCAAGAATCAGAAGACATATCAGTATTCAACATTATTGGGGTCCTCTCTACTTCAGCTTTCAATATATCTGAACCATTTCACCTCTGAAATTTGACACTATCTCAAGCTTTAATGTCCTCTTCTTCTCACCCTTTTCCCCTCTAAGGGGCACTATGGTTTTAACACATCATTACAGGAGAGGAAGTTTCCACCGTTTACATATCCTGAAAACCAATTTAAGGCACTGATATTCAGTTCAAAAATCTTGCTAACAGAGGCAGAGAAATGCTCTGGTCTGATAATATCTGAAAATAAGTCTAACTGTACATTTAACAGATATTGATAGAAGATAAAAGTCTCTATTCCTTCATATAATCATGTACAAGTGAAGTACAACAGAAAAGGATGTCGACTGCATTTTGACAGCCTTAAGTACTTAAATCTTCTTTTCCTCTCATTTCAACTCTTCTTCCTACTCCAATACAAAAACAAAACAAAACAAAACAAAAAAAAAACAACCAAGCTATGAGAGTTAAATGAACCTAAATTCTAGGGATTATCACAGAATCACAGGATGGCCAGGGTTGGAAGAGACCTCAAGGATCATGAATCTCCAACCTCCCTCCACAGGCAGGGCCACCAACCTCCCCATTGAATACTAGACCAGGTTGCCCAGGGCCCCATTCAATCTGGCCTTGAACACCTCCAAGGACAGGGCATCCAGAACCTCTCTGGGCAGCCTGTTCTAGCACCTCACCACTCTCTCTGTAAAGAACTTCCCCCTGACATCCAACCTAACTTCAAACCATTTCCTCTTGTCCTGCAGCTATCTACCCTTCCAGAGAGTTGATTCCCCTCCTGTTTGTAGGCACCCTTTAGATACTGAAAGGCTGCAGTGAGGTCACCCCACAGCCTTCTATTCTCCAGGCTGAACAAGCCCAGCTCCCTCAGCCTGTCTTTGTAAGGGAGGTGCTCCAAGCCCCCGATCATCTTTGTGGCTCTCCTCCAGACCCTCTCCAACAGCTCCCTGTCTTTCTTGTACTGGAGGCTCCAGACCTGGACACAGTACTCCAGATGAGGCCTCACAAGGGCAGAGCAGAGAGGGACAATCACCTCCCTGTCCCTGCTGGCCACCCCTCTTCTGATGGAAATCAGGATACCATTTGTTTTCCAAGCTGCAAGTTCACACTGCTGGCTCGTGTTAAATTTTTCATCCAGGAGGACCCCCAGGTCAAAACCTGCAGCACAAGTATGTGTAAGACAGGACCCAAGATTCTCATGACAGTTTGTGACACAATGCCCTTACAACAGGATTTGGGGAAAGAAAAGAAAAACAAACACGATAAAGTTGAGAATGCTGTGCTAGCTAAAGACTTCTCTGTGCCCAAAGAACCTTGACCTGATGATTAACGCCAGCTTCCAGAATTCTAGGGGATTATGGAAAAGGCCTTTCCTATGGGGGCAGGATCTCACTTTCGGCTCCCACTGAGGTTATCCTACTAAGGTATCCACAGTACAGAATGGTGAAATCAGGGTGCTCCTTCTTACCTCCAGAGAACACTTTTGTATTGCCACTGTTGAAAGCTAGGCAGAAGATATTGGAGTGATGCTCCCCTTTCAGCTGAACTGGTTTGACTCTTGAGTGGATGGCTTCTTCCATATGCCAAAGTAAGACCCGGCGGTCATCACCTCCTAGAGGAGAGGAAGGAAACATTACTGTTTGAGACATGTAAATTTGTGATAGGCAAGTTATTTAATTTTGTAGTTACTCATGGAAGAAACCCTAATCAGCATTAAAAGAAATTATCACACCTTGTAATGATTTGGATACATAAGAGTTATATAAAGACACCATGAAGCTGGGTATTCAATTAATATTAACAATAGCAGAGACATCAGCAGGAAGCCTGGAATAAAAAGCTGATATTCTGCCAATATATACTGATAAGCTATAGCAACCTGGAGACCTGGGATTTTACTGGCATGTAAAATTCTGCAGAAAGCTGTAGATAAGTTACATGCTAAACTAACATATGCATGTTGGCAGAATGCTTCCATACCAACTTCTTATTGTCAGCATTGCCCAAGCTATTAATGAAACACGATTTTTTTTTCCCCCCCTCTCTAACCAACAGCTGTATTTCCACTAACAGTTTTTTAAAGTCCCCACCACATAGATTAGTAACGGGACTGACACAGGGCCATAAAAAGATTTTCTTAAAGCATTCAGGAATCTTAAGTGTGTCAAGTCATGTCAACCATTACAGATCTGGAAGTATAAGGCAGATATTTCTGAGGTGAACTCCTGGTAAAGAGGACAGCCAAATAAGTTCAAATGTCTCTTGCTTCTTACCTTTCTATGCTTTTTCTAATAGTTTGCCTATTTGCAATTAAATCATAGAATCCTTAGAGTTGGAAGGGACCTTTAAAGCCCATCTAGTTCAACTCCCCTGCAATGAACATGGATGCCTACAGCCAGATTAGGGGGCTCAGAGCCTGGTCCAGCCTGGCCCTGAATGTCTCCAGGGACAGGGCATGCACCACCTCTCTGGGCAACCTGTGCCAGTACCTCACCACCCTCACTATAAAAGAGATCTCAGTTCAGAACTTCATACAGAAATACATTTAAGCACCTCCCTCTCTATCTGGTAAACAGAAACAAAATAAGTATTAGATAATGTTTGTGCTTTAATTGCATTAAGGAACGGCTTATTTGGAAGTAAAACACAATGAAGATTGTATTGTATTTAATAGTGCTAAACATCAGCTTTGGATGCCTTGTAAAATTCAAATAAAGATACTTAAACTTTGACTCAAAATATTTTTATCTTCCTTTTAATAACAAACGAAAGAAAGGCATCATGAGTTAAAGCACCACTAGAAACTTGCTTGATTCACTTGAAACATTTTACTGCTTTTTTCACAATTGAAAGCATAACCTCAGTGCCTTTTGAGTTCCCACTCCGAAGGAAAAAAGTCACAAAACAGAGAGAAAAGGTAACCAAAATTGTTCTGTTTTACTCCAGAAAGAGGCAAATGCATAAATAGAGCTCTTCACTGCCATTACTCAGGTTTCTTTAAAATTTCACACCATTTTATTTTATTGGGATCTTTTTCCATGCAACTGAGTTATATCAAATATCCCTTAAGTTAACAGTCTTTCAGCTGAGAAAGAGATTTTATGACAATCACTTTGATAGACAGTACAGCTGCATGTTACTTTTATCCATTCTCCATGAAATTAATATTGTGTGTGTTCCTCTCCCTGATTTGGTACTTTAGAATGCAAACAAGTAATACATCATAAAAAGATTTGTAATAAATTTGATAACTAATGAGAACAAGAGTCAAAAGCGAAGTCTCCAGAAAAACTCACAATTTATGGTAATTTAAATAGATATAAGCTTAGATTCCTTTCTGTCCAAAAACAGGAAAGAAAGCTGTACTTGTACTCGAGTGGTTGCAGATGAGCTAATAAGAAGAAGACACAGAACTGATGACTGGTGAAATACTTGGTCACTTCAGTCACACTAAAATTAAGGAGCGACTGTCACATTTAAAGGGGTCACTTCCAGAAGCTGCCAACAACCAGGTCTTAACGTTATCACCATCTGACAAATAACATAAGCAACATTTAAGGCTGCTACTTCTATTGGACTAAATCTATTGTCTTTCAAGACATTTCACAGCAAAACATAATAACAGTTTTATTGTTACCATAGCAAGGCAATTTGCTAAACCCCTACTTTAAATCTACTTATCCTCCTACCCATCAGCACAGCAACTTAGGAACTTCAGCAGCAAACTCTTATTTACTTTTGCTACCTGCCTAGTCCAGATATAAACAAAAAGTAAAATGAAGATCACCAGTGAGAACAATGATTGCTGTGCTTTTCAACAAGTATACAGAACAATAGGAGGGAGAAAATGCAGCCTGCACAGAAAAGTCTTTGGCCTTGATCAAAGTTATCATAACTTTAAAAAAAAAAACACTCTTATTTTCAATGCTTGTTGCCTACAGTTCCAGATAAGAAACAACTGTCCCTAATAAATCTCTGCTCCCAAACACCTAGATTTCAACCAGGCAAAGGGCCTCACTATTACAGGGGTCTGAGAATTATGCTTGCCCTTTTAGTGACACATGTTCCACAGCTTAGGAGCTTGAATGCTCTTCACACTCATACAATTCTGCCCCTTCTCCACTTACACATCATCTTGCACATGAGTTTCATGACTCAGTTTTATTCCCCTCATACTCAGTAAGACAAAAAAGCTTAACAAAATGCTAATGTTAACTGAGTTGGAAATGCATTGCCTTCTGCCTCCAGTTCAGCTATTCCAGAAATACTTCTGATTGCAAGCCAGTTCCACCAGAAACAAAAATCTGTTAGAAAATGAGGAAGGGAAGGAAGGAAGCATACAAGGACAGGTATGCAAGGAGACAGCAAAGAAAATGTTAGGACGTGGAAGGAGATGGCTCTGTAGAAAGGAACTATGATTCATCTGACACAAAGTACACATGCATTATGGAACATAAGTTACAAGCCTGAGAACTACAGGAAAATTCACGCCTATAGCATTTGCTCTGTACCATTGGTCAGTGAACAGAGATTAATTAAGATAATTTCAATTCACAGTGGACTTATTGTGCACACACACCAACTGGGCAAGATGCAATGCTCAACATCGCTCAATGCTTTCCAAAAGCACTGGAACCACTGTGCAAAGTTGTGATGACTCTGCAACACTCTCCAAATGAGATTAACTGTGTATAACTACATGATAGTAAGCATATACCAATAGCAACAGGTTTACTAATGTTACTACATTCAAAAAAAAACCAAGAAACAAAAAACTAGATATATGGGATCTCTGGAAAGCACCTTAGCACCATGCTTTTCTAGGGATTTTCCAGGAATTAAGTCCCACTTATCCATGACTTTGCAATTTTTGTGCTCCTGATGTCACATGATCTCAAAACTACCTTTTATAAAGTTTCAAAGAAAGTATTTCAGAATTCTGCTAAGAAAGTCAAGCAAAGATGCAAGAGATTCGTAAAAAATACTAGTACTGATTTTCAATATTATATATTACTTAAATATATTTAACTGCACAGAATTCAAACGCAGCCTACCAACAAGTTTAGAATGGTAGTGGCAATCACTTTCTGGTACTGCTTTCTTACGTTATGATACCATCAGTAATGTTTGAACAAAGTTCAGAAGTTTGCTAATGACAAAAAGTTGCAAATATTTGCAGGTGTGGATACAAATAGAAGACCATTTTATGGGTTTCTTGATCCTTTAGCACTCATAAGCCAAACAGTTAATAGCATATTGGAGGCTCTCTCCTACTGGGCCATGTAGTTGCTCATTGAAATCCCAATAATTCAAACTGTGAAAGTTGACAAGGTAACTATGAAAGTGTCAGAAAGTAAGTTTGACATCCACAAAGAGGGGAAAGATCCACTTTCTTCTTGCTTCAATACTCCTGTTCAGTGAACAGTGTTTTTTCAGTGGAAAAAAAAGTGTACGTTTGTGTGACCCAGATGAGAATATCCCGCCACAGCCACTTCTCAGAAAGGAATCATATTTTAAAAGACTTAATTAGCCAAGTGCTTCTGTTTTCATTATAGGTCATATCTGCTCCTACATGTGAAATGGAAGTCAGGTAGGAAGAGAACTCTGGCCAAAGAAATACTTGTGGTCAGCAAGGCTAAAAAATTTATCACCTTTCCACATTACTTTGAATGTAAAGGAGTATTCCAATTATTAATTTAAAAATAAATAAATAACAAGAATACATGAATGAAGAACAAATACACATTTCTTCTCCTACCCTGAATCACTGGAATATTTTGTTAATGTTTAGTGTTTGCTGTCTTGATGAGACACAGGCAGGACAGAGGACGCACAACATAGCTAAAAATAAAGCTTTCATTTAAAATCTTGGGACAGATATCCTGAAATAGACTTCCAAATAAGTAAACACTGTGTTCACCCTTGACAATTTTCTGGTTCCTGTCGACCCAAAGAGGACCTCAGGGAATAATTAAAAACCCTTTTACTGTGCGCCCACTTCAGAATGGTTTCCCATGGTGCCCTCCCAAGAGTTTGGGAGAATAACAGTAAGAACAGCACTCCAAAACAAAACAAAACAAAACAAAACCAATGTTTTTAAGTAGCATAGACACAACATGCCTACTTTAAATAACCAAACTGATCCTAAATGACTTAGCATGGCACATATTTAAGAACAAACATTTCACTACCTTCACAGTCTCAAAATCAAAGCATTCCAATTTTGTCCCACTTTTGGGCTAGTTCTTCCCTAAAACATTCCCTGAACTGGCTACTTTCAGAACAGGCAACCTGTAAATTCACACACAGTTAACTCTGGAAGAGAATTCTACTCCCATAGTAGTCTACCTGAACTGATTTAGTAGTTCTCCTCAAAAGTTTGAAGGAGGCCAGTGCATACCCTTGCTGAAAGCCAATCTAGTCTTAACAGGACCTGCATAGCTTATGGAACACTCTTGAACTCTCACATGTAGAGATAAGCATTAAAAAAAATAATAATTAAAAAAAAAAAAAAATCAAACCACTAAGGACTTAAACTGCAGCTTAAGTGCATTAACCTTATCAGTTGCAGACAAAGCTTAAGACATTACAGTTTTTTCTCATGTATGCCTCTTCAGGCCCAGTCACTGAAGAACCTACATGGCAAGTGTGCAACAGTTCTGAATAGCAACATAAGATTATGCTTATTGCTTGTATCTGCTCAGGAAGCTGCAAGAGTGACAGAAAGTATAGAAGGTATTTCAAGAAGACAATCACAGGCAAAATGGCAGACTGTCTGAATTACTCCCAGTAGATGCATATACTCTTAAAAAAAAAAAACCAAAACACAACCAACTCCACTGAGGTAGACTTCACCACCCTCCTTAGGCAGCCTATTTCAGTGCTTCATTATCCTTGCCATAAGGCAGATTATCCTAATAGCTAGCCCAAGGGTACAGTTTGACGTGACACATAATCCCACTCCCCCTTGCCATGTGTGCCCTGCTGTTTTCTCTCCCTCAAAAACAGCAGCGATGTAGCCAGCAAGTAAATACCTTCAGGTTGACCTGATGGAAAATCAAACCTCAAACACCCTCTCTCTATTCCTCCCCCATCCAGATACTTCAGTCAAACTTGTTTATGACTTTAAGCCATACAAGTGCCACATTACAAGTGAGAGGGGAAAAAAAAAAAACGCAAATGAACTACAGGATAAAGGGGAGAGGGGAAAAAAGGCTACCCCTGTTGGATGTGGACGTGAGTTACAGCAGATTAAGATCAAACCACACCCTAAATTCTTCCTTGCTATAACTCATGACAGAGTTTTTGTCTTATTCCCAGTGGAGAGAGAGAGAGAAGTTTACAACTTTATGCAACAACAATTAAAGCACTTTTATATGTTTTAAGACTTGTCTTTCTAGCCAGCTTTTCTTTCACAGAATCACAGAAACACAAAGGTTGGAAAAGACCTACAAGGTCATCCAATCCAACCATCCACCTTTCATCAATAGCTCTCACTAAACCATGTCTCTCAACACAAAATCCAAAAGTTCCTTGAACACCTCCAGAGTTAGCGACTCCACTGCCTCCCTGGGCAGCCCATTCCAGTGCCTGACCACTCTTTCAGAAAAGCAGCATTTCCTAACGTCCAGCCTAAATCTCCCCTGGCGCAGCTTGAAGCCATTCCCTCTAGCCCTGTCACCAGTTACACAAGAGAAGAGGCCAATCCCCAGCTCACTACAACCTCCCTTCAGATAGTTATGGAGAGCAATAAGGTTTCCCCTGAGCCTCCTCTTCTCCAGACTGAACAATCCCAGCTCCTTCAGCCGCTCCTCATAACGCTGTGTTCCAGACCCCTCACCAGCTTTGTCACCCCTCTTTGAACCCGCTCGAGGGCCTCAATGTCTTTCTTGCAGTGAGGGGCCCAAAACTGGACACAGTACTCGAGGTGTGGCCTCATCAGAGCTGAGTACAGAGGGACAATCACTTCTCTGTTCGTGCTGGAAACACTGTTTCTAATGCAGGCCAGGATGCCATTGGCCTTCTTGGCCACCCAGGCACACTGCTGCCTCATGTTCAGCTGAGTATCAATCAATACCCCCAGGTCCATTTCCTCCACGCAGTCTTCCAGCCACTCCGCCCCAGTCCTGCAGCACTGCCTGGGGTTATGGCCAAAGTGCAGGACCTGGCATTCAGCCTTGTTGAACCTCATCCCATTGACTTCAGCACAGCTCTCCAGCCTGTCCAGATCCCTCTGTAGGGCCTCGCTACCCCCAGGCAGATCCACACTTCCAGCCAACTTGGTGTCATCTGACACCAACATCTGAGGGTGCACTCAATACCCTCATCCAGGTCGTCAATAAAGATACTGAAGAGGACAGGCCCCAGCACTGACCCCTGGGGAACACTACTCGTGACCAGTCGCCAGCTGGATTTGACTCCATTCACCACCACTCTCTGTGCCCGGTCCTTCAGCCAGCTCCTTACCCAGCCAGGAGTGTACCCATCCAAGCCTCTGGCTGCCAGCTTCTGCAGGAGAATGCTGTGGGAGGCAGCGTCAAAGGCTTTGCTGAAGTCCATGTAGACCACATCAACAGCCTTTGCCTCATCTAGCAGACGGGTCAGTAGATCACAGAAGGAGATCAGGTTGGTCAAGCAGGACTTGCCCTTTGTGAACCTATGCTGGCTAGGCCTGATCTCTTGGTTGTCTCACACATGCCACGTGATCTCCTTCAAGAAAATCCGCTCCATAACCTACCCTGGCACCGACGTCAGGCTCACAGGCCTGTAGTTCCCTGGGTCCTCCTTACAACCTTTCTTGTAGATGGGAGTGATATTGACAAGCCTCCAGTCTTCTGGGACCTCAACAGTCAACAAGGAGTGCTGATAGATAATGGCAAGACTGAACAAAATCCTCCTTTCAGACTTTCATTTTCTTATACCTCTGATCACTATTCATAACCTTCTCGCTCTCCTATGAACATTCTCAAATTAGGCCACACCTTTCCCAAAATTCAGTGCCCAAAATGGAGCACTGAAGCCCCACCAGGGCCTAACAGTGCACTACCATTACTTCCCTTGCTTTATAGTATCTAGCATTAGTTATGCTGCAGTCTACCATCACATTTGGATTCTCTTCTGTATGACTACTGCCAAGTTTCCATGGTGCAGTTATAGAGTCAACCATTTTGAAATATTCTGCACTGGTTCCTATCAAACTGCATGCCATTTTTTCCAGGTAATATTTTAATTTTGAATCCAATTCTTATCCTCTGAAATTACTGCCACCTTTCCAGGTACAACCTTTAATTCTTTTTTAATTTTTCAGACATTAATGATAATAATACGTAGTAACTGGATCTAAGATGACTCCTCACTCAGAACTCTATATAAAAAAGGCCAAGATCAGGAATAACTAATTAAAACATACTTGATACACAACTTCCTTAACTCAGAAGTAATATTCCACTATCTTTGTGTCTGCTGTGCTGGGCTCATATTCTTTAGGATTCACCTGGCAACCAAATGACAGATGAACTACCAGCACTTGCTTACAACCTACAAATTTACGATCATGGAGAAGCTATTAACTTCTACATTATCTGGGAAGGCGAGGGGGGGGGGGGGGGGGGGGGGGGGGGGAGGAAAAGGTGGAGAGAGGGAGAAAAAGAACACATGCATGGATTAAATGAGCCTCAGATTACAGCATTTCCAAAGGGTTATCTTGAAAGTACACTTTGGGCGGGGGGAAGGGGGAGGAGGTTCTGATAAAGATACTTATGTTTCTAAGAGATAGCACACATGAAAAATGACTGTCAGATAAACAAATAGGAAGACTCATCCACCAAACTTGAGGATGAGGGAAAGCAAGCTTATTAGACAAACTAAATAAAGATTTTTTTAAGTTAAATTGCAAAGGAGATGCTTGGCATATCTGAGGGAAGAAATCAGCTGCTTATCGTTGCATAGTGAATTTAATTTCCATGCACTGACAGTCATGTGTTTCTCAAACTGTTGCAAAAAAATAAAAAATAATACCACCACCTAGTATATAAAAAGTTGCAATGAGACACTGTGTCCAGTTAAATCTTTCAACTCCATCCAGCAGCTAGTTTTAACAATTTCAGTCCCAGCTACACATTTCTTTTATGCAGAGCTTTCTTTTTTCCTTGTGTCATTCTACAAATAGGTCTTTTCTACTTGTTACATTGTCTCCTAAGTATCCACTTCCTCTTTTCATTTCTCTTAAATTCATTTCCTTATGCCTGTCCCTTACAGCACTCCTGCCCTAGAACATCAGCGTTTCTTTTTCTCTCCTTCTCTGAAGTGAGACTGTTAAGTTCCACGCAGGCAGAGCAAAAGCCTATAGGCTGAAAGATCCTATCTAATATGCTGACCTCAACTTTTTTTTTATAGTGCCCAAAATGGCCAAATGCATCCAGAACATAGGAATTTTGTAAACAAAACAACAAATACAGTGCTATTCAAAAACACAGTTAGGAACAAAATTAGTTACTATTAAATGTGAAATCACTAATACAAGATTTAATGAGGTTAGGATACCAAGAACTCCTAAACATGCTTCCAAAAGGCTAGCTGAAACTTGTCTACACTGAAGTTCACTCCAAAATCCTAACAGGAAAACTATCTGTAATGTAAACCCTGTTTAAGCAGCTTGAAATGTTTACTGAAACAGTAATCATTAGCCTTACAGACTTGCTTCTGGGAGATACGTCAAAAAAAGAAAAAGTGGGGACACATACTCAAGAAAAGCATTCCAGACAATACAGATGAGAACAGCACGAATTTGGATGCAGGCTAGTATTTAAATGCAATCAGTAGAGCCAGTACCAATGCACTGTACGTTATTAAAACAGCTCCAATGAGGTTTAAGCTGTTAACAAGTCAATTAGCTGAGACAGATTCCTCAATGTTGGGAATATACATATTACTTAAAACTGAACAACGGAAAAGACTGCTTGCACTCTTTCTTTTCACACACTCCAGTATCCCTGTTAACTCTCTTAGCTGCTTACAAGCGCAGATGGGAGTATCTAACATCTCATCCTTACCTCAGCACACTGACTATTTTGGGGGAGGACAGACCCACATGCCATCTATTCTAAGGCTTTATCTACATTTGGAAGTCTTTTGAAGCAATACTTCCACAAAACCTTCAGATTAGAGGCAGCTTATACCCCTCCTTCATCTTCCTTCTGAGCACCCCTTCTCATTGCTTTTGCCATTTCTCAGCATTTCACAATTAAGTGCGACTCTAAAAAGTAGTGTTTTGAGTGTAATATCAACAAAGTCTGTACTTATAACCACAAAATTTAAGAGCATCCATAAGTCTTTTGCCTTTTAACTTTTTATTCTTGAATGATGAACAAAGAACTTGCCTGTTTTTGCTATGTCACATAAAGCATTCTAGATCGTGTGGTCACAGATAAGGCAAAACTTCATCAAAAGCAGTTACCGTAATTAGGACCTTTCATTTTCTCAGGGCACCGCTGCAAGGTCAGGCTTAAGGTAGTCTGCTCTTAATTACCCCCAATACATTCACTGCTAACACAAGTAACTTAAATGAATGAGGGGAGGAAGGGATGCTTAACTCCCCCCTCCTCTTTTATTTTTTTAAGAATACTTTCTTATTACTTAGTCATCTTACGAGTTTTGAAAGGTACCATCTCCTATATACTGAGGGAAATGTCCACAATATGAATCTTTAAAGAAGTTGAGAAATCAAGAACCGGACATGGTTTGAAAGTCTTCCTTTCATCACATCTTCTTTACACATCCACCTGATGGGAAAACCACCTCCATTATCTTGCTGCCCCTATTTTGACTCAGGCAGCTGGACAAAAATAATTCTTGAAGACCCTTCCAGCCCTCAACCTGTACCAAAAGGATGGATGTCAACAAAGCTAAGTGCATCGGTGATATATGACAAGACTCGAAGTGCCTCACAAGACTTTCTTAAGCAAGAATTGAAAACTCTGATGGCTTTTCTATCACTTACTATGTAAAATAAAAAAAGAATAAGATATGTGCTCTTCGTAGCAATTTTGAGCAAGAAACGCATAGCCTGCTGCTGGAAAAGGACCAGTATAAACCAGCATGCCAGATTTAGCACATCTGAGAGCTTTAGATGAATCAGTACTTTCCCAACACAAAAGCACACATATATACATTCACATGACAAACGGACGCATGCTTTAAAAGTTGTGAACGCACATGGACACAAGATTCCCCAAGTAATGCTTATTCCAAAAGTCACTGGACTTAGACTTCAAAGTTTTTTCAATTAAAAAAGTCAAATTGAGGAAGGTCTTGGTACATCAGATGGACTCTACAGGGATATGCTTTGGTGCTTTTATTTCATCCTAGCTGATAACAGCCACGCTAACTTCCTACTAATCCCGACGTTACTCCCGGAGCCTTCCCCACTACCTTTGTGTGTCACATGCTGCCCTGCCCAGCAGATACAGACGGGGCAGCACACAGCCTCCAGCCGTGCCTTTACCCACTCGCCCAGCCCTGCCTCTGCTCACAGCCCACCCACGGGAGTCTGAGCAGCACGGCGGTGCCTGGGCTGCCGCCCGAGGCCGTCACCCAGAGGGAGAGACCGCTCCCAACAAAGCTGCCGAGGCCTCGCGCCCAGGAGCCGGGCGACTCCCCGACCCGTCGTCCCGCCAGCAGCGAGCCTAGGCCGCGGGAGGGCGGGCAGGCCCCGGGCACGGGGCGGGGGGGCTTCCTCCGCCCCCTTCCCTGAGGGCGACAGGCTCCTCCGCGGCCTGCAACGGACGCCGCGCTGGCGGCGGCCTCAGCCGGGCCGGCGGCCCCGAGGGGCCGTGCCCCGGTCCAGGCCGGGTCCCCCACGGGAGCGTCACCGCCCCTCGAGGTCCGGATAGGCCCTCGATTCCCCGGCCTATCGCTGCGAGCCGCCCGAGGAGAGCGCGGCCTGCAGCGCCCGGCCAGGCCCCGGCCTGAAGTTGCCCGCTTTCCGCCCTCACCCCCGCGGGCCCGAAGGCGGAGAAGGAGGAAGAAGCACCTGCGCCGAACGCTGCCAGGGTGGGGGGAGGCGGGCGGGCGGCCGCCGAGCCCCGCAGCCCCTCCCCGGCGGGGAACGGGGTGCGAAGCCCCGCAGCCTTCCCCCCTCGGTGCCGCAGCTGATGCCGAACCCTCGCCATCCTCACCTGACAGCATCCCGCCTCCCCCAGCCCCGCGGGCGGCGGCGCAGCCCTAACCCCCTCCCCGAAAAGAAAACATCGCCACGAAATAATCCCCCTGCCCGCAGCACCCTGAACGAGAGGAAGGGGGCAGGGGGAACCAAACAAATGCTCCTCTCCTTCCCCAAAAGATGGGGAGGGTTGGGGGTGCCGGGGTGCCAGTCCCCACGCCCCACTGCACCCCTCCCCGCACTCTTCGGCCACCACTGCTGGCCCCACTCCTGGCAGCACTGACCAACGTCACTCAGTTCCCCCCGCACTTCTGTGTCCCCTCCCCAAATATATATTTTTTATATATATATATATATATATATATATATATATATATATAAATATATATATGTGTGTGTGTTAATATATAAAAGGGGGTAAACCCAAAGGATCCAGCAAATAAAAGGGCACCCCTCAGTCTCCCCTCTCCCCACTACCCCCACCAGCGTCTTGGAAACACTCGCGTCAAAACTTTGTCCAGGGCTGCCCCCCTCATCCCCCTCCCCAACTATAACTGCAGCATTTAAAACCTGTCAACCATTTTAGGTCCCCACACGGGATGCACAGTTCTGGGCCGGCTCCGGGCACGGCTGCGGGCGCCGCGACCACCACCCCCCCCTCGGCCGAGGGTAGCGGCCGGGGAGGAGGATGCTTCGCGGGGAGGGGGCGGTGGGAAGGGGGCGAGGGCCGGGGAGCGCCCGCTTTACCTGAGACCAGCCACTGGCCTCCATTGTTGGAGAATTCAATGGCATTGACACAGCCGAAGTGGCCCAGGAGGTCCTTCTTGTAGAGGTTCCTGCAGCCCCGCAGGCGTCGCCGCTGGAAGTCGTGGGTGAGCAGGGGGTCCCCCTCCAAGCCCCGCTGGGACAGGAACCCCACCACGGAGCGCATGCTGCCCCCCCGGCCGCGCCTCTTCATGCTGCCGCCGCGCCGCTCCTTCCCCGCCGCCCCTTCCCCCGCCGCCGCCGCCGCCGCCGCCTCCCCTCCCCCGCTTCCCCCCTTGTTATGGTTATGATGATTTTTCTTTAGCCAGCCATGGCAGAGAGGTGTTAGACACTCCGCCGCTTCCTGATCCCGCTGGCTCCTCCCCACTCCCCTCAGCAGCTGATCCTCAGCTGCAGCCCGCGCCTCCCCGCCGCCGGCCCGGCTCTAACGTCGCGCCGCCGTTTTTAACTCCGTAGCGGCGCGGGGGGGCGCCGAGAAACTCGCAGCTCTCGGGATCCGCGGCCGCTCTCCGTGCGAGGCTCCCTGCCGCCAACGGGCAGGTGCCACTGCGGGTGGGCGCCGCTCCGAGTCGCTCATCGCGGCGCTCCCCTGTCCTCGTTTCGAGTCCCACTCCCCACCGCGTCGCTTCTGGAAGCCGGCCCGGCCTGAGGAGGCGATGAGCGGTCCGTTCCCCCCACGCCGGCTCCGAGCTGCCGGCCCGAGGGGGAAACCGAAGCACGGCCGAGTAGGAGCTGGAGGGGTGTGAGGGTAAGACGCCCACGTGTGCCCTCCTGGAACTGGGCTTTATCCTCCCCTAACCTTGAACAGCTTCTGTGAGATTTCCAGCAGTGTGTCTGCAGGAACTTGTTGATTTTAGTTTCTGTGGGCAATGCGAGGTGTGGCTGCTTGCCTTCTCCACCCTCCCCCTACTCAAATGGTGATGAGAGGGGGGTGCCCCTTGTGCTCTCAGGACTCTGCTCCAGAGGAAGCAAGGGTGAATCTCATTCTACTTAGCAACCCTAAAAGACAGACAGTTAAAGAGGTGGAACTGAACTGTGTTGTGTTGAACTGTGTACTAAATGGGTTCATAAGGAAAAACCATGTTCTTTCTTCTCCTTCACAGGACTGCATTTTCCACGTTTAACTCCTGATACTGTGTGGGGGCAACAGGAGCATCGTTTGGTAAGTGGTTCCTGTCCCGCACACATAAGGTATGTAGTCCCACAGTTACAGTGTGAAACTGTCAGGTCTGGATTTTCCCACAGGTGCCTGAGAAGCAGCACCTAGGGAAGCTGTGGTTTGGGAAGGTGAGAAATTGGCCTGACAGCCATAACCTGCCCTGCGCAGCACTGTGCCCACTAAGAACTGGGAGTCCCCAGACTTTAAAAAAAACAACAAACCAAACCCCTTCCTGATACAAACTGTGATGTGACAGCAACAACTGGTGCTGCTGGGATGTTGCCATGTTCAGGGGCTGCTTCTCAGCAGGAGCTTAAGCAATTTCACTAGAAAAAATTGGGTGCTTGGGATTCTCCTTTGTTAGGACTCCGGGGGGGGGGGGGGGGGGGGGGGGGGGGGGAGGGGAGGGGAGGGGGGAGGGGGAAAGAACTACACCTGTAAGCCATGCTTGCTTAGTTGACATCACTATTGCCTTGCTTTTAACAAAGTAACAAACATTCAGCTTCTTAATGGAATTTAAAAAACCACTGAACACCTCTTATATTTCAACTTTTCCACATGTTATAACAATAGGTGTAAAGATCAGAACTTAAAGGTTAATTAAAGACACAATAACCATATAAAGGGAATATCTATACCGTCTGTGAAATGTTTTCTGTTGGGATGATGATTAGAAATGTTAATATGGAAGTGGAAACTGAGAACGCTTAATCTTCCCTGTAGCTGAGCTGCTCAGTTCCAGCTGTGGAGAGCCAGCTATTGCAGGGTAAGGTGTGTAGGGAGGCAAGGGCCCTGTCTGTCGTGATTTGTGTTTATTACCCTAGCTGCAGGCACAGGTGAATTGTATTGGTATAAATCCTACTTTGTTACTCTTTTGCTTGCATGCTATGAAATTCAACAGCATTACAATTACATCGAAAACTGTTGTTTATTTCTAAATTCCCAGTTTAGTGATATTATATTCTTCTACCTATGGACTCTGAAGTGACTCCAGCAGTTTGTATTCCATCCTCTCCTCTTCCAATGCAGCTTGCATCACTGTATGATCCGAGAGCCTTCCAGAAATACATTACGTAATGTGGCTGTCACTTCTGTCACATGTAGTTCATTTTCTCTCCTTTTCTGAATTATTGGGTAGATCAGGTATATTTTTGTTTCTATGTTGAAACAAATAGATGTAAGAACCTTTCATTCGTGATACGGCATAATAAAATCTCCAGAGGTTTTCCTTCATGTACTGAATCTAGTCTCTAGGAAGGCTGTGTTCTTGCATGGTCAGATGTGAATAAATTAAATTACTTCCTAAAACTCCATTGCCAGGATTTTCAGGAAAGATTTCACTGAGGCTTTTTAGTCACGTATTTAAGGAGTCAGAAAGAAATTATCATCTTGTCAGAATTTGAAAGAAAACCAATAACAGACTGCCTGCCTTTTTTGCTAAATGCAATATTGTTTCAAGACTGTATAGATTAAAACTGTGCCGGTAGGTGTTTCTTTTGCACTGCATTCTGATTCCCTTATTTAAATTAATTTTGAAAATATTGAACACTTAAAATCATTGTGACCTGTACTGTGGTAGTATTTTTCTCTGAAAATAACATGTTGCTGTGCTAGTGCCTGAATGCTGTAATCTCATCAAAATGTTTGGACAATGGGTCTGAATCATGCTGGAGTGACATCAATGAAGTGCCTTTTTCTAGCTCAGTGAGAAACTTCTGCAGCTTGGAATGGAACAGAGGTATGGACAGTACTTTTTAAAACCAACTCAACTTCCACAAATTACTGTTTTGTGGGACATATTTTAATGTAGGGAGCTATACTGGGACTGTCTGAATACTGTGGGCCAAACTGGCCTAGGTTAGGCCAGGCTGCAGTTTGACAGGATCGTTCAGGGTCTGTTTGTACTGACTGCTGAAGCAGCTGAATTTTGTAGGATGTTTGTAGTCTCCTCCATGCCTCAAAAGCAGCATGAAATAAAGCACAAAAATGTTTTGATTGTAATTTTAAAAAGTGGACAATACAAAGGAAGAGCCAACTGAAAAGGAAATGGGAGATAATGAACAGGGAGTGACTTTCTGTGGAGGCTCTTGGAAATGTAGATGAGTAAACAATGTTTGATGCAATACAGGACAAGGAACTATCAGAATGTTTCCAACAGAGAAGTGATGTGGTCAGAGTAATTATCTACATAAATAATCTTAGGCTGTGGTTTCAAGGTTGCTAATTCAAGGCCTGTGTACACCCAGATTTCCCAGCACTTCTAAATAGTCCAGACCAGGTATGGCCATGCTGTCACATTGTCCTCACATCAGTTTGTGCCCGTTCTACAGTTTTTCCTCTGCCTCTGCAGGGACTGACAATACCTGATGTTGTTTGAATGTCTGCTGGTACAGAATTATCCCATCAACATTTCTACTGATGAAATTCAAATTGGCAGAATGAGTTAAAATTGAATTAGTGGTTTCCATTTGATGGCTGTGGTGTATTTGATCGTTAATGGGAAGGCTATAGTCAGCTTTACTGTATTGTCAAATCATGGCATTTACAGCTGTTAAAGGCTGTTGTGTTATGAGCTGAGCTGGTTAATGCTGGAGGGAAAGGTGTTTGGAGCAATTCAGTTATGGAAGAAAAAGACCTAAACAAAAGTCTTAGTTGTGTGGATGGATCAAAGGGCCTTGTCTTACAGGTGCCATGTACCACAAGTCTAAATTTAGGCACAGCCTGGATGCTAGAATCTGCACAAACAGAGCTAAAAGTTGACATAGAAGTTTGAAATGGTTGGTAGGCTGGTGGTGTTATCCATAGATAACACAAAGAAGAGGACATCCAGGGAAGAGAAAGAACCAGGATCTAGCTTTGAGCTATAGCGTCCTGCTAGTCATCCCCAGAGAGAGAAAATGGTTATGATTTGAGGGGAAAGGAGCAGATCTGTAAATCATCTGCATAGAGGTGGTACTTGTATTTCAGATGCGATAACTCTGGAAAAAAAACGTGGGAGGATGAAAGCAGAATAGAGCTCTGTGACGCAGCGTGAGGAGAATCTGTCTAAGAACACTTGGAAGGAAGGCTAAATAGGTAAAATGAGATTTAAAGTGAAGCATAAGTAATTGTGTCAGGTCAAACACAGTGAGGCTCAAGTACATTTTTTTTTTTTCTGAGCTCTGCTGAGCCTCTGAATGGCTTTGGTTAATCCACAGTGGAAATGGAGAAGTTGCTGGTAGTTTGATGTCTGTGGAATCAGTCTACAAATGCACCAGAGAGACAGGTAGAGAAGGAGATGGGGAGGGGTAAAGGCTTTTATTTATTGAAAACAGGCTTGGGGTCATGTCTTTATTTATTTATTTACTTGATGGTGGGATGTATGGGGAGATAGAAGGAAAAGGAGAGTGAGCAAAGAAGATGATATTATATTTTAGCCATAACGTTAATTAAATAAATAAATAGAGTTTATTCCCTCTAGCAGAAACTAGATAGCTTCTGGGTTTTTTGTCTTTTGCTTATTCATTCATTTCACAGAGCTGAAAGGTGGGAAGAACAAGCACCATTCTCCCAATCACCCCTTGGGGCTGTTCAGCTTAAGATGTAGCTTTAACATGCAGCCGAGCCTATTTAATGACTTGTAGCTCCTGTAAGGAGGATTTACTTTTCTTGGCTTTGTGCTCTGTCACTTTCTTTGTACTGGTGCTGCTACTCTTTGGACCTGTTTGTCTATCACTTTTCAGAGTTCATTTGGCTCACAGAAGTGTCCTGATGAGTGCCAAAATCAGCACAGGCCAATCAGGAATGTGTAGCTGGAAGCAGAGTTCTGGGATATGTAGGGAATGTCACTTTCTCAGCAACCATTAGCTGATGCCAACTTACTTTATCTTCTGGAACTCAGCCATTTAGGTAAGTTGATCAGCTCTTCAAGAAATGGATTTGTGAAATTCCTCTCTATTCCTACAGTGAAAGAGTAGGCAATTAATGAAGAAATATGTTGATGATGATTCATGTTAATACAGCTCATCCTCATGGGATCAATCTGGCAGCTCACACCTCTGAAAGCAGATCAGATTCTTTGCAAAACATGCAAACTCTGGCAGATTCCTGCACTGACTGAGTTGCAGTTGATTCATCCTTTGGCTGAGGATATAGTTTCACTGAGATCTGGCTCTGTGGTGAGCAGTCCAAGGAGTTAAACCACAAGAAAACTCTATTTTTCCTACTAGCTTTCTGTTCGCTAAATTCCTTGAATCAAACTGGCATCCATTTTTGTAGAAGTGTGGCAGCAGAAGGAAGGCTATGGGCAGAAGAGGGAAGCAGAATTGTTTTTTCAATCAGGAGCTAAACCTTTCTTCCACCTTGTTGCATTGTGAAACTGAGCCTTTATGGATGTGGCTTGACAGTTGATTTCAAACTGATGTCATTCTGACTTTTTACAAAAGAAGTGGTCCTACTACTTCCCTGAGATCAGCTTTATTAAAACAAATCCTACTCAGAATTACTTATTTCAATATATAGTCATGGGGTTACTAGCATCCACACGAGGAAGATAAATGACATTAGCAGTTGAAATGTGAGTTTGGCTTTCTTATGTAGCTTGGGATGGGGCCCAAATGGAGTGTTATTAATGAGCTAGTGGGGACTACATGCAGCTCTCTGCTCATTGTCTGCTAACAGCAATTTAAGTCTTGACTGGAGCCTCTTTTCTTTGATATTCCACTATCATTGATTTTCCTTTGAACACTGAGTCATTTACTGTACTCTTCCCTCTGTTAAAGGATGAGCTAATGGGATTATAAGTGTGTGTATATATATATATATATATTTTTTTTTTTCTGTGATCAGCATAACAAGCAAAGTCTGCTTTCCTATGGATTTGTCCTGATGTGGCACTGCTGTGTGGATTCTCTGATGTATATTAAGCAGCGTCTGCACATGCTTGCCATTTTATCAGTGGCAATTTTATTATGGTCTATCTCAAGCTTGGCTTTGCATTTCACAGTAGTCACCTTTGAAAGCTCTATCTCTTTGTACAAATTTAGATGGAATTGGGCAATGGCTTAGACATGCTTTTTTGGCAAGGAAAGGGAGGACAAAAAGGGGATCCACAGGCAGAAGAGCCAACAGACTTCCTTAAGAAATCAGGCTAAAAATGAATCTTCTGGCTGCGGTCTCTGTAAAGATCTCAAATCAGATACCAAGGAGAGAAGAAAAAGTAAGTTTAGCTGTTTGGCATGTAAAAGCCTCAGTTACCAGCTGCAACAGATTTCCCGTAAGTAAGATTATGCCAGTAGTTGGTGTCTACTCACTTGGTTACTTTTCCACTTGGTTACTTTTTACTCACTTGGTTCTTTTCTTCTCCAGTGTCCCCATCAAGCTTTGGGAACTTTTTTTTTTTTCCCCTGCCAGAGCTCACTCGTGCATCTGTTACTTTCATTTATTTTTACTTTAATGTTCATACTTGAATTTATCAAGTATGTAGGTAGTAAGACAAGCTGTTAAAGAGACTTGTGGTTTACAGGACTCTGTTGATGTCAGTGATGCCATAGAGAACAAAGGTTTTAGATGCAGCTAAGGATACAATTCCATTATTGTTCAAAAGCTTGGGTATTACATTGGATCTTCTCTGCAAGACTTTCGTTGTGTGATAAATGCTAGGGCATTTTATTTCCCCCTCCTTTATGAATTTACACAAAATTCCTATCACCTTAGAAACTAAAACAAACACTTTGTAAAAGGAAAGACTGGTCTATTTCAGATTTCTAGGTGGATGTCAGTTTATTTGTAACAGCACACTTCTAATAAACTTTGCAGATTTGTTCGGATTTTCTAAGTTCTTGAGTCTCTGACAGAGTTTTTACAGATACCCTTCACCTCCTAACAGGGCAGCTGGGTTCTGCAGTCTTCACAGAGGGGTTCTGGGTCTTCTTCCTGTCCCTTGCTCTTGATTACATGGTCTCTGAAGTATGTGTGTAGTGTCTCCAGATGTTAACTTTTTTCAGCCCCAGCTCAGTTCCCTGAATCTGTGCTTCTGTCATTAAGGAATGCTGGTGCTGCAGCAAGGGAGCAGGAAGTGGTCAGTCAGGCTTAACAGGAATTGTGCTAATATCCTAGTGGTGCTCCAGGTCTGTGCTAGGTGATGATGACCCTGTAAAACAAAGCAGTATATGCTCTGGAGAAGGCAGGAGAATGAAGAGAGGGGGGAGGGAGAGAAGAAAAGACAAAAGAACGTCCCCATGTAACTGTGGGAACTCTCTGCGACAGGCAGGCTACTCCAGCTTGTCCTCCTGTCTGTACACTGAATCATGTGATGAGCCTCAGAGTAGCAGCATCCTGCCCTGTGACCCGCATTTCAGCTCCCAGCTGTGTCTGCTACACTGGTTGGCAGGGGGTGGGTGGAGAAGCCACGGCTCATGTATGGTTGTGAGAGAGAAGCCCGTCTTTCCTGTGGGGGTGAATGAACCAGGTGGGAGTCACTGCAGCCTGGCAGATTGCACTGTTCTCTAGGCCCTGGGGAATAAATGTGAAAATGAAGACAATTTTTTTTTTTCCCCTGTAGAGCAAGATTGTGGGGCTTTGCAGAAGGACAGCACGCAGGAGCTGTTACTTTCAGTTAAAAGGATTTGCGTGCACAAACCAGGCAATTTGACGGAAAACAAACTTCCTGAGGTGATCCCATCAGCTGTGAGCTCTGATACCACCTCACTGTGCTTGGGCTTGGGTCTGCTTCCCAGAGCAAGCAGCAGCTTAGGCTGTGACTGATCTCCCCCAAACTGAGCACTGCTCCATCTGCGCTTCCCCTGGGGACAGCCCCTGTGCTGCAGCATTCTGCAAAACGCCAGCTGCTAGGGAGCTCTGCAACAGGCAAAGAGTAAAACAGAATGGAGTTTGCCACAGTCAGAGCCATCGGAAGCAATATTTCCCGTGGCCTTGGGGTCTCCTCTGTGCAGATGCAAATAGCTGGGGTCTGTCAGCACATTTGGAAACAAGGGGAACTGTGAAGAAATGTGAAGGAGTGAGGCACTCTGGCGTCTGTGAGCTCCCACGAGATCGGTGCTGGGAACTTGTTTGCTGGCACTGAGGCCCAATGGTGACAATCCCTAGTGGCTGCAGCTGCTCTCCGTGTGCCGGGCACGGTGTCACGTCTCTGCAGTTCTCTACACGTGTTTCTCCAGAGCTTTGACAGAAACGATCCCTCTCTTAAACCCTTATCCCTCTCCACGCGTTTTCCCCCTTTGTTTCCCTCCACCTGTTTCACACTCTCTGCTAAGCAGGCGACGCTCCTGTTTCTATTTCCCATCCCGCCTTTGTTACTCCCTTCTCCCCACCGCTTCCTGTTCCTCATTATCGCTTCGCTCCGCTCACCCCACGGTGCAGCCGCTTCCCCAGCAGTCCTCCCGCCCACTGCGGGCCGCCTCCCCCGCGGCCGCGCCCGCAGGCCCGAGTGGCGGCGGCGGCGGCGCCCCCGAGACCGGCTGCCGTACAACATGGCGGCGCCCACGGGCCGCCCGCAGCCGCGGGGAAGAGGAAGCGTCCGCCTCTCTAAGCGTCCCGGTGCGCGCCGCGGCCGCCCCGCGAGGGGTTCCTGCAGCCGGTTCCGCTGAAACGCAGGTGGCTGGTGGGCCGGCGGGGCCCAGCTGGGAGAGAGGGGTAGCGGCACGCGTCCCGGGAGGAGCCCCGAGCGACCGAACATCGGGGCTCTGCGGGGGCACCCGGGGGAGCGCCGAGCTGAGCGGCGGCCGCGGGGCTTCGCCGCCGGCAGGATGCTTCCCGTGCCCGGAGCTCGCCTCGTCCAGCTACGGACGTGGGTGTCTCGGAGCTCGGAACGCGTGTCGCTACGTCGTCTCTAACGCCCGCCTCTCCTTTCTCTTTGCAGGCCATGATAAAACCTGATCGCGCCGCTCCGAGAGGGTGAAGCGCAGGGTTACAAAATGCCCAAGCAGGCGGCCGTGCCCGTGGCTCTGGCGGCCTTGCTGGGTATCGCCGCGGGGGGGCTGGTTCTGTGGAAGGCCGCCCAGCGCCGGAGTGGCAGAGCGCGCTGCGGGCGCCTGCGGGAGGAGGCGGCGGGGGAGCGGCCGGAGGAGAAAGAAAGCGAGGCGGGGGGCAGAGAAGCGCTGCCCCTGTTCGCGTCCCCCACCCTTTCCTGGGTGGAAAGGAGCCTCGGCGCAGATATAGTGATCGTGTCGGAGCGGCAGGAGTGGGACCGGGTGGAGCCTTTGCTGAAGAAGGAGCTGGAGAAGTGGCCGGTGCTTGGAATGGACTGCGAGTGGGTGAGTGATCGGAGCGCCTCTCCTTTCGGTTGCGAATTGCCTCTGGGGAGGGGCGAGTCCTTGACCGAATGGATGCAACTTGGCCTACCGTTGAAACTTATTATCCCTCGTGGCACCGGCGAAGTACCCGCTAACAGTGATTATTCTCGCGTTTAAATCGGCCGATGGTAGGGAATTCATTCGTAGTTGTATTTGTTTGCTGGGTTGTTGTGATAAATCTGGTTCTAAATGTGCGGTGATCGTTGTATGGCTCAAAAGCGCTCTGTGTTTTGTATCATGTTTCTCTAAATGTGATTTTGTAAAAGTGGTTTGGATTTATGCTATCTTAAATCCAGCTACGTACTGGGGAAAGTATCTCTCAAAGATAATAAACCAGAATTGGAGATGTTCTTATCTACTGATAGTAGCTAGAGCTCACTGGCTGTCCCAGGGAGCAAGGCTCTGATTCCGCTTGTGTGTTTACTTATGTGAACTCTCAACGCAGACTTCGAGTCATTTATAAAGCTCGACTTTGCCATTGTTTCTGGCTGGAAATTTATTCACATCATATTCATTAGTATAACCGCAGTTAAACAATGTGTTTGCCATAAGCGCTTATATGGTGGGTGACTTTGTGCTGAGGAGGATTAAGGAATGCTGAGGAGGATTAAGCTCCCCTCCTATGGGGGGTAGGGGTTAGAGGAGGAAAATTTCTCTTGAAGAAGTAGCTGTTGTGGAACAATAATAATAAGCTGTGGGACAGATCACTTAATGTTCAAGGGAAAAAAAGATTAGATGCATGTAACAACTCTTGACTGCATATTCTGACAAGTATTTCCCGTCTTTGGTGGCCTCTTCTATAATTTGTTCCAGCTGCAGTTTTACCAGTAATGCTGAAACTCAGCCTGTGATTTTTGTCTTTCAGGTATCTGTGGAGGGAAAAGCAAATCCCGTATCCCTCCTACAGATGGCTTCTTCCAGTGGCCTTTGCATTCTCGTTCGGTTGCCCAGGCTTGTTGCCAGCGGACAGCCTATCCCAAAGACCCTCCTGGACATCATGGGAGATGATGCTGTGTTGAAAGTAGGAGTAGGATGCTGGGAAGACGCCTGCAAGTTACTTCAGGATTATAGTCTTCCAGTCAAAGGGAGTGTGGATCTCCGGTATTTAGCCATGAGGCAGCGGTGAGTGTCTGAAGACAAAGGCAGATGTTTTGAGGGCATCATTTGTATTGTTTAAATGTTTAAAAGATGGTTTCTATGTGCTGGATGATGCCAGGTAGGTATGGAGTTCTCAAGGTGGTGCACTCTCTTGGAGAGCATGAGCATTGACAGCAGCATCCCAAGAACATGTCATGCCTGTATTTTGTGGTCTGAAATGAAAGGAAACCTTCATGAGTATTAATCATGTCAGTGTTCTCCTGTAATACCTGTAAAGGCTTTTCTGAGTATCATGCTTCAGCCTGTATAAAGGCCAAGTACCGTGATATAATGCAGGCAGAGTGATCACCATGTATGCAGACGTTGAGTACGCTGCCTACTGGTATGGGTAAATATGCTAGTGGCACATAAGTGGAACTGCTGAATGACAGGATTTCTTGAAAAGTGACTAAAACTAGTTTTAATATTATTTTATAATGACATTGCTTCCATTTATAGGTTGCAGTTGTGATGTCATTCCTCATCGATCCTAAAATAAAATGTTTTACTTTGAATATTCTTCATGTTTGGTATATGTGTGATGTCAGTGGTGTGGAGCATGACCTTGCTCACCTAGTGGTGCCTTTGTATTGTGGAGGATGGACTTCTTGTCCCTAGAAGCCAGGATTCCTCTTGAGCCATTCCTGGCTCTTGTATTCCTCAAAAAATATCTCCAGGCTTGGATTGGTTGGATTCTGTTCTAGAATCCCTGGGACACACAGTCCATCACTCAATGCCAGATCTCTCTATTTGATAAGCAGGTAGTTCAGAGCAGAATACTTCAGCCTTAAATGTTATCAGCTCCCAGCCTTGCCTGTTCTGCATATTGCAGACACTAGATAATTGCCAAGTCTAAGATGGACGTTTTTGTGGAGGGGGAGGGCTTGTAAAGCTGACAGGCAGCTGGCTATATGCTGCTTGAGAGGGAGTCATGCATCAAGTGCACTCAGTTCTGGCAGAATCAGGCTGTAAGAGGCCATCCGAATTTGCATGAGTGTTTAGTTTTGTTTTTAATATGTTTGTTTCACTTTCTTTGTTAAAACTAAAGGAAGGATCTACTTCACAACTGCCTTAGCCTTAAGTCTTTAGCTGAAAAAGTCCTGAACTGCCCGCTTGACAAGTCTCCTCATATGCGTTGCAGCAACTGGGAGGCAGAAGAACTGACACAAGATCAGGTGTGTCTTCCACTTTAACTTAGTGTTTTTGGAGAAAAAGGGACCCTTTTTATGAGAGGAAAGGCAATGTAATATGGAGATTTGTGCCTTCTTTGAGTTCTGCCTCAGTAGCTTCTGTGTATCTGTGATGTGAAGTCAGTTATGGACTCTATGCCTGAGTTTCCCTCCTTTTCTGTGAAGGTGATTTTCTGTAATTCTCAGTGGATTCTTGCCTCTTGCTTTCTTTTAATTCTTGAAGATTTTTAAGGCAAGATCCCTGGAAATATTTGTGCACCCAAATCCTCACTTTTTTCCCCTTCCCATTCATAACAGTCAGAGCAGTATCAGAGAAATGCTGAAAACCAAAGCTACGTTCACCATCTTTATGCTATTGTGGTTTCCCTCATTGCTCACATTCTTCAGTCATGCTGCGGATGTCTACGATATCAGTGACCAGTAGAGGGAGTGACAGGACAAATAATCACGTTGAATGTTAGTAGGCAGTGTGTGGGAGTGCCTGTGAGCATTTCAGGCCTGAGTGACCCTAAAACGTGGCATATGCAGTGGTACAAAAGTGTGGCTTAACTGCCAGAGTTTTCTGTGAGTTTTGAAGAGAAATAAATCCAGCTTTGGTTGTGCTTGGAAGTGTTTGCTATTTGCCAGTGTGTCAATGTCTATGCTTTTCTGCAGGTTCTCTATGCTGCTAGAGATGCCCAGGTCTCGGTGGCTCTGTTCCTCCATTTGCTGGGATTTGCCTGTCTCCCTGCTACATCTAAAGGTGAAAACTCTGTTTCCGTTTGGGAAAAAGTATTGAGTAAATGCCAAGGCTTGGTGGATATCCCATTTAAAGGAAGAAAAAGTGGCAGCACAGGAGAGGACAAGAGTGGAGAGGCACGTTCTCCTCAGAAAGGAAAGAATCGGAAATCTTTGGTGAATGTCCATTCCTCTGGCAGTCAGCAAGTGAGAGATCCTCGGAGGCAGAAGCGAAAGCCTCTGGGTGTGGGATATTCTGCAAGGTAAATATCTAAGTAAATTTTACTCCTTGAACCACAGGTGAAAACTGATTGATACTCCTTGCTCTACTTGTTAAATAAAGTGGATAATCCAAGCAAGGGAGGGAAACACAAGTCTCAGCAGTCATGAGAACCAATTCCTATTTCTGTTTTCCCAGCTTTTCTTTATTGAAAGTTGGCAGGAGCACTCAGATCTGTATTAAGTCTTGAAAAGATCGAGAGGATATCTTTTTTTTTTACCTTTCCTTATAATATTGAGACACCAGGGAAAAGGTGTAAAACTGGGTAGAGCAGATCTTGTGAACAGCATCTGCCTCATGAACTGCTCCAGTTCAGAGGTGTCAAGAGACTGAGCAGACCTGAAAGATGATGTGAGGTGCCAGGCAGTGCGGGAAGGACCATCTGTAGCAGTGACAGTGTTGCATTTCTGTGTGGGCCATGGAGAAAGGAGGGGACAGTTCTACTCTGTCCTTGCGGGGATAGCTTTTGCTGTATTTAGGTTCCCCAGCCAGCAGGCTGTTTTGTAGGGCAAATCCTAAATTCCTATGGTCTTTTGCTATTGCAAGTTTCGTTCTTTTAAATAAAACAAGTAGGAGAGGTCTCTTAGTGCAGTAGGAAACATGGAGAACCAGCATGTTTGGTTTTGTTTAGATGCACTCTAATAAAATGAATCACATGGATGTGATTTTCTGTGAAATTTTCTGTGACTACCTGTATTTAGGAAGAAAAAACATTCATTTCAGTATTTGTTTTCTCCTCTTCAAGTTTACTGGATGACATTGTAATGTAATCTGTAATACTGATTTCATTATCAGTCATTAACAATATTGTGTTGTACAGAGTAAGTCTCTTCAGATTTTGTTTTTGAACTTGTAACCTGTGTCATAGAGAGCACAGAGATTGCACCTCATGGGAAGATTGAAATTTAAACGAAGTTGCATTCCAAGCTAGAATGAGATCTCACTATGTTTGCTTGTTTTATTTGTTTTTAACCATGCTTGATTTCATGAGAGATCTGTAGACTCACTGTTCATTATAGTATCTCCAGCACACTGTTCTGTTGTTCTGTAATAAGATTGGATGTGATTTCAAAAGTCATTTTCTTCTCTTCCCTTCTGTAAGCATGTTTAGTTTGAATGTACTCTCACTTATGATGTTGTTAGAGCTGAAGCATTGCTGTGTGGTGGAAAGATTCCTGCCATGACATTATTGCTTTCTTTTTTTTCCTGCTCATCCTTAAGGACATCAGCAGAAATCCTTTAGCTAGATTGCTTTTTTTTTTTTTTTTTTTTCTCCAGTTGGTAGAACTTCACTGTGTGAATATACAGTGGACTGAGCAAATACTGTGTGAATACTGTGCTCCAAGAGTGTTGTGGGATTTTTGTTTGTTTTTAACATTGCTCTTGGAAGAATGAAGTAATTGCTCTTCACACTTAAGTTTTAAACAAATTATCTTACTGAAACTTTAAAGTTCTGGTCTTAGGTAGCTGATGCTTGATTTGCAGGTGGCTGCAGTATGGGGTGCATCGCTATAGATAAATCTGTTATGCTATCATAGTTTCTGCAATGCTGTCCTTATTTACAGAAAATCTCCACTGTATGACAACTGCTTTCTGCATGCACCAGATGGACAGCCCTTGTGCACTTGTGATCGCAAGAAAGCTCAGTGGTATCTGGACAAGGGGATTGGAGGTGAGCATACCATTTTTCCAGCTGGTGTTTGAAATACAGCACTTTTGTACTGTATTTCATTCACAGGGCATGATTTTTGGTACCCTTTTTATTAAAAATGCTGTTCTGGATGTTTCTCTTGTTCTAACATCATTATAGATTTAAATACAAATTTGTCTTGAATATTCTCTTTGCCTTTACTCTTTCAGATCTAGTTAGCAAAGACCCATTTGTTGTGAAGCTGCGGTTTGAGCCTTCAGGACGTCCTGAGTCTGAAGTTGATTATTATCTGATGGTTAAAGAAAACCTGTGTGTTGTATGTGGCAAACGGGAGTCCTATATTCGGTGAGTTGTTCGGTGGGATAAGGGAAAAACACGTAAAATGGGACTGAAGTCTGCATCTAGTTTGGCATCAAGAAGTTAGTTGCCTGAAACACTGTGCTTGTTCACATCTTGGATGGTCCACTGCTGTTTGAATGCTCCATGATCAATTACATCTGGGTAAGTTTGACACTGAACAGGCCAATCTTCACTCTTAGTGAGGAAGGAGCTGGCTTGTACATGTCTTTGTGTGGGGCTGCTGAATCATGGCCTGAACCTCTGATTGATCACCTGAGGTGAGCAATGAGTCAGCCACGGGAGCACAGGTGAAGGCAATTCACCTGTGCTGCAAGAAGGGATGGAGCCTGGCTGCACCTCTCCTAGACCCATTTAAGAGCTGACTGCCAGTGGGGAAAGATCTCTTCTGGAGATCTGCTCCACTGGAGTTTTCTACGTGAGCCCATGCCAGGGTGAGTGTCATTTTCTGCTCTAGTATAATAATTACATAAGCCAAGTTCTCAAATATACTATTATCATCTGTATATTCACTGATTGTACAGTCTTACTATTTTAATTACAGGGAGCAGCAGTATGCAAACACATGCTGTTTCCATGGTGTGGGAAAAAAATAAATATACTGTTTCTGCTAGTACTTGATCCTTAAGTTTTTGAAAGACTTATGTGACCTGAAGTCTGTGAGGTCACAAGAAGAAAAACTGGAGATAAACAGAAAGCTTGTGTAGAGAAATACAAGTTAGGAGTTGCGGATCCTCTTAGTGCTTTGTGAGTCTTGTCCTTCGTGTTCTTTGTTTTCCAATATTATCTGTTGTACTTTAGTACAACTACAGTATTGTTAGTTGTGCTTTTATGGGCCAGAAAAGGAACTGGGGAGTGGCAGTTCCAGGTAAATTTAGTGAACCCTCTGCTTCTTCTCCAGAAAGAACATTGTTCCTCATGAGTATCGAAGGCACTTCCCCATTCAGATGAAGGACCACAACTCCCATGACGTGCTCCTACTCTGCACCTCCTGCCATGCCATCTCCAATTACTATGACAACCATCTCAAGCAGCAGCTGGCTGAGGAGTTTGGTGCTCCTATTGGCTCTGAAGAAGGAGTGCGTCTGCTGGAGGACCCTCTGCGCAGGCAGGTGCGCTCCGGGGCCCGAGCTCTGCTGAATGCAGACAGCCTGCCAGACCCTCGAAAGGCAGAACTCCTACAAGGCATCAAGGACTTCTTTAACGTAGAAGCTGTGACCCCAGAGATGCTGCAGGAAGCAGCTGGTCTAGAAACCAGGTATAATAATCCCAGCTGTAGATATAACATTTTAGTCACTTATGTTAGCATGTGAATTCAGGCAAAGGAAATCTACACAAGAAGCCTTGGGTAAATATGAATGAAACAAATCAAAATCCAGCAGCATTTGCAGAGCTGAGGTTCGTACATGCTGACATTTTCCTGCTAAGCCTTTAAATGAAAAAAAGATGAGACCCATTGCTGGTCTCCTTGGTATATGAAGTACCTTTCATAAAATAACGTCAAGTTAAGGGATTTCTGAATTTGAGACTAGGAGTTGTTCTGCACAGGAAAAAAAAAAAGCCTCTAAAAGCACAACTTTATTGCTTGTGTAAACCTGAAGAGTCTGGATTTATAGTACTCTGATAAACTTCACTGGAAATCAAGGAGAGAAAGGAGATAACTGTCTGTGCTTTATCATGAGTCTCTAAGCAGACAGATAAACCCTGGATTTCTTCCTGTGTTTTTATTTTACTGCCTTGTCCCCACCCTGGTAGTGGTATGTGGACTGTAGACCTTGTGTTTTTTTTCCCCCCCTCTTTCCATTTATTTTCCAGAAATCTCCATCTATTCTTACTCACCACTCATCCCTTCCACTATTTTCTGCTCCTTTTGAAGGACGTGTCAGAGTGGGAGACTGCTGGTATGATTTGTCTTTGTCTCCTTTACTCATCTTTCTCTCAGCCTCCCCAAATATCTTTTAACTAGTATCTGATCTCTCACTGCATGAAGATATTTTCTCCTTGTTAAGCTCACTGTTGTTTGTAATGTGCCAGTGTTACATCTCAGTACATATCCAGGCAGGGAGTCCAATGGGCAGGATTGAGGCTCTGGAGCAGCATATTGTTCTTGCCTTGGAAGTTTGCAGTCCGTCTCCTGAGGAGCATGTAATGGGCCTTGAGAGCTTTATTTAGTATTGCTATAAAAGAATAACTCTTTCTCGTTTCAAAGAACCCGGCTTCCCACTGTAGCTGTGTTCCAGAAAGCAGTCTGGCACTGAAGCAAAGTTTAATTCTCCCTCCTGGTTAGCTTACCATGTGGCTGTAATTAAACCAAGCAGCTGAAGGCATCTTAAGCATCTTGCTGTTCCTTTTAGATGAGTCAAATGGAGTCTGACAGTGGACTTGTGTGAAAATAAACTCCGCTTTTGTCCTGGCAGGATCTGCAATGAGAGCTACGTGCCACATGGACTGAAGGTGGTACAGTGTTGTGCTAAAGGAGGCCTGCGCTCCCTTATGCAGTTGGAGAGACGCTGGCGGCAGCATTTCTTGGACAGCATGCAGCCCAAACATCTCCCAGAGCAGTGGTCAGTGGACCACAACCACACGAAGCTGATCCGAAAGTATGGGGAGGATCTTCAGGTGGAGCTGTCATGAAACTAACTTCCTGGACTTATGATAGTGTCTAATAGATGTATGTAACTGAAAGTGGAAAGACTATTTTCATTTCTGTTTCTCCACTAACATCAGAGCCTGGCTTTGTGAACAGGCAGCAGTGAGTTGACATTTTACAAAGAGTTAATCTGCTGACTTGAATTTTATCGGGTGGTTAGGAATTTTTAATCCCAGATTGTCACTGGATAGTTCAGTGCAGGAATTATACGCCAAGGGAATTTTTCTGCTCTAATTGATTACTGGGAGTTATTTTCTATTCCTGGGATGTCTGGTGCCTCCAGACCCTCTCTTTTAACATAGAGCACAATATGTGAACATTTCCAGGTTTTCAAGAGATAGATGTGCACCTTGGCTGCACCACCAGCATCTCCTGATAATAAATCTTTCTTTGCTTTCAGTGCAGTTGTACTCAAGTGAGTTCTTCCTGGAGAAGATGCCCCACTAGAGAGAGATTCCTTGTTCGGAAATAGCAAAGAAATCTTACTGTTTCGTTTTGTTTGTTTCAGATTCTGCAAAGTCTTTGCAGCACTGCAATAGGCCTCAGTGAGTATCTTGTTGCCTGAGGAGAAGTGATACTGTTTGATTCTGGCAGTGTGGAAGCATCTATGTTGAGTCTTTTTTTTTTTTTTTTTTTTTTTTAAAACAGCTTCCAACAGCACAGAGTCTAAAAAGTGCTTTTTCGCCAATTTCACTTGCTTACTGTGAGTAGCTCTTGGCAGGTACTGTTTCACACTAGAGTGAAACTCAACCAGGTGTCTTAAAAGGAGTAAGAAATAAACTTTATTTAAAGACCAGCTTTTTTGTTGCTTTTTAAGAAGTCATATCATGTATGGCAGGAAACTAGAAAATCAAGTGTTTTCTTCTTGGATTTGATTTGTGGTGATGATCAGATCGTGCTCTCCATGCCTGTTTCCCTGTCTCTAAAATGAGACTAATAGTACTTACCTATCTCACAAGGGTGTTGTGAGGATTGATTAATCAAGGTTTTTGTAAAATTCTTTGAAAACTTAAGGCAGTGTGTTCTAATTACTATTGTTGTTATTAAAAATGTGTTACTGTCTTTCTTAAATATTTGTGATTTTTGCCTGAGGTTAGACCTTAGTTAAAATACGACTTTATAAAAATAAATCCCCCTTTCTTTGAAGTCAGTTTTGATTATTTCGATTACATGAGGTGAATTGTACTTCTGAATGAGACTGTGCTCAACTTCTATAAGCTTCTGTAAAGAAGTCTCAGTATGACCCTTGCTGTACTTCACGCTATGTTGTGTATTTCTTAATAACTTTTGGACAGAATCCTGGACTTGCTGTGTTTATGGTGGAAAGTCTCCACTATCAGGCAACTCAAGAAATTTCACAGGCCAGGGGTGAAAACCACCCTGTAGCAGAGCCTGTTTGAGATTAAGAGGAGCCATGGAGAAATGGTGTGTTTGTGCCATCCTGGAGGAGCTGCTGTAGCAACCTGCTGAAAGGAATCAAGGTAAATAATTCTTGTTGCAGAACTGCAAATTAGGCCATTCTCATTATAAGGGAAATGTTATGCCTTTGCCTTTGGCAGGTCTTAACAAAAAGTCATCTATCCAAATGTGTACTATCCCTGTGCTCGTTCATGTTGCTGATTGTAATCTCAGTGAGACCCTCCTGTCTACAGCAGCAGCCTGGGTATAACTTTATTTCTTCAAACCGTTTTGAGCTTATGTTCAGATAGTGTTATTTCCTATCTCTGCTGACTTCAGGCAGTGAGAGCTCATTGTGTGGCTCAGAAAACCCCTTTCAACAGTCTGGAATACCAAGTATCCATCTCACTTCTTTGCTGTTTCATTTTTCTCCCTTTGTTCTGATGCATGAACTGCTGATAAAACCATCCTTCCTGACAGGAACCTAAGGGCTGACCACAGGACTGCTGTCATTTTTGTTTACTGAGGGGAAAAACAAACAAAACATTTTGAGACAGGAATTGGACTAATGGTCCCTGGACTTTGACTAACCTGCTATCTCAAATGACCTTTATCTTTTCAGATCACCTCAGAAATAGGAGCTTGCAAGGAAAGCTTTCCTGTAAAATATAAATTAAGATTCCTCATTGCTGTCTGTAAGATATTCTTAAGTTGCGTGATTTTAAGTCAACCTGAAAGAAGAGAGAAATGGTATATTTACTGCGTAGAAATACAGTATTTTTGTAGATGGTTGTGATTTAACATTTTCTGCATTTTAATCAAATTTGTGCTTTTTACTATTCAGTAGATTTTGCATATGGTTATCATGGGCACTTGCTGGGCTTTGTTGGGTTACAGACTAACAGGGAGAAACATCTGTTTCCTCCTTGTAGAGTTGATTGGACTATGGAATGTACAATGATGAGAGGAAGACAAAGGCAGTCTACAGATTAAATTTCTGTATGCATTTTTTTTTGCTAATCGTTACATTCAGTATAAATCTGCTCTTTTACCAGACTTACCACTAGTCAAGCTCTTTTTTTTCCCCTTTTTTGCATGCTTGCTTTTTCTCTTATTCCTGCGTGTCCTACTCCATCTTTGTCATTCCTTACAGTAACACCTATCATCTGAAGTTTGCCTGAGGTATGCTGCCAGAAATGGAGGGATGTTTCCTTTTAACCTCTCACTTGCTACCTCTAGATTAGTGGGGAGGATCCTCCAGCTGTTGCAGTCCTCACACCTACTTGGTTTATGAGTTCTCCATAGGTGTTGCCTCCATCCTTTCCCTTTCAAGCAGTTTGTCCTTGTGAGATGGATGTGCTTGGAGAACCTGTTAAATTCCTTCTGGTCTGTGTGAGACCTGAGGAAGGCTCGAAAGAAAGTCAGAATTTATTCTGGCAAGGCAAGAGCTAAAGTGTTATTTCAAATTTGGGAACACATTTACCTCAGGAAAACATAACGTAGGTGGGATCTGGTGTCTGTTCTTCTGTGTGGAATCAGGTTATTGTGCTCCGATCTTGGTCACCCTCTCCAGTTCAGCAGCATTTGAAGCTGTGCAGGTTCTGCTGCCATATGAGATTTGTTGCTGTTGTAAAATTAGCTGTCAAAAGTGGCCAAGCTGGGATGCCAGAACTGTGTCAAAGAATCTTCTAGGAGCCCTTACTCCAAGACTTCTTGGAGCAGTTCTAGATGCAAACCCTCTAGGCTCGAGGCTAGGCTGTGCTTTGCCAAGCTGACCAGAGGGTGGTGCTGTGGGGAAGGGGTGTGATAAGGAAGGGCCATCGGGCTACAGCCTTCTTCCTCTTGTTCTCACAATTCAGTGAGCTTACCCCAGAATTTTTGCCAGGGATAACAACAAAATAACTAAAATGTTTGTAACGCTGCTGGGAAACTGTGAGGTCTGTCTTGCTGCTCTGGCACTTATGTCTTACTCAGCACTTTTCTGAGCATGTCACTGGGTTCTGTTTCCAGAGATGCTCCTCTGGAGCTGCAGGAACAGCAGCACCTTTGGTGTTTTGGTTTGCTTTCCTGTATGGGATGCAAACTGATTCCTGTCTTCCCAAACATTACAGTTTGCCTTTTCTTGGCTGTGCAGTGACTTTGGCATAATTCCACAGGGCAGGAAGTGCCAGGTGAGCAGAGTTTTCCACAGCCTGGAGCTGCAGTAAGTACTGTACTTTCAAACAGGCCACGCATGACATGTTAATTATGCTGCTGACAGGCTTGGCATTTGGAGGGCCTCGATTTCCTGTGACAGCTTTTAAAGGTCTCAGCTGTCACCCTTCGTGACTGACAAGGCTAAGGCAGCATATCCCTGTGGGCTCCTTGTGTTTCCTCTGTTCATTACTCATTAATGTTGGGGATGGAAGCTGTCTTCCTGTTGCATTTCTATTACTCTGACTCCCTGGAGAAGATCTGAACTCTGCACTCTCTATTACAGGTTTTATTTCTTTTTACAGATTTTACTGTTGTTTTTTTGTTGTTGTTTTGTTTTGTTTTGTTTTTTCCTCCTCTGTAAAGTCAATGTGGTATCCCTTGAGAAGGTACCTCGATGCTCTGGTGCAGGGCCTAAATGTCTCTGGGGAACGGGACTTTGCACAAGCAGGGGACAAAGAGCCACCACTGACCTCAGCAGCATGCAATGTGCTGATGGAGTGGCACCTCTGGTATGAACCAGCAGGTCAGGTTCCACTGCTGCTCCTGGATCTCCTTTTCCTTCCTTCAGGCCTCCAGGAGGACTGCTTTCCAAGCAGAAAAACAACAGCAGTCCTAAAAGGTAACTTCACAGATGAGCAGGCATCTTTGCATGGGGCAATGCTTCAGTAGCTCAGGCCTGTCCCTAATTGCTTTTCTCATTCCCTTGGTCTGTTGCAGGCTGTCACATCCTTCCCCCAGTCCCCAGTATCCTTTGGTTCTTGGGGAATAAGGACAATTTAAAGCACTTTCTCACATTTGTGTTACCTTATGTAAGCAATGTAAAGGCTTTTCCCCATCCTCGGGTACATTGCTTTGGAGGAACGGGAGGCATTTTGAGAGAAGTGCAAAGAAGACTTATCCCTCTTCCTCTGGGAGTTTTCCACAGAGACACAGCTTGTCCTGTTGTATCAACCCAGCAGCAAGACAGCTGTGTTATATGCTCTTATGTGTAGAGTGGGTAACATAAGAGAGCCAGCATGGTTAACTTTAGTGAGGGGGAAGCCAGAAAGGTATGGATGAAACATAATCCCCTGCATTCGAAGCAGGCTGCTCTTCCACTGTGAATGGCACTGTAAGCTGCAGGTGACTGTGGGAAGGAAGTTCTGCACCAGCTTGCTGCTGCACTCTCGCTGCCCACTTAGCTGTCCCTGTGCTGTTTGACTTCACCAGCATGATGCTACCTCAGTAGTGCTGGTAGCCAGGAGACAGAGCCAAACCATCTTTCTGTTGTTACTGGTCTTTGCAAGCTATTGGATGAGTTCTGTTTCCAAGATGGTGGAAGAAACGAAGACTGAAGAAAAAAAAATATGGCTGTGGCTTTTACTGTAAAATAATGATGTCATCTTCTAACAGTAAGAAACCATTTCTCCTGGTACAGGAGAACTCCAGCTTCAGCTATAAATGATATAAAATATGGCTTTTATCTTTCTTCACCTAAAAATGGAAAGTTTGTGTGGTGATTAGGGAGCAAAAGAGAGAAGATGCTTATGCATCTCGGCACCAGTGGGGCAAGTATGAGAGACAGGCCGAGGTGAACCTGTAGGCTTAAGGGAAGAGCTGCTTGTCCAGGTCCTTTTCTCCCCAGAAAGTGTTTCTTTAAGGAGCTGTTCTGCGTTGTGGTGTGCTCTGTGGGGTTCTGCCATGTGTTGGTTTCATACTGCTTAGCAGCATGTCCTTTCTGATAGATCACCCTTTGGGAAATGCCTAACGGTACTTTGCATCGGTGGACATCTGTCAGTTGCTCTCCCCTTTTCCTCTGTTCTCCAGTTCCATCCAGGACATTCAGCTGTAAATAAAAGCAGAGGGACTCTGCTGATGGCAGGCTGAGAAAATGAGGGTGGGACCTCCTTTAAATGCACTGTGAATAAAAACTCATTATCCTAACTTGTCTAGCAAGGGCTATGGGGAGCTCAAATCTGTGCACTGTTTGTGTGTGTGGCTTTATGTTGTATTTGTGCTATTTAGATAATGTTTTCCATATGTTTTACAGCGTTACATTCTCTTTTTCCCCCTCTGGCTCCCCTGTGATAAATGGCAGCAATACTGGATGTCATTCAGCTGCATATCTCAAATCACTCTGCTGATATCTTAAAAGAGTGCCTCTATTTTACACATTTTCCCTTAGGAAAAACATCTCCTCCTTGCGAGGAAGAAAGTCAGTCCAAGCAATGAGATTAGAACTTGAGCAATCCTTACAGAGCCCTGGAAAATGTCAGGCTAGGCTGCACGACTCTTGACAAATTGGTTATGGAGGGGAAAAGCACCATAAATCAAACAGACCCATGGCTCTGTGTGTGACTGCCAAAGGTGACGACCACTAGATGGTGCTGAGCATTAGACCCTCGCAGACACCAGAGCAGTTTTGCTCTCTGCATCGTGAATGGGCTCTAGCTCCATTATCTCCTTGCATTCCAGTTCTGCTCTGCTTCTTCCGAGGTTTCCAGCTTGCAGGGAGTTCCTGTAAGGTGCCCTTGCCCCCAGCAGTGTATGAGTGCTGTAGCAGCTTTGGACAGAGAAGCCAGGAGGTGCAGTGAGTACTAGGAGAGAGGTGGGAGAGCTGATGCCTCCTACTGTGCTTTAAAAACAACAGCAAGAGTAGGTAATCTTCATTCTACTCGCTTGAAATAGTCACCTTCAGTCCTTCTGGTGCCCGTTGCTTCTTGGCACAGGTCGCACTGCTTCCTCCCAGGCAGTGAGCTGAGCGGCTCCCCAGTTGCGACCCATCTGCACTGCCAAACTTGGTGGTGATAAAGCTGAGAAGCTGTCCTACAGCTGGGCACCTTGCTCCCACCCTCACTGTGTGCCTTTCAGTCACCTGCTGCCACACCAGCCACGCAGCTCTGCTCTGGGAACTGCTCTAATTAATGTGGATTTTTTGCTCTTAAGAAATGTCTGTGTGTGTATCCTACACCAGAGAGAGGTTTAATATTGCTGTTGTGCAGCTGCCGTCACTGCTGCTGCAGATGTGACCTTGGCATGCACTCTTCCCCTTCACTCCTTGCCCTGTGTTTTAACACTGAGCTTTGCTCCTTCAGACAGATGCTGCCAAAGAAAAGAAGAAGGAAAAAAAAAAAATCTGAGACAAATGAGTTCTTTGAAAAATGCAGCTTAGTGCCTTTCCAAAAATCTCACTCCCTTGAGAAGAAACTGGACGTTCAGCCATGATCAGTTTTCTGATGCTAAATAAATGCTCATTTTTTAAACCTCAGAATTTTAATTAGGGGGAGAATATGGGCTAAGTAACCTCAACAGCCTTATTCTCCTAGACATCCCTCTTGTTGGTACATGGATGTACGTGTATCTTTTTAAACTGGAAAATGAAACGTAACTGCTGAGTAAGGAACTGTGCCAGAATAAGGATGGGAAATAGATGCCAGTAAAGCCAGGGTGACATTTCCACTTCTGTCCCTCCAACACTGTGCTTTTACCTTGAAGAAAGAGGAAGTGAGGAGTCTGGTGAACACAATGAAAGGGGATTTCCAAAGCAGTGTAGTGCTGTGTGCAAGGCACACAGGAATGATGCCCCAAACCACCCATGAGGGCGAGGATAGGGCTGTAGGAGTGCTGTGCTGGATAGAAACCTGGATGTTGTTTCAGTGTAATTTCTCTGACCTCTACAGTCAGTGGTGAGAGCTCAGTTCTCTCTAGACAGTTTGTGTTTCACACTTTGTGTTTTCAGGGATGGCAGAAAATTGAGTGCTATTATTTGTTTGAGAGGAACTGGGAAGAGGTGTGGTTTTTAGCAAGTCTCCTGTCATTGAGAAATGTAGCCAAACTCCTGGCAGATCTGAGTTTTGGCAAAAGGATGTGAATGCATCTTCAGAGTTATGGGAGTAACCCATATTAATATTTAATGCAGAATCCTGCTTTTCTGCTCCAGCGTGCTTCTCTGTCCTTCTTCCTATGTTTGCTGGTTGAATTGTGGTGATCATGACATACAAAGGCATTGGAAAATGGTGTCAGAGAGCTGTGATCTCAATTCCCAGTTACAGTGCGTAGTAGAGGGATAGGAGCTACCTTTCTATGTTTGTGCTGGCCTTGCTGCCCTGCAGAAATGATGTAAAGGGGACACAAATAACCCATGGTCCTTATCACCTCTCCTGTAACCATGCTTAGATTTTGTTTACATGCTAATTATTGTTTTGATTGGGGGTGGATTTTTTGATAGACTTTTTATTTGCTTATCTAACTGGAATGTGATTTGACACTGTTGGGGTGTGGGGGTGGTACAGAGGTTGTTATGTGGTTATATCTCATTCCCCTGGCACTGCAGTGCTATAAACACCTCAGATCCAGCAGCTGTGTCCATCCTGGGGGAGTTGTACTGCTTTAATGCTGTCAGTATATTAAAGCAGCATTGCTTGTGTATCAACAAGCTCCTCTTTCTGTCAGCAGTGAAAACATGCAGTAAGTAAATACATGTATTTTCTGAAAATGGGGAATAAAAGGCATTAAATCTAAATCCCTGCCACAGATTCTTGGCTGGATGCAATTATGCACTGCCAGCAGCCTGGAGCCTTTCTGTACCCAGCAGCCTCAAACACAGGAACCTGCAGAGGAACCAGGTGCTGGAGTACCACCACACCAGGGTGAGCCATCTGCCAAGGAACCAAGGAGCAGGAGGGCAGTCCTTGGGGCTGAGCTCCTCCGCTTTGCGGTCACCACTGTCCTCATGGTTCAGCCTTTTGCTCCTGTTCCCTCTGGCTTGCCTGTCACTGAGACCCTAAGCGTGTGCTATCAATATAAGAAATTCTTTGTTTCTCCTTAATATAGCTCCCGTGGGGGAATGCTGGCCCTTCAGAGTGTCACAAGGCTCTCTTCTGGAAGCTTGGATCCTTAGAAACCAGCTGGGAGTTTCTGAGAAGCAGAACAGATCTTCCTTTCCCACTCACTGGAAATATCCATTTTTAAATTTTTTTCTTCATATTTTTCCATGTCTCCTCTTGGCAAATGTTGTCATTGATATCCTCTAAGAAGAAGCAGGTTTTCCCTTGCTAGCATCAGAAGGTCATGCTTAGTCTCAGGTCATTCCCTGAAAATTGTTAGCTGCAGTGTGTTCTGCCCCAGGTGGGAGAGATGAAACGTGGCTATCTCTTCTCACCCCTCTTCAGAGCAGAATTCAGTGAAATCAGATCTCTCTCTTGTGCAACAAACCAAAGCCAAAGCTTGGTCTCTCTCCAAACACTGGAAGAGGAAGGAATGTCCTCGAGGGTGATGCAAAGAGGAGGGACAGCTGGAAAATCTGCATATGGGAATTGAATTTTAAAGTTAAGCTTCAAAGTCCTCTTTCAGGGATGGAGTGAAGGTAGCATCAAGGGGATCGGAGCTGGGAAAGTGGAACCACTACCACCACAGTCTGAGCAGCTGCCTGTCTCCAGACAGAACAAGCCTCAGGGCAGGGGGAACTGCACAGCAGGCTTTGGAGATGGATGTGGATGTGATGCTGAGAGAGCGTAAAATAAAAGATAAGCCAGATGAAATACGCTGACCTAGGTCATCTTTGTGGAGATATATCAGTCTTTGAGGGCTGGAAACCCATCAAAGTAAATCCATTCTTCCAGCTCAGCAGAGCCCAAACACCCCTCCAAGACACCTGTTCTCAGCCACAGCTGCTTCCCAAAGACAACCTCGTGTCCATTCCCCTTCTCTGATTGCACTCCTCAGTGTGCTCTAGGAGCGTTGCCTTCTTTCTGCTGTGTTTCCTTTGTGTTCCTGCTACTTTTCACAGAATCATTAAGGTTGGAAAAGACCTGTACAATTTTCTAGTCAGCCAACCCCACCTTGCCACTAACCACGTCCCTCAGTGCCACATCTACACATTTCTTGAACACCTCCAGGGGCAGTGATTCCCCCACCTCCCAGGGCAGCCTGTGACAGTGTATTACCACCCTTTCTGGGAAGAAATTCTTCCTAATAGCCATCCTGAACTTACCTTGGCTCAACTTAACATTGTTAGCTCTCATCTAGATACCTGGGAGAAGAGATTGACCCCTGACTCGCTACAACCTCCTTTCAGGCAGTTGTGCTGGGTAGGGCTGAGCTCCTCCCATCCATGGAGGAACGGGATTGGGGCCGCCAGGCAAGGACATGGTGCACGAGAGCTCGGTGTGTGGCTGAGGTGCTGTGATGGTGGAGTCTGAGATTTGAAGCAGTAAGAGCAAAGCTATGGAGCGTTAAAGGTTGGTGTCACACTGATGGATGGCAGTGTGCTTCCTGAGAGGCTGAGACTGCACAAAGCTCTGCACGGAGCTGTGAAACCCAGGACCGGGGGCTACTGATATCGCTGCTTCTGTCTGTGTGGGCTTCACTGTGATGAAATAACATATTAGTGTTCTTTAGTGTTCCATTAAGCAGCACGATTATGAGTGTCACGTACAACATCTTTCATCTTCTTTCTGTGGAGAAAAATGCATTGCAGCAGGCACATTTCTAGAGGAATTGCACACACAAGCCATTATACATATTTGCTGGAGATGGCACATTCCTTTAATCTTGCTCTGACCTTCAAACAGAAATGGTCAGGCTCGTGCTGGTTCTGAGCTCCTGTGGGAGAGGTCTCCTTGTCCTCAGCCAGCAGTAGAAGATACAGTCAGTGACTGCTGGAAGTTCCAATTACTCTGAAAAACAGGTCTGAGTGTGTGAAATGCATTTGCACGAGTGATGATGCATCTCTGCATCTGAAAAAGCTGCACCGATGTGCTGAGCGTCTCTGCAGACATGCAGGCTCTCAGATGAAATAGTATCACTTCTGTATGTGGTGGCTTAAGCAGTTCCCCCATTTCTCACTTTCTGGCTGCTGTGTTCCCACAGCGGCAGCTCCCTGTTGCCAACCCTCACGTTCAGGTTCAGGAGGTAATTACGAGAGAAACAAGGGGTCATTTTTCTTAAATGCAGAGTTTCTTTCTGCTGCCAACAGACGCGGAAGGTTATAGACTGCGGGTCCATTAGCAGATCCCATAGGGAGTAGCAGGTAGAAATGCTGCTACTTCCAGCAGCCCTTTGGGATGTTTTTTAATAGATACTCCCTAATGTCAAGTGCGCTCTCTATGGCTCTGTCTCCTCAGACACCAGATCTTGGAGAGCTTCAGAGGAAGTCTCTGCCCCTAGGTTTGCACCTCAGATCTCACTTTGCTCTCTGTGGGACCTGATCTGAAACTCAAGGAGCCCCATCTGCCTGCCCCAGGACTCAGAAAGGGCTGGCGATGTGGAGATACCAAGTAGAGATGATGAGACTGAGCTGGTTTCTGTGGAAGCTCCAGAAGGAGATACTGGTGTGTGTGTGCAAGATCAGGACAACTCATATCACTATTTAATGCAATGAAAAGGAACACCGCCAGATTCAGGTTGTGGTTTTTAGTCTCCAGTCAGAAACAATGTCAACTGACAATTGTGCATTGCCCTGTGAGCGGCCACAGTGCTGATGCCATCTACAAATCCTTCTGCCTGTCAGCTCAGGGAGCTGGAAAGCACAACCATCTAGGATTTCTCTGCTTTTTTCCAGCTTAACATGATGGACAATTGCTCCTGATGTCCATTGGATTCCACCATTTCTCTTGGCTTCTCCGGTTCCCCACTGGACATGGTCTGGACCCTGGCTGGACATGGAGGCAGTCTGGTGCACAGCGGTGCCTCTTAGGCTGCCAGGTTAATGGCTCTCATTCCTGGCTCCTCCTCAGCCTGGGCTTTCTCATGCTCAGTGCCAGGACTGAAATGTTTTGAAAAGTTTTCTGTTAATTGTTCAGGTTATTTCGAGTGATGGAGCTTCAAAAATAAGTATGTTGCTTGGCTCTAAGGAAAACTAAGCATATTTCAGTGCACTAGACTTGAACCCAGTTTGCTCCCTCTCTTAAGGGATGCGTGAGAAACTGGGTAGGACATTTTTCATGGGTTACTTCCCAGACTGCAGTGTTTTTGTCTGGAATTCCTCTGTAGCGAGAGACAGGAACTTCATCACTTTGCCAGATGAGCACTGCAAGCTGCTAAAAGGGCTGTTATAAGCACCAACCTGATAGTTATATTGAGCCTTAAAAGCTTAGAATTTCTATGAGGATTAAATTGCTGTTCAGGTCACAGTCAGAGCTGTGATGTGCTGCCAATAAAGGAGAGCAAATAGTCATCAGATTGTAATAAAAGGATTTCATTGCTAATTGATTCTGAGCACAATAAAAGAGTTACATGCTTTACCATAAAGGTGGGAAATAAATCTCTGTCCTAGAAAAAAATCAGATACAGCAAGTAAGAGAAGCACATGGACAGGGATGAGAAAAGATGGTGAGAACAGTAGAAGGGAGAATGAAAACTTAGGTCACTTGTAAAGCTGGTCAGGCCGATTGTTAGCGGGTCTTCTAGTTTAATCATCTGGATTAATATGTAACTATTTCTACTTAAATATTTATTCTTTTTCACGGTTGAGATCTCACTGTGTGCGTATGACTCTGTGGCATTTTCTGTGCCTCATTCTGCCCTGACTCTGCTAAAGCAGCCTTGAGGAATGGCAGTGAAGGTAACACCACTGTGTTCTCCAAGGCTGTGCCCAGCCCTGCAGCTGTGCAGCTCCTGCAGTGAGTTACCTGGCTCAGAGAGGGTTAACAGCACCTCCTCCCCAGGGGGAGTCCTGAGTCCCAGGTCACCTTCTATGAAGACTCGCCGGGCTCCTTCAGACTGCCAGAGGAGATGCCCTGGCCAAGGTTAGCCTTCAGCAGATGTTTCTCTTGATAAGCACAAATGTGTTGTAGAACAGTTAATTACATCTTATTGAGAATTCTGCTGTTCTCATTTTCATTAACAAAAAGGTTCACGAAGATAACTAAGGTCATGGTGTCCTTAAATAGCATTAAAAGAATGTTTACCAGTAGAGTTCAATACAGAGCAGTTCAAATCCCAGTTCCCAGCTGTGTGCTCTTTGACTTCACTTTGCCCTGGGTCACTGCCCTCTGCCACCGTGCTGCTTGGATATCGGCCAGTAACCAAAGGCCAGGAGGCATTTCCGTCCTTCATTGGCATGTGTGCCATCCTAGGCACCACATCTTCTGTTAAAGGCAGGAATCATCCATCCCCTGTGCCACTAGTGTCCAGGCAGCAGAATAAATAAAGGATGGAGCCACTCCTGGGGGCACAGTTTGTCTGAGCTGTTCATAGTGCCTGTGGAGATGAGTGGCTGCAGGCCACGGTTAAGATGAGCTGTCAGACCTCATGTATACCTTATGTGTTCGTGGTGGTGGCTGAGGCCAAGGATGTGCAGGGTGACAGATGATGAGAGGCACAGTAATATGGGTTGCCAGAAACCCACACCCTCTGACCAGCATGAGAAAGCTCTTTCAGACGAGGAGAGTGTTTGGGGCAATTTAGGAATCTGGCCAGCTCAGCTGAGTAATGCAGAGCACATTTTTCTCCTCTGAAGCCATGCAGTGCTGGATGGTGGCACAGACATTGCTACCTTGGCTCTGCAGTGAAGCTGACGTTTCTGAAGGTTCATGGAGGAACCGTGTGGGTCTCGGTAAAGAGCACATGAGCTGCTGTGCTCAGACCGCCAGAGCTGCCATTCATTCACTATGGGGGAAGGATTCTGAGGCTCACACCTCTCTTTTCAATTTTCCAGGAGTTTCCTGGGCTGAAGTCAGGGCTGAGCTCAGAGTCCTTCAGAAGGTCAATCGCTTTGACCCATTTCTTCCTCATAACTGAGCACCTGGAAGCACTGTCCCTGCTCAGAGGGAGCAGAAGCTTCACCAGGGAAGGTGTGTCCAGCCCAGGGAGGGTCCGGAGGGGAAGGAAGGAGCCACCGATGGCAACAAGCTCAGAGAGGGATGTTTTGCCTTATTCTCCCTGTTACAACGTTTGCCCATGCAGAAGGAGCTCCCCAGGAGCAGCCTGGTGAGAAACCCCTGAGCTGGGGCCGGTTTTCACCCATATGGCATAGCTAGGATCTGCTGCAAAGGCTTTTGTAAGAAAGTTCTGCTGCCGGGTTGGGGCAAGGCGGGAAGATGGAGCCTCTGCCCGTCGAGGGTGCGACTGCGCTCCTCAGCGCTGAGGGACTCGCTCAGGCCCCCAGCCCCTGTGATGGGTTTTCTTTAGGCACTGTTAGCTAAACTCTGGGTATCTTTCTTTAAGCCTTTTCCGGTGTCCAGACAGACCTTACGTTCACGTTTCAAACAAACGTGGATGTGTCATCCCACAGCCGCCTCGGTCAGAAACTAAGGCTGAAAATTCCAGCACGGGAGTAACAGCCGAACCCGGCAGCGGTGGTGGCGGTGATGGCACCGCGCCGCAACTGCGTGAGTTTCGCACAATCTTGATTTGTTTCATTTATTAGAATTATGTTTCTCAGGTCACCCGTGCCGGAAAACGGGGCGTTTATTGAAATTAGCCGATGCTTTTGCGAAAGTCAGCGGCGCAATATTATCGCTGTTGATGTTCATCGTACGCCTGCGTCAGAGGCGGCACCGAGATTTCGCCGGGCTGCTGCGGGTACGGCCGCCTCCGCTATCCGCGGGCGGCGTCGCCGCTTACAGCGCGGCCACGCTCGGGGTGGGGGCCCGCTTAGGTAAAACGTCGGCGGGGGCTTTCTCCCGCTCCAGGCGCGGCTGAGCGACCGCACTTCCGCAGCGCCCCTGGCAGGGCACCGGCAGCACCGCCGAGGAGCCGCGCGCCTCTCGCACTACTCGGCGCGGCAGGACCCGCGCGGGGCGGGGCGGGCACGGGAGGGCGGGGCGCCGCGTTAGGACCCGGCGGGCCGGGGCGGCTCCATCGCAGCGCACGGGGGAGCTCCGCGCCGCCGCCTTCCTCCGCCCGCGGCCGCCTTTACCCGGCGCGGCGGTGCAGCCCGGCTCCCACGGGGCGCTCGGCATGAGGAGGATCAGGGCCAATGCCATCGCCATCCTGACGGCAGCCTGGATCCTGGGCACTTTCTACTACTTATGGCAGGACGGCAAGCCGCGCTCGGCGGCCGCCGGCGGTAGCGGCCGCGGAGGGCAGCGGGCTGCTGGGCGTCCGGAGGCGCGACGGGAGGAAAGCGCCGTGCCCCTCGGAGTGAGTGACCGAGCGGGGCGGGCGGAGTTGGGGCTCTTCGGGTTGATTCCGGCTTCCTCGCCGTAACCATGGCAGCGGGGAGCGGGACGGGCGGCTTCGGGCAGCGGAGCGGTGCTCGCGGAGGTGCTCGGGCTGAGCCCTCGGCTGGGTCGGCTGGGAGCTCCGTGTTCGCTTTCTCCCGGGGCAGAAGCGGCCTGGCGGAGCCGTTCCCGGCCGATGCGGAAACTCCTAAGTCTCCCCGAGCCGATGCTCCTGGTACACTGAGGGTGTTACTGTCGCGCGTCGCAGCCTGGAGCAGCCGCGCGGATGCTCCCGATGCCCCCAGCTCCTTGCAGGCCCGCCGCGAGCAAAGCGCTGTCCCGCTGCCGGGCCAAGGGCTGAGCTCCTCTGTATGCCGGGCGCTGCCCTTAGCCCCGCTCTTCTGGAGCTCGCTCCGGCACTTTTATTTCTCCGCTTCACCCGCCTACCCTTCTGTTGTTTGGGTTTTGTTTTTTGTTGCTTGCTCTACTCGCTCTCTCAGGGATGCGGTGTGTCACGGAGCCGCGTGCCCTCCCGCCTCGTGGGGCAGGACGCGGTGCCGTGTTGGATGCCGCGCTGCCCGGGCAGCGCTGGCGGCTCAGCACCGTGCGAGCTGCAGCGCGGGGTAGCAAAGCTCCGCGACTCATCCTGCATCCCGGCTGGGCTCGCCCTGGAACCTCTTAACGGAAAGAAATTCTCATCCTTTGCCTCCTGACCCGACTTGTAGCCGGGTGCCCGCGAGGCGCTCGCAGACAGAGGGTGTGTTATGGGGCCTTTCCTGCCGTGCCCGACAGCAGCGCTGCGCGGTGGCAATGTCGTCTCCTGACCTGCATCTGTCTGCTTGCGCTGAGGGGTGGCCGCGCGGTCCCGCGATGTCTGAGCTTCTCTCTATTGCGCTGTGGCAGCGCTGGCCCGGGGGGCTGGCACCCCCAGCACAGCCCCGAGGCACCAGGACAGGTTCCGCCTGCCGTACGAGGCGGCACTCGGTGCCCGTCCCTCCCCCATCGGTCGGGCTGCGGCGCTGCCCTCTGCCCCTGTCCAGCCCGGGGAACATGCTGCTTCCAACGGCTGTCCTGTGCAAGGCCCTCGGCCCCGGGGTAGCCAAGCGACTTGAGCTAATCGACGATGGCAGCAGCGTTGTGTAAGAGGAGCGTGCGCATCCCTTGCGTGCTGCTCGGTCCCTTGGCCTTCCACAGCCTTCGGCTGGCTCCCAGTCTCCTCCTCTCCCCGCGAGTGATGATCTGGAGCCCAGGTCTGGGCTCACTGCGGGCAGGGCTGACTCATGTGACTTATGGCTCTCTGGAAAATTATTTCAGCAATTTTCTGCAATTGGCTGCTTCTCTTCCTGGGGGAAAAAATTAATCACGTCTCTTGGATGAGCGAGCCCATGAGAAGCCTACTCTTGTGCCTGTACCATGGCATTTCAGATCCTGGGCAAATTACAGTGAATTGCATGGTTTTAAAAAGCTGAAGTACTTTCTAGGCTCTCTTAGTTCTCTTAATTATTTTATCCTGATGCGAAGAATAAAATATCACTTCAGGCCTTGCAGTGCTTCTCCATGGGATCTCAGCTATGGCAGTGGGTGAGCACCCTGGGAAGGGATCGCTGCATGACTGCTTCCCCGGGGATGTCACTGCTGGAATAATGTTCAGTGGCAGCTTGGAAGCCTCATATTTTATTTATGATGTTTATCTCTGAAATGCAGGAATGCCATTTGCCTAAACAGTAGAAAACAATTGTATTTAACTTGTCCCTTTGGGCCTGTGTAGAGCATTAAAAATTGAAATAAAATAAATGGTTTGCAACAATACTGTTAATGTAATCAGGTACTGAGCCTCAGCACTTGTTGGAGCAAATCTGAGCAAAGCTGTGCCTGTCCTGTCCGTTCTGTTTGGGTGGTCCAAGTGTGGCCGTGCTGTGCCTTGGGGTGCCCAGCTGCTGTGCTGTGCCTGCTGGCTGAGCACTTGCAGCCTTTCAGACTGTGCTGGCTGAGTAACCTGGGAAAGGGCAGGGAAATTGGTGCTCCTCAGAATTGGCTGTGGTTAGCACAGAAGGTCCATTGGGAGAGGATGAGGTGCTCAGAGGAATGTCTTGCCTCAGAGGGTTTCCCCAGCACGTGCTTTTGGCAGCGTGTGAAAGAGATGCAAGGACAGACCTGCTGGCTCATGTTGGCACAGGTACACATCCCAGGCTGCAATGCCGGGTGGGCCAAGAGGAGGTGGTTCAAGTGGCAATGAACAGCACTATCCTTGCAGTGCAGGACATGGATCGAGCCACATCGGGTAGTAGAGGAAACACCTGCCAATCACCTTGTATCACTCAGCTTCTAGCATTACTGAAAGTGCTAATAGTAAATTATTTCTTAATTTTTGAAGGCTCAAAGCCTCACTTTCAGTACAGGTGTGCTGGAGTTGAAGGGATACCTAGTGTGAAGAAGGAAATGACTGCACCTGGCAGAGTGAATGGTATGCAGGCTGTGTGACATTTTCTCTGCAGCTGTTCAGCCGCTGGGCTGCGCAGCTCTGCTTTATGGTGAGCACTGCTCCTGCCCTGCTGTCCCCTGCACCCCGGGGTTTGTAGCACTTTGGTTTCAGTGTGGCAGTGCCTCTACGCAGAGCCGTCTTGCTGCTGGTAGCCCAGGGCAGCTGGCTCACCAGATGTCACTCTCCAGTGGGGAGATTGGCAGAGATGCTCTTCTGTAGGAGCATCACCAGAGGCGTGGGATGTGTGTGTGGCTGAGCCCTTTCCATCTTGATGTCCTAGATAACAGGGATTTAGCCCTCCCAACCTGTCACAGACCGTCTTATTTTTTCTCTTCTTTCTTTTTAGTTGGAGGATTAGAACTGTGGCATTGAGTTTAAAGAGGATCAGAATGCCCAATGTCTGCTTTCTGCTTCTGCCTAGTCTCTCCTAAGGTGCATCCTAACAAAGGGCTGGGGATGGATTAACAGGCGTTAGCATTGCTGTGAGCGCTAACAGAAGAATGGTTAGAAAGCGCTCCCTTAGCTCTTGTGCCCCCATCCCAGTGGGATCTGCAGGGGTTGCTCTAGGACCTGCTTGGCTGTATCAGCTCCCTGGTCCTGTGTCCATGCATCATGTGTGGAGGATTAGGAGCTCCCAGAAGGTGTCTGGCAGGACCAGCAGCTGTAGGGCAAAAGGGTCCCCTTGCTGCTCTTCTGTGCCTCCAGTGCCCTGAGACTCTTGTAAGGCGTTATTTGAGCTCATGAGTGTACCGGAGGCACTCAGTGCTGCTCTGTGTTGAGTGTTCAGAAAACATGGTACACAGATGTGCCTGATTCCTTCAGCTGCACTTCAGCAGAATCTAAAGCTGTAACATCTGAATTGTAAATGAAACAGTGCTAGTGAGCAGACGTGCAGGGTGACTGTTTGACCTCCAATGTTTATGTAGCAGTGAATCGGAGAAACTAGGAAATAATGCAGCACACAGCATTTGTTAAATGTCCAGGAATTTGCTCAACCGAGTCTTGTGACACATTCATTAAGAGTAAGTAAGGTTTGGAGATCCGCCTTCCATCATTAATCTTTTTGTCTCGCTTTCCACTACCACGGTTATAACTCCAGCAGAAACACACCTCCTGCTGCTATATGCAGCCCTGTGTGAAGCATTAATTGTGGTTGTCACTGCTCCATGGCAAGGACTGTGAGCAAGCATGTTGCCAGAAGGTTGTGTTGAATCATTAGAAGGAATTGTTAGCTTTCCAGTTTTGAATCTGAATGGAAGATGCTTCTGTTAGATCAGGACTTGCTGTTAGTCATCAGTATTTTTCTCCCCAAGGTAAATTCCCATATCATTTTCAGCAGGAGTATCTGATGCAGCTATGCTGAGATGGATTTTGGTTGCTGCATATCAACTGGTGACCTTTAGGAGCCACGTAGGCTCAGCACCTTGCAGTGAGGGATCACACCTGCTGTGGGGCAGGTCAGGATGGGACTGCTCAGCATGGGATGGGGAAGACTCGCTCAGGTCAGAGATGAGAGACTTGGAGATAAGCTTACCTGATTTGGAGTTGAGGTGAAGCCTCAGTCTTTGCTGAAAGAATAGAAAGAAAGTTTGCATTCATTATTCAAATCTGCATGCCTCTGGTAATTAACTCCAGTTTAAATACTAGTGAAGTCAAGAGAGCTTGGATACTGTCTTGTGTGCTGACATGGACTTAAGTATCTCAGCAGTAGATTCAGGCTGCCATCCAGGGACAATTAACATTCAGGTTGTCCTGCTGTTGTAGCTGCCTACACATTGCCCTTGTTTGGGCTTCACATTTTGTCTTTGCAGTCTTTAAGGACTCACCCCTATCATTTCTGGTCACCTAAAGCCTGTTGTGATTGAACAGGCTGCCCAGAGAAGTGGTGGTAGCATCATTCAAGAAACATGGAGATGGGGCACTTGGCAACATGGTTAAGTGATATGGTGGTGTTGGGTTGGTGGTTGGACTACACAGTCATAGTGGTCTTTTCCACCCTTAATGGTTCTGTGATTCTGTTATCCGTGCCCTGCCAGGGTTGTGGCAGATTGGTGGAAATAAATTCCGCCCATGACGGGGTGGGTCAGGGATGTTCTACCCCCTCAATTATTCCATGTACCAACTCAGGTTACACTTCTCTCCGCTGTTCATCTGAGGGAAGGAGCATTTGAGAATAAGCTGCTAAAGTGGGGAGACAGGCTGGAAAGCTTAGAAGTAGTTCCTTTGTGTGACAATGTTAATCATTAAACTATGTGCTGGCCGAGTTTCCCCTGCATGCTGGCTGCTGGCACAGGGCTCAGGGGCTGCCTCAGCTGTAGGACTCCTGTCATGCTCCCAGTTCCACCTTCAGAAAGTTAAGTTCTGTGCTTTGCCCTCATAAAGTGAGGCTTTTCATGTTTTGTTGACCTTAATGTAAAGTGACATCTGTAACCAGTGCCTCAGACCAGTGGCTCACTGCAGAAAAAGTGCATTCATGTGGGAATGTGCTCCTGGCACTTGTGGTTCTTGTTTTTTGCTGTGCCAACGAGTTCTTTAAGCAGATCGATAACAGCACTGTGAATCCTGCATGCTTACTCCTGTCTAGTGACACAAGGCAGAAGGTATAATGGGCAGCCCCTTGTGACTGGGCATATAGCTTTTTGCCACAGGTTATTCACAGCCAAATGCAAACTGCAGCGTTCATTTTTATGAGAGCAGAATTTTGCAGGTGTGGGTTCAGCTGGTTGTTGTTACTTCCCCTGAAGCAGTATATCTGCTCCTGCCCCCCAGCTTTTGTCAGGAGGGCTTTGTAACTAACGTAGACTGGGCAGCATGGACAAAGTCTGCTGGGTGACTGGATGTTCGAAATGGGTGAACAGGCACTTTCCCCTGTGATGCTGGTGAGTAATGCTGGGTAGTTGAGGCCCTGAGCTATGCTGGGAGATGGATGACCTGCTCACTGTGGCAGCAGCAAGGTGCCACCCCATGAGGGCTGCTTATAGCTGCAAGCAGCTTTGTATGCAATGTTTAGGAGAAGCCAACATTCAGCTCTCAGCACTTGCAGTTTATGTGCTGCAAACTTCAACCAAGAGTCTTCAGTTGGGGGAAAGAAGAGAGGATGGCAGCAGTCTAGTCTCTGGAATCTTTTCACATGGTTTGACTGTTTAACATGCTTTTGCAATGTTCTAGTGTGTGTGCAGAGCCAGATTGAATACTGTGAAACCTACAGATGCTGGGATCATAGAGCAGGGTTCAAGATAATTGGGCTAGAGCTGGCTGCTTTTGCTACAGGAGTCACATTCCCTCATTGAAAGATGTGAGATTTAGGAGGAGAGGACTGCTGCCTGCTCCTCCACAGCTAACCCAACAGGCTGTCCTCAGTCAGGCAGGGGATACGTGGTCAGTGGAGCCCTTCATGTTGTGTTAAATGACCAAGAGACCTGACTGTATGTCATGACCTAATGGTAAAATTGCAGAGAGTAGTGGGTAGAGGATGATTTTTCTTGAATATTTTCTTTGTTGCCTGGGAAAGAGGCTCTTGCCATCTGATTCAGCTGTTAGGCAGCCAGATTTCTTTCTGCAGGTCAGTAAACAGCAAGTGCTGCTTTCTGCTCTAGGAACTGGGATGCTGGCTGCTACACTTATGTCTTAGTGTGTAATGTCACGTTAGTTGGGAGCTAGATATTGCATGAACCCAAGGATCTGTCTAATAGGGATGTACAGGCTGAAAGCTGCAGATTTGTAGCATCATCTGTTCTACCCTTTATTAGTTAATTTATTTGTAGAGGGGGAACAGTCCAGAGACAGTAAGACTATGATGCTTCAGTTATTATTTCTGGTAAATATTTTTCTGTATTGAGATACCTGTCTGGTGCACTTCACTTAACACATTTCTGGAAAGCCCTTGAGCATCTTTTACAGAAAGGTTAAAGTCTTGATTTACATGGATTGCTCTGACGTGTGCTGTGGACATCTTTCTCAGTGGACACTTGACTGACATTGCTTCCCTGGGGCTTCAGAGAATGTGTGAATAGCAATGGGTCATTTGCGAGAAGGGGTGGTGAGAAGGGATGGTGGGTTAAGGAAAATAGATGAACGTACCCAACTGATGTACAGTGCCAGAATGCTTTCACCTGTAGGGATGGTGCTTCTCTTCCTGATGTGTTTTTGGAATGCAGCATTGAGAGTGCTCAGGTCTCTGATGGCAAGTGTGACAGCTTGTGTACTGCAAGGTGAAGGCCCTCCTAATGAGTGACTTGAATGAGGCGAACAGCAAAGAGCTGTCCAGGGATGGTTCATTGGCTTCGGCCTCACAGGAGGACACGTCACTGTGATTTGTGCTCACCTAGCCACGCAGCTGAGTCCTATCCTCAAGCTGAGTTCTTGGCTAAGATAAAGTCCCTGGGGTGAGATGCATGCTATTCACATGGGGTTCTTAATTAGAAGGGTTCATCATAAACATTCACGTCTTTCTCTCGTTAATATAGTACGGGATAGATTAATTACATCAGTAGAAGCGTCTGTTGCTTACTGCTCATGTGAAATGCCTGCAGACAGGGATCGAGTTCCATGTGATATTGCTGTGCTGTCACTATTGTGTTCTTAATTACTTAATGAATTGCTGACTTTGCACTGAGATAGCTCTGCAAGGCTTGCTCTTTGCTGATCAGGAGATGCTTAAAACTTACACATTCCAAGGCTTCCAGATCTGCAGTGATAAAAGGAGAAAATCATGCCATATTTAAATTCTTAATAGCCCTCTCCTCAAACATCTATGTTCTCGTCTCCTATACTGCTGCTTGTGGAGGAAAGGATAGGGTGAAGATGTGACTGCTGCCTGAAGATGTGAGCAAAGTAAAATTGTTTTACTGGCTTTAAAGAGCATAAAAATGAGTTTAAAGTGTCTGTTGCTTGGCAGAGAACACTGTTATCTACTTTTAATTATAGGACAATGTTTTCATTTTTAAAAAGTCTTTTGTATCCTTATAGTGAATGGAAGTAGTTAATTAACACGGTTGCTTGAGGTTTGCGATTTGCAAGTCTTAGAAGGGGGCTCATAGAAACACCTGCTTCCGGATCTGCCTGCAGCTGTGTCCTGCTCTGCAGCTCCCTTTGAGCCAGGGTGGAAAGGAGGTGCTAATCATTACTCGAGCTCCACAAGATATTGATGTGGTCCTGTGGAAACATCACTGAACATATCCTTTGAAAGATCTTGCTTGGGCCATTACTGAATGGCCCAGGTTGGAAGGGACCTCAAGGATCATGAATCCAACCCCCCTGCCACAGGCAGGGCCACCAACCTCCCCATTTAATTCTAGACCAGATTGCCTAGGGCCCCATTCAACCTGGCCTTGAACACCTCCAGAGACGGGACATCCACAACCTCTCTGGGCAGCCTGTTCCAGCACCTCACCACTCTCTCTGTAAAGAATTTCCCCCTGACGTCCTACCTAAATCTTCCCTCCCTCAACTTCAAACCGTTTCCCCTTGTCCTGCAGCTATCTACCCTTTCAGAGAGTTGATTCCTCTCCTGTTCGTAGATTCCCTTTAGATACTGAAAGGCTGCAATGAGGTCACCCTGCAGTCTTTTCCCCCAGGCTGAACAAGCCCAGCTCCCTCAGCCTGTCTTTGTAAGGGAGGTGCTCCAGCCCCCCGATCATCTTTGTGGCTCTCCTCCAGACCCTCTCCAACAGCTCCCTGTCTTTCTTGTACTGGCTGCTCCAGACCTGGACACAATACTCCAGATGGGGCCTCACAAGGGCAGAGTAGAGAGGAACAATCACCTCCCTGTCCCTGCTGGTCACTCCTTCTTCCCATTCATCTGGAAGAAGGGATAAACAGCTCTTACAGCTTGCTGAAAGAAGTAAGAATATTTTATTTAAAAACCTGGGTGCACTTACTTACTGTTCTTGCTCTATGAATGTGCTATTGTTATCTTTTGCTCTGCAGGTTAACATGGGCTGTGCTGTTTCTCCAGATTTTTGTAGTTACCAGCAAAGGTGGTGCCTGAGATGTCAGGAAACATGGGTGAAGTTATCCTTACCAGCTGGCTTTTGGGATACACCCTTCATCAGTCCCCCAGTGATGCTTGCATTTCCTTGTTCCTGGGTACGTCTCCCAAGGTATTGGTTAGTCTTCTGGCTAGTTGAGTCCTGGTCGCTTGAAGAGATTTCTCTGTTTGCAGAGCACTGGGATGATGACTGAAAGTGGAACTGGTCTCAGTCAGGAAAAAGGAAGGGACAGACAGGTGGATGCAGTCCCTACTAGATTCCAGGCTTGTGTGCATGGCAAACTGTTGACATCTGACGCTGAGCGATGCTACCCCACTATATGCTCCTTGCCTTGTGCTTAGAGGGAATGGATTTAAATCAGGGCAGTGTTTCCACCAAAAGTTGCTCATGATCCTGCTGTAGCCTGAACCCCTGCTGTGCTCACTGACCTGAAGGCATGTGCAACTGACCAGCCTGGAGCAGGTATATTGCTGTGGATATGACTGACCTGTCCCTGCTGTGGAGAGAAGAGCACGTGGTGGAGCTGAGTGCAGTGCAGTGTGTCATGTTACGGAGGCACCAGTACTGAGGGCACTGATGCTAGCTTGTGTCATTGCTGCCTCTGATAGTAGGTCAGACAGTTGTGTGTGGTCTTTGGAGACTGAATGGAAAAGGATTAGTAGGTGGTGGGTTTATTTTGAACCTGTGACTCATCCTCAACTCCCTAGAACCCACTGGCCCCAAAAAATGTAACAGTTCTGCAAGACTTCTTTGTTGTGATCCTTTCTTTCATTGGTAGTGTCTTAGAAAAATCGTGTAATACTGCTCAGTGCTGCTGAAGCCTTAACCTTGCAGCCTCGTGTCAGCAGCACTGCTCCAAATCTGCAGATTGAGAATGTGGAGCACAAAGGGGCAGAGAGAATCAATTGCTTTGTGCTGATTTTGGGAAGCATGTGAAAGCATGTCTCCATTTGTGCCAGTAGATAGTATAGACTGACCATTCTTGTGAACTACAAGTGTTGCTGGATTGTCTGAAAGTCAGCTGCTTTGTTAACATATGAAATCTGTAAACTTTTTCAGCCCTTCTCTGTATGAACATCTTACTAGCCAAGTTTACATCTTGCCAGAAATCATATGTCTGTAGCAGAAGAATTGAACAAGATTGCTGGTGAGTGATAGAGAGTCCAGGTCTCTTTGTAAAAGCAGCAAAGGAAAAAGACTTAAAAATAAAAATATTAAAATTATCCACCTTTGGATGACTGTAGGAGAGACGTTAGAAATGTCTGTGCATGTGGTACAGGCGGTAGGCTGCCTGCCATCTTTTTCATCCATTACTCCTCTCATTTTTGTGTCCCCTCATGCAGAAACTACATGTTTTCTGAACATGCATAGTTTCTGAACAATATGCCAGGGAGATTTGTATGTGTGTACTTTGGCAGGCTTGAGGTTCGTGTTGCAGCCCAGCTGCAAGTGCATAATGATATTTTAATTGTGACAACTTCTGGAGACTTTTTTTTCAGTACAGAGAGTTTTCATCATCTCTGAAAATAAATATTTTCCTGGTTTATTTCAGGTAGTGACCCACAGAGACCTCATGTTTCTCGTAGTACTCTTACTGCTCTGGAGTGGTACAGAAGAAATGACAAGCTGTTTGACCTCCTGAGCTAAACCACAGGAGGTCAGATGAATGCCTCATGATATCTACCAAGGAAATGGAAATAACTGTCTGAACTGAGAGACTAAACTAGTTCAGTCTGTCTGACATGGGAGATTTGTTGGCACTATTCTCTCCTTGTTGAGCAGAGGATCACCTTGGATGCTTTTACTATACAAGCCCCTGAGTTCTTCAGAAAGTGCAGGTGATTGGTGGCTCCTGGGACTGAGTTGTCTTCCTTACTCTTAGATTTCTCTTTTTCTGGGAGTGTCCCAGAGATGGAACCAGGCCAGGTTCCTTCCTGTGTGAGGACTGCCCAGAAGGGGGTGGCTTCTTTGTCAGATGCAGCATTGCTGTCAGAAGGACAGCATTGACTTGCAGTAGGTAGAGCCCTCTTTAATGGGAGGTGATGTCTGAGCTGGTAACACAACCAAGTCCTGGATTCTGAATTTGTGCAGCTGCTTGGAAGAATCTTTCACTATCTGCTACCTCCTGCAAGGCTGCTTTGGTGGTGCGAACTGCCCTGGCTTTTTTCCCCATCCATTTCCAGAAGTCAAAAGGCAGGTCAAATGTTTAGGATTCAGCTCTGCATCCCTCTGTGTCACCTTATGCATACAGAGTGTGCTTAAGCTTTGCAACAGCTTGATACAAGCCTACAGGCAAATCTGAAATTGGATCATTATTGGTAAATCCCTAAACTACTTGGCATGCTGCAACATGATCGAATGGCTGTCTTGATGCTATCTCCATAGGTCTGGGGAAACAGAGATGGAAGAGCACTCTCACGGTTGAGCTGGAGGGACCAGGAGTTGGAACTGCAGGGTTTTATTCTTATTTGGCTGCAAACTGAGTTTCATGGCATCTGCAGTTGCGTAGGCCCTATTCCCCAGAGCCATGGAGTGCGTGGACTGGTACCCTCACAACCACTGGCCCTCAGCCACCCTATGGAGCAGCTAAATGTTCCCACCAACAACCTAGAACTGAACAGAGGCTCCACTAGCAAAAAACCGGAGAGGTACTTTCAACTCCATTGCAGATTAAAACTGCAGTAAGTGAACACCTGCTTGTGACAGCTAAGTCAAATTGTAGCATCTGAAGCCATGAGATTGTTAGATGTTTCCCAGTTAATGAGTCTCTTTCAGATATCAAGAGAAAAGAGAACCTCTCATGTCTGACTTTACACAGTAGGATTTGAACTGTGTAACACTGGTTAATGCAGTGAGAGAAGTTGCTGTTGCATTACCTGTTGTGGTGCGTGGTCTGTGTCGATTGTTTCTCTGCAAGGCAGCCACTTTGGGAGCACTCCATCGCACACTACAATTACATTTTCAGTGAGGAAGATCCCTTTCTGCAAAAGGAAACATGATTTCTTCACTAATCTGTAATTAAAGGCTTTTGAAAGATACAGTCCTGCTCTTGTTTAATGGAATTATAATATTCTGCATGACTGACAGATTTATATCAACCCCTGACCTCGAGCATCGCAGTGTTGTGTTTCAGGACTGATTCTTCTCACTGGTGACAGGTGACAGGATGAGGGGAAATGGCCTCAAGTTGCACCAGAGTAAGTTTAGGTTGTATATCTGGAAAAATTTATTTACAAAAAGGGCTGTTAAGCACTGGAATAGGTTCCCCAGGGGGATAGTTGAGTCACCATCCCTGGATGTGTGCTCAAGGACATGATTTAGCGGAGGGTTGTTATTTAGGGTAGTATGGTTAGGTCATGGTTGGACTCGATGGTCTTTAAGGTTTTTTTTCCAACCTGAGTGATTCTATGATTCATTTGCAAAAAGAGCGCTAGGCACTTATCCACAATACACCAGCATGCAGAGGTGGTGAGTTCTAGCAAATCACAGGGACAGCTGTTCAAAAATTGCTCCTTTTTATAATGAACACACATTACGAAGATCTGATCCTGTGAGATGGTTTTCTGTTGTTTAGCTTAGCAGCACACTCTTCATTAGAAAATAGCAGTTAAGCTCTTCTGCTCCACTGAATTCAGGGCGTTGTTTGCTAAAGGGGCAGCTTTCCAGAATTGCCTGAATGGACCAAGAATTTGGGTCTTTTTCTTTTTTTTTTTTTTCCTTGCCTTCTGGAAGGGTTCTCCCTTGGGTTTCCCTAAGTCTGAACATGACTGCATTTATACTTCCTAGGAGAGCTGAGGGTGAATTTCTGGCAGTCTACTTATTTAATCTTTGGAGCGTCTTTTGGAGTAGCCTACAAATAATGCATCGAAAACCACGCTGCTAACCAATATATGTTGGTATGGCAGTTCTGGAAAACACCCTTACAGCAGTTGTATGTCGACTTCTGTAGATCACTCCCATACCCTTGAAGGAGGCTTGAAGTAATGATGAAGTTGCTCCTATTTTATTCATGCTGGTCCCATAAGCTGATGTGGGGGAGAAAAATGTCTGGGGAGAAAGATTGTTTAGAGGAAAAGCTGCAAGCTCAAAGCAATTTGCTGATTGTCCTGGGAGAGGCTGGCATGAGCTCGGTGAGGAGGCATGGCAGCGTGGGCAGGCTGTGACGGTGAGCTGGGAGCAGGTGCTGGGTGAGCAGCGTGGGCAGCTGTCTGCAATCGCAGTGAGGAGGCAGGAGCAGAGGCCCATGCCATGCTCCCAGCTAGCAGGTTGTGCTGTGTTAATTTCCATCTCACATTACTGGGGACTGCCCCATTTGCCGCGGATGAGTACATAGCTTAAAAAAGAAATAACAACAAACAACGAACAAAGGCAACGAAACAAACTAAAAATTCCTATGGTATTGCTATGGTAACAAATATCTGAAAAGCAGGCCTGTATCAACTATGAGCTCAGGCTTTGTAGCCTCTGCCACGGCCAGAGGCAGAAAATGATGCTGTGAAGGAAAACAGCAGCAGGCTTACCTTGGGATCTTTCCAGTTAGGAGAGCTATTGTTTCCCACACCTGAGGCAGGCTGGGAGCAGTTGGTGCATGTCTCTGGCTGCTTGTTCACTCTCTGCGTAGGCGATAGAGGGGAAAAATGCACTGCATGGCAGTGGTGCCGCTGAGCAGAAGTGGGTAACCAAGGGATGGGTATTGGAATATCCTCTGTCTTGAGTTTAGGAATACCTTGACCTCATCAGATTTGTGGAGAAGACCTAGATTCGGTTTGCACTCAATTCCATGGCAAGCCTGCCTTCAAGGCCTGGGAAAATGCAAAGGGAGCTTCAGCTTCCTGGTATGGAGTGGTTCTGAATTTTGCTTTGTTCTCATGCTTTGTTTTCTGTTTTCACTCTTATGGGCAATGTTTATCCATTTAAAATTTGTGAAACAGGAGAGGAGGTGCCAACAGCAGAGATATTGGAGTTTCTGGCTGAGATGGAGCAAATTTTTCCAAAGAACCCCTACTGCATTTGCCATTGTGGTAGCTCTTCCCCTCCACAAACATCACCAAAAAGTACAGCAGCACCAGGCAATAGGGCAGGAGAGAAAGAGATAGAATTTCCAGCAGGGCAGTTATAGAGGCACATGGCAGCCCCACTGTATTTGTGGAGGGTGATGTTAGGAGGGGAAAATCTGTCCCAAGAAGGCATGGCTTTTGAAGAAGAAGCACTAGCCAAGCAGTGGTATAGCTTCAAAATGCTGCCTAGGAAAACAGGTCTCATTTCTCTCAGCCTTCTGTGGTGGATGCTCCTGAAAGGAGCACAGTGTGCCTGTGGAGGGATGCTGCCTCTTGTCGTGCAAGAGTTCTGTGCCTGCTGCTGCTCCAGCTTCTTCAGGGCACAAGTCACAAGCTGGTTCTTCCTGAATACCATCTCTAGCATTAGATGAGTAGGAACTGCAAGGTCACCAGGGATGTGGTCTGGATGCTTTTGACATGCTGCTAGTTTCCATTCTAACTTGCATGCTGTTGTGGAGAAAAGGGATCATGGTAACTGAACTCCAGGTAGCTCTGTCTCACGCGTTAGGGCACAGGTTGGCGTATCACTGTGGGCAGCCATGCCACTTTCTGCTTATACTGGATGTGCACAGCAGAACTATGAGCTGTGGTTTGTAATTCAGGATTGCCCTTTGTGTTGAGCGCTTGACTCTGCAACTTCCAATATCTCTTTTAATGTTGGTTTGGGAAGGAAGGGGTAAGGGAGAGAACTACAAGAAGTAGTGCATATGTTGACTGTCAGTAAAGTGCCCTTCACGTAAGGTAGATAGATGCTAGATAGATGCTAGGTAGATAGATGCTAGATGGTAGAATTTTGTACATTTCTCATCACAGGCTTCACAGCAGCTCTTGTTGGATTAACCTCTGTTGATCAGGGAGGAACAACTGAAAAATCCTGCCCTGGCACCTTACTGAATCCTGGCTAGCGTGCATCGCTTGGTGGGTATGAGAGCTGCTGTGTGTGCTCTGGCTCACATCCTGCAGCTGCAGCCATTGGAGTGGCTGCATATAAAAAAAAAAAAAAAAAAAAAGATCAAAAATCTCATTTTGAACCACCAAGCTTGCATTATTTGGTAGGTGTTGCTCTGCTAAGGAGTTCTGCTCTCTGTTGGAGTTGGGTGTGTTGCTATTTCAGCACCTTCAGCAGTGTTAGCCCTAGACAACCTGAGCTAGGATATGTGAGTGAATGGATGGACTGGGTGATGTCACTCTATCATCCTGCTACGTTCCAAGTTGTTATTCAGAATGTCTTTACATCCAAACAAGTGTGGTAAGAAATGCCTATTGCAGACCGTAATACAGATTTGCAATCTATTCCTTTTCTTGCTCTTCTTTTCTCATTAAAGGATAGACCTCTCTCATCTTGTTCCCTCTCTAAAGGTTCTTTCAAGTATTTTGGTGGTTGATTTTTTTTTTTTTTTTTTAATGTGGAAACTTTAGTGCTGTGTATCCCTATGCTTGTAACCACAGCTCTACTGTTTGCTTTATGAATTATTTGTTTGAACTTGCTTTGAACAAACCTGTCAGCAAGTTTCCTTTGTTCATGTTAGTTCATCTCCACAATCCCTTTTGGAGCCAGAAAAACTAAAACCCAACAGGAATGAGGTGGATCTGTGAAGAATGTCTCTTTCTTTTTTCTATTTGGGAGAAAATGAGTTGTGTTGGAAGGCTCTGTGTATCTAACAAACTGTTTTGCGTTTATTCTTTAGCTTACCTCCACAGTTCTCCACCTAGACATTTATACATGTCATCTCTGTAATGAAGGCTATTTAAAAACATATTATTTAGAATTTTTTCTGAATGCAATCCCTTCCTAGGGCAAACATAGCAGAAAACTGATGCCTTGATTGGTAGAGTGTCTGTGCATTTCTCTCTGTTTACATATAGTATTGTGGCTGAAATCCTGTCCTGCTGATGTGACTGGGAATTTTGTCACCAGGATTTCATTGGTAATTTATGACATCTTGTGCTGTGTTCTTATGAGTGTGAACAAAACATCTGTGCTTTGTGCTGCCTTCTGAAAAACTACCAAGGAGAAAGCAGAGCTCATCCTCTTAAATAACCGTGTGATTTTCGTGGAATGGATGATAGGATTATATGTATATACTTTTTCTTTTCCCTTCATATTTAGGAAGGCTGCTGAAAACCTAGGCAAGATGCCCTAACTGTCACAGCGCTGGTGGCTTTTTGGAACTGTGCATCTCCTTGGTGAAATAAATTTGAGTGGTGAAAAATGCACCTGCTTGTGCTTCCAGGCAATGAGGGGTGGCTAGGGCATCACACTGCCCAAAGCAGTGAATGGAGCTCAACAGCCATAGCAGGGAGAAGCTCTCAGGAATGCTCTTGGCTGTGTGGAGGAAACAACACCTGACTGCAGGCCTTCTGAGAACCTGCTGCAAATGACATTTAGGCAAAAACTCCCTAGTGGAGTAAGCGGAGAAAAATGTCAGACTTACTTTTTAAGAAATGAACACAAAAATACCAGCTCTCAAAATCTGCCTGATCAGACCTATCATTTAGCCAAGCCAAAAAACAGCTGTGGGCCAAGATTTCTGTGTAGCTATGTTTTTGCTGACCACAAACATTCAAAAGTAACAAGATTAGAGCAGTTTATATTGGATGGGAATTGATGCAGTAATGGGTTTTAAAGATCCTCACAGGTCATATGGCAATCACTGAGGTTTTTTGGATGCAATTTGCACCCGCAGAATGAGGCAAGTGGCCGTATGAGAGATTGTGGGACTTGGTGTATGGGGGAGCTGTGGGTTTCCATGAATTATAGCTTGGTCATAACCTGTCCAGAGTATTTTGAGACTCAGATGTATGTATTTTTATGGTACCTGCTTCTGAGGCTCAACTCTTTCTTATATACCCAACTCTTTCCTGGTTGACAGTGATTAAAAAGCAGGCTGCAGAGGAAACTGCTATTCATAATGTGATGGAAGTCTAGAGTGACAGAGGCCTGGATGTGTAACACAGTTTTTTTCATATTTGACAGGCATATTCAAGCCCACTGCATGATTTTTTCATTGGTATTCACCATCCTTGATTAAATTTGCTGTTGGGGAGATAAATTAGTTTTTGCAAATGGAGACCCAAGCAGGAGCAGAGCATGGCTGTGAGGGTCTTGTCAGCTCAGATTGATTGCTGAGCCCTGGAATTGGGGTAATGCAGTAACTGAAAAATTAATCAATCAATTAAATCGAATTTCTTCTGGCTTCTAAACAAAACGTCAATGACCTGAAACTCTCAAATCTTCACTGACAGAGAATGAGTTTTTCCATTATTAGAAGACTATTGCATGCTACAGAGCTGAATATATGGCAGGGAATGCATTTGAGTGAACTGCCTTGTGCAGGAGGACTAATTTTGTAATAAATCATGGGTGCATATACACCGTATCCGTTGTCACTTTAGAAAGAGCATTAGGACGGGTCCCTGAGGACAGGTCTTACATTCGAACCTGCAGTATACGACTCTTTGCCTTGTGAGCTGAAGGTCATTTGTAAACTTCCCTAACAAACCAGGCCAGGATTCAACAGTGGTATGCAATGTTATACCAGGTGACTCTGTAAAACACCAGTTGTGTTGTTTGTTTATGGACAAGTTGCATTTTAATATTGGGCTTGGCCAGCTCCCAACCATCAGGTCCTGCCAAGAGCCTTTCTCTGTGATGCTCAAAAGCTAATATGAGGAGCATTATGGTAAATTACTCAATTCCTCAAGGTCGTGTCCTACCCACATGTTATTTCCTGGGAAGATGAGCCCCATGCAGTTTCTAATTGAATGGAATGGGGCTGAGGGCCAGCCTACGGGACCAGGTCGGTACCCCAGCCAGGAGAGCTGCTCCATGAGGCCAGATTCCAGCTGGCTGAGCCCACGAGACTGCAGCTATCTCAGAAGCTGTATATCACAAGGTCTCTTTCAGAGCTGGCTTAAAGTGGGGAGGGGAGAGAGTTGATTCTGAACTGGATAATGTTCAGAACTGTGAATGAACAAGATCCACCAGCAGAAATGCGGTAGGAGAAGTTTCTGTCTCCTGCTGTGGGGCTGGGTATCAAAGTGTCCCCTTGTCTTCCTGTCTCAGTTGTACATGATGCAGCACTTCTCCAGAGTGTGAATACTGGCCAGTTGCAAAGCCGCTCTATTTTATTCTTAATCTTCCATTTTTAAAGCTGTGACTCTTGAGGATGAATGATTAAAGAAGTACTTCAACTTTCTTTCTCTAGCCTTAGCAAAAAGCTCTTTCATCATCATCTTGAAGGTTAAGAAAATGAGCCCCAAGCTTAATATAATTAAATCTTTTAATGCTTTGGGTGAGCAGTACTGACTGACTTCTGCTCATTTCTTAAGTAATTAGTTCACTGCTGTCTGCATTAGCAAGAAGCACACAGCAACTGCAGGAGTTGAGACGAGGATGTTTTGGGGAAGCAATATTGTTTGCTTAATTGTTGAAGCTTTCTGATGTTTATTTATTTTTTATAGTTAAATCCTTGGTTTTGCTACTGTTGAGGAAACTTCTTCATAGCTTTTCAGAAAAATAGTATGTAAATGTAGGCTATCTTCTTAAATGTTGTCCATATTCTGTGCTGTATGTTCTTTGTGGAAGGCTAGGGGCTACTGTAGTTTCATTTCCCCTCTGTCTTGAGGTATGCAGTGATTTAAAAATATAGTATCCTGACTTCATTTGGGGGAGGTTAGTTTTTATTACCATTTCAACTGCCTACTCTCAGCCTCCTGTTCTCCATGCCACTTGACTTCTGCCTTCTGTTTGCTTGGGGAATAACACAGCACTGCCCCTCATTGTCAGCTTAGCAGATCTGAAGTTGCTTTCTCCACTGTGAAAATATCAGTGGCTGCATCTGTCACTTTAGACAGCTGTGGTTCACTGGGAGAAAAAGGCTCAAGTAGGTCACTTGAGTTCAGAGGGAATAGATTAGTGCAGCAGCACAGGAGGCACACACATGTCTGTGAAGACAGCATAGATGGGGGAGTGGGCATAGGGAAACAATTTGTTTGGCTGAAGCATTTAATGAAGACCTGGTCCACACCCACTTGAACTGACCTACTGATGTTGTAGGTGCTAGCAGGTAATCAAGAGGGCATTAAATATGTCTTGATGTAAAGTGAGGTGCTATGAATATGAGTTCAAGTGCTAAGTATCCTCAGTACATCTAACACTTAAACAAATAACAAAACACTGCTACTTCTTGTTTTAATCATTCAAAATTATTTGGACACCGTGAAGTTCTGAAGGTGTTTATGTCTACAGAGACAGGGATGCTTTTGGGGAAGAACAAATGCAACAACCTCTAGTACCTTTTTTTTACAAACCACATATGAAATGCAAAGCAGCACTCCTGTATACAACAAGAAACCTAGATGGCTTTTGCTAGGGAGGTGATGCTGAACAGATGTCAGAAAGCAGACGGCTTCATATCTGTGTGGCCATTAATTTTCTGTAGAGAAACTTCATTCCCTGAAGTACCCATCCCCAGTCACCCACTGGGACCTCTGACAGTACTGTTGTTCTGGTAGGGGTGCCAGCATCAACTGCCTAGTCCTTTATGTATTCATAGTGTGCTGTCATGTCTGTCTTCTCCCTGATGCCAGATGTTATCATAGATATTTATGGATGGAAATAGGTGCATTTGGGCAACAAGAGCTGTTTTCTGGGAAAAACAACTTCAGAAAACTCACTGTCCCCTCTCCTGCTGGTTCCTAGTCATTTTGAAGACTTTCCCTTCACTCACTTTTTCAGGGTTTTCTTCATATTGTTGTTTTCCCAGAGAGAAATGTCGAAGAGTGAAGAATTTCTGTCAGCTAATACGGTGGTGTTCGTGTTACAATAGAATTAACCAAATAGGGAAAAATATGGCTCTACTCCAGGGAATGAGATGAAGATTAAGTGAATACTAAGCCAGATGTATGTGTGTCTGGACATGTGGGTGTTTATATAAATTCAATGTATGTAAATGCCATAAATATATTAAAACTAAACATTGTCGCATAATTTTTTAAGTTTTGCATAATGGACATCTGTGTGCGTTAGGCTTCAAACTCACAGAAGAAGTAGGCGCTGGCAACTGCTTCACGTCATCTGGGGCCTGGATTTCCATGGTTCTGAGCAGCTTTATTTCCTCAGAGCTTTTTTGGAAGGGAGTGCCCTCAGGCATCTTTGTTTGAAGTGCTTTTGGCTTCCACTGTTGCTTTACATAACACTAAAAACAAAAAACTCGAAGGATGCCCCAAGACATCAACTCCCCTCTCTCCAATTATGGGCAATATATTCTTGCTTCTGGTTAGCTGGGCCAGAAGGTTTTGCAGGATCCAGACTATGCTAACTTCTTCAAGACCTGTTCAAGAATTACATAGCTGGGTCAAAGATGTATGTGCTTTATAGGGTCACTTCCTATTAAATGTAGGGAAAAATCTGTCTTGGTTAGCAGGAGAGCATAATTGTCAGTATCATGCACTTGTCATGTGAGGGTAAAATAAGTTCCATCTTCTAAGGTTTCCATTTTACAGTGAGTATACATCAGGCAGGGCAAATGCAAACTGTAAACTGTATCCAGAAGTAAAGCCATGGTGTTGGGATTTATGTGTGGACTCTTAATTTACATGGGGATGGAGTGAGTTTAGGTCATACTGAGGTCAGTCTCCGCATGTGAAAATGATTTGTTTACGTGCAGTGCTGAGTTCATAACCAGCATGGCAGTATGTACCTCACGCTCTTTTGGCTGCTGTCTGCAAAATGAATGTAGACTGTCTGCTTCAGTGCTGTTATTTGTGTGCTGCGTTACTTCTGGTGGTCAGCTAGGTGTTATCCTATGCTGCTTTGCATACCTGTTGGGACCTAGGCAAAGTGATCAAGGTGTTCTTTTTGGAAGCATTTTACTCTCCTGAAATAAGGACGTGCAAGGTCAGAATAAAGTATCATAAGAATGTTCCTCTACAGAGTCACTAACAAGATGTCTAATAGGATCATTAGGTAGAGGTCACGTAGCTGCCTCAAAAGCAAGGTTGTCAGTTTTTAGACATGAAAGCAAAGACTGCGGTAGGATGAACCATGGCAAGTCTGTTTCAAATGTAGCGGTCAGTCCTTGTCTATCAACCCATTGCTGTGACCTGCAGGTCAGCATCATCCCCTTTCTAAATCCTTTACACCAGAAACTTAGAACATCCAGCTGCTTGTGACAGACACCATGTGAGGATGTGATGATCGCTACTTCCAGACTGAAGGTAGTGCCATGGAAAACACTGTGCCATCTTGTGCCTCTCTTGAGGGAGCTATGAGAGTGGTGTCCAGAAAGTGATGGGTGTGGGGAGAAGGTCACTGTGGAAACCAAACACTCAAAAATATTTATTTCTCCTTTCTGGCCTCTTACAGGATTTCAACCTGTTCAAGCCAGATGCTTGAGGATGCTCTCCATGTCAACAGTTTAATGTTTGGTGAAGCTGAGGGAAGGAAAGAAAAACAAGTCAGAAATGCTGGATAGGCTCCTGTGACTTTCTGGCTATGACAGAAGAGACAGAAATTCTCAGAGCTAAAACAAGAGTAGAGCAGAGAAGGGCCTCTGTGTGTGCAGAAGGAATACCAGGAAGCAGTGGAAAACAATAGGGAGATGCAGAGGCATCTTGAGCAAATTGCAGCACTGAAAAGGAAGCCTCAGCAGACTTTCTATGCTTCTTATTTACACTGTCCCTTGGGTTAGAGTCCTAAGAGGCTACAGCTCTGTTTGTCACAGTACTGAAGAACACCTGTGAGCTGGCAGCTGCAGCTTATTGGCCATAGCTTCTTTAGAGTAGGCAATGAAAATAGGTTCTGGTGGGGACCCATCACCAATCCTCCAGCATAGTTTGGAAAAGGTAGCAGGACTCAAGATAGTCCAGAGCTGATGCCAGTAGAAAATCTCTCGTGACCAGTTTTCTGGTGTGGGAGCTGATCAGTTCAAATTGCTTTACTTCTTCCACTGTGTTACTCCAGTTTGTGCAATATGCGAACAAAACATTCAAATCAATTTCTTTGCTCCTCTGTCAGCACTTGTACTTCTCAAGCAAACAAACAAACAAAAAAGAGGATGGTTCTATTTAATTGTGGTCACTTCTCTTACAGAACTTCTGTTATGAAACGTTAAGAGCGTGCTTCCCACACCACATTTAAAGTGCTTTACACAGTTAGACAAGGCATGAATAAAATAGGCCATACTGCTAGGCACAGCCTTTTTACGTATTCTGTGCAATTTTTTGGGGAAGTATATGAGTTATTCCATGAGGCATAACAGCCATGTGAATGCTGGGATTCATAAACCCCCTCAGGGAATGCAACACCCCCTCTGAAACAGCTGCCTCTGGCAATTGACATTTGAGACATCTTGTAGATTCAGCCCATCAACAGTAGCCTGCTCCCTGGCAAGTACTCCCAGATCTCCTGGGAATTTCTTGGGATCTGCTGCAGCTTTCTGAACACTGTGTCATTCAGAGTCCATGTGTAGCATCTCCAAGTGCTGCTGCACTCCTCAGCAGCCCGGTTGCTGGTAGCAGTGCTGTGCTGTCCTGTCTGCTCTGAGGCTTAGCGTCAGGTCACGGGAGCTGAGTACGGAGCTAGAGGAGTGAGTTCATTCAGGAAAATCTTAGTTATGGATACCAGTGGCTCCACAGTGGTTTACAGAGGTGACTTGCTCTGAGTGGAGGTGATGTGCTCAGCCAGCCAGCTGGTAACTAAATCCTCAGAATAGAAGCTAGCACTGAACCAGTTCAGAGGGGAACACTTCTGCTGAAGGGGTTTTGGCCTGAAAGGATGGTGGAAGGGAGGTGTAGGCTGTGTGATAGATCACCCTAAAGCCCATTTAGGTACAACCCTGTGCCATGGGCAGGGACACCTTCCTCTGGATCAGGTTGCCCAGATCTCCATCCAACCTGGTCTTGAATGCTTTCAGGGATGGGGCATCCTCAGCTTTTCTGGGCAGCTGTGCCAAAGCCTCACAATATCTTCTGAATATCTAATCTGACTTGTACCCTCTTTTAGTTTAAAGGCATTACCCCTTGTCCTGTCACTATGCTCCCTGATAAAGAGCATCTCCCATCTTTTCTGTAGGTCTCCTTTAAATGCTGGAAAGCTGCTGTGATTTCTCCTGGGGCCTTTTGTTCTCTAGACTAAATAATCCCAGAAAGATGTGTAAGCTGCAAAGTACACATCCTGTTGTATAATACTGCTGTTAGGCTAATTTCAGAGTAACTGTAAAATGATGAATTATAGTGACTTTTGAGAGGTTTGCAGACCTTACTCTGGAAGAGTAATGATTCCTCTTGGCCCGTGGAATATGGTTATCCTTTTTGAATTTGGCAAACCCTACTGTTGCAAAATAATAATAAAAATTAAAAAAATAATAATAATAATCTTGGGACCCTGAGCTCCCAAATTGCTCTAGTTTTAGTGGCTATTTTCTCAGTGTTGGAATTGGTGTGTTTGTATCCAGAGGCAGGTAACAACAATATACATGGGTGAATGTCTTGCTGTCTTAGGACTTACAGGCCTACACGTGTATCACTATGCTAGTTGAGAAATTAAGTCCTCAAATTGTCACAGACATGCATGGCATTAATTCCTTTCCCTTAATACCCTGCTTATGGTATTATTTTCACTGCTTAAACAGTTGCTGGTCCCTTCAACCGTCTCAAAACACAAATAACGATGAGCTTTCAACATCAGGAGAGCAACTAGGTCCATTCTGTCACTGACAGGAAAAAGTGTATGTGTGAAAGAGAAGCACTGAAATGAGACTAGAATGTTTACACTGTTTCCTGAAATGTTGGTATGTGAGTTGTGTTGGAGGTCACAGCGGTGTTTGGGTCAAACCATGGTTTGTGCAAGCTACTTTGCTAATCCCTAGTCTAGACACTCAGTTTTCCAGTGCCTGTTAATCTTCTGCATTAATGTAGTGATATTTTTTTTGGTCTGTCACACAGTGTCAGAAGAAACTGGGCACTCCTGCTCCTGTAACTCCCATCTGTAGTTTCAGCCTCACGCATGGGGATCTGGGGTGTGTAGCCGTGTAGCTTGTGGCAATGAGCTGTCCCATTGATTTTGTAAAAGCCTTGAGTTAGCACTCAGCTGTACATAGCGTGCCTTTAACATACCTAAAGCTCGTGTATGATTACATCAACTTTTTCCTGAAGTGAGAGAAGTTAATGCGAAGGGAGAGAAAGCAGGGGAGTTGATGTCAGTCTGCCCACCTCAGAGGAATTTGTGAAGGGCTGTCTACTATTTCATGGAGAACCTGTGCTGTTCCTGTTAAGTGATGTTTTTGCTGGATTTTCCTGGGGTTTGATAAACCTATTTGGTTCTTTGACCCAAGCCAGTTATGAACAAACCCCTGACACCTGTGCACACCATTGCTCCCCTGTTCTGGCAATGAATAGCTGGCAATTCAGCTCTGATGATGACTTCCATCAAGGCTGCTATTTCTCTAGCTTGCTAATGTTATCTTATAGGACCATATAAAAATCCTTACCAAAGTCATGATACGTCATATCCACTGCTTATTCACACTCATAAGACTGATTACTCCATTTCAGGAGAAAATAAGATTGGTCTGACATGATGTGGTCCTGCCAAATCTCAGTCTGCTGCTATTTGTCACCCTTTTATCTTCTTGGTGCCTGCGGATCAGCTGTTTGATTACTTGTTGTGGTGTCTTTCTCAGCACTGAAGCTAAGCTGTTCAAGTTATTATCCCCTAAATGTCCCTTCTCTCCTGTTTAAGGAAGAGGTTACCAGTCAAAATAAAGACGGGAGGTTTTCTTAACCGACACCTGGTTCCCAGCACCCTAGCACTCATACATCAAATTTAGGAAGAAGTAATGTGGGAACTATGCTAGCTAGATGAATTACCTGTAATAGCTCAAGTGTCAATGTGTCATTGCCCTAAGGGCACCGATGGACCTGCTTGTGCCACCCGTGGGCCGATAGCACAGTATGGCCATGGCCTATGCCCAAGGGAGGTGCCTGGACAGCCCTCCCAGTGCTGTGACAAAATGGCTTGCAGCTGTGCCAGCATTTTGTGCGACATTCGTGGCAATAGAAACCAAACCCAGCTGTTGCTTTTCCAGGGCCTGGGGTGACAGAGATAAGTAGTAAGGTCCAGTGAGTGACTGCAAAAATATTTAAAGGAGCATGGTTAGCTTGGCTTTTGCTTCACATCAGTGTTGTTTACTAGGTTGGGAAGTAGAATTGGAAGCTTTGTTTGACATAACTTATAGCATAAATTTCAGCTTTTAAAGGAGCCAATCTTCCTGCTTGTGCTGAAGATAAAACCTGAAGGAAGAGTCCAAGAGGCAGGGGCCAGCACTCCCACTGAGGTGCCTGCAACAGTAGAAGAGAGGGTTGTCTGCTAAAGCATGCCTGAACCAAAACCAGAGTAAATCCATATGCAGCAGCTTGACTGTGCAGTGACTGAGTATGTTGCTTGGTACTGAAAGTAATGCAGCTTTATTTCCTGTGCCAAGACATTTTCTTTATTCTTTTATGATAAGAATGGGAAATCTGAGCATCAAGTTGACCTCGGGTATAGTAGGCATAATTTTATAGGACTTCTATCATTTTTTCCCCCTCACTTTATTCATCTTCTCTCCAAACTGAATAATCTTAACCTTTAGCTTCTCTTCATCCCCTAATAATTTCTTTCCAGAGTCTGGCTTGACAAAAATCTGTGCTCTGACCACAAGTGCTGAGCTGTCACTGACTTTTTGTATAACAGCATTCAGATAATTTGTTTTCTCCATCCTGTCCTTAGTCTGCTCTTGTTGTCCTATCTTCCACCTCTGCTGACTGACTGCTGAGGTTTTGCTCAGCTGTCCATGGAATTTCTCAGATCTGTAACACGAGTGGTCACGGTCAGTTTGCAGTTCATCAGTGTGCACGAGTAGTTGAATTTGTTTCTTCTAATGTGCATTACCTTGCATTTGCCTACACTGAATTCCATTTACTGTCATCTTATTCCACTGTCTATGTCTCTTAGGGTTGTCTGAACTGCAGAACAGCCCTCAGAGATGAGTGCAGAGACATTTTTACCTCAAAACACTGCTGCAAGAGACACCGCACATGAATTTGCCATGTGCGGTGTCTCTTGAGTTGTCACCAACCCTATTAAGATGGATTAAGTGAACTGCTGCCTGACATTGATGGTCTCTTGCCCTCTAACAGTCTTAAAAGTAGTCATGTAGCAGAGGAAGAAGCATGATCAAACCTAATATTAGAGGATATCCAAACTGTTTTAAATAGGGTGATTGTATAGGAACTGCTGAGTCACGGCCTGAACCTCTGATTGATCACCTGAGGTGAGCCATAAGTCAGCCAGAGGAGCACAGCTGAAGGCAATTCACCTGTGCTGCAGGAAGGGATGGAGCCTGGCTGCACCTCTCCTAGACCCATTTAAGAGCTGACTGCCAGTGGGGAAGGATCTCTTCTGGAGACCTACTCTGCTGGAGTTTTGTAAGTGAGCATAGGATATGGGTAAGCTTTCTATCTATTCTCTCTTTGTTATCATAATCTGCTTTGCCTAACTCTCTTGTTTATTTTGTAATTATAGCATCTTAATATTCATTGATTATACAGGGATCTTGAGATCTGGAGATTTTCTTGCCACTTTCTATGAGTTGCAGATATGTCAGAATCTGCCTCTTCCAGCAGATTTAGGGAGATCTAGCATACCTTCGTACAAGGCTGGAAGCATCTTATGGCTTCTTCATGATTCCATCTTTCAAACTGCAACCGTAGACAGTTTGTTTAACAGCTTTTTTGCTGTGTGAATTATCCCAGTTTCCCTACCAGTGGCTGTAGTGAATGGTCCTCAAGTGCTGGCATTGCGTGGGCTCAATGACCCAAGAAGGGAAAGTTAAGAAGCCTTTAGAGAGCAGAGAGGGGATAACCCAGTTGTTTTAGCTTGTGTGTAGGACTGGGGATGGTCGTATGCAGTTTTCAGTTTTATTTTGGAGTTCTGTGAAACTGGGTGGTGAGGTGCAGAAGGGAACCTGCTGAATCAGCTGTGACAGTGTTTGTATGTTTGTATGCAGTAGTGATTGACGAAAAGCTGAAAATGTTTTTCCTCGGAATACTGTTTTAGCCACATTGGCTGGAGCTGCTCTCAAACCTGTGCTGCCTGCAAGAGCTTCCAAATGCCTACAGTCTCACACGTTCTGTGTAACGAGTGCTACAGAGAATTTGGCTCTGCCTGGGCTATCAGAAAAGCAGCTTTCAACCCAAGCTACTCAAGTCTGTAAGGATAGCAAGGCCTGCAATTTTTCTTGGAGAAGGCAATTGTAACATTACATCCATAAGGTTTCCTCCTTTCTTTTCCAAGCTCTTGCCTGTCCTGCCTTTCTCCATACCTGACCCGCTTCCAGATGTGTCACAAGTGACCTCCCTTCCCTTAGTGTGTACATCTGAATGTGTTACCAGTGTTGAAACATCAATCAGCTGCTCTCCCTGATGCTTATCTCTTTTCTAGGTGACGAGGGCTCCCCAGGGAGAGAAGAACAGCAGGAGGGCTTTTGATGAGAAAGCTTATCTGTCCTCAAAGCTGCTGAAGGCTGGAGAAGACCCCTACCGCCAGCATGCTTTTAATCAGCTAGAGAGTGACAAACTCAGCAGTGACCGGCCCATACGGGACACCAGGCACTACAGGTACTGTGCAACCCTTGCTCCAATCCATGGCTGCTGCTTGCTGTGGGGAGTCCAGAGACTTCCTGTGTTCTGCCCTGTTAACAGAAGATGGTTTTAGCTTTTCTTCTCTAAGGTCTGTCACTTTGTTTCATGGTTAATCTGGAAAGGTCTCAAATGCATGGGAGACCCCTGGCTAATTCAGTCCTAGTTTGTTGCTTTTCTAGCATATCTTCTCCCAGGTCTAAACTCCATCCTATTACTTCAGCATTTGGGTTTCAGAACAGCCCCTCTATTGCAGTTTAAATTGCTTGACCGGAAGCTGTTTTTTTGCATAAAATCCCCCACACTCAGGATTTCTCAGTGAGCCTCTGTCCTATCTGCAAGGTACTCAGCTGTTATAGCATTGCTTTACCTTAGTGTTGCTCACCTGCTATGAACTGGCTGTCTAAATCTTGTTTAGTGTGTTCTGAGTGTTACGGTTTGGATGAACTCTGCTGAGGTGGGGGTGAAAATACGAGCTTTTCATGTTCAGACAGTGAATATTTCATGGCTCGCAGAGTGCTCCTTGTTCTGTCCTTGTTTCACTGGAGTGAATTTATTTTGCTGACTAAGCTAATCTGTAAATGACTACCAGAGCTCAGGTAATTATTTTGTTCTTTCTGTAGTACAGAAAGGTAACACTACCTTGAAGATGATAGGTTTGATAGTAATAGAATATTGCAAAGCAGCCTACTTCAAAGAAGAAAAAATAGGAGCAAAGTAACCATGTCAGAAGCACTGGTGTCTGTTTGAAACTTAGATGTAGTGTTGCAAAGCAACGCCTCTTAACTTCTGGGAAGGGGAAACCAAGCATCTAACTTGATTGAAACTACAAAAGGGGTGTCAGGAGATGTGGAGCTCTGCAAGCCTGCCAGCACTGACAGCCATCAGGGTGCTTAGTGAATGGAAACGGCTGGGACCTTGGTTAGATGAAAGTCTTGTGCTTCTGTTCCCCAGTGTAGTATTCAGGATTGGCTTGCTGGTGACTCAGAGGCAGTGGTGCATGTCCTCTGTTACTGGCAGTCCCCCTGCCATGCAGAATTGCTGTTTGCTGTTAATCTGCTATCATGTTCTAGCCTAAACCAGTACCCTTCAAAGATGAATTATTTATTTTGATCTGTGATCTGTAGTAGCATGCAGAGGATGCTTTTTGTGAGAAGCCCTACCTGTGTGCTTCAGTCTAAAGACATGTATACTGTTCTCTGGAAATGTATAGCTACTTCAGGCCTCAGCTTTGCAGAGATTCCCTATAGCAATGGGGATGCCTTAAGCAGCGTATAATCAAGGCAGATAGATCTGTTATCATGTTCCTACTATTTGCAGGGGGATTGGTTTGAGAGTGAGATGTTGCTTTTGAGTACCGTGTCATGTAGCAATATTTGAGTGGTTGCTGTGATGACAGCTTAACGTAAGGACTTATTTCTGGTGGTACAAGTTAGATGTGGTTTGAGAAAGCCCTTCCTTCTGTCACAAATGGCTCTGGCTCAGTTCAAGAAGTCAGGGATGAATTGGTCACTACTGTATTTTTCCTTAGGCACCAAAGCTCAGGGCATATTTGAGTCTACATCCTTCAAGCTAATTCTAACTGAAGATGTAGCTAGCTGGTTTTTGATCCAGAGCAAAGGCAGACCCAGCTTACAAGCACAGACTTAATATTTGTCCCCCGTGATGCTCTAATAATGCTGAGAACTTGGAAAGTCTGTCTCAAATAATGTGCACACCAATATCTTGTTTTTCTACTTGCTGGTGACTTCATGCATTTTACATTCATTAAACCATGGAGTCATTTTGAAACAATAATAAGTGTGATATGTCTGGCCCCAAGCTTTTTATGAAGGTTTCCTTGTATGCTTGAAAATTGATGGAAGAAGTCATTGTACCCTTAACAAATGCAATTTGTTACAATGAAAAATAACAACAGATTAGAATAGTTTTAAACTAGCAGAATCGAGCATGATGATAAAAATAGTTACAGTCCAATAATAGCCATAGAAGAATGGTAAGTAACTGTAGAAGTACAACAAGTGGCTGTAAGAAATAAATCATATTCTGTCCAGTGATGTATTTAGTCTAAGCATGGCCTGGAGTAGTTAAAAATAAAAATAAGCCATAATTCCACAGGAGCACATCAGTCCAAATCTGCCATTTCTAGCACTGCCAGAACTAGATCCAAGATTCATAGCCATGAGTTGTTCTCCAGAATGCTTGTTGTCCACAGGGTATAATCAGCCTTGGCGCAAGCTGATTTTTCATTCTGAGTATATGGATGAGTATACATAATATTACTAAGTGAAATGGGAAGAAGAGAAGAATTATTTTCTGTTGCTATCTGAGATATTAATGTTCAGAAGAAAAGCTGAGGAACTTCAGTAGGCCCAAAGAGTTTGAACTGATGCCTGGATCTACCAGCTTTATGCATCCTTAGCGTGTGCACGTCCTATGCATGAAGGAACTGGAGTTTACATGAAACACAGGGAAATTCATGGGCTAGAATCCACAGTGTTGAGCATTTGTTCCCCAGGGAAGTCATGCATTCTCATCCATAATGCATGCAGCATTATGAGTTTAGGTACCAGAACCTCAAAGCTTTTGCCTTTTGGCAGGCACAGCCTGCTGTCCTTAGTACAGGGGCTGCTGAGACTTTCCTTGCTGCAGCTCTGCTGCACTGTTTCTGTTTTTAGCATGTTAGTTCTCTTCTCCTCAGGAAGTTGTAGATGTGTTGCCCCAGCTGGTGGAAAGCGTTTGGCTCATGCTTCTGCTCTTCTGTGTTACAGGTGCACCTCTGTACACTATGATGCAGACCTGCCAGCTACCAGCCTCATCATCACCTTCCACAATGAGGCCCGCTCTGCGCTGCTCCGCACAGTGAGGAGGTGAGTTCAGCAAGAGGGGCTGGGCCCTGGGGGGGCACCATTGCAGAAATAGACATTTTCCAGTGGTTATGCAAGCAAGGTGGGTGGACCTCCCCTGTATGCTTAGTGATCTGTCCTAGACGTGGCCCACGAAGATGGGTCTGGGCTGGGGATTGGTGATGTGGGTGTTTCTTCAAAGTGTCTGCAGGTAGCTACTGCATAGTTCTTGTGATGGGATCATTAGCAGCAGGAAAAGGGCTGCCGGTCCTGCCTCCGCAGATGGGGAATGATCAGTATGATCTTGGTTTGGAAGATTGAGGGACCAGAGGGGGAAAATGTGGGCTTCCAGATGTAGCTGAGGGGATGGGCCTGGGAGGGTGTATTTTAACAGAAATATGCAGCCAGTCTCCTGCTAGGGTACATGTTTCAGGAGGTGGGGCTATCCTACTGAGAACAGGGTGAGCAGTCTTTCAAGCAGAAAGCTGATTAAAAGAAACATCTGAACCTAATGGCCCACCAGGTCTTCCCTGGGGCTTTTCACACAGACCCTGTTGTACGTACAGGACACCTGCTATCTTGTGCCAGTACCTCCTAATGTCTGAGTATCAGCAGTAGCCAAATCTATCAGGTAAATAGTGACATAGAGTCTTGTCCCCAAGCAGAAGAAAGCGTGCAATTATCTGTACCACAAAGCAGTGCTGCACTTTCCCCTCCTCATCATCCCTGTAGAATCTGGGGAGGTTCTTTTCCTTTTCCTTTTTACATGAAAAAATGCCCTTTGCCCTCGGAGTTATCAAGCCTTTGTTCACATGGTCCCTGAAGCCTGCAAGCGAGTCCAGGAACAGCTTGTGAAGCCTGAAAGGAGATTGAATTGTTCAGGTAGAAGGTTGAATTCATGGTTTCACTAACAGGAATGTATTATTCATCATCATCACTTCTCCTGTCAGGTCCTGTGGGCTTAGAGAAATGTACGTTGTGAATAAATAACAGGCTTTCCCAAGTTGGCCTCATGGTTAGAAGGCTGTGTTTCAGTCTGCCGGGTTTGGTGCTGCTGTATTTTCAGAGTCCTGTATATATTGCATTAACACATTTTTGCCTTTTCTTATCATTTTCTTTTCATTTAAACCATAAAATTAACTCTACACAGCCACCGTTCAGAAAATGAGTAGATTTGTTTGGAACTACAGTGCTGCTAGTAGGACAACAGCAGGAGATTTCTGCTGATTATATCATAGGTCAAACAATAAATCGTTAGGTGCTCAGAAACTGTGATAGCGTGATCCTTAAGAAAATCTCAATGCAGCCAATCAAATAGAAGATGCTATGATGATAAAATGTAGAGAAGATGACATTCAAAACAGAAGTAACCCGTAAAGATAGGAATTGATATCCAGATCCTCTGTGGGTTATATGTACTAAGGACCAGATGAATGTTGCCAATGCATAATGCCAGACTTGCTCAAAGCAAGATCAGCTTGAATAGGTTGCTGAGGTCTATGTCCAGTTTGTTTTGAGTATCTCCAAGGATAGTGACTCTGCAACATCAAATGTCAGAAGTGTTCTGGATTTATCCCTGTTTGGTGAGTGGTCCCAAAGGATGAATTCTTGGGTTCTACAGTATTTTCAGTGGCACACAGCCAGGCATTGGCTAGTAGCCTTCACTTTTAAATCAGAGAAGGCTTGATAACCATAAACACAGGACATAATTTCAGAGAAGAAAAAAGGAGAAAAAAAAAAAAAAGTATCTGGACTGATGGGAGAGGGACAAATCAGCATAGAGCAGCTGGAATATTAGTAGAATATTGGCAATATTGAAATGGTGTCATGGGATAAAGTAAGGGCACTGACATTGAAAAAAGAAAGTTGTGAGAAAAGAATAAGGAGGGTAAGGTATCCTTGAAATGAGGGGAATAGTCTCTGTTTCTGCTGTAGAAGAAGGATTAGCACTGGGATTTTGGAAGCCTAGTAATACATTCTGTGCCTAAGAGTAATCAATTGTTGTGCCAGTCTGTTCACCTCTCTGAAGTGAAATAGTAGACTGCTGTGTTCCTTGTTAAAAAGACAGGCAAGACAAAGTACAAAGAAGATTAAGTACCTTTTTCAAGGATCCACAGCAAATTATTGCAGAGCTGAGAGTGGAACTAGGCATTGAACAATAAGTAGTGAACTCCTCAAGAATATTTCCTCTCTGCTGGGGGATAGAGTGAACAACTGAGGAAGAGAAAACAAACTGTATTGCCTTTTCTCCAGTTCCGTTGATTTGGAAGACCTGAAACTTGTGGAGAAAATGCGAGTATTGCTAATAGGGTAGCAAGAGAATGTGTAGAATACCATTTTACAGCAGTTATGCTGCAGGATGTGGCCAGTCAGGACTGTTAATGTTTTGTGTTAAGTCTGTGTGAACAAGAATTTCAGTGCAAGGCAACTTTGTCTGTAAAATATGCAGATAATAGCTATTCTGGGGGAAGGGGCAATCATAAATGCAAGAAGGAACATAGCCCCACCTTCCACCCCATTATGCAGTTCTGAAGTATCCGGAGGAGTATGAGCCAAGAGCAGCAAATGAGATTCAGCTTTGAAAAATGCAATGTCTGTCATCTTGGGATGTGTGAGCTCAAAATACAAATACTCTTGAGGTATATGAAGCAGTATAAATCTGAAATGGAGTAGAATGTGATACATAGCAGCAGAGCAGAAATGATTTTGCTCTGTGGAACAGTGGAAAACTAAGGAAATTTGGGTTCTGTGTGCAAAGCCATTGGTGGTGCTAATTACCATACAGTAATTTCTTTCTCTTTAGCCTTAGTAGTCTATGCTTGGGAGTATGGTGTTGCTGCTGTTGTGTTTCCTGTGTAAAAGAAACCAAAGCAAAGAGGAAGCAAAATAAACAGAAAACAAAGCGAATTGAACAAAATAAGATAACCCAAAGTATTTAAGCAACGCTTTCTCTAAAATTGCTTGAAATCAGAAGAGCAAGTACCACTAAAATGCTAGAACCAGGAGGATAGAGATTGTCTCTGATTTTTTTTTTTAAGGCTGATATTTGCAGAATTGTCCTCTTCACTGGTGTGCTCAAGTGTGAGCAATGTTCAGTATATGAGCCATCTTACTGAGGGCAATAGGGACCTGCCTGTGCATTTGCGGAAAGAGGCTTAAAGAGGAAATATGCTGTGTAGCTCTAGTAAAGCCAGAGGAGGAGTTTGAAGAAGTTTATGGAAAATTAGTTCAGTTATTTTATAACAAATGAGAGGAATGAGGAGTTCAAAATGAAGATGCTGTAAGTTTAGAGTACTAGACTGTATTGATTTCTGTGAGTGTAAACTCTTATTCTCCTTCCTTGTATGTGAAAGTCTGCATCTTGTAAACACAAGCCAATTGCAGGCCACAGTGAATCCCAGCCCAAGGAAAAGTCTGTATTCTCAGCAAGTGATATGGCTTGAAAGAAAGACAAATAACAATCAAAAGAAGGGAATAAACAACCCAAACCAAAACAAGTCCAAAACATTGCCATAAAAGAGAATTGGTTTCTTCCCAAAAAGAGAATCATTGAGAAAAGACTGAGAGTACTCCTAGCTGGGAAAAGTAACAGCTCTCTTTTTACTTCCCAGCAGTGATGAGCTTTGTCCGGAGTCTGGTGGACAGGAACAGCTTCCTGGTTGCTGCAGGGCTGTTAATGCTCTCCTCTTTGTCTTTTAGGAGGCAGAGAGCATGCTTCATCATCCTTTCCTAGGTGCTTCCAGGCAGACCCTACAACCATCTTTCTAGCTATGGGGTCCTTCTCAGGTTTGATTGAGATGCTGTTGCTTTCTGGGATGTTTCTGCTTGCAGTTCAGCTTCCAATGGACCCTCATACAAAGAGCTGTGTTACCTCTTTCCACATTACTGAGTTTAGTATTCCTGCTGTAATGCACTGCACAGCAGACTTGTATCAGTATTACCATTATCATTATTATGGCAACTCGCAGAGACTGTCTTTTTCTTCTCTGGATCCCTGCAGCGTCCTGAACCGGACCCCTCCCAGCCTCATCCAGGAAATTATTTTGGTAGATGACTTCAGCTCAGATCGTAAGTATGGACCTATTTCCCTTTCATTTGTTCTTTCTCCTTCTGTTCTCCTTTTTGGTTGCTTTGTTTATTCCCTTCTTTCACAGAGATTCCATCATGTCTCTTTGTAAGGGAGAAGGAAAAGGGAGGTGGTATTTGTGTGTGTAGTTTACATGCATGGTAGAGGCCATGGCAGAGGTGGATGGTGAAATTAGGTATTAAAACCCGTGAGGGCTTCAGAGTCATGTCTGGATAAGGACTGATCTGCACCCAACTATTGAAGCTGGGTCTTTCTGAGTCCTAACTGTCTCACATTCAGCACCTGAAAATTCCAGTACAGTGTCAGTGGCCAAAGCGTTCCAGATCAACACAAACTGGATCTCTGGTGCCAGTACTGCACAGGCTTCAGCTACAAACTGCCATTTAGGCTCTTAGGTAGAAGAATTTTTGCAAAGCCCCATCCTATGGTAGTTCTTATTTTTCTTGCTGGCAAACAGATATCGGTGGCTCTACAACTATTCTACTGAGGCCTCTGAACTTTAGTTCACCACTTTAGTACCTGCTTGAGGACTGACACTTAGTTTTAACATCTGCCTCAGTTTCTCCTACAGAGTAACTGACTTGATATGGATTCTTGTATGTACTTGAAATTGTGGCGTAGCCAAGCTCAGTGATGCTTTCCCTTGTAGCAGATGTCCAGCAAAATCTCGGTAGGTTTTAATTAAGAACACCTGCCACTTCACTTGGATAGTGCAGCAGCTGCCAAAGTGCCCATACAAGAGCAGTATTTTAGATTGCATGCATGTATCCTTGAGAGCAGAAATGCTCTTGCAGGACCATGCCAGGAGATGCAATTTGGCTGATGGCCTTCATGTTCTCCCTGGAGCACAATATCCATGGAAGGATGGCAGTGGGAAAGAGAGGATGTGAGACATAAAGAGGAACATGGAATATGTGGAGGAATGGGATATTATAGTGGAGCAAGGGAAAACAGCGTGTTCTAGAAAGTGTTGCTTCTGTGAATGGGAGTAGAGAGGTCTGTAGGCAGCCTAGCCTGTGGCATCCTGCATGATGTGCTCCTTCATATGGCTGGGCTGGACCCAGTAGCTGTTGCTCTCCGTCGTGTTCCCTGAGCAAAGGAAATGAGGGATGGCACAAGCTCCTGGCAAGCTGCCAGCAAAGCCCTCAGTTAGACATCCGTGTGTTAGTGTAATGGTGCCTCCAGGGAAACAGATCTACTCTCCGTGGCTTTTATTAAATAAAATCAAGCAGAAACTACCCTAAGAACAAATGTTGGGAAATGCCCAAATGAGCTGCTGAGGGCGAAGAAAATGGATGAAATCATTTTATATGACAGGATTCTCTTTTACTTGGCACTTCTGCAGTTTGCAGCTCTGGCTCTCTGTGGTCTCTATGTTTCATCAAAGCCATCCGCTCAGTGCTGTGTTACCAGCACATGCCCCATTATTCTTGTGAAGTGCAAAGTGCAAGAGAATGTAGGCCTGGATTACCAGAGTGTCAGGAGGCACAGGCTCAGCTGTCTGAGGTGGGCAGTGGGCAAGCAGTGTCTTTTGTGTACCCTTCAAACAGGAGGACTGTGGCCATCAGGCTGATATTAAGTGAAAGCAGAAATTCCCCTCCCATGGAGATACAAGAGAACGGTTAGTTGGAGCTCTCTACTAAAGCCACATAATTCATGTGTATGTACCAAATGTTTTTTGCCTTCCTTAAGCTGAGGACTGTCAGCTCCTTACCAAGATCCCTAAGGTCAAGTGTCTACGAAACATCCGTCGAGAAGGTGAGTGTGGAAGCTTTGCAGGTACGAAGATTTGCTGGATTTGCCCATATGGCTCTGTTTGCTTGCCAGCTGTGTGCATATTGTTTCTTACCATTATGGTTGTTTTTTTTTTTATCAGTATAAGGGCTTGGTATCCTAGTGTTGGAGGCTCTGTGAATAGAGAATAGAGAAACCCTGTGGGAAGGGCTGGAGGGGAAGGGAACTGTCATCAAGGCAGGAACCAGGTGAGGGTTCAGTGGCATGAACAGAAGTGGCACATGAGATAATTCCTTGTGTGTTGGGAGGGCTCAGATTTGATGTTGCCCCAGGGGATGCCCTGCCAAATCTGCTTTCTGCTCCTGACAGAGGTGTTGTATTGGAGAAGTGCCTGGTCTTCTCATGTAATGTTTACAAGAAGTACTTTAGTTTTTGCAAGATGCTCAGCTGTTTACCTTTCTAACCCTTCTTTTCTTCTGCATCCCTTCCCCCTTGCAGGGCTGATTCGTTCTCGGGTGCGAGGAGCTGAAATGGCCACTGCTGACATCCTCACCTTCTTAGACAGTCACTGTGAAGTCAACAGTGAGTGGCTGCAGCCCATGCTTCAGAGAGTGAAAGAGGTGAGCACAGTCTCCCCTCTCTGAGCTGGACAGGGCTAGTGTGTCTGGGACTGATGAATCCTGTGCTCTCAGGTGCCTTGAGCAGTGCCAGCAAGGACAGAGCCTTCCCAAGTAGCCTTTCTCAGGCAAATGGAGGTACAGCTTGAGCTAGATGGGCAGCAGATTCCTGATGGACTTCTTGCATTCTGCTGCCAACATAGCAGGGCAGCAGGTGCTGAGTGATGAGATGCAATGGTGAATAATTGAACCACCAACTTGTACCTCAGCTGTCCTGCAGTGTTGTGCTTCTTTTCTGCCTGTACATAGGATAGTGACCTCAGTGCACATTGGGCAACTTTTTCCATGGCTGCTGTCTCCCTTATTGCTGGACTTTCCCCTCTGTCTTGTCGCTGCCAAAACTTTTCTTCTACTAATGCTCCTGCTGAGCTGCCAACACAAACCACCTGCATGTAGGCAGCTTCCCAGCTCAGAAGAGCTGCCTGTGCATGTGGGGACGTACCTTTGCTGGTTTAGTTCAGAAAGGATTGGTGTGAATCTGGACTGTCACCCTGGTTGCACTGTAGGGCTGGAGAGGAAAACATGGCTCTGCTAAAAGAGAAATGGGAGGGGTACGGAGAGAAGCGTTAGCCCTGCTTGCAAGAAGACTTAGCTCTGCTTGCAAGGGGCTGGGATTGTTCCCCTCCTTTGAAATAGAGGATTCTATGGAGTAATGGGCTCCAGAAAAAGGAGTTTGAGTCTTTTATGCTGACTCGTATCCATGTCTGGCTTAAACTGGAAGAAGGCAAAACTTCAGGAATGATGACTTAAAAGCTTCCACTTCTTAGTCCTGCTCAGTAAATCCTCTATCTCAGAAGCCCGCATATATTTACTTCTGCCTTTTAAGTCAACATACAGCATGGGGTTCCTAAGCTGTGTGAGTGCTGTGCTGCTAGAGTAGGTTTAAGGGCAGGGCTCAGGCCTTACTGATACACTCCTTGTGCAGTTGTCACTGTGTGAAAGGGAATATGCACGAACAAATGGCTTTTGCTAGTTGTGCCCTGCTGGCCAAGCAAAAGGAGCTACTGTTGTAGGTTGTGAAGGCTGTCAAGTGATAGCAAGATACTGGCTTTGGCACTACCAGATCTCTGTTTCATCTGGTATTTCAACTTTCAAAAGACTTTCTTCCATGCTGTGGTGGAAACTTATTATAGTCTCAAATTCTGTGTATTATAAGGATTGCACCCCTACAGCCAGTGAAGTGTCCTAATTCCTTAATATTAACATATTATGTATTTTTCACTTTGCAATTGTTTCTGGTCTGATCACGAGTTAATTCAAGAATGGCTGAGCAGAAATCAGTAGATATCAAAAACAAGCACAAAACCTTTGGGACAATGATTCATGTCCTGTATCTTGGGCAGGAAATTGAGCTGTTTCTTGGCAGCACTTCTGGGTATGTGGGTCTCTTGCCTCATTCTCTTTATCCATGGTGTACACTTGGCTAATATCCAACCTTCTCCATTTGGACTTAGTATACATCAATCACTGCTCAGCTGTCAAAACTATACTGGAAAAGCCAAATAAAAATTTGCATGCTACATGTGCAGCTTTTTTATGATCTCTGGCAGCTTTTCCAGACCCTTGAGAAATACCTGACTGCTTTTTTTTCCCCCTTTCTCTATCCCTTTCAGGATTATACCCGAGTGGTGAGTCCAATCATTGATGTTATCAGCCTGGATAACTTTGCCTACCTGGCAGCATCAGCAGATCTGAGGGGAGGTGGGTATAATTAATGGCTTTTGTGATAGCTAGGCCTGAGGGATAATGCTTAAAAAAAATAATCGATGTCTACTTCAGCTTCAAAAAAAAAAAAAAAAAATAAAAAAAAAATGCTGCTCTTTCCTGATGGGTTTTGTCCTCCTCTTCCTGCAAATTGCTAAGTTGGATATTTTGCGGAGTTGAAATAAAGTCCAAATATGGTTTTGTTCTTGAGCTTGCATCAGCATCATGGTATTTTGCAGTTTAAGGGCTTAGCTAACGGATGAAGCATATCAATGTATCCTCTGGCCACTTCACCTCCTGTCAGCAAGTGAACAGTAGAATTTTTGGGCTGTGGCATTTAGGCCAAACAGCAGATGTGGAACATCCTCCTGTGCTTTCACATGTTCATAAACCAGGGAGATCAATCTTTACAGTTTACAGTAAAGGAAGAAGGGTGATAGCAAATAAAATAGGTGAAAGCCACTTCTACAAACCCTTCTCGCTTCTTATATTCCTTGTGGTCTATCTGGCATCTTGGGCTGTTCCTGTGTGATGTAATTTGCTCCTTGGGAAAGACCCACTAAAACAATGAAGAGGAGATTAAATTCTGCACATGTACACAACATTGCCAGGCTTTGTCTGCTCTGTGTGATGTTGAAGTGCTATGGCAGTGCTGCGATTCTGCAACATCACATGGGCTGCTTGTGAATATGAACCTTTGCAATCCCTTGGAAGCTGCATGTGCGTGCTACTGCAGATGAGGATTCAGAGAGCATCTGAACTTCTGTGTGTATGTTTTTGGACATGAGAGCATTTCACCTCCTGGTAGTTATTCAGGTAGCACATACTCACTGCCTAGGGCTTGTCATGCCTTCTCTGCTAGCTTTCCCAGGCAAGGATTGCTTTCAGCTTAGAGTTCAGAGACAAAGCTCCTACCTTGTGTGAGTCTGGTTTGCAAAACACTGTATGTATGTCGGTGTCTGACACCCACTTCAGTTGCTTGCTTCTACTGCCAGGCCTCTCCTTAAAACCACCACTCTCCTAGCAGCTGAACCCTCTTATGGCTGTTCCTGTGGTTGCCTGTAGTGTGAGCTCCTGCTGTGGCTAGAGGAAATGTAGGTAGCTGCATTTCACTGCTGCACTGCTTGCTCACTGAAGGCTACTCATTCAGTGGCTAACCTCAACAGGATATACTGCTAGTGTCTGTGATGTGCTCAGCTCTCCACCACAGACCAATTATAAATAAACAGTAGGCTTGGATGTTAAAATGGTAAAATGACCTGCAAGCCTTTGTTCCCAGAATACATTACATCCCACAAAGTGCTGTGATTGTAGCCGAATAACTCTGGCAGACAGGGAAGTGTAAAACAGACTGGCCAAAATGCAACAACCCTAATTAGTATGTGTCACTCTGACACCACTCTCCTGAGCATGTGGAGTGGAACTGATCAGAGTCCTGTGCTGCTGAGGGATGAAAATGCCAAGACAAAATTGGCAACAACTTCTTGGCTGCATTAAGATAAACTCTTCCCCTTTTGGCTAGGCTGCAAGGGGTGTTGAGGAAGGAAAGTAGGTATTGCCTGTGATGTAAAGGTGGGAGCTGAAGCTGGTAGAAAGTCAAGAACAAAGCCTATCTGGTGTGTTTCTTTTCTTCTCAGGATTTGACTGGAGTCTTCACTTTAAGTGGGAGCAGATTCCAATAGAGCAGAAGATGTCCAGGACAGACCCAACTCAGTCTATAAGGTAGCTATCTCTGATGGACTGCGTGCAGACCTTCAAATGCCTTTACTGAGCCTTTGCCTTTATGGCAGGGAGTGCAAAGGGTTGTTTTGCTGGGGACAACATTTCATTGTTTATACTTGATAAAGGCAAACTTTTCACGTTATTTCTAAAGAAATCTTGTAATGCAGCAATACCATAATTCTTCGAGTTTTGCTTCCTGAATACTATGTGAATAGCAACTATGTAGTTTCACTGGCTTGTAGCTGTGCTATCCCAACAAGCCACCTCTTCCTATTCTGTATTTGTTTCATGGTTTCCCGCAACACTCTGAATGCCTCCAGAAATCATTTTTAATTACCTCTGTCTTCTAGGTGAGGAACTAAGGAAAGAAGCAGCTAAACAAACACCTCAGGAAATGTAAAGCAGAGCTAGGAGCTTAATCTTGCCTATTAATTTGAGCACAGAATTAACCTTCTATCCTAAATAAGTGTGTCTGCACAAAAACAGATTGTGTTGGCTGCAGCGGTTGTTGCCAGCCTTGCTGCTGTGTGTGTGGTTCTGAGGCATGTAGAGCATGAAAAAATCCTGGTATAAAAAGTCACAGTACTCAGCTCCCTGTTTGTAACAGAAGTGCCATTTTATTCCTTTATGTAATTTGTAAGTCTGTGTTTTGCACTCAAGAAGTATCCAGCACTACATACAGCAAAACCACTCACACCATGTCTAGTTGGTGAACACAGCCATCAGACAATGCCTCCGTCATTCCCACACACTGTATGTATTTGTATAAATGCAAAAGACACAGCATTATTTGTGCAGTGCTTGCAGTACAGTCTAATAAAGGATGGGGAAGGATCTCGTGAGGGGCGTCTCAGCAAAGTAGGAACGTGATCAGCTGACTTCTGTTTTCCTGTTTTGAATGAGAGAGATGGTTAGTCAGGCCTGCACAAAATGTCCCCCTTCTAAAATGAAGATGGCAGTGATGGTGGTGCTGCACGCACATGAGTATGTGAGCTTATTTAATACGGGCTTGTGCTTTCTTTTCCAGAACCCCTGTCATAGCAGGAGGCATCTTTGTGATTAACAAATCCTGGTTTAACCACCTGGGAAAATATGATACTCAAATGGACATCTGGGGAGGAGAAAATTTTGGTAAGTTTAGAGTGTCTGGGGAATGACACACTAATGCAGACCATTTCCCAGTATTCGTCAGTTAGCAGAGCTCTTCTTCCAAGATCTGCATGTTGATAGAAGGTTACAGACATTGTCAGGCTATCAGCACTTGGGTCAGAATTTTATGTCAGTTTTGCACAAGGTAAACAGAGTCCCTTTGATATCAGGGCTATCGCTGTCTTATATGCGTATGCAGTATTGTATGAGTGCTTTTACAGTACAAACAAGAATAGTAATAAAAAGAACCTCTCTCCTAATGCTTAAATTGTTGCTTATTTTTGGAGAATATTCCTGCAGAGTCAGCCTCTGAGCTTCACCTGTGTAAAAGCTGAAAATCCCCAGAACAGTGAAAGAATTTAGGCTTTTGTCTGCTGCTGCTCATCAGGGAGCCTAGCACTGTTTTTTGGTGCGTATGTCCATAGCTGATGCTAAGGCAGAGCTCTCTGCAGTAAGTGGCAGTTACCTGCACACCCACAACTCTTCTTGTACATAGAGGTGATGAAAACCTTCGCTGAACTGCTTCATTCTCCTTCAAACTGCTCTCATAAAGCCTGGCAATGGTTGGGCCAGGCTGTGTGGGATTGGGCTGAGCATGCAGGGCTTGCCAGTTTTGCCTTGTGCAGTTTCCATTAAGTTAGTTGCCCCTCATCACTTGGCTGTTATCCTGCACCTTGACTCTTTTACAAAAGCAAGGCTCAGTGCACAGTGTGTATAATGGGGTACAATGGGGTCTGTCCCTGAGATGTGTTGCTACAATGACAGTGTGCTGATGGCAATGGGAAAATATTTTACTTTGTTTTTTCCCCGAAGCTAGTATTTGTTCAGCTCTTCAGCATAATATGAGGCAGTAATTCCATCAGTGGCTTCTACATTCAGCTTGTTTCTCTTATGCAGCAGATGAGCAGAAACCAACAATTTTACAACAGAAAGTTTGTTTTCCTTGAAAAGGTATTTAGTGCTCAATTTCTACTCTGAAAGAAATGTTTTCCGTACTTAATGGAAATCTAGTTTTTGTGATGAAGGAAAAGTGTTGATCATGTTCTGAAACACTTTTAACTACGCATTACAATTTTGAGTGGAAAGCAATTGTTTAGATAAGGTCACCTTTTGATGGGTGAGCTGAGAGAGTAGCTCTGACTAGTCTGGGTGGGTGAGAATGGCCACAAAGGCCATTTTCAATAAACTTTTCCTTGGAAACTTTTTTCCTGCAAGGAAACAATGTAAGAGAAGGTTTTAAAGGGCACAAAGCTGGAGAAGCAGGTACATAGGAACGGAAGTGGTTATCAGCTGTCAAAGTATTCTTCCAGCTGGATGTGAGTAGGTAAGAACTTTTTTCAAGTGGGGAAAAGGCACAGCAATAAAATCATTTAAAGCATATATGGGCAAGGTCGGGAGCTGGAAAATACATAGCAAAAAAATCTCATATTTTTCATTAGAAAAACAGATAAAGTCCTTACTACGTTATGCTTGATCTCCATTTTCTATTTTGTGCCAAAAATCTGCATCCTTTCTCGCCGCTGTTAAAGAATTGCCATTTGCAAACTCAGTCATGCAAAGTCTGTCTGTGTGCCTAAGATATGAGTATGAGGATTCTTCTTCGGAAATGGACATTGCTTTAAATAAAACATGCTAGCTTGAGAATTTGTTTTTGTTACAGGCCAGAATGAATCAGAACCTCATTTGAGGAGGGCAACTGCCACCTGGACATAATACCAGATAGAAACTTATGTCTTGTGTTTTTGCTGTTGTTGTTTTAGTTGTTCTTTTTTGTTTGTTTGTTTTTGAGTCCTTCCTCTCTTCAAAGCTGTAGGAAATATTGAGGGAGAAACTGCAACTAATAAGAAATGACACAAACTACAGACAAATGCTTAGAAGTTGGATTAAATACACCATCTCTTCCTCCCCTTCAAAAAAATCCCACAACCATCCAATCACCAAACAGCCAGACAAGTAAACTACCATGCTGTTTAAACAACCTTTCCCAGGAACTGTAGAGGAAAGCCAAGGAGAAAGATGAAGGGTGGGATGATGTTAGTGTGTGTGCGTGCTTTGAAACAGCCATTAAGTCTGGATGCACTGTTTCTTTTTTAATTTCTAAACGTCAGAGCCATAATTTGGGCAGGGAGACCACAAGTGAGTAAAACTTTTGAAGTGATCAGTCTATACATTCTGAGTCTCTTATGGCAGACACTTCATCTGAAATCCCAACCAATTACTCAGTTAATTTTCTTGGGGAGAGGACTTGCTTCCTATGCATTCATCTTGTTCTCTCCTTTCTCCTTTGTCTCCTAAACTCCTTCTCTTCTTCACATGATTTGCTTCATCTAGCAAATTCTTCATTCGTTTTTCTTCTACCCATTTTCAGGGTGAGTGAGTTGCAGAAGCTCAGAGCAGCGTGGGTGTGGAGGTGATCTTGATTTGTTACCGAATGCTGTCCTGAAAGCCTGACCACAGCTGCTAAGATCTGGTCAAATGAAAAGGCGTCTCACTGAAATGCTCAGAGGCCCAAACAGTGGAGTGGTATTGGAGAAGGCCAGGGCTGGAGTTGCCTCTGTTTTAACAAAGGGCAGGGGGATTTTTCCTCTCTTACCATGGCATCACTTTATCTGGTTTTACTTTGTAGTAAATATACCTAGAGCAGAGGGACAAGGATTTCAGGCACACTGCTGAGGTTACTCTTTTTGGAAATGCTGATGGACTGACTTCAACTCTATGACTCTCGGGTCTCTTCCAGAGCTCTCTTTCCGAGTGTGGATGTGTGGTGGCAGCTTGGAGATTGTTCCCTGCAGTCGTGTGGGACATGTGTTCAGGAAGCGCCATCCCTATGACTTCCCTGAAGGCAATGCACTAACTTACATCAAGTAGGTGGTAACAGCCAGGTCACCTTGATGTTGGGCATCTCTAAATCAGCCTGAATTCTTTATTGTCTTTCTCCCTGCTGACAGAGAACAACTTGTGGCTGAGCATCTGTTCTCAAGGGGAAGATGAGTTGCTGTTGGTCAATGCACAATGTTCCCTTCTCTGTTCCCTGTTGTTTGTGTTACTGCATCTTGCTTTTCCTCTCTCTGCAATGGTGGAGGGGAGCAGTGCCCCAGGGAGAGACCCTGGCCACCTCCCAATGACACATGCCTGGGTATCAGCAGTCCTTAGATGTCTCTGAGCTGCTTTCAAGTCCAGAGATCCTACTGAGCTGTGTGTGTGCTGAGATGAGCCCTGTGGACAACTCGCAGGACAGAGGGGAAGAGAAAAATGATGAGACCAGTGAAGTACTGGAGCAGAGTCCCAGAGAGGTGATAAAATCTCCGTTCTTGGAAATTTCAGAACTCAGGCAAGGTTTTGAGCAGTGTTGCCTAGCTGAAGTTAGTCCTGCTTTCTGCAGGAGGATTGGGTCAGATCGTAACTAGAGTTGCTTTCCAAGCTGAGTTATTCCATGGTAACGTTCTAGTGTGGAGAAAGGGAGCAGAATGGTGGTGACCAGTCAGACCAGTTACTTCTGCAGTGGGAGTGTATGTGAAAGAAATCATGGTAAACTCTGTTTTGTTGTGTTTTGTGTTTTTTTTTTTAAATTTATTTTTATATTCTGAACTGTAGTATCCCCACAAGGCTTTGTAGAGTTAACACATTCAGTCTAAATCTGACTGTGGTGCCTGCTTTATTTCATGTCTAGTGCTATTCCCAACTCCCCCCTGGCAGACAGGCCCTGGGTCTGCCCACATAGCACTGTTTGATAGGAGGGCAGGTTCTCCAGCAGTACTCAGCAAAGCATCCCCTTGTTCCCATGTAGGAACACTAAGCGCACAGCGGAGGTGTGGATGGATGAGTACAAGCAGTATTACTACGAAGCCCGGCCATCAGCCATTGGCAAGTCATATGGAAGGTAAGCTGCTCCCAAACCTCACTAGGAGGACTCTAGTAAGCCACTTCTTAGCAAGAAATAGTTGTTGGATCTTCTCTGGTTCTGAACGTGGTAAAGAGAAACAGAGATGCTCTGAATTGCTGACTTGCCAGGAGTGTTACAGCTCGAGTGTCTGACTGGCATGTTTTCTTCTAATTCACTTCATTTTTCCTCCATTAGTCTTCTGTAAATCATTTGTTAGGGGAAGGCCATAGTGAGCTGTAATGAAATTAAGATGCCAGGCTTTTTAAGGGGATAAGAATATTTTCTAATACAGTATGCATATGCTCTGGAAATGTGAGCTGTGCAGTTACTAGAGCTTGATGTACATGCAGAATCCAGGGCATGGCAGAGCTAGCTGGCACTCATTGCTACCTGGTGTGCTCCCCTCTTAGCTGATGAGTGAATGAGGTGGTTTGCTCATTTTGTAAGGTTGGACAGAGCATGGCCAATGGTGAGACATCTTGTGTTGAAACACAATCTGGTCTCTAGCACCTTCTGAGCCCGCTTCTGTGAAGAACTGTTTCTTGCAGCATCCTAGATGAAGCTATCTGCAGGCCACATAAGTCTCGCTATTTTGGGCTTTTTAGAGTTGTGATCGAAAAATCAATGGGCACCAAAAGTTGGGATGAGAGGAGAGCTGGTTCTCTGTATCAAATGCCTGTGATTTCCGAGTGAATGTTAAAAACATCCTGGGAGGCACATGTATCTGTGTTGTATCCCCTGTGAACAAGTGACTGTTGTATCAGCCTTGTCAAATGTGATGGTGCTTCAGATGTGTAACTACATGCATTGGATAATGATGCATCTACTACTTATGTGGTGACAAGCAGGTTTGGTCTGGCCCATACAGGCTTATCATTGTACATCCTGATATTGCCATGACAATAGCTTTATCTACCTAATTTTTCTGTAAGATCTCCATAAATACGCCTGAGATATGGATGGCCTCTGTGGGCTGAGGATGTCAAGGAACGTGGGTGCATCTGAAAGTCCTTTCCAAGACACACTTGTAGCAGTATAGCTTGAAGAGGACAGTCCCTAATTTCACTAGTCAGTGGGACTGCTCAAGCAGAGTTCTTCAGCCATCCAAAGCCAAGGATGTCAGAGTTGGAAGGGCTGCTACAGCAGGCAGTTACAGGGCACTGAGTTAATTTCCTCTTACCTTCTTTCTCAAAACTGCCTAAGAAGAAATCGCTTTAGTTTTTAGGTTTGCAGTCCAACCTGAGACTACAGCTGCTGCCATGTCCCCTTAATTCTGGCAGCCACAAGGATGAGCCATTTGTGTATACCTTAAGGTAAATGCTTTCTAGGCCTTTCTAGGAGCTGATGGTTGTGTAAGTTTCATTGAATGCTTCTACAGAGGCACCCAGAGGCTGAAATGCTTTCTCAGTCTTACAGTGCCTTTACATGCACTGTGTTATTTTAACATTATAGAACCTGGACCCCAGCATCTTTCTGAACCAAAGGAAGTGCAAGAATTGCTCTCCAAAGGCATTTGTTTCTTTCTTTTCAATATTCCTCTCTTGCCTGTCTATTCTTCACCTCAGGTCACTGCTAGTGCTCTAAACCCAGTAACAACTAGGTGGGAGAATGAGCAAAGGTGGAAAACTGTACAGTCCCCCTCAGACTTCTTGACTGCTCTCAATCATCCTCCTTCCTCCTGGTCACTATGTGTGTCTGTGTTTTCAGTATTGCAGACCGAGTGGAGCAGCGCCGCAAACTGAACTGTAAATCCTTCCAGTGGTATCTGGAGAAAGTCTATCCTGAGCTGAAGTGAGTTTGATCTCAGTTTCCAAAATTCCTGAAGGAATTGGGAAGTGGTTTGCAACAAGAAACTGAGCCATGGAGCAGCAGGCAAAAAAAAAAAAAAAAAGTGACTTGGAAAAAGGCTTGGAAAAGATCTTTGTTCTCCTGTGTGGTTAGAGGGGGCTGTGCTTCAGATGGGGACCAGTTATGCTCTTCTAAGTATGTAAGTGCTTTGTACTTCTTTGTTTATTAAGTGCCTTAAAACAGTTATTCTACTTCAAGGGTTCCTGAGAAAGACTTGATTCCAGGAATAATTAGACAAGGAGGAAACTGTCTGGAGTCTTGGGCTCAGGATACCACAGGGAATACGTTGGCTGGCATCGGAAACTGTAAAGGGACAGTGAACAATCCACCTGTTACTCAGGTAAGATGGGCTTCAGCTTGGTGCTTTCCTCCTTCCTCTGCCCCCTTTATGTATTGCCAGTGATTGAAAAGGTATCTCTGGCCTTTTTGGATTTGTACGGAGATGAATAAAGGAAGAATTTGGCCCTATTAGTGGTTTTAGTAGTAAACAGGAAAAGAAGCTGAGGCCATCTCAGAGCTCTGCTGTCTCAACAGACACAACAGTTAGGCACTGGGTAGGAAGGATTTTGTCACTCAGTCAGAGGCAACAGGTAACACTTGAACGTTCAGAGGCCTGACTAGTCTGTGCAGTAAACTCATAGCCAGAGTTTGAATTGCATGGTGATCACTACTTAGACCTCTACCTCTACTCATGGCTTGGATATGCTCTGCTTCATCTCCTGCCCTTGGGGCTATGACTTTCCTATGAGAACCAGTCCTGGGGTGTACTTGGCTGGTACCCAGGCATGCAGGCTAAGAGATTTCTCCAGGGTCATAAACGTTTCTTAGTCCACCACTTCAGCTGTAGCTGCAGATGGTTTGAACTGTGTGTTTTGCAGATGTTTCAGTGTAATGCCTTAGCAGAATTTAAATAGACAAGACCTCAGCTGCAGTAATTTGGTGCAGCTACTTTAACAATGGAGCTGTGATGGTTCATATCAGCTGAGGATTTATGCTCAGTCTCTTCTTGTGGTAGTCTAAGCAGCAGAGAAGCAGCTTGAGAAAGATAAGTGTCACAGCAGGATATTTTATGCCAGAAAATACATATTCACATCTGTTAATTGTTGGAAACCGGTTTTCAGCCAGAGTTCAACATGCCATTTAATCTTACTCATTGTTCCATGTCATTACTGTTTAAAATCTCCAAAATGTACTGCGTTTCTGTTTCCTGTTTGGGGAATATATAATGAGAATATTTGATTGGGTCAAGCATCCTTCAAGTGAGAGAAGGGAAAAATGAAGTCTGAGCTTTATATGTGCTGGTGATATTTGTTAGCCCATGGATGTTGTTGCATGCATTTTTCTTCATTTGGTAATATATAAATCTCAGTTACTCATTATAGAACGTTTGTTATGTAAAATATGCAGAAGCAGTTGCACATCATGTAAATCATGAGGCTGGTGGCCTCCATGCTATATAGGCCTGACTCTGTAAAGCTGCAGAGCATGGAGTCGCAAGGGATCCAAGGTTAATCAAGCAGCTCAGAAGGTTAGAGAAGCCAGCTGTAGGTTTTGAAATAGTCATGGTGTGTCAAGACAGAGCATAAACTTCTGATCAGTCTTCCCAGGGAGCCTTTGATAAGTGTTGAAGAAAATATTCAGATTCTTGTACTATCTCACAGGAGAAAAAAGGAAGAAAAAAAAACAAAAAAACCACACAAAAAACTTGTCTCATTTTGTCACCATTGTGATCATAATGGAACCTTTCTTTTCCTCTTTCTTTCGCTGAAGGAGTGGGTATTCAGTGACCCTCTAATTAGACAGCAGGACAAGTGTCTTTCTATTACCTCCTTTTCTACTGGCTCTCAAATCATACTGGAAGCCTGCAATCAAAAAGATGGCAGACAGGTAACTGTGCACCTTTGTTAATCTCTTCGTTGTCTCATACCAGTGTTCCTACAGCAGTGCAAACCCAGTACTACCAAAGTGTGTCAAAGTCTCTGCTGTCTCTGCATCTCCCTCTCTGGTGTGCTCCATATGAATGGATGTATGATGTATGAACGGATGTATGGATGTATACTCCATGCGAGCATCCAGCCCAGTGGCATCCACCTCACTTTGTGGATACGTGCACATACAGGCAGGTCAATGCATGGGTGAAGCACAGCATCAGGGTGGGGTAGATAAGCAGTAAATACTTTGAGAGACCTGAGAAAAGAGTATCACGATAGCAGTGCGTGCTATCATTTGTTTGCTTGCTTACCAGAATAGAATAGTTCAGCTGAAAATGCCTTTCAAAGATCATCTGGTCCAACTGCCCAGCTACTTCAGGGATAATCAAAAGTTAAAGCATATTAATGAGGGCATTATCCATCTAGAAGTGAGAGAACTGTGTTCTTCGTGCTTTCTTTGGATGTGTGAACAGGCATGTAAAACTGAGTTTGTACAATTCATTTGAGAAATATCAACTGGCATAAAACAGTATATGTTTTGGAAAATTACACAGCAGCACTGTTGGCTTTGGAATGTTCCCAACAAAACACAGATCTCTGATTTGTCAGGACACCTAATGCACTTTGCCTTGCAATACAAGGTAAGAGACTGTCTGAGATGGGCATGTTGCTCTCAAATGTATGTGATATGCCTTTTTTATCAGGACTGGTCAAAATACAGTGTGTGACAACAGCACTGGTGGACAGTGAATGGACAGGGCTTGCTTCATCCCTAGTTTTATGCTTCCCTCTATAGTGAGAGAGCAAATTCTCCATCATATAAGGCTATTCTAGCTCTGTGCTTTCCAACACGTCTATTGTTTTGGTAGCCCAAAGATAAAAAAATGGCTCAGCTTACTACTAGTCTACAGCAGCGACTCTTTTTGTCAGTATTTTTTTAATGCTGTATGTATTTCTGATTTTAGTTCCTCCTGAAAGTAGGCACTGAAATCTGGTCTTGCTCATGTGTGGAAAGCCTGTGTAGACTTTCCCCTGGAGGTCTGGTTAATATAGAAAGGTCTTGAAGAGTTGTCACCGTGAATATAATGGGTAGACACTTAGTTTGGATTAGCCTTGCAAGGATATCCTAGGTGGGCTCTGCTTGCCTGCTCCTTTTTCCTTTTTTCTTGTTGATAACCACTCACCCTCTTGCTATATAATTAGGTCACTTAGCTTCCTCTTAGATGCCTTGCAGCATTTTCCTCCCTAGCAGCAAAGAGGACTCTAGCAGCTGCCAAAATCAACTCTTTCCCTCCTTCTGTGTCATGGAAGGACAAGGGCCCCCTGGAGGGGTGTGGAGTGCAGGCTCTATTAGCCAGAAGAGAGATTAATCCACATTTACACATCAGGTTCATTCTGCTGCTGGAGTGTCGGATTTATTGATCCTTGATGTGGTGATTATATACAGGCTCATTATAGAGACACGCAGGATGTGATCTGTTGTTTTCCATTACCTTATGTGAACAAACTGCACTTAAATCGAGGACTTGACCTGGCAGATGATCTAGCCAACTGACTGTAAGCAAAGGGTTTTGTTTAAGCATTTCAAACAATTAGAGACCGATTTGATTCACAGCTGCCATTTCCAAATCCTGCTGTGGCTGTATGGATGAGGTGGGGATGAAGTGGAAGAACAGCATGTGAATTCTTAATCTAATTAGAGTTAACATGCTCTGAAATTTTGGGGTTGCTTGGAAGTCAGAAAATCCCATTTCAGATTTTTACTTAGAAAACCAGATCCGCACATAGTGCTCAAGATTGTCACATTCTTGGGAAATGTTGCCATGGTATTTTCCTTCCATAAATACGACAGTAATAGTAGTTAATATTGGATTTTAGTTAGTTAAAGTCAGTCATCTTTGCAAACTGACCCATTCTCTCTCCTCTGCCTCGCTTCTAGGAGGACCACATGCATCTACTGCAATGCTTTCTGCTCATTTTGGGAACTGACTTTCTTTGCCAATTCCCATTTAGAGTGGGAGGTGAAACTAATAGCTCTTACAGGGGTCATCTGGGTTAGCAAGGCAGGGTTCTGGTACAAAGAAACAAGACAGAGAGAGAGTTTTTTTTTCCTCCTGAGCTGGCAACTTGCAGAACCCTGCCTACCATGTCACCCAAGCCCAGCTTGCAGTATTTACGAAGTTCAATTTCAGGATGACATCAACTGCTATGAAACCTTAAAGCGCTAAATGGAACAGCAAAGCTGGGGGAACCAAATTCCCCTAGTTTACAGCTTGGCAGGCTCCCAATGGGTGTGAGGTGTTAGTGATGGGGCATAGCAGTCTTTTCAAACTACGCATAGGTGTAGCCATTCCTCAGTTCAAGCGAGCTTCTCAGAACATCATAGAGGCTGACTAGGGATCAAGGAAGGGAGTTGAGCTACCTCAGAGAAGTGGAAGTGGCAAGCGAGAACCCTGAGTGGAAGAGAGTGAGCACATGTGTTATCCCAGGAGAGGATGGCAGCATGATGAAACTCAGGTTTGATCATCTCTGTTATCACTGTCATCAAAGGTCTTTGGTGGAAGGCATTTGGGCTTTCCTGGATTTAGATGTCATGTTTATGGCAGAGTCACTCAAAAGCCAAGATCAAAAAAGCCTACAAAATGTAGGACGAGTGATGGCTTTGTTTGTTGCTGTCACCATAGCAGGTTGTTCAGATCTTTACAACAGCACCATAGAGTTCCTAATGCTGCTTTCTGCTTTCAGATGTACTGAATCTGTGCCCATGCTTACACAGCTGTTGTGCATAAAGCCTGTCCACAGGGAAGAGAATTTTGTTGTTTTTTCTTGAGCGCTAACAACAATCTCATGTCCATCTGACATATATAAATACTCTTGCAGAGGCTTTAAAGTATTATGAACTGTATTTGTGGAGTATTACCTCGAAATAACTCTAGAGTCTTGCAGACAGAATGATGCTATAGACAATGCTCCAAATGTAGATGGTATTTTATTCTGTTAGGCTCCTTCCTTGGGCTAAAAGGAACCAGCAACAAAACCTATTAGCGCCATGATCCTGTTGATCACTCAACAGCAGCAGCCAGCTCTGCTAGCACAAGACAAGCCAAGAGCTGTTGTGCATAATCAGAACTAGATTTCAAAGCAGATGGATGTAATCCATAATGTTATTTGGAGAGCAGCATTTTTTACTTGAATGCACAGTAAATTATTGCCTTTAGCTTTTGCTTTGGCTCTGACTGATGGTGGGAGTGGTATTTTAATTTGTGTTATAGTGAGGACAAATAGAAGGCAAAGTGAAAGTCAGACACTAAAACAACAGAATAAAAATGAGAAACATTGGCACAGTATTTCCCAACAGAACAAGAAACGTTCTGAGAAATCTTGTTAAACAGCCACATTTCATGAAAATGTGCTGAAGTAAGTGAACCCTGCCTGAAAATAAGGACATTTGTTTTTCTGGTGAGACACCCAGTATATGAAATGCTGTGTGCCTTTCGATGTGATTGAGAATTTTTTCCCACCTTGCTTCTCAGTGTCTCCTATTACCTGGGTGCAAACAAATACAGCTTCATACAGACTTTCAGGGAAGAGGAGTGAAGACCCGTCTGTTCTGGAAGCAACTTACTCGGCAACTTCATGATAATAAGCAGATAAAACGTTCCTTGCAATATGCCATAGCTTGAAAGCAATTTTTAGGAAACAAGATTTTCTCTCAGTTATGCAAATTTAAGAGCTCAGAGTTGGAGATAGTACCTCCTGGATGCTGGTGTGAGCTTTTCTATCGGACTCTCTCTGCTCTCTTGTTTAAAAATTAGTTCGTTGTCTTCAACACCAGCTTCACATTGCCCATGGCTCTGCAAATACATTCAGTTATCAGTTCTCCCTACGTGTCTGTCTGAAGCATCTCTGTCCTAATCAGCAACATCTGCTCTTTCCAGCTGTGTTTCCTGAGCTTGGCCAACTCCGTTACATTTTCAGGGTTACATGGCAGTTGTCAGGAATTTGAAATAAATCTTGGACTGATTGGATTGCTGTGGGTTAAAAACCCTTTTGATTATCCTGAAAAATTACAATACTGTTAACACTTTCATCCCTATATATTAGGCTGCATTTCACCAACTGGTAGATGAGAAATTACTGTTTCTGGCTTTTCTCTTAGTGACTGCACGCTGAATTCTTCTATCCAACAGCCTCAAGGAACTTTACATGGAGTGAGGAGAGCGGAGAGAGAGGCAATATTTCAATCAAAATATTGTTTCTTTTTTTCCATCTCCACTCCAAACCTGCTGTAACCAGTAAACTGTATTAGCTCCATGTGCAATGTGGGAGACTGAGAAAGATTTTTCAAGCCAAAACTTTTCCTAGCTCTTCCAAGATCTTCCCTTGTTCCAAGCACAGGCCAGTCAAAGCCATCTGTGGATAAGAGAGGAGAAGACTCTCAGTAAAGTTTGGCTGTGTATACAGGAATTAACTATTGTTTATACTTTTTTCTATTTTCCCTAAAGATGGAGACCATCACTGCAATTTATAAGCTAGCTGTCCAGGCACTGATTGTGGTCATTGCAGAAAACTGAGCCTTCCCTGAAGGTGTTTGCATTTTGGGCCTCTCCTTAAGTATAAGATCAGCTGACTAATTTAGACTTTGGTGCCCAGCTCTAAGGGGACTGAAGGTGAGAGACAAACATGTAATCTCCTGTTTCCATCCATTCCTACTGCCTGTCTTCCTTAAGAGTGTGAGATGGAAATATGTCCCTCTACGGTCAGCTCCTGGGCTGTTGCTGGCAATTCTATGGCAATCATGCAGCGAGCTCATATGAAAGGCTCAGGTGCAATCAAGGGAGCTTATTGGGTTTGTCATGGAGAGCAGCAGAGCAGTTTCTGAGCAGGATGGGCAGCTGTCCATCATTTTGAAAATATCACCTCTGAGAAATGAAGGAGCCCTATTTTAGCTTTGACTGTCAGTATGCTTTATAATAGCTTCATGCATGGCACCTGCCAGAGCCTGGATGAGGTTCACATTTAATTCTCTCACCTTCTCAGTGTTTGTCCCCTCTTCCCTATCCTTACCACCCTCTGTGGAAACAGAGGGACCTAAAGTGACTGGAACTGTACTGCTCACTGGAAGCTGATTGATTTGGTATAGTTCATTAGTAGCAGAAATTGTGCTCTGTTGAGTGTTTGCTGGTGTCTTGCTGTGTCTGTGGCTGTAGACTCTTTCTGCAGGCAGCACGGAGGTTGTCTGCTCAGCATGGAGAGACCACACAACAGCAGGTCTCTGATCTGGAGCAATAATGTGTGAGTCTCCCACAGCTGCCAGTTTTCTCCTGAGCAGTTGGGGAAAAAAAGAAGAAAAAAAGCATCTCTTGAACAACTACAGAGGTAGGGATGAGGATGGAGGGCGAGGAAGAGCTTCCCTCAGCACACTAGGTATGCTTTGAAGCAGAGAGTTGGAGAAGGGCAAAAGACTCTTTACACAAGTATCTGTGACCCTGAGAAATGGTGATAGGCAGGGGGGCATTGCACAGAGATAACACCCGCTAGGCAGCATGTTGCTTTATGGTATTAACTCTTCCTCAGCTCCTTGCAAGGAAACTTCTTCCAGATGAGAGCCAGATGGCTGTGAGATCTGTGTAGACACTGGGATGCAGCAGCTGGTGAGCGTATTGGAGGCTCCTCTGTAAGCACAGACTGTTTTGGGTCTTCCTTTGCATCACCATTACCTTTCTCTGTATACCTGTTAAAATCTTCTTCTTCCTGCTGTACAAACAATTCTCCTTCAATAGTATCCCATCGTTCAGGGCTAGCAGCCATGCCAAAGTGATCTTCCCCCTATTATTTAATCTTGAAGAAGGAATATGAGATACAAAAGTGATTTTACTCCAGGATTTGCAGCTGCCCTGCTCTCCAAGAAGCTGGACCAGAATGCAGATCTGAAGGAAAGCTGACAGCAATATGTGAATGTACCTGGTTGTCTTAAAACACACAGCACATGGCAATCTCTATGGCAAGCACATGGCTTGCTGTGTTACTTACCCAGGAATCAAAATGTCAGCAGGTTTTGACATTGTCTGGTTATCACAGGATTTTTTTTACTCTTTTTGGGTGGCATTTCTACAGCAGCCTTCAGGCCCATCAATGCTGCCAAGGTGTTTCTTTTCCCTCATCAGTCACAGGAATTAGCCACAACATCCTCCCAGTACCCCTCACCTGTTGTCTGATTGAGTCGCTTGCGACAGAGTGATGGGAAAAATACCAGGAGCCTGTAGCACTCAATCTAATAACCTGCTGGTCCTAGCTGTGCTCCATGGGAGGGAAATGGCACAGCCTCACCTGGGGGCTCCTAAGTCCGCAGACTCATTTCTTTTTTTCTTTTTTTTTCCCTCTATGCTATCACCTTCAATGGTCCTGATTCTTCCAGCAGAGATGGAGGGTACTGCCTTTTCCCAGCAGAATTTGCAGTGCAAGGTTAGGAGATATGTTTTGTTTCCTGGAAAGCAGCAAAAACAAAGTAGGTCTTCAAGAAAGAGTTGTGCAGGGAGCTTTGTGAAAATGCTCTGATAGGAGCAGGCTCAGAGAACAGCGCTGCAGAAAGTGAAGTGAGGTGTGCTGAGCAGCTGTTGAATGGGCACTTAGAAACAGAAATGTTTGTAGGGGAGAGAAGATTAAGAACAATGAGCTGATGAGAATGCAGGAGGTATGATGAGTTTTCAGTATATTTCTGATAAAAATCTTGGATTTGATGAAAGAAGAGATACAATCTAGACAAACAGCAAGTAGTGTGATCTTTGCATTTGTGCATTGGAAAGAAACCGAAGGAGGGTTTCAAAGTGATCTCAGTGCCTAGAGGTGCAGGGCACAGAACAGTGGGGGAATTTATGAACATAACATACTTTTGGAAATGCCTTAAGTTGATTATTTTGTGTTGTCTGCCTTTTAGATGCTTCTGAACATCTGGTCCTATAGACCAGATGAACTCAAACTTGAGATATTATTAATACAAGAAAACAGTGCCTTGGAGATGCTGCCAATACCCAGATCTTCCAATTTCCCCACTTGTTGAGCTGTATTTGAGGTTTAAGCTCAGCATTTCTTTTTAAGCATGAAGGCACAGTTACCTAATTAAGTGGAAGTAATAGTGTACTTCTCTCCTCACAGAAGTGGAAGATGAAAGGCAGTTTCATTCAGCACTTTGTCAGCGGTCTCTGCCTGGAAAACCAGACTGGGAGAGTGGTGACCAACCCTTGCCAAGCAGACATACCTGGCCAACAGTGGGAGCTGCTGCAAGCAACATGATGGTAGCACAGAGATCTCCTTGTTTCTTTGTGCATGAGACTTTGGAAACAAAGAGGAATTTTTTTGTTTGTCTGACATTAAATGTTTTCATTATGCCCGTCAGCAAGCCACCATTTCAGCTGAGCACTTGGTGTTTTTGAGCTTTCAGAGAAGAAGCTATGGGTGAGTGCAGAATGAGGAGAGTTGTTGAAATCAGCCATCTGTCATTTTAAGATCTCCTTTGCAGCTGATGTCCAATACACCCAGAGAGGAGTGAGCACCTCTAATGCTCAAAGGGACCAGAACTGCCTTGCAGCTCTCCCCCTTTCCAGACCTTTCTCTGCATCCAGACTCCATGACTCTCTGTGCGACAGCTTGGACAATGCTTGTACAAACACGGGTAGCTCTTTGTCTTCCCTGGCATTTCACTTTAACATCATGCATCGTTCATGCATGTGTGCTGGTGTGCTGCAGTGAGGACTGGCCCAAAGAGGAGCCAGTGTGATAAGCAGAGGTGCAGGAAAGGAACTAGCAAGCCCTGAGAGAGGTTTGTAACACTTCTGCCGAGACCCACACCTTCCTCTACCATTAGCAGCTGCTCTTCAGCCAGATGGGCTGAGCTTGGGAAATCGGGCACAAGGCTGACCAACCAGATGGAAAAAGGCCAGCCTGTTTTAGCAGCATAACCAGGGATTCTGGAGGGCATTATTCCCTGCTGAATTCCTGCTTCCAGTTTTCTGTGGGTGGCAGACCAGCCCTGTCTCTCTGAGCCCAGCAGGACCTGGGTTTGGGGCACTGTGCTCCTGGGGAGCTGCCCCTTGATGGTCAGTGTGTACTGGTGTTCTGGGATATAAGGCAAGCCAGGGCTGTTCGCTGACTTATTTTTCTGCCTGCAGTACCTCACACCAAAGGCAATGTGTAGCCCTTGTGGGAATGGCCCAGTGTGATAAGACATCCAGTCCCTTCGTCCACTTGCTTTTCCCCCTCTATCTGAAAGAAGAGCTGAAAAGACCCAGAGCTGATCCACTTGCAAGGCCTGGCTTTCCTTCCAGGAGGTACCCTGTGGAGGTTGGTTGGTGAAGCTGAAACTGCCCCAGCACGAATACTGCCACAGTATAAGTCTGCCCTGTGAAGTGTCTCCTTTGTATGCTGTAAATACTGATGGCAGTGGTGTCTGTAGCTCACATCCCAGCCCTGTTCCCAGTTACCGCTCAACTGGGATGCCTATCAATGAAAAGAAAGGGGTACAAATAAATAAATCTCTGCTTTGGAGCTCAGTTTCGTAAGCCAACCTCCCCCCCTACCCCCCCAAAATCCTCCAAGGCTTATACAGGGGCCATCTTCGGGATATGTTTGTTTGTCTGTGTCCTTTCTAGTCAGGTATAGAAGAAGAGGAGGATCATTTGGGTTCTGAACAATGGCTGTGTTTGATCATGATTGTATCCCTTTCTAATTCTTTCTTGTAGTTTGGTATTATCCCAAACAGATGACAAAAGAACAGATACTGTTCTTCATACATATGTTTGCTTGTGCTCAGAAGTGCTTGTCTGAGAACTGGAGGAATTTTTTTTGTGTTCTGACTTGTTATTTTATTTAAAAAATGAAGTCAGTCAGGTGCCAGGAGCATTTTTTCTATTTCCACCTCCACTTTGACATCAGCTCACCATGTTGAACCAGTTAGCTGGCTGAATGACCTGCCTGCATGGGGAATGCTCAGGAGACAGTTCCTTTTGGCCCCGAGCTTGAAGCATGCTGCAGCTGCACTTGTGTGTGGGAGCAGTGGTACTGGCTGCAGAGACTTCTGTTTCGTTGTGGGCTTTTGGGCTGCAACTTTAGGAAGCAGGAAAGAAAGAAAGAAAAAACTTAGGAAAGAGAAAAGGCAGACAAACCTACTGTGAGAAGAGAAGCTATCCTACTAGCAACTACATTTTTAAACAAGAACTATGCTGCTTCCAGGAAATATCATTAGGCAGTAGGAGACACGAATGGCCAAGTTCTCAAACACCTGGCCTGAAAAGAATTGATGCAAAGACAGATGAAAAGCCATTGAACAGGTATCATATGTAAGCTCTGTGTACAGTGAAGTGCTAAATGATTAGTTATTTTCATCAAAATATATCCTCAGTGAACTATCTGAGCTTCCCTGCTCTCTAGTAGCTTATGGGTTGCAGCTAACAGTATGTTCACTTATCCACCAGGTACTGCTTCCTCCTTTCTTTGTCCCACTATATGTGTGCAGCTTTCTTGCAGTTCCTTCTTCATAACCAGACTGGGACCAAGACCCAGCTCCTCAGCAAACAATTCTACTGCTGCAGACCACATGAACTCTGCTTATGTACACCCTGCAAGCTCTGCGCCAGCCCTGGTTCAAAGGGCTCCGGTTAGATTGAGACAAAGGCATGCTGGTTGCTACCTTGACTCTGTGCTTGGCTCCAGTGCTAATTCAGGTTACCGATAGCTCCCAGGGCAGCAGTTCCTGGACCGGCTGTGTTGGTTTGCATTTCTCACGCTGCTCGCCAACTGGCCAAATGAGCTGGCATCTATGTTGGGCTGCAGGATGGACAGGAGAAGACTGGACATTGTTACTCAAGTGCTCTGGCCTGGAGAAGAACAGGGAAAAGCTGGGCAGATGCTAATACCGGTAACTCAAATTGTCCCCAAACTTTGGGGGTCCCAGAACCTCAAATGTTTTGAACATGTTATTTGAAGGTCACCCCTCCACTGCTGTACTCTGCTGGCAGCCAAGGCACAGCCCAAGGAGCATTCCTGTAGGCCTCTCCCATATCACCTTCGAGTCAATGGACTTTAGCAATTGCTGAGACATAGATGCATGACAAAAGTCTGCTTCTAAAGGTGACCAAATAAACTTTTCCTCATGATAAACAAAGGCCATCCAAACTCACTGCTGGCATGCTTTCTACTTCCCTAGGAGGTAAGGAAAAGAGGAGGAACGTCATTGTGCTTTTCCCCAAAAGGTCCAGCAACTTGAAATTACTCCAGTAGGGTTTTGGAAAGAAAACCAGCAGAGCCCTCAGGTTCTGCTTGGTGGTTTGTATTTCAGACACTCAGATCAGCAGCTGTTGCCCTTGTTTTTCTGTTTCTTTTAAATGGGCCCAAGATTGTGAAGACAGAGGTTTGCATTGATAATAAGAAAGCTGGTGCTGTTTCAGATCACTCAGCGTGACTTCATGTGCTATCATTCATGTGCCAATCATTGGTTTATTTAAGAGGAGCTGAAGCTGCTGTTGTACAGAAATCAATTCAGAAGGTTTATTTCCCCCCACTCAGTTGTAAGTTGCACTTTGCCGGATGTAATTTATGTGGAACCCAGATTTGTTTTCCCTTTTCTTTAAGAAAGCATGTTCCAGAATCTGTCTAATGCCTGGAATAAAACCCACTTTGAGACAAGTGTGTGTCAGCCTCTTCTTGCTCTCCTGGCTTCCTGTTGAAGAAAAGGCCCCTTTCTCATGCCTGGTCCCTGTCCCTCACCAGATTTATGTTCCCAGCCATGTCCCAGCCCTTTGCATGAAGGATGTTAATTCTTCCCTTACCCCCTTCCTGGAGCTTTCCATGCTATCAGCTTTCCTGCTCCTTATAAGCTTCCCAGAGATCTTTCTGATGCCTACAGCTCTAGGGGAGGGAGCAGCACTGCTTGCTGGTACAGTGCTGTTGGGCTCAGGTTCTGTGACTGCCAGTGGGCTGGTAAAACCTGCCCATACCTGAAACAAATTGGCAAAAACAGCCAACAGTGCCAATTTGGAGCCTCCTGATGAAAAAGTTTGTGTATCTCCCCCCCTGCAAGGGGCTTTGCTCCTTTCTTGTGACTTCTGAGCATTTTAGGCAGTAGCAAAGGAGTCTTGGAGAACTGTATAGATCTTTGCCTGTGCGTGGTTGGGGGTGCTGCCCCTTCTGCTTAGATCCCACTGGTGACTGAACAGTGATCAAAAGCAGGGAAGAGCCACGGGGTGCTGGAAATGGCACAAGTGGCACTGGGTGAGTATTCTCTGAGTCAGGAACATCCCATCCACATGGAAACAGCAGCTTCTGCGTGACATCTCGACAGAAATTCTGCTTAACAAATCCAACTCATTAAAACAAGTCCAACCTGATCTGTGTACTGCATAGTAGAAAAGGAAGAATGAGAGAAAAGATAACAAAATAATCCACTTGGGACAAAATTGTGTTTTAATAGGATTTTGGTGGAAACCAGCTGCTCTGGCTGCCATTTCCATGGAAACTGATAGAGCAGCGCTGCTCACTGCTGCCCACGGCTGGGCTGTGCTGGGCAGAGAGCTGCCCAGGGACACTTGGATTTGCAAGTGTGAACCAAATGCCATGGAGCTGCTGTCCTTAAGGGCCCCTCTGCACCCACAGAGTGCTGCAGCTGTAGAGACCCACTGGGGAGAACATGCACTGTGATGTGGCTAGCTCTGCAAGCACAGCAAAGGGTGAGGGTATGATGCGGATGCTTGGTATGGTTCTTCCACAGCTCCTCTTGAGGGTTCACTGCAGTGAGGCCCATCTTTTGGGGTTCTAATTCTCTAAAATGCTGTTGTGTGAGGTTTGCTGTGCGTATTTTTTTAGCTAGAGGCTGCAGGCAATAATGCTGTTGACAAGGACAACCAAATGATGTCAAAGTCCTTCTCATTATCCCGAGCTGAAGCATCAAGTCTGCTTTCTGTCTCTGCGAATGAAAGCAGTGCTCAAGGAGCCCCACTTAGCACTGGAGCACTTTCCAAGGGAATCAGCTGCTCCAAGTTCCTTTTCCCCTCAGCAATCTAAATGCTAAATAGATCTTTACAGTAATTACCATATCTGAGATGAGGAACATTTTTCCCCTGCAAACACCTGATGCTCATTAGCAATATTTAACCTGTCAGATGTCACCTCGGCTTGCTCTAAACTTTCTTGACGGCGTTTGTCAGCTGTCTGCAAGTGCTGAGTCTCAGCTGAAGCACAGATCCTTCGCACAAGAGAGAGAGGCTTTGAGTTTCTGGGAACACCTCCCATTTGCTTTCCCTCTGGTGTAGATCATCTGCAGATTTTTCATGGAAAATATTTCAGAAGAGCCTCACAAGAGGACATTTGGTGTTTTGCACCCTATTCCCTCCCACCAGACCCAGAGCAGCTGTGTAACTGGGTGAAATGGGGCAGATTGTGAGGGGAGAGCTCCCTTTCCCACTGTGAAGGAATTGAGAAATTGCCTGATGTTGAGCCCTGTATTTTGGATAGGATACTGTATATTCCTCACATAGCTTAATGCACACTTCTTGAAAGTCTTAATCAAATGCCTCATTTGAATAACGCGTGCTTCATTACCACAGGGGCTCTTTATCCTGTAATGTACTATGAACATCTGGAGTTAGTGGAGTTCAGGAGACCCTTCCATGGGTGTGCTGCACATGGTGATGCTGTTGTCCAGCTTTTGCAAAGCCCAGTACACCACACAGCATTGATAGAATGGGCTGGATAACCTCCAAGGCTTTCGGTGTTGCTAAGAGAAGCAAGAGCTGCTGTAGATGTTCCCACTGAATTAGATAAAAGTCATCCCAGAGGCTGTGAGCATGTGTGGGAAGGGCTATGTGGGGCACTGCTCGTACCCTGAGGCCCACATCAGTGATCTCTGCAATCAGAACTCAACTGGACCATAATTCCAGCAAGCCAGTGAAAGGGAGATAGCAGGAGACTACAGTACTTGCTGCATCTATGCATGACCAAGCAGATTCTGAGAGCGGGGAAATGTCTAAGAGGTTTTAAGTGGATCAATATTCCCTTCACTCTCGTTGCTAATTGGGCTTTATTGCAGGGCTCTGATTCATGCAGTTTGTTAAATAGACTCAGATGGAGTTTGCACAGCTGAGCTAATGCTCATAGGGCACAGTAGTGAAGCAGCAGCAATTGCTAAGGCCCCTAGAACTCATATAGAGAAGTAATTGCAGGAGCATTAAAGTATTAGCCTTCAATGAGACAGGGATGTGGGTAAATTGCTATTATTAATTGCTTTTTAGTTTACAAAAAAGTCATCTATCTGCTATGTTAACTGTTGCTTTAAAAGTCAGTCAGTGCCATGAAGTAGATCAACTGATTTGTAGTGCTGCTTGTGCGCTGAGAGAAAGGTTTTCCAGGTCTTCGGGTGCTCCTCAAGCAAGCAAACAGCTTTTACAGTCACTGCATCAGCAAGAAGACATCACCACCTGTTCTCCTCACCACAGCATACACAAAGCCCTAAGAAGTGATAACAATGAGGAAGACTCAGCCTGTGGCAACTCCTTGCCTTCCTTGGATCTGCATACTTAGAATCATAGAATTGCAGAATGGCTTGGGGTGGAATGGACCTCAAAGCCACCCAACCCCATGCCATGGACAGGGCTGCCTCCACCAGATTCTGCTGCCCAGGGCCCCATCCTATCTGATTTTGAGGGCATCCACAGCTTCTCTTACATCTTCCCTGTAGAACATCATCTGTACAAAATGTTAGCATGTAAAAATGTAAAAATTAAAATCAAAACCTTGTAAGTGTGTATCTGGTTGGATAAAAGCTCTGCCTGATCTCTTAAACTACTTCTGTCAGTGACCAAAACCAGGGGGCTGGGGGAAGATGTAAGAACAGGGCAATTGTATGGTGCTGCTCTGCCAAAATGCTCTCAAGATATCCTTAATAACTTCGGATTTATCGACAGCTTGAGCCAGGGATAGCATCCTCGAATTAACAGCCTCTAATGGATTTCTCTTTACTGAGCTTGTCTAAATAATTAGGAAGAGGGGTATGCTTCAGTCCTTAGAGAATCTTCTTTCTGCTTTAATTAGCTCTGCTTGTTCCTAGTTATGGTGAGCTGGGGTTTCATGGAAACTAGGGCAGGCAATGCCAGCTGGGTCAGTGCACACATAGTGAGGGCAACGGGGAAAGGTGGAGTTGGACCCAGGTGCTCCACATGGAGCTGGCTCAGCTGTTACTGGCCTGGGGTCTGGATTTTACTTTTTCATGGCTCCAGCAGCTGGAAGAAAGCCTGGGCAAGTCACAGAGGAGGATTTTTTCAGTCTGAATTACCTGCCAAGTACCTTTGAAGCTAGACCTTTCTCTCTGCAATGAGATTTATTAAAACATCTGACTTCTAATGGCAGTATGCCTGTAGTCGTGACTTTTCTACTGAAACAGTTTAGATGGAGAACTCAGATCTGTTAAAACAAAAATGCTTTATTTGAGGTGTCTGCATAAAAACTCTCTTGCTGTTCCTCCTCATGAGCCACCAGTGCTTCTGGGCTCAGGGAGTATTGGGTCTGGGCAGTGGAATGGACCGAAGGTAGCATGCTGAGCAGGGGGCTGCCCAGGTTATGCAATGTGCTAACGAGATGATTGTTCATTAATTAAAAGATAGAGGGAGATGCTTCCACCTGAGAATTCTCAGAGGGGAAGTAGTCCCTGGAGCGACTGCTGACCACATTTGGTGCCTTTCTCTCAAGGCACGTTGGATTAACGCAATCCATCTTCTGCTCGTTTCAGAGAGGCCTTAAATTCTTTGAATATCTCAGGTGAGTGCCCTAATTAAAATTAATTGCTTTGTTATTCTTGCATGTCTATTTCTAAGTCTTTCTAGCTGAAGTTGTTTCATTTTATAAACTGTTCATAACTGAAGATCATAGAGGCTGTACTGAGTTGCCATGGGCAATCAAAGGTGTTGCAAACCTTAAAAAACATACGTCACTTTAGGAGGTGTTAAATGATTTGCTCTTGGTTGAGATTAGGGAGATGATGTTACTGCAGTATAAAAGATTGGTCGCCTCATGTAGAGCTGTAGGTACCTGGAACAATTACTATATTGAAGATAAATGTAAGTAGGTGAAGAAGATAAAAATGTGAGAACATACTGTAAGGGGAGAACCTACCAATGAGAAATTGGTAATGTCTCAAAAACTGAGACAGAGAATGATTGATTTCCATAGGAGGTGAGGGAGGAAGCACTTGGAGAAAGAACATGAAGAGGCAAAACTAGCAAAAGTCAATAGAAATTGATCATAAACTCACCTTGACTGGAATCTGTGAGGACATGAATAAGCTGCAATCTGGAATAGCCAAACAAGCAGGTGGTGAAAGCTGTGTTGATTTGGCACAAGCTGAATTCTGGGGATGATGGGGATGGGTCTGAGAAATGCACTTCAAAGAGGAAAGTTGAATACTGACTGCTTCTTGCATGTTGGTTATATCTTGATGGTTCTACTAAGTGCCTGCTTCTCTCTGTGCTGTCACACATGGCCCCTTTCTGCCCTTTATTGTGTCCTCGAGCTTTTTCTAAAAGAACATTACTGAATTTTAGCCCTTTCATGTAGAAATACTTTGAGCAGTTGACAGCTGGAAAGGCACGTGGGTGTGTTTTGGGGGCAAAGATGTCTCTGGGTGGAGGGTGTGATGACCTCCCAGGACTCCTTGACTCACATGACACAAATGTGACACAGCTGCACAGAGTAACAGGCTGTGTGCATGTCACTGATTGCTGATGCTATGAGAACAGTGCAAAGTAACAGTTTTGTGTGGAAAGACTGTGGAGATTTTAAAGGGGGCTATAAGAAGGAGACAGGCACTTTAGCAGGGTCTGCTGTGATAGGGCAAGGGGAAATAGTTTCACACTAAAACCAGGGAGATTTAAGTGGGACATAAGGAAGAAGCTTTTTACAATAAAGGATGGTGAAGCACTGGCACAGGTTGTCCAGAAAGGTGGTGGATGCCCCATCCCTGGAGACATTCAATGTCAGGCAGAATAGGCTCTGCTCACCCTGACCTAGCTGTGGGTGTCCCTGTTCATTGCAGGGGAGTAGGGCTAGATGGCCTCTAAGGGTCCCTTCCAACTCATAAGATTCTAAGATACTGCAGGAATTGTAGGAGAACAGTCACTATTCTGTGTATTCTTAGAATTCTTGCTAACGCTTCACAAGCAGTGGCACTGATTGAGGATATGCAGCATGTAAGTTTTGCTTGCGTGTCAGTTGCAAACTGAGCGTGAATAGAAAGAAAACCTATAAATTGGAGCTGTGCCTGGATAAACTATTCATACAGGCATAGCTCAGATTACAGTGATGAGAAGACTAATTGTTAGCATCCACTGTTACTCTGTAATAAATCCCATTGGGGCTTATTTTAACTTCAATGGTATTCAGACATAGTGAAGATAAAACATTTATTAGTGTGTCAGAATGGAAGGCTGTCTAGAACTGCATAAAATCAAATTTCTCCATTTGGTGTATTTCAGTGGCAATTCATTTCCCTGCTACTCCAGTGAGTGGCACATTCCAATCAGCCAGCACTAAGAAATATTAAAGTAGACAACGTGTAGGCAAAGCTCAGAGAACTGATTAATATATCACAGCTTTAAAATAATTTTCTATTTAAACTGATTTGCCCTTCCAGTTTTGATAAGTAATTTGTGCTAGCTGAGTATGCATTTGCAATAAATTTTAAATCCTTCCAAACTTCAAGGCAAGCAGTGCAGACACTCAGTGCAGCTTGGGGTCAGTCATTGGCCTCAGCCACAGCTGCGTCTATGTAAAGCTCCTTGACCCTTCAAATACATTCCTGCACTCTCTCCACAACAAATACGTGTTAATGGCAAGGCAGAGCATTTATAACTTATTAAATACTTTAATCCAGAGTCAACAAGCAGACAACATTTGGTTCTAGCAGGCAATGAATTTTCACAGCAGTTGAGAAGCAAGAGCTTGAAATTACTTCACGCTGGTAATCCACTACCTGTAGATTTCCATTGTTTATTCATTCTCTTGATGGATTGTTTAAAGTGCATTGCTCCTAGCACAGCTCAGTTTGAATACAATCAGTAAATCAATACAATTTGCAATTCAGTGGAATTTGCAAACGTATGTAAGTGTTTAAGTAGTCTAAAGCTAAATAACTGGAGCATTCCCTCTTCCTTCCGACAGTAACTCACCTTTAGAAGCTTGCACGTGTTTGCAGTACATCAGGGCCTATCTCACTGCTTAGCGCTGGGTAATGCGATCACAACCGGCAACTTTGTAACTTTCTTGTCTCAATACAAGTGAAAAATCAGGTAGCTCTTCCAACCCAAACAACACTGTGAATGGTGAAGTCTCTTGCTGTTAAGCTTGTTTGTGAAGTACATCTATTAGTTACTTACAAAGATAACAAGGCGCACTTCTTTTTCCCACTATATGTGACAGAATTGCTAAGCGTGAGAACAAACTGATCCAGTGAGGATGCTGCTTTCCTGCTGTGCTCATGGTGTATGGTCTTGGAAGTCAGGATTTTAGACTCTTAGAAAAAAAAATAACGTGATGAGGCAAGAAACTGTACACAAAGGAAACTATATTAATTGCCTACCTTATTTCACCCTCAAAGAAGGAATAAAAAGTCAATTTTGCTTTTTACAAGCACCTCTTAAGTCTTCAGCATCCCAAAGGAGGCTGCCAAGGGGGATTCTTCTATGACCAGTGCTGCTAGTGTGACATCAAATGCAATTAAAACTTCAATCTGGGTGAGATTATGTCAGATCTAGGTCCTTGAACTAGCTGCAAGATTTTGGTCTGTATCAGGAGTAATAAAAATAAGCAATATAACAGTGTCAGGCATCCTCCTTGTCTGCCCCAGTCTATTACAAAGCAAGAGTGTGCAGTGGCATATGAGCAGGTCCTTCATGTATACAGCCCTTCAGGTAGTTTCTGAAACCGCATTTACGTGCTTGACTTTGTGTCCTTGGATCTTGCAACAGCCATTTATTTGAGGCCAAAATCTCCCTGTGGTTCAGGCTTTAATTGTAGGAACCATTCTAGTAAGTCAAGCTTGGCTAAGAAAGCACTGGAGCACTGGCAGATACAAGATGGAGTCCTATGTGACATGTCTTTTGGGGTGGAGTTGTTTTAGACCTGCACTACAATGATCAGGCAGTTAGATGATAGGGGGGGTGAGGGGGGGGAAAACTTGAAGGGGCAAAGCTTCAACAAAAAGCTTGGCTCAGATTATTTTTTCCTCCCTTGGAGAGTAATTTTTCACCTAACCTCTTAGCAGAGTGCCAATAGACAACTGTAGGTGGGTGTCAAGCAGGGAAGTAACTTTTAATAGGGTGTATAGACCATATCTTTGTATTAGAAGGCCAAGTCTACAAGTCTAGCTCCCAGGATTTAAAAAAAAAAAAAAAAAAAAAAAAAGGAATTTATATGCTGAAGACTTATGCACCTTAGAGTGCATTCAGTGTGACTTGATGCATTTAAGATGAGAATAGTGGAATTTTAACAACAACAAAATATTTACCACTAATAAACATCAAACACTTTAGCAAAGAATACATGCTACTTTACTCTTGCTATATAGGAAAATAAGCTACGCAAGATATTGAAATAACACTGCTGATGTTAATTTGAATGTCATTATTTGGGGCAATAGGTAGTGAATTATTTTTGTGTTAAGCAGAATTTTTCTCAGATTTAAGTAATCACATATTGACCTACAGCTTTGAAAATGTTTTAAATGAAGCATGTTTTGAAGTCAGTATATTGTAGAGATAAGGAATTGATTCAATCAGAGAGCTAATAGCTCTTATCTCCAATTTATACTTATGCTGGCAAAACTCCCTCTCCCCTCAATCAGCCTCAGGGTTTTTCTCCCTCCAGTCATTTGACTCCAAGTCTTCAGCAGCAATGAGTTACTTCAGTGAAGCTTTGCTATACACAGACCATTAGAACTCCGATTCTTATAAGCCAATGCATTTGCTGTGAGCTCTAACAGAATCTATTGATGTGATTTAGGAAGTTATGTGTGCTGGGGAGAACAATATTCCTTTAAACCTCCAAATGATCTTGGCTGTGTATGCCTGTTGATTCTGATTCTAGTCTGTACCACAGCTGACAAGTTTTGTGCTAATACAAGCACAAAGCACTAATCTAGCCTTGTTCCCATACTTGCTCTTTGGTCCATTATATCCTCCAGCACTAGTTTTTTTTCAGTACAGCAAGATTATAAAGTCAGCAGCGTCCAATATAGGTAGAGAGGTTATCATTTTGCACAGCATGCAAACAGTTCCTTATCTTTTGTAAAGAGATCATGGTTTGGGGCAGACTCCTGCCAAAATAATTCATTTTGCCTATTTCTTTCCTCAGGAAGTTTGGAAATGAAATTATTCATGAAGTTTGTGATGCGACACATTAGCCTGTTCTTAGCTATCATTTCTCCCAGAGAGCAAACACACCTGAACTTGATCCTTCTTAAAAGATATTTGTCTAGAGTGCAAAAGCAAGAGTTGCTGTGTTTCCCATGGATCCCCCAAGAAAGACAGTAGCTGAGGCTAGGCTGGAGAAGTTAACTGGGCAGACCAGAAATGAAGCAGCGATGTAATGCAGCAGACAACCATGATTCGGTCCATACAAGATTTAAGGTTCCTTCAGCAAATGAGCAAGAAAGGCTTAATTTGTTGTTTGGCAACATCCACCCCCCCCAACAAAAATTCAGCACTCAAATTTAACTAAAGGGTAGTTTATTTCCTGTTAAGACTGCCCCGAGGAAAAAACTAAACACTGAAAACCCCACAGAAGGGCACATACAATAAGTGTGGTGAAGTACAGTGTGAACAGCCCCAGGGGTTCAAACAAGGTAGGACCATTAGTTGACCAGAGGGGGGGGGGGGGGGGGGGGGGGGGAAAAACAAACCAAAACCAAATTAAAACTTTGTGGAAGATGCTGCACTTTCTTTTTCAATTACACTGGAAAAAAAGGTCGAATCCAACAAAATCCTTGCATCTCTAAGTCATTCAGGCCTGACTGAAGAGTTAACAAGATGGCAACAGGATGACTATAATACAAAACTTTCACTACTACACTCTGTACACACCTGTTGTCCAAGCCCTCCCCCAAACCCACGTAAGGATGGTGCCCCCATTATTTGCTTGCTTGCTGAGCCTGCCTGCGGAGGAGGACGTAGATCTTCTCCTTTATCCAGTCTTTATTGTATGGTTGGTATGTCTGAGTATCAGCACGGTAACTAGAAAAAAAAAAAAAGAATTAACATAATATTGGTCTATCCCATAGAACATTTACTGGAAAGACTTCAACAATTAAGTGTCTTCAAGTTCATAAGGCAGAAAGAAAGTACAGAACACGATATCAGAAGTGAATGATAACTGCCACTTATCAAAGAGATTTGTCCTGTTCCCTTACAAGCTACCCTGCAGATCAGTAAGAACCTGAAACAGAACTGAATACTGCAAAGACTATTAAGAGACTGCATTTTGCATTTAAATTCATGAATATAGCTAACTACTTACAGAAGAAAGCAAACAAAGCAATTTAATATTCTGAAGCTCAGGATTAGAAACTAATAGTCGCACCATGAAACATTTAATTTGTCCTAATGAGCCAAACATTCAGATTAACTTCAAGCAAGCACTTACATAATTTTTCATGTGTTCCTCTTCTATATGGATTTAAAAAAAATAAAATTAATGAAAATACAACTTTCCAGGAGTAAAGGAAGGCTAACAGGCAGATGGTAAATGATTCTTGTCAGCTGGCAGCAGAGATAAGCTTGCATCTAACCAACAATGACACTTCATAAAAAGAAAGAACCCACAGGTTAATTTTCTTTGCTGCTTGGGGACAGGTGATAAAAGTAGACTACTGGCAAGACTTCTCCTCAGAGCCAAAGAAGTTGGCTATGCAAAACACTGCTGAACTAAAGGAGGATTAGAATAAAAGATGAAAGCACTGTGAAGATTCAGACTCTCCTTTCCCCTTAGTCCACAAGGTTGAATGTTTTTTGACAAAGATAACATTTTCAGTGAATGTTACAGGCATTATTGAAGTCCCAGCCAGCTTCTAAACATGGTACAGGTACTTCTCATCATATAAGAACACTAAGATGGTCATCAAAAAGCAGCTAAGTGTAAATCCAGAATATTTTACAATTTTCACTTAAGAAAAACAACCCTAAGCACACTGTTTTTAAGAAAGCCTTCAAGACTTAAAAGGAGTTTTCATGCAGTTTTAATACAGTGTAAGAAAAGCTAGTTTCAGGAATTATTATTGATTTTTATTTATTTTTTTCTTTCTTTTTCCCAATCCATTCATAATGCTACACTGCAAGACCAGATAGCGAGTAATTTACAGATCTCCATGAGCACAAGCCATGTCTGGTACGTTATGTGCTACGTATGCCATCTGGTGGAAAACGCTAAGTTGAAACAGAATGTGGTGTGACATTAAGTTTGTAATCCTAATAAAGAAAGGAAGAAGTCCAGTAGAAAATATTTGCTACTTAGAACAAGTAGCTACCTTTGGTTTGTTAAATATACTAAAACAATGTCTTCCAACCTGCATCAGCCCAGTAGCATAACAGCAGATCTAACATGGCAGAAAGGTAACTTTGCAGAAATTGTAATAGTACTTCATTTATTCAAATGAAAACTTTGGTAAATAGCATTTGTTCTTAGTCACTATCAGTAACAGATATACCACGTGTGCAGCTAGATGCAAAGGAAAACAATACAGTGCTCATCTTTTAGCAGTTTTCTTTTTTTTTTTTTTTAAACTGGGATTAATTGGCAAAGATGGTTAACTGTGCAGCTGCAAAACACTTGCAGTGGGATTAAGACAACAGTACAGCTGTAGGAATGTCCACACTAGGTATGGACTGGCTTAAAAAGGGATCCTAGAATTTGAGCTTAGCAAGTGAAATATCAGTACGTGCATACATGTATCTTTTAACAATTGAGTGTGAGATGTGTACCTGTATTCCTACAGACAGCATTTCTGTGAAATCGGATAATGCTGTTAGCACAAACCATTACTCTGAACTTGTGCTATGGCAACTAGCCAGGATCTGGACTAATTGATTTAGTTACCACTCTAAATACTGAAATTTGGCATTTGATTTACAGTACAATCAAAATAGAAAGTGTTCACTATCTGCTTTGTTTGCCCACAATTTTAACACACCGATAAGAACCAGAGATTTTGGTGTATTCAGAAGAGCACTCAAACCATTAACTAGGGATCTTTGGATAGGGTCTTCAGTCACTTATTCAGGATTTACTGAAGTTTCCATTCTGCAGCACCCTGATCAAAGAAAACTCTTGGTTGCAAGTGACTTCTGTAGACTACCACCATACTGATAATACAGCCCTAAGCCAAATAAAATTCCTTCACCACCCTGCCTCCTTAACAATCAGGTCAACTGCAAACAAAGCAGATCCAGTCCCAATTTAAACAGGTTCCAGTGAGTTGTATTAACATGTGAGATTTATATGGATGACTTGTGAATTCTGTAAGCCACTGAAAGGGACTTGTACAACTAAACTTACACGAGACAGCTGAGATCTGCCAAGTCATCAATGAAGTCAAACAACTGGCTGATATCATATGTAATGGATGGACTGTTGGGATTCATTCTCTTCAAATGCTCTTCATACATTTTACAGACTCCTGCAGAGAAAAAAAGATTGTTAATATAGTAACATCAGTGGGGGAAACAAACAAACAGAAAATCCCAAAATAACAACAAAAGCCAAACAGTGGTATTTGCTGGGTTTTTTGGTTTGTTTGTTTTTCTTCTCCAGATATGGAACCACAGATATCAGCTAAGTTTATATGTGAATACCAAGAAAACCAACATTAGTGCATTCAGATTTTGTAGTTAAAATACTGTTGCTCTAGATACTTGCATTTAAACACAATACCATAAAACCAGGTAAGATGCATGAAAAGAAACATGTTCATCAGCTAGAACAAAAAGTTTTAGTTCTGTCACAGACAGAACGTTCTACATAATAAGTTCCAACTGAAACCTGAAATTCCTTCTGATGATTTTAATACAGCAAGTGCTACATTGATTTCCACTGTACGAGCACCTGAGAAAGTACAGCTACTGTCATACAAAGCTGCTCAAATCTCATGAAGAGGTCATTCTTGATGAAAGCGTCAAAAAGGACAAGTGAGGTAAGAGCAACAGCAAAAACTTGCATATGAATTTACATGAGTTTTATTTATGCTAGTCTATAAATTTGATTCAGACATATTTCAAAGTAATGTAATACAGTGAGCGTGGTGGTTTTACATGGCCTTTACTGTGTTTTTGTTTGTCTTTCAAGGCTTCGGGAGTTAATTTTTAACATTAAGAGAATCTTCACATTTTAAGTTGTAGTATTTCAATCTTCAGGCTCACTGAGTCTCTTAATGTCAGACAGGACTTTACTTCTGGTACATATGCCACCAGCTTGCAAATTATGTATCAGTTACACATAGTTTTACGCATTATGTCCAGTAGGGATCTTACCTTTATATGGCTAGCACAAAAAATTAGTAAGAGCTAGACTCTGATCCTGAAATGAAATGCATCCAGACAGCTCCGTTGCACAGCCCCACCAAAAATACTGCCTACTCTGATGAACTGAACATGGCTCAATCTTGCTAAGCCAAAAAGAAAACAAAGAATAACTATTTTTAATTTGCTAAAACGTTAATAAATAAAAAAAACATAAGATACTTTTGTAATGTTTTTTCCAAGTTACCGTAGGGAAAACAAACAACAGCTTATTCTCTTACTGAGAAAGTATAGGGATATGTTAAACAGGTTTGAACAACAGCTTTAGACTCCGGTGTCTGTACTCACCTTCCATGCACTCATTCACCGATTCATAATCGGCGTATGTTCGGCCTTCTGGCCTCTTGGTAGGCTGCACAAGTAGAATTGTGTGAGACTGGAAGACAAAACAAGAAAACACCACATTAAAAAAAAAAAAAGTAGTGAAATTTTTACAGGTAATGCAAAGTTGTTTATCTGGAGAAGAAGCAATACTTCTACTTCTGGCCACCAAACTACTGCACAAACTGGGCAGCATTCAATAGCTGTTCCCAGTATTACTTTGTGACACTGCTGCACATCTTTGGTGTGTAAAGGTTAATTATGAGGACTAAGATGGTAAAGCCTTCTCAAAACTAACTGGGCAAGCAAATAACTCAAAAAAGTAGCATAATTTTAAAACACTGAGCAAGGACATACATTTTCCAAGTAGTACTTTTCATGTAAGCTCTGTCAATAACAATTTCTGCTTCCAGTCAGTCCTATCAATTCTTACAGAACTTTTTCAAGTGTGTACAATCACCAGTAAAGCAGCAATTGTATTGAAAAAAACAAACACACAAATAGTATTTTCTACCTAAAGAGAAAAGCAAGCCAAAACAGTTGGTGGATAGAAGCTATCCCACTGGTGCCATTTATTTACCGTATTCCAAATGCAAGCTCTAAGTGTGAGTTAAGTATCCTAACGAGAGAGCAAGGATGGAGTCCGAATTAACGCTGCTGTCTAAACACAAGCAGCTATTTGGAATTATTCAGCTCCAACAGAAGTTATATACCAAATCTTCACTTAGGAGCAAGATTGTTTCCCGAGAAACAGATGTGCTGATGTTAACAGCGAGTCTGCTGAAACTGTAATTATGGCACAGATAACCGCTCCAAATGTCAGCCTGCAAACTCTTTCTTCTGCAAGAAAGACTGATGATTGTACAGTCTGTGGCTTGCATTATTTCTCTAATAGTTTTCAATTGGGTGTAGCAAGTAATTTAAGCATCCGTGTAATGTTTTTGAAGTTATGCAGTTTGTGATCTGATTTACAGGTTACATGTCATAAAATTTGCAAGCACACCAGGAAACAGCATTTCTAGCACTGTTAATTAGATTCAACGCTTTCAAGGCTAACATATGAGGTGAGTATGCAACCTGTAAAATTGATGTAGGCAACCGCAGAGTTAGACATATTAGAAATGTATACCTAAGTACATTACCAGGTTTAAATTGAGCAGCCTCCAGTAGAAAAATCCTAACCCACATTTTAGGCAGACATCATTTTGGTGCTCAAACGCAATGACAGAAAAATAAAAATGGCAAATATTTATAGGGAACACGGTGGAAAACTATACTTATTTTTATACCATCACCGATAGCATTCCCATGCCTGGAATACTGTTTTCAGTTCTTGAAGTTCAGTTTCAGATAACATGGCAGGAGGAGGTTTGGAGGAACCCAGAAAGAAAAGCTGCAGGAGTAGGAAGAAGAGTTTTCCTCTATCAGAAACAGAAAGAGGAATTCACAGCTACACGCTATAGTGAAAATTGCACAAAGGAGATGAGTGCTTCTAAATCTGCTTTCCATATACTCTCAAGGACCCCAGATCTGAAATGAATGACCCCAGCCAGGAGTTGCTGGGATCTCACTGCTCCTAAGGGTGCTGTACTTGAACTGAGCGTCACACAACTGCCAAGCTTTATCCAACTATTACTTCCAGCAACAGTGTTTATATTTAATGTTCCCGGATGACCAGGCAAGCTTCCATAACTTGCAACTCGTGATCACCTGGAAGCATTTGACTAAGGATCCCTTGGGAACAACAAAACAGACAGGCTGTATCAGCCAATTCAGCACGCTCTAGTAAAGCTTTGATGTTTTAGGTATACATCTGTTTATCTCTTTCAACTAAATTCAGCATAAAAAAAAAATTAACTTTGAGAAAACTTAACAAAGCATAGATGTAACAGAATTGACTAGGAATTGAGTCATCCACACTGATCTTCTGCTAACTGCCTTTAAGGCCTGTCCACCTTCACTGGAATACTGAAATTGCTGCTCCTGGAATCAACCCTACAGCAGAATGAATGTGTGGTGCCTTGTTTCTTTCCAGACTTTCCATTTTTTTCACCTTAAGGGAAAAAAGTCACAATTTGGCACAATATGCTGAAACAGCCCTTCTCCCACCACAGATGTGCAAAGAAACGCCAAATTCAGAGATCTGAACGCTTCCTTCTTCGAACTATGCCCTGACCAGCTAAACACGTGCTTGAGAGACACTGGACAAAGATCAGCGGGCTTCAAAACTACGCTATTTTCTACCGTTTTTATCCTTATCGCCAGGAAAACGCAGAGCGGACCAGGAAAGGCACAAATAAGATCGCTCCATAAGACTAGGCGACGCTAAAGAGCCCGCTACAGCGAGCCGCCGCCATCCCCTCTTGGAGCCGTGGGGCGGGGCGAGCGGCGGGGCCCCGCAGCTTCCGTTGGCGCGCAGTGGCCATGGCGGGTGGTCCCAGCCCGCCGGCGAAGCAGCGCCACACAGCCTAACTCGAGGCCGCGGCAACGGGTTCCTCGCGCAGCCGTAGGGCTGCCCGGAGGACTCCCGGATCGCGGCCCGCTTAGGCTGCAGGGCAGACGCCCACCGGCACGTGGTGCTGCGTACTGACTGGCTGCCTGCCTGCCTGCCTGCCTGCCTGCCTGCCTGCCTGCCTGCCTGCCTGCCTGCCTCCCTCCCTCCCGCCCGCTGCCCGCCCCCAGCCCGCGCCACGATGAGGGAAGCGCTCGCGCTGTCCCCGGCCCGGTAGAGAGGCAGAAGGGAAGGGGGGCGCGGCTCACCATCACGCCCCGCTCCAGAGCTCCGCCGCCGACTTAGAGGCACTCGACGATCCCCCACAACGCCCCGCGCCCGCCGGAAGCGCCGCGCTAACGGCCGACCATAGAGGTGGTGGTGCCAGAGCGCCTCCACGCATGCGCGCCTCACGCAAGAGCGCGGGCGCCGCACGGCAGTGCGCTGAGGATGGCGGGAGAGAGGCAGGCTGGCAGCCATCTTTGGTGAGGGTGCCTCTCTTTCCCGCCTAGCCCGCCATCTTGAAGTCGGGAGGCTCGTGGGTGTGAGGACGTAGAGCCCCGGAAGGGGAAGTGTGGAGTGACTGAGGTGCCACTTGGCCTCTGAGGCAGCTGTGGGGCCCGTGGCACAGTGCGGCCTCCCCGCGGCCTCTCCCTGCTAGCAGCCGTCCTTCCGCTTGCCGCTTCCCCACACTCCCTGGGGACAGCGAGGCACTCCCGCCACGCCCCTTGCCTCAGGTGAGGGCCGCTTCTATTCCGGCCCGGTCTACCGCTCTTCGTCCCCTCGAGGCGCTGTCAGCGGCAGAGAGGCCCCGGGCCCTCGGGGCTGAAGCTCGGGACGGGCAGCCATGGCCGAGAGCCCCTCCTGGGACCTCGGCGTTTGCGCTGGCTGAGGCGTGAGGGCCGAGGTGGGACGGGTGCTGTTGAATTTCGCTTAAAGGAAGCGGACAGAGAGCAGCGAAATGGATGACTTCCGCTCCATCTGCCTGCTGTCCCTGGCCATGCTGGTCGCCTGCTATGTGGCGGGGATTATTCCCCTGGCCGTGAACTTCTCGGAGGTAAGAGAGCTTTGCCCAGTCTCACCTTAGCTGCTGTGGAGGGGTACAGTTTGCCTCAGGAACCACTGAGGTCACAGATTGAGTCACGGTGTGTCTGTGGGCTGCTCACTGGAGGTGCAATTCAAAAAACGTTCTCTAAACGCTTTGTTTTGGTTCACGGTTTAGTTCGGGCTTTGTGTTACTGATGAAGCAAACCATATCACTTTGGTTACAGCTCAAGTTGATGTATTGCTCCCTGTGTCTCAACTTACTGACGTGTGTTGTGGCTGTGTAAGGTTTTACTAAAAGGGAGGGAGAGGCACTATTGTGAATGGAATGGGGGGTTCAAGCAGTACAGCAGTTTTAAAGTGTGCGCCACTTGGATGCATCTGAGAAATGGTATGTCAAAGTTATTAAGGTTACAGATTCTGGACCCAACATCCTTTAATGCCAGTGTGGGTTTTTTTATTATTATTATTTTTTCTTTCATAAAGCTGTGATAGAGTGACAGTTCAATTGTTCTAAGCCAGCAAGAGCCCACTTATGAGAGGCTTTCCATTTCTGCTGGGACCAGTACCATTTTTGGAGACTAGAAAAGAACTGGAAGAGAAATTACTTCTTCCACTGTATCACAGAGATTATTGAACCTAGCCTTTGGTCTTGTGATCACTAACGTAGTGGTTGCTTTGGGAGCAGTAAAATGAACAGTGTAGAAGAGAAATCTGTTAATTTTGCTAACAATGTAGTCCACTCAGTGTTTTGAAATGTCAGAATATACTCTGAAATCTTTGTGTAAGCAGTAGTTTGGTTATGTTTTGCTGGTGCTTTGTTTGATGCTTTGACAGAAATTCCCTTACATAACTTCAAGACTGCACAGCTACCTTCTTGCCCTTCAAAACTCAGTTTTACCCTGAAGCATCAAAAGGACTTTTTGTGAATTTGCTGCCTCGTATTGAATCAAATAATCATTTGTGTTGGAAGGGACCTTCAGAGGTCATCTAGCTCAACTCTCCTGCAATGCACAGGGACATCTACAATGAGATTAGGGTGCTCAAAGTACCGTCCAGCCTGACCTTGAGCGTCTCCAGGGACGGGGCATCCACCAGCTCCCTGGGCATCTTGTACCAGTGCTTCACTAATCTTATTGCAAAAAACTTCTTATATCCAATCTATATCTCCTTTCTTTTAGTTTGAAACCATTTCCCCTTATCCTATCACAGAAGACTCTGCACGGTAATAGCGCTCTAAAATTTTTTATATATATATGGATTTATGTTTCCTCATGTCTGTGTGCACTACACGTGTGTACAAACAAGTTCATTGTGTTATTGTAAACTCCTAGGAATTCTTAGTTCGGTTCTACACTTGCCTTAAACTTGCTGCTCTTGTGCTCCACGTGCTTTACTGGTTTAAAAAAGGAGAGATGTATCTGCAGATATTTTATGCATGCACAAATTAGTTCTGAAAGTGTCTAATTAGGGTATATAATTGTCTTGTTTTAAGTGATTGCTCAGCCTGTGCGACATGGACAACTTTAGAGTGAAATAATTGGAGTGCGTGTTTTGTTGTTTGCAATAAGTTTTGTAGGTGACTTCAGTGAGAGAAAAATGCACTCTGTTAGGCTAACCCTGGGTCAGAAACTGTGCTGACACTTCTTGAGGCACACTTACAACAGTTGGAGTTATACAACTTATTGGGCTGACTGGAGTGAAAGTGCTTGGTGCTGAAAGCAGGTGTGAGGTTTTTTAGGTCCAAGTAAGGTTTGAAGATTTTAAACCAAGGAATACAGAACAGCTGGCTAGCTTGAGGAATTTAAGATTTTCTGTGTATTTTTAGCATTGTTTACTCTGTTCCTCTTTCTAACGAGACACACAAGTGGTTTTGGAACTGAATTTATTTGATTTCTGAGATGAAACTAGATGACTTTTGCCTGTCTGAATAAGCTGCTGTTATTGTATCACTATATTCACCATTTCAAAGTATTTCATATTGAAAAAGAGATGCAGACTTCTCTTGAAATAGCAACTCATCTGTGTTCATACATTTTTTGAATTCACAGGTGTCTGAACTCAAGCAGTGCTGTGTGTTTGTAGTAGTAATAGCACCACAGTAGGCCAGGTGTGTTTTGGCAGTACTTTTACGCATACATCCAAGTGCAGATGTGCACACATGCTGTGTGGAAGAGAGGTCATAGCGTTGCAATATAAAAGGCATCTTGTTCTCATTTTGAGGCACTGTAATTTGGCAAAACTGCATCAGGAACAGTGGGTCCATCTCCTGCATATCGCTACTCAAATTTTCCCCAGTAATGAGCTGTGCATCTCTCCAGAGCCTCCTGTTTTCTCAAGGCCAACGTCACCTCTTTAGGTGAGATTAACCAACGTGTCACTGCAGCAGGGTGAGAGAACAGATGGCGTCATGCAGTATGCTACCAGTGGTTTCCCATCGTTTGAATGCTGACCTTTGTTTCCAGGACTTTGGAAGTCAATGTTTGTATTTGGTGACACACATCTTTGTGTGTGGGAGATGATTGTTCTGCCACTGCCAAATATATGGTAATCAGTTGTTATAAGGATCAACATTTTTGCTATTACAATATGCTGTATTTTATTACAGAAATAAATAGAAGTGAACTCTGCAAGGAGTCTATTAGGTGTTTATAGAAGTGGATTTTCAGTGTATTGCTTTGACTTTAGCCTGTCAATGTTGTAGTCATAAGGAAGCAAAAAGTGGACCAACAAAAATAGTGGACCAACATTTTATATTGGAATTTATATATATAAATTATTAAATTAAATATATTAATATTAATTAATTTTCCTCCCACAGAGACATCCCTATGTCTATAAAAAATAATATATTAATATTAAATTAAATATATAAATGGAGGGGGAGGCAATATCTCTAAGGTTTTGTTTTGTTTGGTTTATTCCAAAATTACAATGTAACTAGAGAGATGATCCTTACTCACAGTAGCGAATAGCTAGTTATCTTTTGTGCTGTTTTTTAATGATAAAGCATGTCGTAGAAACTTATGCTGGAATGTGAACTAGTCACTACTTTTGTTTACTATATGATAAAAGCATGAAATTTGTATAATTTTAAGATTTAAGTACAAATTTGCAAAACTAACCAGCTTAGCCGTTTTCTGTCTTTGTATAAACATAGCTGACTTAGCGGTTGATTGGACATACTTGACCAACATATTTACATCTGTAGAGACTGTTACGTTTTTGTCCTTCTTGCTTCTCTGACTTTTATTAGGTTTTATTTTGGTATTTTTCTTTGTCATTTTTGGGAACAGATGATTTGTCTTGCCATACCTAGGTGAGGCCTTAGAGAACTTGCATGTTTAAGAGTGATTTCTAGTATCTGGATCTGTTTGATAACAAAACCAGACCGGAGGTAAAATGTGGAATTGCAAATGTGCTCCAATTCAGACACTCCATGTTCCTTTGTCTCTGTAGGTTTTGCAGTTTGAGGGGGTGAATTAGCACCAAATAATCATTAGTGCCCAAGATAACAATCCATGCCATTCTCATGTATGTGGTGTTTCATTTCTTCTCTGGCATTGCTTTTCTAATGGGTTGTCTCTTTCATTTCTTATTTCAGTTGTTTGTGTCAGACCCTGGATATGTTCATTAGTGAATAAGAATCAGGAGTAGGTTTTGTGCACTTTGAGCTCTGTTAATGAGGGAGAGTAAGGGAAGCACCATCCTTCTTAAAGGTGATACTTGTTTTGTGCTTGCTTGCAGGAGAGATTAAAGTTGGTGACTGTTCTGGGTGCTGGGCTGCTGTGCGGAACTGCCTTGGCTGTCATTGTGCCTGAAGGAGTACATGCACTTTATGAAGACATTTTGGAGGGTAAGAACAAAAACTGTGTCTGTAGGTGGCCATGTTCAAGATAACCTAGGCCATAGTTCTATGACTTACCAGGGTCTGCTAACATGAGATTGGCAGGAGTTTCACAGCAGTATGGTGCAAATGCAGCATAAAATCACTGCTACAGATAAAATACTGGTTTGACAGAGAAGCGCCATCAAGCTGTGAATCAGGTGATTCTTGCTGAGCAATTTAGCCATTTGCAGGTCTCTTGTATTGTACCAGTCATGGAATCGCAGCCTGTTACAGTAGGTTATGTGTAATGTCTTTTATTATGGAGGGGGTCAAACTTTCACTGGTATCTTGGAGGAGAGGCATAGGGATGTCTCTGTGGAAAGAAAAGCTTATGGGCTATTTGCTGTTACTTTTTTGTAGTTTAGTTCACTATGCATTTTAGCAATAGAAGTGTTCTACAGATCTGTATGGACTTGCCACTTTGTTTTCTCCTTGAAACTGTAGAACTTTTAAGTATGCGTAACTCCTTACAAGTGTAGAGAAAGTCCTCTGAATGGCAGCTGCCCTACTGCCCACAGCAGTCCGCTTGTTTTAATGACGGCCCTGCTGTTCTAAGCCAGTTAGAACTGCCTGAAGCTGGAACCAGGCTTCCTCGGGGCAATCAGCTGACAACTGTGATCACATAGGAGTACCTCCTTCTCTGCAAATTAGCCCAGTCTTGGGTGGTATGAGCGCATCTTGTACAACATAATCTTGGATAGACCTTGATTTAAGGTTATAACTTTATTTTAAATAGCTGGGGCTAATTAAATTAGTTTGCAGTACACTTTATCTTGCTTTAGCTTGGAGCATTGTGCTGTTGGATTACCATTGCATGCGTGAGATTTCAGTTTGTTCAGAACCAGGAATTTGTTGGAAAGGTAAATGGCAACAACTTAACAGTTGCAGGAGAAAGGTCTTTTTAGTCATGACTGTAGAGAACGTGGCAGTAGTTTGATGTGTCATTGTTCCTAATCTGTAGTTGAGAGAAAATTATAGTACTGTTTTTCTCGTGCTACTGTATTTTTCTTGTTTCAGTACCCTTAGAATTTTTTTTAAGAATCCACTTTAATCTGCAGTTAGCTTTTGCTATTTTTTTCTGTTTTGCTTGAGATTTAACATGAACAGAATATATAAAATCATCCAGTATCAAGAAATGGAAAAACCTCTCAATTATGCTTTTATGTGCAGAAATTTGCACGCTGTGGTGTAGGATGTCCCTAATGAGCTGTAGCTGTGGCTTTGCTCTCTGTTTCATTTTAATTCTAAGTGAAATAGATTTTATTTTAATGATACGACCAGTAGTAAATGCGGTTAATATGAACACCAGCATATTTGTGTTCATATCTACATCCAGATGTTTAGAGCTACAATTTTTATAGTATATATTTTGGGAGGGGCAGGAGGGAGGCACTGGGGATGTCAGTAATATTTATCTAGTAAAAAAGAACTTTTTCCTGTGGATGACTTCAGGCTCAATTCTGAACTCACGGTATTGTGAAGAAAGTGATTCTGTCTTTAAAGAAATATGTAAGTGGCATCAAGAGAATGATTTTCTTCTGATAGTTCTGCTTCCTGTCATCCTGCTCGTAATTTCCCCCAGCACACTGCACTTGCAATCAGATCCTAAGACGATGGTTTCACCTGTTGACCAGGGAAGATAAGGAGATTTTTTTTTTTCTTTTTGTATTGCAAAGGAACAAAATTCATGTTACAGATTTAACTACAAAAATGAATGTGGTATCTTTCCTAGAAAAGTAGGATAATCAAAGGTGGTGTTTTTTTTAATTTTAAAGAAATTTTTTAAGACCCTTCATGCAAATACTAGAAAGTTGTTTATATGATTAATAGTGTTCCCTAAGTGCAGGGAAGGGACAAAAATAATTAGAGTTATTATCGTTGGGTCAGCAAAAAGAAGAAATGGTTTCCTATCAGAACATTAAAGAGATTTACAGGTAGGGTTGTAAGCAATTTTCCCTGCTCTGGAGTGGAGGCAACTTGTACTGAATGATAGGTAGCTCAGGACCCTGGAATACAGCATGCATTTCAAACATCTGATTTAGCTTTAAGATATCAGATGTGGAAGTAGATTTACTGTGTCTGTTCCCCCACTGGAAACATTTGAATAATACTTACAGTGGCTTGCGTGCCATGGAAGTACAATTACTTATTGTAAAAGGCACACCAAGGAGCGTGAAATTCCTGTTCTGCATCACCCAAAGGGATTCCAAGCATAATGGTTTGTCTCTAGTCGAGTTAGCAGGGGTTTAGAAAGAATATATGATTCAGATGAGCATGGAGTCTAAACTGAGAAATTGAGTGTGCGCTGTCTGCTGTGCGGCAGTTGGGGACTTAACTGAAAACTCTTTATTCCTCATCTTTGCTTGTACCTTTCTAATTGTCTTTGTGGTAGTTGGTAGAAGAAGGAATTCTTCCCTTACATCTGCTGGAAACTGAGAACTTTGTTAAACCAGATAACTGCGTGCTCTCCTAGGAAACCAAGCTAAGAAAACCGTGAAGCAGTGACTTCTGTGCATTGTCTAAGAATGCATGAGGAGCACTGAGCAATGGAGGAAAGAAATGATTGCCTCACGTTAGTCTGCTTTCTTCTAACCTGTTAGTTTGCCTGCTGCAGGGAAGCATCACCCAGCAAATGAGATGCAGCATGTGATGGAGTCTGAGAAGGTCGCTGAAATCGCTGTTGTACATGAGTATGGCCATGACCATTCCAGGTTGCACGCATACATTGGTGTTTCACTTGTCCTTGGCTTTGTCTTCATGCTTCTGGTTGACCAGATAGGCAGCTCTCACGTGCACTCTACAGATGGTGAGTAAGGAGACCCTTCAGTTAAGCTTGCTCATTACTTCTAATTAGCAAGGTGCAATTTCATGAATGCTACTGGAATTTAATTTGACCAGTCACGTCCAGAATTTCAGTAGGTGCAGTATGAACTTAGAGCAGGATCTGTTTAAAATGTTTGTTCTGGAAATCTGTTCAGAAATCCAGCAAAATTTGAGAGTGTGCTTCGTTAATGTAAAATAACTGTGCAAGCATGATATGGGTGCGGAGAGTGTTTTTACGCCTGAATTATTGTCTGATTTGCAGTATTTTTTGGTTTTCCAAAAGACTTCTGCCAGAAAAATCTGTGGTTTGTACATATTGTGACCCTTTTCTGTGTCATCAGAGCAAGTAGCAGGAGAAAATTGACTATGGTCTGTGTTAGAGATGCACATTGTGAAGAAGAGTATTTAAATTTAATGCAGAAATGTGGAGGCTGATAATTTTAAATGCAGCTTTCTAAGGTGTTTATCACTGCTAGAGATGTATGGTAATATTTAGATTTTTTTCTTCCAGCTTAATTTGTGTATTCATTCTTTTACCTTTGCTTTCTTCATGTCCCTTTCAGATCCAGAAGCTGCTAGATCAGGCAATTCCAAAATCACCACAACACTGGGGTTAGTGGTCCATGCTGCAGGTAATGTGGGACCTTTGTTAAAACTCGAGGGCGACTTCCATTGCTGTGCAGTTTGTCTTTAGGTGTGATAGAAATACTTGTGTTCTGGTTTTGAAGATGCCGTGTTATATACCAACAACAAAAAAGCAACGTTCCCCACCAAAACTGATGGAGCAAACACACTCCAATGCTCAAAATGTTTCCTGGAATTGTATTCCAGTGCTGTGTTTCCTCTCCTTTATTTTTCCCATCTATAATTTCATGTGGTGCTTAATTCCTGCCTGTACAATTCTTTGCTGACTTCCTTATCTGCTGTATTTTAATATATGCTTAAACATTTAGTATGTAGTATGACACATTTTTAGGTTTATTTGTTGGCTCAACTGACATATTTGAAGAAAAGTAAAACCACCAAATAAACAAAAAAATTGCCAAAATAAACCCAGGACAATCTTGTGATGAGAAAGGAGTTTATAGAGTAGAGCTGAAATATTTAACTGAAACACACATATGTTGACTTGCAGGGGTTGAAAGGGTTGTGAATAACTACAACATCAGCATGGGTTATACATTGTATATCTAATATAAACATGCTTATTATTCTCTTCTGCTAAGAATTACTGTGCAGATGTCCTAAAATGTTTATCCGAAGGTTATGTTTCACTGATGAAAGTATATATTAAGGATTAATATAGTATCCATCTCCCATTTCATATTTGTTACATGAGAAAAAAGTAACGTTTAAATGTAAATAGAAATAGTAGCTGTTAATGTTCTTTCAATGTTTAGAATCTGAAACAGCTTGTTTAATTTAGAGAACAGGATGCTTTTAGACAGAAAACTAAGCCTAGTAAACTTGTTGCCTGATTCTAATTTGACAGACTGCATCAATATTGAAAAGATTCTTATTGTGCTTTGTATGGTTTTGAGGAAATGAGAGCTGCTGCCTAAATTGTGCCCTAAAAGGCAGTGGGGAGTGAATGATGTGTGGGGCTGTTCATGCTGATAGAATTTTGAATATCAAGACTTTTCAAATGTTTTCTACTGCCAACCAGCATGGGGGAAAGCTGAAACTTACATGAAGGAGTAACTCAGGAATTCTTATTCTTCTTTCAGCTGATGGTGTTGCGTTGGGTGCAGCAGCTTCTACTTCTCAGACTAGTGTCCAGTTGATAGTGTTTGTCGCAATTATGCTGCACAAGGTAAGCCAACATCAAAAACCCGTGCATTTTGTTCTTTGAAAGACAAGTTAAAGCATACAGAACTTACACAAGTTCTTAAAGTGTCCTTAGTGATGTAATCTGTAAATGAACAGATTAGTAATTCAACTTCAAGGACCAAAATGCATGTCTATGATGTATGACAGAGTAGCAAATGATGGGTGCTAAGTCTGAAAGAGAAGGTATTGATGCTTGTTACTGCCTACCTTGTCTGCAGTGGCTAACGAGACTGTCTCTCAAAAGTGATGTGAGAAGAACAGCTCTTTAAGAAATGTGTCGGCATCACGTTATGTTAGTCTTCTGAGCCTACTTAATATTGGATACTGAAGAAAGTTTCAGATGCTGAGGAAATAAAGGTTAACCTCTGTTATTAAAGCAGCTTTAACGTCTGTCATATCTGCAGGAAAAAACTCATAAACAGCTTTCTCATGGGAAAATGATGTTTACAAGAAGAGCTTTCTTTTCTTAGTGTTTATGCAAGAATGTATATTGACTGTGTAGGTTCCAGATGTGTACTGATGTGTATGAGTTACAGCAGCACATACACACACTGCAGTAGTTAGTCATACGTTCATCTAAAGTCTTGCTTGCACAACTGCGTATCCAAAATGTTAGGAAATTCCCATCTAGAATGATTTCATTCACTGTTTCTGCAATAAATGGTTCTTTATGCAACTCACTTCAAAGGTAGTGCTAAGTGTTGCATCTTCCTGCAAGGCTTACTTTATGGCTTGTGCCAAGTGAAATTTTGCTTTCACTATTCTAAACATTCAAAGTCTCTGTCTTCTTAAATTGTGCCATTGTGCAACTTTGGAAGAAAATTTATCCTATGAAATAGATCAAGAAATGGTTGGTATTGAAGCAGTGTATCTTCTGCGGCCTTGTGGATAAGAAACTGTGCTCGCACGTAAAAGGGAAAAGAGTTTGTTGTTGTTGATATGCAATTGAATGATGAACAAACCAGAAGAGCACTTAAGTCTTTGTTCACTTGGAGACTGATAGCTATCTATCTTTGGGAATCTTTTTCCCTCGATGTTAATTATAGAATTTTTCTGTTCTAGCTACAGAAACCAACCATCTAGGAATGCCCAATACCAGATGGAAAAAAGAAATTACAGGAGTTAATGGAAATACAGAGATTATAGCAACTACTCAAATCAGAACAAGCATATTAATGGTTATGACTACACAAATAGCTCTACTTTTTCTGTACCTTTCCTAGCATTGCACTAATACTAATGTAACACTGTATGATGACTGCAGTCCTTGTTCTAGAATCACACAAGAACATCTTAACTCCTGCTTCTATCCCTTCTTTATGTAAAGAAATAATTGACAGTATGGGTGGAGCAATACATATCTGTGAGTCTGCAGTTGGAGATTATTCCATTAATTTTTTCTGTATGAGCTTTCTGATATGTGTTACTACCCCAAAAGGGATGTGCCATAACACAGAGCTACAACATCAGTTACCTAAGAAGGGAGAGCATTTTGTAGTTCACAACTCCTATTTCCTTCTCTCTGAAGAATTAAAGTCGTTTGTCTGCCTTATTTTACTTTTAATTCATTGGTGTTGCAGTACATAGATTGTAGGCTGTGGCTTGTTTGAATGATAGGCAGAATATGGGTTTCCACTATGGCGAAATTTCTTAAGATGGAGCATTATGTAGAATTCCACTTATTTGAGTTACTGAAAATATACCTTCTTTCCCTGAATTTCTTCCAATTCAGTGCATTTCTGGAGTAAGTCATATTTCAACTAAGTTCTTATATTATCTTTCAGGTAATTTTAAAAGGCTTGGATTACTAGCAAGTAATTGTTTCATTCTGTTTCTGCAGGCACCAGCTGCCTTTGGCCTGGTTTCCTTCCTGATGCATGCTGGGCTGGAACGGAATCGAATTAGAAAACACTTGCTGGTCTTTGCACTGGCAGCACCTGTTATGTCCATGGTGACATACTTAGGGCTAAGCAAGGTGGGTCTGTGATTCTGTTCTGCCCAAAATGTCTATTAGTGGACAAGTTAGAAGAAATGAACATCAGATAAAATTCATAAAACATAATTCTGAATTGCCTGAAGAATTCAGCAGAAGTAGTATTTTTTATTTTTAATAGATAAAAAGTTAGCAGTGTAAGTGTGGGAAACAAGCAAACAAAGAACAATTGCATTCAATCAGAACAGTTCCTACATATAGGTTGTTTGTTTAGAAGACTGATTTCTGTCTTTTTTTTTTTCCTTTCTGTGTGTTGTGCTTGACAACTCAGCATATTTACTTGTATAACACACCATATCTGGTGACTATATAGTTCAGTCATTTTCAGTGCTGCTGAATGTATTCTCATTTTAATATACAGATAGAAAAGAATCTTTGCTAGTTTTTTCCTGCCATGCTAGAATTCTCTGTTTTAAGTACAAAGACTTTTTCAACATGTCAGAAGAAGCTGCATCCCTCTTTGCTAGAACAGCCCTTCTGCCTTTCACATTCTTACAAGCATAGTCTTTATTATGTACAATTCATGTCTGTGAAATGAGCATCTCCCTCCAAATTAAATGCTTCTTTCCCTTCTTGCATCTTCTCTGGTACTGCTGTGTCTTACAGATACTTCTGTAGGCTGTCCTGGTTACACACTATGAGGCTACGTCATAAAGAATTTAAAATGTTATCTCGTAAAACTCAAAGCATGACAGAAAAGATGAAGTAAATCCTTTACTTGCTGGAAGGAAGTTCTAGCTGGTACTGCAGTGCAGGAAGTACCAGAAAGGATTTGTGACTAGAAATGAGAATGGTGTTTGAGCACTCTGCTGATGTTGGTCTTGCATTTTGCACTTCAGAGTGGACAGAGAATTGCTAAGGCATAAAGACTGGGGTAGAAGATGCATTTTTTTCTCCTTGGAAAAAGTAGCCTGAGAGTTTACCAAAGAGCTAGCATTGCACTTGAGTCGGAGAATATTCAAGAAGTGTTTTGAAAATCATATGACTGGTTTTGCATTTCATTACAATTAATGATGCATCATTTGGGGCTTAAATCTAGCAATTCCTGCTCTCACCACCTGCAGATATTTAAAGGATAACTTTTTATTTGAACGCTGTTTAGAAGGAGAGTCAGTCCTGAGTGTCATTCCTCAGTTTGATGGCTTTGCAGTCTGAACCTTGTATTTTTTGAAACATAATGTGTCCCTCATCAACTTTATAATTCCTGTTGCCACATGTGAGGTGAAGACATTAAGCAACACTTTAATTTGCTCACAGCGATAACAGCTTAAAGTTGGTATAAATCCTACTGTGTCTGGACCTTTGTAGGATTTCTTCATTATTGATTGAAGAACTTATGCATACCCTGATTTTTTTTTATTTTTTTTTTTTCCTCCTCTGTGTTTTTGTTTCAATTCCACAGAGCAGCAAAGAAGCCCTTTCAGAAGTTAATGCCACCGGAGTTGCTATGCTTTTTTCTGCTGGGACCTTTCTTTACGTTGCCACAGTTCACGTCCTCCCAGAAGTAGGAGGAATCGCGCATAGCCACAGACCTGAATCAACTGGAGGAAAAGGACTCAGCCGTCTGGAGGTGGCAGCCCTGGTCTTAGGATGCCTTATTCCTCTAGTTTTGTCCATTGGACACCATCACTAAAAGCTCGAATTTCACCGGTCTTCTCGTTGATCTGACATGAGCAGTAAATGTCAGCTGCTCCCTTTATCATTGTCTGTCTTATCCATCATCCATCCCATCTACTTTATGGAGTTCAGAATGAACCTTGATTGCAAAATGAGGAATACTGGGAAAATTTTTAGTATAGCAAAAGGTACTTTGGCAGCCGGACATAAATTCTGTGTAACTTTTCTGAAGACATTTGCTATTTTAGTTGTTGCTTACGGCCCTATTCTCAGGGAAGATGGAATTTGGAGCTTAAGAAAGGTGAGCGGGGAAGAATGTAGTGACTCATCATGAAATTGCAATCACCAAAGCATCCTGCAATTGAGCTTTCACAACTGAGAAGATAAACAAAGAAAGGCTGCCTTTTGAGAGGTTGAAGTCTTACAAATGAAGAAGGGGACTCTCCCCCACTGAATCCATGTCGTCTTGACAATGCAAATGGTTCTTGTAATGTTGATCATTAATTGTATTACAGGAGTGGGCTACACTCAGAATTCTGGACAACGGTGCTGTTGTAACAGGTGTCGTTGATAGGAAAGAAGTACTGCAGAGAAGGTGTAATGTAGGAGTAGGAAATGAACAGGCTAAGAAAGAACAAATTTTTCAGTGTATTCAATTATTTAAGATAATAGAAGCAAGGAGTATCACTTTGGTTGTTCATGCAGTTGTTAATAAGTTTGAAACGGGCAATATTTTCTTCTGAAATGTAAAGCACCAAAAAACATTAGCAGGTATTAGTAATTTGGTTCTGTAATTACACTGCTGCTACTTGTGAGAGAGATCCATATTGTCCTTTGAAATCAAGCTCTTCTGGACTCTGAGGAGTAGAAATCTGATGGAAATTGCTGATGAGGGACCAGAGAACTTTACTGGCTCACTTTCAAGAGTCTGAACCACTGACATCAGTGGGGGCATGTGTTGTTTTCTTTTTGTTGTTGTTTTGTTCCATTAAATAAAATATACTAAGGCTAATGTAATAAGATCTATAGGTAAATATTTATGTTATGATAGGGTACAAAGTGTTTCTGAAGCAGTTCTAAACAAACAAGAAGAACAAACATACAAAAGCAAAACCTGGTGGGTTTTCAGTGGCCCTGTTAGGCATTTTGCTTTTCCTTGGGAATCTTGCATTCACCTCTTACAGATGATCATTAGTCTAGTGAAACTACTTGAGGACTTTTTGCCAACTGCTGATGTCTCTCAGTGCAAATGGGTGCTAAAAGATCATCCCTTTCCAAGGCACAGCATTTTGTTCCGTTTTATTTTTTGTCAGGCACCTTTTATCTTATGCAAATTATACTATACTTCAATAATTGTAGTGCATTGAAAAGTCAGGAATGCTTGATGTGCACAGACTGAGCTCTTTAGGGGCAAACTTTTTAATGCTGTACCCTTTTTAAGCTATACTTTTCCTGCACTTTTTAAAGATAACATTGCCAAATAGTTTTTTTATATGGATTTTCAAGGCTTGAAGTATTTTTCCTGAAGTGCTTATTGTTTCAGTTTGAATGGCCGTATCTCTTTCGTGCCATTTATTACTTATACTACACAGGCCATCGTGCCTCTTAACTTCTTCACATTTTGTCATTTTCCTAATTGTCTGCTAGGTCAGTAATGGGTATGGCCTGGCTCTTGGAGTAGTGGTTGCTGTGTCTGTTGGCTTTGTAACAACCTAAATGTGTTCTGGATTTGTACCTGGTGCTGATCCCAGGAGTACTTATTTGCGTATTTTACAGGAGGTTAATTTGAAAATAGTTGCAAAGTGACTAGAGCTTACCTTCTTCCACAATATTATTTTGAAGATAGAATTGATTTATCAGGCCTGAACAACATTAGACCTTCAAAAGTTGTTTTGTTTTCTGATTTACAACTGTGAAATTAATGGTGTGGATGAGATCTGCATTCTTAAAGCATTTTTTACAACATATATATGCAGCTAGTAACTTAGTAGTAAGTTACCTGTTAAAAAGTTCATTGACAGAGGCTACTGCAAATGATGTGAGTGGTAACAGGGACATTTACACCGGAGTTCCCAGTGTTTTTCCTTATTTCCCCTTCATTACCTTCTTTCCTTATGATCTCGCTATTTTACCTTTCTTAATTCTTCCACATAACTGAACTGTTTCCAGAAGCTGGAGAGCTTTGAGGTCTGTAACAAGTCAGGAAGTAATGATGCGGTAACAGATGCTTACATGTTGTAGATTCAGATAGCCTACACTTCTAGAAATGCTGTTCTACAAGTTGAGTCTTTTTCTCCCACTAGCCATTCGTAATGGAGGAAGGAGTTCTCTTGAAAACCAATCCAAAGAGCAAATTGTAATGAGCCTGATGAATTTACCTGAGTGCTGATTCCTGCTGGTGATGCTGACTTGCACCAGGCTGTGGGGAACCTGTTCACATTTGCAGTGTCCTAGGAGAGCCTTGAATTTCTCTCAGTCCAGCAGCCTTTACCTCGAAAACGCTACATCTGGAATCCAAGTGACAAGAAGCAAAAAATGACTCTGCTGTTACTTTTACATCGTTTTCTTTATGCAGAGCCACATTTTTATCGTCTGTCATTTGTGCACACATCCAACTCCACTCATTACATCAGCATCTTGACACTGCTTCCCTTTGGCCTCGTTTTGTGTGTAACAGTTCTGATGTCTTGGGGGCTGTGGATGATACCTTTTAGGGGTCAGTGTGTGTTGATGAGGATTTGTCAGCCAGTCTTGTCACTGCTGGTATAATCTTCAGCATGCTAAGCATAGCAGGTGCCACTGGTTAGAAAGTGTCATCTTTGCTTTTTGCCCATCCCTCAGGTGATGTTCACAGTTTGGGACAGCCACTCAATGAGTCATGGTCTATTGGCCAGGGTATAGCAGAAGGTGAGGGATGTTTTATTAAAACACTGACAAAATTATCATAAAGAAGTCTGATAACACAGTTTTCATTTTGGCACTCAAGTGTTATGAGACTGTTTTGGTGGGTTTTTTTCTGTCTCTGTTTAGAAGTAGCAAATATTTTCTTTTTGCTGCCTCTTCTATTTCTTGTGTTGAACTGTTATTTTCAGTAACAGATGAAGCTGCAGTGACTGAGAAAACTTCTGGTTATGTCACAGGGAGAATATAAAATCATAAACGACTGAACCATTTCAAATTGTTCCACATGGAAGATTATTTTCTTGAAGCAGTGTATTTTAATGAGTTAATGAAGTACCATATTTTATCATATCCCCATTCTTACCTATCTTCCCATCTGTCACAGTAAATCAGTACAGCACGTAGTCAAGGCCATCTGGTATCATTTTCTACTCCTCAGGGGACCTCGGTGCAAGCAAATTCTTCTTTACTCTCTCTGTAATAGCCATGTCTGCTTGTGTTTCTGCTGTGAGGTAGGTGGCAGTAGGTCTAGCAGATAGCACTAACCAAGCGCCGGGCATTTTCCCCCTTTTGTTCTCTAACTCCCTCCGGGAAATCTATAATCTCATCAACTGGGCTTTTTTTTTTTTTTTTTCTCCCAGTTTTAATGATTTCTTAATGGGCGCTAGAAACTAAAGTAAAGCTGTGCTTCTCTTCATCTCAGTGCGTTCAGGTACTTTCCATACTGTTCTAATTATTTTATTGTTCACAGTACTTTAAAAAAAAAAAAAAAAAAAAAAAGGAATTAGAAGGGAAATAGTTTTTTCAGCACCTGATGGTAGGTGCTGAAGCTGCTCTGTCATTAACTTGTGTGAAGATGTCACACCAAGATAGGAGCTTTTGATAATTATTCCCTGTGATGTCAGATGGCCAGGAGTTGAATACAAAAACCTGCTGTTAATTCTGACTTGGAAGAACCATTTCCAGCTGGATTGTGTTAGAAAAAGTGTGTTAGGGAGACCCAGGAAAACTACTATGTTTATTCAGCAGCTAGTTCAAAGTCTTCGAGGAGCTTTTGACAGTAGCAGATGTGTGGTGTGGTTACCAGCTTTATGCAGAGTAACACTTGTTGTGGAATAAATGTATCTGCTGCTCTTCCTGTTCTGTGCTGCTTGGCTTGGGACTTTGCGGGAGGAAGACATGAGGGGTGGGAGGAGAAGTGGTTGTGTTGTGGTGGGAAAATTTGAGTTTCAGATTCCTGTTCACTTCAGACTTGTTTAAAAAAAGTAATTTTTCTCTGATTTTCTTACATCTCTTAGCAGCCTTGGCTTTCCAGGGAAAAACATGGTGTGGTCATTGCTGTTTACCTGACTCCTTGTATGGAACTGTAATTTTAATGTCTCTTTTTTCAAACCATTTGTACACAAAATCATTCCATGAATGGCTGCCTTATAATTTTTCCACTTTAATTGTGAATGGTTATAAAATAATGTTGCAGTTTTCAATTTGTTTTATTATATTAAATTTTTACTAGGTGCAGTGCTTCAGTGTTGGCTTTTCATTTATCATAGTGGGATTTTGTGACAGCTCCTGCAAAGAGAAATGACAGTATTAAATGGGATGCAAGCATTGCAGACAGTGCCATTTATTTTTGGGTAATTGTGTTTGCAGCTTCCCTTCATAATATGTGAGCACTGCTTGGAAATCTGAAGCGTGAAACTGACTGCATGTTGAGAGGCAGTCTGGCATGTTGATTTAGACATGGAGTGAATGATTTCAGAGGCATAAATACAGACGTGATTGGACAGCTCTGCTTAAGAGGGGCATTTGACAACTTTTGTCTCCCACAGAGCGTTTAAGTGTTGGTATTGCTTTGAAGCTCTCTTCCTGCTTATAAGGCAGAGACCTTCCATGTTAGGAGGGTCAGAGGGTGATGGCTGAATCAAGACTGATGGGGACATGCTAGGGCTAAAGAAAAGTGAGAGCATAGGATGGAATGAAAACGGTCAGCCCCCAGCCCCAAATGCAAATGCTAAGTTACTCCATTCTTCTGCAGACTTGGTAGCAGAGCAGGCTCTCCCAAATGAATGTGTGTGATTCGGGTGAGAAGTCAACTTTAAGTATGGATGCAAAACCATACCCTGCCTTTTGCTTTTGTGATATGAGGAAAAACTGTTAATGACATGTTTCTGCTTGTTCTGCCTTTCATCCCATCTTGTCAGACCCCTTCTCACATCTCAGCATTCTGTGCGACTGCCATGGGATCCTGGTGCAGTCCTCACAGCTCTCCAGTATTGCAGTTAGATGTCAGTACTGACGTGGGTTTTCCTGAAGGCAACCTATCCTCTTCCTGCTGCGTGCAATGAAATCAAAGCTGGTGTTAAGCCACCACTCACTAAGCTTTCTTTTCAACCCCAGTACTGATGGTCATTGTAACTGAGAGCTGATTTTTGTTCTTTCTGCAAAGAAAAATACTACACCATTTTCAGGCTTCTGAATTTCTCTGGAAGTGTTTTATTTGCTTATGACATGTTTTCAAGTTCCAAATAGTAGTTGCTAATTAACTTTTAAGTGTTTTTTAAGGGGTATTTAGGCAGGGGATTTGAGAAGAGGTTTGAAAATGGATTTTATCTGAGCAAAAAAAAAAAAAAAGCAGAACAACCTTCACCCAGCAAACAGAACATTTCAGAGAGTATTATTAGCATTCACAGGTTTTCTTAAAAGATATGTTAAAATTCAGTCAGCTGCATGTTTTGTGCTGCAGCTTTTTGGAAGTTGCGTGCTATGGCCACCATCAGGATTTAGTGCAAAGTTGAGAATTGTGGTTTGGATTCTTGAAGCAGCTGAAGAGTAAATAAGAATTTGAATGCCAGTCACAAGATGGTTCCAAAGGAAACACCTGCATAGTTGTTTCAGAACTGCGCAGGGCCCTTGCAGAGCAGGTTTCTCAAGTAAGTGGTCTGAAACTGTTGTCATTTGACCTTGGGTGATAAAACTCAAGGAAATGCTAATGACTTAAAGCCATCTATAGTGTGAGGCCATCCTTTCAATAGCTTGCAGATAGGTAATTATCCAACTTCACCTCCCTAATAGCATGAAGGGTGACTGGCAGTGTGTTGAGTTGGTTAGGGCACAGTGGGAAAGCACTAACTAAATGTTGTCCAGGGTGCTGGTGGCAGAATAGGGAAGTTGGCATCTGTGTCCATCGGGCCAACTCCTGCTCCAACAGGTGCAGCCAGAGCAGGCTGCCCAGGGCCACGTCTAAGCGACTTCGAAACATCTTCAAGGAAGAGACTCCAGAACCTCTGAGCAGCCTGTGCCACTGCTCCATCACCTGCACAGTGAAAAAGGATGTATCTTATGTACACTGATGAGATCACTACTGAGCCTTCTCCAGGCCAAACAGTCCCAGCTCTCAGCATTTCCCATAGGAAATGCACCCTAGCTCCATCCCAGTGACCCTTTGATAGATGCTCTCTGGTATGTCCATCTCTTGTATTGAGAATGTCTTTCTTTTAATAGCCTTTAGAAATAAGATTAAGATTCTGACTTTACTTGGTATATAGGTATTCTTCTTGTCTGTACTCTCCAACTGCCCTGTAAGCAGGACTGGCTTTTAGACATCCAATTTCAGAGGAAGGGGAATGGCGCTAAGGATGAGGGAAGTATTTATTCTGAAAGCAAAGAACCTTCACACATCCATTTAAGCAATGCCCTTGATAGAGAGAGAGGATTTAGATGTACTTGAACAGCAGAAGGATTTTTTTCTTTCTCTTGTGGTACAGGTTTGTTGACAACCCCATGACAAACAGTTGCCATGGTTGAGATGTGTGTCACTTGAGCAATAAGCAGCATCTCAGCTGATTGTTTGCTATTATTCTTCTGGTAGCTCATAGGACTTGTGGTTAGGAAAGAAATGTTATCTTTTTATGCTGTCTTAATTTGCAAGACAAGATACTTTTATTGTATTTAATAGAAATGTTTTTCTGAGTAATTAGATATGAACTCTGCAGCCTGATGTAAATCCTGTGAAGCAGTGAGGAAGGAGGAAGTGCTTTGGGTGTATTTATATGACAAAAGTTACCATACAAAGTTTCAGAACTGAGAAGCTGTGGTGCTGCAGACTTCCTGATGATGGCTGCAGAGAGTTCTTTCATTGAAGGAAAAAAAACTCCTTTTCCATTGGCATTCCAATGAGACTCATTAAGGGTGAGTACTGCAGCAAGGAGGTGATGAGCTGTCATTTACTTATTGTTCCAGCTTACAAATTGAACCTTTCTGCTGATGCATGCAAGCCTTACCCAGGTGTCACCCCAGGCAGAGCTGCAGAGCACTGTCCCTTCTTGCCACAGTGGTTTTGCCTCCTGCCTAAGATATGCAGAGGTTAGCAAGCCCTTACAGTGAATTTTGGATTAAGAAAAAATGCTTTGTTCAGAAAACATGTAAAACTACTGAAAAGTGAACTCCATTATGACTGACACCAAACCTGTACAGTATCTAGAAATTCTGAAATTCAAGATGAAATCATTGGAAAATAGTTGGGCCACTGGGAGTAATGCTAGGTCTGTGCGTTTGTGCCCAACCCGTGTCCCACACGGTGGTTGCTTATGATATTTCATTGTATTGCAGTCTGTGGATATTAATGGATGCTAATGTCTAAAGAAACAAGTTTATATGAGTCGTTAATGTTACACTGAGGTGAAAGGGGCTGCTAAAACCTGCCGCAAGCCTTAATGCTACCCTGAATGGCTTTTATTATAATAACTCTTAGTCAAGTTTTCCTTGCTCAGTTGCAGAGGGGCAAGCTGCAGATAACCACAGTGCAGTGAGGCAAGAGGTACATTGTCTCGCTGTCCTTTGCAGCATGAGCCCAGTCCTTGTGGTGAGGAAGATCAAGGAGGAAAAGGAGCAGAGGCTGCTGCAGATTAGAGCTGAGGGAGCAGCTGAATGAGTAAGTAGGAACATGAAGAGCAACAGCACTTCAGTTCTTGTAGTTCCCACTTGTGATTGAAGTCCTGGTTGAAGCGTTCCTTTTTCATATTCCACAATATGCAGTATCCCCAGAACATAGCACCATTCTATAATCAATGAATATACAGATATTGTAATTATGAAATATACCAGAGAGTTTGGCTAAGCAGGTTATTATACAAAAAGAGAATAGATAGAGTGCTTACCTGTGTCCTGGGCTCACTGTAAAACTCCAGAGGAGGGATCTCTAGAAGAGATCATTTCCCACTGGTAGCCAGCTCTTAAATGGATCTAGGAGAGGTGGAAAAAGGCTCCACCCCTTCCAGCAGCACAGGTGAATTGCCTTCACCTCTGCTCCTGAGGCTGACTCATTGCTCGCCTCAATCAGAGGTTCAGGCTGTGATTCAGCAGTTCCCATACAACCATACTAGACACTATGAAGAAAATCTACTCTGTCCCACCTGAAACCAGGCCAGCAGACAAAGCTGGGGAACTAGCAGGGCGCTGGGACTGCTGTCTCTCATCTAGGTCATCAGCAGTGACATTTACCAGGAACCCATTTACCAGGGACTCATGTCTGTAACCGCTCCAATGCCAAAGGCAGCATATATCCTTGAGGCAGGCAGCAGTTTCTTCTGCTTAAGATGCTTTGCAAGTGGTCTCCAAGCTGCCTGTCTCCATGTAAAGCTCTGGTGCATCCTATGGCACATAGCTAGTTCCTGAATTGCGTGCCTTCAGGGTGTCACTTCTGAGTAATGGCTGACAGTTTGATGTCAATGCAAATAGGGTGCCATAAGCCAAAACTGGAGCAGATGTCTTACAGCACGAATTGATTATTTGATACCTCAAAGCTCCAGGTGCATTTCAGGAGGCAAAGCTGGTGGTTCTGCCACCATGTTCCATTAATAGAGGTGGTCCCAGGGAAGAACAACATGATGACAATGTGCTGTCCTGTCGGTATTACGGAGGTTGAAGTGTTTTTGGAGCTGAGAGTGTGTGTGTGTTTATACAGGGAAGGGGGATCTCGGGGGTGAACAAGGGCTTTGGGATCTGGACCTGCATGCTGTGCTCGTGAACCTGTGGTCTGGCCCAGAAGCAGCTGGAGCCTGGGGGGGGAGGGGAGGTAGGAAGGGCAGAGACTGTACTGACAGCACGTAGAGGCTGAAGCACAGGGCAGACAGCATTGTGATCCTCAACCTTCCATCAGTGATGGCCCTTTAAGGATGAACACGAACACTGCTCAGCACAGACCCAGCAGCCACGTGAGTGTCCTGGGTGGGCAGAGCCAGGCTAGCACAAAAACCAAAGTGGGCAGATGGAGGCAGGCTGAGCTCGCTGGCTCCTGCTGCTCTGCTCCCTTGCCCTTGAGTGGATGAAGACCTGCCTCCAGGCAGAAGATTTGGGGGTATGTGTGAGAGATGTTCAGCAGCCAAGTGTCCATCTCGCTCTGATTGCTGCCTTGTCTGCTGCAAAGCTGAGTGCAATATCCTGGCTGGCTCTTTCATGGAGGCACTTATGCTTATATTATGACTTTCTGCCTGGTGAGCTCTCTCTGCCTCCTGTTTGCCTGATTTCAGGCTCTCTTTGCTTTTTTTTTTTTTTTTAATTCATTTCTTAGTCTGGGATGTGCTCTGTTCTTAATGCATCAGGAAGCCATATGGAATGAAGAAGCTTCATTGTCTGTGCATCAGGGAGGGAATTATTGACTGAGTGCTGAGCAGCCACGTTATTGATTCTGTCCGTAGCCCAGCCTGTGTGCTGCTCGGGTTGACTGTGTCCTTCTGGCTCGCTGCATTTAATCGGATTCTCTGAGCCATTGAGCAGAGGGGGAGAGTTGGAACCAAACCCATCTATCATGTTTGCTTCCAAATCCAGCTCCGTGTCCCCTTCTCCATCCATGGAGCAGGCAGATTCGGATGCTTTAGACATCAGCACCAAAGTGCAGCTGTACGGAGTGCTGTGGAAGAGACCCTTCGGGAGGCAGTCGGCCAAGTGGTCCAGGAGGTGAGCTGCGGTTGCTGCAGTGGGATGCGGGGCTGGGTGTCAGCTGAGCTCTCAGGCTCTTGTTAAGCGCCACAGATTTGAGGCGTGAAGCTTCAGGCAGAGCTTCCCTGCTGTCCTGAGCCAGCTTCGCACAGGTGTGCTTTCTTCTTCGCATGCCTGTACCATATCATACAGGCACTGCAGGATAACAATAGGGATTCATTTCTTCCACGAGCTCCCTGGGTGCAAGACGGCTGGGTTGGAATGTTTCTGCACATTGGAATGTACCACATTCTTATGCACAACTCTGGTTGTGGTTCCTGGTACGTATGTGATCTGATGGACTAATTCTCCCTCCTGCATTCTTGGTATGCAGGTCAGTGTCACTCCTGATGGATGTCATTGGCAAGCTGATCAGTTTCAAGACCTGCAGCTGTAAAGCTCCATGTGTTCCCCCTAATATTGCCAGACATTTTCTAACCCAAGATCTGTTGTTACAGTCTTTAAAAGAAGGATAACCTTACCTTGCTTCTCTAGTTTGATAACTCAGATGAAAACGTGCCAGAAAATCAAAGTATTGTTTTCCTTTTCCCCTACCTTTCCCCTGGGAAGAGGCCCAAATTAATTGTTAACAGAAGTCCACAGGAATCCGAGCTGTCTCTGGGGCTGGAAAGTGGCATTGCTCTCGTGGAACTTCAATTTAAACCTGCCAAGATGGCCTGGCTCAATAGGTAGTTAAGCATTGCTGGGGAAGTGTGTGCTTGTGGCCATCTGTGTGATACGTGCAGGTTTTATGCTGTGCTTGCTGTCCTGAAAGAGATGGCCTGTTTTTTTGCTAGAGAGAGGGCTTGTGCTGGTGTTCCCTGCTCAGCAAGCATTGCTATTGAAATAGATGATATCTGGAAACTGATGTGGCTGTTGGTGAAAACAAGTGGACAAAATAACATAGGGGAAGGTAATTTACTATGAAGAACACATTCTTAAAAGGCTTTCTTCTTCCTAATCAAAATTTCTTAAAGGCAAATGGCCTGGTGCTCTTTCATTATTTATTTAGTGCTTTTCTATTCCTACAAGTCCCCCATCCTAAGCAAGCTGTAAATATTTCAGCAACAGCAAGTGGGAGGAGGTGGGAGGCAGTGCAGGGCAGAGCCAGTGTGGTAGGGTTGCTGTGAGCCCAGCAGCTGGTCCTGGGAGAGCAGTGGGGCATTTGGGAAATGGGAGGTGTCTCTGAGGTGCTTGTAGGACTTGAGATGAGGGCTTTCCAGAGCCAGGAGAGCCGACGACGGAAGTGAGAACTGGTCCCAGGATTGGGCTGAGCCTGGCAGTGGGACATAAAGAGGCATTGGCATAGGGCAGATGGGAGTGGTGTGGTGGTGCCAGGTTGTGACTCCCTGTGTCATGTTCTTCCGGGGCTGTCCCAGCACATTCAAGTACCTCTGCAGTTGGGTTCTGCTCCATAACACCAATAGGGCACCAGTCAAAAGTACCATGTGCTTGAGATAGAGACTGATAGAGATATCTATCTCTTAGATAGAGACTGAACAGATAACAGATTGGAGAAAAAGTCCAGACAGAGCATCCAGAGCTTTGGTGGTTGACGATTTAGCAATTGAAATCCCAGACCTGGATCAGAATTGTTGCAATGACCTGGACCTGCCACATGTGCTCCTGGATTGGTGCCCTGAAACCTGCTGTAGGGCAAGAGCAGCCAGAGTGCAGCAGTTGTAAGGTAAACGCTCACCTCATTTCAGAAACTTGTGCAATGATTAGCTACTTAATCTCGTGAGCCCTCTGTGATACAAAGACAGCGTTTTATCCCCAGAGAGCGGGTATCCCTGCGGGCTGGTATGGATCAGTACAGCTAATCCAGGAAGACCAAATCATCTCCGCCTTCACAGCTGAATCCCTCTGCTTGTCACTGTTCCACTTATATTCCAGTTTTATTACACTGTCATTCTAATGGTTTCTTGGAGCAGGATCTAACAACAGAGAACAGGTAACCCAAAGGGCTGCCTAATGGCTCTTGCATTCCTTGTGCTGCACAGAGTGAGTGCTGCCTCCTCTTTCCCCTCTGCTGCTGCTCTCCAGGTGCTTAGGATACTACTCAGTTTCCTAACTTCTTTATTCCTCCACCAGCTGATGTCCAGTAGTCTTTCTTATTTATTGCCTGTGGGTTTTTCTGTTACTTACTGTATTTTTTTTAAGCTCCTATTTTTATACTTTTTCATTCCAAATACCCACAGATTCTCACCATGCTCATGAGGTCAGGGGTGTGAAAGTTCACTCATCTGTCAGAGGCACGTCAATCTGGACAGATCAGTGTTCATGGTCTTATTTTGTTTTTCCTCTGGAGCATAATCCGTTATGTGGGGATTATCAGGAACACTGAGTTTCCCAAAAGTATGTAGCAAGTGGAGGTTATAACAGAGGTTAAAGCACGCTAGATTAGAAATGGTGTGTAGTTCAGTATCAGCATCTTTAGCTGCTTATCAAATGTTTCCTTCAAATCTATTGACCGTGTCCAACAGCTGTGCCTGCTGCTAAATCTGTAAAATGCCTTATGTCAGTGTCTGAGTTGTGTGCACAGCTCAGCCCCACACCTATTCTGAGATGCTCTTCCTCAACCCCACCTGCTATCACGAGGAAACAGCCTTGCTCCCCTACCTGCAATGCTGGTGAGAGGTGTTTAGGATGGTGCTTCCCAGAACAATTGTGCCCACGGACAGTAGATCTCCTTGCCACCTCTTACAGTAACGCAGATTCTGGGCTGGTGCTGCAGGCTGCGCTCCCCTCTATCAGCTCCTCTGCAGTCCCCAGCTGACTGAATACGCCCAGCGCAGAAGAGAGAGACTCGAACCTTGGGTCATGCTGTTCCGTCCAGTGAGATTTTGCAATGCTGTGATCAGGACACGAGGGGGAGCTGGTCAATGTGTGAGAAAGCAGCGTCCTGCTGAGACAGCAAGTGGGCATTTCCACACTGCCGGTGGCAACACAGCAGGTACAGGTGAACGGGCAAGGAAAAGAGAAACTGGGGCATACGAATTGCTGCTGCTCTTTGTACGCTCTGAACATTTCTGTGTGTAAATGTGCACATGTTCACGAGCTGTCACGCTTTGAAGCAGGCTCATGGTAGGTCCAGAGCCTGAGCTTGCTGCAGATCTTTTCTATAGAAAGTACAAAACATTTTCTTTGTTGTTAACTTCTTTAACTAGTCTCTGTCTTTTCAGCTGCCCCTCAGCTTTGTTGAGTGCTGCAGGTATTCAGGCTGAATTTAAGTGAAGTCAAATGTCTCTCTCCTGTACCATTGCCTGCAGTGTAAATGCAACATCAATTTTCTTCAAGCAGAGGGACTCTCCTAGGGGAATTTTGAACATCCAAATAAGCTAGAAGTGGTTTTCCTCAACATTATAATGTTGAGGACATGCTCTGGTAAATTACAGGCTTGCTTTACAGGAGCTGTGATGCTCATGGCTACCATGCAGCATTCATCAGAGCATACCTAAGGCTAACTGTGCAGAACATGGCACATTTTAATGTGACACATAAAAGAAATTAAATTTCCTTCCTATTTACAAACACCAGTGGCAGAAGACTTTGCTAACAGCTCTGCTTAAAAATATCAGTACAATTCATCTCAGCTCCTGAGTTCTCTCATGACAAATGTTTTGCCTTTGAGAGTTGCTCAAGGATGTTGCCTCGTTGCTCTCCCTGCCATATGACTCAGTGTTACAGAGAGAATGCTTCCTTTCTGGCTTAAGCTGGCAAGAGGCAATGAGGTGACAGAGGGTGACAGGAAGCTGATGGAAAAAATAAGCTAGTAATTGCTTTTAGCTCATGTGAGAGAGCCACAAAAAAAGAGTGGTGGCTCTCTTCCAATAGGTTGAGTCCACTATATGAACTAGACAAAAGAGGCACAGGTCAAGATGTCAAAACACTTTGGCTGGGATCCTTTCTTGGGTGCAGACCTCTGTCCCATTTATCTGCCAGTAAATTCTGCTATGGTTTGTCTTCATGCTGCATGCTAGAACTTAGAGTTCACTGTGAAGCACTAGCACCTTTGGACAGAAGTGAGACATCCCATCTGAAGTTTAGATGGGAATGGTCAACTCTTCACCTTTCAGGTGGACATATTCTTGTGCTGTGAATCAAGAACTCTGTTCTAGCAGAATTTATTTCTTTTCTGTCCTAAAGGTTCTTCATCATTAAGGAGAGTTTCCTGCTTTACTATGCTGAGAGTGAGAAGAAGAGCTTTGAGAGCAATAAATACTTTAATATCCACCCCAAGGTGAGCAGTGTTTGTGTGGCAGAGGAGGTTATTCTGTTCATAGGTGTTTGTTGTGTTGTGGGTTTTTTTTGTTTTATTTATTTCTTTATTTATTATGAGACTGCAAGTGAAGAGGAGGTAAGGCCAGAGAGGCCTCAAAAAAAAAAAAAGTGAGAATTGTCAGTTTCTCTTTCAGGCTTCTTACTGGTTCATCAGATACATGGCCTTAATTCTTCCCTTAATAGTAAATGTGTCCCCTGGTTTGCACGATTTCCTCATCAACTGATTTTGTGAGAATACAGTTGGCAAAGGCAACCAGTTTTGCTGGTTGTTCCTAATCTGTACTAACCTGTGCAAATGCTGTTAAGCTCTTCTCAAGAGGTCACCTATTCATTGAAAAAACAGATTCCACGCCTGAGTTCTAGCCCTCAACCTTTTCTCCAAGCTGGGTGCAGGGGAGCAGTCTTTACCCCCTTTCAGACACCACTTGGAGGTTGGTGTGTCTGGTGGTGGTGATGGGAATCCATCTGCTTTTCAGGAGCTGTGCCTATTGCCTCTCTGGAAAATACAAGGCAGGTCAGGCTCCCACAAGTGGCCAAGGGTGGCAGCTCAGTTCCTGATTAGTTGTAAGCACTATACTTGAATTTGATGACTGATTGGAGTGCTCTGGTTCATCCCCAGGGTGTCATACCCCTGGGGGGATGCATTGTGGAACCCAAAGAAGAGCCCAATATGCCTTATGCCATAAAGATCTCTCATGAAGACTTCCATGTAAGTAGACTTCTTTATTATGTTCTCTAGGTAAAAACAAAAGCAGTTATTGTGGATGAGCTAAGCTTAATTTTTCCACCCTGTCAATGTATGCTTACCCTCTCTGGGCAAGCCCTCCTGTGAGAGAGGGTGGCTTCACATCTCAAGTCCCTTCAAATCTTTGCTACTGCTCCTGCAATGACAACCAGCAAGGAAGCTTCCTCTTTTGGCAGCAGCTCTTGGTATACTAGCAAATCAGCTGATAGAGATTTGGGAACCCGAGAGCTCATTTCTCCCTATTCCCCTTCCCTGCCACTTTATTCTTGCCATGACTGCTTGCTGTGTGTATCTCCTTCCAAGCAAGAATGACGTATTTAGTCCCATATGATGCCTCCCATGGAGGTGAATGTCTCCTTCTGCCATAGCAGTGCCCAGTCCATGCCCTGGGCACACAGGCATGGAAGGCACCAGCCTACTAATCTGTTCTTTCTGTTGTTGTTTGTTTTATTTTCCCCCTCCCTTGTTCTAGGGTAACATCGTTCTAGCAGCTGAATCAGAGTTTGAGCAGGCTCAGTGGCTGGAGATGCTGCAGGAATCTGGAAAAGTGTAAGCTGCTTTCTATTCCTTCTTTTCTTGGATCTGCTCTATAGATATTTGTGGCTGCCATGGCCTAAGAGCCAACTCAAGCTCAGGCACTCCTACCAGTGGCTCTGTATGTGTGAAATCCTTCACTGTGCCATTTCCTCCTTGCTTCCAGTAGTCTTCTAAGCAGAGATCCCTTCCCTGTCACTGTTCTTCTAGGCCACTGGCCAAAGTACACCCTTGACCTCTACATCACCTATTTAGACAGTTCTGCCTCCAAATAGCCTGAATCCCTGAGGGGCCATACATTGTGTCCCATCTACTCATCCTCCGTTACACACATGATTCTTATTAAGCTGTTAAGTAGAAGGAACTAGGGCAGTACAAGTGCCCTGTGGACCATGAAGTGCAAAGCATCTCTAGAAACTGGTTGTGGACGTGCACAAATGAGGTAAAATGCAGGCAAAGCTGGATAGATGTTTCTAGTGCTGCAAAAGGATTGAAATAGAGGATGATTGTGCTGGATAGTAAGTAGAGTTGATATACATACGATACAATATTGAGGGCTTTTTCTTTCTTTTCTTTTTTTTTCTTCATAAGTATATTATAAAGGCACTTTCTACTTGTTCCTAGAGTCTTCCTGGCCCTTTACAGTACTTCAAGTAACGTGTCATTTTCTAAGGAAAATTTGCGTGGAAGGAAGTACAGAATAACCAAGTATTTGTACCCCTCTCAGCTGTAGTCAGTGCATGTACTGCATGCAGGCAACTTCAGGTTACAGACAGGAATACATCTTGTGAGGCTAAGGAGGGAGCACTGAAAACATGAATTTAATAAAGAGACCCATTATAGGCTGCAGCCATTTTGAAACTCTCCATGTAATTATATGATAAACTCTCCCTCCCTTGTTTCAGTTGTTTGCTGGTGGCTTCTCTGGGCTCAGATTCATCCTACATCAGAGCTCATCAGTGGAAAAACACATTCACACCCACTTGCTCTCACTCAGGATGAAGAGATCTACCTGTGGGCACAACATCACCTTTTAAATTAGCATTCTAATTTCCTCCGCATGTTGGAAATATCCTAAATGCACGTTAGTTGGAAAGAAACCCAGCTGTCTGCAAGGAGCTCAGGGCTTGGGCTGCTGGAGGTGTGAGGTGCCTGGGGTGATGTGTGTTTAATATATTTGTCTCGCTTCTGTCAGAGACAAGGCACAGGTTGCACTGAAACATTTTATAAGAGATTCAAATGGCTCACAAAGAGGCCTGGTGCAGGAAGGCTTACAGATATCTAATTCATAAGCTCCCTTGTGATTTAACTAAGAAGACAAAACTTCTGGGCAGTGATTGCTTTTTCTGTGCGTGCACCTATAAAAATAGATTTGGATTAATTTTACATGTACATTTAATGTATTTTATCTGTGTAGCTACTGTTATCTAATGGAAAATCTATAGAAGTGAGCAGAGCAGTGAACTCAATTTCTAGTTCTGTTTCTGATTTGTGTGTCTGCATCCTTGGTTATTTAGTCTCTGTATTGAAGCCTACTCTGTCCATCAACTCAGTCACTAATGGGTATCTGCTCCACAGGCTTTTTTTGCAGCTTAGTTTCGTAATGTTTTCAAGAGACCTTGAGATCCTCTTGTCAATGGTACTACAGTTATGCAGGCTATTCTTTGAATATGCCTGCTTCTTTTAACTTTCCATACCTGTCAGCTTCTCATCTGGCTTTTATCTCTGATCCCTCAATGCTTTTACAGGGAGAGGCACTTATCTCAGAGTAGGGCCAGACACCTAATTCTGGTGGCTTACCAATTTAGTGGAGAAATTGATTTGCTGCAAGGTGGATGGATGATGGATACCAGGAAGGCTGAGGATAAAAAACTGTGAGAAGAGGCCAATAAATAGTTAACGTTTGAAGTGGAAAATTGGCTAAAATAGTAATTGGACAATGGAAGACAATCTCACCAGCAAATTGGATGTTAGCTGAGTTAAAAGCTAAAATTTGGTTCTGAGGTCTGTCAGGATCCATTTATTGTGTTCCAAGTACAGCATATTGCAGCTGGAGCACTTAAGACTAAGCTTAGTACAGCAATCTCTGAAACACTAGAGGAATGTTTGAATAGCTGTGCTGTGCTGAAGCACTGTTCCTGTAAACTTTCTGCTATTGAGTGTCAGGAAAATTTCTAAGTCACTTGTGGAGAAGAATTTAGAGAATTGCCATTCCCTCTGAGAGTGTGCTTGAATTCCTTGATAAGATGGCTGGGCTGAGTCCCTCTGCCTCTCTTTGTGGGACTCTTAGATCTCTTTTATTGTCTGCTTTGTGTGTGCTCTCCCTAGGACCTGGAAGAATGCCCAGCTGGGGGAAGCCATGATTGAGAGCCTGGAAGCCCAAGGACTGCAGCTGGCCAAGGAGAAACAGGAGTATGTAGGTAGGAAACTCTTACTTCTAAAAGCTGTAAAACCCAAAATAGTCATTTGGCCTTTCTGGAACTGTCAGCTCAGTCAAGCCAAGCAGCTATAGTATTTTACTGATGACTTTTACAAGGTGAAGCTTTTGAATAGCCAGCAGCTAAGGTTCTGGTTCTGAAGGGAATTAAAAAGTTAAGGTAAGATCCAGACATCAGAGTCATCAGATGAAAGGAAGAGTGTGCTGTGGCCAGAACTCTGCAGTCCTGCAGCTCCTTCTGACTGCCCTGTGCAACTGTTGGGATGTGCTGGTCTCATCTGCTCGCTAGGCTACCAGCCAATACCTCTCTGTCCTGAATTAAGTAGGACTGGTGTTTCTGAGCTTGATCAGAGCGTTTTATACATGGTTGTTTTGGGTTTTCTTTTCCCCTTAGATCTTTCTTTGTCTATGTCTGCTCAGTCTTTGTCTGCATTTTCCCCACGTTGTTCATGCTGAAACTGGGAGCATTTTCAGGGCCTTGTTTGTGGTGTCTTATGGCTAATTTCTATTACTGTGTCTGTGGGCAATGGTGAGAGCAGTTTCTCCAAGTGAACATGGAATAATTTAGGTTGGAAGATACTTCTGGAGGTTAAATACTGCAGTCTCTCAGAAACCATCCTCTGGACAGCAGTATGCTGGGTACTCTGACTGCCCTAGGAGGTGAAGCTGCCACTCTCCACTTGGTATAGTAAGAGCAAAGGGAGAGCAGCCTCTTCAACCCAGATGCCTCCTAAGCTACGCAAAGCATTCTGCAGGGTAGGTGTAGAACTTCTAGGCTGTGAGCTGATGGTCACATCATCCATCCTATAGCAAGTCCAGTGCTTTGCTTAGGCAGCCTGCAGTAGGTGAGTTAGTAACACATCAAACTGTCTCCTGCTGTCTATTGTTAACCATCAGGCTACTGACCAAGGGTGATCTCCATAAATCATCTCATATGTAAACTATGATCACTGTTACATATCAAGACATGTTGTCATGTGTGAGCTGATGGATAGATAGCTCATGTGTGAGACAGGCAGTGGCTCCACACCTTACACAGAGATAACAGGGACCACTGAGAGGAGAACCTGGAGAGATAGGCAGAAAGTTAGAAACAGGAAAGTTTTATCAAAGCATTGTTTTGCAAATACCAGAGCTGAATAAAGAGCTTAAGGCCAAAGTATGGTAAAAGACAAGATGATACAGCAGCAATTGAAAACACATCCTGTACAAAGCAAGATATTTGAAGTGCAAAATACATACTTCACTGGTTTATTTGGTCTGTGATGACAAGATTATTCTTAGCTGGTGATTTTTCACAGTTACTTTCCTTTGAGGGCAGCTGTACGTTTACTCCTATTTGAGTGCTGAGTTTTCTGCCTCATTAGCCTCATCTTCAGTGGTCTGTGTCCATCCTGTAGTTAAGTTTTGAGGTCAGGCACTGCTGCTGGCAGCAGGTCAATGCTCTTTGGAGAACACAGATATTGTCCTTCATCCCTGCTCTGGAGAATTCCGAGTCCCCTTGGGTTCCCTTCCATATACCCTTATCCACTTGGGATCCGGGTTTCCCTTTCAGTCAGGGTTGTTGCTGAAGCCCCTCAAGCCTTGGACTTGGCCTCACCAAGGAGAGTTTAAAAGAGTGTGACAGTCTCTGTGTATCTCTAATTCAGCTGTGTGGACTCCTGGCAAGCAGAAAGAGGATGGAAGTGAGCAGAAAGGCAGCAGTGACTGCCAGCAGGGCTTTCGCAGCATAAAGGTTAGTGTTGGCATGAGGAGCACTGCTATGGGAAGGCAGTAGAGGTCTGTGTATCTCCCAGCAGTTGTAATCCTGCCAGGATACCAGGATGTCCTCTCTGATACCAAGAAAACTGGTAGCAAGGTAAACCATCCATAGATGTCAACTTTATATGCTTTATGAAGGTCCCTATAGACCTTTGCCTTTCTAGGTAAAGTTATTCCACTGATTTTACTAAAGATCTAGAGCATCTAGGCAGGTTTAGTAAACTGAAATCTTTGATTGCATGGGCAATGGTTTTCCCCATAATTCAAATCTTGTAGTATGTTTTAGAGCCCTTTCTTGACTCGAGGGAAGCTGGGAGACCTTCTCCCACTTGAGCCTGGAGAGGTTAATGCAGAGGGTGCTGGGAGGGTAAGGATGGGGCACTGGAATGTATGAGAACAGCCTGCTACTGTGCTGTGAGCGACTCTGTGTGTTGCTTAGCCCTTCCATGCCTTAGCTTCCTTGTGTGTGAAGCAGAAAGGAGGTTGTTTTCTTAAGTCAGCTAGAGACTGGCAGAGGTTAGTTCATTAATGTTTTCATTAAGGTTTTAAAAAACCTTGGAAGGAGCTTTTGGAAGGAGTACACAGCAGTAAGATTGTTGAGTTTATTAAGTTATTTGACAGGAGGAAAATTATAGAACATCCCATTAGTGTAATCTCAGCCTTTGGAGTCTCTCAGAAAGATAAGCACAGAGCAATAGGTAATGCATATACAAGTTCCCAACAGTCAGTACTTCTCACACATAAACATCCCTGGGATAGAAATTGCAAATTGCATTTGCCAAATTGCAATTTGGCCTCTATGCGTGCATATGTTTGCAGATAAACTGATGGAAGAAACAGAAGAGTTGTGTCTGCAGAGGGAGCAGAAAGAGGTGGGTGTTCCTCACAAGCCAATTCCATTCAGCTCCCTTGGGGTGGGGCTGGGAGGCTGGAAATAGTGTGGAGTGCTCTCCTGCCTCTTCTCTTGGTGCAGGAATTGGAACGTCTGAACCAGGTGCTGGAGGCAGAGAAGCAGCGGTTTGAAGAGGTGGTACGGGAGCTGCGGCTGGAGCAGGAGCAGATCAGGCGGTGAGGGCTTGAGCTGGGCACGCAGGAGAAGGACACCAACTCCTCACTTGCTGGGAGTGCTGGTGAGGTTGGGGATCAAAGCAATGGGTAAAACTCATTGGTTTTGCCTATATATGAAGGAGATAAATGCAGTATTGACCAAAACAGGAATGGCTGATGTCTTGCATTTGATGCTGTTGATTGACCAATAGTATGCATCCTAGTTTCATTTGCTGTTCAAGACTCCAGCAACCTCATTTTCGAGAAGCTGAGACATAAGCAAACCCTGGGTTAATTGAGGCTGTATAGCAACAGGCAGATGTCAGAGGATTTCAATGACAAGACCAGTTTTATTCGCACCAGCCCCATGGGCTCCAGACATCTCAGCCAGATTTTGCACACATGGATGAATGGGTGGAGGTTGAAGTTGCCTCACTAAGAATAATTTTGTCTTTTTGAGAGCAACACTGTGCAGAATATTAGCAAGAAATGTCTATAGAAGGGGAAAGATCTAAGGGCCCTAGCTAAGAGCTAAGGGCAAATTCTGAGTGTTGAAATGGCATTTTTCTTTTTCTTTTCTTTTTCTCCCAAAACAACATCTCAGAAAAGCTGGAGTGGTTTTTATAAGCCTTTTTTGTTATAGATATACGCCTGTTTACTCATGCCTGCTGTCTGTGCTCTGCGAGCTGTAATCATGGTCCTGCCCTCACAAGCGAAGCTCGTAGGGGATGGTTTTTGCTCCACCGGGAGGCACAGCTCATTTTCTGGATGCCTGTAGTTTGTCCAAGGTGTGGTGCTTTCTGGCACACTCCTGCCTGGAATTCCTGCTTCTCGAGGACTGCCTGCGCCAACCACCAGTAGCAGGTCCTGCAACTGAAGTCCACAGCCTGTGCAGTCTGAATGTGGTTTGTGGGGCTAGCATTCCCCTACCATAGCTATCACCATTTTTCCTTCTTTAGGGAGCTAGAGCTCACAGCCCGCTCCCTTAATGGAGTGGAGCAAGAAAAGAAAGAGTTGCGAAGCCTGACTCAGTCCTTACAGAAAAACCTGGAGGTGAGTGACCACTTGTTGCTTCTGAATGGCAGCAGTCTGTGAGGAGTTACCAGGACTGAATGCACTGCTGTCCTGTAGCATGAACCTAATCTGTTAATGTCAAAGTCAGCCCTGGGCAGATGAACTGATTCTTTCAGTAGCTGATATGAAGGCCAAAATTGTCTTCAGAAAAGGATTAGAAGTGGCAAAGAACCCAGCAAACCACATAGCTATTTGATTTTTGAACAGTAGCTCCATAAGCCCTGGTAGAAATTAGAGCAGCAGAGAGGTATCTTTGCTCACAGGCTGAAGCATTGTTCCCAGAGAACTGTATACCATACAAGAATTTAGGAAATGGAGTGCTGATGTGTTAAACTCTTTTATTTACTTGGTGTTGTTCTGATGGAGAGGAAAAGAATGACTTTTCTAAATGCATATAGTTTTTGTGAAATTTCAGCCTAGCTAGCTTGCTGAAGGCAACCAACTTTAATCCTACGAATTAGTCCAAAAATCAATTGCTGATATCCAAAATCTGGACAGGATTTCAGGATGTTCCTCCTGAAATCTTCTCCTAACCACAGTTATGGGTAGGAGAAAAAGATCTGAATGGTTAGGGAAGGAGCGTTTGTACTTCAGCTATACAACAGACCAAACACTTTGCAGCATGGTACATCCTATTGCCTTGTATTACCTGTTTTTAACCTGAATGAGGAACGTGGGTGTAAAGATGGAAGAACTCAATAATGAGGAGCCAGACAGAAAAAGGAGCAGAAATATAAGACCTGGTTGACGCTCACAGCTTCTGTCCTTCTTCAAGGAGCTTTCCATGGAAAAGCAGCAAATGTTGGAGATGTTGGAAACAAATGAGAGCCCAACTTCAGCCAGTCCTAGCGAGGAGCAAAGCCCCAGCTGGGGGTTGCACTGCAGCCTGCAGCAGATTGAAGAGAAGATGCAGCAACTCCTGGAAGAGAAACTTCTGGCAGAGAAGAGGTGAAATGGGGACAAAGGCTCTTACAGTGGTGACAGGGATGTAAATTGAGATGCTTTCTAGTGGGAAAAAAGGTAGTTTTTTTTCTCCTCACAGATGGGAGGCAATCAGAAAGGGAAACCAGAAAGCTAGGGTCCCCTCAAAACTCTTCCCATGTTTACCCTAGGGCCTAAAAGAAGGTGAAATCCCTACTTTCAACTTCTGGATGTGGTAGAGAGAAGAGGACAGATCTAACCACGATCAGGATTTGTGGTGCCTCATGCTGTGGCTGTCTGCTGCCTTTCTTTTAGGTTGCCAACACAAAGCAAGGTTGAGGAACTGCCCACATGGCTTTTTCCAGCCATGCCTGCACTACTGAAGGGAAAATGCAGATAATGCTGCCTTTAGCACCTCTTTGCTCACGGCAGCCTGGTAGTTACACATACCCCTACTCAATACCTAGGCCCTTCCTCTGTGTGAGTCATATTGGGTGGGATGGTGGGATTCTTTCTCTCTTTCATGCTCCAGGATGAAGGAGAATGAGGAGCGGTCCCGAGCCCTGGAGGCGGAGCGAGAGTTTTACTCTTCCCAGTCGCAAGCGCTGCAGAACTCACTCTCAGAGCTGACTGCGGAGAAGCAGCAGACAGAGAGAGACCTCAAGGTACTGACTATATGCATCATGCATTGCTATCCCTGGGCCCTGACTTCCTTCTCTTTCATATCATCTCCCATCAAAAGAGAGATTTGTTCTTATTCTGTGGTAAAAACTCAGTTTGCTATGCTTCATATCACAGTTACACATGAGGATGCCACACTGTATCTGTGTAGCACTATTATTTATTTTCTCATTCTGACGCTGATTAACCTATTCAGTAACAATTATTTCCCTTTGTTCATGTGAAAGCATCATCTAAAGATGAAAGTGGGGCAATAATACAGGACAGTAGATGCAGTCAACAATGAAGGTTACTTCAAATGCTAGTATAGAAATTGTCCCAGTCATGAGAGAAACAGTAATCTAGACAAAGACAATTGGACAAAGTCACGTTGTTTTATTTTAAACTAAGAAAAGTGTAAGTAGTTACTGGCTGTTTGACACTCAAAACCCTTCTCCAAATATTTTGTCCAAAAGTGTCCCCCGTCTCATCTTTTTCCTGCATTTCTAAGAAGTTTTTATCCTTTAACATTCCAGCTGGCCATACTAAAGCTAAGTTGACCTAAGTTTGTATGAGTTATGTTTGTTTGTATGTTTGTATGCTTGTATGCTTGTACCACTTCACCCCTTTTTTTCCTAATTTTTACTGTATTTGTTTCTGAAAATAATAACTGTCCACCCCTTTGTGGGAACTGACTGCCTTTGTTTCAAGTCTATTTAGGATGGAAGGATGTCCTGTTCTTGTTCAAATTCTTCCATAAGTATGAATTCAGGTGCTGGAGTACTGTTTGACTTCGTGTTGTTCATAAGATGAGAGGGCAGCTGTGAAAAGGGAAGTCAGAATAGAGAATTGCTGAAATATCTGTACTTTTAGTTCTGTCTGAAGATCCAATAAACAAATTTTGTCTTATTTCTATTGGTTTTCCTGACTGTTAATCTTTCATTGGGTCTCTTGCAAACCTGTTGAGTTGCAGGAGGCTTACTGATACACAAGCTGTTTTCAGGAGCATTTGTTCTTTTCGTCTTCCTCAGGCTGAGGTGAAGGTGCGCATGGAACTGGAAAAGAGACTGAGGGAAGCTGAGGAAGCATTGCAGAGCTTGGAGCAAGGCTTAAATTCTTTGGATCGTAACAAGGAGAGGGAGGAGAAGATGAAAGCAGATGTCAGTAATCTGAGAAGTAAGTCTGTCATCCACCTTCTCTACTGATGAGTGATCCCCAGGAGGAAATATTTCTTCCCATCTTCCCAGACTCAAAAAGTGGTTCCCAAATTAGTAAGGCTGCACCTGGAGTGCTCTCCCAACTCTTTGTATCTTAACCTCACCATCCTTTGGAGGAGTCACAGTATGTTGTGCATCACTTGATGCTTCACCCTCAAAGGAGTACAGTATTGCTCCATACTTCCCTATGTAGTAGAAGACAAACCTACAGGCAGAGAGAAGTGTAAAGGCTCCCCAAAGAGTCAAACAGGGAAGCTGTGGCATAGCACACATTGCTCAGTCCTCCTAGGTGATTGCTGCAGCCCTCCACCGCTAATATTTGCTGCGCTATTAGAAATCCCTGTGTGTTCATGGCACATCTGGATGTGTCCATGACAGTGTTGCCAGCTCCTCCCTTTCTGCAGTTTAAGACTTAACTGGTTCTGGTATTTCTTCAAGGAAAGTATGCCCAACGAGGCTTCAGAGCCCTCTGTGATGACAGAGTTGAGAAGTTGTATGATAATATCAAAGAGAGTAAGCTGCCTTTCTGCAGTTACATCATTAGCAGATGTGGGAAAGACAAAAGGAGAATGGATGATTGCTACTCTTTCTCTAGTTTGAGTATGGCACCAGAGGTTTCTGTCATTCTGAATTTGATGATGTCTTGGTGCTTAACAAAATGTTGTTTGTGAAGATCTAAGGAAGTACTGAACATCATCCCCCGACTCACTGAGTGTAGTCCCTTCTGGCAGGTTCACTGCTTGCAGTGTCTTTCCCATCACTGCTCATAGTGGTGTATTCTCTTCAGAGTTCTTCGAAGAGTGCATCCGCAATGCCGAGCTGGAGGCCAAGATGCCTGTGATCATGAAGAACTCTGTGTACATCCACAAAGCTGCCACTCGTCGCATAAAGAGCTGCCGCCTTCACCGCCGGAGAGCCAGCGCTTCATGGAATGACTGTAGGTAGTGGGCAGCTTCTTCCTCTGTGCCCTGCAGGAGCAGATGCATGCAGATGAGGCTGAAAGAGCAGTAAGATCTGCAAGTGTGGTTCACAATGCATAGTTCTTAGCAGTACCATGGAACTATAGGCTAACCTGGGGTTTTGCTATCTGAAGAGCAGGCAGCAGATCTGTGCAGTTACCTGTCTCTTTGTGTATGTGGAAAAGTATGCAGTAACTGCTGGGATGCCTCCTAGTCTCTACAAAAAAATATGCTCAAAGCTGACTTCCTTTGTGATTAAGCATTCACATGGAGCTGGGTTGAAAGGGACATCTGCATAATGTCTTGCCTAGTCCAGTACTCAAAATGGCTGTCTTTGAGGTCAAATCCATTTTTACAGCACCGTAACATTGGAAAGAGGTAAAGCAAAGGACTTACAAAGCAGAAAAATGCTGTCAGCATTTTCCTTCCCTGAAAACATTAAGGTGAAGCTGTTGGTGCAATGGTTAGTTCACCCTTGGCTAGGGCTCTTGGTCGTGATGATTGCATGGCTCTCTTGGCTTTCCTTGATTTGTCCCCTTGACTGAATGTGCCGACCTTTTTGTGCTGCTCTTGTTTCAGTGAAGCAGTCCCAGTCCTTCATCATCTCACATGCAGAAGCTGAAAACATCGAGGAGCTGAAAGAGGCAGCCAAAAGACTGAGCCGTCACCAGCACTTCCGTGAGACACTCTATCAAATCATGAGATCACACAAAGATTCATCATCAGGGGATGAAAAGTGACTCTTGTTGAGAGGGGACTTCTAATCTCAACTTGCCATTCAGCTCTGCAAACACTAAGCAGTCAGGCATTAGGGTTCAAAAGGGAGTTGCGTCCTTTGGTGAGGAAGATGGTGGGAAGTTGTGTGTAGGCAGTTCCCTCAAGTAGTGTCTCTGCTTTGGTTTGGATGCTCTCTGTGGTCTGGCAGACCTTCCCTGCTGATGACTCTGGGTCATGCCTTTTTGCTTCAGCTGCTTACGTTAAGCCATGTTTTGCCAAGATACTGCAGCTGGTGTTAACGTGAAACACTGGCCTTAGATTAGGAAGTGCCTCTTCTTTGCTGCCTAGTCTGCCTGCTAAAAACAGGTGCTTCTGAGAAATCCTTCCTCAGCCACCCAGCTACACTCAGCCACCCAACTACGCTCAGTGTAGCCACCCCCAGCTGGCACAATTTAACCTGTTCTACCTAACGTCCTCTAGGAAACTGCCTCCTCAGTGTAGAGCATAGCATCAAATACAAGGCGATCTTATGCTGCAGCAAGATTTTAAGTAGAGAGATTACAGCGCGAGGTGAAGCCAACCTGAGGATTCTCCCCATGGCAGGGGAGATGGAACTACATGATCTTTAAGAACTCTTCCAACCTAAGCTGTTCTACAATTTGCCTCCAAAAGCATCACATGCAAAGATCTCCTAGAAAACTCAGTAGCATCAGTGCAAGGTGGAGGGAAGGCTATGCTGTGCTGACTGTAGGCAGAACATCCTGGGGACACTTTTTCATCAAGACAGCTGACTATGCTGCTGTCAGGAGGAGGAGAAAAGGTCTGTGCAGAAAATGGTAGGCAAGTTCAGTGTGGAGTAGCCTTGACTCTGATGGTTTCCTCATCACCTCAGGAAAACAAGCTTAAGGACAGGTGAGTGGAGTGAGAACTGTTCAGCAATGACACCTACTACCATTTTGCAAGTTAAATGTTGTCAGCAGCAAGAGGTTAGGGCTGAGGAGTTGGGGAGATCCGCTTCAATGTGTACTGCAGCAAATAGCCCTTACCTCTCTGCCAGTCCTTTTAATTGCAGCCCAAGCTATCATGGTCTAGCCTGGACCTCCAGCAAGCCAAGACTGGAATGGGAGAGGTCCTGTGTACAGCTTAATTAGAAGTGGGCTCCTGGCTGGCCTCTGGTCTCTCCTCATTGTTCACCATGAGGTTGTCACAGTGAAGTATTTAGGTTGGAGTTGGTTACCTTGTGTTTTACATGAGAGGAATGGCTTTGTTGTACAAATCTCTCCTTTATAAAAGCAGCTGGCTAATAATTATCCACACTATAGTAACTGCACTGCTTAGTGCTTACAGAGCACATGGCAAGCACGCTCAGTGATACTTCATCCCTGTGATATAAGTCAGAAAACAGAGATGTAAAACATACAAAGGTGATGATGCTAAAAGCAGAGCTTGCTTAGGGCTTAGCTGCCAGAGTACTGGGGCTCTTAGGTCTGTACCCCTGGGTATTACATGTGCCCTTTTTGTCAAGTGACTGGGGTGGCTGTTTGCATATTCAGGCTTTGTTTCTGGGCACCAAAGTCATTCCCTTCCAATCCCGTGCTGCTTCTAGGGTGAACTTAGGGATGAGATAGGGAAGGGACCTTGTCCTGTTGTCATTCATGGGAATGGCACTGATGCTGGTGGAGGGTGCAAAGTGTGATATGCTGAGAGCTTCTAGAGGGGACTGTGTGACCAGAGGATAAGCACTGAAGGCATGGTCTCTCCATTTCAGCCACTTATTGACCACTGTCCTCCTGCTAGATAATGGGATGCTTTAAAAAGCCAGAGGGCTCATCACAGAGGGCTGCTAGTTTTACAGTGACAGGTAATGGGACAGGAGAATAAAATTTACATCCCTCCTTAGCATACCTGGCCTTTTTGTGCTTTTCCTATTCCAGCTTGCATGCTAGAAGGCCAGAAATTAATTCTGGTTCCCAGAAGGTTGAAGAGTTAAGAAACAAAAGCAGAGCTGGTTTTCCCCTTTGCATTGTCCTATCAAACTCTCAGGCTATTTTCCAGTTGCAATTTTTTTTATCATGTAATACTGGAAGATGCAGTGAAAAGTACAGCCAGAATGTGTACCTGTAATCAAGGCAGTTAAAAAAACCACTTGGTGGCTTGTGAATGCAACACTTTGATCTATTACAATCAGATGCCACAATATCATAATTTACAGAAGTATTGTACTCAGGAGGTAAGTCACATCTGATCTTCCTTTACTGCATATTGACAGCAATAAGTAAATAAAAGTTACACGGATACCAGAGTGAATTCCTATGTGTTCTTGTCACACTGTTACTGAAATGAAGTTAAATTGCCTCTGCAGGAGTAGAGACAAATTGCTGTGACGTGCTCATTTACTGCCAGGGTACTTGCTGTGCTTCACTGGGTTGCTGTATGAGCTGAGCATCATCTCTTGAAGGACAGTGTGCAAAATGCTTTCACCCTTGCCACCCGCTTCCACTTTATTTACTGGGTTGAGCCTCTGCACTTTAAAATGGAAATAATGCTAAATCCAGGATATATCAAATCTAAATCAGAAATCTCATGCAGCTTGCTGGCTTCAGGTAAACAGGTGGAACCAAGCCATGCCCTCAGCTACCTGTGGCAAAGTTTTTTCTATCAGCTGTTCATTGCTGCAGACAATAGCCCTGTTAGCCCTGACCTCATAAGTACCCTGGCAGAGTTTTCTCACCTAGGAACCTCTCTTCTCTCTGAAGACTTTCCCAGTTGACCCTTTTAGAGCTCTGTTAAAACAGTGTTAATGTGTGGACACTGCCAGCCGTAGTGTCTGTGTCTTCTTACCTACTTGTACACAACAAGAGCAGTGGCTCTTGCTCAGGCTGTGCTAAGGGTTAATTTAGTCCTCCATGTGAGCAGCAGGAAGCCTCCAGGCTGTTTCACTGCTTGGTGTGGAAGTGTTGTTTGCTTTGTGGACAGGAGTTTTGGAGCTCCTCTGGTACTCGCTGCCTCAGGGCTTTGCTATTGCCTAGAAGTAAATGGCAGAGAAAAGAAGGCAGCACCGCCCCGCCATCGCCATCGGTGTTTGCTGCTTTGAAAGCAGAGAAAGCAGATGAGAAATGGAAACTGCCTTCAGGGTCGGAAGTCAATAACAGAGGGTGAAATGTCACTGGTGTTAGAGCTGCTGTGCATAAAGTATGAGGGATGCTGGCGGTAGTGATCCTCAGCTCTGGAGCATGGATTTTTATATCAAGATGGTGGGCCGGCTTTCAGCTTGGTATTGATTCTTTGGAGGAAGGATAACAGGTTTTCACTAAAATGTCTGTTTTGATTGCTTTTTCATTCAGGTGCTTCCCGTGGCAAGTGAATGGACAGAGGGTGGCTCATGCTGTGCCTCGCAAGGAGAAGCGACTGTATGGGTGGGAGGAATGGTGGTGCAGGGGGACTGGCTGTGGTCAGACACTGCAGCGTGGCCATGATGGTCAGAGGTGGCCTTTCCCTCATGATGGGGCTGTGCTGTTCTGCTGCCTGCACCTCTGGGCTCTTCTGCCTGTCTGCTCACTCAGAGCCTCAGTGCCTTTCTGCCCACCCAGATAATGTTTCCTATATTAAGTAACTCCTTTCCTTCTTACTGTAGGCTTAACTGTAAAGCCGGAATGAGGAAAGATCCAGCTGAGGATTCAGACAAGTCTGTGAGTCCTTTCTGCTCCTCTTTCCACCAGCATTGAGTACAGGAGGTGCTACAGTGCTGGGACTGGCATCTCTTTTTCAGTCTTGGCAGGTTTGCTACTTGAGATGAACAAAAAAGACAAAAGCCATTTTGTGGAGGTAGCAAAGGCACCTTTTTCCATTTCAGAGGTGTTGTAATAAATAGAACAAGTGAGGTCATGGGTTCTTCTTTTGCTGCATTATGAGAAGTGCAAGCTTTGCGTTGCTTAAAATAATAAGTAAAATTCTGCTTAGTCTTGAGTTCCTCTTGGCTGCACTCTGCCTCAAACCATCCAAGGGTACAGGGATGGGTCTTTTCCCAGGACTGCTGCTCCTATTGGATTTTTTTATTGTTATTTTTCTGTTAGTGCTGTGGGCAGGAGAGCTCTCACTTCACTCCTACGTCAGTGCCTGCCTGAAGGAGCCACCAGCCCCCACTCCCCTGGCATGAGAGGAAAGGGTTCTGCTTTATGCAAGCTTTTACTCTGAAGTATGGCCAGGAGCAGTGCATAGCACGGGTGGTAGAGCTCAAACTTTGATGGGACTCACAAGTGCACGAAGTCCCTGCTGACAGAGGTGCACAGGTAGGTTGGTAACATGAGGCTGTGAGAAGTTAAAACCATGCAGCAAGGAGGTGGGAATGCTGCAACTCCTGCAGCAAGCTAGCTGAGTAGGCTTACTGCAAAGACTGCAAAAGATGAGAGATTGCAATTCACTTGGGAACTGCTTTAATTCCCCCTTTCCTTTCTCCATTCTCTCAGAGGCACAGCGAAGCTGCTTCCCGCAGGTAAAGAAGCTTCTCCAGAAACAGGATAGAGAGGTTGGGGTGCAGCAGAAGAGCCTAAAAATTGAAACACTCCTGATAGTGTGTCAGTGTGTTTATAAAAAAAAAAAAAAGTACACACATCTCAGTATGCAAAACACAGTTGTCCTCTTTATCAGTGAGCAAAACCAAATACAGGCCCAGCTGGCATTCAGCCCCCTGTACTTGGATAAGAGGGGTCCAAAACTACAGTCCCCTTCCCCTCTCTCCTACTTGTGCTGCAGGTCAGGTGGCAAGGCAGTGCTAGTGTGGCCCAGTTGGGTGGGTGATATGAGCCCAGCATTGGTTGCCCCTGCCTGACCTTCTTGACACTGGTGAGATGGCCAGGTCCTCCTGTGTCTGCAGCTGTCATACTTGCAGACAAAAAAAGCAATGAATCTGGTCCCCAGCTTCCTCCTCTCCACTCTGCTGAATTTCTCTTGTCATTGCTCAATGCGCACAAACGCAAAGCAGGTGGGCTTTAATGTGGAACTTATTTTAGATTAAGGAAAACAATGTAGGCTCTCTATGCAAGCAGAGCTGGCTTTGTTCCCTATGTAGGGGGAACGTGGGCTTCAAAATGAGGACAAAAAATTCCCAGCCATTCGAAGGTACCGTAGATGAGCAAAATAAGTGCGTTTCTCTGATGTGCCAGGCTTGGGTGAGGAGGAGTTGCAGGATATGCTGCATTCAAAGTTGAAGCCAGTCTGCAGCAAGTGAAAGATGGTTTGGTTTGGAGAGAGTATTCTAGCCTTTGCTGTACAGGGTCTTGGTCTCTACTTGAAGGATGCCAGGTTAGCAAAAACATTGTTTACGTGAGGAAAAAGTGAATAAATATCCATAAATGAGGGGATGGTGCTCAGTATCTGTTTGCTGTTGCCAAGCTTGCTTGAGCTCTTGTTCATGGGAAGCTTCTCCCACTGTGAGGATGTGAAGGGAATGTGAGCCACCGGAGTGAGTCTGCTTTGGTGTCTCATGGCCTGGGCCAGCCTGGGATGTCATCCCAGAGTACATAGGAGGGTTAGGAGAGACAGAGGGATGTCAGGTGGCTTTCCTTGCTTTACAACTACTTCAGAGCATCTTTGCGAGCATCAGAACAGAGCAAAAACATTCACAAAGTTTTGAAGATTAAGAAGCAATGTGGGACTCAAGTGTGTGAGAGGGGGTAATAATACTGGTGCTGGATCCGCCCTTTGTTGTGCTTGCCCATTCCCTCGACTTAGCTGCTGTTCTAATGTGGCTAATGGAGGATATTCATGTGAGGTTGGGATTGACTTCCCCCTGGCCCACTGTGCTGTGTGGCTGGGCCATGGCACTGCAAGGCAGAGAGGAGGTCCACCCCGCTGAGAGGTGCATGGGAGGTAAGACATGGCCTGTAGGGAGCTGTGGCTGTTCAAGCGTTTTTTAAATAGTACTGAATTTCTGTCTAGAAAATGTTACTCATTCAACTAACACAGAGTCTTCCGGACTTGAGTGTTTCATGCAGAAAATGTGTACAAGTGTTCAGGGAGCACCCTGGGATGCCAACCTCCAGGAACTATTCTGCAGCCTTCTTCATGCCCAGCTTTGAGCATGTCCTGTAGATGCAGGGGCCCATCTCCTGCTGTCTGGCAGTGCAGGGCCAGCTGGAGCCTATGGGACAGAGTCGGTTCAGGTGTGTGCCTTGTAGGTGCAGGAGGCAGCATGGAGGAATGGCCTCTTGCTCAGGACCATGACCTTAGCTCCCCTCTCAGTGCTGTGTGTGCAGGAAGGTGAGGTGCGCAGAAGGGCTGTGAAGGAGCGGGTGCTCGTCTTTAGCTGAGCTAAAGTCAAATCAGATTTTATATTATGGAATCTCATCTCTCCTTAATCTTCAGAGATTTATCAGAAAGCTTAAAGTTAGGACAGAGCGCTGTGGCATCTAATCTCTCCTGCTGTCTGTCACAGGCAAGTACATTTCACCTACTCAGTGTTACTCTAATCTGTGGCTGGAAGGGCTGAGGAATGGGATCTCTGCTGCTTTGGGGTCATTTGCCCACCTACATTAGCGAAGCAGGGCCAATGAGTTAACAGGGTGTGGGGATCTGGGAGGTGCAGAGCCCCTGGGGGGAGCCTGGTGAGCCCTATGTTAGTGCAGTGCGAATTGCAGGAGCTCTGCTTGTGGGGAAGAGGCAGTTGGGATGGGGTTGCCCAGTCTTTTGCTATGAAGAGGTGACTCAGAGGCCTCATATATGGCAGCTGCAGGGACCACAGCCGTGGGAGCGGCACAGAGGAGAGAGAGTTTCCAGTGGGCTGCAAGTCAGATGGCTCTTGAATGCAGGTTAACCTTGTCTCTGTTGTTGAGGGTCACTTCATGGAGGGAGAGAATCTTTTGTCTTAAATAAGAACAATTTATCTATATATGTAATGTCAGATTTCCCCACAGATGCAGAGAAATGCAGGTGGAAAAGGAAAGGAGCTGAGGAATGGCAATCAAGTGAAAAATCTTAAGTGTTATTAGTGCTCTATGATCCACACTTCTTGTTTCCTTTGCCTCCTGCAGGAGAAACTTGAGAGGCAGGTTTCCTTGAAGGAGGCATGCTTCTGCCTGCTGTCCTTCACTGCTGCAGCCTCCTGAGGCCACAGGAGGAGGCTGGGATGGTGGACACCTGGTAAACATGCAGCTAAAGTGACTCAGTCCTACAAAGGCAGCAAGGGCTTGATCCAGCCAGCGTGAGGCTGTGGTGGCCATGAAGAGAGTTAAACACAACTTGCCTAGTGCTCCTTCATGGATGTTTTCTGGCTTTCTGAGAAAACGTAGCTTGCTTCTCAAAAAAATGAAGTGCTATGTGAAGAGAGACTGAGAACTCACCCTCATGGTGTGAAGAACAAGGAGAGGAACACCTCCAGGTGGACTACCTGGACTTGCACAAGGAAGTGGTTTCAGGTAAATTCTGAGAACATGCACTGCGTTCTCAGCAAAACACAGTTTTGTAGCTCACTGTGGGAGGAGTTCCTCTTGCTCTTTTCTGGTGGCAGCAGACCTGGACTCCTTACATTTCAGTATCTGCTGGAGACTTACTCACCAGTGCCCTCAGCTACCCCTTGGAACCCAGCGGGCTGCTCTTGTGCTTGCTGAGCTCTGCCACAACAAACTGCACTAAGGGGAGTGGGACATCTCACCTTCTCCTGAAGCTTGTGCAGAGAACTCTGAAATCATATTTCTAGACATGTGCTTCCCTGCAGGTAAGCTGAGTCGCTTCTCTTCAGGCTTAGTATTTGATTAGTTCTTCACAGCCATTTGGAAGATCCTGCTATATTATGTTCTCTATGTAGTGCTCTGTGACAAATGCACCCAGCTTCCAAAGCCTTTTGCCCTCTGAGATTTGCTGTTGTTTTTTTTTTTTTCTTTGTTTGTGTTTTTTTATTTTAAGGCACAGGGACAAGGTTGGGTGCCATTTTTATCTGCTTTCCTCCTCCCCTGTTATCAAAAGGCATCTGAGGGCAGGTGAAGGAAGCCACACTGCACCTTCACAACATCTTAGCGGCATTACTCTCCCAGAAATGGCAATAAACCTATAGGCTGACAATGGCAATCTAGCCTCACGCTGTTCCAAGCCCTGGCTGCGTTATCTGTCAGGGATAATTCCTTGACCTTGTGGTCTGAGGATGAGCCCTTTGCTTAGTGATTAAGCCACTGCACTAGATAAAACTCCCTGTTTAATCCCTTTGGTAGCTGCTGCTGGGGAGGGGACTGCAAAAATGCAGCGATTTGCAATAGGTCTGGAGACCTCAGAAGCTGTGGTAACAGCACAGGATATGGCTGTACGTGTCCATCCTCCTGCCTTCATTTGCTGGCGGGCTGGAAAACAACCAGCATATCTAGGGCACTACTTTATCGAGCGATGGAGCCATCTGGTGCAAAAACCAGAGCTGTCTGAGGGCTTAGACATGTCAGAAATCAGAAGTCCCTCTGTGTATTGATCCTGTCTTCTATCTGCTGTATAGAAAAAGGCTTGTAATTGCCTTTCCTTGGTCTGTCCTGAATAACTTGCTAATCTTGCAGACTTGGCCTAGAGAGGGATGAAGAAAGCTTCTACGCCCAGATCCTCCCTGCCCATTGTACCCCTGGTGCCTGGGGAGTGTGCCCACAGAAGTGCCGTGGGTTGTTCAGGTGCACCCAATCTGTGAGGTTATGACCGCACCCTGGAACTGTACAAACCATAGAAGGCTGAGGCCCAAACCCCTCATGATACTTACAGTTCTGCACGCAAGTGAAAGCAGAGGGAGAGTTTTGATCAGATCTTACGTGTAATCGTAACATAGAGTGACTTGGGTTGGAAAGGACCTCAAAGATCATCTATTGCCAACCCCCTGCAGCCAGCACAGTTGCTAACCACTAGACCTCAGACAATAGATCAGACTATCCCAACCATCCTGGCCTTGAACACCTCCAGGAATAGGGCATTCACAAACTCTCTGGGCAGCCTCACCACCTTCTCAGTGAAAAACATACCCCTGATATCTAATATAAATTTCCCCCCCTTCAGTTTAAAACCATCCCCCTTATCCTGTTACTATCTACCCATGTAGGAGGAGGTTTAATTCTCCCACACAGCTGCCAGTCCTCTCTTTCTGCTCACAATGTGTCTTTTCCCATGTCACCACTGTTTATGTTATATTTATTATGAATTCCCTTTAATCTGTCCCTTCCCTTTTAAAAGGATCCTGCCCTCCTTGAGCTAGCTGTAGCCTCAATTTCCTTTGGCCACAGTGTCACCTCATCCCACGCATAACAACGCGGTAGTTGTCACCCCATACTTGCCTTTGAGGAACTGACTTGACCAAGAATGACCCAACCCAATAGTCTGGTGCCTGTATCAAAATGGCTGCATACAGATAGAGCTGTGCTTAGCCTTCACCCTGGTGAGGAGCTCACAGCCAGCTTTCTGCTTTCCCACAGTGTGCTGAGCTGTGGGCACGTTCTGGGCCTCTGCCCACTCCTGGCAGTTCCTTAAGAGAAAAATAAAGAAAGTTGGATTGATACAAGCTTCAGCTGAAACATGCTGCCTTCACCCTGGGTTCCTTGAGCTAAATACCTCTCTTGCAGCTCATCCTGCTGAGCCTAGCATGGGGGAAAATCCTAGCACCAGCTCACAGTCAAACAACAAGAGCAGAACCAGGAGCTCCAGATGCCCTTGGCTGCTGCAGCAGAGCCCAAAGATTGTTCAAATCTCTGAGTGCCATTTCTTTCTTATCTCTTCTGTTCATCAGTTTCTTTCTTCTTAGAAGACACTTCATTCCTTTGCATTTATGCCCCCAACAGAAAAGACTGATGGTAACATCATCATCTACATAGTTATACTCCCCAGCCAGCCTTGCTGCTTGCAGGATGCCTTCCTCTCCCTGAGCATTGCAGTGTGTTGTCATGGAGAGGATGCAGTCAGCACTGCGAGGTCAGTAGGTACTGTACAGCCTGTGAGTTTCTAGAGCAGAGGCATCAGGATGGATGCAAAGGGCCTTTGAGGATTTTAGGAGGCTCTGCAGAAATTTCCCTGGTAGCTGCATTGTGGTAAATTTTCTGTGCATGTGGGGACTCACAGACTGTGACTGAATCACATGCCATCTGCATTATGATACAGTCCCTCTGCAAAGTGGGCTCTGCAGATTGCTTTCCATGGAAAATCTGTTGAGTGGAACAGCATACACTGAGCAGAAGCATTTGGAGAGGCCAGTAGTTCTCAGTGGGATCTTCAGTGCCTCCAGGAACCAGAACAACCACTTTTTCTTCTTTATTGGGCCTTAAAGAGAATGCATTGGAAACACCAGACTGAACTAGAAGAGGTGAGCAGATCATTTGCAATGCAGTAGGAATCACAGAAAACTGCTGTAAGACAGAGTCCCATCTGCCTGGAAAATACTAGGACTTGCCGCATCTAAGAGATGTAAGCTGGTGTGACAGCTACCACACAGAGATGTGGAGTGTCTGCAGAGCAAACCTCAGATGTCAGGTGCTCTAAGTAGCACTGCATAGAGCACTGAAGGATCCTTCAGGCCACCCACCTGCTCCCGGTTTTCTGAAACAATCTTCCCTGAATTTGTTTACTCCTGTGCAGCAGGAGGGGAAACATCATGGAACACAAACAGAACGAGTGAGCCATGGCTCAGAGCTGGTAAGATACACCTAAACATCCTCAAACTCTCCCAGCTCCATATGCTCAGACTGATTGTTCCAGTATCAGGGTTCACATTTGTACTGGTTTTAGTGCCACAATCAAGGTTCTTGGCTTTGTGACTTGGGGCTGGTTTCTGGTGCCGCTAGTGCTCTTCTTACCCACAGTACAACATCTGGGAAAACAGTGCAAGGGAATCAAATTAGTACTGCTAATATGAAAATCAAACAGCAGCATCCCTTTGCTGCTCCACAACATCCTCATTGTTCTGTAGGTTTTTGACCGACACCAGCCAAAGACCCAAAGCCACAGGCTTGCCTCAGGTTGAGGACCAGCAGGGTAAACCAGCTGGCTGGAAGCCTCTCCAGATCAGTGTGGACTTGGCTGCAGCCTGGGGCTGGATCCCCATGAGGGCTATAGATGATGGGAGCACAAGCCTCAGGATCAAACTGGTGAGGAGACAGACGAACAGGTAGCAAAGCTGTGAACAGAGTGGCCCCCTCCTGGGCCTCAACAAAATGCGTGCAGATGGGCACTTTAACAAAGCTCTCAACTGTTGGCATAATGCTCAGGGCTTTATGGAGTGGAAATGTCTTTCTTCTTTACCTGCACATTCATGTTTTGAACTCCCTTTCCCATTTATTTTCCCATCTCTCATAAATCATTAAATAACTGACAAAAATAGCACAGCTTACTTAGGAGGTGATTAAAAATGAGAAGAAATTATCCTATCGCTCTCCCAGAAACCCAAATGTTCCCAGTAACATCTGTCACAGGGCCAAACCTCTCATTCCCTACTGTTTAGCTTGCAGTCTGACAAGGTGCCTCTGTGCCAGCTGTGCTCTCTGCAAACACCCAGAAATGCAGCATGGAGTATCAGCAGGCTCATCACTGTAGCTAAGACCCGAGCACCTGTGTGATCCTACATCCTGCTGTCCAGGTATGGGTCAAGCAAGAGGAAATTTCCACCAGGTTCTGAGAGACATAATCTATCCTAACACATCGTGGTTGGCATAAATAATAGAAAGGCTAAAGTATCTGGTCAGCATTAATTCCTGGAGTAGCTGTTAGCTCCAGTGAAGTAAGTAATGAGATGAAGGTGTGACTTCAGCATGCTGAAAGAGTAGTGTTATTTCCCGCTGTTATAAATATAGTTATTTCAAGCCAGCCAGGGTGGTGTAGGTATTCTCACTCAGCTCATGCCCGCTCTCTTTAACACTCTTATATGTGCCCCAGCCCATTCCCTCTAATGCACCTTCCTCCTGCCCCACCTTGCTCCTGTATGCCCCAGTACCTGCACCATTCACTACTAGCCTCCCCTTTTGAAAGTATAAATATCCTTACATTTCCTTTGCATGCTTTAAGGTTTGAAGACGAGGGCTACAAGTGAAGGCTGGCATCTTAAGACTCCTGTGAAGCTCCAGCTGGAGAGCAGCAACAAGAGGAGCTGCCGCAGCAGAGGCTCAGGCATACCCTCCCTTTGCAACAAGGAGGTTAATTAGGGCTGCTGGGGGAACAGGGAAGATACGAGTGAGAGCTCCGGCTGAGTGCCAGCATGGCCTGGGGCAAGTCACATCCGTTCTTTCTGCTTCAGTCTTTCTGTGCTGAGGCCGGGGGCAATAACTCATTTACCTCACAGTTTGGTCCTTGGATTGGATGCAGAGAGCTGTGTAAAGCACATAACAGTAAAATAGCACTGGCAGTTTGATTTCATAATCCAGGATGTTTCTTGCTGCTGGTGGGATTTTGTAACAAGGGATATTTCTTGCTGAATGAAATAGGGGAAATTAGTGTAAAGTTGCAAGAGAAGTATTTGGGTTCTTTCAGACTAGAACCCTACAGTGACAAGGTTGTGCTTCACAGCAAAGAGCCATGCTTAAATGAATAGGCACAGAACAAAAGAATCAGATCCAGAACTGAATATTTTATGCCCTAGCATTAACAGGGACATATGGGACACGGGGCATATCCCATTACAAGGGCTCTGACCACTTGCCTTCCCCAGAGTGCTGGTTGCTGTGCATAAGTGAACAATGCATTTTGAAGTACCATCTGGAAGCTTCCAAAGAGGGGATGTGGGGCTGCACTCCCGCAGCAAGTTATGTTAATGCTTCATCGGCTCACTTTAGAGCAAGCCAGTACCCTTCTTTGTCTAGGACAGCCTTCTTTTTCAACTACAACAGTAAGTTTGAGCCTAACAAACTTAATTTCTTAGGCCCTTAACTCAGCAAAGCATTAAGACCTTTCACAGGCATGCTTTGAAAGGATCCTGCATAATGTGAGAGCAGGTGGATCCCTCCCAGAGCACCTCCATTCTCCTAGACGTGGAGGCTGCTCTGCTGGGCAAGCGCTCAAACCCAGTTCTGCAAAGAAGTGTGAGCAGAGAGCCACAGCCACCACCTGCAGAGTACTGCATCTAACTGCTGTTGTGCCTTGTTCCTATACACCCTGCACCTGAATGAAAAACAAACAAAAAACTCCTGCAAAACCTGAAAAACTGCGTTCTAACTACTGTGTCTTAACCACCAGAGGAAGAAGAGCCACACACAAAGGCAAATACTTTCTTCTAGTGTAATGCCTGGTGGTGATGAAAACTTGTTCTCAGGTAGGATGGCATCAACCAGGCTTTCTCAGAGGTGAATAAAGGAACAGAAAATGTCGCCTCTCTGAGGATAGCTACTGGATGCGATCCTTAGAAAAACCTCTGGAAAACTTTTGACTTTGCACTGCAAATATGGCATTCCCCGTATCTCCCTGTCCAAGGTGGGCTTAATAAAGACATTCGCACCTCTCAGACCTGTGCATATTGTGTATTCGCTATCAGTTTTGTGCACAAAACTTCACAAAAATTTCCCTGGCACAAAATTTTCCTGGCATCAGGAGAAAGCTTAGCACAGAATGAGTCTAGAGCTCCCTAAGAGAAGGTAATTAAGGTGAGAAATCTCATCTTCACACCTTTCTTATCCATGCTGTGAAAGTGTTTGTGATAAACTGGGTTAAAAATACTTTGTAGAACATTAACTACTGGGGGTGCAGCTGTGGCTCCTAATAGCTTTTGAATGTGTCTGACAAATACAACCTTGACAGAGATCATGGTTTGGAGATGAATGTTTTGCTAAGAGGTAGCATTCAGAAGAGACAGTTTCAGTGCTGGAACTTTGACCAGCTCTGAAGACCTCCAGCTTTAGCTGAAAATGAATCTCAAGACTTGGTACTGTAATTCTTTTTTGAACATTTAGATGATAATGGAGTCTCTCTCCCCAGTGTTGCAATATCTCAACTTCAGAAACTCTTCAGAGAGGTTTCCAGCAGGTTAAATGCTAGCAGGAGCTCCAGTCCATCGGCACTGCTAACCTGTACAGCACTTCATAGGAGAAGTTACAGGTTTGTGCACATGTGTTTGGTTTCAGATTTGAGAGTATAGTGGCATTTGGATCTAGATTTTGGGTTGATCCACTAGACCTACAGAATCCAATATGAAATCTGTTTAGGAGGAGAAACCTGGGAATTCAATGCTAGCCAGACCTAAGATGTGCCATCAGTCACAGCAATTACCCAGTACAAGGCATTTGCCTGCACTTTTAAAGTGCAGACAGTCCAAGATCTAGAGGTCATTCTGTAGCAGGCATGCACATGATCTAGAAGCAAATTCTTTGTTACAATTTTAAACAGCTATAAACTCCATTGACTCTCACAAGCTTTATACTGGAATATCTACAGAAATGAAAAAGTCCATACACGAATCTGTGTCTTTTGAAAAAAAAATATTTTTTTTTCCAAAGATTGCACATTCAAAACTCAAGCTGCACACTGCGCAGAATAGGAACAGCAGTTAGCCAATCCAATTACCACCATGGAGGTGTGCTTTGATTAGTTTGGCTGTAGCCCTGAGCTGTCAAACTCAGTCAGCAGCAAGACACGGACTTGAGGTGTAATTACAGTCAGTGGCCAAAGCGCCTCTCCTGGGCTGTAAAAGTTTTCTTGATCTGCATTGGAAATGTAACATCAGAGGGTGCAATTCAGTTAAGGGAAAAAATGTCAGTGGCTGTGTCCACTCATCCGCCCACCACGCTACACACTGCAGTACAAACAGCGCATAAACATGACTGGTGGTACAGCAGGACAGCAAGATTGCTTTCTCTTTTCAAATCACTTGTAGTTTCAAGGAGGAGAGTGAAGTGGCAAGCTCCTAGCTGGAAACGCTAGCACCGTTGTCCTTCCCACAGTTGTGCATTTTTTAGGTTTTGGAGTTACCTGACCATTTTCACCAACGGATGTGCTTTTTTTTTAGTAACACCTCAAACAAACAAATAAATAAATCAGTACTTTGTGCTTTGTTAGCATCTTTCATCCAAAGTCCTGGAAGTGCTTTGCTAAGCCGTGTGTTACTATTTCCTGCGAGCCACCTCAATCCCAAGAGGCCGATTCTGCTTCCTTTTATATCAATAGGAGCAGGGCCAGCCCGCAAGGACGTGCCTGATGTTACTTATCAAGCCAACAACTGAGCTAGCACAACTCAGGTGTCCCACTTCCTGCTTTTTGTGCCATCTGCCCCCACAGTGCCAATCACTCTGTGATTCAAAGACAGCAAGTTTTACTTTACAAGATTACTTCATTTCCAGCACTTCTTTTACAGTGTCTCCAGCCTTGCAGGGTACCAGAGTGTGCTTGGTCTACTGCTGTTGTTGCTATTCATTTAATACTTTCTTTAGAGCCTTCTGAGAGGTAAGTGATCTATGCATGTGACACCGCATGCCCGTGTCACCTTCTTCGGGTTTCCTCTTTCCCTGTGTTGTACGTCAGAGACATCTGCAAGGAAATAAGAACCTGGCTCTTCTTGCCGCTTCTCTCCCTTGCTCCAGGTTTGACAGCTATCACCACAGCAACCCAGCACGCTCATGGATGGTGGAGCACAGCGCTGGCACTGCCTGGAGCCAGAAAAAAAAACAACAGAAAGTGCCTGGTTTGGATGCGGGTTTGTAACTTCAACCTGGCAGTGAGTAAACATGGAGAACTGGAACAGAACACTGACTTGAATGCTGTCCACAGGGTGTAGGTAGGCTTTCACATTTCCAGTGCATTCATGTCAAAAGGTCTTGTTTCCCTCAAAATAGTATTCAGCTAGTTGTAAAAAATGTAGTGATCGTCACCCAAGACAATCTGTAACATACCTTATTTTGTGCATCTCCTCTTTCTTGTGCCCTAAAATAATAATGCAACTGATAGCACCAGCAGATAGATAAAAGCTGCCCTACTCAGCAGACAACAGTAAGAGCAGGGTGACAGTCTCATTGCAAGCAACTCATGCAGCCAGTAGTTTGGAAGAGATCTCTGGTGTATGCTTCGTCCAGCCTCGTGCTCAAAGCAGGCTGAGCTGGAGAAGGTTGCTCGGGTTCTTGTCAAACATGAATATTCCAGTGTGGATATTCCTCAGCCCCTTTATGCAATCTGTTCACAGATTTCCATTTGCACGTTTGCAACAAGGACCAGCTTCCATAGGTTTGTTAATCTGTACGTCTTAATGTACAAATGGGTTGTTGGGATGACTGTCAGCTTGTGGATTGCCCACAGATTCTTCCTTCCTCTCCTCTGGAAGAAGAAACTCTGCGGACCTTTGTAAGAGACATTTGGAAAGGAGGGTAAGGATACTGGGGAAAGCTGCAAACAGCAGAAGTGAAACTGCAGAGATTGTGAGCGTTTTAACAGCTTCCATCTGACTGGGATTGTAATGCCTGCTTATACGGTGTTGTGAAGCCTTGACCCGCGCTTTCTTTCCCCAGTGTTTGATATCAGCAGTGAATGAGACGCACCTGGGGACCATGGACTTTTCCAAGAGAACCATTTTCATCTTCCGGAGTGCGCAGCAGCTTTGAAAATGCAATCCCGTATCTTAAACCACACTGAATGTCACTCAAACCAAAATCAGCTGGCTTGGTTTGGGTTCTTTGTCAATAGGCTCTAAGAGTAGCCCATAGTCTCTATTGTCTGTTTTTCCAACAAAAAATAGTGCCGTTGTAGTCAGCTCCAGTTTAGACAATCAATTGGTAACTGACAGGTATCACGCAAAGTTCTTCTGCAGCCCTCTGTGCTTGTGGGGTAGAGGACGCAAAAGCTTGCTTCCCCTTTGTAAAGATGACTGAGGTCAGTCCTTAAAACACATCCAGAACAAAAACAAGTTTTAAGAAGTATGTGAAATAGCTGCCACATTTTTGTGCGGTACCCTGCTCCCCCAAAATAATGAATTAGGGTGGTTAGTTTTATTTTTTTAAAATACTAACCGTTAATGCAGAGGAGCTTTCTGATGCATTATGAGGGACAACTGATCACATATCCCCAGCAAGACCTTTCATTTCTTATCCAGGCTGGCGTGCAGCTCTGCTTCGAAGGCCATCTTGTCAAAGGTGCGTGTGTTGGTCTCCTCCCGTACTTTTTCCCGGACATGGAAGGATGCCCGAGCTACAGACCTGGCATTTTCTAAGACAGTTTTCTTCTCCTTGAAGATCTGCTCGCTCCTCTCCAGTTTTCTCTCGATAGAAAGGAGAATCTCCCTGCGCCGTAAGTCCTCATACTGTTCCACCTTTTGCTTGTTCATCTTCTGCACCTTCTCCTTCTCCAGACGGCTCAAGACCAACCTGCGGGCTTTTTCCTGGACCACCTCTTCAGCCACCTGGGCAGCATGCTGGAGCTTCCTCTCTGTCTCTTTAGCCAGGGCCTCCAAGTGCTCCTTCTGCTCTCTTTCCTTCTTCTCTGCTGCCAGTTTAGCTCTCTGGATCTGCATGTCCTCCCGCCTGGCCTTCTCCCTCAGCTCCTGGTTCCTCTTCTCTACTAGCTGCTCATAGTTCTCCTGAGCCTTGGACAAGCTCATCTCCAGGGAGGCCTTCAGCATTTCCTTCTCTTCTGCCTCTTGCTTGGCCAGTTCCTTGAGCAAAGTCTCGTGCTTCAGCTTCTCTGCTTGGTTGAGCTGCTTCCTCTCCTTCTGCAGCCGCACCTCCTTCCTCTGCCTCTTCTGCGCAGCTGTGGACAGCTTCTCCTGCAGGATCTGTTCCTCTCGCTCCCGCTGCTCCTTCTTGCTGTCCTCCTTCACCTTCAGATTGTGCTCTTGATGGAGCTTCTTCTGCTTGTCTTCCTGGACGGCTCTTTCCAGCTTCTCCCTCCGCAGCCGCTCCTGCTTCTCCGCCTGCTCCCGCCACCTCTCCTCACATACCTGCCTCTGCTTCTGCTTCAGCAGGGCAACCTCCTGCTGCTCCTGGCTCAGCTTTCCCCGCCGCTTCTCCACCTGGCTCTCCCACATCCGCTGGCCCTGCAGGAGGGCCTTCTGCTTCTCCTTCTCCTCCTGCTCCTTCCGTTGCTCCGCCAGGCGCCGCTGGCTGTCCCACTGCAGATGGGCCGCCTGCCGCTGCTCCCGCAGGAGGCTGGCCTCCTGGTGCTTGGCGATCATCAGCGCCGCGATCTTCTTGTCCCTCTCAGGCACCTCTGAGAGGCCCTTCTTCCTCTTCACCTCCCTGACGATCCTCTCCACCCTCTGGGCGGTCTGCGGTGAGTGGCTGAGGTCACCCAGGCTGAAGCTGCGCCCCAGCAGGGAGCCGTCGGCCACCCGGCCCCGGCCGCGCGCCTTGCCCCCCAGCCCCCGCAGGCTCTCCCCGCTGTACGAGGACGACGCTCCCGACTCCGAGGAGGTCTTGCCCCAGCTGCCCTCCCGACGCTTTTGCAGCGAGTCCAGGGAGTGGCTCTTGGCCTTGGCGCCTCCTGACGCCCCAGCCTTCCCCACGGCACGGGGCACAGCGGCGCTGGCGGCAGCCCGTGGGGCGAGGCGGGCGGCGGGCGAGGGAGGCAGGCTGCCGAGCGGAGCGAGGATGCGCCGCTTCTCCTCGCGGATAATCCTCTCCCGCTCCTCGCGGCACTGCTGCAGCTTGCGGCGGCGCTCCCGCTCGTAGGCCTCGTAGAGGCCGGTGGCCACCCTCATGGAGCGCCCGGGAGCCTCGCGCAGCAGCTCGCCCAGCGCCCGCGGCAGCAGCTCCACCGGCCGCACGGCGCAGCGGGCGCAGGCCTCCAGGGAGCGGGGGCTGGTCAGCACGTACCGGCTGCCCTCCGCCGCCGCGCAGTCGAAGTTGTACAGGTCCAGGTGCAGCAGCGGGGACTGCTCACCGGGTCGGGACGTCTCCCCCGGCGTCGCCGCTGTCGCCCCGCCGGGTGCGGGACAGGGCTGCGCGGGGGGTTCTGCTGGGGGCTCCACCATGGTTGGGCCTGCGAGGAGAGAGCGGTGGCGGGTGAGCCTGCGGTCCTCTTTGTCCCTCCGGCACGGTGCTACGGACGGATGGAGCGGCCGAGCAGGGGCGGGAGTTCGGTGCCCGGGGAGCTTTGGTGGGGTGGGATTGGGGAGCACGGGGCGGCTGGTAGCGGTGGTGTTTTGCGACCCTCCGTGGGGGTGTCTGGAGGGTACGGGCTGCGGACGCGGGGGGTCTCTGGGGCGCACGGGGCGAGAGGGCAGCCCCGCACCCATCCCTCCGGTTCTCCCGTGCGCGAGGGGTGCGTGGCTGCGGGTCGGGGCGCTGGGACCGCCGCCCGGGCTGCGGACAGGGGAGTTCGACTGGGCGGGAGGGGGGTATTGGTGCTGTGAGCGAGGATGCTCGGAGCGCGGGGCTGAACCGCGGCAGTGCGTTTGGGGCGGAAGTGTTTGGGGTGAGGGGTATTTGGGGCGGGGGTGCTCGGGCCGCGAACGGGAGGAGGGGGGCGCGTCCGAGCCGCGGGCGGCACTCACCGGGCGGGCGCGGCGGGCAGCCCCGCGCTTTGTCTCGGAGGCGGCAGCCGCGGGGATCAGGTGGCCGCAGGCGGCGGCGGCGGCGGCGGCTCCTCCATGGCACCCGCGGGGCGGCGGCGGGCACGGCGGCCGCCCGCAGGCTGCGTGGCCCCGCGCCGCCCGCCGCAGCCCCGCCGCAGCCCCGCCAAGCCGCGCTCCCGAGCGAGGGCGGGCGGAGGCGGGCGCGGGGGACCCGCCCCGAAGCCCCCGCGTCGGGCCCGGGCCGGGCGGCGCCGCTGCCGCTCAAGGCGGCGGTCCCGCCGTGCACCCGCCGGCCCCGTGTCCTTCTGTGCAGGCGTCCTTCTCGCAGTGTGGGGTTCTTTCTGAGTCGTGCCTCTTATTTTGCGCAGTGCTCGCGCGCAGAGAAGCCCATCCGTGTTTACGGTCGATATGAGAGAGTTGCAAAGAGGAAGGATGCTAGCCCAGTTTTGCAGATGGCAAACAGCCGCAGGAGATGAAAGTGGCCTGCTTGGGGCCGCTGGGAATCTGTGTCAGAACGGCACGGCACTCAAATTTCAGCACAAAGCACTTTACAGCTATGCACCCCTATTCCCCTTAGTGCTAATGCAAGCTACTACTTGCTGCAGGGATATGTCAGGTCTGAGAAGGAGGGAACTGGAGCAGTGTTGCAGGCAGTGCAGTACAGCTTTCCAGGTACCCGCTTGGAACAGGCTGGCTGCAGTTACTGTGGTAGATTCAGAATTTCTGTAGGCGTCCAGATCTCAACAGCCACTGAAAATGCCTTGCCCTAGAAATATCATTCAGCAGAGAGGGAATCACTGCCTGTTGTGGAGTGCAGAGCAGCTGTGCCACACAGTGGAACAACTCTGTTTTTGTCAGGCAGAGGAAAACAGTAGTGAACGTTTGTTAGGCACTGCATTGTGACCTTAGTGCTTTTCAGCAATTTATCATGTAGCCAGTATAGATTATAGATGCAGCTTAATCTGCTTTGTTTCAGTAAGGAAGGACAAGGCAGTCACCAAAGAGCTTCGAGGATGATCCAGGACAATGACAGAGAGTGAGAGAAAGACCCAGGAAAGGCCCAGGGAGTCCCTGGGAGAAGCTAGAGAGCTGCAGGTAGGTGGTGGTTCCATTTAGTATGAGAAAAGACTTTGAATCCGTGTCATCCTCCACACTGATGGATGCGCACAGTGAGGATGTATTGAGTGGGCAAACTGCACCAATGAACCGTATTGACTTATGTAATCTAATTCATTCGTCATCATCATAGTCTGTAGGGGGTGGTTATAAAGCCTGGTAATTAGTTATGTGAACATCCTTGGGCCAGGGAGCAGCTTTCTGCTGTCAGAAGAGCCTGGCTCACTGCTGAAGGTGCTGACCACGAACAGGAGTTGCAGCACAGCCGTTGTCAAGCCGCTGCTGCACTCTTTGTGGAAACTTATTAGCTGGCAAGTGTGTGCCTGGTGAAGCATGGGTTTCCTAGGGCTTTTGGCAGATTGCTGTTTCAGCTTGGAATGAGGCTGTAGCTGAACCTTACCTTTCAGGTTTCTGTGTAGATCTTATGGACTCCCATAGGCAGCCACCCAAATGCAGTAGGAAGGGGGCTTGTCAGACAGCTTGAGAAGTAGCTGGGTATGACTTTTGGAGGCATATGCTATCAAAACACTGAAGTCATATCCCCATCTCATCAAGACTAAGGGAAACTTGGGATGGGGTAGGAGGTGCCCTCTGGAGGAGCCAAAGAGGTTCGCTGCTAATGCGTCATTTTCCCCTACACCAATTTAAACCCTAATTCTCTTTTGGCTGGAAATGAGAGAAATCTATGCACATAGGCTGAGCAGTACCATAGGGTTACCCTCCTCCTTTGATAAACAGTTTCTTTGTTTGCATCACTGCTAATGATAGCAAGAGATGCAGGACAGTGGGAAATCATGCCTATGGATTATGTAGATGGAAATATTTGTTTCAAGTCAATGAGTTCTTCTGTATGCTCTCCACTCACATGTATTAATTAATCCTTCCCAGTCTGGCTCTAGAACTGCCTGTACCTGGGTTTTCCCCCAGTCTGCTTGGAAGAGCAGTTTCACAACCTGTGAAAGCCCTTTGGTGAAATGTTATTAGTTAACATTCTGCTTCAGTTTTTCTTTACTGTTTTATCTTCTCTCAAAAGTAATTTGCCTTTTTTTGGCTAGACAGTTCTCTCCTGCTTGAGCTTATGCCTTACAAATGTTTGTAAACCGTTTCCAAATTCCCTCAGAGCCAAGGAAAACATATCCTCATTGTAAACCAATTGCTTGTGGTTGCACAAGCAGCTATTACCCTCATTCTGAACTCGTTCCAGAGCGTCAGTCCTCCCGTGGCTGCTGCTGCTGGGCTGAGCTGGGGCTTCTGTCGAGCATTTGCCTCTGTGTGTCCTGGCATAGGGGGACTGTGCATGCTGCCCTGGTGCCTGTGCACTGCCTTCCTTCTCTCTTGCATCTCCCCTTCTACAGTTGGCTAGCTCTTCTAACGAGGCTTTGGCTTCGACTTTAACAATTTGACTTTTTAGAACTGTTTCTCCCTCCACCATGGGAATGTGAGCTGGTGAATTATTTCCTCCTTGCTAAATAGCAACAAGCAAAAGTTTTCCAGGTTGACTCCTGTCTCCATCTGTTTTGCAATTTCTGCGTTCTCTTTCTCATGCTGTTTACACTGTTGCTGGGAGGACCCTGATCTAACTGTTGTGAGCCACACGTGTCTTCCCTGCCAGGGGCAGCCCCCGCAGCACTTGCAGGCTCACCAGAGCCTCACAACACAGCCTTTCCCTGTCAGTGGGAAGCTTGATGAACCATTTTAAGACTTCCATGAGGCACTGAGTCTAAGGCCTAATGCTGAACATGAAGTCCTATGAGACCTGGTTTGGCCTGAAACCCAACACGCCGCAGTGCTGGTGCAATAGCCTGACAAAAGCCAAAATCCTTCTCTGGGATACTTCAGTCTCGACTCCTTTTATCCTTTCCTGTGCTCAACCTCTTGTTCTGTCGCTTCCTGCTTCTTGCTTTCCTCCTGCACAAGCTGCCTACCTGTGAGATGCAGGCAATGCCTCCCTCCTCCCATGGGTGGCCGGCCCTTTTCTGCAGCCCCTGCCAAGCTTTTGCAAACAAACTGCCCGAAGCTGAGGAAGAAAACTGACCGCTCATAGCCCAGAGGCTCTACTTCATGCTATCATCTGTGGCTGTCCCTCAGCCATTTCACTGAGTCTCTGGAGAAATGGTGCCTCTTGCTGGGCAGATGCATAGAAAATGCACACAGAGAAGAGATAAGGCATGAGGAGGTAGCTGGAAACAGGGACATATGGTGAGAGACAATGCAGAGCCAGATCCAGAAGCAAAAGGTTTGGCAGTCACTGGGGACAGACTTGCACTGCAAATACAATGTCCTTCCCTCTAATGTAAAGCTGGAGTCTAAGGCTAACATGTGACTGTGCTGATGGCGAGCTGTTATTAGCATTCATCTTGTTGGGTGTGCTGGTTGGTGTCTCTTCTCTGATCAAGGAAGCACCTTAATGAGCATCGTACTGCTTCTTTCCTGGGGATGTGCCTAGCAGCTGTCTATTTGGCTTTGTGCATATTTGGCACACTTGCAGCAGTCTTTGTATTCGGGTACAATCTATGCAGCTACCAGAGTAGTCTGAGAAAATATGGAAGACTGGCAGATAGAATATTGAAAATCAAAGAAAAAGCCCTGTCAATGTGTATTTCCATGGAAACAAGAATAGCTGTGAGAGTAAGTTGTGTTTGTTTTTGAGGATGTTCCATTGCCAGCAGCTGTTTTTGAAGAAATTAGAATATTGGCATGTTTTGGACCAAACCAAATCAGAGATGATGTTGATGCTGACCGTCAGGCACACAGTTGTCCTAGTCAGGTTCAGCTTGTAGTGGGCAGCTCACGCTCATAGGAGCGTTATGAGGCCCTTGAACACGGTGAATCATGGAGGATTACCCCAGGGTCACAAAGCAAACTGAGGTTGTGATAAACAAATACATAAATTATTCAGAAATCAGCATGAGGATGTCAAAAGGTCTGTGTTATGTGAGAGCTCAGAGTATACCTTTGGAGTGGTCTGAGCAGACTTCATAAGCTAGTATTGCAAACTGCATCTCCATGAGCCCTAATGTCCGTACAGAAATGCAGTGGTTTGCTTTTCTCATCAAAGTAAAATCAAACTTTTCTGTAGAATTTAATTATTTTCAGAGTTCACCAAAACCCAGCTTGGACAGACCTCACTGTACCATGTGTTAAAAGGGCTGTCTGGCAGTTGGGTTTGGGCACGGAATGCCTTTGTGATAGCAGTTTTCAGCCCCAGCTCAAGAGTTTTCTGATCCCTGATAAGGGTCTGAACCACCACTGGATCCCCATTATTTTTGAATCAGTAGCAAGCATTGACCCATAATCATCTCCAATGAGCAAGTGCTACTGAATGTAAAATCAACAACAATAACACATGCTAACTCTGGTTACATTTTCAAGCCAAAACTCAAATTCAGTTATGTTCCATCCATTTAATTGAAAACCATTGGTTTTGAGTTCCATGCTGTTTCAGCTTTCAAGCTGTGCAATTTATTGTAGCACAGCCTGGAAATTACTATGTGAAACTACTGAAGAATAGTGAAATCCTGGTGACGTTCTTCAAGGGGAGCAAAATGCAAAGTGTAACCAAAGATTAAGAGTGGAGATTTAAAAATACTTCAGTTTTAATTAATCTGAGGCATTGATGAGCTCAATACTAAGGGCTTCTTTCTCTTCCTGTAGGATTTCTACCTTGACCGTGGCATACTGCTGTCATATTTTCAGAGCAACTATATCAATATTCCATCCTTTTTCCTCTGTCAGAAGCCTCACCGAAATGTAGTTTTCTGGGGTATAGAATTTAATGCCCTACTCTCAGTTTGAGCCAATTGTGCATTCCCAAATTGCCTACAGTGCTGTGCCAAGGAGCTTGGAGGCAAAAAGAAGAGATTCTCTCCTTGCTGCTGCTCTATCCAGGAACGAAGGGCAGAGAGAGGGGTCAGAAGCTGGGAGCTGGCCCCTCCCTTGCTTTGTTAGCTGGACAGCCATGTGTTCAGCGGGTTGCACTCAGCCTGAAGGACGTAAAGCACGGCCTGAGGAGAAAGGCAAAGTGTTTAGCTGGTGAAAAACAAGTACCACGCTCACTGTGGACAGCCACATTGCACACCCAGCAATGCAGTCATCCAAGGTGGAGCTGCCCCTGCTGTTTTCACACCAGTTTACAAGACCCCAAGCTTCTAAGATTGCCTTGAATACATCCAAAATCACACCGAGGGGTAAACTTCATCAAGAATACTTCTTAATGATAGAGTAATGCCTGCAGTTTCTCTGCTGACACGTTTTTCTTATCCCTGTGCAGCCGCCAGAGGGCGATGGCGGCCCGGACGGTGCCGGCCCGACGCTGAGCTGCGAGCGGGCTGTAGCAGAGCGACGCGGATGGGGTGGATAAGGGCGCGCGGCCCCTTTAAGGCTCGCGCGCCGCTCTCCAGGCCCCGCCCCGCGCGCCTCCGGCCGGCGGCGCGCGGGGCGGGGCCTGGAGCGCGGCGCGCGGGCTGTTGGGGGCGGGCAAGACGGCGGCGCCGGCCGGGGCGCGAGGCCGCCGACCTTCAGCCCCGCGCTGCCGCACCGTTGCCCGCGCCCCGCCGCCCCTCCGGCCGGTGAGCAGCCGAAAGGAGAAGGCGGGAACCGGAGGGCGGGGTGTGGGAGGCGCACCCGGGAGGGAGAGGCGACGGGAGGAAGAGGTGGAAAAGTGCGGTGGTGCGTCGGGTCTGGTCGGCGGTGGGTTCGCGTAAATACGGTAGTTGGCGAGGTTTGTGTCGTGCGTGAGCCGATCGCGGTGCGGGAGGCGGAGGAGGGTGGGAGGGTGCCGGAGTTATGCCGGCGGTGTTCGGGAGCTCGGCGGGTCGGGGAAGGAGGGCAGCCGTCTGCCCGCCCGCCTCTCCCTGTGCCTTTGTGCGTGTTCCCGTCGGCGCTGTTATGTAATGGTGCTGCTCCTGGCAGCGGCACGCATTGTCACCGCGAGCCCGGAGCTTTCTGGGGCTGCTCTGTGAGAACAATGGGAGCGAAAGTTCCTCGGAGGGGGCTGCGAGCTCCGCGATTCCTACCGCGCCTTCGGAACGCCTTTGCCGTGTGCCCTGCCTTCAGCTCGTCTCTCTGTTCTGCTGGGCTGCAGACACCGGGCAGCAGCCTGCCGCCCGCGCCCTGCCTCACAGTCGGCAGCACGCTGCCTCTCTCCTGCAGTAATAACGATTTTTTCACACTTTTTTTCCTTGTTGTTCTGTCTCTTTTTCCCCTCTGTGCAGGAGCAGCGATAGGCAGCAGAGATAATGGGCGGAGGGGACTCTCCCGTCCTGCACCTCCAGTTAGAACTTGTCTGCATACATCAAAGAGAGGCGAAATGCCTCAGCGCAGGGCGGTTTGCATATTAAACGCCGATGCCGTGAGGATCGGTGCTTCTGTGGCTGTGGTTTATCGCTGATTTCATTCTTCAACTCCTCCTCAGGTGTCTTATCGTAAATCTCTGCCCTTCTGCCGGCTCTTCATTACGTGCCACGGTGTGTCTGTCCCTTTATTTCAGCGCAGGGTTCTGTGGTCGACTGCTGCTGTGGCACCTGTCTTTTTGTGACTTCTGATGACGAGCAAAACTTTGAGAAGAACATAAACTTCTCTCCTGTTTGGAGATTCACCTGCCCTCCACGATCCGTTTGTCCTGTTATGTAAACGGGTGTTTTACAAACGGCCGGGAGACAGAGTGCTGCTGACGGTAGGAAGGCTTGTTTCTGTAGAGGGGAGCCTTTACATGGCTGGAGGGGCTGTCACCTCATCTAGCAAATTTGGTAAAATCTAAGGGGTTTCTCGTTGCTGCGTGCTGTTGGAGCGTTGCATCTCCTTGTAGAGCAAAGTAGCACATGATAAGGAAGTTATAACCTCACCTTAAAAGGCGCTGTGAAAATCCAGTTGTCCTCGTGTTGCTGCTTTCAAAGGTTTTTTCATATGCAGATGTTTTGGTGAGGTCTGGGAAAGCACTGATCGGGAGTCTGACATTTCCCAGCCGCTGTTCTACGGTTTTGCACTTTCTCGGCAGCAGAGGCTCTGGTTCTGTCACCTCACTGCTTGTCATGCAAATTGGCCACCTGTGGTCTATGAGGAGAGCGGGGGTATCCTCGGGTCGCCCACTTGGCTGAGTCCCTGCAGTTTGCACGCAGTTACCGGCAGAGTTTATGCTTAGTGCAGTGGTGAAGGTGGGCTGACACGGCTGCTCGATCTGGCAGGAGCTGCTGGGGAGACAGCCAGCAGTGCTTACTGCCGCTGCAGCGGCTCTGACAGGATTAGCTCTGCCTTCTGATCACGCTTTTTTACAGCTATTCTGTTCCTGCCTGTAGAACGGCCTTATCTTGCAGTGAGAGCAATCTGCAGCAGTCTTAACCTCAGCTGTGCAACCTTAGCTGCAGACATGGGTTTCTGTGTCTGGGGCTGTTCCTGTTACATCACTTCTCCTTCTTATCAATGTGCTTGTTCATGCTGTGCCTACCCACTTCCTTGCCACCCGAACACATCTCTCACTTGTTCTGCTTTTGTGAGAAACAGATGTGAACTGCTGGCCTTTGTCAGGTCAGTAGAGTCTGACTTATGCGCCCAGAACCTGGGTCTTTTTTTCCCTCCTTTCTTCCTTTGTGTTTGTTCTTGCTGATCTGCGTTCCTCCCAGAGAAGCCCGCAAGTGCCTGCATGACAGGTCAATTGCATGCAAGCATTCCCCAGCATTCCTCCTGCTTTCCCCTGCATTCCACTTGGCACTGGGTCTCCCTCAGCCCCTGTGGACTGCTGGAGCTGGCTGACCTCAGCGGGGGGCTGAGCTGGGGGCAAGGGAGCCTTCTGTGGCAGGGCTGGGCCTGCTCTGCTTGACGGAGGGGCTAGGGGCAGCAGGGGTTCCCTTCTACTTTGGGAGTAGGTAAATAGAAGCACACAGGCATCTCTGAGGACAGGAAAAAGGAAGCCCTATCCCATCTGTAGCAAAGATGTTTGCTCGTAATGTGGTATTGGTTACAGCAGATTTCTCTTGCCAGAAGTACAGTAGTTCGTAATTATGTTTATCCAACCATCATGACAAACATCACATCTTTCAAAATGCCGTCAATACGTGTTTGATCTCAGTTTTGAAGCTGTGTTGGGTACCAATGGAATTGCTTCAGATGTAACGATTTGATCCCCAACGCAGGAATTTAGGAGCAGATGAAGCGCTCTCTGTATTTCAGAACCCCTGTTGTTGACCAGGCTTTGCCTTTCTGTAGTTATGCAGACCGGATCTTTCATTCTGCAAGCAGGCTTGTTTGCTGAGCAGTTGCGAAAGTTGATCTTAAACTTAACCAGTGAGAATGCTTTTTATAAATTCTAGGAAGTGAGCTTTTGTATGCAGCAAGAAATATTTGCGCCCAGCATTGGTTTGCTGTTTGTTTTGGTACAAAGCAATGGAAACCAGTGTTCTCTCACAGGAAGCTCAGTGTTCTCACCCGGCTAGCTCTGGGCAGCTTGCAAGCAGGATGTTTGCAAAATGAAAATAGTGAGGGTAAGAGGATGTTTCTGATGGTAATGCACTGAGTACTCTTTGGGAACTTGGAGCTTCCAGGCTGACCCGTGCACTCGTTTTTCTTTTGAAGGTTCCCAAAGACCAGTGCAATCTGGTCTGCTGTTTGCTTTCCAGCTTATTTTAAACCAGTGATACTTGTGTACAGAAATTGCATACTACTGAGGAGCTTCAGGACCAGAAGTTAGAGGTGCAGGACTCTTCCCCTTAGCTCCAGCTGCCCCTTCCCCCACCTCCTGGCTCTCTCTGCTGGAGTGTTGAACAATGGACAGGCTCTGGAAGTGGAGCATGCAGTGGGAACCTTCTCCACAGCAAAAAGGATCAATGTGTCTCGTGTCATTCTGGTGATTCCCTAAGGGAAACTGCTATCCTGGCAACCAGCCCACTCAGCCGTAAATTCGCTTTCCTGTTGCAAGCAAGCATTAACTGGAAAAGGAGTTTGTCCCCTCTGCAGCTGTAACCTTTAGGCAAGGTAAATGCAGCTTTTAGAGTTGGTAGAGCACAGGGCAGAGGAGAGCACTGCATCGTGTTGATGCTGCGAACCAGAAAGGCTTTCAGTCCAGCAATGTAAACTTGCTTGTTATGAGGATGGCTTTCCCTCGAACCTGCTAGGCTGAGATGAGCCACATTTAACTTCCTCCTTGGAAGAGAACTGGTATGAAAGTTCTGTGTCTCTGTCCTTTGCTTATGCTTAATAAAAGATCCAGAACCATTTTGAAAACTTTAACGCTGTTTATGCTTTCTCTGAACTCATTTTCCTGTCAGTTTGTAGATTAACGTTTCTGTGGTTTGCTGCTGCTCCTCGTTGTCCCTTGCGTTGCTTTAATGGGGTTTTATAATAAAGTGAATTAGAAGTGAAGCTGTCTCTGAGCAAACCGAAGTTTGAATCTTGTACAGGAGTGAAGATGAGCAAAGAAAATTTCAAATAAAATTGCATTAGGGCTGTAAGAGAGCATAAGTTGTAACAGGGAGATTCTGGTGGTAGTTTTCTTTTATATAATTTTATTTCTGTGTGAGATGTTGTGAGAGTGATGTTCTTATGCTGTACAAAAACACAGACCTTTCAGTAGATAAATGTGTACCTTGTCTCGGGTTTCCAGCAGTAGTTGCTAAGGCAGCTTGTTCTGAAAGGGGCTGTAACTTGTATTTATAGTTCTAAATGTATAGATTGGTGAAACGCTGGAATGTCCTTTACCCGTTTAACGTTGCTGTGGGTTTGTTTGTTTTCACTTAGCAAATAACTTCTCAAACTCTTAAGCAATACTGAGGCAGCCTGCTCTAATGCAGTTATATTGTAGGATCTGCCAGAATCTCCTTTGGGTGTTGGAGACCATTTGTGCCGATTGCTCTTGTAAGGCATGTTGTTAGACCTAGTTAGGTGTGCTGATGTTAATTACAACTCCTTCAAGAGCTGTGTGATCCTGAAGTACTGTAAGCTGTTTCTGTGATGTGCAACAAAAATATGCTGGAGACTCATCGTAGGATTTGTGAGCGGAGACTATAAAACCATGCATACAACTCTGCTGATAGAGACCCACCAAAGGCTTCTTTGTAGGTATGGGTGGCAGGACTGTACAGTCGGGGATGTGTGTTTTGATAAACATGTGGCTATTTGAGTAACAGACAAGAGAAGCTCGCTGGGTTTGCTTCTCATTTCGTTAGCTGTGGAAACCTCATTTCAAGTCTGCTTCTGGTTTGCTGTATGAGTGTCTTGAAGGACTTGCATATTCTGGGAGTCAGAAAGTCACCGTGTAGTTAAATACTGAAATGTGGTGTTATTTAAATGTTTAACAGCAAGATCCTTAAGTGGGCAAGCCAGAAATTCCCTCTTCTGCACAGCTTTTACTTTCTTTTTGATACTCTGCTTGCTCAGTTCTCAGTTGCTGTGCTTTCCAACCAAGCTGGAGAAAGTTACGTGGTGATCTTACTAGTAGCCATCTTCTCAAGTCTTTGAACTTCTAGTATTAATGCTAAAATAAAAGGATAGGGGAGATAAGACTGTTAAAATGCACCCCTGATTTCTGATGCAAAGAAGTAAATATTCTTTCTCCTATGCTTGTTAGGGAAGTGTGCAAGATTTATGGCCCCTAGCTTTTTTCACTTGTACAAGTGGGTGTGTGTATTGGATAGCTGGAATTGATGCAGTTCTAGTTTGCATATTTTGAATTACTTCTCAGAAATTTGTCTCAAAAAAAATCATAAAGCTTGATTTCTGCTGAAAATCTTCTGCAGTAATTCTCTGTTATGTTTGAAACTGAGAGCTTTTCTATTTCTATACTTGAGATTTCCAAATGGAGTGTGTGAGGGTAGTTCTGAACATTCTTTGTCTCAAACCCAGGTATGAATTCAGCAGGTAATGCATGTATCTGAAGCATATCTGTATGCCTGTGTTCTAAAAACATAATGGAACATTTTTTCCCCTCAGCCTAGTGGCTCGTTTATGTGGTAATGCCCTTATCTTTTTTTTTTTTTTTTGTGCATTCTAGGTGTGCAAATCAACCTACCACCACTGAATCATCACTTCTATTGTACTAACAACGACTGCTGTATGCTAGCTTCTGCCAACACCAGGTAAGATGAAAGCTAAGGTGGTTACTTTCATTTCTTTGCTTTTTAGATGTGTGTGTTTTGTCCATATACCAGAGATTTTTCTCCAGAGTTGTCAGAATGTGCTGCCTTCCATATTTTTTTTCCTGCTGTAATGAGACATCCACTGCTGCTAGTGTTGGTTCTTCTTTTGAAAGCTATTCCAAAATATTTTATTAAAATTTTATAACTATGCTTCATCCTTTTTCCTGATACCTCCGACTTTTTTATGGTGCTTGTGTACCACGTGATGTTTCTTTTTCTTTTGTGTTCTTCATGCCATTACCACTTCTTGGCTTTGTTACAGAGACTGTTGAACTCTTGCCTTCCAGAGTTAACCTTGCATGATAAGCCACCTGTACTATTCAATCTTTTTCAAAGAACAGAAAATGCGTTCTGCTTGTGGTTGGTTTTTTCTCTTGTTTTCCCCATATCTGCTCCCAGATGCTACCCTTGAGAAGCTAGAACAGAATTAGTGCTAAGACAGTGCCAGACTCTGTCCTTCAAAGAATTAAACATCAAGCTGCTTTTTGGACCTTGCTCCACCCCCTTCCCCCCCACGCTCTCTCTTAGAGATGAGATGTAGATGGAGAAGGGATGGAGGAATATCCCTCTAATGCTTTCAACAAGGTTATTACTCGAAGCTCTTGGGGAGCCCTGCTGCTGACGGAACTAATGTGAGCCTTTGTTCTGATGCTAATCAGAACAGGGATAATTCCTCAGGCTGCCACCTTTTTTCCTCCAGTCCCCTAGCAGTGATGAGGCATTAAGTGCTGTGCTGGCCTTGCTTCCTGCAACTGCCAGCTTGAGTGCAAAGGGCTGAGTTCTAAGGTTTCTCACTGGGAGTGTCATCTAAATCGTTTGAGATTTTTTTTGGGTGCACATGAGTAGTGTTTGTATGCTTTAGTTAATTAGGTTTCTTGATGGAGGTGTGTGTTTCTTTGTTTTTCATATCTTTAAGTGAGAAAATAACTTAATTGGAGCAAGATATATTGGATTTGATCACAGTGGCATCTTGTGCTACATGTTGGGATGTGTAACTGAAAAAATGCAAGTAGGCACATACACGCAATTTATTTTTCTTTCTGTCTCTTTCCTCCTTTGTTGGCAGAGCAAACAAATATTGTTTCTCAAATATTTTTAAACATCTCTAAGCTGATGGGCTTTTGATTATGAGTCCAAGGAGCTCTAAGTTTTCCTAGGAGGAATGTATGCGTAAACCATATTGCTTTATTTTACGCCAATGATCTCCTCCCCATCTAAAGATGAACTGTTTAGCAGTAGAGGAGATTTTGAAGCCTAAGTATAGAGCAAAATACATTTTTATGTGTAATATAACACCAAAAAAATCATCTGCTACAACCATACCTTTTTGCTACCTTCTGTTTGCAGCAGAGGGTGGGAAATGGTGATGAGGATCCTGAATGGGTCTGATGTGAGAGGTTAGACAGAGGTGTTAGAAGATGTCTTGCAACTCAAGAAGGAAGGGTTGAATTGTACTGATATAGCCTCTTCAGCCTTTCCGTGGCAATATAAAGCTGAGGGGAAGCTCATCCTAGTGCTTATAAAAGCAGATCTCCTAGCTGAGACTCTCTATTTGTGATAGCAGGTTCCCTGGGGATAGTTGGTGACAATCCTCAGTGGATAATCTGGCCTGAGTCTGGCTGAGCTGCCCTTCTGATGAATTTGTAAGGGGGTTTGCAGTCTTTCACTAGAGACTGTTCTCTCTGCAGGGTGGTTTGAGACCCTCTTTAGTACCAGTGTGTAACAGTGGGACAGGAAGGATTTAAACAGGCTAAAGAGCTTCCCCAGAAGATGGAAACCGAATGCATCTGCTCAGCTCGTGGCAGCATGTCAGCTCAATGTTCTCATAGCATTCATTTTGATGGAGGGGTTTTATTTCCAATGGAGGCTTGGAAAGGCCTGAAATGACAATATAAAAATCTGCTGTCTTTTCAAAATGCATAATTTTTGGCTATACTGGTATAATGTCTAGATAAGTTGAACTAAAGAAAAGAAAAAAAAAAGTGTGAGAAAAGCTACTGAGGAGGAGAAAGAGAGGCTTCATCAGGTGCATCTCAGAGGAAACTGATGTAAGGTGTTTAGTGCAGGAGTCCAAAGCCCAGAATTACCTTTTGCTAGTGCCTGTATGCAGGTAAGGAGCCCGTGTGACTCTCTGAAGTGAGCCTGCATTGAAGCATTTGCTGCAGGAAGCACCAAACAGGAATTTTTCTGAGGTTGATTCTGTTGGCCATCTCTAGAAGATACATCACTGATAAAAGAAGTGTGAGGTGTTTTGAATGGGCAAAATAGTGGCAAGGCGTAACTGCCTTTGCTTGGCACTATGCACATATCAGTTGTTCAGTCCCAGGAAATGCTCGTTTTCAGGGTGGTGAGTGTGGTTTTTATGACCTGAAAATAAAAAGGCGTGTGTGTGATTTATTTTTTATTATTATTTTTATTTTTTTATTATTATTTTATTTTTATTTTTTAATACTCTCAGTTAGCTTGTGCATGGCATAGCCTGCAAACGAGTGCCCTGTACTTAGGGTTTTTCATGTTCTATCACTTTTCAGCATTCTGTTCATCTCCTATGGTATGAATCAATTATCCTGTAATGGTGTGGGTGTAGGGGTGTGCGAGTGGGACAGAGAGAGGGAACTTGATTGAAGAAGCTGCAGTACAGAAAACAGAATTCCTCTTCTGTTATTTTTATCTCGAGAATTGGGAACAGAAGGAGGATTGCAAAAGTGTTTCTGAACACATCCTGCTCAGTTTCACATGAGGCCTTGAGTGCTCTCTAGTCTGCATTTTTATGTCTGTTTCCCATTTGCTAAAGCAGTTTGGACCATGGGCAGCTTCATGCCCAAGTGCATGTAGTAGCAGTGTCTGCTCTGGTTGTGGGCTGGTGCTTGTGTGCACCTCTTCATGTCTACCTGGGTTTCTCCTTTGGTTTCTGGTGTTGCTCTTTGTTTCTCTCTTCTTGGTTAGCATTTCCTTTTCAAGCAGTATTCTCTAGCATGAAAATCCAGGAACATATGTCATCATTGGTACTAAAAATAAAGGGAGAAGGGCAGAATATTAAGAATTGATCTGCTTTTCTTCCCAGGTATTTTCTTTCTGTTCCACTTCATCTTCCTGTTTCTTTACTTGTTAGCTGGGAGCTTGGATTCTAAATGTATTTTTTCCCTTCAGTATACTTTTTTTTCAGTTTACGATAATTTGAAGACCAGTTAGCCCTTATGACTCTCCAGGTTGCTCTTAGAGAAGTAGGAAGGCAGGCTTTCCGCAGCCACCACATCCTGGGTACAGTAACGTTGTTTCACTTAAACCGTGATGTGACAATTACATTTTCCCCACTCCCTCCTATGCCCCTCAATGTTCTATGGAGCAGACTTTTGGTTTTAGTTTTTCATCTGTATTTATCCCTTGCTGAGAAGCTAGAGTTCTTAATTGGCGTAGCTTAATCATTAACTAACACATTGCAGAAGGCGCTCTGACGTTGCTTGTGATAAACAGCTTGCAGTGTGCAAGGCTGGGGCCTTCCACAGCCTGTTTCCAGTGGCTGATGCCCCTCAGCTCTTTGTTTTAGCAACCAGTCGCATTCCTTGCTAGCACTTAGGATCTGGGGAGGGCTTGGGTCAAAGCAGGCAATGATCAGGTATCTCAGCTCACCTCTGAGCAGCAGGCTGGAACCCAGCGCTGCCTGACAGTGATGTTTCCCCTCACACTGGAGAAAGGAAATTGAGCTCCTGGCAGTGTGTTCCTTAGGATGAGTTGCGATGAGGAGACCTGGCTTCACACGGGATGCGTTAGGTTGGCTTGCTTCTCTTTTACAAGTGTGGGCTCGTCATGTGAAAGTGGAGGTGAGCCTGGTGAATGGGTGTTAGCAATGTCCTTGCTGTGTCTGTTCAAATAAATTACCAATATAGCTGGTCTGCCATTCATTTCACTTGTCCAAATCCTCTCTGGTCTGCCTTTTCAATGAAAAGTTCATGTTTTTAGTTCAGCAAATCTGTCATAAGAAGTAACAAACAGTTGTCTTAAGCGTCGTACCTATTGATATGTAACTTACATAGAGAGCTTTCTGGGACAAGAACTTGCCTCTTTGTTGGCAGAGTGGCAGTTTTATGGCAGTGAGAATCTGGGAGGAACTCATCAATTTGAAATACTCATATCAGAAGCAGCTGGCTGTGGAAACTTGTAGTAAGTCTCCTGTTTCAAAGGTATGTTACCTGAAATCTGTTAGTGCCTCTTGCCTTGTTTAAATGAATCCCTGGATTCTTCAGAAAAACTTTGTTTTTTTGAGCTAAAACCAGGCTGCCCTGCATAAAGTTTTCAGTAGAACAGGAGGATGGGAAAGGAAGTCTGTATACAACATAAGACTTCTGAAAGAATCTCAACACTGAAGTTGTAAGAAATTGAAGTTTTTGAGCCACCGAATGTTGAACAGTTGGCACTTGCATTCTTCTGGACTCTGTCAGCCTAGGTGCAAAAATGATCTAGGCTGCCTCTTGTAAGTCTCTGTTGCCTTGTTTGTTGTGTACACCTGTGCCCTGTCCTTCGTACCATTTCCAGCAGTGCACTGGTGTGTTGGTAGATGCTGACTGAAGAAGAGGGCTTGAATCAGAAATGCTGCTTTTTATGAAATTCTGCATGAACTGCAGCCTTTCCAAATGTGATGCCAGTCAATCCTTACTGAAGTGAAGATATACTTTCTGTGAGGTACTTGCTGACAAGCAATCATATTTGCTAAAGCAAGCTGGTATTGTATAGTCCTCCTGCATTGTGCATTTGATTGAAGCGTATCCAATTCCTGCTCTTTCATGTGTACATTTGTTTGTTTGTTTGTTAAATAGCTGGCATAATAAGTAGACTCCTAGTACTTACAGCAAAGGGATACAGAATTCCTCTGTGGAGTAATGCATTGAGCAGTTGTGCTGCTCAGTTTAGGCAGTGTAACACGGTGCCTTAACAAGGGTATGTGCATATCCTGAATTCTACACAGCTGTAGCTGGGTGCTCTGTAGCTCCTCAAAGGAGTTTGAAAAGTTACTTTCTTCACTTTCAGAACTTCATGCTGTGTGCTCATTTTATTTAATGCCCACAGGTGGTGGATTTTATGGGGTAGTGCAGCTTCTTTTTTTTTTTTGTCCTCCAAGACACAAAGAACAATATTAAGTTTAAAATTAAATTCTAAATGGATTTTTTTTTTCCTCTAGGACTCATTATTACCTTAGACTTTCTCATCTTTGAGTTCTTCTCTGTCTCCTTTGGGTACAAAGCCACAATTGTTTTATGTGATGATGGTAGAATTTGGTGTAAGCATAGAAGGCAGCCTGTTTTTCAAGTTGAGGCAATGTTTTTTTGGAGAAGGGTGAGGCTGAAGAACAGCTGATAAGATATTTCAAGCAGGCTTTTTGAAGTTGGCTTAACTCATTAATTATAGTGGGATGAGCACATGAATTCAGTACTCTATTTCACATTTACACTGCGAGGGTGATTGTTCTTACGCTCTATGTCATGTTTGAAAGACTACTGTGGAAATACTCTCCCCTTTGCAGGGGAGGGAAGTAACAATATTGCAAATAGAGTACATGGTAAGTATGCTCAGCAGCATGTGATGTTTCGCCTGCAACCCGGGGATTGGATGCTGAGTACTTTAGGGATAGTGCCTATGAAAACAGAAGCAGTCTCTGCCTCCAGAGCTGTCTTTACTTGCTTCCAAGTGAAAAATAAAACAGAGGAAGGCTAGGAAATGTGCTTAGTATAGAAAGCATTAATGGAATCTTAGTACAGTACCATGAATGTAGTATAGTAGTTGCCTGAGCTTCTCTGTGTGCTTCCTGCCTAGTAAAGCCTGTGGCATCCTCAGGAAATGGAGCAGCATGCTGCATGAACTCATACTGATGTTGTGTACCACAGGTCAGTTTCCCGGGCTGTGTGTCTGTAGCTGAAATGTAATCTGCAGTGTGCTAGGTGCTGCTCTCAGGTGGGACCACAAATTGCAGTTGAAGGTCAATAGTGTGTGGTGAAGGAATGTGGGGGGAAAAAATAACACAGGAAAACATAATTAATTAAAACTAGCCTGTTTCTTCTATGCGAAGCTACTTTTGGGAAGATGTTGGTCTTGAGTGCTTTGGAGAAGACAAAACTCTCAACAGTCTCCTGATGCCCAGGTGATAGCTGTCAGCAAAGGTGATGTTGCTTAGCTGCCTGGGGAGGAGGAATGCCTTTGGCTGTGAAAAGTTGGGCCTCTGGAGGTACTGTAGGTCCAATTTCCTGTGCAGAGCAAGCACTCAAATTCTGGAGATCTGATTGTGAGGTGAGAATCTGGGTGTCTTCCATAATGGTTTGGGTTGTGTGTAATAGGTGAGTGTCACCTCATCAGGACTTCCCCCAGGAGAAACAGAGTTCTTAACCAGTGAAATATCGCTGCTACTGACCAGAGAGCAACAGGAGGCTCAGAAGAAGATTGCAAAAGTTTTGTTGTTCAATTTCATGTTTTAGGTGATATTCAGCTGGCTGCTACTGTCTGGGCTTTTGAGGTTTTAAAAGGTTATGTGCATTCTTTTCCTTGGTATTTCTGTGGAGAAGGCATTGCTGTGGTGAGCCTTGAAGTTGGATTACTTGGCTGTTTTTTTTTTTTTTTAATAGATAACCCTCTGTAACGTAGGATAAGCTTCTCTGAAGTCCTCTGGAATGAGAGCTAAATTACAGAAGCTGAAAGTTAATTGCATAAAAATTGCACGTGGATTTACTTCTACAATTAATGGCTATTTCCAGTGTAATAGGGTGTAATGTGTGGCAGCTGCATGCCTTGTACTGTGGTGTGCGATTTCATTATATTGTGTTTTTTCCACTGTTTGTCTGCAAGGTTGCCAAGTTTTCAGCTGTCTGTGTAGGGCTGTGCCAGCCACCCTGACACACCGAGTGGCGTGTGGTGAGGCTGTGACCTTGTGTGGGTGGGTGGCTGTGGGAGGGTGGGATGGAGCCAGACTCGAGAATACAGGACTGCTACCTGGCCTAGAAAGGAAAACTAAGCTACTTTGTGATAGTGGGCGTTAAATAAACCACTGTATTTATCTGGGATGGAAAACATGCACTGACAGCTATACCACAGAGCAAGATTTGCATGAATCTCTGGGGAAAGGTGAATTTGAACATCTCTTCCCATATAGCTCTGAGCGAGACCTCACCCGCTTTTGCAACAAGTGGAATGGTTCCTCTTCAGACTTCATCAGACTGGAGAACTCAAACCCTTGGTGTTCAGAAAACAAACCAAAATGCTTTTACTCTGGGATTTCTGAATGCCTGAAGGGCAGTAACTACTTCAAGGTAGATAATACTACCTGGGAAGTCCTACCAATGTCTGAAAAATTGCTTTACATCTATTCATACGAGATTACAGAAATTTGGAACGTAAATGATTCTTTCTCCTTTTAGTGGATGGCGGCATGCCTGTTGTCGTAGATATAGTCCTCTTGATACCCTGCAGAATAGATCTGCTTCTCCCAGGGCTGTAGGCTTTGGCTTCTCTTTTTCATCTCTAGTCTACATGCAGTGATAAGAAACAAAGCAATGAGGAGTTCAGATGAGTTCAGACCATGATAGAGCAGCTTGGGGGCATCTGTAACGCCTGAAGCTCCTTTTTAATTTACAAATGAAAAAAATATCCTTTTATTATTATATATTTGACAAATATGAGGGCGGAAGTCAGACTTTCTGAGGCAAAACTTAATGGTTTTTAAGCAAGAAGGGATAGTGCCTCTCCTCCCTTGTTAGTGAAATTTAATATTGGAACTGCAGGGCTGAGCGCAGACTTCAGAAGAGAACATGTGAAAGCTGACTTCTGCCCTATAAAGTACTAGCCTCTCTCTCTCAGCCTTCTTTACCCTTTGCAGAGGGCAGGTGTCATATGCAGTCATTTTGGCCATTGCACTCCTGTGTGCGTGCATTGGTGTCACTCACACAGCTGCTGGTGTCTCTGACCTTCCTTTGTTCTCAGTGTTTTGCTTTTTCGTGCCCTAGAGTGCAGTGGGAACACTGTGTTCAGCTATAGATTCAGGTAATACTAAAATGCATAGGACATCCCAAGTTCCGCATAGTAAAAAATGAACAGAAGACCTCAAAGCCCTGAATTTTGTTTTTCTCCATAAAAGCCTCCTTTTCTGAAAAGAGTAGCAAGGTTGCTGTGATTTTGATCACAGTTAGCCACAAGCAGAGTTAATGATACTAGGCAGGAAAGAGACTGTAGAAGTGTTTGTTATAGAAATCTATATTTAATCTCTCCCAGTGGCTTTTGACTTGCTTAAAACTGTGCTATGGCCATTGTGATTTCCAAGGCTATTGATTTCTGCGCCCCTCCTACCCATCCCGCCCCCAAGCTTGGAAATGCATGTAATTCTGTGATGGTTTTGCTGGCAATAGGTGTTCCTTTTGACGTAGAAGAAACCTAGATTATGGATCTTGCTCAAAATCGATTGTGGGTGGCTTCTGATGGCATGGAAAATCTTATATAAGGATAATTTAACACGGACCTCCTGTGTTGCAGAAGGCCTTAAAGTCAGAAGCCTGCATTCTGTTTTCAGGTTCCCTAGGAGGCTGCTGCATCACAGGAGTACACTGCTTCCATTGCCCTCTGATGCAGCATGTACCTTTTTCTAACAGGATCACCAGCAAAGGTAATGTGTGTGTGTGGGGGAAGGCAAATAGTGGGAGAAAACAAGTACAATACGAAAGCTGGGTTTTTTATAAGCATAAGGTTGAAGTTTCTGGTCCTAAGATGAGACTGATACCAACCCCTAAGTAAACATTTGACTTGGCAAAAGCTAAAATTCAGATATTAGATTCCTTTTCCCTCATGTATTTTCTGGCAGTGAGGCTGTTAATCAGACAGTTACTGTCTGTGTCTCTGCTCTGCTGCATTGCTTTCCGCTTATTGCTTGTAGGGGATCTGAAACAGCCTTGCTGCCTTGGCAGTGAACTTGAGTCCATATGAGAGCTCTGCACCGAGAACGTGGGGCTATCTAAGCAAATACTTGGCTCTGCTGTAGGCACTTGTTAGTTGCTCTTTTTGTAGGAGTGCTCACGTCTGGGTTTCTTGCCCAGGTTCTCTTCCATGGACAGAGGCTAACACACAGTGGTATGTATTGCTCAGGGCAGCACAGGATTCACACTGGAGTGTTTTAAAGGGATGGAGGGGGGACACTGGGATGCGTTGTGACCTGGATGAGCCTGGGAGCTAATGCTGGCACTTGTTAATCTGGCCTGTCATTTTCCATTTTATTTACTTCTGGCATTCAGTTGTCAGAGCAAGCTTTTATGTGCTGTTCTTTGTGGCTTAGGCTGCTCAGCACTGCTGCAAAATCCTTCTAATCCTTTTTTGCCATCCGTCACTTGCAGTGAAAACTCAATTGACAAAGTGATGACTTGAATTTCAGAGAGCAAGTGAGGATTCAGGTTTAGAAAGAGTAAAGAAGCAACAAATATGGGCAAGGTCTAATTGGGACAAGGAATTCTTCCAGTAGCTGAATTAGCTTGTGTGCTGTTGAGGGACTTTACCATATCTTCAGTCTTACCTGCTTGCCGAAGGCTTTCACAGTCATGTGATAGCCATCACTAAGTGCTCACAAAGAGAGGAAAGCAAAGCATAGCAAAGACAAAATTTACCGATCTATTTTTTTGAAGTGAAACTTTATTAAGATTGTCCTGCTTGACCTGCATATCCTGTATTGTAACTTTGCAGAGGGATAGTGTTGTTGAAGAAGAAACCTTCTCAGCTGATTTGTCTGTGTTATAGCAGCATTGCTTTCTAACATCCTGCTAATGTGTTGCAGAAAGAGGTTCTTGGATGCTCAGAACTAAACGACCTGGTTGCTGTTACAAGCAGAGCCTTTGGGAACTGACAGTGGGTCCAGGGTAGCAGTTGAGACGTAAGGAGAGTCAGCACAGTACTGCTGCTGCACCTCGTAGCTCCATTAGTAGATTACAGCAGTGCTCTGACAAAACTAGGCATTCAGCACTGCAGCTCTGGTTGGATAAAGCAGGCTTGTGTTGCGGCTAAACAAAACTTTGGAAGGGACATTCTCATCTCCTCATTCTGGCGTCTTGTAATGAAGTGCTCTGAGCTGGATTGTCTGGGCAGGAGTACCGGCAGCACCAGTTCTTCAGAATGCCAAATCTGTTTTGGGGATAGGGCTGGAACGGTGGAAGGGGCATGGCCATTTTCCCTTATGTCCTGGGAGTAGTGACCTATTACTTCTGCTTTTAAATATGAATGAACTCATTCTCTGTATCTCAGATACAGACCATATGGTGCTCCTGGTAAAAGCCGCAGATGTTCCTCTCTTGCTCTGTTTTCTTTTGTTACACAAATTCTCTTTGTTTTCTTTCTATCCTTTCTGCAGAAGGCTGTAAGAGCTCGGATCCAGTGTATCAGTAATTGCACTGAATTTTTAAATGTGCGTTTAAAAATGAAGGGCACAGAAGGACCTGCATAATCTTCCTTCTTTGGCCTTGTTTCTGAAGTGTACGGGTGCATAGATGGTAACTGAACCCTGCATTCTGGGTCACTGTGCTCAGCTGAATGGTTTCTCCTTCTGCTGTGCTGTTACTTATGGCCTCTGAACTTTGTTCTTCAGTATGAATCAGTGGTCCACCCCGCTTTCCTCGTGGTGGCTTGTTTTAGTTTGATTTTATTTGTGAATCCAATTTCTTTCCAAATCTGCATAACTTAACATACCAGAGCAGTGTTGCCTTATCAAGGGAGTGGGGGTATTTCTGGATGTAAATGGCTACCTTTTTTAATATCTTCCCAACCAGTATAATTGTTTTTCCTCTTGTTTACCTGAGTATTGTAACAGTTCAGTAAGGGAGAGAAGGTGTATGGTGATGGATTGCAGCATACGAGTATCTATGAGCACCAACAGACTGCAGGATCCGTCAGTCTGGCACACAGGTATTGGAAGATTGCACTATGAAGAATTGTTCTCTTTGTTTGCATGGGGGTTTTGTTTGTTTAAAGTGCTTGACACAACACCAATAGAAACTTTGGTCCTTGCTGGTGAGAGTGACTCATCTCCTCAGAAATGACATTCTTTATATTCCTGGGGAGGCCTCACTGGAAAGAGGCAGCATCCAAAGCTTTCTGTGAGCCTACGCTGCTTTGCTGACCTGTGTGAACTCTGCCTGTGCTACTGGAGCCAATGCTGGTGTGAACTGCTGCCTTCTTACCCAGGTGTAAGACAATTATTTCCCTTTTTCTGTATATCTAACCTTGGCCAAAATTTCAGAAAGGCCCTAGCGTGGATCTTCTGCTGAGTATGTTGATGCATCATCTGCTGCTTCACTTTGTAAGGCTTACAACAATGTGTGGGTTGATATTCCCCCTTTGGGAAAGCATGGACTTCTCGAGAAGCGATTCTGTCTGATCCTTGCAGTGAAGGAAGTGGGGGCAGGTGGATGATCCTCTCTGGGTTTGAGCGCTTTGCCGCAGAACACTTTCCATGGAAAGATGTGATACAGAGCTGTCCTTCCGTACATGCTCAGAAACCAGCAGTCCTCTCTGGAAGACTGACTGCTCTGGGGCCAGCTGTCTTTTGCTGGGGCTATAAGTTACTTGTGGTGGGGGCTCCTACTGGTGTGTTTGTGCTATGCTTCTTAGCAACTGCAAGCCCTTGGGTGCTGTGTTCTTTGACAAGGTATTCCTGCAAGCAGCTTCTGTTGGAAAAATTCTGGCTTGCAGACAGTTCACAGAATCACAGAATGGCCAGGGTTGGAAAGGACCTCAAGGATCATGAATCTCCACCACCTCCCCCGCCACATTCAGGGCCACCAACCTCCCCATTTAATATAGACCGGGCTGCCCAGGGCCTTGAACACCTCTAGGGACAGGGCATCCACAAGGTGGCCATTTGGTCATGCAGAGCCAGCCCGTGGGCCACACTATGTTAAATATCCATTTGTGTAAGAGACTGAAACCTAGAGAACTATTTGTCAGAGGGAGAAAAGGTGCATCTGGGGACATTGGGCTGAGGGCAGAGCAATTCAGTAGTGAACTTGGGTCCTCTGTCCAACTGCTCTGTGTAGTTTGCTCTCACAGCCATTGCAGTAGCCTGTTGCCCATATTGCAGCCACGTTTTGGCTTAGCGTCAAGCCCTGAAAGGCATGTTCAGCAGCATTTCCTGATCCCAGGCAAGAAGTATAGGATTGTTCATAGGTTCCCCCTCTGAAAGCAACATGGCTAAACTGGGGAACAATTTAAAAAAAAAAAAAAAAAAAAAAAAAAAAAAAAAAAAAAAAAGGCAACAGGAGAAGCAGCAGGCAATCTGAAAGTACATCTGGCACTGGAAAGGAGCCAGTCTGCTGCTTATTCCCTGGAGCAGGAGATTCCTATGTTCCCAGTTGCAGTTGTTTAGGACAATGTAAGGCAGACAGCTGTAGGGTGGCAATGACCTCTTCCATGGAGGACAGTAGCCTACATTACCGAGGTGCAACACTTCTGTGCCCTGCACTGAGAAGAGAGAGCAAGGTTCAGCCCTTGTGAAGCAGAGCAATGCGTCCACACCTCTGCATGCAGCCACGCAGCACCCTTGAAAATCCACAAAGTAACTGCCCTCAAAACCTTACAAACTCATTTCTGTATGCCCAGGGGTGAGTTTTTCAGTCATGAGCAGTCCTGGAGATGCTGCTAATGAGTTCTACTGAGGAAGTAGCACAAGGAACTGGAGGGACATGGAAGGTTCACTCAGGTGTGTCTGACATGAATTGGAGTGTGTGCAGGAAGGGTAAAGGGATGTGGTAGTAATCTGAAGGAACAAAAGAGAAGGGAAAGTGGAGGTGAGACCACATTAAAGCTTGAAGATGTGGGGAAAGAGCTGGGAAGCAAAGAGGAAGGGCCAACGGCAGTGAATGAATGTGCAATCCTACTCTTTACCTTATGAATAAGTCTGGTTTCATAAATCAGCAAGGATCGAGCTAGTGTCAGTGTCTGTAGGTACAGAAATAAAAAGGGAGTTAAATATTTACTGATGTGAAGTTGAGGGAAGGAAGTCTGTTTCCAAGCAGACTTGCTTTCTGATTCTTGCTTCTGAGCCAAATTATTGGCATGTTCTGAGACAGAAATAGCTCAAGTATCTAAGTGACCTTTTAATTTCCTTTTCAATCCTCTGAATCCACTGTAATGAACAAAGAGAGCATTAAGAACAGGCGTGGTGTGGATCTTATTGGGTGTTAGTAGCAGACCAAAAAGCTCTGGCTTTCTCCAGGGGTTAAGTCATAAGAACCTGTTGTGAGAGTAAGACCACAGGGATCCAGTCATGACTCGAATTCAAGAGGTTCTGGAATGGGAGCTCTTGATGTCTTTGTAGCAGAGCTGGGTGGGTTTGTTTGTTTGTTTTGTTGGTTTTTTTTTTTCCTGAGTTTATCCAGCAACTAGTACAGTGTGCTCTGATTCCTAGGCTCAGACTTGTGCCTCCCATTGCCTTCCAAATGCTGACGAGGCAGAAGGAGCTCCTGAAGGTATTGTTCTCCTGGCCACATCTGTCTGAAGCAAATGTGTGCCTCAGTCTTTCTGCTTGCGTCCCTCCCAGTGCACATACTGGGAGGCACAAGTCTGAGTCTCATCAATTAGCTGTAATGTGTCAAAAAAGAAGATTACAAAGCATGTGCTTAAAAAAAAATGGGATAGCAAATGATTTTGCAGCCAAGGGTCTGCCTTTGGGTGGGGGAGGGATGAGGGAGATATATGCAGAGGGGGAGGAAGGAGCATGAGAGACTGAGGGCTTTTACACACAGCGTGAAGAAGTTATGCAGCTAAAATGCCATCTAACCTTTTGTTGTTATATTTGACAGTTTATCCCACTATAAGTGTGATCCATGTAAGGCAAAGGAGATTGTGCTCTTAAGGAAGCATGTGGCTTTCAATTCTTTTGGAAAGTGTGTGTCAGTATTCAAACACAGAATTACAAGCTGGGAGCTACCACAAGATTATCTAGTCTTTTTCCCTTTTTTTTTTTTCTTTTTTTTTTTAATTTCAGGAGAAATCTTTTCCAACTTGATTTTCTCAAAGTAACAGGCTTGTCTCAACTCTGCGGACTGCTTGTAAGTTAGTAGAGCAAGCCTGGTGTTTGTTGGGATATACCTGACATCTCTCAAGTCAACAAACTGTTACCTAGCTGGGTGGTTAGCTGAAATCTTTCCAGGTTTCCAGAGCTCTGGTTTGATTCTTGAGAAATGGTTTCTTGTACAAATCACCTATAAAATCACCTATACAAACCAGCCTGCAATTCAGATGTGGTCTTGAAAGGGTTGATTGGCTTGATTCCTTCTCTGAATCTCTTCAGGACAGGTTTGTCCCCTTGATACCCTTTTTTCCCCTTTTCCAGTATTTTTGTCAGCTTTCTGAGAACTCTGCTAAGTTTGGCAGCCTGATTGTAGATGGTGCATCTTTCTCTTATGATAGTGTTTTTTGCATTACTAGCACAGTTCCTACTTCGCCAATCTCAAACCTTTTGTACTTTGTGTAGGCCTGAGCTGATGTTTGCAGAAGTGAGCTGGGATCCCTCTGTATTTTGTCCAGTTCTTGATGACTGGCTTGAAGCTGAACTTCGTATGCACTCAGGAGTGTGCAATGGGGATTGAGCATTACCATGCTCTGAAATGACAGGGCCCTCATGTGGCTGCTGCTTTTCCCCATTCCCATATTTCATCTTTCCCGTTGTATCAAGATTTCCTTCTATGGTATGCCTTTCCTAGTCTTTAGACTTCTTCAGAATTTGTTGTTTATTTGTGAGGAACTTGTGAAGACTCTTGGTGCCTTTAATGTAAATAAAGCATGGTCATGCTTGGCAGTGAAGCTGAAACTTAACCTTGGTCTCCCTGAAGTAAGTTGTTCAGCTCAGTCCTTACTGGCTGATGGTCCCTCCTTTGACAAGGGTCAGATAGAGTTTCACTGGCATCTCTTTCCATTTGCTGAGGTGTTGTAAAGCAGCCCCTGCAATGACTTCCAGCATCTACGTTCAAGTGCCTCTGCAAGGAGTGTGATTTGGAGGTGGTGGGAGGGCTAGAGAGTGCTGCTGGCTGCTGCACTGTTCTAGCCCGGAAAGGGGATGTAGCTGTTGGAGAAGAAGTTTCTGATAGCTATTGTGCTCCGTGGTGTACTGTAAGGAGGGTGGTTTCCTAAAAAACGTGCCTTACAGCATCCTGTGGAGCCTTAATGGAGCTGTTTATTTTCAACAATGCAGGCTTCTTTTTGTCCTCCTCCCACTTCCTTCTGGGCAAACCCTGCCTGTGAAACAATGGCTCTGCTTCATGAGGAAAGGAGACCCAGAAGCTCAAAGGGAGACAAAGAAGATGATTTGCTGCTGAGAGGCAGCAGTCTTGCTGCACCTAGTAAATGTCATTCTCAGATCACCCAGTTAAGCAGTTTTAGGTGAACTAGTATGTGTATAAAGCACGTGGAAGCTAGCTTTTTGGCAAAGTGAGGCTTGTTAAGTGGGCTTTTAAAAGATGTTGAGGGTTTCTGTTGAAAACCTGCACAGCTGCAAATAGTAAACCACCAACTTCTCTGAAAAGATACCAGAGGACTTCAGAGCAAGTTTCTGATGGTGCATCAAGCTGATTGCTTACCCTCACACACAGAGCATTTATAGGAACTAACATTTGTATCACAGCGTGTTTTTTATGTAAAACGTTTGGCCTTAGAAGAAATGGGAACTGGTAATACTGGGAGGTGGAACAGATAGATGTAACTTGTAGTTTTGCAGTGAAGTCTTGGGCTGCAAATGGTTGTGATGAGAAGTGCTGATTCTCTGAAAGCTAAATTATATGTCAGGCTCACAACGCCAGAGAAACAAATTTAACCTTAAGAGTACAGTAATAAAGGGATTGAGTGAATTCCTTTTGAAAAACCCACTTGAAAGTTGGTTAAATGAAAGTGAAAATCATCTGCTTTGGAAAGGCATTGTAAACCATCATCGTGCAGTTCAGCTGATTTTTGTGTATTAGTTTTGTGATTCTGTATGCTTTTGCAGCTGATCTTTGTGCTCTGCTTGGAGCAGTGTGTTACAGGTACAGACATGAAGTGGGTGACTTAAGGTAGCTTGCTGTATTCTAATTTTAGCAACTCATATTTAATCAATTCACTGTGAGGGAGCCTTTCTTCCAGAGACAGGAAATTGCTGGAGGATTTTTGGATGTGGCTGTAGCTTCGTAGTTACTTACAAAATGCCTAAAAAAAAACCACAAAAAAACAAAACAAAAAAAACAACTAAACAAAAAAAAACCCACCACAATAACAAAAAGGCAGAGATGCAAGGCAGAGAGCTCAATAACCTGTGCCCTCCAAGTTTTGGATGCCTTGCCTCCTGACCCAGGGCTGGCACAAATGGGTTCCTCTCTGTGTGCAGCACTTCCTAGCTTTTTCACACTGTTGCACAAAAACGTGGGATGGATTGCCGAAGCTAGTACTGACTTCTGCCATCCTGCTTTGTATGGCTTTTTCCCCTTTTTTCCCCTTCTCCCAACTTTGATTTCATTTGACTTCCTGTAGCTGAGCAAGCCTCTGTTGCCTTTGGCTATAGCAAAGCACCCTCACGCAGCTCTCCATTTCTCAATCTGCATAGAAAGCAGGCTGCTTAGAGCCCCGATTTAGGGACAGGATTTTGATCAAGAGCATCTTAATGCGTGGTAAATCGTCTCTGCTACATTCTAATGTGCATTGAAGTCAGAGCTGGATTTAGGAGTAAGAAGCCTGAGCGATTGCTCAGTACAAGCTGCTCACTTGAGTCAGAGCAGCTCCATGCAGAGCTGAGGTGGGAGCCCCGTGCCTTTCCCCAGCTTCTGCTACCAGTCACAGTGCTCTTCTGGTACAAGGACCCGGTTTCCCCAGCAGATCCAGGAAGATTCAGATTGGTGTTGTGGAGGGGATGGTTGGCTATATGAGGAGGGGACAGTGGCAGCATGGGGTGCAGCTCTGAAGCTGGCCTGGTGGAAGGGTCACCCTGTAGTAGCCACAAAGGCTGTCAGTGCTCAAGTGCTGAAAGCAGCTGTACAAGGGACAGATGAGAGGACTGGGGAGTAAAGGACAGTGAACTGCTGCTCCTGCACAGGTGAGAGAAGTCTGAGCATCGTACTGGCCTTCCATTGAAATGCAGTTTACAGCATTTGTGTATGACAGGTTTTGTCCTGGGGGTTCTTACTCCCTTCTGGCTTGTTCCTTCTCTCCAGCCCCAGTGTAATGGCGCATATGGTTACTACTCAACCTTAGATTGGTGCCTGCAGGTCATAGGACACCAGTTTGCTATGCTGCTACAAAGTGACCTGTGCTGGATATTCTGCTCTAAACGCTTGGCCTCTGCTCTGTGCATGTCTGCTGCCCATAAAAAGAGGTTAGCAGCAGTTCTAAGTGCTGCTCTGGTTTGATGTGCCCAGCTCGTGCTGCTCAAATCGGAACATAATGAAAATGGATCCCTTGTTAGGTTGGGGGAGACCAGTTAGAGAGAAACGGCTGTGGGGTTCTTTCTGCTCAGTGATGCATGTGTTCTTTGTGAGTACGTGACTTAAAACAAAGGAAGCTGTTAGGATTCCTATTTCCCACGTCTGTTCTCGTGGCCCTTGAGTATTAATTTCTGAGATATTAATTGATGGTGCCTTGCCTGGAGCCTGACTGCTGCAAGTGGGGCACTCAGATTGGCTCTGGTTGGTGAAGGGCGCTCTGCTGGGAGCCTGTGGGGCTGCGTGACCTGTGAGCGCTGCCCTGTTCCTCCTGTGGTTTGAGCTATGGGGGCTTTGAGTGACTATGCAAAAGCAAGTTTTACTTCTCAAATTACATGTTGTCAAAAGAGAAACACGACTGGGTTCCACAGAATGAAATGTTTGATAGCACTGTGATGACCTCTGTCACAGGGAGGGTCTGGAGCAATTGCAGGTGTGTCTGTGGCACTAGAGTGGTGCATCTTAAATAAAAAATATTTACTGTTTTGCTGTTATGAAGAAGGAAAGTACAGGGGCATAATGAGCTAATATTTCCGTGCCTGAGCCATGGTGCTGAGAATGACTGAAGTCCTGCTTTTTTTTCCACCCACTGAGAGTTACTGAAGCAGTTCTGTTACGATCTGAAAAATAGGCTTAACTGTAGAACCTGAATCACAGAATTGCCCAGGTTGGAAAAGACCTTGAAGATCATCAAGTCCAACCACGATCTAGCCTTACTACCCTTACTAATGACTCTTGACAAAATTAGAAAGCATACTTCTTTCTGAAGGTAATACTAGATTGTTGGAAGATTCAACTTACCAAGTACTAAAGGGACAGAGAGTGCTTTGTGTGTGTGTGTGTGTATCTTAAAACAGCTTTGCACTAACAGATGCCTGGATGTTGATACCTGGAAGGGTCTGGTATTGGAGCACGTCTGTTGTGGAGAACTTTCTGTTTAAGCTTTGACACAACTAATAAGCACCACATAGCAAGTATTGCCATCCTTTGGAAGTGGTGAGTGCATGTTCTCGTGTCTGGGTGGTAATTTCTAAATTTCTTGAGAATGGTGCCTCACAGCTCTGCTTTTAGGAAGAAATGTAAAAGACAAATGTAAAAAAAAAAATAAAAAAAATAGTCTTGTAGTATAATTATGTAAATGTCAGATTGATTCACTGAAGTTATATAGAAGGCTTAGGAAAAAGAAATTCCCAACTGAATGTCCTCTCGAAATGAGTGTGCCTGGCAGTGTTGCAGCTGTGTGTATAGCAGGCTGATGTTTTTAGCCCCGTTGGTGGAAATATAAGCACAACAAGTGGTAGGATAGGAAAAGCGTACTCTAGTAGTGAGGGTTTATGAAATAAGCCTTTACTGTACATGTGCTGTGAGATGTGTTCCCTGAACCAGATTAACGCAGCTGCATAAATGAGAAAATCCTCTTGAATATAAAAGTGACCCAACCAATACAGTGCCTCTTTGAGAATCCTGTTCTTACTACATGTATCATTTCAGGCTTGTGTGTGCTTTCAAAAGGTTCTGCCTTTGCATGGCTTTTCTTTATTCTCCTTCCCTGAAGCCATTTCAGTTTACTGTGAGGTTTCTTTTTTAGGACTTATTATTTTTGGAAAGCTTTCTGGAACATTTTGTGCATATGGTTCTCTATAAATGTGCTGTTGTACTGATTAAAGCTGAAAGTATGAAACCTTGCCTCTGTGATGCAGTGCAGCAGGGGAAAAATGCTGAAACAATGGTTTCCAAAGGGAATGCTCTTCCAAATAAAGGCATATCTAAAAAGGAAAAACAAAAGCGGATGAGGAAGGTTGCATATGATATATTTTCTGCTTTCCCTTGTGTCCACTTGATGCCATAGATAACATAAATGTCAGTATGCTTGCAAAAAAAATAATCAGTAAAGTGGATACAGTATTTCCTTAACCAATTTTTCGTGATTCATTGGTGCCATGACTTCATCACTATAAGCCTGTTTGTAATAGCACAGAAGTTTGCAGTGCATTGGAAGTGTTGTGTATATTAACTTGTCTAACTCTCAACACTGTCCCTTCATGACTCTGCTTTTCCTCCTACTGGTGCTTGGAAGTTCATAGCAATTGGGCTGCCTGTAAGTATCCTCTCCTTCCTTCTTTTGGAAGGATGGTCAGGTTTTTAACTGTGATCAGATTCCAAAGCAAGCCTTGGCTTACTGTCACAGGATGGGAAAGCAAGTCAATTAAATAGAAAACATCTTGCTGCTCAGCAGCTCTGGTGTTTCAGTTACTGCATGTTGACAGATCAGAGCACCTTGCTGCTGGTCTGTCCCCTGCAGCCAGATGGGTGATGCATTAGCTCCTGACATAAAGTACATTTTTCAGAGGCCTGCTCTGATGCCTGCTTGCCAAGATGGGATTTACTGCTGCAGTGCACAGATTTACTTAGAAGATCTGGATAATGTGACTGGCTGGTTCTTAAATCTTTCATATAGCATGCATAAGCAATGAAATAGCAAATCTGTGAACTACAGCTGAAAATGAAGTAGCAAGGGACTTTTAAAGTGTGCAGTGAAAATACGCTTTGCTTTGTTTTCTTTGAAGCATCAGGGCCCCTCACTTTGCTGATTTGTGTTTTAAGCCCTCTACAGAAAATTTCTTCAGAATACACAGATGTCTTGTGGTTCTCAAGAAGATAACTGTGTGAAAACCAACCGAGGATAAGGCAGAAAGGATCTGAGGTGTTGTATTTTCTGTTGCTGCTTAGATGTGCGTGAGTGTCACTTTTTCTGTGATTTTTCTCATCAGCCAGTTAAGAGGATGAGAGTTTAGGGATTTTTCAGTTTGTTTTTGAGGTTTGACCATTCACTGAAGGTGCGCAAAATAAGGATAAGATGTAGTGGAATAGTAGTAGAAACATGAACAGCAGATGAAGGTGAAAGTTAAACCCTCTGAACCAATGCCAAGTTCTACCTGCAGTATGGACATGAGGAAAAACAGTCCTGCTCCATGGCACAGTCTTTGCTGTGTGCATGGCAAGCTATTTCTGAATATTATTCTGCAAGGCAGGAGGCAAAAACTAAGTGGTTAAAGGAAAGATTTCTGATGTGCATGAGGTTAACTCATTTTCCTTTGGCAAGTTTGCAGCATGGTATTTAAAAGTAAGCCAGTAGCATTCCGAGCATACTTAACACTTCCCAAGACACACTGCATAGAATCCAGGTTAAAGACTGTTCTCTAGCAACAGTGACATAGGACATAGGTAGCCTTGACTGTTGCCCCAGGCACCTCGTGCAACCATAGTGCCTCAGACTGTCCTCTGATCCCTTGTCCTCAGTGCACCTGAACTGCCTGAAGCTGCTGCTTTTTCACATTTTGAGCATATGACCTCCCCCAAAGATCACTTTTCCATGGCAATTTAGGAGTGCTGCGAGGATGAAATAGGGAAAAAAACAGAAAATTAGTCATAATCCTAGAAGATGTATGCATACTTGTGATGTGATCTTGTATTGAAGGGTCTGAATTGGCAGCTTCTAAAGGTCTGGAGGAAAAATGGCAGAGGTCCCTAAGCAGCTTAGCTTAGGAAAGCTGCTGCCAAAAGCAAGCGTGTCATCTTGGAAAGGGCTCGTCGTGGGTTGGGAGTGGGAAGTCCGGTGTGTGTGCTATCAGGGAAAGCAGTGCCTACTTCAGGGCATTCACACAGGAGCAAGCTGTTATTATCAGGCCAGCAGCTCCTGGTACTGGGAGCAGGGTGGAGGGTCCTTGGGAAGGCTGCTGGTGCAGGCCTCAGCCTGCGGTACCTGCAGGAGCCAGGGGTGGCTGGAACCAGGAAGCAAGGAGCTCTTTCCTTGTTCAGAGCATTCCCGGAGAGGGCGTGGGCTGTTGACTTTGTGGCCGTGCAGGACAGTTTATATTCTCCAGATTTAAAATGAAAACAAAATGACCTCTATGGCTTGAAGCAGTTAACCAAGAAGAATCTCCTCTCCCCTTCTTACTATATTTAAGGGAACTGCTGACTTTACTAAATATTGTCTTTGAAAACATCTGCTTGGACTTTAATCCTCCTGTAACCCTTTAGCGTAGGCTGCGGCACATGAAACGGGTTTGAAGCGTTCCACTTCCATATCCTCGTGCAAATGTAGGCTTCTGCCTTGCTGCTGGAATCCAGTAATGAAGCCAGTGTGTTCCTTGCTGCTGTGTGTAAACAGGGGAACTGCTTTGATTTACACCAACCCATGAATTGTTAAGCTCTCTCCCTGAGAGTATGTTTCTACTGATAAATGTGTGCACTGTACAATGTGTTGGCACTGCTAGAACAGGGAGAACACTTTATTTTTCTCTTCCTGTTAGCTTCTGTTTTCTCTCTATAGCACACCAAGCTGTGCCCTGAGATAAGGCCTGTCAGTCTAGCAAACTTCAGTTCTTTATGGTGTGTTTATTTATTCATTTTTCATTGGCAGCAGTCAGACCAGATTGTAAGAATTCCTATGGGCTGTGGTTCAGTTGCAGTAGGATGGGGAAATGGGGAAGAGAGAAGGAATATTTTACTAGTGTGAAGCAGGTAATTGAAGATAGTCTTATCTGTGTAAATGTGTGATGCTTCTGTCGGGAAGAAAAGGTTACCCCTGCAGCACTACAGACCCTCAGTGAGCTGTTTGGGTGTTGCCAGTTAAGTTCTGGGGGTGGAGGACTGGAAAGTTGTTATTAAAACTGTTTCCCCATGAGCTGTAGGTATAAGGAATGTGCTAAAACCAACAATCAGCTTTCAGAGAGTTGAATGTCTAAATAACTTCCTAACCAGCAGCTCCCCTCTGGGCAGAAAGGATACCTTCTTATCTAGCCAGAATCTTTCCTCTTCTGATTTTGCCAAGGGAAAGTCAAGCTGGGAACAAGTTTTGTAACTTGGCTGAAGCCTGAGGGGGAGGACTCCTGCAGGCAGTACCTGTGCCCATTGTCTTTTAACAATTCAGAAGGGATTATCATTGCTATCTAAAACAAAATTGTTTTGCTGCCTTTGTCTCTTTCAGTTCTCACATTGAGCAAAATCAGCTTAGTGGGATGTTACTGTAGGCATGGCAGCATCAATTTAGGCATTCCTTGTGGGGCAATCTACCATCTGACAGGCACTAATCCTGGTAATGTGGGACTCAAGCAACTTGGAGCTAAAAGGAGATGGGGAAAACACGCCTGGCTTTTTAGTAGAGGAAAAAGCAGCGTGCTTTAAAACAATCTGTTAGTGAGTCAAGAACTAGCAGTAATTGATTTCCCCAGAATAAATTCTTGATTTAGATATCTATTGTTTATTGTTGAGAGACCAAAATTAGACTGCTAGCTTTCATGTATGATCTTTGGGTGTTGAAAATGCCTCTGAGACAGAGCAGCACACCTCAGGCATCTCTGTGAATGAATTCTGTCATAATTGTGTTGTATTCCCTACTTCTCCTGCCTACTGATGTCATGCATTAAGCCCTGACCCAGGGCAGGGAAGGCTGCCATTGAATTGGCAAGACTTGCAAAGTTTCATGTGCTAATAAGGCTTCATTAAGTTGGATTGGAAAGAGCAGACCTTTCTTGCTGTAATAAGACATCCATTCACTGAAAATTGTGTGCTGCATTGAGCTGTAATTCTGTGTGACTCAGAAGGAAGCACCCAACTGTTGGCCTGCAGTACAGGCCAGATGCTGACATGTTCCAGCTGAATAGGAACTTAAAATCCATGTGAGAGATTTGACTTGCATGGAAGGGGCAGATGTACCGACTAGCTGGCTTGGCTTTCTTCAGAGGAGTGTTTTTCATGCTGTGGTCTAATTGCTGCTGGAGGAAGTTTAGCAGGTAAGTGGCAGCATCCTTAATCCTTTCAGCTTGGTAGGAGGGCTGAACATGGTGAACAAAACATTAGGTCTTCATCAGTAAAACATATTGGAAATGTATTGACTTTGCTACAAGTATAGAGTGGGATAACTTCATTTCTCTTTCTCCCTCTCCAAATTAAGCAGGAAACTGATGGGGCAGGCAGAGTTTATTGTAGCATTATCTCCAGACTTACCACAGGGCATTTTAAATATCATCTTGAAATGCTATTTCAAGCTGGGGATGTGTGCAGACAAATAAGTCCTCTTTGGTAGAAACTAATTCATACGAAAGATCCAAATGCTAAAGATGACCTTTTTGTGAGTTAGATGTGAGTAGAGCAGTGACATGGAACTAGGGAAAAACTCTCCCTCTAGGATCACTAAACTTTTATCATCAAATTCACATATTCCTTCCATTAATGCTATTTCGTGGTGGTTTTTTTTTTTTTCCCTTTCCTAAGTAATTGAAAATGTACATTGTGGCTGTTTGAATTGTGTCCGTGCTGGCATGCTGAATCCCTTTAAGAAGTACTTAAGGAGCTCAAGGTCATACTGCCTTCTTCAGGTTTCATATCTGATCACACAGGATATGAAATGGTGCAACACCTGCCTCTACTCCTCTTAGATTTATTTGGAGTTATCCAGCAGTTTTTGAAACTTGACCTCCCCAGAAAAATCTCCCTTCAGTAGAAATATCCATTTAACTGAAGAAGCTGGATGTTGTGTTGAGGGACATGGTTTAGTGGGAGCTATTGGGAATAGGTGAACGGTTGGACTGGGTGATCTTTTAGGTCTTTTCCAACCTTGGTGATTCTATGATTCTGTGATTCTAAGCTGTGGCTAAGAGGGAGATTCTTTCAAAATTAAATGTTCCCTTGGTCAACTGCAAAGAAAAGATGATTTCTGCAAAATAAATTACATTTTTTTCCCCAGTAGTTTTAGATGTTTGTGTAAGGAACAGCATAGTAGAAGTGTTGAAGTGAATCTCTGTATTTTTTTTTTTTCTTTTAACCAAATATTGACCAGATGTCTTTATACAAGTTTTCTCCTTTCTCTTTCTAAGCTATGAGCACTACACAGATTTTTAGTCTTTTTCAGGGGCTTTGGAGTCATGCATGACATTGTAATTCATCCAGATCCAAAACTGTCAGAAGATCTTGCTGGCTAGCTCAGTGGGACTGTATACTTTAGAGCTTTTTTTCACTAATAACAGGGATTCAGCCTGTGCTGGGGTTCAGCCTGTACTTTCTTGATGTCCCAGCTGCGATTTGTGTTTTCAGTGCAACAGTGTCAGATTGGCTATGGGCTGAACTTGTCAGTCCTCAGGTATGAGCAGTGTCACATCCTGCAATTTTAATTGCTGTGCTATGTACTGTCACATTATACCTGAGGTTTTCAGGCTGTTTTACATTCCTCCTCATGTGTGTTTGCCTGCCTGCTGGCTGGCTGTCAGATTTGCTGTGCCTCTCCAGGTGTCTGAGGAAGCATTTTATTTATCCTAGCTGTCTAGTAGAGTCTGCTGTGTCTTCTGAAAGGTGAGGGGAGTGTAGGAAGGCTGGCTTCCTTGAAACCGCTCTGGAACAAATTCTCCAGATACTGTATCCTCTGTGGTTGTCTTGAAAGGAAGATCTAAAACTCGTTGTAAGCTGGACAATCTTTACACCTGAACTATTGGAGGTCGAGTGAGAAGTTCCGGTCTCTAAAATAATGCAGCTCCTTTCGGTGTTTCCTGTGCACAAAGTTGCCTTTTCTGCTTGGATACCATGAATGCTTTCGTAGTAAGTTTTCTGAATTCCGGAACACGCGGAAGTTTGTTCTAGTCTGTTTCTGAATTTCCCTTCCCATCCCCTTGGATGTCGTAAATGTTTTGTTCCATACTTACTGTTCTTTTGTCTTTGTTTTTTTTTTCTAGATAGAGGTGCTCCTAATCAGCCAGATCTTTTGGGATTTTTTTTTTTTTTTTTTTTTTAAAAGAAACCTTGGTGGGTAAAAGATGTGCCATGGAATGGTAGCACCAAAGAGCAACACTGGATCATCTCTTGCCTTGACTAGCCATGGGCTGTTTCTTCTGCTAGTTATCTTTGGTAACTTTATTTTGGAAGTACAGGCCACAGGAGGTAAGTGAAATCTTTGCTTGCATGTACTGCAGAGGGGGAGAGATGTCTAAGTTTGAAAATGGCCTTATGAATTTGTGGGGAAGCTGGAGGTGGTTGATGCATTTGCATACATATTTCAGTACTGGCAGGAAAAATTCCACCATAGCTTGTCAAGCAAAGGGCAGTATCTGAACTGAACCAGTCTTGCATACCTTTACACTATCATCTTGATTACCCCAGCTTTTTTTTCTGCTTCTATTTTCATCTCTTTACTGCAGCTGGGGATGCCAGGACTGTCTTAAGAGGAAGCACGGACTGTTTTTTGGTTAAGTGATATTCTCATGTAGGCACTATTATTTATATGCCCTGTAGCAAATGCTCATGTGAATTAGTTTTGGAAGCACAGGCTGACTTCTGCTCTTTGCACACCTGATGAGCCTGTACACTGTTTGCTTGTGTGGCACCTTCTGGCACTTGAGCACTCACAAAGTGTATTCCTTTGTTAGATCTCTTCTGCGTCTTGGTTTTTTCCCCATTCCCCATGCTTGCTTTTTGATGTCTGGTGACCAACTGTGGTAAATAATGTAAATAGCAGTGGAATGGAATGACACATTAAAAAGTCAAGTAACAGTCAGAAATGAGTGTAAGAAGAAAACTTATTGGTCACAAGGTGAAATGAATCATGAAATGTTTGTTTTCTTACACAGTATACCCTGAAACGTGATCTCTTCTTACAGACCTGATGTAATTTTCTTGTCAGTAGAGAGATGATTGATCATAAGTGGTGTGGGATGAAGTTTGTATGTGTGCCTTAGGTGCAAGATCTTGCACAGAACGCTGGAGGAACTTATTCTCAAAAAGTCAAATAGATTTGACTTCCACAACTGCAGATAATAGCTTGCTTTTGAAAACAAAACATCAGTTCTTAACAATAGTTCTAAAAAGTTCTGTTTATTTGAGATATCATGGCACCTGAAAATGTCTGGTGACCAATATTTCTGGGCATCAGAGAAGCTTGGTTTGGCCTCTGTGGTAGAGCAGAATAAAAGCTCATTGCCAGATGCACTCAATGGAGAGTAGCTTCTGTAGAAAAGTCTGGAGGAGGAATTGATCTTCTAATATTTCTGACTCCTCTAGTTAGAAGGGAGAGGCTGCTGAAATGAGAGATCCCAGACTTCTTTGTCTTTCTACTGGCCTGGCTTTGGCTGTGTAGGTAAAAAGGGATGTGTGGGGGCATTGCAAATGTAACTGACTGGCAAGAACAAGTAGTGTGTGAAAGGGACAAAGTTTTTTTTGTCCTTGTTTTTTTCCAGCTGTTCTTGATAATACCCCGGCCTTGCTTCAGATATAGGCCTGCGAGATATTCCCTGCAGCCTGAGGCTGGGACACAATCCCAGTTACGTACTGCAACACTCTGTAGTTGCTCTGTAATCAGTATGCAAATTCCTTGCGCTGCATGGGGCTGCTGAATGGGGAAGACAACTGCAATCCTGGCAAGCATTTTCAGTATCGTTTTTTATATATCTCATGTCATATGGAAAAAGCGCTGGTGAAGCATGTCATAAGACCCTAGAATGGTTCTGCATCATTTCCCTTTCTCTGTTCGTTTTGATTCAGGACCTGAAACCTGTTGTGGTAAACTGATCAAGGCAGATCATCAGCTAAATAGGATTAGAGTGGCAAGACATGAAGCATTTCCTTCAGCAGAAGTGAGAAAGTGAGAGCGTGTGAAGAGAAACCCAGGATCATAGCAGAGGGCAAGGCACAAAGGGGGGAAATCCTGGGGGGGAGGGGGTAGAATGGGCTTCCATCCATAAACTCTGAGGCTGGGAGGGATGGGGGTGCATGGCAGCCTGTTGTGGGCCCAGGGAGCTGCACCTGCAGCAGTGCTCTGACTATGAGTAACATTAATCAGTCAGCCAGCCGAGGAGCAGGGACCCAGATGGAGAGACAAAGAGCACTGAAAAAACGCTTGGAAAATCATCTTTCCCTCATCTTTGTCCCCAGCCACCCCCCTGTCCTCACTTTATTAGTTTACATAGCAAAAACATTCAAAGCAACCAGAACAAAGCGATGTTAACACGAAGCAAGAGATTACATTAAATCTCCTGGTGGTAATGCTTATCTTGAATACAGGGCCAATGTGACACGTTCACAATTGCTACAAAAGATGAAGAATGTTCTCATAAAAAGACAGACAAGCATGGAGACAATGGACTGGCTCAGCTCTGAGTGACAAAGTGGAGCTTGTTATTCGTACATTTAAAACCATATAATGCATATTGTACTGCGATGGTTTTACTGTTTGGAAATGTTACTGCTTGTCTTTCAGGAGGTTAGATACATATTTGTGTTCTGAGCAGGAAGGTGTTCACTTTTACATGTGATGAATACAGAGGGCAGACTGATTTCCAGTCAGTGAGCTTCTGGTCTCTGTTCTGCTGATAATTTGATTTTATTTATGCATGGATTTTTAGCAAAAGTCATCAGCAATTTGTCTCAAGCAATCTGTCCAAGTATCCCAGAGTGCTGTGAGATGAATGTGATAAGTTGCTTAGTCACAGAGCCTACTGCAGAGTTTGGGGGAGCTGATTCCTTCTCACAGCAAGCTGGTCAGAACCGTAAAAATAACCGCTGCACGTGTTGTAACACAAAACAAATGCAGCATTCGGTGATGGGCAAACAACGGAACTATGCCAGAAGTGGAGGATTTAGGAAGGCTTCAGTGCTCTTCAGAAATTCTTTTTCAGCTTGATCACTGTTGTGCCTTTTTCCCATCTTGCAAGTTCTCCAAGATTAATTGAGGGAAATGATGAAAAAATTAGCAGAATGGAAAGGCTCTCTTCCAAGAAAAGCCTTGGAAAGCAAGGCTCTGAAATGCAGCTTAATTCTTGTTCCATCTCTTCTGTTTTCTTTGAGGGTTCTTCTGGGATTTAGCTAAGTGCTTAGGTGCTTAGTAGGTAGAGACAGGGAAATGTTGGAAGTATTGGAGAGGAGGAATAACAGCTGCTTGGGCTGCTTTGTTAAAATGTAATGCTTCTGTGTGCTTTCTTTGTTGTCCTGGTTCTTTCTTCCTGCTTCCTCTCCCTGGCCTTTGTAGGTTATTCCTGAGCTCTCAAAGGCCTTGTATGTAATCACATTTGTAGCAGCCCTCCTATTTGACCAGACTGTTTCTGAAAGGATAACAGCGGATCAGAATGAATCACTCATAAAATTTTAACTTGTAGTCTCTAAAATATTCTGAAAGCTTCCTATCATCTGTGTTCTCAGCGTTGTAACTTCTCTTAGATTCTTAGCTGGCTCTCTCAAAATGTAGGTTGGGCTTTTCATTACTGATAAGAGCATCACCTATCTTGAGAAATGCAACTGAAGGTGTTACTATGAGTATTAACACCCTGAATTAAACAAATAGCAATACACATAAATGAGGGAGTTTAAATATTAACCTTTAAAAATTAATAATGCAGACTTGGCAAATGTAAGTCTACTTAATTTTAAACACAGCCTGATTTTTGTTGACTGATCACATGTAAAATGCTATGAAGCTATCCCTTTAATTTTTAGGATTCCATTAAAATGATAAATTGAGCTTGAATAAACTGAAACGACTTCATTTCTGTGTATTGTCTCTGATGCAAACGCAGGCAATCTGCTGCATGCTGCTCTAAGGTCTTTTCAATGCCAAGGTTATTCTGTACAGAAGCTCTTGGATACCACTGGTGTTTGTTTGTGTTGCATAGAACAGCTTGTAAAAGCATACTTCAGCCATTGAGCAGATTCAGACTTGTTCCTATTCCTTGGGAATCTGTATGAAGCAGAGGGTTCCTTTGTTTCTAATTATGTGGTTGAAAGGAAGAAGTTTAATACTGCTGGGGATGAATTCAGTGGGCATGAAAACAAGGACAGTAGTACTGGATAGCTAGATAGAAATGTGGGGTGGTGTTGTGCATGAACATAGGACCTGAGTTCTGATCTGCGTGCTTCCTATAATGCAGGTTTGAATAAATTGTTGTCAGCTCATAGTGAGGAAAGGATGCAGTTTTCAGTGAGAGTCCTTCTTCCATTCCCTTCGTAGAGCTTCATGAAAGTAGAGTGGCACAGAAGAGCATGGTGAGGAGCTGTAGAGCAGTGGTGAGGCTGCCAAGAGATAGATGCAGGTGGGCCCAGAACCAGTCTAGTTAAGGAACACTCTGTTCTTACACTCTTACACTGATCTCTGGGTAGTGCTTTTTAAGCAGCTGACTTGAAGGCAGTAACAGGAATCTCAGGTAGTCACATAGCTTGTTGAATTTTAAACAGCTTGAATGGTTAAGGAATGAATTAAAGCAAGCATAATAATAATCTTTTTTTTTTTTTTTTTGTCTTCTAGGTTTGCTCAGCAAATCCAAAGGACCTACATGTAAGTAAACTCTTATTCCCTGCTGTGCTATTAGAAATGAGTGAGATGTTTTACTGATTAACTTAAGTGGTTATACAAGCTAAGATTTACGTTTTTACTCATGTGCTGTGATGCATCTCTGCCCTGTTTCTGCTTTTTATCCCTTATATTTGAGAGAGATGGTTGCCTTTGGTTTGAGGGAGATCAACTTCATATGTTCCACTGTGCTTGAAGGCACCTCAATGTGTCTTTATAGTATTTAGTTTTAAATGACTCAAAACCATGTAGAGTGAATATTCACTGAAACAAAAAGAGAAAGTTATGCTAGTTGTGAGAGTTTTGAAAGGGAGAGGATTGGAAGGATGGAGAGGGCAAGCTGAGGTGAAAAACCCTTTTGTTTCCTTTAATCAAGAAAAGTGAATATCTCATCGCAGAATGTGATTCTGGATACATTGTATTGAATACTCAGCTTTTCATTTCCTGTGCTCGGAAAAAGTCTGAAGCTTTTCCTGTATGTGTTACAGAGGTATGTAATTTTAGGAGGAAGTGGGAAGCATACTTGGCTGTCTTGATTAGTTCTAAATATATTTTTAAAAAAATGTGTAGGTATTTGTTGAAGTCCAAAATGTGATCATCCTAATTTGAGTCTTCCAATTTTCTTCAAGAAAAGGGAAGACAGGAACAAAGTCTGGGAATGGATTCATAATTAAGTATTTGAAGGTGAGGAAGGGTAATCATACAGCCTACCAAATTTTGATCTTCAGATGGAGGGAGGAGGAGAGCAGATGGAATGCTCTGTGAATCCTGAATTTTTAATCGGTCTGAATTTTACTCTTGGCAAGACTGATATAACAGAAGCCTAGTGTGAATGTGCCATCAGTTCTTGGCCATGGTTTCTAGCAGGAAAACAAGCTAATTTAGGAAATAGCTCAAGAACTGCCTGGTCCAGCTAATTCGGTTTCTTGGGCTATTGTGAAAAAGGTGGAAACTGATAGGAGCTTCGTTCTTCAAAAGAAAATACTTGCAACTTTAGTCCAGATGTTGGAGTCCCCTGATGTCTGGTGCCTGCTACAGTAAAGATACGGGTGGTTTGTCTTCTAATGCAGCTGCCTCCTGTCAGTCTTCCTTCTTTCTGTACTTGAGCCTATCTTTTGGGAAGAGTTTGATTTTGTTTCTAGTCTCATGGAAATGGCCTGACAGCAGGACAGAAAAGTTTGCTTGTGATTAATTACTTTGTGCCATTTGACATTTCTTTTGTTATTTCTATGCCTACCTACAGTGGTAGTGAAAGCATATTTTTTTTCCAGATATGTTGAATGCTTTTCCCTACTTGTTGGTGTTACTCCCTTTCATCTGTAGGATTTGTTCTTGCCATTGCTTTTCCAGGCCCTTATATTTATAACTGTAGCAGCACAAGCAGTTACCACCTCCTGTTTTTGTTGCCACCTATTACTACCCTGCTGCATGAATGACAGAACAAAAAGTAAATTTACTCTGAAACTGTAGCAAACTTCAACCTGGACTGTTACTGCAGTTGCTGCTGAAATAGCTGGTGCGCAGTATACAAATCTGTGATGTCCATGGCGTACTTAACATGGGTGATGAGGCGAATACAAGTAGAATCATAGGATTCTAGAAGGTTGGAAAGACCTCCAAGATTATCCAGTCCAACCATCCACCTATTGCCAGTATTTGCCACTAAATCATGTCCCTCAGTACAGCGTCTGAATGCTTCTTGAATGTCTCCAGGGATGGTGACTCCACCACCTCCCTGGGCAGCCTATGCCAGCACCTGATCAGTCTGAGAAGAAATTTTTTCCTGACGTCAAACCTGAATCTTCCCTGAGACAACTTGAGGACATTCCCCTCTCGTTCTACTGTTGTTATGTGGGAGAAGAAGCCAACACTCATCTTGCCACACTTCCTTTCAGGTTGTTGGAGAGAGCAATAAAGTGTCACTTAAGCCTGTTCTCTCGACTGAACAATCCCTCAGCTGTTCCTCGTAAGACCTGTGCTCCAGACCCCACACCAGCTTCATTGTCTTTCTCTGGACACACTCCAGGGTCTCAATGTCTTTCTTGTAGTGAGACAAGAACAGAACACCGCACTCAAAGTGTAACTTCACCAGTGCTGAGTACAGAGGGATGATCACCTCCCTGCTCCTGCTGGCAGTACTATTTCTTATACAAGCTGGGATGCCATTGGCCTTTTTGGTCACCTGGGCACACTGCTGGCTCATGTTTAGCCAAGTGTTGACCAACATGCTGTGGTCCATTTCTTCCATAAAGTCTTCCAGCCACTCTGCCCCAAACCTGTAGTGTTGCCTGGGGTTATGGCCAAAGTGCAGAACTTGACACGTGATCTTGTTGAACTTCACCTCATTGACCTCAGTCAAGTGATGCAGCCTGTCCAGACCCATCTGTAGGACCTTCCTACCTACAGGCAGGTTGGTATCATCTGCAGACTTACTAACGGTGCACTTAATCCCCTGGTACTAGGGCAACATGAGTAGCTATAGGGAGTCTTCAGCTTTTGTAGCTGCATTTGCCCAGGCCCTGTGTTAAACCAAGCAATCTGTGCCTTGTTGGGGATTACTAAGAAACTGCAGGTAACAAGCTGCTGAGAGTCGAGAATGAGGATAGGATGCTGAAAGGCACTTACTTGAACAGCAAGCTCAAACGTGTTTGTACTGTCATTAGAGCAATTGGAACCTGGTGACTGGACTGTGACTTTGTCTCAAGAATTTGTACATGCTTATCTGTGTGTTGATCTGCATCTAAAAAAGCATTTTCCTTTTAAAGAAGAAAGTCTGTGGAGAGTGTTTCTCTTCCTCTGCAAGTAGGAATTTCCCTGAGGTGAGTCTCTGCTTTTGCGGAGTGTTGTGTTGAACTGGCAAATGGCTTCCAGATGAAAAATCTTCCAAGGGATTTGAGAAACTACCTTAGATGTAGGACTGTTCAGATGAGTTGTGTGACGTGCCAGGTAGATTGGGCTAGAGGGGTTTGTTCCTTAAACTACTAAAGAATAAAATGAGCATTCTGTCCCAGTCTGGTATGGATCTTCTTATGAAGAAAGGAGGAGCAGAGCTTTGGGAGTTCCTGTGCTGAAGAGGCTGTGAGGATGCTTGTCTGCCTTGGCCTGACAATAACGTTTTTAAATCCTGTGTGCTCAGTGTTCACTGTCTAGCCAGTCAGCGTATTTCAGAGGGGAATATCTTTCTCCTCTTGAAGAGCAGAAAGCCATGCTGCTGCTGCTTTCTGAAATGTGTTTTTGTTCTTAGCCAGTGAAAGGAGAATAATGTCTGATTTGAAAAATACTGTCTAGAGAGAAGTATATATCTGATGGAGGCTTTCTTGAATTCTCAGCCCAAGGTCAAAGAAGGAACACAAATAGGCCTGATACGTACACAGAGTTGTAACTAGAAAGCCAGAAGCTGCTGCTTATAAGCTTGGAGGAATGCTTTCCATGTCCTGAGAAAAGGACTTGCGTGGTATATAGAAAGTTTTATGTCCGATGCATCATTAGAAAGAGTAAAACTGTTTTGTGATCTTACCAGTGTTCTGTTTAGATGACTGTGTAGTCTGGGAAATATCAGCTGTTGAGATAGTAAGCTAAGTTTTGCTGCTTTAGGTAGTGCTTTCCTTATTCTAGTTATCTGGAGAAAGGCTCTGAGCATAGGAATAGGACTACAAACAGATTGAGATTTGTAGGAAGGTGACAGAATAGGCTGAAGGTGAATGAAGGAGAAGATCCTCAGAAGAGGGAGAGAGTCAGGGGAGTTCAGGAAAGCAGTAAGGTGAAGGTTTCCTCAAGTGGAGTTGTGAAAAGTTCCTGCTGGTTTAAAAAGCCAATTAGTGGCTTGGTGATTAAGTAGTGTAAGTCCTGGAAGAAGGTAGTGTTTTAATTTTAGCTATGCAAGCTGATTAGAATGGTTCAGAATAGCATGGCCTTGAGAGAGAGGACTCTGGTAGAAATGTATGCACGTGTTTATTTTTTTTTAATTGTTAGGCAAATGTCTTAATGCAAGGATATGCCTTTACAACGTCAAGCTTTTGAGTCTTTTCTATATGCGACAGCACTGACTAATGAGACTGGCAGAGCTTAAGAACTCAAGCTTACAAAATGCATGTGCCCTCCAGGGGCTGGAGCTTTGGGGAAGCTTTCCTCAAGGCAGGAGCGGAGCAGGATGAAGATGATGCTGAAGTGCTGGCTGGCTGCCCATGGGTGCTCTGACATTACAGCTGGGGGATCTGGTGGAGATAGAAACTGAAGGACGGTAGAGCAGCTATGTGTGAAATAGAAGACAAAGAGGAATTTCAAATGGGAGTTGCTGCCATGTTTGGAGAAATTAGTCTTTAACTTTCTGAGAAAATTCTGCTTTTCTTGGTTTGTTGTCAGTTTTATGGATAAAACCAGCCTTGCTCTTCTCCTTTGCATGCTACGGTTGTATGCTGTACCCACTGGAGAGGTATCCTTAGTATAAACAAATTAAACCTATTAAAGCTGCTAGATGCTGGATCTTTGTCAAGACTAAGTATCGCTCCTGCTGGTGGTGATGTTTTCCATGTGGGGCCTGTGTGGCATTCAGTATGGTATGAAGTTAGATCAGAGTAGGTAATGTGACCTCTGGTGCTGCCAGTTCATTCTGGATCACCTGCTGCAGAGATTTTTTGGAAAGTAATTGTTGTGTCGTGCCAAAGATGTTCATTTATCCTTGGCTAAGAGGAAAGTGTGCTTTTAATGTTTCCTCTGGCCTGTTCCACTCTTATCATCAGAGTGGCTGTACTTGAAACTCAAAGTAACTGGGGATGTGACTGCTGTGTAGCTTGCTTCCAGTAGTTCAAGTTCCCACTCCATTTACTTCTTGAAAAGACTGGTACTGTCAGAGTTGTGCTGCAGTGCAACTCGTGCTTCAGCACATCTTTGTTTCTCTTTAGCACAAGCAAAGGACTATATCCTTAATGTTTTGTGTTTGTTTTAAAGATGGTGACATTTCTACTCTGTTGTTGGCTTTGATTTCCCTAGCAAAAGTAACCTTGGAATACTCCTCTAGAACAACCTACACGTTTCATTGTAAGTGCTTCTTGGACATAATTGACTTAAGTCATAAGATACAAACTGTAAAGGTTTTATTATCTGCAGCTGATGAGGGGTGTTGTAGTGAGGTTCAATCTCTGCCCACAGTCAAGATGAGCAAAAGCTTAACTATTTTACCACATACCTCTGGCCACCTGCCACTTGTCTGAGTCGGGTTAGGAGTATTTCATGGTTGGCTACATCAAGTACTGCAGGGCAATTTGAAAGGATGAAAATGGATGTCTGTTCTGCATCCTCTGACAGCAGGCAAGCATCTATCACTAAGTCTGTTTCCATTCCCTGAACTCTTAACTTAATTAGCAGCTTTAAATGGAGGAAATGGTCTTCCTGTCATTGGTCTTCTGTCATTGTTTGGTTAGTTAGCACCAAGGGAGAGTACCAGGAGAACTGAGGCTTTTGTGTTTTTCATTTAAAGATGATTTGGGTTTGGTAGCAGGATTTCAAAGCTGCTTTACAGTTCATATAGCCTGCATAGATTAAACCAAATGCATCCTCACAGAGGGGTCCATCACCTTTCTTCCTGTGGCAGTAGAGACTAAGTTGTACGAATTTTTTTATTTTTATTTTTTGCAAATCCTGCAATATTTAGAATGGAAACATTATAAAAGTTTTTATTCTCTAGTCATTCCCTGAGTAGTACCGGAGTCAGTGAAATACACTGAACACATGAAATACATTGAAAACAATGCTGAAAAACTCTCCAGTAACATTTATCCTTTGTAACATATCATGTGGTATAGAATCAAACCTGTAGTGCCCAGTCTGGTCTCTGGTCTTCTTACAGCAAGCATTTCCAGTTGGTTCTTCAGGAAAATTGACATCTCTCTGTCCCTTTGGAGTAGCTTTCAGTGTAGGTGGGATTCTTCTCAGAGTTTGGAGAACAGATCAATTTCTTGATTAGTTTCTTTTAGCCACGCATGCTTTTCTATGGTTGTAGCTGTTGCTGAGCCTAAGGACCAGCTGTAATGATTCTTACTTTCATGCAGTTGTTAAGCAGTAGTAAAGGAGAGGTTGGAAATCTTTAGGTTTGCCTTTTTTTTTTTTTTTTTTCCAAGCCTTCCCAAGGCTATCTTTGGGCTCCTACAGGCTTTGAGAGCACAATGCCCTGGCGCACTGCTGCTGTGCCCCAGACCCTCACCCCATGTGCATGAATTCATTGTGTTGATCTTTCCACCCCTGCTTGTCGGCGGGGTTGGACAGCAGCTGCATCTCCTGTCAAGCATGATTCCGGGCAGGGGGCTTTGGGCAGGAGAGCTATGAAAGGCCCAGTTTAAATCATCTGTGTAAGGGCACAGCGGAGGCTCTGTCACCCAGGCCTCACCGCTTGTCTTCTGGTGCTATGGTTGTAATGACATTAGCATTTCAAAAAGGGGATTACCACAGCCCCCAGCTTCTTAGGAGAGGGTATTCTGGCTGATAACTGAAAAGCTGCTTTGTGGCCATCTCCGTTTTTTTCCCTGTGTCTGGGTTCTGAAGGATTGGTGAAGGTGGCTGTACCGTGTTAAAAGTGGATTGCTGCTGTTGCGAGGAAGCTGGTTATTTATTGGCCTAAATGTGAATTGTTAGATACGAGGCTCTTGTTGTTGATAGCCTTCTTTCTTACTAATTCAGAGCGACTGAGAACTTAGTAGTGGAACAGTTGAAACAAAGAGTCTATTGGGATTGCAGCGGTATGCTAGGGAAGCATCCTTAAATTATGCTTGCAGGAATAATTTAAGGTAGTTACATTAGCCTGTCTCATATATTTTGACCAGTGGAAACAGGCAGCACCTGCATCCTATTCATTGTCTGCCTTCTAGGCCTCCTGGGGTACTAAAAATGCATTCTGTGCATAGCCTGCAGGTTTCAGGGCAATTCCTTGGGGGAATTGGGGGGACTGAATTTCATGTATTTGTTGTTTAAAACTAAAAAATTCCCTTAGAGAAAATTACTTCCTGACCCTTTTATTCAATATTCAACTGATCTTAGCTTTTTGCTAAGTTTACGTTCCCCTTTCTGATGTTGTTTGTTATTTGCAGTTCACATTAAGGCCTTGTGTACACTGGGCTCTATTGGAATATCATTGTGGTCACTGTGTCCTCCCCAGTTCCACTAGATATAGAAATGAAGAGACCAGGGAAATTAGCCTCCTGGTCCCTGGGACAAGAGAACAAAGGGAATTTGTCTTCATGGCACACTAAGGAGAGAGGCAAGAGTACTTTGTACAACCTCTTGACCATGTATGGACCCTAAAATTAGTAGCTGACTCCCAGCGTCCAGGAGTGGAGCCCCTTGGCTTGATGATGTGGCAGTGTGGTTGGAGGGCACTTGGCTGTAAATGCAGATAGTTGCCTGGAGCCTTGTCCTTAGCAGTGTGTTTTACTGCTGAACAGCCAGACAAAGGTATGTTGTAAGTAGATAGACATGATTATATACATAGTTTGAAGTGTCCACGGGCATAGTCTTTGCTTGTACCCATAAGGACTTTTCTTACTGTGTTTGCACTGGGCTTAATTCAATAAGTGATTCTCCAAAGCAATGCTGACTTGAATCAGGGCTGCCCATTGCTCTGAAGGGAGCTGCACTATTAGGGCCAACCACAGACTGGGCCTTCTGTGATGTATTGTGGCTGATGCTCCTGGACAAACAGCTCCAAACAGTGGAGGAACTGCTCAGCTCTTCTTGAATGAGACAAAAGGCTTGGGCTGTCCTTCAGTGCATCAAGGAGAAGTAAAAGTACAGTTTCCTTTGCAAACAGTACACAGTACTTACTGTGCTGAGGAGGGGAGGCATTTAATTTCTCTGTGTGAAAACAGGAACTATGGAAGGCCTTCCGGGAGCGTGGTGCCTGCTGACACGGTGTGTATGCATGCACTTAGTGAGCATATTTTTAACTCTACCAATCTCCAGGTCTTTAAAAATCTACTTATTTCTGTAGAGCACAGATCTATCCATAAGCTTAAACAAGGCTGGAGTGACTTGAATCCTAGATGCTCAGCTGAATTGCACCGAGTGAAGATGAAGATTTTGAGTGTCCTGTGGCTCATGTGAGCTGGGCAGAAAGCACAGAATGGCAGAGATGCAAATTGCTACTGTAACGTCATGCTGTCCTCTTCTTTTTCTGTTTCTGCAAGTGTGCCAGCAGACTGCTGTGCAAATTTGGCTGTTCTCTCATTGTGGAGTTGCTCAGTGAAAAACTTTGCAACCAATTCTGAAGCATATTTTTGAATCTACTCTTGGCTGCCCTGTATCTTTATGTGCCTGTTTGGGGCATATATGAGTTTGTCTGTTCTCTTTTCTGAACACCTTTTTCTGATAGTGATAGTAAAAATGAACAAATGTTCAGTGTAATGGTGGGAGCAGGTTGGAGAAAAAATAAAACTACAAATTTAAATGCTGTGAACTAAAAACATAGGAAGAAAGAAGGAAACAACTAACAGTCTGGTTTCTGAGGGTCTGTTCAAATTGCAGGTTTCTAGAGCAGATGAGAAAACCCTCACCAATTTCAGAACAGTTGCTTTAAGGGTGGAAGAGAAAGATAACCAGCACTTACTCATTCTACTTTTTGCTGCCTTACAATATTCAGTAGGATGAGAGCATTTAAAAATATGGACTAAGAAAAGTGTGTGTGGGGTTGGGGGAACATGAAGCAGAAAGTAGTTCTATTTTCCCTTGCTCCCCGTTTGGATTAATGAACTGAACGACTTGGAAGTAGCTAGTAGTGAACCTGTGGTTTTCTCAAATGTACTTTTAACAAGACTGTGAATTTTAAAGGAAGAGGCAATTCAGTCAAAATAATTAAAGATGTAAGAACTTAACTGCTATATCCCACATTACTAGTGCTCTGTGTCCATAGATGTTGAGAGAACTGAATTGCTATGCTTCCAGTGTACCAGGAGGAGAGAACCCAGGACAAGAAGATGCAATTCTAAATGCAGTGAACCGACTGAGATACTGACTTTCAAATAAAACCTTATAACAAAGTTGTACTTTCCTGTTCCTGTCAGCATAAAACAGGAATATGGAGACAAAATGGCTAAACGGACTACTATGATTCATTGTCACCAGCAGTAAGAGTTCCTGAACTGGGGGAAAAAGGAATGGAGCAGAATGGCAGAACAAAAATCTTTGCACACTAAAACTTCGTCAGAAATTCCTTCTTGATAGGTTAGTTTAGTTTCCACTACATTTTGTACTTGTTTATTAATTGAAACTCTTTCTAATAAATTGATATGGCAGCTAAGTTTAAAAAAAGAAAAAACAGCAATGCATCTCCTTTAAATTAGGGAAGCTAGCTGGTGGGATGGCTACGATGTCATTCATAATCAAATGAATATTAGCAGTGAGACAAGATCTTTGGAAGTCAGCTGGGAGAGGAGATCTCAGGGCATAGAAGCACTGCTGAAAGTTTTGCCCAGTGTTACCTAACAATCTGAAGGTGGGAGTTGGTATCTTTCTGCTTAAATTTACAGGCAAAACAATACTGAAAACGACTTATATATATAATTCCTGTAAAGACTGAATAATATGAAGCAGCCAGAGGTGTGAAGATAAAATCAAATGGAATTCAGTTTGGTGAAAGCATGGGACTGGTTTTTCTCTTAAATTATTCTTACCAACTGTACTGACTGGAAAGGAAATCCTTGGAAAAATTGATGGAGGTGTAACAGTTCAGAGTGTTTGAAATGTCAATTTGCCAAACGCATTGGAGTTGTAGAAAAGTTTACATCTGCACTGAAATTGTGGAAGTGCTGTATCGTAATAAATAGCAAGATGAGAAAGAAAAGTTTCTCAGAATGCTGTCTAGACCTGGGACACTTCACATTCCACTTGAAATGGGTGCCCTTGAGGGGTTATACTTCCTTTCTGTCATGCAGCTAGCATGCTTTGAATTCTGAAAGACCTCCTTGTTAAGACTGCCAGTTCAGAAGATGCCAATCAAATACATGCCTGGTACTGAAGAGAATAGCTTAACCAGCTACTGGATGAACTGGGATGACAGAAGCATCTTTTTTTTCTGCTAGAATTGCAGCTATTCGTATTCATGGCTCAAGCAGTTCTGATAGTGTGTGTTCTCATCATGGAACTGGGGGAGTGGAGACGTGAAGCTCTCTTACATTGCTAGTCAACTTTTGATAGAGATGATTACTATTGTCTGGGAGTAGATGCCCACTGGGGAAAAATGGAGGGGTGGGGAGGGGGAGAGAAAGGAGTGGGAGGGGGAGGGAAGGATGGCTTTATCCTGCCTTTTTGAAACAACTCAAATGATGGGCCGCTGCCACAATGGGTTGTTTAGGGATTGGGTTTGTGCCTTCTTCCAAATGCTGCCTCAGTGTACTTATTAATCAGGTGACCTTTGAAGAAAGTTGGCTTCAGTTCTCATCATGCATTTCCAGCTAAATGGGCATCATTTATTGAAATATAATATGCTGTATAAAGCATATTTATGTTTATAAAGTTTATGCAGTAATGGCAAGACAATTTCCTTGATTTTTTTTTTTCCTTTTTTTCTTACTGGTCACCTTTTTGCTGAAACTCAGAAAGGGATTTGAAGGGAATGTGACATATTTTGATCAGTCTCATTGGATGCTAACTGAATGAGGATGTTCCATGGCTGAAACCATTGCAGATGCTTGATGTCCTAGATGCAACTCTTGTAAATTCTCGTGGTCTAGAATTAAATGGGGAGGTTGGTGGCCCTGTATGTGGCAGGGGGGTTGGAGGTTCATGATCCTTGAGGTCCCTTCTAACCCTGGTCATTCTGTGATTCTATAAAAACACGCTCTCGGTAGGCTGCTACAGCTCTGGAATTCTGCAATATAATTGTCTGTGCAGGTATTTGCCACTTAATATTACTTCTAGGCATGAACTTCAGTATGCTAGCTTGTGATTGCTCAAGAGTATTTCCAGGTTATGTTCCCATTGCCACAAACCTTGTTAATGAAATTTGTTTAATCCTTTTTGCTGTGGAGTGCCAGTTCCCTAATATGTACTAATTTTGCAGCTGTGCTCACATGGCCTCCCCTCAGAACAGTGCATTATGGAAAATTGCATTTCTGGGAGCTTTTTGCAGGGTCTGGTCTAGAAATCCATTGCTAGTAACTATACTAGACTGAGATTAGACGTTTCCAAACTGTGGTCTTCAGAATGCATAATAATAGTATGCCATAGTTCTGCCTGCCACATGATAATAGCTTCTTACTTTCAAACTTCTTTAATTATGTTAACATAAAATTTTAAATGTGTTTTTGCTTTTCAACGCAAGCAATTCCTGCAACTATGGTTTGTGCCCTGAAATACAATGTACGGTTATGACCCACTCCCCACCATTCTGATGTGTCTTACAGGCGACTTTCATTGTTGATGAAGAGTTTAATAGGAACAGTGAAGGATAATTCCAAAAACCACAGGTATTGAGAGGAAGTATGGCAGTTGGGTAGCTCACTCTTCCCTGTGGTGTTGCTGCAGAACGGACGTCAGGCCTGGCAGAGTTTTTGCAGGGAAATGTGTGGTCAGTGCTTTTCTGCAGTAGAGGAGTAGATACTGCAGCTTGGTTTCTGTTTACACAGTGAGCTAAAGAGTAAATGTCAACTGTTTGTCTCTTCCACCCCGAGAATAAGAGTGACAGTGACAGCTTTGATGTGCTATAACTAGGTTGCAGTGATTTGCATTTATGGCTTTATTTTCTAATGCTAGGGGGGGCAAAGATACAAAAGTAGATCATGGTGTTTAACATGAGACAGATGCTTCCACCTGCCTCATTAATGGTAAGAATTTCTGCCTTTCTGTGTGGAGAGAAAATAAAAAGTCCACTGTCATAATCTAGGTGACCTTTCTTAGTGCTTGGAAGGCCTTTGTATGCTACATCCTCAGGCTTGATATCAAGAAAAAGAGGGTGGGGAAGAACAATGGGTTTGTTTTTTGAGGAACAGATGGATTTGTTTTTCTGCCAATTCTGGTAATAGCTTAAATGTGGACTGCCTTTCTGAGAAGAGTAAGAAGTGTTTTCATCTAGGAGATGTGTTGGGGAAAAGGGTAGGAAAAGGAAAGAGCTCATTTGATGAAACCACGTTCTGCTTTCTAGATCAGTTATGTGGAAGAACAGGAACTGTTCCCCTCTTTATCTTAACCTCTTGTGGCCCAGATGATGGGACCATGGTAAGATGCTGTAGAGCTCTGTAGAAAAGAGATGAAGTTACGATTTGAAATCTTTGTTTATCTGAGATTAGACAGGGGTTTCTTACCCTCTATGGTAATAGCTGAGACTGAGTTGCTTCTGGAGGATGTCATATGTGTGTTAACTCCCCTGGTTTTCCAGACATTAAATCCTGCTTCTACTTGAAAAACCACCTTTACATCTGGTAGAAATTGGCACATTATAATGTGTTCAACTGCAAAATGGTCTTTTACACGATTGCAGCATCATTTTAAGAGCTGAGAGCTATTTTAAGGTTTGTCAATGGGTCCATTTCTTGGCAGCACTAGGTCTTGAACTTGTGTTTTAGGAACAGTACCTTTGAAATCCTTCTGGAAAAAGGCCTCTTGTACTTAGTCTCTAATGTAATATGCTCTTGTGAGGTTTTGAAAGGCTCTTTCATGTTTGCACAGCTGGAATGTGATGTTAGCCTGAGGATGTGTTGTCTAACTCCAGCTGAATACTCTAACCAGTGAACGGTGGCTGGGGAGGAGTGGGCACAGAGGGAACTGAGTTTGGCTGTTCAGTAGTTCATTGATATCCTGGTGAAAGACACAAATTATTACAAGAGGAAATCCAGTTGAAAAGTCGATGCTGTAACATTCCTCCCTTCTTTCCCAAACTTGAACTGCCTTCTGTTGATTGTAAGCTGTGTCCTTATAGTATTGTCCTGTGCTCTCTGTTTTAATGGCCAGAATATAGCTGGCTGAAGTGGAGGAAGCTGGGAGAAAGGAAAATGGCCAGAGGTCTGAAAGAAAGAGCAATAGAATTTCTATACTCCTCTTGCCTTTGCAGCTCTATGCTACCTGCTAGTCTTGACTCTGCAGCACCTCTTGTCTTACTAATGTGTTATCTGTTGCTATTTCCCAACCCTCTCTCCAAAAGACTTCAAATCCCAATATGGAGAAGACAGGAAACAGATGAACAAAACCAGGAAGAGTGTGTAATAATGTCTACCTTTTAATAGCGGAACAGTTTCGTTATATTTACTGTTGGTCTGTAGGCCTACTAGGTATGGGTGTTAAAGACATCATGTGTTCATGGCAAATTTGACCAAAGTGATGAAGTCTGGGTTTGGAGGTCTCTCGTTCCTGTTTACATTGTGACCTCTGGAACACTTATTCTTCCTGTTTAAATGCATATACTGTTCTCTGAAATTCTGAGTTGGTATGAAAGAGAAGAGTTACAGAATGGTGATTGATGACATCCAATAAATTGACTATTGTTTTTTTTTTTTTTTCTCCTGTGGAGTTCTGTTTTACTGTCTGGACACTAATCTATCAGCATCAAAACAACTTCCTTTCCTGCAGCTTTTCCCACTAGATCTCAAAAGTTAGACATCCGTATCGCCTATGCAAATGTTCTCAAGGAATCTGCACATGGCAGCTAGGAGTGTTCCCAAGAGTGTGTCTCCAGAGAACCAGCATTTCTGCTATTTTTAGTGTCTTTTATTTGAGTCTTGCAGTTCCTTTCTGTGAGAAACTTCACAGAGTGGCAAGAGGTTGAACCATACAGTTAAGTGGATTCAAAGCTGCATGAGAAGCTCTTGTTCCACTACTGAGAAACCTGTAAGCGCTCAATGGGTGTTTTTTTCACCAAACCTTCTGGTAGACTAAGACCTCTAGAACAGCTGAAGAGACAGCATAGTGCAGCTTGTCATAGAAATACTACACCCCTACAAGTGGTATAGGGGCACTGATTGTGTGTGTAGCACTTGTATATACTATTTCTTGGGATTTTCTGCCACTGGTCTACTAATAGACTCTTTCTGGTCCTAAAGCTTGGTTTATAGACTCCACCAGACTATAATCTAGAGGGAGAAAATTGAACATCTTCAGGGAGAAAGAAAAAAAATACATTAACTTGTAAATCATCTGTTTAAACAGGGAAGGGAGGCTGTGGTGCAGAGAATTCATGGAGAATAGTTCTTTAAGGGACAAGGAAGTACAACTGAATGGCAGTGGGGCATGTTGCAAGTAGCTAGTGTGGGAAGTGATTTGTTAGTGTGAACATTCTAATGGGGGCTAGGGGGGAACAGAGTGGTTTGGGGTTTTTTTGTTGTTCATTTGTTTTTAAGAGTGGGGGAATGTAAGATGGGAGCTCTGATGCTAGTGAAGAACTGGGATTTGGATACTGCTTCCTACCATGTGAATCATGTGCTGTTGTGGGAGGCAGATCTGGGTCCTGCTGTATTTGTCTGAGGTCTCCCTGGGATGTTTTCGGCATTCTTCCAAGGTCCAGCCCCAGCTCTGCAGAAGTTGGAAATGCTCATGGATTTTTCCCAATCTGTGCTCAGTGCAGAACTTCTGGTGGCACTGAGGCATGCTGAAACAGTTTCCTCTCTTGTATCCTTCTCTGGGGAGCAGTTTAAAAGCTTTTTTTATATGTAAGGAATTTCTTGAAACTGCTTTGTTCTTGTGTGGTTTGGGGGAAAAAAATGTAATTAACTGAATTTGTCCTACTGTCTTTATTGTTCTTACTTAATGTTTCCCATTCAGAGTGAGTCAGAAGATGATTGTGAAATCTTTTGTCTGCTAGATCAGTGTCTATAGATATGAGCTTTTCTCTGTTGACCAGAGCAGTGGAAAAGATTTTTATGTTCTATGGAATTATGAGCTTAAAAAAAAAAAAAAAAAGCACCAAAGTTTTCCTTTATACTCTGATAATTGTATTTTAGAATAATCTGTCCTCCCACTTCATTTTAGTTCTCAAAATATTGTAGAAGAGAGTTATTATAATAAATTTTTATAACATAAAATTAGGCTTTTGTTCAGAAGTCTTCTAGCTCTCCCAGCAGAGGTAAGGTGGTTCTACACCTACTGGAACCAAATTTAAAATGTTGTCCTGATTGGATTGACAACTTGGAGAAAATGTAGTAAGTAGTAATGTAGTCCATGTATTAGTATCCACTAATATTTTAGCCTAAACATCACTGAAACTGGAAGATACAAAAACTGTCTTTGGAAAAAAAAAGTTGCAACAGCAACAAAAGCGTGCCAAAAACCCACGTAACCACACCATCTCTTTTTATGGAGGTGGGCAGTTGAAACTGGAGAAACTATTGCCTGGTGTGAGGGAGCTTAGCAGGAGGTTTCTGGAGTATGGAAGATGGCTGTGAAGAAAAATGGCAGTATGGTGAGTCTGTGAGAAGCTCAAGAGAGACTTGAAATGTCTGCAGCTCGATGCCAGCGCTTGCTGGAAAGTGTGTAGGACAGCAAGGAACAAGGGTGTTCAAAGAAACGAGATTTTATAACAGTGTTTGCAAATCAGCTGAGTTGCCAGGAAGAACCATGTCAATAAGGCAAGTCCTCGACCCCAAGATCTAGTCCCTTGAAGTGGTGATTTAGACTTAGTGTCCAAGTCAAGAGCGATCCAAGTGAAATGCTTACCTCAAGGTGTGAATCTGGCTACTTTATGCAGCAAAAGCTCAATCAAACATTGTTATTATTATCAACACTGTTATCTTGTTAACTATATGTTGTACTGAGAAATGCTCCTGTTCTAGTAACTGCTCTGACATGATGGATGGTGCTGTATAGATAATACGTAGATGAAAGAAGCCATTAGAGAGAGCTGAGCAAACAAGTGTCTCAAAATAATAAACTAAACTTAATGAAATGTCACAAACAACATCAAAATGCACATAAAACCAAAACTCCAGTCCCCTTCAAGCAGCAAAACAAACCAACCAACCAACCAACAAAACCCTCCAGCTAATAGAAAAGGGAATGTTGTTGAGTTAAAACCAGACGGTAGCGCTGCAAGACAGTAATGCAGCATATGTCTCCCTAGCCATGTGTTGGTTTCCTTTATTGCAGTAAAGCCTGAAGTAAATTCCTGGCCAGAGAGACCTGTGTGAAAGAACTACTGAACTGTGAAATTCTGCTCCTGGCTTGACTTTCTTCATAAGAAAAAAGACCCAACTATTACAACAGCCAAATTAATCTGTAAATCTTTGTCACCAGTGTAATTAATTTCATTGACCAGAACCCTTAAGTCATTACACAGGGCTCTGTAGACTACTGGAACTTCTATATTCTCAAAGGCAAACAGGAAAGCTCTGTGAAAAGAAAAGCCAAGGCAAGGAGGCAAAAACTTCAAGTTACGTAGCAGTGCAATTTGTGTGTAGGCCCGTGCCCCTATGCCTTGGCTTTAGTTCCATCCGCTAAACTGCACTCTATGATTGAGGAATATAGATAAGGGGCAAAGAATATCTATGGCCTTGTATTTCTCATTCAAAAGCAGCAAGATGTCAAGCAGACCTGTCCAGGGGCAGGTCTGAGGTATAGCAGAGTTTGGGGTGGGGGAAGAGGGTGGTGGGCTCTATGCCCTTTTAATGAGTATTTTATTTTAAAAATAGTTATGCTATGGGATTTTGTTTATGTATTTTATCATCTTTTTTAGTCAAATGAGAGGAATGGTTTTTCATCTCTTCTTGAATTTATGTGGAGCTACAAATAGGTTCTCCCTGAGCAGGACCTACTGTAGCCTTATTATCTGCTTTTTCAGCTGGGTATTTTGACTGGCCTGTACTTCAGTTCCAGTGGCTACAGTGGAAGTGTCAGAGGACAGTAGTATCTCAGAGGGTGAGAATTCTTCTTACACACTTTTTCCGAACACTTGTTGCCAGCTATGAAAGGACCTTGGTTTTCAAACCTTTTTTCCAAGCCTGGTTTGTTTCAGTTTAGTTTTGTTTACCATGTAGGGGTTTTGAATGAGGAGCCAAAAAAACAGAAAGGAAGACTTTGTGTTTGCTACGAGGTATATTTTTGACAGTTTCCTGATGTTTCCTGATACATGTTGTTAGGCAATTTACAAATTCATATCCTTGGATTTGCTTGGAGCTGTTGGTAGGTACTGGGAAAATGGAACTATAAACCAAACACTGTGAAGCTATTATGTCTGTATAATGAAATAATCTTCTCAAGGGGGAGAACTGGAAACATGAGTTCTTCTATATGCTCTGTTTGTAAGTGTTATACTAAGTTGCTGTTTACTTAATGATATGCTGTTTGACCCCAAGCGGAATCTGAGTGTGTGGAATGTGTGGGACTTAGCATGCTCTGTGAGAATTGATGGCCACCATCATTCTGTGACTTGTAAATCAAAGCACCAGCAGCATCCCATCAGAGCTTGATGCCTTTAGCTGTTCAAACTTAGGTCATGTAACTTACCAATAGCTTCACTGAGTTATCTTCCTTCTTTCCAAATATTCTCCGGTTACTTGCATTGCTACTATATAGAGTAGCCCAGGTACTAGGTAGCTGCTGAGTTTCAGAGCAGGTTATACGAGGCCTGACACCACCTTTCCTGCTGCCATCGTGTGAGCACTTAGGTCGTCCAACATTGTTAAAATGCTGGGCAATTTAGAAAGGTGTGTCGTACATAACTCTTGTCTAGAAGAAAATTCTTCCTGTATTTTGAAGCTTGGTTCTTCAACTTCATTCTTGGAGCTTTTTGAGTTATAGTCTAGTCCAGTTTGAGATTCAGATAAGCGTAAGAAAATCAAGATGAGAATGGTTCAACTTGTAGTGTAGCTAGGAGGCTATAGGACACTCATCTTTGGGAAAGCTAGGTTTGCCACGTATAGTACTTCAGTCACTCTGTATTCTGAGGTGCCTCCAGCTTTGAATGGAATGACCTGGGGAATGTCCCTGTGGGGCTATCTTTGCTTTCCTGCCAGACTGTGCGGAGAACTTGCTTGCGATATTGAGCTCCTGTAAAGCCTGTAGAAAACATGACTTAATATTTACAACGAAGCTAACCACATCTAGGGTGAAAATATGAAGTGTGCTTGAGAGGCTTTCCAGTGAGACAGGACTAATAACTCTTTACAGTTCTAACCAGCCAATGGTAAATTTTGAGTGCCTGTTCTGACAAGTCCCCTGGCAGAGATGAGTCATTCCTAGAGGATAAACAGATCTGCCCAGATATTAGATTCTGATTTGTTCAAAGGTCCTGAACAGATCCAAAAGTCAGAAGAAAAATGGCTTGGCAGAATCACAAAGTATTCTCCAGTGTTCCTTGATGTTTAAAAAGCAAAAACAAAACAACCTTGAAGTTTCACGATTGCTCTCCTTACCCACCACACCATAGCAAAGCTAGACCTAATGCAGAGAGCAACTTGAGCAATTTCAGCCACCTAAGGCTTTGGGCTTTCCTGTTAGGTTTCCATACAGATTAAAGTAGAACAACACAGCACAAAGCAGTCTTCTGTGTGCATGCCATTACTAGATCTGCCTTGGCCAAAATTCCATATTAGTACTTTTTGGATAGGCTGAGTCAGAGGCAACAGCTGCTGCTGCTGAAAGGATGAAAAATGAATCTGCTGCAAAAGGCTGATTAGTGAACGAAGGAGGCCTACCAGGACAGAGCTTTAAAGCAACTTGGCTAGCATAGGGATCTTCTCATGCAAGCATAGAAAGACAGGGCTTCTCTCTAAACTCTAAAATTCTGGGTTTCTGCCTTCTCTCTGGTAAGGACTACCTCAGTCAGTGCCAAGTCACAAAATGAGCTATGGCAGAATTGGGGTTAGAAGGAAGGCCTGGGTAAGGAGAAGCCCAGTGTTGTGTACTGTAGGTTAGCAGTGACCTTCTGAATTTCACCCTGTGCTGAAAGGGGAGCAGTGTAGTCCTACAGCTGCTAGTGTTACCAGCCATGTGACGTATTTCATCTGGGGTGGCTCCTGAGGCTTAATTGCAGGTCTCTTGTCACGTGCTGGTTGAGATGAGTTTTGCTTTTCTGTGTTGTTAGGCTATGTTGCCTTCAAAGAACTGCCCACTAAGCATCAATAATGGTATTTATTTATCAGTCAGGCAGGTCAGCACAAACCAGTTGTCTCTGCAGTCTCAGAATCTAGTCCTCAAAATCAGCATGAGCACATGGCAGTTACTTTCTTTTCTAGGTTATCGTCTCTCATTGGTTCTGCAGGTGGTTTTCCTGACACCAGAGAGCATAGTGTTTGTCAAGCATTTATCCTAAGAAGGCACCATTGCTATACCCAGATGGAAAACTCCCATAGGAGCTGCCAAGGAAACAGCAGGGTAAATGTGCAGATTATGTCTGAATTATGAGCAAGTTTTAGGTTTGTACATTTCTGGAAGGAAATAAGCAGGGTCAAAGTGAGAAAGCAAGGCTGTGGGAAGATCTAAGTTGGAGTTTAAAATTAGTCACAGTAGTCGAGGACAGTGAATGTTACATGGCTTCAAGTACCATGCTAATGCCTTTTCTACTAAATCGCTTCTGCACTATAGGTGCCATTACTGCCTGTTCCCTTTTTGAAAGGATACCAAATTATTTTGACAATTCTGTTATCTTTTTTAAATGTCTTTCTTTTTGCAATGTAAAACAAGATTTAGAATTGAGTGAGCTGCCAATGAGAGGAAAGGAGACACCTGGCAAGTTAACTGCCCTTGCCCAGTGTGGTGAACACTTTTGTGCTCCTCACATTTCTTAGTGAAATTTCTTAGAGCTTCAGTCTAAAGCCTACGTAGCTTTCTTAGGGGCTCCCCCTCAATAAAGAAAGAGAGGAAAGAAAATAGAACCTAGCTGAGTGTTTCTCATGCAATTGTGAGGGTTGAGGTTTCAAGATCAAAACTGTGGATTCTGCGGATCGTATAAGGTTGTTACAGCACTTCCTTAATTTCCTTCTCCTAACATGTGGCAGTAATTATAGGGTGGCTGGAAGAAGGCACAGGGAGGCCGGAAGTGGCCTTGGAAAATTTGAAAAAAAGAAATGCATGTCACTTGGAAATCTCCATTGTGCCACTGGGAGAGCAGATTTCTTTGTTAAACTGACTGCTCAGAGCCACTGTGCTGCTGACTCCAACTGCACCCCAGCTGCAAGTTGTTGCCAGCTGATTCTTCTTTAGCTCTGGATTTTGTCCTATTTTATCTGGTCTAGCATGCAGTGAAGTCCCATGTTTTGGAGGGAAAAATGAATTTGAAAGACACAAAATAATTTTTTATTTGCTTGAATTTTACTGGGGGATTTGTCTAAATGAAGAACTGTCCAAGGGGCAAACATAGAAAGCTCTATTTTGTATTGAGAAAGTCTGTAGCAGCCTCAGAGCACCAGTAGAAGCTTCACATAGCCTAAACATTTTGACTCTAGTAGAATGTAAATAGAATTTGCATTTGAGATCAAGATTTGATGCCAATGGTGCTCTTTTTAGGAGAGAGAGGAGCCACTGGAAAAATATAATCATATTTATAATGGAAAGGAAGACAAGACCCATAATTAATGTGGCATTAGCAGGCTTCCTCCATGGTTGACTAATCACAGCTGAGTGTTAATAAGCATAGAGTTTTTTTAAATACTGTTGTAACATGTTAATTAAGATAATTTGGCTCCATGTGTCTCTTGAGTTACCAGATGGTGACTGCATTGGTGGAAGGCTGCAATTAGTCTTTTCTTTCTTCCTTTTTTCTCCCCCTGCCCTGAAGAAAAGGCAACAGGGAAGGAAGAAGAGGGGAAAAAAGTAAAAGGCGGCTTTGGCATATACAGGATGGCTGTGTGAGCGCTTGTCTAATTGTATGGATTATGTATACATACATGTATATGTATAATCTCTGCTTTTTTTTTTTCTCATTTAGCCACGTTATGACATTAAGAAAAATAAGCATCTTCAGAATGTGTCTTCACTAGGGGAACTGTATTGTCCCAGTAAAGGTTCCTGTCCTGCTCAGTTTGATATTCTATCACTGACTTAAAGTAAGCAGCATGTGCAGCTGGTAAAGACAGAGAGCTGACTTTTTCAGTGAGCTTTGGCCTCTGCTCAATGCACTGAGCCCAAAGGAGAGTTATGTTTTGCAGTGTGTTTTTAGGAAGGCTTAAAATATTTTAGGGACGGGGTCGACTAGAAATGTGTGTGCTCACAATAGAGGCTTTTTATTGACTTCTGCTTCCTGTAAGTAGCATATAAAGGGGTTCTTTAGCCTCAGCTGTTGTGACTGGGCTCTGACAGCAGCTGCCGTCTCGGGTTTGCCCCTCTGGGAAATGACCCATCTGCTCATGTGCTAGAGAGAGCCAGTGTGCTGGAAAGGAGAAGGTTCAAAATCTGTTGCCTTGGTTCCTGGCCCCATCTCTGTCAGAAAAATTGCAGATCAGTGAAAGTCTTGGCCATCTGATTGTCTTTTATGGTGCGCATGTTTAGCCTCTGGCTAGAAATGCTACTATTTCTGAGGGGCAGAGGCTAGCTTGAGCCTGGGTCTCTTTTCAGGTGTTGTATCTGTAGCTTCTGTGTGTATAGCTAAAAGATGCAGGCTAGCACACTTATGAGCAACGTGGAAAAAAACAAATTCTTGAGGTCAGCAGAGCATGTTTTATCTCTACCTGGAAGACCTATCCATTTGTTAGGGCAGAGACTTTCTAATAACACACAATTGTCTACTGCAGTTGAAGTTAATTTTACTTGGGCTAAAAACAGTCCCCAAAATGCTGGATGTTGGAAAAGGGTTGCATCACAAGTACAAGTCCCTGAGTGCAACCACAGAGCAGATCATTGCCGAGCTTCTTAGAGCCAGCCTGCCAGGGGAAACTCCAGTCCAGACCACGTGGCTCTCTTGTGTTCAGCACAGACCTGCTGTTACCTGCAGTGACTTTTATCCATGAAATTCTTGATGAGCCATTTCCTGGCCTAGTATTGGTATTAATCTGAACACGTGGAGAACAGTGCTGGAGCAGCAAGTGTGTAAGGGGAAACTGCTGAAAGCTTTTTGGTGCATCCAGGCAAACATGGCTGGATGGATATGAGAAGGTATTTAGCACTCAGAAATGGAGCTGTTCTCTGACTTGCTGGAGTGTGTGGGTGGAGGTGACTGGTTTTTGCATTTACCGTCTCATGCCTTTCCTAAACACATCTCCTTGCCATTGCTTTCTCAACAAGAAGCAAGATGCAGCAGTGTGATCAAAGCCTATCTAGGTGCTTCATCTCTGCAAACCAGCTGCTGGGACACGGTTTTGCTTTGGCATAAGATGGTGTTTATTGACGTAACTAGCTGTAAAGAGGGTATGAACTGACGCAGGTTTGCTTCTTGCTGAAATTAAGCAGCTTCTTTCAGAAGAGGGTTCTACAAGTTTTTTCTGCTGTTCATAGGCTAGTTTTTGTGCTTTTTTAAATTCATCACGTTGTTAGGTATGGGTCTGCCCTACCATAGTGATGTGGGAGGGTACGAAACAATCACTTATCCTGGGGGGGGGAGGAAGCTTAAATTTTAAAAAGCAACAGGTTTTGACTTGCATGAGAACTTGCAGTTCCTCCAGTTAGGTATCAGCTGAGGCTGAGGCACTGCAGTCTATTGCAGGCTCTGAGAGGCTTGTTGCCTTTGTTGTTGCTCAAGAAGCTGCTAAGTGAGCTTGGCAACTCTGACTGGTTACCTACTGCTGTGACTGAGGACAGCAGTGACACTATTATCTGGTTGGGTCACGTTCGTGCTTCTCTGAATACCAGTGACAAAGGTTGGGAATATATCCAATAAATACAGAGATCCAGGAACGGGCAAAGGATGGGTTAAATTGTTTTCTTATTGGCTTACCAAACAACCAGGAGATTAGTGCAGAGGTCAGGTAGTGCCCTGCTGGTAATAATTGAAACTCTGAAAAGAGAGAAAACAATGTCTCTTCTGCAAATAGCAAATACAGCCAGAGCTCTTGCTAGCAAATTCATTCAGTGGCTTCCTAAGGCGAAACTAATGTTTGGTGCCACTCCTGAGTAGGATCCAGCACTCTGAATTACCAGACCCTCCACAAGCCAAAACCAGCACAACCGCTGCTCTCTGACTTGCACTCTCAGCCCTCCATCTGGCTGGCTGCATCAGGCTGTCACATTTGTATTGTATAAAAAGCGTTCTGTAAAAAAGGCAGCTTGTGGATGAACTTAAATAATAATTGTAAGAAAAAAAGAAAAGCTATTGCTGCAGGCCAATTCAGGGCACTAACTGGAGAGAAACAGTGAACTGGCTCTGTTATTTTCAGTGTGGTGTTAATTAAACTTGAACCTCAGGTCTCAGGTCCTGGAGAAGGGCAGCGTCTGCAGAAGGCTTCAGCTGGTGTTTCTGCCCACCCATTTAACTGGCAGGACCCAGGTTGAGAGGAGTAGAGGAGGATTACTCTCAAGAGTACCCTTGAGACTGGGGCTTTCGAAGATCCTTGCCAGCAGCTAGTAACAGCTTTTGCAGCTCCTTCTGTCTTACTGAAATGATGCGGACACACAAATTATCCAACTTGAAAATCAGAGGCCTCTACAGCTGGGGCAAGTAATTGGATGATATCCCTATCTTGTATTTATTTTGGATGCCTTACTAGAAGTGCAGTTTCTATAGCTAGTGGAGAGTCCTGCCTGAGAGAATAATGATGGCCGTGTTTCAGAGAACCAGAGGCTTGTGGAGAGGCGCTTCCTGCTGCTGCAGTATTTGCTGTAGCAAATAAGGTAAATAGGCAGAGGCAGAGACTGAGGCCAGGAGGGAAACTCATCTGTGTGGCAGGAGATATAAACAGAGACAAAAAGGGAAGGCAATCTTCTTTAAGCTGCTCGATGAAAATCCCACTGTAGGAAAGCCAGTATAGCACAAGAAAGTTAGCATAAGGCTTCTGAGAGAGAGAATAGCAGCTGAAGCAAATCATATGGCCTCTAGTACAGGAACAGTTTTTAACTGGGTGTTTCTGTGTTCTCCTTCACAAAACTGTTTGCTCACCAGGTTGAGCACTTAGGCACTGGTATGAAACAATCACAACAGGTTTAGCCAGACTGTCCAGGGGAGTATGCATCTTGTTAGACCAGGAGAGTGGTTTTTGTCTGGAGGATGTTTTTCCTCTGAGTCTTTATAACATCAGTTAAATGGAGTAAATCTTGAGTATGGGGAAAAAGAACAGCTTAGCATCTCCTGGTCTACCTATGGAAGGCAAGGAGATGCTGACAGATCTGAGCTGGGCACTTGTTAAAGGAGCCAGCTGAGGAGTTGTCTTCTACCCTGGCGGTGGGGTTTTGTTTTGCTTGGTATCAAGGGGGTGGGGAACTGCTGCAGCATGTGAATCTGAAGGCTGGGCTGCAATCTCAGCCACCTCTCTTAAGAAAAGGAGTAGCTTCCTGCTGGAGATTGCAGAAGTCACATAATCTCCCCCCGTGCTGTTTCCAAAATGCTTCTCAATGGGCTGGTAAGTATTCTAAGATGCTGCTATGAGGATTAATATGCTGGAACACACATGTAGTCTGTGAGGAGCTGATATGAGGCCTAGTCCTGCTTCCTCTTAAAGTTATTGGAATTTGGACTGGATGTAATATGAACAGTAACTTTGATTAGTCAAAACTCTTCCTGTCCTACTGTCCTACCTTTCGTGATTTTTGTGCCTTGCTGTGGAGAAGTATAATAAATTTTACTAACGTTCAGTGCATAACATCCCTTTGTTGAGCAATGTTTTCCTAATCTGTCCACCCACATAAGGTGAGCAATGCAGTGGTTTGTTATCGCTTAGTTACAAACCTAGTTACGCACTCCAGCAGATGATGATTAGTATTTGTCTTCTTGTAAGAATGTATTGCATTGAGGAGGTTTTGGTTTTCATCATCTCTGCGAGGTCAGACTGCTCAGCAAAGGAGGTGAGTGGCTGAAATACAATTTGAGCGTTTGATGCAGAAGGAGATGTAAGACCCCTGCTAGGATCTGAGAGATGATGCTTATAAAAAGAAATGAAAAGAGTGCAAAGACCCACAGCTCTGGTGAGATGCCTTTATCAATGCTGCCAGAGTATACAGAGTCTGTGCTATGCAGGTCACTACTGTGGAGCTTTCCATGGTGATAGTCTGGTCATATTTAAGTATATTTTAATTTTATATTGTATATGTAAGTGGACTGTATTGCACTTGTTCCTTAACACGGTAGTCTGATCATGCGTGGGTTTGGGAAATCTGCTCATGTCTGAATTCTGCTCTTAGAGATCAGGGCTCAGCTGTGCCTCTTCTGTGTTTTGTATACATTACTCCCTCACTATCATCCCACAAAGTTATTTTCTTGCATCTGTGGTATTGCCTGTGTTTGGTTCTGTGTAGCATTTAAGTTGTTAGGAGCACTTTGTAGCACTGTCTCTGGTCAGAGTTCAGGACTATGGCTTGCTTCAGCGCAGCCAAGCTGTGGAAGATCCATTTCATTCTTTGGTGATTGGGTTAATCAATTTGGCCTTCTGACGTCCTTTTTTTTGTCTCCCAAATGAAGCCCAACACAGCTGCCTGCAACCCATTGCAGCTGCCTACACGTCTGGTCTAAGAGGAAGCAAGTGGGTATTGTTGAAGCCATGAGTGAGGAAGCCTGTGAAGGTACCAGTGCGATGACACTGCTTGTAGCTACAACAGAAAAGCAGTTCCTTGCAGCACAACACAACACTGCTTGTTGCCAAGTTGCTCGCTGTTATCCAAAGAACAGGTTAATGCTCCCTTCAAGGAGGATGGTATTTTGTCATGTGACGTAGACACAGAAATGGTGCTTACCATTTGATTTGATAGGAAGCTGGATGGAGGTTCATACTGGCACAGCATTTTTTTCATTCATGTATTAAAATCTTGTCTTGCATTTTTGTGGACAATATATTAAATACCTAATATTTTGGAATAGCATCTGCAGAAACTTCAGTACATGATTTTATTTTTGTCCATCAATCAGTTGCTTTTTCTCTGAACAGGGTTCAGTGATGCAGAAAACGCTTGGTCTTTTCATCAGTTATCTCCTGCCTGCTTTCCAGCCCTGTGTGTTGGCAGAGAACCAGCTCTCAGGAGAGGTCAAACGTCAGCACCTCTTAGAAACTGGGCTTCGGGGAGTAGAGTTCTCCCTTTGTGCAAGACTGTGATGTTCAAAACCGCTGTCCCCTTGCATCCTTGGATCATGACAAATGATGGTGCTGAGAACAATTGCAAGCCTGGGATGTCAGTAATCCTCTAAGAAGTTGATAACTTCTTGACTTGTCTCTGTTTTTCCTCGGTGCCTGGCACATGTGTTTATTTCAAGAAGTCTCATAAACTCTGGAGTACTTCCGAGAACCCTGTGTTTCAGGGAGAGAGATGATGATGCTCCTCTGTGTTTCTTTGTATTTCAAATAGAAGCTAATGCTGTTGAGAATCTAAGCCCTCGATGTTGGGGAGTATGTGGTTACAATATCTGTTCTTAAGTGTCCCTCAGCTTAAGAGAAATTTTTGTAACCTTTTGGGAAGCTTCAATGTATCCACTGTATGCCACCTGCCTTTGAAAACTTGGAAAGGGTGTATCTGGGTATGCTGGTTTTGCAATGTCCTTCGAAATCTGTCCTGCCCCAGCTGGGGCTGAAGTACTGAAAAATTCTCCTCCGTTGTTTAGTTGGTGTGGCTCAGAAAGCATTGGGCAGTGTGCCAAGGTAATGTTAGGTTGAGGCTGGGCAGCAGCATGCAAACCTCAATGAAGGTTGAAAGCACAAAGCCTGGATGGGAATGGGAGCTGGCAGAAGGACTGGGGCAGGTTCCTTGCTCCCAAACCTTGCACTGCCCCTTCACAGCATGACCGTGCTCCAGGCTGCTGATAGGCAGCTCTTCCCTTCTGCCTGTGTACTCCACCCATGTGTGTGGCCAGGAGAGGCCTGTTCTGTCAGAGTGAAGGTGTCTTTTTTTGAAGTGTTTGTGGTGTTCTTTGGTGTCAAATGCCCTCAGGAAGAGGTAGGAGGAAAAGGGGGTGACTGATTCTGAAGCACTCATGGACGGCTCTAGTTCAAGGGGCTGAGCACATAATGAGCAGCTGCCCCTCTCCTTTGCTGCTGAGCAGCCTGTGGAGGTGGTGGGGAGCAGACCAGTCTGCAGTGGCATACCTGCAGATCTGAACCTAAAGCACCTGCACAACGAAGCCAAATTAGGGCCCCATGGGGGCGGCTTATGCCGTGGTATTTGCAGGCCTTTGAGAGTTCCACCACGGGCGTATGTGAGTCCCTTTTTGGTTGCTAGCTGATTTTTGCAGATAACTCAGCACACATGGGTGACAAAGGGAGCTCTGGCTGCAACTGGAGAGCAGAGACCATGTGAATGCTGCTGAGAAATAGCAAGCTTCCTTTGCCGGGTTGGGCTGAGCTGGTTGCTCATCAGCCTTCTGAACAGCAGCTCTCTGGCTCTACCCGCTTAAGATTTGATTTTAGGGTCCTCAACAGAATGTGTTGTTCTGTGTGACCCTCTACAGCACCCAAAGGGACAAGCTTCCTGCAGGAAGCTGTGCTAGCCATGTCTCCTTATCTCATCTGCTGGCTAATGTAGGCCTTAAAACAGAGGGGCCAGCAGCCTATTGGGCTCCTCCGGAAATGGGAAACTTGTGTGCATGTGTGGGAAAGTTCCTGCTGGTGCGAGGCAGCGTGGCAAGGGGCTCAGATGGCCCCTAAGCAATTCCAGATGCCTCCTGTGGCATCAGACATGTGCGGAAGCTGTCCCTGCTGCTGTGGCAACGGAGGTTTTTCCCACAGCTCTCTGCCATTGCTTGGAGAGGTACTTGCTGTGTGGTTGAGAATATTTCTAGTGCTCGAATGGGTCCTTGCAATTTAGCAGGAAGCACCTCTGTCCTGTAAAGTGCTTAGATGTGATGTGTGTGGTGAATCTGTCACTCGGCTGCATTGGATGGGCTTTCAGTGAAAGCACGTTTTAGCTGTGTAAGGCAAAGAGTTAAAACCTTGGTTTACAACATTGGAAATGGTCACAGAAAAAAAAATAAACTTAGAAGCTGCAAATCAGTGTTCAGGAGGGACAGGACAGTGGCTTCTCTGAAGCTTATTTAAGAATAAATCTCATCGAGAACAAAGTTTTATTGAGAGGCTGTTTCTTAGACCCCTGTTAACATTTTCTCTCAAAAAGTAAATTGAATTGCAGTTATAAAGCTGGCAGAACTCATACCACAGGGCTTTTGGCTTCACTCAGCACTTCGTCTTGGGTTTTACTGGCATTTACAAGGCATTGCCCATGATGCCTTCACACATGTGATTAGGTTCAAGGGTCACTTGCAGCAGTGTAGCAGATTCTTCTGTAGTGAAATGTACTTCCAAAGTTTTCTCAGTCTTCTTAGGCTCTGCACTGAATCCAGTTAACTGAAGCTTGCCCAATTGGTTTCTCACATTCAAGGACTAGGGGCAAGCCTGGATAATTGCACTGTGGTAGAATAGAGTAGGTGGGTTGCTAGGTTCTCTATGCCCCAGAATACATCTGGAGGGGTGTTTCATGTGTTTTCTCTTGTGAAGCTAGAGAAGTTGATCCAATTTTACAGGTTTCTCCCTTATAGTCAGATGGGTGTGTGGCATGAAGACGTATTAAGGCTGTTCTGCAATCATCAAGAGCTGCCAAAGGAGATGAATCCTGAGAAGCACAAACCTCCTGTTTCTAGTGCAGTTTCCTCATTTTTAGTTTGTTTTTATTTGAACAGCTATTGAAAATTCTACGAGAAACTTTCTCACACTTAGTATGTCTGTGTCTATTAGGATAGAGGAGATACAAAGAGAAATGCAAAGCGCTTTCAGCACTGCAGACTTCATGTAGATAAATGAGTGGTTTATGTTAAAAATATCTTTGAAACTAGCTGATTTTTTTTTTAAATGGGCTAGAAAATGTGGCTCTAATGCAGGACGGTATGTAAAATCAGGGATTGTAACTTCTGGGTCAGCTCTGTACCTTGACACTGTACCTGTATACAACAAGGTCTTCGCATTCCTCATTCATTTCAGAAGAAGGTCTTGCCCTTCTTCCGTATGAGGTTTGGAAGGCTAATCAGAGATCCTGGCTGTTCACTTCAACCCCCAGTCACTCATGAAACTGCTGTGGGGAAAGGGTAACATCAAGGATTTTCTGGGCCTCTTTTATGCAGGATTCCTGTTGTAACAAACTTAAATGTCACTGTGTGAAAATATCATCCATGAGTTGCATGCCAACTAGATTGTATGGCTGGGATAATAAGCTTACTTAGCAGTCACAAAAGACGTATCAGAGGTGAAACTAAGCAGTATCTTTTGCTGTTGTATGACAGTCTTTCTTCTTGTTTTTAGTAGTTTCTTCTCAATTTAGCGAGTGTTCTTAAGTGGAAGTTAATCTGTGTGCAATATGCAGCAGACATCTTCCTCTGAGACAGCTACTATGATGCTTTCTCTCATTTCCAGATTGTCCCCAGCCACCACAACCTGAGAATGGAGGCTACAAATGCCATCCTAGTCCCTGCAATGACCCTCTGACTTCAGGCAGTGTCATAGAGTATCTGTGTGTTGAAGGCTACATGCTGAAAGGAGACTATAAATACCTGACCTGTAAGAATGGAGAGTGGAACCCTGCCATGGAAGTTAGCTGCAGACTCAGCCCGGGTGAGTACTCATTTTATTCAGCGGGACATTCAGAATTACACTGGCCTTTACATTAGCTTTTCAGATTCACTTTAGACAGTGTTGTGCTGAAGCAACCCATACTGCTGTGCTTACTGCTTCAGCAGTTTTCTAAATGCTGCTCACAATCATAGCTCTTTGTCAGAAATGCCTCTTCTCTAGCTGCCCATCAGATGCTAACTCTGGAGTCCTTCCTGCAAAGAGAAAGCCTATGGAGAGTAGTATAAAGCCAGGTAACTTGTTACTTAGGTGGATACTTTCTTTGACAGCTCTCATCTCAGAAACAGGCGAGGCCTTGAAACTGAAGCATTTTCCCTGCTCCTGATAGGTTTGACAGTGCATCTTCCTCAGTGGTGTACCCTTCTGTCCACGTGTGTATGCATGTCAGTACACAGACCTGATCTCCTTCTTTGCAAATTAACTAACTGTTGGCCTCCTGTGGCAGAGAGCTTCATGGTGCTACTTTACACTGTACTGGTAGGAAAAGGCATTGCTGACAAATGGTGTCTGCTTCTCTCCAAATCAATGTGGGCAGTTTTTGTTTTATGGTTTTTACCAGTTGAATGGGATTTCCTTCATGAAAGGAAAAAGGTAGAAAGGTTTGCAGGAAAATTCATTGTACAGCTCCTGTCTGCCACCTGCTTTTCTGGATTTAAAGCATGGGTACTGATAAAGAGAAAATCTTTTGCTCTTCAAGTTTGGCCTGCTGTTAGAATTTAACTGCTTAGTCATCTAGAGTCAGTAAGATGCGTGCAGTCTGAGGTTATGTGATGTAATCCACAAAGCAGAATGTGTTAACTTAATCAGAAATAAACACAAAAGCTTGTTCAAGGTCCTTTTGGAGCTAGCTGCATATCTGAAAACTCTAGAACATCCTGTCCTGTCCCAAACACACTATCAGTATCTGTCACGGCCACTCCAACAGCTCCTTCCTGTGACGTATAAGAAAGTGGGACTGGAAGTTCACCTGGCAGCAACCGGATCCTGAAGAGGCTTTTAAATTCAGCACAGGCTTCCTTTCCCCTTGCTGCACCCAGGCGGCAGAAGAAAGCTTTGCAAGTGGAGCTCTGAATGGTTGTTCCGGCACAATGGCCCTTGGTTTACCTCAGGGCTAAAGGAATTGTGTTGTGATGAGATGCAGTCCCTCAGATTTCTTTAACATCCTGTAGGTTTGGTGGCCTTAAAATGTATGGGGTTTCAAAAGCCTGGCTGAGTGATAAAGCTATTGCTTTCACAGTACTGGCTTTGAAACAATTGCTCAGTCAGTTGAGGTTTAACGAACAGGAGTCCTCTGCAAAACAAAAAGGAGGAAGACTGTGGAAAGAAAATGGATAGGTCTTAAGATGATGGATGATGGGTAGCATCTCTCTTGTTCCATACACAACAAATGAAACCCCTGGCAATTATCAGCTATTTTCTGTAGCTCTGAGCCTGTCAGCCTCGCAGCCTTTTGGCAGCTTCTTGTGAGCATCCTGTTGAAATCTGAGGTGGTGAATATGCTGAGCTGTACTCTGTGTGGTGAGTAGTCTTGCGGAATTGTATATCAATTCTGAATGTAGAGCACTCCTGTTTGCCTACCTTCTTCCCTGTCAGTGTATTTGTAGTGCCCTGAGTCATCTTGAAAATGGAAATACTTAGTCTTGTTTACCAGAAGGAAAAATGTAGTAGGTGCAGTTTTGACTTGGGGACACTTCAAGCTACTTTTGAACTTGTTTCAAGAAAATTTTCAGAATAACTGAATCCGTAAGTTTTGTCCTAAAATAAGATAAAATGCTAACAGTCTTTCCAAATTACCTGCTTCAGGTATACCAGTCAGGCTATACCCAGGCTACAGCTTAAAAACAATGGTCCTCCAGCTTTCTTCTTCTTGTTTGCTCTCTTTCCTCTTTATCTCTGTATGATAATTATTTTGCAGTTTGTCAACTGTTCCCCAGAGAATGTGATAAGTGTAGCAAAAAGAAATTGTGGAATTGCATAGGTGGGAATTTCCTGAAATGGACAGTAATGTTTGCTGATGGAGTTCTGAGGTGTGTAGAGATCTAACAGAGACATAAATTAAGGACAGAGACAGCACATGTGCAGGCAATTATGTGTTCTAAGGAGGTGAAAGAACTAGCGTGACATTCTAAGCATGACATGCAGTGCTCAGCTATGCCAGCTCCAGGCCCTTCTCTGCCAACTCCTAATATATTTGTGCCTTGCAATGGACCTTTAAAAGTCAAAATGTTTCTTGTACAGTCACGCAGCACAGATGAGGAAAGGGCAAGGGGGGGATAATGTGGACAGAGTATGTGTATCTAATACAGAAAACTCAGTGTCTTAAAGCAACAGCTCCCTTCCTTCTCCATTTCCTGCAGTATGTGTTTGTGTGAGAAAGAAATTGAATACTTCTGCATCTCAAATAATAGCAGGCCAGGTGACTTCCATTCCCTTTCTTTGGGAAACTGTTCAATTAGTCAAGAAAATCCATTATTTGGAACTTTTTCTATTGTTTGGCCTTAGAATATCCTGCTTTTTGTGCTAGACAATTGCTGACCTTGGTGGTGACATCAGGACATTTTTTTGTTTAGCTGTTACTCAATCAGATGTAAATATAACATGACCCTTACCACCACTCCCCCGCTGTCTGTATGTGACCAGCTTGCATCCTCTTTCTGTGTGTGCCATATGTTTTTCCAAAATACCCTTATATGTGCATGTTTTGTTTCATGTTTCCTTTGCAGTTGATGGAGAGGGATCAGTTTGAGCCCTGAAGGATGTAACTGCTCTGCCTTGACTTTACCAGAAACTTGTGATCTTCACCTTTGCCCCCAAAAATAGCTCTGGAAGGAAGGCGACATGAATGTTACTCGTTTCCTACAGTAGTAATGAAAGAGAGTGAATCATTTAGTGTTCCTCTTGATTTTGCAGAAAAGGACTCCCCGCCAACGATTGGAGTACCCACGCTATCCATAGTAGCCTCCACGGCGAGCTCTGTCGCTCTGATTCTTCTCTTAGTTGTGCTGTTTGTGTTGTTGCAGCCAAAGCTGAAGTCGTTCCATCACAGCAGGTAAGTGTAGCTGGGGCTTAGACAGGCTCCAGGGTATTTTGTTTCTCTGCAGCAGAGAAACTCAACAAGGGGCTTGGTTTGGGCCTTCATTTTACTTCCCTGCCCTACTTCTGCCCTGTGAGTCAGGGCAATTCCCATGAAAGGCTATTTTCAGTCAGAAACTTCAGGTAAACTAGAACCTACATTTGGATTACGAAGGGCAGGTTGGTGACAAGGCCTGGCAACAATACAGTCTAATTTCCAGGAAAGAAGAGGCTGTGTTCCTGTGTCGTATCTAAGCTATTGTTCTAATAGACTGTAGATCTACATGGCTGACTTCTTTTAGCCTGCTGCAGTGAGCTACCTGAGTAGGCAGAGGGCTGTCTGGGTTTCACAGCCTGGCCTCACTGCCTCCCTTCTGTTTTCCCAGAAATAAGGTGCCTGTGTATGAATGTTGCGCCCCACACTGCTGTATTCCTCAGATCACTGGCATCTCTGCCCCATGATCCCCCAGCAGTAGTCTGAAACGCTGGCCAGCAATACCCATCTGCACTCACTTTTCTATCATGCCATCTAATTAGTGGTTTCTTTGCCCTTTTTCTGTGGCCTTAAATGTTAAAAGTTATAAATCCTACTATTGATCAATCTCCTGTCTCTTCTAGCCATGGGTAGTTACTGAAGTAGGTATCTGGGTATATATGCATCTCCCCAAGTCTGTCTAAGTGGTCCTATGATCCTGAATCCTGCCAGTATTGCTGATGATGTACGTGTGCAAATATGCCATGGTTGCTTGCGCAGGGAGGAGAGCCCTCCTGGCCTAAGTCTGTGGATGAGAGACGGGACCCAGCTGTAACACTGCTGGGTCAAAAGTGTCACTGTGGAGTCCTTCTTCACAACAGATGAATAATATTTCATAAATAAGAGCAGAGATGTGCCTGTCCAACACTGGGGGAGGTTCAGGGGCCAGATACAGGAATTTGTCCTTTTCTGCAGAAGTCTAAACCAGCATGGAAAATACAAATTCAGTCTCAGGACTCTGACCCGTTGACCTAGGTTTACCCACACTGTGACAACTGAAGAGCTATCAGACCTACCTGTGCTAGCCAGTTATCTTACCAGCAGCATAGGTAGCAGAACAGCATTTGGTGTTTCAGAGCAGAGCACTATAACAAACTGAAATCAACAGTGGTCAGACTTTTCTTTATCTGCAGACTGAAACAGCAGAGGCCCTGATTCATGACCTTTGTCAGATTTAGCCATTGAGGCAGGTGAGGTGGGAGACAGTGTAACCTTTGTCACTTTGAATTACAGCCCCAATCATGTGTATGGCAGTTCACAGTAGAGCTTCAAAGCCATGCTTGTTTAACTTCAGTAATCCAGCATTCATGTTTGTAGTGAGCATTATAATTTTGCTGTGGTGAAGGTGGGAGGCTGCCGGGATTCTTGGTAACGAAAACACATGTAAAATATAAGTGCTCAACTTTTCTCCCTTTTTTTTTTTTTTTTTTTTTTTTTTTGAGACGAGACCAAGGTGTGTCTGGAGATCAGGTCTCTATCATGGTGGATGGTGTCCAAGTGGCCTTGCCATCTTATGAAGAAGCAGTGTATGGCAGCACAGGGAACTGCATTCCACCCTCGGACTCCCGGGTGCAAATTGTGCTGTCAGAGGGAGCTGGGCAGAACGGAACCAGAGAGATGCAGCAACAGGACCAAGGGGTTCGCAGTGGCCTTGATAGAGAAGATGAAGCCCCCGGACACTCTGGACTGTGTGAAGCTAGTGGTTCTCAGCGTTCTGAAACTGTTCTTGTGCATCAGGCTGCTACCTCTTCCTGGGTAGCTGGGATGGCTAGCAGTAGACCTGTACAGAAAGAACTCCAAGACTCAGAAAGCAGTGACATACAGAGCCTTTTATCACTCACTTCCTCTGAGGAATACACAGATGGTACGTGACTTGGGCAAGGAGCACTATATGAGACTCTTAAAAGAGTATGCTGGGGTTCATAGAATCCTAGAATGGCCTGGTTTGAAAAGGACACAGTGATCAAATAATTTCAATCTCCCTGCTACTTGCAGGGTTGCCAACCACCAGATCAGGCTGTCCAGAGCCACATCCAGCCTGGCCTTGAATGCCTTCAGGGATGGGGCATCCACAGCCTCCTTGGGCAACCTGTTCCAGTGCGTCACCACCCTCTGTGGGTTCTGTTTCTCAGTCTTGATTCAGCAAGCGATTTGCAGAGGAATGTTGACCTCAAGCATCATTGTGCAAAGGCAGTAAAATAGCTGCATTTATGCAAAACAAGTGGGTGGAAGTGGGAGGGTATGCTTGAAATACAAAGCCCTTGTAATGTTTAAGCTTCTTCATTTTTAGATGATTTTAGTTAGCAGCTTACTATCACAGTACAGTGGGTGCTGAAGCCCAAGCATGTGGGAAAACACAAGGAATGTGTTTGAACTTACTGTACAGAGCAGAGGTGCAAATCTTTTTGATAGTTAGAGGATCCTGTGTTCTTAATTTCACTGTTCTACCCTGAAGCTATTACTTTACAATGGCAGAGCTGGTGTGAAGCTGCAGTCTAAGATTGCTTTTGCAGAGACTGCTATGTCTTCAGACAAGAAAAGATGTAACTGACTTGTAGATAGATCAGGATAGAACTCATTTCTGTGGTGTCAAGCCCTACAGCCTTAGTAATGCCATCCAGAAGCCTTGCAATGAAAACAATTAAAGGAGATTTCCATTGAAGGATGGAAGTGGCAACATGTAATGAGATGGGCATTAAACCTCCAGTATGTAAACAGTGAAACCTAAAAGTGGTGCTTACTCAAAAGAGTCCACAGCATACTTATCACAGTGTGTTACCTCTGTGCTGTGTCATGTTCTGTCACTGCCTGGAAACATGTATTCCTTCTGATATAACTTGCACAATAACAGGTTGCCCTATACAGCAAAAAGCCATAAAGCTTGTGCTTATGGTTCAAAGATAAGGAAGCTGCAGCTACTGGAGGAGTCAGATAAGGGCAGGTGTTATATGTGTATTCTCAGCCACCCCAGACATAGCAAGAAACTACTTGTCTCAGACATGTTGAAAAACTAAGAGTTTGATGAGGTCATGGGGAAAAAAGAGAAGGAAGTTACTACCCTTCCCTGCACTATACTGAGGCTTTAGTGGGAATATTTTTTCTTCTTGTGGGACTTCCAGCTTAAGAGGTGGAGGAAACTGGACAGGCACTGCTGGAAGCCTGCCAAGACAGTTGAGGGCTGGGAGGGAGCTGGGCTTAATCTGGTGAAACATGAAGTATAACTTGACAGAGTCAGATTGGACACTAGGAAAATATTTCCTGCTAGGAGGGCAGTGCAGGGCCAGACATCTGAGATTTTTTAAGACTGGAGGTGATGATGGTCGGTTGGCCCTCCAGAGGTCCCTTCTGCTCTGCTACAATGACAAGAAGAGTGCTGTTACCACATAATGGAAATGGGACCCTGTCTTGCAAGAGTAGTTTTTATGGTGTGTGTTGAATGACAGAAGTTTGACTTTTTTTTTTTTTTTAAACTTTGTTTCTCTCCCCACCATTCAGATATTCCCTTACTGAAGGAAGCATGAGGCCTGCTGTACGTGTCTAGCCTTCTTGCTCTTGGATTTCTTCCTTCTCCCCTCCCTGCCTTCGGGACAGAAGCACTCTGTGCAGCCTTCCCCATCCTCGCGAGCTGTGCCCTGGATACCTCTAAGCAGAGATGCCCTCAGCTGAAGATCCAAAGGATGTCGCCAGGTTGCCTCCTGGATGCACCAGTGGGGTTGGTGCAGTGCTGGCTTCCCCATTCCATATGCATCAGAGACTCAAGGAACGTAGTGGATTTGAGCTCTCCTCTCCTTTTCCCCAGCCAGATGTTTGACAGCAGTCTCTGAAGAGCTGCTCTTTTCTTGTGCCTTTTTCCTCCTCACACCGGCTTGTTGCAGCTTGGCAGCCTCTCTAGCCCTTCTGTTGCCCAGAGAGCAGGGGCTGAAACCATTTGCTCTCTGGGTGCAGACAGTTTATATATACATATATATGTTATATAGGCTCTTCTTCCTCTTTATAACAGAGCAGGACAAACCACCTCACTGGGACTGACGCTGGCCTGGAGAGGGATCCCAGGTAAGGGGCACCTGTAATATCTAGGAGCGCCTCAAATGAGATAAGCTGCGAGGCAGCTTAGCTGTGCAATAACAGTGGAGAATTGCTAGAGTACTGAAGGCTGAGAAGTCCAAAACATAGGAAAGCCCTCTGCCCCCTTCTCAAAACACACCTCTACAAGAGTGCACTCCTGAAAAATCACTTTTGTCTCCTTCCTTCACTACTAGTGCAGCCCACTTGGTTAACGCTGTGTTTCTGGAGGCTGTGACTGGGACTATACTGATAAAACCACTCTTTCAGCTTTGGTCTGGTGCCAGAGCATCTCCTGATGTTACATTGTGGAAGAGCCTTGGGAAATGGGAACTGTGCAGAAAGCTCTGACTTTCTCTGAATTGGTAGCATTCGTTTTTAGGCATCAGGAATGGAACCAAATTTGTGGCCCTGCTCTTCTGAATAAACCGTGTGACTTACAGAGCTTTTCCAATGAAGGTGGTTCTGCACTAATGCTTAGATTCCTTTGGTCAGATCTTCAGGCAGAGATAATGCTTTCAGATGTAATCTGGAAGCAGTTCATGTGTTTGAAATTGTCAAGAGTCCCAGGCTACCTTCCCAGCTGCACTAGGTATTTTGGTATATGAGCTCTCGATACCTTCTAAGGGGCTACTATATAGCAAGTGTCTGCTGTTGTCTCCTGATGGGCTTCAGTGGGCTCACAGAGAAGGGCTTCATTCTTCATTTTGGCTTGGGGTCAATAGCACTTACAAGGTCTCTTCTAAGTACAACACAGGTGGCCTGTTGCTGCAAGAGAAGATTGGCTACACTGACCAGAGGATACCACAGCTTAATCCTGAACATAAATTGTGAAGATCTCTTTAAGTTCTGGCAGCAGGGAAAAGAAAATCCAAAAATATGGATACCTCTGCAGCAGGTCAGAATATCCTGGTTGCTGTTAAGGGGACTTCATTTTTTTGCAGCAAATCAACTTCATTTGGGGTAGGTGATCCAGTCACAGATCTGGGCTGCCTCTTTAGAGGGATGGTCTGGAAACTGGGTTCCGTGGAACTGGTTTTATCAGGAAAAGTTGGCTTCTTAAGTGCAGGTATGTTGTCATAACTATCCTGAAGTAGCCAGAGAAGTATGAGAAGTTGTTGAATTTTCATTTGAGTTGAAGGAGCGAAGTGCCACAGCCTTATATGTCAGGTGGCAATGATCAGGTAAATGGGGGTGCTCTTTGCTGCTTTGCTTTTACTGTCTTCATCCTTGTTGCTCCAAGATCATGCTGTCAGACCACTTAGTAAAATTGACATAACACCTTAAAAATAAAATAATATTTGCTGTGGCTTAGCTCTGGTTCCTGGAAATGGGGCTTGGCTGCAGTCTGGCCCTGCACCTGCTGTTTCTGATTAGCTGCTTAATCCTAGGGCAGCTGGGTCAGTGCATGCCTGTGGATGGAAGATTTATTTTTTCCTCATCCCTGTTCATAGGGATATTAATAATTTAAGAATGCAGGATTTTAAGTTTCCTTCCCTGTTGCTCATGTTATCTTTCATTAACACGAGGACTTGATAAATCCAGTTTGTGTGGTTTGGGTATTCTTTTGTTCAGTTGAAATGATGAAAATCCCATGTTGTTTTACAGTGGGCTGTTTTGTTTCGTATTCAAGGACTGTAGAGTGATAATGTTTACACATCTGTTATTGAAATTTTGGAAAATAAGAGTGGAAGTGTTTATATTTAGTTTTCAACTCCTACTTTGACAATTAAAATTGTCTCTTTCACTGGTTTTATCAGGGCATGTGGAGAGACTGAGCAACTGCAAGGCTGAGGGGGAGAATATGCGACTTTCCTACGTCACGTATTTTCTAAGAACTAACCAGCTCAGAGCAGGAGTTGCTCTTAGATTCTTAAGGACCTTCCTAGTCAAACCTGAGCAATCAGGGAGTAGAAGTTAGGCGTGTGCTGCCTTCCTGCAAGGAGCAGTCCTTTTGGCTCAGTACCGGTTTGGTGAAAGAACCCCTTAATGAAGCTGGAAGCTGATGCCAAGGCTGACCTTGCCCTGGATGATTGCCTGCTCAACTAGCAGAAAGCACGTACTGTGTGGTCCTGCCTCTGCTCTCTGCTGTTATAAAGTAAGCAGCTGCCAGCTTAGGAGAAAAAAAATTCCATTTGGGTGGGAAGAGAAGGAAGCTGCACAGAAGAGGGAGTGCTTTCATTTTGTTTCACTTACAGAAATTATGGAAATCAGCTTTAGTAGTTGGGAAAAATAGGCAGAGGTAGGAGGAAAACAAGCAAGCATAGGTGTTGTGATCAGGCACTAACAGTTAGTCTCTGTTGGGCTGCGTGAGGATGAAGCAGGATCTCCCAAGATGCTTTATATTTTCATATAAAAGAGGGTAAAATGGTTCTGGGAGGAGCCTAAGCAGCGACTGCTTGATGACTTTTTCCAAATGGGAGAGGGGTTAAGGACTCGTTTCATTTACTGGTCCACGAGTGATTGTTACTTTTTTGTTCTTATTCAGTGGAGGATTGGGAAGGCCTTGGGACAGAGGTTTAGGAAGACTAACTAAACTGAAGAATCCTGTCTTCTCTTCTGAGAGCAAGGGCTGACATGTAAGGATCCCTCAGCCTGAGCCCTGCTCTTGCAGGGTGTTGGTCATCTCTGAGAGTGTCCCCAGGATTGCAGTCACAGGGAGGTGTCCGTGTACTGATGGGGTGTGCGGGGACTCAACCTCACAAGATGCAGCATGGTGGTGTCTTGCTTTGGTTTCTTTTCCACCTCTTTCTCCCCTACACCTGGAAAAAAATGCAGAGGGAAATATGTTTCTTATTTAATGCCCCTGATGTAATAGTCTTACATTGTGTCATTTGTGCTTGGCCCCACGAAATGCAAGAACATTAAGATGAATTATAGTGGAAGAATAAAAATAGCACTTTCTACTTTTTTTTTTTTTTTTTTTTGGTATTTTGAGGTCCAGTATTTAAAAAAATAAAAGGGCAAGTCAAAAATTTGAAGTACTACGTGCAATAGAAAAAAGGGGACAATTGCAAGGAGCAGAGCTTTGAGGGAGCAGCAGGCTGGGCTGCTGGAAGCAACCACATGTTGGTTAAGTGACGTGCAGTGCAGAACAGGGAACGCAGGAAGGGATTGGGGTGGGTGAGGAAGAGCGGTGGCCAATAAGAGAAGTATGCTGCAGGCTAATGATAGCCAATGCCTTCATGACCAGGTTCTAAGGGAGTTGTGCTTTGTCTGGATTCAGCAGGCTTCTAGGCTTGCTGGATAAAAGTATTAATGTACAACTAGTAGGACACTAAGATCTCCTTGCTGACCTTGGAACAGGCTTGCAAAGCCTGGTTTTCATGTTCTGATAGCAGTTGTTCTACAGAATCTGCCTTTTTATTCTCTCCAGATATCAGATTAAATTGATTTCACTTTCTGGTTTCTGTATATAAATGCAATAAACCCCTATCCATTTTCCACATTGACCTCACCCCAGCTTCAACCTTCAGCCCTTCCCACAGAGCTACACACTGAACTTGTTCTTTGAGAAAACCTTTCTTTGCTGAAGAACTTTATTTGAAAAAATTATTCTCTATGAAATGCTTTGAAACTGCATAGAGGTTTCTTACAGCGGGCTGCATTTTAAGGCATATTTTTATACAGGAGATGAGCCCTCCTCCAGTCCTTCACCCCTTCCCCTGCCCTCCCAGCCAGTTTGGAGCAGGGTGTTTCCCACACAGGCCCTACGTTCAGCACCGCTTCAGGCAGATTGCTGCAGGTTCCTTACACATCCATGCCCACCAGCGCAGTCCTGATGCTTTTGTGTTTCTTTTTCGTAGGCTCTGCTTTTGCTTCCATCCTGGGGTAGGCACAGACAGAGGCAATGGAGTTGTGCTGGAAAGCGTTTCAGTTCTGATTCTCAACTTCACTTTTTTTTTTTCCCCCCCACTCAAAAAGAACAAAAGCTAAGTTGCCAAGGAAGCAACTGTGCTGTGGTGTGGTGGGCAGACTGCTGGTAGCTGCTGGTGCGAATGCAAGGAGAGCTTGGTTGCCTTTGGTGCATTAATCTTTTCTTCTTTTCCTATATGTGTTTGTTATTTTTTTTTTTAATTCTGAATTGCACCACTATAGAATTATTTGCAGAATGGTACTCCATATGTATGTGGGATTAAAAACAAGACCATAATTGATGCTGTGCAGGATGTCATTCAATCAGTTCTATTTTGCTTTATTTTATATATATTTTCTGGTATCCTGTACATTGCAGTGGGTGTGAAGATAGTATTTTAATATTTGTACAAAGTTTAATTTAATTGTTCTCTGTATATAACTGCATTTCTAAATTAAAAAAAAAAAGTTCTTTTGAAGTGAAGCCATGATCTGTCTGTGTTTCGAACTGCTCGGGCCTCATGGACTGAAGGTGTGACAGATCAGTGAGTGCTGCAGAACTGAAGTGCCATCCATGTGGAGGATGATGCTGAAGCTTGGGGGATGCTGAAACAGAGGAGGAGATTACAGAGCTGACACATCCCTCTGAGGTGGTATTCCTCGAAGTGACCTTGCTTGGGAACAGAAGCATCCCTTCATGTGCCTGTGTGTCACAGTGTGAGGAGCTGGGCCAGGCTTCTGCTGCTCTAGGCTGTGTTACCTGAGAGAGAGCCAGCAGCCACACAGCCAAGATGAAGAGAACGTGGCACCAGTATGTGGCTTTCCAGCAGCAGTGATAGGAATGCAGGAACCCTGGGTGCCTGCATGAGGTGGAGAAGGCAACAGCAACACAGCACGAGGGATGAATGCCGTGGGACATGGGCTGGGTGAGAGCCTTGGCAGAGGTCCTGAGTGGGGGTGGAGGTTGGATCTGAACTTGATGCAAGGAGAGAAACTGTAGAGGGATGAATGGACTCCAACCTGAGCCGGAGCTCAAAGCTGTGCCAGTCCTTTGTTAGTGCAATATTTCAAAGTTCCAAGGTAATACTGCCCCTTGAGGTGACTGTGCCGGTGGGAGCTCCTTGCTTTTCAGTTGATCTGTAAGCAGTGGGATAGGAAAGGGATTATTGGGAAGGCAGGGAGAGATGAGATCATCCTGGTCGGCTTGTTCAAAGTAGAGTCCTGAAAGATGCTATGACAATTTTGTTTACTCGCATATGCATTTTCCTCTGGGGAGGAGCAGGCAGGTTAAACAAGGGAAGAGCTGACATCTGTCTTCTTTCCGTTTCCATTTATTCTTTAAATAATTCCCACACAGTAAACTGATCTTGCTGTGGTTTCATACTGAAACTGGAGCTCTGTGCCCGGCGCCAGGCAGTGCCGTGTGGGAGACAGTGGCCTCCAGGAATGGCTTTTAAATAATTTAAGTTATTAAACTGCGCCGCCTGTGTTCTTTGCTGGCTGTGTTCTCCGCAGCAACACTGGCAGCCAGAAGCAGGCCCTCGTGTTGTTTTGCGCTGCGTATCTTGCTAGCCGTGCTTATAACTGCGGGCTTTAAATCTTCAGCAGGACTGTATTGTGGAGGTCCCTCCTTCAGTTGATGCTTTCCCTAGGAGGCTGCGTTCCCTGCAGTGGGGCCTGGTGCTGGGGGTGAGCCCTCTAGTGTCAGAGCAGGCTGAGCCCAGAGCAGTGACCAGTGTGGTAACAGGGGACAGATATCGATTCTCCTCCTTTGGCAAGCACAGGAATAAGGCAGCACGCGCTGCATAATCACACTCTCCTTGTCTGCCTTTGTGGCTAGTGGGTCTGACATGGATCCATTGTGCCCTGGGGGGGCTGCACTTCTGCTTCCAGTTCAAGGCAGATCAGTGGGGCTCTAACACGGCCATGCAGGGAGGCCAGCTGCTGTCTTTGCCGTGTTTTGGCCACAACATCAGGAATTTAAGAATAAGGCAGGAAAAATGAGACCTAAGGGAGCACAGGAGGGGTTCAGTAGGAGGGGTTCAGTTGAAGGGGCACGTGGTGCTGGGTACCTCTCTTGGGAGTAGCACCCACGGGCTCAGCATGACTTTTCAAGGATGTTTGCTCCTGTGCTTCACAAGTGTCACATGCAAGTGAGTGCCGAGTTTAATGCAGGATGGAACACAGGCCTCCAGCTGTGTGGGGAGATGCTATGTGGCAAGCTGCTCTCTCTGGAGCAGTGTCTCATTGTTTCCTATGGGAGAGGGAACAAATTTTCCTAATGTGAGGCCCTTCTGGGCAGCTTTTGCAGTTTCATCTACGATTTTCAGAGTGAAAAAAATACATGCATTTTTTTAATGTCCAAAGCCCAAAGTACTTCTCTTGTTTTATTGGATTCCATAACCTAAAAAGTTATTTAAAACTTTTATGTGTCTCCTTTCTAGTCTGGTGAGAGAACGTGGATATTAATGCTTGAGGGGGATTCCCTCCCTCCTGCTCACTAAAGAAAGCTTGCCTTGTCCCAGTGTTTTTCTTCTGCCTGTCTCCGTAGAAAATAGTTGTGACGTGGGGTCTGCTATTCATTATAAGCTCCCAGCAGAGAAAGATCAATGAGACTTTAAATAAAACAGCTGTGAGCTAATTTGTCATTGAGCTATTGAGGTTAGAAGCATTTCTAACAAGAATGCATTGGAACTGCAGGGTTAGGGCCTTTGTTCCCTTTTCCAGGAGTCCCACAGGGGCACTCCCTGGCAGTAGAGCCCTGCCCCAAGGCTCTTCCAAGGTAAATTCTCTGGTGTGGATGCAGATGTGAATCTCACTGCTATTCCTCTGCCAGCAGAGCATAATTACTGTATTACATGGTCGATGAAATTGCAGCTGGTTTCCCAGCAAGACCTCTCAAAAGATTAGAGGAGACAGGGTGTCATATATATATATATTTTTTATATATATATATATATATATATATATTATTATGCATATACATATGCATGTGTGTGTGTGTGCGTGTGTAAGTTCTACTCTTCACACTCTGTGTTTTACCTGTGCAAGATAACAGCTTGTTCAAAGTCTGTTGTGATGACAGCTTCATGAGTTTGCTTAATTTAACCTAAAAAGGAGGTGTAAACCCACAAGTGATGGGACACATACCACCCTGCTGAGGCTGGAAGAGCACATGAAGGCAGGAAAAAAGCACTGCTGGTAATATAAACACGAAAAACCACACACAGTACTGACAACACTCCAGCATTCTGCAAGGGTTTTGCTGTGACATCTCAAAGATATCTCAAAGTAATCTATACCACAGCTTTGCTACATCTGGAGTCTACTACAACACACACAACTTTGTGCGGTTTTTTTTCCCATCAAATTCTCTTCATGAACTGTATGGGAACCGTATGTGTTTGAGCACTCCTCTGCCACATGAAAGCTATGAGGTTAAAACGTACCTTACTATCATGAGGCAGATCAGCGCTTCTCCCTGGAATACCATATGTGTAGACAAATCCCAAAATAGGTTTTAGCTGATTCTGCAATGCCAGTTTATATAGAGAGTTACTTTTAGATTTAACTCAAGGCTTTGTACACTGTTACTGCTTTCCAGATGGGTATTTCTGACCTTGTCCTGGTGGATCAGCCTTCCTAAACATAGCCTGCCCCTGTCCTTGCAGATTTTAATCTTGTTGAATCATTGCTTTTCTTTGTCAGACTCTTTCTGAATTGTCTTCTTGTCTTCACAGTGCTTGAATCTTTCCTCAGGCTGACTCTCCTGCATGTTTTAGCACTGCGTGCTCTGATCTGCTTAGAACTGTTAATGCAGGTGCTGAACAGCCCTGTGCTGAGCAGGGCTTCCTCATTCTGCAAAGGAGTTGTCCTTGAATTTGTCAAGGAGCTATTCTGAATGCAAATGCTGAAAAATTTGTGCTTCTATCATACAGTGAATTCTATCCTGGCATCTTTCTGTTTGCTTAAGAAAATGCCATATATGACATAGCACTGAATTTTTTCCTACAGCCAGGTTTAACACATCTCTATTTTTCCCCTTCTCCATAGATTAGTAATTCCAATAAGGAGCATTGGATTGGTCTGAAACAGCTTGCCAAGGGCCTGCCTGTAGGTGTGAGCAGCTTAGCAGCTTAATGGATGAAAGTGCTTATACGTTGATTATTTAATCTTTTGTTATATTGCCGCTCTGACCTCTGAAGGCAAACTTGCCGATAAAAGCATCGCTGCACCTACTGGCAGCGAGGTACTCGGGCCATGCTACAGTTTTCTCAGCGGTTCATTGGTGACTTCAGTGAGTTTAAGGATGACAAGCCTTACTTCAGCATAGGGGAACCCGGTCCGTCTTTCTTTCCTATATAATAATATATATAATAATTTCCTATTATTATCGACGTTCTCCGCACTCTTTTGTAAATTAGGCAAGAGCTGCAGCCGACACGGCACGCTCAGCTTTGCACCCCGCGCCCCCATCTCAGCTGTTCTGCGGGGCGCAGCCGCACCTGCTCACAGCGGCCCGCGGCTCTGCCCCCGGCCCGCCTCCCCCCGACCCAGATTCTCGGGGGGCGTGGCCAAGCGCCTCCGCCAATCGCCGCGCGGTGCCGCAGCCGGGCGGGGCGGGGCCCGGACGCGGAGCCGCCTCCATTTTGCGGCGCAGCGGCGGGGCGGAGCGCAGTCGGCAGCGAGCCGCCGCGCAGGGAGCAGAAGCCACTCGCCAGCGCAGCATCGGCCTGCCAGTGTCCGGCGGACTGCACGCACCGGCATCCGCGGCCCAGGTTCGTGAGGGGTGGAGGGCGCGCAGCCTCCCTGCGCAACTGCAGCGGGTAGCCGGGTCTGGAGGGCTGTCGGCCGAGGGAGTTCCGTTGCCGCGCGAGGCACCCGGCGGGTCCGCTTTCTGCTGTTCCGCGCTCACCCGGGGCTCCTCACGCCGCTGGGTGCGGCCCGCGCCGCCATTTTGTGGCTGAGCGATAGCGTTCGCTTTTCTTCCCTCCGCTTTGGGGCCTGCGCGCATGCGCCGGCGGCCCTGAGGAGGGCGGGCCGTGCCGCGGGCGGGCCTACGCGGGTGCAAACGGTCTCCCGTTGGCGCGGGCCGGGGCGTACTCCACCCGGCTCGTTCCTATTGGGCCGCCGCGGGGGCGAGGCCGGCCGCGGGCGGAGGGCGGCTGCGCGGGGCGGGGCCGTGCTGAGTCACCGGGCGCGGCCGGAGTCGGGGCTGACGGCGTCTCCCGCAGCGAGCTCCGCGCCTCCAGCCATGAGCGGCTGCCGCGTCTTCATCGGGAGGCTGAACCCCGCCGCCAGGGAGAAGGACGTGGAGAGGTTCTTCAAGGGGTACGGCCGCATCCGGGACATCGACCTGAAGAGGGGCTTCGGGTTTGTGGTGAGTGCGCCCTGTCCCGGGCCCCTTACCGCCCCAGGCGGGGTGTGTCGCGCAGGCGTGCGGTGTGCGAGTGGCTCCGTGGGGCGGAATTTCTCGTTTCCACGAAGCCACTGCATGTGCCAGTTCTTGAGCACTCACGTATTTTGTGTTTGCTGCGGTGGGTTTGCAGGAATTCGAGGATCCGAGAGATGCGGATGATGCTGTCTATGAGCTGGATGGAAAAGAGCTTTGCAGTGAGAGGTGAGCTGCCCCATCTCATGCGCTGCTTCGAACCGACTCGCTTCGTGTCATATGCTTATGAGTTGTGGTTTGTTAGCAGAACTGTTAAAGCCCACTGTAGGCTTTCTCCCAGTAACGAGGAATGTGTAAAAGCATACAGATGCCTGGTTTCTCCTTTCCTCTTTGTCTCTCCAGGGTTACTATTGAGCATGCAAGAGCACGCTCTAGGGGTAGAGGCCGAGGGAGGTACTCTGACCGCTTTAGCAGCCGCCGGCCACGCAGTGACAGGAGGTGTGTATTGCACGGGGCTGGCGCTGTCTGCCATAACAGCTCTGGGTTTGTCTGACCTGGGAACTTGAGGTGGAGCACAGCACCGATTGGTGCCACCTGCCTTCCTAACAACCAGCGATGGGACAGCGGGGTAGCGAGAGTTGCAGAGCTTGTGCAGAATGCTCAGCTCCTTTGCTCTCGTACCCTCGAAGTACACGATGTTGTCTGAGGCTGCTTGGGGCACTTTATACTGGTGATGGTGTTCCTGATGAGCTCACGCCAGCTATTGGCCTTGCTAATGTGAAGTGTGGCTGTGCTGTCTGCAAACAGAAGTCTCAACTGTTTATTTCCCCGCAGAAGTGCCCCACCTTTAAGGACAGAAAACCGCCTCATAGTAGAAAATCTGTCGTCCCGAGTCAGCTGGCAGGTTTGTTAAAACACGATTAACTATTTTGACTTCATTTAATGGGTATGTAATGTAATTACTTTGTTAAATGATTAATTAAAATTAAATCTAATTTATTAAAGTGTTTATGTAACTAATGTATTTTTTAATAATATAAATTAAATGTTTCAAATGAAAACTAGTTAACTATAATTTGTAATAATAAATGTATATATTTGAGGAAGTATATTTATTTATTTTCTTGTTTTTTAAATCCATTTTAACCACATATTAAACCCTTTATTTGCCAGCCTATCTGTGTCGTTGGCCTTATGACGAGGAGTGCCTGTGGGTTATCCTAATCGTTCTGTCTTGGTCACTCTTGGTCGGGCCTGGTTGACTTTCCAGTCAGCTCCTACAATGTCACTTGGCCACCTCTAGATCTGTGTTTGCCGGTCTAGACGTAATCGATGCACTCCTTAAAGTGCCACATTGCAGCGATCCCAGAGCGTTAACGAGATCTGATTCCTAAGTTGAGAGCTGTTCTTCCTGTAACGCTTCCGAATAAGAGATCCTGGTCGAAAAGAGTTGAAAGATACGAAATTAGGTGGTCGTTGGAATCCTGATCGCAGTAAAGTGGTCCTTGGTAACATCAAGCGTAGCGAATGTCTGGATCCGTCACTAGACTCCTAATAGGGAGGGCGGTGCGATTAATGGCTTCCATCGACTGGGTAGTGTTCGGCAAGTGGGTGGCGAAGAGCCAGTCGGGCATAAATCATGGCGGTATCTCCGGTCGCTTAATGCAGTTTGCTGCTTGGCTAGCCTAGGGAAATGTTAATAAAGGTAAAGTAAACTATATTTTTCATGACATATGGGGCACAAAATAATGGTGTTATGTAATTGTAATTCCGTATGCGTGTAAGACTCGTAATATAAATGGAGACTGAAATAGCACAAAAGTATATGGGTATATTTTGCACTCAGTCCAGTATTAACATAAATATATACAAATGTGTTGTTTAGATTTCTCTTTCTCTAATCTATCTAACCTTCATAGACTAATTTAATTTTCCTTAATGTTAAGAAGACATTTATTAGCATTCTGCTTAAAGCAATATGCTTTTTTCATTTATTTCGTGCCCTGATGTAGATAATTCAATTTCGATAGAGTACAAGTGTGGCAGTTGCCACGTTTGTAATTTATCTAATGTTTTCCCTTCCAATAGTCATTTTTGTTTGCTCTTTTTAAAAAATAACATGTATATAGAACAACAACAACAAAAAAGCAAAAAAAAAAAAAAAAAAAGCAACTGTATATAAATATATATGTAAGTATTTACTTTCATTTCTTTGCATAACATTATTGGTCTTGTGTTAGGATCTCAAAGACTTCATGAGACAAGCTGGGGAAGTAACCTTTGCAGATGCACACAGACCTAAGTTAAATGAAGGGTAAGCCTCAAATTCTCTTGAAAGCTTTGGAGTAATTTTTGCATGTTCTACATAGATGCCTGGGGAGGGAAGCTGGCTACTCCAGTGCTCAGTAGCTGGAATTCATGGCTTAATTTAGCTTCCCTTTAAACATGCAGGACGTGCAGTCTGTGGTAGCTGGGGAGGGGGATTCTTGAATTTGTGCTTGAGTATATGATGCAGGATGACTACAAGCAGTATGGACGTTTTTCGAGCAGTTCAATTTTTTTTCTTCCCAGAATACTTCTTAATTTATCTATTGTATCATTTCAAAAACACAACTTGTAATAGTGAGCTATGTTGACTTTTTTTTTCTGAATTTCTGTAGGGTGGTTGAATTCGCCTCTTACAGTGATTTAAAGAATGCTATTGAAAAGCTTTCTGGTAAAGAAATTAACGGAAGAAAAATCAAACTAATTGAAGGCAGCAAAAGGCACAGGTATGGATATCTGTTGAGTACTGATGGTGAATTAAGAAAGCTTTGAAGTCGGTGACCAGACAACAGAACTGGAGACAGCGGGTTGCGTGGTTGCTGTAGTGCTAACGCCGATGCTCACTGTTTCCTCAGTAGGTCCAGAAGCAGGTCGCGGTCTCGTAGCAGAAGCTCATCCAGGTCTCGTAGCCGTTCCCGTTCCCGAAGCCGCAAATCTTACAGCAGGTCGAGGAGCAGGAGCCGTAGCAAGTCTCGATCAGTTAGCAGATCTCCAGTGCCAGAGAAGAGCCAGAAGCGTGGCTCTTCCAGTAGATCTAAATCCCCATCATCTGTGGATCGACAGAGGTCTAGATCGAGGTCCAGATCCGTTGATAGTGGCAACTGAACTATAAGTGACTTGCCCTGGGGGGCCCTTTTTTAAACCATACTTGCTAAAACTCATGGTAAGTATGTGACTTTCTGAGGGGAAGGGGTTTGGATGGGGTAGGGAGGGAGGATGGCGGGGGGAGGGGGGCTGCGGGATCTTTGTAGATGTGGACCATGGTGGGGAGGGTTATTGACTAATTGTATTAAATGTTTTTTGATAACCCTTTTTTTGCTCACATTTTTTGTGAATGTCTGAAGTGAATAGTTGGTGTATAGTGCCAGAGCTCTTTATAACTAAAGCAGACAACTTTTAAATTTGTTTTTTTTACTCCAAAAAGAGGAATCTGGTATCAGTATGCTCAACTGTGAATAGCAATTCCAAATACTAGTTTAATGTGAGATAATAAACTAACGGCTTTAGGCATCTAAGAGCTCTACATGTGCTGTACATAAAGCTTTATTTCAGAGCTTTTTTTTTTTTTCCGTGCTTTAGAACCACTGTTTCAGTTATAGGTCAGCAGATTAAGTGCTCAACAGTATTGGTAATAAAACTTCATTTTAAAAAACTTCTCATTGAATACGCCTTGAACTGCAGTAAGAAAATGCCCATTTCACTGCCCTGTGGTAATAGTATTCTATGAGGCACCCTAACTCTTGATACTTAACAATTAAACAGCTTAAATAAAGTTTAAAGAAACATGTTTGTGCTTCTTGTTTATTCTTATTGTTAATCACGTGTTTATGACCGTGCCTGATGTAGTTGGACAGAGAAAATATTTGTAGATGGATCTGTAACAAAGTGGTTGCAGTGTGTTTTGGGCATTGGGGGAAACTTCTTAAAATACATCACGTTGTGCCCTTCCCTACCCATATCTTTCAGGTGCTTATGTTCTGATGGGAGAGGTGTGGTGAGGAGAAGCCTGAGAGAGTTCATAGAAAAAAGTTGAATGTTTGAATTACTGAAGTGTTAACTTACTGTTCGGAGAGTATGAAATGTTAAAGATGGCCGTAACCATCAAAAATGGGCAAGCACGTGTGTGAGGGCAGACCAAGCTGTGGATCAAAAATTGCTAGAGGCGTCAGTCCTCATTCTGGAGGAAGAAGAGGATTTTTTAAATTGGCGTGTGAGTTCTGTGGTATCCTTTGGTCCTGCATTTTAATGCTTTGTAAGTTAAAATCCCAACAAAGACAGTAGCTTGCAATCCCTGTTTTTATCAGACCCTCCTCTGCATTACGGGACAGTTCTTTGGAAATGATAAACAAATGACAAATACTTCTTCCGAAGTGCTTTCCAAAGCTAATCCATCTTTACATCTGTACATCTGTTTACATCTGTAGCTGCCAAGCTTCTTTACTCATTTGCAAGGTAATGACTTTCTTTGTCCCAACACTCCCCCTACTTTATTAATTTGAACAACGAACATGCAGCAACCAAAAAAACACATAAATCTGTGCGATCTTTCAGACTCATGGTCACAAACCTTGATATCATCCATCAAACTAAACCTATTGAGTTTTCAACAGGAGCTCTTGCCCCACAAATCAGAAATTTTTGGGGTAGTTGTCATGCTGCTTGACACAGATATTTATCCGGTTGCCTCCGTAGGCTTTGGCTGGGAGGATATGCAGAAGATGGACACAGTGAAGCAGCAGATGTTGATGGTACAATCAAAGCAGGGCATTATGACCTTGACTGAATCTGTTGCAGTTTTTTCGTTTGATTGTTTGTTAGTTTTGTAGGGAAATCTATGATTATTTTTTGAAGTTACGTGTTCGGAATTATGAAAGCCAGGCAGGTGTAGGTAAGGCATACAGTTGTAAATATACACACTGTATTCTTAAACACCAGAAGATATTTGGCCAGTCAAGTTGGATTATACAACCAAATATGAGAGAATTTCCTACACAGCCAATCTACTGCACATGAATTCATGTCATTTTATAGCAAATACTGTTCTCTAACTTAGAATGCAGACATACTTTCAGTGTTGTTAGGCCTATCTTACGATTTTCTGGAGCACTGAATAACTGCTACTCCAGCTAAAAGGTTCAGAAAAATATGTTGCAACAATGCCAACAGCTGGAATGAGTGAGTCTCCAAACACCAGCATATGTCTCAGCAGCAGCTTTCAGCAGCTCCTGCTCTTATGCACTGACGATCAGCAAGCCTGGAAGTTTGATCCTCCTCTTGTGGTGGTGAATGAGCCACAGGCTCAGGGTCTGTGTGCTCTGCTTCGAGTTGCTGAGCTCCAATAGTTTCCACTAGGACACCTTTTTTTGTGCAGATTCTCTCCAAAAGCCCATCCATATCATCTGTTGAGTACTTGTTAAAATCAGCTGTGCCAAGGTCTTGCAATCACAAGGACAAAGTGTAACTTTTCATAACAGAACTCAACAGATTACTGGTATAGGAGGAGCCCAGTCTGAATTCAAGAATCGCTTCCCTGAGCTCTTTTATAATTCAAAAGCTTATGCCCTCCCATCTTGGGTGCCTATTAGGTCCATAAGTTACAGCGCAGGCGAGAGCCGAATGCGATCTCTGAGCCGTGTCAAAATGCCCCCTCCTCCGCTTCTTGCTGGATCCCATGGCAGATGTCAGCATGGACCTGGAGGGTGCAAGTCTGGTTCCTTCCTCAGGCTCGCTAGCCTGAGGCCTAAAGATTGTTTACAGCGGCTTCCACCACAGGAGGAGTGGTAGGCGTTATTGGGATGGTGGATTCCTCATTTTAGTGATTCAAATACCGATCTCCAGGGACCCAAGAGGTCTTTAGTTACCGAGTCCGAGCTCATAGCTGCAACCTACAGCCTTGCTCCCACTTTGTCCCACATCTCTGTGTCACAGATCGCAGTCCCTTCTACATCACAAGAGATTCACACCAAGTCACCTTAAATAGAAGCTTTCCTCTTCAGCGTGGTGCCTCTGTAAAACCCTTTCCACTATTTTGCAAGCTGCCTCCTGCACTTTTGTTATATTTGTTGCCATTGTTCCCTGTTTCTCACCTCTGTCCTGTAGATGTGATTCTAGCAGTGCAGCCTGGTCCTGCCTCCTTTCAGCAGTTTTCGGGTCCAACTTCCTTTCAGCGGCCCTTGGGTCATGCTTCCTCTCAGCACCCCTGATTTTTGCTTCCTTTCAGTAATTTTTGGAGACCAACTTCCTTTCAGCAGACCTAATTCCTTGCCACCGGTCAGCTTGAGAGCTGATTATCTCCTGAGGCTGACACTGATACAGGGACCCTGTTTGGGCGCCATTTGTGGCAGGAGAGTGACAGATTCCACTACTGGTGCAGAACAAAGACCTTTATTGTATGTGCTTGCAACCTTTTATACCTGTGCAAAAACATGGTCGCATGGACCTTGGTCACATAGACCACCCAGGAGCCTCGTGCGTGTTTATGTCTGGCTCAAGTAGCTATCAAGCTTGTTTACTCGTTTGCAAGGTAATGATTTTCTTTGTCCCACAGTTAGCTTTTAATACAAGTTACATGAATCAGCTTTTTTGACTTGTTTGACTACAATGGCACTATATCCACGTACCGTGTGCTCTTGGAGTCAAACACTGAGAGAGGCTGATAATGTGGGTGTATGGTAACTGTTGAGTCATGGCCTGAACCACTGATTGAGCACCTGGGAAAAGGATCAGTTGGCCCTAGGAGCACAGGTGAAGGCAATCAGCTGTGTGACCAGAAGGGGTGGAGCCTGGCTGCACCTCTCAGACCCCATTTAAGGGCTGAGCGCCACTGGGGGAAGGATCTCTGGTTGGAGGTTTGTCCTTGGTGAAGCTTTCTCCTGTGAACCTGGAATCTTCTGATATGGGTGAGCAATCTACTTCCCTTCTTTTGTTGTGCATTTCTGTTGTGCTGATTCTTCTGTCAGCATGCGTTTTATGTAATACCTTAACCATTGTATTGATCTGTTCAGTCGCTACAGCAGATGACTCAGTTTTGGGAATTGGGAGGTTTCAGTGGTTCGTAATAGTTCAGATGTTGGATTGCTTTACAAAGTGTGGAAGGAGAGAACCTTATCCTGCAGGAAATAAAAAGGCATTGACAGTAGCACAAAGTGTATGGTTACCTGCTTTACCTCATGTCAGCTGGTCCTTCTTGTGTGCTTGGATAGTAACAAGTGTAGTGGAAATACTGAGTCATGGCCTGAACCAGTGATTGAGCACCTGGTGAGAAGGCAGGGCCAACATGGAGTCGGGGGGGGGGGGGGGGGGGGGGGCTCAGTTGCATACAGTGTGTGCCTGAGTGACCAGAAGGGATGGAGCCAGGATCCTTCAAGGCCTCATTTAAGGGTTGGTGGTGGAAGTGGATGCATCTCATCTGGAAATCCCTGCTGGCGTAAGGACCTTACAGTCCTTCCAAAAGTAAGCAGTTTCTTTCTCTTGTTTCTGTGCCCACTGCTGTGGTGTCTGAGCAGATCCTCACTTGCTGCAGCCTTGGATGTTGCTTCTGTGCAGTCTTATTTTGCTTTCTATTGTGCTACAACAGGTATCTGTGTTAAATGGGACTTTGGTTCTGGCTGAAACCTAGGTGACTGAAGGCATACAGTTAACGGGTGGGGTTTCAGGCTCCCTTCTCTGTGAGAATCATATCCTCTGACTAAATATGAAGTACATATAGAGTATGTGTAGGGTATATTTAGAGTACTTATGAAATACTTATAACTAAATATGAAGTGCACAGGGTGGTGCTTTGACAGAGTGAGCAGCACTATGACAGATAAATTTAGCTCATCCCTGCTGTAGGCAGCTGACAAGGTGAGGATGGGACTGGTTCAGAAGTTTGAATAATACTGCATGAGTCACAATCTCAAACCTTCAGTCCCACCACAAGCCAGATGAGAGCCCCATTCACTTCAGCAATGCATCTGCTAGCCTGTACAGCTCCTACTCTGTATGCCTCCTTTTCCAGAATCTGTTCTCATAGCAAATACGAGGGCAAAACTGGTCAAAGTGGGTGAGAAATTCGTTTGGAAGTAATAATGATGGGCAGAAGAGCTCTTGCCCACAAGGTACTGCTGAACCAATGCTTGACAATGTGATGCATATGGGTACTTCGTTATTAACAGGTGCTGCAAAATGCTTATGCTTCTGGCCATTCCTCAACCTCTCTACAGGAAGGCTGGAAGATACTTAACTCCTTTTCCAAGCAGTTTTTCAGGGAAAAAAAAAAAAAAAGCACATCCCTTTTTTCTGATTACATCTTGTCAGTGCACCATTGAGATTTTTTTTTTTTTTTTTTGACTGCATAAAAGAATTAATTCTCTGAGCATCCCCAAAACACGATAACATAATTTCCCTCGTTAGCTCTAATCAGAGGCTTTGGGTTGGGAACTTGGTTTTCTAGGCTGGGAGTCAGGCTGGAAAGGCACTGACAACAGATCTGGAGCCTGGTATGGCATCCCTGATGAGGTTGGGAGAGGGGAAAGCAGTGAGACAGAGCTGTGCTGGGAGCTGTTGGGGTGGGTGTTTGTCTGTGGCATCTCGTGCAGCCCTGCTGGCATTGCTATGAGAAGACAGCGGTGTGGCACAAGGTGCTGTTGAGTGAGTGAGAGAAGATGTCCTGCTGTGCTGTGTGTGATTCATTTTCTTTTGGGCAGCTGCAAGATTCCCAGGAGAATACAGGTGCTGCCCAGGTCTTACATGTGGGCAAGACTCATAGGAATTTTGAGGAACTGCAGGAGAAAGCTGCCCAGCAATTGCCTCTCTTCCTTTCTCCCTTCACATTTTTCCTCACCACTGCTCTCCAAATGCTTGTTCTCGCTGTGTTTAACTTTTAATTGTCCTCTGAATGCTGTCAGAAGTCAAGTCAAGTAGCTCAGTGGTTATGAAGTGCCATTGCCTAGTGGCACCCAGACCTTTCCCTGCCTGCTCAGCCTTTTAAAATGACAGCATTGAAATGCTTTCACCTTTTCTTCTTCTTTGCGGAACTGTAGAAGAATTCTTTGACTACTCCTGTAATCAAAACAAAACAAAAAACCAAAAAAAATCCAATCACGCCTGCTACTTGTTTGCTCTTCAAATGCCCCTGCTGGTTCCCAGTAGTCAGAATTGATTCCCAGGAAGCACCCCCGGAACCAAGGGAGAGATGAGAGATGAGGAGAGAGGTGGAACACGGGGTGCAATGACTTCACTCTGGCGGGTCCTGCCCAGCTCGCACCACATGAGGGCAGTGGTTGCATGCCCAGAGCCAGATCGCTCTCAGGATGAAAGGCCTCAAAAGAGCCGAGCCTCATCTGATCCGTCTCTCAGATCTTTTTATTATTATCGTGTCACATACTCCTAAATTCAAAATATGCTGGGCTTCACAGGATGCTTAACGAGCCTGAGGCACCAAAGGTAATATCTAAAACTAAAACATAGAAGTTAACAGGCCCCTTGCTGGAGTTTAAAGTGAACTATGTTGTCCATTTTAATGGAGAAGACAGTAAAGGCATCACTGCTTTGTGATTTTTGTAATGCAACTTCATCAATTTGCTTAAAAAATAGGAAATGGATTGTGCGCATCTTTCAGGGGTGGGGAGCCAAGCTGTGCTTTTCTAATTTGCAGCTGGGGCTGTCATTTCTTCTATGGTTTTACAGAACTTAGCATAACTTGGACTCAGCCCAGCCGTTGCCCAAAGGCTGTACTTCAGCTGATGTACCTGATAAAAATGGTGGTGTTTTGATTTGTGCCAGATTTCACACTATGTTGGCCCACAGCTTGAAGTGTGACCGTGGTGTCTCATGCTTCGCTCTGCTAAGGTTTTCCTGCTGCACAGTTATGTGCTTAGCTACTTTTCCTGTAAGATTTGGATGCAGATGGCTCCACCCTAGCACCAAAACCAGTTCTAGTGTTCATATAGTCCCACTGGTTTTTTTTTTCATCCTGCTCAGCATTGTCCTGTTGCTCAGAGATTGCTAGAGGTGGATCAGTGCCAACAGCAAGGTGAAAGGGTTGGAGCAGCCTGTCCCAAGGGAGGGTTACCCTACAATTGTGCCTGTCAGGATTGGAGAAGGAGGGTTTCTGCAGGTGAAATCACTCCTTGCCTTGATTTGTTCCACCTGTGTCTCCCTAAGGTCACAGTTCATTTCTGTAATTTGGGTGATACAGCCCACCTGGTTAAGCATTAAATTCCAGATACATTTCGCTCTTTAAAAACAAGATGAGCTTTAATTTTTTTCTCTAGTGGTCTCCACCATAATTAAAGCAGAACATGATCTGCTTTTATGCTTCCTTCTCAGCCTTTTGATCTGCTCAAATGTTGTTTTTCCCCAGGCTTGTTCATGAATGTGCAAGAGGTGGGTTCTGAGCTGAATGACCAGCAGTTGCTGCCTGTGGTTTAGTCTGGCTCAGTGCAAAGAAAATTGTGTGTTTAGGGTGGTATTTAAGTCTGTCTGATTCTGCTCTGATAGATGGCAAAAGATGAGGACAAATTGAATGGCCTCACCTTGAGATAGAAATCACTTGCAGGATCACAGAGGCTTATGTGTGATGAGGCCTGTAGCTGTGATCTGGCCAAACCAATGTTTAAGCAGGGCCACTGAGAACTAGGCACAAGTTGCCATTATCTGAGGAAGCTGTAACCTGATGCCATGGTGAGGGATGTTTTCCCCTCTCCTCTGTGCTGTCTTGTGTCCATGCCCGATCCATGGATGTGTTGGCAGTGAACAGGGCTGGGAGGACACCTGGCCCACTGGCCAGCAGCGCTTTCTGGAGGTCTCTTGCACTGCTGGGGTCTGCCATGTGTGACACTGACTGGCCTCTCTTGTGCTGGCATCCTGCAATGAACAGCCCAGTTCCCCATGCCCTGCAGTGGCCAGCAGTATGGCCTTCCTGTTGGCTATGCCCTGTGTCCCAGTGCTGGACATTTGCTGGCTGTCTGCCACTGCAGCACTTCTCTTGTCAACAACAAGAGACAAAGTTATTTATATATATTTAAATTCCATTTAGCATCCATCAGGCTTAAAAAAAAAAAAAAGAAAAAAATAAAAAATCCTATGACCTCTCTCTTACACAATTGTTTGATAGGAAAATAATTAATTTTGCAATTAAGCTCTGCCCAGAACAAATGATGTAAGAACACTGCGTATGGGCTAAATTAGTGCCTGCTGAGATGCAGCGCCAGCATCTGTCTGGGTTGGTGACACTTATTTTAAGCAGCCAACAGAGGGGAAAGCACACCCTTCCACAATGTTCCTAATGGCCTCATGTCTAGTGGGGACCCACAGAGCACTCAGCACTGTCAGTATGAGCGTGTGCTTCAGTTGTTTGGCAGTGAAAAACACCCCTTCTCCATTTTAAGGGAGTAATTTTAAAAACTAACTTGGTGGCCAGGTGGCCATTGCTTGTGCCTCAAGGGTGTAGAGAGTTCCAGAGAAATTGTTCCTCTGAAACCTGCAAGCCTGGCTGTGCATGGATGTCATGGCTTGCTGCTACTGCCTGCAGAAAGGGTAGCATTGGAGCAGGCTCACTTCAAAGGCAAGTCAAAGGGTGGGAGGGAATTGCACAGACTGTAGAAAGCCTGTTTGTTTCCATGAAGTTTTGTTTTCCCCATGGGAAAGGAGATATTATTTGTCTATTGTAGTTGCTTGTTAACTATGTAATTAGTGGGCCTAGTTTGACCCGCTAGTTTGAACAGTCTTGACTGTTTCTTTTCCTTAGGGACCAGATGCAAAAGACATCTTCATAAATATTTGACAGCTTAAATTTCTTTCAGTCTGGTAAAAAGCTGTTGGTCGACCATCGGGACCTTCCTTAAGTCTGAATCTGATCTGTATAGTTTTGATTATTGCTCTTAGTTTTGTGGGAGAAGAAAGCATTGTCTGCTGTTCTTCAGACATATGCTGGACTATGAGTTTTCAGAAAATGCTGTGTTTTCTGTAGGTCAGGTAACAAGCCATTTTGATATGAGCTTGGGGGCTGGTGTGGGGGACAGAAGGTTCCCCAGTTCCCAGTTGTAGATGCATTTCACCTTTGAAGGATGATTTTGTCTTAACCCGAGGTTAGTGTGCATCATTTGTATCCAAGCTTGCTTTTAAAATTTCTTTGGGGCAGGCTCTGTGCTCAGATGCTAACTCCATAGGTTTAAACTGCCCAGGTAGTAGGAGAGCCTGTTGCTGTCATCAGTGCCTTTGCAGGCGTCAGTGGAATGTCATGTTAGCAAAGCCTAGGTCATGCTACATGGAGCTCATCCTCAAGCTGCTGACATAGTGCTCCAGCCATCAGCGAAGCCATTTGAGAACTTTAATCTTCCCCTGTGAACAGATCTGGGCAAATCATTTTTCAGCATGCTGACCCTATAACCTCTGGCTCCTTAACCCTCTTTTGATGTCCTCAGTATCTGCGACACTTCTGCTGTGTCCACTTCTGATGGTTGGGCTGAAATTGGAATGGACTTAAAGTAGGCATATTGAAAAAAATCTTTTTAAATTAGCTTTTCTGATTTGATATATAAGTAGTGCAGTCCAAAGCAGAGTTGTGTCAAAGTGTGTACCTGACCTTGTAGGACCATGTTAATACTTCAGAGTTACTGAGTTACTAAGGGTGAAAGTGGTGCTGCTGCTGTGGAGCTTGCATCTTTTCTTGCTTCTTGTCTGCTGCTTTGGCATCCTTGCGTCACTGACTGCGGTGCCTGAAGATAATGTCTCTGTTCTTTCTTACTCTTGCAGTCTTCTCAGCAAAGCTGTAGATTGCATGTATTAGAAGATCAGTCTTTTCTCTCTTCCACAGGCACAGTAAGTGCTTCAAGAAGGGTATGTCTAAGCTTACTTTGCAGAGATTTTCCCATGAGTCAGTGCTATTGGCATCCATGTTGCACTTACTTATACGGCTTAGGGCTGAGAAGGTCACTGAGCAGGTCATGGAATCATTAAGGTTGGAACAGTCCTCTAAGATCTCCAAGTCCAACCGTTGACTCACTGCCAACGTGACTGTTAAGCCATGTTCCTCAGTGCCACATCTACTTTCCTCTTGAATACCTCCAGGGACAGTGACTCCACCACACCTCTGGGCAGCCTATGTCACTGCTTCGTTACTTTTTCTGAGAAGTTTTCCCTAATATCCAACCCCCATCTTGCAGCTGGATTTTTTCAGGTTGCTGTAGACTTGTAGATGACCTGGGTCAGCCTAGATCTTGCTCCCTGCTTTCTCGCTGTCTCCTGTGTGGGATGGAGAAAGGACCTGAGGCAATTGGATCTTAATAAAGCATAACGCTGCTTAGCTACAGAAAAGTTTCCTTAGGTTTGGAAGCTTGATGATGCTAAAGAATCCTAATCAAATATACAGCAGAGAAACAGCATTAAGCCACTGGGAGGGCATGTGGTATCATTGACCATTAGCACAGGGAAGAAGTAGAGTCTTTAGTGAGAAAGCAAAGCGGGGGGTATGTTAGTTTACAGGGCAGGCTTTTAAAGTTCAGTGACATGGTTATTTTCCTCTTCAGTTTAGATTTTGGAGAAGTGTTTCTTTTTCTCCCACTTACATTGTTCACTTTGTCTTAAACTTCTTTGATCAAGAAGGCAGGACGTGCAGTGGGTTTTGCTGCCTGCTTGTGAGGAGAGAGTCGGATCTACTTCCTTACTCCCCTGTGCCATGGGCTATTGCAAAGCAACTTTCTGCCCTTATTCCACCTCTACAGGTAGGTGCTGAAGGCATGTTTGCTTCCTGGCAGTGGTGAGAATGAAGATTCTGAAGGGAGATGTGGTATTGGGCTTCACCATGCCTTGATACCATACTGAGAAGACTGGAAGCCCAGTGTGATGAGGTCAAGATGTGCCCTTCGATGTGAGGAAAGCTCAGGGCACTGGCATGCTGAAGTCCTGTTGCCTCCTGACAAACTGAGATGTCCTTTCTTATTGATGTCAATGGACCACAAAGAGTTCGAGTGGACGTTGAAAACCTTGTTTGTGTACTTTCCCCATCTGTCTTCACCTTTTGCAGCTCTTAAGGCCCACAAGCACTGTGGGGTAGTCTGAGTTACTGGCTTCTGGTCTGCATGCCAGCAAAGCTGTGTGCCTTGGCTGCCAGCCCTGTTGCAGCTTTCCTCTTGGTGAGCTCAGAAGCAGCTTGATCTGTGCCTGGTTTGTGCCTGTTTATCTGCTCAGAAGGAAAGGAGAGCCTCATTCCTTGTCTTGACTGTGTTAAAGGAGTCAGGCACATCCATCTTCTGTCCTGTCTCTGGCCACCATGTGTGGAAACTGAGGGAGGTGAATCCCCAACAGTTGTGGAGTAACCAGCTCAGTGAGGAAGTTTCTTCTTGCTCCTAGTAATAAATATCCAGATTAAATGCTGGAGCCTGAGGAGAGGAGTATTCTGATTCTCCAAATGCATTCCTTGTCTTCCTGGATGTTTTGCTGAGGTTTTGGCTGGCCAAAGCCACATGGAGTTGAGTTCCCTGGCTGAATTAGGCACTGTTGTCTTTTGGTTGCTGCTGCTCTTGCGGACACCTCCTGTGCTAGGTCTTGTCCAAGCACCCAGGCAATTGTGAGCCAAACCCAGCATTGCAATGCTTTTGTCTTGCTTTAATTACAGTAGGACACAATCATTAGCAGCATGTTTTTATTTCCATTTGTTCATTCTGGCAGCAAACAAAGGAAGCCATTATCTCAACAAGGGGATGTTTCAGGAAGTGTTACCGTAAATGAAGTTAACAAGACCAGTGCACAAGAGAGTATCACATTCTTTCACAGACAGCAATCCATAATCAGGTTGCTACTCTTTCAAGGGGCTTGCTAGTGAGGGCCACACTCAGGCTGCCCTTTGATCTTGGAGGATCGGTGGATCCTTTACAGACTGATACACTTATCACAGTTTATCTAAGCTGTAGTCCAGGTATCCCTGGAAAGGCATATGACAGGTCTTCAGTGAGAGGAAGTGAGGAAACAAAGTTGGATGGTATCCACCTGCCCTATTTTTGGCAGTAAATTTCTCTTTGGCAAAGCCAGAATAGATCATGCAGAAGACTGAAGATTGGGTTGGATTTGATCTTGGATAATGGTTCTGAACCTTCCCCACTCCCTGAATAGCAATGCAGAACAGACAACGTGCTCTTGAGATGTTCATGCTTCTCTGTCCCTGATAGCCTGGAGCAGCAGCCTCTGTTAACTTTTCTGTGCCTGCTGACTGCAAACAATGTTGCTCTCAAAAGCTGAAGACCTTCCCTTAAAGTTGGTAAAAAAGCACTTAAGCAATAGGATGTTTTTTTGAAACAGTGAAATATTTTCTGAAAGCTCTTTTGTGCAACAATAGAGAAAAATGGCAAGAGGCATGTACACTGCAGGTCTTTCATTCTTGAGATTTCCACTATTTCCTATTCTTCTAATTTTAATGTAAGCCTTTTGATCTTTGCTGTTTGCCCCAAAGCTCTGGGCATTAGGTGAGGTTCTCAACTTTATTTTATAATAAAAATGTAAAAGTTTGTAGCCTTCAGGGATTTGAAAAAAGGTTTTGAAAAAAAAATATGATCATAAAGTTCAAGAAACCAGAGTGCAATTAGGAAAAGCTCAAACATTTATAATTTTCTTTAAAAACCAGAACAAAAACCCTTGTGATTTTTTTTTTAAAGCTGTGATTCTCTGGAGCCTGACACACAATTTTAGAGTATGTGGGGTTGGCAGTGCTGGAAAGGATGATTTTCTTTGCCCAGAAATGTACATGCTTTTGTACTGCAAGTTTTATTTATCCGTTATTTTAACCGTTTCTGTGTTTGTAAACTGGGTGCTTTCTGTGTCTGCACTTCCCTGTGTGGGGTGGGACTGCACCTCTACAGGGCATGATGCTGAGTCCTGTGGAGCCCTGGGTACGTGTGTGGGCCAGCCAGCCTTTTCCAGTTGACCCAAGGAGAGCGATAGCAGGAAGGACTTGTTGCCAAGCATCTCTTGAGGGCTCAGAGGTGGTGGTGGGGTTCACTCTCTTGTTCAGCATGGGTGGCTGGGGAGTTCTCCCCACCTGCCCTCTCTGGGGGCAAAGGACAGGCAAAGGCTATCTTTGTCCCTGTGGCAGATGATAGTCTGCATACCCAATGCAGGTGTGTCTGGCTACATGCTTCATGTCTGCAAACCCGAATCTCAGCTGGGAGAGCCATCTCCTCCTGCAGAATCTGCTGGAGGGCTGCAGCCTCCCTTGAGGGCTTGTGAAAGAAGGGGCTCCTACAGCCTTGAGCTCACTAATGCAGCATGGCGGCAGCCTGTGGCCTTCTGCAGCATCTGTGATTATGAGCATCTCCTAGCCTACTGCACGAGGCTGCTCTGGGTGGCATGGGAAGGGTGGGTGCCCCTTTAGAGCCCCACAGGGATGTGGTGGAGGAGCCAGCCTTCTGCACTGAGCCGCTGTCCCTTGGGCACTGTGCTCCTATATTTTTAGAAAGCACAGTTTGCGTTCCTCAGTGCTAGCTGTGCGTGTCAGCGGCTCTTCACAGTGAACTCTCAGGGCCTGTTCCCTTTGTACTTGAGTGCTGTCCCCCCCCAGTGCTTTTTGCTGTGGTGCTGGGCATGCACTGGGCTCTGGCTGCCTCAATGTGGTGGCCTGTTGTTCAGGCCTGCTGCACTACTTGAAACTAGGCTTGGCACTAGGAACGTTGAAACCCTCCCTGTGTGTGAGGGCTGCTAGTGACCCCAATGGCAGTCACTTCTCCCACTGGAAATGGGGATGAAGGTGGACAGCATCTTATTAGTGAGATGATACCCCCTGAGGAAATGGAGGAGGACAGGAGACACTGCCACAAAGGACTGTTTGCAGGACAGGGGAGGGCAACAGTGAATGGAGCTTTTCTGTGTAGCTGTAGCATGGCCATAGGCCTGGGGAGCTGTGGACAGAGTCATTGGGATAGTTTGGGTGCTGTGGCTTGGCTGGGGTAAGGGATGCAGTACCAGGCTTCGACTTTATCATGTTAACTTTGACAGCTCTCCTCAGAAATTACTTTACTTCCACCGTGCACGCCCATGTTAACATCAGTTACCCATCGTTTTCCACAGAAATAGCTTATTTTAGGGAGCTTGTTTTTCCACCCACCCACTGTAAGCACCTGTGAGTCTTGTGGACGTTGTAAGCCAACCTTGGCTAACCTGTGTGAACTCAGACGAAGCTTTCAGACCTTTGGATGTGTTCACAGTTTCCAAATTGGGCTGAGCGCCTTTCCAAATTGTCAGCCTGACGCCACCCATGCTGATTTATGTTCCCTGAAAAATGCAATTGTAACTATTTCCATTAAGAGAGCCCTCAAAACCGTAAATGGCTTCAAAGTTGTGAAGAATGCATGCCCCGGGCTCCCTACAAATTGCCCCTTGTATTTTCCTGAATTTAGTTGTATCTGGTGCTTCAGCTAAAGAGGTGTTTTTATTTACAACGCATTCACATGTGCTGGGATCACTACCTGCTTTCCCTGACATGGTGCCCACGCTCAGACCCCACCAGAAGTCCTCACCACCACTGAGGTTTCTTATCAGCACTGCTCTCCAGGTAAAGGCTTCTGCTGGCCTGTTCCACTCCTTACTGTCTTTGCTCATCCCCTTTGAAAAGAAGATCTCCCAGGATGGTGTTGTTGTTTATTATGGGTCAGCAGCTTGTTTTGGGCTTTACCGGCAAAGAGAGCACAGTTCTCACATAATTCCTATGACAACACATTTTATTGCAGGCACTGACAAACCCTGGCCCACAGTTAGCATATGAAAGCTGCTGTACAGTGCTGGGTTCACCTACAGAGATATATAAAGGGTAATGATAATGTTGCCCAGAAGGCTAACACATCAAAGGCCAAGGAGCAGTTAAAATGTATTATGAGCTGTTGGCAGTGATTGTGTGGGGTATTAGCATAGTGCTGGTTTGGACGGCTTGAGTAAATGAAAACCCTCTGGATTAATTGGTACACCAAAGAGACCTGGGAGGAAAATGGAGGCTGGTGGAAAATGACAAATACAGGGGAACACGGATAGCCACAGGTCAGCATGCCAAGCTGGGGAACACTGATTAGCAGGCAGCTCCCTGCTGTGTCTGGGGAGCAGGCCAGGCTGCCCCACTGGTGCTGCCATCCTTGCACCCACAGTTGGTTAGAAATGAGACTGACCAGGTGTCTTTTGACACCTGGGTACCACAGAACAGTTTAATTAAATTAATGATGTAGGGGCTGGGAGATAGGGGGAGGCCTTGTTTAGCCTCATAGTGCCTGGTGGCACAGAGCAACTAAAGCTGTGAACCTAAGGATTTATTAGCGAAGAGATTATGGGCTGAATTGAGTGGCAACCAGCATGGAGAATATCAAATGACACAGTTTCACTCTATCGCATAAACCAATATTCCAGCTTCTACTTCATTACTAATTATTCCGTTATATGCAAATAACATCTGAGATAAGGATTACAGCGGCAGGCATGCAAACTCTAATCATACTCTCATTCAAGGAGCAGGACCATCACCTCTCAATCCCCCACCCACCCTAAGTCAGTCTTGCTCTTGCAGATCACTTCTCTGGTGTTTGGGGATAGATACCATGCTGATGCCTGTGAACAAGTGGCATGGGCTGAGGGCTGTTCACCCCTTTCACTCATCCACATTGAAGGGGCAAGGGCAGAAGGTCCTCACTGAACTCAGCAGCTGATCAGAGAGACATTCACCAATGGGTTTTCTTAGGGTTTTCAAAATAATCTACCCGAAGCCAACCTGCCATAACATATGGCTGTATTGGTAATCTCTTCTCTGGGCATCACATGGGGAATTCCTCCTTCTTGCCATGACCTTATTCACTCGCCATCATCTCTGGGAGACTGCACTCTCCTATTGTTAGTTTTAACTAGAACCCTCACGGTCTGTGTTTTTTCTATTCAGTTATGCCAGTCCCTTTGTAATTTGCTTCATTCCCACACCTGCCATCTGAGCTGCACTCTTCGCACATTTGTCTCTTGCACACTCCAGTTATCGTGGGAAGAAAGACACAAGATGGTGGTCCTTCTGGTCATCCACTGATTTACAAGCTCCCTTTCTCTCTGTGTTGTCCTTCCTGTGCACAGAAGAGGCTGCTAGAACCTGGGTGCTGCATGGCCTTCTCCTCATGGCTGTTCAGGTAGAGTGGGGATGGAAAGTAAAATGTGCTAGGGGAGAACTCCGGGGGGGGAGCCTTCTTCTGTCCACTTCCCAAATACACTAAAGAGAAAATTACGTGAGTAAAGAGTTGTCAGAAAGATAGAGAAGTGAAATGCTGTTTGCATCTCGTGTCCCTAGAAGCTAGACTCTCATTGACACAGGTCTGACAGGCTCCCATCTTGTCTCGGATGATACAAAGCATGGCTAGGCTCTGCAGCCTCCGTCACTACCTAACCCACTGTCCTGCTGGCAACATCCTTCCTTTGACAGGAAAATCCTTGTTTTCTGTTTCTGCCAAGGAGAATTGTGGTAGTGCAGGAGAAATGCCAATTTTTTACATCTTTTTTTCTCATGCTGTGAAGGGCATAAGTTTGGCAAAAGGCAGTGGACATCAGCATCACCAGCTTTTTTCTGACATATTTTTGAAAAATTCCTTGCTTTTCTTATAAATCCAAGACTTACGTAAATACTCTGTTTTCAATCTTAAAGCTAAAGGCAGTTATCAATGTTTAAATCTATTTTTAAAATGAGTTGTATTTGGAATCTATGATCTTCAACTGAAGTTTTATAAGTGCTCTCATCCTTGTAAAGAAGAGATCATTTTGCTTTTAGAGACTAATGATAAAGTGCTTTCTGAAGGTAACTGAGCATAGCAGTCTCTTAAATATACTTATTAGGTTATTAAGCATAATGAATAGAGTCCAGTTGCTAATATTAGCTATGCCTTTGCAAGTGAAAAGCACTTTCGGTTAGTTAGACAGCTTCCTATCAAAGAACAAAAATGCACCATTAAAACATATGCAGCTTACTGAATAATCATGTTATTTGTCAGACAAGCAGAAGAATAATCACTGAAGCACTCTCCAAGTGCCAAATTGGGTAATAGACATAATTAGCATCCATTTGATCAGATATGTGCCCATGGTAACAGTCACACACTCACGATCCACATATTAGTACAGCCTTGAAATAATCTTCAAGGGGGGTGATTGCAGCAGAGCACATCTGAAGCTTCACTCAGGAGAATTTTGGAGCATAACTGATATAAATGCATGCTGATTTCCTCTGTTTCTGTGGTGGTTCTTTATTTTTAAAACAATGCATGCTGTGATCTCAAAGGTGATATACTGCTTCCATGAAATGTTGCTGCACTTTTATCCCTAAAAGGAAGAACCCTTAATCATCTCCATCACATTTCAAAGCCTAAAACCTTCCTATATTTAGGGACGTACAACAGCAACTGGCAAGGCTGCTGCAGACTGTTACTAGGAGGTAGGAATGATCATCACCTGGAAGCTGGCCCATCTTACATCCACTCTCATCTCACAGCCCTTCTGGATGTTCTTTTAGGCTGTTACAGGAAGCATGTGAAGACACTGCGAGGACTCAGTGTGAAGATGGATTTTGCGTAAGATCCAGACCTCTGAGAGAGCCTGCAAGTGCTGATCCATTGCCAATCCGCAGGGAATAAGTGGAGCCCAAGAGAGTTTTTTCAGCTGCAGATGCAACATGAGTTGTTCCTGCAGTTTGTATCTATGCATTTTGAGGGCAAATGAATTTGAAAAATTCAGACAGAATTTGGAATAAGCAGAATGAGTTAAGTGTTATTTATGAAAAATGAGAGAAATACGTGTCCTAGCACTGCAACTGTTTATGTCTGGGACTGGTGAGAATTGTTGTTTTGCAGAAATGCTTACTAGGAAGTATGTAAAAGAAGCTTCTTTATCTTAGTGAGGAAAATGCGGGGATGTACAGAAGTGTACCTGGCAAAGACCAGGTTGTAGTAGGGAAACTTAGGGATTGATACCCGGAGTCTGACAGCAGAGGAGTGTGGAGTACACCAGGGAAGTCTTGGCCAGGCTGGGCCAATGGGCTGAAACCTGTGTCTGAAGTTTGGCCGTGTAAACTCTCCCACTGAGGCAAAAGAGTGTGGTGTACCCACATGCAGACACCTTGCCCTGTAGATACAAGTTGGGACTCGGCATCAAGGGGTCCTGTTTGGGAATGTGTAATGAAGTAGGAATCAGCACTGAGGGACTATGCAAAATAAACACTCAGATTTAGGATGGCTGTTGGGGAAAAGTGGTTTATCTCAGGTGTATGGATAAGCACAGAACAACTAAAAGATTTTGATGGGGAAGATTTGGCTGTTGCAAAAGAGGAACGCTTTCTCTAAGGAGTATGTACCACATAGAGCCACACTTAGCAGCCTTCAGCTGGAAGGCAATAATGCTATAAGATTAGCCCTGAGGAGAAGTATTTGGGGGTGTCAGTTGATGAAAGACTCAATGTGAGTTAGCAATGTGCACTTGTAGCTCAGGTCAACTGTATCCTGGATTGCATCAAAAGAAGTGTGACCAGAAGGCCAAGGGAGGTGAGGAACAGGTTACTCATGGGCTGTGGATATTCCATCCTTACAGACATTCAAGGCCAGGCTGACTGGAGTTTTGAGCAATCTGAAATAAATCCCCCTGTTCATTGCAGGAGAGTTGGGCTAGATGACCTTCAAAGTTCCCTTCCAACTCTACAGATTCTATAATTCCATAAGTTATGGCTAGATAGGTAGTCAAATGTTACTAGGTGCAGTGCTAGGATTATACGTGTTGAGGTGAAAAGGGACCTGTGGATCCTTCTTGGGCGTACAGTACACAATTAGGATTTGACTGCCTTTCTTCATACTACTGTGCTATTAACTGCATTGGGGATCTGTAATCCTCAGCAATACCAACTAAGGTCACCGGTCAAAACGCTTTGCAGTGGTTTGTCAGATTCCCACCCAGCTCCCTCTTTTTTCATGGTCACTCTTATAAAGTTGCTCCCCAAAAGAAGGGATTATTCAAACAGTTCTCATTGGCACTCTACTTTATGTCTGAAACAGATTAGACCAAAATTCGTACCTGCCCTAGCTGAGAGAAGAGGACTGGTTTGTGTATGAGCTCTGCAGCAACAGTGGGGATGACATCCTAAGCACTCTATTCTTAAGCTGCTCAGTGAACAGCCACTGCTTGTCTGTGACAGCATAGCATGCTTGCGCTGGGTGCAACCAGATGCTTGAGATCTCCTGTGGCTGAAGGGCATCCTCTGGCCATGGCACATCTATATGGGTGGTGAAAGCAGTCTGGAAAGGGGGCAGGCAACAGGTGTACCTGGTGTGGGTATGCAAGTGAGGGTGCTCATGTGTGCATGTGTATAGGCAATGTTGTTCCTCCCTGTGAGAAGTGATTCTAAGGAGAATATGTGAAATTGTGAATTTCTGCTTCTGTTCTCCAGAACAGAACAAACTGGAGCAAAAAAACTTAGAAAAAAATTGCTTCCTGGAATTAAAACAGTCATGTTCGGAAATGTCTACATGCTCTGTTTTGACATTTTTTTGGATCAAAGTGAAGCATTTTGACGTTTCTGAGGTAGGAATGTTTTGTTTCAATTTGTTGAACTGACATGAAACGTTTCGTTGTAAGTCTGCTTAACATTAAAGTAGGCAGTGCATTTCCTTGGGTTTGGGTCCCATTCTCTCCTCTGGGCTGTGCTCCCTGGGAGCTCTGCCCAGCTCCCATAAGGCTTGGGCAACATCCATGTTGTTCTCAGTAAATGCAGCTCAGCTGCAAGGCCCCATATACAGGAAGGAACAGAGGCCTTTTTGGGAAAGTTCATTTTGAAGTTGAACTCAACTGAAATGAAAAATTTTGGGGGCAGTTTAATCAAAGCACTCAGTTTCAGTTCACCTCCAACAAAACACAGATCTTTTCCGTAGCATCCCCATCTTCCCACAGGCACTTTTTTGTTTTGCAGAAACTGTTTTCTGATTAAAAAAGAAGGAAGTCTCCCAGCGAGTGCCTGCCTAGGTGTCGACAAGGCCTCCATCAGTCAGCTCCCCAGGGCTGCAGGCTGGTCCCTCGCACTTTGCGTCCTGCTGTGTGGCTGAGCAGAGCCCAAAGCAGGCATCTGGGGAAGGCAGAAGAGCCCAGTGAGTGGGGCTCTGTCCTGGCTGGCCCCAAAGGGGAGTAAGGATGAGAGGGCTGAAATAAGAAGAGAGGTTTCTCTGAGAATGATGGCAGATCCCACTCTTTTCTGGAAACAGATGAAGGGTCTCATTGGGATTTCTGAAGAATTTTACCTAAAAACTGCTTCAGTTTGTTCTCAATCAGGCAGGATCCTACTGCTTGCTGTGGGGGATGGCTGAAACCCTCCTCCCCTTTTCCTGGGCAACATCTTCAAAAGATCTCTGATTTTGCTCACCAATCAAGCAATCTCATTTGCAAAACAACTGCAGGAGCCCTGCAAAGCAGAGGGCCCAGTCCTTTGTTTGGAACTGGCTTTGGTGACACAAAGGAGCCATAAAGGTGATGGAGCCGGGGCCTGGGCAGTGGTGTTTCCTGGACTGTGAACACTGGCCTCCCTCCCCCCAGCTGTAATTTCAGACCCTGAACGTAAGGATTTTGCAGGGCAGAGACCAAGGGGAACAAGGTGCATTGCAACTATTCTTAGCTACAAAAATTATTCCTGCCTTGCTTTGAAATCCGAACCAGGGTTCATTTCTCTCCCCCTTCCCCCAGTCTGTTTCCTCTCCTCTTTCATGTACCTATTTGCATAGACTGTCATCGTAAGAATCTCCATTAAAATTGAAAGCCTCCTTCCTGCATGTCACCTCTCACAGCCCCCTTCCGCTTGCCCTGTGTGACTTTTGGAGGGCTGGAGAGCAAAGGTCCTCACTAGCATTGCCTCACCAAGTGTGCATTGCCACGGCCACTCCGTTGCTATAGGGGGATGTCTGTCATCTTGGGAGTGCCAGAGAAGAAAGAGGGAATTATCTTAATTATTTAATGATTGATTAGTATGTATTTATATAGCACTTCAGATCTATGCGTCCTTATGTAAATTGTTTATGAACTGGGAGAGTGGTATAATTCGCTGAATGTCCTCCACTCTTGCTGGTTTCAGTGGGAGAAAAGGGAGGTAGGCAGCTTCCAGGACTTGTCATAATTATGTTATCAAGAGTTTTTGTAGCTTTACTTCAGGAAAACAATTTAAATTTCAGCCTTCTCTTCACATTTTCGTAGGTAGGGTTGCTCAGGTGCCTCCATTACAAAGACCTGTGCTCAGCTGTTCTGCACTTTGGCACATTTCACCCACCTGTGTCCTGACGGTTGGCCCTACCCCACCTCCTCCCTCATCTGCTAACGAGCTGAGGCTGGTTCAAAGCGGGGTGTGAGGTGAGTGCAGACCCCCAGAGCAGCTCTGCTTCATAAAGACCTGAAGAGTCAGGGGTGGCCAGTGTACTGGCTTGCGTGCTTGGGAAATAGGGCTGGAGGCCTAAATGCTTTTGGTGTGAGCTGCTAGGAGCTTCGGAGACCCATACAGCTGATGTGACCTTGGTGTGGAGCCTGACTGTCCTGGTAAGTGCACATACTGGGATGGGCTGAGGCAATAGGGTATAGGCAGCCATTGAAAGCTTGTCTTCCCCATCTGAGGGGCTGCTTCGTGGGAAGGTGGTGGGCTTCTTCCCTTTGTAAGGTCTGTAGGATCATGACTGCAGTGAGGGCGGTTGGCTGGGGGAGTGACAAGTACAGCTGGTGTTTGTGGAAGGACTGCTACCCCCAGTAATGCTCTGCCCAAAGTGTCTTGGACGCTTGGGATGTGCGTTGTTCAGGTGTGATAAGTAAGGCTTGGTTTTCCAGTGGGAGTACAGAATGAATAAGGAGAGTTGGAAAACCAAATAGACATGTCCTGGGTTCACGTGAGTGTTCAGAAGTTATTAAAACCCCATTGATTTCAAGGAATCTCAGGCTCCACAGTCCCTGTGAATCCATCTGCTGCAGAGCAGTCATCCAGTAAGACTGCCTTCACATGTGGCAGCCACCTTTGTGGTTCATTTATGGGGCTTAATTACAAATTGCTGCAGAAAAGTCTATGCTCCAGATAAACTGAGCAGCAGCAGTGCTGGGTTGTTACTCTGTAGTGGTTCAGCACTAGAGGGGGATGTAGCATGTGCTTTCTAGCATGTTTTGTATGGGCATACAACAATGTTTTACAGCAGTGTTTATGAGGAGGCTGGTCTTCAAATTACTGCCATGAAGACTTTCTCTTGCAGGGACAATTTTCTTGCATTGCATGAAAGTGAGGAAGGCTGCCATTTTCCAAGCTGTATAAACTGTGTTTGCAGTCAATGAATTCTTGAAATTTAATGTGTCTTTTGTATAGAGGCTTCAGAACCTAAGTTGATTGTTAGCTATTTTTTTGTCTGATGTGAGCTAGCATTGCAACAGCAAACAGAGGCTGCTTTTTAGCTGGTCCATAGCTAGCTGGAAGGGCCCAAGATCTGCTCCTCTTGCTGTAGTGACACTAAGGGTGCTGTGCCAGAGGGCTGCAGCAGAAGTGTGGCAGTAAGTCCTGTGAGTGGCTGAGGTAAGGCGTGAAGCCAAATCCACCCGGCTCAGCTTGCTCACAGAGTTTCTGCACTTTTCTGTTCTGAGCAGAAATGGCTCTTTGATTTTGCAGACATCCCAGTAATAAAAAACAGTTGTCCACTTCACACACAAGCAAAACATTTAGCAAAAATGCTGCTGCCTCATCGGTATTTTACAAACTTGCACACTGATAAAGCTAGTTGAATTCCTGTTTTCTCATATTTTCCTCCTCCTTACCTCCTATGAGTTTTTCCCATTCTGTGTTTTGCCTCATGATGCAGAATTGTGTTGTTGTGGGGACATGACTTGGCAGCCCTTAACTCAAGGAATTTCTCCTGGTGCGTTGGGGTATGGTAACTTGAGAGAAGAGCAATTTTGCCTATGCATGCCATACAGATGCACAAACAGAGCTTTATGGGCCAAGCACTCCTGTACTGCAGCAGTGCAAATGGCACTTGCTGAAGAAAACTCTCTTTTGGACCAAGGCATAGAGGCTCTCTAATGTGAGTTTCACTCTGCCTATGGCCAGCCTTAGCCCCATGCCCCCCTAGTGCTGTAGATGCTGCACGGGGCTGAGGTTCCCACCTCACACCAAGGGCAATGTTGGCTTGCCAGCAAAGATGTCCCCATTCACATTTCCAGATATAAACTTTTCTTCCCCTACTTACAGAGCCTGTAATTACCTCTTATCCCAGTGCCAGCAATCGTCCATCAGGCATCGTTATTAGCAGAGGGAAAAGAGAAGGGGAGGGAGAGAGAGAGCACCACAAAACTTAATTTAATCACAGCACCCTATGCTCAATTTAACAGACACAACAGCTCCAAATGGGGTCCTGTGCAACGGGAGGGCAGGCGGTGGAGCGTCCCTGGAAAGAATTAATTGTGGATGACAATGTGTAAACAGTGCAGATGAATAGGGCACGCAGGTGTGAGGCACCGGGGCCATCCCGGGGACTTTTTCACACGAATTTCAGCTCCTTCACTGCTGACCTGCTCCTGAAAACGTGATTAGTGTCAGCGTTGGGAAACCATTCAGGGTGTCAGGATTTGGCACATATTAACTAGCCCTGGGGGAGAGAGGGGGGAGTGCCCGGGGGCTATGAAAGGAGGAAGTCTGGCGGGCTGGGGGACTGTTAAAGGAACAGAAAATCCTCGGTGCTGCGAGGTGCTTGGGGGAGGCTGGTCGGGAGTTGCAGCAGAAAGAGCACTTTGAGGCATCCTAGCCCTAACCGAGCTAGGTGGGAAACAAGGCATTGCATCGTGGAATAATTTTCTCTGGTGTCCATCATAAATATTGATGATGTTTATATTACCGACTCTTTCTTGGCTGGGGCTTTTATAGTTCTAGATGCTTTCTCTCAAGAGATGAACATCAAAACAAGCAGGAAAATTAATGACGCAGCAGCACCAGGAACAGGAAATATCTCCTGGGTAACATATGGATGTTATTCAGCATGCAAAGGTCTCTCTTCATCAGTATGTACTCTATATGTAAGGTGATACATACAGACAGGGGGTTGCATAATGGGCCCAATTTACTAAGCATGAGGCTAGGCATTCTTAAATTATGTTTCCTGCTCCAGCCCAGCCCTCTGCATCCAAATGTGAGATCTAAGTGCAGAGAGCAGTTGAGGTTAGCATTTTTTTTCCACTTAAGAGAGTGATATAAAAGGAAGGACAGCACTTAATGTGGGAGGAGAGGTAGACTTCACATTACAACCTGCTTGACCGATATCTCTTCTCGGATGTGGTGCTCAGTGCTACTGAGTGCTACTCAGACTCTCCCACCTCTCAGGGGTTAGAAACACTCAGGAGAGCTGATGCTGAAAGGTATTTCTTCCTGTGAATTGTGTATGTTAGTTCTTTCAAGGTAATTCTTTAGTGTCTCTTCTTGCTAAGGTGAATGTGAAATCTTTTCAGAAGAGTTGATTGTTGCCTCAGATGAATTTTAAGATACTTTCAGTTTTAAGGAAAGGATGTTGCATTTGTAGTACTGCTCTTTCTCAGCACCTGAGCTCTGTGCAGTCGTGCCTGTGCTTGGCTTGTGGCTGCTTGTGCTGTTTTACAGAATCCTCATTGAACAAATTTAAAACACATTTCTACACTGATATTGCATATGAAGTACACTGCCTTAGTGACAAATCCCTCTTTCTTATAAGATCTCCAATAAGTACAAGTATTCTGAGGCTTGCTGAGAAATCAGTGCATGTTGGGACTCTGGGATGTGCCTCAGTGAGCAGAACTGGGCTGGGGTGCAGATGAAGGAGCTGGGCTGCTGAGTACTGTGACTTCTGCAAATTTGTGGAGCAGGTGGAAAGCCCTTCCCAACTGCAAAAACTCTTGCATATCAGCTTGTGAGTGTGGATTGAGTGATGGATTTACTTAGAAAAATCTGAGCAGTGTACATCAGAATTGATATTCCTAAGCTATCATGTAGTTCATATTGCTATTTTTCTTGCTGCTTTTTTAAGACAGAAGCTGGCCTTTTTCAAGCTTAACTTTTTCAAGTTTAACTCATGGCAGACCCATGTGGTGCCTGAGTCATGCCGTCAGGCCCTTCCTACAGCTCCCTGCCAGTGTCATTGTAACGCTGGAGTTCTCCAAAGTGCTCTTAAACTCTTAAGTAACTTATTTTCTTTGTAGCAAGGCTGGAGGACAAGTTACATTCAGAAGAGGTTTCAGCAGAGGACTGGGATGGGAGCTCCAAAATGACAGAGCAATCTCTGCTAGGAAAGAGCTCAGGGCTGATGGCTTCTCTAGGCAAGGTCCAGGTCTCAGACAGATTCTGGACATGTGAGGGGAAGCACAAGTGGGGATATGGTATAAAGGCTGTGAGAGGGAATTCCTTGCTCAATATTCAGGCAAAGGAGAGCTGTCTTGCAGCTTTGTCCCCAGGGGGTCATTAATCTCTCTAGTTTAGCTGGTCTGCTTGCGAGTTGCACTGGTCTGGCTGCAGCACAGCAATGTGGTGGTATGGCAAAAACCAATGGGGAGAGGTTATAAAATGCTCAATTTGCTGGTTTATGGGTGATGTGAGTGACAATGAATGAAATACTGTGGAGCTTCAAGTCAAAATATCTTCCTTTAAGTTAGAGATGTGTTGACAAATTCCAGAAAAACTAAAACTGTATCAAACCTTCAGCCAGAGCTCAGATTATGTAAATACTGAGTAACTTGCTTCTCTTGATGTGTTTTTGAAGTCTGCGTTTACAGCTTCTTCTGGGAGTGCTTTCAGAACTGCTAAGCGCCGCTTTTCAGGGAGGCTCATTGGGTATCCTGCTTCTCCTGACCCATGCCTGCACCGGGCAGTTCTGATTTCTTGGTGTAATTTATCTTCCTGGAAGACACTTTTATTGGGTGTAGAGCCTGAGCTGGAAGGTGCTCTTCTGTCTCAGGAATTTATCTGTATTAACTGAACTGAAAAAACAGAAGAATAGAATGCCACCTGTTATGAGGCAGTTGCTAATGATGCCAGGCCTGGAATAGATACTAACTCAGTGGTGCTGGGATGCCTAGCCTGTCTGTCAGTCCAGGTGTTCACCTGACTTTTGGGTTTTTGATGCTGCTAGCTAGGTTATCTCAGCCGTATCTGCTGTTACTAGTATAGGTACCAGGCCCACTGGCCTGGAGAAATCCTGTTTTCCAGGATGCCCTTGAGGCTATCCAGCTATCTGTGTGGTTCAGTAGTTTCTCATATATGTTCCCCTTAACCACTTAAGAAACTCAGACAGCACCATGAGGGCTGGCTGAAGCTTTTCACAGCTTCTCAGGGAATCACCTCTCACACTCAACTGTCCGTGTGTCATATCCTGTGATCTCCCATGGCCTCCTTGGGTTGCTTAGTATCAGGCTAGGGCCTGGATGCTTTGCCTGTGGTGCTTTTACCATCTGCAGTCCTCCAAGCTGCAGTGTGATTTGCTTGTAGGTAAGCCATAGGAAGACTATTAGTACACTTATTTGACTATGTAAATACAAGCCTTCACTGAAACATCTCTGGGGGCCCAACTTTTTGAGGACATGCAGAAAGAAAGTTAAGGTGGGGGTCATTTCTAAGCAGTTGTATGTTTTGCTTTCCAGCTAATGTGAAAACCCATAGAAGTTTAATAACAAAGAAGGTGGTCGTGAAATGTTTGTGGATGTCCTTGCTTGTTCCTTGGCAAGTCTATGGTATCACCTCTAGTACCCTGAGGGTGGAGGAATAGTTCAGCTTGGTTGTTTCTTTCACACCTCCAAAAATGTGTGAGTTGTCATTTTGGATCTGCTAAGCAGAGCTGGATGTCTGCCCAAACCAAAGCGCTGGACGTGGGAACAGTCAAAGTACTTATGAGATGGACTTCAGGGAGTGGAGGTGAAAGCAGTCAGTTGCAAAGGGGCTGAGCCCTGGTGAGACATTCCTTGTGTCTCTGCTTTTCCCTTGGCTCTCCAGCTCTGCTTTTCTGCTGAGCCTCAGTGGAGCTGACTCCTTCCAGTCAGTCCAGGAGGTATCTTCTCTACTCAAGGCTGTCAGATGAGACGAGGCCACCTGCTGCTGTGCTGCTGGATGCTGAGGGGGCTGTGCCCCAGCAGGCTTTGATTCAGCAGTGCCCACAGCTTTGCTCTCACCCTCCTGCATCTTCCTCTGCACCCTGGTTCCTGCTAGCAACAGCAGACCTTTGTCTGATGCAGCTGAGCACGTAATGTCCTGGAGGCTGGAGCACCTGTGTCTTGCAAGGGAGAAGGCAGGGCCTCCACAGACTGAGCCTTCTTGGCTCTTGGGTGTTAGCACCCCAGAGAGAAGGTGTAATAAAGAACGTGTAAAGCCACAGATGTGACAAATGAGTAGGTAACTCACACCTGAGGTGAGGGTGTCTACTTTAGGTCAGAGTTTTCTGCCATCGAGAATGAAGTGAGGCCATCTCCCAGCTGTCAGAGCTGTAACTTTATCCAATTATTGGCTGCAAATGGGTTGCAAAGCAAGACTGGTTAATCTTTATGCTCTATCAGGACTACAGAATATAAGCAAAGAATTAAATAATATAATTTACATTTAAAAAAAAAAAAAAGCTGAGAAACCTTTTTTTAAATAGAAGCATATTATTTCAGTGAGGGAGGCACTGAAACACCTTGAAACACCTACAAACAGAAATACACAGTAACTTCTGCTCTGCTTAACCACACCAAAGAGCCCTATCCCCTCCATATTTTGAGCACCTTTGTCTCCTTTCACACAGATGAGCAGTGAAGTATTTGGCTAGTTCCCAACTGAGATTGCACGCCCAGGGTTTTACCAAGCTTCACCATGCCAGTGGAGCAAAAAGCTTTGCCTGCTTTGCAAACGCAGGTACCAGTGGGGTGTGCAGCCTTGCTTGGCACAAATGCTTGGCCTCAAAAACTTGGGTGGTTGGTTGTTGGTGGCCAGGTTCTGGGATGGCTGCAGAAAATTTGGCTTAAACTGTTTTGTGAAAAATGTATGGGAGCCAGTCCTCTGACAGTATGTACGTATGTGCTACTCCTGTTCCGCTCTGCCAGCTAGCTCAGCTTATTAAAGAAAGAAGCAACTTCTTTTCTGATTCATGATGCCTGACAATGCATCTCCATCTTTGTTCAGGAGAGATCACTACTGCAGGCAAACAGAGATTATGTTCTATAGAGGACCTGCTGACTTACACAGGTATTCAGGAGCCAAAGACAAAAAGAGACCAATGCTGGCATCTGGCTGCAGTGGTATTACCAGGTCCAAGTAGGTCTACAGGGCACCACTGGTAGGAGCCTCTGTTCTGGAGGCCAGGTGGAAGGAACATCAGGACTCATCCAGTCATTTGAAAGCCACCCTCCCTTAGTTAAAGGAGATGTGTTGCACTTCTAAGCAGAGAATGGCTGTCTTGCTGCTCATGGTGGAGAGCAGTGAGGTTCTGTGCAGCTGGCCAATCCTCACCCTATAAGGCTGGTGTCACTGTCGCCTTCCTGCCCTTTCTCCAACTTGCTGCTGAGGGAGAAGAAGGCTCCTGACTCTGCTGGAGTGGCATGGTAGTGTGTTCCTCTACAGCCCAGGAGCTTTTCTGTATATTCTTGTGAGCCAAGTGGCCCAGGTTATCTCACAGGCAAATTATAGCCCTTGGCTGGCCACTGATCTGCCCCGGGAAGTCCTCTCATTAAGTCTAGTTGCAGGTGCTGTGGGGGCAGCCTTTGGCAGAGCTGTCATACATGAGTGACTCTTGCATCCATCCTCAGTGCAGCTAGGGAATGTCTGAGAATTTGGGAAGCGTTTCTACACATACATGGGAGGAGTGCTTGTACACAAATATATGTCTTATGTGGCTGTATTCCTTTCAACTGATCCAGTAATCCTATTGAAGTGAATGGGTAGTAGGTAAAGCCTACTCAAGGGAGTGACGTTTTGCGTGAGCCTTGTTTCAACAGGCTGAAGCATTTCTCCCACCTCCTTTTATAACTATATTTATATTACACAGTAAGAAAACACTGCATGTGTTTTGGCTCCCTAGCAATGCAAGGAACACATCTCTGTCAGTGTTCCCTGCAGCCTCGGTACCCAAGGAATTGAATAGCAAGCAGCTGTGCTGGGAGGTTTTTGCATCAGCTCCACAAACTAAGCTCTCTCCTCCTGCTCTGCTCCATCCCCAGTGTGCATTACACTTGCCCCAGCTTTGCAGAGATAATTTGCACTCTCCTAGTTCATTAGCTGCTACCCCCTCCTGTCTGTGGGCAAAAAAAAGCCCTTACTGTTCAAAAGAACACATGCAGCAATCATTAATGCTGACCCTAATTGTGCCAATTCAAACCACTCAATAGCTCTAATTAAAACCTCTCTTGTGCAGGGCACTGAACAGTAACAAAACTGTCACCCGGAACAATCAAATCATGGAGTTAAGAATTTTTTTTCCCTGTTGTGTTCAAATGTTGTTGGTGCTGTCGGAGGGTCATCTGAAGGGATTAAGTATGTGGCTTTTGTAGGCTGTGAAGGCGGAGAATATCTAAAAACAACTCATATATTTGGGTCACAGTTTGAAATCAGAAGACCCCAACTCTTTTCCAGGTCTCCTTTCATCCGCTTTACCCACCCCCATGGAGCAAGCAACACCTGCAAAGTAGACAGGCTCTTGGTTATGAGACACATGGATACCACAAGTCAACTTAAACATCTGCAAAGAAGGGGGGTGGGGGGGAAGCCCAGGCGTTCTATCCCTGCAACCTTGTTTCTCAGGGTCCCTGACTACACTTTCCTGTGCACCATAAATAACTCTGCAATTACATTAATTGGTTGCATATTTGTTGACACAGGGGTGGACAAGGGTAGGTTATGGTGGGAGGATTTTTGCTTTCAGTGCAATTTTATACTACTTTCTTCAGATGTCCCTTAATCCCCAGTCTCCCCTCCCCCATAATTTAGGATTCTCATGTCTTCCAGAATAACTTTATAAGCGTGTGGGTGGGAGAGGGGGGAGAAAGAGCGTTAAAATTCATTTGATGATACCCATGCACACACATCTGTTCTGCCGTGTTTCCCCTGCAAAGTCTATCAATCAAAAGCAAAAGGTTGATATGTATCACAGTAGGATATTTCAAAATGCTGGTTGCAGGCGATTGCTGGAAGGTTTTTTTCCTGCACTGAGTTTCTGACAAGGGTCAGGAGGAAGAAGTGGTACACATGTATGCCTGTATTTTTTTTTTTTTTTTTTTTTTTTTTTAGTATATAGCAAAATTAAGAGCAAAATTAGTTACTGCAACTTCAGTATCAGCATCTTTTCCTCTGTTTGTTGTGGAATGTGTTCTGAAGCCCAAATCTGAGAATGCAAGAGCTTGAAAATGCCGTGAGCACTTCTCTATCTGCAGCTGTAGTTGAGATCGTGGCAGGCCCAGATGCTGACTGCACTGTGTAGCTCTGGGTTCAACCCACAGCGTCCCAGTGTTTGGTGTGGGCTACTCAAGTAAGTCTTTCCTTCCAGTGCCTCCTTGGCTCACTTGCTTTTGCTAGCAGCGATCAGAATTGCAGTAAGAAAGTTCACGGCGTGCTATGTTTCATCTTTCCTCCTTTCATCTCCCCTGAACCGCTGTCCCAGCTGAGTACTGGGAGTAGGATGATACCCGTAGAGCCCTGGCAGTCTGCCTTTTCAAACAGCCTGAGTACTTTCTGTTAGAAACCACCTTCGTTGTTTCTTGTTCCGAGCGGCTGCGCGCTGTTACAACATTGCCTTGTCTCAGCGGTGAAGCAGTTTCATTTAGTGATGGGCAGAATAGCCCACATTTATAGTACAGCTTGACTCAGCCTTGAAGTATTTTGCTTTGGTTAGCAACTAAGCTCAAAATCTTGATGTATAAACACACAAACACACGTTCGTTATGTATAGAAGCAATGGGACAAAACTTAAAAATGTTCTCTTGGAAGTGAACAGTCTCTTTCTGTGCAAAATCATGGCAAAGATTGCCATCTGAGCAGATACTTGGAGGGTATGATTGACTTTTCCCAGTTTCTCTCAGACCCTGTGGGTTTCAGTCCAAGGGCCAGCTCTTCTCCAGATGTGGAGGTGCTACAACAGAACATGCGGTGATGCTGGCCCTTTTCTGTCTTAATGTCATCAAAGCAGGATCACAAAGCTAATTTTCAAAAGTAACGTGCTCTCACAATGTGATGAGAAGGAATGAGTGGAACTGGTAGGTAGCGTCCACGTGAGTGCTTTTCAGAGCAAGGTTCATCCAGCAGCATCACTGAAGAGAAGTGTAAGAAGAGGTCTTTGGTGGTTTTACTGTCTGTCAAGGGCCGTGGGAGATAGCTGTACTGCTAATCTCTGGCAATCACTTTGCACAACATACACATGAGGCTCTTACAGATCTTGACACTAGGTCAGGAGGGGGAAATGAGGCATTGAGAGGCTTCTTGACTGGCTCCAGGTCCTTTCAACAAGCCAGCAGTCAGGCTGAGAGCAAACCCTGGGGTCTTAGCATCATCTCTAGCCTCTGGAAAGCATCACCTCTTTTTCTGAGCTGCTTCTCGCCTGTGCTCGTGTGAGAAGCTCTGTCCCTCCCTTATTAGTGAGCTGAGAGTAGAAAATTTCAGTAAAACATACTTTAGTATGGATTCTCATCACTTTCTGTATGGATCTCCCATGGTCTCCCTCTGCCCTTCCGTCTTCATTTCTTGTCCCCATTTTCTAGGCAGCAATGCTTAAGCCTATCCTCTCAACTAAGCTGCTGCGCTTTAATTTTCAACAGGCCCCTGTTGCTCTTGCACCTTGTGTGTGGTCTTTGAATGTTATGTGGCTCGGCAGCTGGGAATAGTGAGTGGGTGGGCAATTTAAAACAGAAAAGACTCTGTATCAGCTCAGGGCTGAGGTTTGAACTCTGCTCAGCTTTGGATACATGTTGCTGGTTCTCAAGGCTGTGATTTAAGTGCAGTTTTGCTGGTGTCAGTGTGAAGCTTAAATCTGCTAAAAAACTGGTTGGAAAGAAAAAACAAACTTTGCCTGTCTGATAACAAGTGTTACTCTTGGCCCTGATGGAAAAACTGTAGGATCAAGGCTTCTTAGGCTTATATCCTGCTGTTTTGTCACCCACTTCGCTCCCCAGTTCAGAAGAAAAAGAACGTCTAACATGAAGCCAAGGCTTCTCTGCTGGAATATGTTTCTGGGATGCTTTCATGCCATCTAAGACACACTTCTGATTTTGAGTTTACTGATGATAAGAATTGTTGATGGAGGAGGGTAGATGAGTAGGTATAATGCTGTGACACAAAATACCTGAATCTGTTTGTCTAAGCATCTCTTTAATGAGACAAATAACTGTGCCCAAGTGACAAAAAAAAAAAAAAAAAAAAAAAAAAAAAAAATCATCCTAATATCATGACTCGCTGTACTCACAGGGCCTGATCCTCAGCTGCTTCCTCCTCTTTTTCCTTCTGTTTGCTCCACTGGGGGATCGCATGGAGTGAAGGTCAGGCAAGAGACCCTGCCTTCCTTGTGCCCTGACATGGTCCCTTCCCACTTCTTTTACACTTTAAATGGTGAGCCCACACCATGTGGACAGCTAGATCTCACACAGGAAAGATTCACCACTCGCTCTCCTTGGCAGTTGCAGCCCAGAGTACCCAGTCCTCAAAATTTCAGTGCTGAGGTATTTCTTTCCCCACCCACTTTCTGTCTATCCCACCCAGGTAGACAGGATGAGCAGAAAGAATCCTTGCCTTGATAAGATTGATAAATGAGGTTGGAACAGAGCTCCTTACTTCTGGACTCCATATGGAGTCCAACCCAACTTCAATCTCATAGCTGACTCAAAATAAAAAAATAATAATAAAAAAAATTGGCAAGTTCCTGAGTACTTTTAAAGATTATAAAGGTTAAAGATATGGTCGATTGGCATTCCTTTTGGAGCCTGAAGTGATATTAATTTACTTCACAAAATTCAAATAAGTATGCAGTGAACATTAGAAATCTGGGGATAGATTACTGGAAGATTCGTTTAATTTTCCAGTGCCACATAAATATCAATGTTTTAAAATTGCTGCACTGGCCTCGCATGGATTCTCAACTTTATATCCTAGAATTTGCAAAACTTCAGTAGGAGTAAAATGGCTAAAAAAGAACATCCCTATTTTCAAGTACTTGGCAAGTTATGTACTAATAGCAGTCTGGTCACTGTGGGGTTTCCATCCTTAAAATAGGCATGTGCTTCAGGACTGTGAAAAATACTACTGTAGCTCAAATGGGCCTCACTGCATCTTGCACTTAGTTGCATTCCTATTTATTTATTTATTCATTGCATAATAAGGCTGGTGTATAGTCAGCAACCTGTTCTGATGGTGGAATAGCAAAAGGGTGTGAAGGTATGGCTGGGGAGTGTGAGCTGACAGACGGGAACTGGTGAGAGGGGAAGGCTTGGCAGTGACAGGGAGTGACCAGGAAAACTATTAGCTGTTTGCTTGCAAATCAAAGAATTCCAACCAGGACTCTTGCAATTTGATATACTTTCCAGAGACAAGATCCACACAGAATTGCTATGTAAAGTATAACGAATAAAGTAGTGGACTCTAGATGAATTTCATGGAAAAATACTTGCTATCTTGTCATATTTTTAGCAAAGCTCTTTGTTCATATATTAGTGAGTAATATTGGCAGATATTCTGCCAAGAGTTTCAAGGATGAAGAGCCCAACAGAATGCTTACTGTCAGGGTTTCTGTTACAATCAGACATGCAGATAATTAGCTTTCAGGAGAAGTTGAGACTCTTGTTGTTGATATAATCCAGCAAGTCCACCCCAAGTCATGTTAGAAGCAGTGTGCTTCTACAAGGGGTAGTGCTGTTAGCAGCCATGCTAACAGTGGGATAGTACTGCAACACTGCCATGTGCTGGAACTTGAGTACTTCCAAATCCAGTAATTCTTTTTTTTCCTTAAATTTCCAGACTCTTATACCTGAAGGTTGTATTCTCTCTCTCCCACTATCCCAATATTCAACCTGTATCGAGATAGTTGGGGAAACGATAACCTACCTAATTTTAGGCTGACTGCACAGACTGCCATCCTGTGGCTTCTATTCCAACCTACGTTGGCTCATGGATGTGCTCAAATGTGGCTCTTCAGTCTTTACTCTAGGCTGCCTTTACGGAGATTTGCAGAGGTTCAGTGTAAAAGAAAAGGATTTTTTGCTGCTGTGGGTCTCAGCAATCCTGCCCTGGCAAGAATGGACAATTCTTGAAATATTATTACTCATATTATTTGATAGAAATAATGTACAAAAATATAGCTCTAAATTCTGCATTGTTACAACTAACAGCAAATCAGACTTGTGGCAAATCCCTCATATTCCTCTTTACTTCTTTTTGACAAAAAGGAGCTAAATTGAGGCCTGCTGTAGAAGTGATTGTAGCATCTGTAGACTTAGGGTAGAAACATTAGCATTAATTTGACTCCTTAAATGTGGTTAGTTCATATGCATTCTTTATTGAAAATGTGAGCAATCATTTCTGCTAAGTATCTGCAGGAGAGGATATATTCTTTGATGGAAGCTGTGGCAGGCAGATCCCATGACAGCTCTGTTGTGGTGCCAGTATTGCTCAAAATAGGACAGCAATCTTCTGAATCTCATCCGAGGACAAGACATGTAGAAGCAAAGGCAAATAGTCGTGGCAATCAAACGTTTCTCCCTGAACAGTTGTCAAGACCACCAATATATACATCTTGTGCGACGGGTTTGCGGCAGTGCATGAGATATGCGTGCGCTATGGCAACAAGATATTAATCACCAACACATATGGGCACATGCTGGGGTAAATCTTCAGCAGTGCAAGCTGTAGGCTGTACCTGCTGCACGCAACAAGCCCCAACGGTGCCGGTCTCAGTGCTACCTCCTGCAGCACCACGTAGCTGAATTCGTTACAGTTGGGCTCACATCTGGCTCAGCAGCATCTAAATGTTGGGTCTGGCCCTTGGTTGCCATGAAGACATGAAGAACAACTACTCATTGTGTGCCCCTCTCTCTTTGTAGTTTTCAGTTAATCACCCTAGGCAAGTTCTTTGCTGGTGAGACACCCATGACTGAGGTGGCACTGTGCCAGCACAGTGCTTGGCACTGCAGCCTTAGGTTGATGGCAGGGAGAAGTCCAAGCACAAGAGGCACTGGGTGCCTCAACAATAGCCTCCTCTTGGCTCATCAGCATGGCATCTCTGCCATGCCACTGATGACAGGCACATCCTACCATATACCAGGTTAGCTGAAGAGCTTAATTTCCAGCAGTTAATGTGATTCACCACTGAACAAAGTAAGTTACTTTCTCTGCTGGTGCCTCTAACACGTGGCTGAACGTCCTCCTGGATGGCTGTTGGGTTCAGTACCGCTGAGTGACATTTAATGGTTGTGTAGCCAGGCTGTGGAGTCCCTTCAGCTCTAGTTTTTGCACTAATGCGGTTACTCTTCACAGAGAAAATATGTGTCGCTATAGAGAAACAGCTGGTTATGGGAATATTTGTCAAGGCTGATGCATGCTTCATGGTTATATACAGCTTGGGCCACAAAGTCGTCAAAGCATTCAGTTACTGGGGATTTCTGGCCTTCACTGCAACTCCTACTAGCTGTTTGACATGGCTGTTGTCAAGGCCATGCAGGCACTGAAACTTAGGTGTCTGGTATGGCTGGTACTCTCTATTAGAAATCAGGAGAACTATCATTTATTTTCATTAAGATAATGAACATTTATTTAGCAGAGAAGTCCTGGTGTCCATGAGTATATCTGTGGAAAATACACTGAAGAAATACAGCCAGATTTAAAGTGCGAGTAGTAAAGAATACATGAGGGCATCACAAGTAGATCAGATGCAAATAAAACTCCCTACAAATTGGAGAGGGGGGTTGCAGGCAAGTGAGATATTGTTATTTGGAGTGGAATTTAACCAAGACTCAACTCTGAGGTGATGCAGTACTTCATGCTATGGTTGGATCCCCACCTCAACAAAACTATGCTAGATTCTGCCTCTTTCCACAGGTGCCAGGTGTGCAGTGGTATAACTTGTCCATGAGGACACTCAGATTTCCCAGCTCTCCTCCACCTCTTCCCCTCAAAGTCTCTGCTCATGTCATGTGGAATGGCAGAATTTCAGGTGTGCATCAGAGAGACTTTGAAATGGAAAATCAGAGGATACCGCAGGCTATGCTGAAGCAGAGTTGGCAAAGTTTTGGACCGGGAGAGCAAAGAGTGGTGAGGGCTAGGACTAAGGTACACCAGTAGGCTTGTGTGGGGCGCTGTGTTTGCAGCTCCAGAGAGATCAGCAAGCCAAGAATAATGAATACTGGCAGAGATCTGTGTGAGTAACAAACGACTTATCCTGCCTAGGCTAGTGACAAAATGTTGCGTACTGACGTTTTAAAATACATATTTAAAAAAAAAAAAAAAAAAAAAAAAAAAGGAAAGATTAAAGCAACCGCTATAGCTAAACACTCTGCTTTGCTCTGATAAGATGCCAGAATTATATGACTTCTACTGTATAACGAGGTTCTTGGTGTGGGCGTAGCAGCCCCTCCCCATACCTAGCGGATACACTCTAGGGAATTTTTACAAGTGTAAGTATTGGCTCTGGTATGGCCATTGAGTAAGGAAAACTAAATATGTTGTATGAAGAAACTACATGTCTCGTGTTTCCAAAAGAGCAGGAGGACACCGTCCCACCAAAAGCTATTATCAGTGCTATGTGCACTGCAATGGCCTCTCATGTACATTAATACATGAAATGCCTGCAACCAAACCCACGCTTGTCCTTTAAAAATGAAGGACTGGATGCAAATGCAGGGATTCCTGAGGAATATCTGTCTCTCAGCTGACAGATGGACAGGGGCTTGGCACTGTCCTCCACCACTGCCCAGGGTCTCTAAATACAGCCAGTTTCCATCGCATGTCTCCAAGTACAGCCAGATTCCGTTGCACTGCCACAGCACTGCTTCTCTCATCAGCTGATCCATCAGACTTGCATTGAGGGCAGGATTCATCCTCTTCAGGCAACTCTTATTTTTTACCCAGATCTTGCCCACAGATGCAGCTCCATTTTCCATGGTCCTGCCCAGGGCTGCACCTATGTGATGTTATGTGATGCAGCACCCATGCTTCCCATTGAGGGCAGGGACACACTGAGTCCCACATGCAGCCTGAAGGGCCTTGGTGTCTTGAGAGACACCAGAACTGACCACAGGATAGTTTTCTAGGTATAAGGTGTGTAACTGAGAGCTGGATCACATCACCTTCTGCATAAGGCCTATAGGTGGTCCTAAGCAATGCGGAGCAATGGTGAGTGTGATCTGGTGTTGTAGTGCTTGGGAAAGCAGTGAGACTCTTCAGGGGCAGATTGCCTGTGTCTGTGGGTGAGTCATACCCTGAACCCTAACAGAAAAGTTCTCTTCTCTGACCTGGTGAGGCCGCACCTGGAGTGCTGTGTGCAGTTCTGGGCTCCCCAATATGAGAAAGAGAGGGAACTTTCACAAAGTCCAGCAGTGGGTCATAAAGATGGTGAGAGGCTTGGAGCATCTCCCTTACAAGGAAATGCTGAGAGCTGGGACTGCTCAGCTGGGAGAAGACAAGGCTGAGAGGGAGGGGATCTTATCAATGCTTACAGTTGGGCAGAAGTCAAGAGGATGGGGCTGGGTTCTTTTTGGTGGACAGGACAAGGGGTAATGGGCACAAACTGAAGCACAGTATGAACACGAGTAAAAACAATTTTACTGTGAAGGTTTAGAGCACGGGATCAGGCTGCCCAGAGAGGTTGTGGTGTCCTCCTCTGGAAATATTCGAAATTCGCCTGGGCACTTTCCTGCGCGACCTGCTGTAGGGGACCGGCTTTAGCATGCAGGGTTGGATTGGTGACCTCCAGAGGTCCCTGCGATTCTGTGATTCCCTGACAGCCTTAAGCTGACGGGGGGGCAGCGGCCGGTGAGCGGAAGAGAGACCAGCCGCTCCTCCGCTGTCGGTGCCAGCGCGGGGCTGCCCCGGCTGCGGCGCTGAGCCTCAGGTGCCGCCCCCGGCTCCAGCTCCGCGCCGCCCGGGGCCAACCTGCACCGCCCGCCTCGCGCCCGGCAGCAGGGCGGAGCGCGGAGCCCCGGCGCCCCGCCATTGGCTCCGGCCCGCGGCGGCTGCGCTGCCATGGGCGCGCTCCCCGCTCCGTGCCGGCCGGCCCCGCCCCGCCGCGGCTTTATAACGGGCATCCCCATGGCCGAGGCGGGTAACCTGCCGCGCCGGGAGGGGCAGAGCCGACCCGGGGTACCGCCCGCCGCCCACGGACGCGCCGCCGCTGGGCCCAGGGGCGGCCGCCCGGGAGAGCAGCCTGCGGTGGCCGCCGAGCTCCGCCGCGCCGCCGCCGCACCTCCGTCGCCCGCCCCGAGGGACGATGCCGCCCCGGGCCTGGCGCGGCGCGGGGGCTCGCCCGTTCCTGCTGGCGCTGCTGCTGGCGCATCTGCCCCAGGGTGGCGGCCACCGGGCCGCGGGGCCCAGGGTAAGTGAGCCGCCCCGCTCCCACCGACACCGGCGGCGCCGCAGGTGGAGCCCCGCGGCGGGTCCCATGTCGAGCGCGCAGCCCCGGGGGCCTCCGCGCTCGGTTGGGTACCAGCGCGGTTGCGGCCGTCGGTGCGGCTGTCCGCTGGGTGCGGGAGGGAGGGAGGGAGGCGTGAGCGGGCCGAGCTTTATGCTGCCCGTCCCGCGGTTAGCACTCCCGTAAGTGCGTAGCTTCGGGACTTTTTCATTACGTTCCCAAGAAGGGATTAAATGAATCCCAGCAATAAAGCTAGATGCCTTCGGCCCAGACTGCTCCCTGTAGGAGTCTAGCTCTGTTTTTTTTTTAATCTGACAATGTCTGTCTCTTGCTGGGGCTGTTAATTTCACTTAGCGTACAATTACACTGCTCTGGGGGAGAAACCCAGCATCTTTTCTAAATATGGTCCTCCCAGTACGCTACCACCGCAGCACCGCGCTGGGGTAGCGGGAGAGCTCTCCGTTAGAGCTGCACACCAGTAGCTGTTCTTCAGCCAAGGCTGCAATAAGGACATAGTTCTGGGTAAGTGGAAAAACTCGATCTCTCTGCAGGCGTGTTGGATGCACTGGCCGTGTGTGCATTCTTGACCCATCAGTTTGAAGTGTTATGAAATGCAGTACTTAATTAACTTTTACCATGGTTAAGCAAGATCAGAAGGCTTTGGAATCCCTACTCAGAATATAACAATAAGGGATTTGAGCACAGTACTCTAGTTTGTTAGAGCTGCTGTTTGACCATGAGGGCAGTTACGTGCTTCTCAGGACTGCAGAAAGCGTGCTGGCTGCTGTGCTGTCCTGGTGTTCAACTATAGCCTCTTTTATGGCCAGATGTGTAACAGCAGCTGTTAGGAAGTGGCAGATTAGATTTAGTGTGTGCCGTAATTCCTCAGGGACCTGTTTTGAAGGATGGGGAACCACTGGGGTGCTCGTGCATGTATCTCTATTAACCTGATAGCAAACCTAAACCTTGAGGCTGGAGCAGAGCCACATTTAAGGAGCTTTGAGGTGATAGGAAAGAGTGACTAGGGCCCTAAACCAGCGCCGGTATCTGAATGCTTTAATGAGGAGCAACTAAAACAAAGAACAAAATAGAAAATCCAATTGGCAGTGCATGCTTGTGCAGTGAACCTGTCTATCAAATGGTTTCCATATAGGCTACTTTTACATATGGTGCTTTACAAGACAGTTTAATTGCTCCATGTACTCTATGTGCTGTGTCATCTTTGGCATGGGAGCTACTTCAGCTCCCTTAATATGGCTCCAAATACAAAAGTCTTCTGATTTACTTGTTGCTTGAAATGATGGGACTGACTTTGCTCTTCCCTCCTTTGTGACTGAGGGGAAAGAGATTGGCTGAAGTGCGCACCACTGTCTGTGGTTCTGCAGTAAGAGCTGCCTTTAAGTTTTAACTTCAGAGCTCTGTAGTGCAAAGCTCTGGACTTCCAGGATGCTCTGTGTGTGAAGCCTCTTTTCATTTTGCCAAGTGATCTGCTTACAAGCATGCAATTTGGCACGCTCATTTGCAACCATGTTGATAGATCCCTGGGCTTAATATCTTCTTGTGATTAGACATTGCCAGTGAAAGTGTTACCCAGTGTAAAGGTGCTCTACTATAGATTCCTGTGCGCATCAGAAAGTTCTGAATTTTTATTATTATTATTTTAATTTTATGATGACTACCAAGAGTTACATCACAATTTCTCGTAAGGACTTGCAATTAGGACTGTAGTCCCCTCAGGAACCCTCCCTGGCAACTGGGGTCAGCGTTCCAGTCCTGGCATCTAATCCTGGAGGCGTTCAAGTGCTATAAGCGATATTTACATGTTCATGCCTTTTCTTTTTTTGCACAGTAGCACTAAAACTACAGTGCATGCAAACTCAAATGCTCTTAAAGGTAAACAGCAGGGAAAGTACTGGCCAGCAAAAGATTTGATGCAAAAAAAGGGAACTGCTCATGTAATCCAACTCTTCTCTTTTTAAGTGAGCAGCAGTGATACTTGACACAAGTTCTTGATCTTTCTCCTTGCATTTCCCCTTTACTACAGCAGTGTTTTGCTAACCTGGGCGACCAGCAGTGTCACTGAATGTGTAAGTAAAGAAGTATGACCTGCTCACAGAATGTCCTGTGTTGGAAGGGGATGCACGAGGGTCCCTGAGTCCAACTCCTGGCTCCATGCAGCACCACCTGGAATTCAAACTCTATGTCTGAGAGTGTTGCCTAAGAGCTCCTTGAGCTCCAGTAGCTTAGAGCCATGCCTACTGCTCTGGGGAGCCTGTCACATGCCCGCAACTCCGGTAAAGAACTTTTCTGTAGTACCTACCTGACTCTTCTCTGACACAACTCCATGTCATTCTTTCAGAGAGTGGAGATCAGCGCTGCCCTTGTGAGAAGCTGTAGGCCATCATGAGGGTTCCCCTCAGCCTCCTCTTTTGCAGGCTGAAAATGGTGAAAAGTTAAGGGTAGCATAGAGAAACAGACAGATGTGTGTTTTTTGTGCCAGTGCAGGAGCAAACTTTCAGGTGAAGTGAGATCACTGTTTGGAGGGAGACAAAGATACAAGAGTAGCTGATACAGGCACTGGCCTGCTGAGGTACCTCTGGCTCTCAGAAGATGTTGTTCAAAGCCTGGTGTTTCCTCTGAAATTAAAGCTGACTATGGATGTGAATCAGTTTAGGCTTGGAAAGCATCAGTGACCTGTAGGGAACATCTAGCTTTTGTACATCTGCTGTGCTGGCAATTAGTAATTGTCCCACGTAAATCCCCATAGGAAGTTGAATGTCTTGGATGCTCTAGAAATAACTTGGAAGTCCAAGGCTATTGTGATTTTCTTCCTTACTTGATAGGCTCTAGGAAAGTGTCTGCTCTGTTAGGCAATTGCTTGATCACTTCTACTCTTGTTGTGCATGTGTGTGTATTTGTGTCTGAAGAATGTTGCCTTGTGGAAAAAAGATAATGAGGCTTTACTTTCTATTCACATTCCCTTCCTGCATGCTTCTTTCTCTCTGTTGGCATGAGATGTGAAATTGTGTGTCAAGCCAAGATTTGTCATTTCTTCTCCTTGACCCCACAGCTTGGCTTGGAAATATAGGGAGCTTGACTGTGCTGGCTCTTTCATCTCCTACCGTGTGATGAATTTGGGTAGCACTCTCTCATGGCATATTAAATAGATCGTGCCACTAAGCTCTATTTTTCCTATCTGGACAATGAATTGTGACCTTTGGCTTTCTAGTTCAGAAAGATAGAGCTGTGTTTCCTGTAGGCTCCCAGCTTTTTGTGTCTGACTCCTGACCATTGCGAACTTGCTCCATTTGTAGCAGAGCTATTAGCGACAGTGATAACAAGTACTAGAATAGGAAAATGGTGGGTGCTTGCAGGAGAAACAGAACGTAACTGCAGCATTCAGAAGCTAGGAACAGCCTCGAACTTGTGGAAAATGGAGGAACTGTACTTCATAAGTGATTGAAGAGAACTAAGAAATGCGAAGGAGAAGCAGTAGCTATAAATTTCTTCCTAGCTTTATGCATGGAAATTCTATATCCCTCCATGATAAAATGATGCTGGCTTGAAATAAGGGGAACTTTCATTGTGGTGATGCTGTAAAGGGAAGACAGTAAATAGTGAAACTCTGAAGGTACCTGCATGTTTCAAAGCCTAAACTGAAGCAGTGTGAACTCCCTTCTACATCTGGTTACTAATTAGAACCTCACAGGAGCACCTTAGTTAAAAAAAAAAAAAAAAAAAAAAAAAAAAAAAAGCTTCAAAGGCTCTTGCAATGCTGCCATTTCCCCTGGAGGCTAAGCAGCCTGGCAAGTCGTGCTGAGGAAACTGTTTGGTTGTGTCCTTACAGCAACACTGCTGGTAGGGCTCTGCAAAGCAGGTGTCCTATGCGTGCTCTACTGAAATTAGGGATAGTGTGTTTTCTTCAGGGTAGGAAGAAATTTGGAGGAAGATGTAAAACAAAAAATACAAGACAAAGGGTTGTGTGTAAAGGATATCTAAAAGAGTGATACTTAGAATGGGCTTTCAGTAACTGAATTTTGGTGCTTGTTTTGAGCTTGGATCATTGTGCTGCAACAATCTAAACTGATGAGTAACAGAGGAAATATTTCAGTGAAGGAATAAGTACTCAAGGCAAGTGCCTAGAAAAGCATCGCCTAACAGGACAGGTTTGTTATTCATAGATTTTGGTTGGAGTTAATTCTGTTCTGTCTCAGTGATAGTTGTTCTTGCCTAAGTAGAAGCTGTAATTATATATAAAACTGTAATAATGATTTTGCTCCCTTTCCTTGTTCATACTTCGACTTTTTATGTTAAGCAGCCAAATCCCTTGCAAAGTATCAAAGAAGCTGATCTGACTTGCTTTTTTAATAAATTATGCAGCTGTGCTGAGAAACAGGATTCATTCTTGTGTGGAGAAGTATTAAAAATTACAGTACATCTCTATTAGAACAGTGGGTCCTGTTCTAAGCAAGAAAGAGTTATAGGATACAACTTGTTCTGTATAGTTTTAGTGTGTTTAAACTGCTTGAGCTTCTGAGTTGGCTTCAAGAATATTTCACTCATGTTAATTACTTCTGCTCCTAATGAAGGATTTCTGGCCAGCAGCAGATTTTATGCAAAAAAGAAACTGCTTGCGTACTTCTGCTGGTGGTGGCAGCAAGCTCTGCAGCTGTGGCACGTCTATAGTGATAGCCTCTTGGGCTAGTTTTCAAGTTTCTAACACAAGTCATGTGCTAAGATAATCTTTGCAACCATCAGTGCAGAACAGATGTTGTCTTGGCTTCTTTTATTTCTAGATGGCCTGAAGCAATTGGTAAGATGACTGTAAACTTCATTTCAGTGGTACAGTAGTGCTGAAATACTAATACTGCTGTTTAAATATCTTAGATGTTCTTATCCTGCCATCTTAAACTAATTGCGACATCACTTTGTTGGGAAAAAACCCCAAACAAAAACTCATTTGTCTCTTACTTGGCTGCTGAATCCTCAGTTCTTCTGAGACTGACATATCCAACAATGTACTTACGTGTTGCACAATAAACTTCTAGCTGACATTAAAGGCTGAATGCTGAGGCAGTACAGGTGAAACTAAAGCTAATCCTGCACATCTGAGAGCTGCTGCACTGACTGTCACACTTGTGTGACAGCCTAAGAGCTTCCCTTTCAGAGATCCATGGGTGGATTCCATGAAGACTCTGGTAACAGTGTCCAGGGATGGTGCAGTGCAGTGGAGCTCACCGCGTGCTTCATGTGTGCGGTGGACAGCTTGCTGCTTTGCTCTGAGGTAAATTTAGCTCAAGCAGAGAAGCGAAAGGTGTAACTTGCAGCTTGAACTGTGAAGCTTCCTTTTTTTTTTTTTTTTTTTTTGTTAGATTACAAGCTTAACTACTATCACAGAATTGATAGAGTTTTAATTTGCTACGCTTCTTTGTAAGAAGTTTTCCACTTGTTAGGTTCTTGCCCAAACAGCACAAGGCTGCCACTGCTGTAAGGGATTTGCTCTGTGCTGGAGCTTTCTGGGTAGCATGTGGTGTCTGTGTGAAATGTTTGTTGCACACAGATTACTGAGGTGTGCTGGCTGTGTATGGAGCTGTCTCCCTCTTCTGACAGACTCTTGCTAACAGTTACTGTTGAGCAGTTTTCGTGTGAAGCCATCTGAATGCGATGGTTTCTGGGCTTGTGTGTGCTGGCAGGGCACTCTGGCTCTTAGGCCCTTCTGGTGGTGGCTGTGTGATAATCTGCTCTGCCTTCTTTCCTGGGAGACTTTGTAGCTATAGGAGAGAAACCGTAGGGAGGAGTAGCTAGTCACACCAGAGTAAAGCCTCCACTCCAAGTGGTGGAAATAACCACCCCACTGTACAAAGGAGTCCTTTGTACATCGCTTCGTGTGGGCATTGGGCGGCTCTTCAGTCTGAGACCAGCCAACCCAGCTCCCTCAGGACCAGGCCCTGCCTTGAAACTGGGCTAATGGCTCCTGTCAGGGATTGTGCTTTATTTATTGCAGTAGGCTCCTGATACAACTTGGTCTTCTATATTAACGCTGTAGATGGTGCATGCTATATTCTTGGGCATTCGAGAAGAATTGTCTGCTTGTCTAAGGAAAACATTGCCTTGCATAGAGCGCCTGCCCACTCATGAATGCAGTCTGTTCTGCAGTGAAGGCAATGAACAATGGCTGTTGTGCTCCCCTACACAAGTTACTCTTAGGGAGACCTGTGCTATCTGATCAAGAGGCTTACACACTGAAAGTGGATCCCTATCGAGTGAGGAGAGATGATGGAGGAAACCAGCTATAGCATGTGAAAGGATTTGCTCTAGTGTGTGTGACCTTTCCAAGACAGTGTGAATATCAAGATTGGCAAGGCCAGCTAGGAGGAACAGGCTTCAATGTGATGTTTTCCATGGCAGCTCCTCTGAGGCAGTGGTGCTTCTGTCTCCAGGGCAGGGGTGTAGAAGTCTCTATAAGCCTAAAGCTGTCCACACTGTCAGTCTCTTCTGTGGTAACCTCCCAGCTGTAGCCTATTTCAGAGCACATGCTTGTCTGCCGGGTTTGTGCATTTTTGCATTGCATTGACATCTGAGCCAGATGCCTTTGTTAACCTTCTGACAGGTGCTCTCATCTAGAGAAGCATAAAACTGTGCAGTGGAGGAGGTGTCAAATGAGGGCAAGCTTGGACTTCAAGTTGAATAATCTTTGGCCAGAGATGGGGAAATAAGACTAGTTATTATAGGAATATACCATTAAAGGTTGACTGGGCTTTGTCAAGTAGCAACCTACTAGTGCTGTTGGTGGATTCTTCTATGCAAGTGGTGTTCTTTCCATGCAGGAGCTGGTAAGAGTTGACAGATAACTTGCTCTGCCATGAGTGTCCAGGAGAACAGTACTGCATAAGTGCAATAGAGTACTATGCTGTTCATGACTTTAGTACAAACCCAGACCTTGTGCCATTGTTTTGTAAACTGGGTTATTTTTTTCTGAAACACCTTGGTATTGACTTGGGAGAAAGAAGCAATCTGCATGCGTCAAACTTTGTGTGTGTGACATGCTAAAAGGGAGGGCTGTCTTATGGATGAGTGAAAGAATCATAGGAAATGGAAGAGGAAGGCAGATAGGAATAAGGAAGATGGGGAGGTAGGACAGATGAAAGAACTTGCTTTCCTGAGGTTGTTCTTGGCCAGTAGTCTATTTAATGATAGTTGGAATCAAATCCAGAGGGAAGTGCTGATCCCTCAAACAGGGAAGAGAGGTTCCAAAATCTTAGTGGGCAGATTTGGTTTCAGAGTTTCTCTTGGCTACCAGACACCAGTTACCATTAGCTGGGTCACAGACTAGAAGGAATGAAGAAAATGTTATCCGTCCCTGTTCTCTTCCCTGCTCTGTGACTGAGATCAATCACTTAAATTGCTAGAGGAAGCCATAGCCTTTCTTTTGATGAAGGAAGTCCAACAGCTGATCTCTGCACTTCCGCTTGCTATGGGGTATTTCACAGTGCTTGCTGTTGTACTTTTCTGGAGTTCCAGAATACTGGGTTAAGGAGTATTTGTCCTCAGTTATACAGAGAGCATGAAGTGTGATATTGTCTGATGCTTCAGTTTGAAATTTAGTGCCTCAGATTTTGATACTCCAACAAATTAGAACCATCCACTGCAGTCTTAATGTGGTGTTTTACAGCAACTGTGAAACTGAGTGGACTTAAGTCTGTTCCTTAAGCTGCAGGTGTGGTTGTGTCTTGCATGGCGGGAAGTGAAGTAAGAATCAAGTAGATAAGAAAGCATGTTCAAGTGAGAACACCTGGTAAAGGTAGTGATATCCTTTAATGTACAACAGGGACATATGATTAGAAAAGCTGTTCAGATGTACACTATCTTTAGATCTTGTTTATCTGTGTACCGGTTTCTTGTCATGGACAGATAGGATGATAATCTTTTTTTGCAGCCCAGGCTCCCTTGTGTAGCAAGGATTAAAGAGCCTACTCTAGTTTGTATATCAAACTGTTTCCCTTCCCATTTCTTTGAAGCTGATTTACATGTAGTCTACACTTAGGCTTAAATAAATACTTGGTGTAATGAGGTACAAACTGAGAACTAAAAAGCCAGAAGCCCCTAGGCGTGATTTCCACGTGGTGGATATTAAGTGAGTTGGGGTTTGTGGATATTGGCCAGGTAAAAGGGTGTCTGAGCCAAGCTACTTCTGATTTGAGTCTAGCTACCATCCAGAATGGCGGTAATGGTGGCTCTTGTCTGAAATTTTGCCTTTGTTTATTGCTCTGCTCTTACGAGTGAGTGGGCAGGTATTGCAGAATTGAATAAGCTGTGTGCAAAAGTAGCTTTCTAAAATTTGTGTCTAGAGTACTAGAGGATAATCTGCTCTGAACTTGTAAAGGAAAGGCAGATTTAATGTCTGTGTGTCTCAGAGAAAGTAAAATGCATCAAAGTCCATGAAGACTGATATCTAAGGGGAACACGGTCAATGTGGGGTTTTTTGGTGGCTGCTTTTTTTTTTTTTTTTTGCTACACAATTCTAGAGATATAGGGATCTGGCGTAAGATAGTATTGCAGCATTGCTGCCATCTGTTGCTGCTGCTGTAATAAACTGTAGCCAGTTGGTTTCTCCATGGTTTTGCTATCATCTCATTTAGATGCAGTGCATCTGAAATGTGCTTGGAAGTTGTCATATGCAGAAAACCATCCTGCTAGTGCTTTAACTTCTGAAAGCTGTTGCTGTAAGATAGGATATCATAAATGCATGTGTACAAGTCCATGGGTTTATGACTGAAAGAGTGTGGTGACCCTGGCTGTTGTACCTAATAGCCTAACGTTATTCTAGAGATTCTATCCTGCAGCTTTATTATCATAGAATGACATGGGTTGAAAAGTACCACAATGATCATCTAATTTCAACTTTCCTGCTATGTGCAGGGTTGCCAACAACTAGACCAGGCTGCCCAGAGCCACATCCAGCCTGGCCTTGAATGCCTCCAGGAATGGGGCATCCACAACCTCCTTGGGCGACCCGTTCCAGTGTGTCAGCACCCTCTGTGTGAAAAACTTCCTCCTGATATCTAACCTAAATATCCCTTGTCTCAGTTTAAAACCATTCCCTCTTGTCCTATCACTATCCACCCTCGTAAATAGCTGTTCCCCCTCCTGTTTATATGTTCCCTTCAACTACTGGAAGGCCACAGTGAGGTCTCCCCAGACCTTCTCTTCTCCAAGCTAAACAAACCCAGTTCCCTCAACCTTTCCTCATAGGAGAGGTGCTCCAGCCCTCTGATTGTTAGTGAAATAGTGAAATCTGAAGTGGTGACAAAGTGGACACTGCCAATCTGAACATTTAAAATATCATGAGTGGGCTACCTAACAATGGGCTCATCCTTTCTGTGATTAAGGGGTAAACATTGGAAGAATTTATTAAGGAGACTGCCAGCATCCCACTGCCTTGCTGCTATCTGTGAGCTGTCTTCCCATCTTTATTATTGCACAAATACAGCCAATGTTTTTAAGACTGGAAATCATATTCTTGGATGTGGGCTTGAAAGTTAAAGCTATCCTCTGCAGCCTTCAGTAATGGTCTGCTGTTTTGAGGCAGGATGCTCTGTCTCTTGCGTTTACTTTGCTCTTCATAATTTAAGCTTGAACTGTGGAAGGGATAGTAGCTGCAGTTTTTTCAGGCATTTACAAAGTGGTCATAAACCTACACTGCTGGGGTTGGCAAAGTTGGTGAAGTTATTCCCCTATTCCCATGGGGAAGTACATTAGCCCAAATTTGTTTCAGATAATCATCTTCAGGGACTTCCAAAGACCTAAGCATTCTCTTTGCAGTGAGTACGTTTTTACATTGAAGCAGACTGGTTCATCCCAAAGCTGTTTGAAGCTTTTGCTGGCTATGGCATCTTAGAAGACTTAGATTTTCCATAGCTGCTAGGTTTTGTCCTTTCTGTTGTCCTGAGGTGACAAATATGCTGTCAGGGAAAACTATCTTGCTAGACTTGAACGGTCCCTTTTTTAAAACTTTGAGAGTTGTTGAAACCTAATTGTGGGAATTTTCTTGATCTTTACTGTTCTATTAACCTATAATCTATCGGTTATGTACACCCAAAAAATCTGGGTTATTTTTAAGGAATCTGATAGTGTCAAGTTAAATGTTTTGTGCATGGTATCAATAGTATGTGTGCCTCTTAAGGGTGAACAAGATGGGGAGTAGGAAACAATGAATGTAGAAACCTGGCTGCTGCTGCTTTTCTTGTCTTTGTCTCAGTGAGAACTGAGTACTGTCTCAATTTCAGGATTTTTATTGCTAACTGTAGATAGCTGAAGGAGTTCCAAACTAAATGGAATGGGAACAAACAGAAGGAAGGTGAGCATTTCTTTACAAAGATACTACCTGAAGCATTTTGGCAGTATTATTGAAACTGCTGCTCATCATTGTGCTGTGGTGAACTATTTGCAGATTTCTAAACGTAAGGCAACTGTAGGATGAAGTCCTGTAACTCATCTGGTCTGTAACACATCAGTTTGTACAGCTACCATGTAGTTGTTAGCTCTTATCCCAGAAAGATGAAGCTATCCTGTTGTTTTGGCATGAAAGCAATTAGGAAAAATCAGTCTCAACTTTCAAGCTGAGTTTTATCTGTAGAGTTAAATTCAGGAAAAACTCTGCAAGTTTAAAAAAAAATAAATCTGTTGATTGTATTTATGTTTTTTATGCTGAATTTGGAACTGAGTGGGAACTGCTGCTCTTGACCTGGAGCATCTCTGGAATGATCCCTTCCTAGTATCCCTTCCTATCTCTAGAATTGACCCAGTTCTGTAAGAAGTACATTTTGAGTTGGAAGATTTGAGATGCTGATCTAGCTTGAATAGTTGGTGTCAGAAATAAACTATTTTTTTCGTAAGTTTGCTGGAACTTTTAAGAATTTACCTAAAGGGCTCCAAGTTGTGCTGGCATAAAAACAAACTAAAAATAAAAAGCTTCCACGATTGCTTCACATAACCCAGGGACTTCCCCCAGGAGCCTCAGACCAGGTGGGGAAGAGTTCAGTAGGAAAATCCCATGCACCTTAGAAAGATTTGATTTTGCTTGAAAAATTAAAAACCACAAACGCTTTTGCTGTTGAATGAAGGATAGTCTCGAATAGAAATCCTAAGTTAGTTATCAGCAGTTCTTTGCTACAGAATGAGAACATGAGTTTCAAAGGCATATCTTTCTCCATATACCAAAAAAAAACCAACCAGTAGGTGCTGTATCAGGGTAATTGGTCTTCTTGCAAGACTTAATACGTTCTCAAGTGCTCTATGCAATCTTACCTCATAATTATTGCTTTTCAAGTTCAGAAAAAGTCCACATCTTGACTTGAAGCAAGGAGACTTAACCATAACTACTTCTCAGTTAAACTTGCTCGTTGTTAGTGTCAGTATAAGCCTTCTGACTAGCTTGCTTCTCATCCATACTCTTGTCAAACTGCTCCAAAACTGTTTCAAAAATGTTCACTGTGTGCCTTGATTCAGGCATGGCAAGGGCTGTGGGAAGACAGTTCTCAGCTTGGTAGTTCTTGCTGAACTCTACCTGGAGATGTTGCTCTGTCAAAGGTGAGGCTTCACTTCTTGTTTCCCTTGGAAATCACTGGGGCAAGCACACTAAGTAAAACTGCACATATATTTTCCAACTGGTGTGCTTTCTTTCCATTTGCTCAGTTTTGATAAACATTTCTCAGTTTTAGAGGAGTAATCAGCTCTTCAGTGCAGTGGAGAATTGCAGCATGTCAGAGCAAAAACTAAAGAGGACTTCAACTTCTGTTTCCTTGTCTTGCACTTCTGTGAAGCCACGGGGAATACAAGCACTTATTCAGGAAGTGCCAGAAGGCAGATGTTAGACATGATGAAGTCACCTCAGATTAAGAGGACAAAGTAGGGCGTTATCTTTGGCTTGACTTTTTGGTTAGTATTTATTAGAAAGCAAGCCTAGGGATTACCACAAACAAACTAAGCCAAGTGCTTCAGCTCTTAGTAGATGGCAAACTACTGTTCATGCATATCCATGTATTTCCTAAGGCAAGCAATTAGGATCAAGTAAGAAGACAGAATCTTGTTAAATCTCATGCCAGTGTTCAGATGGTTAGAACCATTCTTATCTAAAATTGCTGTGGAACTGGCTAGTGAAACAAAAGCCACTAGCAGGTGCTGATGTGAAGATAGAAGTCTCACTCGACATTGGTTTTTTTGTGAAGTGATTGACACCAGTGGTAGGCACTGTTTACAGAAAGCATCTGAATGAAGTCACCACTGGATTCAACAGTGAGATACTAACTGAAGACAGCACTTAAAAATGCTGATACTGCAGCTTGCTCAATTAATGCCCTGTACCGAGGGCATCAATGATTCTTAACAGAGGAAACCTCTTAAAATAGCCAGGAGACAGATTTAGGATGGATTTTTTCTCAGAGTACAGAGTACTTTCTTCTTCATGACCCAGCTCTGCCCTTATTTTTGCTGACAAAGTAGTTGCAGTGTTAGGGTACTAACTGTTTGAAAGCTTTGTCTAGCTGATGTTTGGCTTTTTGTTACTCTTGATCCCTTGGCTTGGAGCTCAGATCCCTGAAGTATCAGGAAGCTTCCAACTACTTCTGGGAGGGACATGCCTGTATTAGTTTTTCCTGGGGTGGAAGTTGATGATACGCATTGTGATCTTGTCCTCAGTTCATTGTGGCTAAAATGTACAGCTGGCCCTTGGGAATCTTTTATAGGGAAACATCTCAAATCTAGTGGTTTATGCAGAGGCTGCTCAGCAGTTTGAATACACTTCTTTCAGATAGTAAGCACTGCAGGAAGTTTCCCTGTGAGTGTGATTCTCCCTTTGGGAGAAGTGTTGGTAGAAATTGAGGAAGATTAGAAAGTCTTTCCACTTTCAAAACTCAAATGACAGTGATTCAACAAACATTACAGGCTTCTAAAGAAGTTGTTAGAGCGCTGCATAAGTAATTGATGAGTGTCTGTCTTAGATGAAGCTTGGAATCCACTGTGATAATTGCAATACAAGCTGTTAGCTAGAAAACAAAAGGCAGATGCTTCTTTATCACTTCAAAATGTCAACAGTTCCCTTGAATATAAGGCAAAGCTCAGAACCAATGACTTGGTGTCAGTCATTATGGCTAGATCAAACTTAAATGTAACTAATAATTTGATTCACTTAATTTCCTCATTCTCCCTCTTGTTTGTTTTACTGGATTATTCATTTATGCCAACTTCTTATGTAGGTTTCAAACTATCCCTGTGTTTCTTGTGTCACTTACATTTTGGTCACATCTAACAACAAGCAAGGTGGTATTAAGCTATTGGCAGGACCAAATGGTATGGGCTGTTCTTAACTGAAGTGTGAGGATGGTGCCTGGAATCTGCAATGTGGAAAAGTTTCTATTTTCCTCCTTGCTGGGAGTGGGTTGACCTTGGCCAATTGCCCACCCAGCTGCTCTCTCACCCTCCCTCAACCTGGCTGCGGGAGAAAAAAGATGAAAAAGATCAGGGGCTGTGATAAAGATGGAACATCACGTAACCAGTTACAGTCAAATCACTGAGTCAAATCACAGCATTGACTTCTTGTTCCCTTATTTTAAAAGAGAAAGAGAGCACACAGTTGTGAAGAAGGAGTGCTATTACTGGTCTTGGTACTGAATAATTCTGAAAAGGAAGCGCCAGGTATTATAACTCGGGCAGCTTAAAAGAGACTTTGTGTAAATTCTGGTGTTCTGCATGCTTGGATGTGGCCCTATGCTTTCCCTTCTTTAGGCATGTTTGGCCCTCACCTTCAGAAAGCCTGGCTAGTTATGTCACTGCTATTCAGTGGGGCAGAGGATCATGATAAAACTCATAAATTAACGCTAGTCTAATTTTATCTCAAAAGCTCAAGTTGCAGATGCTGAAACTTCACAAGCAATGCTGCTACTGCTCCATGGTGGGAAGGAATCTGAAATAATTGAACAGATTTGATATTTAGATCATAGCCTCTGCCCAAAAGCTTGGGTTATTCAGTTAAATATCCTGTATGTCAGAGACCAGCACTGGACTTACTTTGGCACTTATAAGTTACTTGAGAGTAAAACATTTTTGTTTTGAAGTCAGTAATTCCAGTCACAAGCAGACTCCAAACAGAATAGAAACAAACCTTTAAAAGTTTCTAGAATCTGTTGACTTCTCTGTCATCTTAATCTGAGGGTGTAGGCCTTCATCAAATCATCTCCTAAAGCCTAATGAAGGGTATGCCACTGCAGTAATTCACAAGCACTTACTGACCTTACACTTTAAAGCAGCAATAAAATTTTACTTCCCGTCTTATGTTGCTGGCTGCCTTTTGGCAGGGTTCAGTGGAAAGTACAAGTTTTGAGTGAAAAATAAAACAATTATGAAAAATAATGGTCTGTTACAGCTTGAGTTAAGATTGTTGGCTTTTGAGGACAACTGGCAACGAGCTGAGCTGGGTACTTAGAGCTATAATGGCTGCCTGTTTTCAGTCTACTTTTTCCACCTATAAGCAATGATTTATTCTGAATCCATACTGTTGGTTTAGGTTGTAAAGCTCTTGTCCGAGCACATTCTTTGGTTTCCTACTATATGGGTTGAACTGGTTTCTCATTCCTGCTGCAAGCTACAGCTGGGCTCCATGCAGACACGTGCTTCTGTGGCAGAGCTGGCACTGAAATTTTTGCCTGCTAGTCGTGTGGCTGGAGCTGGATTTAGTCATCTGCCTTGGCAGTCAAGTATCAGTGAAGGATAGCTAATGGGGGCAGTCTGGACAGCTCAAGCCTCTTGGTGGAGTCATTGACTTATCTTCAGAACTGAATGGCTTTTAGGTGATAGGAACCTCCCCTTATACAGTAGATCCTGATAGCCAGCTTCTGCTGGCTGTTGGCATGGGTGATGCAAAGCAGCCCTTTTCTGCTCCTGACTCAGCATTTCTAGTTATCAGGAAATTAGAACACATGGAAGTACTTGAGTTGTTTCATTCATGCATGAATTAGGTAAGGCTAGCTTTTGAAACTGCTTCTAACGATACAGCAATTAAAAAAAAATAAATCTGTTCCATGCAACTTATATTTTGGATACTGGGCACTCATAGTGGCTGTACATACATCTCCTGCTTTAGAAACCCGTCGTCTTACCTGCTGCCCAAGGTTGGTTAATTATCTCTTACCATCACCAACAATAGAACTGCTTGACTTCTGTTGGGAATCATATAATATAATCATATCACAAAATGGCTTAGATTGGAAAGGACCTTAAAGATCATCTAGTTCCAGCCGCCTGCCCTGGCCCTCCAACCACCCACTAGATCAGGCTGCCTGGAGCCCTGTCCAACCTGGCTTTGAACACCTCCAAGGATGGGATTATCCGCAGCTTCTCTGGGCAACCTGTATATACTGGATAGGCTTGAAGGATCTGCATGGGAATTTGCTGGGTAGGTAGGATTAATTTCCCATTGTATATGGTGTGTGTCTCAGAGTAGATCACTTATTTGCTAATGTGAAACGAGGAAGACTAGCTCAGTGTGAGAGTAGTTAAGGGTGTCTGTGCTAGAGTTAGCTGAAGGCAAATCTCTTCATTTAACAGAGGAGCACTTTGCTGTACTGAAAGAGCTTTCATAATGTAGATATAACTGAAACTGGAATTACAACAACTTATCTGCTAAAAGGGAAAGCTGTAGATATCTGAAAGAGATCTGATGTGCCTTGTATGTCCCAGCCTTGCCATTATAAATAATTTTATCCTGCCACTTGTTGGTCGGCTTTCCTTTTGTGTCTGGTATAGTGGTGGGGATTAGATCTGACTTGTTTACAAATGTTGTTGAACTGAGCAAGGATGCCCACCTTTGGAAGCAACTGTAGAAAATGCTCTAAATTAGCATACTTTATCATGTTGCTCTCTCACTTTGAAGCGGATGTAGCATGTTGGGGAAGGTGATTTCTCAGACCCTGGCAGAGTTGTCTGTAATGCACCGGAAACTGAATTTTAAAGATGTTTTGGTGGATGGGTTTAGTTCTATGTGTATCCCAACAAGAACCTCTGTCTGAATAAGGGAAGGAAACAGAGTCCTCAGGTATGTATGATGGATTAGATCTAGCCTAGCTAGGGCACACAAATGAATTTGGACTTTTGAGATATACATTCTCTTTACTTTCAAGTTCCATGATCAACCTATGCAAGGTTCTTGTCAACTGCTTTTTATTCTCCTTTGTCAAATAAGTAAGTAGTTGCTTGAAATAGAACAGTGAGCAGATTCAGCTTAGTGCAGGGCTTTCTTGCCTTTGTCTGTTGCCTGTTGTATTTGAATTCAGGAGTGTCAGTTGGCCTTCAGTTCTCCTTGTTTAGTTTTGCAGCATGAGAAAGTGAAAATCTGTCATGGTTGTACGTAAACACAGTATGTTAAGGCATTCACGCTGCAACTGTGAACGGGACACTTGATGGAAATGAGGAAAGTAGGTCTGGAATATTTAGCAACATTGAGCATAGTCTAGAAGAAAAGATAGTGTTCTGTCTGCAGGTGGGGCAGAGAATGCTCCGAAATCCTGCCTGCCTTCCCCCTCCCCCACCATTGGCACCCCCCCCCCCCCCCCAAAAAAAAAAAAAAAAAAAAAAAGAAAAAAAAAAAGCAGACTTGACCAGTTTATTCAGTGGTGTGATGGAATGGGAAGATATGATTTAACGTGTTTTCTGTCCTTCTTTGAAATTGTTGATGTGAACTAAAGGCTGAAGTCTTTCATTAAGGCATCTGTGCAGCAGTAGATAAGGACTTTGGGAAGAGAAAGGCAGTACCAAACTCTGACTTCTCTTGAAAGCGTAGGGCTAGGCCTCTCTCTCACAATGAATCCTATTTTCAGAGCAAATATCAATGCCCTCTAGTGGCTTTAACTGTGCAAGGAATGGCTCTCTGGTTATCAGCAACACCAACCGCTTGCGTCTCATGCAGCTGGAAGAGGTGAGTGAAGGTGTGCATGCTGGTGGCACAACTGCGCTGCACCTCTATGGAAAGGAACAATGGGAAACACCCAGGAAATACTTTCAAACCTGAATTATTTAAATATTGCAGAATGCTCATCATTCCATAAGTGAGATCTGGAGATACTTTTGCCCTTTTAGGTTGGGAATAAATCTTCTCTGGGAAACATGCTGCAGAAGAGATTCAGGGTTTTCTTCTGCAAGAGCCAGAGTTTTTAGAAAAGAATCAAATTCTCAAATGGGGAGTTAGCAAAGACAGATATTCAGAATTGCATAGTGCAGAACTGCCTCAGCAGCATGAAACAAAACCTGATGGTTTGAGGATATGCATACTGTTTTATCTACAGTACAAGAGCAGTGGTAGACTGCTGGGGCTTTTGGTTATTTATATTGGTAAATCGAGTACTGATGTGAGGTCTTAAGAGACAGTTTGGTCCCCTGAAGAAACAGCTCAGCTTTGAATGCTGATGCTTGCATGCTATCATGCTTGTCTTCTTACTTTCAAGGAGTAAAACCTGGTGAATTCAATGTTTGTGTGGCATAGAAGGCAAAAAGGTGTTTGGTGGGATAATTGGCTGTATGAACTTGCTTACTACCAAGGATTAAAACTGCAGTATGCCTCAAGGAGCTTTCAAGATTAGGAACTGCTTGCAAGACTCTTTCTTTTAAACTTGATCTTTAAATTTACTGTGGCTTCTAATAACGTTGTAACAGTTCAATTTTCATTCAGCATGTTGTTGGGGAACATTAATTAGATACTTTAATTCCACTTGGATATTCTGCCTGACCAATGATATAATTAATTGACCACTTGTGCCATTTGAAGTTGTGCATTGGTGTGCAGCACACTGATAAGGTGTCTCAGAGATGGCTTTCTTGTGTGCTTAATCTGAAGTACTTTGAACTGGAAATTGAGCAATTACATTTGGAAACAGCTAATAAAAGCAGTGGAAGTGGTAGGTCAGTAAACTGTATGTGAATGAGCAATGATTGGGTTATGCATGTAGCTTCTGAAGACTTACTCTCATCTAAGTGTGCTTGTAGACTAGAGGATCTCTGTTCTCATAAGCTGCTGAGGTGTTTTAAGCTGGAGAACTCCCAAATAGATTCAGCGTGGCCAAAACGCGACTAAAATGCAATCTTTTTATAGTGTTCTTTGAAGTGCTTTTCCCCAAGCATGTTAAGGCCTTATCCCAAGAACTGAAGGATTTCATATCGCTAGGCTTAGGATCTTGAGTAACACTTCAGTGAGGTAAACAGGAGGCTTGGCAAAGATGTTTTAAGGATACCTTTTCCTACACTAATACAATGGATATATAGCTGCCAAAATACTTGTCTGATCCTGTCTTTCAGAGAGTCCAGTGATTAATTTACTTCAGTAGGAACAGAATAAAGCTTCTGAGCAAACTGAGGGTGGTATCTCTTCTCTCTGTTGTGCCTACTGCCATTTTGTATTTGTCAATTGTAAAACATGAAGTTAGTTTCCTGTGTAATGCTTCTGCACAGACCCAGCTAGATGTCTGAGGAGTTTAGCAGATCTAAACAACTACTTTGTTTTCCATAGTGTGGAACTGTTTAAATAAGAAATATGTAAAACTGAAGAGACATCAGGCTTCTGCACAGGTCTAGAAATAGAACTGTGATTTGTCAGGTGAGGAAATCCTTTAAGGCTCTCAACTGTTGTTTTAACAGGTCTGTACTCTGGTGATAAAGTATTGAATCGGACTCTTCAGCTTCTGATTTTATCATTTTTACTATGCTTGATTGCAGCTGTGTTGCTAAGTTTATCCTGTGAACCTGTTTGATATTGACCTTGGATGCTCCCATGCTAGATACAAAGGAGCAAGACTGAGATGACGAAACAGTTGCTAAAGCTGCCATGCAACTTCTGTAGTTGCTTTGAGCCAGCTGTTTTGGATGCATCTATCAAAGTCTGTTGATGTCCCACAAGGGTTGCACACTTAAGATCTGATATTTTTTTCACTCAATTAATCAGAAGGTGAGCATTTCTCCATGAAAGCAAATTATGTTAGCAATATAAGTATAGTAAAAGTCATTGTCAACAACTAGTATATTGTCCACCAAATTTGCAGGACAGGAATCTTTCAGGAATAATCTGTCAAGCTGTGAATCTTAGTGAGAATTGTTTGTCACATGGGTTGCTTTTCCTGGCTCCTTTCTTGTCTGCACCTAAATTGAGTTTGAAAGGGGGTCTCTGTTTTGTAATGCCTTATGCTTTTCCAGCTCCTAGTTAGGCAGACGAGTGACCTTTTTTCTTTTACAGAGGAACTGCTCTTACATTTCTAGATTTTCATCTGAGAGGAAGTGGCAGTACTGGAATAACACTGAAAATAAACTTGTTCTTCATTTCCTGTCCCAAGGCTTCAGATCTTGCAGGCTTCTAGGGTGATGGGGAAGGATAGTGCCTAGAAGTCCTGTGCTGTGCTACCCTCTGAGTTCCCAAATGGTACTTGGCACTGCTGTAGTTGAGTTGGGGCCATGTTTACACTCAACTTGCCCCAAAAGTGGGGAAATGGAGGGGGAGGAATGTCAAGTATCTTCAACTTGTCACAGGATGTGATCAGGTAACATAAGAGGTTTTTCAGGTCTTTCAAACAATGGGTAAACATGTCAAATGTAATGGAAAGCTCTGGAGTGTTATATGGACTATCTAAGTCTCTCTGTCAAACTTGGAGCATCAGGTTAGTGTTGAATTTCTACTGTTTTGACCTCTTTTCTTTGAGGAGAATGCACCAGCTGTTGGAGGGGAAGCAGGACTTTGAGAGCTAAAAAAGAATAACCTGCTCCCTTCCTACTGAAAGTTAATGTCTTATGGCAAGCTGCTAATAAAGTTATAACTTTTTTTTTTGTTTTGTAAGAAACTGTGTTTGTTACTCCTACAGCTGGGTGGGTCTGAGTCCCAAATTCCACTTGACTCGCAACCCGAAGTTAGTATATGTGCAACTTTTCTAAAAGTCCAAATGAGCTGACAAGACTATGGTAAGAATACTGTGTATTCACTGAGCCCTAGCTTTTCTGCCACCTTTTGTGTGTTTCTTCTTAGTCTTTCCTTGGCAGATGAAAGATCTCTGGCAATGCTAGCGTAGTATCTTGTCTCCAGTGTAATACTTGCTGAAGTAGTGTAAAAGCAGCGACAGGTCGTTGCTTGACACTTCCCTCCTGAATGGCATTCACTGCAGCAGTTGGGTCAAAATAGTATCACCGCTTCATTCACTGCTCTCTAGTGTTGTTCATTCCCCCCATATTAGGTGGCCTCAGCAAGTGTTTCACTGTAGTTAAAAACACTGTTTGCAAGTGAAGCTTGTACTTCCTTCACAGTTGTAGTTGCCAAGAGGTAAGAGTTCTGAGATATGAGTTAACTAAATGCCTTTCTCTGCAGTGGAGCATTATTATACCCATGTCTTAGCTGTGCTTTTGGTGAGTACTATCAGCGTGACCAGAAGCTGGGTGAGAGTAGCTTTCCATGCACCAGGTGCTTGGAGAATTGTGGCAGCTTGTCCTGGCTTTTTTTTTACTGGTTTCTTTTGTAAACTTGACTGAGTTGCCATCTCTGAAGTTTCACCGAAAGTGGGATAATGCCTTTTGTACACGGGTGTGGTGGAGCCTTTTTCTTAGTAAATATGCTGTCATCCACAGATAAAAGAAGTCTTAGAAGTGCAAAACCTCTGAAGCTGCACAGCATGCTTATGATATATCCCCATTAAACAGCTGTTTGGCAATGGCTGCTGCAATTTCCAGTTAATGAGGGACGTTTTCAGACTGGGCCAGGAGAACAGGTGATGTTTTAAACTGATATTTTTAATAAGTCTTCATTTCATAAGAGGCAGTGAAGTATGTATCCTGTTGCATTTGATGAGATCCTGGCCATCCTTGTTTTTAAATGGGATCCCAAATTATATTGCTCAAGCATCGCACATCACCCAGGAGAATCTTTGCCTTAAAATTCAAACAAGAGTAGAGAATATCTGGGTTGTCAACATCATGTTAGGAACAGCAAAGAAACTTCTTCAATATCAACCCCAGAATTCAGTAAAACCTGGAATAAGCTACTCAAGAGTAGCTTATTATTAAGTCTGATATGTCGTCTCTTAAATTTAAGAATGTGAATGTGCTCTGATGTGGTGACAGACCGCTAATACAGCAGTAGAAGTTGCCCGTCCCCTTAATGCTATGCTTCTGCATTCAGGGCCACAGTGCAAAGCATCAAAAGATTGTTCAGTTTCCAGCAAAATGCAGCCAGTGCTGAAAACTATCTGCCAAAGAGTCCTGACAAAAGTTGTCTTAGCAATGCTGTAGATGGCAGTTGTCTCTTGCTGCTTTCTATAATCCTCAGTTATTCTGGGCTGTGTAGTCATAGGCAATAAGTGTCTGAAAGAGAATCCACACTGATTGCTGTATTGGTTTGTTGCAGAAGAACGTGCTTGCCATGTAATGGTTCTTCTGGAATTAGGGAGATAAGAGGTGCATTGTAGATGCTATTTATGAGCTGCCTCAGCATTAGATGTGCTGTCCTCACTGCCTGTAAAATATCTCAGAAGGAAAAACACTTATTTTTGGCATTATTTCCTCTTTATTGTGAAGTGCAAGAACTAAATCTTAGAGAAGATCATAGACAGGGTACTCAGACTGAAAGACTCAAAAAGATAGAGATCATTACTGATAAACTATATTTGGAGTTGGCTAGAGATGAGAGTAATTAAAACATTTTGATGGGCATTATTAGGAAAATTCATAGTCTTAGGAAAGATGTTCACAGTTAAATATTCTGTGACTTTTGTACTAGGCTTTCAATGGATGTTATATGCTTTTCTTTGCCACTCTGTGTGCTGTCCTTTAAGTCTTTATCAGTGTCTTTCCTGATGCTTGGTTTTCATAGCAAGTTTTCTTTGCAGGTATGATACTTCTTCCTAAAATGCTCAGTTTCTACAGGGTGGTATGCAGAGTTGAAACTGCTTGTGGACACTTAGCTTCTGAGGCTAGAATACTAAGTTATTGCCATTTATCGCTGTAAATCAACTCAAGATAGTCAGGTTCTGCAGGGTTTCTCTGGTGTTCTTGTTATATTTTCAATGAGGCTAAATAACCTACCTATCTTTCTCAAGAAAAGCAGATACATGTTGCCTAAGAAAGAGAAGACAAATTTGGCAAGCTGAAGAGGTTGGCGGACTTGAGATCCTCAGTTTTCTCAGGCTAGGACACATTCATTCAGCACTCAAACCTGGTGCAAACGGTTCAGTGCATAGGGTAAAAAGTCTAGAGCTCGGAGCACAGTTCTTCTGATAGTGAGCATAATAGTAAGCCCCTCTTAGCCACAGACTAAGCTCCTTGTTAAATTTCCTTGCTTCTATGCAACTTCTTAAGGGGATTGTTTCCTGTGCAAATATCTATGATTTCTTGACTACTGGTTTTGTTCTGTAATACCTGACTCTACAAAAATTGAAAGCTTTTTCTCTATGGGTAAACAGTATCCTTTGTGCACAATGACATAGTTAAAAGGTAATGCGAATGTGCAGCTCAGTAGGTCTAAAGAAGATATATTGTAGAAGCCCATGATAAATTGTTTGTTAGGTGACTTCAAACAGGTTTTTTGTGATACTTCTGCAGTGCAAATACTTAGAGTATTTGTGCTGTGACAGATTTCTTGTGTTTATGCATGCTGTATTCCACTTGGTGAAACGAGGCTGTGTGAGTGGGAAGAGCAATGTTCAGTGCTGTTCAGTACTGCTGATTGTCTTATGAGGAGGAGGAGAACTGGTGTAAGCCTGAGAGTTGCAGACTTTATCAGAAAATACAATTGTGCTGGGGGAATAATTATAAATGGGAAATGGAGTAAGATACCTGGGGACAAGACACTGGTTAGAAGTCACAGGAAGACTGAAGTGTAGCTGTTAGGTAGGCCTCTATCCATGCATTGCTTGCATTAATTCATCTTGGTACAACAGCCTTGGATAGCTGTTACTGTGCGTGTTGGCCCTCTTTTATTGGGGTGCACTGGCTAACAAGATGAGATGAAGGTGAGCAGTTCAGTGTGGATCATCTAGTTGGGAAGCTGTCCCATGGAACTGACAGCAGCAGTAGAGCTGTCCCAAGCCAGTAATGGTACCTTCGTGTCTAAGCTGCTTAGTGTTGCATGGGAAGAACTTTATGTGAAAGCAATGTTTATCTTAAACTGCTTATCCTGTTAAAATACACTTCTGCTTATGTAGGAAAAAAGATGGAGGGGAAAACAGGATTAACTATTAACACTTTTTGGTGTGTGTTTTGTTTGTTATTGATACATATCTACTATGCACCTAATGAATCTGCGTGAATTACTACCTCTTGAACAATATGGTCCAACTGTAAAATGCTGCAAAGACTAACTACTGACTTTTGTATTTTCCTATAGCAAGCAACCTTCTGATTGTTGAGCTTAAAAGCGGTCTTTTAGAACCTTATTTTTGTAGAGTGGTATTCTGGAGGAGGAACAACATTGCTGTTGCTTTGATTTGCTGTAAGTATTTGATCCTTTCTATATTTCTATCCTTTCTGGATAGAAATATTGAATCAGAGTGTCATAATTTTGCAGAATGTTCAGGCCCCATAAGTAAATTATCATTTGAAGGCCACATTAATACAATGTCTTTCAAACAAATTGACATCTCCCTAAATTCATACTGCTTATACTGAGTTTATGCAGGAGTACTATGTTTCTGTTTCTGGGCCGGTATCACTTCAAGTTGAATGGTTTTTTTTGTTTGTTTTTTGGTTCTGTTTTGTTTTTTAATAAAGTATTTAACCATCTGAAGCATTACATGCATTCAGAGCTGCTCAGTTGAGAGGACAAATTTGAGTAAAAAAATGTTTTAGGGCCATTGTCATTAGTCCTTGATAACCTGTGATTCAGGGTGACTAGTTGCATCGCTAAGCATCTCTCCAGCTTTGTTTCCTGATCTTTAGGAATTCATTCAGAAGCAGATTTTTATGGACTCATACTTACATTTTGGGTAGTTCTGAAGAAACTTCTTTCTATGGTTAATGATATACTCAGGTCTTGTTTGAGGATTTCTTGTAAAAATTTCTGTGTAGAAGACCATCTGTTGCTTGCAAACCTGGTATTCACCCAATTTAGAGCACATTAAGTGACTCTCTTTTAAGAAAAGAGCTCAGTTGAAGATCTCTGCTCTGAGGCAGTCTTCATATTCTGACAGAATCAAATTCTGGGCACAGACATGGAGAATGATTAAATGAGCAAGGTATATGAATTTGCCTGCTGGAGCCAAAGATTTCTGTCAGCCTCTTTGCGTGCAAACTTTAGAGCTTCCCTCCCTTAAACCTTGCTCACAGGTGTTCAAAATCTGGCTCTGGCTTTACCTATTGAAACTTTCCCTCCCTTTTACCTAGGGATTAATGATGACTAAATTACCCTGCAAACTTTTCTAAGAAGTTTGTGTTGGGCTCCGTTGAGAAATGAGGAAATTCCAGTGGTGGGGGGAGAGGGAAGAAGAAAGCTGCTTGGCAGAGGCTTCACAGCCAGGCTTGGGAACTGCAAGAAGTTCTAGTCCTGTGTGAGCTATAACATACCTTTACTCTTAGCAGGTTTTGAATAAGAAAAGTAGCTGAATCCAGAAGTGAATTCTCTACAGGACAACTTGCTGTTGTTTTCAAACATTTTGTATTTTCTTAAGGATAATTTGCTTAATTTTTTTTTTTTCTTTTTTTTTTTCAGGCAATGCTAATGCTTTCTTGTCACTGTCCTGATACTCAAATGTAACTGTATTTTGTGGTGCTTCTAAGAAATCTTTGCATGAAACTAAGCTGCTGCTACCATGTCAAGTGGCCAACACTAGGTGATACCCAGAGGCTTATTAGGGAAAGGAGACAAAGCTACTCAGACTTTGTCCTGTCACAGAAATATAATGAAAACCAAATCTGTTTTATGGGCCCACAATTTTTCTTCCAGTATGATGGTTCAAAAACTGGACAACATTTGGACTGGCTTACTTATGACTTACCTCTCTACAGCCTAGATTCAGAGTCTTGTGAAAACAAAACAAAATGCTGGCTAAAATATACAGCTCAAGTAATTGAACTGTAACTGGTAAAAGAAGATTGGGGATTGAAATTCAAGTGATAGAAAAGGATTACTGAGTACAATTAAAGCTTTTGAGAATTTGGGTAATAATTTCCTCTTCCTATTTGCATTCTGAATGAAAAACTGGCTAATGAAGTAGTATGGGTTTCTAAGTGGCACTGAGATGAGAGGGAAGATCTAGGAAGCTGCTTAAGTTGTGAATCAGAGAGGAGAAGCTGGAACAATAAAGAGGGATGGGAATGAACCAGCAGGTCGGTATGCAATTAAACCTGGTAAGAAGATGCTTGGTGCATGAGCTGGTAAGCTGGTAATGATATTTATATCTCTAAAATGTAAGTATAACTGCTAATGAAAAAATCTTTCAAAGGCAGTTATGGGATTGGTCATTCTGTGCACAAGAGCTTGCATTCTTTGAGGGGAGGAGCAGACATGGCTCTTTTCTGCTTTAATGTTTTCCCAAAGATTTCAGTATTTTCTGAGAAGGTACTGGAAGAAAGCTGATTTAAGTGTGTAGGACTTGTCTGAATCTAGAAGGTTGAATCTGAGGAGGAGCAAAGGCCAGGAGTGAGAACCTAGGAGATCTGGATACAAGGCTTGAGTACAGAAATGTGCTACTTGCAAGTCAGGATGGACATTAATGAGCAGGCTGTTTCAGTCATGCTAATATCTATACCATATTTCAGTCTTCAAGGGTCAGTAAAATCTTATAGCTAGGCCAAGTATGCAATTATTTCTTGTGCACCAAAAACCAATTTTTATGTAACCATTCAATTTCTTAAAACAGACGTTTTAAGAGACAGGTCTCAGTTGAACTAAACTGATCTAGAATTTGCTTGGAGTCCTATCAAGCAATATAAAAGTGAGTTTTGCTAATTCTTTCCTTCCTGTTTGTATGGCTAAATCTTGCTGGATTCATTTCAAAACTTGATTTCTTCCTCCAATTATCTCCTCCTGATATTGGACCAAAAAACTTGTAAGAGGTATATGTGACTCAACATGTTTCCTCAGACAGCAGCTGTCTTCACAAACAGTTCATCCTGGAAAGGTTGCTGAGCTGAGGGGAGAGGAAAATATGTAGCTTTTGTCTGTTTTTCACTTTCCTCCCTCCCTGAACTTCCACCACAACAGGCTACTCCTCAGCCAGAAATCCCCAGAAAGCTAATTGCCTGGATGCTACTGCCACCTGACTTGAGGCTATTTAAATATCACAAAGCTGTTTTGTGGGTGTGGATGACTACAATCACAGACTAGGTTTTTGTCTCTCTCAGCTAGCATCTGCAGTACTTAATAGCTGTAGTGCCTAGAGCTCTCCTGAGGCTTACTTTTGAGCAGGGTGAGGGAGCATGATTTTCTAGTGTCTTACTCATTTAGATGAGAAAGAACTCATCCTGTAATTGATAGATGGGTGGCTATAGGCAGACAGAAGAAGGGAAGAGAAATACTTCATCTCCCTTGTTCCCTGCTAATGTACTAGTTTGCCTGCTACACTCTCAAGCAGTGCAGTACCACCTGAGCTGAGCAGTAAGTACCCTGCCCTTCTTTTATGATATTCAGAGACAAAGCCAGACCTGCTGCTTCTAAATATTTCTACTGGTGCCACTTTGTTCTTTCTGGGTTCATCTTTGTATAGGGCACAGTCCAGGCTATTGGCAAGGTGGGGCATACTCTCCAAATGAGAAGAATGACCTTAATCTTTGGGATCAGAAAAGCAAACTCCTTCAAGTGAGATCAAACCCACCAGCTTCATATGTTCTAGGAGGTGTGAAGAAAGAAATCTGTTCTCCCTTATGTGGAGGAAACTCCCGGTGCTCTTCCAGGTGTGGTGGTGACAGGATCACTAATTACTCTTCATAGTTCAAAGAAGTCACAAGAAAAAAGTGTATGCAGCAGCTGGTGTCACATGCTGCTTTAAGTCTGTCAACTAAAAATGTAACTTTGGTCTTTGTCCACTTTGAGAAGTCCAACCAGTGAGCCTGTGTATGTGTTTGTACTGAGGCCAGGTCTTAGACCAGACTGAAAGAGATCCAGAAAATCTGAGGAATCCAGATAAAGCCACGGCTGTTTTGCCATAGCTTTCTCAATAACATGCCCTGAAAAGGAAGATGAGAGAGTGCAGCGATCTTGCCAATTATGTGTGTCAAGGATTTATTATGCAAAGGTTTCATATTTGCTTATATTAAGACTGATACCCTACTCCCTTCAGGGAAGCAGGCAGCAGAAATAGACCAATATGTACATTAGTAGTGGGGGTTTTTTTGTGTGTGTTTGCTTTTTTTTTTTTTTTTTTTTTTAAACTTCCATTGGAGGCACAAATCATTAGCACAAAGTTAACTGAGCACTTCCAGAACCCCAGTGAGTGGTGCAATTGATTGGAGGAAAGTTAACCTTAGGAGTTCCATGTGAATTTGGACTAGACATGGCTACTTCTATAAGAAATTGACACTCTGGATGGAAGAGCTCTTGTTTGAAGGTATGCCACTAGCCTGGACAGCTTTTGACTCTGAGGATCTTAGTACAGCCCTTGTATTTAAGAGTCAACTTGAAATGCTCTAAAACTTAGTTCTGCAGAAAGCGAGGAAATTAAGTCTGTCACTAACAAAAAGGAATCTTCATAAGCATTCTGCAGCTCCCCACCTAAGTGTGAAAAATAGTTCAGTGTCTCTGGAATCAACCTTTCCTCTAAGCTGAAAGCAAACAGATACTAAAATAAACAATTCCATAGTACAAAAATGTAAAAAAGCTGTCAAATTGAGAGAGTGAACAGCCTGTATGAAGATCAGTCATTCTCTAATGTCGTTCTGCTTGGATGTGGGGATTAAGTATTTGTATAACATAGTGGGGTGAGGGAAAGGGATGCAATATCATGGAAAAGGAATGTTATATCTTACTGTGGAAGCTCATAACAATGACCTAGTGCAGCATAAAGACACCTGTAAATGCTTCTGCTTTCAAAGACATCTCTATCCTTGCTTTCTCTTCCATATATTAACAACTCAGGAGTCTTAGAACTGCAATGCTCTAAGGTTAGCGATGACTCTTGTAGATGTCTTTGAGAGGGCTGCTGTTTGGAACATTTTACAAACCACATTTGTCACTTCAGTACTGGAAATGTTCTTAACCTATGTGAACAGAGTGTCAAGCTAATGAAATGGAAGCATTTCTTAATAGCTCAGTATCATAGAATCGCCAAGGTTGGAAAAGATCTCCAAGATCATCTAGTACTTCTGTTCACCTACCACCAGTATTTCCCCACTGTCCCTCAGTACAACATCTTAGCATTTCTTGAACACCTCCATGGACGGTGACTCAACCACCTCCCTTGGCAGCCCATGCAAGCGCCTGACCACTCTTTCAGAGAAGAATTTTATTTCTAATAGCCAACCTGAACCTCCCCTGGCACAACTGAGGGCTGTTCTCTCTAGCCCTATCACTGTTACCTGGGATAAGAGGCTGACCTCCACCTTGCCACAGCCTTCATTCAGATAGCTGTAGGTTTCTGCTATAAGGTTTCTGCTGAGCTTCCTCTTCTCCAAACTGCAGTCCCAGTTCCCTCAGCTACTCCTCATAAGACTTGTGCTGCAGAGCCCTCACCAGCTTCATTGCCTTTCTTTGGACATGCTATGGGGCCTCAGTGTCTTTCTTGTAGTGAGGGTCCCTGAACTGAGCAGGGTACTTGAGGTGTGGCCTCACCAGAGCTGTGTACAGGAGGAGGATCACTTCTTTGTTTCAGATGGTAACACTGTTTCTGATACAGGCCAGGATATCATTAACCTTGGCTACCTGGAGGCACTCTGGCTGGTGTTTAACTGAGTGTCAACCAATGCTCCTAAGTCCATTTCTTCCACACAATCTTTCAGCCATTCTGCCCCAAGCCTGTAGTGTTGCCTGGGGTTGATGAGGCTGAAGTGCAGGATAGGATCCAGCACTTGGTCTTGTTGAACTTCACCCCACTGGCCTCACTTCAGCGATCCAGTCTGTCCAGATTGCTCTGTAGGGCCTTCTTACTTCCATGCTGCAAACTTAGTGAGGGTAAACTCAGTTCTACCATCCCGGTCATCAATGAAGTTATTAAACAGGACAGGCCCCATTACTGACCCCTGGGGAATACCACTCATGACCAGTTGCCAGCTGGTTAGAATTCCATTCACCACCACTCACTGGATCCAGCTTATCCAGACAGTTTTTTTTACCTAGCAAAGGGTGTACCTGTCTAAGCGTTGGGCTGCAAGCTTCTCCTGGAGGAAATTGTGGGAGACAGTGTCAAAGGTTTTGCTGGAGTCTATGTAGGCTCCATCAACAGTCTTTGCATCATCCAGCAGGCAGGTAACTCAATCATAGAGAGAGATCAGCTTGGTCAAGTAGGACCTAACTTTCATGAACCCACATTGGCTGGGCCCGACCCCTTGGTTGTCCTGTTCATAGCATCTGATTTCCCTTAAGATAATCTGCTGCATAACCTTTCCTGGTATTGAGGTCAGGCTGACAGGCCTGTAGTTCCTCAGATCCTCCATACAAACTTTCTGTAGAAGGGAGTTATGTTGGCAAGCCTTTGACCCTCTGGGACCTCCCCAGTTCAGCAGAAACATTGATAGATGGTAGAAAGTGGCTTGACAATCATCTCTGCCAGCTTTCTCAGCACTCTTGGGTGAATCCCATCTGGTCACTGGCATCTTACTCCCAAGCTTTCAAAAGGTATATAAACTGTATACTTGAATAGGATAGAAAAGCTTGCATGCTAACAATTTGCCAGTTTGAAATGGCATTGCCTGGTGTGTAGTAAGCAGCAGTACAATAGCTATACTAATGTTTGATTTGTTTTTAATTTCTTCAAGTTTCTGATCAGCATCTAAGTTACTGCTGCAACTCTGATGAGAGAGATGTGTAACTGTAAAGGAATCCTGTCTGCAGAAATTAAAAAAAAATATTTACTCATTGTGTACACTAACACATTCCTGAACGTTGTCTGTTGCTGACAGCAGATGATGGAATTAAAGCTAATGAGGATCCTTTGTTTTTTGCCTAGCATAAGCGTTCTATCTTAGAACTGTCTCTAGCTTATTCAACTCCTGAAGCAGCTAGTACATCTTGCTCTGTTGTGGAAAGTTTATTGTATATTTAGATGGTCATATTAAGTAATATTTTTGAGGTGAGAACAAATAATTAAATCTTCATACTGGCAAAATTGAAGTTTGTGCCCTGTGCCTTCCACTCACAACAAGTTCTTCCATTTGTGGTCCAGAAAGGCTTCAGCAATGGGGAAAGCTTCTCTGCTACTGCCTGTGGTGTGCCAAGAAGTTTTGACTGACAGTCCAAGGAAGCATTTTCCACCATTATTCATACAGAGCAGAGGGCTAAACTCTGCTGGTGATTGCCCCCTATACAACTGAAGGAAGCATTTGGTTTAAATGTAGGAGGAAAGATGAGAAATGTTGTAAACACTGTAAAATACAATGCAAACAGAGATGCAGAATGAAGAAACAAAACAATGACTCTTTCCCTTAAAGAGTTTGGGGAAATATTTTTTTTTTCTTTTTTCTGACTTTTTACAGGAGTTTCAGTTATGTTTCATACACCCTTTCCTGATTCTTTACCTCTTGCTTTAAATTCCTGGCTGGCATATTTCTTTTCTTGCTAAACAGGACTATTTTATTGTGAATTTAAACCTTGCCTTTGATGAATGCATCCGTTTATGTCAGTGTAGAATTCACTGAGATAGATTTGGCATTTGGAGCAGTAAGTGTTAAAAGGTGAAAGGCAGGAGCCTTACAATGACAAAAGCACCTTATTGGAGGGCTATTCTGAGGACTCTATGCTGATCTGCTCAAGCAAGAGTTGAGATTGCTGAATGGTATGTACTTAAATGTTATCATTTGATTTGTAAAGCTGAGTCTCTGAAAGCACCTTTCTGCAGCTCACACATTGACAATCTGAAAGCCAAATAGTTGCTTGTGTGATTAGACTGTGGATGTAACTACTGCAGTGCTTCATAGGAGGAGCAAAGAGGATATCATAGCTATTCACCAAACAGTTAGTACTTTTACTGAGAATGTATCTTTACTATTGCTTCTTAATCCATAGACTGAAAGTCGGGGAATGAGACAGCCTTTAAGATACTAGGAGAAAATCTCTTTGAGAACTCTGGAACAAGGCTGGTCATAAATCTGAGAAAAATATTACTTTCATAGCGCTGACAAAATGAGCTGCTCTGTATTTAATAAGAAAACATGATATTCTGTAATTAAGAAGGCGAAGTTCCTCTTTCTTTTCTTCAGTTTCACTGATTTTGATACTTTAGAGGAGAACTGGAGTAAATAAAGGTGACCTCCTGTATTACTCTGTGTAACTGTTGGGGTGAGAACCCAGATGCAGAAGTAGATCTTCTGTGGAAGGAGACAGGTAAGAGAGCTTCAGAAGCATTGATCCTGGAGTGTTGATGATAGTGCGTATAAAGTCAAATGGAAGTCAAACGGAATGTGGCGAGCCTCTTGGTACAGCCACCTTCCCCTGAGTTTGGTTCATCATGGCTTTTGGATAACATGAATGTACATGTAGATAACAAAAGTATAATCTTTAATGTTCACGGTACCTTCTTTTTCAATATCCCTCCCATGCAATGGAATGCCAGATCTGGCATTCAGTTAGTGTACCTCTACTGATGGGCAGCCAGCCCTCGCTGGGTTTTGAACTAATGAGCTCAGCTATTTCTAATATCTGTGTCTTGATTCTGCTGTTGGCAGCAGTAACAACTATAATGGAGGCTGGATGCCAACTTCAATTTGAATGCCTCTTTCAGTGTTATAGGAGAACTGATTTAAGAAGAACTGAAACATGTAGGGCTGTGGAGTTTTAATGGGTGGCATTTTCAATCCTGGAAAATCTACAAGAACAAAACTGTATTTCTTACAGTACCCTTGTATAATTCTGTTTTCATTTTCCTCAACTCTAAAGATATGGCTATCAAGCTGTGCCTGTAAAACTGGTTAAGCCTCACTTTTTCTCATGTGATGATCTGCTAGCAGAGTACAGCACTTTGAGGAATTGTAGTTCTCTATATACACCTGTCTTGTTTACAGTTATAATATGTAATGCATATGGCTAATCACTGAAATGAGATTGGCAGTGGTAAAGACTAGATAGTGGCTATTTTTCTTGTTTTGCCAATTTGGGATATTTAGAAAGCTTATCAGCTGATAGAGAAACTCAATTTAGAACAGGTGCCCTGCTTGTATAGCAATAACACTGAGGAAGGAAAGGGAAAAAGTACTTTTTGTTTAGTATGAGACTGCTTAGGAGAAGGATTTGAATGACTTGATATCAGGTGATGCAGACAAATTGTAAGGACTTTTGGATTGAAGGAGAAGTCATTTGTAGCTGGCAGGCTACTAATGGAAACTTGGACTGTGTTTACTTCACATAGATCATTCATTTGAGAGTGCTTCAAAAAAACTTGGTTATAATCAGACATGCTTGCAGTTACTGTGCATCCTTACAGTACAGAACAGATGTGTGTAAGAAACTTATTTGAAATGAAGAATCCTCTACTCTTTGAAACAAGTTTGGAACAAGGAAGAAGAGTTGCACTGTTCAGTACAATGTAGTGAAAAGTAATATTGGGAAAACTTCCATTAGTATTTTTGAAACAAGTTCATGAAAAGGGTCTCACACTTGTTCTTGAGCAGTAATAGGTCCCACAAAGATTCTAATGGAATTATTGGGAAGGAAGTAAATATAGACAGAGAGGAGGAGTACTATGGAATATACAGCTGGATCTCATTAGGTGAATTTCTGTCTTTCTCAGCTTGCTTATTCTGTCCGCAGTACTCCCAGCTCTTTCAGAAGGCAAAAAGGGGATTCCTAGGGCTAACTGTAGCCATTTCTACTGGAGGGAGTACAACGCAGAAAATGAGCTCAGGAAATTATTCCTTCATAGCTACTTTCTGCACCTACGTGGGAAGTTTAATCATCAGAACTCTGCAAAGTCTGAAGCTGACGTGAAGTTTGTTGTATGGTGAAGGGTGAGAAAGCATGTACTTGAGTCTCCTACTTGATTCAGGAGAGTCCAGAGGCAAGAGAATTTGCTCCAGATCATGGGGAGCCTATTCAGTGGTTTAAGGCACAAAAACTTTCCTGTGTAAGGATAGGGAATGCTTTCCACAAAAGTCTTACTTGAGAAACTGCCCTCTATTTAACTATACAACTTCTATTCTGCTGCTTTCCTGAGACTTGAGATTCTATACACTATTACAGTAGAATAGTTAACTTTTCACTTTCTAGTGACAGCACAGTTATAATCCTGCTGTACTTGCTGGGGAAAAGAACAGCCTCAGCTATCATGACAAACTAAAGTAGGGGATATGGCTCCTAAAAGGAGGCTAACTTGGCGAAAGTTGTACAGTATGATGTTTTGAAGTCTGCTTTTGTTTTTGAGTTATGCAGAAGACGACTCCTAAACCAGACAGTAATACAGATTATTAAACAATGCAATTTATTACAGACAACATTCCACCTTTAAGTCAATGGAAGATTTGCCATTGTTTCCTTTGGGACAAGAAATTCATTGCTTGACTATGCAAACATCTGGATTTTCTATCTGGTTCAATGTTATATATAGTAGCACAGCTAATGAGAAGAAGCTAGTCCAAGTTAAACATACCTCCTCTTGTCAATGTGTTTGACAAATTAAATTTAATCTCAAATTTGTTCTAGGCTTGTGTGTCATCTTGGCTACAAGAATAATCTGACTATGAGCGTGAGCTTTGACAGAAGCTGAAGTAATGTTATTTCAAAGGAATTAAATCAGATTCTACTTTAATATTGCCAAACTAGAAAGGTTTAGAAATCATGTTAGAATTATAAAATAAAAACTTCTGTTCAAGTGTTATGTTCTAGAGATTTGTTTTCTTCCAGTTGATCAGCGTACTGATCTGTGATCCAACTACTGATCTAATATGCTGCAACAAGCTCGATATTTATCAAACTGAAGAGACTTTTATACACATACCTGTATCTCCTTTTGAAAAAATTCTGTGGAAGAGGAAAGGATTATTTAAAAAGCTTAAATGAAGTTCTTTATGTCTTAGTATGTGGCATTTTCCTTCCCACAAATGAACTTTAGTTAAACGATTCTACTTACTGCATAACCTTGCACCTTGATAGTAAAAGAGACTGCTTTAAAAATTTACTCTCATGCTGTAATGGCTTTTTCTTGTTTAATTTCTGAAGACAAAACCAACCAAACAACAGAAACAAGAAAAACGTACACAGCCACCCCCTGCAAAACAACAACCCAACAAACAAAAAGCTCAGTAGAGCGTTTCTGGGACTGGTCAAATTTTGAGGCTTTTCTACTCAGCTATTTGTTGTAGGTGAGCCCTTAGACAATTTCCTTGGCTCTAGTTCTTCATCTTCTACAAGCTCAGTACAGCTTCTGCAACATATTTTCTTCACAAGCCGACTCCCCAGACCAAAGTATTATTTCCATAGCTAGAAGTCTTCTAGCAGATGAAGCATGATGCTTGAGCTCTCTCCTTCCTTGTGGGGGCTTGCACAGAATAAAAATTGAGGGAGAGGGTGAATGACTGCAAAAACAAGATTTCCAGCCTGTAAAGGGAAAAAAACTGTCTTTAATTGAACTCCTACAAATACATACACAGAGTTTGTCTGCTTTGTGGTTTGATCACATATGTTTGCCCAGCATTCACCATCCTCAAGCATGCAGGCTGTGTGCTTTGAACCCATTCTTGTTTGCACAGCTGGGGGCCCGGGGTTGAAACATAAGTGGTGCTTTAACTTAGGCTAGAACTCTTTGCAGGTGGGATGATTCAAGGAATAAAAGTGCTGCAGTGTCCTTCTCTTAAGTCCTCCCTGTCTGAGAATGGAGCAGGGCCATTTTAAAATTTGTTGGGAATGCTTGAAGTTGGGGTATGAAACTGTAAGGAGGCAGAAAGTACCCATTCAGAGTCTGAACTTATTGATATATAGATCATTGAGAAACTTGGGTTTAAAAACTTATCTGCCTGGTTGAAAATGAAGTACGTATTTCCAAAAAGGGATTATTAAAATCAGTTAATCCTTCTTCCCACCACAATACACAGCTGTTTTTGCAGGAAGCTGCCTTTGAAAGTTCTTGCTTTTTTTTTCTATCTGCTAGATAAGATCTGAGGCTGAAGCCCCTACTTAGCTACTGGGAGCTGTGGTGGCTCTGGATGGCTGACATCTACATGCACGTGAGGGATACTGCAAACCATGATGGTCCCATCCCTGCCAGAGTTTTAAAAGCTTTCAGATTTTCTTTCTATGTTTCTAGAAGCCAAACGTTTTGATTCTCTGGCTTAGAGCAGGGTCATCGACACCTTCGAGGGCTGCTAGGTTCCATGGCAGGAAACCTGGCTAAGATCCCAAACTTGTGGCTGGAGTTGAAGTTCTTGGGCCCTATAGGCAGCCTGCCATGGGGCTTAAAGTCTAGCCATGATTAAAACAGGGACTTGGCTCCAGTTCTTCCTCCTGTATGGTTGGTTGCACCAGTTTGGAGCTTGAAACCAAGGCATAAATCTGTAAGGTTAAAACTAGGAAATGTTGAAATGATGCTTTCCAACAACAACAGAAGTGTCCAGAAGTTTATAGTCTCTTCTAATGTATAAAATGGTATGGTTTTCCTGGGGAATTCTCCCTGGGAAGGACTGGCTCATTTGTACTTAAGACAGGCCAGTCTGAGTGCTTAGACAAATGGGTGACTGCACACCTAGATTGATCGCTTTTTCCAAGGGTATATTCTAGAGGGTCTTTAAAGTTGAAGTCTGCCGAAACTGGAATAGGGCATTGCGTATTCTGTTTCCTCTATCTCTTTACTCCTCATTAATTTAGGCAGCAGCCTGCACTACTGCTGTGAAATAAAGCTGCTAACCAGCTGAGGCACCTCTGGTTTGATCTGCAGTGGACACTTTTCTTTTAGATTTGTTTTTTAATAGACTTCCAGTTTCTCATGTTCCTGTCACTTGTGTCCCTTGCTCCTTCTTTTCCTTGAAACTTTGCTAAAGCGCTTTGCGCCGTGGCCATTTCTTGCCATCCCTATCACAAAGGGCTGTGCTGTTCTGTTTGTGCTTATAATGTACCCAGATGGTGAATAGAATGAGTGACCACCAAGCTCATTTTCACTTGTGGGGTCAGACCTTTCTCGGCTAAATAACACAAGTGTTCCCAGCTGCTGTGCAGCTGCAGGGAGTCTGCTTTCCTTCACAAGCATTAAAAACCCTTTAATCAGTGTTTGTTGTTTGTCAGCAGTGGTGTTGAGGTGTGGAGAAAAAGAACAGATATGCTTTGTTGGCAAAGTTAACTTTATTTTGACCTCTTATCTTTCCTTTTTCTTTTCAAGTCTGAAGAAGCAGAAAGTAGTTTGGGAAGTGGTTTCTGCAAGCACCTGTGTAAATGTATTTGCTAAAGGAGGAGGTTTATGTCCTTATTCAGATACAGCATTTGACATGAAATGATGCTCTGAGAACTGCAGTGAACTCTTTAGAGCAGGGTCTCAAACTGATTGGTGTTGGAACAGGGCAGGATCCTTTAAAGTAAGCAAATACTGTGAAAATGTATTGTTGCCTCGTTCTAATGTTACTTATGCTAATTTTATTATAGAGTCTGTGTTTAACAAATACCATTTAAATATGATCAATTACAACATTTTCCTAGAAAATAGATTCTACCAGCTAGTTTTTGTGCCTTTTGTTATTGCTGTTTGTTTTGTTTTCGTTTCTGCTTCTAATAGTTCTTCTCCCTTGGAGGGAAGGGGAGGAGAGAAAAGGACTGATAAGCCCAGTAACACCCTTTCCAGTCCCATTTGTTTTGCATGTCATCTGATCTGAAGGAAATGAGAACACAGGTATCGAGAAGAGGCTTCGAGAAATCTCAGAGCTAAGATAACGATTTCCCTATTCTTTCTGGGTGAGGCTTTGGAATGGCTAGTGCTGCACATTTTTTTGCAGGGTTGCTTTTTCCTTGGCTGCAGAACTGCTTACATGGTGTGCCTGTGCACGTGTAGAGCACCCAGTATACCTCCACATGTGCTGAACATCCCGTTGTTTGCAAAGCCTGCTTGTGTGGGAGCCCCGAGGCTGTTAGGACTTTGATTCTAGATTCAAGAGTTATAGGACAGTCTGTGTGAAAAGTCTGATACATAATCTCCTCTCTGAAGGGAACAGAGATTTGTGGGGGTGCTATAGTGATGCCGGTGGGGTTGGTGGCCAGGCCTTGTGGGCAGCATGTCTGCCTTGCTCATGGCCTTCCCTGTCCCAGTGGTGCCTCCTGTTGCAGCCAAGGGCTCTCTGGGAGCTGCGTCCTGCTCACTCAGCGGGGAGGAAGGACTGGAAACAAGGAACTTGTGAATTGTAGTCCTAGCTGTGACAGTGATAGATTTGAGTGCTCTCCCATTTGTTCGCTGTCCCAAGTGGGCACACACGTTTCAGCATTCATCCAAGCGTTTTTCTGCTGTACATTGCTGAGGCTGCTAACAAAGGAGCATTCTTGGAGAGGCAAAATGCTAGAAAGAAAATATCCCGCCTGTGCTGGGGGGGGATGAGCACTCAAGATAACTGTTACCTTAAGTATCCGTGGATGGACTGTGTTGGTGATTGCTTGTGTTACATGACCACCTCTAGAAATGGTGGATAAAGAGCTGCCATTTTGTTATCTGAAAGCTGCCAAGCAGAGATGAAGGCTTAGAGCCATGGTGGAGCAGGTGTCCTGACAGAGGTGGGTTTGAGCCTTTAGCAATGCCTGCGGGGGGATGCAGCCTTGCTGGCAGTTCTAGCTGTTCACGTGGACCCTGATCAGACAGGCACAATCCTGGATCCTTCTGGAAGTTAATGCAAACTTTGCTATTAAAATCTAGTTGAACAAAACAAGCACCATCTTGTGCAGCTACATAAACCATAAACTTTTTTGGCAAGGCAGGTGTGGCATCTTCAGTGCCTGGAAAGCACCTAACATGTTGTGTGGGCTCCCTGCTGTAATCCAAATTACAAATGCTAAAAAGGCTTTGATATATATATTTTTTTAGGTGGTTCTTGGCTTCATTTGGGTAGGCAAGGACTTCATAGAGACTGCATTGGGGCACTCTGCATGTTTCCTCAGGCCCTCGTAATTAATCAATGTCAAGCTGTTCCTTCTCATCCCTCTGTGAGGAGGCACACATGGAAAGCTGTTCCATAGCCCTAGGTTCAGCTCATTTGTATTGGCTGCCTGAGAGGGGCATTGTGTTCCTTATCCATGCCCTCTCTGGGAGCAGAAGCAGTCCTATCCCATAAGGCCCTCTGGCAAGTATTGTGGTGCAGGCAGCAGGATGCTTAGGTGAGTTTTCAATATGTTTGCGATATGATTTGATGGTGGAAAATTATGTTCTGTTTTTTGGTGCTCCTCTGGATAGCTCTGGTACATGGAACTCAGTTTTTGGTGAAAGGAGTTTGCAAAAGTGACTTCATGCTGATAGCTCAAGCCCTCAGTCATGATAAATGACAAATATGCCTATCCTTCTGAAGCAGAGTGGCTTCTGTGTTTTACTGAATGCTTAACCACAGCATGTGTACTGAGCTGTGCTGTCAGGCTCTTCTGCTTTTAAAGTCTGTTTACATAGACAGCTGAAAAGCTTTGCAAGTCTGTCACAGTCTCTGACATTACACACTGGGAGGACTCTTCAGCATCACCAGTCTGCTGCCTGTTGATGTATGTTTAGAGACACTGGGGATCTTTGCACCTCAGGAGCTACAGAAAACATGGCATGAAATTACTAGAGTAATTTCAAGCTAACTTCTGGTAGACAAGAACTGGGCAAAAATCTGGTCCGGTTTTACAGTGTTTTTATAGTCTAGTCCAGGTCTCTATAAACCATTTAAAATTGCCTTCAGGTTTAAATTTTCCAATTTCCCATTTGGAACAGGTGTTGCCAGGTTATAGAAAGCGTTGCAGAAAGGGAACAAAAACATTTAAAAAACTCTGCTGTTACAAATTTTGGCAAATCTGACAGATGAGAATTGGAAAAAAAAAAGTTTGCCCCACCCAAGTTAAAACAAGTGCAGACCTTGCTTACTTTTCCCAGCTGTCAGATTTTAATAGGGTTCTTAGTAACGCATGAGTCTTCAAAAGACCCACCAGTATAGGGCTAATATGTTTTCATATGAAAATATTCAATTTCTCAATTGTTTTTCATCTTGCTTAATTGAGAGGGAGAATGAGAGCAAAGAAATTTTTTTTAAATGTCAAAAAACAAATTTCTGAGATGCACATTGCTGGAGTGGTTAAAAACCATCCCAAACTAGGCTTCAGGCAATGTTTTTTCAGCAGCTTTAACCTCAAAGCATGGAGCAGACAGCTTTGTAGGCAACTGTAACACCAAGGTGATTATGGCAGTGACTCACACTTCCCTGTAAGGCATCCAGCTATCAACACACTTGGAGAGTGTGGCTTTGTGCATGCAAGCATGGTGTCAGTCAGTGCCCACTTGCCAGCCAGCTCCAAACTGCAGAGCTCTTAAGTGGTTTGACAGCGTGCTGGGATCATGGTGTGTCAGAGAGCAGCTCTGGTTCCCTCGGGCTTGAGAGAGGCTTTAGAGATGGAGCTTAGGAAGGGGAAGTGCAAGACAGGCTTAACTTCCCATCCGTTTTCCTTGCTTAATCCTCATGGCGCTCATTTAAAGTCTGCTGTGAGCAGATAGTTGGGTTTGGAAAGAAGTGGGGATTTGACTATTTAACCACTAAACAAGGCAGTGAAAAGGGCTGCTACTGTCCTGATGAAACTCTAGGCCACTGATGATGGAAAAACAAATAATAATCAGAGTCTTTGGGAAGACAGCATGAACTTGGGAAAGAAATCTGGTTTTGCTGCAGGCTGGTTGGAGTGCAGCTGGGGGTATAATGGTAACCCATCACCAGTTGTTGGGCTTTTCAGGGAACAAGCTGGTGGAAGGGGAGGGCTTGTCCTTATGTGCATTGTGGCTTTCGCTGTCTCCAAAATATAAGGCAGAAATTAGGATGACTTCAGAGAAGGGGAACAGCAGTGATGTGGTGTGGAGAACATTAGGGTGAGCACTTGGGATGCTGGGATTTCAGTGCTGAGAGACTGATGAGAAAGGAGTGCCACATGCATGTAGAAAAATAAGCTGCATCTGCATTACATGCTCAGAAAGAAGAGACATTCAGAAAGATGGCAAATTCAAATCTTCTATGGGAAGTAGTTTTTCATGTAGTTTGCAGTTAGATTGTTAGCTGGTGACATGGGGAAGCAGCAAAATGTGGCCTTGTGAGTGTGCAGGTCTGTGCCGCTTCAGGCGGTATCTGCCAATGATATAAGTAATGCTTTAATTAATGAACAAATGAACTGGTGATATAAAGCTGGCCACATCCATGGTTCACCTACAGGGGCCAATCTTGATAGGTTGTTTGGGTTCCTCCATCTTTGGTGATGGGTTTCTTGCACCTCTAACTAAAGTTGTCTCGTACCAGATGCTGTTTGTGTCAGGGCACTGGGCAAGCTGGGCTGATGTGACTCAGTATTGCCCTTCCCGTGTGGGTTGTGTTTGGCTTTGCACGTCTTGTGTTTTCAGAGGTGAGGCAGAATGAGTAATATTTCCCTTCTACTAAAGAAAATGGAATGGCAAAGACCCTTAAAAATAAAAAAAATGTATGTGTTTCATTTTAAGTTCCCTTCAGGCAAATCAGCTTTGGTAGGCGGCTTAAACTGCATTATAGACTGTATTGCTATTGTCAGAAAAACAAAGTGTGCTGTGCTGTGTTTTGGGAAGCTAAACAAAACTAATTTTTTCCTCCCACTCTCTCTCCTTTTTTTTTTCTCATTCTCTTCAGTTTTTAATAAGCGACCGTGACAGAGACCCTCAGTGTAACCTGCATTGCTCCAGGTCCCAGTCCAAACCACTCTGTGCCTCCGATGGCAGAACATACGAGTCCATGTGTGACTACCAGCGAGCCAAGTGCCGGGAGTCAAGCCTGAGTGTGACACATCGTGGCCGGTGCAAAGGTAGGTGAATTTCAACCCCTTTGGGGGGGGGAATGGCAGAATGGCAGTCCTGCCCACTGACAGACTGCTTGCTTGAGTATGTTACCATGCACTGATTGTAAACTGATTGAAATAATGCATCAACAAGGGCATGGGAATCTGAAACTGGAATGTAGGTGACACAGGTAAGAACTAGTGGAATTATGAATGAAAGAGGTCAAAGGAGCCAGAGGCACCCGAGAAGAAGGCCCCAAATGTGTGTCCATGGAGTAACATGAGCTGACTTGTGGAAATGCAAAACCAGATCCTCCAAGAAGAGATTTTCCTTGCTACTGCACCAGAAAGAAACAGGGATACCTTTGAGAGATAGGAGTGTGAAGTGAGGAAGAATGTGTATGCACATTAGATAATGTGCAAGCCTGAAAAAGGACCTTTTCACTATTTCTGTACTGAGCTAAATAAGAAGACAGAATGCATGCAAGTCTTTGCGTGTCTTCTGCCATTGCACCTTTACTTAGAAGTGAGGATATTGTCTTTCTCTCAATTCAGCATTTTTAGTGCGTAGCATAAAGCTGCTACTTTTTATTTCAGGAATGTTGGTGTCTTGTCACACAAATGGTTTACTTCTGCAGTGAAGTGAAAAATCGAGTGCGTTTTCTGAGAGCACAATTGACTCAGGGGGCAGATGGCACAGATGTTTTTAGCAGTTGGTTAAAGTGACAGGAGAAACTCATTAGAATCCCCGTGGAAAGATAAATGGTTGAAAAAGGCTTACTTCTATGATTTTTCTTAGCGCTGCTGGGTTGTTTTATGGCAGCTTCTCTCCTACGGCAGAGTGGCTTAAATAAAGAGAAAAGAAAACCCCAATTCCACACTGAAACTGGCACATAAACTGGCACCATTCAGTCATTTAAAACATAAGATCTGTAGTGTGGTACAGCTATGTGCAAAAACTTCTGTTTCTGGAAATGATGAAAATGCTGATTGCAAAACTGTACAGTCTATCATGATTGCAAGGCCTCCCAGGGAAATAACTAAATTTGTTCTCTTAAGCACAGGTGAAGTATACTTTTCCTTTTTGTACGCTCAGATAGCTGAAATGTTTAGCTGAAACTGCTTGTATTCTCCTTTCCCTTTTCCCATTATCCTGTTTCACTGCACAGCCACCTAATAACATGATAACGTTTGACAACAGCAAGTCTTGCTTTTAGCCCACTGTCTAACATTTCAGTGAATCTCTGGGAAGTACAAATAATCCTTTAACTATTATATTTAACTTTGCTGGTGCTGCTATAGAAAAGTACTTTATTCTTCCAGTCACGGTGGGGCTATGGCCTCTGCTTGTGCATAGAGATCATTGTTCTTGTGAATGCAGACAGCTGCAAAACAGGTGTGCTTAACTACATACAGGTCTGTATCTTGTATTCTCAGTAAGAGAATAGCACCAGTAATTCTTGAGCACATTCTACCACTTGGAGTGGAGCACTGTGTTCATGCTGAACAGCCTTTGTTCCTCCTGCGTGACGAAGGTATTCTACAGAGGAACTCCTGTAGAACTAGAAGGGATCCTGGAGGAAATTCTGGTAGACACCATATCCAAGACTATATTCTTGTGAAATTAGCAGTCTTAACTTGTGCCTCCTTCTCCAAGGAGGAAGTGGAAATCTGGTAAATAAAATAAGGAAAAGAGGAAGTACATTGTCCTGGGCCCCAGATTACCTTAGGTTTCCAACTTCATATCCTGATAACTTGAACTGTACTGTGCTAAGGCAAGCAGAATGGTTTCCATAGTGAGAACAGAGCAGAACCTTTTGGAATCAGCTTTGCTTTCTTTTCTCTCAAGAAGCCTTTAAGGGTGAAATCTTGTCATTCCTTCAGGAACTCTAACTTTTATTCACTGAAATTCATCCAGTACTAAATTATCCTAACTCCTTCCCAGCCCTTATGGACACACCAGTTCTGAAGGATTAAAAGAGTAGCTTAAAAAGATCAACCTGTGGCATCCATGACAAATGGAGCCTTGTTGATGAGATTTCAGAGAATCATTCCAGATGTGCTATGTGTAAAATACACAGCAAAGCACGTGTACCCAGATATTTGGTCAGCTGGCCTGGTAACATCTTATGTTAAATAACAAAATTCTACAGGAATGGTGGACAAATACTAGTTAAATGAGTCTTGGCAAGCTCTCAAGATTGTTCAGTGAATTTTTTTTTTAGGTATATTGGATATCTGTGTCTTAAGCACCTAAGTTCAGTGTTAACCAGCAATTTGTAGGAACTTATTTGCCCTATTTAATTAAAAAAGGAGTTGGGGTGTATTCAGAAGGTTTCCTTTTGGATTTATAGTGTTTAGTTTTGAAAAGTGATGGTACAGAACTAGTTCTGCAATCATAAGTCACAGGGTAGGAAGAATCTGCAAGTTACTGATGGGAATTGTAACAGAAGTCTTCAGCCTATATTCCTGGGAGATCTTGGTGAATGCATCTTTGGCTAGAGTGCTGGAAAGGGAGATCTCATTGTGGCTAGTGATATGTTGCTTGAAAAGTCCTTGTTCTTCTACCTACTGTTCTCACTGGGAGGGAAAAATTTTCCTTCTTTTTTTCTGTCCATTTACTAGATCAGTGTATTTCATCTTTGAACTTTCTTATTCCTATTGAAGGGTGGAAAAAAATAAATCCCTCTTTCTCAAAATCTGATATTTGCAATCCTTTTTCAAATTTTGGCATGTTTTTAGATCTGCTCTAAATAAGGTAGGGAACAGCAGTGGTGTCTGGGTATCAAGGATGCAGCAAAGTATGCCAGCGTGGAAGGAAACGTGTTGGAGACTGCAGGACTTTAGAAATGAAATGGAAAACAGTGGGGAGTGTGGAGAACGATTGACATTGTGTGAGAAGATGAGCACATTTTTGTAGTTGGCTCAGCTCCCCTTTTTGCCTATTTCATGTAAGGACACGAATCATTGGCTGGAGAAAACGGATATGAATCTGCTGATTTCGGAATAGCTGGACTGTCTTGTGTCTGATGGGGGTCTGGCTTGTATGTGAGATGGTTACCTAATGCAACTATTAATAGTTGCTGTTTGGATCGATTTTTGCCCTTTGGGCTTTTGGTAAAAACAAATCTAAATAGTTTTTAGATTTTTGTGGTTACATAGTATAGATTTGCTGCTAGCTTTCTGTAGATGCCCAAAGATGTTTTGCTTTGTATTATTAGGACCTTTAGTCTTCATGCCATGATGCTGTGTTGTATCAAAACTGCCTCTACCTGTTGAAGTGAGAGTGCTGGAATTTTTGGGACTTATTCAGGAGTGCATTGTGTATATTATGAGGGACATGGTGGTCTTGTTTGAATAAACTGTTCATGGATAAGATCAGCCATGGTAACTAGCCAACTTCATTGCAAAATCCAAAATTATGTGCACCTGTAGTCTGTGGATTAGGCCCCAGATGTCAGAAACATCACGTGTAGTTCAGTCTCCTGGTTGCCAGCTATCAGCCTGAGAATGAATTTTCTTTAAAAGGCAGCTTTCGGAGCTGCAGTGAAACTGTCTTAAGCTTGAAGGCATTTAAAACAAAATTATTAAACAGCTTGGCTTTTTTGAAAGGTCATCCTGTTTTGTTTTGCTTTTCCCACCTTACTTATGGAAGGGGAGAAGGTCTTCTTTAGTCTGAGATGTAAAACTGGAATGCAGTAAAGACATTCTGTTTTGTAAGCTTGGTGTTTGATAATTCTGAGAACATTTGTAAGAAAAGAGAAGAAAAAGTACATCTTATATTCGGGGTGAGCCATTTGGCATCTACTTTTTAATGCTTGGCACTTATGTAATATTTTATGTTTTATAATTAATAAAGCAAAAATAGCAAGGTGAAGTAATCCCACTGAAATCACGTGTTGTTGCAAACATTATAAAAATACCAGCCTGTGGAGTGAGGATTGACAGTCATTTTTAAAAACAAATGGGTAAATGTTGATATTAAAGGCACTATTCTTACTGGATCAGTCTGCGAAACAGACAAAAAAGATAGCAGCATACACACACCTCTCCCGCCTGTGCAGCAGAGATGATTGTTCCAAGTCAAGACTGTAAAAGGTCTGGCACCACCCTTGGAAATCAATGAGGGAGGAGGGGAGAAATAATTACTGCCGAGTGTTTGTGAAGAGGAAAAATATTTGCCATCTTCCCTGTGCTTCTTCAGCAACAATTTCTGAAATGATGCCTCTTGAGCAAAAGGTTGAATTGTGAAAGAGGATGATGCAACAGTGATGAGCTCTTAAACTCTTTGTTGTAGTGGTGGTGTGCTACACAATGTGATCAACTGCATGACAGGAGAGTTAGCTATGTAAAGACCTGTTACAGTTGCTAGAAAAGATAGAGACACTTCATTGTACCATGTTTATACCATCTTTTCCTTCTGTTGAGAGCTTGGTTTTGTGTGCATTAGGCAAATTGAAAGGGGATTGGAGATGACAGTTCTCTACCTGGACTCCAAGCATCTTCATGCTAGAAGGGTACCATGAAAAGTTTGTTCCTACCATCATGGTGAAGCATGTAGTTTCAGTTATGTAGGTACTGCTGTGCGTGAGGGTTAAGTGCACAAGCACTGATGTGGATGCTATGTGGAAATGCTTTACATTTCTTTTTTGTAATAATGTCCTATGTCATGCCAAGCTAGATCAGACTCCTGGGCTTGAACAGGAAATCTGCAGGTGACGGTTAGATATTCCAGTTAATAGCATTGCCAGTGCTTCTTCTCCAGCAGAAGTAACTAGCACGTAGCTTGCAAACCTGTCCTCCAATGGAGGTATGCAAACAGAGTCTGACTGTCTGGTCACTTTTGCATCCAAAAATTGAAATTCCAGCCTTCATGTTATATCAAGGCTAACTTAACCAGCAAACAAACAAAATAAAACCTACTAATGCTTCTCAAAATTCAGTGTAAATTTAAGACAGTCTTTAAACTCTGTAATAATCTTAGTCTTTTTATGAGTTCATCTTAGGTCCACCTGAGATCAAAGACCCACTTGCTGAGGGCGTTGTGCAAACCACTGGCAAACAAATTACAGTGTAAACATGGGAGTTACATAGGGTCAGTGGGGATACAAGGTCATAGGGAGGTGGGGTCTCTGGTTGTTGGTCAATGGCAGAACTGATGCAGGCCTTCTTGCTCTGTAACCCAACACTTAAGCTACAGATATCTGTGCTGAATACTTTGCTGCAAATATTGATCGTTTTTTTTTTTCTTTTTTCTTTTTTTTTCCAAACAGGAAGGGGCTGATTTCCATAATTTCATAAGACTTTTTAAATACTTACTGGGGAGTGTGTTAATGTGAAACATTTAAAATGAAATTGCATAGATAATATTAGCAAACCTGAATCTTAGTCTCTTGAGTCATCAGTTGTATGAAGTTCTTATCTTGAACACTTTTTTTACACTTAAAATCTTTCAGTCTGTGGATTCCTGTGAAAAGAAAGGAGGTGCTGGTCCCTGTCAGTCCCATAGAAGCAGATGTTTGCTGTTTTCCTCCTTTACAGTCTGAAAGCAGTACTGTTAAACATTGTGCTTTTGAATGTAAACACAGAGTCAATCTGTATCTATATAGGATCAATCTCCTTTTTGACCCATCAGTCAGTCTTATCTGGGCCTACATTCTGTAAAGGTGCACTAGAGCTGGAAGGGTTTAAGGTCATGTTACATGCAGCTGTCAGCTGAAATAAATGCAGAACTGAATTTTTAACCCCTTCAAGCTCAGCTCACAGAGTAACATTTCTTCTTGCTGGCAGATTAGGTGGTATGAGGTGGTGTAATGCATACCTAGCTATAAGCTATGGGACTAGAGGTAGAAGATGGGTTTCAGTAAACCACAGGCATCTACTTTGTCTGAATGACATGAAGGTGAAAGCTTAGCTGGTTAACTGGTTATTTTGGCATCTAGAATTGCTCTGAGAATCTTTGCTGGGGCCATCCCTGCTTTCACATTGTTCACTTCTCAGCTTAAATTATTTGGCTTATGCTCAGTTACAGGCTGTTAACAATTGAACAAACACAACTTCCTCCAGAAGGACCTTTCACTATGTAAATATTATGCATGGAAGAAGCCTTTAATGTAGATGACCGTAAATGCTGCTGCCAAGAGGAATTAGGCAGTTCTTCATTAATTGTTTCAAAGTTTGACGCTATAGATTTGTATTTGGGAGTCAATACTGCTAACTCCATTGCTGCTTTTTTAATGTGCAGATAATGGTTGTTGATGTCTTTTTTTTTTTTTTCTTCTTCCTCTCAGCTGTAATGTGCACCTGGTAGCTATGAAGAATCCAAATGGGTTATTTGCAATCTAAGGGGTTTGCTTCTCTTCTTGTAGATGCTGGCCAAAGCAAGTGTCGGTTAGAGAGAGCTCAAGCACTGGAACAGGCAAAGAAGCCCCAGGAAGCAGTTTTCATCCCAGAATGCAATGAGGATGGATCATTCACACAGGTAAAGTTTTTACTGCCTTCCTCTTAGTGACTACAAAGGATTTACTGCTAGGATGTGAGCCAAGTGAGAATGGCAATGTGGGTACACAGCCTGATTACTAAGGTGAAGGTGCTGAAAGCTGAGGACTTTAACCAATAGGAAATTTTGATTGGTCACTGTTTGTACCTTAAGACACATGCATATGTGATATCATTTACCTCCATTGTAGCACAGAAGCAAATCATCTAAGCTGGAAGTTGCTGGGGAGACCAAGTTTTCTCTTAAGATGTGCTGAAAAGTGCATTTTAACTCAGATAGTACAGGGTGAACCAAGCTCACTCTGCTTTTACCTGTGCTTCATCTATCTCAGCATAAGAGTGGTCTACTCAGCTTCTTCTCTCTGTGTGGCACTTGTTGTTGACATACTCTTTCTTCTTATTCTTTGCCCTGTTGTGGCTTGAGGATCTAGAAAGGAAGTAATGAGAATTGTTTAGGGTTTTGATTCTTAAGTGGTTACTTGCTGGAACTCAGTGGTGTGCTGGGTTAGTAGACTGTTTCATAATGTTGCTTCTCTTGAGAAGCAGTTATCCCAAGCAGGGCTAGCAGGAGAGGCTCATTGTTTGTTGACCTTTAATATCTGTGCAAAATCAGTAGTCAATCGTGATCACTGAAAATCTTTCACAAACAATTCAACTGGGAGAGGTCCTGCAGGCTCCCAAAGAAATTGGAATAGTTGTGGCGAAAAGAAAGTACTCTTGAAGGAAATTTGGAGAGGAAGAGTGGTCTGCTAATCATAAAACAGTTTGTGTTGGAATGGATCTGAAGAATCACCTAGACACCTTTCACTTTGATCAGGTTGCTCAAAGCCCCTTTGATCAGGTTGCTCACAGCTCCATCCGACCTTGCCTTGAACACTTCCAGTGATGGGACACTGCCAACGCAGGGTAGAAATGTGCAACATTATTTGGCTGTTACCATTGGCATTTTGAGTAGAGTTCTAGTGCTGACAGAACTGGATGTTAAAAATGGTTTGTGTGCTGTTCCCTGGCAGATAGGAAATGTAAGACATGTGCTCACCGTGGCAGATCTCATAAACCTAAATTCTGCATCCTTGGTGGCTTTGTGAGCTTGGGTAAATCATGCAACATTTTGTCTTGGCTTCCCTATGTCTAGCACTGTTCTAGATATCTTGTGTCTCTGAAAAATCTGAGGATTTGGTAGTTGTTGTTTGCAAAGTCTTTGGAAGGTTTTTAAAAAATCCAAAGTAAAATCAATATTGGCTTCAAAAAGATGAGAATCTCAGAAGGCTTTGGGGCTAGTTCAAACACTTTGCAATGCCTAAGGAAAAAGGAGAGGAAAGATTTTCTTGTGATAACCCATGAAAAGTCTGTATTCCCCCTTGGCCTTACCCTCCCATTATCTGTTGCGTGGGAGTGTTTTTGTTTTGTTGTTGTGTTCTTTTTTTTCATGGTGAAGTGGGGAAAGTTTTCTCCATCGTGCCAACTCTGCATACTTCTTTGGAGCAGCATCATATTGATGTGCAGCATGGAGCATCTTTGGAAGCTGGGAGCAAGAGATACGGCCGCGGTTTCTTAAAATCTGACTGCAGTCTCAACCAATTGTTGAAATTGGATTTTGTGCAGAGTTGCTCATGTTATGTTGGCACTGGAATGGAATACTTATAAAAACCTAGCAGAGCAGCCAACTGATTGTTGCGTGTTGAACTTCGTAGTTCAAGAAGAAAGGAGTAAGGAAAGCTGACTTGTAGTGTTTGTCAGCTGTCCATCAGCCTCTTGGAGATTAGAGTAGGGGATGCAGGTGATTCTTTATAAGCTAGAATGAGGGCAAAGTTGATAAAGCTTTATTTCAGACAGGCTTAGCTGGTAGATGGGTGCTGGCATCTGGACTGTGGAGCAGTTATTGGGCCTCTTTTCTGCACATTCCCTGGCCAGTGTGGTTTGCCAATGTTCTCAGTGGAGCAGCAGCATGAAACTGCTTAGAAAAAAATATGTATTCTGATCTGATGGCCAAGTGATGTTTCACATTCTTCCTTTATTTAGTTCTATCTACTGTGAACATGAAAATTCTTTTGTTTTACCTGGCATGTGGAGGAAAGCCCATGATCCTTTTGCAATTGGCATTAACTGAAATTCATATCATTCCTTGGATCTTAACGCCCTGTGTTCCACATACCTCAGGAGCAAGCTTCATGGGTTGTATTGCAACATTTAAGGTTGTTGTCCCTGCCGAAGATGTGAATGAAAAACAATGGCTGAGGAAGCTAACTGGTTTCAATCTGCATTTGAGCCAAACATTTTAGCTTCTGGTTCAAATTAATTTAACTTGATTTTAAAAGCATGATTAAAAAGTAGAATTTTAGTAAACAGCGTAAACGGTTTTGCTTCCAGCTGCTCACAAATAGATCTGGTCTGTTGGAGGTTGCTTGGACACTGCATCTCTTTAGCAGAAAATTGGCACCCCCAGGTTCTGCTCTGCAGAAGAGCTGTGTAGGCTGGTTCTTCAAGTGCCTGGGGCTGTGCAAAAGTCAGATCTGTGATGTTATTAGTTTATTCTGGTTCAGTACCCTCTGAGCATCTCCATCCAAACTCCAGAATCTCATCTGGGAAGCTTACAACATAGTTAGTGATGTTTTAGGAGGAATATCCACTAAGATCTTCAGCTTTGGATCCCTGTCCCAGTAAGAATCTAACCAGTTACACACATTTCAGCGTATACCCTGTACTTGGAGTTGCTTGGGGAAGATTTTTCAGCAATTTTATCACTGTCGTGTAACTTTTATTGCAGACATACTTAAGGTGAAAGAAAAATTTTGATGAGAGGGGGTAAAATATGCATGTGTATACGTAGAATATCAGATGTCTTGCTTGACTCACAGATGTTGAGCTGAGCCTCTTCCTTGTAGATGTGTACATAGCATGTAGATGTTCAGGCCAACATTGCTGTCCTTGCCATCAGACTTCAAACTGTCTGTTTTTGTTTCATTATTGAGTGGAAATTCTTGCTCCCACAAGAATTTCATGGGACAGAAGCAGTGCAGGTTTGGAAACTGCTTTTGGTAGTGCTAACAGTATGTTCACAGAACCTACTTGATCTTTACCAGATTGAGCTGTTGACTTTGTTTCATCATCATCCTCTTGATTAGAAACCAAATTGCTATCACATGTTGCACTATGAGTGAACACAGAAAACAGTGCTAAGTGAGGCTTTTTGAGGCAGCTCAAGTCTACATTTTCTAGCTCCTTGAATTTCAAGCAGAACAAAGCTGACTGAGTTTGGGGGCTGGATCTACCACACTTTGGAGGAGTCCTTAGACTCAGGAACCAGGGCATAGCCGGTCTGGTGTTCTGCCCCCTGCGGTGTGTGCTGCATAGGGAGCAGCTGGCAAGGGGGACCTGCTTGTCTTAGTTCCTCCTGCTCTCCTGCAGAAGAAATGGCTCAAAGACCAAACAGTTGGATGTAGTAACAGTGATAGAAGGGAGGAGGGCAAAAACTTTGCTTTAGTTTATGTTTAAACACTTTGAAGCTGCCCTGTGTGTCTTACGTTTGCTCCTATAGACTCCTTTCATAGCCTGCAAAATCTAGACTGAAAAGAAATATTGCCACCAGTTATATTGATGGATGTCCAACGCTCCTAGTCAGAGCTGCTTATAATGAATTTTGTGTACTGCAAGAAGGGGAACAGCCACCTGTTAATTCCTTATTTTTATAATTGTACCTATGCACCATGTCCATTACTTCCCTTATTCTAGGAGTCCATGTACTGCCAAGACCTTATCAAGCCTCCCTTTTAGTACTGTTTGTACATCTAAAAATGTAATGTGGATCTTCGGTGTGGAAGAGGTGGTGGCATTGAAGGCACAACAGAATGACTGTATATAGGGACAGACCTGGTGAATTATTCTGGAAAACGCAGTAAGGCTATTTCTCCATGTTCCAGTCACTATGTGAGGAATATTACTTATATAACAAAAGCTCTTAGTGATTAATCAATAGTAATATAAGCAGACAGATAAAATTTGAGTTGTTCAGAACATAAGGATGCTTGTTTGATAGGAGTAATTTGATTAATTGTACAGAACTGAGGTCATGTACTGTTGTGCAGAATTGGACATGGCTAAAACCAGTTTCAGTTCCCAAGACTGGCTCTCTCCTTTTTGTTGTTATGCTGTGTTTTGCATAAATGCCATTCCCTTTCCATGCTGCACTTAACCTGCTGTGATCTGTTCTTCATAAACAACAGGCTCTATTGGGTAATCTGCGCACTTTCTTTTGCTGCCTAGTGCCATTGGGCTTGTTGCCATGGGTTGAGAGAGACTTGCATTCTTCATAGTTTTCCCCCAAGCAGTTTTTTTTTTTTTTTTTTTTTTTTTTTTTAGAAAAGGTTGCTGAGGTTTTAAACAGAATCTGTTTCAGACAAATGAATATGAACATGAATAATCTTAACCTTACTCTGAGGATATAGTCTTGTGTGGCTTTTTGTGATGTCTTGCTGTTTTGCCACCTCCTTCCACTGTTTAGCTTTGTTTTTTTCCTTTCAAGTCTGCCTGTGAGCAGCTGAGATATAAATATGTATATTTATGGCATTTCTTCAAGGAACAACCAGTCTAGAGAGTAAAGGAAAAGGTTTTTAAAACACGAGTAGGAAACCTCATGGAAAGTGACAGTATAAGATCATTCATCCTTAATGTTAAGAGTCACTTTTCTGAAGTGACTTCCGAAAGGATTAATGCGACTTCAGCTGGGGATTGCTCTCCTGCTTAAAGTGGTATCTGTGCAGAGTGTGTCTGCTGGCAGTACTCTTGAACATGGCTGACATGCTTTGCCACAAATCACTTTTCCCTAATCATATTAAAAGTGAAATTGCCATGAAACAAATGTTTCCTGAACCAGTGCAAGGATGTAAGAAAAGGTGCTGCAGAAAGCCGTGGTGGGAATATGGGAATGTGTCTGCACAATGTCATTTGGGAAGAGGTAAGTGCGAGCAGGGAACAGAAAAAGTGATGAGAACAGTTTAAGGGACTGAAATCCCAAAGAAGCTCAAACTTAAGTTGTAGGCTGGTTGCTCCCTAAAGCTGTCAGTAAAAGAAAGGCAGGCTTCTGACAGTAGTCAGCTGACAGCCTGGAAGAAAAAAGAACACAGTCCAGGTCTAGGAAGTCCTGTGAAGTATTTAAACCAGAGCAGAGATGGGAAAAAGAGAAATGGACTGCCAAGGGAGGTGATGGAGTCACCAACCCTGGGTTCACGGAAAGGCTGGATGTTGTGTTGAGGGACATGGTTTAGTAGGAGCTATTGGGAATAGGTGAATGGTTGGACTGGATGATCTTTTAGGTCTTTTCCAACCCTAGTGATTCTATGATTCTAACCATCCCCTTGACTCAGCCTTTTGACAAAGGTGAAAAGGGAGAATGTGGCTTGCTTGTTAAGAAGTTGAAGACTGCTTGGCAGTCTGATTCTGGCATTGCTGCTGAGGTACTGAAGAAACCCAAACACTGGTGGCTTTTTCCCTCATGAATTAAGAGGCAGAAGTGTCTGCAGTGACCGTAGTTTTGAAGCTTTCATATTGTAATGAACAGGATGAAGGCAAGTGTTCATTCATGAAGCTAGTGGCTAGAGTGGTAGCTGCTGTTTAATTTCACACACTGTGATGGCACAGGGGAATAAGAAGCTGCTGCCACACTCTTAATTGGCAGCAGAGCAATTTTTGTTGGGCTTTTATCTCGAGCTTTTTATTGTTTCGCTGAGGCACAGCTAAGGTGGCATATCTCTCACCCCAGCAATGTGAAAAAGGTGTTGACCTGCATATTCAGGGATGCCGATGCTCACAGGGCTTTAAACTGCAGTTCAATTGTTACTTTTTATTTTCATTTATTTATTTATTTAGAAAGTGTAGCTGTTAGTGGGAAATCTGGAAGACCTCTGATTTGCAGATTTTATTTCTCTGGCTCCCTCTTATGTAACTTTAAATGTTTAGCTGTTGGACAGGTGTATGGCAGCTGGAGATGTCTAGCTGTCTGTAATTAGCCTTTCCTGCAGCACTGAGCATTCTGGAGCTTGGTTAGTTATTTTGTTTGTAGAAATGATAATGTCTTTTTTATGTGTCACAGCATAGTCAGCTTTAGAAGATTAATAAGAGGGGAAAAAAAAAAGAGGAATCAGACTCACTTTTGATATAACCCAAATGAGAAATTCAGTAACCAAAGATGAGATTTGTGCAGTAAACCTATGACATTTCTACTCTTCTGAATAAGTATTTAAAAATCTTGTTACTGTAGGAGTAAGATTAGATTGAGGATGAATTTCAGATAGAAAATTTTAATGTGAAACACAACTCTAGCCTAAGATCATTGGAAACTCATTGAAAAAAATGCAAAACAAAACAAAACACAACTGAATCTCCAAAGTTCCTTGCTGTTAGGAACTCTGGAACAATTAATGCTTTACAATGTCTTATTTTGTCTACACACGATGCTTAGGAAGCTGGATCAGCTTATTGCCTTTACATTTTTCAAATCTACCAGCAGTGCTGTGTAATTGATGAAGACTATTCCAGTTTTGTTGTTTGTTTTCACACCTTTAAGCTGTAAACTCTCTAGTCTGTAAGGCCAATATTCTTATAACATCTTAATGCGCTGAGACCCTTCCAGGTATCATTATGAAAGGCAACATCTCTTCATGAAGACATTCAGGAAAGCCAACTGAGGTAGATTTTTGAGATTTATGGAGCATGTTTTTCATACTTGTCCTGTCTTTAGTAATGAAAAGACACAGGATGAGTTTTCATTGCTCCTTCTGATCGTTGTAGGGAAGTTATTTTGTGCCACAGTGAAATACGTGGCTGGTGTGAAAGCTGTCAGTTTGAGATTATTTTTTTATTATTCTTATTTCTTATGGAAAGGTGCTATCTCATACCAGTACAGAGACCAGGTTTCATTTTAGTTATTCACAACATTTCTTTGCTTGTATCACTGTAATATCCTTGAATTGCATAAATTGGTATGCAATAGCTAACTTTCCAGTGGAATAAAGTGCATACCATACTCTCAGTTGCAGTGTCTGTCCTATATCTGTCAGTACACCTTTTGGACTTCCCTGCCATCAACTCTTATTTTCTGAAGGTTTGACTAAAGGACTTTCAATTCACTTGAATTTAAAAAAATATGCTAGCTATATTAGGAGTTCCAGAAGAAATGATACTCTCACGTTTTCATGTTAAAGAAGAAAAAAATAGAAATTAAAGAAGAGAAATAGAAGTTTTAATAGAAATTAAAAAACCCAACAATGTTCATTGTACTTTTGTTTGAAAACACTTGAGTTGGGATGTCTAGTTCTGAAAAACTGATCCAAAATGCAGACACTTCTATAGTATAAAGTGTAATGATCTTGCTCTTTTTTACTATTAGGTCTCAGATGTAGAGCCAGAATCTTATGCAGTTGGGAATGCAATAATATGCATAGGATCAGCAAAGATAAACATTAAATACGGAAATCCAAGCATTTCTATTCTGAGTATATTAAATATATTTATAATGCTTTTAAATAATTTGCAATCAATTTTGTGTTATTTTGAGAGAATAAAAAAGAAAGTGTGCAGATAGCAGGAAGAGTGGATTTAGTAATGTGGGTACATGAGAGTATTGTTGATTTTGGCTGCTAAATGTGAATTTGCTTGAGGCAAAATGATTGCTTTGTGCTTTAGTAAAATCCAAGATAAACACGTGGTACTGTGGCATAATTGCTCTTAGATCATGTTTTATGTGATACTCAAAGCCTCTTAAAAAGACCATCGTTAAGTCTCTGAACAAACTCCGCTACCTTAGGGAATCAGAGCCAGCTGTCAGCAAGAGGGGGAATAACTACTCTGGTTCTGAAGGATCCCTAATGAAGGGAATGGTGCAAATGCCTTATCGTTCTTCTGTTCTCTGGAGAGAGTACTGAAAAGGGAAATCAACTTCAGTGAACTTCCTTGGAGAAGGCAGAGAATGGACAGAAAACAGCTTAAAAATAAAATTAAAAGGTTTCTGAAGGGATTAAATTTCATGGCTTTATCAGAACTCTATGATAGAGCCATCTCTAGGGCTTGTAGAAGTGTAAGAACTGTTATACCATTCCAGGATGCTGATATTACTGATGCACAGATTTGGCCACAACTGAAAGCGTGTTTACTAGGAAACATTTTGAAAACTGATAGTATTTACACACAGATGCCTGTATGATGATCATTTACTTTTGTCTCAAGAGAAATCAAATGGCATCCTCAATTTTTTTCTAAATGCTAATCGCTCTGTGAAAGATGAGGCAAAAGATGTAATGAGATTTGTTTAGCTGGATGAAATTACAGTGCCACAGGAATAATATCTGCATAGACATCACTAAGACTGCACCTCAGGCTAGGTCAGGATTTCTTTTCTCGCATATGAGCTAGATATTCTGGTGTCCTTCCACAGTGATGGAAAGAGCTAGGGAATTCTAAATGTTAAGTTCAGATACAGCTTTTTAAACATGAGGTAACTGAATCTTGTGCTGTGCATCTTTTGGCTCATGCATCCCTCATCAAATGTTCTGAAATTCTTGTCAATAGTCAAAGAGCAAGCATCTTGCTCCTGCTGCTTGAGTTGACATAGTAACAAGAGCGAGCTCAAATCTGTCTGGAGAAAGTTTGTTAATGTATTAAGTGAAATGTTGTGTTTTTCTAGCTGTGTTTACTGAACAGAATGCTCTCACAACTCCCACAGAGCGCTTCTCTCAAGCGGTGGCTGTGGAAATGGTCTGAGGTGGCCTTTCCTCATTCCAGCTGGGATGCAATGGGACTCCAAGGAGAGATTATTTAATAGTGAATAGTAAACAACATTTAGCAAAGGGTGGGATGAGCTGAGACATGATTGCTGCATACCCAAAGTGAAGTGTTCTCAGCTGAGTTTCTGTAACTTCTGTTACCTCCTGAATTGCAGCTAAAGGAGTAGAAAAAATAGCCCTTCTTTGGGGAGGGAGGTGGGAGGAGAAAGTCTTGGTCAAAAAAAACGTGTCCACCAAACAATACTCTTCTACGTGACTTTCTTGCTCTGAAGTCTCTCCTTGTGATGCTTCAGGGCTGGGTCTTCTACTGAGATGTGATTTGTAACAGCAGTGGTGGGTGAGAGAGTGAGAAATGAAATGCCTGCTCTTTGCTTTATCAAACAGGTGCAGTGCCATACCTACACTGGATACTGCTGGTGTGTGACACCTGATGGCAAGCCTATTAGCGGCTCTTCTGTACAGAACAAAACTCCTGTATGTTCAGGTACTGTGGGAGTGGCTTCAACAAATACCTTTTTTGATAACTGAAGGGGCATGGGGTGGGCATGTCCTGTTCAGAGTGCTTAGTCTTTTCAGGTGACTCAGCCAGTTTACCCCATTTATAACTGCAATTGTTGCTTATATCTCCCTGTTTGCTTGCTGGCATTTGGAACCCTCAAGGAAGCTTGGGCTGTGGCATTTCCACCTGGCACCAAAGGTACTTAACGCTCTTAAAAGGCTCACTGAGAAAAGTCTCTAAGGTAACAGAGTGGAAGCAAAGCTTGTGGTTGCTGAGGCACAAGCTGCAGTATTACTATGTACACCAAAAACAGGGGTCCCCAATGGCAAATGGGATAACTCCTATTCCATAAGCTGTACTTAAAAGAAATGGCTCTTAGGTTGCACTGAGTTGGATTATGGAGTCATGTTGCTTTCAGAGGTTGGCAGAAATGCACTCAGAATTCGCAAATCATTGTTTTCTGTACTTAAAGCAAACTAAAATTTTGTTTCTCCCCACAATTCAGTACTGCAAGCCACAGCTCAAAAGGAGTGGAGCTGGAGGAGGGCTTCATATTTTCATATGCACAAATTCCTGGTTTAGATTTTAGCTTTACGGGCTGTGAACAGAGCTGCAGTGGCCATTGCAAATACCAGGCACAGGGGGAGATGGGAAGCTGGTTTCTGCAGTTTGGGAGAATTTAGAAATGACACTAGAATGATGACCCATTGCCCTACAAAAGAAAAGAAAGTAGGCATAGGCTTGTCTAACATGTTAAGTAATCCCATGTAGGGACTGTTGCCTTTTGCTTCATGCTGGACAGTTCGTACTTTGCAGGTATTTGATGCATTTCTGCTCTCACACCTTGCAGAGTTTGCCCATTAGGTGGGAGCATGGTAGCAGTCAAACCTTTCTTTTTAATCCTTCTCACCTTCTCCAGCATCTTCTTGACTGTAGGATGAGTTGTGGTAATAAGCATACACAGTGACTTGCGTGAGTATTCAAAATGAGTGTGGAGATATCTGTGGACCAGTGGGTCAAGTATTGTAGCTTGAGGGGATGCTTGGTGTTTCACATGTACATGGAAAGAAAGTAAGATCTATAGGGGAATTTGGCTTTTGTCCACCATTCCAGATCTGGAAGAGCATGTTTTAGAATATGTTTTATTCATCTGTTCACTTATTCTTGAGCTGTTTGTAAAATTGCATTACCAGTAATCTAGAGTCACTGTGTTTTATAGGACACTATAAGTTAGCCTATGGCTACTAGTATTGTGTACCTGATTCCTTCTTGTAATTTGACAGTAGACCTGTGTTAAACTGGTCTGCAAGTTCAAGTGCTTAGGCAATAAAGTTTAGGGCTTGACTGGACTCTCAGTGCTGTCAAAGTTGCCTCCTTGAAACCGACTTCAGATCTATGTTTCCTGAAGGGACAGTAGTCACTGGAACTGTTTGGTAATGGTGCATAGAAGAATCAGTTTCCTAAAACTGTTTGTCAAAAAAAGAAATGCTTGCTGTGGATTTTTGCACTTTTCTGCTGAAGTTTTAGTGAAAAATTCACGCTGAAGCACTAAAACTGTAGAAACAAGTGCAGAATCATATATATTATGTGAAATTTTAATTGTATATTTAAGTAAACAGGATGTTTCCTATTCAAGTACCTGCTGTACCTTATCTAATGTCTCTTTTCAGATGGCTGTGGATGTTCAGGGCTTGGCTGAAATCAGTTTTCTGGAAGTTGTCCCTCTTAATCCCTTTCCTTTAGAATACTGCCCCTTGTATCCCCTGCGTGCTCTCCCCAACTGTTTGTGATTTGTTCTTCTTGATGTTTGCAAACCAAAGAAGTGACTGTTATTGATCTTTCCTTCTTGTCCTTGGATTTATTCCAGGTTTCTTACTAGTGCACTGCTGTGTTAACTCTTTCAAATCACTGGATCCAAATACTAAAGATCTCTTGTTTACCCACATCCTAATTTCACAACGTTAATGCATAAAACTTCCTTATGCTGTCTCAGTTGGTTGAAACCACAGGATCTCTGAATTGTAAACCAAGCTGTTGGCAAGTAAAACAGATGTTTTTTTAGATTGAGAAATTGACTGTTTTCAGGTAATATTACATGTTCTGTGTGATCCTTCAGCATCTAAAAATGTTTCTTTTCTTTTTTTTTTTCCACTTTAGGTTCTGTAACTGATAAACCGTCAAGCCAGGGTAACTCAGGGAGGAAAGGTGAGTGGAGTCCTGTGCCTCAGCAAATTGTTTTGTAATAGCAAATAGTTCCCCAGCCAAGTCTGTTGAGATAACTTAGAACCTGGGTTTCAAAGCTCTATGTGTGAGAGGCTTACGTGCTTTTAGACCTCCCCCTACAGTAGGAGAAATAAGATGACAGTTTGTTTGTGCATTACTGTATGGATGAAAAACTGTTCACTCTTCTCTGTATTTGTATCAGCTGAGAAATGGTAAATGAAAGCAGAGCTTCCCAAAGAGACAGCAGTATAGGATAGCCTTTGTTTGTTTGCCTTGATGTTGGCTACAAGTCTTTCTCAGTAAAATCCCTAGAGATTAGGGAAACACTTGCAGTCATGATTGTGACCTTATATGTACTTGTAAAGGTGTATGGGTTGGTTGTGGGGTTTGTTTTGTTTTGTTTTGTTTTTTTAAACTGATCTGCATAAAACCTTCTGGCCTATTGGAGCAGACCTATGTTAAAACTCATCTGCTCTTGTAAACTTTACTCTTTTGTGCATTAAGAATTGGCCACCTTTCCTTTCACGGCTTTCTTCAGTCCTCACCTCTTCTGGTGGGGCGCTGGATGTGTCACTGTTCCTCTCATTTGTGTATTAGTAGGCCTTCCCTGTGTCCTCCAATTTATATTCACTGATATAGTCATGGGATGAATGGCCGCTAGAGCATACACGATGAGCAATCAAGTTTGTCTTTAGATGTCCTTTAGCTGTTTTTCAATCCGTTTTCTCCTTAACCCCCCTACTCATAGTCAACTTTTTACCTTCCCCTTATAGTAGAAAAAGTGTGTTGAGTGCAATCTCCCTCCTACTGGTGAGAATGAAGACAGTTTCCTGGGAGTAGTTCCTGTTTAGATATATGAAGCAAGGTTGTTACTACTAACTCTAAATCAATTGCCCCTGAGACTTAAAAATGCAAGAAAATGCCTACCTTGGTGCCTGATTTTAATCTGAAACACATTTCTGTGCTGGGACTGTCACTTCATAGGAATTGTTATGCTCAGAGCAATGATGCATTTTGAATATATCTGCTCTCCAGTCTATTTGTTGTTTATGGGAGCTCAGAAAAAGGTAAGGAAAAGAAAGAGGCAAGAAAAACTATTAATGTAAGACTTGAAGGCTAAAGCATTCTTCTTACTTCAGATAAGGATGTCTCTGTAAACCTGTAATTATCTATTAAACCTCATGGCCTGTGTAATTGCCACCTGAACATATTGTGATCATTCTATTAATACAACTATTGCTAGTCTGGCCTGAAGTACAAGCAAGTCGCTCTTGTGTTATTTTAGAGTGGTATTGTTTGCAGGCTTTCTACCTGAATAGTCCTGGTTTGCTCTTTTAGAATTAGAAGCAGTTGACACAGAATTTCGTAAGAAACAGAAGCAAAGGGAAAAACATCTGAACTTTTTTGGCTGGAATGTACAGAAGAACTGTAAATGGAAGGAATTAATCTAAAATTTGTAACATAAATTGGCTGTTCTGTGTGCTGCCTGTGGCATCCTATTTTGGGAACGTGAAGTGTGATCACGTGGATGGAGAAATATCCTATGCATTCAGTAGCTGTCAAGAAAAGGAAAACATTTCCCTTTGGGTCAGCATGCTTCAAGCAATCATGTAAACTTTACATCCTCTCTAGTTTTGAATGTGTTCATCTGTTGGAAGCTTCCATATAAGCCTTTCTCCTCCATATTAGATAAAATCCTTGTGAGCGATTATTACGTGGTCTGTATAGATCTTCTGAAATTGAGAAAGCCTTCAGAAGCTGAAATAATTTGGTTTAAAATTTGAGGGAGTTTGCAGTACCCTTTTGACTAGTGAAAAATGCCTAGTCTAAAAGTGAATTTGACTTTTTCATCAGCATTTCTTGACTGATGTTGTCATGATCCAAAATGGGATTTGTGGTAACGAAACCTGAAATGAGAACAGGCAGCCTGGCTTCCCTGAAGCATACTGTTCACTGGAGGTCTGGCTTCTTTAAAGGCTGGTGGCCCTTCTAGCTGAGTATTTAGAGTCTTTCTGTAAAGTCTTCCCTTTGCAAGAATACAGAAAGGGCAGAATGAGGAGGAGTCTGGCAGAAACTGGATCAGTGATAATATCTGTCTTGTAGAGGCACATTTTAGGAACTTCTGTCATCTGTTTAGGCCATTCTCAATAGAATTTGATTTTGGAATTTCCTCACTGCACAGCGGACTCCTCTCTATACCTCCAGTTCAGGGTTTCTGGATCAAAATTCTCACAGAATGGGCTCTCTCGGGAGGAAAGGGAATAGCTAAGACTCTCAAAGTTGATTTCCTTTGTCCTATTCATACAGGAATGTGAAATATGGAGCTAATAAACTTTGTATGATGTTGGTACCTTTCAAGGCTTTAGGGCAAAATAGTTATTGGGATGGAGGCTGCTCTGCCTGGGAAACAGTACAGGTGGATATGCTTAGGCTATTAGGTGACAAGTGAAAGGGGGGACTTTACAAGTGTGTTAGCTGTCATGTAGGAGGAAGAAAATAATGTTGGAAGGGGAAAGGGGGTAGCTATCAGTAATACGTCTCTTTCTCCAAGTGCTTTGGCCTAGTTTCTAGAGGTCAATAGGCATGATGGAGGCATGAGATGATGTGAAGTAATACATCCTTCCTGTTTGCAGGCTGTTTCACTGCTGATAAAATGAAATGGCTTTATGGTCATTGGCTTGACATGTAGTTCCAGAAGTGGCTCTTGGGAACTTTCTTCAGAGAATCACAGAATGGCCTGGGTTGGAAGGGACCTCAAGGATCATGAATCTCCAACCCCCCTGCCATATGCAGGGCCACCAACCTCCCCATTTAATACTAGACCAGGCTGCCCAGGGCCCCATCCAGTCTGAGAGAACAGGCAACAGTGCTGACAAAACATCTGCTGTATTTTTAAATCCCATGCTCTAGTTGTCCATGTTTTCATTGCTGCTTTTTTTGTATGATGTAATACCAGTTACCCATGCAATTTGCCCTGTAAGGTAATTTAAATCAAATCAAGCTGGCACCAAACTTAAAACTTTAAAATAGCCAGTATTGATTTGTTTCATGTCTGTGAAATGCTCTGTTGTTGGAAGGCAGAGAAGAGCTGGGCCTGGGGAAGTGATGACATGTTCTTATATGGTAGTGTGGAAGCCCAGGCTCTCCAGGACTTGCAATTCAGACATTTACCACCATTTCTCCTGTGCTGAATTCAGTTTGCTTGAAAGTTTTATAAATAAGGTTGGTCCCTCTTATCCTTGATTATGTTAGGTGTGAAGAAACATGGCTGCAGCAAGAATGCTGCAATGTGGCTGATAGTACTGAAGGATGTGTGTGTCCTTTGTGGGCAGTTTCAAAAAATCTAGCTGATAGCAAGCTAATGTTTACAATGAGCACGTGTGGAGTTTGCAGGACAATGAGCAGCGCGTTCCTTGCTGTGTTTTGAAGCAGCATTTTGCAGTGTGGTGTTAATACTATTTCCATGCACACTTGCAATGTTCAGTGTGACTATTTCCTTGGAAATAGAGACAGAACCTTTCTGCATCTGTGGAATTCACTAAAAAATGCCCAGCAAGTTATTAGTACTGTGACTCTGAAACAGACAAAATGAAAGGTCTGCACTTGGTAAGAGAGTGGCATTTTGCACTCAGGATGATGCGGTGGGGTTTTCTGGGGGGGGAGAGTGGGGTAAGGGAGAAGGCTGGCAATAGTGGGGGAGGGGAAGAACAGTGAAAGAGGTGCCCAAACTTACCTGGTGTAAACTGTAGGCCTTTTTGCTGATGCAAGATCACTTGAACCTTCTATTATTCAATTCCTATTCTTAAAGTAATTCTGGGCTAGATCTGCACTGCAGCTAAGATGTACCTTGTTGGCTTGATTTTGCCTATTCTATATTGCCTGTGTCTGTGCCAGCAGACACTCCTCAAAAACAGCTGGCATTATCTATTTGATCAAATTCATTCCATTTGGGATTCTGTTTGCTTCTCTTTGGGGAGGAAAAAAAAAATGTTTACTGGCTTCAGCTGTGGTGTTGTGGCAGCACTGGTCTGACCCTCTATGACCTCTCATCCCTTTCATCTCTGAGGCCTCGTGCTCAGTGGCAAATGTTTCTCCCAAGTTGCAGTTCATCAGAGAGATGAACTGAATCTTGATAAGGTCTTTGTCCCTCCCCTGTCATTCACTGCCCTTTGGAGTAGGCTAAAACTCTTTGCTTCTTTACTTCCTTGCATGGTGCACTTTTTTTTTTTTCCACATGGTGCACAGCTGTTCTGTACCAAGGGGGATGTTTTCGAAATACTTCAGTCCATGTCCTTATCAAGACAGGTTGTAAGGGTTGTAAGCAGTGCTTGGTCCAGCAGTGCCCAGCTCTGTGTGCCCTGCTATCCTGACCCTCCAGCTGCCAAGCAACCCTTTCCGCTGGCTCTGCTCTCACAGCCAGCATCCTGGTGGAAGTAGGTTCTTATCCTGGTCTCTGTGCTGTGAGAGAGTGGTGAGTCACTGAGCAAATGACTTCAGGTACCAAGTTAAGGTACTCAATACTGTTCTGAAGTGGTCTGTTCTCTCTCAAGGTAGACTGAGCAACCATGAAGTGAAAAAGAGGGAGGAATTTCCATGCCTAGGGGATGAGGAAGCCCATCTAGTCTGACACATGCTGCTCTTTCAGGCAGGTGGAAAAAGTGCCCAGGATTTTTGTCAGATTAGTGCAGTGTTTCTTGGTAGAATTAGGATATCCAGAACCTGCTGATTGCTGTCTGTTACTTATTCCTGCTTGCGCCCTTTCTTATAAGGAGCTTCTTGCACTAATTCACTCCAGCTGCTACTTAGTTTGAAAGCCTGAGAGATTTGGAAGATGCACACTGTCCCCTAGAGTGCTGGATCTCCTCTTCTCTCTCCCACTGGGAACTTCTTAAAATATGAAGATGCAGTGACAAGCATACTGGGAGCCAACATAACTGGATTTCTTCACCGCCTAAAGAATGCAGCTTGTTTCTTTCCAGCCAAAGGGAAGCTATGCCACACGTTTGAAACAAAACAAGCAAACATAGAAAAATTATTTTCTTTATCTGTGGAATGTTGAGGCTTTAGAACTCAATGATGCAGACTTGGCATATTGCAACTAGGAGTAGTGCCTTTCAGTCACCAAGCAGGCTCTAAAAAGCAGGCTGATCACGAGGTGGAGGGATATAAAAAAGCAATCCTGTAAATTTTTATTTCCATAAACTCATGCAGTCTTCTGGAATAAAACTGGAAACTGAGTAAATTAATAGTGGAGAGAGGGTCTCAAAAGGAGTGAAATGAACATTTAGGTGAGGATAGTTGTTTGTTAGTGATTGTAACTATTCTAGACACCGTGTGAGAGATCTTGATACTATTTTATATCAACTGAATGAAGGAAATTGGAAAGGAAGTGTGGTTCTATAATCAGGGATTAAAAGATGAATCAAGTGCAGGTAAATACGGTCTGGCTGAAATATCAGTGTCTGTTGTTATGAAGAGTGTTGAGTGGTATGAACTCTCTTTTTCTTTCATGAAGTCTCTTGCAGTCTATGAAGTTCCAAGCTTGTTTTGACTAGCTTTATTTCCCTATTGCCAAAGCTGATAACAGCATCTGCAATTCCCTGAGCCTGTGGCACATGTGGTGATGTTAGTGGAATGTGAGCTCTGATGGGCCCCACAAGAGGTAAAATCTGGTTTGAGAAGTTTTACACTTACTGTCTTACATGCAGGCATTGAATTCAGTGCTTTCACTTACATTTGGAGTTGTGAAAACTCTGCCCAATCAGTTTGCAGACAGTGTGTTTTTCTACAAGAAAACACTGAAGCAATTTGAGGAGCCTAAGATGAACAACTTAAAATTCCTGTCAATTAAAAATGTAGAATTGGGTTCCTCCTTACGAAATGGTCAGAGGCAGGCTCAGTTGCAGAGAGAACCTCAGCTACAGCTGTGGGTAAGTGAGCCCACTCTGTGGCTCTCTTCCTACTGATTTCCAAGAGTCTTAACTTCCAGAGAATGCTAATGGATGAGTTGTGCAACTAGTAGTAGCAATTTGAATCAATAATGAACCATTAGTTTGCATCAGTAATTAGACTGAACGGTAAAGGGCGAATGCTCTCCTCAGGCAAACCTGAGCAGAGGATGGCTTATGTTAATGTAAATAAATGCAAACATTTGTACCTGGAGACCTTGAAGCTTTATCTGCTGGTGGTAGGAAGTCAGGTGCAGCTGGCACCAATTCATCTGCTGCCTGCTTGTGGGAGGGGAGTGCTGCCTCTGAGGATTAGCATGTCTCAGAAGTATGAACAGACAGATGATATCTTGACAAAAACATCCCACTTAGTAGACAAGGCCATCAAGGTGAGACATGACCCAAATTTGAGACTTTACACTCTATCTTCTTTATTTTTCTGGATTCAATAAGGTACTGATCAAACCTGGGTCAGAGCTGTACTATTATACAAACCAGGTTTCAAGCACTCCATTATTCCCATCCCTCTGATCTGACAAGTAGTGAAAAGATGTTTTGTGATGTCTTGGTCAGCTTGTGGTAGCTCTGGGAAAGACAGAAGTGTAGCATGGCCTCCATCACTGAGATGAGGGAAATACAGATTTACTAGGGCAGTGAGAAGTGATGGTTCTAACTGGTGGTCATCGTGTTATCAATTTCTTGCAGAACATTGGCAGGTGCTAAGTCCTCAGTGCTACTAAGACGATTCTGGATCCCTTGTGTTATTTATTTTAAGATAAATAATATCCTAATTTTTAAGCATGGATGAGGGAGAATTTCCAGGCAAAAAAAAATGTTCTCTGAACTGTTTGTTTCTGAAGTATTCCTAAGCAAGGATTGACATTGTTCTTTCTTTTCTGGGTAGAATATACACCTACATGCAGGAATTGCACAGTGTGTTTCCGTGTAGTAAAGATATGCATATGTAAGCCATCTACTCCTGAAAGTATTAGATTTGCTGTGCATTGTGCTGTGTGAAGCTCTCTGTAAGTGTAAAAGCTTGATTTGTCCCACCATGCAGTGATAGCTGATGACCTGTAGACGTAGAAGTAGTTTCTCAGTCTACCTTATTAAAATTGAACAGGGGGCAGGAAGAAACAGGAATGTGTGTGCTGCTTTTCAGGAACCCGGGTGAGAACTCTGGTGGCTGTGGAAGAGCTGGGAGAAATAAATGTAACAATAATGCTGGAAAAGGCCTGAGAAGGCCTTGGTGAACCACAGATTAACAATTCTGTGGATGGAGTCTGTATCACATAAGGCGGTGATTAGCTTGTGTTTGTATTTCCAAGCAAACTTAGGGTGAGAATTGAAGTTTGCTTCTTCATTATACAAAATAGTTCTGTAAATATCATTACTTTTAATCGGTAGGTTTGTCTGTTTGCAGGTATTCAGAATTCAGTTTAGTACTTACGACTGTCCCTGTATTGTATACAATATGCACATTTGCATGTTAAATGTCAATTACCTGTAACTGTAATAAGCAAGTGGATTTCACATGTATAGCAGATTGCAATTTGCCAATAGTACTGATTTTGTAAGATAGAATCTAGCTTTTACCAGAGAATCCTGATCCATTTTTTTTTTGAGGAAAGGAAAGGAGCATGGAATTTCACACCACCACCCATAGTGGATCAATTTTGCAGAACGGACAAATGTTCTAAGCAGTACCTAGATTTATCTCATAAATGAAACAGATTTTTGAAATGTTAAAAACTAAAATGTTAAAAACTAGAAAACTAGAAACTAAAACTATTCAACTTCAAAATTGTTACAGAAACAGTAGAATTTAAAACCAAACCATTTGGGTGCCCACACTGCTGATGTCTCTGAAATTGTTTTTTATCATGACATTTTCTGAGGCCTCTGAACATATGTATCAAATTTGAGTCTGGAGAAAGTTTCATTGGCAGAAGGCAAATTTTTTTAAAACATATATTTTGTTTGATATAATGTAAGAATTCTGCTTTCATCTATAAAGCAACAGTTCTAATCTGTAGGTTAGTCTATATAATATGACTTAATAAAATTGTAGTTTACAAGTGTTATTATAGCAATCTACAGGCTACTCAGGTCTGTAATGTCTTAAGGACAGCTGTAAAGGTTTTTAAATGATTAAGTCGTGGTATTGAGCAGCCTGGTGAGTAGATCTAATAAGCAGGCTAACAATTGATTAAGCAACATCTGTTAAGGTATTATTAACTGTTTATGTGCTATACAGAGATTCCTGGTGTCTGACCAATTACGGCTTGCAGAGAAAAGGAGTAGTTCTAGAAACTGTGGACTGTTTTTGTTGTTTAAGTACTTTGTAGCTATGTGGTCTCAACACCTTTTCTTTTTTTTAGGAGTTGTTAAAAGAATAAATTCTTCATAAGCTCTTTGAGCATCTGGATCAACATGCCAAAATGTCGTAGTTGTTATGCCATATATTTCTCAAGATCCTGCATCATTATAACTTTATAACATTATAACAAAACAGCATCATTATAACTTTGAAATTAATAGTGCTAGACTTCCTGTCTTCTGCAGTTATTTGTTCTTAAAAATAAACCTGAGGATAAGCTGGAGAAATTTATGGATTGTGCAGATAAATTAAGCTAGAAACTTTATTCTTGCACTAGCGTAATGTGACCCTACTTTGTTTGAATATTTGTATCCCGTGGAAGAATCTAGACATCTAAATGTTTAAATATTACCTTTTTTCCTTAAATCAGAGTAACGCAACAGGAAATGTATTCCAAATCGTGGGTACAGTGGTTCAGTTGAACTGACTAGAAATGCTTTCCTTTCAGGTCCTTTATCCAATAACCTCTATGAACGTTGCTCTATATGGGAGAGAAGCTACAAAATTATTACAGGGAAACTTGAATAGAGGCAGAGCACGTATGCTTGTAAATAAGGGATGGGGAGGCTGGACAGGCAACCATGGTCTTTGTTCAAGTTCCTGAGATGGTACCCCTGGGAATAAAAACATAGCTGGAATAATAGTTTCCCTACATGCACTTATCTGGAATTTTGTTTAACGCTGACAGCAAGGGAGATATATTGAAAAAATGCTTTGATAAAAGGAAGGGATGGGAGGAGTTTTACTAGCAGACTGAGTTTCTTTGGGCTGCATCTGTGTCTTTTATTAAATGTTAATGTGCTCAGATTCTGATGAGACCTTTAGGTGTTGCAGCAAGACAATTCTCAAGTATACGGACCTGACAGATTTCATCATGACTGTTCAACTACTCACAAAAACACCTTTAGTTGATGGTGGTTCCTTAAGCTCAGTCCTGTTCTTGTTACTTTGTGTAATGATCTTCCTTCCCTTAAGGTACAAATATTTTAAGTTTGAGGATAAGATGCCACTTGTGCCCTGTTTCATTTTTGTTGAACCACGCATTTTTCCATATATACTGATTTCCTTCTCAAGCTTGTTGGATTCTTTGGAAGCCTTTTGGCACAATTCAATTACTCTGCTCATTTGCCTCCCTGCATTCTTCCCCGTCCCTTCTCTCACATAGAAGAACAATTCTTTCATTTTCATAATCAAACATAAAAGCTCCCTCAGACTAAATGCACATCCTGGGATGAACTAGCTGGGGCACTGATTTCCGAGAGTAGAGTTGTACTCGCTCACTTAAACATCTGCATTCTATTTAAATCATCTCAGATAAAAACAAAACTGCAAAAAGAAATGGTGAAAAATACAAGTTTTTTTCTTGCTTTCCCTCATTTGTGCATATGCAATACACACGTAGCAGCGAGGTATCCATTCTCTTTGCAGTGAGGAAATGAAAAGGCGTATTGTAAGCCCAAGACTAGGTCTGGTTGTCAGCCAGGAATTAGTCCTCCAAAGGAGAAAGGGAGAGGGGCTGGCGAGAGAAGAGGCTCGGGAGGGAGGGAGAGGGGGAGCGGGAAGGGTAAACGTACACTTTGTGATAGGTTCAGTGCACATGGCTAGAGATGCAAGGGGTCTTGGGCTTCCTCAGCATGCAGGTGTAGGGAGAAAGGAAGGGAGCTTGTGTTCTTATACATGGCCATGTGTCTGGGGGAGCAGGGTCAAAAATTTAGACTATTTGCTTAATCCCTTGGAAGGCTTTTTTTTTCTTCTGTTTTCTTTTTGTGTTTAACAGACTGCTTTACAGGGGACACGTGTGGTAATTAACACATGCAGCTGTAGGGCTTCAGCCATATGTCTGAATTTCAAATGGCCATTGATCTGGGAAATTTGCTGTGCCGTCTCCATCCCCCGCTTGCAGGCTATATTCCTTGAAGATGTAGGGGAATTTATGGAGCCTTTGTGTTGAAGAGACTAGAGCTGGAAGGAGAGGAGAAAAGGGAGTGTGTGTGTGAAGTTGTGGAAAGAGCAAAAAGAGACTGAGATTCTAATCACGCTCTTCGTGCCCCTTGCCCCAGGCCAACATATATTTCAGGTAGCTACTAAAACATTCCCAAACTGAGGAATCTGATAATTACTCATAAGAAGCTTTCACAACGGTCGTTACTTCTTTCCTCTTTCAGTGAAGCAATCTAAGATTAAAATCACAATATCCTTGCCTGCTTTTTAGACACTTGCTCCCTTTTCCACAGCTGCAACTGCCTGCCCTCTTACAGAGTCTGGAAGCAACAAGGAGGGAGTTGGTTATGGACTCTGAGCAGCCTTTTGAGAGAGGTAGCCAAGGGGATAGGTTTGGGGAGGGGGAGGGGTGTGGTGGTGAATAGAGGCTACTTTGCATCAAAGCTGAGGGTTCTCAAAGTAGATGTCTAATATATATTTTAGGTGGAATTAAATCAGAGACTAAACAAAAGTTGTATGGCTGTTGCTGCTTTTGTCTAACTGTGCTCAGGCAGCTGGTAACGCTGCTGTAGAGCTTTCTGCATACTTCTGTCCAAGTTTGAGGCAGTGTCAAGTGCTAAAATCTTGTTATGAGACATGGTATTCTGGAATGAAATAATTGTTTGTGCAGAAATTTTATATTCCCTGTTTTATTTCAAATGCTCTCAAGGCAGAAGGATCCAAATGGAAAATGATTCAAACATGAGAAACCGGGGTTTAAAATCTTGCAGTATATATCATGCTACTGTTACTTAAGGAGTGAGATGAAAATGTATGCTTCCACCAAATGGGAAGCTATGAAAAAGACTCTTTCTTGTTGTTCCACTTCTTCAATCTCATTTATGTGTGTATTTAGAGGAAGCTGTCTGTTGTACGTGCCTTGGTTTTGCCACTCAGGTAATGCTGTCACTATGGAGGTGTTTCTGCTCTGGGAAGAAAAGCACATTCATAGCATAAAGTGCCTGCTCCAACTCTTGCTGAAGGGGGATTGTCATTTGCCCAACCCTTATAAATACCACTCTTCTCTGTTTCTGTGTTCTGTCTCCACTGTACTTGAGAAGTTTTGTTCCAGGACTGCCTGGACTGGACACGTACCATGCTGCCTCTTCCTGACTTAATTCCTTTTCTCTCTTTGTTACTATGGGCAGTATTCCTTTTTGGGACAAGAATACCTAACATCCCCTCTGCAGATTGACATGAGCTTTCCCAAATAATTTTGTCATAACCTATATTGATGTGTGCTTGGGTTAAATTTTTGTTACATCGATGCAAGGACTAGTTCTCCTTTATTCACTGTTTATTATAGCAGTTCTCCTTACTTTCAATCATTTATCTCCCTGAAGTTAGTCCTTTCTCTCCTCTTCATTACCTTGATCTTTTTCTCCAGGAAAAATATTCCACTGGGGTAGTGGGAGAGGAGGAAGGGAAGTGCTGGATTTATGGCTGTGTATTGCACTTGTCACAGGAAGGCTTTTTTATGATCGGTGAAGGCCATCAGTTGGTTCTCACTGCAAGCTGTCATTGTCCATTAGGAAAAAGGCCACAACTCTTCGGGTAGTCACAATTTTCGGTAATGGACATTTTTTATTGCTGTGCATGATGACCAGTTCCATAAACTATCTAGTTCCCTTGGGTCTTTTAGCTCTTCCTCCATTTTTTCTTAGATATGGGTATCAGTAGGGAGATAACTTCAGACTTTCGAAGGATAGATGGGTGCATAGCAGAATGAAAACTCTTCTTTGCTTCCATAGGGAGCCTCTTTCTGTACCCTTCGTGACTTCTTTTGATTTGAAAGTAATGTGATAGCTTTCCTAAATGTTGTACTTAAGCTTACACCACTGAAATTAATGCTGCTGTAAAAGAAGAGCAGCCATGCTCAGTGGTGGTTGCAGGTTCTCTTACCTTTATCTGTTAAGAATGTTGCTAGAAGCTGCGAAATCTCAGTCTGCTACAACAGGCAGTTTGTCTGAAAACTTCCCAGATGACAGAAGCAGAGTCTGGAAACTGAGCTGGGGCTTCATTCCTCAGCAGGTAATAAAATTAGCATTGTTTGACTGTGCTCAGGTGACTGGTGAGGATGGACTCACAGCTTGCATGTTGCACTATTTTTATGTTCTAAAATTGTTTGTTAAAAGTAAAATTGTTCTAAAAGTGAAAACAAGAAATCTTATTTCTCTGGCTTCAAAGTTCATTTATTACTGACAAGTTAGAATAAAATGGAGATCACACAAACTTGAAGCTCCTTGCTTTACTGCCAAGTTAATAGCATTATAGTTGGAACCTTTGTTTGGGAAAGGGGGGAGCAAGGTGTGAGACTCTAGTTTGAATTAGATAAGTACTCTGAATACTAGCTGTAATTATTTTCAAGTTCTCGCTTTGTCTTTTTCTTGGTAGCGTGCCCATATACCTGGGGAAAAACATGTTTTGAAATGCTACATTTCTGTAACTGGTTAAAATAACAACTTTCTACAAGTACTGTAGCAAACTTAACATCACCAGAAAGCTTAATTATCTAAGCTTTTATGGATGCTGCTTTTTCCTAGAACAACATTTATGCCTTTCTCCACACTGGCACTAAAATCTGTAGAAGCTCTGTCATCAAAATAGTAAAGTATAAGGGCTTAGTTTTCATTTCTGCATTGTTCTCTGTGCAGCAGTAATAGAAAGATACTTTTTTTCCTCACCAGAAAGGTTTGCATAACTTATATGAGTCAGGTATTTAAGTGGTAATTACCATAGGGCTTGGTTCAACCTGCAGAGTTCAAATCTGAATCTGGATCTGAACTTTCCCAGAGGCAGGGGGTGTGTTTGGACATTGTGTTGATTTGACCTATTATAGTGCAAGCTCTGAAATGCAGGTCCAGATGTGGATTGGGGTTCTGTATCTTCCCAAGTATAAGACATAGGGCAACTTGCTTTGTTAAATTGGAGTCGTATTAAATGGAGCAATTCAAATAATATCAAACTGGATCTCATCCTGGGGAAAGTGTCCCCAGCATTGGGTCTGAAAGGTAGTTTTTCGCTGTGCCTTTATTTTTCAAAGGGAGCTGATTGCTGAAAGCTGTAAAGAATAAGAAGAGGGCAGGTTTATTTTGGCTAATTACTATAGGAGTAGCTTGAGAAGTCAGGCAGTAAATAATAACACGACATTTTACAGAGATACTATCTGAATCTCAGGATTCTGCAGTTTTAAAGCACAGAATCCCAGAGACCAGAGCAGCACTGTTCACACAGGGTGCTGCTGCAGACCTTTTTGACACGTTTTCTTTTGAAGGACCAGGAGCAGGAAGAGAGAGCTCTTTGTTTGCAGTCAGAATAAACTCATTGTACACCCAGACAATTAACTCTTCAATCGACTTGCCAGCCTCTGTAAAGCACTCCAGTTGCTCTCTGTCTATCTCCAGCTCTATTCAGACACTTAAGTGCACCGATGTTTTTTGTTTATTATTCTAAAAAAGTCCTTCACAAGAATAGTCGGAGCAGATGAACATTGTCCTCTCAGCAGCATTTATCTCGCCTGGCAGTGAATGTGTCAATCAGGAATCAAAAAGCCAAACAGAGGAGGCTTTGAATTGTGTCATGGGGGTCAGAGTTGCTTCCAGCTGTCTGTGCGTGGGACAGGCAGTGCAAAGAATGGTACTGCCATACAAATGCACCGACCACAAATGCATTGGACCACAAAGTCCTTGGGGCCTGAGTGGCTTTTTTCATGTTGACGCACCTGCAAGGGAGATGTGAGGAGGGGGTGGGGGGGGGAACTAATGGCTTCCAGAAGGCGCCCTGGAAGGCTCCTAGTCCTGGCTGGGTGCTGCCTGCAGTGCGCAGTGCAGGAGCAGCCTGCATTGGTACAGCAAACATAATTGCTGATATAGGGAGGGAAAAATCACTGCAGTGACTGTGCTAATCAGCCTGTGTAGTTAGAGCTCCTTAAGGCCTTTCTGTTGGGTATATTTTCACCTTTAAAAACAAGCAAAACTTTTTCACGTTCTGTCTCCAAGCATCTGTGGGTTGTTACACTTGAACTGAACATACTGTTGCTCCCTTCTTAAAATGAAGACAGTGAAGAGTGAGAACTCACTTTCACTAATCTGGTTTTGAAAGTTGTTTTTTTTTTCCTAACAGCTGTGGAATCTACATGCATAGAAGTGGAAAGGGTGTGAAAACTTGTCAGGGAGGTCTCTCTGCTCTGCTGCATTTCTGTTTGAGCTACTTGGCAAGAAATTATCTTGATTTGGCTGGATTGTAAGAATTTCACATTTTTTGGCACGAATGTTAACTTTATGCATTTATATTGGCAAAATCTGTCTGTGCATAAAAGTTGTGTTGGCTATCAGATTAATTACAAATTGCTGAAACTGCTTCACTTGGTGTAGGAAAGGGCTATCATTAAGGCAACAACTTGCTCTACCAGATTAATACTGGAAGGGACATGTATTTTTGTACAGAACTCCTGTACAGTCTAAACACAGTTTCTGTTGTGCTCTAAGTTGCCTATTTGGCTTCAGCTATGTTCTGCAATGGCACATCAGAATGGGTTGTGATCTGTGGAGAAATCACTGGAGACTGAAAACGGGCTTGCCCCCTCCTAGCACAGAGCATTTAAAGTTGCCATACTCTTACTACCTTCGCTGTTCAAGCTGTAGACCTATGAAAAGACTAGATTTTGTACGAGGGGACAATTGACCCTATAAACACGCTAGCACTCTTTAAAATGAGTTAAGTGAGCAGAGTGTCTCATGGATGCCAGTGAGGGTAAAAGAGGTGATCTACTAAAGATGTGAGATTGCTTAGAAAGAGAACAGATTTTAATCCATTAGCATGGTGATGCAAGTATACAGGTGACTTTTACAATGAGTATTTTCCTGGGTAGGGGATGTGATATAGAAGAATTATTCAGTTGTCTTTTCCCCTTTGTCCAGCTTCCATTAGGTGATGCTTCTGGCAAAAGCAGTGAACTGGAGCAGTGGGTAGTTACTTCTCATTTTTCCATAGTAGTTTATGCTCTTCCTATGTCAGGGAGTTTACTTTTCTCCTGCCATAACTTAAGTTGCTCATGTTCTCAGTGTCCGTAGTTCAGAGTATAAGGGTCACTTTAACAGTCATCTGGTACTTGAACTGAGTCCCCTCATCTCTCAGCCCCAGCATACACTGCAGTAATTCTAGATATGGATGCTTGCTAGATATTCAACAAGAACAAGGGTAAAAGAGAGAAGAATCTGACACCATTAGGAGTTCCTGCCCACTAGCAGTGTATCTGGACATGCAGGTAGTTGTCACTGGCTTGAGTTATTGTTGAGTTAACACAAAGTAAGCTGGTTGTAAGCTCGTGAACTTCTGTCTTATGGTAGTGCAAGTGATCTTCTGCCTTATGGCCATGGTATCTTAACGTGAAAGTGACTTGGAAAAGGATATTGGACCTGTCTGTTTTGCTCTAGACAGAGATAAGGTAAAAACACCATTTTTAGTTTGGTACCAATTGAGTCAAATTTTCAGTTTTTGCAGATTGCAAAAACTTGGAATATGGAGGCTTGCTGGGAAAGGAGTTCTGTGGCTTTCATATCCTGTCCCATAAGAGGTGTTCTGTTGAATAATGCTGTCTGTAGGCAGTGATTGTCTGGAAAACAAAAGTGGATTTTTGTACTGGGTTGTAAAATGTGGAAGAAAAGGATACTCTTCATCAGGGCTCTGAGAATATTCTACATGTAATTTTATTTAAAAAAAAATGTTGTTTAATACTCTGCATCTGATTTTATCTTTGATTCTGTCGTACCTTGTTCCTTATCTGGAAGCACTGCCATCTAGGGAGATTAGGAAGCACTCACTTGACCTCATTGATCTCCCCTATTTTTGACAAGCTCTGCATAGGCAACTATTGTAGGTCCACATCATTTTATTAGAAGTGTGGAATTTGAGTGTTTTCTGAAGAAAGGAATAGGTCACACCTGATGAACATAATTCCTGACCTTTGGCTCCAAAGTAACCATGTACTGTACATCTCGTAATATCACAAGAGATTCTAGGTCTCTAAAATAGATTGGCTTTTCTATTCCCTTTTGAAATGCTTGTCTGAGTAGTACAAGCTATTTGTTCAAAGTTCTAGGTATGCGAAATAGAACTTGTTTCGTGTTTACCAGGAGCAAATAGGCCAGTGGAACAGATGTTTAGGTTTATGAATGGTGTATTAAGAGGGATGTGTAATCATATGAGAGTGGACAAGTGTTAGGGTTGTTCTTCTGCCCAAAGGGAATGGCAGTGAAAATTTTTGTCATAAACCAGTTTTTAACAGAGACTTACTGAGAGTTGCCCACTTTAAGAAATAGGCCTGGTAGTCTCAGAGTTAACAAGCTGCCAGCTGAAAATTGAGCAGGATATTTTTAATAAAGTGCATATGTTGGTTTTTTTGTTTGTTTGTTTGTTTTTAATGTGGCTATTTCATGACCTTTGGAAAAAAAAAATCAGAAATATCCCCAGCTTTTGATTTTTGAAATATGGTGGATGTAATTACAGAGCTCTTGTCTATTGCACTTCTTTCTTGTGTGTTTGATGAAAGAACTGTGTACTTGAACAGGGGAATAATTTTGCTTCCCTCTATTTGCAAAATGTTTAACAATGTTCTGGGTGCTGCTTCAATAATAGTTTTAGTGGCAACTTGGCCTTGGTAACTGAGTGAGGAAATGGTCATGTTTTTCCTAAAGTGTAGTGAGATGATCATTAAAAACAAACCAAACAAGCAAAAAACCAACACAGCTCAAAGGTTAGTTTGGTATTTTTGTCTGTTTTCTGCATTTGTTCTGTCAATGTTTAATACCCTTTAATAGCTTAATGGATGTCTTTGTTAAAAAAAAAAAAAAAAAAAAAAAAGTGCAGAATTCTTATTCTCTGAGTTTCCCAATTTCACGCACACACAGGTAAAGACAGAAAGATGAGCCATAAAGAAATCCCCTGAACCTGAAGCATCCTGAGTTCTGCCAAAGTTCACATAAGGGTTTGGATAAAAAGTGCTGTGGCTCAGATCCACATCTAATTTTTTTTCCATTGTTGGCTCCTTATTTGCTGCAGAAGCATTCATGCAAACAATAGGAATTAACTTATTATCATACTGGTAATTTCTTTATGCCAGGCCTCTTCTTATTTTACGTAACTTATGAATTATTTGCCTTTCAGTTGCTTTATGAGTATCTTTTGTAGTTTTAGGTTGAGTAGGTAAAGCCTATTGTGTGATGGGACAAGGGATAATGACTTTAAACTAAAAGAGGGTAGATTTAGGTCAGATATTATTAGGAAATTATTTACTCAGAGGGCAATGAGGCCCTGGCACTACTGCCCAGGGAAGCTGTGCATGCCCATCCCTGAAGGTATTCAAGGCCAGGTTGAATGGGCCCTGGGCAAGCTGGATGATCATTAAGGTGTCTTTCAACCCAAGCCATTCTGTGATTCCATGATAACATATTGTTTACTTCTTCATTACATCATTAAGTGTTACCCTAAATACATAAAAAGCAATCACTGTGGCTTCTGAGGCACCTTGTGTGAGCCGAGCAGCCTATTCTGGCAAAAAAAAAAAAAAGAAGTGAAGATCAGCTATGTACTTTTATCCGAAGATTCCTTTAAAAGGCAAGATGTTCTTTTTTGTAACTTAATAAAAAATCAGGGAGTTATTCCAAGAGATCACTTGCTTAAACATTGAATCAAAATTACTGCTTGTCTATGTTACTGGTAATACCCAATAACAGGGAGAATCAAAACAGGAGTTAACTGAAAAATGGTAAGTATTTTCTCTCCCAAATTGTTTTAATGCTTAACTGCAAGCATAGGGGGGAAAAAAAAAACAAAAAAAAAAAAAAAACCACACCAAAAAACAAAAACAAACAAAAAAAAAAAAACCCAAAAACTGAGAGGGAAAATTACTTAAAGGTTTTCTTAAAGATTTTCTTTTGTTCATTTCTTTAGTAGATCTCAAAGGCTGAAATGGAATTACCAGCACACTTTTGCTTTCTGTGAATTAGATGGCTTTATGTAGAAATACATAAAGTTAATGCTGTGAGGAAGATGTTTTCAATCTTCTACTCCCTTTATAAAACTGCAGATGCCGATTTTGATTGAAAAATGATCTACAGGCCATCCTGTTTTCCATCTTGGCCCATCCCCTTCCCTTCTGTGGTCTTTTGATTCTTTGGTGTAATCACAACCAATGCAGGGAAGCCAGAGAGCAGTTCTTGCTACAGGAGTTGTCCTGTATGCCTTTCCCTCAGATGACTTCTGTCCTGTGCATCTGATACAACCTTAAAGGTGGTGGTAACTTGTCTTCTCTGGCGTGGTCTCCTCTTCCCAAATGATTTGTGCTGTAGATTGTTGCCCACTTTCCTGATGCCTAGTGTCATCTTTGTCCACAATACATGAGAAAATGGTTGTTACAAATTGTGTTTTTTTTTTAAAGCCACTGTTTTCTGAAAGAAAAAAAGAAAGAAAGAAAGAAAGAAAGAAAAATAAACATAAAAAACCTCCACCAAAAGCAATTCTAGACTGATTACCTTCTTCTTAGTTTATATCTGGACAATATTCTATATTTTGATCTTGCAGTGTAACAAAACACTTTCCTATACAGTTTGTGCCTGCTTAGCCAAAACATTTGGTTGTGGGAATGTTCACTTGGTGCTCTCCATTGTTCAAGGGCTGTGTAATAATGATCCAGGCTGGGTTTTGAAATTCAGATCCCTATGAGCATCCAATGAATTCAAGCTGTTTCTGTTGATGTAATGGATAGTCAGTCTTATTGGACCAAACTGAGTGTAAGCTGAACACTTTTTCCTGTAGTCTGTCTCTACATTTTGTGACTTATGTTTCCTATGGAATCTATGTTGGTTGAAGATTTTAATTATGAAAGACCTGTGGTCAGAAGACATGGAGCATTCTTGCACAGAAGTTTTCTCCACAGTTTTTCAATTAGAAGGCACTGCCACAGCATTGCTATTAGAGAACACCTTGATACTGTAAGAAAACGAGATTTGCTATTGACCATCCCTTTCTAACAGCTCTGCAATGAAAACTGGTGCCTGGTTCTGCACAGGTAAGTATCAGAAGAATAGTTTTTCTTTTGAACAAATAGAATAATGAGAAAGGCACAACAGGGCAGCAATCCCTAGTCCTCTGCTGTCACAAGGAATGACTTATGTGAGATGTAGCCACTTAAACCATAATGGATTGCCTGGTCACTGCAGCAAATAGAACTACTAGGTGATTCGTACTGGTGGTTGTGGAGGGCTAGGGAGGGGAGGGAGGCTTCTAAGGGTAGTCTGTGCATGCTTGCTATGTAAAATGTTACTGCTGATAGCATAAACTCAGATTTTGTTTTGTTCTTTCTGTCTTCTCTCTCTTCTGGACTTGGCCGGGCCATGTACAAATCCCAAACATTCAACAGTACTGGAGAGTAGATAGTATTTACCTCAATAATGGTAGTTTCTTTTCGGTTCTTTTTAACTCTCAATTCAGATGATGGGTCGAAGCCAACGCCTACCATGGAAACCCAGCCCATTTTTGATGGAGAAGGTAAGAACATCTTTTCTTTAAGAAAAAGAAAAACATAACGAAACAACAACAACAAAAAACAGTGAAAAAAGATACTTCCCTTGTTCTTTTCCCTAGGGTTTATGACTTGAACAATTTGTTTATCCTGCAAAGCAGAAAAGCCAGTGAATCTCATAAGTTATCCAAATTTCACAGTGCTCTTGGGACCTCAGGCATTCTCCCTAATCCTTTTACATCCTTTTTTTCCCCCCTGGAATCCAACAATAACAGTAGTTGAACAAATTCCTGGGATAACCTTGGAGGAAAAGGTGTCATGGCTAAAAAATGTCTATTGAGTCAGAAATGGGAACTTCCTTTAGGTTGTCCTTTCCCCTTGCTCTCTTCACCCTCTTGATGCTGCAAGTTTTGTAACCTCTGCCGTGCATTACAGCATAACTACAGGGAGGACAGTGCTAAACCACAGCTTTTGCACACTGATTTGGAAGAAAATTGCTGAGAGATTCCTTTTTTTAGTAATTACTTTCATTGATTTGCATACTATCTGAGCAAATGAAGTCAGTGTCCTGGGTCTTCTTAATTCATAGACCACCAAGGCAGCTTCTTTCTCAAATAGGCTAGTTTTGTAATTATATTGTCTCAAAATATCGGACTTCAGTCCATTGGAAGCCTTGAAACAAAGATAAAATGGCTGTCATCAAGCTTTTTAAATGTACAAACAAATATTTACCAACAGAGGTACTGGTCCTTGGGTAATTAATGGGCCTATTAGCAGTTGAGGCTCAAGTCTAGGCCATTATGTGACCTGTTTACTGGATTTTAAACTGGATTAAAGGCAGAATTGGAAACTTCTGAGCAAGAGTGAGCAAGAGTGATACTTGCTACCTTCTTGAGCAAATGGAAGGTAGGAATGGGATGTGTGATGTTGCTGGAACAAGCTTATTTAATACCAAGGTACTGTAGTCCTGTCATTTCTAGAAATCATATGTATGTAAGAATCTTCTTATGAGCTTTATGAAACAAAACAAAGTCTTTGCGACAAAAAGCATTCTCAAATAAACAGTGGAGAGTAAAGCCTAGTTAACTGTCTCTTGTTTATATCAAAGGAAAGTTCCTTCTGGCAGCAAGTTGATGTTCTATTAAATTGCTGTCTGCAATCACAGCATGCTTTTGGTCTTTAAATTTTCCCGTGAGGGAGTGCCATAGGTATTCAAAGGAGAGAATGCACTTGTAAAACGCAGGAGTGAGCTAAGCTGGTTAAAACAGCCTGTTCAGAAAATCCTTCTAGAAGCAACTCTATATTTTGGTCATTTTAAATAGAACTGGGCAAAGTTATTGAGAAATATTGCAGTGTGCAGACCTTTTCTGGTCCTTACGGTGACAGGCAACATCTGAAAACACTTTGTGCTATCTTTTATGAAAAGTATTTTCAATCCAAAACTTTTGCATTGATTTCTTAAATCAGGAAGAGTGTTAGAATGCTACAGAATAGAAGGCTTGAGGCTGACCTTATAGGAGCCTTTCAGTACCTACAAGAAGGCTAACTAAAAGACAGAGGCAGGCTCTGCACAGTAATGCATGATAAGAAGATGGGAGTCAAAAACCGAAAAAACGTATTCAGACTGAATATATGGAAAAACTTTTAGCAGTGGAGCAGGTCTCCCAGAGAGACAGTGTGATCTGCCCTTCCGTTCCAAGCCAGTTTGATAAAGCTCTGAGCAGCGTGGTCTGATCCCATAGATGATCCTGTCTTGAGCAGAAGGTGAACTGGAGATCTCAGCATGATTTGCTGAACAGGCTTTTCGCTCTGAGCAACCACATCACAGTGCTGCACCAGATTTGTCACCCGGTATCTTAGGTAGCTCTTATGAGGAACGACGTGTACTTGGTGTCAGATGCAAGCGTCAGATGACAGAAAAGCTTAGAACATTCACCTACCAGGTCTGGACTCTGTGTAGATGTTCAAAGGAGTTAGTGTCCAAATCTTCTTCAATTCCTGTGTATTTGGGGTTGAAATATCTTTTGGGTTTCTGAACTTTATTCAGTGTCAGGCAACCAGAGTAGACCTGTTAACAAAAGATGAATGGACAATAAAAATGTGAATTTCTTTCCATGTTCTGTTTTTTAATGCCTACCTCAAGCAACTGGAGAATGACTTATTTCAAAAGGCATTAAATATGCTCAGCTGCTCCTGAAACTTGTACTACCTATTGGAGTTCAGCATCTCTTAGATGAAGACTTACCTTTTTTATGCTTTCACCTACCTTAGAGGATTATGGGTATTCAAGTTTTTGACAAAGTAAGTTCCCCACTCACTCCCTACCCTTATTCCAAAGGGTGTAAGAGAGCGGTGCCGGAGCTACAAACAGTGCAGATCAGATGACTTAAACTTTTCTGTCCAAGATTTCAATAATAAAGCAGCCATCTCTTCAGAAATTTTTTTAACTGCATTACTGTACAGATCTCAATGATTTTATAGTGATTATCCTCTTAGGGCAAAATACTTCTCTACAAAAAAATGTTTTAGTGGCCCTTGCTTTAGTTATAAATAAAATAATTAAGAAAAAAACCAACCCATACAACAATTTTAAAATTCCTCTAGTACTCATAGGCCCAATTTTCTTTACATCCAACCTTGCTTTATTTTTAACATGCAAATTATATTCATTTCCTAAAGAATAGCCTTTTTGAGTACCTTATCTTTTCAGAAATTTTACCTCTTAACACAATAGGAATCTACTCTTTCCACAGATCTGTTGTTCAGAGGAGTAATTAATCTAGATTGCTTCTCTGTAGCCCAAAAACTATCCGGGTTAACTGGATTGAACATACATTTTTATCATAGATCCCAAAGGGTTTGCTTACTTTTCCTTTTTCTCTTTACTAGTGATTCCTTTTCCTGCAGCTGTCAGCCTCACTTAAATATATACATTACTGTGTCTCTATAGGCCCTGACCCATTTTTTGTCATCCCTTAAATTCAGTTATCCCTTCCTTTTCATCTGTAGACGTAGATGTAGTGCAGAGCCAGAGCTAACTTTCATCACAAATTTGGGAGTTTGGATCCAGCACTTTGCTTTATGGCCTTTTGTGACTTTGCCCTTCTGCCTTTCCTACCCCTTCGTCCAATGTTTTATTTGATGTGGCTATCAAAAAATATAAAATCCAAAAATATGTGGGTATATGTATTTTATAGGAGCACGTAACAACTGATAATACAACAGTATATTGAAACTTGCAGATAAGGCAGTCTTTGTTAAGCAAAATTCTGCTACTGCTGGGATATCTATCAATGTTCAACCTGTATCGTCTTATAAAAAAATGCCCTTAGCATGATTACAATAATATTTACAGTCCAGTGTAACTGAAAACATATAGGCAGGGCAAAATTTCATTTTTCCTTTGTGCACTTTTAATGTGTAATCAGTTTCTCCTGTTGTCAGCCAGTTTCTCCCTTGCTGAGCAGATCCATGTAAATGTCAAAAACAGCAGGAAAGCTCTTGTAAAAACTTCTTAGAGGAACTTCTTAAGACAAACTCCAGGATCTAGTGTGTAAAGCATGCTCTTGTGGAAACTGGAAAATGTTGGATGCTGAAAATGTCAGTTTAGGAACTCTATGGTACCAAGTACTGCTTTGCTGTATACTGTTGTTTTGTCATTTCCATAAGGTGTTGATTAAGGCAGGTTCTGCTGTGCTCTGAAATTGATTGTGACACTGCAGAGGAGGAACTCTTAAGCACTTTTATCACAAATTTGTTTTGGTATCTTGGTTGTAGTTCATTAGAAGACTTTTTAAAAACCAGAGCTTATTTCTTTAACAAATTTCCCTTGAAGCCTTTCAAAAAAAAATTTTTTTCTCTTTTTTTTTTTTTTTTTTCTATTTGTGTTTTGTTGTTGCTTGTTTTAGGGATCTGACAAAACTGTGGTCAATTATGCTTGAACTGTTAAAACCATTAAAATCTGACTTTTTAAAGTCTGGGTCGAGGTTTTTTTTTATTTGGATTTCATATACACTTCGGTGGAAAACAGTATATGACATAGACACAACTTAACTAAGTATTGAAGAGAAAGGCTATAGACTTGAGAATTTGGCTAAGAAATGGGAGCTGGAAGGAGACAATAATGTTTTCCCAGTAGTGAGGCACTCTTTGGAAGGTGAAGATAATGAGATAACCTTGTGGCATATTTACAAATACTGGCTTTTATGTGGTGGGAAGCTTCACGAGGGGGTTAGCTGATGTCTACAGAGACAATGCATCATTTAAGTCATGAGTGTAGCAAACATGTTGTCCTCACAGATAATGACCATGTGTACTCACCAGTTGCTGCAGTTTCTTTAAGGCAGTTATTTTTTCTCTTTCAGAAATCACAGCACCCACCCTGTGGATTAAGCACTTAGTCATCAAAGATTCCAAACTGAACAGCTCCAGTATAAGGAATTCAGGTAATGCTCAATCTTAAACTTTTTTTTTTTTTAATTTTTCTTTTTATTTTTCTTTATTATTATTATTTTTTTTAAACTAGACTGCCATTTCTTATGTTCTTTCCTTGTTTCATTCTTTTTTCATTGTAACCTATATGACTGAATCTGCATTGCAGGACTTGAAGGGCAGGCTATGAAATAATTTCAGACAGCATGCATTTTTTGTGTCCAGAAGGCCACTGTAGATGTGCCACAAGGGGTGTTTGTTTCCCTTGCCAGAATCTAGGGAACCTCTAATTTCTTCATCTGAAAATTTATCCCAGCCAGTTTTCAACTTTTGTTTTACTTGCTGTTCAGCAGTTTCTCATGGACTTGCAAATTGGTGTTTGTCTTTGAGATCTGTGCTATGGATTTGATCTAGGCAGATGAGAAAATACCATTGAGGGTCGTCTTGCAACTTCGAGATTCTTCTCTGCAGGGGGTATTTTTTACTAGAAAAATTGTTGCATTATTTCATAGGAGAAAGTAAGTTACCTATGTCTGGGCGTAATAAATTGTTGGATTTTTATGGGCAGTAGAGAGGATGAGAGAAGATCCAAGCAAAAAAAAAAAAAAAAAAAAAAAAAAAGTATGAGTGGGATGGAGAAAGAGGAAAACAGCAAGATACGAAGCTAAACTGTAAAACTTGAGATTGGAAATGAGCATGTAACTGTGTGAAGTAACTGAAATCACAAGAAACTCGAAGGAGAATTAAGTAGGAGAGTGAGAGTAAGTATGGTTTCTGTCTGATATGTTTTAACTAATGTGGAAGAATGTGAGAAGATGAAAGGTACATGAAGAAGAAAATTGGCTTAAGAAGCCATGAGTTTGCTCTGGGGTTTCAGTGGGAGCTATTGCTATTGCATGTATTCTACAAAGCGATGTCTTACTAGAACAATTATTCAAATAATTTTAGTCTCCAGAACAGTTAAACTATGCTGACTTGAAGTAGCTGGTCACACGGTATTTCCGAATTAGCCAGGAGAGTTCATGGCCCTCTATAATTCCTTTACCCTCCCTGTTCTCCATTGCAGAGTGAAAGCAAGACCAGACCATGGTTGTCTTGCTGCAGCATGGAGAAGAGCTCTTTTCAGGAAGAGACCCAGTGTTGCCCCAGACCCCAGTTTTAGAAAGTCTTCTGTGCCTCACCTCCTGTCTTTGCAGTAGGGTAGTCTGTGTAGGAACTTACCATCCAAAAGCTTCAGATGATGTAGTAGAATTTACGGTCTTCTCTAGGGATGTTTTTCACTGGAGAGTAAAAGCAGCTTGTGTTTTGTCAGCTACCTGCACAACCATTCTATTCACAATGTAATTGAAGGTAAAAACTTAATATAAAAATCCTGTGTAATGGGTCCTACCTATCTTGAGGATCAGCTTTCCTTGTTATGCAGCAAACCGGTAGCTGTGATGAAAATAAGATTTCCCAGATACGGGTTCTGGTAGGTTACAAACTGACCCAAGAGTGGGAGCATCTTTTACTCAAGAGCCTGTCTCCCACCCTTTGGCGTGGCAGAGTCAAAGTAGGCTACTTTTTATGTTGTTCAAGTGTTTCCTGAGGAAGCTGTCTCATGTAAGCTGGAGTTCTGTTTGTGAACGAGTTCATTTTGTGAACTTACCCATTTTCCAAATTTTTTTTTCCAATTAGTAATGATGTCATTTCTGGTATTCAAGCAAGATCATTGTGGGTACAAGCTACAAATCAAAAATAAATGGTCTTCTGGAAAATTCAAGATTTCCATAACAGGTGGTTTCTGCAGCATGCTAAAAGGAGATGTGTGGTTCATCTGACTCAGCCTTTCTTATGGCCCTAACAGGCACTCATTTGCTGTAGGATCTCATTAAGAGTCTGAGCTGCCAGTTTTAGACCCAAGTTTCCACACCAGGCCATGCAGTCATCTCTGTTTCTTACAATGAGTTACTGATATCAAGAAATGCTGCCTCATCAAAATGGGACTACGGAGTAGCTGATAAGAGCTGTGAGGTATTTTAGTCTTTCTTTCAGCCAATTAACCTAGTCTTCCCTCTGGTACCTTTCATTCTTGGCCATTGTCCTGTATGCTAAAAGACAATATAGGATTGGTGGGATCAAATAGCAAAGGGCCAGTAAGAGGTATTATTATTTAGAATATTTTTTCTAATATCTTCAAATTTCTCTTGGACGAAGATGGTTAGCTGTTACGGAATGGCCATGCAAAATTAGGGGATGTTTTTAACTGCTTTTGTTCTTTAGCAGCTTGAAATATAAATGCTCGACACACTTCTGATTTCTGATCAGCACTACCATTGAACATCTTGGAAAGCTAGTGCCATGACTATACTGACTGAGAGGAGAATGTAAGAATTGCTGTATTGAGATAAGTAGTCTCTATAATTTGCTGTCATTCTCTTTCTGGTTAATTCTGTGTTTCAGTGAAGGCTTCTAGAATAAACCTTTGAGTAAATCACTTGCCTAACCATCCATTTTAGCGATATTTTCAGCTGCCTTTAGCTAGAGTCTGTGGTGTGTTTCTGGGTATGTATAAGGGAAGAAAAGGAGGAGCAAGGAAGAAAAGGCTGAGGAGATGGAAACATTTTCTTCAATACTTCAGCTGTCCCAAAGAAAAGGGAGCAGAGCAGCAGTACTCCCAACATTGTTGTTAATAGCACCTCCTAGCAAGGCTTTGGTCCTTGTACTGTGTCTCGGCCTTGTATCTATTAACATCTGTGTGGCTGTGTACCTGATGGAAGTGAGGAAGTTGGGAAGATTTGCAGAATTTGTTGTATTCATCTTGGTAGTAGAGGTGGATAGGACTTTCTTGTTACTGAGATAGCAGAAGTGAAAGCAGTCTGAGTTGGAATTTCCTGCATCCCTTCAGGATGAACCAGCCAGCAGATTGTTGAGCATTGCAGAATTAGCGACTCCTCTGCTTCCTTCTAAAAGAAAATACGTATATTACATGTACAGTCTGTATCTCACACGAGCTGTATTTGAAATCCAAGTGTTCTGCTTTCCATTTAGTGTGGATGAGAAGGAGAGGTTCTCCAGAAACAGCCTTTGTTTTGGAGCATTTACATTTTGTGTAATATGCGTAAATATTAATTAAGCTAGAGATCAGAGTACTTGACTGAGATACCATATGTCTCCAGATGTTTTGCCAGTGAATTTTTCTGTGTTAGACAGAACATTGTTAAGAGGGATTGCTAATGCTTTTATCCCAGTCCACCTTCCGAATGATGACTAGATCTCTTTCTTAGTGGGGTGAGATGCAGGTTGAAATACTCTCAGCCAAAGGCAGGAATAAAAATGTGAACATGCTGTAACATCTAGACTGTTAAGTAGGAGAAAAACTGTTTGTACATTTACTAATTAAGCCTTTTGCTTTTTTTTGTGAATCTTAAAAACCCATAATGCATTTTTTTAATTTTTTTTTTTAATTTTTTAAGGTAAAGAGAACGTCTAAATCAACACAATATTTTGTTTGCTGTGGCAGGATGACAAAAATATTTTGATGTTTGTTTGGTTTGAATTGATTTCCACCTTTTCCAAGTGTGTGCACCCATGCGCACACACACACACACACACACACACACACACACAACCCCCAAACTAAGCCTATTATTTAGCATTTGCCTTTGTAATGTGTCATTTATATTTAATGCTGCCAGGACAGGAAGAGATACAGATGGGATCTTTGCATTGGCCATTCCCCAACCAGGATGGGTAGGATTACCTTTTCATACTACTTCTTAAGTTTCAAACTTGTACTCCTCCTCTCAATAAACTCCAGCCTGGAACAATCCAAATGATTTTTTTTTTAATAGTTTTTACTCCAGGGAAGCACTTGATAGTTAATCTAGCTTCCAAGTAGATGAATCTGATGGTAGCCTGTTTGGGAGCACCCCATCTCCACTGAAGAATCCATGGTTGTTCCTCATTTCCAAAGTTGGGTTATCTCCAAATTCATTTGTGCTACTTAGTGATTTGGTTTTGATTAGCAAGAGATTCCAGCCTATATCCAGCTTACTCTGACAACCTTTAAGAAAACCACAGAGTGATGTAATGAGCTCATGCATGGAAAAATAAACAGCTCTAGAGAAAGCTGCAGTAGCAGCCTCAAGTAAATATTCTGTAGTCACAGGGGTTTTGAACATGACGTTATTGAAGAGGAAGAATGAGTAATACATTAAGGTTAGCAGCTGAAGACAGGTTTGTGTGTGCCTAGTTTAAAAAAAAAAATAATAGTAGCTGTTTATTTCAAAATCTTGCTTGTTGAATGGGAGCCAACTCCACATGACCTGTTCTATTCAGCTCTGGTACTCAGGCATCATGCAAGCATCTTATGTGAGCTTTCTGCTGTTTGAAGCTCTTAGAAGACAGGGTTGTAAGTGTAAAAGAGCTTTGAAAACAAGAGTGGTGGTATTTACCTTCCTTTTTTTTTCCAATTCACGTGGTGTCCAAACTTCAGAGTTTATCAAAGAGAGAAATAGCTTGCAAGATGTATGACTGTACATACTCCTGCAAGATGAAGCAGCGAATATGCCAGCCACCCCAAAGGAAGCCTGTGTACTTTCAGGTGGGGCGTGACAATGTAGTTCATCTCCAAAACTTTGCACAGTGAGGTGGAATGTGGTTAAATTAGGTGTATTATCAGGACTCAGGTTCTGTTGTTTGTCTGCTTTATCTCATTTTTTTCCCCCCACTTACAGGAGAGGAAAACAAAAAGTGAGAAAACCCCACCGAAGCTCCTTCCAGTACTCATCTAAGAAGTGATACCATTTTCCTACATGACTTTCCTAATGATCAGGGGTAGTGGTTGCTCGCAGAAGTATACTCATGTTTCCTTGCTAGGCACATGGGATCTTGCTAGGTACGTTAACAAGGAGTCTGCTTTTAAGCCACCTACTTTGAGAACTGATGCAATTCCTCCCATGTCAGATTGTCGCATGAGGCCAACCAGCATCTATCAAGGCAGGGTCTACTGATTTGCCCTTAAGAAAGAAAATGGCAGTTTTGGTGGAATACACCAAAAAGTAGGCAAAAATTTGTTTGATTTGTTAGTAGGCTTTTTATTTTTAGTAGTGAGGACTAAGTTCAAGGAGCTTGAAAACTCCTATATTATTTTCCAGAATGAGGAGAGACTGTACCTGTTCCTATTGAATGTATTGTTATTTGGAGTTGAAACAAATTTCCTTGTGCCTTGGAAACTTGGAGCAGCACAGAGACCAGGGAGCTGGAGATGGATTCAGATGAGACTCCTGAAAAACAAAGCACTGTTTCAAAGGGGGCAGTTTCTCACCTGTGCTTATCCCTTTCTGTCTTCTCAGCCACATTCCTTAGCTGTCCTGTCTTGGCACACTGCACTCCCCACCTCATTATTTAAAGATATGTGAAACTGTGGGCTTCTGTTTCTCCTCCTGCTACTTTTCTGCTACTTTCTGCTTCTGCTAAACTGGTTGTGTTTAGTTCCAGCCTCTCTCCCTGCCATTGTGTTAATGTTACTATCTGAATGTCTATCACAGGACTGCAGGCTCTTCTCCACAGTCTGTGACTGCTTAGTGTCAGGCTAGCAAATGGAGGAATCAAAAGGTGATCTCATTTGAACAGAAAACAGATTGAGAAAGGGAGGTGGATTGGCACAAATATAATCTAGTGACATCTGAATAAAACGTTACAGTAACATTGGAACCGGAGCATTTTGGTGTGGGGACATGGCATCCTCACGTGGACCGCAGCCCTTCTTGCTGAATGTTTTTTGGTACCTGCCTCTGCTCTGGGCTTAACACCTAGGAGCACTGTCTTTTGAACTTTCCCATAGCTGTCAGACATGATGTCTAGAACAAGAGTTCATGAAAAGGAATCATGAGCCTGAAAGATGTTGTGTTTTCTACTGTTTGCAAGCTCCTCCTGCATCTTGAATTGGTGCTTCCCATTATAGTCCTCCTCTGAGTTGGGCTAACATCTGTCATTTTACTGTCCCACCTGTCAGAAATACTTATCTTCAAACCTTGATGGTGTTCCTCTCTTCCCCTCCTTCCTTTTAATGAGGGTTTTGTTTGTTAGTGGTCTGGAGGGTGGTTGGTTTTGTTTAGGAATTCATTTTAATTTAGTTTCTGTAAATTAAGCAAGATAGGAGAAGCTGATATTGATTATTACACAAAAACTTACTAATTCCTTTCAGTTTGCACTGCAAATTGCTGTGCTCTTCTCTGCTGAGTTAGTGCTTCCTTGGAAGACATAATGCGCAGTATTGTTTTTCCCTTGCTCTATCCCTCCTTTCCTTCTTGCTTCATCTGTGGTTCAACCACTGCTCTTTATGGCTACGTGGGGGATCCTTGTCTTTTTCTCCCTCTTGGAAGTCCTGAGGAGGTCTGATTCGTCATACCCAAGTGTGATTCTTCCACAATCTCAATGGGACAGGTGTGGTGAAGAAGGAAGTAGGTAGGGGAAAGCAGGACCAGGACCCTTTCCAGACAGCCAGCAAACAAAGTCATAAATAACATGCCACTGGGGACCAGTTAATCTGCTCTATGAAAAGGTGCAAAGTATACAAGTGGGAAAAATAACATTGTATAATAAGCAGCATGCAACCATAGGTGTTAAACCATATGCAGCTAGACAAATAAATGGAGCTCCCCCTGAGTGCTGTGTGATAAATCATTCCCAAAGAATTCAGTCACACCCCCCTCCATATCCCCCAAAGAAAGAAAACAAATTGCTCTAGACATGGAGTCATGACTGCTACAGCTGCCAGTTAAGGAGAGTGGATAGGGAGCAGTAGGAGGGGGGGCAGTAGGTGTCAAAGATGTAAGAAGCCAATGTAAAATAAAATGAAATAAAAAAGCAGAAAAAAAAAAAAAAAAAACCAAATCCCCAACAAATGCATTTTAGGTTAAATTAATAAAAATTTGGAGGGGAAAAGGAAAGGAAATAGATTGCAGCACCAGGCACTGTCGAAACCTATAGTGACAAATGGAGAGAGGAGAGGTCAACTTTATAGAGTTTGTTTTGCTTTTTAGTGGGAGCTGATTCATACTAAAGGAATTACATTCATTTACTGAGGCAAGTTCTTCACTGTATATACTAACACAGAGTTGTGCTTGGATCTGCACTTCAGGCATCCATTTGAGCATACAGTGATGCCTGCTGATAGATTACATGTATTGACACTGACATACCTTCTTGCCTTTCTTGGAATGTTCCTGTCAACTTCAAGGGAAAGATTATAGCATTTCTGAAGAGCCATAGATAAGGAGAAGTGGTAATAACGGTTGGTCCTGAGCTCCTACATTCCCTTTTGAAAAGCGTAGATTTACTAGGCCTCTCCCAAAACCAAAAGCTCTGCTAAGGTTTGGCAATTATGAAATTGAGGACCCACCTGGTTTGCAAGAAGCCAACTGAATGAAAAATTAGTTCAGTGGTACACTCCAATGTGTCTGCTGGCCCCAACATTGTACAAGGAAGCTGTGGGTATCACCTAAAAGAGCTATGAAAGATCAGAACCATTGGAAAGCCCTATCTGTCCTGTGAAAGCTTCCTTCTTTTGTTGTCATTTTAGGATGGAAAAGATATTCTAGAATTCAATGGAGCTTAGAGATGGAGTGAGTAGACCAAGGGAAGATGGAAAATGTGCAAGGTCCTGCAGGACCATCCTTGTAGAGGAGCAGTGTAGAACATTTGAGGTAAATGCCAGCTGTGTTCTCTTTCACCAGCCTCATGTTAACAGAACTGTTGTGTTCAGAACATGAGTTGTGTTCTAAGAGTGCTGTGTGTATTTCTGTATGGAGACAATGAATAAAAGCTGTTATCCTTATGTTCCTTTCCTCTTTGTGATCCTCACGTTTTTTCATTTTTCCAGGCCATCATAATAAGGTGGTCAATGGAGATCAGTGAGTACATTTTGTGGTACAACTCAGAGGTGTCTTAGCTGTATGTTTTCAGGCTTTTGAAAGGCATGTAAATAGTAGGAAAGGTCTCCTGGTAGAATATCCCAAGGGTTGTCTGTGAACAGTTAGGAAAGAGGGATGTGCACAGAACCCACCCTCACAGCCAAGGAAGAGATGGAACTGTGTGTTTAAAATTCAAAGCAGCCTTCAATCTCTTGGAGCACATGAGAGAGGAAGATGTAAGTTGGCACGTGAATGGAAGGGCGTTTGTCTTGTTTCATTGATTGTAATGCAGGGAAACATGATCCTGCTGACATTGTCATTTTCCTGCCTTCTCTTGTTCTCACTGAACAAGCTCTGATAGCACAAAGCTGCAGTAGGTCTCTCTGCAGTTGGGACCCTCAGATTGCATGGTGTAAGGCTATGTAATGTCAGCAAAATCCTTCTGGGAAAAATACTGACTTCAGAGATAGTATCACCCTGTAGTCTTTCCCTTGCCTTTCAAACCGGACTGTGGAAAGGAGCTGTCTGCTGACACAGATGTGGTGGGCGTTGTTTCTTTGTCAAATATCTGAGTTCTGTACACTATTGTCATTGAGTTTCTAAACCCTGACCATTTTGCCTGGCTTGAGACAGGTGTCCAGCAGTGAGTGCTAGTGCTCCTGTTGGAGGCAGTTCCCTTTGCCTCTTAGTCAAGTGCCAAATGCTGCTGGAGGAAGCTGTTGTGTCATTACATGAAGAGTCTCATCACACTGCAATCTTTCTCTCCCCTCTCCTACTGTCTATCAGTAGCATAAAAGAGGAATGGTACTCTAATTAGGTAGCCCAATCCGAAATATTTCTTACCTGCCTGTGACAGTTTTCAAAAGCTTTCTGTTTGGTGTCCTATAATTAATTATACACTTACAATACTGTAAAAATGCTGTGTATAGACGAGCCATCAGGGGTAGGCAAACTCTCCAGGAATTGCTCTGGTAGTTGTTCCAAGTACTATTAAAAACAGGTGTGGAAGTGAAAAATAGTTTCCCAGTAATGTTAAGGCTCCAGTGGAAACACCTATGGCTTCTCATTTTATTGAAAAGCGTTTCTCAGCATGGAAAGAGTGTAGCAAGAAAGGAGAGTAGGGAAAAAAAAGACAGGTGGCTTATCTCAAAGTTAGGTATACCACAAGCTTGCAGCGCTTAGAAGTGATGTGAAATAAAAAAGAGCAGTTGCAAGAGGAAAGCCATGGACTCTGGGTAGCTTCCTCACAAAGTCACAGAAGTAGCATCTGAGGTTGAAAGTATTTCTACTACTAAGGAGCTGTCCTGATGTAAAGAACCAAACAATGCTCCATTTTGGTGCTAAACTTTCTCTGCTCATGCTGGAAGCTGTTGTCATGAAGGTACTGCACGGCTACAGCTGTCATGCTGTACGTGGCAGACAGATGTATTAGGAAGATCAGATCCCAAAGGCTGGAAACTTAAACCAGCTCAAATCTCTTGAAGGCTTCAGGCTGTGTTTGCAAGGAGGATGCCTCAATTATATAGGATCTGCTGCAGCTTATCAGCCCACAAGAGGACAGCAGAAAAAAAACAGGAGGTTTGTTCCTCCTCAGTTCAGCTCAGGGTCCTATCCAGCTAACTGCAGCTGTAATGTACAACCTGTGCCCGAAACGGGGACAGCAATTCCTCTGGCTCTTCCAATGCGCAAATTGCTGGGGTGTTTTTATATCACTTCTCTAAGTACACTGTTTGCTATTTGAAATACCCATGGGGAAGAAAAAAAATGATCTATGACCATCTCTTTTTTAAAATATAACAGCTTTTAAGTCTCAGAAGACTGAATGTCATCCCTAGACTAAACAAATGGAATTCTTTCAGCATTTTCTCATAGATCAAGTTTCCTAGACCTCTGCCTGTTCCCTTTGCTCTCTCCTGCACTCTTGCCAAATGGCATACCTCTCTCTCTAAGGGCACTGCCCAGAGCTGGACACTGTGCTGATTTAAGGGCTCATAAGTCATCAGTGCCTGTTTCTCATATATGAGGTCCCTGTCACTACATCCCACAACTAATTGTGTCGTTTGCAGCATCACAAAGTTGAAGACTTTTTTTTTTCTTTTTTTTTGTGGTCTATCTAAACTCCTGATGATATTTTTCCAGGTGTTATCTTGTCAGTAATTTTTTTTCCGTGCATTGGATTTTTCTCTGTGGGTTGTTATGCTTTATATTTATAAGTTGTGGTCGTACTGATTGCGAACCATTTGTCAAGATGACTTCGAATTTTTTCCTGAATTTTCATCTGCAAAACGGATGCTGTGTTCCACAAGCCAAACTGATCACTTACAAGAATTGATGCAAGACACATCTGATGATCCCTTTCAGTACAGAAAAAATGTTTCACAGAGAGCTTCATTCTACTGGAGCACATTTTTGTTAACATGCAGCACTGGGCAACAGTCTCACAGTGACTGTATGTAGTGCCCATTTCCCTGTTTGCTTACGAGAATGACACAACTGATAATATGCTCTAATGAACTAGGATTTAATCAGAGCTCTGTTTAATGCATTGTTTATGGTCACACAAATGATATAACTTTTTTTTTTTTTTTGCCAGGACAATGTACTATAGCCATAAAAAAAATAGTACTGTCCTCCTTCTTCCATGCTTCTGCTAGTGTGCCTAGTCCTGGAGCTAGGACTATGAGACTGCCTGCTTGCCAGACAGGATGGTGGTAAGATTCCAAACCCTGTCTTAAAGAGAGTTAAGGGTTGCTGGGACAGGTAGCTTTCATCTGCCATGCATTGAGCTTTAATTCTGTGTGGTTAGGAAACTCTGGAGCAGGCTCCCTTCCTACCTGGGCTGTATGTAATGCCCACAAATTCTGCACGTTGTCCATTTAAAGGCAGCTTCTACCTTCATCAGGTTCACTCTGATCCATGAGACAGGCTTCGCTCCTTCAGCTCTTCCTCATCATTTCAAGCTTGAGGTAGATATGAATAAATTTCTCACCACATTGCATTGCAAAGTGCAGGGCAGCTTTAGTGCTGTGAGCAGAATGAAAATGGCATGGGTGGGATGTGTTCCTGAATAGCTAAAGTTTAACGAGCCACTTGGAACAATGCATTTGTAAAATTATAAGCCACCTGTTGAAGCTTCTCATTGTACTTGTTCAGCACTGGAACAAGTAATAACCTCTGTTTCTTCTGTAGTTTATGCCTTGAGAAATGAATGTGAGTGAGTCCCAGGGTAAAGCAAGGACTGCTAAACTGGTGCAGTATGGGAGCACCTGCAAGGATTGTTTTTTTTCTTTACTTTTACATTAGCCAGAATACTCTGAAAAGACCACAATCCCAGACAGAACAGGGTGGAGTGGGTAGCAGTACTGATGACTAACAGAGGTGAGGAGAGATTTATGCTGTCCCCGTGAGCCATGTTTGTTCAGCTGGCATTGTGCTCCTAGTAAACACAGAAGGGGTTGTTTCTCTTCCTCCACCCATATCCCTGCTCTGGGGATAGGCAGCTGGTGCTTTTTCATTGCCTTACTAAGGAAGTTCTGCCAGCCTTTGTGAATGTGAGTACCAAAGGCTTTTCCAATTCTCTTTCCCCTCCAAAGTGGAAGGGATGCTGATTTGGGCTGCTCTTATAACATGTGCTGAACTTTCCCTTAGGAGTGAGAATGTGCTTTCTGCCTGTGGCTTCTGTATGCTCCATATTTGGGCTGAGGCACCTGTCCTAGAGTGGCCTCAAGCCCTGTTTACATTACAGCTCGCTTATGCAACATGAATGCACTTTAATGCTGGTACAGAGGATATGCTAAAATAAACCATTCAAGGTTCCTCTTCTCCACCAGAGCAATGCAACAAGCAGCTAATCCAAAACAAAAATCAACCCCATTTGAATTAAGCTTCCCTGAGAGACTGGCAAATGCTTTCTTTCACCAGGAGGAGAACAGAGGCAAAAAGACACTTAGTCCTTGCTTTTGGATTGGTACAGGATGTGAATAGGAACTTGGCACTAGATATCCCTAGTGCTGCCTTTTATTCTGTACTGCACTAGTTCCTGATGCGGGAGGGACTCAAAGTTGAACAAAAGAAATTTGGGAGAGATATGTGTGTGATTTTTTTGAAGCCGTATTTTGAAGTCAGGTCTCTACTGCAGTGTTAACAATAGGGGCCGGTCAAGAATCTTTCAGTAAAAGACCATTTCCTCCCCTTCTGATGAATGCTCCTTCATGAAAACTGAAGCTTTTTGTGGGAACTCCATGGGAAAAGTTTCTCTGGTCCAGATGGATTTTCTGGTCAAAAGAAGAGAGACAGGAAAAGGGATGTAGGTCTGCCCTGTTTGTGGAGTAGCCAGGAGCTCTGAGTTAGATTATTCACAGACATTCGTTAGGGGTGGAGAGAAGCACGGAGGGAGATTACACCCTCTATTTTGTCTCAGTTGGAAGGAGGACTCCTGTCTCTTGAGGATGATGTAGGGATCTCTCCAAGGTAGTTGGTTCCAGTGTCACAGCTACTCTCTCTCTCTCTCTCTCTCTCTCTCTCTCTATTTTTATTTTTATTTTTAATAATAATACATTGAGTACAGATGATCAATATTAAAAAAATAACTGTGGTTGAGTGGTGAATCTTCCTTGTGTCTCATCCTAACCGTCTCCAGTGTCTTGCAGCCCTGGGATCAGAGTTTGGTCTCTGCCAGCAATGAGCTCGGGCAGCTGGGAGCTGCCTGGACTCAGAGCAGTGCTTCAGCTGCAGCCAGCCCTGCAGGCTGAGCATGAGAGCTGTCAAGCACTCAAGTCAAGCTGTCAAGCAAGCCTTTGGTTCAGTACTGCTAGACACCCTCCCTTCTAACTCTGTAAGGTAAACAAGCACCCCATCCCTTTAATAAGCATCTTGTTTATTAGACAGACAGATGAGTCCCTTACCTCATCCATCGTTTTTATTTTTATTGTGCAGACACTAGATATATTCTTGAATGTGTCTACTTAAGGGACCAGGCCTCAGAGACCTTTTTATGAATCTGACCATGTATTTCTCTGAATGCCATTACTGGGAGAAAACGATGTGTAAATAACTGAGACTACAGATGTCCAACCTTTGCTTTCCTGCAGTAGCTTGTGGCTTCAGAAACGCTACTTTTATTCGTGTTTCAAGGAGTGTTAGAAGAAGCCAAGAGTAAGAAGCAGCAGCAAATTAGCATTTTAGAGCTGAACAGTTAAAGTAAAATGGTTATTTCTCTCTTTTGTGATTCTCTCTTTCGTGCATGTATGTATTCCCTATCTTTATTTCACTGTCATTGGATTTGTTGTAAGGTGGATTTATGTCACTCAAAGGTTTTGTAGCCCAGCATGAGCAAGCTGGTGAATGCTGATGACTGATGGCTGTCGTAAGTCAGAGCAGGGGCGGAAGGAAAAAAGGGAATGTGACAGTGCCTTAAAAAAAAAAAAAAAAAAGAAGTAATGTTGTTGTTGGTCCTGGGAAGGCTGTTTGTCTCATACTGACTTGCTGTCTTAAATGTTCCTCTCTCTGTTTAAGGTAGGGACGGAAAGAAAGCCTTTTCTCTGTATCTTTCTGTGTCTACAATCATTAACTCAAACAGGGCATTAGTACCCTGCACGTGCAACAAAGATATGCTGCTTAGTGAGGTGGCATTTTAATTTCATACCTGGCATTAAACCTGGCTTGGCCGTAGGCCTTCCTTATCCTCCATAAACTTGGCCTTGGAAACAACAAAGTTTCCAGTAAGCAGTCTGACTGGAATGGGCTGACTTCAGTGTGTGGAGCCAGGGTAGCATTTGATGGTTCCTTTATTACCAGTGAGGCTGTCTTTAGGGTGACAATGTGTGTGGTTCATGCCAGGTCCCATGCTGAGGAAGTTGATGGTATGGATTTCCCAGCTGATTTTGCTGGCTGTTGGAATATACCCTTGCTATTAATACTCGTGTTTGTTTTTAAGGGAATTAAGTGCTGTTAGAGTGATAGCTTGGAGGAAAGGGCCTCTCCAGGGGCTAGTGCTAGTTAATTCTGTCTTCTGCCTGTTAGACATATGGCACCAAAGGAACTTTCCACAAGGCTGCTGTCAGATCCACCGTTTAATGTCACTGTATTTGCTGTTTTGATCCCCTCTGGCTTAGGGAAGATAGAGTAGATCTGGAAAAAGTTCAGAGAAGGAGCAACTAGGTCAGCTGGGACTCTTCAGCATGTAAAAGAGATGAAGCAGGAATCCATAAAGCAGTGAGAGGCAGGGAGGGAGAGACTGCAACTGGTTGTTCACTGTCTCATCCTTCAGAAGAGCCAGGGTCGGCAAACAAAACTGGTTGGAGCCAGGTTTAAATCAGACCAAAGTATGTGCTGTGTTCCACACACAATATGCAGTTGAGCCAAAAACGAGCTGCGGGGTGTCATAGTCAGTAAAAGTTTATGAGGAGGGATGTGGCAAACTCATAGAAGCAAGAAATTATAGCTACTTTCTAAAAGCAAAGTCCCTCTCTGCAAGTTTCCGATGCATGAGTGGTTGAGACTGGAGGAGTATATGCGAGAAATAACTATATGCTTGTCCTGTTTCTCTGTTACCCTCTTAAGTGTCTGCTTTTGGCTAGTGTTGTAGATGAGATAGTGACAAGTTGGGCCCTTGGTTTGCCACAGCATGGCTGTTTTGTGTTCTTCAGGGTGCGGTGGAATAGATGAAACTTTCTAAGTAGTGATTAGTTCTGTATGTGTGCTAGCAAAGAGAAAAATCTGATCTCTCTGCTACTTCAGCTGTGATGGTATGATTGCTAGCAATGGACCACTGGAAACTGATGACAGTGATGGGTTTTGCATTGTTATATCAGTTTGATGTCAGCTGAAGAATACCAGCAAGATGCATTGCATTTAGCCTTTGAACACCTTTCAAAAGGGAGTGCTTGACAGTTATTTCTGTGTTCTGGAAGATAATGCCTTGGCTTCCATTCCCACACATTTATTTTAATACGCACAGACAAATTCTTGCTATTTTTATGGCATAGTACAAACATGGTGTGTTCAAGTTCGTGCATTTATTCTCTGTGTAGTTTACTGGAAATATAGCTCACTGGAAATACATATATAGTATAAGGTACTAACTTATTAAAAGAGACTTCTTTCTTTCCTTTTTCTTTATTCATTTCAATAAAAGTGACACATTTTGTCCCCACACATACACACAAAACGTTGATATTTTTATCCAGAACCATTTTTAGCGCTAGTTGTGCAAGACTCAAAGGGCTTGAGAGATGTTAGTTTCAGTGCGTGCTCTCAAGAAGTTTTGGGATTTAGATAGAAGAATTCCTGGAATCTGGATCTATTCAGTAGGAGGTGTTTTTGTTTTGTTCTGCTTATTACACAAAATGATGACAGTCAGAATGAACACTCCTCCTCAGCAGCAAACCGAGGTGCAAATTGCTGTCAGGCAGCCTGCAGACGCGGGGCCCTGTGCTCTGAGTGCTTTGCTGGGGAGCCTGCAGCCCTCTGCTCAATGCGTTCTCTGTCCAGGCACAGCTTGGGAACAGTCACGGGGCCTTTTTTTCAGATGTGAAATCTGTCAGCAAAATGAAGTCAGCTTAAATATCAGCTGAGGCTTGAGCTCCCTTTCAGTATTTGTTGACTTTATCCCCCTCCTGCTCCTTCCTGATCAAGTTTCTCTCTGCTTGAGTCAGACTTGCCAACACTTAGAAGTTTTTAGTCTGTGTTTCAGGTTGTACGGATTTGTGTGTGACAGAGCTGAGGTGCCCTTTATATTCCTGACAAACTGAGGAGAGAGGGAGACCACTCTGGGTCTTTGAGACTCCTTGTGTTAGCTGCTGCAATTCAGTCTGGTACCCAGATCACGGTGCGCTCAGGCGGTGCTGTGCAGAACTGCTGCCATTTGTGTGTGACACCTGCTGCCTGTCCTGGTGTTTGTGGCCAAGATATAAGATGAAGCCGAGGGAGTGCAGACAGGCAGGCAAAATACAGGGAGACAGTGAGTGTTGCTGGGTCTGTGCTCAGCCTGTCCTGGGGTAGGATGCTTAGGAAATGCAGAGGAACAACTGCAGGTTTGGAATGAACCCCTGGCATCACTGCCTGGCAGTGCTGAAGCATTTTGTGTATTGAGAGCAGGAGATAGCTCCTGGCGTTGGCTTATTTCAAATTAAAAACAAACAAACAAAAAACAAACAACAACAAAAACCAGAATAAACCAGAAGAGAAGAAGAAAGCTAGGGAAGGATAGAACTGTTACCACTTCTGGCTTTCATCACTCTCTTAATGATTAAAGTCAGCGGTTGTCTTTTTCTTCTTTTTCTTTTTCTTTTTCTTCTTTTTCTTCTTCTTTTTCTTCTTCTTTTTCTTCTTCTTCTTCTTTTCCCTTTGCCCTTTGTCCTTTGCCCTTTTCTTTTTTTACCCTAGATTTCATGTGTTTTAATCTTGTGGTCATAAGCATTGACTTCTTTCTCCTATATGCATGTTTTTTTCCTCTCTCTGATATCTTCCCTCCTTTCCAAAGGTGAAGTTCTTTTCCTTCTCCTTAAAAGACCAGAATGTTTGCAGATTTCTTATTGAGAGCTTCTGGCTGCTGAGATGAACAGATTGTAATGTTCTGTGAAATATTATCCCATGTACTTGATAAAGTGATGTTAAAATATAACTTCCTTCTTCTCTTGGACACATGCAGCCCTATGTCATTTAACAGCCTTCAAGGGTGCTAAATGAGACAGAAGAATGCACTGCATTTTGGATAAATAGGTGGTGAGAGCAGAGCTTGGCTATTGGCACCTTTGTGTAACTGAAAGCCATGAGTCATAAGTGAGGACCTCCAAGTATGCAAAAATATCACCTGCAAAAACCTCACCCAGGGGCTGCAATTTCTTGCTCTTCCTGGTTTGCTGGACATGCATCAAACAGCCTCTAGAATCCATAATCTTGTAACATAGTCTCTGATTGTATGAAGTTCTCAGCCCTGAAATCTCTCATTATCTACGGTGTAGGCATACTGGTGTTTATTGGGCAGAAAGCACACTAAGGTCTGCTGTGGAGGATACTCCTGACCTGCTGAGCTGAGGAAGGTGATCTTTATTTGGCCTTTTTTCACTATACACCTCCATCTCCTTCCTGTCTTCCAGAGAAAGTTCACTCCTGCGACCAGGAAAGACAGAGTGCCCTGGAGGAGGCCAGGCAGAACCCTCGTGAGGGCATCGTCATCCCCGAGTGCGCTCCAGGAGGGCTCTACAAACCAGTGCAATGTCATCAGTCCACCGGGTACTGCTGGTGCGTCCTGGTGGACACTGGACGCCCCCTGCCCGGTACTTCCACTCGGTAAGAGCTGTAAGCCTGGTGGCATCCCTGCCTGGGGCAGATGAGCCATGAAAAATAGTATTGCTGTACCAGATAAGTTAGTACTTCTTGGGCAGCGTGCTCTGAGCTACCTTCCCTAGAGCTAGCGATGTGATGTACCATATTGAGTGTCCTCTGTAGGAGTTGATACACACCAACTGCTTTTCTCTCAAAGAACTATTATATAAAACTGCCTTTTTTTTTTTTTTTTTTTTTTTTCTGGCATGCAGCTTTCTGGTGGTAGCAGGCACCAGTCCTTTGCTCAAAATACAGGCCCGTGTTATGAGGGGTAGAAACAGAAGTGTCTGTGTTGAGTTATCCTCTGCTTTATGTTTTCATCCTGCAGCCACTTAGATTCTGGCCAGAACAGACTTAGAGCATTTCCCAGTTTCACATTGATAGATGTTAAGCAAAAGGTAAATTTAGCGTTTCAGCTGCCTTGGATCTTAAAATTACCTTTGGAATATTTTATCATTTGGGAACCGGAAACAAATTGTGGTTCTGGAAAGCTACAAAAACAGTCCAGTAGGGTCAGGAATTTAAAACTCTGCACAGCACAGTGATCCTGCAGAACATGGGCAGTTTTGAAAAAAAGCTCAATCTGCACCCACAAGAGTTGGAAGAGGGCCTTTTGCTGTCTGTGGGTTTAAGCTGCTCCTGGGTTTCACAGCATGTTCCCACTCCTCTCTCTACTTGCTACTGCTGCTGCTGGCTGTCCATAAGCAGACACATGACTGAGAATAGTGTTTCTGCTGCAGGTTTATTTTTTCCCCTGTTGTGAGCAGATAAGATGACCCCTTAGCAACTATCTGATGACACTGAAGCCATATCACATAGTTTAGCATCTTCTATTCTTTTCCAGCTATGAGACTCCAGTATGTGAAAGTGATGCCAGATCGAAGAGTACAGAGATTGATGATCCATTCAAGGACAGAGAACTTCCAGGTTGGTAAAGAGAGCCCATCTTTGCTTATCTCACCTTGGGACTCTCAAGAGGCCTACAGTGTTGTTGAGGGGATTTTCCTCAACTATGCTTATTTTACCGAGGGTTTTATTTTGTTATTTTGGGTAACTGGAAGAGCCTGGGAGGCTGCTTCATTGCCTGTCTGCCTTTCTTTGGAAACATGGCTGAGATAGAATTGCTGGGAAAAAAAAAACAACTGGGTGCCTGCATGTACCCTGGCTGAAGAATGGGCTCAGCTTCAAAACCTTTCTTCAAAGCTTGGCCAGGACAGGATCCTTCCCATATAGCAGGGCTTTTTAGTAGCTTGATGGTCTGATGAGCAATGATGATAATTGTCAGTGGATCAACTGGCTCCCTGGCACTTCAGGACTGTATTCCTGGTGCACTAAGGTCACTTATCTCATGCTGCTTACTTGGCTGGACTGGATTCCTCACTTTCTACCTGAGAGCCACTTTATCTCCCATTGCTGGTTGTTTTCTGTTCCTTTCCCCTCTTAACAACATGACAAGCCATAATTTCCTATTTGTTTGCTTTGTTACTGCTAGGAAGAGATGCTGGGAATAGGTGTCTGAGCAACTGTTAAAAATATTATACACACATGCTCTGTTTTTAACTTCCCTCTGCCTTTGTAAGGTGCAGAGGGAAGGGCCTTCACTGAGAGATCAGCCATTGCTCTTCTGAGAGGGGAAAGACTCCCAAAACCAGAAGCTACAGCCAGTCCTTTCTACAGTGAGGGAGAAGTAGAGACCAGAAACTCCACAAAAAAAGCTGGTAGCAATGAATCTGCTTCACTTTTTTCTGGCCCTTCCTAGGGCTAAAATGAAGTGAGTTTTCTGTGAACAAGTTAGCAAAGAAAATGAGATTTGCCTTTTGCATCTCTTGATTCTCCTGCCAGCTCCTGACCTTGGGCTCCATAGCTCTGTTCTTAGCAGCTCTGCCCCCAGCACAGCTCTCTACTACGCAGCTGCTCATTTTTACAAGACATGTAAAAATTTCTTATCTGCCTTCCTCTTACATTTGAATGAAATTGGCCAATTGGTTCAAGTATTACTTTGATGGGTGAGAGATCACCCCATTTAGTGAATCAGCTAAATGATTGCATTAAGGCTCATTTCCTTGGGAAATCATTGTAAAACAGAACAACCTGACTTCCTTTCTTCTCCCTGCTATTTTCCCTTTGCTTTTTCTTCTTCTTGCATTTATTCTCTGTCTCTGCAGAACTTAGAGAAAACCCTTTGCCTTTGGACTCCTTAGAGTTTCTTTCTGATCTCTCAGGAAGACAGAATGGTTTCTTCTTCCTTCTTCTGCACTACAGCTTCAAGTAGATGAGGGGATGGGAACTACATGAGGCCCAAGAGGATGTATGTAGGATGCTCTGTAGCATCAGACTCCAGGAGAGTTCTCCTCTCAGCTCAGGCCACTTCTTTGTACCTTAGTGAACTTTCAGCTCTGTTTGGATGTGTGGTTCCTATCTGTGATGGTTCCTGTTGCTAGAAATACCCTTGTCTATGAAGAGAGCAGGAGATGGAGCAGGGGAGTCACATATCCTAATTTGTCTGCTCCATGGTCTTTTGATGCAGACTTGAGGTTTGTTTGATTAGCTACTCTTGTATATAAAAATTCACTGGTGAGTCAGAACTACAGGGAATGAGAAAAGATGTTTTCTCTTACCTTTTATCTTTCTTACTGGAACTGAGCTTTTAGAAAAATCTCTACTTTCATTTGATACATCTTTCCATTTGCCTTCACCTCTCCAATGAAGGTCCATTACTTACCCCTTTTCTTGAGTCTTGCCTATCCTCCAGACCTTCAGTGCTTCAGGCAGTAGCATCCTTCTTCTGTGTGATCCTGCACAGGCCAAGCTGGGAGAGACAAGAGTATGAATCTGTGTATACCTACGCATACCCTCTTCACAAACTGTGTCATGCTGCTCCCACGAGAGCCAGAAGAAAGAAGGAAGGAACGTGTTGCTTGCACATAGCAAATGGCAAGCTGCTAATTCCTGCAGACGGTGAGATGCTGAGGCCCCAGGGAGATGACTTCTAGCAAATGGTTTTTCAACCTTCTCATTACTGCAACAAAAAGCTCCTTTAAGTGAGTGGTCTCCTCTGACTGCCATAGCAGCTTACCCATTACAATGCTGACATTTTCTGGACCGTGTGCCAAACAAGTGCTGAGGGGTGTGTGTGTGTGTAATATGCGTAATATAGAGACAGGCTAGGGACTGTTGGTTGGCTATTGCAGAAAACAGAGCCAGTAATGCTGCAAAGGAGGGAGTTTTGTCAGATCAATTTGCAAGCTGCTTTCAGTTGTCGAGAGATTACATTAGGTTTCTGCTGCTATGTTTGGGGTACACATGCTTCTCTGCTTGACTAGGAGAAGCAGAAAGTGTTGACACTGCTACTTGCTACTGAGGCAATACTGTTTTCTGGTACTGCTCTTCTACATGGATAATTGGTAGTGAACAGAGGTTTTGGGGAAGAGTAAGGAAGGTGGTGATGGTTTCAGTGTCATGTAGAAAACAGTGGAATGGTAGGTGGTAGGTTTTGGACAGTGGCTGCATAGTTTGCCTCATAAAGGTAAGGAGGCAGAGATTCAGTTCTAAGACTGACAGAGACTCCATCGTTCCGTAGTTATAGTGGTGAGTAACTGAATGGTCTCAGGACTAAGTCATGGAAATAGTTACCAAGCTTGTCTACAGTCCATTTCGTCCAATTCCTGCCCAAATCAGCAGTGACTGGAGGCTCTTGCCATGTAATCACTTGGTCAGACATATTTCCAGTGCAGTCTGGACAGGCAAAGAACTGAACTATTGTGGTAGCTCCTGGCAGGCAGTACTCTGTGCCTGGAGAGGGAGGTAAGAACAGCAGCGCTCACTTTGGCCCTTGCTTTAAGAAGCTTTAAGCTGTCAGCTAGAGCCTCAGAACAGCCGTATTTTTGGAGGAAGATGACCCGGGAGGTAACGAATTATTTTTTAAACTCCTGTACAAGTGTTACCATGGGAACTCTGTCTGCCAGGCACTTCCAGCACATCCCTGTGGTTATGCTGGTAGGGAACTGGGAGGAGAGGCTGTAAAACCAACCACATGATCTTCCTGCCAGATATTGTTGGTGACTGTGTGTGTGCTGGACAAAGCTGCAGGACAAATTGCCATGCAGAGGAACCCACTGAGGAATTCTTCTGCCTTTCCTGCAATGATGTCTACAATGTTACAAACAAAGGAGGTTCTGACTGGTCCTTGCTGCATTGGGCTGGGAGTTCAGTCTTGTGTGTTCTTGCATTAAACCCCCTCTTTTCTTTTTGCAGGTTGCCCAGATGGGAAGAAAGTTGAATTTATCACCAGCTTACTCGATGCTCTCACTACGGACATGGTACAGGCTATTAACTCAGCAGCACCTACTGGAGGTGGGAGGTGAGTCTGGAAAGCACTTGAGCTGAACCCACCAAGGTGATTGCTCTGGATGCCTGTGAGGTGGGGGTGGGAGGAAGAGTGGTGCTCTGAGCTGATTCCCATTCATCTGGATTGCTGGGAGAGGAGCTAGTGCTGTACCATCAGAGGCTGCTCTGTCTTGTCATTGTAGTCTGGCATGCCTGCTCCCACCCCTCCTCCCTGGCAGCTGTTCCACCATAAAGGTTAGTATAGCCCATTTGAAGTGTGAAATGAGAGCTCAGTGGGAGGAAGTGTCTTGTTCTTTTGTCCCCTGTCTATGAAAAGACCTAATAAAATGCAAATGGATTGAAGGAGACCGTGTGGCCTAGTGGCTACCACAGGGAGTGAAGAATGTGAACGGAATTCTTGGCAGCACAAGTGCTGTGGTTTTGCTGTGGGGCTGAAGCCAGCCTGCGGATGAGGAGAGAAGCTGTTTTTCATGACCCTCCCCTCTGACCAGCTGCCTCCTCATCCCTCTTGGAAGGAGCAGTAGGTCAGGCCTGTTGAAAGAGGTGGGCAGAAGTGTGCTTTTCTGGGGAGCTGGGGAAAAGCTGAGATCTTGTCTCCCCCTCCTGTTTGATGATAGGAAATCTCCTTAGTGCAGCAGCTGCGGTGCTGCAAAGCGCCAGGCAGAACAGGCCACTGGGGATGGACTTTGTTGAGTTTTAAAAAATTACTGTGTGGCCATGACTAGGCAAGGCTTCTATGGTTCTGACTATAAAAGGGGACAGTGCTAGCCTACCAGGCAGGGATGCCACAGCAAATAATGTGCTCGCATTAATGCAGATGTAGAGATGGAGGTACCTTTGTGCATGTTGCTTCCAGCATGTAATGTTGATACCCTGCTTCCCTCTTTCAAAATGCATGAGGAAGCAATACCATCTTTAAATTCTAAAGACAAAAACTTCCTGGGTGGCACCTTTGTGCCTCTTGGTTGCTGGATGGATTGCTTGTGAGTCCATATGTTTTTAACTTTGTGTTTGGACCTTGCAGATGAGGCTGGTTGCTGAATGCCTGCGCATGGGATAGTCTGTAACCCTCTGAATTAGCAGTATATGCCTAGCATGTCTGTACTCATATAAACAGGATGAAAAATGCCCCAAGGATGGGAAATACGTTGTTCTCTCCCAGCCATAAGCATTCCAGTGTCAATTCTGTGTAATTTGCATGGTTCAAATGCTGTGGGTGGGGGTGGCAGGAAGCCCTGGAGAGTATTTGATATTTATTTGGCATCTTTGGCACAGAAGCCGAAACCCAGCCAGTGTAATCATCACTCTTAAATTAAAGCTTAATATAAACCAATATTGTAGAGACCAGAGATATATATGTCCCCACTGCTCTTCCATAAACCCAGCAGGCTTTCTTCCTAACGGTCCCCAAGTTTTGTGTATTTCTCAGCTTTGAACAGAAGCCTTTCTGGCAGAATTTTTCACTGCCCGGCTCTTCACAGTCGCCACATTGATTTATTTTCAGCTGCAGTGTCAGCAGCCCAGTTGAAAGGGGAAAAAAAAAATCTTTTAGCAGTCTGTCCTTTGTAAGGTGAAAGGCTGCTGCCACCCAAATATTCTGCCTGCTCACAGCTGTGATTAAATTCAGGAAATTGCTCTGGCATAAACTTCTGCATGGATCAGTTAGGGTAAGTGCATACCCCAAAGAGCCTACATCAAGGTTTTCCATCCATGTGCCACTATGGAACCATTTATTTTGGAAAAGAAAAGAAAAAAAGCAAAAAACAATTTCAAGGAATTTAGCAATTCAATCAGTACAGCTTTCATTTGGTATGAGTTTGCAGAGCTGAGAAGCCAGGAAGCAGTCTCTGTGCAATGAGTTCTGCTTTCCAAGTTTCCCAGAGGGGAAAATGCCTAGAGTCCTCTCTTCAGGAACATCTGAAATTCTGCTGGGTGACCTGACTTCACTCTGGCATTAGAAGTGAAAGCTCTATTTTCATGAATATTTTATTTGTGGGGCTAATGAACTCTTTTCCAGCCTTAACAACTGACATTATACTTAATTTACAACAGTGCTTATCCTGTACCTCCTTCACCCAGGTTTGTTGAGAAGGTGATATTGGAAAGAAAAGCTCGAGATCTGGTTTAGCTTAATGTCAGCAGAGACACTTACGTTTGTGAGGCAAGTTTTTCGTATTGCAGGCTCTTCTCAGTCTTTATGATAACAGTGGAAGGGAAGTGCTGCACTTAAACACACACTGGCTTCCTCTGTAACCTACCTCTTTCTTTGAAGTGTTTACCATTTTTGGACCCTTTTAGAGGCTGAACAAATGAAGCCAATAATGAAGATAGTTTATTGTAAGCTTAGAAGTCACAGAGGACAGGCAAACTCGATACACGCAAACTGTTTTCCCCTCGTCATTTGGCCCCATGTATTGTCCAGTGAGTTCTAAAGTGTGAGCATTCTGGGTGTATGTGGACTGGATGTAAGGCCTTGCTTCCAGAGCAGGGGCAGAAAGGGAGCAGTACCCAAAACAGAAAGTTACTGAAATGGATTGAGCTGTGGATACAAGATTTCAGTGTGGGACTGTGGCAAAAAGCGAGTATTTATCAACAAGAGGCAGTTTTAGCGAAGAGGAGTTATTTCCATTTCTCTGTGACAGCAGGGAGATAGAACTGTCACACAATGTACACCTGTGGTATCAAACATTAAAACAGGGAACAACACAGAGAAGAGCCTCGCCAAAGTTTTTAAGGGCTGAAAAAGACCTAAGAGTGAGAGTCTTAAGGAGTTCAGGCTTCCATGGGATATTAGAAGAAAGAAAAAAGGATTGAAAGATGGTTACTTATAATCTGAGTGAGTCCATAGGGACACAAACTCTGCAGGCTCTTTAGTCTAACAGGGAAGAACATGATCAGCTGAATATAAACCAACTTGTGATCAACATTTCTTTAAAGCAAAGGTGTTTGTAAGGCAGAATGAACTAATGAGGGTGGTGATGGATGCCCACTCTGTAAGGCTTTCTTTTTGGGCTTGATACCTTTCAGAAATACTTTAGTCAAATCGAAGTTCTGGTCTTAAAAGTAAATTGATTCACAGTCTGTGCGTGTGATGTACAGGAGGTTGGATTAGCTGACTTTGCAGCTTTCAGCCTGAGCCTGAATATGTGGAGTGAAAACTGCCTGCATTTGCTGAGTGTCTTCAAGACTTTTCCTATGTATGCTGCAAAGTTCTCTATGGCTTTGCAATGAATGTGTTATTAATTTTTCTTCGGAGGGAAAGGAAAAATGTAAGGAGAAAAAATGCTGGAGATCTGCATTTAAAGTCTACATAAGGCTGTGCTGATCTGCTTGCTTTACACTTGACACACTCAAAGCATCTAGTAGCAGCAAAGTGATGCAGTACAACTTGTTTGTTGCTTCAGGCAATGTAAGTAAAACCTGATAAGACTTTTTTTTTTTTTTTTTTTTTTTAATTGGGCATGCTTAAAACAGCCTTGTAATCCCTTATAGGTCTTGTCTCGTTTAAGCAAGTTCAAAGCTATTGATTTTAATTGAGTTACTCTTGCTTTACAATAATGTAAATGAGAAGAGAACTTCCCTTCGTCATGGCCCTGGTTTGTATTACAGCAAAATAGCCAAATAGACTTCATTTAAACTTTTGAAACAGAAAATCTCTGGTAAAATTCATTCTTAAGTTTATTACATAAACTCCGAGGCACATCTTGTTACTGTATGTTTTCAAATTAATTAAGGGAACTCTTGTAGGAAATAGGTTTATTAAACAGTGTTGTGTATCCTACATAAATCCTATATAATAGAAGCAGCATTTTTTGTTAAAACAAAACAAAACAAACAAACGAGTTCACTTTAGTACATTGTATTCTATTTTGTAAGTCAGACATATTCCTATCACATGGGGGCCTAAACTAGAATAGGTCAAAGGAGATCCCAGCTTCTCTCTACCCAATCTAAGAAACTATCTTTAGTCTTTGCCAATTTGGGAATAAATTTTAATTGCCAACATGTTCTCACTGTAGGTTGTTACACCATCAGGAAAAATATGAATGCCCTGTGGAGTTTTGGGTTAAAAGAGCAGCTTCTGACAGCTATCCTTATCATGTAACTCAGCAGTTGTGTGCCTTCATTGTAAGCTGCCAATTATTTCCCATGTAATAGCCCTAAAAGGTACTTCAGAAAATTGCCCCCAAGGTTCCCTTTCATGCTGTAGTTGAGCAGTTGGAAGCAGGCAAGTAAAGCTCAGCACATCTCCAGGGTGTTCTGAAGTTGAGCCATGTTTTAATAAAGATTGACACTTTCAAACAGTATGGGGAAGTTAATGCCCAGCTCCTATTGCAATTCAATTGAAGTTGGATACTGAACTCTCTTCATGCTTCTATGGAAATTCTAGCCTAATTAAAGATATGAAAGAGATCGTGTAATAGGAGGATCTTTTAAAAAGTCAATGAGGAATGAAGGGAGTTGATTTTTAAACCTCCTAAATGATTTATCCCTCAGTCTTCAGAAAAGTTGTGTTCAGAATAATGTTTCATACACAACTTAGCCGGAGGGAGGAGAGAAAGAAACTGGGTCTGTAATGAGAAGATAGCTTCAGTTTTAGCTGTAGAGGAATTATGCATTCCTTGTAATGAATTTGGACTGCGCAGTAACCTTTTGTTTAGTCTGAACACAGCCTTTTTTTTTTTTTTTTTTTTTTTTGTTAGCTTCTTGACTCTTTCCCTATGGGAAAGGGAGAATAAGAAAACAAATACACAATCCTTTTTACAATTTCATTAGAGTAATCCTCTTTGATTCGAGCCATGTTCCACAGTTAGTGCTTTTAGCTTTACAATAGACAACCTCAAGGAATGACAAAAGGAGACTAAGTGGAAGCAGAGCAGGCAAGAAGAATCATGAATTTTACTTGGTCTGTTAAAACTGTTGCCGCTTTCCATCATCACTTCCCCTGGGCACCTTGGTGGGCATCATTAGTGCTCTCCTGGGCATTGACTGGCAAGGTCAGTCCTGATATTTCTTTGTATCCCTCCTTCATTCAGCAACAGCACCAAGCAAGGCTTAAATGCTTGCAAAATAACGTTGAGACTTACAAACTTGCAGGTTTAAATACTGTAGATAACCTGACTACAAGCGAGTGGGAGTGGAAGCTGGGCTTTTTTTCTGCTCTGTTGCTTCTGCTGGTAGTTTCTTGTTCATCAGTGCACTTCCATCCTGGAATTAGCTCCCACTGGTTTATAGCCCCCATTTTCAGTCTGGAGTTAGGGATGTTAACCTGGTCTTAATCCCCTTCCCTCCTCCTGCCTCAGCTGCTATTGTTGCCAATTAAAGTTTGTGTCAGAAAGTAATAGATTTTGGAAAAACCTTCAAACTGGTGATCATCTGCTGGGTACTTCAGAGCTTGCAACCTTGCTTTCTCCCAGAGAAATATTTTGTGTTTGCAGATTTTCTGTCACTGCAGTAGTATAGAGAGTCTGTGCAGTGGGATGCAGTGGGGCTGCAAGTGTGCAGGAAGCAAAGGATTGACTTTGAAAGGAAGGGACTTTGTTTTACTCAGTAAAATGTAGTTGAGCCTATTACCCTTTGAGAGTACAGCCCAGTGGAGGAGAATGTGATTGCACACTGTACATGTTTCGGTATGTGTGCACTGTCTGACCTTGCTCTCCTGTATTTTAAGATAGATACCTCCTCTTCTTTCCTGTGCAGTTAATTCCTTCTTTCTTGCTAGGGCTGGAAGGCGTTATAGGCTGCTTGCAAAGAGTGTGTTCAAGCTGTCTAGGTGGTATTTTGGCATATTCTTCCCTCTCTGCTCCAGAATTTAGTGCAGCTGCAAGAAGCACGTGTCCATATTTATTCATAAACTCTTTGCTTTCTCTCCATAGCCCAGTTAGACCAGATGATATGATGATGTTCCCTGGAAGTGTGTCTTGGCTGGAAAAATAGCCTTGTTAAAAGTAATGGAGCATTAACCCAGGTGTTTTCAGACATTAGCCAGTGAAGAGATAAGTAAAGAGCTTCCCATGAGGGAACTGACAGCACATTATACATGAAGAGGAGCAAAAGATTACTTAGACAAAACTATTCTTCTCTTCTCTGTTGGGCTCTTGGTAGACTTATGCTGCATAGTGGAGCTAAACTTGCTGGCTTTTATGTAGTCTGCACGAGAAGCCTGAGAAATTGTTACCATACTGCAGCAAGAGACAGGTTCAGTGGATTTTTCATGTGACTGATGTTGGTGTAAGAGATGTCTTATTGTAAGTTGAAAATGTGCAGTGGAGAAGCAGCTCAGCAAATTAACTTTGCATCTGAGGACTGATGCACTTCTCTTGCAACAGCAAAGGAGAGGCAATAGAATAAAATTCCCCAAGAACACTACTTCAAACTCTGCACTGGCAGAACAGTTAGAGACCTCAGATACATTTCAGCTGACCCAGCATGTATGGCTGTTGTCATGGCACATCATCAAAACTAAGTGGTTTAGCAATGCTGTGAAGTTGCTTCGACTCATGTTTCATAGATGGAAAGTAAGTGTCTTGCATGGACAGTCTTGAAAGTCAAGATATTTAGATGAATGTTGTAACCTCAGCATTCTCAGTCTATCATGTAATTGCACGATGCACAGGGAAGGTATGGCTGCACTGAGATGATGTGGATATTCAAAGTCCTCCCTGTTCTGGGATTCTGGATTATCATCAGAAAGGGCAAGCAACCAGCTCAGGAACTGCAGTACTTTTAGGCCAGCCAGCAGGAAGTGGTAAAAACTTAGTAATGGCTCTATCTTCCTTCCTCATACAGTCACAGAAGTTAAACTAATTCCCTTTAGTTCCATTAGCGTGCTGCTGTTTTCAGTATAAATGCTCAGCTTGTTTGTAGTGGCTAAGACTGATACATCATCACCTCATGAGTCAATGTATTTGTATTAGCCTGTGGATTGCCTTGGTTTTCTTTTTGGAAGTGCTGGAGAAAGCCATGTTGCCTCTTCTAGTAACTAGGAGAGCTCCTCATTGATGTGTTTCTGAAAAAAGAAAAAAAAAAGACCCTTTTAAATCCTGCTTTGGAGTGTCTCTTCAGCAGGTAGAGAGAAGCTAGTGCTCCTGTCTTTCTGGCAGTGCTTACTGTCAGTGCTAGAGGTGCTCTTTCCCTTTTCTCCATTTCTGCGGCTTGAGATCTGGGTTTTCAGAAAGCAAAGGTCAGAGCCAAGGGCAGGCCAAGGTGTGGACCAAGGGAATCTCACATGCAAAAATTGGGGTTGTATTCCTCTATCTCAGCAAAAGCAGAAGCTTCTCTCTTGCAATACAGAACTTCTGGTTCTTCCCTGTGGCTGTTGGAAACATTCAAGCCTTCAAATGATAGCCAGCTCACTTCCAAAAGGGAGAGAGGCCAATGGCTGTGTTTATAAATGTCATAAAAACAAGCCACAGGATGTGTTTTTATTCTCTCCTGTCATCCTGTTCTTCATGTTGAGTTTCAGGGCTCTAAAAAATCCAGGCACTCCCTTAGCTTCCTGGGGAGATTTTTGCAGTTTCTACTTGTCCATAGGTAGCTCCAGGGGTTTGCCTTGTGTTTTGGCTCCTAAAACTAAATCAAATTTATGCCCAACCTCTTCCTCCCACGCAGTGTTTATCCCACTGTACATTGACCAGACACTGTGACTGAATGCCAGGATGCTTCTCAGCTAAGAATTAAATGATGAGGAGACATTCTCAAGTAAAACCTTGTGAAATATGTTGTGTAGGTTATTTACCTCTTTCCAGTGTGTGAATTTACTTTGGAGGGTGCAGGGGTGCAGATGTTCCCAGATAGCGACTACGTTTCACATTACTGATGTGCCATGACTGTAGGTTGTGATTTTCTTTTTCAGGCTTTGTAGCTGCATTGTAGAGGCAGAAGGGGTCATATGAGAAGGTCAAAAGGGTTTTTACCCTTCTAATTCCCAAAAAAAGAATTTTTCAGTGGCCATTTAAATATACAACCCACCAGTTTCTTAATTAAGGTTGATGATGGTCTTAAAATGCATTTTATAAGATACACCTTAGTAAAACTGAACCTGGGTTCATATTTCCCTAGCTTGAGTGCCCAAAACTCACACCAGAACCTGGCTGCCTGCAGCACACAACTGTCCTTCTCTCATCGCTGGGGAAGGAATTAGGCAGCAGCTGGACGTGTCTCCTGGAATAAGTCAGAGTAACCAGTGCCAGTGTAGCATGTCTGACTGCCTGTCCACTAATTTCCGTGCCCTAAAAAGCTTTATGCTTGGGAGGAAAAAGGCTCAAGTCTCAGCATCATTTTAATTTTTTTAATGATACATTCATCATTTGGAGAAAGAACAGGCTACCTTAGTGAATTTAAAAAAGAGAAGAAGAAGAAAAAAAAAGTCTTCTCTAGAAAGGATTTCTTCCCTGATTCTTTGTATCACGAGGAATAACCCCTTTCCTACTGCTGGGAGAGCACCTCATACCATATAAACAGTATGACCTACTGCCTCTTCAGTAAGGACCTGAGATTGAAAGGCAATGTTCTCTATTCACATGTCTTCAGCTGAGGCTGTTTCTCCTCCTGTCCTCCTCTCTGATATTTTTTGTTGTTGTCCACAGAAAGGAAATGTGAGCCAAATAATGTCAAAGTTGTAAGATGAGAATGAGTAAGAAATGGAGCACTCTGAAGTTACCAGTTCCATAGTATTGTTTTTAATGGATTTGTGGTGCTTGTCTGCTGTGGAATTCTTGCGTATAAATCAACCACGTGAAGAGCATTAAATATGCAGCAAATACAGCACGGGTGTTCAGATCATATAAATAGATACAGCAAGAATGTTTCGTCTTGCCAAGGACATTTTCAAATAATGAATGCGTCTTGCATTAAATAAATTTGTTCCCTTTCCGAAGCCTAGATGCTGCTATCACAGAAACTACCATGGCAGCTGGCATGCACAGCTCTCACACTGGTAGCTCAAGAGTAAAAAGGAGCATGAAGACTGCTTTTTGTCCTCCAGAGGGGAATCCTTTAGGATTAGGCAGTTACAGCAACTGGTGTGAGGAGAGACAGAGCTGAGGGTATCAGACTCCCAGAATCCCTTGTCACCACTTGTTAGTGCTAAAAGGCATTTCTAGATAAAGTTCCTCTCTCTCTCTCTAAAGATCTCAGCTAAAAGGAGAAGACTGTAAGATTTGTGTATTTGTCCTGCTTTACACAAGTCACGCTATGTGGCTCTTCCACGCACATGACAGCGTTGGTAAGAGCGCCCACTTGCTGGGGGCCTCTGCTTTCTCCCCAGCAGGTTCTCTGAGCCAGACCCCAGCCACACGCTGGAGGAGCGAGTGGTACATTGGTACTTCAGCCAGCTGGACAACAACAGCAGCAATGACATCAACAAGCGAGAGCTGAAGCCTTTCAAGCGTTATGTGAAGAAGAAAGCCAAGCCCAAGAAATGTGCCCGACGTTTCACTGACTACTGTGACCTCAACAAGGACAAGTCTATCTCACTTCAGGAGCTGAAGGGGTGCCTGGGAGTCAGCAAGGAAGGAAGTAAGTGGCTTTCTTTCTCCATTCTGTGAGAATAAACTCAGGAATCGGTTTTATCCCAGGTAATTAAAAAATGCCGCGTTTTGCATGAGAAAATGAGTGATTAATATTCTGCCACGCAGCTGTAGTTCATTATCTTTATGGCTCTGTCTTAAAGTCCTTATCACAGACCTTTGTGCTAAGAACTAAATGGATACAGGGCAAAAAGATGAGCCTTGCTCAGAACCCTGCTTGTACTGTAGAAGTCCTTAGAAACTGCAGTTCAGTTCAGGACCTCTCTGAGTAATACACTGCTAACAATATTCTGTTGCCTCAACCATGTAGGTTGGATGATGTATGAGGCAGCACAAACCCAGTCCTTCTCCGGAGGCCCTGTTGACTAACAGAAATAATATTTATTTTCATTGCTAAATCCGGCATGCAGGAGAGGGGATGACGCAGAGAGAACAACTCAGAAGGAAAGTGCAGGACTGTACTGTTGGACTTTTTCAGAGTTAAATTACATTTTAACATTGGGGGAGAATTAGGGCATAGGAATAGCTGTTCTTCCTGTTTAGTGGCTGAGCAATCGGCCCACCTCCCTTCCTTTTATTCCCCTTTCATTTTCACCTCACCTTCTATTGAAACCTGGACCAAAATGATATTTCTGGAGATTCTATGAATTGAAACCTTTCAACCCATACTCAATAATTATCAGTCATTCTTGACTATGGGCAGATTTGCTTGGCAGGAGAAGGTAAACAAGGAGATTCCAAGGGATGAATTTCCTGTGCAGGTGTTTTGGTTGTGTAGACAGCTGTTGTTATAACTGTCATGCTTGTTGGGAAGGATGGCTAGCTTTCTTTTTCCAGTCCTAGCTTTTCCTTAGTGCTTTCTTCAGGTTTAGCATGCATGAGAAGGGAATGAGTACCATTGAGTGTTGAGAAGTTTTCTTTTTCTGGGTATTTTTTTTGCGTATATCTTGATTATCATAGTAAGACCATTGCATTATTTGTCAACTGTGAGAAATTTCAAGATTTCCTAGCTCAGTGGAAGTTTTTTTCTTAGTCATTTGTACTTTACTGAGAAATTACATACCAAAATAGCAGCCCTGTTCCTTAATTTTATTACCTTCCCACTAGATGAATATGCCAAATGAGTTTTATTGCTATTTGGCCTGGAATAAGACTCTCTGGAATCTGCTGCCTTGGCCCACTGACTGTTCAGAATTTTTATGGAAGGGGGAGAAAAAAGGAGAGAAAGAAGAAAAAGAGAATTTTTGAGCTCAAGTGAAGGGGAAAGCAAGCAGCAAGGGAGATATGTGGCCGTGAGTCCCTGATTCCCCAAATGTTGAGAACACAGTCTGACCTTTCCTGGTTGTCCCATTATATGAGGACAAGATTGTGTGCAAAAAGAGCTCCAACCTTGTTTTGTCACATACCTCCACATGCCTACTAAAGGTTTGATAGGTCTTGAGGATCAAAGTTAAAGTGGTAAGTTATGTGGAAGGAGAACTCTTAGGAAAGGACCTAGGGATGGCTACAGAATGCTGAGGGCTAACAAGCAGTAGAGGGAGCCAGTGCAGGGAGCAGCCCACCAGCATGTAGGAAAAAACAAATGAGACTACTTGGAGTACACAATATGCAAGTTTGTGATGGACTTTCCTAAAGGAGTAACGAATTTGTGAGGCAGTAGATAATGTTTGCTCTGCCTTCTATTTACAAGAACCTCTAAGAAACAGCCAGTAATGCCCTTTTTTACATGTCATCGTATCTCAAAGCATGAGTTCATGCAATCAGCCAGCTAGTCCATGTATTCCTTCTCTGTAGTTCTTACTCTATACCATGGTCTCTGCACATTTGCTGTGGCTGAGGTCACTGTTGGTCCAAACCAAACACTGGTTGGGAAGTTTCTGTTGTAAGCTGCCAATCAAATGAATCTAAAACTTTTAATGGAAATGCTTGTTTCAACAAAATCTTTGTTAGGAAGCTTTTTCTGATCTGGATTTGGATGAGAAAGGGCTTGAGGAAGGCAAGGAAAGTCATTCTTCCCCTTGATATACCTCTTTACTAGTGAACTTGCCTCAAATATTCCAAATTGTGGTTGGAATCCCGCAGCATAAGGACTAGAATGAGGTGGGTCATCATTCCAGGTGAGTGTGCCTCCTGTTAAGCAAATTGAACACTTGCACTGATTTTGAAAATAAACCTTAAATACAAATTTTGTACAATCTGAAATGGTAAGAAAAACAAGTGTTAAGGCTTCTGCATTTTTGTTAGTGTTTTGGTTGGGGTTTTTTTTTTTCTTTTTTTTTTTTTTTTTTTGGAATCCGTTCCATCCAAACATGGGAATAATGTTCCTTGGTGGGAGGACAGGGCATAGACAAATCAGTAATGTTACATGTCTCATGGATAAAAGGAAGCTTTATGTGGGAGGATTCATCTGCAATGTTCATAATGACAAGCATGAATTTGAGCTCTTTCCAGTTAGGATCAAATCTGTCTGAGATGCGGAGTTATATCTGTCCTCCCCTCCTCAGTAGGTTCTTGATCTTTGTGGTCACCCATTATGTGGATGCTGCTACTAAAGAAAGAAGGAAAAATAATAGACAATCTAAATGGCTGATTAATTAGTGATGTTTGAGACCCTTCTAATCAGTACCTGCAGAAGTGACTGATATTCTTTGCGCTTGGGAGACTACTGGGAGTGAAAAACTCTATTACTTAGGCAAGCAGTTGTGTGGGAACAGGTAGCAGGGAGTGGTCATCTCAGAAAGGCCTCTGAATTGATGACAATAGGAAGCTGATGACAGTCTGAGAGGCTATGAGGAAACTGTAAGGTACTATTTGCTGAATGCTTTTAGGTAGTGACTGAGTTAATTGAACAGAAATTCAGAGTATATTTAATTGAAATTAGATGTAGATTGAGATGTGAACAAGCTCTGCTGATTCACTGCTTGGTTTTGTTTGCTTTGATCAGATATTCTCCTTTGGGGTTCAGTTGAGATGCTATAGTTTGTCTCCTTTAATCCTGAGGATAAGTACCAGTTGGAACACTTGTATTGTCTTGACATGAGATAGGATTCCTGAAAGCATGTTTCTTCCCCATCAGAAGTGATAGGTTTGCTCAGTGAATCAGAGGAATTACTTCTACCTATAAAAAACTGCTGGGGTTTCCTTGAGCTTTTTCTTTTTGGAAGACATCTGGCCAAATATACTGTAGCTAGATTTATTACCCAGAATAGTATACCTGAGCAAATACTTTGAATTATGAAATTTAGTGACTGAGGGGATATCACCCTGCAGTTTCAGTCACAGCAATGCACACTAGTCCTAGCTTCACTACTCGAGGGGCTGAGTGCAGACCCTTGGCAGTGCAGCCGTAGCTGCAGGTAGGCTGAGGGCAAAGGGCGCTGACGGAGCGGAGCTGTGTGCGGCTGAGCAGCACCCTCTAGGGGAACAGCCGCCCGAGGATGCAGCGGTTCATAAGCGGACTGTGCTTTTATTGCCAGGCCCCTCGGTGAGTCCCAATTAGCTCTGGAAGAATCTGCCTCTTGGCTACGGAGCCCTGCTTTTTATGTGCAGGCATAGGAATAAGCTAACGGCGGTCTCTCTGATCTTGCCAGGGCAGATGGCTGAGACGAGGCTGGCATTCAGGGACCTTGAAATCACTCGCTGTGTTTATGCAGTTCCTCTTATTAACGTTTTTTAAAGCTAAAATATTTTGCTTTGTGATCCATTTCAAATGCAACTGCCGCCTTTCTCCTCCTCCTTTTTCCTTGTCAGGGTGCAGCATCTGTCTTCCTGCAGTTTCCTTGCTCTCCCACCTTGTTGCTACATTTCTGCTCATCTTCTTTCTCGCAGCAAAATGTTCTTTAGGTGTGAGTTCCTGTATTACTGGTGCAAGTTAAATCATGCCTTACTTTGCACCTTAAGTCAGCTGCACACACACATCAAAGATTTCATCCTGACCTGAACTGGGGGTGGCAACAAGCAGGAGGTCCCCCTTCTAACAAGGCCCTTGCCTGAAATCCCTACTTAGCAGCCAGCAGGGACTGAAACATACTTTTGGAAGTGCTCAGCTCCTATAGTCCCTATGTTGTCAGTACCCAGCAGGTGGTGGGAACTGGTTTATTGTAGAGGCAAAAGTGCTTGCTGTTAGCTCCATCTGGTGTGGGGTGCCTGTGCCTTTATCTTGTGACAGTCATTGCTGTGCAGTCTGTTCCTGCCCTTCTGCCAGATATGAGTTCAGATCTTTCATTTCATAGCAAAGACTGTTTTGGGAAACTTCATGTTCACTACTTGCATCTTTCCTTTCCTTTTCTTCCTTCCAGACTTTATTTTAACCTTGTAATAGTTGCTTTTTGCCCACACCAAACCTCCAGTTCTCCTGATGTTTGGGTACTAGAACATCAGGTGATTAGCATCAAGCTTGTAGGTCTGACTCTTGCACATGAGTCTTCCAGAGGCAGGACTTGCACATCCAGAAAGGAAGATCTCCCTGGAGTCTGCCTGCTGCCAGCAGATGATGGGGATGCTCCTTGGTCATGCTGTGACATTTATTGCATTTAACATGGTTCTTGGATTTTACAGGTAGCCTGAGCAGTTTCCCCAGTGGAAAAAGACAAGGCCTTAACCCTTTCAGTGAGTATCTTGTCAAAATATTTGTTACTTTTTCTTTTGTCTGTGATACCCATGTGTCCCAAAATTTGTGCTCCCTGCTCTTCTGTGTTCACAAATAGCAATCCATAAATAACTAGAAGCCAGGGTTGTTCCTAAGAGGTGTGAAGATTATAACATGCTGGTCTACAGCATCAGCTCAAAGTCCAGTACCATGTCTTCAGCTATGGCAGACAGCATGTAGCTAAGGAATTGGAATAGGATAGAGCAAGAATACTCTTCTTGCTTTACTCTTCCTCTTTTTGGCGAGCAACAATTTAAGTGATTAGTTGCATTTATGTTTAATTGCTTCACGGCCATGTTCCCATGGATATTCTTCTGTGTCCCAGTTAATGTCTGCTCTCCTCTGTACTTTGTGGCAGTGAATTGCACCCTTTCATCGGGTGCGAAGAACAACTTTTGTTTGCTTTCTTTTCAGACCTGCTGCCTCATGGTTTCCTTGGGTGTGTCTCAGTTTGTCTTGTGAGAAACAGTGATGTTTCCTGGTGTGTCTTCAGTTCTGAGCATATATTTGAGTTTTGTTGCCACTAAAACTGAGAAGAGGTGTTGCAAAAATCACGTCCTGTGGCTTCAAGCTTTTTCCTAGTCACTCATAGTCTTTAGTGTAGGACAGATCATCTAGACACTGAGGTCAGTCTGCTGTTGTTATTCACTGAGCACTGTGAGAGCCTTTTGCAAAGTTGCGTAATGAGGTTCAGTTATGACAGCCCGGAGTAATTTTGCATTTAACAATATTTGCCCCCACTTCAGAGGGTATGTTGATTGACACTGGTTCCAGTGAGGCCTGTCTATTAACTTTCCTCCTTTTGAAAATCAGATCCATACTGCTGCCTTCTCTTTGCCATGTTTTCCCTGTAATTAATCCTCAGCGAGCGCTTGTTCTAATCCTGTAAATTCTTGGAGAACCTTTGATGAGGGACTTAAAAAATGCTTTTTGAAGAGAGGGGCATGGGAGTGTGCACGTCCACCTGACTCACTGAGTAGCACGCTTGCACCATCCCCTGGGACAGCTGGAGCTCGGCAGGGCAGATTCATCAGCCTGTTAAGACTTCAGAGGGTGTGATGCAGGCAGGTCTTGAAGGGAAACTGCTGTGTTTTGCAGTCACAGTGACTGAGAGAGATCTTGAATGTCTGCCTTCTGCTTGCCTGCTGAGGGATGGAAGCAGCTGGCTCTGGGGCTGCTGATGACAGGGCAGCCATGCAGCAGTGGGGTTCTGCATCAGCCATCACAGGCAGAGCAGCAGAGGGAGAGGCCAGCATTTTGCCCAGTCTGCCTGCCGATTTCCAAGAGGAGGGAGGGAGAGGGAAGTGGTGGTTTACGTTTAAAAATATATCAATCCCTAGGGCTGTGTGTGACTCAGTCAACACTTTTTCAGCAAGGCTGTCTCATTAGCCCCGTGTTGTTTTCAGCCTCACAGCTTACTTGAGATCTCAGCTTTACAGGGCCGTGTTTGCAGCAGAAGCTGTATACTGTATCTTACTTCGTTTGGAAGACATTTTGGTTTTAATTTGCCTTCTTTACTCACTTTCTCTGCTTCTGTTTTGTTCCTCTTTCTTTGCCCACCCCACCCATTTCAGTAGGCCGCTTGGTGTAGCAGCAACAGAAGAAGAAGGGAAGGCAGGAGCCAACCCAAAGGAAGGAAAGATACAGCGACAGATGGACACCTTGCTTCTTAAGAGCAAGCATACAGCATCAGAAACATCCAACGTAGCAGAAGTGGCACCCAGAACGTTTGCACTTTCTAATAATTGGTTTGGGTTTGTTTTTAATTTCTTTTCAATGCCATTATCTAATACTTTGGAGAGCAGGGGGAAACAGGATCATGACTTTTTAAAATTGGAACAGCTACTGATGACTTAAAATTGAGTTCACTGGGACTCGAAGAAAGAGAATTTTATATACTGTATATAAATATGTATGTAAATTGTACAGTTGTCTTGTACAGGGGTTGGAGTCACTGTTCTGTTCCTCCCTTTGCTTCTGAAGGCTGTTAGGGTTAGAGGGACACTTTGCATTTAATGGATTACAGTAATGCATTCATTTCTGCCAACTGATCCATCATTCAGTTGCAAACTGATCTCTTACTGTCCCCACGCACGAAGGAGTAAGCATATCAGCATGACCTGAGCAAACAGTGCCCCACATACTAAATGCTTCTTGAGAACCTCCTCTTTGATTACTGTGCAGCTCTGTTCAAGTCACAGGCATCAGGACTTCTGAGAGAGCAAGGATTTCTCCTCAGCAGTTGGGCACTGCAAAGCTACTTGGAGTAGGGGTAGGAAAAGGTTGTATTAAGGAAATGTAGAAATAGTTTCTGCACCTGTTGCAAAATGGTTAGAAATGAATTGCAAATGCATTGCTATTCAGGCTCAGAAGACATGCTTAGCAAAGATGTGCCATGTCCTGAGAATCTAATGCTACTGGAAGGGCATGGAAACCATAGACACTAGTAGAATCAGCGGAGTGATGTCACGCATCTTCTTCTCTGACACAATGTTCATCTATATGATGCAAGCAATAAAAATACTGAGGAACCATCTAAAAGCAGCATCAGACTGCCTGTTGCTTTGCTGGAGAGCAAAGAACAAATTTGTCAGTGCAGAAGGAGACGTTCTGCTGGTTCCCAAGAGTCTGCTTTTACTTATGCTTCAACTCTGCAGCTTGGGCCATGCTTGCTGGTAAAGGATTGCGTGCAATGACTGATCTTGTCTTTGGTGGCTCCTCTCCTGCACAGGGGACAGCCTGTCTAGCTTCGATTACCTACTTCACCTGATTCATTGGTATCAGTATCTCCCGTGCTTTTGTGCTCAGTAACAGCAAAGGCTTGTAGAGCTTGGTGCTCCTGGAGGCCACAAGAGCTGTTTCAACCACCTGCAGTTTTTCCAAACTTGTTGCCTGCTTAACTTCAGTCAGATGCAGCTGTAAAGTCAGCAGATCAGCTATCCTGGGTTTGGACAGAGTGTGATGGGACACGCCGTGCTGTGATTTGCTTTGCTCATTTTCAACCTCCAGCGGCACTTGCCTATTCCTAGAGGAATTCTGAGCAACTTCCCATTTCAGATTTGGCAATCCTTGTGCCACTCATTTTTGGATCTGGAACCAGTAGTAAGAAACGACTTTGTGCCATGCTGATATGAGATCACACCAACAATTGTTTGTAAAAGTGTTGTGATACTGCAGAAGGTGAACTTGTCCCCTGAGGCTTTGCTGCTTTTGTATAAATGTTACAACACAGCCACTCTGTGGCATGTCACCTGATGGCAGACACATCACAGCAAGAGTGTCCTGATGCAGTAAGCTAGTGCCTTGTTGCCAAAATAGAAAATTAGAAAAAATAACAAGCATTTTTGAAATAGCCATATAGTAGCAATGACAACTCTTCCCTGAGAAGTAAATAGGAGCTGATTGAAGCGTTTTATATGGTTGAAAACACCTCTGGTAGTCTCTGAAGTGTACATTACACCACTGTAATGTATAGAAAAGCTCTCTTTAGCAAGAGCAGATCCTGCAGCTATATCCTTTATGGTTCCTCACATACAATGTATGTGTTTTTCTGGACTACAAGCTGCCAACTTCTCAATTGCATCTTCTCTTTTTAAAATGCCCAGCACTCATCTTTTGTGTGTTGGAATGATTTGGTTTAGTGTATAGTTAGAAATGTTCCTATCTCTTGTTATTCCTATTGTAGGAGCAAAGAACGAACCCAACTGTATAAAAAAAAACACTTTTCCTTGTCTTTATATGCTAGCCTTAGAAAGTGAAAGCTCTGTCTGCTGGGGGTTTTCTTGTTTGTTTCTTTTTTCTTGTTTTTTTTTTTTAATTGCATACTTACATCCAGCAAATCCAGACAGTTGGATCTCAACAGGAGCTCTGTCATCCAGCCACTGGGACAGGCAGTGCCCCACAGAATTGCAGGGGTGTGCAGAGCTGCTAGAAATCATTGCATCTTTTCATCTGGAAATGCTGGGAATGTCAGTAGACAGCCAGCACTGCTGCCTGTCACAATATCCTTCTGCAGACCTTTTTCTCCTCTTTGCATCTTTCTAAAAGGCCTGCGCTCACATGTAGTTTGCAATTAAAATTGAGTCAGTTGTTTGAGGAGATCAAACAAGGTTGGCTTTGGTATTGGTGGATATTCGTGTTGCTATATTAGTGCTGACTTAATGGATGGATGGGGGTCGTCCAAGCATTATGTTTCTATAGTTTCATGGGAGGAGTCCAACTCCCAGCATCACAACTTCGGATTTGCACAGGCCTCAGAGCAGCTTATGGCAGCATTTGTACATTGACATGCATGACCCAACCACTATGACTGCATAAAGTCTGGGCACAGGTTAGATTACTTGTTCAGGATTTGTGTGTTGGAAGCTCACAGAAGGCTGTACTGGTCCTGACTCATATAATCCACCCATTGAGTGTCCAAACAGTCATCAGAACAGAGCAATGCTTCAGCTCCCCTCATCCCTTGTTGTTTTTCTTGCCAGTCCCCGGGCTGCCAGGCCAAATGTCCTTATCTGGCAGTGACCAGCATGTTCTGCTTTGCCTTGCATCAGTAGCATCCTACTGAAGCTGGGGCAGAGGGTGTGTCACAGTTGTGCCTGGAAGCAGACCGTGGGTATCTCTCCTCATCCTACAAGTCCTCCTGGGCCTCTCCAGCTCTACTTTAAATGACAGGTGAAAACACTCATGACAGAGGAGGACCAGGGGTCTACAGAGCAAATCATCTGCTCTTCTGCCTGAAGCAAAACCATATCCTTTTTTGCTAATCCTCCAAGGATGTAGTGTCTTGAAGGGAGTTGCATTATGGTGGGATTCACTCCTATGAAGGCACTGCTTTCCATGGCCTAAGTTTGTATTGAACTTATCCTGCCCCAGCACATTTCTGCCTATGGCATTGTTTGTTAGACTGAAAGGCATCTGTTTGATTTTAGTTTTGTAATAAAATAGATAACTTTTGCTCTAAAGTCTTTTGGTTGTTTCTTGTTGAATATTGATTTTCAGAGCTCATCTTTCTTTCACATGATGTTTTTTCAATTATATTGCCAAATGAGGAAAGAAGACTTTCCTTCTCCCACAATCGGGTCTCAGCCATTGATTGGATCTGAGGATGCTTCTTTCTTGTGTGTAAGCCTCCAGGATGAACTAAAACATGCACCTGTGTGCTGTCCTCTGGGGTTTAATGACAGATTCTGCTCAATCTACTTCAAAAGACTGAAGATTCAGTGGCAGAGCAGAGGTGACCTCCAAAGGTGGCAGCTACAGCAGAATGTGATCTCAAAGCACCCTCTCCTAAACCAGGGACAGAAGACAGCCATTGAGTCTCACTTGATCTTCTGATCAGTTCTCATGTTGGAGACTTTGTACATCACTGAATGAGGAAGAACTGTTAAAGCTGTTGTCCTCAGATGCAAGTTAAATGATGAAAGTATTGCAAACTTGAAAAAGAGAGGAGTGAAGCCAATATGGACTTTCTGGACTAAACTGGCAACCTAAGCTGATTTTGTTGTATTACCAAGGTGACAAATTTGAGGGCTCAAGAAGAAGCAGTAGATGTCATCTCTGGAGTCCTACAAGACTTAAAGAATTAAAAGTAGGAAAGGCCTTTTTTTTCTTCTTTTTTTTTTTAACTAAGTAATTCTTTGGCCATTCTTTATGGCACTCTGAGGAGCCTTCATCCTTCTCTGGCCTTGCAGTGATTCTGTAAGCAAGTCAGAAGAATGACAGAGAGATTGTTTCTGCCTCTGCCTCCAGCAGAAGTCTTTTCTTCCTCCCCTTTCCCCTTATCTTTGACATAAGTAACAAAATCCCTATGCAGAAGGCCAACCTCCTGACTTCTAGCAGCCAGCCCTTACAAGCCATTTTGGGCAAAATAACTTGGCAGCTCTCCAAAGCTGCTGTTAAATCAGACAGCAGGGTCTGCATAAGTGGTGCTGCTTGACTTGGAGAATGCCTGGGTTTTCAAAAACAGCGCCTCAGAAACTAGGAGTACGACAAGCAAGTATTTTTTAAGGAGTGTTTGCTAGAAAGCCTGAGGCTGACAGGGCCACAAGTAATGATGCTTTTTCCTATTCTCTATCTGTGGGCTGCCCTGCTTAGCAATTTTAACAGCTGTTTTTGCTTTTTAGAAGTGCCTTGCCTGTGCACACCAGGAGATGTCTAGCTTTCGTTTGGAAAACAGCACCAGCTGCATGCTGCAATGCAAACTACATCCCCACCTCCTGTAAAAGCAAGAGTGAGTGTTTAATCCATGTTGTGTTGTTCTTTCACCACACTGGGTCTGGACTGGAGGTCTGTGGCTCTCAGCCTAGGTAGAAGGACTACAGCCTCACTGTATACTTAGCTGTGAGGATGCATGAATTACTGATACGTGGATGAAGGACTCAGCTGTGTGTGTGACCTTCATCCTTGGTTTGCTGAAATGAGTTCTGTAGCATCTCAGAGTTGTGCTTTAGGCAATAAAAACTGCAGTGACTGAATGTCCGTTGTCCCACTGCAGAGTAGCACTCTGGCTTTGCATTGCATGTAGTGCCAATGTTATCACATGATTTTGGCTGGGACTACTCAAGTGATGCCTTCTGACTTCTCTACACCAGAAAAGACTGACACAATATTTGACTGAAGAAATGCAGCTATTTCTGAAGTGACTTGGATGTTCTCACTGTTAACTGGCAGTTGTAACAGATAAAGCTGCATGGAGGTGGCTAAAGTTGGATCTGGGCTCCTGTAGTCCAATATGAATGCAAATTATTGCATCTCTTGACCTGTTATGATTTTTTTGAAGTGGTCAGGTGTTTGTTACAGGCTTTTTCTGCTTGAAATGCTGCCAAATACCAGCCCTTCGTAAAATGAGTTAAAGTACTTCAACTTCAAAAAGACAGAATAGCAAATATCAATGAATTCAGGAAACTCGTGGGGGCAGGATCTCTGAATAGCTGTCCGAAAGGATAAAAGAGATCTGAGAACTGATATAAGGGCTGGTGTCAAAGTCCTAATAAGAAACTATCTTGCTGTACAGGAAATTGAGGGAACATAGAAACCAAGGCCTTCACTTGTGAAAGGCTTTAGCATCCTGAAGCTTGAAAAGAAAAAACACAGAACCTAAAGCAAGAGCATTTACCTAAGGCTCTGAATACAGCAATGGCACGAGAAGGCTGGAGTAAGATCAGAAGGGCTGAAGCCTAAAAATACCTTTAAGTAGCACGTGATCTAAAAGAGGTGGAGGGAGAAGGTAAATTCTGTTATAGCATGAAAGCTGATGTGAAACACTCACTTAAAGAAAGCAGAATTTTTAAAGCTTATTTTATTCACTTTGTTTAAAAAAAAAAAATAATAATGTGACCCTATTGTTAGCAGAATTAATTTTATTAAGGAGAAAAGAGCATAACACCACACCAACCCCCCTGATGAGGAGAAAGAGCAAGGTAAGTGATACTTGGATCATTAAGGAGAATGGCAGCAGGATCAGGTGAAGCTCACTGTGAAAAATTCAGAGTACTGGCCCAAGTGCTTCTGACTCACATGGGATGGGTTTTGGAGCATTGTAGAATACATGTGAGCTCCCAGAGGACTTATGGATGGCAAGACAAGGTCACCTAACTAGAGATGAATCAAATCAGGGAGTTACAGACCTGATATTTTAATGGTGTCTCTGTGTGAAAACTTCTAAGAGTGAGGTGCTGAACAGTTACTCCCTTAATCACCTAACACATGTATAAGTGTGTGGAAAATGGCTGGAATGGACTTGTTGATGTTTTGTTCAGGACAAATTGTATCAAACCAATGTAATTTCACTCTTTGACAGGATAACTGGCCTCATTGCTTTGGGGTTGGTGTGAGATGTGATATATCTTGACTTTGGGAAGGCTTCTGGCACTGTCCCAGAAGATGTTCTCATAAGCAAGCTGAGGAAATGCAACCTAGACTCACAATACATAGAGCTCAGTGTCAAAGTCAGAGAGCTTTCTGGGCAAGTCTTTTGAGTGTCTGTCCAGGGTCCAGGTCTATTCAGTATTTTCATCAGCAGCTTTAGGAATCTGCTTTGCTATACAATGTCCTGGTGGCATCCAACTGCGTGGGGCAGTGAGCACTTAGGAAGGGTAGAACCAGAAAGCTTGATAAATTGGAGAAACCATCCAAGTCAGCAGGATGAGCTCCAGCAAAGGACTATGCAATGACCTGCCATGGGAATACTGAGGAGAATGTACAAACAAAATGTAATCCAGTAGCAAATACTGCTTAGAAGCTGAGAGAGGAGAAAGGGGAGAACCTGAAGGTCTTTTTAACATCCAGCATACTCCTATGAGTGATGGTAATCAGTGGTTTTCCGTGCCACTGTGAATAAAACAAGAAGGAAAAAGTCATCAGGGCAAAAGAAAACCATTTAGTTTTGCTGTTATTTTCTATGCAAAATGCTTTTGAAGGAAAGGAGGTTATACACCCTCTTTTGCTACATTTTTAAAAGCTTATTGAACAACCATGGGAGTAGTCTCTACAGCATGCCCTACTGAGGTGTCCTTGAGAGAAGAAGGCCCCTTTTCAGCTTTAATGTTGAGTTTCTTTCCTACATCTTTTCTGTGCACCCAAGTTGTATGCATGTCGTTTTCAGAAAACACAACCAGTGTTCCTGTAATGAAGCCTATTTCCTGAGACACCAGAGAGGTCATCCCAAGAATTTATTTATAACTTCACAATTATATTATATGAATTATAAATTCACACTCTAAAAGAATACAATCTTGCTTAAAGGGTTTAGTTCTTTAATTTACCTAAATGTCAGACTCAATTTAACTTTCTAGACCTGTGTTATTTTTTTATTGCATTGTTTAAATTGGGCCAGTCTCTGAGTATACCCTCAGCAATGATGAGGTGGGTAGGTAATGATTTTTCCTTTAGCTACAGCACTCAGCTCACCATGTAAGTGGCATTAACAATGGCACTGTGAGACATCGGTGCATCCTTAGTTATAGGTGATGAGCTCATCAGCATCATGTCATACGTGCTGGTTCTGTGTCTAAGCTCAAGCCATCTTTTCTTGGAGGCACATCTTGGTTTTCCTGAGGAAAACTAATCCAATCCAGCCACCACTTGAGGCAAAGCATGGCCTCCCAGGGAAGGGGAGGCAGAGGGGTGTGTGTTTTGGGTAAAACTCCTCAGGGCGTTAATATCGGTGAGTCATTTACTCATGGTTTTAATTATCTAGACATTATATTGTAAATAGCTCACTTAAATACCGAGAGGACGTTCGTCCCCACCCCCCTGTGGAGGCAAGTCACAAATAACACTATTAACAAGCAGGCTGCCTCTGGCACACACTCACATGTTATGACAACAGTCATTAAAAACATTTTTTTCCATACAATATTCCAGAGGTTATTCTTGGTGACAGTGCTTTTCAGCTTGTGGCCAGGGCTGAGCAACTGCTGCTCCCTTTCCTGTGGGCTTGTTCGTACACCAAGGTCATGGCCATGACAATTCCCCAGCTGAATAAACCCGGAAATATTGCCATGCCCAACCCCAAAGCAATATCAGGTGAATGATACGAGGATTACCTGTAGCTGTGCAACACCACACGTTCAAAAAGTGACTGAGGATGGTCTGTCCAGGGAGGTGGTAGAGTCAGTGTCCTTGGGGGCGTTCAAGAAATGTGTACATGTAGCACTGAGGGACATGGTTAGTGGCCATGGTGGGGATGGGCCAACGGTTGGACTTGATGACTTCAGTGGGTTTTTTTAACCTTTATTATTCTATATCTCACCACCTAGAGGTACTACAGCAGCCTTACAAATGCTTTCCCAGAGCCAAGTGCTCTGCTGGGGAAGGCATGTGAGTTGGCGTCATCCTACCACAGCAATGGGCCAAGGCGACTGAAGCCCATGGTGGTGGCACATGCAGATTGATGGTGGCTTCTCCTTGCAGATGATGCTGTGGGTTGAGGCATTGTTGCTGCTTTAAGATGGAGAGTGGAGAAGTCCTCTGGTACCAGGGACAAGTGGCTTATAAATGAGTCCAGCAGCCACAGCTGTGAGATCAGAGAAAACGTAAATCACAGAATATTTTTGTCTTTAATTTGTGCTTGTCCAGAAAAGTTCTGATGACGCTAACACAACAGTAACTACCAAAAAGGTAAGAAACTCTGAGCTAAGAGCTGCAAATGCTCTCCTCCCTGGTTTAAAAACTTTGCTCAACAGCTTTAATAGCCACTCAGTTCTTAACTGTGTACTGCAGCTGATTCCCAATGCCTGCAGTCTCCTCCCATTCAGCCCAACTTTCCCTGGGGTAGCATCCTTAGGTTCCGGACCTAATCCTCTGAGTGCTGGCCTGCCTCTGTGCAGTGGTGACAGTGAGCCAGGCAGGCTGGGGGTTCCAGCACCCTGTGCCCCAAACCCAGTCACTGACACTAAAGGCAATGGCTTTGCCTTTTTTGCAGAAGCAAGGAAAACAGAGCAGCAAAAGTTCCCCTCTGCAAAGCTTCAAAGGTAAAGCTGCTGCTGGATCCTCCCAGCAAAACCTGATGCTGGCAGAGAGTGAAACAGGCAGGGTGAGCGATGGTGTCCACACACCTGCCCAGATGCAAGCACACAAACCAAAAATAAAACATAAAAGCCTCAGCAAAAACAAATCCCCAAGGCACCACATTTGCTTTTTTTTTTTTTTTTTTTTTTTTTTTTTTTCAGCTTGCATATTTTTTAATGAAGTAAAAAAGGAAAAATAAAATAAACACTCCACTGAAGTTGTCAGCTTGGCACAGGTCTCCGCAGTGCATCGAGGGCACCAAAGTCACCATGCAATTGGCAGTCACAGATGCTCATCCCCCTGCACCCCCTCCCACAGAGTGAGCCTAAGAAAGCTGCAGATGAAAAGCACATGACCGATACAGCACAAGCAACAGAATAACAGCACTGCATAACAGTGAGCTCCCCACGCCCGAGTTTTAGCCAGGAACGGGGGAACTGATATGGTTAAAATAACAACAGACTTGACATGTCCAAATTAAAAACTGCAATGATAACATAATCCCGTTGCACCTTAAACACCCCTACACACACATCCAGAGATCACTTGTCGGGACTTCTTTCATTTTTCCTCACCAGTCACACATCTGTGCTATGGGGTCCCAGCCTGGATGGCAGCAGAAGTGGTGCCCAATGCCGGCAGGAGCTGCTCGGTGGGTGGTGGCATGGCCAGATACCAGAGAGACCAACTCACTTGGCAGGATCCCCCTCTTTCTTGTGCCCTCCCCTAAAAGCCACCACAGAGGGAGGAGAAGAGGCAGTAGACTGTCTTCCCTTTAGCCTCCATGAAGGGCACTTCACCTGCAAAGCTCCTGCAAGATGGATCCTTCTTTGCCTCATGCTTACACACATTTATACAGCGAGATATTCAATAAACCTTTTGTACGAAAATAAATATTTCCTCTGTGTTTTAAAGACCAATGTCCCACTCATCTTTTTACCTGCTATAATGATACGCGTGTTCCATCCATGACAGCCTAATTCCTACTGCTTTGCCCTCACCTGCAGCCACCATCTCCAAGGGCAGCAGGAAGCACTCCAGTATGCTGGCAGCCCCTCAGTCTGTGCTGTGCTGACTGCCTGGGTTTGGCTGATGCTAGCGAAGTCACGGATTTTTCTGTACAGCACCTGTTTCTTGATAGAAGAAATTATCTTCCTCTTGGAAACACTTTTAAAAAAGCAAGGTTTTTAACGTCTTCCAGGTCTCTCAGTTAAGAAACGTGTTTATAGATAGAACTGTTTATATAGATATAGGTATAAGTTTTATTTAATTTTATTACCAACCCAACATTTTGATTTGCAGCCGTTGATGTAATTCATGTAATTCATACTCTTGCTTTTGTTTTTTTTTTTCCTGAAAAAGAAAAGCACTTGAGATGAAAAGGGTGTGCCTGTCTGCCTGTCTGCTCTCAGGGGGTGTGCTGGGGTTGCACAGGACTGCAGGTGGACAGCAGTTTGAAGCCTGGTCCTTTCCATGGAGCGTGAGGGGGGTGATGGGTGGGACAAGGACCCCATTCCTGTTCACCAACCTGCGTGTTTAGACCTAACCTCAATCTGGGATTCACTCCCACATCCACTGAGGCCTACAGGACAGGGCTGTGCCAGGCCCCTATCTTGAGCAGCCTATGCAATCTCACGGACCCCTCAGCCGGCTGTGACTGTACTGCTGTTCATTTCACTACCTCTCGCCCATTAACATCATTTTCTCTTCCTGCAGTACTACAAGCTCAAAGTTAATTACACAAAGAGAAATGCCATAGTCAAAATATACATTATACATATTATATTAGAAGGTTGGTTGTTTTGGTTTTTTTTTTTTTCCTCCTTTTTTTTTTTTTTTTTTCTTAGCCCAGGCAGGTGATTGAGATGCTACATGCTTCAGCCTTCATCACTGAACTGGTGTGCTGTGTGTATGTATGTGTGTGTCTGTATTAAAAATATATCAGTCCTGTGATGCTCTTAAAAAAGAAAGTAATGGATGGAGGCGGGGGAGGAAACTTGTGAGATTGAAAAAGTTCTTTGACAGTGTCAGAGTCTGTTGTGGCTTCAAAAAGTACACCTTCGATTCCAGCACTGATGGCAGCTTGAAGCTTTAGATTTTAAACTTCTAACATTTTTCTGTCTATGTACTAAAAATAAAAAAATAAAATAATAATAATAATAAAAAAAATCAAGCCATGTGCACTCCCCCCCAAACTACAAAGCAATAGGCAAAAAAAAAAAAAAAAAAAAAAAAAAAAATTTCCTATCAGACTTCTGCAATTCATAAAGAGTAAAAACAAGAAAGCATCTCCTTACAGCGGAGGGGTGCTCTGGAGAAGAGGAAACGAACCTGTGGGAGAGGTGGCCTTGGGAGATGGCTGAGACTTCTTAGTCACATCGATTGGAGTCAGTGGCTGGGTTTACTTCATTTTGTCCCTTTAAATGCTTGCCATTGTTGCTTTCTTTTCTTTTGCATCATTTTTTGGGGTGGTTTTCGTGGATTTCTTTATCGTCCCGTGATGGATCTGCCCATCCTGGCACCTGTCAGGGCGGCGAGCTGACAGCCGTCCATCCTGGTGAAACCACTCATCCAGGGCCGGTGTCCGGTGAGGTAATGGAGGAGGGGGTCCCTCCCTCGGCGGCACCGTCTCTCTGCCGCCTAAAACCCCTTGATGTAGCAATAGGCTTCCAGGGTGGCAAAAAGGATGTACAGCAGCCACAGGCTGACAAAGAGCAACGTCGTGGCCAGTTTGCAACCCCGGGGACCGCCCAGCTCTCCCCCGAGGTGGGGCCGCCGGCGGTAGAGGAGAACGCTGATGCAGATGAAGGCGAAGATGGTGAAGAGGGTGACAGAGAAGGCCAGGGTACCCGCTGACACCTGGAACTCCTGCCCCTGTGACGCCCAGTAGATCGCTGCCACCGACCATGCCAGCCCAATGCCCAGGAAGACGTTGACGGCGTTGCTGCCTGTGACATTGCTGATTGAGGCATCGGCGTACACGTCCTGGATGGCTGCAGCTTTGCTGGCAAATGTGTCTGCGGGGGAAGGAGGGATCATCAGGGTCCAGCAGGAGAAACGGGCAACCCTTCATGCTGGGGGATGAGGGAGGCTCAGGTGTGCTACCAGACAGCTGGGACATAGAACCCTATCTCCTCCGGACCCCCCATCCCCTCCCCATAGCCTCCCCACCTGGTACGGAGGTGCCGAAGGCTACAAACACAACGGCGGTCACCGAGTCCTTGAGGCCGATGGTGCAGCCGAAGTGGGAGGCGAGGTCACCGATGACAGCTGTGAGCATGCCAATGATGAGGATGGAGACAACGAAGCAGGCCCAGCCATTGCAGTACTCGGTGGGGGGCACGCAGGCAAACAGCACCTTCCAGAAGACGGTCAGGAAGTGCATCACGTAGTCGAAGCAGGATGGCAGGCGCTCTTCACCAGACTCATCCTCATCTTCGTCACCTGCTGCAAACATGGAATAAGAGGTCCAGCTCATACGATTGAGCATCCTCAAGGCCACCCACCTTCTGCTGCACTTCTCCAGCCTGGCCACTGGGTGCAAGACTGGGGGGCTGCCTCCCTCCCCACACAAAGCAGCATGGAGGCGTACCGCATTGGTGCCAGCCACCACCATGGGAATGAGCTGGTGGGACTTAGCAGCTGCCGGAGCCCTCAGTGGCAGTGGTGGGGCTCAGCAAGATGGAAGGACTCCTAGGACACCTCAGGAGCACACATCCACCCTGTGTGGCTGTGAGACATTGAGCAACACTTTCAGGGGCTGTCCTGTTCTCATCCCCAGCCACGGACCATCATAGAGTACCTAGTTACCCTGTGGAAATCACTGCTGAGAGACACCATGAAATCACACAGCAGAAAGTTATAGAAATGAGTGCCACTGAGGGAAACTAGAGGGCTCTCTTGGTCCACCTGCTCCAAATCATGGGCTGATGGACCCTTCCCAGCAAGAAGTGTCACACCTGTGTGAGGGTATAAGTGACCTCTTGGAGGGGAAAGATTAACTCAGAGATTGGAAGAATCTGCCTCATAAGCCCAGACACATCTCATCCCTGGCTGCACATGCCCAGGGGATGCTGGTATGGGGTTGCTGATCTCCCTCTCACCTGCACTGACGGTGATGGCCTCCAAAAACTGGTCCCTCCAGGAATGTGTCCCTACAACCAAAGCTAGGTTTGTCTTCTTAATGAGCTTGTCCACAGTGCTCTGTTGTGGGAATAAAGATGCACAGCAGTTAGACCCTTTGCTAGCAGGCAAAGCTGACCTTCCCTTCTGCCCCTTGTCAAACTGTGGTGGTGCCACAGAAATGCTCCTATCAGAAGCTCCATGCTGAACCCACTGGTAACTCCCAGCCCAGTACATCATGAGCTGTACTTCACCAGAGTTTGCTTTTTTGGTACTCCTTTCTACAAAGCTCAGCTCCTTTCTGTCAATCCTGCCTTGCACAGTTTGCTTTTCTGGCATGGTGGCATCTGCTTCTAACAGGACTCCCCTGTCTTTCTCTCTTAACCTCTGCCTACCAGCAGCTACATCTCCTGGCATTTATTCAGTCTTTCCCTGCCCTCTATTGTATCACACACTCTTTTTCCTCCCCCTGTAAACGCAGCCATACCTGGCCTCCTCAACCCTGCTTTCCATGGCAGCTCTTCACTGCCACACAGCTTCCCCCACCTGGAGGACTCCTGGGACAACCACTGACCTTGAACTCATATGACTCCTCAATGATGACTTCTAGTTTGGGGTGTTCGCCAAGTATTGGTTTGCCCATCTCTGCAATCCTCTTGGCTTCCTCTTCTTCAACTGTCAGCTTCCTTTCAGCCACTTCTGCAAAAGCAAGACCAACACTGAGCTGCAGGCAGCAGCTCCCTTGCAGCTCCCTGCAGTAACACAGAGACCTGGGGCAGGGGTGGAGTGCTGGGCCATGGGAACAAAGGACCAAGATTTTTGCCTATCAGTCACTGAGAGCATATAAAGCATGGCTGTCTCTAAAAAGAAAAAAAATTCTTCAGCCTGCATTGGTGCTCTTGGATGATAAATGCTGAGTTGTGGGAGCTCAGCAGAATCTGGGGAGGTACCACAAAGGAACAGCATCCCATTCTGGCCAAGTAGTGGGTCAGGTATTACCAAGGCTTCCTGTTGAGTTTACAGACACCCCAGGTAATGCCTCAGATGTGACCAATCCCACTTGGACTCCAGCAGATCTCTTACTCCTCACCAAAACTGCACAGAAGTGATAAACTCCCAGTGGAATCCAATTGTAAACTCTGCCTTCCCTTTGTCAGCCCTGCTAGACTGCAGAGACTGTAAGCCTTGTGAGACTGCAGGGTTTATAAGATGTACGAGAACTCCTACGTCAAGTGGTATTCCTATAGCCCATCACAGAAGCACAAACAACCACATCCATCACTCGAAATCAATGAAGTACATCAAAACCATCACTGCCTAACTCCAACACATGTCCTGTGGATTTGGAATCCCCAGAAGTTTACAAGTACTGACAGAAACAGAAGAGCAGAGCAGCTGGAGCTACTCAGGGTGGTGGAAGGATAGAGGATGATGGCAGGCAAAGGCCAAGTGGCTCCAGAGGGGATACTTTGAGAAACCTTATGTTGTATGCTACATTTGGAGGCAAGATTCAAGCTACTTATATTCACACGAACAAGGAGTTTGTGCAGCCTTAATCTCTTTCTCCAAGACAGAGACCTAGAAAATCTAGTCTCTGCCTCTATCCAGAAGTGTATGAGGATGACAAGCTGTATCTAACATCAAAGATTCGGGTGCTTACACATCAGTTGTTGTTCCAAGTGTGGCTCACCCCCCCACAATTAAAAGCTCACAGGAGGAAGCACCCACAGCTCTTCAGGGGCCCAGCATAGCAGATGGTGCTGGTGTGTACCCACAGCAGGGAGCTGAGGATGAAGCACAACAGCTAGCCATCCCAGCAGGGCCGCACAACCCAGATTTGCTGCAATCTGGCTCACTACGACCTTCCCTGGAAAGTAATACCATCAGAGCAGACATGGGCTGCAGCTAGCAGCACCAGGCTGTTGCCTACCAGCTCCTGTCATGCAGCAGAGAAAGAAAGCAAGTGTCTTCCCAGAAGGCTGGGAATCTTGGATTAAATTTCCCCAGCTTAACAATGACAGGAGAAGTGCTAAAAAAAAAATCAACAAAAAAAAAAAAAACCAACACACAAACATCTCAGTCCCTGTTTTAACTGATTTGACAAAAGCTTCTGATATGGCAAGACAACAGAGTCTCATGCAAATCTTAGCCATCTTCAGACAGGTCCCTAAATGCACGCACCACAGAACATGCTCTCCTCCCTGCGGGAAGCAGCATCCAACACAGACTTATCTCAACCCCTGCCTCCTTGCTCATGCTGTTTGATGTGCCTATGCCAGGCAGGGCAGTGCGAGAGCTACAGCAGCACTCTGAGGAGCGGGCCAATCCAGGGCTACACAGAACGCTGTGCCCAGGTCCTCTGACTGCTGGCAGGTGTCTGTGGAATGTGCAGTACTGTGAAATGTCAGCAGAAGTGGCACCTTCATGACCAAGGCCTTGCCAGGTGATGGCCAGAGCTGGAGAGCTGCAGCCTGCTGACAGCATGTCCCGAGACCTGAGTAAGGGAGGTCCAGCTGCCCCCACACAGCTCCTCTGTAGTGAATACAGTGAACTGTAGCACTGAGGAAGAAATGTGGTCACCCAAGAAGCCATGTCAAGGGTGTCCACTGCAGGCAGGTTGTTGAATACCACTCCCGTGCTAAAACCCTCAGATATGAGCTGCAAGTAGGTGTCAACTGACATGTAGCATGCCTGATAGGGTATCTCACAGAAACATTCACAGAGGAAGCTTACTTCAGCTGCAAAAGGAGATGATTCCCGCACGACTCGTGTATCATAGAATCATCAAGGTTGGAAAAGATCTGCAAGATCATCCAGTCCAACCGTCTCCCTGTCACCAATATTTCCCACTAAACTACATCTCTCAGCACAACATCTAAACATTTCTCGAACATCTCCAGGGTTGGTGATTCCACCACCTCCCTGGGCAGCCCATTCCAGCGCCTGACCACTCTTTTGGAGAAAAAATATTTCCTAACATCCAACTGAATGGCACAACTTGAGGCCATTCCCTTTGGTTCTATCACTACACAAGAGAAGAGGCTGACCCCCAGCCCTCTACAGCCTCCCTTCAGTTCATTGTGGTGTGCGATATAGTTTCCCCTGAGCCTCCTCTTCTCCAGACTGAAGATTCACAGCTCCTTCAGCTGCTCCTCATAAGGTCTATTCTCCAGACCCCTCACCAGCTTTGCTGCCCTTCTCTGGACATGCCCCAGGGCTGCAAAAAGCAGAAATACATCTGGAATATTTCCAAATATGCAACAGGAAAGAGAACCTGTTACGCAAAGTACAGAAACCTAACAAATTTCAGAGGTGAATTTGAAAATGTTAAACCTAAGTCTTTCATCCTAACTTAAGACACAAACCGAACTGAGCTTGCCGATTCTGTTTGTTCCCATTGGATGCTGAGTGGAGCCCTATGAGCAGAGGCCCAGAAGCTGAGCTGGATGAGAGAGACAGACTTTTTAATTTGGAAGGTCAAACCTGACAAGGTGAACACTGTCAAACTGTAGCTTAATTATTAACTAGCCTGATTTCTGTTTGTATCAGCATCTGCACCTACTCCTCAATGCGGATTGCACCCTGGACTCTCAGCTGTCAACCCCAATTAAGCCTGATAAGGTCTGGATATGCCTGGCAAGAACAGGAGCTCACCAGGGCCTCCAGGACAGCTGTCACCTCCTCCCCAGGAAGAGGAAGGTGGGGACAGAGCCGTCCCCAAAACCCTGTTTGCACTGGGATGTAGGTCTGTGACCACCAAGGGATAACAGCCCATCTGGGCTACAGGAGGTGTGCAGACTGCTCAGGCTACACAAGCTGAGTCTTATGCACCAGGTACTCATCATCAGCTCCTCATGCCAGGTTGCTCGTGGGCTGTTACAGGCAAGGGAGACCTGCCAGTCTGCAAGAGCAAAGGCTGGGTGGCAGCTCCTTCTGTTTTTTTCTGTTTTTTTCACAGGGGCAGGAGTTCCAGGTGTCAGCCGGTACCCTGGCCTTCTCTGTCACCCTCTTCACCATCTTCGCCTTCATCTGCATCAGCGTTCTCCTCTACCGCCGGCGGCCCCACCTCGGGGGAGAGCTGGGCGGTCCCCGGGGTTGCAAACTGGCCACGACGTTGCTCTTTGTCAGCCTGTGGCTGCTGTACATCCTTTTTGCCACCCTGGAAGCCTATTGCTACATCAAGGGGAAAGCAGAGCAGCATTCCTACAGCATGCACTGCACCTGAATGCTCGCTTTCTCAAATCCCTTCAGAGCACTGGGAACAAGTGGGAATTGGACATTGTCTGGGTACATTGTAAATCAGTTAGATAAAGTCCACTGCCAGCTTTGCGCTGAAACAAGCAATGGCAAGGCCCAGCAACACTGCTGGAGAGGTAGATGCCTATCACCTAGGAAATGCTGCAAGACTACCAAACAGCCATGGGCCAGTCTCCATTCCCTGTCACTTTGTGAATAAATTGGATTAAAACTAGCAATGCATTCATGAAAGACTGCTACGAAGGCCATTTCACACCCCTCCAGCTATCTCATATCCATCCATTTCTAGAGTGGGCACAGATCTGCATGAAGGTCACCCCTTCTGGGGACTGTGCTGCTAGGAAGAAATTAAAGCAACAATTAAAGTGGGATTTTTGTTGCGGCTCAATAAAATATAATCCTAGCTACACAAAATAAACACAGCGTGTGAATGAGCTCTTCTCTCCAGAGGACTGTCAATCTATCAGTCACAACTTGGGAAGGCTGCTGGCTAAGAGATGCACTGGCAGTGGAGGCTGGCATATTGATATGCCCTTTAAAGAAACACATGCACACACACATGCACGCACAGCCTGTGCCACTGTCTAAAATGGGAGGAATCTGCTTACTTAGCTCTGAAAGCTATTTTTGAGGCGTGATGCATCCAACATACACGCTCCAGTGTCCTTAATGCTAACTGGGAAACTATGCATCCATGAGAGGAGCGCTAACACAGCCAACGCACAGACTTTATAGTTGGACTTAATACTCCTTACGGGGACCCAAGGATCCAACTTGGGCTCTTCTATGATTCTACGAGTTCCCTGCTGCCCTGCTCTCAGGCCCTTGCTGGTGGCCCTGCTCCTCAGCCTTCCCACCACAAAGCGGGCAGCAGCCATGCAGCACACATGCAGAAAGCGGGCCCATGAATTTCAATGCACAAAAAAACATTTTTAGAACTACTATTTCTTTGATCTGGATGAATATGTGGAAGTGAGGGTAGATAAGTAGCTAAAGTTTGGTAATTCCTCATACAGCTAAGAATCCAAACATCCTAAGCCCAAGAAAAGCTCAGAAGTCTGCCTTGGAGTTTGGTGAACGCAAATAGCACAGCAGAACCTGAGCCAAAGGCTTTCCCAGCCCAGCAGTGCTGCCTCGTGTGAAACTCACAGCCCTGTTTTCCCAGGAATAGGTCTGCAGGGGTTGGCACACTCAGGCTCTCCAATATTCTCCAACTAAAGGCCACCTGGACACAAAATGTGTTCTCGCTTGGGCTCATCTCCCCATCTGTGTTGCATGCAGGTTCTTCTTCATGCATGCAGGGAACTTCTGCAAAAAGATGGCAAGCAGGGGCTGTGCCATGCAAGGGAAGGGGAACATGGGAGATGGTCTGTGAGGGAGAGGACTGGAAGACTCCCCCAGAACTCTCAACAAAGCTGTTTTTACAAAGATTCCTGCACTTCTGTGTAACCTAAATCTAACATGACATGGACTAAATGAGAACATCACTTCTCTCCTTATTAGCCATGATGGCTGCTGAGTGACATTCCAGCAATATACTCCAGGAGCGAGTGTTGCCAGACCAGAACACAGCCAAGTACTCACTGTGTGCCCCAAGGGCATGGGGCATCCCAGCACAGGGGACAGCAGGAGGCTGTGCCCCACAAACCTCACCTGGAGATCAGCTTCTTAGAGCTAGTGACCACAGTATCCACTAACAGCTGCCAAAAGCAATCAAGCTGGATTGCAACAGAGGGAGAAAGTTATATTATTTTAACACAGATTATTTGGTTCCCGAGTTTCTGATCAAATTAGGCAGCTACTGAATTAAAGCAATGAAATTACTGGGAAGGAGGCTGTGCTCAACTTATTCCTAGTCATCCTGGAGTTGAAAGAGTAACAAAGGAAGCCATCCAAACTACTCAGAGGAGTTTTCCACAAACACCCCAAGCTGATACTTGGGGAGCTGGGGATTTCTGCCTGCCACTAGCAATTTCCTAATTAGCCCCATCTCCTGAAGGCTCAGGCCATCCCTGCACAGCACATTTGGCATCCTCCTAAAAACTGCAGAGACAGAAGCTTTCATGGCAGAGATACTGTCAGTTTGCAGCATAGCTTGGGTGTTATGAATAAATGCAATCAGCTCTTTGATTTCACCTGCAACAAAGCCTACTAAAACCCACGGTCCATGGTGAGCCAAAGGAGCACAGAGCTCTTCTTGGGGGTTCTGAAGCCTGCAAACAGCCCTCACATTACTGCAGCCACTGCAGGACTCGCAGCTTCTACTGCTGCACACAAGGCTGTTGGTTTTCAACTTGGCATGCCAAGCTGCCAGCTTTTCCCTGCACCCTGCTCACCTGGCTTTGAGCTTTTGATAAATGTTTCTTTAGTGCAAATTGAACTGTAATCATACCTGGGATTGAAGGACTGAGAAAATACAGGAGACATAAATCACCACTATGTGTGATTGAGATAGACCAGCATAATGGGGATTTCAGGCAATGAAATTACTAATAAAGGTAAATGCTGCTACGGGGAGGTGAGGAGCAAGAGCCCATCACATCTCAGCTGTGCTGCTGGCACTGAGTGGCCCCCGGCATAGCAGTGGGGACATCTCACGTGCCTGCTCTGGCCAAGGGGTTTTGTGATTGCAGGAAAACCCGATGCATGAGGAGCAAAACCCCTGGAGCTGCCTCAGGAAGAAGAGTTGGGGTCAAAGCTGCAGGCCCTGGCTGGGCCATTTGCTGAAACTGCAGGGAAATTTCTGGAATGGGGAGGAAGGCTCTCAGGCATCAGTCATTTTATGGTCTTAATGCACAATTCTGACCCAGCCCCTGCTGGACGGGAGCACTTGGAGCTGGGGTGGTACCTCGCTCCTGCACGCAGCAAATACAGACAGAGAGGGCTGACTAAAGAGGACAAAAACAGGCAGAGCAGGATGAGGAAAGGAGAAGAAGCAGTCTTACCTTGGGTGAGCAGCAGAGCTGTGGGGAGAGAAACAACAAGAGACAGACAGAGAGAAAGAAGAAAACAGGGAGAAAGTTAATGTCGCAGGAGAAGCTGTTTAGCAGAAGACAACGTTCAGTGAGCAATGGCCATGGCCCAATGCGATGTGTGAGCTGCTTAGGGCTACATGCCAGGCAGAGGCTAGGGACATGGCAGCAACATGGAAGTGATGCTGGTGAGCACCGCATCAGGGCTCCCAAAAATCACCCCCCAAGCAAAGGCAGAGGAATGGGATGCAGGTGGGGAAGGGAAGGGAAAGGAGCAGGAGACAGCCACGCTTGCCATCAGGGCCTGGCATGACCCAAGCTGCAGCTCAGCGAGGGCCTCGCCAGGGGAGGTCTGGATACAATGGGGGTCCCCCTATAAAGCCACAGTCTAGGCCCAGCTTTCAGAGTAACCATAGTGAAGCCTGTAAGAGAGATCACACAGCAAAATATACCAAATCGTCTCCAAAAGTAGTGAGCACTGTGCCTTAGCTATGACTTTTGCTTGTCCTTCAAGCAGCAAGCTGTCTCCAGAGACTCGGTTGCATGCTATGACGGTACTGTAATTACTAACACTTATTATCACGCACTTTGAGTCTCAGAAGCTTAAAACTCTGTACAAAAACTGAGTCAGTATTAACATCCCCATTTGACAGATGGTGAAACCAGCAAAGAGAGGCTAAAGGGAACATTTTGCGAACTCAGAAATGGGCAGGAGTCCAAAAGTACTAATTTACCCAGGCTTGCCAGCTCAGGCCTCAGAGAAGCAGGCACCTTTGCACAGAGGTACCTAATTTTATCTATGCTTGTTTGAAAGTGATTTCCTAAGCAATTTATCTAAGGTTGCATAGCCGGGGGAGCGTTGCTGTGTCCTGGCTCACCTGCGTGCCATCAGAAACCCTGCCCTGAAGGCTGCAAAGAGGCACTGACCATACAACACCAGTCCCACTGTTCGGCACCATCAACGGCCCTGGTCATCGCCCCTGAGACTTCGTAGCTCTGTCCTAGCTCCATACTATGGCCTCCTTCCTCTTCCACGGTCTACTGGTCCTTCAGACAATGGGAGAAAATTTAATTTTCCTTTTGCAATTACAAGTATTAGTACAATGGGTCGGCTCACTGTTCAAATTTAATATAATGAAGTATTACTGGGCCCCTGAGCTACCATGCTTATTAAAAAAATAATAATAAAAATCATTGGTTCCTCATGTTTTTTAAAAATGTTATCCTAGCATTCTGGGATTTGAGTTTATTTTTTTCCCATTTGCTTTTGAGCCTGCAAGAGAAGTATTTTTCTCCCTTTCACTTATGATATGATACATGAATATTTGAAGAAGCCTATAAAGCTATGAATGAAACATTAAGAATACAGCAAGCAGAAAGCCAAAGGATTATTTTATCTGTATATTTCTGAGTGAACGTTGTGCATGCAAGCAAGAAAATGATTTCACAGACTAAAGCTTCCTTCCCGCACATGCATCAGCTAATGTGCCCTCAGTCCTGACCTGTACAGCTTACTGACAGTCTGTCTGTGGATGCTGTACCTATACCAGCTTCCCACAACCACTGTGCTGCTCCTGCAGGCCTCTCCCCGCACCTCTTCTCCTCCACCCCTGCTCTTCTGTCCCACCCCAAGCCCAAGCCAGATCATCTCAGCACTGCTGTCGGCATATCAGGTAGCCTCAGAGGCCTGGCAAGCATCTCCTTACAGGCAGCTGCTAAAATTAGCTCAGCAGCCAAATCCAGATGAGTAGTCTTGAAAATCCCTTGCCTAAACCATGCACAGCAGGTGTGCAGACAAATACCTGCGCCTGCAGACAAGGCCATGGGCACTAATGCTGCCTTCCCCTGGACTCTCAGGAGACTCAAAGCCTTGATTTCCACAGGAAAGAGTATAGCGGCACATACCGAAAGGAACAAGCACAGGGAGTGCTGTACAAATAAAACCACACAAGCTCAGATGTTTTCTGAACAATAAAATACCTTCTTGTGCTCTTTCTACATCACAGAAAGGGTTCACCACATTGCATGCTTTATTCTGGCCTTATTGGTCATTTACATAAATCTTCTCTAATCAATGTACCTAACAATTCCAAAAAGCTGCTACATAGCTAAAAGGATCCACATAGGTGGTTAAATGCATGTTGCTTGCAAAGCAAATGGAAATGAGGTAGGCTGAGGATTTGGAGGGGAGCCCCATCTACAGCACAAGAGAAAAGGTGAATACAAACCATCATAGAATCATTTGAGTTAGAAGGGGCCCTTAAAGGCCATTTAGTCCAACTCCCCTACAATGAACAGGGACACCCACAGCTAGGTCACGGTGCTCAGGGCCCCATCCAACCTGACCTTGAGCATCTCCCAGGATGGGGCATCCACCGCATCTCTGGGCGATCTGTGCCTGTGCCTCACCACCCTTAGTGTAAACAGCTCTGCAAACTTGCTGAGGATGCACTCGGTTCCACTGTTGATGTCACTGATAAAGAGCACAGCCTGGATCCTTGGGGCATACAAAGGAAACACCACGCTACAAACTACCTGCCCACTAGCCCAAAGCAGGGCTCACTGCACTGCCAATGGGCTCCGGCTCTAGCTTGCACTGAAGTGAGTGAACTGCTTTCCTAAAGGACTGTGAAGAGCTATGAAAGCGTATTTTTCATTAGATAAACAAGGCAGAGATTCTGAAGCTTTAGCCTCAATCCTGTTATTATTGAAGTTAATGGCAGAAACACCAAGAAACAGACCATGATCCATTCTGTCCATCAAGATAATCAGCAGCAGTCAGCTTAATCACAGAACTGCAACAAATTATTAAACCTTTGGGGAAAAAGGCAGAAGCAATCTAACATTTATTTGATATTCCCATTAGCAGCTAATGGAAGAAGGAGTTTTTCAGAACCTGCCCATACCACAGAAAGCTGCCACACAAATCCTCCCATATCGATGTGGCTTATCTGTCCAGCACAGACCTTTATACCCAGTTGTGCCATCATCAACATTTGGAAACAGATAACTTGTTTGGATCTATCCAATCTAGGAATCCATCTTTCTTTGCAGTTTAATCCTCACTCTGAGTTCCAGCCACATCTGCCCTCTTAGCAATGAAGCTTTCCTGTGCAGGGAGGTGACAGAGATGTCTCAGGACATCCATCCACACCACATCACGCTGTGCTGGAAAGGCTGAAGGGGATTTCAGACAAAATCTTCCCAAGCCAGCTACTTATTTAACAGTGCTCACAAACCACCTGTGCTCCCACTTCCAGTGAAGGCATATCTCGTAGTCACATTGTGGTTTCTGAAGCAAAATCTTGCATGAAGGATGTTGGTCCCTTTTGCAGAGTATAATGCTGTAGAATCAGCACTCCATCTCTGGGGTTGAATTTTCTGCCACTGTACCGCTAGTTGGATTCTCATGAGCAGATTCCCAATCACCCTCATGAAACAATTTTCCAGAAGTTATTTTCACCATTATCCGTTATCAACTGAAATCTTCCAAAGCAGCCATTTGGGCTTTATCAACCCTAAGGTTAACCACAATTTAGGTGAAAGACTGATTACTTCCAGGAAAAGCAAAGCAAGTTTTGCTCCCACAATCCAGGGCTATGGACAAACCGTGAAAGCTGATGTGTGAGGAAAGTAAAAACAGGCTGGATTTCTCTAACATCCTGCAGGGCTGGCAGTAGTAAAAACTTATCTCTGACCTGAGCAGTAACACCATACCAGAGCTGCCATGGGAGTAACAGTGAAACCAAAATACTGCATCTTGTCATAAAGCAAAGAACTCATTTCACAGAAGGAACACTTTCAAAAGGTGCTGAGAAAAATATAGCCAGAAAGGTGGCAGGAAAGGGATCTTTCTGATCTCTGAATTATTTGAGTACATCAATAAAAAAGCTGCTAACACCAACTCGCACTTTTTGGATGACCAGAAAGTCTTTGAGAAATTGTAGCTGCAGAAAGCAACTGATGAAAAAGAAGAAATGGGCTGCCAGACAGGGTTTGGTACTGCACACACAACATCTATATAGAAAGAAGAGCACGGAATGGAGTATGCGGTCAGCAACTCTTACGGCACAGTTTAACAGCAGCATGTCCGCAGGCTCAGAGCAGGTGTGGTACTCACATGACACAGCCCTCCTGCAGGCACTACAGGGATGGAGAAGCTGCCTCAGCACAGCTGGGCGGCAGGCTGCTTCCCAGCATGGCTGGCAGCCAGCCGAGCCATGCAACACAATCCTGTTCCCAAGGGGGCCAGAAGAGTTGTTTTGAAGACACCATGAAGGGCAGTCTGAAAACAGGAAACGCTTCTACAGCACTCTAGGCGCAGGCACAGTGAGGCAGAGCCAAGTGAGGAGTAATAACAAAATGAGGCCACACAGTCAAAAAAGCCACGTCTTTTGCAGTGGTAGAAAGAAGCGTGAGTAGCTGAAACCCAGAGAGACTTCACCAAAAGCAACTAGCCTGAATCTCCCAGAAGAGCCAGGAGCCACACTTTGCCCTTGTCTTGTGGGTCCCATCCATCACTGCATTGAAACCAAGTCCCAGCTACATGGCAGTGTGTGGAGACTTTTTTCCCAGCCTGTAGTTGCATCCTTCCAGCTTTGTACAGGCCTCTTTGCACAGAAGAGGCTGCCGCGACCTTGCTTTGGGCATCCTTCAAGGTAGAAGCATGCGTGATGCAGTACAGCAATACGGGCACATGACTTCATGAGTGCTGAGAATCCACGCTCTGCACAGCCTTCTCCACTGGGAGCCATCCATGACGCTGCTGGTGATGACAGTGGCTGGCTGTCCCTCCCAGTGCTGCTGAGCTCCTCATTCTATCATCTCAGACTCCAGATAAGCTCACCAGAGAGGCTGTGTTGTGCAGCTCTGCAGAGCGTAGAATCCTTCCAAGTGCCCTAGAATCAGTGTAGCGACTGTGCCACCTTGTGCCAGGAATATTTACAGATGTGCTTTAATCTGTCTTCTAGATTTTATAAACACACAGCTCTTGCTCTGACTTTTCTCTACTGAGGCCAACCAGGGCTCCATGCCTCCTTCTCTTCATGGTCCAGCACTTCCTTCTGACAGGCAGAGTCCAGCTGAGGCTGCACCTTCACCTCAGGTGGAAGTGGCTGCCTTGTGCAGGCTGTGTGGTGAACAAGTAATCCGACAGATCTCTCTGCCTGTGACAGATCTGGCAATCCCACTGACTATCACCGATGCTAGTGTAAATGAGACATGCACAGTACAGCAAACTAGCATCACTGTCCTGCTAACAATGAGGATGGTAGCCTAGGCAGGAAACAGAAACACAGGATTTAACAAAAGCCAGCCCTACCCTAGCTAGAATCTGTATCTCATTGCTTTAGAAAAGGATCCTGGGTTCATAGAGGGCAAACAACTGAGCAGGAGCTTCACTGAGATGCTCCTGCATGTGCAGGAGGGAGTCAGAAGCAGTGCTTTCCCTCATGTGCCCAGTGACACAGAGGCATGAGCCCCATAGACAGAAAGGGGCATGTGTGGAGAGAAGACCCTGGAGGTCTTCTAAGAGCGCAAGAAGACATTTTTGCAGTCTTAGATTCAAAGACTGAATCTCCTTCCAAGAAGAAATTTAAGTGTAATATAGATATAGTGAGTACCTACCCAGAAGATGCAGAACACTACGTAGTTCTTAAATCTGATGGAGAAAAGCAGAAAAATAACTAGTGGCTACAAGCTGAAGCCAGGCAACTTCTAGGCAGAAGCCATGCCCACATATTTACAGTGGAGGGGAGTGAACATACCTCCATGGGATATGGCAGGCTTATCACTGCTTCTGATTAAGAGTGAATGCTCACTAAAGCTGGAGTTTGGTGAAACCTAAAGGGCTGAGTTCAGCATGCAGAGAAACCTCAAGTCGGTCACCACCCAGGGGAGGCATGGGATGGTCTAATGGCACTAAACTACTAATGGTTTGGGGGTTTACATTTTACAAATCCACAGACACTATGTGCCATTGTCATGCTAATGCAAGCTGTGTCTATCCTAATGTCCTGGAGAACCATGCAGGAGAGCTCAGACTGACTAGGGGATAGTTCCTGTACTTATGAGATAAGAAAGATGGAAATGTTTCAACAAGGGAAAGCTGTGTGATGCACTGGAAATTGCCAGATGTTTCTATCACCAGCAGCAGTACAAGGGATCAGAAGCCCACAGGCATGCACATCTGGTTTTATTTCACTTCAGACTCTAAAAGGTGAGTTAGGATTCCTTTACAAAAGCATGTAAAGTGCTTCTCTATTTAAAGATCGGCTCTCCCAGGCCACCCCTAAGCTGGTGACGCCAATGGCAAGACTTATTCAATGAGAAAAGTCAAACACATATACAAGGACAAAGATACATGCAGGCAAGGCATGACAGAAACTCCGAGTTTATACCAACTACAATCCTGATCTGCTAGGAGATCCCAGGTTTCACTGTACCAATGCTCACATTGGACATTAACAGAGCTCTACACTCTGTGCATAACAGGCTGGGGTTGTCTGAGACACAGTAAGGTGCTTTTCAGATTAAAGACACGGAGAACCATTTTGCAAAATAAACACAGAACAGGATACCTCATACCTTCCCTCTTCTGTGGGCTTTTCACCACGTCTCATAGGGACCCAAGAGCACCAAGGCAATGCCACTGGCAGGCAACAACAGAGGAAAGGACAGGGGGGTGTACGGGACGAGCCGAAGAGGCAGCCATGCACTATGCCCGTCCCTTGTCTCTCACATTCCCCAAGGTCCTGGCAAAGGAGCAGGAGAGGGGAGAACAGCAGAGGTGTGCTCAGAACAAAAACAGACCAAGACAAAGAAATCCCGTCAAAATAGTACAGTCTCTGAGGCTCAAGCATTGCACAAAAGGAGGATCAGAAGTAAGCTGGGCGCTAAAAGGAGAGGTGATGCTGGGACAGTGTGAGCGCGAGGATACGGAAGGGCAGAGAGTCAAAGTCCATCCATCCACATGAGGAGGAGAAAAGGAAGGGGGGGAAGGAGGAGAGAGAGAGGGTTATATTTTCTGGGTTTGGGGTTTGGAGACTTGATTCTATTTGTTTTGAGTTTTTTTCATAAAGGATCTCACACCTGATATTCCTCGTTCCATCCATTTCGGCTCACCAAGGGCAATGAAGAAATTCTCCTGCCTTTCGTATTCCTCCTCATCTACTATCTTAACCCTTACGGTCTTCCTGTAGGGACAACAAGAGAGACAACCGTGTACAGCGGGTTGGTAGGCCGCAGGTGACGCGGCGACGGCAGCAGCGCAGGCTCCTGGCGTGCGGCCCCTTCCCGCAGGGCAGCGCGCCTTGGCCGGCCTCTTGGACATGGCGCGTCGGTTGCAGCTCCTTGGGGAGCAGGAGGGTGTTAGGGGGAGACCGGGCTGGCGGGGAGGTGAGGAGGGAGGGGAAAGGTGGGGTCGGACCTTGCTGATGGTTAGTGGGAGGCGACTTCTGCAGCACATTTTTCGGTGTCACATGGTAATTGGAAAGGGTATCAGCTGCCTGGTTATCAACAGGAGTTGATATCTGGGGTACCAATTGCATTTTAGCTGGAAGATTGATTGTTTCTGCTACTTTCACAATTAACACAGGGACTGTTGGCTCAGAGCTTGAGAAAAAAGAGCCGCATACTCACAGCCATGTTCCTCTGTGGGGTTACAGCACTGCTAGCTGCAGCAGGCTAGCGTTCCTAATCCACAGTTTCAAAGCAGCACATCTCATTGCTTCTCCTCCCTAATGCTGCCTTCCTCCTCCCCCAGCTTTTTCTGTGACTAAGGGACACAGCTCTTGGAGCACAGCTGGGTGATGAGCTCCAGATATGCTCCATGTTTCTAGTGAGCATCTTCCCCTAGCACTACAGAATTTGCCTTGACCCTTCTCATCAATGGAAACATTCACTGAAAAATATACCCACTGAGGACCATTCTTCTTTCTTTCTCTCCTACGATGTCTGCCCCAGGCTCCCCTACCGCCCCCGTTTCCCCCAATCCATGGATACCATGTGACACAGTGCGTGCACAGCAGTGTTTAGGACAGAGCAGTTGGAAACAAAGAGAAGTCAGAGGAAGAGGAGGAAAAGTGGAGGAAGGAGAAGAGAGAAGAAGAAAGAAGAACGTTAACGTTAGTCTGGAGGGCCAGTACTACACCTTTCTGTAAACTCATATCCACCATGCGGGGGCTCATCAGCTCAATGAAGAAACTCTTGTTTTTTTCATACTCCTCATCATCAATTACTTTGATGTGAATTGTTTTGCTGTGGATGGAAAAATAATAGTAAGCATCATAAAGGGAAGAAGGGAACAGAGGAGCAAAGTGAAGTAAGGCTGGGAGCTGAACAGAAACATTAGAGAGTCAAAGTTTTCTCACCCACTAGAATGAGTTCAATGTGGCTCTGGAGGGGGCTAAAGCCCACTGCTGCCAGCAACACTGACCAATTTCCGTTTAACAAGCAGGCCCAAGGGCAGGGCATGCTGTGCAGAATGAAGAGAGACCCAAACAGCTCTGACTCAGGAGCCAGGGCTGGGCTGCACCATGCAGGAGAGGAGCACACTTCACCCACACCACTGCTGCTGCACACACACACACCAAAGCACACGCACACCACTAGCTTGGCTCTTGCTGCCTTTCATGCATAACTGGTCTTGGCTGTGGATGGCAAGGATAAGAACAGCAGTACTGGCAACTGAAGAACCTGGAGAAATAGCCCCAGGCTTCAAATGACAGCATGCCTCAGTTCCCCCAAGCTGAGCTGCTGCTTCTGCTCACGTGCTCACAGATAAGACAGAAAGTACCATTCTCTGTGCCTGATTACGAAAAGGACCACGGCCCTACAGCCTTGCTCCCTTAAGCAGAGATATTAAACACAAGTGGCGTCTTTGGTCCCATAGTGCTTCAGAGACTAAGCAATCCACTCCTGAATCCTGGGGATGCTGCAACCCACACTTCTGCCAGCATCCCCCTGAAAATCACCATTTCACAGTGGAAAATGGGCAGGTTGATTGCCTTCCATTGCTGCAGCTTGCATTCCTACTGCTAACACTAACAACCACAAAGCTATCCAGTCTCTCTCCAGTTTGACTCATCTACATCGCAACAGCTTCTGTGCTCTGATGAGAGCTTTCAATCCTTGTGCTTGGCTCTTGCTTTGAGATGTCTTTCAGATGATGGCATATTAGATAGAGGGAAGAGTTCGAACAACCCCTGCTATATCCATCAGTGTATGAATATGCAAAAAAAAAACCAACAAAAAACTTTCACCTCTAATTCTTCTAAGCTAAGTCAGCTTTATTTTTGCTAGTGCTTGCTCTACCAATATGCTGCACTAATGCCAGCAAGCCTATTTTCTCTTCTCTAGACCCCTTCAAACTCCTCTAATCCAGTCCCAAGTATGTAGGATTTTAAATGAGAGGTCTGTTGTTAATATCGGTGCTTTGCTAAGACTTCATCACAATGATTTCATTGTGTTTTCTTTGGAGAGGTTGATGGAATATTGCCTTTGAACCAGATGTTGTCTGGGCCCCTGGTACTTTGCAAAGCTTTTTCAATTTGCTGAATTAAATACACATCTGATTCATAGCTCTGATCTCTTTCTTGCTCTCATGCTACAAAACAGAAGGTGGGATTTTCAAAAGCAGCCAGCACTTCCTGAATAAGGGTTGCTTCTTAAAATCCCATTCATAATTATTATTGCTTACTGCTTTCCACTCCAAGAGCCCCATATTACCTAGTAACTGCAACAAAACTTATCTCCAGAATTAAAGTCATTCTAAAGCTTTATGTAATTATGCTTATTAAGCGTATACATAATTTGAGTTTCACACAGTAACTTTCTTTTACCTTTTTTTTTTTTTTTTTTTAAAATGAGGTGACTGTCCCGTTTCATCAGTAGTACATGCACATAGCAGAGCAGAGGAGAAATGCTTATTTAATGAGAAAGTGTGCATGGCAGATATCTCTACGGTTGTGCTGTGTGTGGAAATCCTGACTTCCCACAATCTACCTGCCTGCACAATGCACACACAAAGCTGTGGACTTAAGGAATAATGACTCATTGTGTGCCCATTTTGTTAACCAGAGCTCTATATGGTATGCTAAGAAGTCCTTATCACATCACTTACGTGATGCGAATTCCTTAAGTGAAGAGAATTCCTTATAGCGATCTTTTAAAATGTTTTTTGTTTATTTGTTTTTTATTAAAATCCAAGAATGAGAAATAAAACACAGTGAGGACCATAGAAAGGATGCATGGTAAAGTGCTGACTCTGCAAAAAGAAGTCTCCTGGGGTTGAGACATCGCATGCTTTCCTCTGTCAGCCATGCAACGTCTCCCTACAAGAATTCCACTTGTCATATGGCTGTCTCCTTGAGCTTCCTTGCTTTGCAGAGACACAGAAAGCTAGGACCACACATAATTACTCAAAAATAAAATCAAGTAGAGGGCCACTACCTATAACTCACCCTCTTCTTTTTTTTTCCCCTCCTTCCTCTGGGTTCATACATACTGATGCCTGCTTGCTACCAATTTCCAGTCAGTACCTGCTGCCCTCTTTCCAGCCTGCCTTGCCCTAGCTCTCCATCCCGCAGGAGCAAAAGAACACCAACTCATGTTCAGTCTGACTGCACAAACAGCTTTACCTCCCTTGCATGCCACAGGCATAATTAACTCAGGACATAAGTACTGTATTTTTCAAAGTCCAGTCCTCTCCCAGTCCCTTTTCCACCTGCAAGGCAGTGAAGTACAACCATGATCCAAAGTAAGGGCTGTTCAGAGGAGAAAATCTGTACAAGAAAAAAATCTCATTTGTGACAGCATCTCCTGCCTGATGATGGTTGGTTCTCATGGAAATTACCTGATGATGGTTGGTTCTCATGGAAATTACTGAGGTTTGAGCAATGATAGCATCGCTCAGGCTTGGTTGAAAATGAGCTTGTCACAAGGGAAAGTTCAGGAAGGAAAAGAAATTAGAAAAAAAAACCCAAACAACCTATACCTTTGCTAGAACACCTTAGCTGTACTAGGGAAGGCCAAAGGAAACAAGAAAAACATTCAGATTTTCTCTTCTGTGTGAAGAGAAACAGATGCTCAAGCTTTGTCCTGTCCAACTCAAAGGCAGAAACTCCTCAATATCTAGCAAGACCTCTATATAAGCACTAATCATCTGAACTCCTATATCAGCTCAGAGGCAAACTGGATCATCTCTGCACTCATGGTTTTCCAAAAAATGGTGTTGATTTGGCAACCAATTCAAGGGCTGTCTGAGAGCTGGGGACATACCATGTGTTCTAGCTTGGTGGTGGAACACTTGTATGCTCCCTGTCCACAAGCTCCATCTGGCCACGGTTACCTCCATCAGCTTCATCTCATTCATTTCTCTAAAATGAAGGTGAAGGAGCCAAACACGAGCACAGGGAAAACACTGCAGCCCCCAGCCAACCTGAGGCCCACAGGAGAAGGTGTCCCAGGGTAGCAGTACACCTGATCTGCACAGCAAGACTATGGCACTGAAAACTCCAGGACCCAGCACAGGAGCCCAGGGGTGTGGGTGCGTGCTAGGGACACTTCTGTGGCTTGGAACCCTGATACCACATGTGGGTGGATGGTACAGACACTGCCTGCTCCTGAGCCAGGTTGTTTCCTGTGCAGCCTGCAAGGTGCCGGGCCACGCTTGCTTCCTTGTGGAGAAGTGCTCTTTTCTCAGCAGATCACTGGGCCAGTGACTCTCACTGCAGAAACGTCACCACTGATGGAGGGCAGTTAAGGATTCCCAAGCTCTGTGACAACTCTGGCTACTGAGAGTATTCCAATTCCTCTCCCTGATGAGATCTGCACCATATTTCACTCAGCTTTGCAACTTTTGCACCTCACTCTGATGGCTCTGCAATGGGAAAGGAGGATATTTGCTATCTTTCCCCTTTCTGACAGCTGCATCATGGCCAAGGCACACCTCAAACAGCTCTAAAGCAGATAACAACAGAACAACATCCAAAAGCCTGTCCTAGCAGTCAACCACCTTCATTAAATGCCTCCAGGAACTAGCAGCAAGAAATCATTCTGCAAAGCCTAAAGCTCCAGTACCAGCACCAAGCTACAGCACAGCTCAATCCCAGCCCCTAGATGGCTAAATATGTGAAAGCACTCTCACTCAGTCCTCTGTGATGCTTTCAGAGGACTGAGCAATTCTTTTAGTTTGGACAAGCACAGGTAGCATCCTCCTGCATGTCTGCCTATAGGTCAGACAGGGCCTGGCAGGTACCATCTCCAAGAGCACTGAACCATGCTCTCCGGCCACCAAGAGCCCTCATGGTGCCAGTCCGGGCTCTCCTTTAAACATGCATTTAAAAACAATCATCGTTTTCAAAAGTTGGAGATGGGAAAGCTCCCCTCCTGGGGAGCAACATTAAGAACAAGATTTCCCTGAGTAAGCAACAGAAGATGAAATGAATAGACATCGATCTTCTCCTAAAGGACTTTGAGCGCATGATGTTGCTAAATTCCCCGTCTGGGAAGTACAGAGGATAATCTATAAAATCATTTTATTTGACAACACGTCCACTTCTAACACATAAGGCAACAACTGGATGGTTATTTGATTAATGTGCTAGAAAATATTGAGTATCTCTCTGTGTGGAGACTCTCATTTGCAGGAATTATTGCAGAGGAGGTTAAGAGGATGTGTCTGCATGACTTTGGAATGTGAAATAAGGCTCAGCTCGAAAAACAGCGTAAGTCAGGAAATGTCACATACAGTATACCATTGAAACAGGCAGGGTTGTGCAAGGGCAGAATTTACAGTCCCCGGTGGGATGCTGTTAGCCAGGATGGAACGCAGCCAGGACAGCAAGGTAAACGTCCCTAGGACAGTGAGAAGAACCAGGAAATCTTTAGTAACTCATTAATGGGAATCATTGGAGCACACATTTTGGATCAAGCCATGACATCCTGAATGCACCATGATACACCCAGACTCTCACCTGATTTGCTGTGGGCGCAGGTAGGAGCATGAGTTTCAAAGTTTTAGCACTACTGTCTGACTTGCCCAGATCTCAGCACCTGCTGGCCCCAGGATGGCTTTTCAACCCAGAACTACGGGTAGGACCTATTCTCTCTGCCAGAAGATCTCATTGAGAAGTTCTGTGGCAGAAATGCTGACTAAGTAAGATGTCAGAATGTGAGGCAAACAAGAGAGGATTAAATAAGGCTAGGTATAGTGGGGAGCTGTCTTTGCCCAGCTCATTGGGAGGCACATATTTAACAGAGCAATGTGACACGGTGCTGGCAGGGAAGGTGAAAAAGACAGCAAGAGAAACCCTGATATGATGCACATGGTCACAGAGCTGCACACTGAGTAATCCAGCTGGGACAAGCTGAACCATTTTGAAGCAAAGAATTACGCTGTCACTTACATAAGACAGGAGGTTTTTGAGAGGGAATAGTGTTCAATCCCAAAGCAGGTTCAATTCAAGGTCACAAAGGAAACAAGTGATCTTACTGTCAATTGGAAATCATAGTAATTTAGGCAACTATCCAGTGTTAAGACCAAGACAGACAGGATGCACTTTGGTCTTCAGCCTATGCCCATGAAAGGAGATGTTTTGGCTCCCAGAATAATTATGGAGGGGGGAGCAGGTTTAGAAGCACACAGCTGCATCCACTAGGGGTGGCCTCAGTTTCCTCTAGCAGCCAGGTCAGAAATGAAGTTGCCTCTAAGGTCAGAGTTGACCTTGGTACCAATTATCTAAGCAGATGTCCACAGGATAGATGAACTGCCAGGATAGAGTTTCAGGCAGATCGTTGATGTATAAGTTGCTGATGTAAGAGTTACAGAAGAATCGGTGCTAGTGCAGAAACTGGAGATGAGCCACTGTGGGCCAATTTCCAGGAACTGGCTGTGTCATTCATGAAGACCTTGGAAAAGCAGCTGTACAGGAGTCGTCCCACCATGTGGGACAAGCACACAGGGAACAGCTCGGACTGTTTCACAACCAGACCAGTCTGCTGTAAAGCATCATAGACAGAAGTCCTCTAAAATGGCTTTTTTTTTTCTTTTGTCTTCAAGTTAGCCTGTGGGATAACCAATGATAACTAGTTATCGTTACAACAGGGTTATCTGCAGTGCTAATCATTATATGACCTGTTATTTCTCCAGGCAATCCTGAGGCTATCCAAATCACTTGATATGTCTGTGCTTCAGTTTCCATATCCATGCGATGGCTGTGATTCTTATTTCTCACAGAGATTTGATAGTGGACAGTTGCAATTTGCAGAACATTTGAGTTCTTCACTTGGAAGATGTTACAGCGATGCAAGCTAAGGGAGGGTGAAGGAAGGAAGCAAGAGAGCTTTGAGCAGTGGTAGAAGTGGTATGTATCAGTATGAACATATTCTGCCTTGGTTCTCATTTGAGCGGAGCTGTGCCTTTCTCTAGGGCACTCCCTCACATGAGTCCCTCTGTGCCATTAGACAAAAGTGTCCCAGAAAACAGAACTGGAAGCAACTGCAATCATCACTGCCTTCAGGCAGCGCCAGGCCCACCAAGCCATTCCTGACAGGTCAGTGGTTGTCCAGCTGGTTTCTGAAAACTTCACAATACAGGCAATATTCTGTACATTCTTCCATCATATTTCATCCCTGTAGCCTTCCTCCTAATGTCTACCCTGACTCACAAGGTGCAAACCTCCTTGACAGAGGAAGGCAGAGGGAGAGACTTCAGGGATTGCTCCTTATACAGCACCAATGTCTTTGCTGTCCTTCCTTTCACAAGGATAGAGAAAGAAGCCAGCACAGAAGCTGCTGAGAAGCTTCCCACAGCTTAGAGCTGGGACCTGTGCAGGCAACCTATAGCTTGCTGCTCCCCTGCCCTAGACAAGGCCTCCCTGACACGAGCAGCACATGGCCACTGTTGCAAGGACCAAGGCCAGGAACACCATCTTACACCAAGGCAGATCGCAGGGAGGAGGAAACTTCCAGTGAAGAAAATGTTATGCAAGAAGTGGCCATAGCCTGAAATGGAGATCAGGCTGCTCAGACCAAACTCTGTGTGCCTTCCCTTGTCTGTCCTACTGGCACTGTACTGGGGACTGTCCAGGAGCCCCATCCATCTGGCTGATGTGGTGTAAAGTTCGCTCACATTGCACCATGTCTCTGAAGGATAAAAGAGGAAATATTGACACAGAAAGGTGATTTCCCTTTGTGTATTCCTCCTGTAGTCTTGGCTCATTAGTAAATTGGCTCATGTTTCAATTAGGACTATTGGAAATGCCTTAGTAGCTGACACATGATAATTAAAGGGACATAGCCAAGACTAAAGCCTCTTTTTTAAAATCTTTACTTGCACTAGAAAAGTCCAAAGTGCTACCAGTGAAAGATGTATAGCAATACCTGGTAAAATAAAGTCAAAGATAAGTACAAGATATCTGTTATCTTTCCTGCATCCTGAATGGAAAAGCTGGTGGGCACTTTGTGGTCAGCTTCACCTCTCAGCCTGCATTCATTTCCCGCCACAGCAGCATAGCCCTCACTTTCCACTGCCATGCAATCACAGAATGGCTTACATTGGAGAGAACCATAAAGATCATCCAGTTCCAACTCCCTGTCATGAGCAAGGCTGCTACCCACCAACTCAGGCTGCCCAAGGTTCCATCCAACCTGCCCTTGAATGTCTCCAGGAAGGGGGCATCCACAGCATCTCTGAGCAGCTATGCCAGTACCATACCACACTCTGAGTAAAGATTTTTTTCCTAACATCTAACCTAACTCACCACTCTCTCAGTTTAAAGTCATTCCCCCTTGTCCTATCACTATCAGACTGCATAAAGCCAGCTTCCTGACTGCTTGTAAGCTCCCTTCAAGTACTGGAAGGCCATGATGATACCTCATCAGATCCTTCTCTTCTTCAACCTAAACAAGCCAAGTCCCTCATCCTTTCTTCATAGGAGAGGTGATCCAGCCCTAAGATCATCTTCATGGCCCTCCTATGGACCTGCTCCATGCAAAGAGATAGAAAGTGCAGCCAAATCCACATAACTGTTTCACAGCTACTTTACATGGGTGCAAACAACTATGCAAGCAATAAGAAATCAGAACTGCTAAGTCACAGGCAGGTGAGCCCATTAAACACAGTCATTCCTTGCAAACAAATCCTTAAGTACCTGGTATGGTATTCAGGACAACTCAAGAGCTACAGCACATCTACTCATGTCAGCACAGGGATCAGTGCTGGAGCAATTAAATGGCAGACATTTCAAGCTCAGCTCTGAAGCCTTGGAAGAGCAGAAGGCACGCTGGGCAGGCACAGCAAAACACCCTGGGAGCCTTCTTAGCGCAGCCAGCTCTGCCAGATAAGCAGATTTCCAAAGTGTTCTACATTTCACTTTGTACAAGCATGATAAAATTCTCCAGTACAGAGGAGTTCCTCAAGGAAATGCCACAATTTGTTTTTAAGAATTACTGCAAAAATGAGAAGAACATGGTAGCATGGTTTGTTAAACTCCCCTACACACTGCTGATCAGCTGAGTTAAATTTGGTTACGCAAACATAACAGCCCAACTCCACGGATATTTTCTCTTTATTTGGTTTAATAAAGCTATTTTTACATTTAGCATTTTGAAGGCTCAGCTATATAGTTTTTAAATTCTCTTAAAAAAATAAATAAATAAATAAATAAAAATCCCACCCAACAAAGCACACACACAAAACCAAACACACTCTTGGCTGCTTTGTGCATCCCCTTCCAGACTGCTAGCACTGCCTACTGAAGTGCTGTGCACACACACAGGCCTCACCTGGCCAGCTGCAGGACAGCTTCTTCCTGCTGACCCTGAGACTTGGTGCTTCAGGGCAGCAGAGAGCAGACAGCCTCAGCAGCCTATGGAGCTATGTGCTGAGGTCTGTACAATAAGCACTTGTCTTGCACAAGCAGTAATGCAGCTCGGCAGTCCATAGAACCAGACTGTTCTGGTGGGCATCATCCCGCTGTGGCTGCAGAGCAGTGCCAGGACCCTGGGCATAAATGTTTCTTCCCCCATTAACTTGGGCTGCTTGAGCAGCTTTTCTATGATGATGCTGTGCCCTTTTTCTCTTAGAAAGAAATTCTTTACGATTTTGTTCTTTATGAAGAACAAAGCCTCAGACACAACTCTGGGAGGATTTTAGAAAAAATTAGATGGTGGAGAAAGAAGGAGAAAATTCACTCCTTATCAGATTATTTTGAATTTCTCTGCTTCCAGCTCTTCTGATACATTGCAACAAAAGACTGTGATGTCAAACCCCTCATGGGTACTGACAGCCAAATGAAGTACCAAGATTCTGCTGTGCTCTTTAGAACAGCTCCAAAAGCTGATGTTGTGCAGGAGCAGAGGTGCATTGGGCAGCAGAAGGCAGGCTGGTCACCTCAAAGTACCTCAAGTTTGTCACAAACAATTCAGCTGGAAGGACCCTGTCCTACCAAAGTGCTTTCCCACCTGCAAATGCCCTTTACTGTCTGATATATCAGCAGTCCAGGGCTTCGAGCAGCCCCCCTGGTTTTAGTCTTTCAGCTGAAGGCATGGAGATTTGGAAGCTATATTTAGACTTCTTCTCTATTCTTCAGCAACAGGGTTACCATGGAGATGCTGGCAAGGATGGGAAGGTGGGGATGAAGGGGGAAAGGAAGTTGGAATGAGAAGTGCCAGGTTCAAACGTACCACCAGCATGGGGAGGCTTGAAATTCCCTGAAGGGCAAAAGTCACTGAAACCTGCTAGCTGAAAGAGTCTCCTGGCATTGCCCTGCATTGCTCTGTGCTGCTGTGGCAGGTTTGAAGGGACCCTCTGGGCACTGACAGCCACACACATCCCCAGGAAATCTACTCTGCACCTCCTTAGGATAACCAGCCATGTCCTCCTATCTGGGCACAGCTCAGAGGGCTGCATGCCACCCACTGCTGGCTGCTGCCCAGCTGAGCTCTGAGGAACTTCTTTAATCTCCTTTCAGAATTCAATTCTTTGAACTATCAACAGATATGCAAAAACTTTCAGCTATGGGGTGTCCAAAACAAGCTTGTAATGCCATGTGGCATCCCAGCTCACCCGCTAGCTGCTGCCGTCTAAGAGCCAAAGCTAGTTCTCTGCAAGCTCCACTTGAGCCCTACTACTCTCATAATGCAGTACAAGCTCATATTGATTCTGTACCAGGGGCTCAGGTGGGAATGAGAGGCAGGAAAACTGATTTATAAAGCTCTGATGAAGGAACACCACCACGTAACATGATCCTACTCAGGAACTGAAGAACAGAGAGCAGAGCCATGTGAAAATGCCGCAGCATCTATTTCTGATGGCTAGGCTGGCAGCAGTGGGTCAGCCCCAGCATGCCTTGACTCAAAGGAGACAATGCCAAGGACTTGGGTTCCAACTGTCATGTATGCATAAATTTCAAAGAAGAGAAGAGGAAAAGGAAGGAAGAAAAAGAAGATGGCCACCGTAATCCCCTCAAAAGCTGCTGATGGTCTTGGCCAGCTGCTGGCATACTTGGGATGGCTTTGCCTCCAACTGAGGAGGCAGACAGGAAGCCCCAGCTGGGGACGGAGCTGGTCAAAGCTCCCTGGCAGAGTGGGAACACGAGGGACAAGCCACTCAGTAGAACAAGGGAGGCTGGTGACCATGAAGATCTGAGCTTGCTGATCCCACCACCACAGGTGGCCAACTATAGCAGCAGAAAAGGTGGCCACTGCTAACAGGAATTACAGCCTTTGGTCTCCCACCTTGACACATCCACATGCCCCTTGCTGGCAACAGTTGCAGCACAGACCAAATGTGCAGCTGTAAGGAGATCCTCCCCAGCACAAGAGGACAAGGACTCCTCTCCACGGGAAGGAATGTTTCCAAGACTCCCTGACCTACACATACTGCATTTACAACGAAATTTTTGCTTTCCAATAAAGGTCAGAATAGACCCTCAGTTCCTCACATGGGAGCTGGCATATCTCAGCTCTCATACCTTCTAGATCCTCAGCACCTAATAGCATCTCCAGCTTTCAGTGCTCAAAGCACATCAAAATCAGTGAGGAGCAAAGCAAAAACTGACTGGATTTATGGGTCATAGAGACACATAAATATCAGGTGTGATGTATAGCTGACAAAACCTGTGTGTCAGCAAGCACAGCCCTTCCTCAAAGATGACACTGGAGAAAACATCATGAAGGTACACAGTCCCAAGCTGGGAAGAGACCAGGTGACTGCGCTCTGGAACTTGGGAAGAGAAAGTCTCCTCCCTTCCATCCCTGTACAAGCTGCTGCTGCTGCTACAGGGAAACCTGCGGACACGAGCCTTGTATGGCCCTCCTTCCCCTCCCTTCCCACGCACACAATGCTTTCAACCCAGCAGGGCAGCGCTCAGCCCAGACATTTGAGTTGCTCTACATTCAACAGAGCAGCAAGGCAGCAATCTGTATGAAATTAATGAGCTGCAAACAACATTGTTCAGCTGCCAGCCTGCAATGAGCCTGCTCTGCATGCTGCAGATAGAATTATTATATATGAACAAAAGGAACTGGAGCCGGATCCTGGATGCTTTGGCTCTGGTCACAGGCTTCTTGCGACCAAGATAAGGGACATCACGTCGAATTTCCACAGCAACATCACAGTTAAACATCCAAACATTTACACAGAGCCAATATAGTGTATATTTATCCAAGGCAATGTGCATTTGGCCAGGCTCACTGTTTCCTTTTTTCTCTTCTATGGCAATGAATATAGAGTAGAGGATACCCAGTTACACCATTTCATTCTTTGGGGTTGTTTTCCCATTTCATTTCTTACCTAGTTAAAAATACACTGGAAAAACAAACTAAAAATGGGGTGACTTAGTAGCTCCCAGGAGCTAACACAGGTTCCTAGAAGGAGGCCAGTTCTGTTGGGCTTGTAGCCACAAGCTTGTGTCTCCAGAACCCAAAGCTTTAGACCATAAAAAGACCATTCCTCATCCAAAAATAACATCATCAGTTGTCTCTGCAGTGAGCAAGAGTGTTTCAGAAGGACACGTAGCAGAGGGGTTGAAACTACTGATCATTCCGGTCCTTTTCAACTCAAGCCATTCTATGATTCTGTGACACCCTTCCAGCTTTGCCATATTTTGCAGATGACTCTGCTTTCACTCCCAGAGTTGGGATGCCAGCCTCCCTGCCTCCCCTCAGCCAGTCCACTCACAGGACAGCCCCATTCAGCAGTGCAAGGGAACAAGCACTTCACGCCAAACCTAACTGACCACAGCCCACATTTAATCAACCATCAACCACTTTACTGCTGTAATTTCCACCATAAAACTTCATCTCATCTCAGCCTTCAAATATGGATCTTGTTTTATGGGAAGCACTTTTCTCAAACTCATCTATCTGACCAACCCACATCAGAGACAGCTTGAATTCCTCCTGGGGTCCCTGGCTGACAGGCAGGAGCCTCCTGTTCACACTACAGCCCCAGCCACACTCTTCATCCACTTTGTTGTACATTCCATCAAGCTTCCACTGAATTTGAGGTTTGCAAGCTGATGTCCCATACTTCTCACAGCCTGAGCAGAATCATAACCTAATAATGAAACAATAACAATTCCCCCAACTCTGGTGTTCCACCCAGCTCAGTGATGAGCACAGCACCCTTCACTTCAGCATCAGCAAACACACCCCCACTGGTTTAGTGACGTGGCACAACTGCCTTTGGCTGGAGCTCTGAAGGACAAAACCTCTCACAGACCTCTAACAAGGAATCCCTTGTGCCTCCAATGTTGCCTAATTAGCATTTGCCTTCCAAGCCCTCTCATCTTAAAAATATAAATCCCTGATAGGATCATAGAATTACACAGGTTGGAAAAGACCTTAAAGACCATCAAGTCCAACCACAAGTTAACCATACTACCCATTCTGTGAAGTGCCTTTCCCGCTGTGGGACCTAGGAGACTTTTTAGGACTTAAAACCCCAATATAAAGAGCTCCTGAAGACAAACAAAAAGGTGCATTTGATGTTTTCTGAGTTGATTTTGATGTTTTCTCCATCAGACAGAAGGTACCAGCCAGCTCCCTTTCCAGAGAGAACTCATTCAGGCAGCAATGCCGCTGGTGCCTGCACCATCCTCAGCCCCTGCTCTCTTCTAGCTCATTCACACATGCCCTGCACTGCCAGCGCTCCTAACCAGGATGCTGCTGTATGTTGGGAAGGTTGTCAGGAGTGGAAGCCTTCTGCTTGGTCTGTCTGAGAACCTGGGTGTCTGTTAGTGTTTATCAGCTGCTCACTATGTTTCTGACTCTCCCAGCTCTCTGCTATCACACTTCCTCTCTGCTTCCTCTGTCAACTCAAGATGTGCTATAGTAAAATGTATGCTGAAAAATCAATTCTAAATGCTCAAGGCCCCCGAGCAGCTGATCCTGATCAGCCATAGACCAGATCTGAACACATGCTCTGTTAGGCTGAGGTTCTCCCATGGCTTTGCATGGTTCAGCTGCATTTATCTCTGCCCTCCAGAAGCAGAACTGAAGCAGAGAAGGTATCAAAAGTGCTTGGCTCTATACACAACAGTCGGCTGGAACAGCCAGAATAACACACTGGAGAGAGCCCTGTGATGGGCGTGCCTCCTCAGAGCAGGGCAGGATCTTGCGCCTGCAGCCTACATCCATCCTCTGGCCTGTTTGCTGCAGCCTCTGTGTGCCACTGGCACACAGGAGGAGAAGTGCTGTGGGTGCTCTGGGTCCTTGCCTTTCCTTGGTGGGAACTCACTGCCTCAGGTGCTTTAATTCAGAAACGGAAGCAAAGCAAGAGCTGGAAGGGGATACTGAGGGCTTTCTGAAGCAGCTTGAGCAGCATACTCCCATTCCACTCAGGTTGTGCAAGACTCGAAGTCGTGATCAGGAGCAGGAGAAATGAGGCTGTCTGGGCAAGATGTATCTTGCCCTAATCTGACATAGGGTTGAAGGAGAGTTGTGCTTCCTGGATGCACAGCAGTGGTAGAGCAGAACCTCTCGGCCCTGCCAGCCACAGGCTCTGGCTTTTTCATGGCCCTAATGTTGAGCAGGGTCTGCAGAGCTGGCCTTGAAAATAACTCCCTACTGAGGCCTTAGAGACAGCCTACAGCAGAATCAGCCTGCAGCTGCAAAAGCTGGCTGTGTCAGGCTCAGAGAGATCCAGGGCATATCCCATTTTCTGCAAATTAGAAATAATCTCCTTTTTTTTTTTTTTTTTTTTTTAATATGTTTAGTTGCCAATTGATGCCTCCCACAGAAGCAGAAGTTTGGAAATCTGCATCTGCATGAAAAAAGGAAAAAAGCCTCCACTCCTAATGGCATTGCCACCTCTTTAAAAAGCAATGATAGTAGCAGCCTCCATCAGCCCTGGGAGCATCAAACACAACTCTGCCCTGACAGAGGGTGACTGTGAAGGACAGCAGCGTTGGTCTCTGCTTTAATTTTTAGCCCAACTGCTCCAGATCAAATTCTCATAGAGATGACTTTTATTAGAGACAAGTTATTGGTTTACAATCACAGAATCACCCGGGTTGGAAGGGACCTCAAGGATCATGTAGTTCCAACCCCCCTGCCTAGCAGGGCCACCAAACATACACATTCAGATCAGGTTGCCCAGGACCCCGTCCAACCTGGCCTTGAACACGTCCAAGGACGGGGCATCCACAATCTCCCTGGGCAGCCCGTTCCAGGGCCTAACCACTCTCCTTGTAAAGAACTTCCCCCTAACATCCAACCTAAATCTTCCCTCCCTCAACTTGGATCCATTTCCTCTAGTCCTGCTGTTGTCAGCCCTTTTGAAGAGTTTACTCCCCTCCTGGGTGTAGGTTCCCTTCAGGTATTGATAGGCTGCAATGAGGTCACCCCACAGCCTTCTCTTCTTCAGGCTGAACAAGCCCAACTCCCTCAGCCTGTCCTCATAGGGGAGGTGCTCCAGCCCCCTGATCATCTTAGTCGCCCTCCTCTGGACCCTTTCCAAAATCTCTATGTCTTTCTTGTACTGAGGGCTCCACACCTGGACGCAGTACTCCAGATGGGGCCTCACAAGAGCCGAGTAGAGAGGGACAATCATCTCCCTGTCCCTGCTGACCACCCCTCTCCTGATGGAGCCCACGATCCCATTTGCCTTTCGAGCTGCCAGAGCGCACTGCTGGCTCATGTTCAGTCTCTCATCCATCAGGACCCCCAGGTCCTTCTCTGCCGAGCTGCTCTCAAGGACCACTCCTCCCAGCCTGTACGGGTGCCTGGGGTTCTTCCGGCCCAAATGCAAAACCTTGCACTTTGCCCTGTTGAACCTCATTAGGTTCACCCGAGCCCAGCTTTCCAGCCTGTCGAGGTCCCTCTGAATGGCATCCCTTCCTTCCACCGTATCAACCGCACCACTCAGCTTGGTGTTGTCAGCAAACTTGCTGAGGGTGCACTCAATTCCCTCATAGATGTCATTAATAAAGATGTTGAAGAGCACCAGTCTCAAGACAGACCCTTGGGGGACACCACTTGTTACCGGCCTCCGCCTGGACATAGAGCCATTGACCACCACCCTCTGTCTGCGGCCTTTCAACCAATTGCTTATCCATCGGGTCGTCCACCCATCAAATCCACTTCCCTCCAATTTGGAGATGAGGATGTGGTGGGGGACCATGTCAAAGGCCTTGCTCAGGTCCAGGTAAATGACATCGGTCGCCTTCCCTTCGTCCACCAATGCCGTCACTCCATCATAGCAGGCCACAAGATTAGTTAGGCATGACCTTCCTTTGGTGAAGCCGTGCTGGCTGTCTCGGATCACATGCTCATTCTTTATGTGATCAAGCATGTTGTCTAGGAGGATCTGTTCCATGATCTTCCCAGGCACGGAGGTGAGACTCACCGGCCTGTAGTTCCCCGGGTCCTCCCTGCTCCCCTTCTTGTATATGGGAGTGACGTGACCCTTCCTCCAGTCATCCGGGACCTCACCTGACAGCCACGACTTCTCAAATATGATGGAGAGCGGCTCAGCAACCACCTCAGCCAGCTCCTTCAGGACCCTGGGATGCACGCCATCTGGCCCCATAGACTTGTATTCATTCAGTCTAAGGAGGCACTCTCGGACTTGCTCTGCCCTTACAGTGGGGAGGGATTTACCTCCTTGGTCCCCACATAGAGGTTTGGGGATGCAGGGCTCAGGGACGTGAAAAAGACTAGAATCCTGGCCACCAGTGAAGACCGAGGTGAAGAACTCTTCCCTTCTCATGCCTCGGCACAAATGAGAGCTGCTTTCCAGGCTAAACAAGGCTCTCCTGGCCATCTGTGAATCCCGCCAAAGACTGAAAGATTGCCCAGGTGTAATTCAGGATAAAATCTGTTTTATGGAGCATTTAGCATTGCTGAGATTCAGTGCTGAGAGAAAGGGGTCCATGTTTCGAGCCAAGAAATCCTCACAGTACTGACAGATACCAAAACCCTTTTTTCCCCCCTCCTTTTCCTTCCAGTGCCAACAAATCCAATTTGGAATGACTGAGAGGGAATTTGTTGAATTCTTTTGTGTAGTAAGTGCAGACTACAGTTCCGCAAGTAGGGATATAGGGTCAAATTCAGTTTCTGAAACTGATGTGGGCAGGACTATGTTAGCACTGAGCATCTATGGTACCACCTAGCTGTTTCCTCCTTTTAGCTACATTCTACTTCCCAAAATATTCACAGCTAGAAGTGTAGTACTGTTCTTCAGCTGAGCTCAGATGAGTTTCTTCCTGCTCCCCCCAAGGCACTAAGGTTTAGCTCAAGTCAAGCGAGATTTGATATGTGCAGCCTAATCTAACCAGACCCCATCACTGGAAGCTGCCAGCACTATGCAGAACCATGCCATGGCCCAAAAGGCGTACTTGGCCATGAAACAGCCCTGGGCATTGCATCTGCCCCACACTCAGCTCTATCAGCAACAGAGACTGCAAAAGGCTCTGCAGAGGCTGCCCAACCCCTCGGCAGAGACACATCTTTTGGCTGGCAGTGGCTCCAAGCAGAGTGCTGCTCCCACCAGGTGAGCACCAAGGCAGGCTGGAAGGCACATCAGCTACCTGCTGGCCAGGCTCTGAGGAGCCATCCCATTATACACAACCACCACTGGCTAAAAATACAGCTGCAGCCCCTGCAGCCCAGGCCTGGCAAGATGCAAATTTAATGAGGCTTCCATGGCAACAAGCTTCATGGAGGGGCTGCTAGGGAGGGGGGGACACGATGCTCCTCGGCTGCATGGGGAAAGCTTGCGGCAGTCAGGCTTCAGGTTTTTTTCCTTGCCGTTATTAATAACATTTTTGAGTGTTCAGTTCAGTTAGCTGCAGCCAAGGAGGCAGGCTGTGTAGTATTTTTAACAGACAAACCTGCATCTATTTCTGGCATGAGGATAAATATTTACTAGTCGGCCTTAATTAAACTCAATCACCCACAGGCAGAAATATTAAAATAGGGATAAATCAGAGAGCCCATTTCAGCCTACCAATGCTACAAAAATCCTTTTCGGTAAAGTCTGGCTCCTGCCATAGCTCATAAAACACAGCACTGAGACTGGCCGAGCCAGAGCCCTGAGGACAACTAAGGTCACGAGGGAAGTGGCATTGGTTAGCATTTCATGGATGATGTCTTCTGTGCCAGTGCAGGGGAGGAAAAGGAACACAAAGCAAAAACCAATAATGACAAAAAAACAAAACCCCCCAAAAACAACCATCACAGCTGATGAAAATCTGGGATAAAAAACGTTGTAAGCCTGGCTTTCGAATAAGAATAAAACTGAGTATTGCCTCTTGTTCTCCATACTGATCCTCCTACATTGCGTATGAGGGTATGGATACGTGCTGGCTAAAATCCCACTTTGATGTGCACAGCTCTGTGCATTACATCAGCAGGGGCTGTCTCTTGCCTGACGGGTGTTTAGGGATCCATAGATTATTTCTGCAAAACATGGAAAGAACTTCAGAAATAGCTAGCCTCTTCCCAGACAATTCATTGCTACTCATTGCTTGAAAACGATCATCAGGTCACAAATCAAAGCCCCTGCTTCCATTAGAAACATACAGCACTCCTCCATGATACAGATGTCTTTGGAGATTTTCTGCTTATTTCATTTATAGAGTGATATACCACCTTGTACTCAAACACTACTTCATATCAAAGGACGAAAAAATAAACTGCAGCAAATCAAAAGAAAATAAAAGGTAAATATTAACATTTGCACTTTCTAGATGAGAAACTGAGGCATGGGAAAAGGGAATACCCAATCTCCCTCCAGATCTAAGTATTTGGCACTGGAAACAAAAAACAAGGTTCTCAGAATTAATCGCAGCTTGTTATTGAAAATCCCAGCCAAAATCAAGCACTCCCCAAAAAGCGCCCCAGGTAGGCTCCTCTAGCGTGGCAGAAAGCCCATATTTCTGAACGTTAAAAACAAAAACACCGTTTTTATTTGTGATTCAGTTCGGACGCCCTCCAATTCAGAGAAACTTGCCCAGCATAAAGATGCACTCCAACTGATGCGAGAAGCCATCATCTGGAGGCATCTACTCCTGCACAAGCTGATTTTGTATGTTAGTTCCCACCCGTGACACCTTTCCTGCTAAAACAAGTTTGTGTCCTGTTACAAACCTACTGAAATACAACATGAAGTATTTCACAAGCTATAGTAGAAAGTCATCTCTCCACCCCATGGAAAGTGCCTTATGCTAGGATGAAACATGGTACATATTAAACAACACGCGGCACAAAAACCAGTGGTGCAAATTAAGATGCTGAAACCATTCTGGAATTTTAGGGACATGAAATACCATTGCCCACACAGAACGCTGGCCATGCTCTGTATGCCCTTCTCTGGGAAGGGGGCTGAAGATGCAAGAGAGGCACTACGGAAGCCTCCTTGACCAGAGGAGGTACCTGGGCTGCTGGACCTCAGCTCTAAATGGGGGAAATGGGCAGGTCAGTCTGTGAGCACACCTTCACTTAGATGAAGGCTTAAGGAGATGCCCCCATGTGCTCCTTGTTCTGCCTCTAACGACATCCTCCCAAAGAAGTGGCTCCAAGAAAGCCACTTCTTTGCCCCACTTGTAAAATGGGAAAAAACACTACTTTACCCCTGAAGTACATCTGACACAAATGCATTAACGTTTCAAGATGCTTCAATATTATGGAAGAGAGAATGCTTGAAATGTGTAAATAAACAGAAGCAAGGTTTTTAAGGAGAGGTAATAGGCTTTACTAGCTCAACTAATATTTCTGTATGAGTTCTGAGCATAAGGGATTTGTGCCCAAGATGTACTCAGTTTGAAAACTGGGATTTCTTTTCAAGCCTGTAAAAACATTTGCATTACTCAAACTGCCTTTTCCTGGGAACTCACACCAATCAGCTGGGCTCACATTTTCTCTCCCCAGAGACTTTGCCACTCTCATATCCTTAGGCCATCACAGTTTACAGCAACATAAATAGCTAATTAACTTCTTACTTAAAAGTAAGAAAGCAATCAAGTCAGCATCCTCATCGGCTTCTAGAAATCCTTCAGCTTTCTACCACTCTGACTTTAGACAACTCAGATGAGATGCAGCCTGAAACATCTGCTGCAACAAGACCAAAAGCAGTAACGTTCCAGTTACCGATACAGAGAGACAGTTTACCTCCAATCACCCAAATAGCTATACAGTATCATACAACCTGGAAATGGTAAGACAAAAAAATATTGAGAAAAAAAAACTAGAAAGAAAGAAAATATGGAGCATAATAGTAAGAGGCCAAACTCTCAAGAATACTCTTGAATGCCTGTTCAGTTCTCAACAACACCAGCTGGAGTTCCACCAGGTAGGCACTAGTTCCTTCCAGCAAATACACTGGTGCCCCAGTTCTCTTTGAAAGAGCAATAGCTCATTTAGGTCTACCAAGGAAAATAACATAGCGAGTTTATAAACTGCAGATTACACTTAGGAACTGAAAGCATGTAAGCTGTCAGAGCAGGCTCCACTGCAGAGCCAAAGGCCATATCCTGGAGCATGGGGAAGATGCCACAGAGCACTCAGTCACAGAATGGCTGAGTTTGGAAGCGACTCTGGAGGCCAACTGATCCAGTTTCCAGCTCCAGCAGGGACACCTAGAACAGGTTGACCAGCACCATGTACCCCAAAGCATCACCCCTCTGCCTGCCCTCCTTCAGCCACACTGCTGAGCACTCATTTCCAGACAGATTGGAAATCTTGCTTTACTATATATACTGTATGCATGTGTAAAAATGCAGTAAGGCCTTTTTTAGCCCCAAAGCTACTCTCACAGGCTTTGCATGTGGGTTGTTTTCACGCTTCACAGTGAGGCACATAATTCTGGCAGGTTTCCACCTCACCAAGCAGATCAGACACCTGGCCTCAGACAACCTGCCCACTTCATGTTCTCTCCCTTTCCAGGATTTTTCCTTAGGGATGCTCTCAGCTGGGAAGGCTTCTAAACACCAGTCTCATTCCCCTCAATTTCTATGCAAGCTCCCTGGCTCCCTAGAAGAACCAGCGCAGGACCAACAGCACTGAGGCAGATGGGGAGTTGGCTGCAAGGGTGATAAAACTGCCAAGAGGGGAAAGCTCAACTGCCGTGGACCTTCTTTTTCTGTTGCCAGGAGGGTATCCACAGTGTGACACCACAGCAGGGACACATGGCACATAACCAAGCAAAGGCTGGGGCTGGCTTAGCTCCTGAGTCTTTTCAGCACCCCTACTGCATCCCCAGCTCTCACAAACCAGCAATCAGCAGATCTGTCAAGAAAACCTAGCTACAGACCCAGAGACCTCTGCTTGTTACAAATTATGAGTCTTGCTGGCAGAGCATAAAAGCTGTGATTAGAACAGCCACAGCCATTTCTAGCAATATGGTCTCTTACAGAACCCCTTCATGTCCTAATCCCTTGCACACTTTCACACATCTGCTATTGGAGACAAAGGCCCAAGAAGGAGTTCAGGCAGCAGTTGATGTCCCCATCCACAGCACCCGTCAGTTTGGGCACTGCACAGCTCCTGGCCACCAGCTTTCAAGTGGGGAGAAGACCCTCCCCTACACAAGGATTCCTGTAGATGATAGCTAAGGGATGGAAAAGGTTGTATCTGAATGCTGCGAAGGTCTGATGTCTCCAAATGGAGAGTCAAGAGATTTAGCTGGTCAAACTCCCACCCTGCAAAGCACATAGGTTCATAGCTCCCCATGACTGTATCACTCCAGCAGAAAGGAATAAAAACCTCTGAGCAGAGACACATTGTCTGCTGTAAAGAAACCCAGTGTAGCCAGGTCCATCTGTAAGATGGAGCTGTAAGTATATAACATGAGCATCTTCAAACCTACTCACAAAGAACAAGACACTACAGCACACAAACCTGGAGAATGTGCTATGGTTTTGAACCACTTACAGATACATCTCTACTACTTCCCTGCTCTTAAGAAATACCACAGCATGTGGGAGAGGAAGAGTCAAAGCTTTGCCTTGTATTTGGCTTGCTTTAGAAGAGCTCTTAAAATAAAACTACACCCAAAAATAGAGTGAAGGGGTTTTGTTATCTTATGAATAGGCACACACAATCTGGCATGCTGGCTGCAAAGAGAAGTCTGTAGTAGATTACACCCTCCTAACAGGCTGTTGTTACATTCGGGTCAGGCAACAGGAGAGAAAAGAAGGATAATAAAATCATTACACTTCACTTTTACTTATTTGTTAATACTCTGGATTTTAGAGAATGAAATAGAGACAACGCTTCTGTTAAAGAACGCTTAACAAGCACCTCTGGCCTGCATCTCACGCGTAAGTGATTCCCTAATCTGAGTCTTGATCATCTCTGGAGAGCAGCCTGCCAGAGGTACCAGAGGTGACAGATTTGCAGTGCATGTCTTGGATAAAATCCTACATTCTGCATAAGGTAGCTAAGAGCAGATGTCTAAACTGAATCTCGCCTTATTACCCAAAATGATGCCATACTTAGGCAGAAAATGCCTGTTAAGTATTGCTTTGTGCAAAGAAATGAAAAATTCCTCTGTGATGGAAGAGGAAGAAATATCAGACAAAGACTAAAACAGCAACAGCAGAAAATCTACAGGCTGCATGGGAAACAGGATTTAGCCTAGGCAAATACCTGGTTCTTGTCACATTTGCTGATGGCAGCCTGCTAAACCTTGAGGTCAGGAGGCAAGGGGAAAGTTTGCTTTTGTTCTTTTGGGTTTTGTTTTTTAACAGCTCAGGTTAAAGGGGCACCTTGTAAACCTTCAAAGGGAAGATTATTAGCTTGAAGCCTGGAAGAATATGTTCTTGAAAGCTTGCTCTGTCTCCCACTTTACTACTAGTGAGCCATGGTTATTTCTCTCCATATCAGAAATCCACCCCTCACTTCGAGGTTGATTTCTGAAGAAGCTGACCACAAACTCACAGAACACACCCCCGTCCACTTAGCTCAAATCTCACATTGGCATAGTGAAGTTGTGCCCGTTCCTGCATACTTGAGTAGCCTGCTACAGTCCTCACAATTAACTTGCTTGTTGCAAGGTGAACCTGCAGTCCCTTTTCTCATCAGCCCTGAAAACAACAGGCTGCAAAGCTCAGTTTATTGCTCTGTCTGGTATCTTCTCATTTGGCTCTAATCTCCTCCAATATATATGCAGTATTTCAAATGCTCTTGCAGAGATGTGGCTCTTCTGAAGGCCTGACATTTTTATAGTCCTGGCAAGCCATCCATTTCTATTTAATTTAGCTCTTGACACAAATAAACATATGCACTGAGATTTACATACGGATAGGATTTTCTCAGGTTTGCATGCTGGGGGCTGCATCTGTAGCACAATGGGTAATGCTGAGCTACCCTGCTGGTTGTCAGCAGCTAGATGGGAAGTGGCTGCCAATATGGCCAGGGCAGCACAGAGCCCCTCACAGGCTACAAGCTACCTGCAAATCGGAGTAAAAAATCATGGACTGCATTGCTTTCCAAGCCACAACAAAATCATTTCATGTCTCCTTTTACAAGCTATTGTCACAACACAGACATCCAGAACTAGAAAAGTAAAATAGAAGGTTTATCTTTTTGACACCCTAACTGCCCCCCAAAGATGCTGTGCAGACACAGCTCGTGTTTGCTCTTAACAACCACAGGTTTCTTACCTTTGGGCAAGTGCTGTGGCTGTAGCTCCTCTAGGCTGCTCACTAGAGATCAGTGAAAGAGACACCTGGGGCCAACAGCACTTTATCCCTCCCAGCTGGCACCAGTTAGTTAAGGAAGCCCCATTCACTTCCCCCTGGGCTATAGGGTGAAAAATAGCCTTCAAGAAAGCGGTAGAAGTGCTGTTCTTTAGCCTCTCCACATCAGGCTGTTCTTGAACTCCCAGTGGGTGTTTTTCAAATTGGTATTTTCATTTCCTAGCTGGGTATAAAATTCTTCCTTCGTGGAGCTCTGTCATGTTTCCAAATACAGAGTGTCATGATTGCAGGCTAGGTCTGACTTTTTTAATGGACAGTAATAAAAGAGAAAAGGAAAAAGTAAGGGAAGAGAAAAAGCTCAGGGGGCACTTGGCTATGTGGAGAGTGGATACATTCATGGATTCCTAGGAAAAGGGCTGAGCTGACTTGGAGAAAAACAAAGCAAGGGAGCTCAGACATACTCAACATGTGATCTTAGCAAATGGCTAGTGGTGTCCCAGGCTGTATAAGGAGGCTGCTGAGATAGTTCAGCCTGGAGAAGACTCAGGGGATCTTGTCAATGTCTGTATTCAGAAACCACCTGGACACAGTACTGAGAACTCTGAGTGGCCTGGTTCGAGCAGGGGCTGAACCAGATGGCTTCAGAGGTCACTGCCAACCTCAGCCACTCCTACCAGTACCAAAAGGAAGCCTGCAAAAAAGCTGGAGAGGGATTCTTTATGAGAGTATAATGACAGGACAAGGGATTATAGCTTTAAACTAAAAGAGGGGTTTAGATTATAATTTAGGAATAAATTCTTTACTCAGAGGGTGATGAGGTACTGGCACAAGCTGCCCAGAGAAGTTGCGGATACTTAAGGTACTCAAGACCTGCTTGGATGGGGCTGCAACCTCGTCTAGCAGGTGCTCCTTCCCATGGCAGAGGGGTTGGAACTAGATGATGTTTAAGGTTCCTTCCAACTCAGACTATTCTGTAATTCTATGATTCTGTGAAACTCGTGAATAAGCTGGATGCTAAGATGTCAAACACTCTAGAAATGAGCATCATGATGTGCTACTCTACAAAGGAATAACCATTCCCTAAAGAGCACAAAAAATAGTGATGGCAGCATGTGATGAGAAGACTGTGAGAATACTGATACAGTCAGTGTGCATGAGCTGATGTGATGTGCCGGGGACTCATGCAACAGCCTACAAGGTTCAAGCTGATTATAGCAGTAATATTTCAGGCTGAGAACTTCGCTTCACTGACCTGCATGCATTTAATCAGCACATTGGTACATATCTCCTTCTGTCTTAAATGTTCTTGCTGTGCCTCTCTGGATAAACACAGTGAAAGCCTTCCCCCCACTCACCTGATTCAATGACATGTCCACAGGGGAAAGAGGATTGGTGACCCCTGCTCTGAGACAGATTAAACAACCGGCTGGACTTTCACCACCAGATTAAGGAAAATGACTTCCTGTCCCTTTGTTCTGAAAGGAAAATATGACCTACTCATTATGAAGTCTGAAAATCACTGAGAGAAAAGTCAAACCATTCACTCCTGGGATCTTGAACTAGAACAGCCAACACAGAGTGGCAAGAAGATGCTAAATATTTCAGTGATTGAAAGAACACAAGGGGTAAGTAATTAAAAACCCATATGGCAGACAGCAGTTCTTAGACCACGGTCTGTGGGGCACCAGTGGCCTGCAGAGTATTCCTGTGTGGTCAGCAGAAGGGCTGCTGTCACAACAGCAAAGCATCTGTCACTTTTCAAGCAGTGACCTGCCCTGCTCTTTCTTCTCCCGTGCAAGCCTCACAGAGTTCCCTGAGACTATTTTTGCCACTGGGCTGACAAAGAACTTAAGCCTGTCTGTCTGTGCCAGGCACTGGGCTCTCCCACAGTTCCTTTTGATGACTGATTTTTTTAAAGGGAGCCATGAAAAATGCCAGGCAGAGCACCACAAACCACACAAAGAGCACTGCAACTGATCTACAGAAGGGTCTGTAAGGAAAATAAGTAAGCTGCAACAAACACCATGTTGGGCAGGGTGGTCTAACCAAACATCTGTGCCCACCACACTGGAAAGATGTTTACCACCTGCTTTTCCTATGATGTTTGGTATATATTTTTAAAAAATAATTAGCTCTAGTATTGTAATTGCCTCAGGGAGGGAATGAGGTCAACAACTGAGGCTGGAAGAAGAGAGGAAGACAATGGGCAAGTTAAAATGTCAACAGGATTCACTCGGAGAAATCCCTTGTTACCATCCTGGTGGATGATTTTCAAAGGCAAAAGAAGAATTCACAAAGCCCCTACATTTTCAGCTTCCTTTGAGTATCTCCCTTACATGGTTATCTTGAATAGATGCAACTCCCTGATAGAAAAACCTACCCTGAAATCTTGTAAGAACAAGATCTTCTGTGTTTCTTTAACTTCAGGGCCTGAAAATCCACATGAACAGCCTTCATCTACCCCGAGTCCGCAGTCTCCGAGTGCCTTCTAGCTGTTCATTAAGCAACGTGACTAATGCTTGTCACGTGTGCTTTGTTATCACTCATTCTCCCCGCAGGCTTTGCACACAGAAGGCAGGCTCTGTGTGCAGCACAGTTTGGCCTCAGTAGGGTTTAGTATTTTTCCTTTTCCAAGGTACTGGCTGCTGTGAGGGTACGTTAGGCACAGCAAGCTGCGAAGAGGTACCTTGTATTTAGAGAGGGAGGCGTGATGTCTGCAGATGTCTCTTGCTCCTGTGGGAAGTCATTCCAGTGCCCTGCACTGGCTGTGCCTGGCAGAGATGTCCCAGTGCCTTGGCATTTATGGCTCCAGCCTGGGGAGAATTAACAAGTATCACAACAAAGTGTTATTGATTCTGAGCATGGGATTAGAGCTGAAGGTGGTTCTTACTGGAAAGGAGGACACCAATGCCTAACAAAGCAGAGATGCGCCAGGATGCTGTGCCACACACCTTGCATATGCCTGAGCACAGACTATGGTGGGCTAATCTTGCTCAGTACAACACTCAGCATATCAAGACAGGCTGGCTAAACATCAAGTAATTCATTGATCTCTTTCCTGATATATGTAGTTAAAAAGCATGCATCAGAATGAAGCCAGGGTTGCTAAATCCACGATCTCTCTGTGGGTAATGCAGAAAGATTTTTGCTGCTTTCTTCTCCATGTGGGGAAACTATGCACTGAAAGTCCCAGCTCTTTTGATTTGGTGGCTGGAGGCAGTAGGTGACCTTATCTCTCCACCAATCTTCGCAGTGGCTTGTTTTCCCTCCCCCTCCATGCTCGGGATTGCAGAGCAGTGCCTCTGGCATGCACAGTGAGTCAGCATCCCAGCAACTTCTGCATCATGGAAATACTCCCATTCCCAGGGCTGTGCTGCTCTCGACTTTGCAAGTACAACAGGGCACCCCACCTTTGACAAAGAAGGGCCCCACAAGGAGCCAGGTCTTCTTATGCAGCCAGCACACCAGGCATGCTGCTCATTTTGGGTCAGAGCACATGCAGAGAGGAAGTGAGCTTCCCTTCCTCTTGCTCTCACCAGGAATGGTCACACAGTATTGCTGAAAAGCTGAAGCCAGCCACAGTGAGTGAATGGTTTCGGGGTGGTTTGTATTATTTTTTGTTTGTTTTTCCTTTTTTCTTTTTTTCTTCATTCTAGTTTCCCAGCTAATGCTCTGGAGAGTAAAAAAGAAAGAAATTCTCTCGGAGCTTTTGTTGCGAGCATCTGAACTGAACCCCACCCATGAGATTTCAAAGGAGCTTCTTTAGCTTTGTAACTTTTCCCTGCTCTTTGCATTTCCACTTCTGGATGATAAAAAGACCAAGCAGACTAGTGCTGTTTTCACAGTGTGTGTGTCATGTCCAGCATCACACCAGCAATGCCAGGGCTCTTGAAGCGGAGTTCCAGTCTCAGACTCTCTGAAAAGGACTGAACGCATTTAAACACTCAAAATTCCAGCTACACTTTTAATCAAATCCTTGAAGTCACCCTCAGGACTCACTGTCAGTTCTACAGCCAGAATCACGTCCCATGCCTTTACGACGGCTGTGACTTTAGCCATAGCTAGCGGCTCTTTTCAGCACAAGCAGCACTACCCAGTAAGTACCAAACCCAGTACCTCTTTATTTTCATTGCATGGTACCAGCTTGTCTTGCAATAATAAGGCTTCTTCTGCATTTCCATCACAGCTGAGCCATTACACACCACTGGTCCTCTAATGAGGATGCTGGCACTTCATGGCAAAAAACGGAAATTTCTGAGAGAATGCAGGCTGCACTCTGCCTCATCACTGATGGTGGTGTGGCTTTTTGCCCAACTCTCTCGACTTCCTCTGTAAGGTCTGGATGCCTCTAAAATAAGTTAAACCCCCAGACAGGCTCCTGTGGTTTCACAGGCTGGCAGCCAGTGTCCAATACCAGCCATCACCTTCTCACTGATGGACATGTCACCAGAAAAGCATATTCTTTCTTACTATGCACTGGAGAGTCTCGTAACATAGACACAAGGAAACATTCACCAGAATCACAGGTGCTACTTCTTGGTTATAAAGTGATGCTCACAGACAGCCAAACAAGTGCTCTGTTCTTTATTTCTGTCCATACAAGAAATCGTAGTGGTTTCATCTAATAGGGTTAAAATTTGATAGCCTTAAGCTAGTGCAAACCATGGTAGAGACACTAGACCCTTGGTGTACATATATGTTTAATGAAACAACACATTTAATGAACAAATTGTTCCTTGATGTATGAAGAAGCTACAAAACTTATCTAACATTGGCATCTACACTTGATAAAAGCAGCAAGCTGTTTAAGGGCTAACTGTGCCAGATGTGACTGCTAATTGCCCTTTTAAATTAAAATAACAGCACATCATGATCACTTTTAGTGGAAATGGCTAAATAAAACAAAAAGTAACATATTCCTGATCCCAGCACTATCACTCTTTAAAGACCCAATTATATTTGGAAATTCATACTGGGCTAGCAATTAGATTGTAAATTTCCATCCTCTGCTGTAAATTCACTCCTGAAATCAAATCTGTCAGAGGCAGGGAGCTTAATATGATCCTGTGACTCTCTCTGGTATTTGCTACTATGCTAACACATTACATTCTGGACAACACATTAAGCTGTGATATAATATCAGAGTCACACCGGGATGAGTAAGAAGCAATACGAGAGCCCGTGAGCAGCCTGATCCTTCAGTGTTGCCTGTGCTTTGAGTTATTCACATTCTGCATGCTTTGAGTTACTCACATTCTGCAAGGTAGAAAGATGATATGGATTTCTGCTTAAAAGCATGTACCACAGAATGATAATCAGACACCAAAGGTTAGTTATAGTCCAGCACAGAGGTAAGTGCTGAGAAATCACCAGCAAACTCCTATGGTCCTGCCTAGAGGGTTGAGTGGGAAAAGAGAGCTACACGTGGTATTCAAGTACCAGCACCCCAACGTGCTGCACGTACGCACCTTTGGCAGCTCAAAAAAGCAGTCATTTATACATACGCCCACTCTGCCCTGTGGTGCTGACTCCCAGATAACAGGTAGTGCTTCTCTATACTACAAATGATAGGTGTGGGGATACACACAGCTATACAGCTAGAAGAGTGTACCAACACTGCTACCTACGTGCTGAAACACCATCCTCAGCGGAAGGCACAGGATTTCCTGCCTGCCCAAGTGGTCTCCTCCATAGGAAGACGTGCTGCTGTGCCAACCTGCAGTGCCTTTGGCTGTAGGGTCATGCACTGGTGAAGGAAGGATGTACTCTTACAGATTCTTCCTCCCTCCTGCTGTTGTTCATTTGGGAGCTTTTAAAAAGATCGCATATAATCAGACCATGTCTCCTCCTGCACAGAATCTTCTAATTTGAAAGCGACAAAAAAGTCTTGCACTGTGAGGAAGAGAGGACTAAAGTGTGTCCTCTGTCCTGATGATCATCTCGTGCCTGAGAAGCAGAGAGGCACTGGGAGAAGAGGGCTCCACTCGAATGACCTGTCCTCAGTCTCCTGGACAACAGAGCATCACAGAGACTGCCAAGGTGCATTCTCTAGATGTAGAGTCCAACATACTGAAAACTCAAGAGAACACTGATCTTATTCTTTGATTCTTTATTACAGACTATAGATGCTCAGATGTGGGAACGGAACAGCTGGAAATGCAGAGCTGTTGGGTTGCTCACGTTGGATCACCATGTGACATTGGGTCACTGCATCGTGAAGCACCTCTGGCTCGCACAGCACTGGGCACAAGGACTGCTGAGGCCTGGACCTGGCAGCGAGGGACAGAGCTGAGAGTGCTCTCTGGAGCATGCAGCATCTGGAAAACTGCAACAAGAATCCCTCCACAATCCTTTTGTTGGCTTCTCCCTCCTGGATGTTTTTAGCTCTCATGAATGTGAAATGAGCTTTTTTTATAAAGACGCAGATGACATGGCTGCTAAAATCCTCCCTTGAATATAGTCAGGGAAAACTATCAAAAGAGAAAGAAAAGCCATTTCCATGGATGCTTCTGTTGTTTTCACATCCTGCAGCTCAGGGCGTGGGACTACGCAGCTCCCTGTGCTCCACTGAGGCCTGCTATGAAGGAGCAAGCTGGGAGTTACCCTCAGCAGAGCCTCAGCTGGGTCCCTCTGCATGAGGGAGTCCTGACCAACACCACAGACAGTCCTTGTGACTTAGAACTGTAGAATCATTAAGGTTGGAAAAGACTACTAAGGTCATCTAGCTTCACTGTCAGCCCATCCCCACCTTGCCTGCCAATCGTATCTCAGTGCCACATCTACACATTTATTGAACACCTCCAGAAATGGTGACTCCACTACCTCCCTGGGCAGCCCGTTCCACTGCCCAATCACTCTTTTGGAGAAGTTGCTTTTCCTAACATCCGACCTGAATCCCTCCCTGGTGCAACTTAAGGCCATTACCTCTCATTCTATTGCTGTTACCTGAGAGAAGAGGCTGACCCCCACCTCTCTACAACCTCCTTTCAGGTCACTGTAGAGGACGATGAGGTCTCCCCTGAGCCTCCTCTTCTCCAGACTAAACAATCCCAGTTTCTTTAGCCACTCCTCATAAGAGTTGTAAGACAGGTTTGGCCCATTCCTGGTTTGCAAGTCCATGTCCAGTTTGGAGCAGATCAGTAAAGCATCTCAAGATGCTTTCAGGAAAATAGGACATTTATAAAACACAGCTGTGTGGAATATCAGCCCTACTGAACATCATCCTGCTAGCTGCAGGTAAACAAAGAAGCCAAGAGTGCACAGCCGTTTCATTTTATTAATTAAAGTGACTGGCATTTATACAGCACCAAAGCACTTTGCAAATCTTAATTAAGCTTTGCAACAGCTCTGTGAGGTGAAACGTGTTCCCATTTTACAAACAGCAGAAGTGAGACACAGTGAGGTAAGTGACCTGCCAGTGCGCTCAGTGAAAAAAATGGGAAAGAATCCAAGCTCCTGCTTTTCCAGCCCTTTCCCTATGTGCTGCTCCCTTCCCCTTGGCGTGGAGTGACTTTAACCCTGAGCAGCTACCCTGGGGACCTCCAGCTCAAGCAGCTGTGAGTGGGCAGAAGTAACGCCAGCACAGAATGCTGAAGTGCTCTCCCATACCTCAGAGATGCTTTAGGGTTCTATAAAAATTTTATTATTTTTCATATATTGAAACAGGTGGAGAATGTACAGCCAAGGCTTCTAAAGTTCATTTCACGCTGCCCAGGGCCACTGATTTTTATTGCACTGGCGGTGGAGAAGACTAATACTGGGTGTCTGGGCACAGTTATTTCCAAAGACAAATGACCCCAGCAGCAAGCAGAGACACAGCAACGTATAAACAGGGTTCTTTACCAACCCACCCGCTTCGTCCCCCTGGGAGCCCTGCTGGTGCGGGGCCAGCACCAGGCCCCACAGGAGGGACTGCCATTGGAGGCCTTGGCCAGGCTCCACACCCACCTCCAGCCACCAACATCAGGGGACAGACAGTAGTTGGGCAGCCAAGGTCTTGGGAAAAGAGAAACCCGCCCCTGGAAACAGTGCATGGGGGAAGGAGGAGTGGGGAGTTGGTATCCTGATGCTCTACATCCATCAGAAGTTCCCATCTCTCCTTGGGTGGGACCTTGTGCTGTGAGAGCAATGCCACGGGAGTGAACATCTGCCTGAGGGAAACCAGCCTGACAGATATTTTGCGCAAATAATTGAATTATTTTTAGATTCTCTACACATCCACTCACAAGACAGCTAGCTACACTGAGATGAACAGATCCACAGCCCCTTACTAATCCACTGAAACAGCTAATCTCCTTAACCCTTGCAATTCATGAATAATGGGAGACACAATGTCCTTTGAAGAGGCATTGCACTGTGTTTCTTTTACTCAGGATGAAGTGTCCAAACAAAGGGGACCTGCAGCAGGTTCCTTGCTTGTTTTTGAAGGGAAAGGAGGAATTATGACCATCAATGAGGGGACCTTTCCTTCCTTTCCCGTTTCTTGCAGCATGACATGTGCACAGACATGATTCATCCCTGTCAAAGCAGAACAGGGTCATCAGCACTCATCCCCAAACCACGATAACCATGTTGAGGGAAGAGGAGTTATTTTCCCAGTATCTCTAAGAGCCTCAAGCTTAAAAACCCCAGGGTCAGTTTGGTTGAACACAGAAAAGAAGCCCCTTGCAGTCACCTTCTGTTTTCCTTTGGCTTTTCACTTCTTTCACTGAACAATCTGAAGTGTCTCATGTTGAAAGACAGCTCTCAGTGCTCTGCACGTACCACACTCAGCTCTGCCTTCATCTTTCACAACAGCAAGGATAGGGTCTCATTCCCAAAGGCTGTACTGAATCATAGAATGGTATTGCCACTTTCGAGTTTACAATGCGCAATCTACAGATCTGCTGCTTAAAGCCCATCAGTTGAATTAAACCTTAGAGATAAACAGCACAGGAAAAAAGAGTCCATAAAAACATGCATATACACGCTCATCCAAAGCTCAAGGGAGGTAGGGGCTTTTTTTTTCACTGTCTTTTACCCACAAAGGCAAGACACAAAGGTAGCAGACATTTTGATACTGCTGAGGAAATATCCCAATAAATACGGGTTTGGCTATATTTCAACCAACACTATCAGCAAATCCATAAAATTCTTTAAACTGGGACAAAAAGGATCATAAGGCATATTCACAGTGGCCAACTGAGGTTGTTGCATCCAGAAGAGATGTAGAAATCATACATCCATGGCTGTGGGCATGACTGTACCAGCTCTGCTGCTAAGTGCTTTGGAAAAGCCTCTCAACTGCTGCAAAACAGAGCATGCTGTGCTTTTCTGTAGCACTCATTGCATAATACTTTCACATAACTGCATACCTGGTTGGATTTCTAGAACAGTTAGAGTACATGGGGGGAAAATATTTCTAAGTCTCATGAAATTCGTATGGATACACAAAGGCTATGATTTGTTGTTACAACAGCATAGGTAGGGTCTTGTGCACTTTGACATGCAGATCTGCCAATGCTCTTCAGCCAAGAACTGAGCATGTCCCTGCTCTGCTACTCGGAAAACCTGCGCAGAGCTCTAATGGCCCAGCCCTGGAATGGCCCTGAAAAAACAGCAGTGATCTCCACCAGCACACATTGGTGCTGAGCAGAAAGGCTGGCCATTCCCAACACCTGGCCACAGCACTGCAGTCCTGTTTTATCAACAAACACCCACGAGAAAGTCTCAGAGTGATCACAGATCACAGTCCAAGGTGCACTGAGGCTAAAGCCAAAGTTAGCTTTCTCTTCTGCAGACACAGCACAAGTCCCATAGCTGGCAGTGGGGCTGCAGCAACAAATCTAATTTAGAGATGACTTTTTTCCAGATTCAGCAATATTTTCAACATAATTGCAGCACTGTAAGGCCAAGTGTCTTTGGAGATCTCCAAGCACGCTAATATCTGTGTACGTTCACTGTTAGCACTGCCACTGTGGAAAGTGAATCCAGCTCTGCATTTATGCAGAGCGTGTTTGCCAGCAGAGGATTTTACCTGCTCCGGAAACCTAGACCTGAAGAAAACCCTCAAATGCTGTTCCAACAAATTAAAATCTTCCCTCTGGAATGTCTATAGCTATTTTTTTCCTTTAATGTGGAAAAAAAGCAGCAACCACTACAAGGTGGGTTTTCCTTTGTTGTTTTCTTTCCCCCCCAAATCTGTCATACTATTCAAAGAATCACCAGCACAGGCTGGCTGCCTCATGGCTACAGATCTCCCACCAGTCTGCACAAAAGCAGCACAAAGCATCTGCTTTGTCCTTTCCATCTCTGTTTTATAGGACTAGGAAGTCTGAGAAGATTTCAACTTGTTGGCAGTGTCGCAGCAGCACCTCCCACCAGCAACAAAGACACAGTTAAGGTTAAATTTGCATTAATGTTTAAAGTTATTCTATTCCATGCTCCACTGTTTGTGAGATCAGGGTAATCTCTCTGAGGATTTCCTGCTTGGGCATGTGGTAGATAAGAACTGATATTTTGCAATGCATGTTCAATATTACTGCATCTGGAGAGTTTTGGAAAATGTAGGAATCGGCCTTTTATTCAAGCAAAAAAATAATAATTAAAAAAAAAAAAAAAGGAGATCTGTTTTCTCTGGAATCGGGCCAAGACAGCACAGGGGAGCTGGCACCACAGCCTGCTCCTCCACCTGTTCCCACCGCTGGTTTCACATCTCTCTCTCCCTCCTGCTCTGCTGAAGCCAGTATGTTCCTAAGGACCACTCTTCCCATGCCTCCCACCAACCAGGGTACCACCAGCACCTTCTGATCATGCCTGCAGCCCAAGGAAAGCAAAACGCAGATGCTGGACTTCTAATGAGTGCAAAACACGATGCTGCCTCTTGCTCACTGCAGCTCCAAATGATGCATGACTGGGATCACTGGGACCAAGAGGCTCAAGATCTCCCTTCCAGACCTCACCTCACCTCCAGCAATGTCTCCCCTATGAGATTACATGTTTTGCCTTCTGGACCAACCATGCCAGTGCACAGCTGCCGTTCCACAAAGGAGTCTGGGGGTAGTCTGCAGAACTGTACATACAGAGCATAAACTGCTCCATCTTTAATGTGGAGCAAAATCCACACATGGCCAAAGCCACACTAACACCCCTTTAGTATAACTGCTGAGGACACAGCGGGCCCTCACGTGGGGCACAGGTGAGCATTTGTTGAACAAGATTTAACAGAGAAGCTCCACTCATATCTCTTTGGCTCCTTTATCATTTCCAGTGTTATTCTGTTCCATGGAAATAAGCCTGCTGGGATAATTTCATTTATGCTGTTCGCCAGTAATGCGGTGCCTCATTTGCATCACCAAGGGATGTAAATCTGCCCCAAAGAGCCCACGATCCACCCACAAAATGCTCTCCTGAGCCAGACAGAAGAAGAGCAGAGGGAAAAGAAAATGGCTGGGATGATGTAGAATAACAGGAAAAAATTCCAGAAGTGGAGAAGAAAGAGCAAAAGGGAACAAGAATATTCTGCAATGCTACCTAGCTGAAAAATGCGATGGTGCACAATGCCCACTGCCCTGGGCAAACCTCTAGCCACCGTGCATTGCTCCTGGCCTCCTGCTGCATTCACAATGTGATGTTAACAAAAGCGTCGAGAAGTGGCCTGTGGAGCTGGGAAGCTGAGTGTCGCAGCTCATCACAGGGAGAAGAAAAAAAACACCCCAGAGCTCTGACAGCTCAGCTCTGCGTGTCACATCAGTGTCCATTGAGGAAAGCAGGCACAGGAGATGTCTCAGTACAAAAACTGCTCTACACAAAAATGCAATGGATGTGGAGAGGGGAAGGAGCTCAATGGCCAGTGAAGATATTTCAGAGGGGAATGAAAGGTTCCATTTCAAGTTACATAGAAGATTAAAACTAAAAAGGCTGTGTCTAGCTGTGCAGCTACTTGCCAGTGACTGAAATCCTTTTCCCACTGCATTCTCCACAGTGTTGGTGGCCTAAGTATCATGCATGTATCTGTGCTGTGATTAACACACCTCCAGGAGGCTGGGAAGCTCTCAGGTTTGCAGCAGCAGCTAGGAGCAATGCGTACACTTGAATGGTGCCACAAAACTTTTGTGGGCCAAGACTGATTTCCCAAGGGAGAAAAAGCATCCTCAGGGCTCAGCTAGGTACGAACAAACTGTTTCAGTAGCATCTGTGTCTCTCTTTCACACAGAACAACAGTTTGAGTGGGTGCATCCAAACCTCAGAAATGCACGGTCTGTCCTGGACCCAAAGGCAGTGCCATCACTGCTGCCATACAAGAAGGCTTATCATTTCCATCAGACTTCAGGCATTCACCACATAAGAACTCACCACAAAAACTAGGGCTAATGGAATGTGTTCAGAACTTCCAGGACCTGGGTAATACAGAGAGTTGACTGCAGACTTGGGAATTTTTCATCTTTAAGTTGCTGGCTCCTACTCACAACCATTACGGAGGCAGACGATAGCTGATGGCCAGCGTAGGGTCCATCTCATATACAATAAACAACTGTGACATCCCAGGAAAAAGAGCAAGCTTCAAAGAGGCTATAGACATGCTGAGCATAACAAAGACATGTTGGTAAAAATAAGTAATTCTTAAACTGCTGTGTAAGGCAAACATTAAACCAATCTTTAAGAGTGACATTTTAGAAGATATTCATGGAAGCAGCCCTGTATATATCACAATGATGCTTTGTATGCTTTCCTATGTCTCAGAAAGTGGAAACAATTTTGAGATCTCAGATCTCAGATATTGTTAAAGTAACATCTCCTTGAAGTCCCCCCTGAGATCTTCAAAAGGGCAGAGAGAGAAGGCACTATAGGCAGTCTACCTCTTCATCAGCTGTCATCACTCTCAGTTGAACTGCATTTCCAAGAGGAAAAGCCAGCAAGGATTTAATTCCGAGAAAGTGGGGGACTGACCCTGTCCTCACCCTGCATCCCACAACAGTGTAATGGACATTGGCCACATCAAGAAGACAGCTTGTTGCCCCACCTCTACATCTAGGCAGTCAAGGCCTCCAGCTGCTTTTGGAATGGCGTCTGCAGAGTGCCTATCTGCATCAGAGGTCTCAAATGGTCTTCACTTCCTCCTGGCCTTGAGCAGCATGCAGTTCATATCTTGAAACCTGTGGAATCCTTCCATCTTTATTTGTACAACTGCTGATTCTATTTTTATTCCACGAAAATTTAATTCATACAAATATTGTTTGCAAATAGAAGCAAAGACCTTGTGCACTGGAGAAGCTCACAGCAGCTCCAGCTTGCACTGCTGCAGTCCCATTCACACTACTTTGCTATCCTGGTGCCATTATCTGACAGTAACCACCTTACCTCTCCTCCCCATCCCTTTTCAACATTCTCTTTCCTCCAGTTATCTTCATACCACAGGTAGATCTAACACAGATCTAACACATTTGTTTTGAGAAAGAAAACCTCTTCTTCCCAGCTCCTCTCCTAACAGTCCTTACTCTCTTTCCAGTCTCTTCAGCCATCTGCTCATCCATATTGCATAATACCAGAGCCAGACCTAGCACCAGTAGAGACTCCTTCAAGAAACAGCCAGCCCAGCACCTTGCTAGGTGGCCAAAGGAGAAAAGACTCAACTCCTGCGGCTTTCCTCATAGGATTTCTGGGGAGTTGTTCAAAATGTCCCTTGCCCAGCCTAGCAGTGAGTCATGGCAGCTCAATTCAGGCTGAATTCAAGTAGAGTGCATACTACAAAGTGCATACAAAGTATAATATATGGTCTCAGGCAGGACGTGGGATATGAATGGTCTTTAGACATGCACAACACCAGTGCACCCTGGCATGAAAGCACATATCCTGCAGAGCGTCATGACGCCAGAAGAGAGGACACAGAGGACTTACAGCAGCACAAAGCTGAGAGGAAGCCATGAGAGCAGAAAAACAGACACAGAGAGCATGCCTTTAGATTCGAACGGAAAGTTTTGCTGACTGTGCTGATTACTGCAGAGATAGACAAGACCTACTTTTAATTGACTAGGAAAAGAGGCAGAAATAAGGGTTGGAAAGAATGTTCTTCTCCAGTGCCTGGACCAATGTGGGCTGACAGGACCTAGACCAGCTGTCCTGGGACCAATGCAGTTTTTCATACCACCTTATACTGAAAAGACCCCAGCTGGAGTATGGAGTCCAGCTCAGGCTTCTGCATGTAGCAAATGAAAAGAGTTCACAGAAGAGCAGAGAGAACAACTGGACAGCTGGTTTACTCAAGGAAAGGTTAAAGAAACTGGGATTACCCTAGAGACTAAGAGAATATAGGATGGAAAGTGCAACTGTCAGGCATAGCATTTGAGGATGCAAAAGGTCTATCTAGAAAGAAAGAGAGAAAAAGAGATGTGGGGAAAACGTATTTTCCACGTCCTCAGATATGAGGCTAGATTTGGACCAAGGTCAATTTATTTTAAGAATTAGGATCATCTTTTTAGGGGGTCAGGACAGTGAAGGCCTACATGACATTGCCTAGGGATATTGTAGATATCTCGGCACCAAGAGACCTATAAGAATAGGCTGGGAAAATATCTGTCAGAAATGACATGGATGCAAGTGGCTCTGCCTTAGGCTGAGATGACGTTGCATAGAGCATTTTTTAGATCATGTTACGCCCAGGTTTCTTAGCTGTACAAGCAAGAGTCATTGTGCTTATCTTGGGACAGCAAAAGGAGGATTCTCCTTTCCAGATATATCATCCTCTTGAGAGTTGTAGATGTTGGCCATCCTTACCACACTCCATAAACTGAGCTTACCCATCACCTTGCCTGTCTGCCCGCTCCTGTAACACAGCACACTGCATTGGCTGCAGCTGTTGGAAGGCAGGCCGGTGCCAGGAAAAAGAGAAATCTCTTCCAAGTAAAAGCAGGCAATAATGGGGACTGTTGATGGTCAGCTACCACAGCAGAGCAGTGGTATTCTCCTCCATAAACATCAGAGCCAACAGAGGATGAGCAGCAAGGCTAATTTGAGAGCAGGCTAGTTAGGAGAAGAAAAACCCTTTGCTTACCCGACTTGACCTCAGAACTGTAGAGAACTACGTAATGTGTGCTGTAGTATAAACGCTTTCAATCACCTCCCCTGCCAAACCATTTGGCCCCAGTGTTCACATGAGAAGGGCTATGAATTAAGGATGCGAGAATTGTTTTCACAGAGCTGAGATCCATGGCCATTTTTGTAGCATCACCAGTTTTAGAATATTGTTAAAAATCTGACTTTTTTTTACATATTCCCCCCTACTTCTTTTCACTTTTTCTTGCCAACAAACTGCCAGATCGTGGCCAAGAACACAGTCAGTGTGCTGAAATCTAATGTGAAAAGATACTCCTGCTTCTAGCTGAATTCGTGTAAGTATCTAAACTTCACAAGAGATGCAGAAATGTCCCCTCTGGGTGTGGAGGCTGCAAAGAGGCTTCCTGGTCGAGGATTTGTCTATGCGGCAGAAGAAACAAGAGACGGGACGCAGACCTCCATGTTTGTCTCTCGTGTTCAAGGTTGGGGAGCCAGACGACAAGGATGATTCATTATGGCTGCAGAACCATGTCCTGAAGGGTTCCTTAAGGTGGCTATTGAGAGTAGTTAGAGCCAGAAAGATGAGAGACAAGCCACATCAATATCTTTCATGCCACAAGTTATAAAAGCTGGGTATCCCAGCTTAAGTGATAGAGAGCCCCTTTGCCAGAGCAACATTTTGCTTTCACTACTCATTTGAATAACAGGGGAAAAATTGGTTGTCAATACTGAAGAGGCCACATGCTGAGCCGACATTTGCTCTCCCTTTAAAACAGAGCAGGGAAGAAATGGAAACTCATATCTAGGTTGCTGGAATAACGGAGGGGAAAAGTGACATCATTCAGAGATCCAAGAAAGAGACAGACCTCTGTCTGACCTGGACTGCAGGCTAGAGGTTTTGTGAATTACCAGCATCTGAGGACAACACCCTAGCCTTCCTATAACAGCAGGATGCTGACAGCTGTAAGGATCCCTGCACTTGAGCTTGTTGACACAGTTGTGCTGCGCTGAGGAAAACACAAAAGAGGCATTGTCATTCTTCCCAAGCTAGAGGAATCCAGGTGACATACATCCTGTGTCACAACTCTTACTGAGGAGTCTGAGAAAGCTTCTCTGAAATTAAAATCAGAGGAGGATGTAGCTATGCGTGTGCATGCTGAAGTTAAGAAGTGCAAGTGTTACACTGCAGCCCTGCATTTAAATATGATGAATGGGGCAGATAAGCAAAAAGAACCCTACTAGATTAACTGCTTAACAGCTTTTGTGGAAAAAGCTATTTGTAAGTATTTCAAATAGTATTTCCAGTGTTTTGGTGAGTATTAAGTACTTACTTACTACAAAACCATACAATGTGCTCCCTCTGAAACCTGCTGGGAAGGACTGTTGATGCATATGCTCAGAGCTTATTTATTTTGTCTGTGATTTTTATTTTACCTTTGCCATTCCTGACAGTCATCCAATCCATTGTTTAAATCCTCCAGTGACAGAGATTGTATGAGTGCTGCAGGCTATCAATTCTGGCATTTAATTCCCCCCTCCAGAGCAGGACTAGAGCTGTGATTTCATGGCCGCCCCAGAGCCCCAGCTCTTCTGACAGCTGCAGCCTGTGCTGCCCCAGATGCAGAGCAGGGCTCTTGGGTGACCCTGCTGTGCTGTGCAGGGAATGTGCCACCCACCCATCAGCCCCTCTGCCACACACATTGCTGGTGAGAAACACAGCTAAGAAATTTGTAGCAGGCAAAAATGAGTAAGCTTAAACACAAAGATAGTTTGGATTTGGGGATTAGACATGAAGAATATTGGCTATAGCAACACAGCTATCTGCATCCCAGAAGCCAGGCATCCACACATTGCATTGATGCTGGCCAGAACGTGTCAGGGTTGGCTTTTCTTCCATCAAAGACACACTAATCCTAGCCCTGGAGAAGCAGATGACCCATCTGGCTCAGCTGCACTGAAGATATATACCCAGCTGTGTCTTGAAACACATCAGTTCTGCAGGGGCAAGCAAAACAGAGACAGACCTGAACACTAGGCTGGCAAATCCCAGAGTGATCTGCAGTTGGAAAGCCCTGGAGAATATGGATTGTACAGAGAAATTTGCAAAGGACCTCACAAGTAGCATGAACCAGCAAGCAGGTCAAGCAAAGCAGAGGTAGAAGTCTTTATGGTAGTCCCACCCTCAAGATTGACTGCAGCCACAGGACAGAGCCATTACAGCTCCCTCACATCTCCTATCCAGCCTCAGCTGCTGGCGATGCTCTGCTCACCAATGCCGGGCACACCTCCTGCTGCAGATTTACTGCTGCTTCTGACAGTCAATAAAAGCCTGCAATGCACTAGACGGGAAATCTCCTCTCTCCATCCCTCCCACCCTTCCAGCTAGAGAGATCCTGGGAGATTTATTACTGCAATAAAAAGAAAAGAGACAGAAAGATCTGGGGGAGCCTTGGAGCCAGGCTGTACTTCAATAAAGCGCAGGCAGACGTAAGGGGACACTGTTCTCTGGGACAGATCACCCCAAATGGCAGTGAGCAATGCATTCCCTGGAAGGGGAAATGTCAGCCCACGCTCACACAACACAGGACAGAAAAGTCAAACAGAGGGAGCACTGGGCTCTGAGTTTGTAAAACACTCGAGTGGAAGGGCACCTGGGTAACAAGATGCTCGAGACAAGGAGTGAAGACACAGCAGTGCCTGAGCACTTCTACCACCTGACCCACATCTCCACACCTCCCTCAGGTCAGGGCAATAGCCAATAAACTACAGTTCCCTCACTCCTGCCTAGACACTTCACTTCACTGCCTGCTCTGCTAAGGACAGCTTGGAGAGAGCATGAACAGTCCCCATGCCACCACATAAGTGTGCTCTGCAAGCATAGGTAACTTGCAAATTCTCTGTGGGAGCCTTTTGCTTGGGTTCAGCAGAGCTGAACACCAGTCCCTGTGATCCAGAGACTATGTTCAGAAAAAGAACATGAGATTAGATCTCCCTGCCTGAGGGCTGGCACTCCACAGAATTTGTGGTTTCTTTCCATCCTTCACAAAGCACTTGCAGGTCCACACTATTCCTCTTGCGCTGGAATTTATGCAGCACTGTTTACAAGCAGAAATCACTCCAAAACTCACCCAGACACTGAAATTCCACACTCCCTACCACCAGCAGTACTCAGGTGAGCCCCTTGTGTTCACTTACCAACCTTCTCCCTGGACAAATGGCACATATAGTATAAAGACACTGCAGTTTTTTCACCTAAGAAGAGAGAGAAACCTTTCCTCCCTCCTCCTAATGCTTGAAAATGGAGAGAAGGGTTTGTAGCTGAGAAAAGCCCCTGGAAGTTTCAGTCCCATTCTCTCCTCTGCAGGGCATCATGGCTTAACCTCATAAAACTGATACCTTGCCTTAGAGTTTCATCTACAAAACAGAGTGTTAGGTCAGTAAGGACACTAAAAGATGCTGCTAAAGTGCAGAGGTGCTGCTATAGCACAGATTCCAAGTTAGGCTCCCTCAATGTGGCTGGGGGCCACAAGGCCCAGTAAAGCCAATCAAGCAATGCTGATGTGCATAAGCACAACTTCCGGCTACTCATATCTGCTTCCTCACAGTCTGCTTTATACTCCGCTTATTCTCCCTGCAGTCGTCTCCTACGGTGAGCAATGTACCAATGGTCACCATGACCCACAAGCCCTAGAACAAACCACAGAAGACCCAATCAGAATTCAGAAATGGAATCAGCACTGCCATTCCCTCCGTATGGAGCTAGCTTCCCTATAAGCAGCCAGGAGGCACCACAGTCTGTCTTAGAGCAAAAATTATCTTCCTGTCAAACAGAAATTTAAAACCCAAAGTAAACCATGGTGCGACTGACTGCTCTGAGCATTCTCCAAGGGAGGTTAACACCAAACTCCACTATGACCACCAGGAAGCTGCTTTTCAAATGCAGCCTTTGTTTTTAAAAGATGCTTCTCACTTGCTGCCTAATTCCTTATCTATGCCAGGATTTCATGCTCTCCCCTCTATCTAGGGTGCCTAAAGGGCTCCCTTCTAGGGCTCAAGACTGAATCCAAGGCGGATCCCTGCCCTGCAGTCTCCAGAGCTGTTGGGGTGACTATGGGCATCACACTGGGGCTGAGATACTCAAAGAACTCTGTCGCCGCTTGGGATTTTTCATGCTGACATTAGATGTTCCCTTATGTTAAACAGTTACCCTAGAATTACTCTTAACACAAGCCTAGATTTCAATAAAAATGCTACTATTTACCCCAAATCTTGCTATGGATAGATATATATTCATTTTGTGATAACACAGAAACAGATTTTCTGTATGCACGTAACATTCCAGTACCTCCATAATGTTTCCAGATAAAACAGATCTAAAGATCTACACAAGTTGGGGCTGTGAAGACCAACCCCTATCCCATCTCAACGAATCATAGAATCATTAAGGTTGGAAAACACCACTAAAATTACCTAGTCCAACAGCTGATCCATCACCACCATGCCCACTAGACTCTCAAATGTCTCTCAAGCGAGATGTGACAGCAGCAGGGTGGCTACATCTCGAGAGTAGGAGCGAACACATGGTATTAGGGCAGAACAACACTAGCAACTCCTTCTGACACCTACAGTGTCAGTGGCTGCTGTTGACCAGACAAAAGCAACTAACAAAAATCAATGGCTTTGGAAGGGAAGAAATAAAGAAGAAAGCGATTTCCAGTCCTCGTTTTCAATAAGTAAATGAATCCGAGCTTAAAGCTTACAAACACTGTCTTGCCCTCTGAAAAAAAAAATGGTTAATTCTCTTCCACGTGCAAAGCTCTTCAGTTCACCTTTAAAAGAAAGAGATAGATGAATTACAGTCCAGCATCCCAAAAGCAAATCTCTGCTCCCCACACAAGAGGCAATAATTCAGCAAGGCTTTGCTGCCATCAGTCATGCTTCTCATCTTCTCAGCGCACCTTTCCTGTCATTGCTTGGCAGTGGGAAATGGATGGCAGATGCTCCCTGCTATGTCAGTTTTGGGGGTGGGGAGCAGGGAAAATAGAAAAGGGTGACCTTGCAAGCAATGCCAGTGAGATGCACGTCTTGCTTGGAGATGGTTGGTGGTGTCCTTAGTGACTGCCTGGCTTTGTTAATTAGATGCTTTTAGTGTTTGAAGAAGACATATTTAGCTCCCCACAGTGTAGTTAGCACTAGAAGAACTCTGTCATTTGTTTTTCAGTTGTTTTATTGGTGATGGTGGCTTTTGTTGCTTTTCTGTTCTTTTGTTTCCCTCCATATGGAAGAGGCTCAGTTTTCAAGTCAAAAGATCCCTTTTTTTATTTTAACTACCACCTCTGCAAGCTCAGCCAAGGATATGAGAGTCAGGCAAGGCATTTTCTGCTTTCCCCCATAATAAAGGTCCTATAATTACACAGTGAAGTCTGGCACTACTACACAAACCAAAAGGCAGCCCAGTCTATTTTCCTTTGACTGTCTTGTTTCTGGAAGACAGAGCAGCTTACCCACACAGGCTAAGTGAGCAGAGGTGATTCACAGAGAAACCAGGCCTTGGATAACACTAAGGCTGTGAAGCTGGTGGAGAAAGGGAAAAGTCCTGTACATGCCACATCCTCCATGGTGCTGTGTATTGCACATTGTAGCTTTCCCTGCCATGTAGCTAACATTATGCTGATCGTTCTCCCAAAGCCACCAAGTCCACATGGTGATTCAAATGTTTTTAAAAAATAGAGGACAGAGATTGTTAAGCTGGCAGTGCTCTGGAAGTAAAATTTAAAAGACCTTTCCTTCCATCTGAAAGCAAATGTTCTTCTATGCTTCTAATATACAAATAAATACATTAGACCCAGAAGTGTAATGCAGCAGGTCATTTTATTCAGGTGTAGCTCAATGAATGTATTTGAAAAATCTACTTGGTCCCTAGAAGGCTAAGATGCTCAGCCCTTGTGCGGCCCACAACACTCAAGATACTCCATCTTGAGTAGGAACATGAATTCTGGGGCCAGATCAAGGGCAAGAAACCCTCCACAGCAATGTAGGATTATAAAGTGTAATAACTGCTACATTACCATCATTGTGAGAGGAGCAGTGATGTGAATTCCCCATGTCTGTACAGCAAATCAGAGGCAGGCCTGGGAGAGGAAGGCAGCTTCTCCCCACTACATGTGCTACTTTGCTGAGAACTGTAACAGTTCATTCTATGGGTACAAATCCTAGTTCATCGTATATGGCCAAAACTGGAAAAGAAGCACAATTCTATCACTGTTGGGAAAAAAAATCCTAACAGAAAGTATGTACCAAAACCACAGTATAAAACACAATCTAACAACCAGCTTACTCAGTTACAGCAAATGAAGACATAACAAAAGGGAGGGATTTCTGTTTTTGCCAGTGAAGGTGCACGCTGCTCTAGCAGCTGCTCATCACAACAAGACAGACCCACATCAGGATGAACTAACTCTAAGTGCACTTGCTCTGGTCCCCCATAGTTCACATGGCCAGTCACTTCCACTGATGCCAAATCTCAGAGGTGTTTGCAGGTGCCCCAGGATAAAGCCTCAGGACCAGTTGCTGTTTCTTTGAGGACTTTTAGATTACTTCTGCTCCCCTTGTCTTCCAGATTCAGCACGAAGAAGAGCACATGCTCCAGATGTCACATAAGGAAGCTGCAGCCCAACAATACTGGGAAGCATTCACCTGCCTGGGGATGCTCCTGAAAGACTAGCTGCGTTAATTAGGAGTGTGGAGTTCAGGCGTGAGAAAACCCCATGTGAACGCTCTCACTCTGAAGGAACACGACCTCAGTTCAGTTCAGCTTAATCTTCCTGCAAAGGCAATTAGGCTAGCATAAGGCCAAGGGAATGAGATCAGCCACACAAGGATTTAACAGACTTTAACTAATGTCTGCAGACAATCCCTTAGTCAATAAAAATACAAGTGGCCCGGCCTGGTTTTGAGAGAGAGCAGCCTGTGTATGCTCAGTGCATGGCCACAAACCTAAACACCAGCAGCACTGCCCTCCAGTTTTGTTCCAAGTTTTCCACAGCTTCCAGGCATATCTTTACCTCAATTAAAAAGACTATGCTGTAACAATGACCACAGACTTCTCCCACTGTGGTTGCAGAAGCCTAAAGCCACCATGAGCTTCCTGAAGAGCAGCACAGAGTTCAAGAAGCATTTGAACAACACTGAGACATAGGGCACCATTTTGGATGGTGCTGTAAGTAAGTTGAACTTCATGGTCCTTTTCAATACCTTCCAACTCAGAATCTTCTATGCACTAAAAAAAGGTACATATTCCTTGATGGCAAGAGTAAAACAATACAAATATATTTGTATGAAGTGAACTAAAAAAAAAACAACAAACCAAACCTAAAAAGCATGACTTGATACTGGTAAGGAAAGCAGTGCTTGAATCTGCACTTTAGCTTAGTGCTCTGGCACATGTACTACATAGATAAAATTGAATGGCAATGTCACGGAGAACATGATGATGGCAATTAATTTTGTTCCATGGCACAACAGAGATGCTTACCCTCAGTTCTCTCTTCACACGTGGTACGGATACTACCAACACAACCACAACTTGTTATTTCAATACTACAAAGCTATATGTATTTCCCAAGGTACAATACCTCTCAGTAGAAAGAATTGCTTCAGATATTACAGACAGAACTTCTTGGAGTCATTCATGAGAGAAGAGTGTAGTAGACTGCTGTTATGCAACCTACTAGAAATTAAATATAATAGTGCATAATAAGAGAGAAACACTGCAGGCATATTTAGGCCACCTAAGTTTTGCAGCTAGAATAGCTCTGAAGTTAAACACTTCATCCTCTAAAATGGAGTGCTAATGGACAGTGAATGGTACAGCACACACTCACTGACTTGGAAAGGAACGTTTAGCCTAAAAAGTCTAGAGTGGTGGCTTTCAGCCTGCCGTTTTGATGGCAGACTGCAGGCTGCTCCTAAGGGATTCATGAAAGGCTACTGCAAAAAAAACAAGATCATTACACACCATAAAGCAAACTAAGTGAAGCTTTTTCAAAGGGGCTTATGTATCCCTCTAGAATATTTCGAAGGGCTCACAAACTGAGGGAGGCCGGCAACCCCTGCATAAGGACAAGGTTCTTATCTTATTTTGCCTGGTTTACACCAGCATAACTCAATCAATGCAAAGAGAATATCTTCTAATGAACGCCAGTGGCTCAGTAAAAATTAAGAGAGAATTAAGCACAGGTCATGCGGCAGGATCAGGGTAATTAAATTGGTGGAAGTACAACAGACTGCAAAAATATGACAAGATGTTTCACATATGAAGCTCTGTGTGTGGAAGACACTAAGAGTACATTTGATTATCAGATAAACAGTTTGTAATTGTGTAATTAAATATCACTTTATAACTATACACACTGGAGGCAAAATTAATGTTCTGCTTGGCATTATTGACTTCTAGGACTTAATCATGCAAATGGAGCATTCGCTTAATGAGATTTTTTTAAAATAGCCTCTCATGAGCTTAAATGGAGAACACAAGAAAGAAGGCTCTCCATCCCAGGACTGGATTTAGTGCAAAAACATCACATTTGCCCCAGGCAGCTCCAGCCAGTAATCTGTGGGTCAGAGGATCAACCTTAGAGATGATCACACCCCACCTTAGTATTTCAGAAGGGCTCTCAACTACATTAAGCATCCTATCCCAGTTCCTGCTTCAAACAGTCTGCACAAGTGTGGGGGAATCCTAACAGTAAAAAGGAATAAGTAGAAGAAGAGCAGGTTTGGTTGGAACACATAGCATTCATGAACATCCACATTAGAAACTCAGTTGTGTCCAAAGTCTCCATTTCATGCCAATCCCATTGCTGAACACAGTTCAGCAACTACTAGTGCAGAACAAAGCTACATTCCCTGCCTGCTGCTAAAAACCATCAAATGTCTGTCACGCTGATATGTACTGAGCATCAAAGACCATTTAGCTGGGCCCAGTAATGTCCCACTTTGCCATTGATGGCCCTGTACTAGGCCACAGCATATCAGCTCTGCAAGGATAACCAGGCATAGCAGGAGGGATCTTGGTCCTACCCAGCATCACCACTAGTTCAAGAAAGGGCAGAGGGTCTCCACTGGCACCCAGCTTCCAGTCACTAGTCGCTTAGGGGCCATCTGTACCTGAGCCTGTTTCTACAACAGCATGCTAAATGCAGGGGACTATAGAAGAGACTGTCCTTTGCAACCTCTTAATATTCCCATTGTGAAGGTGATGCTGACATTATGTATGGCACCCCTCAGCTTTCCTTGTATTTGCATTGCTTGCCAATCCTGGCTCCTTTCTCCAAGGTACTTTAAAGCATATGAAGCAAAGATGCACTTGGAGATGAAATCACAAGTGAATCAAGAAATGAAGGAGAAGGAGAGGAGATGAAAGATAATAGAGAACTATACATAAGAAAAAAAAAAAAGCGAAAAAAATAAATTTCCATCCAGCTTCTTTCAAGATCACAGACGCTTGCTCCTATTCCCAACTGCACAAGCCTCTATTGTTTAATGAAGAATCAGTATTCAAACAGTAAGCACAGTCTGCCCCACCATACAATACTGAGTTGTTCTTCCTCCTCCCAGAGTACGTTAGATGAATTCAGTCAATGCAGCTAACCTTAGGCTGGAGTGTGGGTGGCTGTCACAGAATGGCACAGCTCATGGGGCCAGTGCCAAAAGCACTAATTTCAAGACTGATCTCTTCGGCGTAGGTCTGATAGCATGACAAGCAGCCATGCCAATACCAGCGCCCAGAGCATCCCCTCTGGGATTTTCAGGCTGCAATTAGCAGGTGAATGTGCTGTCTTCTGGGGTTGATGAAAGTACCTCAGATCCTATTGATTGCCAATCAATAGCCACTTCCCATCTCTCCCTTTCAGTTTCTGCAGAAGCAGTGTTAGTAATCAAATAAGAGTGGCAGGCTGATAAGATCCTGTCATCAGTGCAGCAGCAAAATGGGATTCTAGATCTAATCTCCTATGTCACATTTCCTACCCTGATCATGGAGATTTAACCCTCCCAACGACTGACGCAACAGACTTCAGAGGAAACTTCCTAATGCTCACAGAGGTAAAGAAAGCGTATGGAAGAGACACAAATTTCCTACTCTCACTGAAACCCAGGGGAAGTAGGGACAATTGCAGGAAAAGCCCCTCATTGCAGCTATTACTGGTTACTGCATCTTCTTATCACTTTTTGTACTTTCAAGTTACTGGAAGAAACAAAAATATGCAGCTGAAGGTGTTTAAACTGCCTTTTTATTCCTTTTTTTCACTAAGAAATGCCACCAGAAAAATTGGAGTTCCCAAGGATAATTTCACTTGCTCATCCTCTGGGCCTGTGAAATTTCCATACCCTCTCAGCTATGAAAAAGAAAGCTCTTCCACCCAGCATAGGACTTAAATATTTTCAATGCTTGCATGCACTCCTGTCTTGGCAGATCTTGGTTAAAATTGTCCCAGTTTCAAGTCTATTTACTGATGTGCCCTCATGGCACATGGTTGCCCGAGCAGGGGTGCTTTATATAAGCTGCCATGACTGCATGGCTTCTGTTCTTCCATCCCATCACATCAAAATGACATCAAAATGTTCTGTGCTGGGTGAACACTGTCCTTGTCAAGAGAACAGCAAATGCCAGCAGTGACATGGTTAATGCAATCCCTCTACCCGCTACAAAGGCAGGAGCCTTTCTATCACATGTAACAGGCTTCAGCTCAGGCCCTCAGAGGACTACTCTATTTAAAATTGAACACTAACAGAAAAAAGAAGAAGAAATTCAACCAGGCATTAGGGTTGAAAGACATCCAGGCTGGCTGTTTTGTTACTCTGCATGAAATACACAGTATTTGAGATCTCAAAAAGATATCATTTTTACCATTAGCATTGAAAAAAAAAAAAGAAAAAAAAGAAAAAAGAAAAACCCACAAACTACTACTCCAATATAATTCTGCTTTTTCCACCTTTTTGCCAAACATTATATGCTACAGTGCTGGCTGTGCTCTTCCAGGGAACTCTGCTATATGTCTAGCAACCAACAGCTGAGATGCTTAACATCTCACCTGTTCCAGATGCAGAAAAGAAAAAAAAGGCACAAAATGGACTTCTGCTGGAAAATTCCAGCTCAATACAGATCTCTCTCTCCCCAGAAGCAGGGCAGAAGGCAGGCAGCCCAGGAGATCTTCCCTGGGGCCCTTCCTGCTCCCCACGCCCCCCAAGAGGGATGCAGGTGCTTCTCTTTTTATAGGGATCCCAGGTCAGCAGTGCAGATGTACAGTGCTAATACTGAGGATGCTGACTCATGTCCAAGGAGACTAGCAGGTCTGGTGGGGGTATACAGAGCCCATCCTGGGCAAAACAACCATTGAGGTAAGACCACCATGAAGAGATCGTTTATAGAAGGCTGTTAAGTAATCCACAGTTGAACAACAGCAATGCGTAGGTGCCTACTATTGTGGTTTATCCACTGCATTGCTGATATTGATCCTCCTTATAGAGTTCACTGATTGATGGTTAATTACACACTGCTTATAAGTCAATACACCACTTCAATCCTGATTTGGTTGGAGCTGCCTGAAGCGAGAAGCTTCCCTGCAGCACAGTTCCTGCATGCAGAGCTGCTGGCAGCCAGATGGCCCCCAGCCTGCACCCTGCAACCGCTGATGGCTCCCTGAGCCCCACCTGGGCTTCTTGCACAAGGATGCTTAGACTGATCAAGTTTTTAAGGATCCTAGTGCTCTCTGGATAGGCAGCACAAGCAAAGACGACAGCAGCCCTATCTCCCCTCACCTTGGACACAACATATGTGGTGCGTGTGTGTGAGACAAAGAGATCAGTGTGCCCAGTGGCTGCAAACACACCAGACAAATAAATATTTCTGCAGCTGCTACAGGGTTAGGTACTATAAATGGCAGGGCTCCAGTAAGCCCCACAGCAGCCCTCCAGCAGCAGCTGACATTCAGCTCCCAGCGGTCTCCTCAGGGAAGATAGCCTGCAGCACGTTGTCGCAGCCCAGGCCAGTGGGGCACAGCATGACGTGAGGGCTACCAACATCCCTACTGACAGCCCCACCTGCGCTGAGCGCCATGTGACCACTGCTCCCTGAACACCCTTCTGGCAGTCACTGCATGTCTTCAGAGCAACGCGTGACTCGTCACAGGCCAGGCACTGCATCCAGTGCTGCCAGTCTCAAGGCTGCCTGGGCACATCAAGGGAGGTGATCTGCTCCTCTGTTTTGGTGAGGCCAAATCTGGACTCCAGCTGTGGAGTCCCCCACATGAGAGAGACAAAGTCCTGTTGGAGTGCATCCAGAGGAGGGCCATAAAAATGCTCCAAGGGATGGAAGCCCCTCATCTACAAGGACAGGCTGAGAGAGCTGGGGCCATACAGCCTGGAGAAAAGAAGGCTCCAGGGAGACCTGAAAGCGGCCTTTCAGTATCTAAATGGGGCTGTAAGAAAGAAGGGAACAGACTCTTTAGCAGAGTCTATTGTGATAGGACAAGGGGAAATGGTTTCAAACAAAAAGAGGGGAGATATAGATTGGATATAATGAAGATTTTTACAATACGGGTGGTGAGGCACTGTTTCTCTGACTGTCCAGAGAGCTGGTGGATGCCGCACCCCTGGACACACTCAAGGTCAGGCCAGACTGGGCTTTGAGCACCCTGAACTAGCTGTGGGTGTCCCTGTTCACTGCAAGGGAATTGGGCTAGATGGCCACTAAGGGTCTCTTCCAACTGAAACAATTCTATGTAAGTTAAGCATAACCAGTGTTGTTTCACAGTTTCTTTATGCAAATGCAGGTCAGCAGTGAGAGTTACTCCAGAGCTTTAGTGAAAACATAACCCCTAACAGGCAGCGAAGGTCCTACCATAACGGCTTGCCTACCTCCCACTCCAGTTCTAAACAAAGATATGGTGCTTGAGAGCCATCAGGGGCTACATAATGGTTCAAGTTTTCCTTCTGTGCTATATCTCACTTTGTAGCAACCTTCAGAACTAGGGACCATCATTATAGGCACTTGGATGCCAAGAGGGGAGGAGAAGATGTGCACTGGCAGGAAAACTGCTTCTTTCTTCAGTCTGCACTATGCTAAGTTAAAGGCATTGATGCCTGAAAAAGAGCAGATGGCTTCCCAGTGTGATCTGAAGTGTTCATAAGGAATAGGCAGTGGGAGAAAGTAGGCTCCAAGATGCAATAGTTTTTGGGGGTCTGAGCAGAGAAAGCAGCAGGAAAAAGAAGGAAGCAGAAAATAGCCATTCCTTTCTTAGCTTGCCTCAACAGGCTGGAAGTTTCATCTCTAACCAATTAATGGCAGGGAGCTCAGAGACCAATCAGAATCCACATCCAAGACATCCCCACTGACTGAGAAGTTCAAACTGAAGTACTGGCCCCTCGACAAGAAACTGAACCCTAGTCCCACATTTGGAGAGAAGAGCAAGGCTATGCGCAAGTGACCCCAATTCGTTACCTTTACCATTCTGACCACCTTATTCTCCATCTGCCCTTTTCCAGAGTACTCAGCAATCTACCCCTAAGCTTCTCAAACCCTGAACATATCCCCACAGCGGCCCTGCTGGTCAATGATTACCTGTATAATTATCCCCAAGGAGAGAAAAACTCCGGTTAAACACACCTCTGCTCCACAGTTGATGACGCACCCACAAAACACCAGGCAAGGACACATACTGAGATTTGGATCAGATCCCTTCAAGGTCAGCACAAAGTTCTTCTGCCTCAAACAGAAGCAAATGTCACTCACTTCCTTCATCACTTCCCAACAGTGCCTTCTCTACCCTCTTCACTGCTTTTATCTCATATTCCAGAGTGTCCAGCTTACTCACAGGCTCCAGCATTCGAGAGCAAAAAGACACTTTGGGATTGACAGCAAGTACAATCTCATGGCAGGTAGACAGAACTAATTAATTGCGTGAGTGGGCAAACCTGTGAGAGCCGCCTGGAGCAGCTGAACCACAGAGGGCTGGAGCAATACAACCTTGCCAGTAGACCTGATACAATACATCCACCAGACCTGAATAGACTAGGGGTGTCTCTTGATCATGAGGCACCTGGAAGGCAGCTGGTGCTGTTTCCCAGAGGACTTTCCAACAGGAAATTCCACCATGTGATTTTTCTTTAGGCTACACAAAGTCACTCCGTGGCCCCTCCTCACCGTCCCTCTCTAGTTTTCTGCAGACCGATTTAAGCTAGCGTAAGTAAATTGAACTTGCAGTATCCCATGGAAATCCCCTCTATGTTTGTCATGTTTGGTGTTCCTCAATTCCGGCCTTAAACTATCTCAAATGCTGGAAAGGGCCAGGTGAGTTTGTAATTATGAATAATAACTAGTCTTTTACCCAAAGCATACCAACCCCTATCAAAATTCACATGCTGGGGCAGGAAGGTAGGCCACCTTGCCTGTTCTGCAGCTGAATTCCTTCAGCATACTTGCTATCACAGGCTGTTACTGCTCAACAAAGGGCAAAAAGAAGAGGTTAAGGGAAACTTCCCCATCCGTCAGATTCCCCAGCAAACTTCAGAGAGCAAGCTGGTCAGAGCAGACAGCAAGGCAGAGGACAGCAGACCCAGCTGGAGGGTAGAAGGAGGATACAGGGTGGTGGAGCAGGCGTGCTGCTAACAGGTTTATTCCGCTGGCAGGGATTCCCTTAAGCGGCAGACGGGTGAGCTCTGCAGACCAGCGAGCTCAATCTGCGCTAAGCAGATTAGTTCCTTACCGGTGAAAGGTTCTGGGCAGCAGCAGAGAGTTGCTCACCATGTGATACGAGGGGGCTGTCATTACGTTTCATAGATATGATATAATTATATGTTTCCTGGAGGGTACTTCTAATTGAATTATAGGGTGTCTCACAAGTATTCTGGGCAGTGGTTCGAGGAAGCTCTCACTGCCCAGAACAAGATAAAGATACCCTTTAATTCCATTAGATGCACCCTCCAGGGAGTGGGCTGCTATACCATGCAGCAATTCACTTACAAACCTTCTCCCTCCCCAAACAAAATTGGAAGGGAGGTGTCTTTAGCAAAAGTTTTATTGTTGCTATGTATTTTTTTCCTTGGGACAATTCTGCAGACTTGCCACTACATCAAACTCCCTGCCCTGCATCCCAAGGGAGAAATACCCCATTGAGGGCAGTCATGGCCCATTTCCAGGATGGGTAGTGACCCTTTCTGGGTCAACTCCCAGCACAAGGCTCAGCAGATACAGTGCTGCACAAGGCATCAATGCCAGGGTAGACGTACAAGGGAGGTCTCAGCATCTTTAGGAAAGCTGAGGACCCCACGAGAAGGAGTCCTCAAAGACAGCAGAGACTATTGGACACACAGCCTACCTGTCTGCCTGTCCGACAACACAAGGAGCTGCAAGCAACTGTCACAGTGACTCAGAAGCAGTGGTGCAGCCCTGGAACAGGGTCATCCCCCAACCTCTCCTCTGGGTGCTGCGCATCAGGGAAACTGCTTCTCTTCTACTCCAAGACCTCTGCCTACATCTTACTGACAGCCAGCAGAGATGTCACATCTGCAATGCCTTTTTTTGCTGCTCTGTACCATACAAAGGATGGGATAATCAGGCCCCTGAGCCTATTATTTTTTCCATCACCTCAAGGGAAAGCCAGCACCAGCTGCCCACCACAAGATGGAATGACCTACTGAAGCTGTCACCAGCTTTGACTCCAACAGACTGTGCTCACTCCTGTGTCTAGCACCGCTCCACTTGTCAGGCCGCAAAAAGAGCAAGGAAGATAGTTATGCCAAGGACTTGCTAATTATAGAAAATGAAGACGTCCCTGCAGGAAAGGCACCAGAGTCAGTGCCGAGATAAGGCATGCAGCTGCTGATGCTGCCATGGTGCCAAGCAGCAGGCGGGAATCTGACGTGCTGCACCATCCTGCATGTAGCCCTGCTCTGCAGCATCCAGCCCATCCAGCCCTACAAGCCTGGCTGCCAGACAGGCAGTTACTGCTCATATGTAGTCCATTTGCTGCATTTCTGCATTATTCAGAGCTCTGCCCACCTCTGGTGGTGTCAGCTAATAGGACACATCTGTGAAAACCTGCTCACACATTTTCCCTCCACAACCACACTACAGAAAAAGTACTACGAGCTATCAAAAGTAACCACAGTCAACCCAAAAATACTTTGGGCATCTTCAAGAAGTACTTCTGATATCTTAGATGCAGGCAGCTGTGTGCTTATTTACTCCTGCAGAGTCAGTACACTGCTCCTGGTATATTCTTCCTCACCAGCGCTGTAGGCCAGTTATCTTTACTAAAGAAGAGATAGAAGCACGAAGCCAACACGATCAAGCAGATGAAATAAAGGAGAGACTAACTCAGGAGGGAAGACAGAAACAGCAAAGATAACAGGAGCAGAATTTCTGCATTAAATATTGATGGCTTTATTGCGTTAGGATAAAAGCTGAGCAGCACGGTGCTCAGGTGGTAGCTTTTACGAAGGTACGACTGGTTGCCTTGCTTATCTCATGGAAAGAAACACAGAGGCACAAAAGGTAATTCCTCATACTTTTCACTTTAACAACACACCTTTACATGGAGCACTAAAGAGGTACAGCAGTAGGCAAACCACTTGGACACGCTCAACACACCAGAGCTGCAAAGGCAGCCACCCCTGGAAGCTCTGTTTGGTGAGAAGAACAATAAAGAGACAAAAATAAACAAACAAGCAAAAAAACCCCACTAAACTCTAAGAGCTAGAGGAAATCTTCCACAGCCTAACAGAAAAACCAGGAGATCAGAGCAATGGCTCTTATTCATGTGAGATGCAGCACCAAGCCCCAGGCTCCTTGAATAACCAGAAGAGCTCAACACCACCACTTGGGAGTAGCTAGCATGTGGAAAGGACAGTCATCGCTCCCAGTTAGCTGGTGTGCAGCACAGTCCACTCAAAAGGCCCCACGCTGGGAGCACCAGTGCCTGCTCAGCAGCAGAGCTGGCTCCAGGTGAAAAGCTAGCAGCACTAAAAGCTGGCATCCAGGCATAGGCCTGAGAGCCTCATCTGTCAGCGGTCCATCTGCCAGGACAGCTGTAAGCACGTACCAGTCCAGATTCCTCCCAGCTTTAAATCTGCTGTTTTCACTGAAGCTAAACAGAGGGTGAACTTGGTTCACAGTGCTCACAACAGCTAGAGCAGCAAGTTCTGTTACCAACATAGTTTATTCTGACATGAGGTAAATAAGAAACAAGCCATGTTGCTAGCAACAGACAAGTTCCCTTTTATTTGAAAAAGCTGCCCCCTCTTTCACAGAATCACAGAATGGCCAGGGTTGGAAGGAGCCTCAGGGATCATGAATCTCCAACCCCCCTGCCACATGTAGGGCCATCAACCTCCACATTTAATACTAGACCAGGCTGCTCAGGGCCCCGTCCAATCTGGCCTTGAAAACCTCCATGGACAGGGCCAGCTGCTTCTATTCAGACACAACAGAAATGTGTTGAAGGACCACTTGTCAAGGATACTCTAAATTCTGCCTCCTTATCTCCTATAGAAAAGGATAAGCCCATATTTTACTTGGAAACTTTGTTCACACTCTGATCTAACTGTTAAAAGTTAGAGAGGCGTTGAAGTGATGCTGTAATTAACGCTCCCACTGTAGATTTAAAACAAAACAAACAAAAAACACACAAAAAACCCATACCTGTACTGAGCGATGTAAAGTCTGCCAAGCCTTGCCCCAGCATCTGCTCTCAGCCCTGAGGCAGCACTACTCAAACTGTGCCTTATCCTCCTTTTTGTAAGTGGGCAAAAAAATGTGATTTGTGCTCTGCAATCCCACATGTAAAATGCATATCTATTGGCCACTCATTCAAAGGTGATTTCTGCAGAACTGCATGACTCAGGAGGAGGCAAAACTCAACACACAGTAAGCTTGTTTTCATCTTGGATCAGTTCTGCTTGGATTGTTTTTAAATCCAGAATTTGGCTGTGTTGTTTGGCACAATGAATTTCCCTGTGTTTGCTCTAATCTCTGAACATCACTACTCTCCCTGATACCTCAGAGCTGCCCCTCTCAGGGCCTCTTACCTTAGGAACCCATCAGGCTCACAGGGACTTGTCTGGAGCATCCACCAACTTGGAAAAGCCACTCCCTAGTCCATGCTTCTCTTTTAGCTGAGGTCCCAGACCCCCTTGTTTAACACTGTTACATTAATCCATACAAATGGCTCCTTTGATAGGCAAGAAGTCACAGACCCTGAGACAGCATGGCATTTGTCCTTCTTCATGAATGGATGGCATGTCCATTCGACACCTGCCAACAAGGCTATCTGGGAAGGGAAAGGTCAGCTCAGGGTTTCTCTTCTTCCCAGAATGGTGTCACTGTCTCACATTTCTGCAGAATGACTTCACAAACACTCCAGGAGCAGTCCCTTGACACCTTACACTAATCCCTGCAGGTCACACCACTTAGACCTCATGACAGGACTAATGCAGATGCTCACAGCAGGTACGTGTGTAAATGACTTCAGTTAGATCAGAAGCCACTACTTTTAGAAACTCTAACATAATAATTTCACTGCAAGAAACAAATACAATAGCCTTTCACTACCAGCAACATAAGGGGGAAGCCACTAGAGTAGTTTGGGGGTTTTTTTGTTTGCTTGGGGTTTTGTTTTGTTTGTTCATTTGTTTCTTTACTGGGACCATATGCAACACTGTCAGTATAAGTGACCAAAGTGGGGTGGACAAGGAACATGTTGCCTGTAGCAAGTAAAAGTTCAGATGTACAGGTGAGATAACTAGCCACAAGAAACAAAGTTGCCCTTCTCTTTCCCTTTCAGGAAGTCATTAAATGAGGCCACAGTGCGACTTTGGAGCTTCTCCTCTGACTGTTTCTTGCAAGACCATTATCTCTTCTCAAAGACAGCTGTCACTGCTTTTCATTAATCTGGATTAAAATAGGAATCAAGAACTTCCAATTTCTGTGAAAATGTAGGAAGAGAAAGCCAGAAGGAGCTCATCCTCTGATGGAAACAGACTGAAGAAGAGTCTGGAGGATTCATTAGAAGATAAATCTCAAGAGAGTTGAAATGGGAAGGAACAGTGTCCTTAGAGAAGGGAACTATCAGATTCATACAGCAAATTCTCATTTCCTAAATTCCCACTGCTGTCTTAATTTGTTGAGAGCTGTCCTACTTCAAGTCCAGAGTATTAGGAGCAGCACTGAGTACACGAGAGCTGCTGGACAAGAGTTCAGACTAGATTATCACAATCATTTCATCATGACCTAGGTCATTAATTTGAGTCACTACAGCTGACACAGATAAACCAAGGGCTTCAGATTCCCATACACCTCCATACCATATACAAAATTCAATTTAGGAAAATGAGCACCCAAAATTGCAGTTACTGTTGACAGCCTGGGGGGAAGATGGACTGTACCAGTCTGCTTCCTGATAGCTGGGGAGAGGTCAGTGAATTTGCATAAATTCACTGTGGTTTTCAGTGACACGAAATTACAAGCTTAGTGTACGCAGGCCCTTCTCTGCATAGAGCATAGGCCAGCAGTTCAGGGAATCAGTTTTATTCCTGCCTCTGCCTTTGTTGGATAATCCAGAGGGAAGAGAAATGACTTTCTCTGCTTTGTTCCCCCAGCTACAAAATGGAAATAACAACCCTTGATCTCCTCTGCAAAATGCCTTTACATCTACTGAGGAAGCACCATGCAAAAGAGCTAAGTGTTGTTAATAGCATTCTCCTCAAAATGCCACAACCATGACTGCGTAGGTGATCAGATTAACAAATTAAGTTGACAGTTTCTTCAAGCACCAAGGGGCAGGAAAGAAGGAAGGATAATTAATTGCACCCAACCTCAGTATGACATCCTTCACACAGAAAACTGCTATTCACCTTTCCCTACTATTATCTCCACCAGATCCATGGGGGGAAGCTAACATCCACCACATCAGGGCTACGAGCAAGAGGTGATGGCCTAGGTAGCCCTGAGTCCAAGCATGGCTGGACAGGAGAGGGAAAGGAGGCAAAGGAGTGACTACTGACCTTCCCACCAAACATGGTGGCACAGCATGGAGAACAGAAGGCAGCAGCAGCACATGGTGGCTGCTTGGGGCAGTTATTAGCCACCATTCCTAGGACACAGTACAACCTGAAACAGGTCCGTCTCTAGCACAGCTCTGGCTCTCATGTATATAAACACAAACACACCCCATGAACGCCCCTGCTAGCAAATGCCTCCAAATAGGAGGAAGTGCATGTGGTTTTCCATTGCCTTCTGCTCTGGGAGAGCTCTGGAGGACCACCAAGCTGAGAATGCACTCAGAGGCGGCCCAAGGCTTACTGGGAGGAAGAAGGCAAGGAAAGGATATGTATAAACTCACAACTTCATCTCCAAATCATAAAGGCCAAAATCAAACAACATTTCACTGGCTATCAGGATGTCCTAAGTGCATTTATCTCTAGCACTATCTGCCTTTTATTAATGTGAGTTGTGCCTAATACATAAATGACACATAAATGACTGTACCAAAGACCGGCCATGCCAACTTTGCAGATTGACTTCACAAGACATTTAATACCAATTCAACCACAGTATCTCCTGCACAACTTGAGCCACAGGCAACACTCAGAGAAAACTGCCTCAGGGCTGATGGCTACACTTCCTCTAGACTACAAATCCTACACATAATTAAGCAACCAGTAACATGGGCAAGCAACAAAGAAGATCTTTTGGCCTAAACCTTAACTGCAGCAAATGACATGGCCATGGCAGAATTTGCCTTCCAGCTGGCATATCAGCTCCTGGTAACTTGTGCATTTTCTGAAAATTTCTAAAGCAAGACATAGATAATTTTTCACATGAATTTAAACAGTTTTAAACAGAGGAACCAATTCAAAGCAATAAAACTTAACTTTAATTTTCTTTCCTTACTTGCTTGGAGTTCCCTTTATTATACAGAAAGAAAATCCTTTAAAGTCCAATTCACTTTTTGCTGCTGGCTCTTAATCTTTGATTTCTGTATTGCTTGGACATGATAAAGCAGCATGGTCAATCACCTTTCTACATTTTCACACATCCAAGAACCCAACTTGCTTCCACACAATATTATTTAATAGAAAAAATGTTTGACCACCTTGTAAAAAAAATCTAAGTTTTGGGCTTGCTTCCTCTTTTTAGTCAAAAAGTAAACTAAGAGTGTCCTCCAGCTGATTAGGTCATATCTGAGCCTCACTGGAACACGAATTCAGAAATCACAAGTGTAATGAAAAAGCAGCAGCAGCAGAATCAAGCATTTGAAACTTGATCAATTCTCCTCTTGCCAGATGACAGAATTCAAGACCTTATGGTTTGATTTATAGCTATCCAACATCCATACGCATTCATACACACACACTGCATGTTTCAGTAATGATGGCATTGTTCTGAATCTCCTCATCTCAGCACAGTTTCTCTGTGCTCCCACCCAAAAGTAAGTAAGGAAACTTTGACCTTGTTAATCTAGAAAGAATCACAGAGGCAGAAAGCAAGAGCCGGCGGCAGGATCCATTTCCCTCTTATCTGTAATTTATACAGCTAATCAACTTCTTTCAGTCCCACATACCTCAGGGAAAGCCTCTTAAGGACAAGTCCAGTAATAGTTAACTTCACCTGACAGACTTCAGGGAAGACCCCTTCTCCACTTCATTTTAAGGGAGAGCGCTCACTGTAGCCACCACTTGCCCTCCGGATTTGGTAAGCGGTGATCCTCCAAAAGTTTGATCTCAAAGATGCTGTGTAATCCAGTGTCCCTCAGATTAATTTAGGCATTGCTACACTTAAGGAGGCTGACCTAAAATCTACTTACAGATAGCCTGCTACTGCAGAATACAATCTGAGGGTTCTTATTTCCCATCAGAGAATGAGCTAAGTATAAACTACAGCTTTTGCCCTCTTCTGGCATATGCCGATGAGCATTTCTTTTTGGCAGTAGCATACATGCATAGCCACAGTAAAACTCAACACTATCTTAGATGTTTGCATGAGGCTCCAATTCACATGCTTCCTTCTTGAGCCAAAAAGCTTTTGTGACTTCCATGAGGAAGGTTCAAGTTTCACCTTTCCTAAGTAAGGGTCTGACCAGCAGGCTGAAGTGGGAAGCACAAAATCTTTTGTTGCCTTCAGGCTACGCATCCTTAGCACTGCGCACTGAGCACTGTTTCCCTTCTATTTCTTCTCTCTTACCCAGGGTTTTGTGGACCCCCAGTTTCCCCTTCAGCACATAGGGACACCTCGTGGTAGATTCCCCTCAGTGGCAAGACATTTAAGAGGCAGGCTTTAAAGCATCCAGCCAGGCAGAACTCCAGCTGTTTGGTGACCCAGTGTTTTCATACAGCCTTGTACTGCACAATGCAGTCACCAGACACTTGAACTTCATCCTCTGAACCTGCAAAATTTCCCCAAACACCCAATGCACCTGTCCTTCTGAACTAGGGATGACCCAAACTAGATAGCATTTGCTGGAGAAGTAGTATTGTAGCTGCCTGCACAGCAACAAAGAACTGGCAACGTACAGCACCTGACTTGTGTTCATTGAGCTTAAGTCCAAAGGGTGATTATCAAAACTACCCTCCCGTGTTTCCAGTCCAAAACTCCATTCCCAGAAGACCTAAACAGTTAAAATGAAACCTGACAATGAATAATGGCAGCTTGCTGGCCTACATGGTTAGGCTGACAAGACTCATCTCCTTGTTTATTAGTTTGATTTAATTACAGAATCATAGAATGGCCTGGGTTGAAAGGGACCATATTGATCACCTAGTTTCAACCCCCACTCTGTGGGTAGGGTCTCCAACCACATAGAAGTTAAAACTAATATAACTTCAAAATAAATTTCTCTCCATTAGCCCCATATCCCCTGTGGATTGGAAACTGTTCCCAGCAGCCTTCTGACACAGAAGTGAAAGACGCATTGTGTATTAGGTAGGGACATTGTTTTGACCACACAAAGGTCCAACCTGTGCTCCGGGGCATCTTCTCTGGGCTACAAATTAAGCACCCAGAGCACATCTGTTTTCTGGACTACCTTCCTCATCAGTAGTCTGTTCTACAGGAATGTACGTGGTCCTGCCGAATGTAATTTGTTTTAATGCAAGGGAGCAACTATGTGAGTATGCTCTGACTTTTCTAAGACAAACAGAAGTTTTCTATCAGCAGGAAGGCAAATGGAGCACTTGGGCTTATTCTCTGGTACCCCAAATATATTAGCCTCTCACTGATGGCTCTTAAAGCCCTTCTTCTTCAAGATCTGGATGAAGCGTGGTAGTACATATTACACTGTAGATAGAAGTCTCACAGAAGACTGCATCCACGCAGTCAATATTCTTCCTTGCTTTCCCTGGAGAAATTAGCTTGAGGGACAATTTAGGAGAGTAACTTGCCTGGCCCATCTCCGAGAAAAGGCCAGATTCACAGATGATCCCTCCCCTTATCTGCTTGTGGTTGAATTCAGCCAACCAGGAACTTCTGTTCTTTTAATAGGGAAGAACATGTGCTTACAATCAAGCATGAGGACATTAATGTACATTAGCTGGATTAAGTGGTTTAGCAGGCTAAGGCAGAAGGTGCTTTTGAATTAGGGCATCCCTATTCCACGGCATTTAATACACATTAACATCCTTTCGGATACTGTACAGGGAGACTGGGTACAAAGATTTCCTTTCTCTGATGCCAGTTGCAAGTCTGTACAATTCTTTTGATGGCTCAAGTGATTAGGCGTTAACAAGAGCAACCTAGGCACTTAACACTAGGGAGTTTTAGCACCAGGTTCACACCCCCTCCCTCTCCCAGCTCAGCTAAGGTATTTTTCTCATTCCCCACTAATGTTAACAGCAGGTACTTAAAGCAATTAGCCATTATCGCCTCTCTGGTCTTTATTACTTCCTAGCTTCGTATCAGCTACTTTGTACGCAATAAAAGAGCTGAATTAACAGGACTGGTGCAGACTATTTTGCTTCCTTTCTTAACTCTGTATGAAAACACTGGGTCATAGAGCCACATGGACAGGCTGTGAGTGCAGTACTTTAGTCCATTACTGCCAATTGCCATGGTATTTTACGAGGAGAAAAACCACAGGTAGCAAAAAAAAAACAAATATAGGGAGATCATAGAGAAGGTGACATAGGGAATACAGGTAGACCAAGGGGACATAAATACTGTAAGAGTTGCACAAGTCCAGCAGAACGGCTTGCAGCTATGGCTATGCTTTGAATTAGCTGCCACATAGACCTGCAAGTTGCACAGGAAGCTTAAGGATGCAGGTATGATGTGTTGTTCATTTGAGAATAAAGTCCCATATCTACTGAGTAGCTCTTGACTGCGTGGGAATAACTGTTGTAAAATATTCATGTGGGGATATCAAGAATTTTTTCTACCCTCTTTTTTTACTTTTTTTTTTTTTTTCCAAAAGGAGGCCTTCCCATATTTGCCCAGCCAGTTAAAAGCTTCCCCCTTTCCTCTACCTCAACTCACCATTAACCCATAGCATGAGTATAGGACCTCATAAAATGAAATATTTTCCCCCTGTCCCCTGCAGTATTTCTAAGCCTCACTTTGTTATTCCCAAGAGGGAAGGGACAAAAGACTTTGAGATCTTACATCCTGCTGTCGGTTCTTGCCTGAAAGAGGTAAGTAGGGAAATTGAAGAAAAGCTGAAGAAAGGAGCCTGTCCCTTGTCAGCATTCACCTGTAATGGGGGCAAAGTGTGAGGTTAAACACCAAAACTAGACTGAGGATCAAGAATGAATAGGGTACTTACACAGTTTCATCATTCTTGAACTCCAACTCCCCGTAAGTGTCTTCAAAGTCTTCTCCACCTCCTTTTGCTGTCCCTTCTACTGTCCTAAATGGCACTATGACTGTACCCCGAGCACCTGATGTCCTTAGAACTTTGACTTCCATCACACCAATGCTCTCGCTGACATGTATAACATCACACTCAAACGTGAAGATGCCAGCATGGTCATCATCCAAGATAGTCACTGTGGCCACACAAGGAGAAGCCAGTATGGCCTTTGGGTATGGGGAGTTACCGAGCTCTGGAGGTTCTTCACTGTCCACCACACGGAGGTTACTGAGCCGCACAAAGAAATGTTCATCCTCCTCAAAGATGTCATCATCAATAATTCCCACTGCAAAGTCCTTCTGGGTCTCCCCTGATTTCAAGACAACAGTCCCCTCTGTGAACTCATAGTCAGCACCAGCATTGGCAGAGCCATCCTCGGTTTTGTAGTCTACATAGATGGTCTTGGACACATCCCCTCCTTTCCGAACCACAGTCAGGAGAACGGCACCACAGTTCTCAAGACACTGATAGGAACATGGGTCAAAATAAATTTTGGAGATGAATTCCTCAGGTTCATCCGGCCGCACCTCATGCAAGCTGGTGCTCTTCTTGGCTTGCTCAGCTGCATGCTTCTTCAGAATATTGCCAGCCCCTGTCATCATTCTGGTAGCCTGAATGCGATAAAAGGCTCTGCTCTTCTGCTGATGTGACAAGGCATAGTAGTTAGCCATTTCTACCAGCTGGTCCAAATCCTTTTCCGGGTGTTTTTGCTTCAGATCCTTAAGGATCCGGATCATCTCTTTGCGAGATTCATCTACCTCTTTCCCCTCCACAGTCACTAAGTTTCCATCCAGAAAATGGGAGTTCATCATCTTGCCATCCATCTCAATTCCCTTAGGGTGATCACCTTCTGATTCTATGATGATGCCCCTGTGCTTGTCAGTACGGTACTTTTTGTGCATATACTTATAGAAAAGCAGGCGTCTATCTGCTATCCAAGCCAGAAGAACACAAAGCGGAAAGAAGAAAAGTGTGAGCAGACCTTCCCAGACCTGAACCACACCTGGAGAGAAGACAGCAAGGATCATGTACAACCAGATGTAAGCAAAGATGCTCCATGCAGCTGTGACAAAGAAAACTCTCAGGTGTTTTATCTTTCTGGTTTCCCCATCAGGGATCACGTAGACACAGATGGCAATGATGATAAACATATTGAAGGCAGCACTGCCAACAATTGTAGATGGCCCCAGGTCTCCAGCTATGAATCCATGCCCACACACTTCTATCAGAGACAGAAGGATCTCAGGAGCAGAGGAGCCCAGAGCCATGAGGGTCAAGTTGGAAACAGTTTCATTCCAAATCCGAATGGTTGTTGTTGTGGTCTCTCCATTGGGTTTCTTAATCGTGATTTCTTTTTCTTGTGATGTAATGACCTCTATAGATGCCATGAATCGATCTGCAATGATGGAGACTCCAAGGAACATGTAGATCAGTGCTACAAAGTATACAATAACACGGGCAATTTTGTCCCCAAGGGATGGGTTTTCTGGGTACCATATTGGCAGGATAACACCTTCCTTGCAGTCAAAAGATCCTGAACACGAGCTGTTTTGTACTGAACTGGTTGAGTCTCCCGTCAGGCCAGCATCCACCTGCAAACCATGCAAAAACAGCACAAAAGTAACCAGCCCAAAATGGAGGAAGGCCGAGGTGAGAGGCTGCAAGCTTAACCACGCCATACACAAGATGCAACTTCCACTGTGTAGATCCAAAAGGGCCGAGAACCTGAAACAAACAAAACAGAGAGGGGGGAGGGAAGCGTGAGAGAAAAGGAAGATGTAACATTTATCCAAATGCACTTCAGTATCTCACCATGGAAGAGTACTGGTAGAGATGCAAAGGTTGTCTCTCTCTGTCACTTTGAAGAAGACATTTAGCAGGGACTATAACAAACCTCAGCATTTACATGCCCAGCAGATGAGGATGAATTGCTAGAAAACTAGCTGAGAGGAAAACTATGCAACAGCCCACAATTGACCTGCAGCATATGCCATAGGAATACTGCTAGCTCAGCTGTCACTCTCCTAATGATGCCACCATGTTCCCCGGAATGCTGTGTTTAAGCTCAACACAAGAAACCTAATCTGAAGGCAACCCTGTCTCATCTTCAAGGGGATAAGACAAGTCAAGGAATCACTGGAACGAAAGGAACATAATTTAAGGCCAGTGAGCAATCTCCAAATTAAGTCCATTTGCAGGACATAATTAAGTGATGGAGTACTTTATTGGCCAAACATCCCCCTGGCCAGTACCTCCTGATAAGCTGCAGAATATTCAGAATGGTTCCAGGGCTCCCCTAAGCTTCTGAAGCACAGGGCCCCCACATCAGGAGGTAAAGATGTCAGCAGGAAAATAGGGCAGAAGACTACTGTGCTTGGCAAAGGCTCTGAAGGCCATTTTTCACTAACTTTGCCACTGTGATCTGGAGGGTCACATTTTACATCAGTAATCCCACTTGTGAAAGGGCAAGAAAACCTACAGAAAGACTGTTATTAGAAAGAGACTTAAGATACAGTAAATTGTGCCTACAAAGATTCCTTCTGTGTCCCTAAGAAATTAATGCATTTTCAAATATCTTCTAAAATGAAAGTAATATCTAACCTGAAACACCAGGTAGAAACAAAGAAGCCAAATGGTGTCTAATGTAGATTTGGTGAATCACTGCACAGTAGTGTGTCTTATGGACTGCATCACTGTAGGACTTGCATCAGTTGCAAGCAGAATTTCAGCCATTCACACACTACTGTATTCCCTTTACGCCAGGAAGAACTTGGTCTCAGGCTTAGCTGAAAAATCACATTTGTGAGTCCAGCCACAGCCAAGTATCTCACAGGAAACATCAAACTTAATAACAGCATTATCTAAAGCACTTGGAAGGTTCAAGAGCCTTAACTCCCACTAACATTCATTGAGGTTTGTACTGCTAAATCAGTAGGATGGGGATTCATTTCCCCTACTGTAACTATCTAAATCTTGGACAGTAAATTAAATTAAGTCGCCTAGGCTCTCTTTGTTGTTAGAGGAAAAAGACAGCTACTTCCAGGGGATGATCTAATCCAAAAGAACTATTTAAGATGCACATCTCTAGAAAGGATTTCGTCCTTTACCGTCTCTCTCCATGCTCTAGAAGGGTGTCCAAACAGTCAGTTTAGAGCAAATGCCTGACCTTGGGATGGAGAGAGTTCAAAGGGATTAACTGGCCCCTGAGTCCTTGCTGAGGTCCTGCCTCTCCTTTGCACTGTATGGATTCCAGGCAACATTTTAACGTTATCAACCTTAAGAAATGCATCTCAAATGGCTCTTTTATCGTCACATTGTATCACTCACATCTTCCCAAAATCTTCCCAGCATCAACAAAAATTTTTCAACTTTCAGATAAAAATCTATGAAGACAAGCAAAACAGGAAGGAAAGTGTAAACAAGAACTGCAAATGAGCGAAACCATCCCTGACAGAGCACAGCAGAGGGGAAAGAATTGATTATGCAGTATCAGGATCACAAATCCATATCTGACACCCTTGATATGAAAAAATAATACACTTCTTCATGTTACCTGGACTAATCCAGAAGAGACAGGTTCTCTCACATTAGTCTACTTATCTTCTCTTTCAAATGCCTACTTATCTTCCTTTTCATCCCAGTCCAGACCCCACAGTTTGGGGAAACCACAGCCTGGGGTGGGGGGTGCAGCCCCAGCCCCTCTATCTCATCACCATCCTTCTTGCAGGGTAGACTGAGCTACTCAGTCAGCATGTGCAACTTGGGTTCAGTTTGACACTCCCATCTCCCATTTTGTTTTTCCTCCCTCTCCACAGGGTATTTTACCAGACCGAGAGGAATCCCTTAGAAACAGACAGAGAAACAATGAGCAACAAGCCCATCCCTAAGCTGCAAGGAAGATGCATGCACATCCCCATCAAGATGACAAGTTCCAGGTGTCTCTGGCTCAAGGTACGGCTCTGTTACACCCCAGGCACATCAGCTCATCCCTTTCTGTGCTGCAATTGCTGGCACATATCCACCAGCCTCTTGACTCTTCCAGCGTCTCATTAACTGAACAGCAGCCACTAGGCGCAGTGTCCTCCAGGATCAGCCATGTAGGAACGGCTGACAGAAAGACAGGAGTCATTTCAGAACCATCTACGTGACTCAAGCACCTAAATTTGGTTTCAAAAATGACTTAATAGTTTAATTATTGCATAAATTCAGAGCCCTGTCTAGGAATAGTACAATGACTAAACTGAAACTAATTGCTGCCACCACCATGAGGTGGTACAGCCACCTTGTGTCATTGATACTGTCTGCCAACCCCACATAATGCTGGGATGGTTCCTGTCACCAGTCACACTAGTCACTTCAGGAGCTTCCTAGTCCTTTAATTTTATATTTGATCTTAAGCATAGCCTAATTCTATGATTATTCCTCAAATTATTATTATTTCAAAAACGACTTCTGTCAGGGCAGCCTCTGTGGACATCCTTTTGGACATCCAAACTCAGGCTATTGGTTGTAAAATAAAATCACAGGATTTGGGAGCATGTCTTTCCATTGCTTTTCACTTGCCTTGACAAACAAACACTGTAACATTAAGTGGAGGTCACAATCATTTTCTGAAATTACAACCTGATCTTGCAATTCTTTGATGCAGACGAAGCTCCCCAGTGAGATCAACAGAAACTTTGCCCATGGACAAACTGCCTAATAAGACCTTAATATGCATTCATTAACACAAACAGGGTTAAACTAACCCATTTGAAAAGCACAGGAAAGCATTCTTACTCCTCCTCTCCACACTTGGGAACTGGTGCAAAAGTGCAGAATAAAACTATTAAATTTTAAAACAGCTGTTAATAAAATATTGAGGAAACAATTTTACCATTCAGCGGTCAGAGGATGGAAGATTCAAAACTCGCTTTGTAGCTCTAGGTCAGCAAGGCTGCTTACACAAGATGCAAGTCTGCCCCACGTGTACCTCCTACAAAACCACAGCCATGGACTTGTATAGCTGTAGCCTTCCCAGAAGGAAGACACAGCTCTCCCTATCTCTGACCCTGCAACAGCACTGATCTTAGCAGGGCTAGCTGCAATGAGAGCCACTCCCTCTGAGGATGGAGCCTTGGGGTGGGCTGGCAGCACACTCCAGAGACACTGCTTGCCACCCAGGAGGTGGCACGGTGTCACTCCTTCAGCTCCAGCCCAACAAAGCCCATCCACATCTGGTGCAGAGATGAAATTCCAGCTGCACTATGGGCCAGCCCCTGGAGGTTGCAAACAGGAGGCTGCATCAGCAGCAGTGAAAAGTCAGTTGGCATCAGCTGATCTTTGGCTTTATACCACTGAGATCATGATTCTGCTGATTTCTGCTATCTCTTTGCCATCAGACATCATTTTCTTCCACAGATCTCAGTCCTGCTATTATTAATGCACTGAATACACGCAAATAAGGGCAGTGGTTCTGAATGAATTGTTCCCTATCTGATAGGATAAGTTCTGAAAGCATCCTGTTGGTGCCAAGAGAGACAAAAAGTGGAGAGGACGAGGAGTTAGTGTTCAATAAGAAGGCTGTGGGAAGATGTGTAATAGTTATTACAGTGGGGGAAACTCCCTCCACAAGAGTTAACAACGGCTGTGTGATCTGTAAATCCATAAATAAAACCCATAAATAAAAAGATCAGTTCTTGAAATACTTCTGGAGACAGTCCAGAAGGAAGCATGGACCATGCTTGTCACTGTTAAGCTTGCAATTGAAAATGACTTTGGATAACTGTCAAGCTCCTTACATCTTTTATAAGAGCTAGGTTTCAGAAGACAGGTGGTTTTTCTGCTGCAGACCTATGGCAAGGCAAGGCAGGGAGCTGGGAAGGCTGTATTGATTGATCCCCTGCACTTCACCATTAAGCATACATCTTCTCACACGACTCTTTAGACAAAAATATTTTCAAAAGGAAACATTCATGAAGAGAAATCAAATCAAGAGGCAAGATAACAGGGAGTAACCCTCCATACAGCACAGTCCCAAGATTACCGCTCAGTAAATACAAAATCAAAGGCAAAGCTTTAAGTTCCTACTCATTTCTAATTTAGTTAGACTCTCCCTGAACTATCATAAAAACTAGAACTTTTGAAATTGACCTGCAAATAATATTAGGTTGCCTGGCACCTCCCTCCCACCCCCAAATATGAGGCACACGGAGCACATCTGGGGCCACACATCCTTTCTCCCCCTGGCTCCAGCCTAGACAGGAAATGGTACAGATCAGATAGGAGTGCTGGTTGAGCCCCACTCAGGCGTGGGCGATGCTCTAGGTCCAGACACAGACATCTCAGGATCAAGGGCTTTGTCTGCTTGACAAACATCTGCCCCAGAGCAGAGCGGATGCGGTACTGCTATCCATCTAATCTTACAGTCCTGCTCCCAAGTTGGAGGAGACAGAAATGAGGTTCATGTTAATAACACAGATGAGCAGAAAAATCAAAATTTTTCTCACGTTCCTCAGTCCAAAGCACGTAAAAGCTTTTTGACTGAGCATAAGATTTTAATAAGCATCAGCAAAAAAGGAAATTATAGTCTTTCTGCCAAAGAACACGAATTTTTCACATAAGTATTGTTCCTGATTCACATTCCTTCGTTCACCAAAATAAAACCATAAAAAGTATTTAATACAAAACACAGTATATTTTTCAGTCATCATTATTCAAGTACCATCTAGTCCTTTGCTCATCACTACAATAGGACCCAAAGTGTAAATTAAGATTTATCCGCAATCCAAAAGCCAGAGCAGCGTAATTAGATCCACTGTGTCAGACAAATGCAAATTTCCAAACACACGTGAGGCCTTAAGTAAGCACACTGATGGCATGCATCTATCTGACAGGAACACAGCAAACATTGGATACTGTACAGCTGCAGGTAGCTCAGCTTCCTACTACTGCACCACCTGTATTTTATAAGGGAAAAAGCATGATAAATTATGCTTACGCCATGACGTATCTCCAGAGTTTGGCTCTATAGAATAGTCATGGCAGGGAGCTGTAGCTGCTTGTTGCTTTGTGTTCCACAGGAAACATGCCTGAAACTGGAATTAGCCGCCCACAGAATAACCCCTCGATACATGTCCAAGCCCTTTTTCTCCTCTCAAGATCATGCACATAGCTACTGTAAAAAAATCTAGACGCTGTAGCAAGTCTTTAATACCGACAAGCTGGAGCCTCTACTAATTTGAGTGTTCTTCCATTCCAAAGGGACGTTAATTGACACAACTGACGCCTAATATTTCCCTACAGAAATGCGGCAGTGACAGGATCCAGTTACGTTAGCTGTTCTCAGAGGATGGCCTAAATGAATCACAAGTCCATGGACAGCTAGAGCAATCTCCAAATGCTCAACTCACCCTACGGAACTGCTCTATGATGTTTCTTCTGTATTTTAGTATCCGTGATGCTCCTAGAGAAGCAGTGCCATAAATAGCCAGCCCATAAAGATGCCCATACTTAATTGTCCCTTTCCTATACTGCACACTCTGCACTTGACTGGCCGGGCATTTTACTTCCTCACTCTCACCCCAGCTGAAAAATTACAGCTGCCTTGCTATGCTGAGACACGCACTGCAAAGCTCCGAGCTCCGGGAGCCAGGCACCCAAGCACCGCCAGGCAGGCAGCCACTCACCCAGCTGTGGGTTACAGTCTGTGCAATAGCACGTGAGGAGGCACTGAAGGAAGCCCTTCACTGGGTCACACTGCTGACCCAGCCCTTATTCATGGCAAGGGCTAGCACAGCTTTCTTCAGAGCCACAGGTTGGAAGGCAGTTTTCACTGCTCCGTCTTGCTGGGTTACAAAGAGCAGCAAAGACCATTTGGGGAAGGTGAAGGGGGAAAAAAAAAAAATGATTCTAGAGGTGTGAGGAAAACTTCTCATCAGTAAAAGACATTTTATGTAGTGCCTGTGGCAGCATGGCATGTTATTTAGTGCTCCTGCTCCGTGGACATATTATACTGCTGGTTCAGGCACCACCATTGGAGTGTAACTTATCACCTGGTGGCTCACAGCAGCCTACAGGAAGGATGACAGTGGCAACTTGTGACATTTGTTTAGCATTCTGGTGATAGGTCTGCAGTAGCTACAATTAAAGACCTTAGGATTTGTTGTCAACTGCACAGTTGTGCTGTGGAGCCAGTAGTTATTTGTACACAGAGGTGTGCTAACTTGTAATGAAGAAGGGGAAAAACTGTTACGGTCATATTTCACTCTTTAGATGCAGAACTAGTTAAGAAAAATACATCTGAAGAAGTTTTCTGGCAGAAAACACTCATTTGAGGCATACAGAGCAAGCCGGGTGATATGCTGGGTTTGTAGCGCTGAGCAGCAGGGAAGAAACCTGGGGGCTGGCACTGGGCAGCCAGATTGGTGCTCGTCCATGCACCACTCCAACCCTTCTAATATGGCCTACCTCCTTCCTCAATGCCTCCCCTAAAGAAAGGGAAAAATGAGTACTTCTGATTTTTGGTCTGAACACAGACAAAAGTACATTTTAACCAAAATTTCCAATTACACACAAAAGAAATTATAAGTCTTCCACAAAAGAAATTTTGAGTCTTCCACAGTTCTTTTCAGAAGGGACTCAGCTGCTGGCTCAGAGAGGAAGAAAACATTCGTTAAAAAGTGAATGGAGGCAGAAGCAGTGTAAGCAGGGTGGTGGGAGAAGGGGCAGAAGCCAACGAGGAGCTGGGAGGGAGAGAAGGCCATGCTTCAGAAACCATCTTCACCAAAGCAGAGCAGAATGAGAAGCTCAGTGTTTGTCACGTTAAACTGAAGACTTCTACAATCCTCTATGCAACAGGCACAGAAACGATGTAGATGGGAAAGGCTCCTGCATAGCCCAATTACTACAGACTTCACAGCATTAGTCAAATTAGAACCAGAAGAGTTGTCTGGCCTGCTCCTTTGGGGCCACTGCTGCATTGTTCCCCTTGTGAACGCTATTTCCCAGCACTTTGTCCAGCCCAGTTTTAAATTACCCAAGTGATGGCACTTCCACAGCTCCCCAAAGACACTGTGCCACAATGTAATTTATCTCAGAGGTTTTAGACGTCTTCCTTACATTTAGGATGAAATTAAGGAAATTTATGCCGCTAGTTCTCATTATCACGTCCTTGGAGCACTCTCAACCACTCTCCTCCCTGCCTGAGATTTACATGCTTCAAATACTTGTAAATAGCTGTTCTCCTCCACAGTTATTCTTTGGCCACAGCACACAAATTTATTTTAATCTTTATAAATTAGCTCAGGCAGCCCTTTCATATACATCTTGCTCTGCTCCTGGTTCCTTTGAGATGGTCAGCAGCAGCCTAATATCTGGGAGTGCCTGCTCCCACCAAAGCCAGCAGCAGATCATCTGCTGGTTTCCAAAACAACAGGTTTTCAAGAGAAGCTGGACTGTTATGAAGCTTAAATCTAGAGCGATACATACAAGCTGCCTTCCTTGTCCACCCCTTTGAGGGTCTCGCCATCTCTTTCTGCACACCCGGTGCTTGCATGAGGACTGCTGTGCTGACTGCCACACAAAGGAGGGCAGTGACATTTCCAGAGTTTCAACCCAAAAGTCAGGTCTCCAGCTGAGAGGAGTGAAATGCACTGTAACACTCACTGCCTCTGCAGATCTGATCGCAGCAGGGGACGTGAAAAATACACTGATACGGGTTATCCTTAAAATACCTCCCACTTCACTCGGAAGGTGCCAAAACCTGTAAATTCATCCATTTGAATTCAGTTCTTAAGTAAGATTTCATACAGCACTCTCAGCTTTTACTGACACGTATATTTTATTGACAATTTAGACATCTTAATCCTTCAGTATTTTTTTTTTTCAGCTGTTAATTCTGCATCTGCTTAACAAAAAAAAAAAACAACAAAAACCAACACCCATAACCTCACATCTAGCATGATTAATTCATTCTTTTCAAGTCCAGCCTGTTTACTGCTCTTTGTTCATTTATGCACTAGCTGTTTACAGATTCTCTCTTAATATTAGCTCTATTATTTGCTAGAGACTCAAGTCATATTTACCATATGGTAATTGCAGAGATCACATGGACAACAAACAGTGGAAGCTGAGCTGTTACAGCAATTACAGTAAGTGGCAGCAGTCTCCAAGCTATCTGCTGCCCCACCTTCATGTCTTTCCCCCTCACCCTCCAATGTTTTTCCTTACGGGCTGTACAAACCCACATGCCATTCTGATCTCCATAGCACAGAGATTTGTTCTTTGCTATGGCATTACTGCACAGGTTTATTCACCTTTTGGTCTGCATTTTATCTGCTGGTCTGCCCTGCCTGGCTGTCTGCCCCACTCTGTTCTGTCAAGGGTAGACAACTGAATTGCAGCCTAGAGCTGGTCACCCTAAATATCTGCTTTTCCCCTTCTACTTTTGCAACAGAACTACCTTCCTCCTTTGCCCCAAACAGGAGCGCAGCATGCCACCCCTCAGAAATTTCCTGAGGGAATCCTAAGAGACCAGATTTTACAGGGTAGTTATAAGTCTAATGGAGCATCTCTTTAAACCTATTTGGACACCTTGACCTCATGAATTAATGAATTTTCCACTTGCCATCTAGATGTGATTTCACATTTCCACAGAAACCCAAACAGATTACTACAAGAGGCCACTGCTCTTTTCTCCAAAGAAATTCATGAATTTTTTTTTTTCATTTGGTTCCTGACAAGAGCATTGGGCAGGTCTCACATTTGAAAGGTATACAGCTAAGCCATGTATGTAGCTTGATTCTTCCAGAAGATTCCAAAAATCTCAAGATTTCCTGCATGTATGCTGTCATAAAGGTGATAAAATATAGATGTCATGATGGGGGCATAAAACAAAGCACCTTGTCTGACACGGACAATCCCCCCCTCACCATGTCAAACATACTGGTAGTGACAAGACCCTAATACCCAGCACTCAAGTCTCAACTGAGATATTAACGAGGAACACGTAGTAACTTGGATGCATGACAGTGTCTATCAGAAGAATTTCCTAGCACAGTACATGACAGTTGTAGTGTGGTTCTTCTCCAAAGTGGGAGAAGTACCACTTGCATGTATTCAGAGCACTACTTTGGCTAGCTTCCTTCCCAATGGTCTCCATTTTGTGCAAAGTCACCTCACTTTTGTGTGATGAGCACTGCCTTTCTATTCCTGTCAACCTGATGATTAGATGATTACCAGCAATTAGATGAAGGCTGGTAAGACAGACGAGAAAGAGGTCCTTGGGCCAGCTCTTCTTTGGTACAACTCAGCATAGTTCCCATGAATCCAAGAACAGTTGCCAGAGGAGCTCTGGCATCACTGCATACAGTATAATCCCCCAACAGGAAAGCTTAATCTACTTCCTCTCTGTAACTCACTCACATCACACCCAGCAGTTGGAGGGACCTTCCTGCTTTCACCATACCAAACACTCTTCTCATCAACCCCCTGGTTCCTGCCTTCCCTCTGTACTGGACCAGGTTTGCTACAGTTAGTCCTGCCAATAGGAGCAGCTGAGTCATGAGTGATGACCACATCAGCCAAAGGCACTGAAAGGAGAGAAGGGAAGGAGAAAAGCCTCTTTCCACAGTCCCAAGTCTCAGCAAAGGTCTCTTCTCCAACACGTGTTCAGAATCACTTTGGATCAACTTCCTGAAGCACCTCATCCTGAAAGTGTAATGACACAGTCACTAGTGCTAGTTACTTGCTAGTGCTTGAACAGCATGTTCAGCACACACAGCCTCCCGCTGCATAGGCCATTTAAGTCACTGGGGCAGAGAGGTCAGCCTCAGCCTTGCCACCAAGGAGCACAGCCTTTTTTATTGATACTACCCTTCCATCCATTTCTGTAGAGAGAAGATTAGAATAGAGATGTGCTCTATTTGCTTTGAAGTCCAAATCTCTCCTAAGACAAGGTTTAGGCAAGAAAACGGCAGGGTACCTCACTTATTGGGAGTATGTGTGGAGAACTGGCTTGAGCAACAGCTAAGGCAAAAATTAGCAGCTTGCATTTTCGCATTATTCCACACTCAGCCCATCCCCTGGCCCCTCGGGCCAGAAGGCCTCTCCTGCTCATCATACTTCCCCAGCAGCATCCTGAACCCAGCTGTCCCTGTAGTCACTGATGACAGCCTCTCCAGAAAATAAAAGACAGTCACTCTTAAAGCCAAAGCCAATGAATCTATTTTGCTGAGGGAGCAAAATGAGCAGACAATGAATAAATATAGTTTTCCAATGAATTTGAGCCCTGTATCCCAACAGGATCCCCACTCATCAGTAATCCATCCTCTGCCTGTTGTCTTCATTCTCCACTGTCCACACAGGTGCACAGCGATATTTCATGCCCCTTCCTCTGAACCTATAAATACTCAGCACCCAGCCAAGCAAGAAGCAGCCCATTTCAACTTCAGCACTACAAGATTGGCAGCATTTGTTAAACTGTTCCACTGCTTCATCACATCCAGCGTTATGAGGCATAATCCTAGTCTCAATTTAAGAACATCAAGTTGCAGCTTCCAGTTGCAGGAGTTGTCCTCCCTTTATCCCTTCAAATGAAAGATCAACACAAAAGCATTGACTCCCATGTAGGTATGTGAAAATTACAATCATGCCACCTCTTCAGGATCTCAGCATCAATAAGTAGAGTAAGTTCCCAGAGTCCTGCATGACCAACCACATTCTCAGCTGTTATTGTACCCATGCCTCTTCCTCACTATCTCTTGGAAAATGAGCATTGGCTAGAAGGACAGTGAACCAGGCCAAAAGAAGCCGCAGGGTACCACCAGAGAGCTCCCAGACTCAGTGGTGTTTTACATAGCAAGCACTGGATACTTATTATGATGAGCACTTGTGCAATCTGTGGAATTCACAAATAAATAGAGAAGTACTGGAAGGCTCAAAGGAAAACTAGATATGCATGTAAATACTCAAAATATCCATAGGTTCACCAGGTGGGATGCAACCCTCCTGCTCCAGAACATATTTCAACTGCTTGCTTACGAGTTTTCATAAAACTTCGTAATGTACACATGCAGCACAAACTGGGAAGGCCCTTCTTAACCGAGTGCCTGTGCCCTAACTGGCCCAGATGCTCTCTTCAACCCAAAAGCCAAGTCCCTATGGGCCCATGAAACAGACAGAAGGCTACACATAGCATAAATGAAGGATCGGATGTGTGAGGGATACTGTTAGAAGCCTGGGGAAGGCATGGAGTTGTTGTGTGATGTGTATGCCCCATCCCTGGAGGAGTTAAAGGCCAGGCACTCTGATCTAGTGCAAAAGCGTCCATGCCTATAGCAAGTTGGCCTTTAAGGTCCCTTCCAACCCAAACCACTTTTGATTCTGTGAGCTGGGACAACGACTGGAGTATAATGAATAATTCCATATACTTAAGTAGGAAAAGCAGAGGGAAAGGGCCAGAGCTGAGGGAAAGAGAGGTGGCTGTGACTCACTGGGGTGTATTGAGGTAGCAAGGAGAAGATCTAGGCAAGCAACAAGCGCTGGCAGCCATTTGGCTGACAGAAGTGCATCAAGTGCAGCTGAGTATCTTCTCACCTTCAGTTTCCTGGAGTGATTCCCCAAAAGGGAGGCAGCTCTGTCATGCTCTGAAGGTGAAGCTGTGCCTTCTGCATGGTATAAGAGCACATTGCAGCCAATGGGTAAAACTGCCTACCTACTAAAAAGCAAACCCCAACACTGCCAGAAGGGACAGGCTTATTTTTAGCTGGGACAGCAGCAGGATCACTGCTGGTGCTGCATTTCCCCATGGAAGCCAAGGTTTCATGAAGTGCGCTGTGTGCGCAGGGTCACTGCAGGGGAAACATCTGTCAGGCCAGGTTTGAGGAGATAGATTATTGAAGTTAGGGAAGAGGAAACATTTACTAGAAGAAGTGAACCTGAAACTACTCTGTAAGGTTAAAACAGAAGCAAAAAAATGATGCTTGAATAGTCAGGGCAGGTGGTAATTTAAGTGAAGGCAACTTCTCCTGCACCCTTTTTTAGGGTGCTCAGGCAGGAGAATTCTCCATCACATCTAACACCAAATGCATTCCCTATGCTTCCCTCTTATACTGTACATTCTGAAAGGCCCATTCCTGTCTGGGATATGCAGCAGCATGCCATTATGCCTCATCGGGATCCTACACAAATGAAAAGTTTACACAGAGAGATCCAGCTTGCATTGTACCTTCAAGACAGCAACACTGGGACCTCCCTCTCACTCCGGTCTTTGGGTCCACAAACCAGGGCCCTCAGTTATCTGTGTGGCAGGCAGCTCCCCCGTGGACCTCAGGCCATGCTGTCTAATCAATCGCGGCACGTTCCATGAGCACAGGGCAGCAGGCAATCAGCCCATTGATGCCTCATGAGGAGGAGGGGCAAGTCCTCCCTCACAAGTGGATTTTGTGGGTGCAAACCTAATAAAACAAGCGGTGCTGCTCACATTTGTACTGCCAGGGAATACAGTATGGAAGCTTCAACGTGGTGAGATCATTGCTGATGAAGTGCTGAGCACTAGTGCAAAGCTTTCAAGGGACTTGAAAGAATTGAGAGCAGAGGGGAAGTTATTATTTTATTCTCTTCTTGAAGAGGTCCATTTGGCATGTTGCATCTGAGAAATAGCTTGGCCTGCACTCCTTGTATTTGATGTTATTTTTCAATCTAGATCAACCGCTGTACGTGTTCTTGGGAAGATTTTACATTAAAAATTCCTTTATCTTCTTTTTTTTTTTCCCTGTGTCTCCTAATAGCTTATCAAGTACTTTGCAGATCCCATCACTCTTAGGTTCTGTGCAACTGATTTGCATTCAGGACTATCCATCTCATCAACAGTAGACTTCAAGGCTGAACCCACTCCAAGCCTTTACTGCTTCAGGCAATACAGACAGCAGCTTTACAGGTGGAAGCAGGGCTTCTTAAGCCAAGCTGAACATTTTCCATGTCCAGTCACCTGCTCCTATCTGCACTACTTCTTGCCTTTTTGTTGGCCTAACAGTCTGCACAGCTAAGCCATGAATAATGACCAGGAACTGATCGGGCACTAAAGGAAGCTGAACGCAACAACTGCTCACACACTGCTGTGCCCGTTGCCTGTAGGGGATGGAACAGGAGCAGGAACAAGCAGATGGGAAGGCTGTAGAAATCAAGATAAAAATGACTAACAGCAGGGGCATCAGCTGTACAGGCAGGGACAGGTCTCCCCCTTCAGCATCTGCTGGACCACTTATCAGGCTTGTCCTGCTACATAAAGGTCTTCCACATATATCTTTTTCAGACAACATGCACATCCAAGGGTCACCACATAAACTCAATCAAAATCATGAAAGATGATGGAGGTAAACTTTTACCTCAGAATAAAATATTACTTCTCATCTAGGAACAGACACATCAAGGTGGAAAACCAAGACACCTAGGCCTTAGGGCCCCTCAAACAAATGGGGCCTGATAGCAAACTGCAGAGAGGGAAGGACAATAGCTTCTCCACATAGAACATCACCACTTGGGCAACCCCTGTGCGCATGGGGAGCTGTGGCAGAAGGCACCCAGAGCCCAGGGGTAGGTTTCACAGCCTGCCTAGAACCTGGCAACAGATTCCCTGCTATCACTTCTCCCGCAAAGGGGAGCCAGGGCACATCCAGACAGCAGAACAAGATGTGGACACATGCTAGCCTTGGTGTTGCCCCTGATGTGGCCCTGGGAAGTAAACTGGCTTCCACCAGTGGCATCAGCATACAAACACGCTGGCACTCGGCATCATCAGCACCAGATGCCCACGTTCACTCCTGCACATGTCACCTTCAACACAACCACACCTGTGAGATCTAAGAAGTTCCCACTCATACACGCATCCTGCACCGCTACCATCTCTTCCGATTAAAACCCTCTTCTGCTTTGCTGCTGGATACTGCTGCTGTTTACTTTGAGACAGCCTCCAAGTACCAGGCTAGGAGGAGGTGATGATGAAAGCAGCGGCAATGCGGTCTTGTATGCTATAGTTTCTAAAGCTCTTTGACACGTCCCTGGTTGCAAAACATGCCCAGCAGCACAGGATATTTAGTATTTCTGATTGCTCTTGACCTGGCTGTCTCTGCTGCTGTCCTGAGTTAGGAGGCTTAGGTAAAAAGACAGCAGAGTATGAGAAAGAAGCAAATAGAGCAAGTCCAGCTTTGCAGCTCTGAAATAATCTGCTAGTGAAAGGAAACGCTGAATGGAAACAGAGGCTTCTTCCTAAATCTGGGTGCTCTGGAAAAGAGCACTGCTTTATTATGATGGAAAATCCTCGTTGGAGTGTTTAGTTAGAAAACAAGCTATCATAAAGGAAATGTTAAGAGCCCTAAGCTCCCCTCTCTGCCATGATGTCAACTGTCAGGGACATCAGTGACAGCTCAGCTGTGTGATCAAAGGCTCCAGCAAGCGGATTTAGAGACAGAATTGCCAGAAAATTGAGATTCAAAGGAGTCCAGGGCCGCAATGGTCACCTGTTTATAAATACTTCTTATGGATGAACTAATTACACTATGATGCTGTATCACAGGGCAACATTACCTGGATCTCTTCACTGCATCACTGGAAGATGGGGGTGGAGGTGATGGTACTTTCAGCCTAGCCTGACATATCACTGCTGCTTGATGCCTTGTTATTTCTGCAAAATCCTGAGTTTGGGAGGTCATCATGCTCAGCTTTGTGCATACATGCGTTGATCACCACCCAGAGCTTCCAGTTTCAAGCATTAAGGCAAAGAAAACAGAGGGGAAGGAGGGAAGCCAGCTCCCACCTATGCCTCGCCTCTTCCGCAGCAGCCCCTTCACCCTGCTGCAGGCTCATGGTGATTCCCAGACTCCATCCTGGATGTACTTAGGGACAACAAGCTCACCTACTTCTGCAAACCCCGTGTCACCGACCTCAACAAACGTCAGACCACAAACTCAGCTGCACAGAGCGCTTTAGTTGTACACCAAGAGCAGCTTGGGATCTTGTGTGTTTCTTAGTGCGCAGAGCTCCTCAGGACAGAGCCTAGCTGTTATTAGACATCTGTATAGCACACAGAAATGTGGGTTCCCAACTGGGCTGATGCCTCTAGGAGTTACTGTTATCAAACACTAAATGAACAATAGTGCTAATCTGCGCCACAACACCTAAGCACGGTGGGTGATGGCAGACAGGGTGTCACAGCCATCAATTTCCTGGCGACAGACATTCCTTTTCCATATCAAGATACTTTTTGTCTGTGTAATCTAATTTCCTTGTTTGATTTTTTTTTTTTTTTTAATACAGAATTAGATATTACTGCCTGATTTAAAAAAAAAAAAAAAAAAAGGTACCTGGCAGACAACCAAAGCCATCTTTTTAACTGTTGAAGCACATGAAAGGCATCAGAAACAGACAGCAACAACAAAGAACAAGGAACTATTTGTCAACACTGTTTGGTCATTGGGGAAGCATAGGGGAGGAGAGGGATGCTGTTTGTTTAAAACAAGCAAACAAAACCCTGACAGACAGGCCATTTATCTGTACAGTACTTCAAGATATTGTGGAGAGAATACATCTTAACTTGGTCTCTATCAGAAAATGCTGACACACTCAGTTATGGCTCTCCCCATCCCTAAGGATGGATGATACTATAGCAGAAGGAACCCTTTGAGACCAAGGGAAGCGTTGGGTCAGGTGTAATGCAGCATTAGGTCAGCACAGGCTTCAGCAATGCCCTCTGCAGCCCTATACAGAGTACAGAGCTACTCCTGCACTGATCTGATGATGAGAAGGACTGTCCCCATCTGGCTACCACACCTGGAATCCCTGCTGGAATCCCACAGCTGGCCGCTCTGGCAGTGGTTTACTGAGATAGGAGCAACTTCTCTGCAAGGGACGTGTGCTGTGAGATGGCTCCACATCTGCCTCCCCTTTCACATTCTGTCATCTGCTAGCTGTAACAAACTCTTCCTCACCAATATAGGCTGGAAAATACCATTAGCTACTTTGTACAAACAAGCTCTGGGGAAAGGGGTGGGGGAAATGGGGCGGGACAGGACACCCTATGCCCAGCAGCATGCCAGAGTCTTGTCACAGAGGCTGGGAGCTCACCTGGACTTCTACTATGCCCACACAGGACTTCGCAGCGGGAATATCACAATATCATACCTTCCACATTCTTGAACCACTGGTTTATCAAAATAGAAGTAGTACTTGGCTTGGGGAAAAAAACAGGCAGCTCAACTGCACCTATAACCTAGGGCTATGCATGTCCATTCCTTCTGCCCCCACCCCAGCTGGCATTGCACCCCTCTGTTCACAGCAGGAGGATGGCTCAGGTGGCCGCCATCACACTGAGCACCAGCAGCAGAACCAAGGACCCCCACATTCCTCTGCTCTGCCCCAGTCAGCCCTTGGCAACAGCAGGACGTGCTTCTTTACAGTATCACTACTCCCGCTCAGGAAACAAGTCTCGTTCCAGCTGACCACAGAAGCACCAAATGCAAATCACTTTCCTAGCTAAACCACCATCAGGGCACACAGCTGCTTGCAACAGCAGTGGATGGAGCAGCACCAGGGACTCCCTAGGAATGTCTGCCCATGTGGGAGCAATGGCTCTCCCTGCTGCACTAAAGCAGAGTACTTTCAAGGCTCATGTGTCCCAGCAGCTTCTGCCACGCTACCAGGGAGAGCGGGTGAGCACTGTGGGCAGGATGGGGCTGCCAGCTGGGATTTCCATCCTCCAGCTCTGTTTTCTCCAGAGATAGGCAACAACTCAAGTAAAAATCACCCTTTTGCTATATGAAGTAACGTGAGAAATTAATATGCATACATGCATATAGAGAGGCGGATGCATATAGGGCACACACATTTTTCCAGTGTCTCCCCCTGGATTTGAAGTATATTTCTCAGGTGAAATCCCCCAGATGAGCTCAAGAATGCACGAAGAAGCCAAGAAAACCAACTACTTCTCTACATTTCCACTTGAGAGAGGAGGAAAATGGCTATATTCTAACATTGTAATATAATTAAAACCAAAACCACTTGCAATGGTTTCATTTCCCACTTAGGGCAATACTTCAGACACAGGTAAGAACAATAAAGCTTAAAGAGAGGCTGGGCAGGAGAAAGAGCAAGAAATCACCCACCATCCAGGCCAGTTTGCGTGCATGTGCGAGCCGGGGGCTGCGGGAGCCCCGCAGGCGGCCCCGTGCCCTATTTAGGGCAGCGCCTGGCGCAGCAGCTATATTTGACACCGGGGGTAAACAAGCGGCACCGGCGGACAGAGCGCGACAGCTGCCCGGGACGGCAGCCCTGGTGCTCCCGGTGTGCGGCAAGGATGGCCCAGTACCCCACCCCGGCAGAAATAATAATAACAACAACAATAAAGAAGGGGGGGGGGAGGGGGGGGGGAATGAAAACGAGTACAAAAAAATCCAAAGGAAATAAATTTATAGCACTGCATGAGAGGCGCAGCTCCAGGCAGAGCCCCCCCACCCGGCTGCCGGCATCCCTGCGGGCCGTGCCGCGACACCCCCGGGAAGGATCCCGGCCGAGGCTCCCGCCGTGCCCCGCCGCTCCCCGGCCCCCCCGGCACGAAGGCTGCAGCGGCTGCCGCGGGCACGGCGCTCCCGCACCCCGTACACACGGCGCCGCCGCTCCCCCCTCGGCCGGAGCCCGCAGAGGGTCCCCGAGCCCCCACCCCGGCGTCCGCACGGACCCCTCGGCGGCAGGGCGCTCGGCCGCCAGCCTCCCTTCCCCGGGGAGCATCGCTTACTTACCCCTGCTGGCGGCTTTCCTGAGTTTTTGGGAGGTGGGGGGGCTCCACTGGGATAAATCCTTCCGGTTCCTAACGGAGCTCACTGCATCTCGTGGGTACCACCGCCGTGCGTGTGTGCGGGGCTGCTCCTCCGCATGTCAGTCCAAGTTGCCGTGCTCGCTACAGAACCTGGGCTCTCTTGTGCAGCTGTCAGGGTGAGCGGGGAGGTGCATCTGGAAAAGGGGTGGGGGGACGGGAAACGTCGGTAAATCCACCAGCCTCGGTCTTCAGCTTCAGGCACGGCGAGGGAAGGGGGAGGAGGATGGAGATGGACGGGGGTCGACGAGGGAGGGAAGAAAATGGGCTGTACCCCAGATGGCAATGAACGTGCCGGGCTTCCCCAGCGCGTCCAGGCTCTCCGCACCGCGCAGCAGAGCGGCGCTCAGCCCGATTGCCGCGAGACGCCGGGGTTTGCACAACTGCAGCAAGAAGCCAAATCAAAAAGCCAATCTGCGAGCCTCCGAACTCCACGTCACCCTATCAGCTGGGAGCGAGAGCTGCAACAGAATTACAAGCCGTGCATATTTATGCTCCTGAACCTGGGGGGTGGAGGGGTGATTTTCGGATTGTTTGAAGGGAGCCACAATGAAATCAGAGCAAACCCTCCACAAAACAGGGGCAGAGCAGCTGTCTTGCATGTAATGCACGCACACAGACCTTTATGCTCTCTGTGGTTTATGGATGGATGGGAACGTGCACTCACCCTCCAAGTGTACTGACTTGACTTTGTGCATCTCAAGCAGGGGAGGGGATGCACACAGTGGCAAAGCCTCACAGCAAAAGCTATTGATTGCACATCTGAAATTTAAGGGATCTGCCACAGATTAAATATAGGCAATGTAATTACACAGGCAGCCTCAGTCCTGGTAACTACCCGAAGCCACAAGCTTTGGTTTGTGCTTGCAGAAAGTACCCGATCATTTTTTTCAACCAAAGTCAAATAGCAACTTGTGAGACAGCAAGTCATCCCAAGGCAAAAATACACATTGCCTCCAAAGTTGCTATTTGACTTGGGCAGGAGATGGCCAGGGGCTGGTTTCCATGACCATGGAGCAGGACTGCAGCTCTGTCTCGCACAACACACACAGTGACCTCTGCACACAGGTTTGTCTTCTGTTGCCATCCTCTCTATTTTTGCCTGTTGCTACCACAGACACAAGTTTCCAGCCGTTATACATGCTGCTGTGACTTTTCACTAATGTAATGAACCACAAAAGGTGCTGTAAGGCAACGTTTCCTAGCACAGCTGCATACCAGGGATGGGCGATTCCATCCCTCAGAGACGAGCCAGCAGGTCACAGCGTCCCTGAACACCAGCTGCTCCATCCTGGTGATTGAGCCCTGACCCCACCACAATAGGATGGAAGGGTCCAGAAACCTGCAGGAGCAGTTAGTTATGGTCTGGAACCTGCTGTTGTTAATTAGAAGCAGGGGAGCAGCTGGAGGAGGACTCAATCACTGCCAGGTGTGGTGAATGAGCATGAGGCAGCAGCAGAGAACAGCCCACAGGGTCCAGCCTCAGCTCTGCATCACCATAAGCCCCACCTGCTTCTCCTTTTGTCTCCCAAAAACCCAAAAAAGACAGGCCAGGTGGGGGACATGGGGACACACCAGTCAGAGAACAAGCTTAGCTTTAGCCAGGCCAACATGCCCAAGCTGGGGATGCCAGCCTAAGAGCATCAGTCTCTCAGTGCTCTCCAACGCTTAGTGAGGTGGCCCTGCTGGCATGGGGGGAACTCTCTGACACAGGACTCATCATCAGGTGACCCCAAGCAAGTGCAAGAGGCATCAAAGAGGAGGGGGGGGGGGGTACAAATGGCACATTAGTGGGTGCACACCCTCATGCAGTGCACAGGATGGCAGCTGACAGGAACTTCAGACAGACAGAACTCTATTGGATGCAGCCATTTCATTTCACATCAGTTCCTCAGCCCAATACATAAAATCACACCTAACGCATTTAAGAGACACTCTTGGGCATCTCCCTCTTTCCTCTTGTTCCATATGGACCTGGTCTTGTGTTGCTCAGTTCAGGTAGAAAATGTTCATAACAACAGGAAATGTGAAAGTTTTTGTCTCCTTGGTATTGGAGGTATGTTTGCAAAGTACTAACTAGGAGTGAAAGCATACAAACGCTTCATTTGTTAACACTAATAATGATAAATCTCTCTTGTTCATGTTACCTTTAGCAAATCAAAGAAATTTCAAACTACCAGACTGCTTGCTACTGACCTACTAAGCAAACCTGGATCTCAGTTTTAATGAATACCAAAATCACGTGATGTTTTGAGTGTTACCTAACCTAAACCAAAACTACCAAAAGACTACCAAATACTCACATAATTATAAAGTATATGTAAACATGTAAAGCAAAAACTGTTCCCCTCCAGACTCCTCCAAGATCATCTGAAACCTGAGAGGCAAGATCTCCTGTCAATCAAAAAGGCCTCTCGAGCTCTTGAGATTTGGGTCAGAACAAGAAAAATAGACTTCATTCTCTTTTCTTTGCCTTGCTTACCTAAGGGTAGAGTTCCAACATCCTATGGCTTCAGTCTTCTGCTGACAGCCATGCTGGTAACAGAGACACTGCCTGTGGAGCACACCTGAAAGCAGCACAGCTGGTACAGGCAACCTGTGGAGCAGGCATCAACTTGCTCTGCCAGGGAGCAGTACAACCCAAAAAATCTGCCAGTGTCATATACATTGTGGAAGAAACTCTGGGAGCACGTTAATTGAATCAGAAAGGATCTATGTCTACTCCTTCACTCTCTAAGTATGCACTTAACATGCACAGGTAAGGATTCCACACAGTTTCTATCCAAAATTTAGACTGATAGGGCCATATTTTTACTATTTTACAGCAGAAATCACAAGTGCAGGCTTCTCGGAAAATTCCTAGCTGAGCAAATGCAGGGAAATGGCTCCCACCATCTTGCTGCTCTCCTCTGATCTTTCAGCTAGTGGTCTACTGAGCCAAGGACAGACACAAAATAATCTACATCTACTCGTGCTGTTCCACCGACTGCTCCTGACCCACAGTTTATATCCAAGGACCTAGCACAGCTCCCTTTTCTCATCTGAGATTTGATCGTGGTGCATCTGGGTTGTGTCATGTTATTTTTTCATAGCTTTGCTTTTCCTACTTCATCAGCTTTCATCAGGTGCCTGCTCAGGTTAATGTCAGAAGCAATGGAATAATGTCACATTATGACATTTATTGGTATGATGCATCTCCGGAGCCTTGAAATGAAGTTCCAGATCTGAGAAAAAAATACTTTCTAGGGGAAAAGAGGAAAGGAATCACTACATTAGAGGCAGCTCCAAGGCTGTGATTACAGAGGAAATGCTTAACGTGAAGCTTTGTGCTTTATTTTCTCTTCACAAAAAAAGCCTACTTTGCAAACATGACTGGAGCTCTGAAAGCCAAGCTGGGCTTCATGAACACATCCTTACCAGCAAACAAGATCCCATCAGACAAGCCATGGGATATCTGTGACAGCCCATGGGCCTTCATAGTACTTCCCATGAGCAGAGGGCAGTTTCTACACAGGACTTAGCGAATCACTGTCTGCAACAGGTGCACAAGAAAAGGATGAAACATTGCTTGTTCTTTGTTTAGCATTTGTGTGCTGGACAGGAAGGAGTGAAACAAATTTGATCTCTGATTTGCAGACGTGACTTTAACACGTAGGAATTGATAAGATCTTCCCATCAGTACTTAGAACTGACCCCAAACTAAACCTTCTGGGAAGTTCTAAGTCCATCTTAGGATGAGTACTTCTGTATGACTGTCTTTACAACAGCATCTGAGTACAGCACAGGGACAAGCCCAACTGTAGGCTACTGATACTACAAATGTATCTCAGCCTGTGCCGAGATACAAACCTAATCCTTCAGACATTGTGTACAACAACAACAAAGTCAAAAATAAATTAAAAAAAAAGGAAAAAAGTACATATAGTAGCTAATCACTGTGTGTCCAGAGCATCTTTACTGCTGATAAATTTGATGACAAGTAAGGAGAGTAAGGGTAGACCTCAAAGCTGGGCTTTGATTATGGTGGAATCCAGGACACATGTTGATTCTAAAATTCTCCGTGTTAGTGTCAGTGAGTGGATATCTGCAGTAGAATGTACCTGCTCAGGAAGAACACTCTCGAACCAGATCTAGCAAGATAGTACAACCCAGGCAGTAAAAAGGCATTCACTCAACAGGGTTTTTCTCCAGCATTTTAACTGCTAACTGGGGCTGGTGTTCAGAGATTGAACAGCTCTGAGACTTTCCTTCTTTGTAGGCATCTTACAGAAATAGCACAATACCAATCCTATTATAAACTAGTGTTTATATTTTGGAGGGTTTTCAATAGCATAAGACTTTTCCAAGAAGGACCAATGTTCTTGCTTACAACATCAGAGACCATGCCTAACAAGCACAAGCAAATCCAGAGGCCCCTTCCAACTGCAGTGACTAATAATGAGCAACCAGCACCCATACTGCTGGAAATACACCCCTTTTCTCAGATAGAGAAGAAATACACAAGGCTCTGATTATTGAAGTGGTTTGGACCTGCTTGTCTTCACACTCTCACCAAGGAACAAGAAACCTCACATCAGATGAAGCTGGGCATGACAGATGACAGGAGCTGATATAATCACAGAGGCCTGCAAGCACACCAGCACATTCTGATGATTCTCATAGATGCCTCACAGAGCTCTAGAAGAGGAGTCGGCTCCCAAACTTGTCAATTATTTTTTTAGCTGTATCCCAAAATCATTTCAGATTCCAAAAGTAAATAGGAAAAGCTCATACTTCGTTGATTTCAAAACCCAAGAGAGACAAAATCAGTGGCACTTCTTCCACTCTGGTTTCCCTGTTAAATATTTGAACCAAGATTTCTTCTGCTTCCTGCATGCTGGCTAGCAAGAAAAGAAAAATCCACAGTTCTAAAACTAAGCCAGCTGTTTGTGGTGAGGAGGACTCAGAGACACCATAGAGCAGCCCCTGGTTCTTCAGCTATGTGCTGTGCACGGCCTCTCTCAGATTCTTCTCCTTCACCTCTTCCTTCACAATTTTGGAGACAGTGCACTTACTAACTGCTTTTGCTAATGAAAAATGGTCGGGTTATATTCTATGGAGGTAGAACACAGGTAATGGAATAGATATTAGGCTCAAGGGTGAGGGTTGCCTTAACCTAGGGACTGCATCCAAGGCTTCATATCATAGCTTGATGATCTTTGAGGTGCGAGATGCTGGAGCTGAAGGCCCTGGACCTCAGGGGATGCTACCAGATCGCACAACACAGACTACGATAGTACAATCCAGTGGGGATAACAATAAATGCTGAATAAAGATAGAATAAGATTTTACTATTCCCTTAAGGTGAATGTAATAATTTTTTTAGCAAAACAGCTGAGACATACTAAAAATGTCTCCTATGCAATCGTGTCTCTTCTTTTAAAAATCTGGGACAAAACGAGGAGCACCAGATTGTCTCTTCCCCTTGAGCAGTTAGAAGGAAGCCATGCTTCCCTCCAGGAGACTCTGATCCCTGTTTGTAAAACACCAGGGAAAAAGAACCTTTAATGTAAATTAACATCAGCCGTTCTTGCAAGTTAATAGTTTAATTAAAGGAGTGAAAGCCTTGCATGGGGAGGCCTTGGAGAGGTGCATTGCTCCAGGATACGTGTGGCCTTTCCCCAGGTAACACAAGCGGATGAATGCTCCTGGCCTAGCTGAGCCCATGATGCCCTCCCTGCTCCCCCCTCAATGCTGAGGAGAGAGGTCTTACAACAGGGCTGGGCCATGCTTCTGACACATGTCCTGGTTCTGGATGAAGTGGGTGACCCTGACTACAACACTGGATGACCCTTAAAGAGTTGATTTACTCAGGCTCAGTTTCTGCCCAGACACTCAGCCGTGCCTTTTCCCACACATCACCTCACGCCATGCTGTGGGGAAAGCTTCAGCCCTGATCTCAGTCAGTGCATCTTTTATGCTGCAGGTCTAGAGCAGCTCCGCTTCCCCACAACAATCTGTGCCCAGTGCCAGAAGAGACCTGCAGCAAGGTATTTCTCATCTCTCAAGGCAGCTGCAAGGGCTAATTGCTTGACACTTGGCCGCAATGCCCTCTGGAGGATCAACGTGTGGCTCAGAACACCCATTACGTGGCTTATTATGTGGCTCATTATCAAGTTTAGTATTTACTAGACAAGAGAAACAGCCTGCCTGCTTACCATTACATTGCTCACAGCACAGGAGCAGCAAGGCCCTCAGTTTGGACCTGCCACAAACCCCTTTGTAATCCCTCTCCAGCTGCTGTCCCTACTGACACCCTGTTGCTTGTTCTAATAGCATCCAGCAATGGGTTGAGCCCTTACTTAATCAACATGCTTGTTACTGAGAAGGAAAATAGAGGTGGTTCCATGGGACACAGGCAAAGTGCTGCCATGTGGGGACTAGGCAAAAGACCAAGGGTCCTGTTTCCTCCTCTGGCTGGTGGGGCACCATCCCCTCTGCAGTTCCCTTTAGCTCAACACGTCTCCAGAATGCTGCACTCAGAAACCTGGTGGGTTCACTGCCACACCCACATGGGATCCCAGGAAAGGTAAAGGAAATGGCCTTCCCCTCCACATGCATTATTGGCTTTAATCACCCAGGCACGCAGGGGAAAAAGCATACAGTATAGCCATGAAGGGAACCTCATTTCATGATGCCTTTGGAAATACAGAAACCTGGGAACATACTCCATCCATCCTCTACAAAAACATGTTTTTGTCCTCACTTCTTCATCAGTGATTTCATGGTTTACTGCCCTCATGAGATAGAGCTGCAACTGCAGCTCCCTTGTTGGACTTCTTTGGTGGATGTGCTGAGACCTTAAGACCATTGCCAGCATGGGCTTAAGGAACGCATGTTCAAAGAAGGGAAAAAAAAAAAAAAAAAAAAGATATTATTAGAAAGAGCAAAGCCTCAATGAGTCCCATCACTTCTCCCAGCTGCTGCTGTGTCTAATCATCTTCATAGTGTATCAGGAAGTATGAAATTACCGATTAATTTTATGACTGTGATTTTCATCACAGAAGGTGGAGACAAAATATTCCTCTCTTCAATGCAGCTGCAGATTCCCTCTCGTTCTACCTTACCCCACATACTGCTGGGGAAACCAGCGATACAAAACATTGCAAACCAGGTCACCTCTTCTCTTTGATGAAAATGCGCAGACAAGCTCCAGTTCTTGCTACAGAAATCCCTTAGGGTGCTGAGATGCTGAGCATGGGAAGTTACCTTCACAGATTTCCCAACAGCAGATAGTGAATAAATAAGCCACGTGCACTTCTTCCAGGGCTCTGCTGCCTGGAAAAGGCTCCTGCAACTCTCAGAGTGGTGAGGGCAGGCTCTGAGCCAGGCCTCCATCCAAACACTTGCTCCCATCAGCTACAGCTGTCTGAGCACTGCACTGGCTTTGGCCAAGACAAGGATCTCCACATCTTGTAGGACTCGTTCAGAAAATGCACACTGCTGAGCTATGGATGACCTTCTTTAGCTGGTACAGAACTTGAGGTCAATCCCTCCTCACACCTATCCACACCCAGCAGCTCTGGTCCTCTGCCTTGCTACATGCTTTTAGAGAGGTGAGCATAACAAAGTCCTGATTAGTCCAACATTGCTACAGCACACAGGTGGAAGGTAGAGCTTCCCATCACTTTAGCAAAGTAGAGCAGATGATGAGATAAAGCCTAACTCTGAATATGGACTCTGTCCAGAGCATCATAGCTACCAATCCTCTGCAGAGTCTATCAGCAGACCTTTAATGACAACAGCTGAGTTGACGAATTCTGCTAAAAGACAAGATCACAACAAACAGGGCATCGACTTGGTCCTGACCTCGAACTAAACTGGAGCTGGTTGCAGTCCCAATACTAATGGCTCAGCCTCCCGAAGAGAAGAGGGCAAAGTGCCCAGGGACCTCCTGGTATGGACCTCCTCCTTCACCTGCCAGACATACAAGGTCATTGGCCACTCTGCCTCTACACTCTGCTTGTTTATTATTCATTTAAAGAGGTGTAAAGTGGATTACTTGGGCAGCAAGAATTCTCCAGCTTCCGTGGCACGGGATGGAGCTAGCAGCATGGGCACGTGCAGATGTACACACTGCTTGGTTTCCACCAGCAGCTGCCAAGCTGGGCTGAGCAGGTCAGAGAACTTGGATAGAGACAAACCCTGTAGTTAAAATACAAAACTAAACCAAAGTGTTATGGGCTAAGATGAAAGGAAAAGTAACTCCAAGGCCGTGAAGCATTAGTTTTGGTGTGGTTTTTTTTTTTTTTCCCCTTGCTTTAATGTGATGGATCATCTGATAATGACAGGCAACCGCTCTGACTGACGTGTACATCCACGATAAAGGAGAAAGGAAATTGGATCTGAGGCTCCATACTGCATTTTAGTGAGTTTCTGGAGTCACCAGAAAGGACTGCTTGGTCAGACTGCTAATGCCATCACATTCCCTGCAGCCACAGACACGCAGTTGTGTGTTCAATTTCCTGCCATCACTCGTCGTGTCTTACCGTGCAGCCAAAGAGCAGGATTGTGAAGTGTATCTGATCTAGAGACATACACAAGTTCGGCACAAGCTCTGGCTACAGTAGGAAATTGAACTGTTGATGAGAACTATTTTTAACAGGCACCCTCTCCTCTCCTACCTGCATATCCTAATCTGTTGTTGTCCAGGGCTTAAGCTTACACCTATCGTCACTTTCACCAACAAATCAGTGAATTGCTTTATAGTTGTTTTTTTAACTCAGCCTCTCTCTACTGAGAGGAAAGATCTCTCAAAGGGAATTGCAGCATTTCCTCCCTCCCATCCTCCACCTCTAGTTGCTTTGTGCCATCATGGAGTTAACACAGTGAGCAACAACTTTGCTTCCCTTTACTCTGACACCTTCTGCAGTCTGCAGGAAAGGCTGGTTGGTCAGCTGAAGGGGAATGGAGAAGCAAAGGAGACTGTAGCAAGACAGTTACCTTTGCTAAGATAGAGTGAAGACTCCTTTGTGTTCAGATACAAGATGAAGCTCTGCTGTAAGGACATGAGGAATCCATTCCTGTTGTGGGCTCTGCTAGGTCTTCAAGCAAAATTACCCTGCACACTCAATCTGCTAGGCAGGAGGCCGCTCATCCATAAGAACCATGAGACTTGAGGGGAAAACCAAACTCCAATGGAGCATAGGGCACTATGCACTGGATTCTACCCTGCTGATATTTGGAAGGAATGAAGTTTGTGAACCCCACATGGAGAAATGCATTGCTTCTGGTATCTCATCCTGAGCTGAGTACACACAGCTCCATGTCTCAGAGATTTCAGAGTCCCGACTCTTGTTTGCAGCCCTCACTTGTCTTTGTACCACTAGAGTACAGCCCAGATCAGTCAGATACAATGAGTTTTGCCCAAGTACAGCCAAATGCTAAGCAAAATACCCAGGATATTTCATGAAAACAATTAATTTATTTTACATCTATGGACTGGACAAGCATCTGCCCCTGCATGAGTCTAAACTGCACTCCCACTTTTGGAGATCTGCACTACAGCCCCTTGAAATGCCTCCCTAGCTGAAAAATTCACCCAGCAATAATATCACTTGTCTGACTGGCCCATCAGGCAGCAATGTAATAGACAAGATATTGATGTAGCAACCTGATGTAATCAAGAGCTATAAAAGGCAAAGCAGTAAATCATTTGGATGCAACAGCCTGCGCACTTAGCTGTTCTTTATGTTTTCAAAAGCATTCAATAAACAAAACTGCATTTAACTATTAACAGTCACACAGGAATTTTCCTTTGCTAAACTCATGCTCTTGTAGACAGAGATAGTAGCAGGGAGGGAAACATGGCAGGGAAGTAAGTCAAGAAGTGTCCAGAATTAAGATTTATTTTTCTTCCCTATAGGCTATCTGAAGCTTACCTCACAGTCAAGCACAGCTCATGTAAAAGGCAACTCTCACTGCTCCTGGGGTGATGGAGTCAACCACATCCTCCCTGGAACTCAGCGCTCTTAGAACTGAGCATCAGGCACGCTTCTAAGACCTGAAATGAGAGCTGCAGCACAGACAGCTCTGACAAAAGCCTGCACAACACTGACTGGAAATGAAGAGTCAGGTCTGTCCCTAACACCTCAGTTAGGACCAGGACCTTGGCAAGTTGCCAGGCAGAGGTGGATATGCTGATGTCTGTGTTCTTCCTGAGTGAGACCCGCTGATCCCCAGAACTGTGCATTCAGGGAAGTTGGAGAAATGCACACGAGTGGGACTTCAGAAGAGATTCCTGCTGGAGGACCATCTCTGCAGAGTAGAAAAACGGGTCACAGTTCCCTACCTGCCAAGGACTCAGTATTTCAGCATACTCATGGAAAAAAGCCTCCTTATAGATTGCAGGTATGGAAAAGCACTTTTTTTATTCCAGCCCAGGGGACAAGCATTACTTTTCCTCCACATCTCAAGACTCTGGTTTCCAAAGAGCAAATCAGTCAAGACATACAGAAGGTAAATATGATCAATAATTCCTATCAGTTTTCAAAGTGACTAAAGAGACAGCTCAGGAGCTGGAAACAGCTGTAGATCAGGCAAAAATGGAGACACTTTCTCAGCTGCTTCTGTACCAAAATTCCTGAGAACCAGGAGATGACTGAGCTTTTCTTTGCTTATTTGGCCTCAGCAATAAGGCAAATTTTGAGTCTCAGACAGAAAAGAGTATCAGTACTTCAGGTTTCTTTACAAACCCTTGACCATCTCATCATCAGCCTTCCCCAGCAAATTTGCTGCAGGTGAGTGCACACGATGAAACCTGCCTGCAAAACCAGCTAGGTCTCACAGTGGGTGTCTGGTGACAAGTGCCTCTGATAGCCGTGGAGCTGCTTTAACTTACCCCAGCTGAACATTTTCCCCATTGGCTGACATTTAACTGCCCTGTTTTTTCCAGAATTTTTCAAGAACTCAGACACTCAAGGTGACTCATCCCCAGCTAAGCCAGAGCAAGCAGGAGCTGTCACACCGTGCAATGCTCTGGCTGCCCAGGGGGGCTGTCAGTAATGCAGAGTGACCAGATCCTCCCTTGCCTTATTAACTTGTGTATCAGCCAGATATTGCAGGGCGTCAGTCAGGCTGGATGGACCCCTCCTGGGTAACAAAGACATGAACGAGGAGGAGCCCCTCCCTATGTTCTGCAGTGGGAGATTTATACTAATGCAGCAACAAAATTCAGTTAGGTTCACATCGAGCAGCCCAACTGACTTGCATAGAGCTACCCCAAGATAAATGGGAAGAAAATCCCTAATTACAACAACTTGACAAGTAACTTGCTCCTTCTCCCATCCTCCTCCCTTTCCTTTATATCTTAGCAGTCTCTCTATCAGCCTGCTCATGATTTTCTCTACTTTGCAGCATGCGTAGACTGAGGATTGATCTTACAACTGCGAGCAGAATTAGGGGCGGCAAAGCAGTAGTCAGAACAGCCTGGAGCAGGAGGCATGCGGTCAGCAGCATGTCCTGCATTGCTAGGCTTTGGAAACACACCCGTGTCTGCACACACCAAAGGTTTTTCCACCACGGCCCCCCTTCGTTTCCCTTCTGGTCCCACTGGCCCAGGCCTGGGCCAGCACACTTCTCACTAGGGGGCAGCAGGAGGCATGCAGAGCGGCACACAGCAGAGCCAGCTGTGAAAGATGTCGGGCTATCCCTCCGCATCCCCCAGATCAATAAATAGGTGCTCCCACATGGGGATGGGACAGAGCCAGCCAGCAAAGCACGGGGTTACTCCAGAGGCCTTAGGGCAGCACTGCCTGCCATTAATATTCCTGGCACAGCATTAAAAAGAGAAGCAAATGGGATGGGAGGCCAGAACGGCAGCCTTGATGTAGGGACATGAAAGGAGATATCTGCTATCAGATCAGAGATGAGGAGGCACCATGACAAAAAAAAAAAGAGAAAAAGGGTGGGGGGAGAGGGAGGAAGAAGAGCTACAGCGGAGGGTTCAGCTGCTGAACAGCCATATGATGGGCATGAATTTGGAAAGAGCTGCTGCTCCCTCAGACACATGCACTGCTCTGCCTCTCCCTGCTTTATTACAGTTGTAGAGGAAGGAAATGGGGATGAAGCTGTGCTCACACTTTAGAGCTGCTAAAAGCTGTGGAAAAATGAATTGAACACACAGGATGAATTGAACAATAGCATTGAAGTGACACAAAGTTTGTCACTGGCGCCTTGGGAGTGGGAATTACTCAGTGTGGGCAAGCTATCCTCTGTTTGAATAGCAGAAGCTGTATTTATAGAGCAGCTTGCTCTGAGAGGCAGCTTAGTCGTAGAAAACTGAATGCAGCTCTCATTTTGTGGGCCAGGAACCTTCCATGTTGGTATAGTGCAGCACAAGAACCTGCTCGTAAAGTACTTGGAACAAGTGCTTGGGTTCTACTTAAATACTAGACATACTGTAGGTGACACCAGTAAATTAAATTAAAATCAGATCAAGTTTTGCTAGGTAGATAATAAGGTGGGAGGAACAAAGCCCCAGAAAGCAGAGAGTGTGCACCAGTTATGATGCAGTTCATCTTCCCCAAGGATCAAAGAAGATCTTGCCAAAAACAATACAAACCACACCATTCTCCACTGAAATGAAACAGACTGAGAAGCACCACAGAGATGTAATTAGCTGTAACAAACAAACTGCTTTAGGACCAGAGGTGAAGAAGGAAAAATCCAAATAGCACTGGGAAGTAAGCTTTTACAGATGAAGGAAAACAACCATCAGTGGGACTTGGCTCGGGAGAGCTCCTGGGGGCTCAGTGGGATTTGAGGCCTGAAAGTACTCACACAGGCCAGCAAAGCTTGGCAGGAGCTAAGGACAGGGTGAAGTTAGGTTCCCAAAGTTGAGTGGTGGAAACAGCCCAAGATGGGAACAACGTTCTAGAACACAGCTACCTTTTTGCAACTTCAGATTTTTAAAATAATACTTAATATTTTTAATTGATCTGCTTTACTTCAAGCAGGACTCTTTGGCCTGGGGCAGGATTACACTCCATGAGCATACAGTGTGGTTTGTGCATGCAGACAGCCTGGAGGAGGCACAGCCCTCTTTCAAAATTTCGTGATGATGCTGACTTCAGACCAAAAGAACCTTGAACAATCCCCTGTGCTTCATTAACACAGCTCACATGCCAGACACTATCTCTTCTTGCTCCACTGAGGGTACTCACATAGCACAGGCTCAAGAGGAACAAGATCTGCTTCCTAAATTTCACTACAGCTTTTAGCTTCATACTGATGAACCAAAGGAAAACTCTTTGCCCAAAGATGCCTTTTGAAGTTTAGGAATGGAGTAATGAGGTAAAAGGATTTGAACAACTTGACCAGCAAGTTTGTTGTTTGTTCTGGTTGTATCAGGATACATGACTAGAGCTTTTTCCAGAAACCAAACAAAGGTTCATCTCATTTCAGTGAGACAGGTATCACCCTGAACTCTCAAACCCACTGCCTGGCCACCTCTGCAAAGTAAGTAGAGAAAGATCTGTACATGGGAGCAGGTCCATGAATGGGTTCTGTTTTCCCAGTACATCTCATCTGCGGTGACACCTTGCTGAGCCCAGAGGTGCAGGTGTGGGCACCACAGGCACCAGTCAGAGGGGAAAAGGTGCACTGCAAACAGACCTATAAAAGAGAGCAGGCAAACGAAAATGTGAACGTGCCTTCTCTGAGCTCTGGCAAATTGGCACTGAAGAAGAAGCATGAGTCATTAGAAGTAAAGGATAAACCTGTCTCTTGTATTTAAAATCATACAAATACTGAAAGTTCTTAGCTTCTCAACCTGCATTCCCCATCCTTACAAATACGGTTAACGTAGACATAATGTTAAAGGCACAAGAGGCAACAACAAGTGGAGGCCACAGCGGGCAATCCCAATCCGTTAGTCAGACAGCACTCTCTCGTATGACGAGGCAACACACCTTCCACCTGGCATGCTCTCATACCTTGGCCAAGTACTGCCTTACGACACAAGAGGAGCTAGGAACATCTTCCTTACAGAAGTGTTCTCTGGGAGGCACCAACACCGAGGAGCTAGCTGATAGATGAGGACATTGTTTGCTGATATGATCAGTCCAGACCCATTCCTCCTCTGTACATCTCCATGCATATCTGCCTATTTCAGTTCTGCAGATGGGTGTCTCCAGCACAAGGCTGTGGCTTCAGCAGCTATCAGCCCTTTGTTTGTAGCCTTCAATACTGGTTTACCACAAGGGAGTGGCAGCTTGCATTCCCAGTGCTGTCCCTCTGGGATGCTGATAGCAATTTGGAGAAACCACTAGAACCACTAGAAGGGGAGATATGCAAAGACTTCACTCTGCACAGCTGAGCTTGCTAAACATCAAACCATTCTTGGCAGGACAGTGATGCTGGGAAACAGCCCCACCAACAGCTGGGCTGAGTGTAGATGTGGCTGGCTCCTTCCAAACCCACCCTTGGAGGGAAAAATCTCTTAAAGAATGGTCTGGGTTTGGAGGACATTTCGGATTTGTGCCTGTAGAGCTCCTCCAGTTCTATTTATACCACTGCAATGTTCCTAGATTTTTGCACCCTATGGACTCCCATCCTGTCCCTGTTACTTTCTGATCCCAAGGCTGGGTACACGACCTAGGCAGAACTACGCAAGAGCCCAAGCAATAGTTGGAGAAATGGAAGCAGGACAGCAAGCAGGCCCTACAAACTGTTATCTTTTAGTACATAATTTCTAATTACATACTTAAGTGAAGCCTAGAGTAATTTAGTAAGTTAAGCATGTAATTCCACTTTAAATTATGGGTGATTCCCTAAAGCAAGTGCTTATGTGTGCCTGGGGCTACTCCCTGAGTGCTGCAAGGCTCCCTGGGCATCTGAGAGGTCACGCTCCAGCCACCACATCACTCTGCACACCACCAGACTACAAAGCCTCACTCCACGCTTGTGTGACAATCCCAAGTCGCCCAGAGAACAACTACTTTTGCTGTAAGAGGAGTTGATGGGAGAGAGATGTAGCCTGTTGTGTCTGGGGGCTGCCTGGCCCTAACTACACACTGCACCAGGCAGCCCAAGAGCCCCCAAGGAGCCCTGCCCCTCTCCATCTGCCCGCACAGCTCCAGCAGCCAGCTCACCTCCTCTCACCCCGCTGCACAGCTGTGCTGGAAGGAGCGCATAGCACAAACCTGCCTGCTTCCTAGTTTCAGTATCTATAAAAGGAGGTTAAAAATAGATTCTAAAGGTGGCTGTCTATCTGGAGATCCTTTGATGAGTGCTGTGCAAATACAAGTTGTCGTCACTAACAGCCAGGTAAGATGAACAAAGAAGTGGGGGAAGACCTGTGCTCAGCCTTTTGATGGGTTTGTTGTGTGGAAAAACAAAGATCTATTAAAGATACCTTTTGCTGCTCAGAGAAAAACAGGAAACAGTGCCATTTATTTCACTTTTCATCACGCATACCTCAGGTCTTTGGGTTCTCCAAAGTCCTTCGGATCATCAGCTCATCCACAGAGAAAGAAAAGAGGAGGCAGGAGAAATCAATGTGACTTAACTAATTTTACGGGTGGCTGTCATGCAGCTGGAGGTAGCGTATACATTTGACTGAAGACTTGGCAAGCTGGAGAAACATCACACTTCAGCTGGTGCCAATACAATGGAGAACGGATTGAATATAATGCTCAAGGGAAGAATGAGAAAGAGGTAAGGGCTGTCAGCTGCTCTTGGACACATGGAAGATGCTCCCAACAATAAAACCTTTTAAAATCCTTCCAGAACTAATTTCATACCCACTCGAGGAAGGCCACTCCAGCCAAGGTGAAGGCAGCAGATCAACCTTCCTTAAGCAACTGTTTCCTCCTACTTTGTTATCTTCCAGGATGAAAACATCCCAATGCACTGAAAGAGTTGTGCAAGGTGCTCCTTCGTTTCTTACTGCAGATGCCAACACACCCTGCCAGAGCTGAGCCAGAGGCACGGATCCAACTTGGGCAGCTGGGCATCTTCCTCCACTAACAGACTAACAGCTCAGGCTGGAAGGCATCTCCCCCCAGCCTTCCCAGAGCACATCACTAGAACATGGGACTTAGCACATCACATTTTCTGCATCTCTACACCTAGGAAAGATCACAGCTATTGCCAGTGATTGCAGTGATCTCCTTTCTACTATCAGCTAAAAGGGACATCTAATGGCTCGAGCTGCTTGCTAACACCACCAAGGAATTTATCTGGTGCAAAGGATCATTTCTCTGGGCATTGCATAAGTGCAGAGAACTAATTTTTACCCCTTGCCAGCTGGGAAAGCGGTAAGAATAAAGGGTGGGAAGAAAAAGCAATTACCCCCCTTTTTTTCTATTTGTATGATGTGATTTATCCATGATAAACAGAGGGAGACCATGACAGACCTTCTGTACCTCTTTTATACTTCTTAGGAAGTAGGAAACAATTTCTTTCAAGAGCAGCAGTCAGTGATTTCTCCAAGGTCAACAGTCAGTTCAACCTAGACAGCACAAATGCTCATTGGCATTTCAGAGGTGAACAGCAAATAAACATCAGTTGTTGAACAGATTCCCTCCTCTCTTCCTTGTGCTAGATCTGATTTCTCCTTACGGAAAAAGTTAAAAGACATAGGTATTTCTAAGTAGCTTCCATTGAGCTACATGGTGTCACATTGCTGGGGCTGCCTTACTCTTTGGGCAGGACAGGGAATCACTCTGGGGGAACATCCCTGGATGTGTACAAGGTCAGGTTGTATGGGGCCCTGGGTCGTCTGAGCTGGCAGGTGGCAGCCCTGCCCATAGCAGGGGCTTGGAACAGGATAGGCTTTAAGGCTCCTTCCAACCCAAGCCATTCTATAATTCTGTGATCCCAGAGCACTCTGCCTGTGCCAGATGTATTCTGGTTGGATATTATCTGGAGCGCACAGTCACCTGGAAAGAAACGCAGAGATGCATGAGGAAGTAAGCTGAATGCAGCTGAGAATCTGGGGGGAGAGGGAGATGCGATATCACTGTGCACAGCTCGCGTGCAACTCAAGTCAATCCACTCTGGGCATGACATTTCTCCTGGTAGAACACGTCCTCTCCCCACTTCCTCCGCTCTAATACACTGATGCCTTCATTTCCAAAGGTGACATGATTACAAGGAATGCTAAAAATACACATGGGCCTTCGTTCTCTCCCCCACCTCCCCGCCTCCGGTAGAACAGAATTTCCAGCTTTCGTGTTAGCAATCAAACAGTGATTTAACCTGAAAGGTGTTCTGGGGGCCAAGAGCATTCATTTCTTTTCATTATGTCCCTCCTTTATACAACACAACGTACCAAGGCTCACACAGCCCAGCCTAGCTCTTTGGATGACTACCAGCCCTTTTGCCCAGCCAAAGGGAAAGGATACCATTCCCTCTTCCACCCTCCAACATTAACCATGCCCTTCTGCACAGAAAGAGCTCCAGGCTTGTACAGTTCAAACGTGGCCATTTCAACTACTCTTTGAGGCCAGTACAGCCTTTTCCTTGCCAAAAGACCAAGGTTATAGCAGACATAGAGTAGGGCTCCATCACATGCAGCAGCCTGATGCTCCCTCAGAACATGAGCCACTCAGTGCATACATGCCAGAAAAGCCCTGCCAGCTGCCCGGGGGAGAGGGCCTCAGAAACCAGACAGAATAGCACTTAAATACAGAAGACCTTAGATAACAAGAAGGTGATTATAAAAATCCTCAGTTTGTCTTGCTCCAAACGTTCAATGCACTTGTAAATCTACAAAACAAGAACGAACACCACATTCAGCCCATGGATAAGACAGACTTTATGCAAGCAAGCTGCTCAAAATGATGGGAAAATAGTTAATAAAATTACAGCTTATTCATAAAATTAGATCACTATAAATTTTCGTTGCTCCAAATGCTTTTACCTCACATTTGAAACATTTTCTTTCTCTGCTGAGGTTTGAAAGACATACCTAAATACTAAGTTACAGTAATTCCTGCTTGTGTGTTAGGTATCCAAAATAGAAGCTTTAATTACAGGTTGGAAATGCTATAAATGGCAGGCAATAGATCTCAACAACAGTGGATCAAAAGGGAAAGAAAGCCAGCAACATGGTTGTTTTTGTATAAAACCAGAGCACATTAGCCTGGAACAAGTCCTCAAACGCTAGACAGAATTTTACTTCAAGCAAAATACTATGCAAAAGATTTATGACTTAGGAAGATTAAGAAAATGCAATCACTTCTACTTAGGATCGTTGTCAGCATCACAAAATTCAGGTACTGAGACTTTTTCAACGTTCTTTCAGAAAAAAATGCCCCTTACGCCTCTAATTTGTTCACAGAAGAGCTACGTGACTGAAAGGTACTTCTGTCAGTGAGCGTCTCAAAGTAATCAATTTCAAAATTTAATAGGAGAAATCGATGGTTGAAGCATTCCAGCACTTGTTTTGGGGTCCATAAGTTTTTTATTTATTTAAAATCAAGTATTTACTTAAAATCTCTGGATGCTCTGCAGCAGCGCGCACATCTCACGGAGCAACTTCATTACAAAGTTAAACACAGGATATCTTTCCGTACAAAAATAGCACACGCACTTTATGTTCTAGTTACTGATCAGGGATCGTTTGAGTATGAAATTTGTACTAAAGGATAATGAGTTATTCCCTTGGGAACACGGAAGCAAGCTGCTCTGTAAACCCAGAAACACGAGTTACCTCTCAAAAAAAAAAAAAAAAAAATGGAAGACTGCCTTCTGAATGACTGGTTCATTACAGAAACTAATGATTCGTTCATTTTAAAAGATGCACACAATGACACACTCACATGTGAGCCAGGCTCACTGCTACACGCCAAGAGGAGGCTGTGCTCCCCACAAGGACAGCCCACTCCTTTCAGGTCTGCACAGGACTCTTTGAAGGGAGACAGAGACTGCATGCCCAGGGTATGTGGTTTATTACTTATCCCCACCTTTCCTTTTTTTAGTAACAAGATGGTCACCATATCATTTTATGGTTTCTTCCAGAGATAATACGTATGATTTTCCTGTTCCATAAGTGACTGAGGGATTACTTGGTAAAAATAAAAACCCTTGCATATTGCAATTATGCTGATGCAACCATATAACACATTCCATATAATCCCTAAGCTAGATCCCCTGCAGAAAGCAAAGCAGGGACTGCTCTGAGCAAATTCAGCAGAAAAAGTTGCACAGATCTCTCCCAAAATCTCCTCTTATGAAGATCAGGCTCCTGAAGCCACATCAGGATGAAAAAAAATCAGGAAGGAAGGGATGCATTATCTGGGTGATTCCCCAGACCTTGACAGAGGCACCACCTCCAACCACAGTACCCAGCATGCGTCATAGCTCTGGTGGGCAGACATAGAAACACCCAATGTCCCAACAAAATCCAAGCATGCAAGTTTTTTGGGGGGAAGGAGGGGGGGGGGGGGGGGGGAAAGGTTGTTTGTTTTTTAATATCAGGGCCATCAAAACCTTCACTTTGTTCTGCCTGCCTCTTTTTTAATTGCAAATTAATAGATCTGTGTACAAAAGCCTGGACTGGGTGAGTTCTTCATACACTGAGCCTGGCTGGTGATTACAGTGTCCCCTGTGGGTGCTTCAGTTCGGATTTCAGAAGTTCAGGAACTACCAAAACTTGAAAAATATGGGAGTATTACCACTGTATTATCATCACAGCATTGTAAGGGCTTCTTGGGTGAGATGGTTTTTTTGTTTTGTTTTGATTTTTCGCCTGGTCCCAGAACCTCACCAATGGACGAACACAAAGTCCTCAGGAGGAGACTTACCTGAAGCGTTGACTTCTTAAAAAAATAATAACAATTAAAAATTTGACTTCTAAATCTAAGTCAGGTCTCCTATGGAGCAGGAATGACAGTAGTTAGAGATGGAAAAGAGCCAGTAAGTCACTGAGCCTGGACTGCTGCAAGTTCCCAGAGACACGCCAAGGACATGTCAGGACTTGGCCTGGGACTGCATGTGATCTCAGCCAAAAGGGCAAGAAGTGGCGATGGGATGAGGACAAAAGCGATCAGCAGCTGCCTCTGCGCACTCTGCCAAAGGAGAGCCAGGGCAAGCCTCCTTGGAACAGAAGTCAGAACTTCTCAAGTTAGGCAGATGGTATTTGATCTGCTCTTATTACATAATCCTGAAAGGTCTGTACCCAGTTTTCTACTGTCCTAATAACGCTGTTTTGCATGTTACAAGAAACCTCAAGCAGCATCAATAAACTATTCTCACAGGGACAGTTTGCTGACACACTCTTCTTGCTTTTGCAGTACACAAGGTTATCTTTAATGGCAGAAAATATCTTTTTATTGTTCCCTGCTGACTTGGTGGAGATAGATCCACTGACCTTACCGCCTATGCAACTTGTAGTCTAGCTGGAGGATGTTCTAAGCAAAACTTTTGCTCCTAAAGGAGGCTGAGTTGTCAAGAAGCTCAGAGCTTTTCAAAGAAGAAATTTAAAGTAATGTCAGCATGCTCTGATTTTCAAACTTCATTCGGAGCCCGTAGTCCCATTCACAGGGCCCCGAGTTCATGATTTTGTTATTAGTTCAGCACAACCAATAAGCATGTTTGCACTTCACAGGGAGCACAGAGACCAAAAGGACTTTATAACAAGTGTGCAATTTCAGACTTTTGCACCAAGAATACACATTTGCATGGCAAAAAGCATTTGCAGTGGGGTGGATAGCCAAATAGCAGTAAGACTTGACCCCAGATTGGATGGAATATAGTTACATCAAACATACAAACACGAGCAGACTGGAGTCTTTCCACGCTTGAAAATCACTTCATTGCTAGACAGGTATTCTGTTTATGAAGAAGCAGAACTGCTTCTGACAGGTTCTTGGCGATACCAGGTAAAGTACTTCTGGGTAGGCCAATAAACATAAACAAAAAGGAGACTGGAACTCACCCAACTGGTGAAGGGGCTCTCTAGCAATACAGCACTCCTCAGGTAGCAGCCTAGGTACAAGACGTGCTCTTCCTTCAGTGGCTGGCCTTTATATGAGCGCAGGGCAGCTCCCACCTGAGTCCACTCCTTTTGCCCATGTGCAAAGCACAGGTGCAAGCAATGTGCCTGCGCTCCCTGGGCCAACCACACACTCCTTCACCAGGTGCTTAATCACCAGCTCAAGCCCTGACCTAACAGTTCCCCTCTAACAAGTCATTTAAAATGATGGAAAACATACACCTATCTTTTACACACGCGTAGTGCCCTTTTGAGACTATGAAAAATGCTGGATTTCTTCTTATTATATTACAGCATATGTGAATTCTGCTTGAAATACTTAATACAAAATGACATAATTTAAGACAAAATGAACAGAAATAAATTTAGGTTGCAGTTTTAGTGAAAGGAGGAAGACAGAAGGACTTGTTTTCAGACACAACATCTCAGCTGACGTAAAAGCCACAGTATCATCAGCCAGGAGAGCAGAACATTGGAGACAGTAGAGATAAGGTCTTCAAAACCCCTGTCAACTGCAAGCATGCAGCTTACCCTGTGCAGTGTGGGGATAACACTCCTGTGCATTGCCACAGCGTGTGCAGCTACACACATACAGTGAGCATGAAAGACACAGATTCACCAATTAACTGAGGAATGGACTACAGCAGTTGGTTCAAAAATGTATCAGAGAAAAATAATCTATCCGGTTGATTAACATTTAGTAACTTGTTCATTGAGAGGAACCTCTGTTGTTACATCACTCTTACTGAGAATATTTTCTGGGGGGGAAAAAGTTTTGGAAATTGCTGAAACGTTCTGTGTTGATGTTCTTTTGAGCGAAAAATATGCTTTTAAGACCAGTGGCTTTCCATTACTGAAGTTAAGCTCCCTGAGAAAAAAGAATCAAGAACAGGAAAACACAAAAAGCAAAATAAAACATCACTGTTTACTCAAAATCACTTATAAAACCACCGCCTTTCAAAACACAATACCTGACTTTTCATTCTGACTTGAGACAAGAGCATTTTTAAGCCCAGAAGTTCTTCCTGAGACAGAAATTATTTTCCTTTTTCCTCTATCCAGAGGGATCAGTCAGAAACACTCTGTTTTCTAATTCTATTTTTGTCCCTAAGCTTTTCTTCTTTCCACTTCTTAAATTATTTTTTCTTAGTTTCTTTTTATTTTCTTTCCTTTTCTGCCCTATGTACTGTAAAACAGAAGAAACTTGAGCTGGGAAGCCAAGATTATTTGCTCTTTCTCTCCTCCTTTCCTCTGTTATTCAGAGGGAGTATGAAAAGAGCTATATTAAGCTGAAATTTTATTCTGCCATCCTCTATTCAACAAAAGATAGTCCACTAAAGCCACTAAATCACAGATAACACTTCTCTGGGCAACATTATTAGGAGCTGACAGCTGGTGATGGATGAAGATCTCATCTTTTATAGAAAAAAATACATTTAATTTCCTTTGTACATAAAACAGAGAGCAAAGCATTGTGTATCTAAAGATAAAAAGAGACCCAGTGTATGCAGGGTGCCATACTTAAGGGGATACAATAATGGGGCTGTGTTTCAGAGCTTACATTTTACAGGACATCTTCAAATTAATTTAGAAACCACTATTCTTCAACTCTCAATAGACAGTGAACACTAAAAAAAGCAGAGGACATTTTGCGATCAGCTCCATTAGAAATAAGCAGCACAGAACCTGAGCTGTTACTTTTTACCAAGAACACTGGAAGAAAGGAGGAAAAAAAGAGAATGCATCTAGAGGAACAGACTGATGGGTTTCTCTCTGATTATTCCTGGGATTAAGCAAGACTCCTGGGAGCCACTGGGGCTCCCCAAGACTGATAACGGAAAGGATTTCACGCAGAACATGCACAGTAGAGTCAGTATCAACGCCAAGGATTTCATCTGCCACCTTGACAGATGGCTAAATGTTAAATTAAATACACTATTTGTCCATCAATTAAAGCACATGAAGCCTGACCCCAAGCATGCTGGGTGAAAGCACATAAATTTCTCCCGCAGAGACGCGTAAAACACAGTGCTGCCTTATTGCTAGTTTGTTTATTTTTTCCCTCAAATGACCTGTGACCACGACACATTCTACTTTTCACATTTGTAATGTATGAATGTATTTTACATGGCCTTTCTGCAGCACTAACAGCTGCTCCTTTGGTTGAATTTAATTTTAGCACACCTCCCAAGCAGGAGATGGTGCGGATGAAACTTTAATTACCTGTCTGTGCTAAGGAGGACTTTAACTGCACATGTTCAGCATGAAAATACAGTCGGTCTGATTCCAGCGGTAGGAAAGACTGCTTTGGTTCTCCTGGGGTAAGGAAGAGTTTAAGAAAAGCATCTGTATGGAGTTCTTGTTTCTATGTCCAGACTTTGGATGCGTCTGGCTGCAAGTCCTCATAGGAAAAGAAGGCCCAACAGTCAGCAATGACCTTACATTGAATATAAATTTGTAGTTAGCTAGGCTAAAATACAGGGGATGTTTACTGAGAACCTTACTCCAATGAAGGATGAAAAGAAACTTTCCACTGAAAACACTGAGGAAAAAGCAGTCTTTCCAAAAACAGAAAATTATGGAAAATTCTGTGCTCATATTCAGGTCATTTCTGCTTTCTCTAAGACTTTAGACCAACACTTTTTTTCCTTATTTTTCTCCAGTTCCCATAAGAAACATCGCTTGAATTGAAGGGTAATACTTAGGCTTTCCTCTTTCTTACAGAAAGAAAAGCCCATAGAAAATGCTGGAAATCAACATGCAGCTTCTCCTGGGCTTGTGCTGGAAGTTCAAACAGAGCAACTTAAAGCAAATCCAAGATCATCGAGAATTACAAGGATTTCAGAAGGTGAAACATACTGCTTTAAGTTTCACTTATAAACACAGTACACAGTGTACACGCAGTTAACTGTAAAACTTCCACAGAACGCTCACCTTTAAACCACCCCAGGTTACTGCTTCTCTGTGCAGAAATGGGTTTCTCCTGATGCGAGTGCTCAGCACTGTGCACGTGTTCCTGCCAACACCGATCAGTGTTACTGATCCTGTTTGTCAGGACTGCTCCCCACCTGCTGATGGGGTGTATCTAAGACAAAGCATTCTGTAGTCTGCTTTAAAAGTTCCACCACTCATCTCTCATTAGGTCCCTCAAAAAGTAATGCCTTCTATTTGTTTCCACGCAAACCACAACAGTTACAAAGAACACAGTAACACTATTTGATAGAGCAAATTCTCAGCTACAAAACGTTGTTTTTCAACACAGTCACCACCATTTGCCCATGAGCTGATTGAGATGCTCTTCATTTTGTGATATCACAGCTGCGCATGGCTGCCCAGAACAGAACTTTTCTTTTTCACTGCCGTCCCCACTGCTGAAACAGTGCTAACAGCTGGCAACCATCCAGCTGGACACTCATTGGTGCTACACTGAGCTCACAGATTCACAGGGCCTTAGAAAGGACCTCTAGGGACCACCTCTGCTAAAGCTCTCCTGATCCTGGAGACAGCTGTAATTCATCAACTCTGGACTCTCAGCAACAGGTGCTGGATGCTTAGATTGACAGATCAGGAACTTGGTAGGGCTGTTCCCAGGTACGCTAGAGATGATCAGAAGTGGCTTTCAGAAGGATAATTAAAACAAAACAAAACAAAAACAAACAAAAAAAAACCAATCAAAATAAGCATGAATCCCAAACCAACAAATGTTTGCCTCTCTGTGTTATGAACTACAATTCTCCTTATTTCTGGAGTGTCTTCTATTTCAGGATGTGTGACAACTTAAGAGACTTTAATAGTGTCTCTCAGTCTGGTACTTTCATAAGTATTATTTCCAATTCTGTTGCCGAGAAAAGCACAGCATAAAACATGAGGCTGTCGTCCAAATGCATGGCAATAAGGCAAAAATCCTGAGGCAGCTCTACCCATTTTATGAAAAGGACAGCTTCTGAAGCTGCCAAATGTCACTGCTGGTTTTTTTGTTTTGTTTTGTTTTTGTTGTTTTAATTCAAAAACAAATAAAAGGGGGTGGGGGGAATAAATGGGATTTTTCAAGTGGAAGATCACTAAATATTCAGTCCAACTGGGACTATCGCTTCATGCATACCTTGAAGAGAAGGGGCAAGTTAAAATGTTTTCCAACTGCATGTCATTTCTGTGCTAAGATAAGTCCATCACTTTCCAGAAATGTCATCTCAAAGGCAGTTACAAATATGCCCTTGGAAATTACAAGAAATACAACACCTGTGAAAGTGAAGTAGGGGAACACTGCAACCCACAAAGAAATATCAAAAGCCAAAACTGGGTCCTACATCACAACATTAAAAGTGTTCTCCACAGAATTAACTGCAACCACATTCCAGAAATGTTAAAATAAGATTACTGATCCCAAAATACCCCTCGTATCAATTTCCTAAAAATACATGGGTTATTTTCAGTGTGTGATTTGGCCACGAAGGAACGTGATATACATAAGGGCTTCATCAAAGAGAAATATCTTTTCTTCTTCCCATGAGGGAAGAGGTAACTTTTCCTATGTGCTGTTCTTAGAAAGCCACATGCTTATTTCAGGGGAGGTATCATACCTAATGTGTGCAAAACTGGAAGCTATTGATTCCTCACCATCTGCAAAATAAAGGTAACTTCAGTCAAGGCTGGGAAAGGAAGACACTTCCTCTGGAACAGACATAATGAATCTGAAGAATCCACTTAAGATGGGTCTATGCCATGCAACGTAAGGAAGCAATTCCAGTGGCCCAGCTAGCACCTTAGCAGCTGCCATGGTGCTAGTGTTAGTAGGAGCTCTAGCTCAGGGAAGGCTGTCACTGCACTTACTGCACTCTGAGCAATCAATCTTGCTGCTGCCAGTGGAGCTGCACCAGAATTTGAATTTAGGAGCTGAAAAGATGCTTAGCAAGCTAGGCAGTTTGAGTCGCTCCTTATTTGTGCTTATTTTATATCTTCTTTGCCCGAGAACATCGTATTAACTTCCAGGTAAAAAAGAATGTAGAAACAATGAAATGTTCCTTCTTCTCAGTTATAGCAAAGCTTAATGTCCACATATTCTTGGTTTTTATAATAATTTTATAATAATTTCCTTATAGCATATACATTTGCCTTGTCTTGTACTGCTCCTCTTGGTCCTCTCATGGTTATTTGCTAGCACATTTACTTAGAAGCAAAGGTACATATGGTTCTGCACAGGGAAACGCACAAACACACAGCTCCAGCCTTGTTCCAAACGAGATACACATTCTGATGGTCTTCACAGCTCTGTCAGGAGAAAACCTGCAGAAAACATGGCGAAGTCATTTTACTTACTGCTTTATGACTTGCTCCTCAAACTCTTCAAAAATCAAGGTAGATTTCTCTTCCTGAAAGACTGGACCTTATCACAAGAGACTGAAAAAACTACATGCTGAGAGAAGATTTACATGAGCACAAGGAAGCTACCCCTAAATAAAGTGTCCAAAGGGACATTTCGACTGCATTTCACAAATCCCCTGCAGAGAGAATAACCACACGTTTGTGAGTTCCCAAGGTTTTATCTATAGGCATCACTGAATACTCTGAATCCAGAATCTACAGTTAATTTGTGCTCTAGTGCTCTATTCCTCTGAAGAAGCATATCCTCCTCTAATAGCAAATAAACAGCAAAGACAAAAAGATGTTTCAGAATAATTCATCAAAAGGTAAGCATTTTTGAGCATGTGCACAAATATGCATGTAATCATACACATAAGATGCCCTTTACCACTACACAGTACTTCAGGAAGATGCTGCTGCAATGCTTGCTCACATGAAAACTGCACACATCTTGGTAACTTAAGCTGAGAAGCTCCAACACAAAGGTCTTGCCTGCATGCAGACACTGATAGTTAAACTAATAAAAAAATCAGCCCACAGCTAAATAAATGCTACTTGACCAATTACCAGCTGACACTCTGCACATGCTCCTGTACAGACAAGTTCCTGAAAATGAAACACAAGAACATTATTTAGCCAAAAACAAGCTCACTGTTTCCGAACAGTTCATATGCCTGTGGAGTCCCTGCCAAGCTTAAGAGCTTGAAGTCATGCAGGGGCTCTCCAAAGCAGCACTTATCTGGTCACACAGATCAAGATGACAGCACTGTTGTTTTCACTGTGGCACTGAGAAATGACTCTTGAAATGTGAACTCTTGCTGAAGAACCTCTCTTTTGAACTGTGGTTGTCAAAAAACAATGAAAAAGAAAAACTGTGATATTCCCAAAATCAGGTTTTTTGTTTTGTTTTGTTTTGTTTTTTAATTGAGAACTCTCATATACAGCCTGTGGAATTCTGTGCAAACAGAAGCAAACAAAGAGCTTCATACAACATAGTGCTTTTTGGTTTGATCTCGCATTCAGTTATATACATATTGGCTTGAATTGCTCAGGACAATTCCTCCATCCCAAATCTGTTCCTGATGCTGGTTTAGAACATAAGGTAGTCCAGCCTGAGACTTGGTTCCATAGGCAGCAAAGCAGGCTTGCTCAATCACTCTGTCTTGAGACGGGCAGCCTCTCGCCGTTGCTTCTGAACAGTCCTGGAATCTTCCCACAGCTGGGGTCCTCTGATGTTCTCCCAGTTATCCAAGTCAGATTTTTCCAATTTCTGCAGATAAACATCAAACAGAAGTGTCACCTTGAAAGCATTATGATTTAAAATATGCATTAATTTGAACTGTTTTCTATCTGTGCAAGACACAGCATCACCATCGGGGTGAAGAACTGTCATCCACCCTCCAAAAGTTGTTCAACAACAAAGAGAAATAATTTGGAAGTATTCATATAGCTAATAAATGATTAAGGTGGCATTACTGCCACTGCTTATCAACAGATAAGGAAAGGTAGAATAAGAAGACCTACAGCATCTGAACATGACTGAAAGCATTTCTGTATTCATTCTTTCTTCGCTCACCTTGTTTTCCAGATCAGTTCCTCATGTGCAAGTCTGCCTGAGTTGGGAACGATAAGCGTTGGTATAGCTGCATCACTTTTAGTGCTGACCTCAAGTATTCTGTCAGCACAGATACAAATCTTGCTGGAAAAGAGGAATCATCCAGCACTATGAGAGACAGTAACAGTGCAATTCCCTCAAATCCGTGCAGTTTTAAGTGGAGAGAAGTGCACGACGCTTTCTGCTGCCTAGCTTTGTATGGTACCCAATAGACACAGGCCTCTCACGAAGTCGTACACAGGATGTGCTTATTGGCCAGGCTGTTAGCATATACTTAAAAACTAGTTAGATTTTAAATGATCTCCTTACCTGTTCCTATTATCCCCACTCAGATGAGGTACTCACCACAGTCTTTATCTAGCCTGAGGGTAGAGCAAAAAGGAGAAAGAGGAGCCCCTCTAGCTTCACCCATCAAGTGCTGCTGTTGAGGAAGCTGCTGCTGTTGGAACTCACCTCCACAGTCTGGGAGAGATGCAGAAGTACCTAGCAGGTGCAGACCCAGAGCCAAACCCCACCCAATGCTCTGTAGATGACAGCTTGCTCTATCAAATAGTGCTACTGTGCTCTTTTTACTTGCTGTAGTTTGCACTGAAATAAATAGGAGGCAACGCTTTTGGAGCAATGTAGTTTAATTTGAGCTTGTAGTTTAATTTGCTTTAATTTGCATGCAAATACTAAGGGACTTTAAAAATAACTGCAAAACAATTCAACAGCTATAACAGACCTGCTACTATGAGTTCGTGTTATATAAAAGTTTTCTGCCACTTCTACAATTTGCAATAAGTTTTGTCAGATATCAAAAGAAATTAGGCAGCGCTCAACAGAAGATCTACGAGAACACAGACACAGCAGACTTTCCCAAGGTAGAAGCAGCTGAGTTTCTCATACAGTGGAGCTGGCATGGGTCTTTCTGAAGCATGGCCCTCACTATTTATACATCTTATAACTAGCTGCTATTTGATTTCAGCTGGAAGGGATCCGTGCTGACCTAGGAAGAGGGAGAAGGAGGGTGCTCAGGGAAGGGACGCATCATGCCATGCATCAGCAACTATCCACTCTGCAAATTCAGACTTTAACACCTGATTCATAGCCTTGTGCTTTAGCATATGGCAGGCCTGCTGATTTTATTAAGCACAGAGGTACCACACAGCTGTGAAGTTCTAAACTATTACCAAGGGTGCTCAGCTCCCAAAGTCCAAACAAGAAACAGCACTTAAAATATATACCACAAAGCTTGTAAAACCTGAAGATACACTATGTAAGTGTATCAAGAGAGAGATGCATACTGGAGAACCTTACCAAAAGTTTGTATTAATCTGCCCTGGAAATTCACAATGGCTTTTCAAAGAGTTTATAAAATCTTCCAATGGAAAGAGTAGAAGCAGCTGGAAAACACACTGTGATCTAGTGACAGAATAAAGCTACCACAGCTCTCTGCAGTAAATGCAATTGCCTCAAACTACAGCGCAGATGAGATGTATGTACAGTTCTTTTTTTTGTCAATTAAAACACAAAGAATTAAAAAGTCTACTGAATGCAGAAAGAAACATTTTTCTTATTTATTTTCTTTATATTTACATAAAAGGTAACTTCTTTCCCTCTACAAAGCTTCTTCAGACTACCCAAGCCGCATCACACTGTTAGAATACAGGCATGATGGCAGGGTTTCTTTCCAAATGAAGCGAACCTGACTGGACTGGTTTCATTTTTTTTTATTTTTAGACCCCTGTACTGTGCCCACCTGATTTCACCATAAAGATGGTAAGCCATCTCCAGCTTTTACTGAATCCATACAGTCTGGCAGTTTTAAAAGTGAAAAGCTTTTTTTCCCAGTCAAATGTACTAAATAGTCAATCATTGGAGACTACAATGAAATGTAATCAGATCAGACCAGCCCCACTTTCCCTGCTCATCTCAAATAGCCCCAGGGATAATGAAAATTAGCTGTTTAAAGTAAGATCAGTGTAGTCCATTAAATCTACTGATTCACTTCCTAAATCAGCTAAACTGCCTCTTAAAAGTACAGGACTGACAGAAGCTGTAAATCCAAGAAAAAATGCAGTTATGCAGGCAGGCATAGTGAACAAAAAAGAACATTCAACTCTTTGCAACACAGCTGACTTCTAAAACTTTTGTTAAACAGCCCACATGGCACCAGTGCACTGCAGAGGACAGAAAGAAGCCTTCACCTGTGAGCTGGTTCAAATATCTGGCTGGTTGGTTAGTAAGTAAAAGCCATAATCCTCTGTAAACCTTACAGTAAAATAATTTTTTTAAGAGTTTGAGTTCTACTCCTGCAGGATCGTTGTCAGGCCACAACAAACCCAAATTGGCAAAAATACGTGTAGAGCCTTGCTGCAATGATGGACTTAATTCAGAGTTGCCACTTGCAATAAACGTTTGGCTGTAGTCTGCTTCCTACATATGAAATCCCGTTTATTGCATAGCGCATTGCAATAAGTTCTGTGACGAGTGCCACAGAAAGAAATAACTCTAACTCAAAGAGACAATTATTTCCCATTATTATAGTAAGCAACCCCATTTGCAGATAAAAGCTTAGCCAGGGAAGAACATACTATGGCTGAGAAGCAATGAAAGAAATGCATTAAACTTGGCTGTTCTTGCTAGACTGTCAAAACAGCTTGAAGTCCATGAAAGATAGACTGAAGAGCTCCATTCTGACACAGAGATGCAGACGTGCAGAGTTAAGGTTTACACTATATTTCCTCCAGAGGGACTGAAAGCCTCAAGTTTATCATCACATTTCTCGGGTTTTATTATCATTTTTTCCACAGCATTTTTCCCAGAGCCATGTCTCTGACATCTCATTTTCATAATAAAATTTTGGTTTCACTCACTTTGCTTAGGATGCAACAAAATTTTATATTTAATTATCTGTGATTTAATTATCTATATTTAGCATCCCTAAGATTAAAAAGAGGTACCTTTCTTTTTTTCCAACTAGAGAATGTTTAGTTTTTGTATTAGTTATACGTAAGTGTATTAGGAAATTGAATGCTATGGCCAGAATATTTTTTGCTCAGTAAGGGAAGAAATGTGAAGTTTTTGCATTTAAGTCTCCACAGGTTTAATTATCTTTTTAGCTTTGCTGAAGACTGGCAAAATCCACACAGATGAAACCAACAGAGTTCTTGTTGCTACCTTCGGTAGGACCCAATGCTATTCACCTACAGCACAAACAATTAACTTAGCACGAGCTTGGTTAAGAGGCTCTTTCTACATAGGTTATTTTCCCCTTAGTTTGGACAATTCAGCACTGTGGGGCTGTGCCCCAAATCAGAAAAACTGAACTACACTGGGATATACTGTTTAGAAATTAACTCTATTTAAGCATAAGACTACGCAAACACTCCAACTGGCATGGCAGAAGGAATCGTAGGATTGAGAGTGAACAGAAATATCTTTAGTTGGCAATGTTGTAAAGGATTTGTATCATAGATGCCATCTATTTGCAATGCCAAATTGTCTATTACATTTTTTTCCCAATCTGAAGAATGAGAAATGCTTGCCTTCGTCTCAGAGGTATCATCAAGTTTAACGTTTGCAGAGTGCACTCATAATCTCGTGTGAAGATGCTACAGCGATACAAATTACTTAATAAAACAAACAATTAAGGTAGTTGGTTAGAACTATATGGTTACACAACTTTGCCATGACTTCCCCCTTTACTCTTAATATGAAAATCTTGGAAGTCACACTAAATCTCACGAAATAACTTGCTATGTATGCATCACACTCACACAGCACACACGATGGACTTCTGGGTTCAAAGAATTTACAGAGCGGTATGGATGAAGTCAAGAGAATTCAAGCTGCGTGGGTCATTTGCTTCATTGTTTCTTCCTTCATCAAAATTGAAACTCTGAAATAGTCAACGTATAAAGAACAGCCCAAGTTCTTTATTACACCTGCAAAATCAAACGTCCAAAATTCAGCAAATTCCACACTGAATTAAGTAATGAAGTACACTTAGCATGGATTCTACTTCCCTGGTATATGGAAGTCTTATTAAGCTATGGTTAACTTGTGCTTGGAAGTAAAAAGCTGCTTACTGAGGTTTATTTTATGAATTTACACTTCGGGAGACGTAGCCAAGCTGACAGCAGTGAGAAATTTCTGGATGTTAAGTGTCTTATCTTGCCAACTTTGCATCATAATGAACTCTGCAAAGGACTGTCCTGGTTTCTGCAGCAGAGCCCTCTAAAAGAGGGACAGACACTTGGGATGTGTGCAAGCTCTCTTTCAACTATTGAAAGCTGAGCTTGGCTGAAGGAGATCCAAGATCTTTTGCAGTGCAGAAGTGTAGTAAGAGCAACAAATCACTTCTGAACCCTCTAGGTCTGTGGCTAGGAGGTAGAGCAGATGCATTTCCACAGCTTGTCCCTGTCAAACGCCTGCTGAATTTTTAAGCTGGCAACACAGAGAAGGTTTCTTTCACGTATCTTACTTGGATTATAAATACACTTTCAAGTGTGAACTATTTTTTCACTATGTGTATCTAAAGTTTGGCAAAATGTATCTGTCTAACAATTACAAAAAAAAAAACAACACAAAACCTCTTGAACATCTAAACCGAAAAGCATTGTACAAGGATCGAAATACACTGGACTTACAAGTCACACCTGGTGTTTTTCCCTCTGAAGAGATATGAAAACTAGGCTTTTACAGGCTTCTTATGTGAGAGAAAAAAAAGCTGTAATGAATATCAGAGGGAAAGGGCTAAGAGACCACCAGCAGAAGAAATGATCAGGTGCTGTGAAACTGCGAAACTAACACCAGTGTGTGGAAATAAGAAAAGAAACAACTAGAATAACTATACAACAATAATGTCAAATTAAACTTCAATCGAAGCCTTTACATGACTGCCTCAAAGTAACACCCTCTTTCAAATCAGCAGCCAACTGCATTAAATAGTGTAGCTCTCCAAGCTCCTGATTTCAACCTGTGTCACACACAGCACCGCCCCTATCCTGGCCTCAGCCAGCTCAGGCAGCACACAGAGATGCTGTTCTTTACAACTTCCTTTCTCTTCTATACCTTCCTGCTGATTTTCAATACATCTCTCTTCCAGAACTCGCTTGTCAATTTATATGCTTAAGCAGAATGCTTTTCTCTTTGAAAAACTATGGCTTTGGTCAGCTGTTAGCAGAGCAACTTCAGTCCTTCCAGTCAAAAATAGTTTTTCTAATGACATCAATGGCAACTTTTGATTTGTGTTATTGGGCAGATGTTTGATGAGGACACTGATATGGGTGCTGGTGCCCCTCTGTACTGCCAAGGTCAGTAAAGATACTTCTCAGCAATACTGCTGACGGCATAGTAAACAAGTAGCTTGAAAATACACCATTCAATCTGTCTGTACCAATGGGCCCTCAAAATGTTGTACCTGAGAATGACTGAAGCACTTATCTGAATTTTTCCAAGAATAAAGAGGAAGTTTTAGGAGGTAAATTCTGGGGTATTACTTTGGTTGGAGTATGTTTCAGGTTTAAACCTCCTCCACTTTCATTTTTGAGCTGTAAGATGGCACAGTGAATGCTGCCTGCCTCAGTGACCTGCTGGGAAGATGCCATGAGAGGACGGAGCACCGCAGATCAAAACATTAACAGCATTTCATTCAGCCTTGTAACTGCTCAATGAACAAAACTCAACTCTAACCAGACACATCACAGTGCCTGGGGTTAAACAGGGAATGTGACCACTCAGTTATTAAGAACCTGATTATTCCATTAAAAACTGCCAGTATCCATGATCAGTCTCCAGCACCATCTCATTCTCCTGCTTGATCAATACGTCTCTTAAGACATACAGCATCCCACTCTTTGTCAGTAACTTGCAATGCACAGTATGTTTGTACCATTTAAGTGCTACATAAAGATGGTCTACAGTAATTTGAAAAGGAAGGAAAAAGCATGTGAGAACTGTACTAGCAACCTTCTGAAGTCTTTCAAACAGCTCGAGTGCCTACATGGGCATCATCTGGCAGTCACAGTATTCTTTGACTTCCAGATTCCAGATAGTTTCTAAGGAAGCTCTTATCTCAGTGACCTGGCAAAGTGGCTTTTTACTGGCCACTTCATGTTAGTTTTGCTTTCCCTTTTCTCTTTTTGTCCATTCCATAAACACTACCTGCTTTGCTGCATCCACTTCAGAGGCAGTAAATGCAAGGAATGTATAAAGCCTCAATGGCATGGCTAAATTCCCATACACTGTATTAAAAGCTGCTTTAGAGTTACTTCATACCAAAGATCTAGCAATTCCGCACTGGAGGCCCACTAATGACAGATGTGCTTTACATTTCTACATAGTCAGCTCCTCAGAAGAACACTCCCAGCGCTGCCTGGGAGATAGCTGCTTCCCCTAGGACCATAAATGAACAAATTCAGTTGTGCTGTGTGGATGTCACTTTCCCTACTCTTTAAAAAAAAAAAAAAAAAACACAAACTTTTGTTGACAGAGAACACACAGAGTTGGCCCTAACATGATGAGAGCTGCTCTGTTCTTCTGGGTTAAAAAGCCACACAAGGATGCAGGCAGTTACAAAGATGTCTATTTTGGAAAAAGGAGAAGAGATTATTTGTACAACATATGTGTACACTGCAGTCCAGTTTGCTGCCAGACTGCACTGTTAGCTGCCTTACTTTGGTTTTTACCTATGAGAAATCATCATCATCTTACGGGGCTAAGAAACATGCAGATGCAATACACATAAAGAAACAGTTCATACCTACTGAGAATCCCATGCAAAGAGATGCTATAAAAATGAGTAGAAAAAAAAAATTAGAGGACTGTTTGCAAAGATGAATTCCAGAAATAAGGCCAGGGGGAAGTGATGTCCTGTGAGCTTTCCTCAGGAGGTATGTGTCTCTTTCTGAATGAAAGCTTTCTCACAGCACCTCTTCCTAAGACCCTATTCCACCCACCACTAAATTCCACCTTTATCTGATTGTTGTTGTTTGTTCAGTTTCTTTTAATCACATTTTGAGGCACTAGAGCTTTGAGAGTGCAAGAAGGAGGAGAAAACTGCTTGGGTATGGATTGCATACACACTCAGAATAAAACTCCGAGTGCAAGGTATTTTTAACCAAAATCTTTCCCTTGTCTTGTCCACGGCAGTCTCTATGGCAAGCTAACAGCACTTTGTCCTACTCTACAAAACCAGAAGTGATGAGGACTTACAGTGAAAAGAGTCCCCAGTTCAGTTTACACTGGAGTAACTGAAATGCAAACAGCTTCATCCAGTGCTTGTCCAATGTACAACCTGGAAGACAGGCAGAACCCATGACTGTCTGGAGCAACTTTGCTTAACAACACTCTGACAAAGAAAAGATGGGAAGGGCTTAAAGGAAGAAGGAACAACATCTCATCTCACTTGGTGTCATAAACCAGCGTGGATTTTCTTCCCTGATATTTTTAACATCTCTTAAACAGCTCAAGATACATAGCCACTAGCATTTAGCTCACAGACACTGAAGTAAATCAATCAAACAGGCCAATCCATTAATTTTCAAACAATAACAACAAAGTCAGTAATCCTCTGGTATCAACCAGGGAACCAACAAGATGCTTGCAGATTTCAGCCTCTGCTGAATTATCTTCCAGTACAGTCCTCCCATCCGTACCTCTAATGTATCTACTGAATACTCTTAAGACAGTAAATACACAGGTTATAGTCCCAAACCACCCCACCATACCTCTGATTTTGATTTTTTAACTGTCCTGGATAAACATTTCAGCACTGCCATTGCAATACCTCTGCTATAATTCTCAAGACAAACAGTGAGATGTCCATTCAGAGCTTATACTGACCTTTATTTGATCTATCAAATTATGAGGAACAAAATCTGCAAACCACTCAGATACATTAAATCAGGAGTAGTATTCTCTAGACAATCACACAGCACTGTACTCTACTCACTTATCCTGTGCCAAGTCCAACAGTTCACAACCAGTTGAAGGAAAACTTTAAAATTTTGCAATTTAATGTTCTGTAAGCCAGACTTTTTTTTTTTTTCCTGTTATGTTCAAATGATGTTCCTATCTGTTAATAATGGCCTTTGTTACTATCTTTGTTGCACCAGAGAACTCGTCAATAGCTGGCACTTTCCTCTAGTGAAGGTATTTATATACAACCAGCGTTCCTTTACGCACTTTCAAAAGTATTCAAATCTTTACTTGAGGCATTTTCTCAAGCCCTAAGTGCACACATCCAGCCTTTTCTGCAACCTATTTGATTACTAAAGTCCTGTTCAAAATGTGGACATCAGAAGCGGATATTGCACTTGAGTATGAGCTTCATCAATAACACACTCAGAAGTAAAAGTCATCTCTTCCTACTATCTGCCATTCCAGTTTATATTTATAAAGTCTGAATTAGCTCTTTATGCCACAGCACCACTATAGAAGATCAATCTGAATTATTCATTCACTGACTCCTAAATCTTTTCCAGAGTTGCTGCATTTCATCACACAGTCCACTCTGACCTGCATTTCCATTTTTTTAACAGATAAGGGAGGCTTTTTTAACAAGTACTTCGCTCATTTGATGGGCCCCGCTTACCAAGTAACGCTGAAGATGTCCCAGCACCTTCCTGGCCACACTTTGACTACTTCAATACTTTGGTGTCACTTGTACATCAGTAATGATTTTACAGTTCTTTCCAGATCACTGAAAAAAGAACTCAGTATTGCCTAGATATGTCAACCTGTCAACTTACTTAAAAGAAAACTCTGTGATGTCCTTTTATCAATCTTCTCTACCTTCTCATTTACTATTTTCACAGCAATAATTTTACATTATTTAACTGTACCTCAGTTCCTGCTGGTTAAAAACATATCTGGTTTAAACTCAACTGATTTTTCCATCATAAAATTATAATTCTGTAGGTTATTAATATGTTCTTCTTAAGGTTGTTATTGGCTGTTGGGTTTTTTGCTTGAAAAACCCTAAACAACAATTCTTTATTTCAGGGTCCGATGTGACTGACTTGAAGCAGGATCATTTTTTTTTTACTGTCTACTACATCACTATTTTCACAAAAGTACAGAAACAAAATGTCAAAATAAGGAATGCAATTTTGGCATCACATTTAAACAATGACAAGGAATATATTCTGATTGTTAGGTATCCACAAAAAGTTTGTTACTCATCACCATAATCAGTTCTTCACCCCTTTCTTCCAGGGGGTTTGTTTAGTTTGTTTAGTCTTTTTGCACTTTCAAATACAATACTCTAGACTTTTGTCACAGGTCAAGAACTTGACATTTTTTACAGTGTGTTCTACAAGGCACAGCTCAGCAGCAGAACTACATTTCCATTAGTACCAGTGACACTAGTGGACAGAGCTGTGATTTATTAGGCAAAAGGGAGCAGCAAGGACTAATTGGCTGGATGAGGACACAGAAGTGTGTGAGAGGAATGCCTAAACAACAGAGAACACACGCAAAGGTAGCTTGTTCCTATGAGGTACAACCTCGTAATGAATGGCATTACTAACAGATCTGAGATACCAGAAATGCCGTACATAATTCAGATGCAAATACAATCTTGCTCAAATCAGCACACTTTCCAAAAACATTCCTATATGAATAAATGGTAAAGTTTGTTTAGTTTGAGGGAGTAGTAGTTAATAAACAAGATGATAAAAACATCTTTGTTAATTTTCTTGCTGTATGTTGATTGTATCTGTGATTACTTCTTTTCTCATCACCACCACATCACACTGAAGAAAAAGTGCAGACTTCAACAGGCATGAAATAGGAGAACTGTTGTTGTCGTCTGTAATAACCCAATAAAGGTACATCCTTAAGCAGAAATTATTACATTATAAAAGAATCCAGTACATATTCAAAATGTAGACTTTTGTAAGGGCAAGAAGACAACTTTAAAAGTCATTGTGAAGGGAGAGCAAAGGACATTTGCATGCATCAAGCAATCATGCTTCAGAAGAGCTGGCTTGGTCCCCTCAGTAACAGCTGCAGATATAATGCTAATAATATCATAAAATAAGGCTTCACATATTAAAACAGCAACTTTTTTTTGAAACTGCCCTTGATCTTTTATCACACCAAATTTAGAAACAGCCACCAGTGTAATCCTCCAATGTGACCTAAATATAGAATTAGATGTTCTTAAGAGCTGGACCACATGGGGTCCACAGAAAAGTGCTCTCCTAAATGTCAGCGGTAACTCAGTGATTGGTCAGATTTTGTCCATCAGAATAGAGAGGCAGTAAGTATTGATTAAAACTGTCAAATAGTGACAGAGAGGCCGTGAAGTACACGCTTGACTGCCGAACTGCTGGTGGTTCCGCCAGCTTCACTGAAGCAAAGAATGAGTATGCCTCCTGCCTGCAGTAAAGCACACATTGAGACTGGAGACCAAAACAATGATCTGGATCTCTTCTAATTATGTGGAAATTCACATCCATTTGTTTTCCTATACTGGCCTGCCCTCCCTAGAACCCAAGCACTGCTTTGGAAAACTTTCAGCATGAGAACACTCAGCAGTTTAGATTAAGAAAAAGTAAGATTGCTTCTGTCACTTCTGTCCATCAGGAAGGAACCTCATTACCTGAGTAGGCTTGTAATACGTTGTTATGCGGGCCACATCCTATTACCATTGATTTCTCCATAAAGCTGATGCAATTATGGCCATTTAAATATTACCCTTCAACTATTTACTTATCTTGTTGGAAAGAAATCTAAGCATATCTGAATACAGATCAGTTGATTTTGTGGTTAGGCAGCAAGTAAAATAGAGATGCGGTTCTTTTTATTGCTCGTGGTTCTTCCATATAAATGAATCAGAGTGGACACACTTATATTCTATGGAAAACGAGATGCAGAGTAATTGCAGAGGCATTCAGAACTGACTGGATTTGTATGTGTTGAGTTTCCACTTGAGCTTTCCACATTACTTAAAGATCAAAACTTTTTATTTCCCACACCAAAGAACACAGTTTGTTATAGAACACAGCTCCAAATTATTTTCAGTAATGGTAAAACATTGTCATAAGTCTAGCAAGTAGGCAGATGTTCTGCAAAATTGCATAGGTAGAAGTGCAAAAGGTTGAGAGTTCTTTCACAGATGAGTCACAGAAGAGTAATGTAATAGAAAGGTTTTATTAGCAAGACCACGTACCACCATTTGGACTCTTAAGTGTCAGAGCTATGGGTGCAATCAAGCTCTTGAAGGGCTTGTGACAGGAATGTTGAATGCCATAATCACCGGGAAGACCACGGCGATAGACAAAGTGTTAACTAGACATCTGATCTGCAATTTTAAAACATCAAAATTATCTGAATTAGCTTTATGCTTTGCTTCTGGATACAAGGAGCCTTTTTCCAGTTCTCCTAACAAGGCTTTCTGCAGACCTGAAGATTTATGAAACTCTAAATATTAAACTGGACAAAATAGCTATTTTGAAGCTCAGTAATATTTGTAGAAAATGTACTGTGGAGGAAAGAAAGAAATATTTCTCTATAAAATTTCCTGAAATAGTGAGAAAGTAATCACGATTGTTTGAAAGCTATACAGAAGTTTAAAAAGCGAGAAAATGGTAAGAGGCAGCACATCAAGTACACTGTTCAGGCTAAAGAGCATCAAAACTTATGTAGCAGAAGTGTTGACATATACACATAATCATAACATCTAAGCCCAGCATCAGCTCTACTTTTATAGACCAGGTAAACCACACACATAGTCAAATTTATTTGTTGGCACCTGGACATCAAAGTAAAGCTGTTTTCAGAAAGAAGCACTGCATGTTCAAAAATCTTCCTTTACATAAAACCTTATTTTTATTGAACATCAGTGAGTCCAAGGCAGATGGCTGATCTAATTTTAGATAGGGACAGACCCACCCCACCAGCAGCTAGGGTAATAAAGAGGAGCCAAAGTTATGAGCCCCAAGCAACAGATTTATTTTACCTTATATTCAGATTCCAACGTCACATTGTTCTGCTTCAATTTTTCCTTCAAAGCAGGATCAACCTGTAAAACAAATATATATATATTTATATATAAATATAAATAAAGTTTGCTTTTAAGATTTTTTTTTTAAATAGAAATTTAGACCTCAAATAGATCAGTACATGAAATCCCTCCTTTCCTACAAATATATGCTGTTTGTTTAGACAGTAGTATGATGAACTGGGCTGAAAAGAGACAAGTCAATAAACTTTCATATCAAACCAGAAGCACATCTGTAATTAGACCCATACTTGCACAACATTAGATACTTCCACCTGAAACTGTTCAGATCAACAGTTTTGAAGTAAATAAAGCCTTAAACAAACAAAAGAAAACCAACAAAGAAAAAACTGCTTTCATGTTACATATTTTACTCCTGAATGGTGTGTTCAGTGAACAGGCATACAACACACTCTGCTTTACAAAGTCTACACATAAATCAAATTTCCAACTTTCTGGAGAACACATTGCTCTTTCATAGCTTTGATTCTATACCAACAATGTTGGCAATTACTGCCAACCTACAGTTAGTCAAAGAACAAACCCAAGAACAGAAATATGAGTGAACAACAGTGGATAAATTTCATGCAGTTGAGCCCAGAGGGAGATGTGTTCATCCCTCCCTTTCCTAAGCCTTTCTTAAAAGGCCTGAGAGCAGAAACATTCTTCATCCTTAGAGAAAGCGTTTCGTCTTCTTTCTCCTCAAACAGAAATCAGCCAAATGTGCAGTACTCAAACACAGTCTTTAGGCTAATCAGTTAGACTATCAAATCTACCACGACAAATCGTTCTCATTTTTAGACCTTAAATACAAATGCTGTTAAACCAATAGATGTGTGAGGGGACTGGAAATGTGTTCAGTTCTACAGCTATGGTTCACTATTTCAACTATGAACAACTCAATCAACATAAATTGTTACTCTTAATTTGCTACTTCTTGATCTGATTGAAAAGTGCTCAGTTATCCTTATCATCGTTGGCTTTGAAAGTCTAAAATGAGTCTAGAAAGGAGAGAATACAAGGTAGACAACTTGCCTGGCTTCTACCTTCAGATTCCGCCCTATATTGGTCTCCTACACCGAATAAAAAATGAGATGCTATGTCTGTGCCTTGGTATTCAAGGCCTGCACAGAACTGCTTTTCACTGCAGACAGATTGCCTCTCCCTTTCTGTGACTGTGACCTCCAACAACAGCCATGCCTCATTAGAGCAGCAAACCCATCCATCACAGGCACAGAGTGGGACCTTGCTGGGCGGCCAGGCAGGCTGCAGAGCTCGTGTTTGCTGAGATGAGAGCGATCGCGGACCTCAGTGCGTTCAGAACTAAATGCAAACACCATTTGTTACGCTTAGCGTTCTCACAGCACACATATGGACAAGGGGAAATAAATGCTCCAGCAGGTGAAGAAGCAAGAAGGAGGGAGTTTCATTTCCTCCTACATTCTCCCTTCAGTTAATAAGACACCTGAGATAACACGGTTGGAGCAGCATCTTTACTTAATTAGCTGCAGCCATAACTTAACTCCTACAAGGTGAAGGGAAACGAGCAGTGAAGGTCCTTCTGTCCTCACACTTACTTCCATATTTATTCTTCCCTCTGTGAAGCAAGAAGACTGGCTAAAGCAGATACATCCCAGACATCCCAGAACTTGTAACTGTTCCACATTATCTTTGTAATACTGACAAAAATGCAAAAGTGAAAGAGCATGGTTTAAATTTCTCAGAAAAAAAACACCACTATCCCATAAACAAGAAACAAAGAAAATCTACTTCTTTAGAAGCACAAATTTTATTCAACAAATTAATTTACTGAAAAAAATAGCAATTAAACCCTATCTTGAGGGCAAATGATGCAAACATCTTGGAAAGGGCTTAATATTTACTTGACAAGTTGACAAAAGACTCAAATCCAATCTGCAGAACATGGTATTTTGCTTGTAGTTGGACAAAAATATCAGGTAGCAAAAATGTATTTCCTTCAATCTTTACCTTTCCCTACATACTTACGTATAATGTATAATTGAAACAAACTTGACTCTGCTCAGAAGTCGAGTCACACGTGCTCTAAGGCCTTGGCTGCAAAGCCCCATTTTGCAGTTGCCAAATCTGAACATAAGGTCACAAATAATTTTTAGAACTAACAGGGTAGTTGAAGGAAAGTGTGCTCTGAAGCTCTGCTTTCCCAGCACTTGTACCATGCTACATAATCCTTCTGACAGTACAGTAAGAAAAAAAGGAAACGTAATGGTCCTATTGCCATTCTGAAAAGGCAGATTAACATCAATAAGAACCACAATCTCAGATTATACCAGGAACACTCACAGTGTGGGTAGAACCAGAGAAGTGCCACACATCACACACCTTCCTCAAGAGCCAAGAACAAGCACATCTTGCTTCATTTTGATTGCCATGCCAACACACGTGCTGCTGAAAGAGCTACAAGTATTCAGCCACGTGTTGAAATGAATCATCAGCTATGCTGTGAATACAAATCCCCATTGATAAAGCTGATGGGAAAGGGCAAAGCCTAAATGCCCTCACAGCCTGGCACTGGCAGTAACCTTGGCACCATCATTTAGGAGGCAGTCAGGAACAGAAGACAACATCCATTTGCACCAGCCTATTGCCTGTCAGGCCAAATCTCTGATACTCCTTTAAGATCTATTTAAATCCAAGCTCTGTCACTAAAAATGGAATTCAGAGATGCATGTTGTTCTTTTAATTACTGCGCATTCTGAAATTATTGCTGAAAAGCTACTGAAAGGCACAATAAAAGTATCTGGACAGCTTTCATGAGAAGCCACCAGCAAGGCTTGGACATCTGTACTAAAGATACCATTCCCCAAAATAGGTTCACCCCTTACTATTTCCGCGTAGAGCTCATAGCAACGTGAGTGAAACCTTCTCAAAGTATGTTGTTCTATACAAGTTCATTTTGCGTTAAATCTCTTGGAAACACAAGGGTAGGTATACAGACAAATCTCAACACAAACTGTAAGTGCAAAGTTATCGAACTATAATTTTGTCTTGTCTCACAAGCTCCCGTACCTTCAAATTTACCCTTACTAAACTTCCAAAGGTTTTCAAGATTATCAAAGAGAAAGACTTAAAAACAAAACAAAACAAAAAACTTCAGGCAGCAAAAAAAAAACTTCAGGCAGCCTAGAAATCTTAGTAGGCAGCTATTTGAAGCTGTAAGTCTCTAAAATCCTTTTAGAAGACGGCTCACTTCTCATGTTAAGGCTAACGTTCCAGTCTTTCAGTTCAAATTAGCTCCAAGCCTGGCTCTGGGTGCAGAGCTGGAGCATCTCCTCAAGGCGGGCAGGAACACCTCAAGCCCACGACCCCTACCAGGTTGGGGCCTTCTGCAGTGTGCTGTGAGAAGCTGCCAGCCCCTGTGTTCTCTTGGGTAAAGGGTATTTTTTATTTGCGACACAAATATTCCTGGCATGGTTATAAACCTAAGAACTACTAAAAATTCTCTAGCTAACAGCTCTGTGCTGGTCCTCAGTGACCACAGCTCATTTTGGTTTAGAAGCAAATAATAAATACAGTGACCGAGAGCTGTGAACATCGCTTATTTTACCTCAGAGATACCCAAAGGATGGCTCTGTCAGCAAGGAGCCCAAAGAACACCACCACTACCCCCTGTCAGTGCATTAAAGCAGTTGAGCAGTGTCATCCTCCATTCAGTCCTCAGACAGCAATGAATTGATCCACGTTCTGATTTTCAAGGCAGCATCCTGTCACCCAGAACAAATGCACAAATGTGTGTAATTCAGACAGCCCACCTTCACAATAGTTATCCTTTATTTACCCATACCTTCTCACTATTTGTAGGCTGGGGTTTTAGGGCAAGCCAAGCTGTGAGTACAGAACATCTTCTAAAACTGTGGGCTCCCTCATGCTACACAGCAATGCTGCCAAAGGACAGCCATGCCATGAGGAGAGCCCTGTGCCTCAACAGGCCCCTCTCACATCAGCCATACGCTGGTGGCCAGGGCCTGACCAAATATTTGCACTCCAGCCTCAGAAAACTTTCCCTCCAGCAAACATTTCGAGAAGACAGAACTTGTCTACCCTAAAACTAGTTGGTTATTTTTACTAAAACATGGGTACTCTTTCTTACCCAGTTCTCCACAAAATAATATCCCACTGAAAGATTTCAGCTTTTACTTTAGAAACGGGAAGGGCGATGGATAGGATTTAATGAACATGAATTAAGCTTTTTTTTTTCTCCCCCATCTGCTCACACCAGCATAAACAGATGGGCCACAATTCTCCTGCAGCATCCACAACACAGCCCACAAAATTGACTGCTTGCATGAAATCCTGCAGTTTGTTCTCCACACCCAGTTTTGAAACCTAGTATAAAACAAAAACCACCAGTTCAGGCTGTCCCATAGAATACTATCTTCAAATCCACAGATCATGTCAACTCCTCTAGATGGAAAATCAGCAGTCCTAAGCAGAGCAACTTAAATTTTCCTTGAGGAAAGACTCCAGTAAGTTGTTACAAAAGTCTGTGTCACAAATATTCCAACCTGTGGCTTTTAAGCAGCCTGGGCAGCTGTGGACATGAGACGACACATCCCAGGACCGGGGTAGTGCCTGCAATCTACAGCTAAATGTCATTCTGCTGAAGGCAGTAAGAGAACGAAGGTCAGAGCATCAGCAAGAGCAAAGGGCAAGGGAAAACATGACATTACATGTGCCTGCATTCCCAGCAGCCTTTAATTACTTTATTCCGAATTTTTAATACACAGAAAACATGTATGTGAGGCTATTGCTCAAGCTTGGACAGGAATACTTCTGCATATTGAGGCGATACTGAGAACAAATCCAACACTCAGGCTCACATCCTTTGACTCTTTCATAAGATCTGCATAGAACACAGATAGACAAACAAGAACTATATATATTTAATCCTGCCTCTGACAGAAATCAATGCAGACATTTCCAAAGGAGCAATATTAAATCTTATTACAGAAGCAGTTCCCACAGTTTTGGTACATGATGTGCCAGTAATCTCTCAAAATCTAAATCTTCTGCTTGCTTCCAGATGGATTAAAACAAATAAACAAACAGAAAACACCTACAATCTCAAACTCTGGACCACGTATTTTCACATAATAATGTAAGGACAATGCAAGCTATTATGTTCAAAGTTAATATGGAGACCAAACCAAGCCTTTCATTAGCAAGTACTTAAGCACATCTAGATTTTTTCATATAAAATCATCACAGCTAACAAAGTTTTCTAGCTCTGATTTCTGAGGGGAAAAAAAAGGTACTCAAGCATTTAATCAATGAATGGTATGCCTTCATATCCTGCTTGATTTGCAGGTGCACATTTATTTGATATATAAAACATAAATTAGCACCTTAGACCTTGGCTTTGAATATGCCACCATAAATTTCATTTCACAGTAAAATTCAGCACAAAAACTGCTCTTTCTGGTACAAAACTCTGGAAGAAACAGCAAAACCCTTCATGTTTCTGAAAGGTCCCTGCAAGAAAACCCAAATCTTGCTGTGTACATCAGGATGCATCGGCCCTAAGCGCAGACCCAACCACCTCTGCAGGGCAGAACTTTCCAGTTTGGGTCTCAAGGGTGGCACCCCCAAGCTTTACTATATCCTGGTTCCCCTGTAGCCCAAGAGCACAAAGGGAGGAACTTGCCAAGAATTGGGTGCAGTTTCCCCCCAATCTCCTTTTTAGTTTCTTCCAAACAAGAAACAAAAGTGTAAGAGCTTCCAGGTGAATTGGAAAAATATGTTCAAGGCCTCAGAGTGAACTATGCAAGAAAGACAGAAATGGCTCAGCCTGCTTTTACTGACAGAGGATTTAATGCTTTAATCTGTCGCTACAGGAAGGGGTGAAAAGTAAGGCAGCAGCACGTTCAGTCCTCTGGGCTGAAATGTGGACCATTGGTCTCTTAAGCTGGAAGAATGTGCTTGGAGAATTTGCTGAGTCAGCCACCACAAAGCATTAACAGGCAAAACAGCAAGAGGAGCAAGATATCTGCTTCAGAAATATAAAGAATGTTTCTCAAGGTGCCTTTGTGAAGCCTCTTTAGTATGCAATACCCGTCCTGCTACAGCCACTTAAACAGTATGAAGTACACAATACAAACTAAATGCCCTTAAGGTATCAGTCCAGAAAAAGGAAATGTTACAAAAGCCTTTGTAACTCCTTTTCTTCTCCTCAAAGTGGGTATAATTTATGAAAAATTCATAAAATCTACTAAAAGATTTTACCATATTTAACACGAGTTTCATCACACCTTAACTTACCTTCAAGCACTTTCTAACACCTCAACAAACCTCCCAGAATTCCTTATAATGCTTCGGCTGTTAATAATCTGACACGTGCAGCTTGGAATGTATTTTCTGCCATGTTGGTTAGCCTGGCACCACGCTGTTTGTCAGTGAATCACTAAGGTTAGAAAAGACCGCTAAGCTTTTCTAGTGCAACGAACAACCCATCACCTACACCAGGAAGAAAACATACACTGAAGTCTTCTTCTGAGTCCAAATATTTCTCAATATAAAACAAAAGAAAAATATTTTGCTGGGTTTTAACCTCAACAATTGATTTTGGCTACAAGTCTGAAAACTTTCTGTAAGTACTGTAACAACGTTGGCATTTTTTAATGGGTATTTTAACAGGAACAACTTTCAGAATTCAATGTGAACTTCATGCAATGGCTTTTGTTCTCTCCAACCTCCATCTCTGCAACAAATTACGTACTGAAAAAAATGTAGGTTTTTCTAACAACCACCATCCTAAATATCCATTTTCTAAAGGAATTACTGCTTTTATAACAGCTTTCCACCCTACAGTAAAAATACTTTCCATACTGACATCTAGTGAAGTTTTACAGAAAAAGAAAAATCCTATACTTATACTTGCACAAAGCTTACTGCCTTCCAAATGTACGTATAAAATGCCTAGAATTTGTATGTCGTGCACTCTTTTCTTTTGAAAGATATTTTGCCACTATTTTTAAATAAAGGACATGTTTACCTGCTGAAGGCTCAGATGTTCTGATGGGTATATTAGAGGAAGCCATAATGATGAGATGTGGAGTGATTAAAATTAAACATGACTAATGAAGTTACTGGTTTTCCATTATGCGAGATGAAAATTTGCAGTTCCAATTTGCCATTAGATATTCCGAATAATTGGATCTTGTTACTTACTGTATTGTTTCAAATGTGACGTATCTATTTATAGCAGAGAAAAACATAAATGGACCATGTAATGCTTCCAGAACTAAAAAAATACTATGGGACTCAACAACAGCTGTGCAGAAAGCAGTCCCTAAGCCCTCTGGCTACTATTGTACTTTAAAGGGCTAAGCATCCCACATGAAAAAAAAACAACTATAATAAATTCAACGGGAATTATGAATGAGAAGGATTTTAATTCATGCACTGTAGATAATAATAGGGCAAGTTCTCTCTCTACGCAGTATTGCAAAGCTTGCATTTCTACATCCTGTATCAGTGAAGAAAGAAAAGTTCCTTTGGGAATACCTAAATGAGAGTCTCCTGCTCCCATTCCTCACAGAACACGGAAGGCTGTGTAAGAACATGTATATTCTTTAAGGGTTCAGAAGTGGATGGGCTTTAAAGAGAGCCTGTGAACTTCCTGACCCCATGGCTGCCATTTTGCCTGCACTAGGACTACATGCAAACTCAAAGACCTTCTGTCATCCTGCAACTCCAGAGAGGCAAGACGCCATGTTATACCAGCTACAACATTCATTTCAGCACTCACTCCTGTTCTCATTTTTGTATGTCATAAAAAAAAGGCATTAAGCACTGCCTGACACAACACACAGGAGGCTCAGTGCAGACTCCATGGAAAATATATCACCCATCTAAACACAAGCAAATCTATAAACGTGTTGTGTAGTAACAGATACTTGGAGAGATACAGATCGTGTGTTTTCTCATTAGCAACTGTATTCCACGTACGAGTTTGGGTTCTGCTGTTTCAGCCACACAGAAGTAGCTAGCAACAGAATCAAGTGAGTTGAGTTTTTCCAGCCTCAAAACACAAAGGATAAGGAAGATCTTAGAGACCACACTTAAAATGGGAGCATCTGCAGGTGTAAAGAGTTTTCAATGCCTTCTTGGTAACAACTGTAAAGATCTACAAGTCAAGAGCAACAGAAAATCCTGATCTGGGGACTGGGACCTCAGCCCTTCCACTTGAGTTTCAGTCTGCTGATTCCACTGCCAGGGCCTCATGAGGAGACTGCAAGGCTCTCCTGGTGCTTGTGGGAGGTGAGGGGAAAACAGCTGGATGTTATGTTTGAGCCAAAAACTACCTGAATCTGAATTACACACTTGCAATCCCTCCAATTGCATGGCTAAAAATACCAGTAATTAATCGTGTCAATGTGACAGGATTTAAAAAAAACAAACAACAAACAATAGAATACTTAGCGCTGTATAAAATGTAAAATTCTGAAATTTATCAACTCTTTATATACCAAAATTAGTTCCACTTGCAATGGCACTATAATGAGTTTCTCCACTTAACAGTCTTCTCTTCATCTGAATCTAATCTTGACAAGAGAAAAGAAAGACCATAAAGAATTATGAAATGGAAAAATGACTTCTGTTTCAAAATGAGGAACCCGGAATACTTGCATTCTATTTCATACTTTGTCGCAGAGAAGCTCAATAATCTGAGATAAATCTGCCAGATGTCCAGCTTTCCCTAGACGCAGCCCTTTTTTTTCACCCAGAAATTCAATCCAAACCGGAAAAAAAAAAAAAGAAAAGAAAGATTTGGCCACTTGCCTGGAATTTCCAGATGCTGGGCAGCACAGTCACGCAGTAGCTCTGACGCAGTTGCTAGATGATTGGAAATCCTGCTGAATATATATGCACTGGGACTGTCAGCCATCCAAATAGAGTTACCTTGTGTGCAACCACCCAGAACATACGCAGCAAGCAGCCTTTACTGAGAACTCCCAAGTAAGATATGCCAGGTAGGACAGAAATTGTGTCCTCGTTTTCCTGGACAGAAACACAAGAGCCCTCACATGAAGTATTCACACTATGGCAATCTTCTAAGTGCATCCACATACAAGAAAACTGGAACAACACACCAGGCCATCTGACATTTACTTGTTCAGAACAGGCAACATAGCAGCAGCCACTCTGCTGGCACGCAAATCTCAAGATTCAGAAGGAGATTTACAGGCAGCTGGCACCTGGTTGTGCAGCAAAATCCACAGCCTGAATTAGACTTCTGAAATAAAAAATTAAAAAAAAATAAAATCAAAATGCAAGGTGGTTAAAATGCCTAGGAGGGGAATTCACACTGGGCAGCACTTAAAGCAACAGTAACTACAGAGCAACAACAGGAAAGACCGAGGAGTTTCCCAGACAAATAAAATGTGCCTTTAAATTCCCTTCCACACTCTGGATAAGGGCGTGCTGACCAAACCAGAAGGTACCAGAAAGCATCTCTACTTCTACAGTCATTCTGTACGAAGCCTTGGAGGTTGTACTCATCAGCTCACCTAAGGGAGATCGCATCTCACTTAATATAGATCGAGGGATATATTTAACCAAGCCTAAAAGGTTTTCTATATACTCAATAAATGACAAGCTATGCAACACCATAAAATCTCTAGCACCAGAGAGCTTGGCCTAAAGCAGAATATTAAGCACACGAAGGGCCTTCAGGCCAGCAGTGATAAACATCTAGGCAGCCACAGAATAGAGGAATCACAGCTTCTGATCTAGTCAGATACTAAGCCCACGAATCTTTAAATCAGTTATTTCCAATCTGTACTAAAAACACATCACCTTTCTGCCTCTTTAAGACAAGCCACTTCTCATTCAGCAAAGCTCATTAAGGTATCCTTTCAAAAAGACATAGCATAGCATGGATGGTAGGAAAAAATGTGTATTACCAAATAATATTACTATCACCATATCCCAATTTAATGAGACTGTTGCAGCTTTCAACAACCATACTGTGTTTCTGATAGCCTATATATAGTTTAGGTTACTAGCAGAAGTCTTTTGGTGTTCATAAGTGTCCCGGTACTACTAGCACAGGCTCCCTTCATCAGAGTCTCATTTTTCTTCAACTTGATAGGGATTATGTGAAAAGGCAGGTATGGGCCATATGTCACCTCCAGACTGTCCCACAGTGTTTTTAGCTGTCAGTGGTGGCAATAAGCAGGGGGTGCAGGTGATTGAAAACCATCTGAAAGCATGCACACAGCATCAGCCTCTGGATGGAGAGACAAAAATCTTATCGAACCCAGGACTGGATACATATTTGGCTTTTGAGAGGTTAAAACGCTAAACGGAAAGGATGTCTGAAAAATGAAAATTCACCTATCCGTCGGGCATAGCAAATTCAGTAAACACTGTTTATAGATGAAGTGGGAAAGTAATCTGAGCTCAAGCAAAATTGATTAATTTCTCCTTAAATCGATGCAGAGTACACAAATACAGCGCTAGCAGCTGAACCTCAAAGATTTCCAAGAATAGCATAGATAGACAGCTTATTTCCATACAGTCCCTCTGGACTGAACTGAAACAACAGAAAACTGATGTCTGAACATCTGGTACCACCACAGTGCAGCTCTGCTACCTTTCATTTCTGTGCCATATTGCAGGGCAGAAATTACTGCCTTGGACGATTCTGAACCACAGTCAAAAGATATAACAAGCTTCAAATCCCCCTGCCAACAGGAGCCAGGCTGCTTCACTTAACATCCAATTCTAAAACCCTCCACTAAGCAGGCCATGCTTGAAAGCAAGGTTTGCTTTAATTTAGCAAAAAGTGCTCCATTACATAATGAGAAATGACTGACAAAGAGTTTTTTTTCCCTACAAGCAATCCTAAGTCTATGCATATGAGAGCCTCTAAAGCATCAAAGGTTTCAGCGTATTATTTTCTTAATTTTTGGAGGACATAGGACCAAGATCAGTGAATTCAGTCTTTGAAAATCACTTAAATCAACTTACACAAGGAAATTAGTCAAAGTTTGTCCTTGTTAGGTGCCTGACTCAGGCCAACCTGATCTGCTTAAGTAAAAATAAATACAAAATCATCAGCCTCGATCCCTTGCCACACTGTGCTTGTGTCATTAGCTTACTGAAACCAATCAAATACATAAAGGTGCATTTCTAAGTAAATAAAAGTTAGCCAAAAGCTTGCTGAGAAGACTTAGTTACTCCACCAAGTCCAGTGACAGACCCTAAAATGATTCCATGATTCCTTGCTGACAAACTTAGAAAAGACACCTTCCCCATCCAGAACAATCCACAAAACATTAATTAAAAAGGTTTTGATTCAGTTTTGTTCACACTTGCATCCAACAGGTTCTTTTTAATGCTACCTCCTATGACATCATGGGAGCAGAAAAGGCAACTCTCCATAATCCCATTATACTTCAAAGACCACCACTGGATCAAGTAAGAGTTCCTTCTGAAGGAAGGCACAAGGCTCCAGGGAAAGAACTTTAAGGGCAGGCATGAACACTGTTTAGGCTTCTGCTACAGTCAACTGAATAGAGATGGGTATTTCTAGAGGCAGTAAGATATGTGTTTAAAATAGGATCTGAGGCTTCCGCACCTGAAATTACACAAATGTTTATCTCACCCACTATTTACCTGTCAAACTGAATATACTGCTGGGCTAAGGATGGTGCATCTCACTGAAATGTGGTAGCAATAAAGTTTTGAGCTTAATCTCTCTGCTTTTTCCTACAGTCAAACAAGAACATCATTCTCAAGCATTTATTTGAATAAGGAAAGAAGCATATTAAGGAGGCATTCCTGGCTCAAACCATCTACACTGGGCTGCCTGGATAGCTCCCAAACTAAGCTCTGCATTCAAGACAGTGGAAACATGAGCAAGGTGAATCCCAGACAATGCACAGCATCACAAGCATACATTTAGATTTAGCTGAGCAGATACTGAATGTTTTGATTTCACTTACATAACTCTAATTGTACAAATAATCCAATTTTGACTATTTTAAGTACTAACAGTGTTAATTTAATTTGACCTTTACATTGGAAGGAGCTGCTGGCACATCTAGAAGTCCAGAGGATGAGTCTATACGCATCTGGAACAAAATCAAGCAGAAAGTCTGCAGAAAATAGAAGACAACTGAGTGTATGGAATGGCCGGGGCTGGCAGCCACAGAGTCATGCCCATCAGTTATTGTTAGAACAAACCTTGTGCTTCTCCCATTCAGTCCAATTGCAGTGACCTCACCTGGTCAGATTACTCCTTTACAATGGTGAAGTCAGTCACGTTTTAGTCAGACTTCTGTACTTAGGGAATACTGAGTTGTAAATGATTTCAAGCACAGCTCCATCAAACAGAAGCAATAGCCAACAGGCAGTTTTAGTAGCAGTAATTCGGATCATGGCTCCACCTGCCATTCCTGTATGCACACCTGAGCTGGTTTGTGTAATGCCAGCCAGCAACACAGCCTTGTCCACTCACTTGCAGATGCACTACCCTTTTTGGGTAGGTATTGCAGCCTTGTATGAATATCGAGCTGCTGCAGTTGTCACGATCAGTGCTTTCCAACAACTTTCAGTGCAGAGGAATGTTTCAGACTGCAACACAAAAGCATTCTAATAGGCAGATACCCCTTGTTGACTATCTACTCCCAGCAACCAGTACATGCTGGGCTGATTTCCTGGACCTTCCTGAGGCAATTGCCAGTTGCATACCTACCTGATACAAGGCCTTAATGGCAACAGGATGTTTCTCTGCTCCTGTTTCCACCTGCACTATTTCACCCCAACCCAAAACACTTGAATTAATGCATCTCAACTGAGGAAATGTTTTTTTAAATACTCATTTGAATTTAAATAATTCTATTTGACTTAATTAACTTGCCTATTGCCTATGTAAAGTAGAGCAGCTTTAATTACCTTCCTTTCACAGAGAAAGTGAGACTCGCTAACATTCAGTAACTGCCTTCTGCAGTCATTTATATCTCAGTAAAACATTACTAAGGTGATCTCTTAGAATTCTACTTCTGGGGTGCGCTGTCTTTGCTTAAGACAAAAGAAAAAGAGGAGTGAACCGGGATCTTACATCTTATGATCTTATAATAATGTTATATCTTATAACCACTGAAGAGGTCAGTACAACGATGCACTCTTGCACAACGCATCTTAGGAACTATTTGCAGACTTCATAATCAATTGATGTTTTGCTTCCTGACCTCAAGATTCCAGGTTACCCGTAAGTGCTTGTGCTGCACGTACCCTGAAGGAACTTGTTTGGTGCGATCTCCTCACACTGAGAACCTGCCTCCCAGTAACACCTCCCCAATAAAGCTGTATTGGAGCTTAAAAACTCTGTTTTATTAGTCAGAAGGGTTTGCTAAGGATTTGCTGTCAGCCTGGACTTCCCCAGGAAGTTGATGCATTGCTGCTCTTCAGCCCTTCACATTAAATATTAGCCAACAGTACAGATTGCTGGTCTGTTACTTCTGTCCAAGACTCATATCCAAAATAAGATCTGAATTAGCACGTCTCTAACCATGCCTTGAATGGCAAAAGTGGGCACACAGTAAATAAATATAAATTCAAAAAAATGTTATGTACTTTAAACATTTTTTGTACATTAAACAGAAGTCACATTTTCTGTTTTAAAGGTGTCTCTGTTCAACTACATGTGCAACATTAAAGTACGACAAAGACAGAGCTTAGTTTTCCATTTGAGAATAAAGGTGCTTGGAAACATGCCTACACAATCCCACCCATTGCTTCTCCACTAATTCAAGGTGGTTTTCCCATAAGCATATCTGGTTTTCCATGTCCAACTGCAATTTGCATAAACTCTTCCCAGAAAAGAAACAGTTGCCTAATCTGCATTAATGGCTATTTTGGCAACAACAGATGATGGAGAAATCCTTGATTCTGTCTAGCATAAGAGGCATTTACATCAATAAGCATCTCGGCACAAGTTTATTTAAATGCAGTCTGCTCAGCATGCTTGCAGAATATAGCTGGTCTTGGTATCCCAAGTATAATCAAGGTGTACCCAATGAGATTTACTTCTTTTGAAAGAGATAGACGTGAACAATGCCCTGATATCCAAAGATGCTATTCTAAAAGGACAGAATATCTGTTCTTGCTGCTAGTTCCTCTCCTTCTGCAGCTCTGTTTTTGTTCCAATCCTAACACCACACATCAGCTGAGCCATCTAAGTCCTGTCTATCTAGCAGCAGAATTAGCAGACACATAAGTTCAGCAGCCATGCTGACAATAAGAGGTACAACATAATTTGCACAACCTTAATATACAACCAGAAAAGACAGGCACTCAGGCATTACAAAGCCTACCCTATATCCAGATGGGTTGCTTAACTGTCCACAACCTCCATTTTTTCAGCAGTAACATGGAGATAATAAACCTGCCATGTTTGACAGCAAGGCTATGAAGCTTCATTAATTTAAATGATGAGAAAGCCTACTGAGCTCCATATAGAAAAAGTGTTATTTAAGGTTTTTATTCCAAAGGAGCAACAAAAAAAGATTCCATTTCTGGTATTGTCTACATCAATTTGCATACAACTGTCCAGCTCCCCAAGAGGTGCACTCTTCCTTTTTCTGCTAAGGACTTCTGTGTGTTACATAAGAAAAACATTAACAGAAAGATGTCTCAACCAGTGAAGATCTTATGATCATTGGATTTTTAATAGCATTTTTAAATTACACAGATTACTGTTCTTTACCTAAGTTACATGTGAAGTATTTCAACCAATAAAGAGAGAGAAGACTGCATTCTAATCACTTATGCTCTCATAGTTGCTGAATTAGAATGGTTCTTAACTCTGTTTTCATGGACATAGAAACAGAAACTAATGGAACGCATTACTTTCATTTGTCTCACTGTAACTACCAGCCTAAAGTTGGTGTTGCTAGATTGCAGCTAATCTATACTGTTCTTTATTTAAATTTCATCTATTCAAAAATAAAATCATGAAAAGAAACAAAAGAGATGCTGCAACCTTAAGTAATACAGGCTGGAGCAGAATCCAGATGTCCTCTTTTAGCTTTTCAGAGAACTCCAAGGTGCAGTAGCTTCCCCTCAGAGCTTCCATATACTGCTGTCTAATTCAGTGATGCTTTCCTTGGTTACAAATGCTGAGACACAGAACATCATACGTCTGAATAAGCATAACCATGACTGCCTTTTTACCCTAGGCTGCGGTCACTGTTCAATTAATGGAGGTCAAATGTAACCTACTGAGTACAGATCTGACTAAGAAACTGACAGGAACAACAGACATCTTCTCCCCCCTCCTGTGATCCCCACCGGATTGGAGGAAAACTTAAATGCTACAGCTGGTTCTGAAAGCCTAGGACTGGAAAAAGTAATCAGCCAGAGCACTAAGATTCTTCTCCCATCTTATGGGGTATGTCACGTAAGAGTCTGAGCAGCAGCAGGCTGCATGGTGCTTCATGTGCCATAGCCAGGTATGCAGTGCAGAGAGCAATGAAGAACAACTGAAGTAATTCAGACAGCCCACAACAATTGTCTAAGGCGAAACATGAGGGTCTCCACACCCTGAACAGGTGAGGATCTGAAAGATTTGACAGTAGAAAGCCACCGCAAGCCTGCTCCAACTTATGTCACAAGTTCTGTAGTGAACATCTTATGCACAGCGTCTGGAGTCTCACATAAACACTTTTTATATGAAGCACTCTACCATCTTTAAAAAGCTTCACACCTTCTGCAAGTCAGCAGCGCTGGGACCACAGTGACCCTCTGCATCACAATGGCAGGCTCACAAAGTACCCCAGCCCTGCAGGCATGTGAGCCCAGGCTGAACCGGGCCATGCACAGCCTCATCCAGTGGGCAGCAACTTTCTCTTGTGCACCTTTTAAAATATAAAGTTGTTTAGTCTAAATTAGGTACAAAATCTTTCTAATAACCTCCTTCCTGATGTGCTACACTTCCTTTCTCCAGAATCAGAATTGCCACTTACAAACAACAGTAGGAACCAAACTATTTGTTAATCACTTTCCACAGCTAGCAAAAAGACTTGCTATTATCTCAGCCTCTATTATCTATACTGCTTGCTGCCTAAGAGCATAAAATAATATCTCCTAATACTAATATTTTGCTTGTCCGGGCAAACTATCTTTTATGAGTCAGCACATTTGCAAAATGAAATGAAGAGAAAACCACTTGAAGTACCTTGCCATGTAGTTTGTGGACATCATATCTTATCTGAGCAAACTCACGGAGTCCAAAAGATCCCCCAACAATGTAGAGCTGAAAAACAACACAATGAAAGCGTGTGTTAGGACCGTCACAGAAAAAAGAATCATAGAACCACCAAGATTGGAAAAGATCTCCAAGATCATCCAGTCCAACCATCACCAATATTTCCTGCTGAACCACGTCCCTCGGTACAACAACTAAACATTTAGATGTTGTGAAGAACACTCCACATACTGACACAGAAACACAGAGAGCAAAGTTTTGTGGTCTGGCAGCTGGATATATCACAGAGCTACAGCTTCAAAAGGTTGGTAAGAAAATCCTTTGAGAGGCCTACCACAAATGGGACAGCCCCGTATTTGTAGCTCAAGGCATTAATGCTGTTCTTCTGGATAGATACTGATTCATCTATACATACAACAGAAAAGGAAGTATTAATATCAAGGAAAAAATAATGCTTTCTTTATGTATGAATATTCTGGTAAGAACAAGTAACAGGAAACAGAAAATAAAAGCATTCAAAATAGTTTAAAAGAGCCTGAAAATTATTTAAGATTTATTCAGCCGTATCTGGTATGTCAGCTGATGATATGCTATCTTCACACCATATGCTGAAAGTCTCAAGGAACAGACAGTAAATGAATCTTAATATGGTTGACATCTCAGCAAAAAAAAAATCCATTAGCTGATATTCTTTAAGTTCTAATGAGAATTATGTTAATTAACATCTTATGTGTTAATTTAACAAATGTCATGTCCTAAAGAAAGAAATCAGCAGTACTACAGTCAAGTTTATAGTTACAAACAGCGCTTTATGGTTGTGATGTCAGAGTGGCTGTGGTGGAGCCAAAGCAGATGCACTGGTGTATAGCAGGTTCAGCGAGGGAGAAAGCAGAAATCCTTGCAGCATCACTTCAAAATTAGCCTGTCTGACAACAAAATTGCATGAAGTATATTGTTATGAGATGTAATATGAACAAAGGCACGTTCAACTATAAAGCAAATGTTTGGGGGCTTTTTTAGCTTAGATCATCTAAAACTCTGTAAAGTAGCTAGTGGAAGTGAGGCAGACAGCTGCTGCATGAAATAAATCATGTGCTGCTCTCATTTGGCCTCACCACACTGTTTCACTTGTTTGACAGCAGCCATCTATTATACATTAATTTCATGTTTGCAGCTATACACATGATAAAGAAGTTGATACACACACACTTCTCTTCCTTAAGACAAGTTTTGGCCTGAAACTGTAACCTTATTCACAACATCTTTATGCTGCTCCTGGGGCAAAAAACTTGCATTTCAGTTTCCTTTTGCTTTTCATACAGCATAAGCAGAACAGCCAGCCTGGTAAGCTGGACACATTGCTTAGAGTCATTATCAATACGAATGCCTTACACTTCCAGTACTGTGATGGTCAGTTTCTCTTCCTCCAGATCTTCTCCAACCTTGGTGATTCTATGATTCTATGCCACAGCAGCTCTTAAGTTAATTATATATATATTTAACTGCATTCAAAAGTCAGTAAAAGAAGCAATGACAGTACAGGAAGGTATCAATGAGTTTGTGCAACTGTAATAGCATTAAAGGTAACAAAGTACCTGGAGACAGACAATGTGTTGAGTGAAGTACTGGCCTTGGCTTAAGTATTGCTGTTCTCTTTTGTACTATGAGGGAAGATGTCCTCACCTTGTTCATATAATTGTATTTAAAGGGAACAGTACAGACATACAAACAATGATAGATCTAGATTTAGCAGGCAAAATAATCAGAAGTGGGGTAAGACATTACAAATTTCAGCAATGTTCTTAGCTTGTTGGCTTTGCATACTCCGTAACTCTCACTCACGTTTCTAGTTTTTCAATTTATAAAATGGAGATAATCTCTACGTTCCTTGCAAGATAAAAAAGCATTACAACGAATTAAATTGCTCAGTGTAAGTCAAGGGCAAAGCAAAGTCCAGTATGTTCCAACAAATGCCAGACAGGCCCAGACAAAAGAGACGCAGGGGAAATCCTAGCAGAAGCTATTCAGGATACCATATAAATAGAACAATCAGGTTGGCAACATTTTCATGAGGTCAGATGCAACTTGACGCTCCACTTAAAGTGAAAACTGGGAAGGCAACTCCAAACAAAAAGAAAATTAAGTACATTTTCCTCCATCCTGATCTAATAATCATATGCTTAAATCATAAAATGTAAATGCATGAGCAACTGAAGATTACCCAAGTCGGAAAGTTGAGATATAACGGCATTCTGCAACAGAACCGTTAGTTTTACATGCTTCAGATACTGAGCACAAACTTTATTATGGAGTGAACACAACCTGCTTAATTACTTGAATGCATTCAGCAGAGTGATGAAATGCTGTGCTTTCTCCTTTCCTCCCAAAGTTTAGCTTAGGATGTAAAACCAGGAAACACACTGGTGAAGCAGCACTCAGCACCCGTTAGGGTGAGCAGCTCAGCAGCAGAGTGAGCTCAACCTCCCATCAAAGAACTCGTGCTGGATCATTTCTTTATGTTTCAGTGAGTACACAAAAAAAAAAAAAAACAACAAAAACAACCCTACAACGTTGTAATGCAATTATGCATGCATGGAAGACTTGCGTGTTGCAAAACAAAATGAAAGATAGGATGTGACATAAGAGCACCATCTGTCACATACACTCAGCAGCCTCAATAAATGTCTTATGTAAAAAAATGACATAGAACTCTCTTTAATTCTTTTTAAAAATCTATTTGTTCACTTCTGCGTTGGGAAGTATGTTATGCAATTAGTTATAGATGGCATCAGGCTGATCATTTGAACTGTGTGTTAGGATGGATAACACTTGTGTTTGTCACCAACCACAGCGAGACGATGTTCACTGAGGACTCATAACAGCACAAGAATATAGTTAAGAGCAGATCCCTACTTTTTTGGAGCCATTTTCAGTCTCTTGGGCTAAAACAATAACAGGAAACAATTTCTCCAGCAGCAGCGATTGGTGGTGTTATAAGCATCCCTGTTGCTAGAGAGACTCATCCCTGTTACAGCAGTGACTGTGACAGGCAGATCACGAAGGTACATTACATTTGTTGCAGAGCCCTACATGAAACCACACTAATTAGTGCTGGCAACCCATATTACGGTGTAAAGAAAGCAGGAAAATGTTATGATAAATATTGCTGGTGAAGGAATGTGATAATTTTCAGCCTCTTCTTCAGGACTGCTGCTGCAAAACCCTCCAACTACTCATTGTGAGCTTCAAAACTAGAGCAGCTATGAATGATTTTTATTTTAGTTTGCAGTGATCACAGTCAAAAGGGTTTTGGGGTTTCCTTTCTAAAGAACTGTCATGTATGCAGTGTAGGGCTGGTGAAAGACAGCAATTTGGCAGTCCAGGGGACTGAAGTCTCCCATTTGTTTCCTAAATAAAGCAGCATTTTGCACTGCCAAGAAAATCAGCCGAGCCTCAAGCGCCCTCCTCTGCCAGCTCCCACTCAAAGGAGTTGCTTGCCAGTGCTGCGCAGGCTGCTGAGAGAGAACCGGAGCAGAATCCTCTCTGAAACTGACTGAGATTTCACCCTGCTCCCAGTGGGAGCAGAACCAGGTCTGCCTTTCTTCTTGTCCGCAACCACTCTCAGCCCAGATCAGGGGAAAAACAAAAATACAAATCTCTTAATTTGATTCAAGAGCACAATCAAGTAAGGGAGCGCTCCGACTTACTGCGTACATTAGAGCTTACAAACTGCACCACATCCAGAAACAGATTAAACACGCCAATAGATGGCTGCATCCTCACCTGGGGCAGCACCTGGCACACAGCAGAGGCAGTCACAACCAGCTGGTAACGCAGCCCTGTGCAGTGCTACGCAACCTGGAACTCCAGGCAGAGTACTGCACTTGGACAAGCACTGCCTTAACCAGCTCAAGGTAGAGTATGTTCAAAGCAGTCAGTCTGACAGTTGCAAATACGAGTGGCTACAGGCCACAGTACACCAAAACAGTCCACACACTTAGACTTACAGTCGTATGATTTGGAAGGGCTCCTTAAAGGCCATCCAGCCCAACTCCCCTGCAATGAACAGGGACACCCACAGTGAAATCAGGCTGCTCAGAGCCCATCCAGCCTGACCTTGAGTCTCCAGGGATGGGGCATCCACTGCCTCTCCGGACAACCTGTGCCAATGCTTCACCACCTTTACTGCAATAAACTTCTTCCTCATATCCAATCTAAATCTCCCTCTTTTAGTTTGAAACTGTTTCCCCTAATATTACCACAGCAGTCCCTGCTAAAGAGTCTGACCCCTTATTTCTTACAGCCCCCCTTTGGATACTGAAAGGCTGCTCTCAGGTCTCCCTGGAGCATTCTCTTTTCCAAGCTGTATAGCCCCAACTCTCTCAGCCTGTCACTTGCAATGCTACTATTCTGTGTCTTAGGAAGAAAAAAACCAAACACATTTGTTTATTAAAATGTCCATTTCATAACAGGTTGGAAAGCATGGCAAACACATTAAGTAGAAACCAACCTAAGAACAATGCAGAAGAGACAGCAAGCCATATGTTCCTCAGTGTGAGCAATTAGCAAAAAAGGGCATTTTCAGCCACAGCCCTGTCACTTTGCATTACACACATTGATGGCTTGGGCTGCTCAGATGACCCAGGAACTTCACTCAGCAGCTGCAGCTGTCTGAAAACCAGGTTTGCCATAGTGGCTAAGCTGCAGCTGCTGGGTACCACCTTCTCTTTCTCCAGAAGCTCCTAAAAGCCAAGATTTGGATTCCTTCTTGAAATTACCAGTCTGGGCACTCACGGGTTCAAAAAGTAGAACGGAGCACCTACTTGTTTGTCTAATACTTATCTGGAAGATACTCCTCAAATATTAAGAATCAAAAAGAAAAGTTGAAGGCACTGATCCAAAGGTGAGCTCAGAAACAGATGAGCTGACAGTTTTGCATATGTCACATCTCATTGTAAAACTCCACAAGTAATGGATGTTAATGAAAATCCTGCCAATTCCCCAAGCCTGCATTCCCCCACCACCACCTTGAGTGATGCCAACAATGTTAACAATAGCACTGACATATCTAGAAGTAAAAAAAAAAATGTTAATTGCAGCAATCCTTTTTCATACACTATCAAAAGTGAATTTAATAACAGTTTTTACAGAGAGAGCAAGAGCCACAGCTTCCAGTTGAGCTGGAATTCAGCAGTGAAAGAAACTCATCCACAGACAGAAATTCATATCCTGATGGGTGGGAATGTGGGTTTTTGGAGCAGGTCGATAAGGCTGGGAAGCCAGCGGTTCATTGCGTGGCCTGAGACACTGCTGGGCTTCTCTGTGGGTCTCCTGGGAGATGAACACATGGTCACAGCATTACCCAATGCTGTCTTGCTCCTCTGATGCCTGGGATGAAGTGTCTATCAAAGACAACCTGCACTGCTCAAGGCAGCAATGTAGATGGCAATGTAGGACAGTCTGTGCACATGGACACTGGTGGAAATACATTTTAGGAAAACATTTATTCATAGAAAAAAAAGATCTTTCACAGTTCTAGGCTGCCCTCATCTTCTCTTTTGGCAACACTGCACACAGTAGTTGAAACACTGAAGATCCAGAGAGAGGAAGAGACCTACAAGGAAAGCACTTGTGAACACGCAGTCATTACATGACGAGGGAAAAAAGAAGAAAGCAAAAGAAAAGGAAAGATGTGGAAATCCTCATCTACAGATATGAAGGATTTTGCAATGCTCTACAAGCTTGAAATCTGAAATAGCACATGTATAGAGCAATATGCTTAAACAGGTGTAAAACAGAAATCCCCAAACGAGCACAGACTGCGCGTCCTGCCTGTGAAGACACTGAGAAATTCATATTGATAAGCTGACAGGAGAACTGGAACCACAGCTGCATGTGGCTTCTGCAACTTACAGGATATGAAAGACCCTCGTTTGGAATCAGCCAAAGGCTGAATTACAAACACAAGATTTGGAAAGTGTCCTGAGCATGCAATTTAATGATTTTTACCATGTTTTTTAAAGTAGTGATGAAGCTCTCCTGGAATAAAACCAAGTACCCTGAAAATGCTTGTGTATGGTAGGCTTCATGTGATAAGGAGACATTTTACATTATGATAGGAAAGAGATGCCAATGCAGCTGGCAAAGACACTTAAGCCACCACAGCACAGCCCTCCACCCTAACAGTGAACTTCAGAGCTACATCATGCAGTCAGCCTGGCACCAACACAGCTGTCACCACCTCCACTTCAGCCCTCAGGCTGCCTGGCCAGCAGCACACAAGCTGGAAAAAGTGTGCCCAAACACTGCAACTGACACATCTTCCTGGCAAAACTGTTGTCAGTTTAAGGTTTTAAGGATCAGCCAAGAAAATCCCTTTCAGACAAAAATATTCTAACAACTCCCAAATGAACACAGGGGAAATAAAAGGATCAAGAAGATAATTTACACTAAAAAGGAAGAAATATTTTTAATATATATTTGTGCATGTATGCTCGTAGCAAGAGCCTAACCTACCACTGAGTTACCATCTCTTTAACCTTGGAGTATTTTTAAAGAGTGCTACAGAGGCTTTTTATTCAAGTGCAGTGCAAGGAGGCAAGACATGAGATTCATTTCAATAATAATAATTACAATAAAAAAAATATAGCGCTGATGAGGTCCGGTATTACTGAAGAATAAACTTCTGTCTAGTGAAAAAATGTACAGCACGCAAGCTTCTAACAGGACCTTGTATGTCAGTATTATCACCAAATTCAGCAGAACTTGAAGGTCACAAAGGCACACTTTTGCAGTTCTGGACACACATTCAGTGCCACTGGTGCTGCAGTTGATCTTTTAGCAAAACTGTGTTCAGCTCCTGAGGTGCTTTCAGAGTTCAATGTTCAGCTGGGGAGCTGCCATGAGCCACATGAATTGTCCTTTTCCTTCCTCGTTAGGTAGTCTTTGGGCAGCAGCATGATGACATTCACAGGGGACAATAATTTTAAGGCAGGGGAGACGTGAAACCCCAGAAAGAAAGAAAGCAGAGTGTTCCTCTGCTTAACACTGACTCCAGAGGAAGAATCTCTGAAGTAAAGAAAGGGGAATGAAATTCTGGAGTGCAAAGTCAAAAACAAATTAATTAATTAAAAAAAAAAAAAAAAGACAACAACAACAAAAAAAACAGTCACCCCAAAACTTCTGCTATAGACTGAGGAGAAATCGTGCAAAAGCATCAGAAATGCTGAAGGGCTGCCATGGTCTGGGACCCACAGCCGTGCTGGCAGCTGCTTCTTTAATCCCTTCCTAAAGAGTACCACGAACTTCCCATCCTAAGGAAGAGTCCCTTCTCCCTCAGCAGCCGATCCGACGTGTGTGGACTTCAGCGCTTCTTTCACAAGCCACAAAAGCATCGCCACCCACAACGTATCAACAGCCGTGCAGAACTTCTCAGGACAAGCTGACCGGGTGCCTGCAGTAACCCCAGCAGCACAACGCCTGCTGCATCTTTTACGTGCCGGGCCTTCCCGAGTTTACAGGAGCTGCTAAACTCGCCCCGCTGAGGGCTCGGAGGAGTCCATCTCTTCACCCTGCATCTTTCTGTCTCTCAGAACGACGTTTCCCTTTTTCCCCACAGTATTATGACCTGCGTGCACCTTGCAGGACCCGCCAAGGCCCCTTGTCCTTTTAGAAGACCGGTCGCTCGCAAGCTTTATGGCACTTTTTCGACCCCACAAGAGAACAGCACATCCGCGCCGTGCTTCCCGCAACGCCTCATCACGCCCCCAGCTGCGCCGCCCCACCGAATCGGACTCGTTCGTTACCGGAAAGCTGCGGCCACGGCATCCATAACGTATCCGCACAGCGCCTTTCCCCGCCCCGCCGCACCTCCCGTGCCTTAACCCTCTCTCTGACCGCCCCGCTCACCAGCAGCGGCACGCCGAAGGTCATCGTGCGGCCCCGCCACAGCTTGCGGAGCCGCTCCATGAGGCTCCACCGTCCGCCCGCTGCTGCCGCTTCCGGCGCCGGGCCGCCCGCCACACCGCTCCCTCCGCCGGCGCAGCCCACACACGGCGTTCCGCTGCGCTCCGCGAGGCCGGCACGCCGCTGAGGCCGGCTCGTAGGGCAGGCCAGCTGTTGCCTAGCGTCGTATAAATGTACTGCGTCGTTATATTAAGGCATCACGCTCACGAGTGGCGGTTCGCTCCGTATTCCAGCAAAGCAGAGTTGCTGCGGTGTGGCTGTCGTGGTGAGATCAAAGTGTCCTCCGCAAAACTGCAGCGATCCTCACCTGCCCTGACATACAGTTAGTGCTCTCTGAATGCATACAGGGAAAAGAACAGGGACTTTGCCTTCATGAGAGACAGCTTTGAAGCCACAGGAATGAGAAAGCAAGAAATTATTACGCAGTGGAACAGGTTGCCCAAGGAGGTTGTGGATGCTCCATCCCTGCAGGCATTCAAGGCCAGGCTGGATGTGGCTCTGGGCAGCCTGGTCTGCTGGTTGGCAACCATGCATGTAGCAGGGGGGTTGAAACCACATGATCATTGTGGCCCTTTTCAACCCAGGCCATTCTGTGATTCTGTGAAAAGACTTTGTGTCTAAACTGAGATCAGGGACATTTAGAGAAAGCAAGAGGCACTGAGGGATCAGGAGCTTCTACAGCTGGGACACCCCAGCAGGGCAGGACCAGAGCAGCAGGAATCAGTGCCATTCAGGGACGATAAAGCACTGAGATCACTGCTGCAAAGAAACACACGGCATCTGCCCTCCCCAGGGCAGCATGTAGGCTTTGTTAATATTCACTTGGTGGATAACTGCTGCGTTGCCAGCTGAATTTTCACTTACAACAAAAGACAGTCAGCTCAGTGCTGGCAAGGTACACCTGTAGCCCCCAGTAGCTTCTGTAGAGGAACAGACATCCTTCCAGAGGGTTTCCTTCATGATTTTGACCTTTTTGTCAAAGCTCATTGATTAAGGCAGTCCCCAAAGTCTGGTCATTAGCTACATCTTTCATTTTGTTTCCTAAGGAAGTGACAGCCACCAGAACACTGTCAGTTTTCCCACATTGTTATCCCTTATCCTAATCACATTGCACCCCAGAAACTTGTATATCCTTTCAAAACAAAGCTGGCTGCACAGATAAACTCCTCCAAGATTTAGAACCATTCGTTATTTATTCCAGGTAGCAAATGAATGAGTTCTACCATTCAGTCAAATACCTGAATTCCAGAAATGCCAACTTTCATATGGGAGCTAAGAGAAGAGAACAGTCCTGTGCCCATCTCTGTGCTGTACTGAGGGTGGGATGAATCTCCCAAAACCACGACAGCTGCCATTACAGACATAGAAGTGCTGAGAAGAGAGGTTATTGCTTACCTCATTCCTCTCACTTTAACTTTCCTTAGAAACAGTTTGACATGTAACACCAGCATTATGCTAACATCGCCTTTGGTGTTACTTTCTCACCTGTTGCTATTAGCTCTCTGTTAGAGAAATAATCCACAGCTGCTGATGCCCACGTGCAGAGTCAGCACCCTCATGTTCCAAATTCTAAAAGGGCCCAACAAGTCTTGGGTTAAAGGGTTGTGTTGGTTTCACTGAGTGCTCTGGTCAAGAGTTATAAGCTGTTCTTTTGTTTCCACTGATAACTACTGGTATCTGAAATTTTCCTATGATGTTACAATCCAGAAGAGTAAGAGAAAGCAAATATGAAACTAAATGCAAATGCTATATAATTACATGATAATAACAATAATTTTATGTTCAGAAGGATAAGATTTGCTTAAATCAAACATGCTGTGCCAGAGATAAGCAGTAAATTAGACTTTAAAAATGTTTTCACTTTTAATAATCTAAAATGCTGTTAAATTACAGAGATAAAGCTATTATCAATATATATTTTATTTCCACAGTGTCCCTTTGTTCTTGTCATTGTTCAATCACCTTGAACAGAGAGGAGTGAGGAGAAACCTTTTTGAAGAGTGGAATATATTCTCATTTTGACTTACAACAGAGGTTGCATGCCTCCTTGTTATGACCCCTACATAAAAGACTGACAAACATAAAAGTAGATAAACATCTAGTTTTTATGACAACAACAGTTCACCCCAAGTGTTACTCCCAATACTACAAGCACTTATCCACATCCCCAAGAAGGCTGAGTGCAGCTTTCTTGTCTGTTACAACACAGCCAGTTAGATATTTTATCTTCTGGAATACTGTGAAGGTTTTACTTGTGAAATGTGCCACTGGAGCCGTAGTTCTCTCCTAAATGTATAATGATGTTCTATCTGGAGCTCAGGTGCAGAATAGTAACCTGAGGGTGCTGGTAGGCTGGCTTTTGTCAGATCAGGAATCCCTGGTCTATGCAAAAGCTCTGGGAAAGCCTTTTCTTACTCACCTCCAGAGAAGGACCTACAAAGTGATTTTAAAATTCACTGCACGTACTGTGCTGCTGGCTATTGGCAGGCACCCTGGGAACTTCAGACGAATGGAACTTGCATTGCTGGTTTAGGCTACAGTGACCATGACTGCAGGTGAAAAGAGCACACAACAGTACATTGTGTAATGTTTCTGGGCAGCAGAATGGAAAACAGGATGGAAATCTTATTAAACATCCTGGAACAAGCCAGGGTAATCAAGACTGGTGCTGGATTGGATATCAGGAGCTGTAGAACTGCTCACAATGCAGTACTGACTGTGAGTAGCCAAGGTTTATAAGGAGTATAACTTTAGTTCAGTACAGAACTTGCAGCAATTTGTTCAGAAGATGAAAATGGAAGGTGCGTTGTAAAATGCTCATTGTCCAAACACACATTTTTCTCCTTTTTCACTGGAGGTATGCACATGTAACAAAACATGAAGCACTGTCTGTGCAGACATGATGTGCATCATAGCCAAGACCTTCAGCACTGAGAGCATGCACTTCTATATACCTGAGCTAAAGAAACAGCTGGTTGGATTTACCATGCTCTTGGTCTTTCTTCAAGAGTAAAAGGAAACAACATCTCTGAAGGACTTACAGTTCTTTCTGGATGGAGGGGAAAGTCCTGACTTGATAGCAGCTGTTAAGAACAGCGTTTCTAAAGTTGCAACCTCCTGTCATCACCAGACCTGTTCTTTTTTATTCTCCTTTGTGTGGTCAAGAGGAGCTAGAAGGGGGAGAGAGGCTTGGGTTTCCCTTTGATGCTCTCCTGCATCTTCTGAAACCTTGGTGAGGTAATTGAGTAGAAGGGTTGGTATACCTCTCCTTTTCTCCCTCCTCAGCTTTCTTGTCAGCCATCAGAATGAACAGAAACACCCAGATTCATATAAAGAACCTGCCTGGAGAGACCAACAAGCCAGCTCTGCCCATTTTTCATGCCAGTGAAATAGTGCACACAACAGAAGGCACCATGGTGGCCCATGCATGGGAAGGGTCACCCATGCTTTCTTGATGTGGCCCTAGGTTTCCCCCTCCACCTCCAGAAAGGGAGGAGGAGGAAACAGGTTCATCACTTATTTTTTACCTTCTTGGGTTGGCTCTGCAATGGTCTGGGGAAGGGTGGCTCAGGAGACATGTTTTATGTTTATGGGTGCAGAAGAAAAAGCTGAAAGAAGTACTGATCTTCCCAGTAGATTTCTTCCCCTTATCTTACTGCTCCAGAGGGCCATTTCCCTCAAAAACAGCCAGCAAATGTCAGGTACGTTTGCCAGCCTGGGGAAAAAAAAAGGTAACCAGGAACACTGCCTAGAAGTAGGGGATCTGAGAGGGGTTTGTGCCAAAAAGCACCAACATGGACAACAGTCATCTCTGCACCTACTTAGTAGCTGCCTCTAAGCAGTAGCTTTTTTTTTTTAATCCCGAAGAAAAGCCATAGTAACACATTCATTTTCTGGGTTCTCTTTGTTATTATTTTCAAGAGCAGGGCAGTCAGTCGAGCTCTTAAATTTGAATAATGAAAACTGGTAGTTGTAAGAACATCAGCACCTTTCAATTCCTTCACATGAATTAGAAACCTGATAATTACAAAAGGGATGTGGCTGAGTGGAGCTTGTTGCTGGTCTAAGAGATGAGAAGGTTGAGTTCTGGCTCTGCCTGCCTCACTGGGTGCAAGCAGGAAATTCGCCATGTGGCAATCCAAGCCAAAATACAGAGGAGGCTGCTGGGATCAAGTGGGTGGGGGAAGAGATAAAAAGACAAAACTGTCCTAGTGGAGGGACATCACAGTATGGTGCTCCCTGCTCCTACATGAGCTCTCATGTCTGAGAGAGCAGCATTCTCCATGGATCAAGGAGCATGGGGATCCTGGGAGGAGAATCCAGCAGAGTTGCCACATTCCTCAGCTCAGTGTTGGAGTTCACAATCATTTTGCCAAGTAACTGTAGTAGCAGCCTTTTGAATAGGGTCTGAAGCTTCTCCTCCTCAGTAGTAGGGGTCTTCCCTCCCCTGCTTTGTCAGATGAAAAAAGAGATAAGAGGGGAGAAACCATGGTGTGCGAAAGGGTGACTGAGGAAGAAACAGCACAAGAAAGAGGAGAATGTTACTAGAGGCCATAGTGGGCACAGCTCAGACCCTGGTATGTCTACAGGTTCGTGAGGTGCCTGAGGCTGAGGGAGTGGCAGAGGTGGAGGGAGACTCCTCGTCTGTTGTGTCCCCATGCTCCTCCTTGTGCAAGCCAAGGCTGATGTGGCTCTGCAGGGCTGCTGGGGTCAGCCACTCCTTGGGGAGGCAGCTCTGGAGGAAAGGGATGCAGGAGCTGAAGTAGGCCAGGCGGTTCACCCAGCGGGGGATCTCCTTCCCACACAGGATCTGTGGAGCAAACAAGAAAAGAACACAGTTAATAGTACCAAAAGGCATCTGTAGTGGCAATATTATTTCCATCTGCACCATCATCTCAGCAGGGTGAATTCCCCGTTGCTCTGATGAGAGCTGTTTGAATGCAGGGAGCATCTTCTACAGCTAAAAACAGCTCTAAATGCAAATGACTGCACACAGTGACTTCTCAACATGCTCACAGAGCTCTGCCAGCCATAGCCCTTATCAGCATCAGAGCGGTGACTGGGGAAAACAGCTCATGGCCCTCAACATCTTCGGCTCAAAATTTTTGCAAAAAGATTTAGGCTGTTACTGGGCAGACCTTGAGGAGTCAAGAAGCTGAGCCCAATGAGGCAGATTGGAGACATCTAAGAAGTTGTTCTTTCTGCTCACTTTTCATCCTCATGCTGACACACCAAGTCAGTCAAGCCATGGTATCTACTCTTTTTCCTATTGTCAAATTACCCTTTAATTTCTCTGTGTGGTATTTCCTGAAAGTGGGGAAAAGAGGAACAAACATAACTCTCACAATTGTTTTCTCTTAGCAGACACAGAAGAGGCACCAGGAGCTAATCAGCCTCAAGGAGCTGTCTGTGGTAAATTTACTGCCAGTGCAGCCAGTCCCACAACAGCATTCCAGAGCCTAAAGTCTGTGGCAGGTACAATGGTCATAATACCTGAATTCTCCTTCCAGTACAGTTTACAGGACAGACTGGGAGGAAATTCCACCCCACTAATCCCACTTTATGTAGATTAATGGTTCCAAGGTTCCCATGCTGCTCCTTCTGCCAATGCTACATTACTTTGCTCTTTCTGCCACTCTCTTCCTATCTAAAACTACACTTAATTTAATACTCATTACTGCAAAAGGTGTTTGTCTCTAGTCCACTAAAGAGCTTATCTGGTGAGATATCTATTATTGACAACGGAAATGCAGAGCTTGCTTAGAGATTCTAAGAGATCTGTTAGGGAGCAGCACTAGAGCAGTTGCTGGAGGACAGGCCAGCCTGCTTTGTAGTTCTAAGGACTGATGACCATCTGGTCCTTGATGCGTACTGTGATCTGGCCAGAACAATCTCTGCATCAGTCCAGCAGTCCCCTTGAGTACAACTAAATTAGCTAACTCCAACAGCGTGGAATTCCCAACAAGGTGTGGAGCAGGCAGTCAACCCATGACCATGCTAATTCCACTATGGAACTCAGTTTATTTTGACATACATGGTTTAAAAATCCATGTGTGAAACCAAAGACATTATTGTTAGGTATCAGAGAATGAGCAGAATCATTCAGCTGCTAAGATCACTTACAAGCATAGATTTCCATTCTTTACCAAATATCCTGTAAATTATAACTCAAATGTAACTTCTACTTCAATTCTTAACAGTGCTGCATTCTACTTAACCTTAGATACAAACATATGAATCTGTATTTCCAACATTTTTAACCTGTGGCTAATTCCTTCAGTAGCAGTTCTCCCATCCAGATCCTTGGTTTCCATTGCTAGAACTACTGCTTGAATCAATAAAAACTAGCTCCTTCTACCTGCATTTAAGACTCATTAATAGAAAATTGGCTGATGTATTCAATTTTCTCACCAGACATCTCTTGCTTTCACAAGAATATTCCTTATTTTTTAAAACTGTATTCAATATCTTACACTGAAACACTGAACTTGAGACAAAGCCAACAAATGCAGAATTGCTTCTAGATTTAGTAGCATTTCTATTTTTCTTCCCCAAGAACTTAAGCTACGTACTGCCTGCGTAGAAAGTGACTCAGTTCAGGCTCCTTGGGACATATGCACTCGTGAATTTAGTTCTCAAGAAGCCATAAGTCTTACTAACAACATGCCCCCAAATATCAATAGGAAAACAAAAACTGAGCATGATTCTGATTTCTTCAGAAAATTACCAGAAGCTAAAAAGCAAAGGAACGGCACAAGGTTAGACTGCCTGGAATGGAAATGTGATTTTAAGATATGGTTTTCTTTTCTAAGCAGATCCCATAGCAACTGAAATAGCCCTTCCCAATGTGGAAGCGATGCTGAGATGTTTGCCGTTTGTTTATGGGAGCTTCTTCACCAAGAATGAATCTGTGAGGCTAAGAGAAGCCTCTCTGAGGACAGAGAGATGTGTGGACAGCAAGCCATCAAGCAGAAAAGGGCAGGCTGGGGAGCTGAAGGATATTGATGAAGTCAAAGTGGTTTCCCTTTCATCAGTTGTGCTTCTCTCTTGTTAGAGAAGCCTACAGTTGCCCAGCAAAACACACTGCTCAACGGGAGCAAAAAAGCAACTGCAAGGAAATGCCACTAACACTACAACCTGCTCCTCTGTTTTCAACTCCTTGCCATAAAACGTACTGTGCTACAGCACCCAGCAGTACTTAGCTAATGGAGAAACATCAAATAAACCCGACTGCAGTGGGATTAAGCCAACTGAGCTTAAATAAAACAACAAAAGCAAAAGGAAATGTTTTCCAATTGGATATGAGTCCACAGAAAATGTGCTTACTGAGGCTCTTCAAGGCAGTTCTCAACTGAAAACCAAACACTGGAGCAGTGAACTCACAGAACTCTGTTACTGTCCATTGTTTCCCCAACCAGAACTCTCATCTTTGTTAAAGGTTCTTGGAGTTTGGAATTTTAGAGGTTTTTTTTTTTTCTTGCCTGACAAACAGGTGGGTTTCTGTCTTTTGAAGGGGATAAGCTCCTGCTTGCTTCCTGAGACCAGTCCCCACTTCAGGCAGAAGCCCCTGTGCAGGCTGCATGTACGCGCAGCTTCCACTGCGTGGCATCTTGTGACAGTCACACATGCCTCCCAGAGCTGTAGTTGATGTGAGGACTGCATTAGAGCCGTGAGTGACCCAGCTGGCATCTGCAGAGTCGAACGGTAACAGCAGTTCAGACATTTGGGGCTGATGCCAAATCTGACAGAGAAGCTGGTCCTGACAGGTTGGGTGCGACTGCTGCTCAGCTGTCGAATCCACACCAGGATTTCAGCTCACCAAAGGGCAGCTCATTTAGAACCTAAGGCGAGCCTCTCAGCATCTTAAGCCTGCCATTTTGCACTAATGAGTCGCTGGTTAAAATGTATAAAGAGCTCTGGGAGTAAGAACTGCAACCCATGACTCTTCCCTCCATTAAAAACCCTAAGAGCTAGGGTTAATTTCTCAGCAAGATCTTAAAGTTCCTGTATGCTTTAGTTTGAGCAGGGAAACAGCTGTAAAACTCAGATTTAAATGCCATCCATCAATGGACAAGGCTGAGTCTTCTGCCTTGCAGAGGACAGTGCTATCAGTGAGCTGTTTTCCTCCTCTTTCTCCTCTTTCAAACGAGAGTGATGCTCCGAGCTACACTCTAAGCACTCTGTGTCTGTTGGCATATGCCAGACATACTCTGAGGTAGTCTCACAAAAGGAGCTCCTTTCAAAAGAGGCTGAAGGACTGAGTAGCTGTAGATCCTAAGACAAAATGCTTGGATGCAATAGGCTCTGTGCTGTGCTGGATGATGCACCTGGGGCAGTTCAGGCCATGAGCAGAAGAATAATTCAGGCATGCCGAAGCCACGGCCCACAGGCCGCGTGCGGCCTGGCACATCTCGCAGTGCGGCCAACCTCTGCCCTGCCCCGTCATGGCGGCAGCTGTGTCCCGGTGTGCACCCATCACTCGGCAACAATCAAAGCACTGGTGTGTGACTGGCACTGTTACTGGAACCAGAGGAAGGGGAGGGTGCAGTGCAGTGCTGACTGTTTCTTGTACCCATCACGGACACTGAGTTGCATCAAATTCCACGTGTGTTACACCTGGCACATGCTTGTGCTGCTTGTTGAGAACAGTGCAGTGTCGAGACAAATAATACGGCACTATGCTTAATTTGTAAGGAAACTGTGTCAGCTTTCAAAGATTACAATTTGAAAGGACATTATCTGCAAAAACACGCTGCCAAATTCGATGCATATCAAGGAATGCTTTGTAAAGACAAAACAGTGGAACTAAAGTCTGTCATCTCCACATAATCTTTTTTAAAAAGTTAACACAAATAGACTCAGTTGTAAATGCTAGTTATGTGGTAGCAAATCTGATTGCAAAAAAAAAATAAAAATCAAAACCATTTACTGATGATGAGTTTATTAAGCAATATTTGGAAAGTGTGATAGATGTAATGTGTCCTGATAAAAACCAGATTTTTCTAAAATCAGTCTCACCAGACTGTAGCCAGGTGCACAGAAGAAGTAGGAACTTCTGTCAAAGGAAATCTGGAGAGTGCCAATTTCAATTTTTATGACTTAGCAATAGATGAAAGCACTGATGCCACAGATACGGCTCAAGTTTTCATTTTCATCAGAGGTATTGATAATGAATCACTGAAGAAATAGCTTCTTCGGTGCTGTTAGAAGACACAACTAAATATCATGATGTGTATGAAGCAGTAAAAGTTACGTTAAAGCAATTTTTGTTAGCTCTTGTCAACAACTCATTGTTGACAAGCTATTGATGCTGCCCAAACGATGATTGGTAAAAAAGAGTAACTTATGAAATTAATAGAAGATGACACAATTACCACTGGCAACTCATTTTGATTAAATATCACTGCATCAGACATCAAGAAAATTTATGTGCAAAAGCTTTAAAAATGGTAACATCAAGCCAATTGTCATCAAAGCTATGAATTTCATAAAGTCCACGGGATTGAATCATTGCCAGTTCCAGGAATTCCTTAAAAGAATGGATGCTGATTATGGAGACATCATTTACTTTTCTTAAGGAAGGTGGCTAAGTCAGGATAAAATGCTAGAAAGATTTTATGATTTGCAAAATGAAATCAATTCATTTATGGAACCAAAAGGAAACTTTGTGCCAGAAATTGAAGATGAAAAATGGCTCATAGATACAGCATTCTTGGTGGATTTGAACACTCATTTAGAAGAGTTAAGCATAAGGTGAGAATCAACTTATCTGTGCTGTGTTTCAAATCATAACAGTTCAAAATGAAATTTATGGCAAGCTTAAGATATGGCAAATAATTTCATGCACTTTTATATGTTGGCTAAACACTAGCATAAAATATGCAGCCTTCTTTTCAGTTTTGATAAACGAATTTGAGAATAGGTTTCAGATTTCCAAAAAAAAAAATCATCTTTTTGTTCATATTCACAACTCCATTTCCTTTTGACATAAATACATTAACTACACATTTGCAAATGGAACATATGAAGTTGCAACCAGACGTTCAACTCAAAGAAAAATGTGATTATGTCTTTTTACTAGATTTTCGTAAGACCTGTCTTAAAAGACAAAAATATCCCGTGCTTCACAATCACACTTTATACGTCATCGCTTTTTGGCAGTACATACATTTGTAAAACCACTGTTTTCAAGGATGAATCACAGGAAAAGTAATATTTCATCAAAAATTTCTGACAAGCACCTCGAGAACTCACTAACATTTGCAACCAGTGCCAAGGAACCAGACACTGATGAATTATTTTCAGAAATACAAGGTCACATATCCCACTAATTTTATGTTTTTGTTTCTCCCTGTGTTTTATATTTAAATAAAAAATATACTAAGAATAAGTCTTGTTACTTAGATACATTAACTATATTATAAATTTGATATGCGTGTCAAGACAATTCCTGCAAGCCAAAACATTGGACACCCCTGGCATAAGTCAAGAACTTATTTTTTAAGTGAGCCCTCCCAAAAGTAACCACGTAGTGCCCCAATCTGTGAAAATCAAGATGCCCAGAGGTAACATTACATTCTTCAAACAATGCATGCTAATTCTTTCAATTCCTATCATCAGGCTGAGCCTCTGAGAGTTCAGCACTGAACATCTGCTAAGTCACGCACCGCCACTTCCACTTTAGCAGCCTTGCTGAAAATGAGGAAGCATCCACACAGGGCACATATCCATTGAGCTACTGTACAGTATTACCCTTGACATGTCTTACAGAATGCAAAGGGTTTTACTGGTACTCAAGGAGGTGCTGTTTCAAGACCAGTGGCTGAGAACAGCTGTTGCCCAGCATGATCATCCATATGTTATAACATACATAAATATATATGTGCACACACACACAAAGTGTGAGTTGAACATGTCCAGGCCAATCCACATCCATGGATTAATGGACATTAACAGCAGCCTTTTTCTTGAATAGGTAACCAGGAAAATCCTACGTTTCCATCTCAGTCTGAAGCCTTCTTTCTTAACACTGCACAGCAGCAGGTTACTGAGGATGGCGATGCAATGAGTACAGAGAATACTGGAAGCCATAGGAACAGTGGAAGACTTTGTCTGGCAGCATTGGCAGGACTCCTAAGCAAAAGCTTCCAGTTTCAAAAGCTATCAACATACTCAGACACTTCATTTACACTTCAGGCACTGGCAAAAAGGACATGGTTTTTCCTTGCCATCTTTGTTTGTGGAAAGGAGACGTATTCTTAGCATTCTTACACACAGTCACGCTCAAAGGCTCCATGATGAGATGAACTCCCCAGAGGGTATGAATTAACTTAGCTCCAAGCTGTTATGCTTAATTATAACAGAAAGGCCACAGAGCTTTTGGTTTGGAAAGACAGCTGCAAAAATAAAACAACAAGGTAAAATAGATGGTACAAAATATCCACATTTATACCAGTTCCAGGGACCTTAAAATGTTTTGCTGTGTTGGTTTTCTTTGTTGGTGGCAGTGGTGGCTTGTTGGTTTTTTTTCCATTTTTCTCTCCAAACTCACTCTTACAATATCTTCACACTTAATATTTTTGGCTAGATAGATCACTTTAAAGAGAAAACCTGAAACTACTGCAGAGGCTCATGGAGCACAATCAGACCATTTCCAAAAAATTGAAATGATGTCCTCGGAACTTGACATTTTGAGAGTTTGATTTCTGTTTCAAATTATTTGCCATACTATTCCCCCGCACAAGTAGGTAGATGGAGGAAAAGGAATTACCAAGAGACCTGGAATGTGCATGTTCGGATTTATTCTGTTAACCACTTTCACTGGGATAGAGCACTCATTCAAGATAGCAAGACTAGAAAGGCTAATGATGGAAAATGATGGACTTTTATTGTAGCCTTCATTCCAAGGACTCCCCAAATACTTCATAAATTTCAACTGATACACAAACTACCCTTATAAATCTCACTTTGTCACTACAGAATGCAGTAGCACAGCTGGAATGCAGTGCAGCAGTTCACTAACAGCATAGAGTCAAAATCATGCATATTTACAGGCAGTATTGAGAGAAAAATGACATCCATCTGAAATCATGAGGATAATTTATGAGTGCAGGATGTCGTTATTAGTAACATTCTTCTAGATGCATGTGGTATTTTAAAAACAGAAAACAAGACGCATCCTGTTCCTTATGGAACTAGCTATGAGGCTACTAAAATAAAGCACGTCTTTCATCAGCTTGTGTGAGGACTGGCTCAGGTGCCTGGAAACCAAGGCTTACTCATGTTTTTTATACCCTGTGGTTGCTTACAGTTTGTTATTCATTTCTGTCCCCCTTTCCTGCCTGTCTGCAGTGCTCTGTCCTCTGCCAATAACAGACTAGCATGTATGCTTTTGCACAACAAAACACACATCTCCTCCTCACAACAGAGATGACTTTTTAGCAACTGTTGACTAAGGAAAATAAATGGATATTACTTGTCTCCTTAGGACCTGCTGCAGAATGGTTTATAAAAACTTCTCTTGCTTTTGACTGTGACACACAGGCCTCCTGAAGTTCCCTTCTCTGATCTTTAATCCTTCTCTCTGGGCTTACGGCTGAGGAAAGCTTTCTAGTTTTAATAACGTTACAAGAGCTCACGTGTGTCTGGGGATGGACCTGGAAAGCTTTGGGGTTGAATTATGCATTGTGACTAACAAGTTGCCCTCATTTGGTCCTTGACTCAGCAAACTTGCCTTTCTCAGCAAATCTCTAGGAAGTCAAACTACTTTAAGGGAAGCATGATTCTGATGCAAGTTTGTTATATGCTGTTGGTTCTGCCTTAGCTGAAAAAGGACAAGTGACAGACAGAGAGAAAGGAGTATGTGCTGGCCACCATCACTTGTCCCTTCAGTACAACTCCACAGCCTCCACAGGGAGATTCTGTTTATATGGCTTTACCAAGCACATCCATCCAACCTGACATGGAGATTTAAGACTCATACTGTAGTGTCAGCAACCAACAGTAGGAGGCCAGATGCCTGCATGAATCCTCACTTGCAGGATTCACCATGCATACTCCATCAGTTAACCTTCAGAGCGTCATCATTTGGAGAACATTCTTGCCAACTGAATTGAGATTCCTGCTGACTTCAGGAGGGAGGGTGCTATTTAACTCCCAGGGGAACTTCACAGTGCTGCGTCAGTAAGATTCTGACTTCTAAAACCACAAATACACTGATTCTGATTCAGGCCTCTCTCTTCTCCTCCTGGAATGTGTCTTCTATGGATGACGAAATACTGCTCAATAACAAAATAGATTCATTGGTATTTAAAGGAGTAAAGGGGTGAAAAGGATCAGCGAGTACAAGAGGAAGGTGGATAAAGAGATATCAGTCTGACCCTAAAAAGCCTTCTGAAGGATGATCACATATAGAAGTTAGCCTTGCATACTAACTTCAGTGTTGGTTCTGGTCAGTTTTAATACCTTTCTCTGGGTCATAATTTAAGAAGCAAATAGAGATCATGAAATCATAGAATCATTAAGATTGGGAAAGACTTCTAAGACCATCTAGTCCAACCACCTACCCCTGATGTTCCCCACTAAACTACAGTCCCTAGTATCACATCTACATATTTCTTGAACACCTTGCAAGGACAGCATCTCCACCACTTATGTGGGCAGCCTGTGCCAAAGCCTGACCACTCTCAGATGTTTAACTCTGCTTCACCAGCTCTAATTGCAGCCAAATTCTGAATATGTTGACTCCAGTGGAATTCATACCAGCTCATTCAAGTATTTCTGAGCCAAATTTATCCCATGTTTATGATTCTCTGAAAATGCTCCTAGAAATCCAAACTGGTCCTACTAATAGACCCAACTTTCTCCTAAGTTTTTGTTTGTTTCAAAAAACAAAACAAAACAAAACAAACAAAACAAAACCTTTAGAGCATTTGCAAGACAGATAAATAATTTCAGGCCAGGAATCTGCTACAGAATACAGTGTTTTGATTTGTTCTGCATACATATAAATCACAAGAAATTATTCCTCTTTCAAGAAGAGTGAGAGAAGACATGATAAAAGAATAAAACTTTCTGTCTCTGCTGCCCTCAGGCAAAGTTTTTCAACATCAACAATCTTTAAGGTCAATCAAATCAGTGTCTTTCAATTCATTTCTTTTGATAAGCATCAACTTCAGATCTTGCCAAAAGAGCTCAGAAGACTCACAGACTTTATTGCTGTCCCACCATTGGCTCCTGGGAAATAAAAGGGGTTATTTTCCCTGCTCCTCACAAAAGCCTCGCTTCTCTGATAATTTTTTGCCATGTGGCCTATTGCAAGGTGCTAAACAATTTATTTAAATAGCAACTGTTCCAGTTTCTTGGCAGTAATAACATTGATGAAGGGAGGAGGAGAGATTTCCTTGAGTCATTCCACTTATCTGCCAGTTCTGGTACTGATTCAAAAGTGTTTTTCTCCCTTCCCATGTTGGTTTGCCCTTTTCTGAGACAGGCTGTACCAACTGTTGTCACTGGTAAGAACAGAGCTCCATAGCTTATCTAAGACAGGAAGCTTCAGAAGCACGGGAAATTGCTGGTGGGAAGTGAAATGAGTCATCCTGTTTGTGAATGGGTTAAGCAGTAGGAGCTTTTTCAGAATCTTTTAACTTGCAGCGACACAATGTCCTTACTCAGTACTGAGGAATATCACCAGACTAAAGAACCTGGAAGGAGAAAGCACTCATCCCCTCTCTGGTCTTTCAGTTACTGCTGTGTTCTCAGGCAGCTGTCCTCAGGCACTGTGCACTCACCATGTGCCTACTAATGAATAGGGCTTGTGCTTACCTGCCCCCAGTTTGCCTACTGGCAGTCAACCTTTCTACACGTGTCTGGAGGTATAAGCTGTGCCACCGATGCATTTGCCTTCCACAAGTCTAAATTGTACTGAAGAGTTGCAGAGTAATCACGAACCATGTTCTTGCACTGAAAAGAGCTCTCTGACAGCAGTTTCACAGTTCCCTATATCTGTGTGCATCTACCCTTATATATACTCAAAGAATAGGCTTGGTGATGGCATAATTGCACCTCTTTCTCAGCACCCCAAGCACACTGTTCATAGTGAACTTCCTTGTTTCCCCAAGATGCAATGACAAGTGCTTCTGCACAGCAGTGGTATGGCTAGGACCTCAGACCTGTGGATTCTTGCAGTGGAGCTTACAGCCAGCAATTACTTTAACTGGCTTTTTGCTGAAAGGACAGATGTATTCTTAGAATCATAGCATCATAGAATCACAAGGTTGGAAACGACCTATAAGATCATCCAGTCCAACCGTCTCCTCATCACCATTGCCACCACTAGCACTAAACCATATCACACAGCACGTCATCCAGACGCCTCTTGAACACTGCCAGGGACGGCGACTCCACCACCTTGCTGGGCAGCCATTCCAGTGCCTGACCACTCTCTGAGAGAAGTTCTTCCTTATGTCCAACCTGAACCTCCTCTGATACAACTTGCGGCCATTGCCCTGTGTCCTGCTCATTGCCTGGGAGAAGAGGCCAAATCCCTCTTCACCACAACCTCCCTTCAGGAAGTTGTAGAGTGCAATGAGGTCTCCCCTGAGCCTCCTCTTCTCCAGACTGAACAATCCCAGCTCCCTCAGCCGCTCCTCATAAGGTTTGTGCTCCAGACCCCTCACCAGTTTCGTTGCCCTTCTCTGGACACGCCCCAGGACCTCAACATCTTTCCTGTAGTGAGGAGCCCAAAACTGAACATAGTACTCGAGGTGTGGCCTCACCAGTGCTGAGTAGAGGGGGATGATCACCTCCCTGCTCCTGCTGGCCACACCATTTCCAATGCAGGCCAGGATGCCGTTGGCCCTCTTGGCCACCTGAGCACACTGTCGGCTCATGTTCAGCCAAGCATCAACCAACACCCCCAGGTCCTTCTCTTCTTCACACTCATCCAGCCACTCATCCCCAAGCCTATAACGCTGCTGGGTTGTTGTGCCCAAAGTGCAGAACTCGACACTTGGCCTTGTTGAACCTCATCCCATTCACCTCAGCCCAGCGGTTCAGCCTGTCTAAATCCCTCTGAAGGGCCGCCCTTCCCTCAGGCAGATCCACACCACCTCCCAGCTTGGTATCATCTGCAAACTTGCTGAGGGTGCACTCAATGCCCTCATCCAGGTCATCAATAAAGATATTAAACAAGATGGGCCCCAGTACCAACCCCCGGGGGACACCACTTGAAACGGGTCGCCAGCTGGACTTCACTCCATTCAACCACGACCCGCTGGGCACGGCCTTGTAGCCTGTTCCTTACCCAAAGAAGGGTATATCTGTTCAGACCATAGGCAGCCAGTTTCCCCAGAAGAAGCCTGTGAGGGACTGTGTCAAAGGCTTTGCTGAAGTCTAGGAAGACTACATCAACAGCCCTTCCCCTCATCTATCAGACTAGTCACCCAGTCGTAGAAAGAGATGAGGTTGGTCAAGCACGACCGGCCTTTCACGAACCCGTGCTGGCTGGGCCTGATCCCCTGGACACTGCGTACATGCTGTGCAATCTCATCCAAGATGATTTGCTCCATAACCTTCCCTGGTACTGAGATCAGGCTGACAGGCCTTCTTCTTCCTTTATGTTTGCTTTACAGCAATTTACAACTTCTATCCTTTTGCTATATCATGTCCTTGTTCTGAAAACCAGGAAATTCAATAAATCGTGTTATGGAAAGATCTAATTATTTTTGTCTTTTTTATTTTAAAGGGTTTTTCTAATATTTAGTAGTCTTTTTTTTTTTTTTTTTTTTTCCATCTGTGAGAGTTTTAATAACCTCTTTCGTCAGGCAGGGCAACTCATAAAGAATATAAATATTTTGCTGTTCCTTGGAGGGCCATTTGCATGTACAGTTGGGATTGTCAGAAACACAGTGACTTACCAGCAGATGATCAAACAGAAGGACTTTACCCAATATTGAAGTCGTCCTGACTTAATCCACATACACAACATTATCAGCATGCTAAAATCTTTGCTGCGTGCCTGCAGCATCCCCTCCCTGAAGCACCTGCAACACCAACAGACAGCAAGGCATGGAAGCTCAGAACAATGCAGGAATCTTGGGCTCTGATACTGGTGGTACAAGTGATTTTCCTCTGAAGAAACTGCAGGCATAAGCCCCCCAGGATTGCCCGTCCTCCTGATGAGTTTCTCAGATAGCATGATGCTGATACTATTTGATTTTGGTCACTGTCAACACAAGCAGCTTGAAATGAACCAGTTCCTTGTACACAAATTCCTAATCCCAGTTTGATGAACCTCTTTACTGTAACCCACAACTAATTTGCTTAAGTGGTTTTATAAAAACAGGTACCACAAGACCATATAGCAGTCAGAGTGGCTGAGACAACACTAACTAGACTTTCACTAATTAGATCGAGCTCCCTCACCTTCCCTCGCTGACAGATTGTGAGGATGAAGGAAAACCACAAAATGGTATCCAGTGATGGTGTGTCAGGTGCCTGAAATTGAAGTGGGGCATGCGCTCAGGAAGTGCTTCTAGTTTCTCCTACATGACTGCCTGCTGCTCACTAAGAAGTTCTGCACTGCATTACAGCAGAACTTCATTCAGAACTGAAGACAGTCTGCAGCACTTAATAGGCAGAGATTTACATCTATCAGGCAGTTCTTTATTTCTCAAATACCCTAAAATTCCCTAATGATTAAGCGTTTCTCAAAAAATCCACAGGAGAAGAACCCTGGTCATACATGTTCAGTTATTCACTCTCCATGAAAGCTGCCAGAAAATGCAGCATTATGCCTTCCCTTCCATCTTTTCTGCAGAATCAAGGCTTCAGCTGCAGCTCCTTCAGTCCAGGTAACCAGATGGGATCCTCCCAGTCTGCAGACCAGCCACCAGGGCAAGGTCTGTATGGATACTAATTAGCAAGTCCACAGCCAAGTGAGGACATCAGGAAGACCAAACATGGCCATCAAGTACATAGCCATACAGCCAAGTCCTAAGGCCTGCCGGATATATCTGTGTGAACTCATTAACTCACACATCAGGATTAGGTTAAATATCAAAAACCACTTCTTTACAAAAAGGGTTGTTAAGCACTGGAATAGGCTGCTCAGGGAGGTGGTTGAGACACCATCCCTGGAGGTGTTTAAAAACCATTTGGATGTGGTGCTCAGGGACATGATTTAGCAGAGGGTTGCTAGACGTAGGGTAGTACAGTGAAGTCGTGATTGGACTCAATTATCTTTATGATCTTTTCCAACCTGAGCAATTCTCTAACTCTGTGATCACCACACAGCTATCGAGTCCCAGCTCCCACTTCGCTTGCTGATACAGAGCAGTACAAGCCACAAGCCAGCTAATTCACCATGGCAGATAAGGCAGCTTTCATCAAAAGATTTCAAAGTTCTTTTCAAAGGAAGGAAGTAATCCAGCATACAAGATAGGATACTCATGCACAAAGCAAGGATGTGACTTGCCTGGCATTAGGCAGGAGGCTCAGAACAATCTTCTCCTGAACTCACCACACTGCTTATGCCCAAGGCACATTTATTCTGCCAAACAAAGCCTTTCTTTTAATTCTCTGAATACTTGTTCCCATTTTCTGCTTTTAACTGCCGCTTAATGTAACTGTGCATAAATAAATGCTAATTAGTATTATTATTACTCCTGCACAGAAGGAGAGCATGAAAGGACAATACGAACACCAAGACTAGTCTCAGCATTGGTTTAGAGCACAGATCTCAGTTCTCTTTTCTACATTTTGTGATGACATATTTCCATAGTCTTGAGAGCCACGTGTCGCGCAGTTAATGCATTCTGCTCACCTTTACCAGCTGAAGGTTCTGCCTTGGAACTCTACATGTAGCTGGTTGGTTTTTTGTTTTGTTGTGCAGTTTTTTTTAATGGTACTACAAAAACAAAAGAAAGCACTAAGGCTGCAAAGTAAAGCTAGCATTCATCTGTTGAGAAATGAGAATAGAAACTTGCTTTTAGTTAGAGAGGTTCTGCCTCATCAGATTTCAAGCAGTCTTCAACCATGTGGTCAGAACTGTCCCAAACTAAGCTATGCTACTTCTCTCACACCTAGCTCTAAAACAGAGTAATTGTCAAATTAGTGCACTTACAAAAAAGGATGGAGACATCTGTCATAAGGTAGTCACATGTAGTTCTAGTTTTGCTGACTGAGACACATTGAATGGCTTTGACTTCTTATTGTCTTACCACTGGCTATTTAAGATTTTTAGGCCCCTTTTTCTTTATCTTGACGCTAGAGACCATCCAGGGCCTCCTACTCCTCGACCTGAAGTATACCTCCTCTATTTTTGCATTTTTAATAGTTTAGACAAGGGTAATGAGCACAATCTTATGTGAAGAGCAGCAAAATAATCCTGCTTGGCTCTGAAGGATTTATTAAATTGACCTTTTGAGTTCTGTGGTGGTTAGATCATGCTGTTAATATTTTAGATGGATTTCCCACCTTGATTTACCCATATGAGTAATGAAGAGGATGAGAGCAGAAGTGTCAGAAGTAGCTATTTAGGCTTTTATTTTATTATCCGGGTGTGTTAAGGAGCAGCAACAAGTCCATGCATATGGGTCTGCTTAATCTGTTAAGAAAGTGAATGTAGGACAACCTAACCCTACATTCCATTCCTGATAAGGTGTTCACTGAAGGTTTACTTCACCTTTACTACAAATCTTAAACTTAAAATATACTATTAGTTTTCTATTAACCTCTGTCTTGTTTGACTTACATTTCAAAGGTTGGGTAAGGAAAGGGCAGTAAAAAGTTTGCTGATGTGTTCCAGCAGAATCAAGGCAAAAGGGCTTTGAGCTTATGGCTTGGACATGAGACAGAGTTTTTACATGTCAAAGTATATAATAAGCAATGGCCTTATTTCACTGCTGCAAGTAAAGCTTTCTTTAGCTTTCACTAATAATCGTACAGCTTTCTGTTAGGTTTCCTTCAAAATATTTAAGTTTGCATTTTGTTTTAATAATCTGTAAGCTTTCTGTGGTAATTTAATGATTTGATTCCAAAACAGTAGTTCAGACACTCTACTGCTTGAAACTCATTCTGTACCGAGACATTTTCTCCTTGCTTATTTTAACATGACAGCATTTACTGAATGGGCTCATGTCATTTTCCCTTCCAATAATTAGCAAAGGTGAAATCAATTAAGAACTAGTTTTCCTAAGAGTGTATGCAAGTCCCTCACAAATTAATTGCTGGTTCTCAGATTCATTAGAGGTTTTCTTCAAAACAAAACAAAAAAAAAATCATGCATGTTTTGTTGTTGATGGTGGTGGCTTTTTTTCTTTTACAGACTCATCTCACTTAGGATCCATGGTGGGCCTTGTTTGGAAATGGTCACTTGTAGCAAAAGAAACTATTGGACTCTTGTTCTGTATAATGAGGAAGGGTGAAAGATTTGCAGTGACTGAGGATGGGGACACCAGAAAATGAAGTGAAAGTTTTGCAGTTAAAGTAGTTGAACTCATTAAAAATGTTTCTATCCTTGTATTTGCCATACAATTCCTGCAGAAAACACAGAAACATGGTCTTGGTTTTAGATAGAAGGTCAATTGCACTTTCTGTTTCTTATTTCTTTTCTGGCACAGGTCAAGATCCGGAATTCAGATTTACACAAGTGCTGAAGCCTTAATGAAACATCAACTTTGAACATCTCAGCGGGGAATGGAGGAAATGCAACTTTCCCTCAGAATTGTAGGATCTTGGTCAATTGAAAAATGGAATATCCCAAATTAACAGAAATTCAGGATAAATTTGCACTTTTCCATGCTTCAGTTCTCTCTGAGCAGAAATAACAGCTCTCCTACAATTCAGTATTTTTGGCAAAGTGGAAATGTATAATCATCAAAGAAGTATGAGAAAAAAGTCAATACTTAAAAAAAAAATCATTCTAAATAGTGCACGCTAAAGAAAAAATAGAACACTCGCTTCTTGAATACTGCAATATTTTGTTAGCAGAACACTTAAGCCATGTTTATTCATTTTCAGATCACGGAGGGTTGTTTATGCTCTTGCTATTAAAATGTTAGAAGTTTGAGTGCTGGCCAGGTTTGTCTTTGCAATTTCTGCTCTGCAGCCTATTCAATGAGCTTCGATGCAGGAAGTCCAAGTCTTACAGGAAGTTTAAACCAAACCAGTAATAAACCTGCTGCATCTCTACCTCCTAACCCTTTCTTTTTGAACATCAACAGGCTGTCAAAAACATTAAGGGCTGAGACAAGAGATTTGACTCTTGGCTCTGACTTGGCAGGATGGTCTGGTTCTGTTTCCCCTTCTGTAAGCACTACTACAGATCTGAAACAGCAAAAAACAAAAAAGAGAGAGAAAGAAAACAGCTGTGCCCACCTCAGCCAAAGCAGCAGAGAAATGATTACAGTTCTTGTGCATCAGGTGGTATGCGTTGCCTTTGTATTCTTTGCCCAGCTCTTCCATAATTTTATCCACATCCTCTTCTGTGAAGTCTGTGGTGCCTAGTGCGATGGATTCTCTAGTAAAAGCAAAGCACAACAGGAAACATGGAAAGCTTGAATGAAGAGAGTGATATGTCACCAGGAAAAAGGAAACGATAAGGCAATGGCAAGAAGGCCAGGTGTAAGTCATCAACATGCATATCTGGGGCTATCAGACAGATTCTTACTTTAAAAAATGGCATGCTAATATCCTCAAGTTTATCCGTAAAGCAGATTACAGCACAGAAGCAGTCCCCAGAGCCTTCTGCTCACCACCAGGGACATCTCAGTTCTTGGGGTCTGCTTGTTTCCCCCTAAATCCATAGCTGCTCAGTAGAAAATCACAGTAGGACAGTGGAGACAGTTTTCCCGTCATAGAGACGTTTTCCATGGTATGGGCCACAAAGGAGCAGACAGAGCTTTATGTGGGAACATATTGCTTCTCTCAGTATTCACTCAATAGTGCTTGTTCTTCTAAAGTCTGCAGCACCACCAGTGTAAACCCATAGCCTGTGAAAGTCAAGTCCCATCTTCTGAGGGCAGTTCCTTGAACCACAGCCCCAAAGCCTGAGCACCTTGAACAACCCCTTAATGAAGTATCCTCTCAGACTCCTCTAGTAAGCTGGCCTGTCTTTTGTGACAGCGTAAGTATAAACACAAGAGATGACTTCTGCAATATTCATAACAAGGTGATGCTCATAAAAAGAGTAGTTTTTTATTTCCCCATGCACTGGCTCTGTATCACACAGTTATTTCCATTCTTGCTGATAGGTAAAACCAGGAGCACGGAAAGCAAAGAAAATGGGAAGAGAGAACTACACTGATTTATAACTATACTTTTAAACCCTTCTAAACACACTTCAGCACCACTCCTCATTTGGTGTAAGTTTTATCAGCCATCAAGAACCCCTGCAGAGCTCCATTTGAACAAGGTTTGTGTAAAGGAGGCAGTGAGAGTGCTAATGAGAGAGAAGGGGGAAAGGACTCCCTGCTCTCCCTACAGAGACAGCTACTAGCAGGGAAAGAAAATGTAGAAAAGGGCCCTTACTTGAATTTAAAGGTCTCGCCAAGCTCTACCACACTGCCAGGTGTGATCTCGAAAATCCCACTGAAAGGGTAGGGATGCCCTCCATAGGCAAACTCTGACAAGGAAAGAAAACAGACAGACTGTGAGTAATCGAATGAACTCTGTGTCAGGATGGCAGCAGTCTTTAAAGCTCAGCATCAGCACCAGCAGCTGGGCCATTGCCAAAATCAGCTTCAGTCAGCCTCTGAAAGACATTTTCTCTGCCCAGTTACCTAGCAGCCTGAGGATACCCTCAAAGCCTCAGATCCAGAACAGGTTCCATCAGTGCTAATACTGCTGGTTGCACTGCTAATTAGTACCTAGCACTGCTAATCTACTTCTCAGTGCCAGAAAAGATCGCTGGGTCCACCTCTTTGTGCCTGTCCACATGGCTTCCTGTCAGTACAAAGTTGAGTGGCAGAGGCATCTGGAAATACTATGAGAGGCTGTCAGCAGTGATACTGAGCTGGGAGAAGCCTTTCCTAGGTAGAAAGAAATCTGTCCTCTTCTTCCAGAGGGATTTGCAGGCAGCTATGAGGAATTCTTTGCTGGAAAAAAAACCCAAGCTAATTACATTCTGCTGCCTTAGCATGTGGGTTGAGCCTGGAGGCCCCTCCATGTTATATGGGCCATCTCACATGGCCTATGAAAGCTACTGTGCTTGAGACAGAGCACAGCACCCCCGGCATTTTATCTGCTACATGGCACTAGCTAAAAATACCATGAGTAAGATAATTTCAGTCAGTCCCATTTAACGCTGTTTGAAGGGGGAAACGGAAAGTCCGTGATGCTGTCCTGTCCTTTAGCTTCACTTTGCTGCATCTCTTCTCACAGACACCTTGACCACATCCCTTGGATGCTCTACTCAGCTTCAAACCACTTGGTTATTTCAAAACTTACAGACCATAGACGCTGATAAAACTAACACAAAGCTGGTTTACTCTGACACAGAATTAGCACAAACTTTCCTTATATTGGTTTCAATACAGCTACTGATCCATCTCTCTTCCCCCACCCCAGACTTTCCTACACTGCTGGTCCTTCCTGCTATTCTGCTACATGCCTGCACAAGCTATAGAGTCTGCAATTACACACTAAAGATCAGAAGGGCTACTTGGTTCATGGCAGAACTGCAGAAGTTCTAGCTGGACTACCCAACAAATTAAAACAGAACTGGTCGAGTTTTTCACTGCTCAAAACATTCTTGCCAAAAACTATAAATTTTGGATTTTTTTCCAGATCAGACCAGCCACGCTGGTTTTTTTTCCCCATGTACTGAAGATAATGAAAAGGAAATACTTCATACCTCTGCCGTAGATCTCAATGCCAGAATGGAAGACACCAATGCCCAAGGTGGAGGTGTATTCATTTATCCAGTACTACAGTAAGAAAAAAAGTCACATTTGGAATTATTAGCAGGAAAGAAACATGCAGCCTTGCCCTAACGCATCCCTCCATCTCCTTTCCTCAAGGCAACTTCTCTTAAGGACAAGAAATATTTTTGTAATTTTTGTGAGACAAATTGTGACTCTTTATAGAGTGACAGCAGTGGGCACCTTGTCAGCACAGCTGACTGGGATTACTTCTCCAAAACAGGCTCATCTAGTCCTTGCCATATAAAGCATTTTCCTATATTAAGATACAAACAGACCTGAACCTTCATAAACCTGGCTCTGACAGGACATGGACATTCATCTTTCTCCTCATTTAAATATCTTTCTCTATTTTTTCAGATTCACTTCTCTTTATCTTCCAGATCTTGAAGAGCTTGAGTTAAAGCATTCCCAGATATTTTCTGCACGCTATTTTACTTCACTTCCCAACATCTTCTGCAAGTTTTAGGCAGGTTTATTTGGGCAACCAGATTTTGGAGACAAATCCATTTCTCTTGTGTGTCAGAGGAGCACCATTTAGTAGTTACCTACATCATCAGTAATTGCTTTTTAGGAAAAAAGGAGTTCTGAACATACCAGTCAACATTTTGCTCAGAGGCACATCACGTTATTAAGCTGTTTCAGAAGAGACTGAAGTCTGGCTGCTCCAAAATCAGGAGTGAGGCAACCACAACATTACCCAACTCCGAGACAAATTTTCAAGAGGAGCTGTTAAGCAACTGCTGCTTTGGAGTCCAGCTCTTCCTCATTAAGTATAGAGCAGAGGAGCACCACAGCACGCATGCACCACTCCTCTGCCAGCACTGCTCAGGGCCTGTTTCCACCACACCGTGAAGGACAGTGCAGACATCCAGAATTAGCTTAGCTGGGGCTTGTTTGGAGTGGGGAGCTGTGCAGCTATGCCAGGGCAGTGCTGCACTGGAGATAACGAGCCCTGCTCAGCACAAGTATTTATTAGGTTAGCTGCAGAGCTGTGCTGCTGCAGAAATGATATTTTCAGGCAATGAGTGGAAATTGCCAGCGCCTGGTGTATTTACAGTTCACTTACAGTTAGCATGCAGTGAAAACGCATCTCTAGTAAATCTCAGCAATGCAATTCCTATTGTAATCAAGCACTGCAAGGGAAGAGAGCGGCGTTCACTTGTCTCTCTGTATGATGACGAGATAGGTTCATTAAGTGAAAATTCTCTTATGGGTCAGGTAACAGCTTCTGGAGAAGCCACAATGATCTGCAGCATCTCTGGTGCCTGGTGACATGGAGTTCCACATAATGAACAGAACCCTCTGCTCGCAGGCAGCCAGAGGTTTGGCACACTCCATCTACCTCCTGCACTCTGCTTTCTTATGTATTTTTGATGACTGCCTTGAATGCAGTAACTCTGTAAATCACCTGGAAATGCTTTCTGCATGACCATTGCTACTCTGGAAGAACACAGTAGCTTTGATGTGAAAAGTGCTGCCCCCAGCCTGACTTGATGTGGGGTTGGTCAGTATTGATACCTTACACTGTGCTCCCCAAAATTCTTGCTTCTGGCAGTACAGCAGCTTCCTTTCCTTCCAGCAAGCCCTGTAATACTTCTTGTTCTTTGAGTTTTGGTATCATAGATCATTTATTAGTGCAGGATACCTGACCCAACCTAGACCCCTTCCCACTGCTCTCTTCAATTTTTGTAGAACCTCTATTTAACTCATCACTGAATTATGCAAACTCTCTGGTCTGGACACACCAGAGCACTAAACCAGAGCTAGACCAAGCAGCCCTCAATATCCGCCAGCTGAGATGAGACATGAGCAGCACATCCTCTTCTCGAGCAGCGCACCGGTGTTTGGGGATGGATGCCCCCTTGTTTTCTGCTGCCTTTCTCCACAGACCTCTGTCTCCCTGCCCACTGCAGGAGGGATACCCCTGCTCCTATGGTGGAAGGAGATGCATATGGGAAGAATCCATATGATACCAGCCACAACTGCTAAGGAGCCCAAGACCATCTCACATGGGCAGTGAGGGCATGTCCTCAGTTCAGTTCTTTCATCTCCCAGTCCCGTGGGTTAATACCTCAGGCTCTCAGATAGCATCAGTAAGAGTCACAGAAATACTAATTTCTGCAGTCCCACAGTAACTGCTTCCAGAGGGTAAGGTAAGTAGGTTACCTTCTCCCCCAGGCTGAGCTATTGGCTCACAGCAATAATACAAGTGCAACATACCTGGGTCGCACCAGCTGCTTTGCTTACAGGAGTAACTAATAAGATCTTTTCAAATCAGAAATGTTCTTGCATATTAGCTAGTCAGGCTATCCGCAGAGGCCATGCTGCATCTGGCTTCTGTATTTCAAAGAATTTAAATTGAAATCCACTTTCAAATACAGTTTTCCCTTCTTCCTTGTTAAAGTCCATGTTGCATCCAAACAAATAAGCAAACAAAGAAGAAAAATAATGCACTAAATACAACCGCCTCAAATAAGCAGAGCACTGCCATGACACAAGCCCATCCTGTCCTCCACCTGCCTGCACCATTCTTGTTCCCAGCATAGCCATAGCCCCAGAACAACCCCTGCCCAACCAAGGGAGCTGAGACAGGCTGCAGACAGCAGGACAGCTAGTGAGGAGGCTCCACCAAAGGGGAAGGGAGAGAAACAGAAGTATGCTCATAGCACCTGCTATGCCAGGTGCTGAAGGATTACAGCCATAACACAGACTTTTCTGTATTTAAATGATGTGTTCTTTAGTATGAAACCTTTTATTGAACAATTATGGACAGAACTCTGACAACCTCAGCCATACTTAAATTTCAACCAAGCAAAAACACTTTTTAGTGTTTTCTTTCAAATAACCTTAATAACACAGGGGTGTTATTGAAGTGTGATCTGATTTGCATCTTAGATAATACTGAAGATTTTTATTTGCAGTCAACTATTATCAAGACCAAAATGCAAAGCAGCTCTGAATCATTGCTGCTGTCCTCAGCTTACCCCTATCTCCAGGGTACTGCAGAATGTGCCTTCAGTGTACGACTGAACATGCAGCAACCACTGCCTGGCACTGGGGCACAGCCCACGGCTTGTCTCAGGAGGAAACTACGCTGAAGTGAACATGTCAGTCACTTGCAGAGCTGGAAAAAAGAATCCAAGCCAGATTTGAAATCCAGTTTGTAGACATAAGCACGAGCCAGCCTCGTTTTCCAAAGGCTTTGCAGTTCTGAGCATATGAATAGCAGCAACAGTCAGCAAATACTCATCTCTTGAGTAAATTGGCTACTGCTTAGATTAAAAAAAAAAATAAAAAAAATCTGCAGCCTGTTCTGAGCCAGATGAAAGAGCTGGGGGATTGAATTCAGCAAGATCTTAGAGGGACTTGTGATTCATATCTGCATTGCATGCTGCCTGCAAAATCACGCTGTAAAGCCTATACAGAAGGACTTAGACCATTCTGTCTTGTTTCCATCACAAACCAAGACAAACAACAGCTCAGAAGGGAAGAGAGGCAAGGGTGAAGGCAAAACAGACTGCAGCTGCTTCAGAAAAGCAGGAGACAGCCCAGGAATCAAATTCAGACCAGAGAGGAACCTCTTCCCATTTGCATTTTGCAGTGTATCAGTTAAGATCTTATAATGCAGGTCCCTGATGATGTAGAATTTGGAATTTTCCAGTTTTAATTCAAGCCATCCCTGATTTCATGGTCAGTTTGCTTCAGTGTTCTAAACGTCTGGTGAGACAGCTTAGATTCAGGAGACGCTCTGAGTCAGTTGTTATGTTATCTATTTTACTCATCTTTACTCCTCGGAAATAGAAGTGAAAGTCTTATTGGGACGGGAAACCATATCTCATATTTGTAGATAAGAAACTAAAGAGCTTCATTATGCCTCTGTTAGTTTGATACAAAGAAGCAGATAGTGCAGCACTTGCAGATAATGCCACCCTTTGACTTTCCAGAGCATGAGTTTTTAAGAACTGCTACTGAAAACATAGGTTTCCAGAAAGAGAGATCCATCTATATTTCAATTCAATCTTCGGTTGATGCCATACTATAACATCAAAGTTTTTATCACAAGTTTTTTCTTTATCTGCCCTATTTCAGACCATTATTTTCTGTGGAATCATCAGATTCTTCCCAGCATTCCTGTACCAAGCAGTCCAACCTAACTAGCTCCCTTGAGACTAGAGACAAGACTGTCCATAGGGCAGGGCAGCTGGCTCACTGCAGTAGAGAGCCTTGGCTTGTCAGATCCCACTGCAGGACACCCAGGGCTCTAGCTGTTATTGGTATGCTCCATGAAAGGAGTCTGACCAACAAGAAGCATTTCTTCTTTCCTCTGCATTTATTAGATACACCATGCAGCCTTTTCCTGGTATTGTAGTGCTTGGTCCTGCCATTACCTTACCTAGGCAACTTCAGGAAAACATGCAACAAAGTGTGAATGGTCATAAATGTACTGGTCAGTCATATATCAAACACCAGAAAAATTCATCTGTGCTGTTTAAGCCAAAAGCCAGTATTAAACAGAACATCTGATTGATGCAGGAGACCTGCCAGAGAGCAATAAAGTGGTACCTTGGCACTATTTTCTGACATGTATTGATCCAGATCTGAGAGATGAGAGCACAAACAACAAAGCTACAGAAGAAACTAGAGAACATCATTTCAGGAAATCCTTGAGTGAAATCTGAGCCCTCTAAGGCCAGATACAAATGCTCAGCAACTTCAAAAGAGTTTCAGTTTCCCCCTGTGAATTTTTCTACAAACCAAACCAAACCAAAATCTATAATGTTGGGCCTGCAGAGGTGGAAGGAAAGAGCCTAAAACAGCTCACAGAATATTCTCTGAATAATGGTTGCAGTAGTGAAGGAAGCATTATCTCAACTATATACAGCAGGCTTCCTGTAATCTTTGTCAAGGCATTTTAGTCATATTATGGCAGTATTCACTTGCGTCCCACAGCCCCAAGCATGCACACAGCTCTGCTAATATGTCCACATCCTTCTGCTGTTCATTCCTTCTGGCCCAGAGCTCTAGTAATAAAAAATCATCATCATCATCATCATCATGTGGAATGACAATTATATAGCATGGCTGTTGTAAGTTTTCTTTGGCAATTGGATGAGACCCAAGCTCATTTCAGTGTGACCTGTGTCTCTTTTACACTCATTTCCCCAGAGGGTCAAGGTTTTTATATTAACCAAATCTAAAATGCTATTTCCCTAATACACGGTGAATACAGATTAAGCATAAAAGGATTTAAATGCATGCACGCAGAACAGCAACTGAAAAAGAAGCTTAACACGATATTGAGAAGAAGAGTGATGGCAGAGGCCTGTCTTTGGTAGTTTATACCTAGGAAAAGCTGTCTGGATAGGTGCTCACCCTGTAGAACTCACAGAATATGACTCTTCTCAGTTGGAAGATCACCTTCTATGCCGTGCTCTCTTTGTTGCTGGCAAAAGGGATCAGTCTGCAAGTCTCGTGCTGCATCAGCTATCAGATCGCTCTAAATCCTATTAGCCAAAAGCCTCTGTTTTACTCAGGTATGCTAACTTCACTTAAATGCCAGACAATGTTAAAGAAACACAATACTGCAGTAAGCAGTTCTCTTACAAACCAAACCCACAGATCAGTCTCCAGTTGTGATAGGTAACAGCAGGCAAGTCTCAAGAAAAACAATTCATAGAGAGCAGTCACTGGCACCTTTGTGAACAACCAGCGGCAGAACTGATCAAAGCCTGGGAAACTCCAGGGTTTCCTGGAGAGCAACCGAGTGCAGAGAAGGCTGCAGCCTCAGTGCAATCGGAGAGCTTGATGTGGCACTTAGATGGAAGGCCATACATGAGAAGACTCCACTTCAGATTTGGACATTAAGACTTTTTGGAAGAACTCGGGAGCAGGGTCACACCACAGAAAGAAAGACGCAAGGCACCTCTTTGTGCAGCTGACCGCTTCAGTGCATTTTGGTTGAGAGGGCTTTAAACTTCCTAGCCTGGCCCTTCTCAGCTTCTGTTGAGGGCAGTTTCTCACTCTTCTTGGTAATACATCTTAGTAAACAGGGAATCTTCCAGACAATTACAGCCTGAATTTACAGTTTATGATGCTAAATGTATTCCTCCTACAACCCCATAAAATGCTAAGCTAAGAGAAGAGACAAAGCAACACAACACATCAGAGTGGCCTTTTGCCAGCACAGAATCACCTGCACTCTGGGGAGGTAAGACAGGCTAGACACCTACAGGACTGTGAGAGCCAACTGTCATAAGCAGCTCTTATATTTTTCAGCCAGGCTCTGCTCAGGATTCTCTTCCTCTCAAGCTAGTTTAAATACATTCTTTAGCTGTTTCTTCAGGAGGAATTTCTTTGAAGCTTGCTGTGGTTTTTCAGACATCATGATACATTTCTGAATTGCCCGATGGATGAACCAGTGCTAAAATCTTAGCAATCATGAAACATAAAGGGCTTATTTCTGTGGCTTCTGAATTCCACATGTGGATTAAAAACTGATGTTGCTGCTGAGGGAGAGTTGGAAATCTACTTATGCTTCAATGTTGTGACATAATGTGATTTTACTGGAAGAACAGCAGGACAGAATAACATTAATCATGCAGCAGAAAGGAAATAACATGCATTTCAGCTGTTAACTTCTGGGTATATTCTGAACGTTACACACTTAAAATTATGAAAAAAAAATTAGCTTCAGTGTTTTCACTTACTACTTCATCCTACAAAAGGGCAGGCATAGTCCTGGCTCAGCATAGTAACATCACTTGACGACTCTTACAATCATTGACTTTCTCCGTTGCCACTCCACTTTCCAACCTATTGCACTGATGGCATGCATCATCCTGAACAGAGCTTCTTTCCTGCAGCCATACCAGGGAGAAAGCTCACCCCTGGGTAACCTTTCCCTCAAGTTGCACACAATTGTAACCTGCTGCTCTGGCCAATCTGGCAAAATCTGCATTCATTGCAGCCAACTCCTGCTGGACATACTGAACATTCATCCAACCAGTGTTTTGGAACTTGATCGGGGACCTGCCTTTCCAGTGGAGGGAGAGATCAGCTAGCTGGCTAGATCAAGCAACTGTTTTCTGTCCCTGCAGAATGAACATCTCTGCGTCTTCTGCTACTTGCAGGTTCACACAGAAGCTAGCAGGAGTCAACTCACAAGATCAAGGGTTTGTCACAGCAGTCATGACACCAATAGCTCAGTATGGGCATCTGTGTTCATAACACAATGTTTGTAGTAAATTATTTGTGCCATATGAGAAGCAATATGCCCTTTTCCCAACCTCTACCTGCTTCCCTTAACCTCAGTTTTGAGTACACCTGAAGGAGGCCAGGGTGGGTTTGCAAGCATCTGATGGAAGCACTGAAAGGTTGTTGCTAGAGATGGGTAAACTCAATAACCCTTGCAGAAAGGCTTTCCCTGCTATTGCACACCACTTCACATGCTCCATCTCCTTAGTTCTGAGAAAATCCCTGTACAATCAATCTCAAGAATATGAAGCTAGAAGGAAAAAGATGTGTCCATTTGTAGGATTATACTGAAGTGTTTTAACTCCTGGGTTAGCCTTAAAACTCTGCCCCTCTTGCAGTATACCACTGAGTGTCAGTAAAGTCACTGCTTCAAGTGATACAGTCTATACGGTTGGAATTAGGTCCATTCTCAGTCTTAGGGCAGCCATATTTTTTAACATATTTTCTGATAAAGCTCTTATGCACAGTGAATCCTCTGCTTCACAGATGTACCTCATTTGCTGTCTGCATACAAACCAAGTTCACAGCATAAAGGGAATTGAACTCTCTTGAAAAAGTCAGACGATGTAGGTAAGTTGTACAAAGTATTTGTTCACATGCAGTAGAATTATTCTCATGTTGCAGGACTGAATTAGTTGCTGTATGACTCACACATATTAGTCATTTTCCACTTGGACAAAAGAAAGTGAGGTTAGAAGAAGGAAAAAGGCAAGAAATACACCTGGAGAACTTGTGTATGCTATGAACTCAGCTAAGTGCCAGTACCTTTCCCTGAGATGCATTCACAATGACAAATTGAGAAGTTTTCAGAAAGAACAGCTAAGTGATCACAGACTGACTTAAGAGAATTAATACAAAAGAGTTAATAGCTTGGCAAGGCAATGACTACATATGAGAAATTTGCAAACATTTGACATGAATTATGCAAGAAGACTTTTGAAGAATGGTACAAAAGAATTCAAGTAGGAGTATCGTACACAGTTTAAAATGAAGCGAGACTTAAGCTAACTATTGAGTTTTCTGGCAGTAAGAAAGCACAAGGAAAGATTTATATGACTGAAAACTATATCAAGAAAGTGTTAGTGTACCTGTGCATGGCGAAGTATTGAATGGCCTGAAACATTTTACACTGGTAGTATCTAGGAAGCTATTAACATTCTCAGCTGAGCATATTTTGGATCCTGTGTACCCATGTGCATTGGAAGCCCTCAGCGCAGTCCATTGGGCATGTCAGGAAGCAGGTTTCCCAAAGACCATATTAGCTGACTCATGCAAAACCACAGGGAGATTAATAACCTACAGTCCAGTTTACCACAGGGCCTCTGAAGTGTGAGTGCAGACTGTAGAATTATTAGGCAAGTCATGGCCAAACTAGAGCCAGCAGCATGGCCTCAGGGCTCTGTGCTTCACCTTTCCATTCAACAGCTTTCCTCAAGAGCTGGCACACTCAAGAGGCTGCCCAACTCTGTGGTTCTTCACCACCTCTGTCCAGAAGCTAGTCCTGTCTTGACAGGCAGTAGTACAGAAGGAAAAGTGACATTTAGTGTATCCTTTGAAAATGTGGTTTCCAGTCTATGTATCAAGTTTGCTTAGAACCAAATATTTGCCTTTGTTGGGAAAACCAGGCCATAGGGAACACGCACCCTGAGCTCTCCATAGAGCAGCTAATTGTCAGACATCTGCAGCTTGGCTCTGAGGTGCTCAAATGCACAGTGATTCTCTCTGCTCTGGCAGATTTGTAGCAGGAATTTGAACTTCAGCCTGTCACATCCAAGATGAACACCATAATCATTAACTATAGCTTCTCCACCAATGTGATGTATGTGCACGTAAACAGGCCCATCAGGAGAGAAAGAGATCCATGCCACCATATAAACAGGCAGTTAAGGATTCTCTGCCAGAGGCTCTCACCCTACTCAGGTACCTGAATTTCTCTCCTTTAGTGGCTAAGTATTCATATAACACTGATTCTTCTGCTCTGTCTTGTTCTCCCTAAGGCTGCTTCTGCCTAGCCAGAACACATATAGTTGTGTTGGAACGCCAACTGCCCATGTCTGACCAAGTAGGGCAGATTTTCTTGAATCTTCTTTTCTTATACACTCTCCATCCGTTAGTAATTCAAGAATGAACTACTGTTCAGCAGGATCCAGTTCATGGGTACAGCCATCAGAGCCTCTTGGAGCCCTTCTGCACAAACGATGATTCTTTCAGTTATTCTGACACTTACCTAGACAGCCAAATCATCCAAATATACTTAATCTTCATTTCATATCAACAGCCTTGCTTATTTACAAGACTACCATCATTTCTGCATTATAGCTTACTCCATTAATAATTTCACCAAGGACAACATGTATCTCCTAGATACAAAAAGCAGCGACATCTGCTCTCTTTACACTAAGAAAGTAGTTAAAGCAACTTCTGACTTCTGCTAAGTTCTTATATGGATAACTACTCAGAGAAGGTTGAGGTAACAAGGTCCTTGTAAATTACAGCCATCACAAAGGGACACGAAGTCTCTTCATAATGTCACCAAAGAGCCAGGAACACCTCAGGCAGTGAAATAAGCAGACCTTTTGTTCCATTCCTTTCATAAAAAACAGAACAGCATACTACTTTCTACCTGTTTTGCAGAATCTCAAAGGAGGCAGCGGACAACTTCAAAGGAATCTGCTGGCTGGCAGGCTAGGATTTGTTAGACAAACACTGACTTCTTCAGCAGTAAGGCGTTAATAAGAAAATGTACATCAACTTTAAAGTAAAGAAAATTATTGTCCAAAAGAAAACTATCTTAGCTTCAAATAGGAGACCAAAGTGCGTTCATACATCCATACACAAAACACCGAAAGACTGTATGGACAATCCCATAGATAGAATGTCAAAAAAGGACATGAGATTCATATTCTGCTGTAAGTCCGTGGACATAGACTTCACCTTTGAGTTCCTAATGGCAACAGCAGCACCTTACAGCCAGGAGTTACACCTACTGCTGGTGAACATCGATCCCCTTGGGCAATAAAGTAACCATTAAAAACAAACAAAACAAAACAAAAAACAAAACCAACAATACATTCTCTAGATCTCCTGCCCATACAAGTGCTGTGTAAGGCCATAAATCAAGTTCAGTGTTTACATGCCATACAGACCTGTAAATTCTCATTCTGACCTTCTCACCCACTTGCCAGCAGCAATTGTGCCCTTGAGTCAGCAGCAGCTGTCAGAAGACAGGGGTGTGGGGTGCTTGCACCCAAGGAAGCCATAATCCCTGCTGGCTTTGGTGGAACACTTTCAAAATATCTCACTACGCCCATGATAGAAATTGGCCGGGTGCCATTAACATTAATTTGCTAATGCAAAAATCAATATTTATCTCTAAGCTTCTAAGAAGGGAATGTGTTCTCCAGCATGCATGGGGGAAACCCTTTAACTGTGCAAGCTGAGATTTTTCCTGGAGAGGTTCCAGGGGCCATGCCTAGCTGGCAGTGTTTCTAACCAGCTTAGCTTAGGAAAATACAGGGAAACACAGCCTTCCTCAGCAAGCCTTGTCCTTTTTTCCTATGCTGCTTTGTCCTGTCTTGGATAAAACTCTTCAAATACTGTGCCAGTTCTAAACTGTGCCTCATCTCTCTGCATTGTCTTTTCCTACGAGAGAAAGGATATGGGTACATTTGTTCCATAATCATAAAGTCTTCTGTCTGCATCACAATTACTGAAGAAGTGCAATGCAGTGATGCTTCTATATTAAAATTTAAGGGACAAAGCGGAAGCCAAGGAACTCAGCCATAGCAGTGATGAAACGTCGCTGTGCCATGGGAATTCAAATACACCTTCCCCAAAAGGCCAGTTCCCACTGCTTTGAAGAGGACTATACAAGAGCAGAGCAAAGAACATTTCCTTATGAAGGTCACTGTCTAAAAAAATGGGTTGCCATGTAATCTAGTCTAATGTCACACTGGTTTTTGGAGTACCTGTCTACTACAAAGCACAAAACTGACAGCAAAACAGCAAGCACAGAAGTGCAGATAGTGACTCCTCTATAACTCATGACCAAATGGCTTCCACACTGGGTAATTTTAGCACTATTTAGAATGACTGAAAACAACACTAGCCACTAATACTGTAGGAAGTCTGAGTAATCATTTCTAAATGGTGACACTCAGCTTTGGATGCTGACGAACAGCTTTGAGGATACTTTATCCCCCATATGAAGATGCAAGAGAGTGATTAATACATGCAGCATGACATGATGGTTGGGAAAAAATTAAAAAGCTGTGGGAGTTTCTTAATGACTGTCATGCAATATGCTGTACTCTGGTTTGCTTGAGGGCTACAGGGGATTTATTTTTCTTCAAGGATTCCCACTGTCTTTATTTAATAAGCAGCACTGGATGTATGGCTCTAATGCCATTTAATGGTGATCCATTATCAAAAGATGGGAATGGCAAATAGTTCCAGAGCTTAGCAACAAATATTCAGCATTTATTACTATGAAGACACTGTTTTGGGTGAAAATCATGTAATTTCAGGTTGAAACATGGCCATCTGCATGGCTCTCCAGTGGGACAGCCTCTGTGATTGTTTCTCACAAGAGTCACACCCCCACCACAGGGACAGGCACAACCACGCCACATGTGCAGCTTCTATGGAAAACACTAAACCTGTCTTCACTCTTCCCTCCAAAAACCACAGCATTTGTGAGACCAGTGCTGAAATATCACTCAGGCTGCTTTAAGTAATTCCATCTACTGGGTATGGTAAAAACTTTAGACTAATGCTAAAACATAACTTCTATGCTAGTCCACTGTGCATATGCCTAGAAGAAAACCTGAAACGACCATGCGATCCAGCAGGCTGGTTTTTCCATGGACATGCATCTCATAATACCTGTACATCTGAAAAACAAATAGTGAGATCAAGGATTGATGGGGAAAGGCAGGATAAGGAAACAGATCAGGAAGATCAAGGAGAATAGTTTACCTTATGTAATAAATTTCACCAGTAATATCCCACCTCACTCTCCCAGTTTTATTTCTCTATCAAAGTCCATTAGATACTACAATGGCATTTTGGCTTCTATTTATTTTAGTTAAAAGGGAAATGATTGAATATCTGTACCACAGCAGGCAAATGGTACCATCTGTCAGATTCCACAGAGGTCTGCCAAAAAATTTTCCTGCATGCAGAGTAGACAGCTAATCTGAAGTGTGGCCAGGCCAACACAGGAGAACAGGGTAAACACTGTAAATGCCTCATCTAGCTCACAACATCTTCTAGTATCAAAGACATCTGCTCTCAGATTAAACTCTCCCTATGATTTACTTCTTTCGAGAACCGTCTAGATGCTCAGATACCTATGACAGAAAAACCAAGGCGTTACTCTGTCTCAGCTGGCAAGGATCCATAGCTCTCAAAAGCAAACTAACTCATTTCTAGGAGTGAAGCAGAACACTCCCATTTTGATTAGTACTGAAAATAAAAACCCATGCAATAATAGGTCACTAAACTCAATAGACAAGTTCTGTGAATGCTCAAAAATGCGGCCCTGACAGGCAGAGACCTGAGAAATTACCACTCTTTCTAAAGCAATCCACTGGCTCTATGCAATGTTCAGACAGTAAGGCAGGAGAACACAAGCAGAACTCCACGCAACAGGATCCCACCGAGATATGGACACAACTCTCACAAAAGATGAAGGAGATTGTGCAGCAGATGTGGATCTCATTTCTTTCACTAAATCTGTAAGTTAGTTATCTTGGAGACCAAAAGAAAAATGAAGATTTTTAATCCTATATAAGAAGGAAATATCTGGACACTGAAGGAATGAAAGTCACTGAAGTGACGAGTGGATAGATTTGAGACCATTCAGTTCCCACTCCATTTATCTGCCTTCTCCCGAGTTAGATAAATGCATATAAGAGGTAAACATATTTGTCAAACAAATAAGATCAGCAACCCAGATACTGTATTTCATCTTATGGTAAACCTTTTTTTGCGCTATGAAATGTAAGCTTGGTATCATTTATATAATTCCTTTTACTGTTTTTTCCCCTTCATACTTCGGAATATTCCTCAGCTTCTCTGCCAGTGAAAAAGATCCAAAAAATTTTAAAAAAGTAATCCATATAAAACTTCAGAGAGGGAACAAAGGTGTAACTGACTGGACACTACAACCAAAGGAATGTTTGAATCTGTGGAAGTTTTCTTCTTTCAAACAGTTAAGCCTACTCAAGCTAATAAACCAATCCCCGTTTGCATGCATCCTATCAAATCTAGTTAAAAAGTAGCTTGTGATCTCTTTGGAGCAAGAACTTTCTTGTTCCACTTTCTACAGTGTCTTCATGAAATACAGTGAAAATCCAGCTCATAGCTGGGTCTCATAGTTACTGTCAAATAATTTATTAACAGCAGGCGAAGGCAGATACCAGCAGTCAGCAGGAGAGTGTTGACTCATCCAAGTGAAGAATATAGTTAAAACTTGCACAAGAAATGGTATGTATTTGTTCACGTGTACAAACACACATAGAATTGCACCAGAAAAGTAAAGGATTAGAGAACAGCAGCTAACAGTAAGAAAACACGCCCAGAGTTCAAAGTCAGCCACAGCTAGACTGACAATCAACCTCCTCTCACATACATTTTAGTAATAAAATCTAGAATCACATTCAGTATTGCACCAAAGGTGCAGCACTATATAATTGTCCGTGGCAAGTCTCCTTAAGGAAACAATTTTCTCCTAACCATACCTCCTCCACAGTGCAGTCACTTGCACAGGAGTGCTGCTGAATCTCTAGAAATGCTTGTGCTGTGTCAATGGTTAGCCTGCTTAGAGGCCAGCATCTTTCAGCAATGAAAATACACACAAAGCACTTTTCTCAACTTTCTCCCAGCTTGCAATATCCTCAAAGGTATATTTGTACACTGTGAGCCATAAGAATAAGTACACAGCTTGGTTTTCTATCCTTCAACAGCAGTAACTTCCAAGTAACCAAGCATGAAAACAGTGCTAGATGTATAAATACAGGCCACCAATGCATCTTTGTCTCTTAGCAAAAAAAAAAAAAAAAAAAAAAAAAAAGTGCAGTCATCTGTGTCTTGTAGCCCTGGTTGTTATCTCACTCCAACACTAATGCCAGTGGGGTTTGAGCAGTTGTGTTTGCAGGTATCTTCTTGGCTTTCCTTTCCAACTCAGTGTTAGCAAGGCACAGACTCTACATTTGTCAGATGAGATGGTCAAAGATAACGGACAAGAGCAAGACCAGTTCAATGCTGAATCACTGTGTTGGTGCCAATTCTAAAGAAGAAATTCTCCCTCAGAGAAAAAGAATACCAACTACATTCAACAGAAAGGTGAGATGGAAAACAACATGCTTCACATCATAAGCAAGCATTGGGAAGATGTCTGAAGTAAACAGGAATCAGTACTGAGTTTTAAAGTTTTAATTCAGTATTGATCTTTAATACCGTTGCTCAGAGGAGACTTCAGACAAGTTCTTTGGAGCATAGAATCATTCACCATCATAACACTGAAGTTTCAGTTCAAATCCAGCCACGCAAAATATTTAGATAACATGAACTCATACATTAGGGGGTTAGAAAACTTCTAAATATGCAGAGCTCTTTTACTGATCCAAATTGCCTCACTCAAATTGCCTCAGTTTGGGGGTCTTTTAACAGCAAATAAAGACATTGTCACTTACAGCTTTTAGACAGACCTGAAGAAGGTAAGGATAGCCTCTCCAGTAACATTTAGCTATTCCATCAATCCTTCCTTCGACACATCAGAAAAGCCTGCAGGGCCAAGCAATAGCAAAGCTGTAAAACAGAGAGCTTAAAACTGACATACTTATTGCAAAGAAACTAAATAAAATCTTTGCATCAGAGCTTTCTTGTTTCCACTAAAATAAAACTGTGATATTCCCCTGCCTGAACCTCCCACTTTTATTTTTTGCAGAAAGAGTAGGAAGAGTGAGGAAACCAGAAGAGGCTTTGTTTAAGGTTGACACAGATGAGTATACAATATGAACAGACAAAAATCAGCCCTGAAGAATTCCAGGGACAGAACAACGCACGTGCAAAGGTTTCAGAGGAACTATGAAGACAGAAGAGTAAAACAAGGACACTAGTAATTATCGTGGGCACCCTCTCTTGTGTAAAGCGTCTTTGGAATCAAACACTAGAAGACAGCAACTGTAGTACCAATCTTTAAACTGAGGACAGGTTGAGAACCAGTGAACAACACATCTGTGAACTGGACATCTAGTTCAGATGAACTAACAGAAGCTATAATAAAGGATATAATTAACAGATCAATACAAATGATTGTTTGAGTAAGGGTCGACATAATTTCTGTAAGGAGAGCTCCATGAAATCCACTTTGCGATATTCTTTGGAAAAGTCAGTGAATATCAAGAAAGCAGTGATCTTACTGACATGGCTAACTGCCATTTCTAAAAAAAATGTTATGACATTCTTCATATAGCTAGTCAAGAGACAAAGGAATAGAATAGGATTCTGCAGGTGGCATGAAAAACAGAGATAGAAACTGACGAGTCACTGTCAGCTACAAGATCCATCAAAAGAAGCCAGTGGCAGACATTTCAGTGCAGGGTAGTTGGTAGGGGGGCTTTTCACAATAGAGAGCAGACCTGCCAACTTCCTTGTAAAGGAGGGTTTATGCATCTGCTCAAGAGAACCAAAAGGAAGAAAGAGCCGTGGGTCATAAACTCTGAGTTAGCCAGAAATGTTATATGCTTGTTCTGCTCTGTCTCCAGCAATGGGAAGAACAACAGTCTTGGAGTAGATGAACCCTTGTCCCGAGCCAGTTTGGCCATTCATGTGTTCGTGTGTTCTCTTCTGCGTAAAGAATAATGAAAACATAAAAAAAAAAAAAAAAAAAAAAAAAGAAAAGCAAACCTCTTGAAAGTGAGTTCTCATATTATAACAGTAATTTTAAAAAGGAACAAAATTTTATTTCCCAGAAGAGAGAGAAAGATACAGTGGAGACCTATTTCAAACTCCTATCTGAGGATTCAGAGAACTGCTGGAAGAGAGTCTCTCTGATAGTTGGGATACAGTTTAAGCAATGGTTTTGAGATTACATGGTAATTGCCCAATTAGCTCTTGCATGCAAAAGGGATTCTCTTGCATTTATCCATATCCAGCAAGGCAGAAATCCAAAGCTTTCTGCTCACTGTGGATTTGCTCTTCCATTTCATTAGGATTAATTTCTCCACCACCCACACGATTCACTGAATCTCTTCCTCCCCTCCCTGCCCCTGTGCCACCTGTCAAAGTTATAAAGATGATTGGTGCTTCTTAAAAGCAGCACAGAGCATCTTTATCCACCTATTTACTGACAGATGCTCTCTCCCCTTCTTTGCTAGACTAGTTCTTTCCTAAAGCCTACAGTCTGTCAAGCCATCCACAGAGCATAGATGTGCATGCAGTATTTAAACACACCATCTCCAGTAACCCCAGTGTGTAATGCCACTGTATCCCAATCCCCCAAATCCTAGGTTGCTTTCTATTTTGACAAGTCTCAGATGAAACACAAAACCACTTTCAAATCTAGTAGCCATCAAATTAAAAGATAATCTGTATAAACTGGCCAGCACAATGACTTCAGGCTGACCAAAAGCAATTTTTTTGCTTCTAAAGCAGAAGATGAGTTTGGGTAGATTAACATACATGCAAATCCTGTTGCCTAGCCATTGGGCAAAACTAGGACTGACTGTTTCTCCTCATCTCTTTCTATTTCAGTCCAAGGCTTATACAGGGTCATGGGAAATAAGTAGGGCATTAATTCTTCTAGCTCTGGCTCATCTACCCCTGTATATTAAGTGACATCTTCTCAGAAAAACCTCTTGAATTATATTACCAGAGCTGTTCTGTAAGTTAATTGGTGTGGAAAGAACCATCTTTGATCCTGTTGGTGTCAACAGTACAACATGAAGTCCTAGGAGTTTTCTTTCAAATTGGAATCACGATAGCAATACAGAGCCTGCGGTTTCATTTTAAGAAAAATGAGCTGTGGAAGAGTGCTTCTGACCCACTATCCTCTCCACTGCTGGAAACTATCTGAAATCCCTCAAAGGAAAGCACAGGTAAACTGGGAAGCTTCAATAAAATGCTTAGCACGGAGACGTTCGTCATAATCCTTAAAAAGAAATCAGAGTACTTTCAGCAGCCAAAGCTGGACAAAAGGAAGAACAGTCTCACAGACATAACGCTGAATCAAATCCCAAGAGACAGCACAACAGCGAGACACCAAAGCATTAGACAAGCCATTCTCTCTGCATGCTAGCTCCTCAGTTGTGGGATGAGGATAACAGCTTTTTCCTTCTCCAGGGAAGCACTGGGAAGTACAGTAGAGAAGACAGAAAGGACCATATGCCAGGGCTGAAAAGACTACACAGATCTCCTGGGCACCCTCCTACTACAGCACCTGCAACAGCAGCACAACGCAGATACTGAAAACTGCTTTAAACTGGAAAGTATCGGCAGCAACCCGAGAGCACAGAACTGCTCACAGGGAACTAATGTATCCTAGCAAGGCAGTGTACATGGACCTCTGCTCTACATTATTTTCTTACTCACTCACTGCACATCTGCAACAATACCAGTGTGTTGCAACATGCACATCTGCAATTTGCACACCATCATTTCAGATTGCCTGTGCTTTCCTAGCATAATTAAATGAATAACAAATTGAATGACATCTTCCCCTCCTCCTTACTTTGCTCTCCCATTCCTTCTGTACATGCTAAAGCAAAACTCTCCCTCTGATTCAGATTTCAGCCTGTCACAAAGCCAGCAGCATTCTCCTAGGAAGCCTGGGCGCTAATGACAGAAACAGCAGCTGCCTCTAAACACTTCATCTGCCCTATGCAATCAAAGGCCAGTAAAAGCAAAGGCCAGGAGCAGGTGCATGGGCTGATCGATTAAAAAACATCCCCAGGTAGGGGGCAAGAACAGGGGAGATCATCCCATGCACATAGAAGTCAGAGGCAGCCAGTGAGATGGCAAGAGCTGGGCTGGAAGCCCACTCACCATGGGCATGGGTCAGGCAGATCCCATCAGCAGGCCCCCAGTTCACCTCCCAGAAACCCTGCTGCTGGTTGCCCTTCCTCCAACCCAGGCCAAGCAGTTACATCTCAGATTCCAAGCAGCTGTTTGCGTTTAACTCCTTTGGCATCCCACAGTCATCTCTACCCACCCCAACAGGAGCACTCTTTCCCTTCCCACAGGTGAGGCAAACCAAAGCAAAGAGATTTAAGCACCTTGCTGTGAATATGATGGGGGGGAGAGGGTGTTGAGTGTGATGAAACTAGGACTATAGTTTTGGTCTTTCTCAAAAATCCAGTGCTTTAGTCAAAATGAAGGTTTGTCTGTTCTCGGCTAGGGTCCAAGGACATGCTTCGTTGGCAGCATTACACAATCTATTTAGAGGTTTTGATTCCCACATGTTCAAAGCACTTGTACTTTTCACAAAAACACAGTGGTGTCATTGAACATGATGTTATGTTTGAACTGAAGAAAGAAAAAGAACATCTCTCCCCTTCTATTATTACACACAAATTCAAGTTTGTCTGCAATTATGATATCTTAGGATAGAATGAAATATGAGTAAAGTCAACCTTAGCTATGCTGATCAGTGACAATCCATCATTGATTCACTGAGAAAAAAAAGCATCCTGTGAGATTCACCATCGCTTATTTCACTCTGCATAAAGGCATCCTGGGAAAGACAGAAGGGTGGAAGAGAATTGGAAGCCCTAGCAAAGCTTAGCATTAATTGTACCACAGTGGAAGAAAAGAGCACGCTAAGTCACATGCATGATCCTGTTTTAATGGTTCATTCACTTGCATACCTAAGAATTCACACAGTAAGGTTTTAAATGGAGGCAGGAAGGCATAACATTGCTTTTGCTTGTCAGCTCAAGCAACTTATTAGAAAAATGCTCTTGCTATTGAGAGATTTCAGATTACCCAGAACACTTTTGAAAAGAGCTCAGATGCCTGATGTTTAGTGAGAACTACCACTGTGTCTAGCAACAGCTGCAGACTCCAAGGTATTTAGTAAAGGCATCCTGTGCCACACTGCTCTGCATCTTTCTTTTTGTTTGGGTGACCCTCGCACTATGACATTATTCAAAACGCTTTTTCTGCAGACAGGAGGAAGGAAACAAATTTACTCCTTATAAAAACCGTCCAGTGGATAAATGAAAAGGAGTTGGGATTTTGATTTCTTTCCAGATCCGTGTCAATGTATGTAAGCACAAGTAAAACTGAAATAAAGTGCTGGCACTGTTCCCTTCCTACTAGGATAGTTCCAGCTAGAAGGATTTGGAAGTCAGGTTCTCATATCTGAATACTCCCAACATTCAAAAACAACCTACATGTTGACACAAGCTGAGTGACTTCTTTCATGCCCGCCCTTTGGTCTGTCTCTGTTAAGCCCCCCCTACCTAGCCTACTACTTGAACACAAACTGCAGGTGCCTCACACAAGCTCACGTCCCACTGTTCCTCGAGCAGTAGTAAACTGCATCTCACAGACAGGTATCTAGTTGAATCCACAGGATCTAAATGTTTTTAGGTGCCTTTCAAGGGAGATTTTTACTCATAAAGGACAACAATACCTACACAGCAGTAGCATTACATTCCAAACACACCCAGTGGTATAGCACCAGTACTGCAGGATCCATGATGCAAGCTTAACTTTCTGTTCTGTTTTCCCTGTTCCTACACATATTGCCCCCTGTTTCTGGACATACAGAATGTTTCTAGGAATACTAGGTCATCAAATGTGGGGCTCAGATGAGATTACCATTACTTCTGGGTGTTTTTGTCTGTCCTCAAGTACTTCAGCTCTTTGAGAGAACAACAATATCACAAATAATGAGCAGTAGGGCACCGAAACCTTACTGACTTGACTGATAAAACAGTTCTCCATGCCTCGTGAGCAGTTCAGATGCTTGACATAAGGGATATTGCGATGATTAATAATTAACTGTCTGGAGACACAGAGCTCAAGGACAGATGCCTCCCATCTGCAAGCTCTGCAAGCTGAGGCTGCACTTTCAAGGAGGAGGGTGGGGAGCTGGTAGGGAGAGAAGGTGACAAGGTTGGCACGCCCCTAGTAAGTCAGCAGCCTTTTCCAGACACTTTGCTTTTCATCTCCCAGCACACAGAAGGTATTATTCTGCTCTTCTCAAGGTAATTTCACTACGCCAGTCACTGGGGGATCAGAGCAGAACGATCTCAGCCAATTCCTAGTGACAACTCTGCTAAATGAGATGCATCCTTAGAAGCTACCTTCATGTATTTAATAGGCTTTAACATCAGCTTTAATGAGACACCTCTGAGACCTCTGGAGAGGTAACAGACAGCTGGAAACATGCTTCAAAGTCCCGTGAGTGTGAGAAGTAAAATCCAAGTTCAAATGCACCAAGTACAGGATTTTTAAGTACCTGATATGTTAGAGAATATTAATTTGTTCTTCACATAAACTTTAAAAATTTCCATTTGCATATTTGTTTGATCCAGCAAGAGCTTTAACTGTATCAAAATTATCCAAAACAACAGCTGCAACAGGAACTGAGCTGCATATCTCAAAGTAATTACACGCTACAAAGGGAATCCTTGGAGCATTTCAATAACGTGCCATGTAGCAAACAGCACTTAAGGCCGCAGATGGATGCATTAGCTTCCTAGAATAACTTCACTGTGGTAAAGGATTTTGAAGAGGTCAGTTTTATTGCCACTTGTATCTTGCTCCTTACTGTCCTCTCAGAAAGAGGGTGAATTTTAAAGGATGCTAAAAAGTTCAAATTCTGATTGGTTACCATCAGACTGAAGAAGAAATACTGTGAGGGACTGAAGTACAAGCATCTCCCTCACATCCTCCTTTTCTCTTGCCTTTTGATTCAACACCCAGAAGAAATGGCCCCTCTCATTAGCTGTGCCTGGACACAAGGGACAGAAAAAAAAATCACTTAGAAGTGCTGCAAGGCTGGAAGGACTAACCCAGTTAACAAGGTGTGGGACAGATGACTTTTTGTCCTCCCTTTCCCACCAAGGAGCATCCTGCCTGCTTGCCTGGCTCTGTCAAGTCCTCTGGCTACCATGGCCTCTGTCTCCTGCCAGCAGCACACTACCCAAGGGAAGAGCCAGAAGTGTCCACAGACAGAAAAAGAAGCAAAATTTGCATGGGTTCATATGGTTTGCATTTGTTTATCCTTCAGAAAGCTTTTGCTCTAGAGAAGCCACCTTTTGCTTATGAAGCTTAAGGAAAAAAAATAACATGTTGTAGTACTTTTCTTTTAGTCCCAAGATTTGAGCTTGAAATGGAATGATTCAGTTTGCCTCTCTTTGATCTGTTTCTATTTGGCTCACACCAGAATTATTCTGTTCTGTTTTAGTTTGGTACAAACCATTCCTCAAACATTTGACCTCAGTATCCACACAGTAGCAAGTCCATGAAGCACAGTGCTTCAGCAGCAGGAAGTGGAGTTGGTCCATGCAACATTCCAACATCTCCAAAAAGAAGATAGCCAGCTGCCTTGGATAACAAGCAGCCATAAAAATTAGAGTGAACAAAGGCACAGCAAATGACACTGCAATCAAGAACAATGAGCACTAGAACTGTGGACAGATCAGCCAAAGCCAGCGGGAGGATTTCAGCTCAGAACATGCACTTTTTGCTCCGGCCTCTGCAGATTCTAAAGCACCCAACACTGCCTTCCCACCTTTCAATAATGCCATCATCACAGGGTAGTTTAAGATGATGCATTAGCCTGCCTATCCTTAATGCTAGGATAGACTCAGAAGAGAGGCTGCATTATCTTTCAGGTTGCATAGTCAACTAAGGAATCATGGCAAACAAAGACTGACTTCTATCTGGAAATGTCTTAAGAGGAAACAAAGCAATAGGAGTACAGATGGCCTCTATTTACAAGGAATAGCAAGTGCTTTCTGTTTGTACCCAGTAACAATGAGTACAAGCACTAGTTCAGGAGGACACGGACCAAATTCCAAATCTCCTTAGCCTGGTAGAAGGGATTCAGAAGGAAGCAACTTGGCCATACTCTCATGGTGTGTCTGCAGTCAAGACTTCTCAGCACTTCATGGTAAAGTAGTTCCCTTTCACATGAAGCAAAGGAAAGATCCCTTCTTATATAAAATACACATTCACTAGACCAGAGAACAAGTATGAATAATGCCACAGCATGGTTCCAGCCTAGACGCCCTCCTGGAGCAGCTAGCTCCCACTGGAATCATCCACTCTTCACTAAAGGAATATTTCAAACAAATATTATGTGTTTTGACACAACAGGCCCAGAATGACCAGATCCTGAGTATCCTGCTGTCTGCTTCTGTGGCAGACCTGCATGAAGGGACAGTTTGACTCCCTCAGGGACTTTAACCAGGTCTCTGTCACTCTAGATGAATCAGCATGCTAGATGGTAATGGTCAAATGCAGAAATACCACTGATCCTCCCCCAGCACACATCTAACAGTTGTGTCAGAACCTCTCAACATATCATGCTTCAGAATACTCCAAACATGTCTACAAGGTTGATAGTTGTGGAACAGGATCCATGAGAGAAGAGACCTGGACCTTCATAGAGGGGAAACCGGACATCGGGTTGATATCCTGAGCTGGCCCCCAATGCCTGTGCTTAGGCAGGTAGACAGAGCCCTTCATTTTTCATGTAAATGTTTTGCTAAGAAAGCATCTAACCTACAGCCCAGATTTCATTCAACTAGAATTGTGCTGAGGTCCTACAAACCACCAAGAGTATATATTAATGATAGAGAGAATGACATCTCACACTAGTCCCCCATGCTTAACCTCTTGATCTTCTCTTTCTGCTATATCCAACATTCATCAGGCAAATCCAGAGCTGGGAGAAGATGAATATACAGCAAATATAAGGTCATCTGCTTCAAGTAGCCTCAAAAAAAGTAGGACACACAGGTAGGCCAAGCACAGATGTCTAGAAATACTCAAGGTTTCCTGCATCATGCACCTAGGGAAAGCTAACCTATAGAAAAGGCCACCTATAACTCACCGTTGAGGTCCTCAGGCACTCTAACCCCCAGGCAGCAATCAGTACCCTAGGAACCTTTTCTTACATTAACATACAGCATAAATCACTAGTAGAAGATATTGAGGAGTTCGCTGTTGATTTAAGTAAGACTAGAGGTGAAGCACAGTAACAGATCCAGGGCTGAAGTTTAAACAAAGCATGTCACCAACAGAGCTTTCATGGTGCCAGTTCCTCCATCTCCCAGATACGTGAACCCATCAGCATCCACTCGGCAGATGACCTATGTGTTGACCCACATGATGAAGGCACTTACTAAACAGGCTGAAATGCTTTCAGCGTTTTCTAGCATCCAGCAATCCCTTATGTAAATAAGCATCCCTGCCTAACAAAAATCAATCGCAGACAAAAGCATTTCTCTTCCCCTTATCACTGCTTTTTCATACATCTTAATATTCAACGCTGAAAAAATTATTTACTGATTAAGACGAATTTTCCACTCTTAGGACGTAACCTCATATTTTGCCCTGAGAAATCTCACTGATTATCAGATAAAGCTCGGAAGCAATGGGACGTTTTCACTCCTCTAGACCATTCACTCTCAAGAACATCCATTGTTTACACAGAACGACATCAAATTTCCTCCCTCCATCCCACTAAAGAATTTGAGTCACTTTGTGAAAACAGTCAGACTTGTGAGTTTTGCTTTTCTTAGTTCCCAGCAGAAATATAGATGTAACATACTGATTGATTTCTGCCTCCCCTCCCCAGTTTCAGCTACATCATCTTGGCATAACAACAGGAGCAAGAGAAATCAAAATAAAGAATCAAATAAGCACAACCCAAGTCAATAAAGTGGCTTGGAGTCTTAGAACACCCGTATAGATTCAGTCCATCTCACTAATGCACAAATATATATCTAGCTGCCCACCACCACCACCCTTCGAAACAGATCTGACAGCTGTTCCAACTTAGTGGCTCTGTTTCTGTCACTGGTGCTCAGCTCTTTGCAGCAGAAGCCCCCTCTGCATGTATAATTGATCCCCAGGGGCTGTCCCAACGGGAAGCTAGATGGCCAGCTGAGCCCTGGCACCAGAGTGCCTCAAACCTCAAAACAGAAGAAGCACACGAGGCAGAAAGGTCTGCTTTGCACCAGACAGAGCAGGTCTTTTTGGTTAAGAATGACAGTCTCCAGTACTGTCAACCCATCAACTTTTAACAATACTATGATTTCTTTAAAAATTAAAAATATATATATCTGAGGGACATTAACAACTTGACAGTGTAAACAGCCAGAGGCTAAACCTTGCTGCCAGAAGTGTTGTGTTCTAACAGGAGCCTGCCTTAATGTTTGGTGAAAACACAAAAAGCAGCAGAGAAAATTCAATAGTCACCAGCTTTCACAATTTCACAAAAGCAAGCAATCATTTTTCTCAGAATGGCCCAGAGCCATGCTCAGAGAGACAGGTTAGCAGATTGTGACATTGCCCATAGATGAGCCTAAAGAACAAATCGCAGCAGCAAAAAAAAAATTTGTATCTCCAAGTTACAACTGACCTTACACCTGAAATCTTGCCCATAGGCAAGCCAAATCCTTCCTCTTCAGGCACCTGAAATGACTTTAGAGATACTAAGTCAGACTGGAACCTGCAGGATCTGCATTAACAGCACTGTCATGAGAGCCAGCCTTACAAGAGGACCTGTGAGGTTTTGCTCCAGAAGAACTCATGCATTTTTCATACTGTGTTACCCTTTCCTAAGCTCACTGTTCTCATCAAGGTTTCTTATATTTGCAATGCTGAGGTAAAGGAGAGAGTGTTGTACAGCAGTTTTCCCTAGTGCATATAGAACTAAAAGAAGTGAGAATTCTCACGTTATCCTCATTGAACCAATTCAAGTAAGTTCATGGGGCGACAGGTTCAATGAGCTGCTGATGGGGTGAATGCTGTAGCTGGAGTCAGCCTAAGGACTGCAGTGCTGGAGAAACGCAGCAACAACATGGACAGGCAGACAGCCTGTCACCCTGACAACATCAAAACAGGCTGTTCAGATAGCATCTTCAGGCTGTTGCTAAGACAACAAAACCCTGTTTATTATGCATAAATGGGCACACTTCATCACTGGACTTATTAACTCAGGCCATGCCACTTACTCTGCAGCTTCTGAATTGCTTTAGAAGATGTTGCATTGAGTCCTTCTTCTTGAACTGCTGAACTCAGCTGCAGATCAGTGTGTAAGCTGCTGCATCTTTTCATCTCCCAATTAACTTCCTCTCTCCAAAGATGCAAGAGAGAATGGATGTCTACTTCCACGTCATTTTCCTCACATGCTTGAATCAAGCACTGACTACATCGGTGATCTGCACCATCGGACTGCCTTCCTTCTCCTTTTCCCATGCTCAGGCAGAGCAAGGCAGAAATCCCAGTCTGTGCCTGGCCTGCCTGCGGTCAGCCTGTCATCACTCTAATCGAATTGATGCAGTCTGGTAGAAAAGCAGAACAAAGCCTTATTTTTCCCCCCACCTGCACACACTGCCAGGCTACTCAGCTAGAGCTTTGACTTATTTGAAGATTTGAATGTACTGCCAGCAGATTTGCCATAACACCAAATTTATGCACTTACGAAGCCAGACACTTGCACCAGGAAATGTTGCATCCAAGAGAGGTGAAGTAGTCTCTCACACCTTGGGCTAAGGATTCTGCTCACATCTAGTTAGAGCAACTCTCTACTATCTGCCTTCCCTCACCCACAGTGTTGATCTATCCAGTCTCTGGTTTCTAACCAAGAGTCTTCCCAGAGATTTTGCTGGGCACATAACAACAAGTATCTCAGTATGATTATTGCCATTACAGATTTTTGCAGGGGATAATTCACCTGACTTACTGTGAACCCAAGACCTATTATGCAGCACAAGCACAGTTCAACAGTCTAAACCCAGTCCCATAAAGGAGCTAGCACAAAAGGCCAATGAAAGCCCCAGGAAGAAAAGGAAAAACAAGCATCTGAGGTGCACCTGGTCCTCCCCTCCCAATGCTGCTAGTGGCAAGTTCAATTACTTGAAGAAACAAAAACAGTTTAGCATTTATGTAGGGCATATTACAGCACTGTGGGGAAACCTACTGCTAGACACCAGACAACTGTTATCTCACCATTCTGTCTTGCTACACAGCATGCTGTATGTGATATGATTTGAAGACAGAAGATCAAGGCTCTGTATAAATGAAGTCAGCAATAAAATCCCAAGACCATAACTTTTCCTTCATCATTCAGAAATTTAAAAGATTTACCTTTAAACTTACTCCATAAGAAGCCTGTGAAGAAGATAAGACAACACAGAGCTTCCTAAGCCAGAGCTTATTTGTGGAAGAGGGAATTTCTATGAGCTTTGAGAGTGGTCACAGAATAAATAAGGATATCGTACCCCTACCAAGCTTTTCTAAGAATATGGCAAACCAGTGAACATTGTGTTTCTGAGAATGGAAGTAATTCAGATTTGGCAAACAGTTTTGGCTGGAGATGATTGGCAAACATTTTTTAAAAGAGTCAAAACATTTCATTTAGTGTGTTTTAAGAAGTGGAGGTTTTGTTTCAGAACAATTTTTTTAATATATTTGGAGTTGCCAGAATTTAATTAAAATCTCCCAGAGGCAATATTTAGCATTCTGTTCTGTTTGATAAATTAACTGGCCAATATATGAAAGAGGAAAGAGAAAGGAAAGATCCCACTGACTCTATATCACTTCATCTTTCAAGACCACAAGTTGCTGTATTAACTTAGAGCATCTCTTTAGCTCATCATATCAAGAAACACTACAGCTATCAAGCTATTTGATGAAAAAAAATCCATTTTCTATTTGTTTTCTTAGAAATAGTCAGGTGAGGCTGTATTTCTCTACACAGCTGCTCACAAACAACTAGCGAATAGTGCAAGAAGCAGGGCCACCACCCACAAGAGGATTTCTCTCCCTTCTGACTAAGTGAGCTAAAAAGCATCACAGACCTCTACTTACAGTAATCACAAACGTGTTGACATTTATCTGAGGAATGAGACTTAGTCTTTCCTCCAAACAGAGAGATAATAAAATGTTCTGTGATCTAGTCAGTGCTTAAAACATTCACACCACAGAATGAAGTGTTCTGCTTGCAATCATGCTGCTGCTTTTAAAATAGATTCAAAGACTCCTTGTGTACTGAAGCTAGAAATACAAGGAGCCTCTAATTCCTTTCATCCCAAAGCAGGTAACTGTAGTGGCCAGAGTCTCACACACTCGTGCAGAAAAACAAAAAGCAATGCTAGGATAGCAAGATTGCGTTGGTTTTTAATCATATACACAGGTCACTACCTCCAAATCAGATGCAAGCAGTACATGTTAAAGAAAAATGCTTTTCAGCTGCAAAGAACAAGCAGCAAAGGAGCTCCCATCTCCTGTTTTCTCATACTGTTCTATATGAAAGTAGCTTAAAGCACTAAAGCATTCTGCATTTGCAGAGTGGCCATACAGACCCTCTAGCTTTAAGCCTTTCCTCACAGATCACTGGCCTGTCCTCTCTTTTCAGAGCACATAAATTATACAAAATCCAACTCTCACGCTATCTCAGCGTCTGCTGTAGAACACCACCACATGCAGCCTTCCCCACCACAAGCTGCTTGTCTGAGAATCCCCTCCCTACCTCCCTCCTGGAATTAAGAGAGCCAAACTGCTTCCTCTTCCTGATACAGCACCATCCTGCCAAGCCTTGCTCCCTAGGAAAGCTGAAAGGCATTTATAAAGTCAGAAATAAGCAACCTCTTCAAAGCTTTTCTCCTCACCTGATCTGCTCACAGGCTGCGATCAATTTCTGATCAGCTTCTGCTGGGAGATCAGAAGCTGACTGGCTATACAGAGCATGATCCATGTTCCCCAGTGGTACAGCTAGAACTACTTCACTTCTTCCAAGGAGAATGATAGACTATTACTACCTACTTAGGTGAGTACTACCTACTACCTACTACTGAAACGTTGCAATACCACTAACAGAGAAAGGACAGTCTAGGTCAGCCCCCCACCTTCTGCCCCCATCATTCTCTCTGTAGTGAAGGCACCCACTTGCAAAGCCTCTGCCTTGACACACACACTCCCTGGCAATAGGACAGAGGGTACAAGAAGTACAGGCTAGGACTTGTACCCAAGTAACTGTACTGTCACTATCTAGCATCACAGCTCATCCACCTGTATTCGCACAGAGTGAGGAGCTATTTTGGTACCTCCACAGTGTTTCCTCAGCCCTCACTTTGCAGATAGGATATCAGTCCATTTAGCTAATACTAAGAGCCTACTCTACTGTCACAGTGAACGGAATGTAATTTTCCCTTGGCTAAGGAGAATTCCTCGACTTCAGCAAGGCTATTGACACTGTCTCCCACAACATCCTCATAGATAAACTTAGGAAGTGTGGAACAAATGAGAGGACAGCGAGATATCTGACTAGCAGAGCTCAGAGGGTTGTGATCAGCAGCCAATCTAGCTGGAGGCCTGTAGCTAGCAATGTTCTCAAGGGGGAACACTGGGTCCAGTCTTACATAACATCTTCACCAGTGACCTGGATGAAGGGATAGACTGCACTCTCAGCAAGTTTGCTGATACTACAAAGCTGGGAAGTTTGGCTGACACGCCAGACAGGCTGGAGAGTTGGGCAGAGGGAAACCTTGTGAGGCTTAACAAGAGGAAGTTCTACACCTGGGAAGGAATAACTGCATTCATCAGTTAGGGACTGACCTGACAGAAAGGAGCTCTGCAGAGACGGACCTAGGTGTCCTGATGGATAACAGGCTGACCGTGAGCCGAAAATGTGCACTTTGGCCAAGAAGGCCAGTGGTATCCTGAGGTCTTTCTGTCAGGGCTACTCAGCTCGTCCATTCAGTGGTGTGATAGAGAAATCAAAACGACAACACTGTCACCCATTGATCAGTGAAGCAAGAGAAACCCCATTTACTCTTCTGCAGGGCTGCTCTTTGCTAACAGCCATCAGCCCTTCAGGTAGCAAATGATGTATAGGATATAAAGGACTGGAAGACTTTGGGAAGGCCATTATAAATCATTACATTTTTTGGTACTTCTCTAAAGTCAGAAGTCACAAGAAGAAATCTCAGAGCTACTGTGCCTACTATAACCTGAATGCTATTTACCTAAGAATGATAAGCAATGTCAATGGGATAAAAGTGGGACAAGGAAGAGAAAAAGACTCATCTTTCTCATCCAAACAGTTGCTACATCAACACTGCCGATTGACCAGGGCTCCCATTTTTCTCTGCAAAACAGCTCAGGGTCTCATTTTCACTGGCATAAAGCATAAGCAAAAATGCCAGCAGATCAAAGAGAAAGCTTTGTGTGTTATCAGCTGCAAAGACAGTGGAAATTCAGAACAACTATACCTGCAATAAAAGAAGGACAGCAGTGATATAAATACATTTTCTTCAAATTTGGTAGCATGACTGTGCTGTGCAGTAAGTTGAAAACATCACAAGAGCCCCCAGCTTGAATCTCTGCCAAATGGATTATTTTTTGTTGAACATGTTTAGCTAGTTTGCTTTAAGATTTAAACCCAGGCAATATCTGCAGTCATTCTTGTGTCTGATTTAAAGAAGTGACATTTATTAATATTACAATGATTTAGTCAACTATTTCAAAGTAAGACAGAAAAAAAAAGGGTGAGATTCTTGTTGAAGGAAATCAGTCCTGTGATCCAAGTAAGATAATCTACAATAAATAGCTTATCAGGGGGAGTTGGAGGGAAGGGAGCTGCAAGTTATCAAGAGAAAATTGGTGATTTATACTTCCAAAGGTAAAGTGATAAGGGGCTGATCAGAGCAAACTGCCACAGATCTTACAGACCCAGTTATTTCTGGTAGGTTTCCAAACAGCTGCTGGCCTATGTTAAGTCCATGTGAGAGATAGATTCTAACTGGGAAAGAGATCTATCCATGACCAAACCCCTGATCTGTATTATTCTGCATTCACACGCACACTTAAATTAGACTTCAGCATCCTGTATACTCTTTAAAATACTCCTGCAAAGCTCTCCCTTCCTCTCTTTTTGCAAGCATGTACAGGCGTGTAGAAGTTCTTTAGCAACACGTAAATAAGATATAATCACCCTGGACACTGGGGGATTAAGAAATTGCTTTTGGTATAGATATTCTGAACACTTGGGATACCCAGTGATTTTTGCTCAGTTCTTCGATGCTGAAAAAAAAACAAGTCTAATAAATAGATTTACCTGCTTCAGTAATTTCTGCAAAGCACCTTATTAAGTGCAAGGTTTTGTGATTTTTTTTTTTTTTCCCCCCTCTCTCTCAAGCCTAGTACTATCCAATGGGTAAAAGGATAAATGGCTATAATCTTTGAATACATGAGACTACACGGAGTGAGTATTTCATGGCTGCACAAAGCCCATAATTGAACTTCTGCCCTAAGGGTAAGCTTTCCTGCAGTGTAAGTGCTTCCAGATGCCATACAGGGGTCATGATGCTTGTCAGGAAAGCGGAGCTTTACATCCAGTTAATTGTTACCCCAGCTGTCTTTTTTTCTTCAAGACTAGTTTTCCAACAGCCATTCAAACAAATGTGCTCATTTCCCAGTTCCCCCGCAATTCCCCACCACAGTGTAACAAAGTGCAGATTTTGCATGGCTACATTCCAAACTCCATGGTGTTAAAATCATAGCAGCAATAGAAAAGCATGTAGCCTCAATAATCATGATGCAGAATTTGAACTGGAGGTGACTCAGTGGTAGTCAAACAGATGCAACATGAAAATAGAATGGTCCCTATGTACAGAGTATTAAGTTGTGCTTAACCCTATGGAGTTAGTACTGACACATGAAGGTTTTTGTGGCTTACCAGGAAGTAAAAGTCATTGTGAATTAAACCGATGATCTCAATTCAGTTCACTGTGCCTGGGTTTCCATCTCAGAACACAGTGACCATAAATAGCAAGTTTCTTCTTCCCCAGCTTCCTAAGGGCTTCATCTTAAGTGTCAGTGGCATTAAAAAACAAACGCAAAGACAAAGTTTGTCCAGCATTCACATTTTTTCAGCTCAGTAGAAAAATATCACTGGTTTGGAACAGCTCAATAGTGGCTGAGAAACTTTAGACCACAGCCTGCAGCAGAACAAAGTAAAAAAAAAATGGAAGATAGTGCATAAACAGAAGAGCAACACAACCCCTTTACCTTCTTCAAATTATTAGCTAGGAACACTTTGACATTTGCAATATTGGCCTCTGATTACCAAGAACTTGCCACCAGATGCTTGGGTTACCAGCCCTTGCTTGAAGAACAGCTTAGGAAAGTTCACAGTTTAAGCTGCCAAGCATCTGTAGAATAGAATCATAGACCATTAAGCATTCAAAACCAAAGTCTTAAGGAAAGACTTTACACCAACTTGCTCAATTTTGCCTACAGTAGCTCTGGTAGAGGCAGCTTCAAGTTATTCTAGTTGTGCTTTTCAGACTGTCTTTTACAGACACAATCCTACCCAAACAGTCCTTACCACACCCTCCTTCCATGAGGAAATAACTCAGCTTTTCTAGCCAACAAAAGACTACTTAATTTTTGCAATAAAAAGATGCTTGGCATTTACCAGAGCCTACTCTTTGCTCTTTGGTGGCTACTCTCTGGAAAAGTATTTATTGTCTTTCAGCTCACTAACAAATGCAGGGAGGAAGTAAATCACTATCAAAATGTTCCTTATCCGAACATGCTTATCCTAAGCCTGTGCTAAGTCAGAGAGAAAAACAGGTTGAGCCAAGCCATCTTCTCTTTAGGTCTTTGTGCCAAGGATAGGATTTAGATTTTCTGATTTTTTAGCACAGGTAGTTTCCAATTACAATCTATACAAGAACAGAGCAAGAGAATCAACTTGCTACACTATGAACTTCCAAAAAATATTTCCAAGGAGCATGTCCCTATGCTCCTCCCTATGCTGAAACTTCACCAGTTCTGACTTTTTTTTTTTTTTTTTTACTCCTTCTGCTGCAATTAACCTTCAGAGACTATGATTAACTATGATCTCATGCATAAGGGATTGATTCAGATTACTATTAACCTGGAAACAACATCCCTACTACAATTCCACAGATGTTTCTCATCCCTGGATGACATCCCAACCCTCTTTCCACAGCCTGGTAGTGCACGATCTCTCACAATTAAATGACAAGTGGCTCCTGCAAAAAGAGAGAGGTGATCATATGTCCTTCCTTAACTGGGACACTGGAAATTAAAAAGTCCTCCCCTCACCCACTACTGCTCCTGAAAAATTCTGCAGAAAATCCAGTACAGTTTTACTTGTAGTTTGGCACAATATGCTAAACGTTGCAAAGAAAAATGCCATGGTCAGCATCATCTCTGACAGCCAGAACATGACATGCCTAGATGAAGAGATTGCTGAAGGAGGGTGGATATCATCCTCCCTGAGGAACTGTGCTGGGCTCCTCTTCATAGAATGTCTGCCTCCAAGCATAAGCTCCCACCCAGCCCCACTGCTCCCCATAATCAAAACTGTTTGGTACTCACCATATCATACACATTCAGAATCACTGGTTCATTGGCCATTGTTGATTGCCGTGGAGGCTGGATTTAAACCTTTCAATCCCTGCCAGATGTGTGTTGCTGCCCCTAGGGTATCCTTTTACCCCGAGACAGACAGAGGGAAATGCCTCATCCTACAGCCTCCAAAGGAAGGAGAATGAAAGGAGGAGAAATGCTTACGGTCAGCAGGTGGGGGGTAAAGTTGGTTGTAGGGAGGTAGGAAGGTTTGGGCTTGTTTTGCTGGCTCTACAGGGTTGCTTTTACCCTTCCACAGCGTGACAGATCCCAGATTTCTTTCTAACTCAGTAGCACACCTTGGAGTCCATAGACTTGTGTAACCAAGCAGCAGTCAGGCTCGTAAATCCCAATCTACAGAAGACAGCCTCCGAGCCCGGAGATAAGCCTTCTTCTACCGCCGTGGGCAGCACCGTGACTGGGGGGGGGGGGGGGCCTCGGCGTCCTCGGCAGAACAGCGCGCTGCTACAACGCGGCTGTAGAACGCAACGAGCGGCGGCTGCGAGGCACGGAGCCGGGCGCACCGGTCCGCTGGGAGCTGTCCGCGGTGCTGGGGCTCGGCCCGCGCTCAAACGCTCCGGAGCGGGCTCTCCGTCCCCGGCAGGATGCGGAGAAGCGACGGTACCACAGTGGCTCCAGCGCGGGGTTCGGCGGTGGAACGAAAAAGAGGAAGGGGCTGGCTGCCCCCAGGGCAGAGTGGGGATGGTATAGCCGCCATCCTGCCCGCAGCCGGGCGGGCAGACCCGGCCTCGGCGCCGAAGTTAACAGGCAGTTCTCTGAAGGAGGTAGCGTGGGATCAGCGGCTCCAGAGAGAAGAGGATGCCGAGCGGGCGACGCTTCCCGGCACGGTGCGGTTCCGGGCGCTTCCCAGCGCTCTGCTGTCCGCCAGGGCGAGTCCTTATTTCGGGATCAGCTCGTCCCGGGCCGGGCAGCCCTTGCTGACTGACAGCCGGGGAGACCTACCCCTTCCTCTGCTGGCTGGATGCATCTCTGCGCGGCACACGGTGGGAGGGCGGGGAAGGGATGAAGCGACCGGGCACGGCGAGTAGTTTCACTTCTGTTAGTGGCAAGGTCTGGAGTTTCTTCTGTCCTGGAGCTACTTCACACTCGTGTTAGATCTGGGCAGTCCTGCAACATCTTTCCAGCAAATGCTTTCCTCTGATCAGGATGCAAGAGTCAATTATAAAATCCACTGCGGTAATTTCATCTTCCCTTTGCTCCTCCTCTCCCTCTAAAGGGAGAGAGGGGTCTGTGATAGTGCTGGGAAGGGGTGTAGTAGATGGAGAAATGGGCTCCCGCATGCAGAGATACAAGGTGGTGTGCAAATTGGCATGATGACCTTAAATGTTCAGACACCGCAGACTTTCTGGAGCAGCTTTGAAAAAAAGAAAAAAAAAAAAAAAAAAGCAGAGATGACCTCATCTGCGTTGGAGGCGTATCTGAGGCTTTCTGCCAGCTCTCAGCCAACCAGATCTGAATGAAAATTGCAGGGAGCCTGTTACATCAGCAAAGCCCAGCATGCCCCAGCCCATCCCGACACTGTCTTGAGTCACACGGGAACCATCCCGTCTGAGAGAAGGGCTCACTTCTCTTTGTCAGGAGCAGAAGGAAAAGACCATAGAGCTGCATTTTTGTAAACGACTTGTTACACAGTCTGCAAGAGGATTTGTGTTGGAGGCAGGCAAGCCTGAAAAGAGAGTGCATTCGCATCCTGCATAGCTAACTGCCAGCTCCAGAGAGTCAGCCATGAAAATTATCCCCCAGCTGGTGCCAAAGGAGGGCGAAGTAGTTCTAGGTCTAACCATATACATTTGTATTTTGAAAGGGGAATACCACAGCTTGGTCTGAGCATGCAGTGTGGCAGGGACTCCAGCACAGCAATTTCACCCAGGCTGGTTACTCCATGAGTGGGCTAAGCAGTTTCAAACACATGATGCTGGGGCTAGCACCCCAGCTCTCCAACCCATCACCCCCCAGTTACCCTGTTTAGGCACCTTTAACCATCTGGTTGTAGCAGTCTGAGGCTTGCAGGAACAGTTTGTGCAGGTGGGAGTGGGTGCCTCCTACTCCCTTACAACACAACGTCCAGATATTGCTTAGAGGACAGACTGAACCCCAGGCATCATTCTAAAGGCTGCTAAGCAATAAAAGGCTCCCACTGAAAGGAGCTAAGCTCCTTCACTTGTGCCATCACTTGTAAAGCAAACCTCCTACTGAATCCCACAGGGCTCCTGCTAAACTGTCAAAGATATCCTGAGATTGTTACTTTTGGCTCTCTCTGCTGTTCTGGCAATGATGTTTTAAAAATATGAGAGAGAATAGCTGATGTAATTGGAAAAGATGAGCAGCACACAATCTCTTTCCACATTTGCCCACTTGCTTACTTGCTAAATTAACTCTAGTGTCTGCAGTGCCCAAAGTTCACTAAAAATAAATGAAGAGACTTAACCAGGCCCATATTCCAGTGACAGACACCTATAAATATTCAGTAGTTCAGAACGTGACAGACAGTCACAATCTTACATGCTCTATCCTAAAAACATTTCTAAAATAATCACCTATAGAGGAAAAAAAAAAAAAAAAAAAGACCAGAAACCCACTTACAATTTTAGAGACAGAAGAAGGAAAAAAAAAAAAAAAGTTTAAGAGCTTGATTTTAAATTCAGGTGATCAAAACCAGTCTAAATGTGCTTTTGTTATTTAAAGGACTTCTGCTATAGGAGAGAGAGTAAATGTCACTCACACAAGAAGACCAAGACTCACTCCACCTAACTTGAAATATAACTGCAAGAGCAATATCATGAATGTACCTGCTCTAGGCTCTCTAGTGTTCATGGAAAGAAGCTGTTCCACACAGTGTCCAGTATTTGAGGGACCCTTTTTTACCTCATTCTATTGTAGCAAACTTACTATAACTCCTGATAGAAGGGATCGGCCTGAATACAAGTGTCCTAACATTCATATAAGCTACTTAGTCATGTAAATTGTTTACAAGGCATGGTTTGCTTTGGACTGTGTTAAAATGTTTCACCAAAAGCTCAGGCTGATATCACACATGAAACCAAACTATTCTATTTCAGAGGTGTGAGTACAATGCTGCTGACAGTCACACTGCTAACAGGCATCATAGTCTAAGCATTAAAAAGCATTCAAATTAATTGCAAATACAAAGGGAAAGAAAGATTCTCCTTACTCGGGATCTGTTTTGATCCCAAAGCTGTTTGTTTCTTCTGTGTCCTGAAAGTAGCTTCAGGATCAAAGCGCATCCCAAGGCTACTTTCAGGACATCACAAAAACAAACATTTCTCCAGATTTATGTCTAAAGCTCACTTTTAAACAGCCTCTTAGAAGACTAGTTTCCCAAGTTTCTCCACATCCTTGGCAACCACTTAGAAGGTGTTCATTTACGTTCAATTTTGGTTATTCACAAACTTACTACTTGTAACATAAAACTGCGTGCCTTCCAGAATCACTGCCTGTAATAAGACATTCTTAGGTTAAGAAAAAAGCACAGTGAAAGGGTTAAAAGTAGACAGTAATGTTACCAACCAACATGAAAAAGAAAACCACCAAGCAGGTATTAGCTTCAGTAATTACATAGTATCAAGGTCATAACTGAGAGCACTTCAGCCACCTCCTCCACGTTCCCATTCAGGAAAGTGGCACTGCTGGACAGTCTAAATAGCATTGCAATATTCCACTGGGGACAAGAACAAAAGGAAAACAGAAGTGCAAGAAAGAATTAATGGAAGCATTAGAGTTCATGGCGGCACCTGAGGGTCTGTCTACTTGCATTACTAGTCAGGAATTCCAGCTTAAATTAACAGCTTTCCTTAATTCATTCTCACACACTTTCCAAAGCTCCTTAGAAACCCAGTAGACAGTGGAGATTTCAAGTATGTTTCACAGCTGGGCTGCCGAGTTTAAACACCAAGACACATAGTGGCTTTATCTCCAAATCAGGTGCACCATCCCTGGCTATCCATTATATTAACAACTGGTTATTTTGGATTGTATACAGTGCTTTTGCCCACATCAAGTTGTCATTCTTACCCTCTTCTGTGTGCATTAGCCAAGACTACCCTTTTTAAAGGAAGTAAAAAATAGTATTTTAGAAAGTAGATGGTATTTTATCAGATCCCTAAGGATTGTGAAGGATATGCTAGGATATAAAGAGAGTTGCTGCTCTACCTCCATCTATATTAACAAATCACCTCTTGGGTGGGTGCTGGAGCTTTGCAGCTTTGTTCCAGGAACGTCACAAGAAGCATTTTGATTGAAGGAGTTTTATCTCACTTCCACTTGAGACTTAGCACATAACATTGAGATGACTGATTCCACTCTAGTTATTGAGTGTGGGATATGGAAAAAAAACAGAGAGATGAAATCAGCAGAGGATGCCAGCAATGCCAGAGGGCCTATGCTTTGCTCTGTGTTAATGCAATAGGTGAAGCAGTTACCTTCAGATTGTACCAAAAAGGGGAAGAAAAATTGTCAAATTAGGCATTTAAAAGATTTAGCAAGACTGTGGGGAGCCATAGCTGAAAGCTAGGTACGTGTCAGTAGCTCAAGGTAGCAAAATTAATATTTGCATTCAACTCCATTCAGTTTCGCATTTTGTCTCCTTTCTCATTGCAGCAACAATTCCCAACTTTTAAATATTAGGTTATTCGTCAGGGAGCACTGAAGGCTGGCTGCTCCTACAGGGATGGATTGTTGAATGCAGTAACATGACTGGCACGGCAGAACCTTCATTATCCATGGCCCCATCCCATAGTTCATGAACAAGGTGCACAGGGCAGGCCTGGAGATGACAGCCCCGTTCAGCCAAACGTCAGGCAGGCTCACAGGGATGAAGGTCCAATGTCAAGCTGAGACACCAATGCACAGGTCCAGCCCAGCAGGGCACGGCTGGAGTCCAACATCCTACCAAGGCAGGCATAGCTGGGGCAGAGGCTGACAGTCCTGGGCTGGATTGAAATGGGGCTGCTGGGCCATGGATAGGGCTGGGAGAGGCTCAGTGTAGAACGGGCAAGGCCATTAGGGGCCACTTGTGCCCTCAGGTCCCTGGCAGTTTGGACTCTGTTTACATGAAGCAACATTGTCAGCTGATAGGCAATCAATATACAAGAGGGAAACTAGGGTGGAAATGCTGAACATCCATGTTCATTCTGATGGTAAAGGTTAGACAAGTAGTTACGAATGTTATTAACAAATTAATGGCACTAAGTCATAGCTCAAGATCAGCCACTGCATGCAGACAAGAGCAATATCAGTAACAGTAACTTTCTATATACCCGAGGAGATAAACAGGTTTAGTTTCAAAGAGCTTTCCAGTCACATCTTAAGACTATTTACTTACACCATGATACAGTAACAGCGTGCAGTGGAGCAGTGACTCATGTTATTACATACCATACAAACACACCAAAAGACAGTACAATAATTTAAAGAGATGGCAGGGATAAACAGCAAGGGAAAAGATATGTCACCAGCTCCCCATCACAGAGGTACACAGAAACAAAGTGACCAAAATCTAGCTGAATAGAAAACTTGCAGTGCATACAGTCAGGATCAAGGATAACTGAACTGATGTGCAATGCTATACTTGTGAAGATGAGGATAAGATCCAAAAAGCTAGCTGCAACTTAGCCCTCAGTGTGTGTAAGCTGTCTCTTTCCTGGACTAGGACTATATCTATCCCTCTGCTGTGTACGCCCTAAACTCCACTGGCTAGAGGACTTTTAGGCAGGCCAGGGGAAGGGGGGGGGGAGGTCTTCACTTCAGAGCAGAGACCCAGCAAACAGGTTTGCCTGATGTGCACCAGTCCCTCCATCTCCACATAACCAGTTAAATGCAGAGTCCACACCCTGCTGGGATCACTGCCTGCTTTCCATACAATAACCTGGCAGTAACATTACAAGGAGCAGTGGACTCTTACTCCTGTAGATTTAAAGCACACTCCAACAAATACAGCACCCAAAAACTTCAAATTATGGCATTTTATACCCTTTCTGGCACGCTTGGTCAACTGGCTCAAGACATGTTCATGCTCACTAGATGCTAAGCTGGGCTGGTCCAGCACCTTCAAACCACCTACTGATTAGTGTGCAGGTATCAGATACATGGGTATTAGGTCTCTTTTTCTGTCTGGCTGAGTATCATATTCTGCAGTCAAATCATAGCTGCATTCCAGAAAAGTTATCAAGGGTATAGGATACCAATAAAAAGATGCATGTAAGCATCATACCTTACTCACAGAATTTAAGTGTTCCCTTCTCTATATCTATTCTCTTTGCAGTCTGATCAGCACCTGAATATAAAAAGTGAAGAAATCATAAAAATATTGAAAGGTGTGCAGAGTAAAATGCAACTTGTAAGCTGCTATGGATAGCATTTTACAATTCTACAAGACTCAGCAATGGGCTTTGTTTAATGCAAAGATACACTCTGGGAACTCTAATATGCTTTCGCACATCATCTGTACAAACAGGCCATGGCTAACCATCAGATATGCATGCACTGCTCAGCTGATTCTTTATTTAATCAAGCCCAAATCCACTGCAGTACCTTCTCAAACAAAACTGTTCACATCTAATAAGATCAAATACTAAGGAAGATTTACAGATTCAGAGGAAAATAGAGCAGGATTTGGAGATGGAACGAAATAGATTTGTTTCTCACTCCTCCCACCCACAAATCTGAAGCAGCCTGCTGTGGTACATGTGACAAATCTGGCTACCAATTCTTTTGAATACTGCTATAATATAAGCTGAAAACCATATCACAGAAACACAGTAATGATGTCCCATCCTATCCATATTCATTGGGCTTGGTTTGAGGTTTTACTTGGCAATCACAAACTAGTTGAAAGAATCCCCAGCACTAAAGCAGCCTGTGGCAATGCACATTTTCCATTTTTTGCCTATTCTTTACATTTTTAGTGTGGCCAGAGTTTTACTCACCATTTGTTGTCTTTCACAAAGAACCTGATGTTCTAATCTCTTTCAGCTCTAAATGCATAGTGATTCAGGCTAATGGTGCCAAAGCAAAAAGCTGCGCATTTTTTTTCCACAGAGCCACACAATCAAAAGTTCAGATTAACTGCATTTGTTATTTAGAAAAGCAGAAGCTGTCACAGATGCCCTGGAAGTGTACTGGTCAAAATGATGATTTTATTTTTCCTCTCACCTACTAACAACACGCAAGTCAGATCAACACTTGAAGAGCAAGTAAATAATGTGAACCTAACCACCAAAAGAGCGAGGAAAATACAATTCTGCCTTTTAACAGTGAGGGAGAAGAGTCAACTCACAGGATAGAGAGACTGATGGAAGCACAGAGCTGTGCCAGAAGCTGACAGAGCTCATAGGTGTAAAGATGTGTTTTTTTTATCTTTCATTAACCTCCTGCATCCAACCTGAGCGGGGGCTGTTGCTCCCAACCTGGTTCTGTACTTATGTCTCAACCTTTTCTTCCAATTCCAGGAGCATGACCCTACACTAAACAGAGCTCTAGTGGTATGTCACTAATCACTGCAACTTACCACAGAGAAGGTAACTCCTGACAGGGCAACTATCAATACTCTCTGAATCACTTGGGGATGAATCAGACTGTTAAAATATTTAATAGTCGCGCACCAGCTTGGCTGCTTCCTCATCAAGCTCAGACCTTACAAGTTATGAGTAATACTTGCACTGTGCAAAGAACTAACATTCTGAAAAAAACTGTCTATTTCTCCACTGCTTTTTCCCCAACACTGGCATAATGATTTTCAGAATGCTGGTGAAAATCTTCTGATGAGACTGAATTACATCTTTAAACAAAGGAGGAAAAGGTTCATTACATAGATGTTTTCCTATTTATTTTTAACTTCTTAAATAGTCACACCATACTTTCTGCTCTCCAAAGGATGAGAAGGCTAGGTGGCACTGCAGGCTAATGGACTAGCTTCCTATAATATAGGAATTAATGAAGTGAAATTGGCATCCTTATCAACAAGCTCCAATGTTAACATAGTTTTCTCCAGCCCTGAATCACTGAAAAACTCAAAGCAACAAGCCTAAGCATATAATTTTGCAAGGCACAAATAGCTCACTTGTTCTAACAACTGATTGTCCTCATAACTGAGCTTGAAGAAATTCAGTATGCAAAAATGGCAGCATTGCTTCAAACAAATACCAGAGTTTGATTGTTCCCAACTGTTAGTGCCATGAACACTAAAGCACACTCATCCACAAGTACAGCCATAACCAACCCAAGACAGCAATATCAGCTTGTTTCTGGTAAAAGCCTTGAAACTAAACTAAAATAAATAGATAAATAAAATAGCATATTTCTTCTTCCTGTTGCACATTCCAGCTAAGCAGTTTGCTAGTATCAGAGGCCTATCTATGTTCCTATTAGGAGACATGATTATATCAGCAAAGGACTTCTGCAGGTGCAGTTCTGCTGGCCCACAGAAATGGACGCAAAGTCGTATTTCTGCCAACAAACACAAAGCCCATAGCAGGCTTACTCTTCCCAAGGAACTCTGTGACTCTGTGCCTTGCTCTCTGTGTCACTCCAAACACGTTCCACCTGGCTCTTCAGGGTAGCCTACACACAGCCCACCAACAACCACCCCCTCCACTCTCCTCTGGTTTATCTGCATTTCCAAACACTCCCAGACATCAGGCTTTACTCTTGCTCAGACTCGACTCAGAGTGCACTGCTTGACACAGAGGCTTCATTTATCTTTTCATGCGTCTTGAAAGAAGAATACATGGTGCTTGTTTTGCCCTTACTTGTACCCTTGCACAGCAGTAATCACAGCCACCATCCATGACAATAACTCATGTAAAAACAAACGCAAGGAACTGTTGCTCTGAACTGGGGTGGAGGTGTTATTTTGAAGGACAGGACTTCCTAGCATTAAAGCTACTGTGTGATCATTTCTTGGAAAATTAGGCCTTACTGAAAAGCAAATGTGCAGCCTTAATGGTATTCCAACTGAGGTAGGGGAAGTACAAGACAGCATTCGGGAAGGAAACAATAGATGGATGATTTTGCTCTCTTCAGCTTCTCAAATGTGACATGCCTATTTGTATTGTGTAACTTTTCTAAGCTTTATGATTTCCATTTTGTCACATGAATCTAAGATTATGGCATGCCATACAATAATATGAGGATAGAACGATTCTGTCTGCAATAGAACTGATCTAAAGAAATTATGTACTTTAATTAAGCAATCATCTATTCTTTTATCTTCTCCAGAAGGATAACACTGTGGTTCTTAGAGCATGCCACATATGCTTCCCCAGTTTCAAATGCACTTCCATTGCAGTGACATCAGCACTTTACATATAGCAAAACCTTAGTATCTTCACTTTTATGCTAGGACCCCAAGGATTCCAGCTACACTCAGAGTGCACTGATGTTCTTCAGATGGACATGGATTTGCTGGATCAGAACGGTCTCAATCCCCTTCATTCCCCTCCCTTTCTCCTACCAAGGAGCTGTGAATTCCTATTTCAGCACTCCTTTCTAACTCCTAATCTCACTCATCAGACATAAGGAATGGCAGAGCAAAGTCACAGTGCCGTGACAGGAAAAAAGATGATGAGTAAAAGTAAAGCCCTCCTCCTGGACAGATCTGGCATAGTAGAATGTGGCTGATGTGTCTCCTATGGGGTCTGCTAACAGCCCTGGGGTAAGAAGTGCCTGCTAGTTTAGGAAGAAACAGTTTCTATATGCCTCCTCCAACCCCCAACCAATACCACTGCTTTTCTCAACAACAGACCAAGAACATATCCTCTGTGCCTTCTCTTCTATGGTCTTATTCATTCTCTTCCTAGATTCCTCTTGCTATAAAAGTCATCTCTGGATTCAAGAGGAAATCCTGGCCAGAGAGCTCATGTTAGCATGGAACAGTTCTCAACAGCTCCTCTGCAAGGACAGAGGAACACCTCCACTGCTTCTGTGACCCTGTAACACCTATAAGAGGGAGATTATTTGTAGAGATGTTGACAACAAGAGGAGAATGGGAGGGGAAAAATGAGGCAAAAGCTGAAAACTGACCTTTTTCGATTCCAAGAGTTTGGACTTTCACATTTAGAGTATCCTACCAGAGTCCTGGCACACTTAAGTCTCAGATTTTCAGAAAGAGTAGACATCAGGATTAGCTTCTAGTCTGTTCCTAACATCTCTGTTGATTTCCATTAAGAACTCCTTTTAGTTCTTGTTATCTATTATTTGATGAAGGGCAGGGAACCAATCCTGTCAATGGTACAATTCCTTTTTATTTTTAGGTGTGACAAAAAAAGGACATTAACTGTTTGAATTTCGACTGAGTTGAATGGGCAATCCTTACTGATCTAGAAACCAAAACTTGTCAAAGTATTGATGGAAATGGCAACCGCTTCTAGCTTTCCTCTGCAATAGCTAAAAACTTCAATTATTGCACCACAGCATCACTGCCTGTATTCCTCATGAAAATAAAGCCTAGTGGAATACATAGATCTAAGTGGTATGTCCTGTATCATTTGCTATTCACCACTAAATAAGACAGATGACAACCTGGCAGGCAGTAACACACCACTACAAACTCTTTGCTGTGAAAGTGCCGAAGTGACAGATGATAACTATGCTGCCTTAGCACTACCAGCAAAGAGCTTGGGCTTGCAGACACACCAGCCTGATAGTGCTGGGACACACCTCCTTTAGTGGGAAACAATAAACAATTAATGCATGTTAATTAACAATTAACACATTTACACAAAGGAAAAACGTTGCTAGCTGGATGAGAAAGTAAAGACACTTCTTCCCAGCACCAAACCACCTGAACTCACCCATGAAAGGCTCTACTGTAACATAAAGTCACACAGAGCAAAATCTTATAGAGCAAACCAAGGGTACAGCCCGAGCAGGCAGGAAAAAAGTACAATGGGAAGACATGCTGTGCTGAACTGTGTGGATGGAAAAGCACATGGTTTAAATTCTCGTTGCCTCTCCAGTCTAGTTTGGAATGACCATCTGTAAAGCCCTGGATGCCCTTCTAAGATGCAGAACATTACCAATTTTAGCACCATAGAATGCAGAGGTTATAAGCCTAACACTTGATTGAAGAATTAGGGAAAGAAGGGCTAGACTACGAACAGCATTTGTTCCAATACAAAGCCTGAAGTCAACTGAAGAGTAAAGTCACAGGTGTGCATTTTGACCATCCATAAAGGAATAAGAGTTATTAGAGCTGGTCCTGAAAAGGGATATCTGATGAAACTGAAAATACTGGCATAGTGATTTTTCCACAAAGAAGTTCAGAATTTCATGATATACTTACACATATATAAATGTAATATTAAATACAGGGGAGGTGCATATATTCATATGTACATACAGATTCACATACATATAAATAAACTAATTTTTGGCAAGAGCTTTATTTAGAGAATTTAGAGCTTTATTTAAAGAAAGATAATGTGCATTATCTTTCTTTCCATTATTCACTTCTGCAAAAATCCCCGTACTCCACACCCCAAAAGCCTCTTCAGAGAGAATGGAGAAAGGAATTTGTTTCTTTCAGTCAACCCCACTGAGACTGTATGGGAAATCAATATTTCCCAAAGGAAAAAAAAAAAAAAAAACACCCAAAGAATTAAAAAACAAAACAGCCTTTGAGATGAAAAAGATAGCTCTTACTAAAAACACTGCACAGCAGAACAACTCCCATCATTATCAAGAAAGAAACTGCTTGACAAAATGGAATCTCAGCAGGTGCTCAACCTTTCCCCTCTACCAGCTTAAAAGCATCCCAATCTCATCAACAAGCAAGGATTCCACAAATTCATCCTTACAGATTTAAGCAGCACAATTTCACCTTAGCCATCAAGTCGTACACATACACATCCTATCTCTCCTCTCAGAGAACTGGCATGCTAATAAATGCAAGGGAGTTAGCTGCGTTTTGTATTCCAGGCATACTCCAAAGGTGCTCTTGAGATTTTGCTCTGCTGATAGAATTCAGCTTGGCCTCATTTGCAGCTGTTACTGAGATCCCAAATGGAATCAGATTCAGGTCAGGAGTTTTCCATTATCTTGAACTACACTGCTTTTGAAATCACAGAATTGTAGGGGTTGGAAGGGACCTCCAGAGATCATCGAGTCCAACCCCCCTGCCAAAGCAGGTTCCCTACAGCAGGTCGCACAGGTAGGCGTCCAGGCAGGTCTTGAACATCTCCAGAGAAGGAGACTCCACCACCTCCCTGGGCAGCCTGTTCCAGTGCTCCGTCACCTCACTGTAAAGAAGTTCTTGCGCATGTTTGTGCGGAACTTCCTGTGCTGCAGTTTCCAGCCGTTTCCCCTTGTCCTGTCTCCACTCACCACTGAAAAGAGTCCGGCCTCGCCATTCTGCCCCCCACACCTTAGATATTTATAGACCTGGATCAGGTCCCCTCTCAGTCTTCTTTTCTCAAGGCTAAACAGACCCAGTTCACTCAGCCTTTCTTCATAAGAGAGATGCTCCAGGCCCTTCACCATCTTTGTGGCCCTCCGCTGGACTCTTTCGAAGCAAATCCCTTTGCTAATCCTATCTCTTGAAAATAGTACGAAAAGAGAGATTCAGATGCTAGATCATGGAAATATTGATTTGAGGGAAATTTCTTAAAATCTGTTTAGCGGTACCTCCTGTCTTATTCAGTCCTGAAAACCTACTCCCAGCAGCTGAGGGACAGACAACAATATCTTTCGCATCAGTTCAGCTACACATAACAATTCAGAACAGTCAGAATTTTGCAGCTATGAAACTCACTGCTGGCACTAAAAAGTCATTCACGTCTGAGGCTCTTTTAGATATTCATAAGGTGTGCACCAGCACAGGATTAACTCTACCTCCCATTCCAACAAGGTCTTCATCAGATCTACATTCCCATCACTCCTTATAACTGCTCCATTACTCACCACTGGCAAAAGAGCAGAACATTTCCCCTGGGACTACAATGGAAGAGCAGATCAATGATTCACATAAGCACTGAAGAATCCACAACAGAAACATGTTTCATGCATGCATGAAGACCAGTCTTACACAGTACAGACAGTGACATTTCCATCCACTCCAGACTACCGGGGACACACCTTTGTGCAGATTCCTGTCACAACTTGAAGCTTGTAACAATCAGAGAGATCAACACGATAGATTGGTGACACAAGAGATGTAATGACAGAGAGACCAACACAATAGAAAGGTGTTCAGAGGGAAGGAAAAAAGGATTGCTCTCCTATCTCCAAAGATCCAGGCCCATGGGGGGGGGGGGGGGGAAGAAAAAAAACAAAACAAAACAAAACAAAACAAAACAAAACAAAAAACAAACCACAAAGGAGAGATCTCCAGAAAGAAATCCTTCCCCAGGCAGTCAGCCCTTAAATGGGGACTAAGAGGTGCAGCCAGGCTTCACCCCTTCTGGTCACAGCTGAATTGCCTTCACCTGTGCTCCCAGGGCTGACCGGGTCCTTTCCCCAGGTGCTCAATCAGTGGTTCAGGCCGTGGCTCAGCAGCTCCCATACAAAGCTCCACTCTTTTCCTTGACGTGTCCTTCACACAAGGACATTTACACAGACAAAATACCACACCTCACCACTCTCCGTAAAGAACTTCCCCCTGACATCCAATCTAAACTTCCCCTCCTTGAGCTTAAAAGAATTCCCCCTTGTCCTATCACTGTCCACCTTTGCAAAAACTTGACTCCCTTCCTGTTTATAATCCCTTTTAAATACTGGAAGGCTGCAATGAGGTCTCCTAGCAGTCTTCTCTTCTCCAGGCTGAACAAGCCCAGCTACCTCAGCCTGTCTTTGCAGGGGAGGTGCTCCAGCCCTCTGACCATCTTCATGACCCTCCTCTGGACCTTCTCCTACAGTTCCACATCGTTCCTGTATTGGGGGCCCCAGATCTGGACACAGTACTCCAAATGGGGCTTCACGAGGGCAGAGCCCTCCCTGTCCCTGCTGGCCACCCCTCTTCTGATGGAGTCCAAGATACCATTTGCTTTCTGAGCTGCAAGAGCACACTGCTGGCTCATGTTCAGTTTTTCACCCACCAGGACCCCCAGGTCCTTCTCCACAGGGCTACTCTCAAGTTACTTTCTCAGTATCTGGGATTACTCAGACCCAAGTGCAAAACCTTGCTCTTTGCTATGCTGAACTTCATTAGGTTCACATGGGCCCACCTTTAGAGTTTGTTGAGGACCTGGGTTCGTTGACTTATCCTAGGAACAAGCTCTGTGGTGATATTAGTGAGAAGCTAAAAGAGACCAGCAGGAGATGTGGAAACTCTTTAGGAAACTTTATCAGATCCAAGTCCTCTAGGAAAGCTTTCAGAAAAGCCCTGGAAGGCCAGGTGACAAAAGCTTTTCATCAAATGTCCTTTGCTCTGTCTGAATGTCTGATATCATGTTTGCTAGAAAAAGGCCAGGATGGAGCTCTGAGTACTGACAGAAGAAACCTAGTCCTACTCAGGTAGGATATCAATGTCAGCCACAGCAGAGTCCTAACCCAGCTCATGCTGCACCTCTGATCTGCACAGGTGACAGATGCTTACCGCAACAGAGCCAAAGAGAAAGAATTCACTGATCATACGCTCTTCATTCTCCACTACCAAAGAAAATGTTATTTAGCTAAAGGGGAGGAGGTATTCAAATACATAAGACAGCTGTAGGATGGTGCTCAAGGAACCAATACACTCACTTGAGCAACGTAAAGAGAATGTGTATGAAACAGAAGTCTCTGTCCTGAATAAGCCATACCTGCCAAGCAGGATACCTTGTTTTAACACATGCTATCTTTGACATTTACCTTCAGTCATGAGGATACCTATGGTTCACAAGTGCCATAACTATGTATGATTCATCAGCTGTCTGCACAGGACTGACAAATAAATGTCATATCAGATTGAAACCACTATCTATTTTATAGATGCTTATTATTAACACATTATTTAATGGGCCAAGTTTGTTTTGCTTTGAGCAGTCTAAGACTTTTTTAGGATTTTTTTTTGTTTATTTTATATTCAGCTTATAAAACACTTTTTCATAAAATAAATTAGACCCTAAAAGCATTTTTCTTTATAGAAATCCTACTACTTGCTTTAAAAGCAATATCATTTTTCTAATATATTGAAACTACAGATAGAAGCAACTCTGACTTCAGCAAGCAAGAGCAGATGCAAAAGACACATGGAACAGGATGGGTTTCACTGATAAAAAACAGCAAAAATTTCCTATAGGAATCGTGGCACAGGGGAAAGAGGAATTGTTTACCACACTCAGAGAGCAGCACAAGGTCTAGGAAAGAAAAGGAAGAGACCATGCACCAGTCCAGAATGGGTGAAGAGCTGCAGTGCAGAGTGATCAGAACATCCTCCCAGTGCTAAAATTTCTGGTAGCTGAAGCCTAAATTCCACTGAAACACAACGATCTTAAAAGAGAACTGCAAGTGCCTCCTATCAGAGAAGATTCTCTTTTACACAGAAGAAGCGAGAATACCCCTATTTTCCCTACTACTGGGATTTCTTGTTGTTTTCTCCAGCAGTACCCAGTCAGCTTGGCAGAACTCTCATGCTGTTTGTGTACAAGTGGCAAAGGCTGGATGTGACCATGATCGTGGGTGGTGAGACAGAACAAGTCCCACTTGAGCAACAAGCGTTCATCAACATGCACTGCTGCATAGAGCTGATCCTTGCTGGTGCCCGTTCTGATCCCCCAAAATATTAACAGGTTTCCTGCAAGGAACAGCCTGTAGCTTCAACTCAGAGGCTGCAAGCATTACTGCACTTTTTGGATGAACTTGTAAAGATTAATTTTTTTTCGTGTTTTGAAAAGCTGGAGCACTGTGACAACTTGCTCTGAGCACAGAAGAAACAGCCTTCAATAAAATTTCACAGCCCCAATCTCTCTTCCTCTGCTCTTGAACCCCAGAATGCTGTAAGGGCTCTGATTGCTTCTGCTCTGCTTCTAGACGGGCGGGCACCAAAACCCAGGGGGACTGGGTGCCATCTGCAGGACTGGCATTTCATGGCCACTCCATCACAGGGAAAGAATAAGAGAGCCATGAGGAGAAGCTAACAGGGAGCAAAATGAAGGCCTGAACACCACAACGCAGACAGCAGCAGCTGCAGTACTGCAGGATGCCCCAGCACTAAGAACAGTGACTGCAAGTGGTAGAAGAGCTGTTTTGTTGACACATACCTCCACACAGTTTGACATATGCTGAGCTGGCCTTACCCACTACTGCTGACAGTAGCTGAAGCTGCTTACAGCTTCAGTTTGGAGGGTACTCTTGCACTGATTCCTGTCACTGAACATAGATACAAACACACATGCTCATATTTTGCATATCTAAATACTGATTTTGAATAGTTTTCAGTCAAATGGGTCTTGCAGTTAGTCCATGTAGAGTACAGGCATGCCGAATTCCATATATTTAAGCTGTACTCTTGCAGGGGAAGCTTATACACACAAAGCTGAATGCATGAAAATGGACATGAAGTAGTTGTCAGCCAAAAGTGACAGACTTCAAATACTCCTGGTTTAACTTTCATTGAAAGTGACAGGATAAAATGGCTCTCACGCAGGTGTGATACTATGGGAAGGATACACTTCCAGTATGGGTATTTCTGAGTAGATAAAAATATTCTAAAGAGAAAATCAGATTCTCACGTTCAAGCAGCTCTGTTACACTTAATTAAAGCATTAATAGTAATTAGGCTCTCCTTCTCTCTTCCTCTCAATCCAACTCATTCTTGAAATTCAAATCTGAACTTTCCTGAAGTCTGGAGAGTGTTTCAATTCAATATTACTCTCAAATCAATATGCAGATAAAGCCAAGATTGAAATTCCAATAAAATATCTTTGAAGTTCAAGAGAAAGAATAGACTGAGATCTGAATTTTGGAGTATTAACCCTTGTTCAAAGATACCAAGGACATATTCAGCCATTAAGTGCCTTTCAAACAGACAAAAAACGAATTTGACACACAAGACCTGGTAAACCCTTTCTGCATTATCTAAATCTGGGGCTAAAGTTACCAACTGTTTTTTACTTTCCTGGATGATTGACTGTAAAACACCTTTTTTGTCCTGTATCTACAAACAGCATGGGCTATGGAAACTCAGTAGATAAAGATAGAATGCACTGAAGCACAATATAAGTAGAGTGAAGGTCAAACAAAACTTCATTTTGTAATGGGTACAGAAATAAATACATAAATAGGAAAGGCATTTTAAGACCTTAGACGATATTTTCTGCATTTGTGTACATCGTGCCGATCAGTTCTGGTAGAAGGTTTTGCATGAGTAGTATCTCACCTCATTAAATCCAGCTACCCTGAGAGCTCAAAATACAATCTACGTCACTACTAGCAATTCTGCTGTGATTCTACCACTGTGCCACTGAATTCAGGAGAGACTCCAAGCGTGTGTTTCTGCCCATTAGGAAGACTGTCAGCTGCTTATTTGCTTCCAGCCTTCCTGTTGCCATAACTGTTGATATTTGAAAGAGGGAAAGATAAAGACAAGGAAAAGAGAGTACATTTTGCACTAAAAATCCACCAGTATTCTTAAGAGATCTCCAACTCTGAACAAGATACAGGAGTGGAAAGGAGCTGTTAAAACAACCTCAGTTGCTCAGTTCTGCACAGAAACAAGTAATTACCTCTAAGGGATGCATGTATTATTTCACTAACACTACAGGGTTGTAATAGCTTTATGAAATTGTTCACAAAGGCAAAGCACTAACTGCTATTTTGGGGGCTCTTCCACTTTTTTCACAGAAATGTTACCAATTCTTGAATCATTTTGGCCATCTGTAAAAGGTTGGCTTTGACTGCTATACAATTCCAGAGCTTGGGAGATTCACAAAAGCCCCATCAGTGAGTTCAGGACAAACTGAGCACTGACAGCTGCTCAGAAGAGTCCCTTAAAAAGGAACATAATGCCTTCCACAGGGAATCTTTTGGATTAGCACTCTTCTGACCCGCAAAACGTCAGCAAAAATTGCAGCTTTTCTTTGATAACTCAACCAAAAATCACATTCTCTCTTAAGGTCAGCTTTTGTTCTAGAGGACAGGAGCGCAGAAAACATACTATTATGTTCTGAAGAGCCACAGGAAGATGTCTAGAGAACAGTAAACAATGCAGATCCCCCATATTAATTTGAGTGATGAGAAAAGAAGAAAAAATGAAGTTCACTGAAGAGTGGAGCAGCTAAAAGTCCCTGCCTAGAGCTCCCCTGCAGATGGTAGACCAGAACTCTCACTTTAGAACAACTTCTGCATTCAATAACACATCTTCAGGTACTGATATGCCTGGAAGTATCTTCAGATGCTGAAGCTCATAGGAAGTTTAGATGTCTTGAAGCTTAACAGCAGAAGTACGAGCCTATTATCATCATATGTACGTATTACATATACATACTGAAACTAAAAGAAAAACTAGGACTTACTATTTAAGACAGCTATCTGAAAAAGTTTAGCGGCCTCTACCCTAAACATGAAAATACATCACTGTCTGCCCTCTGCATCCCCAAAAGTCTCTGCTCAGAGACTCTAGAAAAGCAGATAAGGCACACTGCTTTTGTTAGAAGGTGGGATGTATGCAGTTGCAGAAGAGTGACAGGAGTCAGGATAAATAAAATGGGAACGAGCACAGTTAGAGAAGAAAGCAAAAAACTCCAAAGAACAATTCAGTAAGGGACATTTGGGGCAGTAAGGGACCATCAAGGGGCAACTCCTTGAAAGAGACAAAGAACACAGTCACTACTTGCTGCAGTAGTAGGGAAAAAAAACCACCCTTGAATATTTTTTGTAAATGGGAAGGTAACATTAAAGATTCCTCATTCTTCCACTGAGATCATTAGTATAAGCAATCCAAAGGGGTATGGACTGCAAGCATCAAAGGATGAGGTCTGTACATTGAACTTCTAAGCGAGGAGATACAGAGGAAAAACATGCAGCCTCATTAAGACCAGCTTCTCTTTCAATGAACTGGAAAACATGTTTGTTTTTCTTAATTTTAAAAGGCTCAGACAGTAATCTGAGCAAGTTAAACCTTGCTCGTCTTCTTAATAAATCAGTTGAATAGCTGCTGGAAAGCAGAATTCCAAAGATATTCCTACAGGATTACAACGCAAAGAACTAGTGACCAACTTCCACTTTTTAGAAGGCTCCTCATAATGAAGTAATAAATAACTGTTGTTTAAGCTGAAGGAATCACAATTTGACCATTCTGGCCTGTGATTGAGGGCAGAAAAATGAGAATAAACAAATAATTCTCCTCAGTAACAGAAGGCTGACAGCACAATATATCACCTTTCAAAACTCAGACTTTTCTCCGCTTAAAATACACGCTAGTCAACTGATAAAAAAGACAAGTGATATGATAGCAATGTTTCAAATGATACCACTAACAGAAAAGAAAACTTTATACAGGGAGCTGAGACCTTTTATTTGATTAATAGATGAAACAGGCAGAAGTGTTAGCAAGCATCCATGCTAACTCCTGAGATCCACCTGTCTGTTCACAATTCTACTAGCTGATTAAATTAAAGGATACAGGTTATAACAGTATACAAACACCATCAGTATTTAGGAATAGGATTATCAGAGGAAACCCAATGTAAGCTAATGACCCCACAGTTCTATAATTCTCCTTGCATCTTCTTAGCACCTCCCATGGAGTCTATCACAAATAGCCAGTACTGGTCCCAGACACAGACAAGAACCACAATCATCCTCGAATTTGAAAGATCTCTAACGCAACTCAGAGCAGCAGCCACTCTGCTCCCATTACTTGCATGGATGTGCACTCATATGATTGCTGACTTCTCACACAGGCTTTCAATATTACTTTATAAGATGATTTAATCCAAGAGCCTTGACTACCACATTTTCTTTGGCAGTATCAGAAGTAGCTTTTAGGATTCAAAATAGGAATTCATCCCTGAGTAGAAAAACAAATTCTATGCTGATATATCTCACCCCAAGATGAATTCCTACAGCTCAGTAATTCCGTTCACTTCTTTATTAAGCATCCAGTCAACTTTAAGTTCAGTACTGAAAAGCACAGCAAGAAGTGATAATTGAGACTTAAAAATACACTCAGCTCATACTGCATGCAAGGTTAAGATATAAAAATCATTTAGCAGGTTTTCTAGTTAATGGCTTCATTTTCCCTTTGCTAAGCCTCTCATCTAGTAGAAAGTATCACTTAGCTCAGTCACTAGGTCTTCCTGTTAGGAAACTGTTCAAAACTTCCCTGTTAACCTGCAGAGCACAAAAAGCAGCTTTGTGCTGATAATAGCAAGGGTTACAATAAAGAACCATTTACAAAGCTGAAAGTATTCTTCCTGCAGCTTTTCAAAGATCCCCCTAGTAGTCATGCTTTGTTTCCATTTCAGACAAATATTTACTCTTTTAAGGTCATAAAAAAAGAAGAGTTTTATAAAAGGGGCAACTACGATGGTTTGTCTTGTCTTCAAAGTAGGAATTTAGCTGCAGGAAACACCTAAAGCTCTAGATTTTCGAGGCTGGTTTTCAGAGTGTGCGCTACCAACGGGCAAAAGAGCACCTGCTTGACATGGGTGACTCTTTCAGTGAACATCTGTCCTTTGTCTGGAGGATAGATGTTCATCACTGTGGGACAGCTGCTCCCTTCCCTGAGCTACCATTGAGTATGTGAGGTACCTTCTTCAACAGCTGACCAGAGGCAAAGCTACCTCCATGAAGGTGCCGTCAGTGCAAGAGCAGGGTGGGGTTCAACAGAAGCTTTGATAGTCAGCAGCACAGAGTTGAATAAAGACCAGAGCCTTAGCATATATAGCTGGTGTCTACAAACAATTGATTAGACAGCTATGACACTGCCCACTTAGATAAGTTTTTCAAAGTCATCAGTCTGAACAAACACTTGATCCAACTATGTTTACTGGAATTTGTATGACATTTGGACCTAGTTCCTTGTTCAATATTGTTCCTCCAATGGCAAAGCTCATTATTACTATCCTGAAAGAAGCACAATTAAGAACATCCCCTCTCTTCAATAGAGATTATTCCACTGACAGGCAGAGTTTCCTCCTACTACGTACAATTGGACACTTTCAATGTGCCCAATAAGCAGGATTGCAAAACTAAGATGTGCTGGTAAAACATTAAAGCTCTCCATTCTTCTACCCTCTTCCTGCTCTTTTGGGCTATTTAAATAATCAACATGTTCTCTTAGCCAGGGACAAACAATGCAGCCAGTCACCAATTCTGGCATAAATCATCTTGCTGGAGACCCTCTCCAATTAGCTATGTGTGCAAGCAACTGTGAGCTATGGCTATGAGCCCTGAGCTCTTGAAGAGTCTGTTGTTAAAGTCTGTGGATGAACACACAGGTCTGCAAATGATAAGCTTAAACCATACTAACAACTGCTTGAGAAGGAGTTCCTTCATCATTAACAGCTATTAGCACATCCCAGTCTGACTCATCTCTTTCACCATCTGTGACAACATTCCATTGGCATGAATTCCTCATTTTTCCTTGCTTCACAATCTTCCTAGCATTCATGCATACCAACTCATAAGAACATTTTTGACCTTTGCTAATTAAAACAAAACAAAACTATCAAAATATATTTGGACTGGTCACTGTTCATAAACAGGAAATGATTTGATATTGCCACATTGGGAACCAAGAAAATAAGAACTTCTAGTGAATCACTAACTTTGACTGATTATAGATCTTTAGCAAGCAGGCAGAGATTGTAATGATGGATAACTTCTGTGTGTATACAGTATTAAATCAGTTCTTCCGTCCTAGTGTACTACACACTTATAAACAGATTCAGATAAAGAAGGCACATCAAGTGTCCTCATGAAAACTACATGGGCTATACTTCATATCTGAAAGAATTCACAAAGGCAATGTTTAAGTGACAGAAACACACCATTAATGCTGGTTTCACAAAAACATCTTCCTGTTCTCCATACCTGAGAATTAATCCGTAAGGGAGAAGTATGGAATACCTTTAAAAGGCAAGTCAAGAAATTCCAATTCCTCTCTCAATCAGAGTCTCAAGACAACAGCTTTGAGGCACACCAGGATTTTCCCCTGCTAACCCATCCCCGTCCCACAGATGGTAATGACCTCTCTGCCTACCAGCAAGGGCAAGCAGAGATCTCTTCTCCATAGAGAAAAACCACTTTTCTCTCAAGTTGTCTAACTGGTTAATACAACAAAGTTAAATTCAGAGAAAATGCATCAGCCTGTATTTAGCCTCAAGCTTCTAATTCAGACATGAAACATTTTTTACATCTCTTCAGTGTATGGAGGAACTGGTGATAGGCAGAAAAACTTTCAGAATTAAATGGAAAAATGTGACATCCGCTTTGCCAAAGACCCAGAAAATAAAATTAAATTAAAAAAAAAAAAAAGGAAAAAAAATGTATTTTAGGCACTGAAAAGAAAAAAAAAAAAACCAACACTAGAAGGCCACAGCAAAGCAAAGCTTTGGAGAACAGTTTCCACTTTGTTGCTTCTTAAATAAATCTACATTTGACAAGGAGGGGACACAACTCTGCCATCCTCCTCCCACCACTAACTCCAAGTCCAAAAGAAAATGTGGCAGGTACGGAGAAACAGAGACCTACTATTCTTTTTCTTTTGACAAAGCATCTCATTTTTAAGCTCTGCATCAGAAATGGCTACCCCTATTAAAGAGAAGCCTACAATCTCACCTCTAAAATGCTCAGTATCACTACTGTCAGAACAAATTTCAGTCAGATCAAGTAGCTGAGAGTAAATCCCTTTAACTTTAACCACTTCAAAATCAAGGGCACATTGACTTTATGGAAAAAATAAACCTGCAAGTTGGGAAAGCAGGACCTGCTTTGCAAAGAATCAGCATAGAAAGATACAGGATACTGAGTGAGCCACGAGCAAACTGTGCAACAGCAGCTGAGTCTTCATGGTTTCAGCACCTTTCTCTCTCTCTCCAGCCATCATGTATCTTTGGTGCCTTTCAAATCCAGTCCACATCTTCATACTGCAGCATTCACCTTGAACAATGGTACGTGTTCTGATGCCAGCATTTAAGCTAGCACTTAGAGCAGTACCAAAGAAAAGTGGTAAGTGGTTTCCCCGAGGGGAGAATTTTGATTGCTTTTTAAACAAAAACAAAAAACAAAACACAGCCACAGAAGCCCCTGTGCTGGACTGCATTTGTTTTATTTTCAGCTTCCTGCCATAACTCTGTGCCCTTATTCAGCTGATCAGCACTTTTACATCCCCCATATAGGATTCTTAGAAGTATTTATACACTACAAGCAATTCAGTAACAAAAACATGGCACAGCAGCACTTCAAGGAGAGGTTAATTAAGGCTTGCCAAGCAAGGAGAACTTGAACATGAAATGGGACTGGCAAAGCTGGTATGATTGCTAGGGAAAAAAAATATCACATGAAAAAAGCACTCGACTTAAATTTCTTTGCAGAACTGTTTTCTTTCAGTGGCTGGCTGGCAGACAAGCTGAGTTCTGTGGCACTCTTACTGCAATTAAGCAATGTGACAGCTCAGTTGGGACCCAGAAGCCCCACAGCATTGCAGGGACTTGGATGAAGTCTCTGCTTCTGTGAGACTTTTGGGCCTTCTGGCATTTCTACTCATTTCTCACCCTGTCCGTGCTCCCCAAACACAGCAGAGCCAACAGTAGGGAATACTGCCCCTCTGTAATACTTCCCCTTTTCCGCCTATGGTACTGTCTTTACCAACATAGTGTGTGACCTGCGTGCCTTTTGTGTATCAGCTCACAACAGCCTGAGGTGAAGCGTAAGCACAGCTGCATGACCTGTTTTCTACATTCACTATAAACCATTCTGGTTATTTACACAATAAAAGCAGGAATATATCCACATAATCATGGATTACGACTCACCTTCCACAATTAAATCTCTGAACTATATACTCAAATTCTGTATTATGCTTGCTATTTAGAAAGAAAAAAGAAGTGAAAGAAATCATAAGCATTACAACTTTTATCCCTGTTCCTTTGTTATTTTATCATATTAATCGTTTAGACCTTTACTGAAGCAGGCTGAGAAGAAATGAATGCAAAAGACCCTTAAGGGTAACTGTGAACCCTCCATTTCATGGTGTTGTATTTGGACTCGTATATAGCCTAGGTACTTAAATGAAACACTTACTAAATATTTTGCCTGTTAACCAAGCAATTTCTTTCAGACTGCAGTTCCGCACCCAAGAATCCTCATGCTAACAACTTTTAGTATCAGACTGCCACTATTTCAATTGTTCTAAATTAAAAAATATAAAAATAATAATTTTAAAAAGTGTTCTCCTACACTAACTAGTGGAAAATAACCACTGCATCATCTAATGTAGACTACTTCCAAATTAACTTGGAAGCTTGATGTTCAACTGATGTTAGTAATATACCTTGAAAACCATCTCTCAACCAGTCCTGACTGTTGCCCAAATTCCCCCACCCCAAGGAGTGTTCTTGAACAGAGTTCAGACATTGTTTCCTTTAAATCTCACTTGCATTTCTTTAGAAGAATACTTACACAAATGCTATGAATAAGAACAAACAGGTTTCTCCAGCACTTCTTTTCTCAGCCTGCTCAAAGCCTTTCCCAATCTTTTTTTTCCAAGTATGTTGCTAGCCACTGATATAGAGACAAGTACAGCTATCTTTCTAAAACTCTGCCTGCCTCTGCAAAACTAGCTTGCTTTTTGCTTGTTTTCTTTGGGAAGATCATGATCCAGCGGAATCATGACAGGCTTAGTTAGCATGACCTGCATTCAGCTGAACTTTCCCAAGTACTGGATGCACTGTCATCTGGCTGGTGATCTCCAGCCAAGATCTGTTTATCCCTCCCATCCAACTCATAGCAGGAGACGGGTACAGACGTAATGTGGACTGATGCTCTCTAACAGCTGGAAGCCTCTTTTCTCTCACCACCACCCATGATCAGGAAACTGGGAAGGTGAGGCACAGACACATCACAATGGACAGATGTGGAGCTCTGAGTTATCATGACTGCACCAGGGAGTCTTCAAAGACATGCCCCAGGCTGGAGGCCAGACAAGACTGCTATAAAGAGTGTAGCATCCTGCTTAACATACTGATACTCAGAGCATTGATTCTAGGACATCTCTGGGCTAAGTTTGGAGCTGATCAGAGCTTGAGGCTGTCAAACTGAACAGCCTCAGCCACATCAGATGAGAAAAGGCTCACACTTGGTGTTCCAGTCATATGTCCTACACCAGGAGCACCAGTCAGAAAGAGGGCTGTCACACAGCTGCCAATGTCTGTTTCCAAAAAGGAAAGAAAAGGACTAAGTAACAGCAAGTCCAACAGTTGGTTCAGTGCATAAGTCAAAATCTGACATAACTTCTAACCACCTAAAGGGACATCGCTGAATTAACAAATATCAGTATTTGCTGATACAAGGCAAAAGCAGCAGTTTTCTAAGAATAATTGCTTTTGTGTCATTGCAAAAAATGCAAGCCAGGCCCAAATGTTAGGCTGCTGAGAGTTAGTGAAGAGGGATGAGAGGGAAGAGAACCTTACCAAAGCAATACTTGGCTGGAAGACATGCCCAGTGAGTGAGAAAGCAGAAACAGTGCCTACTGACAGAGGTTTTACGTTGCACACAAGCACAAAAGCTTGGCAAATAACTGCCAATCAACACAAGGCAATTTGAGTAATTATCCTGCATACTTAGCACAGTTAGCCTCCCTTAATAAGAGCACTATTCCTGGAAAGCTGGGTTTAGCAGTCAAATGAGAGACACACAGCTCTGCCTATAGTGAAATTTGCCAGAATCAGTTACAGGTGCAGCAGCAAAAACAAAAGCTCTCCAGAATGACAAGGAAAGCCATGGTTCAAGTCCGCACAGCACTGCTCTTCATTTGAGTCAGTGCACACTCCCACAGATCCTTTTTCGAGAAAGCTTGAATGGCATGGAGTATCCCTCAGCTGCATGCAAGGTAACAGCCAGAGCTCTTAAAAGGAAGCATTTTGAGAAGGCAGCACAGATGAAGCATCAGTCTACCTAAAGCTAGTCACAAGGAAAGCTAAGACTCTCCTTCAGACTTCTCCATAGAAATGTTCTCTTGGGACCACAGCTGTGGGACACAGTCCCATAAAGCGATGTCAACAAGTTGGGAAAGAGGAGGAGAGTGAGACTAATAAACTCACCTAATTAAATTACAATGGTAATATACTACTATCCTTGTATCTTCTTCTTCCAGGAAGAAAGCTGATGACGTTTAACAACCACTCGGATGGAATCTACTTAGCACTGTGCAGCATGCTGATACATGGTTTATTGAAAAAGGATGCTATATGGTGCCAAAGAGTGACTGGGGCTGGCAGGAATATCAGGGTCCATCTGACCCAACCGCTGCTCCAGCAGGGGCACCCAGAGTGGGGTGCCCAGGCCATGTCCAGGCAGCTTTTGAATACTTCCAAGAAAGACACTCCACAGCCTCCGGGTATCTTGTGCCAGTGCTCAACCATCAAAACGTGTCTGTTAAATATACAAAGAATCCAATAATTAGAAGATGCCAACAGTTATTTAAAAAAAAAATAAAATCATAACCATGTTGGGACACTGCCTCTGTATCAAATTCCATTCAGTATTTTCACCAGTGGTCTGGCAGGAGACAAAAATCAGTATCACTACAGATATTGGGCTGAGCAAATTATACCACAGACAAGACAGACAAATATCTTGTAATCTATATCTGTTACTAAGCACAACCAATTCATATAAGATATGCATGAATTCAACAAAACACAAATACTGATACTCTTACTCACACCATGTAGGTCACATCTGGGCACAGTGGTGGATTTAGAAGTCAAAACTCAAATGGCAATTAACACAAATTTCTAGTGTCACACAATGATCAAACAGCACTGCTTTTCTGGTATATAAAATGAAAAGAAGTGAATTTCTCTATGTGGCAATGGCATTTGTACTGTGATCTACAGGTTCTGCACTGCACTTCAGAAAACAAAAGAATACGGGGAAAAGAGTCTATCATTTCTAAGAGATTTGTAAAAGTTATTTCATACAAACCAGTTCTTATAAGTTGGCTGAAAATCCTAATGGATTCCATCGGCTTAATTTCTTAGAAGTGATATGTGAAAAGTAAAACAATTACAAAACACAAGCCCTCTCACAGGGAAAAAAACATCAGTTATTAGAGGGCTCTTTCATAACACCTAACAAGCCAGTTGCTGGAATCTGAAGGCAAACTGAAGTAAGATATCTTTTCCTCTCATATGCTCCCTTTCGGTTTGTTTAGTTAAGAAGTGCCAGAAGCAGCGCATCTTCCTATCTTCAAATCAAGCCTGGCTTCTCTTTCTCACTGTTATGCCTAAGTCAAATATACGTCACTAGTGTATATAGTTCAGGAAACCTGGTGAGACATAAATGCCTGGAATATACAGGAAGCCAATTAAATTAAGTGGATTAGCTTTACGCTATGTATATGAAAACTCACGTCTCAGCAGGTCAATAAGTTCACAGTAAGGGAGGGAATTGAAGAAAATGAGAAAGAAACAAGGATTGAAGAGTTTCAGCTGTTCTAAGTGTTCTCCTTAGCATTCTCTCTCATTTTTTGCATTTTTAGCTTTTTTCTTTTCATCATTAGCTTTTTTCTTTTCATTTAATTCATTTCTTCAGTCATGACAGAAAATTTTATACACAGTGTTCAGAATAGAGACAAAACTCAAGACTACAGGAACTGAGAGGAGAAAGAAACTGTGGAAAGCACAGAAAGTTTAGGTGGTACAGCCTAGATGCGGAGGTACAGAAATACGTGCCACAGCTCACAGGGCTGTTTTGAGATTAAGGTGTTCTTTTCAATAAATGGGACATGATGTGGTTAGGGATTGGAATGCGGATCGTTTGGTGGTACCCACATACATTTTTGAAGAAGGCAGAGAAAGTTAGTCCTGAGGGTTAGATTGGTTAAATAAAAGCCACTATTCTGGAAAAGGCTACTTCTGGAAAAGCCACCAAGTTAATGCCACGGTATTAAAATAATTCAAATAATTGTGGAAAAGGAATTCAAAGGAATAGCATGCACCAAAAGGCTTTCAGCTGCTCAGTAAGCCACGTGAATTATTTGGGCACAAGAGATAAGCCCCCAAGCCCCCCCACATAATTTAATAAACTGCCTGCAGAACAGATGGCAATCATGCCTGAAGAGCACAAAACAATAAAAATAAAAAAGGCTGTGTTTTATCTGCTGACTTCAATGGTAAAAGAGCAAATAACCTCCTCCTTAACTCCTCATTTTCCTCAGCTTGCTCCACACTCCTGTCTTACAGAGAGATGAGACTCACTCCAGGGCTAAGAGAAAGTTTGTCTCCAAGACTTTCTCTTGCTCTCTGCACCTTTATTTTCACAGTTGGAATAAACAGCATCAAGATGCAGTTGCCCTCTTTAATACATGCAGGCTCTACACGGACACCACAGCCAAACATTCAGAGCAGGTCACACAGGCACAATGCTTCTTGCTGCATCTGCAAAAATCCATCCCTCACACAGTCCAACATAGCTGGTGCGCAGGCCAACTGCATGCATCGGCCCATCAAACTACCATGTATCAAGTCTGTTCATAAGGTTCACCAAGAACACAGGGAAAATTCCTCCTGCTTTCTCCTCTCTTTACACGAGAGCAGTTTACATGCCAGGCTAAGATTTCACACGGCCCGACTGATCTGAACCTCTGTGGTGATTGAGGAACATCATGCATAACAACACACCGCTTTTACTTCTTGTGGATGGCAAGACTACAGCTTTGTGCAAACACACAACAATTCCAAATGCATCGTCAATGTCCTGCTAAAATAACGAAGAAGAGAGAAAAGTAAAGCACTGAGACACCAGTTTTTCTTTGTTTGAATATATATATTGCATATATGATTTTTCTTTGATTATCATACAGACCAGATCATGCAGTGTGCTTTTCTTTTACAAAAATAACAACAAGAAAAAAACATTCTTTCTTGGAGACAAGAGAAACAGGTCTTACTCTACAGAGTCCAGGTCAGCTGGGGCATTTAAAACTATTCCAATCACAGTGAGAAGATGAGTCTCTGCAGGTAAACTCAGTAACATATTTTCCAGAGAAAGAACCTGCCCCTCAGCTGTATTTGCTAAACCTTACCCTGTCTCACACTCACCACCCTATCTCCTGAGCCTGAGGATCACATCAGTCTTCACAGCAAGTCATAGCCAGGACGATCCCAGACTGCTCTCAGCTTTCCCTCTTTCAATCACTGTAAGATTTTCTGACTGCAGAAAGCAAGTTAGCTGCTACAGAAAAGCAGTATTCCCCTTACAGAAAAAAAAAAACAAACCAACAAACTCACAACAGAAACTTTTCACCCAAAAGATGCAGATTTCAATCAGCTTGAAGGATGGAGGTGCTACTGCTTCATTACTACTTGAAAGACTTCTGCAGCTTCAGCATGATCATATCTCTTGCCATTACTTATTCTTGTGTTTCAATTGTCCGCACATCTCTCTCTGCTACACTAGCAATTTGTGGAAAGCATCCTCTTACAACTTGGATTCAAAAATGGACAGTATTCTGACAACAAAAGTCTTTCTCTAGCAGTGGACCGTCTTCTGTATTTCCAGAACTGGTAGAATACCTCACCAGTTCTGTACATTAGTGTTAAATCAGCAGTTATACCGAGGATTTTACCTGTAAAACTGTAGATCAGACTTCATACATATTTCTTAAGGCATTTATTTAGTACAACAACAAGAACAAAAGCCAACAGAAAAAAATAAGATAGCCTCTGCATTATTTCTCTTTATTCATGGTTCAGGTATGGATCATTAGTTCCAAGAGAAATTCAGTGGGAACGAAGCAAAGCCTCTAGTAAGAGTATTTGATTTAAACCCGTCCCACCCACCCTCCCAACCTCTTTATAAAGAATCACATCCTAAAACATGGAATAGATGTGTGTTTGAAAGTTCATGGTGCAAATGGAAGGAGATGGCTAAAAACTTCTCAGATGAGTTAAAGACAACACAACAGCCATCCCACTAAATACATGAACACAGTCATCTCCTTTCCCCTGCTCCTTTCTGCTTACTCTGCAATAAATCAATATATAAAGAACACCAGCAGCAACTTTACGGTAGACAATGATCCTCTTTGACATCAGTCTGAGATAAGATCGTTAATCTCTATCTTTAAATTACATCATAGCTGTAAAATACGCAGTGATCTCCAAAGCGTGTACTCTTCACATCCGGTGTCGATACCTCAACAAGATCCAGACTGCTGCTGCAGCGAGTGCCAGGCCTGGAACAAGAATGGCTGCTAGGGGAAGCCCACCTGAGTCTCCACCACCTCGATGACCCGCTGGGCCATTTTCTGGCTTCAACTACAAGGAAGAACAAAGCATTTGTGTCAGAGAGCACACTGCAGCCTGCGCTTCTGTGTCAGGACCAGCTGGCTCTGTAAGGACATGCAAGACGGCTTCCCCAGCTGCCTGAGCTCACACGGGAGGGTTAGAACAGCTTCAGGTGGACTGAGCTTTACTACAGTACCCAGACATTAGCAGGCACCTCTTCCTTCAGTAGTTTCTTCTGCTTTTCCCATCTGCCAGATACAAAGTTCCAGAATATTTACTCCTTCATTAAGGGAGTAGGAAAGGGGTCTCATCCCACCACCTCCCATCAGCATGCTTCAAGCTGGCCAGTATCTTCTTCATCAACTTCAATGCTTGCCAGGGATATTCAAGTGGCAGCAGCAGATTAAGGATTCCTCCCTTTTTATGTCCAAAACAGTGCCAATACATTTACAGTACTGCAGCAAACGTTCCTTTGTGCTGGGTACACACACACCTCACCACTAACATGAACTCTAAAACAGGGAAGTTTTGTCTCCAGTTAGATTTTGGCTTCTGAAAGCAAACTGGAGAACCTGAGATTCTGCCTTCACAGGCAAACCTTGGCCTCTGAGAAAGGAGATCTGCAAGAAAACACAGCATAGTGCAGCAAAAAGAAAGACCCAGGGACTCCTCACACCTCAGCACTTCACTAATACACTGATAAACAAGTAATCCATGGCATGGACACAGCACTCATTGACTAAGGGAGGCCACTGGTCAGACAAATTCTTTATATGCATAACTTACACTGGGCACCTGGACACTGCATTTTTCTGCTTCATAAAAGGGAGAAGTAACAAGCAGAGAAACCAGTCTAAATTGAGCCAGAAACAAGCCTAGGAAGCAGGTTAAACATACCCTGTGCTGAATTTTCAGAGACACATCATAGCCTGCATTTTTGAACAGTTCCACAGCATCCATGTGTCGCAAATTCTTCAAGTCTCTGCCATTGATCTAGCAAAAAAAAAAAAAAAAAAAGAAAAAAAAAAGAAAAGAAAAGGAGAACCAACTGCTAAAGGGTACGGATAGGAGATAGGAGATAAAAATCTTCCTCTTCCACATAATTCTGCCACTGAGGGCATGAAACACAACAGATACCAACACCAATATTCATCCATTCATATTACAAATGCATTTTAAGGTTGGGAGATAACATGAGAAACTTCAAGACAAAAAATTGAGGTGTTGAAAAAAATACTGCCTAGTAAAAAAAACAGGCCAAAAGACAACAGCTGTGTCAATAGCAGCTTCTTATGTTGTAGCTTTACTGAAAATAAATCAAAGGTGTAACTGTGATAGCTAATGAAAATAAAAGAGCAGTGACAGCAAAATTATTATTACTGTTAAGAGAGCATCCTTCCCACATTGGATCCTCTACTGGTATGTTTTTGAAATGTTTTCTTTGGAAGACTGATGAAAACATAAATTTAAAAGCATAATGATGTTAAAAAATAAAAGACACACATGTTGGCATCTCCTTTGAAATGCTAGGAATTCTCTAAATAATTTCTCACAGCAGAAGGTTTTATAGCCTGTTTTATTTCATTCACTAAATAATGATACTCAACCCATTTTTTCCTTGCTGTTTCATCACCATTACCTCTAATTGCATCCCTTGAGATCACACCCAATTCCTTCTCCCTCTTGACACCCAGACTCCCCAAACACACGTACAAAAATATTAAACTGTCAAGAAAATAACAGATGGTATCCTGTGGTTTAATTTAATGTCAGTTTCTGGATCAGTAACAGGCTCTAACTAGTACAAGGCATTCAATTCATTTACAGAGACTAAAAAGTTCACATATGGAACATAATTAAGTATAAAATAAAACTAAAGAGCACTCAAAGATCATATATCACACTAGGAGAAGCTTCACTCATCGCTTTTGAAAGCGTATTGTATGACTGAGAATAGTTCCAAGAACTGGGGGGACTCAAAGTCAGATACTTTAAAGCATTCATCTGAAAGGAGGAACAGTCTGTATTACTCCTGATGAGTTGCAGTGGAGTTCTACGGACTAGAAGCGTTATGACCTAAAAATCCTCCTGAGCAGAAGGATTGGTAGTCACAGAATACTAGTGAAAAAAAATGTAGAGGTGGAAGACCAATTCTTTTATTTATATGTGTGTAAACAATGATCCTCTGTGAGCATCAGAAGGCATGACGAAGTCTAAAATGTCAGGGAGGCAAGTTACAGAGGAAATAGAAATGCAGCACCAAGAAGCATCTCTGAGAACAAATCGGGAGGGCTGAAGAGATGGACCCACGCATAGAGGCACTCATCTCCCTGGTGCTCAGGCTCTCCCACATCCCCACAATGATTTCTCCACAGCTCTGCATCAACTGCATTCATCACATCCTTCCTCCTCTGGTGGCAAACCTGCATGTCCTATCCCATCACTGAACACAGTACCTCAAGATCACGCAGGACAGAAGAAAGGGCTTACCGCCAGAATTTTATCTCCTTCTTGTAATCGGCCATCGAGGTGAGCTGGCCCATCCTTTTTGATCCGGCTGACATAGATGCTGCTGTCATTAGAAATGACCTGCTGATCTGTACCACCAACAATGTTGAAGCCCAGCCCTAAGGTAAGCCAGAGAGAAAGCTGGTAAGAAAACACTCTAAGCTCCAGGCATTCTTGCTGCTGTTGGGAAGTGTGCCCACCCACACTGCCTGTTAGCTCCACCACACTGAAATTCACAGCACACAGATCAGTACCGTCCTTCCCAACCATCTTTGTCTAAAGAAGACAATTAGTTCTTCAAAGCAGAGGAGAGACTCTGAGTGCTTCATTCCGCAAAGCGTCAGCTGAGAAATACTGCAGAGCACATCTTCACTTCTAGGATGTCAGCTCGGCCCTCAGCAGGAATTCACCTCTTCAGCGCAGAATGAAAGGAAACAGAAGCATTCTGCATTTCACAGGAGGCTGCAGCAAAACCTTGGAGCAAAAAGGAATCACGCCTCACAAGTTTCAGGAGTTGAGAGTCAGAGTCAGGGAAGGCAAGGAGCACCAGTCCCTGTCTACAGATGAGGAAATGGGCACGAGGAGCCATGCTGCCAGCCTGAGGACAGCTCAACAGCTCCCATCTGCACCTACAGGGCTGGGACTGGCAGCCTTTCCCTCCAAGAGTCACAGCAGGTCAGACACAGCTTGTTCAGATTTTATGTATTCATTTTGTTCTGTTTCAGGAGTTCAAAACATGACAGGAAACAAAAGTTCCAGGAATTAAAGTAAAACAAAAAGAAATACACATACATTATGTAGAACTGATGTCCACACTTTTGTTTTGTGTGGTTCTTTAAAACAAGCCTTGTATACAGAAAACTGGCTGGACCCAACAGCTGGATTCAAGCACAATTAAAGACTACGTCTTCTGGTTTCCTCAAAATCCAGAAGAACAAACTGAATTCAGCATCTGGAAAACCACATTCTGTACTGCACATGCAGCTGGGCTTCCCTTTCAAGAGTAAAATACGTTAAGGGATGGGTAAGATTCCTAAAAGGAGACTTGTGGGGAAAAAAAAAGAAATACAGTATATCAAAGTGAATTGAGGAAAAAACAAAACAAATAAACAAACAAAAAACCACTTTATTTCTCTGATATAACGCAGTCATCCAAACCCTACTGTCAAGGACAGCTGAAGGCAAATTCTTTCCACATTCAGCCAGGCTGGTTTGTTTTTCCTTTCTCTCTCTTGTTCTCCCAAAGTTGGGACTTGAAATACTGGGAAGCAGAGTAGAAAGTGAAAGGGAAAAAACACATCATGCCTGCTGGGAAACAGTATTTTTAATTAGTCACGAGGGACCAAAGGTTGCATGACATGAGTCACGGCGTAAGCGTGCATCCACAGCTAGGAAGCAGAGAAATATTAACAGTGACCTTGACACCTGTGCTGTTTTGTTTTGCTCCCTCCTATTCCTGGCAGCTTCAGACAAATGAGGAAGAAGATGGGAGGAACAATAGAGTGACGAAACACTGACTTTTCAGCTGGAGTAATATTTATTACAAGGAGCACTTGAGCACAACTGCACACTCTTCAATGGGAATTAAAAAAAAAAAAAGTAAAAACATCCACAATGATTTGCCATGAAGCTTCAGGGAAATCAATACTATAGAAAATATGAGTTTTAATCAATGTTTACTAAAAAAACAGAAAGAAGGAATCTAGCTTTCAGAGAATAATGATTCTCTCTCTGTTTTGATATGTCTGTGTATATATATTTAAAAAACAACACAATATGAGCAAAAATATATTTTACAAGTTTTCACCCATGGTTACCAAAACAACCTAAAGCCATTGTTTGCATCAGCAGGGAGAAGACAAAGAAAGGAGTTCTGTGAGGCAGCAATGCGTGTCACTGAGTTAAAGACCCGCAGGACTCACTGCAGGGCTTTTTCTCCCCTGCACTTAAACTTCCAGCCTGGCTAAAAATACCTTCTTTGCCTTCCCTTCAGCTTTTTTGCTGTTCTCCTCCTTCCAGCTTATGTATTAAGAGACTGAGTATAACCAGGAGAAAGAGAGGAAGGGGAAGAAGAGAGCATGCGGCATTAAGCTCCTCACCTACAAGAGGCAAGAAATGCAATGATCAAGCTTTAACAGAAGACGTGGGTGTACCTTCTGAACTTTCCATGCCTCCTTTACCCCCTAAAAACATAAAAATTCCCTCTAACAATATTCAAAAACAACCCATGATTTATAGGATCTTTAGATACTGAAGAATACGAACTACAAATTGAATCTGCAAAGTTATTTAGTTTTTCATTAAACCAGACTTTTCCTCCTCCCTTCAGCTTAATAAATCAGAAGGAAATATGAAAGAGACTTATACAAACAGTTTTGCTTCTATAAATATGTTCAGCCCCTCAGAAACTTCTGCCAGAGATGTTTATCATCAGTTATATTCTAGAAAACTAGACGCTCAAAACTCAGATTAGAGAGATTGTAGGATTACGCTCTGCTTCACAGGTTTGTTGCTTCAACAGAAATGAATGACAAGTGATACAAGATCACAAGGGGCTGCATAAAAAACAGACGGCTCATCCTACTGACTGCACAGGTGCTGCTCACAGGAATCAGATCTACATTCCAGTAGCCATGGTGAAGACCTCTCAACTCTGTCCTTCAACACCCTTTTCCTGCTCCTCAAGATTTTAAGTGAAATGTTTCCAAACGCATGGAAGGAACTTCAAGACAGAACTTCGTTTTTGTTGGTTGAGGCTCACAACCACACCAGCACAGCTGCACAGGTCTCAGAGCAGTCACTCCTCCTACAGCCACAAGGCACAGGGTGCCTGCTCGTGGTGGGGCCAAGTCTGATCCTGCAGATCACTACCAGGAGACCAGAAGCAGCACAGAAGTGGAGTTCCTCTTGCAAAGAGTCTGCCATGATCCTAACTGCCTGCAGGTATCCAACCCCATTGCTCAGACCAGTCTGCCAGAAGTTCTCTGAGGCAGGAGGATGGGGGAAACCACAATATCTGTTATGTTATGACCACGGGATGAGCAGGGGAGGCCATCTACCTCCCCAGGGTCAGTCAGAATGGCTCTAGCTGTGAAGATGTCAGTGCTGCAGCTCACGGTGAGGCACAACAAGGCAAAGCTGGCCCATGGCCATGTGCTGCAGCCGGGCTGGTTTCATTCACCCCTGTTTTAATTAAAGGCCTCATACATCAAAGCTCTGCCTTCAGAAGTTCCCCAGAGTTTGCGACGCTTCAGATCCAGGATTTCGCTTCAGTTCGGGGCGTTTGCCCCTAACTTTCTGCACCACTGACAATGCTGCTTTAGTGCTGTAACTGAGCCAGCAAGCGTCTAAAGGCCTGGCCACCGCCACGGGACCGACACAGGGAAAAGCAAAGCCAAACAACACCTCCCAGCCTTCCCCATCCCCCTTCCCTCACAGAAAGCTCAGCACCACCCCAGCCGAACTCAGAGCTTCGTTTCGGCCTCCGCGAGCTGCCTTTACGAGGTACCGCAGCCCACAAGCCGTAGGAACGCCCCTGGTTCTGGGCGCCCAGCAGCGCTGCAGGGCAGCACACCTGTCGCTTCACTGGACAGCACGAGCAGCCGCGCAGACCTCCTGAAAGCCGCCTCGCTTCCAGCCAAGAAGCCGACGGCGTTTCTCCGCTCTGTTATCGCGGAAGACCAAGTCCGACGGCGTCGCCTCCCGCTCACACAGCTCGCAGTCCCCTTCCGGAGCAACGTGCTCGGCACGGCGCCGCCGGCACAGCCCCGGCGCCGCGCTGCCCGGCCGGACGCCGCTCCCGCAGGGCTCGAGGCTCCCCCCCCCCGCCCCTCGGCGGCACCTCCGACGCCGGGCCGTGTCCCCCTTCCCCCCCTCCCCATCCACGGAAGGGGCGGCCGAGGTGCCGGCCCGCTCTCCCTCCCCTCCCCCCCCGCCTCGGCGCGGCCCCACGCGGAGCGCGGCCGCCCCGGCCTCACCTGAGGGTCCCCGGGTGAGCCGGATCACCTCCTCGGAAACGCCGCCGCCCGCCACGCTGCCGTTCATGCTGCAGCCTGAAGGTGAAGTCGGCTGGCGAGGCAACCGCTTTCGTTTCCTCGGCCGCCGGCGCAGGGCCGCGCCGCGGAGCGCTGGGAGTTGTAGTCCGCCCGGGAAGGGAAGGGACGGGCCGGGCCCGGCGGCCGCCGCAGCCCGCGAGCGGCCCGCTGCCGGCAGTGCCTCGCGCCCGCCGTGGGGCTCGCTGAGGGCGCGCGAGCTGCCGCGGCTGGACGGCCCCGGGGCGGGCGGGCTGGCGGTGGCGGTTAGCTCTGCCCGCGTCCGGTTAAAGCGTTAAAAAAAGGCAGTTAACGGTTTGCTGACAATCAGCAACAGCAACGATTGTTCAGCTAGCAGACAAGTGGATTGTTTTACAGCCTTTCCTACAGAAATGCCCCTCCTTCAGAATAACATTCTCACTGTTAAAATACAGCTTCTTCTTTCTGCTGCGCTAGAGGAGAGTTCTAGACATTGCTTTAATGCACATAATAAAGCACTGAACGGTGTTCCCAGATCCCTCATGCTTTCTCATAAATGACACGTTTTACATCTTATTAAAAGAAATGCTTCTGTGCGACATGTTGTAGAGCTTTGGCAGCATATTTGCTAACAGTCCCCAAAGCAATCACAGAGTAAAACAAGAGAAAGGCACCGAGGTAGGCAGATATAAAGCATCTGTCAAAGAGCACAGGAGTTGTGAGGGTGGGAGAGCTGCAGAACAGCCCTAACTATTTTAGAAGTGCACTGAACTTGTGCAGCCTCATAGATTGCTTGTTCTTGCAGCAGTAAAATCCACAGCGCTTCTCTGGAGGACCCAGCAGTACAGACACTGCGTACTCACCGCTCACTGAGCGCTTCATTTTTAAGAACCCAAGGTACAAACCGAGAGCAGCATACCTTATTGCCTGCATTTATTAACTTCAAATAAACAGAGATAACATTTAATCTGTTTCACAATGCTGTATTGGATTATAACAACTCAGAAGGTGTTGAATTATTTCAATAAGGTATCAGCGGGCTCTGCTGACTTCCTCAGGAGATTTTCTTAGGAGCATCCAAAGCCAGAACTTTGTTGGTCTTTGCGAAGTGCACGGTAGTAGATTTTGTCTCAGCAGTAGGTGTTAAATAGCAACTACTGGCATTTGCAGTATTTGAACCAACCACTAACTCCTTCTGTGAAATCAGGCCTTATCCTCATAAACCATTCCCCTATTTCCTTTTTATAATATATGACAAGAATAACTCCGAGAACAACAGGAAAAACAAGGCCAACTACTCCTATTCTTGACCTCCGAAAAATCTGCTTGGATGGAGGGGGCCCGCTGTCGATGCTTCCTCCAAATCCTTCCCGCTCACAATATGGAGGAGCCCAACCATACTCGCAGTGACAGTTCCTAAGATTGTTACACACTCCTCTGTTATGGCACTTTGTTATGTTACAATCATAATTCAGCACTGAAATATCGGTACACGTCCTGTCAATACAAATCTTGTTGCTGCCACACGTCGTGCCATCTTCTACAGCCCCCAAGTCAGCTACAGGCATCCCTATGTGATAGTCAAGACCCCAACACTTTTTACCTCTGGCAGGGGTTTGGATGACTGTTATGTGGTTCTGCAAAGAGGGCAACTTGGGTATGTTTTCACACTGTAGCCTACCACATAAGGCATCCTCAACGCTGCACTTAGTAAAATGAATACCGTTCCGAATACCACAATTTCCAAAACGGTCACCTCGACTATTCACTTCTTTGAAGCAATCTAAAGGAGCGGGCCTGGCTTGTTTGCCAAAAAGATGCTTGCATTGTTTACTGTGGGAAGAACATTTTCCTTTGTAGCAATAGGCACCATCTTCGCAAGGGGCTCCATCTTGTACATACAGGTCTGGGTTGCACCAAGGCGAGGTCCCATTGCAGTACTCCGGCAGGTCGCAGTTACCGGTACGTGCTCTGCAGAGTGTTCCTGCTGGAAGGATCTGACAGCCCTTGCAACATTTTCCAGAAGCACAAACTGAACCTTCAGTCAACGTGCAGTTAGGGTGACAACAAGGATCGTTTCTGCAGTCTGATTTTGAACCACAGTCGCACTGCTCTCCGCTTTCTACTATCTTATTCCCACAGTATTCACGCTTCAGAGTGTAGTAGCTGCCAAGTGCTGGTGACTGACGCAGGCAGCTACCACCACTCCCAAGCAGGTCAAAGTAGTCTTTGTAACTGCAGTCACTGAATGCGTCGGTGTCAGATTCACTTTCGTACATAATGCACCTCTTCCGCCTGCATTTACAGTGCCGTTCATCATGACGCATCCCAAGATTATGGCCCAGCTCATGGACAAATGTGACAATAAATGAGGACAGCCTCCTGTTGGTGAAGGAATCGACTGCTGATGACCACTGCCTGTCACATATGGACCCCAGATATGCCAATCCCAGGCTTTTTCCAAAGCCCTGAAATGCAAATAAGTGAGCAACATCATGGCGCATCCGTGGATATAGGTCTGTTTTTCGCCATTTGTTAAAGTCTGAAAGTGCCTTGTTTACAGAGTTAGTAATGTTTATAAGATTGCCTTTGGTCCAAATCTCCAGTCCCACAAGGAACAGTTGAACAGAAAGCTGGTCATACAGAGAATCTCCAATATTGACAACTTCGAGGACTTGCCTCAAGACTTTGGATTCATTCCTGTCTGACCTCACAAACCGCACGTTGTCCACAACTACTACTAACTTCACATACCTGGTATGTGTCCACCAGTCCTTCAGCATGTACTTCTCCTCTGTTCGTGGAGCCTGAAGCCAGGGCAGCACAGTCTTTTGGTACTGCAGCTCTGTGGGGGTCAGCCCGCACGTGGGGCCCGTAGGGTCGCTGTCTGCCTCCATGCGGTAGAGCATGTGCTGAAAGGCTGGATCATCAGGGATGGGCTCGATCTCATAGGTACTGCCTTCCATCCAAAGCACTCCACGGAGGCCCCTGCCGCAGGTGCCGAGGGCCACCAGGGAGCCGGGACTTCCCTGCACCTCACCTTGATAGAAGCAATTGTCCTGAACGTAGACATGCTCCTCCCGACGTGCCCCATCCTCACCATAGGTGACCAAAGTGAAAGGCTGGGAGGCCAGGCCTTTCCTGGGCCGCAGGCGCAGAACCTGTGGCTTCCCCTGCACCTCCAGCCAGTAGGAGACAGTCAGGGGGTTGGTATCAGCCCGGGGGCTCAGCTGTCGTGGCACTGTCACCCACACACCGGTGACACGAAGCGGCTCAGGCTCATCATCAGGGGTAGTGGAGCACCCCACCAGGCCCAGCAGCACCACCAGCACCAGCAGCGTCTCCATGGTAACTGCACAGCCGTTGCCCCACGCTCTGTTTGTGAGGGGCCGGAGCTCGGAATGGAGGAGCCACCTTCAGGTCTAGAACTGCACCTTAAGTGCCTGCCCCTCCCTTGGGAGGTACCAGGGAAGATCAGCAACATGGCAGCCTCCTTTGCCTGCTCCATCAGGAAATGACACCCCACTGCCTAGAGGTATATCTTGGACGGCCACAAAGGCACCTCAAGACAGCCATCCCCTGCTCTATGAGTACAGGCGTAGGCTCTTGCGGAAGACTAAACAGAATTACTCCAAAACAAGCAAACTCACAGCTTTCTACAATCCTCATTTATCCTGCATAGACAGAAGAACTCTGTGTGAGGAGGGGCCCCAGCTAAGTTTCATGCTCCTAGTCATCCACGTCTGCGTTGAGTGAACAGATCATACAGTTAGACCACCGGAAAAACAAATCTTAACATTTCAAACTGCTGCAGATAAGCAGGCAAACTATTTTCTTATCGTTTAGTATATGTATCACTATACAGTCAGGTATTAAACTCACTGCAGGTTATTTGGGTGGGGGTGGAACATGTAAACCGTTTCTCATTGTGTTGAACATCTCAAGCAAGCCCTCTGGCAGCAAGATTTCATAAAGAGAGATGACACTTTGTTCCGACTAACACTGCACTTTGTACTCTGATTAAGAATAAATGAGAGGGAGGTGGATTCCCATTGTATGACAATGAACAGGTTGGAAGAAAAAAAAAAAAAGACTGACTAAAAGAGCAGAGAAGAAAGCTTGCATCAATCCATAGCTACTTCAGCAGCAGAAACATTTGTTTGGCAGCTGCAACTGGCCTTCTTTGTATGCAGCAGTGCTTTCAAAATTTTTTTTTCATGCAGTCATCCACTAAAATTTTCAATGGAGGTACAAGCTCTTATGAAACTGAATCTTAGCAAGAGATTTGCTTTTCTCACTTACCTGCTGTGAGTCTTTATGAACGCATCACAAACTCACAGCAGTCTTGAGGACCACAGGTTGAAATCCACTGTCCTAACAGAAAGAAATGAAATTTCTGATTGTTGAGATGAATAGTACTACGTCATACCTCATTTCACTGGGAAGATCTCCTGTTACTGCCCAGCCATCCATAATCCACATTATGCTGCAGAAGGACATTCATCAAATAACTGATCATTTGTTTGTCCTGTATATGAATACAGGACTAAAAGAACACTTGATCCAAAATTTACATATCTCTCCAAGAAAACAAGGCAAACATGCACTGATTGTTCAAATGCCATGTAATTTTTTTTTTTTTTTTAAATTAGGGAAAGGTTATCGAAATACAAAGTATGGGTGCAGGTGGCAAAGAGAAATGAGTAAGCATAACGCATGGTCACATCTTACTTGGTAAAGAGCAGAAAAGACTGTGTTTGTGACACATTTCAGATACTGTTAACTTTAAATGGTGAAGGGAGATAGCAAGGCTCCCTCTCTTCCTGTAATCTGGCCAGATTTTTGCAGTGCATATGCATACATACATATCTGTTCATACGGATATGTATGCAGACATGTGCATCTTCAGGCTATCAGGAGAATGTTTTTATTAGATTTTTAGGTCATCTTCAATTCCTTCATCTCTCTGATCTGGACTAAGAAAAACCCTTTTAAAGTCTGAACAGTTATTATCTAAGAGCAAAAGTAAAGAAAAATGTATTTCCTTTGTACAACCAAATACCTCCAAAACGAAGTGACAGTAAACATTTTGGAACTGCTTATTTCCCTTTCATCTATAAGCTTTACAAATACGGAATGTCCTCTGAAGGACTTTGGACTTCAGTGCTCAGGATCAGACTAAGAGATACCGTATAAATACCAGAGGGAAAAAAGTCTCAGATTTTCATACACCAAGAAACATAACTGACTAAAAGATAGCATTTTAGCAGCAACTTTGATTTTAGCAGTAATAACTGATATAATTACACTTGAGCAAGTAAATATCAAAGCTCATTTAACCAGTAAAGTTGTTTTAGAATATCTTGTCAGCAAATAATAGGATCAGACAAGATTCCAATTCCTCACTCCCTCATGCAGTAAGCCTTCAGCATTGAAAGATGGCTACTAAGAAATCAACACATTCATCGATAACATCTCCCATTGCTCTGTAATATAATTTGTGCTTCCTACAGCTCTTGATATTTTTTGCAGAAGAGATCATTCTTCTTTGGGAAAAAAAATAAAAAATAAAAAAATAAAAAGGCTTACTGCATTCTACTTCACATTTTCATGCGTGGAAACTATTTTCTATCCTTTCAATAGCTTATATGCTGGCATTAACTCAAGCTGGATCAGAGCAGAAGACGATCCTTTTTAATGTCCTCAGTCTGACACTGACCAAAACCAGATGCATCTGCAGAAAGCAAAAACATTGTTAAGAGAGGCAAACACAAGGACAGTCTGCCCCCCTAAGTTTTACTCTCATCTCTAAATCAGGTCAAATTCTGAGCATGAAGTGCAGTGATTCATTTTAAATGTAACTCCATTCAGCTTCGTTAACTTGTCCATGTATTCTTACAATGCAAGACAGAACAAGGTATCGTATTTGCTTCACAGCACTCAATTTTATAAAGGGCCAATATTTTTCTTTTCTTTCCCAGGAAAGTCTTGGTCTTACCAATGGCTTCATAAGAGATTTTTTTCATCTTACTCATGTTATCGCCAATCTTCAAATTCTTTTCTTAGGCAAAATTGTTCCAGTATTTGTGCTGTACAACACACTGTACTGTAGGGGTAGCCCACTTAATGACAGATTTTGTGCTTATACTAGCATCCACATTGACCATTTTTACATGCTTTCAACAGTAGACATGGTATCCTTCCTATGCTAGTAATTTAAAATCTTTCTTTGATACACAAATATTTAATTAGTCTCCCAAACTGAAATAAAACCCTAGATCTTCATTGCAGTGCAATCTAGTCATCTTTCTTAACTAAGCTTTTCCAAGTAGCTTATAGGTTCTAGTGATATGAATCACTGCATAGAGTTAAGCTGCCTTAACAGCCCCTTTTCAAGAACTTCATCTGAATATCAGAAATTCAGTGGGGAATCTTGAGGCTCCTCACCACTCATGCCTCCTTTCTACCATACAGGTGAGCAAGATGATGGTTTTGGCACTTCTCAAGCTCCTTCCTTTCAAAGGAATTTCTTTAATAGGAGAAAGAAGCAAAACTTTTATTCTAAGGATATTCATGCTTCCTTGTAATTATTCAAGGTTAAACAATTAGCTCCAGCTTGTTTTAAGCATTCCAGAATAACTGCTCTCTCTATAGTTAATAGTTCACACTACCTTATTACCTGTTTCCATCAACATTTCAAGAAATAGCAGTTCAAATGCCACCCACATTATATAAAATGAAGGTAATACACACTTAAGTACACTGATGTATCAACAGCAAACAGCTCTTGGTTTATCTGTATTTGCTTTTACAGTTTTGGATTAAAGGGCAAAAATTCTTTCCACTGTTCAATAGCTGTCCCATCAGAACTCTTCATTAGTTACTAAATCAGAAAAGAAGGCTTCTCTTACAACTTCAAAATCTATCGTTTCCTCAGATTTAAGTGTATCTTTGTCTTCCTTCCTATCTACGTTCTATATCCTACGTACAGCTCTTTTTGTCACATCCTAGAGTTTACCTCAAGAAAGATGACAACAGTTGAGAAAAGAAAACAAGCTACTTTGTTTCGTTACTTTGACAACAGCAAAAAAACAACCCAATGGTCATTTCTTTGCAATGGGTGGCTTCTTATCTTTTTCTGCAAGGCAAAAAAAAAAAAAAAAGTTGTGTAAACAGCATGGCTAAATAAAGTGCTCTATGCAATGTTCAACTGCTCTACCTCCTCAGGTCTAAAAGGCACATGACTAATCAAGGTGGTAAAATGCAGCAAAAAGGTGCTAGAAGCACAGAGGAAGAGATGTATAACTGATATACTTGGGAGACAGCAAGGAAAGAAAGGAGAAACATAAACAGCTTCACTCCAGTAGTGCAACATTAGGACATTCTAGCTTGCTTTATGCAACAAGAAATCCCCCTCAACACTAACTTTTTAATCATAAAAGATTAAAAGCTAAACCATTAAGTAAAAGAAACATCCAAGAACCCCTACAGACTGAGAACAGTTTGACACCTAATTATGTGGATTTGAGTCTTTAGTTATCAAATTTCTGATGCGTATCCCAAGCATACTAAAGGCATGGCAATTTACAGCAAACAGCCTAAACTCTTTAGGCAAACCTGCCTTCCTCAAAATAGCCCATAACATATCTCAACATCCAAACAAAACAAAATTGCTGCTTGCACCTATGGTATTAATTGCTAATAAAGAAGAAAAGCATTCTAGCAATCAGGATTTTATTAACTTAGACACAAGGTGAATTGTTTGTTATTGTTGTATTAAAGGGGTTTTTTTGTTTGTTTACATAGCAAACCAAGACACAAGGAATGCAAGGGTTTGTAGATTTCAGGAGGCTGCAAAATACATCTCTGTAAAAATCATTCCCAGAAGCCAATATTCAAAATAAGATGAAAACTGAAAACACCTTACTTAAGGCAGCTCACATCCTGCCATTAACATTTTCGTAACAGATTTCTACAGAAAAAGCTGTTACAGGGACTTGAATTCCTGAAATGTCACAGCCTCGGCTGAAGAGCGTAAATATGAAGGACGGGAGTTGGAATCTGCTGTTCTCCAGGCACTGACTAATCCAGACATGCATCACTTCACCCTTCACTGCAGTCTCATCCGTTTTTCAGGTGGTCCTTTAGCAGCAGCACTCTGCTGAGCATTCTTTACAGTCTCTTTCTCCTCTGTCTTGACAGCTTCAGGGGCTGGTTCTGGCTCCTTCTTTATTTGATCCACTTAAGAAGTAACAGCAAAACAGGGTTAAACCTCCTATTTTCATTCCCAAAATATTCTTCAGAGTGTTTAGAAAATATTGATTTCAAAAGGATAAATTCAGTTTCAAAGGTTTAAGAACTAAGGAATAAATTCATGCCTATACAAGTTTTTTTTAAAAAAAAAAAAATGGAGTGGATGAAAAGATCTAGTTTATGCTTTTCCTGTTTTGAAATTGCTTCAAATCAAGTAAAGGCCTTCACGTGCTTTCCTGAGCAACTTGCCAAAATCACTAGGATGCTGGACTGACCAAATTATTCCTTTCCTCTTTTACCTTTTCCCCGTCTGCTGCTTTCAAAGACTATTTCTTGCATTTGGACATTCAGATAACATAGCTTTTACAGATGGAAAGGGCAAGACATCTTCCAGACAGGGAGCAGAATACGCATTTTTCCTATTTCTTTCTTGCTATCTTCTGTACTCTTGTATTTGCACAATTCAACAATGCCAGAATCCCTAACCACCTCAGTGGCAACAGTGAGAAGCTCATAGGGCAACAGGAAGACTTTACTACACATCACATTTTTTTTAGATCTTGTGATAATATTAGAGATTTACCTGGAATGGGCTTTTCTCCAGGCTTTTGCTGTGGGGGAGGAAAAAACAACACATCAGTGGAAATGAAGTCTTAATTCTTGACCCTTTCTACTATTATTCACTTAAGAATGCACACCAAGCAGTGCTGTTACACGCATGAGTTGAAGGAAGAAGGGAAGGCTGTTGAACAGATCACTAAATACACTTAAAGCAAAATCCAACTTTTAAACATCAAGCTTTAATTTTTTTAACATTCAGTCTTTCCTCAGACAGCTGAAAAGGACTAAGTGAAAAAATGCTCAGCCGTCCTTCTCAATATCTGAGGAGCAGTTTCCTGAGTTGCTGTAGAAATTATTTTCATTACTCTCAACCAGAAGACACAATGGTACAAAGAACTATTACAGATTATCAGAGGTAATCACAACAATCTCACAGAATGCTGAGAATTTCCACGCTAATTAATGAGCACCCAGAACAATGGGGTAACTAGAACACAATAGTTGTGGTGATCTGATTCAGCTCACAAAACAGGAAACTGTAAGCACCAGCAAAGTCAGATAGCTGACATTTACAGATCCTCTACAAATAGATAAGGAACTGGTGCAATGCAATTTGCCCTCATCATTTTGCCAAGGTCTTAACTCCTGCAATTACTGAGGGGATTCCCACACTCAAACCAAAGCTTTCCATTTCAAACTTATTACTTGTATTATCATTGTAGAAAGCACAGAAGATTCCCACTGTGAGTTTCAGCTGTTTATGACTGCCTTAAGTTCTGACTAAGTTACAATAATACTGTGGCTTATAACTGTCATACCTGAACAAATTTGGGTGGAAACTTTTGTCTTAGGTCTAGAAGCAAAGCATCTACTCGATGTCTTTGGAAAATAGAACTTGGTTCTTCTTTCTTCTTCGCTTTTGGCTTAGCTTTCTCTGCAAGTACAAAAATGTAAGAGGAAGCTAATGAAAAGTTTTGTTCTCTCAGCAGCTTTCCGATGTACACAAAGTTGGAATGCAACTCTCCTCTTAACCTCAGCTCCATTTTCTCTTTGGCTTGTTGGGGTTTTTTTTGTGGAAGACAGGTTAAGAATAATTGTATACCTCAAAACAAAGTGTACTTTGGTCACCAGTAGGTTGAAGTTGGGTCCATTGTGTTGACACATAGCTTACCATTTTATTTCCTATCCATGTCTCACTGTCTATCCCCATCAGCAAGATTCTTTCCACTGGCAGAGAGCACCAACTTACTCCTCAGACAGAACATCTCCACACCATCACTGTGTGCTGCCTCAAGCTTTTACCTCCCACCCTGCCTATACTATCTTCTCTTTCTCTCAAGAGGCAAGGAGCAACTAAGAATCATACCTCGTTCTTCCTGGTCTTTGAAATGCCACCAATAGCCTTTTGATGGGTGATAGCGACAATAGGACATAGCTTCTTCAAAAGCAGACTGAATTCCATGTACAGCAGTGAGCTTTAGAACAAAGTAACATAAGTCAGTGTTCAGAATTTAAGGAGAAAGTACAAGTTTTTGTAAGCAATGATTTTAAGATTAGCGTTCTATATTCATTTATGCTATGAAAGAGACCTGGGACAGCTAGTTTTGGACTAAGAATGTAATTTCTTGCAAAGGATCTCATAAAACCAAGGTATTTTCTTTTCCTACATTGACAGCGGAAAAGCTTGCATAAAAGCAGTTTATAAGATCAGTAGAAACAAAAAACTCAGGAGTTCAATTTAAAGAGAAATCTATATTAATTTAAAAAGAGAAGTTTCATTAAAAGAAATACCACATTACCATAGTATGAACATTTCAAAGCTGAATGTTTAATTACTGTTTCATATATATTTATCACTTAATTTCTCTTTTGATTATTTGAACCTCGTGTTCTGACAGTTGTCAACCTTCAGTTATTCTGATCCCTTAATTCTTGAGGTATGCATCCTACTCCTTGGGCCATGCTGCACTCTGCCAGGATCTTCCATTTCCATGTGGAACACAGACCATAGTAACTGGTAGCATTTATATTAAGCCCGTGCATGCTATCATACACATAGCATACTACTACAGTGAAAAAAAGTTTGAAAAGCCTGAGGAACTACAGAAAATAAAAGCAGATACAAACTGTTTACACATATATAAAATGTTCAGAACACTTACAACTCTGGAGTTAATGACAGACCCTAAGTCGGGTGCCTGATAAATCACTCCAGCAATAATATAGTAGTCAGCCAAAGGAATAACTGTGGGGAGGAAAAGAAAAAAAAAAAAAAAAAAGAAAGATAGGCATGATCAATTTAAAGTTCTGGCTAAAGACTCCATATTTGCTGCTGAATTTCTGTAGTAAAAATAGAAACTGCAATCCTTCTGATCAACAAGCTGTGTCTTTTTATGTCTTTCCTTACAGGTGTTTTATTTGTACTCTAAGGGGAAAAGCCTCAAGGTCTGCTTTACAGAGAGGAAAGCATCAGACTTAGGTCTTTCTCTATTTCAAGCAAATAACTGATCCTAGCAGAGTTGGCATTTTCAGAGCTATGCAGGAGAAATCAAGTGAACTGCAAGTGGAAGTAGTTCCATCAGTTGTTCCTGCTATCAGTAATCAAAAGATCATTTTTCTGTAGTCTGTTCTCTCCAACCTTAGCCAAATTTCCCAAGCCCAATGGCAGTGAGCATGTACAAAGCACGCTTTCCTAAATTCATAACATTCTGAAAAAAAAAAAAAAAAAAAAAAAAAAAAAACCACCTTCCAAAGCCATTTGTTAAATCAGGTTTGGGAACAACTTCTAATAACTGATCGAAAATACCTGTTTGTTCGGCCTGCAGTGCAGAAAAACATCACAATTGTCTCCATAACATTCTACGGAATGGGCTTCAGTTTGGAAACTAACAATGCTGTCAGCTTCACATTCCCAAGACTCTGGTCTGTGCACTCATTTGCTCTGGTTCCTCCATCTGCTTTAACTCATTTTGTCTCAACCTTTTAACTGACAGGGCCCAATGCCTCCTGTATTTGCATTTTATGAAGCTTGGACACCAGCCTAAATTAACAGGCCAAGACAACTGGGGACACATCACAGCCAGTAAAAAGAACGAGGAGTTCCTTCTCAGATTTCCCTAGAAGCACAAAAAGACAGAACAGCAGCACTGCTGCCTCACAGCTTAACACAAGTAATGCGGAAGCCAAATTCTACTCTTGACTTAAAAGGTGTCTAAGCACAAGATTTCGATACGCTAGACATGAAACCTTTAACCAAGAAACAACTGGAAAATCCATTAAAGGTGGAATTACATGTGCTCTTTTTCAGTACAAAACTACAATATTAAGAGCCAATATCTGATCCAAGCAAATAAAAAGCATTGCTGGGTAAGTCAAAGTCCTGTGCAACAGCAAAATGCACGTGCAGAGTCTGAGTTAGTAAACATAAAGTTAAAAAGTAACTAGCATTATCATGCTCTCCTTTTCTGCTTATTCTGAAATAACCTAAAATATTTTGTATGTATACAGAATAAAACTACTGAAATGTGATTGCTTTTTTTTTTTTTTTCTTTTTTAATTAATCACACATGCACAACAAATTCGAGGTTAAAAAGGTTGAATCAGGTTGCACGCAAAGGGAAGAAAATCCAAAGGTATTTCACTTAGAACTTGTAAAGATCTAATGATTTCAATGATTTCACAGTACTCTGGTCTGAAAAGAACAAGGAAAATAAGATCTGTATCACCTCATGGTCATTTTTCAGATAGGTCTTCTTCCCTTACTGACAAGATGCTACTCAGTCTACTCAAACCACAGCTGAAGGTGGAAACAGCACAGAATTAAAAAATGACAGAAAAAGAACCATGAACGAGCTCTCTCCCTAATCAATGGAAATCACAGCTCACTCCCAATTGCATACTAGCCACTTCAGATGATTACCTGTAATTAAACCAAGCTCATCAGCTCCAAGCAAAGATATAATTAGCCTTACATTTAAATAATTAAAATGAAAAGTCCTAGAGAGCCAAACATATAAGATATTGCATGAATGCTACCACCACTTTCAGAATACACCGCAGGGCAGTACTTTCTCACTGCACTCATCACACTTCACCACGAGATGGCAGCCCCGGCTATGAGCTCACCAGAGGTCACTAGTGACAAAATACCCCCACCACACATCCAATACAAAGCCTCATAACCTTCCACCTAAATTTAGGATGAAGGCAGAAAAGGGGAGTCAGAAGTATTCAAGCAAATGAGGAATACAGAAAAGAGATCAACCGGTCGGCCTTCTCAACAGCGGCAAGAACTAAATGGCCTCACCTTGTGTTGGAGATTGCCTTTGCTGCTTTCGGATAATGAAGAGAATGGGCTCTTGAGCGTGAAGGAGGATGTACTCCACTCCAACCATCTGGCTGAAACAGAAACAATCTGAATAATTATCTTTCTCAAAGCAGAATCTGTGGGATGTGAAGAGATATCAAGGGCCTAGCACTATAGCAATAATGTTCTCAAGCTTTCTATAATCATTTCTCAAGCTATTTCTAAATAAAAACATAGAATTTCATAGCACTTCCTGATCTAGCTGTCAAAACCCACACATGTACCTGCATGTAACCTATACCTGCATATACAAATGACACTGCAACAATCTGGCACATCTAAACTGGACACACTAGCGGTCAAACAGCAAGGGAAACAACACAATCTATTAGCATAAAGATGCCATTTAAACACAGAAAAAGGATCAGTGTATGATGTGACTATCTGCATATCTCATTTGAAAGCCCCTCTACAACCACATCCAAACACAAGTGGCTTTACCAATGAACACTCAGCTCAGTTTGCACATTCCTTATTATACTGTAGAGTCTTCAAATAGTCCTCTAACACCTCACTTGTGCTCAGTGCAGCAGATGGGAAACTGCAGAGAAAGTTAACCTGCACATGCTGCCATCTCATTACACAACCATCTGTGACCAGTTTATTTACAACATCCCATAATTTCATCTTCCACACTAAAAAGCCAGCTCCTAAGAGGAGTTATGTACTAATTATGGCATGCAGCCAGCGTGATTTAGAATCACGGACTACTTACGAACACAAAAGTATCCCCTAACATAAACCCTACTGACTGTAGGAAAAAAACCATTTAAAGCCATTACCATCACCGAGCTTCTGTTGAGCTGGGAAGACGAAAGTCAGCAGCTTTTCTAATTAGAAACATCTAAAAGGTGATTTACAAGAATCTCTGCATGTAGCTAGAATGCTTCAGAATCAACACTCCTTGAGATAGTGTTGAAGGAAGTAGAAAGCAACTAAATATAAAAAAGTAAAAATTAAAAAAGGGAAAGAAAGCTGGGCTCCCAGGCAAGTGGTGGGACTACAAAGCTCGGGAGAGAGAAGCAGAAGGTTTCCAGCATGCTTACATTCAGTCATCAAAGATGGAGGGACACAGTGTACTAATAGGAAGCGAACTGCAACTTACTTCAAGTGGTCCAGGGTCATCCGCTGCATTTTGACAACTTCATTATTACAAGTTCGGTCATAGAACGGGTTACTGCGCTCCGAGAAGTAGTCCAACACACTGCCATTGTTTAGTATTGGAATCCAGGCACTGTCAACCCAGGAAATTCCCAAGAGGTTGTCTGGGAAGAGAAACCTACGTTGAGTACCAAGGCTACAACCACCATCAACAGTAAGCTGCCACCAGCTAATGATTACAGCAGGTGCAACACAGTCCTGTGCAAACCAATTCTAATTATAAACACATTTTATAGAGTTCTGTCGTAGGTACACAGCAGAAATACATCTTAACTATGGTGCTTTTCTTTCCTTGACTCCTAGCTGTTGGTATACCTTTAACGGCTCAAGATGGGAGTCAGTAATCGTGATATTGCATAACAGCCTAATTATACTCATATAAGCCTAATTAATAGTATTATATAAGGCTTATTTTATGAACAAGAGTACTAGCTGAGTAGAGAGCACATGAAAGGCATAGTTCCTTTCAAAACACAGAAGTCAGGCAAGTTGAATTTATGTTACTACGTTAGAATCTATTGCTGAAAAAAAAAAAAGAAGTTATTAACCTTGCACTAAATCTGAGCCTGGTCATGTTTTAAACTGTTTATTTCTGACAAAAAATAGTTTTGAAGTCCTAAACGACAGGACTGAAAACAAGACAAAAAGTTAGAGAGCCCTATTAATTAAAGCAAAGAGTTTTCTTCTGATAAAGCCAGTGAATAAATTACTGAGTGAAACAGAACAGCAGCACTGGTAACATTTCTAAGTTGCTGTTATTACAGTAAGTCTCTCTGATATCACAGCAGCTGATACCAATGTGTTTCAAAGATACAGGTGAAATCTGTAGTAAACAAACCCCCCCAGAAATGGAAAGAAAGATGCTATTTTGGGTACGTGTTTCTCAGCTGTCACGAACAAGAGATCCTACAGTAATTTGCCAAATTGCTTGTGGCAAATTACTTACTGCATACCTCAGTGGGTTTTACAGAAATCCGTCTATGCAAATGTTCACAATTACATACACTCAAAAAGAGCTTTTAAAAATGACATATGCTCTATTATATGCAAATCATTCCACACCAGGTACATCCCTCCAGATGTGGGAACATTTAAATGTACGTCCTTGGCATTTTATTACCGTGCTGTAGCACAATTACATTCGTGAAGCACTCGAACAGCCAAAGTTACAGTCTGACCAAAGAAACCACCGGCAGCAATTGGTTCTACAGACAACAAATCCGCTACCACTGAAGATCCATGGGGTGCCCTGAAAAAGCACCACCAGCACCACGTAAGTGATGAGACGTCTCTGAACACTGAGCTGAAATTCCCTTCTCACAGGAATCACTCTTCTACTTCCATGCACTAATATACCCCTCCCGAAAGCACACTCAGCACTCCGCTGCATTGTATTGTAGTTCAGTGACAGCTCTGCATGCCCAGGGTCGGACAGACACATTCCGAAACAACAGCTCACACCTAATCAACTGCTCCTCGGAGCAGCTGCTAAGAAGGTAACGCTGCCCGCTCTGTAAATATACACACTGACGGTATTCACAATCACCGATAAACCGGGGGGAGACAGAGCCGAGGAGCGCAGCCCGAGCCCGCCCCGCGCCCAAGCATCCCGCCTGCAGACCCAGCTCCCGCCCCAGCCCCTCCGCCCCGCACCTCGCACGTCCACCGCCGCCATGGTCCCGGCGCCGCCAGCCCGCCGAGCACCGGAAGTGGGGCAGAGCGGCGCCGGCACGCCAGCCGGAAGTCGAACGCCGCCACGGCGGGACGGCACGGCGCCGCGCAGCGCCGGCAGTCCGGGAGAGCGCCCCCCAGCGGCAGGGCCGGGCCTCTGCCTGCCCGGGCTCGGGCCTTAGGAGGGGCTTTGTGCTGAGGGGCGGCTCTTTAATGCTGTCAGTCTTTAATGGCACGGAACGTCAAAAATCAAAGCTCACCTTAATTTTCCAGCGCTGTCATTTCTGAGCCCTTGTTTTTGTTACTGAGATCGTACTGTGTGAACATGCTTTTCCCCATTCAATTCCGATATGTGCACACTGCAGACGATGGTTTATACCATATCTCTAATTATACGGCAAGACCAGCTGAGGCACTGCTGGGAAGAACGGTTCATTTGGTAGCATTCTCACCTTTACTGCAGGATGAAAGTCTGGTTTTTTTTCCCTTAGCTTTCTCTGAAGCAGAGACCTAAACAGTGCTGCTGCGCTGCCTTTTGTAGCAGAGGTGTGGGTTACAGGTGGGGATCTGATCAATTCTGCAGGTAAAATGAGGAATTTATGCCAGTTGCCTTCAGTGTCAGAGAAAGGCACCTGCAGGAATGGACAGTCAGACCTATTCACAAAGCATTCGTGTGTTTTAAAAATGCATAAAACACATGGATAAAAATAGGTACCTTTTCATGCCCTAGTGTTTTGATGTCAAGTGGAATTAATTTTATGTATTTCTGCTATCAGAGCTAATGAGGAATATTGCCCTGCTATGACCCTCTGTGCTAGGCACTGTATGTATGACACACAGAATAACAGAGACTGCTCCTAATTTACAATCTTCTTTATCCGCAGTGGATGTGGGATTGGCTCCGATCGCATTATGGGTACGGAGGGGACGTTAGCAAGGACTCCCTTTATGGTCTCACATAAACAGAACTAAATTGAGAGGACTCTGTCTACTAATGGTAGTCTTTGTGCACATCTCCACAGACCACAAAGGCAGAAATAATAATGTAGCTGTATGTCATCAGGTAAAAAGCATTGTCTCTGTATACTTGTCATTATACCCTGGGTAGTTTCCAAAACATATCAGAGTCTTCAGAACAAGGAGATCATCACAGAGCTTTGGATTCTGCCAACCTATGAGTGAACTGTAACAGTAACAAGCTCCAAGTCCCATTGACTGTTCTGTGCAACTCTAGCTTTCATCTGAATTGCAAGGGAAATTTAAGTTCCTGTCCTAACACAAAATTGCAGGGCTTGAACTGCATATGAAATGAGTGAGTTGCTACCAGTTCTATATTAAATAGGAATGGGAAAATGTTTCTTTTTGTAAGAACCAAGTAGTGCTAGAAAATTATAAGCAGTGCAAGGAAAATGCTAAAACCACAACATCCACAACATCTTTAAATGGGAGGTTTAATTGGGCTACTATGAATACGTGTCCCTTAATTTGTATTATCATTTTGCTGGTGAGATTTCCTTGTTTCCATCTGGAAAATAATGAAAATTTCAATGGTATCTTTAGCTATACCACATATGTAGTCATTTATACCATAGCTTTCTGTAGGCCTCAAAATTCATTGTGGAATGATGCTTTAGAAACCTATAAAATGGACAGATTGCAGAATTCTGTTCTTCATATCCTTAATCAGGCACTTCTGCTGACTTCAAAGTCGTTAATTTCTCCTTTTGTTCAGTGCATCTGCCTGTACTTTTCCTTCCTGAGATACTGTTTTATGCACAGTTTTTATAAATGCTGCTAATCACATGCACTGACTATAGAAAAAAAAAAGCCAGGCTTGTGTGATCTTTTTTTTTCCTACTGGAAAAATGCCACAGGGAAGATCTAACTGAAGTGGCTGCCACGATGGCTGCAGCTGGTGCCCTCTTCAGAAGTGGGTTCCCCTTGTTGCTATCAGCTCACTGCTGGAAGCAGCAGGAGCCTGAGCCTATTGAGAAGAGCACTACTTCCAGCATCCTCAGAGCATCTCACATTGCTCTACTGAGTCACATGTTTAAAGGTACAGGGGAAAAAAAAAGAAGAAAAAAAAAAAAAAGATAAAACCTTGGTAATATCCTAAAAGCTTCTTGAAAACTATTAATCTCCTAATAAACCCCAAAAGGCTATCTATCAAGAAGTTAATAAAGAAGAAATGTCAGGATGCCACAAAGCTGCTACGACTGCAGGCAGGAGAGGAAATGAGATCTCAAGCAAAGAAGCACCAGCTATGTCATCTGGCACGTGATCTCTTATTAATGCATCACTGAAAGTCAGGATGCTGGCCTTTTTGTTTCTGCAGACATTTATAATTGGATTGACATTGTCAGCACTGAAGCTCACTAGAGAAGAAGGCAACAAGTACAATCTGCAGGTGTGGGATCACCTCCTTGGAGCAAATGGGACACATGCATGATCCAGAAGTTGTCCTACGTCCTCTTAGATGCACACATTTGGAGACAAACAGAGGTGTCCACAGAGAAGCAGGATGATCTATCAAGTAACTGCTGCTCAGCCTCCAACTGGATCCATTCATTGGCTTTGCAGCCAGCTGGTATTTCATTGATACCCCATTTCCACGAAGCAGATCCGAGCCCGGGAGCAGAATCCTGACCCTGCTCAAAGCCACTGAGCCAAGGGCAGTGGGGGGAAGGAAGGCAAAGCAATCGCCCACCCGTGGAGCCTCTGTACTGCACGTGCTGGAAATAGCCACAGTCTCTGCACCACACTACATAGCAATTTCAGAATATCTTTCAGTAGGCCTTGAATGCCATTGTTTTGCAGTGCTTTATAAATTTATAAATGTGGCCAAATCATCCTTTTTATGTCTTTAGCCAGGCATCTGGCTGATCTGAAAGAAGGTTTGAGAAAAACAAATGTCTCCACTGTGAAGAACAAAATCGGGATGTGCTTTCCTGGTTAACTGTACTCTCTGTCAAAACCAGGGCTTGGTTGGCAGCGAGCCCTGTGCTGCACAGTGGCAGCGTTCAGTGCAGCCCAGTGGGAGGAAGCAGAGCAGGGCAGGCTGACCAGATCAGGAAGTGCAAAAGAAAAGCTTAATTTCATTGTTTTGAAAGAGCTGAAAAATCAAACCAGAAATATCAGAGGCAGATCACAAATGGAACTTCTCATCATCTTTCTGCTTGTACAACTCCAAGCTTTATAATAATTAAGAAGAGGGTTTTATTCCAGCGATAATAATTCTCATCTCCGCTCTGTCCATTTAGTGACATACATTTTTTTCTCTTCAGCTTCTGTCTACCTCAGATTTCTTCACCTGCCATGAAATCCTAATGTGCTCACTTCATCACTGACACAGGCATCTAATTGGGCAGGCAGCTCTCTGGTTGGATCCCTTTTTCCCTGCTTTCCTGTCACATTATTTTTAATACTGTGGTTGCTTGGTAACCCTAACACCTGTGCTTCCTTCCCTGTAATTTTACATGCTTCCCCCTGCAGGTCGCAATAAAAAACATTATTTCTGTCCTGACTGGTGTGTTGCTTCTTCACCTGTGCTTTCACACTACCCAACACTGAAGACAGACAAGTCACTCAAATATTGATCTCAGGCTTTGTTGTTGGGTTTTTTGAACTTCATAGGGCTAGAACCACTGCTAACAATCTTTTCTGTTTGGATGAACAGGTTGAGCAGTTGACTTTACTTGCTTGCATCCCCTCAGGCCCACTTGGCTCCAAATCCCTGGCATGAGATCTCCAGACCCACACAGGAAGGCACTGAGTTTGCTGTGGGGCTGGGCAGCACAGCACAAGGGCGTGAAGCAGGGGTTACATCATACACTGATTCTAAGACCTGGAGAAAACAAAAAAATGTTCAGCTCAGCATCTCAGCGTGGCAGAGACTGCTCATCCCTGGGCCCAGACTGAATGAGTTCATGCTAACGGCTGAGCTAATGGAAGGCGGGAAACTCATATTTTTGCTAGGCCTGTGGAAAAAAAAAAAAAAAAAAGAATTGTATGAGCTATAACAACATATTCCTCTTCTTTCAGGTAATACTGCACTATAGAGGATTTCCTTGCCAGATAACTGGATTCTGCTTTGCAGAGCAAACTTCCAGGTCAGTATACTGGTGGCAGAATAGGGTTGGAGTTTACTGGAGCCTTGTAACTTAACAGCTAAACAGCACCTCTGGCTGCTCAGCTGAGAGTTTCAGAGAGCAGATTTACCTGGTCACTAGAATGTGTCTGAGAGGGTGTGGGTTCCTAGTCCTTTCCATAAAGAAGCTGCCGCAGAGAGCATCACTGTAGGCTTCCTTTTGTTGCCCTGTGAGCTCTGAGTTATGAAGTCCTCTGTGGGATAGGGAACTACTGGTACATCTGTGCTTTGTGTGGGCTCTTGGAACAACTACGGGTGTACAAGAAGTCTGTTCAAATAGTTCTGGAATGCAATTTACAGAGAAATCTCATTCTCAGGAGCATCCATCACTTCTGTTGCAGGAGTAACATACCCTCCATCATTGGCTGCATTTAAAAAAGTGGTGAATTTTCCTTTTCAAATATAGATAATCTCATATTTGGCTTCAATGTATCCCAAAGAGGCAAGGTCAATCTCTTTGGTATTGGTGCTGCATTTTCCACTATCAGAGAATGCTAGTCTTGCTGTGCCACATCACAGAGCCAGAAGGTGTGACCCTGCCCTCATGACATACAATGCTGGAAGTGCTCTTGTTTGGCAAGATGATACTCTGCACATAAGAGAAACTTTCATCGGGGAATATTCACTCAACCACATCAGCCAAGTGTGGTGTGTCAATGGGTACATGGCATAAGACTTCAGTAGGAAAGGGTAGGTTTAATTAATTAACTAAGCTCACTGCACAGAGATTCACCACAGCACAGAGATTCAGCAAACAGAAACCTTCTCTTATACCAAAGCTTAATCTGTATAACCGAAAATACCAGAGCACCTCTCTGCTTTGCACCCTGCAAAATCTGTAGGGATGTGGCAGCTTAGACAATACACTGCGATAGCTGTGCATTAGCAAAGAATTGGTCGTGTTTTTCTGTCAGTGCAATGGAAAATGGAGCAGGAATGTTTACAGATTAACAAGCAATAGATCTTAAGCGATCATCTCCTCTGCTCCTCTTTCTCCAGTGTTTTAAATATCTCCTTTGCTGAAGAAGAAAAAGTCAGGATGACAGAGCAGGAGACGCACAAATATAGCTGATCTACTGGAGTGAAGCCAAAAAAGCAAAGCTGGGCATGCGTTCCTGTAGTGCTTAGTACACTGGGGCTCTGCTGGGACACTAAAGCTATCATGATCCAGTGATAAATAATGATAATAGGAACATCAGGAGATGAATGCAGACCTGTTAAATGTCCTACAAATCTGTCCAAAATTAACATTTACCAGCAGAAATACAGCACATGACTGACCTTCATAGCTTGATTCAGTGCCATGAAGCGTAGACTGTCATCTGAAGAAACAGAAGGTAAAGCAGGGCAATGAATACCTCCATCAATAGGGCTGTTTCTCCAGGACAGCTTTCCCCAGTGCAGAACAGATTTGTAGCAATGTGTCTTGTTCACGTATCGGGCATTGCATCTAACAGCACAGTGGAGCCTATTCCCAGCATAGTCAGCCTGAGCTCTGTACTCATCATGAGCCTTACCAATCTCTACTGCCTTCACCCAGCCCCATAATATACTGTTAACTCTTGTCCGTCTGTTTCTCAGATCTCTCAATCATGTTAAATGACTTTTCTGTTTCCAAGTTAGAACAGGATTTGGATTTAAGGGAGGTTCAGCTAAATGAGTAGCCTTCTCTTTGTATACCCTTATCAGAGCTGTGGTGAAAGAAATGTCCTTCAAACTCAAGCTCTGTGTTGGCTGGAATATCTTTTCTATGCACATTATCCAGCTGTACAGCTCAGTATGATCATTCTTTCCTAAAAGGAGAAGGTAAGTAGAGTGAAACATTGTATAGCTTATAACTTACTAGCATTTGAGAGGAAATTTGGATTTCATTCTGGGCAGAAAAAACATTTTTTTCTTTCTGTATCTCAGACAAGTATCAAGGATACAGAAGCTGTAGCCTGATTTTCTGTATTGCTCGTGGGTTTCTACTTTCCCATCCACAGTGGCTTTTATGGCAGATCAAATGTCTCCTGTGTCTTTGAAAACATTTACAAAAGAGGACATGGAGAGCTGTAATCATCACACATTTCTCTGTCTGTATGATCCTTATTTGTTAAAATTCATATGTCTGCCTATCCTCCATAGTCATTACTTATCAGGTTTATCAGTATATTTTAAAATCTCTTTCAGTCCATCTACAGAATATATTAAATGCTGTAAATTCTTGCTTTACACTCCAAAGATCACAGGCCTCTCAAATCAGGACACATTGACTTTTGCATTTGTGAATACTATTTTTCTGAAGCCTGACTACCTTTCACCACTGATGGAGTGGAAGTGACTACAGGGGGCACTTGTTTTCTAAATACTAACCATATCATCTCCCATACCAATTTCAATGCTTGCCTTTTGTCTCACTGACATGCAGAATCTAGTCCTTTCCAGGAGCTGCCTTCCTTATTTCTGTAACCCTGAGACCTCAGCTGGTTGGGCAGATAAGCCCTGGATTTATTAGCCCAAGGCTACATCAGAATATCATCTCCCAAATACAATTTAAAATCATCTGTGAAGCTGCAAAGACATTGCAGCTTATTCAGCCAGTCTACACAAGTCAACTATTTCATAAAATTCTTATTGTGATATAGAAGTGACCTGCTCTCTTTCAATCTATAGAAGACTGTGTGTCATAACGATCCCATTTGTAATGTGAGCAGAACACTAAGTGATTGTATCAATTTCTGTATCCTTAATGCAGCTCAAATATCTCATTTCAGCATCCATCATAACTTCTAAACCCTCTTAATGCATACGGTAAATAGAGGCAAGTTTACCCATGCCTGTCATCTCTTCATTCCCTCACTCATTAGAAAAATGCTAAAAACACATTACACATTTATAAGGTAGCTTTATACATTGGTTTTGGACTGTATTCCCAGTGTCCTGTACCGGATTCATCTGAGAATCCTCATCCCAGTAGGTGGTGCTACGGGATATGTAAGAGGGGTTGGGTCTGTTGGGAAAACTGTGACTCAGGGGAGGGAGGAGGAGAAATTAATTTGGTTGAGATCCATAGAGGTGTTGATAAGAGGCCGGGCTTCAACCTTGTGCCTCTGTTACCCAACCTAGATTGCATTCCCCAGTATATGTATATATACACACATATATACGAGTTCCTTCAACAACAGCACTTAAGCAGAAAGAAAAATAGTCAAGAAACTAAACTAATTAAATGAGTTAGCAAGTAAACAACCAGAAGACAGTTGCACCATATCCCACGGCTCCCAGCAGACTGGCTCAATTCCCACCACCCCCAAAGCCTCACAGTACAAAATAAGTGATACTACTAATAAGGTCAAGCATAGTTTATTCTTCTAACTGCTCTACAATTTTCAGTACTGGTGTTTCTCAATTGTGATGGCAACACTTAAATAATTCTACAGTTTCCAAAAGAGAGACAGCGGCCCAACAAGAGACTTTTCTTGCCTGATTCTCACATGCAAACAGTCCTTGATTGAAAACCAGTGGATTATGAATTAAATGAAATCTGCACACTGAAGTTATTACTCATACAGACTCTGCCCATCCTATGCATCCTATGCACCTAAATAATACATATTTCCACATATTGCAGAAACTCTCTGAAGTCACTGAAATGACTTTTCATTTTAAAGCTTTGGTACCATGTAGCTGAAACACACACAAATGGTTGGAACTGTAGAAATCAGATCATTTCAGTAGGCAGCACCAGTCTGAGAATCAAAAATGAGTGTAAATGTCCAGGTCATACCTTTGAAAATAGTATCTTGACTCATTGCCACAGTGACAAGTCCTAACAAGTATTTTATGGTATAAGCCTGTGTTGATTCCTGTCTGATTTCATTACTCTCCAGGGTATCAAAAGAGATTATTACAGGAGTAGACTTAAGAGCTACCAGGGCTTCTAGTATTGATCTTTTTTTTTGAGACCTTCTACAATTTCCAGTGTCTGGATGCTGAAAAACAGTCTTTTGCCTATTGTTAAAAAGGGCTGACATGAATACCAAAGTGACTCCAGACTAGTTAGATTGACCCTGATCCCACCAGAGTGAAGAGTTCATCAACAGCAGATGCAATCAGAGAAGCAGAGGCATGGTCAATACCAGGTAGCTTGGTTTGTTACAAAATAAATCTTACCAGGCAAAATTGGCTGAGAGATGGGCTGAGATCAGTCGTATTTACCACGTGTATATGGCATGGCATTCGTGTTTGTCCTTTCTGAAATTCTAACTTGAAAAAAATCAGAATGCAAAAATCAGCACTATCCAGGTCTGGTGAAACAAAAGAAATGTTTTGTTTACCAAATGCAAAAAATGACAGTAGATGACAGAGTCTTCACACGGAGGACATTCTAATATTGTCCTTCTATAATCTGCTATTTAGTCAGTGAAGTTCACCTCCACAGAAATGTGTTGCCCTGGAAAAACTCAAGATGCCATGGAAATTTTAGAAAGCGTAGAAGGAAATAAATGAATGATTCGGTTATGTTTTAAAAAGTGAGTATAACACCTGATTTTGAAGCTAGGCTTATTGGGCAGAGCTGGGGAATAAAGAAATTACAGCTGACGACAGAGTTTAGTTCCAGTGTCTGCATTTTTGAGGTATTTAAGAAAGAGTTCAGAAAAGAGCCATAGAACTGATGAGTAGTTTAGAAAACCTCTGTTTTCAGCCAAGGATTAGTGTAACTCGGTCTATTCAGCTTCACCAAGAACAGACCACAATAAATCGACAAATAGCTGTCAAGACAAAAGATTTTTTTTTGTTACAGTAGCTGCCTGTGCAATCTAACAGAAGAAAAAAATACATCAAGATCTGATGATCAGAAGCTGAAAGAAGACAGACTCGGTAAGACAAAATAATGACGGTAATCAGCCCCTGGAGTAAACCATCAAAAACCCTGGAAGATTTTAAGTCAGGACCCAATGTCTTCATAAATAAGTTTCAGAGCTCAAATGAAAATAAGAAACTGTAATCACAGACCACCAGTTAAGATTACATTATCTGTTTTACAGAGGAGATTAGAACAGATGAGTGCAATAGCTCATTCTGGCTTTCAAAACTGTGAACATGGAGTACATTAAGCAATACTACTGCTTGCAAACAAAGTTCCAGTTGTGTGCTGAAAAATGACAAATCCAAAACACCCATTGCTTATCATCGGCTCGTTGGGGTTTTTTGTGACACTGTTTACCTTTTGATCTTTTGATTTGCCAAAACAGCCCTACAAATCTGCATTATAAATATTAAGGAGGTCGTATGAACAACTTTATAACCTTCATTAATGTAGATATTTTCATTTTGGAGGAAAAGTATTGATTTTCTCTCTGTTCAGTCAATATATATTTGGCTAATATAAATTATGGGAATAATGAGAAAAAGACAAGGTCACATTTTGATGTCAGGCCCGTTCTTGGCTTACCTTCTGGTTTCAGATGAATTCCTCATACCCTGCATCTGACCTCAGCACGATGAAAACCTAGAAAGCTGCAGACTTGGCAGATTTGCTGACAAGCGCTAAGAAAATCTGTCCCATATGGCCACATACTTCACTGTTATGTGCACAGTCCTCTGAATTTATGCAAGAAGGATTTTGCAAGTCCATCTTTATGGAAGTTGCGTCTTCCTGACTTTAGCTGGAGCAGATGAAGCCACAGTAATGAACAATCAAGCTGCACACTACTCTATTCTCTGCATGGGTTCAGTACCAGATGTGGTGGAACTAAAGGACTGCTATTACTGTGCTTTTGTTATTCTGCTACTGCAGAACAAATGCAATAGATAAGATTAGGTATTCTGTACTTCAGCTTGCATGTATTCATGCTTTTCCAAAAAGGCAATCAAAGTTTCTTTCAGACTCTAACACTATTTGTGCCCATTTAGAAAACTGGTTTTCTCCTTAACCACCTCCAACCTCCACTGTGCCCATCTTGGCACATTTGGCTACTCATCTGGGAATAGTATGTGATGATCCGTGCCTTTGTACTCCTGACTACAATCCACCTCTGGTACAGACTGGAAAACAATCAGCTCATTTAAGTTCGCAGATTTATCTGAAGAACACAGTGAGTCAGGTCTCAAAAATCCTGCTCACTATTCCTACCAGAGGAATTACTGCAAAAAAAGGTTGGGGCTATTTTTTTTTAATTCATTAATTTAGCATTAAATTGGCATCTCCAGAGAACAGTTGTCTGGTTACCAAATGCTACCTTTGATCAAAAGTTTTTACACACTTTGCCTCTTTACAACTCAGCAAGGATTTTTCACTGTCACTGCCACTCAGGTTTGCTTCCTCACACCTGTGCTGCCGTGGCCCTGCTTTAGAAATGTTTTTCACACAGGTTCCAGCCATCAGTTCAGCTTTCAAGAAGTTGCACCAGCTCCATCTTCAGCCATCCATTGCTTCCTCCCTGAACTGCAAAAGTACTGTTTTTACTGTAGCATTTTCCTTTTACTTCCTCATCCAAGACACCTCTTTCCTTCATCTTTTCCTTTTTCCACACTATTTTTGTTCTTTCTTATTCTCACTGCCTCTGATTTCAGAGTTCCTTCTCTGGGGCATCTGCTACTCTTGACACCATTGATTTTCTGTTTTCAAAATTCTTGCAGAAAATAAATTTGCTCCTTTTCCTAACTAGAATTTAACTGCTGCTTGTCTTGATACCATGCAGTATTTTAAATAAATGTTGGACTGGAGAAAAAATCTACTTTCATCTTCCACTTCCAACATACATCAGGACTATATCTCTGGTTTTAGTAGGAGTCGTATATAGTAGAATTTTTACATATGACATTACGAAGGAGTAGATGTTATTGATGCATGAAGACAGGAAGCTCATAGCTGCAGTCCAAGACAAAGGAATTTCCAGCTTGAGATACTTATAGCAGAAACTTCCCACGTCTCTCTGACAGCATGTGCTGTACTATGTAATGACTTTTATACTCTGATCCTCCAAGGCGAGTGTAGAGTAAGAAAAGAGGATCACAAATGTAGCTTAAAACTGTCCTCTTTTTCTTGAGAAATTTGGAACTGCTGCATTGAAACCACCTTGTTTTACCTGGCTTATTCTGACCAATAGGCACAGGACAGGCAGGAACAAGGACAAATCTCAAAACATGAGAGAAAATTCAAAAGCCGAGAGAGCAGCCAAAATCTCCTCATCAAAAGAAAGCTGCCTTTTCCTGAGCTGCCAGGACATTGCTGCTCCAGGCTAAGACGTTATAGTGACAGCTGGGCTCAGACAAGCAGGGCCATAAAGGCTGCTCTTCAGACTCTACTCACAGTGATACAGCTAATATCAACTGTGCTCAACAGCTTACAGGAAAATAAATACCTTTAAAATCAGTATCACAATGCAAAGCAGTGTAGCTCACCATGTAGCATATGTCACCATATAAATGCTAACTTTCAGCAGTGAAATCCTCAGTGAGCTTCGATTAAGCAGTGATGGTGCTAATCTCTACATTTCTACTCTTGGGACCTCATATTTGCAGCCTCACATGGCTCCTCTGAATGAGCCTGAAAGCATTGCCTGGACCCAGGCTACTAGAACTTCTCTCCTCTCTGCAGGATGAATCAATTATGTTTCTTCACTTAAGGCTCATTTAAGCTACCACTGCACTGCACACAGGATTATACTGATACCACACTGTACTGGCTACCTTCCATCACTGCAGCGTCCTGGGAGATGGATCTAGCCTGAAAAGCTGCCTCGGTGGGAACAGAACCATTTTTGCAACAAAAGAACAAAGCTGAGAACCCCACAATGTGAACTGCAGGCCTAGAGTAACGCACAGATGGTAAGCCTGCAACCATGCTGTCTGGGGCTTTGCGCTCACCAGAGCTCACAAATTTATTTCTAGCAAATCTGGGATTGTGTGTCCTCAGGAAAACCTCACATGCTGCTAAAGGATGATGAATGTTGGGGATACAGCAAGAAGCATTCCTTTTTTTAGAGCCTATCTCCCTATTTCTGCTTTCTTGTGAGCAGATCAGCCATCCATGTGCAAAACGGCCAAGATCTCCAGTTTACACCGCAGCTTGCACTCAAGCACTTCTGTAGACATAAGAATCCCTGTGCTCAGCCATGGATCTGTCTCTGGGACAAAAGGATCCATCTGCTCAGCTGTGTACTGCAGCACCCTCTGCACGTTCGGACAGAGAGAATAGCAAGCAGACTAAATACATCCAACTGGAAAAGTGAATGGGAATGCATTTGCACCGAAATTTGACCCAAGACCTGCAGCCGACATTCCAAAGTCAGCAACTGCGCAAGAGCATTAAAGGTCAGGAGAGTGAAACACCTTCATCTCACCTCTTCCAAAGATAGCACAGCCAACAGGCCTCCCGATGCACCAGTGGAGCGGCTAAGTGCTCACTTAGCAGAGAGCAGCATTTACTGCATCACTGACCACACTCCCTGAGTCAGCCTGTGCTTCCTCGGGGCCGCCCGCCTGGTCACCACCACGATTTGCAGAGGCATGTGAGAATGGGCAGGAAAACCACACAGCCCTTCCTGCTGCCATCACTCTGGCCAGCTGTGCTCAGTACACTGATGTCCTGTACAGAGAAAAGCATTCTGTTCACAGTCAGGCACGACAAAGTGGCCAACTACTGTACCTCCACCTTGACAGAGAGCAATAAAACTAGATGCCACACGGAGACAACTCACAGAAGCCCTGGTTTTCAAAGGCTTAGCCAAACCAGAAACTTTCCAGACACCTGTGCTTGTTGAGAGATCTTAACTCCTTCACATGTTGCTGGGATGGGTCTCAGAGAGGCAGCTGCTCTCCTGGCAGGTCTGCTTGCTCTGTGAAATGAGCGCTCACAGCATTCCTCCTGCAGTTCAGCTATAAGGTGGGTAAGCTGTAAGCGATTAGAAGCACGAATGTCCCCATTTGATCCCACTCTTCATTTTTAATCTCATAAACAGTGATAAGGTTGAACCATCGAGCTGAGAGGGACGTTTCTTTAAGCCTAGGTGTAGTTGGATGCATACTTGATCATGCCTACCTGTTATTGTGGAAGAATGCAGCTGAATGAAAGTTACAGCCATACGTGCAAAGTAAGCCCAGTGCTTCAGCAGTCTGGGAACGAGACTTCACCTTCAGGAAGGGCCTGAGCAGGTGCCCTGCTAGCGACACCAGGAGGCTGATGCACAGAGACACAGTCCTTGATGCTGTGGTATAACATGGAGCGGTCCTGCATCTTCCCAGGGCTGCAACAGCTGGGCTAGCAGAGGGAGTGTCTGCTTCCTTCCATAGGGTCTCAGGAAACCTTTGTTCTGAGCTCAGATCTAGGTCACTGCTAATTCAAAAACCCCTCACTGTGCTCTTTTGTATGGTGTAGATGTACCTTTGGAACTAGGACAGTCTTGGATGCTGGTAGATAAGGTAAAGGAAAAACGAGAGGCGAAAGACACAGGCTTTGCTTTGTAATTCACAGTACCTGCCTACTAAGGAAGATGTATTTTTTTTCCACGAATCTACTCTTTTTGCACACAACCGAGGAAAACCTCACTGCCCTCCAGTTCGGTCTGAGCACAGTGCAGGAGCTCTCCCAGAGCTCCGGGGATGGTCCAACAGACTGTGACTGCAGCCTGCAGGTGGCCTGTCACCATAGATGCTAAGAGATTAAAAGGGTTTCTCAAATTTCATGGCAACATTCTCTTCCCTTCTGGAGCAACCAAACAGTTCTACGGATCAGAGAACTCAATTAAAACGCAAAGAAAACCACTCAGAATGATGACATGGGTTTGATCTGGCCTCCAGAGCCAAGGCTCTCAGGCAGCACCCTGCCATCATCTTTATGAAAATGAAGGAATCCAGTACGTCAAAAGCAGTCTGGAACACTCATCCTCACTCTGAGCAGCTGTTTTACCGTCTACCTCTTACTGTTTTTCACTAGCAAATATTTCTGTGACAAAGACGCTGCTCATCCACACGCCTAACGAATGGCTTGTCACAAAGATGCTCTTGTTTGCCTGCAAACATCTCTGTTGACTGCTCTTCCTTGGTGCCAGGAGGCCTCTCTCCAGCAGGCAGGCAGCAGGGACTGGTGACCAGCCGCACAGATGGCCCAGGCTGCAGGGAAACATGCATGAGGGATGCCATGAGCGAAGCGCTTTGCATCTTAGGAACACTTGTAAACAAAGGAGCTCCAGTGCTAAAAGAAATCAACTGCAACAAACAACACGGAGAGATCAAAGGAATATGCACCCAGGTGGCAACCCCTTCTTGCATACGATTTTATTTCCCTTTCCTCTCTTTTTTAGATGTAACTACATGTGACAATCTCCCAAGCAAAGAATTTCAGAGGCTTCTCTGCCTTTGTTTTCCCAGGTCTTTCAGAAGCTTCATCTCTTCTTTTCCCCATAAGTAGACTAAAGGCTGTGGTGCAGAGCTTTACATATGATTTGGAAATAAATAATGGATGATTGACTAAGCTGGTGACAGACTTTAGCAGCAGCAGCTGTGCGTGCTGGAGGCTGAGGGCAGCATGGGTATTCTCTTTCCAGCTGAATGGCGGCAGGCAGGAATCTCTTCTCCCATTCACAGGGACTCGGCACCATTTTCATCACAACCTGGTTTAGGTTCATCTGGGGAGTTGCAAGACTTCTGGTTTGCCTCTCCAGCTGTCCATAAGGACTTGGTGGGATGACTCTCCCACCACCACCAGTTCTGTCAAAGTCAGTGCATGGACAAGAAGTGTCCTGTTCACTAAAGTCTAGATGGCCTTTAAGAGTCCCTTCCAACTCAAATGATTCTATGATTCCATTCTATGATTTTGCTATTCAGATTTAAGACCTCATAGTGGCTGTAAAAGTTGTAATTGGTAAAAATCTAACCAACACCAGAAATGATACAGCAAATTCACACCCAGCTAGAACAGTGCAGCCATAAAGACAGGTGCTCTGCCTGCTCAGCTCACACTCTGTTCTTTACAGCACTGTCCGGAAATGTGAGGAATCTGCCCTATGTCTGCCTGTCAATTAATCACCACTTGGGCAGAGACAAACCACTGCAGCCAGGAGAAGGTCGGAGGATCTCATGGCTCTGTGCCCAGCATCTTTCTCCATATTTACGGTTTCACCCAGCAGCGCATCTCCCTCCTGCAAATGGGACACCACCAAGACAGTTCTTTTCAGGTAGGCTATGAGCAGGAAATTATGGTTTAGTGAGTCACAGATCCTAAAATACCACTATGAGGCACGTGGCTGCTGCAGAATAATAACAATAATAAAGCAATGTAAGCGTACACATTTGGAATGCGTGAGGAAATTCTCCATGTGTGGAGGAGGAGAGACAGGCACACCCAGGCACCTGCCAGCTCTGCTGCACCTAGGGACAAGCAGACAGACACACAGACAGACAATCAGCACACCCCAACCAACACACAACAAGACAGATAAGTGCTGCTGCGGACAAAACCTCACCAGCAGGCACGGGAGCTGACACTGACCAACACTGTGACCTCATTCCATGGCACACAGCTGAGGGCTACGAACCGGCCTTGTTTCATTTATCTGAATGCATGCCTCACCTCTCAGCACGGTGCACTGATGTGGTACACAGACCTGCTCTTTCTGGTGCTGTCAAGTTTTCAAGCTGGGTGTCAATAGAGGTGCTGATCATCCCCAAGAGCAACCAGTGTGGTGCTGCAATGTTCCTCAAGCATCTTGGTGCAACCAGTGCATTGCTCAGCTCCTCTTCAGGAGGACAGAGCTGATGGGCTACTCTGACCTTTGCTGCCTGACCTACACAAACCTGACTGCAGCTTTATGTCATCTGCGTGGGAGATCCAGTTGGACGACAAACAGCAAACAACCGAACACTGCTACTACCATCTATTTTGGGATTTATGCACTTGTGACATCCCTCTTCACAATCACTGCAATCTGGCAGAAAGACAGGTTGGACATTTCTGGAAGAATGACAGGATGGAAAACTCATCTGGGTGCTGAAGCGGCACTCAGGACTAAGCCTCAGCACAGCACACCAGTACAGTCCACACCAAGAGGAGAACTTGTTCTTCCCGTTATTCTGTGACCTCTTCAATCCCCACCAGCACCCACAGTGCAGTGAGCACTGCCAGACTTTTATGTAGGAGAAACTTCAGCTTTGCACAGCCTGCCTTAGCCACTAGCTGAAGAGCAGTTAACGAAGGAAGAAATCTCAAAGATTTCCTTAAAGACTAATGCACAGGAAGGAAGAGAAGGCAAGGTCCCCTCTGTTTCACAGCCCTGAGACTGTGCATGTTCATGGGCTCAGGCAAACCAACCCCAGATCTCAGCCATGTTGCTGCACCCTGCTAACAACTTGCTCCCTCCCCACTTCTGCACCGCTCAGACCCAAGGGACGCAGTGCCTGTGACATTCCCTCTTTCCCCCGGCAGTGTCACAGGTGACTCACAGTGTCCTTTTGATTCTCCTGAGCAGCAGTCAATATCGGTAAGATGAAACCTCTGGAATTCTGTGAACTTACCTTGAGCAATGTGACGAGCAGGAGGACAAAGCATTGTCCAGCAGGAACATTCCTTCCTTGATTTTTAGATCCTACACATCAATTCTATTCTGTTACTGCCTTCCTTGCCTCACTGGACTTCCCAACTTCCAGACCATGCACACTTGGAGTACAAGTGTCTCTCTTATCTTGTGATTGGCACGGGGTACCCGAGAACACTGAGCATCTGTTTGCAGGATGTGAGGCTTTATGGAGACAGGTCTGCCAGGGCACCTGGAAATCAGAGCGCATGAAATCAGCTAATCGTGGCTGAGTATCTCAGCTCTAATTTTCAAAATTATGCTTTTACCACAGCTACGGTGCTACCCTTTTCTCTGTGACACTCCCCGAGATGTCTGCACTCACGGCTGAAGCCATGACTGTGGTGAGGCCCAGAAGCCTGGCAGCCGCCCCAGAGTGCCATGCCCAAAGCACTGCCCGCTAAGCAGGAATCGCCCAGCCACGGGCTGCACACCCGCACCCACCTCCAGCACGGACCTGTCCACCAGCGCTGTGCCACGACGCTGCATGAATCTCACTGCGAGAATCCTGCCTCCATTTTGAAGCTTCCTTGTGGTTGCAGAGCTTGAACACACTGCCCTACACCTGCGCCTCCAACGTGGGAGGGTTACATGGGTGATGAAAACGCCTCTCCGTGTTTTCAACCATCTTCAGCTTTTACAGCATGAGGTGTGACCAGCAAAGCACCCTGGAGCCACGCTGCACCCAGAGGACACGGAGCTGCACGGCGCTCAGCCCACCTGTGCCGTACGTGCCTGGTGCTGATGGCCATGCGCTCACTGTGTGTGTGGGGAGCGCTCCCACAGATCCCCCAAACCTGGCAATGTCCTGCTTATCGGTGGGCCTCCACCCACTTGTCAAAAAATGGGTAAAATCCGATTCAGGAAAATTTAAGCCCCCCCGGGGGGGGGGGGGTGCCGGGGGCTGGGAAGCCGCCCGGACAAGACTTCAGCGCCTTCACGAAGAGGACGCAGCCGCCTTCTGCCCGGTGCCCCCAGAGAAGTGAGGGCTCACGCCCTAAGGGCGGCGGGACGGGAACGGCGAGAGCGGTGGGGATGGGGATGAGGATGAGGAGGGGACGGGAGGACGAGGCGGCTCCCGGGCTGAGAAGGGGCGCAGAGGCGAAGGGATCCGGGGTCGTCGGGCGGCCCCACGCCGCGCAGGACTCTCCTGGGGGGGGCGGCGGCGCCCGCTGAGGGCGGCCGGAGGTGGGGGCGGGCGGAGGCGGGCGCCCCGCGGGCGCGGAGAGGAGGAGGAGGAGCGGCGGCCGCCGGAGGATGGGAGCGAGCGGCGGAGCCGGGCAGCCGCGCGGGGGCACGGGCGGCGGCGGCGCGGCGGCGGCGGCGGGCGCCGCGGCATCGCCCGCGTAGGGCGGCGCGGGAGGCGGCTGCGCCGCGGCCATGGAGAGGGCGAGCCCGGCGGCGGGGAAGCTGAACGCCGGCGGCCGCGGGGCGGGCGATGGGCACGGCCCCGCGGGGGGCAGCCAGCCGCGGGCGGCGGCGGCGGGCGGCGCGGAGCCGGGCGAGCTGATCGGGCGGGCGCTGGATTTCAAGAGCGAAGGGGCGCAGTGCTACAAGGACAAGAAATTCCGGGAGGCCATCGGCAAGTACCACCGCGCCCTGCTGGAGCTCAAGGCGCTGCTGCTGAGCCAGGAGCCGGGCGGGCAGCGCCCTGCCAACGCCGCCGCGGGCGGGCTGAGCGAGGAGCAGCGGCAGGCGGTGGAGGCCATCGAGATCGACTGCTACAACAGCCTGGCAGGTCAGCGGGGAGCGGGGCACCGGGACCCCCGGCCGCGCGTCCCTTCCTCCGCGTCGTGCCCCGGCCCCGCCGCGCTTTCAGCGCGAGTTCGGCAGCTGGGCGCTGCTCACGGCTCCCCCGGCCCTCCCCGGGCTGCCGCAGGCCCCGGCGCTGGGAGAGTGGCGCCCGGAGCGCGGAACCGAGCCGAGGCGGTGCGCCGCTGCCCCGCAGCAGCGGGCGTCCTCCGGTCCGGTCCCCCCGCCGCAGCGCAAAGCCGGTCCTGTAAGCGGCGGCACGGCGGGGAGCCTCCCTCACCGCGACCGAGGCAAAGCAGGGGAAGGCATCGGGTGCTGCTGCAGTAGCTCCGAATAGCGCTGGGTACCAAAGGCGTTTTCTGGCCCCTTAGCTATAAAAGTTGAAAGCAAATATAGCGCTGGCTTTTCGCTAGGCGCCAGTCGCAGCTGCGGCCAGCAGACGTGGGCTCATCCCTCCCATCTGCTCGGGAGAGGTGCTGCGGGAAGATGGAGGGGAGGGCCAGGGATCGGCGCACTTTGAGCTCTGGTTCTGAAGTCCCCGCTGAGGAGCTGCACCCGTTTCTGCTCCCAGGAAACACATGGATGCTTTCTTTCCAAGCCCGAAAGCATCCCTAAAACAAAAACTTGTAGCTACATACATGGAGGGTAGGGAAGGTTTGTAACCTGGGTGAGGTGCGCAAAATGACAAAACTGATAAAGCTGTGCTGTTTTCAGAAGGATGAAGGGTCACTCACTACCCTTTATATCCTTGGGGAAAAAATGGCGAAATCAGGACACTGGTGTGTCAGCTGTCACCGCCGCCTGGCTCCTGGCTTTCTAGACACTTGGCGAGCTTTGGTTCCTGTTGTCCAGGGCTAAAAAAAGAGGCAGAATAAAGCAAACCGTGTTTGAAACATCAAGCCAGAACCTTCTCCTGTCTAATCCATGCCAATCTGTTATGCTCAGTGTGCGTTTTGGAATGTAGCAGTGGGGCACAATTTAGCCCCCATTTATCACATTTCCAGATATTCTTCCTTCAAAAGCCTGTTGAAATCGCGAGGAGGGAGAGGCAGGTGAGATTCCAGAGTGATAGCGTAATTGCACAGCTGTAATTTTGCCTCACAGAATTTCTGTTCACCGGCTTATTAAAACCCATTGTATGTGGCAGGGCTTGTTGAGATGAGTGGAGTTAGTTATCCAGAGCCCATCGTACTACGAACAATTCCGCACGGAGTGTTTGTGGGTTTGCAGATGTCCTCCCAGGAACACCTCTGCCTGCTGTCAGTGCCGAGGCACAGCGGGGACACGGCAGAAGGGCTGGGCTTACCCCAGCGGCACTTTGCTGCACGCACAAGTTCTGCTCGCTGGAGGTGTGCACAGTGCCTGCGGGGTCCTCCTGCAGGATGGTCGTTGTCCATTTATTTGCTGTTTCTGGTTTCTGCAGGGAATTTTTTTCAGTGCTGATTGTATTTGATTCTGTCAGTGGTAGCATTCTGACGTGAGAAACCTGCTCCATCTTTAGCCGAGATTTAGAACAGATTTCACCTAAATTTAACTGGTGTGAACACAAGAAGAGATGACAACAGTTAACCCTGGAGGTGCAGGCAGTGTTTTCCCTGGGGTAACATGGCAGCAGGTCAAGGTGCCCTTTTGCTCACAGCATTATTTGTTTTCGGTAGACGGACAGCAGAGAGCAGAGAGGGAGAATTTGTCCTGGAAACGCTGAGCAGGGTGTGCTGCACTGCCTGAAGGAAGTGCTCTTGTTGGAGAGGAGAGCGTGCAGCTGAACAAAATGCAGTGCTGCTCCTCCCAGCACAGCCCCTGAGCTCCCACTTAGCAGGGGGATCTGTGAATCAGTGTCTGAAGAGAAGGAGAGGGGTGGGAGGGAGCTCCTCCAGAACTGTCATAACAGTTGTACACCTTCCTAATAGAAACCTCACGAGGTGCGGCAGCGGGGCTGTATTCTGTAAGGGAGTGGTGCAGCAGGAGCCAGCGGATCCGCTGCACAGTGAGCTCCAGTGCCTGTTGGAGCAGCAGTTGGGGTTATTGGATGTGGGGAAGAGAGGAGACGCAGGGCGTTCTGCTTCTGAGCACTGACTGGGTGCCTCGAGCTGTTTTTAAAATAAATAAATCTGCATTGCATAGTGCAGAGAGCATAACAGCCATGCATGTTAATTCTAGAGAAGGCAGTTTTTCACTTAGCTCTGATTTGTACCCGATAGCATTAGCAGCTGTCATCTGAATGTCCTTATTATCTAGTTTCTTCAGCACCTCCACTCGCTCTCCAAGCTCAGCAGTTAGGAAGCCCACTTTGGTTTTGCGCTGTTGTTTGCACACGGCCCAGCACACATTCACCTGTCAGGGATGTTTTGCATGGTAAATATAGATGTGCACACCTAATTGCTTACTTAGAGCCAGACAGAAGAACACATTAGCTATGGTTATAATGCACTTAGCCACTTAGCCAAGTAAGTGGTTGAGAAATACACACCCTGAGGGGATTTGGGAGAATTGGATGGGTGAAGGTTGTGCCCACAAAGAGTACAATCGGGGTTGGTTTGTATTTTATGTGGGCCAACAGTAAACTGTTGACAGTGCATTTATTGCTTTGCAGAATGTGAAGTCACAGATTCACGTAGAGCACCTTCAACAGGCAGTTCCCATATTGCAGGGCAGGGCAGCTCATTCTTGCCTTTAATCAAAGCCCCAAAATATTTGGTGTATTTTCTCAAGTTTCTGCTTGCGAAGCTATGTGACACCCCCAAAACTAAGCTATTTAAGCCCATCACACAGGATTCCAAAACCTGCTGGTTTGTAAATTCCTGTGATTTATGTAAATTGCTGGCCTTTTCACTGCTAGCCATCAGTAGTACTGCTCACATTTCCTTCACAAAGCTATGAGCTGGGCCACATGGCTAGCCCCAGGAGTTTCACCTGAAAGAGACTCACCCCTCATTTGCACAACCCAGCTGAGAGCCCTTCATTTTGCCCTATGTCTGTCTGATAAATGTTACCAGATAGAAGGGCAGCAGCATGGTCAGAGCTCCCAGAAATCACTATGGTAGGCAAAGAAAAATCCTACTAACAGTGCACAGCCTTGCAGAATGAATGCAGGGCTGTGAGGCAAACAGTCATTTCTTTATGACTCAGTGATGGTCTCTGACCTTGAGGAAGTCAGTTGACCTCTTTTTGCTTCTCTCAGCCCATTTGAAAAATAAAGAACAGGAACCATGATCCAGTCCTGGTGGTGCATTCAACCGAGTTTTCCCAAGTCAGTGGTTTGTATTCTTTGAAAATAAAAATGAATGTAGGAACAATGCCTGCAGAAAAACAAGCTGGCCAAATACCACTCATGTCCCAGTCTCCTTTCCACTCATATAACATCTTGTGCGTAGTTGAAGCTAAAATGCCTTTTGAACCACAAGTAGGTAGAGAGCATCTACCTGCTACAAATGCAACCACTATCTCCATTAAATGCAGCAATAATTCATTCCAGCGTTACAGCCCGAAGGCTTCAGAGGATCTGCCCAAAAGGATCTCTGCAGAGAGGTGTAAGTCCCTGTTCTTCCAAAGCAGCAAAATGCACAGAGTAAGCATAGTTTTAAGCTTTGTTGTGAGGGAACTCTGCAGTGTGATAAGGAAACCTTTGTTGGTTTTCCCAAGCATGCAGAAATACTGGAGCTAATCTTGGCAGGAAAAGCAGAACCAGAGACAGAATGAAGGACGAGGAGTGATGCTGGGAGATGTGAACGTTCCATTCCGCCTCTCTGTGCTGACCAGTTGTATTAGCTTCACCAAACTTTCATTCTTTGAACCTCAGTGTATACGTCTGCATTGATGACCTCTTGGGAGTGCTGGAAGGCTTTGTTAATTACATGAATGTCAATTAAATCTGCATTGAAGTACGCTTATTTTAGTACAGGAGTCCAGTCAAGAGAGCACACGTAGCTGCAGAGTATTACAAAGCATAGCCATCCAGGTTGGGTCTCAGCCTGGACAGCAAGTACGGCCTTCAGAGTGTAGTCTCTGAGACAAGAGGCCTTAATCCAAGTGAAAATAGAACTGTGTATGAGAAAAGATGCTAAAACTTGTCCACGCTGACCACCCACTAAGACTCCTCAAAAGGAACCTCTACTAAAATCCCACTCCAGTATATAGCAGCTAACAAGTACAGACTCTACCAGGGCACATTGCTGGATGTGAAGTTTTTTTACATGCTGCATCAACAAAACAAAACAAAATAAAAAACCCAACCGCTTGGTAAGGATGCCATGCAGTAGGAAAAAGAGAGAACAGCAAATGTGAGAGGATGTGGTTGCATTTTCACTGAGGTGGGAGTTTCCTGATACTTTTAGTTTAGATGCATCTGCCCAACCAAAGCGATGGGAACGTCTGTTGTACAGGCCTGGCACATTCCTTGTTCCACATAGGTGCAGTCAAAGCAGAGAATGAATACAAGTGACTGTGAGGCATTTTAGTGATAGGCCTAAGCCCCAACATGTATTTAAATAAGTGAGATTTGAAGCCACTGCCATGAATTAGTCTGTACAAATCCTCTGTATTTACCTATTCCCTTTTATTTTGGAGAACAAAATTCTCCCTGCTCAGGGAAGAGTTTTGTGTTCATTGAGAGATGAATTGATTGAGGGATGGGAACTACTCTCAAATCTGAATATGTCTGACAGCACCTCTCTGTCAGGAGACGCATTTTACTCTCTATACGTCACTCTTCTTCCCAAGCCTTTTCAAAACTTGAGGCTGTGGTGGTGGCAGGTGTTTTTGCAGCTGCTTCTACCAGATGCCCAGTTGCCTTGTCCCATCTCATCTGATCTCATCACCTGATTGCCTGAAGCAAGGTGTTGTTAAAGTACAGAGCCCTATGCTAGACTGCCCTGAGGAGCTGCAGTTCTGGTGAGCTGAGACGGGTCCAAGGTTAATTGCAGCTCATCGCAGGAGGTGAAGCAGGAGGCATCGAAGAACCACAGAGCTTTTTCTGGAACACAGAGCAGTGGTTAATTTGTGTATCTAAAGACTACCAATTGCTCTTCTCCTTGAGGTGTGTGTTGGTATGCTTTCTGTGAAGTGTGTAGTAGCACCTCTTCCCAGTTTTACTCCATTCTCTTCTGAAATGCTGTCCTGGAGTTTCCTTCTTCAAGAGTCCCACGGTGAGCTGCCGTGAGTCACAGCCTCTTCCTCCTTGCCACATTTCTATCAGTGATGCTCTGGAGATGGTTCAGGTGATTCAATAAAGCCTCATGTGAAAACCAAAGCTGGTTCCCAAACTATTGCTAGATACATCCGTGAGCTCCATGGTTACCTTCTTTCCTGGGAGCTGGGCCACCTTTCCATGGTTCAGCAGGTAGAGCATCCTTCTTTTCCTCCTGTTCAGTTGAGCTGAGACCCAGAAATTTCTAACAACTCCAGACTTGCTTCTTCAGTCATTCTTCTAGAAATGCTTATCAGTTCAGCAGCACATCCCCATTGGTGTTCTGTGAGCAGAATGACTGATGCTCCAAGTATGGAGGGTCATCAGAAGATTTCATATTAGGATTTTAAGATGAGCTCTAACACCCAATAAAAGAGACTGCTTTAAGGAAAGAAATAGCAAAAGAAAAGGGTATAAATAAAATTGGAGGTCTAAGTGTTGCCAGGTCCCACTTTCTTCCTGACTCTGTGCCATTGTATAGAAAATAGCATGCAAAACTGTGTGAAACTGAGGAAACAAAATTTAAGAAAGAGGAACTACATAACAAGGTTTTAAGAAAATTTATTGGCTATTTATTTTCTTCTATGTTCTCTTACTTTGCAGGTGAGAAATTGTGATATAGAAGAAATGTATCTGTATATTATAGAATATATATATCTGTTTATTAATCTTGATTTCAGCTTACTCCAATAACCATACCAGTGACTGAAACTGAGGGTTAAAAATGTTTTGAAGAAGAGTCGATATTAACTATCATTAACTAAGAACTTGTCACAGGGCTGCTCTGGAATCTGTCTCCTTTTGTTCATTTCTGTACCGCATCTTGGATGGAAAACAGTAAACATAAGACATTGATAGATGAATGCAGGTAAATCTTCTTGTGGTGGCGTGGAGCATTTCTATTCCTTTTTTCTTTAACAAAGACATTGGAGTCAGTGCAGTTTCTGGAAGCATCGCTGGAATTGCCGGAGGTAGCTTCAGCTGGGGCAGGCTCACATGAGGTGGGGAGGAGGGAGGAAGGCATATGGCTGGCCCTGCTCCTGTACACCTGCCCATGCAGCTGTGTTGTGCTTGGCAGCTTTGGAAGGTGGGGCTGGAGCAGAGAGGTCCTACCTCAGCATAACCATTCTGAGATCAGGACCATGCTGGAAATAATCCTGAGACAATTCATGAAGGGAATTAGGCACAGTCACGTTTTCTCTCTACAATAACCCATGGCAGAAGGGACAGCTGGGAGCGATGATTTTATCTGTCATAGCTTGATGTGCCAGAGCTCATCTGTTATTATCCATAGGCAACAGCTAATGTCATGATCTTTACTTCAAAATACACTCTATTCTCCTCACTGTGAAATTCTTGACACACCATCACCCTGAGGCTTACAGACTGGATAGCACCATCTGCTTCTCCTTGGCTTTGTCCCGTGTACCCAGTTCTCCCATCACGTTTCTCAGCTCCGGAGTCGGGGCTGCTCACGCAGTCGGTGCCCTTCCCACTTGTGTCCTTCTGCTCGCCCTCCTGGTTACAACACACTTTTTGATCCCACAGACAAAGTTGTGTCCCTTTCCAGGCCCTGTCCCCATCTTGCCAGTGAGACTCTTGCCCTTTGTGTTCACAGATTCTGCCCCACAGCATCTTGATGCACTTGATTCCTCAAAGCTGATTTTACCTGTGGTATATTAGTTCAGGCCAGACCTTTTCTCCTTTCCTGGCTCCCTTTAAATCCCATCTCTGCTGTGAGACCTTCTCCAGTACATCCATTTTTGACAGGTAAAACCTCAGCCTTACTAAAGCAAGTACTTTTCTCACCACTGCTCTGCATTCTCTTTCTTACTTTAACAGGAGCACTGTCGCGTTTCCTTGCTGCCAGTTTAGGGGGCTGTCATGAAGATTGTTCTGCATCAACGGCAGCAGCACCTCCTTTCATATTGGAGTGGCAGCAGCAAAACTCTGCTAATCAAGCCGTCGATCTAGTTTCCTAGGAGCTGCTGGAAAGGAGCAGCCAGCGAAGAGCCACCAAACTAGTTTTCATCAGATTTTGATTCTGAAGCTCCTGTAATGCCCTGATTACAACTGTCAGTCTTCATGCCCCTAGTGTTACGCTGACCTGGCCACATCAGGGTTTAAATGGCTCATTTCCTACTTGAGGAAACTCAAGTGAGGTATCTACCTTGCCAGAAGTCATTTTGCTCTGTAAAGTAAGAGGGATGAAGGCCCACTTGGTAGAACCTGATCACACGGCGGTGGAGATTTACTACCTGCCTCATATATCTGTAAAGTTCAGCTTGACATGCATAGACTTAGCTTAGCTCAGCTTGATACATTTATCTTAGGTCCAGATTGAAAGACTTTGCTTTTTACTCCAGGCAGCAGAACTGTTTGCTGCTACCTGAAGCAGATGGAGGGGAGAGCAGAAAGTAAGTGCCTGTATATCCTTGTTCTGCACACTCCCCAGTGCGGTGTGTGGGAGAAGAAATTTACTCCTGAAAGCAAATTCAAGACAGAGGAGGTGTCTGGACTTGAAAATTTATGTTAGACCCTTAGCACTTCCTTTGGCTATTTCTGAGCTGGCGTGACTAACCAACTTCTACCTCCAGTGTGTTGTGCTATCCCTACAGTCACCATCTAACCCACTAATTCACCCTGACAGGAAAAACATCTTCATGATATACAGAACAATCTTTCAGCAAACTGCAGAGAAGAAGCTGTGAAAATTAGCATTCCTCCTCCTGCTCCCAGGGAGGCAGTCAACAGGAAGACCTGTGTTTCTTCCATTCTTTTAGGTAATAGGTGGACTCCTTGCAAAAACTGTAGCCTCTCCCAAAAGTGAACTCCTTGGGGAGGCCATCAGTTAATCTTGCAAAAGCAGAACTGTGAGAAAAGGGAGTCTCTTATTGTAGAATAATTGCCATAAGTCAGCACTAGCTATACCTATTGCTCTGCCACAGCTCCTTTTTTTTTTTTCGGCCTCTTATTTCCAGATGAACAAATGAGATCCTCCATCCCATGCCTCTAGCGATGATTCTCTCATCAAACAGCACAGTGCAGAGTTAAGCCTCAACTTCTTCTTCAGTCACCATATTTTTTTAATGCTAGCATAACTCAAATCCCAGATTACTGGCCTCTTGAATGATTTGCAGTGATTAATTGCTCAAGATGCAGTAGTGCATTCGTGTTGCAAAGAAACCAGAGCAGCGTAAGATCCTCACCTATACTGGAAGCACAAAGAAAATACACTCACTTTCCTTAATATGACCTCTGTCTATTGTGGTAGGGCTCAGACTGTGGCAGATCAGAATTTTTGCTCGTGGGGTGGAGGGTAAATTAATTTAATAGATGAATACGGAATAAATTTTTAAACTCAAGGCTGATTAACTTGAAGCACAGTGCCAGAAGTTATCGTGGAGCTAAAGAACCGAATAGGGTTAGAAAAGAAGGCTTAGACACAGAACTAATCAGAACATGCGATGCTATATTAGATAGGCTAAAAACTGTAAAGCAAATATTACATTTTCATGCTTGACAACCAGTGCTAAATGGTTTGGATTTGTGAATAAACTCCTGAGATTTTAATTTCCCTTTCTATGTCCGTGTCACGTAAATGACTCAGTCATCCTGTGACCAGGGAGCATATTCACATCCTTTTCCTCTTCAGCTGTTTCCACCTCATGAGCTCACAGATTCAAGCAGAAATTCTTGCCTGAAGTCCAAACAGCATGATTTTAAGTTTTGTATTACCAATCTCCATCCCAAATAAACTTAACACCATCCACCAGGTCACGTGGGTCTTTTTATACGAAATCATCATCCTTTTTACAATACCTTCCGACTTCACAGTGTCAGCAGAGCACTCCCACAAAAGCACAAAGGCATTCCACTAGTGACCTCTATTAACAGACCTATATGCATGTCAGCAGAACCCACATCAACTTGGTTAGCCATCATATAGTTCTCAGTATATCCTCATATCTCCTAGCAAAATCAAAACGGTACACGGTCAGGACAGAGAAGTGGATTACTGGCCTGGCTTAGTACAGTGATGTGGTGTCTGAAAACAAGCCCCTTACTTGGGGTGGAAGTTGCCCTGCATACACTTCTGACCAGACACACTCTACCTCATTCTTTCACTGCCAGCAGTGCATTGCTCAGGCATGGATTATGACAAGTTTGGGAACAATCTGGGATCTTTATCTGAAGCACTTTGCTACAACTTATATTAAAGAGCAGACATCTGATTAGAACACCAGCCAGTGCTCCTGCACAGTTCAAACCCTGGCTTTCTCAAGCAAATAATGCACTGAATCATCACTCTACTCTTTAGTTTATTCATTTTCAGCCTGATTTCCAAAGGAAATGAGTCATAAGCAAGCACGTTTGCTGTGGTTGACCTTAGTAACTTTCCAACCTGTCACCTAGCTGGCTTTGATGGAGTGGCAGTTATCTCAAATGTAGTACGTTTACATACAGTATAAACAGAGGGCAAGGAGGAGATGAGGACACTAGAGGCCCAACCACACAGAAAGGTGAAGCTTAACCTCAGCTTGCATTGGCAGGCAGAGCCCAGCCAGGTGGCACAGACCTGACAGAGCCAGCTGTGCTCACAAACACTTTTTTTTGTATATTTGTTCAGTGCAATTTTAAGGAAAATAAAGTTTTCAGAGCTTTGATTTTTACCTCTCACTCTTCACTTAGTTAGAAAACAGCTGACTTGGGCATCCTCTGCCTCTTATTGTATCTGTTCTTGTTCTCTCCATCCCTCCCTCAGAGGCCATAAAGACTGCTTTCTGTTTCGGAACCTCACTAAAATGCAAAGGCTTTGGGCTACACACGTAATTGGGTTATTATTTTAATGAAGGAAATGTTCCTCTCCCTTCAACCTCTCCTTCTTGCCAGTAAGTTTTCTCAGCTAGGGAGAGCTCAGGAGGGATAAAATTAAAAATAAAAAATAGAAATGTTCCGTCTCTATCAATTGTATGAAGGCTGCTCCAGAAGTAATGCCTTCTATTTTATTATGTTGGCCTATGATGTCAGAAGTGGATGTTGGTGGTATGGCAGTAGAGGTTGAAGCCTCCCTCCAGTATTCCATGACATGTTGTTGCCGTGTGACAGATGGCAGCAGAGGGGCAGTCTGACAAAATAGCAACTGACATGGAAGTGCGGATGAAGCAAAGGTGTGTCATTGAGTTCCTCCATGTGGAAAAAATGGCACCCACTGACATTCATTGATGCTTCCTGAACATTTATGGAGACCAAACTGTGAATGTGAGCACTGGTGCATTTCAGAAGTGGTGACAGCAAAAGATAAGACACGTTCCGGATGGCCATTCACAGCTGTCACACCATGAAATATAGAGTGTCTCAATCAGCTCATCTACATGAATTGGCAGATTATGGTTAGCGAACTGTGTACAGAGCTGAATATCTGCTTCAATGCATTGGAAATGATGCTGACAGCATTGGAATATCTCAAGGGTTGCACCAGGTGGGTCCCACATATGCTCACATGGGAACAGAAACATTTTCCTAGCTGTGATGCCATCATACCAGCTGTAAAACAGTGGGTCATTCCAGTGATGGAAGTTTTTATGAGCACAGCATGCAGGTTCTTGTCCATCAGTGGCAAAAATTCATAGGTAAAAGTAGTGACTACGTTGAAAAATAGTGTTTCATAGCATATTCTATTTCATAGAATTCACTTTAACAAACAGTGTTATTGTGCTCTCTGTATTTGTTGTAGCTTCCTTGGAAATAAATAGGAGTCATTACTTCCAGAGTGGCCTGCATAAATGGTCTGGAGACAAAAAGGTAGTGGCCTCAGACAGCCTGCTTCCCAGCCCTTCCTTAGCAGATTCTGCAATTGTCTGTTTCTCCATGTCCTGGGAGGTAAGGTAAGCTGTGGCTCAGCACCACAGGGCACAGCACACAGTTGTTGTGCAGCCACATCTCCCAGCCCTGCTATGGCACGGATGGAACATTAGCTCTCAGCCCAAATTAATTGTGCCACAGTAAGCTGAGCCTGAGGCAGCTGTGGCATGTGCAATTGTCAGCAACCTCATTTGAGATCCTTCAAGCTGCACCAGCTGCATTTCACACCCCTGCTGTCAGCTGTTTATTCAGCAAACCACACCTAGCAATGGAAGCTTTGCCCTGCAGCAGAGGTGTCTCAAGATCTATCAGTCCCTCCATAGATTCTCCCTACTTAAAGAAATATCCTCCTTGCCTCAGTGGGCTTGACAGAAGATCTTTCTCCTAAGGTCTTAATTTCATTACGTAGTAGTTCTTATAGTTTACTCTTAACAGTTGTAAAACATCTGATTGCACATGTTAGAGCCGGACAGCTGTTGAACTGCAGGCACTCATCAGATGGTTGTCATTGTCTGATATTGCTGATACCTGATAAAATCGTGTTTACTTTTCCCTTGTGAAAACACCCAAGAGACCAGATTCCTCCAGTGGGTGGCAATATCAACAGAAGGCCAAAGGAAGAAAGGATATAAAGACCACACAGCAGGGAGAGAGTAAAGCAATGCAAGGTGAAATACATGGAAAAACAAACAAGGAAGGAGTGATGAAATAAACAGCAACTCGAACAGCAGAACTGAAGGTCAGACATATCTAAAGTCATGTTGACTGGACTAAACCGGACTAGATGAGTCCTGATTCTAAAAAACAGAGACAGGTCAAGGATTACTAGATAAATATAAAGTCAGAGTGAAGGGAACCTCCAGGCAATTTAGCTGGGCAGATCAACAATAACAGCCCTGGCAAAAACAAACAAGGGATTCCCATCTCTCCTCATGTGGCTGCAGGAGAAAGAAGTACTTACAGAGATCATAGAATAAAGTGATCCAGGCGTTAAAAGCTGACTGAAGCTCTTGTCTAGGCATCAAAAGCTGAAAGTTCTTGTCCCACCAATGGTCCTCTAGGATCTTGCTCCTACATCTCCTGGCTGGGAAAATCAAAGGCAAGGAGATTAGAAGATGCGATATGAAGATGATCTCTGTTTTGGTTGAATAAGGATTTGCTGATTCACAACTGGGCATAGATTTTGGCTTCAGAAAACACTCCTTGTTTGCTTGACATCTAGTTTTAACTACTACCAGCTAGGAATTTTCAGGAAATCAGTGGTGTTAATTTGAAGGACTAGTAACTACAGGAACAGGTAGGTCAAAATACTCTTTTCAAAAAAAAGAAGCTATGAGGACCAGATGAAAAGTTGTCAGAAATCCTTTGCTTCCCAAAGGCTTGGCCCTTTGGAGGAGAACTTCTGTATTGTACTGCTGGATCTGTGACAAAAAAAACCCCAAAAAACAAACAAAAAAACCCCCCACATAAATTACCACAAATTTCAGAAGTATTTCAGAAGTAACCTAAGAATCATTTTGAAGTAATGAACATTTCTGAAGCTTTCTTGAAAATTCAAAAAGTCAGATATAGGAACTTTAACCCAAAACACATCAAAGGCAGAAGTCATTAATGCCTGCTGTTACGAAGTGCTTATGTATTCAAAAGTCTAGCTTGGAAGGTGTCACAGCAACCTCCTTCCATAGAACCTTCTGAATGAGTGGGCTACATGATGGCCATTGGGAGAAGCAAGTTTGTGCTCCAAGTGTGACAGCACAATCAGTAACCTGATTGCAGAACTGGACAGAAATCCATGCTCAAGCATGGTGGAAGGGTACAGGTAATGCATATTGCAGGTAACTTTTATACAAACTGTTCTTAAACACTTCCAAAGCTAAGATCCTCCACAACTTCTCTGAGCAGTCTATTAAAATGTTTATCTTTTCAGTATTGGAAATTCTTCCCAGAAAGAATCTTTCCTGCTAAAATGTAAGCCCTCTTCTTCTTGAATACAAGAAGAACTGATTGTATCCTGGTTACAACCTGCTTCACATGACAGGGCTTTTTTCTTCTTATACATGCGAACATTCTAAGACTGCTTTCCTTCACTGTCTTCTTTATGTCTTGTACTCTGTCTCTTCTGTACCAGTTATTATTACCGGTGTCCTACCGCAGTTCATATCCACATTTTCTTGCAAGACTGTTACAGAGAATTAAATACGTTACTCATTTTTCTTGCAGACTTCTTACACATGCTGGTGTGCATTTTTTTTCATTAATGGTATTGCCTTGTTGACTGATGTGATGTGGGTCACCCCCCAGATCAGTTTCTGCGGAACTGTCCTTCAAACAGTTGCTTTCCCCCATCCCAATGTGGGGTGTTTTGTTTTCTGCCTAATTTTATCACCTTTCACCAGCCCCTTCCAGATTGTATCTTGTTTTTATTCTGACATTGCTCCAGTCTGTAGGGAGGCTTTGGACTTCTAGCCCTGCCTTCCAATACACCCCAGCATCTTCTCAAATCTTGGTGTTATCTGAAAATTCACAAGGCATTCTGCAGTCTGTCATTTATATATGTAACAAAAACAGTAACAAAATTAAGTGTATTCATTTAGATGGCTCTCCTTCACTTTGCTTAAGAAAATGTCATTAGAATTTGCCATTTGACTAGTGTAAAAGCCAAGATGTGTAACATCCACTGTTTCTCCTTTATCTTCAAGATTGATCACCCTATCGCAGACTGAAATTAAACTGATTTGTTCTGACAGCTCACATTAGCTGTTACTTATCTCCTAGTTGTCAGCTCTGTGCTTTCCAAGCCCTTAGAAGGGATGGCGGTAGGCAGAGGCCTAGGGTGGGCTGCTAGCCACAAAAATCCTGATGCACCAGACTTAGCAGCTCCTTTGAGAGCTGCTAGATGCCTATTAGCGTGTATGATGGTGGAAACATTCTTTAGTCACAAAGGTCTCTATTCTGGATATACTCTTATACTGGTCCTTCTCCTGGAAGAGATAGGAAGTACTCCGGAGCAGCAGAGAACTGAAGAAAACCAGGCTCTGTGTTGAAAGGAAAGCATGGTCAAGAAAGCAGAAAGGGAAGGAACAATTGTCACCTGTCTATGAGTTGAGAGTCAGGCTAAGAAGAGGAAGGCAGCTTGGAAGAGGTGACTCTTTGGGCTCTCCAAGCATTTGTCGATCATTTAGCATGAATCCCTCCCTACAGAGAGAAACAGCCTGTCATACGGTTTGGATTTTAATTATCCACACATTTCTCTACAAGAAGAAACATTCGGGTATATTTAGGGCTTTGTGGTACCTGGAGATGAATAAATGAGAACCATAAGCTGTAAAGTTGTACTGTCATTCTTGTATTCCCTTCTCACGCCATGAAGGGTGTTCAGGAACTAGGAGTCAGCTGATCAGATTACTGCCAGACATTATCAAGCTGTCTATAATTAGTTTCTTATTGGTGAGAAGCCAGAAAATCCTCTTTGTTTGCAAGCTTGGACTATAGAGAAAAGAGAAATATTTAATGGAAGAGATTGTCTGGAAACTGTGGATTCTAATTAGCATCTCAGCCCTGTCGTGAAACTGTATGCAACATTTCTCTGAAAAAGATGCCGCTAAATATCCTCTTTGGAGGAACACTGGGTTGCATTCTTGAATGGCAAAGCTCACACGGGCTTGGTGCAAATATGGATGCCTAACAGCCTGCTCTGTTCTCTCAGCATAGCTTTCATACATCATACATCTTTCATGCCAGTCAGGATCAGAAGTTTTACACAGGTTAGAGATTGGGGCTGTGCCATCCACGTTGCTTGTGCAGCTTCACCTTCAAGATCACTTACTTAAATTTCAGAGAAGTCTGGATCAAAATAGTCCAGCAATCTAGATCAGTCAAGATCTTATTGGGCTGCACTCTGAAATTACAGTAGCTTAATTCCAAGGTTACCATCAATCTCAGATAACCCTTTACATTTAACCCTTTACAATACATCACCTTATGAAAGACGTTACCCAATGTTAGAATGTAATTATAATATAAATTACTAACACATGGCTGCAATTTTCAGTGTTATTTAGTAACAGTATCCTCTTTAATTCCTCCAGTGGACACGATACAGCCATGTACTTCTATGAACAATGGTTACACAGACTGCCACACACAAAGATGGATACATCCATCAGTGGCACAGTTAGAAGATTGCTGTCTGCTACAAAACATATTTGTTTCTTTTTTTAATCTGTTTTTTTAATCTGTTCTTTTTTTTTTTTTTCTCTAGTTATATTCCAATATTTTTTCTTCTTAAACACAAATCAAACCAAGGCTTATCACTGTCATGTTTTTCTGAGGAAGAGCATCGCCAAGATGCGGAGCCTTTTGAAGTAAGGGAAGTACTATGAGACTCTCATAGTCTTCCCTATTCAAGTTCTCTACACGATAGGAAGACAAAACCTGCTCAATGATACATCAAGGTCTTAATCATATGTCAGAACACAACCCTGAAGTGGTTATATTGAAGCATCAATCGCTTGTTTTCTAAAATAGAACAAGAATATGTTCCATCTCTCTGTGATTTAAACAGATTTTAAGTGAGCTGTTGGCTGCTATACTTAGGGTGAGATCATGTCAGAAAGTAAAGTATTTTGCTGGGAACGACACTGTGAGTTTGTGAAATACACATAGAGTTTGTAGTGGTTGCAATACCTAGCACTTGCTAAGACGTAATAATCCACGCTTAGGCTGTTAAACTCCAGTGGTAAAATCAAGAATAAATGCAGTAAAGAAGAAATGTCCATGTCAGGCTCGAGCAGTAATGGGTCAATTAGCTACTTCTCTCTGCTCTGCAGCCAGCCCAATTGATACTTGCTGGTTTGGTTTTTTTGTTAGTTTGTTTTGAATCAGTGAATGTTGTAGAGTAGTCATTTGTCCTGCTTGCTTCATTGTACACTCACCAGAGTGAACGAAATACACTGTCAGTGTTTTTTTTTGTTTGGTTTTGTTTGTTTTTCAGAAGTCAGATCTCAGTTTCCCTAGATTTTTAGTCTAAGGAGAGGAAAACAAGTCATTTGGATTCAGATTTCTCGTGTGGGTGTCTGATAGTGGTTCATCCACAGAACTGACTATTAGCTCTGCCATAGGACACCTGCTCTTGTCTCCAGGGGATATTTGCAAAGGCCAGAGTTCAGGCATTGCAGAATAGTTTCCCTCAGTGAGGACAGAGAACAGAAAAAGATGATTCAGAGCAAGAATGCACAGGTGCGTAATTTGTGTGCTAGAGGAGGTGCTGTCATGCAGGGAGACTAATCACCTGTGCCTGAATTGCAGCGATGTTAATGCTGCTCCTGGTACCCAGGCTATCTTGTCCTGTGCCTTTATATCCTCAGCACCTTGTCCCAAACTTACCTCCATTTCTGTGCCCAGCCTTTTCCTCCTCAGCAGAGTTCACTTACCTACCCGTACACCCCTTTCTCCACCCCAGCAGTTTTTCCTCCGGCCCCTCACAGCCCTCAGCCCCTGCCTCCTTGCCTCACCAGCATCAGTCTTTCTGTCTTTGTCCTAAGTAAGACAGTTTATCTCTGTTTAGTTTCCAGTTTCTGCAATTCTTTCTTCTCTTATTGGCTCACTGATAATGTTTCCTGCTCTCTAAGTTGCCAAATCCCTACTTTTTCCTAGACTGGATTGTGTCCAAGGTAGACAAAATATTAAAAAATTTGGGTACCAAAATCTAAGGCACCTCTGAGTACAATAAAGCCATACTCTTTTGGTTTTATTTTCAGAAAGTTATTGGTTGGCCAGCTCCATGATACCCCAGGCATAACAGAAGGCATCTGCTTGACACAAATGATATCTGCCAGATTTCAGATTGCAAAGCCAAATGATGAGAGGACATGAGACAAATCCAAAGAGACAGTCACCAGAGACCTTTAACAAGGGAAAAATAAGATGTGTTACCCTAATCTGCTTTTCAAAAATACCTAAACAGTTTTGGCTGACATTTCCCAAAAGCAGACATTACATACGGAATATTTTAGTACAAAAACCTACAAGAGCAACAAAGTTGTAGGTGATTCTCATCTACAATGGAAGCAATCAATCCAAGGCAGTGGTACCAGCAAACTGCAGACAGGGCTGGACTTTGTGAAATATGAAATGAAAGCCGAGACATTCCTGAAGGGCCAAATCATTTTCATTCCCTGGAAAAGCTGTGAATGGAATTCCTGTTTTGAGTAACACAATGCACTGAACTGAAGGAGCATGCCACAGGGTAGGGATACGCTAACACTGCACAGTCATTTGGCTTACTTTTCTGTAACATGGATAGGTCTTGAGCCTTATTGCAGCAGGAATTTGGCCACTGGGATAAAACTGGCTGGAGGAATGTTCTGGCATGCGGATATACCCTTTGGCAAAACTTTCCAGGTACACAAGGCTTTTCATATTGTTGTTCAAAATCTCCACGTTAAAACCCATATATCTCACTTGCAGACCTAGTTCTTGGCTCAGCCAAAATTAGAACTCAGAAGTTTGGGTTAAACAAAACTACCTGCATAACCTGCAGAGGTTTGCAAGTAGAAGAGGTTTCTCTGATGACATGCTAACCAGGAGCATTTTCACTTGAACTTCACTTTGAAGGCTCAGAGAACAGTGATAAGCTGAGAAAAGCTTTGTTTGGTTTTGCTTTAGCAAGCAGCTCCAGACTGTTCTTTATGCAGGCTATCAAAGAGAAGATGGAGTGAATTTATCAGTTTCTGTGTACTGATGCAAGTAGAAAACACAAGCTGTACAGTGTAGCAGACAAAGGTATAACAAAAGTCAGTGGTTAGGAGTTGAAGCTAAAGAACCCCCTGCCATGGACAGGGCTGTCACCCACCAGCTCAGGCTGCCCAGGCTCCCATCCAACCTGGCCTTGAACACCTTCAGGGATGGGGCACCACAGCTTCTCTGAGCAACCTGTTCCAGTGCCTCACCACACTGAGGAAAAAAAATTCCTCATAATATCTCATCCTAAAACTCCCTTATTTTAGTTTAAAACAGTTTCTCCTTGTCCTGTCACTATCAGTCAATGTACAGGTCAGCCTCCCTCCCACTTACAAGCTCTCTTCTAGGATTCTGTGATTCTCTTCAAGTACTGGAATATCATGACGAGGTCTCCCTGCAGCCTTTTCTTCTCCAGGCTGAACAATTCCAACTGCCTCAGCCTGTCTTTGTAGGAGAGGTGCTCCTTGACCATATTTGTGGCCCTCCTCTGGACTCACTCCAACAGCTGCGCATCTCTTTTGTGTTGGGGTCCCCACACCTGGACGTAGTACTCCAGCTGGGGCCTCAAAAAGGTAGAACAGAGGGGGACAACTCCCTCCCTCACCCTATAAACAACCCTTCTTTTGATGCATCTGACAATACTGTTGGCCTTCTGGGCTGCAAGTGCATACTGCTGGCTTGCATCAAGCTTTTCATCTATCAGAATCCCTAAGTCCTTCTCCACAAGGCTGCTCCCAGTCTGCACACACACATGGGATTGCACCAGCCCAAAGTAAAACACACTGCAACTGGTTTTATTAAATCTCCTTAGGTTCACATAGTTTTAGAAATTAGGAGTTAACTGTTGATCAAGCTGACTTGATAAATCAGGTACCAAATTGAGAATTATATCAAGTATGATGAACTAATCATACAGAGGGGAAGTGAAACATAATTTCTAGTAGCCTAACTTCTGAGCTGTGAGCTCAACTGATGCTGCTTTACAGTGGTGAGACCCACAGAAACTGAGTGACTACACCTGGGGGTTTGCATCTGCCCGTGAAGGGCACCTTTCTAATTGCCAAATTGCTACCAGAGACGGTGCTGTGTGGGACCAAGCCCGTTCACTTTCAAGAAAGCAGAAGGAGCCAGATAAACCTTTCTTGATGCAGTCTGTAAGTGAGCTCTGTTCCTCAGAAGGATTCACTGGGGGGCCTATTAAGAACAGGGAAGGAGAGTGAAGATGTGTTTTATGTGGTAAACAAACACTTCTAGCCAGAAATGCACGTCTGTTTAGGAAAAGGACATTTTCAAAACAATTTTCCCCTGACTGAATTATGCAGGAATACAAGGGTGCCATGTGTCTTCCATTTTTGAAAGCCGAACTACTAACAGACTCAATATTTGCATTGAATCACAATCCATTAAGGTCATTTCAGTGCACAAGAGCTAAAAGCACGCACCTCTAAATATTTATAAGTGAGGTTCTCCCTCCAGGTTCATTTACAACAGCCACTTCCAACGTTGGTGCTCCAAATGGCCATCTCCTCCAGCATAACAGTTTCCTGCACACCCATCTGCTCATTTTGTTCCGATAAACACGCATCTCTCCTGCTAGCCATGTGGTAATGACTTTTCCCAGCCATATGCACAGTTACTAACACTGCCTTGCAGAATCTTTACTGTGAACACGAGCCACAGAAAGAACCCAGCTAGATCTCTGGAAGCACATTTCAGCTTATCAATTAGCAGGATTTGGGGTAGTTTTCTTTTGAACTAATCCATGCAGCAAGTCCAATACAGAATTACTGAGTTAATGTGCATTGTCCATCTGCCTGTCATCTTCAGAGTAACTTCTATGATGATAGCTGGAAATACCAAGTAGTAAACAAACAGACTGAAATCCCCTATCTAGTTGCTCTACAAGGCAGTTTCCCAGGACGTGAAAGACTGGATTGGCAGTGAGCAGAAAGCTGCTGCCACTGCTGCTCATGCCACTGGGCAGCAGACAAACAAAGCAATCCAGTTTCCAGGGCTGTGAAGCCAGCAGTAAATTTACAATGTCTTTTTTTTTTTTTAATAGCTTCAAAAAAAATAAAGGAGAATAAAGCACAGTCATTTCAAGCTCCATTAGAAATAGAGTGAGAAAAATCAATGTTTGACAAATAGGAAGGGACAAATTCCAGATAAGGAAATGCTACCAAGCTTTTAGAAAGGTATGCTTGTTTGTTTTTTTTTAAACTGGCAATCATTAGCAAGCAGTCAGATGCTTTTGTAATACCTATGCACTTCAGTGTCAGGAACTTCTAAAGGACATTGAAAGTCCATCACGAAAGCAAATGGGTCAGAGATCTAACTAGTAAATAATGTGCCACTTGGCCAAACAGACCAGCAGTGGGGCAAGTTTAGCACTTCTTGCTCAGTGCATCTGTACCATAGACTCTCTACAGGTAAAAGGTTGTTTATAATCATTTCCAGTTAGCTATTTAAACCTCAAGCTATTTAAACCTCAAATGTATACTTGGGTTAGGAGTGCATTCCATCCACATTAACTGATGATAGGCTCAGACTAATCAAGGCCGGAATGAATCTCTGGAAATCATCTAGGCACTCTCCTGTCCATGGAATATAAAGTGAGTTACAGAGAAGGTGCAGGGCTTACTTAAGGGGTGCAGCAGAAGGGAGAACTGTGTCATTTTTCTGATCTAACATTGAATTATTTCAGCCACAGTTACTATGCAAAAAATGAAGTCTGGCTGTTTGTTGGTGACTGTGAACAGTGATGACTTGGATTTCCAGGAGCGGTGCCTCTCCTTGCCAGAGAGGCACTGAGTAACACCACCTGTTAGGGGAAATTTCTCCCCATGGCCTGGCACTTGACATTGCCAGCCTCTGAACTGATCCTTGCAGCAGCATCCTGCCTTCCCTCCCCTTCTCTTCCTCCACAGATTGTGTCATTCCCAAACTTGCCTTGGGTTATAGCACCAGAAGAGCTTGTGGACATAACTTTCTTCATTTCCTGTAGATGTGTGGCTTCAGTGTGTCCTGCTCTCATTGGTGTTCCCTGAGACCATCTTAATGCCCAGTAAGCCAAAAGAAGCTGAGCCCAGAGTGAGCGCTAGAGTAAGCCCAGAGTGGCAATCAGCATGCCATCTGTAAAGCATGTCCCTGGGATCACCCCCTAGTTGTGGGAAACTCACTGTGGGGATTTTCCTCGGCTCCTTGAGATTTCTGCAGCAATTGCCCTTCAGCACTGAGCTCTCAGCAGGCTGTTTCCTCACCATTGTTTGCCTTTCCTTTAGGAAGTCAGGAGAACTGACCTCTTGTGCTGAACCTCTGTTGCAGTACTTAGCAAAAAGCACGCAGCCTAGCACATTTTTTCCCTGCATTATAGCTCCAGGTGTATAGCTTTACTAACAGCACACTCCAACAGAGCAGGGCCCCTCATTGATTCCTACAGAAAAACACTATATAAGACCTCCTGCATAAAAGACAATACATTATAAATTCAGCATCCTTGAACCGCTAAGACCAATACCTAATCTAATTTAGTTCCTTTTTCTCCCTCTTGTCAGATAATTATTTTTTGACCTCCTTTTCTGTACTGTTCCAAGCCCCATTCCTCAAATGAGAAATGATTCTACTCCAGGCTAAGTCAGTCACTACCACAAGATCACGTGGAGCTCTGGCTCCAGGGGGACGTTTATGTTCTTGCTCTCCCCCTGAAACCCCAGAACAAACAATTTAATCGGTCTGAAATTGCAAAAATAGAAGCATTGGTATTTAAATGGCGAACAATTGGATTTGGCAAACAATGTGTATGACTGCACCCTTTCTGAATCACGAGTCTGAGTCACTGCCCTCACCTAGGCTACTCTTTTTGCCTGTGCAGATTGCAGGAGCAGAAATGCAGCAGTAACACTTCCTGCTCTCTCTTGCTCTCTCCCCTTGCCCTGCAGCCTGCCTGCTCCAGGCCGAGCTGGTGAACTATGAGCGTGTCAAGGAGTACTGCCTGAAGGTGCTGCAGAAAGAAGGCGAGAACTTCAAGGCACTCTACCGGTCGGGAGTTGCATTTTACCACCTGGGTGACTACAACAAGGCACTCTACTACTTGAAAGAGGCAAGATCCCGCCAGCCAACAGGTATGGGAAGGAGGAAAGTGACTTTACATCGAGTTCCTTTGCATTTCTTTTCACAAGACTAAGCCCCTATCTGATTTTATTGATTTCCACAGGGATGGACACAACTCACTTTATCCTTAGCCTTACTTCAAGGATTCTCCCCTTGGGCAGCAAGTTTGCATTGAGTGTCTAAAGACATTAGCTGTGGGCTACTGCAGAGGCTACAGCACAGGCTGGAAGGTACCAGTGCTGCTGGAATGCCATCTTTGTGCAGAAGCAGGATAGGGAAGAATTCATCCCAACCAAAACGTTTTATGAATATGAGAACAAACTTTTTCAGTTTAGCAAAACCAGAAGACTATTTGCAGTCCCAACAACTATGCCTCCCAGCTCCTCTATAGAGGAGCAGTATTTTTCTCTGCTCAGACAGACATTAACTCTAAAAGCATTCATTGGGATGCTTCAACTTGTGCTGTGAAATCAGTCTCATATTTGTTCAAGTATCTGTCATCCACACATCCGAAACCAAAATAATTAATTTGGGAAGCAAAGTGATTATATACCCAAGCAGCCTAAGCTAGTCAGCCCAGCCATCTGTATGTCTACCTACCTGAAATCAGAAGGAGGCAGAGGGCCACAGTGCAGAGATAGTGCTTTTATTTTTCAAAGACCACCTGATACTGAGATAAAAAACACAGTTGTTCAAACCATTTTGGTGAAAAGAAATAAATTTTGCAAGACTTGGAGGAAAATTAAAGGACCACAAGAAAGTCAAACAGAAGCCACGTGGAAGGAAAACCCCAGACAGCAGCTCCCTCCCACACCTGTGAGCACAGAGTGAAAGCTGGGTGTGGAATAGGAGTGAGTACAGTGGTGCTGGTGTGCCTTGAGCTAGAGGAGGCAACAGAGGTAGTCAGAGCTGACTGCGTGCATTGTCCTGGTCCTGCTGGGCTCCTGCAGCAACAGTGTCCTGGAGGAGCACTGGGATCCCACTCCCCTTCCACCTCCTGTACAGGCACCCAGTCCCATCTGCCGTGCTTGGCCCCAGGCTCTGGGCAGTCTGACAGCACAGCTGCGCACCCCGCACTGCTGAGCAAATGTGCTTAAAAGCTCAGTTTAGCCTATTTACAGTGTGCCCTTCTGCTTTCAGCCCATGCCAGAACCAGCAAATAGGGAAGCCTGTTTAAAGAAAAACAGAGGAAAATAAGAAGTTTATCAGAACCTCAAGGTTAAGATAGGCTCAGATGTGAAAAAGCCTTTCTAGCTGAAACACTTTTTAAAATCTGTATTGTTGTTCTTTTTTTTCCCCTCTCAGGAATACTATTTATTTGGTATCCATTCCTGAATGAAAAACTAATGTATTCAACAGCAACAGCTTCAAATACCACTACCTGCTGCAGAGGCATAACAGAAACTGTCCCCAAAGACCCTTAACGTATACAAAAAAACAGTTCTGGCTTTCAGCATCAGACTCTTCCCTTTTACTGTCAGACTATCTGAGGTCATTGTTGCACTGTTTTATTTATGATTATTGAGAACTTGCAGGGTATTCGAGGGAAAGAAATGAATACTTCTTTAAGTAAGAATGGATGTGGCTGTTACAGCAGTAGGAACCAGGTGATGCTATCAAGAAGTGTTACTACGTGACCTGGAGTAAATCAGAGTCTCCACTTTCAGTGTCTCCATCTGCAAAATGTGATCATTTCTTTTGTCTGAGGTTTCACCAAGCTTGCTGGTAAAGCACATGACTCATTACAGTCATGTTCTGCCTTTTTTTTTTTCCCCCTTCTCTCTCTAATAGGACTGTTTTTGGCAGAAATAACAGTCAGTCTCTGCAGTGGGGGCAATTTTAAATGGCAAAGAAGAATTAGTAGATGGTTTTACAGGTCTGTCAGCATAGTAGATCCCTTATAGCTGTTTATTGTCCACCAATAGCGAGAGCTGGGTTGGTTCTGATTTCTTATGCTACCTCCAAACAAAAAGAAAAACATACAAAAGCAGAATGAAATAGTACAAGATTACTGTATAACAATTCTTACTAAGAAACTGCTTGGAAAGAGAGAAGAAAGCCACTGCTAAGCTGTGCAGAACACCCTTCCATAAACCGGTGCCCAGAAACTGTACATCACAAAGCTGAACTTTGATGTAACAGACTTCGCATACACCTTATCTTCAAGCTGTGTTCAACTTCTTCCCTTCCATCTGGTCACACCATCAAGGTGACCACTGGCCAGGAATGCAAAGGGACCATGGGTTGGCCTGAGAACACCAGACACAGTGCTCTGGCCAGAGGGCCTGTACATCAGACCAGCTTCCCATGCTATACAGGAATTGGCTTTAATGCTCAGGACTCCGATCCTGGGAGCAAAGGTCTAGGCCACAGCACCTGCCCCGGTGGCACGTGACCAGCCCCAAAGCTACAGGGAGAAGCAACAAAGCAAAAAAGCCATAGGAACAGCCTGAGAGTCATGAGATAAACTCCTCCTCCATCACCATCTTTCAGCATGGCCTGACCAGTCCCAGACTGCCCTTACCTGTTACTTACACATCAGTACTTCCTCACTGAGAAGCACCAAAACCCTCTGCTCATTAACTTTTAGTTTTGAAAGACTGCATATGGAGCTAGAGTAGCACAGTATTATTTAAAGGAAAAGACAAGGCTCCATTTTTTCCCACAAGCAAAGCGCTACTCATTACTCCTCTCTAGCAAAGCAACAGCTCTCAAAGGAAAAACAAAACACATCTCCACCTGCCAGCAGATTTTTTTTTTAGCTATCTTGCAATTAGACTTTCTCCTGCCCCCTGTCAGCTGCACCTTATTTTGCCCATGGCTCTCTATGCCTGTTGCAATCTTCTGGGTGAGTGAAGCTGTGCTGGCCTCTGTGCAGCCCAACAAAGAGGATGGTTACCTTTGTGATAAGCTATCAGGTGCTAGAAGGGAAGAGCAGGCAGAGTAAAAGGAGGCCAAATACTCAGGACTACCCCCTCAGCTGAACTGCTCCACTTCTGGAAGCTGTGCAACTGAAATTAATTCTGCTCTTTTTAAAAGGCTGCTTTAAAATTGATTAGGCTGGTATGGAGTGCTGCTGCTCCTTGTCTAACACAAGTGACAGCAGAACTCCTTGCTTCACTAAGGTTCCCTGAATAGGACAGGTAGCTAAATCACTGAATTCTATCCCCTGAACTGACTTGGGTGATGCTGCTAAGCCTGCAGAAGGCTTAGCCCACAGCCCCACCTCACCAGAGGTGGCTTGGAAAGTCACAACAGCATTGCTGCAGCATGCGGAGAGCTCTGTGTAAAGAGGGACTGAACCACCTCCCATGGCTTCCACTTGAGCTGAGGGGCACAATAGAGGGGTCTGCCTCTCAATTTTAAAGGAAATTTTGCACCCACAACTCCTTCAGTGGGTGCAATACCTGCACTTGCTAGCAACTGGCACAATACCAGTAATGTGCTCATCTCTTTGGAAGCTCAAGCACTTCTCCTTTCCCAGCTGGTGTGGGGCATGTTGCTGTTTGGATGAGGAAGAGATGAGATCGCTCTCTCACTGTGGGCAGAGCAGATGCACTGTGCTTCAGATTGATTTCTGAAGCTGCAATAACTTAAAATGGACAAAGCTGGCCCTGGTTGGCCCTCTGAGTATAGCTGTGAGCAAAGAGCATTTTTAAATTAATACATAAGTGAAAGCAGTTATTTTTTATGCTTGCTTGCTTCTGATGTCACACACCATTTGCTCCTATGTGGATGCCAGGCTCTTGTGATAGTAAATCAATGTGATTGGAGATAGGAGTGACCTTGGCTGCAGAAGCATGAAGTGTTTTTGGAGACATGTTTGTGCAAATTAACCTGTGCCTTGAGTGAATGGCAAAACTTGTGTGTTGTATGCACTGTGCTTGTGCAACGAAATACTGCAAGGAAAAAGATAACTTACCACTTGCACAGGGATCTCACAGCTCTCTACACAGACAAAACAATGTTTCTATGCCTGTTTGGTTTGAGGATTTGGTTCAGAGCCCCTTCCCACTGGAGCTCTTCCTGCAGGCAGTGCCGGAGCCCAGGAACAGGAGCTGCACCACAGATGAGAGGTGTGGTGTGTTTGTCTTTCACAGGAAGTTGTAACCTCTCTGCATGTATGTGTGTGCTCTTTCCCTGCAGATACCAATGTCATACGATATATCCAGCTGACAGAGATGAAGCTCAGCAGATGTTCCCAGAGAGAGAAAGAAGCCTTGTGAAAATGAAGCCGCTTCAGCTGAAGTGCCCAAAGGGGAACATTTCCTTCCCAGAAGCCCATTTGGTGGATTTTCTTGTTTGCTCTGCCTCATCCCCATCTCCTCATCCACCCACTCTCCCTTGCTCTTCATTCAATCTTGGTTTTGAAAAAAGAGACTCAGATGCTGGGTATGGCTGCAGCAATTACCATTGCCAACCACAGTAATACCCCTTCCCCATGGCAGGAGAGCACAATGGCTACAGCCAGCCTTGTTCCAAGACAGTGTCACACACCTGGAGGAGGCCACGTGAGGGGACCTCCCTGGTCCCAAGCTGACTGCTACTACCTGTAGGGAAGCAACCCCCAGACAACTCCTTCCTGACCAGACAAGCTGGAGAAAAACAGTTTCTACTCAAGTGATCGATGGAGCTTAGAAGAGCTAAGAAACCAAGAGACCACTGGTGATTTCACAGGGGACAGCAAATGCCTTTTTACCATCAGCTCCCCCTGCCTGCTTCTCCAGTGTGTGCTATCAGTCTCCATTGAGAGCTCACGTGCTCCCAATCCAATTCCAGTGAAACTGTTTCTAGACATCCTCTTAATGAAAGCACAGAGCACCCTACAATACCCCCAAAGCTGTCCCAGTGCCAGAGGAGAAGGTTGTGGGGTACCACAGAAGGCTGAACAGACTGTCAAAGTGTGGTGTACAGTATGAGGGAAAAACTGTGAAATAATTCATTAAAGGCAAATAAAAATTATTAATAGGCAACAAGTCCAGGCATTCCTTTTAGAAGGGACTTGTGGGTTTCCCGTATCCAGACAGGCAACATCATCTGGTGGGGTTTGTGTAGGGTGGGGGACAGGGACGTCTCCATTCGTGTACCAGCTCTGCCAATGCCTTGCTGTGTGGTCTTGGGCAAGTCACTTAGCCTCTCTGTGCCTCAGTTTCCCCATCTGTACACTGGGGATAATAATACTTCCCTACCTCGCAGGGGTGTTGTGAGGATTTACTAGTTCATGTTTGTAAGTATAGTGATGTACAGTGCTAAGTGTTACTAGTACATTGGATTGAGGTCTTGACTCTCCCACCTTGTGTTGGTGCTTCCTGTGTCCTCTTTTTTTCTTTTTTAGCAGAACATGGTGCCAACAAACAGGGCACGACCAACAGCTTTGGAAGCCATTTCAGCAGCCCAAAGGGTCTTTCAGACCTACTGCGGCAGTCTGATCACTTCTGTGATTTCAGGCTCCCTGACTCAAGGGTTCTTTCCTGGAACTGCCAGTAATGGGATCAGTAAGTGCCACACACACATCTCCAATGGGGCTGCCCCACCACACTGGGCCATGGGGAATCACTCCCAGCTACAGTGTGAACATGTGGTCTCATCCAGTGGTGGTCAGTGCAGTGTGTGTGCCCCAAGATAGCCCGCTCAGCATTTAGATGAAGTGTACAAACTGAAACACAGAAAGCAGAAATCTGAACACACCAAGTTTTGTTGAGTGCTGCGTGCTCTGGTCCCATTGGATGTGGTATTTGCAAACAGTGGGCTATATCTCACATTCCAGCAGCAGTATCTTGCGACAGTTTTTTTCCAGCCAAAACTTGGAAGAGTTACTAGAGAAACATCAAGGGAAAAGGCAAATCTGTACCACTGTCTCTGAAAAAAACAAAGCTATGTTCTTTAGATCAGGGATACATCCAGCCCACACTGCGGGTGAGGAAGAGACTGTCTTAGAATGACATATAAGCCTCTGATGGACCTACGTCAGTTGTGTGAAACTTAATACTTTGGATGGCACCAGAAGTTCATGTTTCTCAAGTGGGTGGTGGAAAGCAGCTCCTTCCCAAAATCAGGAATGCTGTGTGCAGCAACTGTGAAGGAAAGTGCTGTGTACTTGGGACAGCATCATCACTCTCTTTAGATAGCCTACGGCTCATACATCTCTGCCAGAAATAGCAAGCGCCTCTGCCCACCACTACCCATGTCTAAGCAGCTGCTGCTAGGACAACCATGGGTTTAAAGGCAGAGGACAAATGAGAGGCATTCTGTAAATTGTTGTTAACTAGAAAAAGAAGTTTAGGCAGAACTGTGCTTGGGTGCCTGTTTTACATGGTACTGTGTGAAATAGATAAAAAGATGCATGCAGTTCTCCATATCCTGTACACATTATGATGTACAGCAAGTGAAAATAGAGGTGACTTCCCTGTACTTCATTTTGCTCTTAACAATTCACACCACAGCTGCATGTTGCCCTTTACTAGAATTGAAACAAGGATTCACCCTGTAGGCCACGCGCAAGGAGAGGACACCACCTACCAGCCTCTGCCCCAGGAGAGTGCAGGCAAGCAGAAGCAGGCTTCTCTCTCATGACCTTAATAAAAAAGGAAAGCCATTTTCCACTCATTGGAGATGTAGGCCCACGGCCCTGTTACTTTGTCTAGTAATAGTTTTAGCCCTTGCAACGGCTTCCAGTAACCAACGTTACCAGAGCTGTATAAAAGGAGCATAGCCCTTAGTGCTCAACATCTTTCTCTCCAGGTGCACGGTGAACTATGGGGGAAAGTGGGAAGTTTGTGAATGTGCATATGAAAAAGATCTCTAAGAGCCTCCAGACACTACTTAACAAGTTACTTTCTTCAGAAAAGAGTTGTTCTTACATACCTTGGCACTCAGGGTACCTCCATCACACGAGAAGCTAAAAGAAGGAAAATACCAGAGAGAAAAGAGAGCCGGAGACTGTTTCGCAGATAAGTAGCATCTGTGTTTCTACTGTAACACAAAGCCCAGGAGCAAGATGCACAGAAGTCCATGTGGAAGTTCTGAACACAGGAAAGAAAGAGAGCAGCAATGCCCCCAAAGCCACACAGCTCTTCCCACAGCCACGTGCTCTGCCTTGCGATATCAAACAATCCAGTACAGTTTACAGTCTAACTGGAAAGATGTGCAGATACATCACTACCTCTACCTATGTCTGCATGTGTCAGGGGAGTGGGGAAGAGCCTTGAAGAATTCCTAAGAGGCTTTGTCTTCTGCAGAGAGAGAAGACATATTGGAGTTCCAGCACACTAAGAGGTTCTTCAGCTCTAGAGGAGCAAGGCCATAAAATACTAAGTTGCTTCTGGCAACTGCTGAACTTAAGAATATCCAAGGAGAAAGTTGTGGTTTTGTCCAAGAGCTGTTCATCAGGAAATGAAAGAGTGAAATAAAAATTGGATGTTAAGGGAAGAAGCTGCTATTAAGCCCCCAAAACAGAGGGCTCCATGTGTCCAACAAAATCTTCAGAGCCCATAGTTACTTTTTTTTACAACAAGCAGTACTTGCCAGCTGCTGAGATATCTGCAAATCCAAATCCCACCCCCATTACCCACTCACTGCTTTCAGCAATTGGTTACACCATGAAAAGACAATCTCTGTTGGAGCTGTTCGTGTCCACTACAGGTCAGTAGTGTTTTTATACTGAGCAGTCAAACAGCAATGTGAGAATACAAATCTTGAAAGCCAAAATAAGCAAACAACGTTCATCTGGGTGGTATAGGCAGGGCCTCAATGTACAGTATACAGAAGAATGAACACAGGCCCATCCAAGTATCCAGCACAGTTAAATTGTCTCCAGTGTAATTGGAAGTCCATTCACCCATCACATATGAAAACAGCCGGAACAAAATGACATGGCAGATATCTGGCAGAGCAGGAGGAAGGCTGAGAGCAAGCAAGAACTGGGGTTGAAACGAGAGAGGGCTGAGCCAATTATGAGATGCAAACTAGAAGCCAAATACAGGTTCATGGGCAGAATGAGAATTAAAGCAGGAAAAAAGTGACCAAAGGCTTAGCCATGCTATTTGAAGGTAATAACAAGACTTAGTTTTAATTGGCAAGATGCACAACAGGAAAAAGGACAGACAGATTAGACTTGATTTTCCAGCTGGAGGGGGCAACAGAGAGGCGGGCTTCCTTCCTCCAGCACAATCATTTATGAAAGTGTGAGGAGATGACAAACACATGCTGGCTGCAGACTTTTTCCAAATACATGTCAATCCCTGCAGCTGGAAAAAGTGACATGGACAGGACAAAAGTCTTTGTTTAAGAATGATCAGTTTTCAGAATTGATGGGTAGGCAAAGATCTGGCTATTCGTGCTTGCTGGAAAATCAGGAGCCCGGAAATTGAAGATGACATTGAGCACAGAGCAACCCCTTTAGCAGTGCATCTCCATTTCACTTTCCAATAATTTCATCTGTGTGAATGTTTTCCCTAGAATTCAGCCCAGCAGACTAACAAGTAGCTGCGTTCTTTGTGTGGTTCATGTGGGATCTTCAGGGGCTTGGTCTGCCTTGTTTTCTTTATCCTTCCTTTATGTTCAAACCCTTGATTGTACCCTGCCTTTTCTATTTTAGAGGAAGGAGAAATGGAAGGGTATTTGGTGTGGCAAAGGGAAAACCACACCAAATACACACAGAACATGTATACTCCTCTTCTCTGCTTGTTTGCTCACTTTTGCTTATGCACCCTGAAGCACACTGGTGTTCCTCCTGAGCTTCATGCTCCGCAAAGCAGTTGAGAGGTTTGGACAGGGGCTATTTAAATAAGGAACCACAGTGGTATGCCACCCAGATGGGACGCTTAGGAGGGTGCAGTTAATGAACAGGTTCCTTAATTCTATTCATGGATTTGCATAAACAATTAACAGGACTTTGTATTGCTGCAGCTGGTATGAGATTTCCAGAGGTTGTTCTGAGTAGTTCTTATAGGATCTTCAGGTGCTAACTGCTGCAGGCTATGCTACCACACCAGCAGCCTCCTTGCTGCCTCTGTAGGTGATGAAAAGACAAGACACCTCCCTCAGCTACAGCTTAGGGAAGGTAAATTCATAGATACTAGATAAGAACATAAGAGGAAACCTGTGTCAACTTATGACTTTGAAGCAGTTAGCAGCCTGTTAGGTGGAAAGGGGTGTAAGTGGTCTCTGGGAGGTAGGGAGAGGATAAGATTCCTTTTTGTTTCCCAGAGACACATTTTCCTTTGTCATAACAAAGGGCCAGCTCAAAATCATTCAGCCTAGGAAGCTGTGCCTACAGCAACTGCTTCCAGCAGTAGTTATGATGGAGAATCAGGAAATGAATAGATTTGGTACTGCCCAGGAAACTGTCTTGTTACCCCAGCTTCGTGCTCACTCATTATCCTATGGAAAACATCTGTTGTGCTACAAGGACAGATAAGAGGACAAGAGGGAGGAGAGGAAATAAGGCAGGATGGAAAGAAACACAATACACCTCTCTCAGTTTTCCTAGCAAAACTGTATAGCAGCAAATACACTGAATGGACTCCAATAGACTGATGTAGGAATGGGTTTAACAAGTTGACCTATTCACAGAAAGGGGGAACAGGAGACTGCCCTTCCAAATATTCCCCTCTGCTCTGCAGTGAGCAGCATGTGCCTGGGCTACCTCTGCCGGGCATTGGTTCTCCTGCCCCACAGCCTCCTGCCTGCACCATCGCCTCCAGCTTTCTCCACAACCTCTTGTCAGCCCTCTGGCCTCCAGTCTTCCCTGTTCACCATAGCTACATCATAGTACAAGCCTGAGAGCAGATAGATTTTGGCAGAATGACTGGTCATGTTAGGTGGGGAAAATGCTGTAGCTGTAGCTGCAAGGCCAATGTGCTGCACTATCCAGCTGTAGCAGGGGAGAACAAAGCTGCCTTGCCAGCCTGGCGTCACAGGCCCTACCCACAGCTTTTCTCCTTCCTTCATTGCCAGCCCAGTTTTATAAATAGCTGTGGCTCCACAATAACTAACTTATACAACTTTTTTCCTCCTTCCAGAGGGCTCCCCTCCGCTCCTTTTGTCTGCTGGGGCGTGTGAGCCTCTGCCAGCTGGTAGCTGCCTCTGGCAACAGCCCATTGCTGGTGAGGAAATAATACACAGCAGAGCCAGCTGGAACTGGGGAGAGAATTAAGGAAGGAGAAGGTGAACTTGGCTGGGGCTGTGGAGCCAATATAATCCTCATAAGAATTGTGCCACCTGATCTCCCCTGACTGCCTGTGCTTAGTCTCCTGTCACATATGGCCCTCATGAGAGCTCCCTGTTGCCCACCGCAGCATACAAAAGCCACGGCAGATAAGCTCAGAGGAAGTGTGGTGAATCACCACTGTGCTCTGTTACACTGTTTTCTCCTTAGAGCTGGGCTGACAGAAGCATCTGAGCATATGTTCTCTTCTCTATTGTCAGATCGACAAATCAAAACTGTGATTCATGTGAAACTGTACATTTTCTGTATTAGACTCAGCTTAGTTCAGTGCTGTAAAGGCTTGGCGCTGACTGCAGTGAAATGCTGACATCCAACATGCAGGCTCTGAGCACTGAAGATGGCAGAGAAGCTTCGTATAAAGAACTCTGCTCCCCCCCAAAAAACTTTTAAAGTAAAAGGAGAAAACCTGGTTGCTTGTAACTGAAGCTAGATTTAAGACAAAGTCATCTGACCAACTGTATCTCTTCCATCATTTCTGAAGGCGTTCCCCAGTCTATTTGTGTATGAGTGTGCACATGCAGGGTCACAAAGTGGCCATAGGCTGCAGTCTCGAGGGCAGAGCAGTGCAGGCAGAGCTGGACCAGACCTTGTGCGGCTATCCATCCCATCCCACCATGCTTAGTGTTGGTTAGGTCTCCCCTGTCCAAGCTGAACCAGCGTGACAGCCAGAAATGTGGCTTTGCCTCTTCTGTAACTCCTAAACATCTTGTCTTACAAGCACTGAACAGAGGACATCTCTTGATGAGGGGTGGCAGCTCCACAGACCCTAAAGCCTTTGAGAAGACTCTCCCCATTTTGCACCAGTGAGACTCCCACCCCATCTCAGCTCCTTCGATTCCAGGCTTTTTTGATTTCTTACTGGGGAGAATAAAATCCACACTGCAGAGAAGTCTAAGCCAAGCAGTTGCTGCAGCCACATAAGGTTACTTTTTAAAATAAAAGCAGTATTTTTCAGGTAACTGGAGAAACAGAAAAAATCTTGAGCTGAAAAGCTAGCATGGTAAAGTGTTGAAGAGCAGAAAGTTCTGGGTTTTGAAAGCCTTTTCTGTGGGGGGTCTTTGTAAGAAGTTAATATCCAGACACTGACATTTCCCCACAGTAATGGAAATGGAAAGGAAAAGGAGAGCTTCTGTGAGTGGGAAAAATAGGTTGAATGAAAAGTCTTACAACAAATCAGTCAAAGAAGATCCTGAGACCCTGCTTGGATGCGAGAGAAGAAAGACAGAAGCAGAGACCTGTAAAGAACTAAGGAACCTAGAAAAGAGTTTCATTGACAGCATCTATAAAGGAAGTTTGGAAAAGGAACAGAGGAGAAAGTGACACAGATACCCCTAACCTGCACTCTGAAAGAAGGAGCTGGCAGGAGCTCTGACTCCAGGGTAGAGGAGGGATTTCTGAAATGTAAGACACAACAGGGAGTAAAACAGAAGAAAATGAGAAAATAGGGAAGTAGAATATGGTAGGAAAATGAAATATTGAGCAGGTAGCAAGACTTCCCAGCCATGGCAAGTAAGACTTGGGCATCTGTGTAATGAGATCCCACCACAGCTTAAGATAGAGGGAGAAAAATGAGACAGACATCCTCCTGAAGACACGTGTAGGAAGCCTCAAGCAGAGGCCATTTGCCAGACCTCTAAATGCTGATCCTTTTCTTCTGCCTTTATATTGCTTTCCATATGGCAGACCAAGAGACAGACCAACTTGCCTTGCCTTAATGTTTTTTAAATTGTACTGGGGCAGGGGGACACACATAAGGTTGTTGTTTTAAAATCTGTGTTGTCTGGAAGTGGTAACCCACCTTCATTATTTGCTTTGGTAACAGACTCGTTTTGGGACCCAAAACAAATAGTGTTTTTTAAGTCACACAGGGAGTGTGACTTCCTTGATGACTTCAGATTGCAATCCTTTTGCAAAACTGTCCATAAGCAGGCTGCTGTTCCAATTTGTTAGAGGAATTGTTTAGCTGTAAGTGCTTCTGTTTCAGCAGTGACTCAAACTCAAATGCAGTCTCCCCTTGTCCCTCTCCTTCAGCAGCATCTTCAACTCTCCTTCTAGACAGAAACTGCTGCTGTGCTTGTGATACTAAATTAAAATATATCTCATTGACCACTAGGAAAAGTACATATTCAGATTACCCAGAATGAAACAGATGGACAAAGCACTCGTTTGATTTTGGTTAGCAAAGACAGCTGGAGGATTTACAGTTGGGGACACAAGGATTTTTGCTTCCTTTAAACAATAGTGGGTTGTTTGTAACTAGCCTGACTACGAGGGGCATTCTTGGTCAGTGATGACAACACAGAGAAGCAGCCTAGTGCATCAAGAACAGGCTCAGGCTGAAGAGACTGTGGCAGCACTTCCCTGACAAGGGCTGACAGAGCTCTGCAGAATTCTTCCTCTTCACACAGGAGCAATGCTGGGCTACAGCAAATCTTCTGGCATCAGATAAAAGCCAGCTGTCTCATATTGCCTCCTACAAACTTCTGCTTATAAAAATGGCCACATGTAAATGGCATATTCCCTCAGTCAGAGCTGTTCTCCTGCATTTTGCTAGGACTGAATTAGATCCAAGCAACAGCTTGCTGACTTCAGTAGGTTGTCTCTGAGGCTTGGCTGCCTGCTGGCAAGCCCTGAGCATGGACACATAAGCCCGTTCCTGAAATAAGCCCTACAAGCCAATATGCACAATGTTTCAAAGGACCCTTCAAATCTCTGGTGAAATCTGGCTGCCCTACCAGGATGCTCACCAAAATGCAGGCATAGGCAGTGCCTGAACAGAACAAATGGGGTCATCAGGAGGCTGGACCCTGACACCAGCTTTGCAGGCTGGAGGAGACAGTGTGGCCCAGATTGGCACATCCCCATTGCTGGCTCTTAGCTGCACCTCTTTCAGCCCGCAGTGCTTTGATGCTGAGGCTGCACGATCATTCTGGGAGTATGCTCCTGTTCCTAGGTGCTCCTTAAAACCCAAGCAATAAGGGCTACAAACATACCAAACAAACCGTAAAAAGCTGTGGCTTGTTCTAAGCTATTGTGATGCAGGAGGACTCACTTCATCATTTCTTAATATTTGTGTCAGGCAGTGCTGTCTGCTCATGTGTCACACAGGCCTGGGCTTTTGTGTAAGTATAGAAAAACAGTTACCTAGTCAGTGACTCCCTATGCTTGTCCCCAGCCCAACAAGATGGAAGGGCTGAGAAAGACAGAAACCTGCCTTGGATACAGCCAAACCAACATGTCCCAGCAGCACCCCAAACTTTCACCTCAACCTGTAGAGTTTAATTTGCTCTTCAGCAAACTTAAAGTCAGTCTCCCAGCATCAGTTTGGCAATGTGGAGGAGCTAACAGCCACTCCACAAAGTCTACCATCATCTCAATAGGCAAAATGAGTAAGAGATTGTATCCATTTGCTCAAGGAATAAAAGTAACAGTTTATCTTTGTTGTCTTTGTTTGTTATGTTGGGCCACTATGGCACACGAATCGAGCTCCACTTCACCTTATTGGCTTCTGGAAAATAACTGCCATATGAGAGAAGAAAAGGAAAAGCTGTACATGGTAAGAGGGTCTGCATCTGCAGATTACAGGTAACTGTGCAGCTTGACTATAATCCTCCAATTTATAGCAAACAGAGTCAGAATTCAAATCAACAGAAAAATAAGGAGGCCTACAGTGCTGTTAGCAAGGATTCTCATTATAAAATGAGCTAGGTTTTATTTCTGACAATAATTTTCTTCTCAAGAAACAGATCTTCTAATACACATGCTGTCCTTAAGAGATCTCTCTTCCTTGCAGTGGTCTGGGACAGCAGTTTTCTACTCCAACTGTTATTTGTTCAAAGACTGATGTGGAGCTAGGAGATTTTTACATCTCTGTGATCCAACATTAGATGGAATTAGTTAATAAAGGAGAGCTGTCTAATAAAAGATGGAATCTCTCACTCATCACCAGTGTAAATACAGATTCCCTTCAGGAATGTCAGAGCTCTACTAATGATGAGCAAGTCAAGGTATATCATCTCATACCATAAAGCTGAAGCAATACTAACTCTGAAAATAGGTCTGGAAAAGATCCTCAAGAGAGCACCTACATCACCCCATTGCCTTAAGGCAATTAGGTCAGACTAAGTTAAACTGCTGCCAAGAGGTGTTTGTCTAACCTGTTCTTAAAGGCCTCCTATAGCAGAATACCACAGCCTACATAAATGGAAAGGTAAGAGACTTTTTATTAAAGCTTAAACTAAGTCTCCTTTGCAGTGATTTCAACCAATCAATTTACAGCAGACGTGACAAATTTATTCTTTCTCTTCGCAGAAATCTCTAATCTTTGCAAAAGCCTCTTCTCTAGAACTGATCTTTCAGCTTTTACCAACATTTCTTCAGCTGAGTGGCTCTCTCTGTTCCCCTGGCTTACCTTCGCATTACTTCCAGGTGGTTTCCATCTGCATTTGAGTGCAGTGCTGGGAACAGGACAGTCCTCTAGGTTCCCAGCACAAGAGGGAGTGGAAACATTATTTCAGATGTCCTATGTACAACAGGTCTACTTATTGATTCTAATAACAAGTTTTGCATTCCTTGCAGTATCAAGAAAATTTTGACTCACATTCAAGTCTCATCCCAGACTGCTCTGCTCATTCCAGCTTTAATTTCTCATTCAACACTCCTTACTGAGTTGCATCCTGTTTGAGAAACAATTACATTTCATGGAATGAGGAATCATGGTTCTTTACCCACACAATGAACAGATCTGCATCTCTCTGGTCTTGAAAGGACATGCATAGTCAAATTTTAAGACATAAATCACCAGCTTTGAGGCAGGGGGAAATCAGTATAAGTGTTTCATTTTTGTAGTGTTGCTAACAAGATCTTCAGGGCTTTGCAGTCCTTTACCATTTAAGAAAAACACTACTTTACAGCTGAGAGTCACAGCCTGTTGGGAACATCACTCAAAAGCAACTCCTTCTGTTCTTTTAGATCACCCTACAGAGTCAAGCACATTCAGATCATCCACAGCAAGCAAGATTAATAATGCCTGAGCAAGATGTGAGCATTTAAGAACAACGGCACTAAAATTCAGACCTATCATGTTTTTCTTCATACCCAGTAAGTTATTTTCCTATCATCCCACAGTCAAAAGAGAGTCATTTCTTTCAGAGAGCTTCTAGGCAAGGATCACAGGCAGTGCAGCCCAAAGATTTTATCTAACATCACTGAATATCTTCAGCCAGTGGAAAAGCCAGCCTTGAACTGGATCTGACTGGAAGACCCATGACAAGACCAGACTCAAATCTGCAGCCACTTGGTTACACTGAACTGTGCTGAAGAACACTCATCAAATCCCTTAATCATTGCAGACTCCATGACTGGGTTCATGTTTAAAAGCATTAACTACTGAAACAAAATTACTGCTTGTAGAAGTAAATCTCTGCCTTTTCAGGGCTTTCAGGAATGCTATAAAGCAATGTATGCTGCTGTGCGAGATCTTCAAGCGAGAGTCCCTCTGAAGAGTGGGTGAAGCAGCCATGAACAAGCATGTAGCATTCATTTCGTTGTACAGCGTCTTGCATGTGCCCAGAGATTAAATACTTCCAACTTACCACTCTTGATGGGAGCAGTGAGCCAAAGGCATCTAAAAAATATCAGGAATCTGTGGAAAACCCGAGAGAATTTAGCCTGAAAATGTGGTCCAGATCCAGATAAATGTCGGCATCTCCCCATGGTGTTTAAGAGAATAATGCTGATTTAAGCAGTTGCGGATTTGGCTTGGGGCTACATTGCTAAAAATCAGCTCAGAAGGGAAGAAATGTTGCGTAGAGTAGTACAAGCTGGACTTCTCCTAGATCTGTTCCCCGTATTGCCTGGCCCAATTACAGAGCAGTGCTGAGCCTCGTTTTTCCAAGCACTGAACAAACCCCTTCTCACATCGCTGGTTATGGAAGAATTTAGCAAGTAATGTTTCAAGCACACTTCTGAATGGACTCTCTGAGCATGAAGTATTGTTGCTGCTGTTGTTAAAAACAAGAACACAATCTGCTGCTGAATAATTCATTTGATGCGAGAAAAGCCAGTGAGTTGTAGAACAAAAAGGCCGTACAATGACACATAATTGCAAAGTGCTTCTGGGGAACGGGATGCAGCTGGAGCTCTCAGGTTGGCTGGCAGCAGCGTGCTGCAGCCAAGAATGAACTCGCGCTGGGGTGCCTACCTCATGTTCAGAACTGTTGTAGCATTTTGCCTTTAACTTCAGAGATCTCAAAGCACATAACAGACCGGTTACAAACTACAACGCTCTTGTAGGTTTCTAGTTCTGTTTTACAGATGAACGAAGTTAAGGTCCAAAACCTAATGCCCACAGTGGCAGAGTGAATCACAGCATGGAGACAAAACCTCGAGTCCAGACTCTCCGGCTTCTGCTCCAGGCTCACCCTCCCTCCTCACTGCTTTCAGGACATTGTTACACACTCGGCTCCTTCACTTTTCTTCTCCATATCTTACAACCACAGGCTTGGAGGCACCAATTCAGGTAAAAGAGGGGGATTCAGCATTCCCCAGCCTTCAGGGCACTTTGTAAGGCACCCAAAGTACTTTTGGCTTTTCTTGTAAGCTTCTTCTTCATCACATCACACAAAAAGTCTCCCTCTGCCTTGGCTTGGGAAGAAAACCCATTTATGTACCTAATGCTATGTACGTTCTTCATGTATGGTTGGTCACTAGCCTTGAAATGGATATAAGGCCTCAAAAACTGCTGCATGACTGTACAGTCATGTATGGATACAGAGCTGTGGTACCCTGATTCTCATGTGAGGATTGTGGAAATTATCAGTGTACCACCAGAAAACAGAAATCAAAACAAAAATTAAAACAAACTGAGACCCAGTTTAGCTCACTAGTCACCTCAAAATACCTGGAAGACAGACTTTCCAAATATCACTAATGGATTCAAGCCTGACTTGGGGGATGGAAATGTAAAAGTCCTTCCTGCATCCCTATGAATTCTGGCCTGGAAGGTATGAATGGCTTAGAGCCAGAAAGAGAAAGTGGAACACGAGAAGAGGCTCCATGATGCATTTTCTCTATAATAGCCAAAATATCCCTCTGTTCTTTCTCATATATCATAGAGGAAGCACAACTGGAGTGTGAAAAACCATTTAATGGATTTAGTAATAGTATTGATCTTTTGTCATTTAAAAAGGGACTGGGAGCTTAATCAGATTTGCAGTAGTGTCTCATTACTTACTTTGCCAAAGGAAAGGATTAGATATCAGAGAAAGCAAAGGCCTTCAGCAGGCACCTCTGCAGGATGAAAATCCATCCATATACTCTCAGCCATATACGCCTTTAAAAGGGAAAGATTCCAAACAACTCTCCATGAGATTCTGCCTCAGCAGCAATAAACAGAGCTAGACAGCAATGCAGCAAACCTGCTCTTAGCTTTTCAGCATCCTGATTTAGCTCTATAATCTGGTTACCTAAGCTTGAACACTAGAAATTTTATTGCAGATTACAGTCAGAGGCCGATTGAACAAGTTTTCACCTTCCGAGTTGCCTTTCTCCTAAGAAACCAAGTGATGTGTACTTGCAAGCTGAACATATCTGACTGGCAAAAAGCACTGAGATAGAATAAACAAGGAACCCCCCTGATGGCAGTTTTACAGTCACACCTGAAGCAACAGAAAATGTGCTCGTGGCCCATAGTGCCTTTTTAAGAAATGCTGAGACAATTTCATCTCCATTATTCCCTGCTCTGTCTTTGAGGAGCACACAGGACATGGCTGACTCTGTACCTGGCACTTTCAAGGCTGTGCTGGCATAGCACAGGTCTGGAGCACTGGGGAGGCAGTACAAGTTGGCTCCAGCAGGAGCAAGCAAAACGTTGTAGGCTGAGCACAGTGACTTTACGGTGAAAATGTTTTTGTTAACATCTCAGAAATTCTGAGTATCTTCTGCGGTAGGTGTGCACATCCATAGGCTTAACAAATAATCCATTCTAGTTTGACTTGTGGGAGACACCTTAAGCAGCCAGTCCAACGCCATGCAAACACTATACTCTAAACTTCTGCATCAGTGTCTACTACTGAATCCCAGCAACAACCAAGGCAATCCAGGAATCTCTGGATTTCCAGTTACTGGAAAGGTTTCTCATCAGTATTCTTCTATTTACTCATTTCTGGGAACTTCTGACTTAAAACTGCTCACTGTGTAACACAAGAAGCTGGTGGACAGCTTGCTGTCTTGGATTTTGATCTATCCTGATCAGCTGTGCCACTGTTTTTATCATCCTGACCTGCATTCACCTCAAGATGAGTTTGTCGTTGTCCACGCAGATCTGCAGAGGTGATGAGATGGCATGTCACCTGGGCCTGGAGATTTGGGATGTCCTTGATATGTGAGGAAAGGAAGACAGACAACAGCAGTGCAAACTCTCCCTGTACAAGTGGTGGATTTCACCCAACTGTCAATGAAGGATGACATATTTAGCAGAAAAGGAACACTTTCTTTACTGATCCCATTAAGAAGGTGACAGCATTGGAAAAGTGCTATTTATCGTTTACTTTTGCTGTAGCATATTACATAGAATCATAGAATCATTTGCGTTGGAAGGGACCGTTAAAGGCCATCTAGTCCAATTCCTCTGCAACGAGCAGGGAAACCCACAGCAAGTTCAGAAGTGCTCAGAGCCCCATCCAGCCTGACCTTGAATGTCACCAGGGACAGGGCATCCAGCTCTCTGGGCATCCTATGCCAGTGCCTCACCAATCTTACTGCAAAAATCTTCCTTATGTCCAGTCTAATCTCCCCTTTTATTTTGAAAGCATTTCCCCTTGTTCTATCACTACAGACCTTGCTAAGGAGTCTTTATTACAGCCCCCCTTTAGATACTGAAAGGCTGCTTTCAGGTCTCCCCAGGGCCTTCTCTTCTCCAGGCTGAACTGTCCCAACTCTCTCAGCCTGTCCTCACAGGAGAGGCGTTCCATCCCTCAGATAATTTCTGTGGCCCTTCTCTGGATGCACTCCAACTGGTCTACAATCTATCAATTGTATCAGTCCTATCTGGACATGGTACTACAGGTGAGGCCTCAACAAGCACAGAGCAGAAGGGCAAGATTATCCCTCTCTACCTTCTGGACACACTTTTTTGGATGCAAACCAGGATATGGTTGGCTTTCTGGGCTGTGAGAGCACATTACTGGCTCATGTCCACCTTGCCATTCACCAGTACTCCCAAGTCCTTTTCGGGAGGGCTGTGCTCTATCCTTACACTCTCCAGCTTGTACTGATAGCAGGGATTGTCACAACCCAGGTGCAAGACCTTGTCCTTGGCTTTTTTCAATCTCATGAGGTTCTCCTGGGCCCACTGCTCGTGCCTGTCTAGGTTTCTTTAGATGCCATCCCATCCATCAGGCAGGTCAAATGCACCCCACAGCTTGGAGTCATCTGCAAACATGCTGAGGATGCATTCAATCCCACTGTCAACATCACTGATGAAGATGTTAAAGAGCATTGGTTCCAGTACAGACCCCTGAAGGACACCACTTGCCACTGACTACACCACACCACTTGAAATTCTGTTACATAACTTCAGTCTGACATTAGAGTCCAGCACATCCGATTTTAAGAAGCCTGTACGTCTGAGTCTGATGTAGATCCAGAAAGCTTAAAGACAAGAGGATCCAGCTGCTGCAAATGCATTTTGTGACTGCAGAAGTCCCAAGCGAAGAGCAATTTTATCTTATGCTCAGCCACCTATTTCACCCAATAAATGAATGTCTGCTGAAAGACTGTCTTGTCTTCTGTTACAATTAAGAGAGCTTGTCCAATCATGCTGGAGCTGTGCTTGCCAAAAGCTGCAGCCCACAGCTATAAAGACACAAAGCATTGCAGCTTCCTCCTTAGAGCATCCTGTGTTCACACAGAAGTGCTTTTGTCCCTCTTTCACATTTTGCTCATGGTGCCACAGCCCTTCTTAAATGCTCTGCCTGAAGTTTCCTACCAGGCTTGTAACTCCCTCCCCATCTGCTACACCGCCTTACATCCACAGTCAGTTAAAATTGAAAAAAAAAAAATGGTATTTTTGGCTACTAGCATTTACTCTGAACCCTACTGACTTTGGGGTTGGAACTGAATCATCTTTGAAGTCCCTGCAACCTATGCCACTCTATGATGACTTCACAGGAGTGGATGACTCCATCTTCATGGGTACAGCCTTTGCACTGCACAACTGAGCTGCAGGAAGGCCCACCAATTTATGAAAGTAAACTCTCAAAGTATGATCCAGAAAGCTGTTAAATGCTTCATTTCTGCTGTCTTTTTTTTTTCCCCCATTTGTCATCACACTTAATATAAATGAAGTCTTACGGCCTGAAAACAGACATTCCCTAGAGGTGTAGAAAAAAAATCAGCAAAAGTAAAGAGCCTTTTTGGAATTATACTCTATAATAAGCTAGTGCTACTAAAACTGCTAATACTATTTGAAAGAGGTATTTTGTTTTGCTTTTAATTCATCATGTTTTGATGTGCGTGAGAGGCATACTACAGTGCCTCTAGGCTGCTGCTGTGGCACTGGCTGCACATCCCTCCTGGAAGCTGCAGTGAACAGTGCACATCCCAGAGCAGGGACTCTCTACTTGGCCAGTTCTCAGCTGCTTAGACACTCCCGCCCTGCCCTCACTCTTACTCCAGGCACTATTGCTCAAGTGCTCATACTTGCGCATTTTGCTGTTCTCTGCTATAAGCCTGTGGTTCTTTATCAGAGTGACACCCAGAATATCATCTATCTCCTCAGAGAAATCTTTACTGAAGGCATATAGGGAAGAGAAGGCAAGGAAAGAGGGAGAGAAGGGCATGCTATAGAAAATGGGATCTCTTACTCCCCTTGCTATTCAAAATGAGTTGTTTCTCCTCTCCCCCTTAGTTGTGCCATGCTCTTTACTTGCCTCTCCCTTTCCCATCCACAGCTACAAAAAGGATGTTACCCAGCACAACAACCATCTATCTGCCTGCCAGGGGAGGTGAGAAATTATTTTACTTTCCCTGCCCTTTGCTGAAGTTAGCACAACTAAAAGCCTGAGTATGGAAGGTTGGATATTAGGAAAAATTTCTTCTCTGATAGAGCAGTGAAGAATTGGAACAGGCTGCTGAGGGAAGAGGTGGAGTCACCAGCCCTGGAGGCATTCAAGAAGTGTGCAGATGTAGTACTGAAGGATGTGGTTTAGCGAGCATGGTGGTGATGGGATGATGGTTAGACTAGATGATCTCAGTGGCTAAGGCTAAGGATTCCAGGCTAAGGGCAGTTCCAGGGTACAAAGTTCCAGGGCACAAAGACAAATCACTGTTCCCTGCACTTCTGTCCCCTTGCCCATGCTCCAACAGCAGCAGACACACTAATTTACAGCTACAGCCCAAGGCTTTAGTCCTCCCTCATCATTCACCTCCTCTTGCTGCTGTGTTGGGCTTTAAAGGGTGAGGAGCTATAGAGCAGAATGGGATTTTCTTCCTCAGGTGCTCCTTTCTCCACAAAATGGTATTTTGCTCTTTTCACTTTTGTGTTGGTTTTATTTGTTAATCCAGAAGCAACTCTACTTCTCGGCTCAGATTCTTTCCTGAGGTTCTGCTTCTCAACCACCACTTCCCTACTTCCTTTGAATCAATACAGCTTTATTTAGGATGGCATATTTCACAGAAACTGCATCCTCAAATCCCTGTGAATAACTCCAGACCACGTCCTGTATCTGGGACAAACTTCTGCAAGAGATAAATATAGTACAGAGTGAAAACATTCAACCATACTGTATTTGTTTCACCAAACCTCACATTATTGATCCTTTATCTTTCCTGCAGCTCACAGATTTTCTATCAGTATTTTTCTCACCCTGAAATGTTGGCATTACCCAGCTGTGACCTTTATGCAGCTCTGATTACAGCCACATAAAATGCTGAAGAAGATGCCTCTGCTTTATTAGCTGAAGTCCATGCAAGTCACAACAAAACACTTGACCAAACCTCTGAGTAGAATGCAACATTTTCCTAGGAAACTTATCAGAAAAGAAAAGTAGCCTCAACTTTTGTATCATTTTTCTTCTTAATGTATCATTAAATGGCAGATTTTTACGCTATATTACTCAGTACCTAGTTGTAGCATTCATCGCTTTCCTGGTAGCACTGTTCTTACTGGAGCATCATACGCTTCCCTATAGGCCTCTAGAGATACCCAGCCATTTTGTTTTGATGTTATTATCCTTGCAAACAACTCTAATCGTGAAAGAGAGCAGACTAACGCATACCTAAAGCAGAAGAACACTTGAGGAAGATCTATGAGAGAGCTGTGGTCAGAGAAGAGAATTAAGAGGCAGTGCTCCAACACTCTTCTTTCAGCCTTGTTTAAAGCTTGCACCTTCAAAAAGGTTTTTAACTTCCTACTGCCTTCGTTTGTGAATTGTAGAATGACCCATGTAAGAGGCTTACTTGGAATACTAAATTGAGTTTGCAAAGATCCTGGAGACAAGGATAATAAGGGCAAGTATACATGTACACACACACACACACAAGTAGGCCTGCACTTTCTATGCCCCGTGATCACAAAACTTCTGTTCTAAAATGGCCATTTTAACCACTTCCTTCTCCTACCTAGGAAATAAAAGAAGATGCACTGCTATACAAGGTGCAAAACTGACTGATAACAAATGATATCCTGCAAATGCACACAGGACACATGAGAACTCACTGCTCCCAGAGCTAGTGATGGGATGCAGGGCTTCATAGCGTGCTGTCACAAGGCTAGGATGGGACCGATCCCTCCTGACCCATGCATAATGCTTCTCTGGCTGCAAGAACAGGAAGAACCTAACACTCAGTGGCACTGGCAAAACTGGCAGTTTGCAGCTCTTCGCAGGCAGAAGAGCTGTGTGGTGGCAAGTTGCCAAATGTCTACTGTAAAAACCCCAACTCCTCAGTGAAATGCAATTCCCGCACAAGTTGCCAGCCTGATGATGAGAGGAAAGCAAGGTATTGAGTTCCACTACAGAGGGGGACATGCTCCTTTCCTGACCACCTACCGCAGTGACACAGGCTACAGGTGAGTCAATTCCTTCTGAGGATCTTTTATGACATCCACCTCTAGCATTATGCAGGCTGCAGGTCCCAGATGGAAGCTCTGTTTTTTTTTCCTTCCAATATACAGAAGCCCTTTTACCTCTCAGCTGCTAAAAGAGGCATGAGGATGATGACAGGAAAACGATCAGCAAGTCTTTACCAGTGACAGCCATCAAGACACAGCCATATGTAAGCCTCACTCCTGCTTCCTGCCCTTATCTGTCCGTAAGCTGCTAAGTGAACATCTAATGAGCCCGAGCAGCTCCCCTGCTGAGGAACAACCCCCCCCCCCCCCCCTCCAACCTCCCTCCCAATGACATATAGCCCAGAACTGCTCAGATCGCTGCAATCCCTGCCTCGCTCAGCACCTGGGGACAGTTCTGCTGTCCCACCAGCCATCCACAGTGAGTGACAAGGACTGTCAGACTGTCAGACGCGCCCATGGGGCCCGTGCTTCTTACCCCTGCTACTACTGGTCCTCCTGCTTACTTCAGGTGCACTGCGTTAGCACCAAGGGAGCCACATCAGAAGCTGCTTCTTAGCATTGCTAATAATCGCACATGAAACTCTTAATCTATTTTTAAATGAAGGCTGAGTACTCTGAAAGATGAAGGACTAGGACAAGAATGTAGCAAAAAACATAACACGGGGAAAAAAAAAAAACCAACACATTTTCAGGGTCTTCTGAGACAAGCTCCATGGAGGTTATGCAACGTGGTATTCACATCCACTTCCTGTGGATGTCCAGAGGTAATGCATGGCCCTGGAGATAATGTGCTGTCAGCTGTGGGATAGATGTCTTTAGTCCTGCCCAGGCGGTGTGCTTCAGGAGCAAGAAGCCTACCAGAATAATGAGCAAGCAGTGTGCTATACTTAAACTCCACCATCACACCTTCCAGTAAGGGGACATGACTCTGCATTATCCTCACGCATCTTTAGATAGGAAGCAGTAGGCTTGTGTTTTGGTTTGTGGGTTTTTTTTGTTTGCTTTTTGCAGGGAGGAAAATAGAAGCCTATGGGACTTACCTAGCTCAACAGGGGTAAGCAGTTGTGCAGCAGGGCTGGGAGCAGAGCTGTGCACTAAACCCCTTGTAATGCCCAGGTAAGACTAACAATTTCCCTTGCATGGGGTGGCAGCTTCTGTGTGACTGACTGGGATATGTGCTGAAACCACATCTGTGTAGCACACAAACCAGCCACGCCGCACTTGGTGCCTAAGCACAGTGGCTGGTTATCAGATGGCCTGAAGCAAATTAAAGCCATGGACCTGTCTGAGCAAGGCTTCTTTTCCATGCCGTCTAGTATACATGCATTAAAATACATGATGTATTTATCGTTTATTTTTGGTCTGTCACTGATAGAGCATAGCATTCAAATGTGGATGTGGTAAATTTTCTCCAGCATTAAAGTGAAAAAATGAAGCAGTCATTGTAGAAATTTTTTTTCTTCAAGTTCTTAGGACACAGTCCATCACAGCCTGAATCACCCATCATCACCGCAGCACATACCTGTTGTCTATAACCTGGGTTGTCTTTTTATGGAAAATCCACCTCCTTAACAGCCTGGTGCAGGACAATGTGATTAACAATATCTCTGCACTGGTAGGAATGTTCCCATACAGTTTGAGCATGGAAACAGTTTTTTCCTGGGAATCCACTGTGCAGTCGCCAGAGGCTGCCAAGCTGAACGTTGGTGTTATTTTAAGCCTTGTTCCCAGATGTAACAGCATTATGTTAACCAAAAGCCTTTCTTCTAGAAAGGAAGAAAACTATGCAAGCAGGATGGTGACTTTCAGAGAGAATTAGTGTCATTGGCGTGAAATTAATCCAGGCTTTATCACAGCTGATGAATCCTACATACCTTGTATGTTCAAATCAATGTATTTTGCCTATCCTTTTTGCTAAAGAAAAAAAAGAAAAAAAAGAAAAAAGAAAAAAACAATACTTAATGCACATACCTGTGACAGCAGCGTGATGCCGAGATGCAGATGAATCCCTTGTTCTTCCTTGCGCAGGACAAATTAGTGGCACCATCACCAAGCTGTACTGAAAGCCAAAGGCAGGGACACACCTGAGATTGTGCACAGAGATGATCTGTAAGGGATACCAAGTGTCAGACTGACACAGGGAAGGAGACCAAGTGGAACACGTAGATTTGATTCATCTGTGACCAGGCAGCCAGCCCTCTGCACAGACCCAAGTGCCAGCCCGAGTTACTTCTCAGCTTTTCTGATGAGATCTCAGGTCCAGGCAGAGTACTCCAGCCACACAGAGGGAGCTGGGCAAAGCAAAAGCTGTTCTAACACTCCTATTGGTAAGACACACAACATATTATTGGTGCCCAAAGGCTGTCACGGTAGCTTGTCTCACCTCCTTCTGGTCCTGAAACTCCTCAACTCTTCTCATACTGAATAGATATTAATGGCACTTACATCTTGAAGACAACATAGATATAAAGCCAGGAAAGTTTTGCATAAGTAGCAACTATTACACCAAATTCCTAGGTTTTCTAGACACTGCTTTCAGTTTTGAGCCTGCCACTTCTTTTTTTGTTTTAAGATCAATTCCACGTTTTAGTTTTAAGAGAAAGAATCTGTGATCAAGCAGCAGACAACAGATGCTGTAATGGCTGTTGAAAAATGCTGAAAACTAAGTTACTTGAGGACATTTCAGAGTTAAGAAGACAACACTGGACTCCTCACCCATATCTCTAGACAGGAGGAGAATGAGGGATATTGCCTGAAATTGCATTGCTCAAAGATGTACATAAATGAAGGAGAAAAGTGGCTGTCCCATCTTGCGTGCAATTTGTGAAAGAAAAAATACTTCGGGCTGAACTAGAACAGTGGTCTGCAAGAACAGTGTAGTCCTAATATCAGGGCTGCAAGAAATTAGTTGGCAAACATCATTATGACCAACTGCTCCAGAGAAAGCATTCTGATTCAAGGAAAACAAAGACTGAAAACTGCATTGAAGAGAAGAAACCCAATCATTAATGGTTTTGGGTCTCATTTGTCTGTAGTAGAAACACTGTGTATGGAAGGTGCAGGAGTGGCTTCTTTCTCCACACACAGCAAAAGCTGAGGTTCTGAATCCCCAAGCAGCCATGAAAGCCTCCTGGGTCCTGTTCCTCCTAATACTCCTCCTTGGCTCTGGTTGCATCTTATTACAGCAATGAACTACAGAACTAGACCAACACAAACCAAGACAATTATGAGCTACAGTGAAGTAGGCTTTGCCTATATAAATAGCACAATCATAGTTCTGCTCTACTTTATGATAGAGCAATATCAGTTGATCCAAACTCTTCCCACTACACTGGGATTTGTTGTTAAATTAACAAGGCCTTAATGGTAAGTCACAAGACATTTAATAAGATTTCTCATTAAGTAGTAAAGAGCCAGAAGTCCAAGCATGAGGATAAGTCTTATTAAGACAGTGATGTTTCTTATTACCATGCTCACTCAGCATTTTTTCTAAAGCCTGAAGTCTCCTTAAGTTTGGATACCAACCTACCTGCAAACTTTTCATGGTAACAATTCATTAGGTTCTTGCTAAGACTAACTTTAGTGGGACAGCTTCTCCCCTGTGTAACAATGGCCAAGCATGTCAAAAGTTAATTAAAAACAGCAGAACAATGCTACCTTTATACGATATGCAGCTCACATAGGAAAGCTCACTCCTATCACATATGAAAGATTAGGCTCACTCCCATTCATCTGCTTGGTCTTAGAATGCTCCTAGAAGTAGTATCAAGGTATGCGGTGAGCTCTGAATGCACCACTTCTTCATACTATTCCAGTACCTGTCATCTAGTATTGTAACAATGTAATATGTGATTATTTCCTCCCTCACACATACATAACATACATATACATAAAGGCTAAAAGATTTGTTCTGGAATTTGTATTACCAATCCCTATCTACACATCAAGAAAATAAAAACTAATGTTACTCATCCCAAAACACCCACTGATGTTTATTTTGTGCCCACAGAGATCCTGGCAACTTTTATTTAGGACCCTCTTTTGCTGATAGTAGTTAGATACCTCTGCTTAAGAAAATTCTAGGTTTACATTCTCATGTAGCGCGTTGTGATCCTGCCATTTTCTACAGGAGCTGTATTCACAAGCAGAAACTTATCTGCCATAACGCATCCAGATTTTTGTTCCTGATGAGGTCAGCCTGAATGTCATGGTAACCTCACAGTTGTGACACGAGAACAAATCCAGCTAGAACATCAGATTTTTTTAGAATAGAACCATATTATAGCAGCTATTACAGAAGGTAGAAATTGTTTAAGCCCAAGGCATTCAAAATCTGGAGGGAAGGTGACTAGAGAAAAGTCATTTCTCAAAGGAAATTATGAAACTTGTAGCACACAGTTATTCTTTAAAATTACAAGTTACAAAAATTACAAAATTCCAAAAGTAATGCCTCCTATTGTATTATGTTGGCCCATGATGTCAGAGACAGTAAAGGCTGAACCTTCCATCAAGATTCCATTACATTTTGTTGCTGTGCTGGCAGCAGAGGGACAGTCTGACAGAATGGTGTTTGACATGGAAGGGCATATGAAACAAAGGTGTGTCAATGAATTCCTCCCTGCAGAAAAAATTACACCCACTAACACTCATTCATATTTGCTGAATGTTTAATGAGACCAAGCAGTGGATGCGAGCACAGTAAGGTGGTGGGTGGTGCATTTAAGTAGTGGTGGCAGTGGTCATCTCCAATGGTGCAGATTTTTATTATTATTTTTTTTTTTAATGCAAGTGAGGCATGCAGGCTCTTGTCCACTGCTAGCAAAAATGCATTGCTGCTGACTATGTTGAAAAACATTGTTTTGTAGCTGAGAATTTGCTCTACCAAATTGTGTTATTACGCTCTTTGTATCTGTTGTAGTTTCCATGGAAATAAATAGTAGGCATTACTTTCAGAGCGACCTACATAAGTAATCATGTCAGACAACAGCAAAGTCATAAGCCACGACTCAAACCCACAGGAATCAAAACCATGTCATCTTTCAGTCTGGCAGCACGTGAAAGAGAGTTTGAAAACTGGTTCAAGCAATGGTATCTTAATAAGGTGGCAAGGACAAAGGCATAGCAACAGAAGTGAATCTAAACCATCTGCTAAATGTCATCATGCACAAAACGTGTTACTGCATTTGCTACAGATCTAGGCATTCAGACTCATCATCTGGCTAGGATGCTAAATAAAGAGCACAAAAATCTTAAGCTAGCAGAACAGAAATATTAACCTTAATAAAAGCAATTAAATACCCTGTTCAGAGCTAGATGTTAGCACAGATACTGTATGCCAAGACTGATATCAGACTGTGGATTTCGGACAGATTTCAAAACTCCAGAAAAGCCCAGGACTGGAACAGTTATCAGAACACCAAGATGACTAATAAAAAAAACCAAACCTGTCGTGGCACTGGGAAGAAAATACATGCTCCTCAGAGCAAGGCAATGATACTGCTGTTCTAAACATCTGTTCAAATTATCTAAAGTACAAAGCTAAGAACTCAGGACCTAAAGACAATCACTTTTATAACAGTTTTATTCAAGTCTGTGTGCTCTAGTGTTGAGACAAGGCCTAGATCAGCATTACACTGTAATACAATAATTTTAGCCATTGAACCAAGCCTGCTTGGCATCCTTGGTTTACAATTTACAGTACATCCAAAAAAAAAGCAAAGAGAAAAAAAATCCCAAAACGCCAACAACTTTCATCAGCTCTTTGCTTTGCTTAAATATTGTTCTATAACATAAAATAATTTAATACAATAAAAAAGAACCGTAATCCAAATACACGTAATACATTGACACAGAACAGAGGAAAGATACAGTAGATTATGCACAAGAGTATTCAGTTGATGTGTTACCTACAGTGAAACAAACTGGACATTAATATAATTTAACTATTTAAGTTAGGGTCAGAGGCAACAAAGCCAGGTCACAAATAAAGCTTTTTAAAAAATAATGCAATCTTATTTTCCCCTAAGCTTACTGCTGTACAGAGGTTACAGGAAGGCTCCAACAAATCACTTCATTTGACAACATTTCATCACACAAACAAGAATAACCTTGGTGGCCTCTGTTATTTTACTCAACTCTGGGGTACGTTACCATTTGCTAACGCAACTGCTTCATTGCAGGTTATTTGGGCAAAAACACACCTTCAGGTGCTACTTCCATAGTAAAAGACTTTTGAACATCATGAACAGAAGACACACAGAGGTCTCCAAAAATGGACTGGAAATACTTCAGTCATCAGATGAATCCCAGTCCTGCAGAGATTGGAGCTCCTTACAAAGTACCTAACACTTTTCACACAGGGATTTCAACACAAGCAGGAACTATCCCATACCTCAAAAAAAAATGGACATGGGCATACGATCTTATACTGGAGTCAACTACTCACCTGGTTCTTCAGATTTGACAACACTGTACCTAGGAAATTCAGGTCACTGTTTTTTGCAACTGGCTTTAAACAGAAGCAGGAACAGATCCACAATTAATAAGGCAAAAGAAAGATGTAGCTTATAAAAAGAGGGAGGAAATACATTCTCTGGCTGTGAAATTCAGACTTTCAAAGCCACAGAAGAGATACTGTTAAAATCACAGGTAGTTTCCCTGATTTTTCCACCACTACTGCCCCTCCCCACTCCATATAAGCCTCTCAACTGAAGTCAGGCAAAATATCTCCGATATTCCCAGTTTGTTCTGAATTTATGACAAAGAAGTCATATATACCAGCATGAAGTGCTGGGCCAACAGCTGGCAAGCAAGAGTCCAAGAACCCTAACAATAACAGTAGACACTGATCACTTCCACATTTGTCAAATCTGTACACTAACCTGGAAGGCTGCATTTCTGAAATGAAAAAACCTGAGAAAGTACTTCAGGTTAAATCAAAATTTGTACACACAGCCTCCACACACCATTTACTGCCCCCTCTGAAGCCAGCAGTCTGCTAGTGCAGAAGTTATTGATCTCTCCTGTGTCAGAAAATATTCTCAAAGCTTTCCCTGTTTATGGTAAGAACTAGCAATCAAATAGGATGGAAAATGCAGGCATGGAAAGGCCACGTAAGTCAGAGCAAATCGAGCCTGCATTTACCCAAAGGCTTGTGAAGGAACTCCCTCTGACAAAATATGGAGACTGGTCCTTCACCATTAATCTCTACAAGACAACCCCCCAGATCAGATCATAACAGCTTTGCTGACTTGAGGTTTTGTGCATTTAGCCCCATAGATACATTCCATTGATTTCGGTGATGTTTAAGTATGCTTTCTTGAATTGAGACCTCTTCCCCTCCTAGTTACAAGACAGTACCCTACATATAAACTTTTACTACTATATGTTTTTGGCTTTACACGATTTAATATAAAAACTGCCAAATAGGAGAGGCACTGGTGCCTGTTGACATTAAGCAGATACAGGTACATTCTCCACTTGGAATTCAGCTGTCTCGCAGAGACCTACGCTGCAGAAGAATGTTTTTTACTCTCTGCAAAGACCACTGGCACAACTCAGCTGTTCAATTGGTAAGCATTGGTATATTTTCTTTTTTTTTTTCTGCTGCTTTACTTTTTATATAGTCTAGGATTTCTGGATGTTATGGTTGCCAAGATAACCTTGAAAATAGAGCAATGGCAGAACTAATGTAATAAATCTGTTTGAGATGCAGTGTGAAAAATCAGCTCAGAGGTACTAGCTGCCCTATTCAGACACAAATGCTAACCATGATGACATTTTAAGAGCCACTCACCAAAGCATGCAAGGCAGAAATAGAAGCTTACTACAAATATCTGGACAATTAGTCAGGAGAGACAACTCGTTTTGCAATGCAAAGTGGGACTAGGAGAAAACATTACTTTACCCCCCAAAATAATCAAAAGTAGCTGCATCCCCAAGAACTCAAGGAAAGAGTTCAGCTCTTCTCCAGCTGTAGTTAAACTCAATAAGTGTGCAATTGAGCAATGCCAGATAATAATCAGAGGACACATTTGTTTTGAAACTTAATAACAAGTAGTTAAATATAAGGCTTCCCAAACTTGCTTGTTTATATACTAAAATCTTATTTTAGCAGCATTCTCACCAATAAAGCTTGGAAAAACACTGGTATGTCTTCCTGCTCCACTATAACCTCTGCTGCTGGCCGAGTGATAAGGAAATGCATTAGGACACAGCTATAGCAATGATTCTTCTTTCTCGGACTCACACCTCTCTCCTCCTGCTTCAAGGCAAGAAGGATAGTTTTACTCAGCATCTGTTCTTGAGAAAATGCTAAACTGGAACAATCAAGGTAGGACAAGGAGACAGTGTCAATCACTCCTAAATAACGTAAATAACGTAAACGTCTTGGTCTTATGCCAGGGCTTCAGTCAAAAAAATTTTTTATTAAAATCCATGAGCTCTCACTGTATGGAAGCTAAAATTCAAGCACGGTCAAGATCCTAGAGGATTACTTCTGAATAGTGGAGGGACATTTTCCCCCACCATTATTATCTTTCAATTATCCTTCTCTAAGCAAATGCAACTTTGGCATTCCTCCTGCAGATCTGTTCTAGGTCCACATTTGCTAGATACACATCTATCTGACCCCATCAGCTACAGACCTAACAGTAGCCCACTTCAAGTTGAGCAGAAAAATCCACTATGTTACACAGTAAAAATGTGTCATTGTTTCTTAAAATGAGCTACAGTTGACTATCCACACACCATTAGCACTCAGATACAAGAGCTGCATTAGAATCAAATATATTCCCCAGGCAACCTGATCTAGCTGTGGATGTCCCTGTTCACTGCAGGAGATTTGGACTAGATGGCCTTCAGAGTCCCTTGCAACATCTAAGGATTCTACAATACTAGGAAAACTACAGTAAATACAAGGGAAACAAGAGTGCATATAGGCTCACTTAAAGAGTAAATGAGATTATTTAGAAAAAAAAAAAAAGTTCTCAAAAAACATACTTTTACCTTTAAAAGCAGCAGTGACCAGTATGAAATAATCACCTTTTAGATTGGAAATTTAGCTCTTCCACAGGTCAAAAACCATCAGGAAATATACTTTGTGCCTTGTAATTGTTTATTTTGGAGAGTTACATAATAAAAGAATAACCTTAATTTTTGGAAATGAACAGCTGGTTTTATTTTTCCATAAGGAATTTGAATGTCAAAGAGCCAAACACAAGTGTTTTCCTTGGTGCTCTCACCATTCTAGTCTCAATTGTTTATCTAGAACAATTCTTACAACTTATCCTTTATTTCCACTCCATCTGTACAAATGAGGTAGCTCAGGGTAAAAGAAAACAAATCAACCAGAAACAAAGTCACCACACAGTCTTCAAATTCTTCTTTAGGGCTCAATTTAACTATTATGCCAATAGGTTACCAAGCAGCTCTTGGTCAGTGTCCTCTGACCACTGTTTAGTTCACCCCTTGTACTGGTTAATTTCTGCAAACCTCCACACTTGTACTTCCCCCACTTGTGTTTTATGCTTCTACCTTGAAAATGTTTTAGGTCAAAGCACAGATAAGATAATGTTGGTTTCTGCCTTCTGCCAAAATACTATGGCAACAAGAACAAATAACTGACAAGAGACAGCCACGGAATCACGTATTTAGAATTCTAATTGAGAGATGGAGAGTTAGCAATAGCATACTTGTTTCCACAAGGGTATACACAAGTCAGCAAACTGAAGGACGTGAAATGTTGGTATCACTGGTGTTTGGCTGAATGTACGATGAAGAAAACTGCAGTACTGAAAGCTACAACCAAGTGTTCCTTCCAGAAAACAACCTAAGGCCCTAGCAAAGATGCACATGAAATAGAAGGCACCTAGCAATACAAGATGCACCTAAAACACACAGATGTAATTCAGAGGCTTAGAAAGACCAGCAGAAGTAGCCACACTCAGTAGGCAAAATGATGCTCCTTGTCATTTGGAAACAAAGAAAAAAAAGATTCTATTACTCATGTACAGAAAGAGGTGAAATGTGGCTCTTGTACACAACACTGATGAAGTGTTTTCTACTGGGGAAAAAAAAAAAAAAAAAAGAGATTCTTATTACAGAGGGACAATAAGAATTCTGGTAGCTATGTGAGACCCCCAACCCAGTCACCAGTGGGAAATTACCTTATAATCAGGCACACACTTCTAAGGTGGGAATGACTGTTTTTAACACATAAAAATAAAGCTGATGTAGGTGATTTCAGAAGCTGTATTTGTCTCTGATCAGTGGTAATGCTGCTTAAAAAAGCTGAGCATGAGAAAAAACAAAAGCAAATGAATATTAAAACTATAGCAGGTAACATTCTACCAGTGTATTTAATAAGATGGGAGTAGCAAAGTAAGCCATAAATGCATTTTGGTACTGCTTTGTGAAACTGTGACAGCAGAGCTGAAGAAACAAGTTCTTCTTAAGACTTGTTTGCTAAGCAAAAGAAATAGGAAAGTCTAAACCACAGATTAGATATGGAAATACAAAAAACAAGCATTTGGTTAAAATCCCATTCTGTCCAGCCAGATGCAAGAAGAGAGTCTGTGCCAAGCACCTTATTCTAATCTTCCAAAGTAAACTATAAAGACAAACATAGGAAAGCATTCTTTCTTAAAGATACCTTAATAATATAAAGAACCGAAGTGTTTATGAAGTCATAAAGTTATCCTTCATGACCGCATATTTCAGTTTTGTTTGTGCACATGCTGTATTCATTGCTTGTTTGTAAATAATCTTTTAACATATGCCTCTCCTGTCACTGTTAGCATCCAGTTTTACCCAAATTACAACCTTAAACAAGTTATAAGTATAGAAGCAAAGGAAGGCAACTACCCTATAGTAAAAGGGATCAGAAATTTTCATTTCTACTGGTCCCCTTGTTTTATGTCAAAAGAAAGATCTATATCACTATGCAAGATAAGACTTCCTATTTTCCATAGAGCTGATAGAGTTTTTAAGAATATTTCCAAAACACACAGAAAATATTAGAAACTAATAACCATCTTTTTTCCAAGAAGAAAATTTTCAAAAAAAACCCAAAGAAATCAACATTAATATTAGCTTAGAGATACTTACAAAGGCAACAAGCCAACACTGAATTCTGGGATATAGTAATTAGGTTTGGTTCCGCACATCTGATCGGTCTTCAGATCCCATATTCATTCCATAGAAGTGAATTAAGTTCAAATAAAAGTTAAATAAAAGATAGAAAGGTGGTGGTTCAAGTTAGGAGGTTTCCTGTGATTTACTATTTAATAAAGCACTCCAAATGGCAAAGACCTCTCTTTACTTGACCATTAATTACTGCCTCACCTTCAGCTGAATGAGAGGTATCCAGTTTCATCCAGTAACATCTCTACGCAGCACTGTCCACAAGTCTTAAGATAACAGCATGCTATGAAGAGGAAGGCAACTACTCCCATTCCTAGAGGTACAGAAAAATACATCATAAAAGCATACCAAACCCAAAGGTCTTTCTACATCACTAATGAAAATTTTACTTTGAAAATACTCATTCTGTTAAGAAAAACCAATACAAAAAGAATATTTTCATTGAGGTTCCCTGGCCCGCACTGAATATGAATCTGCTGCAGCAATAACCTGAAGGAAAAAGGGTACCTACAAAAAGTTACATTTGCACCTCAGAGAAGGCTCGAAGGAGATAAGATCTACTTGATGGTGAAACAGAGCACTGTGCAGTCCATAGGAAGCAACAATATCACAAAGAATCCATAACCATCCATAATTTTTTAGCTTTGACACAAAAGCTTTCTTCTCTCTCTCTGTCTCACATTCAATTTCTGTGAAACCAGTAGAAATTTTTTTTTTTTTTAAGTAATTTTTTTGCACTGTTGCTAAGTCTGTGCTTTCCTCTCAATTTTACAGGGAAAACAGGCAGACTGCTAGACAGCATATTTTCAAGAGCTGGCAAACATATTCTAAATAAGTCAATTACATAAATTAGTGATATATATATTACCAGTCAACTATTTAAAATAAAACATGTATTTCCAAATCTGAAAAATTTCACAGCAATAACATTTTGTAATTGATACTAAGAGTAATGAGGTTATTTCTTCTTTGTGAGCCCAAAAAAATTTTAATATGTTTTACTCCTCTCTTTTATCATTGTTTTAGGCTGCTCAGTAAATTTGTGCTCTTGTGTTCTCTTTTTCTCAGCAGAAAGTGCAACCTATTCACGTATTTAAGAGTATTTTACAGCAAGATTTTCACCATTTTCCTCAAGAACTCCACTAGCAGGTATATCAATATAATAATGAAATTTTTTGTCTCACTGACAAATAAATGAAAGCCAGTAGATAAAAAAAGGTATGTGAGCTTTCTGACTGGCTCTGATTTTCTTGGTATATAGTGGACTAGAGTGAACTCTGGGACTTGGGGCACCTCACTGCCTAGAGCCGGGAAGGAAAAGGAAACAAACAGAAAAAGACAGGAGAGTAATCAAACCAGTACACCATAGATGGATAACCGAAAAGGTTACAAACCAGCTTTAACATTCAGATGGCCTCTGGGCCTCAAGGCACCAGTGGCAACAGCTTTCAGCATGCATACAGTAAAACACATGACTTTGCCTTGAGAGCCCTCTGCCTGTCAGAAAGTATCCTACCACCTGCTAAAGTAAACAGCTTTGTTTTACAACAGATTCCTCTTCCTTGGTACCCTCAGGTAAGTCACAGGACTCCAAACCGGAAAGCTTATTTAGGGGTTGATGCCCAGAGTCAATCTTGTTTTTATCTCACATGCTGGATTCGATTAAGATAATTGCATCTGAGGAGCATTTAGAAAACACTGTTCCTACCCTGTCTTTCTAGCAGCTTCGTAATAGAGAACGTCTAAGCCAGAAACCCTCATCTGGATCCATGACTCTTTGTCACCGGTGTCAACCAGTTCCTTTACTGTCCATTTGGTGTTAGGGCAGCTGCCCTTTGGCCTTCACCAAGTGGTTATCTAAAAGTGAGAGAGAAGGGATTCTGACACTTCATTAACTTTCCTATGCAAAAGAGCAATTCTACATCATGTCTTTGCAGAGCAGATGCTTCTTCCCATCACTTTGGAATAATGCTTTTTGCATAGAAAGAACAGCTGATCCAGTTTTGTCTCAGACTTTCAAAAAGGGTAAGGGAGACTGAAAACTAGATAGTTTTAATGCCTTGCTTTATGTTCTTCTGACACAAATTCTGATCAGGCTTCCCTTGAGGTGCTTTTTGCTGGCGTTTGTTTGTTTTTGAAGTTCCTGGATCACACACACATTGAGGTTTCAGAAATGAAAAACAAAAGGAAGAATGCACAAGAAATAATAATAAAAAAAAAACCCTAAAGGTTTACACTTAACAAAAGTGCCAGAAACATCAATTTTCTTCTTTGCAACACACCAGAGCACCTTGTCTACACAGTCAAAAGTCTATCCAGCATTAGCAGCTAGTGTAGCATCATTAAGGCTAGCTCTGGAGAGTTCAGTGGAGTAGGCAGCAAAAAGAAATTCAGACATTAAACAAATTTTGTGGAATGTGAGGAACAAGAAGTCCATGACTTTCCTTGATGGTAACATACTGTGCTTGCTTGCTAAGAAGATACACTTGACCCACAGCAACATGATGCTTTTAGCCCTCAAACTGAATTAAAAATACTAAGGAGAATATTTCCCCACACATGCTGGTTTTTAATATTAAGGTTATAAACATCTAAACGCTCATGTTCTCTGTGCTGCTGCAAGAAAGTACTCATCCACAGTGCCTTCGCAACAGGACTGGACTTCCCTGACAGGAAGGCAGCATTGGCAGCACTGCCAAATCAGTTATTTGCACCCAAATGGTAAGTAGATGAGCAAAATGAGCAAAGATCTGTATAGGAAGAGCTAACAGATAAGCTGTACCCTCAATAAAGCAGACTACCCTAACACACTCACGTAAAAAGGCCACATCCCTTATTTATAATGCCAAAACTGGGAACAAATGAAGCTCTCATTAAACCCAATAACACAGACTTGCTGGGAGCGCAGACACACTTGCAGCCTCTGAAGAAAACTGAGTGTATGCACACATTAGTCGTGTGACTTCCTCCTTCAAGGCAGGAGGTCTTCTTACCCAGTTTTCCTCGACCAGGTAAGAGCTTTTACAAATCTGAACAAATAGGCAAATTTTACTTGCCTATACTGCCTTCCACACAAAGATCTCAAAGAACATACTACATAGGTCCCACCCCCCTTGTGAGGTAGGTATTATCCCTGTTATTTACAGATGGGGAAATTCAGGCACGGAGAGGTTACATTATTTGCCCAAGGTCACACAGTGAGTCAGTGACTAAAGAAGACAGAATCCAGATGTTCTGATTCCTATTTGCACAATCCAACTACTAACAACGCAAGTCTCAATTTCAAAAGAGCCTTGAACAAGTAGCAGCATGCACAGGAACCACCTCGGGTTTACAGGGCCACTCCTAAAAAACATGAGAAACAGGAAGAAAAACAATGAGGGGCATAACTTTCTTTAAAGCTGCGTGTTGCTTGCAGAAGTTAGAGTTCCTGTCCATTTCCCTCCCAAAGCTGAGGCAACTCAACTATGAGTCTGTGACACAGGGGGACAAAAAAAGAGGCTAATGGAACCACAGCTAGAAACAAAATAACAGGCTGAAGTAAGTAGTCATAACACCCCCAGTCACTATTTTAAAAGCAAAGGGTCATGAAAAAATAGGAATGAGAGGGTCCTCAAAAGATCATTGAAGTCCACTCACCCTGCCTTGAAGCCAGGATCAACTACACCTACTCATTCCCAACCATCCAGTCTCTTCTCCAAGACCTCCACCAATAGAGACGCCACAGCCTTCCTCAGCAATCCACCTTACACTAGGACATGAACAAAAGAGGGCAAGAAAGAGTAAGACTGCTACTTCTGCTCCTTCAGTGGGGGCACCATGATTCCCAGGCCTATCTAATGACACGTTTCAGAGAAGGTAGTCTCCAAATATTTACTTGTTTCTTTCCTGGAATTTTTGGGAAAAATAAATACTGGCATCTGCTGTATTACAGCATTTGAGTTTTGAAAATACTGATGAATACCAGGATAGATACTCACTGCAAGTGCCAAATCCTACAAGGTCAGTAACAAAGACTTCGATATGATAATTTTAGCTTACTGCAGATACAAACTGCAATAAGGTGACAGGGAAGACTACAGAAAAACCCCACAGCAAAGTCAGCAGCTCTGAGTCGCCAAATTACACCCAACTGCAGACAACAATCAGGCAGTTAAACAACACCTTCAGCAGAGGCAGCACCATACGATCTCCGTAGCATCTAACTCATCTGTCTTCAAAGTGCATTCTCAGTGCAAAAAGTAGAATTGAATTTAGAGGGGCTTACTGTCCCGAGTGAATTTCATACTAAGACCAGAATTCTTGCTTGAGTTCATATGCTGTAGCTTTGTGTGTGTTAAGTTCACTTCTGCATAGCGGAATGGTGCTGTCTTGGCTCTGTCCCTCAGCATCTATGTCCAACAGTGTCCGCTCCTCTACAGGATGACTCCCCTGGAAAGGAAGCAGTGCAGGAAGTCCAGGTCTCTCTTCTACAGTGCTGCTGCTACTAGCAAAACAAGAGTCCAGATTGCTTGGAGTGTCAGTACTTGAACTGTTGGCAGAAGATTCACCCTTGGCATTGCTGGGTGACACAAACCACCAGGGATCAAGCCGCTGCCGGCTGGCTGCGGGCCGAGGCCGAGGCAGGAACTCCAGGGTCTTGGGTCTTTCCAGCGTGGGGTCCTGCTGTGCATTCCATCGTCTCGGGGTTGGAGGAAAAACAAGGTTGGGATCTGGCAGGCGAGGGACCTCATTTGGATCTCTACTTGGACTAGGTGTTTTTAATACACCTATCCAAAACAGAGAATGTGAAAGAAGAGGGAAACATGTTAGATGTCACTTCTAAAAGGTTCCGACAAATCTTATCGTACGTACACTGCGAAAACACTTTCAAAGCAGAAAGCCTCCATTCAGAACCTACAATCTCCATATCTTCAAGACTGAAGAGAATAACTGGTTTCTTTATTCCTATATCGTTCTCAACACATTGTGAAACACCTGATTCACTTGCCTTGCATAGGCAGAGTATTTTGTTCATTCTCTGATTTGTTTTCTTCATTCTCAGACTGCACAGCATGGATTTGACTTCCTATCAGAGGTAAGAACTCTCCAAATCCTTTGGAAGGCACATTATCCATTAAAAGCTTGAATGGATGGGGGAGACACTTGCACAGCAGGATGTGCGACACCTGTTTGCAGCGAGTTAGACCAACTCCCTAGAAGAGTCATTTAACAAAATCTAATGCAGACACTTCCTGTTTTTCTTGTTTGGTTGTTTTTAAAATAGAACAAAATTTTTCGTGAATATTTTAATGAGCATTAACCCACATCTTGCTGCAGACTTCCATTCAACAGACAATGCCACATTTCATTTAGTCTAACTAAATCAGACTTAATTTTCACATTCTAGTCTTTTCTTTTCTTATGAATTACTAGGGGAAAAAAAATAGGGAAAGCATTAAGTTATCTAGTCACAGCCACTCCTAAAGACTGTAACAATGAGAACATTACCTACCCAAGAAAATCCCTCTGGCTTGTGAAGGAATAAGAGCAAGAGCAGCAGAGGCCCCACACTGCTTTAGAGATTCAGTCTTCACTGCCTTAAAGATTATAATTTGCTTTAAAGTTGTAATAGCAAAACAAACAAGTGCATAAAGGCAACAGAGATGGAATTCTGCGAAACTATTAAAAATGAACAGTATTTGTACCTTGGTGCAATAACATGGCTCTGCCTCACAACATGATGCAGAGAGTTCCTTGGTGTATAGGTGATGGAATAGAGACTGTTACTGTATTGTTCCAGTCATTATTTTTGTAAAGACAATATCCACGAGCCTTGCCTGTGGGCTGGCAACAGATGCTGTATATGCAATATGCTCACTTCCTAACAAGTATCTATAGTGTTTGGGCCCTTCTTCTGAAGAAGAAAAGGAAGATGGCTGAAAACCTACCTGCTCCCAGTGCTCCAGTTAAACAGCTACTGGAAGGGCATCCACTGGTTGGGCACCCATTGACAACTAGTCCAGTCCCTTTGATGGCCCCATCAGAAGGTGTGCGCCTGTGCCCGCCTTGCTGGGTGTGGGAAGAGACCGTCACATGCGTGGGAGTGAGGGACTGGTTGGGGTCTTGTTTGAATCTCTCAATCTGGACATTAACTAGTGGGTTATTAATGGCTGGCAAGGGAGCCTTGACTGTCACAGGGCTGACAGGCATTTCGTATACCACAATCTCATCACTGTCTGAGCGCAGCAGGGATCGGGTGGAATTACATTCGGAAATGGAAGACAGGGAAAGAAGGGTGAGGGATGTGGATGGCTCGCCAAGCAACAACATGGGCTCATCTTTCTTGAAGATTTTTCGAGAAGGAGGGCTAGTGCTCCTGCGTGGGCGCCCAGCTCGCTGGAAAATGCTGTCACGTTTCTTCTTCTCTTCCTTGGGTGGCTCTGGCTCCTCTTCAATCAGCAGCTGACACTTCCCCGCTTCTAGCAGATCGAACCCCAGGCCTGCAGCAGCCAGAACCGCTCCACAGCCAAGCAAGGCAACCTCGCACCGTTTGTGGTGGGAGCCACTACGTTTGAGGCTGTTGGTGGGTGTAAGCTGTGGGGTGCTTGTAGCAGAGTTCACAGGAGTGGACTCATCATTGGCATCACTAGAAGGCCCATCCCAGTCATCATTCTTCTGAAACGGGATGCAGAGGTATGACTGGTTGTGCCCAGGTGAAGGGTGCACTTTGCCCTCCCCATTAAGACATTCACTGTCTTCATCATCTGGAAAGCAAATGAAAAAAAGTACTTTGCATGGATGCAAGACTTTAGCTAATTTCACCAAGTTTTACAAATACACATGAGAGTTAAGCTTCTTCTCAGAAGATGCAACTATCCTTCTCACTAAGAGCACTGTTTACCAACTGCCAAATGCTCACAAGGTACTGATCCCAAAACAGACAGGTTGAGACAAGTACCCAAAAACTCCAAAGAAGTTACTGACACATTGATTTTTTCATGAGCCATTAAGGAAAGAGCATACCAGAAGCGATATATGCTCCAGTTACCTCCAAAGTTTGTACTATGGGGGTGATGAGTGAAAAGGTAGGAAAATGGTAAGAATCTCTCCTTGGCAAGTAAGGGTGTAACCATACTGCTCATCTAAATATTAACAGGAAAGGAGTTGAAAGGAGTTGAAAGCATGGAAAGAAGAGGGGAATTGGGAGAAGCTTGCTAGCTTGTAAGAATAAACAAAAAATTAAAATCCAAAGTGAAGGTACTTATTTCACTAAGAATACAGTAAAAGCAGACACCATCAAAATGAAAACATTGCTTAAGGTGAAGACAAGGAAAAGTTCATTCAATGGACATTCAAAAGTTCATGTGAATGGAAGCAGAACAGCAAAGCGGAATATCAAACAAGAGAATATCAAGTCCAGGTAAATACTTTACCCATCTCTGCTAAGCTGGTGAATCCTGGAAAAGCAGGTGCAGTTCTCTGAATCTTCCCTAGGTTTGGTGCACTGGATGACCACTGTTTGTATCCTTCTACCAGAGCTTTCAGACTGAAATAATAGAAAGAATAAGATCTAGAGTGCTGACAAGAAACTACCTCCTCCCTTTTATATTCTCTATCGCTCTATTTAGGGTATGCATTAATCCATCTCAATTACATAGATTTACAATCCTGTGCTAGCGAGATATTTTACAACACTTCCCTCATTTGTGACAATTTGTAACAGTCAAAAGATCTCTAATGATAAACAATAGCTATGAATGCATGGTAATACTAAGTACTATGACAGAAATTAGATGAGAGAGTTTCTTCTAAGGCAAACGTGCCATGGCAAGTACAAAATAAAGTGCTCAGTAGGAAGAGGGGAAAAACAGCTCTAAAAACATTTCCACATGAAATACAAGTGAAAAGTGAAAATCAAAAAACACTCAGTGGGAATATAGTTTGTTGAAGTCATAACAACAGCCATGCTTCTATATCATAAGAATATATTACATTCCTCTAGAGAAAATATTGTTTTGAAGTACAAAAGGTTAAAAGCATAAGCTACAGACTATGAAAAAATGAGTAATTACACACCATGGTTCATGTTATTCTCTTGGTTACAGACCAAAAATACAAAAAAACAAAAACAAGCAAAAAAAAACCAAAGTAAATCCCTACATCGAAGTCATCTGAGTTTAAAGGCACCTTGCTTTGCCCCTAAGCTTATTAGTAGTCCTGTTAACAGATATTCACTGTCATCATCCTATACGTATTCTGCACCACTTTCACAATATCAGAAACAACAACAGTAAACTGCACAATTTTGACACCTCAACAAGCCAAGCAGATTTATTTTTCAGTCAACAGTAGTCTCCAAGCTGATAGTTTTGTGGCGTCCTTCTACGAACTCCAACATTAAACCCATCAATGCTGGTGAAAAGCTTAAAAGCACTTACTCAGAAAATTGAATGAAAGAAGACAACATCTGTGGATTGTCTGAATGATCTCAGATGGACATAAAACAGCATGTCTGTTACTGGAAGAACTGAAGAGACGAGACCTCTTTCAGCAACATGATCAGCTTTGAGAAGACAGCTTACATATGCTCATATTCTCCCTTCTTTCCAAGGGAAGGATTGTGATCAAGACCCTCTCCTTATTCTCATTTTTCACTAGAATCACTCTGCATTTGTAAGATTACTTCCACGGCAGGATTTCAAGGTCATATTATATCAAGGTGGTAAGGATTTTTTTTTCTTGGTTTGTATTTTTCCTCTATTCTCAACCTAACTGACTAGCTCGACCATACTAGCTATATTTTTATTGGCAAAGTCGTAAGGTCTTAGCTTGATTTAGTACTTGTTCAGCTGGTTGAAGATCAACCTATAGACATGACTTTCCAAATGTTCTTTCTATTCCCAACATTCAGGAATAGTTTCAGATCACACTAAAAGCATCTCATACAGCTCCCATCTATCTTCAGAGCTCATCATTCTCCCATCCTTAATCGTTCTGGCTGAATCCTCTTTGTCAAGAAAGAAACCACATGATTTTACAACATAAGTCCAATTTATTTCCTCCACACTACATTCAGCTGTGAAATGAAATGCAGCAGAGAATGCTTACTGTATCCATATTATCTGTGTGTACAACATATATAGTTAGGATAAACATCGTAAAGCAGACTCACATTAAGAGAAAGCTGGTGAGTGAGAATGAATGATATTAGCAGCATGATCATGTCTAAGAGAGTGTGTCAACACAGAACACAGGCAGACAACTACTGAGGGAGTCTTCAGTGGGGCAGTGAAAACACTCTCTGTGCAAAGAGAGCAATGACTACAGTCATATGTAACAGGCAGCAGTGATCTTCAGTTTAGGCTTTACTTCATAGTTAAGTACATGCAGCCTTGGAAAGTGCCTTTTATTATACAGGAGGGCACACAAACTTCTTGACTTCTCAGAAAAATCTTCCCTTGGCAAAACCAGACAGATTTGCTTCTACTCACATAGCACAGTTTAACCTGAATAGAAATACAAATGGCTACCAGAATAATTTTGTGACTTGCTAGATTTCTTTTTAAGTTACAAAGTCCATATTTTCGCTCCTCCTCTCCCCGAAATTATAAGCAACGCTACAAGGAGACTCTGAAGATCTGTGCAGAGGATATTCCTGAGAAGACACTAAGATCACAACTGAATTTTCACAATGCTATTCCAGCATAAAGCTTTATCCAGTCTCAGTAATTCAGCATAGCAACTGCTGAATTCTGCTGCTATGTGTATTTCTTAGGCTCAAACATAAATGCAGAAGGATGAATAACAAGTCATCTCCTGAAGATTAACTTTTCTTAAAGTTAATTACAGGTAGGTTTACTCACATTAGACATTTTCATAGCAACTCCTATAATGCAATTCTTGCATAAAAATCTGATAATAATCTTAAGGAAAAATACATGGAAAGTGATGAAGATGAATATTCATGTTGGCTTGGCCAAAGAGCTACATAAGCATGTGGAATAGTAGCACTGCTGCTACCCAAGCAGTGTCATGGGGAAAGCTTAAACTGGACTCTTCTGTGCTAAGTCCAGCTCTTCACTTAAATCTAATATCCTATCCTACCAAATTAGAAATAGATTAAAAAAAAAAGAACTAAAAAAACGCAAGTACTCTATCATCTGAAGCACTAATTTTTAATGCAGTCCTATTCTATTTAAATAATCTGCAGTGCGACATGATCTTTTTTGGTATCTAACAGGCCGTAAGAAAGAAGGCAACAGACTCTTTAGCAGGGTCTGTTGGGATAAGACAAGGGAAAACGGTTTCAAAGTAAAAGAGGAGAATTTTAGATTAGATATAAGGAAGAAGATCTTTAAAAATACAGGTTGTGAAGCACTGGCACAGATTGCCCAGAGAGGTGGTGGATGCCCCATCCTTGGAGACATTCAAGGTCAGGCTTGACAGAGCTCCAAGTACCCTGATCTCACTGTAGGTGCTCAGGTTCATTGAAGGGGAGTTGGGCTAGATGGCCTCTAAGGGTCCCTTCCAACTCAAATGTTTCTGTGACTCTATGATCTCAGTGAAAAACAGTTCATTAATGTTAACCACACTGTCCTCTCAGCAATACTATCACATTTCAAGTACTCTGCAAAATGCTGTCATCTTACTAAGAGCAACCACAGTTAGGAAGTAACCCTTTTTCAGGAGTCCATGCTCAAAAACAACTTAGTTCTTCAGATCATACAAGAAGGAACAGGAAAAAAAAAAAAATCATCAGAAAAAGGGGCTTATTTCCAAAATTCAGAGCATTATTTCAAGGTAGAGGCGTTGTTCTACCAGCTTCACTCATCTCCTTTTTTTAAGAAAAATTAATCAATGACTGTAAAAAAGGACATCAGTTTTAATTCTGAAAAATACAACATTCCATCTATAGAACAGCAAGCTGAAGTAGCTTCCCCCATATTGCCCTGTTAAAACACATGCTAAGAGTACCTTGGATGGAGAATGCAGCTTAGTGCCACTGAATACTTCAGTCTAGGTGTTCCTGTACAGTATTGTAGTGATGACACAGTACATAAACATCTATTTGCCGAGAGTTCCATGCTCAAACACCTAATATTAAATTACAATCATTGACCTTATTTTCCCTGCTAAAAAATATAGCTGAAGTCAAACTATCAATTTAGCAGTGGAAGTTGCTTCAGATTCTACTAAAAGACAACAGGTACTCAAACCTCTCAAAGTCTTAGATTGTTACAATATTCCTATACTTCAAGTGAAAGTAAAAAAATGAAGTCGCAAAACAAGAATCTATAGAAAAGGGCCAGGTACAACTTGCACCTGTGCTAAAAATCACTCAAAATCTGCTAAACTTCACTCAAGGTGTATATGTACTTTTCAAAAGCTGGAAGAGAAGATATTTGCCTGGTTCTGTCCGATGCTTTTTAAACAACAGCATATAAAAGACTGAGAGAACATAGCTGAGAATTATAAAATAACTATTCTCAGGTGTAATATGAAACAACAAAGTTAAGCCTGGAAAAAAAAAAAAAAAAAAAAAAGCTACAGACAAAAGAATAGCTGCAGAGAAACAGCTAAGGAGAAATTCCACTCAAAATAAAAGTAAGGTAATGGCAGACGGGGAAAGCATCAGGTCAGGGTTAGACCCCTAGCAAGGAAATGAACACAACAGTTCTCTCATCTGTTTAAAATTTCTAAAGCGTTTGCAACAGCAAATATGTAAGCAGAAAAGTGCTTGCAAGAGGACAGGCAAATCTCCTGGGAAACCGTCATAACAATCAGTTTCAGAACATGGACATCAATCTAATTCCCTCCTCTTACCTGTCCTCTCCTGCACCTAGCTCCTTGTGACAAAGTGAGCTTGGTCCCCAGGTGCGTCCTTTTTTCTTCTGGCCTCTCTTCTCTTCTTCCTCTCCTTCCTCCTTTGGAAGGACTGAGTTTCGTCCCCATGTTTTACTGCTTTCAGCAGGAGTCACTTCATAAGTAGGAAAAAGAGTGGAAAATGGGAAAAAAAGGTACACACATGGGTCCCAATGCAATGTAAAGAACACGAACCAGAAGAATGTTAGAATGAAAATGTTCATTCAGAGTTATTTCCCAAAATTCTCATCATGCATCAACATTGATCTAGCATATAGATCTCTTCAAAATGACTACAGATAGGCTTTAGTTTAGTACTGTTTTCTCCTTCAGAAGAATTAGTTTGATGTCAGAAACACAAGAATTGTGACATCCAATGCAAACACTAAACATTAACATTCCTTTCATACTTCTAATACACACTTATCTCCCTAATTCTGGGTTATTAGGGGAACACTATTTTAATGATAAGCACCCCTGGTTCTCTTTCTCCCCATTAGTAACTTAATCTACTTCAATAACGTTGCACAAATCTACTCTGCAGACTAACATTCTAAACATTAGCCTACAGACCCAAAGAACATGTTCTCTGTAAAATCAAGCAGCAATCTTTCAAGAGTATAGGTAAGGCTCAGACTCCAAACAATACCAAACTCACCACCCTCCCAGCCAATTGTCAAAACACCATTTTTCTCTCTCTAAATTCATACATGCAAGGGCACAAAGCCAACATTTTAGGAACATTTCTTTTTACAGTCCTGTCCTAGATATGGAATCTTGGCATCTTACCACGCTGACAGACTGCACATTTCCCAAATTCAATACTACATTGAGCTCCTTACACTGTATGGCCCTGAGTCTGGGAATAATGGTAGGACTTGCAGGAGGGCTGGAGCAGCTACTGATCAAGCTCTTCCTTTTATCCATTGTTGGAGAAGCCTGCACAGTGAATTTATGCTGGAAATCTGTTACCAAAAGAAAAAAAAAAAAAATAATCAACACAGAAGCAGAAAAACAGCTAAAATCCTTTTTTAATACAAGAAAAAAATAAATAAATAACTGTCGATGCTAACTTATAATATGTGAAATTTTCAGGGTCTGTATAGAAAATGTTCTACAGGACAAAGAGATGCTAACAAAGGAAAACACTATGTGACTTCTCAGACAGACTGCCAGTATTTAAGGTTTATTTTAAGGGTTACATTAGAAGTCACTTGTGTGTTGAATTAACATGTGAAGTTGTGTAATGCCACAGTATCAAAGTTTTCAATATTTCTGATAAGTTTTTGATTCTTGCCTCAAGAAATCTGATAGCTTACAGATTCAGCTGCAGTATTATGTAAAATATTCCCAGAGCAGGAACATTTGCTTAAAACAACCAAACAAAACAATATCCTTTATTCAAATTATTATTTTGAGCACTAATGTATTAAATTGCAACATTTTTACTATCAATTGTATACACTAAGAAACATCTAACATTACAATCCCACTTCTTGGCTTTATAATTTGACCTGTTCCCTTTGAGGAATGCTAGCCACAAAAGCATGAATTTTAGTTCCTAGATGCCAAAGGTATGTTTTTTGTAATTTAAAATGTGCAAGTATGAGCACAAAGAAGACACCAAAGCTACGGGTTTTCACATACTCCTCCCATCTTGCCTTATTTGTCTCACCAACCTGAAGGCAGGCTGATATTATTGCCATCTTTTAACTTGAGCCGACTTTTCTTGAACTTCCCCATACGTTTCTTCACACGAGGCTTCTCCTGACACAGCTGGTGGATGATGATGTTGAGCTCCCTTTCCAGGATGTCAATCTCACGTTCTGCCAGCTCCTGTTCCCGCCTTCGGAGCAACTCCTCATGGTTCTTCTGTTCAACAGCAGCACGAGTCAGCTCTTCTTCCCATGTGCGAAGCTCCTGTAGGGGGATCAGAAAGGAGAAAGAAGAATAGCTATCTTGTGACCTGTGGGTTAAGGCTAACAACACCTATTCTGAAGGTACAGCAGCACTGACTTTTGTTCTCAGCACAGCTAATGCCACTGTTCAAGACTCAGCTGAACATCAATAAACTGAAAACAATACTTAAGAAATTCTGTGATTGCCATTGGAGGCCCTTCAAATCACTGTTAACATACAGACATTAAAAAAAAAAGTGGAGAAAAACTTTCTAATCAGCACTCATAAGACCACATCTGGTGTACTTTCTGTCTCCTTAATAAAAGAGAGACATAGACATATTGGAGAAAGGCCAGTAAAGGGCTACTGAAATGGTGAAAGAACTGAGGCATCTCTTCTACGAGGAAAGGCTGAGAGAGCTGGGACTGCTCAGTCCAGAGAAGAGAAGGCTCCGGTGTTTCTTATCAATACATACAAATATTTAAGGAGAGGATGCAAAGATGACAGCACCAGATTGTTCTCAGCGGTGTTCAGAGATAAGACAAGAAGCAGTGGGCACAAACACAGAAGGCTGTCTGAATATTAGGAAGCTTTTTCATACTATGTGAGTGATGGAGCACTGGCACAGGCTGCCCAGAGAAGTTGTAGAATCTTTTTTTTCGGAGATCTCAAAAGCCACGTGAGCATGGGCCTGGGCAACCTGCTTTAGGTGGCCCTGGTCAAGCAGGGGTTGGAGTAAATGACTCCTGAAAACCCTGCCAACTTCAACCACTCCGTGATTCTGTGAAAAGACACTGAATCCTAAATACAGCGTCATGAGAAAAAAATGCTGACGTGCACATCTTCAAGAGCCACTGGAGATTACCACATACATGAGAACTCATTTTGCAAGATTTATCATCTGTATATTGAAAAAAATTAATCCTTGTTTTCCCATGATATCAAACTCTCTTTCCTCGTTGCTACGGAGGAACACAGTGCTCAAGACATGACAGCAGTCTAGCAACTACTGTTCTCTGTTGAAGTTTCTAGTTTTCAAGAGCTGCTCCAAAAAACTTATACCAACACACCACACAGTGCATCAGGGTAATGCCCATCAGCTCTTCCTTTTTTCCTCCAAAAGCTGCTATAGTACATGCAGAGAAAATGCTTTACAAACCATTGTAGGACTTACCCCTGTACACAAGATATTCTCTTTTCCTCTGTCTTCTAAACCAAACTTCTGAGCCAAAATCAAGTTGGCTATTTATTATGAATTTACTTCTGTGTGAGAGGCAGTCAACTCAAAAAACTACCACCTCAGTGAATAACTGCAGTACTTCATACCAACATCTGTAATGTCTGTAAGGACCTTATACAGATGTAGCAAACTGCTTTGTTTCTGGCAGTATGCTTGAAGAATAAGACTCCGATTCTTGTCACTTAACTGATGGTCATTGTTCCTTTTATTCCTGTTAGGGTCATCATTCCCTGCTGTTTACCAGGCAAATTTTAATTAAACAGTTGTTGGATTATTCTCTTGGTGGTACTCGTGTTTATTATATTTTATCCCCTTTGACTGCACCCACACCCTTGAACACTACCTTGAAGATACAAACCTGACAGAAATAAAGAGATTTTTGCTGAAGTGTATAGTCTGAAGCTCTCTCTCTTATTTTTAATGTTAACAATTATTGCTGGGCTTCTCAGTTATGACAATGGCAGTGAAATAGTTACCAGATGTATTAAACAAAGATAATTCAGCATAGTGTATAATGGACATTATGCTCACTACAACATTAGAGCAGCAGGTAAAGACGCAGATGTTTATTTTACTTATGAATCTACCCCAGCAAGCATCATAACTCCCATTTACTCAGGGACTTACCAAAAGCTGAAGCAAAGCACGTGCAAAATTAATTCTGAGATGCCCTAAAATATGATCCCTGAATGGAAGCATTCTATCAAACACCAGAAGAACACAAGGACTGTTTTTCTCTACTTACCTTTTCTTTGGCTCTGAGCTGATCAAACATCTCTTGGATCTCTTGTTTCCAGTCTTCCTGAAGGGAATGGAAGGAATCTTTGGGCATTTCAAAGAAACCAGACTCTTCTATAGCGGTGAGATGGCCTAGGATACTGGCAAAGGAAGGTCGTGAGTGTGGGTCAGGGTTCCAACAATCTAGAACAGGACAAAGACAAGCAACTATTAAGCATCTCTTAGTAAGAAGGCTTGAGATGATGAGAGGTACTTTACTGATCCCCAGTGGCTGAGAATGGCACGTACACTGTGTTACTCTGTCTCCCATTTCTCTCTTTCATTGACTATTGTGTTATCATAAATCAAGTGTGGAATTTTTAAACTATCATCTGTACTTTGTGAGCACATGCAAGTAAGATGCCTATACACAATTCCTTTAACACATTTACACTGCAGAGCTACCGGTCGCTGTAAAAGGTATGTATCAGAGCCCCTTCCAAAGCCAAGCTGAGTCATTATGAATCTCTTCCACACAACAGAAAAACTCTCCTGCAAAGCAGCCTGGGCATACTTGGGTAAAATACTGGGCACTGTGACTGAAAACACAGGGTTCAAGTAGATTATGAAAACAGACAGTACATTTAGAGTTTTCTTATTTTTAAGGATTTTGTTTGTTACTATGAGAAATTTGTTTAATAAGGCTTCCCCCCCCAATTGCTTTTATGAGAAACCACAGATAAGATTTTTCATTAAACAGTCTAATGCACTGACTTAACCAACATAGAGCTATACAGAATTTTAGGTACCCTTATTACCACAAAGGGCAATTCCATTTGTGATGGTATGAAAAGGTTCTTCCTCTTACAGTGAGGGAAGCTGAACACTGAAAACAAATGGAAAAAGAAAACACTCCAGAGTAACACCACAATCTACGAAATCAAAATCATGTTTTTAAAAGTTACTAAATGAAAGAATTTGGCTTAGCAGTGCTTCTGAGTGTGAAATTATTACCCATTCCATCCTCTCTGACCTCACCGTTATTTTAACTCCTGCAGAAAACATATTTTGCTCATTCTATATTTTCCAATACTGGCACTTACACAGGTTATTCTTCAACATGTATCCTTACTCTTTTTAGTACTGCAAGATTCCTGCAAGTCAAACTTTGACAAGAACCAAACAGGAGATTTAACATTCTAACATTTCTGAAAGCTATGGACAACAGCTTTTGTGTCCAAGTGGAAGACACTAATATGTGGGTCTTTCTCAATACACTCATACTACCATTGCTCAGAATGGTCACTACGTTTGAGACATAAATTGCCACATTAAGAAGCAAGAATAATATAAATGTTCAAAAGTTTCCTGGACTTTACTGTCGGGGAAGAAGAGCAGTACTGTTCTTAAAAATCTCTAGCGAGGTCCTAAAAAGCATTCACTTAATCTGTTTTAAGGATTGAAATACATCAAGGAGCATCTGTGATTAAAAAACAAATAAAATTTCACAAAATCTGTGCAACTGCTGAGGCTTCTTTTTGCAGATCTTTTCTCTGCTTTGATTTTACTGTTACTGACATTTGGCATTTGGGAGCTTTGTTTTTGAAACTGCTGATACCAAGATGGTATTTAAGCATTTGATCAAGTTCCGGGAGGCATAAGCTGGAACACATTTGTCTTTGTGGATTTCAAATTGTTTCTCTTACCAAAACAGAGAATTAAGGATGTTAAAAGTGCTCTGAAGGTCCCCTGCTGCTGCTGACCAATTAGCAGCAATGGGTGATACAGCTGGACTGACAGTGGCATAATCTCTGCCCCACTAGCACAGGTTTTAAGCATGGCAAAGCAAACATGACCCAAAGTAAAACAAAATGCTGTGGCCAGCCAAATGCATGAATGAATGAGCAGGATAACTATGCAGGTGGCCCCTGGCTTTTTTTTTTTTTTCCCCTCCAGTCCTAGATCTGCCATTATTTGCACTAATGAGGACAGTTGAAACATACAAATCTTTTCTGTGAAAAGGTAAAGTTCAGCTTTGTTTTCTCACTGACGACCACCAGAGGAGTAATTCAAAAGCAAAAGCAGCATTAAGGAAACAAGAGTTCACAGAGATGGGAAATAGCCTGAAAAACAGTTCTAGTGAAGGGGCAGAAAGTAACTGTTCCTTTGTTCTCTTCTTCTCCCTGCACATGAAGAAGCCTAGCATTTCAGAGCCAAGGGTCCTTACCCCTGTGCTCCTGGGTTCAAGCACAGGCCACACGCCTCTATCCAACTTTCCCAGGAAGAAGGCTTTATTTTTAACACTACCAGCAGATAGACCACTTACATTTAAGAAATTCAGGGTCCCTTGTTTTAGGGAGCCATGCCAAAACAAACCACGATGGCAAAACACTGTGCTCTAATCTTTCATAAACTGGTTTCAGTTGCAGTTTCCTGTTTAACATTTCTTCCAATTTAATACACCTGCAACTCTGTTGCTGTTTACTGTCCAGCATACTTTTTTTTTTTTTTTGCAAAATAATACTTGAGATTTTCTACTTTAATTTAACTGAAGTCTGTCATCTACAGAAAACATAACTGAAAAAATATTCCAAGAGCAGAAAAATCCACCAGAAACATTTTCTTGCACAAAAATTCCTTCCTGAGGGCTAAAAACACCTCCGAAGGCCACAAAACCTAAGTTCAGCATTCGATGTCTGCGACACTACAATTCCAAATTATCCTGACAGTGGCCAGCAAGGTGTTCAAGCTACAACCTCCAAAACAAGTTGAAGGTTTTAAACTATATCAATATATGTCAAATTTTGGTGTCAGTGCATTTTCACTACAAGAAAACAAGCTAGATGATGACAACAATAGCCCACATAGTAAAAAATGGATGGGAATTTCATATATTACTGTTGTAACAGAATAACTGTTACAGCACATAAACAGCTATACTGAAGCACAGTAACTTGCAGCATCAAAAAATCCATCTGAGTAATTTATGCTCTTAGGTATCAAAACCAACACCAGGAGGCAATGCTAAACAGCACTCTAGGAACAGCATAAAATGTTCTAACCATACTCACACTAGAGCTGGCTTACCTTCCATTAGTTTGGCAAAAGGCTCTGGACACGTGGAAGGGATTGGAAGAGCAAGTTTATTCATGGCAACACCGTAGGCTACTGCAAGACCATCAATTCCTCGGAATGGCACTTCCCCTGTTAGCAGCTCCCAAAGCAGCACGCCATAACTAACAGGAAAGGGAGAAGAATGTAAGTGCCTGATTTTAATGCATCCTTGGTAAAGCAAGTTGACAGCATGTAAGCCTATCAGGGTGCCTCTGGTACACCAAAGAACTTACATATTTTTTGGATAAGTTAATTGTGGCTGTCTAACTGGCAAAGTTCTTTGTTTTACCTCTTTTTTTTTTTTTTTTTAATATAATGAAAACAAAGTAACCCCAGTGTGTAAATTAGAATATTTTTGCAAGAGTGCTAACATCTACGTTGACATTCAAAAATGCAAAATGTCTTTGTTGATAAATTTGGGAAATCTTTAAGGTTATTGAACAGGTTCACTTGAAAAACCATTTTTTGTTCTTTTATCATCCATATATGTTACACATGAACCAGACAGATAACCTGTGGGAACTTTAGAATTAATATTTGACTACACTGCAATAGAGGAATGTAAAGAAAAAGCTTCTTATCAGAGTAAGAATGAGAACTGAAATGTGAGGGGCAAATAAAGGTCACTTGAGGGGTATTTGTTCGTAACAAGCTGTGTATCAGCCTCTCTTTTCTCAACTGCTAACATTTTACCGAGAATTCCAGTGAAATTATCACATGTTAATCCAACAATCCTAACTTCTGCATTCCTATTTCTAGATTTATGATATGAATATCAAAAAATAAGATTAAGTAATATCAAGCAATAAAAGCAGGAATTTTTCTTATTAGATGGTGATAGCAATTATAAGAGGACAGAGGCTGTTAAGTAACATAACGCAGCAGATTCTTCCTCTTGAATCCTACGGTCAAAAAGGAAAAATCCATTACTAACATACTGATCCCCTCATCAGTCAGTTTTAAACCCAATAACAGCACAGAAAATCTTCATACTTTTACAGTTTCTAACTTTGCTTCGGTTTAAAAACAAAGGAAATGAGACTTCTGTAAAAACCAGTCCTAAAAAAATCAATCCCATTATCTGAATGCCTTCATTTCTTTACAACATCTGATTAAATTAAGGACTAACCATGAATTGTAATCATTTCTCTGACTAGTCCAAAACTGCACCTGAAGCAGTCAGGAGCCCTGCCTTACATCTTTAAGTAACCTTTGCACAACGGCAAAAATCTTGTTCATATAACATGGTAACTTCATTTTCTTGAGTTCAGGATATGATACAGTAAACCATCCAAGTCAAATCGGACACCGTCAGTCAACAGCAATACATTAATTTTAAAAAGTAAAGCTACCTCAGGATATTTGGTTTTATGTAGGTCACTCTTGAAGTTAATGCCTCCTATTTATATCCACAGCGACTACTACAGATACAAAGAACATAATCATACACTGTTTGAGTAAATTTTCAGCTATAAAACACTATTTTTCAACATAGCCACCACTACTAACTATGCATTTTTGTCACAATGGACATTGCCTGCATGCTGTGCTCATAAAAATCTGCACCACTGAAGCTGACCCATTGTTGCGCAGCTGCTTTCTTGGTGTCATTTCCTATCCATTTGCTCTGCATTTCCATTAAGCTTCCTTAAGAGATCCACCTTGACCATCATGAAGTTGTGCAACCACTCTTTTTGATTTTTTTAAGCAGAATTTCTCAATATTGTTACTATTCTCCTTCAGATTAGAGCACTACTCTACCAGACTTCGTCACTGCTCTTGCAAAGACATTAAGCCAAAGCATGTATTTTTTTTAACAACTGGCACACCGCACTGTCTTGAAGGCCTCCTAAGCACACCTGAAGATCAAGAGCTTTTCCTCCTAAAAGCTCCCTGAATAGCTGTCCCATGAAACAGTAACCTTGGTAGCTAAAATATGCATCTATTCTTCATGGCTCAAAGTGTCATTTGCTCTACCCATTTGGAAGTAATCATTTTTCATCACCACAATCTATTTTTGCCATCTCCCCATCCCACCTCTACCAAGACGTTTTCCTTGTAACTGCAGTCACCCAAGTTGGAAACTCTTACTGATAACTTTTTCTATTTAAACGTGAAATAAACCTGAGTTGCTAAGGATTCCATCTTTACTGCTAATATAGCCTACGTTTTAAAAACAAAAGACCACTTTTCCATCTACACAACCTTTTGAATTTTTTCCTATATAATTCACACTTTTCATAATATAATGTCCCATCAACTATTTCTTTCCATCATTTCTTACTACAATAATTGCCTCACTTGAAAAACAGAAACAGGAGTTTAAAGACCAGATTTTCTTTTTGACCTCCAAGGATGCATAAAAGGCACACTGAAAGAAAATGAATACTGGGCTGAATGAATACAGGACTTGTCCTATTTAATACTGATTGCTCATGATACTCTTCAGAGTTGAGAGCTTTCAGAGTTTTGATATCAAAAGTTAACTCTTCGGTAGACTGTCCTATTACTTTACCACTTGTTCTGAATAAAGCAGGAATTAGATACTTCCCCTCATGGAATTGTTAGGAAAACGCTACTGATATGCTCAAAACATTTCTTATACAGGGCATATGTATATATATATTTAAGATTAAATATAGATCTGTCCATTTATTTTTTTTAAATATGACACAAGACATACATATTGCAGGAAAGCAGGTTTGTTTCTTGGAGAACCTAATGGCATCCCTTTGTGCCTATTAGCTGACTTGTAGTCACTGAGCTAAATAGCCAGTCTAGTCTAGCTAACTAGGCTGAGAATACTGCTTTCACATAACTAGTGGCATTTTAACAAAGATCATCCCAAGTGACTAAGCAACAAGAGAGCGGCTGCTGAGAAGAGTATTCTCCATTCATTCTCTAGCAAAGGATTATAATGAATTATAAAGCAAAAGAACTGAGATTTCCATGAAAAGGGCCTGGAAAGAAAGAATCAACGAGTTGCGCTTATTATCAACTGGGAGGAAAGATCATTTATTTTTCCAGCATCCACTAGTAGTTTTTGGACTTTAATTACAAAATGAACCACGTGATACACACCATGTGTTCAAGTCAACTGACACTGAATAATTAACCATTTCCCAGTGATCCAGTAATCCCTTAAGCCATTTAACATCAGTTTCAATCTTACACGTTGGATTCTGTGGAAGGAGGAGGCTGGAGGTCTGCAGGATTTCAGATGTCATTTTGCCACCTCCCTCACCAATCTGTGAACTTTTTAAAAAAAAAAAAACCCACTGAATTCCTCTCACTATTATTGTTCAATGGCATTTCCACCGTAGGTTCCTATTCTGCACTGCCCTTGGTGCAGCACCTTCTATAATAAAGCCACTATCAACACACCATGGAGACACAAGCAGCAACAGAAACTAGAATATTACTCTCGCTAGGACAAAAAAAAATTGAACTCAGTTAAATTTTTAATGGTAATTAACAGTACTTCTGCACATTATTCCTGGTAGTTCCAGAGTTTACATGTAGTTATTTCACAACTGTCAGTTACGTATGATTTTCTCACATGAATTTCTAACAGTACTGTTAGTCAACCATTATCCGCCAGGAATTGGTATCTTGCCAGTGCTTCACTCCACACAGAAGTCTACAGAAGCCTGCAAGCAGTCAGGTGAGGATGAAAGTGCTTGCCAGCAATCGATTCAAATGAAGTATTCCAGCGACCAAAGTATCTACATCACTGAATGCATGAAATAACTTGATCTGCTAATCAGGTCTTTTTTGTTAGCTTTGGTATTCCATTCCCAAATAGAGATTCAATTCCTAATCATTTAACTGGTCTCAGAGTAGATAATTCTAAGATGAATCTGAATTGAGGAACCTTAGGAACTCAGATGAAGGCTGTAACGTTGCGCCTTATCTTCTTCATATGATGACAACACTACCTTCTTTAAAGCTGCACAGGTCGAACATGAAGTTGGTAGTAAACAAAAAATTTAAATGGCATGGAAATTTGAATTTGATTCCTACAAACATCTGCTTGCTGTGCAATGCTGGATAAACTGTCATATCTGCACTTCATTTTCATCCCCAAGAATCCAAAATGGATTCCTAACTCTCCTCTCAAGCATATCGCTAGACTTACAGGTGCTGTCTGACACTTACACAAAATGGTAGCTTTTGTCCTCTGTGCAACATAAGCACAAAGTTTCTGTTATACACCTAAAATTTATGGGTGAGGCACAACAACTTTCATAGCAAGACAGACTATAACTAGCAAGATTCTCAAAGTGCTATTATTGTCAACAAGCTTTACAGTAGCCAAGACCATGGTGATAGTAGTGGCAGACATCAACACATGGGAGTATTCCTCTGCCTTCTCACGTTCTTTGCTGGCATTTCTGTAGAATGGGGATTTTTGTTGTTGTTGTTAAGAGTTTGATACATTATTGAAAGGAATTGTACAAATACGTTATTTATGACAGAATAAAAGACTGATTCAGGAAATTTCAGTGTTGGCAAGCACCTTCTTCAGCAGCTACCTGCATTTGTACAGAGGGAACAGATACACAATAAGATTCTTGTTGAAAAGCTGGGCAACAATTCAGCCACTAGTATTATTCTAACAAGCTTTCCAACAAAAGTGTTGAGATAAAAGGTGCTGTGATTGTTAGGAACAGAAATATTCCAGTTTTGTTGATAGTACACAGACCACCTAGAAGGTCTTTTATCAGTCAGAAATCACTCTCAACACCAGTGATTAACCAAGAAGCTGAAGTGTACAAGAATCAAATCAAACAGGATTTAAAAATTTCATTCTGTTCACAATTTCAAGTTGTGCCCATGGGTGGGGAAAGGATTTATAACATACGTGCACTGCTGCCTTCACAAAAATCAAGTGCTTAGTCATTGACACAGTGGGTAGTGACTATGCTGGCAAGCATCTACATAGATGCTGCAAACACCATGTCTTTTTTAGCTTATTTCAGTATAATTTGAAGTTTTGGCCATCTCAGTAGAGGGCTTACCCAGAGACAATATATCATAGCACTTTCAGTGATGATTACCCTGCTTAAGGAAAAGTACTGAGAGGAGTTCAACCTGCTTTCAATGAAAGACTGCTAACTATAAAGAAATCACTATAAAGTGACGAAAATTTTAGAAATTTACTTCTGAGAAGCTGAGAAATATTTACACATGATTTACAGTCTAAGTTAGTCAATTACCAGACTGATATTTTAGCACAGATATAGAGGCTCTTAAATTACCCTCACAGAAAGACTAAACTGACCCTTAAAATATAGAGGCCATATTGGAGCAGAGCATCTTGTGATCTGTTCAGTACACACAGACTAGTAAAGTTACAGTCACAGAGGAATTGTTTCCAGCTTTCCTTCTTCCTTCCTCCCTCCTGCCCTTAAAGGCAATTCCTGGCACTGTTTCAGAGGAGAAAAATTACAAACCAGTACTGTCAGTTTGTTATTTCTGCCAGAATTCATTCAGAGTAAAAGCCTAGTTATTTCACAGTTCCTCCCAGATTACTAATAGGGGTTAGTAGGCACATTTAATGATAGTCTTAAGTCAATCCATACCAATACGTGCAGAACAAGCTCACATTTATGCATAAAAGGAAATAAATTATCTATCTATTCTGCATAACTAGATAAGTAAAATAAGAACTCCGCACCAAATATCTTCTGTAACAGCCACATAATTCTTCCAGCTGGAATATTTCTTCCTCCTGGCATATTTCACAGCATGCACATACTTCATGAGAGCACTGATAATTAATGAGAGATTTTTATGGCTCTAAAGACCTGGTCAATTCAACATTTCAATACCTCTGCCCCATGCAGGAAAACAAAATTCTACCTACTTTGTTTCAGATTTTTAGTACTAATTTGTGTCTCACAGTATCCAGAAATGTCATTATCCTAGGACAACAATGAGCTGTTTATTGAATTCTGGATTTAATTCACTTAAGAGACATAATCAAACTCTACTTTTTTCTATGGGCCAATCCTTATCATAGCAGCTCCTATCCACCAAAGTAGTTCCTATTCTCAAAAATCACAGTTCCTAAACAGAAAAGACAATGCACACAAATTACTACTCATTGATCACATACTCAGACTGACCTGCAGAAGAGATGTGTTGTTTTATGCAGAAAGAGTAGGAAGTTATAAATAATTCATGAGTTCATTATGAAAGTGAAAAAAACATTGTGCTCAAGCTAAAACTGCAGGGAGAACTTCGTGAAGCACTGTGCAATTGTGCACATATGTATTGTGACAAATTGTAATCAAAATTAAGTAATCTCAATCTTGGGAAATCTTAAAAAAAAAAAAATCAGCAACTTTAAGTACTTCACAGCTCAGTTTTATGTCTTTATGATAGCCAATAGTTAAATGGAGGCTATGAATCCTAGGATGAAGGTAAATGCAAGGAACAACAAAAATTTGGAAGCACACAGGAGGTGATCCACAAATTTCTGCAGGGAAAAAGCGTTTACAATTAATACCAAAGCAGTCTCAAAGTCAGGTTCATGGAAAGCCAGTGGATGGTTTTCTTAACCCCAGAATTTTAATATTTGCTTCATCACTCATTCTCAAACAAAATACATTTCCTAGCAGGTCTTCAGTATCCAAACACTTAATGCCAAATCAATACCTCCACACATCGCTGCCTTTGGAGAACATGGAGGAGCGGATGACCTCAGGAGCCATCCAGGCATAGGTCCCAGCTGCACTCATTTTGGTAGTTTTATGCCATTCCCTGGCCAAGCCGAAATCCGTGATCTTCAATATCTTGTTGCTCAGATCTCCATTTTCCACCTTTTCGAGTATCAGTACTGGAGAAAAGGGAAGGGGATAAAAAGTATGCAAAGTAAGACTAGTATTTATGTAAAAAGGTCTTACTGAAGATCTCTCGAAATTCAAGATTCTTCCTGACTTTTAGTTATTCAAATAACCCATCTTGTTACATGTTATTTCAAGCTAATCTTGTCATGAGATAAGTGAAAAACTGTCTAGCAAATAACTTCAAATCTAAATGGAATACCAAACCTCAGAGAACAAACAAAACTATTTAATATAGTAACTAGTGTTTCTCTGTATATTCCTCTACTAAGAGGAAGTGAACCACTGTAACATCTAGAAATCCAGATAAGGGAAGACATTTCCTAATTAATCCTCTCTCAGCAAGCCAGTAATAGAATTGTTTTCTTGAACTGCTTAGAGGACTTTTTTTTTTCTTTAATCCAGATACACCCATAGGCTGATATACCCCTTGAGTAAATACATTAAGAGCACAAACTCTACATCTGCTTTTTCTTAATTCCTAACTAAAATAAAGATTGGTGAACATTGATAACATGCCCAGACCAAAACTTCATCAACTCTCCCCCCTCAAACTTCAGCGAGGAACAAAAGAACCACAAGACACAGAGGAACGGAAGCAAGCTTTGTTCAGCCCTCATCTTCCAGCTTACTTTTTCTATTATTATTTCTAGCAGCTGAAGAATTGTTAATAGAAATTCTCAGCAAGTCTCCTGATTGCAAGAGTGAACAACTTTCCTAAGTCTCATGCTCTTTTTCTTCTACAACGTACTGATTGCGCCTAAATAATCAGCAGAAATAATATGAATTTTAAATTTAAAAACAACAATAGAGTTACGATGATGATGTAAAAATAAAGAAAAACTCCAAAGCAAACAAAGAAAACCATGGGTATGGGGCATGTTTTCACTTCCATCCAGGAGCACAAGCAACAAGATAACCTGCACTCTACAAGGCAGATCATACGGTGGGAGTCAGCTCAATAGCAGGACAAGGGGCCAGATATCACAGTTTGGCTTTACAGACCTTCCTCGAAAGAGATTATCTAAATCTAATTACCTTTCTCTATCGTAGAGCTAAGAAAATAATTAGTACTTACACAGACCTTTTGTATCCATAAACTGGTCCTTTTGTCAGATATAGGCCGTAAGATAAATTAACATAACAAAAGGCCACAGAGAAGGACAATAAAAGAGCTGCATTTACTTCAAGTCCTTAATTCCTTGGTTAAATCCTTGGTTCCCCTCTTATTTCCCCATAATAATGAACTCTGCAACCTCAAATTACATAAGTTAATTTTAAGAATTAAAGCTCTCTCTAGTATCTGAAACAGTTCTCCTCACCGTGGTCAGTACCAACAGGCTCACTTCTGACTGTCAAGAATCTCTCCAGCCTATCTGTCAGATTTTCAAGCCCAAAGCCTCAACTCTCTCTCCTGTACTCATTCAGTTTTCAATGAAGTATCTTGTAAATAGGTGAAATATCAATTCCTTTCAGTTTCCCCCTTAATCTCCTTTATAGTGAACACAAGCCAGGTTGCTAGGACAACACACACACCATATTGATCTGCAAAAGTGAAATGCCTCTTTCTTGTGAGCTTGATACATAACCAGTTATTGCCTCCCATTTAAAACTTTTAATGCAAGTCCTCTTCTGCAAGTACCACATCTTCTGCACTTACTAGAATCTAGCACAAATTGCAACACAGGTAAGATACTCCCCACATTTGCAGCAGTTGCAGAGTTAACTTACTTACCTTGCCATCATCTGCAAATAGATGTGACCACTTGGAGCAGAACTGTTGCCAGATACAGTTATTTTTAAGAAGTCAACAGAAACATCCAGAGAGAGCATCTATACCAAAAACCCAGCTAGCCTACCTGGTGATTAGCAGCAAGTCACCAACACCACGTTTGTTGCCTAAAGTGTAGCAAAGCAAAGCATGGAGGTTTAAAACAAGTTGTAGCAACTTTAAGTGAGGGATATCTCATGGAACGTGTACTGATAAGAATAATAACCCAGAAGCACTACATAAATTTGCATATATTCCTGAACTATTCCTTTGAACTTGTCCTTCGGAAAATAAGTGCTTGACAGGGAGGAATTCATTATAGCTCAGATGAATCCTGCCCAGCAAGCCAGCCCTTCTATATCGCAAGGTGCCCCAGTTGAGAGAACAAGAATGGATCCAAATAGACCCTATTAGCTCCTAGCAACATCTGCCCTTGATGAGGCAGTCATGAAGACAAATGCACATCACTTAGATATGTCATTTGCACTACCAGGATTTTAGTATTAACTTCATTACAAGGACTGAAGAATCATTACTGCTCATGATTCAGTCCCACTGTTCAACTTCTTAAGAGTCAGCAAAATGCCAGTCCTGAAAGACAACAGGCAACCACGACACTTTACAGCTGAGATAGACAGATGAGAAGGTACAAATTAAATGCTGGGCCTCCTCTTATGTAGGTAATGAAGACCAGACTTCTCTCTCAGAAATGAAAATTCCTGTTGAGATTCTCAGTTGCTCTTTAAGAATACCTTTTGTCCCTTACAAGAAGCACGGAGGATACCTCGACATCAGTATCTTGTGAGAAAGTTGCCTGGCATACAGGGAAAAGTTTGCATCACACAGAGGTGAGTTAGGTAATGAGTTAACATTTATTGGTTTGACAATAGACGGACCAACAGGAAGAAAACTGTAAAGTGGAATAAATACAAAGACCGTTTGACGGGACTCTGGTGCAGTGTCTAGTCATTCTGTCTGACATGACAGCAAGTCAATGAACTACGTATTGCTAGAGCTAAGAAAACCTGCCTTTTATTGTTTTCAGTACTTTTCAGCATGCTTGCTCCATGGTGCACTAGATAGTGCAAGATTAACAGCTGAAAGGACAGAATTAAGACTGCTTTGGTCTAATGAGACCTTTAAGGACAGTACTAAATGTGGAGTTTCATGTTAGAATATTAAAGTTTTACTGGCAACTCACGAATTTTCACTACCATGTTTAATGTGCAGATTATACATATCTAGGACTATTTTGTGTTCATTTTCACATTGAAAATATCAAAACTTAAAGCTGCTAGTTTTCTTACTGAACACTGCACTAGTTCAACATAACAGTGGTTGGTTCTGACCAGACACAACAGAAGTGTAAATGGATTCTGAAGATACACAAATTAAAAACATACCAATTAAACGCTAGTCAGGTTTCAACTCTGCCATGAACTATAAAACCAGAGAAAGGTGGAAGGCAGATGATGAACATTTTCATAGAGACTAAGTTCTGTCTTGCAAACATGAAAGAGATGCACACCTCCCATAGCTTCACACATTGAAAAGAGGGATTTTGCCACCTTCACACTCCATCCCTTCTCTATCCCCACAGATGATAACAGTAAAAGTTGGCTTGAATGAAACAAACTCACATCATCCCAGACAGCAGTCTTCCCAGGCTCCCACTGTTACCTAAAGTGACAGTCTCTCCAAAAAGAGATTTGAAGCCTAAACCTAATATACATACCCAAATTACTCTCTAAAGAGACCTCTTACGAGCAGAGGCACACCTGTGTCAAGTTTCACACTCAAACCATGTGAATCTCTCCTCAACAGCTGCTGGAACATCAGAGAGCCATCTGGTGAAAGTCAATATACTCATAGCTGCAAAATTTTGTCAGTGCTCTGAAATTCTTTTAATTAAAGTTTCCAGAAATATATTGTTCTATTAGGAGGACAGCAAATCTAGATCAGAATAGTACTGTTGTTACATTAGTCTTAAATAGAACTGTCCTTGGTACCACATAGGACAAAATAAGTATTTTAACCTGCACCCATAACACCAAAGAACTGGTAGGAAGTGGCTCTCCACTGTCACCTAGTTTCGACCGTAAGACGAAATATAGTAAAATATATATATAGTAAATATGGCTATGGCATCTCTTCTTCTGATTTCTGGAAGTGCTGAACAGAACTCATCTTCAATTAGGCTGAAGTTCATTATCACTTCAAAAGCAGTGTGCTCCAGGAGATCTATTATAGGATGATCATTCATTGTAAAAAATATCACATTTTTAGAAATGAAGATAGAAAAATAAGGGTCTCCTACACACTCAGAAAACAGAAAAATCCTGACTTGAAATAAAACTCATTAAGACTGAACAAGAAAAGTAACATTCCCCCATGTTGCCACAATAGCTAACCAAACTCGCCGCCACTCTCATTATTTCATGACACAGCTCTATCAACAACTTCCTGCTCCCCTCCCCGGTGCATATTATTAAGAAACAGGAGAGAAATCAACAAATAGTTTCTTTCATGGTCCAGCTTACAGTTAACTCCAAAGAATAAAAATTTACTAGCTAAATTTACAGCCTGAACCTCTGATTGACCACCTGAGGCAAGCAATGTGTCAGCCATGGGAGCAGAAGTGAAGGCAATTCATCCGTGCTGCCGGAAGGGGTGAAGCCTGGCTCCACCTCTCCAACACCAATTAAGAGCTGACTGCCAGTGGGGAAGGATCTCTTTTGGAGATGGCTCCCCTTGGATTCTTCTCAGCGAGCCCAGGATAAGGGTAAGCTTTCCTTCCATTCATCTTTAGTGTGATAACCTGTTTAGCCTAACTTTCTTGTACATTTCTTAGTTATAACATCCATATATTCATTGATTATACATTAATGAACATTAAGTCTGATGGGAATGGCTGACAATCATTAACTGAAGGGAGGTTAAAAAAAAAGAAATGAGGACTTGAGTATACAATGAGAATCAAAAACATACAGGAAGAAATAAGGAAGGAGGCTAGAAAACCAGGGTCTCTACTCTGAGGGTAGAGAAGAAAGCTGGGTTTGTTGTCTATGATACGCTGGGATTATCACTGATTAAAAGGCCTGACTGATGACCTCACATTTATACTTGCAAGTAGTTTTTGTGCAATAAAGACAACAGATCACAAAACAACAGAACTATTAACTAGTGATAAAACAACACTAAACTGTGTGAGCCACTGTTATATTTTGAAGTTATCTCTGTTAAGTCTTCATAGCTGTTGAAAAGATGCCTGCAATTAACAGTGCTGCTGACAGGTTTGAATTCTGTGCTGTACTGTCTTCTTTAGAGGCACAATCATCTGGTTACACAGTCTAAGATGGCAGCAGTAATGGTGGGTGGGTAACACTAGCAAGGAAAAGTTATAAATAAGATCAGGATGTAATCTGTTATTTTACTTGATGCTGAACTATTTAACTATTTAACTATGGTTAAATTGTTAAGCAGCCATCTAACTTCTTGCAAAGACTTAATGAAGTTTATTTCCTAGTTTCCCACATCCATCTGGGTTCATGCTAGATTTTTTCCTTTATTCTCATGGCTTCACTATATCTATTCCTATTTTGTTAGGTTGTAAATTGAGAAGATCACTGCTTAAGAACTCCAAGGTTGAAAGAAAAAAAAAAAAGCAGAGGAATTTAAACCTACATAGAAAAAATTAGAGCTATTTACTCAGAGTAGAGACATTCTCAAAATAGTACCATGAATTTTTTTCTGCAGTTAGATGTTCCCATCACTTCAGAGAAACTCAAACACCTATACAACTGCCTAGTAACTGAATTTTCCCCCTTCCCCCCACAAGCCTTCACTCATCTATGCATATCTGACTCATTGTTACTCTATGATCACTGTTTTTGACAGCAGTAAAGGTCAGCAAGCAGCTACAAATGGGAACCAATGCTTATCCTGTAATAGCTGGAATGTAAAAGACTTCTGCTGCAGCTGAGCACTCACTGTGAGTGGGGATAGTGGACACTTTATTTCTTGCTCTATCATGCAAACAGAATAGATCACTATGGCTTCCACTTTCCAAAATGCAAAAAAAAATAAAATAAAAAAAATTGTATCAGATAACAGATAAGCCTCAAACCATTCGCCTCCTCTATTAAGATAACTCACGAGCTACAAGAAATATCAGATATTGAGTCCATCAAACGCCAGATAAGAGTTTTTAAGAAAGAAATGAACAGAGTAAAACCTTTAAGGAAAACCATGCTGTTTCATTCTGAGATCTTCTAATGCACAAAATCTGACCAAAGTTTTAGTTTGAAAGCTGCAAGACTTTTCCACTGAATGATTTAAGGGCAATCCACATCCCCATAAGGAAGCACTGCCATAAAACTTCTCCCTGACAGAGAGAAGTGTCCTCAAGTGCAAGAATTGAAGGAAACAGGATATTCTGACCTCTTTTCCAATGGAAATTCCTGATTTACACCCCCCCCCCCCCTCCCCCCCCCCCAAAAAAAAGCCTTACTTAACTATTAGAAGTCAGTTAAAGGCTGCGTGAAGCTGAAAGTATACCAGAGGGGAAGACATCTGATCAGTGTTAAAGGATCCAATCCAGTCTCTCACTTAGCGCACAGCAGAAAATGACAATTCATTACACGAAACCTTGTTTTGAACAAAAGCTCTTCACTCGACCTTGTGTTTTCAAATGTGTGTATTCTTGTTTTCCAGAATACAATTATCCAAACCAGATCAGCTCAGAAGGCACTTTCTGAAGAACTCCCTTCTGAGCAGAGGGTCCATGAACACAGAAGTTAAATACTACTCTTGTATTTCATTTTCCTCCCTGGCACACACACATTGGAATTTCAGAGTTAGAGCAGCCAATTTCAGTTTAAAATGTTTTTGTAATCTTTTCCTTACAATTTAGGTAGAATCTTCACTTTATCCAAGTCCACTTAACTGTCTTACTGATCTATGTTCAGTCCGAACATTTTCAGCTACTGGAAGGCTTTAATGTACATTTCAATGTAGTTTTATTTTTATTCTGGAGACCAATTGAGGAAAAAATGACGAGTATTTTTCATGGCTTGCATGGTCCAAATACAACTTTTTATCTTTATTTTTATCTGAAAAAAAGTTAGAAAATTCCACTGTACTCTAAAGAAACACAAGTCATCTGTCAAATCTTCAAGTCTCTTATTTAGAAAGTACTACAGTAATAGCAAGCATTCAGTATAGCTCCACGGCTCTTGAACAATCCATATTTGAACAAGAAAAGTACATACAGATTGAAATTAAAATGCTTTTGCGTAGAAGAGGATGTCTTCAATGAACTTCCTATGATTGTTCCAGTCCCACTCTCCCCTCCTATGAATAAGCAAAACTTCCCAAGATAAATTTCAGCTTGGATGGCATGGGGGGAGGGAAGTGCGTATCACACAACTAGAGAAAAGGACAGCCTTAGTATACTTCTTCAGATTGTTGCATTCTCTGAGATGCATGGTCTCAAGAGTCATAAGATAGCTAATAAGTCTGTAGTTTGGCTGACAAAAAAGCAGTGTCATTGGAAGAGGGACAAGGAACTAAGATTGCTGGGTATTTATTTTGTTTAATTATTAAATCCTATTGGCAGTACAAAAGCATCCAGAGAACTGAGCTTTTGGGAAAGGATTTCAAACACTCACTCCAAAATCTTGTACTGCAGTGGCTTGCCAAAATTTAAATTGTAATTTTAGCTGTACCTTCCACAGTCAGCGTGCACAGCTTTGCTTCCTAAGTATCCAGATAATGAGCAATCTGCTCCTGATCCCACATTCAAAGTACTTTAAGTGATTAACAGAGCCGCACGTGGATCGAGTCCGAGCTTTCCACATGCAGCCCTCACCCAACCTGCTGCTGGGTACTCTGTCGTACATTTCAGAAGGACTGCATCTTTATTCTAACGACTGCTCACAGTGCAGAAGGTTACACAGTGCTGCTTAAGATCCTGTGCATCACAGAATTCAAGTCCTGCTCAAAATACTACATCTTAGAAGGAAAACCAAAAGAACATAAGTGCTGCCTTTAAGTAATCAGCAAATATTTTATATTATTAACCATTCTGTAGCATCACATTAAAATATATACCTACACACTTTGAAAGGAAAAAGCATTTTGATTATTGGCTACTTGAGGGTTCAGTAAAGCCATAAAGCTGGCCAACTGTCTTCTTCTATCAACCTAGAAGAGGCGATGGATGTGACAGCACAGCAGTTCTCTGATTTTAAGCTGTGCAGTACAGTAACTGTAAAAAGCTAATGCATAAGGGGGAGGGGGTAGGAAAGGCCTCCAGAGCCATAGTATATTTAGAATCCAGCCTTTCTCCTAGCCAAGCTGAAAGTCTTATCGCTTTAGTGATCTGGTACTAAACACTTAGAATGCTTCTGGAGAAGACTCAGGTGACTTTACTGGAAAACTGGTGCTGTTTGACTCTGGATTCAGATTAAATCCTACCATTTTCGGTTGATTTTTTTTTTTTTTTTAATAATTAGACTTTAGTGCAAGCATTAAGAAAACAGAAGTAATTTCCATTAATCCCAACAAATGTAAACGGGTTCAGAGATGTCCAATCAACACAAAACTAGAGCTGACTACAGCAAAATCCAGGCTTCCTTAAATACTGCAGCTTTACATTAAGCTGAGTAAAAGAAATTGCCAGCTGCTGAGAAAGAGGGCAGTCCTGCACCATTGCACAAGTCCACATAAGACAACAGCTCATACCATCAGAAATGATTATCAAAACCATCAGAAAGCTGTCCACTTTCTTGAAGTGTTACATTGTTTTTAGTTCTGACTAATGCTTCTTAATCACATTGAGCTACAAAGCAACATGATGAAACATTAGGCATGTCCTTCAGTTGCCAGAAGACCATAATCATAACAAAGTCACGCTATGTGAATGATTACAAACAAAAAAAAAAAAAATCAAATCAATCTATCCAAAGGCAAGATTGATAGCACTTCAGTAAGTAGAATTAGACAATTTTCTATTGATAACTAAAATTACAGGATTTTTCTTTCCAGGATCATTTCACAACCAAAAAAAAAAAAAAAAAAAAAACAAAAAAAACACACATCAAGAGCAATGGAAGGCTCTAATTTCTTTTCCTAGGTATATACCCAAATAGGAAAAACATCAGGAAAGCCTAACATCTCATCCCTGGAAATGTTCAAATCCAGTTGGATAGGGCTTTGGGTAGCGGGGCTTGGAACTGGATCAACTTTAAAGTCCCTTTCAACATTCTGTGATTCTAGAGCTGCTGAGGCCATGATTCACATGCATCCCACTGCCCCTCTGCACCCCATGTCATCTTTGCAGCAATTATTTAGAACAGTCCAGTTGGAAGGGACCTTCATTGACTCCAGCCACCTGAGTGCTAGCCAAAGGTTAAAGCCTGTTACCGAGGGCATTATCCAAATGCCTTTTGGACACCAACAGGTGTGGGACATCAACCACCTCTCTCAAAAGCCTGCTCCAGTACCTGACAGTCCACACTGCAAGTAAGTAGTTCCCACTGTCCAGTCTGAACCTCCCTTAGCACAGTTTTGTGCCATTCTTGCACATCCCATCAGTGGTGACCAGACAGAAAAAACTAGCACCTCTTTCTCCGCTCTCCCTCCTCAGGAAGTTTCAGAGCAATGAGTTCACCTCTCAGTCTCACCTTCCCCACACTGCACAACCCAAGTGACCTCAACCTTACCTTGTAGGACATGCCCTACCAGCCCTTTCACTGTTCTCCATATCAGCAATTCTTTACAGTGCCCCTGAAATGCTCCAGGAATCCCCAATTTAAGCACAGTAAGCGTTGCTATGAGCAAAACCTTAATGGTAGAAATATTTCCCTCAGTTACTAGTAAATAAAGCTACACTATCATTCGCCACACATAAGCAGCAAGTCCGTAAATCAATAAGGTTGAAGTCACACTCACGATTTAACTAAAGGCTTGCAGCCACAACACAAGCAGCTAATCCATTAACATTTTTAACAGTCAAAGCAGATTCCAAAAGTATTTTTGAGGAAGTAGAGGAATGCGTGGCACAACTGGGATCCTACCCTGTAGCTCAAAATCACCCAGAACTTTAGTACACTGTTCAAAGCAGATATGGGATTTCAGAAAAACGTTCAGATCTATATTCACAGAAGCTGCACCATGCTACCATCAACATCACAGTGACTTCCACAGGCTGGGACCCAAAGACGTAGTGTTATCCAAGTAAGCATTCTTCTCCCTTATATAACAAACACTAATGAACTCTAATGATGTAACTTTAAATCATCATGCATTGTGATAGTTTCTCTTCTTAGTGCATGTTTTTGTTACTACTTTCCCATATCTGGAAAACCTTCTGGTCTGACAGAGGCTACGTGTAGCTTGCCATCAGCAGTGTGACCATCAATAAGCAATCGTGAAATATCCAAGACGATTCTGGCAACCAATTGGAATACAAAGTCACCCCAATCTAACTGAAACTACCCTGGAATCACAAACACATACCAAGAAGCAGCCACCTAAATCAAATGCTACATCTTGTGATCTTCCCAATAACTTAAAGCTTTTATCATTATAAAGGAATGTGCACCAACTTCAAAATAGATTATTACCAAAATTAAGGAAATCATCCTCGGTGGCAATTCATCATTTCAAACAGCAAAAAAATCACACTTCTGATGCTTCAAGAGTAAGTTTGTCTACACTGGATATGTTGAAATTATTAAGAGAACTGTTTGATGAGAAAAGCAAAAATTAAGCTGCTGAGAGAAGTCTCTCAAAATCCAAGTCAAGTTGATTGATGTAGGAACAAAAAAAAAAAAAAATGCAGCTGAAAGTCATCCCAACTTCCCAGAAAGACCACAAAGCTGTTCTCATTCTCAACTTACTGCTTTAAAAGAAATTTCAGACAAGCAGATTTATCACAGCTCTGGCACAGATGGCAGCTACTGAAGCCATGGGATCAGCACACAGATGCTGAGATACATTTCCTGCATAATGGGGGCTGTGCCTGCTCCCATCTCTTCTATGGTTCCACACACACAATTGGGAGAAAGCGCTCAGTATCACAATGCTTGGTTAATTTTTTTCTTAGGACAAATAACCCTGTATAAAACTATACACAGCAGCAGAGAGAAATGGAAAGGATATTAGGTAGGTTTAAAAAAGTTTGAAACAGCTTCACTTCTAAAAATGAGATCAACTCTTTCCATTCTTCTTTACAAAAACATGGAATTCCATTTGTAAAATTGTATTTTTGCTGCTTAGTGGGGGCAGAAGTATCTCAAAGTATTCTTCTGCACATCAGAATCATTTCCCATTCTTTCCTTTTTTGACCCATAATTCACATTGAAGATAGCAATTAATATTCAACTAAAACAAAACATCTCCAAAAAGAAAACATCCTCTCAGAAACCTACTAATGCATACTGAATATAGCAAGACTGCAGCACGGAAGCACCTGTTACACCTCTCAAAAAAGTAGTTGCACTTATTCAGGCAGGCTAAAATAAATAAAATTTTTAAAAACATGAAGTAAACCGTCTCCCTTTTTCTTTGAATTTCCACTGTCTCAATTGCATCAATTAGAATTGCCTTCAGGTGTAAACTTATGTCTTCTGAAATGATAAAAAAAGAAATTAATGTACTGCATTGTATTCAACACAAGTTGTAAGAATGAAGACTTTCATCACCGTATTACTGCATTTAGAAAAGTATACAGTTCTCAGGAATTTGTTAACCACAGTAGAAGCAATGAGAACATCAGCACAAAGACTGATGCTCTGGGGAGATGCAAAAAAGAACAGAGAAGTCAGAACTGCGAGTTAAGCACCATTAGCAATACCATGCAGCACATCCACAAAATCTGGTAACTGTTGAAGTGTAGAACCTTGTAACACGAGGGAAAGTGCAGCAATGACAGCAGAGCAGCAAGGTGCTAGGCTGCAATTGAGAGTTTGCTCAAGTACAACAGCCATAGGCACAGAAATAAAGGAAAGAAGCCACTTACCTTCAGAAGGCCCCAGGTACACAGAGATCTGCAGCAAGATACCCTCACCTCCACTGCCAGCACTTATATGAGGAATGGGAAGGAGAGGATCCTGGCTCCACCCCTTCTGGTCATTTGGCTGCACTGCATGCACCTGAGCTCCCTAAGGTTGGCCCTGCCTTCCTACCAGGTGCTCAATCACTGATTCAAGCCATGACTTAGCATTTCCACTACAAACCTAAGAAGCCACCTTTAATCACCTCCAAGAGTGTACTCAGGCAGTATAAAACACTTGATTTTACTATATGGACTATTTTAATCCAAATTAATCACACAGCTTCTGTCAAAAAAAAAAAATTACTTTTATTTCACTTTCCTCTCACAGGAGAAAAGACCAACTAACTGAGGCTAAATCAATAATCCACCCAGCCTAAAATACTCAGATGTCCTTAAAATACTTTCACTATCCTTTATATGAAGCATTACTCACATTCATTTCATAGCACTGACAAAGGAAATCCATTTGGGTAGAAAGTACAACACTGGAGAATTACTCAGCAAATTACATTGAAGTGCAAGAAGCAGTAATAGCAGTGCAGACTTGCAAACTGCTCTGCCAACGTACATTAACCAGACCCTGAGAAAACTTTCCTCTGTGATGCCATCAGATAGAGCAAGAGGTTTACATTAAGCATTTTTCCTTCTCAGAATGGACCAACAGGAAGAATGTCATTTACAAATGGATTGGGATCCAGTACTGCAACAAGAAATGGAATAACTAACCATATGTTAGCAGCACTGCTATGTAATATTCAAGTCATGGCATCCTGAGATTGGACTCAAACTAGTTGCAAACCATCCTTGCTTCTGACCACAGTTTAAAAAAATAAAGAACAAAGAACATTTTAAATCCTAGGAACAACTGTTTATAGACCATCGTTCAGCTCTACCAGCGTTTTTACGAACTGAAAAAGGCTTAACAGCATAAAACTAATAATCAAAGCTATAGCAGACTCAGGAGATCTTCAGAAAGCTAGTTTTAATTCTCAGGATACCACAGACTTACCTTGGTCCTCTTAGTAGGTGGTGAGGTGAACACCTCCAAAGAACAAGAAGGAAAGAACTACCGACTTGAATGAATCAGAACTACTGGGCTTTATTTTGAGCTCTGTCCTTACCTCTTTCTTTGACCTTGGACATATCACTTCCCTGCTAATCCGTGCCACTCTGTGGAACGCAAATAGCAGCTTTTATAAAGCATTTTGCTAAGTAGCATGAATACCCTCAGCAAAATCTTAGTGCTGTGCAAAGAACAACCATGTTTTGCTGAGCCAGCTAAAAAAAAAAAGGAGCAAATATATACTTTTGCTAGTTCTCTTCAGCATTAGTTAATGGGCATTATTCCTCTAACAATGCTGGCATATCTAGTGCTGGCAGACAAATTGAAACAGCTTGATTATTTACAGTACTTCACTGAAACCAGCAGGACTGCCCTTTTTGATCTTCAGCATTACTGACCGAACGTCTTCCCACAGCCAAAAACAAGACTCCAATCAGATGATGTTTCCTTCAGTGGGCATTTCCTACTGCTTTTTTTTTTCTTTTCCTCCTGTAGCTCCATATTTCCATGATTTAGATGCCTCCACACTGGGAGAGGCCTACTAACAATTCTGTAGCAGATGCTCAGTGGAGCACTGACACGCAGGAGAAGAGACAAAGGTTAACAATACCACCAGATGAAAAGAGGAAAGAATCAGATGATTCTGTCAACAGATTAAAAAAAAAGATTAATTTCTTATATAAAAAGAACCGAGTCTCTTGAACCAAATGCAAGATTCATCCCCTCACAACAGAACTGAACAGCTTCCCTGGGTTATCCTCTTTCTATTCTGTAGTTAGACAGCTAACACGGGAGATGGTGATTCCAGCGGAACACTCACCTCCCAGACTCGCTGCAAACTGACATTCAGCAAAAGAATTTCAGATCTCTAAAAATAAGTCACAGGTGTGCAATCTGTTCTGTAAAGATTTTATCCGCCCATTTCCTGATAACATCCAGGCAGCTCAGACCCTCACCTCCAAAGATTAAAATTCTAACTGAAATGAACACTGCTTCTAAAGCTTACAGGATGCTTTCTACACTGTAACTGCATTAGAATAATTTAAACAAAAAAAAGTAAGATAACAAAAATGTCAAATAAATTAAGAAAAATGGTGGAACAAAAATAAGATGTTTAAGTTTTTGATTAAAAGGAAAACAGAAAATTGTGACAGAGTGTTTTTTGACTGAGAAAATCTCAAGGAACTACACCACCCAGAATTCCCAAATAATCTCACAAGGTTCAGTCTCCATACGAAATGGAGTTACCTCCTAGAGCAATGAAACCCTATTCTTTACTACACCATCCAAAATGTTGAAAACACTGTTGAGGTACCTACTAGTTGATTCCAGATAAAACTGCAATACCTCAGATTAAAAAGGATATTTTCAAATCCTGGTATGTAATTGGGTAATTTCTCAGACTTGCATTAAGGTGTTCATGTGACTAATTTCATAGTTTCAAATGTAATACGACTATTTTTAGAAGGTTCGGCATGAAGTATTGTCCTTATGCAGCCTGCATCTGCCTGAACACAGGCAGGCATCTGAGAGCAAAGCACTATCTGATCTTCTACTACTCCAGCAGGAAATCTGACTTTAAATAAGCCAACTGTTCCTTCTCACTCCCTCATCTAACTTCCTAACTCTCATACTGATGACTACTGCAGCTTCAGACAGTCAGCACAAGGCCAAGATAGCAGGTGGTTCTTGAAGACAAGATGTAGAAGAATTGTACAAGTAGTTATTACTAAAGCTAGGCAGTACAAATCAGTAGACCAATACAGATGCTCTCATGGCAGCTCTGGAGTACTGGTAGATGTTCAGTACATGGCAGAAGTTGCCTGCAAGAATCCTTTCCAAGATCTGGCGAGCAGAAGCTGTTCCTTCTGCAGAGATGCATTACTTTCTATCCAGTTGGTGGGTGAAAACTTGTACAAAAAAAAAAAAAAAAAAAAAAAAGCAACAAGCTTGTAATTCCTCAGCCATAAAGCTGATAACTTAATTCATTCTCAACTACCCACAGCAATAGGAAAGTTAGATACATCAGAAAACCACACAAAACACAAACAGTATATACATGGTGATCCAATAATAATTAGAAATTCTCCCCCGCTCTGCTCCAAACACAGAACATCCTGGAATTATTCAACAGGCATTCTCATTGATTATTCCCTTCCAATTGTTTCTTCCCAAATGAGGAAAATTCTAGCAATTTATTTAGCAGAACCTTTCACTTCTCACTGAAGATTTACAGCACAGCACAAATTATGTACTGCTGAATCATTCTGACAAGAGACTTTTTTTTTTTTTTTTTTTTTTTTTTGCTGCCAGAACAGATGCTTTCTAACACCCATATCTGAGTTTCATTGGCAATCCTGTGTGCCCGAGCACCTCTCATTGCACTGGTACATTTTCCTTTCACAACTAGCAGTCTCTAGTCTGAACGAAACAGTGAAAAGCCAGGACGTAACAGCCGTTTATTTTAGAATTAGCTTTCCTTCTAAGCCTCAAAATGTTCAGACACTAAGCAATCAAGTCTCAACAGCCTGCTAGTGAAATAAGACAGTATTTGCTTAGGTAAGCAACTCTTCATTATTTCTTTTTCACAGATGAAGCCAGCCTTTCCTTAATTAACACAACCACTCAATCTTTCTTCTCACTTTATTAATATGCCAATACGTATTGCCACTTGAAAGGGAAGAAGTTTAGATGTTGATTGCTTTGATTTTTCAAGAAAAAAGGGAAACTTTAGTAGCATAATACAGAAATAAATTTGAAAATTCCTAGTTTCTATTTTCAAACTCAGCAATAAAAGTTAATACTTGTGGCAGTAAACATACATAGTTAGTTCTAAAGGAAAAAAAAAGATTAAAAGACAAAAAACCTAGGGAGATACTGCAGACTTGAAATTTATAGCATCGTAATGGTTAATACCAGCTCTAGCAAATCTATTTAAGATATAAAAATTCCCATCTGTCAGGCCTCTCTGCTAAATGTTACTCTCCTCAAAGCAAAGGAGGGCATGTGCCTGCATCTCAGCCACCCATTTCATAGTGCTTCTTATTAATTCAAGTCATAAATACAAATGGATTCCTACTAACACATCTAACTAAATCACTGCAGTTAACATGCAGATTGTTGATTTCTTTTATCATCTAGAAAAGAAATAAGCACAGAGAAAGGCCAAAGCCAAACAGTTGCAAACTGACATCAGGATGGAGATGATCATTAAGCCACCACAGCAGTTTGCTCTAACATTCATAAATAATGGTTCTGTATGTGCATTTGACTTCAAATAAAGTTTGGAGAAAAAAAATAGGAGAAAATTGGAGAAAAAAAAAATTTCTACCAAAAAAAAAAAATGCTTCTGTCAACAATAGCTCTGTGAGGGACTGGGAGAAGTTCCCACTTAGTAGAGATTATCTCCTGTAAGGAAATTAAGCTTATATCTCATACATACAGCAAAATACAGCAAAGAAAATAAAAGCTTTAGGGTGTTAATCTTTCCAAAAGACATTTTTATCCTTCAAAAAAGTAGACAGAAGGTGCACAGTTTAAGCTCAAAAGCTCTTTCGAACACACCAGAATCCACTGAAATGCCAGAAGAACTAAGACATCATATGTATGAGAACTACTACAGAAGAATACTCCAATTACAGTTTTTCAGTCACTTAAGTCACTTCTACAAAGTAACAGCATTCACATGTTTTTCTGTGGTCTGTAGCACCATACTGTAGACAACTAAACCCCTCTCGGATTAAATTAGAGGATACAGTGGTTCACAAGAAAGGATTCCTAAATTAAGAGTTATTCCCCTCTCTTCTATATACTATTTCTTTCTGAAAATTGATCCCAGTTCCCTTACTGTTAATTGTATAGCACTTACTGTTGCTGGACTTCAGGTCACGGTGAATTATAGGAACAATTGCTTCCTCGTGCAAGTAGTTCATTCCCTTTGCAATCTGTACTGCCCAGTTCACTAAGATGTCAGGAGGTATCCTTTTACCAGACAACACTCTATTTAATGATCCTCCACGGGCAAACTCCATGATCAAGCAAAGATTAGGCTCCTTCAAACACACGCCCCTGAGGGCAATGATGTTGGGATGCTTTAACATTGCAAAGAGCTTGGCTTCTTGGCGGACATTCTCAATGGTCTGGCTGATGTCCTCATCAGGGTCATAACGAGCTGCCTTGACAGCAACCTCATCTCCTATCCACACAGCTCGATATACTTTTCCGAAGCCTCCTATGCCAATGATTTCCTCCAGAACAAGTTCTGAGAAGTCGATCTCCAAGACTAGGAAAAGAGGGGGGGGGGGGGGGGAAAAAAAAAAAAAAAATAAAGATGTAAATGTTTAGCTAGCAACTATGCAGCCCATATATTTACTCAAGGTCCATATTGCCCAACCTCACCCTTACCCTTATAAGATGGGCCAATTTTCTACCCAAAATTACACAAATGGAAGCAGTAGTCCCTTCTAATAATATTTGTTAAATAACTAGTACAATAAAAAAGAACTTGTAGTATTGTAAAAACTTCCATAAAGTAGTCACTCAATGGTGATGATTTCAACATCACAGCTGTGTATGATACACTTAAAAATATCATCGTCTTAACATGCTGAAACAAAGTTAAGGATAAATCCTAATTTCTTGCCATCACTGATAGCGCAAAATTTTGAAAACTAAAACAAGAGACAGCCACATGCTAATCTCCACTGATGTGACTACAGTGCTTGCTGTTATAGAATTAAATGTAAATATCAAACATCTTCTCTTGAATTCAGCCGTATTTGAAAGTTTTTATTCAAATGCCACTAACAATATTTTAATCTTTCCAAAATCAAGCTTATTCCTCCACACTTTAAAAGCTTTGCAGGCTTGTTTCCCAAGAGATCTGTTTGCCAATTCTGACAGTACTGACAATTGTGTGACAAACAGATGGATCAGACTGCATACTGAGCATGCAGGGCCAGCAATAAGGAAAACAATTTTTTACTACTGCATATAGCGCATAATAAGAATGCCTGTTTTCTTTTCTCTATTGTTCCACGAACAATGGAGTCAATGACAAGTCCGAGAAGAACCAAACACGTAAGCCCGCAGCAGTACTCGCGGGCAGCGAGCGCAGCGCGGCCAGCCCGCGGCCGGACAGCGGCGGTGCTGAAGGGACAGCTCCCCCCGGGGCCGCGCCGGGAGGAAAAGGCCACGCACGGAAACCGAACGGCGCGGGCGCCGTCAGCTGCACCCCTACACAAACAGTAACGCCCTGCTGGGCGCACAGCTGAAGCAGCCTGGGGCACACCAGCGAGATCTACGCTTCCAGGTGAAATTTAAGACACGACACTGCACGGAATTTTGAAATGAGTTCTTTTATTTGCAGGAGCCATCTTTGCCGTGAATGAGTGCACGTTTCTTTAATGCAGACTGGCCTTCTCATCCTCAAAAGTAGTTTAATCAGGAAAAAAGCTCACTTTTAGACAAGCTTTTTAATTACAGAAGTATTTTGTGTTGATTTAGTTTAACTTCACAGAGTCGGTTGCACTGCTACAGTAGCACATAAAAGACTCATTTCCCCTTATCTTTCTGAACACGCTAACCCTTCTCTAAGCTCAAGTTAATTTAAGACACACTATAATAAACTGTAGAGACAATGGGAACATACAGGGTGCAGATTGTATTGCCAGAGAACTTAAGAAGCGCTATCATTGGTCTTGGACTGAAAAGGAATTAGAGCCTGTATGCCATTAACCGGTGGGGAAGTTGACAATTGCAAAGTAATCGTTGTTTAATCGGTATTCATTACACCATATGATTAAGCCACTTAGCTGAGTCTGTCATGCATAAGAGCCCATAGTGTAAATGAGGGTCCTTCAAATAGATCCATCGCTGACAGCCTGCATTGGGATGCAGGGAGAGCATGCTTGGTAGTTCTCCTTAGGGTATCGAGGTAAGGCTGAGAGCTGTCAGGATGGCTGGAAGTGTGCAGCCACTCGATACCACAACTCTCAGTGGAAGCAATGTCTCAAGACCTTGCACTCCAACACCTTCATGATACATGAAGACAAACTTCAGGAAGCAACTAAAAATAGCTTCTGCACTGAGGTGCACATCTCTAGAATGACCTGCATGACTGCTACAAATTACTACTCTGAATTACTCCATTAAGCAAGTTAACAGTGGATCAGTACTCCAAATAGCCCTCAAGTTAGCAGTGCCAACACTAAAAGGGAGCATCACTCCTTGTGAAGGGCAGATCTGTGAAGTCAAGCTTCAAAATCCAGTTCAAAAGCAACCAACCTTTCCACTTGTCCAAATCTCACTGTTTCTTAAAAAACAAACAAAAACAAACACCACACCACCACCAGAATGCACGTTAAAAACTTACTGCAGGGGAATAAATTCTATTGCATCATGAACTTATGGTTGCTTACTTGAGAAAAGAGGCAGTGCTGCCCTGTTAGGGCAACAGAAGGGTAAGATAACAAGGATAAAGGGAGATGGTGCAACTCCACAACTGTTCTTGAACTACCTTGCCTCGGAAAGTGTAATAGGACAGGAGAAAACATAGTTATAAAGACTGTGCTAAAACAGCCCAAAGGATGAGAGAAGCTGAGGTTTCAAGAATCTCTGTAGAAGTGGTTCTTCCCAGCTATCACGAGGCAAAACCTACTGAGCATTTGCAGCATTTTCTCCATGAGGGAAAAAATACGCTATGCTCTTCCAGCATGAAAGCAAGCCCCACTGCTGCCCAGCAGTCTGTTCATATTTCCAAGAGTAATTCTACAAATTACTGAGCTCTCTACCTAAATGCTTTCAAGCAGATGTGGAATAAGGAAAAAAAAAAAAAAAAAAAAAGCAGTTATTAGTTGTATTCCTTGGAGATATGTCCCAGATAGGACAAAGCATCTTCACCCCTTTTACTTTCTAGAAAAGATGAAGATTCATCTCTGCCTCCCCCCCAAAAAACAAACAAACAAACAAAAAAAAACACCAACCCACAACTTTATTCTTGCCTGAATTGCCAATACTGACAGAAACAAGATTTAATAACATCCATTCCATCTTGTTTCACTTTCCGCAATTATACGTGGCAGCAAGAATAAGCAAAAATGAAATCGCTCAAAGGCTTCAAAACTGCTCTGAAATTAGGTACAAACCAACCCCTCCATACTTTCAGCATCACACCTTAATCACACAACTCTCAGGTAGGCCCAAATATCCAAACTCTGATAAAACTCATTCAGAGTTGTTATTGAGCAGCGTTTGTAACTAGGGAAATGGCAAACGGGAACCTGCTAACACAAATTAACGTAGGAGTAAAAGATAATAGACTTCTGGTTAGGAGCAAGGAAAATAATGAACGAGTAACGAAGGATCGTTGCAGAAAGCCACCGCTTCCCACACAGCAACGTCTCTCTCCTTAAGGACATTCTTAAAGGGGAGCCACCGGAGGCCACACGAAGCTTCAGCCGTGTGAAGGTTTATAGCCCACAGAAGCACGGTATTTCACAAAGGGAAACGGCAATAACCGCGAACGCGGCGCCCGCGCTGCCGAACCTGGGAGACAGAAGACCGCCGGGCTGCCGACAGGAAAGGCCCCCAGGCAGCCCCGCGCGGCGCAGCGCCGAACCGCCTCGCGCTCCGCTCCCGGGGCCGCCCTCGCGGGGCCGTCCGTGCCGAGGGCCGGGCCTCGCCTCGCCGCGCCGCTCCCCACAGCCGCGGCCCCCGGTACCCGCGGCGCCCCCCCCTGCCGCGCTCCTTACGCTGTATGGTGGGGGGCGGCGGGTAGCGGGCGCGCAGCTCCGGGCCGCCCCCTTGCACGCCGCTGCTCACGTAGTTGCTGGGGAAGATGCCGACGCGCTGGTCGATCTGCCCCGTCCACCAGCCCTCGTCGCCGGACACCTGCGAGTCCCGGGACAGCACCTGCACCACGTCTCCCGGCCGCAGGCTCAGCTCGTCCTCGCCGCACGCCTCGTACTCGAAGACGGCCGTCCAGAGCGGTCCGCCGCCCGGCGGTTCCCCGCCGCCCGCGCCCTCCTGGCTGAGCGCTGTGAGGGGCTCCATGGCGAGGCTGCTCCATAGGGGGAGGCGCCCGCGGCAGCAGAGCGCTGCGGGGGGCGGCGGGGCCGGTACCGCCGCCTATTGTTCATGCGGCCCGGCAGCGGGTGCCGCCGCCGCGGCCCGGCCCGGATCCGCCTCAGCCCAGCGCGGGAAGGGGTGAGGGCGGGCGGCGCGTGCCGCCGAGCCGCCGCCGCATCCCTCTCCTCCCCGCCCGCCTCCTCCTGCCGCCGCGGCCGCGCATCCCGGAGCCACCTGACTCTCTGGCAGCTTCGGCGGCGGGAGGGGAGGGGCGGCCCGGCTCCTCGCCGCGATTGGCCGCCGCTCACGCCCGTCAACGCCTCCCTCTCACCTGATTGAGGGCTCTATCCCTCTCGGCCACGCCCACACCCCCTCGCGCCGGAGCCTCGCGCTCACCGGCGTCCCCCCCCCATCGGCCCCCGCCCCGTCAACCGCCGCTTCCCATTGGCCTCGCCGCAATTGTCAGTTAAGGGCACCGAGCCCCGCCCGCCCCGCCGCATCTCGTTGGCTGGGGAAAGCGGCGCGACGCGGGGAGGGCCGAAAGAGGGCGGACGTGAGTGAGCGGGGCCACGCTCGCCCGCCGCCAGCTGGAGGGCGGGGCCGGCCGCGGCGTCACTGGCCAATGGCAGCGCGGGCCCTCCATGCGACGCTGAGGCCGCGGTTTTGGGCGGGATTGCGCCTGCGCTCGGTACGAGGCCACGAGCGCGCTGCGGGCGGCCGCCGCCATGTTGTGCTGTGGGGAGCGGCGAGGGCGGCGGTGCGGTCGGCTGTAGCAGGCGCAGCGTGGAAGCGCAGACGCGGGCCAAGAGGGGCTGCGGTTTCGTTTATCCCCACGTGATCAGGCTGTGTGCCAGTGCAGGCGTTACCCGGGCTTCACGCAAGATTAATGCGGGTGGCTCACCAAGTGAAAAATGAGTAAAAGTGTAATAGTGACAAAAAAAGGGCGGCTTTTCTTCATTTGTCATTGCAGGTGTCACTGATAAACCTGCTGGTGAAAAGTCTTATCATGCAATACCTCCTGACTGGAAGTGCTTGCTTTCCCAACTGCATGTAATGTGTTCCCACATGAGATCTTGGGCTTAGTGTCTGTTCAGAGTTTTGCAAAGAGGATTACACAATTCTCATCTGCTAAATGATTTTTTTTTATTATTATTCTGCACTTAAAATGAAGCACTTGGTGGTGTTTTGGAGCTTTTGTTGTTTTGTAATGTACAAGGTGACAGCCAGTACTTCCTCAGTGTTCTGCATGGGACTTTTGTATTTCCCTCTTGCCAGTGGGGCTGGATCTCAGGGTGCACCCTTTCCACCGTTTGTTTGTTACTAAACAGTGTTTTCACCATTAATCTGAGTTTATCCAACGTTATTGCTGCTGAAAGGGACTTCCCTGCGCTGTGTCACATGCCTGACCTGCTTTCCTGATTCCAGCAGCAGTGACTGCGTGGCTCTAGAGTCATTTCAGCTCATTCAGCCATCTGAAAGCTAAGCCACCCTGTAAAGGCAGGGAGATTTCAGTCAGCTTTTCATGTTGGTCTGACTCGTGTTAGGGCTGTGTGCAAGCATGATCATTAAAGCCAGCACAATATAAGGGCACAGGATGGGATGGGGAATGGCAGACCTCTCCTGTTCAACCCACAGTCAGGTTAGCTTGCCTTCCTCATGATGCTGAGGGGTTAACATATAGCTGTATCTGTAATTTTTAAAGTTCAAATAATAAATAATTGAGGAGAAATCTGAAGGAGTGGTGTTAACATCCTTCTTTAAAACACCCTCAGCTGCATCCAGTATCTTTCTGTCCAGTTATATTAACTGAAAATAACGGCTTCTTTAAACCACACAATGGGGAAATACAGTCCAAAGTGAATATTATTCTTTAAAAATTGTCCTACGAAAAATTTAATGAGACAGCAAAATAAAGGCCGCCTGTCTTTTAGCTGGTTGAAGCATTTCTACAATAGAACACCAAAACCTTTAAAGCAGAGTTACACTGCTAATGGTGAAAACTCTAAGGAAATTGACTTTATACATGCTCAGATTGTCTACTGCAGCAACCTAGACAAAGCCCTGCCCTCATGTGGAGTGCCTTGGTATTGTGGTATGCAGCCAACTTAACTTGTGAAATAGATCTTGATTTTTTCTTTTTTCTCCTTGTGCTTTTTCTTCTTCCATGATATATTTCTGCAGAAATAGTCTCACTTGTGTAGGAAACCCAGAGCAATAAGTACCTGGAGCTGGGAGAGTGACCAGGGAAATGCTCTGCAGGAGCCCTCATGGGTTTCTACCATTCTCAGAAATTTCTCTTGGCATCATTCACCAGCCATCTCAGAAAGCAGTTTCTGCTTGTAAATACATGGGCAGACTGGAAAGGCAGTTCATCTATTTATCTTGATCAGAAGAGTCAGTTAATGTTAAACTAATATGTCAGTAACTGGCAAAAATCAGAAGAAAGTAACATTAAATAGCATAGGCAGTCTGTGAATGATATTTTAGCTCTAATGAGATACAGAATGTTTTGGAATAGTGCACGATTGTCTGATGAACAGCATACATGCTACAGTAGGGGGGGTTGTTTTTTTTTTCTTACAGGTTCTCTAAGAAGACTCTACATATTCACGTTATTATTCAAGCAAATCTGAACAATGAGAATTAGACTGTAGATTCAAATCTCAAAGTCTGTATCTGAATCCCCATTCAGTGATTCTGAATGTTTGGCAACAGATTTCATCACAATGTGTTTAAAAAGGAGACTAATCTGTAAAATATGGATGATAATCTGAATGTAGTTCAGAATGCCTTCACAATGGAAATTTAGGACCAAGGGTTTTAACGCAGGCTTAGTCTTGCTTTTGTGTTAGAAAACAAAAGTTATTAGAGGAGAAAAGAGAGGCCCATCTATCCCTAGCCTTAGCTTCAAAAACTCTGCCCTGCTGATTGCATTCCATTATTTGTGTATATTTAGAACAACCATCTCAGTTTTTGCCCTATCTTCTGAGGATTATTTGTGTGCACTATTAAACTAGTGCTTTCTGTTTCCACTGACACTTTTCCCTCTCTTAACTGGACCTAGCTGTTCTATAACAACATCTTTATAACTATGGACTGGCTCATTAGAAACTATACTGGTTATCAAAATCTTGGCACTCCAGACTCCTTGTCTGTGTGCTCTGTATAGGCAAAAAAAAAAAAACCTAGAGAAGAAAAAAAAAAGTCCAGAAGGAAGAAACAGTACCAGTATCTACAACGTAGTACTAGAATGTCACTACTGTTGTTCCAACAATAGCTTTGATGAAAACACATCTCTGCCAGCACACTTAGAAGGTATAAAAGATTAAGGAGATGGTCCTTGGTGTGTCTCCTTAGCATAGCTCACTCCTTATGCATTCCATGGTAATTTATATTGCATCTTAAATTACCTTGGCACTGAAGCATTTGGCTTTTATACATTTCCTAGGATGTGTGTCAACTGTGTCCCATAGTTATAACCACAGATAGAGCCATATAAAGCAATCTGGAGATGTGCGTAATGCCAGCAGACAGTTATTTGATAATGTCTCCTCAAATAATGTCAGCTTCACTGACGAATTGATTCTTCTATCGTTATAAATTGCCTCAGTGCATGGCTGTAAAACTGGACCGAGCTTTTCCCTCACTTTAGAAAAGTACTGCTTTACCAGCATCGGTTTAATGTAGGTTTGCTCTTCATGCAGGGGAGAGGTAAGCCACTGGCAACAGAAGCTGTACAAGCTGTGCCGTGCTGACTAGGAAAGAGGCTGTGAATCTGGGACTTCAGCATCTGAGTCAGTACAAGAGGGAGCTCTGCTCTGCTTCATAAAATATATATGCTAATCTCCCAGATGGCTACATCATCATGGAGCAGATGACCTGGAAAATAAAACAAGACTGAAAACACTAGGTAGTGGAAATTCTGGGCTAAAATGGGAGTTTCTTAAAGATTCATCTTTTTAACTCACAGGTCACAGTATGATTTCACTTGTGCCACACAGCACTGATGCATTTATCAATATTTATATAAGAAAAATAAATCAGAGAAAGTGTTTCAAATGAGCTTTATAACTGCACTAGAAGATACACAGCTAAGAGAAATTACATCTAATTTTGGTTTAGTGTTGACTTCAATTTACATGCTATATATTTTATTGCATTCCAAGCTGCTTGTATAGCCCCTATTTCATTTGGCATTGGTGCACTGGCAGTCCTGCAGAGGAACACCAGCACTGCCCTCCAGATAATACTGTGCCACATTCATGAAAATTTGTGAAACAGTAATATAAGCAGCTTGAATAGAAGATCTGAGAGAAGTTATTGCAAAGCAAACACTCCCATTACTGGTCAGCAAAGACATGAGGACAAGCCTTCTCATGAAAGAGCACTGAAATCTTTACAACAGCTGGTGGCCTCAGTCTTCCTTTTCATGCTGCATGTGAAGAATGAAACAGCGCAGGATACTTCAGTGGCACTACCAGCGTATGGTTCAGCATTCCCTCAGAGCATTCAGCTTCCTGCTATGTTGCCAGCACTGCCTGTGGCACCATGGCTTCCCCTAGAGGCCTCTTGCCCAAGGAATGACCAAATCTTTCTTTGTGAGGACAGTTTTTGTTTTAAAAAAAAGCTTCAATACCAAGAGAAGAGCTAGTTCCTGGCTTTGTTTACATTTTGAGTTTGTCAAACACTTTGAGTCAGTTTTCAGGTTACTGAAGCCATCCTTGAATAACTTCAGAAACATAACACAAAAATGAAGAATCCTGCACATGAACTCAAACCACCAGAGACTGATAGAAACCTTATTCCTAATTCTAACGGTGCATTAGAAATATGACATACAAAGACATAACATCCATTACCAATACCAGCATTCATATCTGATTTGTAACTTCATACCCAAACCATAACTGTGCTAAATCTATCATTATAAAGGCGTCAAATTAGATGGTTTTTCATTTGGAGTAAAATAACCCTTCTCCTTATTGAGGCTAGTGTCTTTTCTCTAATATGTATTCAGTAAGTTCACTCACTACTCAGAATAATAAACCTCAGTCTAAAATACAACCAAATAGTCAGGGCTGTAGTAACTGTTTTTATTCAGGTTGTCTTGAGGGAATAGGCAACATTTACCTGCTGCCTCCTTTTATTCACAATCACAGTTCAAATTCTTAACAGAATTAGTAAGAGCAGCCTCTTGAAAAAAAAAAAAAAGTATCAGTTTTTACTAGAAAATCTTCTTTCTACATTTTTCTACAGTGTATCTACCATAATGACTAAACTCAAATGCTATTCTGAATACATTTAATACTTCATAAGGCAACTGGAAAAGGATTTCCTTGTACTTACATGGAAATGGACCTAATTCTGTTTTGATCTTTCAGCAAGTATGGGCAGAAAGACACATAGACCACACTTTATTCTAACACCATCTCTGGCAGCACCAAATCCATGGAGAGACAGAGATACTGAAGATAATTTCATGTTATGCTGCTGCAACTAACTCAACACATGTGCCTTTTCATTCCAGAATTAATTAACTTTATTTACTTTTTCTTCCTCCTTTTGCTAATTGATGAACTCTGGTTCTCCCCACTGTAAAAGAACTGTGCAACTCTATACAGGTTGAAGCTTTCATAGAACACGAGAGAAGAATGATCCTTGGAGTGCTCCCACACAGACTGCTGAATGCCATTGACTTTAAGTGGCACCTAAGTAGTTTTCAAAATATAATATTAAACATAATTAACTCTTGAAAGACACATTCCTTCTTCTTTCTCATAGTGTGATATTTTCCCTCTGAATTAAAGGACCTGTAAGAGTAAGGTTCATTGATGCAGGGGTGACAGGCCTTCTGCACATGAATATTCCTCAAGCATGTTCTCCTGCTTCACTACATCTAGAATTCCATATCACTAGGAAACTTTAATGCTCATTAAGTACTGTAGCAATTAGACAGACCAATACACTGGGAAAGATGTTACAACAAAGATGTGATGACAGAAGAATCAGCACAATAGAAAGGTAAAGGAAGAAGATTGCTCACCCACAGCAGATTTGAGGTTCACAGGAGAAAGCTTCACCAAGAAGGGATCACCAGAAAGAGACCCTTCCCCAGTGGCGCTCAGCCCTTAAATGGGGTCTGAGAGGCGCAGCCAGGCTCCACTCCTTCTGGTCACACAGCTGATTGCCTTCACCTGTGCTCCCAGGGCTGGCTGGACCCTTTCCCCGGGTGCTCAATCAGTGGTTCAGGCCATGATTCAACAGTTATCGTGCAAGTATTCACATCAATTTCAGACTAGCAAAGATTCTATTCCACAGCAGCATCTACTCTTGTTAGACTGAAGCTACTAACTCAGGCAGGTGCCTATCTGGGATTGTGGACAAGTACCTAATGGGATTCAAACTCTCAACTGAAACCATCCTTTTCTAATAAGCTTTAGGAAAACTTAGTATGTTCTTAATTCTTAATATTTTCGTAGAATCATAGAATGGCTTGGGTTGGAAGGGATCTCAAGGATTATCAAGTTGCCAGCTGCTAGATCAAGTACTAGATCAGATTCCCCTGCGGCCCCATCCATCCTGGCTTTAAACACTTCCAGGAACACAGCACCCACAGCCTCTGCACAACCTGCTCCAGCACCACATCACTCTCTCAGTAAAAAACTTCTTCCTGGCATCTAATCTAAATTTCCCCTCCTTTGATTTAAAAGCATTCCCCCTTGCCCTATCACTATCTACCCTTTGTAAAAAGTTGATTTCCCTCATGTTTACTGCATATGTAAAATAACCTACAGTGAGGCTATTTTGATAAATGACGAAAGTTCATTTTCCTTTTTTTGAGATGGTTATCCTTTCTAGTACAGGGTAGCTTCTTCATGACCAGCAAAGAACTGGGAGTAAAAGCAGCAAGAAAGATGATTCCCTTCTATTGAATTTTAGTGTATGAATTGTTTTGTCTAGTTATTCCTAGCAGAAGACGTCCATCCTTGAATTGCTGATAGCGTGCCAAAATTTCTTTACCAGGATAACGAAAGGAAAGCTTTAGAAGTTCGGCAGCTGAAGGGGAGGATGTGCGTGGCGGCAGCTGTCGCTGGGACGTGTCATGGGAAGGCCGCCGTTGCCTGAGCCCGGGCCGGCAGCCGGAGCCGCGCAGTGCCGCCGGGGGGCGCTGCAGTGCCGTGGTGGCGCTGGTGCTGCCCTGCCGGCGGCTGCGTCCCTCCGTCCCGACCGGCCCTCGCGGGCTGCGCGTCAGCATCGCAAGCGTTCGTCCCCTGCCTCCATTGCCGCCTGTTAAACTGGGTTTATTTTTCTGATCTGCGGTAACAATGAAGAAATTCTCTCCCGAGCTATTTTTGGTCCTGCTGGAGCCACACGCTGCTTCCTCAGGGCTCAAAGCTCATTGTTTTCATTCGCTCGCATGAGACAATTGCAGGCTACTTAGGACATATTTGTTTTCCAGTGCCTCAAACCATTATCACCTTTTCCTGTTCCCCTTGAGAAAATGGGTCCTTGATACTCGGCCAAGTTGCATTATTTAATTTCCTGCACGCTTTGGGTGAAATCGTCACGAAGGCACTTTTACTGAAGGGAAATAATCTCAGAAAGAATGTGGAAGAAAACCTTACTCTGGAAAAAATAAGCAACTTGCGCAACCCTGGAGGAATGAGGCAGCGTGAGTCACAGCAGGCAGAGCTCACCCAGCCCAGATCATTGAGAAGAGATTGCTGGGCCCTGCACGCCTCCAGCAATGGTGGGACGCACTGAGGCACAGCACAACATATAGGAGGACGTGTGAGATATGAGGTGTATTGGAGCCGCTGAGCCACGGCCTGAACCACTGATTGAACACCTGGGGAAAGGACCTGGTCAGCCCTGGGAGCACAGGTGAAGGCAATTCAGCTGTGACCAGAAGGGGTGGAGCCTGGCTGCACCTCTTAGTCCCCCATTTAAGGGCTGACTGCCACTGGGGAAGGTTTTTTTTGTGGAGCTCCCTCCTTGGTAGAGCTTACCTGTGAACCTACAATCCCTGCTGTCTTTTGACATAGGTGAGCAATCTTCTTCCCTTCCTTTGTAGCCCCTTTCTTTTGTATTGCTTTTTCTGTCATTAGGCCTCTGTTGTAACACCTTTTCAGTTGTACTGTTCTGTTTCAGTGCTATATTGAGCCTAGACTCATCGAGGACCACAGGAAGCTTGGAAGAACTGGGTCCATAGGCTTACCTTAGCATGCAGTTCCTCCTCAGGGGATTGTAAAATTGCTTGTGTTGGAAGGGACCATTAGAGGCTATCTAGCCTAACTCCCCTGCAGTGAACAGGGATGCCCACAGCTAGATCAGGTGCTCAGAGTTCCTTCAGCCTGATCTTGAGTGTCTCCAGGGATGTGGCATCCTCTGCCTCTCTAGGCAATTTGTGTCAAGGCCTCACCACCTTTACTGTAGTAAAGCTTCTTTCTTATATCCAATCTGAATCTCCTTCTCCTTCTTTTCTTTTATAGTTTATAACTATTTCATCTTGTCCTATCACAACAGAACTCACTAAAGAGTCTCCTTCTTATAGCCTCCCATTAGATACTGAAAGGCTGCTTCTTGTGGTCCATGCTTCTTACTTTCTTCAACATACTTTTTCTTCGGTACCTTTTCAGATCTCCTTTCACTCTGAAACTGAAGTTTAGTTCAGCTCTTGTTTGCTCTCTAGTTTTACTGTTTTAATCTATGTGCCATTACAAATTGTGAGAGTGCTGCAAAGGTTAAAAAAAGTGCTTTTGGGATGTGAACTTTCTACTTTTTCTTAAAAACTGTAGGTGAATTCACTTTCATTAAAAATTGGAATTAATTTTAATTCAAATGTTACTACATATGTATCTAGGACCCTGGCATCTTCCTGTGCTCTGCTACCAGTTGATTCAGGGGACATGATAGCAACCAGATTTATATCCATAGAGGCTGAATGACTCCCAGCAAACTTTTATCCTTGTTTTGAATAGTGTTAGAAAGAAGGATCGCAATAAGAATGTCAGTTGGTGTCTAATCAGTGGGAAGGAGAAGTGAGGCTTTATTACAAAGCATAAGCTCTTGGTAATGCAGCCTCTTTTTCCTGTAGACTACACAAGGCCACACATGCTGCCTATGAAGCCACCTCCTACATAATTTCCTTGAGAGTCAATCTAGCTAACCAAATTTGATAAATATTCCAGAGATATCAGTCCCTCTCCTACTAAACACTTCTAGCCTGAAGCTGATGTTCTTCCATCACTTCATTAAGCTCAGTCCCTTGCAATCTAACTGTTGTGCTTATGAGCAGATCTGACAACATTAAGCATTTGTCTTCAACCTTATGAGATGATGGGTTTCACAGAAACAAGAGATGCTATTAACTGTTAGGCACAGCATCTGACAGAAGCTCCTAGCAGGCCTGCCAGTTGCACAGAAGTCTTCTTGAGAAAGTATGTGTTGTTTAGATCTGTTGTCAGGTGCAAGACAGAAGGGAGGGCAGTGAAAAAAGCTGGATGATTATGAATGCTGAACTTTTCCCTTATAAGACTATAGAACTTCCCCTTAATCTGACTTGTTTCTGATGTCAGTAGAAATAATAGTTCATGAGTAAAGATGCTTTTCAATTCATAGCTTGCAAGATTATGCCTGGATCTTTGACTTAAATTATTATTTTTTTATAAACTTAGAATGTTTTGCTTCTTTTCCATTATATGTCATTTAAAGATTTACAAGCAAGAATGTAGTTGCATTGGTACTAACAAAACTGTGAAGAAGCCGTGTATACCAGAAATTCGAAATTCAGTCCAAGAGACAATATTTTGGCCACCTGTGTTTAATTGTACTGTTACCACAGCAAGACTGTTTTTCATATGATTTGTGTAACACTCAGTATTGAATTAAATCTTGGAAGTACATTTTCTACAGCAAAATAGCTTTTTTTTTTAATTCGAGTACTGTTTGCAACAAAACTTCTTTTCATGTCATGTTGCATGCTGAAACAATGGTGAAAAGATAAATCACTCAAAATCTAATTTTAACTGCTTCAAAATTTTGCAACAGGTTCACTAATTTCTGTGAAGTTCAGGATGTTTTTTTTTAACAGATGTGGGCATACAGCTTACAGATTTCTGATGCAACCTTACTTGGCATCCCTGGGCTCTAGAAGCAGAATGAACAGAGTATGAATCTCTCCACAAAAGAGTTGCCTACTCCACCCTTCCTTTGTTTCAAAGTCGTTTCTGATTTTTTGACTTTGGGGTTATTTTTAATGTTAGATCATTTCCATTGTTTATCTCCAGAAAAGTGTTTCCAGGCCATTTTGCAGTCATCACTATTCTAGGAAGGCCTATGAGCAGAAAAAGGTTATTTGTTTCCCAGGCAGATGTGATCAGAAATATAAAAGTAACTGCATCAGCATCACATACCTCTAATTTCTTTGTTCTTTAACTGTTTTCTCCCTATTCATTTTCACTGCTAAACCCATCAAAGATTTCCCTAGGGGCTGAACATCTCTTTCCATGCCAAGGGCTGATAAAGAATGCACCAGGGAAATAAATAGGCCAGTGTTTCTAATGTGGACAATGCTCTGGAGCTAAACCTGGAGCCAAGAGCCTAGCAGCTGCACAAGGAATCTGTGCAAGTGGCTTTGGGAAACACAGCACCTTCTGGGTGCCTGACAATCCCCATGAATCTGCCATGAGGGCTTTACAAGCTGATCCATGATGGGCAGCCCTCATTCCTGTGCAAGTGATCAGGAAGAAACTCTGCCAAGTGTTGTTCCATCTTAGGTTCACTCTCACAGTGTCTCTTGTGAGTTTTTCCACAGAAGGGTTGTACTAAGAAGCAGTGTTTGTAGGAAAACCTATTGGCTGGCCGAGACTTGGAATAAACCTGCCTGCATTTCTCTGATCTGTAAATTCTACTGTTACTGTTCTGTTTACTCTCTGCTCTTGATACAAAGCTGGGAACAATATGACAAACAAATGCAGTGGAGGAATGAATAGCCTGTTTCATCCCACTGGTTTGCCTGTGAAGGAGAAAAACTCACTTGTGTAGTACTGACTCTACAGAAGTGTGGTTTGTACAAATACTCATTCTGTTTAATGGATCATACTGGATCAGGACCTGGTAGATCTGGGTGCTGTTTTTGTCAGTGATTTACTTGGTGAACCTGGGTAAATCAGTCCATTGATTTCCAACAGTGTTAACATCTGTGTAAGGGAACTAAGGAGAGCAGCTTTTCAAGTTGCTTTTACTCACAGATGAAAAGGCTATAACCAAAAAATACTGCAGTATCAGTATGTCTTAACAGATAACGCTGAGTTGAATCATTCAAATCTATTTTTAAGTCCACTTTTCTTGGCTATGTATAGTTCTCTGCTTGCTATGGTGCTGCTGTGCCACTACTGTTGATAATGATCACCAAGCCTTACCTGTATGAATGCGTGCAAAGGATGCCAATGGCAACCTCAAGGACAAAGGGGTAAATGTAAAAAGTGAAACATAGCTTGATCTAGAAACAGGCTGAAGATTATCAGCTAATGCAGTTGAAAAAATATTTGCATGAAAAATGGTGCTGTTTCAGAACCTGGAGTGTCTGTATAGGTGCACGAGCATGCAGGTCTGTAAACATGCATGGGTGTGCTCCATGTTTACAGGGTCTGTCTTACTGTGTTGAAGCCAAGAGCTAGCTGGAAGTAGGGAGCGTGGGGAGAAGTCAGGTAGTGTGTATGTTTCTGTGTAACTGTGGTTTTCTGTAATGATAAGAGCTTCCTTCTACATCAGTTTATTATGAAAAGTTGTTTACAAAGGGTAGGTGAAAAGCAGCTGTCCACTGAATGACTGCAAGGAATCTATTAGGCCAGCAGAGGAAAGAGAAGATCGTTGTAGTTGCTGTTGTTTTCCTGATGAATAATTATGCCACCTCCAGCTGCTGAAGACCTTTTCTTCAAAAACCATATGTCCTCTCTAATAAAGCTCTGATCACACCTCCTTTAGGCTTGCCTCACTCTGCTGTATGTATGCCTGATTTCACTTGTTTTGTGCAGTGGCGTGGCTGTAGGGTGATAAACTAATCCCTAAATTAATGCTTCGTAAAATTGTGGCCTAGAGAGAAAGGAATGAAAATCAGGGACAGCCTGGGTCTGTGCTTCAGTGATTCATGGAATGTTACTCACCGGGTAGTTCACGTGGGCTTTCTTTTCAAAATGTTCTTTAAAGAGTTGCTGGAATCCAGGTTAGTTGGATCTGCCATTAAGTGGTGGTGTTTCAGGGCACTTCCCCTGGATTAATCATTTTCACATTCTGAAATTTGTCAACTGTGCCTTCAGGCATTGCCAATTCAAGCAAATGCAAAAGTATTCACAACGCCTCGGTATGATTTCATCAGATCTTCTACAGTAAGCAGGTCAGACTTGCTCAGTACTTATCTGGGAGACCTCCAGAGAACAAAAAGAATACGGGAAGGAGCCAATCTTGTGATGCAGCTGAGACTTCTTGCCTGTGTAAATCGTAAGACATATCTGGGAATTTAAACTTCGGTTTTTAGCTGGTTGTTAAAAATATGGCACCTCTTCTTCTGAGGCCGACCTACACTGAAGCTGAAGCAGTATGTGACCAGCAATGCTACCTTCCAAAAGGGATTTAAGACTGAAATTCTGTAGTTCTTGTCTCAGTTTTAAGTTGTTAACTATGGCTACATTCCACCTCGAGGCAATGAATTACATACTGTTTCCAATAGTCTTGAATGTCAAAATTATTCTTCACACCTCCTACTAAAGCACACAGTCACTGCCATATTCCACTTCAGACAAGGCTGTATTCACTGAGGAGTCGTACATGCAGAGCTAGGAAAGGCGTTGAAATCAGACAGAAATGTGAAGTCAGTGTTCTGTTTATTCAGAACGAAGATGAAATCCAAGGGAGATTTAGGGAAACTGATGAGGCTTCAGGGCCTCTGAACTAACCTGCCTCAGCAGGCCCTGGTACATATGTGAAATCCAGTCAAGTGAAATTGTGACTTACGTCCCCGTACAACATTTTCACTTTGCAATGCATTAGTTATTCTGCAGATTTCCTCAGTTTCTGCAAGTTAATGTACTCTCAGCTTCTCCACAGGCCTTACCACACTGACGCTGCCATGGTTTCCTGCACAGCTCGCTGCTATAATCTCCCTACCCCATGTTCTGTGCCTACGTGTTTTTGGCCTGTTTAGCTGTGCAAGACATAATCTATCTTGTGAATAATACAAAGTTACATGCCTGCTGATAAAACAGCCAGTTTATGACTCTTCTCCAAACTTTGCCCACGTTGCCTCTTTGGGAGTCCTAATTTTGGCCTCATTTCGTTACCCTAAAATCAGTATGCATTTAATGTTTAAGCTTCTCCTTTCTGACAATGTAGTTGAAACTGAAATGCTCTCCTAGGCTCACCAGTTCTAAAAGCTTAACTCACCAATTCTAAAGGCTAAAACCAGCCATGAGAGAGAGGAAACCCTTTAACTGTACAAGATTAGTCCTCATGTTATGGGAGCTTTATACTTCAGGCAGCGAGTTTTAACTGTGAACGGAGATCTTAGGATTTTATCCCAGTGGCATCATGAATCATTGTTTGGTAGAAATTTCTTACAGTGAGGCACCAGTGTGCTGTACTTTAAAGAATGTGGTGTAAATGCTGCTCAAATACTGCCAGCTCAGTGTTTGGATATTCTAATTTTAGCCTTGTTTATTATGTTTCATCTCCATGGTGGTTTTAGGCAATTCTTGTACCAGTAATGCTAGCAAATGTCTCTTTGTTCAGAGACCTTGTGGTCACTGGTACACTGATGATGCTCCCCTGTGTGATTTCTGCATGAATGTGTTCACAGAATTAGGCCCAATGAAAGTGGACACTGCTACAATTTTCTTTCAAGAAGCACTACCAGAATAATCCTTAGGATGAAATTTCATTTTAAAACTGCATTCTTTCTCTAGTAATGGGAGCATTAAGCCATTCCAATTGGTTTTTCAGCCATGCTGAAGCAGCTGGAAGAGGTTAGAATAGTGAAACTAGAGCCCACCTACCTGCTGGAAACATACAGCTGAAAGAGGCAATCTCTAGAAAACAAGGAGTAAGAAGGCAAGATGAAGATATTGTTGTTCTAGAGGCCATAAGGGTGCAATCATCAAGTTAGTAACAATAATATTTTCCTTAGCTCTCATGGGACTTCTTTGTATATGTGGATCCACTCCCTGATAATAAAAAAAAGCTGATATAAGTGCTCTTCTATGGGAAGAATCTCTTTTTGGTCTGTGTATTTTGTTTTGAGAAAACCACAGGGCTCAGAGAGGGTACAAGAAGAGCTTACTGCTCAAAAAATGCAGCCCACAGCTGAGAGAAACTGCAAGAGCAGGGGTTAATGGCACTGAGAGCTTCATGGTTCAGCTGTTTGCAGATCAGTAATTAGAATCCTCTGCTTAGCGCATTGATCTTTCCCTGAGCAGCACTGTGAAATACTACAGAGAGATCTATTAGTCATAGAGATATTTGGGTGGGAGAAGGAAATGAAACACTCCCCTCTCCATTTCTAGATATTTGAAGGCAAGAAGAGTGTACTTCTACCTTAAAGGTGAAGCCCTGGTCTGTCTCTAGGGCTGCTGGGGCAGGCTGTCTCCATGAGGGGCAGCTGGAGCTGGGAGAGCACAACGTGCCATGGTTGTGATAAAGGTGGTTGCAGGCTGTATCCTGATGCACACTTGGGGCTGCAACTTGGGGCTGCACTGTGTGGTGTGAGTAATAACGTACCAGCACAGCAGGGGGAGGAGGACTCCTGGCCTTTGTAAGCAGAAATGTAATCTTTCTGCTGTTAAATCTGCCTGATCTGTGCAGAAATGCCAGAGAATGTGTATGCTTCCCCTACTGTCTCTAGAGGGGCTGTATTCCAGGTGGGAGCAGGGGCCGAATATCAGTGTGATACTCTTATGAATAAGACTGTATCTGGTGTGACTTCTCATAAAAGGTTTTGGAGAACCAGGGAAAAGAGCTGCTGAGACAGGAGTAGAGTCTGTGAGAGGATCTGACTCTCACTTAGATGTTTGCTTAAAAGCTGTGAGAAGAGGAGATGAGCTGCAATCAGATGCTAAGGTGATGGCAACACATTCAGGGGTGTCTTGTATTGTTGAAAACCATTTTACTACAATTAAAAGCAAGTCTAGAAAAACCTCCTGACTTTTCTTAATACAATTTATCTCACAATGAAACTAGGCTAACAAATAGTATTGCAAAATTAACTTCTGCTTGCTATCACCTTTATAAATAAGCCTATTTCTTAATTCTCATATGAGATAATGAGAGATTAAAACACATTTATCACTACCTATGCTAATAAACTACATTGACTTCTATCTTTTGAAAAAATATATATATGTATATATTGTCAGAGTTGTAGCTTTGGACACTGTGTCCAAATCATACTAAGAAATGTGTGTCAGCAGGATCCGAGTTAGGGTTGTAATGCTGCTGTCTAGATATAGATCTTGAGACAAGGAATCAATAGGAACAAGTAAATAAAACTTGATAATGAGCCACAAAGGCCTAGTTTGTCAATCTTCAAAACAACACTATCCAGCATGGAGATTAGAAGTACTACTCTCCTAATTGTAAACTAGTAATTTAGTCTTTTACTTATTTTCTGCTGATTGTTTTATGAGCTACTTACAGCTTGGTATCAAACTGTGACGATTACTGCAATGAAAATAACAAGGAAACGCCAATCATGTGCTTGTTTACAGACAATGAATTCCACATAATTTAGGTAAAATATTCGTTTTAACCTTTTGTTTGACCTCTTGTCCTGATTAGCTACACTGTGTTGTCATAAAGCTTAGGAGTTTTCTTTAACTAAGTTTAAAATGTCAATTTTGGGTATTCCACAAAAGGTGGAGGAAATACTGGAGAAAAAAGTATAAAGCGTAAGTTCCTCAAAGGCAAAGATGAAAGATACTAAGGCTAAGGTAAAAACAGTAGTCCAAAACATGCTGCAGTATTGCTTTTTTAGCAATGCTAGCACGTTGAAGCAGTTCTGTGACAGGTTTCGATGTTTTGTTTGTTAGTTATGATTATCTTCTTATTCTTCTATGTAGGAAGAGCATTTAGGAAAAAAACAAAAAGTGTGCTTATAAGGTCAGTCAAAAATTATGATAATTTCATCTGAGTATTTTATATAGCCTACATTTTTATCGTGCACCACATATAGCATTGCCCTAATTTTGCAAATGCCTTTTCAACCCACTGGAGTGTGGCATGAAGTAAAGTGTTTCTGATTATGATTAAAAGATAGTTCTACCTTGGCCAAGTCCAAACAGCCATATTTGTAGTAGATGGGATATGCAAAGAGAATCAGTAATGCTGATATGCTACAGAAATCTTCACAGTAGCCTGCAGTTGTAAAGATGCATGACTGTATACTGAGAATGTGAGCACATAAAGAATATTGTCTGGCCAAAATAATAATGGCAGTTTTGAGTTGGTCTGTTCCTGCATAGTGCTGGCATATGCAGCAAAATGACTCCTTTGCCTCAGTCTTGGCATAATAATTTATAAGAGAAATGCTGGAGAAAAATAGATTGCACTCAAATCATCTGACTTAGTGTCTCCACTTAAATATTTCATCTAAAAATTGTTCACTCTCCACCAATATCAAACTCTAATTTTCCTGGAGTACATTCTTTTGCCTGAGCAGGGAATAACATTCATCCTAAAGAAGTACTGTAAGGCTAAAGCAGAGCACAGAAGATAAGCCAGTTATTTGTTGGATTGCAGAGGCTCAATACATAGTCTGAGAGTATTCCTGCTGCTTTCTATTCAGGTGCACTGTTTCTATGCACTTTTCTTAAGCTGTTTTAGATGGGCTTTGTTTGTTTCCTTGAAAAGCTAATCATAATTTTTTTCCTTACTTTGTTAATGATGCCTACAACTAAGTTCATTATCAGTTTTACCTTCAAGCATGGTTGGATTCCGATATTATTTCCCTTCTTGTGTCCTAATGTTTTCAGCCTGCGTGCATTTAAGTAGCTGAACAATGGGATTTAATTGTCCTCTCATGCACATCAGATTCTGTTGCTTATTTTACTTGACTCAGTCTAAATACTCCCAGGATCCAGTTCTCTTGAGCAGGGCTATCTGTGCTGAACTAGGTTATGCTGCTGTGCATCACGGTTGAGCCAGTAATATTGCAGGAGCAGGGCTAGGGAATTCCAGCCTGTCACACAGGGATTCTGTTTAACACGAATCATTACTGTAAGGCTGAGGCTAATCTCTCCAGATTCAATCAATGGCCCTTAAACAGAAGCATAAATGTTTTTACTGTGTTTAGCAGCCTTCAGACACATTATTAATGAATGCTATCCTTCTTTCCTCTTTTTGTGGAGAAGGTGAACAGCTTTTATGTAACATTAATGAAACAGCTGCTGGAAGAACTAACACTTCATAATCCTGATGGCTACATTATCACAGTGTATTTATGGATAACACATCCTAAGAACTTCATCTCTTAACAGCTGTGTTTGTAATTCTAAAAGGTGTTTTGGCGTATGATGGAGTGAAGGCTTCATAGTTTGTGAGGTTATTTTTGTTTGTTTGATTTTCTTCTTTTTTCTTCTGAGCCTACAGTAAGTGGTGATGCTTGTCGTGCTTGGCTTTGTCCCAGCAGAAGGAATACTCCCTCCTCACCCATGAAAAATATCCATTAAGCTTTTCTGTTCCTTGGGTTTGTTTTTGTTGTTTTTCTTCCCCTCCCCTTATACATCCTTCTTTCTGCTTCTACTTCAACAGTGTATGACATAATTTTTAAAAAGTTCCTTTTCAATTTGAGCAGCCACATATTCAAAAATGTGCTCCTTGAAACCATAAAGTTAAAAACTTGTTTGTTTATACTGAGAAGAGAGCTATCATGGTTGGGGTTTTGCATCCATTCCTTCTCCTTACTTTCCTGCTGGGGAAACAAAAAAAATTAAAAAAAATAAAAAATAAAAAAAAATAGATCATCTACATCTGTTTTGAGTCAGTCTCTTCTGTCTTCTGGTTTTCCAAGAATAACCAGATGCTGCTATTGGCTACCTAACTATTGGGAGGAAAACAGTGGGGAGACTGTGCCAGTAGCACAGTCTCTTGAAAACACAGGCCCAAATGTATGCTCATCATGAGTCATTACTGGTTGTTTGGGTGTTGAGCGCTGCAGTTCCTCCTCAGCAGACGCCTAGAAGGTTGTGAGCTCTCGCTCTTGAACCGGTTGAGAGGGAGAGGAAATGGGGTTCAGGACAGAACCAGGGTGGGATTTTTCTGCTGTAGCAGAGACAGTATCTCTTTGAAGCATGCCTTCAAAGCTACTTTTCACACAATTATGACTGGAGTTAGGAAATTTAATGAACAATCTTCAACATTATGTCTTCAGTCCCTATGGATGAGTTGACATCCCCCCTTCCTTGCTTGGCATTGCTCTCAAAAGTCTTTCCCTCATCTGTTTCTTTCTACCTGGTGCATGGCTTTGGGGATGTACGTAAAGGAAAAGCTTTGAAACCCAGGCCGTGTTGGTCACCAGCAGCCTACCATAAAAAGATTCATCTAGAAGCTGAGTTGCCATTTTTCTTGGCAAAAGCTGGAGAGAAATCCAAACAACTGTGTTTTCTTTAAATGCTTTGGGAACAGGCTGTGACAGGCGCCGGGGGTGTTTGGTGAAACTGGGTCTTGACAACAGCAAGTGGTGTCCTTCAACCTTAGACACCTCAAGTGTTCACCACGGAACGTGATGATCCCGAAGGGCTTTTCCAATCGTTCCACGGTATCACCGTGCCTTGGTGCCACTGCCTGAGGGGAAGAAAAGCCCTGAGTGGCTGTAGCTCTAGAAAATGGACGGAGTCCTAAGCTGTCAACGCAGAAGCCTCGTGAGCTGCCCTGGGGCCGGGCTAGAGAGGAATCCCGGGTTCTGTAACGTCCGGAGAGCCCAGGGAAGTCGCCGCCAGCAGCGGGGCCCTACGGTTGGGGTTCGGGCGCCGAAGAAGCGCCGCGTTAACGGCCGCAGCGTCGCCCTCCTCCACGCCGCCAGGAGGCGCTTGCGGCCACCACGGGGGCGATGGAGGCGGCGGGACGGCCGCGCGCAGGCGCAGTATTGCTTGCCCCCGCCCCCGCAGCGTTGTCCCTCCCTCCCCGGCGACAGAGAGCGGGGTAGGCGTCCCCTGCCGCAAGGGCTGCCGGTCTATCGGCGGCGCGGGGGCGGGCGGCCGGCCCGGGGCCCGGACATAAGATGGCGGCGGCGTTGCTGGGGAGGCGGCGGCGGCGACGGTTGCGGTTGCGGCCGTGCGGGCTGTCGCGGAGCGCGGGCGGTGCGCGGCTCTGCCCGGGCTCCCAGGGCGGATAGAGAGGGGCCGGCTCGGCGGAGCGGGGCCGCCATGGGCTCCCAGGTGCTGCAGATCCTGCGCCAGGGCGTGTGGGCGGCGCTGAGCGGCGGCTGGTACCAGGACCCGCACCAGGGCGCCGGGGTCAACGCGCTACACCTCTACCTGTGGCTCTTCCTGCTCGGCTTCCCCTTCACCCTCTACATGGTGAGCGCGGGCCGCCCCGGGAGCGGGGCCCCCCGGGCCTCGGGGCGGGCGGGCCCGGCGGGGGGCGGGCGCTGAGCGCGACGGGGGGGGATCCGGGGGGGGCGGGAAGGACCGCGGGGCCGCCGCACGCGCGCCCCCTGCCCGCCGTGCCGCCCGCCCCGCTGCCGCGGCGTGCCCCCACCGGGCGGCCCCGGTGCGCCTGGGCCGGGGGTGGCGGTCGGAGGGAGTGCGGGGAGTGCTGGCTGCGGCCCGCGGGGCGGCCGCGCTTCCGTCTCCGCCGCTGCTCCGTCGGCTTCGGCTTCCTCATCTCTAAAGTGGGCATGGCTCCGTCGGCCTCCTGGAAGCGCCGGAAAACGCCCGATTACAGTGAAAGCTCTCGGATAGAACCTGTATTTCTGGCTGACAGTTCTATCGCTTTCTCTCATCGCTTTCGATAGCGGGAAGGGATGGCCGTCAGGATATTACGTAAAAGTTCATCGAGCCGCAGCACGGTGTGCTGGCTGGCACTGTCTCTGCACCGTGGTGAAAAGTTCCTTTGGTATTTCACTTGTACGCAAACTTTAGAAAGCCAGTTTGGGAGAATCCTTGTTGAACATACCTGATGCTTTGATCAAAGCTATTTAAAAAAAATAATACTGACCTTTAAACCTAGGTGTTCCCTTGACATTTGGACTTGGAACAGATGCAGCAAAGGTATGACCAGTTGTGAGAGAAGGAGGCAGTTTCCTGTTGACTGGTGCTTGTCTCTCCATTTAAGTTATATGCAGCTTATGGAGTATAAATATTTTGCTTCAGATTTCTCAGAGGAACAGCGTGATCATTCAGAGCGTTGTGTGACCAGTCTTGTAGTTTGTGAGTCTGCCTGGTCTGAATGCTCTTGACAACTGAAGAGCTTGTGAAAAAATTGAGAATTAGTGAATGAAACCTTGGAGAAACTCAGCATGAATGCAGTCGTAGAAATATAGAGCTCTTAGGTGAGGCATTTATTTGGGTTAAAAAGCAGTTTGTAAAATGGCAGTGTGAGATGCTTCATGCTAAGAAATAGTTGCTGTAGAAGAGGAGATTCACAGCCCTCTATGCTTAGCTCTTAATTCATGTTTCTGTGTTGGAAACAGTAACTACAGGGCTTTTTGTTTGAAAACTTTATACTGCTGGTAAGGAAACTGCAGGCTGAGGAGAACTGCTTCTAAAACTAATGTGACAACGCTTCTAAAACTAACATGACAACAGCTAGGTGAAACTTCCTACTAAGCACTCTCTTTCTGAGAAGTCTGCACGTAAAGGTGAGCTATATGCTGCACGCACAGAGGCATTGGAGGGTGTGTATGGTTTTTATTGTAAGTAGGTCTGATGGCTGATCAATATGAACTTACACTGAATCTCCTGCTGATCTCAAAGCAGCAGTTAATCTTCACTTGCCTGTGCTATAGGGTAAACTTCAGTATTACTCAAATATGTTTCTTGTGTAAAGGGAAAAGATGGGCAAAAGCAAGCTGCATCAGGTTTTGTTGAGGTCAGAGAAGTTCTCTTGCTTCATAGCTCAGGACAAGTTAAAGATGCAACATGTGCCAACTTCCCTGAGAATAAGTAGAGAGATTAGTCACAAGTTGAAGCAGATTGAATCATATTTGGCTGTTTTCCCTTTTTCCACCCTGTGCAGTTTAAGTGTTGTCTAGACATAAACTAAACAGGCAGGACTGTGATGGTCATCTTAGTTCTTTAGCATCTCTTAAGCTGTTTTTAGAAGAAAAAGGTGTAAATGTTGAGTGGCTGTAGGACATAGATAAATAAGCAGAACTCACTAAGAAGTCTTAGGTAACTGTAATCTGAATTCTGAGTGTGACTTACTGGTTTGTAGGAGGGAGTTTCTAAGCTCGTTTCAAATGACTTGTTGCTGGCAGGCATCCATTAGTGTTTTAAAAAATATATAAAGGGTTAAAGTGCTGATTGGTTTTACATTACGTATGAAGCTTTCTCATGTAAGAAATTCCAAGTTCACATTCTTGATTTGATGCATTAGGGTAGCAGTAAGTGTAGGTGCTCATTAGTCATTTTGAAGTAACAAAGGCAGTGGGATCCCTTATAAACTTTGCCTGTAGCTGATTCTCAAGACTAAATGAATCTGATGGTAAACTGATCGCTTTTTTTTCCAAGTATTTAACTTCAAATAAAAATGGGAAACTATCTCTTTAGGGTATGGTAATGCACTTATTGCTTAAAGACTTGATTTATTGCACCAAGCACTGCTAGTCTTTTTTTTCTTTTTTTTTTTTTTTTTTCTGTGTATTCTGTATCTTCAGTATGGAATCTGGTAGTGATCTTTGTGAGGAAGCTGTACCGTGTATCTGTGTTGCTTGGCATATGTATCCACTGCTTATAGGGTTGATGTGTGTAGCGTATGGTGCAAACCAGTAGAAGGAATTAGCAGTCAAATTCAGCTTGCCTTTCTTGCTCCCTGATCTGTCTGCCTTCTGAGAATGGGCGTGTGAAAGCGTGGGCTCTGCATCATTGGTGGAGGACACAGATACGTGCATGTAAGTATCTGTATTGCAGGTCAGGATACTTCTGTTTCTGGTATGTGTCTGTACACTTTGCCTGTTTGGGAAGAAAACGTAGATAACAAGGAATCAAGGAGAAATGTATGCCTAAGTGAAGCTGTGTAGATGTGTACTCTTGGATCTGTGGCTTGGCAGCATACAAGCGAAAATACTGTTTTCTAGAGTAGTTGAATCTATCCTGTTTTGATAGTTGGATTCAGTAACAGGCTCAACTGTGCTTATTCTGCATATCTGTCATAAGAGCCAATTTTTTTTTTTTTTTTTTGTAGTCTAATTCAAAACTCAAGCTAGGAAAAGCAAATATGCTACAACATGAGGAAATGGTACAGCCGGATTGCAAAATATAGTGGTCGAGTTGGAACAAAGATACCCTAAATTGAGAGGCCAGTGTTGTGCATCACTGTTGCAAGGAGGAGGGGAAGAGAGGAGGCTGCCAAGGCGCTTCCCCTGGTTGGAATGCTGCTTCAGCCCCACCACATGCGCAGAAGGGAATGAAGTCTTGGCTCTGGCAGCCGGGGAACTTTGCCAGTGAGTTAAGAGGAGCCAGGACTGTACCTTGCTTGGGGTGATGGGCTCATACCTACAGAGGTTGTCTGTCAAAGTCAGGCTCATTTACACAACAGTTCACTTAATAGGTATTCGATTTCCTGCTTTGTGTACATAGTTACAGAAGTAGGTCATAAATACTTAGCTCCATGTAAGTCTTCTTAGGAGGAATTTCTGAGATGGATACTGTTTCTTAAACCGAATTTAAGTACTAAAATATATGTTGAGAACCTACTTTTCTCATGTTGCTCTAAGCTACACGTAGTTTCTTGGCTACCAGAAGCTTCATTCATACACTTGAGGTTTTTGTCAAAATACTGCGTGACTTGTTACTGAATGTGCTTCCAGATATCAGCAATTCTTAAGGGCCTTGGCTCTTAATAAACAAACAATGGTGACAGAACTAGACCTGCTGTTCCTGGATAGTCTTTTCTTCTTCTCTGATATGATACTATAAAATACTGACTTCAATATGCTTGGTCTTTGGAGTGTTTTACAAGGCAACTGTTACTGTTGAATGAAAGCTTGATTGATGTCACCTTTATGCAAAGACATAAAATCTGATTTGGATTGAAAGACTTTGGTATGAATGTTCTTAACAGCTAACACCTACACCTCTCTTTTGAAAATAATTGGGAAGCTTCATCATATCTGTAGTGTCTAGCTAAAGCTTTGCAGAGATCCGTGAAAGTGTCTTTAATTCTTCATAAATGTGCAGCACAACCTATGATGGCATGAAATTTTCTCTGGTTCCTTGTGCTTTTGCATTTGAAATGCTGACTCAAGATACAGACATCTTTGCAGTTTAAGTGGGAATATTTTAAAGGCCCATAGCTAATGGTCTGATGTTGCTTAGACCACTAGATTGTTCAGTCTGGAAAAGGGGAGACTTGAGATGTCCTTATTGCTCTCGACAGCTACCCTTCAGGAGGTTGTGGTGGCGTGGGAGTCAACCTTTCATGTAACTAGCATTAGGATCTGAGGGAATGGCTTCGAGTTGCACTAGGGAGATTGAAGTTGGATGTTAGAAAATACTTTTCTGGAAGAGTGGTTAGGCATTGGAATGGGCTGCCCAGGGAGGTGGTGGAGTCACCAACCGTGGAGACGTTGGAGAAATGTTTAGATGTTGTACTGAGGGACGTGGTATAGTAAGAAATATTGGCGATAGGTAGATGGTTGGACTGGATGATCTTAGAAGTATTTTCCAACCTTGGTGATTCTATGATTCTTTTCTGTTCTAGGTTGATGACTGGAATCTAGGAGCGCTTAAGTGTTTCCTACCCTGATACAGCTGAGGTGGCCTTACAGCCAGTAGTTAGCAGAAACAATGTAACTGCAGTCCTGTATCTTACTTTGTTCACTACTTGTTTATTCTTACTTCTTTTGTAACTCTTACAATCCCCTTTGCATTATATCTTAGTGTTTTGAAAACTATACTGGTAGACCGCTGATTGCCAATTAAAGATAGCATTCTACTGGGCCACCTGGTTATAGGAGCTCACAATCTGTTGCAGAGGGCAGAATCATGCTTTTCACTGATAATGAGGTGATAGTGCAGCAGACTTGCGAATTGAGTTCAAGAACACCCCAGATAATGTCTATAATAAGTGTTCTTCTGAGTAAAATCTGAGTGCAGTTCTTTACTTTCTGTAAATAGTTTTTATTGTGTAGGTGAAAAGTGAGGAAGAGATAGGCTTGATGAGTCTGATTATTTTGCGATCAGTTCACGTAGATGGTATGGGTATCACGTTGTCTTGAAAGGTAGACATTTTTGAAAGTACCTTCAAAGGGAAAGGTGGTAGAAAGTCTGTATCTTCTCCATTCCTCTCCTCCTCGACTTTTTGATAATGCTACATGACTTCCCTTTAAGGTACAGGGAAATGCTTTTAGCTTCTAGTTTGTCTAATTATTTATTTGACTTATTCAAACATTGGGTGACTGATGTTTTCAACAGAATGTAATTAAAGCAGGCAGATTCTGTATGGTCACGTCTATCTCTTTCTTCTCTCCTGTGAGAGCTTCAATTGTGACTAGTGCTGTTCAGTGTGCTCTTTCTTTTGGTGCTAATGGAAGTGACTGTAGGGATGTGCAGTAAAATGAGAAATTCTTTGGAATGCTGTTGCAGCTACAGCTTTATAACTGGTCTGAAAACAAGCTCTAACAAGGTTTTTGTCTGGGCCTGATTAAAAATGGTGCTTGCTTACTTGTGAAAACAACTGAAATGAGACCTAGCTGTACATTTGTAGGACTTGAGCATTCCTGTTACAATCTTGAAGATGATATTGTGTAGGATACTCAGTTACTCAGGTCTCCTCAAATGTGGTAAAATGTCAAGAGCAGCTCAAAATAGAATCATAGCATAATTGAAGTTAGAAAAGACCATCGCTGTCAAGTCGGCTGTCAGCCTGACCTACTGAGGGCCATTACTAACCCATGTCCCTTAGTGCCACATCCAGGCATCTCATAAATACCTCCAAGGGTGGAGACTCCTACTTCCCTGGGCAGCCTGTTCCAGTGCTTTACCCCCCTATCCATGAAGAAATTTGTTCCTAATGTCCAGTCTAAAGCTACCCTGGTGCGATCAATAATGTTACTTTAACTTGTTCTGGCTCATGGAGAAAAAACCCTGCATAGAAGCTGAATGTTTCCAAGTTTTGGCAAAGTAGAATGGAGAAGGTACCAGTGGTTTAGGTTGGCTTAAATTCACTAGATTTCTTGAGGCTGGAATGTGGATGAATTGCTGGCACCATGGGTAGTACTGCTGTACCACAGCATAAGACCTTAATGTGAAGTATGATTGTACAGTAGAGTGTGCAGGATGTGCTCAAATTTATTCTATTCACAAAATATACATCCTATCCAGAGAGGAGCAAGACTGAATAAACACAAGGAATGAAAAATACGAATTCATTGCATGAATCCTAGCTCTCTGCAATCCTGTAGAAAGGGGACGTGGGGAGGGATAAAATGTACAGTTTAATTCTTTGTTGGGTTTAATTCAAGCTACATTCATTTTCTATGGTTTTTTCTAACTTATTCTCAGAGCTTCCCTTTGCACAACAGAATGTGTAGATTTTGCATTCCACAGGGTGAACTGCATGCAGTGTGTGACTTAATCCCTGATGGATGAAGGGGACAAACTGAAGAGCTCTCCAAATAGAGTTAGCCCCGTGTCTGTACTTTTGTCATTTAGTGTTAAGCTGATTGCAGTAATGGCTTCAGAACACTGGGTGCTTGTGAAGGAGAGGCCAATTGAACTCATGTTTGTGATTTGGTAGCAGACTGCTTAGCATGTACAGGAAGCTTAAACATTTTGCCAGAGCTTATGCGCGTGCCTATGCCTGCATGAAACTTGCTGCCTCTCAAGTTCTCAGAAGCATTGCATTTTTTTGAGGAAACATTTGTGTTGCTCCAGGGTTTATGGGTGTCACTGTCATCGTGGCTCCTGGCTGCTTGTTGATGCTGTATTTAAAATTGTTTCCTCTTTCTTCTCCTGAGGTGGTGCTTGTTAAGTGAGTTTTCCCCTATCCATTAATCTTGTCCAGTCTTGATCATGAAAGATGGCAGACAGAAATCTAAGTTAACATACCCCAACTTTGTTTGCCTGTCCTGCTTCAAATGGTATGTTAGATTCAGACTTGTTTTTGAGGGTGTAATGTAGGTTAAACTCGAGCTCTTAAAGAGAAGAGATCAGAATAAGTAACCTCTCTTCTAATTGGTTCTACGCTCATTCATATATTTGACTTAAGAAATGTTGTATTAATTGATGGTTTTTGCTTCCTGCCAGAATGTGAACAGTCAGATTAGGGATGGGTTTTCCACTGAAGTTCACAATTGATACAATATTAAGAAATTCTTATTGTTTTATTCCCCTTTGTTAGTAAAGTATCTTGTATTCAGAGATCTAGTCAGTGTTTTTGCTTAAGTCAGAGCTTGAATTACTCATGGCTCTTTCAGGACAAATATTCTCTTAAATCTGTAGGAATCTTCATGTTTTAATCAGATCTCTTTGAAATGACTAAAAGTGGCTCTATATAAATATAGGAGACTTTCTGTCCTATTCTCTGCTTGTGTTTCTCTATTTCTGCAAGACATGCATGAAACTTTGATTGCTGTGAAGGTGCCTATGTTGCTGATGTTTATAAAGCGTGAGTGACCAGCGGTATGAAGCAAGCTGGAATTAGCCTCACAATAGGAAACCTAATAAGGCAGTTCACTTAATTGTCTCATCTATTGAACTAATGTTTGTGCTGGATATCAAATGCTATTTAATTCTGATTGTCACACATCTATATATATACACTTCTGAATGTTTAGAATTTCGTATCAAACTGTGCCGTCAGCTGGGCAAAGGGCAATGATGTGACAGTACTTGAGTGTACAGATTCTTGTTTTGGTGATGGAATTGATGTATTTGTGGATGAACACTGCGTTAATATCTCATTTTGTTAAGTGACTGGACCAAAGTACTAGTACAACTAACAGGTGAATGAGAAGGGATAAAGCCTTGAAGTGGAAGTTTGACTAGTATGCCGTACGCTTGTCTTCAACAGAGGTCAGACTTCACTTAATACCTGTTGCTGCGATGACTGGTCTGTAAAAGCCTCGTGAGTCTCAGCAAAAGCTGGATGTGAGGTCTTAGTTTAGAGGAGTTTCAGAAGTTGAATTTAGAACTGAGGCTTTTTATTTGGCTTTTGTCCACCTCTGTCACAACTGAAAAATTCTCATCAAAGCACCTGCGTTGGCTGTCTATCTGTGGGCATGTAACTGTCTAGCATAAATAACCCTTATAGGATGTGATATTGTGGATTAGTGTGGACTGCTGCATAACAGTGTGAGCCATTGTAAATTGACCTTTTTTGTATGTGAGTGAGGAGAAGTTAGGCTTTCATGACTGATAAGTATCTTGTCGTGTAAGAGTAGCTGTTGGAAACTGGCAAAGCTAAATCAAAACATCTAGTCTAAGTAGTTTGCTCTCATCTACAATGCTGTCAAACTGGCTTTCTTTTCTTTCAAAAAAACCCTGGAATTGGTTTGGTGTACTGATCTTAAAACAGGGTCTAACTTGTTTGGTTTAGTCTTGAAGTGTGAATGAAATATAATTGGAAATATCGTGATATAATAGAGATGCTAGCTGTAAGTCTCCTCGTTTAAGTACTACATTCCAAAAGCCTGGAGGAAAAAAAAAAAAGAGAAAGTTAAATTTGCTTTTCAAACTCAAATCGTAGGTTTACTTAGCATGCTGCTGTGGTGCTTTGGTATTTTGCAGTCAAACTTCTTTTATCTTGCTGAACTGCTAATAGTCTCCATGCAAGGTTTAGACTGTATGTGCATGGCTTCACAAATCTTGCTGAAAACAGAGGTTAATATCTTCAGGATGAAGGAAATTGTTGAACTATGGGTAGCTGGTAAGTATGCTTCTTGTGAATATTTGAACTTATGTTCACTAACACTTCTTCTGCTCTTCTTTTTGAAAGGCCCTTCCTTCTTCCATGATGATAGTAGCTGTGTACTGCCCAGTAATAGCAGCGCTCTTTATCGTTTTGAAGATGGTGAACTACCGTTTGCACAGGGCACTGGATGAGGGAGAAATTGTGGAGAGGAATGCCAATGAGCGTATGGACAGGGGTGCAAAAACAGAACAAAGCAGTGCTTCAGCCAAGAGGAAAGACAGCAATGGGCCCAGGTAAGGTCTCTGTCAATGTTTGTGTACTGCTCGAAATGTTTAAGAGTTATGTCTTTATCAGATGTGTAACTGGAATGGTGGATGAAAGAAACACTCAAGAATATGGATACTGACTTCTGTGATTTTTGAAAGACTGAATAAGTCTAATTAAAAAAAAAAAAGCCTTTTTACATTGTAGTTTGAAATGATGATTTTATGTCAACTTTCTGGTTCCTTTTTTTTTTTTTTTTTTTTTAAAGGAGTTGGAAGATGTTGGAAGCACTGAGACAACAATGTGGAAAATGTGTGCTCTTTAGGTTGCTAAATACATGGTGAATGCAACCAGAACTCGTAATATTATTTCAGCAGTAGACATGGTTTTAAAAATCTAGCTGTCAAATACTTACTGAAGTTTTTAGTGATAAAAGAAGTGTCTAATCTGAATTTAGTTTGCTTAGTTTTACAAAGCTGGTCACGTACAATACTTCACTCTAGTTGTAGGCTTGATTCAGGAGAACACTGTCCTGTGAACCTGAAATTCTGAAATTGTTCAGCTCAGTAGTGAAGATGACTCTGAAACATTGTCAATGGGAAATTATCACTTCCAACAGATCTTTGCTTTTGCCATCATCAAAAGAGATTTCCCTTCTCTGACCAGGCTATGCAGAGGAAAAAAGAGCAAAAGATTACTCATCAGCAAGGCTGTTTGAAGTCAGTATGTATTATGAGCTCTATTATCAAAGCCTCTGCCAAACTCCACGTAACTGAGGACCCCTTAACAGTTAGACCACATGAAATTGAGTCTTGAATTGTTAGTTTTTTAAAGACCTTTCCTTTGTGTTTCTGGCTATTATTCACGAATTGTTTTCAGAGTGAGGGAATTGGTATACTGTCCTACCGTGTTTTTTTTAGTTTTTAAAAGGAAACAAAAAAAAGACCAACCCAACACAAAAGCCTGAAACGTTTAAATGGAGGCACATGCTATAAGGAGCTGTAATCAACAAAAGCTTCTTACTCTGTCTGTCAGGATGTTTAAAAGTTGATGTGGTGGTATTTAAAATGTCCGGGATAGAAGTGAAAGGACTTCCTTGTGCATATGGAGTAGCTTCCACAGAGTGAGTCTTATGTTCTTCTGTATCTGTGCTCAGCTTTAGTATTATTAGCGAAATCTGTCTTCATTTCCTTTAAAGCTGGTATATATTAACTTCTTGTATCAATCATTTATAACCTGACCATCTTTCCATTCAGTGTTTGGTAACTGAACCCACTGATTTTAATTGTAACTCCTTTTAGATCACCATACTTCCTACTAAAAATGTATTGTTCTCTTTTGGTGCAGTGCTACCCTAAATCTATGCTAATGCCTATTCTGCTTAACAACATTCATGAAAGTAAACTAGTGGTCTTTTCTGCTTAAATGCAGCCTTGCTACTGCATATGTTAGATGTGATCCGTAGACTTTCTTCTTCGTTTTGTTTCTAAGCTGTGTAGGTTTTGCTTCCACAAGGGTTTCCAGGGCTTGGCAAGGACTTCTTTGTACAGGTATTCTGAATTACTTGTGGCTGTTTTGGATGTTCTGTTTTTTCTGAGGACCAGCTGGTGTGGGCCAATTTACTACATTATGAGTATTTGTGAGCTCAGATGTTGAGCTTAGTTTGGCATGCGTCCTGCTTGCTGACTGAAGTTTCATTTACTTTCATATGATCCGTGTTCCCACTCTCAGGTCTCTTAACTGGAACTGGGAACAAGGTCAGTGCAGAAATTACAAAGTTACTTTTTGGTCAGCGGGATGTGCAGTATATTCTAATCTTTACCTGGAAGCTCACGAGAACTTTGGGGTAATGTTCAAACCAGTAGAGGAGATACAGGGCAAGGTTTTAGTGTACTAAGTTAAATCAGAAGAGTAGTAGAAAATCTTTTCTGATGAGTGTGTGTATGTGGGGTTTTGTTTAGTTTTTAATTCTGCCCTTGTAGCACAGAGTGGGCATAAGGGTTTTTTTTACCACATGCAGATCCACCCACTTCTCGTGCAATTGCTGACTTTATGGTAGTGTGGTGTTAGTTATGTTTTACCTCTTGTGAGGTTTCATTAAAACAAATGAATAATGGGAATGCAAACTCCTAATCCTGCACTGAAAGGAATTGTGCTGGAGTCTGTTAGGTATCAGTGGATCCATGTACATATCTTTAAACATTTAACTTGCAGTCTTGCTTTTGGGATTATGAATGTCTTCCTTATTGTGTCAGTACTAGCAGAAATCAGTAAGTGAGGAGGTTAATGGTGAGGGTTTTTAACCCCTTACCCAGCTTACCTGAAGATGTTGTCTTCCTAAAGGATGTTCTTCCTATATTTCTAAATCACGTGTACTTCAAGAACAATGTAGTGGTTCTGAAGGATAGAAGGAAGCAAAAAGATAGTCTACTGACAAAGGAAGGTGTCCAACAGATGAAGAATGAGACCCTTCCTCTGCTTTGTCCTGATGTCAGAGCTGTTCTAAATTCTCCCTGAAAGTCATTGTCTGAACATTAGACCTCTTCAGCTAATCAGCCTAAGTCAGTTATTAAACTTCTGAATTCCCGTAGGCTAGCAGTCTCTTCAGACTTTCAGTTGGACTCTGACATGCTCACAGTTGCATGTAGTAAATGTGCAGGTTCTGGATGCCTCTTTTATTGCAGTTTTGGTTGTACGTAGCTGGGCATAGTTTACTCAGTCTTCTCAATTTGTCTGGTTACTTCTGTTTCTTTGATTACTTGCAATCTGGTAAGTGTAGCACTTGCTCTGGGGTATGAAGTCATCAACCTGTTAGAAACTGGTTGTAGGACTTAATAGCAGGAACAAATGGCTACTATACTATAATGGCAGCAGACAACTGCTGGGACTCTTGGCTACAGTAGCATTTAGAATCTCCTATTCATACAGTGGTTAAGCCTGGAAGTCTGTACTTCCTGCTTTTTTCCTGCAGACACTTTTATTGTTGTTTTGTTAGTAGCTTTTGTTATAATCCATTTGTTTGAGTGCTACCTCGGTACACAGCGCCCTACGTAGACTGTTGTTGAATCGAATTGTTGCTTGTGCTGATATCTGCTGGTTCATTTTAGAACAAAACTGCTTCCTTCCCCCACCCTGGCCCTCCTCCCCTGATCTATGCCTGAAAGCTAATTCCTGTTGACTTGCTCTTCCTATTTTGCAGAACGTACTTGAATCATTTGCGATGTTTCTGAATAAATTATTTAAACAAGAATGGAACTTTGTCTTTTGTGAAAGGCATTATTTGTTAATTCTCTATTTGTCATCATAATGTATCCTAAACTTAAATATTGAGTAGATTTTTAGTTTAGTCTTAACTGTGTATTATGTCCTTAAGCGTTCTAAAAATGTTTACGTAGGGAATACTATGTTTGGCTAAAGCTGATGGAAAGTAAAGAAGCTGAATTCTGCATATTTTTTTCCCCACTGATTCATCCTTAGCATTATTGATAAGATTAGGTCAGAGAGAGCTTTGTAAACAACAAGCAATTACAACATGTTTATATCACACTGCTGAGCTATACCAAAATGGTGGCACCTCCTCAGTTTGCTAAGTTGGACCATATTGTTCTGCTGGCTAACATCTGGTTGACTCTTAAGCTGACTATTTTTTTTTACTTAAGAAGTATATTCCTCACTTCAGACATTTTGTTTTGTTATCCCTTTGATGAAGGAATGTTCAGTCTGTAGAGGTATGTGATTAGGGGATTCATGTATGATTTGGAATGGTTCCTGAGGCAAACCCCAGCGTGATTTATCTCTTTGTGAGATTACAACAGGAAACATCATACCACAGTATAAAGGATATTTCAGGTCTGTTAGCCTATTGAGAGATTCTTTATAATATCCTACTTTGATATTCTTGTCTTTTTTTATAAAAAGTTGTTGTTGGTCTGACCATATGGGACTAGATGCATATAAAGACAGACCTGCTGTATTTCTGCCTATTTCTGTCCTGTTCTCCGCAGGTAACAGAATTGTATCTTTACTTTCATTCCACATGGAGCAGGAGGTGTCATTTCTCCATCAAAATACTTGAGTGGCCTTGTTGCAAGACCAGCCTACTTCTGTTTTGTAAATGTCTGCCTTTAATAAGCTGAACTGTGGTGAATTATGATTTGATGGTGTTGGTCTAGAACATACTTTGAAAGTAATATTTATTAATCTTGAAATGGTTAAATCATTAGGGCGTTATGATATGTGTGTTATAATATATGTATTGCATCTTAATATATATCTTAGTAGAGCATGTAAACCTTCTGAATGAAAGTCCTTCTGTGGTAGGAGGGCTGCTCCAAAAGTAATGCCTCCTGTTTTATTATGTTGGCCCACAACATCAGAGATGGCTATTGGTGATACGACTGAAGAGGTTGAACTTTCCTACCAATATTCCCTTAGGTTTTGTTGCCATGTGACAGATGGCAGCAGAGGGGCAGTCTGGTAAAACAGTGTCTGACATGGAAGTGTGTCTGAAGCAAAGGTGTGGCATTGAATTCCTCCCTGTGGAAAAATTGTGCCCATTGACATTAATCAACTTGTGCTGGATGTTTATGGAGACTAAACAGTGGGTATGAACACAGTGAGGCAGTGGATGGTATGTCTCAACAGGAGTGACAGTGGGTCACCTCCACTGATGCAGATGTTTGAATCTGGCATGTATGCTCTTGTTTGTTGCAGAGGAGAAGGCATAGCTCATAGTGGAGACAACATTGAAAAAGAGTGTTTTGTAGCTGTGAAATTTCAGTACCAAATAGCATTGTTGTAGTTTCCATGGAAATTAAAGGAGGCATTAATTTTAGAGTGACCTACATAAGTAATGATTTGGTGTCTGATGATGGCAAAGTCCCTTAGGGCCTGTATCTTCCTGCCTTTCCAATAGCTTTCAGTGATGATATGTGGCTACTTGTTTAACCCATGCTTAATTTTGCTCCTAGGTACAACTTAAGGAGAACTTTTTGATCTGTGTAACAGCAAATGACTTCAAATTGAATTCTTTCCCTGCTTTTAGAAAGACTGTTATTGAGTGCTTTTTCTGTCAGTTAATTTCTGTATGTTCCAGCTGACAGATGTTCCAAAAGTTAAACATCTGTGTTCACTTGCTGGGAAAATTTCAGATGCCAGCATTTCAGAATCCCTTAAGGTTCCTAATTCTTCATACTTTGTGCTGGCCAGTGGCAGTGAAGTTGCAAGGCAAGCAGCTTCTGTACTAGCGTATAGGTTGCTACAGTTACACCTCAGTTTTCTGCCATCACATGAGCACTTTTTGTCTGAGGTACTGGGATATGCTTGAGCTTATGAATTTTGAAAAGCAAGAACATGTTTTTAAATCTAATTTTTTAAATATGACTCAGCACAGTCAGACATTTTCTGTGTTTAACTGGTAGGTTAATTATTTTTAATCTTTCCCTTAGTGACCCTGGTGGAGGAATTGAGATGTCAGAGTTCATTCGAGAAGCCACTCCCCCTGTTGGCTGTAGTTCACGCAATTCTTATGCTGGAATAGATCCAAACAACCAGGTAAGAATTAAAGCATTTGCAGTTGTTGCTGCTGGCTTTGTGACCACTACTCATTGCTGATTTTTATTTTTAGTATCGTTCATTTGATTGTACTAAGATCAGCAACTTATCTGCCTTATCTGCTGTATTTAATTGCTTTGTTTGGGATGGTGTTGCACGAGCTGTTCAGTTCCTGCTCATCCAGTCCTGTCTTCTAAGAACAGCTGGCTTTTACGAGGCAAACTACAGTCCCAGCAGGAAGTATTCGATTTCTGCTCAGCTTGCTTTCTTCTGATTTAGGAAGATGGCTCAGAACATGGTCAGATAAATAGTAAGACCTGCTGTCGCAGGCTTTTGTCTTCCCTTTTGTACCAGTGTGCCATTAGATAGAACACAGCTGCAAAGTCACGGCACAAACTAACTGTTTGATACGTGTCATTTAGGCACTTGATTGGTAAGCATCAGTTGTATTAATTTTGAGGAGGCTTCTGTTAACTCTTCTTGGGATGTATCCACCACTATCTCTTGCTGTGCTAAATGACTTTTTGAACATCATTATTTCTGATGATTCAGACTCTGCATTAAAAAAAAAAAAAAGTTAATTTGCTGGAGTACAAAGATGGTTGAAATAGAAATAATAAAACTGTTAATCTTTAGATTACCTCTGCAAAATCTTCCCAATTTTGATGCCTCAGCAGGAGCAGGAGGAAGGCACTAAATATGGGCTGCTGTATTCCAGATGGAAGGGCTGAAGAACTTGCCTTTCTTGGATTGTAATACAGCTTCATTATGCTCCGTTCATTTTGTGGTTTCGCTGGGAAGCTGTTCTGTTCCTTTATTATGTCTGCTGTATTTGACTTTTACAGTGCTGTATGTACTGTTCCTTTCATTTAGCTTGTGATGATTAGCCAGATATGGCATCCTTCTTTTACCAACTTATCAGAGGATGACTAGATCTGACTGTCCTGACTGTAAGGTTATGCTGCCAGAGAGCACTGCAGCATTCTGTTAAGGATACAGAAGCTATTTTTGGATGGAGGGGAAATCCTCGTCTTGGTATTATAACAAGTCCATCCGATTAGCTCCGTTGGCTAGCAGCATATAATGTAGTGCAGTATTATGTTGGTGTTCTTGCTGTATAATGTCTTGTTATGCAGCATAGGTAGGGTTTGTAGTGTTCAAGGAATAGGAAGCGATGGTCCATGTAGGAGCAGGTTAGTAGACCAGGGCTCTTGTTTCTTTGAGACGCCTTTATTTAAGAGCATTTTCCACACCAAACTGTTGCAGTGTTAAAGCATGTGAAGGAGCTCCATACTCTATGCTTCATGCTTTAATGCAGTTGAAACTACTGATAAAAATTAGTGCTTGCTAGTTGCCTGTGATTGAATTTGAAGCATCAGCAGGGTAAGTGTACAGTAAGCAACTGAGTTCTTTTCAGTTTTCCTGTGCTGATACATTTGCATTCAGCTACAGCATCTGTAGACAGCGTATTGCTGAGGGTCAAAAAAAAAAAAATCATCAAACTTGAAAAATTGCAAGATGACTGACAAAAGTGTGTTTGGCAATGCAGTGAAGAAAATTAATTAAACAGGCTTTGATTTTTTTGTAGCAAAGCAGTTATGCTGCAGTCTGGCTGGGTAAAATCTGCATGTGTGTTCAGAGAATGTTAGATTTGGTATACTTACAGAGAGGAATTACTAGAAATATGCTTTTGTGTGTGTGTCATTTAAATTACACAGTAAAGCACGGTTGCCATCTTTCTTTTTTTAAATCTCTCAAGTTCATATTTTGCCTTTGAATGCCCTTTGCCTATCCTGTTTCTGAGAGATTTAATTACCTGTCAGTCGTGCTGGTTTTTTTGTGAGTTTTTTGAGGGAGGTGATGGTGGAAGTATTACTAAAGGAAAGCCTAAATTCTCTGCAACATCTCATCATAACATTTGCTAGAGGTTACAGAATGTACATAAAAAGGCAGACTAATCCTAAATGGCTATCAAACTCTTAAATGGGTAGGGACGTCTGCTATTTGGCCATAGAACATGACTGAAAATAGATATTAAATATAACTTGGAATATGATTGTAGCTAGTATCTAAAAATAGCTCAATAAATACTTCAATTTACTTGCTAGGAGATGATTGTAGTCTATGTAATCAAACTGCTATTAAAAGAAAAATTGCACTAGCAGGAACAAGAGGGAAGAATCAGATAAAGGAAAATCACAGAGTCATAGAGTAGCTAGAGTTGGAAGGGACCTCAAAGATCATCTACTTCCAAACCCCTGTTGTGGGCAGGGTTGCCACCCACTAGATCAGGCTGCTCAGGGCTCCACTAAGCTGTTCTTGAATATGGCTGTGAATGGGGCACGTGCAGCTTCTGGGGGCCTGTGCCAGTGCCTCACTGCCATCTGAGTAGAGATTTTTCTCCTGATGTCTAAGCTAATCTCACCTCTCTTAGTTTAAGATCATTTCCCCTTGTCCCATTCACTATCAGACCATGTAAAAGGTCAGTCTTCATCTTGTTTATATGTTCCCTTTAAGTACTGGAAGGCTGGACTGAGATCTCCCCAGAGATTTCTCTGTGCTGAGCAAGCCCAGTTCCCTCAGCCTTTCTTTGTAGGAGTGGTATTACAATGCTCTGAGTGTCTTTGTGGTCTCCTGTGGACCTGCTTCAACAGCTCCATGCCAATGATTAGGTTAAATTGATCTAAGCTTATTCAGCACGTCAACCAAGGGGAAGTGTGCTGCTGCCACTTCCCCTGTACTAACATGTAATGTCCTTGTGGTTTTCTAATCGTTGAATCAACTCTCTGATAGACCTCAAAGCTAACCCTGCTGAAAGCGTGCATCTCTTCCAAGGCAAACAACTTCTGGATTTAGCTTGGTATTTACTAAGTTGAACAGAATTTTTATATTAACGTGGTGTTTCCCTTAAACATTTTAGGCACCCATTGGTACTGCATTGTACATGCAGCTTTATGGCAGCAGTTATTAGTGGATCACCACAGTAGTAGTTCATTTTCCCCTTAAGTATTTTCAAGGAAAATGTCCAGATTAGAAGCAGTGGTTTTTTAAATCAATGGAGTAAAATGCCTAAGTGTGTTGGCCATAAAACAAAGAAATAGCAATGTAGTTGGATGCATAATTAGGTGCTTTGTCATCTGTTGGCAGAAATGTTTTGAGGTAGAAATGACTTTACAGTGCTGTGGTATTGTTGGAAGCTTTCGTGTCTTTAAAAATATCCCTTAGATGTATGGACAAATGCATGCTTTGCAGTAACAAAAAATACAGTTGGCTAATCACTGTAATCCAACAGCTTTTTACAAAATTCCCTGTTTCTAGGTTGGATCTGGATTATCTCGTCTGGGAACAGCAGCAACAATCAAAGGTGAGGTTTTTAGCTGCTTCTAAAAATTACATTGTGAAAGCATTTTAATAATATTGCTTACTATGCTGTTTCCAAATACTTCATCTTAAAAACTTTTTTTTTTAAGATGACATAATTTACTAGTGGGAGGAAATCCACCTTGACAGCTGGAAATGATGCATCTAAAACATTCAGAGAGTGCATTTTGGAGCATGTGCTATGTTTTCTGTACAGCATCTGTTATTTTTTAATTGCTGAGCTGAGAGACTGATTTGAGTGGACTTTCACTTACGATTTTGAGTCCTGTTTTAACCAGGGACTCTTCTGATACTGAGTTTCAGTGACTTGAGTATTTATGGTTACTTAGCATCAGAGATGTCTGGATATTGTCTAAGGACAGCCATTGTAAACTTCACTGGCAGGGAGGAGATGAATTATTTGTGATATAGGAAGTTGCTATTTTGTGTACTTATTAAGCTGATAATAAGAAAACTGATTTTTTTTTTTTCCTACCATCCTCACTTTTTTCTTTGTCCACTTTTAACATTTATAAATATTTTGTTACAATCTACCCATCATTTTTATTGGCAGCCATTGCAAAAAGTAACATTCAAGTATATATCTCTAATTGTATTTTTTAAAAAAATCAATTTCATTGGGTTTTAAGATACTTCTACAGGTCTTCTGTGGGAGATCTGTGTAGTTGAATGAAAACGTTCTTATGCACAAAATAGGTATATATGCAATATATACCTCAAAAACAAAAGATTAAATCTTGTGTAACTTGTGACTAGCATTGTCTGCCTTTGCATGAAGAAATAAGGGTAACAAGCTCTGTGACAGATGAGGAATCTTCTGTGCGTGTAGATCTGTGTGTTAATATTTTCAGCACTAGTACTGTTCTTTCTTAATATTTACAGGAGATACTGACACTGCCAAGACCTCTGATGATATCAGTTTAAGTCTTGGACAGAGTTCTAGCCTGTGTAAAGAAGGGAGTGAAGAACAAGGTAAAATTTCTTTTTCCTGCATATTAAACATGGTGTTTTGTTACAGTGACCCTTTGCTAAACAGCCTAAATACATTCATGCAGTTTCTTGATAGAATCTAAAATACTTTATCTTGAAGCTCTCTGTTTCTTTTCTTAATTACTTTAAGTTCCTGGGATGCATAGCTTGAATCCTTCTATCTTTATTCTTGGGTTGCATGTTTCCTGCTCTTGCATTTTCCAGTAGGTGATAAATATTTACTGTATTGTCTCCTTGCTGCTGAAGGATAGCTAACTTGTGTGTCTGTTAAGTAGTTTGTTATACTGAAAATGATGTGGAATTCAGGGACTTTGTTGTTGACTACTTTGCTCTGCTTCCCATTGCAGCCAAATGATGTTTTCTAAATAGGTGTGCTATTCTGGTAACAGGCCTGCACAGAATGGTTTTTCTATGCTAAGGATAGCTTCCAGTACTTGAGCTAACACAGTTCCTGTAGTTGCTTTTTCCTAATCTGTAAGGAAAATGCTAGCTTGCATTCTTCATTCTTCCAGTTTTGTTTCAGACTTCATTTCTCATTTAGCTTTGTTGCCAGGAAAAAAAAAAAAAATCTTCTCAAACTACAATAAAATGGAGCATAGCACCATAGGGAAATCTTTTGTTTCCTGATTTTTTTTAAGTATCTGATGATTAACAGGAAGTTAACTCAAAAAGTAGAGTAGTTCAATTTGGCAGGTCTAATTTGTGTGTTAGATTCCTTAAATGCATTCAGTGATGACAGGCAGTGATACAATGCAGAAAGTAAATCTACGATGTCGCATCACAGGCAGTGGTGCTGTTGTAATAGGCAGCTTCCTTCCACTTCATAATGGAGCTGTTTGATAAATCTTCTAAGTTACATGTGGTTATAAACCTTACCAAAAATTAGCAGTTGTACTAACTTAACCTCATCTCTGGATTTTTTTTTTTATTTTTTTAATTTTATTTTTTTTTTTGACAAAATGTAAAGAAAAATAGCCTGACTCTCAACTTCCAGGTGGACCCTTGTACAGGAGAAAGTTTTGTGATGAGTAATGGAAACAATGATCCTGAACAAGAGCTGATAGCAGATCCTTGGGACTTGCTTTCACAGAGCCAATGTTAGAAGTAGGATATCAGTTTTGAAAGGGCAGGCAACATTTGTTCTCTTCATCAAACCGTAATTCAGCACTGTCTGAATTAATCTCAGTGAATTCCTAAAGAGTTCTGTTATGATTTTGATGAAACCCACAAGTTTATAAGGTATGTGTTAGGTGTGGTATATATTTTTTGTTTGTTTTTGTTGCCCTCAGAGTTGAGGGGAGTTATTTTCCTTAATCAGCGAAGATTTCTGTGAAACAGTTTACTGCCTGCAGGAGGTGAGACAGAAAGCAGAGTCAGGGGAACATGTATAAACCTTGAGACACATTGAGCAAGAAAAGAGGTTGTGGGCTAGTTGGAATTCTTTTTGTCTTCTATTACCTACTAAGATTTAGCTGCTGCTTTTTTTTTTTTTTTTTTTTTTTTAAAGCATAATGGCTGTCAGACTTGTCTGGACATTAAGAAGTTTTTTTAAATTGTGATATAAAGCATTGTCCTTGCAAATTCATTTGTTTTTAAAAAGCATTTGAGAAACAAACTATGAATTGTAAATATTCTTGTAAAATATTCATATAAATATGTACTTCAACAGATTTGGCAACTGATCGGAAGCTTTTTCGTCTGGTGTCGAATGACTCGTTTGTCTCCATCCAGCCTTCACTATCGTCTGGACAAGATCTGCCACGAGACAACAGTGATAAATTGTGCCTCTCGAACAATCAGCTTGTGGACCAGTCTAAAGCTAATGCGTGTGACTCAGAAGTAGCTTCGCTTATAACTCTGCATTCTCACTCCTATAGAAAGGATCACAGACCACGAGGTGTACCAAGGACTTCTAGCTCTGCTGTTGCTTTTCCAGATGCTTCACTGAATGACTTCCCTCTTTATCAACAAAGACGAGGACTAGATACTGTCAGTGAGTTAGAAGCTTCTAAGCCCCCTTCTGGATCTAGAGAGTCCTTGGCTGAGAACTCTTGCATTTCAGGAGTTTTTCAGTTGGATGACATTCTGAAAAGTAGCAGCCCTCAACCACTGGCTAAGAGTGGGAAGAGCAAATCCTTGAAAGCAGACAAAAGTGTGGACAGTCTGAGAAGCCTGAGTACTAGAAGCAGTGGTTCAACAGAAAGCTACTGCAGTGGGACTGATCGTGACACTAACAGTACCATCAGTAGCTATAAAAGTGAACATACTAGCTCTACGCATATAGAAAGTGTGCTGTCAGAGCATGAGGAGGAGTCTCCTAGAGAAGAGAAAAAGGATGGTAAGAAAAAAGACTGTGGTGTTGACTCAGAGGATGACAGTAGTTCTACTACTGACAAAAGGACTAGTAGTGAAAGGACTGCTGTGGAAATGAGTTCTATTAGTGGTGTTCAAGAGGTAAAGGGTTCTAATGCATCCAGTGAGATGCACAGTCAGAAGGGTCTTAGTGCCTCTGCTTCGGAAGAGGCCAATAAAAACCCACATGCCAATGAACTGACTACACAAGCTGACAGGCCACCTGGGAAGGCTGCTGAACAAAGAGATGAGCAGAGTGAGAAAGTAGTTCTGTTGTTAGATTCAAGAGCTTCTAAAGAAACTAGTGGAAAACAAAAAGAAGGAGATGTTCGACCCAAATCTTCTAGCTTAATACATCGAACAGCCTCTACCCACAAGTCCAGCCGAAGACGGACAGGAAAAAAGCGGGCTAGTAGTTTTGATTCAAGTCGGCACAGGGAATATGTTTCCTTCAGAAGTGTATCTGGTACTAAACCCCACAGTGCCGTGTTTTGTCATGATGAGGACTCCAGTGATCAAAGTGACTTAAGCAGGACGTCAAGTATGCAGTCAGCTCATCAGTTCAGCAGTGATAGCTCTTCCAGCACCACATCCCATTCATGCCAGTCTCCTGAGGGAAAGTACAGTGCTCTAAAGACCAAATATGTTTCTAAAGAACGTGGGGGCGCAGACTCTGAAAATATTCATAAAACCCACGTGAGCTCTGAAGGAATTAGCAAAAAACGATCTACACGTCGGACTTCTAGCACAAACAGTGCCAAGAATCGTGCCAGAGTACTAAGCCTGGACAGTGGTACTGTAGCTTGCTTAAATGATCCAAATAGTTTAATGACACCAGGTAACATAAAACAGTTAACCACTTCAAAATCTGATTTGGAAGCCAAAGAGGGAGAGGTGCTAGATGAGCTATCTCTGCTGGGAAGGGCTTCACATTTAGAGTCAGTCACTCGTTCTAGGAATAGCTTACCAAGCCAGGCTACGTTTCCTGAAGGGGAAGAGCAAGAATCAGCAAGTGGAGGTAAGTAAATGACCTGCCAGAAGTAACCTTGCCACACTTTGTTAATGAATTGAGGTATGCTTAAGTGTCTTCCTGTATCTGTTCTTGCCAGTAAAACACTTCCAAAGCATTTCAATCATCCTCTCATGGAAGATCTGCAGAAACAAGAGCTGAATTCAAACAGATGTTATGAAGTACTTAGGTAGACGTATCTGCTGATTTGTTACTGGCAGTCTCTGTTAAATTCGGGCTGTATCTAATAGTTAATATTTGTGATCAAATCAGACTTACTGTTGTATTAGTCAAAATTTTCAATTTGCATACTATATAAAAAGTTAACAGCAGAATTGGGACTGTTTGTGGTTAAAAGATTGTGCAGGTTAAAAAACGTAAGATGGGATTGAAGCAACTATTGCCTCTTGAATGAACTCTTATCAGGTGAATGAACTCAATAAGTGTGATATAAAAAAAAAATGTCCTTGCAATACTATCTTCGATTGTGCTTTCTCATGATGATCTAACTACTAAACTGAATTCTTCTAGGGATTTTTTTTTGCTTAGCTTTGCCATTGTTCAAGTTGGCTGTGCAATGTTGTTTACTTACAGATTCTTTGTTTTGTCCTCATTATGAGAACATGCTTACCTTCCTGTGCTAGAGAGAGGAGTGTAGTTTCCTCTTTCTGTAACTATTGCTTTGTTTCGTGTAATGTAAGACCGAGTTTACTCACATAGCTAGCATTAATATAGATTAACAAAAGGGCATTTTTTCATTTTCTGCAGCTCTTGATAGTTTGTTTATCACTTGTCATAATGTTTCAGTCTCATTTTGTTTAGCCAGACTGACTGCCTTAACTGGAGGGCTCTTCATGTTGTGGAAGATAAGTGGATTTAAACTGTTTTTGAAGGTGTTTAACAACTACCTCATTCTCTGACGTTTGTCGAAGGAAAAACCTATGAAAATGCCTAGATCTTGTTAACTAAGGACTCAAATGTTTCATAAGTTGTCTTTACATAAAGGCAGCAATATTGTAAGAAATTGTAGCAAACTTAGTCTGAATAGTAACGACAGTAAAAGCATAGTGTCTCTGACATTGTAAAAGAGACGTCAAGTCACTAGGAGCTGAAACTTGCTATCTTTGCTAGGAGCTTGCGGTTGGACTCGATGATCTCTGGAGGTCCCTTCCAACCCCTACAATTCTGTGATTCTGTGATACAATTCTGTGAAATGTGACCAATGAATGGTTCTTCTCTTACAGTGGCTTATGAGCAAACTCTACTCAATAGAATTACTTCATGGAAAACCACATTTGTGACTACTGATCGAATTTGACTGGTTTACAGTTAGCTCACAGATATTTAGATGCTTCTGTTTAAAAAAAAAAAAATAATAATAAAAAAAAAAAAGTAAGAGGGATAGTGGAAACTTAATGAAGCTTAATGTGTGAGTACTCTGTTATTCCTAGTCAGAGAGCTTTGCAGTAGTATTTAGTGAAAAGTTCCATTTGCTAGCTTAGTGCTTACCCGGGGTTAAACACTTAATGCATTTTCATATTACACCTTGTTAAACTGATAGCACTTAGTTATTTGACTAATAAAAGGTCTGCTTTATGTATTTATGGTCTTGAATGTATGTTCTCATCAGTGCACAATTTCACTTTGATTTATTATATCTTAAAACTGTTTAGGTTCTTTACAGACATGCAGAGGATTCGTGTACCTTATTTTAAAGAACGTAGTAAACTTCATTCAGTCGTCAGTAGAAGATGAAAGAGTCAGCGCAGCGTTGATTGGCATATATTGCTAAATATTTTGATCAGTCTTTTAATGAGTGAAATAGCAGGGAAGAGCAAACTGAACGTGTCTAACTTCAATCTTAGAGATACAAAATGTATAGAGCAGCCTAAGCAGGGGAGTCTTGCTGGTATTTGCATCAAAATGTTCAGATTTTTCTTTGAACTTTGTTTAGATAATGGTCATTCTGAAATTGCTGGTATTTTCAGTAAATGGAGAGCACCCAACTATTACTTACTTGAGCTTATGGGCTGCTTTTGAGAAATGATCTGGATTCAGGGTCTCCAGACCTGATAATGACATCAAATTCTCAGTAACAGTTATCCTATCCTCTCTATCCCAGGAAACATTTCCTTTATAAGAAATGAATGTGATTGTTTTTTTCTGGAGGGGGCAGGGTTTTGTATGTGTTTTTTTGTGAACACTGAACAAAAACATTTACTTTTGTTTTGCATTACTTAATATTTATGCAGTCACGTCTACCATCAAGACAGTAGTTTAAATTTATCTGTTCCTAGGCTATCTGAATAATTCCTTCCTATTGTGCTTTGTTTCTGTGGGTTTGTTTTGGAGCTGTGTTTTTGTTTGTGTTTTTTTAGTTTTTTTTTTTTCTGAACATAGAGAACTTCTGAGTTCTACGATGGCTATATCTTAAGATCAAAGAAGAAAACAAGGCTTGACTACGGTTACTGTTTATCAGAAAATGTTGTAAATTTGTAGAATCGAAGTTACTTCATAGTATTTCCCACTATTGAGTTGACTCAATAGTGACTCAATTTGGGAGTGTTTTTAAAAACATGTAATGTAAATAAGCACTGTGTATATGTGTACATAGAAGCTATCTGAGAAAACTAAGGCATTATTAAGTGAATTGTGGAATAAGCCTGGTTCAGATTTTCCTAAAATCACGATATTGATTGGCTCTGACTTGCAAGTTCTCTAGTGTCATTTCCTGCTGAAAGTGCTACTTAATTTTATGTAAAAATATTTTTGAATTTTTATGGATTGCTTATGACAGCTTTCTGAAAATCAGCTGGTTCTCCACTGTGCATCTGGAGAAAAATTTATACCCTTTTCCAGTCAACAGCTTTAAGTTCCTCGTTTTCAGATAAGGTGTAAGTGAAATGATGATTAATGACTCTATATTCAGGTCTCCAGGGAAGTAACTGAGAAGTACATTCTTATATGAACTGTGAAAACGTGTACAACTTAGTATTCTCTTACTAAGCAGGATGCTTTACGAACTTCTACTTGTGTTTCTTCGACAGATAGAACTTAGTTTGATTTTAATCTTATTATGGCAGGAAGTGGTGAGTGACTCATTTCTTATGAGATGATTACTTGTGCATTTGAGTAAAAATTGCAGTTCGTCAAAATGCAGACAAACAGCATTTGGAAATTCTGTACTTATTTAAGTATTTTCAGTGTGGTGCATGTATAACCAAAATTAAATGGAAGATGTCATATACTACCATCACTTTCTTAGCTACTCTTGCAGGCTACTTAGTGACTGGTGGGTTATGGGTTAGATGTGGAGTTGTCTAACTGTGTCTGGTGATATTCTTTGGAAATACCGCCTTGATACTCTGGTGTGCCTGGCTTCTGTCAAATATGTGCTATTTCAGTATTGCTGTTTGTCAAGATTTAAAGAACCAACTTAATTCTGTACGTGGCACAGTGATGTTTTGTAAAACTTGAGCTGACCTGAAAAGTCATGTGCTCTCTTCCAGTCTTTATTACCTGTAAAAGACACACCCTTTAAGATGCTGCTCTTTTACACTTGCTATAATTTAACAAATTAATTTATTTAATCAATTTAAGTACTTGAGGCTTTTGTAAATAAAATTGTTGTGTGACACTTTTCCTGCTGTATGTTGCATATTGTTACGAAGTAACAGCTCATCCTGTTGTTTTCTGGCCTATAATACATCACTGTAAACAGGCAAAATAGGTTTTTGTGAGCTTGGATTAGAGTCTTACATTTCATGGAGCATATGGAAACCTGTTCGGCTTCTCAAGTCTGCATGTGTTTGTACATAGATGCTTTGTGTATCTGCATGCGAGGATTGGACAGAATCTGAAGCTAAAAACAGAATTTGAGACTGGTGCTTTGTGGCAAATGATCATGTCTGCTGTTACCAAAATACCACTTTTTTTACCTACTATGCTTATGTCGTGTAAGGTTCCAGTGATCTGAAGTGATTGCTGTTCTTTGTGTGACAGAGCTGTTCCATGCTTCTGTTGGGTTGCATCAATGTAGAGTTAAGGCAATTAAAGCTGGTTCTGTTTTCTGAAAATGAATCCATGCTCCAGATGTTCAGCCAAACAGTTTTGCATGGGGAAGAGAAATCAAACTCTGATAAGTTTAGAAATGATAGACTGCGAAATGTGCACTGTAAATGCAGTCTAGTTGTGTGTGCATGCCTGCACACAAGCTATCTTATTCTTGTGTTCTGCAGGATTCTTCTACAACTGGATCAAAATAAGCAGGGTAGCCAGCAGAAAAGGGCTCTTCTGCATATGAGGTTCATTGTTAAAATCAAGAAACTCTTCTCTTTCTTGATTTGATTTTACTTTGTTTTTTGTATGCCAACTAGTATCATGCTATGGTGTGCACAGCGTTTGGATCAAGAATGAAATAGAAGTTTTAATGTTAGCCCTTATCAATATTTGATTCTGAAAGCATAATTTTTGACTATCACAGATTCAGTGTGCAAGAATGTAAAGACTAGTTTTTATAGAGATATCTCCCGAGTTTTGGATCCTGCGTCATCTGAGTCGGGCTGAGATACAATATTCATCACTTAACGATGAGAACAGCATGGGGAGCGATAGACATGGCTGGAACGCAGCTCTGCAGTCTGTATTTCTGGAACTTGCCACTGTAGTGGCACGTAGAATAAATCTTGCATTTACAAAATAGCTCATCAATAACTACTACAGCAAAAAGCTATTTCTGTATATCTTGCGTGGAACTTTGTCCTACTTGTTTTGCCCCCTCTCTGGCATTTATGGATAACACAAGGACTTTCGTTAGAAGGCTTATGACCACAGTAACGCTGAGCTTTCCTGAATTTCATTGTTCCAGAGAGATGAGAGCAAGAACAAAAACAAAAAAACCACAAGTTTTGTCTGACTCCTAGCAGTGGCTGCTGAGACCCAGGGATGTGTATAGTTGCCAAAAGCCCTTAGTACTGTTAGTAAAGGTCTTCCTGCTAATCTAATGGAAACATACTCCTTTAGTGCTTTATGCCCAGAATATTCAGTATTTCACATAAAGTTATGTGGGGATGCATGAGTGAAATCCAGGATACTTGTTGGAAAAATGCGTTCTGCAGCATTGCTGTGTATACTAAAAAAGTTTTGTTTATTTTCCATTGGTAGCAGCACTCAGAAAATGACTCTAGTTAAATTCTTTCTAACCTTCAAACAAACTAGAAGTAGTGGTTCCTCCAAAATGCTTTGCATTGCTGTGGCACTGAGGTTTTTGCATGTCATAGGTTGATGGTGTTTGTGCAACTACTTCTCACGATAATATTTTTTTACTTGATTTGGAAAGAATAGCTGGATTTTGTTGACAAATGATGTATGTTGATGAATTTCCTGGCTATTCATTTCCAGCAGAAATCTCATGGGAACTTCTGGTACTTGGTGTAAATCAAACTCTGACTACAGTGAAGTTAGTAGGCCACTTTTTTATAGATATATCTGAATTTATTGTTACACAGACAGCCAAAAACAGTTCCGAGAGCTCTCTGTACTGTAATGGAAGTGCTACATGCTTCTGCCAAATGTAGCTATGCAGTGTAACTCGATATTATAGTTAATAATAGCCCATTCAGAGCAAGCATGATTTTCTGTAACTGATGTACTAATGAATACCACTTATACTGAAGAGGCTATGTCTTCTAAAGACTTAACATATCTATTCCTAAAGATGTATAAATCCAAATACAAATAACAGGCTTCCTAAAGAGTAATGTAGGATATGAACGTTTTCTACTACATGAACATACTACTACTTATTAATAATACCCAGTTCCCTAAATTATAGGGTTATATCCCCCTATTCTGTATCAGGGCAGAGAATCAGATTAGTAGATTTGCTTTAGGTCTTCTGTCCCTAGTGTGTCAACACTACAGTTAAAAAGGTTGTGTAATGTCTGCAGTTTTTAATACTGGAATAATACAAGTGAGAGGAAGAATGGTGAAGTAGATGAACGGAGACTCTGAATTCTGTCTTTGGTATTACTATGGAAATTTGTCTATCTGGTTGGTTTATAAAAAAATGTTTGGTTCAGAATTCAAAACAGATGGCTTCATTGTCATAGTTGTTCCCTACTTGACAGGGTTTGCCTTTCCAGATTGTTTGACATAACTTGTATTCTTCTCATCTCATTCTGAACTTTTTTTAATACATTTCAATCACAACACTGAAGCCTTGGGCTTTTCTTCTGAATTTTCTTTTTTGGTTTGGTTCATTGTGTGTGGTTTTTTTTTTTGTTTGTTTGTTTGTTTGTGACTACCTTTGCTTCCCAAAAAGTTTTGTGTTGTTTTTTCTCTGTCCTGTTTTTCAGCTAAACTTGATATGACAGAGGTATTCCTCTGCTTTATGCAGTCTCTCCCTTGCTGCCCACATATCCACTTATAACTTCCCTCAGAAATTGGCATTAGGTTTATCTTGTAATTTTCCACTGTTGTTTATAATGCTATAAGCCAGTACATTGGTTTTTTCAACAGAGAGATTGAATAAATGCTTTCAGTATATAAGGGGGCTATAAAAAGGAAAGGGGCAGAGTCTTTAGCAGGGTCTGTTGTGGTAGGACAAGGAGAAATGTTTTCAAACTGTAAGAGATTTAGGTTGGATATAGAGAAGAAGTTTCTTATGAGAAGGGTGGTGAAGCACTGCCCTGTCCATGGAGCCAAGGTCAGGCTGGAGAGGCTCTGAGCACCCTAATCTTGCTGTAGGTGTCCTTGTTCATTGCAGGGGAGTTGGGCTAGATGGCCTTTAGAGGCTCCCTTCCATCTCAAGTAATTCTCAAGTTCTTGGAATTTTTGGTCTAATAATGGTGTGTAATCCACAGCGACTAATAATGCTACATTGGAGATATAGACTGAACTAATTCCTTCCTTCTTAAGTTTTTAAAGTAGTGTTAAGGTACATGAGAATAAACTTTATGGAAGAAAAAACATAAAGTAATGAATGCTTATGTGGGAAATCAAGCTGTTATTGCCGCTGACTGTCACAGACTGTTTTGTTCTCTCTCAACTTAATGTATGTCTTCTGAAGAGCAATACAGCTTTTCTTACATTCCCAACACAAATGAGATGCGAGATACAGAAGGACAAAACTTCAGCTATTTAGCAAAATTTGTTCAAGGTTGGAAGACAGATTTCATTGACAGTGTGAATGCGTGAGCTCTAAACTTGTGATGTCAGCATTGACTGAGTGTTTGTGAGGTTGATCATTACCAGTGGTTGAAAAAGGGCACAGCTTCCAGTTTGATGGTGAGAAATGGAGTGTCCAGATGTTGTGTTTTGTACACAAGTCTAACTATGCCTCATGGATTAATTTTCAAAACAGTTTAGTCTTCATGACCTTCTTCTTTTGAGAAAAGTGAGGGATATTATTTCTATTTTGTAGTTGATTGTTTTTGTTGTTGCTTTTTTTTTTTTTGTCTTTGCTTTCTAATGAGACAATTTTGCAACTTTTATCTGTTGAATTCTATAGTTTTTCACATCAGTGCCTCTGTGTCATGTCTTCCCAGGAATCTTCTTACATGACAAGAATTTGTCTATATGTCAGAATTCATCAGAAAAAATTGGATGCTAGGTTTAGCATTTTAGCTTAGCCAAAATGAAGTGAGCCTCGTTGATGTAGTAAAGCTTGGGAATTTTTGTTTATTTTCCTTCTTTCCAATCTCAAGCTTCATGATTTTCAATCTTAAAGCTTAGATCAGAAGAAGTGATAGATAAGTGCAGGATGACATAAATGTCTTTTTTGGTTTGTCTGCATAAATGTTTTCCTGTAAAAGAAAACATTAATCTTTTGTTAAAGCTAATTGTGCGTTGAAGTGTAAAGGCAAGTCCTTATGTCTGTTTTTCTTTTTAAAACTGAGGAATTAGAAATTGACATGCAATTTGTTTTACATACTGTAAAAAGAGAAATTCTAGGAAGTCATAGCCCACAAAGGGGATCGTTCAGGCTATGCTCTGGTGTTCCAAGAGTGGTGCCATTGTAAGCTGTCATTGGAGAGTTTTCTCTAAGAATACATCTGAGCTTTTTATTGGGAAGATGTCATTCCAAATGCATACTCAGGAAGTGATGTCCTTATGACTTAATAAATGATGGTTTGGCCCTCTTCCAATCAGAATGGAGATGAAAGAATGAAAAGAAGGGAAAACATTAATTTTAATGAATATGTGTGCAGATACACAGTTGTTAACAACACAAGTCAAAACAATTTTTTCTCTTTGAAATTAGAGAGATTTTATTTGGCAGTAAGTTTAGAAGGGTTTAATTTGCTATGAAGTTGTCCGTAGACTTTTACTTCTTATTTTGTGCGTCTGTGGGAAGTAGGTTTGCATTTCTCATGTGCACTTTAAACTTCAAATCTGGTCTGTTTGTTGTTGTTTTTTTTTTTTTTTTTTTTTTTTTCCTGATCTTGAGAGTGGTTAATGTTTGAGGCTCAAATGCATGTGGTGTCATGCAGAAGAAATTTAAGTGTAAATTTCTTGACTTTAGTAAAGTGTGGTGTTCCAACACAAAAGATAAGAAAAAGCAGGGAAATAAAAACTTTGAAACAAACATTCTGTAAACTGGAAGGCTTGTCATGACTGATTTAAAAAACAAAAAAACAAACAAACAAAAAAAAAACCAGCCACGCACAAAACTGAAGACACACGGTCTGTGTTATCTCTCTCTGTTGGATCAGAATTTTCTACATTCATGTGTATGTTAGATTTCGTTTTCTTGGAATCTGGGATAAAGGACTGTGAGTCACAGCATTGAAGTGTGAGCTCTAGACTAAAAGTGTGTTTAGAAAAGCTACTGTCCTTCTGAGATATTTTCTTTATTTTTTTTATATAAACATCAAAACGTATTACTTTATAAATATTGCAGGAAGCTTGCTTATATTAAAACAATTTCCCCCTGATTAAATAGGTCTTACAGCATAGTAGTGGCTGTTGGAGGATATTCATCCTGCTACTTGTAAAATCAGGAGTAGCTATACTGCATCTCTTCTTTAAAGACAAGTAGAACTACAAATAATGCATATTAACGTAGTTTCCATACCTGTTTTTTAGATCCTGCATTGCTTTGTGAGGTGTTTTTTTTTTGTTGTTTGTTTTTAACCCCCAAAAGCTGTCTGGTTAATTTAGTGGCTCTCCACACTTCAAACAAATGATAATCCTTTCTGCACAACTGGGTTTTTTTTTTTTTTTCAATTTTTAAGTCATGGTTTCAACATGTAGCTTGAGCTCTTGTGTAATGTTAGGAGACTCGCAGCTCCTTGGCTGAAAAGCTCTGCTGTCTTTTCAAAGCAGCGAATAGACTTGCTCAGTGATCTGGAATGGCACAAGCTGCATTCAGGAGGAACGTATGTGTGCTGACCAGACTTTTAAGATAAATCCAAAATCCCTTGGCAGATTATGTAGAATGCTACACCGAAACCTACTTATCTTAAAGCTTAATGAAATGACAGAAAACCTAGTGAATGCCGGAGTTATTTGCCTATGCATGTTTAGATTTCATCTGGAAGTAGATAGGAATTTAGATTGTGGATGGGATTTTTTTTGTTTGTTTGTTTTTAAATCTTTCATTTATATTTAATTTTTTCTTTTTTTCCTTGTTTCTCCCTACCCCAAGAGATCACCTCTGTCTGTTCAGGAAGTAAACTTGCTTCACTGGTAGATCAGAGCTGTGTAGGAAGGACCTCTAGTGTTTCTATAAGCTAGGTTCAAATTGCTGCAGAAGCTGATGTGTTTGCTGAGGAAACTGTGATTCTGTGTGAAGGAATATCAGAATAAAAACAGATGTGTTAAGAAGAATTGAAGTTGAATGCTTTTGCCACATAACTGCAAGTGATAATTAAAATGTAAATAGAGGCTGTCACTATCTTAATGGTAGCTAAGATGTTTACACATCAGTTAAGATCAATTGCTGTTCTTTATTCTGTGTTGCTTAACTGTGGCCTGATTTGTAGAAATGCATGGTGTTGCTTTTACATCTGAAGTCGATAGAAACTGTATTTTGGGTGCATGTGTGAGTTGTGCATGCTGATGTATGCACTGGAAAAGCTGAGATTTACACACTGGTGTCTGAAATTCGTGTCTGATTTTTGATCTCTTGTGCTTTAACTGAGTCCATCATAAAGAAAACTCAGAATTCCTGCTGTCTTGTCTGGTGTTTCACTTGTCCTCTTAAATGTAAGAGTCAGAAATTGAAGAAATTAAACTGTGTATTAAAATGAAGCATAAAGGTTAATGATTTATGTTTTAACTGAATCATTGCTGAAATATGCTTAAAAGCGGTTATCACCTATTCATGCTTACAACGAAAGACTGATTGTGGAGGTGTGGGGTTGCTCGCTTTCACCTCACGGTTTTCTTGAAAATAACAGAAACGGTTGAATTAAGGATTTTCTAAATATTTTGACAATGAAATGCTTGTAACTTTAAGATTGGTCTTAAAATAATTTCTTTATGTAGCATTTTAGCTATTAGAGCAAATTATAGGTTGAAATTTCATGTACAGTATTCGTTTAACCTGTGGTTTGTAAGTGGGCTCTTTTTTCGTGCCTTCTGTGTTGTCAGAGCTGTGGCAGTAGCACACGGCAGTGGTAGGTTGCTACTCTGTAGACTAGTGCTACATTCTTTTCTAGTAACTTTGGAAAAGGTAATGACAGAATGTTTTAACTTGGAGGGCTGAAGAGAACCGGGACTGTTCTGCCTGCAGTCTTTCTGCTGCCTCTGCATAACAAATCTTGCTCCAGCAGTGTTTTCCTTTGTTTTTGCTTGACATAATCCTTGATTTTTCTCAGTCCTGTAACAGGCTTCTTGTCTACCAGGCTGTAATTCATATATGTATTTTTTTTATTATTTTTTTCCCCTTCAAGATTTTAATTTTCCCTTTGCGTTGATTTTTATAGGAAGTTTTTTTTTCTTCCACTTGCCTGCCTAAGCCAGTTTTCTTTGTGACCTATCAGAGCTCTCTAGTGCTCCTCATTCTAATTGGTTAGGCTAAGGGTCATCTTTGGCTCAGGAGGGATACTCAGTTTGTAGGTATGCTGTGAAGTCTGAAATTGCAAAAATGATTCTCTTTAGACTGACACTTAAGGAGTATAAGTGGGTTTAGGGAAGGGAGAATTTGCAAAAGCCAAAACCAAGGGGGTAATTGCCTGATCATCTTGCATACCTATGAACTTTTGTTTCACAGTGCTGCTTTGTAGGTGGACCAGAATCTTGGAGGGGAAGTGGGGGTGGAGGGAGAAGTTGAAAAAGCAAAACCTTATTCTTATGTGCCAGCTTTTCCAAGTCATAGGATAACTACTGTAAAGAGGGCAACGTGCATTTATTCGTGCTTATGAGGAAAGAAAAAAAAAAAAGGAAAAAAACCAACACTGTATTGTGAAAGTGTCCCCTGAAGGGATGTGATTAAGTAAAACTCGGCTCTGCTTGTTTGGTAGAAGTTGATAGAATTAAGAAGAGAATTTTGTAATGAGGAGTGAGAGAATTACTAGGCTTCCTTGGGGGTTCTCTTACTGTTATCTATTAAATGGGGGAAACTGAGAATAGACTTTCTTCCATCTGTAAACGTAAGAGATGAAATATCTGATACTTTTGAAACTTGGTTGTTTCAATTTGGGGAAAAAACGGAGCTAGCTGCACTTAGAAGAACCTCACACAAACATGCAGCCCTTCCCTGACCTCCCCTCGCTCCCTTCTGCTTTCCCTCCCAGGATCTGTACTAATAGTTGTTTGGTGCTCCTGTCTTGCAGCAGTTTATTTGAACGGTCAGCACATGAGCCACTTTTCTGTTGCAAGTGGAATTCGTTAATTTGGGGAGGGTCAGGGGGAAGAAAGGAGTCTTAAGTTACTTTGTACATAAATAGGATGGGTTCTTCTTTGACCTGAAGTCTGTCTTGATGCAGCAGCACAAGCCAGCGAGGAGACTGTCACATTTCGACGTGAACGCAGCACATTTAGGCGTCAGGCAGTACGACGCCGGCACAATGCAGGGAGTAACCCTACCCCTCCTACATTGCTCATCGGATCACCCCTCAGGTAGGGTATCTAAATGTTCCACCGTATTTAGCATGCATGCAGCAGACCACTTCTCCTCACACCCACCAGTGTTGCCAGAAAGGCATTTTTTACTTCCTTCCCCGCCATAACCTCCTCAAGCTGTCACTGCATGTCACTGTGGGCTTGTTGAATTGTGCATGTATATGTGGCACTATTTTCAAAATTTTCAGGGTAGCCAGTCTCTAACATGTTACAGTTAATTTTAGATAAATAATGAAGTGAACTAATGCTAACAGACTCCATGTTTTTTTTGGTCAAAAACTTCAGAAACTTTGAAGCAAGAAAAAAGACCCAAGAAAATATTATTTACCTGACTCAATTTTGCTTTTCTCTTTCCTTTAAGAGAGTAAGTGTTAGGGTCTAGTATCTTTGTAGTCACTTTTCATTTATGTGGATAATGAGAGAGAAGCACTTAAACAACAACAACAATTCTTCAACATCTTGAAGAATTAAATAATATACGCAACGGATCCAAATCTAAAATAAAGGTAAACTATAGTGTGAGCGCCCTGTAACTTTCCAGGAAAAGAGTAACAATAAAGTAATAACAGTGCCTTTGTTACCAAACGCACAGTGTTGCTCCATATATGAAATTTAACTGTGTGGCACTGCATGCCTCAGCAGTGCTTACAGCATATATATATGTACATCATGGCAATCTGTCACTAGCCCATTTAATAGCAGTGCTGAACCCAGTGGTGTGTTACATACAGCAACTCCTTGCTCAGCCTGTGACCTCGAATACTGGAAATGGTGATCTCAGCATGATTTTAAATCTTCCGCTTTTTAAATCTTTTGGTTCTCTGATTGCCTCAAGTGTTGCAGATTCTGGCAAGAATAACACTGCCTGTAGTGTAAGGAGCATTTACCCATAAAAGTAGTTCTTCCCATTAACATGATACGTACACAGCACATAGTCGTTATTCCTTCACATTCTTAATAATATTACTACATATCCTATACCATATATACTATATATAATACTACTGTGTATCCTAAACTAACTTGTAGCACTAGGACCAGTCTATTTTTTTGTTCTAGGAATATTTGTGTGGATTTTTTTAGTTGTAAAATACTGTAGAAAGTGAGCAGATAAAAAGAAAATAAATGGAAAATGGGTTGGGGAGGAATATTGGTGACTTTTATAGTGCAACTGAAATAGCCAGAGGCTGAATTTACTGAATTTTTAGGTTTTCTTTGTGAAAGAGAATGGCTAGAACAGTGCCTAAAACCTAACAAATGAGAGCTTGACTTCTTCTGCATTGCAAATTGAATTGGATAGTACAGGATGTGGCAGAAGTTCATTGTATGATTTCAGATAAATTTGTTACATTTCTAGTCTTGCTGAACAAAACATAGTGCATTACTTTCTTAGTGAAGGATATTTAAACTTCCTATTAGGTCATTGCTGTTCTACTCTTATGTTCCATTTCTCCTGCTGGTTTTTTTTGGTGGGCGGTGCTGTTTTATCTACTGATCAGTAGAAAGTTGTGTGGAGTAATTAGAGCTCCTTACCTGAGAGAGGTTACTTTGCACAGTGATGTTTGTGCAGCTGAATGACTGTCCTTTGGTTTGGAGCTAAATTGTTTTAGGCCAGCTGAGCACCCAAGTGCTTACTAATCTGTTTGACATAAATTCCATTTGAACCGCAGACTGTGGAGTGTATCTGAAAATTTGTACTTATTACAGTTACAGATTATTTCTAATTTCTAGATTAGTAGCCTGATTTTCTTTTATATGAGTAACTTCATTTTTGTGTGATTTTTATTTCTTCCAGTAACATAACAAGGACATACATTTTTGGCTGGTTACCACCAAAATCCTTTCCTTGCCACAGCAACTACATGTATACCCATATGTACTTGTGAGCCACTTCTGTCTAGTTCCTAATACTGCTAATCAATATGACTTCCTACATTAACTTATAACATTAGATTTACTCATTTCTAGTGGCCCTGATGTTACTTTTCTCCATTCTTTACAGAAAAAAAATTTAATCACCTGATCTCCTAACTATGATGTCAAATCAGATGTCATGGAGATGGCTCCACAGAGTCTGAGTTACATCTAGTTGTTCATTTTGGGGAATGTCAAGTAGAAGATAGGTCTATAATGCCATCACGATTGGCAGCAGAAGACAAATAAAACCTGGTCTAGTAAATTTTGCACCTTTTAAGCTAAATTAGATGCAAGTGTATTTTCTTTTTGTTTACTTAAGTAACCAGGAAATAACAAAAGGGAAGCAGAAAAGAAACAACAAAAAAACCAAAACAGCTTACTCTCCTTTTATCCTGCCTAAGCATCGACAGTGTTTTGACTGCTTCAAACATATGTATGGATTTGCATCCTGTGTAGCTGATGATGTATATGCATGTGCATCTGATAAGTGAATATAAGTGACAGTCTCAAGCAAAATTTTAAGAATAGTTTTATTAAATAGAGAGTAACAGTTTCTTGAATGCAATCTGTTATTACCAATATTTTGCTTTGTTTTTACTGTGACAGGTGTGGATAACCTCTGAAAGGACACCTTGTGTATACCTTTTGCTACCTAGCTACTATTAAATGGAAAGACAGCATTGTTTTGGTGTTGCTGATAATACTTAAGTGAGACAGTGACAGCTGGCAAGTTTGTGAGCTTTCTTAGGGCTTCTGTTGCCATGTAGCCTTGTCTGAAACAGTAAAGCACTGAATAAAGCTTCAGATTCTGATATGTTAGAGTACAGGTTGTAGTTTTTAACCTCGTCAACTGCGTGCATGTCTGTTATATTTTGCATGATCTGTTCTTAACACCTGGTCTTATAGTCACTTTCATATTTTGCAGTGATGTTCTAAGGAAAAGCAAAATCAGTTGTTCTAGAAAATACACACAACTGCATCAGACAGACACCCTCAACTCTTAGTAAGGTCTTACAGTTATCTCACTTGCCAACTGTAGCATCACACTGTGTGTAGTGAAATGTTAAAAGCAATAGGTGGTCGAGACTGTATTTCAAAAGGGAATGCTCTAAGACAGAAGATGAAGAATTTTTGTTTTAACAAACTTTTAATATAATTTTGTATTTTATTTTGATAAAAAGATGATTTCATAATCTGAAGAAGTGTCCTCCAGCTAATGACTGACATAACTTCTCTAAATATATAAAATAAGGATAATAAAACCACCAATTTTACAGCGTGGCTCTAATGTGTGTGACACTTGTATTTGGAGACATTGCCACATTTAATGTTTAACTGCTTTAAAAATATTGTTAATATTTGTTAAACAGCTTCTTAAAATAGTTTTGCATTGAGAAGGTTATGAAGAGGACTAACATTTTCAGACGTTGTCTGCTGATAGCTTTAAACTTGCACACTTCTCTGAAGAATTAATTTCTATCTCTGGGTTTAGAAGAATTTTGTTGCGGTAAGGAGTACTAAGCAACAAAATCATTGTCAGGGCTGTGCTATCAAAATAACTTTAAAATAGTCCTAAAACTTTTGCCAATTAATAACTTGTTAGAGGTACTCCCCATAAAAATTCTGGTTCTACTGGTTCAAATGTGGTTATCCACAAGGTATGTTGCCAGTGTCTGATTTCTAATTAATCTTAAAGACATTTTGTAGGAAGACTGCAGAGTAATAGCAAGGAAGATGGTGATGTTTTGACAACAAAAGCGGAACAATTGAAGTCATATCTCCATGAGCAATCTAACTTGAGAGAAGAATGTCACAGCCTCTATTGTACAGGAGAGAGATCACAGGATACAGTTAAACTAACCACCAGTAACTTATTTTCACACCCACAAATTAAAACTCGTAAGAATAGCATTTCCCCAGCCGGGCCCTAAGAGCAGTGCTCCCAAAAGCTTGAGTGGGACCTGTGTCTTTGTATGTTCTGGTGTCACATTAGTGTCCAAGCAAGTTGTTGTACATAACTCACGGGTTACCTTAACCCTAACAAATGGCTTCTGAATGCTGTAATTTTACCTTTTTTTTTTTTTTTTTTTTTTAAGTCTTGTTTTTCTTCACTTTAGCTATTTCCTTTCCTTCCCGGTAATGTCTCCCCCATCCGTGTTTTCTCGTAGCCTTCAAGATGGTCAGCAAGGCCAGCAGTCCTCCCAGGCCAAAGTGCAGTCCCGCTCCCCCTCCCAGGCAGCTGTGCTCAGCGCTAGCACCTCCTTGCTGGTGAGAAATGGGAGTGTCCACTTAGAAGCATCACATGCCACTGCATCTGCTGTAGGCGGTAGCAGTTTGCACGATGGACTTGGTATGCAGGCCTTATGTAACCTTGGTGACATGGAAGTTTTAATACAGCAGCTATATTGGTAATAATGCAGTGAAAAACAGTTAACTTGAACTTTGTTTCTGGATCTTGTAGGTACATTCCTTAGAAGGGAATATTGCTGATAAATGCCCAGCCTTTCATTGTCTCGTTTCCAGACACTTTGTCTACCAAATTTGGAAACATTTGTTCCAAGTGGGAAACATTCTAAGGATGCATAAGTAGCAGTGATGTGAGATCTTTTTATTTGAACTATATAGCACATGTAACATGAGTATCCTTGCATTGTCAAAGAGAATTGGGGTGGGATTGTTAGTAAGTTTGGGGGAACTTCTGTTTCCTTAAAAGATACCTATTGTGATCACTAGGAACACTTGATCTTTCAGAAGAGCTTCACATAGTTGTTCTTTGAAAAGAAACCCTCACATCAAGGAGGGTAGTTTTAATTTGTGCTTAAAAGTAGGAGATTGAGCCGTGAAGAAAATATGGATCTTCTTGTTTCAGTTGCCATCGCTTTTGAAGTCTTATGGTGCTCCTCAGTTCTTGGTCTGTTTAATGTAATATTTCTAACTGCTTATCAGCTTCTCTGAAGTTAATAAAATTGCTAAGGAGAAGGAAGTTCCGATGGTTATAGTAAGTGACTGATCTCCTGTGACACAGTAATGTGGAGAAAGGTAGGGAAAAATTCTTGGCCTGGATCTTTGCAGTTATCTGTTCGTGGCCTGAACTGGTGATGACTTCAGTGTTAGCATGGAATTCCTGCTCAGATTGCTACGATATCCGTGTTTAGAGCTGCTGATTGTTAGTGATGGTATTTTAAATAGCTACCAGTTGTGATAACACAGAAGTGAAAGTTGGATTAGAACACTGCTTAAAAACACTTGTTGCAGATCTTACTGTAACCTTGCTATAAAAGATAATTGATTTGTTGCATTATGGGGAAGATTTCGAGCACTGTTGGGCTTTTCCCCTTTAAATAAGAGTTCAGTTAGCAAGTTGCTATTCTTCTCTACCTACTGGCAACAATATAAGAAAAAATAACTATAAGCAAAAAAGAAAACAATTCTGATATTCTCTGAAATGCAGTTATAGAATGGTACTACAGATATGTCAAATTATACAGCCTTCTTATGTGATACTTATGTTCTTGTTTTAGATTCTGGTAGTTTCTAGATAGAAAAATCAATGCTTAAGAGTATGAATCTCTAAACTGTGAAAGCTTATCGCATAAAGCTACAAGTTCTTTTAGCTACCTAATTTGGAGACTTTTTTGTTTGAAATGGTCATTGGGATGTAACTAAAATTCAGGGATTACTGTGGTCATATCTATTCAAAGTTAGTGTTAAGACCTATTCTTTAAGCTACTGGTGTTGTATTTGATAGATATTGCCCACACCAATCAAGTTTTATAGAATTCAGAGTTTTATGTACAGTTCTTCAATTTGAATTATTTAAGAGTTACGTCTATTGTGATTTAGTGAAAATTGAAGTAGATTCAGCATTGCATTTAGGCTCTCTTAGCAGTCACTTTTGCTGCACTTGGAATGGAATACATTTGCTGTCTTCAGATAAGTTTAGCTATACAAATTTCTAAAGTTCTGTGTGTACAGTATTATGGAGCAAGACATTGCCGTTGTGAAGCAGAAAACTTAGGATCTGCTCAGTTGAATGAATCCTTATTACATCTCAGATTTGTTTGTTTTGGAGCTTCAAGCATCTGTTTAGAAACTTCTTTGTGAAAGCTATTATAGCAAAAAATCTGTTTTTATTCTTAAAAATCAAATGATTTCGTTTTTACAGCAGGCTTTAAAAAAAAAATCCGCATTATGAACTAATGCCTGTTCTCAAAGCATTTTGTATGATGGGTGTGCTTTTATTAGAGCAGAATAGCTGATAAAATGGAGCAGGCTTTCACATTTGCAGTTCGTTCGTCAGGCTTGACAAGAAGGGAGATGATCCTGTTGTGTTATTTCAGAGAGAGTATGCTGGAGGAAGAAGGGAGGTAGTAGCTTGTTCTGTGGTTGGTTTGCTTGTTTGTTTTTTCTTTTTTTGGTGATATTAATCACTGTTAAAAATAATAAAAATGCCAAATGGAGCAAATAAGAAGATGTATAATGCACATATGTCAACACAGTGTGCGCAATAATTTCTTTTCTTACTGAAATTGTTAGCATTTTCCAGCTCATCTGGAAGACGATCAATCAGGTTGTTTGCATTTAAAAACTTTTTTCTAGTGCACAACTGCATATTTTTTTTTCTGTATGTGTGCTGATATGAAGCTTTAGCTCTCAAAATGACACATTTTTTGTTCGTTTGTTTCAAAGATTAATTAATTTGATTTTGGTGATATATTCTGTGAAGGATGGATCTTAATGGGTTATAAGTAGTCTATATCCAGTCTCATGATGACTATACGTTCTTAACAGTTGCTGAGCATTGTGCTGAATAAGGCAAGGGAAGCTTTGAAGCATTATTTGTGGTCTTCCAGATTCCAAGTAGAAAGACTTTTACACGTTATGTTGTTGCTTCCTGAATGATGAGGGGAAAGGAATTTGAAAGGGTGGAGAAAGAAACTTATCATGGAGCAGTGAATAAATAAATCATGAGGAATGAAAGACAAAAAAAACTTTGGAATGATTGCAGGGATGATTAACACAATGTGAATACAACAGGCTGCAAAATGGATGCCACGGCTGAAATGAGTGATCCTCTTCAGAGCATAGTATGGCAGTGCTAATGCCTTCTACTCTCATAAATATTCTTCAGTGTGTAGGTGATGGGTGTTATTTTTGAGTTCTTGCTTTGGAGGCTGTTAGAGTTTGTGAAGTAGTTCAGACTCCAAGTACTAAGCTACTAGAACAGATGTCTGGTGTCTGAATGTAGGGTGAAATAACAGCCTATTGTCCTCACATAGGTGGTTGTCTTATTTTCTTAAGAAGTAATCACCTGGAGCTTTACGATGCAGCTGTACTGCAACATTTGCCTCTTCTAGTTTTTATCGCTTGTGTGAGCAACGATATCTCAGATTTATTGAAGGATTTTGTTTTTTAAAGGCAATTACATGGTGGTGTTGAAGACTGAAACTTCCCATACTGCCTTTAAAGGTAGATATCTGTGCTGATCAGTCAGTTTCTCAGTGCTTTTTATATATATAAGTAGACGTTTTCAAAGGTATGAGTAGAAGACAAACTCATTTCCCTCTGTTCCTGTAGAAAATGTGCCTCTTGTAGTTGTGGAATTATGCATATAATGGACAAGTTCCGCTTTTGATAAATGTCATATAAACTAAAAATTGAACACCTTTAAAGTGTCCAAACTGAAAACTTCTAAGTTTTAATACTGCTGCTGAAGGTAAATACTGACGTTGGTAAATGAGAGTTCCTTGCTATAGAATTATCAAATTTTTGATAGCTTTGTTTGTTGTCTTGAATAGGATTTAAAGAAATGTACTTACCTACTACTTACCTTACTGTAATAATTCTAATAACGATGTAGACTTTGACATGTGCAAAAGCTGTTAGCATCTTTCAGAACTAGTGTAGAAGGTTTGAAGCAGAAGTATTTATTGGATGGAAAATTAAGAAATATGCTGAAAATAATATGACTGAAGAAAAACATCAGTCTGCTGCTTTAGGCAGATGCTGAGCCACTTGTCTTCCAGGTTCAATCTATGTAAGCTCATCGTTCTGTTGCTTTCATTGATTCCCTTATCTGTGGGAACATCAGTCTGTACAATATGTGAACCTTTATGTGGCTGTCTTCGGACTCAGCGATGAGATACTTTTGTGCTCTGAAACAGTTTGTTTCAAAGGAAGCATGTTCACCTTTTCTCCCCTTCATGCCATAACGCTGACGTATTTTGGAGTTGTTGGAGTATCAGTAACTTCAGTTTATTATTTTCATTATGTGCTCCAGGTAGAGTACAGTGAAGAATCTGAAGCCCTCTTTTGAGATGAAGTTAGGTGAAAAGTTACAAGCATTTCTATTTAGTGTACAAATGTTGGCTGAATTTCTATACTTTTAAAATAAGGCTTTGTCTGGCTTGTTCACAACTTGATAATACTAATACTATGTGATATACTACTGTCCTTAGAAGAGGAAACTTAAAGGTGCTTTGTTGTGATGCTATCAAAAATATTTAAGGCAACTGTAAGAGAGCTAGGAATAGGAGGGAAAGAAAATCACTCGGGTGACTCCCAGAGGCTGGGTGTATCCATGTGTGCTGGGCGTTAGGAGCATTGGGATTCCTCTCTAGAGTGCTGTGAGGAGACTGCTGTGTCTCGCACAACTGCTGGGACTTGGAGCTCCTGGGGTCTGCAGCCATGCCTTATGGTTTGCTTCCTCAGCTGCACTGAACAGATCTGTAATATTTTTTTGCTTTTAGTGAATTCCTTCTCTTTTTTTCTGGAGGATCTTTGTTGGTTTCTGTGTGTTTAACTTTAAAGAGCAGCTTTGTTTCATTGAGAAGCCATGCTTTTCTTGACTTCCATTAGGAAATCTACTTCAGTAGAGGGATGAATTGCAGGTGTAGCAAAAGCAGAGGTTTTGCAGTTTACGTGCAAATAACTGGAATTAAGCTTTTTGTTTGTCTGTTGAAATCATCTGCTATATCTCTACTTACCAGGTTTGTTTTATGCTCCTGCAGCCACTCCCTACTTACATCAGCAGTACAAAAGCAGTAACCGTTGATTATCTCAGATGAATTGGGTGTGAGGGAACAGTAGATGCTTCATTATGTGAAGGTTTTTATGCTAAATTTTCTCAAGTTTTGAAGTCCTTTGCATTTGGTATGTATAACCCAGTGCAGGAAACGTCTTTCGAACAAATTTATCTGATGTAGTATCTCAGCCTAAAGGAATGGGAAGCTGTATCTTGTAGTATATTCTTGTTTATCTGATCTAGCATCACATTATTGTAGTTAATAAATTTACTGGCTCTCGGTTCAGTAGCTTGTGCAAAGACATGAAGAACGTAAGGGAACCCAGACATCATTGTTTCTTTTAAAGACTGGTTGGTTGAAATACTTTTTCTCTAACGTGGTTTATGCGTGATTTTGTCCTGAGAGCAATCTGTAGTATTTTATCTACTATCTTCATGTTTGCTGTTGAAATTTTTTTTACTGTCGCAGTTCAGAAAACCCCTATGTCACTGCAGCTATTGGTTGTGGGGAAGGAGGTACCTAATGCCTCCTACCAGCTTGAATTTAAAACTTCGTCAGTAAACATTCACTACATTAAGCATTAAAAACAAGGGGATACTTAACTAAATCACTTCATTAAGATGTGAACTAATTAAAGAAGTCACTTGAACAAAAACAATAACCAAAAAAAAAATTCAAAAAAAACCCACAACCAAAATGACTTTAAGAAGTGAATCTTTTGCTCATGTTTCTTTACAAATATCTGTAGTAGATGTAATTAAATATTGAGGGAGAGCTGTTGCGTTACTGTGTTCTGATGCATTCTGTACACAACTACTGAACCATGTAGCTGCTGTGTCAGAATGGAATCTTCTTTCTCAGTAAGTCTGCCTTATGTGTCTGGGGGTGCCCCTCTGCTGAGGGGAGAGAGCCTTGTGAAGGTATTGGAAGCTCTTAGCTTGTTAGGTGTTTCTCCTGTGGCTACTTGTTTTCCTGTATCATCAGGAGATAGGGCTTTAGGATGTGCAGCTGAGAGGTTTACACAGACTTTTGCTTCAAACGTACCATAGTAGGTTGTTGTTTTTTTATTTTTTATTTTTAGCTGATTAAAATATGTTCTTAAAATATTGCATGCTCTTGCATCATGAGTTAAGTAAAAGACTTTGAGCTAGGAGAAATGGAGAAGTTGGCAGGGCTGTATGAGATGATTACAACTTCAGAATCAGCTTCCTGCGTTCTGAGCAGAAGTATATTAAACTGACCTGGGGAAATTACAGTTCTTATCTCTCTGATCAAATTGTTGTGGAGAGAAGGGTGCTGTAAAAACATCATATTGTGAGCAAGGTAACTTACCATCTGAGTTGGAATCTCAGTCAGCTTCTTTGTAAATTGTATATTTAGAAATAGGGTTGGTATTGAAACTTTTTGAATGAACAATGTCTTGAGGTAACTTGGAGTTGCTGTAACTCCTTTAACAATAATAGTTTATCTCAGATGGTAGGTTGCAGTCTTTGATCTTACGCTGAAGTGTTCACTTCTGTTTTGTGGAACAGATCTCTGCTTTCCATTTCTTTTTTACTTTTTTTAAGAGATCTAACTAACAAAGCATCTCTGATTACTTTATTTACCCTTTGTGTTTCTTTCCAAATAGTAGACACATACCTCTCAAAAGAATTTTAGTTTGAACACTTGAGGAATCTCTGCCATAGCATGATTCCTGTGTGTTGATGAATGATTTACTAATTGTTCTCCTGAGACTGGGAGGAAAGAATTGAAGAAGTTTGTCATTGCAAGAAGTTTGCCTGGTTATTCTCTAAGGGTTGGGGGTGGTGCAGGAAGCTCACACTGTGCTTTTGTTGCGTTAATGGTGACATCTTGTAAATATTAACTCTTAATTTAGTTCTTTACAGCTGTTTACTGTATATATGTCATATGAAAGAAGACTAAATAACTAGCATCTTGTCTGTACTGGTGACACATGTTACCACATCTTTTATTCTGACACTGATAAAAAAAAATTAAATATCTAAATTAATCTTAATAGCTAGCTGATGTATAGAAATCTAGTGACAGTAGGATGAAATATCATGAATTCTTGACCTCTTCTTAACTTTTTTTTATAGGTAAGTTCAGTTCTACGCTCTACGAGACAGGGGGCTGCGACATGTCACTTGTGAACTTTGAGCCAGCTGCAAGAAGAGCATCTAACATCTGGTGTGTGTGAAGGCCAGTCAAGAGTGGTGATTCTTGTCTTACTGCAACAAAATCTTTTATTTTAATTTTAAAAGGTTGTTTATTACGAACTACAAAAAAAAGTCTATATAAAATATTCTCTGTACATTTTTACTCTTGAAACTTCAGTGACTTTTAAGAGACAGTAATTGTGTGCATAATCTTACCCATTTTAGCAAATTTTGGAAAACGAAGATTAATATTGGTTTAAGTGATAAATGTCCAAACTGAGAACTTTACAAATGCTTTTTTGATTGGCTTAACTGGGAGTCTTCCTTAATAGAATTTAACTCACGTTTGGGGGAATTAGGAAGCTATTAATTATTATAGCTATTAACTTATTTAAAAATGAACTTCCAATTGTGAAGCAAATGTAAACTGATAAGTTTGTTCTCAAGTTCATAGGTGGCATGAAACAATATAGGAAAGTATTAACGTGCCTACAGTTTAAAAAAAATAAAATTATTTGCAATGGAAAAAGGCAGCTACATACTGGAAAGTTCATTTGCTGTTGGAAAGATATGCTTCCTTTCTCTGAAGAGACAGGAGGCAGAAGAAAGGAAAAACAAACCAAACCTTGGCCTTTAAATCCGCTTCCCTACATGGAACTGCTCTAAACCTGTTACATCATGCTGAATGTTTAAAAACCTACCATGTGTAGGTGGAATAGCTTTTGGATTTATGGAGTAATGGATTTCAAAGCTTCCATCTTCAAATCTTTCTCGTGAAAGTGTGCAAGTGCTTCTTGTAGGGTTGAACTTTGAAGAAAAAGTTCTGTATTCCTTGCACAAAGCTATCAATGCCTGCATATATTGCTTGCATGTTCCAGATGCAATGGCTTTGCTGGTGGCTGCTGTTGTGAAGCTGTACATGCTAATGAAAGGAACAAACTGGTCAAATCGAAATAATCGATTATCAGGATGATAGTTTCAGTGAAATAAAATATTAAGAAATGTTTACTTTTATTTTAAAGCAAGGAACTGAAAGGGAATTTACGTAAGTTTGATACTAGTCTTACAGCTGTGGAATTTACATGAAAAACACAGCCAAATGCTATACAAAATTATGGGGGGGGGAGTGCAGTGGTTGGATATGGACTCTTTTACAGCAAGAAGTTTCTCTTCCTCACTAACAAATGGAAATTGTGAAGTAATTTTGCTCTTTATGGCAGAAGTTTAAGTTTTGCTTAAAGTTTGCATTTTTTCTGAAACAACTTAAGTCAGTATATTTCAATGTATACTACTTTTGTCAGTTTTGGGACTTGGTAAAAACAGTGTTCAGTTAACAAACCGTGAACACCCAGGAGACACCTCACTGACTTAGTGTTGTGTGTTTACACATCAGTAGTTAGCAGATTATAAAATATATTTGTGGATTTTTTTTGTTTTGTTTTGTTATTTTTTAAAGGAGTAATTTTCATCATTGTAATCTATGTAGAGAACTTATGGGCTGCCTGGTCAAATCATGTGTTGGGAAAGTTAAACCAAGTGTAAGGGTGAAGAGTGATCCTGATGTACTACAGATACTTAGTGCAGTATGCAAGGTCCTTATCAAAGTTTTTTTTCTTTCCTGGTTATTCACTAGGCCTTTGTGGATACATGTATTTTAAATATGTGATCTAAAGAAAAATCTAGAGGACGACATTTAGCTAAAATTTGCAAGTGGTCAGAATTAATTTAGGACAGTAGTAAATTAGTGGCCTTTTGGAATCAAATGTAGTTTTATAATATGAAGTCTTTCCCCCTGTTCTTATAGTGACACGGACTCTCACGTATCGAGTTCTACCTCAGTTCACTTTTACCCACATGATCTAGTAAGTTTGTCTTATTTATTTTTAAAGCATGCAAAAAATCAGAAGACTTGACAGTTCTATTTATCTGATTAATCATCGTATGCAGTGGTTGTCCATTTTAAGAAGGTTTTTTACTTGAGTTTCAGTGAAGATAAACTGGTACTATTCAGCTGTCATTGAATATACATACAAATTCATCTTTTTTGGGTAGCAGTTTAAAATGTAAATTTTAAATTTTTTTAAATTTAAATTTTTCCACTGATCTAAAGCATGGTAATTAGAATCTAAATCTCTGTCCTTGTTTGGGATATTCTGAGATACTTTGTCCAGAGATTACTGGATGATGTGAACAAAGCTGCACTTCTTTCCACTGCAAAAGTATACTGTGGCAGAAAGAAGAAATCTTGTTTGTGTTCTGAACAAAGGGAATGTTAGCAGTTTCCCTGAATGGAGTTTAGACATTTTTCAGTGGAATCTGCTGTATGAAGTTTAATTACAGTGGAAAGAGTGAATGGAGAAACGCAGAAGCTTTTTCATACTGCAAGTGGATTTGGAATTCCATAGTTTTCTGACCTCTTTTATGTTGTTGTCAACTCCACATGTATCTGTGCTTATAATTCTGAACTCTACTGCTTCAGTTTCTATACAAAAACACTGCAGATGGTCAAAATCCCTAAGATCATAATTCTTAAGCTAGGAAGATGAAGTGAAATATATTAAGTTTCTGCTAACCTAATCAAGGGAGAAGAATACATTTTGTTTTCACATTTGAGAAAAGAATGAGCAACCTCAATCTACCCAACCATGCTTTTGATCAGGAATGCGATCTTCATTTAGTGCCTACTAGAACTTTGTTTAATTTCCAGCCCCTGACATGTAACTGCCAATGTGGTTCCACTGAGGATATGTGTGGGGGTGCTTTTGTATAAGGCAAATTAACTATATATATAAAAGCTGAGCCCACGTATCCAAAGGGGGAACATTGACTGATTACTAATGTGAGAAATGATACATTAAATTGATTCTACCTTTTAAGAGATCAGAACTTCAAAAAACTGCAGAAGCACCTGCTTTCTAACACAGCTCATCTGAAATGGGCTTTTAAATTCCTTTAGAAAGTGGATGTTCCTCCTTTGTTAGTTCTTTTTAGTATCTTTCTAGGAAGGAGTAGCTGGCTGAGGATAGTTACTGTATACTGATACTGTAAGGAATTTTAAAAAAGCTACAAAAATGAGTTTTTAATTGTAATATATAACTGTATAATGTCAGCACTTTAAGTATGACTTGAGTATTTTATTTTTTTGCCTTAACAGTCGTTAACTTATTCATTAAGTGATATTTTAATTGTAGAATTCGTAAAGGTCAGTGCATTAAGGAATTTCTTGGCCTGTTAATGTAAAAACTGAGTTAAACGGTATGTAAGTGCATAATGGTGGTTTTTTTTAGCTATGAGTATTCTCCTTAGATGTTAGTACTACTGTGAATTGAAGAAAATTCTAAAGTAACAGAATGCAGAATACTGAGCAACTAGAGTCAATCATAAGCAGTACTGGACAGGTTAGGGTTGAAGTTTTTTTGTATGTCTCTCAGTATAATCTGAATGCAATGAATTTGACCACTGATGGCTGTACATGTGGCTTTGTCATGCAAAACCAACCATTCAGCATGGATGTGCATGCAGATTAGTTGACTATAAGAAATGGTCTATAATTTGTTTTAACTCAGAACTTTGTATTGTTCTTATATGCATTATTACTGCTCATGTATCAGTTTACTAGTCTTCAAATTCGAAGTTTTCAGAGTAAGTGGGATAATGTGCCTAGTACATATGTACTTTGAAGTGAGGCATATGCTAAAATGCCACAGTTGTATTGAGTGGGAACTGTTATTGCTGCTAGTGCTCTTCATTTACCATAGTAAGGGCAGAAAAAGTAAGTAAACGTCACAGATCAGTTTAAAATCTAATTTCTTAAAACTGAAACTAAATAATTATAGTGCTTTTTGTTTTTTTTTTTTCAAGGCAGCATTCAATAGAATGCAGTGATACATAAGAAGGAACTTCTGTTAATACTGACTTTCTTTTAGCTTTCTCTTCCCCAGATCAGGTTGAACAGGCTGCTAACCATAGATACAGATCTACTGGAGCAGCAAGATATTGACCTGAGCCCTGACCTTCAGGACCACTTGCAACCTCAAGAGGAAGCAGCTCAAAAAGTCAAGCAGTACTATCGTTTTTGGATACTGCCTAAGCTTTGGATTAGCATAAATTTTGATAGATTAACTCTTCTGGCTTTATTTGATAGGTGAGGTCCTTGTATATTGCTAGACTTCAATAATTAAAGATGAAAAAATGGAAATGAGCTGTGAGGATTCCTTTTAGGAATGCTTTTACTATACTGTGAAAGATGAAATAATAATACCAAAATAATTTTTTGTTTCTAAAATAGCAAAAGCTACTTTTTATTTCTTCAAGAATGCTAGAAGAAGCCCTCTCTCTCACTTTGTGTTAGTGTGAGAATGATATCTTAAGCAACAAATCTCTCATTGTTTGATCTATTTTTAATGCTAGAAAGTAAGCTTCTCAATGAGCAAACTGGCGGGTACTAGAACCTGCGTATGTGTGTAATTGTTTCAGCAAGTAGACAATGTACATGATGTCCCAAAGCGTTCTTCCAAAGAGTCATGTAATGCTGTAACCTGCTGTCCCTGCTCCATTTACTTAGTGGCATAAAATAAACATCAACCTCCAGTTACCAGCTTTGGGAACGTATCAAGTATTCACACTTTGGTAATGACCTTTCTTGAAGTGTTCAGTGCAGTAGTGTGGCTTTATAGAGGATGATTTCATAAGAAACTAATTGCTATTGCTGGTTATTCCGGCAGCTCTTATCTTTGCTAAGAGTACTAAAATAATTTACACAATTCTTAACTACTTTGCTACCAACAGCATATCTGTTGTTAACTTCTGACCTTTGCTGTTCTCTTCCACCTTTTTCTAAACACAATTGGTTTTTAATACTTTTTTTTTCCCCCTTTCATACAGGAATCGTGAGATCCTTGAAAATGTGTTAGCTGTCATCCTAGCAATTCTAGTTGCATTTCTGGGCTCTGTACTTCTTATTGAGGGCTTTTTCAAGGATATCTGGGTCTTCCAGTTCTGCCTGGTTATAGCCAGTTGTCAGTACTCACTGTTGAAGGTATTTCAATTTCTATCTTCATTTGTGTAAACAGTAGAAATAATTTAGATTGGATGTTGCAGGCTATTTGGAGCTAAAGAAAAAGTACGTGTTTATTGTTTTTAAAAAATAAATAAACAAAATTCACCTTAGTGGAGAGTTTGATAGATGGTTATGGAAGATCATTTCACTGGAATAGTTCTGCATGTTTGTTAAACAGTCCTTTATTTGTTGTGCTCTCACTTTTTGTTTTCTGAAAGAGAAACAAAATCATACTGCTTAAAAAGAAACCCACAAACTAAATGTGATTTTGTATGTTTCTTCTTTTTAAGCTGATGTACCTCAATGCTTTCGTATTATGCAATTGCTTCTAAACATGTTTTTAATCAGTTGAGTTAGTTTTTATTAGACATTTTTATCAGGCAAGTGTTAATGGTACGTAAGGAATATTGAAATTAAGAAAGATTCTTTCTTTATGATAGAACTATTAAGGTGGAAAAGAGAAAGGGATGGGAAGAGAGGAGTAAAATGTACTTACTGTAGAGTGGATAACTTCCCTCTTTTTGGTTTCAGAGTGTTCAACCAGATTCTTCTTCCCCTCGACATGTAAGTCATAGGCATATACCTCTATTAACCCTGCAGATGTAAAATTTCCACAAAGAATTGATCTTCTTGATGTTATGCCATTTTTCTTATATGACTTCTTATAAGGTACAAGAGGCTTATATTCTCTTAGTATGTGATAAGGGAATTTATGCTATATTTTTTTTCCTTTCCATGCTTTTTATTTTTAGCAAATCCCGTCCTTTCTGTTTTATCACAGAATTATGGAATGGTTTGGGATGGAGGGGACTAAGAATCATAAAATCATAGAATGGTTTAGGTTGGAGGAGACCTGAGAGATCCCCTTGTCATGGCCAACCACCATATGAGGCTGCCCAGTGTCCTATCCAACCTGGTCTTGTATGCTTCCAGGAATGGGGCTTCAACAGGTTCTCTGGACAGCCTGTTCCAATGTCTCACCACCCTGTGAGGGAAGAATTTCTTAATAGTATCTAACCTAAATCTCCCCTACATTTAAAGCCGCTCTGCTCTGTCCTGTCAGACAGATTATCAGGCAGTGTTAAAAGCTAGTTCCCTTCTTGGTTGTAAGCTCCTTTTAAGTACTATAAGGCTGCAGTGAGGTCTCGCAGGGGTCTTCTCCAAACCAAACAATCCCAGCTCCCTCAGCCTTTCTTGATAGGGGTGCTCCAGCCCTTCGTTTATCTTTGTAGCCCTCCCCTAGACCTGCTCCAATGGCTTTGCATCCTTCCTGTACTGCAGCCCCCAGGCTTGGACACAGCAGTCCAGACGGGGCCTTACAAGGGCAGAGTACAGGAGGACCATCACCTCCCTCTCCCTACTTGCCACTCCTCTTCTGATGCAGCCCAGGTTACTGATGGCCTTCCAGGCTGCAAGAGCACGCTGCTGGCTGTTAATTTGTTGGAATGTCTAATTCCAATTCCCTGACACGGGCAGGAGCATCTTCTACTTCTACATCAGGTTGCCTAGAGCCCCATCCAACTTGGCTTTGAATACCTTCAGGGATGAGCTATGCATAATTTCTCTGGGCAGCCCTTGCCAGTGTTTCACCACTTTGAGTAAAAAATTTCCTCCCAGCATTTTACCTAAATCTTCTCTGTTTAAGTTTAAACCATTCCCTTTTGTCGTATCATTACAGTCTCTTATAAAGAGTTCCTCTACAGTTTCAAGGCAACTTGTGCTGTAGAACAGTATAAGGATAAGTTATTGAATGAATCTTTAGCATTCTAGCAGTAACAGAGAAAAATATTTTTAGCATTTTGATTTGTTGTAGAATGAAGTAGCAAAGCTTTGTAGATATGCTGTTCTAGCCTTGTAGATCATTCAGTTGTATTAGCGTGCTCACAGACTATTTGCTAACTCTCTTAGGCTGAGTATGCAGTACTCTAGTGAGTTTTAATTTGAGCATGAAAGTGTTAATGTGGTAATGTTGAACAATGTTTATATTTTATTGAGCATCTTCTAGCTTGCGAGGACAAAATAGTTTTGTAACATCCTAAACATGACACTGTAAAGCTTTATTCCTCTGAAGCACATCATTCATATTATTTTAGGCAGTAAGTTGTGTATTTTAATGGATACAGAAATGCTTTCATTTTCAGCAGGAACAGTATCTGAGTAATAAACATCAATTGCTTTTTAGTCAAAATATTGTTCTCTTGCTTATGAAGCTTCAGCAGAGTTTTTCTGACATTTAGTGTTGTGAAAACTTGGAAATTCAGGTGAGAAAAAGTGTAAAAATAACTGAGTCTGTGTATTTGTGTACTCATTATATAGATCAAAGCTACAAAAACCATCCCTGCAAGACAATATTTTAAGGATGAAGGATTAAGGATTAAGGAAGGATTAAGGATTTTATGAAAAAAGAGGTGACAACACACTGTAGGAGTAGTCAATGAGCAAAAAATAATTTTGATCTGAAACTGTAACAGGTTGAACACAAAATAGGTTTTCTTCTAATCGTGAAATATTTTTTGTTTTTTAAACAGGGTCATAATCGTATCATAGCCTATAGTAGGCCTGTATATTTCTGTTTATGTTGTGGTCTTATTTGGCTGTTGGATTATGGCAGCAGAAACATATCTACAACGAGATTCAAGTTGTATGGAATGGCTTTCACCAACCCATTGCTCCTGCTGTCAGCCAGGGACTTAGTTATAGGTGAGTGGCTTTTCCTTTAATTTGAATTTTTTACTTCACCACAGTAGAGCTGTTCTATTCTTCACACATTGAACCTTGCTGTGATGCTGTTGCGCTGTCGCCTAACTGCCGTTCATTTGGTTTTCTTTGGAGAGAGGAACTTCAGCTTACTGATGTTTATAGGATAATTGTTCCTTTCTATAGCTTTGCTGTCACAAACTGAAGAGCTGTCAGGTAAAATGGTGTCATAATTAAAAAGCTATACAAATCTTTCTTATCTGATTTTTCCATTGTTGGCCATGAACTTGCCCTTCTTTGCTCTTGAATGTTGTTATGCTACCCTGTGCTGGGACCTACCTGCTCAGTAATTAAATCATAGAATTTTAGAGTGGCTTGGGTTGGAAGGGACGTTAGAGATTATTGGTTCCCAAGTCTTCTGCCATGGGCAGGGTTTCCACCCTCTAGATCAGGCTGCCCAAGGTCACATCCAGCCTGGCTTTGGATGCCTCCAGGGATGGGGCACATGTTATGATTTGAACTTGCATAGCCCATTCTCTTGCAGAGAACTTTGTCACAAATGAGCTGGGACTCTCTCAGAGCAGGTTATTTTTATTTAGCAGTTGAGTAGGACAGTATGGACACAATTATTAAATACATTATAAGCGGATTAAATCTTTCTTAATGCCTAATTTTGAACACACCTGGTTTTTCATTGCAGCCCTTCAATTACATCAAAACATCTGCGTGTGAAGCAATACAATAATTAAATATTATGACTGCTTGCTTCTGCTTTAGGAGAGTCTTTTTTTCCAAGAAAAAAAAAACATTGGTCTTGATTATTATTTCCTTTGATTAATAAGAGTTACCGACTTGGGCGCTCTGAGAATTATTATTTATTGCTTGATTTCTTTTTAAGAACATTCTGATTTTTATGCCTCGTGCATAGTAAAACTATATTTAAGTGCTCAGAGGGAGAAGATCTGAGCCTCTTATTTATGAGCAGTGTTGTCCACACCATTTCAAAGCTGCTTTTCTATATCTTTTGTGGAGCTAATCACGTACTGGTATTCTTTGTTTTGTATCTGCTATGGTAAAAGAAGTTAATCCAGCAGACTGTTTTTTTGTTTTGTTTCCTTAAAACTGGCCTGTTTTTCCCTTTGTTTATTCTCTGTTGACCTCGGAAATCTTTTCTCACCACTTTGAGTCATTTTCATAGTATATATCCATATCCCCATACCTAAATAGAAAACCTTATATATGGATGGTATGGGCATTCTGAAGAAAGACCTTTTTAAAAGTGCTTACTCTTTTTCAGCTTTAGGAAGTTGTGCTGGGATCTTCACCTTCCAGACTTTTTGAAGTGTGCTGAATGCAGCTCTTTTTTCTTTTTCTTTTTCTTTTTTTTTTTTTTTGTGTGTAAATTTACAGACAAAACTTGCGTAACCCCAAGTCCTCCCTAAAACTCCTTCCTGCTCTGCCTTTGGGTTGTTGCTGTTGTTCTTCATGTTGTTGCTGAAATGCTGTTTCAGAAATCTTTGTTTCACAGAGGAAGCTGGCTAGTAGCAAATACTTTGTTAGCACAGAGGAAAATACTCAGCTGCTTTTTTTCCCATTCCCAGGAACAGCAATTAGAACAGCACAGGTGAAAGGCAGACTTTGTGTTTAGATAATGCCATTGGTGTGTCCTTACCACACATGACGTCTGATAGAAATTTTCACCTATTCCACAAATCAAACTTCATCATTTAGTCTGAATCTGATCCAACAGTAGGTGATTTCTGTTCTCCTAAATGGTGCCCATGAGAGAATAGTTCTGTTGAGGACTTCAAAAGCCATCAGAAATGTTGAGTTTTTGCTAGACTGCTCTTTATAGATTGTATTTTTGCATATTTATTTTCTAATTTTGTTCACAACTGATGTAAGATAGTTAATCGTTCAGACCTTGATGATGACACATTTTAACCACCCAGTCTGATAACGCTAAGTTGTTTGCCTGCTATATAGATTTCCATGAGTAATGATTTGAGAATTCTGAAATATTTTCTTCAGGTCCTGAGTAGCTGGTCCTTAGGCATGTATTCCCTGACTTGTATCAGTAAAAATTAGAATTTGTTTTTCCCAAGTCTTGAACCTAAGTGTTTTAAAACAGCTTTAGTTTTTTAACTTCATCAAGTAGGAGTGATGCCTTTACTATACAACCATTCAGTAGATATTGAATGGACATCAGAAACTTAAAATTGAGACTTGTGATTCTGAGCAAGATAGCTCCAACTCTGTGGTCACTGAAGCTACAAGTCTCTAAGATTGCAGAAAGTCCTGTCAGATTTAGTCTGCTAAGATGATTTTCATGGTTTGATATTTCAGAACTGAAAGCTTATCACATGAGAAGCAGATTTAAACATAACACTTGTGGGGAATCACAGAATGGCCAGGGTTGGAAGGATCCTCAAAGGTCATGAATCTCCAATGCCCCTGCCAGGGGCAGAGCCACCAACCTCCCCATTTAATACTAGACCAGGCTGCCCAGGGCCCCATTCAACCTGGCCTTGAACACCTCCAGGCATGGGGCATCCACAACCTCTCTGGGCAGCCTGTGCCAGCACCTCACCACTCTCTCTGTAAAGAACTTCCCCCTGTCACCCAACCTAAATCTTCCCTGCCTCAACTTAAAACCATTTCTCCTTGTCTTGCTATTATCTACCCTTTCAAAGAGTTGATTCCCCTCCTGTTTGTAGAGAGGACGATAGTTTCTGCATGTTTTTTTCCTTAAGGTGGAAAGCAAGCGTTTGCCCAGGATGGGACTGTGACCATTCTATGTAATGCAATTGTATCATTTATTTATCTTTATTGTATTAATCCTGTAATTTGCAGAGATTTTAATGGTTCATGTCAAGTTGTCTATTTTCACTTTAAAATATGTAATTTAGTATCAGGACAACATAATTTTTTTTTTTTTACTTATTTTTAAGAAATGGAATGGGTAAATGAGTAGAATTGTCAGGCATTATTAGTAACAGGCAACCTAGAGATGAAATGATTGGCATCTCTTAAATTGGTGTGGCTGTTGTTAACTTGTATAATTAAAAGTAGGCAGCTAGGCTTATGGAAGCTTTTTATACAATAATGAAAATGTACAAATCTCATAATCTGTTCAAAAAAATATCAGCAAGGTTTTTTTAACTTAAAGTCTGAATTGGCCTGTGTGAGTTTCTGTAATGATTAGAACTGAATTAAAACACAAAACTAAACAAAACAACTTCTGAATCTTGGTCAGTGTAACCTCTATATTCAGTCATTTCAGTCACTTCTATGAGAGAAGTGTAACCCCTATATTCAATCTGGTAGAAATTTGAGAAATGTATGAGAAATGTAGCATGTGGTACCCTAGAGCTTAAACTGAAGAGTACGTTAACATGCAGTATTTTTTATATAATCATCACTTTTTCAACTCATTTTTTTCTTTCCCCCTGTAGTGTTTACACTATGCTTCCCCATAGTATTCTTCATTGGTCTCCTGCCTCAGGTGAATACATTTGTGATGTATCTCTGTGAACAGCTGGATATTCATGTCTTTGGTGGCAATGGTGAGTGTGTTTGTCCACAGCATTGACAAAAGCATTAGATTGGGTTAGTAAAAGAAATTAATGATTACACCGTCCATATTCATGACCTGTACGTATGGAATACTAACTGCATTTTAAAAAGGTTCTAGTTCTGATCAGTTACTGAGGAATAGAATTACCGGCCTACTTAGTCTGTTGAAGACTATACTACTTGTACTTGTTTCCCTTGCAGTGTTAGCCATTCACATGGTAACGCTGTTGAATTAATGAAGATGTAAATGAAGCCATAAAAATAATTTTTATCTTCGAAGGGAACGTGGATACATTTTTGTGGGTTGTATTTTTAATATCGGGGGGGGGGGGGGGGAGCTGAACTGACTTCTTTAAACAACTTGAAGTCTTTCATATTCTAAGCTAATTACATAATGCCTTTTCTTCCACTATGATGTCTAGCTACCACAAGCCTGCTTGCAGCACTTTACAGTTTCATCTGTAGTATTGTGGCAGTAGCGTTGTTGTACGGACTGTGCTATGGTGCCCTGAAGGTAAGCAAACTGCACACACAGCATACGTTCATGTTTTGAATTTTGTTCTTTTTCCTTCAATCTCAAATGTGCAGAAAATGAATTAGAAATATTAGTCTGATTTGGTAAAGTTTTATATTTCCTTAGCTTTTGTATCAGTGAAACAGATGGAAAGTAGGAGCAAAGCAGACTTTGGCTTTTAAAAGGTGATCTATTTATGTGCTACCAGGCTGTTATTTCCCTAAAACATGACCCTTACCTTCAGTTCTGTTCTGTGTTAATTCTTGTAACAATCATGGAACTTCCTTATTTCTTATAGAGTTATTATGTATTGATGTGTTAATGTCACAGAATCACAGAATCACAGAATTGTAGGGGTTGGAAGGGACCTCCAGAGATCATTGAGTCCAACCCCCCTGCCAAAGCAGGTTCCCTACAGCAGGTCACACAGGTAGGCGTCCAGGCAGGTCTTGAACATCTCCAGAGAAGGAGACTCCACCACCTCCCTGGGCAGCCTGTTCCAGTGCTCCGTCACCTCACTGTAAAGAAGTTCTTGCGCACATTTGTGCAGAACTTCCTATGCTGCAGTTTCCAGCCGTTTCCCCTTGTCCTGTCTCCACTCACCACTGAACAGAGTCCGGCCTCGCCATTCTGCCCCCCACACCTTAGATATTTATAGACCTGGATCAGGTCCCCTCTCAGTCTCCTTTTCTCAAGGCTGAACAGACCCAGATCACTCAGCCTTTCCTCATAGGAGAGATGCTCCAGGCCCTTCACCATCTTCGTGGCCCTCTGCTGGACTCTTTCCAAGAGATCCTTGTCTTTTTTGTACTGGGGAGCCCAGAACTGGACGCAGTACTCCAGATGAGGTCTTACCAGGGCAGAGTAGAGGGGGAGGATCACCTCCTTCGACCTAAAATAGGGTTCTTCTTAAATATTTTTTTTCTGGTGATATAAACTATAAACAGTGTTTTCAGATCTGTGTTTATTTGAAAAGAGATAGGAAAGGGTTTCCAGTGTCAAAGTGACAATGTATGTCTGCCTACACAAACAAGCAGCCTTTCCTTAAAATGCCATTGTGTTTGATTCTGGTTCTTTTTCATTCTGCAGACAGCAAAAAGCTGTTAGAGAAAGTGACTAAAAATGCAGTTCTAAGGATGTGCTCCTGGGGAATGTATGAAATTCTTGAGTGTTACGAAAACTCAGGACTACTAAATGATTAAGATAGTGTAGCCCTAAGGAGTGTAGACTGTTAGAACTTCTAACCTATAGTTAAATATTGAATAGTGTTTTTCTGATGGAATTCCAATTTATTTGTGGAATTGTAGAGTGATTATTTATGTATTTCCATTCTTGTATTATGAAACATGGAGTTCTTATGTGGCAGATAAGTGTTAAATACTTTGCCTCCTCCTTATTTATATTTTTTTTTTCTCCAGGATTCTTGGGATGGGCAGCATATTCCAGTTCTCTTCTCCATATTTTGTGGTTTGTTAGTGGCAATGTCATATCATCTCAGCAGACAAAGTAGTGACCCTTCTGTGCTTTTGTAAGTGGCTCTTTTTGGATCATTTTTCAAGGAAGAAGCAAGTCTCAAAGGGATTTTAGATACAAAATATTAAACTGACGTTGGAGTTGTCAAAAATCATATGATATTGGTTCAGTACTTTAAAAGGAAACTTTCAAATTTTGCACCTGCTTTCTCCTTTGAAGGGCAACCTTTCTTTACAGCTAAAGTCTGATTCAGATGCTTTCTCATTACCAGTCGTGTGCCAGCTTACTGCTAGTGCATTTGTGTAGCAATGATTTGTAATGATTAAAGAGGTGCTGAAAGTACTAGTTTAAGCTTAAGTCCACTTGTGGATTTTTCTTGGACTATACTTTCTTGCTTAATTTGATACTGCATTCTTCCCTTGAATGTATGGTCCAAGAACAAATTAAAATTTGATCTTGGATACAGACCAGTGTTTGTGCACCCATCCAAAATGGGGAAACAGTCTTGTTCATCTGTGTTGGGGTGTATTGATTCGATGATGAGAGTACTTACCAGTTAGTAGTTATGTATGTAAAACGAAATACTTACAGTAGGAGAAATGTGGCTTCCACAGAATAGCCAGTAAAGGCTCATTTGGCACAAACGTGGTTAGGCAGAGCTTGAACTTGGATTTAAATGTAGCTATAGTGCTGGATGAATTTGAGCAGTTGTCTGAGTCATGTAATCAGAGCCTCTTCTGTAGATAGAGAGATCAGAGATTTGTACCTGAGTGTTCATGCAGGATCACCAGAAAATTTATCAGTTGGATTTAAGTCAGGGGAATTCTTTGTTCTCTAACTGATGTGTTCAGGTTGTGTCTGAACTTTGAAGCATGTAGAGCTTTTGTTTTATTACTTACATGCTAAAGTTTAGTTTCATGAGTAGTTTGATCACAGTTTAGAAATTCAGCATTTGTCCAATTATTTGTTACCCAGTCCCTAGAAAAATAAGCAGCTAGATTTATTCATACAGCAGTTCAAGTTCTCTCTTTGTGTAGCTGGAGGACTGGTGCTCTTCTAAAATTGAGATCTTGTTATAAATAAACTTTTCCATGTGGAAGTACTAATATACTGGTGCTTTTTTTGTAATAAGCTTGCAGTAAATAAATCTTCTGATTTTGTTACTCTTCTAACAGCAGAGTAGTTCATGCTTTTCAATAGGTTCTTTTTGTCTTTCTTCAAGCTCTTTAGTGCAATCAAAATTTTTTCCTAATTCTGAAGACAAAAACCCTGAGGATCCTCTGTCTGAAGTGAAAGATCCTCTACCTGAAAAGCTTAGAAATTCTGTGGTAAGTAGGCTTTTTTAATCACTTGTTTTTTAATTCAGTCTAATCTGGAGCAGTAAATAAAAGACTTGGCAAATTTAACTTTTGCAAAAGACTATCTCCTTGAGTTGGTCTGGCTCTAAAGGATTAACAGTATCAACAGATTTCTCCTAGTACAGCAGACACAAGTATGATGTGATTCAAATGTGTGGAAACTACAAACAGAGAAATCATAGTCTTAACAGCAGTAGGACAGAAAGACTGTATGGGAGCTGTAACTCAATATCTTTAGTTGCTGGGAGAGTGGGGGAGCTGAGGATGACTTTCAGTGTTTTTAAAATGTAGAATTTCTTCTATTGCAGAAAAAAAAAAAACAACCTGCATCCCAAAAGGTTAAGACCTTGAAGTAATAATTGCTCTGCATAAGTATTTTTCTGATTTTAGAGTAGTTTATTCTGTAATGCTGTTCTGTGTGTGTTTATAGTGGGAGCAAGTCTAAACTTGGAAGACTGTGACTTCTAATGACCCTGAGCCTATATCGCCCTCTTGTGACTAGCTTGATGCTAATCATTTTCTTGGGTTTTTGTTATCCTTTCCCAAAGTGTAGCTTCTATTGCATTTTTTTTTGAGATAACAGAAAATTCAGGTTCATTGGTCTTTCCAAAGCCATCCTTTGCCCTTCTGTAGAGGAGGAGAAAGGAGAGAGAGTTGTTCTGCCAGGTAGTTAGCTTTGTCTGGGCAGCTGTCTTGAGAGTTCTTAATTGCTTTATTCACAGATCATAGCAATTCACAGATCACATCTGGAAAATTTGGTTAGCATTGTCAGCTTTTTTCACTGCTATATATAACCCTTAATGGTCCTGAATGAGAGTGTATTGAGTATATTAATTTGTCCTGTCACACTTTGAGTAGATATCTTTGCAGTTAACTTATTTGGATCAGTGCCCTTGTGACATTTCTGATAACTTCACTGGAAGCTGTTAACACTGGCATCATTGGAGTTTCTTTTAATCAGTTTCACTATTACTGCTGATGCACATTAAGATTCTGAAGAGGACAACCAAACTGATGCTTGCTAAAATTATTTTGTTTTGACTTTCCAGAGTGAACGATTGCAGTCTGACCTGATTGTGTGTATAGTCATTGGTGTACTCTATTTTGCAATTCACGTCAGTACAGTATTTACAGTTTTACAGGTAAGGTGTTCCATCAAGTGTTCTATTAGTTTTCTGTATACAAATATTCTGATGATACATAACACTTAGCAGAGCGGTGGCATTACCAGAATGAAGAGATTTAGGTTATCCTTAAATTTGTAATGTGACAAGGGTGTGACTGATCATTTTTACATTTCAGCTTTTTGTGTCAAATTCTTAAGTGGTTAGGTTTGTTGGCTTTTGTTTGTTGCATTTCTTAGTTTGCATTAGACCTGACACAAACTGCCCTCTCTTAATCTGTCTCTGTTAAGTTGGTGTAAAGAAAAATAGAAAAGGTTTGATTATTAAAGTTTGTGAGGGTGAACACTGACTCAGAAACTGTGTGCGTGCTAATGTGGCAATGGAGTGCAGGGCAAGGAGTAGCCATTTCCAGAAATGCTTGTTTTCAGGACTTCAGAAAATCTGAGATTTAGGGTGCTTTTTGACTTGTCACTCTAGGTAATACTTCTGCTTTGGGTATCTTTAAAGTGTATATATGCATCCTACTTAATGATGGTTACACAGCACCGTATCCTGTACTTGAATTCGTTTAATAAAGGCATTTGTCTAAGAATTGCAGTTACTGACTTATTTCAATATTCCTCAAATGACAATGTCAGTTAGCTTATGAACAGCCTTATTTCAGACAAGTGAAAGTTTCTCGTACATATTTTAAAAGCATTTCACACACACTATATATATATATCTTATATCTATATAAATTATACCTATATATAGGTGTATATATATATACCTATACTATATACTATACATATAAATATAGGTAGCTTTAGATTTTCAGATGTTTTATTTTCAGTGTTCCATTTGGGAAGGTGTGCAAGGCTTTCCTAAGGGGATTCTCTCTTCTATTGTATGTTTGGACAACAGTGCTCCTCCTGAATTTTATATTCTTCCACATTTGAGAAACTTGGCTTTATGGTCTTTACCTTTGTGTAGTGCAATAGAATTAGGTTTTGAGAGTTATAACAAGATAAAGTTATACTGTTATAACAAGATAAAGAAAATTCTGATTTTACTTAGGTATATCCACTAATTTAAAGCATATAGGAGATGTTATTGTGAAATTCAGTCTTCAGACTATTCAATTATGGTGATGTTTCTTGAGTGTCATAAAGGAGTTTGGTCTTAATTGAAGATTTCTTATTCACATTCTCCTTGAGAATATAAGAGGTGGTGATTTATTTTTTCTTATACCTCTTTTATCCAACAGGTGAAAATGGAAAGTGGATTTGTCTTTAGAGGATTGTAGCTTTATTATTTATCTAATGAAATGCAGATGAGTAAAAAGTAATGGACTGTGAAGGAAGATTGGTGTATTATTTTTGCTTTAAAATGCTTCTAAACTTAGTGGAAAATTCTTAGAAATAAAGTTTTTGTTCTTGGGCATTTCCTGTTTATCTTTAAGTTGGCAGTACAGTTACTCACGAAATATATGCCCAGATTATGTGAGCAACATGTGTTGGAGAAAGTGTTGTGTTAGTGTATAGTTTTTTTTAATTTCTTCTATTTTTTTATTATAGAACACAAATCTTAATTTCTTCAATTCTTCTCTTCTTTAGCCTATTTTAAGTTATGTTCTCTATGCATTGGTGGGTACGGTAGGCTTTGTGACCCATTACGTTCTGCCTCAACTCCGAAAGCAACTTCCTTGGCATTGCTTTTCTCACCCGCTGCTGAAAACCAAGGAATACTATCAGTTTGAAGTCCGAAGTAAGTACCACTAGTGATACGTTCTGAATTTGCAGTAGTTGCTAACCAACTTGTGTTAATGATTGCCACACTTCAGCTTCTTCCTTTATTATTGTCACCAGCGGAATATTTCTTGGCACCTGATTTAGTTATGTTTTATTTGGTCGCTTCGTCATACTTCGATTCTGTGGCACTTTGAAGTGATTATGATGCTATGTTATATGTGCTATATTATCATATATTTCAGAGCAGTCCCACTAAGATTTTGAGGACTGTGCTGTAAGTTTCAAGGTTTGTGTTAATGATTACCTTGATGGAAAACATTCAGTTTTTTCTAAAAATTATTTAGGTAGATGTTTTTTCAAGATACTAGTTTTCAAGTGCTTCAGAGAAGTACTTCTCTAAGATTTCATCTTAGGATAAATTTGGTTCTTATTGGTGTTATTCACACATTTAACAACAAAGTAGTTTTCTATTAATATCTAACTGGATACTTTTGTTCTTTGTTTAATCATAAAATGACTTGGATCAAGAATCCAGATTCTGTTACCTGATTTGATCTATCAGTGCAATCTTATCTTTTTAATATCTCCTGATAGATGCTGCGCATGTTATGTGGTTTGAGAAGCTTCACATTTGGCTCCTTTTTATAGAGAAGAATATTATCTATCCATTGATAGTCCTCAATGAGCTTAGTAGCAGTGCTAAGAGTATTGCTAGTCCAAAGAAACTGGATACTGAGTAAGTATAAAAAGCTATCAAGTAATCTGAATGTGTCTGTTCTGGTGGGAATTGAAATAGTTGTGGAATCAATGGGAAGACAGCTAATGCTATTGCCTGAACACTAAGGAAAGGAATAAATACAGTTTTTCTTCATTTGAAAGCTTATGTAGAAATGAGTCACCTTGTTGGCATTAAACAAAATGGAATGTTGCAGTTTTGAAATAGGAACCTACACAAAGAAAAATCATTCAAATCATAGTATATACTATAAAGATTGGTAATTGAAGAGTTACCTAGCATTGTGATAGAAGAATTTTCTTGTTGATATGCAGTCTGTAATATGATTATCCAGCCTGCAAATTCAAGATTCTAACATTATTTGTATAACCTTCTGATCCATCAGTTACTATCTCTGAGGGAAAAGTAATAATAATTAAAAACAAACAAACAAACAAACAGAAAAAACCCATTAAGTTGCATTTCTTCCTGTACAACCTAGGTCTGTATAGCCATGCAGGAAATAATGATAATTGGTGTACAGTAACATCCTCTTGCTGATTAATCTGGAGCACTTCCAGCATTTTTGCATCTTAATATTGATAACCTAAATTTAAGGCTTTATTTCTGTTCAGAAAACAAGGATACCTCTAGTATTACTTAGCAAGACTGTTTTACAAATAATGTTGATCCTTTGGTTAGTAACCTCTAAAGAAAAAGTGAAAGTGTCTTTTAAAATAAGTAAATGCTCACATACCACCAACCATCCAAGGCAAATGAACAAAATCCAAATACAAACCCTGAGTTTGATGGAGATTGACATTGCATGGGAACAACAATTTAGGTGGTCTATAAACATAGCCTTTCAGGCAGCAAATAAATTACTGTTTTCTGTTAATTTCTATTCAGGTTGGGTGCTTTAATGATCACAATAGCTGGCTTGAAGTTACTGCGTTCATCATTCAGTAGCCCAACGTGCCAGTACGTCACTGTTATTTTCACAGTGCTCTTCTTTACTTTTGATTACAAAAGTTTTACTGAGACCATGCTGCTAGATCTCTTCTTCATGTCCATACTCTTCAGCAAGGTAACTTTTAACTCTCTGTGTTCCAAGTCATCCAAAAGGGAAAACTGGCCATACCCTTAACTGATAGCTGATCTTCAGATCATTAGTCCTGTTGGCACTTTAACAGTTCTTACAGCATATTGATTAGACTTCTCCTTCTCAAAGCACTTATGTTTTGTTGAGACAGCACTTGAGTCTTTCTAAAAATCTCTTAAGTTTCTGTTGGTAGAACAATGTAGTGCGTATTAATGTGACTCACTTCATAATTGCATCCTTATTGTAAGTCCAAAGGCTTCTTGTACACCAGCAAGAACTCTAGGACCAGTAAACTCCAAAGTGTATTTACTGTACTCCAAAGTATGTTGATTTTCAGTGAAAATGCTTTTTTTTTTTTTTTTTTTTTTTTCTCTCCACTTTCCTACAGCTTTGGGAACTCTTTTATAAGTTGAGATTTGTATATACCTACATTGCTCCCTGGCAGATAACATGGGGATCTGCCTTCCATGCTTTTGCCCAGCCTTTTGCTGTGCCACGTATCCTTTGTAATTGCTGAATTTTGGGGGGGGAAGGTATTTATTTATACATTCTGAAGGTTATGTTATAATCATTATGTATTATGAGATATATCTCACGAATGAGCAGGTTAGTCCAATGAACATTTATGAAAAACAGCATGCTTTCTACCTTGCTACAATATTATAAGTTGAACAGCAGCAGACAAAGTAGGAACAGAATTCTAACATAAAAAGCATAGGAATTAAACAACTGGGAAAATAACAAGTTTTCCTTTGACGTTCCATTCCCTTTTTCAAGAGTCACTAACCATGTGATTTCAGATTGTGAGTATTGTTTGTGTAGGCAGCATTGAATAGAGTATCAATTTAGTGTCATGTTAGATTTGATGGTAATTATCTGAAAATTGTACAACAAATGCCGTTAATTATTTCTGTTTTCAAAAGCAAAAGTAATCCCTTTGACAACTGGAGAAACTGTAAAGATACTTTGCTGCACAATATTTCTTGGAGATTGTGTTCTTTTTTCTTACTTGGTGCTGCTGTATACTTCACGTATTGTTACCGACGCTTGAGGAAAGTTTTTGCTGCTTTGTTTTCCTTAACCCTGTTATCCTACAGATTCTGCAATGTTATTTGTCCAAGCAGCTGTGTCAGCATTCTTCTCTACTCCACTGAATCCTTTCCTGGGAAGTGCAATATTTATCACTTCTTATGCCAGACCTGTCAAATTCTGGGAAAGAGACTACAAGTAGGTGAAATAAGACTTTTAAAGACTGTGTCCTTTGTTTTACTTAAATGTGGAACTAAGGCTAAATGAGTGTTCACCTTGAAGTGCTGCTATCTTATTTTTCCTGAAGAAAATTAGAGCACTAATCTTCTTTCTGAAATGGCATAGCAATTGTTTTTATTCTAGCAGCATTTACATTGGCTTCTTAGGTAATTGCTACCAAGAGGTATGCAATTTTGGTATTGTTTTTTAAGCATCAAAATTATAGCTTTATAAAGTGCAATTGCATTCAAAGCATGAGTTTATTTTAAAAAGACTGTTGGGAGAGTACATTAACTGTATTTGACTTCTCCTCATTATTGTCCATTTCACGGCTAAAACTGGTTAACCTCAATATAAAATCTTAAAATCCTTGTATGATCAAGATGCCATTAGAAGATTATTCATGTCAGATTACCTCTTTGTGTTTTATTTCTCTGAAGTCCCCCATTTTTGACAGAATATTAGTTATGTTGGTAAATTACTTAAGTGTAGTTGTCACATCTAAAGCTTTGTGATATCTGGCTAAGAAAACAGTTACACTTAGATCTACGGCTAAAGATATATTGTGACTGCATACAGGCTTCATTAATTACAGAGTCATAATGCTATTATAGGCAGAAAATAGAATTGTAGAATCACCAAGGTTGGAAAAGACTTCTGAGATCATCCAGTCCAACTGTCCACCTATCACTAATGGTTCGCACAACTATGTGCCTCAGTGCAACATGTAAATATTTCTTCAAAGCTTCCATGGATGGTGACTCTGCCACTTCCGTGGGCAGCCTGTTCTAGAACCTGACCACACTTTCAGAAAAAATGTTTTTCCTAACATCCAACCTGAACTTTCCCTGGTGCAACTTGAGGCCATTCCTCTAGTCCTATTGGGGAAAGAGCTGACCCCCCGCCTCAACACAGCCTCCTTTCAAGTAGTTGTAGAAAGCTATAAGGTCTCCCCCGAGCCTCCTCTTTCCCAGACTGAACAATCCCAGTTCCCTCAGCAGCTCCTCATAAGACTTGTGCTCAAGACCCCTCAGCAGCTTCATTGCCCTCCTCTGAACAAGGTCTGGGGCTTCAGAGTTTTGAGTTCTTGAGTGAGGGACCCAAAGCTGAACACAATACTCAAGGTGTTGCCTAATCAGGGCTGAGTACAGAGGGATATAAAATACTTAAAGAAGAAAAAAAGAAAAATTTTTAGAAATATTTCACTGGGAATAGTTCTATCAATTTCTGTTAGCAGTGGTTTCTTCCCATAGATTTTCTTACAGTAATAAATTTCATTAAGAACACTTCATTTTAATTTCAGCACGAAGCGTGTGGATCATTCAAATACAAGATTGGCTTCGCAGCTTGATCGAAATCCAGGTAGCTTTTGTGTGTTTTTGTTCTGTACTTACTAACACGCTCACAAGGAACAAAGATACAAATGTTTGTTTCTTATGGGATTTCTGGGATTTCCCAGTTTGTCTTCCGAGTTCTTTTTTTTTTTTTTTTTCCAAACCCTACTGGACCTTTGTCATCTCCTGTTATTTTTTTCCTTCATTATCTCTCTCCTTACTTCATTGTTTACTTTTCTATGCACTTTTCTTGTTTCTTTTTTACCTTTGTGTATCTCTGCTTTACTTTTTCTTCATCTATAATTGCAGTATTAAGTTGTTTTGCTTCTTTATTCTTAAGCAACCAAAAAGCTAAACATTATTTGAGGACGTCTCAATGTTATGATGATGAGACCTATACAGCAGTTGTTGTTGAGATACTTTTGAGCTTTGCTTTTGCACATTATTATATGGAGTAGATTGGTGAGAGATGCATGAGTTAAACTGAAAGAATAATTTGGAAAATGGAGGAGTAAGAGGGAAAAATTTTTGTCAAAAGTATTGAACTTCACTTAGCAGTTATTCAGAGTAGTTGTTTAGAGAGCTGGGGTAGGAACAGAGGGCACGAGGTTGATAGCCTTGAAACAACACTGTTGAGAAGAATGTAAGACTTGGTGTGGATTGATAATTGACATTCCAGCTTGAGTTTTTCTGCAAATGTAGATGATAACCAAAATTCAATCTTCCTGCAGGTTCAGATGATAACAATCTGAATTCAATCTTCTATGAACATTTAACCCGTTCCCTTCAGCACAGCCTATGTGGAGATTTATTGTTGGGTCGATGGGGAAACTACAGTACTGGGGACTGCTTCATTCTTGCCTCTGACTACCTCAATGCACTAGTACACCTTATAGAGATAGGAAATGGTTTGGTCACCTTCCAGCTGAGAGGGCTTGAATTCAGAGGTGAGTGTGTTGCCCTTCCTTAACTGTCTACAGCACAAACAGGTCTTTTGGTCTGAAAACTTCAGTTATTTTCTGTTCCATCCTATAAATTATTCACTTTGAAAATTGAGCTTCGGGGCCACTTTATGCCATCTGACCCCTGAGGAACAATAACCTCTAACAGATCTGATGCTAAGCCTCTCTTCACATTTAATGCAATATGGCTATGATAACTGATTCATAACTACCTAATTAGAATGTGTGTGATCCTACACTGATAAATTAAACTATCCAAATCTCTATTTCACTGTCAAGTAGTTAACTTGGTGTTGCAGATAAATAATTGGACTCTAATATGATTTGTAAATACTTGTAAATGCAAGTCAACATTAAAACAATTGTATGAAGCATTTAATCTTATTGTTTTCTCTTTCCTAAGGAACTTATTGTCAGCAAAGAGAAGTAGAGGCCATCACTGAAGGCGTAGAGGAAGATGAAGGTTTCTGTTGCTGTGAACCTGGTCACCTTCCTCACATGCTTTCATTTAATGCTGCATTTGGGCAGCGTTGGCTGGCTTGGGAAGTGCTTGTGACAAAGTATGTTCTGGAGGGTTACAGTATCACAGACAACAGTGCGGCATCCATGCTGCAAGTCTTTGATCTCCGGAAAATTCTCACCACTTACTACGTGAAGGTATGAGTCAGATATCTATAAACTCTGGGGAAGCTAGGCTGGATTATAGCGGGGGGTGGTTTTGTGCATTGAACTTCCACTAGTTTTCATGGGTGTGATATGAATTATAGCTTTATGAACAGCTTCATCAAAAGAGGCCAGAGTTTGCTGTACTGGCAATTATAATTGATATTTGGTTGTAAGAGCAGAAAAATGACCAAGAGGCTGTTCTTTCTCACTGAAACTGAACTAGAAACTGAAAGGCTATTAACAAAATGCTATAGCCATTGTAAATGAAATGGTAGCTGGTATGACTCTCTTGGAAAGAGCCAAAGTCGTTTCTTTCCTTTATCTTTGTTTTACTCAGAGAAGGATCCTATTAAATCTGCAAATTTTCTGTGTAGGCTTTAGGTCCCTTATATGATCTATTTCCCCATTTGTGATCTGTCGTGAAAAATTTTAAGTTTAAATTTTTCTGAGGTACATTCACACAAAGTTTTTCTCCAAATATGACTATTAAGCTGCCTCACCTTTAAATTTAGTATTTTAATTATTTAGAACTATACTATCCATGTTCACTCAATTAAGAATTCCCATTTATGTGTTCTTCTGCAATTAGCCTGCTCCATCTATTTTTCTTTCCCTTACTCCTTAAGTGTATGCTTTAAAAACTTTTGGGAGTCATTGAAAATATTAACATACACAGATCTATATTGCTGTTGAATTTATTGCATCTGGGAGCTAAGTAAGCTCTATTGTGTATCATTTTTCCTCGTTATCAAGAAAGTCTGTGAATGAGTTGAAAAATTTATTTTATATCTATTTTATATAAATTTATTTATATTAATATTTTTTTATTGTAATAATACTGACTCATGGATTTTTAATTACTGTTTCAGGGAATCATCTATTATGTCACAACTTCCCCCAAGGTGGAGGAGTGGTTAGCTAATGAGACAATGCAGGAAGGACTGCGGTTGTGCACAGACCGCAATTATGTTGATGTAGACCCAACGTTTAACCCCAATATTGATGAAGATTATGACCACCGTCTAGCAGGAATCTCAAGAGAGAGTTTCTGTATGATTTATTTGAACTGGATAGAATATTGCTGCTCTCGAAGAGAAAAGGTAGGTATGAATACGTGAGGATAGGTATTCAGTATTCAGGAATTGTCTCATTTCTTCCTTGTTGCCTCAGATTAGTGTTTTAATACTGATCTTTTAGAAAATAAAAAATTGAAATGTTATTTTGTTTTGATGTTCTACTCTAGGTACGTGAATTTAAATAATTTCTGTAAGTAAGGAAGTGTACAGTGTGACCTGTCTGCTACTGCCTTTTCAGTTACCAGCTTAAAAGAATCAACTGAAATCTGGTCAACCATTTGTCTATGTAGATGATTCTATGATGTTGCATATTTAGATGTCACTGTCCACAAATGAACCCTAATATAATCTTGTGACAGGCTTTTATAAGATTGCCAACTTTTTGTTAGTGATTATTACTACAACTTTGCTTTGGACAACTGGAACTGTTGGCTTGTGAAAGCGATCATCCCGTTTCTAACTCTTTTCCCCTCCAAAGCCACCTTTTAAATAGGAACACTAGTGTGTTTGCAGGAGAGTGCTTTTACTGTTCACAAAAAGTTGTATGTACTCTAGTTAGGTAGTGTTTGGAAATGAGCAAGAATTGATTGACAATAAAGGATGGAATATAATTTGATTTCACTTTCTGCGTGAACTGTTGGAAGCTTCAGAATTTTTTATTTCTGGAGCTAAAAGATTAGGTAGCAGCCCATCTTAAAGGAATTAAGACTTAAAGGGTTTTGTAGTCAGATGACAAACAGCAGCCAAAGAAAATAATTTCCTATCAAGTGACTATTTTGTGAAACGTATTGTGGACGTATTAAAATCCCTTAAATGCTGCTACAATCATGTGGATCATCATGCAGCTCCAAATGGCTTTGAGCTGAGGGTGAATTCCCCTGAATAAGCTGTAGTCTGGGCAAGTTTTCAATTGACTCAGAATTGTGTACTCCTAACCACTAAGCAAGAATCCAGCTTTTTCACTAAGAATACTTTTGTTGTAATGTCATACTCTTGCTAAACAACAGTTTGCATACAGGGTGCACCATAACAATGAGGAAAGTGCATGTATCCCTTCAAATTACAATTCATCTTATTTAAAATATAATGTGTACTTGTCTATCTTTACAAATATGTGGAATACTTGCTTTTTTTTTTTTAATTCATAGTGAAAGTCTGAATAGAGTAGCTGATGAGGTAGGTACATGTACAAGGCCTGTGTACCTTTGTATGCATTTGGGTGTTTTATTCCTTAGAGCAGTTTTTTAATATCGTATGTTTAACTCTTTTTACTTTTTTTTTTTTTTTTCTTGCTGCAAGCCACTGGATTCAAGTAGAGACTCACCCCTGGTTACACTGTGTTATGGGCTTTGTGTTCTGGGGCGGAGAGCATTGGGAACAGCTTCACATCATATGTCTAGGTAATAAAATCTTGTTGTAAACTCTGCTTTCTCAAATTCCCTCTGAGATTCTAAATTATATATTGGATGAGTACTTCTTCAGGAAAAATGGTGATAGTTAGTTAATTTCATCCTTCCTTAACTTGGGCGGATAGGCTGTGTGATCTGTCTTCATGTTAACAGCCAGTGAAACATAACCAAAGAAACATAACCAAAGCACGTGAGGTAGAACTAGAATTTGAGCATTTTGTTTTATAGAACAACTGGAAGGTCAGCTTTCTGATGTGGCTAAGCTCCAACGATAACCAATAGAAAAAAAAAAACCTCAAAGCTGATTGAGTTCTGAAAGTAAAAACTGTTTTACTTCAGTTTGATGGAAATGTTCTTCTAAGTACCAGTGAGCTTCCCCAAGAAGATCTTAGAGATATGCAGTCACAAGAGTGATCAGAGCATTTGATTTTTCACTAGACTCCCATTAGCTTAGTAAAAGTAAATGATGTCACTAAGTATGAGTTATCTATCAAGACTTGATTTCATGCTAAAACATCCACGACTGAGGCTACATCTTATTCTTGATTGATCCACTGAGGTGTTGTAGTCAAGCCTTTTCTTTTAATAATCTTCAGAATAAAATCAGGTGTTCCATAGAGTTCCTGTTTACTCAAGTCCATGTAAATAGTCACTTGCCTATATAGTTTATTCATCTTCACTTTAGTGCATGTAGACACCTTGTGTCAAGACTTTACTTACACAAATGCTCACTTGTATTTTCCCTTCCATCTTCTCTCTTATTTATAGAGAAGAGTGGTATGCCTTCATGTACAGCTTAGTATCTCCTTACCTTATTAATTATACGGACAAACTTTTTTTTTTCCTCAACAGTAATCTGGAATCCTTCTTGTATGGCTTGCATGCCCTTTTTAAGGGCGACTTCCGTATCTCTTCAATTAGGGATGAGTGGATCTTTGCTGACATGGAATTGCTGAGGAAAGTAGTGGTTCCTGGAATACGAATGTCACTTAAACTACATCAGGTGAGGAATTTGATGGAAAGCTGACTTTTATTTCTGCACGTTCTTTCTTTTAAATGTAAAGTGCTGGGAGAGAGACACTCAGCTCTTACTGCTTGCTTTGGAGGACTATTATTTTTCTTCCCTTAAAGAGATGTCTAAAGGAAGATGTGCAGATAGATAATGAGTGTATGTAAGGGTAGCCAGTGTCATTGTCAAACATTACTGCTAAGATTCAAGTTTCCAGGAAAGTTAGAGAGATCAAAATTAGAATACATAGCTTCAGAAAGAGAGGAGGAAAATAAAGGGGAAGAAGTGTGTGGTAGAGGCAGACAACTGAAAATGAGTGAATATCCTGTCATGTCTTTCATCCTTAGATGTTCATGGCCAAGCCAGATGGGACTTTGAGCTACTTGGTCTAGTGGAATGTGTCCTTGCCTATGACAGGAGGATTGGAACTAGGTGGGCTTAAAGGTCCCTTCCAAACCAAACTGTTCTGTGATTCTACAAGTCTAGTGTAAAATTCAACTGAATAAATAATAGGCTCGTCCTTTGAATGATTTCTTTTCCAGTTAAAGGAAGCAAATCTTCCCTGAGGTGCAAGTTGCTTGCTTTTTATACATAGTTACACCTGAAGTATCAGTCATAATTTACCAATTGTTCTTGGAAACAGGATCACTTCACTTCTCCAGATGAATACGATGATCCTTCTGTTCTCTATGAAGCCATAACAACCCATGAGGAAAATCTAGTTATAGCACATGAAGGGGACCCTGCCTGGCGGAGTGCTGTTCTTTCCAATTCTCCCTCCCTCCTTGCTCTGCGTCACGTGATGGATGATGGTACCAACGAATACAAAATCATTATGCTGAATAAGCGCTATCTCAGTTTCAGGGTCATTAAGGTAAGTTTTGTGTATGTTCCACAACGGTATGATTAAGACATACCACTACATACTTTTAACTCAGATAATTATTTTGGTGTCGCTGGCCTGTCACTGCTGGGGGCAGCTTCTTCTGTAGTAGAAGTAGGATTCATTCAGGATATCAGGATATCAGTTCCTGACTTCAAATGTTTTATTTCTCATTCAGTTCTTACGCTCTCTTTATTCTTACTGTTGCAGGCTGTGTCCATCAGGTCAGCCTTTTCATGAATATGAATGGTTGTGGTTCTGTAGCACAATTACACATATGTGTGTAAAAGTCTACATATGGAAAGCAGTTTAGTCATGTTTTGCTTGCTGATACAGCGTTTTTACTTGGCTTCTGTCATTATCTTTTGCAGGTGAATAAGGAGTGTGTGCGTGGCCTGTGGGCAGGACAACAACAGGAGCTTGTCTTCCTGCGTAATCGCAATCCAGAAAGAGGAAGTATCCAAAATGCAAAACAAGCTCTGAGGAACATGATCAACTCCTCCTGTGACCAGCCAATTGGTTACCCAATCTATGTCTCGCCTTTGACTACATCCTATTCTGATAGTCATGAACAGCTTAAGGAGATACTTGGAGGAGCTATCAGCTTAGGAAATATCAGAAACTTCATAGTGTCTACATGGCACAGGTGAGCTGAGAAAATGAGTTCTCACAAGTATATGTTTGTGCTCTTATATGTCATTAACTAGTCTTAGGCTAACATACATGCTAACCAGGGTGTAATTTTCTAGCATTCAGTTACATGCAAATAAATAAGTAAACTTTTATTTCAAGCACATCTTAGAATATGGCAAGTGCCCTGGCACAGAGTTAGCTTTGAAGGCTTGTAAACATTAAAGCACAAACTGAGTGACAGCTTAGAAAAAATTTAGAGAATAAAGTTTGTGTGCAAGAATTACAATTACAGTTCTTATTTCTGGTCTGATAACAAAATACAATCCAACTACTCTATTACTTTTTTTGTTATCATTACTTTCATTACTTTTGCTGTCTTCACTAAGATAAACATGCAGCGTGCAGGTGTAATGTTGGTGTGCTCGTGCACAGCAGCTCAAAACTTTAGTTATTGTTCAGAGTTTTAATGTATAATATATATATGTTTATCAAGGATGTCAGAGCTAGAATATGCAGCTAGTGATGTTAGTGTAATCCACCCTGCACATAACCTTCAGGTAACCTGGTACAAAGTATTGCTGTGCTGTGTTTTGTAGACCATTAGAACTTTTACTTCACTTCTGCCTCCTTATGACTGTGGCTGTAAAAGCAACCATGGCAATTTGCATGGCATTCAGAAACACATTCTTACCAGTTTCAGAAGCTGGTCCCATGTTGGAATAATCCTCTTGCTTTTCTATGGTCATGTGTACACATAGGCATCTACAGCACATCTAAACAGAACATATTCAGCATGTGCTACATTTACTGTAGTCTGTGGCATGTGTCTTCTGTCACCATCTGCTTGTCTGACATGTGGGTAGAGCAACAGGTGAACATATAATACAGGACAGTATTTGGATCCAAGCTGTTCTGGATCCCAGGGGCAGAGGAAAAAAAATAAATAAATTATTGGTGTATTTTCAGTGGGACCAAAAGAAAAAAAAATGGACAGTAGGAATTGAAAGGAAGAAGGAACATGCTGTGTTATGTGTCTGTCTGAGGTTTACCAGTGCAAACAATATGGTGAAAATCTTGTATGATTATATATGCTGGAAAATGTCAGTTGCCATCTGAATGTTCAAAATTTGCAGAAGTATTTGATTCAAATAATTGCAACACATACTTGAAAATAATAATTATGTCACTGAAAGTAACAAGAAACCAAATTAAAAAAAAATTACTCCTAATCTAAATAAGTTTTTGCTGTATGAGAGTGTGTATGACTAGTATGTTAAGAAGCATAAATTTACTAAACTGTCGCAAAATAACAAGATATTCTTCTAGCATTTTGTATTTAGAACTATTGATTCACAGGTCACTTTTTTCCTTCTCTCTTCCAAGGGCTATTTTATCTCAACTCTTAGTTTATCACAGCTGTTATTTGAATGGCTCTCCTGAAGAAAATTACGATCTCCTAGAAAATGACATTCATACTTACAAAGCCTGTTCTGAGAAAATAGCATTGTCTAAAAAATCTAATTTAAAAAATCCACAAAACTGACTTTACAGTCTGTGCTGAGTGTGGTGTTTCTTAGATTCCTTAGGCTCAGATGATGTGACTTAATGTTAATTGCATTGTTGCATTGTGTTTTCAGACTAAGGAAAGGTTGTGGAGCTGGCTGTAACAGTGGTGGAAATATTGAAGATTCGGATGCTGGAGGTGGGGCTTCTTGCACAAGTAACAATGCCACTATCAATGAGTCGCAGAGCAGCGTGTCGCAAGGAGGAGTGAATGCACCTACAGGGCAGGGACCTGGAGCAGTACAGCACCCTCCTGTGGCACCTCATCCCGGGGCTCATCCCACTGCTCTTCCTGCAGCTCATCCACCAACTCATCCATCCACTCTGGGTAATGTTAAAATACAGCTATAACAATTTTTCGCAAGTACAATCCTGTAGCCAGATCCAGTCTCTCCACTCTTTGGATCTGGCCTAGGCTAATAGGAAGGACAGAACAGATAGATGTACAAACCTTGATTATTTTATTAACACCTGCTTGGCTTCCTCTCACGCGGCAGTGCTGTTCTGTCCAATGGAAAGTTTCTAAACAGAGACTTATCCTGTTAAAGTTTACTTATTTTTGCAAAACAGGTTATATGACTTTGCAGCAAATCTCTACAGATTGATTCATCTTATGTCTTCTGCCTTGTTGATTGTTAACGTTAAGCTTGCTGGTTTTTAATGTATTTATATTTTTCTTATGTGTATACTGGAGTGGATCATCTATCTCAATTGTATTTTAGCTAACTCCCAACAGAATGCTGATCTGAATCTAGTGAGGCAATAAGCAGCAAAATAACAAAAAAAAAAAAAAAAAAAAAAAAAAAAAAAAAAGCTTTATAAATACTTCCTTTGATCAAAGAATATAAATGTGCAAGTAGCTGTTCACACTGTGTTTTTTTAAAGAAAACTTAAAGGTAGCATGAGTACCTCTGCAGCTCTGAAGAGGTTTATACAAGTTCTTCATTTAGGAATGACAATATTCATAAACTGCTATTTTTTTACATTAAAATTTTCTTAATGCTTAAAAAATATGCTCTTTTTTCTGATCCAGTCTGAGTCTTTGAACATCCATTGAAGCATATTATGGAAGAATATTTGCGTTTTTGAAACACTGACATCTCTATCTCCTGTACTGTCTTCAGTATTGGGAACTTAAGCATTAATATTAAGAAACAAACTGCTAATGTGGTGAGAGCAAGGCTGAAGCATTTTTCAAGTGATTTATCTCACAGGGATTGGGAATAGAACAGAAAATGAGATTCCATGATAAAATGAGTGAGACACACTCAAATGCTCTGCTGCGTTAAGTGCAAGATACCTAATCCTACAATTCCATTGTTTTAGATGCTGTTGATTAGACCCATTAATTTTGCATTTAATTGCTAAAACGACTGTATATCATAAACCTAACGTGTGTGGGAGGCTCTATCAAACTCCTGATTCTGTATCTTTTATTTTTAGGCACCAGTCACAGCTCTCACTCTGTGCAGTCGAGCCTTGTCAGACATTCCCCTGCCCGTGCCTCAGTAGCTAGCCATTCATCCTATTGCTACGGCAGCCGGCATTCATCTCTTCGCACATCCACAACAGGCTTTGTGCCTTGTCGGCGCTCTTCCACCAGTCAGATATCCCTTCGTAACCTCCCATCATCCATCCAGTCCCGCCTGTCGATGGTGAACCAAATGGAACCTACTGGCCAGTCTGGAGTCAGCATGCAGCATGGTCTGCCCTCTTCCAGCAGCTCCAGCCAAAGCATCCCAGCCTGCAAACAGCATGCCCTTGTGGGTTTTCTAGGGACAGAAGGAGGGAGTAATGCAGCTGAAACTCAGTCAGCTGGTAATGCAAGCCCTGCAAATCAAATGCAAGCCAAAAAGGATGACGTTATTTACAGAATTCAGGTGAATAGTCCAGAAGAAAAAGTTAACTTAAACTTCCTTAGTCGTGTGCTTTTGTTAGTGTTATCTTGTGCGTTGCTGAAATCATGACTTTTAAGTATACACACAGCACTTGATATGCCTCTGTATACAATAGTTGTGCAGTTACAAGTGGAGGACTAATATGAGGAAATGCTTTTCTGGACAAGCACTCTTGCTGTACGTTTAGACATCTCTGTTTATATTACTTCCTTTATTTTCCTGTAGTACAGGCTTGAGAATGTCAGCTGAACTCAGTTTTTCTCCATGCTTAGTCTGGTTTTATTCATGACGATGCATAAAGCTAACGAGCTTCACCTGCAGGACTGAAAGCAACTGGTGTTCTTTTCTACCAAGTAGATTGTCCTCTAAAATAGATGTTAAAAATTCTGTTGCTTTCATTTTATATGTGTATGTGTTCTTTGGTTATTGCTGTAAGGGTGGCTTACTGAATAGCAAACAGTATTCCGTTGACTAAGTTAATTATTGGCAGCCTTAGGAGTTCTGTGAAAAATCCAGAAATATTATTGCTCTTGTAGCTTTTAGTAGCTGCACATACATGTTCTTGGCAGTATTTTACTGGGAAAGACCAAAAAGTATTTAATAGGTCAGATCATAACAAACTTGACTTCACTGCTGACATCACCTCCTTTTAAAAATAAGTTGCATCTTTAGTAATAGTTAACTTAGTTAGTTAACGTAGACAAAGTTAACTAATTTTACAGGTTTCTGCTTAGTAGCTTTTGTTTACAGACAAGGGCACTTCTATGAAACTTTCCTTCCTTTTTGTGAGGAAGGCACAGACGAGGTTGCTGTATGCCATGGGATACTGGATGTTATGCAGTTCTCTCTGTCCTTAAGTTGGAAGAAGTTTTCAGGAGTCTCAACAAACCATGCTAGTAGGAGGATAGCTTTTCAGCCACTAGGGAATTCTCTAAGCCCATGTTTCTTAAGGTTTTATTCTCTAGAAGTGATGAGCCAGTCCTAAAAGTCTGTTGTCACTCAACTCTTCCCTGCTACTCGACCATGTGCTGCTATTTTGTACTTTGAGCTGGCTCGGACTCTTCTGTGGACCAGAGTAACTGAATGAAGTGCTGGGGAAGGGAGGCAGGCAGCAATGAACCAGTAGATTGTCAGCTGTGTCTGAAACTACCGCCCGATTTCCATCATTTCTGCTGCTCAAGTATTTTTGGAGCTTGGGCTTGCAGCATTGAAATCAGATATCGATTTCTGTGTGGTCAAGTCAGTACTGTGGAAGTATGAAAAGGCTACAATTAATCCCTGTCTTTTTAAATTTTGGCTGAACTAACAGTCAAAACTCAATTCCTACTTATAGTTAATGGATCCCAGTCAAGTACTGGAAGGGATCAACGTGTCAAAAAGGAAAGAGCTGCAGTGGCCAGATGAGGTGATACGGCTAAAAGCTGGAAGAAACAGCTGGAAAGACTGGAGTCCTCAGGAAGGCATGGAAGGCCATGTAAGTTTTTTTTGTTTAGAAGTTGACAAGCTAATTAATTTAAAAGAAAAAAAGTGTCTTGACGAGGCAGCCTGTCTGGGTGTCGAGGCTAATGACATGCTACTAGTAAGTCGGATCAGCAGCTGTCTTCTAAGTCAGTGTTGCTGGAAGAGCAGTTCTAGAATCCTAATTTGGAGCAGAAGTATATTTCTGCTAGTGTACTGAAAAGATACAAGACAATTCAAATATTGTCAGCCACTTCTCCTTCCTTGCCTTCTTCCAGCTCTTGTCATGAACTGTTACCTCAGGCATTCTGCTTACTCATCCAGCCTTCGTTTTCCTTTCCTTAAACTGTCAATCCCTTAGAAAATACTGAAGATCAGTTTGCAAACCAGTCTTTAATTGAATGGTTGAGAGTATTTGGCTTTTAAATTACTCTGAAAATTGAGCCAAATTATCTTTGTGTCTTTGTTTTGTAATAAGTACTTAATTGATGTTTCCTTTATGAAGGAAATAGGCTACAACTAAAACTTGCAAAAGCATATGACTTGAAACTCAGTCTCACTTTTCCCTAGGGATGTTATATCTGCATATGAAAATAAAAATTCACTGATTAGTTGGAAAACATCTCCCATTGTAGATTCTTCTAGTTTTTTACCCAAGGCATACTGTTTATAGATCTTCTCGTCTAAAAATTATGCAGTGAGTATTCTTCCAGTGGTAAATAGTACAAGGTAAGAGCTGCTGACTTTGTACCTGCATTGGTTTACTGATGCCACTGTATTTTTCACTTTAAATGTGTCTGTTCTGACACTTAATAAGAATCATCTTTTGATAGTCTGCTTATTTCAGCTGGAGATGTCATTCAAATTGTGGATACAGGACCATTACATTAAGGTAGATTTGGAGTATATTGTTAAGTGTATGTGAAGGAAGGGCCCTGAAAACAAGTTCCTTCCACAAATAACTATCACAGTTGACCACTCTAAGGGCTAATTTGTAGAACTAACTTGTATGTAATGTGTAGGAGAATGCAGTTGTAAATATTCATAATTTAGCTGGGATTAGACAGTGTGCTTTTTGAGATTTCCTTACGAGCTACTGCAGATAAATAATGTCATAAAGATGATGAACCTAAAAGGACAAACTGAAGTGTGTTCTGGCGTCATGAGTCCTTTTGTTCAATACTGGACAGTTTTTTACTTCTGTGGTTCTGCAGTTTGTCTTGCAAGTTGCACCATGCTGATGTACAGTGGCTGTTAACAGAAAGATTGAGAGTGAGTGAATGTTTCTTGTCTATTATTGGTGCAGTATATTTTAGAAGAACATTTTTTAACCTTGAATGATCTGGTGCTTTCTCCCTTTCTTCTTATGTCTGATTGTGAGGAATGGATTTAACTTGAATGACATAGTTTCTGCCACTCGTTATAAGCATACATCATCAGTAAATCCATTACTTCTTAGGACAGTCTTCCCTTTTTAATCCTGCACCTTCTCCAAACACACAGAACTGATTCCTACCTGTTAGGGTGCTGCTCATCAAGCACTCTACCTGCCAAAGCATTGTTCTATCAGCATCCCTGTGTGAAATTCAGTATCAGAAAAATACGTACTCTGATACCTGTGTAACAATTATGGCCACGTTCTCAGAGGCATATAGACTTCACTACTGCATAAAAAGGGAAAAGAAGCAGTAGTCAAAAGCAAAAGAAAGCAAAAGAGGAAGCAGGACAGATTGGTTTAAGACAAGAACAAAGAGAAAATGGATAAGAAGCAACAGCCATAATGTCCCTCGTGTTTTTGTTGTTATGGGTTGTTTTTGTTTTTTGTCTTTTGTTTTTTGTTTTGCACAGGGATATAGGATTCAGGAATTTAATTATGACAGGTTTTGAGTCATAATAAAAATAGGTATTCAGTATCTGGTTTCTTGAGCTGTAAAAGTATCTAAATGTGTTGTGAGGAGTAGGGTAGGTTGTGTTGATCCTCACAGCTCTAAGACCCTTAGTTAACACTCATCTAAGGGTGATTGTAAAGGAGAAGCATCTAGTGTGTGAGTACTGTCAATTCTCAGTTATTAAAAATTTCTCAGTTATGTTGAAAAAGCACTTTTCCAAACTTTGCTTTTTATTTTGCTAAGCTTTGCTAGTATATCCACTACACAAAAACATTGTAGGGATTCTTCAAGGAAATGAAATTTAGCTTGGAAATTTACCTTTTTTTCCAGGAGTTTAAGGTTAAGGTGTATTCTGAATTATGTTTGTATGTGCTAGAGAGCTTTTGCTTTTGTTTTTTGTTTTTTTTTTTCCCCAACACTGACATGCACAAAACAACCCAAAAAATTGATATGCAGGCCTTTGGAGTAATAGGCCGCCTTTTACTACATCAGAGACACTGGTTTCATGTTGGACAGCAAGGTTGTAGTATTTGGACTTGACTGGGAAGTGCTTTGCATCTAAGGGTGCTATATTCCTACTCTTGCTCAGTACAACAGCATTTCTCTTTGTAAAATAATTTAACTTATATCATCTCTAAGATGGTTTTACAGGTTTTATGCCTAACTCCCGATAAACTTCATTCTGTGCTGTTGTGTGCTGCAAAATGCTGGGATACTTTAGAAGTATTGCGGCTTCAAAATTATGATTTCAGAATGTTCTTAATCTGTATGTGTACAATTTTTTCCAATTGTTATTTACTTTGCATGGTCTATTCAGCTCTGATTTGGCTCAAGTTGTGTTAAAATCCAAATCCAGTGCTGAGTGCCCTCTGGTAAGCTGCAGATCTCAGCAAGACTGAGACAAATAGCTAATCAGAAGGCATGTGAACAGTGAAAAATGAGCAGCTAAGTCAGTGTAGCCCTTGTGTTATTACTCCCTTTGCCTTGCAAGGGTCCTGAATTATCAGCTACAACTTTGAAATGACAGCTGTTCCTATGAAACTCATGTTTTCTTGATTTTTTTATTTTATTTTTTTCCAGGTGATTCACCGCTGGGTGCCTTGCAGCAGAGATCCAAGTAGTCGGTCCCACATAGATAAGACCATCCTGCTGGTTCAAATTGAAGATAAATACGTTGCTGTTGTTGAAACTGGAGTCCTTGAACTTGGGGCTGAAGTGTAAATCTCTGAGACTTAAACTTCCCCTTCTCCAACGATTCAGGAAAGAGAAGGGTCCAGAAGCAGCAGCTCCAGGACATAAAACTTTGGTCCAGTTGTAGGAGAGGACTTGAAACACAGATTTGTCTAAGTCCTTTTCCCCAAATAAACAAATGTAAGAAATTTTTAAGTTGTTAGCTGCTGAAGAAACATTTGCATGAAGGATAGATTTGTTGAGACATATCTTTTTGTTTATAAATTTTGTTTATGCATTGTGTAATGCTTTAAATCAACAAACGTTTCAGTTCTAAGATCAGAGCACCTCATATTTTTCTAATTGTTTTTGCCAAAAATTGCCATGTCTTGTCACCGAGTGTGTGGAATTCATCCACCTTATTTTAAAGACATTGACTACAAACATTCAGTTTGGTGAAACACAGTGTGAAGGTTTCAGGAGTGGCAAGAAGAGACTGAACAGATGTATAGATTCTTATTCCTTATGAGCTAAAACATTAATGAGAACTGCACTAATTTTTTACAGCAATGCACTAAAAACAACCCTGAGATTGCTGAGAACATTTATTTATATATATAAATATAAGTATATAAAATACCATTATTTAAATTGCCTTTGGGATTAATCCCCTCCCTCTCCATATACATGTTGATGGTAAGGGCTGTGCCATGGGTTTGGTTCTATGTTCTGTATTTCGTACAAGTGCATTTGCTGCATCCTCTTCACAATAAATGGTAAAATAAGAAATACCTAGACATGTACCTGAGTATCCCTGTACTACATCAGAATCTATTGTGGCAGTGGTACCTCAAATCCATACAACACATCCAGCTTTAAAAGTGGACCTGAGTACACTATCTTTCCTCTGTCCTCCCTTAGCTAGCTTAAGCTACCTTGCTTCTTTATGCCCAGAACTGACTATGTTGTTTCATTGGCTCTTCTCTGGCAGATAGTTGAGTTCTGTAGGGGAGATACTTGAAGGGGTTTTTTTTTTAACTCTATCCAATTAAAAAAAATAAATAAATTTAAGAAAAAAAAAAACCAACACTTTTAAAAGGCTTTTATAGAAGGCACAGCCCTAAACTTGTATCACTTCTTCTGCCACCTTGCCTTTTCTTTCCCTTCAGTCTTCATTCTTTTCTATGACTTGAATTTTATTTTCTGTGATTATACATTCTATGTAAGTGTAATTTGAGTATTTATAACTGTGAAGTTGAATTATTCATGTGTTACATATCCTAGGTTTTATTGTATTTTTTTAAATGTGTGTATTCAGGGAAACAAGTAACTCAGAACTACCGTGGGAGTGTGAGAGGGAAACTGGTTTGGTTTTGACTTGCGGTTCCTATGACTCCTCTTAATCCATAAGAAAAAAAATGTACCTGTTGCAATTGTTTCCTGTTTCTGTAATTATGTAGGATTCTGTGCAGTATCTGCACACAGTCCTAGCTTTTGGGAGCAGCCATCTTCTTCCCAGTCACCTCCGCTTCTTTCTAGATAATGTAATCAGAAGAGGCTTCCGATGTACCACAGAGGTGGGTGCAGTTATTTCTCAGAGAAACCCTGTGCATTATGTACCTAGTGTAAGAGTGGAGTTATGGGATGAGGGAGGAAAAAACAAAAAAGCAAGAAATGTCTACTTAAAAATTCTTGGTGTTCTGACTCAAGTCGCTGTATGCTTGCTAGCTACAAAAGGGCAATTCTGTGTGCCTGGTAGCTAGACAATTGTTAAAACTCCCCAGTGAATTGCACTGGGGCCTTGCTTACATCACACACTATGCAAATTGTGCTCCGAGTGCTGTGCATTCTGCAGATGCATATTGCTAGTGGCTGAATGCACGTGCAGTTGATGTTGGTAGAAATGCACAGTTCTGGATCTGCCACCGTTGACACAGTCTTGCTGTTCCACGTAGCTCATCGTATGTGCACGCTGTAGTATAGTTAAATTCAACTGCTGTGTCTCAGGAGGTGTAGTACAGCACATGAACCTTGGTCAGTAGTCTGGTAATTTTGCTGTCAGGAATGAAGAAAATTTGTATATTTTAGATGGAAGATGTTTTGGTTAGGGTTTTATTCTGTCTTTCCCCGTAGGTGGATTGCAGGGTTTCCTGTATGACTAGGAATATTGCTTCATCGAGATTCTTTAGGAAGAAATCAGGTCTTTGTTCTAGAAAGTTGTTTGGTGTTTTTTTTTTCCCTGTACTAGAGCCTTAAGGTAAACAAATGACTAAAAAGAGAAATACATCCAGGTGGGTTTTTTTTTGTTACGGTGTTTTTCTGTTAAATTAATTGAGGCAACTTTCAGGAAGCTAACCTTGACTCTGCACAATCTATACCATTGTCTTCAATGCAAGGTAACAGCAGCGTCCACTGCTGCTGATAAATGTGAAAGGAATTAATGATTTGTTAACATAAAAATTCTAGTGAATATGTTACTGGAATTAAACTAGCAAATAGCAGATGGGGGAGAAAGGCTTTTTCCTAAGGGGTAAGGAGAGTTGATGGATCTTTCTATTTTTTTTTTTTTTTTTTTTAAATTTTAAGACTTTCAGTGTCTTGCCTGCAGGAGATGGATCTTAATGTGGCTGGATTGCAGGTTGATAGCTTCTTTCAGAGGTACTCAGCGAATGCCTGCTGTGCAGCCATTGACAGAGCGCTCCCACATGGTTGAGGTCTGCTCAACAGAAGTCACTTCTTGTGATTTTTACTCTTCCATAAGGCTTTGGAAAACTAGTATCTTTCTATCTTATTCCAACGGCTAAAGATTGACACATGGCTGCATCTTGGCTCCACTGTGAGTGTGACAAAGCATTTGTTCTAACTGCCTGCAGGACAGATCTGTCCACGGGATGGAAACTTTTTGTTCTTGTTGTTCTGTTCTCTGTGATTTCCATCCCGGTGTAGCATTTTTCCCTTGTTACAGATGTAGAAAGGACGATGACTTTCCAGGTAGTCCTGTCAGTCTAGATTGAGTTCAGCATAGAACAGGATTGTTTCTTCAAAGCTTTCATGAGAACCCATAGATGAGTGCATGAACTCTGGCCACTTTTCACTGTGTGATGTTCTGTTGCCGTAAGAAGATTCCAGTTAAGATTCCTGTTTTTAGATGTGCATTTATCCAAAAGCTATTTTTTGTTTCTCTCTTTTCTTTGAAGGTGATATCTGTGTATACATACATGAATACATACATATTTACTGCTTCCCATGACAAATATTTGATGTCTGAGAAGTGCTTAAAAGCTCTCCCGATTGAATTGTGTCCATCAGTAAACAGGCTGATGTTTAATTTTAAGTCTTTATGCATTTTTCCAGCCTGTGAAGTCTTGAAAATGGTCTGAATTAAAAAGAAGCAAAAAAGGGTATGTGACACCAGTGATGTGCCACTTATTCTGTACAATAATTGTGATGAATTCTCAGGGGCTCTCTCTTGTGATACAGCATTTCTGAAATTGTTTCAGAGTTGGCAGGAGAACAAGGGCCGATTTGTTTTTTGTTTTAGGTTGGTTCCAGATGTGTTCCTGAGTGTTGACCTGTTTTCCCACCTGCAATGTAGTTCATTCCCCCCCCCCCCCCCGGATTCCTTACATCACCCTCATAACCCTGACAGCAGTAGAACAGCTCTTCTGATCGGCCCAGGTGACTGGTGAGCAGCGAGATGGAAACTCACAGCACAGCTCCGTGCCCTCGGCTGTCTGACAAACGGCCATGGAGCTTTGTGTTTAGCACAGGGTGAGGGGGAGAAGGGGGCATCCTACAATCAGATCCAACTTCAGAGTTTTTCTCTGGTGATACACATGGCACCACGCAACCTAGGAGTGTAGATAGAAGAACACTGCTTGGACGATCTTTCTCAGTTACAGGACTCTCCATTCACAAAATGGAGGAGGATAGATTGCATTTCTTACAGTTAATATTATTCAGATATTATTCTACCTATATTGGATTTGGGGTTATACCACCACAGGTTTTATGCACTTATTTTTATTAAGGAATTTTATACCTATTATATAGGCATCTATTCTTTTGTTGTCTGGCTTTGTCTTTGATAACCTAAAGCAGTACATTTACTGAGGCTGGACGCTTTCAGAAACTAAACTGGTCATTACTGGTGCCTTAGTAAAAATGTGGGTCCATAACACCTTGGTGGAAAGTGAAGCATGTGGCTTGTTCACCCCAGCATGATATACATATTTCCCAGAAGGTGATTAAGATGGCTGCTCCAAAAGAGTGCAGGAGTGCACGTACATCACTCACAGTTCACAAGCACCTGAATAGGAGCAGTTTTTGACTTCTGCTGTGTACAGTTTGAATAGAGAACCCCAGCCCACGACCCTGGACGCTGGCATTGAGTAGCTGGGAATCTTTATCTAAGAAGTACCCCTGCAAAAGCTTGGCCTCGAGCTGCTGAATGGAGAGAGAGAAGAGGCGCGTGGGAGGAGGAGGGCTTGTAATGGACGATGACAATACATATTGCCTCTACCAGCAACCAGCTACCTTGCCAGGCATAGGAATATACGTACCTGCGTGTCTGTGAGTGTGTGTCTGCGTGTGTCACTGGAAACGGCCTGTAAATATTGTAGCTGTTGAAAATGGAAAAGGCAGAGAGTTTTTTTTGCAACCTGGTGCAGCAAAAGGACAGTATTGACAGTGGAGAAACACTGAGAAATAAAAAACTTTTTTCACGTGTTGTCATTTATTGCACTGTTACGTTCGCCCCAGGTGTGACTCGCAGGTTCCCTGGCGGCCCCTGAGCTGTGGGCGTCTCTTCCCCCGTACTCTTCCGGCGCTGTAGGCGTTGAGAGGAGCATGGTTTTCGGGTATTCCTTTTCTGCGGCACCGCTCCCGTTCTTAATGCCTTCCCGTGAGCACAGTGCCACCTGCGCCCTCGTTGCCGTTGAACAAAGATGATACAAACTTTTTAGGTACGGCTTCTGCGTTCCCTATGCTTTCCCGTCTCTTTTTTTCGTATCCTGCCACGCTCTTATCCCGTCTTTACGCTCGGCGCTTTTCTAGTCGTGCTTCCCCGGAACCTCTTTAAGCCCGGTGTTCTTCAGCGGGCGCTTCCCCACGTCCTCCACCGGCGGGCGGGGCGCCGTGCGGCACAGCTGCCGCCAGGGGGCGGCCTCGTCGCGCCGGGACCGTGCGGGCGCTGCCTCGGGCCGCGCCGCCGTCCCGTTCGCTCAGCCGTTCCGCGGGGCCGCTCGGTGACCGCCGCCTTTGTTCAGCGGTGCAGCTTCGGCCTTCGCCTCACCGCGCACGGCTGCTCTTCGCCCGCCACCGCCGGGACCGTAGCAGCGCTCCGTGCCCCGCCACGTGTGCAAAGTGCCGGGGCCTCCTCCGGAGGGGGAGCGGCTCCGTGACGGGAGGCGATCCCGTGGGCTGGGGAAGGACACGTGGGGATGAACGCAATGGGGAAACGCCGCGTCCGTGTTCGGGCAGCAGCGAATGGAGCGGTAACGGAGCGCTCCGCTGTCGCAGCTCGGCCCCTTTCCAGCAACGGCCCTGAGCTTAAGAGCCAGACCTGCGTTCCTCGAGTGCGCCCGTCCTGGAAACTAAGAACGAAGTCCCGATATCCCGCTGTATCTTACCTGCCCTCTGCAAGCAGGGCTGTGCTCTGAGCTCGGACCTCGCCTTCCCCTGTTTCACTGGGCGCGGTGCTTTACTACCACCGGGGATGGAGCGAAGAGATGCGCAGCTGACATCCCTCAGAGCTCTGCTGGGCCTGGCCGCCGCCGTTCTGCAGCTCGAGGGCAGCCTGCTTGAGCTGCTCCTCGCTGCCCTCAGTGCAGCTCTGCCAGAGGGCAGCAGGAGGGACGGCAGGGCTGCCTCTCACAGCCCAGCACGCTGCGCCGGCTCCCACACCGAGGTTTCTTCCCAACAGGAGCCAAAGTGCATGGATTTATGTAAGCAGATGAATAAAGCCAGGCTGCCTGCCCTGCGTGGCTCTCAGCCCCCCCACATGGGTGTCCCATAGCTAAGCTCCATGTCCTATAGCCTTATTCCACGTCCCCATCCCCACGTCTCACTTCCACATCCTGTGCCCAATCCCCCATCTCCATGTCCTACATCCCAATCCTTTGTCCTTCTCCATATGCTACATCTCAGCGCCGCGTCCCACTCCCACCTCCATGGCCCAGTGAGAAATGTCTCTGAAAAATATTTTCACGAGAAATTTCTAAAGATCCGGAGGGGCTGAAATTCTGTTTCAGGTGCAGTGATTATGCCCCACGACTGTAGCAAACATGCAGCCACAAAACGAACTGTGCTTCACTCAGTTCTCACATATGATGTCTGGTTGTTGGTGCCCATGTTCTCACTCAGCGCCTTGGCTGTTTCCCTCCAGGCAGGAAGGAGAATGGTGACACAGAGCAATCTGCTGGCTCCTCCTGCTTCTGAGGCTCTGTGCCCATTGTGGAGAGGTCCCTGTCCCTGGGGGACACAGGATGCTTGGTGTGGATGGAGCCTACGCACTGCCAGCATGGCCTGTACAGTGAGCAGAGCCACCAAAGCCTTTCTGGGCCTGCAGGAAGCCTCTGGTTATCACAGGAGAGTCTGAATGTAAAGGTGAAACTCAAAGGGCCACAAAGATAGATAGCAACTGGGCTGAATTCCTTTCCAGCCTCATGTGGCAGGTGCTCTAGTTTAAAATCACCTTTCCTGAGAGAAGGAAAGAAAGGCTGGCACATGTGACTCAAGATGAACAGCTTACTCCTTAATGAGGTGCAGGCAGCTGCTTAAGGAAGCAGGAGCTTTGCTGGGAGAAGTAATGAGATTAATGAGAAGTCAGAAGAACGCCAATAAATGTGACAAACGTATTTCTCCTCTTTCAGCCCTGAAAGCCCAGCAAAGAGCAACAGCAACAGCCCTTGGCTTGTGGTTCCTCAGGACAGCAGTAAGGTATGGTATAGAGCCTGCCCCAAGGCTCAGCAGTTGTCTTTCCTTGGTCATGTTGAAGTCAATGAGTGTTTCTGCTTTATCCTACTTTTTTTTTTTTTCCTGTTGTGACTTTTCCCAGAAGCATACACAGATGTGTGTGTTTATGACTGGCTCCTCACTGAGCATACAGTTGAGATACAGCCTTCACTCTGGTGGTTCTTTGTACTCTTCTTAAGGTCTGTATGGAAAAATATCTTGGAATTGCCAGAGGCAGCAGTAGGACTGGCAGATCTGTTACCTACTTACAGGCAAACACTTGGCACTTCCTGCTTATAGCCAGCTGCAAGGACTGAAGGTGAAAGTAACCCAAGCCCTTTTCCTGCTGAAGTAGAGCTTCTGTGTTCATTTCTCTGTGCCCAGCTTAATTCTAAATAGACTAAGAAGTGGAGCTTCTGCCACTTCACTCTGGAGAGATAATTTTCTCTTCCTGATGCTCCATGTTTTCCTTTTCTGCCTTTATCCTTGAATGCTAATTCCAGCCTGGTCTGTTCTGCTAATTGGATCCTTGCTAGAAATCCTTCATAGCATTTAAATCCTCTTTGGTCTTCCGGGTCATCACTTTGCAATGAATGAACGACCAGGGGGCTGGATGCATGCTGACCCCTTCTGGAACCAGGGCTTTCAGATTCCAACAGGGAATAACAAGGGATAGCTGGTGGCAAATAGCAGGTAGAGAGCACAGGTTTGTGTGGGCATTGCCCTTCCAGCAACATCCCTGTATGAGAGCCCAGTGGGGGATTGCTGTGATCTGGCTGCAGTCCCTCGAGCATGGGGCAGGGAGCAGTGGGCGCCCATGAGCCCAGAGAAGGGAAATGGGGCTGAAAGCATTCTGGTGAAATCTGTGCAAAATGCAGCGTGATGCTGAAGCATGGCAGGTTGTGGGCAGCCCCGGGGGCAGGAGCACCAGTGGGTGCTCAGTTTTAGCAGCAATAGCAACGGCTGCTTAAATCTGCAGTGCCACAGACTCCCCCAAGATATTATTCTTTACTTATTTCCATGGTATCTGAGCACTGCAGCGATTATATAAATAGACGCTTTCTGGAGAAATTCTCTTCTCTGCTAGGCTACATTTTCTGAATTGTAGTCACAAGCCTTTTTGTTTTGCAGCAGAATGGTGGGCTAATTGAGATGACCAGGTCTTGTAGTCGGGTTTGGTTATGCTGATCAGCCCATTCCTGATGAAAAATGAAGGCCATATTGATTGCAATCACCTCTGCCCTGGTGCAGAGAGCGGCTGATAGGAGGAGCGTGGGGTCAGGCTTAGCTCCCACCTGCAGGAGCAGCCCCCGCAGCCCCCAGTCCCTTTGTGGCGATGCATGTGTGTGAGCGCCGGGTGCTCAGTGCCCAGGTGGGCAGCAGGGTGCTGTGCTCCTCTCTCTTCCTGGGAACCACAGCCTTTGTTCTGGGATGGCATGTGGTGAGCTTGTAATGGCAAGAGGTGGCGAGCACGTGGCTTGGTGCTGCCAGCGCTCTGCCCTTTGGCACCAGTGTGCACTGCCACCTCCCCAGTGAATAGAGGGAAGAAACTGGCTGAATGGGTTGCAACCACAGCAACCTGTAGATCATAGTGAGAGACATCAGGGTCCCCCTCTCCATCTACACCCATTGCTAACTGTTCCTGTGAGCATGCACAAGGGGAAAGAGCCACTCTGCTGCCCTGGGACGTTCTGCCTGTACTGGGTGAACACTGAGCTGCGTCTGACTGCCAAGGGATGCTTAGAGCTTGGGAGTCGCTGTTTGTACGCAGCCTTCACTCTTGGTTTTGTTCCAGTGCTTATGTGAAAAGGCACTTGTCAAAATTGCCCAGGAAATGGAAATCACAGGAAATTCATACTGCAGATGTAGCATTATTTTTGTTTTCCCCTTGATGAAATGCACTTTACAGCCCTGGGGCAGTGCTGTGGATGACAGGCTCTCAGCTGTTAGCAGTGAGGTTTCCCCACAGGTGTAGAGCTGAAGGGAGTCATGGAGGTGACCACCATGATGCCAGTGTGTGCCTGGGGTGTGCAGAGCCCGGCGCTCCCTGCTGATCTCTTGTGGTTCAGCCATGGAGGGATGGAGGGCAAAGCTGTGCCTTCCTAAGCAGCAAGCAGGCTTGCAGGAAATTCCATGCGGGGTACTGCTGCAATGTTGCCTGCCAAGAAACTTTGGAATCCTTCCTTCGTGTTGTTTGAAAATTCACAGAGAATAAATTGCTTCTGGGATATATTAGTGACTTGGTATTTTCCTCACTAGAGAACGTTTTCTTGCAAAGTGTTCTGCTGTTTCTCCTCATGCCAGGAGGGCTTTTATTTGGTTCTGATAGGAGAAAGGCAAGTGGGAAACCAGAACTTTGCCAGCATTATTTCCAAGTGAAACTGAATGCAGCTCTCAGGACCTGTCTTTGCATGGGCTGAGGCTGAAGCCATGCCAGTGACTGCAGGTGTGTAGGGCTCCTGCCCAGGCCAGGCCCTTGCAGATGCCAGCTTCGAGGCTGGATGTGGGAGAGGAGGTGAGAGCTGCCCTTCTGCTTGGCTGCCTAGCAGAGAAGCCTACCTGTGGCTCTGATGCCCAGACTTCTAACAAACTCACATCTCCACCAGCAAGCTCCAGGTGGGTTGATATGACATCACCGCTGCGTAAATAGAAACCACTATCGAGTGGGTTTGCCAGAGTTGTTGTAACCTCAGCTCTAACGCCAGTGTTCTGAGTCAACTGAAAAACCACAGATCTTCCATGATTAATAACTGTCGGGACTTAATCGGGGCTTTAAAGCAGTGATGGTCAGGCAGGGAAAGTGAGGGTTTTCCCCCACAAGCAATGCTTCCAGAGAGAAAAGAAAGAAAACAAGATGAGACAGCGCACAAGTGCAGGGGCAGAGTGCAGCCTTGCTGGGTTTGTGATACCTCTCTAAGGATTGGAGTGGGGGTGCTTCTGTCTGCTTGTCTTGCCCAATGCATAGGGACTGAGCTGGGGTGCTGCTGTGCAGCCAGTGGGGAGTGGACCTGAGGAGCCACAGCAGCACCATAGCTGTATTTATGTGAGCAGAATGCAGCCAGTCATTGTTGTAGTGCTTCTGGGCTTTCCTTAGGCACAGGGAAAAGTGAGTTGTCATCTGAAAGGAGAAGCTGCGCTTTGTGGTTGGAGCAGTGTTTCACAGCCCTGTGGTTAGCACAGTAGCGCTCCCCAAGGGGCCACGCAAACCAGAGGAAAACTGCACGGCAGGTGCAGAAGGACAGGAGAAGCTCTGTGGTGAAGGCATGCATCGGCCGCTTGGGTAACAAAAAGTTTTCTTCTCCTGCTCTGTGACTGTCTCTAGTGGACGTGGCACGAGTTTATCAGGTGGGTGCGGGTTTATCAGAGCAGGCAGCTCCAGGCACCTCTGTGGCACTGTAGTTGGCTGCCAGGGATTGCCCTTCACAGGTGTCTTCAGACAGGTAGAAGGTGGCCCTGGAGGAATGGTGAGGTTGCTGCGGGCACCCTGCTGGCGTTGCCTCTGCAGGCACCTGCAGCTTGCTCAGCCCAGCAGCACTTGAGCACCATGAGGCTTTGTACTCTGGCAGAGCAGAAAAGAGTTAACTCCCCCTCAGCTCTCCTCTAGAAGAGAGAAGATGGAAATGTTTCATACTGTGCTATTTTTAAATCCTTCAAGAAATGCACTGCTAAGAGGAGAACGGCATAACTGACTTTTCCCAGAATCAGCTGATGAAAGTGCACAACACAGCTCCTCATGGGCAGCCCAGGAAAGGTAGAACACTCAAAATAGATTGCAAGTAGAAAGAAAAAGCAGGAAACCATTACAGATCTCTGTAGGCAACACCCCAAAGTCCATTTTAACTGTTAGCCTTTGTACTTAAGGCAATAGAGAGCAATTAGGCGAGGAGATGACTGGAAGGTTTGTTTCCCCATTGTATCCCAGAAGCGGCTCCGGCCTATTGGCAGTGAAAGGTGCCACCCTGATGTAGCATAGATCTCTATAACGAGGGTCCTTGTCAATGTGAGAGGGTCCCCAGACGCTCCTGTGGGGCGCACATTTGGGTGATGCTGGTGTCTCCACCAGCATGCTTTATAGGGTCCAGCCCGTGACTCGTGTCCTCCTAGCAGCGTGTGGCATAAATGAATGTGTGTAAATCACACTTAGAGGCAGGCACAGGTACAACAGCTCCTAATGGCTGTCGGTGAAGGGCTCTGATATGTTATGTGTAACAAAATAGTTGCAGCTGTCCTTAGGTAGCAGACTTAGAACATCTTATTTCTGAGGGCTTATTTTTTCTGTGAAGGCCGTTAAATGTAAGTTTTGTAGTGGTTATTCCTACTAAGTTCTATGTAGAATGAATTCAGACGTGAATGAATCTGAGCTACTGAGTGACCTGTGTTAGCCATGCTGTGGAGCAGGGGCTGCACGAAGGGACTCCCAGCCTTCGGTGAGATCAGACAAGCTCACAAGTGCATGAGCAACGCAAGCACACTGAAGACATGACTTGAAGTGCCTTCCTCGCTTACAAACTGCCTTGTGTAAATATTTGTGGTGAGCTGGCAGGGGACGGGTGATAATGCATGGAGAGGGGGAAATGTTTCAGTCACCGGTAGTAGCACAAACGCGCCCTTGGCACAGTGCAGCTGTTAGGAACTGCCTGAGGACTTGGTGCAGGTTATGCAGCAAGCAGCTGCTATGCACAAAGCAGCAGGTTTGTTTTGATTCCTCCCTTCCCTGCAGGGTAGCCATTAGATATAAGGAGTGTATCTACTGCAGGGCAAGTACCACAGATCGGTTAGGGATGGCAGTTGGAGATCACTAATGTGCTTTGTTCTATTTATAAAGATGGTGCTCATCCCATGAAAGGGATCGAGAAGAGTGGTGATAAAGTTCAGCCTAATGGTGATATTAGTGTGTTTGCAGAGGGTACTGCCAGAGAGTGCGAGACTCGGTGCTCCTCTTTCAGGAGGCTCATCTGTGCATAAACCAAAGTTTTCTTGTGTAGTATGTTTCTGTAGAGCATCAGGCAGGTTTGTGCAGGATGACTGGGCCTATTGCCCTGTGGATGGCAGAGCCAAGAGCTTCCAGGTCCAGCTTTGAACTCACTGCTGAGGTAATCTCCCATCCTAGGGAAGGAGCAGCGGGGACAGCTGAGAAGGAACAGATTTGGGGAGCTGTGTGTGTAGGAAAAGAGTGAGTATATCCAACTTTATTCTATAGTTTGTGTGTGCAGAAATGCAAGAAGTGGTGCAATTTACCTACCTAGAGGGAGGTTTCCACAACTGGAAATACTTAATTGAGTTATTTTCTAGTAGTACTTTAAAAGGTTATATACCCAATTAACTGTGCATTAGACCTAGCCTGAGCCCCATTTTGATATGCTCAGTGGACTGTGAGGAATTTACTGTCAGCTTAAGTGAGACAAAAAAAAGAAAGGTAGAAGTCAAATTGGTGGCAAAAGGAGATTCTGGCTCCTTGTCAAAGTGCCCACATGCTTCATTACCTTGGTTTAAAGCCAACAGACTAGCTTAACAGGGCCGTTTATTGCTCCCTCCCCTTCCACCTATGCTGAAAAGGAAGTCCTAGCCACAGATCCCCACTTTTGGCTAAGCCATACTTTTGTTGTTATGGATACATAGTGTCATTAAGTTTTGAAAAGAACTCTAACATCATCCACTCCAACCGTCCACCTATCGCCACTGTCACCCACTAAACCATATGCCTAAGTACTGCATCCGTACGATTCTTGAACACCTCCAGGGGCATCAACTCCACCACCTCCCTGGGCAGCCCATTCTAACACCTCACCACTCTTTTGGAGAAGTTTTTCCTAATATCCAACCTGAACCTTCCCTGGCACAACTTGAGGCCATGCCTTCCTTCAGACTGCCGTGCCCAGGTGCAGCATTTGCACCCAGCTGGTGAGGGACTGCCTGGGGCCTGAGCCTGGTAGCCTCCCTAATAGCACCTGTTCCTGCACCAGCTGCTGCTGCTGGGAACAGCTATGAGAAGAATTTTGCTTCAGGAAGGGAATTACCTGTGACATGACCTAAAATTCAGGTTTCCTAGAAAAATTTATTTTCAGAATGAGTGCTCGCACTCTGGCACAGGCTGCCCAGGGAGGTGGTGGAGTCACCGTCCCTGGAGGTGTTCATGTTTAGATGTGGCATAGAGGGATGGGGTCAGTGGGCATGGTGGGGGTGGGTTGATGGTTGGACTAGATGATCATAGAGGTCTTTTCCAACCTTAATGATTCTGTGGAATTATCTGCCTGTGTTACGTACAGCAAGTTTTCAGGTGAGGACAAAGGCATTCTACAGTCTGCTGTGCAGATAGATACAGCCTCAGCATTTCATTGTGGTCTCTTGCTTATCTTCTCTTATTTCTTATCTTGTCCTCAGTGTCGCTTTTTACGTGCCAGCCACAGTGGAGCCCAAACCACAATGTGCAAAGAGTTACAATAAGGGCAATGGTTGCCCTAGAACAGCACTGTTTACAAACTCCAGAACTGGGGGCGAACACACAAATGATTTTTTTATTTGGGAAAGTAAGGCCTGAAGAACAGATGGATGTTCAGACCCTTGCAGTGGGGGCAGGTGGAGCAGGACACAGAGGTGACTCTGCTCTCCTCACCTATTTCCCTTCAGTTTCAGCAGGGATTCCTGGCAGCTGCGAGCAACTGCTTCGGATTTTCCAAAGCACTGTGAAAGAATGTGATGATGTAGCTTTATTATTTTTAGCCTGTTTTGCTGAGCGAGTTATGCTTACACAACTATGTCTCTGCAGCCCTCACTGCCCTGCACACACATGCACACATGGTAGCCTCCACATCCATAAGCCAATCTGAAACAAATTTGGCAGGGAGCACAGGACATTGTGTGGGTTCAGACATGTGGGTAGACCAGAGACATGCTGGTGAAATGTCAGCAGCAGCTCAGCTTCAGCTGCTCTAGGAGGTGGCCCCACACTGCCCTTGCAGGCATGAAGACAGAAGGGTGTGTAAGGGTCAGGGATGGGACACTGAGGAAGGCTGCAGGGTGTAGGAAGCAAATCTGTGTTGGACTGGGCTCCAGCAATGCTGACACAGAGGGAGCTTCCTGATTTGTCTGAGGGCAGTTGATGCCCTTAATACAGGTCTATAGAGGTTTGGCTGGAGCTGCTCTCAGTGGGAATTGATTTTGCTTGACTGAATTAAGGAAACACTGGTGGGACTTGCTCTGGCACATTTGCAGTCTATGTTTCTAGCACAGACAGGACAAAGAATAACCTGAACTGGGGGAAAAACAAGCATGTGGTCAGTTTTTCTATCTGTGGGAAGCAAGCTTGAAAATGTAAAAGAAAATGCAAAGGCTTAGAGTCCTAGGCTGTATCTCCCAGGTGAAGCTGGCCCTCTTAATGTGCAGAGAATACCAAAGCTGTGAGATGTTAAAACACACACAAAGCCCCATTGGGGTGAGAAGTAATTTGCACAGTAATTGCAAAAGCGGATAAGCGTGTGTGTGCCTGCTGCCTTGCTGGGACTTGTGCAACATGGCACGATAGCTGCCTGCAGCCACCTTTCTGCTTATGTCAGGAATGTCCCAAAATCCAAGGTCAGGAGAGGTCCCCACAGTCCCCTCGGCTCTTCCACAGATGAGAATGGCAACTGCTCTGTGGGGTTTGCGGGGGGCTGGTGGTGGCCATGTTTCACAAGGAGAGAGAACCCTCTTGAGAGCTTGTCTCCAGTTTGAGTATTTTCAGAGGGGAGCTGTAGGAAAGAAGGGGACCGACTCTTTAGCAGGGTCTGCTGTGATAGAACAAGGGGAAATGGTTTCAACTAAAAGAGGGGAGATTTAGATTGGTCATAAGGAAGACTTTTACAGTGAGGGTGGTGATGTATTGGTGCAGGTTGTCCAGAAGGTGGTGGATGCCCCATCCCTGGAGACATGCAGGGTCAGGCTCGTGGGACTCTGAGCACCCTAATCTAGCTGTGGGTGTCCCAGTTCATTGCAGGGGAGTCGGGCTGGATGGCCTTTAAGGATCCCTTTCAATTCAAGCAGTTGTATGATTCTAAGAGGAGGAGCAGAGACGTAATAGTTGGAGGTGGGAGTTCAACTCTGTTCTCACACCCCAAGCCCTCTGTAATGTAAGGCCAGCCTATAAAGCAGAGGCACTGCCATTACATGCCTAATATTAGACATAAACACTTAACATCTGCCTGAAGAGTGGTGGTTGTTAGACATAAGATTTGCTGTGTACAAAGGATGAAGAGATAGCTAGGTTCAAAGGGCATGTGATGAGTTCATGAGATAAATTGTTCAGTGTGACTACACACAGTATGCAGCATTGATTTATTAACCCAAGTAACCAATGTCATTGTTTTTTTTTTCCCCCTTGGGCTCAATGAGAGGATATTTCTTTGATAATATTGGGTACAAGGTGATACTTAAAGGCAGAGCCATGGCCAGTACTACATCAGATTGGATGGTGGCATTAAAGCTAGCTTGAGTATGTATTGTGTTGTTCTTTTTTTTTCTATTTTCTAAGTCAGTCACTTTTTCTGGTTACTGTGGCCAATAGCCAATCTTTCAACAATTAGAACATTATTTTGCTTCATCAGACATAAAGCTTAGAGGAAATTCAATTCCATTCAAAGCACTGTAGTGAAGAGAAAGAGATCCTGCCCCAAAACCAGAGTGCTGCTGACTGCCAGGAGACCGGCGCTGCTGTGGGGTCAGCAAGCATGTGAGAGCAGCACTCAGATCAAGCTCTTCTCCGAGTAGTAACCTTTCATTTTGAAAGTCTTGGTGTGCCTCTCTTGAAGGCTCTGATCTCTGTTGTTGAAGTTGCTGACAATTTTCAGAATCTATTATTTTTTGGCTGCTTCCAAAAGCATATAATCCATTTTTTCTTCCAGTTTTTGGCTGCACCAGCTTTATATAATTGTGCTCCCATGAATGTATTACAGTTGACTTTTATAGTTCTGAGAAACTAATAATCAAAGACAAATGTAAAATTACTAAGATATCAGCTCAGTTATTTTTAAACTAAGGCAAGCATCTATGTGAGAAATGTACTTGAGAACATTCAACTCATTCTGACATGGAGATTTTACAGTGGATAGGACGAAAACCCTATCAGAAGTCTATTGACAATGACACCTTGGTAGCATAAAGCTTAAGTGGTGTTTCTCAGAAGCTAAGTGGAGTTCAAAGGCAGCCCTTTATGCATTCAAATGACAAAATCTTATACAAAAATATTTAGAAAACCAATCAGAATAAATCAAATCCTCTTTTCCCACCATGAGTGCAAAATATAATGTCTCTTTTATATTTAGCCCATTTAGATGGTAAAGTGCCAACCACTGGACAATGCTGTTCCAAGGAAGACAAAATACAAGCCACTTAAGTAAAAAACAAGCAGGTAATCAATGACTCAGGCAGATAAAATCAAGGCATTAACTAGAAGTACAATAGCTCATAAAGCCATAAACCACCATGAAGATTTGTTTCTAACCATTGTAGAAGGTGATAAAGGCTGAGAGCTGACATATGTGCCTCCTGCTATCATTGCTTTGCAAAAGGGCCAATTCCCAAAGTAGCCTGGAAAGGGCTGTGCGAATGGGATCTCTTCAGGCAGTGGGAGGAATTGTGGTGAGGAGAGCTGTGGAGGAGCTTCTCCTCCATCTGCTGCACCAAACAGAAGAAGCCACGTGTTCCAGCTGAGCCATACCCTAGCACAAACCAAAGGCAAGCTGTGACTGCTGGCTGGGAGCAACTCTGAGTTGCACATCTAAAACTACCATCTTTTAGTGTGCATAGAAAAGGTGACAGAAAAAGCATGTTCTTCTTGCCCTGGTTGGTCCACCTGCTCCCATGCACTGTTGAGGCAGCACAGCCAGATCCAGAGACACCATTCCTGGCAGTGAAGTGTCACCTCTGACAGTTCCTGGGGCAAGTCTTTTGAAGAAGAGTTCAGCTTCCTTTTGCTGGGGAAAAGGGACATATTTCTTACTAATGTGGTATCTTCACTGGAATGCTTCAACTATGTTTGAACGTAAAATGAGAAAATCTCCACCTGCTCCCACCTCTATCTCCTAGAGAACAGGTTTGGCTCCCTTTCCCCTCTCTTACAGAAAATGCATAATTATAATCCCATCAGTAAAGGAGTAGGCTCATTACCTAGCTGCATAACGAAGTACATTAGCAGGACAGATGGACAGCTGGCAGTAGAGGCTGAAACAGGCTAAAATCCAAAGTACTTTGAAATATGCCCTTGGGTTTTCCCCAAAGTGTATTTATTTTCTGAACATTCAGAAGTCCACAGGGAGCTTGGCTGCATCCAGAAGGTGTCATTGCTCTGGGCACAGCGGCCCCAACTGCTGCTTTGGTTCAGCAGCACTTGCAAGATAACACCATTTCTTGTCCTGCTGCCAATGGTGCCTGAAGGTTGCATCACCATCAGTACCCTTGCTGGGGCACTTCATCTTCCCTATGCTACAGTGGTCCTGGAGCCGACTGGCAGGGAACCCCTAGGCCAGCTGTCCTCTGAAAAAAGCTTCCTTAACGTGGTCTTGTGGCCCTTAGACCTCCAAATAGTATTTTAATATATAATTTTTTTCTTAAGTGTTCTGGCAATTATCTGTGTTGTTATCAAGAGAAAAGGGATGTCAGCACTGACAGGCAGCGCAGGGCTGGCACAGACCTGGGAGTTGAATCTTGTCATCCTACAGACAGCCTACACAGCCTACAGCCTCTTTCTTGCTCTGATTATTTTGTTTTCCTGTAGCATGCAGCAATTTACTTGTAGCCTTCAAGGCACGCGAATCATCGTTCCTCGTCCCCTTAATCACTATATAGTGATGTTTCCTGTCATACTGCTGTTTGACTACACAGAAGGTGCCTTGTACAGAGATGTGAGGCATCCTGCACTGCCTACAGGTTCAAGATGAGCTGACTCAGCACAGCCAGCCTTCTGCACTGCACATGGTAAGAGGGTGTCTTCTGCTAGAAAAAGCTGTCTTGAATAGAAACTGTCCTGTTGAATCATAGAATAATAGAAGTTTGAATTGGAAGGGACCCTTAAAGGCCATCCAGCCCAACTCCTCTGCGGTGAACAGGGACACCCATAGTGAGATCAGGGTGCTCAAAGCCCCTCCAGTCTGACCTTGAGGGTCTCCAGGGATGGGGCGTCCACCACACCTTTGGGTAACCTATGCCAGTACTTCACCAGTACTTCACCAGTACTTCACCACCCTCACTGTAAAAATCTTCCTTATGACCAATCTATATCTCCCCTCTTTCAGTTTGAAACCATTTCCCCTTGTCCTGTCAGAATAGACCCTGCTGAAGACTCTGTCCCCTTCTTTCTTACAGCCCCATTTAGGTACTGAAAGGCTGCTTTCAGGTCTCCCTGAAGCCTTCTCTTCTCCAGGCTGCACAGCCATATGGTACCTCACCTATTTCTCACTGAAGCACACCCCCTTGAGGGCTGGTGGTGGACAACCCCAGTGCCATCACCTAGTTCCTTTACCATTATTTGTCCGCATGGCTTCTCAAATGTAAGTTCCTTTATTTCTTACTTCAAAAATGTTTCTTTTCATAGTGTTAACTTGATTTAGAGCACAGGCGTTTCCCTACTTTAGCTGCCGTCTGCATGTATACAACTCTTTTGTAGCTTGAATTAATCGGCTTATGTGGCCAAGTGGGCATATTGTGCTGCTTCATGGAGTGGCTGCAGGCTCCTTCTGCAGACCACCCATGGTCATCCATGGACTTCCCAGACAAGTTTCCAGTAAGGAGGAGTAATTTATTCCACAGTACTATTAAGCATCCTTACTGTGCATCTCAGCCTACTATGCAACTGAGGTTTGTGCTAGCTGCAGTCCTGGTGTCACACAAAGGTAGGCACAGGGCTCGTGGTGACCGCACAGTGCTTCTGCTGTCAGGGGTGCCAGACTGAAGGTCTGTGATGTGACCGTAACAACTCCCAGTCCACCGGGAGGACTTTGCATAGATACAGCAGCCAAGAGCAGGAATATCTCCATGACAGGTTTGTGTTACGTAACTGACTTGAGAAAGAATAAGAAAACAATAAGGAAATTAATAAGAGTGCAGCACTTTATTTGTCAAAATAAGCCTACAGAAATACTGAGTAAAATGAAGTACTTGGTCTTGGAATTTGAAGGAGTGTCTAGGGCACTTGCTCCTCTGCCAAGTGTTTGGATGAAATCCTGAAATAATATAACCAGAAAAAAATGAGAAACTCTGTTTTCCTCGAGGGGGTGGAATCAGAGCAATTAGCCTGCCAGAGGCAATGCTCTTCATTACAATGAGTGTTTGCTGTTCCTGAGTGAGGTACTGGCGGCGAGTACTTTGCAGGAGACAAAGATGAATTATCTAGAAGAAACAGCAGATGTTGGAGCTTATTAGAGAGGAGAGGGGTCTAATATTTTTATCTCCAGCTGGTTTTCTGCTGGTCTGTGAGTAAAGCAGCTAACAATTCAGTGCCACACTACCTAGTCCAAAGACAGATTAGACACATTTCCCTGTAGTTGTGCATAACATGGGATTCAAATGTCAGAAGGACAAGGGAATGACTCAGGGTGGTTTTTTCCCCACTTTCTTTGTTTTGATCTGTTTATGAAGCAGTTGTCTGTGTTCCAGTCTGCTTGTATTGAACATGCTGATAGCAAGTTAAAAATAATTTTGGAGGAGGGTTTTACAGAAGTATCTGAAACAAAACATACAGAAATGTCACTGTAAAATGGCAGTAATTGTGTGGTGCTTTGTTAGCTGGAAATGGACAGGCTGCAATGAAGAACTGACTGCAGTTCATGTATTTTTTTTTTAAATATTGCTTGTTTGTAAGATAGAGAATATATTGATTCTTCATTCTGACTTCGATACAAAAGTTTGCATTTTCCTCTTTTTCAGGCAAACCTGCCCCAGAACAACATTTGTTAACAATAACCTTCATGACTGCCTCTTTTTTTTGGGGGTGGGGAGGGGGGTGAGGGGAGTCCAACCTCTTTGGTATCACAGAAGGATTGATATAACTTACAACACAGATCACATATCAGGAATGAAAACTGAAATTCTCTTGCTTTTCCTTAAGAAAGGAAAATTTACTCTTGAAATATTGCCAAATGATACTTTCAGAACCGCTCACATAGTTCAGATGCCAAAGTCACACTGAAAGTCGGTGAGGCTCAAGATTTTAACTCATGCTGTAAATGTGATTTGAAGGCTTTGAGGCTGAAGCCTCTGTCCCTGCAGAGGATCTGGACAAGGCTCCCTTACCTTTCAGGTTCTGGGCTGATTGGTAGGACCAAGAGGTGGGAGAGAAGTCACGGAGGGCTCCTGCCATCTACAGATATGCTGATCATAAATAAGTTTTGGAGATGACTGGATCCATTTTTACAGAGAAGGTTTCTCTTGTTAAGATCTGTCTGAAGATGTTGCTTGGTGGTTTTCCTTAATGTGGTTCTGCAGAGAACTGCCTTGTTGAGCCCTTTACCTTAGGTGTGTTGTTTCCAGGATCGTCTGAATTTGGAGAAGAGTGAAGATGAAGCACAGTGGCTCAGAAAGCACAGAACACAGTGCTTCTCATTTTAAGAGTCAATTAAAGATTGCTGTGACTAGCAATACCATGTCTACGGGGAGCTAATTACTTATACAACTGGTAAAATACCATGACAACAATAAAGGATATTTTATAGACAAGGAACGCCGACAAGCTCCTGCCCTGAAGTGTGCAGCTGGAGGGCCCAGCCTGTACCCTCCTAAGTCAGCAGAATGTCTCCAGTGAACAACAGCAACTTGGGACCTGCATTTCTGCTGTTAAGGTGATTAGTAAGTGAACACTAATAAAATATACAGAGTAGAGAGGTGTGAGCTGGTGAGGATACACTGCAGCTGTACAGCCTGTAAGGCTGGCTGCTGCCTCACCAGCAGAGCATTGGGCCCAGGGGCTTGCTGATTCACTCTTTCCTGTTTTTCATTTTGCTCCTACATGGAGATCGTGGTGTTGTCTCCAAGCCTCTACGAGGGCATCTGCTTTGGTGTTCTTTTTTTGCCTTCTCACCAATACCCCCAAAGGACTTCCACTTATTTCCACTTCTGTGCAGCAACATCAGCAGAGAGGCACTAATCTGTTTGCTGGAAGCATATTTTTGTGGTGAGAGTGGCATGTCTTCCTCTGAGACCTTTCAAAAAGCCCCACCTTGTATAATTGCAGGATTTCAGCTGAGGTCTGGCTGCTTGCAGATCCCTTTTTTTATGCAGTAACCTAATACCAATTACATCTTCTCCTAACTATAAAGGCCTCGATTTTTAATTTTTAATTCATGTAATTTTTCCTCTGAGAGACCAGTTAAGGCATCTTTAAAATCTATAACTGTAGTTATTAGTTGGAAAATAATTCAAAATGAATTTCTGCAAGGCAAAAACTTAAATGACAGTGACTGGCAGTAAAACATCCAACTTCATGACATCTGTCCCTTTTGGCGACAGTACCAGTGGGTCTGGATAGCTGTGGTACCAGCCTCTGATACTGGCTGAAGATGCTGTTTGAAGGCGTAAACCTGGCCATTTTCAATAACCTGCTCTCCTTTGAATTTTCCCAGAAGTCCCAGTTATTAATCAGAGTGCTTTATCTATCTATCTAATAGTGTTATTGTATTCTTTGTATCTGTTGTAGTAGTTTGCATGGAAATAAATAGGAGGCATTACTTTTGGACCAATCTGCATGTTATTGCAGAGCAGTCCCTTTGGCCTTCATTCCATTCCTCTTCCTGGTGGGACTGAAGCATCTGAATGGTATATGGAGTATGTGTATCACTGTGTGCCAGAACAGATAGTGCAGAGCTGCAGCTGATGGCCTATCAAAACAGCACAAAATTCCCTGAGAGATCTACCAGAAGTATATGGATGCCTCTGCAGATTGAATTAGCCATTAATTCTGGTAGCTGTTAATTCTGCTGTTTTTCAAATGGTGTAAATAAGACAAAAATAAGCTTGAAAATCTGCCTTTTTTTTTCTTTTTTTTCTTTTTTTCTTCCCAGTATTACAGAAAAATTACGCACTCTCCATATGGATGCAAGATTGCTGGACACCCCGTTTGAAATGAGGAATTTCTGGTCTTTGAGCCCTGGACCGCAGCCACTCTCTGCAGCTCTCTCTTCCTCCATACTCCTCTGGGCAGCACAAGAGATCCAGAGAAAGAAACACACTGTGGAGCCTGGAACCCCAGCTGTGAGCTCCTGTTTGTGAACATCAGCTGGGAATCTGCTTCAAATCAATACCAACTTATTTTTCTTCTACAGATGATCCTCCAAAAAGGTAGCAGCCAGAAGCAGAACTTGTGGCAGTCTCACTTGGCTGAAAACTTGCCTTGTAGGTCTCAGGAGGGAGGCTCAGAACTGCTAGACAGAAAGTTATTGCAAAAACCACACAGTTTTCCTGGCCCACTCCAATGGATTTTTCCACCAAAGAAAGGCATGTGTTGGCCTCGTAGCAGGAACTTGAGGCTCTGTGTGCCTGACAAAGAGCTCTACATTCAGCCTGCCCTGCCTTCCCTCTGCACTGAGGGGTGAGTTTCTCCCAAGTTCTCCACAGCTCAGGTGAGATGGGCACAGCCTCACAGACTGTGAGGTGCTGGTGTGCTTGTGGGGTCACGTAGGATGTGACACCCAGGTTTTACATCCCAAGTGAATATAATGCCTCTCTTTTGCATGCTCCAAAGGATGGCTGGAGTTCCTCCTGGACTGGACTCTGCTTGGCAATGTTAGGGACTGGTGACCATGACATGAACATGACATCCCATATATAAGTAGTTGTTCACAGTGAGAATATGCACTAGCATCATGAAGCCCCTTTGGCTTTGGAGCATGACATTTATGCTGCATAAGTAAGGCAGGTATTCTGTGTTATGTGTTCAACTCTACATAGTAGCATGTGTCTTAAAGCTACTATTTCACACTGCTGATAGACCTCCATAAAAGATTGGATGCAATTATTACAGTGGAGCAATTTTTGGTGGAGCTCTTTGTTTTCTCATAGGCTAGGAAGGATCAGCACTTTACTGTTTAACCTGTGTTTAATCATAGAATCATTCAGGTTAGAAAAGACCTGTAAGGTCCTCTAGTCCAGTCATCAGCCCATCACCATGCTGACTAACCACATCCCTTAGCGACACATTTACACATTTCTTCAACACATCCAGAAATGGTGATTCCACCACTTCCCTGTGCAGCCTATTCCAGTGCCCCATCACTCTAACCCAGAACCTCCCCTGGTGCAGACTAAGGCCGTTCCCTCTTGTCCTATTTCTGTTATCTGGGAGAAGGGCCAACCCCCCCTCACTACAACCTTCTTTCAGGTAGTTGAAGAGAGTTCTCCTGAGCCTCCTCTTCTACAGGCTAAACACCCCCAGGTCCCAGTGCCTATACTGTTTCATGCTTATAGTCTTTCCATACATAGATCTGTTTCTTTGTTCTTTTCACCCTCTTGTTTGTTGGCTGCCGTGCTTCTCTTAGGCATTTATAAATATGTGTAAATATATGTTACACCAAGCCTCTCTATCATGTTCTTTTCTTGTCTTCTGTCACCTTATGAGATGTATACAAGTTTTCCATCGTCCACAGTGCTGTGAGAACCAGAGTGAGCAGCTTCAGAAGTCAGGGACAGCTGAAGGAAGACAACCATATGAAAAAGAAATCATATGAAAGAGCATATAATTCAGGAAAGGGCCACCAGTTGTGTTGGAGCTTAAGGCTGGAAGTTAGCTTTCCAGTAAAAACAGTGGAGAGAATTAACCAGAAATTGAACTCAAGCCTCTGTTTTTCATAATTAAAATCAACTCTTCCTAGTTTCAGGCTTTTCAACCAGCACTTAATCAAAGGAAGAACCTTCTTGCATCCTCTCTTTTCTCATTCAAGTTGAGCGCTCCATGTTGACCACAAACTATTACTGTCACAGTGATTTACCTTTCTGGCATTAGTTATGGCCTTTGCATCCATTTCCAGCTCGCTGGGCGGTGAGTTTAGCCTTCCGGCGTTGAGGGAACAGTCCAGTGAACATGAGTCTCAGAGGTGGCAAATACAAACATTGAAGGCAAAAGAATGAGAAGCTTTGAAAAGGGAGAGGGATTCTCTACTTTTAGTTTCTGGGTATAAGCTTTTAGAGTTCACATTATCTAGTCTATCTTCTCAACTCTGAGGGCAAGAAGTACAGGTTTTGTGCTCCATCCAAATAAAATGATGTTATTCCAGTAACCTTAGCATGATGTTGGTTAGCAAATCTGAAACAAAGCACAGTGCCTGTTTTCTCTCTGATCCTCTACTTCCTTCCCAGTGTCTATAACCTTTATTTTGTAAGTGCCCACAACTATTTAATTACCATCCTACAGCTGAGCAACAGTGATGTGCAAATGGTGTGGGCACCTGGATGCCTAGTTTTGGAGGCACACCTGTGTTGGATGGAAGCTGCAGCTGGCAGCCAGGATCAGCCTATCGTGGAGCACCCTGTGCTGCCTGCAGCTGGTGGGCATTGCACAGCCAGATCTCCCATCCTGGCACCAATGTCATGCTCCCAAGGCTGACCTTAGTGTGAGCCCATTGATTGCTGCACTGTGCCAGCACAGAGTTGAGCTCCAGTGGCTTGTGGGCGGCAGCACAGCCAAGAGCCTGCAGATTTGATTGCAAATATCATCCACGTGGACAATTTCAGTTACTTGTGAACTCTACCATGACTGTATATTATTGAATCCATATTTCAAGAGCACTTTAATCTTGAGCTCTGTCCTGCTGGAGTGTGGGCAGCACTCCTGTGTCCCACATCCTCTGCTGGACTTTGCAATCCATCTCTCTCTGGCTCATTCCTTTTCACTACAGCCTTGTCTTATTTGACCCTAGCTTTACTTTTATCATCACCTTTCTTCACCTTATCTCCATTTTGAAAAGTAAATGTTATCTGCTTTCAAAACCTTCACATTCCTCAGAACAGAATCTCCACACTCATTCTCATAATCAGAGCATAAAGATCCACATGGGGACTAAGAAAAACAGGGAGCTTATTGGCTGAGAGCATTGTGTATGCTGCTACACTTAGGTGTTGTCTCTTACCTTGAAAGATACACTATAAATAATGTGCAAGAAACAAGAAAATAGGAAGGAAGGATGTAGTTTTTTTGTACATTTAGTCAAAAATACTCTGCAGAATTAACTACTTCAGATGGTTAGAAAAGCTGACACAATTTGACATCTGTGGATTTTTTCCCCTTCATATTAACAGAGATAGCAGTGATTGGCCAGGCTAAGCCCAGCCATGTGCGTGTCAACTAAATGCAGAACAGTTGTTATCTCTTGATATTTGCTGAGGAGAGGCTTTCTGAATTCCTACAAAAAGATGCTGACACAAATGTAGCATGCATGATAGCAAGTTCAAAGAATACGACATCGTGCCCATGTCCCATATGCAGGGACTTGCCATTGACTTGCTTTTTAATTTGGCAATTTGAGTCACTAAAGAAAAAGTCACTTTTTCTCCTTTTGGTAAAGAGATTTGGGATCTCTACTTCCTACCCATAAAGTGCATTATTGTGAAACTGTTCCCTTAATTGCCCTTTCCACAGGCAGACGTTGGCCTTTTACCAAAGGCATATTGTATTTGCATTGATCACACTGCTGCCTATATGACCTTGTCATTAGGAAAACATGAAACATAAAATATGAGTTACTTGGACTCCTTCTTCTAGCATTATTCATTGCTTTACTTTCTGATCTCTGAAAGATATTGCAGAGCCAGCAGGAGGTCTGTTTGAGACCTGCTGACACTATGGAATTCGTGGTACTTTAATTATCCAAATGATCTAAACAAAAGAAGTTAACAACTGAGTAGCGTGTGATTGATTATTAGCTGCAAACTGTAAAAATAAATTTGGCAGCTGGAGCAGTGACACGAAACTTTGGTGGTTGCTCCTGCAGTCTCCTTCCACCACCATCCTGGGCAGAACATGAGACTGGATGTGCCGGATGTAAATTAGGCTGGAAACATTCATAGAAGATTGTTGTTATATGCATGAGCAACTTTTTTTTCCCCACAGCTTTGCTGTAATGAACAATTCAGTCAATGTGATGGGCATCCTCAGCTGTCTTCACACCAGCATCCAGCCAGTAACTGGGATGCTTCTGGGACCAGGAAAGGAAGACCAATATAAGATCATGGGAGGATCAGGATGGAGGGTAGCCTGGAGAATATGTAGAGCCATAGACTAGAGCTAACAATCAGAGTACTCTGTGAATAACATAACTCTGTGCCTGCCCTTTCCCAAGCACTCTCAGCATCCTTTACTAGCCCTGAGATACTGGATTTTATCTACCTGACCACTTCTAATGTCTCTGTTCTTTCCCCCTTCACTCTACTACCAGGACTGCTCCTAGGAGCCAGGTCAGGGATGTTGGTTGATCTTTGCAAGGGAACGTGAGACCAAACATATTGATGCAGTTTAATAAAACGTTCTTTTCTTTCTGGAAAGCATGATTAAGGAAGCCAAACTGAGCTATGACTTGAGTGCCTGCTGTGATTTTCTTCAGACCTGGAATATGCAAAATATCCTCTCCAAAACCACAAGAAAGTGCCATAATACAGCACTTGCAACAACCCCAAGTGACAGGGGTTGGTTGCGAGTGTTATTTGTGTATCTTTAGCACATAAAGAACACGATTGTCAAAATCTGCAGTGTTGCCAATACATACAACTTTCAGCTCATCTTGCAGTACTGAGTATTTTCATTAGCCAGTATTACTACAACTGACTTCTTAGAAGAAGCTTCACTTCCTGAAAATAGAAGCTAATGGGTGGTCATGAAAACTGAATTAAGGGAGAAGAAAGAAAGGAAAGGGAGGAAAGAGGAATCTAAAGCTGACTTGGCACAGATAATAAGTACTGGGAGCTAGGAAGACAGAGCTGACAAGAAGCCAAGATGTGAGTTGGAGTTCATGTTGCTTAGGAGAGGCAGCTAAGGGACTGGCTGAGATGAGTAATGAAATTATACAAGGTGCCCTGGGTGGGAAACTGGAAATTAGCCAAATCATGGGGAGAAGGTGACCACAGGAACACAGGTAAGGTCAGCAGGAGTTCTGGTTGAGGAGGTAAGGAGGAAGAAGACAGAAAGCAAGGATAACCTGGAAAGAAGGAACAGAAGGTGGAAGCAGGGCAGGAGAATATTTCTGTGAGCCATCACCTTCCTCAGAAGGTCCACCTGCACCTTGGGAAAGACTTCCGAGCACCTTCACTGCTCCACATTTCAAGGCTGATTCTGCAGTTTGGTCCAGGTGGCAGAGATCTGCATTGGGGACCTTAGTCTCCCAGATGATGTGCGTTCAATTTAATGCCACGACAGGGAATTTCTGTTTTTATAATCTGGATAATTATATGTTACAATCTCTCCCTCTTCTCCCAGGAGATTTCAGTCAGGCCTTCCAAAGCTGGCAATGCCAGGATTAAGGCTGCCTGAATGCACATGTTAAAAGGCCACTGTTAATTTGATGATCACACACCACTCCACGGGACCTTGCCTCACCCAGGTCTCAAGATGGATGGTGTGCACTTAATGAGCAGCTGCTTGGTATTTTTCGCTCTGTTGTTCAGAGTGTGTCTCCATGCTTTATTGACTGCATACTATCCACGCTGAAGACAATTACTTTCCTCATGAGTTCTTCTGTGCTGCTTATCACTATAGTAACTGCCTGCTTCACAAATACTAACTGATCTGTTCTCTCACTTCCCCTCTGAGAGAGCAGGCCCCTACCTGTATTCATGACTGAGGAGCTGAGGAACGAAGAGCAGGAGCTGATGAGAAGTCACCGAGTTCAAGCGTCCAGACACAGTGGGACTTCCCATCTCACAGTGCTGGGGGAAGTGCAATACCTGCAAGCCCCAGCTCCTGCTTATCCCACCCTTACTTCTACACCAGCTGTTGTGAGCATAGAGCCCCAGGTCAGGCACCTGCCAAACAGTGTGCACAGAATGCTGGCTGGCTCTGAAAAGCCTCACATCACCCACAGCATCTATGTCCTGCTCCTGCAGCCTGACATGCACCTGCCCCCAGCCATGCCACCAGCTGGTCCCATGCCTCACGCACCGTGTAGCACCCGGTGCTCTGCCGAGGACTGCAGGGGCAAGGAAGAAGCAGCTGATGAAATGGTACAGTGAACTTAAAACATTGCCAAATAAATGTCGCAAACCACAAAACAAGTCCATTAGGTATGTATTAACACCTGATTACTCTGCTTGCCTGCAGGTTTGTCTTTTTCCTCTTCTCAATTATGTGTTTTTTAACTATTTTGTGTTAAGGCTGGAACTGCCATTTTCTGTGTAATTGCAAAACACTCTGCATATGCACCAAAGGATTCAAAGAGCCCGTAAGATAGGGAAATACCACCATGGGAGGAAAATGAAAGTGCAGGGTCTTATTTAAATAAGCAAAAAAAGGAGAAAAGGATTACAATGATTGCACATGTCCAATTTGTACAGGTAAATAGGCTACCTGTGAGCAGACAACACTGTTCCTGTGACAGGTTGTGCACACAGCTGGGCAGAGGAATGGGCTTCTTGGGTGCAGATGTGCAGAAAGCGTAAATGATTTTGCACATACTAGTTTTGGAAAATATAGATACATGTGATTCAATCAAAGTAATGTTGGAAATCAATCAATCTTCTCACCTAATCAGTGTAACAAAGAAAAAATTGTTTCCCTAAAATAGCAAGCAAATAATTTGTGTGAGATACAATGCCTTAAATTTTGCTGAGAGTCTGTAAGTTCACTAAGCACCGATGTTTTCTCACTTAATTAGTCTCCTTAGGGAGCTACATTGCAGGTGTTTTTCATTATTTTCAGCAGAAGTTTAGCAATTTCTCTTCACGTTGCCTCCTCTCAGGACAAATCTCTGCTTTCCAGCTGGGGGATCGTTTTGCTTCTAAATCGTTTCTCCCTTTATCTCTCCCACATCATTGAAGTGAAAGGCCCTTCCTCTTGTCTGATCCTCCACATGCATCTTCCTCGAGTAGAAAAGGCAATTGTAGGCTGAGGAAGCAGTGCCACTGCCTGAAATCTCATCTACTTGGATGCTTTCCACAAGGACAAAACAGCAAAGGATTTTTTATTTTTTGATCATCAGTAATAGCACAGTCCTGGCCAGATGCAAGGAGAAATAGGAGTGTCCCGCCAGAAGGCTTGATGGAACTCCTGAAAGATTATATTAAGCTGTTTTCAAGGGCTTATGTTTTAATTTAGAAAGTCAGACACTCACATGCCCAGCTGCCCCCTACTCATGCAGTGCAAAGTGGGTTGGATTACTTTATGTGTGCCAAAATGGGAGCGATCTATTTGCTACAGAAAATATTTGGGGATGTAGTTACACAGAGCACAGTTGCAAGTTTTCCATGGGATGTGTGGAGCATGTTCAGCTTTGACTACTGCTATTACAGTCCTGCCCTCAGGGTAGGTCTCAGATACTCATTTTGTGCTGCCATTATTCTACTTCAAGGGTACCCTATTTGAATGCTTTACAACAAGTTTCAATGTAGAAAATGAGGAGAAAGGAAGAGTTACAGAGTGAGTTGTAAGAAATGAATACCTTCCATTGACTTACCTAGAGGTTAGGTGCCCCTGAGGATGCTGCTCCATGCCCCATGTTTCCAGGCACCCAAACAATCTCAAATAACGGACCTCTTGAAACTATGGGGAGCAGCAAGAAGAGTCGTGGTGAATGCAGTGCATGAGCATAACCCTGTCTCTCCAGCCTGGGAAATTTTTGACATCTTTCCCAAGGCAGGTGAAGCTCCTGCAAGGCTGTAGGCAGGTGCGCGTGACACCAATACAATAGCTGTAGGCTCACTGCTGGCGGTGTTAGCTTTTCTTCCTGGCAGGGACAAAAGAAGCAGCTCTGCTCAGTAAACTCCCCTGTGGCAGGAGGAAATAGCTATACTGCAAGGGCACTTACATCCATGCTTTTGCAATCATGGCATGTGTCCCTGTTGCAAAGAAAAGAAATGGTGGGAAAGCTTAATATAAGCCCTTCTTTGCCTGCTGGGGAAGGTGCTGGGCGGCCTCAGCCCAAAAGATAAAGATAGACCCTGACTTACAGATAGAGACTCGGATCCAAAGACATACATTATACTGGTAAATGTTTGATAGCTGCTTTGTCCACACTGTTACAATACATTAGCTGCTAATGCCCTTTCTGCATGTGAAGGTCTCTTTAAAAGCACGTAGACAACGTTCAGGGAATTTCCGTATGTGTTTTCTTGGTTGTCTTATGGTAAAGGCATTGGGAAAACCTGGGGTCTTTCCTGTATGTTACGTGGGAAATTTGAAGGCTGAATACAACATAGGCAGTGTATGTATGTTCAGATGTGTATAAATTAAGGTCCATGGGTTTATGTACACATTAAATATATATTAACTTAATTAGTAACAGAGCAGCAAGATTCACGTCATTTTTTTGAGATCTACTTTATGGGATTTATTTATGACTGCAGCAGCAGCCAGTCTACAGCAGCTAGCTTCCAGTGCAGCCAAATGAGTCATTTCCACCTACACTAACACATGTCAAAATGGCTCCTACTGTGTGTCTACCTAATGGAAATAAACAGAAAATAGTTATATCTCAACTTCTGCAGCTTCTTCTACCTGAACATCTTACAGCACTGTAGGTAGACATCCCAGCTCTGATGATAAGAGACTCGAGCAGTCAAATATTTCAACACAGTGAAATATACCATATATGTCTTCAGGTGAGGAAAGCAAGGCACAACGTAGTTCATTTGGCTCTAGTCTCATAGCAACCCTGCAAAGAGTAAAACCGGTTACCCTCTGCTCCCATAGCAATATTATCTACCCATAGGACAGTATTGCCAGGAAAACCCAGAAATATATACTTTTTTGCTTTATTTCCAGATGGAAGTGGCACAATGGAGGATTTTTCCCTTCTGTTGCTTAGCTACCCCATGACCTTTGGACAGTCTCCTCTTGCTGAGAGCATGCATTTCCCTGCAGCTGCGGGATGTGGATGTGCCTCAGACCTCCCCTTCCAGCAGGATTCCACCAGCTGCCCTGCCCACACTGTTTGTTTCTCTTCCATCCCGCTGAAAGAAATTTTGTTATTTTGCCTCTGGCATATATCAAAGAGTGCCAGAAAGAACGCAGAAAAAGCCTTCAAGATCAACATATACTTTATTGATTTGTTGTTTTACCTTACAGCTCATTGTTAATTAAACCTAGCCCACCAATTGCTGTGAGTCTTCTTCTCTGGACTTCCCCACAACCTGCAGATCAGTGGGATTTCCTGCTTAAAGCATCTAAAATTTGAGCAGTTGAAACTGGGAACAAATAGGGATCCGAACATGGCAATTTGAATGGGCTCGGTCTGTGACCTTGCTGCTACTAAAAACTGGCATGAGGAAGTTACTGGATGAGGGGGAAAAAAAGCTTTAATTGAGGCACTTGGCAATGTGACTTTCAGTCCAACGATATTGTGGTGTGTCATACCACTACTTCTATGGTTCGAGCCCTAAACCTACCCTCAGCTTTAACTCCTAAAACACAGGCAGCCAGAATAATCAGAACCTATTAGCTTTTTCTGGTCGCTTTAGTTGGAATAGAAGCATCCCTTTGTGTTCACTGTATGGTAACTGTTGAGTCATGGCCTGAACCACTGATTGAGCACCTGGGGAAAGGACCCAGCCAGCCCTGGGATCACAGGTGAAGGCAATTAGCTGTGTGACCAGCAGGAGTGGAGCCTGGCTGCGCCTCTCTTAGACCCCACTTAAGGGCTGAGTGCCACTGGGGAAGGATCTCTGGTTCGAGATTCCTGCTTGGTGAAGGTTTCCCCTGTGAACCTGCAATCATCTGATATGTGTGAGCAATATTCTTCCCTTATTTTATAGTACCTTTCTACTGTGCTGGACCTTCTGTCATTACACCTTTGTTGTTGCCCTTCCTGTTGTATTGATCTGTCCAATTGCTACAGTTTGCTCTTCTTTTTAAATATTTTGCTAATTACTGCTTCTAACAGAGGTGAAGCAGTGACTGGAGTGGTAGATATGTAGGAAAGAGAAGAAATGTGCCTTTCAGGGCCCCTCTGTAGCTTTTATTTGGGTTCATTAATGATGGAGAATGAGATCAAATGGACTGTGTAAAATCTGGAATCTTATATTAGGAACAGACATTATATTATGTTACAGACAACATAAGGACAGTTTCCCTCTTTCCATGCAAGGCCTAAACCACCTGAGGATGGAGGTTCCTGTATTTGGTCAGTGGGGAAGTACTGAGAGTGTGTATGTCTTAAATCTAGCTCCCTGGGACTCTCCCAGGAGATGAGATCACTTGACTGAGATGTTCCATCTGTGGCCTTCTCTTAAGCAGCTGAGAAGAGGTCACTCATTTTTCCTAGCTTCCATATGGCATGGTGGTAGGATCTCTGCTTTATTAATGCACACTGCTGAAGAGATGGCTTTCCCTGAGCAGTGGCACCTGGGGGTAATCCTTACCCCTATCACAAGTCCTTATAACTCTATCCTCGCTTCCAGGCTGTTCAGTAGTTGTCACAAATCGCTCACTTATGAGTGACTGAGCTTAATTCACAGGAATTGGTACAAACAGCTGAGATCTTCAGATGGAAGGCACTGCAGAACTGCAAGTTATTATATTTAATTTGTAGCTCTCTCAAGACTCTGCTCTTTGAAGCCTAGAGGCATTCATTAACAATGTCCTTGAGTAATGCTGAGCTCTCAGTTGACTGTAATGAAGATATCCTCAGGATGGAGAAGAGTTCTGTGTTTTCTCTTTTGGAAGAATACACAGGAACTAGACGTATGCTTCTAGCACATGCTTCTCTTCAGAGGTGAGTTTGTTTATTTCTTCTGTTGCCAAAGTGACTTTACTAGAAACGTTAAGAGAACCTTATGATCCTGCTGGTTGGGCTCTCAGGACACTTTTATTTTTGTAAGAGCATGCACCCTGCCTCCTAGTAGGCAAGCCCATGGTCCCAGCATACGCTTCCCTCCTCTTTTTAGGAATTCAGCTCATGCCTTAAATTCAGGCTCCTGTACTAGCATCCTGTCCGCACCACAGCATGAAAAACCTCTTCATGAGGATCTGCTTTCCTGCTTTGAATTTGGTCCCCTGTGATTCACTATGCTTGCAAACCTGTCCGACACGAAGACCCTCTTACTGCAGTTGAATGTGGCACTTGTGTGCAGAGGGATACAGGGGACCTGCAGAGCACCAGCTGTGCTTTGACCTCCTCAGGCCAAATGCCTGCAGATGAGTGGTGAGCTGGAAGCTGTCAGCAGCAGAGCAGTGGGAACTGGGCTCCACGTGTAATGCAAACCATGGGTTTGAAACCAACTGACAGGAAAGTGATTAAACAAATGCTTGATCCTGTCTGCAGTAGGAAGCAGTGGCTCAACCCAGGCTAATGCAGACATTGGTAAAAACCTGCCAGTTATTTTCTTTTCCCTTTGTATTCCTTGCTCACCTCCCCATCCAAACAACAACAAAAAAAAAAAAAGCAGGAAAGGACTGTTGTAGCATGTTTGCAAATTCTCTTGTTATCACTCTTGTTTGCTTCTGTAAATGTTTTCAGCACCTTATTTCAAATACTGTAAACATGGAAAATCGGAACTAAAATGTGCTATTCAGGGAAGAGTCTCAAGGACGTCAGTGCCAGTGATCCTTTGAAGCTGCAGGGTCAGCGGGACCAGAACTCAGTAGGATGGGTGTAGGTGCTCCTCTGGGAAGCGCAGCAGGTAGTGCGGTGCTCTGCAGGGTCTGACCTCGGGCTCTGGCAGGCAGGGTTTGGCTGAGAGTTATGCAGGGGGCTCAGTGAAGAGCAGCTGGGATCTCACTGCTGTCTGCTTGGGGCTGTTGTGTGCTTGTCCTGTAGCAGTCTTAGAAGGAGAGGCCTGCCTGTCTGTGAGGCTGGAAGAGGCACAAGTGGAGGTTCTGCTCCACATTTGCATTTTATTTCTCTCTTCCTTGTTTCGTTTTTCCTAGTCTGCAATAAATCACCTGGCCTGCAAGTACATGTTTATCTATTTGCATTTGGAAACTGTTTCTCTAGAGCCTTACCATAGCATAGAGTGGTGTGAGTGCAAGTGCTATGGGCTATTAAATGTTCTGGGAATTGTTCCTGGGGTTACAGGACACCTGCAGGCACACTTACTGAACAGACAGTGAACCAGCAGAGTGTGTAAAAGACTTTTCCAGGCAGTGGGGTGGTAAGCTGGGTGGGGGCTGCTCCCCAGGGTAGGGGGAGGCCTGCAGCCCCACACCCATCAGTGCCCCAACACTGCGGGCACCCTTCTTTAAATCTCAGAAAATACTATTTTCCAACCTCATGGAAGTTATTTTCATGGCATTACAACTTACAGATGATGCTATGTGTCTGACTGGGACTCCAGTTCATGTGGTATTTTGCTGTGTGCCTCTCACAGTGCCCTGTGATGCCTGTGTCATGGGTTGGTTCACCACAGCTGTGCAGGGATTAGTGAATGGGTGGGTAGGGTGCAGTGGACATTAGAGCCTGTCTGTGCTCTTGGCAGGCCCAACCTGCTCAACCTTTGTTTTCCTTAGGCAAACACAGTGAGTTTGCTCCAAGTGGGTGGCAGCAGGGTGTATTTTGGATGCAGCCTCAAACGTGGTGTTCTGAATGGTTGTGTTGGAAGCTCATGGCACATCCAGCAGGAGGGCTGAGCTGGGAGGAGCTGCAGGGCTGTGCTGCTGAGGGGCAGCTTTGGGCTGGTCCACCAGGCCTTGAACTCTGCTGCTGAGACATCCAGGCAAGGAGCAATGCTCCTGTACAGTGCACACAGAGCTGATTCTTTTCCTGGGCTGCACCTTGCCTCTGTGTGAGTAGTGAGGCTGGGGAGAAGGCATCTGAAACTGTTCTACAGCCAGCCCATAGTGAGGCAGCTGGGGCTTCAGAGGGCTTCTGTGCTTAACCACAGTCCTGATCTTCTCAGTGTTCTGGGTAGCCAGAATGGGATTAGCAAGAATTAGGGGGAATAATCATCTGGGAGCAAGAGTCAGAGCGTGGTCTGGACACTCTGGAAAATGGTTTCTGGATAATAAAACGATTGTTAAAATGAGAACAAGAAGAAATGTGATAAAAATAATATTAACAAGATGCAAATCCTCCTGCAAGGCAAGAAAAATAAGTGGGGGTGGGGAAAACACACCCACAGGAGGAAGAACATACAGTTTGGAGAAGAGAGATTAGAAGTATAAAAGCAAAGCAAGAGCTAATAATCAAGAATAAGGAGCAACAGAGCAAGGATTAATTCCTTAATGGTATGGAATTGAAGTCTGATACTTAAAGGGCAAGGACAGCTGAGTAGAATTCAGCTTTTTAACCTTCACAGGTAGGGAACTGGAGTTATAGCTGTATTTTTTTTTTTTTTTTTTTTTCCCCCTAAGGGTTCATAAATTTAATAATAATAAAAGCACCCTGAAATCTTCTGAAATGTTTTGCAAAGGCAATGGTGCTTTTACAGCTATTATAAAGCTGCTTTTAATTCTCTGATCCCAGTTGTTTTTTTTAAAGGAATGGGCAGCCTCTGCCATCCCACCAGGGGCACAGACACCACCACAGCCTGCTCACAAGGAGCCCTGGTGACAGCCCAGCCCCCAAAGGATCTAGGCAGCTTCCCCACTCTGCTCTCAGACAGGAATTCTGCTCCAGTACTCTGCTCTCCCTGCTCATTTTGCTCAGGAGTCATAGTTGAGTCAAACCCACCAGGAAGATCTATGTGAGTCACTGCATCTCACAGTGAGTTACAGTCACACGTGTTATATCCAAATTACAAATGAAGGAGCCAGAATTGCTTCCACTGCTCTTCGTTCTCAAAGGCCTGCCGCATTTCATTACAGAGTGTGTGTGGGAAGAAAAGAGATTCAGGTAGAAAACCTGTAGGAAGAGGTTGCCCAAAGAGGTTGTAGATGCCCTGTCCTTGGAGACACTCAAGGTCAGGCTGGGTGGGCTTCTGAGCATCCTGATCTTGCTGTAGGTGTTCACGTTCATTGCAAGGGAATTGGACTAGATGACTTTTAAGGGCCCCTTCCAACTCAAACGATTCTCTGATTCTATGAAAAGCAGCTTGATGATCATAGCAACTACCTGAGGGTCTGTCCTCCGAGCTCATTACCAGGTGCAGTGCTCTGTGCTGTAAGCTGGCCTCTTGCAATGACAAGAAGCACCTGAGGAGCCAGGTATTTGCCATGGCTTTTCTAAGTGCATCTGTATCTATTAAATCTTTGGAGTGTTTGAAAATTGATGTTAAGCCAGCTTCCACAGCCTTTCCCAGCAACAACAAATTAAAAGAAGGCATGGTGCCATAATTTCCCATAGCTGTGTATACTGTGTCACAAATAGAAAGCTGCCTTGTTATTCATACTCAGCCAAATTATAAAATGTCTGAATCTCACACGTTTTTTTACATGTAGGTTTCCTTTTATGGCTAGTTCTTTTAATAGCTATTTAAAGCAAGGTCATACTTTAAGATGAATGATGATCCTGCCTCACTGAACCGGCAATTACTTCACCAATTCTCCAAATGTGTAATATACCAACAAGTGAAGATTATATTCAGCCATGAGATGGACTGAATGCTGCAAGGGAAGTAATTACTTTAGAATATCATTTTGCAGATATTATGAAGTCTCTTTAAAATGAGTGTTATCAGAGCTGATGTGAGCACATCTGTTACCAACTTTGTCTAACTACACAAACTGCTCAGTGATGCCACTTACATTACACTGACAAATATTTAAAATCTGCAATTCAGCTACTTAAACATGAAGAGGTATCAGCATAATAATAAACATTTCCATTAAAAGGCAAAACTTAAAACTGTTTTTTTGGGGGGGCTCTGATGATTACTGTTTTGCAGAAGAGAACAAAAAAAAGCGAGGTAATATGCCTTAATAGAACATGTCTGGATAGAAGACAGATAATTTGCTTGACTGGAAATCCAGTTTTAATAAGGGACTTGGTTTTGGCTAAATTTCTTAGGAAAGATGGTATGTGAAGTTAATTGTTTCCACAAAATTAAAAGCCAACCAAGAGACTTGTTCTGTGAGAATAGAAGGACTTGCACAAGAGATTCATGGAAAAATGAAATAAGGTAAGTGATCCTTTGGTGCACAGCTAGATGCAATCATATAAAAATGCTGATGATAACTCAACTCTTATGCTATAGAAATAATGTAAAGTATGTAGTAACAATAAGTGAAATTGACTGCCACATGAATGCATGTTGTCACCACCCTAAGCTTTAACAAACTGTGTAGGCTCTGGCATGGCTAGGACTCTACCTGACACAGAGATCCTGTAAGGAGTTTAGAGTTGATGAGAGAGTTGTTCATGTGAGAATCTGAGGGATTAAGAGGTGCAACAGTTCTTCACCTGATCACTACAGGAAGGGGCTTGAGTTATGAGGTATGTGTACCTGAAAATAGAGTGCTGGGCTCTTCCAGCTCCATATTCCTGGCTGATTCTGTGCCTGCTGGTGAGAAGCCTGCCCTTCCTTTGTCTCTGTGGAGAATGAGGCAGTTACAGTTTTGATCTTCCCTTGAGTACTTTCTCCTCACTCTCCTTAGGTCCGCACTATGGCTCACGCTGTAGAGGAGACTGCTTACCAAGGCTGCTGGTAGCTTTTATCTATGCTAGCCTGCAAAGATGAATGCTTATTACAACTAGTAGCTATGGCACCTTGACCAAAACTGTAGAATCTTGTACTTTTCTTTCTGGAGAGGTTCACATCAGCTGTTCTCTGTGTTGGTTAAATGTCCTTATGTATCTCCACTATTCTGTAAGAAAGCAAAACAAGTCTGGCCTGTAGCATTGTTACCTGGGCACTCCAGACTTCTGCATTAAATTTCTTTTTAGATAATGCTACTTTCTGTCTTTCCTCTGTTTAAATGCTTATCTCTGAAAATTATAGCACTGAGACTCCTGATGTTCTTAGGGACAGTATTTTTGTTTTTCTTTTTAAAGAAAGGGACTCTTCATCCAATAACTACTTAGGTGGTAGTATTTGTGCTGTAGTCCAAAGAACTTGAGCGCAGATTCCATGAGTCATCTGTAATTTGCTGCATGTTGAGGTATATCTTGCTTTTGGGCTTTGGGTTGAAATGTGAGCTTTCTAATATAAATAAGCATGCAGAGATTGGCTTTATAACTCACAAGTCTTAGACTGTCACTAGCTTTGGATTACATCCAAGTGTGACATACTGTCGGGAACCAAATGCCTTTGAGACAGTATACCAGCACCATAATGCTAACAGCCTTCTAAATGCCAACAGTAGTAGAGTTGCTACCAAAACTAAGATGATATCCTGTCAGAATATGCACACCAATAATACACGCTGCCTGCAGTGACACCACTCAGCTTCATTTTGTTCTTGCTGTTCCTCCCCTTCTTTGTTCTCTTCTACAACACTGGTGCCTACCTGTGGGATGGTCACTCCAGCAATGGGAATGGATAGGGCAGACTAGGGCTGCTGCTGCATCTATTGGGTCTATAAGTGTCTGCAGGTCCCTGGGGGGGGGCTGTGTTGAGGAAGTAGATCCCATAGTCTAGAAGGAGAAGCTGATCCTGCTGCAGCCTTCTCCAAGGTGTGAAGTTCTCCCAGTTTCTGATCAGCTGCAAAGCGACAGCAAGGGAGAGATAAGGAAGAAATCCCCTGCCAACTTTCACCACCTGTGGAAAGTAAATGGATTCTGTCTGGAGGAGTTAATAGCACTGAGGCAGTGCTAGTGGTACTGTGATGCTGTGCCTTGGAGTTGTTGCTGGGAAAGAATCAAATGTTATTGCCTGCCATTACTTCTCAGTCCCTGGCAGGCAACACTCAGCACGTGACAGGAAAAAGACCAGTGATTCCAGCATGGAAAATCTGCAGGACTGATCTTTCCCATACAAGAAATAGAAATCCTAGTTTGAATGCCTTCTAGCTCCTGAAAAGTGTCTCTAGACATTACAGAAGTCAAGAGACTGACAGAAAACATTCTTCTATGTGAGACATGCTGTTTTCCATGTGGCAATGAGCCTCTCTGCTCACTGAGCACTAGGACATTTTGAGGTATACCCACTGATACTGATCACAGAAATAAAATGGTGCTAAAGTAATAGACTTGTGCATACATTCAGCCCTGGATTTTTTGGTTATTGCAGCTGCTATGGTTACCAGTCACGCGGCTGGCCACCTTCTGTAGTAGAAGCACAGAGATTGTGCTGTACATTGTGTGAAGAAGTCAGATAGACCGTGGGGGTGTGCAGTGGGTGTGAGCTTCCACCCACTGCAGAAGGAACTGGAATTAAAGTTCTTTGAAGGAAATAATTCTCAGTGCTAATGCTGCCTGAATGCTTGTAAAGCCACTGTCTTTGACTGTTCTATTACTACTTCTAAGGAAAAAAAGAAAAGACAAGTAGCAAAACATCTATCCACAACAATCACTCTTGTAGCTAATAGGATAAGAGGTAACAGCCTCAAGTTGTGCTAGGGGTGGTGAAGTCACCGTCTCTGGAGGTGTTCAGGGAATTTGTAGATGTGGTACGTAGGGATGTGGTTTAGTGAGCGTTATTGGTGGCAGGTGGACTAGATGATTTGGAGTTCTTTTTTAATCTTGATGATTCTATGATTCTAAAGCAAATTAATGCTGACAACTTTGCCTTAGAGAAAGGCTAGAGTTAATTTCTTCACAACTGTTGCACTCAGAGTGAAATTCATAAATCTATGCTCTCCTGGAGGCTCTAGGGCTCCTGCAAAGAGCTCAGAACCTCAGTTTCTCAACAACCCTGGCTGTGATATGATGCTGCACCTTCATCAAAGACTATAGCTAGCACATGTCTTTCTACCAGACATGCAACAATTTCTTTCCTTCTCTTTCTCTCAGCCTTGTGGTTCCAAGGCGGCTGGAATATGTTCTTGACTCTTTAGTGGCTTCTGTACTGAATAAACTGCTGACTTGACTCTGCTCTGCTAATAAAGGTTTACTGCTGCTCTGGGCAAGGATGCTGCAGTCTTCTGACTGCACACAGACAGGAAAGGCTGTTTGGGACAAGCTGGCGTGGCCCAACAGCCCTGCACAGGCGGGAGCTGCTACCAGGAATATTTTTCCTGGCTTTAAGCTGGCAGCATGCAGTTGATGATAGAAACTTGAATTTTTTTCTTCTCGATGACATTGCAGCTATTTACAACATCAGCTATTTCCAGAGAGCTCAACATCCTGGCTTTTGTTGCCATGAACAAAAGGTGCTGACACTTGTGCAGCTTTGACTGAACTTCCACAAAAGCTGTCGCTTTGGATGGGGCCCTGCCTCTGACTTTGTTCTTTGTTTGTCAGCAATTCCTCTGCTTGTGGCTTTGCCTCTGGCTCATAGTATTTCTTTGGGTTTCTGTGGCCTCCATCCAAATTTTACACCTGCCCTGACTTAAGTTCAACTGCTGGTGATGGCTTCTGTGAGCTTACTGCCACCAGCAACCCCACCAGCCTTTCCAATTCTTTCTTACATTTCCAGTTTCTTTACTAGGATGTTAGCAGAGTTAAAAGAGTCTTAGTTAGCATGATATTTAAGATGGCTAGCAGTAAAGACTCAAAATCTTCTGAAAGATTCTTTTGCTTTCTTACCCTGCAAAGGATTTTCTCTACACATGCATGCCCACAAAGGCATGATTATTTAGCAGCTCTGCAGCTGCCTGATAATTAAGCTGGACCACAGAAACCTAAGCTATGTATCTTGCTAGCAAGTGTTTTACAGAGGCAGTGAGAGCCCTATATTCTAAAGAGGATGAAGGTGAATATGTAAAGTTATGTCATTTTACCAGAAAAATTACCTCAAATGTTGAGAGAGAAATGGTAATAAATCCAGAAGAATTTTTCTTTCATTTGTGAAATATTCACGTGTGTTCATCTTGTCAGGCCCTTCCCACCGTAATGATGAGGAAAAATCCTTCTTCTTAAAAATTTCATTTTGCAAGTTTATTTTCAAAAAGGCTGCTGGCAGGTTGTCACAGAAAGGGAAGATTATGATTAACTGAAATGTCATCAGCCTGTTCTTCTTCGCAGAGGCGATATGAATGGGAATTAAGCAATGAACTTCTGCAAACAGATGATAGGAGAAAGCTGTAAGTAACAGGCTGATTTCTTGGTTAACGCAGGGCTTTGCTGAAGGGATGGAAGCATTGAGCTTTTCCTTTTCTCTACCTCATCAGCTCCCATTATCAGAAAAAAGACAAATGTCTTGCTTGTCAAAAAGAAATCTCCAAGAACATATGGAAAGGGAAAGGTGAATTCCTTATTTAAACATCTTGCATTTCTATGCTTTGGGATTTAAGTTGCTATTGCTGTGGTGTATGTGCTGCTGATCCTTTTTCAGAGGCTGCATGATTAAAGCATTGCAATGGTACCTGGTGCTTCTTCCTTGTAGCACCAGCAGAAAGCTGTTTAATTTTATCCCATTGAAGCTATGCCTGATTGAGTCAGGCATTCTTTAATGATTCTGTTGTTCTACCAAGGGAAAGACAGCACATGATGTGTTAGACTATTATGTTACACATCATAACTGGAGATGAGTTCAAGCCATGGAATTTGGATACAGATTTCAAATTCCCAGAACAGCACAGAAGTCCGTTTCCATTATGCTGATCTGGCTGTATGCCTGGTGTTTGAACTGTTGGGGTGTTCTAGGTGTAAAGTTCCAAGAACGGGATGCCCTTCCTTACTGGAGAAGATTCTAAATTTGTAGATGCTGCAGCAGAGGCCGTAGCCCCGGGGACATGATGTGTGGTAGGAAACTCAGTCTCGGTGTATGGCTCTGTAGGTGGCATTCATGGAAAGCAGGTGGTGGTGAAGCTCTGTGAGGGCTCCCCATGGCCATCCTCCTGCTGCAGGGACAGGGCTGCTCACACAGCTCTCTCGATGGCTCAGTGCCCAAGGACATGCTGCAGCTCTGTGTCAAGAATGTAATATTTCTTCCCACCAGCTGCTACTGCAGATTTTTTCAAGACCACGAGTGGCCATGTAGGTGAGATGCAGGTCAGTGGTGACATGCATAGGCAGATAAGAGAATTCTGTTCTAATTGTTTCATATGAAATTTTACCATGACTATTATATAATAAACTCTTATAATAACGTTCTCAAATCTCACTGGATTCAAGTGCCAAGCTTGCATAAAAGGTCATTTTTTTCTGTTTCTGTTTTTTTTTTCCTATGCTTTCTTTTCTTCTACACTGCAGTAATTAGAATCTAAAGAAACTCCAGGCTGAATAGGGAAATTGAAATCTTACGGTTTCTCACAATCACATATCTTAGTACTTTGAATAAGCCAAATCAATTTGTGACAATGTTGTCTTTGTGATCTCCCCTAAATGCCTTCCCATCCTGCTACCAACCCTAGTGTAACTCTCCAAGTATTTTTCTTTTCTTTGGTCTGATAAGTAATTTTACATTCATTACTAGCATTGCTTGCTAGTAATCAGAGAGCTGTTCCAGCAGCCAGCAGATGTTTAGAGACAGCGTCTGCCATCCCTAGTTAAACTGGGGAGGGTTTGATCCCAGATGTCCTAGCAAAATCAATGGGTCTGTCTGCTGTAAAAGCAATGCTCTGTGCTAGGATAGGTAGAACTGAGCCGCAGAGGTTTCAAGGGAGTTGCGCAGGTATAGGAAAAAGAATTGGCACAAACTGATTTCACAACAGTAATTCACTCAGTGGTACTGATCTGAGAAAGCATTTCAGATGTATCTCGGAATAAACTGAGATACTGGTAGCATTCATTCCTGCCTCCTTCCTGCTATGAGAGTAAAATTGGTTTTGGGCAAAGAGCTCCAGTTTCCTATTTCTGTTTTAGTTCCTGCAAAATTACAAAAGAGGGTATACTGTAAAACAGCCTGCAGCAAGGCTGGGTAGGGAGGCTGTGGTAAACAGGGCTGTACCTTTGTAGAAGAGTGCCAGGCTCAGACACTGTACTTTTATATCCTAAGTGACGGTAGGTTCTGTAACTACGCTCCCAGCAAGCTGGCAGCCAAGCAACTTCATGCCTGTGGCCGAAGTCTGTAGCATGCACTGCATTGCAGAGTGGTGCTTGTGTGCTTCAGTTGCTGAAATGTGCGATGCAGTGGGAGCTTTGAAAGTTGGCCTGCATAAATATGTGACGAGGGATTTTCACCCATCCTGGTCATGCAGATTCAGCCAGCAGAGGAAATGAAATACTATCTCCTCTAGAGAACCTGCCGAGACGCATTCAAAGCTTTTAATATATATAATACTTTACACAGATGCCTGTTCCTACGGTTTTTAATAGCCTCCTGTGACCGCCTTGCAGGAATGTGACGCCCACAGGAGGTTTTCTTTAGCTGAACAGGATTTCTGTTAATCCAACTTTATGTTAAAGTCTATCTCATTTGCTGAGGGCCTAATACGTGACAAATATGCCAAGTGAATAATCACTAGGTACACTTTACTGCTGCCAGATTGTAACATACAGTTCCAGAAGTGTGTTTATTCAAGTTTACTGCATCTTTATTTGCTTGTTGACACCTTTTGTAGTGGCAACCAGTCACCTGTAGGACCTGCTGCTCCCTTCTGTAGATCTATTTGTCTGATTAACTCAGATAAAATTTCCCTATCCCTTTCCTACTTTCACATAGTTTCTAGCCCAGGCATCACATGTACATTATGGATGCGACTCTTATAAAGACTGAGCTGTCCTTTTGCAGTGTTCTGGTAATGCCATTTATTTCCACTTCGCAAGCAGTCGGGACCACACAGGCATCTTTGTGTAATTGACAATCAGGGCCTGTAAACCATAGAGTGAGATCCTCCTGGCTATGGCTGTGCTTTTAAGAGTACTGTAACAGAAATAACATGACACAAAACCAGCATCTCTTGGCTCATCCATGTGACATAGCAGCTCCAAGTGGGAAAGCAGGATGCGAGGGAGACTGGATGTCAGTGCAGTGGAAAAAGTGGGCTCTGTGGGGAGGAGGGGTAATCAGAATGAGCCTTCCTGGCAAGTGCCTGCAATTAACTAATCGCTAAAGCAGTGTTAAGGACAACTCAGGATGTGATTACAGCAGTACCAGGTTGCTGTGGTGGCAACAGCTGCAGCAGTTTCAATTGGAAAAGAGGTCAATTCCTGCAAGTAGTGTTCTTAGGTCTCTCACCTAGAGTAAGCACTACTCGCATTACCTTGTTCATAAGCTTATCTAAAGAAAGCAGATTGCATGGGTGGTTGTTCCTTCATGTTTCTCTGCAGCAGCCTTAAAGATGATACTTTGCATTTCATCACCATGCCTTGACTTAACCTTGAGCACACAAATTGCTGTGCTTACATTAAAGCCTGGTGACTACTCATGGTTGAAATGAAGCATGTGTATGTTCTCTAGAGAAAGAGATGTAAGAGGATACCTGGTGGAGAGTCTTGAGACTTGGTGTTTGATTAGCCAATGGAGACAGCTGCAGAGCAGTGGCTCTTCAGATAGCATTCCTAGAATCAAACAACCAAAACCAAATGTCATAGTAGCTGCACAGAATGCTATCGGTAGACCACAAGGCCAATCCGTAAATGCATAGTTAATGACAGTACTTCATGTTTCTCAGATATATCTTTCAAACCACTAGACATGAAAGATGGTAAAAGTCTCAAAAAACAGCAGAAAGAATTTATTGTTCTTGCCTAGTCCTAGGCTTTGATGTTGGTGTGACTGGCAAGCAGTGCTTTAGGGTTGCATCTAATTTTTAAAAGTACCCTGATAGAATCAAGATTAGTTTCTTGCTAAGGTCAATAGCAAGGTTACTTCTATCATAAAGCTCTACCGTTTTACCTAGAAACCCTTTTACTGCCAAAAAGAAATTACTGTAAATGGTAAAGGTGTGCCAAGAGCCACAAAGCACTTTACAAACCTGAGGCTATTCCTGTCAGGGCTCAGATGAGTAGTGACTCCCTTTGAATTGAGCTGTGATGTGCATTAAGCTGTGACGGTATGTGCATATTGACACAAAAAGGGCCTAGATCAATATAGCTCCTTGCAAAATGAAGGGTTTAGGCTGATAAAGAACTAGTATTATACAGTGTGAGGGAGGAAATTTGAGCTGAAGGCATTAGTGCAAATACTGAAGACAGCCCGAAGAGTTATGGGAAGTTTAATAACCTCACAGAATACAGCACTACAGTTCTAAAGGTCTCACCTGGAAGATAACATCAGGAACATTTTACTATATGTGCCTCCATTAATTGTATGTTTACGCTTTTAAAAGGGCAGCAGGGACCTATCTAAAGGCAGACAGAAAAGAATCCTCTGCTGGCGAACATCTTGCTTCTAACCAAATGCGTTTCTCTGATGTTAGAACAGAATCTGATTTCTATTAAACCAGCATCAGTCACAAAGCCCTCTGTCAGTCAAATCTTATTCTGGTGATGGATTTCACTGAACAACTTTTGTCCCCTATTTCTTAGAAGTAATAAAGAGAGAATGAAAGTAACTACTGGAGGATTTGTAAAAGGAGAAACCTGCAAAATTTTTGCATGTGCCTTTTCAGTTACCATCAGCACCACCATAAACTACTTTAGCTCTTGCAAAAATCTGTGCAGCATTATTTGTTCCTTACATAATTGTCATGTTTGTTTCATCAAGGTTTAAACTAATAATAAAAGTGAATTTTCAAGCAGTGGTGTCTACTCCCAGTAGGAAAATCACATTTTTTTAGGCTGTGTCAGTAAGTAACGAAGAAGTCATGAAGACATGAGATAGAGGAGAAAGCAAATTAGAAAAGGAGGCAAAAAAAGTTTGTACGTGAAACAGAATTCCTATTATTTGGAATGGCCCCAGTAAAGGCTATTTAAGTATTCAGACAAGAAATACTAGTTAGAAAAAATGCACTACTTTTGTTGCAACCGGCCCATTCAGTTTGGAGGGCATTGCCAATGACACCACCTACAAGAAACTTTTATCTGCTTAATGATGAATTTTCTAATGATTACCCCAGGGCACCGACCAACTCATGGGATGGCCATGTATAGGATGTCTAGACATCTAATGCTTGCCTCGTTTTTACACGATGCTTATTTCTATTAAGTTCAGTGATCGTAGGAGGCCAAAACATGAAAGTTACTGATCCCTTAAAGTTTCCTGTTTGTTTTGTGAAGGGGTTATGAATTGCTGCAGCGTTGAAATACAGTGACTTCAGGGGTTATCACCAGATGTCTCCCATTAATGAGTCATAGTTGCCGTGATTCAACTGGGTTATGTTTGTTACAGAAAATGAATTGACTTCGCCATATAATATCACAGAAGAACAATTTGTTCACTCCAAATTTAACTGAAATATCTGCCTAGCAGGGCATGAATGGAAGCTCTGTGTGTATTCTGAGTACAGAAATGAACCATAAAATAAAATTGTGAAAGAAAAACAAAAATCAGTAAAATTTTAAGGAAAATGTCAAGACAGGAAGTCCTGCAATCCATGTGCCTCATAAATAGATTAGCAGATCTATCTCTGTCTTTAGATGACTGGAGAAACAGAGCAACTGAAAGGACTTACGTTATTCTGCTTCGGGCGTTTGAAATTGTTTGTTTTGTAAAATGAAAGCTAAACATCTGTTAAAGAAGGATAATATTTTGTTAAAACTTGAAACGCTCACGGAGATAGTGCTGGAAATATTGGGTGCTTGAGGCCTTTCAACATGGGGGTGAACATCAAGCACGTCTGGGGGAAGGGAGGAGCAGTGATTTCATTAGGGTGTCTCATTAAGACAGACCAAGATTTTAATCCCAGGAGGGGTTTCAGATAACTGAGAAAGAGACCTAAGGATTTATTCATCAGAAACTGGGACAGGGAATTCTACAGCTACAACAACCTGAAATAAAAGCATGTTGGTTGCTCTGGACCAGAACTGCCAAGAATATCACAAACTTTTCCTCCCCATTTTGACTGAAGGAAATATATATCTACAAATAAAGTAGCCTCATTAATTTCTGAATCAGTTTTGTAGGGCACTAAGTAAGTTTTTAAACTTTTCTTGAATACAAATTGTAGATAATCTTTTCTTTAGTTTAAGTAACTTTTGACTCTTGTTTTCCATTAAAAAGAAAAAAACCAGATCTCTGCTTTCAGTGAAATGAAATGTGCATTTTGGCAGTAGGACTTTGGCTGGCATTTTGAGATATAGTTCATTAGTCCTTTGGCAATTGTAGAAGATTGTTTTCTTAAAATACTGTCTCCAGGCAATTTTTTTTCTCAGCTCCCTCTTCCAGGTAATTACCAAAGGTCCCATTTCAGAAGCCTTTGTGTACTTTTTCTGAGTTTCTAACATTGCTGGGATTTGATAGTCCTAAAATGATGTCAGTGCCTCAAATTCCCAGAGCCCCAGCCTGGTGTTCATGCTCAGCAAGATCTGTAGCCATATACATCTAAGGTTTACATGAGTACACTCAGGCTTCCATCTGTAAATAATTTCTGTATGATTTTATAAGCTAATTTAAAAGACATTCAGCATACAGTGAGCACTTGTACCAACAAACCAGGCTGCTGTACTTTAAACACACACTGTACAATAGAAATTATTTTATTGATTCTGCTTGTGAAACTTCTGTGAGACTTGAATAAGGATGAATAGGCAAGACAGAGAGTACATGACATCTGAGGGTAAAAGGTTTATTAAGCAGGAAGAGGATATCCCCAGAGACTGTAGTTTTCAGGCCACGGGATACTTTCAAAGCCTCTGTGATTCAGCAGACCTGGAGGAGCGCTGTGCTTGGCCGGCCCCTCTGTTTTCCTCTGCAGCAGCAAAAATCTATACTGGTGCACTTGTGTTACTGAAAATAATACATCACACATATATGCTCACTGATTTACTTTAAATAACCCCTTGGTTTCTGCGGTTACTTTGGCTGTTGGTTAGGCTGATGTGTTATTACATCATAACGAGTTAACAGAAACCTTGCAACATTTATTTGTAACGTTACAGCATTGTTGAAGTGCTTATCATGAAGAAGTTCTGTGAAACAAGACGAAGGTACAATTCTTCCACTTTCATGTATTTCATATGAAATATAAACTGCAAAGGAGGAAAGAACTCTCTCTACAGACACCTGCAGCTATCCTTTAAGGTTTATTTCAGTTTCCTATATGTTCTTAAATTGAAATACAATTGCAGTTCTAGGTTGAAGTTCGACTGAAGTTCTAACCTGCTCCTTTTTCAGTGGAGGTTTCTTTGGTAAAAACATTTGGAAGGTGACTTCAAAGCAGCTGAAGCCTGAGGAGGATTCCTATAGCCTTGTCACAGCGAGGCATTCTCAATTGTGAAAAGATTTAGCAATCTCTTCCAGGAAAACATCTAAATCCTGCAGTAAGATTTTCAGACCTTGTGGAGACAGCGAGGCTGACCTGGACCCTGATCATGTGAGAGTGGTGGCTGGAGGCAAAGTCACTCTTTTTGTAGAAACCCTATGGCACAGATATCAAGGGAGAGGAGATCCTGATTTTTTTCCCCATATCATCGTGCTGATAGAGTTGACATGAGATGGGAAACCCTTTTCCCAGCAGATAAGGTGGCATTCGAGCCTGAGTTGTACAGAACAATCTGGTGATTCACGCTAATGTAGGATGAGCCATGTGTAGCTCCTCTAATAACTAAAGCAGTTATGCAAACACAGAAGTATAGCTGCTTAGCAAAACTGGCCTTATTGACTTCATGCACTTCATGTTGACTTTTACAAGGCACATAGTAAAAATAGGTGAGGAAACTCTCTCAAAAAAAAAGAACAAAAAAAACCCATGGAAAACAATCTCACGTTTTAGCCACAATCCAGAATCCTTGTGTCAGTTTTTGGATTTCAAGAATCACAATGTATTTTTCCCTCTTCCTCCTGCTATATGAAAAACTCAGACAAGTGACAGAATGACTAACACCCTTTGCTATGGAAAGAATGAAATTGAGCATTCAGAGTTGCCAAATGCAAAATAAGCAAACTGATATACCAATTTCCCTCTCTCTATCTATTATGGTGATCTCAGTTTGAGTTTCAGCATCAGTAGAGAAATCCTCAGAGATTTCTAAACAGATTACATCTCTAAACAGATAACATCTCTTTAAATGTCATATTAGAAGAAGCAACTTACTGTGCTGAAAAGTTAAAGCCACTGATACCACAATATTACCCTCCCTTGGAAACAGTACCATCTCCTCTTAAGTAATCAGTTCTTCCACAACAGCTTTAGCCACGGAAGCCTGTGACTGCAATTTGTGATTCTAAGTGAGTTCTCGGAATATATCCCAGAACTTGGTGATTGGCAGCTCTGTAAAAAGTGAGAGCTAGCCCAACTATCCATCAAACAAATGAATGGCAAGTCATTTGGAATTTCTCCCAATGTTATTCAGTTTTCTGTAGAATTTAATTCTGTTGTGTGTAGGAGAGATTTCCCAAAGGTTAATAACTATGTCATTTTATATTTTGTTCAGAAAACTGTGAGCTAGAAAACCATATTTCAGACTAATTGCATATAAAATAGTTTAGAAAATAGTCAACTTGAATGATGAAAATCCAAAAATGAAATGTGTCTGTTTCTGTTTTATATTTTCTTCAGAATTAATCATTCAAGTTGGAGAATTCTGCTTAAAATTACTAGACATTGCTAAAGGTACTGCTTATTTGTTTTCCTCTCTTTTTAAATAAGTCACCTATTAAAGTCAAAGATAACACTACAAGATACTTCCATTCTTTAATATTCAGAGCTTGGAATCTTTTGCTAAAGGTGAATGCTTACTGCAAATAGAGAGGTCACTTTCATTTTAAGATGCTGTCAGCAGAAAAGGAGCTGTTCTTTTCTGCCATAGTGGACAGAAGTTGTCCAGGATAAAGGACACTTGGGTTACATTTCTCTCGGGACCAGATGAATCTCCAGTGATGCCTCCCACTTCCCAGGCACCTGCCTTCAGCATGCTGTTCTGTGCTGTTGTTGGTGGGAGTGTACTCCATCAGTTTGGCTGAAATTCTGCCATTTCCAAGAAAGAAAGAGATGATTTTTTTTTTTTAGTGTGTGTGTGTGCATGCCAGTGAAAGAACATAATATCAGTTCTGAGATACTATTTGGACTGTTTCTGTGTACCTTCCAGAATGTGTTCTTCATAATAAAGAGAAGCAACTCTTGTAGGAAGAATCAAAGCACACTTCCTCATTTCAGCTGACGTATCTTAAATGGTACAGTCATTTTCATAATAAAATGTCACATCCTTCTCTAGCTGTAAGCTGCTCTGGATGTGGATGTCTGTGAAGAAGAATGCCAAGATTTGAACACAGTGTACAAGCCTCAGTAGTGAAGAAGAATCCCACAGAAGCACTGAGAGGTTGATCGTCTCAAGGTAAAAGAGCAGCTGAGCCAGAAATGAGACCTCTTCCACCACTACCATTCCCCGTTCCAGCTTCTGTGTCTTTTTTTGAGTCTAACCTTACATGAAACTTCTTAACTAATGTGCTTGTGCTCCTCCTGCTAAAGCTCAACACTGTTATCCAGAGAATAAATGGCATCATCAGTAAAAAAGGCAATCCTGCCTGCCTGCCTTTCTGGCTGCCTGTTTCTGTGTCTTGTCCTCTCTTGTACAAAGGTATTCATGAGGCCACAGTGAAAACAGATCAGGAAACTCATCTGACTGAAAGCTACTGGTATTTTTCCTGCTGTGTTAGTTTCCAGCTGGATCAGTCCTCTGAGTCACTGCTGTAGAGTCATATGGACAGCTGTGAAGGACAAGGGCTGGGGCAGGAAGAGTTAGCAGCTAGCAGGGAGAAGAAGCAGGGTGTGGAGTGGACAGATCTGCTTCTTCCATTAGCAGTGGCTGTGTTTGATGTGTCCTACACTGTCTCTTAAGAAGCAGCCTTCCTCCAGGGCCTGGGGTTTGATCTGCAAAGGCATTCACAGTTACAAGTGAATTCCTGGAGAGCTGTGCTTCCTTGAAAAAACGTGCTAGCTATTTAATCTGGAAAATGGGGATAATAATATCACCTTACAGGAAAGGGGTAGCAATGCTTTTGTTACTGTTAGTGAAACATTCAGTTCTGACAAACGCTCTACATCAACTTTGTTGGCAATGCATCCTCCCATCTTGTTAGTGGACAAGAGCATGCAAGAAAGGAAGGTGTGGAGCTGCATTCCGACTCACCAGGCTTCAGAAGAGCTGTGGAGAAAGTTGTGTAATCCTACAATTACAATTTATATTATAAAGTGTATGTGTCCAAGGAATCTGAAATAATGGCATAAGCAGATGGCATTTGGCTTTTATTGAGTGTTTCTGAGTGTCTGACTTTTCACCATCAATCTGTTAATGTATGGGAGGGGAGTTCTGTGTTAAATACAGTTTACAAAAGTCCTTTGGATTTCTTCTGAATTGTGTTTGCTGCTTCTGTTACTTTTAAATATTTGAATAGCATAATCTGATGACTGATTCTGCATCACATCAACAGGAAATCTGAAACAAAAGAACACTCTCTTCACTGAAGCTCCCTTTGCATTACCATTTTTTTTCAGGCAAAGATTTCTCTAATTTTCTCTATTTTCTTTCTCTTTTTTTTTCCCATTTTCTCCTAAGCCCATATTATTACGACTATTCTAAACATAACGCTGAACTAGTAGGCTTTGGTCTAACTGGGTACGTCATTTTTCCAGGTAATGAATTAAATACAAAACAATCTTCTATGTACACTGAATTCTATTTATTAATATTAGTCAAGGTAATTAACTGCATCTTTCCTACTGAAAAGCCTTCTTGATTCATATAATTGATATCTGTGTGCAGTGGTGCCTCTGTAAATGTAGTCTTGTTCTATGTGTATGTATTTTGCAATTTCTTTTCTGAAGATTATATACGTACCTGCCTATGAACTAAGTGGTTCCCATTAGTACTGTTTCTGGGCCTCTCTTTCCTATTCCATGGCTTGGCAGTCACCTGAAATGTCAGAGAATGATGCAGATCCTTGCAAATTATGAGAAAGAGCCTACTGACCACAGAGCAAGACAGACAGGCTTGGCAGGAGGAAAATGAAATTACATGTGTGCCTCCGTGATCCCACAGACAGCTGGTAGGTCACAATTCTGGCCTGTCAGACTTGACACTGATCATTTAATTTTGTACTTCCTACTTACTTTGCACTGGCCTCTATACTCACTCTTACCTTCTTCCATGCTGCTGCTTTGTTGGAAATGCTTATGCATCTTTTCCTTCTTTTCAAATCCTTTCTGCAATAAATTCTTCAATATTTGTACTAAATAAAATGCACCACATTCAGAAACATTACTTTTATTTAAAAATGCATTTTCTCCAATTCTAACTGATGTGTGTTTCTCACCCTGAGTTTTAATGACTGCAAATATTTTATGTCCAAATAGTAATTACCCATGCTAATTAAATGGAACAGATTTACTTCAGAGTGAATTTTTGTGCACTGCAGAGAGGGTTTAAAACGTTGGTATCCCTCCGTTAGAGTTCAGAGTTGACCATACATGTTGCATGAGTTACAACTGGTGAAATCAGAGAGCATCAGTATCTACTTCTTGTCAGGAAAGTCCTGTCCATCAGTAAAAAAAAGAACACACAAATTACAGTTCACAAGACGCTGCCTTTTGTGCCAAAGATGGCTTCTTATTCCTGCTCCCCCAGTGCCTCAAAGCAAAAGTGTCCTATGCTATGACAGTGTAATGGTTTATGTCTGTAAACTGGATCAAAGAAGTCATTCATACTAAAGAGAATTCTCTAAAAGCCCTAAGCCAGTAGTGCTAGAAAATACTCCAAAAACCTTCCCCATATACACTGACTTCCTGAGATGAAGAATGAGAATATGGACTTTTTCCATATCCTGAAACTCACTGACTGATCTTGGGCTTTTGTGAACAATCTACACGTGAATTACCTCATCTGTTTTTCTGGTGCACTGTATATCCAAATGGTAATGCTTCCCTTCTTGGAAGAGAGTGTTGTATAAAATTTTCACATGTTCATTGTTCATCAGTGAATAAATAATGCATTCTGTTTCAGGGTGGTTCGGATTCTTAGTCAAATTTTCCCTGTTTCCAGGAGCTCTGGCCAGCCCTAATCAGAAACAGTCCTACTACTTACCCTTTCATAACACTAAGCCTACAGAGAGCAACAGAAATGTTAATTAATTTACTCTCACCTCACTCCTCTGAGGTAAATAACTATATCATTTTCCCTTTCTGTTTAAATGAGAACATTAAAATAGAAACGTAGTGACTTGCCCAAGGTTACACAGCACATTAGTGGCAGAAGAAGGATTAGCATTCAGAAACTCTTAGGACTTGTCTACACAGGGAAACTGAAACGACAACTGTGCATCATTCATTCAGCAGTAGCCATTGAAGGAGAGGCCTATGTGTGTGTTTTCTAGCAAATGGAAAAGAGCCCTTTTATTCTAGAATTAGTTACGCACTATTGAAGTATGGGAATTATTTTGGAATAAAACTCTTCTTATTCCATAATAAATGCCCACCCACTGAACTGTTCTAGACTTGCCATTCTGACCATGTCCTTACTCGGGCAAGGACTAAACCGTAAATTCTTCATCCCTCTCTCCCACAAAACCAACTTAGTTATTACTTAATTACAAAGGCATAAAAATGTTTATGCTTCCTTGAAAAGAAAGAAGACAAGCTCTGGCTATCCTGAGGCCCGTGAGAGCATGCAGTGCTCCTGAGCATTGCTGCTCCCATAGGTGTAGTGCTAGCACTGTGCGCAGGCAGAGCGCAGTGAGGGGAGTATCTCAGCCAGGCCCCATTTCCTGCAGCCCCACACGCCTGGCCTCAATGGGTGCTGATCTCAGGCGTGGGGCCTGGGGAGAGTCTGTGGTGCCCAGAGCCCCAGCCTGTGCTGCAGCCAAGGGTGTGGGCCTCTGTGAGGGATGAGGCTCAAATGGTGTGTGCAGGGCTGAGGAATGGTGTCAGAGCATCTCTCCCGGCCTGGCCCTGCTGAGTACCTCTCACATCTTCGGACTGGACACATCAGAAGCATGTGCAGAGAGATCACAGAAAAGGATTTGGAAATGCAGTAGCCCCATTAAACAGCTTGCTAGACATGGCTTTGCTATCTGAATTCTTCTGATAAGGGCAAAATCTGGAATCACACACGCACCATGCTTCCTGATGCTGTGGTCACATCCAGCACTCCTATCAGGTATTTCTATACCTGAAGACTGAAAGCCAGTTTGTACTTCCCTTGGGCTACCAGTAAGAAAAATGTCTCTTAATTTCTGTAAGATGCACTTAGCTTTTCAGCTGGGTGACATACAAAAAATATATTTAAATGCCTAAAGTGTTCCTGTTTGTCATTTTAGATTGCTAACCCTAAAATGTTCTGTCATTCTAGACTGCTAGCTCATTTTTTTTTGCGCCAGAGCAGCACTGGAATTATTTCCTTTTCCATCTAGAATATTTCTCCTACTTGGCAAGATGAGATAGGAAATCTTTTGGTGATCCTGTAACACCTGCTGGAGTCATGACCTCGGGATGAAGAACCCATAAGAGAGTGACTGCTCTTTGGAAATTCAGGCAGGTGATTTTAGAGTAGCTCTCGCTGGGGTATTTAAACATCAGTGCTAACCATCCGTTAGGAGCATCTTCCTTCCAGAGCTCTTAAGTCATTTAGATTGGTGCAGAAATTTTCATCGTCACTGTCCACATCTTCCTGGAAAGTGGGTGTATGGTGAAAGTGGAGCCGCAGCAGGGCAGCTGCTCACCACAGCTCCCTTGCTCCAGCAGCTATTGCCGTGTTGCATACTGCTGGAACTTCGCCAGTCCCAGTCTGAGATATTTTCTGGAGTGCCCCAATTTCAGAGGCAGCTCAGGAAAAGCTTCAGTTACATTAGTTAACTGAGATTGCTAATGTTCTCTCAAGACAAGGGCAGCAGTGACTATCAGCATTGTCCAGAGAGAGTTACCATGGCTCAATTTGTTAAGCTTTTTTGCCATTTACAAACAGTTCCTGCAGAAAAAAAAAAAGAAAAAAAAAAAAAAAAAAGGGATGATGTTGATGTATGCTCCTTTTTTTTTCACATCTAACCACGTCATTAATTTGTTCTCTATGGCTGATATCTAGAAAGAGAATTCAATTTAATTTGGCAGTAAAAGAGCTTGATGTAATGCTATCTGCATAGCACTGGGAGGTTCTGCCTTTGTGTCAGTCATCCTCCTCTCTGCACGTTTCTGGAAGGCTGGAATTTGATCTAACGACAAAACCGATTAAAATTATATGAATATATATAAATGCAGAAGGTTCCGACAGGCGCTAAGCCGAGGTGTACTGGGGATGCTCCGAGGAGCCCCTTCACCAAGCCTGCCATGTACAGGTAACTACGTGCAGCGGGAGAGGAGCCGCTAAGCACAGCCGGCAGCCCGGCGGCCGCAGCCAGTCCAGCGCGCTCGGGGTCTCCCAGTCCCTCACCCCTCAGCTCGCTCCGGGCCACGAGGCGGGTTGCATCCTCGGACAAAGCAAGGGCTTTCCCCTCCGGGGCCGACGGGCGGCACCTCCGCCCCTAAGCTCCCCGGGCTTCCAAACTCGCAGAGCCGGGGCCAGCAGATGGGCCCAAGGCAGCGGAGCGTGCCCGGGGAGCAGTGGGGGCGACGCGGGCGCGGGCCGCCCGCTAGGCCCGGCGTTTGGCCGTTGCTATGGGAACGCGCGCGGGCTGCTCGCCCCCGCCCCGCCTCTCCGGCGCGCGGGCGGCGGGGCAGGCCCTCTCGCGAGAGCTGCGGCGGGCGGAGCGGAGCGGAGAGGAGCGGGTGGCGGGGTGAGCTCATCCCGGGCGCGGAGCGCAGCGGAGCAGCGCGGAGGGTGAGCCGTCGGCCGCCACCGCGGCAACTTTCTTGGGTGAGTTGCGGGTGAGAGCGAACGGCGGGCTCGGGGGCTCGGCACCGATCCCCTCCCCTGGAGCCAGTCGCGGAGCGAGGGGGCGCGCGGGGGGAGCGCGCCCGGCCCCGGGGTCGGCTCGCCGCTCCGCTCCCGCGGAGGGCGCGCAGCCCGGCGGGAACGAGGAGCGGCCGAGCTCCGCGGAGAGCTGCCCCCGGCGCGAGGTCCGCACGCGGGACTCGGTCAGTAACTTGTCCGCTCTGCGCCGCGAGTTGTACTTCTTTTTTTTTTTTTCTTTTTCTCCCCTCGGCTCTTTTTGCCTGTAGCCGGCCGGGCACGTAGCGGCGTTGGTTCTGCCCGGTGCCGGCAGCACGGCGCTGGGAGGCGCGGTGGTGCGGGGCGCGTGGGAGCAGCCCGGGCCGCGCCGCGGGCAGAGGTGCGGGAGGCGGGAGCAGGGCTGCCCCCCTTGGCAGTGTGTCTCCGCTCTTCCCCCGTGCTGTCCTTCGTGCGGTCTCGTCCCGACTTTCCCGTGCTGCATTTAAAAATAACTGCGTTATGTGCACCGGGTAACTGCGATGCAGCCTCGGCTCGCTTGATGAGGAACGCACCCCGCTCGTGTCTGCGAAGCAGCGACGCGAAATGGGAATTGCTCAACTTGAGCGAAGATCTCCTTGTGTAACCTTGGCTATACCGCCCGCACGTTTCGGCTGCGGGAGGCACGGCTTTGCCCGGGGAGGAATACTGAGATGGTTCTGGGGATAACGCTGCCGACAGATTGGCTTTTTAAACCTCGCCGGCATGTAAAATGCCTCGGCGGTGCCGTACTGCCGAGCCCGGTGCCGCACGCCGAGCGGGGGCACCTGCACGCTGCAGCCCCTGCCTGCTGCACGGCCACGGCTGCGGGGCCGCGCTTGGCGTCTTCTCCAGACAGCAAACCTTCGTGCTGGGATTCTGATCTTCTTAACTGCGTTAATTAATTCTCACTAACTGTAGGAATTAAGCAATTAGCTTCCCTAAATCTAAGGCATAAATCAGTTTTATGGAAGGAAAAATCTTTTTTTTTCCTTTTTTTTTTTTTTTAAAACGCTCCCTGTCTGTAGTGTTGGTTGTTGCCACTGGAAGCACTAACTGGGTAATATGCACCTGTACGTGCTCCGATGGGGAGTTTGGCTGCTATTTGCTGGGCTGGGCTGGTCTCTGTTTGCCTTTGGCTGGAGCAGGAGCAGAAGGTGAAAGGAGCGAGGTGGGAGCTTTTGTGACAGCTGCAATCACCAGGAGAGATCTGTGAACTGTGCTTTGCTGTTAGAGCCGTCCTGCCTCAGGCCGTTGCGTGTCACACCGGCTATTAATCCAAAAAGGCTGTGGGAACTAACCAGTCATTCTTTTACTTGTGAAAACACGTGTGTTCAGTTCAGGTGAAGTTGAAGTTTCATGATTGCATGCTTTGTGTAAATATGATGGCTCCTTATGATTGATTTTTGTTTATAAGTAACTAGAAACAAGATTTTTTTTTTTCCTATCCAGTTTTAATAGGGCTTATTTATGGTCAGTTGATTAAAAGCTACGCACTTGGTTACTCAGCAGTGTATTAAGAAGGTGTTACTGATGCTAATAAAATGTTGGTACTTGGGATAGGCGCCTTGTGCTCTCAGTTGTGGTTCATTGAGCCATGAGGTCAGGAACAAGGTGGGACGTCATCTGCAGCTGTGTGTGGGTCTGCAAAGTGCTGGCTGGAGGGCCGCAGGTGTAGGGATGGGCAGCAGCACAGAGCTGGGAGGCTGGGGCTGCAGCTGGGAATGTGTAATCCACCGCCTATTTTTTTCTGTGATCAAGTGTATTATTGTCATTTCACTCCTGCATTCTAGCTTTGAGGAATTCTCATTTTTCTCAGGAAATTTTCTTTAAGATTTGGGATTGACTTCTGGATAGCTGTTGTTTTAATAGCCATGTCCAAGTGTGGCTTCTTCTGTTTTGTTTGTTTGTTTTTCTCTCATCAGGTTTTCAAGGAGAGGTTTCATCACACAGTATTCTGTTGCTGCCTCAGGAGCTTTTAGTTTTCTTGTAGCTCTTCTTGTCATCTTAGTTTTGTTAATGTATGTATGCCTTAGATTTTCTATTTGAACTTCTGTTTTGTCCTGTGTCCTTTTGTTGAGAAGTTTCCCCCGTATCTGTATTTTAATCCCTTGCTTTGGAGGCTGCTGCTGGGCCGAAATCCCCACTGCCTTCTGTGCTGAGCAGGCGGAGCTGCTGCCCTCATCTGAATTTCAGCCACAAGTTTCTCTTCCTAATGCTGATGCTTTCAGAGTTCTAAACTTATTCTCATTGATCCTGTGGGTCAGCCTGTTGGGAAATTGTTAGTATCTGTTGTTTCCTTGGCTTTCGTACCTTCATTCATTCCTCAGCAGCTCCTTTAATTAGGTCGATAAGGCATGATTTCATTGTCTATTAGTAACTTCTTGCATCTTTGCTTTGCTCAGTTCCTTGTTCCTTGTTCATCTCATATATTTTTGCTTTCTTCTCTCTTGTAGGATTTTGTTCTTGTTGTGATGTGGGCTGAAGTTCCGCCCGCCTGATGTAAGGTTGCTTTCTGCCTTGCTCCTTGGTGGTGGGGTGGAATCACATTTACATCATCTCTAAGAAATCTTAATGCTTGCTTTTTTTTTTTTTTGCTTTTTTTTTTTTTGAGATTCTGAAACCCTTTGGTTGAACTTCTTGTTAATAAGTTACAGCACAGCAGAAATGTGGCGCTGGTGAGTGCAGTCACTGATTGATCAGTGTGTACAAATATATTGTACAAATATATTGTATAATGTGCTAGGTCAGGCCTTTAACTTGTGTGGTATATAAAATTAATCATGTGTTAATTATCTTGTGAGTGAGGGTGAAATATATTATATTGTTCTGTGTTTTCTTTCCAGGGAGATGGGACTTCAGTGTATCCCTCTAAACAGTAACTTCCAAGCAGCCTGAGCTTTATGTTTTACTAAGTTTAGTGTTGGATTGAGGACCGTCGTGTTGGGTGGTGCTCACAGTGGGATGTCGTGGCTCTGTGAGAGTTGAGACACTTTCTCTGTAATGGAAAGCAATTGGTGCTGAGATGGGAGCCTTACCAGCAGCGGAGGCAGTTAGCAGAGGGCACGGTTGCAAAGCTGCAAAGGATCGCCACTGGGGAGATGAATGACAATAATTTTGTGGTTTTGACAGGCTCTGATTTCTTGATCAGCTGGCAGTGTAGGATGAACACGATCTGTAACATTTTCAGTGTTGCTTTAGTAGTAATTGTGCACTGAACTCCAGGAAGCCCTCTAGGAGTTGCGGAAAGGTAATCTATTTCACTGTTTTTTGAACATGAATCCACAGCTGAAATTGCTTTAGATGTCCATCTTCTAAGATGCAAAGTTATGTCATTGTCTCAGTCTATTTTAAATCCTGTGGCACTGGTTTGCTGGGTGGATTGCTTGATTTGGGTTCAACCACATGCCTTTTATGTTTAATGCAAAGCGAGAGACCAAGCATTTACATGTCTTTGTTTTCTTTATGGAAGCATGTTTTAGAAAGCACGTCAGTTGAATGTGGCAACATAACACTTTCCATTGTCCTGATAGCTGGTGAATTGTGCCCTCACAGGGTATTCTTCAGTGCTGTCTGTGAGCTCCCGGTGTGGAAGTGGGTCCTGTCTTGCAATCCCATGTTTGATTAATAGGATCAGCCTCAGTCAGTGTTATGGAAAAGTACAGTGTTCAAGGAAGAGCTGCTACAGAGAATGATGGTTAATGCTTCATCCTGAGAGACACCTGGAGGTTCTTGTTGATCTTAATAATTCTCTCAGACTCTATAGGAAGGCAGGAATGTTTCCTTCACAAGGATGTTTTTAACAATTAGCAAAGTGTTCCTGAAGACCAAGTTTAGTTCAGAAGTTGTCAAAATTTAAACAAGCTGCTGGCATACAGGATCCAGTTGTTCATAAAGTCAGATTGTTCATGATTCCTCATGTTAGCCTCCACTGTTCAAAAGCCTCCTGGTGGTGTTTATTCCAGTGTTGTTGTTTACCTCATGGAGTAGCACCTTTTTACCTCAACATACAGGTATTTCTAGCTGGATGCTACTGCTGCTGGGAAACAGGTGTGCTGATGTTGAACTTGTACTGTTCTCATAGTGAAATCCTTTCATGTTAATCTGTAACTGATGGTGTTACAATGGATTAAAAACCTCAACTTGTCAGAATCAGCAGAGCACAGTCTTTTTCCAGTCTGCTGTACAGCACAGGTCAGAAGTTGAGCATAATTAAGAGAGAAGCTGCCTGCTGCCTGCTTGATAGATACTGGCCAGTGTGACTCGTCCAGTTCTGCTGCTTGCTCACCTCTCTCCAGTGTCACCCTGCAGCCGGGGCTGGCCCCACGCTGCTGGGGCAGTGGGGTCCCCGAGTTGGGACTCCCCAGTGGTGGGATGATCGCAGCACTACTGGCATCCATCATCCTTTGACTTTTGAGTTTGAATGGCAAGCTTATTGTATGCTGAAGGGAAATGGGATTAACGTAGAACTTTTAGAATTAGCGTCAGATGGTATTTGTGAAATGACTGCTGTGGTTGCAGAACTTTCTGCACAGCAGTTGTCTGTGCCAGCAGCTCTGATGTTTGCCTGAGGTGTTCTTGGTGATGGCAATGCAAGCAGCTCTCTGTGAGGAGTTAAATGTTTTTAAACATCTGCTGTTGTTGGTTTACCTAAACGTTGCATGGTCTCAGGAGCATTTTTTTTACTGCTGGGACAATCTGAAATAATGGAAATAATGTGAAGTATTCAGGGCAGGCCCACAATGAGTGGGGTTTTAGAAGACCTCATAGTTTTATTTTACAAACTTTTTTCTCCAAATTTTGGCTCAGAGTGCTTTTTTTTTTTTTCCTCCCACTAATTTCTGAAGTGGCAAATTGATCGCTCAATCTTACTGAAGAAGCAAACGATTTGGTGTGGTAGAAGAAGCAGTGGTGCTAAGACCCCAGCTTACCATTAGTACTTCAATAATTATAGCTAAGGCCCCACTTAGCCAGTCTGTCAAACCAGACATCTCCGTCACGGGTGGGATTTGTTGGTTTGGACCCTTATGGTTCTTAAAGACTGGACCACATTTGGTGAACTTTGAGGGGGAGAGTAGATTTTCTGGTTAAGCATCGTTTCGAAGAAATCTAATTTGTGCATACTGAAACAACCCTTATATGTTCTGGGTGGACAGAGCCATGGGTGCCCTGGTGCAGCATGGGGCAGCCAGCATGGGCCAAGATTGGCTGGCTGCATCCTGCTGGGCTCTCACAGGCTGCTGGGTGTTGCTGGCTGCAGCCTCCAGCAGCAGTGAGCTGTGCTCTTGTACACACAGGTTAAACTGTCCTTTAAAAATCAAGAACATCCTTGTAACCTTTTTTTTTCTTTTTTTTTTTCTTTTTTTTTTTTCTTTTAACTAATGTGGAGCAGTTTTATGTCAGCACAGCAGGCCCAACTTGTCAGGAAGCAGAGCTGCCATTGGTGTGAGTTTATCTCACTTTCCTGGTGCTGGCTATCAGGTTGCAAACTTGCACCTGGAAACTCGATTTCTTTTATCTGTGAGCACTTAAGAAAGGCAGCTTATTTATTTATTTTCCTGGCAGGAGGTAGTGTAAGAGGAAACTTACACGTCTTCAACACTTGTTTTTTGGCAGGACCATAGCAAAACTTTGCTCTAGATGAAGACATTTTGTGGCAAAAATGAGCCTTTTTTTTGGTCACTGTATTCAAATGTCACGTGGCTTTTTCTGTGCTTTGAGGAGTGATGGTGGGGCAAAAGAAAAACTGCAGACTTAAATATGTTGCAAGCTCAAACCTGCTGGCTTTTTGCTGTTATGCATGTCATAAATAGTTCAGAGATAAGAACTGCAGAAGATCTTTTTGTAGACAGCGCTTTTCTTTTCACTTCCAGAATTACTAATCTTATTATTTAGTATTATCAGAACTAAAATGTTCAGCACTATGCTAGGACTCTATTGTTGTATGCATCACATAGAAGACAATGCCAGACCTCACCACCTCTGCCTTGGAGGCCTTCCCTGCTTCTGGGTGCAGTTGAGATTTCTGTCAATCTGTTGCTTGTTTGCCAATTGAAAAGGCTGAAGTTGGATTTCATGCTTTCAGTCCTTGCTGAAGAAATGCACAACCATGCAGAATAATGTTATGCTTTAACATTCACATGTCTTTTAGATAATCTTATCTTTATGAATTGTGATGCTGGCAATGATCTTTTACTTTGCAAATGTGTTTAATGGCTTGTTGCATGAATCATCGTAAAATAGTTCAGTCAACTCTGTGGTATTGGTTGTACAACCAAAATGAAGAGTGAGACCTGATGCTTTCCCTCAGCTTTAGTTGAAGCAAACCTTTAAAAGTGAGACTAGAAAGGCCATAGTCATGTAGAAACTACTTAGTCAGTCTGTACTTTCCTCGAATGTGTTTTTCTTTGCTCTTTCCCTTCCTTTGCAGTGGTTGAAGAAGGCCATGCTGACAGGAAGCCCGTTGTCTCAACCTTCCACCTCCCCTGCTGATTTGTGCAGCACCTTGCATGGCAGTCATTGACTTGTACTTCACTTAACTCAGGAAATTCCCATGGTGTCTCTGGTTTTGTATCATGTATGCTTTGCCATACAGAAAGACTGTAAGGATGATCCTTGTTATGATGCCTCTGGTAAATACAGACGAAGGGAGAATCTGAGCGTAATCTCAAAATATGCCCTTCATGCTGAATTGAAGAAGCCTTTGTGGGATTTTGAGTTCTGTGGGTTTTTAGGGCATGTCTGTACAGTGAAATGAATGGCCCTTGATCTTCTGGCGAACTTCCCCAGAGACACTTTCACTCTCCAGTTACAACTGTACAAGAAGCTCCATGGAATAATTTCGGAGGTTTATGTTAATTCTTGCCTTGCTGTACAGTTATTGCTCTGTCTAGGTGCAGCTGGAAGATCTGCAGAGCTCCCTCTGTTATAATGTATTAAACCTGTCAGGACTTTTGTCTTAAACCTGTTGTCGTAGTTAACCTTTACGTTTAGCAAAAAAAAAAAAAAAAAATCAAGGTTAATTAATATTCTAAATAAAGTCAGAAATCTGAAAAGTTGTTATTCTGACTCCAGACAACAGTATTAGAATAGGGTAAGAATGTGTAAGTGTGCACTCCGTGTTCCAGATCTAATCACTTGTATATGTACTGTTGATGCAGTAAAGACTTTCAAATTTGTTGGTAATTTAAAGTACATCTCCAGTAAGACCAAGGTATGATAATAACCAGTAATTAAATGCTGCGAAGGGTGCTCATCACTGTTATTTTAACAGAAGTTAGTCATTATCTGCTGATTGCTGGCATCATTAAATCTCAGTTTCTAAGCATGTAAGTCAGAGCTTAAGTATCTGAGGAGCTGAACTGAGGTTTTCTGTTCCCACGTAGTTGAAGTACTTGGGTTTTAAGTGTAATGACTTGCCTCAAACTGCCTACCAAGGGCAAGCATGTAAATGTGCTCTTTAGCTAGAAAATATAGTACATTTCTTCTGAAAACGCAGTGGTGATGGGTTAAAGTCAATCTTACTGAGAATGACTTAACAGTTGTGCAGGACTGGCCCCAAGGAAAGAATCATATGCAAAGTAGATTTGTAAAAGTATTGAGTGCCCAGATAGATAGATAGATAGATAGATATCTAAAGTGCAGAGGGAGGGAAACTTTGCTGTTCTTCATTTTGCTTGAAAACTTGTGCTTTATTTGTTAATTAACAAACAAAACCAATTTAGCTATATATATAGCATTTGCCAAACATAATTGTAGGATCACTATGGACGCTATGGATTGGAAGGGACCTTAAGGATGGTGTATTTCTGACCCCCCTGCTGCAGGCAGGGTTGCCACCCACAAGGCTGCCCAGGACCTTGTCCAACCTTCTTGGCAGAACAATGAGCTTCCTTTAGGGCTGGCATCAAAGCATCCAGAATAAGCACGATGGATAACATACTTTTTGGTAGATACCAGTACTGAAAAATAAAATTTTGTAATTGAGTTTAAATATTGCATCTGCAATTGTGTGAACAATAAAATGTACCATTTTCTTTTTTCCCCGTTCTCCTCTTTTGCCTGAGTATTGTAATTGAAACAGGAGGGGCTCTAAGATTTTATGTCTCTAACTTAAAATGAGAAAAGAATTGAAGATCTATTCAGTATTGCTCAGTCTAGGTGAAGCTAACTGCCTGAAATTTCACTGTTTTCTTAAACATGAGTGGTGCTTTCCTTCTGACTGACTAGCTTCCTTGACAGCATCTTTGGAAAGCACGGCTGGAAGCTGCCTGGCGGTGCTGCAGCCTGGTGAAGTTTCCTGTGGGAACCATTAGTAAACGAGTAAGCATATTGATCTAAACACAGCTTAAGAGTTTTGATTAATTCTTACTTGAAACATAGCTATGAATTAAATCCTTGCTGCTCATGTCTCATAAGTACATTAGGGTAGCATAGGCAGTGTACCTGATTATGTGGTCTTCCACATGCATTTTCTTTACATGGAGAAAGAATCAAACTTGTGGAATGGTGCTCTGGTATTTCAGTAGCATTTTACAGGTGGCAGTAAAAGCTTTTGGCTGTGCTGTGGTACGTGGGTGTTATGTGCTTGCATCTAATGTCATTCAATATCAGCTTTTAATAATACTTTTGAAAATGAAGTAATGCAGTATAATGTAAAGTACCCTTAAGTAGCGGTTGGTATCTTCCTTACAGTGTTCTCTTGCTGGTGATAAAGGAAGTACAAAAACCGTTCAGTGGCAGAAGTCCAAAGCTATTTTGCCAAGTAGAAAAATCGGCTTTCTGAAGGTGGTGGGTTTGTTTCTATTCAAATCTTGTGTTAGTGCTGAGTGACTGTTCCATGTGCGCTGCAAGGATTTTTGATTTTCAAGTGGTAAGTAACAGCAGTATCTATGTATGTATCTATGGCAAACATACCATAAGCATTCTTGGTTATCCTCCTAATGCTTAGCTGGGATGCCAAAAGCTGTTGAGGTGTCTGGAAGTGTCAGGTTCTTGTTTGGGAACTGGTACTGTGGGTCAGCAAGTTGTTGTGTTCTGATGTCTCTGTGCTAAAGCTAGGAAGCAAAGGTGTGGGATATTACTGAAGTGCCACTGCTGTTCCCTTTATAACCACGGTAATTAGCATTGAATATATGTAAGATGAGTGTGTGCTGTATTAATGAAGCTTCTTGTTTAGTTGTGCTCTCTCACTATTGTCTTAATGAAGAGCTGTACTGAAAAGCTGCTCAACTCTTCCCTTGGAATAAAGCTAGAAGGGCTTACGGGGTGGCCCATGAATCTAACTGTCCCTGGAGGCTGCACCCACCTCTTCTGTGTGTGACAGCAGGCATGTGGCCACAGCTGTGCAAGGGAGAGGCTGTTGTAACAGCAGTACACGGTGTAAGCACGCTCTCTCCTTGGGCATTTTTGCTATATTGTGAACTAAAAAGTTGTCCCAGTCTCAAGATCGTGCATGGAGAAGGCAAAGGCAGGCTGGTGCTTCCAGTTGAGTCAATATGGTCTGATTCTTTCTGTGTCTTCCTTCCTGGGAATGAAAGAGTGTGAGGAAGGGTATGTAAATCATTTCTAGCACTGGCAGAACTGGTGATTATGTCTGGGGTGGACCTTGATTTTCCTTTTCTTGTTCTGCCAGCAACTGATGCGGTACAGTGCGGTCGCATGATAATTATGCTGCTCTGCATTGAGTGCACTCAACTTCAATTGTTTGTGGGAACTAATGAGATTGTGTTTTGATGTGACATTACTGTAGGATCAGTACTTCACATTCATTCATTAGTTTACCTCAGTGACTTTGTGAAATAAAGAAATGCCCTTGAGCAAGTCATTTTAACATTGTGCATGAGAAAGCTGTACTAGTGTTCAGAACAGCAATTGTCTTGAGCTTTACATTCCATCTCCCCATGGAGGAATTTATTCACAACTAGAGCTATGCTGCAGGTTTGTGAGCCATATCTGAGCAGTCTGGTGGCTGTGTCTACACCCACCTGCAGAGCCCCATCCTGAGCCCCAAGGTCACTCAGCAAATTCCCCCTATTCCGTGCATAGCAGTACCCAAGGCACCATGAGCAAAGCCATGCTGGGGAACATGCTGACTGTGTATTGGTGTGGAAGGTTATGGAGTAGTGCTCAAACCCATGCCCTGTCCTTTTATTTACTATTACAGTTTTAGCTCAGTGTGTCTGCACAGCATGATGCAGTAGTGTGCTGAGTTTGTAGCTTGTGCCTGGCCAACATTTACATGCAAGCACTGTGTGTGAGCTCACCTTCCTGCGCAGTAGTGCTTGCTATGTGCTGATGTGGCTGTGGGTGGTGGTACTATGAGCTCAAATGTCAGCATAAGAGCTGGTATGCTGCAGGATAAAGTAATACTTGGGCAAATTGGGTTCTCATTCTCTGCTAGGTATCCCTGTCTCAGCAAGCTCTTAGAATCTTGATCTGTATCAGTAGAATAAGAGATCATCTGTAAAATTGCAAGGAAAATAAAACAGATCACATAACAAATGAATAAAACAATAGTGCAGAAACTGTCAAATCTAATGGTGCTAGGAATTATATATGAAGCATTCCTTTGAATTGGGGTTAATACTCAGTGTGGAGCCTGAGGCTGTGTTTAAGGAGGACTGTCTTCAGAACGTGTCCATGAAGAACTTCCTGGCCATGTCCATGGGTGCCACTTGTCCTAGGGACTTCTGCTGCTGTGCCTGGCAGTCAGAGTACCTTGTACTTTAACTTACTACTCCTGTGCTTTTCCATTCCAGTAGGTGCATGGATAATGTACATCAGCTCTGATCATGCTAAAATATATCTGCACTAAGTGGCAGTGCTGCTGAGGCTGCAATGGCTGTATCCTATGTATCTGTAAATAGATTTGAGGCAAGGTTGCCCACAAAGTTTCTGATTTCCTATGGAAACCACCTTGTCTGATTGCACTGTGTGTACCTTCCTGTTTGCTGCTCTCTAACTCCTTTTCCTTCTCCCCAGATTCCTCTGCTTTTACTAATGTGATGGCTGTTGTTCTGGCCCCTTCCTGCAGACATCACTGAGATTTCAGATACACCTAGATCATGGCAGGCCTTGTAAGACCAGGCTGCTGAGGGGGAAAGGAGTCTCAGTTCTGGTAAGAGCTGCATGGTGGTGGTTGGAGGAGCTGTGGAATTTATGCAATTGCAGAAATGTTAAATGTCAGCTTTGGTTAAGTGTGAGAGAGATCTGAAGGTGCCACCAGGCGGGTGGTAGGGGCACTGTCAGAAGAGAACATCTTGACATTTAGAAGAGGTTTGATCTTCTTTCATCGTGCTTTTAAATGTTGGACAGTGAGGCTGCAGGTAAAGCAGCGTTCGTAATGATTTATTCTTAAACTTTGGATCACTTGCAGATTAGGTTTGTGAAGTGAGATCAGTCCCTTTTTAGTGAAGCAAAATGAAGTGTTTTATGCCCATCTGAGAGGGAAATGTCTCAAATAAGCTTTGTGTTGGTTGACATCAGTGCCTAGTGGTAGAGGCCTCACATGAAGCAGTAGTGGGGCCAGGCTCCTCCTCCCCATCTCCCAGTTCTCAACTTCTTCCTTTCTGTCTCAGCAGCTGCTCTGTGATGTGCAGTTTGGGCTCAGTAGGCCCTGTCTCCCTCTTCATCACTTCTCAGAACACAGCTCTTTGATCCCCGTTCCCTTAAAACACTGAGGAAATACAGGTCGCATCACCTGTGGTGACTATTTGTATGACCTGATACTAGACCATGAGGAATCATGACTCCTTTAGGTGAATAACTTGGTTTTTGTCTGCTGTAGTAGCACAGTTTTGCAGCTCAAGTGACAATGGTCTATCATAAAGTTTGAGTCTTTGTCAACTGCTCTGCATTGATCAGTACTACAGGGCCTGCCCTTTCCTCTGGGTGGGAGAGGGGAGAAATAGAGCAGAGAAAGTTAGTTAGTAGGAACAGCATACCCAAACTTATGGGAAGGTTACAAAATTAGAACACTGGTTAGATACTGTGATCAGGGCTTTAGGATTTACAGTATTGGGTCAGAAGTACAGTGGTCACATGATGGAAAATATTGATCTCATAAATTATTGTTTCCTTTAATTAAAGGAAAAAAGAAGACATGTCAGGTACCAGCTTGTGTATTTTATGTTAGACATTATCTATTCAGATCACTACTATTTTGTACTGGATTAGATATTAGGCCACTGATAACACTGATTCCTGCCACTGATAACAATTTGGTATCATGTTCTGGTGCACCTGATAGAATTTAATTGCATGCCTAAGTCTCATTTGATTTAAACTTGCCTTGGTGTGTGATGTGGTAGTGCAGATATTTGCTGTTAGGGATCATGAAACTGTCGTTTCAGTATCTTCTGTGACTTCTGGATGAGTTTACAGATGTTTTAAAAAGCTTACTTCACTTTTTTTTTTTTTTTTTTTAACTTCTAAGTAATCTAAAAATACAATTTATTTTTGTTCAACATTTGGGATTATCAAGGAAAAGATGTGTGCATTGTGCAACCACTATTGTCTGAACTTGTGGAAGGATGCTTCTAGATGTAATGAATGTGAGTCTTTGTCACATTTATCTTCATTTTGTTCATCATTTATTCTTAGTGTTATGCCAAACCCTATTTCTAGTTTTGGAAAAAGAAAAAATAATTCAGCCCTAGTGAAGCAGATTTTTTCTTGCATTCTCTTTAAGCTTCTTGATAGATTTGTGTGTTGTCTTCTTTTTTAAAATCTGGAGAATGTTCAGAAATAATGGGTCCATTAAAGGGAAGGATTTTAATGGGATCACAAATGTTCTGTTGGCTCTTTCTTATTAAAAATGGTTTAGAAATTGAATCTTTTTCTGAAGCCATTTACATATTCTTCAAAGTTCTCAGTAATTGACCTGATTCTACCACAAGCTGCTGTTTGTCTTTCAGGATGTGAATTGGTTTTACCATCTTTTAAGTCTTCTGACCTTTCTTTAAATCGTTTGGAAAAGGGAGAAATGTAATCTTCTAGGGTTGTGACTAAGTGGAAACTTTGTGATGGTTTTCTGTTCTACTCAAAAATGTCACTCACCATCTGAGGATGGTTTGTGACAGAAGGGGTTCATAAGCATGTTGTGGGTCGAAAGTGCTGTGAGAGACATGTTACCTGTGGGGAAACAGCTGTGACAATGCACTTTGTTAAAGACTTGGTTTCAGAGCAAATTTTTTTTTTTTTAATTTCAAACTCTTAGGAATTCCATTTAAATTTTTTCTTTCTATAGTGGTATTATCAGCAAAGTTTGGAAAAAGAAGGATTTTTTCACACCTGGAATTATGTCTTCTGTTCGATTTCTAGAAGCTGAAGGGCCTTTCTTTGGTGTGATAATGGGATTTTAATGGCTTCACATACATTTATGATAGGATTGTCTGGAGGCATCATGCAAATAATCTGTATGAGAAGAGCTTAATTCTGCACGCTCATCCACCTGCAGACCGTCATGTGTTTATGGAGTCCCCTTTCCTGGCAGATGCAGTTACCCCTTAGCTGCCATTGTCCTCCCATCGCAACGTGCTGCCCTAGGTGGAGTAAAGGTGCTTGGGACATTGCCCAGTTTGGCCATCTCCAAAAGTGAAAACTGCAGCTTTCCCACCTGACCTGTTTCAGAGTGGTTACCTTTGGTGACATTTTTGATGTTGGCAAGGTGTTTCTGTTGTTTAATGTGCTGTATTTCTGAATGCTGTTTGAACACAGTGCCTGCCAGGAGCCAAGGGAAAAGGTTCTCCAGTATGCTATTCAGAAATTGCTTTTCATTGTTTGATTTCAGTTCAGTTTGTGAGCCATATCTCGGCTGCAAGCTGGAGCTATTCAGTGAATTTCTCCATTAGTTCAAATTGGCTTTTTGACCTACCAGTCCAATGTGTTATGCCTTCTAGAAACTTTCAAAGAATGCCACTTGTATTGTCAGTGTTCTGCTGGCTGGTGGGAACAGGTGGCATTATCCTTCTTCAAGTATGCACAGAGATGTCCTGTCTATGGAGGGTTGGCACACCTGTGCCTTCCATCTGAAACTTGCTATTGGAGGATTAGTTTTCATGCATACATGCGAATCACTCTGCTAGAGGCCTGTGGATCCTGTAGATCCAATGTAGTAATTTTGATGTTAGTGTCAATGTTTCGATACCTTGAGAAATCAGAAAGCAGCAGTAATTGTGGAGGTGAATTTTGATGGATAAACTGGAGCTGTAGGAGGTCCCTGAAGACCACCCAGTCCAACTCTACCTCTCAGTGCAGAGCTTATGTAAATCAGAGCTGTATAGTGAGAGTACAGCTGTGGTGAGTTTGGCTCAGTCCTTGCTGTAAATCTCCCTGGAGGGTGGTGTAAAAGCAAGGTGACCCACCCAAACCTCTGCAGAGTAAGAAACCCAGGTGTCCCAGCTCTGCCACGTTCATCATGTGCTTCATCCTCAGCCGTGGGTTCTTTGCTGAACCGGCTTTGCCATGACTTCTAATGCACTTTGAAACTGAGCCACTGTTGCAGGAGTGCTGAATAAAAGTGAGCATCACTTGTAGATTGTAGGGTTTAGATGGTGGTGATGAGCACTGCAAGGCAAATGCTGTTACTTAATCTTTCCTGTGGTTTGAGATGATGTCCTTTCAAAAAATTTCTATTTTCATCCCTAGATGCATGAGGAATTTTTGACTGAATCATTTTTACCATATCACTGTTTCCAGAAAGCATTATTTATATTGTCTAGCTTGAAGGAGACTTTCTAATTTGTAGCCGAACTTGTTCCATGCAGCTGCAGATTTAATCAATATATTTCACGGCTCTTTGAAGTTTTTTTTTCCTTCTAAATTGAACTGGGTGGTTGCAAATCATTTTAGTTATTCCACTGATGTATTTTACTTGGTGTAGCATGTTATGTTGGTTTGTATTGTCTTTCTTCAGCCCAGCCATCAAACAAACCGTTGTGGTTGCCTTGACTTTCAGTGGAAAAATAATTTTCTGCCCACTTTATTCTTAGCATCTTAGTATCAGCTTTCAATTTATAAATTACTGTTTGCTAGATCTGCATGCAAAGATGCAATTTGCACCATGTTTTAATGTGTTGCCATTAAAATCAATAGAACTTATGCCAGAATAAATGCTTATGGCAGAAATGTGAAAGCAGGCATTTTCAGAAGTAGTGAATAGGGACTGCAGTAGTGGTGGTGGGGAGCAGAGAGGAGACAGTGAATGTACTGTTATCCGGGGCGGGTTGATCTTCTGCGTGGAGCCATGAGAAAAGGCACTTTGTCCTTGCTGCTCCTGTCTCTTACCACAACATGTGTGACATCTCGCAGGCTGCGCACAGTGTCTGCAGAGCAGAGCTTGGTGTGGTGGGAGCTGTCACAGTGTAGAGCTGACTTGATGCAGAGCTCAGACCCTTAGCCTTGGGCTTGATTTGGACCTCTCATGGTAAGGCTTTGGTTTTTGCCAATGACTAACTGCTCTTGCTAAAACTTGCTGGGCCCCAGAACCCACTGTTTTTTTGGCAGCTGCACTGCTAGTGCTTTGGGCTGGCTGCTGGCTGGCTCCATCACTAGCTTCATTTGTAAGGTGCTGTGCGGTGTTCTCAGGAGATGAGCCCTAACCAGCTTGCAGCCTATGCTTGTCGCAGCAGTCTTGCCTTTCACCCCATGGGAAAAGTTTTATCTGGGGTAATTTTGTGTAATTGAACCGCTCTTTCTGTCTTGCTGATGTTACCTTTTTCTGTAAATACATCAGTGGACACTGATGAGATAAAAATGTAAACTGCCTCTATTTGATTAGTTTTGTGCTGCTTAAATTGTTTCTTTTCATCCACCTTGAAATTAAGTGGCTTGTCATTTGGAATTCTAACCAGTTGTTGTTTCCTACCTCTGATTGTTTACTTTATCTCCATGAAGAACTTCTTTAATAAGCATTTTTCATACAGGTTTTTATGTGCACTTGTAACTTTGTGTAATTACAAATGTGGACTTCCTAAGTGATGATTTATTCTTCTAGGATCGCTTGTATAAGTGTGCACTGTTCATGGAGCTGTTCTGTGTCAAAACTGTGGTTAAAGCTTTCTTCAGGTTTTTTTTTGAAAACTGCAGAGCATGTTGTGTTTATTTCCTCCATTCATTTTTCTACCAAGTTCACATGACCTTTGCTGTTTTCAATTCATCTGAAGAAAAAGTTCATCCCAGTGTATGATTACATGTCATGATTACAAACTTTTCCTAGTTTGAAAGCATTAAATGTGTTTCTTACGGAAACTTTACTGTTCAGGAGCTTCTAAAACAGTAATGGATGTAGACAAAGATTATCAACTTTGATAAGAGTGTGGCAAATGAGGGTGTCTTTTGCTTTTTTAATAGGCTTTATTCTTGCAGTTCAAATTCCTAACCTTACTGTTGAAACAGTAATAACAATGTTTGTAGTGGAAATGGATCTACTAAAACTAGCTAGACCTGCAGTAAGCAACTTGTTGATTTATGTATGTCGTTCACTTACACCTCAAGAGAAAGCAATGCTGTGTTTCTAGGATGGGAAGTCTTTGGGTTAATTTATATGAAATGCATGGCTTTTGGGATACTCTAGATACATTGCTTTTTGATGAAGATCTGATGTCCTGGATCCTGAAATACCAAACAGTATTTGTATTTTGAGGGCTGAAAGATAGGAAAGGAAATAAAAATGTTCACATTTCTGACTTGAGTTTCCTTTGCATGAAGTGCTAGTTATATGAATATGAATACGGAATTGCTAGTTAACACGGATAAGAAGCTGATGAATATTGTGGTGTGGTAAAGTTGAATTAATTTTTCTCTCCTCATCATTCAGTACATTGTTAAATGTTTTATTAAAACTGGATTATTTTAGTGGCAAAATATTGAATATATGGATATTGGATATATATGCATATATATTGGATAATACTTGGTTTGCATCCTTAGCCAGCCCTTGGGCTGAGAGGAAGACACGCATACAAATGGGAATTGCTGTGAATGTGCTTCCTGCTGCTCTCCTCTAAGACAGCAGCCTGTGCTAGTTAAATATTGGTCTGTGCTGGGACTGGAATTTGCCAGATAGTAACGCGGGTCATTTTTACGTTTGCTGAGAAGGCTGAATCTGGAATTCTCTCTGGCTGTTTTTCCATTTCAGTATAGTATGTACTCAGTTCAGGTTTTATTATGGAAACTAAATGTGCTGGAGAGCAACTGTAGGCAAGGTGAGCACAGCTCTAAAGTTTCCAGCAAATTCGAAGAATTAATCCAGCAGATGTGAATTCGTTTTTGAAATTCTTCACTATCAAAAAACTCAAACTACCATCACTACCAAAAAGCCAAACCCTTCTAAAGAACAAACCAAAGCACACCCATCCTTAAGAGAACCTTAAGAGAAATTTATTTCCTTTTTGTAGAATTAAGACAGAATTAACCAAGCCATTGGCTGATGACCACTGAAACAGAAGGAACATGGAATGGGCAGTAGGGGTGTGCTGTACCAAGTTGTCTTTGGTTGAGAGACATTACTAAGGAAAAACACTACCGAGTGCCACACTGCTTTATAGGCTGACTTCATTGTTTGCTGCATCTCCTGAGGGGTAAACATTAACTCCAGCCTCCAAAAGATGAAGCAAGAACTGATGGGAATGTGTTCCACCTATAATCAATCACTCTTGCTTATTTTTATATTGAGGTGAGTACTGTGTGATTTTTTTTTTTTTTTTTTTTTTTTTTTTTTTTTTTTTCCCTGCTATGGTACGATAATGGTGTTCAGTTATATATAAGATGTACTTGTGTATGAATATTTGCTGGGCCATAAGCATTTCACTTCTGGAATTTTACTGAATCACAATCTGGTCACTTGAAAACTAAGAGAGAAATCAACTTTAAAAAAAAAAAAAATACCCTGAAGTAGCTCTGTGCATCTAGGTACGTGAGACTATTGTTGTAGCACTACTGAGAGACTATAGCAAAGGATATCTTAAAAATAAGAGGAAAGCTTTTTAGAGAGAGAAGAAAAGCACAGAAAAACCCAATGGTGATTTCTGTTAATACATATCTAGATCCAGTGAATTTTTCAAGTGCCATTTAAGATACCAGCTTCTTCAGAATCAAGTATGTAAGTTGCTGAGAAATTAATGCCTCTGATTTATTTCCATGGAAACAAACAAATATACAGAGAGCACACTAGCACTACTTGAGAGGGCAAATTCTCATCTATAATACACTGTTTTCCGGCATAGTTGCCATTATTACCTATGCATTTTTGCCAGCAGTAGACAAGAGCCTGCATGCCTCACTCTTAAAAGTCAGCACCAACATAGGTGATCCACTGTTTCACAGCTGCTATGATGGCACTGTTGCCACAAAAATATTGACTGTCCATCTTTCATCAGTCCAAACAGATGGAAGTCAATAGGAACCAAGTATGGACTGTGCAGTCACTGGGTGTAGTAGGACAGTACAGCCAAGACTGGCAATGTGCTTTGTAATCTTCAAATTGATATGGGTTCTGCTGTTCTCGTGTTGCCAGAGAAAGGTTGACTTCTTCTCTGGCTTGGATCTGGAAGTTCAAGCCTTCAGCTCATGATGCATCAGAGTTGATGACTTGTTGGATGGCAGGAAATCCAGAAGTATCACCCCTTTCCTATCCTAAAAGATAGTGCACATCACTGCTGAGGGCTGTGACCTGAACTTTTTCTTCTTCAGTGGGAATTCGCGTGTCTCCACTCCATGAACTGTTGTTTTAACTCTGACTCACAGTGGTGACACCATGTCCTGTCACCAGTAATGATGTGATCACCTTCAGTTGTGTATTGGTTCAGTAGACCCTGACAAGCTTGTATATGATGTTCTTTCTGTAATTGTGGTACCAACTTGGTGCAAACTTTGTGATATTCCAGTATTACCACCATTATTTCCAGTGCATTGAAGCTGAAATTCATCTCTGTACACAGTTGCCTGGTTGTATTCTGCCAATTTGTGTGGATAAGCTGATTGAGACACCCTTTATTTCATAGTATGACAGCCGTGAATGGCTAGATGGAATGTTGCTTGTCTTTTATTTTGCTTTTGCCACTGCTGAAGCACGCCACTCCCTAAGTGAGAGCCTGTGTTCTCACCCACTGTTTGGTCTCTGTAAATGTTCAACAAGTATCTGTGAATGACAGTAGGTGCAGATTTTTCCACATGGAGGAATTCAGTGACACACCTTTGCTTCATATGCACTTCCATGTCAGACACCTTTCTGTCAGACCCCCCATCTGCTGCCTCTGTCATGCAGCACAAAATGCAATGGAATAGTTGGGGGAAGGTTCAACCTCTACTGCCATCCCACCATCATCACCTTTGATGTCATGGGCCAATAAAATAGTAGGCATTACTTTTGAAGCAAACCTCGTAGTTCAGAGCTGCTTTACTCTGCGTGTTCAACTGGCTGTTCCTTCTGTGGGATGTGAATGGGGGATGAGTTCGGCAGACAAGTGTTCAAACTGATTGTTCAGCTGAAGGATGATCTTGCCAAAAGGGCTTTTTGTGTTCAGAACAAATTGCACAAATTGATTCCTTTTGTATACCTAAAGGAATATTGAAGCATATGGCGCATCCGTAATTGAACTTGCTGTGCAGTTACATTGACTTTCACAGTTCACTCTGTGATACGCAGACTGAATTGCTTATTTCAGGCATGTCCAGCCTGCAGGCTGCGTGCGGACTGGCATAGCTCACAATGCGCCTAATGGAAGTGGTTGCCATTCTTGAATCAAACTGAAGCTTTACTTTTGCAAAAGCAAGGTCACATATCCCACTAGTTTTATGTTTTTGTTGTTCTCCTTTCTGTATGTTTTAATGGAAACATTAAAATTAGTTTTGTTACTTGAATACGTTAGCTAGAGTATATATTTTCTAAGAGCACATCTGAAAGTAAAGCCTCCTATTTTATAATGTTGGCCCACTGTGTCAGAGGTGGATGTTGGTGGTATGGCAGTAGAGGTTGAACCTTCCTGACAACATTCTGTTACATTTTGGTGCTTTGTGACAGATGGCAGCAGAGGGGCAGTCTGATAATATGACATCTGACATGGAAGAGCGTATGAAGCAAAGGTGTGTCATTGAATTCCTCCATTTGGCATCCACTGATATTTATTGATGCTTGCTGAGTGATTATGGAGACCGAGCAGTGGATGTGAGCACAAGGAGTGTGGATGGTGTTTTTCAGCAGTGGTGACAGTGGATCGTCTCTGCTGGTGCAGATTTCTACAAGAGCAGCATGCAGGCTCATGTTTGTTGTTAGTGAGTACACATAGCTAATGGCAATGGCTGTTGAAAAAGAGTGTTTTGTTGCTGAGAATTTGCTCAATTCAATAGTGTTATTGTGCTCTTTGTATCTGTTATCATTTCCATGGAAATAAATAAGAGCTATTACTTTCAGAGCAACCTTCATAGATGCAACCCTGACTAATTCATTTTCACTCAGTGTGGCCCAGGCAAGCCAAAACGTTTGGTGTTCCTAGCATATATAGTTACAGCTGTGGTTGAAATCTTCTTGGTCAGGTTTGTTACAAAAGAAGGATCTTAAATTTTCTTTTCTGTCATGACGTTGTTGCTAAAAATGTCAAATCTCCACCTTCCAGTATGATTTAAGTGAAAAACTATCTTTGTACTTTGCACCAGATATAATCTTATCCCTGTCATAGTTAATAAAGATTTTTGTGAACCTACGGAGGTATTGAAGAATTGATGAGCAGGATAAGAGTTCAGTGAGCTTGCATAAAACTTGTGCGAATATTTTGCTACTGTAACGCAGAATGTATTGCTTCTAGTGTGCAAGTGGAAAAAAATGAGGAAATTATGAAGGATAAAAGCAAGTCCAGCCTTTTTGTTTCAGCATAGGAAGAAATGTTATTGTTCTGAATATTTAGTCTATGAAATGGTAGTGGGCAGACATGAGGAGATGTATTCCATAATACAGACTTTTGGTGACAACAGTAAGTTTGTGGAGGGATTGTAGATGTATTTTCTGGCATCTGTTTGTTCTGAAATCTAAGAATATGAAGTGCAGTACTGGCTGTGAAAGCTGTTGGAAGCAGAACATTTTTAAAATTGGTTTTAGTCATGGCTGTTAGTATGAAGTAAATCTGGGGAGTTGTTTTGGTTTCAAAATATCCTCGAAGGATTTTCATTTGAACTTGAAAAACTTTTTATCTTGTCAGGTCTTAAAGTTTTGGCTGATAAATTTTGTGCCATGTAGGAGAAAGCTCACATTGTAAAGAAAATTGAAGTCAGTTGAGGAGGAAGCCTCCTGTTTCTTTTGAAGATGAAATCCATGGAGTGCAGTTGGACCATGTCTGGATTTTCTGTGCTATTTCTTATGATTTCTTTTGCTTCGTAGCTGTTTTGTTATAATAGTTTCTGACCTCCTATTGTGGAGGAGTTTGTTGTTTATGGAATGGAAGGCAGAATGACTTCAAAAGACAAACAAACAAAATGAACCAAACAAACAAAAACATGAAAAAAATGATAATGATTTCGGAAGGCCTTGATGGACAGGAAGGATCATCTTACTGCAAAATTGATTTAGTACAGTAACTTTATATAGACTTTTTAAAGCTCTTTCAATTTCTGCTCAAGAAAACAACGTTTTTTTCCATGCAGTTACAGATTGGATTTGGCTTAAATTTCATGAGTTCAGCTTAATATTTTTTTAAACATAACATTTTTTCTGTGCTTGACATGATGGAGAGCAGGTGAAAGCGATTTGGCCTGTGTGCTGTATTTCAGCACGTTCCTAGAAAGAGGATAGCTGAAGGAAGAAGGGGAGCTTTACGTTTACGTAATGTACTCCATACATTTGGAGTTCCAGATAGCCAACAATAGCTTAGGTTCTCTTTTCTTCTGAGAAGTCCTTAAAAAGGCCCTAGTGTATTAAATTCAGTCATTCTTCTCTAAAATGATTTGCACGGGTTCTTAGTTAGAATTTGTGTTGATTTTGACCGAAGAATTTTTCATGAGTTTTCAACATTTCTGAGGTAGTTGTCACCTAACCTAAACTACTCAGAAGGGACCTGCATTAATCTATTGCATGAAGGAGGATCATTTTTCTGACTGGTAGTGAGAACATTTTGGATGCCTGAAGTAACAGAATGTGGCTTAGAGAGAAAACCTTTTTTCCTTCACTTGCTCTCCTTTGCAGTTTTGTTGCAAGGCTTTGTTTCCTAAAACAATTTCTTTGACAGCTGAGGAAGAGGACTGACGACTTGCACAGTGCACTTCATGATGCACTGGAGTCCCCTACTTGTCAGACCTACACCTGAAATTGCATTATTACAGGTGTTTGTCACTGAAGGTGCCTGCTCCATGAGCCTTGATTTCCCCTGCTCTGCATGGGGCCTGCCCCTCAGGTACATCGCTGCAGCGCTCTGCCTTCTGCCCTGAGATGTGATTGCTCAACTGAGAAAGCAGCAGAGAGGAGAGAAGCTGCAAAATGGTTGCTCATCAAACCACATCCTAAAGGTGGTGTGGCAACTTGAGGTGCGTGTTGCTGTCTCTTAAAGACCAGCAAAGCTGGTGAGCTTTGGAGAAGTGTGAATCAAGCTGAAAAATGAGAAGTCACTTGAAAGCTGGCATAGCCTTTTTTTGTAAAACAAGCGAAATATAGCAAATATATGTAGCAAATACAGCTTGCAAGTATGGCAAAGAAGCTGTCTCGTATTCTGAGTGAATTTGCAACTGCAATAACTCTTATGTAGTTTTTGTTTTTTATATCTGTATGTGTTCAAATGAGGGTGCTGACTGGGGTTGCTGTGGATCCTTCTGGACATCAGAAGCTGAGATGAGACAAACAGACCCTTTCTTTACATCTAGTTATGTTTTAGGCTGTATTTGAAATCTATATGCGACTGATTCATTGGTGCTTGTTTTTCTTTTTTTTTTTTTTTTTTTTTTTTTTTTTACCCCCTGCTGGGGTGCATCACTCCTTTCATTTCTGAGTGCAGTTCTTGGAAGAAAAAAGCCTCGAGCATCAGTAGTTTGATGTATTTATGATTTTTCTGCATGTTCCTGTAGTAAAGCCTACTGTTCACCTCTTCTTCTCTCATCTTTCAAAACCATATTACAGTAGCATGGCCATTGTTGCCCATCTGTGCAGGGCAGATTGTTTCTGTGAATGCATTCCAACAGGTGTGTTGTTTTTGTTTTCCTGCCATTTATTTTGCAATTTAGTACAAACGCAGTACTTTACATCTGTATGTCAGTCCAGTTTGAACAAGTTCAGCTCAAGTGGTGGTTGAGTTGTGGGTTTGAAGGCATGACTGCTTGGCAGCCTATGTCTGTAAATGCTTTGGTGCTTTCAGCACATAATATTTTGGGGCAGTCATAATGCAATTGCATAATCTTAAATTATGTGCTTTACAAATAAGAGATGATTATAAGGATTGAATGTAAGCATGGAGCAGTTGAAAACTTGATGCATGAAAAGGAATCTAAGTTCTTGTCAGTACACCGTGTTTTTTTTAAGAACAGTGTCTTTATGAGGGCATGTCTAGTTCAACCTAACATGAATTTTATGATGCCAGAGGAATGTGAGAGATTTCTTTCAGTTTTTGTAGGATTTCCTTAACACGGTACATTGCTCAACTTTGTGGTACTTCGCACTTCCTCTGCCCCAAATGATGGGCTGGAAACCTTTCATTTACTATGAGGAAGAAAATTAAGGGAAAGTTCTATTAGTGTTCAGTACATATTTTTCCATAAAATAAATGAAACTTTTTTTAGGATCTGAGTGTTGTTTTGTTTCTTATTAATGAAAGCTGTTCTCTCTGTATCTGTTTTGGAAACCGCTCAGGTTAAGCCTTAGGTAGTGCTGAAGTGGTGGCTAACAGTTCTCCTTTTTCTCTATTTGAGAAGAAAATGTAAGAATTATTTGTATTATTTATATAAAAGTCATTAGCAGGTTTTTTACAGTGTTTTCTTAGCTTCAGCACTGCTGGAATTGGAAATGACAGATTTGAAAATGTTGTATTAAAAACTGTCTATCTTCTGTGTATTTGTGCCACCACTGCTTGAATCAAAGTATAATTTTGGCCTCGATGTTGTCAAGTGGTTGCATTCATTATGCACTGTGGGGAAAAAAATGCTCTTAAATTTGTTTTTCAACATTATCTGTCTGGGATTTCTCCAATCCTTTCATGATGTAATTTCATAGATAATATTTTCCACTTGTGTTTTTACATTGTTTATGCTTTTAGCTCTTTTTCTTATCCCTCCAGAGCCACGAGTTCCCAGTAACTTCTTGATGTAGGAAAGCCGTACTGCATCTCGTTGGTGACGTTTTCTGTAGTTTTTCTGCCTGAGCAGCATGCATAGAGTTACAAACAGTAATCAGGAAGAGCTGAGGTACATCATGTATGGTGGTTGTTTCCTTTTTGTTTTCCTTTTTAAAATACCCCAGTTTCTTCCCATGCCTTTTGGTGGTGTGAAGCTGACCTATTTCCGTGAGTAGTAACTTCAGGTCTTTTCTGGAAGGCGAAAAAATGTGAAGTCTCATTATCGTGACGATGCACTTCAGGTTTACCAGTGTGGGTCCAGGCATGGACCCTGGAGTATTTGGTGTCTCTTCTTTTTCTCTCCCCTGCTTACCATTTGAGAGAACTTATTGCTTCTGCTCATATCTCGCTTCAAGTTTGTTGATTTGTTATAATTTGCAAGTAATTTTTTCTCTCTCATCCTATGGTTATTTGGTTTCTTTAAGGCCATTTGATGAAGGATCTTGTGGAAAGCTCCTGAAGCTTCCTGTGTATTGTTGGATGGGATACATTGAGTAATTTTTTATGCTCAATTATGCTTAATTTTTTATCGTCTCCTTTTGCAAATTGTGAATGCGGATCTGTGAAAGTCTCAGTGCTTTGCTGTATACCTTCTTCCAAAGAAGTGATGTTGAGCTTTGAACAGGAAAGTAAAACAAGGTGAATAATAAAGGATATCTCTGAGCAGAGCCAAAAGGCACACCTTGAAGTTGTGGCAATGGCATGAGATAACTCTGAATGCGTTTTAACCTGTTTGCATTACGCTGCCTTCAGCCCGAGCTGCGGCACAGTAGAACTGGAAATATTTGAAAGGCACACGTTCCCTGCCAGTTGCAAGGCAACCACGCCCTGCCTTGGGTTTGCTGCACCTATAAAGGTGCATTCTTAATACAGTGTAAACAATTCCTCATGGTTACTGCGTAATGAGCCGGTTTAATGAAGCCTTTTAAAGGAATAAATACTGTAAAACTCAGCTTTACCTAACAGGTTCCTTTGTTTGAACGCTTCCAGCTGCTGAATAAAATCTGCAAGAGCGGAGAAGCTGAAGCGTGCAGGAGGAGGAATGCTCAGAATAACTCTAGTCTGTTTGCCTGTGGAAGTATTTCTCTGAGACTTCTAGAATACATTAAAAAGCAATCTCTGGCTGAGCTCTGGGGTTTTAAATGCCAACTAGAATCTTGTGAAGCAGTGCATGAATGAAGTTGTTTCTGATAGCGTCTCCTGTGCTGTCTGCTAATTCTCGAATGATATGCTGAAAAATTGCCTGATAATCCTAATGTAATTAGTGTTTCAAAGATGATAATGTTCTTTGTAAGTTCATTTTGCCTTTGTAACAGTAATTGCAAATACAGTACGGAGCTCTTTGGTCCTTACTTCTAAGATAAGTCTGTTCTTCAGTACTGCAGAAAAAAATGTCACGACTGCGAGATAAACCAAGCAAATCCACCGAAGTTTCACAGTGGCATCCATAAAGAGAAAATCCTCTTTTCTGACCTGCTCTTGGGCTTGATTCGTTGGAATAACAAGGGCATTTATTGCTTTTTAATAGGAAAGGTAATGGAATTTTTTTGGTCAATGTCTGCATTGCTTCCTATTGAAGCAGAGTCTTTTATTTATGGGTACTTTTAGAGTTAGAAGAATTCTTGATGGAGAAAATATACAAATGTTTTCTCAAGATGTGCTCCTAAACATAATAATGGACCAGTAAAAAGCGTAAGGTCGTTTTTGTAATACAGTAGTAATAAACTGTGGGCTGACTGTAAGGGACTGAAAAGGGACTGTGAATTAACTACTTTAACATGGAAGTTGCTTGGAGGCAGAATAGATTTTGAATCAAGGCCCATTTGTTGTGTTTCATTGTGCCACCTACCCTTTTTATGTAGAGCAGCACTCTGTTCTACTGTGTCTTTCTTCTTGAGGTTGGGGAGGAAGTCCAGAGAGTTTGATAGGACTAACCTACATTAAAATTAATTAAAACTGTAGTCGTACAGTGGCACTTTCCTGATTTAAAAAACAAAAACAACTTACATGTAGTGCTTTGTTGTAATTAGGTTAATGTAGGTAGCTAATTACACTTCCATTACATTTCTACAGAGTTTTAAAACCAGAGAGGCGGGATTATCTTGGTACACTGTGTTACTGTGTGTAATGAGGTGTAATAATAATTCGGATTTTGAAACAGTGCTCAGAATGATTTTTTTGTTGTTGTTTTCGTGCATATGAAACCTTGTGAGCTGGTGATGAAATTTTAGTAAGATCTTTGCAGATGAGAAAGGTTTGTTTATAGAATTTGGTAATAACAATGATTTGAAATCAGGGATGTCTCAGATCAGCAGACTTAATCAGGAAAATAAACACAATATGCACACAGTGTTATAATGCTGAATGAGGTTGATCCTTACAAGGTATATGACTGTGGCAGTTGAAACTAGTTTTAACTTACGTAAAATGTGCTCTTGGGACTTTCTTTTGCAAGTTGTGGTTGGTGATTTGTGAGGTTGAAAAATCAAGTATTGCACATTTAGGGGCTGTCAAAGGATCGTTACATGTTAAATTTTAGGGATAGCTTGTAAGGTTCTGAAATTGGCAGTTTGGTGAAGCAAAATACTGTTTTTTTGGTTTTTTTTTTTTTTGTAAATTTTCTAAGTGGTTCTGTTATGAGAAGAATAAGCATGTAAAAATAATAGGAATCAAAGCCTGCTAAATATACATGACTTCTCTGGAGGTAATCAGGAAGTGCTCTGTTAAATATTTGGGAGTCTTATCTATTCACTAAAGACTGACTGAAGAAAAGCAATGTAGTATTATCAGGTATCTTTGGCTTTCTGGAAAGAATCCATTATCAGATGGATTTAAAAGGGACACTTTGTTAACCACGAACTGTAGAATGGTGATACATTGTACCAAAGATTATTTCTGTTACCTGAAGTTAGTAACAAACTAGGTTGAGATCAGTACTGGCCGTGGGAATTCTAATTTCAGTTTGTTTGTTTTTTTTTTCTTCAGATATTGCTTTTCTAGGATTGCTGAATTTATTTCCAACTTTAGAATGGCTACAGGTGACAGCTTCACCAAAAATGTTGTTTCTGAGAGGAACTTTTCAAACACCTTTTAGACTTAAGTATAGAAAGGGAACTTGGTGCACTGGTGGACAGTTGGCTGAATATGAGCCAGCAGTGTGCCCAGGTGGCCAAGAAGGCCAATGGCATCATGGCTTGTACCAGGAATGGTGTGGTGAGAAGGGCTATGGAAGTCACCCTGCCCCTGTATTCAGCATTGGTGGGGCCTCACCTTGAGTACTGTGTTCAGTTTTGGGCACCTCAGTACAGAAAGGACATTGAGATGCTGAAGCAGGTCCAAAGAAGGGCAACAAAGCTTGTGAAGGGCTCGGAGAATATGCCCTAGGAGGAGAGACTGAAGGAACTGGCCCTGCTTAGTCTAGGGAAAAGGAGGCTGAAGGGTACCTTATTCCAGCACCTGAAAGGTGATTACAGAGAGAGCAGGGCTGGTCTTTTCTCACTGGTGACAGGTGACAGGATGAGGGGAAATGACCTCAAGTTGCACCAGGGGAGGTTTAGGCTGGATATCAGGAAGCACTTCTTTACAGAAAGGGTTGTTAAGCACTGGAATAGGCTCCCCAGGGAGGTGGTTGAGTCACCATCCCTGAATGTGCTTAAAAACAATTTAGATGTGGTGCTCAGGGATGTGATTTAGCGGAGGGTTGTTAGAAGTAGGGTAGTGTAATTGGTTGTGGTTGGACTTGATGAACTTTAAGGTCTTTTCCAATCTGAGTGATTCTGTGATTTTGTGCAAACGACTGAATGAGTTGGTACAGTGATTTTTATTTACAATTGTACGTTGACTTTGATTAACATCTTATCTTACTTTATTGTTGCAAAATTGAGTTTTCACAACAGTTTTTCTCTAATATAATGGACAAGCAGAATGTTGAATTGCAAAAATGAGTGCTGTGATAGCGCCTGTGCATAATATAATGGTGATCTCATTAAGCTGTGTGGGGAGAAGGGAGAGGGTGGAAAGCACAACAGAATGAATTGTACCTTTTGTACAGTTTACATGTACAGCACTCATCCAGGTCATTTATACATCTTCTAAAGCTCTATTTGCAGAAGAAATTCTTGAGTTCATGAAAGGTGCTGTGTGTATATTGAGCCGGAGACAAATGTGTTGGCTGAAAGGGAAAGCTTTTATGTGGATACCAGTGGACTGCCTTCATTAGCCTTTGGGGCCAAATGTGGTGCCAGAGTTCTCCCAAAAGGGTTATGGAGACTGAGCATCACATGTTGCTGTTCCTTTTCCTGCTGAGGGGCTAATGTCATGAGGCTATGAGTCAACAGGAGCTGTTCTGTATGGCTCAGTTCACTGCTGTGCTAAGCACAGGCCAAGTAACAGGATGGATGGGAGATGTTCTGGGATTGATTGGCATAAATGCATGCTATTTTGTGATGTGGTTCTCCTCGATCTGGAGCTGTTGCTGAACTGTATCGGGCTCTCACCTTGTATTTTATTGTGACAAACAGCTTGTGATGACCATGAGAAGCGCTTGGAGCTTTTATTTTTTGCCTTTGCTTTCAGCTGTCCGCCTTCTCTCTGCAGGCAAGCAAGTGGGTGGGGTACAGCCCTGTAGCTTGCTGCAGAGTTTTTTTATTTTGGGGTATAGAGTAGGTGTAGGAGACCTTCTGGAACTTGGAAGTTTGATTCACATTCCTGTGGTAAGTTCCAGATCTCAGGGAGTCAGCTTTTGAGGAAGCAGGGGATCAGAGATGCTGTGGTGTCTCTGCGGTGCTTTGGTTTGTATGACTGACCCCTGCTCTGCTCCTACCAGAATTGTGTTACTCTGCAGACGACGAGCTGAGCTGGTAAAACTTGAGACACTCGCTATGTGTTTATAAGGGAAATAGATAAAAAATTAAAGCACAGACTTCTGCTGCTGTTCTGTTTTCCAATTCTTTATGGACCAAAAAACAATTCTTCAGCTGTTTCCAATGTCAAAGGATAGACAAAGAGGACTGAAAGCAGTAGTTACTTGAAGGAATGTAAGACAAATATCTTGGACTGGAACCTTCAGTCCGCTTTTGCATGTATTCTCCATGAATGGTCTTAATTTCTTCTCTGCTCTTTAGTGGGTTTTTCCAGTTAAAACTGAAGTGTGAGTCCCTACATGCTCTCTAAGTTTGTTGAGTTAGAAGACCTTTGAAGGCTTTGCTTACTTATCAAATGAAATGAATTTCCAGATGATGGGTTCTGATGCTTGCAGACATTTTTAGTCCTAGGCTTTGCTTTGGGGCAATGTTTCCCTGGCATGTCAGTCACTGCACAGCACAGAGCTGCCTTGTATGGAGCATTGATGGCTATGGAGGCTGCCAAAAAGTGAATGTGGGCTGGCAGCATGGATGCCTGCGTTTGGGTGGAATTTTTGATGTCACAAGAAGTGAAGGGGAAATAATGATACTGAGCCTGTTATTTAGCACTAAAAAAAAATAAATAGTAATAAGTACACTAGTCTCTCGGTATAGAGATGCTGAAATATTATAAAAAGCAAGCAATTGCTTGATATTGTCTGACATTTAGACACTTGAGCCTTTTTCAAAACACTTTGGAAAAACAAGGTCACCGTCATGCTTCAGGAAAAAAAAAAAGATGTGTAGAATAAGGAGGGAAGTTTGGAAGTGAGTATTGTGTGGTGAGTTGACGTGACGTATTTTGGCTATTGTCTTTAAGTGGAATCTTGAAGTTACTAGGTTCAACACCTTTGAACTACTGCTCCAGAGAGAGTAATAACCAAATTCTTTTGTTCTTCACCCAGAGTCCTGTGGTAGTTGGGCAAGCACTCACAGTTTGTGAGCGCAAGAGATGGAGTGAAGGGCAAATTGCCGAAGTTGCTGCACTAATGCAATAGGAGACTAATATTTTTATTAAATAATTTATTTCCTAGCACATAGCTTTCTACTACAAATTCTTATTTCCCAAGTGAAAGAGCATTATTCTAAAAACCATGATCACAAAAATAATTTAGCTAAAATTTGGCAGCGTATCCTAAAATGAAGCCTAAAACCTGTATTGAAAATGAAATTTCAGTCTCTGTGGAAAGTTATGGAGCAGATGCATTCCAGCCTTCTCCAAATGCGCATAGTGTTCAGCAGGCAGCTGAGGCAGCGTGTGCACTTCAGTGGATGCCCTGTGTAGTTTAGCTGGGGTTTTCACCTAGAGACAAAAGTGAATCCCATTGATGAGGGGAGGCTGTGCGGTGGATGCAACCCAACACTGTGCTGCTGCTGAAGTATTCTGCGTACCTTCTTGGCCATGGTATTAGAAGATTTGCTTCCTAGACAGAGAAACACATCAGCTAAAGGATCTGCACAGACATTTTCTTTGACTTCATAGTGTGGTGTTTTGTTTTTGTTTTTGTATGTGTGTGCTTTTCAGCCAACAGTACAGTGATTCACCTTGGGCACTTGGTGTGTACTGGTGTGGACACAGCAGGATTGAGATTAAATGGCTAAAAGACAATATCTTTTGACAGCAAATGCAGCGTAGATGGTCCTAGTGAAGTGAAATTTCAGTATTTTACTGCTTATTGTATAAGGGAATATCACTTTTGAGTATCTCTGTAATATAGCAATGTGAGAATCAAGCCTAATTAATTTAATTGTTCTGAAATCTTTGTAGAAAAGCTTCTAAACTGTAAATAACTCCCTTCCTTCCTTCCCTTTTCTCCTTTAAAAAAATAATCTGCACTGTTATCTGCAGTTCTGTTGCATTAACTTCCTTTCTATGCCTGATCATTATTTTCAGGAAGCAGAGGGCTATGATAAGTTGATGTATTTCTTTAAAATTTAATAAAATTGTAAGATACAGAAGCATGTATTGGCTGGTAAGGCTTGTGCAGTTAACATAAAAGTAAAAAATTTTTGGTTCTCATTTTGCAGTAGTGACAAATACAGCATATCAGCACAAAAGAGATCTGTGACTTGTTCTGTATTTCTGAATGAATTTCTTCAAGAAGTTACATGAAAGAGTTGTATCAATATCTTATCTCCTTTGAGAGGCAGTCAGCTTTTTCTTCATGTTGGGTTCTTTATTGTCTTTATATTCCTGCATGATATTTTGTTTTCCTTGTTTAACTCCATAAAAGATGACCATATTACGCATTCACTAAACACCAAACATTGCTTTTTATAAAATGCATTGTGTAACTTGTTTGTTCCTGAGCTTCCTTATGGAAAGGATGTCCTGTGTTTGCTTACGTTTGTAGATTGCTGTAATGTCTTGTAATTTCTGTGAATGCCATTGCATTTTATATGCTAGCACATGTACAGCACGTAAGCGATTTATCAGATTGCTCCTTACAGAGATGGCTTGAAATGAGAACTGGACTAAAACTAGAAGCAGGTGTGACGTTAGCAGATAGTCCAAAACAAGTAGCATATCCGATTGGCAGGGTGTTCTGAGAGGGTAGGTGGTGTCTGCAGGAAGAAGGACGCGCATAGGGTGGCTGAGAAACTGCAAGCATGTATGTGGGGCTCAGGGAGGTGCAGGGGGTTATAGCAGCAATGGCTGAGCAGCCTCTTGCCTTCCTGCTCGTACTTCAAAACAAAGAAGTTGGATGATCAGGCTTTTCAGTAGGGTTTCTTTTAGGTACTTGAGGGTTCTGATTTGGAAAATCAGGATGAAAGGCTGCCCAGGTTTTAAGGCAGTTCTCTGTCCTGTGCTTGGAAGTGAGTGGTTAATGTGAAATCTTGTGATCCTGTGTTGGGAGGAGAGCATGAGTGCTGGGAACGGGGTACCGATGTAACTTACGTGGAAGTTGAGTTTCTGCTTTGGAAGAAGCACGCATATGCAGAAAAATGTTAGTACATGTTCATACAAATGATGAATTAATTATGAATAAGCAATTTCACTTAATTTCTCAAACTGCTGCAGTTTGTTTGCCCAGCCCCTTGGATAACTGAACCTTGTAGTTATGCAGAATAGTACGCTATCAGGCTGCAAAATAGAGAAGATAGAGATGGTTTCTAGATAAATATGGTAAAAATAATTTTCCGGGGTGTGGACATAAGTGCTACTGTAGCGATCATGCAGATGCTCATGATTGGTTTATTGGACATGATGTATTCTATCCTGCTTGCCAAAATACCAACAGTGAAATGTGCTCCGACCCTGGCTTTGCATGCACTATTGCTTTAGGAATTCACAGTTTTGCTTCACTTTAGGAAGTAGAGCTGCAGCATGTGACACATCAGCAAACACTGAAGTGACTTTTGGATGGTGTGGGGCAGATGAGGCTATGTCCAGGGTGATCTGCCCTGTGCACTGGTAAGGAGCAGTAAGGTATGAAATCAATATACAGTGCTTAAGCTTGTTCTGAGATGCTCTTGTTCGTGAACTTTTCTTGTTTCCTTGGGTACTTCTCATATTCTAGCCACATTTTGATTAACTGTGAAACATTTTTAAGCTCTCAGTGGATATACTGCATCTTCAGCTGCAGTGCTAACATTTAATAGCTCAGACTTGGATAATAGTATAACAAATGTTGTAATGTTTATTATATGTTTTTGAAGTTTTGTTAATGTGCTCAACCTCTTTGTCAGGTCACCATAAATAAAAGGGTGTTGCCTTTTAATTTTAAGTTTAATATCTGGTAAATTACTGCTAGGTATGTGGTTATTCTTAAAATATAAAACATTATAGAATGGTAAAAAGGAGAGTTTGTCTATAGAAAGCTTTATTAGAGACACTTTCTGCCTCTCCTGAGAAATTTTTATGGAGATGGAAGGGATGATGTGGTTTACAGTGCTGGATACTTTCATTAGTGCTGTGCTACGATTTTTTTTCACCTTAGGTGCTTGTGCAGGTGAGAAGTATGTCTGTGCCTGTTGGTGAATACCACTGCAGGACTTTTCAGACCCTCAGACAAAGGCATCATATCAAGACAGACCAAAGGTGTGGATAGATGTGGCCCTCGCTTATCCTGCTGCCAGGCAGTTTCCCCTCCCTGTCTTCACAGTTTTAGCTGCAAAGGGGAGTGTGAGGGCTCTGTCTCTAAGGAGCTGACTTAGCTCTTATCTAGCTGATTTTGCCCTGAGAAAGTTCAGTCTCACATGTGAGGTCCTTGGTTGTGAGTGAATGCTTTGGGAACTAAGCATGTTCAAAACAGGTCTTGCCTGGGCTCTGAGTTTGTATGGCATGATTTGGTTTGTTTTTTCTCTCCTGCCTCAAGTAGGTTCTCCTTTAAGTTCCTTCTCTAGCTCTGTAGGACACAGCAAGGGTCAAGTAATCTTGATGTATGCAGGGGTGGCGTTAACTCTTCTTGGGAAGGCTGCAAAGTGCCCAGTTTTCAAGACTTTTTTTTTCAAGAGACTTCTGTCTCCTACTGTTTTCACATTCAGGGATGGATTCAATATCTAGAGTTATTCATTTTATGTAGCGTTAATTGATAAATATTCATCAGAGTTTTGCTGAATTGAAACCTGCCCAGCTTTATGTTTTTAGAGGCAAATTTTCATTCCTTCATGCTTTCAGGGGAAGGGAAGGACAATAAAATCTTCTCTTTAGAATGAAGTTAATATCCCTTTCAGCACTTACAGCTTCTACAAATCTTGTGTGTTCCTGGGCACAAGAGCTTGTTTTAGCTGGACTGCTTTTTAGCACTGCTCTCCACATGTAATTAAAGTGGTTTGTGTATTGTGCTTTGGTCCTACTACAAAGAAAGCCCTGCAGCTTGTTTTCAGAGCAGCTTCTCCGCAGCCAGGTTGGTCTTCTAAGCAAAGTGGTGTAACTGCACCTGACACTGTGTTTGTGTAGTTAATGTTTGTAGAGCTCTGAGGGAGACTAGAAGCAGCATCTGGGTGAGTGCACTGCACTGGGACGCAGACATTGGGGTTCTGCTTAAGACAGGAGCGCTCCTTTGTTTGCAGAGATGGAAACTACTGGTTCTTTTATAAGACCTAACTAGATGTTTGTGAAAAGCTTTGAGACACTTTTGATTAACGACTATGCAGTATGTGATTATATCACACATAATAATAGTGGGTAGGAGGAGACAGACTGGCAGTGTAATTCTTGCAGCATTGTGAAAACTTCAGGCTTTGTTCTTCTTCAAACGCTGTCTTTGCATTTAAACATGATTTTTCTCTGCTGCTTCCCCTAGTCTTTATCTCCTCCAAATAAAAGAATAAAATAAATGCTTTCTCATTTTAACTACCTTTATTTAAAAAAAGAAAAAAAGAGGGAGTGAAGGAAGAGAAAGTGTCGGACTGTCTGCTGTTTTGGCTAGTTTAGTTGTATGATACTTAAATGGTCAGTGCTGTTCTGCTGTTACTATTGTCAGAGTCATGGTCTTCTCCTCTGAGTTTTGGAATTGAGTGGGTGATGGTTTTGAACTTCAGAAATTGATTTTTTTTCCCCATTTTTCTGCTCTTCATTTTGCATGGTAACCTCTTGGCTGGAAGTTTTTAGGCATGAGGTTGCTGTAGCCTGTAATGTAGCCCAGGTTTTTGTGACAGAAAGGTTTGTTCCAGGGCTCATTTTGCAGCTGGGGCTGGGGTTTGGGAGGAGGTGGGCTGTGGCAAAAGGGTCACTTTGGAGCCTGGCAGCGGCTTGTGCAGGGATGCAGTTTGTTAAGTGTGCCCGAACATGAGATTCTTCTGGATGTCCAGCAGTGCTTTCCAGAAAGCTTACAGCTCTGCAGAGGAACTGGTGCTGTTTTCTCCTACAGCTTCATTGAGATGTGGTGCTCTGCAGGGCTCGCAGGCCTGTTTCTATGAAGGCAGGCAGGCAGCCTGTGCACACTGCAGTCTTGTTGCTTCTGTTCTCCCCAGTATAACTTTTATTGTCAATCATTTGATTTATAAACTGGGATCCCAGGAGCCACGAACAGCATGCTGGTAGCAGAAACCAGTGGAAAGTTAGAAATTTACTCACTAAGATACAGTGTACAATGCTTTCCTAGGCAAGAGGCCTGTCGGAGAAATCGCATATGGCTTGCCAGCTGGTTGAAGACTGCCAACAAGCATTTAATGTGTATGCTCATGTTTTTTCATGTTGTTTCATGTTCTTTGTTACTTGTAATGCTGGACTAATAACTGGGGACGCTCATTTTTATGGGAGCTCACCTGTGTGAGGTTTGTGACCTGCAGTAGGCTTTCCTCTCCGGTGGTTCCATCTTCAGTACAGTTTGAGAGGGAAAGCAGGTTGTTTTGGTAGAAACACTAACTTATTCCCCAAAGGTCTTGTTCTTACAGTCTTTCTGAATTCTGCCTTGGTTCCACCAAACAATAAATTCTTCCTTCCACTAAAAATTTGTATTTGTTTTAGAGAAATGCAGTATGGAATCTGCATTATTGTTAGTGGGTGATATTACTGGTATCACTTACCAGTGGGTGAAGAAATTAAGTAGATTAAGCAGGTCAACCTCTTTTAGAAACAAAAGTAACCACCCCCAGTGTTTTCCTGAGTACATGAATATATGCTTTGTCTGAAGTGAAGTGCCTTCTGGTATTGTCACTAATGAAGCACACTTTCACAGACAGGTTGGCAGAGGGAATTTGGGTAAGAGCTGAAACCCTGTAATCTATAGATGTATTGTGGAAGACATTAGACAGTTGTAGATTGTATTTTGGCAGCCTGTTTTTTTTTTTTTTTTTAAGTATCTGAATTATAGGATTGATATTATATACATACATGGAAATAGATTTTGTTTCAGGTCTTTTAGGTTTGCCCATACTTGCTCTTCAGACTGTTAATCAGACTCAGAGTTCCTTAAAAGTTAATTCATCATGCAAAAAAAGTTAAACTGGAAGCAATAGCAGTATACTTTTTTCAGAGGATACAGCTCCATTTTATGTATCTGGCAGCACTTCTGTAGAATTCTGTACTATGAAAAATAAGACACCTTTGCACTTGTATGATGTATATAAATTCCAAAACATAGAATGTGGAATAAATATTTCACTTAGTATGGAGAATCTGAGCATGAAAACAAGAATTTTCAAGTAACTGTGGAAAATAAGTGGCAAATGTTACAAAGGAGTGGAGAGTAAGATGAAAGGGGAGGTGAGCCACAAATGTAAAGGTATGGCATGAACTGTTCTGAAGGGAGCTCAGTGTTCACAATCGTTTTCTTTGGATTGTGACAACATGGCAGCTGCAGCAGAGTTTTTGCTCTTGAATGAACTCCAAGCCTTCCTTAAAACCTGTCCATCTTTGCAAGTGATAGGTTTCTGAGACCTGCTGTTTCTGCTGTGCTATAGTTCTTTGTTTAACGGACTGAGAAAGGGTTGTACACTCCTTTGAAATGTAGGTGAAAAAAGATTCCAGGTTAGGTTCACATTTTTGAGTCATAAAATGTATTCTTCGTTGCAGTAGAACACTGACTGCTTTTTCTTACCAGTCAATACATTCAGCTGTAATGAACTCTCTTTGTGGGGGGAATAGAATAGCAGAGAATGCTCTGTTGTGAAAATATACGGGGTTTTCTATAGTAAGGAAATTTTGGTCAGTGGCAGGGCAATGTTTATAGTAATTACAGAAAATGAAAGACATCCATTTCTGATGAAAGATTTGGTGGATGTGTTGGAGTTGTTGTATGCAGAGACCAGTGGTAATTACCAACTCACATTTCAAGTCATTGTACAATTTCAGTGATGCCAAAGTTTAGAAGCTCTTGGCCAAGGGATGATTAGAAGTTTATCACCAACCATTTTAATGGGTTGGTTTTATACTTTTTTCCAGACTCCTCTTTTTTTTTTTTTTTTTAAAAAGCTATAATAATATTAAATTCAGTGAAATTGAAACACTTTATCAGCCTGGTCATTTACATTGTAACCTTTGGCTTCTTTTCCTTTTCTTTTGCTCTTTCTTTCCTTGAATGCCGTACTGAAGTTAAGTATTGTTTCATTAATTAGCACTCATTCTTGCTTAAATCTAGCTGATGTTAATCTGTGCTAAAAAAAAAAAAGTATCAATTATTTTCTAATGGGATAACTCCAGGTTAAGCGGCAATAAGAGGATTGACAGAGAATACAGTATCACATGAAAATCACTCACAGGCTTACCAACCTTAAGGTATATGCAACTTTATAATGTTTGCCCCTTTCCCCTTCAGTAAAAGCAATGTTTTTGATACAGTGGTAGGAGAAAGCGTGCTCCGTGTGCATCAGATGTTGATAAACACAACAGACTACACCTTGGTCACCAGTGATGTGTTTGGGGTAATGTCTTAGTAAACTAACTTTTTAAAAAATGAATTGTTTGCTGCAGGCAGGCAAAGAAGGATGAGGTTTTTTTTCTCACCAGAAGCTTTGGTGGCAGTGGTGTTGTCTTAGGCAGCGTTTTTTCTTTATGCTGTTAGAAAACTTCTCTGGCCTACTTGGAAAATTTATTTCTTTATGATTCTGCCTGTAATCTGTCTTACTGTTATGAAATGGAAAGGTAATGCTAGTATTCTTGTCTTTCTAAAAAGTTTTTTTTTTTTTTAAATTCAGAGTCCTGAATGCTATTTTGTTGAAGCATGTGTCAGAACAAGAGCCTGTGATGTAATGGAGACTTGGAAACACTGCAGTTGTGCACTTTGAAAGTAAGTCAAAAATTTTCCATTTTCAAAGATGACCTACTGAAAAAAAACCAAACAAGGTAGTTAGCTTGTGCAGTTTTAACTTTCTGCTTTGAAAGCCATTGCTACTTGCTTTTTTTTTTTTTTTTTTTAAAGTTTCTGGTTCTTTTTTAATCTTACATGTGTCAGCATTGCATCTGTTGGTTCCCTTTTCATTTGTGGATTTTGCAGGATTAACCTGTAAATGATACGAGAGAGGCCGTTATCTATATTTCCTCTATATTTCCTATTTCCTGGGAAAAAGATATGAGTTTTTTGGTATTAGAAAGCAACAAATTCTTATGAAGGTGTTTATACATAGCTTGATTAATCTAACTTCATTTGTTTAGAAGTTAATGAGATTTAGCTGATTAAATTTCATTCGATTTGGTTTTTCAGTGTCTTCTGCAGGAGAAGAATATGGCAAGAGTTAGTGCTCTCCCCCACTGCAGGGGGAGAGAATTGCACTATATCATTACAAGTGTTTGAAAACTTTAGAGTGTAGTGCAACTCTTACTTGCATCACGTATGGTCTGATACCAAAAGTATCTGAATATAGCTAAATCTTATTAGCTTGTTCATATGTATACATATATACCCAATAAATTCATTTTCATATATATGTATTTAACCATAATTTTGAGGAAATGCCACCAGCCTTAATGGCCCCATCACCAGAAGAGTGTTTTGCAGAGCTCTGGAGCTGAGTGTGAAAACTTCATTGCAGCAGTATAACTGTTAGACCATTTTCCTAGTTACTCTGCCCGCTGTTTCATGTGCTATCACTTGGCCAAATGGCTGCTGTCTGCACGTTATTTTGCATCTTATTTGCCAGGCAGTAGAGCCTTACGGAGGCTGCGTGTGTGGGAGATGGTGGGGAAGTCTCTGTAGAAATGAAATGTGTCCTTAAAACTTCAAAGAATATCTTTTTGTAAGCGTAGGCTAATCTGTGATTTTCTCAGAGGGTATCCTGGCTTTCTCTGGAGTAAATGGAATTAGCCAACAGTGTTTATGGGAATAAGCTTGAAATGATGAGTTACGTGGTTCTTTTTAAAGGTTATTTTCTGATGGCTATCTTAAAGTATCGAAGGACGTAGGTTTTCTTTTTCTTCTTTTTCCTTCTTCTGTCAAAGTTTGTATATAAACAGTAACAGTGTGCAGTAAAAAGCCTGAAAAATAAATAGGACAGCTGCTACTTATAGCAGAGGGGAAAATGTGCTTTATAATTCTTGCTTAAAAGTTGGTTCTCTGGGATTTTTTTACTAATTAATATTGTAAAGTAATTTTGCCTTTGGGATAATTTTAGGGTGTTGTAAATACTCAGAATATTTGACTCAAATGTGTGTTTTTCATGTGTTTGCAGAACTAATTCTTTAAATGTTCTCTTGACAGTTGATCATCTTGAATGGTGGTCATAGTCAGTATTTTGCTTTTTAGAGCTACTCTACTGCACCCTTATTTCTGGGAAAAAAGTAAAAATAGTCAGAATAATAGAACTGGACTTAGAAGACCTTGGTGAGAAATTGTATGCTAGTTTTTGGGAAATCTTTTTTTTTTTTTTTTTTTTAAAACCTTTCTGAGGCAAAAAAAAAAGTCTTAATTGAATGGTTGTTGAAAGAACAGCTTCAGCTTCTTTTTTTTTTTTTTTTTTCTTGGAAAAGGGTTCAAATTTGAATACTATGACAGATTAATTAGAGAATCTGTTGTCACCCACTGGAGGTGAGATATTTGCATATACAAAAAAATGCAGTGACATCTGTGTTACTGGGAAGTTTAGAAGGAGTTTGACACTTGAGTGTGATGCTTCTCAACCAAGCAGAAGCATGTAAGCTTTTAAATTATTTTCCCCTTCTTTTTTACTTTATATATATAGAAACAAGTGCTGTCACACTTAGGGAATTGTTGGATTGAATGTACTGTGGTCCTGCTGGACATGTTCACTTCTGGGGAAATGTTAGCTTTGTAGAAGTTCACCTTCAGGCAGCATTAGGTCGTGCATGGTATCTGACCTCATGACAGTCCTGGGCTGATCTTTCTCTCTCTGAGGACTTAAGGTGTCCTCAGGAGGCATTAGTGACTTTCATGTTAACAACAAGTATTTGTAATTGTTTAGCCAGGAGTTGCCCTCGAAGGGAAGTAGAGATTGGCAGAGGATGGCAGGACATCTGCAGTGTGTCCCATGCAGATGGTGGTGCTTGAGAGTCAGGTCACAGTGCTGTGAGGGAAATCTCAGGGATGCTCTGATATACCCCAGGTACCTTTCTTGTAATAATCCACTCCTGATGTCATTTAAAAATAGGTTTGGTTTTGCTTTTCCCATTGCCAATCAAATATGAGTGTTAATAGCTGGCTTAGGCTGATGGAAAGCATTTCTGGTTGTTTTTGGAGGGTCTTAAAAGCCTGAGTATGCAAGTGCAGTTGTTGGTACAGATTTCTTTTACTTGTGGGAATAGTCATTTTTTAAGTCACTTCCAGACATGGCTTTTATCTACCTGCAGTATTTTGCGTAAGACCAAATCTTTTCTAGCTCAGGTGCATACTACTAGGGAGGCAAGGGGTCTGGCTGTGGCTGCAGCCACTTGAACTAGCTGGAATGTGGAGAATTGCATACTGCATACTGAAGGACAACTTGACATAGTTCATGAAGATCAGAGAGAAACAAGCAATCCAAACAGGGCATTGCACAACAGAAAATGTGCATCCTTAACTACATGGCATCTTTCCCTCAGGCTGAGACAATGCAGTTTCAATGTTAATGGCCAAATGCTCACAGTACAACAAATAGTTTAGGTAATTATCTCAGGAGTTGTCTTTATTTTTGCTGCACCTAATGAAGTAGGCTCTGTTTGTGGTTTAATTTGTCATGCACTATGGTAATAGAAATATTTCTAAGTGTTTAATTCTTACTATATATGCTTGAAAATCACAATCAAGGGAAGTTTTTATGTCCTTTGAGGAATGTTTTGATGCTCTTATTCCTGAAATCTAAGTACTGTTTTCCAATAAAATACTAAGTACTATTTTGCAATAAAATTAAACACTTGGTGCTACATCCTGTATTTCATGCAGCTCGTGTTTCCGAGTGTAGTGTTTGTATCAGTAATTGTTCTGTTACTATTCAGATATAAATGATTTATTTTATTTTATTTTTGAAATTTGCATGGTATGCCATGTCAGTGCATTGATTTATCATGTAACTGTCTAAAGACAAATTGCCTTCAGTCAGGTGGCAGAAATATCCATGGGATTTTGTAACTGACTTGGAGAGAGAAACATCATCTGCTGTAGTTGTACGTCCCCGCATTCTCCCTTCAAGAATTTACTGGTGTGATTATATAATGAATTTCTTGGGTTTCATTGGCTCATTGAGGGAGACTTGGGCACTTCATTGTGACTGGATGGATCTGAATAATGGACAAGCCTCTCTTGCAGAGGGACCTGCAAGCTAAGCCGCTCAAAGTTGAAAGCAAATCTTTCCTCTTCTTTCTGAACTGACATCTGAAAGAAATGAGATTAGCTGAAACTTCAGCCCTGTTTCACGGATTTTAAAAATAGAATGAATGAGGGAAATCGCTCCTTGAACCAGAGCTACATAAAGAGATTCTTCACAAGTAGCACATTATCCTTGCTCTTTCTACTCTATGCATTTATGGTCAGTGTGAAGGTGGAAATGCTGAATGGAATGGCCATTTAATGCATTTTTCTCTCATACCTATGGAAACAAGAATTTAGATAGATAAATTAATTTCACTTTCTTCATATGAGATATTTGCTGGTTTCAGTAATTCATTTGGAGTAGGAAACTAGCAGTATAAATGTTTAAAAGGAGAACTGTCTTTATTAATTCAGTGCTCAGAGGAAGCAATATCTTACTTTTTAAGGCATATTATAAACTTTTTCCTGTGAGCCTTTACCACAAGTACTTTTTATATAAATTTGTATGTGCCCATGTTTCAGGCTGGGAATGGTATGCCACAGAAAGTGAGAGGTAGTAATCCCACACTGCCAACTGATGATATGTGAAATGGAACGTGAAACTTAGCGCAGCTCCTGTTAGCTGGAAGCATCAGTTATGCTATGAATGTGTGCTTTAGGTTGGCTGTGCCATTCTCTGGCTGCTCAGGAGGACCCCTAGTAGAGTGCTCTTTAGTTCTGTTTTCTAAAGAGCTGAGCTCTCCAGGCTATCTGCTGTGAAGTGACACTAGAAATAAAAAGATACTCCATGAGCTAATGTGATGGCAGTCACAGCTGGGGAACGTTACTTTTTAGATTATCTCCAAAATCCCCCATGTACCTTCTCGCTTCTGAAATGATTGTTCTTTTGCGGCCTTTATTATGTCAGTCTTGGCTCACTTCTAATCTTCCCTTCTCCCTTAGTGAAATAACATTATAGCTATCCTCTTAGGATCCTCGGAGTTGGTATTGTTCAAAATCTCATGTGACTTCTTTGTTGCTCCCCTTTCAGAGGTCAAGATAATTCTGCCTTTAAAAGCCTTTCAGAACTGTCTCTGGGTGTGTGCTGTTCTAGTGTATACAGCTTTGATTCTGAATGTAGGAGGGGAAAAGGGAAACAGAAGCATGCATATGAATATGTATTTCATATATTCAGAGATATATTGATATATACATAGGATTTATGTGGATGTGTGTATGAAATCAAAGCTTCCCATAAAGCATGCAGCTACTGAGATAGGGATGAGTTATGTTGGTACAGGTTTCATTCATGCAATGATCTTTAGGAAGAGTAGGTATTTATTGGTAGAAAAGAAAGCCTGTAGAACTATGCGTAATGATACAGTTTTTGTATAGCACCATGTGGACCTTCTCAACTACTTTACATTAGAATTAGAATTTTAATTGCTTGGAAGAAACTTAGGCAAGCTGGAGCATGGACACTGTTTCTTCTTGTTGGTAGGAGTAGGGCAACAAACCAGCCAGCTCTCTTTTTCTGCTCTAAGGCTGTTAGAGGTGTGGCAGCAGCTACACTGATCCAACCTAAGAGGAAGTACTGACAAAAATATTTTCCTTCAAGGATGACCTGCTCCTATGGATTTGCAGTTTAGGTGTAACTTTGTATAGTGTGACGCTGAAGCGTATGTTCATAGTAAATGTGATACCTCTCAGCAGAGACAGGTTTATTCAAAGCTGCATCTAGAAATAGCATTAGGTTTGACATTCAAGGAAAGTACACACGTTTCCATAATTTCTTTGTTCTTTTTCTTTTTTTTGCATGTTACAAAATGCATCTTCATTGATGAAAAATAATAATGGAAAAGTTGAATTGGAAACAGTTGCTTTTCTGATTAGCTATGATAAAAATAAATTCTTGACCACGAAAGTGAGAAATCTTGAATCTAGATTTTTCTTCTTGTCTGTGTATCTCTTGCCCAACGTCTTGTGTTAATTGTATCAGAACTAATATTGCTCTCACCTCTCATGTATACTGCTCCTCTCTAATGAAGAAAATAGCTGTTAGTAATACAATAATGTAAACTAGGAAAATCCATTGTGAGTAGTTTGATGAGAGAAGTGAGTGATTATTGTGGTGATAAACTTACGGTACTACAATCAAAATAGTTGTAATTTTTGATGCCTTTTTAAAGTGTGGACTGGCGATCTATTGGACAAATCGTAATTACATGAAAGTTTACTACTAGTCTGGCTAATACAGAGAAAGATGTGGCTTGTTGGAAATATATTTCTATCAGGTGGACATTGAAAATTCCTATGTTAAGTGATTTGAAGGGACCACTGGAGGTCGTGCACTTCAGTGCCACAACCAAAACTGGAGGAACTTGTAAGTCAGGCAAGGCTGCTCTGAACCTTTTCTAGATGAGTGTCAGCTATTTCTAGGATAAGTTCCACCAGGCTCTCCAGGCAGCCTGTGGCAGTTTGTGCTAGGTGTTTCTGTGCTGCTCAGGGAACAAGCTGCTCTGTTTTCTTTTTGTGCTTGGTTTCTGTTTGAGTAATGAAGACTTCTGAATCTTGAGTCTGGAATAACTGTCCGGCAGGGTTCTCTGCTATTTCTTTTTTTTTTTTTTTCTGCTGGAGCTGAGGAGAAGGTAGCTATGACAGACTTCAGAGCTCATAGGTTTTCTCAGTGCTGGAAATGGTCAAAGCAGGTGTTTCATGGATAATGCAATGAAAAGATGAAAAGACCTGACAGAATTGAAAGAAGTTGATTATCTGTGGAATGATATGTTGAAGTTAAGGATTATTTGTAGTTAGAACTTTTCCCACTTTCCCAGAACCACACTTTTCAGTCTTTATGACCTTGTATTGTCCTTACTTTTGATATGATATACGCAATATTTATGATACAAAAATCTAGGCTACCTGTTTTTTAATATTCATAGTCACTCCATTTTACTACTTCTCTTTATTGCTTGGTAATTAATGCTTGACTTAACTTACTAAGATTTGGAACAGTCAAAACTGAGATTCATGTCAGAAATATATATCTAATTGTTCACTAAAAGTTTCCTCAGCTTTGGTCTAAACCTACTTGCATGGAAAGCAGCACTGTCCTAATGACCTGCTGCTACTCCTTGGATGACTGCTCCTATCACTTGTTAGTCTAGAAATCATTGAGGGGCAGGAACGTCTGTTATTTAAATTAGTAAACAAGAAAACCCCTTTTTGTTGTGATTTAGTGGTAGTACGTTTGCTTAAGGTGAAGTAGCACTTTTAGCAATAGTAAGTTGCTAAGTTTGTATCCTGGCTTGGTGATTTTGGGCATACCTGTAAAAAGCATGAGACCATAAGTGTGGAGAACCACACCGCTCTGGTTGTGAACTGCCAGCAACCGACTTTCTTCTTTCTGTCTTGGCAGAGAGGATCTGTTGAGACCAATTTGAATAGTACTTGTGTTTGAATGGTTCCTGTCTATCTTGGGTTGTCTGCTAGAATAAATTGCAGAATTGTGCTATTATTTGTTAGGCATCCAATTGTGTGACTTGTACAACAGTCAAGTTGAGACTATCCCACCAAAAAACCATTCCTAACCTTACAGTGAGTCTCCCATCTGAATCTGTTTGCATTGCCATGTCCAGCACAAACACTGCAGCTCTTGTTCCTGTTCTCCTTTGCAGCATAGGAGAGCAGCAAAGCCTGCCCAGCTTCCATAGCTGTCTGAATGCAACAATGTCAGCTGTAATAGCCGAGATGAGTTCCAAGGGAAAGGAAGCTGCTAAGCTGGAAAATTTAATTTGGCAGTAGATTTTATGTTGGTATTCCTAGGGAACTGTTAGCCAGCATTATGGGGAAGTGGGTAGGGCTGGAATTGCAGTTTAGGAAATGCATGGAGCTTTGAAATATAAGGAATAAGAAAACCAATCACCTCTGTGACCTGAGGTGGGTGTGCAGGTCTAGGTTTAAAGCTTAGTCACGAGATGAAAGAAGCCATCTGTCAATTCTTCCAAAGTCTAATCATTCCTGTAAATCACTGCTGGAGCCTGTTCTTAACAGGTGACTGAGCTAAAGCTCTGAAGGGTTCTGTTTAAAGTAAGTACTGCAAAAATGTATCTGTAATCTAGATTTTATCGATTTCTAAATACGTGTTAAACGTGTAATGCTAGGCATTGTGTTCCCATCTGTTATTGTAATTTTGTAGACAATAACTTTTAAGAGTTTTGGCTTGAAATTTAATCTTTAAATGTTATTTCGTAATGTTTGATACTTACTGTTTTTCTAAGAAACAGGACTTCCGGTATTTAAAAGGACCTCTTTCCCAGGTCCTTTCTGCCACTACCCACATGTACAAACTCACAAACTGCCCATTCTTTTTTCTTTTCAGTGGGGTTCGTACTGTCAAGGCTTCTCATAGGCTGCCTTGTTACTGTCAAGTATTCCTCTGAAACTGAAATTTTTTTTTTTTTTTTTTTCAGTATGAAAATGTGTCTTAGTTTCAGGGTGTTCCAATCTGCTTTTCAATTAAAATGCATCTTACAATAAATAAAGATACTGCCCTGACTTTCCCACTTTGGCAGAAGCTTGTTCCTAGGGAACATTCAGAAATCGTCAGGTTCTTAAGTGAAAGTGAAAGCAACTGCAAATCAAACGAGAGCTAAACTTTTAAGGGGCTGCCCCGCGATACAGTGTGCCCATGTGTCTCATGAAAAGCTGTCCTGGTATGTTTGCGTTTCCAATTTTTGATTCCTTTTTGTTAAGGAGTGGGTTCCATATTTGATCTACGGGTTATTTGTTTGGGGCTAAAGTTTGGTAATATTATTTAAACACTCAAAAATTTAGACATAGTGTTGGTCTCTAAACTGGCCTGTTGTTTAGCGTACAGTTTTGTGCATCTCTGGTTCGAATAATTAAAGCTGTATCATCTTTAGCTTTTTCAACATGAAAATACAAAATAACTCCTTTTTCTTTCATATATTTGAACCCAGTTTGTCCATGTGATTAGAAGTTGGTCTTATTGGAGCTCTTTTTCTAAAAGAATTGTCACTTTTATGTGTTTCTTATTTTGGTGAAAGGCATACCTTGTTGCCCATCAGTCTGCAGGCTGTGTTTTTTTCCTGCAGCTCTGTGTTCTTATTCACTGTTTGATACAAATAATTTAACAGTGCAGTAATAAAATTGGGAATAGGACTGCTGTGTAGGGTTTTCTTCAGAAGGATATGGAAATGCAGGTAGAAGGGAGACTGCAGTAAATACAGTAGAATGGTCCAAGTAACATGGATATGAGCAAAGCTAGGTTAGATTTTAGGTCAGACTTTAGGTCAGCCTGACCGAATGGAGAAGAGAATATCTCACAAGTGGGGACAAAATCCAAAGTGACACCTGAGTTAAAATCATCTGTTGTACTGGTAATAGAAAAAATCCGAAGTTGATGGAGGTTTCAAGCCAAGTGCTTGGGGTATCACAATCCAAATATTTTTGATTATTCTTGCTACCTGTGTTTTTGTAGTTAGATACAAAATGTATTAGAAGGACCACAGATGTTGTATTTTAACATGTTAAAATCTCCATTTTGAAAGATACCTGTTCTCCTTTTAAAGTGAGATTGAAATACCAGCGTATAGGCACTTAGTATCTACAAGTTGGGTCATTTATGGTCAAACAGTTGTATTTATTTGTTTCCCTAACCTGTTTGCTTTTTCTCTTCAACAGGAAGGGAATTGGAAATGCATGACAATCTCAGAGAACAAGATAATTTCAGTGACTCATTTGCTTATGCTGAAATTTACTGTGAATAGGTTCAGTGCTGGTTGACGTGGCATGACTTAAGTGAAATTCTGGCTAGTTGAAAATTGTAGCTAAAAACAATTAGCATGAGGTCTGGTTTTGAGTCTACGGTATATGTTCCACCATGTTACCAGAGGTAACTTTCCTCAGTACCGTTAGTAGCACTTATGCCCCACTTCTATATCTCCTTGTATTAAAAAATGTTCCAAGGGTGAGGCTATGAAAAAGCAATACTGCTGTCTCTGTTGCTTCATTTCTGTCCAACCACAACAGTTCTGCTCTTGAATTTTAGATCAAAACTGCAGCCATAGGGAGTGCCAGGCCTGAGTGATGTGATGGACACACCCAGGGCGTATGCTCAGGGAGTATCAGGTGTTTATAACTCCTACTCACCGTGTTTCACTGGTTTATCTTAGAAGAGAATAATATCTCCTAACTCATCTGTTTTTACCCTTAGCTGCCTGAAAAAGGAAATACCAAAAATCTTCTAGAAATGCAAAATTTAGAATTATCAGTGGGAGGAAAAAAAGGTCAATGCCCTGAAAGTTTTAACTGCATTGGCACTCAGCTGAATCTTATTGGTACAGGGTGTGATATAGCTGCCAGCTAGGAGAGGACATGGGATAGGGGAAGCTGTTTGTACATGAGCCAAAGCAAACAGCTGCTGCTCAGGTGATCCTAGTAGGGCTGCATGAGCTCTTCTTATACCACACTAGTGGACCTCTACTTAATTGAGTGTGTGTCTGGGATTGGTAGCAGCATGGTATTGCTGAATTTTTTTTTTTTTTTTTTTTGCTAAAAGGTAACCTTATTTAAGAGACATGCAGACTTCTACATTTAGTTTTATTAAGCAATAAAGTGTGCTGCTCATTTGGTCTGGTGTGGCTAGTGAATAATTACACTAGCAGTGTCTCCACTAGGCATACCGGGAGAGACTTGGATGGATAAGTGAAGAGAGATTCCTTGCTTTGTTTGTCAGTTAACAGTTATTATAATAAGAGCTCTTTTGTATTACCAGAATGAGTTAGAAAGTTTCAGCCTTTCATGAGAGATCCACCATTCACTAATGTTTTTTGCAGGGTGGTATTTGGATTCACTGTGGATTTTTCATTTACAGGTTTTTTTTTTTAAATTTATTAGTCTTTTTTTCCCCAAGCCTCGTATTTGTAAAGGAAAAGTTAGGCAATATGTTTGAGATTATTTAAAAAAAAAAAAAAAAGCAACAAAAAAGTGAAACAGAAAATCTGAAACAGACAGAAACCAATGAAAAGCTACCTGCCAGCCTATCTTATTTGAGAAGGACACAGACTTGAAGTTTCTCAGGCTAGTGTATTCTGTGTCTTTCCCCACCGCCACCCAAATTGAAACTTTGTTTGGACCTGCATGATCTCTTTACGCATCAATTGTATGCATAAGGTGTCACTTTTTAATACTTCATAGGCATCATAAAGGATCAAAAAAGACAGGGATCTCTTGGAAAGAGTCCAGCGGAGGGCCACAGAGATGGTGAAGGGCCTGGAGCATCTCCCCTATGAAGAAAGGCTGAGTGAACTGGGTCTGTTTAGCCTTGAGAAAAGAAGACTGAGAGGGGACCTGATGCAGGTCTATAAATATCTAAGGGTGGGTGCAGAGTGGCGAGGCCAGACAATTTTCAGCAGGGTGTGCAGACAGGACAAGGGGAAACAGCCAGAAATTGCAGCACAGGAAGTTCCGCACAAATGTGCGCAAGAACTTCTTTACAGTGAGGTGACGGAGCACTGGAACAGGCTGCCCAGGGAGGTGGTGGAGTCTCCTTCTCTGGAGATGTTCAAGACCTGCCTGGATGCCTACCTGTGTGACCTGCTGTAGGGAACCTGCTTTGGCCGGAGGGGTTGGACTCGATGATCTCTGGAGGTCCCTTCCAACCCCTACAATTCTGTGATCAGCACGTACTTCTACGAAAGCTCAGACTTGTGACCTGATACCTAGTTTATGTAACCTAGATATACCTTGCTTGGTACAGCAAAGAGCAACTTGAGACACTTCAGAGTGTTTCTGACTTGTAAAACCATATTCACAGCTTTTAAGCCACAAATATTTGAATCTCTTCCGGATGAAAGTGGTAGACGTAAGCACATCTGTAACTTCTTAACATCATCAAGCACGCTTTTCTAATTTTTCCTTAACTCTTTGTGGTGAATTGCTGTTTACTTGTTGGACAGTGAAGTGAAGCTGACAGTCTGCTGCTGATTGTTTGCAAAAGATTGCTATGCTCTGAAAATTATGTGGTGGGATATTTGTGTCAGGATTTGCTATTAATGCTGTGAAGTATCTAAGAACAGTGTATTGCATTTCTACTACTTGTCGCTGGAATGTCTTGAAAATTTATCTTTGACTAAAAACGGGTTTTTGCATTCTTGATGTAGGTTTAGAGAAATAAAATGCAAGAAAATAGAATGGTAGTTGTATTTTATGCTCAGTGCATCTTAAAGATAATGTCTCCTGGTAAATTCACTGATTTAAATCCTACTGCAGAGCTTATTCGTTCCTGAAGTCAACTTGTGCAGTCTCTCAGTGAATACGGAATTGGGAAATCATGGGAATGTTTTTAATGTTTTATCTGTAGTACATTGGTGCTGAGGTGTGAGTGATTGTGTATTCAGTGGTAGTGGTAATGCAGAAACAGCGTTGCACTACAGTTGCTTTTTTTATTCCTTCCACAACCCTGCATATGTATTAATTTAATATGAAATTACTAACTTTGTCATGTATCAGCTGCTTCCCTGCAAGTAACTTTTGAGCTGCGTCTCTGGCGTGACTTCTCATTAGATGGACTAAATTCCATTATATTAGTACAGTGTGAGTAATATAGGAGAACAGAGAAAATACCTTTTAGACTTACCACGAAAACAGCAACTAATTTTTTTCTTTGAGTAGAGGCTAATTTTCACGAGCGGAGTATTAGAATGCTGTTGCAAATTCCTGATATTCTCTAGGGCTTTTTGTTTCTTTTTCCTTCATGTATTTCCAAATTATCTGGGACTGTTGCAGAAAAACAATACTTTCCTTTGACTAACAGAAAAAAGCGAATTGTTCTGTTTTAAAGTATTTTCTATTTTATACAGTTTAGCAGAAATTCTGTTTTGCTGTAAGAGTCATCAGCAAAGCTTAACTAGAATGAAAAGCATGGAATAGTTAGTACAGTGTATTAGGGTGAGTTAAAGGTATTCCAGACAATGTCCACGAGAAGCTTTGAAAGGTCAGCTTTTATGATAGCCTTGTGATTTCTTAAGTCAATTATACACTGTTTTTTCTAGTTGTCTGTTGATTCACAGTTGGTTTTTTTTTTGTTTGGTTTTGGGTTTTTTTTTTTTTGGAGAGATGTTGATGTGTTTTTTACAAAGCACATGCTGATGTGTTCAAATCCCATTATGATAATTTTATGGTCAGCTTTAATATTTAGTGTAAATGAGTCAAGCTGGTGCAAGGCAAATTGATAAGCAGATTAAGATTCTATTTTGTATGTTCTATATATACCTTTTCCCCCCTTCCTACTGACTTTTTTTTAAGATCACTGAGAATTCTCTAAGCTCAGTTTTCCTTTGATAAACTACCTACCCTGGGGATAATGTTAGTTCCTGAATGTGACGGCACTTGTGAACACTCTAACTAACTTCAGAAATAGTATTGCACGTCTGTTTTTCAGTCTGGTATTTTAGTAGTTGCTTATCAAGGGTTAAGTAACATTGTTAGCTAAGATTGTCATAGATGGGGAGATAACTCCAATTTTGGCTGCTGGGAGCCCAAGTTTGAGAACTGTTAATGCTTTCTGTGTTCTGTATTTAAGTCATTAGTAGGACCACAAAGATCAGCTGGCAAGCAGGTCTCTTTGAGCCACTCGCTTCCCTAACTGCCAGAAGGGAAACAATTTTTTATTTAGTTTTAATCTGACATAAGCTGAATGTGCAGTTCTTCGAGCCACAAAAGCTAAAATCCTGCACCAGCCTTTAATGTATATTCATACATAAAAGCTGTTTAATTGGTTTTGTTTGCCTGTGTCAGAAATTAAGTGCAAAGTGTCCTGCCTTATCCCTTTCTGATTAGATCTGCAAATCCAATCTTTTATAAAGGGTACATTCTAAACAACTATGATTGCTGCTTTGGTTGCATCTTTTATGAAAGCTTTGTTAAAAGCTGGAGGGCTTATCTTAGATTTAGTTTTCACACATGTAGCAAGTATCTGCACCTGCTTACTGTTTCAAAGCTTGCTCCAATTTAGCCTCTTTTTTCAGGCTTGTCCCCTTTTCTCTCAGCTGCAAGCACCTCCTAGGCTGTCAGCATGTAGTGTGCTACCAGTGGGAGGAAAAGTAAAACCAGGCACCTTATTCAAAATAAGTTGTTACAAATATCATAGTGTACAAATATTTAATCTCCAAACTGGCATCCCCCGTAAGTCTGGATTGTTTTTTTTTTCTTTGAACTTGATTGCTAGTTGTTTCCTCTCTGTTTTTCTTGAAGTTTGTTTCCAAAATCCTGCTTGACTTTCTGTGCATTATTGCCATCAGCAGGTTGGTTGATAGTGGCATTATAAATGTGTAATAGGCATAGATATCAGCGCCTCTGAATATTTGTGTTGTACAACTGTAAGTAACTTTGTTGAACACCTTTGTTTGCCTGCAGACGTGTATAGCCACACAGAGTGGCATGCCATGTAATGTGGGATTCTTGTTATGCCAGGTAAAGCGTATGTCAAGATGCAAGCAACTATTTTTTGAACTACCTCTGCACACTGGAGTACCCAGTTATCTCTACATTAGTATAAATGATACTTTCGTTGACTTTCTTTGTCCAAAGAGGCTTTGATGTAGTCTTACCTTGTACCTTTGGTTATTATAGACTTTCTAGATCTGACATCAGCCTATGGTGTTTGCTAACTCTGTCAAATACGGCATTTCTGCTATGACTTTATTTTGCTTTAGTTCAACATTTTTTTTTTGCTTAGCTTGTCGAGTAGAAGACATGGTAAATCAGCTAATGTAATGCCTTTTTTTGTCTGTCTGTGTCTGGGATTAGTTAAATTATCCATGTTTTGTTCTCAGCACAGCAAAAGGATACATTTTCAATAGACGTATTCTTTGGATGCCTGATTAAAGGTTAGAGTGACACAATCAACCTGAGCTGAGAAATCATGTGAAATTTCACATTTTGCTGATACTTAGCCATTTTCCCTCCTGTGTCAGAAATGCTTGTACCAGTGAACATATTATGAATGAAATTGATCAGATTGCATGAGATTTCAGATAACTGCATTTTCCTTCTTTCCCTTCTGCAAAAGAGAAAATAAGTGGTAAAAGTGAGCCTCTGCAGTGTCTTGCATTGCCTTCCAAAACTAATTATTTATTATTGTTTATCTTATTCTGTAAATATAAAGGAAGGCAGCATTCTGCTTATTTGTACTTAGTAAATTTAGTGAAACTAGAAATAAGTATGAATTTAAGTCAGTGTAATGTAGACTTAGTTAGAATTAAGAATTGGGAAGAAGCTCCTTTTTATAAACAATTTCTTTGGATAATAAAAACTAGAATAATGTGAAAAGAAACTTGCTTTTGTCCATTAGGTGAACTGGCAAATGTTGAACCCATAACTTGTATTAAGAATATGACCTAAGCTCTGAAGTGTTTTTGCTTCTGTAATCAAAGCTCTGCAACTGTGACTGCGTGCCGTGGGTACTGCAGTTGTGCCTGGTGCCCCAGAGAATTCAGACTGTCATGGTGGGAACTTCAAGGAGGAGTGTTTGGAGCATCAGGAGAAGTAGCCTGAGAAATCCTATGTATAGAGTTAGTTCTGTTCTTTATTTGAAAACGTATTTATGTTTTACTTGGTTGCATTTTTCAGTCTGCAAATAGCTGCTTTCACTTGCTTTTCAGAGAGGCCATCCGAGACTCAAAGCTTTTGTCAAGCTGGCCTTTATTAGTCTTTCTTTTCCTCATTTGAATTTTTTTCCTTCTCTTCTGTTTCCTTAAGAATTGATAGTTGTAGAAAAGTGTCATAAATAGCAGACTGCAATTTAAACCATCGTATATAAATAAATGGATTTCCTAGGAAAATCCCTATTTAATGCATAGGGACACACGCCACCTTTTGGGATATACTACTTTTCCAAGCGATGACCAAGAATAGAACCGCAGAAGATTGTCCTAACTGATGCTGTAGATGGCTGAGTATCTTCCAGTGGAAGTTCTCCTCCCTAAACATTTGAAAGGGGAATAGCACGGTTACCACAAATGACTGTGGCAGCAGTTGCCACATGAACTGCAGAATGTAAATGAGCTGTGGATGAAATGTCTATTGCACCTGGAATACAAACCGGTATCCACCTCTTCTAGACTGACAAGTCAGCATCTTGTGTGCATGAATGTACACATACGTATATGTATATATATGTATCTATATGTGTGGGTTTAGAAATGCAAGCAAAAGATATCTGAAAGAAACATCTTTGTTTTAGAATTGTGAAACTGGTAACTCTCTTTCTAAAAGATGCTACACCTCCAGCACCCCAGCTGAAGCTGCAGCTCCTGTCTCAGCGTGAAAGCCAAACTTTCACCTAGCAGCACGCTGGGAGATTGCTGGGAGATTGCACTTCCATCTCTTTGGCAACGTTTGCAGTGAATTTACGAAGTTAATCTGCTATTTTCTTACGCTCTGTACGGGTTATTACTGCTAACTGCCTGAATTTGTTGCCTTTAAAACGGAACAAAACCAATGCTGTTTCATCATTAAGCACTGGATAGGAAACATTTGGATACAGGTGTGAAAGTATAAACAGCGAAGTAGGAAAAACTTAAATTGGTGGTCAAAACTTCTGTTTATATATGCTGTAGTCTTTGCATGTAAAATAATCCAGAATGATAAAAAAAAAAAAAGGTTTTTTTTTTTTGAGTTTCTACCACAGTTGTGAGATTTTTAGTATCTTTAATGTCCTGTTTCTATGTAAATGACTTTAAAATAGTTCCAGGCTTTATATGCCCCAAAGTGTTATTCTTATCCCTCAGTGCTTACCTGTTTTCTTGAATCTGGCAAATCTACTGGGATGAAATGCTCTCAACATCTAACCTTAGAATAAGGTAATGCAAGATTCTGAAGGGTATTTGCCAAGACCTTGTGCATTTAATGACAACTTATTCTTTGGTAAGCTATTTTTCGTGTAAGCTACACGTCTAGATTTTACTATTTAACTGTATCTAGTTAAGGAATATGGGATTTTCTTCATTTGTGTAGTGTTTGTGATGTTCTGATGTGTCTTTTTTTCCTTCCGGAGCACCAGTAATGCACATGACTGAACCTGTCATATTCTCTTTTGATGCAAATGACAGTCAAGTGTTTTCAAATGTGTCACTTGTCAGTAGAATTTCTTTCTGATCTAAGCCCTCTATTGAATATACTTGCAGCAATGCTTTAAAATGCTTATTAAACTCAATCCTCTATTACTTTAACTTTGAAATATGAAAACAATGCTTACTTGCTTTTTTTTTTTTTTTTTTTTTTTTTTTTTTTTTGCTCTCTGCATGTCTGATTTTCTAAATCTGTTATTCTCTTTAGGTGCATAGATGAAGACTGAACTGTATGTGTGTCTCTGTTTATTTTGATTTCTGGAAGTAATTCTGGAATTCTGTTTCACTGATAAAGTGGATGTGCTGCTTAGGTGGCCTTCCGTATCTTTGTTACTGCAGCAACTGTGCTCTTAATTGTTTATATTTTTAAAGCCTAAAATCTTCCCATTAATTTGCTTTCCTTTGTATGCTAAAGTAAGTCTTTTAAAGATATAACTTCTATTGATAACTTGAGAGTTAGTGATGTATTCTTGATGCTGTGGCACTGACAAGATGTGACTTATTTGGAAACTTCTTTCAAGAGCTTTGTATCATCACGTAGGAGCCTGCATGTCACTTACCTGTTTCATTTGTCTGTTGTTGATGAAATCAGTAACATGTTAAACTACTGAGGAGCAAATTGAAATCCACTGGCATTATATGTATTCCTTTTCACCACCCCCACTACCCCATACGGTATCAAGTCACTGTATACCATTATAAATTTATGACCTCTTCAGGACTTGGTAGTCTTTGATAGGATCTGTTTTGGTCTACAGGGAAATTACCAGTATTTCAATCAGTAAGAATGATACCCGGTGAGAAGTATGGTAGTTAGTTATCCTTACTGGGTCAGAGACAATTAAAAATCATTAATACTTGTTTCATTTCCCTTGTTTTAAAAACATGAATTTGTTCCCTACAGCAAAGTATGTTAGGTATTTATAGTTAGCATGCCTTGTACATAGGACAATGAAGTCCCTTCGAGAAAATGTCTATAGTAGACTCTCAAAAGTGGAGGCAAAGCGGAACTGAAAACTACTTTGAGAGTCACTGAACATACTGCCTGTATAATTTCTTCCTGATTTAGTATATATGGCTGAAGGTTTTGGGGAAGTGCGTTAATAAAATAATAGAATGAGCCAAAGAAATATTTTAAAGGGAATTTTAACATCTCTTAGAAGAGAGTCTTGAGTAGACAGCTTTATGAGCAGTCAATTTGTGGATTGTTAGCTCATTGAGTAGCGATTGTCAGTTCATGTAGGTTTAAAAAAGAAAAGAAAGAAAATGGAGAAAAGGAAATTGGTTGCATTCTCCCAAACCTAATAAATGCCTACTTACTCTTTATAACCAGTTCTACCTCCTGAACTTTTGACTACTGATGTCTGTGTTAGTTGTGTTTGATGTGGGTCAAAGTCTTCATGTGTGTTAGATATACTTTTACTAGGCTTTGGTGTCATGACTGTGGATGTTTTGGATTAGACCCTGTTGTACATGTTGGGGTAATAGAAGAGGATCTTGTTTGAAAATACTACTTTGATTTTCTTGTTTAGATGTTGTGCACATAATTGAATAGGAATGGAAGCTTGAGGAAAATGACTTGTTGAGATGTGATTAATATTGTGCTTCCTGGACAGTGTTAATGCAGCATGAATGGATCCAAGTTATTGCAGAGAATTGTGCTCTTCTAAACTGTTGCACATTCCCATCTACTATTCTGCTTGCAGAGGCACTCTGGTAGCTGTTCAGTGAATTGGCTAAAAATTGTTCTTTATTGATGTTAACTTGGTAAGGAAGAAATATCACCTTCCCATTGCCTTAGTGTTCTTAATCTGGTTCATTGCATCACCAAGTGACTCTTAATCAGAAAGGACTGAGAGAGTGGGAAAAGACAGGACGACGTTCCTCTGCAGCTCCCGCTTGTTCCAGACAATAAAGTATGCATGGAATTAGACTGGAACAGACAGTTTGACCCTTAAGGGCAAAGCTAGAGTTTCCAGTACCACTTCAGTGTTTGTGTCCAAGTGCTTTTTTAGGCAAGTGTATCCTTTGGCGTATTCAGACCTTAGTGTTTTATTGTTTATTTATTTTATTTTATTTTTTTAAGATGCTTGTTCCCTTTCCAGCAGTGAGTAATTGGAGAACTAGCTGAGATCTTGTTAAAATGCAGCGACTCAAAGCAGTGAGATTCCCTAGCAGTGACAGTTAACTCGCATTTATTTCAGTGTAGGGTGCTGTGCAGTGATGCAGTGACTGTCTTGGGGGGGGTGCCTGCAGGGGCTGTGCTCTGCCTGCTGAATGACTTTCACCCTCAACTTGTTGACCTCAGCTATGTCTCTAAAATGAAAGAATTGTTCTTGTTTCACGCAAGTGTAATAAAAAAGAATACTTGAAGACTTCAGTAAGGAAGCTATATGTAAAATATGATTTAGTCCTGTGCCTCAGTGTTGAGCAATGCTTTCCATAACTCATGCAAAACCAATATGCTTATGTATTGTTTTTTTTTTTTTCCCCCTGTGGTTGGAGTAATAAAGACCATGCAAGTTAGACAGTGACCCAGTTAATTGGTTTACCAGACTTGCATTTTGTCTTCAAAAGAAAAAGAATACTTAATCAAAATTGCAGTATGAAGACAACTGGTAACTTGTAAATATTTCACTTTCAAACTCATATATCACTGGCAGCTGTTTACTCTCAGTGTTGCTGAGACTGAGAATTTTAAATAGTTAGAAGAGATCAAGTTAAAATTGTATTTTGGGATTTAGAGCTCTATAGGAGTAAGAAGGCAGCTTTTCATATGTACAGAAGAATACCGAATATTTTCTGATAGCTTTAATAGAATGAATTACAAGTTCAGTACTTTGTTTACTGAAAGGCATTGTCATGTCTTGTTACTATACTGCCAGCATCTTTAACCTATGAAGTTGGTCGATAAACATCCTTCTTTGCTATAAACATCCTCTTGACTATCTGCCAACTATGGCCTGAGAGAAAGGAGGAGAAAGGTAGAAACTTTTACTTAAGAGCTTCTTTTAAGGCATATATCCCATTATGTGTTTTGCAGAGAAACAGATGGCTTGAGAAATCAACTTACAAATGAAAAAAAATAAATTCCTTTGAGCCTTCTGCAGCATGCTATTTGTCCTGTATTCATAGGACATGTTATTCATAAGCATGTTAAAAATATTAATTGTAGTTAAAGATAAATTGTTTGAAGACATTAGGTTGTATTTCTCAAATCTAAAGCTATATTCGTAAACTTTCTGTAGTCCACAATATTTATAGGAAACAGCCTACTCAGGCAGTTATATCAAGACATTCTGTCATTCTCCCACTTCTTCCTTTATATTTCCAGCTCACGACACAATTATTGGTAAATTAGTGAATGTGAGCCATAATTTTATTTGGTGGTGAATTAAGTGTAAACTTAGCACTCACATATCTGTAGATGTTTTCTAAGAGGAGTGTTCCTGTGCTGTTCTCCTAGTAGTTATCCCTATTTTTTGTTCATTATTACATATCCCAAGTAGCCTTCCTCTACTAGCACATGTTTTGCTGGGGTTGACAAACCTGGAGATGACATGTGGCACGTTGTGGGAATGGCATGTGGGCCTCACAGGTATCTCTGGTGCTTCCTTCTCTGCTTCTCATCAGGAAGGAAAGTTTCAAGAGGATCTTTGTTCAGGACTGGTGTTTAGTGTTGGCATCACTCCTCTGATGGGTGTTTTTGTTGTTATCTTTATTTTGATGGGGTGTTTTTTTTTGTTTGTTTGTTTGTTTTTTGTTAAAAATGCTGACGTTGATCCCTTACCTTTAACATTTGTAGTTACAGCTGTGTCTTTTTCCTGAAGTGATAGTTTCTTGTGGGCATTGGTTGTTTTCCTCTCATGACCTGCCTAGTCAGTGAAGGTTTGATTGGTAAGATGATAAGGTATGTTTTCTGTAACTTGTGTGATGTGAGTGAGTACCTATGGGGCTGTGCTCTCCTGGTTGTGGTGTGGTGTGTTTTTGTAGGCTCACTGAGTGGGATTGCTGCATGCATGGCAGGAGAAGGTGAGCATTTCCTTCCTGAGATGTGTGCTGGTGAGAGGCATGTGGGTTTTCAGGAGAGGCTGGTTCTAGCAAGGTTCTTTACATGTTTAGTCTAGATAGGAGGGAAAGAAGCCTTGTGTTTCACTGTGCTATCTGTGCTGGGCCCTCCCCAAATAGGGCAGTGCTGTTTTCTTAACACTTTTGTGCTGTGTAACTGTGGTGGTTGAGACCCTGCTGATGGGGAAGCCCTTTTAGGTCAGTATAGTTCAAAGTATACGACCCACTGGAACGTCATAGAGGTGTATGTTAAGCTTGAAGCTGTTCTCTTGGCAACAAAAAACCTTCCTGTTTTTTCACTGAATCATAACTACAACATGTATTTATTCTGTACCTGAAGACTGAAGTGATACTTGGGATGGACCTCTATTCTGAATTTCAAATGCTTTTCAGTGGAATATACTGGTAATTTCTATTTGCAGTGTTTGAAAATGGGCACCAAACTATTCTTGTATGTAATTGCTGGAGAACCATTTCTGACCTGTCTGAAAACTAGCTTAGCAGAGCATTTTCACTTATGAATTCACTTGAGAATATGTGCCCCAGGTCAGATTACAATATGTTAACAGGGTGCATCAGACTGGGCTTACTTGATTTGTCTCCCAACTCTGGGATGTGAGGAGTGCAGAGGCCCCTCATCAGTTCCTGTCATCAGTCACCCTAGAAAGGGAAACCACAATATGCGGTAACTAGATCTGTGGTGTTTCTTTCAAATGCTTCTGCTGAATCTCTTAGACAAAATCAAACTAAATGATAACCTGACTTTAAAGTGTATTGGTAAGTTTTGAGCTTGCTTGTGCCTTACGAAATTAGTATCTTGAAGTTCTGGTATTTTTGCCCTCAAAATTGGTGAATAGCTGGGTGAGGTAAAGTCAGGGGTAACTACTTAAGCCCAGGGGATAAGATTTTTCATTTGTGTCTCAGAGCTCAGCCCTCTGTCTTGGCAATTGCCTTTTTAGTAGTCTTGGACTGAATCTGTGCTTTCCTACCAGAATTGAGAATGTTGCTTCCAGGAAGCTCAGGATGTGGTGGTGCGGCCATGCCGATCTGGCATGAGTCTTTGGAGTCCCTGGGCAGATTTGTCTTGCTTCCATCATCCCCTCTGTTTGGTGTGCTGCGCCTTTCTGCCTCTGGATGTTGTTCCGTACCCATTTGCAGTGGGCTGGGACCAGAAGTTGATCCTGCTGAAAGCCAGCTCTTGTGAAGACAGGGGCACGAGAGCCCCCCGCGAGCACACGCATGCTTTTATAATGGAATCAAATGCTCTTGTATGGGCCTTTAGGAGGTTACGGAAATCACTTGCCACTTTTGGTAAGTCTATATATCTTTTTTATAAGCAGAATTTATTTAAGTTCTGCTTGTGCTGCATGTTGCTGCTCTAAGTTGTTTGAATTCTACGTAATTCATTACTGATGTTTTCTTTCTCATGCTCTTCCTAATCCTGTCTGAAGATTACCACTGTGCAGTTGTAATGGCTCTGTCGTGTTGTTAGATTATATGAAAGCCTTTAAGACCTGTCTTAGCCTCTTCGTGGATGTTACCTGGGGAGATGAAGGATTATGTAATAGCCCTAAAGATTTTCAAAATAGGTATTTAAATACATGGAAAGAAAAATCTGCTGCTGGTTAATTCAAATGGCCACAGCACAACTGAGAAAATCTTTTCTGAAAATGTTTTCCTATTTTGTAAAGTTGAAACTGTTTTCAAGACAGTGAGTATGAAAGCTAATCTTAAAATTGTTGAAGAAATGCATTTAAAACTTGAAGAGTTTCACAGTAGGTGCACAGACAAGCTTTTGTAGATAAGAATAATGTGGACAGTACCTCAGAATGATAACTTGTTACAAGGACTGTTTGTTTTGTTCAGTGTAAGAGAACAAGCAATTGTTTTCAGATGTACTGGTGTCTGTAGATATTCAAAGATGCCCTGACACACGCAGTCCATAATTTCTATCTAATAGTGCTGCTTACTAGCACTTTTGTTAGGATAGCTCAGTGAGCTCTGCAAGTTTCAGTTCGGCAAGTAGATAACCTTGCTGTTTTGTTGTTATTTTAGTTTTCTTCATAATTTATTTTCCTTTATTAAAAAATTCCTTATCTCAGTTTCCTTCATGATATGGCAGTTGCTTCAGAAACAAGGGTGCCTGGATTTTTTTATATGCTCATTTAAAATCATGAACTGTTGGGCTTTGTTTTTAATGAAAGAACTGAAGGCATGGACCAGTTTCTCATCTATGGCCTGTCAGCCTGGGCACAAATGGTTCTGTAATGGCGAGACCACCTTAAGAATAGTAAACAAGCAGTTATGTAGAATGAGGGCTGCTCTGAAAATAATGCCTCCTACTTTGTTATATTGCACAAAGTGCTATTATGCTCTATGTTATTAGTCCTGGGTTCATAAATACTTTAATACATTTCTTTTTAAGTTTAGATTTATTTAAAATAATAAGTACAGAATATTACATAATTCTCTTCCCTTTTTTCTCATGGATAAATGAGAACTGAGTTTTCAGAATGTTACATCTTGGTTTATTAGTGAAACTGCTGCAACTTTGGAATGGATGAGAATCAATTCCGAAAGTTGGTGTGTGTTCAGATAAAAATCTAACATTGAAGAGGTTTGGTATGCAGTTTGGGAGAAATTATATTAACATTGTTTCCTTTAGTGTGTGTACTTTTGTTAATATTCATGCAGATGCAAAAGTAGCTGGTTCTGCTGCAACTCAAATATTTTCTCATTTGAAATTAATGTAAAACATGGTTTGTTTTTCCTTCATCCTGTGTACTGAGATGCATGGTGTTGCATTGTGTTTTAGGCTCAGGATCTTCATGGACTATAATTATTTGGCCACTGTGAGCGAGATGTTTTCATTAAGGGGAAAACTTCAGAACAGAAAAGTAAAATTGCTTGTTTGAATTATTTAGAGCTCTTAGATATATGGTCAAATTGCTGGACTATGTCTGTTTTCAGTAAATTCTTAACAAAAATTCATGTAAGCCTTAGTAATGGTAAGTAATGCTACATGTGCTTTTCTGATTTTTGAATTACACAACTAAAAGCATGACCGTGAAATTTTGTTTACAGAACACTTTATCTTGAAATGCAGATAGATGAGCTTCTCTTTGAGAAGAGTACAAAATAGTTTGTAATTTTCTTGATAAAGCATGCAAAGAACCCTCTTTGGTTTTTATCTTAACCTGGTAAAGAACTAACTTTCTGCTAAGAAAAACTGATTTTTATTTTTAAAAAGGCAGTATTGGGTAGCAACAAATAAGCACGGCTGCTTCTTTCAGAAGGTGTATGATGAAGTGGGTCCTGCATTTGTTGTTGGTTTTTTCCTTTTCAAACTTAAGTATTGGCTTTGCTTACTTTAGAATGCTAACTGTTGTCACTGACAACATGTTTTCACAATTGTTCTGTGAATACATCAGTGTTTCAACTCAATTGGTTCTATCACAAGACAAAGTATTAGCTAACAGATGAGAAGCTTTTCAAGCCACTGGTACTTTCTTGTACAGATACTAGTGAGAGGTGCAATTATATTAAAGGTCAATGAAAAATCTTTTATGCTATTATGGACATGTGCTGTGTAGCTAGAAAAATCAGCTTCTGAAAGCGTAACCCATTGTGATTGTGAATAATCAGGATGGGTTATGGCTTACAGCATTAGGATGATGTGAAATGAGAAGAAGCCTTTTCAAATAAAATGAAAAAAGGAAATTTTATTCTGCAGTCCATTTTGAGAAAAACGCTAGGAATTACAGTAATTGACTCCTGTTGACAGAGCAGTAAAGTGGTTAATGAATTAAATGCAATGTTTCTAATTTTGATTTATGTTTTACAATTATGATGTTTAAACCCGTATTAGACCATAAATCTGTATCAGGTTTCCTTTCTTGCTTTGGTGAAAGTAAATAAAAAACAAACAACACAAAATGAGAGAACTCGGAACTACAGCTTCCCAAATGTACCAACTTGGGATGAGTCTCCAATCATTAAAAAAAATTGAAGCATAATTCCATTTCAAATCTATTTCTGTACTGATATTGCTAAAAAGTAAATGAGAGACTAAAAAGGTTTTACTTGCTCAGCTTTCTTCATTGGCAGTATCGCTGTAGAAAATTTTCTAAAGGTTCTGAAAAAGCAAAAGGTAAATATCCTCTGCATTTCAGTGTTATTGGCTGTGGGAGTCCTTCTGTTGAGTTTTCTTCATTCTTAGTGGTTGGTCTCAATGGAAATCTTAGCACCTGAAGGTAGAAGGCAGCCTTCCACATTGCCTCCAACTGTTCTGTAGAATGCTAAGAGAAACTGAAACATCATTTTACCTGAAATATAAAATTGTGGAAGAATGCAAGATATCCGATCATTCTGGCAGTAAGCCTCAAAGCAAATGTTCTTTAGCTTGACAAGCTAAGCATGAAAGTATATGCCTTATTAGGATGCAAATTCTATGTATATGACTCATTTGTTGTGTAATGTTGTCATGCTTTTTTTTTTTTCTTTATTAGAATCATATATGTATTACTATATAGAAAGACTTTTAAATGACTCTGTATTTCACTGTTCAAGAGAATGAAGGTCAAGGTGACTGTAATTTCAAAGTTTAGTAGCAGTCTTGTATACCTTCTTTTATACCAGATTACTCCAGTTCTTGCCAAATCAGGGATTTTACTTCTTACTACTTCACACATCCCATTATTTGTTTGAATTTGTTTCTCCATTGCCTTATTTCTTCTCTTTCATAGTTGTTTCAGATTGTCTCTTTCTCCTGAGGCTCTAATGGTGATGACTGTAACTGCTATTGGTGTTCCTATTAACTTGGGAAATGAATGGACTTGGAGAGTGCTTAGGAAGTGGAGGAGATGATTTTTAAGGCATCTGAGAAACACCTGAACTTCTTGCATCTACTGTCAAAAGTTCTGAGTACTGTTAGATTCTGATTAGAACAAACATCGCTAATTCTTATTATTTCTAAAATTTAATTTAAGAGCTGAAACATTCTCTTTCTCCTTGTTTTCTGTGTGTGTGTGTTGTGTTTTTATTTTTAAGACTTTAGATGTAATTTCAATACATTCTGATGTTATTAATTATGAAAGGCTTCTGGAGCTTTGAACTGTTATTATGCAGGTGAATTTCTGATCTGAGAACAGCTTTTGTGGGAGGTGGCAGAAAGGAGGGGAAGAAAAGCCATTCTTGTTTGGGAAGCAGGATTCTGGAATGAGGGAGGAGATGAAGCCACAAGGATTCCTCAGCGCTTGTGGTGCTGGTATTGACATCTGGAAGGTAGAAAACAATCTAATGAATGCTATTCAAGTAGCACTTTTTAATTCTTTCTAGGGTGATATAAGAAAATAGCCTTTCTCAGTAGAACCGAGTTCTTTCTTCTCTCCCCCTATGTACGCCTACACCAGTGTTTTTTCAGTTCTGCAAGTGTGTTTTTTCTCACTCACCCTCTGGTGTGTAGGCGGCCTTCCCAATCACAACTGAGCTTCACAGGCAATCTCTTTCTTTTTTTTCTTTTTTTTTTTTTTTTTTTTAAAGTCATCTTTACACAGCAGGTCTGTAATTTAACATCAAAGAAAAAGAGAATTGAGAGCTCTGGTTTAGAATTATGATGTGTCTCAGTAATGGCTGAGTGGAAGAAGTTTGCCCTGAAGAAAGCAGGGAAAATTTTTCTTGACCAGAAGGCCACCACCTGTGGAAATTTACTCACCTGCTGCCAAAATGAATTGTCAAACTATCAGAAGTGCAATCATAGGCAGACTTTAAACACTTCACTTGTGTCATTAGACTGAGTTGGGATTGAACATTTCTACTTCCAGATTAGAATGTGAATCTACTTGCTTGAACAGGCTTGGTTTGTTGGTCAGTGGAAGTTTAAAAGTAATTTTTCTCTGCCTGTTACTTTTAAAATGAGCTCCATTTATAATTGAGATTAGGCTGTAATTACTTCCGCAAGCCCTGATAGTGCTGCCTGGCACATTTTAAAGAGTTTTGGTCTACACTAATGTTCTTGCTATGAGTATTCAAACTTTACTCAACTCTTGAAATACTGTTGGGAGGGTAACAGTAGGTGGGTGACTTGAATTCTTTTCAGCAACCTGGCATTTTGAAGATCACTGTAATGAAAGAACTAATGCTTGTGCCAAGGTTATACTGCAGCTGAAGCTGGCATGGCAGCTGACAGCAGCTGTCCTTGACTGCTTGGTCTGTCCCATGCTGTCTCTACTTTACATCAGTGCAAGTGCTAATGTGGTCTTGCAGTGAGCTGCGATTTTGGGAAACCAGATTGGAGAAATGATCTAGGCCTTCTTCAGGCTCCTTATTTAGAGTGAGGTTTTAATCCTCCTCTGGCATGATTCACTGAGCATCTCTACTAACATATGAGTGTGGAGAGAGCTGAGGATGACAACATTCAGCGGCAGTTTGTGATCCAGCTCCTGCTTGTTCCTCCATGGAGTTCCTGGGACTGCAGCATCAATCTCCATGGTTACATCTGCTCACTCAGTCTAAATATAGAGGGCTCCCTGCATCTACGGATGCAAATTTTTTTTGTAGCAATAGACAGAGATCAGATGGTAAGGTTAATGCTGAAACAGTACAGGCTTTATTACAGTGCAGTGTAAATAGGAAGGACTAATTTGGAAACTTTTTTTGCTGCTCTTAGAGACTTCTTAAAAGTCTGTAGTTGGTGACTTAGATAAATTTGCTCCTGCTGTCCCTTCTGCTTGACGTGTGATTAGCTTTGTGCTGAATAGTGAGGAAAAGTGGGCCACAGCACTCAGAAGTATCCTGGTTTTTTAGGTGTAACCAAATGTTTGTTTAATCCCCAAATGTTTGGCAGAATATGTACCAAGAGAAAATCACTTGATTCAGAGAAAGGGTGATAAAAGAAGGTTGGGATTGTTAGAGTGAGAAACTTCTCACCTAAGCATGCTGAGAAGAGGGAATCTTAGCTGCAGAAACTGAAATTTATGGTATTACAAATCTTTGTGGTTCCTTCTGGCTTCTGATATTTCCTAAATATCCCTTTACCTTTTGAGAAAGATTTCACCTTTTGATTTCCCATTTGAATTTTGTTCCTGTCTGTGTGGTCTTCCTGTTTCTGAGTCACTGGCAGCTTTTGTTTGAGCTTTCCTTGTCCCTTCAGGAAGCTGAACAGTAAGAATGCATGCTCTTACTCCTTGCTGATGGTTATCCTTTGCAGCAGTGCTCCTTGCCATGTGATCAGTGTTGGCTTTGCAACTGCTGACAGCATGCACTGTTTCAAGCAGTGTGGGAGGAGGGTGCTCTCCAGAAGGGTTAATGGGGTAAACTGCCTTCCTTGGAGCACCAGCCCATAGCCACTCTGCAGCTGAATGCACCTGTGTGAGAGCTTTCTTCATGGGGGAGATAGGAGGGTACTGGATGATTGCTCCCTCCTCACTTCCTGCTAGATGTTGTGGGTGTGTTCCTGAAAGCAGGTTGTGCTCTGTTCAGGCAGTTACAGAATGCATGGCTTTGTCACATTATCAAAAGCACAGCAGATCTTGTAGGTGGTTTATTTTTATCTACCTGTGAAACTGAACTCGTTGTAAAGAAAAAAGGGATGGTTATTCTGAATATGCCTGCTTGATTCTTGGATCACAGGCTAAAAGCCAGTCTCTGCCATTCTTTCACTGAACCTATCATATACTTTTAGGGAGTTAATGAAAAGATAAAGATGACGTTGCAAGCATGAGATACTACAGTTCTGTCCGTTCAGCCTTGCCATCTGCCTAGTATCTGTACAAACCCATCACAGGTGTGCAATGGCTCTGGTTCAAGAAGGCCTAGCAGGAAGATTGGAAAATTGCAGAGCATGGTTTTGGTTTTTGCCAGGGGTTGGGGAGTGGTGGTGGTGGTGGTGGTTTTGCAAAGATAGACGGGGTGGATTAGCATTCTCACTGAGCAGCTTCCTCATCTAACTCAACGTGTTGCACAAGTCATAGTGCTCCCTGAAGGGAAACAGCCAGGGTACTTGTTAGGGACCATAGTGAGAACAGCATTGAGGTCTGGAAGAAGATCAGTTGGAGCTGATTTGCAACCAGGCAAGTCATTGTCAGAAGTGCTGTTATGGCCCCCTCCTCCAAAAACATTATAATGATGTGTTTATTGACAAATGCTTAAATATACAGATGTGGGGTATGCAAAGGAAGCCCAGATTTGGAAATGGCAAGCACTGTAACAAACATTGCTACTAAAAAAAATACCCTATCTTGTAACCATCAGTGTGTGGTATGTTTAAAGAAACAAATAGAACTTTTATTTGAGAGAATTAGTTACGCAACTTTTGTTCATTATTTGAAATTGTTTCTGGAAGAATTGTTAAAATTGCTGAATTCCAACTCCTAAGAGCAGTAGTTACAGTTCAGTCTATTCCACTAGCAACTTATTGTTTGTAAGCTCATAAGATTTATATTCCTGTACGCTCAGACTCATATGCTGAAATTGATGAACAAGTTAACCATAACATCAAGTAACTTTTCTAGAAATTTAGATGTGCTCCAAGAAAGCTGAATTTTCCTTGTTTTTAATACCTTTACATATCTGTTTATACTCTATATTTAAATGGAAGGCATTCAGTAGCTTTAACTTATCGTTGTCTTTAATATTTTTGTGCCGTTTTTGATAAGCTTCTATCTGTAAATGGAATGGAATTGGGGAAATGCCTGGTATTCTTACCGTTCTCTTTTGTAAAATGCTGCAGAATTAATGTTACTGATTTGTCGAGAGATTATTTGTACTGTACTGGAAAACAATTGCAACTGGACCCTTCAATTGAACAAAACTTGATAATGTTCTTAATAGCCAAGTGTGCCCTTAATAATAGGAAATGTGTTCATGAGAAATCTCACATTCATTTCACTCTGTCTGAGGCTGAATGAAATGTATATTATTTCAATTAAGTGTATGAGAGTAAATTTTTGACTAGCCGTAAGGATTTTATGTTTAGATCACTGTTCTCTGTTGGTCAGGAACTGCAGAGTGGATGGGATTGGCAAGGCCTACTGAGTCCAACTGCGCAGCCTTTGATCCAGCAGGGATACCCAAAGCAGGATGCCTGGGGCCATGGCTGTGCGCCTTCTGAACATCTCCAAGTTGGAGACTCTACAGCCTCTGGGCAGTCTGTGCCAGTGCTCCATCACCTGCACAGCACAGATACCTTACTGTTGTTTAGAGGGAACCTCTTATGCTCCACTTGTGTCCACTGCCTCTTGTCCTGGTACTGAGCACCTGGGTAAGAGCCTGGCTCTGTTCTCTTTGCACCCTCCCTCATTTGTTGCAACAAAATGATACCTCCATGACTGAAGATAGTGTTACTGAAAACAGTGATTCATTTTCTATACTGCTGTTGGCACCTGTTGTCTAGGTGGGCTAGGAATGAGAATGCATATGCTGTCTCTACAAACTTCCCAATTTCAAAATGTTTAGACACACCTGAATTAGCTTTGATCTAGCTAGCCTGGATTAAAAAAAGATTGTGTGGATTTAATAGTGTGGATTTTAGCATAGCCTGTTTGAGACTGCCAAGGAGTCTTGGAGCTTCATCTCTGCAATCCTGTGCCCTGGAAAACAAATGGTTTTTGTAAGGCTTTAATGTTAGAGAATTCTGTAGCTCGCATAGATGTGGAGAGCTGTGACTTAATGTAGTACATGTATTGTTTGCCGTGTGTGACTTTCCCTGGCTTATCTTTAACAGATGGAATGCAGTATACCTTAGAACTAGCAAGTATTTACTTCATACTGTGTAGAATAATAAATTTACAGTGATTACCAAATGAGATGTTTACTGTGATAGACATTTTGTGGGACTGACTGGTGAAGCATTAGCAACCTGGGTATCTCTGCAGTACTTAGCTTGCATGTTACAGGGGCTGCTCTGAAAGTAATGGCTCCTATTTTATTACATTGGCCCATGATATCAAAGGCAGATGCTGGTGATATGGCAGGAGAGGTTGAACCTTTTCCCAACTGTTGCATTACATTTTGTTGCTGTATGACAGATGGAACCAGAGGAGTGGTCGGACAGAATGGCGTCTGACATGGAAGTGTGTACGAAGCAAAGGTGTGTCACTGAATTCCTCCATGTGGGAAAAATGGTGCTCACTGACATTCGTCAGTATTTGCTGAATGTTTATGGAGACCAAACAGTGGATTTGCACACAATGAGGTGGTGGGTGGTGCGTTTCAACAGAAGTATGCTTGATTACTTTGTGAAGTGTTTTGTGAACAAAAGCAACTGCTACTACCACAACTGCATTAACCATAAAATTTACTAAATTCATGCTTGAAAACAAATATCTCTAGTTGAATTACAGGATTTATTTGGGAAGTATCCCATTTGAATGAAAATATTTCTGGATTCGGCAGTGGGCAGTCCTTAAATGAATTCTTATCCCTCCAGAAACAAGAGAAGCTTCATTGTAGCCTGCTAGATGAAAGATCAAGTTTCTTCCCCCTCTTACTCCTGACATTCTTCCCGCAGGCATTTTATTTTTTCTTCCACTTTTTTAGAATCATTCTTGAATTGTGAAGGGAAGAACTACTTGTAGTTTCTTTATGCCAAAGTAATGTAACTGTTTTGCTCCCTTTTTTTGATACTCTTGTTTGTTAAATCATTAGTGGATTGGCCACAACTTTGTGTTTTGAGTTTTCTTTTGCAGATATGATAGATTCAAGGAAGCTAACTAATAAATTGCAGTAACACACAAAGCTGTCACCTGTGAAGATCAGAGTTCATTCTTTCCACTTGAGATCAGAGAAGATCATCTTGCTTTTCAGTCTAATTGCATTCACTGCTTATACATAATGCAAAACCACAACTTTAACTCTGTTCTATGTGATGAAAGATAAAGACCAGTCTAAGACAATATGATATTAGCTTTTCAGATCCCACAGTGTGAGTTATGTCTTTTTATGTATAAAACATAACATACGCGTACATACACATCATAACGTGAATGATGCCATGTAACTTCAGCATAAGCAGCAGTGCAATTAATAAATAGCATTTCCTGTTGGTCTTAAGTTGTTTAGATTTTTTTTTAGTGTGTTAATATTCACGTATGTTATTAGAGGATGGTCATTAATTTATATAATTATTTCCATATTTGAAGGCTTAGTACTAAGGTGCAGTTCTTTAGAACACTGAAGCTCTGCTATTTTTTGTGCTAATTTTTTTTTTTATTAGCACTAATATTTATTTGCTTTTTTTTTCCCCCAGCATATGTGAATGACCACATTTTTATTTTAAAACAAAGAAAGCTTATTAGCAGAAATTGCAAACGTTTTCTAGGTTCAGGTTTCTGGAAACTCATCTTTGGTTTTGTGTGTGGTATGTTGGAAAATGTCACAGAATAATTTTCTCCAAATTATCCAACTCAGGGTGGCAAAGTCTCTTCATGTTGTGGAATAAATTGGATAGCATAAAAGGTGTATATAAAGGTGGTTTGGGGGTGTGATGTGGTGCACTTACTGTTCTTACTGGTGAGTATTTGTACATGAGCAGGCCTTCCCAGATCTTATGAGGGTGGCCCTCTCATCCATCCCATCACTGTCTTGTCATCAGTGAGGCTGAATCCCTGGATCTGTCTGGGGCTTTCAGCTGTCCAGAACAGAGCTGGCCTGGCTGGCCTCTGGTTTGAAGCCAAAAAAAAAAAAGCAGCTTCCTCACCTGTTTGTTGGATCATCATATTCTCTTGGTCTCAGCACATCTGAATTTATTTGCAAACTTCTGGTTAGGCAGCTGTGGTACAAGAAATACTGCAGATGACCTTTTTCCCTCTTTTTTATTTTTTTGAGTTTTCTAAAATCTTGTCTTATTATTCCTATAATGTGGCCCTTAAAAATCTTCACTTCTTAATATGACAGTCAAATGTTGGGGTAAGAGCCACTGCTGTTCTCACTAATTCATGCTTCTGTGAGGTCAGCAATGTTTGTGAAGATCACAGCCCATATTGCGATGTGTGTGTGTAGGGCATACAGGAAAGATATGATTATTCATATTTTGAGGAAGTACTGAATAATTATTGTTTAAACTCAAGTTCAACATTTGTCTTTTTTCTTCTTGCTCTTATTTTCTTCTTCTTTCGAGGTGTTCTTCTTCAGAATAACTTCCTCCTTCCTTTTGTACCTCTTCTACTCTCTTCTAGAACCAGTGCTAAAGGTCTTTGCAGAATGGAGGAAAAGTTGATGTTGAGAACCAGCACATAATTCCTTCTTTAGAGGTGGAGAATATACTGCTACAGCCTCTTTTTTTTTGAAAACAATTGGCTATTGGGAGGAGGTTGTTTGGATAGAGAATGAGCTGTGAAATAACTGGAGACTGAATGTCTTCCCAGCTGGGACTAATTTGGAATCAAAAGTTTATAGCATTCTTTAAACGTTTACATGCTAGGCTGGGAGGGAGTAAGTGGGGACAGGCATACATTCCTTGCAACTCTGCTTTTTGCTTCTGTCCTTGACTATAAAAGGGAAGCAGGAATAGGTATGGTAAGATTTGAGGGAGAGGGAAAGGAAAAAAACAGAGAAAAGTTAAAGGCAGTGGCTATTTAATATCTTCACTGTGAAATTAAAATTTGGGCCAAGTACTCCCTCTGGGATTGTTCTGCAAAGAAGTCATCGTGTCTTCCTTCATTGGTAAAGGCTAATCCGGGTTTTTCAGCTTTGCTTTTATTAAAATGGCTTGGATGTAGAGAGGAATGTTGATACTCGTGACCAACTTAAAAGAGCAGGTTAAATATTTGGACAAGTTGGATTCGTTTTCTCATACATTAAAATCCTAGCAGTTGTCTTTCATCCAGAAATCACATTATAGCTAGCTTATCTGCTTTTGGTTAAATCAAAAGTCCCGCTGGCCTAGTGGTGCTGCCTCTGACAGAGCCTGGCAACAGTTGTACGTGGAGGAATATGGGAATGATTTGTAGGCTTACTTGGTGACTTCTGGCTCAGGAACTGAATCAGGGCTTTTTTTATTCTTCATTGCCTTCCTCTTTCTCTTTTTCATTTTTCTTTCATTTGGAAAGAACGGCGTTGCATTCAGTACTCAGGGTAGAAGTTCTGTGCAGTGACATGACAGAGGACCAGTGTTCTCTTAAGAATAATTCACAGTGCTGTGTAGGCACAATACAGGTGTGTTTTGTTGTTGCTGCCATTTTTTCTTTTTCTTTTTCTTTTCTTTCTTTTTTTTTTTTTTTTCCCAAAAACAAGGGATGTTTCCTTCTTTCTCTTTCAGGAGACATCATTCTTTCAGCCTTTTTTTTGGTAGAACCAATTCTTGAAGTAAGAATTTGTTCTGAGTGATCCAGCTAGAAGTATTATACAGACTGATGCTCGTATTGTTGCCCCAACTGCAAATACCATGTATCTTTAGAAGAACTTAATTCTGTTTTAGTATCTATGCAGTGATGATCAGTTCTAAATTGAGTGGCTTAATGTTGGAAAAGTACCTCTCGGCAATCGGATTGCCGGCACATCTCAGGATCACACCAGTCATGGACTATGTGAATTTACAGCATCTTTCTTTTGTGGTTTTTTTTTTTTTTTTTTCCTTAGCTAATCTGTCTGGACATGAAATACAATTTTCATTTTATTTAATCAGAATTTGTTGGCTTTTGTGCAATTTGACTTTGTGGCTTATACTATCAGTTTATTTGCATTGCAAGCACATCAGACCAATAATATCAGATTTAGTGTTCGGAAAACAGTTTTTGTCCAGCGAATACTTTTGGCAATGAATTATGGAACTATATTTGAAATGTTTTTAGGAATGAGCATTATAAAAAATGAGAAACAGCTATGTCAAGATGTTGTGCTTCGCAGTAGAGCAGCTTATGTGATATGAAGTTTCTTCTTACTTTATAGTACCAAACTTTAAAGTTTATTGGACATGGAGTGACTATGTTGTACCATGCTATACTTTGTGTTACAGAAAGTGGTCTGTCTTGTTCCTGGGTTGAACAGCTGATAAACAGCCCCACCTTTTATTTTTCTTTTCCTTCTCTGTACTAAGGAATAGGAGGATCTGCCTTCATTCTGAAATAATGGTGAAACTATTGGAGGTAATGTGCTGTTAAGTAAGTTTAAGCTTGTTTAGTTGAAGTTACTCGTTGTATATTTTGAGGCTCAATCATTTTTGTTCTGAATCAACTCTTGTTTTCTGTTTAAGATAATGAAGAATTCTTTTCCACGGTGCAGCCTTACTGAAAGGAGAGAAGAGCAGCTGTGTTTACTGGAAAAAAAACCAAAAAACAATTCCAGAGATTTGTTTTCATGTGTGGAAACAGTGTGGCGAGGTGTAATGTTTAGTGGTGATTGTATCTTTTTGGTATTGTAGTAGTTCAGAGAAGCTCGGTTGAAATATTTTTGTGATGGGCAGAAATACGCTTACTTTGTATGTACATACTGTTTCTTAAACCTGCTTTAATGATGACCTGCCTTTCCTAGCAGCTTTTGAACTTGCTGATTTCAATCATGTTTGGTGGATAGGTGCAAGCGTCAATTATACTAAGTTCCAGGCAGCTTGTGCAGGATAGTGGCTTGAACGGAGTTGTGTTGCCCAGCTGGAGAGTGCAGTGCGAGCGCTTCTCAGGCAATGGACCCAAATATATTAAGCTGAGTAAATGAGGTGAGAGGAAGGTCCTTTGAAACATAGGACAGTATTCAGTAAGAAACCAAACCCAAATAGGTTTCTTTCGTTAGTCTTGCTATACTTGGTTTTTATTACACTATTCTTACTTTACATTGACCAAACAATGTGGCTCTGCTTGTAATCCAGATTTACTCAGGGATATCTGTGAAATTAGTATTTTTATTAATGGGAAATATGCACCTGAATGATCTTGTAAAAGATTTGGTTGTATAGGGTGCTCTTGAATAACACACAGAAAGTTTTTCCTTAGGGATTTTGGAGATGAGACAGTTTGGATGTTGATTTGAGGAAAAATGTATGTAGAAATTAGAAATTCTGATGAAGATGCAGAGACCATGGATTGTCAGGTAATGGAGATATTAAGGGAGTGCTTCAAAGTTGGTATTCCTTCATCATCTTGCCACGTGCAGATCTGTGCTCCTGACACCTGATGTTTTTTAAACAAAGGCAATTGTTTCACTTGTCATCTTTTGTTGTAATGTGATCTGTTGGGAGTTTACGTGGATCAGTGACCCAGAGTGTAAGATAATGTTATCCTTACCTTATTATTAAGAAAGTGTGTTGTGTTATCAGCTAGAATTAGTAACTATTTCAGTAAGTGCATTTTGTTAGTCTGAGAATCTTTATAATGTGTTCTAGTGCATTCATTATACTTGTAAGAGTAAACAGTGTAATCATAGATCTGTCACAAGCAGGAACAGAGGCTAGCTCAGCATAGTTTCCTCTTTACAATATCAACAGGATCAGTATAAAACATAACACCTTTCGGACCAGTGTTTGTTTTGTATAAACCAGATGGTGCTTTCCTGTATTTTGATGGATTCTCACTTAGAAATTCAGTAATAAACTTCTGTGTGTCAGAATAGGATCTAATGTATAAGCATCTTCATTCTAACCAAAAGAATGTAAACAAGTACATGAAAAAGAAGCGTAAGTATCCATCCTCTCTATCCTTCAAAACAAAAGCAAATCCCCAAAATACTAGGGAGTTTTGTTGATGATATCAAGGTGCCTCTGCCTAACCTATTCAAGAATGAAATCCCTTGCAGTGATGTAGAATTTCTTTTCTGGACTTCAAAAGATGTTTAGACAGCTGTTTATTCTCTAGTGTAATGTTTTATTTTAGTACTCCAAGTATAAAAGCACAGATTTTTAAAAATTTACCCAGTATGCAGACCAAATCATTGTCTAAAAATGGGAATGCTGGACCAGGGGTCACAAGCTTTGAACTATATTGCGGACTTTGCCACAGATTTCTCTTTTAATCATCAGTCTCTCCATATAAAGCAGTTTCTTGCCTTTTAGAGGCATTGATCCTTCATGGATTTTACACAATGACCATGTAACTTGGCAGCTCTTGGTGGCAAAGACCTGTTGGTAAATAAGGTTGGTGGTTCAGTACTTAAGAGCTCTCTGCTGGTTGTGCAAGCTTGCAAGATCTCAGAATGTAGAAGGGAAATACTTTGAGAATTGTTTTCTGATGGAAAACGCTATGCAAGGAGAGCTCATCTTCTCTAGGATGATGATAATGTTGTCCCTATTCTCTATTGTACTTGCATACCAACAAGTGCTTGTATCCCTTCAGGAGTAGTGGTGTTGTCTTGTACATGTGGATATTTCGAACTTGTTCTCTTTTGCTACATTGTTGTTTTTTTCCAGCTTGCTGGATTCCTGATGGTGGCTTTTTTCCCCCCACAGAATTAAAGAACTGTAGGAGTTTGAAGCAACCTTTAGAGATCAAGTCATACTCTCCTGCTAAAATAGATTCTGTACCACAGATTGCATAGATAGGTGTCCAGATGGGTCTTGAATGTCTCCGGAGAAGGAGGCAACCTTTCTGGGCAGTCTCTTCCAGCATTTTGTCACTCTAACAGTGGAGTTCTTCATTGTTTTATGTTAGTGTGGAACTTCCCATGTTTTGGTGTCTGGCTGTTGCCCCTTGTTCTGTTGCTGCATGCTGCTTGTACTATTGAGTCAGTGCCATTGACTTAATTCCCACACTCTAGATATTTATAAAGGGTGATGAGGTTGTCTCTCAGCCTTCTCTACTCCATACTTTGAAGAGTCCCAGGTTTCTCAGCCTTTCCTCATATGGGACTTGCTTCAGGTTCCGAATTGTCTTTATTACCCTCTGCTGGACTCTTTCTGGGAGATCCCTGTCTTTTTTGAAATGAGCCCAGAAGTGGACACAGTATTCCAAATGTGGCCTCAGTAGAGAAGAGTAGAAGAGAAGATGACTTCCCTTAACCTGCTGGCCTCACTATTCTTAATGCACTCCAGGATACCATTGGCCTTCTTAGCTGTGAGTGCACAGTGCTGACTTATGGCCAACCTGTTGTCCATCTGGGCACCCAGATCCTTCTCTGCAGAGCTCCTCTTCAGCTGGTCAGCCTCTAACCTGTACTGATACCTGTGGTTATTCTTTTCCAGGTGCAGGAGTCTACACTTGCTCTTGTTAAATCTCATTAGGTTACGCTCTCCCCAACCCTCCGGTCTGTCCAGGTCTTACTGAACGGAGCACAGCCTGCTGGTGTGTCAGCCACTCCTGCCAGCTTTCTATAATCAGCAAACTTGCTGGAGATACAGTCTATCCCTTCATCCAGGTTACTGATGAAGATGTTGAGCAAGACCAGACCCAGTGCCAACCCCTGGGGAACACTGCTAGGCCTCCAGCTAGACTCTGCACAGATGATCACAACCCTCTGAGCTCTGCTGGTCAGCCAGTTCTCTATTTTTTTTCTTCTGTTAATGCAGATGTCAAGAGAGAGATGTTAAGAAGATTAGTTAAAAACAAAAACAACACATTTATTCTACGTACCAAATTAATAATTACTGTGTTTTTAGTTTCTGTAAGTGGCAAGTTAGTGTGCAACTAAACCACTGCATTCTGTCCACAGAGTCAGAGAAAACAGTGTGGTATATTTCTGTCCAAATGTCAGTGGTTACTTTCTTTACTTCTCTGGCAGTACTGCAAGTACCTTTCCTGGAATTGGGTTACTTCTTTCATTCCTTCAGGAGCAGGTCTGTTGGATCAAGAAGTCATGTTTTAGTTTCACAGGTAGTTTAGCATAGTTCTGGAGATGTAATCAAAGTCTTTTTCTATCCTTCAGCAAATATTTTCACATGATGTGTAAAGAGTTTTGGGTTTCCAAATGGCTTTGCATGTTATTCCATCTTTTCAATCTCTGAACTAGTAAATATGCATGCTTTTGTAGAAAAAGAAGAGTAGTGTCTATCTCTAGGTTTTTTTGTTTTTTTGTTTTGCTATTGCCAGTGCCTGTTTGCCACTGTGCATCCATCTACCAGATTACAGAAGCTGATCTGTATATGTGAAAAATGTACTATTAAATTTTTCCCGGCTAGGAATGTTGATGAAAGAACTAGGGGTAAAACCTAAATAAGAGTTGATTAAAGTCTGAATTCTGTGAAAAGCTGAAAGATGGTGTCACATTTTAGTAGGAAGCTGTTAACGCTTCCACTCTGATAAATGCTTTGATTATCTCTATATTTATGTAAATTTGTGCCAGATTTGGCAAAGTTTGAGTTGGAATATTTTTGATGTTTCAAAGGAAACTTGAAAAATAAAATTGGAGCTAAAGTACATCTGTGTATGGTGCTAAAATACATGTGTGTCCACAGACATCTGGTAGGTAAAATCCAAATTGTTTCATATTGAAGGTATATATACAAAGTATGATGTGTTTTGACACTTTGAAAAAGCAAAAAATGAAAACCTTCCCATTGAAACCAAATTTCAAAGTGTGACTGCATGGAATACTGCCAAATGTGGAAAAAAAGTGCAGATAGCGTTAAATCTATTGCGATTTTCTGATATCTGCGTTGTTTAATTCTAATTAATGTGTTTCAAGTTAGGTTTACAAGGAGAAGAACTTCAGTTGGAAGGAATTCTCCTATTTGAGGAGAGGAGGCAGAGAGAAGAGTTATCAGTTTAGATGTATTGTCACTTAAAGTAATTCACAGAAATGCGTTTGTACTTAAAGGCCATAAAAAAAAAGAAGCAAGAACGTTATTTACTTTAAACACATCTTGGAAAACCAGATATGCATAACTATATATTAAGAAGATGAGTTTCTGTTTGTGGCTGCTTTCTTTGTTTTTAGTAACCTTAGAAATAGATTTTAATATATGTTTCTCAGAATGCAGAAGAATTATCTGCATGGTATTTCATAGCTAGGGCTATTTGTTGTGTAGACTTACAATATTTCCTTTCAATTCTCGTGCATCATCGTCTCTGTACTTTCCAGAATGATATCTGCCTGAGTGGAGCATCATGTTTATGACTTACACAGCCTGTGATCCAGTACAGCTGAGTTCTTTTCTGCTTTATTACTCATTAGTTGACTATTTTCTTTTTTTTTTATTTTTAATTTGTTTATCTCTTTCATACCTATAGTATTTTGTTTTGCCTTCATCTGAATAGACCATATGTTGTTGGCTTTGGAATCTCTGATTTAGCAGCCTCACCTTTAATTGCAACTATCTCCTATATGCTCCTTGGTCCCCTGGTTTGGTGGCACTTACAGATTCTTTCAGTATTCTCCCGGTTGGGTACCCGCAGTATTAATGGAAATACGAAGCAAAACTTGATACAGGACAAGTTTTAGCAGACTCAACCTGAAATGCTTTAATGCTTCCCCTGTATTTTTCTTTTCATTTTAAACTAAGCCGCAGTTTCAGTTCTCTGAAAGATTATCCAGCAGTTACACTCACATACAGCAATTATTTCAGATACATGATCTGCAGATCATGTTGGATGGTGTCAGAGGCATCACTTACATAAATCGCATCTGCTGCTCCCCTTAGACATCTGCCCAGTCAAAAGTGAATATTATATTTAATTTGACTGTAATTTCTTTAACTTAAATTGATTTCTCCCTTGTTCTTTTTCCTCCAGGGATATTTCCAAATCTGTCTTGAGTATCTGAGTTATTGTATTTGTCCTATCACTCCTTAAATTCACTTTCTCCACTCAACTGTTGTTGAAAGACACACATAATATTCTGGAATCTCTCAAAGCAAATCAGTAGTGCTATAGGAATGATTTAGACTAGTCATTTATATACTTCAGGATAGGTTATTGTAAGTAAGTAGGTGGATTAAACTGTTTGAGTTTTCGAATGCACTGGTAATTAAATAAGCAGGTAAAGCACTACGGATTAAAAATGTAATTCGAATACATGTGCTGGAAGCTGAAACCACTGTGACTGGAAACTGTCCTGACATCTCTAATGCCTCCTTTCATAAATATTTGCTGTTTGACAAGTTTATTTTGTGAAATACAGGGCTAGTATTTGAGCATCCTTTAGTGCTCCTGCCAGTGATGTGACTCAGACTAAAAACCCCTACTCTGAGAAGATAACATCTTTCTTACTTAATTCCATTCTATGGAATAGAACTAAATTTAAGCAGTGAGATCAAGATGTTAAAGAGCAATGCAAAGCTAAATAAACTGATGTGGATTCAGTATGGCTTAGTAGATTTTTTCCATGTAAGTTTTCTGATAACTTCTATTTGAAGAACGGGCTTCTGTTTAGTCTGTCACATCTGGGAATGCACTCTAAGTGCAAAACAAGTAGAAAATAATTCCAAATAGCTGAAAATGTAGTTGCATAACAGAGCTTAATATTAGCTTGCTTTTTCTAACTTGAATGAAAATTTGAGGACATTTTCTAAAATCAAAAACTGCTAGGCCTAACCCAGTAGAATTACATTACTGACTATAGGAAGATATACTGCTGAGGGAAGGTTGATTTTTCTTTTCCATCTGTGCTCTTCTCCCCGTTCAGTGGGGATTAATGAACAGCTGGAAAAATCCATGAAGTTAAATGCAACGTCCTGGATTATGGCATACACAGGATTTCACTGAACGTGTTTACTCGGGTGCTGGCTTTGAAAGCAGTGGTGCTGGCACCGCCGTGTGCTGACTGGGGTTGGTTGAGAGGCCTCACACCACAGGGTGGGAGGGAAGAGGCCTGAGCTCCAGTGTGAAGCATGCGTTGATGCTGCATTGAAGTGCATGGTGTGTCTTGGCTACCTTGCTGAGTTTAGCTAATGAGCTATATATTTCATATAAATAGAAGAGAAATAGAAGGAGAGCTGTGTTGCACCAGAGGTTTTGCATGCTTGTGGGTAAACCTGTCCTGTGCATCAAAAAGCTGTTCAGGGGGTTCTTGACCTGTACTAGTTTAAGCCTTTTATTTCAGTGACTTTTAACTTGGGCAGATGTTTACACATGATTTAGTTTACTGCTCTGACTGTCAAGTTTGTTGAAGAACACACTGTTGGCTTCACTGCCTCACGATTTGCAAACATGGCTACACTTGGCACATGGTAGCAGAGCACCTGAGCCTGCCCTGGCGTGGCGCTGCTGTGTCTGTGGGTCTTCCACTCTAATTGCTTTTTTCAGAAGTAGGTTCTGTTAGCTGCAGGTCTCAGCACTGAGCGTGCAGAGACAATCTGTTCTGTATACGTGGTGTTTTCTCTGCTGGCATCAGTGTGGTTTGGAGGGAGGAAGCGCTTGTGATTCACATACCAGAGGGCTGAAGAACAGAAAGAAAAAGATGCTTGGCTGGGAGACAGAAGGGCAGGCCACTAGGAGGAGAGAAAGAAAAGAATGTAAGAGCAGGAAACCGTTGGGAAAAAAAAAAAAAAAAAAAAAAAAAAAAAAAAAAAAAGGAAAAGAAAAAAAAAAAAAAGGAGGAGGGAATAGGAGTTTGAGTGAAGAGAACAGAAAAGTGGGAGGAATGGATTCATGAGCAGCAGAGGTTCTGGGAACAGGGAAGTGCATACAGTTGTTTGGCTTTGAAATGTATATGTGAAAGTACTGCTGCTTGATAGCACTACTGATACAAAAACTTGGGATTTTGTGGCATTTGCTCTTGGTAGGAGGCTTCTTTGTCAAGAATTTTGTTCTCAGACTCTTTGGCTGCCTAGCTCTTGAGTTAGTTAACTCTGAACAAGAATATTTTATCTGTATATTTTGCTTAGTTTTCTCTCTATTTTACCAGCTGCTACATCTTTGAAGAGAGATTTCCTGTGCCCTTCCTCAGATGTCTGTAATACTACCAAGAGGAACTGTCTTTCTGTAAGTAGATCTCTTCTGTGAATGGTACATTCATAATCTGAATTAATTGAAAACACTCATAGTAATGTGTGTTTGCAGAGAAGTCTGAACAGTTTATTATGTAAAATTATTTGTCTTATATTCCGATTGTCTTAACCTCAAATTACGTATGATTTTTCATGGCTCATAGTTGAGAATAATGATAGATGCTCAGGGGAAACTCCTGTTATTTTTTTGCTTTGGACGTTTGAAATGCACAGTAAACTTCTATTCTTAGCTTAGACAGTGATAATAAAAGCAGTACGTGTCTCTGTCAACATTGGTGAAAAATTAGTCTCTGGGGATTTTTGAATGTTTTATTTAATGATGAGAACTGTAAATCTGTCCTGTGTGGTGTCTGAGTGAGCTGTCTTATATCAAAACATCATTAATTCATTTTTATACTTTACAGCAGTGTTTTGGGAATAAGTACTGGAATGAAAGCCAAAAGCTCCCCTCTAGATTGCAAGAATCACATTGTAGGGATTGTTGAGGGATTGATTTATATTTTTTGGTTTAGTAATTTTAAACAGGAGGAAGAGGGGATGGTCTTGATCTGCTTACTTAGCTTGGTTTGGCAGTTTAATCATGGTAGTGCAGCCATCAGACCTGTGCACATATTTGGGCGCTTGAAGATGGGGCACCCAATGAGATCTTGATTTGCATTTATACTTAATTACTTAATTACTATCAAATTGTGGAAGTGAGGACTTACAGAAGTTGCATTTGTTTCTTTTTGAATTGAATTTGAATTTGTTTTTATTTGAATAGTGCATTTGTTTCTTCAGTAATACAGATTCTTACGCTGTGGACTCTTGATTTTAATATAGTTTGAGCCATGAGTTTTTTTTTAATATACATGTGTTGTATTTGGCATTTTTCTTAAACTTGGAAAGTGTACACACATCCCTCAAGTCTTTAGGATAATAATGAACTTTGTTGGAAGTCTCTGAATGTGTTTTACAGCTGGTAGCTTTATGTTACAGCTAAACAGTACTGTGAAAGATGGGTGTCTTGCTCCTGCTCTTTCTCTCTCTTGTTCTGGCTCTTACCTGAGCCTAAGCTGATGTGACACATCAGCAAAAAGAGGCTGTTTTGGTTTTTGTTAGGAGCTAGTTTTCTACTGTTTTCTACTATGTATTTGTAATGCAAGGAAGTAAGCGTGTGCCTGGAAAATTGAAGAATGGAGCAAGGGCAGGAAGGAGAATTAATCTCCTTTCTCTTAAGCCCTTAAATCTCATTTCTGGAAGCCAGAGAAATGCATCTGCTGGATATGCAGGAGGAGATGAGTAGGGCCAACACTTGGAAGCAGGAGTTGGTTTAGGCATAACATGAACAGCAGCTAATCTGGGAGTTGCAGGGATTGGGATGGAAAAGGCAGAGGGGTGTGGAAGACTGCTTGGCTCATGCACTCAGAGGGGGGATTGCATGGCCCAGGTGACAGCTGCTTGGAACAAGCCAGAAACAGCCCCACGGTTCCCCATCCCATGCACGAGGGGAGTGTCAGGGAGACAGTTTCGAGGGAGGGAGGCTCAGAATCTACTGCGGTGATCAGTCAGTTTGCAGAATACTCAAGCTAGGAAAACAAATGGGCTGCCTGTACTAAGTGCTTTCTGCTGAGAGGGAACAGTATTGTGGTTATAAATGCAAGTGTAGGAATCGAGTAGACGCAGTAGTGGTACCAAGAAGTAGCAGCTGTGAATGCTTTTACTTTTTACATAACTCAAATTTTAAAATTATCAGGTTTTTTTGGTATGCAGAATTAATGGCAAGCATGGATGGCTTATTTTGTGAGCCTTTTATTGCTAAAAACAGTAAATAATGAGATTACTGGATCCTATGTCACAAACCCTTGACATTTGTCTCCCCTCCAGGAAGGAAGGAAAAAAAGAAAACAACCCACCCATCTAATATCTCCTATTTGTCATTAGTTTAAAAAAAAAAAAAAAAAAAAAGTCAAAGCTTTGCTTATTGGTCTGATTGCTCATACTTAAAATAATGTCATAAATTAGAACATCTAAGTGATGTTTTAGGTGTAAAACTGTAAAAAGAAATTTGTGAAAAGGAACTTGACCTATAAGACGCTTTAGCCTTTATAATCTGGTGTAAGTGAATCAAGCAAAAAATTGGAGAGCTTGCTTTTTCTCATAGCTACTTTACATAAGTGTTCTTTACTGGTACCAAAACTGTATTTTGTTTTCATGAATTTAATAGTCTTTCCAGCAATTTCATCTGATCATTCACTGTTAGGTTTGTGTTTTAAGTATTAGATTTATTTTTAGAAGTTCAGACTCTTAGGAATGAGACGATATCACATGAGTAGGCCATTTACTGGAGAAAGACCCATACACAGTGCAAAATATGAAATAATGGGGCTAGGAGCCTGTGCTGTCCCCATTCAGTTTAAATACTGAATACAGCTGGAATAATAATAAAGTAAGCAAATTATTTGATGAGTTAGCAGTGAGCCTAGCTATAACAATTCGAACAGAAGCAAGGATAGCTAACAACTTGTCAATGTGACGGATGGCCCCCAAAGTTGTGTGTGTGTGTTTTTTTTTTTTTTTTTTAAAGGAAATCACTCAAATCTATTCCTTTCATAGGATTTACCTGTGTGTGTGTGTGTGTGTGTGTGTGTGTCCTCAGCTTCTGGCTTGGGAGTCACCAGTGGAATGTAAAGCCTATCCATCATCTGTGAACTGAAGTATTTTCAATAACCATGCAATTGAGCAGTGGAAGAGGAATAATTAAATGTCTTATAAAATGCTGAAGAAAACAATTAGCAAACAGAAAACTTGGAGGTTAATGTAGAAACATTTTCCTGGTGGTTTCCAGGCTAGGCAGCATGGCAGTTACCTCTCTAGCTTTTCATAAGTGAGGCTACCCCAACTGATTTTAGTTACAAACATCCTTCCTTGCCTATGCTGTTGCATCACACTGTGCAGAAGTCGTTCTGTGTGCACTAGTGGTGTCTTGGCTGCTGGAGTTGTTTGAGGTCGTGCATGCTTTCCCTCCCTCCCCAGCCACGTACGTCTCTGTGATGCATTTGACAACGTTGCCCTTTTAGATGCTCAGGTCTGATTTAATGAGGCCAGGGGTGTTGTATCAGAGCTTCATGGAAAAATTGCCTTGAAGGAAGGCGTATAGCGTGCCATGAGCTGGTTCTAATTACCAGCTTTGTCCCAGAATTTTCCTGGGAAAGAGAGGCTTTACATCTTGAAGTTAGCCAGTGAGAGATTTTCATAAACCGAGCGAATGTGGCTTTGTGAATCTCTAAGTGCCAAGTGAAGACTTCTTTTTGCTAAGGTAATGCATTTGTGAATGGAAATTGCTTTGCGTATGAAGATACGGGATTGTTTTTTTTGTGTTAAATACCAATATCAATCTGTAGGTGATTGTCGTTCTGCTTCTCAGTTACTGTTAGCTGAGACATCAAATATATGTTAAGGGTACTTAAAATTGCTCTGTTTCAGAATACGCAAACAGATGTGTCCTATTGGGGATGCACTCCTAGGTGTACGAATTTGCAAGTTACTGTAGCCAGTTGGTTACAAGTTACTGTAACCAGTAATACATGAATACCCTTCTGAAACAAGAGCCAGTGAGAGCTGAGAAGTTTATGCTGGTTTATGTGTGTGTGTATATGTATGTATATGTATATTCCCCTCAATCTGCCTCCAGTTCTATTTTGGAACTGTTCAAAATTGTGGAGTGGATGTGCCTTACCTGCCCCTGAATTTGCAATGCTTACAGTGGTGTATAATAGTTAGGGAAGTTCAGAACAGTAGTGTTACCAGTCCCTCAAAGCAGGATTCAGTAAGAACACTTGTACGCCGGGTGCAAATGATTCTTAGCAGCAACATTTGTTGTTGGAGAAAGTGATTACAGTTTCAGCATTGTATTGTGACCATCATACTCACCGTAACTTCAAGTGTAATTGGCTATCACCAAATACTGTTGATCTTTCAATAATTTTTAGTGGACATCTTTCTTATCTTTCCTTTATCACTGTAGAATCTTTTCTTTATGAAGAAATGAAGAATCTTTTCTTTATGAAGAAGTGCTGGCTGCTAGAGTTATTCGGATGTTTCTTAAGGTCTTACTGTAGCTCTTTTAATGTGTGCATGTTAAAAGTTTGTGGTTTGATTTTTGTTTGTTTGTTTCTCAGCAGAGTATTTAAAAACTTTCTGTATTGGTGCCATATTATCAGAAATGCTGTCTTACCAGTAGAATTTGAAAAAAAATCTTGAAGGAACCACCTGAACAAGGAATTCTCCTAAAGAAAATAAGATTGTTTCTTGGACAGATTAATGTATTTTAATCTGTTTTCTCTATCTATAATCAGATTTGGGAATGCAGTTTTTCACAGTATACCTGCACTTTTTTTGACCTGTGCTTAAAATACACAGGCAAAAGCTACACCTAAACAGAACATTCTCTTACCTCACATGTGAGGATAAAATGTGATGCAAAGTGTGCTGTCACTGAGGGAAGATATCTGAGTGGTGCCTAATGAGTCAACACATCACAAGTCCATTTTTTCCATGTCTGTATGGGAAGGGAGGGAGGGAAAGTGATGTTATGAGTGGGAGGCTTCTTCCAGATTTTTCACTTCATTTTAGGTGAAGTCAGTGATTTACATTTGTTAATGGCAAAAAATCAGTTCAAGAAATGGTTTTAATTTAGTGAAGCTTTTATATCCTTGATTTTTTTTTTTCTTCTAGTGCAGAATATTGTTGCAACAATTCTTTTCTTACACTTTTTAACTAAGGAGAAGTAATTACCAATATGCAGTCAGATTTTTGATAAAATAGTTGATGTATTCTTTCATGTGACTTGAGTTCTATGGAGTTCCCCTAAAATGCTGTGAATACAAGTATTTCCAAAATACCAGTGATTGTTTTTTAGTTCAGATAACTTACTGTAAGATAGTTGGTTAAGAAGACCTATGGTCTTCTTAAGAACAAACATAGTGGGTCAGGCTGTGCGTTCATTTACTGTAGCAGCCTTCTTTAGATTGTCATGCTTACTGAGTGCCACATGCTTAGAGAAGAGCATGAGAGCAGGGAAAGCATGCAACGATTGGTCTTTACTACCTTCTTCACTCTTTCAGCAGACTCTTGAATCAGTGGAAACGTATGTACATAACATGCTATAGTAGATTATGCTTTTGTTTATTCATGTAGCAAGAAATGTTTCTAGAGTCTAGTAATATTCTATTCTGTGTTGCTTGTACAGATACTGTCATTGTTTTGAAAATTGTATCTACTATTTGCTGCCCAATGTATGTTAGGAGAAAAAGCGAATGACGATTTTCTATGCCTCTTTTCCATGTTTTCCATGATTTTATAGACCTTCTGTTTCTTATCAACTGTCTGCTTCAGAGCAAAAGGCTCTTAATCCCTGGCAGACGCTGAAAGAACTTCCTGTTTGCCTGTTCCTGCTTCCTTCACTGTCATTAATGTTCATACAGTCACACGGAGACAAAGATTGAGGGAACAATCCAGCTAAAAAGTTCTTTTCCCCATCCTTACATACTTCTAACAGTTCAGCTTAGCTAGCCCATCCCACTGTGTGATGCATGGGCATGTGATGGCACGAACAGGAATAAACAGATGGAGACATCCTTAGCTATGTGGGCTTCAGCTCCGTCTGCTCTCTGAAAACTTGGAGGTATTCTCTCACCTGGTATTAAATGAAGGTTGCTTACTTTATCATTGATTATATGCATTTTTTTTTTAAAAAAAAAAAGGTATAGCGAAATCATTTCCAAGCAGTAGACATGAAGTTAAATTGATCTTACACTGCAACTTTTTCTTTGGTGTTGACACCAGTTTGATCTTTTAGCTATCAAACTGCCAACTTGTCATTAAATTTTAGGAATACAGCACCACTGAGACTTCAGAGTCTTATCCAACTTGGTCAAAACTGATGTATGGATAATTGGTTTAATTTATTTGTAGAGGAAGGGTAACAACTATGACTACTGAAGTCTAACTTGCTTAGGAGAACTGGAGGCGGATGGGAGGAGATGAATTCTTTATTCAAATCTCAGATGGCTTGTTTTGGAGAATCTTCTTGTGCTTTTTATTTCCTTTTCCCCTCTATATTGCTTTCATTGGTTTTACCAGTACAATAATCTCTTCAGATCATGCTGAAAATTGCCTCTAACATTTATCTAAACATGCTGATTTCTTCTGCTTCTATAAATTTCACTGTACAGCTGGAATAGCTGTGCTCCGCTAACTCTACATAAAACAGAGATGCATTTACTAGCTCCATAACGTTTATGCTTCTGGAGCTAAGTCATCTTTGCATTTGGTGGAGTTTATAGAGGGCTGTTTTCTCAGTAGAGAGACTGGGGAAAATACATCATGCAAAATCTTCAGGAATATTATTTCCAGTAAGTCATGAATGAATACCAGATGGCTTTGAAACCTACTTAGCTATCTGTTTTTGTTAATCTTGCTTTGCTTGCTTGAGACCTCAAAACTTATTTTCCCCACCTGCTGATAAATACAGGGTCATAGGAATCACTGTATTGGGTCAGACCATCTGTTCTTTAATTAGGACTTGTAACAGATGCTTCGGATGACTATGCACAAGAACCTACAATAGCTGTCATGATATTAATATACTCCAGGGAATCTCTCTCTGGGTCCTGTTAGTTCAGCTTCTTGTATCTTTTCCAGGTCTTTATTTTTAAATATTTTCTATTGTGATGGTGTTTTATCTTTTGTTCTCTCCTTTAATGTTAGCAGGCTTTAAGCTTTGCAATCCTGTATCCCTCAGCAGTGAGTTCCCTGGGTTAACGTGTGAAGAAGTATCTGTTTGATTAATGGTGAACTCACCAACTTTCGATTTAGTTGAACACCTTCTCTTTCTCTGACAGTATTCTGGGAAGGTAACACTTGATCTACCTTTCCTGTTCATTTTCTTGGGAAAATAACTTAATTCTTGCTGCTTCCTCACTGCACGTTGAAACTTCTGTGCTTCTGGTTGTTCTTGGTTCCTGTCTGTGAAAAGCCTTCAGCTGAGCTGCTTTAACTGGATGATTCAAATTTCCCACCAAGCTTCAGTTGAAAAAACACTGTTCTTGCCTGTAAGAGAAAATTTATCTTCTTATGCTGCTGGAGGTGTGTAGTTCATAGGAAATACTGTTAGTATTTTAGGTTTTATTTGAGGAAGATGTGTTGTGTTGTAGTAGTGAAGATGGCCTTGCAAGGGAGATGTCTAAATCTGCTATAATGCTACAGCAAAGAGAAGGGTTCTTACACTGCGTGTTTTCAAAGCTGCTTTCAGAAAGCATGGCACTAAACTCAAAGGTGGGGAGAGTTCCTTTTCAGGGCTAGGGGTGTGCCTGTGTTTTCTTTGACAGTTCTAAATCCAGATCGAGATACAGCACTTTTCTACTGCAGTGTGATATTGAAAGAATTGTGAACTGGGGAGCAAATGTTGTTTGCTGGTAAGTAGCATTGATGTTAACATCTTAACAGCAGCTGCCAAGCTAGGGGTTGTGGGCATGGGACCTCAAAGAACTTAGTGTGCTCGGCTTTTTTTTTTTTCTGTATCCTGTGCTGATCTGAAATAAAATTAAGAGCAATTGATGTAGAAACCAGTTTATATAGATAAAGATTATAATTTTAAGTGCCTGAGCAAAAATGGATCTTTAGCTGTCTTTTGTCTTTTTCTTTTTTTAATGGGGCCTTTTTTCTCCGTGGAGTACTGTTTGTGAAGTACCACCCTCTTTATATCACTTACATTTTTCTATACAGATTCTTGGAAAACTCAATAAACTTCAAGCTGAGTGTAAGTTAGTAGCTGAAGGAATCAATAAGTTTTGAGTGAATGGATGTGAAGATAAAAAAGAAAATTAGGAGGAAGAGGGACAGATTGATGTTGGATACATTCATTGAAAAATGAGGTGTTGCACCTTATCCTGACTAGCAAGGGAATGCTAGAGTGGGAAGCCTCTGTTATGTTGTGCTCAGGTTTCCAAGGAGATGTGAGATATTTTTGAGAAATTGAGAAATCACGGAAAGAGGAATTTTAAGTTGCATGTCAAACCACAAAATGCAATGGCAGGAAGATTTGCAATATAAAGTATTTTAAGGGTAGAGCTTAGATCCTCTGTAGCTGAAATACTTTTTCACCAGTGGTAATGATTAGCGTTTGACTGAGAGCTCTTTTAGTTTGATAAACAGCATTCTTTTCATTTTTAACTGCTTGGAGAGAAGACTAAGCACCAAAGATAAATAGACTTTATTTATCCCAACGTCTGGAAAAGTTCTTTATTCAAAATTAAAAATCCTAAAAGCTTTCTAAAAAAAAAAAAAAAAAAAAAAAGGTTGAAAAATGCTGGAGATACAATTCTTGAAATAGTGTTTGGCTTGAGAGTGTTGAACTGGTAGGTACTACAGGCAGTCAGGAATGTACTGTGTCTGAGATGCTAGAAGCTACTTAAGATTATACAAAGTGTTTAAGTCAACTTCTTGAGCAAACTGGAAATTTTCACTTGGCAATAGCATGTGTGTAGCATCCAGCATTTTTGCAAGCAAGAGATAAGACACAATGTGATAAAACCTACTCAAATATGCTTTGGAGCTCTGGGTAGCTACAGTAAGTACTTTGAAGCCAGAAGAGCGGACTAATGTTGCTAATTATATACATGTGCAGTGTTCTGTGAGAGAACTTGCAAATTAATGATCAAGAAATGGACTTCTTTGTGCTGTCTTTACACTCATCACGTTCTAGAATATTTTAGTGCAGTGTTGCTAAGATTTGATTCTGCAGCAGACTTTCTGATACAGACAGAGACTGAGTAGCACCTGTGCCTAGGTTACCTCTAAGTATATACTTTGTGCTGCATGTATGTATAGTCTTTGTCATTGCTGTAGATGTATTATGGTTCTTCTGGCTTTATTTCTGTTTCATCTTTAATTTGAATCATGTCTTCACTTCTCATGCTGTCACAAGGTAGGCTGATCAGCATCTTCATCACTCTTGTATTATTTCTGCATCTCAGGTTGGCTAGTAGGCTGGTAGGACACGTAGCAGGCAATTGGGGGGAGAATATCTGAACATCTGAAAATTCAGTGGGATTGGTAAGTGGAAACTGCAAATGCTGTCATGAGCAAATAGTAAAAAAAAAAAACTTGGTTGTTTCTCACAACTGCACTTCCTATTTCTGCTCATAAATGAGTTGATTTTGACTTTGAATATGTATAAGTGGTGAAAGTAGAGGAAATAATACAGGGCTGAAGTGGAGAAGGACAGGTTTTTTTTTCCTGTTGGTGTTGGCACCTGGGTTACGTAGGGCACAATGAGCTCGCATGCCTCAGTCAGCACTTCAGCTGTGCCGACTTCTTTCAGGCCTGAAGACAGCAAAGTGAAGATTGTTTAATAAGCGAGGTTCCAGTGAAACCTCAAAGATGAGAGGAATTCCAAAAGGAAAATAAAACGCTCATCTGTCAGGATAGATTTGCTGGCTGCCATTCAGAACAGAAAGCTGCAGAATGCTTGTGGCCAGCTAAATGAATATGACCATGTTGAACTTTTCCATCCCCTTGCATGCGTAACAGAACGTGCTTAAATCAAAATGATTTAGGCAGGCCACAGTTGGTTAATGTGCACTTTGTGTTTAAAACTTTTTTGAAAGTAAATAGTTGTTTTTTATATCAGTTTTATTCTGAAGGATTTGTGAAGCTTTTACGGTGCTGAGGATTTGTCTCTTCAGTTGTCTCCTATATAAAACTGTCATTGAGTTTCTTTAGAAATATGGTTTTGCTGCTATAAACACTTAGTTTATCGAAGCACGTGGGAATGGCCCTTCTTAAATGCAGGAGTTTTTTAGTAATTTTATTCTTTAAGACTAACGAATAGGGTATCTCAAAGCACAGGGATCTTGTCCAAGGAAGGTCTTCACTGCAGTGTGTGCTTTGATGTAAAGCCAAAAGAATTACTATCTGCATAAGATTTTGCAATGAAAATAGTAATCATGGTTCTGCAAAAAAATTTTTTTTTTTTCTTTTTTGCTTTAGAAATCAGTATTCTGAACTCACCAGAGATTTTGCAGGAAGAAGTGGCCATCTAAGGAATTAATTTAGGATTTATATTAAAGTTGTCTAAACAGCTTCCAGCTAATTGCGTGCTGCAATTTGCGTGGCACTGTTCTCTTTGGGTCTTGCTTCCAGCAGCACCCCATAGCCATGTTGCAGCCCTTGTTCTGCATTGGACACTTCTGCTCATTTTCTCTTCTCCCTCGTCAGCTGTGCCAGCGTGGAGTTGGATCAGGAGTCAGCTTCAGTTTGTCTTAATGAAGCAATCTATTAAATGCATTTCTTCAAATTCAGACTAGTCTGTCTGCCTTTCGCTGCAGGAGTTTGGCTCAGCGAGGCAGGATTGCTGGCACTGCCGCACAGCTAGGCACTGTGACACTCAGAGCTGTTCTGCCTTGGTCAAGCTTTGCTTATTTTGCAGAGTCTTTGTAGATACAACTTTAAAGAATACCAAGGGGAGTAAATATCTTTTTTTTCTTTCTTTTTTTTTTTTTTCTCCAGAAGGATTTGAGGGGAAACTAGCCATTTTTTTTCTTTGTTCCCATTGAGTGGTGTTTGGGCAGTTTTGCAGGTAGTTATCATTTATCACTGAAATCCTCCTTATCTCTTGCAAAAGTCCACTTTGAAAGGACAAGAAATCAGTTGTTGGATTCCTGTTCTCATGTGCAACTCAGTGGGAAGCAGAAATCCTTAGCTGGGGTGCTTCATAAGCTTTTCTTTTTACAGTAAGGTCTTTGAGGCTGGCCTTTACTAGACATCGGCTTTGAAAGGGAAATACCAATGCGTGATGAGAAGAAATGTGCCTGCCTGTAGAAAAACGTGCTATATGAAGTAATGGGATGCCCATAGGACAACGTGAATATGCAGTTAATGTGTATAAAAATACAGGTGAAACAGCACTGCTTTCTTAATTAAGGGACATTTTCCCCTTGGAGATCTTAAAGGTGGAGTGACTGCAGTGAGACATCTACACCTGCCTTTTCTCCTTGCCAACCTCCTTGAGGCGTTTCATTACTGTGCTGTTAAGGCGTCACCTTTATGGTGCTCCATGCATAGCATTACCTGTAGTGTTGGAATTATCGTTCAGTTTGTGAAATGAGAACCTCGCAGAAGCCTTTGGAACTAATTAAATGCCATTCTCCTGGGGGCTGTCCTCTGTAAGCAGGAACAACAGAAGCACGGTGCTGTGCTGAGCCTCTGAGAGGCTGAAGTGTTTCCCCAGCTGCTGCTTCTGCCTGGGCTGACAACTTGTAGCCGTTTTATCACTCACATTTACATGGCAGAGCTCTAAGCAGAAACCTCAGGGCACACTACTGCTTAATGTATAATAAATAATATTTGCTTTCTTTAAAAGACTAAACGAAATGTGTATTCTGTGCTTTTAACAAGAATCTCTATAAACATTTTGTACAGCTTCAAAATCCATCTAATCTTTAATGGGTTGTTAAGAGATCTGATTAATAAAATGTATTTTCTTAGTAACGCTGTCACCAAAGTATTTAAATAAAAATGCTGTGGCTGAAAGCTTTTAAACAATAAACAATTTCCTAATGGAGCGGTGTTGAGAATAAAACAGAAGTGCTTTAGAAGGCACAGTGTTTGACAGTTTGAGGAGGCCAAAGGAAATTTGTTAGTGACGCTAAATCTGGAAGGTGACTTATGCAGATTAGGACCTGGTAAGGCTCAGGGAGCCTTTTGCTGCTTGTTTGAGTTGTCTGCTTCCTGAGAAGTTAATCTGATGCTTATGGCTTCTTACAGCTGCTTGACTTGCATGAGCTAATTTTAGCTGCTTTATGGTATACAACAGGCATGTCACATATTACTCTTATTTTTTTTTTCCTTATATTTGTGGAGGAATTAAGGAAGCATTTCACTGAATGTTAACTAATTCTCTGAATCAAATCTTTCAACAAAATATTAAAGAACAAAAAGCAGTTTTATTTTCCAAGTTTTTTCCTTGGATATTTAGCTTTCATCAATGTGCTGTTTGCTATCAGTCTTCCATTCAATACAGTGTGTTTCAGTTGTTAATATGAATAGACAGTGCAGAAGGCATTTCCATGGCTGTGCATCTATTTCTTCCTATACTTGAAGAGAGGCATTAAGATCTGTGTCTTCAGTGAAGCTTTGAAAAAGTGACTGAGACTATTGCTCCACTCTAGGGAAATGATGTTTTCATCTTCTGCTTTTAGCTCTGTGTCATGCTGCTGTAAGAACTGCTCACTGTTATCCCTGTGGGTTGCTCTGGTGAAAGTGTGTTTGTAGGACAGGCCCACAAACTTTTAAGTGTGTGTTAAAGGAATTGCTGAGGACGCGTTTCAGGTCCCTTTCAAAGATACAGCATGCTTCATCCACAGGCTTTCAGTGTTTGAAACCATAGATTCAAACAAACAAAATGCCCTTCTGTAAAGTGGGTAATGTCTATTAATGAATGCACGTGTAGTGTCACAGTGCTAAGGAGATCAGTTTCACTAGATGCTCAGCTGTCTCCTAGCTTCCAGCTGCTGCTTTCCCTACATTTCACACCCAAATTGCACAAAAAGTATTTATGGCAGGAGGCAAGGTGGAGTTAGGTGCATTTGGAGCATCTTGGGCTGAAATAGAATAGTTTAATCTGAGTGCATTTTGAAATGGCACTGTAATATTAAAAGAAAAGCAGTGCTTGCAGTAGGAAACCTCATCCATTTCTTTTGATCTCGTGTAATTTCTTCTAGTGTATCTTGCTGTGGCGTGTGTGTGTTTTGTTTTTTTGTTTTTTTTTAACATGTATCATTAAAACATCGCAAAAGAGCTTATTGTCCGAAGGGCTGCGTATGTGCACAATATCTGTAAGGGTCTTAGCTTTCAAAAAAGTCCTGTATCACATCTCCTCCTTTTTCATTTTGTTCTGTGAAACTTATATTTACATTATTCTACTCCAACGCTGCCTACTTCTAATGAAGTTTTCACATGAAGTGGTATGTTTGTGCTTTCTTTGACCTCAATTTTTTGAGCTCTTAGTCTAGTACAAAGGTGTCTGTAACAAACTCTCTACTGTATGTGCTGTTTCTATGATTCTGTTCTCATTTGTTGTCATGAAGAGCTGTGGAGTAAATAGGTCCCGGAAGATATATGGATTAGTAATGGCTTTAATGATAGTTTTTCATGAGTAGCATTTTTACAAGGGAATTTAGTTCAGTAATGCTGGTGCTCTAACTTGGTCTGTTCCAACAGCCGTTACTCATAGTGCAATTCACAGCGCAGCTGGAAAATGAGAAGGGACAGCTCCTTGTTTCACTGCAAATGCCTTAATAAACATTATGATCCACGCCAGAACTTTTAATTGAGCTCTTTGTAAATAAGTGTTATTAATCATTCTGAAATACTGGCAAAGTGAAGAGGAAAATGAAAGAAACTACTTTGATTTTTAGTTAAATGCATGAATTTTTCTCATACCCGTCTACTTGGCACGCTTCCATAGAATGCTGCATTCGAAGGCTCTTACCAGATTTTGGGGATTCTCCCTTTCACTGTCCAACTAGCATTGTAAATACATGCATGAAATGTGTGTTTACAAATTATATGATTTTTTTTTTTTTGTGATATTTAGAGAGAAAGGTTCTGAAATTGTGTGCATGAGTTTGTATTTGGTGAAATCTGATGCTGTTTTTTTCTTCCTCATAAGCAATATGTTATTATTTTTCATAGTGATTTGTTAATACCATACTGTACTGAAATTGTTGTAGAACTGCTGCAGCCCAATCTGTTTTGGCCAAAATTTTCTTCTAGTTTAACATTTTTTTTCCTTCTCAGTGAGGCAAGTGGGATATCTAACTGCATGTGGATAGTTCAGTTTTGTGTGTCACCTTAGTATCTACATGGATATATCTGCTGTATAATATAATATAATGTTCTGGTTATATATTTAAAGGTTAAATGTAATATTTTAAAAAAAATTTAAAGAGGTCTTGAATTGTCATCTTCAATCATTAGTTGGTTTTTTTTCTGCTCAAAGTTTTCCCAAGAGTTGCAATAAATGTCAGAAATCTGATGTACAGGAAGATGGGAAATGACGAGAGCAATTGATAGGAACAAATTTTTAACTGTTAGCACCTAGCTTTAAGGAATCAAAATCTACAAGTGCTTTTGCTTGAATTGGAAGTTGCTCACAGCTAAGATGAGGCTTTATAATTCAAGTATTTGATAGTGTTCATGATAGATGATATTGATGTCCCACTTTCAGTATTGCAGATGTATTCTTAAGATTGCGTATCAGGATGGATTATGCTTAAATGGCTGATGAAATTCTTGATGAAAATATCAATATGTTTAGTAGAATACAATGCTGGATGGGCCTGCCAGCATTTTATGCTTGTGGAATTTAGACCTACAATTCTTTATCTTTAAAAAGTAGAGTGTATCAATGAGTTTAAGAGTTTTGGTAACTTCAGAGAATGAACTTTTTTCATTAAATGGCTGTTACAGTTTTCAGATTCACCTAGTGAAAGTAACTGTATTTTGAAAGATCTAGCACATTTTTTCCACCTCTGCTGTGGAGCTGCACAAGTAAACTGCAGGCACCTCTATTCCAAATTCTTCTTGCTACTGTTCTAATACGTAAGAAATCTTTCTGAGTAACTCTTATTGCATGGAATACCCCCAGAAAGCAGCTGTGTACAGAGTGAAGTACTTCATACTGGCGTGCAAATAGTGCTGTACTTGCTGAATAAATTGCTGTCCAGCTCACTGTGCTTTCTGCTGTACAGCACCTAGGCCAGCTAGAACAGAGCCTGTGCCAGGGTTAAGTCAGCTACTTGTTCTGCCCTAACTTGTGCTGTGCCCATCTTGTGTTTCCTTTACCATTGCCTTCTCTGTGAAGTGCTCTGCTTGTTGCGTTTCATCTCTTGCTGCTTCTCAGCCCTTTTGTAGGCTGCAGAGCTACTCACCTCTGTGTGCGCTCACTCTGTACTTGAATTCATCTGCCTGCCTTGGATTATCAGCTGTTGGAGCTGGAGTGGGATGAGTTATCCAAAAGGGATGGTTCTGTGCTATGTATGTCTGTGCATTTTTTTTTTTTTTTCAAGTTAATAAACCAGTGTATGATATGCTCTGTTACATTTCAGGTGAAGATTGTGTAGTTTGCAGTTTGTGTTCAGATGTTTTGTTTGAAATGAAGTTAATTCTGTTGATGGAAACTTGTTGGTAATTTGGCATCTGTTGAACATTTGTACTGTTTGTTTTAAAAGCAGTTTCTATTACTGCCTTGCTGTGCTGAACTTCAGCATTGTTCTAAAAATACAGGTTGTGTTTTTTTGAATGTTAAGGATTGTGTGATTCTATAGTTGTCTGTATATAATTGATTGCTGAAGAAGATGCAGTTGGGTTGGTTTTTTGTTGATTTTTTTTTTTTTCAGTTGTTGATGAGTGCAGTACTCTAAACTGTGCTGTATATGTAGGGATGGAAAATGACCTTTTGGGGTCCTATCTGGAATCCTGGATCCACCACAGAAGCAGTGGCCTGGCACAAGTCAGTTGAGCTTAGCTGCCCAGGGCATGTCCGAATGCATTGACAGGGAAGAGGGTAGGAAGGAAGACACCAGCTACCTGTGGTTCCTTCTCAGAGCATGCAGTTAGTCTTAGCATCACCGCTTTGTGCTTCAAGGGCCTTCATAATTCACTTGACAGTGAATATGAATCTGCTAGTTCCTCTTGAAAACTGTATCAGGCTGAAATATTCCCAAAGCAAACTTTTTGATGCAGGAAATTTATGTGATCTGGGTATTGGATCTTTGAGACATACAAAAGGATGTAGAGTATAGTACAGATTATCTTTTCTTTATGACTAAATATTTCTGATGTCTCAGATGGATTGTCTATTATGAATATTTTTTACATGCCTTGATTTGGCCCATTTTTGTGTCTCAAGTTTCAGGGTCTTCTGTTTCAAGAGTTTGTTGTAGTTTATTTTTAAATCTGGAATTCCAGTAATGAGAAACTTCCGGCGATTGCTTTGGAGCCAGCAAAGCTCTCCCTTGGCTTCATCTCCTTCTCCCCTCAGGACTTCATTTTTGCGGAGCAGAAGTGGTTATAGCTTCTGATAGCTCACAGGACGACAGCATCATTCCACAATGCTGGCTTAAAGCATCCATCTAATTCTGTTTACTTTCTGGTTGGACTGAAGCTTTTGCCTCGGGACTGCTAGATTAATGAATCTGGCCCTTCTTAATTTAGAAGAATGACTTCAGGTTTGCAGAGGCTCATTGACTCTTCTTTTGTCATTTGAAGAAATTTCCTTTCCCTTGAGTGAATAAGAGACTATTTCAGCTCCTCTCGATCTCTTCAGGACTTTTCTCTCATCTTTCTGATATTCGCTAAGCCTCATTGAGTCCTACATTTCTGCATCAACATGGGCAAGTCAGTTATGCAACTACTGTTTTACTAACACGGCTCTAGAAAATCTATTTGTTGATCTTAAAGCACGTGACACGTTAATGTTCTTGGAAACGTATCTTTAATTGATCATTATATATAATAAAGCTTCCAATGGGCAGAAATTTAATAGTATGCCTCAGTGAGTTTGTCTGTCAGAGGAAGTCAGTTCGTTATGTAATTCAGCAATTATTTCAGTCTTTAAGGTTTCACTTTATTTATAGAAGACCACCCTTACTTCTTCTGCTAGAGACAAAATCAGTTGGGTTGCTCCTGTGTTTGAATTTTTTTTTCATCGCTAACAAATTTTTTATGGTTATTTAGATAAGTACTAAATTGCTTCATCTTTTATGTTTTTGACAGAAGAACAAAAATTCTTGCTTAGTGAATTTTCAGTGCTAATATTTAACAAACAAGTATGGCTCAATTTTTCCAAGCTTGATATACATTTGCATTATGTAATAGGCAATGCTTTTCAAATCTGCATAAGGGTATTTCAGCAAATGAAGAAATTTCGGGAGGTGCTTGGGAGTTTCAGCTCAAGTGGCTCTCCTAATCTGATAAACCATTTGTGGTTTTATGATGCAGTCCAACTCCTGTGGTTTGTGGAAAACTGTATTACGTGGCTCAGAGTTTAAGTAGCTTTATTCTTTTTTGCTGATGGTTGTTTGTATCAAGAAATAGGTAGCAGTTACATAACACTTTTATCACTTATCTTTTTGAAGATTATCTTTAACAGAAATGTTTTGTTGAAGAAAAAAAAATGAAATAAATATCTTGTTTGAGAAGGGAATTAAATGAAACATCATATTGCAAATTGAAGGGGAAACAGTGAAACATCTGTAGCATGGAACTGCAGTGACTGAGAGCGGACAGTCAGGATGAAATCTTTCAAAATCTCAGTGATGGGCAGAAGTTATTTTATTGGTACCATGTTTTTATATATTGACGTTTTCTCTTTAGAGCTTCGAGAATCAGCTTAGTTCTTTGAAAATAATTGCATTGTAAGATTGTGTCTTTAGGGAGCCTGGGTCAGTTAGTAATTTCAGGGAAAAATGAAATTACCAAATAATAATCTAATAGATTTAGATTTTTAATAGTCAGTGGACATTGCTTCATCTACTCAGTGTGATTTCATGTGTATGTAATTGTCTGGACCACCAAACAAATGGGTGACAAGTTGAGCACTCCATCCTATTTTTAGTGAACCCTTTCAAATACAGCTGGCATTAAAAAAACAAACAAACAAAAAAACAACCCTAAAAGAAATTAGCAAGTCTAAAATTTCTTTCTTGAACTCTGCCTTGTTTGTGGGCTTTAACAAGATTTGACACAAATGCTGACAATAAGTAAACATGTATCAGTGGTCACAGAATACATCTGAGTTTATGGCAGATACAGTGATTGTAATCTTCTGAACCACAGTGATAGAGAGTATCTGATGCTTTCTGTTCTTCAGTTTTGGGTCCAGCAGCATAGTATCTTTGAAAGCTTGACCTCCCAGTTGAAAAATACTTACAAACATTGCTCTCAGTGCCTCTGCTGTTACCCATTGCTGAGTTGTTGTTTTCCTCAGTTACCCACTTGCAAAATAAATTGTAGTATGAAGAATGCAGAGTGGGAGTATATTTATAATCTCAGTGAGTATTGCAGAATGGCTCTTCTTTGGAATTTGTACATTCTGATTAAGATTTGAGTCAAATGTTCTGTCATAAAGATGCAAATTTTACATTTTCACTGGAGTCACTGTGAAGAGAGGAGAAAAGGGCAAACTGTAGTGGCTGCATGAATGGTCAGGAGAAACTTCCCTCTGGTAATGTCAAATTATTAATTAAAAACTTCTTCCAAGGTCTTGAAGGATAAACTCTTCTAGATACAAAATGTTTTTAAAGTTCCAAGAGTTTTTTAATGAGTCTCATCATCAGCCTAGGCGAAGCCATGAAGTAAATTGTTGATGTTAGTGCACATAGGCTTTACTGCAGTTTTGTGTGTTCTGTAAAGTGAGACATTAGCTTTCTATTAATAGTTTTCTCTTACTTTTGTGTTTCAAGGTTGTACTTGCCATTAGCATTTTTCAGTCTGAGTTCCAGTTATTTAAATATCTTAAGGGGCGTGATTAGATATGATACCTATTTTTTGCCCTAAGTATATTTTCTGTGGCACACCTTATCTACAGCATGCAGTGTTACAGTATTTTGGAAGAAGCTGACTGCATTCATAGTGATGGCTCTGTAGTCAGATCATTGAATGACAGTAAGAAAAGCTCAAGTTCCAAGTATGTTGAAACTGGCCTAATACCCCAGATAGATTGGTTGACTGAATGTGCTGGAAATAGTAAAACAAATAGCTTTTTTTTCCCCCCTACTGGAGAATTTTATTGCTGGCTTGGTATAGATGGAGCAGTTATCACAGGACTTTATAGATGACACTAATGATTTGACTTCATGGTTTTTGCAAAATTAGTTAACTTTGGTTGTTTTAGTTTTGTTTGAGAGTCTTTACTGTAAATGCTTAACTGCAGTCCCTTAAGTATTTCACCTGAGTTCAAATATGCCAGGAAAATTCTAGCAAAAGTGATCCAGTGACTTCCAAGAATGAACTTTTTGCACGTGTGTTTAAAATATATACTGTTCTTTGAACCTAGACTGTAATTGGAAGAAGTTGTAATGGTTTTGGCTTTTTTCCCCGTTATCTTAAGTGTTTTCCACCCCTCCTCCCCCAGCCCCAAAATACTGTAGTCTTTGAAAGCCTTCAAGAGTAGTCTGCATTTACCCAGTGAGACTTTCAAGAGGTGAAACAATACAGCAGCAGATGCAGGAACTCTCTCCAGATCCTACTATTTGATTGACCATTCTGTGAACCTGACTCCCCTCTGCAGGAAATCGAGCAACTTTCCTCTTCCGTAGCTATGCAGATATGTTTACTAATATTTGTGTAAAAAAAACGTTCCTGAAACTTGTTTTAAAGATACTAAACTTAAAACCTGATGTTTCCAATATAAAAAAAAAAAAAAAAGAAAAAAAGAAAAAAGACACTCTCTCAGAACTATGAAACACTCAGAATGATTCTGGATCGTGTAAAACAAATATTTGTGGTGGCGTTATTTAATTCCATAAGTTCTTGTCCCCTTCCACAGCTGGTGATAAATACGGATTCAAATAAATCTCGTTGACTCTTAGTCTCAATTCTTGCAAAAAATACTCTTACTCTGCTTTGTATTTTGTTTACTAGTTTTTCTGCTTGGATTAGAAGAAAAATTTCCCCAAATCTTTTGGAAGCAGGAATTCACAGGGTGAAAGAGAGGTCTTACCTTGTCACTCTTCCCTCTGTGGTATCCCGTAAGAGAGTAATTTTGCCCCATTACAGATGTGTTAAGTTCTCGTTGCATTTTCCAGCTTTGGGCTCTGGAGAAACTGCATGTTCCTTGGGAGTCTCATAAAGGATACCTGCATGTGGATATTCAAGGGTCTCGTTGTACAGTTGATTTGAGCAACCTCTCTTCTTGCAGAGGAATCCAATTTTATTTTGACTTTACTTTGGTGTCTTCACTAGCATTATGCAATGTTTACCTACATCTCCAAGGCTTTGTGATGCTTAGAGCAATACTTTCCTACGTTTATTTGCATGTATAGCAGAGGAAGGGGTGTGTGTGTGTGTGTGTGTGTGTGTGTATATATATATACACAGAACTTATGGGAGGATTTGCACTGTTTTAATCTTTTTTTTTCCCCCCAGAGATACTTAGTTACCATGACAACACAAGGTAATTGTTCAATGCAAGCTGAGGGTTCTTTTTTATTTTTTTTAAGTTATTTCTTTGCTGCTCATGTTTGAAAGAGTATTGTATGTAGAATGAAGTCTCCTCAGTCACGCAGAAGTAATATGATATTTCTGTTAATGGTTTTTATTCTGGGACTAAAATATTGAATTGATAAACATGAGCACATATTTAGAAATAGCACCTTGTTTCTTAATACTGTGAAGTTAACCCATGATGCATATTGGTGTGTAGATCTCTATTGAACCCCAACCAACAAAAAAAGAGGGCACATGAGATGTGTCTGCTGGCAGTCCTTGATAAAAAGTACAGTTGTAAACTATCTGAAATGCTTCTGGGTTTTATGTAGCCAGATCATTGCGACATATTGCAGTTTGCTTACTAAGTTCCCTGAATGTGCTTTGCAGCAGTGAGAACTGTGGGTCTAAAGTACCTGTCCAAGGAAAGTGAAGAAATAGAATTCCAAATTTTACTGCAACTTCCTGTGCATGTTATCTGCTTGTGTATTTTAGTGTGCTAGGCTAAAAATTGTAAATAACGAACAATACATGTTTGCTGAAAAGCAAACATTTGTGTTTATATACTGAACTCTGTCTCTGGCACTGACTTCTGAAAGTGAGGGAAGCACAAATGTTTACCAAACTTAACAGTAGTTAAACAATCCACAACTTGATTGAGCGGAGTAGAATACGATGACAGGAAATGCATCTGTTTTTCTTTGTATGACTTTGTAGTGGGTAGAAAGCCCTGTATTGGCTTAACTTCAAACTCCAGAAAGGACATAACTATTTAGAATTTAAGCCAAAATGTGAAGTTATTTCTGTATGAAAGTTACATTGCACTTCAATTTGTGGGGTTGCTGAGCCTGAAGATCTGGCATTTCAGCAGCAGAGTGATGTCGTCTTAGTGATGATGAATACAGGCTGAGTCATATAATCCTCCGCTTCAAAAATGAAAATTAATCTGCTGTATGTCAAGCTTTTTCTTTGCTGTCAGCCCACTCTGAAAATATAGTTACACTGTATTTGCCAGTGCAACTGCAGCAGTTTGGGCTGGATTTTCTGTTTTTGTTTGTTGTTTGGCTTTTGTTCCTCTTTCTCTCAAAAAGTGTTTCTAGCAACTTGCCAACACTTTGTATCTAAACGATCGTGTCACTTTTTCTCCAAGTGACTGTCTATGCCAGTTGTTTATGATGTTCAGACTTTTCCTCTTATTGTGTTTCATCAATGTCTAAAGCCAGCTCATCAGAGTCCAAGTTGAACGTTTTCTCTTTGTAGGTCAGTTACAGTAACTTTGAGGTTAAACAGTAATGTGAAGGCTTTTTTTTTCCTTTTCTTTTGGCTCTCCAACTTTTATTCAGATTTTAAGCAAAAATGCTTTGTTATACCTCAGGTTCAATGATTTGCTTTCCTATGCAAAATAGGAATTGGGGGACGCCTTTTTGGATGGTTATAAAATACAATGAAGGGAATTTCTTTGCACGTACAGCAGTCTTTTCATGAGGAAAAAGCAGAGGCAGGATATCTGAAATCAATACAACTCTTAGAACCAACAAATGATTTTTCATGGGTGCTAAATAATCATGTGGGAAACATTCATTGCGAACAAGCTGGTAATATTTTTATTCCACACAATTCTGGAAAGAAATTTGTGGTGAGAGACTTGACATTTGCCAATTTGGTCTTAAATTACTTTTTCCTCTCTGCTGAAATGTAGTTTGTTCCAATGGAGATTACAGTTTTATTCTATCGAGTATCTTTTTATGGAGATATAAATGCTAGCCTTGCAGATCACTTAAATTGTGTTGTTTTTCTATTGTTCTGGTTTCTTTTTTTTCTTCTGCCCTTTTAATGGAAAGAATTTGAAGAGGAAAATCACATGTAGAATTTAGCTTTAAAATTTCCCCATAGTTTACATGAGAAGTGTGAGTAGTCTATGGCATAGTTTGGTCTGAAGCTGCCTCAGTGATGTTAATCAGGGCTGAAGAGATCAATAAACAGCTTGCTGCCAAAAGACATTAGCATCATACAAATGCAGTTTATTTGGTTGCTATTGCCGAAGTGTAAATACTGAGTTATTTATTTATAGCTTAATTGTTGCTATGGGATTGAAACATACATAGAATAAATAATCTCTACTGTGTGATACCTTTGTTGTGAGGCTTTCCTCGAATGAAAGAACCTCTTTCCATGATGCATTAATGTTAAATGTTAACTGTCTAGGTTTTGATCACTTTCAAACAATTTTATATTGAATAAACATTTATATTGGAAATATTACTAAAATACTGGAAGTAAAGCTAAAATCTGCCAGCTATGAGGTAGAGAAAATGTGGCTTGAAAAAAGATGTGTTTTTTTTAACAGGCAATGATTATTAAATCACGAAGGGATGTTGTAGCACAAGGAACGTTCCTTCAGTCTGTTTGATGAACATTTCATCTTGGGGCTGAAATGGTGTGGCATCTCGCACTTAGCCTACACATCAGCTGTAGGAGGTGAATGATCAGCATAATTGAGCCTGAGCTGGCAGAGGCTCAGGGGCTTGCAGCCCTGTGAGCCCCATTTCAGATGCCATCTGACTCTGGTAGTGAGTGCCAGAGTTACTGATGAGTGGGATGGGCTGTGCTACAGAGTGCTCTGCCATCCTGGTGAGGAGCAGGCACTGTCTCTGCTCGCAGCAGTGGAGAACAGGTCTCTGAAGAGAGCTGAAGGTGAGTTTGCAGTGTGCGTCAGTGTGTAGTGACCTTCTGCTCCACTGCAGCACAGCATCCTCTGGAGCTTATAGTGGCAGGTAGGCCTCTGTGCTGTTTTAATGATTCTTTCCACTGGTTGTCTAAGGATGCGCACAGAGATGTGAGTAAAGCAGAATAACTTCATTAAAGAGATGTTTTTAGAAAGACCTTAATTTTTGCATGATTTTGACGTGAGCTACTTGTGAGGAAACTTTTCATGGTCTGTGCTGTTACCAGCGTAATGCAGTGGAGTCATGAAGCACTGAAATAATCCAGGGGGAATTACAATTCGTCTTGTTCTTTGAGCCTCCAAAACTTCAGTACCTGCTGCTGAATTATTCCCCCACTACAATAATGTAGGTATTATTACTACTTGCTAGGATACAGGCTGTAGATCATCCTATCAGATTGAACAAAAAATAATCCTGCAGGCCACCATTTTAAGGAGCCATCTAAATCTCTAGATTAAATGCTCTGAAGTAAAGCCTGGACATCAGCATGCCACGAGATTGATTAATAACGCTTTCTGTCAAATGGTGCATCTCTCAGGCACCTCACTGTAGATGCTAATCTGCTGTATTTTTAGTAAACCATTAGTCTCTCATGGGGGGGGGGGGGAGTGTGGGAGTAATTGTCAAAGCTGGTAACGGGCTGCTATTAAGCTGAATTGCTGTAGCAGGTATTGGGTGAGATCTCCTTCACTTCCATTAAATAGGAATTGGTGGCCTCACATTTAAAGGCATGTGAAAAGCCATCCTGTCATGAGAACATTTCCTAGGCTTCATTTTGGTGACATGAGCTTATCTTCTGACAGGTATTCCTTTCTTAATTGTTGATCTTTGTCAATGTACGTAAATGTGTACAATGTAAATCCTTTCCGTGGTCTTGCACTTTACCTCTGAGAGGATATTTTGTGTGGATCTACATTTAGCATGGGGTTCCTGCTTTTGTGATCAGGCTGTCCATCCTTCAGTCCTTTTCATTTATTTTTCCTCTTTAATTTTTCTCAGTTTTGATAGAAGGACAAAGTTATCAGGACTTAGCAAATTTTTGTAAAAATTGTTGGCAAGGAAGGGGAGCCAAGTCCAAAATCTCATGGAGAAGCATTTGGGCAAAAGCTAGGCCTGTCCTGAAGCTTGGCCAAGCAGGTTGCATCTACAGACTTGGTAACAACTGTAGAGTTTGATGTTGGAGGAGGGCTGTATGGATATTAGAACTGGAGGGAGGGGAATGTGAGACACAAACACAGTGGACCTATTGGCCTTGGCAATTGTTGGTAATGTGAATTGCGTCTATGGAGAGTAGATGACAGTTTGGCTTCTTTCCATCCTGCAAGTACCCTTCGTACCAACATGTGTTCTTTCTTTGTCCATCTTTTTTTTTTCCAGTCTACTTCACTCTTCTCAAACACCGCTGGCTTCAGGAATTTATTCCTTCAACTTAATGTGGAAATTGAATTCTATGGCTCTCTTAAACCTGTGGTTTTGTAACTCCTCAGTTATCTTTGATCTGTTGTTGTTAGAACCCTACTTGGGGAGGGAAAAAGAAATCCTACAAAAAATAGCTTAAGAAATTAAAAACAGGAGAGGAAACATGATGTAAAGCACAATTTGGAGTAATTAATTTGCTGCTTAATTGTAATTAATTGTAATTAATTCCTAGTCCAGTAGTTTATCCAAACTGCTGCTGCTGCTGCTTTGGCTGGTAAATCTCAACCAGTTATATTTGACAAGACACTGCTGTAACTTCATCAGTTTATTTTTTTCTGCCTTCTCAGAGAAGAGAGACCTTGCAGATTATGGAATTCTAAGTTCTTTGCTTGTAAGGACTTGTATAAACAATTCAGTTTGGAGAAGCATGGAAGTATAGGTTGAATCTTCTGTCTGGCAGTCAGAGCTATGGATGTTGGGTACAAATGTGGTTGATAAAACTGTGTGTTGATAATTCAGGTATGTATTGGATGATGGCCCCAACGTTTGTCTGTTACTTAAATTTTGCATGTGAGTTTTATGCAGTTTTAGTGGTGCACTAAAACTTTCTCAGCCATGGCAAGTAATATACTTCAAACGGTAGGCAAAAAAAAATGTTTTAATGATGGCGTTCTTCTGTTTCATTGGTTTTTCCCTCCGCATAGCTGTGAGTAAATAAACTACTTTACAACTTAAGAATTTTCTTGTCTCCTGTCATGTATAGTGGATCTGCAATGGTGAAATCATGGTACAGAAGCACTAGAAACTGAACCAAAGAATAAGGATGTGTATGTCATAGCAATGCCCTTATAATAATATGATTTCAGCATCATTTTTATTAAGTTATAATAACACACTAAGGTAGTTTGTTTGTTGAAGCAAGTTCCAGGTTGTTTTTGAATCTTATCAGGTTAGTCAACTAAGAAGTAACTATGCAAAGATGTGCATTTACTGCAGTATATCTAAATACCTGGTTTCACAACATGAGACAAGAACTTCATTCGTGAAGTTCTTTAGATGATTTAGTATGGACAAACCAGTATTGTCTGTATTCATTTCATAGTGTTCTGCTGCTGTGTTTAGTGGGGTAAAAAAAGAAAAAACAATTTGGAAGTAATAGACAAGATTACATTTGGAATTAGTTGCTCCATCTTGCATCAAATGCATGGTTGTCATATTTCTATTTTTATTTTTGGCTTGATAAATGAATCAGAATAGATAAATGAATCAGAATAGTTCTGCAGTATGTAGCAAAAAGCTGTGATATATTCCTATGTGCATTCTTGAGAAATAGCATGGAAAGAATACTGGTTATTGTGCAGATCATCAGAGCCACTGGCTAGAGTTTCCATCACAGCTTCACTAGAAATACTCCAAGGTATTCTTGATTTATTAATGCTGTGTGCACACTCCCATACGGTAATTGTATTTCTAGGGCTTAGTTATTTTCTTTTCTACTGAGGGTTACACTTAGCTCTGTCAAATATTTCATGGATTTATTGATCAGCTTTGGCTATTGATTTCAAAGAAAAAGGAGTTACGTGTTTGGCTTTGAGATAGTGAGAAGACCACTGAAAAGAAACGTATGTTGAGTGAACTGATATGTTTGTTTTGTTAGGGGAATAATGAACGTGTGCATCATTTCACACTGGATTTTGTCAGTGGTTGATTTATTTTCTTCCTATTTATAAATAAAAGGGATTCTAAAGACAAGTTTAGATCTTAAAGAGAAATCCATGCTGCTAAGAAGTCTATTTTTATTTTACCTAATGATTTCATCAGGGAAGCAATGCATAGTATACTGCATACCACAGTAGTGGTATGGCCAAAAACATGGTCTGTCCTTAACATAAGCTCCTTATTCGTAAATATTTTTTTGTTTCCTTAAAGAATGTGATGATACATGTCACCCTGCTTCTGTAGCACAGCAGTATACGCTGTTTGGATTAGGTGTGTACAAAGTGATTATTTTAGGTAATTATTTGACTTAAAACTTATTTTGGCAAGAGAGAAAAAAAAAACAAAAAAAACAAACAAAAAAAAACCAGAAAAAACTCAACAACAACAAAAGCTTAATAGAATGCCTATAATCTCCACCCTAGTTACACTCTTGAAATATGAAAGTGGAAATACTTAGAGTCTGATTTGCAAGAGTTCAAGGGAGTTTTTTCAAGGCTTTCTACTGTATATGAATTGATTTTAACAGTGGAATATCATAGTAATATATTGTTTATGTGTTTAAGCGATATGAGATATGAATGATAATTATTTACATCTCTAACACAGAAAAAATGTTACGTATTTTTCTTTTTTACTTACCTCTTTTTTTTTTTTTTATCCTCCTCTCTTGTTTTGTGCCAATAAGTCACTATGCGCCAGCATTACAAGATATCTGGTACTTCTCTGTATGCCCCAAAGCCTATCCTCTGCTCATTTACTCCTCTGCTGATTAACTATTGATCATTAGCTGCAGGAATTATGTGCTAATGCTGCCTCTCAGCTGGAAGTTAGGCTGTTGAACTGAAATAATATTTGTTAGGATCAATATCCTAAAAATACAGCACTAACTGCTGTCACTTCTCATCAGTCAGCATCTGTTCAGACTACTCTCTGGATTGTTACACCATTTATATATTACAAACAACTCAAAAAACAATTTTGTTCTAGTAATTCATCACTCGCTAATTCTATGTTTTTCAAATATGTGGATGTAATTTTTTTTGGCTCATCTATATAGGGATGATGATAAAAGTGATAAGTTTGTATGGTGTTTAACATTTTTCAGCTACTGAGTTGATACGCAACTGTTTCAATCAGTAGCAGAGGGGAAAAAAAAAAAAGGAAAATCATTTTCTATTGAAGCCTATTCTATTTAGGAACTTTTTTTTTTTTTTTTGTGCCAGATTTGAAAATAGGAGATTAATCTTTCTGGATGTACTCACACTGTTTCACTGATCAAAAGATTTTAAAATGTGGTAGGGAAAAGCAAAGCTAATTGCAAAATCCAAACCTGTAGTTAGCTTGCTTTTCAGAGGCTTTTGTTTACTGTCTTGCAGAGTAGGTGTTTAGACAATATCATACCCATTTGTATGCCTGGATGGTAAATGTTTGTGTGTGTGCCTTAATAGTCATGTGCTGAGAGATGGAATATATTGCTGCAGTCCCTCTTATGAAATACTCTTATCTTCATGAAAAAAAAAAACTTCTTGAGTCTGTACTAGGAGCGTGAATAGTTTTTGAAGGGCTCAAATGTAACCAAGCTCAGTAAAAGCTAATTCTCATAGGAGTAGTAACTGTCACATTTGGTCCATGAACTGGAAAATGTTGGTGACGTGTAGGTTTTTCCTTGAGGTCAAGTAAAACAGAAGTGTAGGGTAATGCGATGGCTCTGTAAGAATAGGTATTATGATGCCAGTTGTAGAACAGTGTGGTTTGAAAAATGGCAATATCAATATGTTCTTTCCACACTGTGCATATGGTTCGTTCATAGTATGTCTACTCTCGAAGTGTTCTTATTGTTACTGGAACAGGACTGTAATATAATAACAGTGCACAACTTGTAACATTTGGATTGTGCAGATTTATCTCTTTGAGATAGGTACTGTTAACTTGGTATATAAAATAATTTTGAACTAGAAATCAAAGCTTTCATTTCTTTTTTTAAAAGGAAGCTTTCTATTAATCTCACTTGCAGCTGTGATGAGTGAATGAGAGGATAAAGTAAAAAAGCTGTTGTGCTTTTTGTCTTCCTCTGGCATGTCCTTTTTGTTCTTTGTTTATGTTCTTATTATTCAGATCCTCCTAGGTGAAGTAATCTTGTACCTTTCTACTCTTCTGTTTGGCTTTCATCTTATTGTTATCTTACAGGGCTTTGCCAAAAGGTTTTCTGTTGGGGAGAGTCAGAGTGCTATTCACAATAGCTGATGCTGCCTCACTGAGTATAGTTTCTGTGGACTTCGTGTATAATAAATGAAGAGAGATTTCAAGTCTCTTTTAGTGGGGAATTCAGAGGTTATCCATGAGAGGTGTTCATTTTTTAAATAGGGGAAAGATAGATGAACTTTCCAGTGAAAAAGCTTTTTATTAGACTGTTACTGTGATAAGGAGAGATAGCAGTAGATATATTTCTCTTACCGTGATTGCATACAACTGCAAATTGCAAAATAAATAAATAATAAATCCTTGTTTTAGTGATTTTACAAACAGCCTTGCCAGTAGGTGACATCTGAGCAGTAGGTCTTAAATGAGTGTTTTGAAATCAGATTAGTTCTGAAATTAAATTAGTTTCCAGAATCTGCAGTAGTCTGTACTTCCTTAAGCCTGCTGTTGGCATCTTTTCCTAATACAATTGTTTTCTTCTTTATTTCTTTTTTTCTTCCTACCAAGTCCCTTCATTGGGGTAGCATGTTTAGTTTGTAAGGTATTTAGCAATAGCCAAGTTTGTAATTCAAACTTTGAGACATTGCAAACGTAGCAGTATTAAGGGTTTTGCCTACTGCTTGTTATCTGAAATAGCAGTATGAGTAGCATGTACTGCTTTCAGCTGTTTTCTCGTGATAACACTCCATAGTTTAATAAATCTTAGGTAAGAGCGTAACAGTAGCAGTTCTGAATCAGCCAACTGATGTCTTTCTGTGTGGAATAGGAAAAATGAAAACAACATGTATGTGCATCTTACATACCACTTGTGGTGTGTTTTCCTAGTCTGTAGAAGTCTGAGTGAAGAACTTCAGCAGCTTCCTGAACTATTTACGCAAGAATTTCTTTAATAGGGGAAAAATTGGAAGAAATTACAGATATTTTCATTGTAAGCTTTTTTGTTTCTAAATACTTGTATGATCCTAGAAATCTGTGCTTGCTAGACAGTTTTAAAACTCTTTTTATTTTGAGCCATCTCACCACTCAGAAATCAATTTTTTGCCTCGTTGAATTTGGAAAAGGTTGACTGGATGGTTAGGGTGAAAGACAAAGCATTTAAAAAACAAACCAAAACAAAACAAAAAAGAAAAAACACAAAAAAACAAAAAACAAAGAAACAACAGAGCAAAGCAATGTATTTTTTTATAGATATTACAGCTTTTTTCTGCATGTGACCTACTCCAAATAGATGCATCTGCTCTAATCACATCGCTGTGCTCATGGTAGGCTTGAGGATTAAAGGAGGTTTAGTGAGGGCTGCAACCCAAAGTGAACTGACAGAACCTGATTCCCAATCCTCCCCCTCCCTCCTGCCAGTACATACGTGCCTGTAAGTCAGCTTAGTTATACTGGCATTTTTCTGTAGAATTCTGGAGGCTTAAATTTCTGTGGGTATTGAAAAAAGGATTTCCTTCACTGACAGAATAAACCATGTTCAAGAGCTCTGATTTCCCCGTCTGCTTGGTTTCTGTGCTTTGAAAATCTTCCTTTTCACCAGGCCTATGGCAATGCAGGAGTAAATTTGGTCTCATGCCACAGGAGGCGTTTTCGTGTTTCAAACTAGATTCAAAGGCTGTAGCTTGATGCTCTGTCACTTTACTAATGGAGCAGCAGTAACAGGAAAGTGTTCTTATATGTATGCAAAAACAGAAATGCAGAACTCTGCTGGTAATCTTATCTCCAAGATCAGTTGAAGCACTGATTTGTGCATGGCATTCAACATTTGGTTGTATTCCAACCCCTCACACGGGGTATGTTCTGCCAAAGGGTGCTTGTCAAAATAGGCTGCTGTTGTCTTAACCAAGGGAAAATTTTGCTATTTGGTGAATTCTTAACAGTGCTAACATTACTTGAGTTACTCAAGTCAGCTACTAAAATGGTTATGATAGACAAACATTTTTCCTAAAGGCTGTCACCAGGGAAGAACTGCCTTAGAATTCTGTTCCCCTGCAAATGAGCTCATTTCAACAGTAGTGGTAGCATGGTGCAAAACTTCCTTGATGTAAGGATTTGTAAAACCATTTCTTCTTTATAGGGTCAAATCAAGACCTGATAGACTTTGAAATGTAATGAGCAGATCGTAGCAGGTGGGGAGGGGCCTGGAACATCTCCCTTTCCTTGGAGAGGGCTGAGAAGAAAAGGCTGAGAGGGGATCTTATCAATGCTTATTGGTATTTAATGAGTGGGGGTCAAGAGGATGGGGCTGGGCTCTTTTCAGTGGTATACAGTGACAGGAAAAGGGGCAGTGGGCACAAACTGGAGACCAGGGAATTCCATATGAGCATGAGAAGAAAAAAAAAAAAAATGTTTACTGTGAGGATTCAGAGCATGGGAGCAGGCTGTCCAGAGAGACTGTGGAGTCTCCACTGGAGTCGTTCAGAACCCTCCTGGGCTCTTTCCCATGCAACCTCCTGTATGGGACCTGCTTTAGCAGGAGATTGGACTGGGGGATCTCCAGATGTCCCTTCCAGCTCCTACAGTTCTGTTTCTGTGATTATCATGCAATAGCCATCCTTTATAAATCATACTAAGAAATTACTTGTGATGCTACACAATTGCTGACAATTATCAGGTAGTTTTCGAATACTGGTTTGCATAACAGGTAATGTGGCACTGATAAGATTCCAGTTTGATAGTGATACAAGAATATAAATACCTGATATAGGCATGGGCACTTAAGAAAATGGAGCCCTTTGAATTGAAAAGGACATATTTTGCTTCCAAATCCTTCAGATGGAGCAGAGCTGTCTCCAGCTGGTGCAGAGGAGATGTACTAAGCCTTCAGGATCATCTTTCCATGGAGGCTCTGTGGAGAGCTGTGGGTTGCAGTGCAGCTGTAGCCAGTGCAGGGATTGGAGCCTTTTATGAAGTCGCACAATGCTGGTGGAAATGCCCTCCTCATGTGCTCTTCTCAGGGGCAGAATCTGGTTCAAGACTTGTGTTTTCATTTTTCAGAAGGGTTGAAGAAACATTCCTACTGAACTGGCATCAGCATGATTTTATATAATAAACCATAATCAGAAATAGTATGCAAGGCTGATTAAGGCTGTTTATGCAGTGAAACTGGAATACACCCACACATGTACTTTCTGTAGGTAATTTGCTTTTCAAGGTTTAGTGTTGGAGTCTGAATGATTTCATATCTGTTTTCATTTTATAAAATGTTTTGTATGTATGTAAAGCAGGAGCAGATGTAGATACTTCCCCTTACTGACCATAGCTGTAAAAATGAAACTCCATAACACAAAAAGTCTTTTGCATGGTATTTGCGAAGTTTTTAATGCGAAAATACTCAAGTTGATGTGCTGGACTGCTTTTGGGATTCAGTTAGAAAGTGTTGGAGGGAGTTTTCTTCTAGAGATTATAAGCAATTTACAGGAAAGACAAAAGCTTCTAAACAAAAATTTCACTTGAGCTAGAAGGGTGATTGGTAGAAGAAACAGCGTAGTGAAACCTGAGGTGCATCGACATGGACAGGTGGGCTGGTCAGACAGAAATGAACTTCTTACACTTCAAGATAAATAGCAACTGCCAACCATCCACCTAAATTCTGCCTTTTCTGTTTAAAGATGTCTGGGTGAAGTGCCAGTACTGCTGGCATATGTGCGCTTGTAATAGACTGATTCTTATTTAAATTGCAGAGTGTGTTTTTTAGGTGTCACTGCCACCTTGCTTGCTCTTTTCAGTTTGTAGCCTGCTTTGCCAGCAGGGCTGTCTGGATTCGTGACTAGAATTGTTTATGCTGCTTCTCCCTGGTATTATGCTTTGCTTTATTTAGGTAGCTTTACACAAAGGCTTTTGCATAAACTCTCACAATCAGTTTTTAGCAATTCATACTTATGTCCACCTAGATATTGTTTTCCATTTGTAGTTACAAGAGATAATTGAGTGCCTGTTGTAGGTGATTCATACAGGTATTACAGAAAATTAAGTGCTGCCTATTTGGTTGTTTTCAATAGTTCTAACATGCTACATGATACAAGCTACAGGAAATGGTCTTGTATTTTTGTGGGAACAAATTAAAGGCTGCCTGTTGGTCATTATAGATGTATCTGTGCAAGAGAGTACTTCTGGTTAATGAAAGACCCTTTCTGGATTTTCCTTGTAGGAAGACTTCTTAATCTACTTAAGTTTTCTGAAATCCAGCCTGAATGTCAGCTCCTAGTGCAGTGCTCACAAGAAATGAATCAACCAAAAATTTTTTATCTAACTTTATTACTTTCTAAACCATCAGTGTTTCAGTCATGCATCATGGAGATTTCTGCTGAGTAACTGCATATTTTGAAAGGGTTTTTATTCCCTCTTTCAGCTTTAATTCCCCTTTCTTAGGACAAACTTTTTTTTGTCCTTTTGTAGAATAAATATTTGATATACCTTATATTTTGTCCTGTAGATGTTCACAGATGCAAAAAGAGTGCAGTTAGCACAGTGCAATGCTTGTACTCTGTTCCCAGGTAGTTTTTTAGAGGTACTGACTGATTTATCCGTCTTTCATTTTTGCATTTTGCATTGAAAGTTTCATACAGCCCTCTCAGTTTTTAAGTTTTATTACCAGATCCCTCATGTTCAGAAATTCATTTTGGTTGTTTACAGATCATCATCCATATTTTTCTAATAGATTTGCATACCCCCAAATTCTGTGTATGTTTGCTTAAAATAATGTTTGTTTTTGATTGCGGTTTTAAAGAATGTTGGAAGCATCCACAAGAAGATCAACTAGAAAATTGGCATAGTGCTGTGTGGAGGTTGTGCTGTTTATTCCTCTGTAGCCAAAAATGCTATTTTGCAAAATAGATTTGTGATTCGTGAGGTTGTCAAAGAACAAAAAGCTCTTTACTATTTCTGAGGCAAGATCCATATGCTGAATTATCCCCAGGGATCTCTAATGTCATGCTTGTTTATGTTATATAAGAGTTAGAAGCCTAATGCTTTTTCAGGATCTATGGTTCCTCATAAGTTCAGATGTGTACAGCATGTGTGACAAATTTTAGCCTAAGATGATTTTCCTTTTTGGTCTGTGAGATGATCCCCTTGGTTAGCTCTGAAAGGAACCAAACATAGCAAATAAATGTATTTCTCTAACAAAGGTTCCAGACTTGTTGCTTTAGAAGCTGCCTTTGTATTGGAGGAATTAGAGGGGATGACATGGGCGCCAGGAAGTGACTTTCTGAATTGCTCACTGTAACATCTTTGTGAACAGTGTAGTCCTCCACAGAAGAATGTTACTTCCTGAGTTTGTAGTTTTTATTTGTATCTGTGCAGGCTTCAGCAAACGTAAACATCATTTCAGAAAGAAGCCCTGTTCGCTTTGCTTCTTTGGGGTGGAGTATATCAGAATAATCTTTACCAAAAAGTGGTACAGTAATCCAGCAGCAGCAGTAGAGTCTTGTGGTGGTGACTATGATTTAGAGCCTTTTTCAAATTAAGCTGATTTGGCAGCCTGTGTTCCTATGAAAAGATGAGAAGACAGCTTGTAAAAAAGGATTGTATATTGTTTCAATAAGTGAATGCAGGCAAATGAAGTTGAAGTTAAGTTCTAAGAGAAGTATGAGAAGAACAGAAAACATGAGAAAGTAAGGAACTGGTGGAAACTATACTTGCTTTTACATAAAATCTGTTTCCTTTTTTCCTTTTTTATCTTTGATTAGTATCTGAATTAGTATCTAAATAAGGATATGAGGAATAATCTTTCTCAAACCTACTTTATTATGAAGGATTTTTTTCTATTTTATTCTACGCTTTGTAGAGAAATTCATTACTCTGATACACCAGTATTCTTTTGAGGGCTCGTAAGTATGGTAATACACATCTCATCATTGAAAAAAAATAAAATGGCACACAGTTGAATATGATGTTAATGAGTTTTATGGTTTTTGTTTCATTTTTTAAAAAAGGATTTAATGTGGAAGGCTATGGAAGTTTCAGCTGTGGAAGTTTTCAGCATTTTGAGCTTTCCAGTTGTCCACAATGATTTAAAGAAAAAAAAAACACCTGTCTGAAACACTTAAATTTTTTGCTTACGAGTCTGCTTGTAAACTCTTCAGAGTTTTAATTTACTAATTTTCTTTGTGTTGAAGACTTGGCTGTATGCAGCAACCATTTGAACACTGAAGTTCTGCGTGCAGAATTGTTGAAGGGTTGCGTGCTTCCATATCTGCTCTAACATGTGAATTGCTAAAAAGATCTGTCTGCTGTTCTCTGTAATCCTTGTATTACCTTATAGCCTGGTCTATCATTTTTGTTATCTGTATTTTTAAGCTGCCTTTATTTGTCCAAAACTTGAATAATGATAATATCTAACACATTTCTGCTGTAGAATCTGCTCCAACTTAGTAAGTCAATATTACCTATGGAAACTTATGGTGAAAATTCAATGGTATTTGCTTTAAATGTGCACTTACAATTTACCGTGCAGTAGTACATTAAAAGCACTGTAGATGCAGAAGGAAGGACCATGGGAATGGCTGGAGTGCCAGCAGCTGGCCTTGAAGCAATGAGATGGTTTGTGACTGCACGCTGCAGAGACCCATGGGACTGTTTGGAGGAAACACGGCTGCATTGGGGAAGTGAGAGGTGTTGGCAACTGTGGAAATTGGGAATGTTTCACGTGGCACTCTCTGGGTGTGCCAGTGGAGAGCAAAATCTGGGTAGATGGTTTGAACAGGGAAAAGGAATCACCCGTGACACCAGAGGGGAGGAATGAGGAGTGACAGGAGGTGTAGACGTGGGATAAGGCACTGTGTTCACACATACATCCTGATACGGGAGGATCATTGGGAAAGAGTAATTAAGAACTTCTACTAGCAGAAAGGAGGAAAGACAGCAGAAAGGAGGTAACAAGGTAATTTTGAGGAAAGATGAAATCCCTGTCTTCTTCCCACCTAGCTACAACAAACACGGGATGGATAAGCCTTTTTTCTTTTGAATAGATTTCTTGCCCCTCCGCTGTTCGTGGCTTCCTTGCTTTGTAGAGTGGAAAAATCAGATCATTAGTGTTTTATATTGAAAGAATTAGCTAAGAAATTGGAGCTTCTTTAAGGTAAGACAATGTGATAGTCACCAGAGATGTCATTTTCCAACCTTCTCTTTAAAAACAAACAAAAAAAAAAACCAACAAACTGCTAAAACAGTGGCTTATGAAGAAGGATCTCAAAATTATGAATGTCTATAAAACAGGGTTGAAGCATTATTGTGCTAAAAAGAATTCTATGTGAGTATAAGGCTTTGGAGAATCCCTTCATGAAAGCTGTAAATGCTCATTAAAGTTAGGGAATTATTCAAAAGTTGCTTTTTATGAACAACTCCAAAAGTGGAATTACCTGTTTTCTGGCAATATTATGATAAGGCTCTGTTCAGTCAGAAATAGCAACTGAATTGCTCAACTTTAACTCTGGCTCAAGCAAAAATGCCAAAGACGGTGACTTCCCTGTTGTCAGCCTGCCTTTCTTGAGAAGAGTTACACATGCATTTGGTTTGAGAAAAATTAAATTCCCATGTTTGCAGGCTCTGATGTTGAAGTCCAAATAAAGACAGGTTCTGATCCTTGCAGTTGCAGTTTCTAATGCTTTGAGGTAGGTCAATTAAATCGCAGAACCTTTAAAGAAGTGTGGAGGCAGGGGGCAGAAAGAGGAAAGCAGATTTATTTCTGGTGTGGAAGCATCTTTAATTTTGAGGTGTGAGGCTGATGGCCCCAATATTGGTGAATATAGGTTTGAACCCAGCAGCCAGCTTCAGGGGTGAACTTGTCTTGAGGAAGCTGCAGAGTGCAAGATCAACAGGTTGTCAAACCACATGGCAGGCTTGCCAGTAGGAAGTAGAACATTGGAGATTCTCTGTTCTTCTTCCATTATAGTGGAAAAAACTCTGAGCAACCTTGACAAATTCTGAGCTTGGCTCTACCTTCACACAGTTAGTTAGACCAGATAACCTTTTGAGGTCTCTCCCAATGTAAATGAGCTTGTGATCCTCAGCTGGGTATGGAAGATAGCCCTCTCTTCTCCCTCAGCCCGTGCACCCACAAGCCAAAGCTTTCAGTGGGGTTAACACTGGGTTGAATGTAGACTTGAATGAGCTAGTGAATGAGAGAGTGATAATAAATAAAATGTCCAATTTTATTTCTATTCCGTAATGTTCTCTTGCCTGCTACATTCCCGTTGAGTTGCACAGCTTTCTCATCACTTTGCAAGGCGATCTAAGGAATAATTCCTCTGCTCCTGAATTCTGCTATCCAATGCTGCAGCAGCCCCTTGAACTTAAGAGCAGTAATTGTGAGAGCATGTTTTTCAGGAACGTGTGGTAATGGGAAACTCTGTCAAGACGTAACGGCAGCTGTTGGAAATGAAGCCTCTTAATTTTAGGTGAAACGTAACTTTCACTTTTGAAAAGTTGCTTTTCTTTCTCCCTGAAGCACGTGATTTGATATTTCAACCTGTAGAGAGGCAGCAGTCTGTGGAGGCTTCGGAGCTTAAGGACTTCTCACAAGGAGAGCAGAAGAGCTCCTTGCAATTCTTTGGCCAGATTGTGAGTTTAAGGAGACAGTGATAGATTAAAAGAATAAAAAGATGTTGAGGGAAAAAAACCGTAAACACCAGCAGAAGAATAATGCCTATTTTATGTATCTATAATATATATAACAATAATGGTTCATATACCATTATATATATATGTGTGTGTATGTATGCTTATATGTATATATAATATATTGTTATATGTATTAAAATAAGCAATTACTAAGGTAGTGATAGACTAAGTCTGGCACCTGGCACAGAAAAATTTAGCTGTAATGGTTGCCCTCAGGGCTGCCTGGAAGCAAACAGGAGCTTTGAGGTTGTAGGTAGCACTACTATTCCCAGTTGAAGTCTCTCTCAACTCTGATGTTGGTGGGATATCTCAGGATTGTTGTGTGGGGATGACTTCCAACAAGGCCCACGCAAGCAAGTAGCAGCCCCTTTTCTTTTGGAGCTTGCTTCTTTGGAACCACTACCAAGGGGTGCAGTGTATCAACAAGAAGAAACTGGAAAAGAAACAGATGAGAAACATCTCTTCAAAAAAGAAAATGTGTGTTGGTGGGTGCAGAGGTGTTATTGGAACTCTTCTTTGTCAGTGCTGAAAATTTATGTTCTTAAGAGGTGGTGGTACCTGGGAGCTCGAATATTTTACTGTCATGTTTTTGACCTGGTTTAGAATTGCTTCTTAAAGAGTAGTAGTGTCAAAAATAAACTGTTGCTGTTAACCATTTCTTTCCAGGAACAGACTACAGTGTAGAGTACAATCAGACTCCTCAGGTGTTTTTTTTTTTCTTTTTTTGGCTCACATAAATCAGTTTCCAGTAAAGGGTTTCTGCATTTACTTTACTATGTGAGTGATGCTGGTACCAAAATGGAAAGTGTGTTGCAGAAGGAACCACCATGTGCTGTTTTCTCTCCCTCCTCCTTTCTTTCTCTATTAAAAGAACAGTTTAAAGGGTGTTCTTCAGCAACAGTTACTTGTACATATGAGTATTTTGATATTTTCTTGATTAATCATCACAAAATCAGTGTGAAAATAGGGTGCAATTCTGGCTTGAGGTATTCTAGTAGTTACTGAGCAAAAGGTGCTGAAATGTGCAGAATTGCAGTTTCCTGCATTCCATGCCAGTCTCAATGCGGTAGCTTTTCGTACATCTCATTTACCATCCTGTTCAGTGGTGAGCACTTTACCACTGGCTGGGAGTGAACATGATTACTGTGAGTGGCTTCGTCATCTCTTGCAGAGAGCCAGGCTGACTCTGGACTGACCACTGGGTTATGAACGTGGCCCGAAACCTGAGCTAGTGAATGCTGCTGAGTGCTACAGCATTTTTAGCTCAGCCTCCAGCTGTTTCACAATGTGGCAGAGCAAGCAGAAGGCATCCTGCAAGTATGCAAAAACAGACAATGGAGTGTATTTAGTAACTTCAAATGAACTACTGTTACCTCTTAAAATCAATGTAACCTTTCGTAGTTCATATATGTTAGTTTGAACTACTCAGCAGAGCGTGGGGCCAAGGATAACGCAGCGTTGAGCTCAGCAGATCAATTCAGGTGATCCTTCTGCATATAGCCACAGATGGCACTCGATCTCCTGAGACTAGAGAGTTTCCTCCTAAGGTCAGGGAACAATGAAACACAGCAAAAGAAGGCAGAAGTGCAGATCTGCTTATGTGTAGATCAGTGGCAAATGTTTTGGATAACATAAACGTGTGGCTAGCTGGGTTACCTTGATTTGGAGGGGAATGAAAATTTAGGGGGATCTGTCTTTCATTCTGTGCAAATCTGTACAATTGTCAACAGTTCAGTTAATCCCAAACCAGCAACTCCTCCAGTATAACAAAAATAAAACTGATAAGCTAATAAAATACCAAACACTGTTTTTCAAGTAACTTTACGACTGTAAATCTTCTGAAACACAAGCATTTTAGCTTTCCTTCAGTTATAATGATGAAGGTATTCATGGAAGAACAGAATTGAGTTAATTATAGGCAACCACATAAAGCCAAGTGTTACTTAAAATCAAATTAAATTTTTCTCTTGAGAAATTCATTTTATGAAATTAGATGTTATTTTGTTTATTATTAATCAGCTGATAAATCAATATTTTCCTCCTAGAATTTGATATGAGATATAATTCAAGCAAGAGCTGGTGACACAAATAGAAAAGGCTTTCACATATAAAACACTTTTTGATCTCATTTATTTTTCTGATTTCAGAGGAGCTGCTAGTTTTAAGCTTTTATGGCTATGCCAATTCTTTTCCCAGTGAAAGTTAACAACAGTTACCACCAGTAACTTGTCTGTGTTAGACAGAGTTTCCCAGACTGGCTAAATTTCAGTATAGTCTGTGAAATGAAGATGATTTCATTTACATTTTTAAAAGCTACTTGCTGCAAGATGTTATTCTGGGTTCCTCATCCTACAGTTTTCAGTATTTTAGAATATCTCTGAAAGTGCTGCATTTACCATCATCATATTTTACTGTTTTGATATTTGGGGATGAGGGAAAGAGTAGGTTGAGAGGGAAGGGTTGTGGAGTTTTGGCAAAAGTGAGACTTTTCTAGAATTTGAAAAGTGGTGCCTTCATCACCAAATCTTTTGAATTATAAAATGACATTTCTTAATGAAGGCTGACAGTGAAATATGAAGTCTTTCCTCTGGAAAATTACGAGTCATAAGTAATTCAGTGCCTGCAAATCAATCTGTGTCACTATCAGAGGATTAGCATCTGTGATTTGACAATCCTAAATCCAAGTAGGTAATGGTAACTATGAAATCTCTTCCAGTGAGTCCTGCTTGCAGGCAAAGTTGCTATTTCCTTTGTAAGGGAAAAGAGCATGATCCCACTTAAACTAAATCTAGGGAATGATGGTAGGAGGTCTCTGAATTCATGCATCTGGCTTAATCTCTGTTTTTCCGTTCATCTTAAAAAGTGCATTTTGGATTATCGTATTCTGCTGCCTGAATCCACTATAGAGACTGATTGGAGTACCATATTTTGTTTGTGCTTTGACTATTATGAGCTAATTTAAACCAGGCATTTCTTAATCAAGTGCTTATATTTGCTGCTTTTAATTCAAAGGCCTCTGAATGAAATCTTACTGTTAGGTCATCCTCATTTTCCTGGTGACTAACTAAGTGTGAGGAATAGCAAATCAAGATCTCTTATCTGCCTTTTAAAAATGATGTAGGATGAAAAATCTCTCTTGGAATCTATCTCCAAACTCTTTAGTTTTGATTAGAACAGGCTGTTGTACAGCTAGAACCCCAGTTTTTGAGGAGGGATCAAACTGATGAAAAAAAGATAGAAACAGAAAGGGAAAGAATGAAAACAGCTTTCTTTGTAACTCGTTGTGACTTGAAAATAGATACAAAATATTCTGTTTCTCCTAAAATGTACTGACTGTATTTTGTCCTAACGATTTGAGAGACCTGTTTGAGACCTGTTTTGAACAGATCCCAGCCCTGCTTTGTTATTTGCAATCTGATAAGCAGATTGTTGGCTTTCCAAGTTGTTCTCTTTATGACTTTTAAATTGCAGTTATCAGAACTAAATTTTAGTGTGCGTCTTTTTGGAGCTTTTTCATGTGGTTTCTATTTGTCTTCTAAATATGTAGCTGCTTATCTGCATATTTTGTTGGCTCCCTCAGTAAGTTCAGACAGATTGGAGAGGCCTTCCTTTTCCTGTAACTAATTGCAGTAGACTGTATTTTGAGGTCTATAAAAACCTGTGTCTGTTCAGCAGTTCTGCAACTAAATATTTAACTTCTGCAGAGTTTCCAGCATATAATACCATCCAGTTGTTGGTAACTTGTGCTTATTTAAGTAAAGCTTACTTCACACTTTGTTGCTATCCTATTTTGCTAGTAATTAATATAAGAAAACAATGGAGTACAGATTGCAGTTATTATTTTCCATTAAATCTATTACACTGTGTAACTAGAATCTAAACTTGCTGAGTTTTTAATATTATCATGCATGATTGTCTTGCTTTATTTTGCTTAGAGCTAGTCAGGTCATGCTGCTAGGTCTCAAACAAGACACCAGGAGCAAGAAACTCTAGTGAAACAACAACAGAAAGGTAGTTACAGTCTCAAAAAAAAATTAGTTTAGGTGATGTAATTAATATCAACAGAGACATAAACAAGACATACAATTCTTCAGAGTGTTTCATTAACTATGTCCTTAATCATTTCTTATGCCACCTGTATATTCCAGCTGCTATAGCATACGAAGTAGGACCGTTGCAAAAAAAATGAGGAAAATGGAGCTGCAGGTCTCCAGAGTAAGGCATCTTCAGTGCTGACTCAGAAACAGAGAAAGTGCTTTGTTTGGAAAACGTACAGTCTGGTCGTGTAACTAATGAATGTAGTCAAGAATAACTTCTGCAGAATGCTTAATTTTTTATGTATATAGTATGTATTTATGTATATAGATTACATCATACACATGTCCTTAATTATTTAGAATAGTTGTCCCTGTGGGGTTGGGTGGGTGGATGGAATGGACTTGAACAGAAACTAGCAGCGTTTTCAATGTTTATATGGTTAACACCAAGCTTGGGAATTTATAGAGCTATGCATGAACTTCTGCCCTTGAGTTAATGAGAAACTTGTACAAGTGAGTTATCAGTTTCTGAGATCAGCATTTGTTGGGGGGGAAGCAAACATATATTTTGCTTTATAGGTACTGATGATAGAAGAGGAATGGTGAAGGCAGAAAGTTTGTATTTAGTTACAGGCTGTGGAGAGGAGTTTATGAAAGTAGGCAGCTGTTCATTGTTTGGAACGCTACCATCAGTTTAATCCTTCTCTCTTCCTTGTAGCTCATCTTCCTCCTCTTCTGAGTTTTCTGTTTATTTATTTTTTTCATTATTCTACAAAACAAGTCTATATAGACCTTTTCAAAGGGCTATACAGTGCGTAGAATTTATTGCATAAATATTTTGCTACAGCATAGGCAGAATCTTCAGTTATGTACAGGTGCTTTGTTCTTCTAATCTATAGATGAAATTTCACCAGCTTCGTTGCTTCTCTAAGTGGACTGTGTTTGAAAATTATAAGATGCTTAAAATTTGTATGGCTTCAAATTCAGTAATTTTGCAACAGCTACATAAGTAGACAATCTTTCTAATGTTTTCTAATTATTTAGATGGAAAAAAAGCCCCATTATTCCATAGTTCTTGCAGCAGAACCAGAAGGAGAGTAACTGTTCGTGTGCACTGCAGTTAGCTTACATTTAGAGTATTCCTCGTATGTGCAGTTTTATATGAATAGCAGCTATTATTTCCAAACAGTGTAAGTTATGGCTAGTGAAGTTAAAACGTGCTGTCTTAGAAGAAGAAAGTGCCCTGGCTTGATATTTTCATTACTGTAGAGCAAAGTACTATACTGTTTTGAGTAGAGACTGCAGCAAGCACTGGTTTCTGTGGTAGCATCAGAAAGCCTTGATTTGTAGACAATACTGTACTGTGAACATGCTGCTGGTTCAGCAGCATCTCTGCATACGTGATTGGCAAATATTTAAAAGGCCACATTTTGTGTAATTGGTTCAGCCTTTGACAATTATTAACTTCTTTGTATTAAAGGATGTGCACAGCAATGCAGGATTTTATCGTGACAATCTCATGCTTTTGTCTTCCACCAGCAAGGGCATATTTGTGGTTGGTTTTTTTAGCTCCTCAAAGGATGGTATAATGCTTTGTAATCACTTTGGTACTGATGAGGTATGGGAAAACATTTAAGTTTCATGGCTTTGTAAAGCTGGATTATACAGGATCTGTGGCAGATGGTATTTTGTTATCTGGGGAAATAAAGGAAGCTTTTCATATCAAGTTGTTTAAAAGTATGTGTTTCTATTTAGCTTTAGTTTTCATATACATTGTGAAATCTGGGCGGGGGAATACATGCTTTAGGACTATCCAGTTAATTTGCAAATAAGGCTGTCTTAAAACAGAATAAATGTTATTCTCCCTTTTGTTGCGTTCTAATCTGTTTGCTAATTAGCTTCCTTCATTTTTTGTTAGCGTATGATGATTGTTTATATTAATGGAAAAATTGAATAGGCGTTGTTAATACCTCGTTGTAACCAAGGATGTCTGACTTGCAAATGGTAATTATTTTGTTTATAAACCTTTTAAAAAATTTGGATTCCTGATCTCTCTCATTTACAGATTGTACAGGAAATGGATGTTGCACATGTCCTTCAGCTGTGGAAATAAGTTTTCTACTTGTGCTTTGTATAACTGTCCACTGTATAACTTTTTTTTTTTTAAAAGACACCAATATCCAGAAATCTCTATACTACTGCATAACACAAGCATTTTTGAGATGGTCATTGAGATTTAAAAGCATGTATGTTAGAAATATTAATTTTGTGTAACAATTATTCTGATAGCTACAGTTATGAGTTGCATATAAAATGAATAATGCTTTTATATCCTTTTTTCTCTGTTCTAGGATTAAAAGAAGCATAAGCAACTGGATTACTGCTCTGATGTTTTGGAGCACAAGTGATGTTAAAACAACTTGAATGTATTGGAACATGGCTACTTCTTAAGATGCAAAAGTTAAAAGAAGTTGCTACTTCTCAAAACCTACTGAATATTTGCATTTTCTAGAGGTTTTGCATTTAATTGTATCCTTAAATGTCCACGGTTAAGATCTCATGCAACCATTTTATGTTTTGGAGTCTATTCTCCAGAAGAGAACTGTGCATTTAAAAAGCCGAAATGACTGTATTTCCTTTTGGAACTTACTGAGGTTGAACATACTGAAAGATCATGACCAGCTTGAAGCGGTCCCAGACCGAAAGGGCTGTTGCCACTGGTGTGTCAGTTGGAACAGATGGCACCACAAAAGTCCACTCGGATGACTTTTACATGAGGCGCTTTAGGTCACAGAATGGCAGCTTAGGATCCACAGTCATGGCTCCAGTTGGACCTCCTCGCAATGAAAGTTCCCATCATGTTACCTCTACTCCTGGAGTCCCCAAAATGGGGGTCAGGGCAAGAATTGCTGATTGGCCGCCTAGGAAAGAGAACATCAAGGAAACAAGCAGGTCTAGTCAAGATATTGAAACTGCCAGTTGTCTTGACAGCATATCTTCTAAAAGCAGTCCTGGGAGTCAAGGAAGCTCTGTTAACCTGAATGCTAGTGATTCTGTCATGTTAAAGAGTATTCAGAACACACTTAAAAGCAAAACCAGACAATCTGAGAATCTAGACTCCAGGTTTCTTACACCTGATGGCTATCCCAGTTCCCCCAGGAAAGCTCTTCGCAGAATAAGACAGCGCAGCAACAGCGACATTACCATAAGTGAGCTTGATGTGGATAGTTTTGATGAATGTATTTCACCCACGTTTAAATCTGGACCATCTCTGCATAGAGAGTATGGCAGCACATCTTCAATAGATAAGCAGGGAACTTCAGGGGAAAGTTTTTTTGACTTACTAAAGGGCTATAAAGATGAAAAGTCCGATCAGAGAAGCCCAGGCACAGCTAAGCTCAGTGAACTTCTGATTGCCAGTGGAAGCAAGGGCTCAGGCTTCTCTCTAGATGTGATTGATGGACCTATTACTCAAAGAGAGAACCTGAGGCTCTTTAAGGAAAGAGAGAAGCCACTCAAGAGACGCTCAAAATCGGAAACAGGAGATTCATCCATTTTTCGCAAGCTGCGTAATGCCAAAGGTGAAGGGGAGCTTGGGAAATCTTCAGATCTTGAAGATAACAGGTCAGAAGATAGTGTCAAGCCTTGGACTTGTCCTAAGTGTTTTGCTCATTATGATGTACAGAGTATTTTGTTTGATTTAAATGAAGCAGCGATCAACAGGCATAATGTTATTAAAAGAAGGAACACAACAACTGGAGCATCTGCTGCTGCTGTAGCATCACTTGTCTCTGGGCCCTTATCCCATTCTGCAAGTTTCAATTCTCCAATGGGCAGCACTGAAGATCTGAATTCAAAAGGAAGTCTCAACATGGATCAGGGGGATGATAAAAGCAATGAACTTGTGATGAGCTGTCCTTATTTTCGTAATGAGATTGGTGGGGAAGGGGAGAGGAAGATAAGCCTTTCCAAATCTAATTCAGGTTCCTTCAGTGGATGCGAAAGTGCCTCGTTTGAGTCAACTCTGAGTTCTCATTGTACAAATGCTGGAGTGGCAGTTCTAGAAGTTCCCAAGGAGAATTTGATTTTACATCTAGACAGAGTGAAAAGATACATTGTTGAACACGTAGACCTTGGTGCATATTATTACCGAAAATTTTTCTATCAGAAAGGTATGTAGATTTTGTTTATTCTGGTGCTAATGGTTATGTTCAATCTGATGTTAATGATAATGTTGTATTAACCAACATATAAAGTTAGGCTGACATATAAGAGTAACACTTGCATGAAGTTTATATATGTATATATTATAGATTGTACATATGTGTGTGTGTATATACATATATATATAATTATATATTATATATATATATATAAAATTGGTACTTAAACATTTTACGTCTTTGCTTCTTCGATCAGAACTTGCTTTATCTAAAGGAATTTATGTCTGAAAATACAGAGTATGATTGTTTTGTTGTGTGATTCTGTTGAAACCAAGAAATATCATTTCCGTTGGATGTATGAAGGAGACAATAAATCAGAACAAAACTTCCATTCCATAGGAATGAGCAAAGCCCAAACATGATTCAGATACCTCCTCACCAAAATGATTCTGGCACTGCGATGCAGATCGTACAATGTTCTGTTCTTGGAAAAAAAAATAATAATAATAATTGCAGACTAAATTCCCTTGAGTTTAAAAAAAAAAACAAAAAACAAAAAACAAAAAAAACCAACAAAAAACAGTTCTGTCTGCAGGACTGTGCCTTGCTATTGTGTCTCATGAAAGACAGCGTTGGCTTAATGAGTGACCTGACAAATGTTTATTCCTTGGATACTGGTGTCCAGGATTGGGTTTCATTTGCTTAATGAAGGCAGCTCTAAAGAGCTTGTATCCTGCAGATTAAAGCAACAGGAATGCCTAGTTAAAATAAGTGGATGGTCATTCCAGAGAAACTTCAGCTCATTAACTGTGGATTACAGCTAATGATCTCATCTCCCGTTTTTCCCTTGCCTCTTGTTGTATGTTCATCTTCTGTCTCTTCTTTCCTGCGTTGTCCCTTGGCTGGGTGGTTCTTGTCACATCCTCTTCCTTCTGCAGTCGTTTATGGCTGAGAGACAGACACTGCTAAATGTTTTTTGAGGGTGCTGGTCCGCATCATTTGAAGAGAAAAGAGTGCTGAAAAATATTGATTACTTGTAAGCCAGATGCATGGTACAGGATGAAGTATGTTTGGAGGGGAGAGTCTGTGCTTAGAGAGCTTTGTCTGCAGTCCCTTTCATATATGCTCCCTCTGACACAAACTGATTCCTCACTACTCTGGTCAGAGTTTTGCAGTCCGCAGAAAGCAGTGCAGCTTTGTGTTGTAACTGACTTGATGAGCCGTGTTTCAGCGCTAAAAATAAGGCTTTATTCTTGCCCGTTTCTCATACCAGTCCTCTTGTTTTCTCAAAATGTGATAGGGACAGTTCAATCTACATACCAAGCAGAAATCTTGCCATTACAATATATTCCTCTATATATTGTTTAGGGTTTTGTTTTTTTTTTTTTTTTTTCAGTTCTGGTGAGTCAGATCAGGTTTCCTCACAATCAAAAATGCCAAAAGGCAGTGCCAGGTGAGCAGAGAAAGCAAATAGTATGACAGGAAGAAGGTATGAGCAGGGTCACAAGTAGTGAAGCTTACTCAGATTTTGGAAGCTGCAGACTGTGCTGAAGGAAAATTTGTCTCAGGTGGAAAGTTGGCCTTATATAGAATATATATACATATATATTCTCAGTGATTGTTCTTGCCTCACTCTGCAGCAGACTGTTTGAAGAGTTATAAACATCCTGGGGTGAAAAAATATAGGATGCTAATAGGACGTCTTGGATTTTTAAACAACAGAAATTCTCTGCGGCATCTATAGGGCTTTTATCAATTGAGTGATGTGAAGATTTCATTAGGCTTATGTGTATGCTTTAACTTATTCCTGATTTCCTCACTTACTGCTAATTCAGTCGCTCAAGACCCATGACAATATTTACAGGTTATCCTACAGGATAGAAAAAGAATTTTGAATGTTAATGACCTCTGTGCAGGGTATTGGCTCTTGAGGACTTATAGAGGAATTCAGTAGAAAGCACACTTGCTTTCTTTTGGGTCTTTTATGCTCTGAAATCTTTAAATGGAAAACACTGACAAAAGGCAGAATGATAGTATAGAGACCTAAGGGATGAACAGCCCAGCCTTTCTTTGTGAAAATAAAGGTGTAATTCTAGGACATGCATGGCTTCACAGAGAGAGAGAACCTACTTGAAAAGTGTGGAATCTGTTAGAGGGAAGTGTAACAAGAATCGGCATGGATAATTAAAAGAAATTTTTTTTTGAATGCACTCAGATTTTTAAGATAGTGATTTATGCTTTGGAAAAATTACGGCCATTCGCTTGGGAAGGAGTGTGTTTTGCTATCTATTTTTAGTATATTTGTAGATACATTTCTTGATGGTGATATTCAAATATTTTTACTTCATCCCTGCAGAACAGCTCAGAATGCTGCTGAAGTGATAATTCATTTTGGTTCTTTTATGAGTAACTAATAATGTGCATATGACAGGCAGTACGGTTAGATCTCCTTTCTTGTTATCATTCCAGGGAATTTCACATTTCTTCTTTCAAGTGTTGAAATTTCAGATAGCTCTGAATTTCCATTTTTGTGCGTGTATAAATTCATTCATATATGCAGACATGCAGCATATGGAATGGGATGACGTAGGACTTTTTTCTTGTGAAATGCTTCACTTCTATTTTTTGACATTCTCTTAAATTTTCAAGTATTGTATTTTTAAGTTCAGTTGTTACTTCAAATATGCGCAGCTTTGTTTGTAAGTTACTGAATTCATGGTAATGTGACTCCACCATCAGACAAGATTCGAGGGTTTGGCTTTATAATTTATGATTAAATAAATACAAAAACATACATCAAAAACCCACCAGTCAGCTAGTGAACAATTTCTCCAACCTTGTGTTCTCCTCTCTGCCATCACCCCAACTATACTAGTTTTAGACTCAATTCTTAACACTTAGCTGTTAAATAGTTATGTTTTTCTTTTTGTGTCTGTGTTTTCAAGTTTAAAGACAACTTCTTCTTCAGTTTTTCACCTTTCCAGTAACTTATAAGACTATCTCTTCTTCTGATGCAGAAATAAGTAACTTAAATCTTTCGAACACAACTGTTTACTGCTCATGTTTTTAATGTGGAGTTGTGAGTTTCTCACTTTGCTGTGTTTGGTTCCCTTGTTTTTATATTTTAGGGAGGAAAATTTAGCTCAGTGTGTATAACATGGATTTGACTTTAAAAACCATTACAAATCCTATTTTAGTTCTATTTGTAAAAATGCAACACAGAATTTCATCCTTTTTTGTACACATGCAGCTCTTTAGAGAACAGAATGACAAGAACAAAATCCTGGTACCAGAACTGACTCTAGTGCAATAGGCAATTTGTTTCCAATATGACAACTCAGCGTGAAAATGCAATTGGAAAGTAAGTCTGACTTTATCTGTTTTGCTTGTTTTTAATATGCAAGAACACTGGAACTATTTTGGGGCAGATGAGAACCTTGGTCCAGTAGCTGTGAGCATAAGAAGAGAAAAACCAGAGGAAATCAAAGAAAACGGACCTCAGTACAACTACAGGATCATTTTCAGAACCAGTGAGGTAAGCAGTTCAGGCACAATTTAAAATGAGACTAGAAGAGAATAGGCTAAATCACGTGGGGTGGGTGTGGGTGTGGTGTTTTTTGCTTTTCCGCGTGGGTAGATTAGTCTCCTCGTTATGTACGATGCAGGAATTTCCTAATACTACAACTTACATTACAAATACTACGGACAAGTATGACGGTGAATAAGTAATTCCAGAATGTCCAGAAGGAAAACGTGAAGGTTATTTTGGTTAAAGTTTGAGGAAATTACTGGAACTATACTAGCTACAAACAAGATAAGTGTAGGAAAATTACTTCCTTCAGTTTCCTGTGTGGCAGGTGGTTAGACCTGAGGAGCACACTTTTATACTTTAAAATGTTCCACTGGAAATGTGACTCCTATTCTTTTCCAATTAATGATTTTTCCTAAAATAAAAATGTGAAGAATTGTGAATAATTTGAAATATTCTGAGTACTGTTAGCTATCAGGATGAGTGACATTTTGTATGTCGGTGTCTGTTTCATGCAACATGAAGTACCTGATGTCCTCATACTCCATGGAGAATCATGGAAAAGTACATTATGCTCCAGTGCTCTTGTTAATGAACCTTGATTCTGTGCATAATTCAACATCAAGCTATTTTTGTTCTCTGTGTTTAGCTTATGACATTAAGAGGCTCTGTGCTGGAAGATGCTATTCCTTCAACTGCAAAGCATTGCACAGCCAGAGGGCTTCCCCTAAAAGAAGTGCTTGAGTATGTGGTTCCTGAGCTGAATATTCATTGCCTAAGGCTGGCCTTCAACACTCCTAAAGTCACAGAACAGCTTATGAAGCTGGATGAACAAGGGGTAAGTGCAAAGTTGTAGAATGTCTTAAACTTTTAGATTACTGACAGAATGGCAAAACTACCTATAGTTTTAAGTGATTCAAGTCAGTTTATTAAAATGTCCCATTAAAACTCAAGTTTGTCTATGGGGAGAGTTATGTGTCTTTTCTCCCTAGTTTTGCAGTATATTTGGTTTTAGTGAAATCACTTACTCTCTAACTAAGCACTCACGACAGGAAGTATTCTAACTTTTTATATTAATGTTATGGCAGTTTTACATAGTAATTTACTTTAAAAGAAATTAAGTGATTGTTTTTCAAAGATGGAGCAGGGAGTTGTTTTCCTCTGTAGTTATTGCTGTTATAATGAAAACAGTAATCTCCAAAGTCACCAAATGATTTATTAGAATATAGTAACATTGTATTTGGCACAACCATTATATTGGTATGCTTCCTATGGGTCATTATGGGCTTTTTGAAACACATTACATGACAAAATATTCTAAACCTCTTTATGTAGATGATTTTCAGTTGAGGGGTAGTCCCCTGCTCTCTTTTAAAATGGAACCAAGATTTATTAGCTGTATAGCTTAGGCTTAGCAAAATGAAAGTCTGTGTGTAAAATGAATTTTATTAAAAATCTTGACAGTGATGTTTAACAGCTCTATTTTTGAATACTGAGACAGTTGTTGTCTGTCTTCTGGTCTTTTTTGCTACTTACAATCAGCCTTTTCTCCACAGAATTGAAATCTGTTACTATTTCTTCTTACTGTCAGACATTTTCAATTATAGAGTGGCTATATTTCAAAGATTGAATTATCTGCATCACAAAGGGGACACTATGGTTCTTATAAAAAATATTGGTGACTACCATTCATTATTATTTGGTCAGCTGTTCTGTACAAGATAGAGAATCCTCAAATAAATACCTACTGGAAGGAAAACTTAAGCTAAGCTTTCTGCCCTCTAGTTAGTTTTGTATGCTCGTTTATTTCAGAAAGAGCATGCCATGATGTACTGAGGAAATAGGTGGCTGCTGAGCATCCTGGATTAGTGGCTCCTTGAGTGGGCGCTGAGATGAGGCAGCAGGTGTCTTAAGATGAGGAGAGATGAGCTTACGCAAAGTGTGCTAAAAGAAAGAAAGAATTTTTAGGAATTTCATATTCAGTATAACTTTCTGCTTTCACACAGTCAGAAACTGATAGGTTTGAGGCATTTCTTTTCTGCGGCGTATTAGAGCAGTGTTTACAAAAGTATATTTAGTATTAATGAGTTATTCCTTGAGACTAAATAGAATCTGCTTTTCATCCAGAATCAAGTTTGTCAGACAACTTGAACCAGGCATATCTCTGTCTCTTCCCGAAGTTGTCTTTTTCAGCAGGGAAACAATGGTGGAATTTAATCCAAGATGGCTCCAGAGATGATCTGCTGGATTCTAAGATAAGGTCCTTATGGAAATGCCACCCAAGTACCTCAAATTTAAATAATATTGATTGGAAATCTTCTCAAGGGAAAAAAAAATTAAAAAAAATCAATAAGATAATTGAAATACATAGTGAAAATATTTCTATTGGATTCCTAATTAGAAAAGCTCTTTTGCAAAATTACTTCAGAAAGTTACAAAGTTGAAGATGAAAATATCCTTACTCTGAGTCCTGTATGTCATTGCAACCTACAGTATGTTGTAGCGTAGGGTTGTTCTGTTTTTTTTTTTCCTACTGCATAAACATTTGAAAATTATTAAGGGCAGGTGATAGTTAAAAATGTACTTTCTACATCAAAGTATCTTTCTGTTTTTGTGGTAATGAAACAGTTTGACACTTCCAACAGCAAAAGATAAGCACACTCTGTACTAATTAGAAGCTGCATTTTTTTTATCAATTTCAAGCTAAAACAAATTTGGGTAACAGCTGCTCCACTAATTAGGTACACAGACTGTTTATCACTTTTTCTTGCTGTGTGTGTCACACTGTTTTATTACTGCATGAACAGGTGCCTGTTTGATGTAGCAAGTAGGAGGTTTTGTTAAGAGTTAGGGCTATAAGGTGACCCTTGTCTGACTTAGTTAATTTCAACCAATATCCCCTTACTTCTGACAAATTTGTATGCTTTAATAAAACTTATTTGCCAGTTTTGATTAAGCTATGGTATCTTTTTTTTAAAATATTTGAGTGAGATTTTAAAGCAATTGTTAGTTTTCATATTTATGAATTTTCACATATTGACGTTGATCTTTCGGTTTCTAGACTTTTCTTCTGATATTTTTCTCTGCTGCATCTTAAGAGTCATTTTGGTGTGAGATTTTTTTGGTGAAGGTTTTTACATGCAGTGAATAAATCATCTGTTGGTCTTGTTTATGATAAACTAAACAGATTGCACTTTTCAAGTTTCTGCCTGCAACATATTTTCTCTAAATTTTGTATATTTCTTTATGGCTGAGCTCTCTCTACTAATCTTTCAGTATCATAAGAAAGTAGATATCTGAACTGAATATGATGTCCAGTTTCAGAATGGAGATATACTGCAGAGGCTAGTAGCTCTTCTTGGCCCAGTTCTTGCACTGGTGTTTTATGTCAAGTTCTGTGTCCCTTACTTCCCTCAGATTGTTAATGTCAATGTAACGTCTGCTGTTCTTTATATACAGCCCACACTGCTCTCACCTAGCTGTTCTTTTAGTGGTGTTATTAGAACGTGTTCTTTTGAATGGTTCTATATAAAGAAGCAATCTAATCAGTCTGTATGGCAGTGGTACCTTCCTGACTAATTAGAATCTACTATTTTTCTTGAATGCATAGTTCGTAGTAACTTCAGGTTTGCGTTCTAAGATGATTTAAAAATTAGAATATCAGGATAGTTGCTGATTTATTCCAATAAGAATTTATGGAAATACTGTACTATGTCATTTGGCTTTTAATGTAAATCTGTATTTATATTATAAAATTACTGACTGGGTAAATCTGAGATGTGCTTTCTGCTGTCTTTCCGAGTGTTACATAGATACTGAAAGTGCATTTCTCCCCAAAATTAATATATGGAAATGCTTCCAGATTATTAAAATGAAGCTGCTTCTCCAGAAGCTTTACCACACTGCAGTTCTTCCTTCAACTCCTCCTTTCTTATTTTGAGTTATACTTCTTAAAAAAACCTGGATTTAGAAGGAGAAGTTGTATTAATGGGGCTGAGTGTCTTTCTTCCACCAGAGCTTTATTTTTCTATAGCACCTTGTATTGTCCTTAGGAATTCTGTTGGTTTTGGTTTTGTTTTAATTTCATCAGATTTAATATGGTATTGTACTTTTTCAGCATGGTCCTTAACTCTTCATGCTGACATTTTCAAAGGTGCAAAGGGCAGCTATTGCAATGCTTCTGAAAGTTGAGGATCCCTTTTATGCCCTGGAAAATCTTTCCTTCATTTAAAATTGAGAATTAAATAGTGTAGGTGCGCTTAGTCCTAATTTGAGTGAAATTTCAGAAGCTTGCCATTAGCAAAACAGCTAAAGCATTGTGATTCTAAGAAGCACCTTCACCCATCGGATTTCCCTAGGAGAACTGTACAATGTGACATTGTACAGTTCTGTACTGTACAATGAGTATTCCTGAACAGTCTCTGTCAGGGACTCTGCTGATAATGTGGGAAGTGCACTTGTAATCTTGGAAGTTGGCCTGTGAGTGTTTCTTCCATAAGTAATATATTGATAAGTATTATTACTTATATTACTTATAAGAAATAGATATTTTGTAAGTAGTAGATATGCTGTACTCATATTTTCACAAAAGAAATTAGGCATATTTAGAAGATAAAATTTTAGTAGTTGCTGTGTCAGAGGATAAAAGAATGTTTTGTAGGTGGCCCAGAACTGTGACTCATTACATGCGCTCAATTTCTCCAGCCAGAGCAACTAAGCCTTTATGTTTCTTCTTTCCCCTGCTTGTTTTCTGATTTTTAATTCTTTGTCACCATTCATTTTAGATAGTAATAGTGTTGTGCTTTTCAAAAATTTTAAATTTTAAGATGTTTCATTTAGAGAACGAACAGAACCATTTCTGAGGACTTCTAAAATGTCTCACTGTAAAAATAATAAGTTAAAGTTAGTGAATTTTAGTTGATTTAAGTTTGTCTGTGTCACCTCAGCAAGTTCCAAGATGCTGTCTGGTGACCTATTTCAGGAACTTTCAGAGCAAATCACAGTATATTCAGATAAGTTTCCTTCCAGAAAATCGGAAGCTTTTGGAAGTTAGACTGATTGTTGGCATTTCTTTCTTTGTTTATTAAGGGTTTAATAAAAAACAATCTGAAGTGGATACAGAAAATGTGCTATTATATCACTTGTCATACGTACAAAATTTTGTCTTTGTCTCTTTGCAGTTAAGTTACCAACTTAAGGTGGGTATCATGTACTGCAAAGCTGGGCAAAGCACAGAAGAGGAAATGTACAATAACGAATCGGCAGGTCCAGCCTTTGAAGAGTTTCTTCAGCTCTTGGGAGAACGAGTTCGGCTCAAAGGATTTGAGAAGTATCGCGCTCAGCTGGATACAAAGAGTAAGGAGTCTTTTTTTTTCTCCTATGGGAATAAAATAAATAATATAGTTACTGATCAATTTTTTTTCTACAGCATTGTTAAATGTAGGCTCTTTGCAATGGGAAGAAGTTGTTCACTGTTGAAAGTGAAAGCTGAGCAAGTATGTACATTGACCCAGACACGTATGGTCTTGATAATTATTGGACTTCTTGGAATTTTATACTAATTTGGTGTGAAATTATCACTAAAGCTGCAACAAGAAACCAGTAGACAGTGGAACTGTCATCTGGGACAGTTATCACCATTGCAAGCCCCTCATTACTGTATTTGTAATGAATTATCAAATCAGTTGGTATGTCAGGAATTTCTTGAATGATGTGTTAATGAACTGGCTCAAAGTTTTGGGATCCCAAATAATTCCACCTTGACAAGTTGATCTATTGCTTTTATGCTATGCCTGTTGCAGGAATTTCTTCTCTAAGCTGTTTTTTCCTGCTATCAAATGTATTTCTTGCCTGATTTTTCTGTAGATTTATAGAAATTAAACTATTTTTGACAGTTATAGTATCAACTTAAACCATAAAACATTAAATAAAACACAAATGCTGTTGAACAGTGATTTTAGGTAACAAACTATAAAAGAAATATTAATTGTTTTTAGTAGAGTTTGTGAAATACCTGTTATCAGCTACTGCTAGTTCATTCCATTAGTAAATATATATAAAGATGCTCGAGACAAATTTGGTCCATCTTCCTTTGCTTCAAATATTGGAACTAACCAATTCCTATTGAAATTTTTTGCTATTTTATTCACTTGCAGCACAACATCTGATGTTAACCCATTTAAGGAAATGAGTCCTAATAGCAGAAAAGCATTCATCAACTTCAGTGCGTCAAAAACGGCTTTTGCCATGATTATCCTATCACAAATGCAGTAAATTGCTCTGCTTTAATATTCCAACATTTTACCCTGTGTGTTTGGTGCTTGCAGAAAACTTGTTGCCATCCCCTCATGCTATTTTTGATCAGCCTAAGCATCACTACTTGGAGGGTTAGAAAACTGCCCGTGTTTTTAAAATAGATTTAATGTGTTCCTCATGTTTACCATTGAGCTGACTTTGTCTTTTAGTTGCAATACTTGAGTTTCCCTTGCTGCACTTATTCTCTTGAGCGCATTTAGATATTGCAATTGCTTCCTCCGTGCTTTACTGATGTTAACCCTAATAGACAAGTTGTTTTTATTGATTAGGAGATGTGGATTTCTCTGCTTTCCCCATGCACAGTATTGCCTGGTAACTTCCTTTTGTACTTATCTGAGTTTGAATACAATCTCATTAATTTTAGTGGCCAGAACTACATATACTATTCCAAATGAGGTCCAGGACAGTTTCTTTAACATTTTCTTTCCTTTACTGGAGATATATCATATGTTATATGCTAGGGTTAAGATTCCTTTTTTGCAACACTGAAGTGTTAATTTGCCATAAAAACAAGCCACGTCAAAATCAAGGGTACAGAAAATGAAAAATATTATTCCTGATTTCATAGCTTCTGGCTTTATATTGTAACCTCTTTTTCCTTTTAGTAGGTACTCTAAAATAGTGTCTTCCCTTTCTTTTGGTCTGGTTTTTGTAAGACATCTGAAAAAAACCTCTGGATTGTTACCAGCTTCTTTGGTGACAGTCTGCACATTGGTTTCTAGCACAAGAAATGCCATATGATGAGGAGTTGATTCGTCTGATCAGATGGACTATAAAAGCTACAACTGTCTTACATGCTTGTTTGAAGTTTGCTCTTAAGCGGCAGAATTTTCCAGCAGTGTTTTAGTACTTTCTTGTTCCTTCTGACTTGACAAAATTCTTTCCCCAAATTTTGTTTATGTCCACCTGTTGAGTGGACGTGGAAATGGAAGAAAATAAATGTTTTTGAGGACACAGCACTAAGCTCTTTGGGATAGCTTCGTTTGGAAACCCTTACTGTGTATTCTGTATAGACACAGATTGTTAAAAAGAAACATCAACTTAACAGAAAGTCTCCAAAGTAAATATTGGGGCTGCTATAATTGACTGATTATTTAACTTGACACAGCACTAGTAAGCAGCAGCACAGGGAGGAAGGAAGCACGGTGCTGGGAGTAGCTGCCCAGTGATAGAAGAAGAAAACCAAAACTTTGTAGTGTTTGTTAAATGACAGTATCCGAAACCTGTCTCCATGAGAATGGGACAGAAAGCCATGTGAGACATACTGAGCAGCCTAAGGACATCCATATGAATTGAAGGGGAATGTTATTAAAAGCAGGTTTATCCAAGAGTTTCAGTGGGAGTTTTATTCCTTGATATTTTGTTAGGAAATGAAGTTCATGGTAACAGAAGTAGCTGTTTTGGGAGCCCCTGCTGGTTCACAGTAGTATAGCCAGGTCTTTGCTATCTGCAGCCCTGAGAAAACATGCTGTCTTGCTCATCATGAGGTGGCCAGAGCCTCGAGCAGGCACAGTGTGCCAGTCCTGAGGACTTGCAGGTGGCTGAGGAGCTGAGTTCCTCCCTCTCAAGAGCAGCTGCATGTTGAAAAGCCCGTCATTGCAGTTTTCTGCTGCTGTCGTCTCCAAAGATCTGCATTCTCAGCTGAGGAAGAGATGGAAGGCTACTTGAACTTGCTTCTTGTTTCTCTGAATGCATGCAGGCAGTGCATATTTGATAGTTGCCCTAAGTAACTAACCTGTCTTTTCTGCACTTGTCCTCACATGCAAAGCCTGTGGAGCAGAGGTGGTGGTTTTGCCGTGACTTAGGTTTATAGGATTTTGTTGGAATTCCTGTGGTATATAGAGGCCTGCAGCCTAGGAAGCTAGCTTCTGTCTTCTGTTTCTGTGCTCTTGTGTTGCTAGAGACCACCTTCATGAAATATTTCTTGTGCTACCACCATGTGTAGTTCTAGTTGTTCAGGACATTTTCCTGAATAAAATTTCTTTCATGTCGAAACAGCTGATTGTATGATGCTCTTAACAACAGATGGTTGTTCATCAACTTGCAAGCAAGGTCAAAGCTATGTGGGCTGCTTTGCCACTTTCTGTGTTTTTGCAATACTTTGCGACCTAGAAGAAGCAGATGCATGATGCAAGGAGGACTTTCTCTGTGTGGAGGGAAGCTGATTTCTATGTCTACTCCAGAAAAACTCACAAAACTTTTGTATTTTATGCAAATGAGAAGTAAAGTTGCTATAATAAAACACAATTTCAGAACAGTCGTTCTTAGAAAATTCTAGAATTATGGGCCTAATTGGCAAGTACCTGTAACAGTGCCAGCTTTTAAAAGAAGGAATCGTATTCATCCTATTAATGGAAAGGCTATTTAAGTATATTGGATCCTGTAGGAGTTTTAGCTTTGGATCTCTGCCAGTGCAACGGTGGAGAAGAACTGCTACTTTTAAAGTTTTGTTTGTGTGTTTCTAGCATTACCGCAGGAGAAACAATCTATCTTCTGGCAGCTTGAAGACTTTGGATAGGAAATAGAGCTTGAAAATGTCACCTCTCCTACAGTTGCTAGGGAGTTTATAGGCATCACTTTAAAGTAACAAGCACCACAGTAATCTTTTGAAATTGTAACTTCAGTCGTTTGGCTTAATTTTCCAATTGTACCACATGGGTTATTTCCCTCCCCCTTGCTCAGTCTTCTCAGTGTTTTAAAATAGTAAATTAAAGCAGCTGGATGATGCTGGGCCTGGTAACCTGAGCTGCTGTTCAGCAGTGTCACAGTGCCTGTGGTTCAGGAAATAAATCTGCCTGATGAGATTATCAGTTTAGCTGATAATGATAGGTTTTTGTATTAGATATTCATATTCCACAATTTTTTGTTTAAGACTTTGGAAGAATATTAAGACAGCATAGAATATATTAAATAGGTGAAAAGTGTAGGAAATGGATGAATTTCAAACTGGCATTCAAATCAGGTTTTTTTAAACAAACAGGAATGTTTCTAATGAAATAAACAGATTACTGTGCCCTTCTTTGTAGCAATTTGTAAGAAAGAATATTGGGTCTGAGGTATTCAGTGGGAGTCTAAGGGTAAAAAATAATAGTGATAAATAAGAAGAATAAAATCAAACAGTCCTGGACTGTTTTAGAAATGGAAAAGGGTTGGGGGGAAAGGAGAAGGAGAAATTTGAATGTCTGCATTTGCATTACATGTAAATGTTTGTATGTTACAAAATAAAGGATTCTGTTCTGTCCTCAGAAATGGTATCTGAAAACAGCATGACTGTTGTAGAAATGGAACGTGAATGCTCAGTGTTGTCCTTGTGTGTAACAGAAAGGCAGGCAGGTCTGATAGGTGCTGACATTGGGCCAATAACTAGGAGAAAATAGGAACAAGTCTGGACATCTTGACAGCAGATGTAAATGGGAGCAATATGAAGCTCTGAAGCATGTAGTTCTTGTGCTTCTGTCTTCTGAGCGCTGCTGCAGTTTGTTGTAATGACTGTTCTTTCTCCTGCCCAATTGGAATCATGTATTTTTTGTTTACCTACTGTTCTTTGCAGCTTGTTTTCCTTCTAAATACTGAGTTGGGATTTCTGCTCTTACTGCTTCTATGAGGTTTTCTTAATGTACAGTTTCGGAAAGCTGCTGTAGGAGTGTGCTGTCAAAGTCACACAGCTTCAATAAGGTTCTGCTCGAGTTTATCAATGATTTTTGTCAATAATGATTTTGGGCACTGTTTGTATTGAAAAAATCATCTAAATGGGGATCCTGTTAAGATAGTCCTTGTGTAGGTAACTAAAAAAGCATTGGAAATGCAGACCAATGGGAGGGATTTTTGAAGTCGAATAATGGTGGAAGGAAAAGTCTGCAGCTAAGTAAGCACACCCAGTACTTGGACAGGGCTGAAAATACAACATCCATGGGTATACCGTAAGGAGATGACAAGAAAGCATGTCCCCAGTGTAAGAAAGTTACTCATGAATCTGTAGAACCCTCAGGCCTGTATCAAATACAGGGGAATTAAAGGCAATTGCAGTGTTGGCTGACAGTTCCCACCATGGAATGATGGATACTATTCCAGTGCCCAATCTTTGATATTGCTGCAATGGCATTTCAAGCAAATATCAGTAATTATTTTATTGTGCTTCACTGGTCTTGCAAGAAAGAGGAAATGCGAAGGGTGAAGAAGATACACAGGTCTGTATTGGATGTGGACTTCTGTATATATTGAGTTAGAATAGGAGGGATTTAAGCTGTGGAGTTCTGGCAAAATTATTGGAATAATTAAGTTATTAGGATTGTATTTTACTGAATTTGCAGAATCAATACTTCTGTGAGATTTCTGTGCACTTTGAGGTGGGTAGGACAGCAAAGAAAAAACCTTTTTCTACCCACAACGAACTTCACTCATGAAAGTTGGAAGTTTGGCTTAAACACATATTTGTTGTTCCAGAGTATTATTTTTAATAATGAGTCAGAGTGCCCCCCGTTCCTCTGCATTCTCTCTAATATTTCTGTCACTTCTAGCAAACATTAAGTACGAAATTGCATACTTAGGAAGGGAAAAAAAAAAAGACTGAGTAAGGAGGAACATTTGTGTTTGGGTGACTTTCAAGTGCATTTGCCTCCTTCAGCAAGCACTGTCGTGATCAAGCAGATGATGCAAACTGCTGCAGACTGAGCACAAGATGAAATGACTCCACTTCAGCTTTTGTAATTAGCATTAAAAAGGAAATATTCAGCTGTTAGCTGATGGTTGTTGTTTTTTTTTTTATGGCAATGTTGTGTATTGAAGAAGAGAACCCAAACTCTCTGAAGCGTTTAGTGAGGTTTTTTTTGTAAGATTCCTGGAACACATTTGCTTTCTTTTTCTCTTTTTACTAAATACTATTTAATACATTTGTAAATAGATTATTTACAAATGCAGAATCTCCATGCAGTTTATGATGTAGACGTTTTTGCATTTCATTTTACAGATGATGCTGCAGTTTTTAACTGATAGCAGTGCTACCTTTATCTTTCCAAATTTGACAGGAAATCAGAAGTTTAAGTCAAAGTTTATTTACATAGATTATGGTTATAATCAGTGCACATTATTGTAAATACTTCACCAACAGTCATTTCCTTAGTAACGTGAGTTCTGCTAATGTGAAATATTCCAATGTGCAGTATATAAGGGCTTATCAACTTTTTTTTTGCTGTAAGTGGCTGAGATTGTATAATGTAATACCACGCTTACGTTACAACTTCAGATATGCAGGATGCTTTTTTCTATATGCTTTTTGCACTGTGGGTAGCTGTTACATATAATGGAGTATATTTACTGTTTCAGCTTTAAAATGTGTTACATCTTAATTTAATATTTTCAAGTTTTTGTTCTTTTTTCTTTAACACTTCATAAACTTCAATGTTATCCCCTTCTTTTTTTTTTCTTTCTAAACTTTGTAATCCTAGTTATCTCTCCACGTGAAGGTCTCTCCATCCATGTACAATTATTTTTGTGGCCTGTTTCTGAATTCCTTCAATTTCTTCTATAAATTTTAAAATAGCGAAAGTACCTTTGATTAATATACCAGCAGTATGGCATTGCTGTGGGCTTTTTCTATCATTGTCTTATAAATATGCAAAAATTCTATTTTGACTGCTCTTTTCCATTTTTAGTATCATTTTTAGTGAAGACTTTATCTTACTCATTAAATTCAGATTCCTGACATTTATGTTTAAAATAATCCATTCTGTTCTTTTTCATGTTGTGTGTTATGCGTCCATCACTGAGATCACAGCACCTGTTGAAGTCCTTTCCACATTCTGTACATTCAGTTTCATTCTGATTAGTTTGAGATGATAGGTGGTTTCTGAAAATGATTACATCTTGTTACTCGTTTCCAATTTCCAGAATATAAATGAACTTTTTGCTTCCCCTTTCTAAAGAAAGAATCCCTCAGCATACAAAAATGCATTTTATTTTCTGTCTACTTTGAAAGTTGGTTATTGGTTTATTCTGGTTGCTTAGTGTTCTGCAGAAGTACTTTTCCATTTCTGGATGAGATAGTGACTGAGTTGGGTTCTAACCTCTCTCTCCACCCCTCTAAAAATAATAAATATAGTTTTTAAAAGCATTGCCTCAAAAAAAAAAGAAACAAAATCCAATCAATACAATTGTTTTAGAAGTGAATCCCCAAAGAAGGGTACAAAAGCAGCACCCAATAATGAGGAAGTGACTTTCTAACCATGCAGATCCAGGTGACCCACTAAATGAAGCCAGAATGCTCCCTTCGTTTAACACTAAGTAGGAAAGTTTTTGTTTACTTTGTTCTATGTAAACTAATGCATTCCCTGTGAGGAATGCCTTTTTTTTTTTCTTCCCCTATTGCATGACTCTATCTTAGTACCTAGTACTGATATATGCATGCTAATAGTGTATGTATTTCTGTAGGCTTATACCCACCTATATTCATACATATATATATATGGCTTGTGTTTCTTCTCCACCTTTCATTAAATAGACTTTTTTCCCAATATTCTGGGAAAAATTCCCTGTTCCTAGCAAACTCATCACTGACAAAAGTATGTCCAATTATACGTGCAGCCTATATATTTTGCTTTGACAGGTGAACAAATTCTAGGTAAGTTTTTATTTTGCTTTCATGTAAGCTAGGACTGAGGATGAATAGGAGTTCTTGTCTTGTCTGGTGATTTTGCTTGATAGTAATGAAACCTTATTTTGAACTTGTTTTTTAATAACGCTCTTATTTTCTCTTTGTTTAACTGAAGCTGATTCAACAGGTACTCACTCTCTATATACAACGTACAAGGACTATGAAATCATGTTCCATGTTTCTACTATGTTGCCATATACTCCAAACAACAAACAGCAGGTAAGATGATCTGAGACTGCTTACAGTTAATTTTTCCTGTCTCAAAAGTAGGTGAAGCAATGAATAATTATGACAGATGTTATTTGTTACTAGCAAAGAGAACACTGGCCATCTGCATCACAAAGATGAGCAAGGCAGGTTATTGTAGGTACACTGCAGGTGTCTAGCTGGATTTTTCTCTGTAAGACTGTTTTCTGTCTTATTATCTATTATTTGGTAAAACTTTAAATGAAAATATGTGTTATAATGTCAGTAGTGCATTTGTATTACATATGTGCATACATGACAGTTTTCAGCCTTGTTCAACAAGGTCAGTCATACTTTGATTCAACTAACAGTAATGTGTACAGAATCAGAGGTGACAAGTGGGAACCCAGAACACTGTGCAGCCACTTGAAAGATATTTTTGTATGTTTTAATATACTGAAGAAGTTTGTAGGCTGTCCTGTTTTGTTATTTTGAAGTTCCTGGTCTTTAAAAGGAAAGAAAAGCTAATCAATTAAGGTGACTGATAAAAGCAGCCAAAAAAACCCCAAAAAACAAAAACGTTTCTTCCATGCTTTCCTTGGACTACTGCAGAGTTTAATTTGAGGCTATCATATTATTTTTGGAGAGAAATAGTGACGGTGTCCTTTATCTCAGAGAAAAGCCAAAGACCAGTGGGGATCCCATCACACCTTTTTCAGGAACTGAGCTGTTAATCTAAGTGTCCTGTGTGCACATGAATTCCCTTTCTGATACAATTGAATGAAGTTCATTGCATTTTTCTTGAGTCCTAGACCATCTTGTTGACTGTGATGTGTATCCATTTTATTCTAAAGACTCAGTTTGCATTTCTGCAAATAAAATTGACATTTCCTTTAATAATAAAAAAAAACCACAGCGTTCTTTGTAGCTTCTTTTTATAGAGTAAATACTATGCTATAATTTACCTTTCTTATTTACTGTAGTCTTAGATTTGCTGAATGAATACTGCGTAAGAGAATTGTTATAGACTGTTTTAACAATGATAACAATTTTAACTTGAAATTGAACCTTGCAAAGATGTGTGAAGTGGGAAATGTTTTCCAGCTTCCATGTATTACTGATGGTGAGTCCAATTACATACTAGTAGGTGTTTTTGTTTTTCACGTTTCCATTTAGCTTAAAATTTTCATGTATATATATACATAATCAACCATTTTCTTTTTCAGCTTGAAACATAGAACTGAACAATAGTAATAGGAAAAAAAAAACACTAAAGACTTTAAAAACTGTGAGAAAAGTTTTAATGTGTGCTTCCTTGATTTCTTTTTTTTTTAGCTTCTGAGAAAGCGACATATTGGAAATGATATTGTGACAATAGTTTTCCAGGAGCCTGGAGCACAACCATTCAGCCCAAAGAACATTCGATCTCACTTCCAGCATGTTTTTGTCATTGTGAGAGTGCACGGTCCCTGTACTGACAGTGTTTGTTACAGGTAACTATCACTGGTTTCACTGAAAACATGGAACTGAATGCAGAGGGAGGTGTAACTCCTCTTTTCTCAGTAGGAAAATGTGATGAAAGATTGAGATTGTGGAGGTTTTGGGATATGTGAATTTAAAACGTTGTTTCTTAAAAAGTATGTAGGCACACACAAGTATCTGAAGGAGCCACATTCAGTGAGGAAATGGATGTACTCATTTTACTCACTCTCTAGTCAAGCATTCACAAATGAGTTTAAAATTTAGTTCTCATTTTTCTTCATAGCTGTATTTGAGAAGAATTTTTCCTCTGATCTTTACAAATGCACTTTTTGTTCAGATAATTTAGGCATCTAAACATATATGCCCTTTTTGGAATGCATGCAGTGAGGAAAATATGAATAAGTCTTCAGAAAGAAGCTACATTCTTGGAAATATTTTGTCTGAAATACCCTTGGCTCTTTATTAGTTTCTCTCCAAGAATACTACAATACAGTGTAACCTTACTAAAAGAGAAAATGCTAATTGATAGTGACATATAACAAGGAACTGCAAAGTGAGATTCCTACTTAGTGTAAATTTTGTAACCATATTAAGTGTAGAAATAATGCTTTTGACTTTTTTAAGTTCAGCCAAACTTCCTTTGTTACATCCTGAACTCTTGCTGTATTTTTAAAATCTCAATCTCAGCAAATTCTTATTTATTAACTTAAAATAGGAAATGTCAGAGCAGTGGATTTAGAATAGTCATCTGGAAATGAGGGAGCCTTAAAATTGTTTTTAGTGAAATAGAAATGTGTCACTTCAGTCTATAGAGGAAGAGCTAAGGCAGTTGGGTGCAGTGTCCTTGAGATGATATATTCATGTTTTTCACATAATTATGTTAAGGTTTGAAGGTTTTTCCCTCCCCACAAGGTTGTGGCAATGTTTCTTGAAGCAGCAGTACTAGAAGCAATGCTGAATTTTGTATGTGTGTTACACTTTACTGAAGTAGGCATGTTTATATTGATACTTGCTGTAAGGCAGGTTGCTGACTGTGTATAACTGGACTGACTTCTTTTATCCTGAGATTGTTTCCTGACCCTTTATACTAAAAGACTACAAATTGTGAACCATTTCAGTTAGAATGTTTGAGAGGTTGCTTGGGTTTTAAGTTTGCTTACATCTCTCATTTTGAGTTGCACTTCTGAAGGCGAGCTGCTACTTGGTTTACGTACACATGTTCTTAAATTTTGTCAGATTGATTTTGAGGGAAATTAAATGTAAGAAATCCTAGGAAATCCACAAGGACTATGAATACATTTTCCAGCTGAATTTGTATATGTACAAATACAGACAGATCTGCATTTGCTAGCTGTTTTAAATACCGTGGCTTGTGGTTTCATGTTTTTTCATTATATAGAGCAAGGTAAAGATTTATACTCTTTATACTACAGTAAATTTAAATATCTCAGGACTCTACATCTAGCATAAAGGCTTTCACATCTCTTTCTTTATTTTTTTCAAATGTTTGCAACTGAAAAGGATAGAATCTTACTGATTCCTAGCAATTAATATAATTATTTGAAAACTTCAGCTTTAGTGACACAGATCTGGATTTTAAGGGGAGGAGAGAGATGGGGAAAAAAAATGTGTCAGTATTGATTTTAGAATTGGCTAGGTGTTAAGTGCCAATTTTGTGGTTTTCTTCATCATGTTGGCCTTCAGTCCTGTGCACAGATGAGACTGACAGATGAGATGGATACTGCCAGCACATTATATGTTCTTTGTACTGTCTTTAAAGTCCTTTCAACTTCTTTTCTTTATCCTCTCATCTCGGTACAAACACTTGATTTAGATTTATAGAATTCCATTATGAAAAATTTTTCTAGGAAAGTTTTCAAAGCAACTTTGACCTCTTTTTCAGTGGATTGTTGGGAACAGTCACATTGATCATAATCCTAGACTAAACAGGAAGCAATATAGCATAAAATTGTACTGGAATTTGTGTAAAGAACTGCATAAAAGGAATAAAATCAAGCACTGTTTTTGCCAGTGGTTCTCCCTCCCATGTAAGATAAAGAACATTTCAGAAGCCTGAAATCACTTCAGGATTTCAGTAATTGTGTTTAAGGAGTCAGACAGGTTAGAATAAAGTGTAAAACTAGTGACAGCCAACAGCCAACCTTCCAAGGGAACCATCATATACAATTCTGGTGTATTTCGAAGTGTTTATTTTCCTTATAAAAACTCCATTACCGTGATGTTTTGGCCAAAATTAGTTAATACTTTTTCATGCTTTGACCAGAATATGCTAGATCAGGTTAGAACTGATGGAGTGGTGGTTGTTACAAAGCTGTTGCAGTGATGACCTCTACTTAGGACAGACTACTGAGTGAACGAGCCTTTCAGCAACTTAATTGTCTAAATTAAATGCTGGAGTAATAGAACATGTCAGAAGTTTTTTGGTTATAATAAGAAGGAGCAAGAATCTGAACTATAGTACCAGACTGGTTATTTTATCTTTCCCCTCAAGAAGTGCAGGATTTTGCATTTTAAGTTCTCTTTAAGCTGAGATACTGAGGATGGCTCAAAAAATTCCTAGATGCAGAAATATTTGGCCTTCTGTTTATACGCGAAGGAAGATGTGGTCTGCAAACTGGCAAGATTAAAATGTAAATAAGGGTATATTACTGGGAAATTAAGAAAAAACTTTCAGGGGTTGTGGAAAAAGGGAAATATATTTATGTATTCAAAAAGTGCTGAATTCACATACAGTCAAACTCTCTGCTTCTTCCTTATTTTCATATTTCTTTTAGTGTTGCTGTGACAAGATCCAGAGATGTACCATCCTTTGGACCACCTATTCCAAAAGGCGTCACGTTTCCTAAATCAAACGTGTTCAGGGACTTCTTACTAGCCAAAGTCATTAATGCAGAGAATGCTGCTCATAAATCAGAAAAGTTTCGTGCAATGGCCACCAGGACCCGTCAAGAATACTTGAAAGACCTGGCAGAGAAGAATGTCACCAACACACCTATTGACCCTTCTGGCAAATTCCCCTTCATCTCGCTTGCTTCAAAAAAGAAAGAAAAGTCCAAGCCTTACCCAGGAGCAGAGATCTATAGTTCTGGTGCTATCGTGTGGAGTGTCCATGCAAAAGACTACAGCAAGGGTATGGAAATAGACTGTCTCCTAGGTGTCTCTAACGAGTTTGTAGTCCTCATTGAACAGGACACAAAAAGTGTGGTGTTTAATTGCTCCTGTCGAGATGTAATAGGTTGGACTTCAACAGACACAAATATAAAAATATTCTATGAGAGAGGTGAATGCGTTTCATTGGAGAGCTTCATCAGCAACATTGATGACATCAAAGAGATCGTCAAAAGGCTGGAGGTTAGAATGTGTTCTCTTGTTTGCTTCCTCTTTCCTTTCTCATCTCCCCCTACCACGAAGGCTTCAGAGTTGCATCAGTGTTTGGGATGCCTGAAGCTGTCCTATTTGCTAATTGTTAAATCTACACAGACTTTCCTGCTTTTATTTCTCAAAATCCCTTACTGATCTGATATTATTTTATCAGCCAACGTTAACTGGCTCTGTCAATTGTCTCTGTATTTTAAAAACAAAATAAAACAAAACAAAAAACAACAGGGCCTTCACATGCATAAATTGATCCTGCACAATAGATACTGATGTCATCATTTTTCTTTTGTAGGCTTTTCCTTATTTTCTCCGGCTTATAAACTTGTTGAAACTTGTTTCAAATGAATCTAATATATTTGTCTTATTAATGTGCTAGCAGGGTGCAGTCCCAACTCATATTGCAAGCTTAAGATATTCTCTCAATATGATATGATATGATAACATAAAAACACAGTGAATCATGGTATGCAGGACTGCAACAGGGTAGCAGGCTGGTGGAGTATGCTCATTTTTTATCCAATTAAGTCATGAAAGAATGCACTATATTTTACTATCTTTCCTTTAATTTCACAACTTAGCTGTTTAGTGACCAGGAAAAAGGAAAAAACATGTCCTGTTAAATTATTCTTAACTGTATTTGTGTTCATGGTAGACAGACAAGTTGGCATGGATTACAGTTTACTGTGTCTAGTAGCTTATGCCACTACATTATTATTCTGTTGGAAGGAAACTTGCAGTTTACTAAAACAGCTGGAAATCATAGAATCATAGAATAGCCTGGGTTGAAAAGGACCATAGTGATCATCGAGCTATGAGCACGGTTGCCAACAATTAGACCAGGCTGCCCAGAGCCACATCCAGGTTGGCCTTGAATGCCTCCAAGGAAGGAGCATCCACAACCACCTTGGGCAACCTTTTCTATTGTGCCACCAACCTTTGTGTGAAAAACTACCTCCTAATATCTAACATAACCTTCCCCCTCCACCCCCCCGTCTCAGTTGAAGACCATTCCCCCTTGTCCTATCATGTATAGCATGGTTGATTAGTTACCAAAATGTATAAGATAAAATAGACACACTTGTCTAAATCCATGTTTTATCTGTTGCAATCTGCTTTGTTTTTTTTTTTCCTAAAATTCCTGTGGTTTTGACAAAAACTTCAAGGCAAAACATGGATTACCAGACTCTACTGAAAATACCAGTTCGAGTGATGAGATCATTTCACTTGATCGTGTACCCAGGACTTAGATATATATTTTCCCCTATTGTATCCTGTTAGTGTCCTAATCATTAAACTTCCTGTTTCAATCCACAGCTCATGACTAAGGGATGTGAAACAGTGGAGATGACTCTGCGTAGGAATGGTCTGGGTCAGCTTGGCTTCCATGTAAACTATGAAGGCATCGTGGCAGATGTTGAGCCCTACGGATATGCGTGGCAGGCAGGACTGCGACAGGGTAGCAGGCTGGTGGAAATTTGTAAGGTGGCTGTAGCCACTCTGAGCCATGAGCAAATGATTGATCTTCTGAGGACATCGGTAACGGTGAAGGTTGTCATTGTCCCTCCCTATGAGGACTGCACGCCACGCAGGTACTGTGTGATAACCGCCTTCAGTCAGAAATTACATTTTGATTTGGGGGATGGTGAGGGTGGGGGAAATGTTGGAGAATAAGTGTTAACCTTCAGAAACCTCTGCATGGTTATAAGACAGCATCCAGAGTTCTAAGGTGAAAGAAAAGCGAATGAAAATATCTAATATTCTGGGCCCTGCAAAATATTTATTATATGCTGCTGCTTAATAAAATGTCAAAATAAGCTTACGTATCCTTTAAGCTATATTGATCTGGAAATCAAGCAACATATAGAGAACTGTGCATTTATATGCATCAAAAATGTACATTTCAGTGTCTGTGGATGTAGTTCTGGAAAGCTATGAATAGACATATAGTTTTTTCCTTTAATGAATAAGTTAGGTCCTAGAGTCTATCAAATCTGTGGATCTGAGCAGAGAAATTCCTCTAAATTGCAATTTTTTTCACTCCATAGAAGATCTTGCTGCATCTCTCTAACTTCCAATTCTTGTTAATCTTGAGGCTTGTATTTTTGCTCTTACAGGTTTTAAATGTAGTTTAGTCAGAAATAAACATTAACACATGCTTTTATTCCTGAAATGTATATTATCTGCATTTTTCCAGAACTCATACTATCTAAAGTTGTTTTTTTTTTTAATTTTTTACTGGTCCCCTGAACTCTTAAATTGTAGTTTCAACCACATTCCCAGTGTCTTGTGTTAATTTCTTGTAAATGCTATGTGATTAAAATGGGATAATCTTTGATGGACTAAGTTTGCCCAGTGGCTAGCTTTAGATTTGTTAGGTTTACCAAGAAAAATGTGTACAGTGACACAAGATCAATATGTTTCTTGCAGTCAGTAGGTTTTGCACTGTTGTGTTCTAATCAGTTAATGCCTTTATAGGGATGGATCTTAAATCTTTTTATAATTAGGAACATTAGAACTAAACTTAAATGTGCATTTATTACATTAATATGAAAATACATCTCTAAGCAAAGACATTTATATAAACAGTAGAAGAATTCATATTTGTTTTCACTGCGAGACATTCTAAACCCTGTTGTAACTGGTAGCAAACAGGAAAGAAGTTTTATTTGTCCCCTAGTTGTCAATGGAAAATTGAATACGTCAGGGATTAAAATGCACAGTGGCATAAGGTCACCCATGAGGTATTTGGAAAGCTTTTGTACAGTATTTAGTAGCCCAGGCAAATGGAACGTTCAGCTGTAATCATAGCAAAAGGATTAGAGCAGAAAAATCTGTGTGGAAAGCCCAGATCCTATTATTTCTGAACTAAATTAAGTGCAGCCAAAAGCAGGCTTAGCATTCATGTATCCATATGCACAGCAGGAAGAGAAATTACTGCACTTTTAGAAACACTGTTCTCAGCAGTCGTGGGTTTTGTTTTCTTGCATGACCGAGTGTTCATAGTAGTTTATTACCTAATTATAAAATTTTTAAAAGTTATTGTTTATCCTACTTGCTTTATCCAAAATCATTAAGATTTAGGAACTGTGTATTGAATTGGTGGTTATCCTACATGAATCACTGAAGATTTGGCTTAGATCTTTGCACAAAGCATTATCTCTTTGGCAATCAATTTTTCAGAACTTGTATCCTTCATTGTGTCCTCTGGAGATCATTTAGTATTTCTACTACAGTAGCTTATACAGACCATTAGCTAAAATGAATATTGGTATAGTACATTCACATGAGAAGCAATTCCTATCCAAATAAATTGATTGACATAAGTTTGGAGGAAGAGCAGGAATGCAGTTAAGGTGAGCCGACTTGCCAGCAGTCACGTATGCAAGGTTGGTAGCAGATTAAAAAAAAAAAAAAAAAGCCCCACCCACATCATAGAATCATAGAGTTGCACAGGTTGGAAAAGACCTTAAAGATCATCAAGTCCAACCGCAACCTAACCAACTACCCTTTCTAACAACCATCTGCTAAACCCTCCCTGAGCACCACAAATTGTTTTTAAACACATCCAGAGATGGTGACTCAACCACCTCCCTGGGGAGCCTATTCCAGTGCTTAACAACCCTTTCTGTAAAGAAGTGCTTCCTGATATCCAGCCTAAACCTCCCCTGGTACAACTTGAGGTCATTTCCCCTCATCCTGTCACCTGTCACCAGTGAGAAAAGACCAGCCCTGCTCTCTCTGTAATCACCTTTCAGGTGCTGGAATAAGGTACCCTTCAGCCTCCTTTTCCCTAGACTAAGCAGCGCCAGTTCCTTCAGTCTCTCCTCCTAGGGCATATTCTCCGAGCCCTTCACAAGCTTTGTTGCCCTTCTTTGGACCTGCTTCAGCATCTCAATGTCCTTTCTGTACTGAGGTGCCCAAAACTGAACACAGTACTCATGGTGAGGCCTCACCAGTGCTGAGTACAGGGGCAGGGTGACTTCCTAGTCCTGCTCACCACACCATTTCTGATACAAGCTAGGATGCCATTGGCCTTCTTGGCCATCTTGGCCAAGGTCATGTTTATTTTCCAAATCACTCTCCCTGCATCTTACATATGAACTGTGTTAGCTTGTGTCCCATCTTAGTCCAGTTTTTGTGCTGCTCTGTTCATGTTTTATCCTTAGGAAGGAGAGGATGTCTTCTGTTTTGGCATCTACAGTTATTAGCAAGTGTTGTATTTTCTACTATGATAACTTTTGTGCAGTTTCTTTTTTTTTGCTTTTGTAGCACAGTAATCAGATGAGCAGTAGCAAAGCTTGTTAAATACATGTTTATTAAAAGAAGGCTTGCATCTTCTCTTTCTTGTAGTTGGCTCAACTTCTGTCTTCAAAATTTTATCCTTGTAGACAAAATATATTTGTTTTGCTTTCCAGAACAGTGTTTTTTATAGCAACGTTTTGTTTTGTTGTCCTTTTTCTTTTCCAGAAGTTGTTCTGAAAACTACCGTATGCCAGTGATGGAATACAAAGTGAATGAAGGAATGTCATATGAATTCAAATTTCCCTTCAGAAATAATAACAAATGGCAGCGAAATGCAAACAAGGGACAGGGACCTCATGTGGCTCAGGTACCATCCCAAGTTCAAAGTCCAGTGCCATCTAGGATTGGCTCAGGGAAAGGAGAAGGGAAAATGCCACCCCCAGAACGAGCAGCCAACATCCCACGAAGCATCTCTAGTGATGGGCGCCCCCTGGAGAGCCGGAGGTACGTATCTTCTTCACAAGTCGCTTTTTATTGCTGCTCAGAATTCTTCTTGAAAAAAGCACAATAGGTTTATCTAAGCATCTAAGGACTGCTTTCTTTTCTTGTCTGTAATTAGTCAAAAGGCAATATGAATATGAGTGAAACAGCCAAAAGGAAATACGTTTGCTAGGCTTGACTAACGAGAAAAAGAAGTGCTACTGGATTGATAGGATATGTTTCACTGCATTGAGTGATATTCTAAAATTCCTACATTTTTGTTTAATGTTAGAGTGATGTCAGAGTTTTAGATCTAAATTTTCCAGAACCTCTGTGTTTTAAAGAAGTGAATTTAAAATTCATAGCTTGTTTAGAGGCTTGGTGGAATAATCTAAAGCTCCTGAGGCAGAAATAGCATTTAACATTGTTCAGTAAGGAAATACCAACCTGTGCAGAGGGCAAATTTATCAACTGGGACACTTTCAGACTTCTTAGGCTGAAGAATAGATTGTTTTAAATTTGCATTTCTATAGAGGGAATTTTTTGTTTGCTTTTTAAGAAAGAAAACAATTATTTAGAAAGATATCAGACATATCCTGTCACATTTTCAAATGAACTGACATTGTTTTGCTTATCTGTACAAATCTGTTGCATTTCTGCATTTACAAAGAGACTTGTTGAGGGAAATAAGCTCATGGCTCATGTTTTGAATTCCCTGAGAAAAAATAAAGTAGAAATAACATGTAAAAAGTAGAAAATTTAGAGGTGCAATAAAAGAAGGTCAAGCATTTTTTTGAATCAAGAAGAACTGAGGTTAATTAAAAATAAAAATCAAAATCAAAAGATGGTAAAGCCAAGACCAGAGAACTACCAACGTGAAATCATTTGAAACTTGTGTAGGCTAAATATTAACAAGTGGCAATAGTTGGTAAAGACGTTATTTTCTTGCTTAATTTTTCATTGAATACTGTCATACTTCTGCACTTAAACTGATTAGTTTGTATGTCTCATGCTTCCCTATCCTTGTAGCTTTCTTATAAGCTCAGTTGATATGTGCTTAGAACTTGCATCATCAGAAAATTGGCAACTTTGAAATTACTGGTAATATATGTTATATGCCTAGATACTGTGTGTGTGTGTGCATATATGTATGTATTCTTTTAATTTTTCTGGTGAAGTTATTTGTGAGGGAGACTGCAAAAGCCAGTGAGGCATTGGACTTTGTTCTCTCTCTTATGGTATGTTTGGACCAGGATAAAAATTGCATGGCTTTGTGCCATGTTCCCCTTAAAGTTGGAGACAAATAGGTGATGAATTTGAAGGAATGGGAGTAGGTCTGTTTTGTTTTGTTTTTGGTGGGGTGTGGTGTTTGTCTTTTCTTCCTGCCTGTTCAGTGCTGTAGAATCTTACTCTGTAATTATGGGAGGCACAGTAATACCTGGGCAAAGTTTCAGGGAGTGGCAGGACATCAGATACAACTGAACTGCTGGTTTTTTTTCCCAGAAGCATCTGATGCTTCATGGCACTAACCAGAGAGTTTTGTCCAGAATCTTGAGTTGTTGCTTTCTTTCTTTATGTGGAGGAGGGTGAGGCCCTGACTGCTGAGAGGTGTGGTATTATTAACTGTGCTTTTCTTGCACATAAAAATCCTCGTGGACAACACAACACCCCTAAAGCATCCAAGATTTATCCACTCAATGGATGCTTCTAGAAGGGAGTTCTGGCCTGACCAGTGTTTTGCAAAGGGAAGATTGCATTTCCATATATTTTGTACTTGTTTCCAAAAACTGAAACTTTCCATTTCTTTCATTTTCAAAGCATGTTAGCTGTTTTTTTTATTATTATTATTGTTGTTTTTTGTTTTGTTTTGTTTTTTTCCTCCAGACATTCTTTGTTTTTTGTTTTGCTTGTTTTTGCTTCGGAAGGGCTGTAGTGGATTTTTTCATCCTGAAGCATATATTACCAAAGTATCATTTTGTTTGGCAGGGTTGTTTTTTTTTTTTTTTATTTTTTTGGAATGCCAAAAAAATACATTTTATGTCTGCTCTAAACGTGTTAATCTTGGCTGGATCAAGTCTGAATATAACAGCAGCTGCATGAGGTTAATGTGTTGCCAGTTAAAGTGAATAAATATACTGTTACATCATTTGAAAGGAATATGGAATAGGGAGGGAACAAACCAAACAGATTACTTCAATAGGATTACTCTATTTTTCATTTTCTGCACAACAAAAGCATTGCATTTTAGAAAGCTCAAATATTTCCATTGTTATTGTGTAAAATGTCTGAAATGAATCAAGATGAGACTTTCATAGCCCTCTTACTTCAGCGTAGCCCTTTTTGTGTTCCCATTGGCAGTGATCTCCATTAATGCTCAGGGTAGGGCTGGCTCGTTTTGTTTTTTCCAGCAGTCCACTTTGCCTCACTAGTGAGAGTCTAAGCTGAAGTTGTTACCAGCCTACCAGGAAGTAATTTTATTTTTATAAAACACCTTATCATTCTATTGGTTTTCACTTACTTTTGTCAGCCATCTGTCGAGAACCCAGGAGAGAATCAGAGGAGTGTTATAAGTCTTTATTATGCCTCATTAGTAAAGCTGTGCAGATTGCCTCTCTTTCCTTACTACCATTAGGGCTTCACTTTCCAAAGGAAAGTGCTGCCTAACTGTCAATGGGGCTGGAAGTTTACCTGTGAGGACCAAAGTCATTAAGCAGTTTCAGAAATGAAGTACAGCTATGCTCTAGATTTCACTAGCTATCATTTCTGTTTCTTCGGTGCCAAACCCCATGTAAGACTTGCTGATGTCTGACCGATTTTAATGCTTGGTTTTTTTGAAATTGAAGGTGACAAATATGGTGCCTTGTTCCTGCCATTGGCAGCACGTTGTTTATTGACTGCAGGTCAGTCAAATAGAAGCACTGTAGTATTTCTGATTTATCAGGCCTTGCACGTTGAAAGTGTAACTCTTTTTGAATTACCTGCTAGAAATATTTGATGATTGCTGATGATTGCTTCATACAACTAGTTTCTAAATACAGATACTTAGTGAAACAAATTTAGATTTTTGCCTGTTATTTTTGCTTCAGCTCATTTATCTATGTTAAGTATAAGCAGATTATCAGTCCTGCAAACAGGAGGATTTCAGTTTGGTATCACATAAACTTGTTGGCATCATGAAAGACCTGCTTCTGTAAGTGGAAGAGTAACTTACTTGACAGTTCCCTGATGGATGGCAGGTCAGTGTCTAACCTGCAGAGTTCTTTTTGCTTTTACTGAATTGTCTTCATGCACGCAACTCATTTGCACAGACTTAAATTGTCACTATTCCTCATAGTGTTCTGCATCCTTGAATGTAGTCATGAGTGATGTGCATGTTTGTAGTAGCAGGAAAAATAATTAAAGACTGTATATATCTTAATATAAATATCTAATTTTACTGTAATATTAAGATTGAAAGATGTCATAATATATATACAATAAATTCCTTTCACATTAATTAGTCCACATGGGACACTGTGGTCTCTATAGCCCAGAATAAATATCAGATTAAGACATGAAGGAAAGCAGCAACAAACCACATATATGAAGACTACTCCATAAGTAATGCCTCCCACTTTATTATGTTGGCCCTCAGTGTCAGTGGTGGATGTTGGCAGTATGGCAGTAGAGGTTGAACCTTCCCACCAGTATTCCATTATATTTTTTTGCTGTGCTGTGATGGCAGCAGAGGGGCAGTCTGACAGAATGGCATCAGGCATGTAAATGTGTCTGAAGCAAAGGGGTGGAGTTCAGTTTCTCCACATGGAAAAAATGACACCCATTGACTTTCAGTTGTTGAACACTTATGGAGACCAACCAGTGGATGTGAGTGCAGTGAGGCAGCGGGTGATGCATTTCAGCAGAGGGAACAGCAACAGTGCGTCACCTCTGCTGACAGATTTTTACAAGTGCAGCATCCAAGCTCTTGTTCATTGCTGGTGAACATGCACAGCTAATGGTCATGACCATGTCGAAAACATGTGTTTTGTAGCTGAGAACTTGCTCCATCAAGTCGTGTCGTTGTGTTCTTTTGTATCTGTTGTTGCCATCAAAATAGACAGGTGACATTACTTGCAGATCAGCAACTTACATATATTTTTAAGTATACAAGAGATTGGAGAAGATGTAATTTTGGATTTACTTATTTTTTCCCCCCCCTCACTATTTTGAACATTTCATCCAGACTTTATTATGAAGAAAAAAAATATGTGAGAAAAGGTTATGAAATAGTGCTCAGTGGTAATCTCTTCTTAACTTATAAACTGAAATTAGTCTTAACTAAAACCTGACTCAATAAACATTTGAAAAACGTGAAAACAAGTGAGCAAAGCACACTGGGGGATTTGACTGGACCTCATAATGTGATTAAGTGCTTCACTGAATGGAAACTTGAGACTCTGACTTGAAAATACATGACCACGGTCAATATTTCAAACCAAGTAATGAACTGAATTATGGCATGACTGCAGTCAAGCAATGGCCACAAAATTCCACAATAGAGAAATATTGGAACAATGTTCATTAAGAGTGGTTTAATTCTAACTGAGGACTATGGAGTGCATTTTGGGCCTGAAACTTCTTCATTCTTCAAACAGTATTTGTTAATAGTTGGTGGCAGTAACTGTGTAACAGTTTATAGGCTAATGCCTGCAGGCAGATTCTAGCTTAAATGATTCCTATGTCATATAAAAAGCCTAATTTACTGTTGATTAGCTTGTATCAGTAGCTTTTTTCATAATACAAACAAACAAGCCTCCGTACCCATCTCACTGCCCATTGAATGAACGTTTTCTAGCGCATGCATTTCCTTCCATAGTGATTTCAAGTTTTCTTAACATCTCTCAAATTAAAATTCAAATTAAAATGTGTTTTCTAGTGACACTAGGACCTAGAACTGGATATAGCAGTGAAAAAACAGAAGTTTGTTACAATTATTATATCTTCAGCCAAACTCACATTCCACAAATTTGAGAAGTACCACATTGTTTGTGATCAAGAGCTGGTCTCTTGTTTGACAGTGGCCATTAGCAGGGACCAGGGAAAAGCAAAAGAAATATTCTTGTGCTATTGGCATAACTGTAAATAAAGATGACTTTGTACCAGATCCAGCAGTCTCCTGGTTATCTGTAGTTTAAGAAATTCCAGAGTTGGGTGCATCCATATTGTAATTTAACAACTGTAGGTGGTATCTGGGTGCCTTTACAGTTTACAGTTCTCCTGTCCATACTTTTGTCATGAGGAATAATGTTTTGTTTGCTTAATCTAACGTAATTCACATTTGGGCAGACAACAGGCAGAAATGATTAAAAAAGAAACAAACCAAACAAAAAAACATCTGAAGCCTGTTCAGTTTATCTTTGTACAGAACCTATTCTGTACCTCCAGTCACTTTCTTGTCTCCCTTCGTATCTTTCCTTGTACTGCATATTTTCTGAAATGTGATAATCAAAGTGTAGAAAAAGTGTAGAAAAATATTCATGAAGATATGCAGTGTGGTGTGAGAAGGTACAATATGATGGCATAATTGTATTTTGTTTTATCTATCCCTTTCCAGACCTGCTGATGTACTTTCCTCTTTTTTTTTCTTCCCCTTTCTAAGCAGTTTGTTTCCCTTTTTAACCTGAGAGCAGGCAGTCAGTGTTTTTAGAGAAATGTTGCGTGCTTCAGTACGATTAGGACTGTAAAATCAAGTTCTTGGAAAGTAATTGTGCCAGAATTAAGATTTACTGTGCAATTTTATTCAAGCACTTTATGTAACCATACTTTTTGATACTTTCCCTGATTAAATTACAAGATTTTTTTCTTAACAGAGAACATCTGCCTCATTCACTTCACACAGTTGAAGTGAAATTGAAGTGAAGCTCATTAAAGAACAGCTATTTAATATTTTTCCTCTTCATTACTCCATCCTTTATTTACTGGATGCTATTCAAATCCCACTGTAAAGATGCAATTATTAATTCCCCACTAAGCATTACAGTGGTGCCCATTACTGTAGTTTCTGAATGCTTCACACGTATTAATTAAACTGAATTTTCAAAACTTCTGTCTGAAAATAGATTTCTTTGGACCTCTTCAGATTAAGAACAAAGGTAGAGACAGAAATTATGTTCTAATCATTTCTTACGTTCTATTTTGAGCATCTCAAATTTGGAAGTGTGCCCAGCATTGTTAATATTTTATGTATTCAAATTACGGCTTCAAATTAAAGCTTCAGCTGCTTTGCTAAGTTCTCAGCACAGAAGTAAATCAGGCCTCAGAATCAAATACGGCCTTTGGGAAACTTGCAATTAGTGACAATGAATGAAAAATTGTCTTTAACGAATACACCAGTGATCATACAGGACTGCTGTAGCAAGTGTAAAATGAGAATTCAGTTTGTTAAGTCAGCATGGAAGTGCCTCTAATATAATGCCAGCCTTTCCCTTCTGTCAGCCTGCACTTCCTGCATGGCTGTGCAGTTCTTGTAGAAGTTGTTCAAGGACAAAATAAAACTGTATGACTGAGAGGAGACCAGGGTATGATCTTATGATTAAAGAATGACTTAGGCCATAGACAAAAGCATGCTAGGCTAACATTTTTCCTGTGATGTTTATATTACGTACATACGCAAGCTGAAGACTTGAGAAAATTACAGCAAATTAAATTAGTAAAAGCAAGATGGATGCTTTCAATGTCTTTGTCATACTAAACAAGTATATACCCATCCCACTCATTGTTTCCACAAAAGATGGTTTCTCCCCATACACAGCAAAATTCAACTAGTCCTTTCAGGATGAAGTAGGTCTCTTAGAGCTAAATCATGCATGGTCCAATCCCAGTTCAATTGACTGTAATTTGGGTATTTGTATCTTTCTAATGCAGTGGTTGCTTGGCCTACTTTTAAGTTCAGTTATGGAACTCATGCACTTAACCATTTTGGAATTTCTTCTCAAACTTGTCTTTTAAAATAGATAATGGTCTCTTTTAGTTTGCTATAATTATATATAAAAAAAACAAGCATAGAATGTCATAACTACAGGGCCATACTGCTAAGAATATCCTTTTTGTCTTGGGAAGTGATTTTCATCAACAGATTTCAAATCAGCTAAAAAGTCAATTTGAGCAGATTTACTTTCATGTTCTTCTGTCTTATTTGCTTGTTTCATGTAAAAGGAAAGTCTTTCCCTATTGATGTTTTTCAGCAGTGCTTAGAATTTACCAGTAAAATGTATTTCCATTTTAAATAAATAGGATGTCCTTCCTAATTGGCTGTTCCTTGGTGCTGTTCAGATCACATTTATAACAATTTTGTTTGCCCTTGAGGTCTTTCAACTTTGTAAATGAATTATAACTCCATGACACAATTCTGAAATCCTGACATTCCTTCTGAACAGTGCTGTTGCTTCTGGCTAAGGCACAGGGAATAAAGAAAAGGCACAGCTGATTCTGAAGTAAAAGTATAATCATTTTTTCAATAGAAAAAATAATTTCACAGAAATTATTGAAGGGTTTCCTTGCCGTTGATATTAAAGTAAATGTATGTGCTTAATATAGACTTGTGAATGCTATTGAAAGCACATATTTTTGTTGGCCAAAGTAGGTTTTGTTTTGTTTTGTTTTTTTTCTTTATAAAAATGCCTCTGGGAAAATGAATGCACTGCTCCCCAAATTTTCAACTTTTGAACTGTTTACTTTACAATCAAATAATTTCAGAAATGTTGCTTGATAAATGTGAAATAAATTCCTTTTGGTAGACTAGAAGGTAATTAATTGCTTGTACTTGTGATGGCCAGGAGTTGAGTCGTTCATTTCTTGTCTGGGAAAGATTTACTGTTACTTGTTTGTACTTGGGGAAACTGCAGTCAGGAAGTTGGGTTCTTGACTGTCCCATTGCTTTTTCTCCCTTTTTAAGATTTAGTTTGCTGTTTGTTTTTTTTTTTGTTTTTTGTTTTTTTTTTAAATTGTTTCAGTATACATATACTGGAATGTACACACAATAAGCTGCTGGTGTGTCTTTTTAATTTATTTTCAGAAAAGTTTTTGAATTTTAAAAGTACTTACAGTGAGTGTGAGTGTCTGTCACTTGTTTTCAAATGCAGGTTAAGTGAGTAGACTAAGATCTTGTGAATCTCTGGGCCCAGTTGGTGTACTGAGATAGTTGGCTGTGTGTTTCTTTAGAGTTAATAAGCAGTTTTTAAGCAATTTCTAATGTGTAGGTTGCAGGGTTTTTTTTCCAAGTTAGAATGAAGAAAGATTTGTATTCACAGTAAATTTTATTGCTCATGGATGGCATAATTCAGTCATCTTAGCTTGCTGCAGAAGTGCTAAATGACTCCAGTCACCGCTGAGTGGAACAAAAAACTTAATGGCAGCAGTGAATTCAGTTGGGGCTTGGGAAACAAAGCAGAAAATGATCTAGAAAAGACTTCAACTGCAGAACAGGATATACAAGTAAATCGTTATAAGCGTGTAGCTTCCAGCCCAAATGCATTTTAGCCAATTTATTTGCTGCATTGTTTTTCCAACAGACTTCATAGAGCTCAGGTCTGTACTTTCAGTGACCTCTAATATTTTATATGAGAACATTAAGTTATGGAGAGTTTAAATATATTCTTAAATAATATTTCATTTTTAGACCTTTAACTTGAATGTGGACAAGTTTGGCGGCATAGGTGTGTAAGATTGCTACTCTGAGTTTGCATAGACAACTTTAAATTCCAGGCAAGAGTTTGTGCTGAAAAGTAAAAATAGATCACTCTGTTTGGTATTTGGGAGAGGAATGTCATGCTTCGTTATTCCTTACAATCAATCTGCAAAAGCAACTCAAGACTTTAGAAAATGTGATGCTTTCCTAGTGTGTGCTGAGATTTCCTTCCCTTCACACACTTGCCTCTCTTCATTTGCTCCTCTACATCCACCTTCTGTTAGCTGATTTTCCTCAGTTTCCACAAGGAATAGATTTACAGTGACTCTCTGCTGTCTCCCTGGTGCCGTGTTCTTAGCTGCTCTGACAGTTTGCATTAGACAGTCCATCGTGCTTTGCATTACGCTACTGCTGTTTGAATTGCTGATGTGACCGATTCCTCTGCTCTGAACAGGTTGTCTCCTGGTTCTGATGTCTACGTGACAGTTTCATCCATTGCATTAGCACGGTCGCAGCAGTGTCGCAATTCTCCAAGCAACTTATCAACCTCAAGCGAGACTGGCTCTGCTGGGAGCACATACAGACAAAAATCTATGCCAGAGGGGTAGGCACTAGACTTCTTTCATATTCTTTTTTTAGGCAGCCTTTTGTCTCCGTTCCATTTGTTGTAATGCATGTTAAACTGAGGGAGTGCTTACACAGGCTCCTGCCAAATGTTCTTTAAACGCATTAAAGCATGTTTGTACTCAAATATAATTGTCATGCCTGCTGGAAGTCGCATTTTAAAATTCTTTGCTTCCGCCTTTTGCCTTCGTGCCCTAACATCTATCATCTCAATCCACAACAGAGCTCAGGTTGAAAGCTCATAAAGGGACATGTATATCTCTCTAAAAATCTAAATTAAAGCTACTAGTCTGATGTTGCAAATTACTTCCTTTCGCAGATTTAGATTCTGAAAGAAAGTAAATAATAGGTTTGGGGATTTGCAGTCTGTGCTAATAGTTGAAGCAATATAGCGGTGACTCCAAACGTGTAGGCGCAAAGGTGCTGAATAATACATAGCTAGATTTTTTTCTATGTATTCATAGCTGCCTTATTTTACGGCACTCTGATCCAACTTTCCAGAATTCTCCAAACTCTGAAGTGATCCAGTGTCAATGTAAGGAGCAATCTGCAGAGGAAGAAATTATGTCTCTATCATTTTCAGAGAACACTGAAAGAAGCAATAAATCAAGCTTCTCTGAGTAGGGGAAAAAAAATAATTGGTAGTAAGAGAGCTATCTACCATATTCCAAATTATTTCCTGTTGAGAAAAGAAAGGACGAAAGTGCTGATAGTTCACACTGTAAAGCTTTCCTGTGAAATCTTGAGTACATTGCTTGTCATTGTGTGTAATTAATTCTATTTTGCATCTTTTATAAAGTAGAATATCTTTATTTAAAAAAAAAAAATCACATAATTACCAAGATTAAATATCGTTTCTTGGAACTGCTTAGTACAAGCTACTGCTCTTTTTATTTATTTCTTTAAGCACAAGCAACAATCTTTTGCCTGTTTAAGCATCTAGGAAGGAACAATATCCAGTATCAGCCCAGGGAGTGCTTTTCAGGGCATGTATTTGAACAGGTGTTGCTCATTGTTCCAGAGCACTGAAGATTTGTCCTCCAAGTATTCTCCTTCTAGCCTGGTTTTAGTTTTTCAGAGGAAGCTATCTCTTCCCTGTTGACATGTTCATGACAGCCTTTATTTGTGAGACTATTACTGTTCCAGCCTGCTGACATTAGGAGATTTGCTCAAAACCCATTGATCTTTATTTTAAGCAAACGTGCAGAACTCTGTAGCTCAGAAGAGCACTTCAACTTTTTTTCTATGCTGCATCCTTCTGTCTCATTCATTCCAGCAGCAATTGTGTTGTCTTCAATTCTGAAGAGCAGCTTGTACTCTCAGTATGTTGTCTGCTTTTTCCAGCTACGTCATTTGCTCTAAGAATTGTTGCTGCCATACATCCATAGACCATAACTGCTTGAGTAGGAAGGGATTTTCACACACTGTGTTTTCATTTTAAATTGGCCTCATAGCACACCAGCACTGTTCCTCAGCCCTTTTCCTTCTTTCAGGAACTGTGCACATATGTTCACTGCAGCATCTTTGAGCATTTTGCAAGGTGATGCATCCTGGAAACCTTGTATACACAATTTGTTTTTCAAGTTTTAATTTAGTCCAAGTGAACAACAGTTTAATGGAATAATGAAAGAAGTATTTAATAAATGAGCTTTGTTACTTTAAAAAAAAAAAATCTTTTATAAAACTCCAATGATGTGACTTGTCAATTCTGTCCTTAAAGAAATGCACATTGCATCTCATACTGTCCTTGTACACACAAATTGTGTTTACTCAAGACTTCCCAAATCTTATCAACCAGGCTAAAGAGAAAGCACAAAAAAGATCATTAAGAATGAAATTTTCCCATGCTTCAGTAAGCAAAGGAGCATTTGTCACCTTGCTAAGAAATTCATTACAGTTCCTTGTGCATCTTTTCCTGAAATGTGTATGAGACTAAATTCCAGGCAGCCCTGCAGAGGTGTCTGCTATGCCAGATAGAGCTGGTCAGAGAGTAACCCATATATATTGCTAACTAGGGGAGAGATAGTGTCATTCAATTGTTGAGGTGTCAGAGTAAATACTTGGCTGAAGAGGCATCGTGGCATGAAGGTAGTCTTCCTGATGTGAAGCTCCATGTGCTCTCTGGGTATGCCAATCCCTGTGACTTCCCAGTGCAGAAAATCTCATCCACAGACTCTGTGCATGTTTCTTTCTCAATGCGTGATATGATTGATTTTGAACAGTTTGTGAAACTTAAAATGACTGAAAATGTGGGTGTAAATCTAACCTTTGTCAGACATAAGAGTAGTAATTGCTGCCTCTTCTACATTATGGGTCCGTATCCTGACTTACATAGGGATATAAGCCCAAACTTTGATGCCTTCAAGAGTATCCAAATGGGTCTTGATGTATGTACATTTTTTCATATATTCGGCTTGAGCTTACCTGAAGGTATGTACATGTCATAAATGATAGCAAATGTAGTGAAAATACTGAAATAGTGAGTTTCTTCTAAAGACTGTGTATTATAAATGTGTATTTAAGCCATTTCCCTGTTCATTTAGTCTGTCTTGATTTCTGCTTAGTATTCAGGTTCCTCGCTATGTACTGATGGGTTATATATTTAATCAGGATAGTATATGGCACGAAGTTGCACTTCTGATATCCACTTTTAAACAGCTCACTTCATGTCATTCCATTTTTATTTATTCATTTATTAACATATTTTATTTATATTTTTTTATTTATATTTTTTACTACTTTTCAAGTAGTAGAGCAGTGGTTTTAATGAAATAAAGCTAGCAATGTGATATTTTTCTTTACGATGTCCAGCTATTTTTAGAGATAAAGTATACAAAATGAAAAAATAACTCTTCGTATATATGAATGTATAGGCTTTAGGTAAGAGAACCACATATGGAAAGTAAAATATGGATGCAGCACAACTTGGTCAAACTAAGATTTCCTGGATTTGGGGCTTTTTCTTTTATGTACCGATGTCTGGTTACTTCACACTGCCCAGAATGCTTTGCAAGTCTTAGAAGCTTGGAAAGTACCTGAAATCAGTGTTTAAAGTATACCAGCTTTTAAAGTATTGTCTTCAAGGCTTTTTATGCATTTATTGAATTGGCAATAATTCATCGTATTTAATTTAAGTATTTGATTGAGTGAACTTCTAGCTGTAGTGTATGTAGAACTTGGATGGATAAGGAAAAGCTTGACTTACATAATGCAATTTCAGTTTAAAGTGTTTGTATTCACAGGGTAGGTGTCCAGATGTTCTTGACTTTTTTTTTTTTTTTTTCAACAAATCATATACTGGCTATGCCAGGGGAGATGAAAAAAGGGTCCTGTTTGTCTAAAAAAACAATGGAAGGCCCAAGTTCAAATTTTGACATTTTGGAGCTATGCTGGATGTACATACATATTCCAGCAGCTTATCTTTAAAGGTAGGAGTGTGATTATGTTCTTCTGAATTACATAGTCTTTGATGGGTTCTTTTGAGTTCGTGAGTTGGAGAACTTTCAAATGGGATCACAACACTGACTTACTTCTGATGATTTGGCAGATGGCATTTTTGTAATAGAGGTCATGCAGGCAGTCTGTAGCTATTGATGTGAGTAGAAATCAATTTGGGATGTTTTATTTTCTGTTACTATGTCAAGCACTGACAGCTAGAAATAATACTTGATATATGGAATATATTGGTTGGAATTCTTTTCGGTGTTACACTCTGCATGTAGTTTGGGTTGTTTTTTCTTCCTCCAGAGTATGTAAAATGTTTTGTTTTGTTTTTTTAAAGAAGAGAAAAACATTATTCTTGAAGAATTCTTAATGATCGACCTGCTAATTCGGAACCCAGCTATGCAATACAAAATTATAGCTGTAGTTCTTACAGGTGTTGCATATTTGTTCAAAAATCCATCTGACTAACAGGATTTTCAAGTCTCATCAAACTCACTTTTATTTTGCTCTTCATGCTTTCTTTCACAGCAATAGATATGTGTCCTTGTTTTCTGCCTACTAGATTTGGGTTTTGCTAGTGAACTCAAGCTTCTTAATGATCCAAAAACTTTACATGAGAACTCATACCTCCCAGGTTTTGGGAGTCCTTAACCAACTGTCAGCTTTGTAACATCTTACCTAAAATACTTAGCAGTATGATATTGCCCCAAATAAATATGTGTTTGAATCTGTGTGTGCGTCACTCAAGTGCGGCCGTAATATTCTTTTGCTTAGAACCAAAGACAATGGCAGAACTGCCCTAATGAACTTCTGATACTAATTGGTACTAGATTCGGGGTAGCAATTTCTGGTTTAAGGGGATCCATCCTTGAATTCCACTCCCAGTAAATTCACTTCATTCCTCTATGTGACTTTTATGCAAGTTTTCACGTTTTACTTGTGGTCAATTTTTGTAGTAATGTAAGTGCCTTGTCACCTGCCTGTGTAAACAAAAGCCTGTAATATTATTCCTGGATGGTTTGGATCTAGTTTTGACTTGTATATACTGTGTAACCAAATGTTCTTGATGAAAAATGCTCAACAAAATAATGTATACTGTGTATCTTATTAAAGGTACTAAATAGGTCCTGAGCACAACAATTAAATGGAGAAGGAATAGTGCTATGCGTTACTGTGGCCTACAGTTTCACACTGGCTTCTTCTAAGTGCTCTTTTTTCCTGTACGTGAGATCTATGCATATTTAAAATCACTATGTGCTTTGTTTTTGGGATGTTACAACAGGTTTGGAATTAGCCGTAGATCCCCTGCTTCCATTGACAGGCAGAGCACGCAATCAGATACGGGTGGTAGCGGCAAATCCACACCCAGCTGGCAAAGAAGTGAGGATAGTATCGCTGACCAGATGGGTAGGTAATTAATTCTTTACAGTGAGCAAGTCGTGCTAACCACAAGGTGACTTTGGCAGTATTTCTCTTTGTGCAGAGGGATAACCCTCTTAAGCACTGTGTCTTTGGAAGTTTAACCTTGTTCATCAGGATGAATAATTAGATGTTGAGCATAGACTAGCTTCTGCAGTCTGTGTCCTTGAGACCTATGAATATCACCTGAGGAAGAACTCATTTCAGTTCTGTATTTGGCTGTGGGACTAGACCTACCTTAATGCTTTTACCTTGAAACACTGTGTCCTTTTAGAAGTGGTTGGGTAAGCGCACTTATTAATTTGCCTTGCTCTTAAGGACTTGGTTGACCTCACCTGCTCTCCTGAGTGACTTAACTTAGTTTAATTTTTGCTTAGGTTGTCTAAAGTGCTTGTGATACTCCCTTTCAAATGGTGCTATATAAATGCAAATTGATTGTTTGATCATTGAAGCTGTAAAAATACCATGTACAAAATGGGAAAAAAAAATGCAATTAAGTCTAAATAGTTGGGTAAATCTATAGCTTGGTAATCACCTTCCACCAGTGTATACATTTTCATTGCACTTGGCAATTAAACTGTCAGTTGAGAGAACGTATTAACTATACGAAACAGCTGGGTACTGAGGATTTGCATTGTTAAGCCTTCATTTGGAGTTTCTGCACATAGACCTTTTCCCTACAGCAGTGCCTTAGCTTGCATGGATACCAATGAGGTTGACACCAGTGGAATTGTGCGATCTTCAAAAAGCATTGATCCAACATGACGAACGTGGTCAAAATTTCTAGACGGTTTTTTTTTTTCTAACTTTATTTTTACCATAAGTTAAACAATTCCATACTTTTTTCCATCCTTGTATATACAGATGATTGTGCTGCATCACAGCTCTTTCTTTGTTTTATGTAAGTCAAGTTGTGATGAAAACAGAATAAAGTTCAGCAAATTTAGCAGTACTTTAGTAAGAGAAATGTGATCTTCATGTTCTGGAGATGCACTTTGTTCACATACCTTCACAACATCAGTGAGCTATTCCTTGTTATTGAAACCATCTGTCAGTCCCTCCCTCACAACTCCCCCCATACTTCTCACTAAAAAGCTGTGATTATACCGATCTGCAGTTCTCATTTTGACAGAACAATTTTTAATCGCATATGTTTTGATACTGTTGTGATGGTAACGACACATGTAAAACCGATTCTTTTCTCAGCATTACTTTTGCAGACCAGCAGTTGTGTGTTGATGCTGGCACTGAGAAGAGCTGCCAGCAAGATCTGTTCTAAAATGTCAGGAGTCACCATATTAGCAAAATAAATAAGTAAGGCCAGAAAGAGTAGGAAAAATTGTGTGGTAGATGAAATGGCTCCGACATTTGGCAGAGGCTGAGAAATGTGTGCTGACGTATAATCCCTGCGTTTTATCTCTTGTGAATTGTCCTGCGTTCATAGAGTGCCAGTTGGAAACCACATCTCCGACTGCAGACTTTATTGCCATTCTGAATCTAGGTGAAAGTTTGGTTTAATGCCAAATAAGCACATTTCCACTTGGGATAATCTATATCAGGTTAAATAGGGCATTAAGTGCAGTGAATTCACACTCACTCTTTCCTGCCCACTCTTAGCTACAGAAAATCTGTGTTCTTTGTGCACCAAGACTGCTCATTACTACTTGCCAGAGGAAATCAAGTTCTTTTTTTAAAATAGTAATTTTAAAAGCTAGTTATATTGCAGATCAAGATGAAGAAACCATAGCTGTACTGAGAAAGCTTTAAAGAACTGCTAGTAACAATGGCTGTTGTTAAACATATACTCTATTTAATGTGATATTCCTAGAAATGCAAAGTATTGCATAAGCACAGGACTAGAATATCTATATAAAAAGCTAAAAATAAGATTATTTTGAATTGCTGTTCTTGGGCTCTGAGAAAGCAGTTACAGGGCCTAAAGGGTCATCTGAACATCTTCTAGACCCCCATAATTATCTCCTAAGAAAAAAAAATAAGCCTAATTGGCAAAGGGTACTTCTGAAACTGTCTATATAAGTTGAGTAGTTTGATTTCAGTGCATTTTTTCCTAGGTTAGTAAGAATTCAATTCTTTTGAACATCTGCGCAGTTTGCACATTCACAGCCATCAATTTTTACAGGAATATTGTGATTTCAACAAATTTTGCTATTTCTGCAGCTAGAAAATATTTACTTAGTTCACCTTAACTTTGACAGGAAATTTGTAGTAGTTCTGTTGGAGAAAAACATATGAATTTCAGCAGTCACTTTAGACTTTTGCTGTTGTCCTGCCTTGCATAGAGTAATACCATGTAAAGAAATGCAATCTTCATAATTTTCTTCTAATCCTATCCTCAGGCAACATGCATAATGATGTACAATGCCAATACACTGTGAATATGAATATCTTCTGTTTTAATATTCTGAAATATTGCTATTGGGCAAGGAGAGTGTGGCACTGCTCAAGTTGTTTTAGAAGATAGCCAAGTTTTTGCATTTTTTCATGAAGTCTTGCTGATTTATGCTAGGCAAAAATGGGCCCTCGGTTTCTTGCCCGTGCTTTGTCTCTTGTATAGTTTTTATGTGGAATGAATTTCACTTTGGTTTTCAAAGTCTTTAGCTAATGGTAGCAGTGGGAAAAATTGCACTGTGAAATCAGAGTGCATGTTTTCTTATTTCTTGTGCTGCATAGGCTTTTCAGTACATTGTTGTATGCTGTATTGCAGAACCAACATGTCATCTGCCAGCAGTATCAAAAGTACTGCCATCCTTCAGAGAGAGTCCCAGTGGAAGACTGATGAGGCAGGATCCTGTGGTTCACTTATCTCCAAATAAGCAGGGTCATGTAAGTTATTCTGAAAAAGGGATTATTTAATATTTTGCTCGTTTCAAAAGCTCTTCATACCAAGTATATTGTTCAAAACTATATTTAGAATGTCAGTTGAAGACGAATGGAAAAGAAAAAGAAATCCTCAAGCCCTGATTTCTGTTAAACTTTGGAGGAAGCGATGAAGCAGATGTTACTTCCTGAACCTCACAGAAACTGCCCAGGGCATACTAAAATATTTATTAGTTAATAAAGTTTTGTTGACAGATGAACAGCACTTTTTTGTCTGTTATCTTGTGATAAGGAGAGGATTTATGGGAGTTTACAAAGCTATTCCTAGGCTTCGCATGGGAGACATGAAGTTGACAAATACATGGTGTGTTGCAAAATTCAGAAAGCTGCTTCTATGAAACGGACTACAAGTCTTGCTTTTCTTTAAATTTCCTTCACTTTCCTCATCTGCTGTAACTATTAATTCCTTTCCATAATCAATCTTGCACACTGTTGAAAGAGTTCTTTTGAAAGGCCCACTAGAATCTGCCTGAGAAGTCTCCTATTTATATTTAATTTCTAAATGGCAAATTCTACCTTTCTGCTTCAATAGTTAAGTGTGCGCTTTGTTTTGGAGACTGGCACTTCCTGATTTATATACATAAAGACAGATTAACTGCAGTAATATTCATGAATTAGGAATATCTTGAAAATTAAGTCCCTAGAACCAAAGAAAGAAAATACTCTGTAATCTGCTGTTTGTTATGCCAGATGATCATCTTTATGATCAGCTAAAATACAGAGTTGTGCTGACTGATTACACTCAAACTAGGAATTGCATTTATTTAGATCTTTCGTTAGTTCTTATTATTTACTTCTGCCTACCAGCATTCATCTTTGAATGCAATTTGCAGTGCTTTCTTTTAGATTATTAATTCAGAACAACATGCCCTCATTATTTTAAAACAAACAAAACACCTGTCTTCCTATTCTTAGGAGTTTTTGTATTTAGATTGACTTGTTTTCTGCGTGATTCATTTGACCACATAATAATGTGATAGCTACCTCATTAGCTTGTGTGCAAAATATAACACTGGATTTACTGATGCTTGCATTCTTCTCGTTTAGTCTTTGTTATTGTAAATCTTTATTATGTAGACAGATGGATGAAGGGAGTGATACAGTTACTAATGAAGAGCAGTAACATTAATTGGAGATAACTAGATCAACTTAATATTCTTCCTGTTTTTCTGTCAGTTCTTGATGTATTATAATAAGCAATGTGGATACTGAGATTTCCTCCTCTGGTTATCAATCCATTCTCTTTCTTCCCTCTTTTCCAGTGAGAGTAGAAACAGTATCTAATCTTTGATGTTCTATATGCCCATTTCTCTTTGGTAAAATTCTGCAAGTAGGCAAAATAGAAAGGGTGGTTCTAAATGTCCTTTCTGTCTCTTCTGTTATTTCGGGGCCATCTCGTCACCAAATAAGTCCATTTCATAATGGAAAAACAAGTTTTTCAGTCTGGTTGTTTAGATGATCAGAACTTCGATGTGTTCTTTGAATGGGAAATAAAACTAAGAAATAGAGAGGAATATAAATACTTGAAAGGTGAGCTACTAAGAAGATATGAGTATAGCAAGAAATTCCTTCTGTAGTGGGATATTCCGCTGATGCCCACTATGGAACTGTGGACATCATTGGAATTCACTTTTTTCATAACAGTTGGCTGTAACCAAGAGCAGAACCCACAACCCAGCCAGAAAGTGCCATGTCCAGATGGGGCAATTTCAAGTCATTGAACCAAAGCTGCTTTTCTTGCAGTTCTGCCTTTTGGAAAACAACTTACAAATAGTTAAATGGCATTTCAGTAGTCCTTTGCAAAGGATGGTCCTGCTGAGAAGGAAGTAAACCTACCTACTGCAAAGGGATTGGAAGAGCAATAGTTGTTTTTCCCTGTCTTAGTTTTTTGTTATGCAATTGTATTGTTGAAATAATGTGGATTATCTATCATGTTCTAAAACATTAGACTGTAAAAATTAGAATATCTTTAATTACAGTAGTTACAAAACAAATCAAAGTGTACACAGCTTTGTCAGTTTCGTTGGTTGGGCCTGAGTAGAATTATACTTGAAAAAAAAACAATGTGAAGTATTTTATGACAAAATTATGAACTACTCCGTTTTTCCCTGCATGGCTGAAACATGGCTTCCACATCCCTGTGAAAGCATCTTATGTGCTCTGAGAACAGAGCAATAGTCACTGGGTTAGAATGAGTTTCCAGAGCTCTAGAGTCTCCTGATTGTATCTATCCAGTGCCTGAAGGCAGAGAAATTTCTACTGTACAGTGGGAACTTTAACCCTTTACTACTCTTCTTCCATTGCCATAATTATGAAGTAAACCTACATATTTGGGATTTTTTTTACTGTTGTTTCTTCTGTAGTCTGACAGCCACTACTCCAGCCATTCCAGCAGCAATACTCTCTCCAGCAATGCCTCCAGTGCTCACAGTGATGAGAAGTGGTATGACAGTGGAGAGCGCACTGAGTCAGAGCTGAACAGCTACAACTATCTTCAGGGGACTTCGGCTGATAGCGGCATAGATACCACTTCCTATGGACCTAGCCATGGCAGCACGGCTTCTCTGGGAGCAGCAACATCTCCCCGAACAGGGCTAACAAAGGAAAAAGTGACACCACTGTGGCACAGCTCCAGTGAAGTGGTCTCCATTGCAGACAGGACATTGGAAAAAGAGAGCCACATTGACCGAAAAGCTGAGTCTTCACTGAGTCTGGATATTCACAGCAAGAGTCAACCAGCCTCCAGTCCTCTAACAAGGGAGAACAGTGCTTATAGTCTTAGTGATGCTGTTTCACATACAAGGTAATGTTCACTGCTTATGTGATTGACACTTCCACACTCATTTTCATGTTCTCGTTCTCTAGCCTGATAAAAGTGAGCAGCAGTTGTTTAAGTTGAAGCTTCTATTTGACCAGTCTGTTGACCAGAGTTTTGAGAGATCTTACTGTGCAGAACGTTTATAAATTAAGACATTTTTAGTCTTTGTGTCTGCTGCTATATCTAACACTAATTTCTTTGACAACATATTCCATACTACTGCTATTAAACAAGACAGATGAGTGCCTGATGTGTTTGTACGAAATATTTTGCGAGATCTGCAGTTGGCATACAAATTAGATCAGTACCTTTTAGTAATGCACAATTTATTCTGAATTTCTTTTTTTTCAGTCTTGCAAGTCTGTGTTTCAGATGTCTTCTGCTTTTTTTTTTTTTTTTTAAATTTTTTGTTTAGGATTCTGCTTATAGTCATTATGATCAGTACTGAGAGCAAGTTGCTTGAGAGTGCTAGCATGTAGATTTTAATCTCATTCTGAAGCAAGCTGCGGGTGTGGCACGTTGCTGTCATATCCCCTCTTTCCATTAGTTTTGCAATTTTTAAAATTGGATACACCAAGTATGGGTATAAAGCACCCAAACATCTTAGATGCAAGATACCCTCTTTATGAGTTCATTCGAGTTGCTAGAGACAGACAATATTTTAGACCATTTTTCTAACCCATTTCCAAGAAATATTCAGGGTACATTTTCAAAAATACTTGATGTTGTATGAAAAGGAAGAAATGGCTATTTTAGGAAAGTGCATGATCATAAATATCTGTTGCTTTTACAGAGACTGACTATTGCATTTTTATTCTTAAGGATGAAATCTTGAAGCATTATTTGCTGTTCATTTTGAGCAAAGCTACATTTAGGCAAGGATAGGTGTTTATCAGACAGTTTAACAGTTCCTCGTATAATAGCTGCAAATGGAGTTTGTTATTGAGATTGCAGTGTAATGAACTGGCTCCATGTACTTCGTCATGGTGATTCTTAGTAATTATCTATTAGTGGTGGTCCCACTCTGGTTTTCTGTCTCTTTTTGGTTGACTGTTTTTGGCAGTAAAGCTCATGTTATTCTATCCAAGTCTTTGAGACAGGTGTTTCCGACAGCTACGTGTGCATGAAGGATTTGAGCAAATCTATAGTAAATACTATGGAAGGCAATTTACATAGAATTTAGGCAATCTTACCACTTTCCCCTTTCTTGGAAGAAAAATCCTGTGGTGGTTATCTACAGTGTTATAAGTTTTATTTTAAGACATGCATGTTTATATGTATTTCTTTTTGATGTTCATTAGAATTTATCAAGTGTCCCACAGTACTTGTCTGAATGTAACTAGCAGCAGCAACATGCATGTCTTCACTCTTCCAGCTCTTATCTTTGTCTTCTAAAAACATGATGTTTTCTCTGGTTGACTTAGTCTAATCTAATTGGTGTTTGTGCAGTGACACTGAAGTAGTCTTCTACATGTTTTTTTTCAAGCTAAATAAAATGAAATTTCTTGTTCATTTAAAGATCAGCTCTTCACAAAGAAGAGAGGTTGTAGCAATTTGTAGAGTATGTGGGACATGATACCTATGCTGCAAGCACTGCATCCATACTGTTTATTCTGGTGGAGACAAGGACAGACTGACGTGAAGATGAGAAAATACGTTTGATGCCTTACAATAAAACAAAGGCACAGTCTGGGCTGACTAGCTTCTGTTTCGTTTCTCATGGAGTCCTCAGTTGATGGTTACACACTAAACAGCAGTGCTGATCTGAGGAGACCCTGGGTGCAACTGTCAGCTGGCTGACCTGGGTAGATGGGCAGCAAGGGCATGGCAAAGAGCAGGCAGGGGCTTGCTAACCCGGCACTTCCAAGTGTAGCCACTGCTGCCTGCTTCAAGGAGAAGGAGAATGAAGGATGATCCTGAGAAGGCTGCTTTTGGTGAAAAATGAGAAGCGTTAATTGTTGTCTCTCTGTCAGCTTCTAAATTGTTATCCTTTGCTGCTTCTCACACTTTTTGCCTCGTTCATACCTGAACACCTGTGACATCTTTAGAGTTGGGTTTCTGACAAGAGAAGGAATTTTGGCCCTGAAAAGAACTCAGTGACAAAAGAAAAGAAAATAGCCACAAATTAGAGTGTTTGTGTCTATAGAAGACAGGAGCAACAATTAGTGTTATGATCATTTGGTGGTACGTAAAAGAACTTGTACCTGAGAACTCGTGGCAAAATGTAAATTATAGTGATTAACTTTTACAGCAGAGCTTTTGGCTAGGTTCTTACTTCTCCACCCCCATGCTCAAACTCCTTCCTGATGATTGTGCGTATTTCTCATAGCATCCCAGGAGAACTGCATTATGTAGGCCAGTAATTATACAGAATCATTACAGCTGAATGTCATTAAATGAAGCCATATGTGCTGATGGCATTAATTCCCTAGGAAAAAATAAATAAATCAAACTTTCATTTCCACCTAAAATGGGTGGTTTCTTACGTCCCTTTTAGCAAAACTGAAATTATGGATATTTCTAATCCAATATATTTTGATTATAATATTTTTAATATATTTAGTCCAAAATGATTAAATAGTATTTTACTTTTATGAAAGACTCAACTGAAATTGTTGCAGATTGTCATGCGGTCTCTGAAATATTCCCTGATCTAATCCTTCTTGTCTCTGTACTTCAGCTGGGAGGTGAGAGACCATCAGTGTCAAAAGGCTCTTGTCTCTCTGTCCTGGGACTGAGGCTGAATTCCTTCCAAACCTAAGTAAGCTGGTCCAGCTGTCTGTTACAGTATCCATACCATAAAGCTTCAGCTCCAATTTATCCTAGGGTTTTTCCAAAGCCTTTTGCTCTCCAAAAATGCTCCCAGTTAACAAGTGTATCTCTGTCAGTATGCTGTTGACTTGCCTTTGTTTGTATGAAGAAAACTGCAGGCATTTTCACAGTTCTGCATGTAGTTCCTGAAGCTGTGTATCATCCCAAAATATTATGTTGTAAAACCACAGCTCAGAATATTCTACTCACTTTAAAGAAAAGTATATTAAAAACTATATGCTAATTTTCTTGCTCATCCACCAGACTGCTGTTGTCATGTGTTGTGCATGACATGCATTATAATATTTAACCAATAGTGCTATAATATACAGTATTTATATGCAGGATGATATATAATACGATTATTAAATATGTGCACATTTCATATATACATACACTTATATATTTAAGTTATATCTCTATGCATTTCATGTGAAACATATTGAATATCATTTTTTGTGTTCTCTACATAGAAATATTAAGATCAGCACTACCAACTTATTAATACTTTTTATCAATATTTTTTTCTCACAAATAACACTTCCTTGAGATTGACCCAGTAAGATTAAAGTATTTAAGTGTTAACTTTTTTTTTCTATGCTGAGGCAACTTCGCCAATTCTTGGATGCCTCTAGAAGGGGATAAGCATTAAAATTAAAAATACAAACCAAAAAAAAAAAAACAACCAACCTTTTTTCTTCAAAGATGTACATCTTCCACAAATCTTGCTGTTTTAATTTTGCAGTGGTGATGCCTCACAGATGGGCTGTTTTGCTCAGCATATGTAGGAGTTCTCTTTTCAGTATTGAAAACAGAAGGAGGAATGAAAAGAAATTTACTGCCTCTTCCTCTAGCTCCTATTTTTCCCTGTTATTCTTGCTATAAATTGTTTACTTGTGTTGTAAATAAAGGCCATGGTGTGCAGCAACCAAATGTATGGGATTGATGGACAGAAATATCTCTTCCTTTGCTTTCCTAGTCTGCCATCTTTTATGAAGGTCTTCCAAAGGTACAGATGAGGGAGAAAAAATGAAAATAAAATCTGTATTATTATCATCTGATTTGTGTACATGCAAGGAGATGCATCTCCCCTCTAATATGCATTGCCATCCTCATGTACACTAGGTGAGAGTGTGGGCAACAGCAGGCAGTGCTGTTTGAGGTGGGAGGCCTGCCATCAGTGCTTGCTAAATCCACATTCCTTAGCTGTTGGGTCCTCACTTCTTCCATCTGAAGGAGAAAGATGTAGTTGAAGGTGACTTCAGATGCCATCTGTTGTCAGTAGAGAGGAAAAACTGGAAAGTATAATTCTCCCTAGCTGAGACAACTGGTTGAAGGTGAGGAGGATTACCTGCAAGGGTATTTCCCTCTCCATTGGCTACAACAGGAGCCAGACAATTGGCATAGGTTATCTAACCTATTTCTGTAAGGTTGAATGCAAGTGAGATTATTTTTCCAGGTAGCAATATTAATGTAACTTAAATATTTTCTCTTTTTCATTAGCAGACAGACATAAGAATGGATTATTTTATCATGACACAAAAACAGCACTGAAGAATCTTCTATTAAGCTAAGAATGGGCAATTATTCAGTGACTTTATTCAGCCTCCCAGCTAACGTTTTGTTTCTCAGTCAGAAACTATTCTTTACCACAGGGCCGTCTGTTTATAATTCCTCTTTGCAATGTTGGATACATGGACAAAAATGTGACTAAGTTGTGAGGAGAACTGGTGGAAAACTGGTTTATACATATTTAATACTGTTTCAGTACTGTGGATGTATACAAAGCTTTGCTTTATCACTAGAAATGCCTGACCTTTTAAGATTGTTAAAGTAAATATTGCTTTAAGCACTAGTGCTCCTGATATTGTGCAAATTGCATAAGGTTTTAATACCATCCTATCTGAAGAATAGCTCCTATTTAAAACCCCCCACTATCACCTCCTTCCAGTGATAAGTTGCAGTTAGTCACCTAGACAAATTGTGGCATATGCCAACTGAGTAATTTTACTAAGTCTCTCTCTCTCTTTTTTTTTTTTTTTTTTTTTTTTTTTTTTTAACAGTAACTGCTTTTTAGGCAAAATCCAGGAACCTCTCTTTTGAAAGATATATGGGTATCTCCTAGGCTTGTTGTTGTGGAGTCTCAAAGGGGGGCATTCCCTGTTGCTTAACTTCCTTAGCAATATGTTTTGTTCCACAGCCAGGAATTCTAGCAAGAAGTTGGACTTGGGTTCTTGTTTCAAATTCAGTTACAATGTCATGTGTTACTTTAAAGCTGCTATTCACAACGAACCTTAGGTTTCTTATTTGTAAAGGAGGGAGTGGGGCAGCTTGATATGTTGTTTCCTTAGAGGTAACAAAACTTTTTGTGACTGTATGAGGCACTTTCAATAAAATGTTGGTAGTAGAGCCTTGAGGAGGCTGAATCGATTTTGCTTCTTTACTTACTATTGATAAGTGCAACATCATGTGCTCCGAATTTTTCTTTGCAAATGCGTATATGCACATTAGAGGCAAATTTTGTCTTTATGTTTCTCTCCCAGTACCATGAGCTCACGACACTCTGCCAGCCCGGTTGTTTTCACCAGTGCCAGAAGCTCACCTAAAGAAGAGCTTCATTCTGCTACTTCTCCCCAGCTTGCACCTTCTTTCTCCTCCTCCTCTTCCTCCTCATCTGGTCCTAGGACTTTCTACCCTCGCCAGGGTGCTACCAGCAAGTATCTGATCGGATGGAAAAAGCCTGAAGGGACGATAAACTCAGTGGGGTTTATGGATACAAGAAAGTAAGAATGATTTTTAATTCTCTTCTTTGGTTATTGGGTTTAATTGTATGGAAGCATTAAAATGTGTGACATTTCTCTGTCTAAAAAAGCTCAAGGCTATCTAATAGAATGCTTATTCTACAGTAGAACTTAGTCTCCTAATGAGTTCTGCAACTGGGCTTAAATATTTGATAGTTAGCTAATCTTATTCCCTGATAAGATGCTTTTAAAAATTATTATTTTTGCTGCACAGTATGGGTTTCACTTCTATTAAAGCTTATCTTTCCTTGGGACTTCTTGAAAGAGACTCAAAATGTTATTTCAGCAAATATTAAAAATCTTCTTAAGGTAGAGGCTGAGTTCTTTCCTAAGCCTCTCACTCATGTAGTAGTACTGTGCACGGTGTGTATTAGCTCTGTGGCTCTCCACGTTGCTCCCAGCATGCTGTCTAACTGGCTTAAAGCAGTGTTACAATATTCAGCCAGCTCTTTCAGAACAGAAACAGAGAAGCAACTTTCTAGTGAAAATACTGTTTCTTTAAGTCTAACTTGAGTTTGAAAGCAAGTGATTTGGAAAGCCCACTTCAAAATCTATCCTTTGTTTATCCTTTCTTGACTTCCACTGAGTCAGTGCAGAATTCCAAGATGATGCCAGTAACTGATTATCAAAATGAGATGGAATTTTGTGAAAGTTGCAGTAAAAAGGGAGAGAGAAAAGTTTAAAGGATCTTGCTGATATGTTGCCACTGACTTAAGAAATATATTCTTTTTCGTTTTGTGCAAAATATGGATTATTTTAGCAGATTTGGTCCCTTGTTGAGAAAATGTGTCACAATAACTTCAACGTATGTCAGTAATTGATTGCTTCAACAGGTATTCATTAAGATGAGGCTCTGCTGTATTAGGGAAACTCCTTTCTCCTTTCATGCCCTCTACCTATGCTCTTTCTTTTTGAGGATGCTATAATTCTTGTTTCATCCATGCCTCCTGCCCCAGGGCTTTGAGACCTGAATGTGTCTGTTCCATTTCATTTAAGACGTCACCAGAGTGATGGCAACGAAATGGCCCACCCCCGGCTGCGTGCATCAGCAAGAGATCTGCGAGCATCACCAAAACGAGCATCAAAGTCCACTGTTGAAGAAGACTTGAAGAAGCTGATAGATCTTGATAGTCCAACACCTGAATCCCAAAAGAATTTCAAGGTATGTTGACAAGTCTGGATATTTGTTGTCACAGCTGAGTGAAATCTGAGAATAGCTTAAGAGCAATGCACACATCCTATTTTGATTCAAGTCATAATTCTGTTGACGCAAAACACAAATTTGTAAAGCTGTACTTCAGGGGAATTTGATGAGGAAATTCATCACTGCCTGGACACATCACTGATACAGGAAAAGGTGTCACAGTTTGGAAATAGACGAATTCTGTGAAGCTCTAAGATATCTGTGTACAAAATGCTGAGTGCTTTCAAGGCAGCAGAAACTGAAGTGTTCTCTGCTCAGTACTTTGCATTAATGGCTTCTGAGTTTCTCAAATAGGATCTCTCCCATTCTCACCCATAATAAGAAAATGAAACACGAGACGTCTGAATTGTCATCGACGGAAAGCAATCTATTTGTCACAGACTGTTCTTGCGAGAGGAAAACATTTAGGGAATAGCTGCATTCTTCCAGTCACTGCAATATTCAACTGTGTACTTAATTGCAAAGAACATTTAGGACTGTTGGCATATGAGCAATCTTGTGATGTTGTCTTGTGCGTTTGAATTGCTCTTCTCTAATTGCAGCACTAAACTGCAACTTGTTGACAGTACTGAAACTCCTTGCAATATGTGTGCTTTCCCACTTCTCTAATCCTGTTCCTTAAGAAGGGCCAAGAATGCTCCTCTAACTTAAATATTTATATAGAATAGTTGTGCAAACATTTCCTGAGGTGTTTGGTATTTGTGTATAATAATCATAAAGTGTATATTTTTAAGAATTTATTTTAAGAATCCATCATTTTGAAGAGAATCTCTTGATTTCTACAGTTTCCATGTATGTAGAGTCAGTGCATCACAGCTCACTTGCCTAGATCGTTTCCACAGCAACTATGCAGAAGAGAGAGCTTGCACCTTCTTTATCTGCTAGCAAAAGTCCAAAATGGCTCAGTAAAACTTTAAAGTTCTGGATTCTATAGACATACTATTTCAGATGTTATATTCAGGGCAGGTTAGATGAAGTCAAAGTAAAATAACTTTCTCTTAGATTTGTGATAGTTCTACGTGTTGAGTGAGCCACAGGCTCATCCCGTTAGTTGTTTTTGAGCAAGCTGATTATTGTCATTCCAAGAAATTCCCTTCTGTTCAAAGAGGTGACCTATAAAAGAGGCCTATAGAGGCACTACAAAAAGTATGAACATTCCAAATTTTATTATTTTTTTGCTTTGCGTTGAATGAATCCATTCTTACCTTAATTCTAATTTCTTCATAACAGTAACAAATATGTTAACTGAGGTTGTGCTTTTGATAAATTTCAGCAGATTACCAAGACTATCACACCAATAAATAAAATGTTCTGTGTTTTAAACTGTCATTTCTGCCCACTGCAGGATTTATATTTCATCTTACAAAAAAATTGTTGCTCTGAGAAAATGTTGACAGTTGGAGGGGAAAAACAAAACAAAAAAAAAAACAACAAGGAAAAGTATGATAATGCCTCTCATGTGTTCACTGCACAAAGGCTGAAAATCTCCCCCATTTCTGCTGACTGTTTTGTATTCTAGTAGAATTTGTTCTAGGCTATGATTTTGGGTTGTTTTACTGTCCTACCCAGTCTTTCTCATCTCCTTACCTACTCCTAATGCATTGTGTCTTCTCAGATAAGTCACCCTTCTTTTTCCTCTCTCCTAACTCTATTACCTCTATTTTCTAACTCCTTCAGTTGTTTATACCTGTGCAAACTTTTAATCTTAAGGTCTGGTATTAATTGTTGGTTCCAGCTCCTAATTCTCTGGTGGAGTTTGAATTCCTTAGCACTATGTTAACTATAGGACCCTCAAGTATATGACGTAACAGCTCTTTCTATTTGTTTGCATCTTCAGAGCAAACGCTGGGAGTTTTTAACAAATCGTGATGTGCACCTGCTGATGGAGTTTTTCAATTTCAGACAAAAAAAAAACCAGCTTGATCCCCAGCATAATGCAGTGACAGCTGTGTGCCAGAAGTTGTCATTTTTGTAGCATTAATTGCATATGCAAGGTTCCTACTGGCGTGGCCATGAGTTCTGTCCTACAGGAGGCAGTGCAGAAGGGAGAGGTTTACCTAACAAAGCTGGCATGGGACGTGACTTCTTTCCTTTCTTGTCTTTCACAATAGCAAGTTTTTGAAAGTAATCTTAGCTGTTCTAATCCTTAATCCACGAAAAGCAAAACCTACAGCAGACTTCCAACATTAAAATTTGGAATGCTTTGACAAAAAAAATCTGGCAGATCATTTTTCATGGTACAGTACCAATAGTCCTTTCTCCATGTTCTTCTCCCACTTGTAGTGTGGGTTTTGATCACAGGAATAGAGTACCGTCTGTTTAACATTTTTTTCCCTTTTTCTGAGGAGAGAACTGTTTTTCTATGCAGATGAGTAATGCTTTATAATGTTTAATCACACTTTCCAGAAATTGAATTCTTTCCTGTCTTGTTCAAACATGTTTACAGAGCAGATGAGGGTGGCAAGGTCTTTTTCTCGGGTTGCCATCTCTCCATGAAAGCCTTTGGACCGAATTTCAAGCAAACCATAAAAAATGTTGTGTCTCAGAGGTGGTTACATTGCCACAGGTTTCATGAACATTTGTGGCTGGTAGAGTTGAAGATCGGTGTCTGGACTGGTGGGAATGGTATGCATTGTTTGAAAGCAGCTTACTAGCACTGGCCAGTGAGCATGTAGCTTCAGACTAACCGCAGCATTGCTTCCTTGTGTGCCAAGCTTGGAGGAAGCTGGGATTATGAAGGGAGTGAGATTCGAGTTCTCTCATGAGGTGACTCATTTAATTTTCTTTCAAGTAATTCTAAAGAACTGAAGTGGTAGTGTTGTTCCTGGTTGTTCAATAAGATGAGACTTTTAATTAGTCGGTGTTTGTTGGTGCTCTGCGTGCAGGAAAGCAGCCTCCCCAGGTACAATGAGGGCTCATTTATGCAGCATTTGGTTTGTTTCTGCAAACATAATCTTTGCTACATGAGAGCTCTAGAATTCATGAGGGAGGCTGAGATTTACTCCTTAGTGAAATCTGGAAGAATACTTAAAAGCAGAATTGTAAAACAGATTGAAAAAGACCTAATTTGTTATCTAGTTATAATCTCCCTCAAAGCAGATTCCTTTATTTTCTCCTTCCACGTTGAGGAAAAAAAAAAAAAATCAAAACAAAATGATGCTAACATTTGCTTTCTCATTAAAAGAAAAAGTCTTAAAAAATCACTTTGTACATTTCAGAATTTTCTGTATTGATTTTTTATTTTTATTTCTTCTTTTTTTTTTTTCCATGAATGTATAGTCACACACTCTGTCCTGTCAGTCTCCCTTTCCCAGCACTCCTACCACAAGGCGTGCCTTGCAAAGGACTTTGTCAGATGAGAGTATTTACAGTGGTCAAAGAGACCACTTCTTCGCCTCGCGGGCCTCGCTCTTGGACCAAGCCATGCCAAATGATGTCCTGTTCACCAGCACATACCCTTCTCTCCCAAAATCGCTGCCACTACGGAGACCATCGTATACTTTGGGAATGAAATCACTACACGGTAAGTGTTTCTGATTTTCCTATTTTCAAAGAAATCCATCGTAATTATGTCAAGGAAAGTGGTTTGTTACAGCCATTAGTAGTTCTGTCTTGATTTTGCTGAAATGAAGAGTCAAGTCACACCTGCCTGAAAATACAAAACATACAGAATTTTTTTCCTCGCTTCAGTGGGTATGAGGTTGCATGGCTAGCTAGTCATGTAGTGATCCTTGTGGAAGGAGCACAATAATTGCCTCACTGGCTGTAAACTTTCACCATTTTCTTGTCATCAGAATGAATTGAACCAATGGGTGAATAATGTATGCTTGGTTATCTACCAATGACAACTTCAGATGGTAGTTACTTTAGAGTGGGATTGTGGGAAGAAAATGCTTTTAGGGAAATACTGGTATGAAAGCATATAAATGCTGGTGGACTTCTGAATGTATGACTATACTAGAAACAGCTTTTATTATGCCAACTATTTTTCAGTTCCTCTCACTTGGCTGTTCATCTTACAGGATTTGACTTACCTTTGGTCACATTAGCAGTTCTTCAAGGAAGTGACTTGTTAAACTGTTGTCAAGAAAGCACTCAATTCCCCCCATCAGTCTACTGAAAAGTCCCAACAAGATTTTGGGATAAGTTGTGTTACTGTATTTGAATTTCTCAGCTGGTGAGAATGGGAAATTCACAGATTCCTGTTGTATCTTATAACTAAATGTGCACTAAGCGATTCTGCAGTGTTTTTTTTTTTTTTTTTAAGGGCTTTTCAGATTTATTCACATTTTCATGTTTCAGTGCAAGACTGTCAATAAATTCAACTCATTACAGTAGGCACTAAGCACTGTCTGTACTGTTGTTTCCATACAGCATGTTAGGAAGCCAAACTCTTTTCGGTTCTTCTTTTTATATGTGCTAAAATGACTTTGTGGACTTGGTTGCATGCATAACTGACTGATAGACTTAGCTTCTGAGAGTTTGGGGTCAGAAGATTAATGATGCCATCTGAGTAGAAGAGGAAGGCAGCATGTGGACTCTCTTCATTCAGATGTCTGTATTTTCTAAATTGAAAAACCTTCTCTCACTGTCATATTCTTGTCCACAGTGAAATGATTACTCCTTCTAGCACATAATCTTTGTACTTTTGCCAACAAAATAAGACATCTTCTGTGAGATGTAGGCCTGCATGATAAAAGCCTGGCTGGTTGAGTGACACATGAATTGTCTTCCCTTCCCCCTCCCCACTTGCCTTTGCTCAGAGGAAGGATTAAGTAGTACTGGGTATTTAATGCCTCTAGTATTTGTTGGCTTCAAGTTATTCAGAGTTATTTTAATTCAAAGATCTCAATAACAAAGACATTTGTTGCAACTTCCTTTATGCTTCACCAAGCCCAGGGCATGAGGAAGCAGGCTGTTGCTGCTTCTGAGCTTGCAGGTGTGCTAACTGACCAGGCATTCTGTACTTATTGATTCACTGGCCAGCAAATAGAAATATAACAGGTAATTAATTGCGTGTTCAGGGTTTGCTCTTTCTCTCACTAGTGGCAATAATTTAAATATTCCACTTTTTAGGCAAAAGATTACACAAAAATTACAGGAACTTTATTTCTTTATCTTTTTTCAAGCTGGCCCATACGTATGTTGTTGTTGTTGTTTCTCTGTAGCAGGCCATATACCAACTCATGGATGAGCTTGGGTATTTTTCAGAGTTATCTTGTTCTGAGATGTTTTGGTTTGCCTAAGTCTGCTCCCACTGGCTTAGAATATTGTAAATAGAAGATGAAGAAGGAAAACCACAATCTTGTACTTTTTAGAGCAGCAGATAGGTACCAGGGAGTGGAGAAGCCCCAGCAAGCTGCAGCACCCTCCAAAGTTCCTTCAACTTGTGCAAAGGCGGGAATCATTGGGTAGAAGAGTACTGCCCCCACCTCAGTACTGAGAGGAGATGGAAGTTGACTGTTTAAGTGGTAAACTGTAAAGATTTGAGCAGATTCAGAAGGAGTTTAATGTTCTGGTGAGAGGCACAATCTCTGAAAATATAACATGCTCTGACTGGTTAACTATGGTTGATCAAATGTTCTGTTGAGTTGTTTAGATCTAGAAATGATATCTTCCGCCAAAATGAAAAGGAGATACTTTAGTATTAGGAAAGGAACTCTGTTTTGGTTTGGGTTTTTTTGGTTATTTTGTTTTTTATGAAGCTTACCTTTTATTCTACGTTACTCTACTCTAGGAGAGTTTTCTGCCTCTGACAGCTCCCTCACAGATATCCAGGAGCAAAGACGGCAGCCCATGCCAGACCCTGGTCTTATGCCATTGCCTGATTCTGCCTCTGATCTGGACTGGTCAAACCTGGTAGATGCTGCCAAAGCCTTTGAAGGTAAATTTTCAGAACATAATACTTAGAAAGCTGATCTTTCTGCGTGCTTCATAAAGGACTGTTTTTCTTTTGGAAGGGGGGAGGTGTTTGACCCTTAATTTTGTTGGCTTTGTTGGTGTGAGCATTTAGCTCTTTTAAAACAGCGACTCAAGGCTTAGCAGCCCAGAACTTTGTTTGCACGTATAAAGTGTCATTTCTTCATGCTCACTTCCTTTCGTTGTGCTGCAGTTTGGCCAAATATCTGTGAAACTGGCTGTTTTTCATGTCATGTAAAGCAATTCCAGACATTACAGCTAAGAAAAACATTTGTTGCAAGTGTAAGGTTGAGTCAAAGAGCAGAATAAGAAAGCATATGAGCATATTAATGATTGTTTGCTTACTGCATGAGCAAGAAGTTTCTGTAGTGCAGCTGAAGTGCAGTTCTCAAGGTAATTTGGGAAATGTGTCTTGTTGGTATATAGATTTTGCCCTTCTGTATGCCTCCACATACTCCAAATACATAGACTGCACATAGATGTCCTTTCATCCTATAGCACTTTCCACCTCCTTGACCCTTAGTAAAACTTAAGAGAACTGTAAGCTGCCTAGATGTATTTGAATTTAAAATGAAACACTGTTCTGCCCAAAGGGAGTTGTTATAATCTGGAATGTTCTTCTAGGTGCATTAAACAGAAGTACCTTTTGCTAATCTTTGTACAAATGCTGACCCACCTTCATGAGAGTGTTTTCACTGATCTTGAATCATTAGAACTTTACTCTGCATGGCTGGAGAATGCTGTGGGATAACTTGTTTTCTTGTCTGTTCTCTGCTAGTAGTCAGACACACCATTAAGGTAGTGTATGCATAAGTTAGCATTCAAGACATCATTTGTGCTCTACTCTGTTGCCGTGTTCACAACAACATAGGGGTGAAACTCAAGTTTTAATACACTGGACTGTGTCAGTTTCTGTTCAAAAGATCTCCTTTCTTAATTTCTCCTTAGATTTCACTGCCCTCATCAACCTAAATTCCTCTTTTCTGTAGACCCCAGGCTCGTTTGCATTTCTCTTTAGAAGTGTGAACAGTGTGGTGAAGGTAACAGGCTGACACTCAGAACAAGAAGAGCTGGGGTAATGTGTTTGCTGGCAACCTTATCTCACCAGTATAAAAACATATTCAAGATTTGACATGGAGAGGGAGTAGCTGTCTGTAGTCTATATAATCTTAGTCCATAGTCTCTGCTAGGTGCCACCAGGGGCTGACAAGCACTAATCAGTCCTGTGCACTCTCTTCTGCATGGTTGATGTCTTTCGCACAAGCCCTTAGAGGTGTAACTAGCGATACCTGCAACCAGCTGGAACAAAATCTACTTGGATTCCTGTAACCCTTATGTCAAAGGGAAAAAGAAAGGAACAGGAATCACTCAATCGTACCAGTGCCTGTTAATATTAGCCTTGGTAAAAGCACACAATAAAAATTCGCTAAGCACAAAAAAAAATAAATTTCTCTTTCCAGTGTGAGATCAACAGCTGGGGAGGGAGAGAGGTGTTAATTTATTAAGCTAAAAAGTGTTCACATTTCTGTTTGTGCTAGGAAATCCAGGGGCAAGGGCAGTTGCTGGCTGCAGTCACACCACATGGTAGTGATTTAGAGATGTGTTAAAACACAGCAAGGGAGCAGTTATAGGACAAAAAAATATACAGATATAAGGCAGGAAAGGGATTTCACATTTCAATCTGAAAAGATTTTATAATAAGGCATAAGGAGAAAAACCTTGCTTCTGAAAATGACAGTGGTCTGTTTATTTTTCACATATAAGTTATGCAGAGTGAGCTTTACTTTTCTTACATTGTTTTTTGGAGTATGCCACAGACAAGGGGATGTAATGCAGCGTTTTAGGTGTCTCCTTAGCAATTTGTGCTTGATTGCTAGTGCTACCTTCCCATACGTTACAGAGAGCGTGTCTGTAGTCTTGAGACAGACTTCTTGGATTGCCCTGAGATCTTGTAGTGTAGCTATTGCACGGTGCTTGAACAAATCTTCATTACTGTGGTGTCATTGCTGATCTCTGTGTGTGCCTTTTCAGTTCAGCGAGCTTCATTCTTTGCTGTTACGGATGAAAACCACAGGCCTGTGAGCGCTGCCTCCAGTGGTGATCAGGCTGAGGACCAGCTTACTGCACAGATAAAGCCTTATACAGGGTAAGCAAGTACACCACATGAACACGCATCCTCTGTTACAAACTGAGGGAAGGAGCACAAATACCTTTGTCTGGAAACTTTCTAGCCTTTGTAGAACTCTTTATAAGTTCTCATGATGTTGGGAAGTGAAAACAGAAGAGCTGTAAGTACAGCTGAACCTTTTTGCAGGTTCCTTCTTGTCTGAGGTGTGTATCTGAAGCTGTCCAAAGCTGTGGTAACTCAAAGCGGGTGTAATGAGCAGAAGTTGAGATAAACTGTGTGATGGGATGGCAGCACTTAATCATGGGTTGAGTTTGTTCTCCTCGATAATATGCTGCACATGTTCCATGTGCTGTGTTAGGTATTTTTTCTTGGTTGTGTGAATTCATGACATACCTGGGAGTACACTTACACAGAGCTGCTTGGTACAGAGAAGGCTGCTAGATGCCCTATGTGAAGATGGTAAAATCTGTGAGCACTTATTCTTGTTTCCTACTTCCAATAGTAAAGAATCTCCTCCAACTCTCGCCTCTAAAGTGGACCAACTTGAAGGTTTGCTGAAGATGCTGCAAGAGGATTTAAGGAAGGTACATTTTTGAGCTGCAGAAAACCTGTAAGGCATATATTTGGTTCTGATAGGTGATACTAATTACCACGTAATTCTGCTTTGCCGTGCCTGAGCCTGTGACAGTCTTTTTGTGAGAAAATGACATTTTTTTTTTTACTACTTTTCTTTGGCTGTGCTTCCAATTATGCAAGATGAGGGTGCAGTGCCTAAACTGTAGGCATCTGACTCCTCTGCTTAAATTAGGAGAGTGATTCTGAGTACCTACACTCCTAACTCAGGTGACTGTTAGTCCATGTAAATACATACTGCTGTGTAAATATATCCTGCCAGTGCTGAAGAGTGAGACTGTTACTGAACCATGTAATTTCTACTGTGAAGACTTTTAGTGTTATGTTACTACCTGCTTGGTCCAAGAAAGATCTGCCATGGTTGGGTGAAAAATCTTTTAGCTAGGGAAATATTTGCCGAAATGTGTCCTATCCTTTATTTAATTAGCCATCTGCAGTTCCATATTTTGTTCATACAGAGCAGGGCATGACTGATTTCATTTCACCACTTGGAGAGGCAGCTGCAGCTCTCTGCTATTTGAATTTGCTAATAGACAAACCTTGACAGTTCAAGCAAAAAGTGAGGAATGAAACATAACAAATCCACCTTAAATATGACTGTCTATTACTGCACATAAAATCTTTGCACAGTGTGAGTCTCGTGCTCGCTGAAATTCCTGCCCCTTCATGTAGTTAGGAAGCATGCTTCGGAATTATCACTAAGATCTGTGTTTTTCTTCATGCCCAAGGAAAAAGAGGACAAAGCCAATCTTCAGGCTGAAGTGCAACATTTGCGGGAAGACAACTTGCGGTTACAGGAGGAATCCCAGAATGCGACTGAGAAGCTGAAGAAATTCACCGAGTGGGTTTTCAACACAATTGATATGAACTGAGAGCAGCGTACGGGGAAACTATCTGTATTAATCCTGGGACTTAAGCTTTAATGCCACCTTAATCATGACATGTGAAAGTATAGTCAGAGCACTTCCCCGTCCTCCATCCTCCAGTAACCCTTTTTTGCATCTCTGCGCGCACTCCGAACAATTGCAGATCAACAATCAATGTCTGCCTTTTGTAGAAAAACAAAGTAAATAATTTTAAAGAGGTAAAATAAAAGTTTAACTGCTAAAATGTGAATGTCTATTTTTTGCACATTGTTTCTTTATCTGTTACGTACAAAGCGATTTGGAGGCAGAGTGGGGCTTGCTGCTCCATCTGCCTCTGGTTCCATTATCTCCTTTCTCTCTGTTTCAGGTAATCTGCTTTTCCTTGCAGCTTTGGCAAATATTATGACATCTAGAAAATTAGAAAGAAATGTTTATTTTACTGCTTTTCTTACATTGTTTTCTGAAGTATGCCACAGACAAGGGGATGTAATGCAATGTTTTAGGTGTCTCCTTAGCAGTTTGTGCTTGATTGCTAGTGCTACCTTCCCATACGTTACAGAGAGCGTGTCTGTAGTGTAGGTACAGTACAACCAGCATCACAACACCTGGAGAGAGATGAGAGACCTGAGCCGTGGGTGAGGCACGTTATCACACATCTGTTGCATTAGCATTTCTGGCAGCCTTTGTTTCCTGTGGAAGCGATGGCTGCAAGTGACTTTACAAACAGCAAAACGAGGCATGCTGTGATTGGTACCGTATTGGGCAGGCTGAGATACCAGGCACTGCTGCTGTACCGCTTATGGATCGTTCCCAGCCCTTCCAGGGGAGTCTGTTACTGTCGTATGTGCAGAAGACTTAGGCTGAAGTTGTAAAGAGATTAAGATTTCCTCTACACACCCCAAAACATTTCCATGAAAATCCACGTAAGCCATCTCTGTGCACCAGCCCTCCCGTTTCATTTCTGCACTCTTCTCAAATCACTGCAGATCTGAGAAATGTTCGCTAAGCTTTTGTTCAGTGACACGGGAGGTCTTTAAATCCTTTGTGGCCACGAGTGGAGGAATACGTAAAGGTGAAATTAGAGAAGTACATTTTTCCTAAGTGCTGGGATAGGATAGGAGCTCTGAAATCCCCAGTTCCCAGTGAAGCTGTCTAGCGTGAGATTTCCCAAACTGCCTCATGTCAGGAAAGTTAATTTCACGTTCTTTGAAGGAAGAGCCGACTTGCCACAACATATTACCTCTCCAGAAAATACCTTTTAGGTGTAGGCGCTGCAGTTTGCACAATCATTGAGCTGTGCAGTGTGCTGAGAAACCTTTTCTGTTCCATTCTGAGTACACAGTCACTACCTTAACAAATTTGCCTTGCACAAGGTGCAGCAAATTTGGAGTGAACTGCAAGAACAGACCTCCCTGCCCTTTACCACATTGTTAGACAGGATAAAATCATTGGGCATAGGCTTGTCACAGAAACTTCCACGCTCTTTTCAAATCCCCTTTTCATACTCTTTAATTTTGCTCCACACAAGTGCACACTACACTCCAACCTCAAACTTCATTTCTGATGCTAATCCCCATGGAGTTCTTCTCTAATGTTTTGTCATGGAAATGGATCTCTTTGGAACTATTTCTGGAGTGCTTTTGTAAAGGTTTAGAATGTCTTGGGTTTTTTAATGACTTGTATGAAGGAGATTTATATAATGCCTGATATAATTTGTAAATGGGAAATATTGCTAACATCTCTGAGCATCCTGAAGTCTTGCTTTTATTCTCTTTTATTTTTAAGTTTGGGTTTTATTTTATTTCAAAAAATATTTTGGGACTTGGGGCAGACTATTTATTAGAGTTTTGCAACAGAGTTCTTCTTGTATGATGCCACTGAAGGCTACTTGTAAAATTCTGACAATAAAACTCATTTTAAAGGCTCTTCTAAACCATTTTCTTCTGATTTTGTTGGGTTTGTTGTTCAGAACTTTCCGGAGTACTCATTTCTTCCTGCTTCCTTCTTGTACCTCTTAACTGAGTGCTTGGGAATGGAAGGGTTTTGTTGTCTAGTTTTTCCTTTTTATCCCCTGACAGGCCTTTATTTGGTTATGTACATGCACACTTTGTCTACTGGTTTTGCTCACGTTACTGCACAAATTCTTCCCCCATTTGCCTTTGTCTGTATAGCTGAGTTTTGTAGCCTGTAACAGGTCCTTGGTCTTCACCAGGCGAATAAAGGATGGGCAGGGTTTTTTGTTTTTAATGATTCATTACTTCTCAAGATTCTAGTATTTATGGAAATGGAAGCCAGTTTAGGTGAAGCCAGCCCTGCACACCTGGTTGGGGGATCACTCAGCTTTCAGCATCCGGGAGCCAAATCTGTAAGCACTGAACATCAGGTCTAGGGAAGCCAGGTATTTCCTTTGTTTTGTTTTCCAGATCTTATTCTTTGACCCAGGGAATTATCTTGAATGTGTTTTTAAGTGACGTTTCTCAGCCAAGTGAATGAGTGTTCTGCACAACAACGGAAAAAAAAAGCAGAGCTGGATTCCTGCAGGTGGAAGAGCTGCCCTGCCCATAGCCATAAGTAATGTACACTGGTGGTTCCCACGCTTCACCTTGCAGGGTAGGTCGGGCTGAGCACCGGCACACCCTGACTTGCAGACATCTGCAGCCTGGGGCAGCTGCTGCCTGGGCAGGGGGATGTGGGAGCAGCGTGGAGCAGCGGCTGCCCTCCTTTTCTGCACCCTGGGTGATGGGTTCTGCCAGAAGAGCAGTGAAGCAGGTGTGGGTATGGGGTCAGAAGGTGTAGAGCTGTTGTGAGGTGAGCTGGGGCATGCAGGATGTGGGACTGAGAGGAGAGGATGGTGGAAGGATACGGGGTGGTCAGCTGTGGGTGTAGGGGAGGTGCACTGTGCGATGAAACGTGGTACACTGAGGCTTTACTCCTCCAGAAGTGTGATGTTGCACTGTATTGCACTGTGCTTTCTACAGAAAGCTGAGATGTGTTCCAGACCTGCTGAATAGGCATTGTGAGACAGCCTTTTTTTCCTCAGCTTTTCCCTTTGTGGGAAAGGGCACAGCAAATTTTCCCCATGAAACCAGGCACGGTGTGGGGGCTGATTTGTTTTATAAAGACCTTTATATAATCTTTCTCTCATCTCCCAGTGGTTAACAAATCCTCCTCCAAGGCGTTCTGCTGTCTCCTAGCAGACACCCCATTGTGGTGACAGCCCTGTATGTGAGCAACTCGCTCTGCTGCAAGACAGCAGGGAATAGGGGCAGGGGCTGTTTACAGCCCGCATGGCACCTAAATTTGGGTTCCCTGGGTGAGAGGGGATGCTGTCCCTCCCCCACTGCTACTCTTATGTCAGGCTCAGGCTTTGCTGAGGTGGTTCCTAATGGGCTGGAGCAAGATGAGGAGGTTGTGAAGACCCTCAGCTCTAAGCTATGGTGAGGAAATCCTTGCTGTGCTGTTGGTGAGATGAAGCTGGTGAGGAAGAGAAGTAGAAATAGAAATATTTACTTCAGAGCTCTTCAGCAACAGCCACTTTCCCTTGCAGGGGTTTCAGCATTGGCTAGAAGCAAGGCTAAAGACTGTCAAGGCCAATCTGCATCTTCTTTGCATCTTATGTCCCAGGCTGAGTTTGCTTAGCAGGAGCTGGGAGCTCAGCTGATAACTCGCCTGCATGGGAGGAACAGGCTGTGCCGTGCCCAGAGAGCCGTGCGCCGGAGATAACGTGCAGCAGAAGCAGGTGCTCACCTGGCGCTTCGTCACTTGTGGGTTGTGGCTGTGCCTGCAGAGCTCAGCACAGCGTCCCATGCTTCCGCACTGCACCGCTCTGCACAGACTGAGGCCTGGGGACGCTTCAGTTCATTTCCTCCCTGACCCACCGCACCTGATCGTAACAGTGAGAGAACATAAATGCAGGTGAAGCCGTCTTTAACATTGTTTGCAGAGCGCCTGAAACATTCAGTTGAAGAGGTTGCATTTTTCAAGACGAGCAGCAGACATCTGATGAGTGCTGCTCTCCCCAGCAAGTGCCTCACATCGGTAGGCCGCTGTGCTGCTGCAATCCTTGCAGTGCTGCTGGCAGCCTGAGGGCTGCGATTCCCTCACAGCCATCTTGGCCTGAAAGCAGCGCTGAAACCAGCTTTGATTCCAGAGTTCTGCCCTGACTTTCCAGCTAGTTCTCTCAGCTGATGTCCCCCACTCAGTACTTGTGCTTGATTGAACTGCAGCTTATTTAAGGAGTTGAATGTTGTTGGAGGCACAGAGACCCACTGTTGGAAGGGTTTTTCTTGGGTTCTGCATATACACTTCTTAAATAACTTGCTGTATTGATGAGTGTAAGGATGTATTCATTCTCAGATATAGCACCAAAGAGTGATACTTGCAACCAAACATGTCTCTTTGTATTGCAATTACAATATATTACTGAAATACATATAGCTGTACATAGTTGAACAACGAATGTTTTCATTCTTATGTCAGAAAATGCTGGATGATTCTTTTCTTCTTCTTTTTTTTTTTTTTTTTAATTGGATTAATTTGCATTCCTGATGTCAATTTGCACCATAACAGTACAAGAGAGCACCTTATGATTTTTTCAGTTAAAAAGATTAACATGAAGTGACATTAAGTAACCAATATTTTTTAAGAACTTAATTTCTGCTTAAAACTAGGAAGTATTACCCGTTTTGTGGTTAACCACTTTTGTGGTTAATCAAAGCAATAGTTCCAGGATCCAAGATCCCTTAGCTTCTGGGATTGCTAAATATTGTATTTATTTTCATGTGGAATAGAAGAAGAGGGGGACAGCCTTTCCTCTTCTGTTTCCCATCGGTCTCCCAGCTTTACATAGAGCTAATAACTGCATTACGCTAACTGGAAAGCCAAAATAAAGGAAATATTTTCTGTACCTGTTCAAGGGGCACCTACTGCCAAGAGAGTGCTGTAGAGCTTATCCTGACATTCTCCATTCTGTTCCCTATTCCTTCCCAAAGTGTTCCTGACACTTCATTTTCTGCTACCAAACATAAGCTGAGCTGACCTTATTCCTAAGAGCCAGCTCAAGAGCCCATCTTGACGTAATGAGGTCAGCGCTGCTTTTCCCATGTCCATTATTTTGAGTTTCTGGGTTGCAGGTTATCTACTCTTTTCTCACCTTGTCACTGGGTAGCATATGGTTGTTCCTCAGCTCTCCACAGATATCCCTTGTGGTTTTACTCAGCATACCCTCGTGCCACCATAAGGTTTCTCACTTCCACTACCCACTCATTTTCCAGGTAACTTACCAAGTCCACTCACTGAGCATCAAAGCCTCCGGCACTCATCCTTCCCAGACTGCCATGGTGACCTTCCTCCATTGTGAAATTTTGCAGCTTGTTTCCACCTTTTATTTCCTATCCTTTAATCATTCATTCCTTCCTTTATCACATTAGAGCTTATTTTTCTGAAAGACTTTTGGGGCAGAAGCTTGCCTCAGGGCCTTTTTGTAGGATCATCAGATGCTTGGAGGCAGTGAGTCCGTCTTGTCTGCACACTTGATGGCTGCTTCACAGTCCTCTGACTGGGCTCCCAGCTAGAAGACAGCCTGGGAGGTGAAAAAAGGTGCATACAGGAGAAAATGCTGCTATTACCTCCCTTTTGCAATCCAGCCTGGTGTACAGAGTTTGTGCAGGGTGCTGCAAGGCTGCTGAATCACCTCCTTTGTCCAAGAGGATTTGGAATTGCATCTCCCTGGAAAACACACCAGGTTACCAGCTGGATCTGTTTTATCCCAGCTTTTCTTGTTAGAGCTCTTCACGTATTGACTCAGAAATCTATCCTAGCAACAGCCCTCCAGGTTACTTTTATCCATTCCTGTTTTGGTGACTATTTGGTTCCTTCACTTTGGTTCCCCTACACCTGAGCTCCTATGATGGGGAAAGACACAGACCCATGACCCTGCACACCACATGTCCAGGAGGGAAGCCTGAAGGAGAGACTCCAAGGGAAGATTGCTAAATCCAGCACTGGTCTTGAAGGAGAAATCAGAAATCCCACTGAAGGTAAAGAGGGTGAGGAAAAGGCAGGTCTGGGGCATGCACAGCTGTCAAGGGAAAAAGACCTACAAGTAGTTCCTGGATGATTCAGTGTGCTGGGAGCCCTCAGGTAACAGCATTCACAGAATTCAGCCTTTCAGTACCTAAAGGGGAGCTGCAGGAAAGAAGGGCACAGACTCTTGCAGCAGTGGTGTAAAAGGAGAGAGCACAGACTCTTTCTACCAGCCAGAGATGCTGTCGTGGGGTGCAGGCAGCTGCCAGGCTGTGGCGATTCTCCCCCATTTGTGGGATTTCCTCCCAGCTGGGGTGCATTGGGGTGGGTGGCACACTGCTCACTCCTCTGTGCTCTTGCAGATGGAATTAATTGCGAGTCTCTCTGGGTGAAACAAAGCACTTGCACACGTTCTACAGAGGCTAATTCTTCTATGTTTCCCAAGGGCAGACCAAGCCCAATAAGATCTTTTTTGTATCTGATGTCTGTGATAAAGACAGAAATCCTTAGGTATGGTATTAGCTGACACAGGGATACTCTAATGTACTTTGTAACTCACTTTGTATTTATGAGGCCTGACAGCTATTTCCAAAATGTTCTTCAGGACTGTCTGGTCTCCTTAGAGAAATTTCTTCTTGCAGTGTCAGATACTTCGCTACCAAAAGACAATGATAAAAATGTGCGTAGCAGCTTTTCTCTGTGTTTTGAATACGGCAGAAGCAGCAGTAAGATATTGCTGAGACAGTCGGGAGCTTGACTTTGGGTTTCTCTTGCTCCTTTCAGCCTCAGATAATAAGTTGGGCCTCGTCACTTCTCCTGTCAGTGCTGCAACTTCTTTGGAGGTACTCAGAGCCTTTGGAAGCTGCCCGATCTGAGCAGCTTTGGAAGACACCACAAGTCTCCCTCTGCAGAATTCCTTCATTCACTGCTCTGGTTCTGGGGAGGGTCTGCTCATGGCTGGGAGCTGCTCCAGCAGGATGAAAGCCTCTTGAGCTGGAGAGGACTTTCAGCAGTAGGGAGGTTTCTGATCCTGAAGCTAACAGAAAGATTTGCTCTGGACTGAAGATGTGCTGGCTCACGCTGGATAGGATTTTTGGCAGCTCACATGGCTGTCAGATGACGACACTATGTGCATTCAGTGGCAGACAGGAGCTGGGAGAAGCAGAGCAGATTGCAGCAGCCAGGAGGTAGCCTCATGCAGGGGCGGTGGGAGGCTCAGGCATGGCTGAAAACACAGCTTCCATAGAGATGGAGGGGGAGGCGGATAGGAACTGTGACAATCCCAACGTCATCTTCAGCACGTTTGTCTGCACTGGGAGGATGAAGAGAGAAATGCTTGACATTTTCCCAGCCATTTCTGTGAATTGTAAGGTTTAGGAGGTGCTAAAGATGTTGCTAGATGATGCTCTCCTCTAAGTGCTTGTCCTTGGTTGGAAAGGTGGCAGCAGGCACTCCAGACCAGCACACAGGGTGCCATGTGCTCTCTGTTCCTGTGGCAGCTCAGTTAGGACTTCTTCTAGCCCAGCTCCACTGGACCACCAGAATTCAGACCAGGTTTCTCTATAAGTCCCATAGTTGGACAAAAATAAGGTGACTGTCTCACAGTTGTGAGACAGTTTTAAATAGGAATTGTGCTCTAACACAGACTACTCCTGCTCTCAGCTCCAAAAGATGGCACGGATAGATGAATTTCTGCAGGGCTCCCTGCTCTGCTTGTAGCCATATGAGCATCGCTCAGAAGTGGCTGCATCAAAAAAGCTGTTTGTAGGTGGATGGCCCCAAATTCCAGAGCCAGTAGCTAATGTATGGATCTTGACCTTGTTCTGTTCATCCTGCATACGAAACACCTGAGTTTCTAGATAGTGCAGAATTACAGGATATGCGAAGCAGTTTACCCATAGGTGCCTCCTTACAACCAGGAAGGCTGAGAACGGCATTAAACCAGTAGAGGGGAGATGCAGGTTAGATGTTAGGAAGAAGTTCCTCACTCAGATGGTGGTGAGGCAGTGGCACAGCTGCGCAGAGAGCTGGGGGTGCCCCGTCCCTGGAGGTGCTCAAGGGCAGTCGGGATGGGGCCCCGGGCAGCTGAGCTAGTGGGGTCAGGGCTGCCCACGGCACAGGGTGGGCGCGACTGACCTTGGAGGCTTCTTCCAACCGCAGGGGCGGCCATGCCGTAGCCAGGTCTCACCTCCAGGTGGCACTGCTGCACATCGGCAAGGGCTGCAGGCACCTTCTCTGCTCCAAACGGACCGAAATCACACGGTAGCAGGCGGCGCGGTCAGGGCTCCCTCTGGCGGCCCCGCCGCTCTCTGCCGACGGACAGAAGGGATTTTTTTTCCCGTTGTTTCCAATTATTTCAGACTGATTTTGCGCAATCCGATTCACGCCTCCGCCTCGGGTTCCCGGTGAGGCGAATGGGCTCCGCTTTCCCTGTGAACAGTTTTGAGACCTGCTCTGTATACATTCACTTTTTCAAATCCGTACTCCCCCGTGGTATGCCATGCATAAAAGTTGCGAGATGTTTCTTTAGGGAACTGGGGCTGGCTTCTCTGGTTTTGGAACTGCGGCTCTGAGGGGCAGCTGAGTGTTTCTCAGCTGTAAGTGCCATCAGCGGGATACAGCTGCCATGGGAAGTGCAGGGTGTGCTGGTAGCCGGGCAGGAGTCTGCCAGTAATGGTGTGTGTGCAGTGCTCTCCTCTGCCTTCACACCTTTCAGACACAGGGCAGCAGAAGATGTCACTGGGTGCTATTTTTCCTCGTGGAGGAATTCAACGACACGTTTGGTTTCATCTGCACTTTCATGTCAGATGCCTTTCTGTCAGACTGCCCCTCTGCTGCTGTCTGTCTCATAGCAACAACTTGTAAAGAAAATTGGTGAAATGGTTCAACCTATTCTGCCATACCACCAATATCCACCTCTGATGTCATGGGCCAACATCCTAAAATAGGAGGCTTTACTTTTGGAGCAACTCTCTTAAGTGGCAGCTCTGCTCATTCCTTCTGCTTCCCCTCCCATCTTTTTACAGTTGTAAAGTGTTTTAGCTGCATAGTTTGCTTGTCAAAGTCCATTTTGCTCCTGCTGTGCTGAATCAAGGCTGCAGACAGTGGAGCTCCCTCTCAGCAGGTGGCATCGGTTGTCAAGTGATAAGAGCTGCACAGCTCCTGCTTGTTACATTCACTGTTATGGGCTAATGGATGTGGCTGCTAAACTTCAAGCAGCAGCTGATGCAGAACAGGCCCCTGTGTGCCCTACGGTTTCCTGGGATGGAGCTTTTAGTTGTTTGGATGAGTGGAAGATGGCAGTGGGTTCAGTTTAACCTTTAAGCACCATTTGTTCATCGGCTAAAAGAAATCTGCTTACTGATTTTTGATGCTTTCAGTGTAGCTATGCAGGCATGAAAACAGCACGGGAACCTTCTCGGAGTGAAATGCGTACTGTTGGTGCATGAGGATTGGTTTGCTTGTAGGACTTAGAAAACAAAGCTCTTGCTGCCATCAGGACACTCTCTCCTCAGTCAGTGGGCAGCTCAGCAGAAGCAAGGAGGAAGCAGCACAGAGCAGTGTGGAGCTCTGACGGTGGGAGCAGAGTTGGCAATCCCATGGGACACTGGGTAATGAAACAGGCCACTGAGAGGAGCTGCATCCTCTAGAGGCCTGCTCTCCAACCCATGTTCTGAGAAGTAGCCTGGTCTTCCTCCTGGATGTCCTTCTCTATTGTTAGCAACTCCTTTCTGCTCTTTTCCTATAGCAGACTTCAGGGCTGAAGTACTCAGCTGGACCCAGCTGGGGAACCTGAAAAAGAATAAGCTGCCTGATATGCAGGGAAAAAGTTGCTCTTGCAGCCTTGATTGAGAAATAGTTCATCACCACAAACCCTCCAGGGCAAGTAGAGTAAAGCCAAGATGCAGGATTTGGTCACAGGGCTGTGTGTAGCACACTCTAGTCATCCTAGCAACAAGCAGTGTCAGGGACAACACTGCATCTACTGCTGCTGGGCCTTACCCTTCTCTGTTTTATGTGCAGCTCTCTCATTTCTATTAGAACCAAACAGAGATTGGCATATTTTAGAGATTTGCCCAGAGAGGCAGTGGGTGCCCCATCGTTGGAGACACTCAAGGTCAGGCTGGAGCGGCTCTGAGCACCCTGATCAGCACCCTAATCTCACTGTAGGTGTCCCTGTTCATTATAGGGGAGTTGGGCTAGATGGCCTTCATGAGTCCCTTCCGACTCAAATGATTCTATGATACCAACAAAAGCAGACTCCATTCCTACCTTTAGAATGAAGGTGGGTGAGCACCGGCCAGCAGGCAGACTGCTGAGCCAGTGCCTCCCACTTCTCTAACCCTCAGATCTCTCAGCATCTGAAGCTAGGCTACAAGGGCTGTTAGCCCCACATGTAATTCATAAAGCCAGCACTTGGCAAGGTTATGATATAGAGAGCAAGTGTCTGCTTGATTGCAATTAGCAAGCTTTACACTTCCAGCATCTCCTCAGCACAAGGGAGATGGAGGAGGTGGCTGCAGTGACAGTAGGAGCAGCAGCGCTTGCCAAGGCCCCTGTGCACTAAGGACTGAGAAGAAATAGTCATGGAGGGCTCCCACCTCCATCTCTGGGAAGCCATGAGGCACAGTTGTGTTCTGCTAGGTGCTATCCTGAAGCTCCGGATGTGTGCTTTGGAGGGGGGAGACAGCAATTCTAAGTTTGCGCAGCAGCCTGCACAACCCCAAGTGAGCTTCCCCCATGCTCTCACAGCTGTTGTAGAGTAACGCTATCAAATAATAGCAGTAACGGCACTCTGCTGTATCACAGGAACCAGGGCAGTGCTGCAGACACCTGTGTAAAGCACCACGCTCAGCTGGGAACTGCTTTGCCCTGCGGCTGCCCGCTGTGGCTCTCTCAGCCCACCAGCTCTCCTTCTCCGGGTTTCGGTGCCTTTCTGCTGCTGGTGCCCGCTGGGGGGAGCCGCTGCCCGCTCATTGCTGCTCCGGCTGCCGGCCGGCAAACGTCTCTGAGTAAAATTGAGGTGGAAAAACGGCCACCATGGGCACCTGGGAGCGAAACGGCTCTTTCAGGGCCTTGGAGCCCCTTCCGCTCTGTTTCTGAAATCAAGTAAGCAAACAAAAGCCTCCGAGTTTTCCTGAGAGTGACCTTTGTAAGCCCCCAGGCAGCAGTTCACCTGTGCTGTGGCACTGTTGCTCTGCAGCCGGTCAAGAACAAACAGCTTTAAACTGTACTTCTTCCTTCCACAGTAGGGGAAGGAAGACACCCCCCATGTGCCTCCTGTCACAGGCAACAGTATCTGAAGGATGCTCGCAGGTTTCCCAGTCTCTTTTCTTCCCTGCAGAAGAGCCTAGGAGGAGGGAATGATGCTGCAGCCGCCACCAGCCCACAGGGAAAGCATCCTGAAGAGAAACAGCACATCTCGGCATCCCTGGGGCTCACTGAGCTCTGCAGGATCAGCAGTTAGGAAGTTAAAGAAATGATACTTCCCTTTCTTTGGGTAGAGCTGCACATCTGTTATGTCTAGACCTCTTGGAACAGTCCTCTCTTCTCCCACACCTTTCTGCTGAAGCAGATCAGGTTGCAGGAGGATAATAGCTTTGTGGGAGTAAGCTGTTCCATTTTACCTCTGTCCTCAGTGCAAGTGAAAGACCCTGGAACCCACACCTTTAGATGGGCACTTCTGTACTGTGACATATTATGAGTTCTGTAGTTAGTTTTCCTGAACAGGGAAGTAAAGAAAAGGTATAAATCATGAGCAGTCTACGCGGGAGTGAATGAACATAAAAACAGAGTTACCTAGTGGTAGGATGCAGATGCATGTGTAGACAACAGCCTTTAGCAACTCATAGCTGAGTCCCTCAGGCAGTGTGCTGGTATGGAAGGAGATGGAGTAAGAGGCAGAAGAAGGCCTGGCTGCCAACTGCGAAGAGGAAGGTGGTATTCTGGGAGCTGCTGAGCAGAGGGGATATAGTTCAGAGGCAGGCTCGCTTTATAGACCCATGGCATCCATCATTGCCTGTGCAGAGAGAAAGCAAGAGCTCCAACATGTCACTGAATGATCTTCTGATTGATAAGCATATTCTCATTGTTGCAGAACACCTGTGTGTCAACACTTTCCTTCAATGCTTGTTCAAGACACTTGGCTTCTTGCAGAGTGCTCCTGGCACAGGTGAGGGAGGACAGCTTGCTAATGGTCTTTTGCTGTTGAATTTCTTTCAGCAGCTTCTTCCCTGAAGAGCTTCTAATGAGACTGACCTTTATTAGCTAATTAGGCTCATTCAGATGACACAATCCCATTTAGTTTTTCATGGTTGTTGGTTTTTTTTTTGTGGGTTTTTTTTTTTTTTTTTTTTCAGTATTCTATATTTGGGTCTCACCCTTAGGCAGGTTGGGAGGGGATTGCCTCCATGTGCAGAGCAGAGCCCATGACAGCTCCCTGCCCAGCTGCCAAGTGAGCACAGGCACTGTGGTGGCATTGACTTCATTCGCTGTTTTAAACTGCTTCACTTAGCAGCACTGTAACCTTCTCACCTTGCGTATCTAGCTATATTAACAGTTTTTTGCATGAGAAGGATGTCTTGTAATAACTAACATTAATATCAAAGTATTCCAATGAAGAAAAACTGTTAGAAAAGGAAATCACAACAACAAAAGAAAAACTTAGCAAATTACTTCGTAGTAAGTGCCTCTGATGTAGCATACACATTAAATGAATCTTATGAGGGTTGATGTAACTTGCCAACATCCCAGACTTTCTTTGCAAAAGCAAGCTGTGGTTCATTAGCACTTTATAGGCATGGAATTTGTTCCCTGCCTCGGCCTCTGCTGTTACCACCTGTGCTGTGGTCTGGGTTTGATGCTGCCCTGTCAGCCTGCCCTTACCAAATCCATCCTGAGCAGCAGGGCTGCCATGGGCTGAGTGTGAGGCACCACACAGTTACAGTGCCTTCACCTGCGTGCAGTTACTGCAACTAAGCTGCTAGAAAGCTTCTGTTACATTTCCCTTACAAGACTGATTTTCCAGGGAATAAAAGCCATTATGGAAGCCTTCACAGCAATTTCCTTGCTTAGCAGGTCAGCTCTTTGGAAAGGCAATGAAAGCCTTGCATTCAAGGAGAGGGCTGAAAGCATCACAAGGCTGACAATAAATGCAGACCTATTTACGTCAAGATCCAACAACTGTAGAAACCACACAGACTTCCAAAAAAAATCCTGGCAGAGATCTCATCCCTGAAATGGAGGAGAGAACTACAGCATTTTTCAGAGCCTGTGGCTAAGGCAAGGCTGACCCAGGACAAGTAGCTTCAGAGCATTTTGCTTACTGCTGGCTAAAGGGTGGAACTGTTCCGCCTTTGCATGTCCCCCAAGAAAGGGGAGGGCTAGATTAATGCTCAGGCATTGTGATCTTGTAACCACATTCCCTTGCTGGGAGAGAGAGTGTATGGGAACTGCTGAATTGCAGCCTGGACCTCTGATTGATCACCCAAGATGAGCCAAGAGTCAGCCTCAGGAGCAGAGGTGAAGGCAATTCACCTGTGCTGCTGGAAGGGGTGAAGCCTGGCTGCACCTCTCCTAGACCCATTTAGAGCTGGCTACCACTGGGAAATGATCTCTTTTGGAGATCCCTTCTCTGGAGTTTTGCAGTGAGCCTAGGACACAGGTAAGCACTCCATCTATTATCTTTTTGTTATTACAACTTGCTTAGCTAAACCCTCTGGTTTATTTCATAATTATAACATCTTTATATTCATTGATTATACAGAGGTGATCTGATCTGAATATAAACTAGCTCAGAGGTAAGCACTTGTTATTTACTGTCCTTCTTGGTACTTAGCAGAAAAGGCAGTCTGCCTCTTGTTTAATGAGTGTATGGTAACTGCTGAGTTATGGCCTGAACCATTGATTGAGCACCTGGGGAAAAGACCTGGTCAGTCCTGGGAGCACAGGTGAAAGCAATTCAGATGTGTGACCCAAAGGGGTAGAGCCTGGCTGCACCTCTCTTAGACCCTGTTTAAGGGCTGACTGTGACTGGGGAAGGATCTTTTTCTGGAGATCTCTCCTTGATGAAGCTTTTGCGGGTGAATCTAGGATCTTCTGGTATGGGTGAGCAATCTTCTTCCTTTATGGCACCTTTCTATTGCCCTAGTTAGTCCTTCTATCATCACACCTCTGTTGTAGTGTCTTGCTAGTTGTGTTGGTCTGTCCAGGTGTTATAGTGAGCAATGTGAAAGGTCTTTTCCTGTGAGGTCAAGTAATTGGGTGGGAAAGGATGGTTCCTGAAAACAGAGAGACTGCAGCATAGACTATCTCTCATAATTTATGTTCTTTGCTTGTTTTAATTCAAATTGATTGTAGTAGCACATGAAGTCATTGCCCTAGGACTATGCTATGGTAGAATTAAATTGCTATTTCATGTTCTTTTGGTAACAAGTACTCTACTATGGCTGTGATAGACAAGGCGTTATCCTGATCTATGCTGTTTGTTGCTGCTCTTTCTACAGCTGATGTTGTTCCTGCTTGTGACCAGAATCTTAAAGCTTTTTCTTGCATATAATCATGCAGCCAAACTTATTAGTCCAGAGACCAGACAGCAGTTGGACCTACCTGCTGCTCACTGCACTCCATGAGCACAGCGAATCTTACTGCTAGTATGTATCCTGTTGGCACTGAGCTCTCCTGAGCAATGTTGGCACTCCTGATTTTATTAAATGTCAGCTTGATTGTCCACACCCTCATCCCCTGGATTTTACTGCTTTAGTGAAGCGCCCTGTGGGAAGAGAAGGATGGTCTCCTATGAAGCTGAATTATCAGTAGGTATAGAAACTTTCATTGCTGATGGAAAAATCTTTGTGTAGATCCTCTGTGATTTGCTATTATCACATCATTGCTAAATACTGCCTGGGTAAGGAGGAGGTGGAGTGGAGAGCTGGGTTAGAGGACACTTGTTAGAATTTACAGCATTTGTGTTGTTACTGCAGTAACTCCCACCACAACGTATGTGTGGATCACAGTAGATTTAGGAGGTGATAGCCTTTGTTCTTGCTCCCTTTCTCGTTGCTCCTTCACAAAGTCTGTTAGCACCAAGCCCTGAAATAGACAGAACTGTTGACTGCAGGGAGTCAGGAGCTGCTACTTGTAGACAGACCAAAACAGCATGTGAACTCCCCTGAGCACAGTGCCTAGGACCCAACACAAAATGTGCTCTGCAGAGGTCTTAAACTTTGCAGTAGAAGTCCTCTTTGCAGTCTCTGCTTTATTCTATTCTGCTTTGTTTAATTGTTTCCTTCCTTTTTGCTGTAGTTGGAATGAGTGTTACTGATTTTGCTGTGATTCTAAGTGGCCTTAGGCTTTGGTCTTCAGTTAGTACTTCAGTGTAGTATATTTGCTACATTTTAAATTTAAAATCATCCAGGATTTCCTTTCAAAACTGCACAGCAATATTGCAAGAATGTTTTTGAAGATGATGGTGGAGGGGAGAGTACCGGAGAACCTACATCAAACAATTACAGATCAATGTTTGTGCCTTGTGTTGATAAAAGCTGCAGAATGCTGTGGGTGCTGGAAGGGTTGAGGGGGAAAAGGCCATTTTCCTTTCCTTAATTGTCCTCGCCTGTCTCCGTGACTGTCAGCTGGTGAGATGATGACACAGGCAGTTCTGTAAAGGGAACCTGGCCCTAAAAATCATCGGGGTTTGATATGCCAGTGGTGACAATGCAACTGGAAAATGGAAAGCTCCTTAGGGATAGGTTAGAACAGAAAGACTGTCTCCTGCCAGACCTTTGAAGGGGCATTAAAATCCATTCTCTATCCCATTTGCCACCACCAGCTGGGATAATGCAGAAACAGAACAGAAAGAAGACTGTGAATCAATTTAATTAGGGCACTAATGCTCAATAAAAGAGCAATGCAGAATAAGTGATCTCTAGGTCAGCGACTAGGAGAGTTCCCAGGTATTCCTGGAATGAGAAAAGAATGGTTGGAACTTGCTTTCATCTGTATGCTGCTTAACCCTGTGGTCCCAGTGTCAGACTGTCTTCTCCCAGCAAACTGAGAGTAAGCCTCACTCTCTTCCCTGCACTGGCAGTAGTGGTGGCAGTTCGCGACCACCAGCAGCAGATTTGGCGGCTCTGAGGAACACCAGTGCCAGGGGGCTGCTCTGAGGCTCATTGCTGGAGAGGTCTCCTCACACTGCTTGGGATGTGGCTGCAGTACAGGACTGGTGTTGTACCCACCTCTTTGGGCAGGCTGTGGAATTTCAGCATCAAAACCGAGGTCTTTCTCTTGGTATCATCTCTGCTCCATAGGGTAGGACACCTGTCACCATCTGGTGCTACAGTACCCAGGGAACTCTGTTGATATGGGTCTTGCTGCTAGTTCATCTTGTATTGCCTCACTCTCAGACAATGACTTCTTATATCTGCAGTTCACTTCAGAGAAGACCCCAGCAATTTCTGACCAACGCTTTCGGGAGCAATGTGGTTGCCTGTGTGTCAAAGGTAGTGGTGGTGAATAATTAGTAAACATTGCCCAGCAAAACAAGAAGTTGCAGTTTGGGTGGACAGACAAGCTTGTCAATACCTTTACTGTCTTACTTTAATTAATACCTTAAAAGGTATTAATTTGTTTTGATGCCCAGCTTTCTAGGACTGGTTTCACTTGCTTTAGTTGGATTACATAGAGGGAGAACTTTGCATTCAAGATCTGCTTTAGTCTATAAATTTCAGCAACAAATTAGAAGGAACACCTGCATGACCATGGGTAACACTGAAATTTATAAATGTTGACACCACATCACATTTATGGTGAGTAAAACTTAGAGTTTTCATTTTCTGCAGTATGGAACTTTTCTTAAAAACATCTGTCTGCTTTCCTAGCAGCTGAGGAGTATGGATGTACCTGCTGCGGAGCCTTCCACTGCTCCTACAGGGGGTAATAAATGGAGATGCTCAGGTCCTTCTGCCAGTTAACAATCTGTTTCCTCAGGTCTGTTTGTTTGTCTACTTGGTCTGTAGCAGCATATTCTCTTTTAAGTGACTTTTTCTTCAATTGCAGTTCCCTCCAGGCAGGTTAGGCCCAGCTTGCCATAAGCTTCCAATGGGGACCTGCTGAAGTGATTTAAGTTGGGAGTTACGCAAGAAAGGTTGTTGTTTAACAAACAAACAAAAAACCTATAAACAAGACTAAACAACAATTTCCCAGTATACTTCCAGCAGCACAGGGCACTGTATCAGTCTCAGTAAGAAATGAAAGTAAATATTAATTCCTATATGATTACTTTTTAGTTACAGCAATCTGTTGCAGGTTTTGTCCTTCGCGTATTTCTAGAACCTTCATTTTCATTCTTTTGTGCCAGATATCATAGTTTTTCTTAGCCATTTTGTAAAGACATCAGCTGTTATATTGTCCTTTGTCACTCACAGAAGACTCAGTATGAAGGAAGACTCCTTTCCTGGGAGCACAAAGACTTCTGCTGCCATTGCTACTGACACTTGTCATGCAGCTGACTCCTGAGGGTTCACAATGTGGGATTTAAAAACTGAAAATGGGCATTCCTGCCATGCACAGGGCACTGAATGTCTCGTACAGGTTGGGAAAAATTCTTGCATCTCTCATTTGCTTTTGCCACGTGCATCTGGGCAACTACTGTATCATATCACCAAAATCTTTTTATTCAGTACTTCTTTCCCTTTCTATAATTGTTCCTTTTCCTTCTTCATTCACAGATAATTCCATAGTGTATACATGTTCCTTGGGACACTTGACAACATTTTCTGCCTCTTTCACTGCTATGATCTAGACCTGATTTCTCCTCCTGCAGTAGCTAAGTTTATTTCCTAACAATACTGTAAACTCTTCAAATAACCAACTGCTTGTAAAGCATCAAGCCCAAGGCAAGAAAGTGAAAAATATCTAAGAAGAAATAGAGAGTAAATAATGTAAGACCCATAGTTTTTTTTTCTTCTATGGCAAAATAGTGGTAGCAGGTATCATCTGCCCTAGTTTTGTGCCTTGCACATTGTTGTGGGACTTGTGGCGTGCTGAAACACTTCAAGAACGTGAATTAAAATTGTTGAGAGATCTTGAATATAATTGGTCTTGTATGGGCCAGGAAGATGTACTACATTACTTACCTGGGTCCTTCCTAAATGTTCAGTGAGTTTACAATCCTCTAACAAGCTTTATGGCTTTTGTTAATAGAAGGTTCCAGGAAACAAGTTCTCAAGCAGACTTTCTGATGAAATTGTTTTCTGCTACCAGTATGGTGAAGGACAAAACTCAAAACTAATCTCCAAACCCTTGAAATGAGGTGATGAGTTTCTTAGCAACCTGCTCTGTGTTTGAGATCAAAGGTCACCGTGGTCTAGAACCTGAGCGGAAAGCAAAATAAAAAGATGCACTTAATGACTTACCAGCTGAAAAATGACTTGTGTTCCAGTTAGAATGAGACACCATCCATGTTTTCTATCTGCAAGTGGGCATTAGGAGAAATGCTGACTCCAGAGATTGCTTTGTGTGCGTTTTACAAGTGATGAAAACTATTTTAATCTATTTGCAAGAATTACTTAAAAATGATTGTAAAAGCAGTATTGCTTCTTGTCTTGCTCTAGTCTTCCTTTTTATTTCTCTAACTCTCCCTGCTAGTCTCCATGCTAGTGACAGCCATTCTTGTTTTCTGTGCCATGAAGGATTAAAAAAAAAAAAAAAAAAAGACTCCTCATAGACTCAATCATTAGCAATTGCAACATCTTCTGATGTTCCCACCTTCCAAATCTGCTGAGGCATCCAATGTCATCACAATTGCAGTCATCAGTTTCATGAGTCAGAGTCCACAGACTTTTTTTTTTTTTTTTTTCAAATGACCATTCACAGGCTTGCTAGTTCTTCTCTGTCCTGGGTTCATATATTTTGTGTGTTAGTTTACGTAGAGATAATGCACTGGAGATGCATGGATTAATGCTGACCTGGGTGTGGGAAAGTAACTTGAATATCCGTCATTATTCTACATTTAAAATTATAGGTGAAAGAAAACCGAAACAATTCCTTTCTGTCCTGGTGACAATAGCCCCCTGAGGGGGGGCTATTCTGAGAGACAGAATATAAAGATTCTTTCTAGGACAGAAACTACTGTGGTTTCTTGTGGTACACAGACAGCTGTCATGTTAATCCCACCCATCATGGTTTTACTCTTCAGATATTTCTGTGAAGGAGAGAGTCATCTTATAAACCCGACTCACTCATTTTCTTTTACTCTTTGTATGCATACACATACATAGATGTGTCTCTATATACAGAAGTATATATGTGTATTTGCCCTCCCCATGGGTTGTTGTCAATAGCAGTAGCAGAAGTTCCCCACTCTTTCAGCTTGAACTTCTCATGAGTCAGTATGTCTTGGCCATGTTTGTTCCTTGTGCTGATGGAAAAGCCACAGCGTTGTTGGCTAACAAAGCTGTTTGTATCACACTGATATTTGAATGAGGGTTTAAAAAAAAAAAATTAAAAAATCCTAGTTTTCACTGGTCAGAATTAATGTGTTCTGGTTGACGTGATGTGTGAGTTATTGATGAAATACATGCTGTTTTTATCAGAAGAAAAGCAAGTCTTTGCAGCAAGGGATGGATGAAAGGAGAAGGAAGCTGGAGGAAAGCATGCATTTCTTTATTCTCTACAACCTGGGATCTTTTAAAGAAGAACAATATTTTTTTTTCTTGCAATTGTCAAACACTGGCAAATAGTGACTTCAGTACTTCAATTAACTCTGAATGTTCCTTCCATAATTAGGAAAAATATCTTCACTGAGAGAGTTGTGAAACATTGGAACAGCCTACCCAAGGAAGCAGTTGAGTCACCGTACTTAGAGGTATATAAAAGTTAAGTGGATGTGATACTTAGGGACATGGCTTAGTGAGAGACATGGCAGTACTAGTTCAACAGTACAATGACCTTGGAGGTCTTTTCACACCTATGTAATTTTGTGATTTACATCTTGAGTTGTGTAGGGATTTTTAGTCTCCACTTAATGCCCAGAGAGAAATGCCAGAGTGAGATCAGTCACCATGATCCTGTGCTGTCTGCAATTCTAAGACGCAGCAACTTTGTCCTGTGAGCCACCACCTTCTATTGGTGCCTGTGCTGCAGAGCTGTGCAACTTCTCATCTTGCCAGTGCCTTTTTTACAGTTGATGGATATGTTCTGCCTGCAGACAAGCTTGTGTCTGGGGTGAAATTCAGTTACAGCAATTGTATATTGGGTGAGTTCTGCATAAACTCTAAAAATAGTTAACAAGGAACTACAATAAAAGGCTATGTTGTACAGAAATTACATCTGCAAGAAATGCGAGCTGCCAGAGGCAGGAGAATCTTTTCTTGACTGAAGCATAACTACAGCCTTTTCCCAAAAAGACTTTTTGAAAACTTTTTATTAAGTTGCTATGGCTGAAGCAGACCTCAGTGCTTTCTGCTCAGAGATCTGGAGCCTGCCCTGGGGTGCCATGCAGGTCTCTCCAGACCAAGGAAGAGCCACGTGCAGCTGCTCCATCGATGGAGGACCAGGGTCTGCCTTTAGGGAATGCGCAAAGAAAGGTGCCCTGCACAGGCACATGCTGGGGGAAAAATGCCTGATGTTTACTTGCTTTTAGGTCCATTTTGAGTACTGGAGACAATATATGCAAGTTTTTGCACCATGCTGGGAGTAACTTGTTTTTTTTACTTGTGGCAAAAAAAAAAAAAATTCAGTGCTGCGTGTATACAGCTATGTATGCACAAAACCACAAATTTGTCTGTTTTTTAGATAGGAAGGACCTATGTGCTGACCTGTAAAACCACTCATCTTTAACACTTCTTTACATCGTGTCTTCTCATCTAGCTCTTAGAGGGATATTTGGGTGTTCTGCCTATCTGAACAGATCCAGGGATGCTGTTTGCTCCTCTTTTTGATGAAGGTATCCTAATTATCTGTAAGTGTAATTTCTTAACTCTGAATTCTTTTTCTCCTTTTCATTCCCTAGAGAAGTGTTCAGATTTGATACAGTTTGGTAGCATGGTACATTAGATGTAATCCTATACAGCTGATAGCTTTTCTTCAACTAAAGTATACTTAAACTGTAGGTTTTAAAGTTCTTGGTTATGTAGGGCTCAAAAGAAGAGTTTTAGGTTACTGGACTGAAAAGCATATTCACTTTTTCCCCGAGGCCTGGTACTGCATCTAGTTTCTGAACACATTTTTTAATGAATGGAATTCCAGTGTCTTCCTGCAAGTATTCTGATTGTATGTTTATTTAGTTAAATGGTGTTATCTCATTCCATGGTTATGGGTGTAGAGATATATTTTAGGTGAATGAGGAACAGATTTTGCACTCTTCAAAAATCTCTTCTGTTAATTTCAGCATCTTGATCAAAGATGTTTAACTTAATGGTGCAGATACCCCAACCCATGGCTGACCTGCCTTTACTGGATAAGTAGAAGGAAAAAGTGGCAGGTGCATGCATTTCCAGTGACATGCCACTTTAAATGAAGTACACAGCACTAGGTGACTTATTGCATATAGATGTGAAGAGGTTTTTTTCCATGGTTAATGTGTATGTGCTGAGTGGCACTTTGATCTTTTTTTGTTCCTGGGTTGTGTTATTGCTTGAACTCTACGCACAGATGCTTTGAATCTTCTTTGTCATGTAATTTGTGCATTTGCTCAAACTATGGAAAACAGGGTTTAAGCAAATACCTACACAGAACTTTCTGCTTGCTGGATGGAGGTTATATCATGCACTTGTTCTGAACTCTATTTGCAAAGACAAATGTCAAAACATGAAAAATTATGGAGAAGCGGGTAGTAAATCTTCTTCCATTAAACATTTCCCATTGGGTCATTTTATTACAGTCTTCAGTGCAACACACCATGCAGCTGGAGTGTTTGATTTGCTTACTGCCTTCAGGATTGTTGTGACTTCCTTGCATGCTTTTAGCCTTTGGCTCCTGGTTCAGCCACCAAAGAAACCATCTCTGGCAGAAGGCTGGTGCTTCTTCCAGAAGCTCTCCAAAAAACCATCTCCTAATTACCAGAGGAGATGAGGTGAGATCATGGCAGCCTCACTGCACCTAGTGCTCTCTTTGCTGCTCTGTCTTCCTCAAAAGACCTGCGGCTAGTGACCCCTTGCCATGGCTATTTCACATGAGTAAGCTGCCTGATATAACAGAGATAGTGCAATTACTCCTATTACTAACATATATATATATATATATATTAAATTAAGAGAGCTAGTTTGCTGTTTTGCAGGCTGCTTACCTTCTTGTTAAGGGGAGGAAAATAGGATTCCCAAGCAAAACTCAGCTGGTAAATTGTGCAGAGAACTGAACTTTGGTGGTTCAGTTCTTAGGTGCTCTGCTGCCCAGGGAAATGAACAGCTTGGATAAATGGAGACTGAAGTGACCACTGAATGCAACAAAAGCCATTGTGCAGAAATAGTCTCCCTAAGGTGGTCAGGAGCAAATGTGAGGAAAGGAGCAGGAGGCACATGCTGGATTTTGAATGGTAAGATGCCTCCTGTAATTCAAGCTGCTTATATCTAAGGCATTGTGTACTTGTCAGGTCCTGCCTGTATCTGTAATATTCACTTGTGTATGAGAACTATTGAATCATGGCCTGAACCTCTGATCGCCTGAGGCAAGCAATGAGTCAGCTGTGGCAGCACAAGTGAAGGCAATTCAGTTGTGTGACCAGAAGGCGCGGAGCCTGGCTGCACTCTCTGAGACCCCATTTAAGGGTTGACTGCCACTGAGGAAGGATCTCTCTGGAGATTGCTCCTCTTGGAGTTTTTCCTGCGTGCCCAGGACGTGGGTAAGCTTTTCCATTCATTTCCAATTATCCCTTTCCAGTGTGATAATCCTTCCAACTATATGTTCTCTAAAGACCAGTATATTTGTTTAAAGATATAAAACTGTATATTTGTCAATCATACATCTGTGTACTCACTGATTAAAGAACTTGGTCAGTGAAATCCTGCTCCTGAATGATTTAGATGAAGGATTTGAAGTGCCAGAAGATCCAGAAGTGGCACAAAGGTACCACAACCAGCTCTTCTGGGTAGTTTAGCTGCCTTTATCCCTGACTTACCATCCCACCATCCCTTGCCTGCAGCTTTGGTCTGTGCTACCTCTGGGTCATAGAAATTCTGAACGGATTGTAGTTAGCAGATATATCTGCTGAAAGACAAATGCCTTATTTGCAAATCCCTGTAGGACTGAAATATTGAGTTATTCAGCACTGTTTGGGCAGGCCCAGAGGCAGAAGCATAGGCAACCAGAGAGCTTTACTGATGGGATCTTGGGCGTCATGGGAATTTAGCCAGCTCCAAAGTTAGGTAGTAGCTGAGAAGGGGGCTCTGAGGATTTGCGTTCTGAATGAAGGAAGAATCTCTCTGTAGATTTAGTCTGTGTAGCTGTGCAGGATGGGAGACAATTAATATCGTATAATGCTGGCTCACCATTATGTGAGTAAAGTGAAGCATAAAATTCCCCACAGCACTCTTCTTCAGTCTGTAAGAGTTCTTGTTCAAGAGTGGAAGACTGTTTAATTTTGAAATGCATATGCCAAAGGCCTCCAAGATGTGCTGTGTATTGCATTCCTCCCCTGGAACTTAGAGACTTGGCTGATGGCAATGAATGGGACTTCACATCATGACCTTCTGTCTCTCTGGGTTTGGATACAAGACATGCACTACACACTGACATACACAAATCTGCTGCAAATTGATTCCACTGCACAGAAACTTAACTGTTTTCTTTAGCTCCAGTCTCCTTCAGTGCAACTGTGTTATTGAACTGGGAGTATTCCTGGCATTGAAAGACTTTAGAGGTTAATAGAAGAGTAATTTTAGAGTATGAAAATCTGGACTCCTGCAGATGATGACTGTGGAATATAATAACTAAGCAACTAATAAGCTTTGCAGGGTGTTTAAAAAAACAAACTAACCAGAACTCTTATGTGGAAGATTCATTTATATGATACGGTCTTTGAGTTCTCTGACTATTTAGTGTCCAGCTGATCTGTTTCACTAACTGGATTTTTAAGAGGAACTTCTTCTGTTAATGTAGTCCTATCTAAGTGCTAGTATTGGGAACCTAAAAACAGGAGGGCCCACCTTCATGCTTAAAATAAGATTTTTCTCCTGCACCTTTCCCAGCAGGGGTAAGGATGCCAGGAATGATGGAAACTGAGCCAGCCGGTCTCACTGCCCACGCTGACAGCAGCACCATAATAGGCTGATACTGACAGGGACGAGCGACCCTCTTTCATATGGATGAACATAGTCTCCATTTTAATCCTTAAAAGGTGAGTTCTCTGTGAATGAGTATCTTCACCTCATCGTTACCACTGTCATTGTTACATGTCACCATACATTTTTGTATGTAAGATCTGCAGTTGTTCCTTGATGTTTTGATTTGCAGTTGCAAAGCATCAAAGTTCACTGTGCTCAGGTGGTTGTTCCTTGATGTTGTGCTGCTCTGCAGATGCTCCTGCAACGTGGAATCTAAGAACTCTAGGACAGTTACTGTCTTGCATACTGTTGGCAGTCAATGCTACTCAAAAAATGTAGATTGTTTTCCTATGGAATGTACATAACTCTTATAACTTTTTGTTCTGGCGTTTATCCTCATCTTAAGGCATCAGTGAAGCACGAAGAGGTTAGTCCATGTGTTCAGGATTAGGTTGGCACCAAAAGGCACCCAGAGATGTGTGCACCTTGTTGCTGAACACCAAAAGAGGGGCCTCTAGTTATTGGCAATGAGAAATGATGGCTGAGTATTATCTGAGCAAGCAGGAGCAATAGCAATTAGGTCAAGAAAAGAACAGGAGGCTATGGGAAGACTGAAAACTGAACATAGATCCCTTTCTAATGGATTTTGATTGAATTTTGGAGCTCAATGCTTTTCCATGGAATAGGCCAAAACTAATGCCTAGAATCAATATGTGATCAATCCCAAACATTTGGGATTTGGTTTCTTAGGGAAAATGAATGATTGTATCTTTCCACCTATGTCAATCAATAGTAGGGTTTTTTTTATTTTTATTTTTTGCAAAACCAGTGTTACTACTGTACATGTGTTAGAAATTTAATTCAAAAACCTTATGAATAAAGGCATGAAAAATACTTTGTGCTATCCACTCAGCTTCAGGAGCTCCAGTATCTGCTTTAATTAATAATGATGTATTTCTTCAAAACAAGAATAAACCCCAGACCCCACTATCAATTCTTACTATGAGTTTTCAAACCATCCATTCAATATTAACTAAATATAGTGTGGGAAAAATAAAGAAGAAATGTGTTTGTTTATATTCCCTCATCTATGAAGACATTCTGCATTACAGCAAAGATTTCCTTTCAAATTCACCTGATCTAAAAGATAGAGTTTCTCCTGACTATGCAAGTCAGCTGAGAAAGTGGCTGTATTTTATCAAACTCAGCTGCTCTTTTCCTACCAAAGCATGTTCAAAAACCAACAGATCTATTTTTGTGATTCATTGCAGTCCATTTTGCTGCTGTTCCACTGAAGGAAGTGTAATTTTTGTAATTATTCAGTAGCAAAGCTATCCAGTTGTTTAGTGGTGAAAAAGTTCCAGTCATTTCTATGATGAAGGTTGGTAAATGGAACCAGAAGAAAATTGTTTCTCTGTAAAAATGAATGGTTTGGAAAGGCCTGCATAAAACTCTGAAGTAGCACTGCAAAAAAAGGAAGGTCTCTACTATGAAGTGAGACAAAGATTGCCTTTTGCAGATGTTGAGGCTTTTGCTTCTAAGTTTGCATTGGTCAACATAGCTTTTATTATCAGAGGTCTTGAAATGAAAAGGGTCTCAGAATCCTATGCAGATGCTTATACCCACCTCAAAGGAACAGTAAAGAAATCTCAGAATATCCCTTCTAGCTGCTCCCTGTGTGTTAGAAAAATTTGTCTCTCATCGTGTTTAGTTGTGACCATGAAAGGAGAATCCAGCCAGCATCTTCCTGACTGCTCTGTGACTCCCTCCCCTGCTTGCTGAGCAGCTGCCTCCATAGTGGTCTCAAGCCCAGGGCACACTACCACTTGTCAGGGTACTTAGTATATAAGAAGCCTTCCTTCTTGGGCATTAAAGAACTGGAGAACAAGTGAGAAAATATGTGAATGGGTTCACCTTCTTAGAGGTTTACTTTCTTATTCCTTTGGGTGCTTTTGTGATAAAGAAGGTTACAATGACAACCTGCCTTTCTCCAGCCAAAACATGCAGTGAATTCAAGATCTTGAGCCTTTCAACCTGATCTAATATAGCTGTTCCCATTATCTTCATTCTAAAGGAAGGCACTGAATTGTAAGAGGTGAGGGCAGTTGACTCAGTGGCCTCGCAGGAGGGTTTGATGATGTGATCTGCAGTGCTCCAGGTGTCCTGGTGACTGAGGATGTCCAGGTACGCCAGAGCCATAAGCTGAAGCCTGCCAGGCCTCTTGTGGGTGGGGGACCACAGCATGGGGCACTGCACTAGGGATGCTGATAACTGGGGCTTGCTAGGCCTGTAGCTTTGTCTTGTGGTGAGATGGGACTGGGCACAGAGGCAGGACTGCTGCCTGGGACACACTTGCAGCACTGGATGGCAGTGTTACACAAGTTCAAACAGGTTTCTTTTCTTTCAGGTTTGAGAATAAAGACAAAACACGTCACACATGTGACAGGAAGTGTGTATTTTTCAGAGGGACATCTGTAAGTACTGTTGTGATGTATTTATTGCTCTTCCACACAGACTTCTTCCACCCCCTCTTTTTTTTTTTTTTTTTTTTTTTTTCCTCCTCTTTTTTCCCCCTGGTGACATTCCCATGCTTTCTTCCCTCCCAACACCTTTTCTCAGTGAGTACTGCAGTGTTTCCCATGCCTGTTCTGAGCTCACTGGGCAGTGGAAAGGTTGCAGAGCTAATCAACAAGCTTTGCCACTGAAAAAGCAATACCCAACAACCGTAAAACTAGTGAGATCAGTCTCTTCTCTTCCTCCCAGTTTTTTTTAGCTTTAGACACAGAGAACCAGGAGGAAGAGAACACATTGGCACCAGCACAGTGTATTCGTATTCAGTAATAAGCCTGCCAGGATCCAATATGCTGTAGGGAAAGTATGGGATTTGTACAGCTGACAGTTCACTCCTGTTATGGAGTTTGCCTGTTGCTGGTAGTGGAACAGAGCAATGGTTCCAGGGAGGATACTAAGCCGAGCAGTGCATGTGTAATGCCAGTACAAACACATGCACTCACACTCTTACTCCAGAGACATGTGTGCCACGTATTTTTGGCAGAAAGCTGTGAAGCTGGAAAAGCAGTTGTGAATATGCACTGCTACGGGTTTGTTCCTCCCACTTGGATCCTGAGCTGGGATTTTTCTCCTGCTTTTCATCTCATTTCTCAGTGTAATAGCAGGGTCACACTTTAATACAGCAAATATAATTAGAGTGCAGTTACACAGTTTGACTCCATTTCATGATACCTGTAATTACCATCCACCCATAGCTAGGAGGTTTGTTAATTTGGTGAATAAACTACTTATTATCAGACTACTTTCTGAGTTAGTATCTCACATTTTAATTGCGATGGCACTTTTTTGCACATACATCTAAGGGCTTACTGTGTAACTGTCATTTGCATCACACTACGTTTGTGATTGAGTTCAGTCTGTTTCTGAACATATGATATTTGTCTGCACAGCAGTAGTATGTTAGGTCAATTCAAAAAGGTAAATCAGTACTCGCATTAATAACTCACACCCATGATTCCTACAGGATATCCCTACCCTGCTGAAGCATGAAGGATTTTAAGGAGTGTTCTGGGGTTGGCTCTTGTTTTCGCTCATTTCTTTGTTCTGTATACACAGCCATAGAGGTGAACCAGAACTGCCCACATTACAGCTGGCTGACAAGGCTTACAAAGCACGGCAGGTCTTTGGGACTGGGAGAGAAGTCATGGAGGACACAGTTGGTCTCCTTGCATCCCCTTCCACATGGCTGTAGGTATCCCCTCTGCTGGATTCAGCACAGCTTCCATTCAGATGTTATAGCTTCACATTCCTAATGCTGACATCAGTTTGAATTAATTTTTTTAGTTTTAAGTATAAAGTCTCTGCAGAGAAGAAATTGCTACTCAGTTTATATTTCTTCATGCGTCTGGGACTTTAGGGTTCTCAGAGGACCTTGGAGTAGGCAGGCACTCACAGCATTTTAAAATCCATTGGGAATTCAGTCCCTACATCTGTTGGGACTCAGTACCCTGTGCTCACCCTCAGGGCTACAGGAGCAGGAATCACAAACCACTATGTGCCAGAGATCTGGGGTGCAGTCTGGCCCTTGGCTCAGTGAGGATGAGTGCAGGAGCAGTGCTTGCAAGGGACAGAGGAAGGAGCAGTGCTGGGAGAGGTGCCTCAGCCAGCTGCTAATCCGTCTTTGTGTGGGTACAATAATTAGGAAAATTGTAGCTCTTTGAGTAAGAGGCCGTTTATGTGCCTTTGCTGTTTATATGTATCTAGAAGGAAATTGCAGACAAGTGCCTGCCAAGTGTATCCCTAGAAATATTTTTGAAACTGTCATCCACAGGCTTTGAATACCAGAGGCTGTTTAATCTCTCGCCCACTCGCTTTCTCTCTCTGAGCCCCCACCTCCCACTCTCTGGCCTGATTTCTGTAGGGAGAAGAGTTTAGAGTTTTATGGCAGTGTGAAGACTTATGCAGTTTTGTTTGAGGACAGATTCCAAAGGTGTCACCGCTGGGCAGTCCCTCCTTGTGGACAGAGCAGCATCATCTCAGTGTAAAGCGCAGGGACCAGTGCATGGACACTCTGGGGACACTTTCTGTTCCTAGGGCAGGTGGCTAGTGTGCTCATCTGCTCTCTCTCACAGGGTTGAGAGAGAAAGAAAACATTTTGGGTGCAGGCAGCTGGCATATTGCAGAGACTGAAATCTGCTATCAATGAAATGGGACTTGCCATCACTGGCAGTACTGCATTTGGAGCACCATATTTTACTTTTAGAGTGACCTTTTAGAAGTGGCCCATTGCATTAACGTGTATACTGGTCCTGTTTGGTACTGACACTAGTCCTGTTGTCTTTTGGATGTCCAGGACAGAGAGGCAGCTGGATTTTTGCAATGGATGTACTTCCTCTCTAATCAATCACCTCCTCTACTCATGATTTGCGTTCCAGTAGCTGTTATGAGTGACCTGTGCAGGTCACTCATCCAGAAGGAAATCTGCAGTGAGATGCGTAATGAAACAGAGTAATGTTCGTGGCACAAGCTTACCTAAAAATCAGTTGAAACTGTACAAACTGATTGCTATGCATCTCTGTCCTGCAGCGCATGGATGAACCTCTGTTGTTACCAAGAACAGAGAACCTGAAAACATCCAGAACTCCTTCTGTTCACCACAACTGAAACAACTGCAGACAGCAATGCTGAACTGTCAAACCATCTTATAGAAAAAAAAGCAAAGAAGACACCTCTCTTTGGTAAGAGGAAGGGCATTTCTCATGTGTCTTTCTGACTCCAGTTTTAAAAAGCAAAACAAACCGGCCCCATGTATGTTCTTCTTTACACGTTTCCATCCCTTATTCAGGACTGATGCTCCAGGATTTATGGGTTTTTTTTTTGGTTTTTTTTTTCTTTTTTTTTTTTTTCCCCTGTTTTCTGTAATCTGGTATTTGAATTTTTACTGTCAGTAATTTGGATTCCTGGAGGTAGCAGCAGATTCAAACACAGAGGCAGAGTTGCTGTGCTTTAGGCATTTAGAGTCTGAAGTGTGTGGTGGACAGTTAAAAGTATAATCCACCTACCTTTGGGATCCATGGGGGTTCTTCCACTTAATAAAGCAGATGTGCCAAGTCTGAACGGGGGGGAAAACATCTTAAAAAAGAGGTTGACTCAATCAACCTTTCTTCTATTTGGATTATTTTAAATACTTCAGCAAAGAATCAGATCATTTCTTGTCCTCTCTTGATTATTTTGTCCTTTTTTCATGTGTGTTTCCTTACTAAATTACTGTTCACCTGTTGGCAACTTCCAAGTTTCTAGGTGAAATCTAACAGCTGCAGATCTTGGGTTCTTAATTGGTTACAACTCACAGAGAGCCAAAAAAAAATAAATAAATAATAAAAAAAATCAAGTTAATGGTCTTCCTGAGGAAGGGACTAATTTGCTCTCATGAGTGGATATATAAACACTAATTATATTTGAAAGGCTTTGGCTATTAAAACCAAATTAGGAGGAATATGTAGGGCTTTCTTCCTCACCTTCCCACAAGCGTGGGCTGAAAATTGCCCTGACCTTCATATCCTAATTCCTGTTTTCTTTTCAAGTTATGTCTGGCCTGGTGTTGGCCTGTTTACTGAGGACAGGCTCTGTATTTAGAAGAAAGGTTAAGCTAGCAGGGGACCACTTGTGTTTCATGGTGATCTATCCACGGCTGTTTTCTGGAGGTGTGAGCTGAGGCTTCCCTGCTGCAGTACTGACCACAGTTGACAGCTGATGGCAAAGACAATTTCCAGAGTGCAGGTTTTTATGTGTTTGGACAAATCAAATTTAGTAACTACCAACCGTGACAATTGTCAGCATTTGTGCCTTCCTTGACAGTGAAGTGAAAAATCAAACAAACCAATCCCTGTGAGTTCTTCTCTGATATGTTTGTATCGAGCAAGTTTGAAAAAAAAATCAAACAAAAAAAAAACCAAGACCAAAACAGTGGTTATTTGCCATTGGGGTTAATGAGCCCTACGCTGGGGAAAGGCAGTGCAATCAGGACAGGCAGCAGTGTTTGTGTCCTCACCCAGCTATCATGCACTACTCCAGCCAAGTGTCACAGCAATCTCTCAGCTGATCCTGTGCCTCTTCTGGACATGGGGACCATCTCTGCTGTGGCTGAAGATGAGAACACAGCTCAAAGCTCTGCAAAGTGTTGAAGTTGTACTGAGTCCGGAGCAAGGAGATCAGAGGCAGATACGTAGCATGTCTGCAGGTCATGGGAGCAGGATAAGGCAGCTTCTGTAAGCTCCTGCAGGAAACCTGAACCTTGGAAAAAGATCGTCTAGCCTTAAAAGTCCTATTGCTCTCTTCAAGATCCTATGTTCATCATTATAGGATGAGTAGGACAGTAGTACATGTGTTGTTTTTTTTTTTCAGCTTTTTAGCTCTTCTCACAGTGACAAGAAACACTCAGAGGCATAACTCATTATAAAGTCTAAGAGAGGTTATGTTTAATTAAACTCTGAATAAATCCAAATGAAAGATAACTGGGTCTGTCCCTCTAAGCAATACGGAATGTTAGAAAACAGATCTATATTTCACATGGTTTTTTATTCACCCATTTTGGCAGGGTGACTGGGAGAGCCTTGAGTGAGAAAGACAGATAGTGTTTTCTTTTCCCACAGAGGTGTTGCAGAAATATTCCCATCCATCGTGGCAGCAAAAAGAGAAGAGTTCCTCTAAAAATTTCTTTACCCACAAGTCTGACATGATATGGAACATTAGGGTTTCATAGTATGTTACATCTTTCTATGATATTACAAACTGGAATGCTCACATAATCATATCAAGTATTGAAGATTTCTTTCCTACTGAGATACAAAGCAAGGAATTAGTCTCAAGAATAGTTAGTTACAGCTTTTCTGGGAATGATTACATTCCCTCATCCCCAAAACATCTAATGGAGAGACTACCAGTATATTTCTTTTCGAACTCCTCCCCTTTAGATGGGAAGACCCCCATGCTGCTTTGCAGTAGTTGGGATGCACAGGTTCAGTTTCTGTGTCAGGTACAAGCTTGTAACACAACACACAAACATCCATGTTGCTTTTTGGGAGTCACAGCTGCTGATGTTCCCCATTAGGTCAGGAAATGTGTGGGATTTGCAAGTCTCTGCAAGGTAAGTGCTGTTTTGGCCTGTGTCTAGGGCTGTGACATCACTGGAGGAGCTGCAGCACAGCACGGCACTGACATGGCACTGACAATCCTGTCTGTGAAGTCCCCTTTTCTTGTGCCCCCATCTTAGTTGTTCTTGGCCTCCTCTTCACACTTGGCAGGGAAAAGTCCTGCTGGTGCTAAGAAGCCTGGAGTGAGGGATCAGAGTGAAAATGATATTCTGAAAAGGTTTTGGAAAACAGATAACAGAAAACATACAGTCACTGCTCCTGGGAGGTCAAATACAGGTGTATCTGAAAACACACATCTTCTTCTTCCAGGTACAGCCTTCTGTTCTGGCTGCCTATCAGAAAGAGTCCATGCAAACACAGCATGGCCTCAACACAAGTAATAACATCATTTGGAGAATGACAAGATTTCCATTTCACAACAGATGGAGAAGGTGAAGCCGGCATATTTTACAGAGAAGACAAGTTACAGTGCATCATGTGGTTTACACAATGCTGAGTAGTAAAGTATATTTTGGGCCTGTGCAAGCATTCTGCATGAAGGAACATGGGTGTGCTGAAAGAAAACAGAGAATAAAAAAAGCAGTATTTTTTGCATTTCATAACTATGGAAATTCTTTCCACGAGAGATTCTTCAGGAGGTCTGTGGAATTTCAGACCAGAGATCACTTTAGACAGTCCCAGTTATTTTCCTTAGGATAGTTAATAACAGCAAACAATGCTGTGACAGATGAGCTTGTACCAGGACCCCCACCTCCATCTCAAATAAATATCTCTGAGTTGAGCCAAAATGGAAGTTCCCAGAGATGGTGTATGCATTCTACAGAATTTCAGGTATCTTTTACTGGGTTGTGCTTTGTGGTATATAGGATAACATTCACCATGCTTCAGAAAAAGCCTTCCTGCATCATAGGGCTTGGAGTCATCTCCCCATCCCATTTTCTGGCTTACCATAGATAAAAGCACATCTCTGGTATGTGGGAGAGGAGAAGATGAGAAAAGGATAGTGTGAGGTCTTTGCTATTCTTTTTTCTGTTCTTATTGCAGGAAAGTAGTTTTTGAGATTTTCTTTGGTTGGGCTCCCTTATGGCTCTCATTTGTAACAGCATGTCATCTCCAATTATAATCTAGATATTTTTCTGTCCAAAGCAAAGGGAAAGAAAGTGTTGGTAGGAGGACATGATGTATGGACTTGCTTATATCCTGAAAAGGGGTACGAACTGTGAGGGTTTAGGTTATATTCTGAGAAGACAAGAGTTTTATATTTGTCTGTGCATATTTTGGAAATGTTCATGCTGTGTCACCTCTCTGTTTGCAGCTGTGCAGTCAGACCACCAGAGACTTCAGGGACTGAGTGATCAAATTTGTCCATATTGCTGTTTAGAGGCTCAGGGAATTCACCTGCACTGCTTGGGGCAGACCAGGTCATTGTGCCAGGTATGCCAGACTTGTGAGTAAGATCCCCCCCCAGGAACAGCCTGTTAAGTGACACAGGGTGAGAGCTATTCACCTTTTTAGCAAATGCTTGTCATACCAGTGCCTACTCTTGTCAGTCTATTTCTGATAACATAAATGCTTAACGAGAGCTTCCCACTCTCCATTTTTATCTTCTTTATACATTTTAGTAGTATTTCTTGTTCACTGAGCCCAGAGCTAATGATGGCACCGACTGAAGGAAGAGTAATGAGGACTGTTGTGTACAGCTGAACATCACAGACAAAAGGTAGAAATATGTGTGGGAGGAATATGACTTCTGTGTTTACAAACTTTATTTATGTATTCCGTACTTATGAGTTGTAGTTCCTACATGAACTATACATTATGAATTGAGAATACCAATTCTGTAAAACTAGATCCAAATCTGTGTTTGGGAACACTATTTGAAGTTCTGGGCAGTAGAGAAAAAGAGAGTGTAAGAGCATCTGGTGTCAGACTCGAGACATGCGCTGCTCTGTTCCTTTAACACAAGCAGAGTTAGCAGGTTTCTTTTAAGCAAGGTGCTAGTCTTCTCATTATTTTTTCCAGAGAAGTGCACAATTCCATGTTGACATTGTGGAAGAACTGACTTAGAGGATATTTGTGCCTCAGTCACAGAAATTATGAGAATACAAGTGTAGGTCGGAAAACTGAGCTCTGCTTGCAGATAGAAAACATCACAAATTCAGGGATCCTCTTTTGTCTGAGCTTTCCCACATTCACTGAGGTCTGTGATGTTCTAAAGTGAAGAGCTGGGCTGGTTACTCTTGTGAGGAGTGGCTGAAGTCTTGACGTGCTGGGTAGGCAAGGAGAAATCATGGAATCGTTAAGGCTGGAAAATACCTCTAACATCATCTAGTCCGATCGTCAACCCATCACCACCAAGCCATGGGGGGGCATGTTTTATAAGGACACCGAGGGTCAGAGCTGACCCTTGGTGGTGAGGAGTAGTGGGAAACACCTGAGGAAAGCAGGCAAGTCGTGCCAAAGGAGAATGAAGGAAGGAAGGAGTGGTGCCCTTGAGATTGAGATATGCTAATTAGTCAAGTGCAGAATGACATGTTTTTCAAAAATAAAAGGTGGGAGAAATAGCTGTTGCAAATAGCATTGTGTTTGCTTCCCAAATAAAGGGAGAATGAGAAACTGAAGTTCTGCTGGAACACAGCATTAGTCATGGTGTTTAGTTTCATGAGACTGTTAATTGCAGCAACCAGCAGCCTACATGCAATGCTTCAGGCTTGTGAAAGCACAAGTTCACATAGAGAGGTACATTTCTTACAGTAGGGATGTTGCAATTTTCTTCTTAATAGAAAGGCTGGGCAAAAGGCAAGGAGCTGATAGGCAGCATATATGGATTTTCTGGATCTGCAGCACTTGTTCAAATTTAAGGCAGAAGCACTGAAGGAAGAGCACGTGAAGAGACTGAGTAAAGCCTGATATGCACTGGGGATTTTTTGTAGAAGGACAGTATTTACATGCATGGTAAGAACCAGATGGCAAGACACTTCTGAAAAGATGATTTTACTCTCCTTTTTATTTTGCTTGCTCTGGAAATTTTTCAGCAGCTGCTGTGTTCTCTGTGTAAATGAAGTTGTAGGATTGAGAATGGGCAGCTTAAGGTAACAAGACATTCCCACATCTGCTATAACACCAGATAGTGTTTTTCCCTGAGAATCTCATTCAGTCTTGGACAAAATGCTTACAGTGTAGAGATGTGTCCAGCTGCTATATTTAAAAAAAGATAATTTCCAGCTACTTGAAACCCCCTGAGAAGGCAGTCTGTTAAAGTGTTGCTGAAGTTTTCTTCTTAAACTAGAATATCTGCATAAAAAAATTTCTGAGATGCCTCTGAGATGTCATAAGTTACATGTATAAAGATGTTCCAATAGGTGGTTATTTTTGCATTTTTCTTTTGTGTTTGCCTTCGTCATTTTCATAGCTTTCCTCTAAAAATATGCAAAAAGTGTTGTTCATTAAATACAAGAAAGAAGCAGTGAGCCCCACAAATCACATGTGCCACGGTCCATCCTAGTCCTTCTCTCTTGGTTCCTTCTCAGGTTTAGAAAACAATCCCAGAGGTTAACGGTTTGTGTGGGAGCAAATCCCTCTGAATAGAGTCCCTGGTCTGAGTCCTTTCTCCCCTTGTTTCCATCCTTAGCAGCTGTCTGAACTGGTTGTCTTGGCTCTCCTCAAGAGAAGGAGCAGATAGAATCATCCCCATTTGTTAACATATCCCATCATCAAATCTGTATTCAAAACAAGTGAAACTAATTGCCCTGCCATGGCTGCAAAGGAAGTCTAGGATGTTGTCCAAAAGGAGGACCTACCTTCTGGCCTGGCAGAATTCATAAGGTCACTTAGTGTGGGGAAGGATTCATATTGCCTCTTTCTGTGCATCATCCCCATCGGGCAACACTATCCTTCAAGGAGAATGAACAGAGTATTTTTAGCTTTGTTGGGAATTAATTTCTGATAATCTAAATTACTGTGAAATTGACTGGAAGATTAATGTGCAAACTGGTCTTGCAAAGACCAAACAAGTGCAACAGCTTGTATGAAGATGACTGCCAGGAAAGAGTCCAGGATGAGTTTTGTTATGAAGCACAGGATTAAAAGCTGTAAGTTAAAACAGAAAACTATTTAAATGAACTAAAAATAGATGACTAGAAACGTGTGGGCAGAGGCTTATATGTGGAGGATGGAAGGTAAGAAAGAAATATGCAGAAGTAATGCTTTGCATCTAAACTGAGCTAAAATCAAATAGCCTTTGAAAAAGGCAGTCTCGCATCCCTGTTCCAGATGCAAAGTAGTCTCCATTTGTTGGCTTTGTTTTCCGTTAGATTTCCCAGCCTAATCAACCCTCTCCTATGGCCACGCGGCCACTAGATCCAGCTGGTAGAAGTGTGGGAAGGGTATGGCCAGGAGCTGGCTGAGGGGAGTGCATTTTGGTAGCAGGTATCTGTTAGATCATTGTATCCCAAAATTCTGCTGCAGCCCTAGGGGACTGGAGGGCCAGTCAGGGCATCCTGCAGGCTACATCCATGGGGATGGCACACGGTGAGCCTGCAGCTCCCTGCAGATGTGGACAGGATGTGGACAGTTCATTTCCATCTTCATAGAGAGCATCAGAGCTGTGAAGCAAAAAAAAAAAAAAAGCATGAGGTCTAATAAAGAACAGAAACATGGCTGTCATTTCAAGATGACTTCTGAGTTCCCATCTAGGCTAGCTCCCCAAAGTTATTTGCTCAGAAATAGGCTGCTTCTTCTTCTTCTGTGCAGAAGACTTAACCTGTTAGAGAAGGAGAAATACCAGAATTAGGTTTGTGTTTTTGGATTATTCAAATAATGAGTAGTTGAGCATCGCAGAGAAAATTTCCTTCTTGTTCTGAAAGGATGAGAAGGACCACCTGATTATAACAGATCAAAAAGAGCTCTGTTTTTTTAGCGTGTGTGGGTAGATTATAGCTCACAGCCACATGAGCTGATCTGTGGGCCTTTTCTAAATATGTTTTAACTGTCAAGGAATGGAGGTACTATTCCTTTGCACAATATAGAGTTCAAAGGAGAAAAAAACACTTGCAGAAGTTCTCTAAGCCACTGTCAATGCAAGAAGTTTACTCAGACTGAGGTGGACCAATGGAGTATTGAGGACTTTCTTCATATTTCAATTTTTATGCTTTCCTCTATTGCCATTAGCTGTTGAGCTGAAATCTGAGAAACCTTTTTAGAAGGAAGGAAAAAAGAAAGATTGGCAATATCCTAAGCGTGACTACCTCTTGGGAATGCTAATAAGTGTGCATCTCAAGATATTTCCCACAATTAAGTATTTTAATGAAATATAGAATTTGCTTCAGCTCTGCTCAACCCTCTTTGAAATCTGAGTCCCATCAAAGTATATTAGTAAAAGAATTTCCTGCTGCTTCCTACCCTGCTCAAAGAAAAAAAATAGCAGAAAGTGTTATAAACAACTAGCTTACAGAAGATAAATTGTGAACTTGTAAATGTTCATACCAAAAAACTTGCGCGGAGTTGTATTAACAGACCTTACTCTAACATATTTTATTGTCAGAATGTAAGGCTGAGTTGCATAAGTTCCACAGAGGATTGATCTAAGTGTGGCAGTATTCATTAAATTCATTAATGAGCTGAATGATGACACAAAGACAGTTGTTATTAAATTTGCAGATAATTTCAAGCAGCAAGAGACTGCAAGTATGTGAGAAGCCAGGATCAAAATTCAGTGATCTTGATAAATTGCAGATATGATCTGGAAAATGAGGGTAGCATTCAAGATGAAGAACTACGTTTAGATATGAACATGGAACTGCAGAAATGCAGGACAGAAAAGAATGGTCTTCAAAGCAGTTCTGTGGTAAAAGATATAGCAGGCATCATATACCGCAAATAGAACTGCGGTCAATAATGCTGGGCTAGTGGAAAAAAAAGAACATGATCCTGCATTGCCTGCATGGGCACTGATTGCACAGGATGGATAACTGACTCCAGGATGGACTAATTGGAAAGGAGAGATGTGGAAAAAACACAGACTGGAAGAAAAAAGAACTGCTGCTATCTGATCTGATGCTGAAAAATGGGCAGGAGTCTTAAAGAAGGTGAAAGTCCACTGCAAAGAGAACAAGGATAATCTGCTGTCTATATCCATGACAAAGGGCAAGAAATAATAGGTTTCAATTTTAACAAGAGAGATTCATCTTCAATATCAGGAGAAAGACAGATAGTGTTTCCCTAAATACAGGAATAAGTTTCCTGTAGTGTCTACGGCACATACATTATGTCTTTAAGGTCCTCTGAGGAGTAACACTGGGCACAGCTGATCCTGACACTGACCCGAGGCAGTGGGACAGACTAAGTGATTTCAGTCCCCTTCTATGCTACAGTTTGATAACAAGCAGAAAAAAAACAACCTAACCCACTGAGTAATTTACATGTTTAGTTAAAATTAACTATCTTAATCTGAATATGCATCACTGCAGTCAGCTTCTGGGGAATTTAGCCTTCAGTTGCTAAGAATGTAAGCAGGAGCAAATTGAAAATTTCAGAATTCGTAACTTGTCAAAATTTGGGCAGATTTTCACAGAACAGCACATCCTCATTACCCAGGCCCATCCTGATACATTTTTAATGGTAGCCTCAAAACATTGGAATATTCAGTTAAAAGAATTTATTTAACATGGGAAAAAGACTTTTTTTTCCCCTCCAGATCCCATTGGAGAGAGTTAGGCAGGCTTTTTTTTTTCCTGAAACATTAAAAAAATAAAAGATGAAAAACTAAAAGCCAGCCTTGTGCTGATCTGTAAAATGAAATGCTCCAGCTCAAGCAGCCATAGTTTGATTAGAATATCAGCAATCTGAACACACAGTGCAGAACATAAAAAGCACACACAACTTCAGCAAATGGCAGAACTTTAACCATGCCAATCACGGTTATTTACCTGTAGGAGGATTTCAGGTCTTACTGTTTCTCCATTATTTATAATGTCCTCTGAGATCCTGGCATGAAGCGTATTTAAAGATCTGCGGTGGTGTTCACAGTAAGGTGCAGATTTGGACCAGTTTCTTGAATAATGAGAAAAATAAAACACATGTTTTTAAAAATAAATCTTACACATTATTTTGATTTAAGCTTTGTGCAAGTCTTGTTCTCGTGTTCTTATTTAACATAGCAGAACAGTTCAAAATTGTTCTAACTGAAATGGCTCTATCAATCTCTTTGTTCCTAAAGGTTAGCAGGCTTATTGAAGTAGGGAGTGTGTTTCAGAGAGTTTCTGGTGCAGCTCTTCTGGCCAGAGAGGTGGAAGATGAGACTGAAGCTGAGTCATGGATCCACTGCATGTTTCACACTTCTGAGATGTGCAAAACGTCTTGAGACACGTGCATGTCTGGCTACTCAGGTAAGGGGGGTTCACAAAGCTAAAGAAGAGTAACTGCAGCCCTGTGAGGCAAACCTCCTTCACATCTTTTTGTGCTCAGCAGAGAAAAAAAGAGTTCTTTCTGGTGCGGTGCTGAGCATCAGAGGTTGCACCCCAGTTCTGAAACTCAGCTTTCCTTACCCACTGTCTCTATCAAAAGCCTAGAAGAAGTGAGCTTCCTCAGCTAATATTTGTTTTCATGAGTGCTACACACCTGACCCCTCTCAGCCATACCTTCTTGTCACATCCTGCCTGTTAGGGTTGGTCTTTCACATTTCTCCCAAGTGTGGCACCTTCTCAGCAGCAGACAAGCCAGAACAGTATCTGAAAGTCATGAATCAATATTTACTTGAGTTTGAAAGTGAGTGTTAGGGACTACTTGTTCAAACTGTAGAAATGTTTGACCTCTCAGACTTCACTGCTTTTAACAGAAAAACAAACAGAAGAAAAATATGTAACTGAATATTCACCAAAAGTTAGTGTCCAGGGTTAAAGTGCCCTGTTCACAAAAGAAAACATGTTGTGTTCAGCTGCATAACTGAGCCAAAGAGGGAGAAGTGGTGCCACATGGTTTAAATAAACCATCAACACCCTGTAAAATGTTTATTACTATTAGAGAATAGATTCTATATGCGAAAATGTGTGAGTGTACACAAAGTGAGCATATGTAAGTACACAGACATACATTTCAGTACTTGAGATGTGTTGGTGGGTACTATAAATCATACAAGTACAGAAAAGAAATATGTCTTATGGTGATATTTTCAATTTCTTCCATATGTTAAATGCTTTTCAAATGCAGGAGATGATACAGTTTCTGCTTTGGCAAATGTGCAGTTTAATAAGATGCAGATAAATAGTGGTGAGAGGGACATGGCAAATAAGCAGCATGATCAGAGCTATGACAAGCACATACTGCATCTTGCTAGTTGCAAGCATTTTTATAAACACATTTCATGCCTTCCTCCACACTTCAGGCTCCTCGTTCCCACTGCACACCAGCTCCCATCGCAGCTTATGTAATTAATCATGATAAAACCTATTTCAAACAGAAAGAATCCACAGGAAACTCCTGCAGTATACAGAAGAAAATAGCAAAGGATTCTGTGATTTACTCAAAACAAGTATTCCTTATGCACCCTTTCCAGTCCAGTAGGAGCAGGCTATCTGGAGAAAGCCTAAATTCTATGGGAATTCACTCATTTCTGCCATTAAGTGCAGCGAGCTTTCATAACACTTCGTTGACACTTAAGGTGGCAGAAGTGGAGGCTCTGGCCTAAGAAATCTTGGCAAGTTCTGAGTCTGAGCACAAGGTGATCCCCTTCAGAAAGAGTGCCAGCTGTCAAGGAACTGATCTCCTGGGGATTAGGAAGAAATGATGGAGAGACCTTAGCAGAGTCCTAGCCATTGAAGATGGAAAAACTTAAAATCCCCTCTCACATGTACGATTAGTGCAGGAAGGATGACTGCTAATCTCCTCAATTGGCCAGGGCTCTGATTTGTTCAGATGTGTGATTTCCAAGGCAGGAGTGAAAAGGAAGCCTCGGTTTTGCTTGATCAAGAATTAGGGCATTGAGGAAACTGAATTGTTTCCCTTCTGATTAGCTGCATTGCTCTTGGTCTGTTTTGGGACTGTAGTCCCCAGACCAGCCCCAGATAGTATGAGACAAAGCTTCTTACACAACTGTATTTGAAACAACCAACAAACAAGGTCTTCCAGGCTGTCCCAAGTGCACTTGCATACACTCTATTTCTTTTCCACAGTATTCTTTATTGATAAAAATGAGCAAGGGGGGGGCACTACTCATGGCATTCTGATGTTTTTAACTTTATATAATAAATTTCTTCTCAGTATATTTGGTTTTGTCATTGCTCTACAATTAAGGAACAAGTTCTCCCACACATGAAATGCACCATTTAATTTTCCTAATGATAAGAAGTCACCGAGAAGTTTGTCAAGGATCACCCAAAACTTAAGAAGCATCAGAGCTGACACAAATTTCATGTTTGCAAAGACAGCTGCAATCCTCTTGCACAAAGGTAGGAACAGGCTCTGTTTTTGTTCTTCTAGATCCTTATAGATCTAAATGTACACATTTGGCTTACTCCGTTTAACTCACGGCTTGAAAACTGCCAGTACACACTACCTGCCTTCTTCAGCCTGACAAGTTCTATTTCTGCAAAACACATTAACATGGATTAAAGCAACCTCTTGTGGGCAGAGATCCTGAGGGAGAGCTCTCCCTGGAGAGAAAGCATTTGTACTCGTGGACATCTGGCAGACATGGCAGCACCTCCTGCACAAGCTTTCCCTCTGGGGAAGGGTATGCAAAAGGACAGTGGAGCAAGTCTCCTCATGCTTGCCTCGCAACCGATGGAATTTCCAGAGAGGCCTATGATGGAGGTGGAAGGAAGTGCCAGTTTTCTGCAGACTTTATTTGTTTGAAGCTGAATGGCTGAAATAACCTATTTTTGTAATTGCTGCATTTTTCTGCTTAATCCATACAGAACTTAGCATATGCCATAGAGGATCAGAAGTCTTAAAAGTCTTCTGGAAAGACCAGCTAAGAATTGCAGAAGGCTACTGTGAAATGGCAACTGAGAATACCCACCTTACATAATGCACAGTGAAAGAAAGTGAAAAAGTGAAAGCACTGCTTGCTCCACAGGATAGTGGTTACAATGAAAAGATGCAGAAATCTTTTTTCTTCCTGAAACTCCAGATAGAGGAAGCAAGGTGGGCAAAACTAGCAGTACCCTATACCCTGCTCCTGCTGAATGCTAGCATGAGGCTGTGCATTCAAAGGCTGACATTCAAACCTAGTCAGTGCTACCATAAATTTGATAAAGTTAATTGAATATTTACAGAGCAAAAGATCTTTCTCTAAAAAAGTTGAGGAATTCAAAACTACTGCTACAGTCTGGTATTTGAAACTGTATCATGAAACAAGCAAAGGGCTTTGAACCAACACTTTAAAAACATCCACAGTATGTGACAAAAAAGACAGGCTAAAGCCTCCTTAAAACTACAAGAAACTGTGCCATAGCAGCTGCCTGAAACAAAATAGGAGAGAGGAATTAACACACCAGCTAAGGTCTTAGACTGCTGCAGCAGTGTCTGTAAAGCCTATGGCTCTGTTGTTCTAATGATGTAGGCTAAGACACAGGAGATAAGAAAAACCAAGACAGTGAAAGCCATAGTAAAACTGGGTCACTGTTAAACATTTTATGAAAAATAGAACCTACTTGAAGCAACTCTGAAAACCTCTTTGCTTTCCTCACGTGCTCAGCCAGAAAGTGGCACTGACTCCTCTTCTGTGCCCATGGGAAATAGCCCCAGTTCTGTGGCCTGAGCCAGCAACTCCATTTTTTCTTATAATTAACACTTAATGACTATCTTTTGGAGGAAGTGCCACAGGGTAAGGCTTAGTTACTGGACCAACAGACCTGTGAAGGAAAGCATGTGCCCAGCTACACGTTTGAGCAGGAGGTACAAGAGCTTTATAAAAGGTGTGCTTTGGTTATTTAAATCAGTCTCTGTGATAAGGTAAAAATGATGACATTTTTCAGAATAAATATTAGTGTAAATGAATAACTAGCTGAGCTGCTTTTAGTGTGAATAACAGCACCCCATAATGTCCTATAAGAGTTAACCCATTTTAATAATTCCAAACCAGCACACTGTGATGTGCTGTAAGAGCCAGTGAGCTAGTGAACCATGCCCCATAGTGCCTTTCTGACAGCACACGGAGGGGAAGGACCTGCAGGGGAAGTATCTCTAGCATCTGTCTGTGGGGTTACCGCAGGCACTGCTGTTGCTTCTGAGCAAAGGTGTCTTAGCTCTCTTTCAGGAGGAAAAGAAAGGGAACAAGATTCCTATCCAAAGGAGGAACTGGTGGAGCATGTCCGTAGGAAGCATGCAAGCACCTTTGCACATCTAATTAATGCACAGAAACTCATTGCAGCCAACAGTGATGGCTTCTGCCCATGCAACAGATTTGCTTACAAGAGCTGTGTGCTTCAGAGCAGTTTTGTTGAAGCTGTTGTGGCTGTGGGAGGTGTGCAGGGCCCTGGTGCCAGCAGCCCTGGTTGCTGCTGGGCATTGTGAGTGTTGAAGGAACCCAGGAGAGCTGTACCCAATTGTACCACACAGCACAACACGAGTGAGAGTGCAAGATGGCTAAAATGTAAAATTCGACCCTGTGTGGTCATGAAGTGTGCCCAATGGAAACAGCAAGAAAACACAACCAAACATAAGTGATGCTGACAGTGAAGTATCAAGACCATGCTAAACGTGTACAAGGCAGCACTACTTTCTCCATCCCACCAGCGGACAAACTTCACTGAGGCTTTGGGCATCTGGAGGTGGGCATCTAAGAACAATGGCTCAGCCACAGCTGGACCAGGTGCAGATTTTTCCTCTTACGGTCCTTGAGGTGTCCTTAACCAGGCCACGGCATCGGGACAACTCGATATTGATCTGCCTTTAGTGGAAAAGCGGAACGGGACTCCCCTCGGGCTCTGCCTGCCCCCTCAGGGCGCCGGGGCCGAACTTTCCTCTCACTCCGGGGAGGGAGACCCAGGCGCGGCTCTGCACTTCGCGAGGCAGGGCAGGGCAGGGCAGGGCAGGGCGGGGCGGGGCGGGGCGGGGCGGGGCGCAGCGGGCGGGCCCGCCCGCAGCGGGCGCTGCAACAGCCACGGGGTCGGATCCGCCCCTGCCGCCCCGCCCGGCGGGAGCGAGCGGCAGGCACGGTGTGCCCGCCGTTCTCTGCTCTGCCGGCCGGAGGAGAAGGGGCATCCGAGAAGAGGCGCGGAGAAAGAGCCCACCGGAGGAGGCTGCGCCATGGCCCCGTCTCGCCGCCGCCCCTGAGGAGGCGCGAGGGGCGGAAGGGCGGCGCGGTTGCCAAGGTAATGAGGCGAGGGTGGGCCAGGGCAGGTGGGGTGAGGACGTCTCCGGGTGGGCTGCGGTGCCGCGGTTCTGCCGTGCTGCCGGGCGTCCCGCTGGGAAGGACGGGGCCGTGCGGCGAGTAGAGCAGGGCTCGGGAGGGGTGTCTGTGCCCCGTGGGGAACTTGGGAAGCGCCGCTCTCGGGCAGCAGAGCTTCGTTCCCGATGGCTGCAGAGGGTCGCGTGGCGGAGCGCCCGGAGCCTTCGTTCCCGCGGCGCTACGGGCATCGCCTCTCAGCCGCGCAGTGTGAGGCATAGGCTGCAGGGCCAGCAGTAAGCTTCGGGTGTTCCCTGAGGGAACTGCGGATTCTATTCAGGGAAATGCAGGTTTCCCGCAGCAGCGGGGCATGTCCACAAGCTTCAGTTCTAGGCAAGCGTCCCATGTCCGCGTGGTACTTCCCTGGTATTGGAGCACACGGAGGCGCGCCATTGGTGGTGCTTACTCGCGGCTGATCGCGAGTACTTTCACTCCGCTGAGTTGTAAATCTGCTTAAATAGAGGTCAGACGTTGACTTGTGGTTGTGGACCTGGGGCGTGGGCTACGAGCACAGTATAAAGGCACTTGCTGTTCACAGATGTGTGTAAGAAACTGAAGAAACTGTTTAGATGCGGCCAATATTGACTTATTTTTAGATAAGTTGCTCCTTTTTCCAGCAACCTGACTGATAGAATGCTTAATGGCAAATGTTCCTGTTCCTTTCCTGCAAGTGTGGCTTCTGAATAGCCATTGTTTACTTTTCACGTTTTAAACTCAATTGGAGATTAGAAACAAGTGAAGGAGGAACATTTACTGGCTGCACGTCTCACAATGAGGTTTATCAGCAATAGATGTTTAGAGACTGCTGTTCAATCTCTTTGACCAAGTTTGCTGGCTTCCTCCTGCTGCCCAGCCCTTGCAAGGAGAGGCACAGTAAGAATCTGCATGCGGTGGTTGGTGCTGCCTGCCTTCGTTTCTTTCTGGTGGTGCTGGTGATGCAGGTACACCTGTTTTAGTCAAAACAACACTTGAGGACGAGAGCAAGAGGTGTGTCCTTTTCAGGCAGTGATTGCCTCCTTGCTAAGTGGTTTTAAGGTGTTCTGGTACCCGCTGCATTGTTCTGGTGGAGCCCCCGCGTATAACGCTGGTGAGCAGAGCACTGCTTGTTCCTGGGATAACTGCGTTGGTTAACATTAATGAAGCCAGGAGTGCCAGAGTCTGTCCCTGTGAGCAGCTGAAAGCAAGGAGAAGGGAGCCCTGTCCCAGCAGACTGCAGCAGACCAGCGGACGGCAAGGGAAGAAAAGAAGCTGTGCACGGAGTAGTAGGGTGAGCAAATAACTGCAGCCCCTTAATGCTGCTTGTTAGTCTGTGGGGAAACTCCTGAATATGCCGTGGCTTGTGCTTCCTAACGGAATGCAGGGCTGTTGCTGGGCGGCTTTGCTCTCCTGTAGCACTGTGAGCCTCCGGCTTTTCAAGAATGAGGGATGGTGAATTCAAAGGTTCTAGCTTGAAATACTTGATTTCTCAATCAACGCCTGCAGTTGTGAAGCGGTGGCAGGAGGAGGGCGAGGTGCCCCTCCTATGCCCAGCGCTACGGGAGAGCACTTCTGCCCTTACGAGCAGTTACAGCGCTCTGTGTGCTCACTGCCTGACGCTGAAGAAGCATTTCTGCAAACACACCTCGGCGCTGTAGAGGGCAGATTGTGTGTGCAGACAGGTCCACGTCACCGAGCAGCTCCGGGGTGCTTCAGAGGACAAACAATCCATCTAGCTCTCGGAACAGACACGCTCCTGGTTCCTCATGGGATTTTTCTCTGGCTGTTCATCGTTGCCTTAGTATGAGAATTTATACCACGCTGTTGTAAGTATAAAGAAAGCTTGGGTACCGTGGGATTATTATGCTTATTTGAAAAGGTATTTCTTTGCGTTAGTCTTTGAGCTGTTGTCAAGTAAGATGTGAGCTAGGTATTGGGTCTCTGTGCTGCTGCTGAAGATGCAGTAGTACTTTGAACCCTGAATGCTTGCTGCTGTCTGCATATTAGGAAAAAGCTGACTGGGGGAAGAGCTGTGCTGGCTGGGTGTGTTTCAGAAGTGTTGAGGTGTCTGCTGCTGCTGGTGGACCCATTCTGGGGGTTGCAGAAGCACCTGGACAAGTCAGGTGCTCTGTTCCTGTTAAGTCACACATCTGACTTCCTCAGGCTACGGAATTTCCTCTTTGCATCTTTGAGCACTTACAAAGAGTTAAACATTTGCATTTATATTCTGAACTAAGGTACTATGTTCCTAAATCTCTGACACTAAGTCTGCAGGTTTCTGCACTTATCCTTAATCTCTTTCTGTATAGTGAATGTGTTGTCATATATGGGGCTTCATGCTGGGACCATGAAGCAGCTTGGCAGTGAAGGGAAATTAGTACTTTATTTCTATTTTTTTTTTTTTTTTTTTTTTTCTGCCAGGAATCTTGGACAGAGTTGCAAATGCCATCCCAGTGGAAAGGAGTGTTCTGTCATCCACTGTGCTTACAGCAATTGGCATTGGTGGTGAGATTCGCAGGGTAGTTAAAAGATCCTTGGATTGATTAATACAGACCTACTGTTCTGTGGGGGTTGTGTGCTGAGCAAATGAAAACTAATGGCTGGAAAGCCAGGGTTTCTATGTTCAATTTATAGCTCTGTCTGCTGCTACATGAATGTGGGGAAGTCACTTAATTTCATTGTGATTTAGTTTATCATTTTGTAAATGAAAATAGTATTTGTTTCTGCCACAGATGAGCAACTGGTTATAGATCATCACTTCACTAGTGTAACTGCAGTCCAGTATAGACGCTTATTGGCTCAATTAAAGGAGCTGTCTTCACAGGAGCATTGTAGTGTAACGGCAGTACAGTAAAGCATATTAATATTTATAATGCACATAGCATATGTTGCTATTTACAGTAGTCCGGTTATGGCACTGTGGAGTTCAGGGTAGGCAAAGTGCTGCAATGGGATTTGTAGGCTATGCTGAACTGTGTGGGTGTGTGAACTGGAGCTGGCTAATTCAGGAGTGCCTCAGATGCCTTTTACATTGCAATTACTGAAATGATTTGGACTTAATTTGCATTTGTAAAGGCTGTAAGTTGCTGAGATAAACAGCTGGGCAGTGAAATCACAGTATATTGCATAATGTCCTTCAAGTACATGGAATGCAAGCAGAGCTGTTGCATGGTACCACATCTTCAAGAGCACCTGTAATTTTGGGTAGCAGATTTCCCATTTTATGTGATTGCAGGGAACTGCAATTTTCCATTCTCTTGAGAATGAACAACCAGCAAGAACTCTCAACACTTTGGGGTGTTTGAAATGAGATTGTACAGTCACTGATCAATGCTGGGATGAATTGGTTGTTACATCAACTTGCATTAGACTACTTGAAGGGAGTTTAATTTTAGCTAACTCCATTTGGCACAGAGCATTTATGTGGAGAGAATCTGAACTGCGTATCCAACAAGTTCTGGAGCCGAAGTTTTTTTTTTTTTTTTTTTTTTTTTTTTAGTGTTTGGTTTTCATGTCATTAGCTTGCACTTCTCATTGTTTTCTTTTTAAATAAATTCATTCTGCTGTTTTCAACTTATAAGATACAGTGTAAACTAGAAAATGCAGTCCATTCATCTCTCTTCCAAGAAGTAGCTTACTGCATTTGCAATATTTTTTTTCTGTGATGTGTGAAGTAGAAGGCACTTTGAGACAGTATAGTTGATGGGCCAGCTTCTTTGCATGCCTTAAATGATCTAAGGAAATTGTTTTTTTCAAAAAGGGATTCCAATCGGAGAAGGGTGTATTACTGGTATAGTTAGTCACCTCGTTTTCCCCAGGGGATGATTTTAGCAAAAATGTTGGCATTGTTGCAAAATAATAAAATGCAGCTTCAGCTTTTTCCTTTGCAGTTGCTCCTCATAGAATCACAGAATTGTAGGGGTTGGAAGGGACCTCCAGAGATCATCGAGTCCAACCCCCTTGCCAAAGCAGGTTCCCTACAGTAGGGAGGCATCCAGGCACATCTTGAACATCTCATAGACTGTATAAATATTGCAGTTGTTTGGGATCACTGATTCAGATGAAGTTCAAAGTTGGACTACATCTATCTCTTTGCATTTCTAAATTCATATACTGTTGACACTTATTTCAGTTAAGTATTCAGCATATATTTGCTGTTACATTCTCTGCAGCTATCCTTGGTAACAGCAAGTTGGCTCAGACCCTTTCCAAGAGTCTTTGTGCTCACAGCAGTGTTTTATTGGAAGGTAAAGTGATGATAGGTGGGTACTGCATTTCCTTCTGAATACTTTGGAGGGAAGATGGATATACCGTAGCCAATTTCTTCCTGATCCATTAAGATGGATCTTCCTGATCCATCAAAAACTTGGTACATAGGTGCCAATTTTAACAATTGATTTTGTAAAGGGAAGAGTTTGCCTTGTTAACAAACAATTCATGTGTCAGTATTCAGTACCACCCATCCGCGTTGTACTTTTCCCTATGGTTGTCTGGCTCTTCTTGTGTATCTGTTTATCAAATAAAATAAAGCTCTGAAAATGGAAAGTGTCTTTCTTTTAAGTCAGCAATACTTTCAGTGCAGTTTGGGTGGACAGATCTGAAAACAGGTAGTGTATATTTAGCATGTATGGATCTAACTAGGTGTCGGGTAATGTGTGACCTAGCCAGTGGCAGATGCTGAGAAAGTTAATTTATATTGACTTCTGTCCCTGGATTTTATATCCAGTTTTAGACAATATTTTCAGCATGCTAAATACCTAGAAAAATCTGCAGCTTTAGAAATATGTGGAATCCAAATGGGGCATGGCTGTCTGGGGAGAAGTGAGGAAAATAATCTTCTCCTGTGGTTTATCAATAAGCAGGGTGATTTTCTGACAGGTAAACAAGACAAGCCAACTGTGGCTAATCTGACACCTTGAACATGTGGTCCCTCTATTGAAGGACATACATAACTGAGAACAGCAAGTGATTGGAGAGGAGTATATACAGAAAATAGCTACTTGCGTTATGCTATGCAGTAGACTGAGTTTGAAAGTTCGGCCTGTCGGTATGTGGGAGGCCAAGTGGTTTGGAGTGCCTGCAGTGCATGTCTGCCTGGGGAGCTTTTTCTAGTCACCAGGAGGTATCTCTGTGACCTGGAGATACGATTGTATCATGTGTTCTTTTTCTTTTTTCTGGAAATTTTTAAAAAATGTGAGATAGTTTTGCAGCCCGCCACGACAGGGTTATGCATGAGGTGATTTGGGTTGCGGTATCAGAATGAGTGAAATTGCGGAATTTTATTTGGAAACTACTGGAGGGATGGGTAAGAAATACAGAGCCTCAAGTAGGGTCAATATGCACAATATCTGGCGTAGTGATAGGAGAGAGCTACATGCCCACCTCTGTGCCCAGATACTGTCTTGGGGCTCTCCAAAAGGAAAGCTGGGAGCAAGGCAGCAGCTAAGTAGTGCAGGTGGTCAGGAGCCTGGGGCTCGCTCCCTGCCCTAGTACTGTATGGAAATATAAATATACCCATAAGATGTTTTGTGGCAAGCTTTTTACAGGAAACAAGTAGTCGCATATGTGGAAGGAGACTGCACCTTTAGGAGATGCCAGAGCATTAGAAATTGGCAATCCTGGTCTCCGTCAGGATCCCATTTCTGAAAAAGGGAAGCTAAAGGGAGCAGTCTGGATCAGTGCCCTTCCTTCCTGCTCTGTCAAGTGTGCACAGGCTTTCTTTCTGCCTGTCATAGGGCTGGAGAAATGCTGAAACCCTGTGCCCTAGCTCAGAGCTCCCTGAGCTCTGCATCATGCAGGGGGGAATGAGGTCTTTTGGAATCTATGAATGTTCCTGGTATTGAACAAATTGTTTACTAATAAACAAAGAGGAAATTGGACCCAAAATCAAACATTAAGTGCAGTTGCTGGAAGTGTTTATACTTTGTTCCTTAAAAAAAGCAACCGAATGACTATTGTTGATGGTACTGCAGTGCTTGGCACTTGCAAAGAGGGGCAGAAAGTCTGTGGATGATCTTCCACTGGGAAACTATTTTCAGTGCAACCTTGTTCACCTACAGATGGATGCCCAAAACAGTCATTGAAGGGATTTTTGTGTTTTTTGAGAACTGGACTTCATGGATCAGGGGCAGATCCCTTGGCTGCCCTTCCAGTCAGGGTAGCAGAGCTCTGGGACCCAGAGGGGCACAAGGCCCTTCTGTCTGTCACCACTGGCTCTAGTCAGACCCAGGCTCCTGGGGCAGTGGTCATGCTCTGGGCTTGCAGGAGTCTAAGGAGCATTTGGACCGTGCTCTCAGACGTAGGATTTGAATGTTGGGTGGTGCAAGTTGGAACTGATCCCTGTGTGTCCCTTTTGGCTTGGCATGTACTGTGATTCTGTGGTGTGGCTCCTTGCATAGGAATCCCCAGTCCATGTTTCAATTAGGTCCTCCAGAACACCTGTTTTGGGAGGGGAACACACAGAGCTTTGCTCTGCTGGGTGAGATGATCTGCAGGGCAGTGTGCAGCAGCAGCAGCAATTCACACTCCATGCCAGTAAAAGTGCTGGTGAGGATGGCAGAGTCCTAACCTCACCTTCTGTCTTCCTGACTCTTTTTGGTTCAACTTCATAATAGAATCTTCTGAGTTGGAATTGACGCTTCATCATCATCCAGCACAATTCCTCTGCAGTGAACAAGGACACCTACAGCTAGGTCAGGATGCTCAGGTCCTAGTCTAGCCTGACCTTGAGTGTCTCCTGGGAAGGGGCTTCTACTGTCTTCTGGCAACCTGTGGCAGTGTCTGTTCTGTTAGTTGTATTGGTTCCTTTTTGGAAAGTTGTTTCACTAATTGTACAGGTTTACCTTTACAACTCTCATCTCTGTTCTTCCTGCAGTGCTCTAAGCAACATGAGTTACGGGCAGACTACAAAGACCAGTTGGGTCTGGGGAATCCACAGAGAGATGGATTCATTTTGATGAGCAGGATGACTTCTACCATGTACTCTGTGCTGTCCCCTAGTATGCACATCTTGCTTGGTGTGCTTGATCTCTAGCTTAATGAAATGATAGGCAACCAGGAGAAAAATGGAAACCTACAGGTTTCTTTCTTTCTGGTGCAATTCTAGAGGGATTTTAGCAGTAAGTAAATATCAACTTAATATTAATGAGAGTTAACTGAGTGCAGGTTAATGCACTTTTTCCTGTCTCCTCCCTCCTGTCACACCAGTAACATGTTTCAATATTTAAATCAAATAGATCAAACTACATAGGGTTTTTTTTTTCTTTTGGGTAATTGTCAGTTCAGCATCGAGTATAGTTAAATAATTTCTCAGGCACGTGAAAGGCCATATAGTTTAGATGTGTTTTGCTTGTTAGAATGAAATTAGCTGGATGCTAATGATACAAAATTATTTTTATTCTATAGTTTTATGCTAAAGCTCCAAAGCTCTTTTGATGTGACATGAATACTACGTGACAATTATAAGCTCTCCTTGAAATATTTTAATTGCACAGCATGAAGGTCATTTCTACTTACTGTTGCCTCAATTTACATTTCAGCTGAGCAGTATTGGAGGATGTTTACATGGGGATTCATGCGGTAGATTTTGTTTTACAAGACTAAATATGAGCATGTTATTATGCAACTTCCAATTTTGCCTATCAAGTTCACAAATAATTTATCAAAACACAGGTCAGTCTAAATGTGACCCTGAATTGGTTTGTTAAATGCGTATGATAAATTCAAGAAATAGTTGTTCTTGTGTATTTGTATTTCTTCTCTTTCTGTCTTAATATCAAAAATCCAGAGTCAGTAAAGACTCCTTGATGGGTTAATTTCTGTGATGCACGTGGGCTCTTGTGCCAATAAGTTTTCTTACAGACACTTTGTTTGCATTAGTCAAGATGCTTTGCGGGCAGTTGGAGAAGCCAGATCAGACAGAAGGGAGATGAAACTCACTGTGGTTCAGTTCCAGTTCAGTATGATTACGCTTCTCAGGAAATAGTCATAGTAGAAAATAAAAGAAAAAATATCAGTAAGAGCCAAACATCCTCTTTTTACCATTTGTGCCTCAGCATTTATTTATTTAGGAAGTTTTAGTTTAAGGTTTATAGGCCATCTTATCCACACATTTACAGGTTACTACTTTGCTCCTTGTGTGTTACAGAGATCTGTTAGCACAGTTGGTTTTCAAGTGTTATTGCTTTTGCTGCTGGAGAGTCTGGATTACTTCAAGCATGGCTATTGTCAGGAAAATAGCCATGGGAGAACAGCATCTTTTTAATGTAAGAGTTGGACTTCATGGATTGTTAGGTTCCTATCTATCTATCTGTATCTATTCTCTTCTTTGAAGACATGGATTTGGCTTTAATTTGCTGCTTTGTGTGGATGTGCACTGATGTGTATTAGCTGCTGATAGTGTGGTAAACTGCCTGTAGGAGTGAGATGCTGACAGTGCTCTTCAGGTAATAATTGGCAAGGATGTGGGGATTGTGCAAGTGTGGTTTTCTTTTTTCTTTTTTTAATAAATGTCTGTTTTCACCCTTTTCTGCCCTGCATAACAGAAATGTCTGTGTGTGAAGGAGCTGGATTCTCTTCTTTTTGATGCACTGCAAACATTTACTTAGGCTCAGAAGGAAGAGACTTCTTTTTTTTTTTTTTGTTTTTTTAAACCTATTTCTCTATCTGGAGTATATTAGACTGGCAGTGAGGAAAATGTGGTGTGAAAAGTAGATTACAATAGTATCCCTTGAAAAATTAGTCACATAACTCTTTCATGCTTTAATTAGCTTTTTGTTTTTTAACGTTTTGTTACTGTGTGGTAGCCCTTATCAGCAAAGCATTTTACAGTTTTGCACTGCTGTGGGCCAAAAAATATTTCAAAATTCTACCTGGAAGGAAGAGGGGGCAGGGGAGAAACATCTGCTCTCACTGGGATCATCATTAAGACTGAGTGAGTATTTTGTGCCTTCTGACTTCTGGAGTCCATGGGTAATCCCTTGAGCAAACTGTCTAGTGTTGCCAGACTTGATGTTGTTTGGATGATGGTGTGTGCCCTCCTGGGGCTGTAATGAAAGCACTGGCAGGCTGCTGTGAGGCTATCAGGTGGCTGGAGATATTCTCAGTGGAGTCATCGCCTGTGTTGGCTGGATGTGGATGGGCAGCCTAGAGGAGAATAGCTCAAAGCTCTTTGCAGTTCTCGTAGTCATCCTATCTTTAGTATTGCTTTTTGAAAACATATAGATAGGAACATGCAGACAGGAAAAATAGTACAACCACCAAAACAGTATGGGTTTTACTTCTGCCAAGTACACGTAAGTAAGACTGGTTGTAAACTAATTTCCTAGGTAGTATTAATTTTCATAGTAAGGTAACAATCCTTAAGAAATGTGCATGTCTAAATGTTCTGCAGGCTTTTTTGGATTATTCATTATAAATCAGAAATAATCAGTTGGTGTTTTCCTGCATGTAAAGCTCACATGAAATCTGCCTCTCTGTCTGCATAAAGTGAGTGGAGATCTTCTGCAATAACATAGTTATTACTGAGTTGGACTTGGCAACCAAGGAACTTGGTCATTTTTGAGATGCTTTCACCCAACTTAATCTCAGGTTAGAATAAGAACTGAGCTGAGTAAAGGTCAACGAGAGATGGTTGGTGTGGTGGGAGGATCATTCCCAAATTTCTGTCTTCTGACAACAGGTTCATTTGTATTGAATACTTTTTGTAGGTATTCAGAGGTAGTTAGTGTTCCCTTGATGTCACTGTGAACAGTGCGACAGCCACTGCTGTGTGTTCTGTGAGATTATTTTTTTTGTTGCACGGCATTGGAGTAGATGCGCTGTATTGGGAAATACTGAAGTGCTCAAAAAGATGAAGTCAGCTGACAATCTAACTACAGAACCGTGGTTTGTAACTGTGGGCATTCAGACTGAATGGTGCAAAGAATGAAGCACAACTAAATATCGCTGCAGTGGGCTTTTTGACTAGAAACCGTAAAATTATTCTTTAAAGAGTATTACTCAATGAAAAGTTGATTCTCGCTGTTTCTTTTTTAAGTATGTGTATACTATCTCAGACATAATGTAAGGAGTGAAGATGATCTTCATATACTGCAGAGGAAGCTGAAACTTGGGTGATGTGATGTATGCTCTCAATTCTACTTCAGCTTGTCATTGCCTTTGGGAAGTTGCATAAAATCTCCACTGTGCTTCTGCTTCGTTAAATTGACTGATGATACATGGATCCCGCTAGTTTCATGCCTTGAAATCAAAACTAAGAAGCATTGTGAAAAAGCACAATAGTGTAAATCATTCAAAGTGCTATAATTTTAAAATGCTTTACCCTTCAGTGTGCTATTTATTATTACTATTATTTTTTTTTAATCTAGTCATTATGCTTAGAGGTTTATTCCATTTCCTTTTTAGCTTATGGTCTGGCACAACAGTGAAATGCTTGTGCTTCTAGAAAGAGCAGAATGGGAGTTGAGTATGATTTAGAAAAACTTTAATGTAATATTTAAAGGATATCAATTAACTTTAAAATAACCTCTAAAGTGGCCTGAGCAGGTTTGAAATGTGATTATATATAGTTTGATTGAAGTTAGAACTGGATTATTGAATTTAAATTGGTATGTGCATGTATATATGCATTTCTGCCCATTTCATTTGTGTATGTACATACTTAATGAAAGAAATAAAGGTATTAACATAGGTTATTTGTACTTGATATCTGTTATATCATCTTCATGGAGAGAGTGCTTCCCTTTCTAGTGCAGGATGCAGTGCTACCACATTAGCCTTTTCACCGCTGAAATGAGGCAGAGCTGGGAATTGGTCTGAACTTGTCCACTTGTGGCAATTGACTTGCATGTGGGAACTGATAACTGACAAGTGGAATGGCTTGGGGTTGTATCATAGGTATAGTAGTATGCTATATATGTGTACGAGGTGCTGGGGCATTTTGTTGTCTGTGGGACTATGAGAAGGTAAGTCTCACATGATGGATGTGTTTTGGTGGTGAACTGCTCTCATAGTACTGAATCTGTAGATTGTGTATCTGTTTACATCATTTCAGCATATTTTGGTCTCAAATTTTAATGAAATGTTGGCAGCAGTTCTTTTAGTGTTAAAGCAGTTGTGCTTGTGGAGCAGCTGTAGTGCTGGTGACTGCCAAAGGCAGTGCTTCTCTCTAAGGTGCATCATGCATCTCCTCTAAGGTGTAACCTGTCAAACCTGCTAGTAGGAGGAAAATTTTAAGAAATAGCTTTTGACGTAGAATTCAGAGTCTTCCTTGCACCATGATCTTACTTTTTCAAAAAACATAATGTTTTTGACTGGAGCTTGGCATGATCTGAAGGAGATGAGGCATCACTTTCCTCATGTGTTTAGAGGACAGTTGAGTGAGGCTAGGGTGCATTACAACTGATGGCTAACCTGCTTCTTGCTGCTATTTGCTCACTGTATGATGAGGAGAGAAGAGCAATCTCTCCTCTGCCCTTACCCTGGCATGTGGAGGCCTGACAGATGGTATTGTTGCTGTTCTACCAATCTTCCTCCAGGGGCTCAGCCCTCACAGCCCCACCTTGTCCCAGCCTATTGTTCAGAACTTTTCTCCCTGTATTTTCTTCCTCTGTCTGTTAAGGAGGTTGTCACCTGTCCTCTCCATGTTTCCTGCAGCTGTAATACTATAACATGATGGAAAGTATAGCATAGTAGCAGGGTGGCACAATCCTAGCTTACAGCAAATGAGAACAAGCCCAAGTGCAGCAGCCATGGATGCAGAAATGAAGAAAAACTGCTTGCTTCTGGAAGGCCTCCAGTAGGCAGGGATCCCCAGCGAGATACCGTTGCCTCTACTCTAACCCTTAAATGAGGTCTAGGATGGGAAGGCTCTACTCCTTCCAGTCACTCAGGTGCATTGCATGCAGCTGAGCTCCCCTGGGTTGGCGCTGCCTTCCCTCCAGATACTTAATCTCTGGTTCAGACTGTAACTCAGCATTTCAGCCACAGCAGCCCACTGACTTCTCCTGTCTCCACAGGCCCAGTGACGAGAGGCAAACATGGCCCAACCGCCCGCTGACCCCAGCAGTGTGGAAGCTGCAGATCCTGAGGAGAGCTCCCCAAACATGATCGTCTACAGGAAGGTAAGAGTGGAGCTGCTTACAGAAGCCTGCTCCTGGCTGGCCTTTGGCTTGTGGGGGGATTCCTGCCCTTTCTGAAGTCAGAAATAGATTCCTGTCTGCTTGGGTACACATCCGTGATAATTTTTCAGGATTTTTATAGTTTCAAACTGTAGCATTTGAAGGCTTGGTAGTATTGTTCTGTTCAGTGGAAACATTTATACTGGTTAGTTTGAATCCTTGGTAGAGGATTTACAATTTTGTAAATTGGAAGGTATCATTTCTTGTGATGCAATTTTATTCGGGTATTGTCCGAGCTTACTGAATGTAGCTGAAGTGATTCTATGTACCTTCCCAGCTTTACCATAGTACGTATGAAATGTCTGCCATGCAGCAATCTTCTCACAGATTTTTTTTTTGGGGTTTTTTTTTTTTTTCATTTTGTGTTTTTTTTTTTTGTTACATAATTTATAGTTTGATTCTCTGCAGGTAGGTGTTGTTACTTCCTATTGCATTGTTTAAATTAAAAGAGAAATGCTAGTGACTCAGGCAAAAATAAAATAACACCAGTGAATGATGTCAAAAACACTTTTTTCACTGTGATGGAAAGTCTTATTCTGAGTTACTTTGGAGGTAGTATTAAAGCTGAAGGAAAACAACCTATTTGTTAAGATATTGTTTGCCTCTAGGGTAGGCTTATGTATTGTCTATGATATTTGTGCTGTGTAATTTGATGAAATCTTGTAAATATTTTTTATTTAGCCAGCAAAATATTTTGTATGAATCATGTGAAAGAAAGTGCTGTGTAGTTCTGACAAAAAATAAAATGTCTCTTGCGTGGCTCAAATAAGTTACCATTCTGGCAACTTGGGAGCTACAGTGTTAGTTTATGTAATACAATCCTGGGTAGAAAATATTTTTTTCCACTCGTTTCTACATCTTGGAAAATAGGTGTAGATAACTAAAGTGTTGGGTGTACATTATACTGATTTCTGCTTGACTGCAATCTTGATGACTTTCATACTATGAGAAAATAGTTTTTTTCATACTGAGCATAAGTTGTTTGAAGTGTTACTTTTTGATAACCGCGATTTTGGTTTGGCTGCTGCATATTTGGTTTGGAATCTGGAATTGTTAACATGGGAAAATTTTCTGGGTAATGTGTAGGCTTGTTTGTTTTGAATGTGTTATGAACACACTTTGACTGCTAATTTGGAAGCAGCAGTAGCTGGTTAGTCAGATTGTCTTCTGGAACCTGTTTTCTAAGAGGTCCAACACCAATAGATGGAGGCAGATCTGGGATAGGAAGGAACTTTCTGTTTTCGTGATCTACAATTAGGGCATTAAAGCTGTCCTTCTGCAGAGAGTATGCTTATCTATTCTTGGAAATAGAATTTATTTTTATTTGAATATGTCTCACTTTCCATCTCACAGCATTCCTGCTTAAGGATTTTTTCATTCGTTTGCCTACTACTGTTTCATTATTGTCACTGTAGAATAAGTCTTGTGAGTTCTGTTGTACCAATGGAGGGGAGCGTGCTCATTCCATCTGATTCATCTCTGCATGCTGGTGTTCTTCAGGTGATACTATTATCAGCCCTTCATAATAAAGTTATGTCAAAATACACTGCTATCTTCTAGGATAACATGCCTCACACGTTGTTCAATAGTGTGGTATTCTACATTAGGCAAATGTACATCTGTGAGGTTTGTTTGTTTTTTATTGGTTTCGGACAAAGTTAATTTCTATTGGTTGTTGGCTTTCTAAGCTTAATTTATTGTTGGTTGTTAGTGATGTATTATGCATCAATTATACGTTTCTTATGTTGAGAAACCATATGCAAAATCTGGGCCAAGACTTTCTCCTTTTGTTTCTCTCTCTCTCCTCTCTGCAAATGAATGTTTAGCTCTTCATCTCTGATTTCCTTTCAGATGACTTGATTGCCAGTAATGAGTGAGAAAAACACTACACTGGACTCCCTGAAATGCAGAACACAGTCTGTCTGCATATCATGCAGTTCAGTGTTGGTGTTAGTTGAGTCATACAAAAAAGGGAAAAAAGTTTTCCTGCTTGTATTAAGAAACCTGAGGTGCAATTTATTTTTGATACCCACGAGGAAGAAATAAGGGTCTTCAATAACAAGGCCACAGTAATTTCTGCTGACAATTGTTTCATTGTTTGTCGTAGCTTCCTTCTTGCAGTTCTTTAGGGGATGTAAGGTAGACAGAATGGTGGAGAGAGAAGCCCTTTGTGTACAAACTCAGTTCATGCTTTCTTTACTGAGTTTCAGTTAGGTCTATTTGAAACTCAAAAGCCACCAGAGTGTTCACAGTATCCTGCCTTTGTTTATAATCACTGGTGAGAGGTATGTGTATCTAAAGGACAAATCAGACCTTATATGATAGTGAGGGTCCCTTTGGAGCAAAATTTGTTTTGTTTATGGAGAAAAGCCTAGAACTGACTGTTCTCTTTACTTACATACTTAAAGCTAAGTGAGATGAATTTTGGCCATGCAGAACAAAATAAACTAATTTGTTTTGAATCCAATTTGTTTGTGATATTCTCTATGGACTTCTGCAAGCAAACTGACTCTAACTACTTTGATTGCTAAAGCAGATGGTCTCAATGAGACATGTCTTATTTTCCTCTACCTTCAAAGTTAACCTTTTGGGGGCTGATATTTATGAAATTGTGTGGCATGTTATTTTTGAATCCAAAATGTTCCATGTTGCCATGCTGTTCTGGAAGACATCTGTGCGTAAATTACATAATGCAGGTGCAATCATTACTGCAAGTAGGTGTTTGGGGTATGATTTGCCTCACCCTCTGCTTGTTAAGGTGAATTGTACTCTAAATTATGCAAGCAGTATTGAGTAGACCCCCACTGATTATAATGGATACCTGACACCTAGCTGATGGGTGATTATGTCATGTGTAGACATTTATAATTAAGATGTATCTTGGTCTTAGGATTTGGGCTATCTCTCACCTTTCTGTATGCTTCAATACATATTCCTGAGCCCCGGGCTGCTTATGGGGTGTTACGGGTAGCACTATTGCACTGTTGGGGCCTGCTGTCTTTTATCTTCTCATGTGGCACATTGATATCCAGTGAAAGTAAGCGTGCGTTACCAGTTAAGTACTGCTCTGTGAGTTAAAAAGTCAGAGCTGCATTTTCTTTGGTCTGATCACCATCTGGAAGTAGTGCAGGTCTTGTTCGGAGTTACTACTGGAGGGCTGGTAGGCAAAACTTAAAAAGGCTTTGAAGTGCATTAATACTCTTTCCAAAGGAGCTACTGCAGAAATGAGTGACATCCCTGTCCTCAGCACAGTCTGTAAGCATCATATGGGTGCTGCAGTACAGAATAAAAAGATGCAGTGAGAAACCAGAAGAGGAGAAAGATGCACTCCAAGCAAGCAGTAACAGAAGATAGTAATTTGTTTTAAACACTTGTCACTATCCTTTGAAATTTGGCCCTCCTTCCTTTGATTCCTGTTCTTGCCTGCAAGCAAGGTTCATTCTGTCCCAGGGGCTCTTTTGCTCATTGTTCCAATACTTCAGGACCTGAAAGTTCACGTGCTGACTGTATCAAAAAAAAAAACTGCTCATGGACACTTTTTGGCATTAGACCTGCTTAGGTTACTCTAACAGTGGACTATGGCCAAAAAGAAACCTTGGTAGATAGAATCATCTTGGAGAAAAGATGATGGAAACACTGTTGTGTTGCTGAAATCAGGGAAAGAAGAGTCAAAATACTTGGGGCTGACTAAATAGGAACTGAAAATACCAATAAGGAGGATTTATTTAGAAGTGCTTGTGGGCAAGAAGGATAAAAATACAAAAATGAAGTGGGGAAGAGTTCATAAATGTTGCTGTTGGAGTCATTTAGAGGCACTCTGATCACGTATGCTCTGTGAGATTTCAAAGTCTGTAATCAAAGAAATGACCTAGATTATTTGATAGTACATTTCCATCTCTGCTGCTAAATTTTGCTATGCCCATCTGGTCAGCAGTTACTGAGTTAACTTCCAAATTTTATTGTTTCTCATCATCAATCTTTTAAACAAGCAGAAAAATCTAATTTCCAAAGGCAATTACTGTTCTAAGTAAATGTAATATAAACTTGCAACTACCACAAGATGCTTTCAGAAGAAAATCTGGGTTGTGTGCTACCATTAGTATTTGCCAGCCTTATCCTCTTTCTAAAGGCTCATGTAAGATCTGTCTAAAAACCATGTAAAAAAGAAAGCAACCTTTCAATAGCAGCTTTTCCCTAGGCAGCTCCCCATGTTTCAGATGTAGTGAATATCTGGAGTGCTGCTGTGAGAATGTGAGGCCAAGGCATTGATGGGGAGGGAAAAGGAGGCAGGGGCACTTGTGAAGGCAGAAGTTAAGGCAAAGAGATACGCATGCAAGGAATGTGTGGACCAAAAATCAGAAAGATGAGAGGAAGAAGCTTTTGTTAAAATCTGTATTTTACATTATAAAATAGAATTGGGATCTAGTTAGACTGAGACTACTATTTGCTTTTAAATTCCACTTAATATTATGTGAAGTCTATCTTAACAGAATACTGTCTGAACAATCGGGAGCAGAGCAAGTGGTAAGAGGTTAGTGCAAGTGATGACTTAGCAGCAAAGGAGGAAAAGGCTGATGATATGAGATGATATCCATGCACGTAACTTCAGTGCATTACTAAATGAAAGCACTCTATCTTTTTTTGGATTTTCTTTTTTGTGTTTCCTGAGTCTTTCAAGATTTCATGGTGTTCTGGTGAGAGACTTGCATCATGAAATGCCATTGGATTCATTATTTGTAAATATTTATATGCTTTTTTTAGAGCAGAACTTCTGTTTACAACAGATATTGGAGAAACCACCTCTCTCCTAGAAAATAGCGTAAAATATAAAAGACTAAAAGGCATTTAAATTGCTGAATACTTCTGGCATTCTTTTTATTTGTCTCTTGAGTTATATTTACAGGACTTTCAGCTTGATTTTTTTTTTTTTATATGTGAAATCTGAGATTCTCAATTAATTCTGTTTTTTAACTGGTTCTTTAACACAAAAATAATAAAATTGTGATAAAAATGCTTGACAGTAGACATAGTATAGTAGACATACACTCTTTGAATTTTACACAACAATTTGTCTGTGCTGATGTTAGATACTAGTTTATGACATTTTAATCAATTGCTCATATTTCCTAATCTCTACCCCGTTTCCATATTAAAAGAATAACTAAATTGGGATTGAATATGAGTGTGTATCAGTACTTTGAGAATAGAAACCCATCATCTTTTATATCTTCAGAGAATGTGACATGGTAATAGAGAATGGGCTGGGAAGAAGCAGTGTCGTTAGCTAAGGAAAACTGAGTGAGATAGGAGACATAATTACTCTGCAAGAGTGCTCCATGGGAGGGATGTCAAGCAGGGAGAAGTCTTAACTAAGTTGAGGACAGTACAGGCACACGTGCAGTTTTTAATAAATTTGTGATGAATAAAATCAACCAGGGAATTAGAAAGTGGTTCCTAATTCTTAGTAATGCAGAGCTCTGCAGCAGCCACCATCTGGAGTAATGTGGTCAAGGAACTATTTGTTTTTAGGATAGATATCAGTATATTTTTGGATTGACTACATGGCTTTTCCTTGCAAAAGTAGAGAATGGCATGCAGTGAGCCGGGAAGTCATTCTGACTTTGGTTGTATCTTCCTTAGTTTATCTTGAATGAGAACTAAGATACCTGCAAATATTTTATTCATGCAATAGTACCTCTGCACTGCTGAAGTGTGACATGTAGGTGGCCTTGAACAGTGCTAGCGCCGCTGACCTTGACTGTGGCTGTCCGGGGTATCTTGGGGTGGGTAGAGCTGGGGGCTGGGGAGATGTTTTTGCATCTGTTGTGTACAAATGATGAGTTATCTAAAGCATCAGTGCAAAGTCATGCGAAGTTGGAGTCTGAAGGACTTCAGAAGCAAATGTTCATCTTTATCTACACTCAAATGGTCATCTAATTGCAGAAATGTGCTTGTAGTCAGGTGGAGGTGACTCTCCTACAGGGAGAGCTTGTGGGTACTTTGTGGTTTGTTTGAGACTTAGCTGACGTTGACTGTCCAATGGAGCAGGTAGTCTGCAAAGTTTGAAATATGAAAATGTGTGGTAGGTAGGCCCTCTAATTATTTGCTTGTTTCTCTTTTCACGTAAACTCGTGCCTACATATATACACTTGCATGCCTTTGAAATAATGAGGATGAGCAGGTAACCTTTATAACCTGACTATATTTGTTAGCCTGTTAGAGGATATATAACACCCATAAGTCTGTGGTTCCCGATGAGATGCATCTCAGAGTCCTGAGGGAATTGGCTGACGTAGTTGCCAAGCCACTCTTGATGAAGGACCTGGTTTCTAGAATGTACTCATAGAGTCGTGGTCAATGGCTCAATGTCTGGATGGAGATCAGTGGCAAGTGATCTGTGGTCTGTACTGGGACTAGTGCTCTTTAATATCTGTATCAGTGATATTGACAGTGGGATCGAGTGCACCCTCAGCAAGCCGAGCTGTGTGGTGCAGTTGACATACCTGAGGGACTGGGTGCCATCCAGAGAGACCTGGACAGGCTTGAGCACTAGGCCCGGGAGAACTTTCTGAGGTTTAACAAAGCCAGTTACAAGGTCTTGTGCCTGAGTTGTGGCAACCTCCCCTGCCCCCTCCTTCAGTACAAGCTGGAGGATGTAAGGATAGAGCACAGCCCTCCTGAAAAGGATTCAAGCACACTGGTAGATGATGAGTTGGACAAAGCCAGCAATGAGCCCTCACATTCCAGAAAGCCAACCGTATTGTGGGATGCATCAAAAGAAGTGTGGCTAGCAGGTCAAGGGAAGTGATCCTGCCCCTCTACTCTGCACTTGCGAGGTCTCAACTGGAATACTGCATTCAGAGTGGAATCCTCAGAAAGGAGAGATGTGGACCTGTTAGAATGCATCCAGTGGAGGGCCACAAGAATGATCCAAGAGGAATAGGGGATGAAACACTTCCTCCAAGAGAGCTGGGGTTGTTCAGCCTGAACAAGAGAATGTTCCAGGGAGACCTTGAAGTATCTAAAGGAGAGCTATAGGAAAGAAGGGGTCAGACTCTTTAGCAGAATCTCTTGTGATAGGACAAGGGGAAATGGTTTCAAACTAAAAGAGGGGAGATGTAGATTGGGTGTAAGGAAGAAGAATTTTACAGTAAGGATGGTGAGGTACTGGTGCAGGTTGCCCAGAGAGGTGGTGGATGCCCCATCCCTGGAGACACTCAAGGTCAGACCGCAGGGACCCTGAGCACCCTGACCTAGCTGTGGGTATCTCTGTTCATTGCAGGCGAGTTGGGCTAGATGGCCTTTAAGGGTCCCTTCCAACTCAAACGGTCATACGATACATCCCATATGCTTTTGAAATCTCTCCATTCTATTCATGCTTGGAGAAAATAATTTCTTTTGGCATTTTACCCGCATGACTCTGTCTTTCTGTTCTTAGAAAAGGTAGCCTTAGCTCAAGTGTATTGTGCCTGCCTTATAATTACAGATTTTGGTGATAAGTAGCCATTTTAAAATTCCTTGTGTTTTTCTCCGTATTTTATGTTTGTTGTTTTGTTTAAATTTGTTTATTTAGCTTTCTTTCTCTGTTCCTCTTTGTAACTGAAACAGACTCTCTTGCATCCGTCAGAGTCTAATTACTGTGATCTATTACTTTAGCTGTTCTCAGAGGCAGAAAAAAGACAAGCCAGGACCAAAAGCTATGACAACTTCAAAGTGTATTTTTAGCAAAGCAACCAGAGCAATTTTAGAACACAGATAAAAAGGGAAGGTTCAGCTAGAGGGTAAGATTATGCTGTTCTAGCTGTAGTGTGTATTCAGTGCCTTGCATTTCTGGCAGAAGTTCCCTTCTCCCTCTTTCCAGTGTCTTTTTCTTGTTGTTAGCTTTTTAAGTTATAGTCTTGGAATATTTTCATTTTGTTTGATTTATTTTTTGTACTTTGTTTTGGAAAGGATACTAAATAAGATTGTTCTGCCAATGGCAGTATTTTAACCAGGAAACTGTTTATTTTGTTAAGAACAAAACAAAAAGAGAAAGTAGTGAGGGAGAGACTGCAGAGTTTGAAAGTCAATGTATAAGTTTTTTGCTATAATCTGTTTTACAACAGAAACCTCCAGAAATGAAAATACATCTTCAGGATGGTAGATTGTCATCCTGTTTCTGATCAGGACACAAACTGAGTGGCTCTTACTAGAAGAAAATCAAAATCCAAAGTTTCTGTGTAGATTTGGTGTGATGGAACTGTGTATGTGTACTTCTGTACCTAACATAGCCAGTCTTCAGTTCCAGGTTGTTACATAAGGTAGTATCTTCGAGTGCACTCGCTATGTCTATGTAGCATGGCTGTGTGCTGTTCATGTTTTCACTGAGCTGGATGCAAATTCTTGTTCACCATTAGGCAAAGGTTGCAGTGGTGCTAATGAAATGCTCCAATGCGAGCAATCCACATCTTGATAGTTGTAGCCGTGCCAAGGAGGCACATGTATTCCTTGTTTATTTTTTTCCTCAATTTCCTTAGGCCTTTTATTATTGCTTATTATTACACCCTCGGTTTTTATTTCCGTTTCCCCTTCTTCTGTGTCGTTCTGAAACCTTTTTGTTCTCATCAGGGAAAAACTACTCAATTAAGGCAATTTCAATCAAATCGGGACCGAAGTGGTTTGTTTATTAGAGACATAGTTAGCCAGCAATCAGTGAACTGTATCAGGAAGATCAATGTCAGCAGTACAGTGGATAAGCTACAGTACCAGACACAGTGCTGACATTCAAACACAGTTCCATCAACACCCATTTATAGCTGGGTCCCTGAAGTAGTGCTTGCACACAAAACCACGTGTCCCCAACATCCCCAAATGAGTGGGTGATGCAACACCCACAGGGCATGGCTCTGCCCCAGGTACCCTTCATGCTGTGGGGGTCCCTGTATTGCTCCCAGCAACCTGTCCAATGTGATGGGGGTCCCCTCCCAGTGGCAGGATACTCAGAGTTAGGAGTCCCTGTGTCTCACCCTGGGGGCTCTGCCTCTCATAAGATATGTTCAGTTGTTATATCTCTGGCTACTGTGGTTCTGCTGAGATTCTTGTAGCGCTTAGCACTGCAGAAATCCCAGGTTTTGCACACTGTGTCCTCACCCCGACTGGTGATATTGTTACTTTGGTGTCTCTTCTAAGGCAGATTTTCCTGTGAAGGAGGGCTCCCAGACTGGCTGATTTCAGGAGACAGCTTCTGCCTGTTTCAAAAGCAGTATTGAGCCACAATATTAAGACAGAGGGGAGGAAGGTTTCAATGGAAGTGAACGAAATCCACACAAAACTACTTTCCTGTGTGTGTGATATAACTTCAGTTAAACCTTTCCTCTATCCTGATTACTAAAATATCATTTCAGAGGATTACAGATTTCTTTCACAAGGCTCCGAGATGAAGTTTGAGTGGGAGGATTCATTTCAATAAATAGAAGTATGTGTGCAGGACCACAAAAGTATGCAAATGTAGTTCCATTTAAAAAGTCAAGTTTTACATCCTAAGACATTTTGAAGGACTCTTTTTTTTTTTTTTATTATTATTATTATTTTTTTTTCTCATGAGAAGCTGTCAAACCGTGTTCAGGGGGAAGCAGTTCTATTCTTTTTTCCTTTAGCACTGTATCTCCATTTTCCTTGCCTCTCCCTTCCCAAAGCAGAAGAAAATTGAAATTAACCGCTAACTGCTGGACAGTGAAGTGCATGAGTCAGGGAGTTGTACTCTCATATGAATACACTGAGTGTATTAACTCAAAGGCTACATGTGTTTCTGCGGGAGGTGGGGAAGCTGAGCAAATGTATTTGTTTTTAATTATTTTTCTCTACAGTCTGTTGTTTTCTATTTTCTTGCTTTAAAACATCTCATTAATGCTGCCTCGCCCTTAATGTTTGGACATTATATTTGGGACCAGTAATTCTGAAGATGAATTGATGTGTGTTTGTGACATACACAGGAAGTGACAAAACGCACCGTCTTTTCTAATGCTTTAACTGAGAGTAGAATGGAGAAGGTAGGAAGAATTTAATCAAGAATATGCTAATGAATTGTTTACGTCTCTCCCAATTGAGAGAGAAAGCGAGAGAGTACTTGGTTTTATCTTAGCTATATCTACATTTATTGTAAAATCACAATTCTGACAGATTGTAGTTAATTAGAAATGGTTCTACAGTTGTTTTTATGTCTAGATACAAAAGCCTTCTTTTCCTAGCACATCTATGCTTGAGGAGTTGCTTTTTTCTTATTCTCTACCAGTAATTTTCTGTTGTATTTTTTCACTGTTTGATGCAAATGTTTGTAGTCTATTGCATATTAAGAATTTTAATCTCTGACTCTGCTACCATTTAGCATGTTTTTTTTTTCTCCTCATCTCTTGCTTTTGTTGTGGATTTCAGTCAGGAAACCTGGAGCTGGAGGACTGTGAAGGCTTAACATCCTCTCTGCTCGCTAGCACAGTTCTCCTCTGCTTGTTGGCATGACCATAATGCAGGAGATGGTGCCCCAGACAAAGAGAATATTTTGTTCACTGATGCTGTAATTAGATGCCTTTACCCATCAGTAAATCCACACAATTTTGTTAAACATGGGTTTGTAGCTGTGTACAAATTAGCTCATTCAATAACTTGCACAGACTGTCACATAAATCTTGGCAGCAGTGGGTTCTTGTCACTTGCACTGCTCCCTGCTGGGTTCTTGATAGTAAAATTAACTGGAGTTCTGTTAATTATATTTTTTCCATGCCTGGAAAAACACAGCTATAATAATGGTGCTACTTCTGGCTGTTTGTGTGCGGAAGTAGTTTAGCCATTGGCTTGTAAATAGAAAGCTGCCTGTGCAAAAATAGTGGGTAAACCTACATTATAAATGCATGTAGAAGTGAAAGCATCTGTTCTTTGGGAGTATGGAGTCTTTGTGATTTCCCTCTGTCCTGCTGCCAGGAAAGTTACTTACTTCAGCAGTGACCTTCCTGAAAGTATTTTTGACTGGAAAGCATTTTAAAATGTGTGGAATTACAGCAACTTTTCTTCATGTGAACAAGAAATCTCTGATTTCTTTAACAACAGTAAAAACAATGTTATGTTGTTGATCCAGCCTTTAGGATCAATAGCGCTCACTTCCTCCCACTTGAGAGATGTTTAGGAGTTTTAGGGAATGTAGGAAAGACCTTGACTCAAATTTGTATGATAGTAAGACAGTTTCAAAGTTTTGTCACAGCAGTCTATGCTACATTGTTCATTTCAGGTGTGCGTGTCTGACTTTCCTGGCTATTTGAGGGAAGCATAGGGGATTGGAGGAGAATGCACTGAAAGCAGGCAGGACAGTTGGCTAGCAAACTGGAAGAATAAGATAAGTAAGACTCGAGATTGGCCTTAAAAAGAAAAAATGGCACCTGCTGATTGCAAGAAAGATTTTGAAGTGCTTAAAGGAATCTTACATAGCTGACTCCACTTAATGAGTTGCATGCAAGCTCCAGTTGTAGCCTGTTGCCCATCACTGCATAACACTGATTTATTTGAGAGCATGTAAACGCAGAACAGGGCACAGAGTAAACCTCTGAAGCGAGGTGAAGGCACACAGGCTATGTGGATCTAATCCACTTTGCAATTTCTTGATGAACTTTTTCCCAAAGGCCTTTCTTTGTCAGTCTTACTGTTCTTGTAGTGTAGCTAGCTTAAATGGCGGATGTGGAGGGTGGGCATCCCTTAGGCCCTGATCCTCTCAGTGACCCTGAGGCTAGCTGCCAGTAATGTGTAGTTTGTGGGGAAGTCACTTCACTGTCTGTGATGCATTTGTTTAAACTAGTGAGGAAAGACTCGGTGACCCGGGAGACCATTTGAATGTGTCAGGTTGCAGAGAGGTCCCCAGAGACATTCAAGGACAAGCAGCTGAGATTAAATTCTTTCTAAATGAATTACAGAAATGCGCAGGATGGGATAAGCTTGCTCTATTATTTTATTTCATTTCTCTCTAGTGTCTTAATTTCTTCTCTGGTCCTTTGCACTCATTGCAGCTGCTCACCACCTTTCTCTGATGTAGCCATGGATAGGAGAAGTAAAATCCTTAGGCTGAGAATCTGAATAACAGGTAGTGGAGAGAGACTGTAAGATAGAGGCTGTTTTAGATTCTAGGCTTACATCTCACACACAGACTTGTCTCCAAAGCATAAGGAAACAATGACAGCTTGTCACCTGCTCATGGGCCTGTTGGAAGTCATTTCATTATGGTTCATTTTGTAGCACATAAACCCCTGGCAGAACTGTGCCCCCTATCAGCTGAATTAAGAGGGGAATCCTGAAAGCCAGCAGTGTCCTTGGCTTGTAAAGAACTTTCCAGAAAAGGCAGAATTAAACCAAACCAAAACAGATGTTCCTTTGAAAGTTTGAATTTCAAGTAATATTTTTTTTCTAGCTAGTTTCAGCAGTAAAGTATTTAGCAGTTTTGAGTACTTTCTTTTGTGTGGTGCCTTTGAAATAAGAGAGCTGAAGCTCTGTGAGAGCATGAATTGAGATGTCCAGAAAATATCAGTCTGGGCTCTGGCGGTCATGCTGTTCATATATGTGGAACCTGACAGTTTCATCTTATGGGAAATGACCAGATTATAGGAGGTGGCAGCAGTCTGAGCACAGAGCAAACCCTTGTCTTGTCTAGGCACCCACCATTTTGGGAGCCAGGGTCTGTGCTGGAGGAGCCTGTTAGAAGTTGTCTCTCTCTGGTGCTCAGCAGTTTAGATAAAAAAATCACACTCAATTTTGAGTGTCCTGCCAATTTGACTTGAGCTAAACTTGAGGAAAGTCCTGGGAAAGGTCAAAACTCAGCTCTAGTTTGAGACTGAGGGGTGCTTGTAAAGTGCTCAGAAAACCCCAGGTTGTTTCTGTTGTTACCATCTACAAAGTCAGAACTTCACAAAGTATTGAGGGTGCCGCTGCTGCTTAAACCAAAGACAATGGAAAAGAATACCAATAGCCCCATTACAGGTTTGGAAGGGACATCTCTTGCACAGGCTCTTGTAGGCAAGTAAATCATATTGAAAGGAAGGCTTTTGCCCTAGTTTCAAAATGAAAGCCAACAACAGTTTTAGGTTCATAATTGAAGTTTACTGATCAATCTTCCTGTTTCTGCAGAACTGCTTAAAAACTGAGATTATGTAGAGTTGCTGTGGTATTACAGTGGTCTGATGACATTGTGGTACTCCTCAGGCGTCTCAGGAGTGGACCTGAATCATCCTTGGCAAATCTCTAAAATGTATTTGCAATCTGTTGATTATTTAATTATATTCATTTCCCATTTCATGAGAAAGAAATATCTCTCTTGACAGTGTGCTGAATACCTTTTTCTGGGCCTTGACCAGCACAAGCTGAAGTGGGCTGAACAAAATGAAATAGCTGGTGGGTATGGTAACAAATGATTCATCAAGGGGTGGCTGATGACTGGAAAAGGGCTTTTCCATTGCCCATAGCAAACAGCTCTTAACTGCACAGAGCAGTGAGGTGACAGTGGGTGTTTCAGAGCATTGAATGTTCTACCGCTTTCTGCCTTTGGTAACCCAGTGACCTTAGAGTCTGTACTAAGAAGCTTTTTCATCTCAGAAATCTCTGCCTTGTATTTTGGGTGTTCATTACTAATGCTGGGGTCTGATCCAAAAAATGTTTTTGCCTCCATGGAATGCTTAGTGTACAACACTTGAAGTATTGCTGACAAAAACTTGTGCCAAATAGAAACTTCTTTTGCCTTCCTGGGTTCCTAAGGATGAGACTTCTGAAAGAAATGTCTTAAATATTTAATGAGTTGTTCATTGTTGGGTTAGTAAGTTTGCAAGCAGCTGAACAAATACTCTAGTCATTACAAAACAGCTCTATAATTCATAGTGGAACTATATGCTGTGAGATACATGTCTTTGGCATTTCTCATTCAGGATGAGAATTGTATTATTTAAAGAAACCTTGTGTTTGAGTTATCAGTAAGGATTTTTTGGGGGTTGTTTGGTGTTTTTTTTTTTTTTTTTTTAGTGTTTTTATCAAATCTGGAGATGGAGACCTATAATAGCTCAAGTATTGCAATGCACCCACCCTTCACATTGCTTTGATTTAAATTCTTTTGCTACCTCGTTGGGAACAGTTATTTGAACCCAAGCCTGTGATATTTTAAGTGTAGCTGTGACTTGAAACTGACTTTCATTGGCTTTTCTCCTTCCTTCCATGATCTTTTTTTTTCCAAATCCCTTCTGATTTTTATAGAACAAAACTGCATGTCAAACTTTTCAATTTATTTTACAAAAATGATTTTGTTTACCATTCTTATTATGGGTCCATTCCATCAGTGTTGGACTGCAGCAATGGTTTAGAAAATTTTTCTTATCTATGTTTAGATCAAGGGTTAGGGTTATTGTAGAGTTATATTTAGATCTGCTGGCTTCTTGATTTGGGGAGATTTTCCAGAAACATCACAAGAAACACATTCCCTTTTCTGCAGCTTTCTGACTGAAAATGGATATGTGCAGTAGACACTTTATGTGCCTTTTTGAGGCTATCCTCCATGTCTTGGTAGGTGTTGCAGGTCAGCTGACAATGGAGCTAATAAAGGATATCACTACTTGCTTACTTGGGAGGAAGAGCTTGAAGCAGGACAAATGATCTAACCTGGTGGAAAAAACATATGTTGAAAAGAGATGGGTTAAAATGATGTAGGGAGAACCTCTGACAGAACCGTGCCCAGGATGAAGTGAAGCTGAGGACCATTCTTTCCTCTGTCAGGCTGTGTGCTGAATCTGGCTCACTGTAACTTTTAAGATAATGGTGCCCATAAAAGTTGGCCATTCCTGTTTATAGTGCTTTTATGCTCTGTTGCACATGCCCCAGACTCCAGAATGACAGAAGCACTTTTGCACTGAAGCAGATAAAGCTCTTGGGACATTTTGCTCGCCTCTTGTCCTAATTAAAGAGTCCTCTGAATCTCTTAGTTTCTTACAGAAAGAAAACTAAATTTCCTGTACTGTTCTGTAATGGAAACAAAACTTCATCTTTTGTGGTAGAAATCAGGTTAAGTAAAACGGTGGCTCTTGGCCTGTTTTAGGCGAGTTCCTTAATTATGATTCTTCCATTGCTGCTCTTATTTTTAGTCAGAGCATGAGTAGCCAAAAAGTGCATATGAAATTCAAATTTTTTTTTACACATTGTTGAAATAAAAACTGCTTCTCCTTGCTGAAAAATTAATTACTATGTGTTCCAGCACCTTATAAGATATTCATACGTTCTCCTGAGTCCTGTCTCTTCCTGTTTCAAAATGCTGTCTTGAGAGCAGTTCAGGCGAGAGAACTGCTCAGCTATATTTTGTAGTCTTCCTCGCTGCCAGGGAGTCTCAAGATGGCACTTGAAAACCAAGAGATGTACTCCAGGGAAAATATGAATATTAGATTACTCTGGTTTAATCATTTGGGATACAGTGACCTCAATTTATGCATCTTTTTTGGGGGGAGTGGGATGATGTGGTTGCTTAAAGCACTCTCAAAATTCTTAAATGTAAGATGTTTAAAGATGATGAAAATCTCAAATGGTTGCTGCTCCTATAGGATTGCCCAAGATATGCAGTATGTATAAGGAGCTGGATGACAAAATCAATTGTCTCTTTTACTTTAATGACTTTCTGTAGAGATTTTCATTTGTTCTTTTTCCTATCAGACTGAAGAATAACACACAAAGAGACTAAAGAAAAATTTGCTTTTTTTTTTTTTCTCCTTATTTGGGAATGCATAGTATAGATGGCAGTCTGATTAAGGGTGTCCTAGAGGTACTGGTTCTTAACAGGGGAAACAGTTGTCAGCATTAAATCCAGCAGGTAAAGAGCAAGCCCTACAACATAGATTGTCAGGACGGTTCTCTTCACTGAGCCCATTGGAGTGGAGCAGAGGATTGATGCAACTCAGCTGTGCCTCTGTGGAGCTGCTTGGCTCAGCTATGTTTGGAAACTGTTCTTCGATATTTGTGTTTTTGCAATCCAGATGTTACCAGTAAGCTGTTTTGTGTCTGTCACTCATGCCTGTCTTTTCTGGTTAGCAGTTCTCTGAGTCAGCTGCCTTAATGCCTCCTCAAACGAGAAACTGTTGTGAGTTTCCAGCATCTGAGCATCATGTAGTACAGTCTTTTTTTTTTTTTTTTTTTTTTTTCTCTGAGAGAGAGCAGTGCAGGCTTCAGTGGTAGAAGGAAAGACAGAGGAATTTGAAAAAGATATTTTCATCTTAGAAAGTTGATGTGTTTGTCAGATTGCGTGTACCAAGCTCTGGGCAGGATGGATGTATCAAAACCACAACACTATAGGCAGCAGTGCTGGTATTTAGGAAATGATAGAGAAAATGAGGCTTTTGGAAGCAGAGTATGAACAGAGGTAAAATGAAACCTCATGAAATACGTCATCATGATAATTTGTGGAAACATGAGAATTACATCTTGTTCTGTGGAGAAGCGAGGAGACAGGATAATGGCACAAGTCCTTCCAAGCCAATTTTAAATGAGGAAAAATCTACAGATCATTCTTCATTTACTCTGGCCAGCAGATGGTCAGCGTATGACAGGACAGCTGCAGTGAGGTAGCAGTAGGGTATATGAAAGCAGAGCTTTCCCCCCTCTGTGGGTCCAGATGCTCTGAAGCTCAATGAAGTAGCAATGCTCACTGCATGTCAGCACAAAGGCACTACGAGAAGTTACACTGCTGTATTTCTCCCGTCACCTGGCTTTAAGGCACTGTGTATTTATTTATGTTCTCAGATGGTCTCTTCGTGCAAAAGCACCGTGTTTGCATGCCTTGTTCTTGCTGATTACACTGGTGCTTTTGACATAAAACTTGCATTATCAACCTACAGAGGAAAAAAAAACCAATTGGCTTGCACCTTATTTTTACTTTTCTCTACTTTTTTTTTATTATTATTTTAATGACTTCTTGGGAGTACTGAACTAATTAAAGTGGACAGTAGCTTTCAGTGTGTAGTTTAGACTCAGATAATGAATGTCTTGCTTCAGCCTACTATAATTCTGGAGCAAAGTAATTTACGGATAATAATGTTAAAAAATCAAACCTAAAGTTGCTGAATTGGATGTGCTTCAGTTGGGCCTTTTTCTAATTAATGGGCTCAAATTAAAATGAAATAAATGCCTATAATGTTTCTAGAAATGTTACTATATGTAATTTCACAGACTTCTGAAATACAACTGCTTTAAGTACAGAATTCAAACTGAAAGCTGCTTAGTAACAACATGAGAGCTGAGGGTGCATACTGCATATGAAGATGCTATAGAAAGACTTGGATGCATCAAAACATAACAACGCAAGCTGGAATTTTGTTCATATTCTGAGACTGACCTTTACTGTCATTAGCAAAAAGAAAGCGTTTAGTCAGTAGCTGATGTTGAAGTCTGAAAGCTGCCTTAGTGCCATACTTAGCAATGCATTTGATCTCACTCAAGTGTATTGCCAGCATGACCCCCTGGAGCCCACACACCACTTCTGCTTTCTAGTTCTCCCAGCTGCCAATTGGATTTTTACTTATGAAAATGCAAATTCAAGCTTGGCTATCCTCAAGATCTCTAATGACTTCATACAAAACGAATTAGTCATTGCATATGCTTCCCTTGCCTTTAGTAAGCTTTTGGTCAGGATTTTGTCCTAAACAATTTCCTTGTAAGTAAAAAAAAAAAAAAAAAAAAAAGAAAAAGCATGTGTTTGCTACCTTTGTTTATCCATGGAAATCATCTGTGAATTAAAAGAAGTTCAGATAAGTGAAAAACCTGAAGTCCATGTGTACTGAGGAGATGGCTCAGGTTTGGCAGAAACCAGAGCATAGCTGTGTGTTTCAAAGTCAGGCAGTATGGCTGTTAGAACCCAAGATCTGCCACTGCTTGGGCAGGTGATATGGGGCTTCACATCCAGGTACTTGGGAACCAGGAGATCCTGTAGGAGGTGGGCCAGGGGGAAGTGGGCTTGGACAGTTGAGCAGAGGGGAAGCTGTTGGAGATCTAACAGCAGTCTGCCAGAGGATTAGAGAGCAGTGACAAAGCTGATGTATCCAAGTACTTCTCAGTAATGCCAGATGATAAAACAAAGGGCTCTGGCCATGAGTTACAGCTTGGAAAGTCTGGTTAGATGTTATGAGGAGAAATCTTTGCTAGGAGGGCAGCATTGCATTGGCTGGGCTACTTGGAGGGACAGGCAGCTTCTTCTGAGGGAGGCTGTGTCTGAAAATTCCCTCCATATTCCTCTCAGTACATCCCTGCTTTGCTAGCAGTGCTTCTGAAAGCATTCAGAAGGACCCATGAAATTAAAGGCTGCAGCCCCTTCTGGGCATGTGTAACATTACCTTCTATGTGTTATGCGTGAGCTCATGGGAAGCGGCTCATGGCTGCTGCTATTATTCCATTGTCCTAATGGGATTTATGCAAGAAGAGTATCTTGTTTGGTTATTGAGTCATTCTGGATGTAGTAGTTGTTCAGCAGTAGTATAATTTTTTTCCAAATGAATTTACAGCAGAAAACTAGGCCAGATTTATTTATTTATTTTTTTTAAGTTGCTTTGAGCTTAAACCCTCAATTTCTGAACATTGGTTTACTAGGAAACTAAGCTGGTGGAAAACATTTGAAAAGAGTAACTGGGGGACTGTTAGTTATAGGCAATACCAAAAATGCCCTCTATTAGTAAATTCGTATTTTATGGAAGTATAACATTATGGTGTATGCACATATATATAGTATATGACCATGCGTGTTGGGGTAGGGTTAATCATTTGAAGAGAAGGAAATATACCCTGTGATGGAGACAGAAAATCCCAGTTCTGTGGGAACTTTCTTTTTATTTTTCTTTTATTCTTCTGTTCATTAAACTTTAGTCTGCGGTAGCCTACTCAGTAGAAAATGTCAAAGGACTTCTTTTCCTGTATAGTTCCCTTCCTCTGTCAGTGGCTCTTCCTTGCTAGTACAGTTTGTCAGAAAACCACTCACATGTTGTTTTTTAGAAGCCTTTGACGCTTCCTTCAGTTCTGATGCCAAATAAAACCAAGACACTGTAAAAGTAGCAAAAATAAGATGAAGATGCTTCTACAGAGTCACTATCCTGGAATTAAAATAAAATCATGATTTTATTGCATTATTGCACCTAAATAATGTAATCCTACAAACTTAAGGTCATGGCATTTTTGCTAGTGTTGAGTATCAGATACATTACAGGTGAGTGCCCCATCCTGACACAAGCAATCTCCTCTGCCCTATAAGCAGCATCTGGGGGGAGCAGGAAGTTCTTGTTCTGTAATCACCACTGTCTATCTGCATGCGTAAACTGAAGGTGTCACTCCCTGTGTTTGTATCATCTTGTATCTAGGTGGTCAAGCTTTTAACCTATGATAGAGGAAATTGATTAGCCGAAGCAGTCAGCTCCTGCTGTATGTACCTAAAGATTTCTCCTCCAACTTTTCTTATCTCTGGGCACTCTCCTTCATTTTCCTTCCTTTCATAGTTCTTTTTCCCTAGCTTAAAAGCTTTGACTAATAAAGCTTTTTTCTTTTTTTTTTTTTTTTTTTTTTTTAAATCTTTGTTTCCCCCTCAAAGTAGAGAAATACTTGTTGAATTTTCTACTATGATTGTAGTATTGGTTGAAATTCCAAAGTCTTCTGGGTGAGCTTAGGCATGTTCTCTTGCTATCTCTCCAGATTTGTTTGTGGTTTACAATATGTGGGCTAAAATCCTATTTCTTTCCTGTCCTTTGCTCTCCACACAACTGCTAGTAAGACCAGTTCTGATGGCAGGTATGTTATTACAAGTGTCTCCCACTTGCAGGTGGACGTTTCCCCTCCCCAAATCAAGCTATTCAGATCAGCACTTGCTTGATGAACATAAATAATTTCAGTAGTACTTCTTAATTTACCTCATCAGTACCAGATTCAAAGCAATTACATGGAGGTTGAAGGTTGTATTTATAGATGCATCAAACCATTTATTTTTACCAATGTGTTGAGCTGTTTCTGTCCAGATTGGCTGTCCTCGTTCCTGCTCCATTTGAGTGAGAAAGAAACAGTGTCAAATAACTAAATCAGACAAGAAAAAGACTGATGAAGTGCTATTTTCAGACTTCTCAGAAGCCTGTAGGAGCTGCAGCAATTTGAAAGATAAGGCCTTTGTTTTTCGTGATTTGGAAGACTATCAGTGCTGCTGTTCTCCTGGAATATCGAGCTGATGTTTAATTGGCTAAAACTGCACCCTTCCCATTGTGTTTTAGTCAATACATGATACAGCATTAACCTTACTTTGGTATGGATGTGAGTCAGTGAACTTGAGCACTTCCCTGTGTTTTTGTAATTAATCTTACAAGGAAGTGTTTCTGTTATCAGGCAGATCACTATTTCATTTTAATGCTTGTGGAATTGCATCTAGAGAGTGGGAGGGAGAACAGAGAATGGAAGGACTTTTTAAAAGGGATGAATAGATTCCTTTCCAGACTTTAACGTAGCTCACTAATAATTTCTGCTTCATAGTACACGTTGCATAGATCTGTTCATTAGTTTTGAAACAATGTCATCTTTGCTTCTATTGTCCTAGTTTATCTGAAATCCTCTTCTAGGATATCTATAAGAGATTTACTATCTGATACCTTAAAGAAAAAAAAGAATTACACACAGAATGTGGTTTTTTGTTTTTTTTTTTTAAATTATTATTTGCTTCTATCTAATGATTCTGAGTTTATCTCAGGAGAATCAGCGCAGGCAAATAACCTTTCCTGCAAGTTTCCTTCTCATCCTGCTTCAGTTCTTTTTAGGGATCTTGGTGTCTGAGCTTCAGCGCTTACTCTGAACGCTTTGGATGGCAACTCAAACCAGCAGTAGAGTGGAGATGTTCTGGAAGCTTTGTCCAATAGCCAGAATTTTAAAACACCACTCTAAAAGTCTGGAACCCTAAGATTTTGCTTAGTTATCCTCTACAGATTCCAAATGATTTGATGCCTCAATTTGGTTAGGAGGAAAACTGTTGAGTGTCAGTTTCATAAATCAGAACTCTTAAGGTTGTAAATACTTAGAGCTCCTTAGCCTTCAGCTAACTGTGTTCAAATTGATAAATTCAAATAAAAAAAGAATTTGCAACCATTCATTTGGTATATCACATAAAATGCACTGGATAAATCAGTGTGCTGTAGCTACTTGGCATGGCAGTGCTAGCTGGAGTCTGTTGTCAGCTGTTTGGACAGTAGAGTTTAAAATGTCAGTTGCTGAATCATGTAAGGGAAAGCTTTCGTTTAGAGTCTCACTCCAAAACTGTGCTTTAAACAGAAACATTGGAATGCAATATCAAGTGATGGGTATGCTGGCTACCATAAGATTTGGCTAAGGTGCTTAACATTTAATGGTTTTTTACAATTATATTGATCATTTTGATTGCTTCAGTCAAAGTTCAGCTGTGTTTTGTCCAGGTTCTTGCTGAGCAAGTAGACTCAGAAGTGCACTATTTCCCCTTTTAGCTTACTACTTTACTTTCATTACAAATTCTTTGCCTTTGCCTCCTGTTGAAATTCTGTGAAGAAGAAATGCGTAAGAACCTCAGGCCTGTACATCAGGGAGGAAAAAGACTGAAATATCATCAATTTCTGAAATATTTAAACTTTAAGAGGAAGAATGATATTTTTAGCATATTCCAAAATTTCTGTCATGTGCTTCATTCTCCCTTTCTGGAGTCTAAGTGCTCTCTGATGTCAAGCCTGCTAAGCATAAGTCTGGTTGTTTCCCTACTCTGTGGACATGGGAACTGTGCAGTTGCAGTTTTTTGCTTTATGCAGCTCTGGCAAAAATCTATAGACAGGTAATGAAAAGATTTAGAAAAGATGTCAGCAGTGCCCTGCTCTGAAAGTCCCAAGTTTGGCATGGTTGTTCCCATAAAAAGGCTTTTGTGTGTGATGTGGGAAACCATTTTGCCTGAGGACTGGCTGAGGAAAGGAGGGTTTCTTTCTCTTGTATTTTTGAAAATTGTGCTCGCAATCTATCTGATCATTTTCATTTGAAGCTGCAAGTCTCTGAAAATAAGGGCTATTCTCTGTGAGAGTTCTTTTGCTTACAGGTTTATTTGTGATTCTTCCCTCAGGATTTTGAGGTTGGAGATGAACAGAGCATGGAGGACTTCATAATTAAAACAAACAAAACCCCATGTTGATCTGTCTAGCTTAATCTTACTATGCCATAGCAGCTTGAGGGGAGCAAGTCATAACATCAAAAATGCCATCCCACCAGAAAGGTAGTATGCCGTAAGAAACCAGATGTTTTCACTGCCACCATCAAGTCTTCTGGAAACTATTCATTGTGAAGCTGATTATCATAATCCTTCCTGAATCGAGTAACGAATAAAGCTCTGTTCAAAACAAGTGTGCTGCCTTTGGAATTAGTGCCTCTAGTAGTCTGCACTGTGCTGGGTGTGCTATGAAGTTTGAAAAGAGCAAAGTCTTACACTGGACTTACAGGGAAAGAATGGGGATTGTATAAAATAAGTCAGAGATGTATTTAATTTTAAAAGATTTGGGTTGAGAAAGGGAGAGAATAAAATTTTCAGTAATGGCAATCAGGTAACCCTAAAGTATAGTGGTTGTGGAATAATTATACTCCAGAGGGATTGGAGGCATTCACCACTGCTGGCTGCCTTGTAATGCCTTCAGGATGTGATTAACTTCCCATAATTAAAATTCTTGTTGTGGAAATAAGGCATAAATACAAGGAGTCTGAAGAAGTTCCAGAGCTGTGGCTTGGTGCAGTGTCTAATCTTCGTGCTACTTGCTCATTTGAAAAGGTCCTCTGCTGTTGTTGTGTGTGTATTCTCTTAGTATTTGGCCCATGGAGAGTGGCACATAAATGAGTGTTTCTCAGGATCCACGCTGTTTGGTCAGTGCCTTGGGTTGCAATAGCATGGGGCTGTCTGTGCAGATACACTTGATAAGGAATCTGCTTGCCAGTTTAAACAGCAGAGAGAAGGGAGTTGCGCTCATGTTTCTTAGGATGGTAAGACTCCAGTGCACGCATACAGATCAGAAAAACTAAATTCTGGCCTCAACTTTTGCAAAGCAGAGTTGGAATCTGCTTTTTTGGGTGACCTACTACTGTAGGGAGCCTGGTTTAGCAGGGAGTTGGCCTAGATGATCTCCAGAGATGCCTTTCAACCCTATGATTCTGTGAGCCCTGATCTCAGTTTGAAATGTAAAATAGTGGCAAGCAGAGGTGTGTGTAGAATGCTGTACAGCCCACTGTTTACACCAGAAATTTTTCCATTAGCTTTCTCTCAATTCTGAGAGAATAGTTCCAAGGAAAACCTTTTAATTCTTTACAAAATTAATGTTGATAAAAAAACAAACAAATAAAAAACAAAAAAACAGAGGGCTTCATAGTGGAGGTGTAGCGGAGATATTAAGAAATCTGAGTGCTGAAAATTTTAAGTGCAGAAGCTCTTCTATGATTTTGCTCAACCTGGAGAACAAGTTCCCTTTCTATAGCTTCACATAATCCACTTGCAAACTAGATTAACCTATTTTAGGCAGAGAAGTTATGTTGGCAATCTTGTTGCATGCTAATGCATGGACATTTGAGAATCGGTTTTCTGGACTTTTTCCTTGGTAGAAGAATTCTTAAACTGTTCTTGAACTTCTTTCTAGTACATAACATAGGAAGAAAATGATCTTGAAGTAGAAGTTTTCCATATGTAAAATTGTTTGACAATCTAAATATTTTTTCTGGGTTTTTTTGTTTGTTTGTTTGTTTGCAGTACACTAATCTCAGCAATCAGCACCAGAGTGTCATTCATTGGCAGTGGCTTTACTCATCTGTTGCTACACCACTCTTCTGAAGAGGCATCTTAATTGCCAAAAGAAAAATGTTGTATTTCAGATAATTTTGGCAAGAAGTGTCTTACATATATGCTGTTATTAGCAGATTTTTATTAGTGTTGGTTTTTGGTTTTTTTTGTTGTTGTTGTTTTGTTTTTGTTATTGTTGTTTTTGTGTGTGTGGCTTCTATTTATGGGGAGCACCATACTTACCTGAAAAGCAGTTTTTTTTTTCTGGAGATCAGAGTGAGGACAGGCTGCTCCCAGGCATGGGAGCAGATCTGCTGCAGAAGTGCGATGCTCTCTGTTAGGCTCTCCATGCCCTTGGCCAGATTCTGGGTTGAGGGAAGCTGGCTGCTGGGCAGTCCTTGTGGATCATCCTTGAGTGACTGCATCTGATGCAAAGCTGTCTCTAATTCAGAGAGAGGAAACTGGTGATTTCTTCATAACTCCAAAGTTGTACTGCTGGTGTCCAGTGGCCTCTAGGTAACCTCAGGATGTCGGGGTAGTCATGCTTAATAAGCTGAATAATTTACTTATGCTCCAAATGTAGACCAACTTTCCTGTGAAATCTGTGTAAGCAAGATTTGATCTTGGATGTTTTTGACTGCTACAAAATTAACACTTTGTTTTATTCAGAAGTCATTTTACATGTCAGTGGATTTCTGAAGAACGTTTTGCAGAGCTGCCATCTGCCCAGATATTTTCCTGCCTACATTTTCCTGTCTGCACTTCACCTGTGTATGAGTGAGCTTGGCAAGTATGACAACAGTTCCATCTTTGATCAGAGATCTGGTGGATGCCCCGTCCTTCGAGTTACTCAGGGTCAGGCTGTACGGGCTCTGAGCGCTCAGCTGTGGGTATGCCTGTTCATTGCAGGACAGTTGGACCAGATGGCCTTTAAGAGTCCCTTCCAACTCAAACAATTTTATGATTCTATGAAGATCTCTGATGTGTATATTATCTCTAAGTACAACCAGGCCATATGTATTCATATATATATATTACATATACATGCAATACAGCGTGTTTCTTGGCTTATTTGTGTTGCTGTATGGGATGCCTGTAGTTTCCTGAAAAGATATTTTTATCCACTATTTGCCTTCAACAGGATGCCAAACTGTGGGTTGGGATGGAAAGTAATTCTTTCATTCCTTGCACTGTACAGAAGAGCAGTGTAAGAGCCATAACTTCCTGCACACCTGAAATGTGCAGATTTTTATCTTAGACAGAATTTGTCATTTTTTTCAGGTTTTTTTTTTTTAGCATTCATTTAGAACCACACAGTTTTCCTCTTTGTGACAATACACTTCAGAGGAACTGGATGTTGCTTTGCAGTTTCTTGTAGTCACTTCATGGATGATGTGCTGTTGCTTGCAATTAATGTTGAATATGTGCTAAGGTCACTGTGAGGAGCTATTTTTCCTCCTATTTCAAAAGGGATAAAGTATTGCTTCTGTTTGCTTCCTCCTCTGTATTGTACAGACTCTCAAATATTTGAGGTGTTGTATTATCTACAGAGTAGATATTGTTCATACCTCATTATATCTGCTTACTGCAGTGTGCTGTGCCTGCTATTTGATGTTAGTGCTTTGGACTCCTCTGCCCACAAGCATCTGAAGCACTGGGCTCATAATTCAGACCATCAGTTCTCTTTGAATGCTGTCTTTCCATCCCTCCATTTGATCTCTAAGGAGAACAGTTTGGTGTTTGAAGACATTTTCTCTTTTCCTTTGTCCTGCTCAGTCATTTATAAAAATATATATATATATATATATATATATATATATATATTTCAGCTGAACATAATCAAAGCCATTTTTTGGTCTCATTTCATGAATAAGACTGAGCTCAAGAAACATTTTTTTCAGACTTGTCTATAAAAATGTGAAGCGCTTTTTGTTGGGAATGGTTTAATGAAGTGTTCTGTTTACAGAAATCATACTATTCAAATGTTGTTAATGAAATTGTTGATGTTAACCTGGTGCTCAAATACTTTTATGAATCCCAATTTGCCACTGAGTACAGTTCCTTAAACCTGGGGAACTTTATTTAAAAGAAGAATTCAGCAGCTACAAATTGAATCAACCACCTTTGAGCCTTTCAATCCAACATGTTCTTTGTTCTTCTCAGCTCTGACACTCTGGTTAATTTACTCTGGATAAAAACATATTGACTTCAAGGCAGCCAGGAATGTTTTGCTTGAAAGCTCTCCTTACCTCTTATTGGTGTGACACTTCCACTGATTTTTGTTATTTTGAGTAGTAGAACATCTTATTGTTTATAGACTTAAAGCATTTCATATTAATCTGATGTTCATTTACTGAACGTATTTAAAAATGGAAGATCGATTTTGTTTTCTGCTTTCCTTGGTGGCAGATGTACTGATGTGTTTCTCTGTGGGGACACCTGAAGGTTGCTGGCTGTCCCATGAAGGCCAGAGAGATGGCAATTATATTTCTCATAGAGAAGAGGCTTGAGAATTTGTTTCCTTTCATGCTGATTCTCCAGAAAATTTTGTTTTGAAGTGTCAAGATACCTCTTTTAACAGCACCAGAATATTTCATTTCACATTTTAGCATTGGTTGTTTTATATTTTTATTAGGATTAATGTTATTTTATGGTTTTTTAAATTGCAATTATAACCGGCACTATTATTGATACAGCAGAAATGCAGAAATTAAAAAGAAATTTCTATCATAAGGTAGTGTTCAGAAATGAAAAATCTGGTGTATTTTATTTAGAATTTGATCTCTGCTAAAGTGTTTGAATAGGGTTTTGTTAGAAGTAAGGAATGGTATCTAAAATGTAGTAGTTTGATCCTTCCTTGCTGCGAACAGAGCCGTTTTTATTTTGCATCAGTCTGGAGCAGGGAGCAGTAGCACTCAGGTGCAGCAGATGGGGAAATTCTGTTACAGGCATATTGGAAATCTGTAATGAAATCAGTATCAAATTGGTTAGTCAGAACAAACCCACTGTGCTGCCAATTGCAACACCGTGTACCATGTTCTTTGCATGCTTTTCTTTCCTATTCAGCTGCAATTTTATCGTGTTTGCAAAAGAAAGCTGGATTTCTCTGGTGGATGCTCAAGGGCAGTGCTGCTTCTGGCCTGGGGACACATTTCAGAGCCAACTGGTCATTGGGCTGTCTGTGTTATGTTCAATAAAGCAGTGGTGAAGGGCTGGAAGCACATAAAGTCTATGTAGGTTTCAGTGCTTTGTCAGGATGAATTGTGTCATTGATGGTTATCACTGGCGTGGGATTGTGGCTGCACATTCATTCTAATGCAGTGTTCCCAGTGTGGTTTGTGTTTTCTGTAGATTGTCATCTTAGCCATGAAGATGGGGAAAAAAATATTTTAAAATGTTTTAATTTTACTATATATAACTCAATCTTGTTACAAAAGCACGAGGCAAGTCACTGTATATGAGCAGTGCTGAATTTATGCCCCTGTCCCTTCCGGACAGTGTCTAACTCTGACTTCACAATATTAAAACTAATAATAACAATGAAAGAATAGATACGATGGATCTAATCTTCACTCAATATGGTACATCTATGTGGAAGCTCCTCCAGAAACCTGAGGACAGTGGCAACCAAGAGGGCTAAGACTTCACAGTGTCAACATGCTTAAGTTCCATTTGTTGCTTTTACTTACTTTACTTTTACTGGGTGCAAATTCAAGTTATGTTAGAAGAAGCAGAATGGTGCCTATGGCAAAGTACTTCCTTCAGTGCTGGGGAAAATTCTATGCTAAGGTGATTGTATTTATGGTGCTGTGTGAGAGAGAATGAGAGCAATGATGAGTGGTTCTTGGTGGAGATCTGAACATATAATGTGGTTTAGACCTACCTATATTGATGGAAGAATTGAGAAGATGGACTAAAATAAAACTGAAGTTTTTCAATTTGCCATCTTATCATATATTGCAAATGAGTAAACAAAGCATCTTGCAAGTACCACAGATGTTTGAGAGCAATGCATGTAAGCATTTTGCCATGCTCACTGTCTGCAATCTAATATTTGAGTTCCAAACTTTAGATTAAAAACTTGCTGCTTTTTCTTGTGCTTGCCCAGGAGCTGGAGTGCTCTTGCAATGATAACAATTACACCAACTTTAAAAATATCGCAGAGCTTTGGCTATTCACAGGAAGTGAGATGTTAGGAGCACTTCTGTCCTGATAGGGGTGCAATATTATCAGACCTCAAGGCATCTTCGTACTTGTCTGTGTTCAATACTGGCTAATAGTAGTACTTGGTGATGAAGCGTTCATTCCACCATTCTTTCAGGTGGAACAAAACATATGTGATACTGCAGGACCAGATAACCCACACTGAATTTGTCTTTTCTCTGCTTTGTCCTTGTCTAGCTGTGGTGACCTTCTGTGGGGATTGATTCAGTTCTATCTGCTTTTTAGATTCTTTTGACTGTTGCTCATCACCAGAGGTGTGACAGGACATACACGTTTGTAGGAAGTGGCCATGCTGCGAGGGGCTGGGGTTCTTTTGGCTTTGTACTCTCTGTAGGGTTTGGTGTGAAGGACTTCAGAAGTGGCGTGGCTACAAGAGGATGCACTGACAGATGCAACTGACACCAGCCTACGCTTCCAGAAATAGGCCTTTCACGGTTTCGATCTTTTGTCCTATAAGCCTCTGCAGTGAAAAGACTTGAGATTGTTAGGGCTTTCTCACTCTGAAAGACTTTTTATAAGAGGAGATTTGTTTCAAAAAACCACAAGATGTTAGCCAAAACATTTCAGTTTCCCATTTATTTTCTTCCTTGTTTATGCTCACATCATTTTCCAAAAGTTGTGAAATGCATTATTTCTGGAGCCATCCTTTGTGAGCTGAGCCACTTAAGTGCTCTTCTATATAGGAATGAAAGAATGAGTCTGCAGCATTTGTGCACTTTACTCTCGGTATAGTCATCCTTTAGCTTGAACTCTTCAGGTTGGTTGGGTTTACTGACAGCTCCAAACAGAGGGGCGAAGAGGAGAGCTCACAGCAGTGCTTATTATGCTCAGGCATGGTTGCTGGAAATGAGAGGTGGAAGGAGTCAGTAGGCTTAACTTGTTATCATTCGTGGCTATGCTGCTGACAGCTGAGACGTCTTCAGGAGGTGATTTCACCTGTGCTCTTTTTGTCTCCCTAACCCTTGGAGTAAATGTAAAATGCAGTGAGATATTATATTTGCTATTGGGTTTTTTAATGTGTTTATTCATCTCACTGTTTACTCTTTTACTGAGTCACCACAGCACTCATCACTGTGAGAGCCAGGCCCTTGGAAAGGAATGCTCAGGCATGCTATGACGTGAGCAGGAGTAAGAGTGAGCAGTGACTTATCAGTACCTTCCAGAGCTGACCTTTTGAATTCTCAGATACAAATCTGAATGCAAAAAGAGATGAAGCAAGTGTAGAAGTGGATTTGTATTGCAGGAAACAGTTATGTTCTTAGGTAGCAACACTAAAGTGCATTTTTGACTTCTATATCAGAGAAAAATGGACTTACTGGCATTTAATAATGCATCCAGAAGTGTGTTGTACTCAGAATAATGGGCATGCCTATTTTTTGGACTGTAGCAGATAGCACTTCTAAATCCCTGATGTGTGGCATTTGGCTGACTGTGGCACTGGCCAGGCTTGGCAGGGCTTTCTCTGCACTGTCTGATTTCTCAGGGCAGGGGTAACTTGGCAGGAAATTTGATTCCCAGAACTCTCTGACTGTTCTCTAGATGGGGATTAGGTGTGGTTATCACAGGCCATGAGAACCTGTTTGTTAGTCTGTATGAGCATGGCTGTGCTCTGCCACTTGAACTTCCCATGGGCAGCAGCGGCAGCAGCAGCAGCTTTCAGCTAAGGTGAGACTGAGTACCTGCAGGTGAGGTGTGATCTGGTGTTGTTGTTTCTAGTTTATGGTGAGCCTCTAATGGAGCCCAGCTGTAATTCCGATAGTTTTTTATGTGTATTGCTCTGATTACTTCATTTTTTGTTTGTTTGTTCTATAATCATATAATGAATCATAGAATGGCCTGGGTTGAAAAGGACCTCAAAGATCACCTAGTTTCAACCCCCTGCTATGTGCAGGGTCACCAACCGGCAGACCAGGCTGCCCAGAACCACATCCAGCCTGGCATTGAATGCCCCCAGGGATGGGGCATCCACAACCTCCTTGGGCAACCTGTTCCAGAGTGTTACCATCCTCTGACATTAAGTGTAGGTGTTGGCAACCTACACTTCTTGGGTGTTTGGAAGAAAACTGCAGTGGAAATGAGTGTGTTTGGGAGATAGCAGCTCCATGCTGCTGGATGCCCTAAGTGTGGCTCTGAAAGCAGAGTGGGGTGCAGCTGTAGTGCAGTATGGAGAACCCATGAAAGCATTTTGTTGCTCTGCTGGTAGCTTGTTTTCAGAGTTTAAATAATGATTATTAAAAAGTTACAGTAAATGTCCATGTGCGCTCCATTCCCATAATCTTTACACTTGTTCTTGTGCAGCATTTTATATTTTTGCTTTAATTTTTAATAGAATCCCTGCAGTGAGCAGAATTTGGAAAATGCAACTCTTGTTACAGGTCAGTGCAGCCCAGTGAAGGTCACTCCAAGCTCCACGGTGTGTGTCTTCTACCTCTACCAGTGTTACCTGAAATCATAGAAAATAGGAATAGGGAAGTTCTTATGCTTTGCCGAAGAGCTTCATGTTGTTAAACCCTGGGCTTCTGGGATCTACTGTTTGGCAGCCCTATCTTCATGATTTTTAAAAAAGTACTTGGGCTTAAAAAGGGGGAGAGGGGGCTCCCTTAAGGCATACGTTTGGGAGATAAAAGATATGAAAGAGACTTGAAGAGTTCCTGTTGCTTGAGAAATCTATCACACTTCTCCAGAGGGCTCATGAAATAAAATAGTAGCTGCTTCCTCTGTGCAATTTAATGTGATGGGGAGGAAGGATGGAAAAAAGAGTGACTTCATCTTGTGACATTTTTGCTGGTAGGTGGTAAAAGGGATATAGGAAAATCAACTTTTTATTGCACCTGTTCTTCTTTCACTATAGTGTTGATTCTTCCCCATTATCACATTGCACCGTGACATCACTTCTTTTTTGTTTCCGTTAATTCTTAGAAACCTTAATATTTTGCTTTAACTAATTTTGTCTGCTTAAAGAAAGCAGTCTAATAATCATTTTAGTGTTTGCAGCAGAGAACCTCACATTCAAAGGCATGATTGTTTAGGAAGTGACAGTGCTGAGGACAAACTGCCGCTGATGAGGGGTGCCATGAAGCACCCTAGACTAAGGGCTCTGAGGACTTTTATTCTCCCATGAAAATCAGTTTTAAGCTAAGAGTCTTCATTGTTTCTGAGCAAGTGAAAAATTGTGTACGCTTTGCATGCTCTCTTTGCTACTTCAGAAGCACTGGAGCACTTTCAAAACACTTTATGAGACAATCAGGAACAGGTATGTTTCATATTAAATCTGTTTTCTCAGTTTAACTGAGACTTTAGAGTTTTCTGATTTTTCTCAGGAAGTGATGAAATTCCCACCCCGGGTCTTAAGATACTTACATGAAAATGGAAGATGTTGGTTCACAGCCTTGCAGGCTCCTGGTCAAATACCCTCATGTTAGGCTGTGAGAGTCTGTTTTAATCTTTCCTGCTGGAGCTATTGCATTGGTATACATAATTAAACAGTCCTTAAGCAAGAGAAAGGCTCAGGCTGCAGTGTGTGAGCAGGTTAACCCTTGGCAAGTTGTACTGTCCTGATTTTAGAAGGCTGACTGCAGCAGTTATTTCTCTAGTAGCTTCACGAAACTGTCAGACAAATTAGTGTTTTATTTCGTCTTTCAGATAGTCATTTAATTTTATGTCCCTGTGGTGATGGAGAAGCTGTGTGACATTGAAGACTGATGCTGCAATATTCTGCTGTTCTTGCTTGCTGTATTACAAAGGGATGTGCTGTAAGGTTTGTAAACTGCTATACAGGCAGTTAATTTTATGCCAGCCTATGTAGAGAGGTCTTGTGCTACAGTAGCAGCACTAATACAGCTTACGGACTGCGAGGCAATGCTGTTTAAAGGTGTCTACTGAAGTAAAAGGAAATGAAGATGTCTGGCACTGTCTGACTGACAGCTGGGGTGGTGGCTACAGAGATTGCTTGTGCCTCTGACAAAGGAGAGGGGTGGTTGCATAAGTGGAGACCATCCTCAATGTAATTTAGTTGTATCAGAAAGTGGAGCATAGGCAAGAACATCAGAAAACTTTGGGATTATTTGAAAACGTCTCATTTAGGGTGCGACTATTATTTCACAGAGTAGTTATGTCTCCATGTGAATAAATGGTGCCTTTTACATTTTCTTCATCTTTATAAAAGAATTTAGCTTCCTAAATCTCACCATGGCTCCCCTCTGAGGGGTTAGCAGTGATGACCTTTGGTCTTTACGAGTAGGATTCAGAAGAGGCTATGGTTGTTACTGTCCTCTGTGTGACCTCTCTGCTTATGTCAAAAACAAATTTGGCCTCTTGCCTCTCTCCCCATTGCAGCCTGTACTTCTGTCATGACCTATCAATGATAATTACAGCAAGAGCTTTGCTCCATTGATTTTTAAATCCTTAGTCAAAGAAGCTTCTTGAAGAGTTATGATGCAAACTCGCTTAGGAGCCTGTTTTTGTTGTCTTTCATTTGTGTTCAGGCTGCCATCCTGGAGTCCCGTGATGGGACTGTGGAAACCTGTTGTTCATCAACAGCTAGATCTCTGCTGAGATGGAGCCAAGAGTGCAGGGCTTTGAGCATCTTCTCACACAGTTCAGCCCCTTGTAGGCTGAGAAATCAATTACCAGGCAAGGGGTTAGAAAAGTTCTAAACCTTCTCAGTTTGGCGTATGCTAATCTAGCTCCAATTCAGCATGGACTTTGACACTGGCCAGATTAAAGTGTTGGGGGTGGTCTCCAGCTGTGTGTGGTTGCTTTCTCTACCATGGAGGCCTTCTGGAGGTAGGCTGGGAATTCTGGCTCTTCTGCCGCTCTTCATGAGGGAAAGAGAATGTAGACACTTAGCACTTAGAGGCAGTGAATGGCTGCGCAGCTTTTTGATTAGAAAAGATGGATGTTCATTGGAACTCCAGCAGCCCAAGGCTGTTCTTGTTTCTGCTCTGCAAGCATGATGCACAGTAATCCCATCCAGATCTCTGTCGGCATGGGGATGTTTTCTGTCTTTGCTTTCCCATTATTCGTACACCTGGCAAGCAACTGGCAGGTTGCTATCACTGAACTGCAACTTTGTCTGAGCATCATTTGTCAAACTAGCATGAAAGCGCTCAGTTCTCCCATTATGCACCCTGAAACTCCTCTATTCATTTTGTGAAACTGAGGCATATGTAGTGCTATGTAAGACATGAAATAGACAGGAATAAATGCCCCCATCAGTTGACTGGGGGCCTGTTGTGCTCACAAACCATTCTCTTTCTCTAGGAAGACCAAAAGCCACCTCACTGTTCAGCCTGAATCAGCCTGTGGGTGCATCCTGCGATTTCTCTTGTTTGAGCTGTCCTTTACATGCAGGAAGAAATTATAAAGAAACACACATCAACTAACAGCTTGTAGTATAATATTTGCCTAAGACAGAACCTCTATAAATACATTTGAAACTAGCTGCAATGTAGGTGCTAAATAACAGCTATTGCATAATAAGTGTGTGGTTTCAATTGAGCTGAGAGTAAATGAGGTGTGTGGGCTAATAAATGGCAAGTGCTTATTCTTCTCAGCAATGTTTGCTAAGTGTGGCACACATTTGGCTCTGTTTCAATAGTCTGAGTTTTCTAACCATCCAAAAGATGCTCCTTCCACCTGTCCTGACACGGATTAAAATATCCACTTAACAGAAACTTTCCCATTAACTATATAATGCAACAGAAATTTTGAGAGTTCAAAGTAAGTATTGATTTGTAAGAAAATATGTGCTACTAATAATTGTATATAATAGTTGTTTAATTTTTTATATATAGAAAGCTATATTTAGACTTCATAATGACTTGATCTGTTGCTGTCCTAAAAGATGCTTTCACAGAGGCTTTAAAGTGGTTTTGATTGCTGTGCTAAATGCAGCAAGGGTAGAAGTTTTTTTTTTCCTTTTTTATTTTTTGTTTAAATCAATGATGTGTTGCTTTAAAAAAAAATAATTGACAATATGTTGGAATGAATCTATGCTGATAATTATTCAGTCAGCGTTAGTGAAAGAAGTCATTTCATTTCCAGCAAAAAGTAAAACACAATGAAATGAAATTTCAAGTTCATATTTAAATGTGTTTTTCTGTTTTTGTTTGTTTGTTTTGTTGTTGTTACCCTTAAAAATGGAAATGAAAGTGGTAGGAAAAAGTAGAGGTTCAAGAGAAAAGATAAAGATATGTAACGGTCTTTGAGGCCAGATCCCTTTGGTACTTTCATTTGGCAGAGCTGTTCAGGAATTAATCAGTGTCTGCACTGAGGTGATCATTTGGATTAGCTCCCATTCATTGCTTCATGGTATGATAGAGATGAATAGGCATTTCTTCCTGAGAAAAGGAAAAGACTGTAATCCTTAACTCAGTCTTTGTCCTGCAGAGGTAGAAAAGGCGATGGATGTCTAAATTCCTCCAAAAGATCTTTCTTAGAGCAGAAGCTTGGATTCTAGATGTTTGTCTGGAACCCTTGGGCATTATCCACCAGATGGAGCTGGACAATATGCAGATTTGTGTTAGGTGCTGCACAGTGGGCATGTGGATATCCTGATGAGTTTGGGCTGTGTCAAACTCCCCATGAAAAGGGCTCGTCAGGCTAATCACACAGCTCTGTCCCCAGCCCTTAGGGAATGGCAGGTGTGGCTCTGAGGTTAGGAAGGCTGTGGTGATACCAGTGCATGCATCTTCTGGTTGAAGATAGCAGCTTTTAAATTTCACCTGTGTTGTGGGTTGCGAGCATTACTGTATTGCTGAATTGTGATGAATGTGTTTTGGAATGGAAGCTGGATGAAAGAAAAAAAGAGACTGTAATTTTGACATTGCTTATAGAGCTTATTTATAAGACTCACGTTTTCTGGCTTCTTTCTGCCAATTTATATTAGTGTTGATGAATTCTTACTTAGAGAAAAACGGATCTTACTGTACCAAATGGTAAATATGCAGCATGATACACAGGGATAAACAGTGAGAGTTGTTATCTTTGACGTGCTGCCTTTAGTGCTTCTAGTCCTCTGCAAAGGATCTTTCCTGTATTTAATTAACGTGGTTGAATTAAAATGAGGTGATTACCATGCCCTCACATCTCTTTTAACAATTTTTTGCAAAATCAGAACACACCTAGTTGTGTGACTGAGGTTTGTGTTAATTTCTGTATTGTGCATTTGCTAAATGTCTGCAACTGTACTGGCTCATCTCATATCTCTGGAGTGGCGACACAGCTAATGAAAAACTGACTCAGGTAATGACTTTTACAGCAAATGTTTGCTGCTAGGCATCCTGCTGGCAAAATGACACAGTCTTTCTAAGCCTTTTTGCACACATAATACCTTCAGCTTTTAACTGACTTGTAAAAACTGCATCTTTCCAAGAAGTCTCCCATTCAAGCATGTTTTGTTTCCAGAAGCTAATTGCCCCTGTGGAGTGCGAGTAGGAGCTTTGTGCTGCAGAAAATCCTAGCGGTAGGAATACCTGTCTAATGACGATAGCTACTCCCCTTAATCAGCTTCTTATTGCCAGTGTTATTGTATCTGTCCTTGGTAAATTGTATTCATAGCCTACCTTGAATCCAGTGATATTCTAGAGGGGACTCACTAACAAGAAGTTACTTGGTTCTGTCATCAAAACAACAGAAGAACTAGGGTGATTTTCCTCCTCTTGCTAGAGTTCAGCTTTGCCAGCTAAAGTTGAATCACTCTGCCAAGGATGAATCATCGGTGGCTTATAAAAATAATTTCTCCAGAGAAAAATGTTTGGCCTCTGAAACAGACCACGTTATAGCAGAATTTCCCTGCGGAAAGACCCTTGCTCCCAAACGCAGCATCTCCACCTCTGCTTCCAATTATTCAAACTTCAACGGTGTTTTAATTTGCCTCTGTATCTCACAAGTTTCAGAGTTAAAATATTCCCAGTAAAATGCCAAAAATTTAAAGGTGTTCATCACTATCACTTAAGCAGACTCTGGCCTGCTTAAGTGGGGAAAAAAGTAGGTGGGTTTCATGGGCTTTTATTTCTCCTCACTGTAAACTGACTAATTTTCTTAAATATGTAAAAACTTTCCCAATGTTTGACTCCTGTATTTTGTTCACTTCAAAAATTTCTTATTGTAACGCTCCATAGCATGCAGCTCTTCTGAATCCTTAGAAACAAGCGCTGTACAAAAAAAAAAAAAACACAAAACAATAATGCTCATTATGGCAAAAATATTTGGATTTTGTATGACATTTCACTTTGTGGCTACTTTTAAATTATATGCTAGGATGAAATTGTGAGAAAAATGAAGATAGAGATGTAAGAGAGCGATATACCTGAGGATGATCAGAGCACCGTTTTTAGCTTGCAATTAAACTTCAGGAGCCTGTGACTTCCAGACTCACACGGGAAAATTGCTTTTCCTGAATTAAATTTGCAAAGATGTTATTGCTGTCTGCAACAGCAGCTTCTGGCTCTGTGCCTTTGCTACGCTTATGCTGGGGAATAAGATGTTAGGCTGCTGAGGCAGTGTTTGGATACCACTTTGAGGTAGATTGTGGTAGAACTCTGTCTCAGTTTGGGAGCTCCTACAGCTGTCTTGCATCTGTCACATCTTTGGCATTTGATCAGAAAGCGGAGGGAAAAATAGAGTGTGTATTTGTCACTGCTTATTAAATGTACTGGTATGGAGGAGAAGTTTTCCAGCTACTTTCTTTAATCTCAGTACTTTTGTACTGCAATGTGAATAAACTAAGTATGATGCTAGTGATGCTGATAGCACAAATGCACCCAACTCTGAATCCTTGCTGAGAATTTCTGTTGAGACTTCATATCTTTATTAAAGGTATCTGTATTTGCTATTGACAGAGTACTCTTGAGAAAATAGGAAATGTACTGATTTGCCAAGATTTGATAGTTTGAATTAGCTAGAAACTGAAATTTGCACTGTACTGGAAATTTGCACTGTACTGGAAATTGTAGGGTGGGTTTTTTTCCTGTTCAATTCTGTGAAGCTGAATTGTTTGGTTGTCTTGAAATAGTGGTGCTACGGTGTTTTATTCAACCTCTTACCTGTTTGTGTCCTAACATAAGCCTGTTTTGACTGTTACAACATGAAATGACATAATAATTGCATATGACACAAGAAAGGTGCCAGTGTTAATGAAGCCAGATGTTTGACTGTCAAAATATTTCATTTTGTGATACCATTTCATGCTGAAATGCAATGTGTGTTCATTACTTCTGCATATCATTCCGTTTTCACTCTGAAATGGCAGGTGCATCTTCTGGGGGCTTGCAGTTTGGACTTGTGTGGATGTCTCACTGGCCATGGAACGCTGATACAGGTTCAGGCAGCTTTCACTGTCATGGAGTTTGGTGCTGCAATGGCTCTATGAGGCAGAAGGGTGATGAATGAGGACCAGAACCTGGACATCTGCACAGGGCGAACTGAGCCTTAACTTCAGTTCAGTGGGATTTGAGACTTTGGCACTGCCTTATGCAGGAGGAACCCAAGAAGTCACTTAATCTTCTGCTTAATTTTGAATTTTCCATGATATTAGAAGGCATGATAGCCACACCTCCTAACGTGCATCACAAGTGGTGGCAGGGTTTGTCGCAGATGGAAACAAACTCATTTCATGTTTAGTAGACTGTGAAATGAGTCACAGCTGCTCTCTCACTGACAAATGGTGACAAACTGCCTTCGCTACAGAGCTTCCCGAGCACAGCTCTCCATCCTATTGGATCACTTGCTGGGTGCATCTTCCTGAGCACCTCTCTGGGAACTGGAGGCGGTGAATAGATTCCTGAAGAACGGATCAACGTGGCTCATTGGTTTGGGGCTTATGTAAAGGGCCGAGGAAGATTTTGGTTATGAATCTGTATTTGGTAAGCTTTTCTATTCAGAAACTTGACTGTAGCATATACTTAAGGTGCAAAATCCCCAAAGTGAGCTTTAGTAATGATATCCCAACGATACATGGTTTTGAGGAAATATACAGATATGTAAATCTATATAGAGAAAACTTCAGCTCCTGGGTGGAATACATCCCCAAACTTGTATTTATCTGGCCTCACAGTGTCTGAAGGACTGCTCTTTATACCGCCCTGTGCATCTGTCCCTGTCTTTGCTGGATTTGATAGTCTGTGCTTTTATATTTTACCTGTGGCAGCTTAACTGCAGAGAGCAACTCTTCCCTGCACTGCTACTGGCATGGCTAACTCTTGCGTACCACCTGTGAAGATCCTCATCATGGCTGGAAAGTGCTTTTCCTTTTGGGGTCTATTAAGCTGCTTGCTAATAAGCAGCAGGAGCGATTTAGCTCCATTACTCAGCAGTCCCAGCTCCCCTGGGTCTGAGCAAAAAAGTGAAGACATTAGGGCGGAATCCATTAAATCTAGCTTGTTTGAACGGTGTCCATGCACAGACACTGACTATGAAGAATGAAGATACTTCACCAGGAACACTTAAGACTCTCTCTTTTCTTTAATTTCTTCTTCCTTTAGTTCAAGTAGTCATCTAGTCCTGTTTGTCTTTTAATGAGATCAGCTTTTGTTCCCTACTGGAAGGTTAAAAATAACCACTGTGAAATGATGTTCTGATTGCAGCACCTGGTGCTCCTTGCTTACTGGTCTTGGATGCAGAGGAATGATGTGAATTGCCTGATTTTTTTGTATAGCTACCCTGCTAATAAAACTGTATTGTCCAAGCCATGACGTTTAACTTGAAAAAGAAAGCAGGATCCAGGTCACCTGTGTTCTCAGTCAAGCTCTGTGATGCAGAGTTCATCCTGTGCTGCAGAACTCTGCTCTAAATTTTCAGATCTTTTTTTCTTAATTGCTCTTTATGCTCTTAGGTATGGGGGGGATTGGGAACAAAAGCCAACAACTTGAAAATGTGCACAGTTTGGAAAACGGATTGCAGCACTCAGTCTGAAAAAAGACTGAATGCTCAGTGTGAAGATGTAAGCTTCCCCAGTGGTGGGTCAGACTTTGTAGTGTGCTCACAGATACTGAACGTTTTTCCAAGATATTCACAGAATGACAGAATATCCCAAGTTGGAAGGGACTCTCAAGGGTCATTGAGTCCAACTCTGGCTCCACAAAGCACCACCCTGAATCCAAACACTGTGTCTGAGAGTGTTGCCCAAAGACTCATTGAACTCTGTCAGCTTGGGGCTATGCCCACTGCCCTGGGGAGTCTGTTTCATACCCACCACTCTCTGGCAAAGAACCTTTTCCTAACACTCCATGCTATTCTCTTAGATCCTGTTACTATCACCAGAAAGCAGAGCTCTAATCTGAACAAATTGAGGTATTGAGGAACTCAGTCTGTTTCTAGAGAGCCTGGACACCACTGTGTGGTATTTTGCTTTTTGTTTGTTAGTTTTTGGTTTTTTTCCTTCTCTCATGCCTTCTTTCTCTCTCCCTCCCTTCCATTCTGAGGCTGTACCTCCCTTCTGGCTCCCGAGGAGCTGGAATTCAGGTGGTAGTGAGGACTGTGGGGTGAGCTGAGGCTGCTGGAGGAGGCAGGAGCCCTGAATATTAGTGCCTACCCCTTTCTTGCATGCTTGAGGGAAGAAAAGGAAGCCCTTATCTAAACTGCTTAAAATCAGCAAAGTGTGAGAATATAAGGACATCTGACTCCAGGCTCTGCTTTTGCATCTCATGTATAATTCTTCTCATAAAGTAATCAATCTCAAGATTAGGCCTAAAAAACCTTGTCACATTTCCAGGCTAAGCCTCTTAATAAGCAAGTTTACGCCCATGTTCTCCTCTGCCATCATTATCCTTTGATATACTCATGCTTCTTCCCTCTCCAGTGTAACCACTTCTGTAAGAGCTGTCCTGGCTTCTCTTGGCTTTCAGTCTGCAGGGCTAAACAAGTGAAACTTGTAATCTGTAGAAAAAGTGTGTTCTCTACTTCTGCTCTGATTATCATCAAATCCCTTATTTGCACCTTTTCTAGTCTGGTTGTGTCTTCTTGGAACAGGAGTGACTGATTAACTGTATTTTAGATGGGACCTCGCTGAAATCTTGTAGAGTAGCGCTTATTCAGTGTACCAGAAGATTATATCAGGTTGACTGAATTCTGAGCTACTGCTTAGGCTGAAGATGCAGAAATGACTGCCCAGTCTTCAGAACTGGTATTCATAGCATTGCCTGTTAAGTCGTATGCCTCCCAAAATACAGGCAATTTACATGCCATCTAGGGGTCATCTTTCTGATCAGCTTGCTGCCTAGTTGTTTATTCTCTATATCAGATGTTCTGTTTTTAACAGATATGTCAGCAACTGTCAGCCAAATATTGACAATTATTAAATGCATAGAGTTCTGATGCGATGCAGTCCAAGGCGTTCTGTTTTGGGTAATAAAAACTCCAATTAAAAATATATATTTCTATTATATACTGAGAATTGTTGAGTATATTTATAGGCTTAAAAAATTGTCTTTGAGTACTTTTATGAAGGTCACTTACCACAGTAAACAAGTAAATAAATAATTCTGTGAAATTCTGAGCTATTTTTGAGAGTACTCTTTTATATCTGTCTTCATTTTCTACATGCGCTATCATTCCTAATATAGCATAGAATCATTAACAAAAGCACTGCATAAAAGAAATATAGAAGGATTAATAAGTAATGGCATACTCAGAATTCAAAGTGAACAAAGATGAAGCACTTGCATTTCTGTATCTTTAACCTAAGTAATTAGAGGGAGAAGATATTGCATTGGTCAACCTCAGAGAGATCCAGAGCTGTGCCTACACTAAACATATATAATAGATCAGTTGTTTATTTTTTAAAAAGCCTGTTAAGCTGGCAGGTTGAATGCTGCAAGTTTGTCAGTCTTGGGTGTTTTATACTTCAAACACTGTTTTTCCTTTTTAACCTCCCTGACAAAAAGAGCCAGAGGAAGGCAGAAAATGCTCAATTTTTTTCTCTAAATACCTCACCTGGTCATGTTGCTACCTTTGTATGTTTGGGTGATGTGTATTGAATTTTGTCTTTTTTTTTTTTTTTTTTTAAAGACTGTGCTTCACAAAGTAAGATTCATGTTCTTATGACATTGTCATCTTGTTTAATTATAGGATAATGTTCACAGTGGAGGAGTACGTGAAGCAGTGAATAGTGTTTGCAAGTGATTTAATGGTACAGTGAAGCTCAGACACTTGATAATTATAAAATCTGTTGATTGTGGTGGTATTCCACTCAGATAACATGGAGAGGGGGAAGAAAGAAGCCTTTTTTTCTTTTTTTTTTTTTCTTTTTTCTCATTTTTCAAATGTTTATGTTGCTGATTCTCTGCATTAGTCTCAGGTGCCATTGTAAGGACACTATAAGTATATTTATTAATGAAATATGCCTTTAAAACTTTTGTTACAGGCCAAATCTTTTAACGTTTAGTACTTGCTTGAATATGAAGTGATTCTTCTGCTTAGTGATCATTCTCAATAATACAGGTACTTAACATTAAATTTGTGGTTTTACTGGGAAAATGTCAAACTCCCTGGCTTTAAATTTTTAGCAATGATTTATATCATAGAAATCCATACTTACAATACTAAAATCTGGAGAGCATATCAGAGATAGCTGGCAAAATGGAACGAATGTACGGTATTATTCCAGATACAGTATGTAACCACATGGTTTGGTAGAGTACAACACTAAAAAAGGAGAAAGTTACTAGTGGTACACAACTAATAACTAGGTTAGCAGAATAGCCTTAATGCTCTTGTAAAAATTGTGACTACTTCAGCATATTTCTTGCTTGTAGAAACAGCAATACGTTATGCTGTAAGAAATGCTACCTTCTGTTTTTACAATTAAAGCTACACTTCAACTGATCTGTTTAAATGTGACCTCTTTTGGTAACGCCAATTCTTTTTCTGCCACCTGGTCAAGTGCCTTCCTATTTATTGTCGTTTTTCTGACAAGTGAAGTAAACATTCAGTAGCTGTTTTGAACACTAGAGAGGGATTTGAGAAGGACTGGTGCAGGGATGAGAAGCCTGAACTCTTCAGATCTGCATCTATTTGAGAATTCTGCCCTTCATCCTCCACTTTTTGTGAGGACTAAGAAAAATCTAATTCCCTATGTAGATAAACTGCAGTTCATATCAACATGGTGAGTGTTTCATTGAGTTTCTGCTGGTTCCTAGTCTCCTCTGGCTGCTGAAATAACAACAAGCCAGCAGAAATGCTGTTATTTCTCAGTACCATTCCTAACTTCAAGCAAGCTCTGACTTCCAGAGCATTTGAATTTGTCTCTTGTAGCTGTGCGATGGTCCAGTGCAAATAGAGAGGAGGATAGCTAGATACTTTTAAGGATGACCTGTAATAATTTTTGACCTACTACAAGCTATTCTTCATTTTGAACAGGTCTGGAAGTCTTTTGTCCCACCTTGACCAGGTGCAGACAGCTTATCATTGGTGGATGTGATTACAGGCACCATTCACGAACACCAAGTGAAACAGAAGAAGTCAGAATTGCACAGTGACACTGTCTAGCTAACCCATTTTTTTAAATCACTGCAACAGTAATGACAGAATATTAAAGCAATACTTAATTTGGAGATTATTTTTACCTGGGGCAGTGGTGTCAATAGCACAACGTGTCTTTGATCTTCATGCATTGCTTTTTTTTTTGTGTGTGTGTGTGTGTGTGTGTGTATGTGTTCTTCAAGTACCGTGCAAAGTTCTGCTGTCAGAATGCAGAAATCCATCATAAAGTTAGGAACATTAAGGGATTCCACTGGTGGAATCCAGTTTATCAAAGATGTGTGGAAACAGATAAATCTTATTTTTAAAGAAAGGAGGTAGTACCCGTAAAATGGACTGGTAATCGATATCTGTTTCTCATGTTATTTTCCTATCTCAAAAGGGAAAAAAGAAGGGGACAAATGGGGATTAGGGGAAGGATTATTTATTTTTATTTTCTTTTGAGTCAACTTCCAAATTCCAAAGTTTTAAAGTTTTCATCTATTGAGAACTTAAAGTCACTGGTTTCATTCCCTGCCTTCCCTGTGCGCTTCATTCTCCCTGCTAGATCTTTTACCAGATTTTCAGCAGTTTCACAAAGTGGTGCCTACTGTGAAGTCCTGAAGCGCTTTCAGTTGAGCAGTTTTTGCAGCTCCTTCAGTTCTTTGCATCAGTCGTAGCACCAGGCAAGGAACATTTGTTCAGTTGCAGAGGCTTTCCTTTCCCTTCTGGAATATACCCCTCTCCAAATCCCCCCACACTCTGCTGGGTTTCTTAGTTGCTCATGATTTTTGTCTTTTTATGTGGCTTAATGGAATGAGAATTTACTAGGCCTTCTTGAAATCTCATCCTTTATTTTCCCCGTAAATTAAGAAGTTGTCATCCTTCTCTACACCATAATCTCAATTAGAGTTCTGTAATATTATATCAAGACATAAGCAAATTATCAGTAGTGTAGAGCTGTCTAGGAAGTGACAAGCTTTTTCCTGTACGGGTAAATAATGTACTTGTACCTTCTGCCTAATCCAAAGGGAGACTGACTGCCTCTAATAAATTTGAAGCTATTCCTAAAAATATAGCCTTGTTACATGAAACACTTAAAACACCATACTGAATTTGTATATCCTTAAATGGGTTGCATGCATTATTTCTGAATATTTCAAAGCAAAGCAGAGAAGTCCTCAAAAGAGTAGATTTTACTGAGCAGAGGATACTTTTGATTTGATATTTTCTGTTTTTACCACCTACTACAATTTTAAGTACACCAACAATCCAAATCACTTATTGACTCATTTCTGAATTTGGCTATATTTTTATGGCAATTTTGGTAACCAGGTAATTTCTTATACTTTTTAAGTCCAGAAGGGGCTGAAGGGTCAGCTAGTTTGACCTATTCAGTTTGACAGGAAACTAAATTGTTTTCTTCTATTTATCTCCAAATTAGGCTAAATCATTCCATCCTCAGGAGATAAACACAGAAGTACAAGAGAAGTTATGTGGCATAGAGCTCGTTAATAAATGAGCCTCTTCAAATAGTGTTTTGGAAGATAACATTTCTCAGGTAATCATTTCTTCCCACCTGTTAATTAGTTTATTTATGAAATCTTGAAAAGGCTTATTAAGAAAGTTAAAATTGTCACACTTCTAAGTTCTGCATAAAATTCTTCCATAGAAAAGAGCAAAGCCATCCCAAAGAGTTGTTTTTTTTTTTTTGGAGGAGCTCTGGCAAGCAGATGTCACAGTGCTTTGATACAATCAGAGTGGCCTTGGCAACTTCCTGAATGTGTGGAGGTACTTCTAAAACACATGAGACTTTAAGATGTTTGTACTTCAGTGTCTGTACTCCCTAGCACCCTAAAAACTCAATGGAGGATATCTTCTTACATTTTGAGGTGCTTCAAAATTTGAAAAATATAGCCTTCCAACTTTGATACCTCTAGAAATCAAGGCTATCACAGACAATAGGGTAAATGGAATTATTCACTTACTACCCTCCAGAGATAGACTCTAGGATCTGCAAGCATGTGTTCCTGGAGAGCTCTGCCTGCCCATCTGTCTGTACAAACACTTTTCCCAAACTGCACTAGAAAATGGACACAGGCTTGTGAGTTCAGGCAGGAAATCATCTGCTGTGCAATGATATGTCTGCTTGGGAAATTTCATTTTTCAGTTTAAAAATTGTTTTCTTCCACTGTGGGCACGAACTATTATGGAAAGGTAATGAGCTCCCAGCAGCTACTGCAGTTATCCTGCACAAGTGATGGTCAGACTTGAGCTAGCAGTCCGTGTGTAATATCTATTCTTCATCACATCAGTCTGTGAGCTTGGAACTGGTATTGCCATTATTTCCTAGCTTCTCTTTATGATTTTTACTGAGACCTTATGCAGAGGTACTTACTTTTTTGAGAGTGAGTTGTATTTCTCTTCCTAAGGAACTACGGTAGAGCCTATTATTTAATCTTCTTAGGACTTTCTAATTCTGAAGTGTTTTCCACCTTTTAGTGAATTTGCTGGCTGAATGAGCTCTGCTTTGTACTCTCAACCATCAGTTTTGCTGGCAGTCTTGTGCTAGCTTTATTTGCTTGTTTCCAGTTGAGAAATGTTCTCCTATAACCTAGTGCCCGACAGTTTTTATTTTTCTATCATAATTTTTTGTTGTTGTTGTTGTTTTTTTTTGGTTGTTTTTTTTTTTTGGAGCTACGGAGCAGGTTGTGGATGTATACAAACATGGTGATCCCACACCGTACTTCCCTGAGTTATCAAAGCTGACAGGAGTGTATGTGTTTCAAGGAACAAGGTAGAGATACACAAAAACCATAATCTTCTGTAGTAGGAAGTAGGTAGATCTGTGAGAATGAGAAGCCCAACATCTCTTTCGTACTTCCAAATCACAGTATGCTTGTATTTTCTCAAGGATGTATAAGAGCAGGATGAGTAAAGTATTGCAAAGAATAAGTAACAGTGAATAAAGAAGGGCACAATTTTTTTTGTTTATTTCTAGGAAGAAAAACACTTTTACTGCAGAATATTTACATAACGTGCCATTGAGGTAACTGCAGCTGAGCACAGAAACAAAAACTGTCTTCAAGGGTGCTGTGGCTTGGGGAAATTTTACGCAAGCCTTTTCATTTCTTTTCCATCTTCCCTAGTAGTGTTGGTTTTAAAACAGTGTTTAGAGTTTTGTATTATTAAACTTAGATTTTAATGATTTTGAGTTCTACTTTCTGTGCTCAGGCTAGAGAAGATGTGAGCTTTTCTATCCAAAAGCTCTGTCAAATCCAGGGTGTGGCTGTGGAAGGCACAGGAGTGCTAAGCTTTCACCTCCAAACTTGCAGGCTAAATCATTGGGGTGCAATCTGCAAACTTCTTATGGCTGGAATTCTGCAAGGTTCATTTAGCTCTGTTTGTGATTCCTCAGTACAAACAAGGTATATAAAAGAGAAACAATGTGGCTTTGTTTGTTTTTTTTTTCTCCTCTTTTTTTCTTTCTTCTTATTCCAGTTTTCCTGTGTGACTTATATCAGTATAACAACTGCTTGCCAAATCTCATTCCAGTGCTGATTTGACCTTTATTTTTTTTTAAGTTCTTTATTAGTTAATATTGATAGTGTGCTGTTTACATGTTGCTCTCAACTTGTGTGATGAAATACTGCATCAGAAAAACTAGCAGGTCTGCAGTTAGTTTGAGTAGTATTAGTTATTTAAAATATTCCTATAGGTATAAGATGCTCTTTGTAGTATGGCTACGAGTACTGAATCCTCACCCCTGACTGCTAGCAGCATACCTAGGGAATCCTCTAGAATCTTTCTACTTCCCCTACTCCCACTGCCCAAAGGCAGCTCAAAAATGAAGAAAGAAATAAATAAAAACCCCACAACACAAATTATATCATCTTTATGAAAGTAAATAATCAAGTCTGGACTAGAGGAGGATTTTATTGACAATGACAAATGCATGAATGGTGCTGTGTGACCAAACTTTGCCTTGGAACTTTTCCAGTGGATGGGTAAGGCCTTGTTCTGACAAATTACTAATAAATCTACTTTGCCAAAACTGTGCTTTCTGTTGCAGAATCTCACTTAATGGCTGCAACATACCTGTTACGATCAGACACCACTCTAATTTCCATTCCTTCTGTTGCCTGATTAAATAAAATAGTTATCTTAGTTTGCTTTGCTGTCTCATTTTGGTTGCCAGGCTGTGCATATTTTGCATTTGAACAATGGAAAACTTTGAGATACTTACAGTGAACATAACTTCAACAGATTTTAGGTTTCACTTTAATACTCAAAGCAGATGAAATTCTGATACAGGTTACAGAAGTAGACAAATCTGTTGGAATTACAAAAGGAAGTTTCAAAACAGCATTCTCAGGAGAGTTCACTGAGTGCATTTCCAGAAATCATGGAGAAATTAGATAACGTTCCAGTTTGTTTGTCTAAATCCCTACAGTTCTTGTTTCAAAGCAGTTACAGCAGTAATAAATATTGATCGGTGAAAATTTGTCTAACTTTCAGCTTTTTTTTTTTTTTTTTTTTTTCCAATTAAAGATGAAATCTATGCACTCCCACCAGGCTTTCTGCTCCTGTTAGCCAGAATTTTGTGTCCTACATTGTCTGCTTTTTGGGAAGAATTCCCCAGATGTTGTTCTGATTTTCCTGCTCTGCTCTGGTGTGACTATGGACCCGTACTCTTTCTCTTTTAGGTACAGTACTGCCCAAAGAAAACAGTATTTGCAAATGGAAAAATACGGGGAAAAAAAAAAAGGAAAAGAACTTACAAAATGAGGCAATAGGGATAATTTCTAAAGAGCACATTTGTTTAGTGCTTTTCCTGCTGAGTTGGATACAAAATGCTCATGTTTGCTAATAGTACCATGCTAACAGTTGTAGGTAATTGAAAGAGGACTGATGGATGGTTTGGGAAGAACAAAGTAAATTTGAGGATTAGGACAATTTAAAAAGTAGTATGGACTAACTAGTCCAAAGTTTGGACTAAACAGCCTATTCATTTTGAATCAAAAACATGGTTTGTTTCTTTTCTTTCATCTGTAGTAATTGCATTCTTTAAAAAGAATTCAGTGCTAATCATGAAAAGGTACGTGAGCAATCAGTGTGACACAATAAAACAGATGGAAGCAGGCTTATACAGCTCTTGTTAAGGTCTGACGATGTTAAAAAAGATTGCTATCCCTAAATGTAGTTCTATGATAAGGCCTTAACCCTAACGCTTCAGATATTTTTGAAGAGGTTTCTAAAGCATGAGATCGTTAAAAAATTTCCAGTAGGAGGAACGTGGAATTTGTCATTTCCCATGCAAAAGGTAGTCTGCAGTAGTGCAAGACTGAGTGTGTAGACTCATGAGGTTTCTTCTGATTTTCTGTCCCTAAAAAATACACTGTAGTTGTTGGACAGTCTCTGTCATTGATTGGGAAACCTGTCTTTAGTTTTTAAAGGGTTACGTGTTAGGGACTAATTTTCTGTTCTATTAATCATAGCCTCTCCCTATTCTTCACACAACAATTTATATTTTATTAGATTGACATCCTTCAGTGAAAAAATTAAGATAATGTGATTCCTGCCATACTTCAGTGGGAAGGAACTCAGAGAACATACAAAGAAGAAAGAAACCTGAGGCATAAAGCTGCAACTTCTTCTTCTTATATATATGTATAACTTAAGGGAAACTGGCCATGAAGGCTTTTGTCAGGGAACAAATATTTTTGACTTTGGTACTCCTGTGGAACTTGGGATCAGTAATTAAAATAAAACTACATTTAGCAGTAGATGAGAGAAAACATTGTCTTGCTGGCAGGCTTAAGCTAATTGTACCAGAGATTACTGTATGTCCACATCATTCATCATATGTAGAAATGGAGCAGTACTGTGGCAAATCACTGAGATGAAGTTACAGAACTTTGAACGTTTAGGAAGTCAAACTCTTAGTTATCCCTCTCTACTAGTGTTCCAGCGTTGCTTAGAAAGATCCTATTCTATTGTGACCAGAGAATGTTTTATCAGCTCAAGCAGATGTTCTAGTGACAAATTTTGATTCTGTTTCGTATAGTGAAGGATAGGAGTTCTGCAAGATTTGAGCACAGAACTGAGACAATGATTTCCTGCATCCTGTGAAACTGTTCTGCACAGAAGAGATGCTGGTTCCAATCTGCTCTCTCTGTGTTGTGTTATTTTTAGGTGCTGTGGAGAAGCCTGCCAATACTGTTTATTTTCTCATGTTTTTACCCAGTGGAGCTCCTTAGCAACTCCATGACTCTTTGCATTCATTTTACATGTGAATCCTGTGCAGTTCTGCTTCTGCTTTTCTCTATTATCTGAAGCTGTATTTCTTCTATGAGTGACACCTCTAATTAGACACATCCTCAGGCCTTATTAAAAAACATGATGGACTCGGAATTTTTGCCCTGTTGTTCACAAACTTACTTCAGAATTTGAAGATGTATTTATTATGATGCTTTTTTCTTTAAATTAATTATGTAGTTGTTTGATTATTTCATTTCGTTTGTCTTCTGATTCTCTGTCAGTTTGACTGTAGCAACAACTTATTACAATCAAATAACTGACTTTCTCCAGCCCTTTGTTAAGCAAATGCCTTAATTTTTCTGTTCTCAGTCTGTTAGATTTCAGTCTTGGCTTTGACAGCATTCCCACCATTGTGATGTGTTTTCTCTGAGTAGACCTGTGCTGAACATATGTCAGTACGTATGTTTAGAATCAAATGTGTTACTGTTTGTTGGTTTAAACCATACGGTTTGCATTCATACTGTCCTGTTGTGATAACTCGTACACTTTTTTCCAGGCATTAACAAATATGCCTTTCTTACTAATTGTGATTTGTATTTCCTTTTTTGGCTTATGGATTTAAAAAAAAACAAACAAACAAAAAAAAAACCCAATGAATTTGTAGTTACCAGAAACTCTTCTGCTGTCTGAAAACAAATGATGGCAGTACTTAGTGGACCTCCTGCAAGTTGTGCATCAGCATATTTCCCAGCTCCTTGTTCTAAAATGGTGGTGAGGCAGCCTCTTCATGGTGGGATGGCAAGGTACATACTGATGTGAAAGATACATCCACCTTCACAGAGACATCTTTTTGGGGCTAGAGCACCTCCCCTACAAGGAGAGACTGAGAGAGCTTGGGCTCTTCAGCCTGGAGCAGAGAAGGCTCCAAGGAGACCTTATAGCAGCCTTCTAGTATCTGAAGGGGGCCTACAGTAAAGCTGGGGAGAGACTTTGTGTAAGGGCATGTAGTAAGGGCATGTAGTAACAGGATGAGGGGAAGTGGTTTTAAACTGGAAGAAGGTAGAGTTAGACTAGATATCAGGAGGAAGTTCTTTACTGTGAGGATGGTGAGACACTGGAACAGGTTGCCCAGTGAGGTTGGCCCCCCCTTCCCTGGAAGCATTCAAGGCCAGGCTGGATGGAGCTTTGTGAAACCTGATCTAGAGGGACATGTCCCTGCCTACAGCAGGGGGTTGGAACCGCATGATCTTGAAGGTCCCTTCCAACCCAAACTGTTCTATGATTCTATGCTCTGTTGCAGTGCAATGTTGCCATGTCAGAAAGCTTTCAGTGTAGTCAGACCTTACAGGGATTTATACTCCTTGAACAGTTTCTGACCAAAAAGCAGCTGCAGTAAATGTAGTAAAGATGATGAAAAAAGTCTTAAAGGTGAAGTTCTAATAGTCCCCAAATGTTTGCCCTGATTACACGTAGGATGTGTCCAGTCTCATCTTCACCTGCCTGGTTGGTATGCACCAGCATGGTATGATGTTAGCACAATGCGGGACTCTTCTGACATCATAGGGTATATGGACAAGCCAGGATAGGAACCCACCTCATTCACTGACCTGGCAAAAAAAAAGTGGAACTTGGGGCACACTTAACATCATTCCATTAGGACAGGCTCAGTAGTGCAAGCTGCATCTATAGAGTAGTCCTGTGGAAGATTTGTCCTTGCTTAATTCTTGCAGACTGTATTACTGGATCTTTTCAAGTAAAAAAAGAAGCAAAAATTCTACTCCTCACCCCTTCTCAAGAAAAAATCAAGAGCAAAGAAGTTGTTCCGAATGTTCTCCTTTTTTTTCTTTTCTCTTTTTACATTTTTTATTGAATTAGAATAATCCATAGATTTTTTTCCACCATATTTTGTTTTCTAATGTAGTGAAATTAATTTTGTGGTTCAGGAAAATTAGCCATGAAGAATAACAGATTACTGTAGAGAGAAAAATTTGTTCATTTTCTAAGAAGACTTAACTGTAGTTGCTCCTAAGTATTTTATGAAAGAAGACAGTGCTTGTCCTTCATGGATGAGAAAACATATGCTTCCTGGGATTACTGCCTTTCTCTAATTCAGTTCATGATCAGGTTCTGTGGGAGGAAAAGAGCAGCAGAGGGTTTCGGTTTGTCTGCAGCTCAAGAGATGACAGTCTGTAAAAGAATCTATCAGAGAAAATGGAACACAGCAATTATGTAACTACTTGGACCTGGTTTGGAGATGAACAGGAGTCCTTGCAATCACAGCAAAGAACAGACGTTTCCCATGACTTGCTAATTAAGCCTGCACCAACATCATTAATGTCCCTATTTGTATTGGAAAATGTATCTGCTTAGTTGTGTGAGCAAGTTTCTGTGTGCATCAGAAGAAATTTTTTACAGCTCTCAGTTTTCTTGCAAAAGTGCTGGAGTTGATGATTGGTGGTGTTTTAGTTTGGTATATGCAAATGTTGGCTGAATGTGCAGGTTGTAGGGTTGCTTAGCCCTGAAGAAACGTCAGGGGATCTTTGAACTCACTCACCAAATAGGGTCTCCTGTTTCTATGTGCTGGGAGGACAGATAGGGCCATTAATCTAACTGCGATTGTGGAGTCTTAAAGAGTAGCATATGCAGATAAAGTGTGTTCTCTGAAATACAGGACTTCTGCCATTATTTCCCTTCACATGCCTCCTTCTCTTACTGTCTGGGTTTAAGAGGCAGACTCCCCCAGCGTGGAGTTTCTCAGCAGGTCAACTCCTCTCACGCTGTCAGGTGGAGCTGTTGGCCTCAGCCTGACCACTGTGCTTGGACTTAGCAGAAGGAACTTCAGTGTTCCTGTACACAGGGCTGCTTTTAACTTTTATAAGGGAGGAGCAACAAGATTGAGATAAATGTGGAGTCCTTCAGGTAATGACTGCTACTCCTACTGGAGCTGGCAGGAGAGGTGTCTCTCTCCTGACAGCACACAGAATAAAAAAAAAAATATATAAAAATGTCAGAGTATCCTAGTTGGTGCTCAAAGTGATGAGTCACTCCTAATACTACTGAAAAGCTAATTCTGCCCTGACTTCAAAGAGAAACATCAAAGACGATTTTGCTGCTTATCCAGGTGCTAAAGAAAGAGCTTCTCCACGCTCCTGTTACTCTGGCTGAGTACGGAGGAGTGTCATGCTTGCTCAGTATTGATACTGAAATCGTTCTTCTCAGAGCTTATTGAATGTGGTGCTGACATGAGCAAGGGAACCACGCCAGCAGTTTGACAACTGCTTTTTGATTTTTACAGAAGATAAACCATGGAGGAGAAATGAGGTAAAACAGCAGGAAATTAGAATCACAGAATCAATTAGGAGGTGTTCCCTGTTTTTCCTAATCTGCAAAGATAATATTATTCATAGTATCCGTTTCATAACTTGCTGCTATTTCATATTTCTCTTTGCTATGTGCTGAAAGCTCTTAGCGTTCTGTGCCACATCAACTTACGAGTACCTTGGCTTGCTGTGTGTGGCACCAGGCCTGAAGACAGCCTCGTTAGCACGCCTTCTGCAGACCTGTTGTTCTGGCTTCCCTGTGTGGTTCTGTGTGCTTCCCCAGCACAGGTGAAAATTCTGATTTACTTTTGAAGGAAGGATTTTAAACAAAGTTGTAAGTCCTGTTGACAAGTGGCGTTTGAAAGATTCTTTCAAACTCTTCATTGATTTCTTGGAGAGCGATAAATGATTTCCTGTGGAAGAGAAGCGTAGGTGTGCATATTTGTGTGGGCTTCATAAAGGATTGGAAATGGAAGGGAAAAGATTCAGTTTAATATTGGGAATTAAAAGATGGATAAGAAGTTGGACACTGGAAAGGAGAACATTGGACTATTTTGGAAAAAAATACTTGCCAGGTGAAAGGTTACTAACAAAACTCATGAAGAGAGGAAATGTGGTCAATATTTTCACTCAGCTCTTTGAACAAAAGCAATGAATGTGTTTAATGAAGGCTGAACTAGTAGTGTTATAGTAATCTCATTTTAAAATTTATGCTAAATAAACCTTTCAGTGGGACTTGAGTAGCTCTCTGAGAGGTAATATCCCTGGTTGAACAGAATAAAATAGATGAGAGAGAAGCAAAAGAGAACAGAAAACTCTGGTTTCTTCTATGGCTTCATTCTGAAGTTGGAGCTAGGGATTCCTATAAGACATTTTCTGAAAGAGATGCAAATAATGAGAATATAGGAAAAGTCTCTTACATCAGTCCCCTAACAGAAGTGATGAATTATATTAAATAGCAAATCTTCAGTAGGGCTGAAAAGAATAGAGGAATTCCACTTTATTCCATAATGCGCAAATAACTTTTGCAATAAAACATTTTACTTTTGCTGCTGTGCCCTCTTAGATGTATTTTGAAGATTTTATTTAATGGGTTTTCTTTGTTTTTCTGACTTAACGCGTTTTGAGACCTTGTAAGTAGACTTAGCCTCCTTCTATTGTGAACGTATTTTTAATTGCCTGGTGCATGTAAACTCTCCACTATTACAATCCATACTTCTCTCCTTGAAGAACTGTAAGCTACTATTTTACTCCACTAAGAGATGATTTTCTCATCTTAGTGATATACAGACTGAGCTTATGATACTTATTCGTCTTTCTTTTCAGTTGTGATCGATAGCTGAATTTGAATCTGATCCACGTGGGGAGTTATATCACTCCTCCACGCATTCCCTTCTCTTCAGTCATCTTCATTCAAAATCCTCTATCCTGTGTTTCAGCTTTTGGCAACATTTATGATGCACTTTGTGTCATTAATGGCACTGATGTGAAGTATGGTCCCAAGATGAGTTTAAAAAGTAAATGTCATGGCAACCAAAAGCATTTCCAACCAGCCTTCATCCCTTGAAGATAACTGTGGAAAAGTTATGTTTTTGCTCCGTACTTCAGATTGCTTATCTCCAGATTAAGGGATAATATTTCTCAAATACCTGCTGACTCTCAGCAGCTTTTTACAGGACCTTTGAAAAAGCCTAGCTAAAACTGTTCTGTAAACTTCCACGTTTGGTGTCACCTTTCACTGTAAAGTGAGCTTCTACTGCTCTAAACTCAGGTTCTTGAAAGAAAGATTGTCTGCTGAAGTCATGAAAAATAAAGCATACCTAGACTGGAAGGGATTTATTGATACTTATCATTAGAGAAGTTCTAAATAACATCAGTGAAGGGAAGAGAAGAGATAGCCAATTTCACTATTTCATTGTTTATTGTGGATAGTAGGTTTTCTGAGTCTGTCTAAGCATCATTCGTGGCCTTCTGGAACCTGCTAAACTCAATTAGCCTTCAGAGTGCATTGCTTGTTTGAAATTTGTCATATTTCAAAATACGATGTTTTTTCAGTAATTAATTAAGCTAACATTTGGAAAAATAAATATTCTGAAACGTTGTATTCTTTGTCCATCCACACACACGGCACATGCCTGCATGTATATACTGCTGTAATAGATTGCTTACCTACCTGAACCTAAACATATAAGCCTATCATAGATAATAAATTCAAATATATATCTGGGAGGAAAATTAGAGTTCTTCTAGCCTTCAAAGCAAGATCAACAATAACTACGTCATTCCTAATGTAGTTGTGTTCAGTCATCTCCACAAATGTATATATCCCAATCAATGCATTCCAATTTTTTTTAGTGTACTGTATTAGAATTGCTGCTGTCTTCTTTGTATCTGCCATGATCCATGGGGGTGATGTCTGAGCAGAGTCTTCCCTCCTGTTTTCAGACCAGGCTGTCTGAAAGGAAGAGGGCCCTGATGCCTACAGTCTTCCCCACAGAACACCTGCTGTTGCTGGGAGCTTTTGTGATCAGGTTTTTTGTTGGCTTGTTTATTTTTCTTAAAAGTGAATGTCACAAGAGGCAGTGGGGAATAGTCAAGATTTCCTGTTGAATGTGCTGTAGCTGTGGCAGTGATGGGGATATGGAAGTGCAGCAACCTGCATAGCTTTCATCCTGTCCCCAAAATGGAATGCTATCTAAGGCATCCCTCTGAAATTATGCGTTTTATCAGTGTTTGTTGCCATTTACTTTTAGCATGTACAGAATTGTAGTGCCCTAGGCACTCCCCAGAGAAATAGTGTGAGTAGCCCCCATGCTTAATTGCCTATAAGCAAAGGGAAGAAATTAATGAGAGTAAATGTTCATGCTATGATGTTGGCATAGGAATGCCGTGTGTGGGAACTTGCCCTACTGCTATACATAGGCCTTGTGGGAAGAGAACCCAAGATCTCCTTGGGCTGCTGCCTCAGTTTGCTTGCTTTGCCACAACTCAGATTTGATGGAGGGACAGGGTGGAAGGGAATGGAACGGAGAGGGCCAGATACTGGGACTGCATGGGAGCATGCATGAGGGAGGTAAGGAAGGAGGATGTGCCTGTGGAGTAAATGGGAATAAAAGGAGGACAGATGGAAAAACAAGTATGTAAAATTGTGGAGTACTCTGGAAATACAGAGCTAAAGCTGCTGTAATGAAAGAAGTCCTTGGTAACTAGTATGCTTCTTATGCCCACCCTTAGTTTAAATTATTTTGAGAGTCTCTCAAGTGGAACTGCTTAACTCAGTTCAGTTGCCCAAGGCAGTCTTCCTGCATCTTGAATATTGTCTCTGCTGGGAGTTAATTATATGGACTGAATAATTAATGTTCACTTTTGGTAAATCAAATAAAATAACAAAGCAGATTTCTGTCTCGGCTACAATTTATATAACAGGAAAATATATTTCATGCACAAACAGAAAGGTTAGCACAGCAGAAGAATCAGAATGTCATAATATTCTGTTAAAAATCATGAAATGCTTTTTTTTTTTTAATCCATGATCATCTTCACTTTGCTCTCATTCCATTAATTGTGCATGGGTATGGGCTACGTTACTGTAGAGTAGAAATAAATTAAGACTATAAGATGATGTTTACAATCACGAAGGTATTTTCATACGTACAAGCTTTACATGAAACTACCAAGAGAAAGAAGGCAGAAAGAAATTACATTTTTTTCTCACATAGGTTTTTACCACAGTGTCTCAGTAATACCAGAATTGAACTTAAGCGAGATCATCACACAAGTGTCTCGCTGCTTGGATTTTTCACTTCATGTTTCCTAATTCTAAGAAATACAGACAAGATCACTGTTCATATCTGTTGAAAAATAATCCCAGGGATTAACTTTACTCTCCTGAGATACTTCACTATAGAAACACTCAAGACAGTGAACCAAGTAACAGCTTTTTCTGTTCTTCTCCCTCCCCCCTGTATTTTAACTATATATTTGATGTTACAGAATGCTTTAAACTAAAAGAAATTTTAAAATGACTGAGCACATTTTCAGCCTTAAAAATGATGATGATGTTTAAAAGGTCTTATGTAGGAGTAATTCTTCAAGGGTAGCTGATATTTTATGGTTTACAAATATTCATCCCCAGATCTCCAGCTTTACCAGGCAATCTTTTTTGTCTATTTCAAATCCAACACTTTTTGAAAATGGCTTTTAATTTCAAGCTCTGATTTCTAGGAGTTTTCTCATTATTTTTCCAATATGTTGTATTGCATTCCATATCTACTGAAATTTTGTATGGACTCATGCTGATCAGTAGTCTCAGCATTTTAATCTTGACCCTTGTGGCTCTTAGCTCATGTGTATTTTAAAGTATGTATCTAGGAACAAGAACATTAGAGTTTCTGTTCTTGTTTTCTTGTCTGCATTGCCCCAAGCCAACCAAACAAGCAGAAGCACACCAGTAGCACATTAGGTTTCTGTTGCACCAGGAGGAACATGAAGTCATAGTGGAGGAAGGAAGATGTTTATGGTATTGTTTGGCATAGACACTTTTGCCAAGATATCCAGCTCCAAACCTAGAAATAGCTGAAAGCTGAAATAAGTTTATTTCAATAAAGTTGGAGGAATTAGTTGTAAGTTGAAAAGGAGTGTGTCCTGTAGATGATTGGGTGGTGGGAATTGTGTGCTGAGTCTGATAAAGCGGAGCAGCCGGTCTGGTGGGATGCATCTTCTTGGTATCAGAAGTAGTCGTGCAGTTGATTTTACAATAATATATGTGTCTTTCTGGATTAATTATACCCTTCTGGGATCTGACACTAAATTGCATGTTAGTTTTGGTGGGGTTTTTTCACTTGATTTTTAAAATACTGCTTTGCAAAGAGTAATGTTTAGTGTCTATTCTCGTAACTGTGTTCTTGTATTATATCCTGGCTTAAGTGGGTGGTAGAAAAGCACAGTGTCATTATAAATGGAAATATTTAAGTAATTAAAATTAAGCAGTACTATTTTCATGCATTGCAAGTGTATGGGTACATATATAGGTAGTTTAGATAAAAATTTTATCTCCAGCTTTAGAAAATTGGTACTTGGTACCTTATTCTATCCAAATAGAACACGCACAGGTTTGATGGGTAACCTTGACCTGGTAATCTATTACAGTGATGCAAAACCAAACACGTAATAGATTTGTTTTGTTTTCTCTTTCCTCTGTAACAAGGACTGTCAGAGTAGAGAGGAGGATCACCTCCATTGACCTGTTGGCTACGCTCTTCTTAGTGCAGCCCAGGATACCATTGGACACAAGGGCATACTGCTGGCTCATCGCCAACCTATTGTCCACCAGGACATCCCGATCCTTCCCTGGAGAGCTCAATTATTACGTTAGTGAAAACACAATGTTCAGGCACAGCTGTAACCGACATTAACTCCACTGTGTTATTTGGGGTTGAAGGAGGGTGTTCTTAATCTGCAATATCTCCATGTCTCAGTGCTCCCACTCTGTTCTACGTATAGGTCCTGTATGTAACCAAAAAGCGCATGTGCTGATCTCTTGTGTGGAAGTTTTACTCTAGGTATTCTGTAAACTGTGCTATCTATTAGATCTTGATTCTTTGTTTTTGTTGTTTGTTTGTTTTGACTTTCTTGAATTACTGAAAAATTTCTATGAATTGTGATTTCATTTCACATCCACCCTACTCAAACATAAAGCAAGACAAAATGCTTGAGAAAGGGGAAGGGCTTTGGCCTAAGTATTATGGTGTGTTAGCCCTGGCTTTTTCCCTTGTTGAATGATTTTGCGGTGCTTACTGCCAAAGAGGCAGCACGTATTACTTGTGTGTCTAACTTTATCTCTTGCATCAGAAGGCATAGCTAGGACTTCAGACCCATTCTGTGGAGGATGTACAGCATCTGTGTGATCATGCTGCCATGGGATGTGAGCTCTGAAGGACAAGCAGAGCTGGGATGCTGCAATCCTTCTATCAGGGAAGAGCATTCTGGGAAGTGCAGGGCTTCTGTGCACCAAGTCCCTTTCCAGTTCACTTTGCCAGTCTGTTCTTCCCTGTTGCATTCCCTATGCGAGTTTCTCACTCATTGAAGCCTACAGAAGGAATCAGTCAAGGTAAATGTGTTTGTTTTGTTTGTTTGTTGTTTTATTATTGCTTTCATTAAGAAAATACAAATCAAAGAAAAGCATTCATGGAAGGCAAACTTATTCAAATATTTGTTCTGTTCCTCTTCTGCGTACTCAAACATACAGAAGTTGCATACTGAAATAATAATTGGAAGTGAATCATTCAGAAAGAGCCTCACTCCCCAATCTCCCTCAAAGTGTGAGTGCAAGGAAAGCTGGCATGGTGAAGATTCTAAGGGAGCAGAGGAGCTATGCTGAGATTGCTAAGCTACAGAGTGAAAGAGGTAGCAGTGTGAAGCTATGTGGATGTGGTGCTGGTTCTTTCCCATTCATAATGAGCTTAATGGTTTCACAGCACTCGGCACTGGGAGGAAACATTTCTGGAGGTGTAACTGCCACACAGGTGAGCAGATCTCAAACAGCAGTTTGACCTGTAGGTCTTTTTTGCTCTATTGTATTATTACGTATGGTTATTGTAAAACAAGGGCAGAGTAATGCTAGTCTCAGTGTCTGTGCTTTAAAAAGCGGAGGATGTGATATTCAATGTGATATCCACAGTGGTTCCAGGAGCAGATCTAAGTGCAAAGAAACATGTTTAGTGAAACTCCTCTTTGTTTCCATAAAAGTCTCTAAAGTCCATGATTAATGTCCAGTAAATATCTAAACATCAGCTTGTGTTTCTTGCTGAAGTATGCTGCGCTCAGTGCTCTGCAGTGTGAGTGTGCTGTCCTTGCTCAGCTTCTCCAGGCATGTCCAGGTGTGTCACAGGTAGAGTCCAGTCAGTACAGAAACCTGCCTGTAGCTCTGGTTTCTCTTGAAGAGTAATCGTGGTGCCCAGTATTGCTGCTATTGACGTTTCTCTGTGAGCGTGATTTTCTTCCAGATTTTAGAGTTGCTCAATCACAGTTTGTGAAGAGCTGAATGCTTCCTCACCACCCTCTATTTTGCAGTTGATTTCTCTCTGATTTATAAATATCGATAAATCCGTATACGGTGTTATGGTGTAAGTATTGCTGTCCCTACTATACAGATAGGCAGATCAAAAGAGCAACTTCTATTCTGAATTCCTATTTTTCCTGTTCTTATTCTATGATGCTGACTGTACAGCAAGCATACACATCTCAGCGCTTATTCAAATAATCAAATAAAAGCAAGCAAGATTCTGGAACAGAAATACTTTGTGTTTTGCAGTGCAGATGAGGCCATACCTAATGACAGTTGCATATTTGCTGCTCTATGGCTGCCCTGGGAGGTGAAGCAGCACACTGGGTGCTGATGACACCCCTGCCCAGGGAGCAGTCTGTTTCCTGTGGCTGCATGCTGCGCTATTCTGTACAGCCACCATGGGTACCAGTTAAAGTTTAATTGATTTAAAAGTTGATTCTTTTGAATGGAATCCTCTGCCATTCAGAAGCAAATACAATTTGTCTTCATACAAATATTCACACCATTTTGATCTCTAGAGTTTGTTTGCCTGAACTGTTTCCTCAGGCAGTGAGTTCCCCTGGTTAACTTCCTGCTCTCCTTACAAGTGCTGCATTCTTACCTGTTACCAAAGTTACTGCCTTTTGGCTTTGTCAGTGCTCCCATTTCAGGATTCTCTGTACAGCTGGTGTTTGATTTACCACTCAATGAGAGATATCTTTGCCTAAGGAAAGAGGCTGAATTTGGCAGCAGCAATGGATGGGCACAGTGTCTGCACAGCCACACAGAGTGGTCACTCTGGCTCCCACTATGTACAGACACAGAATGTTTACTAATGAATTAAATCCCCTGAATAAGGCCACTACAAGAGCAAGTTACATACATCTGACCTGGTCATAAAATGATTCAGGCCATTGGGAAACGTTGGTTACCTTGAGAGCTGCTCACTGGCAGTGGTGCAGTATGTCTACAATTGCACATCCTTTAGCTGAGATGTCATGCCATTATCCATTCTTAGGGAAAGGTTGAGGGCAAATGACTTTATCATAATTTTAGCCCACTATGCAGCATGCAGCAGGAAAGGTTTGTGCCCTAAACAAGCCGTTCTGCAGTGTAGCAGCTCACCCGGCTTGTCAGATTTCCCTTATGTACAAATAATTGCTCTGGACATGCAGGGTGATCCATTTCATCACACTGCTACTCCAAATTCCTATTTTGTATCTACCTGGAGGGTATTTGAATATTGGCAACTTTATTTAATAGTTACATTGCGTTCATCTTGCATTCCTGTTAATCTAGTGGCAAGTGATAGGTGTACTTTTGGGATGCTTTGCCTGGCCTTGTTTTGCTCCATGTAGGAAGGCAGAGCAGTGGCCGAGGCTTGAGCCCTTCCCTCACTGCTGGAAATGAGGCTCTCAGCAGCACTCACTGGGTCCAGATTGATGCTGTGGGGTCAGAAGCATCTATATATGATGGGAGGGATGAAGCAGTGATGGGGACTGGTGGCTTTCTGCATGTGTTCTTCCTTCGTAACTCCAAAATGGTGCTTTTGTGTTGAATTGTGGAGACGGAAAATATGTCTCCAGGAAACCAAAGCAGTGAAGATTATAATAGAAGGTCCTTTGCTATATGTAGAGCTGATGCAGCCCAATTCTCTCTTATGTCCAATGTTAATTTCTTTGTCAATAAATATAAACAAGCATCTTGTTCCTTCTTGCTTGGTTGCTGTTTCATCAGAGGCCCACGTGGGATAGTCTCGCTTATCTGTGATTTACATTAATTTTTGTTTATATTCATCTTTCGTCTCTCTCCACATAAGTACATGTGTGTGCTCACGCATGCGCTTGCTGTGTAGTGGTGCCTGACCAGCTGCTTTGAATTGCTGGAGGGGAAATTGTGTGTAAAGGCTGTCCAGGGACTATTAAAGAGAGAGGCAGAGGGAAAGAAGGCTCTCTAATCAGCAGTTCATTAAGCAGCAACAACTTGTGGCGGAATTGTGCTTAGGAGACTGCTGAGCACTTAGGTATTCTTAATAGTTTAAATTGGGAATTTGAAAACTTAATAGAGTCCTGTATAGCAGGTTTGAATTGGCATGGTAAAAAAAAGAAAAAGAACTCACCTTCATTGACATACTAAAAGTAACAGCAAACAGAGCTGAAGCGAAGTGGAAGTATAGCAGAAACACTTAGGAAATGGTTCAAATTAGACAAAGTGCAAAAATCTCATGGCAGAAATTAAACAAATGATGGCCCTGACACCGTCTGCCTGCAGATGGATTTTTATGTTTGTGGAATTAAACTCTGGAGAGTCACAAAGGGATTTATGGGTCAGGGAACAAGTTAGGAGTCTATAAAATAAAAATAATCATAGGCAATAAACCAGGCTTTCCTGAAAGTAACTCTATGTCAGAGATGCGAAGTCAGCTGTAATTTTAAACATCAACTGACATTGTCAAGAATACAATATTTGCTGAGGATTTTGGGAAGAAGAGTAAGGTATGAGTACTGTAAAAATACTGCTTTCAATTTCTGAAGGAAAAAGTAGGTCAGGAGATTTTCATTCTTACTTTACTTCTACCCTGAAGGGATTAATCGTGCTTAGGCTCTAGCAGTGTGTACAGACTCACAATCTACAGAATATTTTATGTAGGAAACTGTAACGCTTGTGCAGTCTTCATTTAATCTCGCTCGTTGTGGGTAGATTCATGCACCAGGTGAATGCTGAGTCATGAACTCAGCATTAATAATGTATTAACAGCCACACTGTGGACTTCGTATTTGCAGGTTCTCTTCTAATGCTGGGAAATTAGAATGCTGAAGTAAAACACCCAGGTAATAGCACACCTCAAAATTGTCTTAACTCCTCTTTTCAGAATTTCTTATGTAAAGGGGGTGAAACTGGTGGATGGCTGCCCTGACTCTAGCTACTTCCTCACATTTTATGATCTTGGCTATAAAGATTGTATTTCATGAAAGCAAAGACCAGAATTTCAAGTGCAAATGCTTAGAGCCAGACCACTGAGAGAACAGCCTGACAAACAGGTAAAGCTTGGAGCCTTGTTGCTTCTATAGGCTTTGAACTGTTGCTAAACAGATGCCATTTGTTCTCCCACTAAAATGGGACAACTGCATAGTTTTCCAGAAAATGGCTAGGAATCTGGCCTCCAGAGGCTGGGAATGGTATAGATCTGGTGAAGCTGGAGGTTTAGGTTGCTCAGGAAAGAACATTAAAGATCTGTGAGAAAAATACCTTTGGCTTCCAGCCCTCTTCTTGAAATTTTTATATTTTCTCTACCCACTTTATCACTTCGCAGACTCTCTTTTAAAATAGTCAGGGCAGTGAGACATTGCCACAGGATGCCCAGAGAGCTTTGGGTGTCCCATCCCTAAAGGTGCTGGAAGCCAGACCGGATAGGGCCCTGGGCAGCCTCATCTGGTTGGGGGTAGCCCTGCCCACAGCACGAGTTGGAACTGAGTAGGCTATACGTTCCCTTCTAAGCCAAACTATTCTGTAATATCAAAGAAATGGGAATTTTTTTTTTTTCCTATGGCAGTACTGCTCTAGCTATCTGACTGCCTGGTGTGAGCAGAGTAGCAATGTGGCTGGAGATCTTCCAGCCACAATCTCATCATCAGGGTCTGCTGTTCTTAGTTACATGGTAGATAAGTGCAAGAGCAACCTTGCAGGAATAGCAGGCTGATCATGTGGCTTGCCAACAGGTAAGGTTTAGCAAATTCAATCTGAAAGGTAAGTCCATCAGCCAATAACTCTCTGCTGATGAAGGATTATTTCCATGCAATATTGATGACCGGTCTGTCAGCACACCTTTGATTTATTTGTGAGGACTCATACCTTGCTGCACAGCTTCCTAGTTCTTGTCACAACCTTTTCCAAGTGAAAGAGAGCAAGGGTTGGCCAAAGCATCTCCTCCTCCCTGAAGAAGAGAATGCAGTTTTTGTTTCACAAATGACTTGAAGCAGCGTCACTTCTTGCTGTGCAGATTCCTGTACTGAGCGGTGGTGGGAGCTGCTGAGCGCCATGCCTGACTCCTCTCTGCTGGGGAAGTGGTTTCAGTGCAAGCAAACCAGCCAAGGTGGAAATAGAGCAAGTGCCCTAGTGATTTAACTGCTTTCATTCTGACAGTGGTGAACAACACAGGTTATGCAGTAAACCATAGAGGGTAGTGTTTTCTGACAAAAATAATAAATGAAGATGCCTGTCATCTGCTGTAGGAAATATTGCAAGTTAAATGGTCATCGTAAATTTGAGAGTTATTGATCTTTTCTGTCTTCCCTGGAGGGTGCAGGAGACATTTAACTTCAGTGAAGGTAGTCACGCTGTTCTAGTGGTTTTTTTCTTTTTTTTTTTTTTTTTTTTTTTGTTTGTTTCGTGAAGTCATAAAATTTCAAACTTGAGCCAGTGCTAGCTGGCTGGTGCTGCATCCTTGCAGGAAAACCCAGCAGTTCCTCCTTGTGTGAGGAGAGGCCAAAGAACTTCACTGTCTAGCAGGCGGCTGTGATTTTGGAAATAGCTTCTTAATAAATTTCCTTCCCCTGTGGTTTTGTCTGACATGCTAATTAAGCTCACTGGGGAAGCGCATGGCTTGGTTACCTCCCTTGGTCCCTGGCTCCTGCAAGTAGGAAACAAATGTATACGGATTTATGCAATTGTGTCAGAGGGAAAGGCATCCAAATGTTTGACCTGTGAAGGTACTGAAGCATCTAATGTAAGGGAAGGAAACCAGTGGCAGGCTGTTCCTGTGGCTCTGCAGGCAGGGCAGGGGTGATAATGAATTGGAAGAGGAAGAGTGGATGCCTCACAAGAGAGTGGCAAGCATGTGAAAAACAGATTGTGTGAGTAATTACTTTTGCATACATTCCTGGCCATTATCAGCAGGACAGGATTTTTGATGAAAAAACTTAATTAAAAAGTTTAATTTTTTTTCTCTTAAGAAAACTGTGCAAAGGGGCTCATTGGCAGGTGGAATTTAGGACACTGATTAATTGCTTTCAAGTCATCAGCTATGTGAATCCTGAGAAGTGAAACAGAGTCAGAGTTGGCAACCTGCTGGGCAAAGGGCCCAAAAGCTTGAGCCATTTCTGAATTAAGCCTTTTCTGACTGTTTCCCTCTCAGTGCCATTGCAAGAGTACATTCCTCAAGAGTTGGGGAATCTCTGTACCCAGAGGAGCCTTCCCCTTTAGAGGTGCTGCGCAGATACAGAGCTGTCATCTTCCTTCTGCAGTAATGCATTCCCTGTGAAAGATGAAACTTATATGATTTTTTTAATAGATGCTCAGTTTCATCCAGTCTATTTCTTGGAGACATCTGAAGTGAAGCACAGTTGTCACTGACCTCAAAATGAGAAATACAAACATTTGCCACACTTCACACAGAAGGATTGACACCTCTGGTCCACCATGATGCTGGTCTCTTGATTTGCCTTGTAGCTGTCTGAACTGGAAGACAGCCTCCTCATGGAGGGCAGGGAATATTGGTCACCTCCAACTCCTGCTGGTGCCTTTCCTTCCCAGCTCTGCCTCTTCCCTTCCCATTTCCTCACCTCCAGACATTGACATGCAGCCCATCCCTGACACCCATCCATGCTCCATCCACCCCTTCCCAGACCAGACTTGGTCCCTCCTCTGCTGCACTGAGTTCCTCTAAAGGAAGACCCTATCCTGTTATCTTCTCTCTTAGAGATGCACTCTAGAAGAGTGCCTCTCACTATTTTCTTATTTCTTGATGATTTGCTAATTTCTGCTGTGAATCTATGATTAGGCACCCTCACTGGAGAGCAAGGGACCCTTGGCTGCAGTCCCACTTTCCTCTGTTTTTCTGAGCTAGCTGTATGCTGACTGAGAGCAGATGCTTGGTCCTGCAGCCAGGACCTCCTGCACTCCTGTAACAGTCAGGAGCTGGAGGGGCCTGGAGTACTCTAGCAGAACCCCAAAGCACCACAGTCTGGGATGAAGCATATGTGGAATCAAGGAGGAGGAGTGGCAGAAGAGTGCAGTAGCTGGCATTTCTGCTGTGTGAGTGAAGAAACGCAGTGTGGGAACGCTGAGTGCTGCTGTGCTGCACATGGAACACTTAGTGTGAGTTCAGACACCTTGCAGAAACCCAGCTTCCCAGTGAGAACTGTGCACATTGCCTGATGACTATCAAGGAACAGTGGAAAGGATCACAGGCTCCCTGTCCTGTAACTCAGTGCAACAATGCTTGAAAGCATTAGTCATGCAGCAGTAGCAAAGAATCAGAGAAAGACAAGCTTTTTTCTGCAGCTAAACTGAGAAATTCATTATAAGGGCTGGAGTATTATTCCTCAGGCAAGAGTCTCAGCTTCCCAGCAAAGCGGGAAGGTTTGGATTTTTCCCCTCTCCTGTCTCTACTTGGCTTCTCTGCAGTTTTATTTTGAAATAGATGCGATTTCAAGATATTTACTTTCCATCTTCTTCCCCTAGTCTGGAAGACCTTGCTAGATTAACAAGAGCTGTTGTCTAGCATATCACCATCTTTTGCCTGTCTTTGCAGTAGGTATTGTTTTTTTTTCCAAGGCATCCTTGCACCCATCTCCTTTGCTATTTAATGACTGTTTTCCTTCTCTGACGGTTGCACGCAGTGAGCAGTAGTACTCAGGACCCTGCACATCTCTCATAAGACAGACACTGGTGCTTTCATTTCTCACCATGCTTGTCAGTCCTTCATTTCGGATCTGTTTTTCTTCCTATGAGCTTGTCCTCCTAAGATCATCTTATTCACTGAACTTGCAGCCCTTCTTTTTATTTACACTTCTTCACTGTGCCACATTCATCTACAATCATCATCTGCAAGTTTTTCCTGTAGGGTATTCTCTTTTCTCTCCTATCCTCCCAGTTGCATTGCTCTAATAAACTCTAGATCTGGCAACACACATGAAAGCTCAGACAGGCATTTTCATACAGGGAAGACATATTTGAATGAACTCCTTCCATCCTTCTCCATCCTTCTCCTTTCCATGTTATTTCTCCTCCTGATCTGCTTACTTATAGCAAGCCTGAGGAGGGAATAATGATTCCCAATGCTTCAAGTGCCTGATCTGAAATTCTAGCTGCATAGATGCTTGTATAAATGAAAGCAGCTAAGTTTGAATTCTCTGCAAGATGTCAGATGAGAAGCACATTTCAATCACACTTAAGAATGCAGTTACATACAGAATAAGTGCACTTTGCCCCCAAATGCACAGGGAGCCAAATGACAAACTGGCAAATCTCATGGCAACTTAAGAGGTTTAAAGGAAGCAGCACTGAAATAGTAAATCTGGTGCACACTGGATTGTTCTTTCTTTTAGACAAATTGACTGAGATCCCAGGCAGATTTTTTTTTCTCAGTAATGCAAGGCACAGAATAATGCTAAAAGCTTACTTGAGTTACTTTCATTCATAGATTCTGATAAGCAAGGTAGTCCAGAAGAAGGAAAAACAAAATTTCCTGTCTAAGAATTACTAATCATGAAAATACAGGTTTGAAGAAATTGATGCCATCAATGAACTCAAGCCTGTCTATATTTTTTGCTGGTTTATCACAATGAGAATTTAGAGTTGTTGCTTATAATATGCGACTTTGTGCTGATGTCACACGGTCTCATGGAAAAACCAACAGGATTGGTCTGTCCTTGAGATATCTTTGTATTGAAAGCTCTCCTTGCAGAGTCAGGATAAAAGGAACCTCCAGAAGCCAACCGACCTCTCTCCCCATGCAAAGCAGCTTCATAGCTAGATTAGTTATGGGACAAGTTTCAAGAAACACCAGCATACAAACATGTTATGAACCTGACAACATTCACATAGTACTTGCTTGTGTTATCCAATTACTAAGACCCAATTTTCTGGTGCTTATAATTTTTTTAACTGTTTAGGCTGTTTAGTTTTTTTTAGTTGTTTAGGCTAACTGTGTGTCTGAACAGACACCTCATTTCTCCAACAGTATTAAAGAATGGGGGACACTCCCCTATGCAAATATTTTCATGACCTTTCCTTTAGGAACCTTGGCAATCACAAACTTTTGAACGAGAGCATTGTTTCATTTAAGGTTTTGGTCTTTGTGTCTCTGCCATCTAAGTAGAAATCCATGCCTTGTTCTATAAGCTCTTTGCATTTAACAACGCAGATTTCATAAGATGAAGCATCTTCAGCCCTGGCTCCTATGCTGAGCCCAGCTCTAAAGCAAGCACTGAGGATGAAGCCTGCTTCATTCCTAAGCTATCTGGGTTCCTGACAGTATCTGTCTCCATTGCAGGTACCACAAGATTTCAAATAGAATTGGGTATTGATTTTGTGTCACATGATGGAATCTTTGGGCTTTTTAAAAAATTGCTGTATTAAAAGACCACAGATCTTCCTAGATTGTTTTGTAGGTAACAAGATTGCTCTGAAGAATACTATTAAGGCTGTAAAGAGTAGTGCTCACAAGACTATGAAATGGCACAATGAGAAGTGTCTCTATGATTCTGCTTTTCCCTTGATGTTTCTGAATTGTGATACTGTCTTTCTAACTGGCTGGCCACAGTCTGAGTTTGGTACAACACTTCAGTCTTGTCAATTACATGGAATAGCCCTGCCTGGAGACAAATCAGGGCTGTGCGTGGAAGCTGTTGCACGTGCTTTATTTGCTTTGGCAGCTGAGAAGTGCAGAGATTGAAACAAGAAATGTGGAAGAAATGATGCAGTTAAAGCAGGTGAGAGCTGCCTTAGGGATCGTGTCAGGTGATCGCATCGTGTGCTTCTCGGTCAGGGTTCCTGAAATCCAGTATGTATATTTTGTTTTGGTGTTTATCTCTATGTACACCCATTACTAATATATAGAATATGGATGATAAGAGAAAAAAAGTGCTTAATGTTTGTGAAGTGCTTGGATTTAGTGATGGTAGTAACACAGACAGGAAATCCATCCTTCAGGCTGCTGAACAGAGTGCGAGTGGTGTGCAGTGCACAAGTCCTGCCGCTAAGCATGAGACACACAGTTGTCTAGCAGCTTTAGAAACTGAAGTTTTTGAGCACTGACTGAGGGAAGAGCTCTGTAGAAAAAATGCCTTTAAGCATTAAGTTTGTATACAAGACTATGCTTCATATCTGCAATAATGCTGCTGAAGCAACTGTAATTCTTTAAAATGCAAGCTTTAAACTTGCATGGTCTTCTAAGAGCATTTCCACATGTAAGATGTATTTGTGAACATCATAAAGTAATGCTAATAAACCGTGTCTACTCCAGCTGTCTTTTTTTCCACCTTAACTTTCTTCTTAGCATACAGAAATTGTTAGTGTTGATGGGTTTAATTGGTTTGCTTATGTGTATATCTGTGTATTGTCCAGCGGGCTGTGTTGCTTCTCCGCAAATAAATGAGATTTGCCTCTTTTGAGACATTTACAGTGGTGCAGATGAATGTGTCATGTTGGTTAAATTTTACTATGTTAAATAATAGTTCTTTATACCATTGATGTGCTTCTTGCTGATGTAAACAACTGCAGAAGATACAAGGCCACAGGGAATCAAGCTCCATACTTTAGCACAAAATGTGTAATTTTGCTGAAAATGATTTACAGACAGTGTTTGTTTATGCTTCCCTTGCCATAGTAAATAAATAGTGTTGTTCTGGATGCTCCATCAAATGTTGCTGGAGGTTTCTGGAATATCAGGCTTTCTCTTGCAGAAGATGGGCTCTGGTTTGTTTTGGAATAGTTATCAAACTAGTTTCCTCCACAGATTCATTTTACTGCTGGTCTATAAATTCTATTTAAATACATACAGGGCAGAAGTAAGGAGAGGCAAATATTAGTTTCTAATATTGGCTTGGAATGCCCTTAGAAACTTGTTATTTGGAGAGGCGAAGCTGCCCTGGTGACACATTCTGCTGCTTAGAAATGGAGATGGGCTTCAACAGTGCAGGGCCATCTTCCTGTCCTGGTTTCTAGGAATAAATAACTGCTCTGCTTCTGTTTCCCACTTGAAAAGTAGGAATTATATTTATCATCTCATCCTGTTTCAAATTATATGTTTTTGTTCACATAAAATTTGTGATTCTTACTGTTAATCATTTTTTGTTTCATGACTGTATTAGACTGGCAACTTGCAGAAAAAGACCTACAGCCCCAGACAAAGCATAAGAATTAGAAACCAGTCAAAAGAAAACATTAAACTAAAGGAGCCAGCTGGGCCCCTTATTTTCCCTTGTTTTGTTTTTCTATCTAGGTTAGGAGCTTTGGCATCAGGACTGAAGTGTCTCATTGGTGCAGCTCCTTTGTTCTCCAGAGTTGCACCATTTACATTTGGCAGTGCCAGCTTGGCCAGCTCAACAGAGGCGCCCGCCGTATGCCCTGTGGCACTAGGTGCCTGCTGTGGAGCTTGGCGTGGTTGGCTGTGGGTTACCAGCTTGTCTTGTTGCTCACATGAGTAGAGCAAGAGCACAGCCTTTGGGTCCAGGTACTAAGTACTGATGTAATGGCAGAAAAGCTTTTGGAAGCTATTGCAGAAGAGAGAAGCATGGGCTTAGTTTAAAATTATGGGTAGATCTACTGCTTTGATTGGACTCATGGCTGAAAACTCTGTCTTAAAACATCAATGCAGATTTACATCTTAAAACATCATTAAAAATGAAAGAATACTAACTGGAAACATGCCACTTGCAGTGTAAGATCTCTTTTTTCATATAAGTGAATATGGGACTGAGCTGCGTGGTTAGCCACTCACGTAGCAGATCTAATGCTACAGCACCAGTAGAAGTGCATTCCCTCTGCACCCCAGGATCTCTTTGTCACTGCCAGACAGGCAGGGTGCTGCTGAGCAGTTGGGGGAAGTGGTAGTGTGGCTGAGTCAAAGCAGCTGCCAACATCTGGCTGTGCATCACCCAGTCAGACTCCTGTTGGTCACATCTACTTGTGTTGGAATCATGGAATCATAGAATGGCCTGGGTTGAAAGGAAGAGCATTTTCGCAAATTTAGTTCTGAAGTGGCATCTACACAAATCGTGCTTGCTGCAAAGTGAATACCAGTAAGAAGTTACTGTTGGCTCTGAGTAAATGTCAGTAAGCAATGCTTGATTGTTCATGTTTTTTGTCTGTTCTGCAGAATTCACTCGGTTCCCTTGCACATGTGAGCTGTAATTACAGCAGAGCAGGGCAGTGTTAAGGAAATGACAACACTTATTCACTGTCAAGAAAATTTCTTTTCAGGGAGGCTTTCAGTTGTCAAACCTGTGTCTTCTGACAAGAGCATTACTGGGTGTTTGCTCCACTCCTCTGGGAAAGCAGTAATGGTCAACAGCAAAATGTGCCTGATCTGAAATTTGACTTCTATCTTTTTCTGTATGAAAAATGTGTTTCTGACATACAGTAACACTGACTATAGCTAACAAAGGTCTGCATCCCAACCTCCACTCCTACATAACCCAGTTAGACTCAGGGTAGTTCAAACACTGCAGGTCCTTTGAGAGTTTTATTTCAGGCTGTTCTAACTGTGGCACCTTTCAGGCCAGAGGATGAGAGTTGCCATTTGGTCGTGGTTTTGTTGTTATTGATTTAAAAACAAAACAAAACCTCTGCTGGTACAGCTAACTAACAATGCTATCAAGTACCAAGATATTTGTGCTTTGTTCTGAAACTGGTTTTCCAATTTCTCCTGTAGAAATACAGTAAGAAGGAATAGCTTGTTGACATTTAAGTGCAATCAAATGCACAAATTCATGGATCCAGAAGGTTGAAGAAGTGGGCACTGCGATATTTCTCATCAAAGTTTGTAGCTGTTGAAGAGAGAAGTTTTGTTTTACACCTCTGTATGATTTACTGTTTTGAGCTACAGCTCTCTGGTAGATCTAGAGGCTGGAAGAATACATGATTTTAGCTAAAAATCTGCTTCTGTTCTTGGTGCTGCCCCTAGGGAAGTATCCTGGGCTGTCTGTGCAGGCTGGCAGTGAGGACATGGTACCAGGGGCATTGTTGAACCCAGTGGTAGTCCTTTACAGCAGGAACCTTCAGAGGAGAGGCAGCAGCAGTAGGACCAACAGGAATGCAGGAGGTGGGAGCCCAGGAAGCTGAATGTTTGGGTGTCCCTGTTGAGCACATCACTTTCAAAGTTCCAGAGCTGCTGCGACAGAAGAGAAGTAGCTGCTTCTCGTAACATGCTGAATCATCCCCCTTTCTTCATGGGGGTCTGTATTAACTCCATCTGCAGGTGCTGTTGCCACTAGAGAGTCTACATACGTTTCTATACAAGTGCTTTAGGTTTCTGGGTGTATTGCTCTTGGGGGAGGGTTTCTGCAGATCTGCTCTGCTCTATCCTCTAACCTTGGCCAGCTGCTTCTGAAGCTCAATCGTATTTATTTTACAGTAATACAAGATGCTTTAATTACAGAGACAGAAAGTTTCCTGGTCAGGAAATGCAGTCAATTTTCATTGCATCTCTATTACAAAGCTGGCATAGTTTTATAAAACTTACTGCCTTCCATCTTCCAAGTCTCATTATATTTTAAATACCTTTTGTGAGGCATGACTCAGGAGAACGTGAACTGCGCTGAACCACCATGCAGGTTTTGTTCCAACTCTGTCTGAGTCAGTTTCATTTGGCATGATTTAATCAGTTTTGTTTTTCAAGTCTGATGAGCATCTAGCTAGCTAGCTAACGCAGTACATCATGTTAAAGCTTTGACCTAGATACAGAATAAAATATACTCTTCTGATCAAATATATTCACATAAATCAACATGAGTAATGCAGGAATCTGTTGTGCAGCTTGTTTAGAATGATGCACACCACTTTCCAGATGTTCCTCCTTCTCTTCTAATATTCATTTTAATTCTTTGCCAATTACATTAAGAAAAGAGTTCATTAGAACTGAAGAGAAAGAAAGAAAAAATAACAAAGCTCATTGAAGATGCTGAACTAGCGAGACTCACTGCTGATGGCAAATTAAGGCATTGGTGTACTCTGCCTGGCTGTGCTTGAATCCTCAGTTCCACTTTGATGGGCCTTCCTAGCTGCAGCCTGGCTCGATCAGCTTGAGCCACCCCCAAAAACTGCTGCAGAGGAGGTTAGGGTGGCAATTGGCTCGTCTGGCTGCAGGGACCAGCTGGCTGAGGCCAGAGATAGAAGGAGCTGGGGTGCTGCTGGGGCAGCTTACAGAGGACTGCTAACAGGTAGTGAGCAGCTAGCTTCTGAGTGTTAAGTAGTAAGCTACCAAAAGCTAGTACAAACTAAGTTAGTAAAACAAAAATTCATTTAGAAAATTCATACAGAAATTTCCAATCTCATATTCATTGTAACTGTTTAGGGAATTCAGAACAGCTTCTAAATAAACAAATCATACTTGGGATTTGTTTTAAAGGTCGTAAAGATTGGGAAGCTCTAAGTCTGCTTCAGAAATGTGCAATGGGACTTTCTTTTGTTTGTTTGTTCCAGAATGAAATTATTTTTCATTTTACAACTCTGTTTAGAGGTTTCTTGTTTCTGAGACAAATTGACCAGCTGCATGTTGAGCTGGTGCTGTGCGTGAAGAGCCATATGGGATGCTTCCTGCAGGGTTCTTTGCAGTGAAAAGAGGAGAGTTGGAGAATGAGGGCAGACATGCTGGAGGCATCTGCAATGACTTAGCATCTCACTGTTGCTTTGGAAGTTATTCTACTTGATAGTAAAGAAGGATGGAGCTTGTTTATCCCTCACAGGTTTTGTTGCAGTGTTCTTTTCTCTTAGATGATGATGACACTGACAGCCAAACTATTGTCATTTCAGTTCTGTGCATTGATACATTTCTGCTATACAGTGTATTTTTATCAGTATTTATCAGTATTTCTAATAGCTTTGGCTTAATTTAGCTATATTCTGTATGTCAGGTAACGTCAGTGTGACTCTGCAGAGAAGGGCAAAACAAATCTACAGATCAAGGGAAAATGACAAAGTACTTTTACCCCAAAAGTTAAAAAACAAACTTTTGGGGGTTGCATTTTTGGGAAGTATTCAGTAACTCTTCTTGAATATTTGCTCTGAACATAGATTCCTAGAAAAATGGGATTATTTCTTACACAGTTGAATCCATTCTTCAGCAAAAAGTTAGGGTAGAATGTGTATAGAACAATTCAATTATTTTCTAAGTGATTGTTGTCAACAAAATCTTAAGGGGGGGAGAAGGTTGCAACCTTCCAAAGCTGGCAGTTTTCAGATGAAGCACTATATGTTGAGATCCCACTGTGAGATCCTCATTTTGTACATTGATTGTGTTCTTTATCTGTAGAATGTTTTGATACTACACAATATATACCATATTTGTTTTCCTTACTGCCTGATAAGACCCTGTTCAAACATTCACATAAATGTCAAATGGGTTAATATGGAGAAAAAAAAGTCGCATTCTTCATAAAGCTCTTATTGTGACTTGGTCACTTTCAGCTTGTATATAAACTCATACAAAGGATGTGGAAGATTTATATGTTCCATGAATTCCATGGAGGTTAATTGCTTTCCTTCTTCAAGGGGCTCTTATCATGCAGAAATGGAGCAATCCCACTGAATATCTAAGTATTTTAGTCTAGCCTAAACACCAGCAGAATGCAAAACATTTTGGAAAGAAAGGTGGTGTAAGCTTGAGCTATTAGCAAGCTGCAGCCAGGCTTGCTTGCAGTAGTTTGCTAGCATTATTGATTGGATGGTACAAAGATAAATTTGGCATTATGTTCCTGCAGCTGGCACAAGCAAGGAGGATGCTGCCTCTGAGGGGTTTCACGATCTCAAAGTTTCTCTCCTGCCCTATGAGATGATGGAAGGTGTTTGCATCATGCAGTATTCAAGCTCAAATAATTGGATTTTAAAAATAGGCCATTAAATTTTTTTCTTTCAGCTTAGTGCATGTTGTGTGCCATAAAGCTTCACTTAGTGGAACCAAGAAGAGAATGTGGGGTTTTATTTAAAGCATTATGAAATGGAGAGTGAGGTAGGAGTAATTCAGTGCTTCCATACACTCATGAAATGCTAAGTATGATGTTGCCTTTTTGTCTATGAAGACGGGACAAGGCATTCTTAAATAATTACAGCTGCTAATTTGAAAATTACTCTTTCCACAACACACAGTTTTTTAATGATTTTTAACATTCGTAAGGAAAGCATTTTTATACTCTGAAAACAGATGCAACTCAGTGAAGAAATGCACTCGACTAAGGACTCCAGTGTAGCATCATCTCCTTCATCCATCCACAGAAATGACAGCAGAATTCTGAGCATTAAATCTACTGTTTGTGCAGTAAATTTTAGCGCTGCCTAAGCTCACCAAAGACCTTTCTTTAAAACACAAAGGACTTTTGCTCCATGGAGCACTGCAGCTCACATGGATTGCATTCTGTGACCTTCTCATGCTGTGGCAGCGTGAGGAAGAACTGCATGTTTCACAAGGGAGAGGTTTTAAGGCCTGTGAAACCGATGTTAGCCATACTGGGTACTTAATGGAGTCAGCCTGCCAATTGCTGACAGTGTTTTCAGCAACCTGCCATTTCACTGAGCCAGAATCAGTTAAAATTGACATGGTGCTGAAAACAAGGAGGCTAAGGAGGACAGATCTGCTGACGTAGCCATATGTGGGCATGCTTTAAGTACTTCAGGATAGGCTTGCCTGGAAGTTCTGCACATATAAGCTACTGTTTGATGGATAGGATGTACCAAATTGCTTCTCACTGGTGATTACTAAATTGCTGGATTTATTCTGATTTGGAGGTCAGAGGCTCCTGGTGATCCCAGGAAGTCACTATCTCAACAACTGTTTCACATGCAATAAATATGAGATTATGCTTACATTTGCCAAGAGTGTTTGACTCCAAATTTCTTATCCTGCCTTGTGCACTCCTTAAGATTTTTTTCAAACCCTCTGATTTTTGATTAGAACTTATAATCTTTTGGATGTTCGTACTAAAAAAAAAATATCCGGGGGGGCTCTGCAGATAACTATGGAAATTTCAGCATGATTAACTTTCAAAACACAATTAATAGTCTGTTAAAACAGACTTTTAATACTTTGAGAGCTCTGAAATAGAGCAAAAAAGTTCCTGTGGGTGTTACACAGAAGATCACATTCTTTAATCTTCTTCAAGAAATATTTACAAGGGGAACTTTGAGGATTGGGTGGCTGTTACCCCTCTGTCCATCATCAAGATGAACTTGGAAAGGACAAGTTAGAGATTAATCTGCATTGTTCTGAGATTCCCCTTGAAGCAGCCTTTCTCCATTGACAAGGGAGGGAGCTGGCAAATGTACCTGAGTCGCTGTGAATGCATCCTTCTGTGTCTTGAACATGAGAAATGGCACAGATGTCCCTTCAGTGTGACAGTAAGGATGATCATTTCAGTCTCTTGGCTGCATTTCAGTTGTTATAGCATCACTGTTGACTCATCTCTTGTTTTAATTGAGTGATTAAACTTTCGTTCCAGAAAGGTAGAGAATTATACACAGCACAGAAACAATTCTGGAGTCTAAGAAAAGCTGCATGTGGCTCTTCTCTCAACAGCGTTGCCAGCTGAGGGGAAGGAAATGAGTCCTTTAATACTTTTTTCTACTTCTGGGTCTAGCCCCAGTTCTCTAGGGTTTAAGTTAAAGAATAAGATGTACAGTCTGGGAATCCGTTACTCCTGCAGTCCATTCTGTCCTGGTTCCTTTGACCTGTTGGAAACATGGCATCCCAGCAGAGCAGAGGGATTTGCTTCCAGCCCTGATGAAAAGGCTCTTTGGAAACTTCCCTGCTAATTGGCAGAGCTTGCCTTTGAATTTGTTATTGAGCTTTTCTCCAGACCATTGTTCAGGTTCCAACTATTGTCCTTTCTTAAGTTTTAGGTAGCTTGTTGCCTTCTTGTGTTTGTTCTTATTATGTATTCAGGAAGAGCAGTGTTATTTCCCATTAGCTTTTTCAATAGGTTGAACAAGCCAAGTTTCAGTCTGCTTTCCACAGCATGGACCTTCTGTTCTTTCTTGTAGTTCTTCTCCACTGTGTATTTATTGATCTTGGATGTTCCAGATGACCAGAACCAAGCACAGGACTGCAGATGAGGTATCGCTGGGCCACAGCAGCCCCTGCTGTGCTTGCTTATCCCATGTCAGCAGAGCAGTGCTTTACTTTCTTTCATGTCAGGTAATGAGATTATGCTGATTACCCGGGTCTTGCTTCTTACTGGTACTACTAACAGTTTTTCAAGACCTGTTGCTTTTCCAGTACACAAGGTGTGCTCCGTGCTCTTCACAGCATATGGCACAGCCCACTATGATTTCCAACACATTTCAGCAATTAAAAATCATTTTGCAGTGATGTTTCTGACATGTCACAGATTACTAGTAAAGTAAACAAATGCAACTGAAAGGGAAAACAGGGCACTGTAAACAGTTCATTTGCTGATTTACACTTATCTTTGCAGTTCTGGCTAAGCAGTTTCCCAGCAAGGTATTTTTAAAAGAGTTTTCTTGCAGAATGCAGAACTCCTGCCTGAAACATAAATTTGAGGTCTTTGATACTAGCTATCATTAGCAAAGCTTCATAAATAAGAATGTTTTAAATCTACATGTGGGCCTGACTTCAGCTTCGCATTACTTTCCTAAAATCTCCTGGCATTTTGAATGAGTTAGCGTGTTCTTCAAACCTTACACTAACTTAACTGCTGCATAGCAGCTCCATGGAGCTTCATACTGGCAGGAATTTATTCTTCTTAATAGTGACATGGTATCTGCACAGCCCTCACCATTCCCTAGTATGCTCTAGATCATTGGAGATTGCAGAAAGGAGCTTACCTAGATGTGCAAAGTACAGCTTTTGTTCTCTGGAGATATCTGGCAGTTTAATGCCGTAGATACAGTACTCAGTGCAGAACAATTCTTGTTGTTTACTGAACTCTGCAAGTCTGTTACTGAATGTTATAGTAATATGCAGTTCTTTTAGCATCAGCCCACACAGTGCCAGACATAGGACAGCACTCGAGAGAATACAAGCCCAGATGGGTTGTTTGATCTCCCCAGACTTCCCACTGGTTGCTGCAGGTTTATTTCAAGGTCATCAAATGTTAGCCATCAAGAAAATGTTCTTTTTTGTGCCAGTGGTTGGCTGGCTAGAAAGTGCACTGGTCAATAAGATGCTGGAAAACAATCATTTTGTTTAGGTCAGATTCTCTCCGGGTTTGAGGAAAAATAATTGAGAACAAATAGCAACTCCTGCATATAAAAATGGGCAGGAAACTGGTGTCCAAATAGTTCTGGAGCCTTAATCACTTTGCTGAAATGAACTATGATTTCTGGGAATCATAAAGCAAATGTCCTTTTAGCTTTACAGCTTAGGTGGCCTAAGGGAATAAATGTTTAGCAACACAGACCAATTATTTTACTTGCTTATATAGCTCTGTAGATTCAGTTGAATTTTACCACTACAAGAACAGAGTGAAATCCAAATTACTAACATACTCCCAGATGTTACTGAGAGGTAACTCTTATTCCTTAAGAATAAACATCAGGATGTTTCCTGATGGTATTAGGATCTATTACAATCTAGTATTAGGATCTAGTATGATGTGGGCTCCAGCCCTGGGTTAGGTAACTTCTGGGTTACGCGCTTTGTGGCTCCTGGAGGAAAGACGTGTTAAAGTTCATGTGTTGCTTATAGCAATATTTATTTACATGCTTTAAAGAAATCATTTGTTGTGATCAGGTGGCTGCAAGGTGGAGATGCTGCTCTGCCTAGAGTGTCACCAGGTCCGGACCCCATCTCCTTGTACTTAGCCCATGCACTTGGGGTCCTGCTGGCTGGCCCAGCTCAAGTACCTTACATGCCATTGCTGGAACCCACCAGCGGCATGCTCATGAGGTGCAAAAACTTAAGGCTTAAAACAAGTATTATGGTTTTCTTCAGACTCTGGGAGGAGGGGATATAGAATTTAAATCCAGAGTTTCTATTGATTTCTGGAAATGCAGTATTCATTCTATTATTTTCTTTTCTCCTTCTTCTCATGTAGGATTTCCAAAGTTGGATGTGGAGCCACTGTCAGGGAGCTTTTCATACTATGCTGTGGGTGGAAGCAAATAGCTCATAGAAGACTAGAGTAAAATTTGTGATGTTTGTTTGTGGGGAAGAACAACTTAAAACACAATCTTTGGCTAAAAAAGTAACAACATAGTAGTAATAATTGCTTTCCTTACTTGTGTTCCTAACAGGTTACAATGTCTTTTCAGTGAGATTATTGAAATAACCTTTTTATATGCAGCAAGTGGACAAAGACCGAACATAAGCTGTGTTTATCTGAATTTGGGGAAAATCCATAAGAAACAAGGCTATGAAGCCCAAGCAAAGTGTTTTAAAATACACATTTTAAAGTAATAGCTAAATCAACAGAGAACATATTTTCCTTTAAGTGGACGCAACTGCTTAATTTCATCTGTCTTTTAATCAGATTCACTGTGATTTCTTCTTTGTTTTTAACACCAGAACCTTGTGTGATAATCAAGAATTGAGACAGAGGCAGTAATTCCTTTCCTTTGTTCTTATCAGCTACAGAAATCATGTATTCTGGCTGCATGAATTTTCTTTCAGTGCATCCTGAAAGCTTTTTGGCAGTCAAGAATAGCCAATCAGCCATCTTTTGTGATACATTGTCTCCTTATATGCATTTAGCCAGTCTGCAATTTGCTGCCCCGAGTGCAGCAAATACTCATGATGTTAATTCATTTCTCTTCTTCTGTGCAGTTCTAGTGACATTAATTCATTTCTTTGCCCATTTCACATCTAATTATGGACTATTTCTTCCTACGCAGAGATGGAGATTGAGATGAGATTTTCTTCCTTATGAAGAATAGCTGCGTCATGGGTCAGGACAGTACTTGCAAGCAAGGGAAAGTCAGGGTTATATTTTTGCATCTCAGCCAGTGGCAACATTTTATCTACAAATGGCAATTTGAAAGGGGAAAAGGACATGAAATCTATTTTTCAGGCTAATTTAAAAAAGCATACACAAACATATCAAATATATAGTTATAACCTCCAGAGCCTTACAGGAACAGATCATCTTGTGATGTCAGGGAAATTTAGAATCAATTAGACTGTTTGCACATGCATTGTACAGTGATTCATAAAGAAGGCTTAACACTTGCGTTTTGTAGCGTGCTGCAGGCTGAGAATTCTGAAGGCAGTTGCACTGAGATTCAAGTGCCTAGGTAGAAAGCGTCTACTGCAGTACAGATGTTCACGTATCCAGTAGGCAGTGCTTTAGGTCAGGGGTTAATAAAGCTGCCTGTCTTGTCCTGTAATTTACCATGACTCGGCAGCTACTTGTCCTCCTACGTACTGCTCTTTCTTTTAGCTCAGGCTGTGATTCGCTTTAAATTGATGCTTTGTTATTTTTTTCTTCCTGTTTATCCCATGAGGAATTTTCCATCTTAAAACCTATACTGCTTTCAGGTTCTTTCTCTAATTGCATATTTTAATGATTGCTTATGTACCCTGAAGGGTAAAAGTAGCAGATTTATTCTGTTTGTGCTCTCTTAAGTTGTGTCTTTCCTTTAGCAGAAAAGAAACTTAGAGGTTTTCACATTTATTTTCCTATTGCTTGTTTCTGGGCTTGAGACTGGAGTAATGCTCAAACATTCCATGATTTACAGAGACAAGATAAAAAATATGCACAACTGAAGTAGAAAATACATCTTTTAATGTGGTTTCTTAGCCATCGTTATGATGTCATAGCAGGAGGGGAAATCAAGTTATTACTTTAACTTCATAAAATGACTGTAGCTTTTAAGACTGCAGAAGATACAGTAAGTTCAGCTTGCCTGGAAGAACCCATGCAAGGAGGTGGGAAGTTTCTGGATCACATCTCAACCAGAGCACCCCACATGTTTGCACAAGGAGCTCTGACTATGGAGGTGCATTAGTGAGGCCAACCAGGATGGAGCAGCTTGACCTGCACCCAGCGTCTGGCAGGAGATGATAGAACATCCTTTCTCTTACTATAATTTTTAGTTTTTATCCTGCTGGAACTATACACTCACACATTTACTCACACATGTCTCTCTCCATGGCAGTGGTTTAAAGTTGTCCCACAGTTGATGGTCTGCTCAACTGGAGTACAACATAGAATAGAATACCATAAAATGCAATTGTTTTCTCTGTGAACTAACAGAGAAGCTTAGTACTGTTTACTTTTCATTACTTTCTTAAACTGCTGTAGTTTCTCTTTGACCACTAGTCATACCTGTATCAAGCACATTTCATGACTATCAGTTCCTAACTGTTTGGGGCAGTTGATACACCTTGAAATTAAAATTCAGCCTGTGACTCGGAGTAAAAATCTTTGACCTGATGTAGTCATAATTCACCACTTAAGAATTTTGACTGTAGATCCTCTGTTGCATCTTTTGTTGCCTTTCTAAGTTTATGCTGTTATCTGTTCAGAAGTTGGTGTTATGTTCAAAAATTATTATAATGCCATGTTTACAGAGTGATGTTAGAAAGCAAGGACTGTTCAGTTTAAATTCTGATAGCATATTGAGTCTTGAAAGAGACAGTTAGTAATGTTCAAAGTGTTGAAATATATGTACACTACTGTCTATTTTTTGATTCTAAAATATGAGAGTAATGCCAGGCTGTATATCAGCAGCAGTTATCAGCTGTCATCATTTTTTTGACAAATTCCTAATTGCTCTATTTCAAGCAAATTTTTTTCCGAGTAGACTACACAAAAAACTGACTTTCGCTGTTTATTTGGAGGCTGTTTATTTTATCACAAGTAATTCCAGGAACATGCAATACTGGCCAGTGAAGAGAATAAGATAGCTTTATTTTGTGTAAAAGTTTTCATGCAGGCTGTATCCCCAGATGCCTCATGATTTTGTCACATGGGCTGTTTTAACAAAAAAAAAAAAAGAAGAAAAAAAAAGACAAACCCGATCTGAAAGACTTTGCTTCTCTGAAGTTAAGAAGGGATGGGTTCATTATGGCAGCAGTTTAGGAGATAGTTTGGGCATGATGGACTTGCCCTAGGTGCAGTGGTAGCTAATAAAGAGAGATGTTTATTTTTTAGGCAGTAGAGACGAGATAGGCTTCTAGATATCTAAAAGCATGTGATTTATTGAAGCATAAGTAGAAGACAGTTCCAGATGGTGGGATTTGCAAATAGAAAGGCTGCTATGTTTAACAGCAACAAGATTAATTGAATGGGCCAACGAGAAACAAATGTTAAAGCAAAACAGTGAACACAGAGAGAAGAGAGGCACTGAATACGCAAGTTACCATGAGCTGCAGCTTAAAATCAGTATGTGACCGGCCAGCCAGAACTGTGCAACACAGTTATGCTTCTGCACAAAAGGAAGTCTGAAAGTTGTAGCTATTTTTGTAGCTGTACCATTGGACTGGTAATAGGAAGAGGTGAAAAAGGTTGTGGTAAAGGTGAACTCCAAAGCCTGAGGAGATGCTGATGCATGAAGGGTTGCAAACATAGAAGAGAAGAAAAAGTGGTGGTCTTTTGTGTTGTCAGAATTTTTGGGAATTTTATCATTTAGCATTACATCACTAAAAATGTTCAAATAGGAATCTAATAGCCAAGGCAACAGCAGCACTTTCTGTAGTTCTGCTAGATCAGGTCAGGGGAGTGTAGTTGAGTTAGTCCCCACATCCATTCTCCTGCACTTTTTCATGTATGTAAGGAAGAGCAAAGTTGCATATGAGAAAGGGTTGAGCATTTGAAATGGAAAGTCTTTATGGTAATACCATCCAATATGAAATGGTCAGGTGAAAATTTTTTGGCTCAACAGTGTTTGCACTACCTTTGAAGTTTCCTTCTGTGCATTTATTTTGATGTCTGGATCTATCTGATTTGCTTTTACTTTCAGGAATATTTAACCTTACATATTGTAAAATCACAGAATGGTTTGGGTTGGAAGGGACCTTTAAGATCATCTAGTTACTACAAGAACTGCCAGAAATGGGTGTTCATGTCTAGCTTAAATCAAAGTGTTTAGCTTTAACTATGTGCTTTCTTGTGTATTTGGCTTATTAAGTAGGCCAGTGATCTAGCTGATAGCTGGGAGTGCAGCTCTATAAGTTGCCATTACAGCAATAACAGAATTAATGGCAAGCAGTAAGGCCGGTAATAAAATTCATTTTTATGTTATTCAGTAACAGCAGAGTTTTATCACTCACTGCAGAAAAAAGTCAAAGTTCATTTCATGCCAAAGGCGCAATATACAATTCATCATTGATATGCAAGTAGTATAGTGTTGTAGGGAAAAAGGTAGTTTAAAGGACATCTGAGAAAAGAGTAAAACAATTTAAAATGACCTCAGAGCATAACAACAGTAGTCTGAAACTTGTGGTTTTGCATTGGATGCATGGATTCTTCTTTCTTCCTCGGCCTCACTCTGGATAGGCAGACAGTCTGTTTATTTCAGCTCTTTCCCTTTGCAAAATGTCTAATGATTTCTAAAAGATGCAGTGAAGAAAATTAAGTGTTCAGAGAGATGGCAGCAATTTCACTACTGGTGCTGTGAAGAATCCAGGTTGATTTTTAACCCTCCTGACCTTCCAGACCCTCTCCCTCATTGCAGAAAAATGACTGATAAGAGCTGACTATAAGCTAATACAAAAGGATTTCATATATCCTCTTCTGATATGCAGAACAAAAGAGCCTATCACATTCATTTATTTTGCCAAAACATTGCTAAATTTATGAAGAAAATATTTTGAATTCTTACCAAGTTAATGATGTGTCTACTAAAAGGGAGTCTGGAAGGTCATTGTTCATGGCAGGTTACATCTCTTGGAATTTGTAGGCTTTATAATGAGTTTGCTGAATGAGTATCTAGAGTCAACAATAAGAACCAAGGTAATGAATGCATTTAATATAAGAAGTTATTAATGAAACATTACTCCTTTTCCTTTTTCCTTTTTCCTTTTTTCTTTTTCCTTTTTTCTTTTTCCTTTTTCCTTTTTTCTTTTTCTTTTTCTTTTTCTTTTTCTTTTTCTTTTTTTCTTTTTCTTTTTCTTTTTCTTTTTTTTTCTTTTTCTTTTTCTTTTTCTTTTTCTTTTTTTCTTTTTCTTTTTCTTTTTCTTTTTCTTTTTCTTTTTCTTTTTCTTTTTCTTTTTCTTTTTCTTTTTCTTTTTCTTTTTCTTTTTCTTTTTCTTTTTCTTTTTCTTTTTCTTTTTCTTTTTCTTTTTTCTTTTTCTTTTTTCTTTTTCTTTTCTTTTCCTCTTTTCTTTTTCTTTTTCTTTTTCTTTTTCTTTTTCTTTTTCTTTTTGCTGTAATATTTGGGGGGGTGGGAGGAGGGAAGAAAAGCAGTGGCAAACTATGGTCATTATAGCGTGATAGCTTAAAATTGCTGTGTTGAGGTAAGCATGAGTGTCAGAATGTACAGATTATCTGTGAGGTGCCCATCTCTCTTTTCCAGAGAGCACAGAAATTTCAGAGCCAGCATAGACCCACCTTTCACTCAGAAAACCTTGGTTCAAATTTCTTGCTAATTGCCTCTTTCCTGCCCTGCTTGCCAGCTTATACTACGATTTTTACAATGTGCTAAGTGAATTTCAGCCTTTGAAATGCTGAAAACCTTCTGTTTCACTTTAGCTTGAGCTAAAAATGGTGAAGTGTTCATAAATGACCTATTTTGGACTGGAGTGCAGGACTATTTCAGCCACTTGTTCATCAACAGGGCCTGACCTCATTTTAACCTGGCAGAGCTGCTTAGTACTGAAACTACACTGTAGAGAGCAACTGGTAAATAAATGAAGAAAAACCCAGCTCTCATGAAATAAATCTACACAAATGGCTTCTGATGCAGGTTTCATATAGGAAGTGGCATCTCTCCAAGGTTTGCTAAAAACCTTTTCCCTGTGAGGACAGGCAGGCAATAAACAAGTTGATCAGAGAGGTTGTGCCTTGTTCCTTGGAGGTCTGCAAGACCCCAAGGAGCAAAGCCCCAAGTAACCTGCTCTGACCTCGCAGGTGGGCCTGGCCTGAGCAGAAGGTTGTGCTGGAGATCTTCCCAAATTTTCCTTGTAACTATGTGACATTCTCTGAAGTAAATTAAAACAATGTAACAGTGTCTGTTCAGATGTATGTATTTCATGTTCATCAACAGCAGAGTTTCTCTATAACTCATGTAATATCCTGTATGATGCAGCTTCACTAGAACTGTGCATTCTACATCAGCTTGGCAAAGCAGACATAAAGTGATTTTCAAATCCTTTGATTTCAGTTCTAATATTTTCAAAATTTTCCCTTTATATGCACATGGATACTTGCAGAAAGTGGTCTCCAGTTACATGAACAGCAATTCTCTCTGTATCAACCCCGTGCAAATCAGTACTTTGGTCTGAGTAGCAGAACAGTGCTCTAAGTAACAGAAGAGCTGAGTGCTGTTTTTTAACACCAGAAGTAGCATACACATTCAGAACTTCTCTGGTTTGTACTCTTCAGTTGGCAGGACATGGTGATTTGATCTGTGATGTCTACTAAAAGTCAAACAAGCTGTCATTAAAGGCATTTCAACAGTAGTTGGAGTTAATCTGTCCGTGAGTACTTTCAGGAAAACACTTGGAGAGAAGGGAATTTGCTGGCTATTGTGCTTTATGCAAAGGGGAAAAAAAATCTTCTGTCACCTACAAAATTATCAAGCAGCCATTTGGAACAGATTTTGGAGCTAACAGGCCATACCGTTAGGAAGATTTGTGAATTGTTCTAGCTTTCAATTAAGCATTTAAAAACTATTTGCCTTCATTCTAGGGAATGATCTGTTGTTTTCAGCGTTATGTTTTCAGTGATATGTGTCAAACTTTTGCTGTTACTTTTTAATCTGTTCTTGCCATCTGAGCCTTATGGTGCCTTTAAGTCATTTTTACTCTTTCAGAATTATGTCAAAATTAACTCAAAGCTCTACATAGAGCATCTTCCTTTATTATAAGCAAATGATAAAGCTAACAAGGCAGCTTAGAAGTCCACAAAATGCATGGGTCGTGGGTGATGGAAACAGGTTGATGCTTTTTTTTATTATTAATATTATTTTTTATCACAATATCAAAGTTGCTTGATGATAACAATTATACAGGTTCATAAAAGGCTTCTATTTTATATTTGTTGTACCAATAAAATAACGGGATGATTGTGATGAATGATTTGTCTTCCCATTCACAATTTTGTTCAGGCACAAACGAGGCTTTTGAAAGCTATTAGTAAACCAAAAGATCCATCAGAAGATGAAAGACGAGCTTGCTTTGAGATACCAGCAAAAGAACACTGGGCACTGCCAGGGAACCCTGGTGTCAGCATGCCTGGAATGGGAAGGATAAATTCTGTGGCTGTAGTTGTTTGAAAACACTCCCTGTTATTTCTTTTACAAAAATCTACTGGCTGTTATGGCAGAATGCAATATTCATTTGCCTGTCTTTGGAGTATAAAATGAGTCATGTATTTGTTTGGAGAAAAGGAAAAAAGCAATATTGTTTAATACAGAACCAAAATTAGATATGCCGACAGTGCATTGAAACATACAAAATATTTTGCTGCAGTTAAATCCACAAAATGATACTACAGTAATAGTGGTAGACTAAAACCCATCAAAGCAAAAAAATTTAGAGGTAGTACTATGTATTAGTTGTTATGCTAGAGCCTTAATGGGAATTGTGTGGTTTTTGTTTTCTCATGTTTCACTGTTCTGTATGCCAACAATTCTGCCCATTCATCACCTGTATAATCTTTGCTCACTACCAGAAGGCCCCAAAAGGCATCCCACTTTTATGCATGAGGTCAGCCCAGTACCTTTTCAGCTTGGTTTTCAGCCTTTCTTAAGCTTACTAGATAGTTGCTTGAGTATTCTCAGTTTCTTTTCTTGCTCTGTTTCTACACTTTTTAAACAGCTGCACTTGTGTGTGAGGAAGACCAGACTGAGCAAACTGTGCTGCCTCCAGGCATCTGGATATTGGTTGCTTTCTGCAACATCATAGGATATTTCTGGTGAACTTGAGGACACGAGTCGAACCCATGCTAATTCCTATGGCAATTTTTCTGAAATAAGAAAAGAGAGGTAGTCCTAAATGTACAGGGGAAGAGAGATGAGGCCATTTTTGCAGTGTCCTTTTGTTGAGGAGTGGCTACAGTATCACCACTTCAGGAAAACGCAAATAGAATGGCTTCAAAAAATTATTTAGAGTGAATGATTTGTGCTCCTCTGGCATCTTTAATCTTTGGTGACATTATTATTGTTGTTGTTCATCTGTGTAGCCCCAAACTATCCATCAGGTATTCACAAATATTTTATTGCCTGTACTTCTGTAAATGGGTCTCAGAATGAGTTGTTTAGTTTTCTTGTGCACTGCTGGAAATATATGGACAAATGTGTGAGTAGTTAAGCACTGGTGCCCAGAGAGCTTATGCAAGTTTTGTCTATGGAGATTTTCAGATTGGCTCCCCTATGATTTTCAGCAAGGAAGACTAGCAATATTCATGGCTTGCAACACAACATGACTGTGCAGGTCACTAATACAAGATAAATTCATTAAATGCAAAGCAGATTGAAGTGTTTGATCCATGTTAAAACATTAAAATTAGATTTGTTTTTAATATCTTTGACTTTCATGTCCCTTTTTGTTCTGAACTTAAAATGTTGCATATTCAGCCAGTGAAAAGTATAATAATGTTCATTAGTATGAAATGAATCAAACATTCCCATTCCAAACTTAAAAGAAGCCTACAGGAAAGGTGAAGTAGTACTGTTGATCAAGGAGTGGAGTGATAGGACAAGGATATTGGCTTTAAAGTAAAAGAGGGTAGGTTTAAGTTAGACATGGTGCAGAAATTCTTTACTCAGAGGTTGGTGAGGTACTGGCCCAGCCAAGCTGTGGGTACCCCAGCCCTGGAGTTTCTCGAGGCTGGGTTTGATGGGGCTTCGGGCAACTTGATCTGATGGGGGGTAGCCCTGTCAGTGGCAGGAGATTGGACTGCATGGGTTTTGAAGTCCCTTTCAATCCAGACTGTTCTGTGATTAGTAAGAAATGAACTACAAATCCATAATTTCTCTCCACTGGAAGTGCTCAGAGAGCTTGGTGAAATGTAAGTGTACAATATCAGAACATAGGTGAGAACAGTGAGAGGAGATTTGGGTGCAGATTGTGTTTTCTCCAAACTGATGTGTGCTATCTGAGGGTTCAAACAAATAGTCTTCTGTTTTGAAAGACATTTCTAAAATGAGAGAGTTTCGTTCTTTGTATTGACACACATGCAGTGTATGGAGAATTTTGTCAAAGCTGTGTTTAGACACAGTAGTCTGCTTTCAAGCAATACTAACTGATGCAAATCCTATTGATGTCTGAAGGAACCGCACATATTGCTAGCACCTTTGAGAAGTAGGCAACCTCATTGGCTTAAAACAGAATTTAGAAGCCTAAAATTTGTCATCATTTTACAGAACAGGTAAACTTGTCCTTGCACAGGAAAATTTATCCAAGTGGTTTAACGTTAACTCTTTCTGAAGGAACAGAATTTTCTAAGTATCAAATGAAAATTGAAGAACCTTTGAGTGATACGTTTTTAAAGAAATATCAGAAACACAAAAACATGCAAGATGCTGGTAAACATTTGTAGCTTTGAGTTGCAGTTCAGAAAAATCGCAGTTCCTCTGGGTACTGAATGCTAATAAATCATTAGCGTTCAGTTTTACACTATCTTGTAAACTTCACTTTTGCTCCTACACAGCAACTTAGCATTCCCAATGAATGATAATAGCCTGTTACAAGAAGTTCAGTGCCTGTAGTCCTGTGAATTTTTGAGTCTGTGATCTTTTAAGCGTAACTACAATTGCCATACTAATGAAGATGGTTGTATTTAAGTATTTATTTTGACACGTATGTTTGTTGGAGTAGAATACTTGCTGAAGCAGTGTTGTGGGAGGATGAAACCACAAAGAAATCCAAGCAGCAACTGAAGACCACTGTTTTTGTTTTGCTCTTTTATTTTGTAACCTTGCACTGCAAACTCCCACTATACTCTTTTGCAGTACTTGGCAGGGGGAATAAGGCTGCTGTCGGAAGGTGTTACATGAAGCTGCCAAGCAGGCAGAACAATCCCTGCTTCCTGTAATCTTTGTCCGCAGACAGCTACCATGGCTGGTCTTTGCCTGGGTAACATGTTCTGCTGGATGCGGAGCTCCTGGTACTGGTTGTTGTTGCAAATTAACAGTGACAAGCTAGCAGCTGTAAGGTGGTCTTGGAAAGTTAGAACTAGTTTTGGCAGATGACACTAAGCTTTGTGGCTTTTTTACCTTCTAGGACAGGGAAGAAGAAAAAGCAAACAGCAAAGTTTACTTAGATTGCCACTAACATTGCAAGTTCCTATTGCTGAAATAGTTTTCAAAGACATTGGCTTTCTAATGTCTCCTGTTGAACACAAAATGTAATCTTATTCTTGTACAGATTTATATAATTTCTGTGTCAATGATGGGATGGAGCTGTTAAGACTGATAATGAAGGGAATACTGTGTGGGTAGCTGGAAAACACCACCGTACTATGGTTGGGAAAAAGAAAGTAGAGCAACAGTTATTCATGAGTTGGGCTGATTAATGTATGATATTCTTATCAACATTCTTCGATACATGGATAGATTTTACAATTTTGTTTGAAGTTATCTTCATTCTTTAAAGAGGATGAATAAGAAATAATTTGATAAGATATGAAAAAAATGTGTTACCTCTTCTGGAAGCACAGCCAGTGAAGAGATTTCCTTTCTGAATGGGGACGTCCTAACATTGACCAGTCATGAAAAAACTGAAGTTAGAACAAAGTTCAGTGTTGGGGAAAAAAGGCCAACAAACTTGGAGTTTAATATGTGATCAGAGAAATCTAGTGGGGAAATAAATTCCCAGTTCTGCTGACAGTAGCAGTGAAGTGATTATAGCTTTCTCCAAGCCGCCCTTCCTTTGTTTCTTGACTGTGACCACTTCAAAGGGTGGCAGAGGAGATCTGAGCATATTTGGAACACTCCATATTTGACCACCCTACAGAGGCCAACAGTTGTAGTACCAAACATGGAGATAGATTCAGAAATATACCCCTGTTCTTGAGCTTTGAAGTGTTCCTAAAAATAACTTGCATCCACAAGAAAGTCTGATGTCTTGCATCAGACGTCTGATGCCTGGAACTTGCAACCTAGCCCTTTTCGGAATATGGGCTAGCAGACAAAACCAGGTACCTGGCACTCAAAGCAGGAGCTTCTCTCAATAATGCAGGTATCAAATGTGCATTTTTTTCCCTAGAATCTTCTTATCTGTGAATTTTATACATCCGTATAGTCTTTTCTGTTTTTAAAGATCATCAGCTGGGTCTGTCAGCAAGGTTTGTCTGTACTTTACTTCAGGAATGGAAGATGGAAAAGGAAGTGGATTGCTAGCATTAGAAAGCTGCATGGCATCATGCAAGTCAGGATATCAGTAGACACCATCTTTTGGTGTTTGATCCCATTCTAAGACTGAAATCAAACTCATTTACTTAAAGTAATATCTGTATAGATATATACGTGTATGTCTGAGTCTACTAACTCATTTCATGTGAGGTACTCAGTAGGCAGGCTTATCTTGTCAAAGGGCGTGCACTCTAATGTTCATTACAACAATTTCTATCCTAAGTACTGTGTGCATGTGTGCTCGCACCCTTGAGGGTCAGATTGGTGAGTAAGCTGTACTGCCCTTACATCTCTCTAGAGGGTGGACCTAGAAGCCATTTCCTTAGAAGCACTTTAACAATTCCATTAAGAGCCTTGAATCTTTTTAGCAATGAAATCCATCACTTGCTCAGCATGTATTCTTTAACACAGCAGTCTTACTTAAATTTGCTACTTATCCAATTATGATTTTTTTCACTTGATTTACAGCCAGTGTCAAAAAGTATAATGTCCACTTGCCAAGTAAATAGAAAAATCTCTCTGCCACTCTTTCAGTTTGCCAAGGGTAGGGCATTAGCATCACATTTGGTCTATTTTCTTCTGATAGCAATGTTTCAGTTTGCACTTAGGTTTAAATGCAGATGTGAATTCGTTCATTTGCCACTGTTATTCAGTGAATTCTGTAAGTCATGTCAAAGTTTATTTAGCCTACACAGCTACCTGGCAGTTGGCAAGCAGGGAAACTTCTCCTCTTGGTGGTACCAACAGTTATTGGAAGAGCCGATTAACTCCTTTTTCCAAGAATTACATTGCCAAATTTTGCCTTATATCTACTTCTCTCTAACTCAGTAAGATGTGGCTGTTGTTTATTCATGTACTAGATTTTGATTCTGAGGTGGAAATAAAGAGGGAGGTGATATATTTTCAGATCACTTTGATGATTTTTTTTCCTCTACAAGAAGGGGAAAGAATGAGCTCCCTTCCAGCAATGTGAGGTTAGAGATGAACTATTGTTATTGTTCCATACATCCATCCATTGTCGTTTTTGGCTCAGATTCAGGTTCTCTTCACAACAGGTAAATCCTATGCTGAGCGTATTTAAAAAGAACATCAGAGAAACCTCAGCAGCTAGACAGGGGTTGGAAGGCTTCAGAAGTAAGATCATGGATTCCTTCCGGCTTCATTAAACACTTATGTGTTAAATTGGTTACATTTTCACGCATCACTTTGTCACATTCTAGTGCTGAAATACTTGCAAGATGTTATGATCTAGTAATGCAGTCCCTCATCACTGCTCTCACTGGGTAACTGTCTGTGTCTCTCTCTGTGTCCCTTTTACATGTTGTGCTTGGGGCCCATGGAAAGGGTGTGATGGTGAGGTCTGGTGTTATTCTTTGCAGCTTTCCAGCATTTGCTCCCTGCTCTCCAGCTCCCCAGGTATATGCCTTAACTTTGCCTCAAGGAAACCTTGCGATAACTTTGCTCTTTGAGTGGCATTCAAAGAAAAACCATTTGTCTCAAGTGGTCACTTCTTAGCAGGAGCTCTAAGATGTACGAAGCAACCCAACTGGCAATTTCAAGTGCTGCAGGACAGTGGTGAGCAGACAGAGAAAATAAGGTTGTGTGTATGATTTTGCTAAAGTGAAGATCCAAACCTAATTTAGCTGGTAGCCAGCAAATTCAGTATTAAAAAAGAAAACAGAAGACCCAGGGAGGCAATCTTGCAGAAGTTCATTCAGCTCTACCCCTTCCATATGTTGAATTAAACATTAAAAACGACACAGTATGATTTTATCTTTCTCAATATTTTCTTATCACTGTGCCTATCCTTAATGCCTCTCAGATTCTCATATTCAGGCTGGGATCTGGAAATGAAACTGTATTGCTTTCTTTTAGTATATATTACGCTTATATTTTTGCTAGTAATGAAATTGATTCCATCATACTTTGTGCCTTTGTTACTAAAGATGCTGGTCACAGATATTCATGGCTGTTGGTCATCAGTATTACTCCTGTTACAGGTCTGAAAGCTCTCATTTATTTCAAATACCATGTGTTTCTTCTCATGCCTGGAATAAAGGTAGAGAGAGTTTATTCAGTTCTTCGGCAGAATTGTTAAGCTCTATTGGAACGTGTTTTCGGGGTTTGGAAGCAGGCTTTTCTTTTGGCCCAGCTGCAGGTATCTGATCAGCACAGTGTACTGTGAGCCAGAACCTGAACCCCTGAGGTTCTGTAGGGTGATAAAAGGATAAAGTGTATCACTGAAGTGATACCTGCTGCTTGGGAAATACAGTGGAGGAGAAAGGGAGGTAAAAGAGTTCAGGGAACCATTCAGCATCTGTTCTAACTGGTAGTCCTCGTTCTTTGTTTCCCCAGTATGCACTGGGCAAAAGCAGCCAGGCTACTGGTTCTGTTTGTCTTTTCAAACTCTGAATGTCCAAAAATGAGTGAAATGAATATTAAATGAGTGGAGTAACTTACTGATTGGCTCTTTCTTTATAATCTTAGTGGGGGGAGTTTTAGGTTTGTGGTTGTTTTTTTTTCCTGTTATAATTTAAACCTATGTTCCATTGATATTTTTGAGTCATTTTTAGTGCTTTTTTAGACAAGGTGGAAGGCTGAGAGAGAGAGATTATGTATATTCCACCTTCTAGAAAAACATGGATTTAAGCTTGGTGGAGAGTGAAGCAGAAATATGTACATAAGCATAAGTAGTTTTGTAAATGACTGAGCACCTGAACAGATGGAAATATCACCGATAATCAACACACATTCCAAAAGTGAATTGGGTCGGTGGAAAGAACACTGTAATAGCCATTGGTGCACAAGCCTTCTGGCTGCAGATGCAGCCCTGATGAGGGAGGTAGGATTTTGTTTTAAATAGAGGTTGGAAAAGACTTCTAAGATCATCCTTCGACTGAGCATTCAGATACCTTATCTGTTCAGAAATGTTGATTGTTCAGAGAAACGTACAACTCAGGGCACCAGCAATTTGGGAGGGAGTAGAGAGCTGCTTATGACATTTACTCCTTTTCCTAATTGAAAGGGAAATTACAAATTCTGGTACTTAACTGTTCATTACTGCACGCTGCCAACAGAGAGGCCATTTATCTGTGTATGCTGGGCTCTCTCTCATCCTCTCTTTAAAATTATATTGCTTTTGTTCTCACATTCCCTGTTTGGCTCAGCAGTACTTCAGACCATTCTTGGTCTGCCCCAGTCACTTCTATGGTGATAGGCTGATGTGAAAAGAAAGATTGGTCTGCCTTGGGAGCACTTACTAATGTATGCCGTAAGCCACTCTAATCAGACATGCTGTTATTTTTTTACCAGACGTAGTGCTGCAGGACATAAAAAGAAAAGCCAGGCTTCTCTGTACAGTCACGCAAGCGCTCTGAATCCCAGAAATTAAAAATCTGCTAAGCCATCTCACCAACCCCCTTCAAGCCTGGTATTTTGTCCTGCAGCCTTTCTTCCCTACATTGTCTGAGGTCTCATCCCAACTGCGTCACACAGCACACTTCTGCAGGGCCCTTGGGAGGCTGCTCGTTCCAAGTTGTATTGGCAGGATTTGCTGCTATACCAACAGATACAGCTTCCTTGTTTAAAATACATTGGAAAAAAATGTTCTCAAAATACTGACATTATATGTTCAGAGTGCTCTTTTGTTGAGGGTTAAGTTCCAGTACACTGTAAGTGCTATCTTTTAAATTTCCTGGTACAATTAGTATTCTGTTGCCACTGTCACTCAGAACCTTAATTTCATCTATAGCATCTGTGTGGGTAAAGAACAGGGAACTTTGAAGGACCTCTGCCAAAGAAGATGCTTGTACATGGCCAGGGTTTGTTCACTGGCTTATTTTGCAGGACGTCTCTAAAAGCTGAATTGTTATCTTGTAAGAAGACAGATATGCATGTAAATGACTTGTCAGTAGGACAATTTAGAAAAGACTCCATTACAGTTCATTAGTAGTAATAACAGCAGTAAAAATTATATTATGACAGCTTTTAAAGATCCTACTTAACACTGTGGCTTGACTGTATTGAGAAGTTTGCACAAATCCATGAGCTGGAGTCTCTGTGTTTGAAAGATACATACATGTGAAGAATAGAGGATTTGTCTAAAACACCCAAGAAAATAAATGTGGTAAGGGAGCAGCGCATCTCTGTTGTACAGGCAGGTAAGAGATGGAGGCAGGCATTCTGGGAATAGAAAAGAAGGGAAAATATGGGACAGTGTGTCATTTGTTTCTAATTTGGATTTGTGTATGGTTGAGAAAGCAGGAATGGACCAGGAGCCTGTTGTACTAAGTGCAGCACAAACATGCAACAAAAGATATTCCATTACTCAAGCATCAATGCAGGCAAATTTGATATTGATGCTATTCTCCACCAGCTGGTTGCTGCAGGAAGATCTCCCTGCCTGTGCTTTCTTGTTGAGGCTCCACTGCTTTGCTTCCCTTCCTTTTTCTGGAACTGAGGAGCATGAGGAAGGGTGAGGCCACCAAGACAAAATCAAATCAGCTCAACAAATGTTGGCAGATACTGTCTAACTTGCTCTTTACAACCTTCCAGAACACCTCATCCATATACTCAGAGTTGGTTTTGCCGCTCTAACGCTCCTTTCTATGAGCCAGCAGATCTTTCCCATGCTGCTAGTTTGTAACTCTAAATGTTGCTCATAAACAGTATACCAGGGACATAGGACATGCCCATGTTCATTACCACTCCTTAAATGGAGATTATTAGATAAAGCACGCTCCACTACTTGCATATACTGCATTTTCTTTAGTTGAATAAAATGAGCTATAAAGCAAAGAAGCAGAGATTCCTTTTACTTAGAGGTCAGAAAAGCAAAAATAAGGTAGCTTCACAGAAGTTGTGGCTTGGGAGCTATGCCTTTTCAAATTGCACAGGTCTGTGGAAGTCAGCCTAAAAATACAAGAGCATTTGCTCAGAAAGATGCTAATTTATCCCCAGGCTCCCAAAGAACCAAGAGTTTTGTAACGTGCATCTCTGTGAAGTGTTTTGATTTCTGCAGCTGTAAAGTGCTCTGGAAGCAAAGTACTACCGTATTGCTAACACTTCTGAAATTAGGTAATTCAATGTAGTTGGCTCACTGAAAGCAGAACAGCTCATGCAGCTTTGCCTGCCTGTCTCTGAGATTCAGAATCTCCACCGTAATGAGGTAAGTAAGCCTGTGGAGTGTAGGAAAGGAAAACTGCTAATCAGTTAGTCGGGGATTTCCTCTTCTGTGCTGCTGATTGCAGAACAAGTCAGTCAGCCTGATGCTCAACAAATGCTTCCTGCCAAAAGAACTTGTCTCTAGCATGTGGGAGTAAATAACCACAGAGCCATAAGCCCTGTACATTATTGCAATCCAGCTGCCCCTGGCACCAAAGGTCAATGGGTAGCGATGGTCATTCTCACTCCTGTGTATCATCATAAGGTGAGTCCTGTGTGTATCATAGGCCCCAAGGACAAAGCTTAGACCTTTTCCATTTGCCTTCAAGAATGCTCACTGGTATCTATGCTGTGAGACGATCAAGAAGTGAGAAACTTTGCTGGGGCTTCCAAGCACATATCTAGCCTTTTGTAGATGTTCTTTCTCTTGTGTTATCAATCCATTTAATGTCACACCTGGGCAGTGTGAAAGCACTGTGTGCTTGCTCTTTTTCAAGGATAATGAATGTAGTGAATACCATAGCGATGTGGCGTAATTTCCATTCCCTGGCACACCTCCTGGAGTATGCACTGGAAAATGGTGCCATGGAACCCTCCTGCCCTTCTGTGTAAACAAAGCTAATAACATCCTGGATTAAATTAGCATTAATCTGAATGCAAACAGTGAGTTGCCCAATAATGCACATTCCTCACTTTAGCAAACCAATAAATGGCCATGTGTGACCTCCCAGCTCTTCTCTTTCACACTGAAGTATGTCACCCTCAAGAAAACTTGCTGTCGTGAGTTGTAATCTTTTTTGTTTGCTTGTTATTAATCTGAGATGCTTAATCAGTTTCTCTGAGGGCTGCCTTTTGCTGTCATGATATTTCTTCTTGAGACTGTTACACTCTTGTTCTGCATAAATGCAGTTTCCCCTTTATTGAGTTGCGTAAACTAAGAACCCTTTTCAGAAGGTCAAAAAGCCTGCTCATATCAGACTTTTATGCTCTGCAGACCCTGTAAGAACTGACGGAGTTACCAGCTAGGCTTACCCATGAGTGTCCTATTGAGGGCAGTGAAAGCAGCATCTCCACGCACAACCTGCGGCATAACACAGTGACAGAGGCATCTGTATCTTATCAAGAAAAGCAACAACCGCTTGCTTATTTATAAGAAGAATCCAGAGAAAAATAAATCTGTTTACAATGTGTGCTGTTATTTAGTTGCCATCAATAACTGTGTTTGCTTAACTCTGGCGTACTGCTCCAGATAAGACTGATTGTCTCATTAAGGGAAATGAGTCAGGGAGAATATTTTTGAATCATCTGCTATTGATTTAAGTGGTGTCACTGTATGAGGGTAGCTGCTAGTGATGAAATGGAAAGAATTCTGAAGATTAAGACATTTTGGAGATTCAGAGAATGAAGAAATGGGAATACTCCTAGTGTTTATAGGTGCAGGCCAGCATTCCTTTATTCTTTGCTCTTACCTATGACACTGATTCCCATGATGTGTGTGGGTAAACCTCTCACCCCCTTTGTGGCCCACTTAATAGTAAAATGCAGGTGTTACATGGATGCAATGAACAGCATCTCTGTACGTGGTTGTGGCTCAATTGCCTCACAGATATCTAAAAAGTGCTAGTCCTTTACATTTCACACTGATGCATCATAAGCTGAGTCATTCGCTGTGACTCCACTACTGAGGTAGTGGGACAGGAGAAACAAGTGTGCACACAGAATGTGCAGTGACCTTCTTGATAACCTGCCTGTTACAGTAACATAAATTCCTTTCCTCTCTCCTCTTAAAATTAGCAGGGACAGGAAACCAATAAAGCACTTGAATTTCCTCAGTTGCAGTGCCAGTGGCTGGCTTCAGCATTCATCTCTATCTCTCCCAGCTGGTTCCACTGCCCCAGTGGTATAGATCAATAGTATTTCTATTTAAGTTATCTATTAAATTTGGTGTAAACATCTTTAAGTGAAATTAAGTTCAATATTGTCAGTGAGCCAACAGAATCCTAATTTAGGATTTCTCACATTTTGCTTCTCAAAGAAACACTAATTTAAGCTTTTCTATTTCATAAATACTTAATTCTGTCATTGTTGCTGTTTGTATGGAAACTCCGTACATGGTCATGGCCTGAACCACTCATTGAGCACCTGGGGAAAGGACCCGTCAGCCCTGGGAGCACAGGTGAAGGCAATTAGCTGTGTGACCAGAAGGAGTGGAGCCTGGCTGCGCCTCTCTTAGACCCCATTAAAGGGCTGAGTGCAGTAGGGAAGGATCTCTGGTCAGAGGTCTCTTCTTGGTGGAGCTTTCCACTGTTTCCAAATCTTCTGATATGGGTGAGCAATCTTTTTCTCTTCCTTTATAAAGCCTTATCTAGCCTTTCTATTGTGCTGGACCTTCTGTCATTGCACCTCTGTTGTAATGTGTTTCCTGTTGTATTGATCTGTTCAATTGCTGCAGTGTTGTTCTACTGCGTTTTGTGAAAGAAGAAGACTGGAAAGCAGTGCATGTCAGCGTAAAATTTATGTTGTATAACTAGGCTTTAATATTTTGTCTTGAATCAGTCTCCTGAAGGAAGCAGTTCTTGGCTTGAGGAAGGGGCACTCTCACGGGAGTTTCCTTTATCCCTCTCACCTCGGGAGGGAAGGGAAAGAAAAGGTTTTTGCTTCCTGAGCTTTTCATTGACTTTGATTTCTCAATCTTTGCTGTTGCGCATCTTGGGGAAGCCCTGGAACAGGCATGAAGAGGTGCTTTTGTGATTAACACGCCAATCCAAGGTAGCATTTATAACTTTTACCTTGCCCTACCAGCCTGGTCTCTGTCCTTCCACCAGAGAAGGCAAGTTCATAGAAGGCCTTTTGTAAGGTCTGGGAAGAAGGCACGTTAGCATTAATGAAGGCAGGCAGACCTCATGTTAGCGCGGTACTAAATTACAGTGCTGGCAGATAAAATTACTCTTGCTGCTGAACTGAATGTGAGTGAAGAATTCTGTGAAAATGCAAGTAGCCTTACGTCATGGTTTCTCAGGATTAGTTCCATTGTTGTAGAAATCATTTTGTGTAATTGTTAAATCTTGCTGCCTTTACATTTCTTTTAAAACTTCTGAAAATCACTTTTCCTGAAATATAATTTTCAGATAGTCCAAGCAGAAGATAAAGAAAATACTAGCAGTTATGACTAGCAGTACTAGCTGTTATTTTATGAGACTTTTTTCTCATTTCCTTCAAAAAGAGATTTACCTTAAGACTTGTTAAAAACAGTGAAAGTGTTGGCTGTCTCTAGGAATGCTCCAATTCCACAGCACTTCAATGCTGATTATCTAGTTTTTTTTTTGTTTGTTTGTTTGTTTTTTAAAATTTAAGAAACTACAGATTAGTGTGGTGATATGGAGATTTTTCTGATTCCTGAATAAATTAGAAACAGGCAAAGGAAGGGGGCATGGTAACTGCTTTTACTAGGCAGTTCTCAAATCATCGATTTTAAAACAAGTGCAGTATTTCTTTTTTTGGTGAATCTAAGTATGAACTTATGTAGAAAGCACCAATATCTGTGAACTTCAAGTCTTTCTTCCTTTTAAAATAGGGGTGCATAGTTGGAATCAAAGATGGTAAATGCCTTTGAAGTATTCAAGTCTTTTACCATAGCTTGATATCTATCTGGAAACGGGAAAAGGAAGGACTCTTTGTTGGGAAAGTGTATTTGTACTGGGATTTCATTCCTAATATTGAATTTACAAAAACAACCTGATTTACTAGTGAAGTATCAGGCCACTTCTTCTACAGATAACTTAGAGAAAGCACATAATTTATAGTGCATATTGCAAATGGAAAGTAACTGTCACTCATTTGATATCATCATTTTAATGGCACTTGTTAGGCTTTTGACTGATTACTCAGACATCTGTATGGGCCGAAATTGATGGGTGAAGTAGTCTGTTGGGTCTGGAAATGCTATTTAAAGCAGGAAGTTTTTGTTAAATTTCATTAAATATTCAATTTCCAGATGCATGGTTGTGGAAGTTTTTTTATTCCATGAGAGAAAAGGTATTGCCTTAGGGGTAGAACAGAGGAAAAGAGTAAGGTATGACCAGTACTACAGCAAATAGAGATTCCAAGCAGCATACTTCCACGGGTTGTTAACTGTGCCCTTAGTTCTATGCTGTGTTTTGGGTCCATGGCAGTAGCTGCTGCAGAACCACCTGGACAATGGGATGCTCTTGTGACAGTGTGAAATAGATGCTAAATAAAAATTTTCCCCCTTTCTCAATCTGTTAAAAGGGTTTGTGGCTTCAGGTTGTGTCTTTAGCACTCCAAAGGAGTAGGCAACACTTTATCAGGGAAAGGATACCCTTGAAACAAACTAGTTATGAGAGGAGTGAGGTCTGTCCTCCCCCTTGGATGACTCCTCTGTTCTCTTCTCCTCAAGAGAAAAGGTTTCTCAAAAAACAGCAGGTCACCCAGTGCCTGAGTCTTCTGCCACTTCCATGTGCCTTTACTCACAAATGTGCCTATACAGAAGGTGGGGTCTTACAGAGGCATGAAATGAAAGTTGTAGGCCAATTTCTGCTAACAGTATGAAGTTGAAACATTTGGATGAGCACCATTTCTTAGCAAGTTACATCAATTTTTTTGAAGGCTATAGGATACCCAAGTCCTGCTGTTCATAGTAACAAATCCCATCTTGCTTCAGTGTTGGTTTTAACTGAGACAACAGTCTGTGTATAACGCCACCACTGCCTTTCTCAAACAGAAGATAGCCTAATATATTCTGTTATATTGAGAGGGAATCGATGACTTGCTTTTGAAGAGTGTGGCCTGAAATGCAGGTGACTATTGTGGAGGCTGCAACTGGTCGCTGGGAACTCACTGCGCTTAGGCTGATTGCATTGGTAGCATCCAGAAACCTTTCTGTGCTCTTCTAATATCAACAGCAGAAAAATCACTGAGGAACCCTGCAATGGTGGTTTTGCCTTCTGCTTCACTTCTTTTGTTTCAGGCTTAGTGAAACATTTTAGGTAACTTTCTTAAAAAACAAACAAACAAAAAACCGAAATAAATACCAACCTGAGGGTTAAGGGCATGCAGATCAAATGTTTCTCTCATGCAGGCAGGATACATGCTAATTCAAGTCTGCTATGGGTTTGAGTGGCTTGCAGATGCTAGAGTGGCCATGGGACCTACTGTGTGTGGGGCTGATACACAGAGAAGGCAGGAAGGGACGAAGCTGGTGCTGCTGCGCCAGGCTGCAGATCCAGAGCTACAGCACTGGATTCCCACCTCCCTAGAGATGAACACTGAGGGCTTTAATCACAGCTTTTTGCACAACTGTGATTTGTCTAAATACTGTGTGTTGGCTCTAGCAGGCAAATCTCTTTCACTTCCCTGTCTTCGCTATTGGCTAAATATAAATCTCCTTTCCTTTAAAAAGAAGATTGGCCTATGTAAGCCTAATACAATGATTCGTGTAATGATTTGTGTAATGAGTTTATTTAAATTTCTCCTATGCATTATAAAGTTGCTGGTTTATCTTTACAGCAGATGACTTCTGAAAGCATATTTAATGAATAACATTTAAAATAATACCACCTTGCTAAACTTGTTTTATAAGGGTCAACTAAGAAAAATCTCTTCTATATTGTTATGCCTACATGATGACTGATTCTAGAGCTATAGAAAAGCAAAAGACCTAACTAAGAAATATGAATAGAAGCAAAATCTCTTGTGCCTCATATTTTGACAGTTTACATCAGTAATGTGGTTTTACTGGTCCCCTTGCCTCTTGTTACTTTCCAGGAAGGGCTGTGAGCTTTCAATTGAGATCATAACTGGAACTATGAAGTGATCTTTAGAGACTAATGTTGTGGTGTGTAAGTTGAATTATTGCCATAAGTAATAGGTGATATTTATGAAAAGCAGATTCCACTGAGCATGTTCTGTGATTTACGCTCTTGTCTACTGATCTGAAGTTTGTAACTTCATGTTCCCTTTTCCCTGGAAGCTTCTGTGTTTGGAAGACACACCTGACCCCTACATACATTTAATGGAGGAGGACCAGAGCAGTATAGTGACTTCTCTGCTGTATGTTTCCTCGTACCTTTTTAAATTATGTATTTTTCTTCACTGTGAATGGGAAGTGGAGTGGAAAGCATTGGCATATGACTAGACCAGAAGGTTTGCTCTTTGCTAGAAAATGTTAACTACTGCATTAGGACTATGCTGTCTATGTCAACGGGGTGTCTTGTTTTCAAGGTAGCACGGGAGTTTCTGTTGTTTGGAATGTGGTCTGATTTCATCTTTTGGGGTGTCAGATCTCCATTTGGAAATGAGGTGATTCATATTATTGCCAGTCAGCTTCTGTTACTCTGGAGGTGTTGTTCACTTTGTAAATAGAGGTTCTTTTGCATTTCTCCTCCTTGTGCCAAAGGTAGAGCTATTTTTAAACAGCTTGTCTCATTCCACAGCCAATAGCAGGCAGATGTCTAGTGGCCTTTTCTTGCTCAGGGATTTGGATGGTGTGTGTGTGTGTGTGTGTGTGTGTGTGTGTGTGTGTGTGTGTGTGTGTGTCTGTGTTCCAGTAGCCATTTGAGTTTGCTCTGTTCGTAAGAACATCCCTGAGATGCTGCCCACCCAGTTTTCCTGAGGAGGGCCAGTGCTGCCTGGGAGAAAAAGTCAGGCTCACAAGCAATTTCACCTGGCTAAATCAACCTGCCTACAGCAGAGCCCAAGGGACAAGCAGGTCTCATACCGTGAAGGCGGCTTGTCAACTACTTCCTTGTATCTGTCCATCAATCTGTGTGGCAGAATTGCTAAGATCACTGCCCATATATGTCTTTAAACTGACTGTAGGAAGAGCACAAGCTTCTGTATTTTCCAGATACATCATTCTTTTGACATGCTGAAGTGTAGTCAGGCCTGATGATGGTAAGAAGTGGGTTGCTGTGATTATTTCTTACGTGTTTCCTCTCACATTTGGGAAACATTTACTTAACAAATGGTTGGGAAACAACATCTAATTATTTTCGTTTGTGAGGTTTTTTATTATTATTAAATGGGTTCACATACAAAAAGTTTTGCGAGTTTTGATGCAAATATTGAGTTGCTCATTTTGAAGCATCATTTACTTATGCTTGGTAGGAAAAAAGAATTATTTACCTTCAAAAGGGAAACTGAAGATCTACCATTTCCTGTTGTTTGCATTTAATTGTAATTTTCTTTCTCCTTTTTAAATTTTTCTGAATCTGTTCTGGAAATCAGAGTTTAAAAAAATTGTTTTAATCAACTATTTGGTATCTTTTTTGTTTTCTCCAGCTACATGCGTATTTAGGTTCATGTAAAATTAGGATATTAACTATTCTAAAACACAAAGCACAGAAATGATCAGTTAATTCTGCTCATCTCTGCTGCTGGATCCAACAAAGATGGTTTCTTTCAAGTAGCAGGGAAGAACAAAAATATATCCAAGTCCATTATGTTAAATAGCACTATTTTCTGTTATACTTGCCTACCAATCCTTCTGTCATTTTCACTTTCAGATTTCTTTGTCCTATCAGGATTTTCTCTCCAGGGTCCACAGTTTCATTACTAGGGGTACAGACACTGATCTCCTAATCCACTTACCTCTCTACAAAGCACACACGTCCAGGGAAGAAATGCACATTTCCATCCAGTATGTGGAAATGACACGTTGTGTCATAAGGTGTAATATTGTAGCAGCTAATTGCATAAAAACTTAAACTGTTGTGATGTCAATTATTCTTCTTTGGACACCCAATCTTTGTATCAAGAGATCAGAATTTTTCTAATGCTGGAACTGTAAAATTGTCAAGTCCTTGTTCAGCATTCATAGCAGCTTGCTTGTCTCTCTCTAACAGATTATGGGCATTAGATGGTTTTTGTAACATCTCTGTCCCTAGAGTAGCCAGAGCGCTGTAAGGATTAGTAACGTCTGCATGAGTGCAGTCGTGGCAGTGGAAGCAGGAGAGGGAAGTGGAAGGTTTCATTTCTGTCCCAATTACCATTCAATGTCTCCGGGTGCACTGGGGTGCAGCAGGGGCCTTAGGGGATGAGGGACCACTGGTGCTGCAGGCAACGCTTTGAATCATGAGAGCCATGAGCATGAGTGGTGTGCTATGCTGGTTTCAAGTCCAATTTCCTTTACTATATAAAAACAGAGTTAGGCATTATGCTGAACTCCTAGCTCTTTATTCTGCAGATGCCATACTCCCAAAGTATTGCAAGTTACCTGAGATCATCAAACATGCTCCAAGATAAACAGATTTAATCTAGTGAAGTGGTCGCTATTCTTGAATACAAACCTACAGTCAGCATTACCAAAAGGAAATCTAAATCAGGAGAAGGAAGCTGGTGGGGGATTGAGTGTAGCTCTATTTTCTGCTCCAGGACTGCTTTGTCCTCTTGACTTCTCCCTACCTCAAAGATAAGAGAACCTTGGCTCACTGCCACTTCTTTTTCTGCACTAGCTTTATGAACTTTTCAAATAACATTAATGCTACTAAGGTTGCATTAATTTCTACCACGCAGCTCTCTGCTCTTGCAGTGCCCATTGCATCTCTTTCCGGTTGAGTCTCTTTGGGGGAGATTATCGTATCCTCCAAGTTACTTCTGTCCTTTCTGTAATTTTGAGAAGTATTTTCTGTATGTAAGTTGTCCTAGTACCTAGTCAATCTTTAATTTGCTGACAGCTATTTACATTATTGCTGCTCATTTTGTAGTTGCTATCAACAGTGTTCTTAGTGTTTATGTGCTTTGCAAAAAACATTAGTTCCTTATTTTCCTACTTAATGTTTTTCTGTTAAAGCAGAGATTAATGTTAATCCCATGAAAACCCAACTTAGAGTAACTTTTACTGGAAGATGACTTGCTGTGGTGGGGATTACTTTGCCTACGTGTGTGTGCAAGACTTGAATTGTCTTTTTCATTGCTGTTAATTAAATTTATAGCATAATCATTAGCAGTTTTCTTTGTTGTATTCACTATTATGTTGATAAATACTTCCAATGGTAACAATTGTTACCAAGACTTTCTAGGTTTAAACATCAGATGAAGGAAGAAATGTTTAATCTGAGTATTTTACTACCAATTCGGGCATTTTTAATGTCTGGGTGATGGTTTGAGAGTTAATTATATCCTATAGTTTATGACTCAGGTTTACATAGTCATTTTCATCACTTAAGGAAAGTAATCATGCCAATCTTTTCAAAATGAATCTGTATTTATGTCCACTTGCAATGTATTTATTGGTAGCTGATAAGCAATTAAAATAAAGTAACTACAAAGTTTTCACTTCCTTCCCTCCTTGCAAAAAGTTTTTTGGATATTTTCATGGTAGTAAAGTTGAGTACCAGTAACAACCAGTTTTTCAGCATTAAGGCAAAATGTAATTTCTGAGAACAATACAACTCCTGAAAAACATTTTTACAACTATAAAATGGATTGCTTCTGTTTTTAGAGGTATCTACCAACTTCTAAACTATGGTTCTAATGAGGCAGTTTTCAAATAAGTCCCTCTGGTGGATCCTGGCCTTGGTTTGGCTACTTGCTTCATCGGGACACACTTCAGTTTTGTGAATGTAACCTCCTCCAGCACTTAGCTAGTGGCTGGCCCTACCATTGCAGTGATCACGAAGAGATGAGTCCAAGAACACCAGAGGCTATTAAAATAGCCATTCTCACCTTGTCATGGTAGGATAATTAAATTTTGTGAATATAGCAATGTCAGATGGAAATTACGCAGTAAATCCAAATACATTCTCCTTGTAAGAAAGGTACGTAGTTAAGGCGATGGCTACCTTGGGAATTTAACTGGTAACTTAAATTTGAAACAAACTAGCAATGAAACAGTATTGGCTTCCTTAAACCATCAACAAAATTTAGATCTGGAAGCATGAGGGACTAGGTGTATAAAAAAAAGAAAGTGCTGGTATTGTTGCTTTTAAATGCTGAGTCACTTTCTGTAGTGGAGGAGTTAGGTTAAATGTAACCTGTCTTCCAGTTATGGGAAAACAAAATGTTAATGAGGACTTGGAATTTTAAGAAATGAGGTCAGTAGGTGTCTTCAGCTGCACCTTTCACTATTTCATTTTAGATAGAAATGGCTGTCTGCTCAGCTTGAAATTATCCATATTTATGGTTCTTGGTTCGTTATTTACAGATATTGTCTCTAGGAAAGCTGATAGAAAGCATCTGCTCAAGTGAAATCAATGCAGCTAAATGAAGCCGATCTGTTCCTGGCTGTGGTTGAGGCAGAATAGTTACTCCTCTCTGCTTATTATTATTATTATTATTATTATTATTATTATTATTATTATTATTATTATTATTATTTTATTTTTTTTTTAAATATGGTTTGTGACCAAACTGCTTTTCCAGGGACCTGAGTGATCTGGACAAAAACTGAGGTGGAAGATTAGGGCAGTCATCTTGTTTGACAGTTGATGACAAACCCTTTTTTTAATTGAAGTTAATGTTTTGAAGTTGATAAAGCTTTAAGAAAAAGAGCAGGTGTCTGAGAAAAGACTGTCTTAAGTGACTATGTGAGGAAGGACTGGAAAATTTCCTTTCGCTTACTTTGAATTCAATATTTAAGTTTTCTCTTTAACAAGCTCTTAACTTGCCAGGAAATGTTTACAAAGAAGCATCCATTTAACTTGGTTGCTTATGTATAAGTGATGATATCATATGTACGTTATATCAAGTGTAAAGCATTTTCTTATGAATGCTGTTTTAAAAAAAAAAATATCATATAATATTCCACTAGCATGAGGGGCATTTCAGATGTGATTAAGTGCAGGACAATCAATCTTGGAGATGAGAAGAAAAGAAGGATGCAAGGATGTAAAAAGGACTGACCAAGTTAGTCAATGTTAGTACGATTGTCTAATGACTTGTATAGTAGCATAGCTGTCAGTTTCTGAAATTACATAGTTTTGAGAGTAAAGGCAAAATTTCCTCAGCTGTAAAGCCAGCAGTATTCATTTCAACAGTATTCATTGCACTCATGCTAGAGTTCCTGTCACTCAAATCTGGAAGTGATGGTGAGCGTTGAGTATTGCTGGTTGTGCCAACACAGCTGAACTCCTGCGGTTTGATTTCTTCACTTTGATTTCTTCTGCATGTGAATATCATTACTGATTTCAGTAGTGTTGGGTTGTTATACAGATAAGTCTTGGCTCCTTTGGGCCTTTGATTTTTGCAGACAGCCTGGATTAGAATATCTCCTTGCAGCTTTATGTATAACAAAGTACAAGAGATAATTGAAATGCCTAACAAGCAAGAGAATGGGGGACATACCTCACAGCTAAGGCTCATTATAAGTGACACTGCTGCTCATTTTGAATCTAAATTAAATACAGGCCATATAAATTTCTGTCCAGCTATTATAAGTCACAGAAGCACAGACCTGCTTTTCAATTTGTCAGATATGCTTCCAAATTAAGCCTAGAACTGACTTTTTTTCTTTCCAAGCCTAACCTATATCAGTGTTTGACGTCATGAATTATGGCCTCATGTTTCTGCTCTAAAAATAAGAGGTTGTACTTTCCCCATGTAAACATTAGTAGAATGAACTTCCCATTTTCTGGTTCTCAGTCCTTTCCATTCATCCTCGCTGCTGGGCAAATCGTGCAGTCATGTGGATAATGTCTGACAGATCTGCTGGGTTTGAATCCATGCAGGATATTTCTTTTCCTTTATTTTGGAAGGGAAGAATGTGACCTCTGAAGTTTCTGAAATCCAGCAGCACAGTTTGTCCTTGGGAGTATTTTCATCACCCATTATCCCTACCCTCTGGTGACACCTGTTGTCAGCAGCATGTTATCTAGTTCAGCAGCAGAACCAGGACAAAAGGGAATTACAGATTCCTGACAGAGACCATGTCAGAGAAGCCAGCAGTTATTTTTGCCACTCACACGAAGAAGAGAAGGCTGAATGAGAATTCATCATGTTTTAATCACTAAGGTGGATAGGACAAGTGAATGCGGAGTCAGTATTCCGATCTGCAGTGGCCTGATTCAATGAAGGACTCCTCTGACTTCTGCTTTTTCCATGTGTGTCTGCATTCATTATTCTGGAGCTTCTACCAAGTGCTTGCATTTGTAGAGGAGCTGATGCAAATGTGCTTTTGTTGAAAGTGTGTGTGAAAAGTGGCTGTAGGCAGTCCGGCAGGAGGGAAACAGTGAATTTAATCTGAGCAGAAGCCAATAGCTCTCTCCCACAAATGCTATAACACAAGGAAGGGGAAAAAAATAGTGATTTTCAGGCTTACCAAAGTCCTTCCAGAGTGTTCATTTGCCCACAGAGTTCTCATTGTCCCTTTTAATTCAATTCCCCAGCTCTCTGCAGTGCAGGAGCTTCTCAATCAGTTTCAGTTGGCATTGTAATTGTCTTAGGGTAGTCTCTGTTTTCACATGCAAATTTACTTCAAGATGCTGAAGAGGGATTAAAGTAGGATGCCAGAAAACTCATGGGAAGGACACTGTAGCGTTCCCCAAACATTTAAGTAGAAGAAATTCTCAGGCAATGAAGGACAAGCTCCCACACATATGTCTTTTTTTGGTGCCAGAAAGGCTTATCTCACTGGACAAAAGGGGGGGGGTGGAAACCTGCAAAACCAAAACACCATCCCCAATATACACAGAAAGAAGACTGCAGGGTGCTGCATTTGGAGAGCTAGGATCTGCTGCTGGGTTGGAGGCAGAGTGTGTGGCATTTGGGTTCCCTCTGCTGGCTCAGCCCTGGTCACAGCCTGTGTGATGGGAGAATGTCCTTCCTGAAAGATTTCTCTGGTGACTTTGTTCTGGGACCTTTTGTAGCTATCACATCTTTGGGTTGAGGGGCAGGAGTAAATGTACAACTAACTCTCTGAAATAAGTGATTCTGAGTTTAAGCAGACGCAAGAAGTTAATGCATACCTAAATGCTAAACCTGGTGGAAATGGCTTAGGCACATGTTCCTATGATTTCCTATGTGAGGATCTTAATGATGGCTTTGGCAAGGGACAGCGATGCAGGCTGTACTTCCAACACCTCATGTACTATTACCCTGGCTCTTGTCACCACCTGTGATGTCATGGCTACATGGCCATGCACATCACGCTTTCAGGCATAATGAGACAGAAATAACAGTCTTTAGTTTTTGTAGCTTTCTTTTGAAGACTTTCACGTTCATCTGTTAAGTGTAAGTGAGGCTGGGCTGTGGTCATAAAACCCAATCAGACGTCTGAAGCCAGGACTTGCTTTTAGCTTTCTTGTTGACTTCTGTAGCCATGTGCAAGTGGCTCATTCTCCTCAGCCAAGCTTTTCCACTTGTCAAAGCAGCTTTATGATGTGGAGTGGGTGCTGGAAGGCATACCTAAGTTCTGAAGCGGCACGGAGATACCAACTGTAGTATTATTGCTCTTCTAACAAAGCACAGCCCAGGCTGCACAGCACTGTGTCCATACATGATGAGCGATATGAAGTGGAACAAGGTCCTAGGTCAGTCCAGAGGGAACTTAGACAGCAGCAGCTGGTGCAGGGCTTGTTATCTGTTTGGTGTGCCATTGAAAACTTCACTCACAGGTGACTGAACAAAAATCCCAGAGATCTCAGTGCAGAATAAGCGCTGGTACCCATGTACCTGTACATGTGTCCTAAGTTGCTTATGCATTATGTAGACACAAGGTTGGAATCAGTGAGGTATCAGTGACACTGAATGTGGCATGAAGGGGGCTGGAATCATTCCTACCACTTTAGACACTTTCTAAATGTGGCACCAGCTAGGTCAAATGACAATAGCACAGTGTGAGGAGCTTACTCCACTAGGTACCTATTCAGTGTTGAATTCCTGAGGAGATAAATATATTGATTCAAGGCACACTAACTCAGAAGATAATGGATGTTTTTAATATTGAAACTCTATTTGAAACAAACAAACCAGCACTCGTGGAGTTTTTCTTGAAAAATCCAAACTGGGGTAAAGTTGATGGAAAGCTTTCACTAAAGCAAGCCATGAGAAGATATGACGTTCCATTAAAATAAACTGTATTCTGGAAAAAGGTGACAATAGTAAAAAGAATAACCTCATTTCAGAAACTCAAGTAAGAAAGTGCCTTTAAATGCCATGTCCCAGAAGATCTCATCTGAAGGTTTCATTAGGTAAATAAAGCTTTAAAATGAGCACTTTCCATAAGGTTAAGAATGTGAACAATTTTCATAACAGATGTAGTAGATTAGCAGGGTTTTGGAAGTGTTCTCTCTTAGTAGGGTGGCTGCTTCTGCTTTGTTGGTTTTTTTAAATTTATTTAGAGAAATGCCTTTTTACAAAATTTTGGATAGAAATGGAACAGCAACAACAAAAAAAGCTTCCTATGCAACCATAGAGGAAGGAACTCTGAACTTCCCTGTAAATGTGTATGAGGGATGCAACTGTTGATGCACCTGGAAAAAAAAATAATTGTGTTTATTGCTATGATTAGAAAAATGAGGAGGAATTTAGAGATTTGCGTCAATCATTGCACTTGTGTTCCTGAATTTTAGATGTCATTGGATTTTTACTTCTGGTGCTTAAAATAAAAATCTGTTTTAAGGGGTTCTTACGTGGCTAAAAAGATACGAGTGTGTTAAAGTGTGGTGTTTTCCTTTTAGGTTAGAAATAGGTCAATGGTAATAGTTCTTCTGTCATTCTCCGGGATTGCTTTTTGTTTATGGAAGGGACCAGAAAAGAACTTAATTTTCCAACTGCCTTTTAGGTTCTTTAAACAGTTAAAAATGCATGTTTTCAGCAATCCCAGCAAAACAGAAAGTGAAGGAGTCAGAGATGAGTGTTTGGAACCAGATGTAAACCTGGATTCAGATCAGTTTATGATAATGCTCAAAGTTTTCTTTGAGCAGGCTACTTCCTCTGCAGTAAAGAATCTGCTGAAAAGAACCTGGGAGATCTGGTAGACACCATGCTGAACATGAGTCAGCAACATGCCTTGCTCTAATTGTGCGTTAGATAAAGTACAGCCAGCAGGTCAAGGAACGTGATCCTTCCCTTCTACTCAATGCTGGTGAAGCCACAACTGGAATGGGCACAAGAGGTTCCGCATAACTATCAGGAGGTGCTTGTGTGCTGTGTGGGTGACAGTGCTGGCACAGGCTGCCCAGAAAAGCTGTGAAGACACTTCTTTGGAGATCTTCAGAAGCCACCTGGCTAGCCCTGCTTGAGCAGAGGTTGGACCAGGTGGACTCTTAGTACCATGCCAACTGCACCCGTTCTGTGATTCTGTGGTAGCAGTGCCCAGTGTTGAGTGCTGGCGGCTCAACCACAATTCTTGAGTTCACACTAAATGTAACTTGTTTTATAGTTACAAAATTTTTTGCATTTATCAAATAGCAGCCATAGGGCAGGATTTCCATATAAACAGAGGTCCTATATACCTCTTGTCCTGGTACAAGGCTTTGAGGTGTTGTGAATTGCTTTCAAGTGTTCTCTCACCTCCTTTGCAGCTGCAATGTTACTGTGCAATTTATCATTCATTACATGAGAGCCTTGCAGCACTGAGTCTCAAGATTTTTACAGTAAAGAAATGTCATCTAAATATAATTTCTTTGTACCAAGTTTAGTCACGAAATGAGGAAAAAGTCAGGTAGTAGGAACTATTCCCAGACTTTCTCATTGTAGTATTCACAGATCAGATTGACACCGACTTCAGGAAGGCCGCTCTCTAAGCCTGGAGGAGGATTAGAGCCTTAGCATTCTACCATAAAATCCCTCTCAGGTCATTTGAGTTGTTCTTGTTTTTTCTAGGAATGTCTTCACTGGTCATAACTTTGATTTATCCAATGCATGCCATTTGATTGTTTGCTACTATGGCATCATACAAAATGTATGGAACAGCTTTATAAAGTATGTCTTTGTGTCTGTCTTTCTGCAGAACTAAAGTAAGCACATTACAGGTTGGCTGCTAACTTAAGCAGTTATTTTGGATTTTATCCACCCTTGAAAACCTACTGAAAACCAGTTTGCTCAGTGACTTTTTCAACAGCATTTTTTTTTTTACCTGTGTCATAGCTACAAGTATTTTTTTTCTTAATGTGAGGTGAAACAAACCTGAATGTGAATACTTTTAATGAACAGGTGGTGAATGAACTCTGGTTAAGTGTATATTAAAAATAGAGAAGGCAGAGATGAGGATACTTTTCTACCTATTTTCCATTAATAATTTATGGAACTTCATTCTCTTCCAAATACTTTATGCCTTTTACTAAGGACGATGCAAGTAGAAATGATGAAAAGTTTCTGGTAATTCTTATCTGGAAAGTAGTCCTATGCATCTTCTATCATTGTTTGTATTATATGCCCTTATTTATAACATTTCTTTTCCTTGTTTTAAAGAAAGGCAAGAGCAACTTGTTATGAAATACTGGGGGAGTGGGCGTGGGAAGATAAATGCTTTCTTCTTCCTGTAGGCATTTGTATTATGCCCTGAGGCATGAGATTTGATTAAGCCATCCCTTTGTATAACACTGCATAGCTGCAAATTTTATTGAACAGTGGTACTTGTTTTCTGTACTGCTTGAAAGCAGTGTAATACCTCTTACTAGTGACTGGAGAACTGCTGAATCCTAGTGACGCTGAATTGTCATAACACATGGCCATGGTATTTTGATGATGCACAATAGCTCCTGGGTTATGAAGGATTCTGTGATTCATCTGCAGTACTGTGTGACAGCCTCTGCTCCTTCTTTCTTCAAGCCACTGCAATGGATGTCATCTCTGGTTTCTACTCCTTTTTTGGAAGGGGTATGGAACATTCTCCCTTCTTCCCTTTCACTTTGTACTGTTTTTTGTTTTGTTTTGTTTTTTTTCTCGAGTAGTAAGAAGCATCTTTGTAGCTCTTTCCTAAGGTGTTTTCAGTCAATCCCTTGTACTATGTCTAGCACTTAAAGCAAGAATGAACTGCCAAATGTGTGGGCTTCAAGAGACCCTACTCTAATTGCTCATCACCGTCACATTAATTATTACACCTCCGGGTGGAATATACTTCATGAATGTGAACCCCACTGTTGCATTTAAAAGCAAGATCAGTAGGATGAGAGGAAGTTGGAGAGAAATGCAGTTGTAATTTAATAACAACTTATGATTTTTACATCTTGTACTTTATTTTCCCTAAGCAGTCTCTTATCCTCACATGAGGAAGGGAGAAGGGCATGATAAGGCTTCTGCATTCTCTGTCAAGTCCGAGGAAATGAAGTTCCTCCTACCGGTTTTCTTCTTCATAGTGAGCAATCTGTGTCTGCTCATTCTGCCACTGTAGTTACTGGTATGTCAAAAGCTGGGTCCAGATCTGAAATCAAAATACTCTAAGCAGCACTCCCTCAGTTGCCTTAGAATGACATTTGTGCCTTCCCTTGCATGTGGCCAGCATGAGTGGATGCCTGGTGTGCTATCTACAAAATCCTAAGGGTGGCTGTGACGGTAAATAATGGGTTTTCAGAGTTCCAGTCAGTTGGTATGGGCATGGAAGTAGTTGAACAGTGGCAAAAAGTGGATGATATCCCCCTGTGCGCACAGTGCACAAGGAAAGGAGATCCACTTTTGCATTGTTAATGTGGTTTCCTTTTCCTCTCAATTCTTATTTCTTTTTTAGGAGGTGTTGGGCAGTAGTGAAGTAGTAACAGCCTGTTTATAAGGTTTTGAGTGCTTGGGGGTGCCTGATCTGATGCTATGAATTATCACTTACCAGAGTCAGCCGGAAGGTTGTCAGCACTGTATATTTCTGATGTGGATCTGAGTTGCAGAAATTCAAAAAACTGTGGGAAAGCACATGAAGACTCACACCCCAAACATATCTTTTTTGGTAGAGTTAGAAAGGCTGTACTTGAAGATTATTTAGCTAAACTTATCTGCTAATGGGTGTACTGCATGAGCTCTTTTATTCTGATGTGTATTGCTAATTACCACGTTGTAGACAGGGTTTGTTTCTGCCTCAACGTGTCAGCCTCTGAGGGCAACCAAATTGGGTTAAATTAATTGCCTTGCTGAGGTAAAGTCTGATTGCAGTGCTGTGAGTAATGCTACAAATTACTGTGCGGCCCATGATCCTTCCTGAACACACATAATGCTGCAAAATGCTATCTGAAGGGTTAGCTGAGGTTTTCTTGGCTGGGATCTAAATGTTTATTCTGATATAAATTTGCCTCGGAAGACAGAATTTATGCTACCAAATATGTATCTTCTTGGAATACTTGTAGCAAGCAAGCACGTACGCTGAAAGTAGAATTAACAGATGCCATGGGCACTGGAGATATGCATTTATTGTGAGATCCCTTTTTACTTTAATTATGGCTGGGAAGACAATCTCCAGCAAGGCATTAAATTGGGTCAACAGCTAAAAAGGCTCAAGAACAAGCATTGATGACAGTGAGTGGTATATACACAGGAAATAACAGCAGCATGGTGCTGGGTGTGACAGGCTTTTCATGCTATAAGGGTCCCATTAACATAGAAGTAATAATACATTAGAGAAAATATGGTTATCATGAGAAGATAAATTATTCTATGATGTTAAAGCATTAGGCTCAGCAGACTGCTTCTAATCCCGTGGGCTTGATTACTCCGTAGTAGCCATATCCCCTGGAATCATCTTCTACAGTAGCTGCTGCTGAATATCTAGTTACTGCTTAATGAAACTGCATGGATGAGTGCTGTCATATTAAAAGACTGTGGATATAAGCTTTTCAGGAATTGTCTGTCTTCCTATTTCCTAAAATCTTGTGTAGCCTGGCTGAATCCTGTTCCATGGCTGAAAACAATGAAAATCCTGTCAGTTTTTCACTTTCTTATGAGGAGCAGAGTAAAAGCTGTCTCTTTAGTTTCAGAAATACAGCAACTCTGAGACTGAATGACTTGACAAGTTATCAGTTTTAAAGGTGTGGGAGAGCACCCTGCCTTAGGGTTCCTTTCAGAGAAACGGAGGTGTGCTTTTTTAGAGATCTTTTTTAGAGAGATCTGGGGAGCTGAGGTTACACTGAGCACTGAGCAGGATTTGCCTGAAGTCTCTGATCCCCAGTCAAAAACAATTTAACAGTGCTTTGCACTTACAGAGGACTTTTCTCCAAAACCTCAGGGAGAACATGAGAATTCTCATGTTTTCAAAACATGAAAAGTCCCACCACATGTTCCTTAGCAAGTCTGAATGGTTATTGAGACTGATGGTCCAGTACCTGTGCTCCAATACCTGTCCCTCACCTGAGGGACAGCCTGGCTCCTGGCTGGGTAGCCCTCACCTCCCACCACTGCCTGCCCTGCTCTCACCAAATCTTTTTAATTTTGTTGCTTTCCAGCAGGATCTTTTCTTCTGTTTGTTGCTGATGTGTGTCTAGAGCTCATTAGTAAATGTAAATTTTACTGATTGATAGAAAAAAGTACTTGGAATTATCTTGGAGAATAATAGATCAGGGAAGCATGCAGTGCAGAACAGCTTGGGCCTTTGCTGTACTTTGCTATTTCATTTTTATTTAGGTGCAGCAGTTAAAAAATACATTATTATGGTCCTTAAATACTTTTCAATATGCCACTTTCAATAGCTGGAAGTGAAGTGCATTGCAGGTTTTGCAAACAGCACGTTCATACCAAAATAATTTGTAGAGGGGAGAGTTGCTTAAGCTGTTTGAATAGACCCAGTCACACCAACATTGTTCCTCGAGCAGTTGCACTTGTGTTGAATTGTTATTCATACAGATGTGACCAAGAGCTCTGAGTCAGATGCTGTGTAGGCAGTCTAAGTGCAAACTTTCCTTTGCAGTTCTGCCAGTGCAGCTTAATCCTGATTTTTAGCTGCTCCTCATGCTATTTTGGTCTCAGGCCTCCTGCCCACCATGTCCATCACCAGGCACCCAAACATACATATGTGCATGCATGGCTGTGCCTCAGTTATTGTGTCATGATCTTATTCCAGCCCAGACTGCCAAAACAATCTGCCAGCATAACTCAGCTCTGATCTTCAGCAGAGCTTATCGCTGGCCATAAATCTCTGCTGGCATCCAGTTCTGCAGTGCAGTGGCAGAGGACACAATGCAGATTAATCTGGGAGGAGGAGGGGAAGTGATATAAATTTAAACTACTCTTTTTAGCCAGTTAGCATGAACACGCACATATTGTATTGCAGAATTATACATATTGGGAATGACAGGGCACTGTACTTGTGATAGTGGAGGTGTCCAGGAAAAATCTGATGCTGAAATTTATGCTGGTGACAAAATGAAGCAGCATAGCACTCCTCAAATTGTGCACTCATGTTGGCTTTGTTATTTGTGATCGGTGGCTGCTGCACTGAAAATGGGTGAGTAATCTATTGACTACTCACAAGGAAAGTAGTGCCAGGGCAAAAGAAGGTGCTGTTGCGTATCACGGAGTAAACTTGATGTGATTTTTGTCTTGTGCTCTGAAATCATGAGAAATTGTTGTTAAGTCTTTGTGGTTCAGTTGCCATAACTGCAGAGCAAGAGGAACCCTGGTAGGCCAAGGTGACTTTTGCCAGGCAGCGTTGGCATGGGCTTGCCTTGTGCTTCCCAAGCCTCTGAAATACACTGAGTGAAATTCCAGCAGAGGTTGAGAGCTTCAATTCCTTTGTTCTGCTAAGCTGTGGTGAATATTGCCAGCAGTAAGCGACCCAGGGATCCACACTTGCTTAGATCATTGCTACCACAGGACAGGGAACTTCTTCAGTTGATAGTTTTTACGGAAATGTGTATTACACTTAAAAGAAAAGCTGCTTTTTTTAACTCTACAATTTTCCATCGGGCGTTTGAGTAGTTTAAAAACATACTGTGGTCAAATGAACTGTAGTTTCATAGTAGCCTTTTTGTTGCACATCTAAGGAGTTTGAAGTGTCATTTAAACAAACAGAAGCAGCATTTGAAAACTGTATGGTGAGGAAAGGTCCATTATATGTATTGTATTACTTTGAAAGCTCCTGTTTTATTCAAAACATATGCAAATTTAATTGCATCCTATGGTTTTGCTGTGGAGAGGAAGAACTAGAGGTGTTGGGACAGCTTCTGTAGCCTTTATTGTGAGCCTACTTCTACTGGCAAGCATTCTTTGGAAGGAGAGATGAAGTGTTCTGCACTGCAGGCATGTTTGCTCTGTCTTAGTCTACCCAGCCTTCTGAGTCTTTCGGGTTACTACATTGCGGGGTTTGTGCTGCTTAGCAGCTGGAGTTAACTGGCTGCTAATGAGTCACTGCTTATGGGCTGGTGTTTCTAGATTGTCACGTATGAAAAGAGAAATACTAACAGCCATACCCTCTCATGGCATAGGAAGATGAGAACTAGGGGTTTAGCTGGTTCATTGCTGCAGTGTTGGGGCTGGCTTGGGCTGAGCTTTCTTCACAGTGTTCATCCCTAGAGAGCTCTTGTAAAAGTTTGGTTGTGTGCGCTTGGCAGCTGAGCTTCATGACCTCCCATGTAGAAGCATGGGAAGAAGATATTCAGGTTTCAATAGCTAGGATTGTAGCTACTAATTAAGCAATGTGAAAAAAGCCTTCATGTTAAGTACAAATTGAATTTTCCTTCTACAGAACCTAATGCAAGGTGCGCTTCTGATTAAGGATATTTTGCTTGATTGGATAGGCAGCATTTTGCTTGCTATATCTGTGTGGGAAGCTACATGTTCCTAGTAGCCATTCCATGTGCATCTGTGAGTATAACTCATGTCCTTCATGTGAATCCATGTAGCTAACTAGAGCAGGTCCAAGGAGGTGGCACAGCCAATCTGTGATCCTCCAGCTTGCCTGCAGTGAGAATGAGGTTTATTTCTGCTTAACCCTTCACCCAGCTGTGGAAAAAGTCATTGACTATTTCTTACTTAGTTGGCAACAGGTCTGTGAGGTAATTCTCTTTTCCCAAAGCGCCACAGTTTTGTGCTTTGCCGCCTTGTTAATTACAACAAAAATCCAGACTTCATGGGAAATGCAAATAAAAATATCACAAAACTAAGTTTTTTGGTCTCCCAGGGATATTAGTGGTAAGAGTTGTTTTTGTATTTGTAGTTTACTTATGCCTTATGCTCATGAACTCATTTTATAAATTGAATTTGATGCAATATAAGCAGCAGCAGATGTTTGTATAAAACATGTCCTGTAGCATGATTTTGTAATCACAAGCTACTTTAACAATTGTGTAGATTGAAGTTTTTCTTTTTTTCTAAATAAATAGAAATTTATGAAGACACGGTGCTCTGAGTCTATAGCTTTTTCTAAGACACATTTTTACAATTTATTGAGGTCTTCCGGGAGAGCTGCTACTGGTTTAAGGGGCTAGATTGTGTCCCTTCTCTATGCAGAAAGATGGAACAGAAGATTGAGTCCTCCACAGCATGCTGTGGGAGACAATATCACAATCCAGAGGTTGCCTGAGCAGCTGTTTGCCCAGCTTCAGAGAGTGAAGGAGGCACTGGAGCTGTGCCTCCATCCCCACTTGCCTGCAGCCACCACAGCTGGTTGGCTGAATAAACTGCAGGGATAGGGGATTTTCATTTTGCACTCTGAAGAAAGGAATTCTGATGAAGAACTAGCATGCAAAGCAACGACAAGGCTCAGAATGCAGACATTGGAGGCTAAGTACAGGCTTTTAAATAAACTTGTCCCAGATTTTTCTGAAGCAGCATTTTTTAGTGTCCCCCTGAGGCAGCGCGCTCATCTGTGTTGCTGTGCAGGTGTCTTGCTGTGACCTCAAATGAGGGGAGAAAATATTTTATGCTAGCTTAGTTTTCTTTTCCCATTGGAGGAACAGAGGGCTCTGAAAAGACCGACATTTTATTCTGGCTTTTTTCTAATATTTCCACTTGCTCTTTGTACAGAGCTGTACAGTAATGAGTCCGCATGTATACATCACTAAAAGACTCATTTGTTTTGAGCTCAGCAACTAGGGCATACCTAGATTTGCCCAATAGCATCATTCAGATGAGGCACCAGATTATATGTTGTGCTCTTTTCAGAGTGAAGTCATTAAAATAGTTCTAAGTAACACATGAAATCTAGAGAAAGCTGTAGTAACAAAAAGCCAAAAAGCAATTCAGAGTCATGAGAATTATGGGTGATTCCACTTGTATATTTCCACGTGCAGAGGATATAGCAGTGTTTTTACAAAGATTTTCACCAGACAAATCTAGCTAGCAGTGGTAACCAGTTTAGTTCAGTGTTTTTGCATGGCTATATCCCTACTTCCTGCTTGTACCAGATCCTTTAGGCTGTTGTATTCAGCTGGACAATATTCAATGAACTCTAAATGTCTATTTTTTTGTCACTGTTCTATGAAGAAATTAATATGGAATTTGCTACAGTGTAAGATAAAACCATGTTGAGACAGAGCTAGAAAGAGCAAGAAAAGTACACAATTTCAGTGCTATGAATTGTCGTGTTTTAATTAAAATGCTTGTGGATAAGCTCATTAATAAAAATAACTTTTAAGCTATGAGTGCAAGCAATGGTAAATCTGAGGCTGTAATCACCAAGCCGCTTTTTCACTTTTTAGATAACAAAAGGAATAATTTCCTAGAATATTTTGTGAGATTTTATTAAAATGTCATGGCCAAATTCTCATTGAAGCTCCCATTAACATGAGAAGACACACAGAATTAGGAAGAAAATTTTTGAAGGACGCTGTGATAAACGGCTCACTCGTTGGTAGGCAGGTCAGCAATCTAGGAAGGCTGACCAACAGTAAGTAAAAATACCAAGAAAATGAGCATTAAACCTTCATGATAAATTGGACAGCAGATTGCCAATACTGTAATCTTGTGCAACCAAACTCCGTGCTCAAGTGTGTGCTAGCTCTTAATCCCAGGAAAATTGAAGAAATGACTACTGCTGAGCCCAGGGAGTGCTAAGTCAGGAGGATGCGGGACATCGTGAGTAGATGCAAAAATGTCTGAACAAATGCTGAGTGGAAGCTTGTGGAGAACCTTTCATCTGAGTGAACAACTGTTTAGTTTTTGGAAAGGTCCTGCCTGTTCTGCAAACCTGATAGTAGCCTATGTTTTGGTAATCAGATTTTGGTAACTGTGGGAACACAATCAGACCTCCCTACGGGGAAGAACTTGTGCTGAATTTCTGACTGAAACTGCTACCCCTTCTCTCTGCAAGTGTGTTGGAGAGCTGCTTGGGGATGTAGTCTAGGAATAAACCAGTAGAGAAAGAGTTGCCGCACTCACAGAAATGGCCAGGAATGCTTTGAAGTGGTGGACTGCATACATTCCCTTTCCTCCCCTCTGACTGTTAAGACATGTATTATTGATGCCTTTCCACCATCCCCTCTCACCCTGCTCCTGCTGTGCCCTTATGCACTGCTGAGCTGAAGCAGGTGCACGGACCAGCGTGCAGCCCAAGCTGCTGATCAGGTCTTGTTTCTTTTCATGCCTACTTCCTAGCACTAATGGGAGCCACTTGATAGTAGCAAAGAAACCAAAGAAGACTTGTGGGTTTTCTTTCTCCTTCTTTGTCCACTTACTCAGTAGCTGTTCTTTTCCTTTGTAATATCTCAGTGATTGTCTAGATAAGAAATGAAGAACAGGATAGTGCCAAGCTGATGGTATTCTGCCACTACCTCCTGCCATCCTGTTTAAGATTTATGCAGACCTGTGTTTCCTGTCCTTGCACTTCTGTCAATTGGTGTTGTATGTTAGGAGGGGGTTAAGTGTCCAATTTCTGTTAGTTTTCATTAATGACTTCTACTGAAGTTATGAGACCTGTTGAAGCATGTCCAGAGGAGGGGCACAAAAATGATCTGGAAGATGGAACATCTCTCCTATGAAGACAGGCTGAGAGATCTGGGGCTGTTCAGCCTGGAGAGAAGGCTCCAGGGAAACCCGGGAGTGGCCTTTCAGTGTTTAAGGAGGAGCTACAGAAAAGAAGGGAGCAGACTCTTTAATAGGGTTGGTGGTAATAAAACAGGGGAAAATGGCTTCAGCCTTAAAGAGGGGGTAGATTTACGTTGGATATAAGGAAGAAGTATTTTACAGTGCTGGTAGGGAGGCACTGGAGCAGGTTGCCTACTGATGTGGCTGATGCCCTTTCCCTGGAAACTTACAAGGCAAGGCTGGATCAGGCCCTGGGTAACCTGATCTGTCTGTAGGTGTTCCTGTTGGTTGAAAATGAGTTGCATTAGATGACCATTAAAGGTGCTTTCCAACTCTAAGAATTCTATGATCAGCATTAAGTACCAAATCCTGCTCACTGTTTCACTTTCTTTACAGTAGGTCAAATAAGCAGTACTGACAGACCATGACAGGGTGTTCCTCCCTCCCCCAGCCTCCTCCTTTGGCTTGGCTGTTATGCTCAGTGCCTTACTCAAGGCTGATATCATGGTATTTAGCAAGACTATGTTTGTGACCCAATCATCCTACCCCATAAATAGTGCCAATATAGATCAAGAGTCCATTGAGCTCTAATCCTCATGACAAGACTACATGTAACCTCCCCAGTTCCTTTTAAATGTTGTGATGCTTGAGTGACTGTAGACTCGGGGGGTTACATGGAATATTTGTTGGAGCTAGCTTAATGAGATGCTCCCCTCTTGCCAGAAAGTGAACCTCCAGTAGAATGAGGTGGATAATACGATCTGTGACAGATTCCTAAGCCATGTAAAACTGCCAAACCTTAGATTGTTAACAGTACCAGGGGAGCTTGGCATGCTGACTCTGAGATACAGCATGGAGGGTGGAGAGGAGTAAACATGCACATGACTAGGCTGTGAGGTCACATCACAGTTGAGAGACTGGGGGTACTATGGAACTGAAGAACTGCACTTGTTGTTGCTCTGAGCCAGTTCTTCACCTTCTGTCAGAACCACAGTCTCTGAGTAAGCTTTACAAAACAAAGGTATGTTTGATTAATGTTATTCAAGTTCCTTCTGAAAGTAAGAAAACAGTATTAAAATGGCCTAACAGAAGGAATGTAAGGGAAGAGATCATCGCAGATCAGTCAGGAGGACACTTGACTTCTGGGACAAGCCGACAGGTTGAGCACCTCTTTCTCTTGTCCCACAGGGGTGATTATTGGGTGAGATTTGCACACTCAATTACTCTGAGTGCTTCCTTGGGAAACTTAGAAATCTCCAGAGCTGTTCCATCACTTAACACTGTTGTAGCTGCCTGTATTATTCATGTTCTTGATTAACCTCACGTGCTTTTACAAATAGTGTTTGTCACCTGCAATCCAAAAGAATCTGTATTCCTGTTTCTTTGATAAATGATACTGTTTACTAATCATGAGTTCTCATTAGGCAGAGCCAAATTCCTTAAGGGCTGTCGTGACAGTCCACTTAAACACATCAAGATGAATGAGCAATGCATTGCTAGAGAACATGTAATCATAATATTTCATACATTGGATGCAACTGGACTTACATTGCTGAGCTGGACATCAGCCAGCATTGAAACCCAGCCACCCTGGCCCCTCTGATATCTGAGGACAAGCTGGAATGCAGGGAAGCTTATTTTCTGCCAAATTTTTCTGCCCTTTTAATATGCCACTATATTCTATAGGAGGAAAAAAAAAAAAAAAAAAAGGATGCCTCGGCGACAAAAGTGCTGTAAAGATAACCTCTGTTAGATTGTAGAAAGCAAGTGGTGGAAAAAAAGAGTCAATGTACAATTCTGAATAGGTACTGAAGCATATTGCAAAGCTGCTTATTGAATTATCTGAAAAGTATGAATAAATTGATAGGCTTGGAAGTTTATGGGGGGGGGGAGGGGGGAAGAAACCCGAAAAATATTCATCAAAGCTTTGTGGTTTTTAAACGTGTTTACTGCCCTCTGTTATCAGGCCAACTAATGTAAGGAACAAATGGTGAGAGTAGTTTTTGGCAATTGGGTTGTTTATCTGTACTAATCCACTCTGCTAATAGACAAAGACCAATGCCGTTGTAAACTTTCCAAACATAATAAATGTTTTGAGCTTGCATGGCTACACTTAGAGCCTGGCCGTTTATCTCTCTGTTAAATATCTTGGGCACAGGCAGCCCAGGGCTTGCCATGTAACTGATGAGATGCCTGCGCCTTCAGCCATTTACTTTATCTGCCACTTACTGAGATAACACCACTCTCAACCTGAATGTTAGCAGTCTAGGAGGAAGCAGTCATGAACTTCTTGTGTTTGCTTCTCTAATTGCTGAGCCATTTGACTGATTCTGATGTGCAGAAAGATAGAGATGGCACACCTTGCGTGTAGCACTCTGCTTTAGTGCATATAGCACTTAGCCCTTGTGCTCAAACACCTGTGCCTGCCTGTGCTGGAGCTCCTGGCTAACCTGCGCAGGTGGGACTAAGGAGTCATGAGGGCAGGACTTAGGGGTATGGGGCAGAGGGCTGCCAAGCAGGGGATTGAAGTTGAAGGTGCTCTGCTGCAAGCTTTTCTGTTTTGCGCGAGTACAAATCCCACCACTGCAGTACTACTACTTCACTTGGTTTTTTTTAAGGCAGAATGTATGTGTAAAAAGCCGTTATTTTTAGGTGAGGAAGCTTTAAAGAGACTTATTTTTCACATGATATGTGATTTATATTATTGTAAGTTGTGCGTAAAACTTATGTGCACTTTGTCATATGTTACTAGGCTCCCGTGCATTAGACATGTTTTGCAACCAAGTTCCCTGTCTCAGGTATGATGTTTGACAATTTAAAAGACACCACACTTTTACAACATAATTGGATGTTTAGCAATTCTACCTTTCAGCATAATGCAGTTCTAAATGCAGTCAAAAGGATGTTGCAGAGAACCGTCTGCGGAACTGAAACATGTAACCATTTAAATCTTTTTTTTTCCTTCATCAAACAGTATTCTACAAACGGTACTGTTGCTTTTCTTCCCTACCAGTAAAACAAGAAATCCATAGGAAAAACTATTTGCGCACAGGTCACGTACCATTCATTTTCTGGAGCTAATACTTTCTGCATTTAAAAGAGAAATGACTACTATATGTAGATTCTGCTGTCAGGTGGCAGTGATATAAAGGCAGGATAACACTGCATTATGCTCTGGAGGCAGCTTACTTTGACTTGCTGGGTTCACGCATTGAAGCAGCCACTGGGCTGTAGCCACTGAATGTAGTTTTGTTTGTTTTGTTCTTCTCTAGTCTTTCTCTGTGAATAAAACAACAAGTGAGCAGTAGAGCATCCAGAGATAGTCTTTTATGTTGCCAGCTGGTAGGAGAGGTGGACAAGGGCACCTCATCTTCTCACTGAGTGATTCTGCTATGCAGAGTTCAGCTGTATCTTATGCTGACTTCCATAGAGAAGACAGATAAAAGTTCACAAAAGGATACGGTATCTTTCTCTGTATGAATTCTAACTTTCATTGTACAAGGTTCTATTTTCCTTGAGTTAAGAAATGTATCGACGAATTAGAAGTAATTAAAATTGGTGTCTCTGGCAGGGTTCATGGAAGCTGCAGATTATGACATGCTATGGAATACAGGATTAAGAAGAGCAGCAGAGCCTGGCCATTGGGCCATAGGTGTGTTAAATGCCAGTATTACAAATGATGTTTCAAGTGTGCAGTAGCGTTGCTAGTTTTTTCTCTCCAAGTCAATAAAGTGCTTTTCATCTGTGCGAAGCTGTTTAGGTAAAATACATGGTAGTGTATGAGTGCTTGGTCCAAACTTCCTTTAACTAAGAAAGAGGGATGTTTCTTTTAATAGGAACAGTGAAAATTATCAATTTTCTGAAGTGTTACTATAAACAGTTCGTGTTTCTTTTAGTTAGTTGACAATATTGCTACCAAAGGATCTAATAGTGATCTAATAGTAGTGAAACCACTGATTGTGTCATAAAATGAGTTTGGAATTAAGTAACATCATCCATGGACTGAAATTGTGTCCTGGCAGATCCTGTAACTATTGTTTGATTTGGAACTTTTTTTTTTTCTTGAAGGGAACAAATTAATCACTTTTACGATAATAAATTATAATTGTGCTGCATTAATTTTTTTAATGAATCCAGTGATGATGGCCATGTCACAAGGATCATATGAATATTTTTATGTTGTGTCTTCAAGTCAATGATCTATAAAACTTGGGGCTGTTTTTTGTTGCTGGTTTTGGGGGGCTATTTGAAGGGTGTGTGTGATTTCTTTATTTGGTGTTTTGGTGACTTTTATGTGTTTTGGTTGTGGGTTTGTTGGTTTGTTTTACTGTTTGTTTGCTTTAGCATTTTAGCAATAGCTGCTATCAAAAGTCCAGGGTCAGATCTATTGAGTCACTTAGTTCAAGAGGCTCTGAATCTGGTAAGTGGCCTATTAGCATAATTTACCATATTTGAATAAATTCCTGAGTTAAGATAGTTCTGATCAGACAGCGTAGTGCTCAATTTTGTCTTAGATTCTCTCTAATACCTCCACAGTTCCAGCTATTCGGTTTAGCAGTGCTCAGTAGAGCACTGTGAAACGAAGTCGAGCACCTGGATTTCGGCAGGCTGCTCTGCAGTGTTGGGAGAGCCTTCAGAGTGCTGCAGCAGACGGGCACGCAGTGCTGAATGCTCCAGCTCTGTCCCTGCATGGGTAACCAAGGTCTTCAATATCCAGTGCTGCTTATTTTTGTGATCACAAATTAACTGGTTGTTTTAAAATACATTGAAATATGTATGCTATGCTATGCAGAGATAAGATATGGTTAGTGGAAAAAAATGCAAAACACTTCAAATCTACATTCTTTTTACTATCCAGGAAACAATTCTTTAAAAAGCCTTCTTCTCTTTGTTCTGAAATTCAAACAAAAAACGTTTTCTTTTCCAGTGGTAATCTTTAAATTCTGGCTGGCAATTTTTTTCATCCGTCTCTCTCTGCTCCTATACTTCTGTTTATTTGTTTTGAGTGAATACATAAAAATAAGGTGACACTTCATGTGGAAAGGGACAAGCTAAAAATACTATCTCTCGAGTGTGATGAATAGAGTTGCCTCTTTTTCCTATAATTTACAAGCTGCTCTGCTTTGCCCCTACTTCATAGCATTTAGGGTGGGGGAGAATCTCATCTTCATTGTGGTATGGCGCTTTGCAGTGCAAAGAGTTAAATGATGCATGAAATGACCTGTCACACTGCATTATGTGCCACAGTGGTGCATACAGAACAGTGCTTCTTTCCTTTTCTGTCAGAAAAAAACAATTCCCTAGGCCTGGCTGCTTTCTTGCTTTGAAGAGTTAACATGTGGTGTGTATGTATGTATTTCTGCATAATTTGCTTTAGCTCAGCCACAGGAGCTCATCAGCTACTGAATACTGAAAGGAAGGATGTGCAGGGTTGTTTCCCTCCTCCATTTATGAGGAGGAGATCAGTAGAAACCGGATGCCTGTGGCAGGGCTCCTTTCTAGAAAAAACAAGAGTCATTTCTATGTTTCAAATTGGAAGTGGTGGTTGAAATATTTTCTAAATGGCTTCAAGTAACCTTGTTACTGGGCAAAGGTTAGGCTTGTATATGAACCTCAAAAAAGGAGTAGAAAATTCTCATACACTGTATTTCATAGTTCATTGTGATAGGTTTCAGCTTATACTGTATGGTTCCATCTGATTTTGCTTGCAGCTGATAGTGTTTTGAAGCTCAGCTTGAAACAAAAACCTGCAATGTGTAAGTCCTGTCCTATGATTCACAGTATCCTTGTTTTCCCTACAAATACTTTTCTGCCTTTCTAGGAGGGCATGGACATATAAACTTTCCTCAGGGCTGGAGCCTGAAGTTTAATTTAAAAATTCTCTTTTTTTGTTTGTTAAAAGTGAGAACTGGAGAATGACCCACTCAATCTTCAATGAGCATTTGAGGTGATGCAGTTCTGTTCCTTTTTCATCACAGCCTGGATTTTTAAAGACACCAATAACAATGCCAGAAACCTGTTCAGGCATCTGCAAACTCCATTACTACTTAAAACCCTTTTACTGCTGCCAGATTCTCTGCAAGTACTACATTTATCAACCTAGTTAACATCACAGGAGAGAGAGCTTGTCTTGGATTGCTGCAGGCGAGGCTTTAGAAGATGAGTGTATGCACTTGGGTGGCAGAAATGACAGCTAGATCTGCTTTAACATGAGGATGCAGTGCAGTGTATTGCTTGGTGCAGTGTTGCCCACAGTTTGGGGCTGCCCAGGACAGGAGTGCTCTCTGCAGAGTGTGTAAGCTTGGCCTGTTTGTGTTCACGTCAGCTTTGTCCCAGTCTCCTGAATTGGCTTCTGCAGCCTCTTTGCTGGAGTGCAGTGGAAAGTGAGCCGTATCCTGGGTGCAATGAGTCTGGGAGCCAGCACCTCCCTGCAGCCATTGGCTGCTATGATCAGCTTGTCCATTTGTTATTTTATGTCACTGAGTGCAATACTAAAACTCCTTTTATGTACTGCCTTTCATCAGACTTGAAAAACTGGCCTTAAATCACATTACAGATTAGAGCCTCAATCTGGTGTTGTTGGAGGGTTTAAGATTCCTAGAGCTTTCTTGGTCATTGCAGTGCTAAACCAGGTTTTGGCATAATTTCATTCTGCATTAGGATAGTTAGTGCACAGCCAGAACTCAAAGTGAAATTCAAAGTGCAGCCAACAGGGAAACTACTCAAAGAATCAAAGCTGTTGAACTGAAATCGCCCTTACTTTTGGTGCCTGACAACTGAGCCAACTTGTGTAATGTTGTTCCAGAGAACAGCTGGGTTGAAGCTTTGCCTCTAAGTGTCCCTGAGGCTGGGTTCAGGGCCTTCACTCTGCCAGTGAGGGGCTGCATGCTGTGCCCAGAGAGAGAGGAAGCAGGGCGGGCATGCAGCTCTGCTCCTTCATGTCTTGGATGGAATTTGCTTCTTCTAAATTAGTCTCCCATGCCGGCTGTGGTAGGTATGTGTGCTCTGTACTCATCCAACACTGCATGAGTGATCAAGAGAGCTGCATACCACTTGTATGAGGTGTAGTGATGCAATGGGAAAGCAAATCTCTAGCGTTTCCAAGGCAACTTGTGCATCTGCCCCTGGCTGGGAGGCAGGAGGCTGCCCATCACTGAAGACAGTGGCTTCAGCAAATGTTGCCAGAAGGAAGCACATGCTTGCCCCAAGCCCCTCCTGGTATTGGCATGAAGAGAACAGTGCTGCACATCAGTTTTCCTGGCTAGAACATTGTGCTTTTGTCTGTGCATGGTGGATTTTTTGCACGTATGCATGTCTAGTTCATAAGCTGCATGAAAACCACCTATATTCAGTCTATATTGTGTAGCACTAATTATGTAAGTTTTTCTCCTAAAATGTGACTTGTATCATGCCTTAGTAATAATTGTTCAGCTATTTGGATTCTGTTGAAGTGTTTGAGATGTAAATGGATTCTGTTGAAGTTGAGATGTAAAATGCACATCATCTTCACTGGGTCATAAGAAGATTAACGCTTCTGCTTGCAGAGCACAGCAAAGTCAATATTTGATCTAATTTGAAGCTAACCTCAGGTTTCTGATGAAAGTGGCTCTATTCTGAATGATGTAAGACCTTTGCTGCTGATGAGTTCGTAGCTTTGCTTTCATAATTGAAGTTGCACGGTCAGTAAACGAGTTCACTCTGAGTATCTTTACACAGCTCTGACATGCAAAAAACAGTCTTTTCTTTCATGTGGTTATAGCTCATGTAGAAATTGAGCTCATCAGGAATTGTCTGTCAAAATGTTTTTAATGAAAAATTGAGTTTCCGTAACCATTGATGCATTGATGTTTTTTGCTTTTAACTGTTGACGCTGATGGCCCAAAAAGCTTGTGTTTTGGCAGGGGGAGAAAACTGCATTAGTTCAACTTATTTGGAGAATTTCTGTTTGCAGGATTAATTTGCTGTGTTTTGGGTCTGTTTTCTTTTGCTGAATGTTAAACTGTTTTTTCTAATGGTGTACATACTGCCTGAGGGGGATAGCTGCAGCTCCTGCTTTCCGTGGCTGTTTTTGCTTCTAATGTTGGCTAGAGGTTCAAGCACTGCATGGTGCTCCCCAGGCCCTGGTCCTTCTCTTCAGCAGCTGGCTAGGAAGGGTCACTGTTCCTGGCCACCATTTCAGATGATCCTACTGATGGGGTGAGTCCTGCCCCTCGCTGTGAAGGCCTGACAAGCAGACACTTGTTTGTGGAGCCGTGGTGATACTGGCAGCAGGGCACATATAGTTGCAGCGGGCGTCTCTGTATATGTTCTCTCATTGCCACCCTCTCAAGCTGTTCGATTAGATGTTTATAAATACTAAAGCATGTCAGCAGTCTTAAGATGACATTATTAGCTCTGTTTCAGCCTCTAGTAACAACTGAAGAATGTAGTTGTTCTTTTCTGGCTTCACACACTTACGTGTGAGGAGACCCTGCAGCACTCTGCCTTTATGTGAAAATTGGCTCTGAAATTTAGGAAAAAGTGGAGATGAAAGCAGCATCAATTCCAGCCCCTGCTTTTAGCAGTCACTGGGAATTAGCAGTGTGGAAGCAGCCAACCAGCACTGCCAGTTGAGACACCCATGTACTGCTTTGCACAGGCCTGGCTCCAGGTGCTGGGTGTGTGAGATGCCCTCAGATGCTGAGTGGATCTTCTGTAGCTGTCTCACGGGCTGTGTGTCCTTCACTGGTATCTTTGAATTGTGCTTTGTCACCTCTGGTGTGCTATTATCTCCATGAGGCAGGAGGGGAGCCTTGGACAGAGACAGATGGATTTGTTTGCTGGAGGTCACAAAGCAATTCTCTAGCCGTGCTGCTCCGCTTGTTCCCAGCGCTGTCTCAGAGGTGGTTCTTCCTTCAGAGCTGCTGATGTTTTTTTCTTTTTCTTTTTCTTTCTTTTTTTTTTTTTTTTTTAATATTCTTTTCCCTGCATTTGGGCAGGGTGAAAATTACCTGGACAGGTGAAACAAGCAGATTTCAGAGAGCTTGTCAGAGGGACCTGATCCTAGATGCACATGTGGGGCTTTGTGGAGGGAACCAGCCAGAATGAGCAGCCCATATTTCATTTTAAACTTGTTCACAAGTAAAGATTAAGCTGACCATCATGTGCTCCTTTGAGGAGTCAGAGAATCTGCTGGAGACCACCAGGAACTGTGTTGGGAATGGAAAGACTGCTTGCAAGAGGAGGCTGTAACCTCTTAGGTAGTGGATTGCAAATGCTGGAGTGTTACAGGAAAGATAGATATGGCATCTGAGGAGGAGAAAAGTAACATCCAACACTCAGAGCAGAAACTGCTGGTAGTCAGGCATGAGGACAAAAGGAAGAGGCTGCTTTTGGAGCCTTTTACGAAGGAATCATCTCTAGGGCGACTGCAACTGAAATCCAAATTAACAGTCACATTTAAGGTATCAGAGCCAGCTTTATTACTTTGAATGGAGCTGGTTTGAAAAGAAAATACATTTTGCCTTTATTAAATATTTCTTTTGCTTGAAATTTAGCTTTTTTATCATGACATGATCATCACAACTTGCAACGACTTAAATCGTGTTAGGTGGTTTACTTGGTTTCCAGTGAGCAAAACAAGTTGTTTATTTTCCTTCAGTAAGGCTATTTTTTATTTTTTTTTTTAGCTCTTCAATTCTAAACTTTTTGTTAGAATAAAAAATAGGAAGCAACAATAGCTGCAATTTAAGAGAAAACTATGCTTGTGTTTTTTGAAGTCTGTAAGTGGTCCTTGTGACATCGGACTCATTTTAGAATATTTTATTTGTGGTATCTGAATTCTGGTTCCAGTTACAAGTGCATCTGGAGCAAGGCAGTAAACTTACAGGTTGTAGTTTGGGACAAAAAGGTCTGAGAGTCCTGCTTGGTGTGCTCTGGGAAAGGGTAATATTAATTTTTGTAGTGCTTGGATTGGGGCAAAATAAGCATTATTCTATCACAAATACGCTGTAAATTAGAGCATCATGGAGGGGTTGATGTTGGCAGGGACCTGTGGAGGTCAGCTGGTGCAGCCTCTGCTTGAGCAGGGCCAACCAGATAACTGACCCTTCAGCAATCCAGTAACTTTCTCAAGTTATTTTCATCTTTCTGACTTCATTCCTGCTGAGAATCCATTTTGGCTTGTGTTAAAAATATGTAAACAAGGTGTGAACAGTTCAGTTATGTGATAGTCAGTGATTAAAAACATGGTGATCAAATGCAGCACCTGATGTTGGCAGGAAGATTTTCTTACCATCTTGGGAAGACTTAAAGTTATACTTATTTTGAAATGTGAGTGTTGAGTCTGTAAAACACATTTACTTTCACATCTGAATGAAGGATGCTTGTCCGAGTTGGAAAGAGCTTGTCCTCCTGGATAAGGGCCCTTTGCTGAGGTTTTATTTCACATCATTTCTAAAGAGAAAATCTTCAGGAAAGCTGTCAGAAGTGTGATGCCTTGGAAGGGCTTTGCTCTCAGTGTGACCACTGCTAGCTTCTGACCTGAACAGCTGAAGGTCCTGTGACTATCACAGTGTACTCTACACTGAACCGCATGAGCTAACAGGAAAGCTGCTGCTTTTATTTTTCCTGTGTTTCTCATATCTCTACTTGAAATACAGGAATTATTAGAAATACCATATATCTGTGTTGTTCTTGCTTTCAGCTTTTTGTTCTCTGTGCTCTTGCCTTCAAGTAGGTGCAGGGGGTATCCTCAGTTAATATCCCTTCCAGTATTAGGAAAATGGAAGGTTGTATTAAGCTCCTTTCTCCAGTAATTACATAGATTGCTCTGAAAGTAGTTCCTTCCATTTATTTCCATGGAAATAACAACAGTTGCAAAGTGCACAGTAATACTATTTGATAGAGCACATTCTCAGCTATGGAATGCTGTTTTTCAACACAGTGACAAAATGTAATGGATGTTGGTGGGAAGGTTCAACTTCTACTGCCATACCACCACCATCTGCTCTATCCCGGGCCAACATAATAAAATAGCAGGCATCATTTCCAGAGCAGCCCTCTTAAATTCCTTAATTGACTTATGGAGATGGTTGTACACCTTCCTGTGTATGATGGATTGTGTATGTTCCTGTGAAGTGATTGTGTATATTCCTACATATATTATTTAACTAAATTCACAGCATTCTGTCTCTATCACCACTGATCAGCAAAAAAGAATGACTGCAATAGGATTATCAGTGCATTCATATTACCATCTTTCAAGCTGGTCTTTATCTCAGATTTTAAATTTGAGAGTTGTTGACCCTTTCGGTCTGTATTTGTATAATAACGTGTGACATATTTGATCCACGTCCTATCAGTAGGGCTTCAAAGCAGTCAAATTACACAGGCATAACATTCGCTGTTTTGCATAAGCCACTGAGTCTTTTCTTCCTTTTGACAGATTGAAGACATCATTACAAGAATGCAGGATGACAAAACTGGTGGAGTCCCCATCCGAACTGTCAAGAGCTTTCTGTCTAAAATCCCCAGTGTCGTTACCGGTAAGAACCCTGCTTAGAACAGAAGAGAGAGTGAGCTGGTGCTAGCTGGCTGTAGGCCAACAAAGATGCAAAAAGAAGGAATGCTAGAAAAAAATTGCCCAGCGCTGCTTAATGTTTGTACTTTGCTGTTATATGTGAAGTACTGAACCAAAATTGATTAACTATTTAAGTAAGAAAGTAGTTCTATTTCCTTATAGTGAGTTATATTTAAAAGCATGTTACATGCTTCAGTGCCTGTCACACAATCTTTCAATATGATGGGAGTAGGAAGGTTTTAAGGAAGAATTCAGGAAAGAATGTTGAAGTTGTGCTTATACCCAAATACTTTTGTCAGAATTCTATTATGTGTAGAAAAAAGAGATGTCTTGTGTGCCTTTACCTTCTTATTAAATACGTGCAAATGTGTGAGGTGTGAATAGTGCAGGAACTGACTGTCACTACAAAAATGTTCCTACCCATATTTCTAGACAGAACAGTTGCTGTTGCAACAATGAACTTTACTCTTATTTTATACATTTATTCAGGGTGATGTGATGTAAACTGCTTGGAGGGATTGTGCTTGTGATTCTGGTACGTGCTTTTGATAACACTATGGAAGTACTCATTATAGTGAGGCAGAAACGCCATTTCCCCTCTCCAACACTAGACTGTTGCCCAGTATCTGATCCCAACTACACCTTAACTTATAATCTCGTTATGTTGTAAAGTAAACGCAACTTTCTTAGTCCTGCGGAGTTGTTTTCTGACCCAAATCAGATACACACACTGATTGGTCAGTTTAGCAAAGTTTCAACTCTGTTTTCTGAAAATGTGGAGAACTTCAATCTCTGCGCCTGCAGTGACATCTTCACTCCAGTAAAGTTGAAATAATTACTAAAAATGCGAAAGTGTATTATTGCATATGTGCAGTGAACTGATAACTGGGGACAAAAACTGGCAGCTCACATGGACACTTCTTGGTCTTGGAGACTTTAGACTGTTGTAAAATAATAAGATAGTATTTCTAGTCAACAGGAATACTGGTAATGCAACTAGTGTCAAGTTGCTGCAAAGATGGTTCCCTGCAATGGAATATAACTGAGCTAAAGCACTTCAGAAATATCCTTACTGTGAAAAATGTTGGATTGAGCAGAATTTGAGGTTGTGATGATTCATTTAAGAGTGTGGTTTAATATCCTTGTATCAGGAAAATAATGTCTGACTTAAGCTACAGGAATGGGATATAAATCTGCAGAGCTCTGGCACATAGGCAGGGAATGTGGAAACTGAAGTTTTTATTTAAATAAGGTTTGGTCCAGTTAATCCCTTCTTACTGAGCAACAAGCTCTTCTGTCTGAAATTGATTCCAGAATATTGAATTCAAAGTTACTGGCAGTTAAAGTGACTCTGGATTATTGTGTGAAATAAACATAAGTCTATAATGAGATGTGAAAACTGTGATAAGGTGGTAGTCTACAATACACAAGCTGGATATCCTGAGATTTACTCAACTGAAATAGGTTTCTGGTATTCCTGATAGTATTCATAACATTGATTAAGCAGTTGATCTAGTCATCAAGTTGTCATCTTTAAACTGATTATCCTTAAGTAGCACTGAGGTTGGCAGCTCCCTGGCATGATGGAAGGTACCTACTTGCACTCTGTTCCTCTAAAACAGCAGCTGCATCACCCTGAAATGGCTGTTATCAATAGATGGGGAATAATAGAAGGGTGAAAATAAGAACAAAGTCTTTCTCTAAAGCTCACAACAAACTCTCAAATTTGAAGTGGAACAAGCTCAGTAACACTCCCTTCAGGTGATCTGAAAACAGGTGCATTATGATGCACTGTGGACTGCTTGAGGCCTCCAAGTTTGAAAAGTATGGTTGAATAATGGGATCAGCTAAGAGCCCAAAATCTTCTCTCCATTTCATATTTCTCTCCTTAGTTGTGTACACCTAATTGTATATGATTTTTTTGTGTTCTTAATAGATAGTCAAATAGCGTCAAGTTCTGGGGCAATTGATGTGTGAAAGGAGGCAAGAGCGCACATCTGAGCAGAAGTTGGTTTTTGTTCAGTCTGAAGGAGGCAGAGCTAAAAGGAATGTGAGCTTATTGAGAAGATAACATCAGAGACATGTAGTGGAAACAAAAAAGACAGCGTACACAAGTTGCATGAATAGAAATTCCAACTAAATATAGGGAGAAAGGTTTTTGTGGTTAGAGCAGCCAAGTAGTAGCCAGGAGAGAAACTGTGGAACCAGAGTGTTTTGGAACTATTCAGGAATCCCTGAGCACAGCTGAAATGAGCAGTCTGACCTAACTTGGCATTTCACTTGTGTTAAGTGGAGGCTGGACTAGGTGATCTCTTGTGAATCCTTGCGACCTGAATTATTCTTATGATCTTAAGTTACTCAAAGTTAGTGCTTTTCTAATTTCTTCGATTTCATGGACACAAGATAACTTCAAAAAGCTTTGGGTGTATCTTTACAGCTGTCCTCTTAGGAAGAACTTAATTTTCAGACTGGCATTTTTGCACACTATTCTTCTTCCTGAAAAGAAGAACATTAATGTTAAAATATGACTGACTCGGCAGGTTCACAGTTACTGTTATTAACAGTGCTTTATTTTTGCTTGACACTTCTATTGTAAAATCTTCTCACAGAAGAAATTTTTCTTTTTCTTTAAGATTTTACAGCACTGCCTTGTGCTCTAAACATGCAGCTCAGTTTATAGTACAGAAGAGTGGGTGTTTGATTTAAAGTTCGAATCCCAGGAAGGAACCACTCATCTCTGTTTCGCTTTCATGTCTGGATGCTTAAGTTATGAATGAAGAATTCTATAACATAAGGAGAAAACATTGGGGAGTTATCATTAATGGTTCTTGCTAGACAACAGGAGACTGGGAAAAGGAAGAAAAAACCTTTTTTGAATGTGTGATGAGTCTGCATGTGGATGCTGTGCCAAAGGCAAGTTTTAATCTGCATTAGAAATAGATTTGTTTATCCTCTTCCTTGGCTTTTGACTCAAAGTAGGTCAGTCAAAGGAGGACTGTTATCATAGCTTAATCTTCACTTTTATGGGCAAACTACAGAAGGAGAATGAAAGAAAGATGTAACCAGACAGTGTAGCATCTGTGCATGTATTCAACAGATTCTCTGGTAAGTTTAGAATATGATGCTGGCACAATGGACAAATGGAAGCAAAAACTGACTAAAGACAAGTATTGAGAAGAGCTGTCATACATCAGCCAATGTCCATCATGACAATTACTGCAATAAATAGATGTTTACATTTCTCTTTTAATGAGGAAACCATTTCCTCAATGATGATTTGTTTCTGCAAATGGATTAGCAATTCTCTGTTGTCCTAGACTGATATAAGAATATCTCATTATGATATCCAACTACAAAGCTGGCTTTCTACTCTTTTTGATATCCACACTTTCACATCTTAAAACTAGAAAACTAGTCTTCTCTTAGGTCAGTGCACGTAACACCTGTACTTTCTTCTCACACTGATTCAGACTTAGCCCCTTACAACGTTGATGATAAAAATTAGAAAAGCCAACGCTAACCTGCAACATCTGACCTTTCCAGTGTAAAAAGTCTCCTTCATACTTCCCGATCTTCCCTTCATTCCCAATCTCATTCCGTGTTTCCCCATCTGATCCTGTGTACCAGCGTCTTTGCTGTTAGAACCCTTCAGAGATGTGCTGTCTACCAGTTTTCTACCCCCCATTACAAGAAGCTTTTGATAATTCATCCTGTCCCATTACTTATCTACTTTAAGCAGTCCTGTCCTCACAGGAGAGAGAACTCCTTCCAGTAGCAGTCCCCTTGTTGTCACCCCACTTATGCAGTGTTCCTAACCCTTACCCCCAGTGCTTGCTCGTGTCCTTGCTGTGTTCTCATATCTACCTGTGTGGCTTGGAACACATTGATGGGTGATGTCTGTACTGGCTTGGGGTAATTGACTCGCGAGTTTCATGCACACAGTTCTGCCAATGCATTTCATTCTTGACCTGCCATGTCTTTTATACCAAGTTCCAGACCTCTCTGAGCAGTAAGTGCCATTATTATTGAATACAGCCAGATGGCCTGTTGTTTTTCAAAGCTCATGATATATACAAAGTTTAAACTGCCATGTGTCTCTGTCTGAAGAAGCCAGCATGCATCTTGGCAAATGCACATAGAGTTGTCCCAGAGCATTTCAGAATGTCAACTGCTCAAAGAAAATGTGTTTGGCTGGAGCAAGTAAATCTCATCATCTTGGAAAAGAGAGAGGGCTTATTACTGATAGTGTTCCCCAATGGTATAGTTCAGGGCAGCTATGGTATAGTAGATTTCATACGCATGTTGTGAGGTGAGCTCCTCAGGAGCCAATCTGGTGGTATTTGTAGCATTTTCCCTTCAGAGGTGCTCAAATGCATCTTGTAGCCAGAGGTGTGCAAAGGTAAAGAGCAGGTTCCTCCTCTTCAAGATTTGAAAGCTCCTGGTTCAGAGGAACTATACAAAGCAAGAAGTTGGTGGTGAGAGGAGCAGGACCAGCACTGGCAATGCCAACAAGCAGCAGCACCCATCACCTAGCAAGGCCCAGTGAGCTGGCTGCTAAGTTTTGCTGCAATTTTTATTTTCTTAATGCTTTTATTTTAGAGTTAGAGCCTGCCTTGGTTTTTCACAGAAACTGCTTTCACTGCAACCAAAAGGCTCCAAAGCTGACTGCAAATTGGTTTCTCCAGGGCTGTATGCTGAGAAACTTGCATCACCTGACTGTAGGATTTTAGCTGTAGGACTGGCCTTGATTGCAGGCTGGGCTGAGCATTTTGGTAATGGCATTCTAGATCTAAAATACACATCCCTGGATTTGGGATAGCCACAGCATCTGACAGCCACTCGAGTATCTGAAACATCAAAACAACTGTGCAATTCAGAGATTTGAGTCCAAGTCAGTCAGTTTTTTAATTTTGACTTTCTTCGTGCAATTTTGCAATCTGAGAAACAGAGGACTTAAAATGCAGTACTGGCTCTGTTTCAAACAAAGTTAGAAGATGTAGATGGTCCCAAATCTAAACCAAGTGCAATCTTTTGCTGAACAGGAATAAGCTCACTTAAAGAAAACACAAGATAAGAAAAAACCTTTACTAAAACTTACTATCTGAAGTAATTTAGGATTGTTTACCAGCTTGTTAATAATACAAAGAACAAACACTTGAGTGAAAACTAACATATATTTATGTACACGTGCACAGGAATGATATGGCATTGTGTAACTATGAGGATGCCTAATGGGGCAGGATGGAAATACTGGTTGAGTATATAACTCCATTTGTTTCCCACTAGAAAGTAATTGCTCTGAGCAGGTTGCATTTAAACTAATTCAGGTGAAGGCTGAGCTTCTTTGTCACAACTTACATTTCCTTCTCTTACACATCTATTCTTCAAATTGCACCCAAAGGAAATGTTATCCGTCCTTCCCTCAATAAGAACGTTGTTATATCTTTTAATCTAGTATTTCAAAGCTGCTGTGAACTGCATGGCTTAGATACATCAGCTACTACATGAGAAGCATGTGTGCTGCAATTTTGTCTGTAGCTTTCTCTTAAGCTCTGTATTCCCATGCCAGGAGAACAAATTAACCCAGTTAAGGAGCTGAAGAGTTATGCTGTTTTCATCTGCAGCTCCCTCCTTCCATTTTCCTCTTCAAGAGCATCCAGTTCTCTGCCTTTCAAAGGAGGAGAGGAACTGGGGAGGAAAAGATTGAAATCTGTTCTCTAAAGTGTCATAATTCTTTGCCTATTGTTAAGATGTAAGTCAGTGCCTTGAGAAGCAAAATTTTAAAGGATTTAACGTTGAGGAGATAAGGAGGAGAACAGACTAATTGAATAAGATACGATTGTCAAAGAAATGAGAAAAAGCAACCAGAATTAATATTTTTAAAAGTGAGCATTAAGGATGTCAGCATTTGCATGAGACCACACAGTGTGCATGTATATGCTCACATACAACAAGCATATGATTTTACATAAAAAATAAACCTAAGAGTGCACGAGCTGCATGCTAGAAATAACTAAGGATAAGCTTCTGTGTTATTTGTGCTGTGCAGAATGGTGAATGCCTGCATTTGTGTATCACTGCCCTCTGCTGCAGCCATGCTTCACTTCAGTTCCTGCAGCCTCACCCCATTATCACAAACCACTCTGTGTGTGTAGTGCTTTCCCGGCTCGAATGTAGCTGGGATGGAACATTTTGAGTCCTGTGGTTGTGGTCCTGCCTGCCTGTGCAGCACAAGCCCAGCTCAAATACTGCAGGATGTGTGACTTCACAACCGATCTGATCTTTGAGAGGAAGGAGTGGACTGTTTTCAGAGCAGGCTCCTGATGCCACTTGTGTGTGTCTCAGTCAGTTCCCCCTTCTTGTCAGAGTTGTCTCCACAGGAAGCTCTTTTGTGCATGTGAAGCTTCCTGGTTCAATTTGCCCTTGCTGGAATTGGAAATTTGCTTTCATCAAGTTGAAGTATGATAGAACAGAAGACTAAATAATCATGCTGTGGATATTCCTGTAGCAAATAAAAATACAATGAAAAATCACCATATGGTCCAGATTCTACCTTCTGTGGTGACTTGTCTGTTCTTCCTAGTTGCTAGAGATGATGTTGAAAGAGAAAATAAAAACAAGAAAATGTTCCAGCCACTTGGGCTGAAGTTAGAACAGAACAAAAGTAGAATTTATTTTGCTGAAGAGTAGGAGCATAAAAATCAGTGGGCTTGAAGACATCATGTAGAAGCTATGAGCCTGAAACAAAGCAGATCTATTAAAAATGGTTAACATTTTTGGGGGGAATTGTCTTCAGTGAGGCCTTTCAAAAGAGACTAAAAGCTAGAGTAGATTGAGACAGATGTGATGTTAAGTTACGGGCTGAAATCCAGTATTTAGATGTATTGGTAATTCAGCCACAATAAGAAAAATATTACATATTAAGAGTGTTCTTGTTCCTGACTGCAGTTTTATTCAGAAACATGGCGTTTAACTGATGGATGAATAAAGCATTAAAAAGAAAAGTCAACAATATTTTAATGCCTGTAGAAATTCATAGGAATGAATGATTAATGCATTTTTACATTAATTTTGCTATCTTCAAAAGCACAGCGTTGTTACAAAAAGTTTGTTTTCAGATGTGAATAACACAGCAAAAGATCGGGTTAATTACAAGTACCACGTGTCTTTGATTTTTGTATGCAAGTGTTGGACAGACTGCGCTCCATCTGCACTGCTTCACCTCTCCTGTCTTCAACTCATGGCAACTTGGGAATTGTGTGATCCACCAACACACTTTTGTTATCTTTTTTCACGCCTCCCTCCTTGTTTCCGCATTGCCTCTAACCCTCCTGTGGGCTGTTGAGTATCAGATGCGCAGCAGAGCATCTTTGCTCCCACTGGGACTGAGGAGCTGCATAAAGTCCTAGACCACAGCTTAAGGGTTCAGGAGTGCTAGAGTGGAGAAACTGTTACCAGGTTTCTGTGGAGACCCTGAATAGTTGATGAGTAACTTGTTTTGTTTTGTTTTTTGCCTGTTCTAGAATTCATTGGTCTGTTTCTTATTTGCATTGCATTGTACCTGGGAATGCTGCAGATCTGTGTTCAGTTTGGGGTCCTTCACTACAAGAAAGACACTGAGGCCCTGGAGCATGTCCAGAGAAGGATGTTGAAGCTGTGAAGGGTCTGGAGCACAAGCCTTATTGGGAGCTGCTGAGGGAACTGGGATTGTTCAGTTTGGAGAACAGGGGGCTCAGGGGAGACCTTACTGCTGTCTACAAATACCTGAAAGGAGGCTATGGTGAGGTGGGGTTTGGCAGTTTGGCCTTTTTTCTAGATAACAGGAAGAGGATGAGAGGTAGCAGCCTCAGGTTGTGCCAGGAGAGGTTCAGGTTGGATATTCAGAAGAATTTCTGTTCAGAAAGAGTGCTTGGGCACTGGAACAGGCTGCCCAGGGAGGTGATTGAGTCACTGTCCCTTGAGGTGTTCAAGAATCTTGTAGATATGACACTTAGGGACATAGTTTAGTGGCCAATATTGATGGTAGATGGATGGTTGAACCACATGAACTTTGAGGTCTTTTCCAACCTCAATGATTTTGCGATCTGGCTTTTAAAATTTCCAACAGAAATGGTAAATTAAAAAAATAAAATTAAAGCTTTCAGTTTTTTCACATATGTTTGTCATTATAAATAACCAACCTTATTTTTTTCCCTCACACACCTTTATGCAGTTACTTTAACAATTTTTTTCGCCTGTGTGAATAAATCTCTCAGATTGCATGCTGGCTTCCAATGGATTTGTTTTGAGTGTGGTGTGAATTGATGAGCTTGGATATTTTTGATGTATGATTCACTACCACATGCAGAGAAGAAAATTATATTTTGGTCCTGCAGAGAAATAGAACTAAGCAATTAAGTCCTCATTCAGTTAATTCCTGTTTGATGGCTGCTTGCTTTGCAAGAAGAGAATCTTAAGGTTCTCCTCCATTACAATGTCATTTGTACAATAAGAATTATTTCCATGAAGATACATCAGTTAAGTGACCAGAAAGGTACTATGTTAAATCTTGCCCAGAAATGAATATAAAACAGTCAAGAAACTTTGAGAAGTTTGTTCACATGAAATGCTAATTATGACACTTAAAACATACTGTAACGTGGACTCTTAAAAAAATAATGTCTGGAGACAATGGGAGATTTTGTTCTATCATCACTTCTTCTTGGTCGTTGGTTTTGTGTGCGTGTTGCATTGCATAGGAATGTTGTTTGTGGTCCTATTTTTATCGTAGATAAAATTGTATCCCCTGTTCACCATTTATTTGCTAATTTATGTAACTAAGAATATTGATTTTTTTGCTGGGTAATGCCAAAATTATTTGTGAATCCACTTGAATCATTTCTGATTATTTTTTAATGATTTACTTTTCCCCTAAGTATTCAGTAAATATCATGACTCTTTCCCAAGTAGGTTATGTTGACTGAGAACCACTATTTCATAAGGTATTTGCTATATGTCTAATGATTTATGTAATGCTCTCCTACCTGAGGCACTCTGACAGGTGAGGGAACTGCAATAGAAATCATACAGAAAAAAGGTTTATTGTATTCTAATGTAATTTCAATTGCTAGGCTATTCAAGACTGGTTGCTGGAAACAACAAATTAGAAAACAGCATATTAATGAGAAGCAGAAAAAATAGTCAAAACTAAATGTGTTATTTCTAGTTTTGCTTTGGAATATCGTTTATTCATCATTTGCATCGTTGCTGTATCACTATTGTGTTATGGATTTTTTTCCTTTAGGTAAGAAGTGTTGGTTTTAGACATCCAAAGGGCATCAGGGACTTGATACAAACCAGTATCTTGCTTTCTTGGTATGCTCTAAGATGTACTTGAAAGTGATATGCCTGTGAGATGAAAAAACAATGCAACATGAAAATGAAAATAAGAACAATAATTTCAAAGAGAACTTGCCAGCTTATTGTTTGTAAAAACTTGCTTCGCTACAGCAGCTTGGTGGTGTGTCCAGGCACTGTGCCTACTGGGAGCTGACAGTGATCAGTTTAGACATGGCAGTTGTGCCCAGAAATACATAATGCAGACGTAAAGGCACTTGCAAGTTTTGTTGTTGTAAGTGCAAGGTTTGTCATGTCATTGCAAGTTTTGACCAGTAAGTGCAGGACATGTTCCTGGGAGAAGCAGGCCTGATGGTGAGCAGCAGAGAAGGTGGGGAGACCATCCCTCCATCGTTCAGCAGCATGTAGGCTGACAGCTTGTGGTGGTCCTTCAGGAGCACATCACTACATCGCCGTCCTTCTTGGAAGACTGTTCTTTCCCATTAACATGCATAAGCTGTCCCATCTCATTCTTTCATGAGGATCTTTGTAGGTTCACATGATTTTGTACAGGATCAGCTGAGCAGGCATGCTCCTGAATGTATCCCTCTGCACTGGAGCGCTTCTATTTAAAAACACAAAATAACAAATTTCCCTGCCCTTGTGAAGAATAACATAACGGGAAAACTAAAAGAAGTAAAGCCCAAGCTTTCTTTTTGCAAAGTGCTGAGTTTTAAGAACAGCTGTTCTTAATAGAACATAATATTTTGCCTTATTATAGATAGCTATCATGGAGCTACTCTTAATTAATGTTACATTTTCTTATACTGTTAATCCCTTTGGTGGGTTGGGACTCAGCTACAGCAGCTTGTTCCATGTGAACATAATAAACTCAAGAGGGAGTCGCATTTGAACTTTGCAGATTCTTCTACATTCCTTTTTTCTTCCTTGAGGTGATCTCTGGAAAGGTGTTGTCCCGTCAGGCAGGTGTGCTTAAGACAGAAGTGCTCCTGTGGCCAACAGCAAGGGTTCAGCTTGCCTCTGGCCACTTAGTCTCAGTGATCAGGTGCTCAGGGAAGGCTGGGGGACAGGCATAGAGCTGCAGCCCCCATTTCCTCCAGCTGCCCTCTAACTGCTCAATCTCTCCCTGAGAACTCGCAGGTGAGGCGTTTTGCGTGGTCCTTCTCTCCTGCCACTTTCCTGACAGATCTGCTAGCACAGTGAAGTTAAAGCTGTGGAAAAGTGGAGTGGTCAGGATGGTACCTGTTATAAGCAGGGCAGTAAAGCACAAGAATGCACCTCTTGCACTCCGTACTGTCTTCAGTCAGCCTGTTTCTTGAGCCCTGTACAAGTTAGATTTGAGTATAACTTCTAATTAGGTATCTGGGTCATGTTTGACACACTCTCAGTTCAGCACTGACGTTTCTCTGCTCCTACTTGGTTCTAAATTTGCCAGCTGTTTTCCTTAAATAATTCCACCTTCCATTAAAGGATTGCTTGTCTTATGTAATTACGCCCACAGCGGTACGAGGGCAGTTGCAGGGATAGGGAGACAGAAATAGCTCAGTGTTTTCCACCAGTCACGGCATTCCGTAATTGAATCATTAAAATTTGGATTCCCACCTCTGCTGTGACAAGCTCTCATTCATAACGTCTAGACTCTGTCAATTTACCGCAGCTCTGAAAACAGCTGTCTCTTGTGCCATCGATTCCTCTAGTCTTTGCATTTCAACTGTTTAATCCAGTAATGTCAAGATTAAATTCCCCCTCATTACTTCTCTTCTGCAAACGATTTGTTACCAGTTTGGATAGATTCAAGGATGAATTGCTTGAGTTTTCTTCAAAATGGTCTCTGGCCATGGAGCATTTTCTGAAATAGAGAATTATGTTACGTGAATCAGAATATTACCAACACTATGATAGCAAATAGCATGAGCTCTGGAATAGTCCTGTCAGGTTGCAAAGCACTAGGCTAAGAAAGAAATTTTCATCGTGCTGTGTCAGGCTGAAGGTTTGTATGTCTGTGACTATTGTCACAGAAGTAGAACTTGCTCTGTTATGGCCCATGCTTGCCAAAAGAGATTCTCTAAAGGCAGCTTTCTGGTTGTCTGTAGTCTTATACAGGGACCTTCTGTCTCTGGATGTTGCTAAACTTTGCAGGTTATCAGCATGCTTCTGAGCTTTTATTATACCCATTCACACAAGAAGAATGGAGTAAGTGGCTTGGTGTTGGAGGCTGTACTGTAGGTGAACCTGGAGACCTAAATACGAGACTGCTTCTTTACTCAGTGTGGATGCAAGAGTGTACTCTGTATAGCCATCCAAATGTAGGTAGTCACTGTCTCTGTTACCACATCTACAGGAGCTAGACGGAATAGGGAAGAATGGATCTTAGATAAAAGGCAGCAAATGTGCAGAGTGGCTTGGAGCTGCCTTCTCCAGTTTGTGCATTGCCTTTAACCAGTTCACCGAAGTAGATCTGTGATTAGGATTAATCTTGTGCTTAGAAAAGGTTGTTGCTGCAATCTGTGTAAAGAAGAGGCTGTGGGAAGCAGTACCTGTTAATCAGAACCTGTGACCTCTGGGCTTCTTAGAGGACACTTGTACCAAATTCAGTCCTAAGCAGTCCTAGTGATATGGAAGAATGTAGGAGTATGAAAATAGTCTACATTTCTCAGGAATCAGAGCAGATGCATGTGGCAAGAGAGTATGTAAGAACAGGACCGTGGGGGGTATAAGGAGAGATTGAAAAGCCATCACATCTTGATTGTTATGGTCACCAGTCATCACATATGATGAAACTTCAGGCTGCCTCAGAGTAGCAGTTGTCATTAATATGGACCTGGACATTTGCACTGTAGAGGGAGTTGGGGGAGGTGGAACGGGGGTAGGACACTTCTTAGCAGGGGATGCTGACAGAGAGACATCAATATGTTTCCTGCAGTGAAAGGTAAAACCTGCAGTCATTTTGCATCATGTCTATGTTGGACTGTTGAGCCACCTTGCTGGTTTTATCAAATTAAAGTAAAGCAGCAGCATCTGCTCTTCAGCTGTGTCGCTTCACTGGCTGATAGTGGCTGATCAGCATGACTGAGGCTCCAAGCCTAACTCTGCCTCTCTGCCGAAGGAGGAAGCACAAGCACAGTGTATCATTCATTGTGTTTTTTCATATTGTATAGCAAGTCTTACCTCTTGAGATGCTATTCAATTCCACTGTCCTAGCTCTAATGAAAACTTATACAGAGTTGCATATTAAATGAGTGGCAGATACATTTTATCTTGTCAAAAAAACTCACCTGTTTTATTATTAAACTTTTGAAGTTGAAGACAGCGATATAATGTCATGTTATGGAGGCACAGAATAATACACAACCTACTGCCTACAAATAACTATAACTGCCACGTAGGACTGCAGTAGTGATGATGATATATGGTACTATATTCTGGGAGAGCTTGCTGAAGTGGCTTTGGAGTCTCTCCAGGAGCTGCACTGTGTTTGTTTAGGGAATAAGCTCTCTGTCCTGAGTTTCTGTAGGTCAGTTACAAGACAGAGGAACTGCAGGACCTCTGCTGGTACTGGGAGACTAGTTTTCTAAAAGTAGTAGTTTTTTAAAAGCTTTGCTTCAGATGAAGGCAGGCTGCTGTACACAACCATACATGTGGCCACCCTTGAAGTCATTGTGGTGAAGATACCTTTGCAAGCTCTCTGCAGATGCTAGGAGGGACAGAAGATAAGGTTACATCCTTCTCAGCTGTGTCCAGTCCCTCCTGCTTCTGCCTTTTTCCTTGTAACCTGCAGGTTCTGAGGGGAATTGTCTCGCCTAATGAGAAGTATGCATACAAAAGATGTTCTGAGGTAAGTCTCTTAGCTCGACTAAAAGAACATCCAGGTAAACATGCAAGTATTTAAGTAGTCCTTTGCTTCTAACCTTACTATTATAGTAAGTGATGGACAAGTAGCCATCTCAGCTACTTCACTGAAAGTGGAGAGGCTGGCTGAGAGCCTGTTGTCCTATCTGGAGTACTGCTAGTACTATGGAGAACCAGCATCTCTTCACAAGAGGAACCTGTGCTGATTATGTCCAGCTGTAAGAATACCTCACCCCTAGTGTGATATACATGAAGACTTCATCTTTTCCCCTAATTAGGCTTTTCCCTACCTCATCCCAATCTTACCTAGACACGCTTGACCCATTCTGCTGTACTTACCTTGTTTGCCACTCTTCGTCATCCCAATTTTCTCTCTTCATCTCTGGGATATGCTTAAGTCACAAAATGTTTTACACTTCTATGCTTGATTGGGATTGTGCTGAATGTGCAATTTGATGCAACACTTGTGAGCTGTCTTTTAGACTTAAACTCGGAGTTATAGATATGCCTGCAGTGTACAGAAAAAATGTCCACTAGGATCTAGAATGTGTGACTTACTGAGTGCTTTGTTCATTTAATTTTGCATTAGTGAATACAGTCCTGCAAGAGATTATCCACTTACCCTTAAATAAGAATTTTGATATATCATTATTTATTTTAGAACAAAGCTTTGCTTTGCTATAAGGCTGATGTGAGTTATTGCTGTTTATTTTACTGTAATGTACTAAAATGTGTTTGAGTGTGTTGTTTTTTTTTTAAATGTTCAATAACCTATGAAAGTATAATTGGAGAAAAGTGAGCCAGGTTTTCCCAGGGGTGTTCATCTGCTTAACAAAATGCTGACCCCCGAAAATGTAATGGGGAAAGAGATAACCTGATGAATTATGTAACTTAGCCTGGACTGTATGCCAACTGAAGCAAAAGGTGAGTGCTTGTTACAAAGCGCAAGCTCCTCCAGTATCTATGTGGCTAGGCTAGGTGATACCCGAGGTACCTTTGAAAAAGTAAATCTGATGTTACAAAATGGCTTTAACTACTATGGTACTACTATGTATTTTTGAAAGTCAATAGGATATAAATTCCTAGGAGCCTGTATGTCTAAGAAACTAAATAATTTTGACATTACTGAAAAATGTCTCAAGTGTCATTTTTTAGAAGTACGTAAAGATTGCATGTAGGACACCATTTTGTTGTGTTGTTATTTACACCACAAATCTATTTGGGGGAAATTCTCAAAGGCATGAGTGGTTATTATATATGGCCCAGCAGTAATCAGAGGGACATGCCCCTGTCTTTTGTGTTTGTGGAGGCAAAGGGATGCAAACAGCTTTGGAGAAGAAAAGGAGAAGTAAGCAAGGAGGTGTGTTGTTTTTATTTCAGAATTATTACTTTAGAATGGCAATTACAGCCAGCATACAGTCACCCAATGATTTAATTTCATAAAAGAGAGCAATCTAAACCAGCATAATGCATACGATTACTCCAAAATAGATTTAAGGCAAAAATGTGCATTTAATAAACTGATGATAAAATTGAAGAGATCTCAATGGGGGAAAAAAGAAAAGTAAGCCAGCTGAGTTTGGATTACACATTATAAGCATGTTGGGCTTGGATGTTTATGTAAATGAATATAATAAATTTATATTCATTCCTGATAGCCACTGATAATCCTTTTTGCAGAAAGGATGAAAATAAGGTAATTAAAAATACATCTATTTATTGTCACTGTAAATCAACTTTTTAGCATCATTTTATTATTAATGAAGTAATTAAGCCCCATTAATTACTGCTTTTGCTAGAATGTGCTGTGATTTTATATGGAGTTCTTGTTCTTCTCAGGGAGAAATTCATTAGTGGTCAGACTGATCTCTGTTTACAGATAATTGGTTTGGGTTTTTTTTCTGTAATACCTGGATAGTCTGATGTGGTGATGGGTCAAAGCATTCACTGGGCTAACTAGGCAACTCTGGTGCTACGGAGTAGGTAACAGGATCATGCCAACAGACTGGAGACTGCCAACTTGCTAATCCCATTTTGTAAGCCCCAGAAGTGTGAGATACAGAATTAGCAAATGGAGGTGGGAACCTACTGCGGCTTCCACCTGTACAGGAGCCAAGGGAATAAGTTCATTACATTTCCACTCCCATGTATCTTCAGAAAGTGGACTTCCTCTGTGTAATAGACTTCTGATGCCAAGTTTTGCTACGTTAAAGACTCCAAAAAAGAAAAGGAAAAAACAACAACAAAAAAAGAGTAACTCTATTATGAAGGTATGACCTTTCCTTCTTACGCTTTGACCTATTTCTACTTCTGTGTAGTAAGATAATAAAGAGAATTAAAATAACAGTATCAAAAGCATCTCTGGTAGAAACACAGTCATTTGGCTGGGTGCACATCCTGTAGATTTGTAGGTGTAATTTGAAGAAAAGTTTTTATGGGATACAGGAGAGGAAAGCTTGAGATGCTGGTTGTGGCTTTGCCATATTTCATAATGGAAAAGTACGTTGAAGGGAAGTGTTACTGGTGTGTGAGATGCTTGGGTCAATAGCTTGTTGTGCTGTATTGCAGTTTATCCTAATTTCTGTTTATCGTATCTATGTATGTGACGTGCCTCTCTGTGTTTGCAAATTTGAATGGGTAGGTAACTCTTACGGCTTTCAGAAGCAACGATCAACTCCTGTTTTGATCACTTCTCCCATCATTTTTTTCAGCATAACTGACCCACACAACTATCACGTATGGTCTTTCCAAAGTCAAGCATGGCTGCGTTCCAAAACTAAAGCTTAAATGTGCCTGATGCCAAGCTCCAGTGCCCTAGGTGAAAAATGTCTAGATACAATGAGTAGCAGAGAAGGACTTTGACATCTTTTATATTTCTGACTTACATTTTCAGGGCTTTGCTTTGAGAAAACTTTGAAGACATACCTTAAGTAGCTTGTCTGCAAGTAGTTTGGGGGGATAGGATGCTAGCTTATCCTTTCTGCTTGGGGCACCACTTTAATGAAGTTCCTGTGTAAAGCAGAGGAAAGGATCTCTTGTGGAAGCTCATTCAGTAGTGGCTGAGAATGGAATGAAGGTATTGCCAGCTTTGGAGCTTATTGTGGAAAAAGTAATTGTTACACAAGAAAACCATGTGATGCATGATTCAGAAGATGCAGCACTGTCATTCAGCAAGCAGGTTTGTTGAATTACTGTCCCTAATGACAGATGAATAATGAGTGGCTCACATGTTGGCACAGAATCCCTCAAGGTAGTTTTGCATAAGTTGCTGATCCTGAAGGCAGAGAAAATTAAGTTCATGTGTTCTTAAAACTGAGGCCACTCTCTCCATTCTGATACATGCACAGGACTCTGCTAGGCTTCACTGGAAGGTATGTTCACATTCACAGTAGTATTGGGACCATTTGGGTTTGGCAAAAGTAACTCAGTTTTTGTATACTTACTTTTTCAACACCTAAGCTGTTATTCCTCGTGACTGGTTTTTCCATGCATGTCCTCTCACTCCTTTCACTTTACTTTTTTACTCTTCTGACTGCAAGGGAGGAAGAAATATCAATGGTGGAGGAGTGTGACTGTGAATTATACTTTTCCTAAGTAAGGGACTTCAGCTCTGTGCTTTCCACTGTTATCTGCACTCACCCGTGCATGTGCAGTGTAAGCTACTGCTAATCCGAGCACAAACAGAATAAAAAGTTTATTTCAGAATAAATCATGATGTTACACACAATCTGCTAGACTTGTGAGATATGGCAGCTATAAATGCTGACCAGCCAGGACTGGCTTCTGCAGCTCATGACAGTGTTGCTTGCAGTGCATTTGGTACAAGGTCCCAAATGCTGACTACAGCAAGGGAAAAGTACTTTTTCATAGAAAATATAAGGCTGCTTGAGAGGCCTTCACTCTATCAAAGTTGATCAGGCATAATTTTTATGTGGCCTTCAGCAAAACATTTGATATTGAGATACATATAGTATTTACAACATTAAGGCACGCATTCTGTATTACTGTGCTTAATCAGGTCTCGTGATTAACAGTTACTGAGTTACTGTGCTTTTGCACAGCAATTTCTGGTCCCACACCTTCCATGCATCACCTCCGTGCTTGCTCTAGCCAGGTACTCTCTGATCTGTGCCCCTGAGGAGAGATTGTGTGGGAATAACAAGACAAAGCCACAGATTTCTATAACTTCAGTCCCAATTCCTTCTCTTGCATACAGGTTTCTATCTGATTTTGCTTCTGTGGATCTCGAAAATGCAGATTTTCCTTTATTCCCCAATAAAATAGAAGTAAGTACATTTGGAAAAGGCCCTTGAGACTAACAGATATTTCTGCACGTAGATACCCTCACTCCAGGGACAGGCTCATGGCCTGGCGGTGGTGGGGAGGTGACAAGCACCATGCTGTAGCTGTTCCTGGTGCAGCAGAAGTGAATAAACACGGTGATGGCAGCACTGCCTGCTCTGCTGATGCCTTGCCTGGGCTGTTGGTGCGATGGCGGTGACTCATCCCGCAGCAGCAGGAGCATCGCGCAGCGGACTGCTTTCCTCACAAATGGGTGCTCTTGGGGTGACAGTGAAAAGTAAACACAAGACAAGCAAAGCCTTTCCTCGCTCTGCCTTTCCATGCTTATTTTCACTTGCAACCTGTTGTATTTTGCTGTCAGGTTGCAGTTGTGACGGGTGACTCGTTGGGACCTTTCCTCTTGCTTCTCTGTGACCCTGCAAGTGACTTCAGCAGAGACCTTGTCCCCTTTTGACCCTGTCTGACCCAGACAGGGAGAGGATGGTGCCTGCTCTTCCTGCCCCTCTCCCTGTTGGCTTTCATTATCTTCAAAATCAATTCCATCCTAGAAGCAAGCGCAGTGCTTTCGGTTCAGGTGCCATCTCATCTGTTACAAGTCTCTCCTCCTGCCCGCGGCGCCCGGCAGGCCGCTGTGGGATGACGTTCGGGTCAGCGGCTCCAGCCCTGGGCGGAGATCCGAGAACCCCTCGGACCGCGGCGACCGCTGTGCGATCTCAAACTGTGGCCGTGAGCCACGGCTCCGCGGGCAGCGCCGCCCCCTGCCGGCAGCGCACGTTGCTCCGTTCCGCATCCAAGAGGAACTTGCTTACTTTCTTTTGACTCGGCTTGCCATACTACCCATGTTCCATCAGTTCCATCACCTTTTAGAATAGGTTTCCAGCAGATGTGTTCACGTCTGCAAACCCAGCGCTTCCTTCCCGGCACTGCCCGCTGAAAGGCAGGTGTCACTACGGCCTCGCTGCCAACCCCTTACCCTGGAAGCGACGTTCAGGCAGAGGAGCCGCTCCGTCTGTATGCGCACAGCTCCCCCTGGTGGCACACTGGCGGCATTGAAGCCTGAACACGGGGCTCCGTACTCCTGGCAGCAGGAACAGCAGTGAGCACAGGTGAAGCGCGTTTGATTTTTTTTTTGAGTTCGTATTTACAGTATTTCTTGGTTGTTAAAGTATCTACATAGTTCTGGTTTCTCTAATCTCTCGTGAAAATCTTATCTGAGGATCTTTGAAGCTTCTCTCAAAACTTCTGATGAGTAAAGCACTTCCCAACTTATCACAGAACACAGCATTGCTGGTTTTATTTTGTATGTACTTATCTATTTTTTGCTTTACATAGAAACGAGTTGACATTTTACTTATTTGGAGATTAAAGCTGCTAGAAGATGGCTTACGGTGTCGTATGGATGTTTTGTGCCATGCTTGCTAAGAGCCACTGTGAAGCTTCCAGAAAGGCGTGAGCCTCAAAGCAACCAAGCAGCTGTACCACATCCAAAGCCATACTTACCTGCAAAGAAGTTAAATAAAATGCTGATCTTTAGCTTCTTAGAGGGAAAGAAAAAGGAAATATAGTTAAATATCTTACAAGGTAGATTCATTCTTAGAATGGAAATGAAAATGCCTTTTGAAAATCCTACAGACGGATATTGTTCTGAGCTACACGAAGCTTTGATACTGGCTTCAGCTGTTTAACAAAATGATAGTAGTTTAACACAGCTTTCAGCTTTTAAAAATGCTGCTTATTTTCAGTTATTTGATCAGGTAAGCTTGGAGGACTTACCAAACAGATAAGGCAGTTGTGGTATGAAGGCGTTTAAGAGAATCTGGATGTTGATTTTACTGCTTCTGTTGCTATGTGCACTCCTAGGAAATCCATCAAGCACAGGAAAGAACAAATGGTTTACATATTTTGAACTTGGAAGTTAATTATGTATGAATTCTGACAGTTGCTTGCTGATATGTTTTAAACAAATTTTAAATTTACCCTGATAAATGCCTGTATCTGAGATGCAGGAAGGAGCTGGTGCCAGTCCCAGCTGCCGGGTGTTCTGTGCCAATGCAAACACCTTTAGCATAAGGCTTCAGGAGCCATGCTAAATTACAACCTCTTCATTTAGCATGGCCCTAAATAAACAGCCAGCAGTTGCTATTGATCATAATTTATATGGAGTTACCATTGGTCAAAAGCTACGTGCAGCCTTAATCCTGCTGGAGAACTGTCCCAGCTAACTGCAGCACCAGTGCAGAGGGGCTGTGAGGACAGCTGCTGTCTGGCACACCCTGCTTTGTGTACTGAAAGGCCTGGCAGGCAAAGGGGGGGTGCACAGAGCTCGTTGGTTCGGTGTCAGTACACGGAACTCCTGAAGGGAAAAGAGCCACTGATGTTGGGTAATTTCAGGGAATGAAGCTGTTACTACAGCACCGCATGTTGTCACAGCTTGTCCTGGAGAATGGCATGGAAAGGAGTAGCAATGTGTCAGAACAAAGCTGGTTTCTTAGAAAATTTGATGCTGCTAATTGTCCTTGCCTGTAAGAGAGACAGTAACGTTGCCATAGTTAACACAGAAGAGTGTGATTTTGTGAAATAAATATTTGTCATGGCCTGAAACATTGAGTTCTGCCAGCAGCATCCCTGCCAAAATTCATGGGAGCATCTCATGTAAGGGCAACAAGGTCAGATTTCCTAGCAGGTAAACATAGTAACAGAACTGTTAACATTCTGTAGCTTGAGGTGCACTGTACTGCCTTGCATGAGTCAGTGGCATTTGCACCTCTGTAGGGAAACTGTTACAGTGCTGGTGTGGGCAAGGAGGATCCTCATCTGACAATGTTTGAAACTTTGGGAGTGAAGACACAGTGCGGAGAAACCTGATAATTCCATGCTCAAATACATCGGCCAGCTCTACGCTTTATTGATCTTCCCCTTTCCATCAGGGGAAAATTTACTATTAAAAATGCTAATGTATGATTGAAATGATGGAGGGATTGCCTTTGATTTAAAGACTGTGCACGTGAATTGTGTCACAGTAAAAACATTGCAGCCCCAACAAGATCTGACACGGGAACCTTCAAAAGCCCTGGTTCCAGCACCACTTGGAGTTGCTTCCCTGGCTGTTCTGTTGCTGAGCTGTTTTGACAGCTCGAGAAGCAGTGTCTGAGCACTGCTGTGTGGCACAAAGCCAGGCACCTTCAGTAGCTCCAGGAATGTAAAGGCAGAGCAGCCTGAAAAGCAGCTGTAAACGTGTGATGAATTGCAGGTATAAAGTTGCAGCTACAGTTCTTAGCGATTTGTAAAATGAGGTAACTTCTGGAACTATTACGTGCGTCGCTATTGCTGCTGGGAGACCAGGAATGCTGTTTTTCTGCCTCTCGTGTACCTTTATAATGGCTCTCAAGGCATCATACCCATCTTTGTGGCTGTTACAGGAGGACTGGGTGCACATCTCAGTGAGCGAGTCAGGGTCAGGAGTGCTGGGCACAGCAAAGAGTCGTTCCTGAGGTTCAAGCACTGCGTGGGGTAACGGGGTGCCAGCGAGTGTGAGGAGCTGGAGCTGCCAGGTGTGAGGCCTGGACCCACCCTGCTGCAGCGCTGCAGCTCCAACACAGGGTAAAAATGAGGCTGGTGTTGGCGTGTGGCTGAGTGCTTCATGTCAGTGCAGGTCATCTGGAAGGAGTCCTTTTGCTGGTGCTGCACTTTTTCCATTTGAAGACGTGGGTTAAGCCATGCTGGCAGACATCTTCCACCAGGATTAATGTGTGTGTCCATTACAAGGCTCAGAAGCAGGGCCTTACTAATGCAGCTGGAGCGTGCTTGCTTTGAATCCGCTGCTCTCAGCTGGCCGTGTCCCTCTGTTGGTAGAAGGGTGCTGAAAGCTCAAAAGCTCAAAGCCTGGTGTAACTTGTGCTGCTCACATTCACATCTGGTAAAGCTGGCCCATTTTGCAGGTGGGCAGTGCTGTGGCAGGAGCAGCCTGGCCCTGATACCCCTGAGACCTGACTGGCCCACATTCTCAGGTGGGTTAGCCCATGCAAGTCCGAGTGACAACAGTATGTGTACTTTGCTAACCTGACTCACTGGGGGAAGGAAGAGTCCTTCCAAATCACAGTCCGGCAGGGTGAGCTTGTGGCATTGCTTTCCCCTGGAAGGTTTTCTCTGCCTCTTGTCCTTAAATGCCAAGCCCATGTGTTGCGGCCGAGAGCCTGAATTGCTGCTCCCTTTTGTGAAACAAGGTATTGGTAGGCTCGCTGTTAATTTTTGCTTCAGGACCTTGTGACAGGGACAAGCAAGAGCCAAGCGTCAGAGCTGATCATTATCGTACAATTTTGGTAAGTCTGTGGTCAGATTTACAGCATTTTGTTTATTCATCCATGGCCACTCATGCAATAGAGGTATGGCGTGCTTCTAAAGTTCAAAAACAACATACAAAAACCTACATTGGTTGGAATGCTATTCTGGGATTCCTTTCTGAAATACTGGTAATTGTTGTAAGTAGACAAGCATGGAGTATAGCTTTCTGCACAGAACAGTAAAAGGGCAGAGAAGAGATGAGGAGCTGGTTGGAATAGCATATCAGCCTGACCACTACGATCAGTGATCCACACTTGTCAGGAAAAGTCAGAGGATCTGCAGATTCTGAACCCATTAAATTTGCACATCTTCTGTCCTTGTTGCTGTTTAATCAGCCTGTGCAACTTATTTTCGTGTACTGCTTTGCCATTGTGCAGCAAGCAACGCTCTTGCTTCACACAAGTATTACATTTTTCAGTTTTTTATTACAAGAAAAATGAATTGTAAGTTCTGGCACTCAAAAGCTGAGATGAACAAAAATAAAGGGCCCTTAAAAAATTTAACTGCTCCGGTCAAAAGCAGGTAACAGTCCTGCTGCTAACGGCTGTTAATAATTCACGAACAAGATTTAAAGTGAGTATGGTCTAAAGGGAAATTGCTATTGGTAGGAGCTCAAAGCTGTTGTAGCTTTGATGATGCTCCTTGCTGACACTGAGTGGTGCAATTACCACATGCTGATGGAGGAGAGCTGCTATTACCACATTTTCTGAGTCAGCTGCTGAGTGTTGCTTTTTTACATCAGTACATTGTGTGTGTATCATGGGCAGCTTCTATAAAGTGTTTCCCCAGTATTTTTAACACAACATTACAAAAAGAACCAGATATTTCTTTCTTTCTTATTATTTTTTTAAATTCCGGTATTGTAAAAGATGAAGATACTGTGGCAGTGATTGGGGGCTCTGTGTGATAAAACTAGCAGCAAGGAGTGCTAAAGACCTTGAGAAATTTCATATGAAACTGTTTTGTCCTTTACCGTGGGTGATGCTCCTTTGTTTATTTTTGCAAACTCAATGATGAAAGTGTGGGTAGTTAATTAGCTTTCTGTTTGTAGACTTACAAGGACTTTGTGCTGTTGGAGGGAGAAAAAAATTGAAAAATTAGCACACAATTTGTCGGTGTGATTGCCACTACTGTGACACACCACAATAGAAAGCAGGGACTTGAGGGACTGCTCTTGTACCTGGGCAGGTATTCTTCTATGCCTACTTGACTGCTTGTGAACTTTTTCAGTCTTACATTTTTTGCTAGGAATATTTTAGGATTGATCTGTGTTCAGGAGCAAATCATTTGGAAAAATTGGTGTTAAAATGGGCTCATCTATTTTCAAGAAGGAAGTGACAGAAAGAACACTTTTTTTAGCCTTGCATGGAAATACTGTCCAAACCTTGAGTTTGTAGATGACAAACCAGAGGCATGCAGTTTGTTTGCTCATTTAGTGTGTCATAGAGAGTGTAGATATTATATAGGGAGAATCTGCACGTTTCACATTTTTTCATGTTATTTAAAAAAAAATAATTAAAAAAAACAAACATCAAAATATATTCAGAGAGCATTAGGGTTCCACTAGCTTTGGAAAAAGTAGTGAGGAAATAACCAAGAAATCAAACGTCTGTTACTGTAGGTTGTATATATATGACAAATTATTCCATAACAGTTCTTTACTCAGAGGAGCAGCCTCCACTCCAAGCAAAAAATCTTTAAAAACTGCTGGAGGAGGGTTCATCATTCTGGGTTCTTCTGCTATTTCACATAGTTTGTAGAAGATGGGCAAATCTGATTATGAGTGGGTCTACATTTTCTGTGTAAGCCCTGGATTTTCTGGAAAAGCTAGAACAATTTAGGTTGAGTAGGAAAGGTATCGATTACAGTGGTGGTGACTCACCTCATTAACTGCATCTTGCCAGTGGCCTCACACCATGTGAAGTTTTTTTTAATTTATTTTTCTATGGCTGGCCAGTCGTTTGTCATGTTGACAGGCGATGGCCTTCTGAGAACACTAGCTACTATTATGGGATCACTGAGGCTGAACAGAAAAGGAGAAAATAGCAGGAAATATAAAACTGCTACTCTGTCTCAAAACCAGGTAGGTGGAAAAAATGGTCATTGTGAATCTGTTTGAGCATAAGGTGATAACTATTCTTTTGGTGTTAAGCAACTTCATCTACCTCAGCTTCAAAGAAAAGCCTAAAGCAATGGGAATACATTTCCTAACAGGTGGGTAGGAAATAGATGTTCTCAGACTGTTGATTACCCTTGAATTAAGCATACAGATCTGGAGAAAATATGGAATACCTAGCAAACAGCGCAGAGGATGTGCAAACCATTCCTCTACCTAGATCCAGCAATACTTTATATTGTGAAAACCATCTGTTTTCAGAAGATCTCAAATGTGCTGTTAGTGTTTAGTGGAAATGTGTCATGGTTGAGGGTTTCTGTTAGGTCCTCTGGAAGCACTCATGAAATGTGGAATGTGAAAATTAGCCAAAGAAGATCTTTTTGGGAAGGTGAATTATGTGGAGACTCAGTCAGGCCTAATCTACAGGAAGATTAAGAAGAAATTTTCATGAAAATTTACAGATAAAGCATCTGTGTTTTGATCTGAAAGTGGAGGATCTTGTAAAGGATTCAGTCATATCTCCACCACCTTAAAAGTATAGATTTAACTTCTTATTTGAGAAAGGACATAAATAGTTTATAGATAGGCAAAACTACTTTGCAGGGATAGAACCAGACACAAGGAAAAGCAAAGCCAATGTGAGGTTAACCCTAAAAGTTGAAGGTGTTGTAGGAGATGGCAGTGAAGTTTTCATTATGATTGAATATTAATTAGTGACATGGCTATTAATGATGACAGTAATTAACAGAGGAAGGAAAGACTTGTCATTGTCCCGAGGGTGAGTAATCAGTCTTGGCAGGTGATAAATAATGGTTCAGCAAACTCAGCAGAAAGATAATCTGTCTGCCTCAGGACAACTGGAGAACAGCTATAAAATCTTCCAGGCTCTTGGCAACATTCAGGAATGACTTCATGTTTTTAAGAGACAAATTAAAATCCTTGATCTCTAATGTTGCTTATATTCTGGAGTGACTGATCACAGTAGTTCTGACTGAGTCAAACCTTTATTTGTTAATCTTAACAGCGACAAGAAAGATTGGTGTAGCAGCTTTCAGCATTGTTTAAATGCTTGATTGCAGTTTGATTAAAATTGAATAAATTCAAGTAGAATATGATCATTCTATGGAGAGTTAATCTTTGTTAAGTATCCTGTATATTTGGAAAGGGACTGATTGGAATTCACCTCCCTTCAGCAAGACAATGAATTAACTACTCTAAAAGATGTTCAGATATGAGCTGTCGCATCATTTGGGAATGAAATGACTAAGAGAGTACTGCAGACCTGTAGTCTGAGACCAAAATCAGGGAAACCAGTGGACTTATTAGTTTGGGATATGAAAAACAAACAAACAAACAAACAAAAAAAAAAAAAAAAAAAAAAAAAAACCAAGAACGATTCTGGTTTACCTTCAGCCAAGACAGCAAATTGTGATGTTTTGTTTCCAACGATACAGAAGGCTTCGATTTCAGTCTTCTTGAAATGATTTTCTAACCCCAAGTGTTTGTTGTACCTTTAGGCTATTTTTGTTTTGCAGAAGGCAGCATCCATGTTTATAAAGTTGAAAGTTTTATTAACAAGTATGTCAAAACAACAGTTATGAACTCCAAACATTTTCCTATGTATTTTTCAGCTAGCACTGTGTCTGCCAATAAAATCCCAAGCAAATCTTCTGTGTATTGAATGCACAGAATGTTGTCCATGGACAAATCAGAGCTCACTAAAAATGTGGCTTATTGCACTAGAGAATAAAGTGCCACATTTTATGGGTGAGAGTCAATTCTAGAGGCATTCTAATGTTCAATCATGTACAGTAATTTTAGTGAAAAGATTGCCAGTTTCTTTCCTATTTATTATATATGCACGCTTAGTTTATGCAGGGTATGCAGAAATGAGCTAAAGCAGTACTCAGCTAGGACTCTGAAATTTGTAAGGCTGTAAATTAGTCAAAATGTGTTTTACTGGGGTTCTGTTGTGTGACTGGCTGTGGGTCAACTGAGTTCCTGAGTGCCAGGGGACGAAGAAGGGATCAGTAGGCACAAAGACAAGCTGCTGCTTGTCTTTGAAACAAACTAAATTTTTAGCTCTTTGTTTGGCTGATAACTCAGTTCCACGTTTCTGTATGATTGTCCTGACATTAAAGATGCCAGGTGCCAATAAATGATCCTTCATCTCCTTGCTGGATAGTACTTTCAGAAACAAAACTCCCTATATCACAGAATCACAGAATGGCCTGGATTGGAAGGAAACCTCAAGGATCATGAATCTCCCTGCCACATACAGGGCCACCAACCTCTACATTTAATACTAGACCACGTTGCCCAGGGCCCCATCCAACCTGGCCTTGAACATCTCTAGGAATGAGGCATCCACAACCTCTCTGGGCAGCCTGTTCCAGTACCTCACGACTCTCAGAATAAAGAACTTCCCCCTGACATCCAATCTAGATCTTCCCTCCCTGAACTTAAAACCATTTCCCCTTGTCCTGTAGTTATCTACCCCTTCAAAGAGTTGATTCCCCTCCTGTTTGTAGGCTCCCTTTAGGTATTGAAAGACTGTAATGAGGTCACCCTGCAGCCTTCTTTTCTCCAGGCTGAACAAGCCCGGCTCCCTCAGCCTGTCTTTGTAATGAAGGTGCTCCAGCCCCCTCATCTCTGTGGCTCTTCTCTGGACCTTCTCCAACAGCTCTCTGTCTTTCTTGTATGGGGGCTCCAGACCTGGACACAGTACTCCAGATGGGGGCTCACAAGAGCAGAGTAGAGGGGGACAATCTCCTCCCTGTCCCTGCTGGCCACCCCTCTTCTGATGGAGCCCAGGATACCATTTGCTTTCTCAGATGCAAGAGCACACTGCTGGCTCATGCTAAGTTTTTCACCCATCAGGACCCCCAGGTTCTTCTCTGCAGGGCTACTCTCAAGGACAGTCTGTATAAATGCCTGGGATTCCTCTGGCCAAAGTGCAAAACCTTGCACTTTGCCACGTTGAACCTCATTAGGTTCACCTGGGCCCACCTTTCAAGTCTGTGGAGGTCCCTCTGAATGGCATCCTTTCCTTCCACCGTGTCAACCACACCATTCAGCTTGGTGTCATCAGCAAACTTGCTGAGGGTGCACTCGATTGCTTCGTCAATGTAATTGATAAAGATGTTAAAGAGCACCAGTCCCAAGACAGACCCATAGGGGATGCCGCTCTTTACCAGCCTCCACCTGGATATAGAGCCATTGATGACCACCCTGTCTGCAGCCTTTCAACCAATTTCTTATCTAAGGGGTCATCCTCCCTTCAGATTCACACTCCTCCAATTTGGAGATAAGGATGTGGTGGGAACCACGTCAAGGATATATTCTATATGCTGAAGTGAGAGAAACATAACCAGGAGAGAAGAAGTTACATGAAACCATTAGAGTAGCAGTTGACTTAGAGTGTAGGAAATCTCCTCTGGCACTTGGGGTTAGTACCTACCAATGAGTATATAATTATAGTGCGGCACAGAAAGCAAAAACAATTTGAAACCTCAGGAGAGATAAAAAGGAAAATGGATAATAAATGCATAAAAGTTCTTTTTTACCTCATCTCAATGTTATCTTTCTCTAGGACTCTCAAAAACTTCTTGGTCTCAGTATTCAATGCCTTCTTTTTTCCCATTTATTTATTGATTTTATTTTGCAGGTGCTGATATTGTGCAGTGGCTTATGAAGAACCTCAGCATTGAGGATCAAGGTAAAGTGAACCATGGCTGGGAATTAACAGACGTTTCAGCTGTACTATTTTTGTGCCATAAAAGAGTATGTACTACTTCACTGCAGAGTGTAAAGAGTAGAATAACAAGGTTGATTTAAATATTTGGTGGGAAGAAGGAGAGCAGATAAGAATCAGCAACATAATTAAATCTAATATCTTACAGCTACAGCGCACAGAAAGCACTTTGTAGGAGTCCTAGCGTGTCTGTGAAATTGTTGCTACCTAAGAAAGCCTGATGTATTCTAAGGCTGTTCCCAGACTCAGAAAGAAATTTGGTAGATATGTGACTAAATGGGCGAATGTAGTGACAGGACTCCCTGGTGTGGAGAAGGATAGCCGCAACTGACAGTACACGGTGGCCAAGGATGATACAGACACCAGTATGGGATCAGATGGTGATTTATCGTGGCAGCTAGGTAAATGGATAATGAGCCATAAACTGTGATCGGTGTTTGGGCACAGTCCAAATAGTTCACACTTCAGATAAACCAAAATCAAAATCACCTTTCAAATGGTTGAGAGCTATGGGGATAAAAAGGCCTTGTTCAGGCCCAGAAGTTTCTTTTGCTTTCCTGTAAAGACAAAAAAAAAATAAAAATCAACATTTCATTTTGCAGTCTGCTTCTGCTGTCACTATGTAGGATAGGAGTAGAGGCCACATCGACTCACTCAGGGCAATTTTCTACACACATTTCTTCTTGTGAGTCCAGTCAAGTCCAAACCTGAATTTCAGCTGCAGACCATGGATTTATTATCTGCCTGGGCACATGTGATAATCTAATGTGTATTTTGCAAGTCTGAGACAGTAGATGCAGCTTTTGACAGCTGAGATCTGTTGAAAGTATGTGCAAATCATAAACTCATAGAATGGTTTGGGTTGGAAGGGATCTTTAAGATCATGTGTTCCAACCCCCCCTGCTAGAAACAGGGACACCTCCGTCTAGACCAGGTTGCACAAAGCCCCATCCAGCCTGGCCTTGAAAGCCTCCAGAGAGGAGACACGCACGTTTTCACTGGGCAATCTGTTCCAGTGTCTCACTACCCTCACAGTAAAGAATTTCTTCCTGATATCTAGTCAAAATCTATCCTTTTCCAGTTTAAAGCCATTTCCCCTAGTCCTGTTGCTACATGCCCCTATAAAATGTCCCTCCCTAGCTGCTGTAGTGGTGAAGGCTGCATCTAGGGACTTTCATCTATATTTTAAGGCTGCTTTCTGCTTTGCATGATTTCATTGAAAGGTGTATGGATGAAGTGTGATTGAAACATGGCTTATGCATGTGAGGTCATGCTGTGACTCATCCATGGCCCTGCTGCTGAAAGCAGAGGGTTGTGCAGGGCGTATCATCCTGACATCTCCTCTTTTTTCTCTCTTTTTCTACTGTTTAACAGGGGAAGCAATACACTTGGGAAGTCTTATTGCTGCACAGGGTTATGTGTTTCCAATCTCAGACCATGTCCTTACCCTGAAAGATGATGGGACGTTCTATCGCTTTCAGGTTGGTGAGCCCTCTGCCTTGCTTGTGTGTCCCTTTCTGCTGTTCTCTATTAGCACAAAATTGAGTATCCACTCTCCTGTCCGAAGTGGACCAGAGCAAACTTTGGAATCAGACATTTGAGCTCCGGCGCAGTGGAAAGTTCATACTTCTAATCTGCTTCTGGTTACAGGTTGGTGTAGGAGGGGGCTTGCTTCAGCCTTTGGCTCTGTTACAAAGAATGCCTAACCTTGGCAGCTATTTAAGCTGGGACACTTCTATCCCTCGTTGTCTCTGTGCCTCCAGATATGTTCAGTTTTTAAAGCATCCGGTGCTTGAGTTCAGTGTCCTTTTCAAAACTTGCTGCTATCAAACTCCTAGATAACTGGTGTGAGTGCTGCAATAACTCCTTTTAGACAGATTGTGTAACTTTAAAAGAAGCAGTAAGTTCAAAACTATTGTCCTGTTGTTTAATCTTGCTGGTTAAATTTGTATTTTTCTGTTAATTGATCTCTGTCAGCTTCCTTATCTTTCCTGTGACCTCTCTTCTATTCACCGCACCATTTTTCCCTTTCCATTTGTTTTTTCTTTTTTAGTTTTTATTTGAAAAGCATGTTCTCATCTTTGCATCTGCTGCTGCTGCTGATGCTCACAGTCCCATTCCTAATGTGGTATTGTTATCACACGAGACCAATGGCACAGGGAACAGGGAAAAAAACAACAACAGCAACAACAACAAAAAATGAACAGGGAGATCACAGACCTAAGCGTATCTCTGCCCACCTTCTGATTACCTGGCTCACTCAGGCTATTTTTCATGACAGTTCTCTTGCTTTTTACTGAGTCCTACTATTCTGGTTGTACAAGGCTTGGCAGAAGCAGGGGCAATGCTGATTGCCTGTTTAATTGTGTTTTTGTGATACCATAGGAAGTTTAATTCTCAAATAATCCAGTGCCAGGTTTCAAAAGCAGAGTATCATTTAATTTCTTATTTTAAGCCTGTGTAAACTACATCATCAAATTGTTTTGACTGCTTATTGACTTTTTTTTCTCTCCCCTTATCTTTTCCTGCAATTGTGTTTACTGTTTGCCTGTTGTCATTTCCTGCAACAATTCTCCTCAGACCTTTTCTGCAAAAATAAGCTGATAGGATCGTTTTTCTTTTCCATTACTCCACTTTCCATTACTTGACACTTTCTACCTTGACATCAGTCCCCTCTTTAAGAGTAGCTCATCATCTTGTGAAGTTCAGGAGATATATATCAGTGCAGTGTATTGAACCAAGTGCTGTTTGATCCCTCTGAGTTTTCTCACTGTACATTGGTGCAGGGAATAGTTTTCGTATGTGTGTAAATGTCCTATGCATTTTTGTGGAATTGCATCACTAATGCAAAACAGTGTTCTGTAATTTGTGTGGTCACAAGGACATTATTTTTCATTCATGTCAAAACTGAGATACAACCAGATGTAGTAATATCTTGTAATTAATTATAGCAACTGCAATATGCAGACTTGGATAGAAAACCAAACCAGAAAGCTTAGCAGGACTTCTGCTTTCAGAATGACCTTAATCAGCTGAGTTTTGAGCTCTTATGTCTGATTGATTTTGAAGTGAATTGTTTTGTTGGCTATCAATCAAACTGGAAGCCACTCCAAAAATAGCAAGTTGGCCTGTGGCGTATATAAAAGGCCTCAAAGATTTTCTCATTGTCCTATGTAAATAAGTAAGTAAATAAATCTGGGTGCCTGGGAATTCCTGGGGAAAGAGGAAGTTCTGATGATAGAGAGTAAGGAGTCTGTATTCAGATGAGAAGGAAGGAGTGTCTAAAATGCCATCAGGGTAGATGTCTTCAATCAGAACTGCAATGTTTCTACCTGCAGTGAGGAATGTTAGAGAGGATACCTTTCTGAAAAAGCATCGTCAATTTTACTGAGAACTGTAGCATTGTTTCCTTCCCCTGTGAATAGAGACTGGGTTGTAGATGTGTAATTCTTTTTGTATTTAACAATTTTTCTGCATCTGATTTGCTTTTCATCTCTTAAATTATGAAAATGCTTATGTTGTTTCTTAGGCACCATACTTTTGGCCTTCAAACTGCTGGGAGCCAGAAAACACAGATTATGGTGAGAGCATAATTATTTCATTGCAGAAAGCTAGTACAGAAAGTTTGTGATGGAAGAAATTGTCCTTCAGCTGACAAGTTCAGCAGGGCCAGGATTTCACATACTGTTGCCTTCATTCTCCAGTAGCTCTGTTCGTTTCAGCAGGATTTATGGCAAGCAGAATATTGCACTGTGGGAATCTTAAATAATATCAGTATGGCTTTTGTAGGAGAGCATGCTTTGATCTGTAGCTGAATTTGATATGTTGATCAATAAAAAGTTACCTCATTTGGGCACTTGTCTGGCTGATCAATACATCAGTATATAACTGATGGCATCCCGTAGCTAAGCTTCTGTGGTGCATGACATCAGACTTTTTTTTTTTTTTAATTTAAGATTACCAGCTTCTAGCTGGTAAAAAGAGAAAACTGAGTGTGCTTTATGAGCTAATAAACTGTAACATGGGGTATTAGATGTGTGAATGCCTGCAGACAGTGATAATACATAAAGAAAATATGTCAGTATTGTTATCTTTAGCTGTCTCCGTGCAATATTGCTGTCTCTTCCAGAACTACTCTTCTTTCACAGCTGAATGATAAAATCAATTGATGCATCCTGGTGTGGCACTCAAACAGGAAGTGAATCCATGTGTGTGCCCATAAAGCAGGAGCTTCTGGAAATGCTTCTTTTGAAATACCTCATAATCTAAGATCAGTTTATAACTCCTCCCTGAATAATCATTTTTTTCTTTCCCAAGTAATAATTATTCATCATTCCGGATTCTGAGAGTCGTTTGACAGGATGGGAAAGTAACTTGCAATGCTGTCTGTCGTGTGATAGTTCATTTGCAGTCTTCCACTGCAGGGAAGCTAATGCAGACTTATATGTTTATCCCAGTGAGGGGACTGCTTAGGACAAAATGCTGTTCATTGTTTGTAAAATGGCTTCCAGATTTTACAAACAGTCACCATATATGTGTCTGAACCATACCAAATGTATTTTTTGTAAATATCAGAGTAACAGCCTGAAGAGGGAGGTTGTGTTTCTGCCTATGGTGTTTGTTCAATAACTGGGTTCCACTGTCTGGCTGTTGTGCAGCAAAGGCATTGGGTGGAACAGTACACCTCAAATCAAGCCCCACATGAGCCAACCCACAGCTGGATGAGCTGCGACTGCATTAGCTCTGAACCCTGTAGTGACAGATTTTCATCTATCCCAGAAATCTCTAACATATGCTTATAATCAGCCTCTGCATATCAGGGGTCTGTGCAGATGGAGTCTTCCCAGGAGTTAATCCCAAATTAGCAGTAGACCCAAATAAAACTGAAATCCCAGCAGCTCTTCATACTTTTGTTATTTGCACAGAACTGCTCACAGGACAGCAATGAACTTGCTAATGGCAGGTCACTGCCTTGTGTGGAGAAGTACTGCAAGACTCTCAGTTTATTTGGTATTATTATTAGTCTTCCAGGTAAAGCTGCTTTTGAGAAGTATAGAAACAAATATATTTGACCCAATCAGCTCTGGTTATCATGCATAATGTTGGCTTGTTATAAGGATGTTAAAATTACAGGAATGGCATTGAGGAAAATAACACAAATATCACTGTTTTTTGTCGTATTTTACATAGATGATGAGGTTCCCAATGAAAAACATTCATGGAAGTGCCAGAAAATCGTATTTATGTGCAAATCAAAATCCCATGGTTTTCAAAGAAAACCCAAACATTTCTGAAAAATGTTCTTTTCTATCGAGGATGCTTTGCCTTCTGCCCCATGCCAGTTTGGTGCACTGTTGGCTAATCTTTACCTGGCCCTGCAGTACAAAAAGAAGGCAAAAGGCAGGGAAATCTATGCAATTCACTCCAGGATTTCATCACGAAATGAGAGAATTGGATCTTTTTTATGCATCATGTCTGACTGTATACCCCGGGTGTGCATATTTTGTTTCAGCCTTCAGCGGAAATGGGCTGTGCTGACAGTCCAGCTGAGCCAATCCCAGAAGGTAGCCTGGAACTGGTTAGGTACCCTCTGAATCCCAGCTCGCACCAATTTCTGCAGTGTTTGTGTATGGTGAAATGGGTGAGAGTTTTTCTCAGTTGTTTGAAATGTACAAAATAAGTGGATGGAGCAAATAAAAACTTGCTCAAGTTATACTTCTATGATCCAGCCTGTATTTCTAAAATATCTTATCATTTCAATATCTTGATTTATTTTTTCTTAATTATTCTTTAAGAGACAAGGAGATGCAGAGATATACAAGGCTGCTCGCTTTTGAAGGAATTTTTTCCAAAGTGCTGAGGGGAACAGGTTGCTAATGCTAAATCTTTTACCAGCACCAGAAGTAATTGTGTCTTTCTCAGACATCTTGTTAGGACCAGGCATCAACTCTCAGCACTTTTAAATGAGATGTCCCAGATGTTTAAGGCCTCTCTGATTGCTAGCACATAATGTCAGCTGGGTATTCAGCCCTTTCATTCCTTGGCTTATGTTGCCTTCAGATGAGAAGATTGTGGAGGTTTGTGTTTTTTTCAAGATCTTGTACTAATAATCTGTCTGTAATTGTTTTCTGTTCTGTTTCTCCCTTTAGCCATCTATCTTTGCAAACGGACCATGCAGAACAAAGCTAGGCTGGAGCTGGCCGATTATGAAGCCGTAGGTACACTCCTGCTAAAGTTTAGTGTGTGGGGGCATAGGGGAAGGCTTTGTTTGCCAGCTGAATGCTGCCATTTAATGCCTTGGGGTCAGCCTTTACTGTGTGTCTTTTTTTAGCTGTCAGAATTTGTTGAAGGTTGATCTGGAAAAAACATCAGGCTCACGAATGAGGAATGTCCTCAGCTCTGCAGCCTCTCCAGTTAAAGCATCAGCACCAAGAGGCAAATCACATAGAAGTTTACATTGGTTTCCTCTTTCCAGTTAACACTTCCTGGTTTATATAGCAGATATGAAGCTGCAGAAATCATGGATGATGACCCATGGCATATAGTTACATACTATACTTACAATATAGTTACATACTGTAAAGGAAAGTTTTCAGTTATGAAGCTTGGACTGTGTATTCAGTATGCTATCACACTTATTCAGGAAGTGTTTTCTCTCATGAAATTATTATTAATAAAAAATATCTCCAAACTCAGCTTCTGAGAGTGCAGAGTTTGGGTCAGTATGGAGGGGAGGATGGAGGCAGGAATGTCAGTGTTGAAATGAGTTTCTTTGAATGCTAGCAGTGTATATCAGTCTGACGAGCTGAACTTTGCTTTCTGTCTTTCTTCTCATTTACTGGTTCAGCAGCATGACTGTTGAATGTCCAATGTGGATTTTTTCAGTGAAGTGTTTTTCACAAAAATGGCCATAGTGGACTTGTGTGTTCATGTTTATTATTGAACACATCTATATTGTGTATATGATAGGGTTTTCTATTCTTTTTTTCCTAGAACACATTTTCTCCTTCTTCTTTTCCTTCTACTATATTTCCTTCTACTATATATCTATGTGTCTTTTGTACACGTAGATATGCATATACACCATTTGGTTCTTTCAGCAGAGGGCATACAAAAATTGCCACTTGTCTAATCCACCCTTGTCCCACGAGTTCTAATTGTGAAGTACAGACATGAAGGAAGGAATAAAGTAATCCATATGCATTTATACGACATTTTACTGAATTTTCACTTCTGCATACTTTTTGTTTCATTATTAAAACCATTAAAATTGGTCACAGCCTACCAATTAACTGTAAGTACTCTAAATATCTATGATAAAACAACAAAAGACGGTTCTGCAGCACACACTCCCACACATGCCATGAGGTTATGGCTTAGTAATTTTGCACACAGTTGTCCACTGAGAGTAGCAACGCACCAATGATGGCAAATAATTAGATCTTGGCAGTCTCTCATTCTTCTTGTGAATATTGCGTTGCACGATTAGAGGTCTCTTCTTCATTCATACTTTGCTCCCTTAATTAAAGACAATCAGGTAAGAATGGCACTGACTTTTCCTAGTCTTTATGAGAGCTGAAGCAGACCCAGCACTGGAGGTGTAAGTTGAGCACACATGAGAGAAGCAGGTTTAGGGGAGTGGGAAGGAGTCCTGTACATTCAGTACCAACTTTTGTAGATGTAGCATGAGGACATTTCTCTGCAGGCACCAGCACCGCCTTGGAGTTTCCAAAGAGAATCTCTACAAAGCATCACAGGGGACATTTCATTTGAGGTTCTGCTTGCATCATTCACAAGCAACTCCCAATTTCTGCTGGTAAAGCAGAGCTCTTCATTGTATGATTGAGCTTGCATGATTGGATTTAACTTTAATTTATAACTGAACAAACATAAGCATGATTCAAAGAATGTTTCAATTGGTGATATTTAATTGGCTTCATCATATTTACTCCAGAGGGCACATATGAACATAATTTAAAATAAAAAAATAAATCAAAGCCACAAAAAAATTCTTTTTGCAGATATTACAAGTGGTTCACAGTAAAGGAAATCATCACAGCTTGGCACAGCTGTAAATCATTTGCTTAACTGTTTTCCTCCATGTAGAATACTGAAATTCTTAAGTAGACTTGGTGGTAACTGAGCCAAGCTTTGTCTTGTGTTATACAAGAGCTTGAAGTAAAAAGTAGGGAGACTTCTAGCACTGAAATGCATGCACTTAAGCATTTTCTTAAATGGAATCAATGTAAAAAGAACAACAGTAGAACTAATATTGTTCATTTTCAAAGAAAATTTGTAACACTTGAACCAGCTGTAATGGGTCAGGTTAGTGGTCTCATAGACCACTAGTCTTCAAGTGGTTGTGGATGTGACTTCATAGAATCATAGAAGGTGCTTTTTGAGCCTCAGATTCTGGCCGTGTCAGTGAGCTTGACCTCGGTCTGTGAGGAACTTACACCCATCTCCAAATGCTCAGATCCTGATGCTCTCTGCAATAGACCTGAACTAGAATTCTTCAGATGCAGGAAAAAGGCTGCATCTGGATCTGGTCTCTCAGTGAGCTATTTTCATTGTTCAGACAAACAAGCTATTTCCTTTTGTGAATCATTCTGGCAATTCCCAGACTTGAGTGCGGTGCAGCTGTGCAGTGCTCTCAGGGCTGAACAGAGCAGGGGATGCTCAGGCTTTACACCTTAGCAAAAGGAACCAGTGTGGGGAGGAAAAGGAAGTAGCGAAGAGAGGGAATCATGCAGGTGGCAGCCATCTGCTATCAGAAATGGAAATTGTCAGCTTTGCAGAGCTTCTCAGTATTATCTTTTGGGAACAAGACCATCACCATTTTACTAAGAGATCTCGGGCTGTCTTCATCACACTCTATTACTTCTCCTGACAGGGTCCTCTTGGCTGCAGCCTGAAAAGATGTGTCATGACCTTGCTTTGTCTGTGGTATAAATCACCTGAAACCAGCACTGATTTCCATGTCTTGAGTTCTCCAGCTTAGAAAAAAAAAAAAAAAGAAGGGGAAATAAAATTAACTCCCAACGTACTAAATGCTCTCAAACAATTGTTGTAATTACTAGAATTAATTGTTCTTAACTATTTTCATCTTTTGTCAGGAAAACTTAGCAAGACTTCAGAGAGCGTTTGCAAGGAAATGGGAATTCATCTTCATGCAAGCTGAGGCGCAAGTGAAGTGAGTAATTCTGGAGCAGTGAACTGCCCCAGTATCTAGGGCTGCACAGGGAGGGGGACTCCGAGAGTTTCTCTCTTAAAGTCTTCACTGCAGCTAAGCTCAGATGGAACTGGTAAATCATCAGCAGACTGGAAACAATAGAGAGCCAGTTGCTAAGGTTTGTGCCAGAATCTGAAAGACGTGTTTAAATGTCTCTGTGTAGAAATGCCCATCAGGAGTTCCTGAGCCTGAATTTTCCATGCAAGATTGGGCGATTCACTTGCACATTCTGCTTCTGCTGTTGGTAGTATTTTTATTTCCCATAAATGGAAAGAACGAAATTTTGATATCGGTCTCTATAACTCGATGCTTGTAAAGTATTTTTAAAATACTGTTATTTAGAAGTGCTTATAAAGGTGCTATTTACAACAGACTGTGTTTTTCTCATTTATGGCAATCCCCAGTCAACTCAGCTGTACCTCTATTTTCTGCACTCCAGTTTATGCTGGATTAACAGTGTGGAGGATTGGGTACCACTTATATGAAACTTACTCCAACTAAATACTGTTGGGTTTTTTTTTTTTTTTTCTGTCTTCTACTCACAGTTGAAATGCTCATTCTTGTTCACATCTTTCCAAAAACAGTTTGATGTTTTTAGCATGTTGTCATTATTGCTGCAAAATGAGCGTTGTCCAGGGTTTGTAGACTAGTGTACCTAACAGCCCGTGTGCCCATTTTGTGCACGTAATCATCTCCTGTAAAACTGGAAGGCTGATGAAGGTGATGTATAAGAATACAGGGTACTAACGGGCTGTATTAATGGAAAGAATGTGCACTTTTAGCATCAGATGCTAAAAAGTTAAGGGACACTTTTACTTGAGGGGGTGGCTGAGGCATTGGTCTCTATCTTTGATTAACTCGTTGGAATTTTGATTAATTGTAATTATGCACTATTTAAGTATGTGGTAATTATCCTCAAAATAACAAGGCAATTAAGGGATTTTTTTTCTGAAGAGAATACCAGTGTTCTGCTTAGAAGAAAAAATTGGAAGTTACACTAGCAGTTGTACTTTCATTTACTTAAAGGTTTGTTGCCAAAAGGGAAAAAATCTCAGTCAAAACAAAATTCTGCATTCCATTTACAGCATAAATTATTTCCTAAGAAAGAAATCTTAATTTCAGATTTTTTACAGGGTCAGCACTGCATACTCATCTTTTCATGGAGAAAAAAATGGACTAGAATTCACAATGCAGTGCTTGGCGGTGTGTTAACTAAAACAGAGAACAAAGCAAAACATCTAAAAAGCATTTCTCCTGGTTTTGCGTTCTGTGTTTGCTTCTCATCTTGGTACAGTGAAGTGGTGTCTGGTGGCTGCTCATGCTGAGCTGGTTTCTTTTATCTCAGCCAGCTCCAAAATGCACTGGACTCCAGGATTTTGTGGGGAGGGAAGGGGTGTTCAGGTGCGTCAGCCTCAGTCCCCAATTTCCTTGGTACACTTCTAGCACAGACTCAGCTGAGAATCACTGCCTCTCCTAAAGAAAGACAAGAGAAGTGAGAACCTGATTGTCAGAAGCTGTAGCTTGCTTGTGCTTTCTCTCACTGCTGTCATTATCCTAGGTGGCAGCAGTGCAAGAAGTCAGCACGGGGATGCTGTCAGCCTCTCAAGCCTGGTCTGGAGGCAAGGGTGTCATCTGGGTTTACGCAGGGTTCCTCCTCTCTGGGTGTCATCTGTCTTTATGCAGGCAGGTCCTACAAGCTGATGGTGACTGTGCTGTGCTCACGTGTAGAGCTGAGCATCAGACATGAATTGCTAGATGCTGCTGAGAGGTACAGGTACAGCTGCTTTGAACAACCTCCAGTGGCCTGTGATGTGTATGCTTTCAGTGAATCAATTTACTGGCTACATGATGGCTGAAATTAGTGACTTACACCCATGCCAACCCCATCACATATCTCCAGATGAGTGCTGGCTTGCACAACACTGTCAGTGAGCTGGGCCCTGTCACTCACGCTGTCACCCCACACTGCCAGCACCAGGGCAGATGGAGCCGCTCTGTTGGAATCTCCAGGCACAGCGACCACAAGTGTTGCCTGTGCTGTCACTGCTCAGGGGCCTTGGGCAGCTGCCTCACAGGAGTCTGTGATCATAGCAGTGAGGTCTCTGGGTGCAGCAGGACCTTCTGAGGTGGCCCTTCAGCCTGCAGGAGAGAGATGCCCAGAGATACAGGCCAGATGATGCTGACGGAGCCAAAGCTAAATGGTTTGGGAAGAGAGCATCAGGAAAGGAAGCTGTTCTCACCAGGTAGAAAACAAACAAACAAACATATGTTAAGATAAATTTTCCATCTTAATAGGAAGAGTCCTCTTGACACACATTGCAGTAAAAATCCATGATGTTTTGCTCATGATGTATGGACTTGGAAGTCAGAGTGTAACATTTCTATACCCAAAAAAAAATAGAGAGAGAGAGAGAGAGAGATTTCTGAACATTTTTGTCACTGAGTTAAAACTCTAGCTAGAAAATATAACAAGGAAAAAATAGTTGTGTGGTAACTTGTGTGTTTATGCACACAAGTTTTTTTTTTTGTTTTGTTTTGTTTTGTTTTTCAGAATTGACAGGAAAAAGGACAAAACAGAAAGGAAAATTTTGGACAGCCAGGAGAGAGCATTCTGGGATGTGCACAGGCCTGTGGTAAAGCCTTTCTTAAATGATCAGTTTTAATTCATTTAACACTGTGCCGTGAATTGCACAGTGATATTGTCGTTAAGGTCACTGTATGGATTTTCCTCACAATTTAGAACAGGCTTCTACAAGAGTATCTCAGATATTATTGGTTTGTGCATGCTTGGAACTGTTGACTCAGAAATATATTATAAATATCAAGTATTGAAGATATTTTTTTGTGTGGGTGGAAGAAAAGCAGTTTGTCACAGACTTCCTAGAAAAAGCTCTCCTCTTAGCTGTGGCATTTCTGCTTTGTGCTGAAGTTAGAAGTAAACGGATTTGATGCTGAGATGCCAACTTTGGGTACGTGCACTCTCTTGTTTAGAAAGCATAATCTATGAGTGCAAACATAAGGAAAGAATTTTGGACAAGATCTAAACTCTATTTTAGGTAGGTAAGGAAGCATGCAGACTGTAAGCAGAAGACACTAATGTGATACCCATCTCCTTTAACTGTCTCTTTTCAGCCAGGCTGTGTGAACACCACAGAAATGGACATTAGAAAGTGTCGTCGTATGAAAAACCCACAGAAGGTGAAAAAGGTCAGCGTGAGTTTCTGGTTTTCTTTCATTTTTTTTAATGTCAGTCATTCTTGACACCTAGAGTATATCAGACTTTCCCAATAGAAATCAGAAGATGGGTTTCGCAAATGTCAGTTCTGTTTTGAGAATGTTTTCACTAATTAAATGGTGAATTTACTATTGCAGTTTTAGCAACAGATGTCTACTGTCTCTACATTCCCATAAAAATAAAATCAGTTGGCAAAAACACTTGGGTCACACTTTTCAGAAGTTATTTGGACACAGGTTTTTCAGAGTGCTTTATGTGCCTTAATAATCTCAAAGGCTTGATCATTTGCAGCTTGGATTCTCTTGACTTCCAGCAAGTTCTTACTCTTATGTGTTTTTATTAGTTTTAGAGGTGAAATTAGACTGCTAAATTCCATTGGTAGTTAAATTTCAGCAGAGATATTCACCTGTCTCTTTTGAACATAAAGTGAAAAGCAAAAATATTAAATGACAGAACAGTTGATATTACTTTCAGTGTAAGTCTCTATCCTGAAAACAAATGGCTACAAGTCAATCTTTAGGTTCGCGTGAACTTGAGCGATTGACACCTGGTTAAGCTCTTTCTTTGATATGTAGTTTTATGACAAGAAATTCAAGTGAGTGGAAGAAAATGAAAGAAAAGTGTTGGATTCTATTACATTTTTTCTGCGCTTACTTCGCCACAACAATCATTCACAGCATTCTTCTTACAAATACAAGAGACACAGCCCTCAGAGCTCCTAAAAATGATCAGCTGTATTTTAGTATTTAAGATAAGCTCCTTTTTCAGTAAGTCCTGTGAAGCAGCCCTATAGACTGCAGCAGCACAGAGCGGACACCTCATGTGCAACAGGGGAAGGTCTCAGGTGAGAGTGTTTTGCTGGAAAGCAAGCTGTGCAGGAAGCTCTGAGCACACCGCTGGCATGCCTACAGACATCCCAAATGCAGGCATCTGCAGCACAGTCAGATCTGTCAGTTTTGCTCCCAGCTGAATGATTGTTTACCTGTGTGGGGAAAAAAAATGTAGGAAATTGTTGGCTTATTACCTTACTGTTTTGCATACTGCACTTCTCATTGCATAACAGAGAAAAAGCTCTCATCTATTCTGTTTGTTTGCTGGTTCCTTGCAGTCAGTGTATGGGGTTACAGAGGAATCTCAGCCCCAAAGCCCTGTTCATGTGCCCTCCCAGCCCATACGCAAAGCTACAAAAGAGGATTTCCGGAAACAAGTAAGTGGATGTCTGTGCAGCAGTTCAGTTGTCCTGAGAGCTGGGTGCATCTGGAACAGTCAGGCAGTTGTTTTCTGCTTAAATAAAAAAAAACATTTAACATTGTAGAGATATCAGCAGAAACCACCATTGGTTTAACTATGCTTGATCCTCACTTCCTTTATGTCAAGCAGTAAGTATTTAAAGATGTGTATTAACTGAGCAGTGCAGTTATGGGCAACACTAACCTTCTGATTACTTACTTTGTGGGCCAGTAGGCAGATTAATTTCCATCCACTGAGGATGCCTGAAAAGTGGGCACTGAGAAAGGCTAGAGAAGCTGGCACAGCCAGAACACAGACATGGTGCTTTTGGGGAACTGGAAAAAAAGTTATTTGTAGAATTGCTCTGAGGAATGGCTCTGAGGAATTGACCTGAGGAAATGTCTGAATCATGGGTTCTTGCCCCTCCATGGGGAGCTCTGGCTCAAAATTGCTCTCCTGCAAGAAACAGCTCTCACTGAAGTATGGGCAGGAACTGCTGGGTCAGCTTTTTAGTAAAGAAGGCATTAAACATGTTTCTTAGGCAGCTAGTTTTAGACTGATCTTCTGAACTAAGACTGAACACTAAATCTCTTGAGCTTTTTCCACCATAGGCAGTATGGACTGCAGAGTATGTGAAGAACTACTTTATAGCACAGTACAAATGTACTTTGAAACCTTTATTTTCTTGGTTAGAGAAATGAAAGTGTGTATTATAAAATAAGGATCACATTGCACTCTGAGTTGTCTAGGAACCTCAGCTCCAAATATGTCTTTCCTACTTTTAATTATTTCTTCTGAAGCTCCCCCTGGGACTTTGCTACATGAAATGGAGACTCCTGATGGAAGCAGCTAGTAAGCTGCTTCTATTACCTGGGGGAGGGTCCCATTTCTTTCTGAGTTACTTTCAAGCTGTTTGGAATGAGAAATCAATAGTGTGTTGGGATGTGATCAATGCATGCTGTGGAGCTCCTGGATTGTTAATGCCCTTGTCATCTCTCTCCTCAGATAACTTTTCTGAACCTGCAGATAGACAGGCATTGTTTAAAGATGTCCAAAGTAGCAGAAAGGTGAGTGTCCCCAAGTATGTGATTTTTCATTACTTCTTCATCTCAAGTTTAGCATTTCTAGAAATAGCAAGTAGGCAGGGATGCACGAAGGCTCGTTCCATTTCTGAGCAGTGAATTCTTTTCCCTCCTCGTCCAGACATGCTGCTTGTCTGCTGACCACTGACATTTGATATTTGCCCTTCTGCCACTAAGAAAAAGTGAGTGAAAAAGGAGAATGTTGTACTGTAAAAGCAAGAGAAATGTGATCACAATGGAAAGAACCATTGCAGGGCATTCATTTCCTACATCACTAAAGTCTAGTGTTTACTTAAAGAAAAGTCATTCTTCTTTCAGTTGAAAAGCATTCAATTTTTACTTTCTGGATGAACTCTGAGTGCTCCTCTCCTGTTAGACTGACAAATCTCTGTGGAGGGCACTGTGTTTGCATCTTGTTGCATGTGATGTTTGCATTCATGCTGGGATTCATTTGTGCTGGTGTTGTAGGGCCAGTTTCTGCCCTCAGTTATGCATGTGAAACCCTATGGAAAGTACTAGGTTTGTATCTTGACTACTCAAGGCAATGTTATGAAGAGGTGGATTTCTCATAGAGGCAAATCAAGGCACAGTTTCACTGCAGAAAATTTAGTCCATGTAGGAAAGTATGAACAAGTAAAGAACAAGCTCAAATTTAGCTTCCTGAGAGTGACAGCTCCTTTACTCAGATACTTGTAAGCTACTCACGTTTTCAGTGGAATTGCTGTGACAAATGTACGGATCAGCATGCTTTTCTGTGACATCGCTTTCAGAGCAAAGCTGTCTTGAACATGATGGGCATGACAAGGGATGGCTCTTTCTGGAGAAATAACAGGAATTTTTACTTAAACAAATTAAAAAGAGATTTCCCTATGAAATTTTGTGCTTTGCAGTACTTGCTCCTGTAATTAGCGTGTGTACACTAAACTAGGCAAATTAAATGGCAGGAGCTCAACAGAAAGTTCCTACTGGCTCATAATGTTTATCAATTTAAATTAAAGTTTATCCAGTTAAAAAGAAAATATTCAGAGTCTTTCTGAAATCCTTCACACACTATTTTACACCTTTGAAATTAGCACATTCACATTTATGTTTTGGGCTTTCTGGTTCTGTTCTGATAATTTTGTGTTTTACCAAAAATTCTCATTATATACTGAATTTACTTACGGTGACCTTAATATACTGTGACAGTAATAATTTCCAGGCTGGTAATTTACAGACAAGCAGATGTGTTTTGCTTGAGTTTTTTCTGGGTTGGTATTTATTCAATAAGATGGTCTCAATAAAACTCACTGACTGTGAACATCAGGTCCTGTCCACACAGCACACCTGTTGTTCAAGTTATACTGCCATGATAAATATGTCATTGTCAATGCCAGAAGAAAAATCTATTAGTTTTCAGTAGAACTGGACAAAAAACAATTTTCTTGGTCTGGAGGGACTGTGGATGACAGTGCTGCTGGAGAGCCCCAGGCTGTGGTGGGGCTTGGCACAAGGGGTGGCATGGAAGGCCCTGGAGGGGCTCAGCAGTGATAGGGATGGGTGAGAGAGAATGAGTTTGTGTGGCCTAAGTTGACCTGTTGCCTGAAATGAAGCCTGTGTTGCCCTGAAGACTGTGTGTGAAACACTGGATGTGTGATCCAAGAGCAGATGTGCTGAGTAAGGAGGTGCTGTTAGTAGTAGCAAGGCACTTCTCAGGTTGGGCTCTGCTTTTAAGACTGAGGCATCCCTCAGCTGCTCCAGGAACACAGGGAACAGTTTTTCTACTTCCAAATCCTTTTTCCTCTCTTGGGACATGAACACTGTTGGTTTTAGGATCTGGCAAGGACATTTGACAACTCTCTAGTAAAACTGTGAATAAATTGTACCTACTGTTTTTCCTGACCACGTCAGGCGGTGCTGATGCAATCCCAGTACATGTGGCATTACGGAAATGGCTGAGGAAAGCCCGAACACCTTCCTATCAAAAGTAATCTTGGTTCCCTAAATGAAAATGTGTCACAAACCTGTGTTATCCTCTCAACCACCTGAAGTTGCTGTGAAGGCTCAGCAGGGCCACCTGATAGTGAGATAGACAGATTCTCAGTGCAAGCTCTGCCCCCTTCCATGAACTCTTAACCATCACCTCTTCTGCCAGAATGACACAGCATCACCTGAAAAGCCAAAAGCCCAGGTTTACCTTTTGGCAGAAACACTTTCCCTTAGGATTCCCACTGCCTGTAGCCTTGTTTAGACAATGAGGCCATAATTCAGCTCCTGTCATTATACTGAATCAGCAACATGCGTTTAGCAAATCGACCCTTATTTCATCTACTTTTTCCCCTCTGATGCCACCTTATTATATTGTTACAAGCAATTCAAGTTTCACAGCATATACCTCCTGATTTATCCTCTGTGTCGGTTTTTGTTGGCTTTTTATGTTTTATTTTTTTAACCACCCCTCTCTCTCATTGATGTCTCTGGGATTGCTGCTCTCTGAAATTGGACGCTGCTCCCTCCTCCAACCCTTGACCCACAGCAGTCGTGAAATGTAATTAATGAAATGAGATGAGACAGCCCTGAGTGCCCTGAGGGGCAGTGGGAACCTGCTGTGGTTACAAAAGTGTATGATTTTAATGCCTCATGATAAGAGCTAGGACAAACAAAAAGAAGTAATTATTGTAGGGCAGGTCAGGGAAAGTTTCTGCCTTTTGTGACCCATGGTTTCACGGGGTATTTTCCTTCTCCTATCTTTTGAAGGTGTGGAAGACCCAAAGGTAACACTTAGCATGGACAATCACAGTGAAAATAGATTAGTTTTCAGTATGGTGAGACTCAATTAACTTATTTAATTAGTTGGCAGACTGAGGCAGAAAAAGGAAAAAGTGCCCTGGAGTATTTCGAGTATAGACTGGGACAAATTTCTTTTGATATTTTCACTGCCTACCTTTCATAAAATTGCCACCTAGTCCCAACCCCAATGGAATGCCCAATGGAATGCAAGCAGACATGGGCCTTTTCACAGGCAGCTCTTAGGATTTGAGGCTGTGTGCTTTTTCTAGGCTTGAAGCAGACCAGCATAAAAGCCAGGTGCTTATTCAATACCTGTATAGTTTACTTCGTTTTACATTAATGATTATAAACTAACTACACTGAGTACATTGCATTGTCACTGTGCTAACTGATACACTGCCAAAACAAAATTTCCTATATGCTGAAGATCTGATGCTTAGGACTGTGATCCTACAATGACTTAATTGTGTTCTTAGCTACAGTGCATGACAGTATTTTGATGAGTTACTTGCAATGCTTAAAGCAGTGAGTACAAAAGGCCTTGCAAAAAAAAAAAAAAAAAAAAAAAAAAAGGAAGGGGGGAATAGCAGCATGCAACAAATGTGGAGGACATGTGCTTCAGAGTCACGTTGCTGTCTGTGGGAAGTCCTACCATATCAGTTCACTTGCTGCCACATCAGGCTGTCTGTAGGCATCTCCGCAGAACCAACCTTGAGGAAACCTTGAGTGAACTGGTGAGTGTTGCAGAGAAATCCTTGCATGCACCCTTCCAGGAAAAAGGGGCTGTTGTGTGTGAGTACTAAGAACCACTCTGATCCAAACATGGAAAAAAAGCCCTCCAACAAGGGGGGGTGGGAGGGGCAGAGAGAAAACCTATATCTCTGATACATGACTGAGTATTCAGGCTTTGTCTTTATCTTCTTCTTTTTTACTTTTTTTAATATGTCAGTTTAATAGCGTACACAGAGCAGTATGTGGAATATGACCCTTTTATCACTCCTGCTGAGCCTTCTAACCCCTGGATAAGTGATGATGCAGCTTTGTGGGACATTGAAATGAGGTAAGATTTGGCAGTTTTAGGTAATGTTAGAGTTGTCTTGCAATTTTATTGGTTTGCTTTTCCTCTGGCTGTTGGGATAGGAAGTTTCATCTCTGAATCTTCACATGATACACTCACATAACTGAAGTTAAACAGAATGGTATAGTTTATTATTTCTGTGGTTTATACAGCCCTTTCACTTCCATGTGCTTAATTTGCATTACTGTGTAAGTTAGGGTGATTTCATGCCCCTACAGGGCATGCCTGGGCTTGGTTCTTAGAGCCCACTAGTACAAGATACCTCTACAAGATCCTTGTTCCAGCACACCTCCTTTGACCCTTGAGAGCCTGCTCTTAGGTCCTCCCCAAATTGCAGAACCCCGTGCAAGATGCCACTGCTGTACAGGACACGTTGAGTAATAGCAAGATGCTGTCACTCACCATGCCACCTTCATTGCTCACTCAGAGCATCCTTTGGCAGATGGCTGCAAATGCTGTGCAGCTTTTCCTGAAGCAGAGCTGCTGTTATTGTTCAGTGCCAAACAGAACTGGGAGTTCATTTTAGCAAATCTTTGAGAAAAAGAATGGCAAATCTAATACTATCTGTTCTTAAATCATCATGTAAATTTTGAGATGCTGCCAGCTTAAGAGAGCCAGTTCACCATGAATCAATATTCCAGGAAAAGGGCAAGTTATTTCTCTGTGTAAAAACACATGTGATGTGGGATGTGAAAGGTGTTGTCCCCTGCTTCTCTGAAAGTCACAGAAGCTGGTAATTAGTTCCCTGGTCTCTGCCTCTTTTCATATAAAATCAATATTTTGGATTTCTTTTTCAGTCAGTTTCTCTCAATTTCTCCATCCTCCCTAGCAGGGTTACAGATGCAACCCCTGCAAAATACTACTCTGGAGGAGCTCCACCCACACTGTAATCCAGACATCATTACTTCTGGGTCTGTTGAGGTTCCTGGATACCCTTGAAAATATTTCTGTGTCCCCAAGGAATATAATCAACCTAATATCTTGGACTTACTAAGAAATAGAGTAAAAGCTTTGTTTCTGTTATGATTTCAGAGTTACGAAAGTGATTCTCCTGCTGTATTGTTGTGAGATGAGAGAACAAACATCTTTGTATTTTCATTTTATTCTCTATAGCAAGATACCTCCTTGTGTCTGCATCTAGTTGCAACTTGCATGAATAATTAAATGATTCCCAAAAGCTCTGGTAGCCCTTGCGCTGCCTGCAAGGCTGTTTCTTGTGTCAGGAAAGCAGAGCCCCTGTTCAGAGAAACTAATGCCCCTTTCCTTTCTAATGGCAAAGCCAGCTTCTGAGCAGGGTCAGCGCTGTGCAACTCATCCTTCGCGGCACTGGGGAAATGTCTCAGAAAGGCTTCTGTCTTCGACAGCACTTTGGCCTTTTCAGTCTGTGCAGCAGCAAGCAGAGCAGCTTCTAATTTCCAGAATCATCAGGAAATTCCCTGAACTTGGCTGGTGCATAGCTCTGCACCAGCGCAGCTCTCATGTCCCCATGTCCAGTGTGGCTCTCTCAGCAGAGGAGGAGCCAGCCCCAGTGCTCTGTGCCTCGAGTGAGGACATGCCCATCAGTGTTGCTTAGTCTCCATAGCAAGAGGAAATCAAAGTGGGCATTTTATTTACCCCTGTGGCTTATTTGTCTTCAGCACAGATCGCCACTGTCCCCTAAGGCTCCAGGATTAGGAATCACTGTGGACATGACAAGACATAAAGTTTAATAGATACGTACTGTTTACAATGGCTCTACTGTCACAAATGTGAGCAGCTGAGCTATGTTTTAATGGTTGTCTCATAGTATGATGCCATCACACCAGAAGCTTTCAAACACTTTGTGAGCCCAAATTACTCTCTGATGTAGGCTGTCTTGTGGGATCCTCATAATTCCTAGGCAGTGCCTCTCCCCATAGGCATCTCTGCAACATGTCTGGCAATTCAAACAACAGCTTATGTAAGCAGGATTGTATTAAGAAATAATATAGCAGAAAGCTTGTGAGAGAATTTCGGTGCCTCCACAACTCAGTGTCCCAGCTGAGAGTATGACTGTCATGGAGGGGAAGAGAGAGTTGCTTTTACGTCTTGCAAGACTTAAGTACCCAAAAGTCAGAGGCAGTGAAAAATACAAGACCACAAAGCAGTAATCATTTCTTAAAAATCTTGTACTCTTTGCTTCTCAGTCTGAAGGCAGTTCCAGGTTAGCAGCCAGTACTGTGTGGGATATAGAGTGATGCTCTGGAGCTTGCCGATAGCCTACAGAACATTGCTGGCACATTGCTTTCTGCCTTGACATAAAATGAATAGTTCTTTATGCGAAGTGTACAAGAAGTCTCCCTTATTCACTTTCTCTCTCATTTTGCCATATAAGCAGCACCCAAATCGTATTAGCAGCACAATCGTATTAACTATGACCCTGGTCTTTATAGCTCCTTCTTGTGTGTTGTTTGCTATCTTGTATATCTGGAAATTCTTAAGGAAACAGCCACCGTCTCCTTGTCTGATAATTTTTTTCCCTTTGCTGCTTAACAGGAACAGCAGCAGCTGCTGGGACAGCAGGCAGAAATGCACATTCCATCTGTTTTTCCCCTCTCTCTCCAAACAGCAAAGAACCTAGTCAGCAGCGTGTGAAAAGATGGGGCTTCTCCATGGATGAGGTGCTGAAGGACCCAGTAGGACGTGACCAATTCCTTCGTTTCCTGGAATCAGAATTCAGCTCAGAAAACCTCAGGTGAAACCATTTTTCACTTGAACTAAATAAACGGGGCTAATCATACTCTCTTGCATAGGTGAAATGCAGTGCTTGGTCTGTGCTGAACTTCTGAAAACAGCAATTTGAGTAATGCTGAGAATGGCAAGGTCTGGCCTGTAGCACTGCTACAAATACCTGCATTAGAATGATATAAGTAATCCCAGGAGCAGTGTTTAGCAGTCAGTGTTGTCAAGTATAACATTCATAGGCTTGCAAAGTTGAAATTTTGTGATGAGACATGACTTGTAAGTCCCTTAATGATACACAGAATTTGTGCATGTGTTTGTGGCAGGGGTCATGTGGAGAAAATATGGGGTGATGTTCATGTGGCCAGAAGCTGTTGCTTTCACTCAGCAAAACAGGTTTGCATTTGGTACTTCGAATTCTGGTGTCTCTTAACTATTTGAGAGCTTGACTCTCACTATATTAGAGTTCTCTTCTGTGGGTGTTCTAGGTGTATTCTGTCTTCCTTCACTGTGAAGAAGGTGAAACTTGTAGTATGAAACATGATGTAGATATTGATGTAGATACTGTGGCACAATTCTGCTGCTTCAACTACAGCAGGAAAAGGCAGCAGGAGTAAGTTGCCAATTTTGGTGGGCCAGCACTCAGTGGTGTTGGCATCAGGGCAAGCTGATGCCAAAGTCAAAGTCTGAATTGGTGGTATGGTGTCAGTGTGCACTCCTGTGCTCTCTTTGTTGCTATTAGCACAGGAGATGTCCTCTTCCAATAGGCCACAAAGGTATCTGGCAGATGCAGACAAAGTGCTCCCAGTTTTACTGTCAGACTCATACCTGCTCAAATGATGAAGAAATCTGCCACCAGCTGAACGTGCAGTTGGTCTGGTTTTGTGCCTTTGCTGGCTATGACAAGCTTTGGTGACGCTCTCAGTTTATACCAGTTCAGAACTTAATTGCACAGTCTTGAAATTTATGTTTTGTTAAACTTCCTTCACTTCAGTGCATTAGTAAAGCATATGAACAATTGTCGCTTTATTGCTGTCTGCTAGCTTGTGAAATTTCCCAGAAAGTGACTTTAAATGACATTGGAACTGACTGTCATATTTATCGTATTTGCTTGCCCAGGGAGAAATACAAAAAGCATGGCAGTAGCAAAACAGTGAAAAATCAATGTGCTTTTATGTTAGTGATTTTTAAGAACTTGAAAGTTATTTTTAAGATAAATGGGGAAGTGTTGGTAAATTACATAAATGAACTTGACACTGTATTGCTGAACAGGTATATTGCTGAACAGGTACTGAACTTGTATGTGCTTAATGACTGAACTTATGTATGTTGGTGCTCATTTGCAATGAAATTGTAGTGATGAAGTGCAAAATTAATATACTATATTGAAATGCTCTTCAAATGGGTTTCCTGAAATATATTTGGGGTTGCACTAATGAAATCTAGCAGGTTTTACCACTAGTGGGTGTCCCCCAGGTGCATCCTATTCAAACAGATCGTGAAATTTTCATTATTACAAAGCAAGCATTTACCTTTCTCAGTCAATCAGAGGTGCTCCTCCTGCGGATATGCATTCTTGTTGGTTATGAGAAAGCCTGTAGCAATGGGAAGTTGCAAATTAGTGGCTGTGATAGAGAGGTTAAATCCCACATCCTTTCTGGAAGACTCTGGTATCATCATTAGTTAATATTATATCATTACTTTCATTCTTATGGTGTCGTTATCATGCTACTGGCTAATGTGGCATCGTTGTGACCTAATACTGGATCAGTTTGGTAGACCTGCTTGCGGCTGTAAATAATAACCAACAGGACATGAAGGTAGAAGTATTCATAAACAAAGCTGGGACAGGATGGATTGTTAAATGCTAAGAAGCAAAAGGTGGCTCCCTAAGGTTCAGGTGTGGCAGAGAAAGCTCCTGAATCCTCATTAAGTGTATATGGTAGAAAGGAAATCAACTGCTGGATGCTTAAACATGCAAGCAGGATTTAAGTTAATGCTCACCATCAAGTGGAACCTGTCTCACCTAGGCTTGATAGCTTGATAGCACATGCTTTCTTCTGTCATCCAGTACCAAGGCTCCTTTTAGTGTGAGAGAAGAGGAGCTGAAGAGGAGTCAGTGGATCACCAGAGAAGGATTCATTTTAGCTTTAAGTGAAAACAAATCTAAAAGCAACTAAATTACACCATAAAGCTTTCTCATTTTCCAATATCTATATGCCTGAGACGAATCCAGGTGACAGTGTCTGCATGGTAGGCAGCTATGGATAAGTGAGATGCTTCCAGCCCAAACTCTGGGAAGCTGTGAGGAACTTTCTGAGGGTACACCATGTAACCCCTTGGTAGAGAAATTACTTTTGCAGGTGTCTGTTAAAGCCCCTCCTCCTACTAATGGTCTGGAGACACGGGAATTGTCACAGCAGGGATATGTTCTACCTTGGGAGCATCAGGTGAATCTTTGTTGGCAGTAGTCTGGCAGGCCACCATGCTATCCTAAGGACAGATCTGTGAAAGTGACCGCTGGAAAATCTAGAAATTCCTGGTGGTAGAAAGGAACTTCCATTATGTGTGCTCTGACTGTAACCCAGCAGTATAATAAAGGGACTAAATTCTGCCCCTGACCAAAATCCCAGGCTGGATGACAGTGAGGCATTTCCATGTCTTCCTTTAAAAAAAAAAAAAATCAGTGCTGCTGAGGGTCTCAAGAGAGGCACTGCCTGAGACAGAAGCAGATCAGCCTCCATCACCTCCCAGGTCTCCTTCCAACTGTGTTTCTGTGTTCTAATATACTTGCAGGATCATGTCCACCAGTCTCCTGGGCTTGGCTGAGCCCTGTAACTTATTTATTTACTGTCTGTCCATTATTTATGTGAGAGCAGGAAAGCCAGGTAGGTGGGTATTTTTCTCTTTTTTTTATTTTAACTCTTTTTCTTGTTCTCTTCTGTCTCTTTTGCTGTCTTTCATCTACAACTTGTTTTGCCTCCGTTGATTTTAGAAATACTCAAAATATAGCAATGACAAAACTTCAATTTAAAAAAAAAAAAGAGCCCACAGAGAGTTGTATATATTTTTCATGTCCTGCAAATCTCGTGAGACACCTCAAGATAGCAGAGATGTTCATCTAACCAGTAGATTGATTTTTTTCCCCAACTTCAGAGGGCATCAGCTGGAAGGAGACAGCTAGGTGGGAATGTGGGACATGCTAATTTTACCCAATGGGAAAGAAGACTGCACACCTGTTTATGGGTCTAAGTAGGGAACACTTGACACTTTATAGGAATGTGCTGTGGAGCTTGCAGTATAGCAGCATGGGCGTTTTGTGTGCTATTGTGAACACATGTTGCAAATGGATCTGGAAAATAATTTTATCTGCAGAAAGTGTTTCTATCTTACGTGATGCCTAATGGCCAAAACATGTTGCCAGATTTTTTTTTTCCTTTAAATTTCATCAGGAAATGAAATTTTGGGACGTTACAGAAAGCAGACCTATTAAGCAAAAAATACTTAAGCCAGTACTTCTACAAAGCAAAACCATTCACACTAAGTTGTTAACTGTTCTGGAGGCTGTCCCCGAGCCCTGCCTGCAGCCATTCCCAGCAGCCCCAGGTGCCACAGGTGATGCGGGTGCCCTGGCGCTGGTGCCCCAGGCGCAAGGACTGATCCCTGCTGGCCACCAGGCGGCACGGGCGCTCCACAGCCGAGGGAAAGCAGCGTGGCATGAAAAGATTTTCTTCTGCCTTTGCCTGCGAATCACACATACTCATCCTGGAGACCTGAGCCTGGTGGCTGCATCTCTCCGCTCCAGCTGTCACTTGTGAGCAGAGCTGCTTCTTGAGCTCTGTGTAGCTTTATTCACTTCTTTGGCAGGCAGCCGGATGCACACTGGGTGCTGCTTAACCGCAGAGAGTCACATCCTGTCCAAGAGAAGTAAGAGATGGCAGTGTGAGGACCTCTCTGCTCAGAAGTGGGGTGCCCAGCCTTGGGGGGGAGGAGGAGGGAGGACAGAGCAGGGGAGGCAGCAGGGCAGTGGGCGTGTTGTTCCCATTCCTGCTGCTCAGCACTGGCTAGGAATGCTGCAGCAGTGAAGGAGCAGAGCTGTGCTTGCCCCTAGTGCGTGGCCTCGCTGAGCCACCAGTCCCAGCATGTCTCTTTGAGGGCGGCTTTCTGCTGGCCTCAGCCACCCCATGCTTACCGCAGCCATAAAGCTATGCAAGAGTGTGAACACCCCCCACCCCCATCTGTGATGATGTGTGCTTATTTTGTACTTTCACTTACCCTCCCAGCTGTGCTGTTAAATTGATGGTTTTATCTTGTTGAAAGGAAATGAGAGCAAGGCTGTCTGGTGAAAGATGCAAGGTGGGCTGTGAGGCAAGAAGAGAGGAACATGGTCATGTTTCAAACCAAGAGTCACTCCAGAACTTTGCTGCCAACCAGGGGTGTCACATCCTGCCCTGGGATGATGTTACAGCACCATCTTCATGCTGACAGTCTCTCCTCTAATCATCTGTATTTTGTGTCTGATTCAATTTTGAAATTCATTTTTGTGTTGCACCATATCTCAGGAGCAGCCCCAGGGCTTCCCAGCAGCGTTTTTGCTGAGGGCATCTGCAAGCACCCCATAGGGGCAGAGCAGGCATCTGGAGCTCCAGGAGCTCCCTGTGCCATGAGGAGTCTGCATGGGATAAAGCACCATTACAGGATATCTCCCACGAGTGACAGCAAGTTAATTACATGCTGGATGAGGCTAGAATGCTTTATGTCTCTGACACTAGTTTAGGACACCGTATTATCAGCCTTCTCCAGATCTAACATTCTGTTTTGTAAAGGGCAGAGAACCTGCAATCAGGGCTGCCTCCCCCCCCACTGTAAGCAGTTCTGTGCTGCTCCTGCTCTCCTTGGGACGCTGCTGGGGACAACATGGGTGGACATTTCCTTCCTGCCCCACACAAAGTGACTGCCATGGGTCAGCTCCTGGGGGAAGGAGGAGGGAATGCAGGATCTCCTACTGGCTGTTCATAGGCCTGGGACCAGCTTGTGCTCCAGCATTTGCAGGACTGACTCAGGGAGTGTGTTTGCTCAAGAGCTATAAAATTCAAGGTAGCCTTTGTGTGTCTGCACCCTTCCTGAGCAGAAGGCTCTGCTGCTGCCTTATAAGTGTTCTAGAAATGCCATATGAAGCCCAACTTATGCACTGAATTAAGGATGGGTTTCTCATAGCAGATAATTTGCCTGGGAGTCATGGCTGTGGGGCTGGGTACCTCTCTTTGATGTTCTGTGACTTTCAGATATGAGCTCAAATGAACTACTTTGAAATTTCCACCAAGGCAAAAACCCCCTTTGCCTTGAAGAGGCCATTCTGCCTTGGGCATGAATTTGCAGTTGCTTGCAGTAGGAAGAGCTTGTTCTTGTTAGCATCAGGTTGGTTTGGTTGGGTGGTTTTCAGACTGAGCCAAATGATTATTAGAATGGATGGTGCTCCTGTGCTGGCAAACTGTCACTTCACACTGTGCCTGCTCCCAGCCCAGCTCCCAGGTGCTCAGGACAGAACATTTCCTGTCTAGGCAAGTATTCATCTTAAAATGTCCCAGCTACTCTGGGTTGATTAGCATCTTTCTTCTTCATGCCTTTTCTGCACTTGCAAGTTACCATCACGTTTGCAATTAAAAATTTTCAATTATTTTTTCCCAAACAGGCCCATTTCCTCTACTGCAAGTATGGGACAAGGCTAAATGGATTGGCAGCCTCCTTTGATGATGATCCCCTCTTGTTTCTGTGGCAGCACCAGGAAACCCTGCTGATAGCTAGCCCAGGGGCCAAAGCAGCGCAGGAGTCAAAGAGACTGCTGGCTTCTCCCTCCTCCCTTGCTGCCCGCAGGGTTTTGCTTTAGAATAGACTGCCTCATCTTCCTCCCAACATGAGGGAGCTTTTGCTTTAGTGCTAATAGGCAAGGCACCAATTAATAATTTGAGATGGGAAATGAGTCTTTCAGATAAAGTTCAATTCATTTATTTGGTAGTCTTCCATAATTAAAAGCGAGGGACACATGATTTTCAGTATTGTGCAAGCTCTTTCAGCTGCCCTGAACAAGCACTGACCTTGGCTCTCCCTGCAGAGCACAATGGCATGGGCATAACTGGGTTCTGTATTCATCCCTTCTCATGGCATCTGTCTGAATAATGGTCAGTTTACAAGTCTCAAAAATAAAAAGAAAAAAAGCAGACTTTTCTAAATGCCGGTGCCACAACTTAACCGTGGAAATGATATGAATATTAAGTTTGTTGTTCTGCATTTTGCATCTTCTACAGACAACAGATCCTGCAGGCAGAAATTACCAGCAGATTGCAGCGGGTGGTGGAAAGCAGTTCATGTTCCTCTTCCAGCTGCATGGGCTCTTGAGGTTTCCTGCTTGCTTGCCTAATGTCACACGTCTGCTGAGATGGTTTGAATAAGGATGTTTCGCTTCTTAAAGTCACTTTTCTGATCTTAACCACATTGTAATGATTTAGTGTAAAGTATATCACACCTTCCCCCAAAGTCATGCTAAATGGAGAGCCTTCTGCAAATTCAGCTGCCATCTGGGACTCTTCCCAGGCTTATCAACAAAATCTTATCTAAAGATAAAATCTTATCTCCTCTTATCTTAATAAGTCTCTCCCATTTTTATTTTTGCCCACTACAGATTTTGGTTGGCTGTCCAAGATCTCAAAAAACAACCTCTACAGGACGTGACCACCAGAGTGGAGGAAATCTGGCAAGAGTTTCTAGCTCCTGGGGCCCAGAGTGCTATCAACCTGGATTCCCACAGCTATGAGAAAACAAGCCAAAACGTCAAAGACCCAGGGAGATACACATATGAAGATGCACAGGTTTGTTTTTGATTTTATGGAACTGCTGCTAATAAAACTTTCAGTTTTACCATGATATTCTACTATCACATTGTCACTGCTCACTTGTAAGAAAAAGGAGAGAGGCACGGTTGGAAGTGACTTTGAGGGTATCTATTCAAGCTGGGCAAATGATATTTTCTTTGAATCTATCAACTATTACAGGCTAATGCTCCTCTGGGAACAAATGTTCTGAAATTTACAAGTCTGCAAGGCACAGCGAGCTGTAGCCAAGTCTCAGAGAAAGCAAAGATGAAAGATTGCCATAAAGTTCAGTTGGGCTCTCTGTACCCCCTGTCAACAGTCTGTCACATTTTCAGAATGGCTGATATCCTATAAAAATTCTTATTAATACACTTGCTTTATCATTTATTCATTTATAGCTGATTACATCTTCCCAACCAAACCCCAAACACAGCATCTCCTCAAACACAACTAGAAACTTGTCTCGCAGACAGTGCCTTAGGATAACGTTAGGACAGTAAGCAATGCAGTGAGCATAATCCTTCCCTCCTAGGGGCCCTGTATTTATCAGGGAAATTTTACTGATAAACTATATACAGAAAATGCCTTTAGGAAAATAGATAATCTGTGAAAAACTATTGCGAGCTAGGATAAAACAGCATAACCTTCTGAAAAAGTGAAAATGTCATTTTATAAAGGCTAAAAAAGGAGAAAGGAAGAATGAATCTTTTTGCAAATATTAACAGGGACACAATTAAAATATATTCTCCTTAAAATCATTTTTATCAAGAGCGTGTAGTAAAATCAACAACAAATGAAAAGAACCCTTGTTCTTGTATTTTCTTTAAATTGGTGTTCAAGGGCAGTTCTTCAAAATACTCTGCTAACAAAATATTTTCATCTCAGGGGAGATGTTGAGGACCACTTATACAAGGTTAGGCAATGAATTTTTCAAACCAGCATCAAATACTGTATTTTCCTGAATGCAATCCTGCTCCTTAGGGCCCACGTAGAAGGAATGTACGCAAAGTCTTAAGTGAATATCAGACAACATAAATGTTCTTTTTAAATCTGGGAAACAGTGCAGTATAAAGACATTCTAGCTAAAATGTATTTTATTTTGCTTTGCAGTTGTAGTGAACTAGAACTTCTGCAAATTTACATTGCCTGAAAAAAAATAAAAAGATGATGGTAAAATGCTGGCTAAAGAAGATAGGTGAAAAATGGAGGAATTAATTCAATTGATAAGTAGAAGAACAGAGAATAAGATGGATGTTTAGGCAATGAGAATTTAATCAGAAGAAGACACTGAGGATTTAGGTTTGAACCGATCAGTTTACAATGTAATTGCCGTTCAAAGGGTAGTTGATGAAATCAGGCCAGAGCTCTAGCAGTTAGACTGCAATTTTAGCTCCTTGGGTTAATTTTATTTCAGAGAATTTTTATGTTACTGCTGTCCTCAACTCATCTCTTTTGGTTCACTGAAACAGAAATACAAGGCAGAGGTAGGCTTTCAGGCCCAGCTATGGTCATCTTAGAGAAAGAGTCTGCCATAGTAGTGATGGGGAACCCTGGTCACCTTCTTGTGCATCATGGTGGGCTCTGGTAGCTCTGCAAAGGCCAAGCTAGCTGTTTCTGACTGCCTGAACAGATAGCTAAGAAGCAGAGATAAACCAGACATTGCCAGTATGCCTAATGCCCCTTTGGAAGCTGGCACAACATTGGCTGATACTGCCTCACCTGGAGAGGGACCACTCCTGTTCACACCTCCACTTCATGGCAGCCCACATAGGTGCCCCTGAGTCTCTCAGGTACCCTCCTGGTATCTCCGGCCATCAGCATTGCTGTTGCATCGCCTACTACACATTGCCACCTTGGGGACTCTGTTGTCTCACAGACCTGCAGCAGGCAATAGCCCAGCTGCCTTATCTTGGCATGCTGGCACCAGGAGGTTGAGCTCACACACATCCCACATTCCTAGAGATTCAACCAGATGCAAGTAGTCAAAACAGTCCACTGTGGGAGAGGAAATATAAGTGTTGTCCTGTCCTGTGTAGGCTTAGCATGGAAGAAAATAACTTAAATGTCCTTGTGAATAAGGGACAAGAAAATAATTACATTACTGAACGGGACATTCTTTGAATGCCTGCAATGCAGGGACACTAAGACTATGAGGAAAGAAAAGGGTTGGCTGGACTGAGAAAAGGAAATTGCAGCTTCTGAGGTGGAAAATATGACAAAGTGATGTTGCACTTTTGCCCGTGGGCAGACCTGGGAGACTCCCAGAATGTCGATTGTGTATAAAAAGCATTGAAAAGTAAAGCATTGGGAGGGAGAAGGTGCAGCAGAGCCCAGTGCACATCAGGCTAGTGACTGCCTGATAGCCGTGAGTTGATAACAAAGCATCATCTTTTATCAGGTGTTTAACAGTCTACAGGGATGTGGTGCTTTGTGTAACCTTGGCTTCCAGCCCCAGAGAGCTCTCCCAGATGCTGTACAACCATCAAGGCCAACACAGAAGGCAGTAGAGATAAATCTGGTCAGACAACTAGAAGAAAACAGGGAGAAAAAGGGCTCCTGACAAACATGCCTCTCATTTGAAACCTCTGCATCCCAAGGCCATTCAATGTATGAAGACAAATGGTCTCTGCATTCAAAAAAAAAGATACTGAAAATCTTAGCTCTAAGTATCCTCAAAGAGCTCATAATCTAACCTGACTTTAGGTGTGTTTATTACTGATGATAGAACTCACTCGTGCAGCACCTTCTGTTGATTTGGTGCTGGACTCCTCCAGAGGAGAGCCTACCAACAGAGCTGATTATTTTCTGCTCTTAAACAACTGTCCACTGGGTAAAACATTACAATTATCGAACCATTTTCACTTGGGAATGAAGCAGCTTTTAATACATGGGGCACCATAAGGAAAGGTCAGTTCATTTAAACAGCGAACTACTTAGTGGGATCGGTGCTCCCACTGGAGTTATCAGCATCACAGAACAACCCCTTTGGGGCCCTGCAATATGAGGCAGGCACAGCCAGCTTTGGAGAGTAGTCATTGGTCCTTCCAAATGGCCTCTTTTGGCTGATGAAGCTGCTGACAGCCAAACTAATTTGTCTAACATGAGAACTCAAAAGTTGTGAGTATGACAATTATGGCTACTCTGCACAACGCATATTTTTAGCAGTTTTTCCTTCACGTCAAGCATCACCTCCCCTCTCTAGAGTTGTCTTTCTACTCTCAGAAAGTCTTTACCCCCTGCCCCAGTCCCATCAATCCCATAGACCTTGGCATTGTGAGCTAGTACTGTAAGGATGTATTGTGTTGCCCAATATTAATGTTTGCTTGTAGGGGCATTTGTTGGTAAGCTTCAGAGCCAGGCATGCTAGGATAAGGTGAGCCATGTAGTTGTCTTTGCTATTACTTTTCTGCTTGCTTTGTTAATTTTTCTTCTTCTATAAATGAAGTAGAATTTTAGAATGACGTTCCTTTACCTGAATTATTAGCTGTTGTTTTTTCTGTGAAGATGATTCAGGGAAATTCAGTTCTAATCTGGGTTCTGTTAGGGATTTTGACTGTACTATACAGATCCTTAGCTAATTCTTGAGCAGATTAGACCACAGTGCTGAACCCTGTGCTGTTCGAACCAGAAATGTACCTGGCCCAGACTTGGGCCCAGTTCATGCTTTCCTCTGCCGGTGCTGGTAACAGACAGCTGAGCCCTTGCAGGATTTGTCAGTGGTCAGTCCTTAGTTTTCATTCTGGTGCCACCAAGAAGCTGTGAGTGTTGACATAAGGTGATGGGACCGTGCTGAATTAAAAAAAAAAACCTCCGAGTGAGAGAAAGGATCTCTTGGAAATGGAATGTCATTTTCTACCAAGAAGGGAAAATAAGGGGTGACCTTTCTTTTACTGACTTTGTTTTTTCAAGCATGCAGAGGATGTGAAAGCAAGCATATAAAGCAGCATATTCATGGTGCCTATTCACCAAGCATACAGAACTCCTTTTGTAGATGTTGAGCTAAATCACAACACGGAAGGAAAACATGAAAATCATTCGTTTCACACATCTGGATCACCTCTCACGTAAGAACTTGAGGAAAGCTTAGTGTTATTTTCTTTACGTTTCAACTACTCACCCCAGTTATCTGTATGTCTGTCAAGGATAGTAACTTGGGATAGAAAACCAAGCAGTTCTGGTTGGCAGTATGGGCAGTCAGAAGAGGACATGGAGCAGACCCAGGTACCCTGCCTTGAAGGGTGGCTCGAGAGGCCCCTAATGCTCAGCTCACACTATGAGGATTTGAAAGCACTGCTTTGCGGTATGTACAAAACATGTGCGTGCACATACACACACAATGCCCAGTCCTCTTGCAGGCCTTTGGCACCCTGAGGTTGTCTATGAAAAGTAGAAACTTCACAAGAATTTGGTCTTTATTTTCTTCTCCCCTTTTGGCTCTGATTCTGTGGGGCAGAAGGAGAAGATCTTCCCTTGTCATGCTTTCCAGTAGACGCAGCCTTCACCAGAAATCTCACTGTTGCTGAGTATTTGTTACACGTACAAACAAAAATGCAAGTTCCTTCCCTGTGGATTTCCCAGAACAGCTTACATCTAAACTGAATCTAAAACAAAGAGTCCCACAAATGCACCCAGAAGAGCAATTAGATGCTTGCAACAAAAATAGGAAAGTGATCGTGGAGGGTTATGCTGGTGTGTCTGATGCTGCACAAAGCAGGAAATGAAAGACTTGAAGCAGAGGTCAAAGTAAGAGCAGATAGTAAGATAGTAAGTGTTACAACTTTCCTGAGACTTCATCCTAAATGTATGTACATGCTACACATCTGAAAGTACTTTTTTTTTCTTTTTTTTTTTAAATCTTTGGCTTTTAATTTGTGATTTAATAGTCATGTTCTATGACAGAATGTCTGAACAAGCAACTTTTGTCTTTACCAGACATTTGTCTTTACCATCTCCTAACCCTAAAAAATACCTTTGAATGGATGGCATGGGAAAGCCTCTGGCTTGCTTAAAAATTAAATTTAACACTCAGGCTGGTTCTCTGGGACCCCTGTGCCAGCGCTGTGCATCTGGGTTGCAAGAAACAACCATTTCTTGCAAAGCAGGAGCCTTTCCTGCTCGTGTGAAAGTCAGGGCATACTTGACACTATTCTGTTTCTCCCAGGCAGTGACCAAAAAGCTTGCAAATGCATCCCTCTCCTCCTGAGCAGCCAGGACTCCGTAAGTCCACCTCTTGTGGACAGTGGATAAGCAGTCTTAAAGATAAGTCATTTCCACACCTGTCTAACCCACATACTGCAGGAACACTGCAGTCTAATTGTTCTTGGCTTGCTATTTCTTGAAGAGTTCATCTTTCTAATTAAAAATAATAACAATCTGTTGGGAGATTTATCAGCAATGCAGACCACAGCAGGTATGAATGTTGTTCTTGTGCTGTCTGAATTGCATTAATCTGCAAACAGATATAAGTTTTTGGTAAGTATTTGTAGCATGGACTTGAAGAGTTTGAGCTCGGTCACTTAAAGGCTTGCCCAAGGGGACATAGAAGTGCAGCCAAAATGCTTACAAGATCTGGAAGGCAGTTTTTGTATCCAGGATGTATTCCCTGTGTCAGCATCCAAGCAAGATCAGTCCTACTTACCTCAGCATCACCACCTTTACTCAGAAGCTGGATGCTGCTTGCTTCTATATGGCTGCGTCCTGCTGTCACTGTCCCCTAGGGGACATAGATTGCCCCAGTTTAATTTCTGCTGTGGCAAGGATGCTGCATGTTCCTTCCAAGAGTGGAACTCAGCTTTTTGGCAGGATTTTCCCTAGAAAATGAAGAAAGAAAAAGCTACAGGCAGCCTTGCAAAGATCTTGGTTAAAAAGTTGAGTATTGTCTCATGGCTGTACTGCAGCATGTAGAAGAAGCACAAAAAGCCATATTTGTTGCCATGTCTCCTAGGTACTGTACTGTTTGGAGAAGAGATACCAGTCTTCCAAATGTTGCATGAGATTGTCCCCTTCCTCCCAGGCAAAACCTGTTCACTCGGGCTTTTTGCCAGTAGCCAGGATTTGGCCCACATTGTGGGAATCAGCCTCTTAACCATGATCATTGTTTCAAAACCTAAAGCTGCTCACACAGTGTTAGACTCCCAGAAGCCCATTCTGGTCTCCCTGGATAGCCCTTGCTATATTTAGGACTAAATCCTCCTGCAGTACCAAGCTGACCCCTAAACTGCACGGTGCTTGGCAGGGCTCTGCCTTCTGCAGTGCATCTGCCACAGCCCCAGCAGCCCTTCTGTACCTCTGAAGGTATGAGGCAAACCAGTTCTCTCATCCATTTACAGAGGAGCTGGGGTTAAATTAATGTGTTACTTTTATCAATGCACTTTCTCACAAAAGATTTACATTAGGCTTCTAACTTTGTATCTACAGGGCTAAACAAAGGATTTCTGTGTATTACTCAAAATGAGCTCTCATTGCTTACAGTGATTTCTCCTGCTAATGCTCTTTTACGCCGCTGTGCCTGGTGTACTTTCATTTGGGGTCTGAAAAGAGGTTTTATGCTTTTTAGATTAGCAAGGAGGTTAGTCTATGTTATAGTATAATTATTCATCTTTTTTTTCTGAAGTAGTAAAAACAACTTGGTTGAGTGTGAAGAAAATACACCAGATAAACTGTGGGTGTAAATTATTTTGTCACTTAAATAACTTCAGAGAGGCCAAACAGATATTGCTCAAATTTTCCAGAGCAATTCATACTCAGGCCAAGACCCTTAAGTGTCACTTACCAACCTGAAACATTTATTTTCTAAACTATCAATCAGGCAAGCGTAGCACTCTAGCAGCAGCTGGGTGGCAGTGCTGCTGGGCAGCACTGGTTAATGTGGGCTGGTTGATCAAAAAGGCAGCACACTGTCATTGGGAATGACACAGTGCTGTGTGCAGGGACTTGAATGAGCAGGGATTTGGAGACGTGAAAGAGAATTGGGTTGAAAACCCCATGTTTCCCCTCCTCCTTCCCACACTGATGTTACCAGTTGGTGAAGGTCTTTTGCATGCCTCATCTTCACTATGTCTGCCAGCAGATGCTATGGCTTCCTGTGCCCAATTCAAGGTGCAGCAGTTGCTCGTTGCATGCTCAGAATGCATCATCCTGTTTTCTCCTTCCTCTACCCTCTTTGTGCAGTTGGGGACATCCCTTTGGGATGCAGACCCCTGACAGGGCCTCAGCTGGCCTCTGTCATCCCTTCCAGTGAAGGCCACGAGGCGTTCAATAAGGCTTTGCTCTCTCATGCGTGAATCTGCAGAACAGTCTCCCCCAGTGCAAAGGTAGAACATTCGTGATGGTTTGCTGTTGTTTATTTAGTTGTTTTCTCTGCTGCTTTATATTGCTTTGGGGCTTGTGTTCAAATGGATTTGTCTGACATGCTGCACATATCCCTTGAGCTGGCTTCAGGGGCAGCTGCTGCGTTCGCCTGCTTGCAGCATAAAAAGGTGTCTGTAAATGCCTCATTATAATGCCAGGTCTTGGTGGCAGGGTGAAGGGCTGCAAGTGGGATAGCTACAGCAAGCGGCTCCCAACCTGTTTGTGAATAGCAAAGTGGAGCACTGGGGCTCAGGTGACTCTCAACAGCTGTCTGGCTATCCAGTGTCTATATGATGTAAAAACCCAGTATGGGCTACAAGTGTGCTTAGTGGGAAGCCTGGGCTTGAGGCGAGCAAAGAATCAGATATTTCCCCGTCATCCTCCTCACCACCCAAGTGTACAACTGTGCTCAGGCACAAGCAGAGAAAACTTTCCCTCAGCAAGTTAAAGTTTAAGGGCTTGCTGGAATCAAGCTGGTATTCAGAGGTCATGAGAAAATTGTGCTTGGCCTTCACAACTGCAAAACCTGCTTCAGACCTGTCACAAAATATCACAATGGCTAAGAGGTGAGACTAGCAATGGCTGTGTTTAACTACCTACACAGCTATTTTATCACATGCGTATTTCAGAGAAAAGAACCAAGATATTCTGCTGAAAATAAATGTTCTCAACAGATAACAGGCTTCCAGAGGCCTACCAGGTGCTCTGTGCAAGCAAGTTTGCTTTGTTATTTTTCTGTCATTTGGTTTTTTCCCACATACTTCCCAAGGTCCTGCTCGGCTGCTACGCACTCTCCTCGGGGTCGCTGTGCTTTGCCTGTGGGGGAAGAGGGCCCCGGTCACGTTGCAGCATGTTGGTTTGAAGCAAGGGCAGCTTTGAGGTGTTTCTGCTATCTCAGCCACCTCCCACATTCCCGTCTGGATTGCACTTTCTTCTATTTTTTTCCCATTCCCCTTTTGTCAAGAAAATTTACAGAGCTTGTCTTTCATCTCCTTCCAGAGATAGGGCTTGTAAATGGAAACAAGCCAAAAGATGCTGGAGCTTATCAGCATTTATTTCCCTGCACTTCTGCTGAAGCTGAGGTTACATGTAACACCATAGAAGAGGAATTTTCTGTGGTTTACGTGTCTGGTTCCTTTGTTCACTAATTCACAAAAGTGAGAGCCTTTTACCCTTTGAAATTTATTGTTTGTCATGCAATGGTAGTAGCAAGAGGGATGGCGTCTTGGCTCAGGACTGCAGGAGCACAACTGAGGATGGTCAGCAGTAAGCCCACTCTGTTTGCAGGAGTCCTGTGAGGGAATTGTTAAAAATCAGACAAATAGTGAATTTGCTTTGTGTAATCAAGGAGTCAGTAATAATGAGCTCATTCCATTGCAAAAAGCAAGTTTATAAAATGCAAAGTTGTCTTAGTAAAAGGAGAAGAGGGCTTGAATTTATTGCCAGCAGCCTCAGGTATGTCCTGGAGCATGTGTAAGTGTCAGGTGCACCACTGAAGATGCTGGCTGCAGTCTTTGGTGAAGTTATGCTCCCTCTCTACCACGTGTTAAGGAATGAAAGCAGCTGCTCAGTAAATTAGAAAGTGAGAGACCAGCGGGTTGCAGTGATCCCAGGTGAGCTAAAAATCTGTGATGCAAGGGAACAAGCCAATTTGCACATGTTGCACAGGGCAGCTAAATCTGTGCACGCACCTCTGCTAATATGCCCGTTGCTCAGGCTGCCTTAAAAGATTATGCTCAGTTGCTCAACCTCAAGTAGCTTTCAATTTATTTAAGAAATTAGGAGCTGCTAAATGCTAGCTATAAATTCTCCCTAGAAAGTTGCAGATTGCAGAAGGTATAGCAGCAAACAGCTTGGTGACAAAGAATGGACTAGGCTAAGGATCAGAGCAAATGTCCCAGGCACCAGAATTTCCTGTCCTGCAGCTAGGTTTGTTGTGTAACTGAGCTGAATGTGGACTGCAGCCACAGTTCTACAGGAAGCTTTGTGGTGCAGTCTCAGCAGGGAGTTAGCTGCAGCAATGTAAGCTGTCCTGGACTGTTGCAAATTGGAAGGCAGTCTTTGCTGACCTGAGCAGCTGGCTCAGATTTTCTCTAGGTGCTTCAAAAGTGAAGCGCTATAAAATAAATGATCAGTGCATCATTTGTGCCTCCAGTACTTCTTCAAAGCAAGCCCTTTGAATTCTTGCAATTAAGCTGTAAAGTTTGCATCTGAAGCATGTCCCTCCCTTTCCCTATGCCCAGCCTTCTTTCTTCATTAGCATTCAAAGCCTAAGAATTCCCTCTTTGATTGTGTCGCTGGTGAACAGCTGAAAGGTAGCGGGTTTGCTGCTCAGTGATTCCAGGATGTGAAAAGCAGAGAAAATCCTGCACACCAGCTACCTTCCCAGGGTGGCAGTGGGGATGAGTGTGCTGTAGTCCACTTCTTCAGAGAGTGGCCTTAGCTAAGACATCGGCTTGTGGTCTATTTCATTTCAGGGTCAAAGTAATTTTTTCCCCTTTCAGCAGTCAGATATTGAGTTTATACTGTTTTAAGGTCAAATACCTGAAGTCATCTTGACATGAGCAAGACTGATAGTTGTTGCCGGCATGCTGGAGGGATGTATAGCCAGCAGTTTCTGCTCTGCTTTGTTCTTCTTTTATGTGCAAGCAGCTAATGTGATCTGCTTGTGTGGCAATGAAAATTGAACACTGACTTCCAAAAATGTTATCTTTGCCTTTCAGAGCAGATCCTGTTATCTGACCATTTAAGAAACCATTTGGAATCCAAAGGTAGTCAACAATTTAATTAGCTGTCTATCAAAATGTCAACCAAGATGTTCTGTTGCCCACTGCTGTGCCTTCAGCCTTGCGGCCCCTTCCTTCCCAGCTCTGCACTGTTCCCTCCAGCATCCTGCCTTACGGGTGCACTGGGGGATGATCAGAGCAAGAGAGAGGTTCTGAGAGACCCCTCTGACCTGTTGCTGCTGATGGGCTGCAGAGTGCCTGCCCCAGGTACTCATCAGCTGCCCCACAATTATGGGGAAGAAGGAAAAGTCTTCTAGATATACAGTTAGGGTTATTTTTCTCCACTTAATTATGAAGAATGTATTAGTAGGAGATAGAGTCTCCTTCTGAGAATTTAAGAGATAACAGTATGGCTGAACTGGTTGCCATGTGGTTGATTTAAATTAACTCAAGTTAATTTCTATTTCTGTTCCTATTGAATTGTTTCTATTGAGGTGTTTGAGAGTGATTTCATGCTGAAAATCATAATTCATTCCAGAGAAATACAAACTTGCCAGTGACCATAGCCATGACGTGCATTATTTTCCCTGTCCTCAGCTCAGATCATGCATGGATTGTTCTGCCCTGAGTAAAAAGGAGTTTCCCACAGCTGGATGGGAAATCCTTGGCAGTGCCGTAGGTGATCAGCATGGAGTTGTGCCCTCACTTGTTTTTTTCCTGCAGTGAGAAGGGGTCATGCTTGCTAGATGACTGTATACGACCATTTCTATTGCAACATCTTGTGCTGTACTTCAGATAGATAATGCCACACAAGTAAGGGTTTGACAGGTCTGAAAGCAACTGTGGAAATGAAATTAACTGGTAAAAAGTGTTCCACGCCAGGTTGTAGCTCAAAGGGTGCATTTTATTGTGCATCTCAGTAAAAACCAGTGGTAGTTATGCCCCTCTTAGAACTATGCACTGAATAGCACAAGAAAGCTGAATGAGGCAGTTCTCTATACAGACAGGTCATCTCTGATTGGCTGTGATGGTGGAGATAAGGGAATTTTGCTTGGCTCGTTAACACTGTGAAATAAACTCTGTGACTTGTGTCTGGGTTGCTTGTTCTGAAATTTCAACTGCAATGGCTGTAGGGCAGGAGAAAATATTTTGCGTTGTATAAATCAGTGTAGATAAAACTGTTCATTAACTCTGTAAGAACGCTTCCATAGGCAAATTCTAAGATAAATGTCTAGGGTGCCTGTTTTTCTTTTGATTTCCTTTAATGTAATCTCAGTTCTTATTGGGTCAAATTATTTTGATGTGATTTTCTTGATGTTTGGGATAATATCCATTTACAAATCAAAGGAAAATTAGACAATTAGGAGAAGAGCTGACAGAATTAAGGAATTTTCTTCAGTAAGTAAAACTGAGCAAGGCAATGGAAAAGAGTAGGTTCTGCTGCAGTGGAACACTCTTTTGTAAATCTGAAGATGCACATAGGTAGGGGATGTACTCCAAGCAAACTAATACCAGCAGTTTGACTCAATAGGAGTCAAAGAGTCCTGTGGGTGGGACTCATCTGACATAACTTGATACATACAATGCAAATGCGTGCATTTGCCCAATAAATTTAATGAGTAGTCAGTCAGACATAAAGGCTTTTTCAGGATGTGAATACGTTTGTTTGTTCTAGGCATATGTTTAAGTGGAAATGAAATGTGTTCAAGTATAGTTTCTCCTTCATGAACTGTAATGAGGGGGTGGAGTGATAGTGCGAGTATCTATGAGTAGTACAATGAAACCTAATCCATGGGACAAATTCTGGCATTTATTTCTTCTTTCCTGAGACATCTCAGTAGTTTCAGCCTGGCTAGCCACTTGCTCATGATCTGGGGATTTCTGAGAGCTGTAGTCATTATAGAATAACACTGATTACTGAATAATATGTGCCAGCCTTTGGGGTGAGGGCCATCTTTTTGCTTTGTGTTTATGCAGCCCCAAGCACAGCAGGGTCCTGCCCCAGGATGGACCTCCTGTATGCCAGCACAACACACATAATCGATAATAGCAGACTTAATTAGGACTTTGATCAGTCTCTCGTCCTTCTAATTCGCTGTGTTTTAAATCTCTGTGATGTCTAAATGAGGTTTGATAACAATTCTCTGTCTCTCATTTCCTCCTGTCCCGCAGGAGCACATTTACAAGCTGATGAAGAGTGACAGCTATGCGCGCTTCCTCCGTTCAAATGCTTACCAGGACTTATTGCTGGCAAAGAAGAAGGTATCTGTTGGAAAGGACATGCTTGCATCTATTTGCACCTCTTGATTCTCGCCTGCTGCTTGCTGCTAGTGTGAAAATGAAAATATTGTTTCCTTTTTAAAAACATTTTATTTAATAAGAATTTTTGTTTTCTTCACCAGGGGCACAGAGTATGGCATCCGTATGCACAACCTCAACACGTTTTTGGGAAAGTAGGATGGCCCAAGACAAAAAAAAACAAAAACAAAAAACAACACCCAGAAATTTGCTTGTCTTGCACAACAGCCTCCCAAATGCAGTGCAGGCAATTAAAACTGCAATGCCTTTTCTGTAGATGGTGTCTGTATGAGAAGCAGAACTCATCAATCTACTGATTGGTCTTGCAAATTTCACCCATTCTGCTTTTCACCTCCTCAGTCTCACCAGGTGATCTTTCCTTTGGATGCCTTACCTCTAGACTGCCCTGTAGTGATTTCCATTCTCGTTTTCCCTTGCTCTGGCCATAAAAAAGATAGTTCTTTTTTCCTTGGAGACAGGAAATAATTGCAACCCATGCAACAATTAAGGGTTTCAGCCACATTTTTTACAGGTCAGCTGATTTTGAGCTCTTTAGCATTGCTGGCACCCACATGTGCTTTGCCAGCACGGCATGTCTGCCAGGAACCCGCAGTTCAAGGTAATGAAGGAGTGGTTACCTGGTGTGTGGCAGTTCCTGCCCAAATGCCCATCCTTTTCAAGGGGCTGGGAGGTAATCTACAGGTCTCTGCACCAATAGCTGTATTCAGATGCTTCCTGCACCTCCTGACTCCTGTAAGTCTGTGTGTCCATGTGTGTTCGTGTGCATGCATATTAACATTTGTATGTCTCTCTTCTGTTTGACTTCCAGGACCACTCATAAACTGGCTCCTACAGCCTGAGCGTGGGTTTTCTCATTACCATCTTCCCTGTTGTTTTTCTGCTGCATTCTCTGTGTGCTGCCAAATTATGTTGCACTGGCACAATACCATGAAATCCCAGTGGTATTTCTGTCCTGATTGTCACTGTGTATCCTAAAAGCATGCGCAGTGTGACAGAAGGAGACAAACCCCTCTGTCCGCTATGCCTGGGACTGCAGGCAGGTGGCATGGGGCCGGTAATGGAGGGCAGCAGTCAGCCCTTTGTTTCAGAATGTCTGATTTGAGACAGCACTGTGCAGCGTTGCTTATATTTGAAAAGGTTAGATCTTCTTAGAGTTCAGAGGTGGTGGGGAAAGAAGGAAGTGCAATGCAAAGTCCTCTGATAGTATAAAGCATAAAAACCTTTGCCATCCTCTTCTCTATCAGCTTTTGGCATGTCGTCCCCATCCTCCCTCCGCTGAACACATGAGGGTTCATCTGCTTCAAAGCAGAAGGGTTTTCTCCTCCCAGCTGAGCCCATTCAAACCAGAGGCTTTTTTCTGCAGTCCTTGTTTGCTGTCAGATCAAGGCCTGGATGTGTCAGCATGACATCCTCATCCCCCCCGCAAACTGCCGGAGGAGCAGGCCTTGGTGTCATGTTAACACAGCCGTGAAAGTAAGAATCAAGTTTCTGTTAGAAAGAGCTGTGGGTGCACAAGTAAACATAGGTGCAAAAAAGGCAGTGGTATGTAGTTCTGTGTAGATGCATTGCTCACCTGCTTCACACTGTGCAAGATGGGAATTGATGTTACTCCAGAATCTGCCTAGCTCTTAGCAATCATGTTGCATTGTGTTGAGCGAGTGAGCATTTCCAAGGCAGCACAGGTACACAAATGCTGACAGAAAGAACATGAAGTTTCTGTGCATTGAGCTGCACGGTAAGAGCGTCAGTGCTTTTGGTGCAGGTTTGAGAGGCATCCATTTAAAATTCCTGTAAATATCTGGAAATCAGAAGGAAGGAAACATAGCTGTCGAAGCCTGTATAGGTGGAGGATTTGGTTTAGAGCCTGCACACAAAGTCCTGGCTTTACTGATGTGAGCAGAAATTCACTGCAGTTGTTAAAGGCTTGATGAGGTATGTCTGTCAGGAGCATGAATATGTCTTATCCACCAGATAGTGTCCTAATGCTGCCTCTATACAATACCAATATTACTTACATTGCAGAAAATAAATTTTTTTGGAAGAACAGCACTGTTCCAACTGGACTTGGGCAGAGAGAGTTGTATGCACGGAGTACATGAATGCCTATGGCTTATATTCACGCATGAATATTTCACGGGTGTGTTTATGTCTTACGGCATTTTCAGCCCTGCAGCACTGGGTCGTGGTAATCTGAGATGGCAGGACAAGGAAAAAGACTGCTGTGTGGCTAAAGTACAGGACTGGGAACCACAAAATCCATGTGTATCCTTTAGTTCCCCCCATTTACATTCTTGCGTGGTCTTGGGAGGAAAAGAAAGTTCAGCTTTACTCTGCTTCATATTCTATTCTCTGTCAAATGTAAGAATAAGAGCTACCTGCTCAGTGAAGACATCTCAAGGCTTCCTTAGTGCCTCAAAAGATGCGTGACATTGTTGGGATGCTGGGATTTGGAGTTTGGAAAACACTATAAGTTCCACATTGTACAATAACCACACACATGCGAGCTTCCACTCCCTGCTCTGAGAGTGCAGTAATGAAAGGGAGAGATATGAGAGAAGTTCCAGGCCAGGACTGAGATACGCACTACCACGCACAACTGATGCGTGGTAGTGGAGGACATAGGCTGCATACAGACCAGGCATACATTGTTTGTTTTTTTGTTTTGGATTTTTTTTCCCCTCTGTTCTTCACAATGTCATTATTAAAACCACAATACTATTGGCCTCCATCCTGCAGATTCATGGAGCTCAGCAGGGAGCAGGAGGTCAGCCTCTGGCATGGGTTTGATTGGAAGTAGCACACTGGGGAGGAGAAAGGGCTGAGGGCCTGGCCCGGCCCCCATTCACCATCTCCATGCTGGCTTCATAGTGAGCAAGGCAGAGGGCATGGGGCTGATTGCGAGGCCTCACGATCTTGAAGGTCTTTTCTAACTTGGTTGATTCTGTGAAAGGAGCAGGAAAGACCTCAAGGTGCTTTCCATTACTGTGCCCAAAAAGAAGGTGAAGCAGTGATTCTGGTGGGCATTTCCAGCTGACTGCCAGCTTGACCGGTGGCCGAACTGCTACAGCTCCCATGTTCCTGTCGGGCACATGGTAGCTTCCCACAGGCATGGGAGTGTCCCACAGGGGCTGCAGAGCTGCAGGAATGAGCTCTGCACCACGGCAGGCGCAGACTGGTGTTGCAGGGTTTTGTGCAGGACTGCCCTCATCAGCTGGCACCAAAAGGTGAGCTCACTGTGTTCAGAACAAAAAGATGCGAAGTACTTTTTCAGTCATATGGTAGCGTTGTTCGTGGCTCTTGCTTTTTCCCATTGGACAGTTACAAATGGCTGCCTGAGAAGCTGGAGACATGCTTCTAGCCTTTTCCTGAGCTGATGTCAGGGAAGTGATTACCCTTCATTTTCGTGCAGCAGCATCCCTCTGCAACACATGGTTTTCTCCTTCAGTAGCCAACAAAATGAATCCTGGGAGGGAAGGAAGGAATTTTGCAGACCTGCAGTTCAGAGGACTGAGCTTTTGAATGCATTTTCTGATTCCTTTTCAAGTCCCTGGCAAAAATGTCAGCAAGGTGGTGGCTGGGAGCTTCATGCCAGGAAGGGCAGGCTGCCTTTTTAGCGTACGCTTTTTGAAGCATTGCTTTTATCTGGAGCCTCTGTCCCAATTCTCTGTATTGCTTCCCACTGCAGATGCCATCCTTGCTTGGTCCCATCAGGGTGCATATGACCAGTGTGATTCAGTGGCAGGACTGGCTTGAATGCTATAAAGATGCTGAGCAATTTTCTCCTAATTACTTTTAATAATTAGTGTCAGCTGGTTTTCGTAAGATTTTCTACTTACGCAATTCTATGCCAGCAGAATCCACACAAAGGAACTTAAAATCAGGATGGTTAGATAAATAATTGTGGAAAAAGAAAAACTCAGAGGTAATTGTCAATAATTAGTGAATGGCTAATTGACAAGATCTGTTTTTCAGCACCCACCTGGCCTGACGTGTTCATCTACAGCAGGGGTGATGGTTTCACACTTTATCCAAATACTCATGTCCTTTGTTGTTAGCTGCTGTGTTTATGATAAGGATAGCTCCCTTCCTTTCTGCACCTACAAGGACTGCCTGACCTGGCTTGTGCATGTGGCACTTTGCAGTAGCAGTGTGTGTTTGTGCAAGTGCTGCCATTGTGCTGTACCTCTGTAGTCCATAGTCTCATCCAGCACTTTCTGGGCTGGACCCAAGATGTGTTCATGGGATACAGAAATGCCTGTCTCTTTTCTTGATTTATTTTTTTTTTTCATTATTTTTTGTTTATTATTCCTTTCCTTTGCTGGTGGGATGCAGGCAGGGGAAGCTGGGGAGCCACGCACCAGCACCCTTGCTCACTGCCAGGAAATCTACTCGTGCCAGCTCATCGCTCTGTAGCCAGCCAGCCTCAGCTGCTTTTTATTTTATTAGAGAATGTCACACTTTGACTCAGAGCTGGATGCTATGGGAATGATTGTTCCACTCAGCTGGTCCCAGCCTCCTGTCCCCATGCCAAGGCGCGGCGTTGCTGCAGCCTGTGCTTGCAAGGCATTTCTGTGGGGCACATCTGTGCTTTGGGGTGACCTGTGCCTGTTTCCCCACAATGTCCTCAGCTGCGGTAGGAAAATGGCCTCACATGCAGTGACCTGTGCTAGATGAGCTCTTGGCACACAGTGAGGTGCTCAGCATCCTTGGAGACCACCAACCTGCATTTGTGCAAGGCCGGAAGCTGCATCACTGTGCTTGAAGCAAGAACAAAGACACTGCATTTTGGCAGTAGGTACAGGAAGACTGTGCAGACCAGGTTCGGCAGTTTGATCTCCTTTGTCGCCAGTGCATTCCAATGCTTCAGCTTAAATGGCCAGTTTTCCAGCCTGTAGCAATGTGATGCTGCAGACTTCAAGTACCTTGCTCCATAGAGCCTAGCAGAGCACTGTCTTTTGTCAAGGTGTTTATTTCCCTGGGTGAAATTGTGGATTTGTCCTGGTGGCAGCCAGGGTATGTCCCTGCTTCCCCGTCAGCCACAGAGCCTGTCTTGTCACACGATGTGTGCCTTGGCTCTGTTCTCAACACTGGCTGAGGTGATATCTGTCACATAGGATGAGAACTGATGTCCCTATCCTCACAGCACCATGGCCACAACATGGAGCAGCCCAAATGTGATGCATCTACGAGAAAAGCTGAGCTTGATCACAGTAAGAGCATTGCTGAAAATGTGTTTCCTGCTGGCATTTCTTCTAACTCTCTGTCAGAGGTCTCTGTGGAAGTTCTTCCCAGGGGACCCCCTCACCCTATTTTGCTGTTGTTCTTCTTGTTCCCTTCCCACCCATCCCTTGCTTTAGGTCTCAGAGGCAAGGTGTAATGAGCTGCCACTCTCCAACGTTTTAATACATCATCTGATGAGGAGCTCCAGTGCAATGCTTATTTCCAATGCAGTATTATGCACCTTCATTGCTGTGGCTTTCTCTTAAAAATGGCTTCTTATCCCCTTCACTGCCATTTTACTTCCATCTCATTATCTCCATTTCACCGACTCACCATACTGAAATTATTTTCTCTCCTGGAAATCACCAATGCTCACAGTTTTCTGGCTGTAGTGAGCTTTGCTTCGTATTATTGAGTTTTTTCTCAGCTCCATAACAATTTTTTTCTACTAGATATGCCAACATACATGACAATAAATTATTTAGTTCCTTTTTAATGACAGTTAGATCTCCTTGTTGTCAAATGAATTGAAATGTGACAGTGAGCAGAGTTCTCATGGATACATTAACAGAGCCATGATACATACACTTGTCTTCTTGCAGTGAAGTTGAATGTCTTCTTGCATATCAATAGTTCTGGACTCAGATAGAAAAATGCCAGTGCCCCAAATTGGCTTGTGTCTTTACATGGCCTTGCATTGACATGTGAAGGCTGTCTCATGTCTTGACGTAGCCAACCGTACTGGAAATCTGCTTGTGTCCTCTGGATAAGTAAAGGAGTACATCGTTCCCTGGCAATGAGTTCGATAGGATTTTCCTTCCAGCACTGTATTCACTCACACACTGTTTTTTAATGTTGTAAAAGTTGCTGTGTTTTTTCATCTCTTGAAGTAAGTAGACAGCAGTCTCCAATCAGCTGTTTGGCAGATGTTAACCAGAATCAGAGGTCCCAGCTCAAACAGCTACAGAAGGAAAATTCAATGAACATGAAATCAATACCAATAGCTGTGAGACACAGCAATGCACAGATGCTGTTTGATCCATTCAAAAAACTCACGGGAGGAAAGGTGACATTCTCCAAGAGTAGAAGTACTGATGTTTCTCATTCTGTAAGGGGTTTTGGTTTCTCATGTTTGCTGTTGCAAACATTGATTTCTGCTTTTTATAATTTTTTTTTACAATTTTTTCCCCTTGCTGCTTCCTTATATTTTGCTGCTGTTTTGAAAAACTGCATTTAAGCTGAAGGGTTTTTTTTCTGTATTTTTTTCTCCCCACTTTATTCCCCGTTAAGCCAGAGAATGAGCAAGGTCGTAGAACTTCTCTAGAAAAGTTCACTCGCAGCATGGTAAGTTCTTTTTCTTCTCCCTCCTCCCTTTCTTCAGAACTCCATTTTTCATTGGGGGGAATGCGGATGTTTATCTTTTTATTTCAACTTTATGTTTGCAGATAGCATCTTTACAGCTTCTCTTTTAGTACCGTAGCTCATCTAAACAGCAGCTCTGAAAACGGGGTGGGTGGGGAGCAGAATTCCATCGCAGCGCTCATTCCAGCTAATCATCACTGTAAAAGCAAACTGATTTGTGTCCAGAATTAAACGGATGGATGTCTTTTTGCTGTGTGCCCACTACAGAATGTGTTCTGGCTTTTCCTTGTGCAAAGAATCAGAAAAGCATGATTCTAGTAGAACCCACCATTTCAGCTGTATCCATACTGACCTCCATGCATGATTTGTGCTGCCATATGTATATATATATATACGTAGCCATCCACTACACTGCAGCTGCTCCCTCTGTTGCCCCTGTGTGTCAGTACTCATGTAAGTAGTGATGGATGGTACCCTCTGACTTGCTCATAGTACTATCACCTGAAAAGGAGTGCAGTAACAGCAAGAAACATGACACTTTTAAACCTCTCAGATAATGGGATGGTGAGACCTCAAGGGCAGTGGGCAGAGGTCTTCTCCTCTCATCCTTCACCAATCCCTGATCTTCAGCTACTTGGGCCCTAAAGATTTTCCAGAGAAAGAGGGCAATTCTTGGCTTTCTTCTTCTCCCAGTGTTGTGCATGTATCCTGGGGTGCCCCCCTCTTGCAGTAGCACAGCTGGCTTGGTGGGAAGGGCTGGCAGAGGCAGGGGAAGTGTGCAGGATGGGATCAGCAGTGTTCATGGGGCAGCAGGGAGCTAGCACTGAAGGTATATCAACAAGTTGTTCTGGTGTTGTTTAGTATCAAGTATGTTTTGACTTGATATGCCGTACAGTTTTGGCATACCGCTGTGATATTCAGCTTTATAACAAAGATGTTGGACTGTGTATATACAGTACATATGCTTTTACTTGTGTGTTTGTGTACATTAATATATATGCATGCTATATATGTACACACACTGTATAAATATGAAACATTTGTACATCCAGATAGAAAAGAGGAAACTGCAGGTAAGTGTGAGCTATCATACAGCAAATAAACCTGGAGGGGTTCTTTCTGAACAAACTAAATGCAGAGCTTTGTAGTATATGTCTGGCAGGCTTCCTGAGGAATGTATTTATATAGTTAATGCATATGCACACATTTGAAGCATGTTGATACAAAATATATCACTGTGCCCATCTGCATATTTACTACTTTGTAAGAGTTTGCCAGAAAGAGGAACAGGCGAGATTTTTTTATTTATTTATTTATTTTAAATAAACTATGCCGATATATTTACACTGAGTAGCAAATTCTACTCCCAGATGCACCATTCAAGCTTTGAGGAGTCCTCAAAAGTACATGGGCAGCACAGCAGTAGGGCAGACATAGCAGTCCGTGTCCAGTTCAGCCTTATGCTTGGCTCCTGGCTCTGGAGGCAGAGGTGCAAAGCTGGACTGGCTCTTCTGCGTGCGCCAAGGGACGCGGTCGGCCTCGGGGAGCCGCACTCGCTCTGGGCAACGCATTGCAGATCTGACAGTCTGTTGCACCAGAGCACTTACTAATCCACCTCATTTAAAAAATGATGGCCCTGCACACGGTGGCAGGTTTATCTTATTACAATTTTCCTTTCGAATATAGCAAGGATTGACATTATGAAAGCAGAGTTAGCCTGTCTTCTTGCCCAAGTGAAGATAAATGACATCATAAAAATCAGACATCATGTATCATATATGTTATAAATAATACTTGTTACTGAGGTAATAACTTAATTTTAAAGACATACACACACACAAATCCATATATCTACATCTCTCTCTTCTGTCATATCTGATCATCTTACTAATTAAAAGGAGCCTGCTATACTATTTTTAGCTATGCAGTCTCAGCCTAGCTGTTTAAACCACAGTAGTTTCCCATCTGCTTTAGAAATGATTTAATAATCAGACAGAAGCTTAGTTCTTGTAAGCTGAGATGATCCTTCAGGGCCAAGAGTGGAAGGAGAATATATTTTAATGAGTACATTTAGGGAAACCACTGGTGTTGTTGTCTCATAGAGGAAGCTACCAAGTTTCTTCCTAACTTGTGCTGGTGGCCATTTAATGGAAGGGGAAACAAGAGTGTTTGTTTTTATTTTTCTTTGTTGCACCTTGCAGCATCCTGGGTTCTCTCTCCAAAGCAGCAGTGGTTGCTCAGCAATAACAGGGATTATGGGGATACTGGCCTCAGCAGGTAACTTCAAGTGATAAACCTGGGCTGTGATATTCTGACTTGATTTTGAACTTTTAAAAATCACACTATTCCAAGGAAGGAATTATCTCTCTTAAGTAAACTGGTGTTAAATTTTCTAACTCAGTATTGAGGCACTGACCTAGTATTGAGCACATCTCTACACTTTATTCCCAGCTGGCACTTGTTTGTGAAGGCACGCACAGGGCTTTTGAGAGTGCCAGAGTTCAATTTCTGTGCTTTAAGAATGTTGCCAGATATTGGATATAGCGTTTGTTTGGAATTGTCATAACTTCTGTCTGAATCATTTGACATCTCATGCTGTTAGTTGTTGTGTTCCTGGGCCGAGAAAGCTCTGGTCCTGAATAAGATGAAAAAGTTCCTGCTTTGCTCTTCCATCAATGGAATATGAGAGAAGAGTGATAGGACCTGGCAGCTCCCAGGTGAAGCAGCTGCCATGGGGAGCCAAAAATGCAAATGCAAAGACTTTTGGCTACATATTGGAGTCTATGGGATATCTCTTACCTGTGTTTTCTTTGCCCTACGTCCTTCCTCAAGTAGTAGTTGGCCACTGCAGCATATGCTCTGGCATGATTTGTAGAGGCACATCATAGCTGCTTGCAACCTATGTTTGGATATGGTAAACTACAGCTTGTATTTTATCTTTCATTGTTACAGTTTGTAAGAAGTGAAATATTTAATAGGAAAAGGAGCCCTCCTGGTAACTTTTAGGGGAAATGCAAGTATGCAGTGAGACTAAGAGACTCCGGAAATTTACTTTAAATTTAGAGTAGTAGAAGATATCAGGTACAGAAGAGAGATGCACTGTGAAATGTATCCAAGGAATTGGGGAATATTTCCAAGTGGTAAATTAAACACATTGCAGAAAGAATGAGGTGAAAGAGAAGGTGGTCTGTGTTTGGTTTACATGAGGATTGGGCTGTAGGTTAAGAATAGAAGAATAGAACTTCTCTAATGAGCTTTCATTTAAAGAACCTTAGACATTATGAATGGAGCATCTTGTACAGGACAGCAAGTCAATGAAGACCAAGGATTGTTTCCTTTCTCAGTCATATGTGAATAACTGAATTGACAGAAGGGCTCAGCTTTATTAGCTGTATGAGACAGAACTGCAGGAGGCAGCAGGCAGGGGCTGGTCAGCAGGAGCTGCTTCAAGTCTATGAGGTAGCAGCAGTTGGTGTTTGCATTCTCATCCAGGAGCCTTGCAGACAGAGTCTCACATGTAATTCCTTCGTGTCTGTAAAGCCAGTGTCCTTCCATGGTTTCTTATGGAAGGGTGAGTTTTCTAAGAATATTACTGGAGAGCCTATACTTTATATTTGTTTTATATAATTTCTGCCTGATGTCTGAAGTGCACTCCTTCTTGCAGTGATTCAAACAGTATTCTCAGAGTAGCACTTCCTCTACTTTAGTTTTCTGGTACGTCTTAGTGATTTCATGCTGAACTGTCCTTGGCTCAGGCCTGTATGTTTATCCCAATTCAGTGTGGTGAAGCTACTGTTCTCTGCAAAACCTCAAGTCCCATGCTTCGTCCATGTTTATCTATTCCCTTGCATTATGCAGCTACAATAGCCTCGTTGTCTATCCTGCCTATGTGGCTGTCCCCTCCCAGATGCTTTCAGCAGTATTCTCCTCCAGCTATGTCTTGTTACCCCTTCTCTCACTTTCCTATATTCCCAACCCTTGACTGCATCCCTTGGCCACTGTTACTGGCCCTTGCTGTTCAGAATTGCATGTCCTCTTGTTTTGTCTGCTGTTGGATCAAAGTCCGAGTCACACTCTGACTCTCCCGGTCCTTATTCCTAATTCATGAGTATGAAGTCACGCACGTAAAATGTATCAGGAGGGTCTTACCTTCCTCAGGTGAACTGTATATTTTGTGCAGTTGTATGTCACCATGATGTGTTACAAATACTAACCATGAACACAGTTCACGGGGTAGGACTGTAGGAGGAATTGCTGCCTGATATCATCATTTCTCTCTTTTCAGCTGGCTCCTTGATAATGTCATAGAACTGTCATAAACTTACCAGCTTTTCTACTTTTTTACTTTCACAGCTCTACTTAATTGCATAAATAGATAACTGCATTTGAGGGAATGGAAAGTATTCATGACCTGCAATATAATAAAGCCAAAAGTTTAAGCCATTATGGCTAGAAAATACAGTGAGACGAAGTGTGGATAGTAGAAGGTGATACCCTGAAATGCTGATGAAATGGGTGTCAGGAACAGACAGTTAGAAGGGAAGGATGTAGGAATGGATGCCAAAACTTCTTAGATTTGGCACCAAGAAAAGCCATCTGGAAAAAGGATTATTTTTATCTTTGGATGTTGTCTTACTTAAAAAGAAAATTTGCTTGTTCCAGTACTCAAATCATTAACAAATACTGTCTCTACTGGGAAAAGGTTCTTGCATTCTATAGATGTGGGAAGCACCAGAACATACGTAAAGCATGAGGGGACCCAGTGCGCACTGACAACTTGCCTGTTATGTGCAGTAACCAGTCAGTGGCTAGCCCTGCTTGGAGCCGCATGCCTGGGGCGTAAGTGCACGTACTGACAGAACTCTGCATGCTTGTGTGCACTACATCTGTTCCTGGTACCCACAGAGTGCCCTACCTGTACAATGTGTGGGCTGGATAGGTTTATGCTGCACGCTCAGTTCAGGAAATGGCGGGTTGCATGTATTGCATGTACATTGTGTTATCCATTCGGTATGCAGGTCTACTTCAAAAGATAAGTATTCTTCATTTCTCATGGGTAAGTTACTCTTCACTTCCTACCCTTAAAACGCTGCTGTGTGGTTCTGCTGGCACAGGATGGCCACTGCATTGGCCCCAGAGGACACTGCTCCTGCACTGGGTGAGTGATCCCTGCTTGCACCATCTTTGGGATACTTCTGAATGAAAGGCCCTATTTGGAGTTCAGGATATGCTTACTATTAATTTACTGCCTTTTATTCCAGCTGCATACAAATTCAAGAAGATAAAACTACCTTCTACATGCTGCGGTTACTGAATCACGACCTCAGCAAGGATTTCTGGGGAGAGGGCTTGAGCCCTTCTGTGATTTCAGCCAGGCTGATATTCCAGCACCAACAGAAAGCATCTTTTAAACAGGCATACGGTAGCAGGGATGGGCTGACACCTAGAAAGGCCCAGTAAAACAAACAGGGATGGGGCACATTTTCAGGCAGGTTCTCAAACACCACTGAGCTGCACTTGCCTGGGAAGTTCTCTACTGGACAGGATCTGGGCTATCTGCACCATGCAGCACCTGGTGAGCATCGGCACTGGAACTGTGTGGTCTCTTAGGGTCATCCCTTCACAGGATGAGTTGGAGCAGTCCACAGACTGCTTGAACTAATGCCAAAATGGGCCCTAACACATTCTTAGATACGCAGGGCCCAAAATGCTTCCCAGCAGAAGTGGGGATGCATCCACCTTCCCGGTGCTGCTGGGAAGGCAGAGGAGAGCTCCAGCATTCTTGGAGCTGCTTAAGGAGTTGGTGAGTACTGGGCTCATATATGTTCCTTGTTTGTTTTACATGTAGTGGTGCACCAGGGATTCTGAAAGCAAAGCGTAGCATCTGCTTAGAAAGCATGGGAAAATCTCAAAAAATAAGGCAGGGATGGATGATACCAATTTTAATTGGACTACAGCACTGATCTGCTTTTATATCCCATCATATTAATTGAAAAAGGGGATAAATTGAAATGGAGATGTCAGATGTAGAAGCCTGACCCTGGTTAGCAGAGCTGTGAGCAGCTCAGGCACCTTGGTACCAGCAGCAGACTCATGCTGCACCATGTTGGGGTGACTCTTGAGATGGTGCTGGTGGCAACGGATGAGCATCCTGCATGCTGCTGTTGTGCTTGCCCTCTACAGCAGCTCCAGGGATCAGTCTGTGTCAGCATGGAGTTGATGGTGTTGTCCATGATAGTCTGTGTGCTTCTTTAAGTGATATCTGTTCATAGTTTGTATTTATTTTGCATTGAACTAAGTTATTTTCCTTTATTGTTTATGTTTTTAACTCTGTTTTGTACTTAACTTTGTTAATTTGTGTTGCTTATTTTATGTTTGCAGTGTATCTTCTCATGAAAAAAAACAAGTCTAATAAAAGAATTTTTTTTTAAATGATACTAGAATAAGATTTCCCCAAGATGTACTCTAACACTGAGAATCAAGGAGTACTGGCAGGGCTAGGGCACTGGAAATCTTCTCCTTTGGTTGGTTGCAGGACACTGCCTGCCCACTCCCAGAGTTGTCAAAGTGCAGTAGCTAGAAGTTACGGAATTGCGTGGTGCCTGTCAGCATGTGAAAAAGCTTAAATTGCAGCTGGTGGGAGATTTGCTCACCTCCAGCGGTACACAGAGCAGTCCCAGTCCTCTGCTGAGGTCTTACAGAGGGATGGAGATGTACTACTCCCCGGGAGATGGCCTCTCCCCCAGGAAAGCGATCCTTCTGGTTGGGGAAGGGACAGCACCAGGGAGCAGAAGGGGATGGAGAGCGATTAGTGGAGTCAGCTGTAGCAGAGTCCTAAGTGGGTGGGTGAGGAGTGTGGAGTGGAGTGGCATGACAGTGCTTTGTTTGTGTTGCTGTGGTAAAGAGTTGAGCACCAGAAACATCCCACACGCTTCCTCAGCCTCACTACTGGGGACAAATACCACCCGATGTTAAGGTAAGTGCCTGATGGGGTGCATGGGAGTGCTGGCCTGTGCGTGCTGCTGGTGGTGAGCGACTGCATGTTGTGCATGTGAGCTGCACTGTGTGCTGGGCACAGCATGCCACTTGTGTGAAACTACAGGTATGGGACAAAACTAAACCGTCTACTTACAAAAAAAACACAATTCACATCCCCTGCCTTCTCTCTTACTAGGCCAAGTGCTGCCTTTGGTAGAGGAAAGAAAAGAGCAAGGTGGAAAGTGGTGGCTTGTGCAAGAGATTTGAAAGGAGATCTGCCTAGTTTTTCTGTCAATCCCAGATGGGCTTTTCCCCCTCTTGTTTGCTTTTTGCCTGTGTTAAGTTGCTGAATTCTGTTTCATTCAGATAACTGCTAATTGCATTTTATATTTTAGTTTTGTAGCTGTTCAGCCATAGAAAGTGCTGTGTACATCCAGTAGCCTGTGGGTCGCTTCGGCAGGGTGTGGTAAGAGCCCTGCTAATCCTGGGGCCAGCTGGTCCCCTCCCAGGCACACAGCCGTGTGGAGGGTGGGCCCCAGAACTTGGAAACCCCCTTCTGGGGGGAAATTTCAGAAGGTCTATTAAGAATTCCCTGACTTTTTCCTTAGGTTACTCCAGATTGTAAGGTTGCACTCTGTATGACAGAGTAAAAGAAGAGCTGTAGTGTGCTGAGCTCAAGACGTTGTGCTCTGTCAGCAAAGCTTAGGTGAAACTTCTGGAAGTAAGGCAGGAGCTATAGATGTTTTTGTGCACTGGGGAAAGGAGAGCTAGAAATGTGGGCCAGGAGCTGGCTTCCTGCTAAGCAAAGACAGTGGAAGGAAAAAAATCATTTATCTTGGCTGAGCCTGTTTAAAGAAAATGTGAGGTCTTTTGTAATGACCTAAAACTTCATCTACCTGTCAGTGATCTCACTAAGAGAATCCTGACCCAACGCCAGATCAGACCCAAAAGGACCCTTGAAGTTCTCTGGCATACTTTGCACCCAGCTATGCTGTAGCTACCCAAGATACAGGTATGTGTCTTACCCCGGCCATCTGAGGCGATGTGGGCCAGCCTCGCTTCTCAGCTGGCCACCCCACTGCAGGGGCGCTTCTTTCCAGGGGCGCTGAAGCATGTCGCACAAGCTGGGGTTTATGTTGTATCTGTCTGGTGGAAAGCTAAGTATAGCATTCCCAAATGTGCTGTGTCTCCTTCTGAACCTTGTGCTACAGAAGCATGGGAAGATTAAAAAGAAGCAGAAATAAGAGGGACCAGTTGCTATATCTTTGAGAAGAAAAATCCCAAATCATGTGCCCACAAACCAGTAACATTCAGCCTGCAGGTGCTCACCCCATTCAGGCCCCAAAAGTGAGGCTGATCCTTGGGTTAGAACAAATGTGTGTGTGGCTGGAGACCACTGAGGAACCAAAGCAGTGCAGTATGTATTCTAAAGCTCTCTCAGTGTTAATCCATGTGTGCTGGCTTCTTTTTCTACCCATCTTGCTGCTGCTGTGCCAGCCAAGACTGGGCCAGACCCACAGCATCGAGCCCACTGCAGAGCCAGGAGCTACGTCCACAGTGCCAAAGGAAGCTGTGAGGGAGTGCTGCAACATCTTGCACTGCCAAACAAGATGCTGAGGCGGGAGCTGGCGTGTCCCCAGCTGCCTGCCACAGAGAAGATAACAGAGAAGCTGACTGGCTGCCTTTATCTAGGGCCATTATAAAAACCCAATGAGTATTCATTGGTTTTTTTCCTAAGGAGCTATCCAAATACAGGTATAAATATTTTTTTTTTTCCTAAAACCAGCCATGTTATGGCTCCAGAAGTTAACATCTGGATGTTTACCTTCTTTTCCTTCAAATTGGGCTTAAGAATCAGTGCTTCCTCAGCACCCTTTCACTGGTGTTCACAATAGCAGTGTGTGCTGACCATGCCTGCAGCTCCTGCAGAGGACTTACCACCCCCTGGGATTGCACTGGCCCAAGCTCCCCAGGAGTTTGTTCAAAAATGAGAATTTGATTTACAGTGAAAGAAAATAGGCTTATCTTAAGCAGCAGCAGTGCCATACAGCAGCTGGGCCCCAGGAGAGAGCCTACAAAATGGTGGTGGTGGCACTCCCATCCCAGGAGGGATGGTCCAAGCAACAGCACTGTTTGTCACAGCAGAGTGTGGTCATGTGATCAGCCCAGCAAATTGCTTGATAAAGGCTGCATGTTTGAGTGGTAACATCAGGCTTCTGCAGATAGCTACTGCATCCATCTGCTGTAGTCTTGAATGGGAAGAGATGAGGAAACAAAGAGGCTGACGGGTCCTTTTTTCTTGGAATGTTAATGTGTTAATCTAGAGAACAGACCCGGATCTGTTCAAACTGCTCGTATGATCCGTGGCAGAGGTTTGGCCCGGACCAAAGGGCACACTTAAGAGTCTGAGAACAGGAGTCACGAACACAGGACTATTCTCAGTAGGTGATTTGGATGTGGCCACCTGGTTTTTAAGAGTAATTGGGGTGAATTACCACCCTAAGCTACTGATTTTCCATACCTTGTGGGTATAAACTCCATGCCAGTTCTGATTTTCCTTCCCTTTGCGCTCTGAATTTGTTGCAAGGTGATCAAACAACTTCTCTAGTTGGAATTGGCTGGATGGTCACATTCAAAGAGTTGCAGTCAACAGTTCAATATCTGGGTTGAGACCAGGGACAAGTGTTGTCTGCAGGGGTGGACAAGCAGTGACTGAGGCCAGTTAGCCACAACTCACCTTGCAAAATCCAGGGGTAAAATTGCAGGTAACTGAAAAACCCTCACCAACAGTCCCCATCTCGTGGCAGCTGCTTCACTCACACTGTGGGTCTCCTGTCTGTCTGTTTGTCTGTGCCTTCCTCCAGGGAAAGTCTCTGGCCAGCAAGCGCCTGACGGGCCTGATGCAGTCCTCCTGACAGTCACCCCACCAGTCTGCCACCTCACCAGGGAGGGCAGGGTGCCATGGAGGACAGCAGGAGCAGAGAGCAGCTCAGCGAGGGACAGCCCGCCTGTCACCAATTACATCAACACTTTATCTGCACAGCTTCGTAGTGACACCGAGCTCTGCATGGGGACTTGGATTCCTGCTTGGGTTTGTAGGAGCACAAGCCACAGTACACAGGAAGCAAGACAATGGCTTGGTGTGTTGTTATTTGAGGAAACAGACTTCACCACTGCTTGGAGAAAGAGGAACTGAGAGAGATCAGTGGTTTTGCTTCACCTCTTCTCTTCCTAGCACAGACACGGCTATAAAAGATGCCACTGCAATCCCATTTGCTCCTTTTCCTGTGGCCATCTGGATCCAATAAAATATCTGCTGGAAGCTGCTGCTCCTTTCCACAAAGTATCAAATGCATCTCTCCTGCAGATCCATTGACTTTAGCTTTGTTTTTAATTTCCTATGTCTCTCCTCCTTTAAAATATCAGGAAAAAATGGCCCTCACTAAGTTTGTCACTCGCTGTCCTTCCAATGGCATGTAGCATGTCCAAAGACGATGGTCAGATCCTCGTCCAAAGGCAGGAGACTTTGAGTGGCTTACATCACCTGAGGATCTGCCCCACTGCGTCAGACTGATCTTGGTGCACATCCTCCGACATTGGCGGGGTTGCTCTGCATGTACGTTTAGTGCAAGACTGCCTGACGTAGTTGTGTTTTAGATGTATGACGCACATATGCACAAACACACAGACACACACATGCGGTATTTAAAAGTGAGCTGTTTTCTATTGTATTTGGCTTTCTATTTATTTGAGGTTTTGCATACTTGCTTAATGATGGATGTTCAAGTTTTATTCCAAGTAGGTAGAACTGAACCACTTAGAGGAAATTTAGCCCTGATTACAGTGGGCCAAAATCTGTTCATGCGTATACAGGGGAAAGTAACTCTGCTGTAGGCATGTGTAATGGAGAGCAAAATTCAGTCTGCAGCAAGGAGAGATCTGATGGAGAAAGGCTTGTCAGAAGAAGTTTGTGGCTGTGCAGATGCTTGGGTGCCTGTGTTTCACCTGATGTAGAGCCCGTGAATACAAATGCAAGAGATGACCCAATAGCTTGTTTCAGAACGTGGGTATTACAGAGGTTAGGATGAAGACGGACCTGGAGTGACTTGGTTAATGACAAAACTCACATTACACTAGCTGCAGATATGTAAAATGGATTGCATTCACATACAGTATACTGCCTATATACAAAATTTTCAATTTCAATTGACTTAGTACCACGAAACCTGTAGTTTTTAAGCAGTTCAGATCTGAAGTGTATGTGAAAATAGACACTTGGTCTTCTTCCCTTATGCCAAGCCAAGCTGGTTTGGTTTTTGTTTTGTTTTGTTTTGTTATTTGGTTTTTGTTTTGTGTGTGTGTGTGTGTGCAGGTGGTAGAAATTGCTATATGGGTACATGTCTGCATTCCTATCTAGGAAAAATTATCTATCTTGCTAAGTAGACAGCTGGCTACCAACCATATTTATTTCTGTGGCAAATATTATCCTAATATCTGAGGCTAATGTATGCATAAAATCAGGCCAGCATAGTTTTCACCAGTAAAAGAATTTTCCCTCTTTACCCATGAATTTTCTCATTTTGATACCTCAATTATTTTTCCCAGACAGCTCTTGATATCAATTTTACATAAGGTCTATAGGACTCTACACCTGCATGACTATACAGTAGAGTACTGAGTACGGTATTTGTTGTTTACACTTACTTACCTAGTTCCTATAATAGGCCTATTAACTGGGATCTTCAGACCAAATTCCTCCTACATACGTGGCAATACATGGCAAATGAGAGCTCCAGGACTGCAGAATCATCATGGCTGTGCACGTACATACAGGTAACATTTTCCTCTCATGGAGACATTCGGGTCTTTGCTGATTGTCACTAAACCATCTCAGCAGGACCTGTCCATTCCATGCTGACCATCCAGCCAAAGGCTCCCCTCTGGTAGTAGTAAGTGTTTGTGCAACAGTCCCAGTTGTCCAGCCATGCACATTCAAACGTGTCCCCCTGTGCCACCCCTAAGAACGTGCTGTGTGCTGCCTGTAGGTAATTTGCTGGGTTTGAACAGCCAAGAGCATGGGGGAACTGCGGACAGTGAGTATGCATATGGGCATACATCAGGGGGCCTGGATGCTGAACAGCTTGCTATCTAAATGCACACTGGCACAGCTAATCTGCTCAGCAGCGGCAAGCCAAGCGGATGGAGCTACGTATGCTCTGTAGAGGGGAGAGCTCCCCTCCTAGCTTCCTGCCCAAATTTCTCTGAGACAAACATCATGAGATCAGAAAGGGTCTCCTCCTGGGAGCACATACAAATGGCTGTTCATGTGTCTTCACATATGACAATGCTAATGTGTAAGTATTTCCATGCAACCTGCATCCTTGAATTACTGCTGTTTAATGACATCACTTATTGCAAGTGATGCTTCTCTTGCGCACTCGCCAGTGAGCACCACCCACTGAGTGCTGCAAGCAGTAATCTGCTGCTTTATAAGCATCCATGTCTTCCAGCTACCTCATCGCCCAGAAGATGAGTTAGGAAATCAGTTTTTCACCTCTCCTTATGTTCTCAATGGCATTGTTTCAATGAAAAGCAGGCTTGGAAAGCTTTTACAATCTCCATGCTGTGAGAGCTAGCCACCAGGCATCCCATACCTGCAGGGCTATAGCTGTGAAATACAGCTGTACATTATTATTTGGATAATGGAATATCCAAAGCATTAATGATCATCATAGTGGGCCAGCACCAGGACAAGCACGAGGAGGTTTTGACAGGTCAGTGCAATGTTAGGCTAAGGCAAATGGATTAATACATTCTATGTATGTATAACTCAGTGCTAAAATCCCATAGAGTACTGTAATAAAATGGTAGCAGGGCATAAAAAGCCACAGTAAGCTGACATAATAATACCAGGATAAATGTAGCAATAAGGTAACACAGGCCACTGCAGTAAAGTAGCATTTTGGTAATGCAGCAATAAGACACAACAGGACGCTGCAGTAAACTAGTTTGGGGAGTAAGGCAGTAGTGATGGCATGTGTGGGCAGTCTGGTGTATTTGTGTCAGGTACTGCAGCAATAAAGCCAACACAAGGTGTGCAAGTAATAAGTTACTACAGTAACAGCAACACAATGCACTGTACAGCTATATCAGGAAGCTTCCATGCTGCAGGCAAGTCCTACAAGACATGGTAATGAGACAAGGCAACATGTGCCCCATTTCTATAAAAAATGGGTCTTTTCTCTGCATAGTAACTAAGGTCCTGGAATCGTCTCATCAACACCAATACCATCCACTCCTGCTTTCAAGAAAGCTGAGGTGAGAGCATTCCCCCATTCAAACTCTTATATTGGTCTGGAAATAATGACTTGACTTGTCTTTTTGGCCAAATTTGCACAGATGGTGGGGTTCTTCAGTCACTCCTCATTCAGGTGACACTGGCAATTCATTGGTCCTTTGCCTTGGGAAGGCTTTGGCTCTGTCAACTTCTGGAATGGGTGGTGCTTTCAGACTACAGCTATTTCTGTTCTGGGGGGAGATGGGAAACTAGGTACAGGACATCTGACTGTACTGTCCTGTTTCCTGAAATGCACAAATAAATTGAGCATCCTGGAAAAGTCAAAGCAATGAGGACCGAATCTGTTCTGTCTGTCATGCACACATGGAGAATCTTGCCAGAATCAGTGGGAACCCGATGTACGCCCACGGGACCAGTTCTCAGTGTCACCAGGTGGGTGGCTGGTGGTGGGTGCTTCTTCAAGTCGTGTTTCTCGTTGCCTTCCTGCTTTTCCTTTTTCTATTTTTTTTTTTTTTTTTTTTTTTTTTTTTTTTTATCACCACCTTTGTGAGAAATGTCTTTAGAAAAAATCAGTTTGCTGTAAAACAACGTGTAGCAAGGTGGTCAATGAGTAGGTGGATGGATTGCTTTCTTTGTAGCCCTTTGTAAAGGGTAAAGCATTCTGGGGAGAAAAAAAAAAAAAAAAGAAACAACAAAACCCACACAACAAAACAGCATCCACTGCTATACTTGGTAATAACCTTAAGCATCTATGTCAACAGTGCAGCTCAGATGGAGTGTGTGTGCTAGATAACAAGCTGCTCTCCTGGGGAGGGGACGTATATAGGGCACACTGCACACCGACATCAGCAGGAGCAGCTCACAGCTGGCTCTGCCTCCTTCCACCAGACCCAACAGAGACAGATTTTGTGGCACAGCTTTCCGATCTCTCACACAACAGCTCTGCTATTCCCTGATAGGGCTCCCTCTGTCTGGAGCCAGTGGAGTTCGGTTCAGATTCCGAGCAGTGCTCTGATATGCCTTGGCTTGGCTCTTTCCTTATACTCCTTGGCTTACTCTTATTGTGGTTTAATGATTAAGTAGGATTATTAAAGCAGAGCTCGCAGTAGGGTGAGATAGGCTGGGTTATCATGATTTTGTAGTTTAAGCTGTGAGCAATTTTGCAGCTTCTCAGTGCTGTTTATAACCTGAGACAGAGAATAAGCGAGGCGGCTGCTCAGCAGAACAGCGCGTCGTCGAACAATGCGCTATCTTCATGCCCATACGGACTTTGAACTTACTGGCGAGGAGAAACGCTTTGTAGTGAGAAAAGTAATCTCACGGCAGGAGGGAGTCAGACCTGATCAACTTTTTCATGTGCTACAGATTTTGCTTTGCCAGCCCCTAACATCTGCAAGGCTCACCGCTAAGAGCCAGCAACCTCCTAATCCTGCTGCTGAGCATTTGAAAACAAGCTTTTCAGGAGTCTGCCTTATACAGCAATGCCATTACTCACAGACTCTTAACATGAATTTATGGCCATTGCCACAAGCATCAGTGTGGCTGCCCACTCCCATCAGCAGTGGGAAGCTGCGCATGCACTCTGGCGGCTGGAGGTTGGTGGGCAGAACGTAGGGAGCAGTTTGCAAGCTCACAGCTTGGATGTGCTGTAGGGGAAGGAGCCCAGCGCAGTTGGAGATGGTTGGATGTGAGCAAGGCTTGTCAGGGCTGTCAGCAATGACGCTGGTTTACCAGCACATTCCCATCTGGAGGCCTACATAGACCCTGACACGTCTCACGTGGCAGAGGAGAATGCTGTGGCATTGCAGTGAACCCTAACTAGTGCTGTCTGTCAGCAGAGATAGAAAACTGAGCTTGCACCTGTTTTCTCTGGGGTCTTAAACTGTGCCACCCTTCCCCAGGCAGTGAGAGAAAAGATCTGGCCTGCTCCTTTTATGGCTGGAATAGAAAAGCCTTATCTGGGCTGAACTTCAGGAGCGATCGCTTCCACTTGGATCCATGTCAGGGTTTCTTCCATCCATCTCTGTGTGGGCTATGCCTGCATGCCACACAGCATCACAGCCCTTCATTGGCATCCTTGGTGTCAGCCTGCAGCCACGTGAGCTAAGGCACACCAGATGAAAAATTCAAATGATGCTTTACACAGCACAACATTTCCCGAGAGGGATTCTGAGCTGCCCAGCTGTGCTGTTCTCAGGCCGTTTGGAGCCACACACAAAAAAGAGGCGCAGTAGCACTTTTCTCTACAAGGAAAGAGCCCTGAAGAGCCTCTCACCTGTGTGATGCGTCTGGCAGCACTCAGAGCACCAAGGGAGTGCGGGTGAGTTCCACAAGGGCAGGTGGTCTCTGAGGATCTCTGCTACGGTCTGGGGAAGTGGATGAAAGCAGCTCCATTGCACGACCTCCTAGCGCCGTGTATTTTTTGGCCTTGCTCAGGCATGGTGACCGCTCAGGGATCACTCTGGGCACCCCGGGCAGGGCGGGCAGCCAGCTGGCAGAGCAGAGCCCAGCTGCTACATGGCAGGGAGCCGCAGCACTGTTAACCCTTCCTGAGGTACCGCCGCCACACCATGCGGTGACTGCTGCAGCACCTGCGGGTCCACTTCCAGTTCCCCCTCCCCTCTTGGCTTCTATTTCAGGATGGTCTGTGTGCCTCATAAAGGGGCTGTCAGACTGAGATCTCCCTGCTGAAGATGGTGGAGCTCTGCACCTGATCTTTAATTAAACAGGCAGACAGTGATGTGTATGCGGATTTGGACTCACCCTCTCTTCGTCCCAACCTCAAAGCCACAGGGCCTGGTCTGTTAGCAGGACGGGCACGTCCTGGGTGCAGGAGCAGCTTGGCAAAGCTGCATTTGCAGGCAGGCTGTGCACAGGGCTGCCCTTCTGCCACCTCAGGGACATCTTTGTCTGTGCAGCTGCACATTGGTTTTTCAGCCAGCAGCAAGCAATGGCTGGTACCAGGTGTTAGATCCTCTATGCTGGGGTACAGGCATGTTTTGGGCCAATTCAAGCTTGCTAGAGCTTCCTGCAGCTTTGAGAAGCTTCTCTTGCTACTGCCAGAAAAGCCCCACAGCCAGCTTTGTTCACACACACATAACACAGGGAGAAAAAAAACCTCATGTGCTCAGCATGATGGAGCATCACTAGGGCCCTCTGCAAATCACACACCCCTTCCTGTAGCCAAACTCCTGCATTTCTGCAGGTCTCTTTCCACGAGCCACCGGTCCCCAAATGCTGGTCCTGCTGCAATGGCCACCTCTGGACACTTACCTGCTTTGCTGTGATGCCGCAGCCCCTGCAGTGTCCTGCCATCCCCACCAGCAGCCCCCACAGCCAACACCTCCCCTGGCTCCCTGCAGCCTGGCCTGCCCTTCCCTCCTGACCATCTCTTCTAGCCAAGCCATCATTTCCCAGAAAACAGACGTGTTGCTATATTAAGGAGATCTTGCCCTCAGCGTTTCTTTGCCTCTGGGGAGTCTCAAGCAAATCAAGTGGCAGAGTATACGCAGAGCAGCACAGACTCCCTGTCAGATGAAAAGGACAGTCCAAAAGGGAAGAGAGAGCAAGAGAGAAAGCTCTGTGTTTGCATTTGTCTCCGACATGATGGATTTCCCTTTCCTGGAATGCAGCCTTGGCGTAAATAAAGCCAGGAACGGCTTTTGTGTAAGAACTCGCTTCCTTACACATAGTCATGGAGTCACAGACAATAAAAGCCCTGGCAGTTCATCCCACAATGCTCTGTATAATCAGCAGGATTTTCCCTACTGAATATTCACCGAAGTTGCTTTATCTACCGTGCCTCAAAAATCTCCAGAGATGGGACCTCAGCAGATGCCCCCAAGAACACATTTTTCCATACCTGAAGCGTTCTTGCTGCAAAGATAAAAAACAAACCTCTGATCTAACACATTAAAAAGCCATCTCTGGGGGAGTTCAAAGACAGCGAGAGCCATCTGTGGGCCAAAAACAGCAAAGATGTTCAACACTGTAGATTCTTCCCCAAGTGGTTCCCTTACTGTATTTTTTTGCATTGTCTGGAGATTTTGCTCTTTGCATCAACATCAGCTTTCACCCCCCATCATGGAACAGTGCAGATATCTGTGAGTATCAGCGTAGATACATGAGAACTATTGTGTTTCCAGTCTTTTCCCCACCTCAAACTGTAAAGTTGAGGCTCTTTTCATATTCCTATTCCGCAAAGACTGCTATCACCTGTGCTGCCTTTCTTGAAGGAAAAACATGCTCTTCCATGGGAACAAAGACCTCATCACTCATGTAGGTGAGGCAGCACCTAGTGTTGTGCTCGCTCCCCATGGCAAACTACATACATATGTCACGTGTTGTGGTGTGGCATATTTTGCTAAATCTGTGTATTGCCATTTTTTACCACTATACCTACCTCTGTCTCATATTGCCATCTGTTCTGAGGCTCCCCGCATCCACTCTCCTCACTACCAGCAGGGGACTGCCAGGAAAATGGTTCCTCCTTTTCTTGCCAGATTTGGAATTTCAGTTGGAAATTTACCCTAGCAAGAAAGCCAAGGGAAGTCATTGCCAGGCTCATTCCAGCTTTCCTGCTGGGCACATTTTCAGTGCTGTCGCAGAAGCTGAAGAGAGGAGCAGAGTCCCTTCTGCAAGGGGCTGTGCCCAGCACTGTGAGGAACCTGCAGCTGTGTCCAACCAGGAAGAGCAGATTGAAAAAAGATTTCAAAAATGTGCTAGGTGTGGGTTCAGGAAAAGCATTCTATGTGACATGGATGACACTCACAGCACTCTATGCACTTGTCCTCATGAAAACTAATGCACCTGGCTGCAATGGCTGAAGGTCTTTTTGGAAACAGATCCAATCGAATGTGCCAGTGCCGCCTCAGTCATTCCTGAAATTAATTTTCCACAGGACTGGCTTGCATAATATGCATAGGGCTTCTTTGTTTGCATGTGGTACAATCCTGCAGCCAAGTCAGAGGAAGCTTTATACAACTCTGTACTGCCATGCTTGGTCAGCACATGCATATGTGCAAGCAGATGCTGCCAAAGTCAAGCCAGGACTTCTGTGTGCAAGTTTCTTGTAAAATGAGGCAAGTGTGTCAGGCATTTTTCTCTGTAGTACCCCTGCAGGCTTATTATACAAAGACAAGATAGCGACTCTGCTCTGCTGTTACCACCCTGCTCCAGGTAACTCACCGCAGCTGAATGTTTAGGTGGAAGAACACCTGATATGCTTCAACTCACCTGTTCCCACTGGAGATTAGGGCAGTATCAGTTATCATGGGGTTTCTGCTGGCAGAGTGAGCAGTATATCACCATCTTTATAGTGTCTCTGTCCACATAAGGCTTTTTACCCCTCTACAAAACGATGATAGGAGACAGGTGGAGCATACAGTGGTCACCTCAGACATCTCTGCTGAAGGCAGCTGGCCCTGGCCCCATCCAAAAGGTGTGTATTAAAACTATTTTTATTTTGGTTTTTTGTTTTATTTTTATTTTGTATGTCTATTTACTATAGGGTGTGTTGGGAATGGAGTGTTATTGGGTGTCTGTATTTTATGTTATGTGTTTTATTTTACTGGCAGGCAAGCATGGCTGGGTTAGAGGAGGGACTGTGAATTACTTTGTTGAGAAGTCAGCATTTTAATGAGATGAGTGTGCATGGATGTTGAAGGGAAGCACTGTGCTGAGTGCAGAAAAGAGACTGATGCCTTTAAATTAATCATCTTGTGCCTGTTATGTTGGTGGGAGAGCAGTGCAAGGTTACTCATCCAGGTTACAGCCACAGGAGAGCCCCTGAGCAGGAGGTAGAGCCTTGTGCAGCAGGATTCTCTGACTCTGTGGATATTAGGAAAAACATATTCTCAGAAAGAGTGGTAAAGCACTGGCACAGGCTGCCCAGAGAGGTGGTGGAGTCACCATCACTGGAGGTGTTCAAGAAACCTGCAGATGTGGCTCTGAGAGATGCGGTTAGTAGGCATGGGTTGGGGTTGGAGTAGATGATCTTAGAGATCTTTTCCAACCTGAATGATTCTATGATTCTACTCACCCACCCCAGAGCCAGCCAGGCCATGCAATGCCCTCACCTCATGCCCAACCACTTTGAGGTTTCACAGAGGATATCAGAGCCTGTATAGGCACAGCAGAAGGGCAAACCTGCTCCCAACAGGGAGCATTTCTCATCTCCCTTGGCTAAACAGTGAATGTGGCAGTGAACGCTAATTGCGGCTGGCTGTTTTCAATGTCACGTGCCAAAAAAGTGTCAAGGTCTGCAGTACGAGGCAGAATTAGTGCCCAGTATTAGAGATGGAAAATTAACTTCTATTAACCCATGAGCCTGTCATTCCTGGGCAAAGATGTCTTTGACAAATTCCATCTCTTCTTATGTTAACAAGTTGCCTGCAAGTAGATTGCAGTATCTCCAAGATTTATTCACTATTTGAGTATGACTTGCCAAATATTTACTTGCCAGAGAGTTATTCCTGGAGAAATTCTCTGTCTGGTTCATTTGCAAAGCTGTTGCTACTGGCATTGGACTGCTAAAATTCAAGGAGCTTTGCTTAGTGGTGCTTGGACATTCAGGTCAGCTGCTAGAGTCCTGCCACCCGAAAACATGAGTACCACTGTTACTGTCAGGTTTGCTCAGCCTTTCTCCAATATTTGTTTTAATTTGACTGTTTCTATAAACATTCCTCTAAGTAAGTAAAATTCTAACTAACCTACACTATTCCTGAAAGGAAAAGGGGTGTGAACATGGTCTAATTGCTAAAAATGCTGTGGTGCCATTCACCATCCTGTGGACACAAGATGTGTGTGGGGTTGCAGAATTTGTGCAGCTAAAGTATGCATGAAAGCCTCTAGAGTTCCCTTGTTTGGGCAAAACCAGGCAGCCTGCATTCTAACTTTGCCACCCAGGTGGTTTGCCATTCAGACAGATAATAATTGTATCTTAAGGCTACTGGAAATAACCAATCCATAATTAAAAAGCTACTGTATTTAACGTCCATATAAAAAGCGTACCACTTACCTTAAAAGTGTGCAATAAATCCAACTGCATTTCCTTGCCCTTGGCTAGTATTTTATTTCTTTGGGAGCTGGCAACACTCCAGGACTCAATTTTTAGGAGGCAAAGAGCAATTGTTGGTCCCTCGGACTCTGGGGGAAGTGCAGCTGATTATTTCTGAAAAACAGCTCTTTTAGTCAAAAGGAAAAAAAAAAAAGAAGAAGAAGAAGAAGAAAAAAGCAACCTGACAGTGATTCCAATCATTTCTTTTGTCTTATTCCATCCTCTGCTCTCAAACTTGATACGGGCACTTGGGGAGATAAAGGACTGCTTTTCACAATGTCTTGACCAGAAGCATGTTTTTTTCTTTATGATTCTTTGGCATTGTTAACCCCATGTTTGCGCCTTAATACACACGTGTCTCAGGCTATGTGTCACGGTGAACCTCCATGCGAGTACTGCTCAGGTTTTACCAGAGCAAACCAACTTCTGATACACAATAAATGTCTGGCCCCATTTGTTACACTGTTAATTAAAAAGATACAGTTTTAATTAGGGTTGTGCTAAATCAGCACTTGAGCTCTTGATGTTGCAACAAGGTTAAGTTTCAAATGCCAAGGCTGAGATCCATGGCCCTGCCTTGGCAGGTCTTCTGCTGGCTGACCTCCTGCCTGGTTTCCAGAAGGACATGGGAAAGCATTCAGTTATTCAGCCCTACAGCCCCATTCCACTCCATTTATCTGCAGCCCTTTCTCCTCCTCATTATTAGGAACTGATATGTCCTTTGTCTTGGTCTCTAAAAGGCACATGTGGGCTGTGAACTTGGAAGGACTTTTGCAGAGAGCCCACCAAAAGGCCACCAGGCTTCACGGCTGTGCTGTGGCGGGGCTGTAAATGGGAAGAGGTGGGGGATACAGCCCTTCATACAGCCTCGCAGGTTGGGCAAATAGGTGCAGAGCCAGTGAACCTAGAGTGATGAGTTCCCCAAGCCAAATGGAAGATAGGCAGACCCCTCTCATTTTCCTGCTTGGAGTCTGAGGGACTCAGATTTAGAGAGCTCCCAGGGAAAGGCGACACTTGGAGGGTGGGCCAGATGGTGCCTGTTCAGAGGGAGACACACGAGCGTGCACAGAGCCCGCTGTGTCCTGAGGCATGAAGGGCAGCCATGCACCTCGTGACACCCAGCTCAGTGGGCTGCAGGCTGAGATCCACTTAAATGAGGAGCCAGCCTGATCCCAAACTGAGAGCTATCGTTTCTGTGCAAGCCCAGTGTATTATTTAGGGATATGTTTCTTGCGAGAAGATCAAGATCACCCCGGGGAAACTGGAGTTCTCTTTTCAGTCCAGGAGCCCACCCCAATGGGCTTCTGCCCACCTAACTGCTCTACCAATATGCATATGCCCATGAGTGACAAAATAGGGATGCTAGCATTTCTGTAAGAGGAAAGTCAGAATCCGCTCCCTATTTTTCCTTAGTTTTATGCATGCTTTTAATTGGAACATTTACAAGTGGCTTTTTATTGAGTAAAATAATAATAATGAAGTCTCTGTTTCTATACGGTTTTTCCAGCACCAAACCTTAACAGATTTCCTGCACCTTCTGCTGCAGCACTACAAATCTATCAAATGCCAATGGGGTGCCTGCAGGGATGTGGCAAAGATCACATACTTCTACAAGGAATTTTTTAGAGGCTCCCAAAAACCATGCAGCAAATGATTTTTTCCACATGAGGGTGGGAATTTCAGTATTTTCCAAATGTATCTCCATCCTGCCAGGGGAGATTTCACAGGATATTAGAAAATATATCCAATTATCAGACCTGCTCACTGAAAAATTTATCTTCATTTACTCTATTGGCAAAGATCTGGACTGCTTTTCCTCTTTTAAGAAAGCATTTTTATAAAAGATGTTACATCTTTGCATGTGTGTAGATTATCTGTAGCAATAGTTTCTTGGGATGAGGGGAAGGGAGGAAAAAAAGAAATATTACTCCCAGAAAATACAATAGGTCATTGATAAACTACATAAACCCCTGAACCAGCTTCACTATAATGTTGGTGGTGTTCTTCCTGAGGGGAAAAAAAATTGTGAAGCTGGTCTTGACTACAATACCAGAAATATACATACTAAGCCTTATTTTACTGGGTCAAGCAAAGGGGATTTTTGGTATCTCATATCTTACATATAAGACATGTAAGGGTTTGCCTTTGCTTCTCAGTTGCAGCCTTTCCACTGCCCAGCCATGATCCAATGCTGGAAAATGGTGAGTGTGGTTGGAAGGTGCCAATGCTCAGAGACTCAGCCTCCCAGATAACTGTCCTCCACCAGCAGAAAGTTGCTTTTGCTCTGAGTCTTACTCCTTGTGCTTCCTCACACGGCCCATCATGTCTGAGCAGCTATCTCAGGATCTAGGAGGAAAAGGCATTCAAGGTGGGACAGTTCGGATTTTCTAAGTGGCATTTTTCTCTCACCCATCAGGCTTCATTGGAACAAGGGAGATCTTCCAGTGGGTTGGAAAAAGTACCACCCTCCACCTCAGAAGGAGAAAGAAGCCAGGGAAGGCATGGCTCGTTATCTCTTGGTATATTAAAGAAGTATTCATTTAGCTGAGGTGTTGATGGGTCTCAGCAAATTCTCAAATAGAAAAATCACCCACTGCTCTTCCAGTCCCCACTATAGCTCACCCAATCCTTCCTCTCTGCTGAGACTGGTTAATTCAGTTCATAGTCACTCATGACTGAGCAATGATAGAAAAATGCAGTATGTAATGGGAACAGTGAACCTGTCACCTCACATGGGCTGGTACCAAGGAGGCTCCTAATTATAGCCTGACGTGTACATCCTCCTGGAAGGTGAATGTATTTATTTGAACAAGTACAGTATTAATTAAATACTTTGATTATTTCTGAAACAGGCTTTGGGATGAAGGGAGAGAGAGGTTCAAGGGAACTAATCGTTCCACTGCTGAGAGTAAAGATTTTTTTTACTGGAAACTGCAGCAGAAGGCTAAATACAAGATTTCCTCTTCATTTCCCCTTTCCTCCTGTCTCTGACATGCTCCCATGCAGTCTCCCATCGTGGTCTGCTTGCCCTTAGTCTCCCCTGGCTCTACGGCCATGCCAAGTCCCCAGGATCACCCCACCTGCCTCCCCAGGCAGGCAGAAGCCCAGCAGGGAGAGATGAAGGCTCTCATCTGAGAGCAGGATCTGCGGCTGCATGGCCTTCTGTGTTTGTAGTATTCCTAGTAGAACCTGCCTGCAGAAAGCCTGGGAACAGACACTTTCCAGCTCTTGCACTGGGTTCCTAGCAGCTTCCAAGACCCGACACAAAGCAACAACACTGCACAAGAGATGCACAGTCCAAGATCAGGAGATGCAGAGAAAACAAGGGAAATGTCACATGATTAACTCTTCAAACCACGAAAGATCTTCAGTTCACACAAAGCACAAAGCTTTGCTCAGGCTCCGCTGCAAGCTCTCCAGGAGTGATGAATGTTTCACGGAGGTCCTGGGTTTGCAGGGAGCCTGGGACTGCCATACAAGCAAGGCAGCTCTGGTGGAGGCAGGCTGCAGAAGGCCCTGGGCTGAGGTGCTGGGGGCAAAGCTGGTTTCTCAGCCTGGAGTCACCTTTCAAGGAAGCCTCAGGCCCCATTTCAGGTGAGCTCCTTGTTACTTCTTGAACAAACCTGAACCGGGTGCTGAGCTGTGGAGTCCAGCAGTATTTCTTAGCAACTCTGGGAACAGTGTTTTCCAGAAGATAAGACCTCATTTAAAAGGAGCCAAAGCTTTGCTTTGAAGGAATCCTCTACCACTGTGTAATGGCTGTGGAACAGTCACTTCTGTGCCATTTTGGTGGAAACTAAACCTGCTGTTCTTGCACCATGCCTTGTAGCCATCCTGTGCCTCAGTTTCTCTTTGTCCCAGCTTCCTGGCACCACATGAGAAGGCAGCATGGAGCAGCTGACTCTTGTACTTACTGGGGGTTTTCTGCCCTTGTGAAAGTCTTGCACATCTGCAGGGGTCCAAACAGGCAACCAGCACCCTTCTGGCAGTATCAAAACCAGTTGTCTTGATTGCTATCAAATACCTGAAATGCAGCTGCATCAGTGCCTCTGTAGAGGACATGGGAGAATACAAGCTCTCCAGGTCACGAGAGAATACAATCCTGTTCTCTCCCACATCTTCTCATTATGGTCTGTAGGGCTAGAATGTTTGGTCTCTCATCTTCAATAGATTAGTAAGGGATGGCTGTGGGTCAGGACTGCCACTGATGCACTCCGAAGGACTCAATGCAGATGCACCGCTCTGTCTTGAGGATGCAGGGGAAGTCAAGAGGTATTTCTACTCCCAGTAATGCAGGAGATGTTAAATCAACATAATGAGAGCTGATGAGAAACAATAGAGGCATCAGGACAGCACAGAGAAAGGAAGAGTTATGAGATCTGGATGCTCTGGGCCTAAGAGACATGGAGACATGCATGCTAATTTATCATTGTACCAACACCTCTACGGGCCACAGAGTGCTGCTGGGCCATAAAAGTGGTGCTGTGCTAATGCCAATCTCCCCCTGCTGGGAACAAGAGGCCCAAAGGCAAACCCTGTGTGCCATTCCCTAAGGGGCTCCAGAAGCTCTCAATGGGGATGGCAGCTCTGCAAAGAGCCAGGAAAAGAGCAGGAAAGCACTCACAGCACTGCATCGAAGGGCTGGGCTCCTGCTGTAGCCACCTTCCCAGGGCATATTTCCCAGTTGCACTCTCACCAGCCCTTCTGAGGTGCTGAGGACATGCAGATTCCTCGTGCTCTGCATATGAGTGAAAACAGGACAAAGGACAGGAAAGCAACCAAAAGCCTGGGCTCAGGAGGTGAAGAAACAATGAGATCACCAGGCATAAGCTCAGGGATGCTGGCCTAATCTGAAATGCCTGAAACCAGGAGGTGGAGGGGAGGAGAGGTTGCTCTGAGCAGCCATTTTTCGGGAACCATGAGACAGATTTGAAAGGCCTAACCTGAAGTATTGGGCTACAACTTCACAAGGTGGCAACTGAAAACATAAATTGATCAAAGCTGCCGTTCAGGGACACTCACTGCTCCTCATTCCAATTGGCTCGCTGTGTAACCACCATTGGCAGCTTCCCTCACTGAAAGATCCACTGCATGGATTTTTCCTTTCCAATTGCATTTCCAGGGACGATAGGAAAGTTGCAGCATAAATTAAATAAGGCGCCTGGGGACTCCGATTCAAAAATAATGTAGATGAATTCCTGAGTGAGAGGGGAAGAAAGAGCGGAGCTAAATGCACTGCCTGCCTGATGGCTTCTCCCTGGCCGTGTACACACCAATTAGCTGTGGCTGCACGGATAGGGCGGCCAGGAAAGCACCTTTGTGCACACATGCTAATTTACTCGCTGGCTGCAGTGCACAATTAATAAAAGCACCACTCCACGCATTCCTGAAAACAAAGAGCTAATGCCACAACATCCAGAGGCACAGAACCCAAAAGGGGTGTGCACACAAAAGCAAGCTTGAGTTTTGGGGAACTGCCGTGCTCAGCCAGCCCTGGCAGTCAGAATCACCCGTCAAGCATAGGGCCCTGCTCTGCCATCTGAAACTTTGTGCTGCCACTACCACGCAAACTGAGGGGAGGCAGGAGGGAAAAGTGTCTCAACCCTCTCCTTGCTCTTTCCTTGTTATTAGCTTAAATGTTGGTTTTTGAAGGGACAGAGAAAGCAGAAATTAAACCCTCACTCTCCAAATGAAGCTGACATGAGCCTCTGGCTTTGAGGATGGATTAGTTTTGAAGGCATACTACGCACAAAATGAGGCCGGGGAGGGCTGGCAGTGGAATTCCCAGTAGGGACAGGTTCCTTTAAAACACAGATTAAACAGGGAGGAAATGCACAGCATATGAATATGAATTGATTCTGGGCTTAGCCTGGTCTCACTTCATTTGATAAAGCACATTTCCTCATTGCATGTCAATTATTTACAGTATTTAAATATGTATCATCAGATGAACATGCCAGCCTCGAAACAGATACACAGATGCACGCAGAAACTCACACGCGCACCGCAGCATCAGGATAGGATGCACACACAAGTCCACTGGGCAGATAACTGGAGGATGGGGCCACAACCAGCAAGCAGTGAGCCACAAAGCCTCCTTTGACCAGGTCCCAGTTCATCCACAGTGCTGCCCCTGCAAAAGGGATGCTTCTCTTCAGGATAATTTGGATGTGGGCTCTGCTCAGCACTGCAGAAACATTGGCACCCGACAGGATCTGCACGCCTTGTTGGTGCCACCGCTGATCTCCAGTACGTGGAAATACTCATCTGTTGGAGAGTTACTATTCTGCTTCTCTTCTGCACAAGTTCACAAGCAAAAGAAATACAGGAGAGCTAGTTACATTGGATAAAAGCCCTGTGCCCAGCAATTCTCCAAAGTTAGTGTTATTAGTGAAGATATTGTTAACATTGCACTGTTCTGGCCTCTACCATCTTATAAATCCCTACTCTAATTTTTCCTGAAGCCAAATTGTTTTCCTTATGTGATTCCCACTCTTACTTCTGTCCTTGGTTTCTACTACAGGTATACAGAGGTCCTAGCATGGCAGAGACCACCTCTGGAAACACCAAAGGCTCAGGAATGGACAAGCTGTGGATATTTGCAGAGTACCAAGAGAAAACCAGACCCACCTGAGCTCCCTCTGCCCCAGACTCTTCCCATCTCCAAAAAGGCCCAGGATGACAGAAATGATCCTTGGTTTTAGCTGCAGTAAAAAGTTCCAAAAAGTACAAGGGATGGCCTGGTGCTACAGGTAACACTGCCAATGCCTTACAATTTTATTAGCAGCACTTCAGTAGGAAAATAATTCTCTGGTCAGCTTCCTGCCCTCTCTGGGGACTGAAAAAAAAAAATGTGAAAGAAGAGATAAACATTTTTCTGAGTACAAATGTGATGGCTCAGATTCTTGGCAGGTGTAAAACTGCAGATTTAATGGAGGTACTCCAATCTGAATCAGCTGAGCGCTTACCAGAGGAGCTAACCAAGGTAATTACACTTACCCTCCTGTGCTCTTGGCCTCACGCTGTCCTCTGTGAAATTTCCAGAAGACATTTTTATCCTTCAACCATAGCATGAAAGATGATGTGCCATGAACGGCAGATGAAATGGAGCATTTTTTCTATGGCTTTCTATCTCTTACTGGGATTCGCCAGTGCCTTTAAGTTGCAGACTCTGATTGCAAATTTCCATTCAGCTGGGGCAATCGTAATCTTTCTTTCTCATTCCCTAGTGTTTAATATGTTGTAATGTCATGCTGTGTCCTTTCATTCAGAAGGGACTAACGAGACATTTCTTATTCCATCTCCCCGCTCTGCTCGTCATGTGTTTTCACAAAATTATAAGAACTTAACAACCATATGGTTTCATTGTACTTGGCCAAAAGGACCAAGGAGTTTAGAAAACATTAGTAGGAAGCAGATAATTTCATGACTGCACTTGCTCTTCTTCCCTTAGGAAGCTGTGCTAAAAACAGACAGAAAGTGGAAGAGAAGTTATTAAATAACACTGTTAAGACAGACAGATGGCCCTTAACTACCACCATATTTGACTCCAGAGATAGGGACCTCCATTTTAGCCTGCTACAGCAACCTGAAAATGACATGTTAGAAGGCCAGTTTTTTTACTTCAGTTCTTCACCAGACAAAGCCTACTTTCCTCCTCTTAATTTGCTTTTTTAATTCCACAGACACAGCAAGGTGATTCTGTATCTGAGTTTGGGTGCTGACAGCCAATACTGTCAGCACAGCTCTGAGAAGGACACTGTTTTCTTCAGCACTGGCAGTAACAGCAGCATGGGGGGCAGTTAATCCTCATCTACCACCACAAAACCAAGAAAACATTGCATAGTGGGTCCATGTTATTTGCATAATACAAATCAGCATCCCACTATACAAATAATCTCCCTCCAGTCAGGTAATCTTCCATCCCCATCCCGCACTCTTTTCTCTCTCACTTTCAATTGTGTTTGGCTTCCTCCCACTCACCCATTACCACCCCTCATTCCCAGCCATGCCCTCAGCTTCACACCAGGAAGCCAGTACCTCCATGGAGTCTCTCCATCCAACTGCACTTCCAGCCACCTACCTACTGCTCTCACCAGCAAAAAGATCCGTGGAAAGGGAGAACATTTAACTAGCTAACACGAAAAGGAAGGAAGAAATGTCAGCCATCTGAGCAGCCTGCCAGAACACCCCAAAAAATAGCAGAAAAATAACAGTTGCTAGAAAAACTTACCCAGAAGCTGAAGCTATTGGTTTCAGAGGATGGCAAGATGACAATCACACATGCGTCTGTATCTGTTACCATACATCTCTGTTGGAGCTCAGAGCCTGCAAGCAGCTGGGATGTTCCCATGTGTTGCACTGGCATCTGCCCACAGCAACGACCTTCAGCAGGAAAAGCTCCACTTTCGTTCATAAATAATTGCCTGACCAGCTGCTGCCAGCCTGGGGAAAAGGACTCAGACAGGTCACAAAAAGAGCAAGCACAGAGCCCATCCTTGAAGCTCTCACTGCTTGAGTTATGCGGAATCCTCCGGGCCTCTCACTGGGGGCACTGCCTGGATGGCAGCGGCTGCCATGCGCTCATCTCTCCCATTTCTTGCATAGAAAATGGAGGTAGGGTGGGACCATCAGCTTTGTTCGCGGCGGTGTTGCAGGAAGGTGACCCGGGAGCCTCCTGTCCTGTGTTTGAACAAACAGCACTCCCGAATAGCAGGCAGGCTTTTCCACATGAAACATGGCTGACACCTGACTCTTTGCCTGGCTTCTCCCAGGAGGACATTTTAATGAGGCCCACAGCTGTAATATCGCACAGAGGACATTAACAATGCTAATTATCTAAAGTTTAGCTCATGAATACTCAACCAACTGTACCTCGGAGACGAATTGTTTGGACCCAAATGAAGCACCATGGATGGCTCACAGTATGCATCAGAGCTGTGGGAGAGAGCAGGCACTGGGTACTGAGCTGGCACGGGAGGGCTGTTAGACAGGAGAGGGCCTGGGCACAGAGCATAGCTGAGATTGCAGAGAGAAACTGTCTTTAGGTGTCTAGATCTCTCTTGATAAAACATGGAAGGTGTTGATAGGTCTCTCAGCATCACCTCATACAGGGTCTGTGCAGAGCACAAGGCTGGGGGCGAGGGAGGGGGTCTGTAGAGGCTCTGTGCCAGGCGGCCGCAGCTGGCGCTGGCTGAGCTTGCATTGCTCCGGGTGCAGCCAGCAGCCTCACAGACGTGCTGTGCGCAAGTGAGCGCTCGCCTGGAAGTGGTCCAGGGCCTCTGCTTCACGCCATATGCACAGTCATTCTGCAGCCCAAGGTCACCGCGGCAGTGCCGAGGGTACACCAGGATGGCTGCTCTGAGCTGAATGCTCAGGCTGCCCGTGCTGGAGCTCACGCTGCCAAGCAGCAAACAAAGCAGCATGTACTTTGCTGCACGAAGCTTCTCTGTCGCTTCTTCCTTCAGCTCCTTATCATGAGTGCCACGAGGCAATGATGTGCGAGGAGGGCCACTGTGCATCCAAAGAGGAGATTTGGTCCACCCAGGTGTCTCTCAGAGGGAGACATGAATTTTTAGCAGTCTGTATTGCTCTGCTCTAATTGAGCACAAAAACATCACATGGCAGGCAATAGCCCATTAGCAACACTATGTGCTGAGGGGCCTTTTAATTATTTTTGTGTTCCCAGAGGACTTGAGAATGCTCTCCACAAGCATGGCGCAGGAATGCCAATTAGGTGGCCTCCAGCCCCACTAGACAAGGTCCGGTCACATCACCTTGCGTCACTGGCTGAACCCTGCCCTCCATTTTCTCCCCAAGTCTGCAGCTCTCTGCCGTGAAATATTTATTAAAGGAAGCTGCTGCCTGTCGCCAATGTCGAGTCCCCGGTCTCCTTGCCAAGGTCAGGCTGCCAGGGAGGTACTTCTGCTCTCTGTGGCTCCTCGTTGAGACTGACAGGGCTTTCTGCTGCTCAGCACCAGGCAGGCAGCCCCAGGGAGGAGGCTGCTTCCCTTCCTGAGGACTCTTATTTCCCAGGAATAAGGTGAGCGCACAAAGAAATTACTGAAGCAGAGATGGCAAAGCTGCGAGCTATTGCACTATCAAAACACATAGTCACGCTAGGGCCTTTTGGGAGCACAAAATATAAAGCCATTAAATCAATTTTTACTGTTGTGAAAGGTCTGCTTCAGTCCTTGCCATCACCCTCATAACTTCCGGGGAAACTCCCACACGTAGTGATAAACCCAGTCCTACACAAGGGGATGTGAGTTTCACCCTTGGCTTATGTGGTTTCCACCCCCTGAATTTAGCTGTGGTTTGCTGAGTTTGACCCTATCGTTTCCTACAGTTTGGGTGCCAGACTAATGCTGAAAGCTTCCACTTCAAGCCATTTGATAACCCTTTATCAGCTTTGCCGTATTAAATAAGCTGTCATGTCATCACTTGATCAAGTACAGTGAAAGTCTTGCAAAGATCTTCCTCTGTATGGGCACAAAATAAAGAGGTAGGAAAGATATCCAGGGATGGAAACAGCTCTGTCAATGTGAGCGGTGAGAACCAGAGTAATGCCGCATGTCACTGGGATTCACTTTCCCTAACCATAACCTCTAAAAAGATCTTAGAGGCAAAAAAAAACATGTGAAGGATGGTGATTTAGAGCACATACCTCATTGCTGGGTTATGTGCACTCAGCCTGGTGCTCCTGAGCTCAGCCGTGCAGCTGATTGTGGTGGTTGGCTCCTGGCAAACCCACAGACCTGGCTCTCCTGCTTTGTCATCTCACGGCCTGCCAGGAGTCCCACTGCATATTCTCTCCTCATATGGAAGCTGTCCCATAGCTCCAAGGCTTCCTGCTGGTCCCCTCTTAGCTCTCCTAAAGGCTTTTTGGATATGTACGTGCTGGGCTGTGCGGATGGGAGGGTAGGGCCATGGAGTAGGAACCAGTGCTGCAGGCACTTCCCAGAGCAGGACCGCAGGATCTAACAACATTTTCTGTTTCCTCCTCTTCCTTCTCCCCTCCCAGTAATTCCTAATATTTTACTTGCTTTTTTGACACCTGCTCAGACTTGACCTGTCTTTTTCTCAGAATTAGCGATGCTGCTGAGATTATTTTCCTGTGCAGTGATGGCTAATCTAGAGCCCCTCATTATGCATGTATAATTAGGGTACGTTTTTTCCCCCAGAAGCATTACTGCGCATTTATCAACAGTAGATTTCATCTGCCATTTTACAGCCCAGTCATTCATTAGCATGAAAAACTTCTGCAACCCTTCACAACCAACTCCTGTTTGGACTGTCCAGAACAGTTTCTCATCTCGGTAAACTTCTCCCCTCACTCTTCATCTTCTTGTTCCAAGCAATTTCTAAATAGCTTTAAAAGAAAACCTATCTGGGACACTTTCCCCATTTGTGAAAACATACTGTTTATTTACACCTTTATACTTCACTGTTGCAACTGCTCCATGCCTTTTATTGGAAATATCGTTACAGTGCCCATTAATTACGCTGCTACTCAAAATAGTCGCACTGGAAAAAGTTATAGGTGCAGACAGACAGCACAGAAATACAGACAGCACAAATCCCATTTTTAGGACTTAGCAGACAAGACACATTTGCTTCGATCAGTTTTTCTACTCTATCTTTGAAATTCCACTAAATTCAGTCTCTCATGTGCAAAATGTCTTTTTTTCTACATGTATCACTGCTTCCGAGTTCATTAAGCCATTCCAGAGCCAATTGCTGATAAAATCCTCATCTGGATTCAAGATATTAACAAAGTCTAACTCCTCAAGTTTCTGGCACCAAGGCAACGTGTTGTCATAAATCCATAGGAAACCAGCTTTCGTTAGCGCCCTTGGCCATGGAACTAATTGTTTGCTCTGCACTGGGCACCTGCTCATGGCTGTGGGCAGCAGGAAAGTCATCAGCATTTTAACGTTCTTCCTTTGCTGTGCTGTACTTGGTTTTTGTCTCAGGATTATGAGATGCCAGGGAGGTAAAACAGAGACTCGGAAGAAAACAGCTGCCAGAAGCACGGGCTCCTGTTTCTTACTTTGAGCTGTGTGTACCACTTAGAGTTAAAAAATAGTGCTTAGAATAATGTAAAGCAGAAATCTGTTGCGTTCTTTTAGAATTACCCAAGCTTGCTTTAATAGATGCTGGATTAATTGTGTGCTGTCTGAGAGCTTTTGTTCCTCTCTGGAGTGGCTGTGGTCTGTGCCACAGAGGTGAATGCTACTCTACTGTATAGCAAATTTGACATTGAAGGGCTCTTTGTAGGAATAGGACTGCCATTCTCCCCTATTGTTCCTTTGATTAAACAGCGCCAGCAAAAGAGACAGTTTTGATGGTTGTTTTCGTATTATGGGCATCTGGCTACTAAGAACTGGGCTGAGATCACCACATCACAAGCCACTGTAGAGATCTGTTTGTGCACTCTGATCCCACAGTGATGTGACCCAGATGACTATTTGGATACACACGTTTCATAAGGGAGAAAGACCAACAGTTTCTGGGATGCGGTGAGTTGTGCACAGCCATTCAAGAACTCCACTCTTCCAGTGCCCTGACCCACAGCTCCCCGGTACTTCTGAAACAACTCAGGAAAGAGAACCCTTTTCCTCCTTTTACATCAACATACTTCACAGTGGACTCATTCATTAACTCCCCCCAGTCACCAGCCTTTTTGTAGCTCCTCACTCAATGAATCACCACTTAGCAATGGCTCAGCATTCCCTCTGACACTTGGGGCTTGCCCAGCCTGGCCCTCACCCTCAGGCACCGCGTTAGTCCATAACAGATACCAAACTAGGTGACAGATGTCTGCTTTGCTGAATAAACTTCAAAGTGCAGTGCACCTCTACAGAGTTTGACCACCTCATTTGCACCAAAGCAAGAAGGGAGGATCTCAGAAAGAGTGCTGTCCCTTCTCTTTCACACATCTGTTTGAACACGCAGCAAAGGATACAGGAACGTTTTTCCTTGAACTTTTAATTGAAGTGCTTTAATATAAAAAAAAAAAAAAAAGAAAAGAAAAAAAAAGAAAGAAAAAAAAGAATACATACAAGTTCTAAACTCCTGTTTTCTGCAATCGTTTACACTTTTTCTAAATTTCAACAGAATATTAGTTATGTAGGTAGTCAACACGGCTAACAAACTACAGTACAAGTTACTAATAACAGTACAAGATGCTTGGAATACATTCTTGCAAATGTGTGTGAATACCAAAGAAATCCTGCAAAGCTGAAAGGTTCCTGCAGATGTTGCCCTCTCCTCTCCAACACCCAAAGAATTTCCCTCACGGGTTTCCTAACCGCCAAAACACAGAAGGACTGATCCTTGGCAGGTGCAACATCATTAGACATGGAGCATCATCAGTTGTAGAGTGAAGTGTGGGACTCTGTGCTCAAATAGACACCTTCAGACGGGGGAGAAACACCACGCACATCTCTGTGCATGACAAAGTGATGGACCTCCTTGGTTACAGCATTGAGCAACATATTTTTCTGGGGGTTTCAAAACCGAGCTCTTTCTGCTGGAAGAAATCAGATGAGGACAGCTTAAGAACAATCGAGAGCACTCTGCATTCTCAGTCATTCTGTGCAAAGCTGTGCAAATCTTCCTCAAAAAGCATCAAATATGAAGAGTAAGAGCCCACCCCACCACATCTCCTCCCCCACAAAAGGCTTGCAAAGCTATCAAGCACTTAAGAAAACGGAGTGTGAGATAAAAGGAGCAAAGGTCCTCCACACAAGCCATATCAAAACAAATCTCTACATACACACATTGTAACAATACAGTCACTTCAGATTTCAAAAGAAAGGTTCACACTTTACAAAGGAGGGAAAGAGAAAAATAACACAAGAAGCTGTCCTTATGATTATGTACTGGTTCCTAAACCTGTAACCTTAGCCCGTGGCCACCAAAAATGAATACCAAGTAGCATAGCATAAACCCCAGTGAGGCCTCAGTGGGGTAGCAATAGGTGACCTGGAGGTAGTGTACTTAGCTGAAAAGCAATCTGAATGAAATGACAAGCATTTTTATCCTATTCTTGTACATTTACATGATTGAAGACACATTGTGACAAATGTGCTGTGGTGACATGCCTCTCTAGCACTACAAGCCCACCTCCTTGCCACCCTAGCATCAGTCACAGAAGGCTTTTTTTCTCAAAAGCAAGAGTGATATCTGGAGTATTTGTCAGACAGAAAGCCTTATTTTCTCACTCAGTCATTCTGGCTTGCATCTTTGCTTACTCTGTGACAAACAGGACAACCAGCTTCATCTGAGACTGCCAGATTTTTCTTACAAGCATTGATATAAAATCTCCTTGTCACTATTGCCCTGAAGACTGATACTTCAGTGGCACGCTTCAGTCAGCAGCATCTCAGAACTCCTCCCATCTATTTGCTGACTGGTATTAGATTATTCTGGTGGGAAGCTATGGGAGTTGGCAAGCTCTTGTCAAGACTGGCTTTTCAATTCCTCAGCACATTACAAAAAGACTGAACACTGGTGACTCCAGCTTGGAGCAAAGACACCAAAGTCAATTTCTTTTATGCAGCAAAAAGGACAAAGATCTATTCAGGGGACACAGAGATGGTATATCGAGAAGACATGATGGTGGCTCAGAGTTAGAAAACTTCCTCATCTGTACTGCCTTTTCACTAACTGATTTTCTATTCCTATCAAGTGAAATATTCCTAGTTTTCTCCAGCCACGTTGTCCTGACACTACAGTCAACGCGTTACAAAAGTCACTATGATGCAGTCACAACGTACATGTGCGCCATACATGTCATTTATGGGTAGGGGTATGTACAGCCAGGAGGCAGAGCAGGTTCCAGCCCCCACCTTGTTCTTTCCATAATATTTAAAAGAAGGCTTTGAGTATACTAACAGATAAAAACCTCAAAAACTAAACAGCAGGGATGAACGTTAATAGAACAGCTCCTGCTTTGCAGCCAACTAACTCAGGTGCTCTAAAACGTGTCTCAGCTTCAATCATTTTATCTCGCAGACCGTGCAGAAGAAAGAGGTGCTGTGTCTGCAGGGAATCATTGTACTCTCTCAATATTGCCTAGAAGTTATCCGGTCTGCCTGCTCTTCCCTCGCCCACTCTCTTTATAACAACAGCTCTTTTGCTTCAATGGCTAGCTGGTTAGACAAGACTATTTAATTACGAACAAACTCCAAGGTCAAGGTATTAGAAGACTGAAAATAGATACCCTGCTACTTCTCAAACAAACAATGCATTGTACACTTAGTGCTTCTCTGAATCGTCCCTCCACAGAGCATAGCATCACGAGGGCAAGATTTCCATCAATCCTGAGCTGGCACCACCAGCTCTAAGAATTAAAATGTAAATCAGGCCTCCTTCCACAGCCTTTCACTCCCCTGCTAAAATCACTCCCTGCCGCCCAGAGAAGCCAGTTCTTTCTGAACATTTGTGTGAGACATTTCTGTGCAAGGAACCCCCAGGGTATTCAATCGCTCTCACACTGGTGACACACCAGCCATCAGAAATATTTTTTGACTACTTTGTGTATTTCTTAAATTACATGTAAACTAAAATAGATTGTATCCCATAGCCAAACTTAACTATCAGAGTAGTAAGGACAATAGGAATGTTGTACTTACTTCCTCAGAAATCCTTCAGAAATCAAATTGGGATCTTCTCATGTTGCAGGATGTTTTTTCATCTTCGTTCCGCATTCAGTTTTAGACCATGGCTGTTGTGCCTGTCACTGACCCTTTGCAGAAAGGGATTCGCACAGGAAACAAACCTTGATGATTTCATCACCACAGTACTGAGAATGGATAAGAGTCACGTCCCACTTGGTAAATCTATGGCATACCCCAATTGTGCTGTGGTCATGGGTAAGAGGATCCCTGAAGACTGAAAGAGCCTCTCAGGAATATTTGTCAGACAACCCGATCTTCAGGTCACTTTGGGCCCCCAGTGACCTTCCTAAAACACCTTCAGTTTTTGCAGAGGGCTTTGAGGAACACAGATAAAAATGGGTCATACAGTATCCTGATACAGATCATGACTCCACTCACTGTGACAAGAAGCAGGATGGGAAGAGCCCAGCTGGACACCAGAGCTCAAAGCTAGACATTCTATAAATACCTTTTTCCTGAGGAGGTTTGATAGCAAAAATCAATAAAGTATCACAAAAAAAAAAAAAAAAAAAAAAAAAAAGCCCTCCAGTTATTTCTTGAAGCCATTTTTAAGGATAAACCAGAACCAGATAAAGAAGCAAGTCTTTCAAGTCAGAACACAGTTCTTGGACATTTTGCCCCCAAATTGAAGTTCTTGGACATTTTGCCCCCAAATTGAATTAATCTTAAAAGAAGGGAAGTAACCTAAAAGCCCTTAGTCTATTTTTAAATGAGAGGATGTTATTCATTTAATTCTTGATAACATAATAATTTGAAAACAACTGAGGAAGCCATGTAATCCCAGATGGTCTGTGCTCTGTGTGCTCTTGTGAAGCTGCTATGACTCCACTGCATTAAAAAAAGACATACATTATTCTGTAGCAATTGTCCGTGACACTGAGGCTTACAACATAAATACTGCAATACCTCACCCAATTTCTGTATGACACACCATGTTTTATTGCAGTAATGTCTCATATCAGATGAAGGTGCTGCAGGATCCTACTTGGCCAATTGCTATAGGACCCTGGAGTGCACTTCCATAAGGAGGGAATATCTCCCACAGGAAGGGAGTTAAGACGAGGTCTGGATGTCAGGAGAACAGACAAAAGGCTTCACACGCAATGCTGGACGAATCCTTTCTGTGGCTTTTTCCTCCCAGTCCCTCCAAGAGAGTAAGATTCATTCCCTCTTTGCAGATAGCACTGGATGCAAGGTAATGGAGCACAGCCCTGCTACACACAGCAGAATGCCTCTAAATCAAGAAGCCAGTGTTTTTCACCAACGTGACAGATTGAAAAACGCTTCTGGTACTTCCATGAGTGGGTTACTAAGCAACACTTTGGCTTCCAGGGAGTATCTGTGCTGGATGTGATCTCATGTGCCGACAGCCTGACCGCATCCCCAGCTGCAGCAGTAGGGAAGGTGGGCATGTGTGCTGGCAGTGTGGCTCCCATGGCTGCCAAATAAGCTCCCTTCAGACCTGAAGTGGCCACAGAGGTGCTACGGACGGCTCATGGAGTGGCTGAAAACAAGGACCATGCCACAATGTACAGCCAGGAAGGAAGTCATGCTTAGGAGGTTATGTCCCATTTGGTAAATCTATGGCATACGCTAGTCATGCCAACTCCCCCTCAGCCTCAGGGCAAACTGAGCTGAAGAGGACAGGCTCCAGGGACAGATGCTAACAACATGGGCTGGAGAAAACTTCCGTGAGGAGAGAGAAAACAAAAAGACTGGAACAGATTAGAAATGGGGCAGGGAGGTGAGCTCAGAGCTACGTGAAGTGAGGTCTGATGCAGTAGAAAAACACATACTGCAGGAAGAAGTTGTTTACAGAAAATCAAAACATAGTACCCTGGAAACTGAACAACCAAGTCCAAACTCATCAAGTCAGGGAGAAATTCAGGCTAGTTGCTGACTGCTCTGTAATATCAGCTGAGACGTCTCACTTCACTTTGATGCCTATGACATGGCATCACCAGAACCAGAGTGAACCAGAACCATACCAGACTCATCTGGGGCTGAAACACCTGTTTTCCTGCATGCATTGGGTGTACTCAACTAGTAAGAACTGCACATTTTTAAACAAAGACTAAGGACTCATACTACCTAGGCTGAGCCTTCTGAAGACACCTGGCCAGCCTCTAGGCTTGAAATCAGTCAAAGAATGCTGACTGAGAGCAGCTGAGAAGTTGGTCTATCTTTTAGTGAATTTGTACTTTTCCTTGTATGCTGACTGAGAGCAGCTGAGAAGTTGGTCTATCTTTTAGTGAATTTGTACTTTTCCTTGTGTCAATGGTCCATGTCATGGTCCATATATGACAGTGATTATACTGTAAGGGCTAATTTTTGCCTTATTAGAATGCTGACAGACCTTTGGCATTTCTCCCTGCTCCTTATTCTGTTTCAAGGTCAGTAACATCTATTATAGGACTGAGCCATATTTACAGTAAATAACATAAGTATGGTGCACAAATATGGTTCCAATATATACAACTTAAAATCTCCTTATAATTAAAATTAAATAATATAGCATCATACAGCAAGGCTCTATCAATGTATTCACGTATTCATGTGGTTGCCACTATTTTGAGATCATTTCTTGAGCATTTCAAAAGTGCATTAAAAAGCTGATAATATCATTTTATCAGAGAAACACATTACGATGTCACAGATTTATCCTCTTCCCTTCCCCTCTTATGATTAATGGGGACAATGTTGTCCCACTGTCATATAGAAGTTCAACAGCAAAGATCCCAATTCACCCACTTCTCATTGATGTTTCTCTTTGCAACCACTTCTAGTGGGAAAAAAAAACCAATAAAACAATGCCTGAAATGGCAGATAATGAACAGGTAATACTTTAACTTGTACAGAAACTTCTGATTCTTAGGTGATCTGACTATCAGCACAGATGACAATTTACTTGAATGCTTTTGAGTCTCCCCTACATCCTCAATTCAATGAGACAGATTATTCCTGGACCTGTCCCCATTTGCTGCTGACCCAAGCTATGGTGCTGGAAGAAAGTCAGAGTAAACTGGAGGGAGGGCTGTTGATCTCTGCTGCAGCACAAAAAGGCAATGCCATCAAGGTAAAGATGGAACATTTCTTCCTGCATTTTTAAAGAACATTTTATGACTACAAAAGAATCTAACAGAATGATTGTGTGACCTTAACGCAGAACTGAGATTCAGTCAGCATGTGAGTTAGATTCCCTGCAATTATCAAGGGTTTGCTGAACACTTCTAAAGGGAGAGGTGAAAGTTGGTGGTTCAGCCTGAACCTCTCTATTTCTGAGTCGTTCTAGACCCTTCAGATCAGCTTTGGTACACACTTTCTCTGAAATTCAGGGATAAATTTAGGAGAAGAAAAACACAAAGATGAACAATGAAGGATATTCCACAATGAAGGACAAAGCAGAGAACATGGAAATTCCTCATGCACTTATAGCCTCCCGAGAAGGATGCAAGGGCACTTCCCTCGTGTTATATTCCTAAGAAGTCTAGTAAATAAGGGTATTTTGGGCACAACATCCACATCCTTTCCCTTGATTTTGAGCAGCTACTTTCCAAATAAGGTTGCTGGCAAAATCTGCACTGCCAGTACATAGTGGACATCAAAATGCAGCCATTACCTGGCACCTGAGCTGTGACCCAACACGTGCTTCAGCATGGTTCTTGAGATGGTGGTGGTGATGGTCGGCCTTTCTGACATGCATCCCTTTAAAATCCTGAGGAATTTAAGGAAATCCTTATCCTGATTTTAAAGATTTTAAGCATATAGTTCTCTGATGAGAATTAGCACTTTCAAAGATTGATAGAGCAACAGCAGGAAGAGTCCTTTCCAAGAGGACAAAAGCCCAGACTAAGATATCTCATGCACAGGTGAGACAGATGCTAGCAAAGACCCTTCTAGGCTGCCAAAGGAGGAGCTCTCTCCCAGCCAACCAGGCCACTCCTTCAAGACGTGGAGAGGACGTGGCCATGAAATTGACTTGTTGTACTTTATAACTCAGAATATGAAGACTGAAATCTCTTCTTCCCTTCCTTGGCTCCTGAGAAATGGGAAGAGAGGGAATATTTCCTGATGCACTGTGGAAGTGAAATTTATGGTCTGAAAAGAAAATATCAGTACCTGAAAAACCAGCATGAAGGGCTTCATTGTTATGCATGCACAGAGGGTAAGATGATCTGGAAACTGTAGTTTCCTCATTTCAAAATAACAGTAACAATGTTTATTCTAAACGCACAGGTGAATGCTGTAACAGTACTTTGCATTTTCACTCACTGTGGCAGAAATGTATTGCAAACTTTAACAAGCTATTGGCTTGAGTCCCCATCAGCAAAACACCTGATGTTCTTGCTAACATTTATGAAAGAAAGTAGTAAACCCCACCAAATCCCTCCTCTCCCTGTCCCCGCAGTGTGGCTGCTGTTTGCCATTCCTGCAGACACTCTCCTGAGTGCCTTGATGCAGGTGGAGGTAGGACTCCCCAATCTCTCCAGCAGTGCAGATGGAAGGCAGGACTTTCAGCCCCACTCCTCCACTCAAAGGAGTGCTGCAAACTCCTTTCTATATGAAAGGAAACAAGCCCAACACTTCCCAACTCCACTTAGAGATACCAGGTCCACACAAATGACAGCCCTGCTTGCTGGTCACGTTCATTCTGAAAGTCTCAAATTTTCTGCAGCTCCACTCCCCAGCCCCACAGGCACACATGGGGCAGTCCTGCACAAATACCTATGGGGGAAAGACAGAACCAAGTGGCATTTTCACACAATGCAGTCTGAACTGTTCATTCTCTGGAAAAGCCTGTCATACCTGGCACCAACGCAGCTGCCACTGTGGCCATGACAGATATATTGCACTATTTACTGCATCCATAAAGTTGATTTTCTATAAGTGACTTTTTTTTTTTTTTTTTTTTTTTTTTTTTTGTCACCCACAATGGGTTAAAATGAGAAGGATTTCATAAATATGCTAAACTAACATATTTTAAGTCTGTTATCCAGAGACAGCTTTATTTGAATACATCCCCTTGACCAGTAAACATCTGTTTTTACAATAAGGACAGGAAGAACAATTACATCATCTAGTCTAGCTTCTTCTACAGCACAAACCTTCTTCAGTCTGACATTCCTGTGTTTAACTAAAATTGTGTCTAATTAAAATACGTCTCGTGGGAACAGTCCCAGTCTTGATTTGAAGACTTGAGGGATGCAGAATCTAACGCCGTCTGTCCTAATTTGAGCTAATATACAGCTTGCCTTGCCTACACAGAGAGCTTCAAAACATGTCACCTGAAGGGCTGGCAACAAATCCCAGAGTGTGAATCCCACCACACAAGAGAGCAGGTACATGGGCAATTTACCAAGTCCATCACTGGTTAAAAAACAAACAAGGAAAAAAGAAAAATTCCATTTCTCTAGTTGTCTCCACAGTGGATAAGGATCACAGTACCTTGAATTTTGTCTCAATTCAGATTGTCTGTTCAAACGGAAACCCAACATGCTTTTGTCTAGCAGCTTTCCCTGCCCACTTAGCTTTGTTAGCTCTCAGGTGATATGTCTCCTTGCTGTCCTGCTCACCACACCAAACATTTACCTAATGAACTGGTTCATTTTATAAAGCTGAAAGGAACCACCTGCCCATGAATAACCCACCACAGTCTCCCAATGTCAACAACAGGCATTTGCTCTGTGGGCAGCGTTGCACATCCTACCTCAAGAAGAAAGAGAAGCTCATGGAGTCAGGGTCCTCAGACTGCTTGCTGCCAACACCGCATCAGTCACATGCTAGTTCAAGATATGCCTGGTTGTGCCAAAGCAGTTCACCCCAGTGGCCATATAGGAATGGTACTCTGATGGCAGGGAAGTGGTTCTCTGAGGTTCTGAACTTCTTGACTGTGCTATCACCTCCTCACATCTTGGTAAAACAGGTACAGCATCAAACACTTGGGAGCTTGATTAGTATTTCAGAAGTGCAGCAAGATGTACAGTTCTGAACGCATGCTAACAACGTCCCTGGGAGGAATGTACCAGCCTCTTCCCTAAGAGGGAGCTCAAGAAGTAGGGAGTGTGCAGCTGGAGGATGCCCTCAGCATGGGACAGCTGGCATTTCATTTGCTGCTGAGAGTTACCTGATGCTTCCTGGCTACTTTACAGCATGGAGCTGAAGAGATTACCATGGATAAGTTCCCTCTTTCACTGAGCTTGGACAATATTTTACTGCAGGAGATCTAGCAATCCATCCTTCCATCATGCCTTGTTAGTGGTGAAACTTCAGCAATGTCACTGAAAAATATTTACAAACTTAAAAACAGTATTCACTGTGGTGTGGGAGAAAAAAAAATAGTCCATGGTACGGATCAAAATGATAAAACAGGAGAGCAGGTATGCATGAAAAGCACAGCTCGTCGGTCAGTGTCTCATTTCAGGGACAGAACACTGACTTTCTGTACCAGTCACTCCCACCAACATCATACAAAGGTCTACCAGGTGCTTAGATACAAAGCCACTGCTGTCTGCCTAAATGTAGGCTAAAGCAATAAGTATTTTTCTTCTTCTGCCCCAAGGTCAACACAAATACTAGCAAATGTGAAGGCAACAGCTCACTATAATGGAGCTCACTAAGCCCAGCATCCCAGGCAGCTGAGCACCAACTTGAACACCAGAAGCTACCTCTGCTGCTCTCATCATCAGCTCCATCACAGAATTTCCATCCAGCACTCTCTCACTCCCAGTTCCTGTCTCTCTTGCCACTACACTTTTATGACACAGTTGAACAGCTTCTCTGCCAAGCACATACTTGTCCTCCTAGTCAGAGCAGCAGCACAAACTGTGCAGTGGTCCCAAAGTGCCAGATCAGCAGATCAAATAGGTGCCAAAGCTCCTGCAGAGGAGCTGTGGCCCTTAACTGCTGCCAGGCTCAAGGCAGATCCCTCTGTACGTGGCTCAGGCCATGCTGCCATACATCCAGGATCACGCACTACCACCTGGACACGTCCTCAGGGCCAGCCATCAGACTGGGTGACAGCAGCTCAGCAGTGAGAATGGGACCACAGGAGTTGGCAGTTCCTTGGACAGGGAGAAAGAAGCTTCATTTGACATTTGTTTTACAGCTTTGTCCAGACAGGCACCAGACACCTCATGCAGACAGGTCCTACATCTGATGCTCAAATATCTTTATACTCTTGGCTCACCCAAGAGTGTCACACAGAAAGTTAATGTATTGAATGAATGTCACGGGTAGCCACTGTGGCTACTCCTGGAGGAATTTGGTCCAATACGACTAGGATAAACACTTCCTAAACTCCTTTTCTAACAGGTTAAAGTACTCCCACTGCAGTCTGAGACAACGTCGTGAGAGCCACGTGGGAGAATCCAACAGCTGGCACAACTACTGTAAGCTGAACAAAACACTAAAGGTGAACAAACTAGCTAAATAACAAGGAAAAGTGCGTTAGGTCAGTATAGTTCATTCTAACTAAGTGTGATTAGCAGGAGAAAAAAAAAAAAAATTAGTTCACTGTTACTCTTTCACAGTGTCCTTTCAGGGACATTTCATTTTGCAGAAAAGTTTCAACCAGAATAAATATCCCAAATATAACCTTCTGTGCTCTTACCTACTTGTACAGGCAACTCAAATCACACGTTGCTTGGGACTCTCATAAATCCCTCTTAATCCCTCTTTAAACTATGCATAGATAGAAATGTAAATCACACCCACAAAAATGGTCATTCTGGGCTACTTGGCTGTTTGGAGAGTTGCATGTTTTTAACCTTAAAAGATGCATCGGATAAAAATGTTTTAATGTACTCACTTGTCCTCCTGGCGATGTCTTAAGTTAATCACAGGGACTCAACTGTGAAAATACTTTTTCAATTGATGCTCTCGCTTAACGCTTCTCCATTTCACATGCAGAGGTTTGTTTGCACAAAGTACAACTATTCCTATTTAAATTTTAAAATAACTATGAAATCTTTCTTTTGATATTAGGTTCAAGTAAATGATTCCTTTCACGGGAGCTTGATAAGGCTTCTGCCAAAAATGCAGTTATAGAGATTTTGGGGGCAAAATGATTTGAAAATTCAACAAATCTTGATAACTATTTTGATTAAAAAAAAAACCAGAACAGTATAGCTCTGGAAATGTGGAAGTTCTGATTAGGCAATTCCCAAAATAAAATTTCAGCTTTCAATTGCAGAATATTTTCATTTAGAAATCAGAAAAAAAAAAATCATCAAAAGTGCTTCATGTGACCTATGCCAATGTTCCTATTTTCGGCTTACTTTAGATTGCTTAGAAAACTGGAACCTCTATTTTCTATGACCAACTTAAAATGACAGTTTTCTTTCGTTCAGTTTTCTGAGCCGGACAGCAAATCAGTTACATGCAGAACCACTCACAATTTTTTTTCAGTAAAAATAAAACGATGCATTTGAACTGCATGATAGCACCAGAGTGGGATGGTGTGCCTGAATATCCAAAAATACCAAACTCAGCATTTAAGCGTCTGTGTATGTTCACACTGGCACTGCTCTTCCTTCAGAAACACTGAAACCAGATGTCTGAAGACCTGCCAACTCAAAGCATTTGCTCCAAGAGAGAAAGTGTCACTCCCCCAGTTCTCATCGGTGCTTCTCTTGGTGGCAACACATCATTCACAACATGGGAAGTATTGAACTAATGCAACGCAAAGCCACCCTAAGAATACAGAGCAGTTGCAGTAAAGGGACTTCCAGGCAAGCTCTGTGCAGAAACAACTGGTGCTGCTTCCCACCAAAGCACTCACCAACAAATCCTTGGGAGATTTCTTACTATTTCTCCTTCAGAAGAAAACTAAACAGAAAGCACAAAGCCACACAAAATTGACTTCGTCATATCAATATAACAACCCTCCCCCTCCTATAATCTATGTGAGCCCATAATGGTAAGCAGCAACCATGCATTGCACTGAAGAGATTTCATCCGGAGCATCGGGAAAGTACGTGATCCTTCTAGTAGAGCCCAGGAGGTTCTGCATCAGTGACAGTGAATACCACAGATACCTCTTCCTGTACTTGAGTGTCCATTCATTTTGATGTGGGTTGTGTCTTTGTGTTCTGGATGGGAATTGTGTGCTGGTATGCCAACAACAGGAGCAAAGTGTTTCTTGATTGCTGGAGCTCCTCAGGCCTGGAAGCCAAAAGCTGATGCTCTCTCTCTGAGCAGCTCCCGGCACAAATGACAACTCCAACTCCCTGCAAATGAAGAAATCTTTCTTATGACACCAAAGCCAGATACTCAGACTTTAGGCCAACATGGCCTTGAATAGGATATCAGCTATTTCTGATATTGGGATTGCCTGCATGTGCCTGGAGCCGGCTTTGTTGCCCTTGATGGCATGCATGAGGGCTGTCTACACAAGTTACAACACAGCTGGGATGTGCATTTCTGATTATAGGTATTTCATATTTTGACACATCCAATACACTACCTCCCAGTCAAACAGCAGCCTTTACCTAATTATTACCACCACTTCAAAATTCTCCACTCCTTAGCCTCCTATTTCTCAAAGTTACAAATATTTAGCTGCTGCAGGTAAGATTTATTGTAATTATTCTTGTCTCATCCCTCATGTAAACTACAGCCATTGCACTCAGATGTCTCCTTCTCCAGTTCTACTGCTCTCTGCAGATTTAAGTTAGAGAATCAGTAATGTTAAGGGACTAATCCTTCTGCTCCAAAACCAAGTGGCAAAATATAACCAGCAGTTGTAAATTCAGACTGAATCCTCATCAGAGGACAAAACTGCACACTGAATGTGATATAGACCTTAAAATTCTTGTCCTTCCAAGACAGAGACAGGTCAGAAAACGAAGGTTTTTCTCCTAATCCAGTCTCCTGACAACACTCAGCTATTCCAGAAAGGACTTCCTCATCTGGCTCTTTCTCTCTGGGATCTTGACTTCTTTGGAAGTCTAAAGTCACTGTTCATAGGAGCTTAACCCAGCTGCCTGAACTGAGGTGTCCAGTGCCATCTGGGGCATCCAAAGGCACCCACGACCTGCAGAAGAGCCGTGTTTGGGAAGAGGAAGGAGAGACCAGACAAGATTGCAGAGGACATCTCAGATCACACCAGCCCTCAAAGTCTACTGATTTGCTTTCTTCCCAGCGCTGCTTGCTTCTCCTTTGCTACTGCTTCCTTAACCCTGCACGATCCTGGCCAACTTTCTGAACCTCTTTTCCACAAGGACTTCATTGTGATTTTCAAAGCAGACTTCTGACATATGTTACCTTCGGGGGGCTCAAAGACTGGTGGATTCAAGCAATACATGTGATAGCCACGGTCACAGTCATCACAGAAGAGCAGCTGGTCCTGAGGCAGGGTTGTCGGAGAAACAGAGGGGAAAAGGGAGAGAAGGAGAGGAGAAGAGAGAGAGAAAATGATGTAAATTAGTCTCTTGCCAAGCTGAAGACATAAGCATGGTAACCAGCAGTGCTCAGCTAGGAACACAGAGCTGCAACACAGAGACTAAGAGACCGTGGGGTAGGTAAAAGCTACCATGTCTGTGGGCCCAAGACATCAAACACCATATTCCTGAGAGGCCACAAAGAGCCCTAACTCACCACAAAGGCACATCCACTTTTAATTGGAAAACCTTCCTGAGGGCCAGAGGGCTTCCTCTCCGAGGCAGCCTCACAATGTAGGACCAAAGGCTGCTAGGTCAGTGATATTCTGCACTGAGAGAAGAGGACTGGCATCCCCACACTGTGGGGTTAGCACAGCCAAGCTCTGGATGCTGGATGCTTTCACACGAAACCTTTCTCATCAAAAGCTTGGACTTAGCCAGTTATCCAAAACTCAGCTGAGTACCAAATGCTTTGTGAAGTAGATGGGAATAATACAATCCTATCTCATGGCCTGCAGCTCTTTCACTCACACGGGGAGAAAAATGCTTCTCAGAAGTATCCTCTGACTCCTAACACAGAGTCCCTATTCTCAGATTTTCTCACCTTCCACTAAAGCAAAATGAACTCTCAGGCTTTACATTCATTTTGCTATATGGAATGTAGTCTAAACTACTGCTTCTAAAGTTCTTCAGCCACAGTCAATTCTCCAAGTTTCTCACAGACTATCAAGGATTTTTAGCATCAGGATAAAAGAAAGAAAGAAAGAAAAAAAAAAAAAAACCGAAAAAAAAAACCACAGAAAAGATACTGTTCAGCTGCAGACTCTGGATCATTTGGAAATCCCTGGAATTAGTAGTTAGGTGTATAGATCCAAATGTTTCCATTCCCAAGTATTATAATTAAAATCTTAAAATTGAACCAAGAAAGTAAAATCAGAGACAGAAGAAAAATACCTGCCATCTCTGGGGTTATCACCCATTTAGATCTACTCCTGGTTACAGTGTTGGAGATACTACTCTTTGGCAGCTCCCTGCCACAATGCTAATTTCTATTGAATAAGCATATCAGCATCTCAGGTGGCCCTACGTAATACCCATGATAAGTTCATCAGAGATGAGCAGCTGAACAGGTCACTGGGAAGAGCCCAGCTCTGCTCCCAGGGGTGGGCCATCCTAGGATATGCATGGAAGCAGCAGAAAAGCCAGGACCCACACCACTGCCACATGCTTCTCAAGGCGGACATGACAGCAGCTTGCAGTGACACTTATTGGCGTGAAAAGGTAAATCAACTCACATCATTCTCAGAGGTGCCACAAAGGCTGCAGGATTTGCACTCAATGCACTGCCACTGATAGGTTTTAACAGCCTCAGTCATGTTTGTGGTGAACTGCAGGCAGGTCGGGTGTCCTGAGGAAGATTGGAAACAACGGTCATGGTTAAGGCTTGCTTACGTATTGTCAATTAACCGGCATTAATTTGGGAACAAAATGCACATGGACGTGGACTGATCACAACATGGGCTGCAACTAACAGATACCAAAGAGAAAAGCAGGCATTAACCCTTTCGCTGCCGGGCACAAGAGAAAATCAGAGTCATTCCCACCCAATCCCCACTGGCAAAGCAGTTTTATTCAGAGCTCTTAAAAATAGTTTGGCTTTGTCTTCATTTTTTTTTTGTTTTGGTGTTTTGTGTTTTTTGGTTTGGTTTTTTGAAAGAAAGGAAGAGAGAGGATGAAATCAGAAACAAACCCAATTTCAGAAAGAGCCCATCCATCTCAACAGAAATTGGACTATGGTTTCAATTACCTTTGTTTCAACTGGACTGAAGAACCTAGTGGAAATGAGATTATTCTCCATTTCAGAGCTTCCCTTCCTGGTGTCCAAATGGGTGGAGCAGTTCTGTAAACGTGGCTTAATTGGAAGCAGTAGCATACAGAGAAGAAGTAAGACAAGATGGAGGGATACAGCTTTCAAGCTTTTTAAGAGCTCTGCCACTAAAGTTGATTGGCACAGAAGAAACCAAATTGCACGGCTAACCTTCCAGGATCAAAACAAGAAACCAAAAGGAAAACACCCCAAGCCAACTCCCACAGTGAACTAAATGAAAGGAATAAAGAAGGGAAAGCTAGCAGAACAGTCACATCTAGAGGGGAAGGACAAACTGCCAGAGTCACAACCCCCGCCCCTACATGCGTGTGGACTCCAGCTTTGCAAAACAGCGGTATCACAGTAGCAGGGTCAGCAATGGGCTGTCTGGAGGGGAAAATACAAGCAAACAAACAAACCAAAGGTAGGATCAGTGTTCCTTCTGCAAAACAAAACAAGAAAAATATGCTACTGAAATAAAGCACAGCACTCCCAAACCACCCCTATCCAGGTGAAGCGGTCTCTAAGTCACCTGCAATAAGCTGTTGCTTGCCTGTTTGGAAAGCCCTGCATTTAGTATCTCTCTCTGGCACATATAAGCACGTGCAATGTGCAGAATCAGCAGCAGGGAAAATGGGACAGGGCTCTCCAATTGCTCATCTACAGGCAGAGAAAGCCTAGAAATACAGGTCCCACATCTGGCACTACTGCACGCTTCTTGTAGAAACTTACGCCATTGAGTGTACAGGCGTTTTTCACCACTAGCAGATCCGTTGTTCCTAGACAACAGCCAATAGGTAGAAAAAATCTTTTCCACCTCCATGAGCTTGAGTATCTCTTTTTAAGAGTGGAGAAAAAAAGAGCTGTTTCTCTGATAAGAAGAAAAGGAAGGCATGGCTAGTGGAGATGGGCACACTGACGCGCTGTCTTCATTACCAGATCTATCTGGTATTTTGTCATGCCGTCACATTGCCCACAAGAATAAACACCATCTACATTTTCTAGTTAGCAAAGCAAACACTTGCATTACTTAACTGTAATGCATGAGAAATATATTTCTTCTATGTGTCCAAGCTGTCACAAAATGGTGGAATAAGGATTCTGGTTCTCCAGCTCCATTCACATGGCAGAGATACAACCACTAAGCTCGTTCAGCAATGAAATGTGTGTACATAAGTTATGAGTTGAACATAAAGCAAAGGAGATACGTTCATACCATTCTTCTAAGCCTTTGAACAAAGAAGTGTGTACTGACGAGTTAAGAAGATTGCTACCTTTTGGGTGCCTTGAGATGTCAGCAAAAAAACAAGTCACATTTAACTGAGATTTACATAGGACCAAGTCCAAACTGAAATTCTGGGGACCCTGCAGTCACAACTGTCCAGAAAGAGATCCTGTGACATGATCTTTTTCTTGCTGAGGGGACCTTGTATAATACTAACAAAACCCAACATAACACTGAAATAATCCTCCAGATCTGATTTACAGCAAATGCAGAACCTCATTTCAGTGCCACTGAAGAGAACAAATGGGTCACACTACACAGCAGGGAGGAATTCATCCCAATGGCAGCAAGTCTGCATCAAGAAAGGTTGTGCAGTGCTGGAGTATATCAAAGAAAACAACTCATACGGGGTGTGAATTAATCAGAGAGTTAAATAGCTTCAGTCACATTTGAAAAGAAACAGAAAGAATGGAATCAAACCTACAGAAATAAATCAAAGTTAATTGCATACATGCATTTACGTGCTCACTTGCCTGCGTGCACACACTGCTCACTGCAGACTATAGCCAGAGACTCCCTTTCCCAAATGAAGGTCAGGTTCTGTTCACTGCTTTATTTTTGTCCCTTCACACTCATTCCTGTTCTCTTCCAGCTATCCATCTTGACTGTTTAGTTCCTCACTCTCCTCAGAAATACCTCTGCAGGTTTCCTGTGCTGTGTCTGCTATCAACCGTGCCTCGTCCTTGAAGTGATCCATCCTATTTTGTAGAGTCTTTCTTAAGCACTGCACTCATCAAAGACTAAAAGAATGGGACTTCTGTGGGCTGAAGATCTCTTAAAAAACATTAATAGTAGAGTAAGAGCTGCTGTGACAACTTTTTAATAGCAAAGAAAGAATCTTTTGCAAAAAAACATCGACTCATTTACACTTTGGCCTCTCTCTCCAAATGTTGTGATGATGAAGAAGTCCAACAAATGCCCACAGTGACATCTGCACAGCCATAGTCTGCTCTCAAAATATGCCTGAGGCAGAAAGAAAGCCTCATGGACATCTCTTTCTGTCTCCAAGTCATATTCTCTACCACATTAAATAACATGCCTTGTAGTTCCATGACCCAAACTTAATGTTGTTGGAAAGACTATTTTGAATTATGCCAGTAGCTCAGTGAGGCACTGCAGCATATGGTAAGCATGCCAGTGGACACTTAAAACGTGAAAATACTTTTCCCTGCTCTGTCTTCATCTCAATCTCTGCGTTTTCCAATTACTTTGGTTCAAAACACAGTGTTTTTCATAACCCAAGAGGAAATTCACACACTCAAGACTTCTTGGCATTGCATTAGTAAACACCATCCCTGTTTCACACCTTGGCATTTCCTCCACAGAAAATATAAGAGGAGGAAGCCCTGAAGCTGCATACAGCAGGTTACTGTCGATAGATCCAAATCCATTTAAAAAATACAAAGGTTGATTCAGCTCATGAACAATTTTCCTTTACACAAAGAGCATTTAAAACTGCAGTTCCATAGTAACAGATACTATGGGAGTGCATGAACCAGAGAGTAGGAAAGATTTTCTTGCTTAATTTCATCAGTTATGTGGTCAGGATGAAGAAATACTTCTATTTCGCTAATCTTGTGATAAACTGCATTCCCTATGGGTAAGGTGTGCAGCAGTCTGCAGTGGGAACTCGGTTATAATTCAGGCAGCGCCTCAGCCCGGGAGAAGTCCCGATCACTCTCACATGTCTGTATCAGCTCCACGCATCTAACAGAAGAAGTAACACATATTTATGGTGCCACTGAAGTCAATAGACAGACCTCTAAAATATACCCAGGGAGCAGTTCTCTTGAAGGAGAAGGCAATATGTTAACATCGACAGTTTCTAATCTACCATAACTATTCTCTACCTAAACTTTTGCTATGCCGCAATAGCTATAAACAACAGAGACAATAAAATTTGCAGTGAGCGGGTCTCCAACAGCTCATCCCTTTGTCTTAGAGCAATATTTTAAAGTATAGATCAGCCCTGAATGCTCTCCCATCTATGTCAAAACTCTCATCTGGATCTGAACTCTGCGACCAAGACCATATTTTACCGTGACATCCGCGTTTCACATGCCGCTGGCTTTAATTGTATACTATGTCCATTGAACACCTGAACTGAGGAATGGGGGGTGAAAGCATTTCAGCAGCCATCTCATGACTCCCGCACTCAGTACAATTGCAGGCTGGTGGTAAGGAGAATTTAAATGGAAACACCCTTAAAAAAATCAAATATTCTCTTCTGCTTACACTGCCTGTGCAACACTAAAGACCAAAACTGACATTAAAGGGCAGCAGCAATCTGCTGCTCCCAGGCGCTCTGTGACCAGCCAAGGCCTGCAAACGGCTCATTAGTGCTTCTTCAATAATGGATTTTGCATCACAAGATTAATTGCAGCCATGTGCTCTGTCACACCCGCCACAGACTATTTAAGTTAACAATCCAATCAATAACCTTTTTCAAACAAAGGCAGAGATTATCTTGAGGAAAAAAATAAGCCAAGACTCCTATAAAAAAAAAAAGTGAAATTATTTGTATGGAGCAAAAGGTATTTCCGCCCAGTTCCCAATTCTGTCCTTTATCTTTGCTGTGTAGTTGTGGGCTTTTTAATCAATAGTATAATGAAAACCCACAGGGCTCCTAGCTACAGCATGTCAGAATTTATTCCATGAACTATTCGAGTCTTTAAACAACCATAAATACATATTATAGATATAGTGACACAGAAAGCCCATCCAAACATGCACAAAAGCTGCAAGAACTCCTCTTACTAAGACTGAATAAGCATTGCTATGACCTCTACCTTCATTAGAGAGAATTATTACTGTTATTTGTAAAAAAAATAAAAAAAAAGGGAAAAGAAACTTGTAATTCTAATAAAGGATATGTTTTTATGCCTATAATATAAAACGGTAGCCTTCCTTTGTCCGTCTACAAGTGCAGTTTAGCATGCTTACATTCAAAAGCTGCCAGACAAGTTTACCTATCAGCGAATTATTAAAAGTATTTTTTGTTTGCCTTTTAATTCCTGAACCGTTTCAGGATTCCACCTTGAAAGGTCCCCAAGCAAACAGAGGGATTAAAAGAAGTCCTTAAAAAAGCAAATCCTCCAACCAAACCAAAAGGCTGCCAGAATCCCAGGGCTCCAGGAGATGCAGTGCTAAAGAATAAACCAAACATTTCTAAGGAAGGAGGACATGGAGCTCGTGGGGTTTTCCTGGCCCTTCCCATCTGGCCACACCAAGGAGCTGTGGTGTAGAGACACATGCCGGCTTGCATGGAACAGCTCTCCCTGAGGCCACAGCAGGGGTCAGTGCTGGAGGCTGCAGATGAGGAGCTCCGGCCTCACCCTCTTCACAGAAGAGCCCTGGTGAACTCAGCTTTTTAAGAAAAACAAGCAAACAAACAAAAAATGAAGCCCCATTTGAAGGCACCTTTGGGTTTTACTACTATCAGGAGAGAAACAGAGGAAATATTGCCAGTGTCAATTTCTGCATCTCGATGGAAATGAGCAAACATGACTGCCTCTCCCAGTGCTGAAGGTTTTGTGTTCGCATGCTGCCACAACAGAATCAAGGCCTTGGTTCACAGACGCTTCAGCCTCATTTGATCTAAGACCAACTTTCCTCTAATCATAAAGTCATAGGATAGAACCATGAATTGTTTAGGTTGGAAGGGATCCATAAAGGCCATCTAGCCCAACTTGCCTGTAATGAAGAACAAGATCAGGGTGCTCAGAGCCCTTCCAGCCTGACCTGGAGTGTCTCCAGGGACGGGGCATCCACCACCTCTCTGGGTGCTGCAATATGCCAGTAACTGTGCAATAATGAACCTCTCTAATAAGCTCTGAAACAATGCAGCTGTAGCAGAGCTATCAGTTCACGTCATTTCATTTCCTGGCCCTGCAGTGCTCCTGCCCAGCATGTCCAGGGCTGGAAAGGAGCAGAACAAAGCACAGGGCTGCCTACTGCAGCAAAAACAGGCACACACATTACAGCCTGGCACTCAAGTATTCAGTAATGGTAGAAGAGAACTCACTTTAATCACTCACACAAGGGACAAATAAAAAACATGCTGGGCAGGGCCCAACCCCAGTTAGAAGGGTATAACTGGAGTCAACAGGAACACACTTTAGAAGCCTTGAAAACCCATCAGCAAAGGCAGTTTTTTGGCATGGTGCTGGGAGAGCCTTCTATCTTGGGCTGGCAGGGGACATAAGCCATCTTGGCATTCTCCTGGCACACCTGCAAGCCAATCCCTCTGAGCATCCAGAGCCTGTACCCACACCTCAAGTTCCAGCTGTGGGGACTGGAGATCCTGATGCAGGAGAAAGGCATAAAAACAGAGGCAGACCACAGGACCAGACCATGAGACCAGCACGGCTGCTCGCCAGACTCCACATTGCTCAGCTGAGATGAGAACAGAAACAGACCCCAACCAAACATCGACAGAAATGCCACATGCCCACAGCATCCCATCCCGCATCTCAGCAGCACTCCACCCCCTCCTTCTCCAGGCCTGCCCCTATTAGGCACTGTTGGCTGCCAGACAAAATGGCTATTTCTTCCCTAAGAAACATTATGTGGAAGCACTCAAATAACCTCATAGCAAAGCATCAGCTTGTTAATGCACTGGTAAGTCATGCCAGCTCTGAACGATTCCTGGGGGTGAATTAGGTCAGAGTGACCTCCAGAAAACCAGGCTGCATCACCGCACGGCTTTATGGGTAATGATCTGCTAATTACCAGGAGGCATTTGGGCTGCTTACCAACACCAACAGGAAGGAAACCTGCCTGCAGGCACTGCACGGACTCCATATGCCAGGGACACAGCTCCTAATAACAAGAATAAAGCCATTTATAAAGCGCAAATCAGTGGCAGATTGGCAGAGAATGCTAATGCTGCCCAGCAGGTACACCTTGTGGCGTGTGAGGCTGTCCCAACGCAGAGCAGGTCCTGCGTTTGGTCTTAAAGAGAAGTACGGGTGAGGTAGACTGAGATGAAAACACGGGAGCGGGAGGATGGCTGCATATCCATAGAAGGTGAATCACCACAACCTGGAAAGCCAACATCCCCTTAGCCTGGGGGACGTTTTCTTTACCCTTCAACAAACTGCAGTGGAAAAAAACTCAGAGGCAGCACCGACCTCGTCGCTATGCGCTGCAGGCTCCCCAGCCCGGCCAGCTCACACACCACAGAGCTTTCAATCAACTGGCAGGCTCACTAAACCCTTTCAAAATGAGCAACCAAGCAAAAATACTTGGTCATAAACACTAAAAATAGGAGTGGAGGATTGGTTTTTGTTTTGCTTTTTAACTTGGTGAAGCCAGTTCTTCCTAGTGCATTAAATCCACCTCCCTGGCAGCCCATTTAGAACATCTCCTCCCCTCTGGGAGAGCCAAAATTTCCCGCTATAATGAGAGGAGTGGGGCGATATTTAAAATGCTAGGGAAAGAGCAGTCTGAATAGCTTTCCATTCAAGCATTTCACGAAAACCACCATCAAACCCCCCATAAACCAAGATGGAAGCTCTGCTCCTCCTCCCTTTCACTACCCTGCTACCTGCGTGAACCTTCAGTTGCAGCTGCTGCCTGGACACCTGGCCCTTACTCGCTGTTCTTGTTGGTCCAGCTTGAGAGTAGCATGTCTGCAGGGACAGCCAGTGCAGACGAGCATGCCTCTAACCCCAAGGCAGTGCCCCAATAGCAGCTCTCAACACAAACTGGTTAGATAGTACAGAGGAGGGTCCCACAAATGCCAGTGGCTTACTGGAATTTGGAAATAAAGATGACTAAATTGTCTTAGAAGTTTCAGGCGATTAAACCAGCTCTCGCCCTCGCAGATATCCAACACGCCTGCAGCTGTTCTGACCCCACCGCACTGCAGCCTATTACATTGACAAGGACAGAACTGCAAAGCCCACAGAACAAGCAGAACAAGCCCAAGCACTGACAGTGTGAGGTTTTCCATGCTGACCCGATGCAGCATGCCTAACCCAAACTGGCAGAGGCTGTGGCTTTTCCCAAGGGCTTTCCCTCTTGAGATTCTCCCTCCACTTAGATTATGTCTAAGAGTGCAACAGAGGCAACACATGGGGACGCGAGCATCTCTGTGCTGAAATCAGGCCTGTGTTCATCCAGCTCACCTGAAGAGCATTCGCACAACTGCTTCATGCCACCGCAGGCCTCCTCAAGCACCGAGGGCTCTGGGAGAACTTCATTCAAGGACTGGTGGGAGTGACCACCCAGGGAGATAGGGCAGGCTGGGTTAATGCAGGTGAACTGGAGAGGTTGGGAGAGGGGGAAAGTAGAGGATCACTGATATCTGGACAAACTTTCTTTCTAGAATGACTGAAAAATCACTCTGGGTTAGTTCACTGACAGAACATTTCCAGGATACTCAAATCCAATGGCAAACTCCAGAGAAATTATTCAAATGTCATCAATTTAATGTTAAATAACTTAGAGCAGAAGACAGCATACCATTGCATAGACAGTGACCTCATCATTGTTACATGAGGGAATTATATACCACTCAAGAAATTCAGCACGATTGTTAGATGGCAGATAACCTTTACAAACACACCATAAACACAAGCAGTCTGACTTTCCCACACAAACATCACTTACTCTGCTGCTAATGTGTTGTATATTCAGACATAATCAGAACTGCCTCGCTCAGCTAAACACAATTCTGAGCAAGCTACTTCAGTTGCCCATTGATTTAAAGGAGCTCTCTCAGCTGTGGAACAGGCACCACTCTTAACAAACTCTCCATTGTTTGTAATGCGGGATAGAAGCTGGAAAAATCCCATTGTCTTCTGATCTTTCCCTTCTCCATTAATTACAAGTAGGTTGGGAATTTTTAAGTGTCCATGGAAATTTTATCAACATGGCAAAGAGTCTACATTTCTCCATCAAAATCCCAGCAATGTCAACAGTCAAAGGGAAGCAGCAGCTCAGCGCACTGCAGAGTATCAGTACACACTCAGAATGGGGCAGTAAAAAGTACAAGTTTGCTTTCTAAAAAATGCAATTTCACCGAGATCTGAGTAAATGGTGAATTTGAACAAAGTGCTTTTTGCCAAAAGAAAATGAGGGGAGCAGACAGGGTTAACAAACAGCAGAGGCAGAAACAGATTTTTCAGAAAGAGTGAGACATTTTGTGCCAGTATTTTACAAATAAAAGGGTTTACTTTCGTTTTGCTTTAAAAGTGAGCTCCTCTTAATTGTTTTTAAGAGAAGAAAAAAAACGTCACAAATGAAATGTTTCATTCAAGTCAGAGCCCTCTTGGCAGAGGGAAAGGAAAAGAAAGGGTCATTCCATTGAGAAAAATAGAACACGTTTCATTCTGAAGCAAAAGAAATCATTTCTCCTCACCACGATATCTTTCAGTTCCATCACTTGAACAGCCCTTCTGAATAACTCTGTAACAAAATGATGCCAGGGACACCAAAACAGCAGGATTTTTTGTTCTTCCCTGGAAAAACACCTGATTAAAATCCACGTGGTTTTGTAGAACGCACAAGACCTTCCACACCAGATTAACCAAGTCTGGGTGTAGGACATCCTTTAACCTGTAACAAGTAAGCATCAATGATTTAACCATATTTCATAGCAGCTAGATATCATCACTTCAGATGAAACAAGAAATTAGCTAGTTCCACTGCAGTGGACACAAGTGTCCCTCATTAAACAGTTCACTAGCCCTGCTTCTTTTCAGCACCAGAGGAATTGCTTAACAGAGGCCATATGAAAGTAGAACATTATTCTATTTAATGCCAGTGAATGATCGTCACAGTACTACTGGGATCTGTTAAGTATTCTGACCCTGCTCTTAGTGGTACTGCTGCTCAGTGGCTCTGGCAATGACAAGGAGTCTGAGAAGTCCTCTCTTACACTGATGGTCTGACATGGTTCTGGGCACCTTACGGACCCTTGCAGAGACACAAACACAATCCCTGGTGCAGAAAGGTCCAAAAAGAGCTGTGAACCTGCTCTTTAAGAATCCCAAGTACAAAGATCCCAGCAATAGATGTGATTTCTGAAGCAAGGCCCTTTTATAGAATCTACTGCATGCTAAAATGAGTTGTTGAGCCTGAGGAACTTTAGTGCTGTTTAACAGGTTTAAGCCACTCCCAGCGGAGCACTGATGCAAACCAACTATGATTTGTGCTGAAAATGGAAAGTGAATTTCTCAAACATAAGCTCAAAATCCCTCTATATAATATAAAGTCCGCCATGCAAAGTGCTACCTGAACAGGAAGGCTATGGCTTACACTGAAATAAAAGTACTCCTTCAGTAACAGTATAGCGTTCAATGATTTCTCATACAAAGACTTCTCACCTCGGGAGCTGGCCTCAGTACTGACTCCTGAAATCAACATACGAGGAAGGTAATGGTAATTGGTACTTCAAAGAAATCTAAACGAGCAAGCAACACCTTCAGCAACGTTTGACAAAACTCACTCCAGCATTACTTAAAATCTTGTCTGTTTCAAAAAAGGTAACTGTATCTAACAGGTTTGGTCATGTTCTTTCTCCTGCAATCCACAACTAAGACACCAACACGAGGACACTAACAGCAAAGACTGAAGCTGTGTAATGAGAGGGAGCTTCAGTTCAAGCAAAAAATGACTCCTAACAATCATGCAACCCTGGAGATAAACTAGCTTTCACTGTTCAGTGTTTTCTCCATAGCAGTGTGATAGTTTGTAGGCCATTCAGAGCCACTGCAGATATCTTAGGCTACATCAAAACTGCTTTCTAGTTGTATGCTGGGTAGCAATATTAGCAACAACACTGTACTTCAGAAATCTGTGCTTTTTAAAGGTAAATGCCATGCTTCTCCCATCCCATGGTGCACACATTGTGGAAACACAAAGAACTAATGCCTACTGGGAAAAAAAAGTTCATCAAGTAGCACACAGAAGTTTCTAGACTCACAACAGGAACATCTGCTGAAACAACAACAAAAACAAGTAGTCAGGTTTTAAAAAATAGACTGTTGAAAATAAGATGCCACAGATGAGTAGCTCTCAGTTTAATCATTAAAATGAAACGTAGGACTTGAACTGTTGCAAGTGCCCTGTTTTAGTGTAGCAGACAAAATACAATTTTACAATAATTTCCAGGGAACAGTGGAGATTATAACACATCAGGCCACAATCCAGACAACCTCAACCAAACTTAAGGGGAATAATCAATGTTTATGTGCTCCCCTGTGTATATATTACATAGTGGAAGTCCTAAAGATCCATCTTCAACATTAGGAATAGGAGGGGTACAGAGAAGGCTCTACTATTGCTAACAAATACTGTATATAAAAGTTTGGGTCTACAGGGAAAAGTTTTGTTGTTTTTTTTTTTTCCATGATTTAGAGGCTGAATGACTCCAAGTAAGAGGATTCTTTTCCCTGATACCAGGCAAAAGTTTGGAATAAATTTTAAGCAGGTGCAGTATACCAACTTAAGTCAAAGCAAGGAAGCTAATAGCTCTATCACTGCACTTAAAGCCCAGGATTGCAGCTCCCAGCTTTGTTAACCTTCAAGTGCATCTCAGCCCAGGGAACAACAGCCATAGAGACCCCCAACAGCTGTAGCAATGCTGGCAAACACTTTTACTTCCAACTTCTACCACATCTGATTCTTACCAGCAAGGACTCTTCCCCCGATAAGAAAGTAAGACACCTTCCTAGCCAGCATAACAAAGAAAATTTCCTCTGTGACCTGAGGGAACAGTGGTATTTTCTCCAGACCTGATAATTTCTGCACAATTAAAAAATTCCTTAATAGCATTTATATTTCTAGGTCTGTGGCTTAAGAAAGAGAGAAAACTACTTCAGAAAAGTAGTTTTGTAGGCTTGAAATTCAGATTATGGTAAAATATCTGAGAGAAAATCACAGAAAGGGAATTGGAAAAGGCTTTAAAACCAACAACATCAGTATGCGCTCTCAGGAAAGCATTGTAGTTGCCTTCTCAGCACAGCTCAGAAATACTGCCAGCACCTCATCCCACCTCCAAAGCTGTCTCTGACCCCCAATATCCAAAACTTGCAAAGGAGGGAAAGATCCTTCCATCTGCAGAACAGTTGAGGACAGGCCAGCCAGTAGCCTACAGGCTGCTCTACCAGATCCTAAAGAAGTTCCCAAGAGCCACACTGACTGGGGACAGTAAGTGTAGCTGAAACCCTTGGGTTTCCTCCTTCCTCCAGTGAATCTGTCACAGGCCTCTTCAACGTAAGGTCTGAAGGTAAGAAGTGAAGCTTTCAAGTCATGCTTTGCCCAGCTGAGCAGAGAAACAAAACACTGAAGGAAACTGAAATTATACATATAAAAAATAAAACTTTACAGGAAATAGCTAATATTCTCACATGCTCTGTCACATAGAAATACTGAAAATCATGCAGGTAGGAGTTCATGTTGTACAATTATAATGGTTTTATAGAGACATACGTTTTCTTTCTGGATTCATTTCTGATGTGCTCCTTAGGACATTTTGTCCTAAGGATTTGTCATTTAATCTGTTGGGGTTTTTTTGCCACTACTCTACAGACCTTATATCCACATCAGAAGATTGCTTAAAAATTACACCCCCTCTGCTATTCTTGTAAGCAGCTGCCAAAATAAGAAGGTCCACGTATAGCCTCTGCCGGTAGTGGAGCAATTGATGACAAGGCAGAGAAAACACAGCAGAGCTTTGTAAAAATGAAAGCAGACCTATTAGGGAAGAGGAAAAACAGCTTTTTGTTAAAAAATGGCATCTAATCTGAAACAGTATTTTCTCTTTCCATTCTATACAACTGCACTATTAATCTTACATGTATAAGGTAAATGGACTATTTATGTCTGCACTGTGAAATGCAGCAAAGGAAACCACAGATTTGGATGTGTTAGACAAGCACTCTAGAGGCAGGATTAGAAATGTCAGAGGTAGGATCAGGTCTCCATAAGAAGTCATCCACACAAAGAACACCAAATAATTTAAACTCCACCTTTCAATCTAGAATACCTTACTGCGACTGATAATTACATAGAAAAGTTATTAAAACACACACATACTTAGGAAGATCATCTACCACCACCAAGTCACAGGAAATATTCTTAAAATGAGTCCTACACAAAAGCTGTGTCGTATTTCCTGCCTACCTTTACTATAGCAAGCAACAGGACCAGTTTCTGCAATCTAGTGAATGGGGTCAAAAGAAAGTAAAAGGGGAAAAGGAAGAAAAGTTTTGGTTCTCTTCAAAGCTTCATTAAGAGATACAAAACAAAATCCAGGAGCAAAAATTATAATTGACAAAATGGGAAAGAAAAACAAAATCAATAGAGGAGGAAGTTTTATTTTAAGCTTCAAAGAGAGTATTAAAAACAATGGAGAGCTTAGAAAAGTATCTGTACAAGTATGTTATTCAACAATGTCTTTTTAAAAGATTACTTGCACTAAAAAAGACCCTGTAGAATCGGTTTGATAATGTGATATTTACAGAGGAATATACAGTAGGGGCATTGAAAGCAGAACTTTTATTTGAAAGGAATATTACACAAACAGAATACAGACCCTATAGTTTGCAAATCTTCATTATGGTTGTGCGTTTCATTATATTTTGATTAAATAAAATCTGATTTCTTCTTTTTCTCTAGCGGCAGCTCACCAATGCAAGCGTAGAAACAACAAAATTATCAAAGCAAACCCACCCTGGTAAAGAACCTGATTATGACATAAATTTTGTCATTCAACTTAGTGAGAGCAGAACTCAGGTCTACCAGAGATTTAATATGGCTATTTTTGGCCCTATGTGTCAATCCAAAGGGAGCGGGAGAAGGGGGAGGGAACACTGCGACGGACACCAGGAAACCTCTCAAAGAGGTGAGTTTAAGTTTTAGGTGTGCAAGAAATATGATGCAGCATGAGACCTTCTGTCAGCTTCCCCTACACAGGATGCATTTTCGTAGACAATCTTTTCACTCAAAAAAACCAACATAAGTCACATTAGCAAAACACTTTATTATCTATACACTGGGTCTATACCAATAGATACATCTGACTACAGAGGACAGCTAATCTCAGAGCCAAGTCCAATGCCCTTCTAATACACAAGGCTCGCATCCTTGCTAGCCTGCATCACACATGACAACAAACTATCCACTGTGAGCAGATTTGGGAACCAACAAAATTTTCCAGTGCTTGCGTGAAGCAGAACTCATTTCATTGAGAAGATGGCTAACAACCCAGAATGAAGGCTGTGAACGTCCCTCACCGGACAATTTAGGATTGCAGCCTGTGGGAACTCAAATTCTTCTCCTGCTGAGTATCCTCTGTTGCTTACTGCTGACATGGGGGTGTACCTCTATACTTTTCAAAGTCCATTATTTCATAAAAAAGGGCAAATATACAGGTTTTCTACATAGGGCAACATCTTTGACTCCGGAAGGAAGCTACATGCCAAGAGCATCCAAACAGAATACTTTCCTTACAACCAACTCACAATCAGCTGAGGAATTACCAAAGGAAAAAAATGAAAGAAAGAAAAAAAGAATAATAGTAATGAGAAGAAACAAAACAAAACAAAAAACAACCTAATAGTTGCTTTCCTTTCTTTAAATCTCTCTTTTAGCAGAAGCATTTCACAGAGTTGCTCAAATGAAAACCTGTTTTACTGTGCAGAAGAGACACATCAATCCTACGGGGAGAAGACAGTCCTTTGAATTGGACACAACATCTGGTAACAAAAAAATCCAGGCACTGAGCCTGGTCTTTGCTCTTTCAGCAGTTTTTGTTCAGATTTGTGCCTAACACAAGAAAAGCAAAGTAAGATTTAAGCATCTAACAGGATAATATTATTCAGAAGAAAGAAAACCAGAACAGTCTGCACTTACCACATCCAATTTGCAAAAAACAAAGATACCCAGCACATGTATGAATGGCTTCTTTAAAGTAAGAGAGAGAGCAGAGTTGATCTTTATTTTCATTATTTAAAAAAGCTTTTTTTTTCTTAAAGTAAATATTCAGTCTTTATTTTACATTAAGTGCTTTTTTAAAATTCCATGTCTTCACAAAATTGCATTTAAAATTTGAAGTAAAACGTATTTCAAACAAAAATACTGTGCAACTTCAGCACTCCTTTTCTCTCTTAAATATTGAAATAAATAAAATAGTTAAGTCTTTTTTCAGTTTGTTTTTCAGTCAGTTCTACTGTAGATCAATTCCAGTTTGACCTGGGTTTATACACATGCTTAAAAGAAAGTGAAATCAAGGCTTTAAAAAAAATTCTTTGTATTGCACCGGCTTAGGGCATCCCCAGAATTTCTCTGAACAGTTGGTAGCCAGCTTCCCACAGTCCAGGCTCCTGTGCCAGATGAAACACAGGGACAGAAGGGTCAGGGCAAGGAGAAGTTATCAGAAGTATCAAAGCATCCTGGCTTCTCTCGACCTTCTTCTGAAATGTCTTGCTTGAAGGATGCCAGAGTCCACGAGGGCAGGGCTGACTGCAGAGGGAAAGGCAATAAAAAGTAAAACTAAACAAACACAAATAGACAACAAAAGCAAGTGTTCAGAATAAAGCAAAAAAAGCACAAGTCAACCTTTCAACACTGTTTGCATTCTAGTTCTTTGAAAACATAGCTCGACAAATTCAGTTTCAACTGACGGTGGGAGCCATAAGTAAATACAAAGCAGACAAAAGAGATATGATGGAGCATATCCAAAAGAAAGACACCAAAGGCTGTCAATTTTTCTTACTGTGAACATAATTAAATCACCTTCTTCATTCAGGTTATATAGCTCTCTTCTCTAGAGGCTACGATTTTGTTTATGAAATCCCGCTCTGATTACATCGCTATATTACTAATTAGTTGTACAGAGCCACAAGCACATGCAATACAGCACAAAAGAAGTTTTCAGAAGTCTGAACCATGCAGATAGCAATATGATAACCTCAGAAAATAAGTGAAAAACTGCATTTTGCATTTTCATTTAATCTATGAATGGACTAAGTTGTATATCCCAGGCTCCTGAGCTTAAAATGTACATCTGTTTATTTCTACAAAAAGGAGTGCCTTCCCCTCACACCTTTCTCACACCTCATACCAGTTCTGGATGACATGATTCTGTGATTCTATGACATGAATATCCAAAATCTTAGGAACTGACAATGACAGAACAATTCAAAGATACAAACTGCCTGTATCCTCTTAACAGGGGTATCAGAACTTGTAACTACAACATTAGCTTCTTTTTCCCCCCTTTAGACGTTATTATAACTTGCAACTTTAAACTTGTGGAAATATAACAGGAACACTAAAATGGTTTGAACCTAGCTTCATTACCCTATGGTATTTATACAGGTTGGGCTTTTTCAGCCCTGGTAAATAACTGGCAAACAGAACAAAGATTGGGTAGAGTATATTGCAATGGCTCAATCAGCAAAAATTAATCCTGGCTTCACTCCTACACTGCAAGGGTTTGTCAAAACAACCCCATGCCAGCATGAACACATGTATATCCCTCATCCTTTACATGTAACTCATAGAGACCCTTTTTAAATAAATAAGAAAAAAAAATTGAGAAAAAGAAATGAGCGTTTATTGGAAACATCTACATATGCTGCAGCACAAAACACGCTGGGAAGATTCTGCAGATTATACAATAAAACAACTCCCAGTAGGGTCAGCACAATGTTTGCTTGAGGAGTAGATTCAGTAAAACTGCTTGCCATGTGAGAGGTAAATTGCATGAGGATTCAGGTTTTGAAAGCTCCACGGTTTGATGGCATTTGAATAATAATTTTAGGACCTGTCTCAAAACATCACAAAAAGAATTAACCAAAGACAGGCAAAGCAGCCAGGAGAGAATGCAGCCGGGACTCAGCCATTCTCTGGGAGCATTTCTGGTTGCTCCATGCAAACCAATGTTCTGTCTTTAATCAAGAGCCTGAGCTGAGGACTGTAAAATGGCAAACTGGAACTCCAAATGAATAACTAATGTAAAAGCTTAAAGGCAAAACAATGTGGGGATGGGATTCTAATAACACATTCTATTGAAACAAATGGCCATCTCAGGGCTTGTCTACACCACACCACAGTTAAGTGTATTTGTGAGGAGGTTTCATTCAATAAAAGCAATAGTTAAGAAAGCTCAGTGCTAATTCTTCTGAAGCCACTGGCAAATTTCTCTTTGGACCCTGTTTCAGCAGCCCAGGCAAACATACAGGTTGTCATTCATGACCTTATCACATGTGCATTGCTATTCCAAGCATACTACGTATACAAGGAATACACATTCAACCCACAAGCCACAAACCTGGAGGGAAGAGGTGCAAAGTGAAGTAAAACAGATTTCAGCTCCATCCTACTCTGCTATATGCCTCACAATCTCCCTTTATTTCACGTCATTTTTGTAAAATTTGTCATATTTTCTTAAATTTTTTTCACTAAATACTACCATGTTTAAATTTTGAAGTGTTTTCATGCAAGAGATGAGGTCTGCCCCTTCTTACACATCCTCTAAGTGCCATAGAAGGAAATACGTTAGAGACCAATGCACACTCCATATAGCCTTTGTTCTCACTACGCAGCTGCTCAAGCAGCACGTCACTTCCTTATTTCCACACTCTCCCATCTATGAATCAGTTTGCAGAGAATGGCTCAGGAAATTCTGAGGCTTTTCTAAGATCCTTTAGTAGTAGAAAGGGGCCGGAGAAGATAGCTAATACAATTAAATAAACAGAAACGTCTGAATTTAGGACCTGAGATAAAACATTCTTTCATTCACATTTCGTATCGGAACAGTTTTATTTTGGTACATGATTTGTGTGGAAGAATATATGTTTCAGGAGAATCTCTGGATAGACTTGGCTAACCTTTCTCTAATAAGGATGTCTTTGGAGGAGGACTGGAAGAGCAAGGCTTGTGATTAGTTGAAGGACTGTGCCTTCAAAGATCACCTTCTTATAAAGCTCAGAACAGCAGGTTTCATTGAACTGCTGAAATCACTGGGGAATACAGAGCATCACGGTTCTTTCTGATTTCAAAGATGACTTTACTTTTCAGGTACAACCCAGAATTCACACTGAAAACTCTTTTTATGCCTTCCTAGTTTGGTTTGGGACTTATGTGTCTTTGAGGATACATACAATTGGCACTGTGCAGTTCTCTAATTTCTGACCTGGCTATGCTGGTCAGGTTCCACTGCTCTGCCTGCTCAACTAAACAGTGAGATGTAGATTTTATTCCTCAGGTTGATTATCTCCATCTAATAAAGACATCCTGAGCAATTTGAAGACTACTCTGCTCTCCATAACACAGAATCTATTTTACCTTCTTTCCTTCCTCAGGACTAGTTGGAACTAGTGACCATTCATATACACATAAATGGTATAAATTTATAAACAGCGATGGGTGTTTTTTATATGCAGTCATCTGTAATAAATGTCAGCTGGCAGTCTCTGTGCACTATGTGAGTTGTGGCTTTTTTCTCAGGGCACTGCACTACCCAGTTGTCACAAAAATGGGTGGTTAGGTTGCGAAAGGATTGAGACTGTATGCATTGTTATAGTAACTGCATTTGTGAAACTAAACCAAGATTTAATAAATTATGGGCATCTGATTATTGTTTGTATTCCAGAAAAGCCCAGAATGTGTTAGGCATGGTTCACAAAAGACAATGGTAAGGACTCCATTTGGAAAAAAATGTAGTTAGAGTACGCTTATTTTGCAGTTAATAAAGTGACTGGAGTTTTGAGAATGACATACCTGGATAGCTTTCAGCTAGCTAGCTCAGGTTCTACTAGGACACAGGTCAGTACAGAGCTCAGCATGGGCTGCAAGAACATGCACCAAGCTGGGTGACTAGAGCTACCTGCTGTAAACTTTAACTACTGTCATCACTGCACCAGCAGCCGCATACAGCTGGCTGGTTCCAGCTATGCTGGAATGGATGGATGCTAGGTAAAGCATCCATCTCTCAGACAGCCAAAGGCAGCTAGAATGAACAAAACTCTTTTCCTATCCTTCTCCATGACTGACACGGACACAAGAAGTAGATACAAAATGGATGCAAGAAATCATGCTGCTCTTTGGCTCTGAATATGGCACATTTCTGCTCCCTGTTGTTCACATGGCCGTATCACAGAGCAGCAGAAGAAAAAGCTGTATTTTAAAATGAGAGAACGTAATCCTAATACCATAAATGTAAGTGCAGGGATTGAAGGGCTGGAGAAACAGAAACATCAATTTGAAGTTCATTTTTTTAATCTAAAAGATTTTTCATGTTTTTGGTATTTCCTTCCAAACTGGGAACAACTGTACCTGCAGGCCAGATTCTGCTATGAGTTTTATGAACATGCATGCAGTGGAAATGCACTGGACTTCACTGATATTTTACAGTAAAGTCAGTATGGAACAAGTGAGCCTACGCCAGACTCATAGACTCATAATTAGGGAGTGTCTTCTATCTTTACTGTCATTACTCTTCATTTTATTGTCTGTATTGTCCATATATATGTCTATGCACACATATTTCTGGTCTATATTTACCTATACAAACTCTCAGGATGATACAGTAGTGCAAGCAAAATCCTATTGCTTTCTGGGATTTTGGAAGAGCAGATGCCTATATGCCTGTGCCTCACCTCTGGAAAAAAAACCTGAAGTTTTTGCTTTTAGTGAATGCAGAAGAGTGGCAAAATACTATAAATTTATCTGACATGTTCTTTCAGAGAGGAAAAAAAAAAAAGACTAGTTTTGGAATGAATTAAATCAATTAAAGTATACTTCTCCATGCCAGTGTTAAGTCAAAATACCATTGTTTGGACACTTGGATGATTATAACACACCAGCAGGAACAGAATAGCAACAGGAAAAGATTGTAAATATGGGAAAAAGCTCAAACAAGGTTCCTTCCTCACAAGAGTGCGTGGCTCTTTCACTCTGTGTTTCTATGCTAGAAACACATAGAGCTATTTTGCAACATTTCGTAACACATCTAATTCTGAGGGTAGTATATTAATGTAATCTAAACATAAGTAACACCATTCTGGATTTACATCCAGGTACATCCATGTACCCCTAACAGAAGAATCTTGCCACTGCTTATTTCATGCCTAAAGTCAACCAGAAAAACAAAAAAAAAAAGACCTCTGTAAGCAGCATGAGTGGATCCTTTCACTCTTTCTTTCTTTTAAGGTTTATGGGAAAAAAAAAAGGCTGAAAGAGCCCTCACAGATAGTACTGTGACAACCCATCAAAAGAAGCAAGAGAAATGGAATCCATCTGGACAGGCTTCATTCATGCACTAGAACAATATATATCCCAAGTCTTTATTACAAGGCTGACATTTTAATTCTGGCATCACACACACACAGTTGAAGGACTAGGCACTGCCCAAATAAATTTCTATTTTATCTCTGATTTGTTTCTACAACAAAGATCAGTCAAGGGTCTCTTGAAAATCCAGAGAACAGTGATTTCACAATCAGTGAAAGATATTTCAGCCAGGACATACCTTTCAAATCCTGCTGCATGTTTCCTCCTTTCTGGGATAGTCGCTGGGAAGGGAGTCACTCTCTTCTCCATTGCCCTTGGAACTTTAATGAGTATTGCTTTGGTTTATTTCAAGAGAAGCTATTGCAAAGCAAACAAAGTGTCTCACAAGACACTACAGAGAGAAAAATCTGGGCAACACAGAAAAAATGCTGCGAAGTAAAATTTAAAAATGGAAAGAAAAGTATAGGTGAGGTATATTTCCATATAATTTCTTCCATGATTCTGCTGCTCCATCTGTTTTGTCTTTGATGTCTACGACTTGCAATTTATATTCCATCCCTACGCTTGGAAATTTCTATCCATGAAGTGAAGGTTAAAAAAAGAAAAAGAAAAAAAAAACGTAGAACTGAGCGAGGAAGAGCTGAAGGGGTGCAGGTAGGAAGAGATCTATTGTAAAGGTGTCCAAAGGAGAGATGGAAATGTGTTCCCCAAGGTCATGGTCTTCAATGGAGCTGCTTGTGTCTTCAAGCTGTTAAATACAAGTGCAGCAGGTGTACAAGAAGAGCCAAATTCCACAATAAGTGCAAAATCTCAAATGCAGAAGCCATCACACCAAGGGTTTCCTTGTCCTCCAAGGAATTTCATCCACAGTGGTTCTCTAGAAACAGTTCTATCATCAAGTAGACATCCATTGCTTTTTTTTTTTTTTTTTTTTTTTTGCTTTTTTTTTTTTTTTTGCTTTTTTATTTAAAAAGTAACTTTTTCTAATAATATATAGATTATATAAATAATAATAATTAAAAAAAACTATTTGGGTTTGCTTTCATGTTCTCCAACCCATCTCTATTTTATGTGGTTTGCCAATATATATATTAAAAGAGAAGAAAATCAACTCTGCTCACTATTTAAAAAAATATTAAATCCACCTTTTATGTTTCCAGAGAGAAAGAGAAGGGCAGGAGGTGGGAGAAGAACAAATTAAAATGAAAAGGAAAAAAAAAAAACCAAAAAAAAAACCAGGAAAATCAAAACCTTCTGTCTCTTCAAAATGGTTGTCAAGAACTTTAAATGCTTGTGCTTTCAGTGTACACCCCACAGGAAAAAACAAAAACAACATCAACAATAACAAAAAAAAAAAAAAAAAAAAAAAAAAAAAAAACCAACACCCAAGGACCTAAAATTAAAAAAAGAAAAAGATAATAATAATTCTAGTAGTAAAACGGACAGCAAATTGCTCAGAGTTTGTGTCTTTTTAGTTAATTTAGCAGCTGCCCTTTTTGTCTGCAGAGGGAGAGCTGCCACCACAGCCACCTCCTCGGCTCGAGAGAGGCTCTTCTGCATCATCCTCGTCAAAGCCATGAAAGGTCGAGGTGTCGCTTTCTGACGTGGAACCGAACAAGTCCTCCGTAGTGCGTGTTGGCGCTGCTTCGTCCCTCCTGCCTTCTCTTCCCAAATGAGCTGACATGTATGATGAATATATCAGCACATGGGTTAAGCAACAGGCATCATCATCATCATTTTTAAGTATCATTACTATTAAACAATACAGACTATCAAGCTTATAGGTGTGTGTTTGTACGTGCCCGTGTACCTCAACAATATGCCTTGGTAGAACCGCAGTGAGAAAAATAAACAAGGATCAGTTTCTCTTACAAAGAAAAAAAATCTACCATTAACACAGGTGCCCATAGCCATGGCAGCGAAAGGGTTAATCATATTTTCCTCTCTTCAAAAACATTAAAATATTTTCTCGTGATTACTTAGATCAATTTTAAGAGATATTTAGCACATAGAAGTAATTAGACACCATTAGCTCTAAGCACAATGACCGTCCTTCAGACCGGCATCACCTTTTACAACTTTACTGCTATTGAAATGTGACCCATTAGACATCTCATCAGCCTCAAGACTTTTATCCCTGCCCGTCACCTGATCCCAAAGAGCCTCCTCTATAGACAAAATGACATACGTTTTGAAGACTAAGCAAAAGTAAGCTAAATAAATACTTCTATTCTGATTTCATGGTATCTCCTTCAACGATACCTCCACCACCCCCAACAACAACAATTCAACAATTAAATCACCTAAGAAGAGATCTGTCATGGGAAATACTGAAAAGTGCAAGAGTATGTTAATCCAACTTTCAATATGGAACAGGTAATTCTCCACACAGAACATGAACAGCCATAACAACAATAGCAACCAAAAGAACTGTTGAAAACAGAAGTCAGATACTGAAATCTCTGACAGTACGGTTTATTTTCTACCTCACTCAAACACGTTACGTGATTAATAGAAATAGCGTTCAGAATCTCTCTCTAAAAATGACAGAGAAAAAGATGTCTCTCGTGCCTCAGCAAATGAATGTCGGTTTGTAGGGGACAGCCGTTTTTTAACTCAGAAACACTAACATAACATTAAGTAACCAACTATTTGGTCTTCACTCCAGCTACAGGAATCAGCCATATAACTGCATGGTTAAGTAAACCGCTTTGCTTGAGAAACGAAGAATTAAATCCTGTTCACAGAACGAAAGTGGATATAACAAAATAATTGGCAGATGAACCACCTTACAGAGATGTGATTTTAGTGGCTTTAAGAAGGGAAGAAACAAGATGATTTCCACGACCTCTCTTTCAGTATAATGAAAATGTTCCCCATTATCAAGAAAGAGGAAGATGGACACCAAAGACTTTTCATTGTTTTAGTTTACAGATTAGTGTGTGGTTGTACCTTAATCACTTCCATCACACATCAGTCACATCATTGCAGAGCCTTATGAATGACCCAGGGTGGGTCAGAATTTGTACAAGGATAGCATTTAATGGAACTGATTTTGCACAATTTAGGTTACATGCGGATCTACTTGTTCCACCACGCTAAGCCATCAAGGAAATTAATGTATTTCTGGTTCATCCTGATATAATCACCATAGCAATGTTTAAGTAGAAAAAAGTATGGATCTGTCTCACTGTGCAGTCTCAGGACAATGCTGAAATAAGTTATATTGAACTACAGCAGTCAAGGGGAAGGGAAATGATCTTCCAAGTTGGCACCACAGACCGCAAGAGCTTTTCCCTTTAAGTATTAAGAAGCAAACGCGTATCACTAAAAGGTCCATGTTACTGTTTGTGCAGCATTCTTTGGGAAGCCTCTGGAGAAAACCAAAGGGTTCACCACTGGTCCCCTGGTGACCAGTCAGTATCACTTCAGAAGATCTTCAGAGGTCACAACAACTGCAGAAGGCAATTTGCCAGTGAGAGTCTAATCCTGCTCCCACTGAATTTGACTAGAGGCTTACTATGAATTGCAGTGGGAGTATGAGCAGGCCATTCGTTCAGTACAAGAACACTTCACTTTGCACTTCAGCCATCACACAACAAACATCTTTCAGTGACCATAGCACAGAAGTAGCAACAATACTGAATTTCAAGATCTCTTTTGTTTCCACGTTTACATTTGAAATTCTTATCATCATTAGTATCACCACTGCCCAGAAATAACAGAACTGAAAACTTGGGCCTAAGTTGGAACATGCAGTTATTAAAGGTCTTCCATTTCCTCTACCATTGCCACCACCTCTCACATGAGCTATAAATAACTGTTCAGCTGGGATAAAATTAAAAAAAAAAAGAAAAAGAGAGAAAAAAAAAGGAAAAAAAAAAAGAAAGGAAGGAAGAAAACAGCAGTCCAGAAATAAAGACAATCCAGAATGGGAAAGACACAATTGCTTACATTTAAAAAGAGCGAAGGGAAGAAAATGGAGAAATAAAAATGTCTTTAAACAAAATTAATGATAGTCATCTTGTAAGAGGATAATTCTTGACAGCTACCCCCATCCCTACCCTGTAATTTCCTCCCTCTTTTTTTTTGGATGAAAAAAATGCATGAAATGTGTAATCAATGGAAATGCTTGTCATGCAACTTTCATAAATCTTGTAAGTAATTTATAGTTGCAATTGCAGCACTTAAGACAGAGCCCATTCTTTAACATTGTTTTAGGGTCTTCTTCTTCTGTTAAAGGAACAACTAGTACATGTACCGAAGTTTGTAGAAGTCAATAAATACATTAAAATTGTATTATTTCATAAGATCTCATTAGCTTAAAATTGTTTTTATGACAGAAAATTTCCCAATCATCCTTTTCCACAAACACAGACAAGAGGTAAGACCTTGTCTTCTATTCCCTCCCAAATCTGCTGGCTTTCTTCAAAATCTTCAGGAGCAAAAAACAAAATACAAATACACTTTTATATAAGAAAGCTGCAAGAAGAAGTCACCTACCAGAGCGCCCACAGTCTGAGCACGACACAAGTTCCTCAGGCCGGCCACTTTTTTTGTTCATATTGGAGCCTCCAAGGCAGAAGTCACAGTAGTTATTGGGTATGATGACCCCATCTGGTCCTTTCTGGGCTGCAGTCAGGTTAGAAATCAGATTTACTTAAAGAGCATTCAGTTTGGATATTTCCCCCTTTTCTTAGCTACGATGTTAAATTGTTGAGTTTGCAGGCCACGCAAAACACTGTCAGTTAGAACAAAAAGTGAATTCTGTGAATCAGAAAATCAAAAGTGAATCACCTCCATCTCAGGTACACCGACCGTATGCTTTAGCTATTTTGTTTGCAATGCACTTCACCAGTTCCTTTACAATGCAGCTGGTCTGGTCCCTCATCAGGACCTGCTGCCAGACATCCCTGAACAGTTGAGGGAATTCATAATACACACAAGTATGTAAACAATCCCTAGTGCAGAATCAGACCTGAGCTGTCAGTAAGCCAAGCCTGGTTTTTCAGACAGCAGCCATAAACGTAAACACGCAAAGTACAATTGCAGAAGGGAAAAGCACATTCCCCAAAACTCCAAAACCTACAGCATAGAAACCTAACTGCTTTTATTTCTAAAGTTTTCTTTTTGAAGATATTACATCTCAAAGTTGTAGAGTCTTCTCATTCAAAAAGTTAGTTCAAATGCTGATAACTCTTTACAGTCGCAGTCACTTCAGGGTGATGGACCCAGGATCACACTACTTGCAGTAGACTGTGCATGCCCAAGAGATGAAGGCAAGGCAGCAAGTCTGGCCCAAGTGAGCATCCAGCACAGGTGCAAAGAGTTGGCCAAGGGTGGAAATCTAAGCTGCTGAGATAAAAACTTCAGCCAAGAAAAAAAGAAGGGAATTTGAGTTGTTAATTTCCAGCTAGGGATAGCTGTAGAGGAGAAAACACACAGTGGATCTTAGGTAGAAGGGAAGTCTGTTCCCCTAGAAAGAAGAGATAGGCAGATGTATTTAGTATTCTCAGGTTGAGCAAAAAAACATCACTGCTTTTTTTTCTTCTTCATAGCTGCCATTTTCCTCCTTTACTCTCCAGAGAGAGAAAACTTCCTGTTTCTGCCTAACCAGGAGCTTGGAAAGGTTTAGAGGAGCGGGAGGAATGGTCAGCATGGTCGATGTTTTTTCTTTTTTTAACTTAAAAAAAGGTAGATATACTTCTAGCAGTATATCTGACCTGACTCTACTCCATGTAGATTGCTACAAACCAGAAAAAAATTAAGACCTTTAAAACTGTGCCATCTATATTTAATTATCTTTCTAATGCATATTTTGTAACTTGCAGATTTTTAACAGATGTTTTGACAGCCTTTATTGATGGTCTTTTTGTCCACATTCAAATTTCCCCTGAAGAACAATGACATTTTAAAGGGCTTCTGGTAGCACTCCAAGACACACACTTAAAATTAAATTTTTCTCAGAGTTCAATCGGTTGTTGGATTGGGTGCATCTATTTATTCATTCACTTCCAGCTGTTGATTATCTGAGCTTTTTTGGAAATTGGCAGCTGAAAGACTGCAAGTAAGGTGAAAATAAGAAAAAAAATTAAAAAACATAACACTACAAATACGCCATTATCTTCCCACACAATCACCAAGTTCCTGATGTATTTACGAAACAATGGGTTTTACTCTGATATGGTGCTGTTAAGATCTTCAGTTCTCCCAAGAACAGACATAAACTCCCACTCTTTGGTTAGCATTTTGCCATTTAGCAGAGAGGCATTTAAGACTGTGTGCAAGATAAGCAAAAAAGAACAGCAACCAGGTGGAAGCCTAGCACATCGATTCATTTTAAGAGCTGTAACAAAATGGTCATAAAGTTGCTGTTTGTACTCTTTTTTCTTTCTCTTTTTTTTTTTTTCCTTTTTTTTTTTTTTTTTTTGTTGTTGTTGTTGTTGTTTAAATAGCAGATCTCCCTAACATCTAACATTCATTTTTCCCACAGCAGCCCCATTCTGTGAAAGTTAAGTAATTATTTATATTTTGCTCCATCTACAGAGTGGTTATACACAACACAAACTCAGTAAGCCCAGCATTCAGTGATTTTTTTGTTCCTTATTACCTCACTTCTCATGTGAATTCCTTAAAGTGCCTTACAGATACTAAGAAACCAATATTAACCCTCAGTGAAGTCAGAAGTTTTCTTTTTTCTGGGCCCTAATTAAACTTCATGGTGAAGAGGCACCGCTGGATTTTCAGCTGGAAAGCCTGGTAGTAAAGTGATTAACCAGCTTCCTCAAAAACACACAAGAATTCTGTGATGAGGCCACAAATAAAAATAATCATCAAAGGTGTCTGCCAGCACCATAATAAGGAAAGAGCTCTAGTATCATGGTGCAGAATCATATAATTGATTTAACACTCAACATATGCTGACTTAAATTTTTCCAGTGCATCTCATGAGCTTAAGATCTACCAACAGTCGATCTGGAAATAGGACAGGGAATCTCATGAAAATATGTGCACTGATCAATTTGTCTATGGTGCATTGCACAGACGGATGCCTGTTTTGATATTGAGGAGGTTCTTCTAGACTGTAGTCTGTGTCTAGGTGCTCATTTGTTGCTTGTCACTCACAAATATGGACACCATATATGAAAAGCTGTACACAGATTAGAAGTTCTGAAGTTACACCAATGTCGTCTGAACCAATGCATCTTCACAGCCAAATCATTCAGTACGGGCAATGTTAGCCTCTCCAATGCTTTTCCATTCTAACAGGTGCAACAACTGGAATGAAACTTAAGTCAAGCTTCATCAGTACTGTTCAGTGAATTAAGCCCCAGGCTAAAGCACAGAAGGGTTGAGAATGAAGAGCCTTACAGATGACAGTAAGAAAGCAGAATTCTTACTTTCAACTGCTGGCTTTTTTTTTCCCCTGGTTTTGCGTGTGTGTGTGTTTATGTATGTGTGCATGTCCTTGCAGTTTTAAGTTCTATTTTACAAATGAAGAAATTAAGAAACAAAGCAAAGATAGAAAAATAAAATGTGCAATATTCATGAGAAGCATATCATACACAAGAAGTTCAGCCCTAATTCCACCCCTTAATCAATAAAACTACTCACAAAATAAGTAAGGGAATGGATGCATAAGTGAAAGCAATTAAATTACTGGAGACTAATGTGTTGCTACTTTTCATTTGAGACATTGTAATTAACTAGGAATACACTTTTCTCACACATTAATCACAAAGTAGAACGTATTAGCTTAAGCCACATGATGGCTCAGCTAATGAGAAGTAACTCACCTAGGTGTGCTAGCTCAATCATTTTGATTGTGCCACTATAACCAAGGATTTTGTCTAAAAATGCTCACACAGATTCAGAAACCGTTTTAAAGTAAAGCTTTGAAAAACAGCCATGGTTTTGTCCTAACTTACAGAAAACTCTTCTGATTTTCTTTCACATTACAAACTGCAAAAACAGATCAAAAGCTTCATGGAGCTTTGAGGAGTACTGCCTGAGCTAAGGTGTTCTCGTAGGGGGGTATACTTAAATCAGTACCTCTTGCCATTCCAACTTGGTCTCACTTTCTTGTTTCATCAAAGGCCCTGTCTTTATCTACATCTGCTCTCAAATAAGGAGTATACTGCTTTTTAAAACACTTTTTAAAAATGCATTAAGGAAGATCTGCACAGGTCAGATGATGGTTTCACTGTACCTGAAAGCTGATTCAAGTGAAGACAGGAGTCTGAAAATGAAGCCTGCATTTCCAAATAACTTTGGAATGCTTTTACACTGAAATACATTTCTTCATCCTGGCCTAATCAAATGAATTTCAAAGTATGTCATGCAAAGCTGAATAAATTTCTTATTAAAATATAGTAACATTATTCACAGGAGTCCTCCTATAAAACAGGTACCGTAAATTGATTCTATAGTATATCACACAGTAACTTTTGCTCTGTAGACAAAACATGAAGAGCTAAACAAATTGACTGAATTTAAACATTTAAGATCATAAAATGGCTTAGGTTGGAGAGCACCTTAAAGATCATTCAGTTCCAACCCCCTGCCATTGGCAAGGCTTCTATCCACCAGATAAGGGTACCCAGGGGACCATCCAACTCGGGCCTAAATGCCTCCAGAGACAGGGCATCTACAATATCTCTGCGCAGCCTGTGCAAGAGTCTCACCACCCTAAGGAAAAAATTTCTTCCTAACATCTAACATAAATCTCCCCTCTTTTAGGTTAAAATCATTCTCCCTTGTCCTGTCGCTATTCAGGCTATTCAGGTGAAAAGTCAGTCCCTCCTTCTGACTGTAAGCTTCTTTCAAGTACTGGAAGACTGCAATGTGGTCTCCCTGAAGTCTTCTCTTCTCTAAGCTAAACAATTCCAGCTCCTCAACCTTTCATCATACGAGAGGTGATCCAGCCCTCTGCTCATCCTTACGGCCCTCCTCTGGACTTGCTCCAACTGCTCCACATCCTTCCTGCACTCGGGGGGGGTCTCAGGCTTGGACACAGTGCTCCAGATGGGGTCTCATAAGGGCAGAGTAGAAGAGGATAATCCCTTCCCTCTCCCTGCTGGCCACCCCTCTATTGATGCAGCCCATGATACCTTCTGGGCTGCAAGCTCATGTCAGCTTTTTGTCATCAGGACCCTGAAGTCCTTCTCCACAGAACCAGTCTCAATGAGTTCCTCTCCCAGTCTACATTCATATCTGAGATTGTCTCAACCCAAATGCAGCACCTTGAACTTGGTATTGTTGAACTTAATAAGTTCTCATGGGCCCACTTTTCAAGTGTGTCAAGCTCCCTCTGGACGGCATCTCTCTCTTCTATTGTGGCAACAATAATTTCAAATAAAATAACTTCTGCGCTTTCTTGATTTTGAAGGCAGGGGTTCTGAATAGAATTCTAGCTTCCCTTCCTCTCTCCCAAAGTAATCAAAGAAACTAGAAGTTATATGCCCTCTTTAATAATTAAAAAGCTGCTTGTAGTGAAATAACATCAAGAAATTAGGATTCTTCTTCTCAACATCATCTTCTGGAGCCACAAAACACAGTAAGAGTCTCAGTTTTTAGTTCTCATGGCTGAAGAGAATACTTCGAATGAAAGGCAAGTTCAAAAGAAACAGATCTGGATTACAATCCCTAAAACACTTAGAGGTGGAAATCACAGTCACAGATATTTCTTCAACCTAGGTACTACAGCATAATACTTAGCCATCATGTAAGCTGTGCATCTAGGTCTGCCAACATTTTATCTGTTTTGTATCTTGTTCCTAAGTCTGGAAAGGCAGCAGAGGAGGACCAGAGCACATCTCAGGGTTGGGGCGGGGGGACTTGTGCATTGTTTATTTAAATGGTTACAGTGAGTTGGCTACAATCAGACATAAATGCACTCCCAAAAGGAATTTTCCTAACACATTTTGTCCAGCTCTTACTTTTTTCTTCTGGGCCTGATCCAAAACCAATAAGGTCCGTTGAAGGTTTCAGTTCAATTCAAAAGGCCATTTACTCTGTTTGCAACAGAAATTTCCAGAGCACAATAGAGACCATGGGAACCTGCGTGCAGGACTGAACCAAGTCAATGCACTTTGCAACAGAGAAAAAGAGGCGGGGATTTGCCTTTTTTTTTTTTTTTTAATGAATTCTACAAGAGTCTTTGTCTGATGCTGGGTAGGGCCCAATTTTCATTTCTGACACCTCCCTTCATCTCAGTGCCAAAGTACAAGTCCACCATTTGGCCACCTGTGCAGCAAAATGCTGGCCAAGAGCCTGAGCCTGCCTTCACAGAGTCCCTTGGAGGACCTGGTGACAGAAAGTCCCAACCTATGGCATAAGTGGCCATGTGTTCAGCTTGCCTTCCCCCCACCGCTGACAGCACTCATTCCTCACAGGTCTGGCCCGTTTCCATGGCGACTGCAGTGCCAGGCTGGGCCTGCCTGTGGTCTTGCCACCTGTTATTACTTCATCTCTCAAGTGTAAGGAACTGAGGCATGGCCCTTTAATTTGCTGCTCCCAGTGCATCTGCAGAGGATAGGCAGGTTCAAGCAAGGCATTACAACAAAGAAAAAAACAAAAAATAGGTATTTGGGAGAGAGGGAAGAGAAGCAGCACTCAGACCATGGCTATTTTTGAAGTATAGCTTCTGAGAGAAGAGCAGGACAACACCTGGCTAGAGCCGCAGTCACATGTTGGTGACACTGCTGTGCTGACGTAGCACAGTATTTAACTGCATAATTTCTGCTTGGAGTGAGCGTGAACCTGGGTCTGCAGCCCTGAGAGCTGCTGCTCTGTTCCCAGCACCAACCTCATTCCTCTGCACAGCCCCACACTTTGCTACCCTGGGCTCTCCACACTGCCCTCCACTGCACAGCATGAGCATATCTTTTGCTGGCAGCCAGAGAAGCAGGCTGTGCTGCCGCAAGAGGTGCTGCCAACCATTCACAAGAAATACGGCCAGTTCTTAGCAACTGCATTTAGTCTCCTTTTTGGGTTAGTTGGTGCTGTGAAGAGAGAGAAAGCTATCGCCTTCACACAGTTTTTAGCAACTCCAACAGGCTGCCTTTGCTACACGCTCTGTGCATGGAGAGAGACAGCCAAGGAGCACTACAAGCTGCAAGAAGGGAGCGCTACCAGAAGCAGGCATTCTGGAGGAGTCACAGAAAGCCTCTGTGCAGGGGAAGGAAGAGCAATTGATCACATCTTTTACAGGAATTGATATGGCCTTACCTTGAACAATGAAGGAATGGGTTGGCAGGTGGGCAGCGGGGGGCAGAGCAAGGGCATACAGCATGAGTTATTGAGATCTTGTAGATCTGGGAGATCAGTGCTCCTGCTTCTTAAGGCATACTTCATACAAATGTCAGTGCAATGATCTCAGATATTCTTATGCAGGAGCACCTAAGACAAGGGCCAAAATCCCATTGCTCACAGTGAATCATTGAGAATAGACCATGATCTAACTCTCCAGTGCCTCATGAGAACAAACAGGAGATAAGAACAGTAGACAAAAGAATCTGACATAATTAAAACATAGATTTTCTGATTTTGTGAAGTTCCTCTCCTGACACTTGGCCTCTAGCCATTGAAATATAGCATTCCTGTCAGCACAGGAAATACAAGGAGGGATCACAGTGACCAATATGGAGCCCAGGCTAGCAGCAGCCCTCAGCATTCATACAACTGGAATATGTTGTAAGCTTTGGCTCTAGAAATTGCTAATTGGAGCAATATGAGAAGGCAGAGCACCTAAGCTCAAATTTTATCAAATCTTTTGGGTCTTACTTGCTTGGTTTGAAATCTATGCTGAGGACAAAAAAGCATGGAGATGGCAAGAAAAGTATATATATATATATATATTTATATAAACACATAAATAATATTGTTCTGTCACAAGAACAGGCACATGGAGCAACACATGGTGTTCAATTAGTCAAATTGGAAATATTTTCCTACAAATTACTGACTGGTGATTCTCTGAGTGTTGAACATCTAAAACGATGCAGGTTCTGTCCAAGAAGAACATGAAAATACAACACATACACACAAAAAAATAAGCACGCACACACACACACACACAAGGAAAAAAAAACAACCTTCTAAACAAGTCAACCAAAGGCTCCCTATGGGTCTCTGTAGATAATCTGAGATTTTCCAGTATTCCAAAACTCTATCTTAACATCTTAAGATCTTAACATCTCAGAACATCTCACTTATCTTAACATCTCAGAACATAGGCACTAAAAGTCTAAGAAATTTACAACTGCAAACAGAGTTTGAGTGGAAATCATTATTCATTTCCAGCTTCTTTTAGTATTCTTTTTTTCTTCATTAAAACTAGCCCTAGGAAAAAAAAAAAAAAAGAGAGAGAGAGAAAGAGAGATTAAACTAATGAGAAGTCAAATCAAGGCAATGTACATGTTCTCACTGAAAAGGTACCTGCTGCTGCAGGGTATCTTGTCACAAGGTGGGCACTGATGCACCCTTGCATTCAGATGTGTCTCCTATCATGGCCCCAGTGAGAACAAGCAGTGAGGCAGGGAAAAAGTAGGCCTGATGTAGCTTTTCAAATTGATGCTGCTTGTGGAGAGGAACAAACAGCTCATCTCCAACCGAGGGGCTGACTCTCGTCATTTATTCATGGCCAGCCCCCTGCCTGGATGGAAATAAAAATGTTTCAAAGATGACTGCGTGGGGGAGCTGGAGGACAGCTTGAAGGCAAACTGAGGTTAGCACATTAATTTTTTATCTCTGGAGACTGGGTATCCAATTATGCTTAGAGTACACAAACAACTTTAGCTGGTCTCTCCAGTAGCGATTTATCCACATCATAAAATCTGCAATGCAACTGGGCACAACAGGCCAATACCACAAAATAACATAAACAGGTGGTTTTACAGGTTAGGTGCTCAAGTTTGCAGAGTGACAGGAGTGCACAGAACTGCATTCTTGTTAATTAAGCTTACTGCAGGTAAGACTCAACTTGCATGTGACAGTTAGGCCAGCAACAGTCAGCACAATGTGCTTTATTTAGAATCATCTTTGGCCAAAGTGCTTGTGGGCATAAGTTCAGTTGCTGTTTACTATGCAGCTGCCTGTAACCAATGCTTCACACAGCAAAATGCCACTGAAGGTTCTTCTTCTTTCACTGGGAGGCAGTTTTTCTCCATGTAGACAGACCATCCTATTCTCTTGGGAATTAAGGAAGTGCATTTATACTAGCACACTGATTCATATACATTTCAATAGATGGAAGTCTAATGTAATTCCTATATCAGAAGTGTCTCCAAATTTGTGAACACCAGCTGCCCCCAGGAGCTGGCCTGTACCCATACAGATGGAATAAAACAGCAAGTGTTTTGTAGCAGTCTTGGATGCACCCTGAGCTCACAAATCTCACGCTGTCAGTGCCAACATGTGGAGAAAAAGGCAGCAGAAAAAACGCTGAAAATGGTGTGGGGTTATTTCTTTTTATTGGTGGACTTGAAGAAAAGGGGAGTTGACTCTTTTAAAGGTTTTCTATAATCTCTTTTTCACAAGACCATATTCATGCCAAAAATCAGAAAGCGTGTCAATGATAAATGGGTGTATAGGTGAAGGCAAGACTAAGCACTGAGAAAAAACTCTATCTGTGTCAAAGGGCTAGATAAGACGTACAAACAAAGCAGCTAAAGCTCAAACAAAGCTCAGGCCAAGGTGTTTTAGGAAAGGCAAAAGCAAGAGAATACTGTTGAACTGTCTTTCCTGATGCAAAGGATCATCTACAGAAAGGAAGACATCTGAGTTGTAAATAAACCTTCTGCACCTCCCAAGGACAGTGAGACATCCCAGAGAAGTGAGACTTGGGGTTTGGGTCAGTCCTCTTCTTTAATACACATCTCTTCAGTAGCTTTCATTTCCAGATAGGTTGTTCCTATCTAAATCTCCTTTCCAGTCCCTGGATAATTTACCTAACTATCCAAATTGGTGTATGCAGGAGGAGAAGAGTAAAGATGAACGGGTTCGGGTGTGCAAGAAGCCATCAGGTCTTGAGCTGGCTCTAGCCAGGGCATCAGTAACTGAATCTTGTAGGAACTGAGCTCCAGAAACACCATTCTTGCATAAGCAAAGCTGCCATTACTGCAGGTACTGCAAGGAGCAGAGACTGTAGAAGCTACTGCAGACACTTAGGTACAAAGGAAGTTCACGCTGCAAATGCCTGCCTGCCTGAACTTCACTGACCCAATGCTCACCTCCCACAGTGTGACAAATTCCAAATGGCTGGTTTCAATTTGCCTTGCCATTGCTAAATCAGGCTGCTCCTATCTCTCTGACACACTGCTAAGCAAATAACCAGATCCTGCTCTATACCATATCTCTGGTCCTCCTGTTCAGTAGGTTGCGGATTAGCTGTTTGGATTAAAATCCCCCCCTCCTCCCTCCCTTTTCCCCCAAGCCCATGCAGAGAGGATTCTTGAAGCCCAAACCCTGCAATACTGCAAACCTGTCAAATCTAATTCATAACACATGCCTAGCAGTTCTTAGAGGAGAGGAAAGATCTGATACTCTGGCTCCTCACCATCCTCCTGTACAAAGGGACCATTTAATGACTGCACATTAGCAATGTGGACAATTAGCATTCACATGGAAGATAAATGGCAGCATAAATTAAATATCACCAAGTGAAAGAGCAAAGATGCAAGATCTGAGCTCAAGGCTGTAAACAAATAAACAGGCAAAAAGGAACAAACAGCGACTGCGACAGCTAAACCATTTGGGAGAGTTACCTTCCAGCATCTGGGACTTTCCCCAAGGGTGATCTTTACATTCGCATAGCTGTTGCCTGTACCTCACTGGCTCCTGTCTGGTTGTTAACCAGATTCTTTCTGTTTGGGAATCTGGATGTCAGAGGATTTTACCCCACTGGTTTTGTACTTCTGCCTGTTTTGGGATTTGTGCTTTAGCAGATTGCCTCTGCTGCACATGCATTACACAGAAGCTCGGGGGGAACACAAGCCTGAGTAGTTCCTATTCTACCCCATCCTATGCAGCAGAACAAATCTTTTTTTCCATGGGCTAAGTCCTCTGATGCTAACCTTCCCACAGCTTTTCTAGCTCCGCTTTCTGCTAACTGTAACAAATTCTTAAGTACCAGAAGGATAAGGACTGCAACTGTCCTTGACCTCTGTGACAAGCTGAAGGGTAAAACACACTACCCTTCTTTGTCTGAGCATCTGTGCAAAGCCATTATGAATATTAACTCAATAGAGACTTGTGATATGCCTCTCAGGTATATAGCTATAACTAAATATTGCAGGCATTAAAAAAAATAAAAAAATAAAAAAGCCAACAATTACAAAACTCAGAGATAATGTAAATGTTAAGTAAACAAAAGCTACTGGCAGAACACTGACAGTCTCCAGCCTGCCTAAGCTGCTCTTAGTGCACAGCTAGCTCAAGTCTGTCAAGAGCTGGAAGAGTCAAAATTACCTTTACTATGAACCTACCAAACACATGAATAACTGAAAAGCAGGGCATAAAAGTGACAGAAATACTGAGATTGTCGAATGGGAGTGGCCCTTCAAGCTCACACAGTGGCTAGCAGCAGATGCTTTGGAGGACGGAAACCCCCTCCCCTCCATCCCTGGGGACAATTATCAATTATCTGACTTGAAAAAAAATGTTTTCCTACTTCCATAAGTCTTCCACTTCTTCATAACACATTATAACATGTTTGCTGGATATTTCTTCCCATAAGCATTTTATAGCTTTGTTTGCATTGTTCATTACTCTGAACTAAGATGACACAGTTCACAATGTGATTTAAAAGAATGTCTCAAAAGTGAACAAAACTAAGTTCACAAATCCCAAGGTAAAAGTAACTATCCCATAGTACTACACACTGGAAATCTGAGAAACAGCAGCTTAGAGACTTGCCAGTCTTATGAAAAATTAGTACATAGCATAGTCTCCTTAATCTCCTGTTCTGTGCCTAAGAAACACAGGAAGGATAGACAAATATGTCCATTCAGGCATTACTTTTCTTTCAGACTTGCACTGGTGTCAGAAATCTAGGCATGTGACTCATCTCACATTCTAGCACTCCTTGCAGAGGAGAACTGGTATTTTTTCATAGATCTTCCAGAACTGTAACTAAGAAGCATCTTTTGGTAAAGTTGAGTGTGAGGCTTTTGAGGAAGCAATGCAGGGATAAGGAGAACAGAAGCTGTGAATTTCATATAAAAAAATCCAAGGCAGGGATAAAGGTGTCTTACTCAAAGGCAAAACAATGACAGCCCCCTGAAACGGAATGTGCACTTCCTTGACATCCCTACTAACAGCCACTGGGAGGTTGCTTGACAAAGGGTGGGTTGGGCAGCTCTTCTTCTCCCCCCCCCCCCCCCCCTCCCTGACACCTCCTCCCCACAGGAGCAGTAATGGAAAAGTGACTTGCTGCAGAGATAATGCTGGGTTTGAAATGAATTCCTGACTAGCTGAGCCAGCACTGGTGTGAGCTGCGGCTGATTAGCTCCAAGCATCCAGGTACCAATCACTCACAACGGAGCCAGGCAATCAAGCCAGCCTCCACAAAGCAAAGAACAGCTGAAGGCAACATCTCCAAAAAGGATCTCAAAGGTAAAGGGAAAATACTACTCACGTTTGTGGTTTTCATTTCTGTGGACAGGAGAAGAGCGGGTCTCCTGCTCCCGGGCTTCATCACCCTCTTCACTGGCAAGATGAGTATGAGCATAGTGGTAACTCAGTCCAGGCCTGTTCTTGTAACGCTTGCCACAGACTTGGAGGAAAGGCAACAGGAGGGAGGAGAAGAGAGAATGGAAACATCAGGACAACCTGAAACAATGACAGCATTCTTCAAACAGCACCCCCTCCTCCCCTGGCAGTAGCATCACACATTCCATGTTCCTGCCTGAAATACTCCCAGTGGGTGTCAGTAAAAGGTGACAGACACCAGCTCAGCTGCCCCGCATCCCCAGATAAGCACACCTCCCATGCTGCCAGCAACCCTTCCTGCTGGCCTAAACAAATGAACATCCAGTCTCTGCAGCTCATACAGTCCTAATCCTCTCTGCTGAGATTGCTAACAAGATTGCACATAAAATTAAATGAAATGCCCCAGCTCTGATGTTGATGCTAAACAATGCACAGCAAGGGGAACTGGACCAAGAAGAAAGGACATTATTTTCTTGATTATTGATCCCTAGGAAAAGAAAACAAAATTACAAAAGGCTTTATTTTAAAAAGCAATAAATAGCTTTGTTCATAATTCCCAGTCAAGACAAGGAGATGGAAGTCATCCACAGTTTCTTCCTTGAAGAATAGTAGTGATTCTTTCCCATCCAGGTTAACTTCACATTCAGAATCCTAATGAATAGCATAAAATGTGACGTGGAATCCTCCTTCTGAATTTTTGTTTGTTTTAAGACTAAGTCAACAGGCATTAAGAACAAGAATAAACAATTCAGGCTGATGAAAGGTCTACAGAGTGTATAAGCTCAATGCAAGGGCAAATTTCATCATAAAATTCATTATATACAAATCGAGCTTCTGTAAAGATTTTAATTTGTGTTACCATTTCTAAAAGTTCTCTCTTTTTATCTTCAAAGCATTCTCTGAATGTCCATTTTCTTTTATGCAGATATTTTATCTATCAAATTGTATTTCATATTGCCACTTCAGAAGACTAGTAAACAAAGGCAGAAGCTTAGTGGCCTTCCTGCATTTTTTTCCTGCTAGTTACGTATTCAGTCACTGTACAGCTTCAGCAGTCTGAAGGATTTCACTCAGGAATAAGTGTTGTGTCCAGTACTCTACCCACGTAGCATGCTAGGAAGGTGTGCCAGAAGATAAAACAGAACTCAACCTCTAATTCTCTGTCTTTATGTTATGCCTCTTCAAAAGATCTCCAAGGGAAGTCACCATCCAGACCTAAAATCGTCACTCAACTTGATACCTGAAATGAATCCTGCAATGCATACAGGTACTTCCCATTCCATAGACAACTGAGTAATTACATCAATGTCATTAAACACTAAAAAGAAGCAAACAAACAAGAAAAAAAATCATAAAAAGACTCACTGCAATAATTAACACCTAAGTAAAACCTCCATTATTTTACTTTTCTGCTGCTGCTCACAAAAAGCCAGTTGATGTTCCACAGTGTAGAACAAAGGACAGAAATTTGTAAATCAAAGCCTACCATAACAGATTTAATTCTCTGTCTTTTCTAACTTATTGTTATTATTGTTTCCTTAGGGAAAATACTTGGCTTTATTATAAACATGTGATACAACCCCATGATACGAATAAAATGACTGATCTAAAAGATTAGATACTTTTATTCCAGTTTTCTCCATTCTGCAAGATGGTGATCATGTAGTTATTCCAACAGAAAGAGGGTTTTTTTTCCAAATGCAAAGCATCCTGAGCAGAGGGGTTTTAAGTCTTTGAATTCCCTTGATTTAGAAATGAAATTTCCTGCAGAAGAGAAACTGGGAAGGATTAAAATGCCCAGATGCATATGTTCATACATTCTTTCAAGCATCTACCCTCATCTGTGCTGTAAACCTAACTGTTTTTTGAACAATTTTTTGAACAATTGATTTTTTGAACAACTAGGTTGGTATTCAGTGCATGCTGTCGTCAAAACACAAGTTTGGTCTCCCTTCTTCTAGTAGCAGTCACAGAATCATAGAATTACCAAAGTTGGAAAAGACCTCTAACAACATCCAAGTCCAACCATCTACCTAGCACTAAAATTTCCCACTAAACCATGTCCCTCAGTATTTTCCTACTCCATTCTGGAGAGCAGAATTACCTACTGCTCATCCGAAGGCTTACAGAATAAAGGACAAGCAGGGAAACAGCTACTGACAAGGAGTAAAACAACCAGAAGCCCACAGTTCTGTGCAACTTAGCCTCCACTTTTCGAATATTTGGAAAAGTGTAACTCAGAAGTTACCATCAAACCAAAGACAGCTACAAAATTCTCACTGTTTAAATTATTACAGAAGGATAACTCCATCTAATTAAGCAACTGGAATAGCATTTATTAGAATGGAGAGAGAGATTAACATTCCTAGCAGATTATTGAAGCATTTCACTAAGTATCCTGCTCTAACCGCCTTATTTGTGTGTTTGAAGATAGAAGTTAAAAATCATATTTTTGCTATGAATTACTAGTACTGCTCAAAACCTTCCCTGTTTAACTTCTACTCAGAGCACAGACAGATGATCAGTACTGTACTAACAAAGGAGAGGCACCTGGAATCAATAGCTACGTGATATAAACGATCCAGTTATACCTTGTTCTTACTCTGCTTGATCCTGCATTACTACTAATCTAGCTGTAAAAACAGACATCTAAAACCCAGTCCAGTAGCCCATTTTCAATGTTGGCTTTTTTTTTTTTAATTTTGAATAAAAAATATTTAAATATTTCTAAAAATTCTACCAAGCTTCATTCCATTTAGGCCTACATGAAAAGATAGTTAATGATTCTAACCCCAGTGATTCTAGCAAGATAAGGTGTTATCTTGCAAAAGCAAAGCATCCTTTAATAAAGGTCTCATACAGCTTTCTCCCTCAACGCACAGAAGGAAACTTGCATTCCCTGAAGAAACTCCCAAGGCTGTGGCCTTATCTCCATTCCCAACATGATCCTATAGGGATTTCAGTCAAGAGCTTAAGATGGTATAGGATAGTATAGGAAATCAGATGGGTTTTCAGATTTTCCCTTCTCAAGCAAAAAAAATAATAATAATAAAATAAAACATATATATATATATATATATATATATATATATATATATATATAAAAAAAAACCCAACAGCAAAAATCAGCAAGAATCAATATAAGGTTGTAATAATAGGCTGTAGTAATTCTGCAGCTGGGCCTTTCTCACTGGCAGTATTCTTTGAGATAGCTTTCAAGTGTAGCAGAAAGCTGAGACGTTCATAGCTAAAAAGGAATTTGGAGGAATTTATAACCAACACTGAGGCAAAGGAGTTCTGTTTACACAGTTTCAGAAGATCCTTTGTAGGACCAAAGATTTGCAGCTTCCAGCAGCCTTTTTTTCTGGATGTCTAGACTTTTTCTCCTTTCAAATTCATGTTCTGTCATGGAAAGATTCTAAAACATGAGTCAAAACTACAGGGATTTCCTATTCCCCAGACAGATTAGACTTCTGTAGGGGAAAAAGGTTATCATGATATTAGTCAGGTAAAGGAGTCATTGGCTTCGGTGATAGTTTGAAACCTAAAATAAAGGCTAAGTCTGAGCCTCATGGTTTCTCCAACAGATTGGAATCTTCGCAAATTCTTTACCTCTTATTTTTCAGATAGAGCACATTTTATTAACCTACCATATCACCACTCTAAGAAGCGGTTTCTATAAAAGGGTGATCATTAACGAACACATAGCTCTTAAATAACTCTTCCCACTACAAAACTGGCTTTTCAAACATTAATTAATCTTTTTCCACATTCCTGAGTGGGAAACACTCATTTCACTTTTAAAACAAGAGAACCAAAGGGGGGTTAAGTGGCTTGCCCACACAGTGATCTTTCGTCATTACCAGGATTAGAATTCATGAGTTCCACCACCCAGACCAATGCTCACATCACATCTTTCTCATTCTCTGAGCTGACAAAAGCATAATGGGAACTGGTTCTCCCAGTCAGAAATGTATGCTAGTAGATTATGTTCTAACACTACGCAGCTCATACATAGTAACTGAGAGTGTGCCTTTCATAAGCATTGCTGGGTGGCCTTGCCTTTCTTTCAGTGGCTTTGACTGTTTTGTCTTTAATTTTCCATGCTGCGTAGGCTCATCATCCTTGCATGTGGCGGATTTCATCCTGAATCTCAACACGGGGAAGTTGACTTCAGCTTTAATTAGGTAGCTGAGCCCAATGAAAACAGCAGGAGTTTGTAGAACATAACCCACTCCAGTTCCTCCTGCATTCAGAGGATGTATTTGCTACAACCTGATGTGAATGCCATCTTAGAAACAAGCTGAGTAAGTAAGCACTAACATGGCAGTGCAGATCAAACAGCACTGATGAGGATGATTTTATTAGGTTACCAAATACTCTCCTATGAAGGACTTTACGTTCCTTCCAAGACTGAAATGAAGAAATTACACAACTGTGTTACAAAGAAAAAAAAACATAATTTGCAGACAGTTTAATCACAAGCATTGAATACTTCATAAAAGAGAGTTCTGTTCTAAGTTCTGGCCTGTAACAACCTGTAACTCCTTGGATAAACAAATTTTTTATCTGTTTATGCTTCTCTATGAGTAAAATTAATCTAAAATACTTCCCCTGCTTTAAAAGAAGGTTTAAAATCTATGACTTAAAAGATTTCCTAATCAAATATTTAATAGCTGTGTTGCTGTCATTTTGAAATTGTTACACATTTGGTCCTTGGCAGGCTGTGAGCTATGTTCCAGCCAGCTCTCCACATACATTTTGCACAATCTGTCACCAGTATGACACAGAAGGAAACAATCCATGTTTTTAGTGAAAACAGGAAATTGAGGGAGTATGAGCGGGTTTTTTTCATTTTTCTTTCTCTTTCTTTTTTTTTACTGAATCTAGCTCCTTCATTGTCTTTGCTTTTCTCCTTTGCCTTCTGTTCTTTATTCTCAACTGAGTTGTGTCAAATACTAAACTTAAGGCAATTGCTAGCAGATAGCCATTCCTCAAAACCAGCTTCCTGTCCCACCATTCTCTCCACTCCAAACAAAACCCATTCCCTGTTTTGCACTGGTTTGGTGATATAATTTTCACTTAACAGCTATGTCGGCTCTCTGCATATCTAGAGATCTCCGATGTTAACACAATGTACTTTGATCTCCACCAACGGAAAGGCATTATGTTTGTACCTCTTTGATCAGCACTGTCGTGCTACACACCTCTTCTACTAGTTATTTAGGGGATTTTCTGAGGGTAGTAAATAACCTTTGTTTCTGTGTCCCCACAGGGACGAGTCCCAGAAACTATCTTCCATATTAAGATCACAGATATGCTGAGCTCCAAAGCAATAAACATACAGGTCAACAATGCCTGTATCGAGCATTATATACTTCCACATTTCATAAATAAATTGCTAGCAGAAACAAAGCAAAAAGCAGATACACTGTAGGAGCAGAATCAATTGTTACAGTCAATTCTATTCCCCTCTTCCCATGTGTCCCACTCAAGACTTCTTTCCTGTCTGATGTTGGATTTTTTAGTGTTAATTTTGTCAATGAATGCAAAGTATAGCAGCTATGTTGGGAGAATTGCTTGTTGGGTTCATCTGAACAGCCATCTTATTCTAGATCTTACTGCTTATTAACTACTTAGAGATTCACTAGAAAGGATAATACCAAGAGATGATTTAGGGCTTACACTGCTAAAGTTTAAAAGGGAGCTGAAGTCATGATGGAGATTTATAAGAAGCATGTAAAAGCATAATGCTAAAATCAAAGCATTTTCAAATAAGCTTGTCATCGTGATATTTAACTGAAGGTCTGTTCTAAGAACCAGCAGTAGCTGTGCTTGACTCATCCATAGTATGAGTGAGAATTCAGACAACAGGTTAAGTCTCAGAAAACATAAAATCAGTCTACATCATGATTTATCTTGCAAGTCTTTGGTATTCCAGAGAATCAATGAGTTAACTTTAAAAAGAGTACAGTAGAATCGAGTCCACTTCAAGGAAAGAAGAAAGAAAGAGAGTGAAGTCATTAAAGTAATTACTAAAGGAGTCACTTTGTGATCATATACACAAAAATAGTTCCTAAAGAATAGGCCTCAAAGAATTACATTTGGCAAGTAATGCTAGAACAACATAACAATTAACTTTTTAAAAGAACCTTAAAGAGAGAGATCCTTAATTCCCATTGAAACTCAACAGAATTCCAGCATTTGTTGGCAGAACCTGTGATACCTTTAATGGAGAAAGGATTTGGAGAAGAAAAAAATAACCTTAAAGCTTGGAATTTCAATATCTTGCCAGCTGATGAACTTGCAAAAAAATCATGGGACTGTTTCAAATTCTAATGATTTGAATGTACAGTCAAACATTTTCATAAACAAAAACATGTTCTAATTATTATTAGCTCATCATCAAGTTCAAAGTGTTCACCAAGAGACCAAGCTTTATATGATCTACAGGCACAATACAAGCAGATAGGCACTTAGTGGTATATTTACAGAAAACATTTTAAGAGCCTACCTCCAGTGGAAATCAGCGAGAACTAGGAGCCTAATCTTTTGAAAACTTCACAAGGCACTTTTCTGCATCTTCAAGTACCTGAAAGAGTCCATTTGGGGCCCAATGCTTGCCTCTATTTTTACAATTAATTTGGAGGGTGGAATAGAGAGTGAAAGAATCAAACATGCAGAGAACTGATTCTTGGAGAAAATCTCGGAATAGTAATTAAAAATATATCACGCAAGCTTTATCAATCAAAAATTATTTCAAACAGTAAAATAATTAGTAAATATTAATAGGACATCTAGTAAAACATCAGTAAAACATGGTATAAACAGGAGAGGGCAGTATAATGAGGAAACTAAAGATGACAGATATTCAGACTCAGTAGGAGTAGGTGGATCAGCAAAGGAACAAGAAGTTATAGCAACAGGCCTATTAAATATGAGCTCATATGGTGGACATAGGTGAAAAGTCTGCCACTGAAACATGAAAGCATAGCACTGGAGATGAGTGTCCTGCATTGCAAATGGGTTTACTAAATAAGCTAAAAGATCAGCCATCTCTGTATCTCTCTTAGATATCTAACAGAGCAACTGGCACAAATCCAAGTTCTATAGGTAAATATAAGTGACATGTAAATGTATCAGTCATTTATCTTTCTTCTGAGCTGCTTCATACTCAGAACCGCACCTTCTACTTAGTTTTGGCCACTGCTATTTAAATAAGATCCTTTGAAGATCTTTCAGAGAAAAGAAACAAGTTTATTAAAAGATCTGAAGAAAAAATGGCTGAAAGAAGCCACACTAACTGTTTTCAGACACAGAAAGGAGATAGCAGAGAAAACTCACTTTAAGTATCTAGAGAAACCTGAAACTAAAATGTTTTTGACAAAAGAACCAGCTTCAACAAAAGATTGTAGGGATCTGTGTCTCTAGATATATGTAAGGTTGCATTAGTCACTGATCCAGCAGAGATCATAAGAAGGTTTCAGTCAATTCTCATTTTTGGACAAGGGATGGATGTGAATGCATATCGCAGCCTCAGAGGAACTATAAATAAAGATTATCATACAAACATAAGTTGTTACTCTACAATTATAGTATGTACAGAAATAAAACTAAAAGGAGACAAGGATATAAAGGTAAAAAGAACAAAAGAGAAAGAAGCAACATCTTTTAGAGACGGGTAGGGAAATTTTCCACAGATAGAGTGAGAGAAAACAAAGGTGGAAGAAATTATGTGTGTCCATAAGTCACAGTAGGGAAATGAAATGAAAGCAGGCAAGGGAGAAAATGAGAAGAATGAAAGCAGGCAAATGAAGATGGCAGCAGGAAAGTTGGTAACTTCTGGAGATTCAGCACAAACTAAGTAGCATAGCTGAAGGAAGTAGACATCCAGAGTCATGAAGATTAGTGCTACAACTGACTGCAACTTTTAAACCAGAAAACAAATTTCCAGGTAGAACTTCAGATATACTCCCCATCCCCCCCCCCCCCCCAAAAAAGAAAACACATAACACTCAATATGAAAATAGTAAAATGATTTTCTAAGACTAAAAGACTTGGCGGAATGATGGTTCCCCAGTATATCATTTGGCAACCACACAAAATCAATTCTTGTTGCATATGTAGGTATGTAACATTCCATTCATGCTCTTCCTCCTTTAAAATCCTGTGCCCAGTTTATCTCGAACAGCTGTGGCAGAGTATCTTCAACATCTCTGGACTGACACCACAGATCTTGCTTTGTTCCTCAAGCCTGCTTTTCACTATCCATTCAAGCATCTGCTCTTTTACCCAAGTATTCAGGCTACATTTGGGTCTGCTATGATACAGCAGCTGATCATTCTGCTGTGGTACCATTTCCTGCCTATACCCATCTCACACCAGGTATTTCTGCCACTTCTATTATCCAAGCTTTTTTTCTTAAGACTGGTCAAGGCACAACACTGTCCAGTGCAGCTGGTGAAAATCTGGCCAACTAGTTTACCACTCGCCATTTTAATAAAATAAAGAATGTCATGATTATGTTAGCAGCTTTGAATGACCAGATATTTCATTCTGAACTTCTGATACAGTAAATATTCAGTAAAATTAACTGAAGTTTAATTCCACAAAGCAAGCAAACAACTAAACAGAGGTTCCACCTTTTCTTAAGAACATCAGATGACACAAAAAAAAATTTGAGAGCTTTGAAAAGATCCCTCAGTACAGAGGTTCCAAATTTCCAGTCAGCTTTAATACTGAGATATGTGTTCATTTTTGTGTCTAGCTGAATGCTTCTTCCAACGACAGTAGGCCATTTCAGAAGTAACACTGCAGTCTTACATACAAAGGGCAAGGTTAGCTGGATGCAGTTCTTGCATCATTTTACTGATACAGACTAGGTGTTCCACAAAATCTGTCCATTCCTGGAGAAACTTAGTGATATACACTTACTTCCTACAAATACAAACACACAAGTATGCAAAAATGTGCATTTTTGTGGTCATACATTGAAATACCAAAAATAATTTGATTGAGATGTGCTCATACCTTCTTCTTGGTGAGCACATTCCAAATTCAAATATCAGAACACAGACAGAAAAAAGCAACCTGGAGGAAAGTTAAAGAATACAGAGAAAAAGCAATGACCGCCCATTATGGTAATTACTCATATCAATAACGTGACTGAAGGAATAATGTTCTCCCAAACAGGAAGCAAATTAATTATTTATTGCCTGTATGTTTCCACATAAAACTAACATATCTATCCAAAACATCTCTCCATGGAGAACTGCAAACTGAATCTAAACTATCATGATCACACAGAGATTTATCTATAAACATATTTAGCAGATTATTTCAAAGAAAAAAAAATTATTAAGGAAATCATTTATTGGTGCAGTGATCACCCAAGCAGGAAAGAAGTCTCAAATTGACAAGCCAATTACTCACATTGAATTATATGTAACAGTTGTACAGAAAGTAAGCAAACAAAGTATTCCATTTCAGGATGATGGCACTGCAATTGTGACAGTTCTTCTGCTGGACAATCAGGTAAGGGTTCTGCTAACACATAACCCTATTCTCAGCTATCTACAGTGGAAAATGAAGTAGTTACTGTATAAAATCTGGATTCTAGAATTCCTTATGACTCACCCTCTGACTACACGTTTCTTAAAAATGAAAAGCATCAGCCAAACGAAATAGGAAAGTTTAAACTTCCAAAACCAAGAAAATTTATGCTTCAAAACATAAGCCAAGGCAAAATTCCGTCAGTACAATGATGTACCAAAACAGAGACTTCAGCTCAGATTTCTGCCGCCTGCTTTGGAATCTTAGATTTTTATCTACTTAGTGCAAATCACTACTGCGCATGTTGTGAGTTCCCTCCAAAAGCAGAACAAGATCAGACAGTAAAGAGACATTACGCTTGGAACAACTGCACTATTGACAAGTGTCCTTGGATTTAGAGGGATTTTCCAGAAAAGTGGTGAAGAGAGTTCTGTGTACACCAGCAGAAGAAAGCTGTGGAAATCAACAAGATACAGAGTGGCCTCCTAGATAATCCTTTGGAGACAGAGAGTAGTTCTTCCAACAGGCGAGAGCAGCTATTTAACTACAGTAGAAATCTCTCAGCCCTTCAAACTGTAAAGAGCTCTTCTTCTTCAGTTCAGACACTTCCATTTATGTGAAAGTCTCTCCCCTTCTACTCATTCCCAGTAGCTCTAAGAATATTCACCTTGCTGAAGCAATATACCCAACATGTTCATCACTGTACTATGCAGTCACTTGGTCTCACTATGAAAGATTATTTGACCACATGGAATATAGTTTTCATTTTCAATGCATGCCCATGTTTCTTCATGTTTTTAAAATAAGCAGAAAACATTCAGAGACTGACATAGTAGTGTCAGTCTTTTAAGGTCTGTATCACTGCAAGGTAGTTAAACTGCGGAGACAGGGGCGTTCTAATTTTCCTCAAAACCATCAATCACTTTTAGGTCAAAAAAGTTAAGACTTCCTGTTATTCTCCTACTTCTATTAATTTTTGTTATGCTGCCGTTGCCTTGTATGATAGAAGGCACTCTAGTACAAATTTTTACTGCACATACAGAATCACAGAATCACAGAATTGTAGGGGTTGGAAGGGACCTCCAGAGATCATCGAGTCCAACCCCTCCGGCCAAAGCAGGTTCCCTACAGCAGGTTGCACAGGTAGGCATCCAGGCAGGTCTTGAACATCTCCAGAGAAGGAGACTCCACCACCTCCCTCGGCAGCCTGTTCCAGTGCTCCGTCACCTCACTGTAAAGAAGTTCTTGTGCACATTTGTGCAGAACTTCCTATGCTGCAGTTTCCAGCCGTTTCCCCTTGTCCTGTCTCCACTCACCACTGAAAACAGTCTGGCCTCGCCATTCTGCCCCCCACACCTTAGATATTTATAGACCTGGATCAGGTCCCCTCTCAGTCTCCTTTTCTCAAGGCTGAACAGACCCAGATCACTCAGCCTTTCCTCATAGGAGAGATGCTCCAGGCCCTTCACCATCTTCGTGGCCCTTCACCATCTAAACGCTCTTATCAAGCCTTAAGATGAGAAATCTTGAAAGCATGTGGGTAAGGCAAGTGCCCCTCGCACAAATTACATAGTGAACCAAAAAAGAATGTAACAAGAAGAAAGGCACCAAGGCCCAGATAATAAAAAAATATATATTGTGTACCAAATATTGGGCTCCTTCTTCATATATAGGACTCTATTATCTTTTTAAGTTTGGGCAATGCCTTAATTCACCTGCAGTCCCATTGAAAGACATCAAACAGCATGGTTATATTGAAAGGGAATATGTATCAAAACAGAGCATTCTAATTCTGTTTCTTTCTTAGGAGGGCTCAACTCCTGATGATGTCACTGGAGTCTTTTCTAAATAAGGGATGCAAATAAGACCTTCAAAATTTAGCCCAGTGAGATTTCCAAAGGAGTGAAGGGAATCACCAAGTATGTAAAGTGATACAGGGGTGAAATACCTGTCAGAGATTTTTGGGTTATGCTTTTGTTTGTAACTGTCTGGAACAGAGAAAGAAATAGAGGGTGGATCTTACACAGGGGGAAGGAAAAAAGCCTAGAAGTCAGAAAAAGAGAAGGAGAAAGAGAAAGAAAATAGAAGAGATGATTTATTATAGCACAAAGGGAAGTGGGTTCTTGCTGAGGACTTTATTTCCTTCGTGCAAAAAAAAAACACACTAAGAGCAGCAGCAGTAGCTGGTGGCAAACATGCAAGTCAGAGAGCAGCAGAATACTTTGCTGGAAAAGAAAAGATGAACCCAGAGAGCACCAAGCTGGCAGGACCAGGCTGGAAGCGGAGTCAGCTGTCTAGGTGCTACTTACTGTCACAAACATAGGGTTTGTCATGATCATCCTGGGAGGCAGCATCATTTCGTCTCCTGCCACCTCCAGATCCCCGAGCCTGCAAGAACAAGAGGAATGTTAACATTATTCTCCTGCCCCTCAATTCTCCTGGTGCCCCTCACCCTCCTATAAAAAATGTGCAGCATAAACTAAACAAACCCTCAGCTTCCATAAAGGTTTATCAAGGGTGGGTTTGACCCTTCCACTCCTAAGATGTGCACTATGTTAATAGACCTTGTAATGCAGCAGAGATCCTCTCCACAGATAACCCAAACTGTTCATCCTTAGCAGCAGGTCACTGTCAGAACATATTCAGATAAGTATCGTTACGCTTCCATTTTTTAAAAAGTTCAAATACTCTTCTTACTGAATATGAATTTATGAATAGATGAACTGGTGGTAAAGGATAAACATAACTTTCAAACTAACCAGAAAACAGGCCTCAAATAAAGCAGAGGTAAAATTACCTCCTTTAATATTTTCAGAGGTGGTGAGGAGTTGCTTTGCTTGGTTTCCTAGCTCTAAAACACTTTCGAAAGGGCCTTCTAACTGGCACAAAGATACTGTTGCTAACTATAACATTGAGTCAGTTAGTGGAAAAGATTAGGTAAATGGCTACCTGCAAGAGCAAAGAATTGAATTACCCAGAAAGGTCTCTTTGCAGTTCTGTGTTCCTAAAACATAGCCAGTTGACAGCCCTGGAAACTGAAAACCTCGGTTTCTCCACAGCACACACTGTTCTGTCCTGAGCTCTAGGGTTAAGAATGAAATCCAGCACCAAAGCCACTTCTTCCTAACCCTTCTCAGCTGAGATGCCAACAAGGGGACGGTTCATATCTGGTCAAGGGGAATAGTTTTGATGTGCAACTGGAAACTGAGACAAGGCCTTAAACTGTTTAACGTTAATGTTCTGTCTGCAGATAACAATAATTTAAGACTTGATCTTTGTGTGAAGAACTGATCTGCATGTGGATGGCTAGGTTGTAAACTATGAAATACTGTCAGCCAATCTGTTCCTGGTTAAAAGCAACAAAATGGTTTTTGCTGCTCCTCTTACTAAATTGTTGATGTCTCTCATCCTAGACAAGGCCAGCTGACTCAAATCCTTCAAGCTTTTGCATGTGAAAACAAGAAAGCTTCATCAAGTAAAGCCAGAGAAGATGTAGAAATCCTGAGAATATTTGTTCCCTAGATCCTAAGCAGTCATGTAATCACTGTCCTTCTTCTATGGATTTGAGACTGAACTTGCACTTGTTTGAGAAGCACAAAGGAAGTTTTACAGTAGCCTTACCACAGTCTATCAAAACAGGGATTTAGGAAAATGTCATATATTATTTCCTTGGGATTTCTCAGGTCTCTTTACACTGTCCTGAAGGAAAGACGTGGATTAGCAGGTCTCTGGATGGGGTATGTACTATTAGGTATGACAAGTATAGCTCTGCCTTCTGCAAGGAACTCTGTGCAGATCAACACACGTGCAAAGTGAGATTTGTAAGGGTGAACTGAAAAGCAGTTTTGCCCTGGAAAAGGACTCGAACAACATTGTTTGTGGAAGCTACTTCACTGACCATACCACATTAAAAATCAGTTTACTAGCCTACAATATTTTTCTCTTTGACTGTCAGCTTTGTAAATCCCCTCTGGGCTACGAAATCAATTCAAGGCAAGTTTCTTTTTTCAATCACTACTACAAAATGTGCTGCAAGCTGAGTTTAGGTCTCTGGCAGCTCCTGTACAACCCTCAGCTCACCAGAGACCCTTCACAGACACATCTGATTGTCTCTTAATAAATATTTCTTTTGGTACCTGGATTAGGATCCAATTTCCCTATCCTACCATGCTGCATTGGCTTTTCAGGGTTGTGAATAAACTGTAAAGCCTTTTCTGTTGTTGTTGTTATTAGTCAGTAGTTTTGATTCTACATGCTGAGAATAGGTCTGTTGAGTAAAGACATTTCATTTTTACATTGACACCTTTCATAATAGGATGACAATTTAACATTTGTTGCTCTGAGTTTCACTAGTCCTGCAGCCAGCCATTCCCCTTCCAACAGTTCTCCGCAGAAATGTAAGGGTACAGCATTCATGTCATGACTGCATGTCAGGTGTACTTTTTCATGCACTGTACACATAGGGAGATTTTTCAAGTCAATGATTTTCACTGGGAGCTTGATTCCTAAACACATTCAGTGTCTTTGAAAAAGTTCTAGGGGATATTCAGCTGAGGAGCTTGCAGTCTCTATAGGTGCAGTTGCATTCCTCTCCTGTCTCCTAGCAAAATGTCCTTCCTAGCTCCTACAACATTTTTCCTGTCTATCACAGATACTAAAAAGCTCCTTCTGAAAATCCATTCCGTCAGTCTTCAGTGTCCTTCCTAATAGTCCTGTGATGTCAGGGCCAGTTTTGAGGGGGTAGCAAACTTAGCAGCTGCACCAGAAGCTCTCAACTGAGTGCCACGTGCTTGCTGTGAGCACTCTGGTCTGTTGAATTCAGTCACCCATGATTGCCTTCATCTTTCTGACAGGATAGAGCGCAAGCGATGAGACATGCGAGGCCTGGGAGCCATGGCAGAGCAGCCTTGAAGCAGTCCTCAAGCAGCCAGAGAAGGTAGCCAGAGGGACAGATGGAGGAATAAAGGATTAAAAATAAAATCATGCTGTAGGAAAAGGAAGGGCCAGTGGAATGTCCAAAGCAGTAGACCTGCTGCATTAACCCTTTATCTAAGCTGCCAGCCCTCACTCCTTCTCTGAACTCCCAAAGGCCACACTCTGCAGGATCTAGTTTCCTACAGACATCCTTCCCCTCTTCTATTCTCTAAAAATACCCTGACCGCCTCCTTCCCAGAAACAAGGTGCTGCCCAAGTTTCATATCCTCTAATTTCAAATCCTCGGTGCCGATTCCCTACACTGGGTCAGGCTAACATTTGAAAAGGGTTGCTTGAAAAGTAACAGAATAGTCGTGAACAGATGTAATCCAGGCTTCAGTTCAGGCTTACCAGTTTTCAACAGCTAGGAATCTGGTCCTAATTTTGAAATCCTAATTCATACCACATTTTACTTTGGCTATTGATGCCATCAAATAAAAACAAAAATTGCTCAAAATATTTGGCACTCTTCAAACTTCTCTTTTTTTGCACCAAGTGAAGCCAGGGCACTAGCAGAGCAGGAGTTAGCAACAGAAAAGACAGGAGATTCTGCTGTTCTTGTTCCTAATAGGGAGCCAGTTCCAGGGCAGAAATAAGTTGTACATGTATGCTTTAAAATGAATAGGACACTTACTCTCCAACTCCTTTCTCTAATGCAGGAGAAAGAAAGTAACAGATATTCTCAATCAATTTCCTGAACAGGGGAGTAGAACTTTGCACATAATAACTTCAGGACTGTGTTTGTGTAGGCCTGAAATATGCATACTCCCTTCTCTTGAGTAGGCTTTTATAGCTGTTTGCTCCCCTTCACTTACCCTAATCCGCATGCACAATTTACGTGAGAGCAGCTTATTAGAAAATACTTGTTAGCCTCGAATACTTGTTGATAGCTACAGTCAAGCTTGTGTGCGTTATCGATTCTAACTCCTCATTTTGGTTACTGGTTCATACAAATTTTCTGAAACTTACATTTTTCTGGAAAATTTTTTTCCAGGTGGGGGTCTTTGGCTAAGAAAGAAAGAAAGAAAGAAACTGGTTCAGGTGATTTTGAGAAAAAGGAAGGTGAAATATATACTTATCCAGTTAATAAAGTGCTTTGATCTTATATTAAAGAATTTAAGCTCCAAAATAAAGAGGAGCAGAAAACTGAAACAATACAACAACAGAAGAAACCAAAAGAGAGGGTTTGATGCATAAGCACATTGTAAGTATTCAGTGTGGTTTCATGTCCCTCTCTTACTCAAAAGCTATTATATCCTGCTTATTTGGTCTAAAATGTGGCCCTTCTTGCTTGACTTCTGCAAACACATCAAAAGGTACTTCTAGAGCTCCTGTGCCCCTGCAGCATCTACTGGAACCAAGGAGAGATGAAAATGCTTGAAACTTCTGAGAATTATGTTCATTTTATTCAGATGCCTAGCTTCAGGGGCCACAATTAAAAATGCTGATTCCAAGTTTTAAAACATTAGCTTTATTACTTAACTGGCGCCCTGCTGAAATTGTGAAAAGATGTCTTAGGTAAGAGAAGGGACGCAGACTCCCCTAAGGATAATATTGCCCATTTTAAGCAAATGGAAGATTTGCCAAAGGGTTCAAGAGGGCCAAAATGTCAACCACAAAGCACTACCTTGGAGAAAGCTTCAAAACATATGAATGCAGTTCAAGTTACTTTTATTAATAGTTTGTTGGGGTTTTTTTGGTGTCACGATTGAATGTATCAATTTTTTTTTTTCATTAGTAAATGCTGTTTTAGAATAAGAGCATTGTAATAGCAGGATGTCAACATAATAATTATACATAAAAATTATAAATATGTTACTATAAATAATTCATCCCAAGTTTTTACTCTTAGTGTAGTCTCTTCACATTATAATTTGCAAAAAGTAAAGTAAAAAAAATATCTGACTGCATCACTTCAAATTACCTACATGGATATACACTTTGCATATACAACACATGTTAAAAATATACACCACAAAGCAGAAGCTTGCTTCCTTCCTTTCTATTTGATTGCACCTACCCGTCCTCTTGGCCTGTTCTTTCGTTTTGGAATATCTTCTTCCAAATCCTCTTCTTCATTCACTTCATCTGCGTTTTCATCGTTTTCTAAAACCCTCTGTGGTTGAACAATAAATAGGAACGGTTAGAAGAAAAGCTGGCACATACAAACAACTAGTGCTCTTTACCATAGAGACTGCAGGTTATTAAATTACACTTGATTAATGATATAATGCTAAATAAGATTCCAGAATCCGCATTTCTTTCTGCTAAAGCAAAATCTGCTTTCCCTTTCACCCTTAGTTCTTCAAGGAGTTCTTATTAAAAAACGCTACTGGTATCAGTCAAGGAAGGAAAAGAAGGGTTATGCAACATATGAATACTGAAGAAGTGCAGGCCTCATTGAAGCTGATGAGAACAATAGTTACTTCAATTAATTATTTAATAGGAATAATAATGAAAACTACAATAACAATTCATCATCTCACATAACAGTGTCAGTGAATTTCAACTTGACCTTTTGAAACACGACCTCAACAGAATGAAATCCAGGACAAAACATGTACAAACTGGACACAGCACAGATGATGGCAAGATAAACCATCACAACACTAATGTGGAAAGCTGCTGGGATCCCCCTCAATCTCTGGCATCCCTGTTGCAAATAAAGATAGGAGCTGGAGGTACTCTTGCCATTCATTATGTGGGTACTATGACATCATTCACCTAAACTACAACGTTTCCAGATTCAAATACATGACTTTAAACTGATGGGACAGCTTTTCTTTAACCTTTTACTATTTTTGTCACTTTCACATAATTTCTAGTTAAGAGCTGTTTGAGAGCCAACACAGGGAGAGCGTAGAAGCAAATCACAGTGGATTTGTTTTCTTCCTACACATCTCAAGCACTGAATTGTGAATCTGGGGGAAAGACTATAAGAGAAACTTAAAGAAAAAGCCTGTGCTTGGAAGTCCGGCTGTACAACTTTATACTTATTTTATCAGCTAGATTTTTAAGACTGTCATAGGACAGTGCCTTTTTTTAAATGACAAATAGTTCTTTGAACACAGTAGAGGATCAACTCTTCATTTGGTTTCTTCTTTTACTTCTAAATCTCAGGAAGCTATTAATAAGATTAGACCATCATGAAATCTAACTTCCCATAGTACTTGACTGCTAAACATTAGAAAGTGGAAAAGCTGAACAAGTTCCAGTTCTGTATATATAAAATATTTCTTTAAAATTCACGCAATTGCATATAACTTGGTCTTAGTTAACTACAGCACTTGGAAAATGTTGTGCATGAAAAGGCTAGTGCTATGTAAGAAAATATGCAAACTTACTGATATGAATCTATATTTTCGTTGCTCTTCATGTCTCAAATTATCTCAAAAACAAAAAAAGAGAAGGCTGACACTATATTGTATATGGGGCAAGAAGGAGCTAGCTTATACTAATAACACTACACAAGTGAAGTTAAGAGGAATGCTACAAACCACTTTCTTCATTTCAAATTCCAGTATCAATTTAAGACATGGAGAGTAAGTAACCATGTGCAAATTTGATGACACTGCCAGGATAATCACTTGAATTCCCAGCAGAAAGGGTTTAGCCTTTCTGACACATGGTTAAAAGGTTATTCTAAGTCTTCTCCAGTAAATGATACAGACTCACATTCAATACTAATTCATGGCAGGACAAAATCCTCTACTCTGTTATGTACCAGCTGTACATAAGACGCTTCCTCTTTGATGGTGTTCCTTTATCTGTGCTACTGGAAGACCTAATTTTGCTGCCATTACATGTTCAGTTGAACACTGGCAAATAGATCGGTAGGACTGATCTCTAAATAATATATATTTGAAGCCTGCACATTTCTGTTTTATTTGGCATAGGTCTGCCTATTCTAATTTTTACTAGTTTTAGGTATAGATGCAACATCTTGTATCTCAGCCAAAATGATCAAGATAGACATATTGCTAATGATTCTCCCTAAACATCACTAGCAGAGATTCATAGTGCAATGGTGTTTTACCATCACCAAATATTTGCTGCTGTTCCCATAGGAGAAGCCTGCTTTCCTAGCAATTTAAAATGCCTATGTGAAGGAAGAGACCCTTATGAACCCTTTACGTTTCCTTCTGTGACAGACCAACAAATGTGTTTCTACTTTTTTATATTGTTAAAGGATGAAATGGAATCTTGACAAATAGTCCTATAAGTTTCCAATCATAATGCATGTAAAGAGGCAATGTTTTTCATTGCTAATAATAACTGAGATAATTAACATTAGAATGTATTTAATTATTTGTTTTTTGGGTGTTTTGTTTTTGTTTTTGTTTTTGTTTTTTAAAGAGTCAACTGCTGCAAGTACAACTTCAAACCAATGTTCAAACTCATTCTAAATCTGAGACACTAAAATTTGATTTACGGTTGGGACCCATCTCCACTTGTTCATTCTTTATGCAACTGTCTCCTACTGTTGTAAATTGCAACACATAAGCTGAGCAGAACACAGCCAAGTGACTGAGATGTCTGTGACAGAAGAAGAGGGTGAGATCCTCAGTTCATTTTGAGCATCACAGTGTAGCACAATGGTTTTATAACATTTTGACAGTAGAATGACACAACTATCAACAGATGAACTATTCTGCAACAGGACAAAATCTGCTATGCTTAGAGACAAATCATAAAAATCAGCACTGCTGTCAGTGCAGAAGTATCTCCTTTACCTGGATTTCTTGTATAGGGTCTTCCTCTTTAGTGTCCATCTTTTTCTCTATTCCCTCTCCACGCAGCAAGGCTTCCAGTGTTGTACTTTCTGATGTGAAGCCATCTTTTTTCAGAGGCAGATCAACTTCTGAAAAACAAAAAAGACCAACTTCACGTATCTCCCCAAGAAGCTCACAAGTAGAAGGACAGAGCCAACAAGAAGACTAACAAACCCTCCAGCTTGCTTCTATCTTGAAGGAGAGTTCTCCAGATCTCTAAGGATTCCCTTAAAGGATTTGTTTCTATCTTGCTGAAAATCTGATATTTTTTTGAAGAGCTGCGTTTGCTTACAGGACAAGAGGGCCAGACATAATACATCAAGAGGAAATAAAAGGAGGGAAAAAAATTCTCTTTCCTAATGTAAACTTCCTATGTTTCAATTGAAGAACAAAACCAAGTCTTTCCAAGACACTGAAATAACAAATATGAAGATCTGATCTTTTGAAGTGAAGAAGTAGTTCCGTGCAATTTAGCTTCTGGCAGAGTCGATACGGAACATCTACAAGCAGCATTTTCTTACAGAAGGGCTCGTTCCCCACACAGGGAAGTGGAATATGTGGGGCCAATTCAAAAACAAACAAAACAACCAAAAGGAATTTTTGCCTTGAATTTTCATTGAATATTGACTCCCATTTTTTACTAGATAAAATCTTCAGTTTGTTCTAAATGGGACTGTACAAAGAAGAACCACCAGCAAACAGTTACAAGCACGGAATCTAGTTCATGGAGCTGGATGAACCTCAGCCAAGGCATTAAGAACTGACGGGTGGCTCAGGGGCACGCCTGAGGCATGGGACTTCAAATGATAAAGAGGGTTCATGAGGAAGCTTGATGCAACTTGCCATGCAAGTGAAGGTACAGAGCATAAATCCCCTTCAAAATTCTGTCACTAGATTATGAGACAGTGCAGCAGACAGGCAAATATAGCATATTAATTTTAGCAAGATGTTAAAATATGCCCAGGAAAGAGTTACATTTTCCTTGCAGATCTTGGCCTCTACCCTACTTGTGTAGGTGTTCATTCAGAGCAATCCTACGGCAGGAAGACATCCTGAATGTCTCTTTACCTGACAGTGTCAAAGCATGGATTTTTCAAGTGCTCCCTCCCTTCTAAAATTAATTCCTTCCTCTTAGCCACTATATTTACCAAGCAATAATGTATAGAATTGATGCTTACAAAACAGCATCTGGTGTCCCGATTTCACAGTTCTGTTTACTTTTCATCTTATAGGACTGTATTATGTTTCCCGATCTGCTTGAGGCTGGCCTGCTTTTCTATCACCACGAGTTGTAAACTCTGTAGGACATAAATTTATGTGTTTATGAAACTCCAAATCACTCCTGCAATCCAAATAATGAATGAACACTTCCACCTGAGACAGTAAATTATAATCTGTTTCCTGGGGGCAATTGTGTCCCAGGAATATGTCTGCTCATTACGTGAAAACCTCTAAGCCAATAAACTACTTGGGGTCCCTCATCAGTGCTTCCAGAACATGCTTGCTCAAGTTTTCTGAAGTGAGAGAACACTGTTCAGCCAATAACCACAGAAAATCCAGCAAAAATTCCAGCAAAAATTCCAGCAAAAGCTATTCTATTCATGGAGGGAGAGGCTGAGTACAAACCATGCAGAAAATTCAAACCATTGGGATTTTCAGAGGAAACTCCCAGGACAGCCCACACAATGGGAGGGGATCAATAGAAATGACTCCTTCTCATCACAAGGCGGCCTATTTAATCAAGCCTCTGTTTTTAGCATGAAGCTCTGCAGACCCTCTATACCCTACTATGCCACCTTCTCCAACTTTTCCCTTACTGGGGCTAGAGAAAAGACAAGTCGATGGAGAATCACAAAGATCAAAATTCCATCTATAAACTCCTGCTACTTCTCTCTGGATGCTAAATCCAAACATTTCAATAGAAAGAAAGCACTTCAAACTTGATTTATGTGCAAGTCACAACACTTGAACCTCAAATCACTAAGGAACCTCCACAATCATCTCTGGCCATGGGCTAGGCTGCTTTCAACGTTGTGCACTTAGGTGCAAAAGGGCACTTGTTTTGCATTGGGAACTTTCCAGGACTGCAAAATCCAACTGATAATCATATTTTCAGAAAGACAAGAAGCTTCAAGCAAGCTCAAGGGTAGCAGTAACAAATGTGTCTTCACTGTGACAAGCCATGCCCGTCTGCGATAAACCCAGAAAACGAACGCATTAGTAAAGGGAATGAGCAATAAAGAGAGGGGAGAAGTAAAACATTTATGAAAGTAAAATTACTTCCTGTTTGTTCCAGAAATATTGAACACCCATGGGAAAAAGTAGATTTTAAGGTCAAAAAAGGGCAACTGTTTTTAAAAAGCATGTTTATTTAGTGTGGCTCTGCTACTTTCCAGCATCATCACTCCAGGAAGATTTTCATCCAGAAGTCTCAGAGCATTTTCCAATTATTAAATTTAACATCCCATTGACAAGGTAGTGTAAAGTAATATTCTTATACCCAGTTTATTGATGGAGAGATTCAATATCCAAAAACTAAGTGGCAAGGAAGAAATCTTGGGAAAAGAAACTCAGGACAGTTGCTTCCTACCTACACATTCAGCTAACAGCTATTCAATTTTTTTTTATTTCCTTCTCTGCCAGTAGCTTCTATGGGCCATTTTCATTCCTAAGCAGCTCTAGAAAGTGGGAAATGGCAGACTGCCTCACCTGGAGTGTAAAGTTTACAGCTTAAGAACCTATGAAGGTCCACAGACATCTTTGTAATGAATTCTGTTTCTGTAATGAATTCAGTCTTTCCTGGAAGATGGCTAGTCTCTAAAGGGAGACAGTAATGAAGTCAGGAAAATATATTTCCAAAACATTTATTGAATCCTCAGAGATAAAAGTGTCCAAAAATCTAAAAGATGGTTCAGTTAACCTAGACAAATAGTTCAACACTATCTAATAGGTCTGACCTGAGGGATAAATGCAGTATCACTTCCAGTTATCCTACATCTAGCTCCTTTGGAAATACACAGAATAGCCCATCCTTTTCTGAATTTTGATGCACTTTTGTCCTCAATGCCTTCCTACCAGAGTGAATTCAGCAATTGAACTATGGTTTGAAAGAGGTAGTATTTCACTTTATTTATTGTCTCTCCCTTTGTTCTTGCTATAAGATAGGGAAAATAGAAGTTCCTGGCCAAACTTTTTTGTCATTTCTGTCCACTTCACAGAATCACAGAAACACCAAGGTTGGAAAAGACCTACAAGATCATCCAGTCCAACCATCCACCTATCACCAATAGTTCTCACTAAATCATGTCCCTCAACACAGCGTCCAAAACATCCACTTCTTTCCTTTCAAAGACAGTCACAATCTTTTCTATTACCCTGTCGTGAGAGTTTTTCTGTGACTCTGTCATGTCAGAAGTTTCTGAACTTCCTCTCATTCTTCAAAAATCCCATCAAGATGAACCAATATCACACCTAACATATTCAGATGAAGCTACATCCTCTATTTGAACAAATGCATTGAACTGCTCTTTACAGTGTCCACAGCATTCTCTCCCAGGCAGTGCCCACGGCCTCAACAGCGCAGGGCTCCATGACAGGCAGAATTAGCAATCTTGTAACAGGGACAAGAACTTCCAGCAGATGAGACGCAAATTAAAATGTCCATCCCACTGCCCATTCTCAAAGGACATTCAGATCCCCACTAAGAGGCCCTCACACAGGATGCCTCCCCTGGCCGCAATTGATCCAGATAACTTTGTACTATGTGCAAATTTTTGTATCTAAATGCTCAATCTCTCTCTCTCCAAGTGTTTCATTTCTACATTTCACAACACTGGAACAAACACCAAACCTTGATGCACCGACTGTTAGCTTTTTTCTTTTTTGTGTGTGAAATTCTTTGTTTCATATTTTATTCTAAAAGTTTTGATCTGAGACAACGCACTGTTTATTTTTGAAGAAGACCAAAGGTCTTCAGAAAGACCAAGTAAATTGTCAACCTCCTTATCCCCTAATCCTTTACATATCATGTGGAGAATTTTAAGAGTGGTGAGATATGATTTTCCTTTGGGAGAAAAAAAGTCAGTCAGAACCTCTTATATCATCATTTCCCAGGTGCCTCACTGCTTACACCTAATTACAGTTTCAATCAATTTCTCCAGTGTTCATGTAGAATTTATGGCTCTTTAAATTCTTGAATCACATCCAAATCCTGTTTAAATACAGGTAATAACATTTGCTACTGACTAATTGTTCTAAATTCTTTCTGTTGTAACTCCTAGTTTTTATCACAAGCTCTTCTTCAGACATAGCGATTTCATAGAACATGATCTTTATAACAAGTAATAACTACTAGTAAAAGCCATATAACTAAAAGCTTACTCTTTTTTAATATAACAATTTTAATACAGTTTGTAGTTAAGTTACCTTTTGATTAGTATTGCAAATACAATAGCATCTGCTTAGTAGGAGATGCACGGAATAGCACACATTGAAAGCCAGAACTAAGCAAAATAGAAGAGTAAATCAAAATTCATCAATGAAAACAAAAATGTCATTTAAAACTTCTTCCTGTTTAAATAAACCAAGGTATTATTGGTGTCACAGCTAAATGTGCATATAGCACAATGCAAATATGCATGTCTACCGATAATTAAAATGTATGTTTCTTAACTTGGCAGAGTCCTTTCCATGGTGATTAAATTAACATGGTCATTTTTGCTTACCAGCCCAGTGCAACAACCTCTCTATTTATCAAGATCAATAGTCTGCAATGGTAGAATATCAGCAAGCACCCATGCCAGCACCATTCCAATATCTGTTTTCTATGGAGATGCCATGTCCAAAAGAATCACATTTCCACAAATCCTACAAAATCCTACAAAATGGTGGGCTTTTTCAAGTTCTGATTCACCAAACTAGCAGTACATGACACATGTCACATTTGGTTTAAGATGCATTAGAGGTAAGCAACTTCTCAGTGTCTCTTTGAAAAATAAATTAAAAACAATCATTCCTTTTTCTATACAGCATAACGTATTTGTTTTACAATGGATCATTTCCATCTCCACAGTAGCAGCTGCCACCCAAGCCATCATCTCTGTGCACTCCTAAGCAGCTCCATTTCCAGTTCTAATTGGGAACAGAGATACTTATTGGGTGAGTTCCAGCATGATCTATCATGCCAGAGACAGCTACTATGCAAACCAAAGCAATCCGGCTTCCAAAAACCCTCTTAGACAAACACTGACTTTGCACATAGATTTTTTCGTGTGTTTGTTTCTTGGTGCTGTTTTTTTGGAACATAAAAAGTGCCAGAGGAAACAATATATTAGGAGTCCGTGAAGTGCTGTTTAAGATGGATAAATCCAAAGATATTACCTTAAGAACCACTGGCTCTTTAAAATCACATAGGTGGTCTAAAAAACCACCTAATTCACAGCAAACAGAACTACTGCTGAGCAAATGCAGCCACTAAGCTCATTAAGAGGATGTGGCAGGATGTGTTTGAAAGTGCAGCGCAGTGGCTCAGCAAGCAATTAAATCCCATGACAGTTTAAAATGAGAATCTATCAGTGTCATAAGAGTGTGAAGCCTCAGCATCTCCGCTGTTCCCACCCCCAGCATTTTATTTATGATGGTGTAGTGGGAACATGGGAAGTCAAAAAGATTATAATGAAATATGCCATATAAAAACCAGATTAAGCCTGCTCTTCTTTTGGGAAATATGCAGAGAGAGAAGCTGTCTGTTAGCTGTCGAGTTTGCAAAAGATACCATCTTTTGGGATGGTGCTCTCTGCCAGCAGACAGAGTGCCCCAGGGGAAATGGTGGTGAAAAACCCAGACTAGCAGCATCCATCCATCCATCATATGTTCATCTCCACATCTCCGAGGCACAAATACAGCGTTAGAGTGCAAAGGGTGGGGGCAGGGAGGACGGAATCCCTTAAGAGAGAATGAGGAGACAATGCTTACATTGAATAGCTGGATTTTGCAGCTTTTCTGTACGGGCACTATCAGACTCTCCTCAGCATGTTTGTTTGCTTGCTTGGCCAGTACAGTGATTTGTTGCTGTCCTTGGAATGGATGCTTTGAAAGCAGTGACCAGAACTAGGTATACACTAAAGATAGGGCTCTGCAAGCGCTGCCCTTAAGCATGCCTCTGCCAGCACAGCACAGTACTGATCTCCATTCCTCCTACAGATCTCCAAAACTCTACTTTCACTGCACCATCACCTGCTAGCCCAGGGGCAAATGCTAAATGCCAGTGCCTTTATGCTCTAATCCTGGCGTTTCACAATCATTGCCATCTCAGCCTGTTCTCCCAGCATCACTACACCCATCTGTAGCAAACTTTCCACTGTTAGCTCTACACTTCCAGTCCTCTCCAACCACGACCCACAGGACCTTCAGCCACTCCAGCCTTTACTAAAACTAGACTGCTGCTGACACAGAGTCTCATGATGGGTCTCTAAAGCCAAACAAATGCCCCTAGATACTTGCAAACATCAAATTTGCTTTCTTTTTAATCCAAGACAGATACTGGTCTAGAGATTGTAAGGCTGCTCCCTTAGCCCTTTCAACTCTCCCTCCAACTCCACCTTCAAATCTCACGTGTGCTGTTGCAATCACAAGACAAACAGTGCCAGGGTGAGAACGAGAATCAGGTCAAGTAGAAAAATAAACATGGGTTAGAAGCAAGACTACTTGAAAACAAGTATCTGTTTTCTCATACATCAGTCATTTGGAGTGGAAAAAATAGTTTGGAGGACTATCCTCCATTAACTGAAAATTCTCTTTAGGGGCAGAGCTCAGAGCTCATCTCTGTACCCACATGGTGAAACATACTGAAACCATGAGATTCTATACTGCTTCAAAATGAATCTTATTAACACTTGTTGTGAATTTTAGAGATTACTGTGGTGTAACCTAGGGAACACTGGGAAAACGAAAAATCCATAGCACCTCTTACTTCAAAGCTGCTGCTGACATGGTAAGGTTGGGGGAATGGGGCAGGGACAGAAAGAAAAGAGGTGGAAGAAGACAGAAGAAAATACGATATAAGGAGACCAAACACTTTCTTCAGCCTGACCATAAACTGCAGAAAAATCAGAGGATAGCTTTGAATTTTAAAATCAGGTTCCAATGGAAAAACTCTATCAATCCCTAGCTAAAATATGCCTTAGGGCACTTCAACACAACAGGAGGGAGAAATAAAACTGCAAAAAAGAGCAGAGGCCCTCAAACATAAGGTTAAATATTGTTTAGTTTAACCCATCATCAAAATGTGGACTTTACAAGCAGCTGTATTTCCTTGGCAGACTGGAATGCCTCTATAAAGCCTCACAATAAAATAAAAAACAGCCCTCTTGTTGGTTGTCTCTTAGAAGTTCTTTACAGATTTATTTCTCAGAAAACATATAAATCATTGTCACATTTAATATACTGTACCTGCTTTTCAAAGACTGCCAAATTACAATATCAGACTAAATGCTGGATCAAATAACTACCCCTCAAGGTTCAAACCATAAAAGAATATCTCCTTTTGGTAACATTATTATAACACTCACTTCTGTTCACGGCTGCTCTTGTGTTTGTGCTCTAGATGGACTCAGACAAAGCCAGGACTTCAGCAGAATGACAACAAGCAAGCAATGTAGATAGTATCAGGTGACAGTGGCTGGATAACTGCTGCAATCTCGAGAAAGTTCCTGAGCATGCAACCTATCCTTCCAGGCTTTGCACCACCCTTTCATACTGCTTATGGCCTCTTTGGTGTAACTGAACAACTTGGTCAACCTATCTGCAAGTAGTTGTATAGGTAGACTCACACAGATGGATGGGTCTTTGGCCTTTTGACCCATCAGAAGAACCAGAACCCGTTTATTGTTCACTACCAAGACAGCTATCAGTCACTCCCACAGTGCACAGCCTGCAGTTACTAACAGGGAGTGGGCCTCTGCTGCAACCAACAGTACTATTTCGGTACGTGACGGCACTGAATCTAGCCTCATACATAAACCATACATAAAAACAGCCATACCTTAACCTTGCTACAAATTCTGTGACATTTTGCATAGCGTCTCCTCTTCCTTATCAAGGATGGTGGAGAGGATACCTTTAGTAGCAGATAAATCTCTGTAATGCAGTTATCTCCCAACTGCAGTGCACACGCATCCCAATTAATTCAGACTGGGCCTAGCAGAGCCGGCATTAAGCCAGAGCTGATAAACCTGCCAAAGTCAATCTGAGTCCTGCAATATTCCTGGGAGCCTGCACTGCAATTTCTCCTACTTGGGATTGCAGGAGGTTATTTGCCGGAGTGCAGAGCTCAGCTCTACCTGAGTCCATATGCTCATGGGATGCTGCAGCTCAGTTAATGAGGCCCTTCCAAAGCCCAAAGTGCTAGGGAGCAGGCAGAGACATTCAAGAAGCTTGAAGGCATCAGCATGGATGCAGCAGGGTTTATTAGTGCCGCTCAGCTAGACTACAAGTATCCTGGCCCTGGTACTACATTTGTGCCAGCAGAGCTCGTTCAGCACCCACAGCTCACTAAGTGCCAAAACTGCATAAACACTGCTGAAAAACAGAAAGGCTACAGCAAACTGACCAATTATTTTAGCAAGGAATAGGAAAAAAACAACAATCTTAGACGATACCCTTATTAACAGCTGTTATCCTACGTGATCTCCAGCCATTCTCTAACAAAGGTACCCTCTGTGTTACTGTTATCTGTCAAGAAGAGACAGTTTTCATCTACCCTCTAGGATTTGGTAGACTTCTTTAATATTCATAGGCATTCAGACATACAAATAAAATACACCAAAAAGGCAAGGTGTTCTCGCAGGTTCTCACAAAACCAGGTTTAAACACTTGCTCTTTCTAAGAGAAAGAAAAACACTGAACTACTTCCACTCAGTGGCCAATTCATGGTTTCCAAAGAATGAGGACAATATTTACTCATACAGTTAGATGCATCTGACAGATCAAGATATATAACTGAGAAATGTTACTACAAGAAGGAAGGCTTGCAATAGAAAAATAGCATGAGATTCTAGTAGGGATCCCTTCAAAAATGGAAAAGAACAAAGCAAATAATCTACTGCAATGCTCAGATCTGTTGCCACAAAAAAGGCAAGGAATTCCAAGAGGCCTATAAAACGTTTAGACAAAAAGGTGAACTCTAGAATTAATAACAGAATGGTAAACAGGAAGATTAATGGCACCAGAGAAAATGCAGATGGTGAAGCCCAGCCTGCAGGCTCAGCAAGACTCTGAATAGGGAGGGGGAAAAGGCAAGGTGTAAACAAGGTGACCTTCAGAGCCACTGGAATGCCTGCCAAAAGGCCAGCCAGAGGGCATCCCGAGACACAAATGTGCCATCTGGGGTAGGCTGTCTCGTGACAGCATGAACAAGATTTGTCTTTTTCAAAAACTGCAGGCAGGCAAAATGAGTAGCAGCAGAAAATCTGACCATTCATTTGAAAGGAGTACAATTAAATTCACAAGTTAGAAAACGATGCCATCTGATTTGTACAGAAAATAAGAAAGATAGGCTGCGGGATTTCTCTGAATATGGGATTTCTCTGAATATCCCCACTCACAAAGTTCTTGTGCCCACTTATAAGGCCTACGTAAGCAAGGATTGGGGGAGGAAAAACTGGTTTTCACTAAATAAATGTCCTTCTTGAGAGTTTATGCCTTTCGTTTAGAATAAAAAGGGGAAAAAAAGTTAAAAAAAAAAAAAAAGGGGAAAAAACAAACTGCAAAGCAGTCTTTTAAATCCAGGATGGTATAAATTTCCCCCATCTTGGCATAAGCCTGTTCACTCCAGATGGCATATTTGGGTCGGAAGCAGGTAAAGACTCCTCAGACACATCTCTGCGTCCAATATCTGCTTTTGCAGAGTTCCCTTGCTTGCTCTTAGTGCTTCATTGGGCCTTGAATCTCCTAATAAGCTTTGAGCACGCCTGGAAGATCTCAATTCTTTGCCTACAATATAAGTAGGAGAGAGAAATCTCCTACAACAGTTCTGCAGGGGAGCTGAGCTCTTTCAGACCTGATGCTTAAGTCATTGAGGTTAGTGAGGAAAATTAGAAGTAAATATAATCACACATTTATTAAATACGTCAATCATACCACATTGGGTGGTGCTAACAGGAGTGATGCTATCTCTAAATAAGCCTTCTATAAAGTAAGCTAAATACATTCTGTTATGATATCCAGAGGCAGGAATTTTAGGGGACCACAAGGTAAGCAACCATGTTACAGACCATCGTGGGGAAAAAAAAAACAGACCTTAGCTCTAGGAATCCAGCACAGGCAGTGAATTCAAATACCTCTTTCTTTTCAGACTGGTTCAAAGTAGATCACAGCTGAGGATTTCAGGAAAAAGCGTCCCATCCAAGTTCAGTACTAGAGTCAGTTGATTCAATGCTAAGTTTATAAGCAGACATATCTGAATTTTTTATTGTGACAAGTTGTCTATCAACTGCAATGAAGATACTGTAATGACCTCTAGTTTCACAGCATGAACGACAGGTGCTGGATAAGCTTAGGCAGCTTGTGCAAAGCTTATGCAGCCCCAGCATTGCTGTAACAGGCAGGCTAGGCTCAAGTGAACTAGTGTTTGCTGACATGAGCTGCCAGCACGGCTCTTGGGCGTATACTGGGGTACATACTGTTTTCCAAAATAGCCCCTTAATGTGGCTCTTCCAATTGCTTTTTGAACAGAACAGGAGTGAAGAGATGAAGCACACATCTGAAACACTAAAAGGGCATTGAGGAAGGAATCAGGAAGGGCAAGGGAAGAAAATAAGATGGAGGAAAGCTATTGTGTTCCTTGTCCTTGCCTACTGCAGCTAAGCTAGCTAAGCTATGGCATCTTGTTCTGAAAACCATCACAGAAAACTCTGAAAAATGAAGGCTCTGGGCCTTGAATTATCCTTTTTCAAATATTTCTCTCCTTTCTCTATTCTGCTAACAAAAAAAATGCTGTAAGCTCCTAGATCCTAAAAACACACATTCTTGGCCATTTTCCACAGCTTACAAAATACAGCAAGAATAGATGATAATGGGGGAGAAGGTGAGAGAGCCATATCAAGGGAAAATAAAGCGAAATAGAGAATAGTTTCTCTCCTCTCCTTTCCTCTGCTCAGCTTTCCTTTCCCTTTGTTCATCTAACATTGAGCCAAACTAAGCCAGAGGAGCTGCCGTGCTGGGCTACAAGATTGATGGCTGCAGGCAGACTCCACAGCGAAGAGACGGATGACTGGTCATTTCCCCGATGCTCTGAGAAACATCCATCCTTGCAGCCATGCTGAGCCCATTCGTGCTCCTTTTGAAAAGAGAGATAAACACAGGCAGCCGGAGGCATCTGAGTGTCCTTCTCCCTCAGAAGGACACAGTTATACTCCTTTGGGTTCCTGGAGAAGGTCGCTCTGTCCATCCCTGAACATCTGGCTGTGGGATTTGCTAACTCTCCCCCCCAGCAATCATCCATCTATTAGAGAACAGTGCAGGGTGGAAGAAAATGGTGAAGAGAATGGTGTGACAACCTCATCAATCTACAGCTACACGCTTGGCTATTTAGTTTTCTTTACACTATTCCTAAAATGGGGGGTAGGGGAGGGGACTGCTGGTATGAAAGAGTGAATTGTGGAAACGGCAACGTGGATTGGAGTAGGTCCTTATGACTATTAGAATGTTGTGCATGTACTAAAGCAGTAGGGAACTAATTAAGATTCAGGATTGAAAGGCAAAACAAAAAAGTTGGATGCACTCTGGTTCCATCTGTAGCACTTGCTGAGAGTTCAGATGTACTCGAGGCTTTATCTTCAGCAAAAGGCTATTTTTTTTTCCCCCGTTCAGACGTTAAAAGAAAGCTCCCCAGAAGAATATGCTGTAAGTATATTTATAGTGCCATCCCTAGTATAGCAGCTTCAGAGGCACAAGGCGCTTAATCCCGACTCTTTCTATTTAGTTAATAGTATCTTTGTTTGCTGATACTGTATTGGTCTATAGCATTGCTCACAGATACAGCCTCTGCATTTCCAGTTCTCCTGCCATGCTGCTATCTCACTTAGGCACTGAACATTACATGGCAGATGTACCCACAGCATCATTTACAAACAAAACATCACTGCAGAAATTCTTACAGCTATGAACTTCACTCTGTCAGAATAGCATATATCTGTAACCATCATTCACAGACATTTCACTAAGCAAATCATGACAATGTAAAGACATTCAGCATCTCTTAAAAATACAAAGAAATGAGCCACTTGTTTAGTGCTTCAATGTAGCTTAGTACTAACTGCATGCTACAGTTTTGAAAATTTGTGTTTTATTCCTTCATGCAATGCTTTTTACTTTAGGCCAACAATAAAAGAATTTTCTCTACAGCTTTGCAGGACATGCATAGGTTCTTAATCATGGCCATATGTGTTCCTAAGAAATCTATCCCGTACTTCCCGAGGGTAATTACACACATTCAGAAGTCCATCATAAGAGAAGTTTTCATCTTTTCTCCTACATCAAGAACCACAGCTCTAGCTGATGTAAATTGTCACTCACTATAGACTTTAATGGAACTGTATACACCTACAGCTGCTAAGATCGTGGCCCTAAATCATCTTGTCAGTTTAAGGGGAAATCATGCTCCAAGTGCACCCTAAGTGAGATCTCTGGTCTGGAAGACGTCACATAGAAAAGCCATATGTATCTGTTCTGCACTTTATTCCTCTCCAAACGTGCATTGCATCAACCCTCTCTCTCCACCAAGGTGTTTATTATTGAGAATGGACTTCATGGCAAATGCCAGTGATGTCTGAATTCTAAAGCATAAAATATCTGTAGTTTATTAGGAAATCAAATACAAAACACAGGGAATACAGAAATGATTTGAAGTCCACTAAAAACATGCTTAATACCTTGACAACTGCAAGGGTGCAAAATGTTTACCCCAGAGAATGGGAATAACAGACAAAACATCCACCAGGGAAGGTGGTGGAAGGTGCAGGGATGAGGGAGAGGACACCACCGCAATCTTCGTTCTACTCTCAGCAAATCTGTAAGTCTTGGGTTGTAAGATCTCACACTAGACTTTATATTAATATTTATTGCTCTTCACTTTCTATATGCACCAGAAAAACTTCACCTGCTAGAATTTTTATAATATTTCAAACTATAAAACAATTTAATTTGCTATATGCCAGGAGAACAATAAAATTGAAGAAACCTTTTTTAAAAGTCATATTTTGAATGCACTGACATTCTATAATGTTTAAGTAATTCCTACATTAAACAGTGCACACATTCTCTTAAGTGGTAAATCTAGTAGCCCAGTGATTTTATGGGGCTCTATCTTGCAAGATCCTCAGTACTAAACCTGCAAGTTTGGTCCAAACAATTCTTCTATATGTAGATTTGATTTTAAGCATGTGACAAGTCCCACTAATTACTTAAAGATCACTCATTCTTAAAGACTCAGGTGCTTTTCTCATCTGGGGTTAGACAGCTTGGCATCTTAGAAGACTAAGCTGTGGGGACATGATCCTATAAAGCCCTGTTCATGTGATTACCAAAGAACTCCATGGATTAATCACACAAACGCACAAAATAGGTCCTACACATTCAATAGAGAATACACATTTCATAGGATCTTGTGTCCAGTACACATCTGAACTATTCTTAGGTTTCACAGAAGTCTCTTTGCCAACACAGCTTATTGTTTTTAAGGAATTTGTACTGGCAAGAAAAGTGCCAGGAGGTTTGCTGGTAAAGCTGATCAGGTTAAGCTCTAGCTGCAAGCTTGCCACAGGACAGCTTCCCACTGTCCCTCCACTCTGATGGAGAGCAGTTGATTTGTGCCACAAGTGAAACAAAACCACTGGTAGCAGTAGTTCCCCAGGTACCTCCCCCAGGGTCCTCAAAGCCCTTTCTTTTGCAGGTCCGGAGGGGACTGCTTTGGCAACCCATGTCTTTCCCCCCGGCACCTGCTCAAAGAGCACTGACACACTTTTTCAAAGCCACCTCTTCTCAAAGAAATAATATAATCTTACCCTAAGCTCACCTACAATTCCCCCTTATTAAGGTTAAAAAGTATTTATTTCAGAAATAAATAATTCTAATGGTTACTTAGAGACATCAATGTTAACTTCATAGTAAGGGGATAAATCCCACAGCATTTTCTCTCTCCAGCAGGAATAATGTCTCCTAGAGACACTGCATTCACAATGAGGCTTTGGCAGCTTAGGAAGCACACGCTGAAAAACCTCTTCACAAAGATGCTTCCCAGCAGCCCAATGTGGGTCAAACACAGAGTAGCCAAGAACAGTGGAAGAACAAAACAATGGACTGGATAACACAGAAAGGGGGATAGGGCCACATGTAAGCACCCGCACAAGCAGCCTCAGGTATCTCAAGCCAATACCATCTCAGCTGCCTCCAAGCTTTCCATACACCAGTCAGACTGCAAAGAGTCTGAGTTCATCGCACAACTGACTCCTTCAATTTAATGGCCTGCTACAGTAATCTAGTTGCCCCAAATCATTTTCAAAATAGCCTGACTCCAAAGTCACCTAACTCCATTTTCACAAATACATTAAACACGCCAGTGGAAAAACTACCTTCAAGTGGCTGCCAGGCTTCTGAACTCACAACAGCCTTGTGTGGGGTCACCATGTATAATCTACGTTCTCACTCTCAGGGACAACACTCAGAAAGACAAAGATTTAACAGTTTCCAAAATTGCTTTATCTCATTTAGTTGCTACTTCTGCCTTAGCCTAACCACTAACTGCTAGAGCCAGAGGGGTCTGGCTTCAATAGGCTTTTGATCAAAATCCAGAGAGGTTCCAAAGCCCAGTGGCTTTTGCAAGCAGCTTTCTCCTAATTATGCAAACTAGCTGAGCCACACCAGAACCAAGAGTAAACGCAGGTAATTCATGTGAGCAGTCTTAGCTAATCAACACAGTTCTCACAGTAAAACTGTGCATATAAAATACTTGTAGTGACCTGTTCCAGATCCCGCAACTGAAAGAGAAACTATTTACACAAAGTTAATCCTGTTAACTCTAGTAGTGTAACAGCAAAATGGAGCAGCAGCGATGTTTTTGTTTTCTTGGCTGGACTATTTATAGAATATTACTTGGTTTTCTAGAAATGAGTCCGTTTTATACCTGCAAAATCATGAAATCCCATTTGAGGGGAATATACATTCAATTTCATCCTTAAACCCACTGAGCTAAATTAGACTAAGAGCTTGTACCTTAGTACACATGACAATGTTCAGCAAGGACAATACATGAACTAAAGGAAAAGACGGACGTTACCTCAACCATGGCAGTGACATAAGGAGTACAGCAGGCTAAGTTGCCAGTGGCCAAAGTGAAGCAAGCAGAGTTTACACTGCACAGAACTTGAGATAACTTCCTAAGGTTTAAGCTGCTCAGCCAGTCCTATGAAAACTGACTCAACAACTCACCTACACTGAGTCTCTTTATTTGTTTAAATGGGTGCGTACCAAATTACTTGTTGTCTTGGCCATCATAGTACACATATGCCCAGGTTTTGCACTGGCATTGGTACACTTTCATCAGCAGCTTTGAAAGGCTACATGCTGATGGCCAAAATGCTTATTAATGGCACTTTAAAGGCTTGGCAAGTAGTAGATTACATTCATACATTCCTTTTTATTTAAAGATCTCCCCTATTCCTCCCAAGCTCTCTAAAAAGATTTATTAGCTAACAGTTAGGCACTTCTCTGAAATAGACAAATAAGACAGATGTTTTTAGGACCTTGGTTTTAAACACTGAAAAACTGAGAGAAAATGAAATATTAAAGAGATATTCCACTGCCCTTTGCACAGTACGGTGTAGTGGCAATATAAGTAAGGGGTTGTGTGGCAGAACTTTAAGAAATGAGGAGATTGGCACCTCCAATGCAGACTGGCAACGGGACAAAGATATTTCATTGCAGGACTTCCTCATTGTGACTCCATGTCAGTGAATACATGCAAGAAGGGACAGGTTCTCCAGTTTTCTTAGCGCCACATGAGAAAAGGAAAGCAAACTATCTGGCTAGAGATTCAGATTGCCAAAAGTCCAAAATGTTGGAAGCATTAAAGGGTAGTTGATGAGATGGAATAGAGTCTGGTTATGTGCCCCACATTGATGCGTTTTGTCTTGGTGACAGAAAGTTATTTTTTCTAACCTTAATCATAGCTCAGTGTGTAAAGGTCACAGAGCAGCAGCTCTTTCCTGTGGTGCCATGTCCTGCTGTGAACAGTCTGAAGGCAAGATTAGTGCAGAATTGGAGCCTACTGTTTTTATCTGTGGCATTGATGAACTCATCTGTAAGCTGCAGGCTTATCTGATGAATAAACACCTACATAAATCGAGGACAATGCACAGGTACTTTGCTGGATAGAAAGCCAAAAAAAAAAAAAAAAATGGCCCAGCAGAAATCAATATTTACCTTGGTATAAGTAAAAGCTAGAGGTGGTAAACAATGAATTTCCCCCACCCTGTTTTCATGACAGATTCCCAATTTGCTAAAGAAATGATCAGAAGAAAAGCTGGGCTGTTAAGGAGGGATTCCTACAGTGCTGATAAATGTTCCTTCTCACGTGCTGAAGTTTATTATTTTAGCCCTAATTTAAAAATATACGTATCATAATGTAAATCTTCAGTTTGTCCCAAAGAGATAAGAACATAGGTATATTAATCCAACCTGAGGATTCAGCACAGCTACTGTGCAGATGCGCACTGTAACACCACGTGAGAACTGATGCTTATCCACTATCTCTGCCACAAAAATAAGTATTTTTTAACTTCTACATGGGGTACAAAAAACGTTGATGGGAGTAGGTGAAAATGAGATCCACTCTATTTATACCAAAACCTCCAGGACAGCTGTGGGAATTGCACAGTAAAATTCTTTGACATGAATTATGCAGCATCTTCAAACATGAACCTCACCACTGTCTACAGTCTCTGAGATTGAGCTATTTGACATCTCACTTAATTTTTGCCAAACGTTTGACATAAATACCCCACAGAACTGTTACTTTGGCACCCCCTACAAAAATCAAATCCCATTTACAAAAAAAAAAAAAAAAAGAGTTAAAAATAACCTATTCCTGCCAGAGAAGAAAAGTGTTAAACGTTGACTCACGCAGTAGGCTCAGTCACTCTCCTACCCTAGTTTTACAAGCAGCGAGTTCCATTCATTTCTGCAGAGGTGACTCCTGACCTACTTCAGTGTACGTGGACCAGAGTCAGGCCTCGTCCTTACAAAAAGCACACTATTCACTGCTCCCTCTGCTGGCCCTGCAGCACCACCTGCTTCTGCCTGAATACAGAAGCAGATACATGCAGAGCCCATCTCCAATCCTATCACAGTGAAATATCTAGCAGGTGTAATCAGGAATTTCTAAATGAAAAGGAAAAAAGAAAAATCCTAAACTCACAATATCTTAAAGTACTAAAGAGTACACTGTAAAAGATATGCAGCGTAATGTTGCAAGCCCAAGTACTTATATATACAGATATACTTGAGTATAAAGCAAATTTCCAAATACAACTGAATCCCAAGAGTTTGGAGAGAAGACAGCAAACGACAACACAGCATCTGGTAACAGGCAGTGAAACTCCTCTTACATGAAGAAACTAGATCAAGGCACCAGAGAATAAAAGTTGTAAAAGTTGCACCTATCTGCTGGCTGCTTGTGTCACATCTGCCCTACATTTTGATTTCATCACAGAAAATGTTTATAAAAACTACAGAAAGTAAATAACAGTAATATTTTAAAACAAAATAGAACTCAAACAGCTATCCACAGAAGTATCTTTGGTAAAGTCAGATCTGCAAAAAGCTGTCCAAAGTCAGAGCAATTGTTCCTCTGATATTATGTTCCTTTCAGGAATTTCTTCTCTAAATTTCACAGAAGCACTCTACTTTGGCACCAGAATTATCCTGCCAGTTCTGATCCTAAGTTAATCTTCATGGATTTTAAAGAGGGGCCATAAAACAGAGACAAATTTTATCCCTTAATCACAGAGAAGTTTCCATACCTGTTACATAACAGCAAAACTTTACGATAAAAAAGCGTATTTCCATACAGAGCTCATAGGGAAACAATACTGCTGTCTGGCAATAGTAAACAAGAACTAGCAAGTAATTGCAGAAGTAGTAAAAATGTGTAGAAAAGCATTGAAATTGAAAGTGAAGCTGGTCAATATTAATTGGCCCATCTGAAAAAAAATGTGAAAGGGAAATTCTCATTAGTGTTTTGAACTATTTTTAGGCTCGGATGTTTTTGAGGGACACCGGACATGTCAATAAGGGAAAGAGTATGGAGCTCAGGAGAACTGAGTTATTTCTGTGTTCTTGGTTTCTACTGGAAACAGCTGTTCCATAAACCTCTGTTTAGATCCTCATACAAGTGATTTATTTTCTTTGCAGTTTATTTCTCCATTTTAGAATAGAAGGACTTTCTTTGTATATTTTTATATTTGGACTGTATTAACTGCTACAGTGTGCAGATAGTATAAGACTACTTCAAACTGATCCCCAGGATAGTGGTCTAACAAGTTGCTTGAGTCTCTAGATGCTATCGTATAAATGATAGTAATGCTAATTCTGCTCTGTGCTTTTTAATTTCAGCTTAACATTATCTTAGTGAAGTGCTCCACCTTGAAGAGCACTGATCTCCACGGATAGGCTGAGCATCGTCTGCAAGAGCTGAGGGCACTTGGCACTTCCCACGATAAACACAGTACCTTCTACCGTCAAGCGCAGTCTCTACAAGGTAAGTTGAGATGTGTGGAAGAGATAGTAGCTTATCTGCAAGGAATCCGTTCATTTGTTCATAATCACAGAGGTGTTTCCCGGACTACAACAGATCAGGCATTGTTTAAGAGCCATCTGAAAATCTGGTCTTGATTGAACGTGGTCCATCACAGCAAAAAAAATATTTTTGCTTATTTCTACTACTTCAGAATTGTTAACTGGAAAAAAAATTGGCTATTTCTGCAGTTCAGCTGAACGCTACCCAGAGGTAAGTAAGAGGATGAACCCTAACACAGCTCAGTCTCACCAGAGAGCAGCACACACAAACTGTACTCCACAGTCACTAAATGGATGGGAACACTGCCAGCTCTAAGACCTCTCTATCACCTTTTGGAGTTAAAAATCAAAGGGCAGGAACAAACTGAGACGAGAACTTTCCAGCCATATTCTCTACAATTGCATAGCACGTGAAACACTTAAAGTCCTGTGTTCGTGCATGTAGGTACACATCTATATTTAGCCATCTTGTAAAACTGAAGTGGGACACTATCAATTTAAATTCCAGAGTTCGCAGCCATAGGCATCCTGTCTGTTGTCATTTACATAGCTGCAAATCTTGTGTAATACCCAACTGTCAGCAGGGTTTACTGTAGGTAATACCAGTTTCACAATGTTGATACCTGACCCAACACAGAATCATGCTATCACCCAGTACCACAAAACCACTAAGCATGTTGGGCAGAAAGCAATTAAGATTTCAAAGGTGCTTGGGTGTAATCAGGGCATAACCTTTCTTCTATTTCAAAACCTCATCTTTCCAGTGCTCTGATATTACTAAAGGCCAGAACTCTATTGCTTGCCTTTGTGGCACTTGCAATTCAAGGTGATGGTAGCAAAGTTGAAAATCCTCCTCCCTTTCCTGTAAGATAACAGGCTAAGCAGCTCAGTCCAAGTCTCTCTCTCCCATTCCCACACGAACCATACAGAGGATCTCTGCTCTGCTCTTCCTCTCTTAAAAGGCAGGAGAACAACCAGGTAAGGAGTGTGTGTGGTAGCACAACCTGCTTTCAGTCCTCTCACTGTTCCAATGCCATGCAAATACCACTGCCCAGTTTTGCAGGCAGCTAGGCTTGCCCAAACTTGGTTTAACAGAATGAGGCAGAGACCTAGTTTCATGAACATATCAACACCTAATAACTTTAGCTCTCTGTAACACCTCACATCCATTACAATGATGAAAACTTGGCTGCTCTTGAGACATAATGTTTGGTTCCAATGATATGAATTGCTACTGAAATACAAATACTAGTTCACGTGAAATTAAATGCCAGGAATACTTAGAGTTATTCATAAAGGTCTGATAATAATATTGACTGTATTGTCATTGAGGCAGTTACCATAAGTAAGCTTTGGCAATACTTTATTTCTATCATATATCTATTGGCTATTGGAGTAGGATGCTTAGAGTGTTAACTGCTACTTTGCTAGGGCTATCCATGCACTTAACATAGAATACAGTGGCAGAGGAAAATGGACATGTAAAGGCTGCATCAGCAACCTCTATTCCAGTGTTCTGATATACACAGCTTTAGCTGTAACTATTCTTAAAATGGAACACTTCACAAATAAGAGCAACAAATAAAGACAGTAAAAGCACCATGTTCTACTAGGACGAAAGCAGGAACTGACCCCAAGAAAAATATTACAGTGCACCTGCATTTTACAAAAAAGAAAGCAACAACAACAACAAAAAAAGCAGGATACTGTGTTGGAATACAATCTACGGGAAACAGAAAACACTGCAACATTTTCTTCATTAAATTTTGGTAATACCAAATATACCATAGCTGCAAAGTACCAACACTGCAAAATTGTATTGCAACTATAAACCCTGAATTAGTACTACATGTACTTACTAATAAATCATTAGTATTATACTAATATATACTATTATATATTATACTCCTAAGTTACTAGCAAGACAATACTTCAAGCTATCTATTGACCAACTGCTGACAAGCTATGACTTACTAAACAAAAATTCTAGGTCTTTTATCTCCCAGATTATCTAGAACTCTTAAACTTCTGGACACAACTCATCTCTGTAATGAACCTCTCCAAAAGCCCAAACAAGCATTCATATCCTCTTCTTTTTCCTCTGACTGCTGGATTAGAAACTTCTGAAGCCAAGATTCTTTTCTATAACTTTGTAATAGAATTTTATTAAAAGTGCATCTGAAAAATAAATCTTAAATGTAAAAATATTTTACAAAAGTACAACTTAAGAAAAATAAGATTTAGCCCAAATCTGATGTTGTAGAATTGCACTGCTTGCATGTATTATATAACATATAACCAACTCTCAACAGTCTCCTAAAAACTAGCTACTTCACATTAACCCAGCACAAGCAAGCAAATAGTGATCTACTACTGAGAACAGCTCTAAGTCAAGATGAGGATATCCAAGACCAAGGTACAGTGAAACTGAAATATTTAGATGAGATTCCGTCCAGATTTATTTTATATGTCCTACATCATCACTGTGCTTCTAAGGGATTATAAATCACCATCGCCATATCTGCACCCCACACGGTCACCAATTGTTTAACTGAGGAATAAAGAGGTCAGCAGGAGATAGATTCCTAGGTTCAGTGCTAGACTTTATCTCAGTGATCCCCTTCAAAAATATACAGCATTTCTACAATTCATGTTGCAAATAAATTAAACCTTTTCTTCTAAAATTGTCAAAAGTTACCTTTAAATTAAGTTCCAATGTTTTCTGTAGATCATATACTTTCAAATTCAAGAAAGGAAAAATCCCATTTTGCCTGGTAAGACTACTCCAGATATGCACAGATGGATTGAAATTATTTCATGGTGTAACTGATAAAGAAAGTTAATCACTAGATAGAAATTGGTTGGAAAATAGATTTAAATGGCAGAGCAATATAACTTGCCTTATTTGGCTGCCACTGGCAATGCAACAACAGTAGCACTCTTGAGATGCAGAAGAAATGTTTATAGCAGGGAAAACAACACAGAAGCAGACATGCTGAGGTCTCTTTATCTGATAACTTTGTGGTAATTGCCTTTCATGCCCTGTGGCAAGTAGGATGCACTAATTTGGCATTCAGTGAGTACAGCACAGAAGCATAATGCAAACAAAGAAGAATCTAACTCCACACTACTGCTTTGCCTTACTAAATTACCAAGGCACAACAGCATTTGCAACATCAAAAAAGAGTGAAGTAGAGATTTCTGTGGGTCAACATCATCCTCTTCCTCAAGTTCAGTTTCACTGACATCTGAGTAACCTGACTTGATTTCAATAGATCTTTTTGGCTGGCTTTGCTATGAGGTCTAGTTCTATCTATTGGCTGAGCTTTCATCCTTAGTCTGCACCCCAACAGAGCAGACATTTCTTCGTTTTGTCCAACTGCCTGCTCGCATCTGCCAGCCTGAAGTCTTCAAACACCTGTTTCTACCAACGTCAACAAGAATTTTGCCTCTGATTTTACTGGGTTTACAGCTTGTCCATTTACTGCTTCTTTCTTCCCTTTCATTCACCACTGCATAGAAGCAAAGTTATCAATATTGCTGTGTACAGCTCAGTTCCCAGACGCCTTTTTTCTGTCAAATAGGTTTATTTTTAAACATTCTTAATTTACATTTTAGAGATCTCCTCTATTTTTTAAACTGGTAGTGTCTCACCTCTTAAAAACCACATACAGCTGTGCTCTCCCTCTTTCTCGTAACAGCTGACCCAAAGACAGCAAACCTTTATTACTAACTGCAGGGAAGAATGCACAACACTACTTTCTTCCTGACAGCTGCAGTTCCTCCACATCTGCTTTACAGTCACTCGCTCAGCATCCAGATTCATCACTTCATACAGCTTAATTGTGTGGGAAGAATACCAAGGACAATAACAGTGAAAGAAGAACAGACTAAGGTACACACATAGGTATACACACATATACAAATGTGGCGTAATTTTCACCACATAATAATCTTTGCTAATTCTTATTTCCTGTTTCAGGAAATAGATTTCAGGTCACACCCCTGGTCCTTTTATGATAAATCTTTTCAGTGTAACGTTCTTCACACACAGTGGTCTCCACAAAATCTAGTTGGCAGATGCCAGAGGAAGATTATGTATTAATAACACACTGAGGCAGTAAATGGCAAAAAAACTGATCATTCACATCCTTATACACTTATTTGTGGATGCCCAGGATTCACTCCTACGGAAGGTAAATTCAGCTCTCATTTCATTTAGCACAAGCCGTCCACATTTCTGCTAGGCATGAGTTAAGTACAGAGTTTAGTGTTTGCTGTTACAGCAAACTGAGTTAAGGTGCAATAAACAGTAAGAGAAATGGATGGAGAGGGACAAAGATGGAGTCCAAGGTCTAAATGCCAGGTTTGCGTGTATACCAGCTGCTCTGCAGCACAGGAGAGAGAGAGGCAAACAAATACGTACCAGGTTTAATTTCCAGCAGCTTCAGCCTGGAATCCTCAGGAGGATGCAAACGCCTCTTTTTGCGCCAGCAACGTGCCGGGTATGTGTACAGCTGACCTGGGGCCAGGCCTGAAAATTAAAGGCAAGAAATAAAACAATCATATTTCAGTCTGTAAACCACAAAGCACTGTCTCTAGCATCTTTTCCCTTGTCCTTTCAGTGTCTCTTGTTAGAGGATTCAATCCTGCAAACTGTGATGCAGAACTATGCACTCAAGGTATCCAGCACTCCGGAGGCTCCTTGGCACCTCTGGGGATCAGGCCTACAGAGAATCTGGGTCTCACTCGTACACTTCACTCAGCTCACTGAAACCAGAGCTGCACATAAATAATTTGTGATTCCTTCAGGGTAAATAGAATTTCAGCCTCTCTTGGGTCACAGGGAGATGTCTCCTCCACGGGCAGAGAAAGTGCCTTGGGAGAGAAGAGATGAAGTTCCGACACACAAATCATAAGGCCCTGGTATGCAGACCAGCTCAGAAAACGTCTTCTGAGTGAAAGCAAACAAAAAATCCATGTAGGTCTGGCTACTGGGACTTGATATTTTCACTTGAATTCTGGACATTTGTTTAAAAAGAGATCCTTTATTCTAGATATTACCTTCCTCATGCCCACATCCTGAATTAGGGAGGAAATACAGCAGTAATGTTTATATTACTGCATGCTCCATTGATTCACATTTGGTGTTGCTGGCCTCTGAGCTGCCCTGGCTCTCATGATAGGCATCCCTTAGCCAACACTCAAGCTATGCTTTGTTCTCTTGTATTCAGGACACAGCAGGGCCCTGTGAATGCACTGCTACTAAGAACACAGAAGCACACTGACAAGTTACTGCCCCAGTTACTCTTGATACCCAACAAGATCCAGAAATGCTGGAAGAATGTTGTTCTCGCCCCTGCTTCCGTTGACCTCTCTGTCTGCCACTTCTGCTTTTACTCTTCTGCCTTCTGCTGTTATTCCTGAAGGGGCTACTGAGCACAACTGAAGTTCCAACCCCACTGCCCTCAGAAAACAAATAAGACCACATAAGAGAGAGGACATTACTAATGTTACCATATCTGAAACAGTACCAGCAGTAAACAGCTGGACATCATTAAGGCAGCACGAGTAAAGCAAATCAGTTCAAGAACAGCAGGATGGCTTGCTCTCTGCCATTCCCTCTGAGACAGCCCAGAGAGCGTATGAGCTCTAGAACAAAGCTGATTCATTGAGTCAGATGCAGATAACACAAGAAAAAAGACAATATACTGTCACTAGGAAAAAAAAAAAAAATAAGAGACACGCATACACCAAATTTATTCACCCTAAGGGTATGGGCTAATCACGTTCTGCAAGCTTTTGGCTTGAAATAGTTGAGCTGTTGGAGATGCCAGTTCAGACTTCAACGATTTCCACCTGCTTCCTGGCCTTGGTGCATAAATGGAGCATCTACATCATACTGCCTGGGTTTGGCCAAATGATGGAATGTTCGCAGAGGTCCTGGCTGCCCGAGGTCACAGTGCAGGCCCAGGGCTTTGCACATCCTCTTTTGTCACTGCACAGATTCCTAGGCATTATGCCCAACACAACAAGGATGCGTTTTGGTGAGCAGCACATGTGACTGTTTTAAGGATAAAATGTGAATAACCAGTACTTCTGCAGTGCTTGACACGTTTCTACATGGCATTTTGCAAACATTAACCACTGCAAACAATTGCTATTATGGTGGGGTGGATTGTGCCTGCTCTGATGTGAGTCATTAAAGAGGTGGAGGCAAGATGCCTCACCCTTTCACAGTAGGTTTTGTTCAAAAATTTGCTCACAGCATTGAAAAGCAGGGTTGTTAGGCTAAGGAAACAGGACAGAGAATCAGCCTTCCATTGCACAGACCTCCAGAGAGGAGAGATTTGAATGAAGTGGGCACCATTGCTTTGAACATTTCTCCCAGACAGAGCAAAGCAAGGATCCAATGCAGTTTTGAGATAATATCCATTAACATGGGTTCAAGTATTGTGAACTCACATATGAATTGGCAATTCTGGATTCAGCCAAGACACTGAATGCCAACTGCAAATGCTGAAAGGCCAATGAGAAACACAGCAGGTATCCTTGAATAGATGAAAGTGGAGAATTCTCCTCCCTTGGGGAAATGCAGCCCACTCCAGGTGGCAGATAGGCTCCTAAGTTCCTCCAACACCAAAATCCATGGTTGTGGAGGTTTTTTTCCCCCATTTGCCTTTAGACAGTATTTCAGGTCAGGGATACTAAATGAGAGTGAATCCAGCACACAAGACAGATACCAAGAAGGCTGGTAGAGAATTTCTGGAGATGTTCAGGTCTCTCTATTCCTATTTGCAATATCCTTGCTCATTAACACACAGCCATCCAGTAAAATAAGACAGATATCAAGCCTCATCTTGATTCAAACTCATTAGATACTATCTTCAATCCTTTGCCCTGACACCTATATGCCTCCATACTGCCTCATGTGAAGCATGGACCATTGACTGTTTACACAGAGGAGAAGCAATAAAAAAAAGGGTCTGTTCTGAACAGAATCTAGCCCCTGCACAGTTGATCTTGCAGGGCACATGAGAAATAACACTTATGCATGTCTTACTGTCTTGTCTTCAGTCCTAGCTGAGCTGTCTCTCCCTCTGGGGCCTTATAGGGCAACCAGAGAAGGTTCCAACCATTTGCTTATAGGGGAAATAGCAGAACCTGCAGTGAGTTATGTTGTTTATCTCATTAGTGTAGGAGAGCCATAACTCAAAGCTCTTGTGAAAGGCTGGGGGAGGAGGAGAGAAGAGGGAGGGAGTTATGTGCAGTATTGTGTGAAATTAACCCTGAACTGTTCATCATGAAATGCAGTTTTCTGACTCCTTTAACAAAGAGGATGGTGAGAAACCAGGTTAATAGACTGAGATCCCAACTCTCCTCTGTTTTTCAAACTCTCTGTAAAAGAAAATAGTTCCTGGAGCTTTGCCATTTGTCTTTATGCAGTTTTTCATGTTATGGATAGTAAATGGCAATTAACATAGCATACAGGATGGATACTACGGTGGCTGACAAAGAATTCTCGGAGATGTTCAGTATGAGCATAAGTACAATGTCTATAGCCTGAAAACAGAGATGCTGAAACTAAACAAGGATGCTCTGACCCACCATAACGATACTACAAGAAATAGATGATGCAAAGAGACCCAAGGGAGCACTAAATGGGCTAATAAAAATCAAGAAAGAGGAAAGTAAATATAGGGGAGGAGGGCTGCTTCATTTTGCACTGATTATTCTAAATTAAAATAACAAAAGCATCAGATTTGGTGGCTGCAACAAATGCAGAAAGCCTGATTCACTTAAGACTCTCTATGAGGAATTTTCTACCATTAGTTCCCACTGGAGCCACTGACTCTTTTGCAGGGGAAGCCACAGGAAAGTTCAGTATCAGAAGTGAGCAAAAAAGATTTGCACAGCGCATTTGCCAAAGGTTGTCCAGAGAACTAGTGACAGAGCTCTTGGCTCCTGGTGTGATGCTGTAACTCTTCTAGGATGATTTCCTCTCTAAGTGCAGAGACACCAATGAGACCTACACAATACTATGTTTGTTTATCTTTGTAGCAAGTGCTCTTGCCAAAACATCATTTGTGTATATAGTGGATGTATACGTGTTTATTACTGAGCTCACAAGGATTAAAAAGCAGCACCTTACTCATAACCTGATGTTACAAGAACAAAAATTGCAGAGCCAAAGTGATTAACCAAAAAGAAAAAAGGAAAAAAAAAAAAAAAAAAAAAAAAAAGGAAACCTATCTTTGCAAAAGCATAATCTCTTAGGAATTAGGAGATTTCAGATTTTAAAAAAAAAAAAATTAACGTGGTCATAAACCACATTTAGCAGTCTCAGATTACTGAAGTAGTTTTGGCAGCTGAGATATTCTTAGGATATATTTAACACTGGTAAAACACCCGCTGTCTCCTGCAACAGAAGTGGCTGCATTTTGCTACAGTTTTCTGGTGGTACTGCAAGACCATAGAACACCTACTTTGAGTATTTTAGGAACAGGAGCAGCGCAAAGATCTGTCCCTCTATCCTAGATATGTCCCTTCCTATCCTAGGAAGCATTTCAGATAAGCACCCTTCAGAGGCATGAGTTGCTTTCCAAGTCTGCTCACAGGAGGGGAGGCAAGTGTCCTTTGTGTTCCTCCTGCTACAGCTGCAGCGAGTTAGTCAGTGGAGGAGGTAACAGCAGCCTGCATCTATCCACAGTTCCAGGTTGGATATTTGGTTTTCTTTTTTTTTTTTCCAGTATGGTTTACAGGAATTGACAAGGATATGTGGACATGATCAGTGCCTGTGTACACTTGACCCCTTCCTACCTGGATCTCCATTATGCACTGGAGGGGGGGGAGGGGGGGGGAAGAAAAAACACAAATCCACTCCTGTATTGTCAGAAAATTCATGCCTGTGCTAACTGTGGATCAGATACTCAGCTGTACTCCAGCAAAATTTTCACTGGGTTTCAGGATTTCTGTTTAAGTAACATCAAGCCTTTGAACTGGTGATTGTCCTCTGCTTTCAAAACAAGGATTTCAGATGGATGTATTCTAACAAAGGAAAGACTGACCAAAGCCTGCTAAACTAATGGTGACCTTTCCCCCATTGGAAAGAAACTTAGCCAGAGGTCTTTGAGGATGTATATTAATTTTTTTCTGCAGCTGAGAAAACTGAGACTCCAGAGCTGATATCCAAACTTGTCCAAAATAGAACTAGAAGTTTACCTACATTTCTAATCATCAGAACAAAGTTCATTCCAGTTGCTGGACTCTCCTGTATTTCACCTCCACTATATGTACTTCCTAATGAAACCCTTTATATTCAGCATTCACCTGAGACTTCCTCCTCCGCTTCTCCACCCTGAACATAATTTCAATCCTGCTTAGAACAGGGCATTGTGCCTTCTACAGACTGGGATCAATAGCATTAGAAGAGCTACAGTGATACAGTCTTAGAAACTACCATGTCAGGCACTTCTTCGGGTAAGAGAGAATAATTAGGATCAGCTCTCTGCAGTTACCAAAGGAAATCCCCCGCAGGCACAGAGGTTTAGGCAGCTTCTCTTCTGCGTGGCCTGTAGCAGGTTTGAGTTTCTATTAATTAAATCCCATGGGGGCTCAGTGGCCAGACCTCCAGACATGCGCACGCACACACACTGCTACCAACCTGGTCCCCTGTGCCGCTTCTCCATCCAGATGTAGCAGTTGTTCTGAGCAACTCCAGTCTGCGAGTCCAGGAAGGGAAGGCGAACGCTCCGTTCAGCACACAGCCGGGAGTTGTAGCTGCGACAGTGCTCAATTGCTTCTTTGTAGAACTGGTCCCCAAGTCTGCCAAAAGAGACAGGGCGGAGATTAGAAAAGGTTGCTCTTCCCCTCAAACAAGACTAGGGAAAAGGGGGCATACGGTTGGTTTATTCAAACTGACAACCAGAAAAACTTCCCCTGAACACGTGAAAAGCTGGCTGACACCATACGCTACCAAAGCAGATCATGCAGAAACTGTCATCAAAGGACGACACTCTTAGAAAACAGGCGCAGATCTTTTCAGCAGGCACAGCTACTGGACAAACAAATGCTGCAACCACACCAGCCCCCGACCCAGCGCCATGCACCACGTACACAGCAGTGACCTCATTCTATTGTCTCTCTTCCCCTGTAGTTTGTCCAGCAAAGTCAGTACACCAAACGTGTCAATGTTGTGCTATAGCAACTCCTACAGTATTGTGAACAACCAAAAAGCCGGACAGGTTTAGAAGAACTTAAATCCAGCATTTCTTAGTTCAAAGAACCTAAAAGAGCAGAAGACACAGTCTTCCTACTGTTGTTTCTGAAGCATGAAAACACACCCTTTAACAGCTAGAGCCATGTCTGCAACGCTTACACTAGATGTTTCCTCTCCACCATTCCAGAATTTTCCACAATTGGGTTTAAGGCACCAACAGCAGCAGGCTACAACAGCAGCTGGTTAGATCTCGCGTGGCAAATCCTTTGTTCTGGAGCCCAGTGGGAAGAACCAAGCTAAAGACAGTGTCACTTCTTTCATAAATATTGGTTCAAAAATTCTGTAGGATCTTCATATTCCCTTGAGAAAGGTTTAAAAACTCTGCCTGCTGGAGATTACCAAAATCCTCCCTCCAAATTGTTCTAAACAGGGAAAAGCATCAAAGTAGAGCTACCCTAAGGACACAAAGCAGCTGTCATGCTGGAGCAAGTAGGTGGGCCATGCTGCTGAACCTCATTCTTGATCTATTGTCAAGGTGAAATTCAGTCGTGACATGAATAGCTAGGAAAGCTACCCATCAGGGGTAAGTTCATTAGAAAAAAGGAGCAGAATGAGATATAGCTTAACTTGCACTGACTCCAATATTCATTAGTGTGCAAAAAGAGTATAATACACAGTAAGGGAGTGGAAGGATGCACACACAAAGATAAAAGAGGCTCCCTTTGCTGTTCTGTTTATCCACTATCTCCCCTTCCATAGGCACAACTGCCATTTTAAACGTGTACTCCTTTTGCACACCTCTAAATGCCAAACTGGTGCAAATCACTATTTTGCTGTGTTTGACAGTCTGATACGCATTTTTTATGTCACTTGTCATTTCCACATCATAACGTTCATGGGAGCAATACTCATTCTCCACGGGCCGTATCGGTGCACTATCTTTTTGTTGATAGGGGCTGATATCAGAGACTTACTGAAGAAAAAAAAACAGAGGCAGGAATCTCTGGCTCCTCCTTCTCATTGCTGATAACCAGTTCTCAAGTGTCAAGTCACCCAATCATGGATAATGTTAAGAGATTTGATGAATCTTTCTTCTGTGAATATATTCAACTGACTTCAACCCATCTTTATTTTTCACACCTAAACCATGGTGGGGCAATGAGTTCCAAAGCCAAAATATTACTTGTGGGGAAAAAAGAGCATTTTCTTGTGTTTTAAGCCACACCTCAATTATTCACAATTACAAGTCCAAAAGTCCTCCACAAAGCTGCCACCAGGTTACTTTTCTAACAGGCAGACCAGCATGCCAAAGCTGTAGGTACTGAATGAGCACCATGGACTGGTGATGTCTGCTATGTTCATTCATGATGCAATGATTTCAGCTGCTGCATTTCAGAACATCCAGAAGGGAGAAAATAAGACAGTCCCCAACAGGCAAGAATTACACCCGGGAGCCAGTGCACCTTTTGCCTACATAGATTTTCCAAAGGTTGTTAAGCTGTTCCATACAGCACATGCCTGTTTGAATTTAGCATCTTGCAGCCCTGTCCCTGACCACCAGACCCAGGCAGCAACTGGTGTAGAGGGTCTGGAAAAGAGAGCTGTGAGCTGCACAAGAGGACTGAGCTGTGGGAGGGGGCAGTGCAGAGGGATGCCTCTGTGTGGTGAGGTTACAAGAACTGTGGCCCTCAGCTTTCGTCACAGGGCCACAGTTCTTGTAACTTCACCACACCTCTGGATGCAGAATCACCCACAATGACCTCAACCGCATTTTTCCATTAAAGACAGCAGAGGAAGGAAGGGGGGCAGGGGAAAGAAGAAAAGATAAGCTGCACTACTATACAAAGAATATGGCTAGGAAGAAATGAACCTTATTAAAAGCTGTAATTAAAGTCATACACTTGTGTAATCAAAATCAGTAACAAGGAGACTCCAGCTGATCAAAGATTAACAGCTCTTTCCTCAAACGCTTCAGCTTCCGCAGAACTAAGTCAGATTCCCCTACATTAAGCCAGGGATGCTCACAAACTCCAAGGAGAAAGGAAGAGCACGGCTGTGTGACAACAAACTGTCACTGCTGCACAGGTTTCTTTATGCTAAAAATTACTCCATTCATTAGAATGTAAACCTCACAAAACACACTTATTAAAAAAAAGAAAAAGATATGTCAGAAACCCAGATGCAACATCTGGCCAGAGATGACCGCACTTTCCACCTTCTAAGACTGAAAGTAACTATAAATCTTTGAGTGATAAATATTTGGCTTTCAGTGACACCATCAAGTAGGGTGTAAGATTACATTTCAGATTTTTTAAGTAGGAGAAAAGGGGTTTTGAGAACCCAATGTGTTTAACGACCAGAGAAGCTGCCAAGTTAATGTGTCAAATTCATTCTTCACACAATTATGTACTCTTAACTGTTTCATCACATTTATTTTAAGGATCACAAATACACACCTTTTGCCTTAGAGAAAGATAACAATCTAGGAGAAGCATTTAGTCACAACTGTACTTCAGGAAAGCTTGCTTTAGCTCCACTACAGTGAGCACAATCAAGAACTCACCCCCTAACTATTCACTGGGAAAGCCAGTACTCAAGTACTGCACCACTGAGGCTTTGTCTTGAATTTAATTCTGGGAATTAAAATAAAAAGAACAAACAATCAAATACTGGAAAGCAAGGAAACTGTATTTCCCTAGGACAGTCATATCCCTGTGGAAAACAGCTTCCCTGCAACTACTTCTGGATGTTTGGTTGTTGTTTTTCTTTACCACCGTTTTCTTCACTACAGTAAATCTCATTCTAAACTTCAGTTCCCATTTTGAAGGAACTTTTGATTTTTTTTTTTCCTTGTTTTCTACGTGGTGTTAAATATTCAAACAGAGTATATTCTATGTTATGCAGGAAAAGTAGAAAGTGTTATTAGGAATGGTGCAGAAAAGACCCTATTGCACTGGTCACTGTAGAGTCACAGAGGTGGGATAAGACTCAGCTCCCTCCCAGACGATTTACAGTGGAAGTGGAGAACAGTCAAGGGTGGGGATAAGACTGGTGAGCACAGGAGTTCAAGGGGAACCCAAACAGATCAGCTGAGTTTGAATGAAACACGAGAAAAAAAAAATAGATATTAATAGTGAAAAGTGCATCATACATCAGAAAGATTAATGATCTGGTGTTACAAGCTTCTTAGTTTTCCCAAGTTGTGTTGCCAAAGAAGACTTACACTTCATCTCCTGAAAAAATATCTGTAAAAACTATGGGGAATTTCTGCATTATTTTCTTGAAAAGTATGTATGACTCAGTGCTGTGCTGTGACTGACTGCAAGGGTCAATTCTTCCCTTTGGACAGGTCACACTGACTTGTCTAGATTTATATTCACAATACAAAATCATCATCATCATACACATAGATTTCAACAGTGTTGGGAGAAAATCAAGAAGCAGACAAATTACTGTTGGTCAAGGGATGCAAATCACACTGAATACAGCACAACTGGAAATACAAAATGAAGTTTTCAGCACACTGCAAAAAGAACACAAATGAAACCTTGCAGGTTTCTGCCAAGTGAAACCCTGAGTGGACCAATGGGACAGGTGACACTGCTGGGATACATGCAAGTTTTGCTTTTACATTCCAGCTGCAGGACACTGAAATAACTCGGTTCTCACTGACTAATAAAGCTGTCCCAGTTGGAAAAGAACAGCTTATGCTGTTAAAAATCTGCAAAATTGCATATAAGCATCCATTTTCAAGAGGAGTCTTTCTCCAGTGGGAGATAGGGACTCTATTCTGGTGGAAAAGGGTGATACCAGAACTAAACAACTGGGTTGGAGCAGTAGAAGTGCAGTCGGAGTGAAGCAAATGCTCAAAGAACTTGAAGCACAGCAGCACTTGGGTGCTTGGCACAGGAATACGGGGCTGGTGCAGACCTGTGCAGCTTAGCAGGTAGTCTCCAGCAAAAGAGATATACTAAGATGGAGGAGCAACCCCTGAGATTTTCATTAGGTCACTGTCTTTTTAAATGTTAAGAAACAGAGGTTTTCTAACAAGGAATCAGGCCACCTTACGACAGAGTCAGTGAAGAACCTTTTTTTCCTCAACCTTTGTCTCTGCCTGGACTACAGGATTTCTGAGCAGACTCTGACTTACTGCTTCTTTTTGTACAGTACCTAGTGACATCCTTCTGCCTAGGCATGCCTTAAACCATAACCAACAAGTACTGGCCTGGTCTATACGCCCATTCTATAACAATAAGGACCAAGAACTACACTTTGGGACAACAGTTTCAGAGCTCCTCCTGCTTATGAGGGCCCTAAAAGAGGCAAACCAGCTCTCCACCATCCTCTTCTGCAAAGCCCAGGCTACTTGAGTGCATCACACCTTTTTAAAAAGCTGCAAAATAGGAAGCATCTAGGTGCATCCTTCCTTCACTGCCTATCACGCTTTAGATTAGAAACGAGAAAAGAACAGGACTCAATAAAGACATGTAACCATACTTTTAGCCTCCGGTCTTACATTTTAGATCATTTCACATTGAGATTTTGAATCAGAAATCGTTCTTCAGGAACACAGCCACTCAGTTTCAAACTGGGCAAGATCTAGGAAGCATGGTGGGAAACAAGCAAAGAAATGCTGAGTCAGAAGATAATCCAGACTCTCCTTCCAGAGACATTCATGAATCAGCCTGGAAACAAAGCACAAGTGCAGTCTTGGGCCTCCTCACAAAGATAAGCAGGGACAAGGGAGTCATGCACACAACCTATTAGCTGCCACTGACACAGCAGACCATGAGGTACCACTGACCAACCACACGTCCTGGCAAATGCTGCTGAGGCCTGCACCATGCCGGCTGTACGAGACTCTTCCAGCAGACCCCACAAGGCTGCTGTCAGGTCACTGCTGCTCTCCGTAAGCCTTGAGATGAGGAATGCCACAAAGTTCAATTATTCCAACTCTTCTATTTAATACCTACACAAAACCTCCAGAGAATAGGACGAAGTGATATGGGTAGCAATGTAAGCCACATTATGTTGATGACACAAAGCTTTATGTATCCTTTCCCCCTTATTCATTCAGCACTCTTCCAAGACCTCTCAGCATTGAGAGCAAGGATATTGTGGTTGGCACAGGTAGAAGCCGTAAGAGAGAGCAGCAAGGATGGCTGGAAGTGGTAAATGTTGCAAGCTGTGAGCTAATAACACTTAACTATTCAAAGACAGGCTAATGTGGACAATCTAATAGACTCGATCATCAAAAGGGCCTCCCTTTCTCTCTCTCTCTTATTCTCTCTCACTCTCTCCAGTCAGCATAATTCTGTTTCCAGGTGGTGGTCTGGCTACACTCACATGTTTTCACATCTAGGCTACTATGATTTTCTGCCTTAAGCCAGATGAGCAACAGACACAGCTGGTTGCAAAAGTGTGGTGCCTACTATACCACGAAGCAAGTCTAAGAGATCAGTACACCCCAGTCTGCACTCATCCATTTTCCTCATGCACTCAAGCACTGATGTTTGGTATTTGTTGTTTGTTTTGGTTTGGGTTTTTTTGTGCAGTGGGATAAGCTCAAGCCATTTGAAAAATTTCTTCTTTCTGGAGCTGGAACAGCATATACAACTGGAACTCTGTGCTTAGCAGAGCACAGCACCCACCAGTCTCCTGCAGTGCCTTTAGACAGCAAAAGCTCACAGCCTGGAGCATCCTCGCGGAGGAAAGAACTGTGCTCACTGCTCATGCTCACATTACACTGCAAGATGGTAACAGTCATCCAAAGAGAGAAGAGAAAATATGGCGTATACAAAAAGTATCAGACCATTGTTAAATATTAAACAGCACTGGCTGGGCCCAACCTCTATGTGTATTCTGCACTTTCTAATATATGGGCAGCACCTAAACTCTACAATCATATACCCTTTGCAATTTCAGAGAGGTAGGATAACAAGATACAACTGAAGAACAGAATGACTTGAATAATGTTAAGTGAAGCATAAGAGATTGTTCAAAATCCTACCACAAGCTCCAAGAGTGAGGCAGAAAGTACAGGAACGTGTGAATTCCATTTTCTCATAGTGGTCAGTCAACACTGTCACTGCACAACATCCTCTAATGATGTAAAGTGTGTGAATGTGAGTGAAGGCAAAACAGGATCTCCAGATGGGACACAGAATGACTCAGACTTTCCAGGCCTTCATATTTTAATGTAAATTTGACTGTTTTATAAAGACCCATGTACATGTACCCCTGCCTATCCTAAACTCTCCAAGAGGCAGAGCTCATACATCTGTTTCATCCCTGCACATATCAGACAGTTGCACCTGATGCTCATAAAGAGGTCTGTACAACTTTCCCAAGCATGGGAGTCAGAGAAAGAAAAACAGTACTAGCAGAAGTGTTTAAGTAGCAGATAAAAAACACAAAATGGATCAAAAAGCAGGATACAGACTCAAGCAGAAACAATGATGCTGAACAGACAAACACATGGTAAGATTCGTAAGAACAGGTAATGGCTTTCTATGGAAGAAGTGATACAGCCAGGTGAAAACAGAAAAGCTGTCAAGCAGTTGTTCAAAAGGACTGTGCCAGGTGCACAGACTGTATGTGGTGCAAGAGATCAGGAGCCATTAGACAGTCAACAGCACATTCCTGAGTCAGCACTGGCACAGCCCAGTCGTTACATGAGTCAAAAAGATCCTTGAGCTGCAATCAATCCTTGGTTCAATCCTAGGTTCAATCCTTGATCAATGAAAAAACAAAGTGAGATTTCGCAGCATTCTCCTCCAAGCACTTGCAGCAGTCCATTGTTGAGATGTAGAAGGAAAAGGAATCCTTTTTGTCTGGGATTTATCCGCAGACTTCCTCTTGGTGGGGCAGAAATCCCTAGTGGCAAGTTAGGGCCAGGATCTACCAACTTCTCACTTATTGAATCATGGTGTGAAGCTGAATCGTAACAGAGAGCCTGACTTCACTGTGTGAGCTGAATTCACTACTCTGAAAACAGTCTCACACTGTAACTTAATCCAGTGTGAAACTATAGATATCTTATCCAAAAAAAAAAAAAAAAAAAAAAAAACCTGTCTCTGAATTAAGATGACAAAAAGTAGGCAGAGTTTACAGTGCAGGTGAAATTGATCTGAGTAAGTATCATGGAAGTACAACAGCTCTGTCAGCATTTCCATTTAAAGAAAAATAAACATTAGTATAAGCTAACACTGTCAAGAGGAGCATGGTACATCAGAGGACTTCACTCACAATAGCTTGCAGGCCACATCTGGCTTTAGAGTCATGGGCTTCTGCAATCTCTATTCAGGGGGGAGAATCAGAGCTAGAGGTGTTCATTTTCTCCTGCAGTTGCATAGAGGTGTTCATTTTCTCCTGCAGTTGCATACAGCTCCACACAAGACCCACAGCAACATCCTGCTCTCAGGACCAAAAAAGACTCGCCCAGCATTTAACATGCACCACTGTTGACTAGATATAACAGGTATGGTACAAGATGAAGTGTGCTCAGGTTACCTATTTCAGAAGATAAATTCCTCAGCCCTATTCAAATATACAGGGCTGTGACTGACTGCAGTATTGTAATTTGTCCACTTCTCCTCTTAGTTTTCTTCCATTTCCATGGAGAGATAATAGCAGCAGCTTCCATGTCATACAGCAAATCATCTAAGGTATTTCCAGAGTCAGACATTGCATACAACCTCTATTAGAGTCAGCAGAGTGACCAATTAGGTTAATCTCAGAGGCAGACTCCTTGGGGATATCTCAGAGCAACTATTCTTTCTCAGGCCAAGGTTTCTGTTTTAAAGAGACGCGGCATCATCCAATTAAAAGAACAGCAGGTGAGAAAGGTAATAACCCAGACCTCTTTCTGTATCTGAGGACAGTAGTCAGAATTCAGCTTGGTCCCAACCTTCCCCAAAAGGTCAAAAATTCTCTCCAATTACTAAAAGAATGAACTAATAAAAACTTCAGCAGTGGTATTAGATTGGACATGACAACATCCAAGGGATTTTAAAAAGATATTTTAAAGATCTCATGCTGCTGACACTTGGGGCCACCAGACATCTGTTTAGCTTTGAGCATTCATGGTTTAGAGTCCAACATAGTCCAAGACAAAGTCCATTCATTCAGATCTCCATTCTGACATCCCACGCTTGGCCTGTCTTCTGCATTCGTACACCTAGTAGAAAGACGAATTAGTAAAGCCCACTATCTATTACTTGGCCTGGCTCCTGAGAGCCACAAAGTGAGCGTTCTGCAAATGACTGTGCTTGGACTCCCTCGGTAGCTTCAGTAGCTCACCTGCAGAACAGGGTAACACCCAACACTTACTTTGCTAATAAATCCTTCAGATTGCTTTAGGCAATATCTGTACTAAAGGATTCTCAGACCATGAAGAGGCATCCTCTTCTAGTTCTAGCTGTGCTGGATAAAAATATTGCCTCTTCCCACCCACCTTGCTGCTTTTTACTGCACATCTCCTACAGCTTACTACTCCTGCACAATCTACCAGTAGCAATAACTGTGCAAGTGCTCCCTGATCCATTTCAGCATGGCCACTCCATCTCTGAGTAAACCCAGTTGGCATTGCCTGAAGAGGCTGAGAGCAAGCTCCCACAGCTCCAGTTGCCACCAGAGGAGGTCTCCAACAGTACAACCAGCTGAGTAAGGTTTCAAGCAGCACAATTGTTCGTAGTGGGAAGAAGCCCATCCACAGCAGCAGCAACTGGAGCAGGGCTGTTCTGCCACCCAGGCAGCGCAGCCCTCCAGGGAGACACAGCATATATAAAAGGGAAGTTTTTCCCTACCACCACAATTACATCATCTGCCCACGTCACCAGCTAAGCTGACAATAGCATTCCTCTTCATGCATCTCCATGTAGATCATCTTTCATGAAGTCATGTGTCTTTATCAGGCCTCCACAGGAAGAGATGAAAGAACCCTCCTGGGTCTGCATTTCTAGCTGCATCACACTTGTAACTGTCAAATCTCTGAAATAAGGTGCTGCTCTGAAGGACCTTCATCAGCCCTCCTGGAAGTTTTCTGGCTGAGATTTCCCTCACATCTTGCACAGCTATTTAGTATATAAATACAGGCGCCATATTTAGGAAAATGACAGGCACAAGCAAGCTTCCCTACCACAAAAAAAAGAACCACTGAAGTTGCATCAACTTTTTAGCTGCTTTTTGTCTCTTGACTAGAAACAGCTAATGAGCTAATTCTTCTGTGGGAACCTTGTATCTCCCTAATGCAAAGGAAACCCTGATACAGGAAACAAGCCATATTACTCAGGTGATCACTTAAGTAGAAAGGAAACAGAGACTTACACAGATCAGGAATAAAACCACATAATTGCTATAGTCTACTTTGTCTTGGAAAAAAATCTCAGCAATAGTCAAGATAATGTTACTAAACTGGAATGGGTAGCACTTTCCATTCCTCAATCCTCACAGTATGTACAACAAATAGAATACAAACATAACAAAATACAATCTACTCTATCCAGTTAATAATCATTCATCACCTTAAAATGCTTACAATAGAAATCATATTTTCTGTTCTCTAGATAATTAAGGTTATGTTTCTTTGAGTTATTATTTCTCTTGAAATCATAGGAACAATCATTCTCTTATTTGTATAAACGTACAGCAGGGATGCACTTAACTCAGGTAATATAGCGTAATTCACAAGAGAACTGCACATTATATTTCCTTTCCTCACTTTCTTCCCCAGTTCTACCTGCAAATGGAAGCAGGGCAGATTATGGGCATTCTTCTGCTAAGGTATCATTCTTACTGCTCCAAAAAACAAACAGAGAAAGTTAGAAGAGATGGAACAAATGTGTTGAGTCCTCCAGCACATCATCTCACAGTTCCCTTAGCAAAAAGAATCATAGAATTGCTCAAGTTGGAAAAGACCTTAAAGATCATCAAGTCCAACCATAACCTATTAAGAGCATACTTCAACTAACTGAAAGGTTAGGCACAAGATGTTCCGCACTTGGAGCAGATTCCCATGGAAGCAGAAAAAAGTCACTAGAAGACACACTGTTTCAACTTTGGAATAATATTTCACACACTGGTGTTGTCATTTGTGTGGATACTTGCGTAGCATCTAAGAGGAACTGCCCAATGTCCAAAAAACCAAATAAACAAAAAAACAAAAGCACTCACCACAAGAAGCTTTCAAAAATTCAAGTATGTGATAGACGTTGCCTTATACACTGACTTCCCTTGTTTAACAGCTTCACTCTTCTTAAGACACCATTTGCTTAATGCATATCCCAGTCATGCTGGGGCAAGAGATCTCCACGTGTGTTCTGAGACTCACCCCGCACGTGACCAAGCATTGGATCCCAATTCAGCAAAGTGCTTCATTGAATGCACAGGTCCACTTCAATTCGAAGTCCTACAGATACTTGAATGCCTTGCTGAACAGAGTTGACAGCTGAGCAGACAGCACATGCATCATTGTGCTCTTAGATGAGGTCTTACAAGCATGAGGACAAGCAAGTTCAGGTCAGTTTGTAACGTCTTCCTATCTGCAACTAGCCAGAGCCCTGCTTTACTTTCATTTTCCTTCTGGGATGTAATGCACTGGAATAGTTAAAGCTGTAGTTCACAGAAGTGTAATTGGGGCATCATGAGACAGTCATTAATCAATCAACCAGTAGAAATACAAACTGGGTAGATATCAGCATCTCTGCATTACAGACGAGATACAGCCAGTTTATAAAACAAAGCCATAGGAAAACAGAAGGTCCTTTTCTTATTTCCCTGTGTTGTTTCATCTTTTCTTCTGAAATTTTTCTGTTTTCTCACACTAAAAGATTTCCTTCTCCAACTGCAATCCAATGGATCTTCTTCATTCAGAAGCAAAGCTGATTCTACATCAGCCCTGAATGATAGCTGAAGCTATTCTACACCAGAATCTGGAAAAGACAGCTCACAAGAGCAAACTTTCTTTTTTTTCAGACTTAGTATAAAACTTACCTGAACACAGCAGTAGCAGTGACAAGCAAAGACAATGACTGAGTAAGAATTTGGACATGGAAATAAAGTGGACCAGGATGAGATTGGCAAGTAGCTGAAGGAAAAGAATTGAGGGAGTCAACTGTCAGTGCAAGCAGAGGTTATAGAAAAAAACAAGACACAGAGGTTAGCCCGTTGCCCTGGAGTAATGGCTAGCCTTTAACACACGGCCTGTGCTCCTGTCAGTATTTCTTCTTGGACAGGTTATCTCAAGAATTTATGCTCTCCAATAATTACCTTTCAGAGGACTCTCACTTATCTTATAAGAGAAATCCACTAGCAACCTGACCTGCATTGCTCATACAATCATCATCCACCTCCTCCAGCCTTTCATCCCATCTCTCAAAGCAGAAGAAAGTGGTTTTTCCTATACTTTTAGTGCCACATTAGCAAGGACTGGTGAAGTTGATAAAAATAAAGGAGTTCTAATGCTTAATGCTCCACACATACACTGATGGGCTTGTGAGCAAAAGCAGTAAGATATTAGAGCAAGATAAGATACCTCCTCTAGTAGTGTTACGTTATCCAGAGCTGAAGGATGAACATAGGTCTTGCACCATCATGAGAAGCATTATTATCTGCAAGTCAGTATTTGTTTTAATAAACTTTTGGAATTTGCAGGGCTAAGTTCTTTTCCTGTTACTCTCCCAATCTTTATTCCATTATGCGATTTTCTTTTCTTCCCAAAGTATCAGTGCCAAAGAGAAGCTTTTACTTCCTGCACTCACTCCAGAACCACTTCAGATGAACTAAAGTATGGGTTATTACACATGGTAGGTTATCACACTCCCATTCACGCTCAGATCACGGCCTTCTTATGTTAGATTTTCTGTAAGGGACTCCATTACGTCCTGTACAAGCTGACTGGCACTTAGTTACTCCTAGCACCATAGCTAGGACAGGGAGGACTCTCCTCTGCTTCTGCTCTGGATATAATGAGACATCTCTTCAACCAGTCAGTAATCATAAACACTTCAAAGTTCTGACAGAACATCAGGCCTGATATGAAGAAAAAAAGCCATATATCTTCCTACGTAGGACCCTGTCATCAACCCAGAAGCAGACAGTCACAGCACATGGACAATCAAATCTCTGCTGCAGCATGAATTTGCCTCAAAAGGGCTTTCAGCCACTTCTGACAGGTACCCAGAGGAATTCCTTTTCCTATACTGGCAGTACAACTAACTTTGCCCTGGGAAAATGTCTTTGCCTCACTCTGGCTGCACTACTTTAAAGGAGCCACATATTGCTTTCAGTCCAGAGAGAGCTTTGGGCCAACACACACACCCTAACTGACATTCCCACATCCTCATCTGAAGCAAGACTCTACCACAAAAAAAAAAAAAAAAGTCTGATACAGAGAGAGCATAACAGGGAAGGGCAAGAGAAAGCTGTTCTTCCCTCGTTCAACTTCAGTAGGTGCCCAGGCCCAGCAATGTTGCACAGTAGGTTTGGATTTATGTTCTCCAATTAACACATTTCACAGTATAAAGTATTCTTTCTGTTTTGAAGGGGGAAGAAGAGGAGAAAAAATACATTCCAGGCATTTGGCACAGCAAATTTCCCCAGCTATCCTCTGGGAAGAAAAAGGAAAGAAAAAAAAAAAAAAAAAGACTTGTCACCACACAATTTAAAAAGACCCATTTTCACTGGCTCCACTCTGTCTTGGGGGTAGATTCAAGATATGGTTCCCACCCCTCAGGGCTGTGGCCTAAAGCACTTGGCATTCACTAGGAGAAGAAAAACAGGTCTACAGCAATGGAAGACGAAGAGAAGAGCCCATCTATTGGCAGGAGCAGAGAAGGGAAGAAAGAGGAATGATCTGCCAGAAGGTTACATTTGGATGGTATGAAAGTCTCCCACTTCTGAGACCTCAGGTACATCCTCTTGGTGCATACAGCAGTCAAGTGCTCTGACTCCTCTCCTCTACCCTCATATGAGGGTTCTCAGTTATGGCTAGCTGAAACGCTGCTTACTGACAGTCACATTGTTGGCTCTAGCACATGGTTAACAGAATAACCATCTCCTTTTTCTCCAAATGCACACTCCCAGAGAGAACCAGAAGTCATATGCATTGAACACTTAAAAAAAAAAAAACAAAAAAAAAAAACTCATCGTCTTCCTTGAGAGTTATGAGAGAAAAGCCCTTCAGAGATTCTTTGTTCAGAGAAGTTTTTGTGTAACATACACAAGATCATTACATGCTGAATTGTTCTCTGCATAAAGAGAATTATGAGAAAGCACTGTGTGATCCATTGAAACACAGGACATTTTCCCAGAAGTCAGAAAAAAAAAAAAAAATCTCATGTATTGCATAGCTCAGCAATGCTCTACTTGAGTTCCTTAAAACATCACATGTGGATTCTGGTGGAATCTGAGCCTTATTTCTCAACTTACAAGAAGGCTTAGCCATTATTTCAGAGCACTTGGGGCAGTTCTTTATTCTTTGATGCAGCCAAAGAGAGAGAGAGGCAGAAAGACAGGAAGATGGGAAACAACTTATTTTACCAGCAATCAGAGTGGCTTAGAAGAAGATACAATTGCAGAGTTCTACACACTAATCATCCTCATGCTACAACAATGATGAAACAACAAAGCCCATCACAGCAAAGCAGCAGGTCACCACACCTGAGTGATTATGTCACTTCCTCTGAGTCCATTCCAGAACCAAACTTTTCAGGTTTGACTATCACTAATCTATAGTGATGTCTGTACATAGATTGACTGTACATACTTACAAGTGAATCACCACTACACGGAAATTCTGGTTATAAAGCTGCAGTGCAAGACTTGAAATTGAGCATTTTACTGTGGAGGAGCTATAGAAACTCATGTTTGTTTTCTGAATGCAAAGCATTCCTGCTTTGTTTGATGTTTTTATGACTAGATACAATCACTCACAGGACATTTCTGTTGTAAGGGCAATGAAGAGTTGGAGAATCTCTTCCCTTGCTTTTCATTTGACTTCTTGCCAAAAAGTAGTTCAGGTGAAAACATATGATTTACTTACACAATATAGGCAGGCTACTTCAAAAGTAATGCCTCCTATCTTATTATGTTGGCCCATGATATTGGATGCAGATGGTGGTGACATGGCAATAGAGGCTGAACCTTCCCACCAATATTCCACTACATTCCATTGCCATGCAACAGACAACGGCTGAGGGGCAGACTGACCAAATGGCATCTGACATGGAAGTACATATGAAGCAAAGGTGTGCAATGAATTCCTTCATGCAAAAAAAATGGCACCCACTGATACATTCATTGACATTTGCTGAACTTTTATGGAGATCAGTGGATGAGAGCAGTGTGAGGTAGTGCATGGTGCATTTAAGCAGTGGCAACAGCAATGTGAAAGACAAGCCGCATTCCAGTTGGCCATGCACAGCTATCACAACATGAAATGAAGAACGTCGATCAATTCATCTGTGGAGATTTGCTAATGGTAACTGTTGAAAAACAGCATTTCGTAGCTCTTTGTTATTGTGCTCTTTGTATCTTTCGTGGTTTTGTGGAAAAATAGCTGGAATTACTTTTGGAATGACCTACAAACAGCACTCACTTGTACTCTTTCTTCTAGTCTAACAGGACAAAAGATTGAAGGAAGGAGGAGAAATGCAAAGAATACTAGAGGAAAAAGAGTAAACAACTGGCATCTATGCCTTCAATCAGCATCATTCTGCTTGCTGCAATTCAGTTGAGCAGCTTCTACTCCATTTTACCCTTCAAGCGTTTATCCATCAGCTGATGAAGTTTCTCAGTTCTGCCTGGTGCATGCAAAGCCGGAGAAAGAGCTGGAAAGCATAGCAGCACATGGTAAGAATCTGTGGCAAAAATTCCATGAGGATTTGAATGTTAACATGTTTTTAATATCCAAAATCTGACACTGTTCAGAATATTTGCGGTGCATGCATAAAAGAGAAAACTCTGATAAAATACTGGAGAACAGTCCTAGAACTTGCAATCCTGCAGAAGGAAGATGACTCAGTTCTAACAATATCCAGTTTTTAGAGAGCTGTTAGCATTCTGAAAACAACAGAAACTACAGAGCTTTGATTCCATACGGTTTCTTTTGGGGTTACATGTTACAGACACACCTGAAATACATGTTTACATTAAGTTCTGAAGGATCAAACCAGCTACCATAGTAATCTTTCTATGTGGTTACAACTGTCAATATGCCTGAGAACAACAACATCACATTAAAAAAAAATATATATAGTGTAAGCAGAAAAAGTACAACCTAACTTTTCTAAAACACTGCAGTGTTTTTGATACTGCAGTTCAATAGTGCAGTGATAGGTAAATTAAGCCAAATTACGATTTAACTGTGGGTTGGGTTTAAGGCCTGAGCGTGAACTTCAGAAACATGAAAATCACGCATTTTCTTGGCATTCAAGTTTGCATGCACTGAGCACTCCATCCTAATTTCCACTAGTATTTTGCACTCTGCTCAGGAAAAAGACTGCTTGAGGTGGAATAAGCATAAGGCCATAGCTTCAGTGTAAGAATTTGCCTACACATTGAGGGATTTGTTTAAAACCTGATGGGTTGAAAAGACAGGTGCCAATCCAAATCAGTCCACTGTTGCTGTTAATAGCAGCACCCGCCGAACAAAATAGCAGTACCACTGGGAATGAGAGACTTGAATATGGGAGGAAAGATGGCAAGTAAAGAGTAAGAAGGGAGTGGTAAATGGAACAGCACACAGCAGGGACTTTGGGACTTTGAACACCATAGATCTGGAAATGACAAACTGAAAGACCCAGCAGCTCCAGGAAACAACGTAAAAAAGATTTATCACACAGAGATCCACAAAAAAAAAAAAGCAAAAAAAAAAAAAAGCACAAGTTTTCAATATTTTAAAACTCAATAAAAATAACTAAGAGCTATAAAAGATCAGGAATCTCAGGTACTGAAATCTGCTCCAGAAAGATAAAAAAAAGGTCAAGGACATAAGCAGTGTTCTAGAGCATGCACAGTTCCAAAGGATTTGTGAGATGATGTCCCAGATTCATCCCATGCTACAGGGAAATGTAAAAGAAGAGTCCAGGAAGGAAGCTGACCAGTATCCCTAGGATTGTGAACTCCTCTTATTGATTCTTTTTTTCCAGATCACTGTACACATGGGATGACTGGGCCTCAATACTGTATAAAAAAGGCACACTTAAATGCTAGAGCTGAAACACCATTGTAGAGGAAGGTAGAATATTCAGGTCAGGCACGACTCCTCATCTTTCTAGATCCTGGAGTTCCACAACTTAGCATCTGACTTAATCCTTTACAAATAGGTCCCAACTTAGAGTTTAAATTCAGGCACATCTCCTATTTTAAAAAGAAAAACAAGTAAGGGGATGAAGTTCAAGTTCCAGAAGCTTAATGCTAGATTTATTGTGGAGAAGTCTTTTATCCTAATATTCCCATCTTTCTTCCCATTTCTTCCCACTCCACCTGCACTTGGCATTGCAGGTTTACAAATACCTATTACATTTCCTAACCAAACCACATAAACAATTTTGAGTTAAGTCCTGTTTCTGAACTGATAGATTACATCTGATCCTTAATTCTACAACCAGTAGAAACAAAAATTACTGCTAACAGAATGAAATGTTCATGTAATTCCTGGCTTCTATGAGCTGGACTTGATAAGAAAGCAATACATTTTGAAAGCATTAACAAAAACCACTATCAAATGCTTAGAGAATAAATTTGGAATGATACTAGTGTACTAGTCCCAAACACAGATCCCATCAAAACCTGGCAATTTGAGCTCAGAGCACCATTCCCCACAAACCAGGTCTCCTTTAATCAAACAAATTCTAAATACAGCCTGTTCATCTTTTGCAAATAAAGTAATCTTCTAGAATAGGGCTGAATTCATTCTTCAAAGTACTTTTGCCCTCCATCAGTGTAAGAGGGAGAACAATACAAAGTGTCCTGATTCTCCTACAGCTCTGTAACAGCAGAAGGCATTTTAGAGGGCCTGACAGGACTTTAAAGGGAATGTATCGAAGGAGACAGTTTAGACCACTAAAATTAAAGTAATTAATCAATCCAAAGGTGATTCTCATCATTTAGCCTGTGTTGAGTGTTTTTTCTTCTTGGGTTTCGCTATGAAATTTAACAGTTTGCAATCTGCTGCAGTCTCTGGAGCTTGATTCTGCCTTCAATAAACCAAACGATCAGCAGAGACTGACACAGCACTGGCAATCCCTCCTGACCCCACTTCTGTATAGGCAGTAGGTTCCAAAACTGGCTGACTAAATGGAAGTGTCAGGACACAACAGAAGTCACATCCCAACACACCATCAATTATTTCCTCCACAGCCAGAGTTAAGATTGGAAACAAAAATGGCTGCCCTATTTGAAGAAAAATGGCTACTAAACTTAAAAGAAAACCACGTTTGATTTGTTTTCTCCCTTTTTTGAAATCTGTAAAGAAGAGGGTCTGAAAAGATGAGTTGCTCTTCACTGTAAATCTAGATTTTCCCAGTTCCACCCCAATGAAAACCACAGGACTAAAGCAAGAATGGACCTTGTCCTACCTTTCTGCTACAGACTGCATTTTACTGTCACTAAGGGAATAAAATAATCATAAGAGCATAATGATAGCATGTGTTTTGTTAGCCACTGTTCTTCACGTGGGGCAATCAGTGGCAATTCTCAGATTTAATCTTTCTCCTTCCCCAACCATGCAGTTGATTACCCCTCTCATTCCCAGTTAAAAATCTTTGATCAGAGTAAGGCACATAAAGGAGCCTGTGACCCCAGCTAAGGGAACAACAAGAGATGACATTTGGTGCTTTGAGAGAGCAGTAGATAAAAAGCAAAAACGACAGCTGGAGTCAGGAGGAGCTAGTTAGTGGATTGCAGACCCAGGAGGGTGCAGGGTGGAGGCCTATAGAAGAGAAACAAGAGGCTACAGCCAGGCTGCTCTCTCTTCTTCTCTAGGTGTCCTTTTTGAGCCAGCAAGAATGACTGCAGCAGATGTCAGGAACCATGGGGATCATTTTTTTTAATTTAAAAAAAGTTACCTAGAAAATAGAAATATTAAAAGAGAAAAATGAACCAAAATCCACGCTTTCATATGCGGGAACAAATACAAAGGTAAGCACCAACTTGTAATGACCTGTGGTATGTAAATATGCTTAAGCCAGAGGGTTGGATTTTTCTGAGTCCTGTCCAACAGTGCCAATCATTTACAGAATTTGACTGGGATTAACCTGTGATTTCCACTTCAAGATGCAAAGGAAAAATACAACAGGCAAGCAGAAAGCAAATTGCAAGGAGCATCCTCACACTTCTCCAGCACACACACACCATATTCAGAGCTGGCTTGCAAATACACCAGTGCTGGGAACGTCCCCATAAAACAGTCCAGGCACGTGCACACGTACTCACACGTGTACATCTTAGCATGTTGTACTGCTGCACAACATCTCACCCACTTCTAAAACATCAAGTCTCATTTGACATTACTCAGGACACTAGATACAAAACATTTTTTCTCGAAGGAATCTTAGGCAAAACTCACTGCCACTACTGTAATTCCCTTGAAGTCCATGGAGTTACACCAGGGTGAAAGGTTGGCTCCTAAATATTTGCAGCTTGCCAAATCATGCATCTGTGTTAGTTCTTTTGTTTTGGAGACACAGTTCTACAAGTTATCACTACAAAATAGATTTTGTTTTTAAAAAGCTCACATGCTATAGGGACACAGCAAGAAGTCCGCTTTCATCCCCCAGTGCCTTTTTCTCCATATACACGGATGGATACTATGCTTCTTTCAGATTTGCAAATCCACAGAGGTGTGCAAAGACACTGCAGATTTTAATAGCTTCACAGAACAATCTAGCAAGAACAATGTTGGATGAACCTGCCAGACTGTTTTTCAGAACTCATGCAAAGAATTTTAGAAGATACATTCAAATTAATGCTGTGTTTTGGCTTTGTGCATCAGGATAAAGAGGAAGCCCAAATTTTGCAGAAGAGAAGGGAAAGCTCTGACCTCTGAGCATGCTTTTGTCCTATTTTCTAGGAGGAAAGTTGCACATAGTTGAATAACACAGAATCCCAGAATCATAAGGGTTGGAAGGAACCTCTGGAGATCATCTAGGCCAACCCTTCTGCTAAAGCAGGTTCCCTAGGGTAGGTTGCACACACATCCAGGCAGGTCTTGAATATCTCTAGAGAAGGAGACTCCAGAGGCCCTCCAGGCATTTGTTGCACTGCTCTGTCACCCTCAAAGGAAAGAAGTTCTTTGTGTTTGTATGGAACCTCCTAGGCTCCAATTTGTGCCTGTTGTCCCTTAGGCACCACTGAAAAGAGACTGGCCCCATCCATGTAACTCCTACTCATGAGATATTTATAAGCATTCATAAGATCTCCTCTCAGTCTTCTCTTCTCTGGGCTGAATATCCCCAGTTCTCTCAGCCTTTCCTTGTAAGGGAGATGCTCTGGGTCCCTTATCATCTTCACAGCCCTTCACTGGACTCCCTGTAGAAGTTCCATCTTTCTTGAACTAACAAGCCCAGAACTGGACACAGTACTCCAATATGTCCTCAGCAGGGCAGAGTAGAGTGGAAGGATCACCATACTCCACCTGCTGACTACACCCTTTTCAATGTACTCCAAGATACCATGGGCCTTTTTTGCTGGCTTGTGATCAACCTGACGCCTACCAGGATGCCCAGGTCCTTCTCTGCAGCCCTCATTCCAGCAGGTGCTTTGAGGAGGACTAAGGTACTCAAGGTGCACTCACTGATAGCAGAGGCTTTGTAACCCAAGTTTCTGAAGTCTGTAATTTCCTCTCTTACAACAAAATGCTTTTAGAATGCTATAGTTTGGAGGTTTCCCATTTCATCATACTGGTAAAGCCACATTCAAAGAGGAGGAAGTTGTGTGAAGTTCTGAAAAGAAAGAAATGCCTCACTGTTGTTCTCTTTTGATGGACTAGTCAGGAACCGTCTCTGTAGACCACTCATTTGACTCAAAGGCAAAAAGCATTTTTCAGTAAAATAAACAGCAGCTAATCAAGATAAACCTATTTGCTTATACAGTCTCATTGGCTAAAACACTGCCCCAGCCCTGAGTATTATTTATCTTGGAGGCGGCAACAATAGAAACTGAGCAACTGATTACACAGCTTCTCAACCAATTATGACCCAACGTTTATCTCTTGGGTACAACAGTGAAGATTTAACTAGCTCTCTTCGGCCCTTCCTTTATATTTTTCAAGCACCCAGTTATCACTGGCCAGCATCCTGCCTAGAAAAAAAAAAAAAAAAGAAGCCCCAGCATCAAGAACACTTTACAATACTCAACAGCAGTCTCCCACACCTGCACCTGGAGGGCAAAGACAAATGCTTTTAGAGAGAAATGTGTGAGCACTCAGAAGCAGGGACTTTGTTGGTACTTGTTTGTGCACTGCCTTGTGCAGCAAGGCCTAAATGCAGAATGGAGACTCTGGACTCAGCAGGAGTTTTTTCCTCTTTCTGAATCTAGGAAAAATCGTGCTAGATAATATAAGACACTCAACTGATAAGGTTTCGGAAAGAATAATCTGCCTGCTTTCTCTGCAAATGCTGATAGCTCTTTACTTGAGCCTTCATGATGTTTTCATCTGAAAGGCAAACCTGCCATCATATGAATGACCTCAGCTAAAACTGAAAAACAGCACTGGTGTAACTGGAAAAAGAGACGAAGACCAGCTATTTGAGAAGGGAAAGTGCTCAGCATTCACTATAGGACAGGAAAAAACAGGAAAAAAAAAAAAAAAAAAAAGACTAGAAAGAACACAAATTAAAGACAGTGTGGATGCAGGAGAACACACAAAGATCCCCCCCCACTCACCCCTGCCATCCATATGACAGTGCTGCTTTGTGGAACAGAACAATAGGTACATTATGCTAACCTATAATTACCCCGAGAAGAATGATAGCAAAGTCAAGGCATTACATGAACATTGGAATATTGGATACAATCCCACAAGAAGCAAAGAGGTGGAGGAGGAGTTTTAAAAAGAGATTGAAACGTTCCCAGTACAAAACATCAAAGAGGAAATTTCATGTTCTCTTCGTGTCTGTATGGATTTTCCTTATCCTTGATTTGATGATTTAAACACAATTCCCCTTTTCATGTATTTCTTGGCTTTATGCTGTAATTAGTTCCAGCACTGAAACATCCTCTTTTGACAGCATGGTGGATGTGATGCAAAGGAGCTCAGCCCAAAGCACTACTGCACCACATGTATAAGCAGAGAAACACGAAAGGTGGATGGAGACATAGCCCCAGTGCTGGACAAAGGACAGCAAAGGGCTGGCAATCCAGTGAATGTATAATCAAGTGTTCCCAAGCACACACAGGCACTCAATACCTGCAGCGTCATTCCAATCTGATAGCAGGTAGTGAAACACAGGAAGCAGTGAGGCACAACTCTACACCTGCTTAAAACATGCTGCTCGCATTTGTAGCATTATGCAGACTTGGGGGAATGCTGGAAAGAAGACTCAGAACTGGGGGTTTTTGCTTGTTCTATTTGTTTTTAAGAATTTCTACGTTGCATTAGACACTTTGCTCTCATCCTAAAAGCAACAAAAAGGAGTGGAGCAGCCCATAAATCTGCAAAATCTGAAGGTTCCTCCTTGATTCTTTCTCTGAGTGTAGGTAACTATGACAACCTAGTGTAAGCAACTGTGTCTCATCATCCACAGACTGCCCAGTAGGAGGCATGCAGACAGGCAGATGAACAGAGAAGCACCTTTTCATGTGCTCATCTAAGTGGACTCTGCTCCTACCCATAGAACAGAATGAGCTCGATTCCCTGAACAGAGCATGCCCACCCACTCCAGCACATTGCATCTCCAAGTGAGTGGCAAATATTAAAACAACTAGCAAAACAATGATCAGCTACTGCAGGATCTTGCTGTATCACCTGTGCACAGCTGTGCTCAAGGCTGTGTTCCTCACAAAGCTTCTATGCCTGTAGCTTGGTCAGACACATGTCCTATGAGCTGCAAGCCGGCTGTGCCCAACAGATAAGAAATGCCAATTTGAACAGTTATTCAAGTTACTCATGGCCCAGTAGCACCAGACCACTGCAGGCCACTTGCTCCCTAATGGCTTCAGACCTCAACAAGTGTTGAAAGTCAGAAAGGGGCTCAAGATGTCCCACTTTATATTAGTCAGGGTACCGCTGATCACATAGCAGGCAGCACCTTACCCTTGTGAGGAAGCTCAAAGTGATTGCTGAGTCCACACGGGCCCAGAACCCTCTACTCTAGACAGAGGCAGGATGTTTCCTGATGAGTTCTCATGTGGCACTGCTGAATGCAGGACAAGTGGCAATGTCTTGCCTTTGTGAAGAAGGAATCCAGGCTCCTGTTGAGCTCAAAAAGCATGGGGAGCTAGAAGGGACTGCTTTGCACCTAGGAAAATGTACAATTTGCTCTGCTTGAGGGAGAAAAACCACAGGCTGGAAATAGATTGGAACTAGGCTGCTGGTTCTGAAGAAGGACAATACTGCCCACCAGCTGTGTGACCGCCAGCTCTGCCTTTGCAATGGTGCAGAAGCCTGAGCCAGCCCACAGTGAAGTCCTGCAAGGCAGGGGGTGAGGGGCTCTGCTCAAGTCCAGGTGGTGTTCAGAGAAGTTCTTACACAGCAAAAGCTGTCAGCATGGTAATTTAGAAGGGGGCGGGGGGGGAAAGCAGAGGTACGTGTTATTTCTGTGTTTATCAGCCCTGTCTGCAACCACAACCAAGAAGTCAGATCCCATGCTCAAGGAAAAAAAAGGAGATTATTAAGCATTCCCCAACTCACTAGGCTAATGGGTCCCTAGTTCCCTCTCATTTTTGGCTACCCCAAACCAGAAGGGAGAGAAACAGAAAGGACATGGCACATTCCTATGCTTCATCATGCCTCCTCACATTGAAGAACAAAGAGAAGAACATCTGCAGGAGAGATAAGCAGCTGTCTGGCTCTGTTTAGCAGCATGGAGGCCTCTCTTCTTGTGCAAAGGTGTTAATTCAGATAGCAACCAAATCCTGCTTTAGTTTCACCAGGTTGCAGCAGAACACTATTAACTTGGGAAAAATTATTTCTGGTATTGGGCTCCTGCAGCTGAGAGCAGAATCTGGCACGCAGGCAATTACAGAAATAAGTTACAGGAGACAGAAATTACCCAAGACAGCCAAAACAACAGGGCATAAATAATGCTTGTTTACAGAATGCTGGATAGGGCAGCGCTAATCCTTTTTGTGCTCTAGAACAGATAAACCTAAATAATAAAAACCATTTTTATTTGGACGCTATGTAATAGGAAACCTACCCTTGCCATTTCACACTTCTCTCACCACAGACACCCAGCTGATCTCATAACCCTCCTCCCTCTGCCACATCCACACACACACACACACACAGTTATGCTGTCCATGCAGCACAGCAACTCATATTTCATCTGTTCCACGGGCTTCATGAGTTTGTACCGCTGCCCACCGAGTGCTGTCAAAAAGCCACCATCTGGAAAGGATGCTGGAATGAAATCTATGCAGCTCTGCGGCCTTCTGAGCAATTACAGCTATGACACTTAAACCCGCTAATGTGCTAAGCATTTTCTGGCAAAGCTGGTGAGTTACTATGGTATTTTGGGAGGGGGTGGGAGCTTTAAAAGATGTCTTCTCTGAGGAGGAGCAGAAGGAAGGAGACAAAATGTAACAAAGCAAATTCCTCAGCAGCCTGATACTCAGCAAACTCCTCAAACTTGCCGTAACAAGGGGTTATGTTTCAAAGATCCAAAAACAGCTTCTGAGGACAAAAATAAACTTGTGTGTCCCTGCCAGGTGGATGCACAGGACTGCCTTTTGATGAATGTTTTTCTGATTTCCTAGAAATAAGAGCTTCCCTTCCTCTTCTCCCCATTCTAGCTTTGGCCAAAAGCAGTCTAGTAGTTTTATTCTTAGGTTTCCCAGTCTTTCAGCAGAAGTAATTCTGCCTCTATACATCTATCTATCTATACACACACATATATACACACATACATAAACCTATATATATTTTTTATTTAAATGAGAATCAGAGGGAAAGCTAACCCAGGAGCACCACAGGCTTCGCATGGAAAGCTGGGTGTCTGCAAGTCAAAGTGCTGACCAAATCCTCAGCATTTCCACTAAGACAGGGGCCAGGCAGTTTTAGCTGAGAGCAGAGGAAGGCTTAGAGATTCCAGCAGCTCTCAGGCTGACACCTGGTGCAAGATGTCCTGCATTTCTGCTTCCAGCTTCCTTTTCAGAGACTTCACTGTGTCTGTTTCTCAACTATCATTCCTGCACCAATGCAAAACTTGCTCATACAGTGCCATTAGAGTAAACGCTGTCAAGTGCTGTCAGGTTAACAAACTGGGGGTGAAAACATTAACACAAGTTTTTTTCTCAGATAAGGCCATCTTAAGAACTATTGTGAAATAGTGGTAGCAAGGTGTACTGAGAACTATGACTTAATGTTCTTTTAAGAATCAGAACATTAAAGCACTAAAAATACAGTCAAGGAAAAAAAAAAAAAAAAAAACAGAAGTAAAAATACACCACGTACATGTATTTTACATCTCTTCTACTCACCATGGATAATGCTGGAAGATGGGAGCATCTCCAGAATGAAGGAGAGGCAGACACAAAGGCACAGCTCTCTCAAGTTACACCAATGTGCAGGATATTTTTGTCCAGTAATACAACTTTGTGCTTAACGCTATTGTTATTGTCACCTTGACCACTGAAAGGTAAATGCATTTGTTTTATGCCTAGTACAGAGGCACAGATGGAATCTTCCATGAGAAAGCCAGTTTATGACACTTAACATTATGCTCAAGAGCAGTTTTTGAGCAAGAGCAGTATGTTAAAATAGTAAACAATTCAGATCAGGAGCTTTGGAAATACCAGGAAGCCAAATGAAGAATCAGCCTTCTTTTAAAAGATAGGTTTCTGCTTCTGTTTTAACTTGGCAAATTTCAGGGATGTAAAGGGGCCAATGAAAGAGAGCATTAACAGAAACAGATGTAAACAGAATTACTGCATGTGTGAACTTCTGAGGGGTAAAACCTAGAGCAGAAAGATGCTTCCCTGTAGCTCTGCTCGGCTGACAAATAAGAGGTAGGCCTCCTCCAGACTTCTGTGCACTTTCTTAATGTCACAGTAGCCCCTATTTAATAACAAAAACACCGCACAACCACACACAACCCTCAATACCATTGAGGAATTTTCCTGCTATCACTGTGGTTTGTTCTTCCTCTTCTGGATGATAGATATGGCCTGAAGGAATATTCCAAAAGGATGTAATTGGGAACGATGAGCTAAGTAGATTTCATTCCTGAAGACCTGTCACACTACACCCCACTTTTGTTCTCCTAGCTGAGAGGCTGCTAGATCAATTGTTTCGTACAGTCTGTCCTATGCACGTGCAAATGCTACCTGATATAATCTACTTATGTTAGAGTCAAATTGAAAGTCAGCACTCAGCAACGTACACAGGTGCACACTTGCAACCAGCTGACATCACTGAGGACAAAATGCCACTTCTTTCCCTGCACACTCTGTCCCCCTGAATGCACGCAGCCCTTGCCCTAGCTAGGATCCATCAGTCAGAACGTGCAGCACGAACCCCACGTGACAAAGCCAGGATCCCTCTTCCTGAAGGAAAGGGCCTGCACTGGAAAACTTGTGCAGCCCCAGACGAGAGTAAATGCTGCCAGCTTTCTGGGTCAGCACAGCCACCTGGTTACTATCTACAAACACTGCTTATCTCTATAAACCTCCTGAGGACTTCACTGAATCCAACCCTACAGGAGCCCCTCAAAGGAGTTATCTACACTTCTCTTGATTGAGAAGCACAAGGAGGACACAAACCCTCTCCAAAAGGGATCTGGTACACTTGCTCTAACACCTGCACTATTTTAAGCAGCCAGACATGCTTTATCTTCTTCCCTGCCCACTACATGTCCACTCTGTGCAACAGTTCCATAGTCATTTTAAGCTAGCAGTAGTTAGCACTGGCCTTAAAATAAATGTCCTCTATCCTTCTCTTGCTACTGTTCCCACTCTCACACTGCTCTCCCCTTATGACAGGGAAAGCTCTTGCATTATCACTAAATGTAAAGCAATGATGTTAAAGGAAACGTTTAAAAATCACGTTGGTTCTCTGGTCTGAACTATTCCACGGCTCATACAAGGAAAGGCAGTGCCAGGATAGGGACACAAGGTCAGGGATAGCTGGAAGCCTAGACTGCAAGACTGCAGCACTGGCGTAAACTCGTTATGGAACTACGCCATCAGCCAGCAAGTCTTGTACTTCCTTCACTGAGTCGGTCATTTTTTTTTCCATATTTTGAAAGATACCAAAGCAAGGATATTATAAGAATCATCTGTTGTTTCAGCATATCTTAAGAGTGTCCACCCTCACAGTCAGAAGTCATGATCATGTCATTTCAGTCTCATTTTACTGTTGGCACTTTCAAAGTCACAACCATCCATGCTGCAAATTGTGATCACAAGGACTCTGAAGATGACCAGAAAGTTCTACTAGGAACAGACCACTCAATATCTTTATGTCCATCATTCTAGGCTTTCCACGAGGCCACAAAGTGCAACTTTTCTGCTATTTCTTCTTGCAGCAGTGTTAATTTGCTTCATTGCCAGACATACATCCTTTAGGCCACACTATATAGTTTCTGTGCTTGGAATGCAAACAAGTAGTTAGTGTACTCCTCATGCTGTGATGCTATAATACGATGGAGAGTACAGCAACAACAGCAGAGTGACACAATGCTAGGCTGCAGCAAATGAGATGCCCAAATGCAGCAACCATGAATGCAGAAACAAAAGAAGAAAAAATGCTTACTTTCAGAAGGCCTCCAGGAGGCAGGGATCACCAGCAAGGTACCCTTACTTCCACTACTAACCCTTAAATGAGGTGTAGGAAGGGGAGGATCCTGGCTCTACTCCTTCTGGTCACTCAGGCACACTGCATACAGCTGAGTTCCCCTGGGTTGGCCCTGCCTTCCCACCAGGTGCTCAATCACTGTTTCAAGCTGTGACTTTCCATTTCTGCTATAGTACTTTCACACATAAAGATAATAAAAAGCAAGAATAGGTCTCTCATTATGAGATTATACTTGATGCAAGTCCAAATAGCTCCCTGTTCACACAAATGATATTGTGAAGGTGTCCCAACAGAAGAGCCTTCAAACAGGAAAAGGGACGGCGTTCAGTAAAACAGCACAGAAATTCCTTCCCAATGGATATTCTGCTGCTCATTAGCCACTCTGTCAACAGGGAGCAGTAGCTCTTGTGCATCTGTCAACAAAACCTATCAGCCAAAAGGGCCTGTCTTTCAAAAAGGACAGTTCATAAACAGCAAGCATATCGCTGGTGGTGCTATTCACATCAGATACACCATTGCAGAAAATAATGAACATTCATTCTTCTTAGAAGCAGAAATGCATCCCCTTTGACTTTTTACCCCCTCTCTTCTTCTTTGATTTTATGGAATCCCATTATACTTATTCACAGCAGTGATTCAGAAAGAAACTTGTATGAACAGTGTATCCCATTAATGCAAAAGCTAGTGGAGACTACCTAAACAAAACAGGACTCAAGTAAAGAACTGTGAAGGGAAATGCCTTTGTCACATGTCCCGACTGTCACCACAGCACAGGAGGGTCTGCTGCTTCCCTCCTGATTTCCAGCCTCCCACCCAGAAGTCAACACCTTGCAACCATTCCCTCACTGTTACCAATTGAAATAAACTCTAACAAAGAGAGCTGCTGTTTAATTTTTTTTAAGCTAATTTTATTTATTTTTAAGGAGAGATCTAAAAAGAGGAGCTTAGCTAGTGCACCAAAGGGACATTAACTTTCAGAAGAGAGGCAAAGACAAGCTGAGAGACGCTGCACAACTGTAGCTCCAAGTATGTCCACATACTGCCTTGGCCTACAGCCACTCAGCATGAGGCAGATAACTATAGTCACATGTTAGGTTCAAGTGTAATGAGTCCGGCCTTTCATCAAGCTATGATATGTAAACAGTATGCCTATAAATAAATAAATACTCCTTTCCAATGCTCTTGGTAGCCTCAACAATCTTCTGTGATACATTAAAACAAACAGATAAGACCTTTGCTCCTTCTGGATCAGCTCATGCTGCATGGGATACAATCACCAAGAGCCATTGGCACTATCTCATGAATGGCACTGGTAGAAAGGGGTCTCAGAACAAGACCCTCACTACTAGAGCCCTACATCAGAATCTTCAGAAATGCACTACAGTTGTGAAGGATTTTTCATCAGTATGATTATGGGCCCTCGGTATTTGCCTTCCTTACACCACTGACTCGTACATTCGTTGGACACATATTTCAAAGGAGAGCTGTGTTTCTCTGACTTAGTTTAAAACCTCAGGCAGTACAGAGTGCATAGCTGGTAGTTCCTGAAGCAATGCTCTGCCCTCAATGAGTCACTATTGAATTGAAGCCCAAACTTGATGTTAATGGAACAGTGCACGAGTGCCCAAATCAGCTCTGATGTGGAGATCCTGACACAGAACGATTGGTGGAGATCCTATAGAATTTAACATTTGGGCAAAATATACATCAGGGACAGATCATACTCCACTACAACTCAGCAGAGAATTTGACTTCATGAAAACAGCAGAGCAACTTATTCCTATTGGGAGTAGGAAGAGGACAGTGTGCTGATTTTGTAATACTCATGCTAGGCTGCAAGCTCTCCTGGGAAAGCGCTCACCTTCTGTTCCATCCACAAGAAAAACCTCACAGCACTACCAGATATTTTTGCAGTGGAATGAGAAAGTTGAGGGTCCCTTATAGTAATTCTTTCAGTAAAAGTAATGTGATCAACTCCAGAGTCACAGTCTTATCAGAAGGTTTTTTAACCTCCTGTTAACACAAATAAAATACTGAAGTCACTTGAAAGAAAACACTAAGAGAAAAAAAGAGCCAATGCTTCTGTTTGCTTACAGTCCAATTTTGACTGTTCCTTATCTTTGGACATCCTTGTTTTTCACATCCTTCACACAGAACAGATGAGAAAAACATTTTTTAATTTTTCCTGTTTTTCCAAATACAGGTATAAGGCAAGTGTAATGTCAGTCTTTCACTGAATTCAAGTTTTGTGCTGGTAGTCCCTTTAATTCCTCCAACTCGCAGTATTTTTCCATCTTCTTCCTCCAAAATGTGTGCAGCCAGAAAGAGACAACATGTTTCCATATTAAAATCATATAAATATTTCATAATGTACATGTACTCTTGCTTGAATAAGCCCTATATAGGAAATCCATCACAAAATTTTACCCTATAGATAGTTCCATGAATCAAAATAAACAGCTTCATCTCAAACATCTGCATTTGGGGCAGTTACACAAAGCCAGCCAATTGTTTCAGAACTCAGTTCTTTAGGAAACATCATTACAATTTTCTAGCCAACCACCTTGGAAGCTCACTAGCAAATCAGTTTGGACACAAGCTGCCTGGTTTGGCACAGCCAAGCTAAGATTCTACTTGCACACATTTCTCCTCTGGGACAGCAAGAAAGCCCCAGTAGGCTCACTATTCCACCAGAGCTCTTTCGCTATATTTTGGATTTTCTATTCCTTTTTGCAGGCTGGAATGTGAAAGTGATAGAAGTTTTTAGAGATCTATCATCCAGGTTGCTTCAATACTAAGAAAGGCTCAAGTTGCTTGTTAAGTCAGAACTTGCTTATGTTATTCTTTCGAAGACTTTTTTTTCTGATGTAGAGTGCATTAAGAATTTGTGTAACCGCTTCAGAATTTAGCCTTTATTCTTTATACCAGTGGGATAAGTAAGGAGTGAAGATGGAGTTACACTTCACCTGTTCAATGCTAGGGTACCATCAGCTGGGGCACGTTTATTGTTGATGGTTATACTTTCTCTACAAGATTCATAAACAGCTACAGTGATCCTCCCACAAAAAAAGAAGTCATGTCCTTGTGGACTATGAAAAGCCTCAATTCTGTGGCATTAAGACCTGTAGCATGGTTTTCTGTCACAGTTCAATATAAAGAGACATGGAAGGAAGAACCAAAAGGAAATATTCTGAGAAAATTTCACTAAACTGGCATCTTAACATAGTGGCTTGGGAATCTAAATCCAGTCAACAGTGGTGAGACCTTGATGCCATGAGCACCTGTGCCACAGCGAGCGTATTTCAGGATCACATTTGCCCAGAACTCTCCTGAAGAGCAGATCACCAGGGAAATTGATACAATTATTGCTACATAGAGAAGTCCCCCTCTAGCTTCAGCTGGAGTGGTTGCAGTACCTCCCAAGTCTTGTTGAAGAGGATTCCTAATTTGCATCAAGCAAGACAAGTGTGTTAGCTTTAGTAGTTTAAATAGATAGTCAGAACTAAACCAACTGATGTTGCCTGAAATTAAAGCAGTTGCACACAAACTGCTCTGCTTGGGGTCTGTGGCAGCAGTAGTTTCTGGAAGTGGGGAAGGCATAAGCAGTTTATAATTGCAATGTCACTCATTAGAGGATACCCATTTCCAAACTCATTGTTTAAAACATGAACCTGTTTAATTCGTTCTCTTCCTGTATGGCTTTATTTTGCTTTAGGTGAGTAATATGTTGATCTATCTTAAATCAACTCCTTAACAATTTACTTCCTAACTGAAAGAATAAGGAGGACCCAGCTATCTCACGCAATCAAGGACTGGTATTAGAGTAGATGGGCATTGCTTACATTCCTGCTGGCAATGTTGGACAGGCATCAAGCAGGAGATTTAAGTCAACATATCTGGAAATCCAGCACCAAGAACTAAATTCAGAGAGAAAAAACCTCCATGGCTACTACAAGCTTAACATAAAGTGTGTTATCTCATTTATCCTAATGAAGACATTGCTTTTGATGTGGAAAACATCTACAGAACTACAGGGTATGAGAGATTCTAATTATAAATCTTTGATCCATTATTTGGTTTTCAGTGACAAATTTGTTTCTGGTATAGACCCAGTGAAGTCAGAGTTACGCCAAAGATGAATTCTGTAGGAAAATATTGTTAGAAGACAAAATCATGTTGAAGAAATAATACAAAAAGATGTCACACAATGTAACTGTTAGGTATAATTTCTAAGAGGAAAAAAGGGTTGTGGAGAAACTGAAGTGGCAGCTGACCTCACGAAGAAAATCGAGTTACATGTTAAGACCTCAGCACTTGTTTTGCAGAGTATCAAAGGTATTGTGCTTGTTATATTGGTCAGAAATAAGAAAGAACTGTAGCAGAGTTATGTATTTGACAACAGGATTTCCTGCCTGTTGCAAAACAAAACACAACAACAAACAGTTAAAAGAATGACTACCCATTGCTCAAAAATGACTGGAAAAAAGAAAAAAAAAAAAAAAAAGAAAGAAAATCAAGCCCATATTTTGCACCTGAGATAATTTCTGCAATGGCCATTTTCTTATGCTAGGCTCAGACAAGTCCTGGAGTTTGTGACTGACTCCCACTAAAACTTCTGCACAGCAGCCCATCCCTGTCTGATTTAACTTTCTACTCCTGTGATACATTCTGTTCAGTGGAAGTCCTAAGACAGCAAGGGAAGCTGTTTCTCAGGTAAGGTAATCCTATAACACAGAGGTTCATGAATTCCCTGTCAAGCACACAATGCTTTCACTAGTATCCTTAGAGGACAGTGCATGATGGAGGGACTCACAGCTGTAGGTTTCTGCCCGCAGTCTCCCTTCCCCGCTGTTCTCACGAGCATTTGCTTCTCAGAGATCTGAGATTTCTGCATGGAGTTGCTTTCCACCATCACTTCTCAGACTACAGCACAGTAAAAACCTGAAGAACAGGTTTCTACTCCAAGGGAACTTCTCTAGGAGCTGTACAAAGGAGGATTTCTAACACAGAAAATGCAGGACAGAAAGATAGCTGCAGAAATGAAGGACTGATTGGACTATCTCTGATATGCACCTTCATTAGCCTTAGCAAAAAATTGGAAAGTAGATTCTTTAAGGAAGGCAAGACACTCACTGAGTGTTACTGTGTAAACACGAAACATTCTGCTTAAATACTTATTTTCTTGGTCAGCCTTGTCATCCAGGAAAACCATTCCTGGACGATATCCCTGTCCCAGTTTTTTTGGTTGCGGGTGGTTTTTGTTGGTTTTTTTTTCCTGTTTGCTTTTTTGCCTGGAGTGACAGGCTAATTAAGGAGTGGCAGAGGCTGGTGCAGAAGTGCCCTGTTCAAATATCAAAGAAACAGACACAGTAAGACAGATAGACCTTAGTGCTTGCTGATCTCAGAGCAGCTCTCTCCCACTCCACACCACTGTTGGCTTTCCACGTGACATGAAAGGGGCTGTTTTTCTTTTATCACCTCTCTAAACTAAGAGAACTGTGCAAGTTGTAAAGACTGAACCAGCAAAATTCAGGAGCAAGAGGAGAATCACGTCTTAAAGAGAACCTTAAGCAAAGAAAGAAAAAGGAAGGAGGAAAAAAAAAAAATAAATCTCACACATAAAAACGAATATTGACTTTGTTTAGCCAGTGACTTCAGTAATAATGAAATTAGATTGTGATACCTACAAAATAAAATTGAATCCATTGTACCATTGCTCATCAGGCATTATCAGAGTCTGATGCAAGCTGAATGCACTGCTCCATATCTAACTAAGGACATAGGCATTTATTGGCTAGCAAGCAGTAGGCCCAGGGTCACGAAGCTCCTCACAAAATGCAGCCTGCTTTGCTCCCCACCTCCAGCTGCACAGAGTGCATCTTGCCTATTTTATTTCAGCCATAATCACCACTCAGCACATCATTAGAGCTGCCTGGACCAAACCCAATGCTCTCTACAAAACAACAGCTGGGATAGTCCAGGCCTCAAGGGTTCACCTGAGAGGCTGATGGGATATAGGAGAGTGTATGCTGGACTATAAGAAAAAAAAGCACATGGACTCACTGTTCCTCTTGACTCATAATACTGAGCTAGGGCAAGTATTTGCTGAAGACCCTATGTAGGTCACCTCTGCATGCCTATTTTCAAAAGAAAACATCTGTCAATACAAAGGGTTTTAAGGATTTCTACCCCTCACCCTGGCAAAGATATAAAGCTGATGAATAAAACATTCTGCAGGCTTCTGTTCTGCCCTTGCTGCAGCCACTGCATATCTGTCGTGTAGTGAAGCTATGACTTTCCACTGAGATTCTGACCACTGCTCAGGGATTTCCTGCTTGTTTCTACAAAAAAGGGTATTTTTTTAATGCCTTCTTTTTTATCACTTAAACTGGGCAAGGCTTTCAGAAGATTACATCTTCTCCTTGAGTTACTACGTACACACAGTGCCATAGCTGGGCATGCCACACTAAGGAGAAATGAAACAGAAGTCTGATGTGAGGCGTTTACAATCTAAATTAGGCACAGCACAGCGAGGCTGAAAAAAACAGTGGCACAGGAGGACACATACCACAACAGTGAGAGCTCCCAGGATGTGTTCAGCGGGTGTAATGAGCTTAGTGACTCTTTTTCTTGTGTCACTTCATTCCCCACTTCCCCCCCATTCATAATACTTCAATCTTTAGACAGTGAATGCAGTCTTCATCTCACTGAGGCAAAATGGCAACATTTCAAATGACTTCAGTGGCGTCAGGATTTAGCTTCATATCTGGCATAAAAGACAAGGGTGGAGAACAGCAAAGGATGGCTAGCGTAAAAGGAGTGGGTTTTTTGAGTGGCTTGGAAGAAAGTTGACTGGCACAATGCAGAGCATCAGGGGAAACGTCTTTATCCAATATAAGAAAACGCACAGAGGCATCTATGGCAGGAGAATACTGGAGCAACACAGTAAGCTGAATTAGGGGAGAAGCTGGCACAACAAACAAAGCAAAGGCAATCAAATATTGGAGGTGACATTCTTTTCCAGATTTCACCAAATATAAAACCATTGACCTAATTATAAAAAGTAAACAATATGGTCACAAAAAAAAAAAATCAAAAGGGTCAGGAATGAGCAATTCAGTGCATTACAGACAGGGATGTGGTGTTTTAATCAGATAAGGATACCAAAAGCCAGCACAGGGAGAGGTGTGAGCAGCATACCCCGATAGCCCAGTGGAAAGGAAGATTATTTTTAACAAACTCCTGTCGTATAATACAAGAGAGGGGGAGGCCTGAAGGCTAAGAAAAAGGGCATTAAAGAAGGTGCTAATAAGAAATCACAAATGGTGGTGCTTCAGCTCCTAAATTAGGACAGAAAACAAACAAAAAAAAAGTAAATAAAATAAATATCTGTTTATAAAGGTAAACATGTAGTGGGTGGGTATCTGTAGGAATGCAAAATAATACAATTAACAGTAACAAAAGCAATTTTCCCCAAGTGGCAGGGAATTTCAGACTGAAGATTTTTGGGACAGATTACAAGAGGTAGAACAGAAAAAAAAAAAAAAAAAAAAAGTAATCCTCATAGGATCTTAGAAGTCATAAACAAAAGACAACAATCAGCTGTGTGTTCTCTTCTCCAAAAAGACCATGGGGACTTTCCACGATACAGCAGAGGCACCAGGGAAGAGACCTCAGCTGCACCAAGAGTCTCCATGGGAATCGGCACCATCTGCTCCACTTGGCAGGAGAGAGGGGGGAAGGGCACAAGGTGGGCACGCAACGAGACATGGTAACCCCACATCACTGGTTTGCATGAGCCATGCAAACTGCTCTCTTCTCAAAGGTCAGAAGTGCCAGTAAGAAAACAGGCAAGCAAAGAATTTCCTCGAAGAAAGACCATCAGCTGCATATAAATACTAAAGAAAATATACACAATGGTGATAGGGAATAATGAAGGAGAATGATCCAAATTATTTCCTGGTGTACGCTGGCATGCCTCCAGCAAAGTCCATAAGGTGACCAAGATTTACAACAGTTCGAGGATCTGGTCCAATGAGCTAATTTTCTCATATTGCTGCATTATGAATTTGGCAAAGTAAGTTCCCATTAAGAGTCCTGTCACCATGACTTTATTTGGAATCAGCAGCACTAACACAGAGATTCCCCAAACAGCGTAGATATCATGTTTACACCAGAAAAGGAGAACCTGTAGAGGTCACGTTTTGTTTAAGACTGAGGGCAACTCTCCATACACAGAGCCAAACTTGCTTAGTTGAATAGTTCCAGGATTTCTGATGAGAGCAAGGCACTCCAAAATCCTGGCACTGCTCACCTGAGAAGTCTCATTGGCTTTAATAGTATTAGTCACATAAGTAAAACGTGCAACATTTGTTCCTTAAAGCTGATCAAGCTAGATGCACACAACATGTCCAGCCTTAAGTTAGTTACTCTGGATACTACTTATATACAAATAGCAAGTAAGTAACAATAATGATTATTTATCTGATACAGGGTTCCAGCTACCACACGGGAGTTTCAACGTTCTTCCCTATTGAAAATCCAGCAGCCAAATACTTTTGTCTGCAATTTTGAAGGGCAGCACTGTATTAGGAGTGTTCACATCTTGAACTAGACCAAGGAAAAGAAACTTGACGTTATAAACCTGCAGAAGAATCTGAACATCTTTCTGTAATATCCAGTTAAAACGTACATCTTCTCCACCTGTCTCAGGAGGCACAGTAGCCTACACAGGACAGTCTGATTCTGCTTAATGCGAGTTATGGGGAAGGTCCAGAAAATCTAAGAAGTCAGGAAGAATTTTTTTTTTCCCCCCCCTCAAAGCTTGGTGGAACTGAACAAAATATCAGTCTGCTCATTCTTTGAATCTGAGCGTAATCAAATACTAATTTTAACTAGATCTCAGTGTCAGAGAAGCCCTATATCCACAAAGACCAGATCCAAACAATACACATCAGCACCTAAGCATGCACATCAGCTGCACAGCATATGGAATCCAGAGTGGAATTTTCCAGCAGGGGAACACCTTTAAGTTACCAGTTTCCCATTCTAATTCCTGCCAATTATTCGACTGGATTTGTAATCTTCTACCTCTTTTTTTCATTGGGAAAACACTTCTCCAAGGCACAGTTCTATTCAAAAAATTCACAGCATTAACACGGTATCTGATCAAGGTAAATTCTAAGTACCACTCACCACCTTGCTCAAACAGCTAACGTAGAAAATCACATTTTCACGAAGATTTCCCCCCATATTTGATCACTGCGTGGGTTTATTACATAAAGGTAAAATTTCAACACTCTCTCCAATGCAGACAGCACCATGTAATGCTGTAAAGTGTGGTATGATGGAAAGTACAGCAATAGTAGCAGAGTAGCACAATGCTAGGCTGCAGCAAATTCAGCAACCACAGACACATAAACAAAAGAAAAAAACTGCTTACCTTTGGAAGGCCTCGGGTAGGCAGGGGTCTCCAGCAAGATACCCTTGCCTCCACTGCCAACCCTTAAATGAGGTTTGAGAAGGGGTGGATCCGATCACTCAGGCACACTGCATGCAGCTGAGCTCCTCTGGGTTGACCGTGCCTTCCCACCAGGTGCTCAATCACTGGTTCAGGCTGTGACTCAGCATTTCTGCTACATGTCATTACACAAAGGAGCAGAGTATGGAATATATTTAGACCAAACAATTTTATCAGTCAAATAAATAAAAGTATATGTAAACAATGGGCTTCAATGCATCTTCTTATCATGTCTCTTCTCCATTATGAATTTGAATAACATAATGCTAAATTATTCTATCAAATTCTACAATTCTATCCAATTCTACAAGCCAGATTTTTGAACTCTAAATCCAACTACCACAGGAATGTGCAGAAGGGTTGAAGAAAACATCATGGCCATAGGTCGAAGGAGTACTCTGAAACACTGTGGATTGCTGTGGGGAGAGCAGCAGAAGTCAAGGGTAGCAATGAGAAGTGTAATGAAAGTGGAGTGCCTGCTATGCCAGTCAGCGTGTCTACACAGATTGCTCCTATAGCCACAGACAGTGCTCTTAAGATTGAGTTTTCTCTCTGGCATTGAAACACGTATTCTCTGAGGGATATACAACAGGATATAAACGTAAGATGTGCCGAAATCAGCCAAGGGATCTACAGAATGGTTCACATGCCAAAAAACCTAATGCTAGAAACCAGGTTAACAAGGGAAGGCCCTGGGGCAGAGTCAGGAAATTGAAGCATACCAGTTGTTTTTCTCTCTGCTACTTCATATCTTATACAAAACAAAGGACATCAACTTAAAAGACAAGTGAAAAGAGAGGTGACACCAGTCATTTGACGAAACAGAGAACAAAACTGTGCCAGTAGTCAAGTTTGGGTTACTCCAAAACACTTCAAAAGCAGTTATGAAATCATGCTAAACTTAAATAAATGCTAAAAGGAAACTTGTGGCGGGTCCCAGTTTTCAAGGCTGGCCCCAGTCTCTGCAGGAGGGAGAACCCAAGCACTTCTAAAGGAGCAAGATAGCAGTGCTACAATTCAAGGCTATCTTTAGCTCCAGCAAGCTGAGAACTATTTGCTGGTTATCAAAATAGTGCATGCATAAATGAGAGAAACAGGATGTGGCAAAACGACCAGAATCATTTAAATTTTATTCTGAATCAAGACTCTGCCAGTCTCCATACCGTATATGGAACATTTCCCCTGCAGGTGCAAGAAGTTTCTGTAGGATTTGCTCTTGCATGTAGCATCCCACAGACTAATATTTTAATAGATGCAACGGTTGATTAGTTGATTTTTTTTCCGGTGTGGGGGGTAGGGAAGAGAGAAGGAAGTAGTGGAGAAAAGATACATAAACTGCAGGTTGGGGGGAAGGGATGTTCTTTCCCTCTCAGAGGCCCAGCTGTACAAACCATATGTGGTAATATAACAAACCACCTGGTCAAAGCATAAGAAAGTTAAAGAATGTAAGGGAGAAAGGCATGAGTTATTTCACTGGGGAGTAGTCTATTCTCAAAGAGAGAAGGGAGAATTGATTTTCATGACAGGAGATAAAGCTCAGCAGATAAAACTGGATACTACTTGATCTGCCAACAGAAAACACAAACAGCAACCTTGCTGAAAGAGGAAGGGAGAAGGCCCTGACAGCCACCATGGCCACTGAGATGCACAGAAGTATTACTTGCTTGATACGAACAGTCCCTGTTGCAGTTTCCACAGCGGGCCTCACGTTCAACAGCCGCTCTAAGTTGCATATAATGTAGTATGTATGTTTCTAAGAGAACTTCTTAACTGGAAAAGGAGGTTAACAGTTTGTGTTCACATATGAAAAAGAAAGAGCTGCTTTGAAAACATTTATAGGTCCTTCCTCTGTCCTTGAGCCACACCTAAATGCTTTACTTCTGAAAAGCTGCTATGAGCCCAGACCACCTGATGAAGATTTAACTGATTCGTTGATTCATAAATGATTTAACTGAAGGCAGAACTCTGCCAGCTAGAGATTCCCTACAAGCCCCTGTCCTTCATATATTCAGTTCTCAATCTAGTTTGGAAGTAGGCCTATCACAAATGTTATGAAACATCCCTCGGATTAATGCACCCATTCTGATGGCTTTTGAACAAAACATCAGAATCTAAGCAAGAGATCCCTAACTATAGAGAAGACTGGTTCGAATGGAATGAATGAGGAGAAGGAAGAAGATGAATGCTGCTGTTCCTCATTTGCCTGACCATGAGTCAGAACAGTTTATAGTGTCAGACTCCGGTAAGCTGTCAATTCAGTGGATGATGTTTTGTTAGCCACTCATCTTCCTAGCATTTTTTTTTACCTATCATAAAGTTGGGCAAAAGCAGGCACCTTTCCGGAAAAAAAAAACAACAAATACACTAGCCTCTGAGCCAGGTGAATATGCAAAGACAAAAACATTCTATCAAGCAAAAAAATGCCTCACTTTGTTCCAGTTTGAGACAGCTTGTCATCATCACAGGAAATAAAAAAAGTCCAGCTAATAAAGTCTGCATGAATCACATTCTCTTTGGAACTTCATGGAACTCTGTAAGCAAGAGTTCATTTCCATGTGCCTGCTGCATAGACAGCCAGTTGCACTGGTCTGTTCCACAAGCAGGGACCTGAGACCATCGTGCTTGTACTGAGATTCTTAGAAGCTGCCACTGGTTCTCAACTCATTTACAGTGTATTACCAGTTCTTATGGTTTGATTTTACATTTAGTGCAATGTGGTGTTCTTCATCAAAGTTCCGCTCCAGAGCCACATTTACACAACCGTAGCCTTCATAAGCATAAAAGTGTTTCTAACTCTTGAATTTGCAGAGAATACTTTGGATTTGTACTGTACAGGCTATAAACCTAAAAGACAGACATTCAAAAAGGCGCTATTAAAAAAATTAAATCACAATTTTTGACCTTCCTCTGGAGATGAAAAGCATCTGCCTATGACACAGTTTTCAAAATCAGCAGTGCTACAGCTAGAGTTAAAAGTTCCCCTATATGGGGGGCTAAGCAGCAGCAGTCATAGCCATGTAGTATTTTGTGTGTAGTGTTTTGTTCAGCCCAACAAACTAAATAAGAACTTCTTGGACTTTCATCTCTTATTAAATATTACTGGTATTTGTTGTCATCTTCCACAACGCCACAAAAACTTAAAATTTCAAAAATGAGCACAAGCTGACAATACATTAAAAAAAATTGTATTTAATTGAGTATGGTGCTTCACTTTGATTTTAACCTTTGGGTTCTTTTGAATTAAGTCATTTTCATGTAAAAGGAAATAAACTAAAAACTACTAAAATTGAATAAAGCTATTTGTTCCATTGTTTTTCTGGAAAACACTATCAATTCTTTCATTTAGAAAATTAATCAAAAATCAATTGAGTTCTGTGAACTGGATTGATTTTGATGATTTGGTATAGTTTACCCCAAAATAATTAGTCAAAAAATTCCCTGCTCTTCTCTAATTTCCAAATCACTGCCCCAGAAACTCCATGCTGCCTCTACTCAACTCACAAGGTGTTCTCATAGCATTCTGCTTTTAAGCAACAACTTAAGCAGGGTTCGAAATAACTCTTCAATTAGGAGGGACTGCATTTATATGGATCTCAGACATTCTGATTACAGACACGTGACTACCTAAAAATTATAGTTCAAAAACGTTCCACTGAGTGCTTGCATTTTCCCTTCAAGGTGTTAGAGTCAAGAAAATACAGAACACATGGGAAATCCAGAGAAGGAAAAAGCTGCCCAACTAAAAGACTCCATCTTTAACCATACTTTTCAGTTCTTTTTACTTCTCATCTTTCTCTCCACCAATACCATTGAACTGAAGCAAAGTCTATGCATCTTTGTTAAGCATCTGTAGTAAAGCTAGAGTCAAAATCCATCTTCACCTTTCTCCACACAGCTCTCCTTGACAGTCATTTGCTCTTACATGTATGGTGTGGATGGCATTTGTGAAGTACTGAGGGGAAGCATTTCACATCAGTTTCCTGTGAACAAGCAGCCATGGTGTTTCACTAGAAACACCAGAGAATTACCTCCTTTGGAGAAAAGCCATAGGCTTAAAGGTGTTGTGGAGCACAAAGTTATCTTCTCGCTTCTTTGAATGAATGATGGTTCTTTGATCTTTTTAGACAAGATGAGGCAGTCTTGGAAGATCTTGCCTGTAAACACACCATAGAAAAAGGAAGACCTTGTAGCCACCAAAACAGAAGAAAGCGTGATTATTTTCTTCCTTCATCCCCCACTCCTTGTCTAAATTTAATAGGTCAGTAAACAGCAAATCCCACTGAAGTAAGTCATTTACCACTAGCAGAAGACTTCTCCTCCACCTCCTAAATCTAAAAACTAATTTTTAAATCCACTATAAGGGAGGTGCCCTCAGCAGACTGTACCTGAGTCAACTGCACACATACATGTGCATGCATAGAAGCAATCTCTAGTAATCATGACGCATACATGATAATTACAATTTGTCCCAGTAAGTCCTTTTAAGGCTTTTTACAAGCACTCATCATGTAACCCTTAAAATGCTACTTTAGCGCATGTAAGATTTATTGTTCTCCTTATATAGGAAGTGAAAAAGAGTTGCTGAGTAGTTAAACAACCTGTCCAAGAACGCTAAGGATACAACAAATAAATGTAGGGTGCTTTGACTCATTGTGCCTGAAATCTAACTGCCAGGCATGATTCTCATGCTTGTTTCTCCAGGCAGCTTGCAGAATTCATTAACGTTTTCAGGAAACACATGATCTGAGTTGTCAAAAGGATTTTCCTGCCCAACTTGACTAGACAGACAAGAGGAAGGAGACTCTTCTTTTATGTGCTGATATCTCAGCCTCAATTTTCCTGTCCTAATGGTATTCTCAGAGTTCAAGAAGAAAGACAGACAGGTTGCTAAGCTTTCTGGAGCTTCAGCCTAGCAAAGAAGTATCCTCTTACAGCTTCAGGTGTTCAGTGATAAGTGGAAAGTCTCCCATTATCTACCTTTACCAAGTGTCAGGTGAGAGGGTCAGAGGTTATGTTTCAGTTTAAAAGCCTTGTCTTCACAGAAAATGAGAACAGTTAGGCAACATGTTCTACAAGTGACTGAGAGGAGGGTGAAGGGAGGTGCAGTAAAGGCTTCATAAAGTTCTTTTCAAATTAAGAGTTCCTGACAGAAATGCAACCATTATCATTGCATTGCTACCTACAGTGTGTCCAGCTCAGCCACTATTGCTCTGTAGTTATATCTTTTTTTTCTGGTATTATGTTTTTCTTACATTATTACTTTTTATTTCTCCATACAGTACAGTTTTTTCCAAGAAAAAATGTTTCAGACTCAAGTCTCAGCACTTTGGAATAAATGATCAGAAATGAGAAATACAGCATTCTATCCCACACAAAACCTACTGCTTCCAGCATGCACTCAGAGTAACTCTATTGACACAGCTTACTGCCAATAAATCCACAAAAGTGAAGTCTACAGTTCTGAGCAAAGAAAATCTAACGAAGTTAAACATACTGCATGTGTTCCTTATTCTAAGGAAAAGGGTGTTACGTGATTAATACTAGTCTGTTCTGAAAACGTAAGACTTGCAAGAACTCCATTATTTTCTACTTATGTTCCCATTAGATCTCTCTCAAGAGTCTATTACAAATTCCCCAAACTAAACACACGTGGCATAGACAGCTTTCACTTACCATACTCAAAAGAACAGATTAGGAAAGAAATTACCTCTTGAGAATGTGTGTTTCATACACCATAAGCCATGGTCACTGGAGGCAATCTGGGTTATAATAAACACTGCTGTCCTCTAGAAAGGAATTATGAGGACCTTCCCCGACTATGCCCACCACATCCATGAACTGTAAGAGAGTCACTCTTAGGCAACTCTTTCAATGGGAAGGAGAGAAGGAGCAAAGACTGAGCTAACTTCCTTTAATATCAGTAGGAATCACACCATGTGAAAGAGCTTCCTTATTTACAGCCATGGAGAGCTGAAGGAAGCCCTTCACCTTACTAGTTCTGGGACAGGTCTGTCAGCAAGCCTTGCCATCAAGCTCTTGTGTTGTTTAAATGTATGCTGCAAAGAACCTGGCTCCATCCCCCTGGTGACTTCTTCACAAGTATCAAAAGGCTTCTCTTCATTTTCCCCCAAAGCTGTCTCTTCCCCAGGCTGAACATGTCCAGTTTTTTTCTCATCTAATGACATTAAAAAAATGTTTTGCGAAACCAGTCTGAAGTTATTTTCATTGTTTCCTCCATTCTGTTTTATGTAAAAGCAACTGAAGAGACAAACCATCAATAGCACCACTTTCAGACTACCATAAGCCTCAGTATACCCTAGGTTACATGTGACAAGGGAGCAGCTGCCTGCAACAAAGAGCTGGATGAAATTATGCAGGTAGATGTCATGTATTGGGAGTACGTGAGCTCTTACAGACCTGCATCTCCAAGAAGACTGATAGTTGTGAGGAACTGTAATAAACACACACAGTATACATATACTTTTATATATTAAATATATATTAGTATTATATAAATGATGTCCAGACAGGCATGTTTTGTCATGCTTAACACAAGCACAAAAACCAGCAACTCCTAAATGTTATTTAAATCTTTCTAAAATCCCAAGCTTGTGACTTCATCCCTCTCTCCCTTTCAGTTCTCTAATTTTAAAAATGGGAATAACATCACTTGGACCCATCACAGGAATTTCCTGTATTAGAACTGGTGCACTGCTTTGAAGATGTGAGCTGCTATTCTGTGTACCTTAGTTCAAGGCATGGAGTGGACAGTGAGGTGTATCGTAATTGCAGACCTTCCTGAGTATTTTTGCACTACACACACAGCCACACAGTAATGATTAAGCATGCAAAATCCTGACCAGCGTGCACTGGATTCAATATAAAGCCTGGTAAGTCTCTTCACTGGCTCCAGAAAACTCCTCAGCACAGTTATTTCAAATAGAACTCCTTTCATGAAACTTCTCTCCCACTCACAGCTTCAGTGCATGTCCTGAAACTCCCAGCAGTATTTAAGCTGAGGCTGTAAGACAGACAAGTCTGCAATGACCAGAAGCACATATAGAGCATGCTGTGGATCCTTTCTTAAGGAGGTATGCTGGGCCAGGAGCAGCAAAGGCAGGAATCTGCAGCATGTCATGCAGAACCATCCTGTCCTTCAGCAAAACGTCCAGTGCCAATTTTGGAGCCCTCTCCTGAGCAAAGGACAGAACAAAACAGGGTGGTAAAGTCAGCTACAAATTTCTGCAAGAAACTGTGTAGCATTCTCTGGTATGCTTTTTGGGCAGAATAGACAAGCACTGCTACCATCTGTAATTGGATAGGTATGCCCCTATGGCAGTGCAACACCTATGGCAAATGCTGACCTTCTATAAAAGTTTTCCTGCCAATGAACTACTTTTATTCTCCACCCTTGAAGGCAGACAGTATGAGGCGCATGTTCTGCCTCTATGCACTTCTGAATTCTGGGCTGGGCTTCTGTATTCCTTTGTCTCATATCTATGATGTGAAAGAAAGGAGTATGTTTGCTACTCACTGTTGCAAAAATGAGAAAGCAAGAATGAAACAGTCATTCAGGACAACATGAAGGGTTGATTCTTAAGCCTATATTTTATGTACCAGTAGAGCCCGAGGCTAGTCTAAGCCCTCAGCACACCTTGTGGTGTTGTTAACACCTGATCAAAACATTTCAGGTTTCAAGCTGAAAGATCTTACATGCCTTCTTTGCGAGCAAACCACCACATAGCAAAAAACAGAGGTTGAGGCTCAGTTAACAAGTCCTCATTTATACTGTTCAATTCAGAAAAGAAGAAAAAAAAAAAAAGAAAGAAAAGAAAAAAGAAGAAACTACTGAAATTACTGTAGCACAGACAGATGGACAGGAAAGCTGGGAAACTGCTGCATTTGGTGATGTTATACGTTGAGCGCTGTTGTGGAACAGTTATGACTAAGTCCTTTCAGGTCACACAAAAGCTGCAAGAACTTCTTCTATAGTCTGTCAGAGGAGAGCAAGGAGGGAGAAGAGGTGCTCAGGTCATTTTAACCACTTCAATGTAGGCAGGCTCAGAGAGATTTACCCTCAGAGGCTTCTCTTGGGGGCCTCTGTCAAATATAGTGGGAGCAGTATCCACTCCGTACTCACAAGCAATTTGTTCACAAGTGATGGGATTATGTTTCTCAGACACTACAGATTCCAAGAGAAGGTAGTAGGGGGGAACAGCACTGGAGAGGGAATCTCTTGGAAGCAAACAGCGCCTCTGATGGCAGTACTGGGTCTCTTCAGGCTGTGTGATTGGGTTACCCTGATAAAGTTTCCACTGTAGACTCTTAGAATATGCAGAAAATCCAGCTTTGAAAGATGTTGCCAGAATAGGATTCTGAATAAGGCAGATAAGAGGTCTGATCTGGCATGACAAATCCTGCTTAGCAAGCCAAGGGTTAAGTCTATGAGCCAGAGGAAAAGGATCCTTGCTTCTGCTTCCTCCCAGAGCAGTAACCCACAAACTTCAAAGTGACAGTTGTGCAATTCTTTTTGCACTGCAACATGCTGGTGCAGAGCCATCACTGACACTGCCTCCTGCCCTTTCCAGCAAGGCCATTGCCACCTCATTTCCCACCTCCACGCTGCAGTGGAAGGAGATTGGAGAGAAAGGCATTTCCATTAGCAGAGGCGGGAAGAGTTATTAGATTCCCAAAGTGGTGTAGCTTCTAAAAACCTGCACACAGCAAGGGGTCTCCATACCACGCCTCTCCTCCGGATCAGAAACACAACTGTCATCAGTTTTGGCATTTACAGCTGAGGCTGTATTTGCCTTCTCCTTGCCATGAGTGCCCTCTCTCTACAATTCTTCCCAAACTCCCCCTAATCACTTTTTCACCTAGGGCTGGAAAGTAGGCCCTGCTGATTTCTTGTAGGCTTGAGTCCTCTCCTCAATCAGACTCCCACCATGATGCCCAAGGATGTCACACCAGGCCCCACAAGCTCCTCTCTCCTCCAAGGAGCTCCACAGCTAACCAGCTGCTCTCATAGGTTTCATTTGCTTTCCGGTGCCCATCTTGCTGTTTAGCAGTGACAAGGACCAGCTGTAATTGACAGCTGCAAGCTCTTTGGGTCAGAGACTGCACAGTTAGTGCAGTGAGTTGACAGTCTACTGGAAGCTTCTTAGAATACTGATTTCCAGTTAATCCTAATTTTTACAAATACTCTAAGAATGTCTTTCATTTATGTTACAGTCTCTCTTTCTACATTTCCCTTCTGCTCCACAAAAAGCTCTCTTCCTGCTTTACCACGCTTCTACCATGTTTCCTATTGATCCCCTATCATAATTACAGGGAAACTATGATTATAGCAGAGAAAGAAACTGTATGCATCCTCTTCTGTCCCACAGGAACACAAGTTTCTTCAAATTAAAATGCTACAAACCTTTAGGATCAAACACCTTTGTACCTGCACTCCTTTCCTCTGACTTGCTTTCAAAGTGAAGCAACTTATACATGTATGCACACATTCACACACCTTCTTTACAAAAATTCTCAATTCTAACCTCTTAGTGTGCTTCATCAATGGTAACTCATCACTTCACTTTGTTAGGTTGCTTGCTTAGTATGCCCCATCTCACTTTGGCCTTTCAGAAGTTCAAGAAACAGTATATCCTAATTATTTCAATTTTCTTCCACTAAAAATATTATCAATTCAGCAAAAACTGACATTGAGTTTGGATGACTGGCAAGTCACTCTGGTAGAATGTCTCCAGGCCCCTTAAAAATAAGGATTAAACTGCAGTTAACACTTTGACAGTGTTATCTATCAACCACCTCAAAACTGCCAGAAGACAGTTTAAAGATTCTCTACACCTTTCAGGTGTCTGTAGCTAAAACTAGAACCAAGATTACATACAGAGGAAGGCACAAAATGAAACTAAAATAAAATACTCCTATAGGCTAAAATATCAATATTGAATTGGAAATTTTCTATTTTAGTATAATATATTTACTACATTTTCAAAGACGCTCCAAGTTTTCAACACACCTCTCAGTACTTAGCTCAAAAAATGGCGTATTTTAAACTAGACTGGGTTTCCTGTCCACATGGTAATGTTTTTTAAATCAGTTGCAGTACCTCAAAACTTGATACCTTTGGCTACTGGGCAGACAGAGAAGCAGTGCAATGTACGCAGGTGACCAAAAGTAGCCAGGTTAAGAAGGAAAGTCTGTGACAGGACCACTGCTGAGCATCATCACTACAGCCCAACCTGGGGTGAGTGCCCTTTGCCCAGAGTACCTGTTTGCACTGTATAGAATAACTGTTTGCTAAGCTGTGTTTAGGTATCACTTTACATGTATGCAAAGAACAAAAGGCCATGGTGGCCTTCACATGGAGCTTCGAGGTAAACTATGTATATAGAATCAAGACAGACAGCTCTAGTTCGAATCATTGTTTCTACCAAATCAGAAAGTGTCTATAGCCAGCACACAAGAAGCTTAGAGTATCAGTGGAAACAAATTGCAAGATGAACTGCATGAATGAAATAAAACCTGTGGGAGAGGGCGTTGCACTAAATCTGGGAAGTTTCCTGTTGCAGTCTTAGATGCGGAGCACTGGCAGAATTCTCTTGAGCTTTATCTCCAGGCAGGGTTTATTGAGGGAGGAGGATGGCATTTAGGTGCTTCCAGTTAACACTGCTCCCTGTGGCATCGGCTCCATGCCACATGTCTCAGTGCGGCTCTGCAGATCACCCCTGCAGACAGTCCTGTCTGGTAGATGCCGTTTCTCCTTCTATTACAAGCCTCTCCTCTCAGTCCACACATTTATTCCTAGCAGACACCTGCAGTTGTCCTGTGGACCTACCAGGGAGTATTGGAAAAACACAATAATATAACAAAGTAATCACATTGCTTTTGCCTTCACATTTAGGATGGAGACTTGCTTTCATATTGCGACCACTCTGATGCCCTACAGAATTATTCCACGTGTGAACAATGACCAGACATATTAACAGGAGCTGCTCATTTCCTTTGCTGCAGGAAGATTTTCCATAGGAACCACATAATACTATTATATAATACAATATACAATATACTATTTAATAAGAAATGTGTCGGGAAATTTGTTAGTGAAATTCAGAGACAGCTCGCACAAAATTGGGTCCTCTTCCACACTTCTGGACAGCTTTGAAGCGGGGAACTGATAAAATCCCAGCACCCAAATCCACATAGAAAAAAGCAATCATGTAGGTTTTCTTGCTTGTGCTGCCAAACTTTGTGTTTCACCTCCAAAGAGCCCTCAAAAATGTGATTGATGTTTAAAGATTCAAATTATGATATATAAAAGCAGCACCCTGGAGCTTCCTGCTGACTACTGAGAGGTGTTTTAATACCTTGCTAAGGGACTAAGAAAGATGGATGTTTTCATTCCTTCTGTGAGATGTATACAGTATCCTAGAAACACCTAGAGGTGCCTGATCAAGGGCCTAATATACAATTGTTCGTCATTCTGTCAACCTAGAGCAGCAGTCACTCCTGCATAGACAGCTCTCCTGTGGAGAAACCCAAGTGGGAAGGAGAGGAGAAGGCTTTCTGCCCTAGAAACAGGAAAGGCATAGGGCTACGAGTTGGGAAAAGAAGGCAGAGATGGAATATCTACATGCCCCAGCTGTACCAGAGAAGCATAAGGACCATAATAATCAGATCTAATAGCAGACAGAGCCAGGAACCAAACCATTTCCCAGAAATTCAGAAAATCAAGTAGATTCCACTCAGCTCCTTGCCAGACTTCAGTCTGTCCAAAGGAGGAAAAAGCCTCACAGAAGCCATTGCAGTCTTATAGTATGTGCAGAGAAGGTTAGGAAGAGTAGACAGGGAGCACAGGCTTCACATCTCCTCGCTGAAACTCAGTTTAAGCAAGAAGCAGTTACCCAGAACACAAGAGCTGGATGCAGAGAATTTTCCATGTCTCTATGAAATCTGGTACCACCTAGCTCAGCAGCAAGTGCCAAAGCAGGTTTGAGGGCCTTTGATATATTTAAATTTGAACAGGAGCATCTCTTCATCTTCTCGTCAGGATTCAGGTATGCTACTGCAGAGCACGAGGAGAGGACAGCAACCTTGTGTGAAAGTGTCATCAGCTGCCTTTCATTACAAATAATAACTTACATGACATGTCTGCAAAAGGCCACAGGAGCAGAAAAAGCCACATGGAAGAGCAAAGGTCACCTATGACTGCAAATCTGAGACATGACTAGAAATTCATCCCATAAACAACGGCCTAGTGGGAGCACCAAAACAAGAAGAAAGTGCAACAAGACAGGCAGGACAAAGAAGAATGCTTCTTCTACACAAATCAGACTACTGAAGATTTCCCAGGTGTTAACCCTGACAGTACACATTCTTAAGGAAGTGAATAAATTGTAAGTGTAGAATCAATTCAGAATTTTTCCTCTAGAACATAGTTTTCACTCCTTATCTGGTCTGAATTAGAGGCCTGTGAACAGCCAGGGAAGACAGCGAGTTCCTTAACTGCAGTGCCATTATGCAAATCAGCATCAAACAAACTTTGCATGCACACACAACTTTTAGCACTTACTTAGCACTTTACAACCATTAATCTCAAGCTGTTCTTCAATAAGAGATACAAAAGGTTTTATCTGTTTGCACAGGGAAAAAAACCTACAGGACTTGGCTAGAATTATACAGAAAGTCAACGGTGTAGGCAGAAACTGAATGCAAGTCTCTGCATTACCAGTCGGGATCGTGCCATTTCCTCTGTATAGCAGCCAAAGTGTATGTTTAATAAACAGGTTGTCTCAGGTTGTTGCAAGACCTGGGTGAACTGGCACACAAATTTCCCCCTAGGGTTGACATGAAGGAGCAAACGTTGCAAAAAAACAAAATAAAGCTCGGGTTATTTAACCAGTAATCATAATTCTGCCTTGCATTTCTGGGTCTCTTACTTTGAAATTCTCAAGGCCTTTCTTGCAACACTGCTAAGTACTATATGACTGCCAGAGCCCTTGAAACATAAGAATGGCCACACCAGGTCAGAGCAAAGGTCCACCAAACCCAAGATCCTGTCTCAAACTTCAGCCAATAAGGAATCCCTAAGGAAGTGCACAAAATATGGACAGGATAGAGTAATACTCTACAGAAAATACAGTTGACACAGTCTCTCAACCTCCAGCAAAATGTGATTCAGATATCTGGTATTCAATAGCTCTTGAAGGCTTTTCCGTCTGTGAAGCTGACACTTTTTGGACCCACGTTCACTGTAACACCCCATACATCCCCTTGCAAAGAGCTCCACAGCTTTATTTAATATTTTGTGAAAAGCATCCCTTTTAGTGCATCTTTTACCAGCTTCTTTTGACCTCATTTCATGTGCTAACTTCCAACTTCAAGAGAAATTGAACATTCATCCCATTTGCCTCTTCAGTGATGCTTCTTTCACATAATCCTCAGAAATCTTCGAACAGACTGAAAAACCCAAATTAATTTAATAGCTCCTGATAGAGAAGTTGTTCCTTTTCATCGTCCTTGTTTTCTTCTAAGCACACCTTTGAGGTTTTTTATCCTTTTCAATGCGAGGAGACCAAACTGCTCACACTATTTAACACTCAGCAAAACTTGGATTCATACAATGTCATAACAATGATATTTTCGTTCTTGTAAATAATAACTCCTAATACTCAGACCATCTTCCCTTACTTCTTCCTTTTTTTCTTATTACTTTATTATTTTCCCCAGCCATTGAGCACAAAGCTCATACATTGACAAAACTATCTATTATAACTCCAAAACCTTTCATTTCAGTGTCAGTAACTAGTTCTGTCTCCATTGCTATGTATGTTAATTTGAGATTGTTTTTCCCCACTTGCATTAATTTACATTTATCTAAACTGAACATGATCAGCCATTTTAATTAGCCCAATTTTTCAGGTTCTCATGGTCCTTCCTCAATACTTTGTAGCGACCTTATGTTTTTCCAACCTGGAATATAATTATTATAATTAGTATATATCACATATTACTATAGATACAATATAATTAGCAATTAGCTGCTAAGTTTTCTGCCTCTCTGTCCACTTTACTTCCCAGACCATTTGCAAATACAAGGCAGCACAGGCCCACTTGCTGACACAGCTGGGCATCCACAGGTGACATGAGAGAAATGACCAGTTGTTCCTAGCCTGTGTTTCCAGCTTTTTAACCAACTACTGTAGTACCAGAGGAATCTCCAGGGCAGTTTAATTTCTTTAGAAGCTTCTAGAAAAGAACGTTATCAAAGGCATTTGGAAACCAGGCTGAGCATTAAGTTGTCTGCAGAGTACAAACAGCTACTGTTGGAAGGGAGCTGCGGTCCCTGGATGCAGGCACCATTTCCTCACCTCCCAACCCTCCCAGTAGGAAAAGGAGAAGCATACCTCATTCTCCCCCGGTTCTCCTTTCCTCCTCTTACTACTACTCCCTTCCCCATAACCAGACTAGAACTGGCGTTGGCCTCTTACCCTTGGAGAGAGAGGCAGACGAAGAGTTACCTTTACCACCAGGTAGCACCAAGTCTCTGCGGAGCGCAGGCACCACTGCAGCCAGAGCAGTGATACCCTTATTGCTATTTGAATGTGCTGCCAGCTTAAATCACAAAAACAAATGTCTCACACAAGCACTGTAAAGCTACAATTTTATTACGGAGTAACTTTCATCACTCTTCAAACAATTTCCAGCTAAACAAAGGTCTAACAACCCTAACAGCATCTTGGAACAAATAAGGATTTTCATGCAATTTTATAAGCATGGGTCTGGTATCAGTCATGACAATCAAGTTCACTGTAGTATTATGTTCATAAATATGTAAAAGGAAACAGTGAGCAAAATTCCAAAAAGGCCTGTCAGAAAACAAAACCATTCCATAGCTTATAGGTAAATGGCACTTCTTAGCTGCACTTTTGGCTTCTCTCTGTATGTCCAAGCTTATCCCCCGGGACGTCCTCTCAAGTGTGACATTCCATCAATTGCCCACTCTGGGATCAGGTTCTAGTCTACACACAAACTCTTGCATATTGATTCACTCTTACCAACTTGATGCTTATCCCCTATCCTTGAGAAACCATGACAGAAGTAAGTACAGAAAACAATGACAACCTTCCCAAAATAAAACGTGATTTTATCTTAACAGTAGGACTGAGGCAGAATTCTAAAGGCTTTGAAATAAGATCTATATGTACCTACTCAAGCTGAATTCCAGCACTGTGAGATGGTGCAGTAGCAAGTATATCTGTGTATCAGCCAGCTCTCTGCTAGTAAGTACCTCAGGGAGCACCATATGATCTGGGGCAAGTTCTATCTTTTGTTAAACCAGAACCAGTTCAGCCTGATCCAAGTGAAGACTTCCACCTGTTACCACGTAGCACACCACTTACAGTGTTCATTTACTGTATGCTCTCAGCCTTGGTTTGCCCCTGTGATTTTGTTTCTTTTTGAAAATCAAAAGCCCGTTATTAAACTGAAGTGAGAATTACACGATCAGCATTCAGCAAATAACTAGAGAGAACACACAGCGTCCAAAACATTGTAGAATAGCTCCAAGTCTCCCAGTAGGAAGATGAAATTTTCTGAATAGCACCATCCTGAAATGGCTCAGAGAAGCTAAGCGGCTATAACAAACTTCTGCACAGGCAGCAGGGATCTTTCTTCAGCTGCTATCTTAATGCTGCTCTTTACCAACTCGACGTACGGAGCTACCCAGGGTGAGCACAGCTTATCTGGCAGATACGGTCTCGCAGGTATCCCAGACTGGGAAGTAAATACCGTGTGTGGTTATAGGGCACAGAGCATCATTTGAAAGCAGAGAGAATTAATGGTGCAGTTGGTATTAACATATGGACGAAACATTGCTTTAAAAGTTCAAACAGCAACTGTCAGCTGAACAAAGTTGGCACAAGGGTGGCAAATGGGTTTTGCAATTGTGCTATTTTTACTACGTAATACTGATAGTGTATAAAAGAACAAATGTTGTGTATATGTTCAATGCCAAACCTAAACCGTTGCTAACAGTGTTGTTATGATATGATTAAAATGTCACCATCATTACTTGCTGAAAAGGATTTTATTTTTCCCTCCAAGCAAGTGTTTTCATTACTGGAGTTTTACCAGACATGTTTGTGAGAAAGAAAGGTGAAGGAATAACCCAACTCAAATATTTAAAAGCATTTAACCGTTCTGGCTCATTGACAACTGTACTCTCTCCCTGTGATTTTTAAGAGCTGCTGATGCCTCATGGAAAAAACTTTGAAAAACAGTATTGAAAAACAATTTTGCCAATGTGTCATATTTTCTGTTTTATCCCTTCCCTTGCTTCTCACCAGTAAATGAATCTACGTGAAAACAGAACCTTGATTCTTTAGGTAGACAAAATTTGGATCTGAGCTCTGCCAAAGCATGTGGGTGTTTGGATCCTGTCCATTAAAGACATTTTACTTCAGATCCAGGTTCAATCTTGGAAGCTCATAAGAAGTGCTGAGCTCCAGGATTTTGTTCAGATCCATCCCCGTTACTAAGAAGTCATCTTGCTGCCCGTCCTGCGTGTTAAGCTATAGACTTCTGCTAAGGATCTCATAGATGGCAGCTAATGTCAACATTTGCTCACACATTCTAAGCACAGGGTGTTGCTGAATATCCTACAGGGTGGGAAGATTCTGAGAAGTTAAAGGGAAAGGTAGCTAGGCTGTCTTGAAATAACAGAAACTTGATTTATCTCTCATACTGGCACAACATTTTGGACTTCAGTGAATTCACACTGACTGAGTACAAACAAAACCCATAGTCTGTATGAAGCCAAAGGGTTTTTTTCCACATTCGATGCCTTGAAACAACACATTCCACTCCAGCCAAAGAAGCTCCTGCTCTCTCATATGCACAAGAAAACAGAGCTTCACCCCAAATCTCCCACTGCAAATTACTACAAGTGGAGAGGGCAAACGAATCAACCTTCCTTGGTTCAAAAAGATGCCAAGCCAGACATAATCATGAGGAAAAAAAAAAAAAAAGAAAAAAAAAGGAATAATAAAAGAGTTTCAGCAAAGTCTTGGCTGCTGATTTAGCTGCAATGGGCAGAGCAGTGGAAATACTGGGTAGTACCTTCCTTGCGAACATGCAGGACAAACTTCTCACACGACCTTGCTCCTCTTTTATCAATACTTCCATTACCTTCCCTGACATCTACCCCAAGGATGCTGAGGCAAAGCAAGAGAAGACGACCAGCACACAGACAGCCTGTCTGTTCAAGTACAGCTTTTCATCAGCGGATTTGCCAATGGCTGGGGTAGCTGAGGAAGACTGACAGATTCATAAGAGACCAAAGTTTATGTTTCACTGTTGCCAAGCCACAAGACAAAAACACAAATCTAACAGAGCACTGAAAAACTACAAGTTTGTGAGGGGTGAGCTGACACCTACCAACTGCACTGAGAGAAAGAAGAAAGCTGCAGTAGTACAAAAAGCAACCTCCAGATTTCCAAAGTGCCACCTATCTGATCCTCTCATATGGTGCAGTATCTCAGGAGAAGACAACCTGGCATACAGACTTCAGAGGCTCTTCAGTCTAAGCTGAGAGAGAGAGAACTCACTCCCAGAACACCACAGTGCTTTCTGCTGAAGAAGCGGAGACGAGCAGTAATTGCTAGATGAAATGGAAAAAAATAACCAGCAACAATTCCAGGCCCAGATCTCCTCTGTCTTGCACTTCATGTGGTCATTTACATCTGGGCAAAGTGAACATGAAACACTTCCAAACCACAGCAGCAGTAATTCACACTCGCTTCCATTGCATAAAGCATGAGATCGGAGAGTCAGGCCTCCCTTACAAGCAAAACGTCCCCAACAATGAACGCTGAGTAAAATATAGGATGCATAATTCCATTTGTTTTGGAAGACAGTCAATTTAGAAAGGTTACCACTCGACAGCAGCCAAAATCTGCTTCTGAACTCCCAACATTCTCAAGCCATAGCCTTGTCAATAGCATACAGGGTGCACAAGATTATGACCAGCTCAGGCCGTTAGTTTCCTTTCTGGGCAGGAATCCCAGCATAACAGATACTTATGCATATTCTGTCCTCATTTTATCTAATTACAAATATCTCTCTAGGGATGGGGAGGGGAGAAGAGGTTTGATCACACGATTTTAGGTCATTTATGCAAGGGATTGCTGGGACATGCATTGATCCAAAGAGTGCTGTAATATTGTAAAAGTTCCCAGAGCCCTCCCTCATAAAATAAATAAAGATTAAAAAAATTCTATTTATAAGTTTTTGAAAGTAATCGATAGGAAAGAGTTGAATCACATCCTTCTGTAAATTAGTAAATTAGTAAGAAGAATATGGAAGTGCTTAAAATGCCAAGACACTGACTAACAAACAATATCGTGTTTTCCTAAACACCATCTGTAAACATATTCTTTCTTTTCTATACTATATACAAGTACAAAAATGTAAATATATTTTGCATAGATACCTTTTTCTCCAAATAAGATCAATAATATCAGGAAAGAAATTGTACAAAGTAGTTTAAGACAAAATGACTTCATGTTGTTAATCCGGATTTTTACATAGTGGTTGCAACTCTGATGAAAGAAGCAGCGTGGTTTTACATTGCTGAACTCTTAAAAGCCACATCTAGGCACAAAACTAATTAAGTGAACTATCTTAATATTAAGCATAATTGCCCCTGCTTGCCCTAAATCAACACAGCTTCAGACTTCTGCAGTCCAAAGAATAGGTACAAAATAGTACACTTCCCATCACCATCACAGAGTGCTCCAAACCTGTTTCCGAGTGCTTCAAACCTGCTCTGTAAGTGTGAGAGTAACAAAGCAGAACTTGGAGAATTTCTTTAAGACAAAAATGCAGAACTTTGTTTGGAACTGTTTTGGAAAGACTGGAGAAGTTATTGGCTGAATAATTACCCTGGAAAAGGACAGGAGAATTAAGCAGACACACTTCAGGAACAGAAAACCATAGTAATACAAGAAAAAAGTGGATCTTAAAGGTCAGATGTAGAGTGATAAAAGGAGAAATGCCAAAGTCAAGAGCTGGAACTTGAGAAAGCTATTAAGAAACACTAATATTCTCAGATATCAAAACACAAGTGATTAAAGAAATTTCAGCTGTTTTGCAGTGAGAATGTACACAGATAAAGCATAATGTAGGAACAGGCCAAGAGCTAAGGAAAAACTGTGCCTGAGGATGCCTGAGGTGGAATCCACAGTTGTGCAGTGAAGGCACAAATACTGAATCACATCTGCTTGAGAACTGCCATGTGAAATCATACATCTATTAGCAAGTTCTTTAAGCAGATACTGCAAATCATGATTAGTACTATGTTGCTGAAGTATGGAAAGCAAAATAAAATATTTTTGCTCTAAAACTTTGCAAATTATTGCAGTAAGGCTAACTGAACCTGAGTTTATTCACATCAATTTTTTTTAAGTGCAAAATGAAAAACAAGAAGCATGAAAGATTACCAAAAATAGGAAGACAAAGATAAGTACAAGAATGATGATATACACCTGAAGAACTAGAGAAAGAGAAGTGGACAGAGTTTATGTCCTACCAAAGACAGTAACTGGCTGAAGGAAAGTTACTTACAGAGTTGCACAAAAAAAAACCTGGTCTGCAGGCTGATCTTTTTCAGCATTTCTGCTAATGACCTTGGCACAAGAAGCATGTGTGCTGATGACCCAAGCTGGAGGGCCATTGAGGAAGTTAAGAATATCAGGCAAGAATAAGGCGGAAGGAATATAGTAAAAAAAAAATCAGCAGACACCATGGAGATCATCTCCTCAACAACGACAGCTGAAAGAGGACAGAAGAAACATAAAAAAATCACAGGCTGACATTACATCTGTCACAGGATGACTGTGAACAACCAGCATGAAACAATAACAAATACAGAATCAAAGCGTTGCCATGAGAGGTAAAATTAAAGTTATTGTAGAGGCCAAAAGCTCATCTGGAAGAAACACTGAGTACAGTTCTGTCTATTCATATTCAAGAAAGGTAAGTGGAAGTAATCCAAGCTGAGAGAAGGTAAAGGCAATAAATACTTAGGTGATTAAAGGGAAGTAAAAGATAGCATAGATAGTTTATTTCATCAGAACAACGATGAGAGGACTCACAACAGTGTCACAGAAATTCCCGATAGTGGAGAGGAAGACGTGAACCGAGTAACACTATTTAGACTAACAACTCCATTCTGGCACCAGAACAAATGGGTATAAACTGGTCACAAGTAGGGCTAGGCTAGGGATTAAAATGCTATTTCCAGCCACCAGAGAAGTGGGTTCTGGAACATTCCCAAGAGGAGTAATGGGAACAAACAGTCCAACTGGGGATTTAAGACAAGGACTTTTCAGTTTATGAAGGGGATTATCTGACATGGTACCAGGGGACTGGACGTAAGACCTAGGAACCCTCTCTTAAACCTTCCCTTCTCTTAATTGAGCCTCTCTGGCCAATTTGGCCTTTGTCTTCTTGTCTCGAAGTGCCCACATAGGAACCAATTAGTGCCAAATCAGATGGCAGCTTTCACGATATACGAGGACTGCTCTGAAAGTTATGCCTCTTATTTTATTATGTTAGCTTACGACATCAGAGGTGGATGTTGGTGGTATGACAGTAGAGGTTGAACCTTCTCTCCAATATTCCATTACATTTGGTTGCCATATCACAGACAACAGCAGAGGGGCAGTCTGTCAAAACAGTGTCTGACATGAAAGTGCATACGAAGCAAGGATGTGTCACTGAATTTATCCATGTGGAAAAAAATTGCACCCATTGACATTCATTGACATTTGCTGAACTTTTATGGAGACCAAACAGTGGGTATGAGTATAGTGAGGTGGTGGGTTTCAGCAGTGGCAACAGTGATGTGAAAGACAAGCCCTGTAGAAGACAGCCATACACAGCTGTCACAATGTGAAATAAAGAACATTTCACCATCAGCTCAGCTGTGCGAATTGGCTAATGGTGGTGACTGTGTTGAAAAACAGTGTTTTGTACCTATAAATTCACTCTACCAAACGATGTTATTGTGCTCTTTGTAGTCACTGTAGTTTCCATGGAAATAAATATGATGCATTACTTTCAGAACAACCTACATAGATATCTATCCACTAACCAGGATCACCCATGCACTCAAGGCAAGATATTAAATACAGAATCTTTTTAATAGTGTTTTAATACACACTGTAGTCCAATTCAAGTTTTGATGGTAGTACAGCATGCATGAAAATCATGTCCAAGCTACTGCTGTGGTCCCTTAAGCATTTGCCAAGAGCTCACCAGTGCCAGTGCCAAGCCACTCTTCCAGCTGCAGAGAGGAGTGCAGAATTCCCTCTGGAGGAAACCTGCATCAGAACTCATCAGTGAGTGCCTCCTGGACATCAGCTTGCAGGAACCTGCCACTCTCCTGTCCCATCTGCTAGCCAACTGACCAAAGGAGAGCTCTAAACTATGGGTGATTCCTGCAGCCCAACACTGGAACTACTGGTCAGCTTAATGAGTCCTTTCTGACAAGCAAAACCAAAACCCAAGGGTAGCAAAATGTCAGAAAGCAAAAGAAATATCCAGGTTTACCAGAATCCCCCCAGACTAAGATTGAAATTTTCATGAAGCCTTTGTATCAGTTTAAAGATGTAACACTCAGCATTTGAGCTGGCCCCTCTTGGAAAAAGTAGTATTTATAAAGACAACAGCAAAAGGTCAAAGTCCTGCAGTCCTGAAAACAGATGCATCGGCAGGAAAACTCTGACAGGTCCTAATTGATAACCACGCTTGAGGGAAGCTGCCAGAGGAAAACTGCTGCAGCAAAGGCTACGGGGAGCTAGTGCTCCAAAACCCTGCTGTGGCAGAACAGCACATGTGGCTGCTGGAGCAGGAGATGGACATGGTTAATTGACTGGTAAAGTTTAGCAGAGATGGAATTAATGCAAAGAGCTCAGAGCCCAGGCGTGCAATTCTGTTACCAAGGGAAGGAACCATTCGGCTGGAATTTCAATCCATTTTCAGGTCAGAGACTTTCCCAAAGGCAGAGCACTCACCCCGCATCTGTTCCTCTTCTTCCCCTCCAAAGGGTGCAGGGAGGAGAAGGTTGCTGGTGACAGCAGCCTGAGAAACGGGCTGCTTTGTAAGGGCCAGCCAGGCCTCAACTTCGTGGGCTGTGTGTATGCAGCAGTGCAGAATTCAGAAGACATTCTCAGGAGAGCCAGCCTCTGATAGCCCTTGGGTTTTGTGGCTAGTTAGGGAAACAAAACTAGAAAGCTGGTAATAGAGGAGAAGGGAATTTTTTTTCAGTTCGGTTCAGCAAAATGAACACCTGAACCAAATACATTTGCAATCTAATCAGATAAGGAGTTAGTTACTGTGGAATCACAGCAACAACATGGGAAAAATATACCCAAACAATTACTTGGTTAAATTGAAGTGTACTGCAGAGGAAGATACGAAGGACATAAACACAAACCACAGTCCAGATGACATATGTGATCTGGTGCTGCCCCACCAATTTTGTCATAAGCATCACCCAGCATCACATTCCTCTCAGCTAGAGTCTCAGAGACACTTTCCTCAGTAAGAGGACTAGATTTGGGAACTTCTCAACTTCTTTTACCAACACACTCTACAAATACACACAGTTACAAGTAGCCCTGTAAAATAAACTGAGTCACTGTTCTCACATCAGTATCTGTAGATTCAATGCACGAGTTACACAAGTTATACTGAGCAGGCTATCTGGTGGGCAGCATGGATATTTTTAAATTCAGGGAGGAAATATTTTTAACTACTTACCACTTAGTGTAATTCATTTAATTTTGATGGTAAAATTTTTGCACCCCATCAGCTCTAAGCACTGTCATTAAATGGTGTTTCATGGCATTCTTCAGTTAATTCTTCCTAACAGAAACAGGCAGACAGTCTTACTTTACTTCCCGACTATTCCTGATATCAGCTGGACCGAGGACCTGCTTGCTAACCAGGAAGGATTTCCTTTCACTTCATTCATATCATTCATATATTGCCAAACACTCCACGCTCAAAGCAAAGAAATAGGACTTCTTGTCTTCCAAGTATCAGCAGCTGATGGTGCAACAATAACCAAGTCATTTAGCCATGTCATTCCTTCCATAAGAAGGACTGAGAAAAGAAAATCCACAAAAGGGATTGTGATGTACTAAACCTTGAGTATGAGTATAAAGTGTTTTCCTGCTCTAGAATGAAATTGCCACATTCTTAAGATCGCAAATAACGTTTTTTCTAATTCATAGAATCACAGAATCATTACGGTTGAAAAAGACCACTAAGGTCATCTAGTCCAACTATGGATCCATCTCCACCATGCCTGCTAACCACATCTCAGTGCTACACTTACACATTTCTCAACACCCCCAGGGAAGGTGACTCCACCACCTCCCTGGGCAGCCTGTGCCAGAGCGTGAGCGCTCTTTCTGAGAAGTTTTTCCAAATATCCAACCTGAACCCCCCGCTGCATCTTGAAGCCATTTCCTCTAGTCCAGTTGCTGTTACCTGGGAGAAGAGGCCAACGCCCACAACGCTACAACCTCCTTTCTGGTCACTGTACTCTATAAGATTAAGGTCTCCCCTGAGTTTCCTCCTCTAACGATCCCTGAGGGAACTCCTCAGCACCTTCTCATAAGAAAATTATAGGTGGGAGAAGTTTTGTCCGCCTGCTTTATGATCAGTCTGAAGAAATCTCAATTGGCAGAACTATTCATAGTCAGCAAAAAAAGTCTTTTGCTGGTAAATGAGGAATCTCCTTTTGACCTATATTCATGCACTGGAAGTTAACTATATTTTAGCAACAGGTCATTACATTAGCATGTACTTTACTGAGAGTCATACCTGACTGTGAGAATAAGCTCACAACTCCGACCATGAAAACCAATGAAGGTTTAATTCAGCGAGTTCTCATCTGCCACACTGCCACAAAGGAACAAAGCTGCCACTCAAAGCTGTGAGGCACAGCTCTGGAAGGAGCCTTGCTCCAGGACAGCACCAAAATGCATCACCTCTAACTCCCCACCCTCCTCCAAACACCACAGTTGGTCACAGAGAGCCATCCTCCCAGTTCAGAAGCCATTAAAACACTCCGACTCACTCTATATGAGGGACCTGAAACAAACAGTTCGTTTTGGGAAATGGCTCAGGAAGAACACGTGAGGAAGCAGAGCAACAAACAACACCTAAGGTGGATATAAATCCAGATAAAATATTAAAATCATTAAAGGGTTGCTGCTCCCTGAAGGTTGGAAAAAACGAAGAGAGTTAATTAAAAGCAATCTCCACACAGTGCTGAGCTAGTCTGCCCTGATAAATCAACAGCTAGGACTCTGCTGTAGAGGTCAATGGGGGAAAGAGTTGAGAGGCAGGGGAGAGGAAAGCTAAGGAGAGATAGAACATTTAGCTGAGCTTATCAACAACAATGAATCACAGCTGGTGATGTGAAACTGAGAAGGCTTTCCACATATTTCCCCATCAACATTTTTTGTTAGATTTCGACCTCATGAATGCCTGTTTGCTATCAGCATAAGACCGGCTAACTGCTGAAGCTCCTGTCCATTTGCATCAGTGGAAGAGAACAGAAAGAGGGGAGAAATTTTTGGGGCCCCTCTGTACCTGAAGGAGTGTTAACATCACATTCACCCACATTCACCACCAGTTCAATCACTGGGGACTTTGTAACCACAGTTGACAGAGGATGTGTCCCTTTTTGGAGAAGCACTTCTGAAAGGTAATGTCTAGGCATCAGTTAGGTTTCAGGAAGCAGTAGAAGTGCTGCAATTCACCCATGCCTGTGGAAAAAGAGCTCACCACAGAGTCTTCCCATCACCAGCACTCACCCAGCACGTCTCTCCTGGCTGCTAACTTGCATTAGGCCAGCTATGAAAAGTGCTGATCTCAGAGTCATGATCCCAATCTGTTCCATATCTTACACCAACAGGTATATGTTAATGAACTGAAAGCTGCAAGCAGAAAGAACCTGTAGAAAACATAGAAACCTACAATCTTCCAAACCCTTCTTTAAAAAAAAAAAACGTCACCAGGGTAAGCTTGTATATAGATCTAAGTGGGCTCTGATATGATTCTGATATATTTCTGATTCTGATATTACAAAACTCATCGAACAGTAACTTCAAGTATGATGCAGCTTTTATGCATGGTCAAGACCAAAGAAGATTAGCAGTAAAACATCTTTCTGAACCTCCATTTCCATCATTCCTATCTGGAATACAGTTCCATTCATGTCAATTTTCCCCCCCATCTCCAACTAATCACATGTTGGGCTGTGGAGCCATCAGGCTACAAACACTACAAATTGCAAAATTGCTAGAACCAGATCAAAAATTTCACAGCTGTATGACACAATGTACTGAACTGATGCTCACTTACTCTTCCAAAACATAAAAAACGCTCAAAATACTTTGAAGAGGTAATTTTATTCCAATAGGCATAATCCATCTTCCTGTGGCTAGCATGAAGCCAACTCCAAGCAGAAAAGCAGCATAAGCACTGTGCTTTGTGTTTTGGCAGGAGTAGCATGCCCGCATCTGATCAGATCACATCAGCGGTGCCAGCTGATGCGGTAGGGCAGGCTGGCATTAACCAGCTCGGGACACAGCCTTATTTCTCTGCTTTGCACCTGATTTTCTTTGCACAGTCTGACAGATTTAGATTTTGAAGCCCTACAGAGAAGAAACCATTAAGCCACATGTTTGTAGAGAATTCAGTCTTAACCAAAGAAATCAGGAACCCCAACCAGAGCACTCTTTATAACATGTAAAGAGCCAAAATGATGAGGGGTCTGGCAAGAAACAAGGGGGAGGAAACTAAATTATGTGGAGCTCCTTTCTTTCACGTATTTAGATTTAATACGTACATTACATCATTACAGTTGGCATTATATACTGATTTATTCATATTAACAGAAAGCAAGGACGGTGTTATCAGATGTCAAAGCCTGATACGGTGCACTGTGTTGCATGAATGGAGAGGTGATCCTCAGCCAGGCTGGCTCCATTCTGCCTTAGGGGACGGAGACCCTAAGTGTCACTTCCAGCCTTCCTCCCCAGCAGAACAACACTGATAGAGTCAGCGTCCCCATCAGCATCTGAGCGGGGGACTCTCTCCCAGCTACAGCTCAGCAGAACGCCAAATTAATGACTCAGGGCTTGGCAAGCACACGCATGCTGATCACAGCCACCCCAGTGCACACTCATCGACACCCGTCCCTGCCCCGCTCACACTGCTCAGGTGGCTCCCAGCAGAGCCTCCCTCGAGAGCACTGGGTTGCCAGCAAAACCTTCCATGTGGCTGCAGCTCGAACCGCACCCAGCCGGGCAGGTAACTGAAAGCTGAGCTGTGTGCTGACACAGCCTCACTGGTCCCATGCTGGAGGAGATGGGGGCGAGAGGGATATTGGCCAGCAGCCGCCGAGACACCGCATTATTCTTCTCTGAAACATCTGCTGGGAATCTGTGGTTAAAATACGCTCTGCTGGGAAATAAACCATCCATAACAATGGGGGAAAAAAAATACAGGAGGCTCGTACTTCTAATAGTTTAGGTCATTAAAGATAAATAAGAATTCAGGATTGAAGCAGTTACTTAGGCTATTTGTTGCATGTAACTTGGTTTAGACAGTAAAAACGCAGCAGAGAGTTTCCTTATTTCTTTTGAAAGAAAAATCACTTTCTGCATTTCACATACTGGTCCAGTATATTAGGGCTTCTTCCACAAGCTGCACAGAAGTTTTTAAAGAGAAGAAAGAAGCACTTCCCCTCAAAAAAAGTTAAAATGGGCATTTTTATAGCTATGCTGTCTCCTAGATACAGCACTTTAAAACTGATCACCTTGAAAGAAACAAACCAAAGATAAAACTGGGACCTGCATGAAAGAAGTAATCCGTAAACCTCGGTCTGTGCCCAAGGCAAAAGCCAGCAGCATCATGCACCCCAATGCAGCCCCAGTCTGGGCTGGAAACGGCACTGCCTCTGCCTGGGGCAAAGTGCCACTTGAGCCTGGGGATCCCCAGGTCAGAGCTCTGTTCGGCCAAGGGAAAGAGCGCCAGCCCCCAGAGCGCATTCATCCTACTCTGACAAGTCCTCAGGGATGCACAGTATAGGAATTGTTCTTACTCAAGGCAACATCACTCAGACAGCACAAAGATGAGCCCAGAATGAATTCATACATTGTAAAATTGAGTTACCAAGAAACTCAGCTTCAATCTGAAAGAAAAAGCAGGGTGAGAAAACACCAGTCTCAGCACATGGTAATTCTAAGAATCTGGAATGTCTCTTTTCTAGACAGCAGAGGCACAGCCAACGAGATAGACAAAGCGCCTCCAGGAAGCCATTCTTCCAGTTGAAGGAAAGCAGAGGCAGAAGTGTATTTCCACAAGGCTACACATCGGGTGCGCCCCATTACCTTCCCTGGAGTCCGCCAGCACTTGAGGACAGACCCCGTTTCACCTCCTGGGCTGCCCCCCTGCACCGCCTGGCACACTGTTCCCATTCACCCACTGGGGACTCAACCTACTGGACGCTGTGAACCCAGACCTCAGGACATATAGTTCAGTATTACCATCAAGAAACACCCATCTTCGGAACTTTGTAGCTCATTCCGGATAGCTCAGTATTGCTTTCACACACCACATATTTTTTAAATCTGTTTTTTTTTTTTTCAGTGAGAGTTTTATGTCACAAGCTCTGTCCATTCTCACCAGCGGAACAAATTTACAAAAGCATTACAACAGCTATTCACACACAAGTTACTCATGCGGCCAGACAAACACTGTAACTTGTAACACATTTATCTGGCTCTCCTCATTCAGAGCAGCACATCTTCAGATCTTCAGGATTTGGCTTCTCTCCTCCCCTTCTTGCCCCCTACAACTTTGTTCTTATGCTCATGTTTCCCTGCATAAATACAAAAACATTCATCCATCATTTTCGCTGAAGGGTGGTGCTGGGATACAGAATAGAGAGTGTTCATGTGGGCAGCAGTATTGGCTTGAAATGTGTCATGCTGGGGCTCATTTATGTTTTTAAGAGACTTCAGAGCCACATTGTAGAGATTTTGGTACATGATTTAATGCATCTAACAACCGTGTTCTGTCAAGCAGAAGAGCACTCCCTTCTGCAAAGCCATATTAAAATCACCTTCACATCACTTGCAAATGCTGAACTGGCAACCTAACTGTCCATCTATCTTGTTGCTTCCACCTGCTGGAAGAAGCACTGCACATCATACTTTGTTATTAAGAATTAGCAACCAGCTGCTTATGCAACAACATCCAGACAATAAATAAATACATAAATAAACAAACAAATAAATAAGTTGTCTCCATCAGCACTTAGTCACACTGTAGGGTCGTTCTGGCGGTGGGTAAGAGGATATGGAAACTTCCAGTTCTGAGACCCCAGCTTGAAGTCAAGCCCAAGCTAACACTTACAAAATACTCCTGCCATACAGGGCCCAAAAACCTTTGCTGGTCTCCTGCTGACATTAAGCAAGGAGGTGTGCCTCCTTTTTGCACTGGTGCCGCATGCCGCAGAACCCATCATAACAGTGAAGGCCAGTGGTCCTCCAGAGCTGGAGCCGCCTGTCAGGGCTGTTCTATCCAACAGGCACGGCCATTGGAAAACTGACCGCTGCCACGTGCTTGTGGCAGAGCAGCTACGCAGAAGACCGGTAGGGTTTGTAAGGTTAGCTCCAGCACTGCGCTCAGCATTGAGCCGGTTCCCAACCACCTGGCTGGGAATAAACCTCCCCAAGCACATCAGGGCTGTCCAACAGCACGGCCAGCCGAGGACGGGTTAGTCACTGTCCCACGGCCTGGTGGAGCCAAAGGAGGGAGGGCACTGCACCGTGACACTGGGACTCAGCCAGCAGCAGCTCCTCCTGCGTGCATCAGGGCAGAGCTGCAGCAGGGCAACCTCGTGCCAAAAAGGCAGCAGCAGCTCAGCGAGTGCATTTAACTGATTGTATGAAATAAAAGTCAGCTGTGGGAGTGCAGAAAGAGGAAGGGTGGGGGAAATCAGCTCCGCTTCTAGATCGAGCTCTGTAAATTACAAGATCTTAATTACATTAAATACATTATGGTACCATATGCATATCGCTAGTAAGGCAGGGGTGGAGGAAACGTGGCTAGCTGCTAAGGCTGTAAGCTGCACTGCTGTGCTCTACACTTGGTATTCAATTCAGAAAGTTTCTTAACAACTTTGTCCTAGTTTAGTCACCCACAAAACAAAGGCAATAATCCCTTCTTCACAGAGGTGATGAGAGGTTTAATTAATTAATGTTTACAGAGCCCACTGAGATTTCTGACTGACACTTCAAGTCATTCAGAATACCATTTCATTGCATTTGTTTCTTCTGCTGCCCTGCTCAAGCGTCTCCACATTAAGATATCCAAAGAAGAAGATGAAAAAAAAATAGAGATAAGTATACAACAATGAATCCAGCATTTCCAACCCACTGCTGCCCATCAGCACTCTGAGTGCTGCCTTTTCTGCAGGCAAAGAACTCTGTGTTTATCCAGACACCTGGTGCCCTTTTCTCGCAGATCTGTTACACTCACATCTCTGCCGTTTTTGCCCCAGAGCACCGTGTAGGTAAGCAGGGTGCTGGATGGCAGAAATAGCCGGCGAGCAGTCGGGCTGACCAGACTGCTAGAGGCAGTGAGAGGGGAGAAGAGTAGAGGGATGAAAGCCCCTGAAGAGAACCAGCAAGTGAGAAAAGAGGCAGAGAGAGAGGCGAGCTGAATGTGGGAGCGCCCATCGCAGCCGGGGGGACTGCACGCACCGAGCTATTCCGTGCAGCGTGTTCCCAGGGACTCTCAGGTACATGGAGCACGTTACCCCGAGAGCAGAGCAGCGTGAACGAGGCCACACGTGTGTTCAAGTGCCGGAGAGAAACTGAGCTCTAGGCGCCCGCAGACGCGCGGCACAGCCGGGGCTGCTGACACCTGAGCTGGGATGTCTCGGTCCCTACATTGTCCCCGGCTCGGAACGAAACCTTTGTGCGGGCAGTTTCTGTAGGGGGCGTTTGTGGGTTTTCAGATACAATCAAAACGCAGATAAATGCAAATGTCATTCGGCTCCCTTTCATTGTCAGGAAGGACACATGAGGATAAAACGTTGTGCGCTACGTCCTTTCCCCTATTATACGTCCTACCGCTTTCGTCCTAATTTACTCCATGCATAATTTATTTACATGTGTATTGTTTCCCGATCAGCAACTTTAAAGAATGAGTGAAAATTATAAAATGTTTTATTAAACAACTTCTCAATAAAAAATACAGGTGGTACCGGGCAGCCCGCGCCGGTCCCACTTCCCCCGCTCAGCACAGCACTTGGGCAGGCAGGGAGAGGAGCTGCCCATTGTTCGCGCTCTCCCACGCCGCGCGAGAGGAGCCGAGCGTGCCGCTGCCCTCCCGGCTCTGCACGGCGAGGCCGGGGGCCGGCCGCTCGTCCCCCCCCCACCCCGGGGCTCCCGGGTAGCGCTGCCCGCGGAGAGCGGCTCTGGAAGCCGGGCGGGAGCTGTGAGCGGGACAGAGAGCCCGGGGCGGCAGCGCGACAAGTTGCTACGGGCGGCGCGAGTCCGGAGAGCGGCGGCGGCGGCGGCGGGTACCGAGCCCCGGCCCCGGGATCCCCTTGAAGGAGCGCGGGGCACCTGCACTGCTGCTGTCCGCGGCCGTGTGGGCGCTGCGGAGCGCACGCGAAATGAAAGCGAAGGTTTTCCGGGAGAGCCGGCAAACGTGTCAGCGCCTCTCCGCTGCCTGAGGCTCTCCCTCCCTGCAGACAGCGGAGAGACGGCGGCAAGAGTCCCCGAAACCACCTCCGAGTGGTTTTCCAACTCCAGCCGGAGGAACGCGAGTCAAAAACAAACAAACATAAAGAAGCAGAAGAAAAGAAAGCAGAGCCACCCCGCAGCCCTCACTTCGGCTCCGGACTCCGCTCCGCGCGGCCGCGAGTGCGGAGAAGTGCCGCCGCCAGGTGCCCGCGCTGCGCTCCGTCCGCGGGAGCGCTGCCCCGGGAAGGAGAACTCTCCCGTAGGAGGTTACGCGGAGCCGGATCGCGCTCTCCCTAATGCTCCGGGATTAGCCGCGCGCGCCGCGACCGAAGGGAAACACAGGAGGAGAGCCGGGCGGACGGCGAGCGGTCTCACGTCTCTCGCAGGACGGGGACGCCGGTGGCGGCCGCAGCCAAGGCTCCCTCCCGCCCCCGGTGCCCGCTCCAGAGCTGCGAGAGGCATCAACTCTTCGGCGCTCGGAGCGACGGAGCCTTCCGCGCGCACGGCGGCCGCTGCGCCGCAGCCCCGCGCCGCACCCCGCTCCCTCGCGGCACGGAGCTCCCCGCTGCCCGCCCCGCCCCGGCCGCCGGACCCCGCGGGACGCCGCCAGGTGCGCGCCCGGGGCCGCAGGACGCGCCGCCCGCCCGGAGCCGCCGAGCCGGGGCCGCGCGCGGAGGCGGGGATCCGGGGACGGGCGCGGCGGGCGGGCGCCCTTTCTCGTACCGGAACCACGCGGAGCGTGTGCGGTTCTGAGCCCTACTTACGCTTTCAGGGGGTTGTGAATGACAGTCGCCATTTTGCTACAATGTAACAGAATATTGTGTCTCGGAGTTCTAAAGGTTCGCTCAGGGGAAGCGGCCAGCCAATCGGCACGCGCCGTGCCGGCCCGCCGCCCAATCGGGCGTCGGGGGCGGAGCCAGCGCGCTGCTAGTTATTAGGGGAGCTGTCAAAGCCCAGAGGTCGCTCCCTGCCTGTGGAGCGGGCGGCGAGCGGCCCTTAAAGGGGCAGCGCCCGCACGGGGCACGCGGCCGGGCGTCTCCTGCCAGCGGCCACCCCCGGGGGAACCGCCCCGCCCGGCGCCCCCCCCCGCCGGGCCGGCACCGCCGTCCGCCCGTCCCCCGGGAGCCGCTGGCGCTCGGCAGAGCCGCTTCCCCCCAGGAATTTCGCTCTCGCGTCGGGCGGCCGCGGCCCCGCGCCCTTACATAATGCCCGGCGGCACTGCCCGTCGCGCCCCGCCCCGTCCGCTCCCGGGACGGGACGGCCATGGCAGCGACAGACGGCGGCGGGGACGAGTCCCGGGAGCCCGCAGCCACCTGCCGCTACTCCGAGGGGCTCACGAGGAGTTGTGGAGCGCGGCCGAGAGACCGAAGGAGCCTGCGGACGCGGAGGCAAATCGCCGGAGTGGATGCAGTTACACCGCGAGAAGCAGGCACGGTCCGAGCCAGGAGCTCTCGCCTCGCCCTGCGGCGGCGTCTCTCCGGAGGACTCCCTTCCCTTCGGGCACCTCTGTTCATCCAGAAACAACAACAACGCCTGCCTCTCCTCTCTTCGCATTCATATAACCAGAGGAAACTCAACTGCGGGCAGTTAAAGCATTCCCCCGTCACAAGAGCAAGATAGGCGCCTACAGAGCTAGCCAGACCCACAACTTAATGAAAGAATGGAAGTAAACGTTTGAGAGATGTTCAGATGTAACAGAGAAAACAGCAATTGCTGGGCTCATGGGATGAGCTTTGCAAGTGCAGAAAAACAAAATCTTTCCCAACTGTTTGTCAAAATAAAACTTTCTAATGCGTGGGCAGCAGAGAAAAGGATGAGAGATGGAGAACAGAGAGGTACAGAAATTATTACAAGCAGATAAGAAGGGGAAAAAGCAATGCATCACTTTCCCATTCATGCAGGATTTGGCAGGTTTGTCAGAAGCTAAGCCTTCCTTAGTGTGCCTTGGGTCCTCCCTTCCCAAAGCACCACCTGCTCCAGCTCCAAGGCCAACCTGCCCACTGTGTGCTCCCAGAGGGAACCATCTCCCCCATCCGAGCCATTTGGTTACTGGAGAAACAAGCTTCCTGTCAGCTGGAGAGTTGCCAGACTGCCGAGATGTATCCTAACCACGGTTCTGGGAAGCAATCTTTAAGAACGTTTCCATCATCGTATTACATTATATTATTTTGTCTGGTAGTGGTCCAGGTGACATTGACTGTAACTGCAGAAACCCCTGTTCAGTACTCACACTGTTCACAGGAAAAGCTAACCACAAACTGCCGAGTTCTCACAAGCACACGTTGCTGTACACTCTGCACAAAAATGAATGGGTCTGCATGCACCTGAACTGGTGACCCTCAACCAGTGACCTGAATCACACCCCACTGCCACAAAGATTTCTGGTTTGATGCACTGTTGTGCTATTTACCCAGCGACAAAAATGATCCAAAAGTTGTCATTTACCCCCGGACAGCCAAATATCCAAGTGAGGGATAGCAACTCCTTTGCTTCATATGACAAGAAAATCAGCCCAAAACCACACAGTGCTGCAGAACTGGAGGCAGCATTGGGCTGCTGAGGGAAGGCACCAACATCCGGCTGTGCTCTAAGAAGTCCTGATATACCCTAATACAAAATGGTGACGCTTTGAGAGAATTAAAACAAACCCATTTGAGGTCATTTTCAGAAGTGTAACAAGACCCTCTGACCCTTTTTGGATGGAGATAAAGGCCCATTCCTGCTCTGCAGGCACAGAGATCTCAGCACACTCTGCAGGGAGTGTGGCTTTCTCCTGCTCCTGCAACAGCCCTCCTTCCCTTGCTGCTCCTTCCACATGGGCACTGGGCCTATGTCAGCCACCAGCAGGCACAGATAACCACCACAGTTAGTGGCCAGGGGAGCGTCAGAGCTGCCCTGCTCAGAGAGGTCCCAGCAGGCTGAGTGCAGAGCAGCCGCACCAGGGCCCATTTCTGCTCCACCTCTGCAGATGGAGACATTCAATCCTGCTCACACCTAGCTGTCCTACAGCACATTTCATGGACAACTGAACAGCATTTAGTTTACTGGTTTAGCTATAAAGAAGGAACAGAGCACTGACTGACGGCACGCTCACAGAGACCTACGTAACTTATTCACTGATTTACTAGTTGAAAGTAAGACAGCCATTACAAAATGTTATTAATAAAACAAACCATACCACAAAGAGCTGCATATTCACATACACACAGCACGCCATCATCAACTGATCATTCACAAACAAAGGTTTTAGATTCATTTGTCTTCTGGTTTTGGGCTTCCGTAAGTCACTAATCAATACAGTTAATGCGGATCTAAACCACGCATGAGCATCAATTCAAGCCCACACATCTGAAATACCTCACTTCCATACCCACTGAGTTCCAACTTCATGATTTTTACATTCCAATTTGACTTCTGATAGTTGATTCAAATCTACCAAAAACAGTCCAAGAAGGCTTCAAGGAAATATATGCACTGTAAAAACATTTGGCATTAAAGGAAGATAATACTGGTTTATTTTTAATAAATAGTTGCCAACTGCTTGAACAGCCAACTCTCACCATTAAAAATGGAAGGTAGATTTTGATATAACAAAGTAAAATCTCTGGCATTAGCATGATGCCTAAAGCACTCTGATCCTATGGGGCTGGAGCAAGCAGAGCTCCAGAAGGCACAATCCACATCCTCACCTCCTGGCACACAGAAACCAAGTAGGAGAAAAACAGGGTCCTTTCCACTGTGCTGGAAGCGTCACAGAGACCATATTGCGACCATCCTGAACTGTCCCTCCAAATGTTAATCCAAATACATTGCTACTTTCTGCGAGGGATCAAAAACATTCCTGCTTGGCCCACAAAGCTTTATTTCAGCCGAGGAACCTTTCACTGCAAAAGTTTTACCCTCTGCTCATTGTCCTATTTTCCTTTGCTCCTATTGCTCCTATTTTCCCTTTTATCTTAAGTTTTCATGTAGAGTTGTTCTTTTCTGGAGGGAGACAAGGTTAGGCTCTTGCTTACACATTCCTCAACTCTTGTGAATTGGAAAGTGAAACAAACTAGATACTAACACTGAAAGCCACTAATCTAATTTTGCTATGCAGGGAAACAAAAGGAGCAGTTGGTAGTCTACCAGAAGCCACAGGGGTTTTTTTAGCTTTAATATTTCCAGATATGCCTAGTAATATACAACTGTGCTTTGCTCAAACTTATTCATATTCAAAGGATGGGATTCACAAAGATACAAGCACGATAGCATGCTCTGTGAGAGAAGACTTAATTTGTTACAGCAAAACAGGGCCCCACATCCACAGATATCCTGCAACAGATTCGAAGCCTTAACTCCCTTTTATTTATTTAAAGCTTTGCAGGCATCTCATACACTGGTTCTTGTCAGCCCTCCTCCTCCTTTTCTTTGATCTTTCCCAATAGTTGAGTTAGCTGAAAGAGGAGAGGACAGTATCAGGGTGTCAATGTTACAGACTCAACAGCAGCCCTCTGCAGACACATCACCAGCAATCAGACACAGTCAGCATAACAAAGATACTACGGAGCTACGCAGCGTAAAAATCAGTGCCAATGATTCATTCCTTGTAACTTTGGCAATCGCATTCTTAAAAGGTGGCCTCCAGTTTTGTTTTGTTTTTTCTTGCTTTCTTAAAAGCAAAATTCCCCTCCATAGCTACAGCAACAGCTTTTTGAAACCTCAGGGCTAGCTTCATTGCAGGCCTCATTCTGACTTCTCAAAGTTTTAATTCTGTGCTCTGTCTTCTTTCTCACAAGCACTGAGGACACACTATAATTATGATGGATCTTAGGTTTAACGCTTGGATCGAGCATAATGAATCACGGTGAAACTCTACCTGAGAAAAACAAAATGACAACTCACAAAAAAAAAACAAATTGCCAGATTTATTCAAAGAGCATTAACTTGGAATTTAGCTCTTGATTGGAAGAGCTTCACCTTTACTTCATCATTGATGGGACACCTCAGAGAAAGGAATGAATATCTGACTGCGACTACCCGGTGACTGCACTCTGAAGGTTTTTTATATTTATTTAAACTGTAGGCAGAATTGAGCTGTGCAGACACAGCTTGAGAACAATAACGTGTTTTCTTTCAATATTTGGACTTATTTTGTTGTTTCTAAAATGTATTTCAGATCTTACAGGGCTAAAGGAACAGTTACTATTGGAAGTCTGTTAAAACACGCTACTTTTGCAGCACATAAAGCAGTTACACTGAAAATTAAACTTAACCTGAAAACTTCTCACCATATAACATTTTTATTAGTATTTATCAGATATTTATTGTCAGTGTTTAACAAAACTTTCAGTGCTGTCAGCTCTTTTTCCATAGAAATACAGAAGAATTACTGTGTTGCAACTTTACTTTTTATTTCCTTCCCTTATTTTTTGTTCACTCACTTCCAAAAGAATTTGGGTATAAAAGGAAGACTGAAATCTTGCCATCATATAACTCAAAATATCTTTCTCTGTGTAAAAGTTCAGGATAAAAAAAAAAAATAAAACTTGATGTATTGGTGAAGGTGGAAAGGAAAACAATCCACGTAAACAGCAGTTTGGAATTAGTGAGGAGGTAAGAAGGCATTAAGCTCATTTTATTGCATTGACTGGCCAAGCACCAGAGGAAAACAAGTAAGAGGGAATAGGATGCTCATGGTTTAGTTACCTTTTAAAATCTGCTAAATAGAAGGAGCTTTAAAAGCGTCCTGAAATTGTTTCTGTTTCCCATCCAACTTTATTTTGCTAGAGGAGGGAAACAACAGAAAGGCACTGACCGACCTGTTTAAATGCCAGTTTAGGTCAAGGCTGTCTTTAAAGCTGGCAGACTCTCGGAAATCTCAGTGGACACAAGGTGCTGGGATAACACAGAATAGATCCTAGGAATTTATTAAAGTAATAGCAATTAAAGTCACAAAGCCATAGCAAAGCCAGTCCTGATTTTCCTGCCCCTAAGTCTCCTCAACAACTTGTACCCAGGGAGTTAATTTGATACATATTTCCCTAATCCAAACAGGCTCTCAGACCAGAAGTACCTCCTTCACAATTTTACTGATACTCCTACACAGAGATAGCTGTTTTGGTAAAATCTTGTATGCAGAAACAGCTTCACTAAGGGTGGAGAGCTATTTGTTGGGGGTGCAATGTTCTGTTGTTGTTTGGGGCGTGTTAAACAGGGGTGGAACATCTTTAGTGTCAATGACACCTGCTAATAGCGGGGCCCACCTGCAACAGGAAGCCCTGCCTTGCAACTCTTGCCCCATCCATTTCTGCAGCACATCTAAGCCAGTATGACAATTTCTCTACAAAAGCTCAGTCTTCTGCTAGAGGTGATAGGCCTTTGTTGATGCTGTTATGGTGCTGCCTCAACAGAGAGTAGCTAAGAATGTCAGATTATTATGAAATTCTAAGCAAAGAAAGTAGCTGATGGAATAGTATTTGGTGCAAAGCCCACATTTTTGCTACTACTGGTGCTGCTTGTTAGACTATTTCTAGGACTATCCTGTAGAACCCTTGTGCAAGTCCAAGAAAGACTGTCTAGTGCAAGATTTCAACATTTACTTGTGTCTGTGTGTATGTATATACACATACAAGCCAGACTCTCATCCTCGTGTATATTGCATATATAGAACTACTAATTTCATCAGCATCACTGCTTCTGATTTATATCAATACCTACAAACATAAGCTTAGACCGCAAAAGTCATAATTAATAGCAGTTACCAGTGAGCTCAAGTAGGCTGTAGTGTCTCAAGCCTGTTACCTGGTATGCCACCACATCGCTACAAGTAGTACTCACACATATAATATTATTTACTCCATCTCCCAATCTCAGGCAGGCAGGATAGAAAGGATTGCTACCCAAGTTTTGGGAGTCAAACAGAAATCTAAGCACATCATCACACGAAGCTCACAAAGCCAGCTGTGCCACATGCAGAAAATCCAAGCGCCATACCTTGCTATTTCTTCCACAATCTTTTTTTGTTTTAAAGGCCAACCAGCTAAGGGCATCCCAGCACCTAATTCTGAAAAAACACCAGCACCTTCAACATCAGTAAAAAAGAGAGAAAAAGAGAGAAGCCATCAGACATATCTGAAGATACCTCAAAGACACCTCATAACATTTAGACTGCTTGGTATCTATCTTTTTTGAGAGTAATTAAGCACTACAGTTTTTAAACAGAGCAGAACTTTGTGGAATTAGAAATAAGATTGGTCACCTACTAAGGACAGTGTCTTCCATGTGCTGAATTCTGCACTTAATTGAAAAACCCAAAGGGTTTGTCCATCTCACACACAGCAAAATGCTCCCTCCCATCTGGTGTGTACAGCTAAAGCCTTCATGAAATATGATCTAAAGGCATTAGAACAATTCTCTTTGAGTAAAAACATTTACAAGGAACAATATTACAGCTGCTGCTGCAATGCTCCAGCTTGCACAAAGTAGAATACTTTACTAAATTATTTTCTTAGGGGAGATTCTCCCTGTCTGGCTCCTGCAGGCATCAGCATCTTGCTACCTAACACAAGCAATGGGAATTCAGCTTCCAGGAACTAAGTGAAGCCAACAGCCACAGAATAGAGAGCCCCAGGACTGATTCTTACCTCATGTACAATCCTTCAGAAATGGTACCAGCAAATACAACTACCCTTCGTTCTTTGCCATTCCCCTTTGGCCCTGCAATAGCTTCTTACTCTCTCCTAGCCACTGGCTAATTCTTCTCCGAGCTCTTTTTATTAAAGCATTTTCTCTCTCCACATAGCAATATTTTTTTTTAGCAATCATAATCATCCACTCTAGTCATCCTTCTAGACAGAGCCATTGGCAAAATCCCTTTAGGGAGAAGGAGAAAGACAGCACAGAATGGTCTGAAATACACTTGCATTCATTGTGGGTGAGAGGTGCTTACTGCTTAAGATCACTCTTGTATCAGACAAGCGATGGATTTCCTTACTCTATTTATACACTTGGAATAATTCAGTAGCTAACGCTTTTCCCAGCTAAATAAATGCCCACCTCCTGAAATGGATTCAAACTTCTGGAGCACTGAGGTTACACAACAAGGGTCAGTGTGCAAAGCGCGGTGCCAGAGACATGCAGCTGTTTCCCTCACTCACATTCCCTCCTTCTGATTATTGAACATGAGAATCCCACTTGTATTCCAGATACAAACGTAAGCAGGTTATATTCCAAAGCTGGGCGCTATCCCAGGCTGGAGAGCTGTGGACATTCAAACCTGCCCCACTTGTTAGCATAGCAAGAATGCTAGGGGAATAGGCATTCATTTTGTGATTACAGCATATTTTAATTCCACCCCAGCCCATTCCCAAAGATACAGACTCTAGCCCACTGTAAAAGTTTTGTTGCCAGGCTGTGTCTTCACACAGGCACACTAACTCCTCTGCTTAAAGGCTCATGGAATATCTACGTGGTTTTCAGAAAAGTCATAACAAGAAAACCAGGCCCTGTTTCAGCAAGAAACTGCCACATTTGTCTGCACAGTCACTGAGATTTTTCATTTGCTAAAGGGGAGCATTGCTATTAAATACCTTGCAGGAAAAAAAAAAAAAAAACAACTAGGAAGAGAAGCAACACAAACAGCATCCTGATAAAGCTGTGGACGTCCCTGTTCATTGCAGAGGATGACATTTGATGTCATTTCCAACTCAAAACAATTATATGACTCTAAGTATCAGATAATGTTGGGATGAAACAGGAATAGAGATTTAGGAAGTAATGGTTGATAAAATTTATTTAGCAGAAAGGATCTAAAATCAGAGCAAAAGCATATAGCCAGTGTGGAGTCACTAGAACTAGGAGCACATTGCTATAGGACACCCCTAAAAACCAGAATGAAGTATTTGTATGTGCTGCAATACAGCTGCACAAGTCAAGATGAACACAGTGTAAATTCTACCCAGGTCCCTATATCTGGTGCTGTGTATCAGGTAGCCTGGGGAGTCATTGCTTTGACGGACCTAGTTTTAGTCTCCCTAATGTTGAATGTTTAGGCTATAGACTTTAAAAACAAACAAACAAACAAAACCTCTGCCACTCAGATTCTGTTCCCATTTGAAATACACAATTCTAACCTTAAGGCTTGGTTCTGCCAAGTTTGGCTTCAAGAGGAAGAAGTGTTGGCCAATGCTGTCACAATCAAAGCAGCTCATACTGCCATTCAGATTTGTTCTGTGCATGCAGCAGTGTGAAGTAAAGCAGAATCTCATCCACGTGGAAGTTTTTGAAATGCATACACATCATGCTTGAAATATTCTGTGCAAAGTCAGCCCAGAGAGAAACTGGTGCTGTCCAAAGCCAAGGCGTAGATCTAGAAGTTCTGATCCCCAAAAGAATTGGCATTTATGCTGAAAAGCACAATATCTGGGATTTATAATTATGAAAGCACGGCCTGAATGAAAAAATATTGAAAGAAACCAACTAATAGCAACGTGCACGTACTTCTGCTACTATCACGTAACAGTTGCTCGACCCGCCTGCCTCCACCCAGACGCGCCCTAAGCGGGCGAGCAGCACCAAAGCGGAGAACGAGATCCCCGGGGAAGCCCCGGCCCGCCCCGCGGATGCGCTTACCTGGGCGGGCGGCGAACAGAGCCCGGCACTGCGGCGCCCCCTGGCGGCGACCCGCGGAGCCCTTCGCTGTGAGACGCTTCCACGGCAGCCCTCGCACAACAAAGCGCCCTTCCAATTGCCGCAGGTACACCGTGCTTCGGCATACACAGGCAAAGCGATTACTTCGCGTTCGCCTGTTTATAAACAAGTTTCTTTATGCAATAATGCACACGCACTCTCAGGAAACGTTCCCCCGCGGTTGAACGTTACCTTCCTTAAGCTACGTGACACGGGCACACCGGGATCCTAAACAGCATCGTCAGCACTGCCAGCTCTATAGCTGCATAAGCTTCCTACTACTCAGTTCTTGAATTAGAAGGTTTCTTCCTTAGACAAGTCTGTGGCATTCAGGCTTGCTTTGGATTTGTTTTGTTTTTAAATGGGGCAGGAGAGTGGAAGCAGAGCATATGGAAACAAGCACTCTAAGCATTTTCAACAGCAAGGGCAATCAAGATGTCTTAAAAGAAAAATTAACAGCAAGTTCGAGTGACTGTATGCCTGCATGGCTTTGAAATTCAGAACTCTGTGAATGAGGCAACGCATGCTTGCCTTTGCAAAGTTTCTGTGGAAAAAAAGTCACCCCCAGCTGCATACTAAATTACAGAAAAGCACCAGCAGAAACCTGTTGGGATGCAGCAACCAGATCCCTCAGGAGTCCAGCTGATTTTGCAGTAATGGTTGCTCAGCCAGAAATCATTTCACCAGGTGGCAGGAAGGGCCAGCACTGTTTGGCTTTTCCCTCTCCTACTGTGCCATGGAACCAGGGCAGAGAGAGGGGAAAAGGCACTCAGCTCTGCAACTGAAAGTTACATTATAATGCAAGCCCCACAAAGGAGCTGAATTACAACTCCGAAGAAAACCTTTTGTCTGGTTTCTTCTACTTTTTGAGGGCTTGAACTTGCAACCCCACTACTATTGTATTTTTAAATATCATACACGTACGTGCATTGAGTGCATTGTACCTACATCCAGCTGTGATGGACTGCTGCGTGCCATCCTGCTTTTCCAAGAGCACTGGATCCGTGGCTCTGTGCAAGGACAGAGAGGTTACATCCCAGGACTTTTATTTTGACCATTCTTTGTACACATGCAAACACACACAAACACGCAAACACGCACAGTCCCTCTGCGGCACTTGGGCATGCACATGCAGGCATGAACACAGACCTACCGAGACTCATTTAACCTTTGAAGTCAGTTTGGAAGCCTTGGGACAATGTCAAAATTACATCCAAAAGCAACTTTAAACTAATGCTATATACACAGCATTCTTTGTCTGTCTGCTCAATTTGCTTTATTAGTGTAGAGATGCTTCCTGAAAGCCAATTTTTGAAGCGTTTTATCTGCTTTTGCTCTGCTCACTTGAAATCATAGTTCTGTTTGCAGGATTTTAATTATTCATGCAGCAGCCAACTTGGAATTTATAGGGATGATGATGATGCTTCAGGTGAAGAACAAAACAGAAGGATCAGAGGAACACCTACACAGAGGAATGCTTTCATGCCAAAATTTTTAGTCAGGAAAAAAAAAGAAAAAAAAAAAAACAGGTGAAAGATGAGAAAACACTCAAGAAGTTCAGTATTTCTTTGCCATACGATGATTCTTCAAGGAAGTACCTGAGGTCAGATTTACTGTGTGCGAGACTTGTTAATCACAGCCTATAGAGCCAAAGAAGTGCATGAGACATTTACCTAAAGTCTTACATCACAAAGAAGCCACTTAGAGTATTTAAACATTTGCTTCATAATGATGAGAATGAGTCATTAGGCAGTTTGTTACACTCAAAAGAAGCCAAAAATCAACAGTACCAGTCAATGGAAACCCTTGATAAACCTAAACTTTGGATTTCAGTATCAGATATTTCCTGTTCCAAGAGCACACGCATTATGGCATGGTTTCCATCTGTCAAAATTAAAGTAGGTTTCAAGCTTATTATGGATAGGTCTTTCCTTAGAGCTAGAAAAAAAAAAAATATCAGACTACAAAAATATTTTCCTCTGAGGACAAAGGATAAACATAACACTGTCTCCAGAAGAAAGTCTTTAGCAGCCTCAACATCTCAAAGCCTTCCACTTAGCCCAATTTTTGCTGAAGTACAAAGAGCTCGAAGGATTGCCCTTTGAAAAGGATGCAGTAGAGTGAAAAGATTTGTCACCAGCATTTTGTGAATGCACCTGGCATTACTCTTAAACATTTTGGAATTTGGGCAGGACAGTAACGCTGTCACACACATACAGAGCAGATTGCCATTCTTCCACTCAACCCACCAACCCATCACACCACAGATGAGCGACAGAGTACAATTAAATAGCCTGAAAAAAAGAAATCAGCAGCAGTAACTAATCCAGACTGTTGTTCACAAACAGTGCACACAAAGAGCCTCCTACAGGAAAGAAGGTACTGTGGCAGGCAGAAACAAAATGCAGTGGAAAAGCCAAATAAGCAGTCTTATAATTTGTTCATTAACATCAGGAACATTAAAGGGCACAGCCAAGTTACTACACCCCAAATAACAAGACTGCACTTGAGTCATTCTTCGGATTAACTCAGGTAGTCACATCACACATCTGACCCATCATACTTCTAAATAACAAAAAACTGTAACATACAATAAGTAACATACATATTGTTTTGATATCTGGAGTCAATGGCTTCGTATTGACTCAGCAAGATGATCCAGAAGAGGTGCACTTTGCATCCCTCTCAGGAAATTCCAAAGTTCTTGGGTAAGGAACTTTTAAATGCCTTTCCAGGGTTTAGCACCTAATCTAAATTCCATAAAAATAACTCTACAGACTTAAATAGGCTTTGCATCAGATCTGCCACGGTGTGTCTTTATACTCCACGGCCAGTCTTGCCTACCTGCTGGCTACACCATGACGCAGTAAATCTGGAACTGTCCGCAGCTCATTTGCGTTGGACCAAATTACCACAGCAAACTGTACAAGCCAAGCGCCGTGCTTAAGGTAAGTTCTGCAAGTGAACAAAACTACATGCAGCTCAGTACAAGAAAGGAGCTGCTGGGCCATCAAACAGGATTTATTGCCTCAGACACTGCTCCATGCCAGTACAGCAGTATTGCTGCTAGTTCTGGAGCCAGAGCAGTTGGTGCTGACTTGCAGCCCCTCAACTGGTGCCATCATGCCAAAGCTTTCACACAAGCCCAGCATAAATGCTGGTCACAAATCTGAACATAGGAAATGAAGGAGGAAACAGATGGGTTTATAAACCAATAATGTCAATAATGTTTTACAAAGTACTAAGGAGGCAACTTTATATTGGAACATCTATGAGTTCATTCACCCTAACGGGTAAGATACATCTAATATGTTAAAGCTAGAACAGCTTAGATAAGACAATCTCTTCATGGCATTGCTTATATCCTCAGATTATATCTACTATAACACAACTAATAGGACCTATCTGTGGCACACATTCACGGAGCATTTGGAGATCAGTGTTTCTTCTATGCTACACTTTTTTGTATTGCAGCTCAACACAGGCCAGCAGCAGCACAGACCCCAGATTCCACAGCAATAGCTAAGCCTGAATAAATTATTTTTAACTGCAAGTCCCAAGCTCTTGCCCTCATTAGGCACAGCCACATCCTTTGTGGCTGTGCTGCATACAAAACTTTTAATAACATCATTTCCAGTTCCTGTAGCACTGCTTGTAACAACCAGCAAAAGCGAGAAAGAAATCAGGGCCACTTAATAACCTCTTTCCCGTGAAACTCTTTCATTGCATCAAACCATCTTGCACTAATTCAGAAAGGCTGTACCCATTTAATATCAGACAACACATTTCTAGGGTATTCCACATCATTTCATCAGCAGTAGAATTGGGAATTTAGAAGCAATGGATTTTTTCCCGTGCTCTGCCCTAAAGCAAGGTCCCACCAAATGAAAGGACATCGTAAGTTAAGTTTTCAAGAAGATCTCTGTGAGAGTTTCCAGTCAACTCACAGAAGCTTGCTGGGAACTGCACGTTATAACTCCCACACAACTCAACTCAGCAGGAGCCATCTTTGCCCTTTTTAGTTTTGGAGGTTTTCAGCAATTTTTAGAAGACGATCTCTACAGATCGGCAGCACTTCTCTGTTGGACACAGTGTATAAGCAGACCTACACACCGCATGAGGACATTCATTTGCTATTTTAATTTTATCCAGAACCAACTGGGGCAGTTCTACTTCGCTGACTTACCATCATACAATATTTCCTCCCCTTTAAGTTACTTTTTTTCCCTCAGAAGTTCTCCTAGACCTTGACCTTACATACACACACCATCTGTATTTTTCTTTTCTTTCAGATCTGGTATTCTGAACTGAAGTGACAAGCTATGCTCAGTATTGAAGGTGAGGATGCTCTACCAGATGATATAACAGTAATGTCTGTTAGCTTTACAAAAGTGGGCACAGTTTTTAAAGAAAGCAGGTAAATGCTGAGTCACCCTGCACCCAGTTACTATCCAGGCAGGGAAGGAAAAAAAAGAACCAAACAATTACATCTTGCTGGTTTATTAATACAGCTTAAATCACTCAGTCTGGTAGCCTCTTAAAGCCTGTGGAAGCTCTCCACCACTTTATACAGAGTGCCCTGTCATCCTTCTTGTTTCCCACAAGGCTGTAGTAGACAACTTGCACTGCTCTACAGCCAGTTACTTTGGCTATTCCTTCCTTGCGTCCCACAGAGCTTTCCAGCTCTCAATTAGAAAATGCTTTGCTCAGGGAAATGATAGCTCAACCAAGCCTATAAAACATCATCTATATCCTACCTCCTCTTTCAGTTTCTACCCAATTAAGCTGAGAGCTAAAGTTCCTTGATTGTTTTGTTGGCTTGTTTTGGGTTGGTCTTTTTTGTGGCTTCTTTGGAATTTAAAGTGATAAATAACATCTTGTATGTGAAACAATTACTGCTTCAGTTCCACAAAGCAGACATGCAGTTTCAGTTGCCTTTAGATTTTTGAAGACCTTCTTACAAAATACTGCTAAGAATAAGAAATTATCCCAGTATGCAGTTATGGGACAGACCCCACACTGCCATTCCCAGGGACAGTCTTCTGCAGTGGGCATATTCATTGAGATCTACAGGCTGATGCTCATAGCAGTAATTAGGACTGACTACAGTTCATTGTTCCTAGCTCCTATGCAGTGTTCAGAAGAGAAACAGTCTGCAGATCAGGAAAGGTTCCACAAAGCAGAGTGCCTACAGAACTTGATGAGACTCGAAGCAACACGGAAGTCAGACACCAATGTATACATGCAGTTAGGATGACCAGAGGCACAGCAATCTAAGAATAAAAGTAGAAGTATCCAGAATATTAAAAAGCATATAAATAGTAAACAAGTCATGAGTAGAAGTTTTATACTACCATTATGAGACTAGGATCTGCAGATCAATCTTTACTTCCCTCCAAACCCTTTTCCCTGCCACCAAACAAATCGAAGAACCCACAGATACCTTCTAGAAAATGTTCTGATGTATAGATACAGAAATTGCTTACCTGTGGTCACCTTCCCTCCTCCCACCTGTCTTCCTTCAGGATGTACTCCTGAACGACCTCAAAAGAAGCTTCTCTTGATACTTTACATGTGAGAAACAGGAAGCCTCCCACACTAATCTGCATACACTGCACTGAGCTTCCTCCTTCTGCCCTGTTCCCCTTGAGGACTGCACGCAGGAATTCTTACTCAATAAAACTCTCATTACCCATTATTAGCTTTTCTTTAAAAAAGGCAACTTGAAGCAAAAAATTCTGCTACGTGTCTTCAAAAACAAGAGAACTCAGGTGGAGTAAGAGACAAAGCAAGTACATCTTGCATCATTCAAACAGTACTTTTACAAGATGGTACATCTTGTGTGGAATGTATTTAAGATAATTGAGCTCCAAGACAGCACTGTTCATTTACTGCGCATTTCTAAGAACCACACTCACACGATTATAATGCTTCCTGTACACAAGTCTTATGAATTACCTTCCTTTGGATGTGAGCAGGATATAGACTCTGCGAAACGAAGTGTTAGCACCCTCGTGACACCACGTTTTTAGTTAAGTTGCTATCAACTTCAAAGATTAAGCACTGCTTTCTGAACGTGAAGCAGGTTTCCACATCAACATTTTTGCAGAAGGGTTTTTTTCCTGTATTATCATGGTCTCTACATCTGCCCAAAGCCTGCCTATTTAATATTTTTTTTTAAATCCACTAAAAAGATGATTCCTGTGGTTTGTGTCACCAGTTTTTCCTTCAGTGGGAAATCAGCTGTCAGAGACCTGACATCCACTATCGATGCGTAAAGCAAAACAGTTCACATCTCTTTGTGCAGTGTTACAATCTCACGTCCAAAGCAGACAAGGGAGAAAATGGAGCAGCACACAAGATTTTGATTCCCCCTATGCACCCCTCCTCCCCCCCCCCCCCCCCCCCCCCCCCAAAAAAAAAATAAAAGAAAATGCTTTCTTGCAGATTCTGACAAGTTCTTTTAACTGATTTTTTTAAATACAAAGCTAAAAATCAGTCTTGTAATCATAAGCACTTTGTGTATTAGATACCCACGAACTGAACAAATGAGCCTGGAAGAAAAATGAAAAAGTTGTTAGCTGCTACCACTCTAAAAATGGTATTATTTATACTATGAATGTAACCTTCCAACACTGATTCCTAATTTGTCGCCTACAGATATGCAGGACAGCAGTATTCAAGAGAGGTTTCTTCTAAGACCAGACTGTCAGAATACGATACTCAACAACATCTCCACAAGGAATAAAAGGTCCAGTGCCAGTTGTGTGTTCCAGCAGTGTAAAATTTTGTTACCATCTTTACCTGCTTGACAAGTGATTTTATCATCTGCAAGAGTGATCTTTCACCAAAACTACATTTTCAAACAAACAAACAAACCACAAATTATTAACAAAGAAGCCAGTTATTGTTTTGAACTGACAAACAGAAGACCTACATCACCAGAGGAAACAAGGCAGAGCAGGCACTTCTGCCCTGAAACCCAGATCCTAGGTCTTCAAAATAGTATTCTCTCTATGCATACAAAAAAAGGGTGGTGTGGAATTCTTGATTTTGTAGATTGAGATACATTCACATGTGCATACATATATAACTTACACACACCTCCATCTCCTGCAGAAGAGGTAAACATTGCTACATCATTTAATAATTCTTGAATTGCACCCACAAAGAACAGTGATAGACATCAAATCAGCAAGGGACATTTTAAGATATTAGGTAACTGATCAAAATGCAGATAAACTATATTTAAGACATTTAGCTAAAACATCAGAAGTGGTCAAAAGGACTTTACAGATATCTAAATCATTGCTATCTGAGAGACAGCATATTATTCTGAAAGAAAAACAGCACTAAAGCACAGCTATTTCTGCAACAGAGACTGACAAAAACTGGCTGATTCACAGAAGCCTGTGTTACATCACAAGAAGAGTAAGTCTGAACCAAAAGAGCAAAGTAAATCCTTCTTTTGCCCAGAGAGAAAGAGTTTTTCTTTTTTTTTAACATCACTTTAGAACCAGAGTCAACAGGAGCAACTTGAAGACATACACAGTAACATGTGCAATATTTAACACCAGTGTCTTAATTACAGCTTAGCTTCCTAGGGAGATCTCAAACAAATCTACACGTGCATAACAAAATGAGCAACCATCATGGTAGAGATACTTATATTTTGAATTCCTAAACTTAAAATTTATTTTCACCCTAAAAATGAATTGGGTAGAAATATCATTCCGATCGCTCAACTTTGACTAAGCAAAACAGTACCAATTTGTTGGTATTAGCAGTGTAACAGCAAAGGGACCAGCACAATAGGAGGATGTTACAAAAGAAAAAGTTCCCACCTGTCTCTTGAAGATCAAGGCTCACAATAGAAACTCCATAAGAGAGGGATCTCCAACCAGAGATCCGTCCCCAGTGGCACTCAGCCCTTAAATGGGGTCTCAGAGAGGTGCAGCCAGGCTCCACCCCTTCTGCTCACAGCTAATTGCCTTCACCTGTGCTCTCAGGGCTGACCAGCTCCTTTCCCCAGGTGCTCAATCAGTGGTTCAGGCCATCACTCAGCAATTCCCATACAAGTGGCTTTCCATAAAACTTTTTCCATAATACTGTAGACCATGCTCATCCTGCAAAAACAGCTTTCATACATAAGTACAGCATTCCATACCATTTACCTTGCATTCTTGAGTTCTAATACCCATAGAAGTGACAGCAGTAAATCCTTGCACATGACAAAGTCTCCCTGAAACCATTCCTTTAGAGGTCAAATAGAATTGGGGCTGGTATTTTGCTGTTGGATTTTTTCCTCCCACCTTCTCTGAGCAGCAGCAGTAGCACAGCTCTGCCCTGGGCTGAGCAGACACACAAGTGATCTGCAGCTGCTGATGTAGCAAACAGCCCATTCACTTGTGCTTCTCACAGGAGAAAGATGACAAGTGAAGATGGCATCTCAGAAATGGGCCTTTACCAGAGAACATCTCCTGGAACACAGTTCCCATGATGTAGGCCAGCATAATAACATAGCTCAATTTCTGCCAACATAAATTGTTGGTAACTACTTATGCTTGCATAACTATAATAAAATCACCTTGTTAAGCCAAATTCATGAAGTCCATCCACAGAATTAATCAAAAGTATGAATAGAACCTAAGTGTCTTTCAGTTCAACATTCCCAAGCACTTAGGTAATTCAAAAGTAGGACCTGATTATAAGTTTCACATAAAGTAACATTATGACTTTTTATTCTCTTTAACCCTGCAGGGAAAACAAAAACAAATACAAAAACAAAGCTAAACTCATTAATCAACAGAATTCTCAACTCAGGAAAGCATATCTGAACATTTCCAACAGCACCAAAGAGAAGGCAAAGTCTGATCAAAGTCTGCTAAGAATACCAGAAAGAAAAACACTGCAGATAGTCTCAGAGTGTAGTCCGAACTTGTATCAACTGGTAACTTAAAAAATAACCATATATACAGGTGTGAAATACTAAGAGCTGATAGGCAAAGTTACCAGGAATTGCTCATTGGCATAAAAATACTCCTAGCCATACTAACAGCCAAAGTACTGTATTAAAAAAAAAAAACAAAAACAAAAACCAGAAATAAACACTCTTATTTAATTCAATGACAGACTGTAAAAGTCCACTTTCATTTGTAGATTTTTCAAGTTTTTTCACAACCTTTAGAGGAGACAAAGCTGATACCTCGGGAGAAAATTTCACCTTCTTACGCAGAGAGAACTCAAGTAATCAAATATGTAGCATCAGTACCCCTGGACCTTAAGAGTTATAAATACAAATAAATACACCCTAAGCAGCATTGCAAAGAGAATTCCCGGTGTATTTTTGCTTCTTAAATTGATTTTTATAGAAATTCAATACTTGCTACAAAAGAGATCTTAACAAAATACCCTTCAGAGCTGAGAGACAGCAGTTTTGCCTAAGTGCACTGCTGCTCTCTGGTGGGCCTCATCAGATCTTCTTCCTTATTAGTACGCCACCAAGCAGACCCTAGTGGAGCTGCACCTCAAAGATCATCAGGACTGCTTTGGGAGCTTGAAATTTAAAAATAAATGCAGCAAGCTATTGGTACTTACAAAAACAATAATAATTCATCACCTTAAAATCCTTGAATGGTGCAGCAGCTTGTTCCTTCCTCCACGACCTGATGCAGGAGATCCCAAAAATGATTTTCAGCACCAACAGCAGAGCGTCCTGTGGGACAACAGAATATTCTGAGAACCAAAACAAAAGTCAAGTGGTAACTTTTATAAGCAAAAACGTCTAAAGCTCTGCATGGTGTCACTGCAAGGCTACTGCAGCTCCTAAGGTATGAAGCACATATAGTGCCTTCTAAGGTATGAAGTATATATATGAAGTCACATAGGATCTTTTTCACTGGAATTAAATTAAGGCTAAGTCATGCTGTCAGACACACTCCTGCTTTTGATTTCACTTTACAAGCAGATCATGGGGCCATGTGCATATTCCAGTTACTGAAGCTTACTGAGTTGCTTTGTGTAAGTAAAGTTCTAACTGGCAGAAAGCGCAGGATTTAGTGCGCAATAAGTGCGAGGTAAAACATACAGCTTAATCCTCAGCACAGAATTTGCATGCAGTAATTACAATTTTCAGGCGTACCAAAATGCACACAGGTTCAGGTACTGCAGCTCAGCTGAGCAGCAGCACGCTGGCCTGCAATAAGCCTAACCCAGCATCTGAAGCACAAATCCCTGCATGATTAGCAAAGCGCGCTTGTTTTCTTTTGGCTGTTGCTGTGTTTTGTTTTTTAAATATATATAATAATATTCTAATGCAATTCACAATTATATTTCAAATTTTACTAGCAAATAAACTAAGTATAGCCCTACATGCATGTGTTTAATGGACTACCCAGAAAATACAACCACAGCAAATGAGGGACAGAACTCAAGGGCAGGCTGCATTCTGCAGTCCAGTCCAAGATCTGGCCTGAGAAGAGCAGCACTCAATGGCAATCAGCCCAAGCTCAGCCAACTACATCCATCCAAAATAGATGTAACTGAACATGCAGCAGTTCTCAAACTGAAATTCCCCTCATCCTTTTCAGTCATTGAGCTTCATGGAAGTTAACACTGTTGGACCACCATAAATGCAACTCTTATATACCTGAGTACAGCCTACAACACCCTGAGAACTAGGTAATCCTTAATAGTGTGCCCAGGTTTTAGGAACACAGTTCAAGGGAACCTTGTGTTTCCCACCATAAGGGTACAAAAGAACAAGTAAGAATGATTGGGCCTAGAAGTTGCCACCTAAAGGAATTGGCATTCTTCAGCCACTGTTTAATCTAGAGACTTTAGTGAGACACCATCATCAATTTCCAAATATCTAATAAGGTTGCAGAGATAAAGGGAATAAATTGTTGTCTATATATAAGGCAGAGGAAGAAGCAGCGATTCAAATTGCAGCAATAAGCGTTCAGGTAACAGATCAGAAAAACGTTTTTGGTAATGACTTAATAAAAAAAGAGGTCTTAATAACACAGACCAGGCAAATGATTGCTAAAGATCAATGGAAGCATGATATGTGTACATGTAGAGGGAGTATTTTACTTTATATATTTTATTTGCACACATATATAGACACAGAGAGCAACCCAGTGACCTATGAAATCTCTTCCAGTCTATTCATATGTACAAGCTTCCATAAAAAGCTTGCAGTACAAGTGAAAAAACAGATCATTTAACATACTTCTCCCCTGATGGAAATCTTACTTCAGTGGAGTCCAACTCACAGCTTACAAACAGCACATTGGTCACAGAACCTTCAGCGTTGCTCACAGGCACCAGAAATTAAAAAGCTGAAACCAGGCCAACAGAACAAGCAGGTATAACAAACACTGTTTGTAACATGTTTGACATTCTGAATTACTACCTACCAGCCAGGAAACAATAGGGAGAATGGTATTACCTAGACTCTTGTTTACTGGTGTATCAAGCACCAAATTTACATCAAGTATCAACACCACGTAAACCATGCTGGTTCCAGTCTTCACCAACCACAGTATTAGTAACAGATTGGCTCACAGAGAGGGCTGCTTATGCAGATATCTACAAGGTCTTCTATTCTACTCCTGCTATTGCACGAAGTTCAGAATTATCTCGTGAAAGCTGAAAATCAGTATCACCACTATGAAAAACAGACACAGCCAATGAAAAGATGCCTCAGAACCAGACCATGCTGGTCATCTACCTTTTAAGGGCAAAGAAATAGTGCTCACAAACTATACAAGCTGTGTGTAAGCTTTCCACCTGCTCCCACTCTCAAAAGCATGCTTTCTTTGGCCACTTAAATCCATACATTTTGGGAACTTAAACTTCAATTAATTTAAAACACAGACCAGGTGAGTAAGGGACAGATTGAAAGAGCATCTCAAAATTATCCTCACAAGTATGCGCAGTAAGCTTGCACAAGGCCTAAACATTCAGAGGAAGGAATAAAACTGTATTGCCCATTTACCTGGAATATTTAAAATTTGAAAGTGACAAAACCAGAACAAAGGGGTTGGAAGGGACCTCTGGAGATCCATCACTTCAACTTCTAGCAGGTCGCACAGGAAAGCATCCAGGAGGGGGAGAGACTCCAGAGGAGACACCACAGCACGGCCTCTCAGGGCAGCCTGTTCCCATGCTCTGCCACTCCCACAGCAAATCAGTGTTTTTTTTTCTCACGTTCAGATGGAACGTTGCAGTTTGTGCCCATTGCTCCTTGTCCTGTCGCTGGGCACCACCAAAAAGAGCCCAGCCCTATCCTCTCAGCACCTGCCCATTAGATACCTGTAAGCATTGAGAAGCTGCCTTTTCAGTCTTGCCTTCTCTTCCCTGTGCTGAACAGCTCCAGGTCTCTCAGCCTTTAAAACCTACATCTTTTGTTTGGGAGGAAAACAGCCACCACACAGTTTTTCCAGTTGTTTGGGGTAATTTTTGTTCGGTCGGTTTTCACACGTGAGACGCGTTTTGCAGTACCAGCAGCCCCCACTAGAGGGAGGAACACTTGCACCACAGGCTTTTTGACGTTTTGCCGTACAGCAGCAGGGGGAAGAGGGCGGCCGCTACACAAAAGGGCGTTAAGAAAAGTTTCAGCAGAGATGTTTCCTTACAGTGAACACGAAGCAGCGGCAGCTACAACTGCAAGCTCTGCGGCCTCTGAGCGGCGGAGGTGCCCAGAGCCCACCCTGCTGCTCTCTGCCCCTCACACACTTGCAGCGTGCTTTCCTAGCTCTGATAACGCTACTCAGCTAAGCGCTTTCGGACTAGTAGAAAAAGGCTCAAAACCATGTTTAAGAATTAAGAGGTCCCTGCAGAGCCATTTCGGAATCCGAGAAGACACAACACCAACCCCACAGCAGCTCCACCACCTCAGGGCCACCTTTGCCCGCCCAGCAGCTCTTAATCGCTTTTCCCGCCCAACAGCCCGTGTCCCCGCCCCTCCGCGCGAGAGGTGCGTGCCACGCGGCGGCCTGGCCTTCTGCTATTCGGTGAGGGAGCTGTCCATCGAACGACAGGTAGCGCGCGAGGACCAATCCCGCGCCTGTCGGGCCGAGCTCTGGCGCTCGGGTGGAAGCAGTGAGGAGCGGTGTTGGTGAGGAACGGGGGGGGGGCGGTCGGCCGCGGCCTCGCTTCAGGGCACGGCTCGCGGCACCCATCTCTCGCGGATCCGCGGGCGGATGCCTCGGCCCGCCGGCCGCCAAAAGGTCCCACCGGCCGCAGGAAGTGGCAGGAAGCGGCAGGCCGCCGGCAGCCCCGCGTTCTGTTCCGCTCTCCCGAGCGCGTTGTGCGGGGGTGGTTCGGAGCCGCCTCCGCGGCCGTGCTCGCAGGAGCGGTGCCGGCCGCAGCGCGCTCCCGTCTGGGCTCAGGGCGCCGCCCTGCCCGCTCGGAGGCGCGCCGCCGCCTGGGCCGTGTCAGCGCTTCTGGCCTCCGGCAGGAAGCGAGCGGGCTGCGGCCGGGCACGCGGCTCTGAAGTACGGACCGACGTTTGGCTTACGGACGGAAATGGGGAGAAGCCACGGCGGAGGCAAAGAGAAGCGAGGGTGGGGCTACCGCAGGCGCTGCCACCGCCCCGCTCGGCGCCTGAGATCCGACGGCAGTCATTGGAGCCGCAGGCGAGTGCGGGCCGGGCTGGCCTCGTTTCCTTCTCATTTATTTTAAGCTGTAAAGAGTTACCGTGCTTTCGAGATGGGCTTTTCCTTTAAGCACGGGTCTCAGTAACACGTCCAGAATTCATCTTTTTTCTGAAAAGAGTTAGAGGCAGACAGGATCAGTAACTGTCTCTAACGTTTTAGCAATGGTTAAGTCTGATAAGATACTATTATCTCTAGTGTTCATTAGAGGTTTTAAGCTGAATACTTTTACTGTTCCTTTTCCATTGGTTAGTGTATGGTGACATGGCATATGGTGTGCTTATCACAGACCTGAAAAATAGTGCTGTGTAAATCTGACTAACAAACTGTTTTAAAGATGCTCTGTGCAAGAGACGTGTAGGAAAATTGTGAGTCTGTCTCAAAGGCAATACTGCTTTTTTTTTTTTTTTAAGGCCTGAAGAGGAGGAAGCACAAAGCCCAGTGAATGCAGGCCCCAGCTACAGTGGACATCCTTCTTCTTCCAGTTCAACACAGAACTCTGTAGTTCCGGGTAAGAGATGCCATTTACAGGTCAAAAACCAGCGTCTGTATGTTGACTGTATGAAAAACAGAGTAGTGGGTGTGCTAATAGTATGGTGTTAGAGGATGAATATAAGCAGGAAAGTTCGCAGGAAAAGATAATATCTGAAAAGGTGATCAGAAAAGATGTAGTAAGTGAAAATCTGGAAAGCAGAACAAAATACACTTTTGGCCCACAAATCCATCTTTTATGTGAAAACTTGTGAGCTTAGCCAAGCTGATATAAACTGAAAAGAAATATTTGTTTCTCTTAAAATCAATGTTGGGGAAGAATACTAACTTTGTTTCTTTTGTATATACATTGAAGGTGTTATAAAATACATCTCCAGTAAAAATACTAAATAAGCAAAGAAAATAAGACAGAATGTAACAAATATATAACGCAGATTGAATTATCCAGCCTTTTAAAAGATGTGTTTGTCTTCCACTTTGGGGAAAAAAACAAATGCATTTCTGAGCCTTCAGTACATCTGTAAGATGTAAAATCTGGTTAAATGACCTGTTCATCCACTATTAGAGAGTCAGCTGGCAGAACCAGACTTGATACAGTAGCAGTGCCACTAAAGATGATGCCCCATTTGCACTCTGGTTTTCTGACTCATTAAACATCCCCAGGAAAAGCTGAGCCTGTGGGAACTTGAGTACCTCCACAACAGGGGAGTCCTGAAACACTGCTGGCTCTTAGCAACAGTCAAAGCCAGAGCGTAAGGCTATCTTTTTTGTATATCACCCTTTTCTGATCAAGAGTTTGTGAGCCTGTTGGGAAGTAGTACATATAATCTAAAACATGTATTGCTATGTGAGCCGATTCCATGTACTAAAGCAGTGTGCTTTTGCCCACCTCACTGATAACAGTCACTGTATTATATATATATATATTTTTTTTTTTTGAGGTAAATACATATTGGTTGTTTGTTGCCAACCTGTAAGGGATGATGACAGTGAGCTGAATTGCAAGTAACATCAAACAATTTGTAGTAGTAGATAAAAGTTTAAATAAAAATTCTTGAAGACCTTAATGTTCACCTTTTCTGAAGTAAAATTCTTTGTCTTGAGACAGCATACTGTTATCTTGCCTCTGTCCTCAGTTCCTCTTCGGGAGGGGCCCCTGTATATTGTCTAATTGTACTCTTGCTTATATCAAGATCTTCCCTTGGTGGTGAAGAAAAATGGTTGGTTCTGGGCAGGGAATTGCTTTGTATTTGGTTTGGGTGACACTTAGTTGCCTTGTTTGTTTGAGACCACCCTAAGTAGCCATAACCTAGAGCAGCCCCTCATGATTGGTTCATAAAGAAAGGTCATTTTTGTTACACAGCAAAACCTTTCTGCTTCTCTGAAGTGTGAAGTCTGTGTGAAATTCACTTTGGTCAGTGGTAGCATCCCTTCTGCATCTGTGTAGCAGCATTGTAGTTGCCAACTAGAAACTTTTTTCCTTTAAGGAGATGCCATCTGTTCCCAGTAAGCATAGCATCCATGGCACCAACAGGGGGCAAGAACTACGAGCTGTGTGACTGACATTTCCATGAGGATATAAGATGTCAAAGAGTAACAAATAAACTTGGTTGTCTGTCTGTTTTTTTTTTTTTTTTGGCACTTTAAGAACTGCCAGGATTTTACTATGACCCAGAAAAAAACCGCTATTTTCGCCTCCTGCCTGGACATAACAACTACAACCCGCTCACCAAGGAGAGCATTCAGTACAAGGCTATGGAGAGTAAGAGACTGAAACTCTTAGAAGAGGAAGAACAACAAAAGAGGGTATGTTCTGAAAAACATTGTAATTAGCCTTTAGCATGCTCTGTCTTGGGACAGATGAGCTGAAGCCCTTCAGTTTTTTCCTACGGTACAATCCCATAAGCTGTGTGAAGAAACAGAAGTTTCTTTTTGCTGAGAATTTGTAGTTCTTGAAATCTCTTGGTTGGTTTTTTCATGCAGGAAGGAAAGCAAGTCACTAAGCAGACAAACAAAAAAGCTTGTAAAGAGGTGAACTCTCAGAATAGCAAGTTGTCTAACAGTTGCACTTCAGTCATGACATTGGGTGCCTGGTTTCAAATCCCTGCTGTGAATTGGCAAAGTGGGATGTCATTTGTAGGCTTTCTGTACTTTTGTATGCCTAAACCATGAGGAAAAGATTTGTTATTCTGTAACTCTGCACAGCTCTCTGTCCTTTGCTCTCCCTAGTATTTATGAGGTGTTCATATGAAATCTTAGAAAGGGATGAATGGAAAAGTTGTTTCACACTGCTGTAAGACACTGTATAATCAGTGAACATTAAGATGTTATAATTATGAAATAAAAGAGAAAGTTTGGCAAAGCAGATAACGATAACAAAAAGAAAATAGATAGAAAGCTTACCTGTATTCTGGACTCACTTACAAAACTCCAGAAGAGATCATTTCCCACTGGCAGTCAGCTCTTAAATGGGTCTAGGAGAGGTGGAGCCTGGCTCCACCTCTTCCTGCAGCACAGGTGAATTGCCTTCAGCTGTGCTCCTCTGGCTGACTCATGGCTCGCCTCAGGTGATCAATCAGAGGTTCAGGCTGTGACTCAGCAGTTCTCACACAGACATGCAGTTAGTGGTAGTCCTGCAGTAACAGAGTTTTGCTATGTAATCAGACTTAGTGTGTTAGAGTGAAAGTGATTTCACACCTTAAGGTGATACTGTTGATGGTATGAAGTAATAAAAGAGCTATCTGTACTTCAGCAGACCTGGGAGATGGTGCTGGAATGTGCTTTGTAGACCTGAAACATTATTATACATAGGCTAGAGGAAAAAGTTACCCAAATATCCCAAACATCAAAGACCCATAGCCATGTTTGAATCATAAACAAGCCAAAAACTGAGTACATTTTCATCCTATTCTATTCCAGAAAACAACAAGGGCTGGACTGAACTCATCTGTGCTGTTACAGAAAAGGCAGCTAGGTTTGCTCAGCTCCACAAGTTATTGCAGGTACAATGATTTGAATTGTCTTCTGTCTGCTGTATCAAGTACTGCTGTCAGTACAACCATTGCTGTCAGTTTTGTTTGTTTGTTTGTTTGCAATTCTCACTTTTCCACTAAGGACAGAGTGACATTATTTATACTGACAACAAAGCAGTATCTTTTAATAATCCAATTTCTAAAGTGATGAGAATTCAAATGTGAAAGATGCTTCCGAGTCTCAGATGCCAGGGGTTTAAAACTTCCCATTTTTTTTTTAGTATTTGCTCTGTTGCTATGTTGTTCTGTTTGAATACAGTATAGCATTTCTTTGGATCAGTGCCCTGGGCTGACAGGGACATTTTCCCCTGGGTTAGAATCTGTGTTCAGATTCGGTAACAATGTAGGAAGCAAGTTAGGGGCTTGCTATGTTCCTGCTACTGAAGGTGTGCGGAGGTTCTCAGTGATGGGGTGAAATACCATAGATGTGGAATGTGCTGCACGGTTTCGGGGATATATAAATGAAATTGCAGCATGCTACTTTTCAGGCATTTTATCTTCTGTGATTAAAGAAGCAGTTCTAGCTGTCTTATCCAGAATTCTTTTCATTGGCATTTAACCTAGGCTTACCCAAGTTCTTTCTCTCCTTCCTCGCCGACTGTTTTACAGGCTGGTCCATGAACTAAAAGTGAACTGCATGCAGAGGAGGAAGATAGAAATTCACAGTCCAGACTCCTCAGTTGCTGGAACCAGCAATTTTAAAATAATTGTGGTATGTTACAAGAACTGATACATCTTTAAAAAGGTTAAAAAGAGCCTGTCTTCAGTGAAGATTGAGGATCTTTTAATCAAACCTCATGGGTGAAATTTGCTTTCAAATCTGCCTTGTCCCCATTGTGTCAGTTCTCCAAATATGAGCTAAGTAGTTTTTAACAGGTAGGAAGAGACTGTTCCTTTCCTAGAGAGGAAAATGATGAAAAGATTGGATATGTAAGTGATTTTTGGAGCTGACCATTGTATTCTATTGGGAATAAACAGGAATCAAGTGAATAATTACTGTGGTGGCTTTTTGAATGGGAAAATTAGGAAAATAAAAGAGGAATCGGGGGAGTAACCATTTTGTGGTCTAGAGGTTTGGTATAATCATCAGTAATGATTTTACATCTCATGCTATAAAGGCAATTTCTACTGTTTTTGGTTGCAGTGTGTATACAGGAAACATCAATGGAGCAAGTAGCTTCCATTTGTCCATGCAGAAAGATCTGCAGGAGAGAGAAACAGAGCACTGCATAGATAAGCTGAAGCCAAAAGGGAGCTGGAAACCTACTGTCACAAATAAAAGTTGAAGTACAGCACCATCATTTTGCTGTGATTTGATCCTACCCAAGGAGAATCTCCACAGTTGTGTGGTGTAGCAGAATTGCATATCCACTTTTTATAAGATTTCCTTCTGTCTTTAAGTGCTCTACTGATACCAGTCTGTGCTTAATAATTAACCAGAGCAAGTGTCTGGTATAATCGGAAAGACTGTGTATTGGTGGCTAAGGATGAAATATTTTCTTACTGATATTTTTTCTTTGCATTCATAAAAAGAGGCATTGACTGCTGTTTTAAAGACGAATAGAAAGTTGATGTTGTTGCTGGCATCAGAATTAGCACATTTCTTCCTTTTAGACAAAATGCAGCCACCTCGAGCCATCGTTTTCAGTCAGTTTCCACTAAGTGCAACAATGCTTCTGTTTTACAGGCAGACGTTGCGTGTGAGCGGATATTTACTGTGAACGACGTGGAGCATGGAGGATGTAAATACGGTATCATCAACCTCAGCGGTCTGGGGAAGGAGTCTCTCACTGTGGAGATGTATGACAACCTCTACTTCACCAACCGCAAAGTACTGTGTTCTGTTCCTGCTTCCTTCAGTTGTCACATTCACAAACACTATTGCTGGGGAGGCACAGGTGAAAAGCATGAGGGCTGGGAAAGGGTTTAGTAGGAGAGAATGGAAGAATCTAGCAGTGTGATACTTGGATAAACACAAAATTGCAGTAGACTCATCTCTGATAGTCTGAGTACCAGCAGTAGTTCTCCAGAATGCTGTGCTACTATTGGAACAGAAGACCACACTGAAGTACCACCTTCCAAAGATAGTGCTTACTTCAGAGCTGTGTGTAGCCATAGCTGACAAAACTGTGTTGAGAAAGACACAGATTTATATGCTTCTTTCTTAAAGATAATTTTGGAAAAATGCATTTATCCCTGAACAGGAAGAATATTTAGAACAGGCTTTGATAATCTCTTCATGTTCAGGTCTTTTAAGGATGATCCTTTAAATAATAGGATGTGCTTGATGGCTCAGTCTGTATCTGGACGTTCATCTCAATGCTTCCCTCTCTCCTGTGCATCTAAGAGGAGTATAAGGCTAAAATGAAGTATCTGTATGTCACTGCTGTGCTATTTCGTGGGCTATGGAAGTGTGCCCACTGCAGTTTCACATCATCTTTGCATGGAAATACCCATTCATGAATTGAGTATGAGGTCTACAAAAATAGCATGTCTTCTTGTGTCTGAAGGTGAATTCTGTGTGCTGGGCATCATTGACTCATCCAGACTCTCATGTTTTATATCCTTTTAAAAAAGCAAAATTTCAGTTCTGTTTTGACTATCCTGCACAGAGCAGTTGACTTTCAGGAAGACCTCTTATGTAGTAACTGTAAAACTATTGCTTTCTGGAAAACAGGGAAATTTTAAAAAGATTGGAAGTTGCTGCATGTTGTGAGGCAGATGCATGGTGCTGTTACAGATGTGTGTAGTATTGTTGTCGTGCAGTAAAAAGCAGAAGATTGCTTTCCCTGCCCTGGAGACTTGCCAGCCCATTAATTGTGCAGGTGCCAAATCAAAAGTGGTCTAGTGGTTAGAAATTGATTGGGCAACAACAAAAGAGATTTATGGCAACTAACATTCTCTTCTAAGAAGTGGAACAATCTGAAGCAGGTTTGGTTGGTTTCTGTTTTAAACCATCCTCATATTTATTGGGGGAAGATGAAAATGGCAGGAATTCATTGGCACTGTGCTCTGCAACTTTGAGAACACGTTCTGCAGATTTGTCTCAAAAGGAAGGCTGATGGTATAGTAGAGGAAGCAGCAGTGGACAAAGCAGAGTCACAGAAGAGAGCAATGAAAGGGGATTTAAAAGTGGGAGATGGCAGGCAACAGAAATGCTATTAAAGTGCCATTAAAAGTGGCCAGTAAAAGAGAAAATGAAAAAAAAAAGCTTACACCTATGTCATGGCTTATGGGAAAAGCGACACAGAGTCAGAATTGGTCCAGAAGGTGGCAGGAATTCATCAGCTTGCTTAGAGATGGTTAGGAGTTGGGGACAGTTAGCTTAATCAGTGCTTTCCCCTACTCACCTCACAGATTTAACCAGCCAAATTTGAAAAGCAGCTTTCAAAACCAGTTTATGCCTGGTATAATTTTTATGAAGTGTTTAATGAAATCTAAATTGATTCTTGAATCCTTCATATGTGTACAGCTTTCTCAAACCCATCTCCATGCAGAACATTTCTGTATCAGTGCAGTGTTATCAGCATGTAAAGATGGAAAGAATGATCCATGTAGGTCCTGCAGGTTTTTCCTATCTGTAGAAAGATGCCTTAGTATCTCTCTCAGCTTATCTTTCTGGTAGTGAAGGTACAAAATCTAAAATTGGAGATCTTTCTAGCTCATTCCTATGAAAGAAAGGAGTGTCAAGACCTAATTGTAAAGTGTAAGGCACAATAACGTTCTTGGAAGATGTTAAAAAAGGGAAAGTATTGAGAGTTTCAGCTGTGTCAGACCATCTTACCCTTCCCAGCTATAAATACTATGCAGCCTTTTCCATTTTAGGAAGAAATCTTTGTTTTCCTTAACTCACTCCAGCACGCTGTGTCTCATGGGAATTGCAGAAACTCCAGGCTGTGCCAGTCTGCTGCCAGCGTCATTGTTCAGCAGCGCTAATCCAGGTAGGGTGTTGTTTGGCTTTTTTTCCCCAGTTTTGGATAACAGGATATGCAAAGAGTACAAATCATGTCCACACTTCAGTAGTTGATGGGACTGTTGTGTTATCATAAAAATGTAGCAAGTTTGAAGCAGAATAAGAAACAGATTAAATAACTTACCTTGATAATTAATTTACAAGCAGTATTCAAAGCTCTAGTTTATTTTTAACTGCTGCTGATGTAGTACTTGACTTTGGCAGGAGAACACCTTACTTGAAAGTAAACATTTGAGATTATTCATTTGAGTAGCTTGGCCTTTAACTAACACACAGAAGCTGTACACAAGAAATACTCAGATTTCCTTATAGACTATCCAATGTCATTGCAGGATACTTTATCATAGTAGCCACTCGAGCGTGCTCAGTAGATTAATCATAGGTGGAAAGCTGGTAGAAGTCTCACCCCATGGCTCCTTGTACAGTACTAAATATCATTCTTAGTTGTGTGTAAGCATGACTCGTTTAGAGAATCCTATCTTTATAGAACAAAATTATTCTATGTTCCTGGGGGCAGCAGCTGTGCTGATACCTTCAGAAGATACTGTACAGTCATCTAACCTGGTGTCCTATTCAGACATGATCAGTTAAGTTTATACAGATTAGATGTGTGTCTGTGCTGGAAGAGTATGGACCCATTTTAAATGTTTAATGTTATGCTATTTATGGAGCCTTGGGGAAAAGAATAAAGGAGGGATGGGGGAAATGATGCATTGGTGTGAACTTGAAAAGTCACTAAAGATGGATGGCTACTAGGCCAGTGTGCTCTGTAAAATGTTTTAAAGCCTGCACAAATCAGGTGCCCCTAATTATGCTCAAGTTCTTCTGTCTAGTATTTTCTGCTGACTGTTTTAGGTATTTCTAAGGGTCTTGCCTCACCACAATCTCCTGAATTCTTGTTTTAAGGGAATATTTCTAAATAGATAGTGTGAGCAAAGTAGAACTTAACCCATCTGAAACATGGTTTTAGACATGTCTCCTGTTCTGCCTGATATCTGTAAGGTTGTGGCAGACGTGCCGTAAAAGTGTTTAGTGTAAAAGTGCTATGAAAGTATTATTTTTCTCTTCCCTGTTTTTTTCCTGCTATGAAGACTTTAACAGTCTCTCAGATGTGTATACAGACAGATAGAGTGTAAGTACTAAGCTTGCAATCATGAAATCCCGCTTTTGTTTCCTACATCTTGAGTAGCACAGGGATATTAACGTTGATTCTGCTTCTAATTGTAATGTTCAAAGTAATGTCCAGAGAAGCTTTCTGTGTTATCCTGTCCTTACATTTCATGGATGTTCCACGTGTGGTTAATTTCTCCTAGGAGATCGACCTGGAATGCTGTGCAACTTCAAGATATCTACGGCCTGGTCCTGTGCTTGGTGCCTGAATCCACAAGCAGACAACTGCTTCAGCACAGGTGATCTGCAAGGCTAGCAACCACTTTTATCTCTGGCAAAGACTTCTTGCATAAATCTCCCACCTGCTACTCAAATCATAACTAAACAAGTATAACATCTCCCTTAGGCCTGACACGACGAGTTCTTGTGACCAATGTAGTGACAGGGCACCGACAGACATTTGGAACCAGCAGTGATGTCTTGGCACAACAGTTTGCCACCCAGGTACAAAGAAACATACACCCTTTTTTTTTCTTTTTCAGAGCACTGATATTAGTGGTCTTTCTGTACTGTCTGTGATAAGACTCATCACGTTGTACAGAAGGTTATGACTACAATTATTGTTCCTTAACAGAGGTGATATGGTCCTATGCTGGCACACAGTGTATCAGCAATGAAAAAATAACTGATTTCAGTCTGTGGCAGCAGGCTAATTTCTGTTAAATATTCATAGATAAAAAGGAAATGATGAAAGTAGAAAGTGCACAGCAATCATGCACTGTAGGAGTGTTTTGTTTTTGCCAAATGACCTGATTTCATTAACACTCAGTTTATTGTCTTCATCAAGAAGAAAACAGCTATAAAATTCTAACTAACTTGTAAACAAAGACTTAGGGGGAGGGGTCCAATTGGAACATGAGAATTCCAGTTCTTATTCTGCTGTTACGTTAGACAAAGTTCCTGCTAACATTGCTGAACTTTTACAACAGAGATAAATAAGTGAGGTTTGAACAGAGCTACTGAGTTAGCTAAAAAAATGATGTACTAAAAATTCTTGTCCTTAGTGCCTGCATTAATGATTTCACAAATGCACCAGAAAGCTCAAAACCTTGACATAAGTAATTTCTGCAGAACTCGTACGTCCTTTCACGTGTCGCATACACCTCTTTCTCTTGGATTCTCCAGACCCCAATGCTGTACAACGGCTGCCGTTCAGGTGAAATTTTCAGCATTGATGTACGTCAACGCAACCGAAAGGGCCAGAACTGGAAAGCAGTTCGTCTCTTCCATGACTCAGCAGTTACATCTATTCGCCTTCTCAAGGCAGAACACTACCTTATGGCATCAGATATGGCTGGAAAGGTACAGTTTTATCATCGTCAGGGTATACTGTTCTTTTTCGTATCTGGGCAATAACTGAGTGCTTACCTCAGTCCTGAAGATGGATGCTGGTTCTTTGCAGAGTAGTGTGGAACTGAGTGGTAGTTCCCTGCTTGGGTCATTGCTCCTCACTAAGATCCAGTTATTTACCAACAGTTGAGCGATCTCTATTCTGTTAACATGCTTTTGGAACAATTTCTTTAACTTGCAGATAAAACTGTGGGATCTGAGAACAGCAAAGTGTGTGAAACAGTATGAAGGTCATCACAATGAATATGCTATTCTCCCTTTGCATGTAAATGAGGAGGAAGGACTTTTTACAGCAGGTGTGTTGACTTTTTCTCCTTTACTTGTAAGTGCAGATTTTTATTTTTTTTTTTAATCCCAGAGGAGTGTTTCTTATCTACAGATGTTGGAAGTTGTAGAGCTGGTAATTCTTTAAAATTCCACAGAAATTTACCTTTAGATGTACTATAATCAGCTACAAAATCTAAAATAAGATGTTACAGATGCACACCTACTGTAATCATTCCCGTGGTGCTCTCAACTGCTTTATCCTTATAGTCCCTTTATCCTTTTCCCAGTGTAGTTTAAGAGTAGAGAAGAAGATACTTCAAAATGAAGGTCAGAGAAGCAATGTATTAACATAATACTCAAAGCAGTATTTTTATACAGAGACTAAAGACCATAAATAGGTTTCTTTGATGCTGAAGTGTGTCAATGGACGAAAGCTTGTAAGAACTCCCTGTAAATTGTCTCACTTGGGCTTGTTATGAATATATGCAGCTGCAGATTTTTTTTTTTTCCAAAAAGGAGACATAATAAAAGAAACAAAATCCCTAAATACTTTTTTTCTTCATACTTTGACTAGATTTCTTAAGGTAACTTTAAACATGATCTATTCTCCTTGGATTTCTCAGTAAGTGATGGAATAATAAGAGTAATTCAATAATTTTAACAAGCTGAGTTTTTCCCCAGTTTGTTATGCTCAGGAGCTTAATGATAAGGAAAGCACTCTTAGCATACCTTTTATTGCCTAATAGGAAATACATAGTTTTTTCCTCTTTGCCTGTAAGATATGTCGAAACAGTCAAGTATTTTCCCCCCATATGCTCCTTCAGTCACTGTGATGAAAATCTTGCAGAGCCATAGAAATTATTTCTGGTGTGATGCTGACCACTGATGTCCTTCCTTTCCAGTTGGTCAGGATTGCTACACTAGAATTTGGAGTCTTCAAGATGCCTCTCTGCTTAGAACCATTCCTTCTCCCCACCCGTCCTCCAAAGATGCTATTCCCAGTGTGGTGTTTTCTTCGAGACTTGGAGGTAGACGAGGAGTTCCTGGCTTGCTCATGGCTGTCAAACAGGATCTTTACCACTTCTCCTATAACTGACACCACTGATACTCTTCTGACCCAGGATATAATGCTGCTAGCCTATACCTGACTTGGGAATGTTTACACACATGTTGTTACATAACTACATGCCACGTTTGCATCTGCTTTACCTGAGAAATTCTGAATTTCTGTCAGCAGGTTTGGCAAATCTTGCTGTATACACCTCAGGCATTTAGTTAATAAAAGCTGAATGCTGATTAATATCTTGTTGGCTTTCTCTAGTGCTCTCAAATCCTTGCAAGCGTAGGGTCAGCTGCATCCTAGAAGGAGACCAGGAAAGCATCAAGTAGCAGCAACTGTTTCAAAGAGAAGCAAGAAAGGGAGGACCTGCACCCTATGCACATGCAGAGGTTAGGGATAGTGGTAACTGTCATTACCCTAAAGAGTTACTGTTCTGCCACAGCAGGCTAAGCAGTCCTGTTCCTGCACTCAAGGAAAATCTTTACCACCATCCTAAGCATGGTGTAATGATATTGTGTTTCTCAGCAGCATATTCTTCACCTAAGGCTTTTAGCCAGAGGAATCTAAGAAGGAACTGCACCCTACCACACCTTCATTGTGATGGGCCATCATTTCCAGTCCCCCTCACGTTGGTGCATATACAGGGAAAGCTCTTAAGCTCTAACTGAGGAGAAGGAATACTTGCAGTTGAGCAAACTGTTCAGTCACAAAAAGAGATTTTTCCCCAGTGGCTGCCTGTGTAAGCTGCAGTGTGAGCACAAGTACTCTCAGTTGTCAGGAATGAGGCACTGGCTTGTGGCATGAGCCTTCTAAGCATGCAGTATAGCTGTAGCATTGCAGCCTAGCCCTCCTTATGCAGCCCTGCTAGTGGCCTGAGTTCAATGAGCACACTTAATGAGCAACTCTGGCTTGGCTTTCTCCACAAAGGAACTGAGTTCAAGTAGCTCTGCAGTGTGAGTCCAACAGAGGAAGATTCCCTTCACAAGTGCTATGCAAACTTGAGCCTAGACTGAAGTTTTTAGGTTTTTTTGTTTGCTCACTGATTTTCAGTGCATTTCCCCTTTCAAGTGGACTTGGATAAGGGAATTACATAGAGGTGCCACAACGGGTTCTGCAGGGCTCCACATTCAATTCTCCCATCTTCACACGACCTTCAGGCCTAAGCAATACACTATTCTGGGAAACTGTCTCAGCTCTCTATTGAGCTCCTGTTGCTCAATACACTTAATTTTTCTGCGGTTATCTCCTTCCCTTTATAATTTCTTACCCATTAGTCAATACAGAAGACAAAACGTTGTAGCAGGAAAACTGGCCTCATGGGAGCAGCATGAATATATTCTACAAGAAATATGTATTGCTAGGGTACTTAAGATGCAAGATAAATTCCAGCAAATGCTCAACACAGTTTCTTCCCTGAGTATATGTGCAAAATCCTCTAAATTTTCCTTGTATTCCATTAACAGCCAGCTTCCCTTCTCTTGTCAGCTCCCCTGATACACCTGGCTTTAGCATTTCTCAGCAGAGTATTTTATTCTTTCCTCACAAAGTGGAGCAGATACTGCTTGCAGCACACTATGATGCCACTTCTTTCTACAGAACACATTTACAAAGCTAAGGGTCTCCTGCTCTCGTCAGATGATGAGTCCAACCTCACACTGACTTGCAGGCTTTTCTCAGTTGTTCTATTTTGGATAAGGGTCCAGTTTGGCTACCATGGTCACCAATTCCTGGCTTGCCTTTCTTTTCAATTTGGGAGCATATTCTGCAGCTTATCTTGTTATCTTGGGACATTTTCTGTTGCATGCACAGCAGTCACTACATGTAGCACAAGTTTCAAAAGTATTTGCATTGGCTCTGTTAATAACATATGCTGCAACTAAGCACCTTTTGAAAGAAGAAAACAGAACTGTAACTAATCTTGTCCCACTGCAAACTCCAGACGTTTGCATCTGACAGTCAACTCAGGGGTGGGCAGGAACATGCTCTATATTGATATTCTTGCTAGCAAATGTATGGGGTTCAAACACTTGCAAGTGGCAAACCACAATGATCATGAACTCCCTTCAGAAGAACTAATTCCAGAATGTCTAAATAGCATTTAAACTCGTCAGTGTTCTTAACACCAGTAGGGTCTGCTCTGCAAGAACAAGAACTCTGCAATAATCATGTCCAGTTGCTGTGGGAAACACAAGCTAAGAACTGTGTCAGAGTTATGTAACTCAAGAGTTTGTTTTCTTTGCTCCTTTTTAGCCAAAGCCAGCAAAACAAAAAGATACTCATTTGCTTTCTGTTGTTTCCAGGAACCAAATGCGAACATGTCCCTGCAAACCCTTTTTTTTTTTTTTTTTTTTTTTTTTTTTTTTTTTTTTTTTTTTTTTAAAACTCAACTAGTGCTTTTGCAGCCAGTGCTTCTAATGAAGCCTGCAAGAACAGCATGAGATGAGAGGGGAAGCAGAGTAAAGAGAGAGCTAATTTGGCTTCAGTAACAAACCGCAAGCAGCATGAAGGCACTGGTTGATACAGTAAAATCAACTGTTTATTTATCATGCAGGAGTAGCTAGGCCCCTAAGGTATCTTAACAAAAATTAATCTGTGCCACCCTGTCTCCAGTTTAAGTATCAAAATATCCTATTTCTTTGCCTCAGGTTCTTTGCAAGCACCGCATCTAGTAGAAAGCTTTAGAGAGGCCAACCTTGCACTCCAAGCTAAGCTGTAGTGTGTCTCATCCATCCAGCACAATTTGTTTGCTCCTTTTTGCTCACTATAACAAAAAGAGCTCAGAGCATACAACCAGACTCTTCTCATCTCTCCTCATAGACCACACTTGACTGACAGGTAATAGAGAAAACCTTCAGGGCTGACAAAGAACTGTACTGACATCCCTGAACACTGAGCATCTTTGTGCTTCTCCCACTAGAGCCCACAGTCACCAGCAGCTCTCAGTGCAAATATGCTACATCTTAGAAAGAAGAAAAACTCTTCCTCTAGAAAACTTAGCAAGAACAGCTATTGAAGAATGTTCATGTCCTGAACTAGCTACTGTTGCTTCATACATCCTAGTTACCTGCACTCAGCCAAACACCAGATCGTTTATGCAGTTCATGGGCGCAGTGAGGCTCAGCAGGCTCCTACAGAAAATGCAAGGCCTAGAAAAATCAAGGTCATGCTGCACTTGTCACCTCCCTCAAGCCAAAGTACAGGGTTTTATTGACCCTTTTCACAGCTGAGCTAACTTTTTTTTTTTTTTTTTTTTTTTTTTAAACTTTTGTACAGCCCTTTACTACAGTTCCTTTCTGGTGGGAACTCCCTCTCCAGTTTAAAACAGGATGGGTCACAGCTGCCTTGTCTCTCCTTGGTAAAAGAGCAGCAGGATTTTCCTTGTTCCCTCCCTCCAGAGAAAGAACAGCATTTTTTTCTGCTAGTGGAGGACTCCCAGAATGCGAGAGATGAAGAGGAACTGGGCCACCTTTTTGCATTAAGAGCAGAAGTATGACATGGACAACAGCCTTCCTGTTCCACTGCAGTAAAGTACTTTAATAAATGACAAAAAAAACTTGCAGATTCCTGGCCCCTCATCACCATGATTGTTTTGGAAACCACAGACTTGTTATACCATATAGCATTGCTCCCATTATCATGCATCTCCACCCTTTAAAAGCCCTCTAGGTCACATACAGTGAGCTTAGATCTAACAGGTAGAAACTTCTATTACTCTAAGTTCATGCCTAAAGCATGACTCACTTTCAGGTTTTCTGGGCAGCAGTAAGGGATTGTTTTCCTGTTGTCCCCAGTTTACTGAAATACGTGGCTTCATGGCCATCCCTCCTCTACTATCCTAAAGAAAGCCAAAATTAAGAGACTAAGCTAAGCCATTTATCAAAATTCCGCTCTGGCATTTTTACATGTTGAGCTCAATCATGACTTATTCTAATAGCACCAGAAAACAAAGCATTTCTTGCAAAGAGAAGGGAATTTACACCACTATGTGTGCAGTCTTTAGATGTCCTTCTAGAGCTCCTTCCAGAAAAGTTATAATATGGTAGCAGACAAATCAGGTTGTGTCCCCAAACCTTGAGCTGCTGGTAACTGATTCGGCTCAGAGAGAGTGCGTGCATGCAAACAGTCACCATCAACCCAAAAGAACTTGCAAGACAGAGGATTCTGGGGAGAGCAGCTAGAGGTTGAAAGATGGTGGAGCAGAAAGTTTAAAGCATTTTACAACTAGCTTCATGTTTCAAAACCAGAAGCCATGGCACAAAGCAGAGAAACCATCATAGGTGAAGTATGAAAGTATAATCAAGATCACTTGGCCTTTTCTTGTTTAAACAGCTTTTTTCCTATCTGCAGTTCTATCATTCTGATACCACATTAGCTTTCCGATTATCACAGCATACTGCTGATTTTGAAAGCTCTCATAGTAAGTTCTATTTATTTTGGCATTGCCAGTTGATCTGCCTGCACTGCGAACAAAAATCTTCTATGACATACGCTGCTATGTGCTGTGCTGACAGAATATACGTGTTGACATTGCTTTACCAAGAAAAAGTGCTCAGCTAAAGCAATAGGGAACAAAAAAACAGACGGCTCAATCTCTTGTCCAAATCACACTGTGTTCTCAAATTACTGGCAAAGGCACACCCGTTAGTGCCAAATTCTATTACAGCCATCAGCGATGAATTAAATGCAAGGACAAAGCCACAGTATGTGACACTGTATCGACTGAAACATCAGTTGACAACAAAATACAAAAGCAAGATGCTGCAAAATCTAAGACAGTAGCACTTAAATCTGCTTACGGATGGTTATATTGGAAGCAAAAGGAGAAAAAGTTTGTATCAGCAGGTGGGAAGCCAGAGTCCTGCAAACATTCAAGCCCAGACTCCCCAGATCAGTGAGGGGAACATCTCAGCACAGCCACAGTAGACAGGCAGCCAGAGCAAATGCCAGGCAGACCTAATATCATGAGCATTCATTTCAACAGAAACTATTACTGACATCAAAAGCCAGTGATATCACCACATTTACCAGAACACAACCAAAACTCCAGTTCCCAAGTGACACAACAGGGAGCGTATGCGATACATTGGCAAACTTCAGCAAGTGCTACCTCACCTGCAATGAACTGGGCAGGAGGATGAACAAGCACGAAATACAACAGAAAATAATATAAAAGGGTGAAAGACAAAGGTAATTCTTGTTGTGCAAGAGCCCAGCAGCAGCTACATGTTACAGCTCTGTTATTCGGCCAGCTTCTTCCCTTGCTGCAAGTCTCAAGTACACCTGGTATGTATGTAAGCCAGGTTTGGATCAAAGATTTCGGGTAGATACTGAAAACATCTGTATGAAGCTGACATATCTGCTTCCCAAGAGATGGAAACACACCACTTGTTTGAAGGTGAATCTCTGAACTGGAGTAGATAACTATAATGGAAACAAATCCATCAGAGCAACCACAGACATTTCTCCCTCTGGAAATCCTGTCCTGTTTTGTGGTATTTCATTAGTTTTTCACTTGGGAGTGCTTTCAAGAGTGTTTTGCACATCAGTTAATTCACATGATTCTTATGGGTTTTTGGTTTTTTTGTTTTTTTGGTTTTTTTTGTTTGTTTTTTTTGTTTGTTTTTGTTTTTTTTTTGTTTGTTTGTTTTTTCTTCAGAGCATTTTCTAATCAGAGGAGGTGCAGATGATGTTTGATCTACCAATCTGATATCATTTTTCTGGCAAAAGACTTACATCAGACTGTGTAATCTCATTCTGTAACTCAGAACATGCTTTTATCGTGCCACATCCCAGACCAGTTGAATTCATTATCTTCCCAGTACAGCATATTCATTTTAACTACTGACATAAGAATTGCAGTGAACTCCATTTGATCCAAATGACACACTACTACCCTCCCTGATGGGTATTTAATGGCAACTCATTAATTCATCTTTGGTGAGATCTTACACAATGATCTTGTGGAAATTTCCTGCAAAACAACCCCTTCCCATCCCTGCTCTTGTCATCCAGCATTACAATTTCATTCCTCAGTTACATCTTGCTAAACCTAACCAGCAGTCACATCTCACACAGGAGTTACACTGAAGTATCAGACCTGTCTCGTAACGCAGTAATAGCATTATGAAACACAGTTTGGGCTTCTGCAGTGCCCCAAAAAGGCTGCTGTCAAATGCAGACATTTTGCAAAGACTCACTCTGGTTAGGAGCTCCCATACTTCCACAAGCAAAGCCTCTCTCCCAGTAGCTCATGAATACAGCTGTCACACGTTTCTACTGCTAGCATTAACTTTTGTCTTCAGGCAGTCCCACTCCAAGCACAAAATGCTTCCCTGTTAATTACTTCAGTGGTCCCCACATCACCCTCAGATTTATTGACTTTAAGTTTCCTGTGGAGCTTGCTGTCCAAAGACACCATTTAAAGCCCTTTTGCTTATCGAAAGAACCCTGATAATCCCAGCACACAATAAAAGCAGAGTAGGGAAAAACTCTTATCCACAGAAAACTGCAGTGAGCTTAAATCTCACAGGTACTTTCCCCCTTGTTTTGAGAAACAAAGACCCAAACAGTCCCCTCAGTATTTCAACCTGCTGCAAGTTAGCCACAAAAAAAAAAAAAAAAAAAAAAAATTGATTCAATGAGCAACAGCATAAAAGATTCAGCTTCAGGATAATTGATCAAGAATGTACTCTTCAGTTGCTGAATTGCTAAGGTAGCATATGTACTAAAAATGTTTAGACAATATTTCCTCTTAGACTGAGCAGTAAATCTGTTTGTGACATGGAAAGACAAAATCAGACAAGGTGTTGAAACAGATGCCAACAATTTTATACAAGGAATGTCATGGCTGCTTTCTTTGTGCATTAACATGATAGTAAAGGCTCATGCATAAACAGCACACAGGGCACAGCCTACAAACCAAGAACACATTGCTTGCCCATTAAAATAATAAGACGACTTTGAAGCACACAGTTATGCCGGATGTGCAGAATGTGTTTTAAAGAGAGGATTTCTACCTACTCGTGCCCTCTGTTGGGCAACTGTCAGTTTATGGCAGACTTTGCTTATTAAAATGTTAGAAAGTCCCCAGAAAACTTGGTCAGTACAGAAGGTGTCCTGGAAATCTTCAAATCTACTTCCATGCGCAGGCTGGATGTAGTTGCGAAGGGGCAATCACTGTACATTCTTTCAGAGACAAGTGAAAACTACTCCTTACAAGGAAAAAGTCAGAATGCTTGTTCAGAAGATAAAGTCTTTTATAGCAGTTAATTTAATAATACAGGCCTAAAACAGGTTGTTGGGCACTCATCTACACAAGAGCACATTTAATAAGCTGGGGAAAAAATACCACAGTTTCAGGACATTGCATCAAACTCCAGCCACTCCAAGAAGAGACAAGTCTCCTGTGGTAGAAGTATTCTTGACTATATAAGCCAACAACAAATAATTTTAGGCAGTTCAATCCACAATGGTCTCTTACTTCTTATAACTGGAACCACAAATCCACAGTACAAGACAGTATTAATTAGGTTAAGTCGTGGTTTTGATAATAAAAAAAAATAAATCAGTGAATTCAATGCGGTCCTTTAATAAAAGGATGAAGTCCAGTGAGTGCCAGTTGCTAGGAGCAAAGAAGAAAGGTTACCATTTTCCAGGTGGATTCGCAAGTTCATATTACTAGAAAAAAAAGTATGTCAAATCTGTGCATTTTCTATACAACCACGTCTGAGAACCCAGAGGTTCCATAGAATCAGAGATCTTTTTCAAAAGTGAGAAAAAAAGAAAAATCACAACCCAAGCAAATCAAACTTCTTATCTCAGAATTGCCTACACAACTTGTTCTCTTGTTCTGCTCTGTACAAAACTTAATTGCGACAAGCTGGCAAACCTGAAAAAAAAAAAACAAAACACCAAACCTGAGTATATGAGAACACTGCCAGGGAGAGCAAGACCCTGCTACCTTTTGATCTGGTATTGAAGTCAGAATGGCAAACTCGGAATGCTTTGCCTTGTGCCATATGATTTGCTTTACCTTTAAAAGCTCTACTGGTCTCTACCAGAGGATCATTTCAACTTAATACCTCTTGCACTGCAAGACCACTGTTCATGTCATAGCTCAAACAAACCTTCTAATGAACAGCCAGGAGCACGGCACATCCAGATGCAGGGTTGCTTGAATTACCAGGTGTAATTCATACAATCGGCGTTGGAGCTGCCTGTGATTTCCTGGCAACACGGAGTCCAGACCTTCCTCATCATGTAGCATCATGATCAGAAAGACATTCCAGAAGCAGAATCAGAAGGCTGTACATCTGATTCAACATAGCAAGGAACACCATCATCCATCATTTGAACTAGGAATACTCAAAGCTTCATTAGCCAACTGCATTCTTAATATGCTAAATTATACCTATATATAGATATACATATATAGCTAAATTGGAATAAAATATACTGGATTTTGGTTTGCTCATTTACAAGGGAGCTCCTTCCCTTCCCCAGTTAGTTTGAAATTAAAACCTAACAGCTGAACTGAAGTTCATTCCCAGCATTCCAAGATGGACATAATACATGAGAGGAGGCCAAAGACTGGAAACATGCACTCTGGCTGCAAAAGGTTAAGAAGTGAAAGGGAGACCAAATATTTTCATTTGTAACCCTGAGAACATAAGGAATTGCAAAGATCTGGAGATGAGCCTGGGGCTAAAGGTCACCAGGCTTTTTATTGCAGTTAAAGCAGACTCGGACTGGGTGATCCCATCCACGGGAAGGAACCGCTCTGCGCTCATGAGAGCACTCATCACAGAATCCCTGGCCACAGGCCCGACAGTGGTGTTTGGAGAGCTTGATGCTGAATTCCTTCCGGCAGTTGTGGCAGTGCAGGATTTCATGGTCTGGTACCCAGTATGCAGGTCGAGCAGCATCTTTTACCAGACCTATGGAGGAAGTGGCAGGGGGAGAAGCTTTGTGAAAATAAGCATACGAAGAACACCTCCACACCTCCTCTGCTGAAGGTGGAAATCTTCACACACCACAAGTCATAACACTGCCATTATGGGGAATAAGATCTACTGACACTACCTCAATGTAACAGATGGACAGAACAGCCTAATGGGTAATTCCACCCCTCCTCAAAGGAACAGACTGTTTTTCCTTAAGCTCTGGCATCTTCCCTTACTCGCACTCTTTCAGAAGTTGAGACAATTGCTTTTTCCTAACTTCAGTTTCAACTGTGGCCAACAAAACAGTCATCCAGCCAAACATTCAGAAACAAGTGTGCTATCTAAACTGAGGAAGATATTTACTCTTTCTTTCCTTGAGTTAACCAACGGGCAGCCCACACAGCTGATGGTGGGACACACCGTAGGCAAAATAACAAAGTGATGATACGAGCAGTGAGTAGGAGGAAATTCCAATGACAGAAGATTCAGATGAAAGGTGTTTGATGACATACCTGAACTGCTACCTAGCATATGAAACATTACTGACCACATTTCCATCATTACAAGCTTGCACAGCTCAATTCTCAGCTCCCCCAACAGAAGTACCAAATGACAACAGTTTCCACGAACACACTTGAAGGCACTCTGCACCTCTAGAATAAAATCAAGCCTGACAAAATCTTTCCTAATTGGCCATTCCTTAGGGAACTGACTAGTAGGTCACTGCAGAGATGCATCAGGGCAGCATGAATTATTTGCAGTTTACACACACAGGTTGGAACTACAGGGAGAAAAGAGAAGGTACAGACTGAAGAAACAGCACGCTGAAAATCAAGGAGAAATATCAGCTCTAGAACTCTCAACCAACAGTGGTATCATAGTGGAGATGCAAGTGTGTTGTAACAGTATCTTAAAGTTTAGTCTGAAGTTTTATCTTATTAAATCAATTAGACATAAGATTTATCAAAAGAGAGCAGAGCTTACCTAAGGGAATGTCCATGGCTGTCACCACTGCTCCAAGAGTGTTCTGCACAGCTTCCCCCACCTTCCTGGCAATAAGTGTGCCCCCTTCTTCATCTGAAGGCAGCTCAGCCACATCTGCATGGCACAAGAATAAAGGGCTCAGTGTCTACTTCTAGCACAATTTCTGCCAAATTCCAGTTCATTTGCATCGCAAAAACCCAAAAACAGCAAACCCAAGCTCTTGCTTGGGATCTCTCCTCAGTCTTTATCACCTAAATCCCCAATTTTTGATTGCAGAGTTTTCAATTTTATTGAAACACAGAAAAAAGTACAAAACACAGACTACTGAATCAGCAGCATCTCTGCTCTGATGGTCAACTCCGCACCATCAACAGGTGTTGGAAAAAGGAAGCAAAGATCCAGTGTGAAAGTAACTCTATCAGCGAGTGAAATATCTGATAACTTGTTGCAAGGGTCATCTTCCTGCCAAAAGTCATCAAGCTCTTGGGCTTCGATACTAAAAACTCTAAGCCAAATCCAACTTGAACTACGCTGTTCACACCCAGTGAGAATTGCGATCCAGGTGCCAAAGATAAAGACTTCAGACCATCCATTTCCCAGGGATAATTCTGTCACAGTCAACTCAAAATTACCTAACTGGATGCCCCTGTTTTCATAGCAGTTGTCACACACGCGCACTGGTGCTGGTCCCCAGCCTCGCTCAGGCACAGGACGGGTCTTGGAAGAACAGCCATCACAGAAGCCCTCTCCACAGGCCCGGCAGTGATGTTTAGTGTCATTATCTTTAAAAGGCGTGTTGCACTTATTACAACTCTGATCAGGACAATGTAGAAAGAAAAACTGTTAGCTTGTTCTTCCATAAGGTTCTCATAGCAGAAAAATAAAGAGCAGAATCCCAGGATGGCATTACTCAGACTGAAATTGTGATAAATATAATTACACATAAGACTTGTGTAATGTCAGCCCCATATCAAGGAAGTGACTCAGGTGTATATACAGCAGATAAGACTATAGGTTGCTACGATCCCTTCAGTCACAACCACAAATAATTACAGCCACATCATGTGGGGCTGAATGGTGGGTACTAGGTCTCATTGGGTTGTAAGAATTCAGAAGGTTTTTATCACTGAGGTAGTTAACAGTTTCCTTTACGACACAAAGAATCACTTTCTAGTTCAAATGTTGGGTCCAGAACTGTGCAACTGGTATGAAACCAGAGTTAAATCTCTGCACTTACAAAAATGCACTATCAACCATAAAAGCGAGATTTAAGATATTGATTCTTTGCTTTTAAGAGCAAGTTCATGCTAGCTAGGATTTTTAATGGTGGTTCTGCTGAGAGAAGAGGTAACAAGAAGAGAGAAAACTGTTTATATGGCAGGGCTGGGCAGAATCTCTGCTCATTCTTCCTCTGGCTAAGTCAAGAATGGGAAAAGTTGAAAGCAATTCAGTTTTTCCAAAACTGTAAGACAAGGACTTGGTGCAGTAAAACAAGTAGTATTTGGAATATGCAAAATGCAAAAAGATAAGGAAAAAATTTTAGCAATGCAAAGCTTTTCTCTATAGTATGGAAGTAAGCAGCTGCTACTTACCAGGATCTGAGAGTTGGGTCTCCAGTAAGCCGGGGCAATCTGGTCTGTCAACCAAGAGGTCACAGCTTTCGTGGGTCCCAGGCTAAGTTCAGATACTGATTGTGCCATGAAATTCATCCCATCCAGTAAACGCTGGGCTGCATTGTTGTTGTCTTTCAGAAAGCCATCCGTCTGGAATAAAGCAGACATTAATTTGAGAATAAACTCAGAGAAACCTGATTTTTTCCAAAGGCAGATGGCTCCACTACGCACTGCTGCCGTAACACTGGGCAGCAGGCATGATAAAAATTTCACCAGCTCCACTCCGAAACATAGTTGTAATGGTGCAATATTCATACAAAGTACTCATGAAACAGTTAACCTGCCAGTTTTAGAAAGCCAAAAAATGAGAGAAGTCCCTTGCAAAGGTTCTTCTAAACAACACAGAGAAGAGACCTGCTCTAAGAGACCTGCTCTAACGAGCATGGAGCCATTTTCTCCAAAGTACAGAATAACCACCACACATGCTAGATTCAGAATATCCAGCAACCAGACTTACCCCTGGCCAGACATGTTCAATTTCTGTCCTCACCACAGTATTTACAGGATCTTGGTTGCCAAACCAGTACTGTCGGCTGCGGTACACCACTCCACAGTTGGGGCACTCAATCACATATCTGCAGGAGAGTATTTAAAGGAAGACAGGTGATCTCAGTGAGATACTGAAAGTCCAGCACACTAGGCAAAGTAGGAGCAACAGGCAGCACAGAGATCTTAGCTGCAGTACTCACCCTGACCAAGCATATTTGGCAAGGCCTAGCCAAGGTGAGTCAGTGGAAGCAGAGGTCTTTGGCACCACGCTAACCTCCATTCCTCGTTCATAGCAGGCCTATAACATAAAGGATCAATCAAAACTGCATTCTTTGGAATCCCAGACACTAGGTATTGCAGACGTTTCATCACAAAAAGCATGCAGTTGGCTTATAGTGGTCTCCACAACAAAAAGGCCACTCATTAAACCTATGAAAGAAACCACTATCAGTTATTACATCTGGTAAATATCTCTGCTGTACTGAAAACCATGATGATGGCCAAAAATCTCTCTTATCCTGTGCACATCCCGCAGGAAAATTACCTAATATCAAGCAATGGGCGTAAGCAAGTAAAGAGAATAACTGCATAGAAGGATAACATCCCCCACGTTTAGAGCAGGTGGTCTCTCAATTTAGCTAGCAAGGTGACAGTTACTTGTAATGATGATGATCTTTAAGCAAAAAAAATACAAGCTCAACAGGAGTTAATTTTCCTTGTCAAAGTCAGGGCAACTCTCCCATTCGAAGTAATGCAAGAAAACAGGCCCATGCCTGTGATGTTCCTCATTCATTGAGGCATCCTTTACTTCTTTATTCTTCAGACTCTGTTGTTGTCTCTACTCACCTTGCAAGTATAGACTCTGTTGTCATACTGGTGAGAGTATCTGCATCGACTTTTGGATTCATGAGGGATTCCTTCCTTTGTGTGGTTCATGCTCTTCTTACAGCCACACCTGAGTATACAAGAGCAAGCCATGAGCTGACATTGTTAGATACTGAACAGAGGTCACCAAGAGTTCATTTATGTTACTATCTTGCATTTGTATAAGTGTTAGACCCCAACAACTGTACATAAAGCAACACTGTCACATATCTACTGCTGAAAGACAGCCTGTTTGGAAGGAGCTGTAGCAGCTGTTTTGCAGTACAAAGCAACATCACACAACAATTTAGTGCAGAAAACAATCACTGTAACCAATTTTACTTTCACGGATAATTTTTAGTAGGACAAATCAAGCTTGGAAATTGGCCAGAACAGTGTTAATACTGCAGCCTTTCTAAAGAGCTGCTAGGAATTCTCTAACTAACATAAAAAAGTATGAATATAGCACTACAGTATATTTGAGAGAGAACGCTTCTTCAGCCATAGTAACATTGTACTGCTATAGTACTTTACAGACTCAGAACACTTGCTGGCTCAGACTCCAGGCTTTTTCCACAGGGCTACGAGCCAGACTCTATTCAAACCTGAGGCTTCTCTTGGAAATAGTCACAGCGTAGTCCTGTAATGATGTGTGCTTTAATAGTATTTATTTAATTAAAAAAAAATCGTAGGTGTCAGGTCAGATTTTCTTAGGTATTCTTTCCTTCTAAGCCCCATGTGCAGTTCTCAGTCAAGTTACTCATGAACCAACTGTGGAAAGGATATGGGCAGAAGAGGTCTGTAGCAATTCACAAAAATAGAGTAGGCAAAGGCCACACATCATATGCAGCTGGGACACAGCAATAGCAGCCATCCAATTAACATGTGTCTAATCTCAGAAGAATTCTGTCTGGGAGTACTACCTGTTATCAGATATGTCAGTTGTCAAAACATCTACAGCAGCAGAATATAAAGTTCCTGTGACCAGAGCAGCACTGTCTTCCATAAGAACAAGAGTGCTTTTGTCATCCACTTACCCACAGCTGAGACACACAGAGGAGCACGTGAAATATTCATCTGGAAAGAAAGAGCTATGAGCCATCTGGTCATCAGGGATTTCCCCACTAAACCGGTCACTTAGAGCCTATGAAACAGAGAAGAATGGATGAAACTGGAATGGACTGAGAGCCATACAAACATTTTACAAAAATTTTTCCCCGCAAAAGAATGGGCGATTCTTCTGAAAGCAGAGGCAGAGAGGGCACGCAGCTAACAAATTCTGTCTTGCTAACCTGGAAACTAAGACAAAAATTAGAAACCAAGCAAGAGAGACAATTTTGTGCTTGTATTGAAATAAGCTGAATGCTTCCAAAACACTCACTGGTTAAAACTGGGAGACACCTCCAGAGGTAATCCTATCAAACACCCTGCTCAGGCAGGGCCTTTCAGAACAGTGCCCAGGATCAAGTCCAAGCAGCTTTTGAACATCTCCAGGGAGGAGATTCCAGTCTTTGGGCAACCTGTACTACTACTCAGTCAACCTCACAGCAAAGAAGTGTTTCCTAATGTTCAGATAAAACCCTGCATTTCAGCTCTAGTCCATTGCTTCTAACTAAAAAGGGCCTGTACTGTGGAAACTTATAGGAGACTTTGAAGATCCATGTACATGTTAGAAAACAGAACATGAGGAAATGTTCTCTGTCCCTCAGCTCAAACTGCTGCCTTGACTTTTCCTCTGGCTGTTTGAATAATTGTTCTTCTCTAGGCTGGTGAAACTACAAAAGCAAGACAAAGGGATTTACCCCATTTCTTGGGGAGCACCTTAGCCTTGACAGACAAAGATTTTTCAGTTTTTTTGGGTGTTATGACAAAAACAAGTAGATATGTAAGCACTGGCAAAGCAATTTTCTGATTTCACAAAACTTCAAGGAAATCATCAGTAAGATCTCTTTCAAGCTTGACTAATACTGGCCAAAGGATTCAAGAGTTACAGGGGACGGACAAGGATGTCAAGCAAATCTTATGCCCTCAAGAAGCAAAGCAAAAATGTGAGTTTGTGTTCGGTAGCGATGTGAACACAGCAACCATCTTAAACATGAACTGAGCTGTACATCAGCTGTACCCAATACTTCCTTCCTTGACTATTACAATTAGTTTTTAGAAATTCCAGTTTTATTAACCACTCCAGCTGCTTTCCCCCTGTAGACTGTCTGCACCTAGCACAAGGAACTGTGTATATGCTACCCTGATGCTTCCTTCTGCAGTTCAGCTAACTCAAGTACCACACAGTTGGAATCACGTTTCAGCGGTCGGAAGGCCACCAACACTGTCACCTTCTGCAGATATGCTCCCGGTGACCCCATCCCTGGCTAACAGGGATGCTTTTCCAGGCCAATAAGAATACGCTGCCAATCAGGCAGACGTAGCAATATGGAGAAACCCGTAGGCCAAACTGCAAATTTTTAAGACCTGAAAATCCCTCCTTCACTCTGGCAAGGTAAACCTTCTAAGAAAATTACCAGCTCTTCTCTCCACCAATTCCTTTTCACCAGCATTCTGATCTGATGCTGCATTCTAAAACAATACAACATTTGGCTTAATCCTATCTGGTTTCCTAGCTACTAACACATCTCCTTCCTCCTTTTTGCCTCCTAGCCCTTGGGTTACACTACACTCAATGCTATGTTTTGCAAACCATTAACTCCCTCTAAGTTACTTGTGTTCTCTCCCCTTGTGCTGAAGAATTTCACCAATAATTCCTTCTGGGCCTCCTGTTTGTAAATTGCTGTCATTATATGCTCACCACTCACAGCATACTGTTTGTTTTTTCTTCTCCAGTAAGTTTCTTCCCAGCTCGCTTTTTTTGCTTTAACTTCGGCTTGCTCTTCAACTTCTCTTGACACCACAGGGCCTCAGTTATGGTGGATGGTTCTTGCTTTTTGTTGGCTGTTTTTATTATTGTTGTTTGCTCTTTTAAAGTAAAAGCTACCTAACTTACTTGGTTGTTACACAAAATCATTACCTTCAAAGACTTGCTTTATTTCCAGATATCTGCCATTCTATTACACTGGTTCACTTACTCTAGCTTTATTAGCTGCAACTAACAGTTACCAGCAACAGTGACAGGAATAAAGATCATAATGAACTGATCTCCAAACTAGAGGACTTACCTTTAATGCTTTGTAGATAACACCAGGCTGTCTAGGTGACCGAGTTGTATTGTTCTCCAGCTGCTGCTCCACAGCTCGCCTAAGTCCAGAGAAATCTGTTGGAGGATTGTATGTCCTTGTTCCCTTGTAATGAATTGAGCTGAAAGCTTCAGGAAAACAGCTTAACTTCCGAAACCGATCTTGAATGAGCTTCTCAGGAACTTCAGAAGGATGATCTGTATTTAAAAGCATCAGGAAGTACATAAACAACTGATGGTTTAAAATACACATACTTAAATTGCACAGTATTTTCATATGCAACACTGCGCTAGCTCTCCCAATTAATTTTTCCAACACATCTGGATTGCAGCTATCATTACATCTTGTAAGTAGAGAAAGAAAAACAAAAACAAAAAGCAGATTCTTTTCCAATATGCAGTTTTAGATTCTAAGATCAGGTTCCATAGAGACTACAAATCCACAGGTAGAACTGGAACATCTAGATTTGGAAACACAGAATCAACTTATAACATGATATAACACAAGTCCATGTCAGCACACTTGCTATACTAAGTTACAGTCTGGTAAAAAGAGCTAGCAAGCCCTAGCACCTGATAAGTGGAGGACATGAACCTTATACGAGCAAGGAAGACTGAGTCTCCACCAACCCTCAGTACAAGGTGAAGTGCTTTATAGCCTGCCACAACAGTTCATGTCTGATGGAGCTGACCACTGTCTTCTGCCTGTTGTCAAGCACCTACTGTACATATCAGAATAAAACAGGTTTCTTCTTCCCTGTCCTGAAGCCATAAACACGCTCATGTCACAATTATCTGTCAGGATGGATGGTTGCAGCTTGTTGCAAACCCACATATTATAAGTTTTCTTTCCTATTTCTACCATGATCAGAGTGATCATGAAAACTATTATTTTTTTTTTAATCCACTCCTCTGACTTTTCACACAGGAGCAACGATCATTGTGAGTCACTGAATTTGACCTGACAAAGTGTCAAGCTTCAACAACTATATAAAATTCTCCATTGCTAATAAGCAGCCACATAGCAAAAGAAACTGCCATGGCAGGTAAGTTAAAGATAATTAAAAAGGCACTCAGATAATCATCATATAGAATTTCAAGTTCTAATAGCTCAAGATCTCACCAGTTAGAAAGGCCAAAATGAGAGTGGGCCAGCAGGGAGCTATTGTGGCATTACACAATAGAAGACTCCCAGATGTTCACAGGTGGCAGAACTGAGTCTTACTGCAAGTTCATTAGGGCTTTTGCTCAAAGAATCAGAAATGGACAGAAGGAATGAAGAAAGGTTTCACCATATCTTTTGAAATACAGAAGAAGTGAGCCCAGGAGAAGAAGCTTACATTCCTGCATAGTCAAAAACAAAAATCTACCTTGACATGCCTGAGTATATTTCACTCAGACATGCAAACAAATAATTGAAATACACATAATCCAGTAAAACACAAGTTAAGTTGAAAGCATTGGTAAAGAACATTGAAAGTGATGGGAATAATACTGTACCAGTCCTGCTGCTTTGTCCATGCCAAATACGCACGCAAAGAAAATGGCATCAAACCATCAACTCTGCACTACCACAATCTCAGTCCCAACCTCATACTGGCCTCATAATCACTCTGACTCACAGAATTTGAAAGAGTAGGTTGAAGGTACTGTATTGATACTCATCAGTTTTACTATTCTTTCTCTTCCCAGTATCTACATATATTCTGGCTTTTTGTATTGCCTTTCTCCTCCCCCCCCCTTTTATTTTTTTATTTATTTATTTTTTTTTTTGCAACAGGATCTTCTATATCCCAGCCAAGATCCCAGGGTGTCAATTTTCATCTTTGCCTGACATATCACCCACACTCAGGATCATGCATTATGACCCCTCCCAAGGCTGGCAGAACTCCCATCATGACCAGCCAATGCCAACGCCCAGCTGGCTAAGAGGATTATTCTAGCTGATCTAGGATAGTCCACCATTATGGAACGCTCTGCTGTTGCCACAGCCTGGCTCACAGACTAGAACTACTGAGAGCAAAACTCAAACCACATCTGCTACGTGGTAGTAAAGAGCACTGAATATTCAACGCAACCTGGTAACCTATTGATAGCATCTAGCACATCAGTTTTTACTGCCTACTTACCAGAGCCCAGTAGCTTGGTGTACACAGTCTCATGGAAGATGATGACACCTGGACCCAAAGTTGACAGAGGAACATCTAGGCCACACCGGGCTGTGGTAGCTTTTAGCTCCTTGGTGAAATGTTTTAAATAAGCCTCTGAGGCATCACCAAGGAATTTGAAGAGATCATTGTGGAGCCTGTCAGCACGAGTACGGTAGATGACAAGGTCAGAGATGGCCAGGACCTTCAGCAGCAGCCGTGTTCTCTGGCTGAGGTTCACGGTGGCCCCCAGGAGGCCCTCTGTATCAATTACCACCACTTTGCGGACAGGGTCATAGGCTGCCCAGACTCCGACCGTGCAGGACTCTTGGGCTGGAGATGTCTTGAAGACTTCCCGGCCATAGAAGAAAGCGTGGTTAAGGGTGTGAGACTTGCCATCCCCTGTGTTCCCAAAGATGGACACTACCTTTAGATGCTGGTCAGGACTACAGTCCAGTTTCTTAATAAAGTCTTCCTCATTCCTTACCTTCAAAAGAAAACAACAACATCAACAAAAAAGAAATATTATAGCTATGCAATTGGAGCAGACAACTCAGACAGCATAGCTGGTTCCAGGATTCCTAAGACCAATGAGTGATTACTTTGTGTTCAGATTGTCTGAAGTTTTTGAAGCACTGAGAATTCAAAAGCAAAATACTAGAAAGCAGCTTTGTAACACATACACATCAATGGGACATAGGCAGTTTCATCACATTGCTGTTCTGAAGGTGATGCCTCACTGTAACTGTCTGCCTCTACTGTAATGTCACCTAGCTCACCAAGGTAGTCTCTTTTTAGAGATAAGAGCTAAAACCTACTGCCAAGCCTGCCACATCTACCTGAAGTGTGGCAGATGCCCCCAGTAGCACTGGGCTCCTGGCAAACCTCTGAACTCAAGCGCAGAGCAGTTAAATGCTCTCGTCACTTTATCTTGCACCATTCAGAGTCTGAGCACCTGTTCAAGGAAAAGAAGCTCTTTCCTTTGTTCAGCCATGCAGCATCAGACACTGCCTCCCCTTGCCAAGCACAGCCTCTTAGAGGCTCTCCAGCTGGCAAAGCCTGGTGGGACAAAAAGGAAAACGAAAGCAGCAGCAAAGCTGTGCCCTGAAGTCAGGTGACTGAAGAAGGTCAAACTGGCTTTTGCAAGTGTGCCACAACAACTGCAATAATCCATTTCATAATTTACTGTACCGTTTTTTCAAAAAAAAAAAAAAATAAAAACCATACAACAACAGAAACAACTCTCCCATGACAAGCACCATGGTATTTACAATCGGGAATAGAACATTTTCTGTTCAGATACTAGAGCAACAGGAAACAGATAAACCCAGCAATGAAACAATTTAGGCCTCTATATGGGAAACTCTTGTTTTCCTCACAGAGTCCTACCTTGACTATCAAAGATTTCATGTTTCTAGTTATGGTTGCTTAGCACTTGATGTTCCATCTTCCAACAAGCTTTTACTCCACATACTACATGACAGAGAAAAATACGATGATCATTTTTTGAGGATTTGAATGCATCTCCACCATCACAATCCACATCTCAAGGAATCCGAGGCAGCCAGAAGGCACAGACTTCAGACTGCTTCAGTGGCTGGAGGTTCCTTGGCTACTTGCCCTCCACCCCCTCAGCAAGCAGTCTTGGCAAGTCTCATGATACCAGAGCCACACAGGCCATGAGGTAATGAATGGTTTCTTCCTGTAAGTTTATTCTTGGATCTCTAAATGAGTTTTAGGCTCATCCAGCCTCTGGTCAACTCCAGAGTCCAGACTTTGAAGGAAAAAAATCACAAAACAGCCAGTGCACCAGGCTGTGGTTGGGAATCGTGTTCAGAAAGAAAAACAGCAGATTGTGGAGCCACAGTAGCTACTGACTGGCTCAAAGCATTCAAGACAGTCTCACAGTGTACAGAAGACAAGGAAATAAAGAAATAAAAATGCTTTAATTATAATCTTGTATCTGTGGGAGGCCATGGAGACACTCAAAATTTACATGCATAAGAGAGGGTCTGCTTTTTTGGTAGCTGTGATTATTGGCTTGTTATCATTACAGTAGCTGAGATGACAGGTTCAGTTTCAATCAGTACCTCTGGAGATGCCTCTGTCGATAAAAGCAAGTTCTTGACTCATGAGATAGCTCCAAAAAACAATCACTGATGTGGCTATATAAAAATATCAGTGTACATAAGCAAAGAGGAATATGATCAAAAGCAACATAATCTGGACCTCCTGCCTCCCAAACTTCTCGCCAAAAGGGTGGCAGGCTTTTTGCCACAGTTGGTGTCTGATCAGACCTAATCACTCCAGTAATCCACTCTCTAAGCAGCACAAGGAAATGTAAGTCTTCTCCCAGGCAGTTTAAACATAGGCAGAGCAACAGCTAAGATTGTCTAGGCAGCACTGGTCACTATGCTGATACCAGGTTGAGAGAACATCTGCAAAGGGCTAAGTCAGCAATGCCAAAAGATAAAAGAACCACAGAGATAAGGGTAATTTGCAAAGCATTCCCACCAGTAAGAAATGCGAGTCAGCTTGCACAAACTTCACTGGATCTGAGATGGTCCCAGGCCAAGCTAATGCAAATCTTTACAACACGCATTGTTCAGTCTGCTTTAACAACAGACCCTGCCAGAGCAACTTAATGCAGAAGAAGAGTTGGGTTGCTGAGCCAGAGGGAGAGTTGATTCTAGGTCAATAATCAGCTGACTTCAAGAGCAATTCAAACATCACCTAGGAGCACACGAATACACTGAAGTGCAGCTCGTACAATATCTCATAGGCCTCTAATAGCTGAGAAGGAACTCAGACGAGAAAAGGGTGCTTTCCTGCATGCTTTATCAGCTCTCGGGCCTTCCTGAGTAGTGGTTGCATCTGGATGTTCACATCTGACATAGAACCAGTAAGCCTATCCTATAGGGGTTGTCAACCTCTTCGCAACCTCTGTGCGGTTTCATTGAGACCGTTAAAGACAGGATGGATGCAATACGTGTGTTGAAGCACTTGGGGCTCCAGTCCTATTTCTTCAGTTTTTCCCCCTCATCTCTAAAGAACTTTGCTGGATACCATCTTCTGCTGCATGTGCAGAGGACTCACACTTCCATCGCTATTATGCTCCCCTGCTCAAGAGCTCCACATCTGACATGAACAACGGTGTGTAAATATGAGAGCTTCCTTAAATTCCATAGCAGTGACAAACAAGAATGAAAACTTTGTACATCTACCTAACATGAGTCATCTCTCTTCTATTCCTTTTCTATTTCCCTGAAGTATTTTGTCATTTTCAGTGTCAGAGACTCATTTACACTTCTTGTTATGGATCTTAGAAAAAGATTAGCTTGTAGAAAGAAAAGTTTCTACACTGTCACAGGTTAGAATCTTGGTCAGCCTTATTTTCCAGCTTGGACCACATTTCTTTCACGATTGTCATTTGGCCAGAGTTGAATCAAACTGGAAGTGAAGGCTTTCAGCAGGAAGAAATGAAAGCTTTAGACTCCTCTCTAAAGAGGATACAAAAACCTCACACCACAGTGCTGTGGAATGCATTTAGATCTCAATCCTCCTTGTCACTCATACTCTGAGATGCATTATGTCTAACAAAACACATTTCCTAGCTCCAGGCCATAGTAAAATTAGAATTGTTTAAGAAAAGTCTAGAAACAAGAACCGATAAAATTACATTCCTGACCAGGAATTTCTTGGAAACAACATTATTCAAACAATAACAAATTAAAGCTTAGGAACAAAACACATAAAGCAGACCAGAGTTTCCAAAGACCTGTACTCATACAACTTTAGCTCTGCCTCTGGGCAAAACACATTAAGTGAATCTGACATTTTTAACCAGTTTTCTCCACTTAAAACTATTTATGAAGCCTTAACGTTGGCTGGCATTCATGGAAGTGATGCACAAAACTACAGCTGTGCCACGATGACACAGCAGTTGAAAATAAAAATCTAGGTGCATGCCTAGAGGTTGAGGTCTTACATATTAATTATAACACAATATTATTTCACCCAGCAAACTCTTAAATATTGTTACCATTTTTATTTTCAGTAATCTCATTGATTGTCAAAACAACAGTGGGTATTAGTGTTTTCAAGATCACAGTCCTACAAAGCCTCAGGACCAAAACCTGGGTGAGCCAACACTGGATGCAATGAAGGAAAATCAAAGGTGGGGACTGACAAACCCTGAGGATTTAAGGTGAGATTCCAACACTCCTCAGCTGCTTACAGTTTTGGATCTCATTCTCTATACTGGGTGCAGGTCCAGCTCCAGTGTAAAAAGCACTTATGTCTGAATTCTAAGAAGAAATTTTTTTGGACCCACTGATTTTGCCTTGACTGCAGTACCAGCCATGAGTTCTTTTGGGATTTGTTCTGTTAGGCTCTGTACTCATCCATGAAAACACTGTTACCCAACTGAAAATCCTTTTCAGACAAAAACTATCCTGTTCCTTCCCACAGCTCTGGCACAAGCTGGGCAGTGACACACATGGGTTTGTCCAAAGACAAACAGAACAAGTTTCAACATGACCTACAGGTCCCTGCAAAGGGCAGTAGTCGTCCCTTGGTGAAGCCTTTGTCTAACAGGACTCTTACCTGTCTCTCTTTCAGGAAAGAGTTAAATCCTGCATATCAAACCTATCTGAGGAAATAGGCTATTTCAAGGGCTTTAAGACAGGATACATTTGGGGGGAGGGGGAATAAAATAAAAGCAACTTCTATATGTGGATGGGAGGTAATTTAATTTTATTGGAGCCCTCTCTAACCCAATAGGGAATATTGACTGAAATACTGTTTTTAGCAGATAATTTACCCTTGTAGATAACAAATGAGTTGAAAAAACATCTGAAAGCAGATGACTATACAAAAGCCCGTAAGGTGTTTGCTAGCTGAAAGCCTACATTTTCCCCTCTTCCTTTTGGAAGATCTCAAAATTAACAGACTTCAAGGTAAATGTAACTGCAAAATAACATTATTTCAAGAGTGTCATTGAACTCTTACAGAGAACTGTAAACAAAGCAGTAGAGATCATTATCCTGTTCTCTAAGTTCTCTTTCAGTTCTGTCCAGATGTTCACTTGCTCACACAGTTACCATCCTCGTGTCATAGCTGCAGCAGCAGAGGCACATCCAGTTGGACAGACATGCCCAAAAGACAGCAAGTCAGCGAGTTGCAGCCATAACAAGTAGCTTTGCTAAATACTAAGCATAATTACCTGCATGGACACTGTGATACCGCTGTCTCTGTTACAAGGGGAATTTAGAAATTTACTTACATTATAATTGCACTTTCCAGAAAATAGTTACTTATTTTCCCAACTGCAGGGTGTTTTGATGGACAGGTCAAGGGAATGTGATCATCTGCCTTTATTTGATCCCAAAGCAAGGCAATAATAAGCCAAAAGAAAAGTAAAAGGTGCACTATAGTAATATCTGTGTCCCAGTGACTTGTACAAAGCAAGATGGTGCAGGAAATGGAAGTGGTAGAGGGGCTGGAGGAGAATACTCTGCCAGATCCCTTGACTTAAAGGAGCTGAGCATTTGTTGAATGAATTACTCTTTTCCTTCCTTCTAAAATCACTCTTCAAAATACTGCTGTAGGTCTGGGGAAGAAAGAGCACTCCCAACCTACTATTGCAAAGTAGTCATCCGACTGCTTTATTCTGGGGACAGACAGCTAGCGCACTGAATTGTAGAAGATGGAACTGCAAAACTGCTAACACAGCAGGAAGGGAAAAATCCCAAAAGCACTTTTGCAAGAAAAGCTCTCCGAAGTGCAAACAGGAGGAATTCATCAATAGTACAACAGAGATCAGGAATACAAATTACAAGTTCTGATCCAATAGATCACACTGACCTAAAAAATACAGATCCTTCATTTCTTCTTCCTCCTTTATATCCATGGCAAATACACCAGCTGTGATTCTTCTGGCTACAGGACATGGACTAAAATCCCAAGAAACCCACAGGAGACAGTAAAAAAAAAAAAAAAGAAAAAAAAAAAAAGGAGAAAACAAGAACATTTTCCCAACAAGTTGAGCAAGACTGCAAGACTGTCATAGAAACTAGCAGTATGTGTTAGACAAATGTTTGGGGTTTTTTGTTTGTTTTACTACAAAGGCAAGCAACAAAACATAAACCAGCTCATACTGACCCACAAAAAACACTTCACTAGAAAGCGTAGCTCCTAGTGACTCTCCACTGTCTCATTTCCAGGGCTGGCCAGGCTCAAGTCAGGAGGTAATAAGGAAAAAAACAACAGTGCTTTCATCAAGTTTACAGCAGGTGCAACAGGAGCAAAGCAGGCAACATCCTGAGGACCTATCATTCAGTACATGCAACTTCCTAACAAGAGGTGACACAAAAAGTATGGACTGTTACACTGTTAGAAGTCGGTTATTGTACAGAATGCTCTGTATTTAAATAAAGGCTGTGGGTCATTTTGTCATCTAAACTATCTGCAGAGCAATAGATAGATCCTGCTCAGTATTTGCTGAGGGAAAGAGCTTAACCCTTGAAGTGTCTAACCCTGCCAGCCAGAATAAAAAGAACTCAGGAATGGGGCTGCATCCAGGAAACGCAGCTATCTATGCCCCGCTACCTAAAGAAACACAGATCAGAGGGGATATCACAATGCAGATCCAGAAATAAACATATGGTCCTTTCTCCCATATTAATTACATTACTGGGGATGTTAAAGACTTTTTTTCCCTGTCTCCTTGATAAGACAGGTTGCAAAGTCAATTCATTTTATTTTCTTTGGAACTCAGAGAATTGACAATTTTGTGTAGTAGAGAGTTTCTAGTCAAATATCAGTAACTCCAAGATACACTAGTAACAATCAAGCATTTTCCCTGTCTGCTCTAGTCGACAAAAGACTTTTTGCCATTTGCATACATCACACTTCCTCAAGTACAGCTTTGGACACAATGTTACAGCACAAGCCACTGATGGCACAACAACAAAGTTCTGATCCTGTGGTAGCTCTTGACATCTGTCCCCCAAGATAAAGCTATCAAGTTGTTGCTATGCCTCGTTAAGCATTTCTTCTCTCTTGCTTCAGAAGTAGCAGCAAGGAGCTCACTGTACAACAAACACATAACTCTCCCCTCTATTGCAAACACGTTGTATAAAGACCAAGAAGAAACAGTTGCTGTTCCAGAAACTACATAAACATGAAGTACAAGGAAGAAACAAAGACCAGTGTAAAAGTATCACGGCTCAAACTGAAGATTCCAACCTCAATCATGAATTCATTGTTGCATTTTGTTCCTTACCAATGTAAGTGTAAATAACATTTTAAAGTGTGAAATAATTGATTCTCTAAGTTCTTTAGAGAAGTGCCTCCCAGGTGCAAGGGACCGACCTAGTGATCATACAATGGGGCTTGTTTGAAAATTAGCAAGTTTGAGGCAAGAGATGAAAGTGGGCACCTCAGCAGAACAGAAGATTCAGTTGGGGAGATTTACACTCATAAGCAAAGTAGGCACAGATTTGGTATTTGTTCTAACATAGCAAAAAAGGAGAGTGGTGATGAGATCAAAGGAATTGACTAAGGAAACAGTCACCACAATATCACATAGAAGATAGAACATGTCCAAAACAATTAACAAATGGATGCTGCAGTTATCAAGAACAATTAGACTGAAGTGTCAGCTTCAGATATGTGACAGACAAGGCCAGAAATGTAATACTGTGCAAAAAGAAACTGCAAAACTATAATATAGCCTGAGGAAAAAGACCAAGAATGGGGTCCAAACAGCAAAAGATGCCAGTTCATAAAACATGGACAAGAGAGTTTGTTTTTTTCCAGTTCTAGAAGAAGGAAATATCAGTAGTATAAGCTAAGATGGCTGGGGACTCAGTCACAAGACATAGTGCTGTGTGGTGTGTAAGACAACAGCAGCTGGACTCCAGGAGGAACAGCCTCTCTCTGGTTCTTTTACAGATATGCAGAATGAGCTTGGATTTAACCTTCAGAAGCACTTCCTTAACAAGAGATAATAAATCTCTTTCTGAGGCACTCAGATACAGTGCTGTGATATGAACAAAGCAGCCTGCACTTCACAGGGATAAACTTAAGCTGATCAGTTCTCTCCAAACTTCTGCTGCAGAAACAATGGTTTGAAGTGGGACCTTTCCCACCCTGAAGTGAATTTAAGCAAGTCCAAGAACTCCTCAGCTTTTTGAGCTTACAGTTATGTCTGCAAAGTGCAAAAAGCTCAAAGCTATCCCTGAACAGGCTAGCACATCTACACAACATGGCACAAAAACAATTATGCAGAATGATGATAGCTGAATCAGTGCTGTGCTGAGATCAGGATAACAATCTCTACCTCTCAGCTAAACTAATTTACTCCTTATAGATGAAGTTACACCACTTCTGGAATTGAAATTGTTGTTGCTGACACACTGTAAACATCCTCCAGTTTCAGAACCACCAGCTCCCAGAAGCCAAGAGGAACTATGAGATGGGACACAACTTCTTGAGCTGAAGAACTCCAAGTTTCACAGGGTAATAAAGAAATCTCTTTGTCCTGTGTTTCCACATAATTGTACTACTTTCAAGTAGTGTACACCAGCAAGTATCTTGACCAGCTGCTCTTGCTCAGAAGCAGAACCTGTTCTGCCTAATTTTGTAGGACTACCTGTGAGTATTTGCAGAGCCAATGCACCATGAACAACAAATAAGCTGTTTCCTCTCCAATTTCCTAACAAACTTCAAGTTCCAAAGGTCAGAGAACAGACAGTTGAAGATAGCTGGACTCCATCATTCTGATAAAGCCTTCTCCTGTCTGCCCAAGCTTATAAAGCTGCACACCCTCAAACTCTAAATATCCACATTTAGAGTTATTATGGCTTTGGGTGTTTGGTGGTTTTTTTTGGTGTTTTTTGTTTGTTTGTTTGTTTCAAACCACTTTTGTCCAAAAAAACTACAGACTTCCTCCACAGTAATCAGGTACCATTCTGCTAGCACAAAAAAAAAAAAAAAAAATGAACAGAAGATGACTTACCTACAGCTACATTATCTGTTCACTATTATTAAGAGCAAAAGATGCTACAGAACATGTCATCAGAGCTAATCATCTGACATCTGAGAATAAAGGTTCTCATGCTCACTAGCAGAAACACCACCATAACAGCAAGAACTCTAAGTTCCAGCTGCTAGAAAATATGTTAATTGAAAACTTACAAACTGCTTGGAGACTTGGCTGTGAGCCATCACATAAGCAGTCAGCTGTGAGAGAGAACATCACTCAAGATGGAAGAATTGACACAAGACCTCAATAAGAAGCAAGATCATTTTCAGAGAGCTTTTTCAACCCTGTTCTGATCAAGTTGTTAACACCTTATAAAGGACCATTATAGTTCCAATAAGGAAGTTGGCTTTATTGCCCATGATATTTAAATAGTAAAGCACTTGTTTGCAAGATGTAGCCAAAGGTCTGCCCCAATAAGGCTTACAGATTCATGAGTATAAAAATAACTTAAAACAGTACAACCAGAAGCAACCACAGCTTGTGAGGAGTCCTCCAGGACAGCCCTGTTCTAAGGCATTTCAGAGATTGCTCTAGAAGCTAGATGAAGACTATTGAAAACCTGCATCTTGAAGAGATAACTGCACCTGCCACAAATCATATGAAAATTTATGTGTGCTTAGAGGAAGCACACGGTTAGGATTGCTTCTAAACCTGAAACTCAATCATCCAGTCCACAGTTACCATCATTCTTTCTTCCCTTAAGCCTCAATACACCTATTTTTTATGACCGGCAGCATAAACATGTTAAATTAAGGCACAGATACAGCCACCAAGTGAGTATGCAATTTTATTTCAGTGTCTCCTGAATGAGGTTTAACAACGAAAGTTGCAAATCAAGCCAGAACATGAAACCAAATTTTCAGTTGGGTAATTAACTGCTCTGTGACTTTTACATGCTGCTGTTTTTACAAACAGAGCGTTTTTACATTTGTAAAGTGCTTATGCTTACCAAAAATAAAGACCAACAGAAAAATGAAGTAAATGCATGCACTGCCTGCTAGACCTTAAAATAAAGTCTCCTGAGAAGCTGTTCCTAGTTCTGTGTCTATCATTACAAACCAGACCCATACCAAATGGATGGCCAAAGGCTAACAAAGAACATTTGTGATGAGCAACATTGCTTAACCAGCATCTGTAGGATTCACCTGGTCCACAGTCATGATTCCTTACCGGACCCTTACTTCTACTTGATCCTGTTCTTAACCATCAGATGGATTTACTGGTGGTGAAAGAGGTAGTGGGGTGCTTCCCACTAATGCTGCTAGGTACAGTGCCCACTCCTCGTCATATGTCACATCTGCTGTCAGCACTCCCATTTGCACTTCCCATTTGCAATCCTCTCCACACAATTTTGTTCAGGAATGACTAACACCTTGCATGTAGAGTTCTTATTTTAGTTGTGTATGGCCCAGTACAGTCAATTCTCTCACCAGCTTCATTTGCCAAGTCTCAAAGGAGGCTCTTGCCACTCAAAAGAACAAAAGAATTCTTCATGAACTTGCCTTTCAAGAAACCAGTGAGCAAGGTCTTACGCACTGGGTCTCCTTGGCCCAAGACACTCATTCAGTGCCAGGAACCAGCCATTCACAATTTGTCACTGTTGCAGCCAGTAACACTTCAAGTATTAATCACTCAACTCCCTAACACAGCAGATGAAAAAACAAACAAAGGATCTCAGCTGTCAAACAGGCTACAGTACCTCTTACCTGAATCTCCTCAGTTTCATCCACCAAGAGGAAACTCACAACTTTCTCAGCCATCTTCCTTCTCCTGGTCTCCTCATCCATCTCCTCCTCTTCCTGCTCCTGGGCTTTGCCAGCATGGTACACGGTGATAGGGTGCTTCCTCCTGTTCCCCCCAGCATGCGTTCTCTTCTGACATTCTACACAGAGGTTGATTTTGCACACCTGGCACCTCACCGCTGCTATCTGCCTTGATCCCGTCATGCTGGAGTGCATGATGTTCCCATTGGCACCTTTGCAGGAGTCACAGTAAGGGACATGGCCAGGCCTTATGCGGGTCCGTTCATGGTTCCGCAGCCTTTCTGGCTGGTGCAGCTCCTCTTCGCAGCGCTGGCACTGCAAGCTCCTGCACTCATCACACTCAAAGACTGCTTCATCTGTCCCACTGCAAACGTAGCTCTCCTGGCAGAGCAGGGCCGTGTTCTGGCCCTTCTCTGCAGTCTGTGTGTGGGCGCTCATCTTCAGATTTCTTCAAAGCAGCGATCTTCCCTCCTGGTTGTGCTTTAAGTAACAATATGGGGGAAAGTCAGTTCCAAATTCAGTATTTTTCACAGGGGAAAGAAACAACAGGAATTCTGTCCGTACTTAATTTTAAGTTACTAAGAGACGTTTCTGTGAGATTCACACATACAACTTGCCTTCCTGGGAGCTCTCTCAGGCACAGGTGAAGTTCTTCTCCCACCTAAGCTGAAAGCATGCAGTTGGTTTAATTTGTTGTTATACACAAATGCTGGCACCTGTTCTTTCACTCCATTACTTGCTTTCAGCAGTAGGACAAAACCAGCCAGGTGCCCCTGGACAGATGAGGGCAAGGATTTCCCTAAAGCAAAGAGCAGACAGAGATGTTAGTAACACAGAAGAAAGAAAGGCATTAGAAATGCACAAGTACATATATATGTACACACGGGGTTGTGTCAATACTAGAAAATTCTTTCACCCCGAGCTAAGCTCCTCCTTCAGAGTTCACAGTATTTATTTATTCGCCGGGAATTTCCCGATGCGCACTGCCAGCCCCAACTCTCCGCACATCCCGGCGGTGCCGAGCAGCCCCGGTCACAGGAAGCCTCTCTCCCCTTCCCTCTCATCTCATCCCATCCCTCCCCCGCTGCCTCACGGCCCCCGGAGACGCGCCCGCCGCCTTTGTCTGTGCGCGCCGCGCTCCGGGGCTCGGCCTCTCCCTCTGTCCGCAGCCCCGGGGCGGCGCCGGCCGGGCGGCGCGGAGCCGGCGGCCCCGTTGCGTAACGGCGGTGCACCCAGCACCTACCTCGGGCCGCGGCCGGAGCGCTGCCGGGAGCCGCGCCGCCGAACAAAGGCGACCCCGAGCGGGGCGCCGCAAGCCGGGCTATTGTTTACAGTCCCGCGGCCGCCCGCCTTCCCCTTCCTCCCCCTGCACCCGGTGACCAAGGAGTCGGCTCCCAGCCGCCGCTTCCTCCGCCCCGCCTCGGCGGCCGCGGGGCGCCCGCTTCTCTTCCCCCGGCGGACGGGGCGGGCCCCGAGCATGCAGGCGAGACGCCCGGCGGGGCAGGGAGGGCAGGACCGGGGCGCCCGCCGCCACCGCCCTGCGCCCGCTCCGCTGTTGTCAGCGGGATCAGCTGATCGCGGGGATCCGCGGGCTTGTTGCTCACCGCGGAGACAGGAAGCGGCGGCGGGCACGCCGGGAGCTGTAGTCCGGCCTCACGGGGCGCGCCTCGGCGCTGCGCCTGCTGGGAGTTGTAGTGCTGAGCGGCCCGGCCCGCCATCTTGTCCGCGACAGGGCGGCGACGCTGCCCTCACGTCGCTTTGCTTTATGTACGTGGCCTAGGAAGGCCTGACGAGGAGCAGCGCTTGCTCTTCCTCCTCTCAAATAGATTTTGGCTGGCTGGCTGAAATGCCAATGGGTGCTCAATGGAGAAGGATCTGAGGCTTCACTTCAGCAAGCTGACACATCAGTATCCATAGAAAGGCAGCCAGAAATTGCTCTGCTACTTGTTCTAGTGGTCTGGTTGGATACAAATTATTTATAGGAGTTAATTACATAACTGGATATCAATGTTGATAGCAGTGACAGAGACTGCACCTTTTGTGAAGTACTGCCATTTCACAAAACTCACAGCACATCCAGTTCTAACACCAATGGTAGCCAAGACCTTCCTATGCCCTTCTGCATCACCAGCCATATAGAGTGGATCCACTGCTCTTCTGTGTGTCTCAGTGATAATGAAGGCAGGAATGGGCTGCCTAGAGAGGTGATGCAGTCACTCTCCCTAGAGGAATTCAAGAAACATGTAACATGGCACTGAGGGATGTGGATGGTGGGGATGGGTCGGGGGTGGACTTGATCTTTGGAGGTCTCTTCCAATGATTCTATCATTCTAAGATTGACATGATGTTCATTTTCCCTAATCTCCCTCCTACTGTTACATTGATACATTTATGATCAGTATTTTGCATAAAGGATTAATCAGAAAAATTAACTGAATAGTCTGATGTCTGTAGGAATAAACTGTCATGAGCCAAACACCTTCAGAGTGAAAAATGTAAAGATTGTGCATATATTCAATACAAAGGAAATTGAAACTTAAATGCTGCAGCACTATGGAAAGCCAGGGAGCCAAAACAGTGAATTTGACGTCTAAAGGATCTTCCTCAAAGTGTCTACGTTCAGACTTCATAGAGAGAGATTTTATGGTATGAGGAAGAGAAAAAAAAACTTATTAGCTTTGTAGCATTAATGAAAGCACAATTAAAGGCTACATTTATTTACAAAAAAAAAAGAAAAAGAAAAAGAAAAAGAAAAAGTTGCATAAAGAAACTTTCTACATTTTCAACAGTATTTTAATGCCTAGGCCTCAGTTTCTACATGGCATACTTTCTGAATAGAGCCTAAATGTTCTGCCCCCATTTTTTTTTTTTCTAATTCTCCTTTAGAAAAACTGCAGCACTACTCTCTGCCTGGAATAGGAAGTGTACGCAGTATTTCTGTACATAGCCCAAGCTGTGTTCCTCTGCCACAGTCAGGTTTTTGGCTGTGCCTTAAACAGACAGGCAGTGATGATCCCAAATCCCAAAGCCTGTACTCTTATACCAGTACATCACCACAGTGGATCTTGTTTACCCGGTGATTTTGGAACTGTGCACCCATCAAATATTTAAAATGTTGCAGAGATGAAAAACAATCTGACCTTTTTACTCTGAGAAACCACTTGGTATGTTTGGAATGATCTCTTACACCTGAAATACAAAACAATCTGCAGACATAAATAGTCCCTATTTATTTTCAGTCTAAATCTTTGAAGGTCCATACTGGATCTTTTTTGACTGACTTGAGAATAAAATTCTGAAGTCAGCAGTGATGAAGGAAACCAAGTGAACTGGGATCAGTAACTGGAATACAGCATCTCGATTTCATGACTGAAAGGTAAAAAAAACCGCACAGATAGACTTAAGTGGGAAATTTTGAAATTCGGGAGTAGAAAGAATAGAGATCTGGAAGTAATTATTTTTATTGGATACTTTCTTGATTATGAAGGGAATTGGAGGCAAATGTTGATAATTTGTATAAGTAAATGCACATTGGTAACTTTCTCCAGCTAAACAACTATGGATGAGTATCTACATGATGAAAGCTATTGTCTCAGACTGAAACTGTTATCTACTTGAATTTGGATTTCACATTTTTCATGCAGATAACAATTTCTAACTGAGACAACTGCATAGAAACTGGAAACTCAGAATGTTTTTTTCCTCGTCCTCCTCCAAGCTGAAAAATGAGTGCCGTTTTTACCTACATTCCTTTAAATATTTTTAGATTATCCAAAAGATTAATAGCAGTCAGTATTGACTAAATTCTGTTAGTTGAAGGAATATATGTAGGACATACATATGAGCTGTACTTAATAGAGCAAAGATGCTATTCTCAAAGAGGAAGGAATTTAACTGACTCTTGAAGTACTTTGCAAAGCTGAGATCTCTACCCTTGCACATGAGTGCTTGTAAAGCAAGGTAATGATATGTACCTGTTCCAGTTCAGTTGTTGTCTGCTCAGTAGCAGGTATGAAATCAGTTGGGTAGATTTCATCTCCTTGGTATTGAAGAAACCAGTAGTTTCTGTGCTGTTTCCAGGTGGAGGAGATGGTTTGCCATTACATGTTCCTTTGAGCATTTTTCTTTATATGGTATGTGTGAGCAGTGGGAACACATGGTACAGAGATAACAGGACTTTCTCCTTAGCCAATCCAAACGTTCACACGGGCTTATGTTTTGACCCACATTGTAATCACCTTCCAGACTGCCTTTCTTCCATTCACAGCTGCTCGCTCTTTCCATGTGCAACCACCTGCTGTCAGCAGCTGCACGATCTGGAGGGGAGGTGTACAATTTTAAGTTTTCTAATGCAGTTTGAATGCGGGAGGTAAGTCGGGAAAATCCACCAGACAAGCCAAGTTGCCATACAGCACAGAGACTTTTTTTTTTCTTTTTATCGAGAATACAGCATCCTAGAGCACCTGCTCTTTGTGCTCGTTATAAATCTTTTCAGGTGAGGTACAGCCTTCCATATATCGTTACGCCTACGTACTTCATAAGACTGCTTTTCTTTGCAGGCCCCTAAAGTTGGCTACACCGTAACGCACCCAAAACGCGCGTTCCCTCACAGCGCGCCCACGGGTGCAGCCGACACGACCGCCGTCACGCCTCGCTCACAGCCGAGCGCGGAAGCTCACAAATGGCGGCTCCCGCCGGCGGAAGCTCTCGGGACCTCGAAGCGCCTCTGCCTGACCTCAAGATGGCAGAGCTCCACGCTAGGTCAGGCCGCCGCGGTGCCAACCCCTTAGCAAAGATGGCGGCCGCACAGGCGCTGTTTCCCCTTACGCCGACCTTCTAGCCACTGCATCTCTGTGGTTAGGCGCCTCGCTATCTAGGCCCGGAAGGAGGGGGCGCTCTGGCGAGCCCGTCTCTATTGTGGAGAGGCGCGGTGCAGGTCGGGCCAGTGCCGGAAGGGGAGGGTCACATGACCCCGCGCAGCGCGGCGGAGGCGGCTCGGCGCGGTGTGTTCGCGGCCTAGCGGCGCCTCGGGCCCTCCAGCCCGGCCTCCGGCGGCCTAGCGGCTTCTCCCCGCGCCATCCCAGGCCCGCGCCTCTCAGAGGGGCCGCGGCGGCACTCCGAACGCGGCTCCTGCCCCACAGCGAGGGAGGGTGAGCGACATGGGGCCGCGGCGGCCGGAAGGGGGTGGGAAGGTGGCGGCGGCGCCTCGGCCGCCCGCTGAGAGGAGGCGCCTCCGGGGCCGGGCCTGACTCGCGCCGCCGCGCTGCCCTTCTGCTCTTTGGACCGCGGCCGCTCCTCGGCGGGAAGGCGGCGCGGGTCCGGCACCGAGGTTGGGAACGAGAGCGGCCTCGGGGAGGCGCTCGCGGAGCGGCGGCGGGGCCCTTCGTTTCCTCTCCCGCCTAGGAGGCGTGCGGGGCCTTCCGTCCCCCGCGGCCGCGGCGGGACCGCCGGCCCGGCGGAAGGCGAGAGGAGGCGAGACCGAGAGGGAGCGAGCCCGCGGCTGCCCCCGAAGCTGCCCCCGGCCCGCTCCTGGCCGCCCCGGTTTACTGCGGCTTCGTTCGTCGGTGCCACTTCGTGCGAGAAAGCGCTTTTCGGCGGCGTCGCGGCACGGAGGGTAACGTCCCGAGCGCGGCCCGTGGCGGTCATCTCACCGCACGTGTCAGCCTGTGCTCGAAACAAGCGGGCTGAGCCCGTGATACCACCTGTGTTGTGCAGATAGGCGCGTTCTTTTCATGTTTAGGTTTTTTTTTTCTTCCTTAGTGGGGAAAGCCCTTTTTCTGCCTGAAATTTGACTGTTTTGTTCGTGTTTGTTTCTCTTTTTTGTTTATTAAAATGCAGACTAGCGACATCCTGAACAGAACTAGTTCTTTTTTTTTTTTTTTTTTTTTTTTTTTTTTTTAAATGACAGCATATGTTACGTGGCCTTGCAGGAAATAGAATCTTAAACTTCTGTCGTTCTTTGTCTGTTCTACTTAAAATGACTGCACGCAGATCTTTATTTATTCATCTGTAAAGTAGCAAGGTATTGCTACTGGTATTGCATCAGCATTTACCAAAGGTGGCCCAGAACAGCTTGTGTAGGGAAGCACTGGCTGTTTTCTTCCTTCTCCTGTGGAGGAGCTGCTTTGCACATTGCTTCACATTTCTCACTTCTGTCTCTTGACGTTCCCTTACGTGTAGCAATGTCCCAGCCTTGTTTGTCTTTTGGGAACAGTCAATAGCAAAGTGAAGATGGAAGGCCATTTATTTTACTGACAAGAGCTTAATACGAGCTCAGAATTAAAAATGAAGTCCAAGGTTAAAAATTCTGATGGTGTGATTAGTAGAGCTCTGGGTAAGGAGCTTTCAGACTGAGGCTTTGTTTCAGGTAAGCAAGTTGCTTTTTCAGTTTGTATTTTACAGTAATTTGGTTTCCAACTTAACTTATTACAGTGACCTTTTTATATCATTTCCAGTGCACAGGCTTAAGCAAGTACTAGTTTTGTTTGGAAACAAATATTGAGAGAAAAGAAGTATAGTGATTTTCTAACTTGACATGTCTGTACATTTTCCACTGATGCATCACTTAGTCTCAAGGTAATTTTGGAGAAAACTGTAAAGCTTTATAAGAAAGTGCTGAGCATCATCACTTAAAGAATCTGATCGCTTGAAGGAAGAGAGCCTTCATTTTTAGGGACCTTTCTGAGATGCAGTAATATAGGCAGTATTTCCAATGAGTGACGAACTGTTAAAGTTCATTTTTATTTTATAATTATTTTTATGATGGAGTGGCTTAAAAGTCCACACACCGTGTGAAGAATGATGTTAGAAGTGGAAGTTAGTGCGGAAGTAGTGACTTCAGTAGGCTGGTTTGCTGTGTATGTTTTCTTCAGCTGTTTTTGAAAGTGTGCTGCTCAGCTCCAACTGTCCTGCCATAAAATGTGTAAAATACTTTCTTATAAATTTACATGCAGGCAGCAACACAGAGTAGACAATAGAAAAAAAATTGTATAGGAATGTTCGGTGAAACATTGGGATCAAATACCTTAGTGACTCAGGGTGTTACTACGTAGCATGCTGTTATGCAACAAGCCTGGATTTTGTCACAGCTCTCTTAATCATCTGGAAGTTAAGATTTTAATCAAAGCTGGACTTTGTTTAAATTTCTTTAGGCATGTTTTTTGTTTACTATCCCCCTGTTTGAGGGAGTAGGCAGTATCTCAGTATGACTTGGTGTAAAGTCTTGAAGTGCATTAATTTTGTTTTTGCTTTATTTAGGAGTTCTGTGGTTGATTTTAGCTTTGTTTAGTTGGTAATTGAACAGTAGATGTTATAGCTGTTTCATGAGGAGCAACTTCTGAAAGCAGTGAAAATATTTTACAGGTTTTCAATTGAAGTGATGATGTGTTAACACAGTTATAAACACTAGGGAGGTGAATTGTGAATTGCTGGGTGAAATTAAGATGCTGCTGAGCAGGTGGTACAGCTGCCACTTCTAAATGCAGTAGTTGCCAGTGTCTTTCACTAAACTTGTGTTCACCATATGTATGAATGTATCTCCTCACCCTCTTACCAGAAAAAAATAGAAGAAACCAGAAATATGTTTTAAAAATGCTATATTTAAAAAAAATATATGTTTGCAATGTTATCTACTTGTGGTTACTCTCCTCTTATCAGGAAATCTAGGAGTTACAGATAATGCATGGGGCAGCAGTACTTGAATGATAGCGACTCTTGTTTCACGGTACCTCTGAGCTCTGTGTAGCCCCGGACAGGAGCCCGGCATAGCCCCAGTCCTCTGTCCTGGACATTTCATTGCGTGCCTCAGAGCAGGCATGTGGCTGCCCAGCAGAGCTTAGGCTCATGGGCAGAACACTCAGAATAAGTCTCAGGACCAAACCTTTGGGCCATGAGGGCATTTTTGCACTCTGTGTTTCAGAAGGTTGGTGCTGTGGACTGCAGTCAATGTGTGGTTCCATCAGGACTTTGTAACTGGAAGAGCACTGAATGAAAGCAGCTGAGCTCCTTCTGGAGCAGTGTAGCTGTGCTTGTGTAGCACCTGCCTTAGTTAAGGAGCCAGGCAGGATTTTATCTGGGTCTGCTTAGAGTAAGCTCCGATGTTTTGCTGTCCACAGCCTTGTTAATTTGCAGCTTATAAAAATTGTCCAAGTGTAACAGCGTGCTGCTACATTACTTTGTTAACTGAGATCAGGAGTGTGCTGTTCGAATAAGACTCACCATCGTCTTCACTTGGGAAGCCTTTTGTCATATCACCTTATACCATAGTAGTGAATGAACTGGATTCTTTCCATATGAAAACATATTGAAAACTTACAGTTTCACCTGCAGTTTTTTGGACCTCCTCAAATTGTAGTGGGAGCTTTGAGGTCTCAGCTCCATCTAACCTGGCAGACCCCGTGTTGTAGTGCCCTTCTTGCTGATGCAGGCATAGCCTAAATTGACTACATTTAGAGTATGAGGTTCATCTTTCTAGGTGATGATTTCAGAATTTTTAATATTATCTGGCCAGATACTTGCTGTACAGCTGCATCTTTTTGGCCACCACTAAATTCATGCAAATTGATGTCTCCCTTAAAGTGCTGCTGCTTCTTCATAGTTGTTTTATACAGTTGACTTTACACGAGCTCATACTTCTGTAAGTCAACCAAGATTTTAAGGATTCCAAGACTTCAATTCCTTACTTAAATATTTTAATATTTTAGAGGAAATGTGAAGATCACCACAGAAAGTACACCAGGCAGTGGTAACTGTGCTGTGCCTGTGGGGTTTAGGACAGTCTCTAAGAGAAAGGTACTGAGATTTGTACCACTGCTCTCCCTGGATCTAGCTTGGAGTTTCATTCCATGCTCAAGCCATAGCTTGTAGTTCCTGATGAATGCAAGTCTCCTATACATGCTGGAGCAGAATATGTAGCTCTTGTGCTCCAGCTATTTGCAGCGAGAATGTGCTTCTTCCTTCCTTCCCTTCATTATAGCTTCTTGTCTGCTGCAAGAGTTAGGTTACATCTTATTCTCACATCTGGATCTCTTGTGTCTTCAATGAGCAGTTTTAAGTCTTGGTTCCCACTGAGTCACAAAGTTTTTCTAATGGAATCTGAACTAAGTTGTTTTGTCTGCTGATTTCACGTTAGTGGGTACATAACGGTAGCAGGAAACAGGCCAAGGTTTTCTCTGCATCAGTGTCCCAGGCAGCAGAGGTGCTAGCAGTGGATCATGCAAGATTTAAGGCAGCAGCAGAGTGCCTTGCTAGCTGTTGTCAAAATAACCATACAGATATTGGGGGGAAAAAGAGTGCTTCAAGTAAAATGAAACCCTGCAGACAATTGTATGTTTTGCATCCACCTGACTAGGTGACTGAAAGACTACATTTGATCTCTGCTTGCTGCTGTTACTTTTGTGTAGTAATAATTACTTGTCTGACTCTTTGCTTTTTGATTTCAGTAAAAACTTGAAGAAAAAGCCCTCTGCCTGTGCACATGTGAGATGTCCATTAAGCTCAGTACATTTCAGCACTTCTTAATTCAAAGAACTTTTTCACTTCTTATTCCCTAGGCTTTTTTATGCTTCCCTAAAATGGTGTCTTAAATAAAGTGCTTATTAGAGCAAGAAGAGGAACTGCACCTACTGGCAGCTTGGAAAATTCCTTTCTCAGTTATTTTTGTTTGTTTAGCAGACCTCTCATTTATGTCCTGTGGACCTCAAATTGCATAACTTTACTGCAGCCACTTTGGAACGTCTGACCAGCAAGATAATTACTCTGGCATCCTGTTCCAAAACTGCTTTGAATTTTTGTCTAGTTCCCTATCAACTGAAATATAGATAAGGACTAAGGACAAGGATAGGCCTTGAAGATCCTAATTTCCTGCTTTTCTGGGACTCTTGACAGATTTTGCTTTTTTATTTGCTATTCTTGTTGAAACAGCATAGTGTAGTGATACAAAGATGAATAGTATGGGAGTTCTAGACTGTTCCATTCCATCCAAGCTTCACGTTATAGAGGAGAACCTGCTGGCACATAGACTCTTCAGTCAATAAACAACGTTTTCACATTGTATGGAATGTGGAGGAAAGATTTGCAATCTTGTTTCTTACATTCTCGTACCATCGTAGAGACCTTGTGTAAAAGGAGTGTGTCTTTTCTCTTGGTGTGATGTGGATGAATGCTTTCTGGGACCAATTAATGAATGCAGTCATTGCAAACCTCTTGTGACTGAAGCAATACATCTTCAGGCAAATTGTGCTATGGGGTCACAGGTGTGCTCTTGTGCTCGAATAAATAATTTCTGCAGTTCCAAAGATGTGAGCGAGAACATCCAGGTTTCTCTCAAGTCTTCTCTAGTAGGCTGTATGCACTTGTCCCTCACAGCTGTTTATCAGCTCTTTGGGAATGTGGTTTTGCTACAGGGTTATCTTCTTTTTGAGCTCTTTTAATTGCATCTGCTATTATGGTAAAGTACTGATACTAGCTCTTACTTCTACTATTTAAGATTATCGTTAGGTACTTGCTCTTTATACATGTGTGAAGTCACATTTGTATCTAGCAAACTCATCTCCTGTTTTGTGTTCAGTGATAGGAAACCAGGTATGCATCATCCCATCTACATATCTGCTTTAGTTATCAGCATTTTGTTCATTGTAATTCTTGTTCTCAAGGCCTTCTGTCATGGTTCTGACTTGCATTTGCCTGTTTGGAACACAAACTGCACTGCAGGCTACAGTACTGCTCAGTCTTCTAGGAAACATAGATGTGTACATGGGAAGCTCGCTGGGCTCTTATCTGCTACTCTTCATGACTTCTGTGTATATAATCCAGGATATTTGAAGTTCCAGAGCTTCCTCAGCATGGTGTGGATGTCCCTATGTGCTCACGACAAAATACAGGCATGAGAAGTTACTGCTGAGTAATTTAGTGTGTTTTAACAAGGGTAGCAACAGAGATTTAAACTGTATGACCAGCTGTGGGTGTCGGCAACCAGTGCTCCTTTTGGTCTTCAGGAGTGAAAGCCAAGACTTAACTGTGTAAGGTTGCTGGTTAAATACTGGAAGCAAGAGCATTGGTTTTGCTAAGAGTGATCTTGCGTCTTATTGGGTGGTGTCTGTTGTGGGGTCAGTAATATCTGCGTAACAGTAACTGTCTGAGTAGAAAAACAATGTTAAATGTTCTATTCTCTACGATAGCACATTGGCCCTCTGCTCCCAGGCTATCCTCCATGATGAGCTCTAAAAGGTCTGTGAGCTGGGAAGTTAAAAATAGATCAGAGGACCTTCTTCCAAGTGTTTAACTGTCTCCATTCTGGAGCCTGGGGTTTTCTCCAGTTTCTGTGTTGTTACCTTCAATTCCTGTCAGTGCTGTACCTGAGGATTCCCCAGTTCTTTCTATGAAATTGTGCTGTGGTTGTATTGTGTATGATCGTTTCTTGTTCTGGAGAACTACTTGCCTTATTGAAGAGGGCATTCCAAGCTTGCTTCTGCTTTTAGATACTGCAAAGAAAAAAAGCTTCATTTTGAAGAAACAGCATGCATGCCATTAAATGCTGTTTAGTTCACATTCTTTGTAAAACATTGGTATGAAGAGGCACATAATGGTTCTGGTGTTTTGTTGTTTCTGGCTTTTTTGTTGGTAAAGAATACTTGTATTAGAGGAAACTTTTCCCTAGCTTATTGTTAAAAATAATTTTAATTTGTAGGTGAATGTCCATATAAAGCTCAAAAGTTATTAGATATGTATCATTTGTACTGCTTCTGTGATTTATCTTGACCAACTAATACAATTTTCCTTTTCTGTCCTTTTGACAGATTGCTTCTGTAAGAATGTCTTTCCCACCTCATTTGAATCGCCCTCCAATGGGAATCCCAACTCTTCCCCCTGGGATTCCACCTCCACAGTTTCCTGGCTTTCCTCCACCTGTGCCTCCTGGTAAGTTGGTAGTATATGAAGCTGTTGCAAAAAGAAATTCCTGTTTGTTATAAGCTGCTATTTTCCAGAAGTTACTGTGTTTAAGCGTATTTCAGTAACATTGATTTGTGTGCATTGCAATCGTGTCTCTAGTTTAGCTACACAACGTGACAGGTGCACAAACTCTGTTTGGTCTGCACTGTCTGCTTACTTCTGACCAGCAATCAATCTGATAGATGTAATACCAATTTTACTGTTCTTTTGTTTAAACCTGAAGCTAGATTGTCATTTTTGTTAGGTGTTTTAAGAGTCACTTCTTTGGCAGTGTGCAGGTTTTGACTACTTTCAAATAAGCCATTGTAATAGCTTTTGGAAGCACTTGTCTACACCAAATATGCACAGTGTGAAAATATAGGAATAACTTTCAGAGGAGCTTCACCTTCTTACGTTGTTTTCTGTGTTTTTTTCTCATAAATCCATCTCAGAAATATTTCTTTGTGTTCTCTTCTTACATACTTTCTTCCACACATCTTGCTATCTTAGTTGTGTTGCTCATTCCTTAGAATCTTCCCAAAACTAATTCTATTTTTTTTTTTTTCCTTCTTCATCTTCAAGGTCAGTTTTTCCTTTTTGTGAGTGTGTTTGTTGAAACTTCAATTTATGATCTGGGACCACCTTTTAATTTTTTCTGTATGTTGCCAACAGTGTCAGGAGTCTGGATGGGGGGTGTAGAGAGGAATACTTCAGAGAATTATCCCTTTAAAATTCATAACAGAAGGGCAACAGAAAATAATTTCTGTCTGTATGGTCTTGAGCTGTGTTGTGCACAAGTTTCTAGACAATAAAGGCTTTCAAAAACCTGGCTGGATGCAGAAATGGTTTGTGCATGCTCATTCATCGTGCTAGGCCTTACTAATGGGTTGGTTCTTTTTTTTTCTTCTTCCTCTGATATCCATGAGATTCTGTTTTTTGCTAAAGGTAGAGTTGTTGATTAGTCAGCATCAAAGACTTCAGGCTGAATTTTAAAACTGTACCTCATATCTTTATTAGTTTTGATTTATGTAATTTTGTATGAAAAAACAGATGCTTTTAAAAACAGCTTTCTGAAAAATATTTTACATTTCTGTTCTAAACACTTGCTTCTTAACATACACAGTTTATGCACAATTTTTATGCAGTTGCTATTTGAATTTTTATAAAAATTGTCTTGTTTTCAGTACTAATAATCCAAATAGACTGTGAATTGGAGGAGCCTGGTTTTAGGAGGGAGCTTAATTTTTCTCTTTGCAGTAGAAGTATGACTTGCTTACCTGTTGAGTTAGCCTCATAGAATCACAGAATGGCCTGGGTTGAAAAGGGCCGCAATGATCATCCAGTTTCAACCCCCCTGCTATGTGCAGGGTTGCCAACCACCAGACCAGGCTGCCCAGAGCCACATCCAGCCTGGCCTTGAATGCCTGCAGGGATGGGGCATCCACTGCCTCCTTGGGCAACCTGTTCCAGTGTGTCACCACCTCTGTGTGAAAAACTTCTTCCTAAACCTCTTCTGCCTCTTAAAAGATATGGACTTAATTTCTCAGCCTAAGTGTACGAATAGAATTGAAAATGCCACCGTGACCTTTTGGAAGTCTACTCTAAAGTTATTCCATGTGTAAAATTGCAATTAAAATAGGTTTAACTAAGTGCTCAGCAACAACAAAAAAAATTATCCAACTGTAAAAATAAGTCTGCTAGAACAGTGTGCTTGTGCAAAAATGAAGGCGGGAAGAGTGTTTTGCATTTCCACTCGCATTTCCATTTTGAAATGTGAAAGACTCAAAAGGGAGGTGATTTAGTATTTCTTGTCTTCTGTGAAAATCAGGTACAAGTTATAAAGCTTAAATGTCTTTCCATAGATAAGAAACTTTCTATGAGGTCACATCAGCAGGCCATATGGCCTGATGTTTTGTCTGAGCTGTGGGAATAGGTGGTGATATTTAGATGTATGCGTGCACCCGTCTGCTTTTCATGTCTGAAACTGAAGTCTCCACAACTGATAAATTGAGGATGTTAGAGCATCATCTTTTTGCACTTCCTTTATCTGCTTCCGGTCTCAACCATTCTTGAGCATTTTTATGCTTTTTGAACATGTTAATACTGTCTTGACTGTCACTTCTTGTTCCAAATTCCAGCAGGTCATTACCAGCTGTGTAAAAGTGCTACTTCCTTATTATGTCTGTTGTTAAACCCCCTATCCTCCTGAATTGTGAGCATTTAGCAAATGGCATTTTTTGGTCTTTCTCATCATGTTCCATGCAAGCCTTTACACTTGGAGTATCTCAGAGATTAAATTCTTTCCTTACCAAGAAGCTGCTTCAAAACTCAAGTCAGGTATTTGCTCTTCTCTGAGCAGTTGGTATGTAAACAGCATTTATTATGACTAGGTATTAGCTAAGATGATAGTGCTTAAAGCCATCAGTGAGTATTGTGGGGGATAGAAGGATATTGCATATAATTTCACACTATTAAATAGTGATGTTAATTAGAATTTAAAGGACTTAAGCTCAATAATTAATAAGATAGTGTGCTCCTGAATTGTTTTTTTTTTGTTTTTTTGATTTTTTTTTAAATGCAACCTTTATTAAGCTATGTCATAAACAATAAAGAATGCCAGCAGGCTTCATGCTATTGAACCTCAGCCCCAAACAGTATGAAGTATTGATTATGTTGTTGGAACTGAGCAAGTAAGGAATGAGATTACTTTTGGACTTAGGATGCTTTTTTGTCTATAGAATCCTCAACCTCATTAATCTTCTAGAGCAATACTGCTGTTTGAATATGCTTTGAAAATATGTTTGTTTGTGAAGAACGAGGCCAAAATGAGAATGTGTTAAAAGTTGTCAGGGTATTCATGTTCTGCAAGTGTGCAAAGGCTGTGCTTGAGTGCTTAAGGAATTACTGGTAATCAATACTCTAAAACTCTCACGTCACCAAAATTGCTGTCTGGTTTAGTAATCATGACTGCAAGCAATTCATCTGTGTTTATCAGTATTCTTAACTGGACAGATTAATGTTATGTCTTGTCTTTCTCAGGGACCCCCATGATTCCTGTGCCAATGGGCATTATGGCTCCTGCTCCAACTGTAAGTGTTACATTAGGATGAGTTTCATGCATAGATTTCAACAGGTTTTTTTTTGTCTTCTGAACTATTTCACTAAAAAGACATACTGCAAAAGGAAGTTTTTAATCTTTATTTCAATTATTGTGCTAATTAAAGTATAAAAGCTATTTATTGACCTGTAGGTGAATTACATTTTAGTGATTTTGCATAAGAAATCTCCCCAAAATACTGATATTTTTTTTAATAGTTTGCATTATCTGTTAGAGAAAGATATGTTTGTGGTAACCAGTGGTGTTCAGCAGAAAAATACTGGAACAAATACGTTGTTCACTTTCCTGATAACATTATTGAAGCTGACACATTTAGAAGGACTTCTGAGAGGAGAAGCTCAGTGTATGTCTAATCTTACTTTAGTGGAAGGAGATGTGCAGCAGTTTGGAACAGACGTTTGTGTCTGTACAGTTTGTTCTGCAAGTAGTTGCTCCTTAACTGAAAGCAGCTGGCTATGAGCTGTGTACCTTCCAACTAAACTAGTAGTGTGTATTTGCTCTGAAAGCTTTTAAGACCTGTCATATGTCCACTGAAGCCTTTTGAGACTTAAATCAGAGTTACTGTTATGCTTGCAGCTTTTTTTTTTTTTTAAGCATCCAGCACACTGTTATGTGCAGTGCTTCAGCTTCCAGTGGCTCACGTCACAAATGAGTAATGTGTAAAACAAATGATGTTTAATATTACTGTATGCTCACCATGCATACTGTAACTTCCAGAGCCATGTTCAGCTATACCTTTTTTCTGTCTATCTTATCAAAAAATGACATTCTCTTGATGTTGTATGAATATTGAAACATGTAATGTTTATTGTTTACTCGCTGTGAACTTAACCAAGGGTCATATAAAGGGAGAATTGTCAAATTCATGTCTGTCCTGTTTTGTTTTTAAAAATTTAAATAGGGGCAGGGGGGACAAAAACATCAGCAGTGCTTTATTTTATATTCTCTCCTCCTCTTCCTAGGTATTAGTTCCTACCACAGTGTCTATGGTTGGAAAACACTTAGGAGTGAGGAAAGATCACCCTGGCTTAAAGAACAAAGAAAACGATGAAAACAGCGGTCCCACGACCACCGTTTTTGTGGGCAACATTTCTGAGAAGGCCTCGGACATGCTCATACGGCAGCTTCTAGCAGTAAGTGTGGTGGGCTGCCTGCTGATTTAATCCCTGGCTAATAAATAAAGTTGTGAGTAGTGAAGTTGAAACTAAACACAGAGTTGGTTGTGCTCCCTGGATTAGCAGTCCAGTGGGTTTGACTTTATAGCTGGTAAATAAGGGAAGAGTAATTTTTTTTAGCTGTGTGTGTCAGCGAATATAGACATGGCTTGTTTTTAGTAGAGCTTATTCTTTTCACTTATCTTCGTGTGCACCAAGTGTTAACTTTTTTTATGTTTCAAACAAAATACTCAAACATATATCTTTAATATCTTTAATGCAGAAATGTGGCTTGGTTTTGAGTTGGAAGAGAGTGCAAGGGGCATCTGGAAAACTTCAAGGTAATGTTCACACTTTTCAAGATCTCTGATCAAAGTAGTGTTTTTATTACATGGCAGATTTTGAAATGTTTGACATGCTGTTATTTTAATAGTTATTGTATTTAATATCTTAAAACAATATTTAACTGTTAAATGCTTCCTCATATAGAGTTAGAGTTTTCTGTCCTTGAAATCAACGCAGAGAAAAAAATCAAAATTGTGAAAGGTAAAACTGTATTTGAGGGGACAGTGTTCACTTTTGTGAGACTAAATCAGGTGTTTATAGAGCATCTGAGAGATAGTTACCAGCCCTCACTTAAATTCCAGGGGAGTGGATTTGCAGTGTTATTAGTAGTCATTTCTATCACTGTGTATCATTCTTAACCTCCTTAACAGGAAGCTTTCCTTATTAAAAGTTTTTTGTCCCTGTCCCCAGATTGTACTGATTTTTTTTTTTTTTTTTTCCCCCTATAATCCTTGTCCATTGGATGTATGAAACAATTAGGGCTATTCTTCTGTTAATGTTTTCCTACATTTTTCTATTTTAATATTTCTTATAATTTAATATTATAATAATATATAACAATTGTTTTTTCATCTCTCATATATGATTATTTAATTTTCACAATGTTTTTTTCCCTCACAACTTTCTGTAACTGTTGTGAAATGCTCTAGATTAATGTTGTACTGTTGAATGATGTCCTTGATCTTCAGACAGTTGCAAATCTGAGATGTCTCTTTGTATAGGTTACATTTATTAGCTAAAATCATTTTAAATGCTTTACAAATGTAGTGTTGTGCGTTGCTTTGACTTAATTCATGCGGCTATTCCTTATATCAAAAGTTAATGCAATTAATTATCTTTCTGTATCTTTATTTTAAGTAGAGGAGTATCTATGTTCATAGTTTGATTCAAAACATAATACTTGTTTGTTTAAACAAAGATAATTGCCTATAGAGCTTTAACGCATTTGCTTCTCATTTTAATCATCCATTTCAGCCTTTGGATTTTGTGAATACAAAGAACCTGAATCCACACTACGGGCACTGAGACTACTGCATGACCTCCAGATAGGAGAGAAGAAACTACTAGTAAAAGTTGATGCAAAGACAAAGGCTCAGCTAGATGAATGGAAAGCAAAGAAAAAGGCCTCTAATGGGGTGTGTATATTATATATGACATATATTATTTTGACAGGAAGGCAATGTAATGTGCTTTTTAGATCAGGCTGTAAGCTGGTCTGCTAGTTTCTTTTCTTGTCTCTGCCACTAATTCACTTTAGGTTTTTGCAAGAATTGAATTAATGAGTATGAAGATGTAATGAAAGGAAATGAAGTGGAAGCCCTTAATTCACAAGTACTCTTGAAAACTTATACCATGTTTACAACAAATGAGTGAATTAACCCACTTAGAGCTGTTTAAAATTTATTACCCCTTTTAAGTGAACTTACACAACGCTGTAGATTAACACAAACACAGTTATGTACAAGTTAGCTTTGTTTCATTTTTACAGCCATAGAATCATAAAATATCCTGAGATAGAAGGGACCCGTGAGGATTGAGTCCAACTCCTGACTCTGCACAGGGCAGTTTAAGAATTAAACTGTATATCTACAAGCACTGCCCAAATCCTTCTTCGAGACCGACAGCCTTGGTGTCACGAACACTTGCCTTGGGAGGTTGTTCCAGTGCCTTTTTCATCCTCTCAGTATAACAAATTCTTCCTTTCTTAAATTCCAGTCTAAATTTTTCCCAATGCAGCATTAAACCATTCTCTTTTGTCCTGTCACCAATGCACAAATGAGCACCTTCCTCTATGCTCCCTCTCACGAAGAAAATATAGACAGCCATGAGGTCATCTGTTAGGCCTCCTGTAAGTTGGAAAAAATCAAATGTCTTCAGTTGAGCCTCTTTGGTGTCCTGTGATTGCTTCATCACGTTTGTTACCATCCTGTGGACACATTGTACTGGTTTTTTTAAACATCTTATGTGCAGTAGCTCAAAAGTACACACAGTACTCAAGGTGAGACTGCACCAATGCCGATTGAATTGGGACAGTCCCTACCTGTGAGCAGCTAGCTGTGCTGTCCCTGGTGCACCTCAGGACATAGTTGGCCCCTTTGGCTGCTAGGGCATATTGTTCATCACAGTTGAAGTTAAATCTGCTCATAGTTATTTATAAAATGCAACTGAATCTATGGAGTGAATTGAAGATTAATTCTAAAGTTCAGCTGTACCATGTGGTTCTGTTGCTTCAGTTTTGTTTAAAAATTCTGAAGTTTATGAACTCCAGATTTGTTACTTTGCCAGAGTTTGCAAACTAACTGTCTGTTCTTTCCCTTTTATTGACAAATTTTCTGGAAGAAGTTAATGAAAAGGATATAAGTTAATAATTCAGTAGGTGATGCAGGTATCAGACAGTGGGCAGTCATCTCTCAAGTTTGTGTGTTAAAATTAATCTTATCTATTTTTAGCTAAAATAATGCATATTGTGTCACAGGTTGTTGAGCTTGCTCTTAATTGCTCTTAACTATCTTGAAGTACCATAGAGGCCTTAAGATATTCAGTATTTAGAACAATTATTTTCTGTAAAATGAAATTGAATAGGCTCCTGTTTGGGGAAACTCAAATCACATTAGGAAATGAATTTTTAGAAGGTTTAGGTTTGCTAATAAAAGTCTGTAAAGTGAATTGCAAACACACAAGTACTTCTAGTTACTTTTAATGAGAGTTTTTTATGAAAACTAGACGCATAGTCATCACTTGAAACACTTACTGGTTTTGACTACGTACTCAGTGTATAGTAATAAATGCAGTAAATGCTCAGTAAAGCAGACTACTAGCAAAATGAGTTTTGAATGAAGTAATACATTAACTGTGAACCTAGATACAGATTTGTTTGCCCTCTTCCATTCAGACTTCCTTCTTTCCTCTTCGCATCACTTGTAATACTAATGGGTTTAAAACATCAGTGAAGCTTTTGTACAATTAATGAATTTCAGTTTCCGTGAGCTCCTATGGGTTTGGGGGCAGTTGATTTAATAAAGTAGAGAGTACTATTTGCAGCTTTGAAATTGTATTTTTATGATGATAAGAGTGGGTGCCAGTTTTTTGGAAATGTAGAATTAGTGATACTAGCTCCAAACATCTTTTTCATTGTAGTGCTGTGAAGAAAGACTGAGAATTGCCAAGGAATGTTGATAAAGTATATTTTAATCATACTGCTTGAGGTTCTTTTCATACCATCATTGATACGCAGGTGCTGCATCTTTTCTTCAAAATTTTAAAGAAATCAAACATATACACTAATACAGAATTTCTTCAGGGCACATCAAACAAATCTTTATCTAGTTACCTTCTCTACCTGATCACTTCTGCTTCGACCTTTTCAGTTCTACTCTCTGTTATTGCCTTCTAGCTCTTTTCGGTTTGCTCCTCCTTGGCCTGGCATCTCTTAAATCCAAATGAATCCTCCCTTCCCCCCCTCACTCTTAGCTGCTGCTCTAACAATTCTTTTCTCATTCCATTTACCCCCTATTGCTTAGTGACACTCAGCTGGAATCTTGCGTGAGATTCCTTTTTTGAAAAAAAAAAAAGACTGAAAGGATTGAGAGGTGAGCTGTCTTGCTCAGTGTGCAGACTGCTGTTTCACCTTGTCGTATGGAATTTAGTTAAATGAATATTGTGCTTGTTCCCTTTAGTCACTAAGATGGAAAGGGGAAAACAGAAGAGAGGAACTGTGTCAATTCTGTGGAACTAGTCAGCAGTGCTAAGAAAATGTTTGCTGTGCAAGGAATACTTATCTAACAAAGTTTATTCAGTATAATTCTCTGTTAATAACTTGCAACTTTAAAGTTATAGACAGACATTTATATTGCATGGCACCTCAGTAGGCGTTGAGGAACTGATTCTGAAACAGCTTAAAGGTTGTGAAGGAAACAGGGCAGAAGCTTTTGACCATGAGGGGAACTATCATGATTGCCTTTCTATGTGTGCTCTTTTTCCTTAGTCACGCACTATCTGTTCTATTTTATTTTGCAATCCTATGTGTGCTCTCAACTGTCATTCTGCAAGTAAAACTGTGATCCTTTTATTACTGCTAGTGTGAAAAGATTTGAGTAAAAATAAAGCAGTTAGTTACTACTTGGAGGTTATTTTAGTAAAAACTGTTTAAATTAATGAGATGACAAAAGGTGAACTTCTAAAGTAAAACTAATGTTATTCTCAATTTGTTGATTCCTGTTACCTTGCTATTTTTCCTTAGAATTCCAGACCAGAGACTACAAATGATGATGATGAAGCACTGGATGAGGAAACGAAGAGAAGAGATCAGATAATTAAAGGGGCCATTGATGTCTTAATACGAGAATATTCCAGCGAGCTCAATGCCCCCTCCCAGGAATCTGACTCTCACCCCAGGAAGAAGAAAAAGGAAAAGAAGGAGGACGTATGTGTTTTGATTTTGGACAAAGCAGATTTTTCTTCAACTCACCTTTAAATAATGGCCAAACCTTGTGCAAACGCTTTTAACCTAAACTCATGATGAGAAACCAGATCAAGCATTGATGTCAGCAACAGTTTCATGTTTTATGCTGAAAACTAGTCAGTTATAGAAACTGTCCTTTCAGGATAGTTAAGGAATCTAAGCACCTAAGCTTCTTGGAACAACAGTTTTGAATCTGGGCAGGTTTGAATTGACCTTTCATCCCTCTGAAGGTGGAAATACTGAATTGAGTGCAGTTTAAACTGCATGTGCATGTAGGTTTTTCAGATGAGAACTTTAAAAACAACTGTAAAAACTTTCTGCATACTTTGCATTTCCATTGAATAATGCCAGGGCACTTTTGTAATGTGCAGGGATTTGCTCTGGTAGTTTTTGACAAATTTCTCTCTTTCCTTGTGGTATGCGTTTCTTTAGTGTACCTTGATCCAACTTGGTTGCAGCTGTTTCTCCACATGTGGACGAACTTCATTAGCTATATATGTGTGATATGTGTGTGCCTCACAAATTTTGGAAGGATCCTTCAGGGATGAAAGGCATATTATAATCTTCCTACTTTACAAAATCACTTTTACACGCATGTGTCAATTTGGCTGGAATTTTTCAGCTGGTTTTACTATATTGTGTAAATGCAAAAAAAAATTGTTAAGCAGGAATGAATGTTTTGGTTTTAGACCTGCTTCTGTGAATGACCTTTTTGTTGGTTTAAAACAAACTCTGGAGAAGAGGGATTAAGAATGAACAAACTCAGACTTAGCTTTTCCAGCCAAATTTCTAACCATGGGAAAATGGAGTCTTACACTTGCCATTCTGCACCTAATATGAAAGATTGGAGAATTGTTTGACCAAGATTTTTACACACTTAAGTCTTCCGTAAAGTACCTATGCCAAAGTCAATAATGCAGTTTCAGATATTTATGGAGTTTAAGTGTGGTGCAAGAAGTAACATCTCCCTCAGGGAGTGAATGTATCTTCCCCATAACATTATTAGCCATGGCTAACCCAAGGCATAAGAGTGCTGAGCTGAGAATTTGTCTTTCTTTTCTCTCCCTTCCTTTGGGAGAAGATGCTTTCTTGGATGAGAATTAACAAATAAGTCACTGTCTAATGCTATCAGCTGTTTTTTGTTAGATGCATTGTTAAAATGTAAATTGTCCTGTGAGTACATTTATATGGCGATGAATAAGGACAGGTAGTTACATGCTGTAAGAAGGCATCAGTCTTGAAAGAGTCGAGTGCTGAGTATGTCACTGGGACAGAAAGACACTCTGCTAGTTTTCTGTGAAGTAAAATTTGACCAATCTGAGCTAGTCAAGTGGATAACATATGCTCTTAGCACTTGTGCATTGAAATTTTACCCCATCATTCCTCCCGTATTGGGAAGAAGGAAAAGAAATTTGAAGTTGCCATCATTGGCCTGTGTGGATAGAGGTGGGAGTGAAGAGATGGTCCTAGCTCATTGTTCTCTTGGCCATAAAAGAGAAGAGAAAGGAGGACTGTGGTCTGGTGGGAAAGGGAAGATGGATGCAGATATGTATGTGTGGGGGGTGGGGAAGCTTGCTAGCTTTGGGGCTTTTGTGCCCTGAAGGGCAGGGGTGCAAAGAAAACTCCCACTGATGTTAGAAACTGAGTCTGGTGTTAGTTCTTATGGGTGAAGGCATGTCTGATATGGGGGAGCTGAAAATGTGTGCGGGGAACTGAGAGTGAGTGGAATCTGTTTTTCAATTTCGAGCACGGGGGAACCTCGCTAATTCGCACTACTAGTTAGTAGGTGCAACTTACCAAATTTTGCGAATTAGCGAGTAAGTCAAGACTCGTGCACCACAAATATACTGATTGTATTGGCAAGTGTAGCTTAGTCTTGTTTATGATGTTTTCATAGCATACTAATATCCTGTAGTATACTTGATAATTCAGTGAAGTCTTAATAATACGAGACCTCACTGCCTATTGAAGTAGTTCAGAGAAGGGAGAATTAGCGAGGTTCTTCTGTAATTTTGTTGAATCAAGAAATAAGATCACAGCAATACGATATTGCTTTATAGTACGAACATACAAAACATTGTTTTTCAGAGTAGTATGCAATCTATTTTTAAAAAAAAAAATCTCCGTGGATTTTTCCGCAGATTTTCCGCAGATTTCCAGTGGCCCCACTGATACCTTATCCACTCATCACCAAGGTTCGTTTACATTGTAGGCTTTGACAATGACTGTGTTTACTGCTAGTTGCCAGATTTGTGACTCTTGTCCATCTGATTTTTTTATTTTTATTTTTTTTCACTCATTAACATCAGACTGTCAGGTTTGGTACTGCAGAAGGACTTTATTTATCTCTTACAAGACTGGTTGAAAAATTCTAACCTTCAGCTTTTCTCTTGTTCTCCCATGTCTGTACAAACAGCTCTTAATGCTTCTCCTCCTGTCCCCCTTGTTTTTTAGGAGGATATAAATGCTATAGAAATGGAGGAAGACAAAAGAGACCTGATATCAAGAGAGATCAGTAAATTCAGAGACACACACAAGGTAGTATTCTTGTTTTTGCGCTTAATACAAATTAGAATTTTTCAAAATCCAAAAAGACACTATTATAAAATTTAGCAGTACATTGCAATATCACTTAAGATGATGCTTATATTAGGTTTAATATACATGTAACTCTTTACCAGTCAAAAAAGACAATTACCACGTTAAAGTGGCCCTTGACATCTTTATGCTAAGGCTTTTGATTGCTGCTGATTATTTTTCAGTCTTCTCACTTTAACATGAATAAAGGCAACTTAAGTTTCTTCACATACATTAAGTCAAGATATTTATAGCTAAAGGCTAAATGGGGCTGCAGTATAAGGCATACACTTGAGTGTGTTTCTGTAGGTAGATTTATAACATAATCCAAGATTTTATGAAGAGTTGAAAGTTGAATTAAATTTAAGTCTTTTATTTTAATAGTTCTAAGTTAAGAGTGGGGGAAAGATTAAAAATAGGTCAGTGGTTACCAGACTTACCAAACTTTAGATGCATGGAAGAACTGTAAATTCCCATAAAGCTAATCTATTCATTGACCCCCACCATTATGATAGAGATCATATGGTGACTAATGCAAGATGAAACTCACAGCTTGGAAAGTAACATGGAATAGGATGTAAGTATGAGCTTCTGTTTTTTATTATACTTATGGATGCCCCCTCAGAAAAATATGCAAAGGGGTAACTGGCTTGGAAACGTCTGTGTACATTAAATCCCACCTTAGCTCTCACTTAAGCAAGTTTCCATTAATGCTATCGCATCTGTGAATGTTTCTGCTTTGTAGAATGAAACTTGATATATCATAAAGCACAGCTATGCACGTAATGTTCTTGTTTTAATGTTTAGCTTAAAGTTGATATTATTTTTCCCCTACGAAACTGGAATGGCCCTTGGTGTAGGGAGATAGCAGTACACTCCTCTTTTGAGCCCATGCTCATGTCTCAAAATATCCTGTAATCAACGTTAATGAAAACTTTGAAGCTACATCAAGGTGAAGTAGTACACCCACGTTACTCAGCTTTACCATGTGAAGCTGGTACCATGTTTTTATGCAACTTAATCTGTGTAAATGCAAGTGACTGCACGTTGTTAGATTTATATGCATTCGGTTTTTCACTTGATCAGAGTTGTTAGCAATGAACATGTGGGGAAAAATTCTACAAGAAATCACCTGCAGAAGCTCAGCAATTCAGCGTGAAACTGATTCACAGTGGAACTTTGGTAGAACTGCGTTGAGTTCCAAGCCCCAACAAGCCACTGTTGTTAAGATACAAACAAGTAATATGCTTAACAAAAACAAAACCAAACAAACAAACAAAAATATTGCTTCATTGTTCCAGATGCTTTCGGGCATATTCTGCCTTTAATCTTTATTACTAGGGGGCTATTCTTGTTCCTTAACATCAAAGTCAAACTGAAAATAGTCACTGTATATATTGGATACCTTTAAAAGGGGCTGTTGAAACTTTAGCAGCTGGTTAGTGAGCACAGTGAACCTTTGCATGTTTTTGGTATGAGTTTATAAAACAATAACCATAGACTGTCAGGGTATCAGGATTGCAGGGGGCGTCCATTTACAGCACGGACGAGTCTGAAGAGAGCTCAAGGTAAGATTTATAATTTTTCTACCTGTTCATTTCTGTTCATTACTTCAAAATATCAGATACCGTTCCCATCCCGTTACCCTTTGAGATCCTCTTGTTTAGGCTGATAGAAGTTGAGGTCAGATTTAGATTGTGAAGTAGGCTGATTTTTTTTTTTTTTTTAATTGGATTTTGAGGAAGCAGACCTACATGATGGGTTTTCATATACAAGGCTGTGTGGCTGTGTGTTTGCACATGTGTAAACATTATTTTTAAGTTTAAAAAAAAAAAAAAAAAAAAAAGAAAAAGAATTTTTTTCACCACAAAGTTTGAGTGGCAAAAAAGCAGTTCTACAAAAGAAATTTCTATTGGAACATCTAAGATAACCTGTAAGTATCAACAACTTCAGTATATAAACTTTTTTAAAAGTATATGAAATTTGAGGTAAGTTGGATTTTTAGAAGTTGGCAGCTTAGTTTAGCATCTGACTAGACTGAGGTTTAATACTGTAAAGCTCCTGTAAAGTATGGTCCTTTAGAAATTTATTTTCAGCCCCATGAATCTCGTAGAATCCAAGTTTTGTTTTTCATACCAGTTTTCTACTATTTCCTACCATTTTTAGTCCCTTTTTCCTTTTGTGATTTTAATGTATCCAATATTGGTTTGCCTGTATTTGTGCTATCGATGCAGAGTAGTTTCACTGGATACATTAATCACTAGTGAATTAGCTTTATTTCTGTAATCCTTTGTTGGTTCTCTGGTCCACGTGCCTATGGCAGAAGAGCATTTATCAGGTAAGATTGCTTTTTAAAGTTGTCTTACATGCTTTGTTTAAAAGAAAAGAAAAAAAAACAAAACAAAACAAAACAGAATGCTGTTTGATTGTTCCAGTTTTTAATTTCATTTCAGTGATGGTAAACGTGGAGCCAAAGGGGATAAACATGTTTATTCTGCTCAATATTTTCTCAAAAAAAAGAAAAAAGTGGTATTCTGGCATCTGTCAGGTTGAAATTTGGTATACTTGGTTGTTATTTGGTATATTTGTGAACCGTGTACTTGCTCTTCCTCCCAGAAACATAGCTTGTAGGCAAGGTTAATCCAGTGTTGGCGGTCCATGTCCTAGCACAGCATCTGTAAGTTAACACATAACAATTGCTTCCAAGGATGGATTTATCTATCATTCTGTTGATGTATTTTCTATTGTCTTATAGGAATTCTGGTCATAGGAACTGTTTCTAATTGAAATTTTAAAAATGGCAATTTTGCACAATTTTTAGTAAAACTGTAGCAGGTAACCCTTTAGTTTCTGTGTTTCAAAAGAGCTATTTCCAACCTTTTTTTTTTTTTTTTTTTTTAACTCTCTCCATATTGCAGTGAAGTTAAGGATTCCATTCTGCAGAGTCCAATTTTTACCAATGAACTGTTAGATTTTTTTTTTAGGGAGGTGAAAGGTTGCAGCTCTCTTCATTGTTAAACCACATGCACCATGTGTAAGTGGAAAAATTTCTTTACCCAACTTTTCATATAGGGTTGTTTTGGCCTGCCGAGACTTCTTGCAAAACAGTGTCCCAGTAAGCATTCCACTGAAATATATTCTTGTTGAACAGGATTAAATTTTGTTAGCTGGAAGTTCACTCTGCTTGTATCCAACTGGCTTATAGGACCAATGGAATCTGTGACCCATTTGAATTATGACAACTGCACACTGTGTATGTGCAGTTTAGTCAGCTTATTGAGGCCAGCCCGGCTCTGCTAAGGTTGGAGATTGCTGGTCTGTGTAGATCTATGCTTTTGCACGAAATCTAGTCTTGTGATTGCTGCATTTTGATTTTATACTTATGAGTTCCAAAAATACCCACCAAACCCTCTTTAATATTTTAAAATCAGTGGCGGTTTTGGTATCTCCATTACCAGCCTTGTGTGTTGCGTCGGGAAGGTCTGGTTCCTGTAACTACAAAATTAACTATGTAAGTTCTCTTGTTGGTTTTTAGAAACTGGAGGAGGAAAAAGGCAAAAAGGAGAAAGAAAGACAGGAAATTGAAAAAGAACGCAGAGAAAGAGAAAGGGAACGGGAGCGTGAACGAGAAAGGAGAGAGCGTGAAAGAGAAAGGGAACGGGAGCGTGAACGAGAGAAGGAAAAGGAACGGGAGCGTGAACGGGAGCGAGATAGGGATCGTGACCGAACTAAAGACCGAGACAGAGACCGAGAACGGGACAGAGATCGGGACAGAGATCGTGAAAGAAGTTCGGATCGCAACAAGGATCGGAGCAGATCAAGGTAGTACACTTAAGGTTGCTGTCTGTTTCAGTTATTTCTAGTGTTCTCTGAGTTTCTAGTTCAGCCCAGAAGCTGCCGTTCAAAATAAGAATGGCCCTTTTGGATGAATGAATGAAAAAAAGGAAATTGAAATTTTAGAGAAGATTCTGTCTACACTAATCAGAAGAGTACTTGGTTTCCTGCACAACGTAGGAACATAAGGACTGTAGTAAGCAGCCATTATCCAATCATGACTGAAGTATACAGGTTTAATCGAGAGTCTTTATTTTTTTCATGAGTAATTTTGTTTGTCCTTGAAATGTTCTGATGTCTTCACCATCCTTTGCTTTAAATATTTTCATCTTCTTTGCATATGTGGATGTATTTTTTTTTTTTTTTTAAAAACAAGAGAATGACTTTTCCAGTCTTAAACTATGACTCATAATGTCAGTCTCTAGGCACTACCATTTTCATCTTCACCATGGGAGAAATAGCAGTTACACTTTACATTTTCTTGTAAGCGGGGCTTATGTTATCTGTAAGCCATGGAAATGTGAAGGATTTATTAAGCATACCTTTTGATGTGGCATTTTTAGCTGTCACTTGTTTATAGAGAACTACAAACATAATCTAATAAATGAGTTGCTATGTGCTTACGCTTGATTTCTGTAGATATTCCTATTAAATAGTTGCAGTGCTCAAACAACTACTTACATATATTCAAGAACTATTTATCTCAAAGTCCTGATTTATGCCCACTGCTGTATTGGCTTATCATCCTGTATAATTGCACAAGAAAGACAACTTGCAAGATGGTGTAAGTAGTGCATTATACACTTAAAAGTACATCATTTCATTGAATGGACGAGAAGGGCTCTGTACATAAAGTTGGACTTCTTGCTTTCTTCAGAGAAAAAAGCAGAGACAGGGAAAGAGAACGAGAAAGAGAACGAGAGCGTGAAAGAGAACGGGAGAGAGAACGGGAACGAGAACGGGAACGAGAACGAGAAAAGGATAAAAAGAGAGACAGAGAAGAAGATGAAGAAGATGCCTATGAACGCCGAAAGTTAGAGAGGAAACTGCGGGAAAAGGAAGCTGCGTATCAAGAGGCAAGCTGGAACTTCTTAGATTCCGTATTTACTTCTGGGTTCTAGTAACTGTTTTTCTACAAAATACGCTGTTTCTTCTCTCTCTCCTTTTCTAAATATACTTCTAATCTTTTGACAGTGTGAATTGGGGCAGAGTATTTCGGTCAGTCAGAAGAACATTGGATTCTTTGTTCCAAAGTCTTAAACTATAACTAATTATGCTTAATTTTAATGTGCTTCTAAACAATAATATAGTTATCTTAAAAGTAGTTCTGCTGCTTTTAATTTGCTCGAGTCTGAATTGTATCCTTCTGTTGTAGCGTCTTAAAAACTGGGAAATCAGAGAGAGGAAGAAAAGTCGAGAATATGAAAAAGAGGCTGAAAGAGAAGAAGAAAGAAGGAGGGAAATGGTAAGGCTTAGTTTTACCTGTGACTTTTTTCCCCTTGTTCTTCGTGTCCATCTTGGAAAGGAATGTTTTCTTGCGATCTTTATGCAGTGTTAGTGCTTTCATTCTGTATACGCGTGTGTACAAAAATTTGAGTTAATAGACATGAAAAAGATGTCGAATAAAAGCAGAATTACTATTGAGAGTCCTGAGTGACTTGACCTTGTGAACATAAGACATTGAGAAGTAGGCAGCTGTAAAAGCATCGTGCACAACTCTATCTTTAACCTGTATTTTTCATCAGATTTCTCCAAAATCTATCTTCTCTATGTTATACCAATGGAACTAGAGCAGTATTTTTGCTTCCAGCCCTGTCACATGCATGAACCTTATGTAATATCTAAGCACTGCTAAATTTCTGTGGTTATTTCATAACTGATGAACTAAAGCCAGTTACCAGTATAACACCTGGAAATGCTGTCTGAAATCACAGCTTTAGAAGGCGGATACTTTCACAGTTTGATAGTTCTCCTTGTTTAAAAAAATTATTTTAAAGAATGATGTTCCTGTTTCACTTCATAATTATCATAATTATCCCAGAAAAGGAGAAAATACAAGAGTAGGAGTAGGTAGGAGGTGGAGTGGGATTTGCTACAAAACAAACAGAAAATGAAAAGTGGGGAAGAATAAAAAATTGAATGATGTTGTTCTACATGAAATTAAATCCCCTCCCACTCTCAAAAACAAAAACAAAAACAACAACAAAAAAAAAGTGGTTGAGAATTGTTTTAACTCCAGTAGGCACTTAAGTCCCATACAGTTTCTTGCTCCCTCCCTTCCAGTGGGAGGAGAACTGCAAAAGTTAAGGTGAAAAAACTCTTGGGGTAAGGATAAAGCAGTTTAATAGGTAAAACAAAAGCTGCATGAAAGTTGCACAAGCAAGCAAAATAAGAAATTTAGTGCTTCCTAAAAGCAGGCTAATGTTTAGCATTTCCCAGGGAAACTAGGCCTCATCATGTGTAGCAGTTACTTCAGAAGACAAATGCCGTAACTGAAGGTTTCCCCTTTCTCCTTTCTCCTGGCTTTTATTGTGAGCACAATGTTATATAGTATTTCCATTTTCTGTTGAAAACTCTTTATTTGAAGGATTGACTTCTAAAAATATTACTAGATTTTAAACCAAAAATAATATTGTTTATGCTTTGATGTCTTGCAGGCAAAAGAAGCTAAACGGTTAAAAGAATTCTTAGAAGATTATGATGATGACAGAGATGATCCAAAATATTACAGGTATGTCTTTATGTTGATTCCAGGCAAGAAAATATTCACCTACCATTTTAACAAAATTGTGGAGTTTGTTGGCAGAGGTTTATGGAGTTTCATGTTTGAATGATTAAGTGGTGATTTAAGGCTCATAAGTGTCCAAATTATTTCAGCATTGCTTAAGTGCTGAAGGGAAAAGGCAAAGTCCTTAAGTACTACTTACTGGTGACTGGGAGTAGCTACTCCTTCCTACTACCTAACTTTCAAGTCAGGCACAGCACAGGTCAATGTAAGTACAAAATAAGGTTAGGGCAAGCAGGGAGACAGGATGAAGCTTATGTCTAAATAGTTCACTACAAGGAAGCTGTAAATTGTATCAAGAACAAGCATATTAGGGATGAGATTCAGGTTGGGACTAACTGAAGCTTGCATCAGACTAAGATATCAGAACTGGTTCTTGTCACGTACAGCTTTATAAAATTTGGTTATTTTCCTGGAGAGATCAGCAGTCTCATTCTCTGTTTAATGTGATGGGAGGCAAATTTTATACTGGAATGTAGGGATATTTTTTCCTGTTCAAAAAAAAAAAAAAAAAAAAAATAGGGGACACAATGTGCTTTTATGCTCTAACTTAAGTGTAGTACATCAGTATCAGGTACTTCTTGCATTGTCATACAAAGCTATAATTGGAATGTTCTTTTAAAGTACAAATTTTGTACCTTTTGTAGGGGTAGTGCTCTTCAGAAGAGACTCCGAGACCGAGAGAAAGAGATGGAAGCAGATGAGCGGGATAGGAAGAGAGAAAAGGAAGAATTAGAAGAAATCAGGCAGCGCCTTCTGGCAGAAGGACACCCAGATCCAGATGCAGAACTTCAGAGGGTGAGTAGCTGTTAGTCCAACAGGAAAAAAAAAAACCCTTGATATTAAAATGTACTTAGTAAGATAAAGATTGAATGATTAATATATGATTCACTTTTTCTTAAAAATAAATTCAAGCAAGCAGTTGAAGACTAGAAATGGAAAATTGTTTCAGATGCATCTCTAGATGGAGTTTGAAAACTAGATCAGCCAGTAATTGTCAATAAAATGACAGTAGTTGTATATATTAATTCTTAACTTACATTTGTTTTTGAACAGTGCTGTTTTTAGAGAGCTTATTTGCTAATTCTGTTTCATTGTAGATGGAGCAGGAGGCTGAGCGCCGTAGGCAGCCACAAATCAAACAAGAGCCAGAGTCTGAGGAAGAAGAGGAGGAAAAAGCGGAAAAAGAAGAAAAAAGAGAAGAACCAGAGGAAGAAGAGGAAGAGCCTGAACAGAAGCCCTGCCTTAAACCAACATTACGACCAATTAGTTCTGCCCCGTCTGTTTCTTCTGCTAGTGGAAATGCAACCCCTAACACACCTGGTGATGAATCTCCCTGTGGCATTATTATCCCCCATGAAAATTCACCTGATCAGCAGCAGCCAGAGGAGCATCGGCCCAAAATAGGACTTAGCCTCAAACTAGGTGAGTTTACAGTTTTCTGTTAACGTTCAAATGGGTTTGCAATGGAAAAAAAAAACACAAAAGGCAAGATGACAACATAGTTTTCCAAATACATTGTACATTTTGATGTATTTTGTCAAGCATTGTTATCCAGATGCTCTGCATGTGGAGTATATATAGATTTTTCTTCTGAAATGTAGAGTGGAGGAAACATCTAGTCTCCTAAAGGATTAGCTCTGAACTGAGATTAGTTATTTTGCTTTGAAGGTTTCTAAGCACCTCTTGTAAAGATCTTTGTTAGTTTTCATTAATGTAAATATATGTTAATTAAGTCTTAGATACTTCCCATATTTATTCACAAAGACCCTTTAAACAAGGAAACTGGAAATGAGATTTTTTTTTTTTTTCCCCTCTTAAAGTAGTACAATGAATTGATGACAATTGCAGTTGGAACATAAGCATAGAGTTCCTTAGCTCTTCAGCAATTTCCTAGGGTTGAAAAAAACAAAATATTTTTGTTCAGAGCACCAGAACTAACGATACTTGTTTTCAAGGTTAGTTCATTTATTATTTTGAACTATAATAATGCTGTAGTTTGTGGTTGCACTAATGTTATTACATGAATAAAGAGCAACTGTGTGCTATTAGTCTAACAATTCTAATGTTTTTCCTACAATTGGATTTGTAGTTAACTTTTACCTTGTTGCTTTGCCTCTGCCAAGGTTTGAATTCCTGTTACTGTCTCCCTCTCTCAGTAAGGGATACTAATTGGTTTTAGGGTAATAGGGAAGAGCTGCCTATTTTTCTAGAACCTTGAAGAAGCTCAGTTTGAGCTAGACACCTAAATATGAGCTAGATATCTAAATTTTGAGATTAGACATTTATATAACACAACCTGATATTCATCAAAAAATGTGTGAAGAGCAAATGAGGTTTAGTTACAGTCCATGAATATGTAATTCTGTCTTATGGGTTGTAGGTGCCTGCAATAGTCCTAATCAGCCCAATGCTGTAAAAAGGAAGAAGCTTGCTGTGGATAGTGTTTTCAATAAATTCGATGATGAAGACAGTGATGATGTGCCCCGGAAAAGGAAACTTGTCCCCCTGGATTATGGAGATGAAGACAAAAGCAACATCAAAGGCAGTGTCAATACAGAGGAAAAACGCAAACATATTAAGAGTCTCATTGAGAAGATTCCCACAGCAAAACCAGAGCTCTTTGCATATCCTCTTGACTGGTCAATTGTGGATTCAGTAAGTTAATTTCTTAACCGTGCCCCAAAAAGCCTGATTTTTTCCAAGCAAACCTTGGAATTTGAATAGAGGTGTAGCATTCCTAGTACCTCAGTGAATTGAAGCAGCACTATTAAATGGAATTGAACTTCAATATTCTATTTCTTTTCCATGTTCAGTTCTTTTTCTGAAGTATGACCACTTATTTTTGTTTGGTCTCTTGAGTTGATAACACTCCTGAGTTGTCTAGTAATGTTATGAATGGGGAGAAAAAAGTCTTACAAAGTCTCTGAATGGCTGTCAGAAATACCGATACCCAAATCACTGTGTTCTCAGTTGGTACTTAAACATTTGTTGGTTGCTCTGAGAGTACTGACTCCTATTTATTTCTGTAGAAAGTACAACAGATACCAAAAGCATGAAACACTATTTGATGTAACAAATTCTCAGCTACAAAACACTGTTCTTCAACATAGTCATCAATATTGGATTTGCATTTTCACCAGTGATGATCGAGAGCCTGCATGCAGCACTTAATAAATAAATAAGTCTATACATCTATAAGTAAATCTATGGCTGAGACAGTCTACATAAATGTTCAGCAAGTATCATTGGGTGCAATTTTTCCTCACTGAGAAATTCAGTTCCACATCTTTGTATCATATGTACTTTTATGTCCTGTGCTATTTTGCCAGACTGCCCCTCTGCTGTCATCTGGTGCATGTCAACAATATATAATGGAATACTGGTGGGAAGGTTCAACCTTTACTGCCATACCACCTACATCCACCTCTGACATTGTGAGCCAATAAAATATGAGGCATTTGCTTTTGGAGCAGTCATCTTTCACTGAGCTGTTGTTTTGGGTCTTCTGGCTGCCTTTCTGGCAGTAATTTTTCAGGGTAATAAAATTTATGGAAATTATGGTGTGATTTTTTTTTTTCTTTCAGACGCTAATGGAACGTCGAATTAGACCATGGATCAACAAGAAAATAATAGAATATATTGGGGAAGAAGAAGCTACGCTAGTTGACTTTGTTTGTTCTAAGGTTAGTATCTTCTGGGTCTGTTTGAAGTCTGGATTTTATTGCCAGTTAAAGCTGCAGGAATAGTAGCAGTATCTGTTGCTTGAAGGCAGGCTGTTCTTACCTTCTCTATAATTTATAATATTGGTGAGCAGAGGTGATTGATGTACTTCAGGTTAGTATGTACACTGTTTCACAAGTTATCTCTTTGAATGCTTAAGTTCAATTTGTACATGCCATATGCTGTTTACATTTAGTACTCTACTCCATAAGGGCATCTGAAATGACCAGGTGGCAAAAGCAGTTGTTGTACCTGATAATTTTACCATTTAATTTCAGATAAATATTTAATTTGCCATGAACATTTTTAAGTTTACAGAATTGGATGTGTGTGAATTCAGGGAAAGAGAGTAGGCAGACATCATGTGAGTTTTAAATTAACTTTTTAAAAAAATCCTTTTAGTTACTGTTATTTTTTTGGTAGTAGACAAATATCAAGGTAGCACTAGAAGACATTCTCCCATTCCTCTTGGTCATGTGTGTCATTTGTTTAAACTAAACTCTGCTTAGATTACTCCATCAAATTAAATACTGCTTTCATGGTATATTCATAAGGGCTTGCCTCAGTTTATGTTTCACTGGCTGCAGGATCAAGTCCAGAGAGTGGTGGTCAATGTTTCAATGTCTGGATGGAGATTGGTGATGAGTGGTGTCCCCTAGGGGTTGGCGCTGAGGCCGATACTCTTTAATAACTTCACTGGTGATGTTGACAGTGGGGTCAGGTGCACCCTCAGCAAGTTTGCTGATGGCACCAAGCTGTGTGGTGTAGTTGGCACACCAGAAGGACCTAGATAGGCTTTTGAGTTGGGCCCAGGTGAACCTCATGAGATTCAACAGATCCAAATCCAAGATTTTGTTCTTGTGTCAAGGCAACCCCCATTACCAGTACAAGCTGGAGGGATGAAAGGATCGAGCGCAGCCCTGCTGAAAAAGGTCTGGGGGTACTGGTGGATGGGAAGCTGAACATGAGTCAGCAGTATATTCTTGCAGCCCAGAAGGCCAACTGTATCCTGGGCTGTATGAAAAGAAGTGTAGCCAGCAGGTCAAGAGAGGTGATGCTGCCCCTTTACTCTGTGCTGGTGAGGCCTCACTTGGAGCACTGTGTCCAGATGTGGAGTCCTTCATAGAGGAGAGATGTGGACCTGTTGGAGTGCGTCCAGAGAAGGACCACAAAAATGATCTGTGGAATGGAACTCATCTCCTATGAGGACAGGCTGAGAGAACTGGAGCTCTTCAGCCTGAAGAGAGAGCTTGCGAGATAACCTCATAGTGGCCTTTCAGTATCTAAAGGGAAGCTACAGGAAAAAAGGGATTGGACTCTTTAGCAGGGTCTGTGGTAACAGGAAAGGAGAAATGGTTTCAAGCTCAAAGAGTACATTAGGTTTAGGTTAGATAGAAGGAAAAAATCTTTTACAGCAAGGGTGGTAAGGCAGTGGAACAGGCCGCCCAGTGATGTGGTTGATGCCCTATCCCTGGAGACTTTAAAGGTGAGGCTGGATAAGGTCCTGTGTGGCTTGATCTAGCTGTGCATGGCCCTGTTCATTGCAGGGGGTTGGATTAGGTGGCCTTCAGTGGTCCCTTCCAACTCTAAGGATTTTATGCTTAAGAGCTACTGCATGAAGCAAATAGAGTGATTGTTTTGTGGCATGAGTGGTGTATGGTGTAATAGAAAGTGAAAAACAGAAAATATTTGCTAAGTTTAAATTATATTAAAAAGAATGTCATTTTCTAGTTTTGAATGACAGCTTTATGATTATAGAAAATTGAAATCCTTAAAATACTTCAAGACAGATGGAAAACTGTACTAGAATGATAGAGCATATTTTGCTTCACTCTTCCTGCAGAAATTCACTGCTGAAGGAAGAGGAATTTACCAAAGGTGCCAAATAGCCAGCAAATAGAGACTGTTTTGGATCTCTGGAGCATGCTAGAACTTGTTTCTAAATAACAAGCCATAAACTTGCATTCACTGTAATTAAATCTAATGAACTTTTAAATTTTGCCTTGCTAATGCTAGAAACTAATGAATTGGAAACACTGTTGTCTGTGCAAGGTGTTAAAAATTCTTAGGAAGTAGCAATTTTTTTCCCCCTGATACATTCATATAGTTTACTTTGAGTTTTTAGACGAAAAACATTTATTTCTTTCAGGTTATGGCTCACAGTTCACCACAGAGCATACTGGATGACGTTGCCATGGTAAGCAGAAATTGTCTAACTGATGTACCTTCTGCATTGCACAGAAGCTAGTAGTCAGTTGTGTGAATTAGTAGGAATCCGTAACAGAAATATTTGGTGTTCATAGAATGTGCATACTGTAGTTACATATGAAAGCTGTTCTGATTAAATAGTTTCTGCTAGCACAGACATGATATTGTAGTTACAGCCTCTCAGTAGAAAATAGTGAACTCTGCTGAGAAACTCTTTGTATTTGGAAATGTAGAACAAAGGTTCTGTCCCTAGCAGTAGAGGTAAGACTTGACAATAGTAGAACTGTACCAGAAATGTGAACTTCTGTTGACTCTCTTGTAATTTGTTTTATGAAGAGTCTGTTCCTAATTAATGAGTATATACAAGAGTGTAACAAAGGTCAAGTCAGATCATAAGTGCAGGACAGGCAAAACCCCTGGAAGTTTATCCAGTCCTTCACTCAATGTTAACTTTGATTATATTACCTCCACTGCATTGGAATTGGTTATTAAGTGATCTTTCTTCTGGCTGCAGATTGTGATATGTCTACTAGAATTAATCATCATTACTAGAATCCCTAACCTAAAAAATAATGTATAAAATGTGTTTCTTACAGGTACTAGATGAAGAAGCTGAAGTTTTCATAGTCAAAATGTGGAGGTTGTTGATATATGAGACAGAAGCCAAGAAGATTGGTCTAGTGAAATAAAGCACTCTCCTAGCTTCTAGGGCTCCATTTCAATTTTTGCTTTTTTTTCCCTATCATCCAAGGACTTCAGACCTTCTCTGTTCTCAGAGACTTCAGACCTGTATTTTTTATGTAGAAAATGTGAATTTTTTTTTGTCCTCTGCTTAGAGGCCCCTTCTGCCCTTCTCAGTTATCTGAAATCCTGCATTGGTTCTCTTTATAATTCACCAGGTACAATTACCGGTATGTTTTATAAGCTGCAGCTACTGTACACGCTCTCTGGTAATCTTATGTTACTTTGATTCTTGTAAATATTAAAAAAAAAAAAAAAAAAAAAAAAAAAAAAGCCCCTCTTTTGCAAAATATTTGCACTTAATATGGAATTATTTTCAGTTACAGATTTAAATTTAATTTAAACTAAGTGGTTAGCTGTTTTCACAGAACAGTTCTGTGTGTTTTCTGGTCTCCTTACCTAATTCTGGAAAAGGAGTTTCCTCAGACTTCTGGTTCTGACACGAACCATTACTGGTATCGGTATATCATTGCCCATTTAGCTACTAATAAAGCTGGAAGTTGATTTTCTGCAGATTACTCTGCTTCTTTCCTAGGAAGTGTAAATTGCAGGAAACTTTTAATTTGCTCTCTCAGTAAGTGCTATTTATTTTTTTTTTTTAAACCTTGCGTATCTTTTGCTCAATTTCATTTTTATCATTTCTTTATAGTCCCTTGTCTCCAAAATAATTGATTTTTTTGTTTTGTTTTTAAGAAATAATTTTTAAAACCTTTTTTTAGAATGTAAGGAGGAAAGAAAACGCACATGCTTGGGAAGCTTCAGAGTTGTAACTGAGTGTAGTAGTTGACAAAAACTAAACCGTAAGTTTTCAAACAAAGCTGAAGTCTTGTTTTTATCCATACTGTTAAAACTAGCCCTGACTTTTGTTTTCTACTGTAAGCAGTCTGTTGTCCACAAAAAGAGGGTTGTATTTTACTGCCTTGTTTGTATGGATTTTTATAAATAGGCTGATGTGATATAAATGATGAGATGTACTGTAAACTGCATTTTTTATCTCATACCCAGGTAAGAAGACAAATCAATAATGTGCTATGAACTGTTTTGATTGCAGGAGGACTGTGTTCCAGGGAGCAAACTATCTCAAAAACTCTTAATTTTTAAGCGAAATTCTTAATAGCAAACAAATTAAGTAAAGGTGTTCCAGCATCTCTGTATTGTATTTAACTGAAGGATACAGGTTGACCTGTTCAGAAAACATAACTGTGACCTTGAGTTACTAGTTCTTTGTATCTGGAGAGGAGACTTGAAAACACTGTTCTTAACAAATGGGATCGTGTAAAGGTTCCACCATGTAAATATTTCAAATATTAAAAATGTATATATTTGATTTGAGGACTGACATGAGTCTTGTGCAGTATGCAATTTTTTTAAAAAGTGCTTTCTGAATCGGTGAATCAACGTGCTCACAAATTAGGGTGTTGGGGTTTTTAAACTTCCACCTCATTTCTTTGAGGTCCCTAGAATCCTGCAAATGCACATGTGATCCCTGTGTGTTCTTTTACATCCCTGTCATATTATACATTGTGCTTTTCTTAACTTGAAGTATAATGCTTAGGTGTTTGCATTATGTTGTGCTTAAATTTGTGTTAAACGCTCCATCATCCCCTTTCTCCTCTAGTTTTCCAAATTCTCAAGAAGTTCAAAACTTGCCCTGTTCCTAGTATAGAGAAGAGGTGAGCTCCATGGGTTCTTTTTTGTTCTGCTAATACAGCATTCTATCAGTAGTATTTAAACAAGCAAAAGGTAACAAATTCCCCTTAATGCCACCACGAGACAGATCGCCTCATGTCCTTGTTGAGATTATTTAATGAGACTTCTGGTTGTGAAATGTCAGCATATTTTCTTTTGCCCTACATTAAAGTTGTATATTCGTCTATTACATTATTTATGGAATGGATGTAAGCTTGTATACTCTCTGAAGAGACTGAAGGCAGCGTCTGGGTGAGAAAGATCTAGAACTTAAACTGGAATGTTAACTATCCACGTAATTGAGATTTGCATCTGCAGTGGAAGGAAGTAGGAATGATCACTGTACTGGGTACAATGTCATAGAATCATGGGAGGATTTATGTTGGAAGGGACCCTAAAGCCCACCCAGTGCCAACCTCATGCTGTGGGCAGGGCTGCCACCCACTGCATCAGGCTGCCTAGGGCCCATCCAACCTGGCCTTCATCTCCTCCACAGTTGGGGCATATATGTCTGCATATGCTACAGTACATTCCGTGATCTAAATAAAGTATTTCCGCTTGTGTGTGGAGGAAGAATAGCAGTGTATGCCTACCAGAGTTGGATGTACATGGCACTGATCTGGACTTAGCTTGGAGCTGGGCTTTTCCATTTAACGTGCCTGCATCTTGTGAGAACCCCTTTAACTGATACTCAGTGCTGTTTGGAACATGTGAGTACATCGTGTAATAGGAGTACTTTTTCTACTGCAGTGCACTGGAGGGAGGAGAAGAAATCACAGACAAATTCGTTCCTGAGAATGATCTACTCTTATATTCTTATGGAGATTTTGTTGTTGTTACAATATTTGCATGTTCGTGTAGTCCTTTGGTAGTTCTCACTTAGGGCTTCCTGTGATCTCTGCACTGAAGTAACAGGCTGCATAGTGGCCCACCTGTGGGCTGGGGAAGGTCACCAGCTTTGTTTAGTTTTCATTTTATATTACTCTTAGAAAAGCATTGGATTTTATTAAGGGAGGTTCTAGGTATGTGGTATGTCAGGAGTTATTTACACTTAAAACTGGAATCTGTGCCACCAGCGTCACTTCAGTATTCTGTACGTTTTCTTTGGCACGAGCGCAGGATATCATAATGCAAACCTGCACCATGTGCAGCGAGGATGAAGTGCGGTTATGGGGCTTTTCAGCACAGGTCCTGGCAAACGGTGTCAGTGGCGACAGGGGGAAGAGCCGGGTGCAGCTGGACGCAGCTCATCGGTGCAGCCGAAGGAAACCAAGCTCGCGCCCAGCAGCACAACTCCGTCCTCCGCGCCTCGCGCCCCCGCGCGCGGACGTTCCCGCCTCTTTCCGCCTCCTCCCGCCTCCTCCCGCCTCGCGCAGCGCTGAGGAGAGTCGGCTGGTCCCCTCCGGTCCCGTCCCGCCGGGACTCAAAGGCCGTGCTACGGTCCCGCCGCCACCGTCGGAAGTGAGGTCGCGGCTCAGGCGGGGCCTGAGCCGGAAGCGAGTGGGGCCGTGTTGCGGGTGTTGAGGAGCCGGTGGCCGAGACCGCGGAGCGGAGCGAGTCCGGGCAGGTCGGTGTGGGGGGGCCGCGCGCGGGGCCGGGTTGGGGCAGCGCCAGGTGCGCCGCGCTCTGGGGGCGAGCGAGGGGGGGAGGGAGGCGGTTCCATCTCCCCGCGGGCCGCTCCGGCCGGTGTGCGGGAAGCGGAGTGCTGCTGGCGGGTTGAGCACACGGAGCCGGGCCGGGGTCGCCCCGCGGGGCCCCCGGGAGGTCTGCGTGGGGCCACCGAGAACCGGCCGGGCCGGCGGCATCGGCGTCTGTGAGCGCCCTGCGCCATACAGCTGGGGCGGGGTCCCGGGCCGCTCCCCGGGCGTGGGTGGGCTGCGCCCGCTGGGGTGTAGCCGGGCTCCGGGAGCGCCGCTTTCCCGGCTCGGCTGCGCGGTGGGGTCGGGCCGGGGGCGCTCGGCGGGAGCGCTGCGGCGTCGGTCCGGGAGGGCTGCGGCCACCTGTTGCTGTGCGAGGCACGGTGCGGGTTAGCGGCCGCACCGCGCCGTGTTGGCTCCCTGTTCGCTTCTGGCTCGAAAAAAGGCTCTAAAGCCTCCCAGCGCGTTGCGGCCCTTTATTAGGTGGCTGCAAATAATACGCGAAAGCTACGTTGTAGGAAAGGCAAAAGCAACGAGCAAGGTTTGTTTTTAAGACAGGTGTTTATTAACAGACTATTTAGAAAATAGAAAGATTTGGTAAGTCCTTTTCAAGTTAAACAGGTAAAAGCATAATTTGCTTCTGCTCGCACTCATTTTATTCCTAGATTTCATTTATTCACAGTTAAGTTTCAAACTTTGGAGTGTTCATTTAGAAGAATTAAATTGTCTTTGACTATGTCCTGAAGATGTTTTCAGAGTTCCTGAGTTTTAAAAAGTAATTTCTCTAACAAAGCACAGCTTCTGGGGCCTCTGAGTGCCATTCGCTCTCTGCTATCACTTCTAATACCACCCCCTCCTGCCCTCGCTTTTTCTCTGCCCCTCAGTAGCTGGATCCACGTTTGGTGGATTTGAGCTGGTTTCTGTCAGTACTGGCCTTTAAGTGGGACTCTGAGGGTGGTGGGATTTTTTTTTGCTATTTTTTTTTATTATTTTACCTAGTTTAGGATTTTGACGTGATGCTGTGTAAAAGCCTCACTCTTCATAATCCGCGTTTGGAGATGAAAGCGCAGGCATTTGTAGTGGCACTGAGGATTTACAACAGCATTGTGTATATTCTGTAGTCTCACTAAAAAATTAGAACAAAAACTTTAAAAGCAATGCAACGCCTATTTATTTTCATCTAGTCTTACATTTCATGCGTTTTAAACTAGCCATGCTTTACTTTTAATTACAAGCACAGAATAGAACCTATCTCCTGGTAAATGCTGTATTGGCTTTCTAAGTGGTTTGATGTTCCCACTAGACTGCTGAATTGATGTTGCGTTCTAATGGTCCTTCCACGTTATCTGCATCCTTGCAGAAGTCAGTAACCACTGTGAACTGGTCTTATGAGGTGCTGGTTTATTTTGTACATGGAGAAACATCTTCTGTGTCTTCGCAGATACGAAGCTAAACTGAATGTACGTTTCAGTAAGGAGCTGTCTTGTGGCTTGCTGCTGCCAAAAGTGAGAGGCCTTGCTTCGTGCATCACCCAGATGTCACCTGTCTATAAATTTTTCTAAATTTCTCCAAACACTGACTGTAAATGTACTGTAACAGCAGAAAAATACTGTAGTTTTCTTTCCTTGGCTTTGTTTTCTGCAGTGAGTTAAACGTGCTGGAAAAAGACTGGAGAGCAAGAGCCACTTGCGGTGGAAGCAGGAACTGGCATTTCCCTGTTAGCAGCAGTGGCTGTTACTTCTGTTCTGTTTTGTGCAACCAAACCTGCAGCTTATCTGGACCTACTCCCTGTTTCTTAAAATAGTGTCTTTTCTGAAATACATCACTTCCACCATTTTTTACTGTATTTGCTTATTTCCTTTTGTTATGGAGCAGCTGTCTAGTTCTAGTTTATTCACATTTTCTTGTGAAAATATTGGCATGCAGTTGTTGTTGTTTTTTGTTTTTTTTTTTAATGTAAGGATATATTAAGTTTTAAAAGCATAGGAAACTTTCAGGTACACTTAGCTCATACTTCAAATCTACCTCTAGGGTTATGTGAGTTCTTGAGGATCAGCTGAAATATTGTTTTGTGTGGCTCTTGGTTGCTTTTTGAGTATTACAGTAGGAAGCATGTCACATCCAGATTTTAAATGATTGAGTTTAGTTGGATCATCCGTGCTTGAAATTTACTGATGATTGAGCTTAGCAGTAATCCACAAATGAAGAAGTGGGATCAGTTGTACTCTGCGATGAAAACAACGCAAATAACTCTTTGAGCAAGTATGCAGTACTTCTCATTTATTGCACAAGATAGAATGGAGAACTGAATATTTAGTTTGTGGCTGACTTACTTCCGTGGTTGATGAACTAATTTGATAACACCAGATACTCTTATTTTTGTTCTGGAAAATCCCTATTATGAGCTGTCTGAAAAGATGTGCTACAGTTGAGTATTGCTGTGAAGAGAGAAAATGGTTATCTGTGGTCTGTGTGAGCTCTAAGAATTGGGCTGGGGAGGGGATGGTGAATTTGGTGATAAAAGAAAAAAGGTTTCTCACGCATCTTTTTCCTTTCAGCAACAAGATCCATTTTGTGTAGAAATAAGTGGTTCCCAGAGAACAGCTTCAATGACAGAACTGTCTGCGCATTTACCCCAGTTCCAGCATGGGCAGCTGACAGAAAACTTCCCTGACAACCACCTCAGCAACACCGTATGTAACAAACAATTTTATTACCTAGTAGCAATTCAATTAGGAAGATTAATCAGTGTGGATGAGCACACGGTTCAGAACTGTGGAAATCTATTCATTGGGAGTTATTTTCTCCATCTGACTGTTGTGATCAGCAGTGCTGAAAGAAACATTATGTGAAGTTTCTGTCATTCTAAACTCATTTTTATACACATGTAGTCTTCTCCTGGTTAAAGTGATTCTGGAGTGACCAGACCCTCTAGAAAAATTAAAAAAAAAAAAAATAAGATGGGATGTTCTCATAGCAAACTTTGACATCCAGGTGGTGAGATGACTTGAGCTCTGGATCTCATCTGTTCAATTCTGAGGTTTCAGTCATAACAGTTAATGGTTATAATAGTTAATAGTTAATTTTTTCAGACCTGGATTTTTTCCTACTACTCAGAACTACTCACTACACAGTTCTCCTGTGCAGAAGGAACAGCACTGTGTTGATTTAATTTTGAATAACTGTCGGGGTATTCTAAGAGTTCTTGAGGGTTGGGTAAAAACTCAAACCTTTAACTTTTAAATCATTGCTTTGAAAGATGTAATTGTGCAATTATTACCAGAACTATTGTACGGTAAAACCAAATCTTGATGATTTACTTGGGTGTGGTTTTCAGGCTCTGGGATTTGTCACGCTCAGTTCTTTGTTCCTGCTGAGTATCTGTTTTCCTCATGATAAAGAAATGCTCTGCAATTAAGTCACTCCTAGCCACGTTTATGGCAGTGATTTGAGACGAAGGTATTTTGATCCTTGTTCTAATTTCTTTGTGCAATCCAACACATTAAGTAGAAATATCAAAAATCGCTGCAGCTATTTCTCAGAGCAACACTGTGCTATAAACATGTAGAACCTTTGAAAATTTGTGTTGAAATTAAGAAGTCACAGTGACTTAAGACCTTGCTGATTGTAGAAACGGTTACTAAAAATAGGGAAGTGGAAACTGGCCTGTTGCGTACGTTGTGCTTGTACTTCAGAGGAAAGGAAAAAAGTTTATTTTCATCTTTGACAGGTGGGAGATTAACCTTTATTGAGCATTTCTGGCACAGTGAAAAGGCAGAGCTCTGTCGTTAGCTCTGGGCTCGCTGTCCTTGCAGAATGTTTCTTGGTGCTCCTTCCCAGCAATGGGGACGGATATTTTTATTTACTTCTCACTGCCAGACTACACTAATCAATAAGTACAGCTTTTGTTTTTTTTTTCCACAGTATTTATTAAGTGTAACTGGAGATGTAGCTCCAATACTTCGGTGTAGTGATTTTTCTCTCCTACATCAATCTGCACTGTTTCTGTACGTGAGTGCAGAAATTATTTCTTCCCTAAGTATCCCTAGCTTCTGTTGGCTAATGGTCAGTATGAAAAACCTCCAAGTTAGCATCTGCCATCCCCTCTTAGTTACACACTAGGAGTTCAGTTCAGGCTTCAGCGTCTGTCACAGCGTAACACCTTTAGATATAAACGGTGAATGTGAGAACTAATGAAGAAGTCTGTGCCTACTCTCAGGCAAGAGGACCTGCTACTAACCTATGCATTTAGATTCAAGAAATAAAAATATTTTATCAAACACGCTAGCTTTCTACCTGTTGGTTCAAGGGCATTGATCTGGGTTTGCTATTAACTATTTTCCTGATAGGAAAGAAAGCCGATCATTTGCTTTTGATGTTGTTTATTCGCCTGAAAGCGCGTAGTTCATAACTTACGTTTGCTTACGGTGTTACAACAGGTGTTACTGACTTTTTAGCTTCAGAATTTTCACTTTTAACTATGTCTGAGGAAAGTGAAGAGTCTGTTCCTTTGCTCGCACTTCAGCAGGAGTCCATGGCCTCTGCTCTGTTTAATACCGATCAGGTAGGATATGAGAGCACTTACTTCTTTTAAGCAGAGGGGCACATGCATGTCACGTTTAGTAGTGCTTTAGTTCAGTAGACAGAAAGTACAATTTTTCTCTAGTTTGATGAGTGAGACATTAGTTCAAATCGTAGCTTACAGTATCTGTTCTAATGCTGTTCAGATATTTATGGACTATGTTTTAATGTGTAAAGACATTTTGTGATTGCATCTCTGTTCCTTACTAGTAAAGGTAACAGAATGGCACATACTGGTCCAATTTCTTCAGTTTTCCTTTGAGTTAAATTCTGGTGTAGTAATGTGTAGTTGATCAGGTTTTCCCTTTGGTGGTTTTTGAGTTTGTATTGCAAATTGTAGATTTTTATTTTAGTTTCTATGTTTGTGTGCTTAAGACAGCTCTAGGTACTGCCTCATGCAGAACTGTTGTTACCACAGAGAAAGAGCAACGTATTCTACAAGTATGCAGAAATCTAAATACTAATTCTGCTTTACCTGTGAAGTGTTCAAAATCTCTGATCTTCTCCAGTGTAGAGTTACATGTGGTCATCTTAGGCAGTTTATTTAGACTGGTAAGCTCATTGTTTTCATGTTGTAGACTGAGAAAAAGAAGCACTTTCACAATGAAAGTGAAGAATGTTGCATTCGAGCTATGATCAGTAAGAAAGAGGCTGAGATGCAGGCAGTCTGCTGAACAGTGGAAGCTTCAGAATGGTTAAACATTACATTTATTTGTGTTCTCCGCTATTCCTGTTTCTAGCTGTACTAATTGTAGATAAAGACCTCACATGAAATACCAAGTGTTTTGTAATGAGTCTTCCAATTTAGTAAGAAATAATCTTGAATCTGAAATCTTTTTTATGGTATGCATTAAGTTAATGATATGGAATTCAATTGAAGGCTGAAATCTGAGTTAAAAAAATCTGGTTGTCCACTAATTTTACTTGCTTAATTTAGACAATTTTGGTTGTTTTGTTTTCTTATACTCGGTTTCCTTTAATAAAAAAAAAAAGAAAAAAAAAAGGCAACTTGGTAGGCATTCCTACTGTGCAAAGTTTTGTGAAGGTAACTTTTTCTTGAGTTAGGGAAGCAGTAAAGCTTCAACCAGGATTTTTGCTTTGTCAGTGTTTGCAATTCAAAGTCCAGGGACTTGTACTCCTTAATCACTGAAGTGTTTTTGAAAACCATGCTATCAGTTCCTGACCACATGTTTAACATCATTTATAAGAGTGAAACTGAGACAATTCTGTATAAAGAATCTCCAGAATAGCTGTTACTTTATCAAAAAAGCTTCAGCGAATGCTGTGAAGAACAAGCAATGGAACTTAAACATTGTGAGTTTAAGGAAAAAAATTACTTGTATTTCTATTTAAGAACTGTTACACATTAGGTTATATTCAGTGCCCTATCCCAGATCTGGAATAGTTTTACTTAGTTCAATTTTTTAAGGCATTGCAAAACATCTCTCTTCTAGTTTCTTGTACTTCTTTGATATTAAGCTTCTCTAGTGCACTTACTGACCCTGAATTGTCTGTAAAGGAAGTAATTCTGAAGCTTTAAGATTCGTTTTTTAAGGAACCAAGTCTTCATATTACATCTCATTTATGTAATGCCTATTAAGTGGCAGAAATTGCAACAGTACAGCATCAACTACAGGTGATAACAGATGGGATGGAAAAAAAGGCTAATCTGCATAAAGTGTTGCATTTTAGGGCTTTGTTTAGGTTGGCTGGTAAACATTAAAAGATTCTCTGTAGTCCAGAACAGGTGAAATGTAGTTCACTCTTCTACTCTGTTCTCTGTGTGCACGCAATATATAATTCTAGATGTGCCCTTGTTAAAGAATACAGGCTTGATCATTTACTCACAAACAGTATTTTAACTCGAAATTCTTTGTTGAGTTCCTGAATTATGCTTTTGCTTTTAGTTGATCTTAATTCCTCCAAGGATGATGTGGGAAGTCTCTGCCCTTGTGTTTGAATCGTAGCATAATCAGGAATCCTTGGAGGCTCTTTTGTATTTGTTGACACAAGAGTGGCAGAATTTCTTCAATGCAAGCAAAGGGATTTGTCAGTAGTATCCTTGGGAAAGGAGAAGAATCTGCTCACTTAATTCATTGCACTAAAACTTTCTGATCAAATGTCAGTATAAAGAGTAAGAATTATCTGAGTTCAATCACTGTTTCTATGTTGTTCTTGCTAAGAATGCATGAACACAATACATTGCAAAACTCGTTTGAATGCATGGTAGTTGGTGTACTGTAGCGAGAGCTACGTGGCAAGGAAAGTAGAAAGTTTCTTGGGAGTTTCATGGAATAAGGGTAATAAATGTCTCTGGCATTCTTTCCAAAAGCAGATATAATGAATTGTTGTCAGCTATAATCTGCTGTCACACAACTTTGTATCAGCTGTAGTTTGGTCAAAAGGAAAAAGCTCTCTGTTTAGCATTTCCTTCAATTTGAGGAAAAGATGTTATAGGCTATTAGATGCAGCCAGAATTACTATCAGCTGCTGTTGTTTTTGAGTACAAATGTAAAACAATTAATTACTCTGGTTTAGATCTTGTTTTTGACAGCAAATGTCACCTTAAGCATTCTTTGTCTTTAGCTTAATATATGGCAATATGATTATGGATAGTTTCTGATAAAACTGTGCTTTATGTATTGCAGAATGATAACAGTGAGAGACGACGCCATGATAATAGTGAGCGCCGAAGAAATGACAATCCTGGGTCTGAGACCAATGGGCAGCCACAGAACAACATTCAGCAAGTGGTGGATCAAGATGAAGAGGAAGATGAGGAGCTGACACTGAAATATGGGGCAAAACATGTGATTATGTTGTTTGTACCTGTCACACTTTGCATGGTGGTCGTTGTTGCAACCATCAAGTCTGTCAGCTTTTATACACGCAAGGATGGACAGCTGTATGTATCAGTTTATTCTCTCTTTTCAATGGGTCCTGTCAGATAATTTTCTTTAACTTCCACTTCTTCAGGACTGTAATTGCAACAGTGTGCTTCCTCTTATCTCCATTTTCCTGTTCACCAGCCCAAAGATAGTTTTGTTTTTTTTCTTCTAGAAGCCAAACTCTCCATCATAGATGAACATTTGTTGGTTGGCTGGTGACCACTCACGATGATACCTTGCTTCATAATATTTGATTCAAGTCTTGGTCCTTATTTTAAAACTGTGCTCTATTCATAAAATAAACTCAATCCCTTACCAAAGCCTTTTCAGCCATATTCTGCTAGAATGCAAAGCATTTGGGAAGGAGGAAAACCAGTACTCAATTTAGTGAAGTGCCTTATATTCCAAATAAAGGGTATGTGTGTATGAGTGTTTGAGAAAGACATTCAAGTACAAGAGGAAGATAATATTCTGAGGTTCACTTCTGTTGCAGTTCTGGAAACTTCCATGGCAGGTTTCCTGATATAATAATATTTTTGTCAAAATATTACCAAAAAAATACTTTCACTGAAAGATGGTTAAGAGAAAGGAGGCAAAGGAAGAGCACTGAGCCTGTCAGAACCTGCAGCAAATCAATCTTAATGTTTCCCTGTAAAAAACATTTAGACAAAATTAGTCAGAGTTCATTTGGCTTTGAAGTGTTTGTACAAGAATGTCATAAAATGGTAGTGAAAAAGAGTTTTGTCTTTTGTTGAGAGAAAGTTGTTGATCAAAAATTATTTTTCTGGTAACTTTATTTATGGTAAGTATCTATTTATTTTTTCCTGTCAAGTAATTAAGTGTGTTTTTCTCCCCAGCTCGTTTCTGTAAGAGTTGAATGCTCGTGCACTGTTTTGTTGCAGTCACTGAGAGATACTTCATTGTAAATCCACTAGATGGTGTGCTTATAAAGGTCTAGCTGCACTAATAGTAATGATTCATAGCCTGTGAGTAATTTCATTAAGCAACATGGATTTCCGCTTTTTTTGTTGTTTGTTTTACAAAGCTGAAAAGCTTTGTAGTAGTAATCTAAGAAAATAAGAAAGGCAGGTCTTCTAAGGAAGAATATACTACGTTGCCTTTCAAATTTTGACTGAGTAGAAAATATTTGTACAGCTTTGAATTGAAAGGTTACTGCAATTTCATTTCACGTTGGCATTGTGTATCAGAATAATCTGTGGAGTATGCAGTAGTATTTCAATTGACCCTTTGTTGTTGTAGTATCTACACTCCATTCACAGAAGAGACAGATACCATTGGACAGAGGGCCCTGAATTCAATTCTCAACGCTGCAATCATGATCAGTGTCATCATTGTCATGACCATACTCCTGGTTGTGCTTTACAAATATAGGTGCTACAAGGTGAGCATAATGGACTTGAATAAATGTGTTGCTTCTGTTAGTACAAATTATCAAGGATGAAAAAAAAGAAAGATTATCAAGGGTGAGAGAGAAGCAGTGATTTTCATTGTTTCAAAATTTTGTGGCTTCTCTTTCTGTCACAGAGTGAGGAGAGAGACAGCGACCCAATATTAGCACTGCTGGGTTGTTTTATATGCTAGAATTAGGTTGGGAATTGTTTCTTATTCCCGTTAAATGTACTGAAATTTTTCTGTGCTTAAGAACTACAAAGCACAGGCCTGGTCCCACAACTTGGAAGCTATTGAAGAATTCCAGGACTCTTTAAGGGATCTCCTCCACCCCACCTTGCCCTCGGTATTTAAGCCTCCCAAGAGGCTCCCAAGTGTGCATGGCATAACGTGTCAGGTGATATCCTTATAGCAAATGCAAAGACTCAAAAGCTCTTCTGTGAAAGGCTTCAATCAAATAATGATGTGATCTAGACAAGCACAGGCTTAGCATAAATGACTGCAATGTCACCTGCCTGAGAGGTGTTGATGAAAATTTGTGATTGTCTTTTGGTCTAATGACCCATTTGGCAAAGCTTGTCATAATAGAATTTCCCAGTATGCAGTTAGTCTGTTCAAGAATTGTAAGAATCCCAGCTATGGGATTCTTGCACTGGCGCACAACTTTGCTTCTATTTATTTTGCTTTCAAGAGGGAAAGGTTTGTGATCTTCATGGCTGTAGGTGAAACCCCTTTACAAAGCACATGAGGAATGCCTCTGGCAGTGATTTGGAGTAGTGGTTTTTAAGATGTGGGCTACCTCTCTTATCACAGTGTGGTGTTAACTCTGAATTGACCAAGTTTTCTTTATGAAAGGTCACTTTTGATTATTCTGAGGGAGTACAATAACTAATGTGCTTCAGGTAGGTTCCTTAACTGCCCCTCGCTTCTCTGCTGCTGATTTATCCAGTTTGTTTTTACTGAGCTTTTCACACTTCTGGCTTCCTTCTTGACCTTACAAAGCACTGGACATTGTCATTACAAAGTATATTATCTTATTTAAAAACTAGACTGATTAGACAACAGAAGTTTTCTGTGTTTGTATTTTATACTAATTAAAATAGAGCGTTACATTTGTTTAAGTTGTTATATTTTTATTTAATTGTTAACAGTATTTCTATGCTGCTATATGAGCAGGCTGTAAAATTGAGTTACCTGTGCAATTTTAATGTACGTGCAGTTCCATATATAGAATGTATTGTATATTATAAGGAATTGAACTTGTAATGAAAGAATGGTAGGCCTCCAACTGGTAGTGATAATTTGCTTATCTTCAACACTTCATCTGAAAACTCCTTTGAAGAAAAGAGCGTTATTGCTGTTTGCATCCCTGTGTTTCTCTTCTACATGGAAAGTGAAGCATGATCCCAGTTAGAGCTCCTAAGTCTAACAAGAAAAAAATACCTTCTTCAGTGTTTGTATATGATTGGCTTTAATTTTTAGCCCATTTTATTATCTGCATTCTACACTGGTCTGCCTGTTATTTGGCTGCTGTAATTCTCCACATTTGTCAATCCTTAATTTTCTTCAAGTTGTAGCAGGCAATTGGCTCTGTAACAATAACCAGCAGTGTTGGAGCCATCATCAAATGAAAAATGAAAATTCTTTAATTAAAAGATACGAAACTTGTGATATGCTGTTAGCAAAGTGATAGCTGAAACATATCATAGGAAATACTTCGTCCTCTTTTGATACAAGTGGATTTTCTAATGATGTAGAAAATGTGTGCACAAATGTGGTGCAAACTAAGAATGAAACAAACACCTGTACATAAAATGCTGACCTACGTGAACTGCGATGGCTGTCTTCCTGAATACCATTGATGGTAGTGATGCAAAAGTGTGTAAATGTTTGCTGAACTGTGGCATTGGAGTTCGATATTTCTAGCATTTTACACTACTAGAATGAAATGTTCCTATTATGGTATTTTCTTAGGTCATGAGATAATTTAAGAGCTTGTATTGAAGAACCTCAGATAGACATCAAGTTAATAAAAGAAATATCTCAGCTAGTTTTACTCTTTTTTTTTTTCCAAACGTTTTCAACTAATTTTATGGAGAAATAAAGTTGCTGTCAGATGACTAGTTATATACACAGGTAACCTTATAAATTGTTAGAAAGACTGGATTCTGTTTCAGATATCTGTCAGTCTTCAGTTTTCATGTTCTATGCCATTGATCTTCATTTTTAAGCCACACAATAATGTACAAGACTGTTAAGCTCTTTCTTTAGTGCAGAAGTCTGAGCTAATATTATTTGTAAGTTCAACTCTGTGTGCTTCTCCTCTACAAAACAGAGCTGTGGTGTTTGGGTTCTTTAATTGTTGGTTTTGTGTATCTGCTGCCATATCATTTTGAGAGGTTATGTGTACGGATAATTGGTAGAGAATACAGAAATCCTAATATAGTCATCATCAATGAAATTACAATTCTGGCAGATAAACACTGAAGGTTTTCTGTGTTTTAACATTTAATTCTGTAGCTGAATTCTGAAAATGTCTCAGAGTGAGGACAAGGTTTTTAATAGTGCAAAAATTAATCATTTTTTCCTATCTTTGTTAGTGCTGGATGTTTCTACTCTGTTACAATGCTGTTATTATCAAAGTAACCTTAACATATATGGGAAGTAGTTTGCACTGTGTAGAACCTTTGCACTCTGTAGAGACTCAATTTTGTGTATGGGATAAATCAAAGAGAGATCTGATCTTCCTGCTTTAATCAAAAGGGAAAGTAGCATTAAAACAATTTTTAAGTAACTATTAACTTAAAAATACCCAACCTAAAAAAAATTTGGTATGTATTTTTCCAGGTGATCCATGGTTGGCTTATCATTTCTTCTCTTTTGCTGCTTTTCTTTTTTTCATTCATCTATCTGGGGTAAGTGAACAAAACCATTATGATGTAGTATTTTTCATGTAGTATTTTTGAACTAGCCCCTGTTTTACAGGAATGACACCAAATGAGCTATTGCTAGTGAAGTAAAATGTTTAGTTTTAATATATAGCTTCATAGAGAGATTTATGGATTTTGCTGCATCTTAAAGTATGCTGCTCCTGTCATACTGATTACCTAAGTAAGTTATGTTCCTCAGATTAGCTTATACTGCTATAATTTATGGTTATTTGATTTTTCATAAGCATATGACTGAAGAGTAGCTCTTTGTGTCATGGCTTTGTAAGTAGGAGACAGGTAAGTAAGGACAGATCTGTTTTGTGTGCCTTTAAAGATTCATTATAACCTCACAAATCCCTGTTTTTAGAAAATCATGAGCATGATCAAAATGACTGTTTATTTAGTAATGTCTTCTCCTGTCCATTTCTGAATTGACTGAAAAGTGAATGCAGATGAAAATTTGTGGAAGGGTGAAATAATTTGAATTGAGTAAACACCAGTAAAACTGTCCCCTTTCTGAAGAGTAGTTTATAATTAAGTAATAATTGGAGATAATACTTGACATTTGTGTTATTACATTGTGTAGGAAGGTGTTTAAAAAAAAAAAAAAAAGGAAAAGGAAAAAAAAAACAAAAAAACTGAAGACTTGTTTCCATTGTTTTAAGCAAATGCAGTCTATAAGTTTTTTCCTTCCTTTTCTTTGTCTTTTTAGTGAGGTTTTTAAGACGTATAACGTTGCCATGGACTACATTACGGTAGCACTCATAATCTGGAACTTTGGTGTTGTGGGAATGATTTGTATCCATTGGAAGGGCCCGCTTCGGCTTCAGCAGGCATACCTCATTATGATCAGCGCTCTCATGGCTCTGGTGTTCATTAAGTATCTTCCCGAATGGACCGCATGGCTCATCTTGGCTGTCATTTCCGTGTACGGTAAGAACTGCGGCAGGCCACTGTAGCAGAAGCTGTGGTGCGAATTTCTTCTATTTCTTAATTTATCATTTTCCACTTGTCTGACTAGGCCTTAAAAAAAGAACTGGGGGGAGGGGGATCATCCAAACTACTGGGTAAGGTGATTACAGACTACAGAAATAAAGTCATTATCTAAACCGAGATAAGTCCCCTGCAGCTAACGGCTTTGTGGCGCTGTGATGCCATCTTCCTTCATGTCTTCTGAACTTCATACATTCTTTGGAGAGGAAGAAAGTTTACAATTTAAGTAATTCAAGAAAGGAGTAGGTAAGAGACCTCTGTTGTCACATTGCCCTTTCCTATGAAAGTGGAGAGGTTTTCTGTTTCCCATTTTAGCAGAATCCTTGGAAATGATTGTATATTCAGAGTTTAGGAGTTTCTAGTTTGGGTATAGTCCTATATAGGTGTAGATCTGCCCAGCCTACAAATTATTCATGTTTACAGACATACGAACCACGCTGTGATCCATATCTAATAAAATAATGAAAGAAGGATTCAAGGCAGCTAGCATTGCTCAAAAGTCATTTTACTTAGAGAAGGTATTTTACAGTTTTCTTGATTTAAAAGTAAAAAGAAAATTAATTTTGAGTTATTGAACATTAAACTTTTTCAGAGTGGAGACTGGAAATAGTGATACCTCGATGTAACTTTTTCGCAAATCTTTAGAGGGCGCTGGACACTGGAAAAAAGCTGTTTTTTTTCTCGCATGTGCTTTGAATACCTCACAGCTTTTTCTTACTGCAGAGCTTTGTAATCCTGTTTTTTCTTTTTTACATTTGCACTTCTCTTCTTTAAGTGAAAATAAATGAGCTATCACTTCTAATCCATAAAAATTATATACTTACCTGTTGTCTTAAAATTTATTTTAGCATTAAACTGGGGTTAAGAAAGAAGTTCAGTAACAGAAAGCAAACTTGGCTATTTCAGAGATGTAAACTGAATCATAGTTTTTGAGAATTATTTGCTTTCAGCTTGCAAAGCAGCGTGGATACATGCAGCATTTGCAGTTGCATGATGTTAAATGAGAAATGCATTTTATAATTAATTTATATATTCCAGTCATACGTGAAATGGATTTTACAACTGAGAATATTAACTGGTTTGATACCCTTAGTGTCAGATTTTTTTAAACCTCTGATTAAAGTGATGAAATTGTGGGAATGGCTGTTGTATGCTTTCTTAAAGTTGGTAAACTATCTTAACTTTTGCAGAGAAAGCTCTCTTGTTAATAAAAAAATAAGCAGCATAAAAGTAATAGTTTTGAGTGTTACTTAAGATTTCTGAAGCCAATATTGTAAAATTGTGTGTTCTTAGAAACTAAAATACTTGCTATTTCTTTCAATGACTTTTCATCTGTAAACTTCCTAGAGAAGCAGTGAAGTTCCACAGTAAGGTGTTTTTAAACTTGTCCTAAGAGCATTACTTCACATTAGTTTTGTGGTCTGCTAAAGATATGGCTTTGGGAAAAAAAAAAAAAAAAAAAAAAACAAACTAAAAATCCTCAGGCTTGTTGAACCTCTCTGGGCTCCTGGAGAGTTGCAGGTGATGGAATATCAAACTAAATGCCTCGTATTGCTTCTAGGTTTCAGGTAGCCACAAAACTACTTATTACTTAGGGGAAAGATCAGCCACTGAAGAGAAAGTCAATATACCTAGAGAACATGAACAGGATGAATTAAATTAATTTACCACTTTAAATTTTATATGATGATCTTTGTGTGACTGGTTTCCGTGCCTTACATGTGTGCGAGACAGGAGACAAGGAGCACGTTCTTATATTTGTAACACATTGCCATGCAGATAGGAATGGAGAAGCAGATGAAAAGAAAAATGAAATAGGGATCTGAAAAATAACTGGTGGGCTGCAATGACATTTGTCTTTGTAAGTGACAGTTCAAGGCAAAACATTAACTTGCTGTGTGGTGCTGACCTGTGACTGGTCACTGCCTCTCTCAGAAGCCTGTGTTCATGGTGGCATTTTACCTTATTACCAGTCTCTGTAATTGTTATACTTAAAAACACTTCCTAAAAGTATGTCTGCGTTGATGTTAGATGTGTTTACTTTTTCTTCCAGATTTGGTTGCTGTCTTATGTCCTAAAGGTCCTCTTCGTATGCTAGTTGAAACAGCTCAGGAGAGAAATGAAACTCTCTTCCCAGCACTTATTTACTCCTGTAAGTATATGTATGTCATTCCAAAAGTAATACCTCATTTTGATTTCCACAGAGACTACAACAGATATAAAAAGCACAATAGCACTATTTGATAGAGCTAATTCTAAGCTACAGAATGCTATTTTTCAGTGTAGTCACCACTATTACCTATGCATTTTCACTAGCAATGAGCAAGAGTCTGTATGCCATGCTAGTTTAAAAAAAAAAAAAAAAAAAAAAGAAAAATTGCACCAGAAGGAATGACCTGCTGTTGCTATCACTACTACTGAAATGCACCATCCTCTGCCTCATTGTGCCTGTGTCCACTGCTTGGTCTCCATAAACATTTAGCAAGTATCAGTGAAGGTCAGTGAGTGCAGTAATTTCCGCATGGAGGAATTCACTGATACACCTTTGCTTCATGTGCACTTCTGTGTCAGATGCCATGTGGTCAGACTGCCCCTCTGCTGCCTTCTGTCACACCAACAAAATGTATTGGAATGTTGTTGGGAATGTTTAACCTCTATCGCCGTGCCACCATCTGCTTCTGATGTCATAGGCCAACATAATAAAAATAGTAGGTATTACTTTCAGAGCCCTCATATTTTATCAAATACTTCAAACTTAAAATCACACACTGAGCTGAAATGATTTTCTCTTTTTTCTTTGTTTTAACACGTTGTTTACCAGCTGGAATTCCAGTCGGTCATCTGGGTCTCAGTTTTCCTTTTGCTTTTTACTCAAAAATATGAAACATCTTCTGGCTAAGATTTTCAGAATAAAAAAAAAAAAAAGCATGTTTTATTCTTACAAAGTAGGAACGGGGGAAAAAAAAACAAAACTGTAATACACCAAAGTAGCATGTCATTGGCCTGTGAATCAAGCAGTTCTAAAGGAGCACTTCTTCAGAAAGTATTTATCAACTTCTTGTGCTTAAATATCCTATGTGTTGCTAAAAGAAAAGGGAGAGATTGACACAGAAATTCATTGACAAAAGTGTTTTTTGCAAGGCTTGACTTTTAATATATTGTTTCTGCTATCAGTTGTGAAAAAACAACATGCGGGACACGAGTTGCTGTTATGACCAGAATATCAATCAGCAGATAATTTTGCTATCCATAAGAATAAAACTTGTAGCTGGTACCACTTGTGTTCCAGGTATTATTGTAACTTAATGAGAGTAAAACTCTTCATAAAACTGTCATATAATTAGTTATGTTCCATGTTTCTAGTTAGAATCGTGTGGATGATAATGAAATGGGTTAATCATAAATCATTCTCCTGGTGCTGAAAAAAAGTACAGGACGTGTGTTGTGTGGTAACCTTCATACTGGATACTTAGGGAACAAGCATACAGTTGACAAAGGGGGAGGTACTCTTTATCTCGTACTCTTGCTATGTTTTAATAGTAGTAATCATAGTTACATGTCTTTCTTTTTTGTGGGAGTAAAGGTTAATGCTGAGAAACAGCATATAAAATATGCCATTAAAGTGTGACAGCATTTATTTATCTCAAGACTGGAGAATTTTTTGTGGTGGGAGGTAACATAGAACAATTAACTTTGCAGAGGCAGCTTCTGATTTCAAGTTACCTTTATACCAGTCTTTATAGAACTTTTCACTTGCAGTTGGAAGAACTGACTAATGGAAAAAAGTAAAGCAGTCATTGATTCAGACTTTCAGAGTGAACCTCATATGTAGAGGTAATGCTGCTTTAGTAAGAATAAAACATGTGTTTGTCAAATTCTGTAAACGAATAATGCAGCTGATACTGGCTGTGTTCCAGATATTACTGTGATTTAATGAGGGTAAAATTGCCTTGTGAAAAAGACAGTTATACCACAATAATAGAAAAAATAGTGGGTTGATGCCAACACCAGCTCAGAATTGCATGCATTACGAGATATCGTTAGCTGTACTGTTTGCTTTTCGTAGCAACGATGGTGTGGCTAGTGAACATGGCTGAGGAAGATCCAGAAGGGCAACGGAAAGCTTCTAAAAACTCCACTTACGATAAACAAGGTGAGTTTTTCTTTGACAGGCCTTCATAGTTGTCATTTTATATGTGTTTATAGATACATGGTTTTTAGATTTTTAAGTATTTTGACTATCGTAGAAGAGCGGAAAAGCAGAAGCCTTATGAGGAATGATGAATAATTAAGACTGAAAAAATTCCTCACTTATTGTGCAATGAATGCTCTTGCGGTCTTTATTCTGGAATACAGGATATTGGTGATGTTATGACTCTCAGTAGACAGCTATTTACTGAGCTCAGTTGGTTGTCAAAGTGGTTAATCTAGTATACTCTAACTCATGTTTGTATTGGTATGAAAAAGTGCCGTGAGAAAATGCCATGCAACTAGTGGTTAAAAACAGAACTTGTTTACTCAAATATCTCAGAGAAGAATTTCTGAGTTTGATATATAGTATGTAATTTTCAGTTATGTTTTCTATTTTACTGGAAAATTAAACTGTCAATTCTTTAATGACTAGAGGAGCTAGTATTAAATAGGAGTTAATTCTTTAAATTATGATGGTTGAATTCGGTCACCACAGGACTTCCAGTCTGTTATATCAAAGTACTCTTGAATACTAGAACCTGTAGATGCAGTGAATGCAGAGTGCATGTTGACTCCAGAGCATTTAAAGTATTAAAATCATGAGAATCTCTTGTAATGGTGTGTGCGAATGTTAGATGTTGTTAAATCTTGTGGAGTATCTCTTTTTTCCCATCACTCTTCTATGATTTTTTATGTGGAGAGAGCATTATGAGTTATAAGATGCATTAAAAAAAAAAAAAAAAAAAAAGATTTTAAATGCCTTTCTTTCTTCCTTTGAGCTCCGGCAAACCAGTCTCAGAATGGAGATGCTGAAGCAGATGATGGCGGCTTTAGTCAGGAGTGGCAGCAACAAAGAGACAATAGAATAGGACCCATTGAATCAACACCTGAATCACGAGCTGCTGTACAGGCTCTACCTAGTAACTCTCAAACCAGTGAAGACCCTGAAGAACGTGAGTATGGAATACCGTCTCTGAAAGACTTTAGTCAGTCTGAAGCTAGTTAATTTCAGTCATTGTGACTGCACGGATACGGTATGCTGTGAGCTAATAGCAGGCTGAAGAGCTCTTCTTGCTTGTGATCAGTATTGTGCTTTGCAGAAATAACATGTTTTTGCTGCAGAAGTGAGGTATATTGGCCAGACTGCTCTTCCATACGACACACAGATTTAAAACTTCAACAACTTATTCTATGAACTTGCTTTTAGACCATTATACACTCCACTGCATTAGCTTCTGTCTCTTTCATGCAGTGTTCTGCCATGTATCACCTCTTTTGGATTTTAGGCCCCGTAAATACTATCCTCAGCTTAAATAACTATAATCTACTCTGGACAAAGCAGTGTTTAAAAACCTAATTGAGGACTGGAATGAATTCAGATTGCAGTGGGCTTGATCATTTCCTCCACCACTCTGATGAAGTGCAGTATCTTTTGAGAACTCAAATGTCTATTTTAACAGACTCATGATTTTCATTTGGAATGTAAGTTAGTATTAGAATTGCAGCTATCTGAATAAATAAGGGCCCGCGTGCCTAATGAATGGCTCTTCTCAGGTGGTGGTACTGTATTTAGCAGATGTACCTGTTTTCTGTGATTCCCAGGTGCTCCTTTGTTTAAAAATGCAGGCTTCTGTTTAAGAACACTTCAGTACTTTATTCTAAAACTTCCAAACTCCAGTTTCAAAATCTTAGGAGTTGTGTTGTTTTAGTTACCTGAATAACTAAAATTTTTGTTTGGACATTGTTAATTTTCTTCCTTCTGTATTTCTACAGGGAATAATAATAACATGCAGTAATCCAGTCAGGCATATTAGTCAGCAAATTAGCGTAATAGAAATTTGGAGAATTTGCTTGTGTGGAAGAACCTTTTCTAGCCATTTCTTTACTTTTCTGTCATGCTGAAAGGAAGCATCCAAGCTTTGTCTCAGCAGTTACAGGATGTTTTAATTCTTAGCAGCTTTTTTTGCGAATGCACTGTTGCAGTGTTTGCTGTGACTTTCAGTGCCTGATGAAAGTAGCTTCCCCCCCCCACACACTAAATGATCAACCAGGCATAAACCTCTGTTTTGGTGCTCTGAGTTCTTTGCAGAACTCTGAGAAGTAACGTTAGTGCTGGACTGTAATCAGGTGACAAAGCAGCTCATAGGCCAAGCAAAAACAGCTGGTGAACTGATGTTTGGCCTCACTGGCTTAATAACTTGGACTAAAAGCTCAGAAACTGAAGTGACGCTCAGGACATTATCATTCTTTTATTTTCAGATGTAATTGAATATTGTGCTTCCGGAGTTGTTGCTATGGTGGCAACTACAATTTAAAAATAAAACATATTAAGTCATCTTGGACTAAATATGTCCAGTTTTTGACTTTGGTACGCTCTGCAATTACGCACAAGTGCTTTGTAGAACTACCTTAGTAAGAATTCTGTAGAAAAACTGACAAGGCAGCAGAATATTGTGCTGTACATAAATTTCTAACTGGCAACTAAAGCATGATCTGCAAGTTACTCAGTTGCTTTCCCCCTCTCATGACCAGTTTTATTTTATTTAATTATGCTAGCATGTTCTGCTGAAGAACCATGACACAACAACCAAAACTGGGAAGAATAATCCCACAAACTATAATAAGATAATCTGAGTTTGTATATACTGCAGTTGTATTTATAGCAGGCTAGGAATACAGAAAAAATATCATTACAAGATGAATTGACTTAGTAGTCTGGTGTTTTTCAGCCAGTTTCACTGGAGTTTTCCTTTATCACTTGATTCGAGTAGTACTGTTTCTGGAAAAAAAAAAAAAAAGTTCTTAGCAAATCTTACTGATACTTAATGTAAATGTCTTATCCCTGACAATTACAGATACTTGATATTAATTGACTGTTTGGGGCTTAATTCTGCCATATATTCACTTATATATTCACTTTTGTAGGAGGAGTAAAGCTAGGTCTAGGAGACTTCATTTTCTACAGTGTCCTGGTTGGCAAAGCCTCTGCAACAGCAAGCGGGGATTGGAATACAACTTTAGCATGTTTTGTAGCCATATTAATTGTAAGTATGATGTAGCAAGATCATAGTGATATTTTCTTATTCTCATCAGGGACAAAGTCATGACTTGTTTTTTTTACAGTTGGAATTTATATGGAATTGATGACTTGACTGCAAACTAATGAGGAATTTAGCTGTCATTTGCGTTGATTGTACATTGATTGATTGTAAATCTGTCACTTAGACCATTTAGTTTAGGGAATTATGAAATTTGATTGAAATTTCTGTGAGATTTCAGGTGTCAGAGTTCCTTAATCTCTCCCTGTCTTTTTTTTTTTTTTCTTTCTCCTCAGGGTCTGTGCCTTACACTTCTGCTTCTTGCCATCTTTAAGAAGGCCTTACCAGCTCTTCCAATCTCCATTACTTTTGGGCTAGTTTTTTACTTCGCTACAGATAACTTGGTGCAGCCCTTTATGGACCAGCTAGCATTCCATCAGTTTTATATCTAGCACGCTTGTTGCTGATACTTTATGTATGTTTATATTTGTAGCAAATCTGGGAGGAGGAGAAACACCTTTCCCTCAGTTCTCAAGTGAAACTGAAGTTTAATACTCAAGATTCTAAGCCTGAATCATTACAACTTCCTCCAGTTTTTTGGTTGTTTTTTTTTTTTTTCCTGAGACAAGTGCTGCATTGGGCACCACATTAATTTTCCTGTGCAAAAGTGGTTTCTTCCTGATGGCCGGTCTAAACCGGGTGTTACTGTATCAGAGTAATCTGATAAACGTATCTCTGGCAAGGACCACCTGTGTGTAAATGGCTAATGCTTCCACCAGCAACGTGATCTCTACCACAGGTTGATTATTTTCAAAGCATTAAGGGTGCTCAGGACTTCCTGTTGACAGAGGAAGCTGACAAATCACATGGAACTTGTCCTGTAAGCCAACTCAAACTTCTTCAGCAGTGGTTCTTTGACAGCTGATTTTGACTCTGCTTTGTGTGAGGAGAGAAGAACTTAGTAGCAGTTCAACAAAGGGAGAAAATACTGTCACTCTCGAAGTGTGCTCCACCACTTCATAGCCTCTGTGCCCCGGTGTGCTTGGTTTAGTACATTAAAACTTTTTTTTTCCCCCACACTGGATCTGGAGCCTATTCTGAGTTTTCTTTGTATTCTCAAGCATGGAGTGCACCTTCTGTACACCTGCATCAGTTTATGTAGCTATTTGGACTTGGACTGAATTATATGGCAGAAGGGTTCGCGAAGTCCTGATCTAAGATTCTGAAAGGTTGGTAAACTACACTGAAAGGCAATTTTGGGACTCACTGTTTGTGTTCTTCCAAATCGTTTTGCTAGATCACCACTTCAAACTCTGTTGTTGAGAGTAGCCACTAACAGCATGGACTGCATTGTTGTATGTTCGTTGTATTGAGATTTTCGTGAAATAAGTAGACAACGGTTCCAGATGGAGTTGAGCTTACCAGATCTAGAGGCCAAAGTGCTACCAGTAGCACTTGCAATGTTTCACTGAAATTTTTCTCTTAAAAAAAAAAAATATATATGGTTTACGGTTCTGTTGACCTGAAAGTTGGTCATTCAATGATCTAAGACCAAGGTTGAGCAGGGAATTTTTTTTTCTCTGAGGATACTTAAGTTATTTGAAACACTATTTAATGTTATGAAGGAACAAAATCTGTGGCCCTCTTCAATTTAATTACCTCTCCAGTGTGGAAAAGAAGACTGGACAAATAAAAAGTGACTCAAAATCACTGAAAAGAAGATAGAAGATTTTGAACATCTTACAAAAGAAAGAATTGAATCTAACCTTCAAACTTGTAAACTCTATTTTATTCTTCATTTGAAAGAACTCATGCATAATTGCTTGGAGATGAGGTCTGTATGAGATTTTTTTATTTTTCTTTTTTTTTCCCTGTAGGCTCTAACTCTCTGAAATTTTTTTTTTTTGTTCTTTTTTTTTTCCCCTGAGGGAAGCACAGGGAGTTGGATACTCTTGATGGTCATTCTGCTTTACTTGCATCTCGATACTGGAGTCCTTGCCAGGTAGTACAACTGTTAAAATCCCGACACAAACTCTTTTTGCCCCTTTTTCATGGGGCTTTGTGTCAGTGCCTATAGATTCAAAGGACTGAAACACCACAGATGCTCACCAACCATTGCCCAAGTAAGGGAAGAAGGACTATGACATATAAGTCTACATTAAAACCAAGAAAGATTTACTTTCTCTGATCATCTTTGGAAACATTTGTCTTTTCCAGTATGAGTTGCTAACTGCAGCGTTAGCATAAAATGTATTGTCTTGTCTAACGTACTTTCATTCATCTCATTTGTGTGCTGATTCATCTTGGATAGCATTAATAAAGTAATATGAAAATTCCTTACGTTGACTTTTCAAGGCAAACTTGCTTGTGTTTTCTAGCTTAAGTCACTGTTCCATATTTTGCTGAAATTAAGCCTATCTTAAAACAGGCTTTTTTTCACTTGGAATAGTGGGAAAGGCTTTTTATATGATTGTAACTTGTTCTTTTCCTGAGTATTATATTTAAGAAAATTTCCCTTGTGTATTTTATTGGGGATCCTAACTATTGCTTTATTGTACAGAACATGTTTGCTAAGAGTTGGCACCATTAGCATCTGTTTGCATATCTGAGCTGAGTCTCAGTTAAGACTTGTTATTGAAAATCAGCAGTCATCCTTATTATTTGTTTTTACTGTTTTAAATATATACCATTGGAGTACTGACTCCATTAAGAGATGCTTTAGAATCCATAGAAATAAACATACTTGAATGGATTTTAGATGTATAGCCTGAGGAAGAGTGATAGATGTTCAATGCAAGCAATCTTTGAACACTAAATTCCAGTCTTACTCTTCCTAGAGCTGTTTCTGCTATTCTGAATTCTTAATTTCTGAGCTGGTCTGATGTTATGCTGCTGGATACTATGAAATATGTAGTAACAGATAAGCATTTGAATCTCAAATTCAGAAGGGAAATCTGATTTTCAAGCCTATTCCAATATATATGTTACAGTACATTGGTTATTACTGAGCCTTACATACATTCTCACAAAAGAAATGTCAAAAACTATTTGAAATTTTCTGGATTGGTCCCCTTATGCTGAGGCATGGTACTTAGTGTTCCAAATGAGATTTGAAACTAAAGATCATCTCAGAACTTGTGTCCATAGGGTGCAGTTAAGAAAAGTGTTCACGTTTGAGTTGTTAGTGTGAAAGTTGTATCACTTTTCTCTCTTTTGTCTTAACGCACCTATCTAATTTGAAATTGTGAACCATTTCAACTTGGTTAGCTTGGTTTAACTGAAAGAGTTACGATATTTAGTCTGCATTTTTGAAAGAATTTGCTATTATTAAATTAGTTGGGTAATTACAGCACATTAGACTGTAGTTCTGAAAGAACTATTGTTTAACCCCAGTAGCTACATTCATTTATTTGGTGCCGCAAGCAGGCTAACCAGTAACTGCTGTGACTTCTTTCCAATAGTGGTACTTTGAAATTGAGTATCTTCATAGTTTTCTTTTCCCTTTCAGCTTAAATTAATGATTAGTGTCTATCTTCAGCAAAGCTACTGCAAATAAATACATGAAAAAACATAGCACTGACATATTACAGATTTGTCTAAAAAACAGCCATTTTCATTTCTCTTTTTAGCATTGAGGATTTAATCTGGAGCAAAAAGATCAGAGATGCCCAGGAACTGTTATAGCAAAGGTGTACGATGCTGTCATATCTATGGATGGCTATTAATATGACACTGAAATTCCCATGATGTGTGTCAGGTGGGTCTGGAAGGTACACACTTGTATATTGCAACACATTCAGAACAGTTCTTGACTGAGCAGATAATTATTGTGACTTTAAGCCAAGTATTCAAGGGCTGTGCTCCACTAAAAAAGGCACATCTGAATGTGCAGCAGAATGTGCATTCTGGCTTTTTCAGGCATAGGAGACTGGTGCTTCTTAGATATGTGGATATGTATCTGTACTTGTATGCCCTCTGGACCTTTAGGTAGCGACTGTTCTGACATTACTGCAGTGAAGAATTAAATATGCTGGACGATAAACGTTGGGTGGACGGTACTGTATGAAGAAAATTCTCAAAATGCTTTATTTAAAAAGAAAAGTATTACTTTTGGCAGTTGTGCTGTTCAGATGAGTATAATGGACTGTGGAACGTGTCTGCACTGTGATTGCATCTTTGTGGTAATCTGGTCATTGGAAACACTGAAACATGAACTAGAATGGAGTTCTTTTACACTCAAAGCATTTGCTGTTTTCATTTTTACAAACACTGGTTTATACATAATCTGAATTGAATGTGAATGTTTTTTAAACACCTTTCTGGTTCTTAATAAGATACATTTTTGATAGATTACTGCAAAATTTCCTGTATTTGTTTAATTATTAAAATAAAAATTGCATGGACCCTGACTTACCTTGTATTTTAAAAGCCATCATTTCGTGCTGTTAGAGACCTAAACGTGGTAGCTATTTAATGAGTAAGATTCTTGTTTTAGTACACATAAGTAGTTTATTTATTTCCCAGCAGAATAGCTTCTTAAAACTGATTTCTGTAGAAATACTTTGTTCTAAATGCTATCTTTCAGGTTAAACAGTTGGTCAAAACTTGTTGCAAAACGCAACTGTGAATTATATCTAAGGCACTATAAAAGCTACACGAGGTTATATCAAAGCACTACCTTTCACAGTGAAGTTCAGTGTTACCTAGGAAAAAAATTGTGGGTTTTTCTGATAAAAAGCTTAATGAACTGTATTGTTACCTTGGTTCTGATTTCATATAGATGTGATAGGAGAAGGTCCTTTACCTTAGCAGTGTTTTTTGTTTTGTTTTGGAGAAGTTGTCACTACAAAGTTATATTTGTCCTAGTGGACAGACTACTGTTGAAGATGTTTCTTTAGGGGATTACTTTGTCTCTGCATGGAAGATTGGTATGGAAGACCACGAGACGGATCCATTCTGACATACAGAAAATCAAGCACAGGCAGTAGGAGGCATGCATGGAAGAGCAACTCATAACTGAACTCAGACATAAAAAGGATGAGTATAGGAGGTGGAAGCAGAGGCAGATGACCCAAGAGGAGAACAGAATTGCTGTCTGATCTTGCATGAATAGGATTAAGGAAACCAAGGCAAATTGAGCTGAATATGGGAAGAAGTGGAAAGGGCAACAAGAAAGGATTCTCCAATTGTTTAACAGCAAAAAAAAGACTTGAGAAAGAGATACAGACCAGGATGAAGAGGACTGGAGAATTAGTGACAAATGATGTGAAGATAGCCATGGTGGTGCCCTATATCCCTCAGTATTTATTGTTAAGACTTGTCTTAAAGAGTCTCATGCCACTGAGACCAGAGGGGTTACCTGGAGTAAGGTGGTGGAGGAGGATCAGGTTACTGAACACTGGACAGGTTGCACACGTGAATGCTGAGGGAGCTGGCTGATGTCACCACAAGATCATTTTCAGTTGTCTTTGAATTGTCTTGACAGCTGTAGATGGTTCCTGAAGACTGGAAGACAGCAAATATCTCTCATATCTAGAACAAGAGCAAGAAAGAATACTTAGGGAGCTACAGACCAGTCAGCCTCCCCTCAGTCCCTGGAAAGGTGATTGAGAAATCATTCTGGAAAGTTCCCAAACACACGAGGGGCAAGAAGTTGATTGGGAGTAGTTAGCTTGGACTTCAAAGGGCAAATAATTGCCTTCTGCAATGAAGTAACTAGGTTGCTGGATGATTGGAGAGTGGTTCGTGTAATTAACTTTGACTTTTTTTTTTTTTTACTTGACAACTTTTGATTCCTAGAGCAGCAGCATCAGACAGACGAAGTATGTTTTAGAGAAGAGGGTAGTGAGATGGACTGAAAATTGGCGGGAAATCCAGCTCCAGAGGGTTGTGATCAGCAGCAGAGAGTCCAATTGGAGACTAGTTGTGTACCTCAGGTGTCAGTATTAGGATCAGTACTGGTAAATACCTTTTCTGTTGGTCTGGATGTTGGAGCGCACAATCAGCACATTCGCAGATTATATAAAACTGGGAGGAGTGACTGGTAGAAGAGATGACTGCCATTTAGGGAGCCCTCAGCTACCTGAAGAGATGGTCAGAAAGGGATGTCGCAGAGTTCATGGGGAATGGAAGGACCTGTACCTGAGGAGGAGTAACCCCAGGCACCTGTACCTGCTAGGGCATGACCAGCTGGAAAGCAGCTTGGGGGGAGGGACCTTATGAGCCAACAGTGAACCCTTATAGCAAAGGAGGCTAATGGTATTCTGGGAGTGGCACTGTGAGGATGTGTCAACACATCAGTGGAGTTGATTTTTCCTGTCTGCCCAGCACTGGTTAGGTCAAATCTGATGTAGTGTGTGCAGTCCTGAGCTCGTAAGTTACAAGGAAGACTTAATGAAGGAAATTCAATGAAGGGCCACAAAAGTGGTTAAGGGAACTGAGTATCTTTAATATAAAAAGAGTCTGAGTGCTGGAACTGTTTAGTTTGGAGAAGAGAAGGCTCAGGGAAGATCTTACTGGTATGTATAAGCTCCTGATGAGAGCGAATGAAGACAAGAGAACCAGACTTTTCTCAATAGCGCTCACAGATAAGATGCAGTAGTTGCCAGGAGATTCAATCTCAGCATAAGAAAATACTTTTTTACTGGGAGTGTGAACGCTGAAACAGATAGCCTATTGTGGAATCTCTGTGGAGATGCTCAAAATCTAAACGATTCTGTGATTCTGCATGAAATTAAAATTTGCGTTACATGATAACAAGAACAAAACAAATAATTTTGATTAATCTGTCATGAATGCAACTGTTACATCACAAATATAAAAAGGAAGCTTGAAATTTTTTCAAACTATAAAGAAAAGTATTCAGTAAAAATCTGCACTTTGTGGATTGATTCCTTAAGAAACAGAGTGAGCACTCAAAATGGAACAATTTGCTGCTGTAGCTGTCTTTGCTGAGTGCGTTGTTTTAGCAAACAGATAAAACCTAAATTGAAGTTTTTAAAAAATTCATTGTTTTTAAGAGACTTCTTCCTTTAGTTACTGCAATGGCTTGAAGGGTGCAGCTGCAGTGCCAAAACGTGGATTTATCTTACTGAAGTTCAATGCTGATGTTTGAGATATGATTCCAGTTTTCTAATTTAATTATCAATTTGTTTTTTTTACTCCATTACATTTTCAATGTAATCTTTTAGGAATAGGTACATAAGTTTATGTGACTGTCAGCATTAGCTTGCACGGAGAGTTCAGCTTAGTCTGAGTAGTCACTACCAAGTATTTTTTGATTACCTAGAAATTGCATTTGAAATATGCTTAAGGGCAAATTCTGCCCTGTAGAAGTCAGGAATTTGTGAACTGCAGAGAGAAAAGAATCACCTTTCAGTAACTGGAGCTAACAACTCTTTTTACAATAAGGAAACAATCTATTGCTTCCTGAGTCTGAATTTGGTTCCACTGGGGAAAAAAAAAAAAAAAAGCCCCCTTCCCCCCCCCCCCCCCCCCAAAAAAAAAAAAAAAAAAAAAAAAAAAAAAATTTGCTGCAGTAAGATGATTTCAGCTTGACACCAGTGTAATTGGATTAGACTTTTTCTTTGTTTTAAAGTATGCTTTAATCTACACTGACTAGAGTAATGAATCGGCTTCTGTGTTCATATTAATTTTCTGATTTCAGTAATTTCAGATAAGGGTTACATGCTTTGATCTGGGTGATGCTGTAATCGGAATTAAGCATTGTACTACTCACTATTTTTATTGTACAAGTCAGTATGAATATGCCTGGAGAATGCCTCAGAGCTCAACTAAACATTCGTAATATGCAGTAGCTGCATATCTGATTGAATCAATTGTTTATTTAGCCATATTCAACAATAAAATGCTAATTACTGATTGAATAGCATTCTCAAATGGAGGCCATCCTGTTACCCTCAGGTTATCAGCAGAATTATGCCCTAGGCACAAACTGTTTCCAAATGAACAGATTCTGTGTTCATTTGTTATCTCTGAGGAAGGAGCTAATTTCAAGTGAGATGCAGTGGAATACCTGTGGATGTCAAGGGGGTGATTTCTTAGATCAGAAATGGATGGTGTCTGGCAGCACTGAGCATGTGGAATGGCTGGTCCCTGGTGCATTCTGTTTAGTAAGGGACTTGGTTACTGTCAGGACAAGAAAAACACAAAATACATACTATGTTGGAGCAGAGGTGAGAGAGCAATGTCTGTCCTGGTATCTGTAGCAATAATCGCTTCTAAAACTGTAATCACAGCCACGTGGCAGCACAGTGCCTTTTGTACCGTTATTTTTAGTGCTCATAGCAACAGATTAAAGAGCATGATAAAAGCACATGTTTAAAAATAGTAGGCTGTTATAAAATATGATTTCCTTTTGGAAGACTGCATTTAGAACACGATGATTTGTGCAGGGGAGACTTACACATTCCCAGACACTGCTAAGGTTTCAAAACTATTTTAAGAACCTGGTTGTTGTCATAGTAGCAGTAAACCTCTTAATCCCACTTCCTCTGGAGATGAAGCTGTTTTGAACTTAATCTACTTAGGGATTGTCAAGGCTGTTTCTGTGACAGGGAACTAGGAATACAGCACTGACAGAGATGCTACTTGTTGTCACCAGAAAGTTTAATGTTTTTGTCTACTTCGATAGCATTCAATTATGATTTGCTGAGGGACAGATCTTATTACAAGTTAGTAGGAGGGCCAACACCTGGAAAGCTCACCTCCATTTTTAGCAGTGTATTGACACTGTCAATTTTTTTGGCATGGTTAAATGAAACTGTTCCTAGGTCATTTGGGGCAAGAGCATGCCAATATGATTGATCTCTCATAGTTTAAAAACATCCTTTATAAAGAAGTCCTTTCATCCTGAATGCTTCCATTCCTTAGGGTTCCTGAGGCTTCATAAACAGTGCTGAATCTTTTTTGAATACTGCCATTAAAGTCTGTAGTCCTTGCAAAGCTAGTGCACTTAAAAATTTCTTGAAGTATTTGGGTAATATAAACTAACTTATTCTTAAATGTACAACTAGTAGTGATGTGAAGAGAAACGTGTGGAAAATGGACAAATTCTTCAACTTTATCAGTTTAGCTAGGTAGTGAGAATTTTAAATGTCAGATGAAAATAATCATTGTAACAGAATTTTGCATTTGAAAGAAAGACGATGTAAGAGATTGTTTGTATGTATCTAGAACATGAAGAGACCTTCCTTCTCACCAGATCCAATTTCTCAATAATTACTGAAAAATGTTCTGTTGCTAATTAAGTGTAGCCTGGCTACAGTACTGGATTACATAACCTCACCTCAAAAAAATTAGAAGCACTACACTTGTTCTGTTTGTGCCAATGTTTTGTTTCATATGTACCGAATAATGGCAGCAGTTTGAGGACTCTTGTTTGTTTTCCTGAAGTCTACATGTTCTGACTAGATGGACCCTCAGTCTTTAGGACTAATTACATGTCTGAATAAATAAAAGGATGTTTGCAAGTTTAGTTATTCATTTGCCAATGTAAGATAATAGATATTTTCCCCTCTACAAAGTTTTGGTTGGGTCATAGATTTTTGCTCCTTCCCCTCCTTTTCAGCAGCCCTTAGTTCAGCATAACATGAAGAGATGTAATAGACAAACCACTGACTGCTAATCAGGTCTTTCTGTCTGTGAATGAATTGCTGGCATTAGAAAGAGGCCAACCAGTTACTACGGACACTCTGCAATACCCTCTAGACTGAAATGTCACTGTAGTTTCATCACTTTGGCATAAGCACATACCCATTTTGTGAGGTTTTTTTTGATGCCTGGTGCTGCCACTGAACCATTTGTTCAGGGTGCCTCACTCAGTGAGGTACCTGAACCATAATTTGATTCCTTTGCAATCTGATCTTCCCTTGCAGGTTTTGCCTGGCCAGCACCCACAATGAGGGATGAGGGAAGATGGTTCCTTCCTCTTTACTCTTCTTTTCACAGCATTGGCAGCAGACACTATGGGGAGGGAGCAGTGACCACTTCCCAACTATGGCACAAGCTAAGGAGCATGGCAGGGAGTGAAATCCTCTCAGCTGGTGCTGAGTTGTCTCTTGCCCAAATCACCACTTGCAGACTCTGCCAGGTCCCTCAATCTCTTCTTCCATGCCTGCTTCCGTGGCCTCCTCAGATCTGGCTAAGCACAGTCACTGGCAGTGTATTCTTTGGTTTGGTCTGTGGACTAGGATAGCCAAAAGAGTAACTGGAGATCAGTTTTTGAGAGGTGCTGGGGTATGCTCTTATCATGAAGGCCTGAGGCATACAGAGATCAGCACTGGCCTCCACAGAGATGATGCGTGCTGAAGATTACAACTGGGTTTCATCTTCTTCATGAATAGGGCTTCTCCAAGCTGTTTGTAAGGCACCATATCCATATACCCCTCTCCAGGGACTTTGCAGAGTCTGAGCAAGGAGGCTGGCTAGTGATCTCATTAGAAGATTCATGAGGTGGAATGGAGGATGTCTTCCCAGCAGAACTCTGTAGAGTGGCTTTGGAACCTTTCCATTTGATGCTCTGAATAAGGTATTTATTTTAAACCAGCTTTTATTTTAAATCATTCTTAACATTTTTAAAACTAATAATTCCATTTTGTTTTTTTTTTTTTACCTGAAGATTTCAACCTTCTCACCCAATTTGGAACTTTTTTACCCCTAAAAACTTAAGTAGTTTTTAGGTGTGAGACAACATTTTCTTCCTCCTCTTAGGGTGATAAAAAGGCTAGTAGAGTAAGGTTCCCTTCAGTTTATAAAAACAGTCTGTCAATGTTACACTACCCAGCTGATTTCTCAGATGTGACAATTTGGGGATAACTCTGCTAACGGTATCAGTTTTTCTTTACTAAGCTATATGAAGCTAAATTAAACCTTAAATACTTTGATCTGAGTGGTGATTGAATTGAAGAAGTACCTCTATATTCAGAAAATCTTTTCCATATGCACAGGTAGTATTGAGACATCCTATTTTAATTTTTGTCAAGCATTTTGGTCAGAATTTTGTATGAGTATCATTTTAGTGCAGTATTTTAAATTTGAACTTGTAAATCATGTAATTTTACACCAAGCTAGACTCAACCTCTGCCAAGCAGTGTGAGATATGATAGTTGTTAAAGTTAATTCTGTGCGTTAATATGAGCAGATTTTATCAATAGCCTGTAAGCTCCATTGTGTAAGATCATTGTTATATCAGTCTCATGCAGTGGAGTATTTTGACATGCATACTGTTTTTCTTTTCTTGGAAACAAATTGAACAGCTTGATACGAATGTCTCTCATTCTCTCGGAGGAATGGTCAGTGCCTCCGGGTGCTGCTTGGTCTTTATTAGTGTTGGATTTTTTTTCTTCAAATGGTTTTACTATAATTATAGAGATGAGAGCTCTTTATGCTTAATCTTGTAATGAGTTTGTTTGCGTAATGCATTTACCCAAATGGACTTCCTAGCTGGACAAGCACAGAGCTTATGCATACTGCACTGGCTGTGAGAGACATTGCTGGGGATAAGCCAGGGATAAATGAAAAGCTGCATGAGAAAACAGTACTGAGAGCTCTAACACTATCACTAGAGCTAGATATGCTGAACGTATTAATACAAATGGTTAAAATACTGATCTTTACTAGATGGGGATGATAAGCTTAAAACAGCTGCTATGAGACAGAACATTGTTGTCTCCTGCTGCAGTTCTCTGATGAAACTAGAAGCAGATAGCATATGCCTGAGAAGATGAAGCATTGGTTTGTAGCTGTACTTCTTATTCCTTGGGGTTTATATTGGGTAGTTGTCTGTGTCAGCCCAAGCAGTAATTTAGAAGCCTTTATTGTTGGAGTTAGCAGTTTTTTAATTCCCATGTAAAAATCTAGGTTAGTGAATTGTCCTCCTTGTGTTGCCGAGAAAACCCTAGAGAGAGAGCGAGATAGGTCACTGGTTTATTCCACAAACGTTCCCAGAACCTCTCTGAAATAATCTGGAAACTGGAATGTCTGCAGTCTGCTTTCAAACTGATATTTGAAGGATATGTTTTTTATGTCTCCTCCTGAGAGTCTCTCAGAGGTAGGCTCATGATAGAAAGCTGCATTTCTGGCTTGTGTGTGCCGCTGGGTGATAGGAATGATTGATTCTCATTGGCCCAGAGACTTGTGAGGAAGGCTCGTGTCTCACATGAACCATGTTCAGTTTGGCGACCTTCTACTCTCTCTCATGCTTCTAGTGCTAAAATCAGCATAGCTGGGTATGGTACTGCAGTCAGATGTGAGAGCTCCCAGTCCTTGTGGGAAAGCACCAGAAGTTTCACTTCCACCAGTGCTTTCTACAATTTTCCTGCCATTCACAGTAGTAGGAACACTCCTACTGTGTTCCCAATAGTTGGTCCCTTGTTTTGTTCTTGATTATCTCTGCCTTTCCAGCTTTTTTATACCTCAAATCCATGTGCATGTGGGAATGATGGAAATAGGGAAAAACATGCAAGGGAAGACAAATAGTTTTTAGGAATGTTGTTTCTAAGTTTAATAGACTATGCTACAGTGAGAATTTGAACAGCAAGTTTTTCTAATTTCACATAACTCTGAAATAACTAGACCGATAAGTTTGCCTGAGTGCATAGAAATCATTAATGTGTTGAGAGTGCTGAATACAGTCAGGCCCTTAATGGTTATAGAAGCATCCTTCCAGCTGAGATGTCTTCCTTAGAATATGAAGGGACCAGGGCATAACTGTCCTTGAAATATCTTGCCATTAGGTTTTAGATCCTTTTCGCTAAACCTGCTTCCTAGATTCTACTAATTTTTTGAAATCAACATCTTTTCTGGTCACTTGTCTCAGTTTCAAACTTGTTTTTAAACCCTAATACTAAGATGTCCAGATTGAAAAATTATTTTCCTTCTCCTGCTGGGTGGAGAGAGGGAGATGCTGAAGGTACCTCATCCCTCTATGGTGCAATTTTTCTATGTAGTAGAGCCTAACAGTGATTAATATTCCCCTGCTATATTATATCATAAATTCCCATCTGCCAGTCTGGTTATTTTCCCTCTGCCCCTAACTCTGCTGTTTGCTATGTGTCATTTGTGCACTGAATTCTTGTGGTTTGAATTGTTTTTCCCAGGTATGCTTCTCTGCATTCTTCCCAGATGAGTCCACTCTTGGTGATTACCTCTGCCTCCAGTTCTTCTACAACAGTAGAGTCCAGCATTGACAAAAGGTAAAAAAAAAAAAATAATAATAATAATAAAAAATAAATAAAAAGAAGCCCTACAGCTTGCATTAGATTTTCATAAATTGTTTTTCTCTAGATTGATTTTTTGCATCATTCTGCAATTACAATTTAAACAAGGAGGTTTTTAGCTCCTACATTTTACTTCATCGAAGAAGATTTTGAATCAAAGTAACCCTAATAATTCCCATCTTTCTTTGTCAGAAACTTCTGTCATGTTACTCTTTGTTTTCAAGTTATATTGCTATTTTAGTAGCGTCTCTTACCCAGTTCTCCTGACAAGATTCTGTCTGTATCCAAGGCAACTTAAATAATTTTGAGAGCAATATAGTGAAAAGTGGCATATCAATTACTAATATCCAAGTGAGTTACCTCTGGCACTCCCTTTATGCATCATTGAAATTCTGCTTGATTTAAAATGCTTAGGTGCTTTGTGCACAGTTGTTTAGACAGGGAAGATTCCTCACTAATGAAGACCTGCAGTTTTGTAATGCTGCAACATGTTCCAGCCTATTCCAGTGCCATGTGCATCACGTGGGATCTGGGCTGACAGCCAGTGCAAATGTTTCTTCAAGGACGTTAGGACATATTCTAATTATGTTTAGATTCTCCCACTCTTTTCATCTGAAGGATGTCACTCTTTCTACTCATTTCAAAGTGCAGTGCAAAATGCTCCATCTGCCAGCAGGAGAGGGGCCCACTGGTGCACTTGTGTGAGAGGCAGTATGATGGCTGGCTTTGTGAGTGACTCTTTAACCTCCAGCTGTGAGAAGTCCTAGGCCTTTGAACACTGTCGGAGCTGGCCAGTGTCCAGCAGTGCTTTCATCCAGTGCTGAAGGAGATGTAAAATTCCCGGAAGAAAAAGCTTCATTTATTTGAGCCTAGAAAGGGGAGAAGGGGGGAATGAATTGTGAGATGAAGCATCTAGCGCTCATCATAGTTGAAAAAATGAAATCTTTTGGTTAAAGGTCAAAGACTGGAGGAAAAAGGTATTTCTAGGAGCTGTGCATATAAAATGTATTATCTCTCTATCCAGTATTGGATGTATTTGATGGGGATACAGAATTTTACCTAGTGATCTTTTTTAAGGGAACAGGCTGTAGAACAGTAGGCAGAAATGAAGGTCCTCACGCAATACTGTGCACTTAACTGTAACTCCTTTGAGGTGAGGGCAGATCCATGTCTATGCAAACGACTGCATTTCTGTGGGTATGTAGGCTCAGCTTGGAGTTCCTGATGTGGGGAGGAAAGAGAGAGATACTACCCTTGTTTGGCCTTATTTTGTGAGTTATCCAAAGACAAGTCTCTTTTCTTGTCTTTGCTGTGGTCTATGCCCTCTGACCAGGCAATCAGTGTTTAATTGCATGGGCTTTTCTCTTGGAGAGCCACATACAATAACACCTTTTCAACTGTATTAATTTCTACAAGAAAATATTGTCACATCAGATCTCTGAATGCATAAAACAGCCTGCGTCAAACTTCAGAAAATCAGCCAGACTCTCTCAATCCTTTGTGACTGCTGTGATCATCCTGCTGCCTGGCGTGACCTGAGTAATCATGTATTGTCTGACTCATGCCTCAGTCCTGAGTCTCACAGGTTCACAGTAGTGTTCAACCACAGTTTGAGACCTCTGAGGGTAGCATTATGTTCAGGAAGAAATTTTTATGTGTTCAGGCAGCACCTGGCTATGATTTGGAAGCATCTTGGGAAGCCTTTTGGTGTAGGTCATGTGATATGTTACCTCTGAGCCAGTGTCACAGGTAAGTCACAGTTGAAGTGACTTTGAGAGGAGTGAAACCAAAGATTATAATCTCGAGCCTTTATGTCATTATCAGAACACAAACCACTTTCAAGTGATACATGGTCCAGCTTTTGATGATGATGATGGCAACTGTGGTAGCCACTGATTGTGATAACCAGGTGAATAAAGTTTGTGAACTCCTTTAATAAAAGATGGTGCACAGGCTGTTGTTGGGTTAGTTGCTGGATAGAGCTGCTTCTGGAGGAGAAAAAAAAAAAAAGAAAAGATAAAGGGTGATTGTTTTGTACCTTTCATCTGACCCAAACATTAGGATTAGGAGAGAGGCAAAGAAACTGACACTAATTCTCTTCTTTGCCTACACTTGGCTTCTATTGCTGTAAGATTGCTTACCTCAATATATCTAAGATGAAAGACTGGTTCTACTCTTGGGACTAGATTTACTGGACAGGAGTAGGTGTCTGACTTGAAGACTTTTCTTTGTACTTTAATGGGCTTCCCAAGAGAATTCTTCAGATGAAAGTTGTTTTTCTATGGCAGACTGCATAGAGTCTCATTATTGCTCTGGCTTTTGCTGCACAGCGCATATGTTACTGTGGGGTTGTCAACCCTTCTTCAGTGCAATAAAAATAAGTAGATTAACCAAGCAAAGAAGATTAAAGACACTTTGGGGAAGGAAAGAGAAGGGAGGAGGATGAGCAGAAGGGAGTATAAAAAGACCACAAGATTGTGAGTGGTAGGCTTCCTGGTGCATGTTACACAGGGTTGCTCTCTTTATCCCTTTTGGGTTTGGGTTAGGACGACTGAATAGAACCGATCCTGACACCATGTCGAAAGAGAAACTAGAGTCACTGGTCAAGAATATGGAGATCATGCTCTCTGAAGTAGAGCAGCTGAAGATCCACTGCACCAAGCAGACAGAGGAGGTAAACCAGGTGGTACAGGAGCTGCGCCGGGAGAACAAGGAGCTGACAGAGAAGTATGAGCACATCTGTCAGGACCTGAAGGAAGCCAAGGAGGCTATTGCCCAGTTGCAGGACACCAAGTTTGCGTTTGAGGCAAAGGAGCGACAAGCACAGAAGCTCAACCGGCAACTGTGAAGCAGTAGGAAAGAGAAGGAACCTGCTTTATGAATAGAGAGAAATCTTCAACTACTGCAACCAAAAATCCTTGGATCAGTATTTTAAAGCAACTCTCTCCCTTCCTCCTCAGACTAAACCTGTGTGCTGGAAAAAAAAATTCTTTGTGGAGGCAAGATCTCAGATGCAGCTGGAGTTCTGCCCCAGAAGGCTCTTTTGTTAACAACTAAATGCCTCGTTATGCTGGAAGGGAAATCTTATTCCAGAATCCCTTGTCAGAAATCTGAGCCACAGGCATACAGCAACGGCTGCCAGGATCTGGGCACCTTCTCATGCCCTGTGGGGGTTGCACAAGGACAGAATCCAGGAAAAGAACTGTCTCTGCCTTGAGCCACTGGAGAGAGCTGTGCTGTGAGACTTCGTGGAGACAGAGGGGAAGGATCATCATCTTGACAGCCCCTGTTGCTCTGTTTCATTGCTAGCTTTTTTCTGTGTGCAGCCAGGCTGTGATGCTGTCTTTAGATGAGTGTCAGCTTCCTTGCTGCCTGTCACTGAAGGACGCCAATGAGAGCCAACATTGTGCCTCAAGCTTCCAAGTACTTGCTATCAAGGGCATGTTGGTCCGGAGGAGCTTTTAATGCTGTTGCAGTCGATGTTGTCTTCTTATAATTCCAAAGTGAAGTAAAGAACTAGAAAGGTTTCTGTCTCAATTTCCATTTCAATAGAGCTAAATCTTAATGACTCCATGTTCACCATGCTAGAGTTAAATCTCTGCTGAATATAACACATTTTAACCTAAGAGCATGTTTTGGCACTGAAATTACTTTTCTTAAGCAGAAATAATGTGTATAAGTGGACTGGAGGTTAGAAGGATAAATGTATGTGGGGCATGGGGGTGGGAATTGCTTGTCAGAAGTTTTGCTTTCAACTTTTCTTTCTTCTGTCTGTCCTAAATGGCATTTGCTGTAGTCGGTGCCAAGTCCAGCTAAGAGCAGGTGACTTCTGACTGCACAGTGAATAGCAGGAGATCTCCGAGGGGAGTCTGGAGAGATTACTGAGAGAAAAAGCTTGGATGTGTAAACAGAGAAGAGCTGGAATAGTTCCAGGAGAATCTTTCTTCGTATTGGCCGTGTTGTTGTCTTCCTTCTTCCCTTCAGAGCTTTGCTGTATTGTTATCATTGCCAGGCAAGCTCTCTCTTCTAACAAAGGCTGAAATCTGTGAGAAGCAGGGATGCTGTTATCTGTTTCTGAGGGACTCAGGGTCGGTGTTTTGTCAGGAACATAGGCATAGTGTGCTGGGGTGAGGGAGACTAACCATACTGAGAGCAAGTAGTCATCACCGAGGGAAAAGTGAAGCCTGTCTGCTTTGGTTTTTCCAGAGAACTTCAGGCAGGGGCAGAACAGTTTAGCAAGACTTTTTAGGACTCAGTCCAGCAGTAGTGAAAATAATTGTCATTTTGTCACTGATTATAAAACACCAAGATCAGGCCTATAATTAGCTACTTATTGTTCTTTCTCTGCTCTGTCCTCTGCCACTTCAGTCTGGGCCTGATCCAAAGCCTTTGAAAATTAAAATCTTCAGATTAATTTGATGGAGCTGTGGTCCAGGCCTTCCAGCTAGAGGGCTGTTGTTTGTTTGGCAGTCAAAGTACAGGGGTATCAATGGGAACAGCTTTATGAATCACTGTGAATCACTGTAAATAGGAGCTGTGACAACATGTTTTATTACATTTGTGTGCTCTAAACTTTTATTTTTGCTTTTTTGGGTGGAGCAGATTGGAATATCTAGAAAACATTTGGGAGATTGGAGTCTGTCCTTTTTGTTTTCAAATCTAATCTGAATATAAATTACCAGCCTTGACTTTTTGCTACTTGCTTACCACTAACAGCTTGGGAAGCAAAAAAATAATTAATCACTGTATTTGTTTGTATAAGAACTAAAACTGTTTTCTCTGGGAATTGATTTTCTAGCCCAAATCTGCTTACCACCTGTGCTTTCTTCTACTTTTTATATATAATTAAAATGTAAAATCAACAATAAAAAGAAAACGAACAGCCAAGGGATCGTCTGTTCTGGATAAGGAATTGCCTCATTAATGCATGTATATGTTATTTCTGAGTGTGTGCGCATGCTTGCTAAAAATAATTATTCTACTGTAAATCCTCTGCAGCAAGGAGTGGATTAATGGAGATCCTCCAGATCTCTCTGTGTTCCGAGGTTAATCTTTCTAAATGAGATTCTCTGTGTGGCTGCCAAATTCACCCTACGTAATATTTAAATCCATGATGCAGAAGAAGAAAATGGGTTTGAAGGAGCCTTATCTTAAGTTTCTTAATAATTAGTATTCTAAGTGTCTAGTTTTAAGGAGGGCTGTGATTCTATGTAAATATTCTAGGATTTGAGATAAGACTTTGGAAAAACTGGACGCGTTATCCAGTGCTAGAAAAAAATTAATATAGCTTCCTCTACCTTTCCAATAGATGCAGTTATGTCCTGGTTTAGTTTACACTGGTTAAACTTGGGAATAGTTGGGCTGTTTTGAAATCAGCTGAAGTCCTACTATATGCCAGCTCTCTGTTTTCATATGCAAATATCTGTGTATCCAAGTAAGGTCTTAGCAATGGATCAGTGCCTTTGCTTGGATCCTGAGATGCAGTATTTTGGAGTGTCTTTCAGAACAATGTTTTTCTGGAATTAGTCACAGCACTTGGAAGTTGTTAGTGCTTTTTGAACATCAGCACTATCACTGCGTGCTATTATTCTTTAAATGGCCTAAGGATGAGGAGCTGAAGTATATGTGGGGAGGGGGGGGGAAGGGAAGGAGGGAAGGGGGCGGGCATCATCAGTTTTTTCAGAACATTGGCATGATTAGAAGACATGAATAGAAGTTTTGCCTGATTTGGATGACAATCAAGATAAATACAAAGTGACAGTCTTACCATTTCCTTTATCTTGGAAAGGGATGAAGAGAGGTATCTAATTCTTTTAATATAAAAAGCCAAATTATTTGAAGTCTGTCTTGGAGAGCACAGCACAGTAATTGGCTTAGTTGCCAAGAAGAGTCTAAGAGAAAGAGACCCAATTAGACCACGTGTCTGTGAGTTGGTCTGTTCTTGGAACAGATTATAGCAAAATATTGATGACTTTTCACTGTTCTGGGCTGTGTTAAATGGAAGTGCCCAAGAAGGGAGGCTCAATAGGAATGAAGCTTATAGTTTAATTACAGAAAGCCTCTTCTTCTGACACTGAGCATGAGTGTACTTGGGTGAGTGGGAAGGAATTAAATGGTGCCCATGAGCACACAGGCTGATGGATAGGAATCCCTGGCTGTTAGCTCACTGAACAAGAAACCATGTTGCTGAATTGAAAGCAATAGCTAGATGTATTCTGGGACTTTTAAGTATAAAGTATAAACAAAGAGGAGCACAAACTCACTGGGGAGTACTTGCTTACTGAACCTTAGAACAAGCAAAAGTGGACTGTTTCTGTCCACTGCAGCCAGGAAAACAGAAGGAAAACCTAGGAGTCACCTACAAGACCCCAAAACTTCACAAATCATAGCTGTAGCACTCCATGAGAGAAGTGAAAGAATCCTATGTGATACTTATTTCCTTACATATCAGTGCTTCATGAAATTCTACCTTTGGAAAGATCTCCAGATTTCAGAAATACAGTATCTCTTGAAGACCTTGTTAAGGTCAGCAGCTGCAGTTTAATTCTCTAGATTAAAAATCACAGGGAAATTTGAAGACAGTATAGAAGGTGACTCTCAGAAGTTTAGGTCTGTTTGTCTCCAGTTGCCTGTTTGCAGTTCTCAAAGTCCTGGATTAGGGCATTCAGAGTTGGGAACCAATATCCCTATGAACACTGGAGCCTATTCTCCATATGTCTGATTACAATTTACTCTCATGTACTCTACTGGAACCCAACACACTGGCAAACTACAAAAAAAATGATCTCTACTAGTAACAGTGCCTATACAGAATATGTACTAGATCAACTGTTCTACAAAGTCTTGAAAGAGTTCCTGGATGGAGAAGGGAGAGAGGAGTGTGTGAGTTATTACAAGAGCACAGCAGACTTTTATGCAGTTATATTGTAAAGAGCTTGCAACAAGCTTTCCAGCACAGGAAATCAAACCTCTTTTCCTGAGGGGTTAAGAAAGGTTTTAATTCTATATACTGATAGGCTGTAATTCAGAGGGTTAAATGGCATGCCTAACCTGTGATACTGAGTAGGAGTCTGAGAAGAACTGAGTTATCAGTACTTTATTCAAATTTGAAGAAAAGTTCAGATTTAATCAAATTTTATTATTCTGCCTTATCTTTAAAAAGAAAAAAAATAGTATGTAAAAAAATGTGCAGTTTTCAGACTGCTGCGCATCTGATAGAAGGAATGATGGGCTGCAGTATCCCTGATAGCAGTGGACTTAGTTTGACATCCCAGAGGCCCTTATTTCTTTCCTATGTCATTCAGTCATCAGCATGTTTACCTGGAGTGTCTGATTGCAGTTCAGTGTTAACGTGTGCTCAGAAGGATTTGAAGATGTGTCTGAACAGTATGCCCTCAAGTACTAGGCTAAGGTATAGAAATGGCTGTCCATTTCCATTACATAGGCTACTGCAGTTATCTAAGAAATTGGACATTAATGTAACTGGAAAAATATTTTGCATAGCAAGTCATGAGATACTTGAGAATGGAACCTAAATCTCGTGACTTGAGCCCAACTTGGTTTCTAGTTGAAGAAATTATGCTGCTTTCAAATGAAATTAAAAAAAAAAAATCCAACAGCTGATACTATGGAAGTTTTGGATATCCTTAACTAGTTAGACTGGAGCAGATCTGTAAAGTATGCAAATCTTTAGATATTTGAAAACATCCTCTGGCAGTAAGGAATCCTGTTGGCTTGTTTCTGTGAAAGGTACTTCCTGGAGCATAATAACAGAAAGCTGAAGTCTCACTGCAGACCTCTGTCCATATAACTGTTGAAATCCCAGCATCGCAGCTCCTGTAGAGAATGCCTGCTTCTTAGCAAAAGCACTTAACTGATAACTTTAAGAGTGATATCTTGTTCAGCAGTATGCATTTAATATGTGTTTACCTCAGTTGTTGATGATCTCATATGCGACATCTAGATGCCATTGCCTCCAGGCCAGTCACTGGATAGAGCTGATGGCAAGAGTAAAATGCCTCAGGTTCTGAATATATTCACTCCATAGTGAATTGTAGTTGTCTTATCAAGAGACAAGAATGGTCTTGAATAAGTGGATTATCATACTTTCACTAAATGGTGGGTGATGAAAATAATTGCAGCGTAAGGATAATGTTATTTCTTACAGAGAAAAGGCACAAACACAAAACATTCTTTAGAACTGCAGGGCAAAGATTTGTTTACTCCATACTGGATTGTCCTTTTTCTGGCAAGGACTGGCCTTCATTTTGAATCCCACACTAATAGCTGCTGATTTTTGTCGTGTCCCTACTGGAACTAGGCTTAATTTCTTTAGTTAATAAAAGGAGTTTCATCTATGTTTCATGCTGCTTAGTTGTGATAAAGTCTGGTCACTTCTTGCTTTATTTTAACATATTAGCAGATTGTCTATTAAGGCTTTATGGGGTTAAAATAAATCTAGATGTGTTTACACAGCATCTGCTTTAATGCAGTAGGCACAGCTGTTTTTGGATGTATTTTGGCTAGATTCCAACACGGGCAGTCACATTTTCCCTGTTTCTGAACTCCTTTGTAGCTTAAGCTGTCAGCCAAGAACATAAGTATTGCAATTAGGCTGCTATACCTGTTTATTTCAAAAAAAATCATCTATTAAGGGTCCTATTGCTGTGAGAAGACATTTTAAAAATCAGGTTCTTATTAATTCATCTGGAATTGTGTTTCGTTCTATTAGCTTTTGAATGTTTCAATTCTTTCAAGTGATGGAAGCTAAAAGCTTTAAAGTGATCTGCAAGAGTGGTTTATTTGTATAAGACAAAGCATTCAGGCTTTTATTTGTAGAGGATCAAACATCATAAAGCTTAGGATATAATCGTGACAGCTGGCAGGATGGCAATAGCCAGTGGCCAGTTGAGAGTAGGAGGTAGGTAAAGAAAAAGGGCAGGCTGAGGTAACATCTTTCTGAAAGAAAGAGGCCTGCAGGTTGGCCCCAGAAAAATTTGATTCTAAAGGGGAACAACAATTATCTCTGTATTTTTAATTAGACATTAACAGTATTCCATTATTGCTTCTTCTGAAAAGGGGAACATAGATAGTCATGCATCAGCAGTCGAGTGCATTGTATCTTTAAAACTTTGAGGTGCTCCTGCTTGTTGGAGGTGATGACATTTTGTGTTGGTTTTCCTGTTATTTTATCCTGTAGACTTTGTTTATTATGTCAGAACTAGCTTGGACAGCAAAGTACAGGATTGTTTTTGCATGTGGAAAAGTTGTGACTTTTATTTGAACTGTCCCACATGGGATAACTGTAGAATTTGAGTGCTGTGTACCTTTTGTAGCTAATTGCCAGGCAGGGATTGACCAACAGGGATTAAAGCAGCTGTAGCCTTTGAATAAAATTGCTTGCAGTAGTATTTGCGGTTCTGTGTCACCTGGAGCATTTCTGACATTGTTGGAAGCTTCTGTTTGGAGCTGTGTGCTGTCTAGGCTTGTCAACGATTGTCAAGGTTATTGTCTCTTTTTCTCAGGTAATGCAGTAATGTGGCCGACAAGAGTCCAGCAATGCCAGCTCTGGATATTTCATTGCATATCTTGATGTCTTCCTTGCAGATCCAGTACATGGAGTTACCTGAAGGCAGGAGGTTCAGCTTTCCTTTTGAAAGTAGGGTTCTGTTCCTCACAGTTTCAAATGAACTGCTGATGAAAGAGGACTCTCAAAACGGAAGGCAAATAAGAAGAAGAACCCAAACTTAAGTTTTAAACTTAAGTTTTAAAGCTGTTGTCGTAATCTTGGAGATATCTTTCATAATATTTTTAAGTAGGGTGAAAATGCTGACAGCTGTTTGTAGTTGCTGATCCAGAATCTATTTTTATAGATCAGTGATCTTTGTATTTCAATATTTTATGCTTCACAGGGGATAGAATCAATAGAGGGAAAAAGAATCTGTTTTCTAGATAAAACAACATCATCATTTAAGTTGTTATGCAATGACTTCTCCAGTATCCACATGATTAACAACACAAGTTTTCCTTGTAATGCATCCAACTATATTTGTGTTCCTTCAACAGCTTTTCTATTGCAAAACTGTTCCTTCCTGGGAATTTTAAGAAGGTATCTAAATTGCATGACATTTGTTCAAGGCAAAAATAGAGAAACCTGAGCTGCCATTGTATTTGGTTAAATTCATATCTTATTCATATAAATTCGTATCCTAAGTAATAGCATTCTCAAATCTCAGGGATCTGATTAACTCTGCTTATAGCCAGAACTAGCTGATAATTGTATCTAAGTTCAAACTTTCTTTGGTCAAAAAAATATTTCTGAACTGTTTCAAACTTCAGTTCTAAAGGAAATAATTTTGGTTTAGAGTTAGGAACTTACTAAAAGGAATACCTAAGTGATCTGTCTCACTTTTGATATGCTGCCTACAGCTAAAATACAACTACTTATAAGGGCTCCACCCCTTCAGTAACTTAAGGCACAATTTAGAGCCAATGTGTGCTCGCACACAGACTACAGGAGCTAGAAACAATTCCATGTTATGCATGTGCACATGCACGCTTAGAACTCTGGCTTTCCTAAGCAAAAGAAAACTCTTGTGAAGAAACTTGGAGGCTGAGGGGGTTAAATGAAACCCAACTCCTTTTCCTGTGTTGTAAGGCTTAGTAACCAAACAGAAGCTGGAGAGAAGAGCGGGTTAGGAGCCACTATTTGAACCTGAACGATAGTAAAGTGATTTTTGCTGCTTGTCTACAGAGTGGCATCAGTGCCTCCAGCTTTTACACTCACCATTCACAGGTACACGCAGAAGGTAAGAGTTGTTTTTGTGTCCTGGGCTGTCTCCTTATGCTTCCGTCTGGACATCTATTTTCTTTCAGTGCTGGGTTTGGGCTTTTTTTTGTTTGTTTGCATTAAGTTACCTTTGATTTTCCACTGTTGTTTTTCTTTAGTTCAAAGAACACAGGAGAGAAGAGTTACCACATTGCATGCACTGCAAAATCGGATTTCCTGGTAGGGAGGGAAGAAAACATTTAATGTGGTTGGTGAACATTAATCCCTTTCCCTCACAGTTAATTACACTATAACTTAATGTAATCAAAACTGTTCCTGACACTGTGAGTGAGGAGAAACAAAAGGGTGGAAGGGTCAAATGCATGTGCATCACCAGGAAAAAAACACAGAAACCAAGACACACGTAGCAGGGGTACTGACTGGAGAAACATGCTTTTTGCTGGTAGAAATTAAAAAAACCCTGCCCAGGTGTTAGGACTCTTAAATTTGCTAACCACAATCCCTGGAGTGCTCAGCTGCTTCTATTAATGTTCTAGCAGGGGAGGGAGAGTCTCCTGATCAGTCTGCATTGCTTTCAGCTGTGTGAGGCAGGATCCATTTTGGAGTCTGATTCCAACTTGAACAGTGGTGCTTGAATCAGCAGACGTGCTTGCGAAAGGGTGGTTTGCAGGATGGGATCTCAACCTAGAGGAGGTCTGATGTGTGAGGGAGGCCAAGAAGCTTCTAAGGGAACTGTGCTGGTGAGGAGATGGTAATGGAATGGTGGCAACGTGGTAGGGCAGTCTTGGTGTTCGTTGTGGATGGTTGGATGGAGGAATGTTTGCTTAATAACTAAGTTTCAAAGCTGTGATAAAGTTAACAATCTTGAATGGAGTTCCTGTTGTTAGAAATAACTAAGCTTAGTAAAAGAGATCAAGGAGATTTTAAGTTTTGTTAAGTCTGTCTGCAGGGACCCTAAAGAACACCTTATTTATTACTTTTAGAAGGGTCTTCACAAGGCTTAAAAGTTTCTCTTATGCTTTCTTTATTGCACTTAAAATGGCTCTTCACCAGCTTTTCTGCAACTTACAGGTTTTTTTCCTGGTCTCTTAAAGACACATCATCATCTTCTGTAGTGCGAGAGCCAGGGTCTGTAAATGGAGCAGCTGTGAAAAATCATTCTTTCTCAGGTGCACTTTGTGGGTGAGTTGGTGTGCTGCACAGCCATGTGTGTTGGACAGCCTCACCGTTGGGCTTTTAGGATTAATGCTCTGCTGTTAAAAGGAGTGAAGAGAAGCGTGTGATGTGCAACAGAAGTAGGTACGACTATGTATCTTTGGCATGTCATTAGCTTGAATTAGTGCTTTTTGAGGTTAGTGAAACAGAACAATTAATGCAAAAATTAAAAGCATAAAGTAAACTCGAGGTCTCCAGAAGTTTTGCTTTTAGTGTATTTTCTTTATCTGTGTGAGATAATTTAGACTTCAAGTGTACTTCTGGGTTCTCACGCGCCAGAGAGCATCCTGGCACCTCAGAGGTGTTTTTGAAATATTTTCTATCATGAATGTAAACACTTGATGGTTTAGGGAAATGCTGCTCTGTAGTATGTGCATATTCCAAATCTCTAGTGAACTGTCCACTCTGAATGTAGCTTTGGAGAAAAGGATTTTGACGAATGACTTGAAGGGATGTTTGAGAAAAGGTATAGGTCTTTCTTTGCTATCCTCTCTCTCTCTCTCTTTATGATATTAAGAATAAAACAAATTAATTGGCTTTAATTTTAAGGGATACAAGCAATCATGGTTGTAGAATGAATTATCTTAAATGCTGGTCTTCAATAAGTGATAATCTTCTGATGCAAATCCTGTGTATCTGTTTTGGGGATGGAGTTCTTTCTCTAGTCCTGCTTGGTAAAATGTCTTGTTGCTTAAGGAATTACTTGCCTTACAAAGTTGGCACCAAGATTTGATGGAGTTGATGTGAAAGACTGTGCTGAAAGGATTCAGGAAACGGGAAAAGAGGTGTCTTGTTGGTTCTACCAAGAAAAATGGTTGCAAGCTTACATGTGAGCAAATCTTTTTTTAAAAGAACTGGTTTTTTTGGGTTTTTTTGTTTTTTTTGTTTTTTTAGACAATAGAGAAATTACAAATGTATATATACATATATATATATGTATACATATATATACATGTCCAGTCTTGATTCAGATGTCCTTCTGACTGTGATATATATAAAGACAAACTAATGTTCTGTGCCCTGAAACAGGTAGGGTTTAGGCTGCCAAAAGGCTTTCTTATTGTTCAGAGCATTGTTAAATGCTTAATAAAATGTTAACCATTTTATGATATCATGTATGCACTTTATGACTCACCAGTACACAGGAAAAAAAAAAGCTTTTTTTTTTTTTTTTTTGTAAGAGGATGAGATATGCTATTTTTGTGTAAGAACAACATGTAGAACACATTGGATGTAATTACAGGTGTTCTCACAATTGGTATTAGAGCCTTGTCCTTAGCTGATACAAGGAGGAATTGTTCTTCTGGTGTACTAATGCTGAGTGAAGTACTGAAAAAATACGCTGGTTTCCGTTTAGATCTCTGAGAAGCATTAAAACTGATGATAAACTCCTTACAGTACCCACCATAGCTGCAAAGACTAGACGTTTGGATGAGTGACAGATGGTTGCTCTGATCTAGCACAGTCGTTTGCAGTTATGCCCATGGTATGATGGACTTGACAGAAGGGCTTATCTCACTGGAAATTATACTCTGCTGAATGCAGTTTCACTGTCTTATTTTTTTAACCTAACTACTGGGTTTGAAATAGGATTTGTTGTGCTCCAATATCTTTTCTTGGATGATGACTAACAGAAGTTACTAGATGTGTGAGGAGAGACCTTAACATTAAAGATTTGATTGGTTAAGTAGTCATATGCATAGTCTCCGTACAAAACACTTGTTCATGCTAACCCTACACACTAACAAGCTCAAGTTTTCCTGACATACAGATACGATGTATGGAAATAAGTACTGTCAAAAGATTGTTTATTTCTCTGCTTAACTCTTAAAGAAGTAACTAAAGGTTTTGCTTTTGGCATCTGTGGGAGAAAACTGTCTTAGAGCAAGGAGCCAATCTATATTTAAATCCCACTGTTGTAAGTTTGCTGTGATCACACAGCTGAGCACGTGCTTCTTTTTAGATCTCTCCAGGCGCTGCCATGCGATCACATTCTCCTAAGATCTTTTTTACAAAGTTAATTTTTGGTGACAGATGAAAGATGCTTGGCTGGTGTCCTTAGAGACTCTGGCCCTATTTCCACTAGCTGAGGTTCTGCCTCCTAAGTTAGCTGAAGTTGTGGTGTTTGATTTTTATTTTTTTAACTCTAATTTTTCCCTATCTTTTGTTTCTACTTCTGTTAATCAGCTTTGTGTTACATAGCAATGGAAATAAGCCCACTAATTTCTCTGAAGAATTTCCTGCTTCATGTCACCAGAGGTATGTCAGCATCATAGTCTGCAAGGGTAGCTGCTTAGGGAATAGATGTACCCACACTGGTTGGTTGTGCTTGGCCTATTTGCACCTATATGTAGGTAAAACTTAATTTATTTTTTTTTTTAAGTAATTATTTTAGATGTGGAATTAGCAGCAGTTGAAACCTGTGTGAGAGTCAGGGTAAATATTTTTGGTTTTCTATCAACATTGTTGTTTGTCATCAAACAATTTGGATGTGACATGAGTGTTCAGCAAGTACACTGTTGAATGTAATGTTAATATCCTTTCAGAGAAGAGATGTAGATCCTGCGAAGACACAAAATAATTTGTATTTTTTTAAAAGTTTCCTTTTAAGATAGCACTCACTTTTTTTAAACCTTTTGCACAGATCAGAATTACTACATTTATGTTTAGGATGAAATGAAGTTAAATAAAATTGGAAGTTGTTCTCCAGTATCCCTTATCTTACTAAAGGATTCTTCAGTGTCAGGTATTATTTCAAATCAGGCTAAATAATTCATTTAAGTGAAGTCTGTGCTACTGAGGGCATCAGTTGACCTAGAAGGTTGTTAGCCATTCCTCTACATTGTTGATGTTTGGGATATTATATCCTTGTTGTGCATTTTCCATTAGAAGTGTGTGACTGCTTGTTGTAATATTTATTGTCTAAAATAGTCTGCATGCTCTTGTCTTTATCCTTATGTGCTCACATACTTAATTAACAACTAAGGACAGCAAGACTACCAAGTAGAAGGCAGAAACCTATCTTCTCATAATGAATTTCTAGCTGCAAACCCAATAGTGGAAGGCTGGATGCAGAAAATTGAATCTCATCTGATATTAATAGATAGAAAGATGGCTGTCCTCATGAAGCACTGTATAATCTCCTGCAGTGTGGAGATAGGGAAGGAAGCAAATCAACTTCTTCCCCAGTAGGGTATGGTGTGATGCCTTCCTAGGCTTCCTGTGTGTTACACATTCTAATCTTGCTCTTCCACCCAGTGGTTTTTCAGCTTATGTTTTGTGTGATTGCTGTATTGAATATAGAACTGTATGAGATAGGCTGCTATAGCTTACGCAGGTGGTGCTGAATTTGATGTTGCTATATGCTGGCAGTGTTTTTACAGAGGACTTCAGAGTCAGCAATGTTAAGCAATGCTCCAGTTCAGGTTTTGTGTGTGCTATGAATCAGGCGGAAGGCTGAGCTTGAAAGGCTGTTGATATAGCATTTTAGAAGAATCTCATATGTTGCTATTCAGCTGGTGCTCTCTTGCTGTGCTCATTAGCATGTTTTTCTTAACTTTTAACTTAACAAAGGTACATTTTTAGAGTTATTCAGCTGAAAAATTAAAATGCATATTATTGCTGAAAGTACATCTTTTCAGGATTGCTTTTTGATGAGGTTTCTTTACTCCTAGCATGTATGTAGAATGAATTAATAAATCTATATCAGTGATAAAAATAACTCTGTAAAACTTTTACTCAATTTGTGTTTTTTTTACCTTCTTCTCCCTCCCTTCTTATTTCACTAAGCGCCTTCAACTAGTCTCTTGTTTAAATACACATTTAATAAACGTTTATCCACTGCTTTGTATACAAACAGCTCTTTATAAATGTGGCTTGTTGTGTGGTCAAGACAAAGGAAATTTAGCATCCTCTCACTTTAACAAGCATATGCACATGAATAGTCCAATCCACCCAACCCAAAGGGCATCTGGCCCTGATTTTCTTTTTGAAAAATAAGAAAAGTAAAAATCATTTGCTGTAGGCAGGGAAGAGAACAGGTAGGCATGATGTTAAGATGTATCTTGGATGTGACGTTCTCTGTCCAAAGGAACATGTTTATTGGTTCCTCTGGGCCTTGTGATGTGATCCTCATGCTTTCCCAATGCTGCACTCAGCATAAGTAAAAGGATTTTTTTCCCCTGTAATTGATCCCTGTTCCATTACCTCCTGTCTTTCACCCTGCCCTTCTTACCACATCTGTATTTTCCATTTTTAACTCACCGAAAACCTGAAAGCTAAAAACAAAGAAAGATAAAAAACAAAGAAAGATGAAACATGAGAAAGCAAAGCAAAAATTCATAGTGTTCCAGAAAAATGCAATGGCTTAAAAACTTAGAGACTTCAGTGAATGGCTAAGAAAACTGATGCCACTGGAAAACTGGGCAATGTAATAGTCTTTCTGATTCCCCACCTCCTTTATTAGGCTTGATATTTTATTTATATTTATTTAATAATTGAGGAAGATATGATGTATGAAGATGTGGGAGTGGGGAATGGTAGTGGTAAAAGTGGGGTGGAAATGCTGAAAATGTGCAAGCAGTAAAATCACACTGACAATTTCTGCTTTAATGTCAGATGTGCTAAACTTTACAATGAGCAATTCTGATCAGTACTGCAGTGAGCAAATAGTTACTGCAGTTGCTAACCTGTGGCTCAAGCTGTGGAAAGGCAGCTTCTCTCAAGATGAAAACAATAGATCCACACTGAAAATCCAAATCAATGACTGGGACGAGAAATTAGCTGTAAGTGGCTGATTAGGCTAGTACTGCTAGTTAGCTTTGGAAATTAACTGCAAGCCCAGCCTGGCTGTATCTTGTCTGGCAAGAGAGAGGAGCCCACCCTGAAGGAGACATTTATCTCCTGCCTTTCAGAACAGTCTCTGACCAGCAAATGTGGTATATGCCTTTGCCCAAGGCGTGATTTAGAAACATGATTTGCAGGCAAAAGAAGATTGGGCTGTCTTATTTGCTAAACAGAGAGAGCCACGTACCACTAGAAGCACTGCAACTAACAATACTCATTTTCTTCTGATTTCTTGACTTGATTCTGTGGCATCTGAACAGTTTAAGCTATTGTTTAAACAAGGCTGAGTTACTCATGACATCTCTTTCAAATTTAGATTCCCTCCTGTTGAAAAGAAGTCATTTTCTCTCCCACAGAAGTTAACTTAATGTTTTTGAAACCTTGAAATTAGTTTCAAAGTTACTTTTATGCACACAAGTATGTATCTCTGCAATGTAGTTCTTGTTTCCCAAGGAGCATGGATATTGAGAAGTGATTTGGAAAAGAGTTCAAGTTTATGTAGGTGATCATGACCATTTTTTTGTGCACTAGGAGGATTTATACACATAAAGAAAACACAGAAGTCATTACAGTTATCCTTGGTTCTCTTCAGTTTGTGTCAAAGCATATTCCTGGTTCTAAGGCATGATTCACTGATCTTGTTAAGCCTTCGTGGCCCTTGTAATTAAATAAAATATTTTAAAACCAGTTTACTGTTGGCTTTGCTATAAAGAAATCTCCAAGACTGCCTGTCTGTCTTTTCTAGACATTTTATTTGTTAAAGCAAAAGCTTATTTGAGTAGATTCAGTGTTGAGCCCTGAAATAAGGATGCTTATCCAAAGTTACAGATGAGTTACATGAGTTTGAAATATACTATCTCTTCATCTCTGCCCTGTATACTTTTTCCTTTCAAAGAAAGTTAGCTTTTCTACTTTTGAAACCTTGAAATCAATTGGCAGTTTGAAAGTAATTTTTCTGTATATACATGGGCAATGTAGTTCTTGTTTCCTTGGGAGCATAAATGTTGAAAGATGAGTTATGTCCTGGCTTAGAAATGATAGCCATCACCTCTGTGACACTCTGCACCTCCTGTCCGCAGTGCCAGACAGAAGTCAGGACTGTGAATGCAGTTCAGAAAGAGGACCAGCATATGCTTTGTGGGTATTGTCAAAAAGAAGTTTCTCAAGTTTCCACAAAGTACTATTTGATCCTTATTGTTTTGGAACAGAAGTAAGTGTCCTTAGTTGCTAAATTTAATTCCAAGATTAAACTTCTCTAGTGTTAATCAGGTTTGGGTTGGCCCCTGTTGGAGAAAAGAGCTTCATAGTTCAGCTATGCCTTTTACTCATATAAGCTGAGCAGTTAGTAGCAGATGCAGTTGGCTAGAAAACTGGAATTTCTTCTGCTGTATTGAACAGAGATTTCAGTTGGGCCTGTCTCTACTTCTCGTTGTAGATCCTGGTTGCCTCTCACTTATTGTGAGTTGATTCTCATACTCCCTCTTACTGATGTAACTTCAGATTTTAGCACTGTGGTAGGAATTCTTACTTGTTAAGTTTTCCAGCAGACGTTCCATATCTAGGGTGTATAGTCATGATTTCCCCTCCGGCCCTGCTACTATTTCTGAATGAAAGGGGGGTGGAGATGCTGTTTTAACAGTGGGAAAATGTAGGTGGGGAGAGTTGAAAAGAATTAAAGGAGAGCAGGAGGCACAGAGCGCAGCAGCTGCTGTTGTCACAAGTGAAAGCACTGTGAAACACTGTCCTTTTCTTTCCTTCCCCTGCACACTCAGGCTTCAGTGAGAAGAATGGCAAAACAAACAGAATAACATATGTTGCCATATCCCAGGTCCTGTAAGGACTGAAAGAGCCATTAAATCCAGAAGCATAACTGCATAACTTGACCATTTTTTCTGGAAGGTTTCAGGCAGATTCACGGGTCCCATCTGTGTAATTTCCAGTTGGAATTAAGGCTGAAGGGATCAGTGGTGAATACAACACCTTAGGAAGCTTTCAAAATAACAAGTTTGTTGAAGCTCAGAGAAATCGGCCACGAGATTTGTCTTGCAGTGGAGCACTTAATGGGCTAAAAACGTCCCTACTCCTCCTTCTGACCATTTTTCCTGGAATCTGTTGACTAGTTTAATAGGGTTGCATGTCCTAAACATTTTAATGCTAAATTTGGGCCAGATGTTAGACATCTGAAAGCAATTTCCGTGCTCATGCAATTGCACAAAGGCGCAAGTGAGCGTGAGAGCTATAACCTGTTGCTTTTTCTAGGGATTGTCCCATATGTTTGATGCTGTTTCTGGTTGTCTCCTCATAGAATGTTTTTACCCTGTCTAAAACCCTCCAAGATGCTCTAACTACTAGGGGACTGGTAGCACTGCTGGCTGTGCTGAGCTGCTTCTCTAGCTTCCTTTCCAGGAACATCGTGGTTTTGGCTCAGCTTCTTATCTACCTCTAGGTTCGGATTCAGGAGTGGGCAGTACACCTAGCAGCAGTGCTAGGCTGCTGTAGCAATGGATGTGATTCCCACAGCTGTCCATGTGAACCTGAGAAGTGTCTGTAATGGAAATTATGAAAGAGAAATGCTGAGGAAGAGATTTTTCTCTGGACAGTAAGAAAAGAAGCTGAGGAGTCTCAAATATCTATCTCTGACATCAATACCATTTAACAAAAAATACTGTTGTTAAAATGCCCTTTGCTAGTGGTGTAAGGACATTATAAGCTGCTTCATAAGACTTTTCCTATTTTCTGTGCATAACTTGTAGCAAAAGTGTTGTTTTACCCCATCCCTAGCAAATTTTTAAGACTGAGCTGGATGGGGCCCTGGGCAACCTGATCTAGTAGCTGGCAACCCTGCCCAAAGCAGGGGATTGGAACTAGGTGATCTTTAAGGTCCTTTCTACCCAAAACCATTTTATGATTCTATGATATCTAAGTCTCTCACGGCTGTTCTACATATCTGAAAATGTCACTGTTGGACAGGGCTATGACACAGATCTAGCTGTTGGCCTTATCTGCACTGGGAGTATTTAACCTGTTATGGTGGGCAGCTCTAGATGGTTTTTTCCTTTGATTTTAATTGAAAGAGAATTAATAGCGCATGTGTGAAGTAGAGGCTACATAGTCTTTTCTCAGTTTCTTAAGAAGGCTAATCCAAAGTGAATGGAAGTCTATTCATATATAAAGCTCCAAAAGCTTCATTTGCTTAGGAATCGTATGATTGGCACTCAGAATATAGTGGCAGAAGCTTATTTTCTCATTATGTTTCTTTTACATTTCCCTGCTATTTTGCACAAAGAATTTGGTCCAGCTGGGTTTTCAGCGCTTAATTTCAGTACTCCAAAGGAAAAATAGTAGAAAACAAGTTTTTCATCACCACTCACCGCTCTGAATGTTGGGAACGTAAAAATACATGTTATGCATGGACTTATGGAGCTGTAATGAGCAGAGTGGATTCAGTGAGGCATAGCACTACAAGAAAAATAGTTGCCCATCATAAAGTTACTTGAAAGACCCAAATGCTCTATCAAGCATGTTTCATTTTGTTTTTGGTACGATGTTATGATTTTATGGCAACACTAGAATTGTGGTATCTGTTTACATTTTATCTGGATTTAATAGGTCAGGTTAAAGGGACAATATATGACTTTAATATTAAAAGGGGTGTCATTTTTGCTTTTTTTCTTTTCTTTTTTTTTTTTTAAGGCATTGTGAAAAGAAGGCTTTTCCTTTCCTTTTCCCATAGAAACTTGGTCTAGATAAAAGCCATGCTAGGAGTATCTAGTGTATCTCTTCTTTCTGGGCTGAGTCATCAAGTCATGAGAAGGGGGCCATAAGGAGTAAGAACTATCTAGTGACCAAAGTACCATTTTTCACAGCTGTAAACTGTGGTGGATGGTGGTTGGTGTGGGTTTGGTTTCTGCAACTTACAGGAGGAAGGATGAAGTAGCAAGAGGCCTCAGTATAATGCTGAGGTTCCAAATTAGCATAATACCTTGATCTTTTTATTTATTTTTCCTTTTTTTTAATTTGAAACAGTTGTATCCTGCCTTCATAGTTTCTGTGGCCCTAGTCTCCTTTCTAGCTCTGCAAAGGGGCTGCAGCTACAGTTGATTAAACCAAGTTATAGCTGTTTATGACAAACTGTAGGATTTTAAACATGCAAGATCATACAAGAGATGTGAAGCTTCACCAAGCCACACAGGATGACTACAGGACGCAGAAATGTTAACTGCAGAATTTCTTACCTTGGGTTGGTTGAAGTCGTTACAATCTTAGTGTTTTATCATGTGTATATGTAAAAGGATGGGAGGGCAGGCAAGCAGCGGCATGCGTCTTCCATTGTGCCTGGGGATGGAGTTCTCATAATACCAGAGGAAAGTTCAGGGAAATATTTGTGCTCAGTAATTACATTCTGGCTTTCTGTGCAAGGTATTTTCAGTCTTTGCAGTTGCCTTCATCTATCGAGGGAGCGTAGTGATAAAACTGCTTTTCTTCTCTAATCTGGATTTTAGTTCCGCATAACTTTTTTTCCGTGCGATATTTGAGCTTTGTCACCATACAAGCAGCAAAGAAGCAAGCAATTCTGATCAGTACTCCTTGTGTTCCCACAGACACAGATGAAGAACTTGCTCCTTCTGTTCCTGCTAGCAGAGATGCTGCCTTCTGCATTTTTAGTAAGTAAAAGCTCTTCTGAATACCTTTGCAAGAAATTAAAGATTTCTGTAGGAAGTATGTCCAAAAGAACTAATGGGTTGAACTCATCAGGCCTACTGTGGTACTTTAAGAAAAGTGTAATGTGGCAATTAAACGAGAAAATTCTGGCAGTGCCTTTGGCTTGAGAATTGTTATTTGCAAAGCAGTAATTGCTATATCCTGCTTCAAAGCTTTAGAGAACTGACACTGGAAGTAAGACGAATGAATCTTTGGTTAGCTGATTTAAACCAGTAAGGCTACACGAAAGAGAGAAGTTGTATGGTTTAGGTTTTAAGGGGGGATGTAACAACTATACTAAAGCAATTCAGTATTGTCAGAAATGGAACACAGTTGTTAGGAACTCAGGTTCCTCTTCTTTTCTGAGGGAAAAGTGGGACCTTTCTTAAGTAAATGAAGTTTGAGAGCAGTGCTTCTGAATTTGTCTTAGGCTGTATTAATGAGTTGGATAGTCTGAAGTAAAGGGTGACCTGCTGAGTAGATGGGAAGTCTCAGCAAAGGAAGAAGTGTTATGTTTATTAGATGTAAAGGAACAGAAGAGGGGGGATGGGAAGAAGTAATTATCACCTGGAGTTAAGTGTTTAGTGGGAGTTGTGAGGAATTATATGCCACTAAAATTAATGAGTCCATAACTTTTAATCTCTCAAGCAATTATGAAATTCTATTCCTATTTTCAGAATTTGCAAGTGCTTTGTAGGCCTCCTTTGAAGATAAGGGACAAGATGTCAGAAACCAAGAAGAGTTTTTTAGCTGTCATAGACTTCTTATCTTGAGTTGGAAATAAGTTTAAATAAGATCTTTCTATCTCAGATCTTGAAGAAGATTGTGCTTTATGGTGAAAGAACCACAAGCTGAATATGCATTAATCAGTTCATCTGCTCACCTGCCTATTTGCAGCCTGGTGATGTTTTGGAAGGGAAATGTCTGAAACACCCTATATACAAATACAAATACTGGCATTTCTCTTTAGCATTAGACTGTTCCCTGTATGCAGTCAGTAGGTCCTCTTGAAGGCATGCTGAATGAAGGAAAAAGGTTTTGCTTTGGCCACCGCTTTATTTCAGCTTCCCTAATGTGCTGGATCTGTCCAAGCTATAAAAAGAAGATCCAACAGCACCGAGACATTCTGCTATGGTGACTCTCCATAGCATACTGTGTAGAACCAAAGGTTTGTTTTGCCATATATTCTGATTCCAGCTACATCATAAGCAGATGTCTAGAAAAATCTATTAGAAGAGTGATAAATATGCATAATTTTTCTCAGTGTGCTTCCATGTCCAGTCACGTGTGGTTTATGAACCCTTCAGACTGGAGTCATCTCTGTTTCTCTTTCCCAAACTTGTTCATTGCCTCCTTGAAGCAATCTAAACCTCTAATGGCACAACATTTCTGTCAAAACCAAGATTCTGCTCTTTAGTGATTAAATCATATGTCATCACTGTATTTATCTTTTTTTCCTTTTTTTAAGGATTTATCTTTTTTCCTTTGCATCGCTTAATTTATGTACATGAAATCCCAATTTTTGTTTTAGTAACCCATCAGTCATCCTGTAGTGGTTTTCTGTAGTTCTTTGCAGTCTGTCTCTAGTTCTCTGTCTTTTATTATGCTTATCATTCGTCTTTGTTTTTTCCATGTTTATGGTGTAATTTGTTAATGTGTTGAGCAGTTCAGGTTCCTTACAGAATTCTGCTGCTTATGTCAATTTTTGCAGTGAATGGAGATTTCACTTCTACCTTTGTTTTTGACTTCTGGTCACCTGTTTATTATCCATGTAAGGATTTTCCTTCTGGCTACTTAGCTTCCTTCAAAACTTTAGGTGAAGGATTTTGTACAAAGGTTTTTGGAAATCTGAATATATCAGACAGACAACCTTTTTGGTATATTTACAAATATCTTGAAGAACTGCAACGGCCTTAGAAGGGCTTGTCTTTAAAAAAGCCTAGTTGACTCTTCCCCAAATATATTTATGCAGGTATCTGCTAATTCTGTTCTCTGTTACAGTTTCTATTAATTTATTTAGTAGATGCCAGTTTTATAGTATGTGACTGTGTAATTCTGTGGGTTCTCTTGGGACCCATTTGTAAATTGGTGTCAGATTTTCCACTTCTCAATAATCACATACTGAAGCAGTTTTAGCTGAAAAAGCTGTCTGCCAGTATGTAATCATTTGTTTGTTTCAACCTTGAGTTCCTGTTAGGTCACTTGGATAAACAATTTCTAGTGACTTCATTCTGTTTGTTTTGACCACTTTTCCAAAATAACTCTGTGTTCGTAAAATGTTCTCACAATCCTCTTCTTTGTGAATGTTTCTTTGCTTTCTGAATTTTTTTTCTTTGCTTTCTGAATGTCTCTTGTTTCTTCCTCAGGAGTTTCAGTAATTAATTTAACTTCTCTGCAGTGGCTGCGTCTTTTTAGCTTGCTCTTATACTCTAGTCAGCTCCAGGCCACCCTGAGCCTCAGGAAGGCTTTCCATTTCTGAAAAGTAGCTATTACCTGCTCTGCCCACTAGCCATTAAATTAGTCCTGAGGCAGCACCTACCTGGTTCTGCGGTAGGTGAGGCAGGTGCTACGCTCTATCTAGCTGACAGAAAAGCAGGGGATGTGGAAGGAGACAGCTATATTGTGCTAGAGCCCATAACGGGGTAGAAAGAGTGAGGTGTGCCGAGGGTGGTAAACATAGGGAATATGGGAATGATTTGGGAACTGTAAGGGAGTGCGTTAAGCACTCAAAGAAGAACCTAAAGTATCTGGAGGGGCTGAAGTTGTAGGGGAACAGATAGATTTTAGTGGGTTTGTTGGAGAGGATATGCTAACAAGCCAGGGTTAGGGTGGTAGAGGGCAATGGAAGATGGACGCAGTGAGTTCAAACCTCAAGCCTTTCAACTGTTAAAACCTTGCTTTTTCTTCTCGTTGAGAAACAGTTTCTCTTAATAAGCTGCTCTCTTCTTCTGTATCATTTTGTGTTTCACTTCCTGCTGTCACCATCTTGTTCTCTCTCATTCTTTTTTTTTTCCTAGGTTTGTTCAAATGCAATTCTTTGATTGCTTATTCATTATTCATAAAAATGGTACTTGGCATTCTTTACCTTCAAAGCTCTTTGCAAGCCTGCTGTGTCTAAGCCAAGATCAATGGTTAAGAGGGAATTATAAAAAATGCTTTGTTCATGTTCATTCGCCTATTTTTTCTTGCATTTTAGTCTAATAGCATAGCTGGTTACAGATGGATTTATCTTGAAAATGCATCTATTGGAATAATAGCATATAACTACATTATAAATGTCTGAGATATACTGAACGTTCTCAGCCCCTGACAGTTAGGTGTGAACATTGAATGCCACATCTTGCAGGGCGTAGCTGTGTGGAAATATTTTAAGTGGTCATCATTGTAGTACAGGACAGGTCTTCTGGCCGTAGAAAGGAGAAGGAAATAGCTCACATCCTGAAGAGTATGTGGTTTTAGCATACATACCAGGTGTGTTGTTTTTCAGAGCTTTGATGGCATTGCTAGGCTGGCCCTGACCAGCTTCCTTCCACCTTGCTCCATTTGAGCCCTCAGACCCGTCAGCCCCACAGCAGTACCATAATAGGGCCTGCTCCCAGCCCCAGGGAAGTGCTTCACCCCATTAAACAGGCCTGGCTGTAAAGACAGCTGGGCTGTAAAGTCTAGCCTTGCTCTGCTGCCCCTGGGAGATCCTGCCACTGGGCCCCAGCTCCCCTCCTGACACCTTGACAGCTCTGTTTTGTTGTTTGGTTTTTTTTTAGTCTACCTCATTAATCTTTCTGTAAGAAGCTAACTCTTTCTAAGCAATTATTATTCAAACCTAGTAAAGCTCCACAAAGGCTTCTATTAGCCCAATCTTTGGCAATGAAACCATTATGCAATAAATGGCTACAGAGATAACTTTCTTTTGTAAAACATTTGGTTTTTCCTTTCTTTCATAGATGTTCCAACAGCAAGGCTAGAATTCAAAGTGTGTTAAGATAAGCCTTATTTCAGAAATATAAACCCCAGAAAGTTAGTGTTTATCAAGCAAGAGGAGTGGAGTGTTATCTATTTGAGAAATACTGTGAAAGATTAAAGAGAAACACTCTGGTTTTAATTGTAGTTTTACACCACAGAAGTGCTGTATAAAATGACAGTTACATCTGGGGAATCAACTTTGTGTTATTCAAGTTATCATTGGCAGCTGTATCTATATTCAGTGGGTAACAATTGTACAGAGTATTGTACTTCCAATGTAAAGAATTTCCAATGTAAACTTACAGTGTAAATTTCCCACCAGTCTCAGTGTTGGCACTTAGATGTTCCTGGGTCTGAATAGAATCTTCTAAGTGCATGATGCAGTTTCAGAAGTCAAAATAACAACTTTTCAGCATCCAGAAAGATCCTCCAATTGCAGCTCAGTGAAACAAAGATATGTGACCTGCTGAGCTAAAATTGAGCAGTAGTCTTGTCCAAAACTGATCATGACTGTTGGAGCTGTATAATGTGGCATTTTATTGCTGCTTGCCTATTTGGAAAGGCAGCACAAAGAGTCGTGGAATAATTAAGGTTGAGTAGGCCATCAAAGGTGCCCAATGAGTAGGGGAACACTAAATGGAAGTTTTTGACTGGAATTTAGTTTGTCTGAACCTGTGATTGCAAATCTTCACTGCTCTCTTTGGACTGTGTAGTAAATGTATGTTTGCTTTCATAGATTATTAGTAATTACTGTCAAGGCACTAGGGGAAAATACTTATATTGACTCATAATCCATATTAAATTATGTGAACTTTGTGGATCATTGCATCCCTACAGTGCACATCTGGGATGCACTCTGTGCCTGTGCATAGTTTCCTATCCGTCATCGAACTGATTGATAAGTGTTTCAGGGGCCCTCTTTAAGTTGTTCCTATGTACTGGCAGCATTTTTCAGGCTTTTTTGAGGTACCACTCATAGCTGCTTTGCCAGTACATGTTTCATATGCAAAAATACGTATTTTATGATATATATTATACTATCTAGTGCCATTTTCCAGCGTTATCTTATTGTGTGTGTCTGATACATACTGAAATTCTCTTTAAAGACTGCAGCTGTAGTGATTCAGAAACATAGGTCTTCTATTTGCTTGTTTTGTCAGAATCAGTTGGCCTGATAAAGCAGGTGATCCAACTACATCACTAACACCTCTATCAAGGAATTGATGAAAGCAATGCACTGTCCATAAAAATGAAATTATTGACCTTCTAAACTTTTGGACTAGCCCAGCTCGCTTACCAATGAGCACTGAGAGCACGTGGTTCCTGGGTCATGTTTTCTTCATCAGTGTTGCTTGAAGATAAACATTTCCACTGCTTTAACAGGCAACAGAATGTGACAGAGCAGCTACGCATTAACTGTTCATCCTTTCTGGAGTTTCCAAAAGTGAGATAATTGTATATTTTCTCTGGCTTTTTCTGAAGCATTAAAATATGTACTTTCTGCAGATAGAGGATCTACATTCTTGAATCATGCTAAACTCAAGCAGGGGAGGAACGTAGCCAATTGAATTAGTAGCAATGATTAAGTTTTTAGGCCTTTAGTTCCAGGGTCTAGCAGGGCCTGGCATTTAGTGATTCTGGCTGACAATAAATAAAAGTATTCTGGAGTCAGTGCAGAGCATAAAGAGGCTTTGGGGACAGAAAATAGCTGATAGCATCTTAAAACATATTGTTATCAGAATATATAATAATAATTTCCTTATTTATTATGTTGCTTTATATTTGTGCACGCATGCATACAGTCACATATTGACTGTATTGGGAGTTGGGTTCCTATTAAAAGATTTCTAACACCGTACAGCTTTGGAAGGATTCTTCTATCTGACACTCCTTTTGGGGTGTGCATAAATGGAGTGATACTGAGAAAATGATTGTTTCTGCACTCTGCAGATGTATAAGGCTTACAACAAAGAGTCCCTGCAGATTTTACTCTCTGTAGAAGGAATAAAGAATGCTATTTCTGTAGGAGGGATATTGGAATATTTATCATGTTGGTGTGCGTGTCAGGGAAGGGTTTTCTGTCCTAATTGCCTTCCAGTAATCTGACTTTCAAATGCTCCTCCTTTGGATTTTTATCTACATGTTTTCTTCACCCTTATGGTGACTGAAAGATTCCTTGTTTCCAGGGTGAGCTAATACTGCTCCTAAATCAGTCAGCTGATATAGAGGAATAAGACTGCAGAGAATTAGAGCGGTAGCATGTTTCATTCTTTTGGGAGTAAGGGAGGAGGGATTACAGGGGGCAGAATTAGGTGCTGAAAGAAACACTTGGGAAAATAAAACGCTTTTCTGAAAGCTAAAACTCTATTGATGGGATTACTCCCGGAAAGGCAAATGAGAATGCCAAAGGCAAACACTGAGCTGAATATTTGGAACAGAACAATGGTAGCTAGGTTTGGCAAGAGGTCAGAGTGACACTGACTTGGCAGACAGAAAATGTGTGGAAGTGGCTGTAACCTGGGTAGTGCCGTTGAGTGAGCAGTGAAGGTAAACAGAGTTAGTCTGAACTAGAAAACTTGTCCTGAAGGATTTTGCTTGCTGAGGTGTTAGAAAGAAATGCACAAATACTTACATGAAGAAAATCAAATAGCATAGGCCAAGAAAAATGAGCTTCACGTTAAAGCAGTAGAGGCAGGATGAAAATGGAGTGACTCTGGACAATGATAGTTGTGGGTATGGTCGTAGCAACTGCATAAATACAGCAAGATATCTCTGACTGTATTGCCCTGTCTGTAGCAGGGAATTACTTCTTAAAAGTGGCCAAGAGGAAGAATAACAAGACTATAACTCAAGAACTTGCAATCAGGCAGGGAGTATGTGCAGAAAATTACAAAAAACTGTTTACATGACAAGGGAGGATTAACTCGTGCATCTTGCCCAAGTTGAATTCATTGGATAATTTATAATTATAGGATAGTTCCTATTTCTCGAAGAGATTTGTATGTCTTATGTAAAAATGATTAACTGAAATGAAAAATACGTTCAAGAAGTGAGGAGCTCCTGCCTTCTCTGTAGGCCCTGGGAAGCAACCCTGGTGGGTGCGAAGTGTGAATTGGGTGGGGTAATACCCCTGCAGTAGTAAAATTCTACATCTCTAGCATGTTCCTCCACTCCGGTAGAAAACTCTTACAACGACACCAGCTGCCTGATCATCAGGGAGTAATTTACATGAAAATGCAGGAGGGATAACAGGAAGGGATGGTAACAGAACACAAGCAGGAAGATGTGGAGAGTGAAGCTGTGAGGTGAAGTAATCTAGTCACAAAAGGAACTCTGTGAATCTCGAGGATAAGCTGGGAGCCAGACCCAGAGGTTATGTAGATTTGGAATATTGGAATATACAGTGTGGGTGAAAGAAAATTTGGCTATGTCTCTTTTTTTTTTTAACCTTTTGTTTTCAATAACGGATTGTAATTGCACACCAAAATAATAGCCTTACAGCCTTAATCTGAATTAGCCAAGTTAGCATTGGCCTGCATCAACCAGCAAGAAGTGAAACTGCACTGCAGATAGGTAACGACATTATGAAGTGATGCCTGCTTGCAATACACAGCTCTCAGGAGGAGCTGCTTCTTATTGTGCAAGAACAGCCTGGACCTACCGAAGATTGCCAGTCTCACTGCACGCAATTTAAATAGACTCCTGATGTCTTTACAGCATGAATGATCTGCCACTAGATTATCACCTGAGCTCTCGCTTGAAGTAAGAGCTGTAAATAGAAAATGTATTAATATTCACCTTTCTTCATGATCCTTCTACCACGGCAGACATACGGCTTGTTGTAGTCTGTCTTGTGTTCTGGAGTAATGAACCGCAAGCAGGAGCTGCTGTGGATCCTTGCACGTTGCTGAATGAATTTGCAGACTATTAAGATGAGAGGGAAAAGGAAATGGAGGTTGCAAAGATATGATTTCTGACTCCTTTTTGAGTCTTCCTCTGCCTTTCTTCTCCTCATTAACTCAAATACCTAAATGCCCAAATGGTATGTATTACCTTATCAGCTGTGTAATATGTATGTAAACAGCCCAAAAGGTGTAGCTGCTCAGCAATTCCTATCTTTACAGTGTCACTCCCTGAGCAACTCTTCATTCACTGTTTGTTTGTGTTTTTTTTGCAAACATTGCATCCAGCAATTATTTTTATTTTCAGGATGTTGCTATTCTTCCCACTAAATCATAGAATCACAGTATCAGTGGAGTTAGAAGGGACCTCTGAAGGCCATCTAGTCCAACACCCCTGCAGTGAACAGGGGCACTGTGTTCTGCTGTATGCAGATCCTGTCAGCTACAGCAGGCCTCCTTCCTGAAAACTTATTTTGTATGCTTCTACAACAATGTATTTTGTGTAATTCTATTGCAATTATAACATCTGCTGATTTCTCTTAATATAAGTACTCAGTATGACTTTCTAAAACAGAATGAGTTAAGGCTACTGCTAGTGATGGCCCGTACCTTAACATGTAAAATGTTGTGCAGGTGAAAAATGTCCAAATACAGATATTCTTTTTTTTTTTTTGCCTTAAGGTCTGTGTTCTAGGGGTTTACTTACTGCTTCCTTCATTTCTTCTAAGTATCTATCTGTCTTGGAGCTAAGGATTTGGAGTAAAGAGGTTGTGTTTATCTGGTCTGGAGTGACAGTACTCACAGCTCCTGAATTAATGGTTTGCCTCTACTGCCTTGCTGAGAGAGAGTTGTTATCTTTCAGATGATTATTCCAAAGTACTGAGATTATGAAGTTGGAGCTGCTGTATGTCCTCAGGAATATACTACTTCTAGTTTCTAGAGGCTTGGCTTTTCTGATGTATTGTTCTCTGCCACGTTTCATAGTAGGAATGCAAGGCAGCAACAGAGTCTACTTTGGAAGAGAACAAATAGGCGTTCTGCTTCATTTTCATTGTGTATGTTTGTTTGTCGTTTTCCTTCTGTCTGTTTGATATGTTTGTGTTTTGTGTTATTTACAGGGCCATAGGATGAGGCGGCAGACTGGTGTTTGGGGAAGCTGGGGTGAATGGGGCAAGTGCAGTCGGAGCTGTGGTGGTGGAGTCAGTGTTCGGCAACGGCGCTGCTACTTCCAAAGGTAAGGTCTAACCTCATTTTTCTTTCTTTAAATGTAGGGAGAAGTCATCTGAGTCCACTTTGACACAATCCTTTGCTTTAATCTCATCACTGCTCTTTTGAAAAAGACTGTCTTTAAGGTGTCTTTGCTTTGACTCCTTTGCTTGAATACAGTGATCTCTCTTTGAGATCTGAGGCTGTACAATGAGGTGACTGGTATGGCAGCACCTATTCAATCAGGTCTAGTGTGGGAGACCTGGGGGAGTTGGAGGAGAGGTCAGAGCATTTGGTTGCTCTCTCAGGAGCCAGTGGCTATGCCAAGATTTTCTTGGGCTTATGATTTCCAGGAAGATGAATTGCTCCAGCGAATGGTGCAGGAGTGGAGTAGGCTTGAGCACTGTTAACGCAGTCCCATCTCATTTGTAGCTGATTAGATTAGTGATGACAGTGACTAGAAGTGTACTTGTTGGGAATTATGAACCTGAGAGATCCTGTTGTATAAAAAGCAAGAAAAGGAAAAATAATAATAATAACCTTCAGCCTCAATAACATCAGAGGGGAAAGAAACCACCTCACCCTGATTTAAAGAGGATCATCTTTGAAGGCTGCCTGTCATGGTATACACTCATGTCTTGTTCCCTGCTTAGAATTTCTGGGGACTTGTCTCTCCATTTTAGAAGTGCTGAGATGTTAGATTTTTGTTGACTTTTCAGATCAATATACTTCATGGCTGTTATTCTCCATAATTCTCAGCTGAAAACATTTGACTGGAACCATTGTTGCACACTCTTCATGGGCATCTTTAGCTCTCCCTAGGAATGGGCTTAGAGTGCATATAAATAGCACAGTAAGTGATATGCATACCTGTTCTGAATTAGCCACTGCTGTCTTTTTTGGAATATGTGTCTGGGTCTGGTACGGATATGTCAGCTATATGCTAGTGGACAAAGGACAAAAAGTTCTACTTCCATTACTTAGTGAAAACAGTGCTGAAGAGCTATCATGTAATTGTTCCGGTTTTATGTTTCATTCATGACAGATTGCAGTCTGTAGCAGAAAATAGCACTAGAAAATACAAACTTGCATTAGTAAGAAAGAAGAAGTGCTTTTTCATTATTTTGCTGCTTCAGGAGACTGTGTAAATATTATATGCTGTATGTGAAGGTTACTGGGGATATCTACCATGAGATGATTTTTTCCTGTGTTCAGACAGCTTAATGGGAATTTTTTGGTGTTTCAGGACAGAAAGTGCTTCCAGTTGCATTGGACCAACTCGAAGCTATCGCTCATGCAATATTCAGGTAGAGCACAGTGTTTGTACTCTGTTGGCTTTTTTTGCTTTCTTGTTGCTCCTTTTCCCATTCATGTTCAGAAGTAATATGCTATTGTTAGATTCTCTTTCTCTGGCATTACTGATGAATGCTGTTCATCAATGGTATCTCTTCAAAAGAATATTGATCCCAGACAATAATTTATCCTAAGATTTCATGTGTGAGACAGAAGGGAAATTTTTAGCTGCACACTTAATTCTCCTCCTTTTCCTGATGGCCTGGTGAAAATGTTTCTCCTCCAAACAGAGCTGTCCGGAAAGTTCCAGAGATTTCCGGGCAGAGCAGTGTGCAGAGTTTGACGGGACAGAATTTCAAGGAAAGAAATACAAGTGGCTTCCATATTATGGAGGTAACAATAAGTCTAGTAAAGTAGAGTTACTCTTCATCTCTGACTATCAACAATATGTTTTTATGTTATAGAATGTATTCTTGTAGTAGATATTTCCCTAACTGGAGTAGCAAGGGGGTTTGTGGCATGGATATTATCTTCTTGTCAGCAGCAAAGCATTGCTGACATGAAGATGCTACATGGGCAAAGAAAAACCTACCACAGCAGCAGTACATAATTGTCTCTTGTAACAGCTGTTCTTTCAGGAACATTGCTCAAGAAAGCTGGAACTCGCTGCAGTTGATCATAAAGTATTAAAGAAGCCACAGCTCTGCTGTATTTTACTGTATTTGTGAAAGAATACTAGCAAGATGCATGAGAAATAAATGCATGTAACTAATAAGTCCTTTAGAAAACATGAGATATTTGCAATTGGCCCACACTTTCTTGAGAAACCGCTTCAGAAGGCAGATTTAGGAACAAGAGATCCTCACTCTGTTCATTTCCAGTGACTTACTGTCTGTTAAAATAACAGCTTTCTTGTGTTCTGTACCAACACTTATTCTCTTTCCAAAAAGCTTTGTACTCACTCTGTGGGGTGTAAGAAGAGTTCTACTAAGGAACAACCAAATATCCCATGGGCCAACATAACCTCTCTAGCACTTGCCAATCAGAGTGCCTGAGGAAAAGGGTGCATACAGTGAGGCTTTCCCAGGGTACTTTTCCATCATCCAGCAGTTTGTGACACAGAAATCTGCTCTATATCTGCCACTTAATATCAGTTCACTCCTCTTTCTGCTTCTGTAATCTAAAACCAGGACTCTGATGCATTAGCAAGCTATTAACCATGGTACACAGTATTTTTTTTTTCTCTCCTACCAGCACCCAATAAGTGTGAGTTAAACTGTATTCCGAAGGGAGAAAACTTCTACTACAGACACAAGGAAACTGTGATAGATGGAACTACTTGTGAACCTGGCAAGCGGGATATCTGTGTAGAAGGAGTTTGTCAAGTGAGTCATCCTGTTGCTTCCTTTCTCTGCCATTGTGTCTATTTGTCTTTCAGGTTATTCCCTTTCTTCTGCTTGGCCCTTTGTAATAATATCTGAAAAGTGGATTCATTCAGTTTCTGAGATGCTGAGGAGGTTATCAACAGCTTTTATCTACCTGTCTCTGGAAGTGAAAGGGAAGAGGTCAGCTCTGTCCTTCTCTTGACAACAGCTTTCCTACCTTCTGATTTCCCACACTCCCTAGATTCAGGCTTTTTCATAAGTACAGTCCATCATTTAACCATTTTGTCTTTCTTTCCCTTGTCATTATGGTTTATTCATATTGATGCCCCTGTGCCCTGACAGGCTGTTGGCTGTGATAACATACTAGAATCTACCAAGAAGGAGGACAAATGCCTACAGTGTGGAGGAGATAACAGTACCTGCTATGATGTGAAGGGTACTTTCGATGTGCCCAACCTCCCCAAAGGTACAGTTGATCTGTATATTTCAGGCAGGTGATAAGGGGAAGGTTAAAACTAAACTAATGTGGCACTTCAGCATCACGAAACGTATTGATTGCCTTACTCAGGGAATCATTTTCTCAGTCTCAGAAGAGTCAAATGTACTTGAAATTCTCCTGGTGTCTCTCCCTGTTCAGTCTCTAACAGGTGCTATAAATGTACCATGTGAATATAGCTCTATACCATTTTCATAAGACTGTCCCTATACAGAGTGTCTTGAAAGCCCTACTAGAATTTCTGCAAGGCTATAAATGGAACTGAATCTTCTGCCTTTGGCCAATTTTTAGTCATTTCAAGACAACTGTGCTGTGATCATATCTTAGTCAAGACCCAATATGCCAGTTACTGAAATCCTAAATTTTAGAACATTAAAAAAATGACTTTGCACTAATCCATGTGCTTACTTTTCTGAGGTGTAATTGAAACTGTATGCCCATGGATTGATATCTTGAGATTGATATCTTGAGAGTTTTTGGTGAAGCTATTCAGAATACAGATAAAGTGACAACTGAAATGCGTTGAGCCACCATCATAAAGCTCATCCAGTTGCTCAGATACAAATGAAATTGGAAGAATCATTGAAGCACAAATGTGACTGTGTACTATTAACAGATAAATATTGAGTAATCCCCTTAATTTTTCTTCAGGGTACAATCAAATGTTCATCATCCCTGTGGGAGCCACCAGCATCCAAATCAAGGAGATTATGCCAAGCAGGAACTTTATAGGTAAGACTGATATTGGAACATGTGTTTCAGTGTGTTTGGACTCCAGCCATTGCATTAAAATTTGGTTTTCAGTACACTAGGATTTGCAAGGTTTGCGTTGATAGTTTGATCTGGCAGTGGGGAAAATTGAAAATCAGGTCTGAATACTGAGTATCTTTGAAGTGTAATGATGCTCAACTCTGGGCTTCAGATTTACCTCATTTTCAGTGAAGAAGATAAAGTCAGTACTGGAATAAGCTGGAGGAATTTGACTGTGCAGCATATAAGTGCTTTCTCTGCAGCAAAACTGGCAAGAGCTGTCTGAATATACAGCAGCTTCTGGCAAGGAAATGCTAGGCTGGTCTAGCATTTTTGGTGGATAATGTTCCCCTTTATTTGCCCCGCCTGTGATGCAGAATTTAGTGAAAATGGGAGCATCCCTTTTGAATTCTACTGTTCATTTTTGTATGTGAATTTTTGCAATGGTGATAGGTGCTGCCATATTAGATTGTCTCTCCACTTTAGAGGATTGCAATAGTAATGCAAAGAGGTGGTGCTCAAATTATGATGCCGAGAGCTCTGTGGGCTGCCAGTACCTTGAAAGTCTAGAACAGGAACTGTCTAGCAGTAGCTAGAACCAGATTTCAAGTCATAAATGTTAATTTATTGCCTTTTCTTCTCTGGCATGTGGGTTTATCCAGCTGTCAAGAATGTGCAAGGGGATTATTATCTGAATGGGCATTGGACAATTGACTTCAGCCGAACGCTACATATAGCTAGCACAGTTATGCACTATGATCGTGGCTCAGAAGGTGATCTTGCCCCAGAGCTCCTCCATGCCAGGGGTCCCACCACAGAGCCCTTGGTCATTGAGGTAAGTGGCTGTGTTTGCCCCCACTGATACTGTCTTGTTTTGCATAGCAGTCCTCATGTAGTGCAGTGGGAGTACATTGGTGAAGTTGAGATGGGAAATACTCTTGAAGGATAACTGGGCCTGCAGGAATCTTACAAAGCTCTAGGCCCTTAATCTAGACCATGGTGTTTTGCTTGCAGAAAACACAGTGTTATGCTGGTTCTGAGGCCCAAAAAGGAGCAAAGCAAGGCCTGATGTATTCCTCTGAGCTCTAACTTTCAGATGAGTTTGCACAGAATGGGTTTGGTGCAGGGACAGGCTCTAGGGTACCGCATATCATAGTGTACTGTAGGCCATGTCAGGGTATTACTGTAACAGACCAGGTAGATCTTCTGCCTGTGAGAGAGATGGGTGCACCCTTTTCTGAAAAATGATGCTCCCTAGATAATCAGAGAAAGCAAGCAGAAAACACAGCCCAGAGAAAAAGACTTCTTTGAACTGGAGGGACCAAATCAGCTCAAACCCTCAGACACAGTGGGAAATGCTGTGAAGGGAAGAAGTGCTGCTGCTATTTTCATGACTTTATCCCATGCTTTCATAGCTCATCAGTCAGGAGCCAAACCCAGGAGTACAGTATGAATACTACCTGCCTACACACAGACAGTCCACAGGTTACAGCTGGAGCTACAGTTCCTGGAGTGAGTGCAGCTCTGAGTGTGGAGGAGGTAAGGGGGCAGGACCTGGTCTCTGGCAACGTGGTTCAGGGTTTATATCCACACCATGAAGACACAGTGTGCTGCCCTCTGCAGCTGCTTCTCAGCAGTCTCCTGCTGGAAGACAACACAGATATCTGCTGGTGGCGGTTAAGGTTTTCTCAAGAGAGAGTCGCATGGAATCACAAGAGGATTGTGCTCCTTGCATTGTCCTGTCTAATTTTACATGTCTTAATCCTCAGACTTGTTACTTGGATCTTGGATCATAGGGATGTGTTTGTTTTATCTTGTCCTACCTCAGTTCTTAATGTCCTCTGCAGGCCTTTTCAAACTCTTGAAACCACTTTCCAAGCTGACCTGGTCTACAAAACTGGGTTGTATCACACCTCTGTACCTCTGCTGTCACCTGTAAGATTCCATTTCTCTGAACAGGAAGATTGTCAGATACCACGGGGTGTCACCACGTGTTCAGTTTGCATCAGCAAAACTATTGATTTTAAACTAAAAAACAACCACCAAAAAATGCCCCAGCAATCAAACCAAAAACCTCCATCTGACTATGGAGTTTCTGTGTGCCTCTTCTTGTCTTGCTGATGGTAGCTCTTGCCATACTGTAGTTGTGGGAGCTGATATTCTAAACCAGTAAGAAACATAAAGATTTACAACATCTAGTCTTCACAAGACTGACCTTCTAGGTCTAACAGCACACACCAAGCAGGGTTCCTTCGTGAGCAACATATGCATATGACATCTCCCTTGTGACTCTTAATCCACTCAAACAAAAGGGTCCCTCACCTATACAGAATTATTCTGTCTTTTTTATTTCCTGTGAACTTGTATACTGTGAGTAGGCGTCATTCATACACGTGGTGACAGACCAAGAGCTGCACCTGACTCTTCCAGGTTGGTGAGTTGCAGGTGTGGATTCAGTGCTGCTTTAGAATCTTGTCTTAGCAATGCCACTGCATTTCAAACACTGGTACATTTTCCTGGGTGCCCTACATTGATCAGTATACTTTCTTGTTTGACCTTCAGGCTTCCAATCCCGTTTGGTGTTTTGTACCATAGACAATGAGATTTATCCAGACTATATGTGCAGTAACAAACCACGACCAGACAGTAACCGGACATGTGGCCATCAGGCTTGTCCCCAAACAAAAAGGTAAGATTTCCTTTCCACTTCTGAGCTCTGTCTTCTTCCTGAGGTGCTTTTGGAGCCAGGAAAATGGTGCTTGGCACTTTCCAAGGAAATGTTTCACTTCTTAGAGAAAGCCCAAATCAAAGTTGGGGATGATAACTATATGACAAGTGTTCTTATGTGCACAAGAAATGGTCTTGATAGGTCCTATGTTCATTTTCATAGACCAGTTATATTTTCTTTCTAGCATAATTGTGGAAGATAGTCTTCTAGCCTGTAGGTAGGGAAGGCAGAATCTGTGAAAGAAGGTAAGGAATAGAATCTGTGGTTTCTGTTCTCTTCAAATGGAGCCTGCCAAAAAAGAGAAGTAGATCTGAGCTGGTCTAATTTTGTCATTTCTGCATTCTCAGTGTCCTTGTTCTTTGAAATAGATGAATCCTGGAATCTTCTCCTTTTCTATTATTTTCAGACCCATTTAATCAACCATTTCCCCCTTGTCCCTTGATTACATAGCCTTGATTACAATTTAAGCAATTGGCTTAAATTGGCTCTTAAAAGCATCCAGAGCTGTAACCAGAGCCTTAACTGCATATCTCATTGTGTATCTGGTTGTTATAGTGGAGACTTGCTGTGGGCCAGGGAGTACCTGGAAAACTGGGAACATTTCTGAATTCGTATTAGCCCATAGCTACATGCTTTAAGTTGTTTAAATTCTTTGTTCTGTGTGTAAAGGACTTCTTACATCTCTCCGCCACAAGCCTGGAGCCACGGTGGAGCACGGAGCTCTCAGATGAAGAGGTAACACTGAGGAGACAACGGGAAGGCAGCTGCTATCTTCTGCTTTCCACCTAGTTGCCCACTAGAGTGTGTGGGGACTTGGAGTCTTTCCTTTGGCACTGGTGGTAGCAGTGGGCCATGCTTTGCTTTTGATTCTTGCTGATGAAAATGATGGTGGAGGGTGCTGGCTGGCAGCTTTGCTTAGGTGGTTTTGAGTGCTGCTTGTAACTTGACTGGTATGGAGTTGAGGAAGAGACAGATTCTTCATAGCTTTTGGCTTGATAATTGTTTGCTTTAGGCTAGAGTGGTGGAGGCGTGTTTTTTAAGATTTTTTTGTTTGGTTAATCAAGATAAAAAAACAGGAAAAGAGAATGTGATGGGCTAGGTCTGTTGAGTCATTGACCAGGACTGGACTCCAGAGTGCCATAGCAAAAACCTCAAAGTTCCTCAAAAGCTCTTTCTTTGGCTGGGTCCTGTATCAGGCAGAAAATTGCTTACATACTGTGGTGAGTGCAAGGCTGTCACAGATACAGTACTTAGAATGTCCACTGAGGTGTTAGAAGTAAAATAGAATAAAAGCAAAACAAGTGTTCCCAGCAAACTGCTAATAGCGTAGGACTTGCCTCTGAATGGTCCCATCGTTACGATTGATCTTTCCATACAAAGGACATGAAACAAGTGTCAGAGATGTCTTGACTGCAGTTGACGGAATCTGTAATTGGGTCCATCCAGTTGATAAAATCTTTCTAAAACTGCACGCTTTCTTCACAGGAAGCAAAACACTCTTGTTTTCATACCCTCTGGAACTTCTGTAAAAGCTCGATCAATTAATTTGTTTTGAGCTTGTTAGGCACACTGCTCTAAGTGGCTTCTGTTTGCTGTAATTGTTCACTTTCCAAAGGAAATATCTTATTCTGTGGTAAATGGTATTCAGTTCTAGGCTATCTGCTTCTTTAATAGCAGAAAAAAAGTATCTTAAGGAGATGAACATGTCTTCTCTTGGCTGAGTCTGCTGTGGAGTTTTTGATGGGATATGAATGTGAATTGGCTGGCTGAAAGTTAGTTATGAGGGCAGACCAGGGGGAGCAACTGGAAAGGTAGGGGAGAAAACATGAACTGTCTGTACTCTCTGGCTGGGGCTTAGGTGTCTGAAAGAGGGAGATAGTAGATCACCGTGATACACCCCCTGTATCACCAGTGCCTTTTAACTGCTTCCACTCCATGCTGGAGTCTGAAATCCCTGAAGTCAGGCCATGCAAGCTGTGCTCCCAACTGTGTGGGCAGCACCGAGACACAGGAATGGACAAGGGAGGGATTCTACCATCCACTGTGACTGTTTTCTGCACGTTTGCACTTCTGCTGGCAAGGATGTAACATTTCCATGACAGCTTCAGCAACCAAATCCAGAATCTGTTTGAAGTTTTTTTTTTTTTTTTTTAACTTTTGCTATGTGCTTCTGTTAGATAATCTAGCCAATGAGAGGAGTAAGCCATCTTTCTGTTGGTTTGTCAATTAAAAGTTTGTAAGTGCTTCTGGAGAGTTGAGCGTAGTTTGCAGGCAGATTGAGATCTCAGTTTGGTGATGTCTTCTGCTTTGGATGGTGGCTGGAGCATGATGGATTGTGAGCTACTTTTCTTGGATTGTTGGTTTTTTTTTTTGTTGTTGTTTGTTTTTAATTATTATTATTATTTTATTATTATTATTATTTTTTCTTCCTCTTTAGTGTTCCATTCCAGGCATAATATTTTTGCAGATGTTAGGAAACCAAAAGCCATGGAAATGAAACTTCCCATTAGGGAAAGCTCTGCATTTCTAGAGTAACAAGTGTTTTGTAGCTGGGCATTTGCCTTTGGAGTGGGACTCATGCTTTGCACAGCCAATCAAGCTGGGCAGTGCTTGGTGAAATAGGAACTTGTCACTGACTCTGTTCTGCAAAGAAGACATTTTCCTTGTCTGACTGCAACATGGACACGGCACTGACTTCTGTGCCATTTAGTTGGGCCATTATTTGTTTGCTTGATTCTGTGACCTGCAGGTGGAAAACAGGGGAGTGGGGACCCTGCTCAGCTACCTGTGGTGGAGGCACCCAGACTCGCTCTGTTTACTGTGTAGCATTTGATGGTCAGAACTCCCAAGGTGTTGTGGACAACGCTGAGTGTATGGCCTTTGCACAGCAGCCTCACAGCAGTCAGCCCTGCAACCGGAGACAGTGTGCAACCTGGAGCACAGGGCCCTGGTCAGAGGTGAGTTTGTGTGAGAAGCAACTGCCGCATGGCATTCACTAAAGGAGGGTCTGCCAAAGTTTGAGGGTGAAAAGCCAGGCACCTTCTCTGAGACTGTACAAGGTGGATGTCCATGGCAAGGTGCAGACTGTCCCTGCAGTCCTCCAGAGTTCTCCAAATAGCATCTATGCCTTTTGATAATTTTTTTCCTGTTCCTTTCACCACATGCTCTCTCCCCTGTATTTTCATCAGATCTACCAGATCTTGCCAGTGTTTGTTTCTGAGCCAGGCCTGGTGAAGGGCAGGCTAAGAGCTGCTGTGCTGCAGCTGTTCTTGTGCAGTAACATTTCCCCTCTGTAAAACAGGAGCTCATGGTTCCCACTTACGCTGCTTATTTCCATGCGTATTGCTGGCCCAGCATTACTAGCCCCTGAATGGCAGTACTAAATCACAACAGTCAGTAAGGAAGATGCTATCGAACTGCTGGTGACCTGCTGTTTACTGTAGGCTGTGTATCAGTGCAAGGCTTCTCTGGACAGCTGCAGTGTGCATTTATCCTCCAAACTACATGTACTCAGCACTACCAGCCAGGCATTTAGAAGACATCTTATGTTCAAAAGTCATAGAAAGCAAAGGTAGTAAATATCATTGAATTGCATCTACTCAGTCCCTAAAGCATGAGTGAATTTTTTTTTGAAAGAAGTGTGTTGCATTCTTGCAACATTTGATTTACAGTCTTGTGGTATTTCTTTGTCAAGTGATGCAGCAGCAGCATGAAATGCAGTGAGGCATGATAAGCAGGACTGTAACGTTTTTTTGTTGTTGTTTTTGTACTCTCATGAGATGTAGGGTGTGAATACTGAGGTGACTTCAGGCTTGTGGAATGAGAGCACTATTTAGGAAAGGCACAAAGCACTAAGTGACCTGTTCTTGCAAATTGATTCCTAAATGATTCATTCTGGGGTTACAAAAAAAATGACTTCACCTATGTGTTATTGGAGACAAAAGGTCACTCTGGTAAATAAGTAGCACTCTACTGGGAAGCTCAAAGTAGTTCAGACAGCTCTCAGGTAATTTCCTATGTAGTTGACTTAGGCAATTCCTGGGGAACTGAGCTGGATTCCAGACAAAACCACTGTGAATTTAACAGAGGATTGCAAAATGGCATTTACATGCATAGGAAGATGATGTCTCACAGCTTGACACCATAAAGTAGAGCATGAGGTCTTCAGGAAAAAGACATGAGAAATACAAGAACCTTGTCTTTCTATCTTCCCCTGAATTCTTTACCTTGAGCTGGCTTAGGCAGGGGGCTGGACTCGATGATCTCTGGAGATCCCTTCCAACCCCTGCAATTCTGTGATTCTGTGTGATTCTGTGAACATCAGTTTGCAGGTATCTCCTGCCATCTACAAACATCGTGTTCTGAATATATTCTGTTGTACTGGTATTTTTTTCCAAAGTCATTCATTCTTCTTGTCTTTTTTGATAGAGAGCAGGAGAAGTTACGTAACTAAGCCAAAATTATCCAGTGAGTTCCCAGATCCTATCCAACATGCCATATTGTCTCTTCTACAGCACAGACAACCACTCTGCTCATTCCCATCCAAGAATATGGTTTTTAATGCTGGTTGCTTGTTTGAGACATTCTTAAAGTGGTACTCTGCCCTGTTGCTGGGGACCACAGCTTGGAAATGCAAGTGTAAAGTAGGTGCTTCCTTCTCACTGTTGTGCTCTGTTCCACAGTGCTCAGCCAGCTGTGGGGAAGGTGTCCAGACCCGGACTGTCACCTGCAGAACGCAGCGGGGCTCTCAGGCTCAGGACTTTGCTTGTTTGATGGAACCAAAGCCACCAGCCACCCAGCCCTGTCTTAAGGAGAACTGCATCCAAGAAGTCGGCTGGCACGTTGGAGACTGGGGCCTGGTAAGCATCATGCTTTCATGCATCGGAAATAATTGATTATATTGCCGTGTTCCTTGCAAACAAGGTTTAATCAGTGCAGCCTGGAATTGGCTGAATTGGAAAGCATGTACTTCATTACCAATCCCTTGGCTCACAGTTGCGTTGTAACTGGCACTAGTAATGCTCCAGTTAATCTGTTGCCTGCTTTGTTTGCAGCTGCTATAAAAATAAATCCTTCTTGGAGGGGGAGACTATAGTTTCAGTGACAGTGGCAAAATGCAGCCAATAAACTGAAACGATCCACTCCTGCTGCTTATTCTCATTTATTTGCTCCATTACTGTGAATAGCAAAACAGCTCATGGGCTGAATATGGCTTAGAGCTTCAGGCTTCAGGACTGGTCATCATGTTTGGTGAAATGATTTAAACTGTTTTTGTAATTGTTCAGATAGACTGTCTTTAGCTGGATTAATCTTGTCTCCCTTGTGGAGGGAAACAGGCTGTTTTCAGCCTGGGAAACATACCCGGGGGAGGAGATGGGGGAGATCCAATCTACCATGTGATTTCCAAGCACACTTGTTTCCCTTCCATGCTAGTGAGACCAGCTTGTTCTGAGTTAAAACACGTTAGATCTGATTCTTTGTGTGGTGTAGCTGACTTTTAATAACAGCTAAGAAAGCTGCATACCTTAATCTGATCTTTCCTGGCCTCAGGCTTTCCAGTATCAGAGAGCTCCTACTTGTATCTGAATAAAAGAAAAGAATACTCTCCCAGTGTCTGAAAACTTTCTGTGAACAGGTTGGTTCTCATCTTCTCCACTGCCCTCTCTGCCCAGAGTAGCTGCTCGTTGCTTCCTTTTCACTCACAGCTTCCAGTGAAAGGAAATCCAGTTAGCTGCTTACAAGAAAGCTATCCATTTGTTTCCTGTTGTAAAGTGCTGCCTGTTGTTTTTTGAATTCAGAGTTCAAAACTGACCCTTTAACAACTGGTGGATCCCTGTAGTGCTAAGGTGCCTTCAGGTCAGTCTGGAACAGTTCACTCCTGCTGATTATTCCAGCTCCTTGCCACACCACTGTCCTTGGCAAAGCAGCAAGTCTAGATGTTAGAAAGTAAGCATATCTTGGAGCTTAATGGTTCAGGGCTGGATGCAACATTTGGCAAAATGATTAAGAGTACCTCTGTTCAGATGAATCCAGCTGGGCTGTTGTTTGCCTTATCTTGGTGGAGGAAGCTGTGCTCGGCCTGCAGCTAATCACAGCTGTTCCATACTCTTGGTCTGTGGTTGTTTCTGCATTCTGACTCTGGTTCCTGCTCACTTGCCTTCTCTCTGTACTCAAGTGTTCAAAGAGCTGCAGTTCAGGCATCCGGACACGCCAAGTTATCTGTGCTGATGGTGACTCCAAATTCTACAGTGCTGATATATGCAAAGCCATCCAACCACAGAAGCCAGCCACCCTGGATAGCTGCAACGTGCAGCCTTGCTACCTGCCACAGCGTGAGTTGATTTGATAGACACCCAACTTTTCCTAAGTTGCTTCTTGCCAAGACTCTGCAAAAGCTTGCAGCTCCCTGCTTACCTGTCTCCATCCTGTGCTTTTGCATCTACAACCATAGCATCTTCAGAGTCCCAGTACCTGTGCTGTTTGAAACACATGTAATGGGCTTGGGAGCAATATTGGTGTTTCTATTCTGAATTCAGTATTTTGCCTTGACTCTGTCCCAGTTTGTATTGCAGACTGATCATGAATCACAGAGCTAAGGACTAACACCCTGGACAGACTTAGTAGTTAGAAACTGTAGCCAGCTCTCATCCCCTTGTGGACCAGCTGTAAACTGTTTGGAGATTTTACTTGCTGTCTGTAGTTAGTCTTTGTCATAGCTGAAATGGTGAATTCTGGTTGCCTACCCACTGCAGGTAGCTGTCCTGACAATCCAGTTGAATCCAATTGCTGATCAGCAGCTTTTCCAGAAGAAACACATTTTTGTCAACCTTAGTCTCCTGTTACTTTTCTGATGCATTTGCAATTATTTGAATACAGTTGGACTAGCTGCACTTATTTTGTGTATGTCTCTCTTTGCAGAGGTCCCCAGTATGCAGGACACTATGGGATATGATATCAGTCGACAGTCTTTGCTGACGCGTTACAACCCAAACAGCCCTCCCACAGGTTCAGAATTTTGTTTGCTTGGGTTTGGTGATGGTGGGCTTGAAACAGAGTATGGTAGGGAGAAGGATCCTTCTTTTCTCCCTTTCTCTTGTTCTTTTCATGAACTTCCAGAATTCTTGGAGTCAGGGATAAATTATAGGTTCTTCACACCAATAGAGAACTACCTGTGAGTTCATGCATGTAGCAGGCTATAAAGACATCCCAGGTTCTGACGTATGATATCATGAGTATGATATATATCATGAGAAATCATATGAGCATGATATAAGTGCTGTCTGAGAAAAATGCTGCCTAAAGGAGATTAGAAAAAAGGTTCATGTGTCCTACTACAAAGGGGATAAAAGCAGTGTGACAGATGATTTCTTATGGGTCAGCAGGGTGAATGGTTAGGGCAGAACAGAAGAGGCTCAGAGCAACCAAATTCAGAAGGAAGAGCCAGAAGACACATATTCAGGTGAAACCTTGATACAGAAAAGCTTGCCTTGTAGCTTTGAGCAGGTATAAGATAGCAGATGCTCACCTGCATGCTGTAAGGAGTTATCTCCACAGATTCTGGTGATGGAAGGTTGCTCCCTGGGAGCTCTGCAGTTCACAGCAGCTCTAGGAATCACCACATCAATTCCACTGAGGACCATGGCATCAACTTGTTGCCTGTTCGCTGGGAATCCCAGTCACGATCATCAAATTATCATCAGCTCAGCACCACTCAGCACCACACTGCAGGAACCAGATCTCAGAACTGTTATCAGACCCCACATGGCTGCTGTCCAGATGGACACACTCCAGCTTCAGGCCCTTTGGGGAGAGGTTGTTCCTTCAACACCTGTCACCAAAACAGGTAGCTGTGAGTAGATGGGCCTGAGCAGGGAGGCACTGCATTTCCTGGAGGCTTACTGGAATTTTCAGTCTGTCTGTTGAACCAAGCAGGTCAGATATTGCTGCAGCCTTTCTGCCTTCTGCCTGTAGGTATGGATGCTGTCCTGATGGAGTATCAGCTGCCCAAGGTCCAAACAACGTGGGATGCCCACAGCATGACAGTGATGTTCATATGAGAAGAAATCAGCCTGCTGCAGCTGTTCCAACAGTAAGCACAAAAACCCTTTGGGTTTTAGCTGCCCATTACGTGTGAAGATTCAGTTTTGACCCGATGACTCAGATTATGTGTTTCTATTATACTTCATCTGTCCCAGTAATACTCCATGTATGGCATGAGGCCCCTTGGCGTACTTCATTCCTGTTCAGTCTTGGGCATCTGCTTGTGATCCTCTGTAAGCAGGGGACAGAGGGAGTGGTTGGGAATTGTCTGAGAAGGAGAGAAGCATCCTGTGTAGAACTGGTTGGATAATCCTGAGTAATGAAATTTCTGTCTGTTAGAAACTTGCCATCCGATTTCTGGGAGAAAAAAAAATTACAGAAAAATATTGCCACTAACAATTGTCCTTGTTTATCATCTCTGCAAATTAATTGAGGATAAAATATTTAGGGGGGAAATTCCTCTCATATAGCTTGGGGTGTCTGGTGGGGCCATTTGAAAAATCCGATCTACTGCTTAGGCTGGCTAGGTGTGTTTTGCAGGGAGGTGCAGCACTGGCTTCATGGCTGACAGCCAAGTTTCCCAGCCCTTGCCAGCATGAAAGCCTCTAGGAGGCAAACAAATGAGCAGTGATTCTTCTAGCAGCTGGCATCCTGTAGTCAACAGCTTGGACATGGTGCTTTGCATGTGCTGCTGCCCTCATGTATGCATGATAACTTTTGGCTTTCAATTCCTGTCTCTAAGGCAAGCCAAGCCTTATCCCAGCAGCACCCCTCTGGCGAGTGCCGCAGTTCAGTGTACGGCTGCTGTTTTGACAGTGTCGCTTCGGCTGCAGGTCCTGAAGGGGAAGGATGTCTCAATAGGCCCAACTACCGTAAGTGATGCTTTGACTTGTTTGGTTAGAAACACAGGAAGAATTACACAGAAATCAGTACCATCTGGAAACTTCCTGTGTGGAAGTTCTGACCTCTGGAAATTGTAGTGAATGGTCTCCTTGAAAACAAATTCTGCCTCATGGCTGGGATAGGGAAGGTTAAAGGGAATCACAGAATGGCCTGGGTTGAAAAGGACCACAATGATCATCTAGTTTCAGCCCCCCCCTGCTATGTGCAGGGTTGCCAACCACCAGACCAGGCTGCCCTGATCCACATCCAGCCTGGCCTTGAATGCCTCCAGGGATGGGGCATCCACAACCTCCTTGGGCAATCTGTTCCAGAGCATCACCATCGTGTGGAAAAACTTCCTCCTAATATCTAAGCTAAACCTCCTCTGTCTTAGATTATAACCATTCCTCCTTGTCCTATCACTATCCACCCATGTAAACAGTCATACCCACTCCTGTTTATAAGCTCCCTTCAAGTACTGGAAAGCCACAATGAGGTCCTCTCAGAGCCTTCTCTTTTCCAAGCTAAACAAGCCCAGTTTCCTCAACCTTTCCTCACAGGAGATGTGTTCCAGCCCTCTCGTCATTGTAGTGGTCCTTCTCTGGACCTGTTCCAAGAGCTCCATGTCTTTCTTGTGCTGAGAGCCCCAGGCCTGGACACAGAACTCTGGATGGGGCCTCACAAGAGCTGAGTAGAGGTGGACAATCACCTCCCTCTCCTTGCTGGCCACCCCTTTTTGAATGCAGCCCATAGCACAGTTGGTCTTCCAGGCTGTCGGCGCACGCTGCTGGCTCATGTCCAGCTTCTTGTCTACCAGGACCCCCCAAGTCCTTCTCTGCCAGGCTGCTCTCAAGGAGGTCTTCCCCCAGTTTGTATAAATACCTGAGATCGCCCTGGCCCAAGTGCAACACCTTGCACTTGGCCTCGTTGGACTTCATTAGGTTCTCATCGGCTCACTTCTCCAGCCTGTCTAGGTCCCTCTGGATGACTTCCTTTCCCCCTACTGTATTGTCTGCACCGCTCAGCTTGGTGTCATCTGCAAACTTGCTGAGGGTGCACTCGATGCCATTGTCTGTGTTATTGTTGAAGGTCTTGAAGAGTACCAGTCTCTAAAGGACAGTACTTGTGACCAGCCTCCATCTAGACATAGAACCATTGATCACAACCCTTTGGCTGCAGTGAGCCAACCTAATTCTTAATCCACTGAACAGGCCATCCTTGAAATCCATACCTCTCTAATTTAGAGAAAAGGAATGTAGGAAAGCTGCTAATTGGCTAAGTTAGCTACCACAGAAGTTCTTATTTTCCTCTTTTGTTGTTTGAGCAGAATTGTGTGTAATCTCTGTCAGTGCGTAGCTGTTTCACCCTGGGAAGACAACCTGGTATAGCCTGGTTCTCCAAATTCATTATTTGGGTTTATGTGAAGTAGGCTCTTCTCTGAGGAACAGGAGCCATGTTCTGCCTTCAGACAACCCCATTTGGGCAGGAGTGCAATAAGAGCTACAGCTAAGGATGGAGCTGCTGTATAGGGCTCTGTGGAGACATTTAACCAGCAGAGATTGGGGGGGGAGGGTGGAGGAGGACAGTGCTTACTATACTACAAGGATGCTAGAGGCGCTGGGCAAAAGCATCTCCTCTCCTGTAGTTCCCAGCTGTATCCTCTGCAGGCAGGTTGCTGCTGCATTGCTTTCCCCTGTTGCTGCAGCAAAGGGATTGCGTGGTCACCAGCCCTGTGAGACTGCCCTAGGGAAAGTCTGCCTGTCCTTTCTGCTCTGCCACAGTTCAGCAAAGGGCCTCTCAGTCAGAGCCCTGCATCAGTATTTGTCTGATGCATGTCACAATCTCTGATATTTGTGACTCAGAGCACAGAATGATGTTCGCAGGCACCTTTGGCCATGCTCCTCTTTATTTGCAGGAGTATTCTGCAGTGCATGAATCTTCACAACTGGGTCTAATCCACTTGCTCTGTGGGCTGGAAATGTGCGTATGATGGCTATGTGCTGCTCGTGGAAGAAGACCCAAGATCAACCTTTTAGCTGCAGGATTTCCTGGAAAGGCCATAACTATTCAGACTCAGAAATGTCTCTGAGCTCAGTTCTCTTTCTGTTAGTGGGAAAACTAAGATGGAGGGAAACATCAGAGCAGCTGCCCTATTTCAAAACAGCTGGGTGCAAAACTCAGGTGTCTCACCTTTCCACCAACACTGCCCATAAGGCCCATCATTTAGGCAAGTGGCTTGAAGAACTCAGACCTTTGTGTTTCATGACCCTCACACGCTCTTCTGTTCTGTTCTTTCTGGCAGCATATCCTGTCATGTGCCTGCTGCCCAGTGCTCACGGCCCCTGTGCGAACTGGACCACTCGCTGGTACTTTGTGACTGTTGTTGGCAAGTGCAACCGGTTCTGGTATGGCGGCTGCCATGGCAATAAAAACAGCTTTGCCTCAGAGGAGGAATGCATGAGAGTGTGTCATAGCTCTGTGGGGATTAGTCCCTTGGAGCACCAGCCCTCTTCTGGCACAGGAGCCCTGCAACGGCAGGACACTGGCTCTCATTTTCATATGGGTGCTGCTCAGGGTAAGCAGCAGCACCTGCCAAGAGAGTCTTCAAGTCATGGCCAAGAAGGAAGATCCTATGGGGCTTCAAACCCCTCGCAGAACAGACATGGAGAGAACTACTGGAGAAGGCAGGTGCTGCCAGAAGCTTCGCAAAAGTCTGGTGTGATGGAGAGCCAGCAATGGGGCGCCCAGCAAAGTAGATTGAAAAGCCTGAGCCAGCTGCACTTGACAGGGGAAACAGCAGTGCCTGGGCCCTCCCAAAAGCAGAGTAGCAGTGGCCAACAGGTGCTGCCACGTGAAGGCAAGCAGTGGCATAAAGCTTCTGGAACAGATGTTTCTGTGACAGAGAGCTTTGGGCACCAGGTGTCTGCAGACTCCTTCCCAGCACAGAATCAGCACAGGTGATTTTATTTTATGTTTTGGTCATTTCAGTCTGCTCATTGTGAAGCATCAGTGCAGCTTCCTCTGCAGTGGAAACGTAGGTCCAGCCCAGCTGACCCTGTGACAGATTGGCTATATATTGGCTTTGGTAAATCATATTAGCCAGGCCTTAGAGTTAAGAGATTTCTCATTCCCTGCACTCTCATTACACTCTGACAGCACTGGAAGAAGTGTGAAAAGACTGGGATGCTGAGGCCTTTTTTTGAGAGGCATACTGTAAATGAAAATCCGTAGGTGGTTTGCCCATTCTGATCAGTACATTTACTTGACTCTGGCTTCACAGCATTTATCTCAGTGCTGCACAGAGAAGTAGTGGGTTATTCTGGGAAAGTCTTTAAAATGCAGTTTGGGTCAGGATCTAGAAAGTGTCACAGTGAAAACTGAGGTTGTGTAGAGCTAGATATGTCTGTGTCTGGATCTCTGTCAATCTGCTGAGCTGAGCCTAGTTCTCAGAAGAGAGAGTTACATAGCTATGGCTGTCTCCTTGGTTTGCTTGTGGTGATGAGTCTATCCAGACCAGCCTTTGCTGTGCAGAAGACTTGCTATATTACATGCTGCCTCTGCTCAGAGCTAAATGAGCAGCTAGTCCTTCTTTATACTGTGGTTGTCTATAGTCACACTGGAAGATCCTAAGGAGAGAAGAGCAGCTGAGGGGTCCCTGGAATCTCTATCTTTCAGAACCATTCTGGAGGAAGCCAAGCTCTCTCTTGTGACAGCAGTCAAGGGACAAAACATTCAACTGGTCTGCAAGGCAAGCATGTCCCCCTTCTCCAGGGTGGAGTGGATGAAGGATGGCCAGACAGTCTCCTCTGACAGGTAAGCTCGACCCCCTTCATTACGGAGCAGTTCATTATCCTTGCTGAGCAGAGTGCCAAATATGCTTGTCCACTTTCTTTCTAATCTCATTGGTAACATTCTTTGGAGGGGATAAAAAGGATTAATAAATAAACAAGCCCGTGTATTAAGCTAGGAACACTCCTGAAAATGAGCTATCCATCTGATCTATAGACAGCAGAAACAGGTATACTCTACAACTGTATTGAGGCACCAGATAGCAGTATGGGTCAGAATGAGTGCTGCCCCAAAACCAGTGGAAACTGACTTGTGGACAATTGTGCAAAAGAATGTTGGCTGTGCAGGATTTTTCCTGAGACACTGCTTAACTAGTCCAGGATGAAGGCTGTGGCCAAGTAAGTCAGGAGTTCCCCTGGCTGGAGTTTCTGGCACTGCCATCTAATGTAATGCTTTTAAAATTATTTTTAAAGCCTATTTTTTCATAGGAAGTCTGTTTCCTTCAACAGTTTGGATCCAGAGACTCAGTTTTTGTTACGAAAATTGCAGTTGTTAAGAAAAGCTCAGTTCTGCTTTTTTGTTTGCAAATGACTGCTGGGGCTCAGGCTCCTGCCTGGAAGGGCAGTTTGCCTTCTCATGGGAGAGGATTGTTGAAAGCAGTTCCCTGTTTTCCCATTCCTCTCCGTTCCTGACCTCCTTTCTTTGTTGCAGTTATTTCCCCTGCCTGTGACCCTGCTGTGGTCAACAGGGTGGTTTTTTTTTTTTCTCAGCTGGGGAGGGCAGTTCATGGTGGTGGTTTATGTAACATCAGCAGGAAGGGCCACTCTGCCTCGGCCAGCTGCTGTCCTTGGCCACGCAGAGGCAGTTGATTCCCGCTCCTGTTGTAGGCACACCTACCAATCTGACAGCTCTTTAGTTATCAGCCACGTCAAGCTGGAGGATGCTGGGACTTACACATGCCTCATTTCTGATGGGAGGACAGAGAGACGGCGGCAGATTCAGTTACAGATCATAGGTAATTCATCTTCTACTTACATCTTAAATCTTCTACTACCTCTTCTATGAAAGGGGTAACTCAGCGCTGCTCATTAACTGGTGCTGACAACAGGAAAAGTCCTCTGCTGCCATACTGTGCAGGCAGCATTGCCTTTACCCCATAGCAGTGCTGTTCCTTGGGCAAGTTATAGCAGCAGATCTCCTCCACAGTGCAGGAACCAAGAGTGTGGAGGCAACAGGGCTTCTTCTGATGTTATGTTATTATAAAGCCCTTACCCTAAAGTACTTCCCACCTGCAGTGGCACCTCGTACCTGGAATTATTGCCCATCTGCAACCTGTACCATTTCCTGCATAGCAAGCATGTTGTCCTCTCTGAGAGCCATCAGCTGCCTCCTGGTCCCAGGCAGAAGGCTTCAGAAAAGGGGTTTCCTGTACCCTCAATCTCACAGTATGGTGTGACTGGGTTACATAGCTGTTCATGCTGATGCATTTGTGTTTTGACCAAACAAGACCAACTAGGTAACAAATTATTCCGTTTCAAAAAACATGCCGTATTTAAGGTGCAAATCCAGGAAAAAATACAACAGATCAGTCTAAAAAAGATGGGCCAGCAAGCCACTATTGGTGGCCTTAAGTCTCTGAGATGTACCATGTCATAGCAATGGTGTGGGGGCAGAAGGCAGTGTGGCCTAAGGAATACTGCAACATATTCAATAACAGAGAAGAGAAAAGAGTCTAAAATTGCTTGCCTGCAGGTCTGTGACTCTCATTAGTCGGCAGCACAGGCTTACTGCATCAGTCAGAAAACAGATGGCTGAAGGGCTCTTTGGCTCCAATTCAGCGAGTTCTCCCAAGCTCACAGAAAGCCCTATGCAAGAGGTCACAGTAAGAACAGTCTTTTTATTCACATATGGCATTTTATTTTGAATAGAGTACCAGAGTGCTGTTCTGGCAGAGGGTGAGAGAGGTCAGGTCCTTCACAAGGAAAATCAGCAGCACCGAGAGCTACCCAGAGACGGGAAGGTTGTACAGGCAGCCGATTCCTCTGTGCATCAGCAATTCACATATAGGTAAGTTCACATACAGCAACAGTTTGTCCACCATGCCCAGCTGATGAACCATATGGCATCTCTTCATGTAGAAAAACTGAAGATTGGAAAGGTCCTGGATCAGCTGTTCTGGGCATGGTTAGGAGGCGAGGGATACTGAACTGCTGACAATAGGAGCAGGCAGAAATCTCAGTTGCAAGCTGTCTGCTGTTCTCCCAAGGGTCCCTTGAAAGAAGCATATCCTTAGCAAATATGTCCAGGGAGGCTGATAACAAAGCATCCAGGTTCAGACAAATACAAAAATGCTGGAGGAACTGTCCTTAGCTGTTCCAGTTAGTGTAGTCAGAAATAGAAACCCATTCTGGAAAAAAGCAAAGCAAGAGGGAACTGCTTAATTATTACAAAATAGACAATAAATACGTGTATATAAAAAAATAAATAACAACCTGTCAGATACTTTAGCCCCTGGCCGTTTATTTTAAGTATTTTGTGAACAAAACAGTTTGACTCCAAGCTATCTTTTCATGTACTGCTTGGCATACTCTGTAGTTTCTTGCATATTTCTCTGGTTCTTTCAGGCCTTGCAGAAATAAAAGGTTAAAAGTTGTTTTCACTTTAAACGCAGAACACTGGGGCTCTAGACTAAATGGGAGTATGATCTGATCTCTCTTCTTTTGAGTTCGCTGCCTAAAACTCAGCCAATTTGCCGAATCCCCGGCAGCCCCCTTAGCTGCTTTTGCCTAAATGCAGAAAGAAGTGTTTCACTGATCTATAAAAGCACTGAATTAGGGCTCTTTGGTTTTGTTTTTTGAGATCAAGAATTTAGGTCAGAGAATGGGGGTGGGGGAGATGATGTTTTCTTTGACTCTGGGAACATCCTGGTTTAGTTCCCTTCTGAAATGGTGTTTATCTGTAGTCAGAAGAAAGCAAAGAGCACAAGAGGATGGATGATGTGAGAGCCCATGCCCAGCCTTTCTGCAGTGTGCAGTGGATGCCCTTGCATGCAGTCTGGCTGGTGATTGCAGTGGACTCTTCACACTGTAAAAAAGTATTTGCTGTCTGCACCTTGAGAGAAGCTTACTTGGTGCCCAGGCCATTTGCTGTGTATTTATGTTGCTAACACTTCCTTACGGTTTTAGCCAGAGGGGTGTTACAAGTAACAGAGATGCTCTGAATTGCTGTCTCTGAAGGGTTAAGTTGTCTGGCAAGAGTGCAGCACCACGCTGTGCTGATCTGTAGCAGGATTTGATAGAGGCTGCTTTTTTTCTGAGGAGAGTGAATGTTGTTAATGGCAAATTCTAACGGGAGCACGGAGACCGCCCTTTCCCACTTGAGGCAAAAAACAAGGCTTGTGATTAAGAAGGCCTTGTGCTGAAGGTCAGATACTGAACAAGGATGTTGCTGCATTGTTGTGCTTGTGGACTTTGCAGGTTGAGAATGGACAAGAGCGAGCCCTCAGTAGTGGAGGCCAAAGTTGGGGAGAGAGTCAGACTGCCCTGCACAGTGGAAGCATCTCCAGCTCTCACCATTGAGTGGCAGAAAGATGGGCAGCCCCTCTCCCCTCCCAGGTGAGCTCCCGGCTGGCTTTACTATTCCTGCAGCAGGCTGTGGCGAGGAGAGCCCCATTCTGAGGGAACATTGTTGCTGGCCAGTGCAGACAGGGACTTTTCTGCTCTGTGCTGGGCAGTTTCATTTGTCAGGGCCAGACAATGCTGTCCTACTGCTCTAGTCACAGGTCAGAGCCTGGACTTCAAGCTCTCAGAAGAAGAGCTGTGATACAGAATCTACAGGCCAGAGGCTGTATGGCGAATTGCACTGAGCTGCTGCTATACCTTTGCTTAGTGTTACTGCAAAGTTGTGTGTAAGGCTCAGATTCATTTCTGGTGGCTGGAATCATATCATGGCTCAAACACAAGCTGAGGGGATTTTGTTCATGTGGTTTTGTTCATCAGGCACAGACAGCAGTCAGACGGGGCCCTGGTGATCAGCCGGGTTAGCTCTGAGGACGCCGGCTTCTTTACCTGCATCGCCTCGAATGGACGTGACCAGGACCAGCGCCAGGTCCTGCTCCGACCTCTAGGTACCAGGCGGGTGGCCGTGTTGCTTGTCTGTGCACACAAGTGTGAAACAGGAAGGGCTGGGCAGACTGGGTTTCTCCTCTGGCCGTGCCTCTTAACTTCATACCTAATGTTTAACAGGCAGCTTGTGGGTAAGGGAAGAGTGAGTGGGTTTTCCCAACGGTATTCTCATGTATCAGTAGGTCATGGTGCTCTAGATAGCTGAGGTGGGACTGCTAGTATGAGAGTGTCTCTTGGGCTTCATTTCTGACATGGAACAGGTAAGGTAGTAGCAGGAGGCAATAAAGAGGCAGTTCTTCTTTGCGTATGATGTACTTTTGTCTAATTGGAGGAAAAATACTCTTTGAAATCTCCATTTCTTGCCCTGGCTTGGGCTAAAGCCCTTAGGATATATGACATTCCCCGTAGCAATAGCTACAGCTAGTTCCAAACATGCTGGTTCAAGGCCTAGAAGCTTCTGCTACCTGGGGCAGCATAGCATTGTATTCTTGCTAGTAACTGTTCACCTTCTGGTTTAGGAGGGCTGAGGATTACTGGTCTTCTGCCAAGCATTAAGGTATCTGAAGGAGAAACTGCTCAACTTCATTGTACAGTGACTGGCAACAATGTGAATATAAGGTGGTCAAGGTGAGCAAAAGCAAGGTGAAACTTCTCTCTTGTCTCTTCTTGAACCTCATCACTTATCCTCCAAATCGTAATGCAGGATGCCTGCTAGGCAAGGGAGAGAGCTGTGGTTCGCTCCCAATGGCATCATCTCACCTTTCCTAATCCACCTAATGGTTAACCTAAAAATCTTCGGCAAAATCTCTGTGGGCAATGGTCACCAAGTTTGCATTTCAGACAAATGAGTAGAGGCAAACTTTAAGGTAAGATTTCATGGAGCTCAGAGGAGCTCCATGCTAGCAAGCAAATGACAATAAAATACCAAAAATCAAAGTGAGTAACTGGAGGATGACTTATAATTGGTCTCTAGAAAACTCTCTGTGACTAAACCTAGCAAACATTTTAGCCTCTACAATAACAGCATCTATTCTCTCAGCTTCGTGCTGTGGCAATTCTCTCCCTTTATTGCCAGATGGGAATGAATGACAATTCACAGTGTTTTGGTAACAGTAAGAGAGAAGTTGTCGTCTTCTGATGATATTTTAATAGTTAAACCAAATTTGTCTGAGTATTAGTGGATTTGGTGTGGGTTTTTTTTTTCCATTTGAAAATAATCAGTTCAATTTTGGAGCTTTCTTGCAAAGGATCCATAGACATGGATTGGCAATTGTTTCAATCCCTCTGATCCAAGGGGTTGGACTGAAGCGGGCCATCTCACAAAGAGAGCTATTCTTCCATATGTAAGTTTGGTATTTGAGTCAACAAAATGATTGAAGTATCAGGCTATGAATGAAACTCTTTTCAGTGAACAAAGTTTACTTTCCTTGGTAACTAGAAGTTCATAATTCAGGCAGTTTTCTGGCCATGCACAGAGTATTCCAGGAAGAACAGAATGGTTACGTTCTTGCTGATATTTTAACATTTTTCTAAACAGGCTTTTAAGGGAAAAAGGTTGCATTGCTCACTACCCCATATGTTCATCAGGCAATGTGCATAAGCTACTAATGCCAGCCAAACAAGACTGCCAGACCACAACCCGGAGAGAGGGAAAGTCACTGTGGCTTTTCTTCTAGTTCCTCAAACCTCAAAAATGTGTCATACTGGAAAGGACAAAGACCATATACAGAGCACACAGCTAGCTACCTCCCACGGTGGCAGTGGACTAATGAATGTAGGCTTGCTCAGGCTCATATTCCTACATAATTGTAGAGCCAGGTTATGGCAAAAGAAGACTTCTTCCTTTGTGCTGAATTTGTACTAATTTACCCCTTTCACAGAGCATCAATTCCAAAGAGTACAAAGAGCTCCTTTAGTTACCAGGAGTGGGAACGGTGGTACAAAACACTTCTCATTACAGAAATGGAGTCCCAGTGAGGGCAGATGGCCGCCGCGTCCACCTGTCCCAGGATGGAAGCCTGACCATAAGCAATGTTCAGTTGGCTGACGAGGGATCCTACACATGCAGCGCCTACAGCAGCAGCAACTCTGTCAGTGCCAGCACAGAGGTGAAAGTGTTGAGGAGCAGGCCCAGCAGTGAGTACAACTTGTCCTCCCCACTTCTCCTGGCACAGAGCTGCTGCCTCTTGGCCATTACTAGAAGGCTGCCCATCATGCACCCATCCACCACCAGTCCCGGGCTTTGGGGAGCAGCAGGAGCCTCTGGGTGGGTGTGAGACCAGGGTGGTGGAAACGGCCCCCCACCAAGGCACTGGGAGTCAGTCCCAGAAACTGCCTTCTCTTTCTTTATCTAACCAGAGTTGTCATTTTCTCTCTCTGGTCCTTTATTTGGACTGTAATTAAACAATTCCCCTTAGAACTGGAAGGATGGAGAAAATGGGAACCTGCTGTGGTTTTGGGGAGGGGAAGATAAACCTGGAGGCAAGCCCCGGCTGTGTTTTCAGCTGGCTTTACCTTTTACTTGGCTGCAGCAACTGTGAATCACGTTGTGGACCCGAGCAGAGAATGTGTGGACCAGCCGCACCTCGCCAACTGTGGGCTGATCGTGCAGGCCCAGCTCTGCAGTAACGAGTACTATGCCAGCTTCTGCTGTGCCAGCTGCTCTCGCTACCAGCCGCGCGACAGCCCTCCTCATCGCAGTGGGTGACAGACACCACCAAGGCCGTGTGGAACAGCAGGTGACAAGACAAGAATTTTGAACTCTGTTCTTCTACTGTACGAAACTGTTCTGGCAGCTCCAGAGGGCAGATTTAATGGTGTAGGGTGTAATTGCCAAAAGGTGGGAGAACCACCATCCTCAGGTTTATTGCAAACTTCTTTCTTCTGACTCCTTGCAATGTCTTCCTTGTATGCCTTGCAATAGCTCATCCATCTCCACATAATGGTAGTTGCTGCTTTTCACAGAAGGAGGTAGCACTGGGAATACTCCCTCCAAATGACTTTAGAGAGGGCAAATAACCAGAATGAAAGATTCTTCATATAAGGAAAAGAGAATAGCTCAAAAAAGCACCATAGGCTGAAGTGTCTTAAGATGGGCCAGAGCCGTCTTAACAGGACTATTGACAGAGGAACATTTATAATGCTGAGGAGCAAAGGAATCTGACCATGACAAACAGCTTGGTGCATGTAAAATTAGCACTGAGGTGCTGTGAGATTGCCAGCTCTGGAGATGCAGCTGTGATGTCACCTACTGCAGCTACATAGTGTAGCTGTTTTATTACAGCGCTCCTAAGTAGAATTTATCTTTGGGTCGGTTTGGTTTCCACTTAAATGTATTCAGCTCTAGATTGAAATGCAGAAAGCAATGCTCCACAGAAAGCTTTGGACAAAATGGAAAAATGTATTTAGCCTTTTCTGAATGGTAGGGATCATTAACATAACAACACTGTAGTATGTTCTAAGATGATGCAGATTAAACATCAGTATCTCTGGGAAGTATTATGAAGTTAGTTTGGTTTTTCCAGAGCCAGAATCGTGCTGTTGAATTTCATGCAAGTATGGGCTTTTGCTAGCACTGTGCTGGGTATCAGCTTGGAGAGGAGAGTAATATAAACACGTAAATAGGTGTAGGGATACTTGTCTTGCTAGAATAAATTTCCCAATTATCTGCTGTTGTCAGTAAGCTCCAGAAACACTTGGGTCTGCATGTGACCAGGGCTGATTCTTGCTGTTATGTGCCAACAAACAGGGATTTCCAGACACAGAGGCAAAGCAGTTAGAGCTAAAAAGCATCCTTCCTGTCTGAACTAATACAGAACACAGAGTGGCAGCTGGCATGCATGAGGCACTGAAAGAGAAATCCCTGGGGATTAAGGTGTGTGTGTGTAAGATGGTAAGTATAGGATGGTTTGTTGACCCAGCAAAGGCACAACTTCAGTAACTCGAAACAGACTTAGACCTTCCAAGCTTTTCTACAGTCTCAATATTCTTTCTCCATAGCACTAGCCCTAGAAGCAGCCTCATTCTGCACTGCCTTCTGAGTCTTGGGTGGGTTGCTGGTATTAATTGGCACCATTTATTGGACGTATAGATATAGCTATACTTCTTTGCTGGTACAGTGATGTGTAGTGCTGATGTTGATGTTTGCAGGTGGGTAGTAAGGGCTGTTTTTTGCAACAGCTTTGTGTTTTTTAGTGTGTTGCTTTTAGGTTGTGTTTTGATTTTTTTTCCTAGTTCTGCTTCTCTAATTTAAGGCTTCTATGAAAGGAAGCTAATTCTGGACTGTGATCACACCACTCTCCTCTCCTTCAGTCCAGAACTGGCACTCAGGGCAGCAGTAATATGTGGGTGTAAATCCCCAGGCTTGGCAGCCTAAAGCTGGTCTGAACTCTAAATCCAGTAAATCAGTTCAGCTGCATCTAAAAATAAGAATTACCAACCTAATGATTGCCCTCTCTTCAGCACAGGTGTGGGTGCAGTACTGCACACAATGCTTTAAGATCTGAACAAACTGAACAGTCTAAAAGCAGTCCAGTAAAGGAACAAGAGGCTACAAACAGTTAAAAAGCTTTTTTTTCTTTTTTGTTTTTTTTTTTTAACTGTGTGGTACGACTCTGCTTTTTGAGACCATGGACTGATGAGAGGCTGTGTACATTTCAGTCCTGTGTGGCAGGCACAGAGGGCAGCAAGGGGCTGTGAGCCCCCCCCAGGAAGGTGGTTCCAAGTGGATGGTGCCTGTATCAGATGCCTTTCTCCCAGAATGAGCTGCCATTTCTGTAATACCATCCCTTTCTTTGTTTCAGGGGCCCTGTTTTCTAATAGTGCAGTCAGCTTTCATTTAGGCCGTATGATTAGACACAGCATGGTCAGGGAGCTCTGTCTCCAACCTGGTGAGAGCTGTAGTGGGCATCTGTGTTCTGACAGACTGGACTTTTAACACTGAAGGAACGTTCTTTTTTTTTTTTTTTTTTCTCTCATTTATTACTTGACCTCCTTTCAGATGTGTAACCATGGTAATAAGGATGGGATCTGAAGGCAGTGTGTTGCTTCAAATACATCATGGCTCTAACAGTTAGTTAACTAAAGCAGTGTGTTTGCATTTTCGTATTTGGCAAGCAGAGAATTTTCTTCTGTGTAGTATCACTTAACCTCCTAATCAAATGTTTATATTATTTGAGAATCAAGGTAGTGGTTTTCTTCTCTAAACAAAGGATCATTGGAAGGTCATTCTATCCCCTTTACCCTTATCTTCCAGGCAGAGGAAGGGTGTAGCTATTTCCATCTGATCTCTGGGCACAGCTCTGACAGACCAAGGAACTAGTAGGAGAAAGGAGAAAAAAAAAACCCACAAAAACCACAGACCCAACCAACATTAGATCTCTAAGCGTATGTGACTCTTTGCTAGCTTTCTGAAAGTCAAATAAGCACAGGTACCAACTCCAATACCACAGGGTACTGGGGATTGCTGCTGGTGCTGTACTCCACACAGGTGTGCTTAAGGTAAGAAAGAACCGGTAAAGAAAGAAGCCCCCATTTTCTAGCCCACCTCTGTACTTGCCTGGAAATGGCAACTGCTGGCAAGCTCAAATGCTAGGGCTGATGCAAGGCAGCATTTCTCTCCTTTCAGGTTACAAAGTCTGACTTGGTATTTTTCAGTATATCTCACACCATGCACGTAAGCACGCAGTAAAAACCAACCACACTGATAGGATGGGTATCAGCTTCCTGGGAGAACAGAAAGGAGTGAAAATATGGTGTCATCCTGGGCAGCCCTTAGGATCCTCCTTTTAGTAGCAAAGGAAAAGAAAGCCCAAGTGAGTATTCCTTTCACCTGTTTTTCAATGTTTGTGTTTTTGTCTTTGTAAGTGTTCAATATTAGAAAATCCAGTGTTGCAAACCCAGAAACCAATATTTCCCATAAAACCCTCCTTTGCAGAGCTTTTAAACAGCTATAGGTCAAATGGACATTTGCAAGTTCAGTCTTAAAGTTCAAGGTAACATAATGTGGGGTACAAAATGGGAAGTGTTGAAATATCATGAGCCAGAAGGGCAAATCCTGAAAATCAAATGGGGAGAGGGGAAATAAAGCTTTCACAGACGGTGCTTCTACCACCAACATTTATTTCTGTTAAAGCAGATTATAAATCATCAGTACAAATATATATAACTTACATTTGCTTGTAAGGCCAAAGTTTAAAAGTAAAGTTAAAATGAGATGGATTTCACAAGTCACCAGAGGCAGAACCTGGACCAGCTGCAGCCTTACCACAAGGTTTCACAAATCCGTGGAAAAAATAAAAACAAAAGTTAAAAAAACCTCTAAGATCTATTGACAGACAAACAAAAAATGGGTTCCTAGGCAGCCCCAGGATGTTAGATATGGTTACAGTAAGTTTGTCACAGTAGTGTTAGAACCAATAGATTAAGACAAGAAAACTGCAGCAATACATGGAAGAAAAAAAAAATGTACTATATATAATATGTAGCTTGATTCCAATAAAAAAACAGTTAATTTTCCCCATGGTTTTCAGACCATGACAATACTGTTCTTTAATTTTCATTATTTAAAACTACAATATAATGACTTATTGGTTGTGATTGTTGTTGCAATATGCTACTTACAATGAACAGATACAAGAACAAGCTAGAGCCCCTTTTCCACCCCCCAACGTTACTTACAATAAGAATTGGAGATAAATCAATCTTATGTACAATTTCTTACATTCACACCCCCCCCCCTTTTTTTTTTAAACCTTTGGCAAGATTACTTACAACTCATACATCTTTTAATATCCACTATTTAAAATATTCTAAATGCATAAAAATAAAGATTTTGGCTTTACTTTAGTCTTTACATATAATATTCACTTTGTTACTCAAAACGGAAGCTCAACTTTTTCCACAGAGCCAGCTTCTGCTGAACAGGTGACAACCTCCCTCCTTACTTCCCCCACCCCAACTCTGCTTTTTCCCTGGGGGGGGGAACATCCAGGACTCACGGGGCCTCGGAAGGTCGCAGGTCTGAGGTCTGCCATCCTTTCTGAGATACGTGATGCTTCTGCAGGACCGGGCGCCCAGCTCTGCTGTGTAACTTCCAGCTTTCCAAGTGAAGAGGGAATGCAGACCGAGGTGGCTCCAGGGTTTATTTTGAGAACTGCGCACGAAATTCCGCGTACGTTTATATCCTCCCCATCATCGCTCCCTCTTTCTAACCCATTTTTCATTTGAAGGGACCTTTGGGATTATCAAAGCAAACAGATGAGAAACAGTCCCCTCTGCTCCCTTTATCTACAGGGCCGCTTAAAGTTCAATCTCAAATGTCTTCTGTAAATCACTCGAGAAGGGGTTGGTCGGGGAGGGATTCGTGCGCTGCTTTGCCTTGCTCTCCAGTGCTGCCCACTGTGCTTCGAACGGGTCTACCTGCGGGGCGGCCGCCGGAGGCTGGGGGTGCTTGTCCTCTGCAGCCCATTTGCCACCGTCAACGCCATTGAAAGCCGCAGAGCCGTTGTGCTGCGCGGGCGGGTTGAAGAAAGGGCTGGCCGTAGCGCTGCCGGCCTCGTACTGAGGGAACGTCTGCTGTTTGACGAGGCTGGGCGACTGGTGCGGATGGGCAGCCGGAGCGTGGCTCGCCGTGCCGAAGACGTTGGCTACCATCTGGGAAGGTGTGATTCCCACCACAGGTACGCTCGGGGCTGCCGCGTACGTCATCCCGTTTGCTACGGCGTAGGGCTGAGCTGGAATAAAGGGTGGCTGCATGGGCGGCACCACGCCAACCGGCACGGGCTGAGGCGCAATGAAGGTGCTCACGGGGTAGGCGGCTGCTGCCTGGGAAGCGGCCGGAGGGGGCTGCAGCGGCGGCTGTGCGGCGGGGGCTGGCTGCTGCTGGGCACGGACAGTCTTGGAGACCTCTTCCAACCAGCGGTCTGCCTCCGAGGGAGTACGTCTGTGATTTCCTTGGAAGAGACTTGGCGAGGCCGTGCCTGGGGTGCTGCTGTTCCACTCGGTGCCTGGGGAGGAAAGCACAGGGAAGTCATCAGTGGTTCTGTTCCTCACCCTTTTATCAGTGAGACAGGCCGCAGGATGCACAACAGCAGCCGGGCCTCTTCCTTCCACAGCTGAGACCGCTGCTAATAGCAGAAGCGCCTTTTTGCATCCAGTGCACTGCCCTGTTTTAGGGAAGATGCTGGTCAAGAAGGGATGGAAAAGTTTCATCACTACAGAGCAGATTTTTGTTTTGTGGGCATTTGTTTTGTTTTGCTGTTTGTTTTTAATAGCAGGCATCTGAGATATTTGGGCAGGCCTTTATTGCTCGGTGGCAGCAATCTAGTCTCTAACTCTTAACATGGGAGTATCAGTTTCTGAACGCACAGCTCAGGAATGGTGGATTGTTGGAACATTAATCTTCAAGAAACTGTTTTTAAGTTTTGTTTTCCTTATTTATTTTCTAAATTCAGGCTTTACCCTTTTATAGTACTGGCATGTAATGGTACAGGAAGCAGGAAGTTCAAGGCAACATTCATTTTTCTGTCCCAGACTATAACTCAGGCTGATAACCCTTTCAAAGTATTGCAATCCTCAACTTCTAACAATTCAGATTTTTCTGTTATAAATACAGCTCTATTTAAATTCATTTATCTTCAGTGATTTAAAAAAAAAAATTAAAAATACCATAATTTCCATTCCTCTCCCCCTTTCAAAACCATCCTTCATTAGTTGAATGCTGCAGTCTTCTTTCTCCCTGTTTCACTTCCTATAGGACCTCACCAACTCTTCAATGTAATGAGAAAAGCAGTTATTCAGTTTTTAGGAAGTGGACAACTGCTCAGTACTCTTCCTTTGGCCTAACTGTCTCAACTAGTTAAAACTGTCAGTTCTCTGTTGTTTTTACAGTGGTAAATTACTACCTCACATTGGATATGAATGTAGGCAAAGACAACTGAAGGGACAAACTAAAACTTACTAGACACAAGAAATTAATTTCTAAAGCTTTTAAGTACCGAACGTGATCTCTCTCTGGCTGGGAACAATGCACAGAAATCATTTGGAGGTCCATGTACAGATCTCTTCATCCTCAAGCATGCGCTATTTTAATGAAAACAAGATAGCTTCCTTTTACACCATCAGCTTTTCTAAAACCCTGCCAAAATAAGAAACGGTCTCCCTTATAGACCCAGAACCTACAAGTTCATAGCTTCCCTCCATCCACTTGTGCAAAAGGCTACTACTTCCAGCTTTTGTTCCTGTTCCTTCCCCTTTTCATCAAGTGGCACACACAGGCGTCTCAGGAGCTCAATTACGCTTTTGATCCAAGCTCTCATAGCAACGCACAGGATCTACTTCCAGTCTTACCAGAGACCATGGCTGCAGCTCCAGTATTAGCAGCAGGAGCATGAGCCCAGGGATTGGTTTCACGAACTGGCATAGCTGTGGACACTACAGCAGCTTGGGATGGTTTAGCAGCAAGCACACAGAAGGCTGAGGCAGTGCCATTAACTAAAATGGGAGCAGACAACATCAGTGCAATTAATTCATGCAAGGCATGCACATGACTGGAGTATTAGTGGGCCATGTCGTAACCATTAACATACAACACTTTTAAACACTTCCACATGACAGCAGTTTGCGTAAATTAGCCAAACTGGACTGACAGTTGATGAGGCACATAAATTCCGTTTCACCAAGCCAACTCTTGTTCACATTTGTGGGATGGTGGATTTTTATTTAGTTGATGAGATCGTCAGCGCTGATAACTAAAGTTAAAGTTGTTGGGTTTTTATAGCCAAGAGATCTGGCTCACCAGAAGGAAGTTACAGAGTGATTAAATTTAGATTCCAAAGAACACCAGATTTTGGATGCAAAATAATCACTACATTTAACAAGGAGAGGTTCTTTTTCCACACTATTTGCATAAAACTGCATTGGTGGAATGAAGGTTAGAGGCTACCAAGCGTGCTACAGTTTGGATCTCTACATCTTATTTGGGAGTTTGTGTGAAAAATGGTGATCGAGTGGCACAAAATCTCCTTCCCTTGCAGGATTTAGTTCCTGTGACACCACTGTTTAGATTTTTGCAGCCCAGGTGGCAGACTGGCTGAAATAGCCATGATCTCAAAGTCAGTCCCATTTACAGGTAACCATCGTGTGGTAGGTGCATGAACTTCTTGTTAAAAACAAAACCACATAAAAACTAAACAGACGGGATGAATAAAACAAGATGCATTATTCCAAAATACTGATACAAGACTTACACAAGAAATTAAGGCCATGTGTTACTGGAAAGCAACATTATATGCATTCAAGCCTCATCCAGCACAACCACAGCAAGCAAAGAAATCACAGACCTTGAAAGGCAGGAGACTGTGGGGCAACCACTGTCACAGGTTTTGTCATGGGTGCTGAAGAGAAAGGGTCCTCCGACGGCATGCTGAACGCACTGGTGATCTGCGAGCACAGGGCACTAATGCTGTCCACTTCCCCTTCCACCTCTGGGACTGCAATGCCAACAAAATGGGTTAAATGAAGCTCAAGGCATACAGAAATTGAAACATGATTTATTTATCTCTTAGGTGTTGCTACTACTGATGTGCATGACAGCTTTTATGGTTTGGTTTTTAAATCGGGTGCTTAAGACCTGACAGTAAAAACAAACATAAAGCCATTAGTGCATTTTGTGACTTAGTCAAGAGTGTAAGAGATCAGTGTTCCAAATTTCAAGTTGGTTATTGCTGCTTCTCTGTGTTAATGCAAGAGAATGTTCAGAAAATAAAAGGTTTTCTACAGCTTTAACAGAGTTCTAAATCTTTCTGCATTAAGTGCTAAAAATATGAAGGATTTGGCACTAATATTTGGCATTTTGAGAAAGGAAAATAGAATAGGCTTAACTCTTCCAACAACATACTTTCACAGGAACCAGATGAAGATAACCATGTTGCCAGCTCTACAGAGCAGCTAGTTAAGCCTGGAGTCAGAGCGTTACTAGCTGCAGGTCAGAGGCAGCTGAAAGCCCCGACTCCCGTGTTAAAATTATGAGAAATGAAAGCTGTTTGCTGGAGTGAAATGGACGCCCGGCTGTAAGCCAAGCATCAGCACAGTGCAGATGAAGCACCGTTTGGAGTGCGGCTACTGACCGACCAGATGTTCTCATTATTTCTAACAGCACTGCTCTTCAAAAACACTGATCATCAGTTCTTCCTTGCAGTGAACTGGGCAGACATAATTAAGCAGTATACAGTGTAACAACCATAGGATGGCTGATACAGCAAGGACGACATGGAAAATTTAAGGAGGGGGATTCCCAAAAATTGATTATTTGAGGAATATTCCAATACAGCACCTGCAGCAAATGCTCTGAATCAGGAAGAATTCGGACTGTTTGTGCTCAGCCAGCCTAGCTCCAGTGAGCAGTGCACTGTTACTGTTAAACTGATAAACTCAGTGCTGGTCTTAACACACAGATCACCAAACAAGTATTGTAAGATCAATCAAATCAGGTATTTTTGTTGTTCTCTTCTCTGCCACAGAGATCTGAATTTTGAAACTCAGAATCCTAACTTGCTCTGCTGCCAAGTGAGAGTACAGCTGTCCTGCAGGATAACCTGGCTAAAGGGATTCTAGAATGATATGCAAGGTACTGATCATCCCAGATGTTTATTTTGGGATGACTACAAAACCACAACTCCATCATCTGAAAACCGTCCCGCTCATTACTGATACAGACAGTTGTACTGCCCAAACAGTAACGTTTCCTTTAACAAAAGGTGAAAAGTAGTTTCATTCCTCTCAAAAGAAGAATTCAGAAGGGCAGAGGTGCAGACTGCCGAAAAATGTCAAGTGATCCCACGGCCTGCGGGTAAGGCCTTGACTCTCTAGCTGCCCTGGCATTAGGCAGAGGAACAGGATCAGTGACTCAGAGGGAAAAGCAGTACCTACTGTTACACCACCACTTGTTCCTGCACACTTCACGCTCTGTTCCAGTATTTCAGATAATTATTATAGCTGATTATCCTCTGCTTATGACTACTGCATTTGAAATTCTTGCATATTCCACAAGTAGAATTTACTGTAAAATACTGCGTTATTGGAAGCCACAGACAAGGAAAGGAGAAAGATGCAACTTAAGGTAATGTTTCACCATTTGGTTTTACCTGAGTTTTTCATGGGGAAATCTGTCTTCCTTTGCACTGTTGAAGGCAGTTCATTTATTCGCAAGGACAGCTGGCGCTTAAAAGGAGACATCTTTTGACTAAGGGCGGGGAAGCCCCTGAAAGAGCCTTGCCTGGCAAGCTGTTCTATAGGGGCGTGCCTCCGTGGGATAGCGTGGGGGTTGCTCATTTCCTTCTCCACAGAGGCAGCGACTTCAGCAGTAGGAGAAGCTGGTGAGCCAGGAGAGGGGGCAGTAGTAGTTGGGGCAGCACCTGGTGCTGCTGTCTTCACTTCTGTTTCAGCTGTTGGAGGAAACAGGGTGAGGTTAGAAGAGTAAAGCAACGTATTTTCAACTGCCTGCCCTTAACTCCTGTAAAGAGAAAATGCATAACCAGTACTATTCCAGCAAAAAGGTTTCTAATACCATTGCAGGAAAATCTTTTCTTTCTCCTTTCGTAGTCTTCACCACACACGCTTTACATACACCCAGCCCCCAGAGCACAGCTTAGGAAGGCCAGCTGCTTCCTAGAAATGATGGCCTTATGTTGGCCTCACAGTTTCTGAGAACACTGCTCTGGAAACACCCGCAATTCATTTATGATTAAGACTGAAAAGTATACTGTGTGTTTGAGACCTTTATTTCCCCTCCCACATAACTATAAAAACAGATCAAGGCCAAAATACTACTACTGATTGTTCTCAGCAGTCAGTAGCTGAGAGCAGCTGCAGGGAACAGAACGGCTTTAGGACCTTCTTTTAAAGTCCCTGTCCCCCCCCAGCCCTGCAGAAGCAGCAGCGGCAGCCAAACAACCCTCACAAGCTCCAGCAGGCCAGAGTGAGCGCTTAATAGGTTCGGCGGCGTTCAGCACTCAAACAGCAGCTCCCCAGCAACTCCAGGGAAAGCACTGCGGAGATGGAAGCGTGCTGCAAGGCAGAGCCAGACGCTGAGCTGACAGGCCTTGCTGGGCACCAGCCGCATTCTGAAGACTTTCCAAACTTCATACAAAAAACAGTGACTAGTTTTTGGTTGATGCATCAACAGAATAAGTAGAAGTCTGGAAGAAGAAGAGTCACAGTAGGCATTTTTGAGGAGCTGGAACCATCAGAGGAACTAATTAGGTTGTCTTGCAAGCTTCAGTACCCATGAGCTGCAGCTGCTCGTTCAAGTGAAACTTTTCTAATCAGTCTTCCTTGGAAAGGATTTCACACACCTTCACTGAGCCAAGACTTTGACTCATGCCCCCAAGTAACAAAGGCGTTGTGTTTAAGCTTCATTTAACACATTCTAAAACTAACGTATGGGAACAAGCAGATGGATGATGAAAACGAAGATTAAAGTTTTGCAAGAGTGGCAGAACAAAACTTGCTGTGGAACCCTCTGAAAGAAAAATCCAACTGCACTGTACAGAGAGCTATGGGTAATATTATAACACTTATCTTTTTACTAGTTGTACAATGCTATCTCTATCACTTAACAAAACCTGGGTAAGAAGTTCTACTTTCAACTGAATTTGAGAACACTTCCAAGTTTTAAACAACTAAGTAGTAAAAAACACTCCTTTCCAATCACCCTGTTACCATTTTTGAACGTAAGGTGGCTTCTGGTGATTTGTGTTGTTTTTTCCATTTTTAGAAAGCACACCGATTGCCCTCTTCTTCCCTCCTGCAGTGTAACTAATGTAAACTCTGCAACCTGCCTTAAAAACCAAAATAAGAGTACATTGCTTTTTAAAAAAAAAACCACACAATTTTCTGTTCATTTACAATAATCTTCAGACTACAGAAAGTGTGGCGATCTGCTTACATTTTTAGTAATGTGTTTCTAATAAGGCCTTTTGGCCTTCCCTTATTGGGAAGATTACCCTGTAAGTGAATCCGGGAGCATTTTTCATCTTGCAAAGTGACAGGTGTGTGGAAATATGATTTGTACATAACAGGGTTCAAGAGAGGGATTCTGGAGCTGGGGCTCTACTTCAGTCCCAGTGCTGGTTCTGCTCACCAGGGACGGCTGTGTACGTTGCATCCCTTACCTTTAGCATCCGGCATCTGTCTCATAACTTCCTCTCTTTCTGCTTGTTCAGTAGCTGTAGTGACCCTGAATGACCCCTCTCTAGTGAATGTGGTTCTGCTGGCATCAAAAGTGGCAGTGACTCCACACTCCTTCTCTCGCTTCTGCTTTCGCTCCAGGCACGCTGCGAACGCACAGCCCACGGCATGACTCAACCGTTCCCCCTGCACAGGACAACACTGCATCATGTGGTGACTGGAACAGATGTACTTCAAGCACTGCAAACTGATAACACCTTTACAAGAGGACTCTAATTAAGACATTAAAAAACTACTGTAATTGGCCACCTTGTGTAGCTCTAAAACTAAACATGATGTACAAAGGGTCACAACTACCAGTGCACAAGCATGAAGGCCTCCAGAAACGAAAGACTGTTCAGCTTAGCTGCTACCATGATAGCAGTGTGATAACGTACCTGCACTGATCCCTCCTCTCCTCTGGATGCGTTTGTGCAGAAAAAAAGTGCTTGTGGAGCCATCTTAGCAGGTTTAAGTCCTGAGGGACAGATCAGTGCTATTCTCAAATGGAAGAGAGCGTGCAGGAAGGCAATACGGTTGTGTGCAAATGTGAAATTTAAAAGCAGAGCTGACCACCAATACCTCTTAATGGCTCTGACCAAATGCGCAAATCAGTATTGAGTGCTTTCCAGAAGGCACTTCCACTATTAACGAGTGAGGTCAAAAGGATCCACTGCCCAATGACTGCAGTAAAGAAGTGAAATTGAAGTTGGAGGAAGTCTGGCATTCCAGCTGATCTGGAGGCTGCAGCTGAGTCACAAGTGCTATTACTACAACAGCTCAACCCATATGTTATCACTGGTAAGTGAACTGACCCGCATACACAGCAGAACATAGCTCTGACATGAGTTTAAATGGGAATGTTTAACTTCACAGTTTCTCTTTAAAGAAACATGATAAATTAACAAACATAATTGCTTTCAACACATGGCTATGTGGAGTTATCTCAGTGGATTTGCATGGGGTTTCAAGCCCTTGCGTAATACATGGGCAGGATTCAACAAAAAACCACAAGAGGAGAAGGCTGGATCAGGAAGTTAGATAATTTAGGTCTACAGAGCAAAACACTGATATTACAAACCTTCCACTGCAAAAATGTCTTAACATTTAGAAGCAAACAGGACCCTAATGTAATTCATTCTAGCTCCAGCCCTTAGCACTCAGATGACTTTCCATTCAAGACAGCATTTGCATACAAGAGACTACATTCATACCCAGCCTGCTATTCATACCCTATTCACTATGATCTTATCCTGGAAAAACTGTCACTGCTGTTCCAGTTTTTGGCTGTGTACGTCTTCAGATGAGAACATCTTCTGTCTATTTTTAGAAGAGTGCTTCCCTTCTGCTACCCATATCTGAGGCTGACTGCATTCCACTTACATACCATGCTGGGTTCTGCTTCTCTGCACGAGCAGAAATCATAGAGGAACGGCAAATAATTCAGATATAAAGAATCAGAATTAAAATAATTTTTAAGGAAAAAGTAGTATTAAGCTGACGTTAAAATGCATTGCAGAGTTCTGTGTTCATTTTCTCATGTAACTCCCAGTTGGAAGCAGCAGGAGCTGGGCACACCTCGCAGTGCACTCACCGTGTCCTTCACAGCCATGAAGCAGTGGCATATCCAGCGCCTGGTGGTGCCATCGCGGCAGATGTATGAGAACGCGCGGTCAAAGTTCCTGTCTGGCGCGCAGAAAGAAACCTTCTCTATTGTCTGATCAACTATAAGATCCTAGAGGGGAAAGAATCCATTCCAGTCCCACACACACACACACAAAAAAAAAAAAAAGATGTGAGGATATGTGGAGAAACAATTGCACCAATCATTTCCAGTGGTAACTGCAGGATGCATTTATATTACAAAGAAGTTATGCTGATTTGGCTGCAATTCTCTATCAAGTCAATTTGCTCTTCAGAAACCATTCCCAGTGTGAAACAAAAAGGATGGCTGCCACCTTCCACCAGCCATCCCTGGCAGAAGCCAGACAAGGTGGCCAGTTCAGAATTCAGGGACATGCACAATTCCTAACATCTCTGCTCCAGACTGTGGATCTAGGGTGGTGAAAAAAGGAAATTTGGTTTTATTTTTAATGCAGTCTAGCAATCAAAAAATCTTTACTGTGAAGAAGTCTGCTTGTGTGAGAAGACTTAGCAGCTGCTGCACAAAAAGCAACAGCTCGTGTGGCACCAAGCAATGCAAGGATGGAATAGAAAAGCACCAGCAGAGCTGGCACTATCAAACACCCCAATTTGTTTCCACAAACGGATGGGAGAGGTGCATCTAAAGAGGAGGCAGTATGGTTTAATAACGATGCTGTCCTCATTCCTTTCCTTGCCCGATGTTTGTCAGTGTATTTTTCGGTTCGTGTCTGCTCCTTGGCACCTGTGCTACTGCGTTCAACCACCAGGAGGCAATATCATATTCCCTTTTTAAGTACAACTCCTTTCATTACCTCTACGGTCTGAAAAAGTTACTAAAATTCATTTTTACGAATCCAATATAGGTATGTATAATTTAATAATGCACATTCAATACATTTCTACATATGTATACATGTACTTATTAGCCTTTTTAAGGCAATCAGCAGACTGAACTCACCTGTACGTTCCTGTATGTTCATATTAAATACTGAATTTTTACAGACAGCAACTTCAGTGCTGCCAAAGCACATCCCAAAAACAGCCCTGGAGATGTTGATCTCCACAGCAGCTATTCATCACACTACCACACTGCAGAGGGACATTTTCTCTACCTGCTCCTCAGTGTTGGCAAGCAGAAATCATTTTTTTAGGCCATTAAGCTAAGCATTAAGTCACATGAATATAAAACTAATTCATTTTATACTAGTTACAGTAAAAACTGTTCCGCTAGCTGTGGCATCTTCTAAAATGCTAGTAACCTACAGAGATAAGCATTAAGCTCTCCTTTCTAATTACTTGCATGAACACACAAATTGTTTGCTTTTACCTACACACTGCACTATTTCACAATAAAACATTGCGAAACATCCCAGAGGAAGCCATGGATACACCTGCCTTCCACTTGAGACCAACAGTTTCTAATTAAAAATTAGAAAATTTGATATCCATTGAAGAAAATTTGAGATGTTTAAGGGAAATGACCTTATTTTATTTATTCCCTTTACTATATTTTTGGAAGCCAGATTTTGTTCATTCAGACTTACGTGGGATTTGGATGCACTGGATATTATACTGATCAACATCAGTTTTCTCATGTATTACTCTCACATCCTTCTGCAGTCATACAGGACAAAAGTCACTGCAAGTTCAACATCAACAGAAGTTGTTGGGAAAAGATGGCTCTTCTGGCAAATGCAACAAAGACAGCTCCTAGCTTGTGCTACCTGCCTCATTTTATCGAGTACCGGCATTAATAAACAAAAATAATAATAAGCTTACATACATATTCCAAGGAAGAAATGGTTAAACATCTACATGCTTAAATCTTTCTTTCAGATACCAACATCTACATTAAGATAGAGATTAGAGTCTAGTTAAAGTTATGGCACGCGTGTTATTATAGAGAAACTCTGAACTTTTGTCAAGAGAAATCTAACCTTTGTTTTCTCATCTACAACTCGGAGTCCATCCGCCGATACCCACAGGACCGCTTTAACCGCCTTCTTCCCAGTCTTTCAGAAAAGAAAAAAATAGGAAAGAAAAAAACAACTTCCTGTTAACAGTGTCAGAGTGCACCCACTCCCCCTTTCCAAGAATCACAACATTAAGTGCAGATGAAGTCCATGTTCAGTAAGGTGCCCAGTGCCAGATAAATCAATCCAAGTTGCAAAACACTCAGAGAACCAAGCCAAAGCCAGTATTTCAGAGGGAACATATCATGGGCATGGGGAGCGGGCACGGAACAGGTGGAGTCATAAATAGGGTGTACATCCATGTACAGTAAAGAATTCAAGACTGACCAAGTGGGTGAAGAATTCCACCAAAGAGTCAGATAACACTAATTCATAAGGAGTTACACCCCAGGTAGCTTCTCGAGCACAAGTTTAAATGCAGGAAAATTCTTACCTGGCATTTCCACCACCCCCACCCTGAGCCCCAATAGTTACATGGCAGAATCGTGGCATCACCTTAAACCAGCGTTAAAAGCACCCAGAAGACACTGGTTGCGGTGTTACGCGGCTTAATGCTGAGATGGACCATCTACAGACGTTCTACAGATTTGCTAAGAGCAGAACGTCACACGTTGGAAGAGAGGTAGAAGAATGGGACATATTAACCATTCCACTGTAGCTTGACAAGCACTGCGCAGCAGAGCACAGCAGCGGGGGAGCGCCCTGGCTTTCCTCCAAGATGTGACTGCGGGACCTTTTAGCTGCCACGAGCTGAGCGTGAGCAGAAGTGGGAAACACGGGAAGGCTTTGGGAGCCGCGTCAACTGCAGGTTCTTTCTAAGCTGTTTGCTTTTCAAAGGAGGGTTGCAGAGAACAGTATACACGCAAGATGATATTCTTCTGAAATCAAACCAATCAAACAGAAAATAGGTACAGTGTCACCATAATTTTACGAGTACTACCACAAAACAACCCCTAACACCATTTTTAATGTGTTCCTTAGATTCACAAGTCCTGTACTCTATTCTTTTACCTTTGAGCCACCTCAGAAACTATTCTCCCCACACCTTTCCAGAAGCACAGGATTTACACACTTTGTGGCTGCTGTAGACAGCTGCCACAGACCACTGCAGGAAGAGAACAAAAGCAACAGAAGATGGAGGGGAATGGGGCGTATCAGCTCATGGCTTTGTGCAAGGATTGCATTTCATTTTTAATAACTCAGTACAGATGTATATAATTTATATTCATACAGCAAGTATCTGAGCAAGGACACGTTCTGGCATAAGCTACTGCGTGTTCCAAATTAGCAACTCTGATTTTAACATTGTAAGGATGAAGTGTATTTTTTATCTCGGACTGATAAGCCACCTGCTGCATCACATTGGTTTCACTCTCAGAGAAGACAGAAAGCGTGAAGAAAATCAGCCTGGCAGGACTTGTGCTGGTCTTGGGGGAGGAACTATCTGTCCCAGTTTCTGAAGCAGCGATGACAACCAGAACACTCTCAGAACGCTTGGTGAGACCGGAGAGCGGCACTGACTTGTACAGAACAGCGAGTAAAGGAGAGAAGAACAAACACAAGCACAGTATGAAAACAAGCTTCTGAAGAGCTGGTGAAAACAAGATGTAGGAGCCCATCCAGCCGGTTCGATATCCCAGAAGGACTGAAATAAAATTTCCAGATTCTGGAATGCCTAATGGAAAAAGCATTCTTCACAAAGGAAGATGGACTCAAAGTTACTGTCATATGCATTAAAAAATGCTGCAGCATTTAAAAGCTGCCTCTAGTTTTCAGTCTTAAAAGAAAGTAAATATACATGCACATATATATATATATATATATATTCTCAATGCTACTTAGCTTTCACAGCCTAAAAATCCCTATCAATCCCAACAAGAGATGGCATGTAGAGATTTGTTTCAAAGATTTTGAAGGAGTGCCAATTTCTTAAAAGCCACTAGCAGTCTTAAAACGTTCAAGCAAATAGGGAAAATCAAGAGAAGTCAACACCTGTGGGTCACCGCTTGCTTTAGACTATCATTATGAACCTAGGATGCTTCTTTTTCCAGCAAACCACAACCTTGTTTCTGTAGAGTCAAATGCTGAGCAGTTCCTGAAGTTTGTATTAATCAACTTGGGTTTCACTCAGTTTGGTACTTTGCAAAGCAGCGCTGAAGTGCAGCAGATCTGGTCCTCATCTGTTACTTTCCTGAACTAAGACTTACAAACAGATAAACCACAGAACCTCACATTTCTCAGAACAAAAATAAAAGGCTGGAGGTCTGAATATCCCACTGGACAAGTAAGCTTCGTCAAGTGAGCTAACCTAATGCAGGTTTCCTACTCTAAGAAAAAAACAAAACATAGTTATCTCCCAGTCCTTACTTCTAGATTTATTGTGGATGCAATGCTTAAAACAAATAAGTTCTTACAGTCTGTATCCCAAACTCATGGCTGTTACCATTGGGCAACACACAATTATCTCCCAAATCCTCATTTTATCTATCCCAATTTCACCAAATAAGTTCATACCAGCTACACAAATCAGCACACTACTCTACTATAGGTTGGGTATTGCCAAGCATATCGTGATTAGAAAGTAGAATCCATTTTCACTCCTGACGTACAGTGGACAGTAAAATTACTGCTTACAAAGCAGTCTCCAATGCAGGACCACTGTGTCTGACAGACAGATGTGACTTCAAACAAAAAACATTATTTAAATCAAATTGGTGGCATCCATTGCAATAGCATGGTCTTAAATTCTACTACTTAGGCACTCCTCCAGACTTCTGCATCAGTAGCTTGTCTTCACATTCAAGAGCTCTAGGATGACAACATTGCTGGAGGGGAGCCACTCATGGCAACAACACCCAGCTTGTCAGTGTGAATCAGCTGTGACAGAAAGCTCACTTCTTAGCATTTCCTAGGAGGCTGGTAATCTGCTCCAGCACAAGACTTGTTCTCTTGACTCATTTCAGAGCCCTCAGAAGCCTCCTGGAGGGCAGGTGAGGCACCCCGGTGAACGGAAGGCAAGGCTGAAAACAAAGCACATGGGAAACCTCTCAAACAAGCAGGTGTCCTCAACACAGGCATCACAGAAAAGAAAATGAAGTTGATTAAAGCTGAAATACATTTCTCCCGAGCAACGGTGCTGGGCCTGCTGACTGGGCCATTAGAAGTGATGGAAAGATGGAACTAGGTAGCAACTGTACTGTAAGGTGGAAAGTAAAGGTTTAACGATAACCAAGCAGAATGAACGTTGCATAATAATGCCTTTTTAAGTACTTCTGAATTGCTTCTAGTCTTTCAGCTGTTTACAGATTTCTCAGTAGCTGCCTATTTTATTCTTTCCAAGGCCTTCAAAACAACTGTAAGATGTATCTGGAGCCCGAGATGTACAAGAAAACAAATTTCTTCTCTGTTTCTGTACAAAACATTGCACACTAAGAAATATACCTGTTTGATAGAAGCAAAAGATGAGAAAGATCTGTACTAGTATTCATTAACACACAGAAGACTTAGTTTTAAAATATGAAGATCTGCCCAAAAAGGCAGTTGATGCAGTTATATCCTGTAAACAAAACAAAACAGCAAAAGCCTAACCCAGAGCTAGCAGCAGACATCTCATTTTTACTTGAAGTTGAAAATGAAGTATTTTCAATATCAGGCTGTGACTAAGCACTGGAACATTTCCTGACACAAATAAGTCAGATTTACCTTTCTAGGGGAGAAAAACATGGACAGGGAAAGAAGCAAATCTGTCTAGACAGACTTACTGAAAACAAGTAGCAAGTTAAAACAGCTCTGGTTGGGAATATTACATTAACCCGAAAACAAGATATCCAGGGAGAAATTACAGACATTGCAGGGACATCTAAACACTATGGATTTCAGTACTCTCAGTGCTGGCTAATCTAACTTCGGTGGCTGAAACAGAAGCAACTCTTTTTTTTCAGCAAAACATTATAATAAGAAGGAAAGCAAATCTACAAGGCTGAAACAAAGTACTGGAGTTCAGTAAAAGCAATGCAAATGTAATGGGGTAGCCAGTACATCATGGAATCTCAGAACATCTTGAATTGGAAGGAAACCACAAGGGTCACTGAATTCAACTCCTGGCTCCACACAGGACTGACCAAAATTCAAAGCATGTTTCTGAGAGTGCTGTCCAAACACCCACTGAACTGCAGCATCTTGGGGCCATGTGCACTGCCCTGGGGATCCTGTTCCGTGCCCGACCACCCTCTGGTGCAGAACCTTTCCGTAACCCCCAGCTGCCCCTCCCAGCACAGCTCCATGCCATTCCTTCAGGCCCTGCAACTGTCACCAGACAGCAGAGCTCAGCACTGCCCTTCTGCTTGGAGCTGTAGGCTGCCATGAGGTCTCCCCTCAGCTTTTCTGTTCTGGGAAGAGCAAACCAAAGGACGTCAACTACCTCCCATACAGCTTTCCCTCTAAAACCTTCACCATCTTTGGCTGTCAGAGCACGCTACTGACTCACATTCTGGCCATCAGCCAGAACCCACAGGATCGTTTCTGAAGGGCCACTCTTCGGCCTCTAGTCTGCTAACTTCTACACATAGCCAGGGTTGCCTCATCCCAGGTGCAGAATCCAGCACTTGCTCTTGTTGTACTTTGTAAGGTTGGTGATTGCTCAGTCCTCTAATTCGTCAAAATCTCTCTGCCCTTGAAGGAGCCACCAGCTCTCCCCGGTTTATTGCTATCTGCAAGCCTTCCTAGTATACCTTCAAATCCTATATCCAAAGATATTCATTGATAAAAACATTAAAGAGAATCAGCCCTAAAATGAAGCCCTGAGGAACTCCACAACTGACTGGCTAACAGCCTGATGCAACTTTGTTTACAATGACCCTCTGAATCCAACTGGTCAGCCAATACTTCATCCATTGCATTATGTTTTGTCTAGCTGTATGCTGGACATTTTGTCCAGAATGATACTGTGAGAAACAAGAAGCTTTGCTGAAATCCAGAAATATTACATCAACTAGCTTCCTCTGGCCAAGCGAGTGGGCAGTGTTGTCATAAGGAGATTAGAGTTCATTACACAGAACTTTCCCTTCGTGAATTCGTGTAAGCCGTAAGCGATGGCTGCGCTGTTCTTGAGCTGTTTTTCAGTAACTCCCCCAAATAATTATCTCCAACATTTTGCCAGGCACTCAAGTGAGACTGACAGGTCTGTAATTTCCAGGGTCTTTTCTTGCGCTTTTTGAAACCTGGGACAACTGTTTGTCAGCCTTCAGTTGACTTGGACCTCTCCAGATTACCAACACCATTGAAAAATAATTGAGACATCTCACGCTGACATCAGCCAGCTCTTTCAGTACTGGGGGGATGCATTCCATCAGGCCCCATGGACTTATCTGCACCCAGTCGGAGCAGCAAATCCTACACAAGTATGGCATTTGGCCACAAGTTTGTTGTTACCAGTCACAGTTCTCCAACTCAAGGCTCTGGGTGTCCCAGAGTCCATCATCCATGCTGAAGACAAAGGCATTAAACATCCGTCCTTTGTCTGTGTGGTGACAATCCTTATCAAGTAACAGACCAATGTTATCGCTGATCCTCCTTTTGCTGTTAACATATTTTAAAAAGCCCTTTTTATTGTCCACCACAGTACTGTCCACCTTCAACTGTAACTGAGCTTTGACAATGTAAATTTTCTCCCTACAACAGTGAACAGCATCTCTGTAGTCCTCCCATGTCACTAGACCTTGCTTGCTAGTACCCATGTTATTTTCCCCACCTAAGCTTTAGAAGATCTCTACTGAGTGAGGCTGACCTTCTACTTCATCTGCACATCTGACATTTTTGAACTGCCTGTTCCTGTGTTCTTAAAGAGGCTGTGTTTAAAAAGTGACCAGCTGTGATGGACCATAATGCCTTCAAAAGCAGACCCCATGGAAACTAAATACCTAGCTCTCAGAACAGCCTGAAATTTTACTCTTACCACAAAGTATTTTTGACTACTAGCGACCACTTCATGGTCACTATGGCCAAGATAGCCACCAATCAGCATTTCACCAATGAGAACATCTCTGTTTACAAGCAATTACTATTCCTGATTGATTCTCCTAGTACCTGTACTAAAATGTTATCAAGGCATCTCAGGAATTGCCTGGCCTGGTTGTGTCTGCTGTGTGATATATTAGTTAACAACTGGCAAGTTGAAGTCATCCATAAGGAGAGGGGTGGCATATCTAGAGGTATCTCACAGCTTCTCAAAGGATAAATCAGCGGTGTCATCATCTTGGCTGGACGCCTACAGCAACTCCACCACAACATTCCCTTTATTTGCTTGTCCTTTCTCACCCTTACCCAAGGGCTCCCAACTGTGCCACTGGCAGCTGTGAGCTCTGCACAGCCCAGCCCCTCCCTCCCTCCCAGCACTCCACCTGCCCTGCCTATCCTGGCTGAACAGCCTAGACTTCTTCATTGTGATGCACTATCTCAGGACCTTCCCCCTCAGATTTTGTTTATGCCAATGATGATGTAGTTCTAGGACTGACCAAGGGCCTCAAGCTTCTTTTGATTGTTCTTCATGCTGCATGCACTAGTGTATAAATACTCCAAATGTGCCTCATTCTGAGTGCAGCTACTACAGACACAGGTAAATACCAATAAAAGAAAACTAGCATTCATTTTTATAAGGTTGAAACAAATTCCAACAACTACTTTGAGTATTATACAGCAAATAGCATGTTTCACTCCAACCTTTCTAAATTCCAGCCTTTAATTCATTTACGGATAGGAATGATTTGATTAACCTGGCAGATCCTTTACATACAGCATTTTTATTCTGAAAAAAGAACTTCTTTCTTCACTATTACTATACTTCACTGGTGAGCTTTCCCACATCATGGAAAGAAAGGTGAACTGGGGAAATAGCTGCTTCTCGATGACATGCACTACAGTGTGAGTGTGAAGTGACACAGGTGCAGCTGAAAAAGCTTTATTTACTCCTTAAGTAAAGCCAAGACAAATGTGTGACCAGAAAATCATCTGCTCTGAAAGATTTTGCGATGCAAGTTACAAACTTGTTAGTTTCTATTTAAACCAAGATTCAGCATGTAATAAGATCTCTGAAAAGCAGTATCTTAAATTTATTCCATAGGAAGTGCTTTACAAGAATTCTAAATGCAGAAGCAGTCAACAGATGGGAGGCAAAAGAGTTTTTTTGGAAGTTGACCAACACTGTCCTACGGAGATGTAGACAGAATTAAAAAACAAAAACAAAAACAACAAACCACCCCAATCCAGTCTCCAGCACAGCACATTCTTAGTAAGGACAAACAATTGCTTCCTTTTGCAACACTGTCCTCAGGAAGACCAGAGCAACTGTGGGCAGCAAAGCTTTCTCCTATACAATAGAATTGCAATTAGAAAAACAAATAGCAGGTAAATGCCTGGTCTCCTCTTCATGTACCTTTGAATTTAGACCGTACTCAAAAAAGAAATGTTTAGGAGATGGTACATGTAAGACTTGCTGCTTTCTCCCCACACTAACAGTTGGGCAAGCTTGTGGTGCTAGGCAGCCAACAATCCAGCAGTGTTTACAAGCACAGACCCCCAGCAGTTCCATAGGTGTTTGCCTAGGTGATGTAGGCTGGCACAAGTTTAAGGGATTTAAAGGAAAAAACAGTCACATTTTTATTTCAGGAAGACCAATGATTTCAGAACGCTGGATTTCTGATACAGTCCATATGGAGTTCAGTTTCTATTTCAGGTCCCTTTTTTAACCATATTCTTTATTTGATCAGTTTGATCAAGTCTGGGAAGAAATGGATTTTAGAAGTAAGTTTTCTGAAAGAGATCAAGGGATTCTCAACACCCTGATTTTACAGCAGTGCTATACCAGGGATGTAACTCCTTATAGTGCAAGCACAAATGAGGCATTAAACTTACTTTTCCAAAGAAGCCTTTGAAGAACTTCCTTTCCTGGAGGAACAGGGGGGACAAGTCGAGCGCTATTACTGAAGGTAGCTAAAATATCCCAGGGTTTCAAACCAACAAGCACACACAAGAATAGGGTTTGGAGGGAAAGGAAGGGGTTTTTAGAGTTATCCACGAGAAGGTGCGACAGGCAAATGTGAAAATAATCCCATGAAAATGCAGATCAAAGGGCACACACAATTCTAATAAGCTACTGCCCTGAAATTGGTAGAAAGAAGAGAACCTTGGTCCCAATTTCATGCAAAGAGGTTACTTCATTGTCACTCTCCCTCGTTTAGTTCCCTTTAGTTAGGTTATAAACCAAACTTGGCAGCAGACGTGGTGGTTGAACAATTAAAATACTGTATGGGCACGAAAAGCAAAGATTTAACTTTAGTGTTATAGTCAAATTTTCTCTGTATTGACCGTTTTTTCCCAAAGCAAGTGCTCCATATGCTGGAGAACATACAGTGGCTGGCATAATGCAGGATTAAAAGCTAAAAAACATTTTTTGTGCTTCATTTTACTCTTTTATTCATTTTATTATTTTATTTACTGTTTTGGCTTAGGTGCTACTCTTACTTTGCCTTTTATACAACCCTCTTTGGCCAGTAAGGAATTTCCTCTGACCTAACCTAAACCACAATTGAGATCTCTTCCTCTTCCACCATACACAACTGCTAAATATTCATTCTACAACTTCTGATTAAAAGATCCCCTTTTAAAGCCACCTCTGAGAGGGAGAAGTTAGACCAAGGCAGAGGCACAAAAAGCTGAACTACAAGTTCCTGAACGTCTTCAGTTTGGAAGTGATTATACTGATTGCCCAATTCACAATGACACTAAAGCAGAACACAATTTAAAGCATACTTGCATGTCATTTTTACTGGCTTTGTTTTGTTACCAGATTGTTAAAAGGAAACGGCAAGATCTGCCTGATCTGACGTGAGGATATTCCCCAGGCCCTGATGTCCTGCAGCTACATCTCAGTACCTGAAGGAAGCTGGCACTGCAGCATATCCCTGCTCTCACTATTTTTCCTAATTATTTAACTCGCAAGTAAACTGGTACAGCAGTAACATGGAGATCATGGAGAATCCACATGAGACTAAGGAAGGGTTTCTGACAGCCGCTGACCCGAAATTACCATCGCACTGATAACAATGCTATATTAAAATATTATTACAAATATCCTGAGGCAGTGCCTCCAGAATTGATTGATATACAAGGTTATATTTAAAACAAAGCTTTTTTCTGACGCAAGCCAACAAAAGTCAGGAAACAAAGCTAAGAAGGGAGTGTCAATCTCAACTCTGCATTTCCTGACTTTTGCTACTGAGTGCTTCTCTCTGCCCGACGTCCTTCCACAGAGCTTTTCAACAAGTATCTGTAAGATATTTGTGTCAACCCAGGCGCTGTACAAGAACATCTCTACGTACAGACAGCTGAAAGGCTTAATAGCTTTTAGCAGCAAGAACGGTCATGTATTTGGACAAGATATGCTGAACACTGGGAGGGGAACTAATGGATTAATCACAGCGTTGTGCACATAATGAGAAGGGGCTGGATGCTGCTGCCAAGTTGAGCAATGACTTGCATTACACTAAATAACAGCCTTTTAAAGATAGCAAAAGCTAAAAGAGATTCACCAGAAGCTACCTCATTTTAGGTGATGGTTAATTTTGCTCACAGCAAAATGCTTGTTAAACAAGATCTATGTTTTTTAATAAGCTAGAAATGTTAATGGAAAGGCATCATGCAAAATGGATTTTAAACAACACTAAGTTAATGTAGTTTAGAGATAACTAATGCATGTTTTAAAATATTAAATTATGTCTCTTTACCTGCTAAAACAAGAACATATATTAAAAACAAATGCATCATTTAAAACAAGAAGTGGCAAGTTAGAAACCAATACTACACACTGAAGCTGATTTAAAAATCAAAACATGATATGAAAGTGTAATTTTGTCTTTATACCATATCCCCATACCTGATTTCAATATGGTTACAAAGATACCTCATAGGGTCCTCAGAAAGCTGTTTTCCAGTCTGCACTAAACACCACTAACTCGTGAAAATGGTTTTGGAGAAATCTTTCAATGCTTTGTATCCAAATCTGAGGATCCGCATTTAGTAATATATCCCTGCTAAGGGAAAAATGTATGCTCCTTTGGTAACACCTGAATAACAGATAGTGATACCTGAACACACAGGTTTTAGATCTATCAATGAAACTGCTGTGCCATATCATCAGACAGAAAATAGGGACACCAGTTTCTCTTCATTCATCACAAGAAAAATTGTAACCTGCACATTATAGCGTTGATCGGGTTGGTATGCAGCCCCAGAGCTTGAGAAGGGCTCTCTGCTAAAAATGGCTTCTTTTACTCAGCTGTCAATTAAACAGTCCCTGAACAAAAGATTTACCATCATCGGGTTTAAGTTCTGCAAGATGTGCTCAAAAATGATTGTGGCATATTCAACCAGCACATAATAAAGGACCTGGAAGGATACTTCTCCACAATAAAAAGGTAAAAGAATTTGACTGCATCTTTTCTTTCTAAAGCAGAAATTAAGATATTCCTAAAATGAAGATCAAGTTTTGTATTCTTCTTGACAAATCTTAAAAGGTTTTAAAGTCCAATAGTCAACCCTAAAAACAAAGAACATATTTCAGTTCCCCAAATAAATAGCCAACTGTTGGAGAATAAGAATTAAGAGGAAAATATGTCTATTGAAATAAGACAGAGAAGAACTTAGTTTTAGAAATTACAAGTATGTCAACAATTCTGTTTCTAAGAGAACTGAACTGTTTCTCATAGACTGGATTCATAAGAACTATACAATGTCTGCAAAGAAAACAAAGATTAAAATAGGTCATATATGCTCATATGTAGTTTAACTATATGAAAAATGAAGTTCAAATTTTGTGAAGCTCATCTTTCCATTTGAGGACTGCACCTCAAACATGAGGTTCTTTCAAGACCAAGAGAAAGCCCATTGAAATAACCCAAACACTGTAAAAGGAAAAGACTACCAAAGGAGCAAATTGCTTTCTTCTCACATTGCCTACATGCTGAGACAACATGGAGAGGTATGGCTTTTCCTTGTTAAGAGACTGTACTGTACAGAAAAGAGCTCTCAGCAATGGAAGAATCCTAAAGAAATGCTCCCAGTTTAAAACCCACACACACAGGGTGGGGATCTGAGAATGGGGGCACAGTTTGAATCGCAATGAGCAGCTTCAGATGAAGCTTGAGTCTGATGGAGCCTAACAGCTCAAGTGCACAAAGCAGTTTCAGTAATCTGAATATTCCTCTTGGGGCCCAATGAGAATTCCACATCCGCTTCTCTACTGCCAGCATTGACAAATGAGACAATGCAAGCAGAAATCCTAAGACACACACCTGTGTCCCACTTGCACATAAACATAAAAAACTTCAAACAGCAAAGGAAATAAAAATTATCTGAATAAAAGCAGTGCTTTTATGAGAATGGGCAATAAGTTGATGCCACTCAGAATAATCATAAAGCACAGAACAGAGAAATCAAGTTAGTTATTTCAAGGGAACATGCTGTAAGACTTAGATGCTTACATGTGAATCAGTAATTCAGATGATCAAGAATCACAACCCTAGCATTATCTGGATTCCAGAAGAAACTGGGTGCTATGTTTTTACTGTGCCTCATTATTTATAAGCTTAGCTACAATTAATTGGTTTGTGGACTGAAAGTTTATAAAAAGACCTAGAGAGCAAATACTTCACAGCACAGCTCCCCAGAGAAGGAGATGAGAGAAGCTGCAAAAAGGAGATACTGGAACATTATTCAGTGTGCTAACAGAAAGTATCCTGATACAGTGAAAACAAGAACAGGACAAAAATGGATGCAACTCATTATGTGGTCAGTACTTGCATTTTTAGCTACATAAACTAAATCCACAGAACAAAAACTAATTTACATTCTGTGTGGTTCTTTTTAATAAAAATCAGTCACCAATCACTGCTGGACTGAATGGGAACAGATGGGATGCGGCTTGAACAGGTTGCTAGACACTGGCTGAGAGAGAAAAGAAAAGACTTGATTTTAATCAGAGCAGTAAAGCAATTCAGAAACTTTACAACACAACAGAAGGAAGATAACCTATAGTCTTCTGTTATGTGCTAGGAAGAGCAGGTTTATTCAGAATACATTTGAGTTCTCACATTTGGTGAGGAGAAAAAAAAAAAAAAGTCACATCCAGTCAAAGATATCTTAAGTTAGCAAAGATGCAGTAGAAATGTTTGATTTACTTCCAGTAATTTTGGCTGAGCTAGAAGGATACAAGAATTTCTCTGGTAAAGGCATCACTGAAGACTCTATATAGCTAGGACACAAGAGAAGCGATGAAAAGGACAGCAGTTCTCCATTTTCAATCAGACTTCAAATTCTAACATCCTCTCTTCCTCCTCTTCAGTGCTGTTCTAGCTTCAGATTCTTAATAAATTGACCACTGACTTTCTACAGGGAAGAGATGACAAGACCTTGAAATGAGCTGTAGGAATACCAAGAGCTTTGAACGATTGCCATTTACAGGAGCAAACGTTCACAGAAGCCAAACTAAGAGCAGCCCACTTCATGACATACCAGAATTAGGCAGCCTTCAGGCAGGCCACTTCGAGCGGATGCAAGCCAGATTATTTCATGCATGACTACAATGTTGCAGTGCATTAGAAAAAAAAAGCAGCCTAAATCAAATAATATTTCGTATAATAGAGGTGAATTAAGTCACTTTTGAAGTGGCAGGCAACAAAGGGAGAGGGAGAGAGAGAGAGGGAGAGAGAGAAAAAGAGAGAGGGAGAAAGACCTGTTAAAAAACAACGGTTGAATCCCATATGGGTACCAACTTAGTCTGAAAGGTCACAGAGGATTTTTACACATTTGTTTTGCAAATAGTTTCTGCCAGTAGAAAGAACAGTTGTAACTCTCCCTCTCATCATCAGATTAGCACGTCCCCCTAACCACAGCAGTGCTCTCACACCAGCCAACTGTTCTCCTAAAGTGGGTCAAAAGTTCAGGCTTCAGCTGGAGCACTGCTGCCGAATGGACCTTTTAGACACTCAAAACCCCAAAGCCAGCTTTTTCAAGAAACAAGTATACATACAGATTTCAGTCTCTTCACAGCATCTTCACAGATATGCATTCCTCTGGATTCATCCACTTCCACGTGTCCCAAGTACTGTAGGAAAAAGAATAGGAAGGTAAGAAGCATAATAGCTTTAAAAGCTACACAGTTTCTGCATATTTATGATCACAGACTGCTTAAAACCACAGCAAACAGAAATCACAAGTTGCAAAGTTTTTTTTAATTAACAAGATGATCCAGAATAACATTAGGCCACAGAGGAAGCAATTCAAAAATACATCAGTGTAGCATCTCAGGAAACTGGATACTTGCGTTTTATATAATGGAAAAAATAGAACTTGCTTGTGCTTTCCATTCCCACCCCTACCTTTCCCAGTCACGGTTCTTTTTGATAGAGGAAGGAAACTTTCTCTCAGAAACATCCATATCCTTACTCCAAAGTACTTAATTCTTGAAGAAAGCCATGGAAACTATTAGATGAAAACTCTCTGACTTCTACTTCTTACTACAAAACTTAAAAGAAATTTATCCTGATTTACATGACGTTATAAGACTGCACGAAAGCCACTAGTCATATTGGAGTACCTAGAGAGGAAAGAAAGGGTCTTCAAATATCAGAATAAATATTTGTGGCATGATGAAACAGTAAAGATTTAATTATCTCTGGAGATGTCCCATATTATCACAGAACATCCTCCTAGAATGTTTCAATAATTAAGATACCAAGCTTGATTAGCTCAACAAAAAGATTCCCCTCCATATTGAAGTGCTCTATCAGAATAACAAAGGAGATTCAGCTAATGGATACATTCAGAAAGATGGCTTCAAGATTTAATAGCAAACTGAAAGGCTTGTTATTTTCGTTTAAGGTGAGGGTTTTCAATGCAAGGCAAGATCTTGGAAAAGGCTGTCAACATACCAACATTCTTACCATCAAACAGTTGAGACTTAGAAGACCTTAAATGATAAAGGGCTTTAACTTAAGTTTCACTATGGGACATTTTTACAAGTAAGTAACTCTGAATGGAACAATTATGAAAGAATTTCACTTAACTCACCCCAAACAGCCACAGAAGAATTTGAAAAATACACTACATAGAAACTAGATGGTAAATAACGAAGATCCAACATCTTAGAACTTTTCCAAAGCGAGCTTTGTGTGGCTGAAAACCTAAAATTGAATACCAGAGTTGCCAAAACAATGACTGTATTCCATTAGCTGAACTTTCTGAACACTTGTACAAGATGTTCATTTCTCCATAGCACTAAGGGGAGAATTTATCCTAATTTAATCCTGAAACTGCACAAACAGTAACAACTGAGATGTATTTACTACGTGTCCAGAAGCACATATTTGTATCCACACCCATCAGGGATGCATCTGCAGTTCTGCCATGTCTACACTGGAAGTTCCAGACATGCAGAAATATTACGAATCTAACATGAGAAAATTTTGGTTTTAGGAGCCCAAGAAAGTTTGTCAACTGAAAGAAAAGAATAATATAAACAGGAACAAGGCTGAGGTCTGGAGAAGATGGGTAAACAAAGATATACGCGTGGAACGAGCCACCTAGCTTGCATTACTACTAAGTGCAACTTCATGATTTCCAGAGCTATCGGCACATCTCTTTTACCCAAGTGGAGGCAAAACGCCCCCAACGTTCAGCCCCTGTACTTGGCAACCTGCCTTTTGCTTGGAAAAAGGAGAAACAGAGCAGGGTAAATATTGCCTCTTGTCATACTCCAAAGCAGACAACCATTTCCCCATGTGTTGCCAAACCTCTATTCAAGTCACATGCTCTAACTTTCAGCAATCAGTCAAGCCACCGCTGCTAGAGACAGCAAGTTTAGCTGCAGTTTTCAGTACTGCTTCCACTCCAATGAATGGAGACATTATTGCACGTATTAAGTGCATGTATCCACAGCAAAAGGGTACACTCTCCAGACCTCACTGAGCACCAATCAATTCTGAATTATAAAAGAAATTATGCTGCCACACAATACTACTTTATGATGAGTACAAAAGGTGCTTTGTTTGCATTTACACTTTACACTTAAAGCTCTTCATCAAAAAACTTATTCTTCCCAGTGCACCGCTACTGCAGAAGCTAGCTGCTCACAGCTATCAAGAACTGTGCCTTGGACATTATACAGGCAGTTTCAGAAGTCTTTCTGAGCATTGTTTGGACAGCTTTTTGATATATTTTTTTTTTTAGGTTCAAGTTCCCTCTATGTCCAAACCTATTTAAGTTTCTTTCTATTACAAATAACTGTCAGCTGCACAATGAGAACACTCCTGTCTTCTCTTTTTGCTACATCAACTTAAATCTCCCTTAAGCAGCAAGTCCTTTTCCAGGTCTTCAGTTTTATTTCTGAAATCCTTTCTCCCCCATCAGGCTCAGTGTAGATAACCTGCCTCTGTACTGAAGCAGTGCTACACAACTTCTACCTATCCAACCTTTAGTGGGTAGTAAACTAAGGCCTAAATATTTCTTCAAGATACTTGGCAACCAGCTCTGATATGGACTGAAGCCTTCCCAGCTGCCTTAAAAAAAAAAAAAAAAAATTTAATGAGAAGCATTACATTGGAATTATATCACTACCCAACCTTAAATTTGAAGCATCAGCTCAACTTGCTATTATCACAGCGTATTATGGATGGCATTTCAATGTTTAGTAGAATAAGCAAAATGCAGCTATATATATAGCTAGATTAAGAATTCTGGTATTTAGCTTCTCTTCAACTGAAAACAAACCAAATTCTAATGTTCTGCCATGTCAAAGAGATTGCATGGAAACCACTTCAAAAAGCAGATACATACAACCCATGCTTCTACACACAATTTTTCAACATCTCAAAAGAAATTTCCCACTCAAACTAAAGGAGAAGAAACATAATGCAAAGCGCCTGGGCAGAGACAGGCCATACATGAGGTAAAACCTCTTACAAATCCATCACGGCATAGCACCACAAAGGAGTGCAGTGACTGGGACACAGAATAACAGTGGCATAGAACTGCATAAAGCATACTGTAATGGCTGGAGACTTAGCAGAACACACAGACTACCTGCAGAGAAATATCCTCATCACCAAAGTCACACAACTTTATGTGCCTGGAGAAAACAAGCACATTTCCATCATGGAAGTGCAAATAATGGGAATGCAGTATTAACAATGAATGCCTTCCTACTTAATTTCCATATCGACCATTTAGTGATAGCCACGACATCAGCAGTTCTCAGCCATAAGATGTTCTGTGAAAGATTTAATCACTATACCAGAAATCAGCCAACAGCGCTTCTACAGAAAGTGAAAGATCCTTTAGGGCAGAGTCCACATAAAGACTATCACAAAATAAAAGATCCAAATAGAATAAAATACCTTCAAGAGTTGTTGGGGAGCCCCTTAAATATTTTTCAAGAAAAGTATTGCTTATTTCTAGCATTTTCAGAAAAAAAATTATATGATGGTACAGCAGGTAATTAAAAAAACCCTCCACCTCAAGGCAATGAACTTTGTTTTCACAGATGAAACACCTCCTCCTGAGGCATTCAGTATCACTCTTCAGTCGCACACTGCAAAGCAATCAACACAGGAAGAAGTCAAACTGGCACACAGTAAAATGCACATGGAACTTGAAAAACTTCATTCTTTTTCACGTCTTTTCGTATTCACATCTTCAGTATTTTACGTCTTTTCTGATTTCATCTAACATCAGGCAATTTATCACCTAGAATGTTTGGTGAAGCTGTCCCACTGCCTTCCCCAAACATACACTTTTGAAAGTGTTCCTAGTAAAATACCGTGAGCTGATGTTTTATGGCAGTAATATTGCTGGGCAGCAATGAAACCAGTTTACCATCTGTGTCCTACTACAAGAAATACTACTTTGATCATCTTTGTTTTCTTTGACAAATACTTGGCTATCTCTGTCTTGGAAGAAGCAGAGTTCAACAGCACTGACTCAACAACTGCTGGCTCAAAGAAAGGACCTTACCCAGAACTCCTTCCATCACTTTCAGTTACTGGAAGACAGTAATACGCTGTTACAGTCTCTTTTGCAAACAGAGGCAGATAGACAAATTACTGAAATTTTTTCTGTATCAGCAGATGTTCACTTGGACTGTTCTATTTGCAGTAACAGATTAGGCTTTTCAGATTACATTTTAAACTAGACAGACACAAGAGAAGAGCTTACCAGAAGTCTTGGCCAAGGTGTCCTGTGCTAGCAAGCTAACTGCCAGAGAGCAGGAAACCACCATTTCCTTGGATACTTCTCCTCAATGCAATGACATTCCCATTTTTCTGTGTATGTGTAAATACTGCTCTACTGCTATACATAATATCCTTCTTTGTAAGACTAAATGCTTGGAATCTGCATGTGTAGATAGGCTTCTAGAAAATGTATTGCTCAAGAATTAAAGCCTTAACTCCACAGCTTCAGGGTGAAACTCTGTCTTGTAACTAGACACGCTTAAATCCAAGAAGCCTGGATATGCCTAAAAGTTAAGCCACATTTCCACTGACCTCTGAGATTTACATATTCAAATTTATGTTGCTGCTTTTTAACTTATTAGTTTGAAACAGATGTTTGCTTACAGCTGTATAAGCACAATGACAAAAACTCTGTAATTAATCATCAGTAGACAAACTTAGTAAATTCTCCTTAATCAAAACTACAGGTTAATTACAATGCTGTACATTTCCTTAGGGTCCAACTTCTTCCACTGTCCTAAATCACCAGAATAGATATCTCTTTGATTTGTTACCCTCTCCACAAACACACACTGTTACAGCATCTTGGTGTGACCACACATCACACCCATCTGCGAGTCACACTCTGCATTTCACTTACTGATTCTCATATTGTATATACTGGTGTGAAGAAAAACACTGAGGGAATTAAAAAAAAAAAATCACTTTGGACTACTGAAGATAAAGTAACAAAGTTCAACACGGATGCTTTACTCTTCATAGTCTCACAAATCCCTAAAATGTGGTTGAGGAGGTTGAGGTTGTAGAACTCGGTGGTTATGTAGGACACCACTTGCCTCAAGGCATCGTCTACTTGCACATCTACACCAGAGAAGTCAGCCCAGTACTACTACATCATTTCTGTAACTGGAGATCAACAGGGTAACACTACCTATCCTATAGCTTCTAACTACCATACAGCTAGAAAAGGGGGGTTGATTTCTGAGTTACTGTGAATGTCTATCCTAACTTTCCCTTGGTGACCTTACACTCATTACTCCATCCAATCCCATTACACCTTCCCTCATGTTCTGTCAGACTTAGGTTTTCAGCTGCTTGCTCTGACATGCAATTCCTTTGTGTGTATGTGGGGAAAAAAAAAAAAAAAAAAAAAGAATATCAAGTGTTGATAATAGTTTTATAAACACAGTGCACAGGAACGCATTCTAACTTTTGTTCCAGTTCTGCAAAAAATTGTTTCCATTTATGATATTGGAAACCTTCTAGTTTAGGAAAAAAGTAAAGAGTGTAGTGCCAATTTTTTATTTATTTATTTTACTTTCAATACCTAAATTACATTTAAAAGATAAATTTCTACAAGGGCATCTAAATCATTTTTATGGCTCTAGGCATGAATGCTCGTATCCTTGGAAAAGTTCATTAAACAATTTAACCTTCATCAAAGACAAGAAGGTTTTCAAACTAAGAAACTTCATTTAAAACTTCTTGTTCACAAGCTATTCAGACAAAACTAAGAGGTTTTTTAAAATGCACAAAGTTTAAAGATTAGGGATTGAATTAGGATTGAATTACACTCCTTCAATCATGATAAAATTACATAGGACTTTAAATAAAGTAACCTTCTGTTATCCATACACTTTCTGTTACAATCACCTTCTCTCATAATTGTCTTCTTCCTGTAATCTTAAATGCTGCAGGAGTTTCAAACTTTACATTTGCTTGCTGCTGGGCTAGCATTCCATAGGAATCTTTACTGTTCATTGCTAACATTGATTTCTTCCTTAAGAGGTAGGGATTTGCAGTGTTTCATGTGTAAGGCTCTGCAACCTGTCAGAAAGCAGCAGATTTGCCACTTTAATGTCTCAAAAATGCTTAACATAGTTCCCAAGGACTTCTCAAGCACCTCAAGATTTCACAGTCAAAAATATCACATGCCTAACTTAAGGGCCCTTCAGCATCAACACGCTGCTAAAATCCTTCACAGCTATTATGATTTCAAACAACTAGAAGAACACTCAGTAACACAAAATAACAGCCATCACCTATGCTGACTACCAGTCTTTCTGATCTGGAAGAACAGAATGGCATGCAAATTATGTTCATAAACCAACCACCACCACCACCACAAAAAGCAATTTATATATATTTTATATATATATAAATATATATATATATTTATATATATATACATACATTCAATAATAAGGTGCATAATGTAAATTGAAAAACTGAAGAGGACAAGTGGGCTACTACAAACGGTGTGAGAGCAGGCAGCAAAGGCACAGGCAGTGGCCTGTTCTGTGGTGGGCCACGTAAATGTTAGTTACACAGCCACTGCTCGGTCACAGGGATCCCAGAGACACGAGCTGGCACTCACAGGTCCCAGAGGTGATATCCTACAAAGTTCAGAGATAGTTAATCTCTTTTCTGCATTTTTTTTTTAAATTATAATTAATATATTAATTCACTGGCACAAAGCAATACAGAGCCTTCCAAACACCTACCACCAAAGCAAGGGAGAGAAATGAAACAGTTGAAGAGTGTTGAAATGTTAGTTCTCCTACATGACTGTACAACTGTATCCATATGGCTTTTATTTGTCAACACTACCCGAGAAAAATCAAGACTCAGTGGAAAAGCTAATTCACACGATACGATACATTCAGCAGCAAACCCTGAATCACAGATGCACTACGTCACTCCTCCCCAAGGACTTCTTTCATTGATAACTTTAGTCTTCCATTTGGAATAAATGGACTGAAATACACACACAAGTAGACTTGCAGGTGACAGGCAACATTTAAGACACAAAGTCAAAAGAGACAGACCCCCAAAAACTCAAAAGTGACAACAGAATTAATTCAACCACCCACATCTGCATCTAGTTGTTGCACCTAACAGAAGCACGGGTAGGAGGAATCAGTTGTAAATGTTCTAACGTGTCTGGTTGGTTAGAACAACCAAGAACTTGGAAAATGTTTTGTTTAATTCTGTTAAGTAGAGCGAAGTGACCTATTTTTTCCTGATACAAATTTAACAGGCCAGTTACTCTACAGATTATCCGTACGGACAAAAACTACTTACCCAGAGGACATCTGAAAAGGCATTTCAGACAAAAGAAGCCCTAGTGTCAAATATTTTAGTCATTAAAACATAGAACAGCTGCATGCTCTCAGTGAGGTAGTGTCTACAGCAAGAACCCAAGTTTCAAAATGGGTATGTCAATGCACTTCATTTTTGACAATTATCATTTACAAAGACTGTATAAAAATAAATCATAGTACCAACAAGAGCAGCATTAATGTCTGTGAGAATAATCTTCTGAATAGCTGCAAATACCTAAACCTAAATCCCTTATACATTATATCTATCTGGCACAGTTTTCTCCCTCCCTCAGAAGCTTCACTACTGAAACAAAAAAGTTACTTTTCCAGTTGCTAGGACAGGGGAAGATGATTGTCACCTCTGAAAATACATTTTTGTACAGATTTCTCAGCAGTTTTAACAGTTCCACACTTAATGAAGAAATGGCTCTGAGTACAACTATAAAAGACGCAGTGTATCATGTCTCCACACCACAAGAGTCAGCACAGCCTTAAAATTACTGCCTAATGAGGTAGTAGAAGTCTGCAAGCTACCCTTGTAGCTAAATACAGCTAATACCCAAATACAACTCCAATACCTTTTTGTACCTTTGTTGTTAGACATGCACCTGTCTCTCTGCTGACGTAGTGGAGTGCAGAAAGCCATTCATTTCACATTCTGGTACAAAGGCTCTTTTCTCAGCGCAACTTCAGCTGATTCAAAAGAGGACAGATGAAAGAGCAGAGCAGGCAGGTCACTAACTGTTCCAAGGCCCTGTTTTGAATGTGTCAGATAACCTCCTGAGGTGTGGTTAGGTTCCAAATACAGACAAGGGCTGGCTGTAAGATCCTACACACACTTGGACAACTGAGAACACGTGATCAGCAGCTTGTTGCATGCAACGCAGACATTCTGAAAACAGTGGATAAATACAGACTGCGAAAGCAAGGTGTCAGTACTTAGAAGTAACAGTACGACCCCAGGATTATCATAAGCTCTGAACTTATGAGCAGAGCACTGAAGAGAACAAACTGCATCACATCTACTTCCCTGAGTTTTAAGGCAACAATGGCACAGGAATTTTACCAATACTTTCCATGGAGCACCTTCTCTACCAAAACACAGTTGTACAATAGGTGCATCAGAGTTGCTCAAAACCCACTGCCAGACTATAATTAACCAGAATCAGCCGTGGATGCAGCACAGGAAGAACTTCAAGAGCAGTACCAATGTAAAACAACTTAGTAACACTGAACTTGTTTGCAATACAGCATCCTCAAAGCACAATGAATGAACAGCTACTGGAGTCCTGTCCAACACTAACAGAACAGAGCCTGGAGGCAAAAAGAAATCCTATTTGCAATGTTGACTTTCAAAGTGGTTCCACATACTCTCTAAAATCTAAAAAAGGATAAATCTGTGCTAGCACTCTACAAACACCCCAGGTCTGGGCCAAAAAAATGCCTGAAGGCAAGAAGTTAAACACACCAACTTAACGCTATTTTAAGAGAGTGATATATCTTTCTCACATCAAACTTTCATGACGCCTTTTACAAGAGAACTAAGAGTTTGTTTGCATTAGTCTTCTCTCTCTCTCTCTCAAAAAAAATCCTACCTAAGTAAGTTAGCAAGCATTATAAGAAACAAAGCTCTGACCATGGCTTCTATTCCAAAACTTTTCTGTATTTTCCTTTCATACAGAAAACCTTAAAGACAGCTACAGAATATCTGTTAACACTTCTTGGGTCTTCACCAGCTAAAATCTTAGACACTGTTTCAAAAGTCAGACTTTGATCTTGCTACTCAGCTACATTCTGAGCTTTTAGGAACTAGGGCAGATGATTTTTAGGGAGTGCAGGCAAGGCAGAACATAAAGAATAAGGATGGATTAATCCCCACAGATACACATTAAACTGTGGTTGAGAAGCTACAGGCAACTACAGCACCATGCTGGAATGCTAAACAGGGATATACAAAAAAAAAAAAAAAAAAGGTAGTTTTCATTATATTTCAGAATGCACTCCTATTAGTTGACTATTCTTAGTAAGATATCTCATTTTACTTTGCTGCATTGAGGAACACCAGGAAGAAAAGACACTCCATCAGATGTTTAAAGACAGGGCAACAGCCCACTTTTCCAGGAATACACAGACTTCTGAATAATGCCCAAGAACTGTGTAACAGGATACTCTCCTTCAATAGCACAAAGTTCCATTCTTTTTGTGAGCAAAATGCAGTACCACCCACTAAACCTCTGACTCTACATCTGGTTTATCTTGTTCCCTCACAATGCCATACTTCCTGTCTGTATCTACAAAACACCAGCTAACACCCACTTTGCATCTCAAGCCCATAAACACTTTCCACCACTGCCCTTCTCCAGACTCTGAAGTTTGGAAGATACATTCAAACTGCATAAACAAAAGCACCTCAGTGTCCAATGGTTCTGATTTTAAGCTTTCATCTAAATGCAAAATTGTCAAACATAAGTGGCAAATATTCTGATGGAATCAAGAAACACAAATAAAGATGTATTTACTTCAGAGCTGTTTTCCAACGACCTAATTAACTCAGTGAATTCTAATACAAAGCAGGAAAACGGGGCTAAACAAGTTCCAGCCCAAGGACAGGATGCAACAACTCATCCATCTCTATGCCTTTTCACCACTGAACGGTCCAAAACCTTTTTCAACTTTGGGTGCATGTGCCCAGAATAGATGAATGCTTCATTTAAATACAGGAAGCATTTGTCATTGTAAGTGCAAGTCTTGACCAGGAGTTTAAAGAAGAAAACCAACACAAAAGTCAGTCTTTAAAGTGGTTCACATCTTTTATGTTCAGTCGAGGACTGAAAATACTTCGAGTTAAACTAAATGCCTAAATATTCAGAGTGTAATATTTTAGCTTTAGCACTTATGTCTAAGACTATAGTCTACTGTAAGACTATTAAAATGATGATCTTCAAGCTCACAATTCTATTCCTTCCTATACAGCATTAACATTTTGAAAAGCCTAATCTAAGTTCAAGCTTCCACAAAGCAGTTACTCAATTTCAAAGCTCTGGCACAATACCATCTCTCTTTAGTATTAGATTACAATTCCTTCATTCTAGCAGAAAACTAACGTAAGACAGAGATAAATGGGCAGGCAAGCAACCATAGCAAACAAGAAAGTTAGCTTGCGCATTGTATATCCCACAGAATACATTAAAAGCACACACAAGCAACTGTAACAAGATAACACGAACATAGTATCAACATTCTTCCACCTTTATAGAGTACCCATAACTTTACAAAAATATTTAACAGCCAACTTCAAGAGCTTCATCTAGCAACATCACCTGTTTCATAATTGCACATCATTATTACACCAGGAATAAAGAATTCTCAAGTGTCAGAACCACAGACAGCATTTTCCTCATAGATATGGAAATCTAACGATTAACAGCTCAAATAAATATCATCTATTTACAATCTACCGTAGAAATAGTATTAATATGTCTTCAGGAACAGTTTTTGATTACAAGCTGAGCAGATACAGCAAAGCACCTTAAATTCCTTCCTTCCTTCTTCCTAGTAACATTAAATATAAAATAAACATTAAAAATGTGTTACTTCTTGGAAAAGATGAGACAATAAATGAAAAAACCTACTTATAGTACTGCAAATTTGAAATTGTTCAAGGAATTGATAAAGGCAATTTTAATTTCACACACATGAATAATCTGTAACACACACCAAAAAAATAACAGAAGACACATTCAAAATTTATAAGTGCTTAATACCTCAAGCACTGGAAGGAAGCTGGGGTGTTTCTTCACAACATTTCCAACTTTCTAAAGGGAGGGGTTATACTTCTCAAGCATAAGCCACCACTTATCTTAGGAATAAAACCGTAACTGTAACTTCATTTCAACTGATAGAATCTAGTATTTCTTCTATGCAATCCATGAGGTGTATCATTTCTGCTCTTCCAGAGAAATGAAGACGAATTATATTACTCCTCTGCCTAGCTACATGATTTATTTCAACTAAGTAATAATGTAGGATATACCAGACAATGACTTTCCAAGGCATTTGTTAAGATGATTCATCTGGCTTAAAAAAAAAAAAAAAGCCACATCCTTTGCAATGAAGGCTGACCGTAAAATAGGTCAATGTGCAATGAAGCATACTTCTCGCTCCTGCTTGCCAAAAAACCCCAAATAATAATTCATGGCAAAAATACCCCAAGGATACCCAAAAGAAAGACAGAAATTCTTACCTTAACAGGGAAGCTGCACTTGCCAGTACGAACGCCTTCTTCATCGGTCTGCCACTGATGAGGCCTACTGGCCTCCGGCACATAGACATCTTTCTTTCTCCTAAAGCTCTGCCGTAATTTATTCATTTCTCAGATGTTGATGTCCTAGAAGAAGAAGAGAATTATTGCAAAAGAGCACCAAACACATTTAGCTGCTTCCAGTTAACCAGCATCACCACAAACATCTACGCGAAACTTCTGAGCTTCTGCAATATGAAGGACCCTGTGTAAAGGAAATGCTTCGGACAAAGGTTGAGAAAGGGGGTAAATATTCACTTCAAAGCAGAAGACAAATCCACATTACTTAACATCTTTCCACAGCAACTGAAGCATCAGATCCAGAAGTAACTGTTACTCTGAGCATAAAATTACCTAAAATAGCCGACAGAGAAGTTCTGAAGAGTGATGGACTCGAAATCCTGCCTCCTTGAATTTATATACCTAAAGCAGCCACGCAGGGAATGAGTAGCATACGTTTCTAAGGCACCCATACAAGACAAGGATTTGTAGCCTTAAAACGTCCCCTGCAACTGACTGCTTGTACTGTTCTGTAAGTATGAATGATAGGCTCACTGAGGAAGATGATGCCAGCTTTTATGCAGTAACCAAGCTATCACTTCTGTTCAGAAGGGAACTGGAATTCACTGCTCTTAGACTACAAAAGACTCTGTGCCAGTTTCTACCAGGAGTGGATCGCTCAGCAATCAAGGTACAGAGCTGGGAGCACCAATACCTCTGCCTACAAGCACCATGTGTATGTGCTAAGGAAGCCACCAACTCGAGAAACAACAACCCAGAAGTGTAACAGCGACAAGTAGGGAGCGGCAGATTGGAGGCCAGGTCTTGAGGGGCATGTTCTATGCCCAGCTTAGTCTACTGGTGGAAGTTCTCATTAAAAAAAGATATACATTTGAGGAAAGCATTGAAAATCTCAAAACAGTTACCTCTTCCAAAGGAGGAAGGTAGTTCTATAGTTACACTCCCAAAGGCGCTCTAAAGATTCTAAAGATGCTTTTTTATACACTTCTACATCAGTTCTTGTATACTCAACTAAACTTTATAGACATGCTCACTTACTACATTGAAACTACAATTAGCAAAGAAGCTATCCAAGTAACAGCTAATAATAACTAATAAAAAGACTCAATATTCAACTTCAAAAATAAAACAATATGGCATACAATGTGGAAAATAAAGAAAATATGCCAAGAAGCTTTTTGAGATATTTCTCTTCTTTCCTGGAGAAAAAACTTCCTTACACCACATCTCATTTTGGTACAACAAAGATGCTGCAGAATGCAAGGCAGCAAAAGCTAATTTGATTATATATGCTCATTTCCTATTACATTAACTAAGCTGCAGAATACAGAAGTTTATGGGTGACAATGGATAGACTTGGAACAAAAGCAGCCTTAAAATCACTCTGAACACTAATTTTAAACCCTAAAAAGAACTGCAACACTTTCCAGTTAAAACTGCTTGATACAGGTGAGAAAAATCTGCATTCATGTTCACAGTATCTGATATTTAAGAAGCTTAAACTCAAGATGAAACAACTTCAAAACTGAACACGAGCCAGAAATGAAAACCATTTTAGAAAACCAACGCCTGCTGATCAGCTCAATTAAAGGCAGTCAGTTGTTTTCACAACTCATTAAGCACTTAACTATTTTGAATAACAAAACGATAGGGGCATGGGTAAAGAACAGCGCTGCATCATTAAAATCAGGACATTTAAGTTGGCAAAATTTATATCAGAAGTTATGATTAAGCTTATGTTCAAGAGTTCAGTGATCAATGCAATGCTGCCTGGACCTGCTGCGTTGTGGGACATTGTCCAGCACATGGAATAATTCACCACATATTTCTACATCAGTAAAAAGGAAGGCAAACTTCAATTTTTGCAGCAAAGTGTGTTCAGAGCTGCTTCTTCCACGCAGCCCATGAGACTGGGATACTATCATCCACTTATTTCTACCAGGAACCTCCCTCCACAGAGAAGCCTGAGAATAAGAGCTCCTGAACCATATATACTTCCTAAGATAAGCTGAAGTGGCATTTTGCCCAAAGTACTTCCTTCTTACTAAAAAACCAAACCCATTTTCCTGCTTGTTCTAATTTTGCAGCCACGCTGGCAACAAGCACTTTAAAAATAGCTTTCCTATTTAATAGAAGTGCTGACAAATGGCAAGATTAACTTCTGGTCAGGTGACCAGCTAGCTTTCTCCAGCCACCACACTCCTATTTCCTGAGATCTCAGGATGTTATGAGTGGTTTGTGAAATACTTTGCCCCAAAACCAATTCCCAATACAGCTGGCTCTGTCACTTGATGCAAAAGCATTAAGTCATACAATTCACACAGGATGCACATTTGAGGATTCAGGAGAGAGGCACATGAATTGTCACGCTCGGATGCTGAAATCCTCACTAAATATATATGGAGCTCAAAATCATTGCCCAGGATTTGCAGAAAACACCCAAATGAGTATTGTCTACTTCAGTTCTCTGCACTGCACTCCATGTTTTCAGAGAAATACGGCACGTCTGTGGGTACAATGACAGATGACAACAGAAGCTGCAATAAGCTAGCGGGGTATTTTCTACTGAAGTGACAGCACTACTGACACTAAGTAGTATAGTACTCAGTCTCTGGATTACAAAGGCAGGAAAAAGCTAGTGACAGAATTTGCAGGTTCAGAAATTAATCTGTGTCCTATTATTAAAAATATTTTAAAAATCCACAAGATAAAATTCACAAAAGTACTATTTTAAAAAACCACTTATTTCCTTTCCACGTGTATAACCCAACATCCAGTTGGGTCAAGAGAAAGGACAGCGGATAAACAGAAACCAAAGACAAACCTGGCCAAAAAACAAGATAAGAAACTCGAAATCTATTTAAAATAAAAGTAGTGCCTTATAGGAGTCTAATAAATCAAGGCTGAAGACAATGAAGTTCTGGACAGATGAAGACAGAGACCCACTTTGGGTTTGAAGGCTGCCCTTACCAGAGGACACACTGTAGGCTGTCCAGCACTTGAATGGGCACAACCCTTACAAAAACAACTTCCACCACTTATGCTATTGAAGAGATTATAAAGTGAGGCTAAACATTAGACCAATTCCCTAAGCACCATACAAGTATCCATACAGGCTTGGAAAAAAAAAAAATATATATATATATATATATATTCACGCCCCAAGTTTCACATTTGCTGACCATTATTTCTAATTCAAATTGACACATACTTAACATTCTGAAAACACAGCTAAGAACCTATTTTTCTGTAGTAATAACAATCTGAGGAGAGCTTTGGCAGTGCTGTTCTTTCCACCAGCACCTGCAAAGGTCTAATTCCAACCCAACTCAGTTCACTGACAACTAAGGCAGCACAGAGATGGAAACACTGAGGAAAGTACGCATCGGATGAAGCATTCTTGGCTTCATGGCCTCGAGCACCACGAGGTAATGGCTACAGAACAAATCACTGCACGACAGACATGCAGATTTATTCATGCCTTATTAGCTACTCCACTTTACCAATGTCTTTACTTTTATCCTCCAAGAAATGCAAGCCAGTAATTTACCCTTCAGTGCAATATGAGTACACTTGCACAGTAACTGAAGCTGGATCATGTGCAAGTTGCCAATGATGCAAATTGGAGCTTGGCTTACCGTGTGCAAGCTAACTCATGGGGCCATGCCTTCAGATAAGCACTTCATTTACATTCTGCATAAATGTTTCCCTGAGAGCAGTTGCTGCTACAAGCTAATTCAAAGTACAGCATCCGCAGGCAAAACAACAATTCAGAACTGGTACCTGAGCTGCATTCACAAGATTAAATGGTTAGATTTCAGGCTAGTGGCACTACCTAGTAAGATTTCCACACTTGAAGCAACCACTCGCAGTTTCAACACTGAGGAAAACAAAACCAATAGAAATCCATTTAACATCCTTAGCTCCAGCCTTAATAAAGATTATTTAATCTGCACTTGTTAGATTGTGACTTTTGTTTGTGGTGGAAGGGGATAAAAAACTGATTTTAAGCAATTCCTCAGTTGAGCCAGGTGTGTTTGAAACGAGGCGGTTTGCGATCACTTACTGTGCTCTCTGAGAATGAAGTACTGTTCCCTATTTATCAAATTAAAAAAAAAAAGTCACAGGTGAAATAAGGGCAAAGCACTCCTGACAGCCTGCAACAAACGAAGCAGCCAAGGTTTGGGAGACAGCACCAGCCCTGCAGTCCTCCTGCAAGCACAAAGCATGACAAGCAGGCTGCATCTGCACATTTATAGAATTCCTGGATGCATACATTCCGAATAACAGAAATTTGGGCTTAGGAGCAACGCATTTAGGTATCACCCTAACATTAAAAATAACTCATACAGCTTCCTTATAAAATGAGCTCAATAAATGCGTTATGATCAGACTATTAAGAAAAATGCCACGCAGCTGAGGAAGGAGCAGCTGCACAACTATCAGCCCCATGGGCTTTTTCCCAGTGAAACACATCTACTATCGCTTATACAAAGGAACAAACAGAACTCCAAATCCAGATCAACAGGTTCACCATCTTTAATATGTTTTTTTGTCTTCATATCTAAGTTTGTGAATAAGAATGTTCCAGATTTACTTCACATTTTAGACCTAAGATAAGATGTACATTACCTTGATAACATAAAAGAAAATATGCTTGCTCAACTTATTTATTAGAGCAACACATCAGAAACACTCCTCAACAGGGCTGTGAACACTGAGCTCCTCAGAAAACAGTGGTTTTGTGCTTTCATGCAAGCGCATCCTAGTCACACCTGTCCTAAAACTCATATCTAACAGCTACCTTTTAGCAATCTGAAATCATGAACTTTATTATGAAATTAGTAGGAGTCCACCCACACCACGAAGTACAAATAGCCCCAACTTCCACATTTCAGAATAATATTCTGCACTGCTTTTTCTTGCAAAGTTCAGTAAGTTGTTGATATTTTAACTTCATTGGAAACCTTGGTTAGAACCAGGAAGTGATGACATCAATGAGGAAATGTGCTTATTTCAAGTCTTGTGACAAGACTTAGTTTTGGCAGGCATATCTGTCTGTAGGAGTGCAAATACAGTAATATAAAAAGATCTATTCTGCTTTCCAATGCACAGTCAAGATGATTGCATAAGAATGTTTCAGTTATAAGAGGCGAGGTAGACAAGTAAACATACTGCAGCCAAGGTAAATAGCGTGTTCCTGACTACTATAAAGCTGCAAGAATGAACTTTTATTCCTCTGAAAAATCCTTAGTAAGCATTGATGCTAAACAAACGTTCCCTCCTCTCCCACTTGCACCACATAAAAACGCGTAATGCCCTATCTCTGCAAACCCTACCATAAAGGTTAGCCAAAACTTACTGCAGCAGCTTCACTGCAATTATTCACCAGCATGAGAATACAGAGTACCTTTATCTTCTAAGGAAGAAAAGGTCATTCCACGTGTCAAGTTTTGAATACAGAACGTTGAGCCTTTTTGTAAGTTTAGGTCCCATAAAATCTAATTAAATCCAGCAGTCACACTAAAGCAAATGAAAGCATGAACCATATGAGCATTCTCAGTAAAACGTTAACAGTCCAGTTTACGCAATCCAGTATGACTAAACCACATTATTCACCACATGGCTTTCCAACACATTTACCCTTTCATTACCCAATTAAGATCAAATAATGTAATACAAGTAAGCATCCTAAGATACAAAAATACACAAAGATGAAATATGAGCCCATAATAAATACATTTCATTATTGCTATTAATTAGAGCTTGAGTTTGGGATATTTTCCTTACTGCAGAAAAATAAAAGTGTTTGGTAATGTAAAAAAACCCACAAAAATAAGCATATCAGCTACTTAGACAAGTCCAAAGGGATCTGGGCTATAATCATAACATCTATTTATCTAATGGTGTTCTTAGAAACTCTGATGTTCTGACATCATGTAAGTTGAGGTACTGTCTATCTGCTGAAAGCTGACATTTGTCCTCAGTGTGCAGAAGTTGGCACCTTTAAAACAGTCAACCTGATCACTTTGGAAACAACTGTTTCCAAAGATGCAAGAATCTATCTATAAAGATGCAAGTATCTATCAGACTGTGCTCTCACACCTGAGCTTAGGTAACCCATCATGTGAACACTCTACAGCTGCTTCTCAACACTCTTTTTTCCTTCTCCATCACAGCTGAGGGTGAATAAAAGAGAAAATGTGAAAACAACATGGTCTTACTGGCAAAAAGCAGAGTTAAAAATTGTACACAACTTAGGAAATACCAGGAAATGAAATCACGAATTTTACTCCAACACACTATTAACAATTGGTGGCTAAAACATCCAGCTACTGCACATCCTGACCTAAAGCTCAGAATTAATATTTTAAGATCATACACCAGTCTGTTCAAACAGCTATCTGCATGCTGCAGCAACAGAATGTGGAGTTCAGTGCTCCACAACAGTATGCAACAGAAGTACCAGCACAGCAGCCCCACTTTTCCAGACTCTTAGAAGTTGAACTGACAGAGAAATTCAAGTTTGATCACTGTAAAACCGAAGGTATTCCTAAGATGCCATGTTCCTTTTATCAGCCAAACAAACCACTTGCCTCTCCTTGTGCAAAATCTAACTAATACAAGAAAAACAATCCTCATTTTCTCCAGTAATGACTACTCTAAAGCAAATGTCCTAATTCAGACTCTGCAGCCAATGCAAGCTCTGACTACAGCTCCATACAATTTGCTTCTAGGTTTTGGTGCAGAGGTACAAGGCAGCAATCCTTTTGTTACAGGTGATCACGTTGCAAAAGACTGTCAACCAACAGCAAAAAGCACATCTCAACATGCTACACAAAGCTAATCGAATTATACCACCTAAAACAAGTGAAAATAAGCACAAGTTTTCTAAAACACCAGCTGTGCATTGTGGAAAGCAGTTCAGGCAATTCTGCTCTGCAGCTCATCTGGATGCATGTGACGAATGCTAACTAACCAAGCCATTTCTCTTCCAAGTGAATCATTTACATTTAGGGTAGCTAATTCTTGGATTTCAAAACAGTTTTGGAAAACAAAAAAACAAAAAAAAAAAAACAAAAAAAACCATTCCAGGTTTAAAAACCATCTTTCCAAGTACATGTCAAACTCAGAAAATATACTAGATTTTTCTTTTTTGTTGTTCGGTTTTGGGTTTGTTTTTTTGGGTTTTGTTTTGCTTTGTTTTTGTTTGTTTGTTTTTAAGAAAAAGAACTTAAAGGTCTGAAACAATGGGACGAGATTTCTTTTAATCGTGCAAGTCCAGGACCCAAAGTCTGAAATTGTCAGCACCAACAAATATAAACGCATTTTCTCTACCGAAAGAAAATATTAAATTACAGTAAGCCTACTTGGTCGGTTAATCGGTCACATAAATCTCAGGTTTTTACACTGGAGTTACTTCAGTAGTACCAGTATTTCACAACCATGCAAACAATGTTTGAACAGACAAAGTTGTAACCAGTATGGCAAACATCTCCTACTTATAAGTCGGAAAGGTCAAATAACAAATTATACTTCTGCACTACTTGCCTGATCCTTGCCTACTTACTGTTAGGTCAGCAGGACAGGAAGGCACATTCTTTTGGTTCTGGATGTAAAGTGACAGCAGAAATTGGGAAGAAAAAAAAACCCAAAAACACAACACTAAATCAGATTACTAGTAAAGGCTATTTAATCAAGGTAAAAATAGGTATACCCATACTGAGGCCTTATGTTCCACAGAATGGATGTGCTCAACATGAAAGTGAAAGCCACAGCATTTAGGAGAACTGATCCAGCAATAGTGCTCTGCACTGCCTGAAGTCCAGTCCATCAGTCTGCACAGCCCACATTCTGAATGTATTTGGAACAGTAAGCTACACATTTTTACTGACTTTGAGACATCTATAGAGGGAATGAATCACAGTGTTGACAAGTCTGTCAGCAAGAATGGCATGTATAGAAAGCTAGGTAAATCAAACCAGGTAAATCTAAAAGGATAGCAGCATGCTGGAAAGGACAAGAACAGGAAGCCAAACAGCTATGAACTGTGATTTTTGTTTTATTTGTGTCTGCTCTCAAAAGCAAATAGTTACGTGACTTTTCGGCTGACGCAAAATGTTCTGGAGTAGATAAATTTAAACTGATTGTAGAGATGACAAGAGAATCTCATAACAAGGAACAACCATGATAAGAAAGGCAGTGTAAAGCACATGAAAAAAAAAGAGAACACCACTTAACTGTAAATAACAGTAAATACGAATTCAGCAGTAACTTTTGTTTACAGAAGATAGTGAGGCACATGTTTAGTCCTCCAAAAATAGATCATGTCACTGTCAAATAAGTGGACGGTATCACAGGCCATTATAGCAGGAATAGAATAAAACCAGAAAGGTGCCACCACAAAAATAAAACGGGCTACACTCATCTTTAATACTGCATAGATCTTGTAGTTATTTCATCCTTCCTGAAATCAAACAAAAAAGTTCAAAAGGGTAACAACAATTAAAAGTACATGGCTGGACAAGGAGATGTTAGGTACAAAGGTCTTTCCCGTTCATTTTCTGGCACTGCCCTTTCTGTAACTCTCCCCACAAGCAAGCTGCTTTCCTGAGGTAATAATGCTTTTTCCACTTCTTACTTTCTAGAAATTGGAGACAAATTCTACAGCAGTCCAGATTTCAAAATAAAAGAGGAATACTTTTATGATATGCAATTAACTTGCACTGTTCCCTGCCCCGAGATGTTTTAAAAACAAAAACCATACATTTTAAAAGAATAATTGTTTGAACAGAATTTCCAAAGGCTATAAGCAGTGACATCCGAAATGCTCATTCAGGAAAGTACCCAGTCTACGCGCCAGGAAGGCTTATTTCACCTCTGCCTTACCCTTAACCCTCCCTGGGAACACTCCCTGTGTATTCTCTCTAAGAACACCAAACACTGAGCCACCGAGCCCATGTTCCAAACCAGCCCAGTTCACGAGCCCATGTCCATTTACCACAAACTCAGCTAGCCACTCCTGTGCTCCACCTTTCACAGCATCATACCAGAGTTGTTGGTATTTGGCCACAGCAAGACCACCAGGGGCAGGCTCACTGCATGCAGTAAGAAATTCTCTTTCCCAAGCCCACAGAAGCAGAAGTGTCCACAGCTACAGAATCACAGAATGGCCAGGTTTGGAAGGGACCTCATGAATCTCCAACCCCCCTGCCACATGCAAGGCCACCAACCTCCCCATTTAATACTAGACCAGGCTGCCCAGGGCCCCATCCAGTCTGGCCTTGAACACCTCCAGGGACGGGGCATCCACAACCTCTCTGGGCAGCCTGTGCCAGCACCTCACCACTCTCTCTGTAAAGAACTTCCCCCTGACATCCAACCTAAATCTCCCCTCCCTCAACTTAAAACCATTTCCCCTTGTCCTGCAGTTATCAAAAAAATATCAGCTTTCAAAGAATTGATTCCCCTCCTGTCTGTAAAACATTTAAACAAAAACAAGCACAGGAATTTGTGTACTAGATAGCTCACTGAATTTGAATTAGTATGGCAGCAAACCATGTGTGCACTAGTCAGTCTCAATTAGAAAATCTTAAGTTTGCTTAAACTACCATGAAGTAAGTATGAGGAAAACTGAGCTATAAGAATGTTCACAAGACAACAGAGGCCTCCATTTTAATCCTGTCACTGCAGCAGGCAGAAGCATTCAAACCCATCACCGCTTGACAGTTCTTGTACAGCAATTCAAGTCACTTTTCTTGCTCCCATCCTCCAGCAGTTGAGTAAATGTAACTAAGATCCTTTCATCTCTCCATTTTCTTCAGCTTGTTCACACTAAATCAGCCATGCTTTTGTCTGCAGCCAATGCAACAAGAAGATTAACTGTTACCAAAGGCGTTTTTAATATTAATTTAAAACTCAAAGTAAAATTGTGAAGGTCATTGTTAAGCTTTTGCGGAAAATGGTGGCTTTGATAATGAAAATGACCGCAGAGAAATGATACAGTCACTGAATCTGGCAGTCAGAACTTTTGGTCACCCCTTATTAAGGCTCCTAAGAACAAATTTTTCTTCACCAGAAATGCAGTTCTTATTTATTATGTTAGGAATTCGTGTCAACATATGTACACCTGTCCACTGCAAGTCTGAGTTGTTTCATAACTGTTTTCTCATAATAGCTCTCTTTGCAAAACATCGTCTGGAACTAATAGCATTATTTCTCAAATCTGTTTGCTTTACACAAATGTAATCAAATCAGAAGCTAGCTTAATTAAATCAGATATGAACTAAATCCATGTTCTTTTAAGCACACAGGATGCAGTGTTTTCTGAATTCTTCCCCTGGTATTAATGACAGAACCAGTGAAATCACAACAGTTAAGTGTGCTTAAAAATATTCTGCATCCTCTCCAGATTCTAATACAACCCATATGCTCCTTTGCCAAGAACTCACAAGCTATGTGAGAAACCTGTCACCATAGTCCCTTTTCCAACATTCTAATCAGGATTCTTCAACAATACCAGCTTTTCAGTACCATTTTGTCCATACACAATTTGTATTCCTTATGATTACACAGCACATAAAACTTCATTTCATGCCTCATGTTTCTCACATCTGCCTACTGTGAGAACTGTAAGAAGATCTAAGCACAATTTCAATGGCTTGCTTACACAGTGATTTTGGAAAATCAGATGTAACACCAGAACTGAGGAAAGATGGTGTACTTCAAAGGATTTCTCTTCAAAAAAAATCTGGTTTATATAATTTGTGACAAAAACAATTCCTCAACCCCAACTACCAGCGAATCAAAGTTACTAGAATATACCCTTCAACTGTAGCAAAAATATGCTGACTGCGTGACTTACGTTTTTTTCTCAGGTCCACAGTAGCACTTCTCTAAAAACTCCTCTTGCAGAGTTCTTCACTTGGAGCTATAACCTTGACTCCATGGATACAGGAAGAGATATGAACCTATGGGCTGAGAAAAAAAAAAAAAAAAACCATAAACGATCAAGTCAGGCTCAATATGGGCTAAAAATGCTAATGGGGCAAACAAGGAGTAAGGTGTTAGCCAGAAGGTATTAATGGATAGAAAGACTGCATTTAAGGGTTGTTTTGGTTTTGTTTTTGTTTTTAATAATATATTAAAAAACCCTCCATATTAAGGCTTTCAGATTGGCTTTTATAAACAGATGCATTCCCTCCCTATTTCTAGCTGTTCACAGCCTTTTGCTGGAGAAGATACTAACATTTGTGCTTATAGATGTCTAGGACAGAAATTTAACTGAAATTACTACCAAAATCTCACCATCACTACTGACTGGACTACTGATAGCACACTCAGACATTTCTGTTCACAGAAGTTAACAGTTTCACTACAGTCACTAACATCAGTATCACATTATTGCTAATATGCACTGATACAGTGATCTGTAACTAAATCATCACTGAAAATCATAAAGACAGCTTGAGACATCGTTAAATCCAGGGGTACAGATCCAAGCAGTTATTTAGAGCTCTTTTAGTCTCAGTGGAGAAAAACAGTTCAAAGTCATAAATACATACTTTAAGCATACTTAAAAATGAAAATATTTTCATCTAAGTAGACAAACGTTACCAGATAATTTCCAATTTTCATGCACATTAGTAATTATAAAATTCTTCTGCAATAGTGAAATGGGTTTGTTAGGTGTGGGGTTTTTTTTTTTTGGTGTTTTTTTTTTTTTTTTTTGTGTGTGTTTTTTTTTTTTAATATTAACCATGAAATAGGAGCAACGTGAGTACCTAACAATTTAGTCAAAATACTTGTTCTTCCCAGCATCACAAGAGCTTAATTCCAGCCTGCAGACCACACTGAAACCAGTTAGTCCACTACGACAACCTCTAGCAGAGAAAAGGGGAGAATAAAATCCCCTTTCATTACTTAAGACAACTGCTTCAAAGTAATAAATCTGCCTTGCTTACCAAGTGCACTGCAACAGCATGCATCAGCATTTCAACTTCCACTCAGAATTAAATCTGGGGTAAATTAGCATAGAAATCAAGTCTTCGGCTTAGTCTGAAAGCGTAAGGGATTCAGCCCTGCTGCACTACCTTCCTGATCACAAGACTCTGGAAATTTCAGCTTCTTTCTGTTACCTTTATGTTCCCCCTATTAAATCCACTTCTTAACATCCAAGCTTTATTATCTCCCAACATCAGCACAGACTTTGTGCTACAACACAGACAATTACTACAAACAAACATGTACTAAAAGCCAGAGCAAGTCTTTGCATGTTTGTTTTTCTCGCATGTTGTTCTTGCATTCAAATCGATTTTAAGAAAAGGCCATAATGTGACTCCTGACGCCAACAGTTTAAATTAACTCTCACATAATAAACAACTCGCGCTGAAATTGTCTGCAAGATCCAGAGATTAAGAAAAACGTTACTGCATTCTTAGTTCAGTGAGACACTGAGCACTCAGTAGTGACATGACATTTAACCAACAGCAATTAACAGCTGGTCAACCACACATTCAACAGAAAATGAAGAAATGCAGCTCAAAATGCTGCTGCCCCCTTCCAGTTTCCTGGTGCATCCACGTAAGCAGCTGAGATCCATCCACCAACACCACAATCCCCAAGCCATGAACGTTCACAAAGCTCCTGTGACACTGCAACACATCAGATGCTCTCCCATTTACAATATTCTAAATCACCACGTTTATTTTGGCACTGATCTATCAATAGATAGCAAACTTAAAAACAACAGAAGAGAATAAGATGCTATTTCTTCAGAAAAATCATCAAAAAGACAATTACAAGCAACACCTGTTGAAGTTAGACGGATCTCAAGCCATCACTAAAGCAGATTCTGTCAGTTAGGATGAGATCTACAGAAATAGCACCCACTGGACTGCAACTGAGCACCTACCAATTTTATTTAAAATGCCATGCTTCTTTAAGATACAGTGCTGACTGAGAGAAGGACAAAGAAGAAGGACAAAGAAAAAGTCTTTGGTGAAGTGAGATGAACTTCTGTAGGTTTGTTGTTCTTTTCCTCTCTTACTTCGTGTTATTAAATAAAGGTATATGGCCTGGCCTGTTACTTGGGAGAAGTAGTAAACCAGGGGCAGCTGTCAGTATTATAATTGTCTGATGTTTCAGGCCTCAGCAATTACTGACAAACTTAAAGGACTGAATAAAAGCTGACCGAAAATTAGACATCTAATTACTCATAAAGCAGTTACAGTGATCTACTGCAACACACACAGTTCCCACCCTGCGCTGCACAGGACCTGCTGGCACAGCATGCCACAGAGGGCACAGCCCAGAAGTAATGCATGCTGGTCATCATGTGGCTGCTGCAGCCTCTTGAATCATAGAGATAGCTGTCATCTTCCCAGCTCTAAATTACTTGGCAGAGGAGCACAGAAAGCAAACAGGAAGCACCCAGGAGAACTGCCTTCCTTCTTACTCTGCCTCACACTCTTTAGAGCGATCAATGAAGCTTCAGGCTCAGCACAGACAGAAATACCACCTAGCCAGCACCCAGCAGCTGCCTCCCCACACCCACAGCACAGCTCCTTGCTACCAGACTTCCCTAAGGCCCAGCAGAGCACTGAGCAAGTAGTCAATTCACTACTCTCAGAAGTCTCCTGTGAGTACCGGAGCATTTGGATTCCACCACCACATTACATACTGCTTGAGGATGAATAGGTGCAGTGGCAAGCAACAGATTTCATTCCTGGTACTAAGATACTTGAAACAGAAACAGCACAGGCTTTGCTCTGCTGTGAGTTGGGATGCGGTGTCACTGCCTGCTCTCAACACCCTGCCAGCCACACCATGCCTTACTTCCACAGCAGACAGCTGCTTCCAGGGGTGGCAGCTGAGCTGCGGGACAAACCAGAATGAGCAGGCTAAAAATGCTTGTGATGTGACAGCCAGCACCCAGCAGCAGGCAGGCACAATGGGGACTAAGTGCATGCTGTCAGATTCAAAGCAGCAGAGAAGTCAGAACTGCATTACCTCCACCAGTGACTAGTCACAGAGTCCACTGATTTCTGCAATGCATTGAATAAACTCAATTATTCTGACAGATACCCTAGTATAACTACTCTATTCATAGATCACTATTCTCAACAGTGCCTTCTGTTCTCCTTTTCTAAGTCTGGAAACCATATAAAACAGTCTGTTCCTTACAGAACATGCAATTGTCCTTCGCATGTTAGGCAGTGTTTACAGAACCAGTAACAAGGACAGCACCAATTAGAACAGTTTCACAGTTATATGGGAGACAACACTGCCTCCCTTCATGTGGAATCACAATTATTCATTCTTTAGTTGTCCTGTAATTCCTCTACGTACATTTTACCTTACTAGACACAAGGAGGGAACTTTGGAGCGGGGAATGCACACAGATAGCAACACAGGTATGGAATCAAAAGCCAGCTTCTTCCACTCTGGCAAAAAAAATTAAAAAAATTAAAAAATCAGATCTTCAAGTGCTAGCGCAATCTGTTCTCAAAAGCAAGTTTGATCACAGATCCAGGGAAACAAATACCACCTTATCTCCCTTTGATGTTACGTACCGCTTGGTCTAAAAACATAAGCATACATGGCAAAAGGTCCACCCAAACCACACTGTTGTTGACCGTGGTATGGCCCCAATTCATGGCAACTACTGTCTTGTAAAGCATACATGGCCAAAGCACCAAGTGAAAACAAGGGCTGAATATCACACTTGGTACGCTCTCTAACAGCACTTCCTAACGCAGACAGGTGCATATATGTCATACTACTAAAATAATAACTTCCACTGCAAAGACTGATTATCTTCCAGGCACCAGTTAGCTGTATTACAGTGCCATCCTACTCTGCTGCGTGTTCGTTCTGTTTCTTCTCAGCTCAAACACGCACTTGGTTCAGCAGCAGCATAACATCCAAGCCGACTGCTGGAACACAGCTCCAAACCTGAAGACACAGCTGTGTGTTTGAATTTTGTGCCCAAGCTGTGTATCCAACTGCTGATTTGGGGCACTTCACCTCCTGAGTTTATCTGCACAACACCACCTTCCTTGCAGCCTTCCAGAGCAAGGCACATCACACCAGACAGCTACCATTGCTTCAGGCAGCACTCCCTTCCAGCAGTGCTTGTTTCTGGGGAGGACAGCAATGCTGCAATACATGAAGTACAGAGCTTCTCATCTCCTAAAATACGTTTCTTTTGACATTTGTATCAGCCTAGATCTCTGCTACAGACAGAGATGCTGAAAGCATTTATATAAAGTCCACCCTTGTAAATATAAGCATTTCATCACACTAATTTCCCAGCATCAAGACTGAGAGTTTGGAAACCTATTCAGAAAAAAAGGAGCATCAGAGAGCTGGCAAAAATTAGGAGAAGATCTCAACAGCTACTGTATGTTTCTTTGGCCAATTTAGCCTCATGACAGTAAAAATATGCAAGTGACCGCAGGCATTCAAATTGCATGCCTCAAAAAAGACTGTTGGAAGCCACAAACTACCTTTACTCAGATTTCACACCAAGGACATTTCGGAGTTACGTCAAACTGTTTTTTTCCAGTGGTTAGGCAAAGTGTGCAAACTTATAAATATTGCACAGAAAGATCATTCATCTATGCAATAACGCGCTTTTCAGTTATTTACACTCAGCATTTTACCACACATAAATAAATTTCATGAAAGACGACTTGCATGCAAAACAAGTAACGTTAGAACTTGCAAGGGCAGTCTAGTTAAGCCACTCAATTTTTTTTTTCTTTTAAGGAGCTTACATATTTGAATGAGTTTTCTATTTTATTGTTCCCTCACTGTCTATGACAAAAAATTATACAGGCCACATGGGAAAGGCCACATGGGAAAATATCTTATTCTCTTCTTCCATCTTCCTCTGTCTGTCTCTGTCTCTTATGAAATAAGACCACAGGAAGCTGACCTACAGCTCTGTCCATAAAAGGATTATGTAGAAACAGTTCTGTGCAGTACTCAGTGTATGACAACACAAACTTTCTTAGCTTTCGCAAGTCTTAAGTTTGAGTGATGCCAGCACTAAGTTTCCAGCACAGTCACACTCATGCTGCCTGCTGGGAATTCCTTGTTACAAGAAGGGGCTGCAGTTCACACGTCATTTTGACAGTTACTGTGGATTTCCTTTTTCCGTGCTCACTCCTCATTTTCTCTCTCATATCTAGTCCTGCGTTCAATCTTAACTCACAGCTCAGCTCTACGCCGGACAGTAAATCTACAATTCAGAAGTTTCTCAAGGTTCAACACACACAATGACTGAAAGTAGACTATACATCCTAATATAAAATGAAGCCTCCTCAATCCTGAATCCACACCAGAGAAAACAGCATGGCTAGGATTCTAAACCTGGAAGCTGAAAAACAACCACAACTATGTCCAAGACCATTTTTTCCTACCCACAATGATATTTAAAAGAAAACAAACCGCAGTGAGGTGTTTCCTACTACTCTGTAACCTACTACTATGTAACTTCTCTCTCTCAAATCTTAAAAAAAAAAAAGAAAAAAAAGAAAAAAAAAAAAAAAAAGAAAAAAAAAAAAAAAAAAAAAAAAGAAAAAAAAAGAAAAAAAAAAAGAAAAAAAAAAGAAAAAAAAAAAAAAAAAAAAAAAGAACTAAAGATAAAGGTCACCAAAATTTCAGTCGGGAATGAAAGGCTCTTCATGGTTTTCCAGAGCCTATAGCGTGAACCTCTGAGCTTTGATGAGCTGCTGTAACAAAGCCAAGATAACCAAGGCTATCCTGCATTGTGCTACAACCACACCCAGGAATGCAACACATGCCAAAACTCCACAGTTGCTCACTGGCGTAGACACAAGAGGAATCACAGCATGCACTCAGTTTCTCACCACTGGAGTCATCTACTTCAGTCAACCTGCTATAAACACCTAGTTGTGTAGACACAGGACATTGGAGTCATATGCAAGAGAGCCAGCTGATAATTGTACATAAATTTTGAGCAGTATAAAACCAAGGAAAAAAAGGAGATATGGGAAGCAGCCTACTTTTAGGTCTGCATGCTCAGAACCCAAAACAGAGCCACACATTAGCTAGATAAGGCTGCAACAGAAATCTGGGGCTTGGGCCGCAGGCATATTTCCCCATGTATCACATATTGATGCATGCTGCCCTGTTGCTGAATTCATCTTTGCCAGACATAAACAGTATTTGTGGAAAGGAAAAAAAAAAAAACAAACCAACAGAAAACCACACGAACTGGTAGCAGGCTGCCTTGTAAGACAAGGCACAAGGATATGCTTGACAACGCTGTTGAGGCTATGGAGCACCAGCAGCCTGCCCTCAGCTCTGTCTATGTGCTACAAACCTGCATCTGCTGCAAACAGCAGTTCCATGCTTTCTGTGCCAGAGGGCGGCTGTAAATGCAGCAGCTGCCCCACCTCATTCCCCTCCTGCTTCTGCAGTAAAAAAAAAAAAAAAAAAAATCTCAATATAGATTGAGTGCTTTATCAAGTTAGTAATCTAAGTCCATGCATTTTATTAAAATGAACATCTACAGGTCAATTTCCAAAACAACCGAGCTTAATCTTCAAAGGTTTTCAAACAGCATGAGTTAAAACTTGATTTGAACACCACTGTTGAGCAGATAAAGCAATTCCACCTTATTTGTCTAATAAAGCAAAACATTCAAAAAGATCTGAGTGACCTTATTATCCAGGATCAGATCCTTTGGCTCCAGCTCTCCTTCATATAATTGTTTTGGGAATGGGGAAGAAAGGAAACAATCTTTTTAAATTCCTAGAATATAGATTAACCATGGATTATGGGAGCAGCCAACATGTGTATTAGTGACTTATCTCCTCAGCCTGAGAAGAAAAATCTACAGAAATACAGACAAAACAAGAGCAAAACTACTTCACAGACAGCACAGCTGTTGTAAAGTGGAACCTTAAACAGGTTTAAAGAGGTTAATTAGTGACAGTCATCACAAAGAAATGGATTTGGAATATGAAGAGAATTACGGATTAGTGTAACAAATACATTCTGTGATGGTCCAAATCCAAGTCAAAGTTTTCTGACTGGACAAACGTTCCAATTGCCCTACTAAATATAACATTAGAAGACAAAGAACATTTCAAAGACTCAAACTGCTTCAGTGTATCAGTACTTAAAAACTGATTGACTGCACTGCAAGTGGTTAAAGATTCCCACTAAGAATAAAATTATAAATATTATTTAACGATCTCACTGAATTTAGTTTTCAGTAGAGATATTTTCAGACAAAAAGCCAAGCCCCTCAGCTACACTAGGATGCCCATTTAAAATAAGGAATAAACTTCTCCAGAATGCCCATAAATTCACATACAACCAATCTTCCACAGAATCTAACTTTAGAACTCCCACAGAATAGGTCATCCAGTTTTTCAGGAATGAAGGAGACATTCACAAACTTAGTTCAGAGAATCAGCAGTGCTCAAGTGGTCAAAGACAGCTGAACAGAGTACACAGTTATAAGTAATTCAGTCAGAAGGGCTAGCAAGTATCTTCATGATTTGAATCCAGAAAACCCAGGATTTGAGAAGAACAACCTCCTATGAACTCTCACTTTTATCTATGAAATTCAGTCACTGGTTTCCGTAGTACTTAACTTACCATGTGAAAAGTGTTTGTCTGCTGTTGTAAAAGCTCCAATGATTATTCGCCAAACAGACTTGGCTGGTTGCACTACACACAAATAAAAGCAGGTAATACAATCCTCAACACTCAAAGCAAAGAAACAGCTAGAGCAAAATGCGAGAACACAGCCATGACACACTGTGCCGGACAGCCTGAGACACTCCCTCTGCATTCCCTACGCCACCCACATCCCCTCATGCTAGGTGCACAGAAGCTGCACATAACAGGAAGGGCCTTCCCAGTCCTCTTTCTGGGTCAGGTTCCCTGAAATAGTTCTGGGAAGCCTAAACAAGCTGGACGTGACCTCAGGTCAAAATAATAGCTACAGTGACTGTGCTGCCAGGTATGACTAGCTGCAGCCTATCTCACACCTCCAAGACACCACGATACACGCAAACCAAAGCAGTCATGAGCTGTTTGCTTTTACCTAGGTTTTGGCAGCATTTATATCAGTTCTAAGACCCGACTCACAAGCAAACATTTTCTAAGACACTGTTACAATCGCAATCCATGAGGATTGAGATGTCTACCAGAAGCAGTAGCCATCCCGTGCCAAGAGAACTAGCACAGCTTACAGCAACAGCCATTCACAACGTACCACCAAAAGAAGCATTTATATTGTCTGTACAACATTAACAATATATTACATTATATCCATGTTTTTTTGTTTTGCAGTACACATGCTCATAAACTCTGTTCTTCTGTGATGGAGAACGAAAACCAGTGGATTTTAGCAGGCAACAACAGTTCTTGAGCACTACAACCTACGCAAAGCCTTCGGTGCCACCACACCTTTTCTGCAATGCAACAATCATGACATCAGCAGAAGAGGCCACTGCAAGCTACCAGCTTCTCTACACCACAGCATCTCATTTCCCACTGTCTTTGAGTCATGAGCAAGATTTAGTAAGCTCCAGCTGCATTTGCTGATAACCTAAAAAAAAAAACCTGAAAACAACTGGCAAGAAGCAGAGCAACACACAGAGCAAAACACTTCAAATAAGCTCTCACAAAACAATATGCTTACTTCTATAAATCAAGTGTTACTCAAAAATCCTTTCATCTGCAATATCCAGCTTTGTTGCACTGATAAAACTACCTTATTGTTCAGCACACACCTACAAAAACAACTCTACAGAAGAAAGGATATCTGAGCATACTAATCAGGCCTATAAACCCAAACAACAAGATGCTTCAGCCTACTCCAGCACAGCACAATACTTAATAGGTCCCAATGTACATTTAGGTCCCAACGTACATTTATCTCCACAAGATTAGAGCCAGAAGGAAAAAGAAAAAAAAAAAAAAAAAAAAAAGGCACCAGCACTGAAAAGGAAAGAAATCAAAAGGCAGAAAAGAGATTAAAACTGAAGAAGTCAGGAGCAGTCCCAAAATTTCTCACAACAATCCTAAACTACAAAAGTCGATTGTGTCTTCTGTCATATACCCACATGTCCCAACCTCCAACAAATATTTCCTAAACAGCAAAGACTGGAGCAAGCTGGAGCAAGTATCTGAACTAAATTATCTCTGGGAAAGAATCTGCAATGTCCACAAAATTTACAAAGACTTGTTCTAACGCCAGATATAAGTTCTAAAAGTAACTCATAAGATTGTTCAATATAAGTCAACCTCTGCATTTTTGTTCAGTTTCTTGAACTCATTTCATTATGCCAGACGCATGCTAAGGCCTGTACAGCGTATTGCAAGCACAGGAGTTGACCCCTGTATGAACATACGAGACCTCCATGAGCTGCTCAATTGTGATCAGCACAGATTCCTAACAAAAGCCCAAAAGACTGCTGGGTTTAGAGACAAGTAACAGCACACAGATACCCTGGATGAGCTGAAACACTGTGGCATACCTACCTGAAGATTAGAGCACCCACCCTGCTGTAAAGAGCCCACTTCATCAAGAAGAGCAGAAGAGCTAGGACAGCCATGCAGCAGCTCATGCTACTGCAGGAAGCAAAAATACTGCTACCGTCCCTTGAAAATATGCTTTACCCTTACTGACAAACACACTGCAAACACAGAGAAAGGACACATCACACAGCTCCCTTTCCTATGTATGTTTTTTTGCAAAATATCCCATTCCTTTTCAATTGCATACGCAATATTTTTCGACAAGAGCGCTTCCCTGGATTACCTCTCACATAAAGGTATTATGTAGACCCACAGCAGCAGAACAGCATAGCCATAAACGAACAACTGATTTTACCTTGTAACTGTATCAAAGCTAATCTTTGAGGGATCTTTAAAAACAAGATGAGGTATTGAGGTCTTGCACTTAACAATGAGGTTTTTTGCCACCATTCTTTTTTTTTTTTTTCCCCAACAAAAAACATTTTATAGGTTCCAAATTCTGAACACTTATCTGCAGAAGAGTAAATAATGAATTTATACTCGTACATAAAAATTTGGAAGTGCTTTTAAATAGCATTACATTACATGATAAACAGCATCTGAAATTTCAGGCCCTTTAAAAATGTTCTCAATATAAAAAAACCTGCACAGAAAAATGCTGTAAAGCTATACAGTAACAAGACACCATTCACAGTGGATCACTAACAGTTTGGGTTGAAGTGTGTTGGGAGGTTGGCTTTGATTTTATATTCACAGCTATTAAGTTCACTAGCCACCTACTGTATATTTCACATCTGGTTCATTTGACCAGTTCACTTTACTGGCTGGTACAGAAGGCTTTATCATCTCTGCACCCTGTCCTGCAAGGAGGAGGCACATCTTTATCTAAACAGAGCTAAGCAGGATGAATGAGATTAAAAAGGAAACATTACTCAGCCTTCCTGGTATTTTATCTTTTAAGATCTCTTAAATAGACATCTGAAGTTTATCATGGCATCTGCTTAACCATATCAAAAGACTGGTAATGCACCTTAAAAATAAAAATTGACAAGCTTCTGTGAAAACCCAATGCAAATCTAAAAGGCATTCTAGCTACATTAGGAGAGTATAAGAAGCAAAACGTACCTCCTTCAATTCAGATACAAGGAGGGAGGGGGAGAGAACAACATTTTTTTCTCTGATATCAGTGCTTTAACTTTCTGTCAATAGCACAGAAATACATACAAGCACAAGATTAATCTATAACTGAAGAAGTTTATATAATATATACATAATACCATAAAGGTCATTTAGGAATAAAACAATTCAAAAGTCTCTCAAGGAGAAAAAAAGGTTCCCATTAGATTCACACAATGATTACTGCCATGGACACAGGGGAAGGAACCTGATCAACCTGAAAAGACATTTTTAAACTTGCACTGAAATGTACTGTGTTACTTGCATATAGACTTCAACTGCATTAGCCAAGCACGGGGAATGTTAGCAAGTATTCTTTAACTTGACAATACAAATATCAACTCTTCCAGTTATAGAAGTCAAGTCAGATTTTAGGCAACACGGTGGGACTGCTTCCCAAGAGCTGGGGAGGTGGAGGCAATGATACCAAGACAACAAACACCTAACACACACAGTGCACATTCCAGTACCTATTCTTTAATGACACACCAAAACAAGATGCCATTAGGCACATAACATCCCTGTCAACATACCACATTTAGATGGACACTGAAATACCTTTAGAACATTTTTAAGATAAGTGAACTCAGTCTGATCTGGAGTTGGTATTTCCTGACCACTGCTGACTAACTCTTCTAAACCACTATTAGATACCAGGAAATACCCAACCCCACCATCAATTAGTATTTAAACATATATTGAAGCATTATGTGTTGAACACATTCACTCGTAGTGAAGTATTTGTATATCCTATAGGCAAATGCTGGATAAAAGAATTTCAGGCCAGACTTGAGGTAACCAAAGTATAAAATCAAATCCCCACACTAACAGTGAAAGGCACATTGGGACCAGCACTTCACTTCACTTATAACCTCCAGTTGCACTGGAGAATAATGCTGAGCTTTCACAACGTTATCTCTCTTCCTTCACCCATATGTCACAAAGCTGCCTGAACTAAATCAACCCAACTGCTATCATACTTAGGATTATGGCTTAAAAAGGAATTTGAACTGGGACTGTATGTTCATCATAGTGATGACAAAGGTCTTCAGAGCCCCAGGGCTGGCAGCAGAGGCTGCACGAAGCCCTCACACCTCAGAACAGCACACTCTGCCCTGCTGCTGCCAATCACCTCAGCAACCATGCAATCAGGTGCAGAGTAGACGGCCCCCAAACTCGCTCAGAGGACAAGGAATTTTATTTCTTCTTAGCTCTTCTTTCCATTAAAAATAGTAGAGAATAGAAAGCAACACCTAGCTAAAATAAAAAATAAAAATTGAAATGGTATCAATCTAGCAGGTGAAAGACAACATCACAGTTATATTCAGAAAGGCTCAGTTGTGAACAATTATCTTCTTCATTTCTACAAAAAACAGAATTAAAAACTCAGCAGAAAAGTCACAATTATAACCCACCTTCCCCACCTCCCTAAAAGTATTCATAGAAAGTTTCCATCCCAGCAGCCAACACACCATTATGTTGCAAATATTAAAAGCAATTCTGATCACTACATGCCCCACCACCCAGGCCTCCCTCTGCTGTCCTACTCCCACATCCCTTGAAAGCTTAAAGATTTGCTTTACAGCAGCCATGAGAGCACCAAAAGTGTTTCTAACTTACTTAGAATTACTTGCAAATTCATAACAATCCCTGCTGAATTTACTAGCCATTATCAGATTTCCCATCGTTTTTCTATTATAATTCTATAAATTCAGCTTAGGCTACACACAGCTTTCTAATAGTCAGTAATTCAATTAAATCCCAAATTCCTGGTAAGCATCAATACTCAAAACTTCTGCTTTGAAGGAAGTTGATAGCTTTAGATCAATGATTTTATGCTTTGAAGGACACAATTGTCTTTCTGAGCACAGCAAGTCTTTTCCCCCTCCCCAAGAAAAACCTCTTATGAAAACTGATATTCAACCACAACACTGCACCCAAAAGAGCTAACCACTTATCAAAATACTATTGGATATTCTTACAGCTCTTTGAATTGTAATCAGCTCTCAGATTTATATGCAGATTTTGGAGGGGGAAAAAAAAAACCCAGCACAATTCCTCACAAAGCTTTGCTATTTCATTTTAATTCACAAAGATGACTCCTTCTCATTATCTGAAATGTATGCCACAGGCAAAATGGGATCCAGCCTTTTCAGAAAGCAGTTTCAGGACAGATTTTCAAATCTAACATCCCCAAAGCAGAATGCTACACGCAGGAAAAGCCATTCAACTGTTGTTTCAGAAAGTAGCATGCAGATGTGTGAACAAATACATCTGACGTTCATCAGCTGGCACAATACTTACTGCCTGCATTCCCCGTGTCCAGTAGTTCTTGAAATGCTACATCCATGTCACTGAAATTAAACTACCAACACTCCTTCAAACTGAGAGACTGATGCAATAAACAGCAGTAATCCACGTAATCCAGCAGCACTGCCTGCCTAGCACCAATGCACACCTCCATGAAGATAAAAGACAGGAAGTGCTCAGCAGCAGTAAATTTGTAGTAAGAGTTTCAGCAGAAAATATTATCTTTAAAAGCAAAATACACAAAACCTCTGATTCCACTATGAGGTTGTTTACTAGTAATCTATGTAGACATGAGAGATGCTAGCTGTAATTGGGAAAAAAAAATCAACATTAATCTTGCTACTTCTAAAACGCCTGTGTAAATCAACCTGCTAAACTATAGCTGTAAAGCAAGGGTAGAGTTTGAAACTGACTTGTACAAAGGTCTGCAAGAAATCAAGCTTTCACAAATTACAGCTCTGCACACGTTCCAGATTGCAACATGGACTTTGTAAAGATTTGAGGCCTTCAGAGTGACGTGGTTTTGAGTAAACAACTATATGAGGAAGTGTCCTAGCTGATACCGCTCTCCCCTTCAGGCAAGCACATATCAAAGGTGCATCATTGTTTAAAATGGCCCCAGTTCTTAAGGATGAAGATCCGTTCCCTGTCCTGCCTTGACCCAAAGGGAGGTACACACTGTCCTTCAAAACATCCTGACAGGAAAGCAGTAACAAGCACTCAAATTTGGAGATAAGGATAATAAATGCAGTTTTACTTGTTACTTATTTAGCTTTCAAAATATATATCTATAAAAATTATTGCCCAAGAACATGGTAGCTTTTCCAGTGAAGTACAGCCCATTTCAGAAAACCCAGTGAACACGTGAGCTCCAAGAAACTAGCAGCAGTGAATTTGTTAAGCTCTACAGGAGATGTTCTTGTGTGAAGGCTTTCATTCCAAATATCCACTCTGTTTTAAGTAACATGTTTCCTGAAAGTAGCTTACCAGAACAAAATAATTGCTATTTCTTCCAATATAGAAAGTTAGAATTTACCAGAATATAACCCAGGTCTGTTCTCTAAGAAAACTGCATTCTTTGGACTAAGAAAGATGTGATGTCTGATGCTTTTATCTTTTAAGGGTTTTGTCTGTTTTCAGGACCAGGTCCCCAAACCTGCCTGGAGTTGATAACAACATAACAAACAAGTAGGCTCATTTTCCCTGTTCCTGAGGACTGGCACCAAGTCCAGAGAGAAAAAGCTGCTCAGCAAATCAGTAACAAAGTGCAGAGCTCCTAAGTGAGCTTCACCAGTTCCTACCCCTAAATAAAATTACTGTTTTACTGGTCAAAATTTTGTTTTCTCAAGTATACACTTGACAAAAAACTTGCACCAACTACTTGATCACCTATGTTACAGAGTTTTAATGTGTTTTTAATTTCTTCTTTTTCTTTTAATTTTTAACCTTGATATTTAGTTAACATTTCTCCCCAAGATGGAGGAGCATTGATCTCCGTGTTTTTCCTCAAAGTTTGTGCAAATGGACAGCACTGAGAAACGTGCAACATAACAATCATCTCTTAGGAAAACTTCTACTGAAAACCACATAAAAGCCTCATTCAGTGGGATTTGTTTTAGTGCTAAACCCTTGAAAATGTTTACTTGAATGAGACGGTTGGATGAGCCTGCTCTTGTATTTAGTTCAATTATCAAGTGTCAGCAATCCGTTTGCATTTCTAGATAGCTGCATTTGAAACTGAGATGGGGAAGGAAAAAAGCTGGTAGATGAGACAGCAAGTGGTCTATATTTTTTCCTGATCAAACTTCTTAATGAATTTAATAGAACTCATTTTCTTTGTTCTCAACTCAGATTAAAATAACAGCAATGAATTTTTGAGAGACAGATTATCATTTTATCAGATAACAAAGAACACTGTGGAAATGACAGCAAAACACAGAGACAATTTACCAAGTCAAACTTGAGCTTGCTTATATTAAAGCCTAATTCAGATTGTGAAGTGCACTTATATACTGTGCTTTTCAGACAATAACAAATCACATAAACTAGGCTGAATAAATCAGATGCCAATATTTACAGATTCCAGTTAAATTTCTCAAAATATATACTCTTTACTATAAAGAAAAGCAGGATTAAAGATCTGTTTTTCAGGAACCAAAATCTCTACATTCACAAATGCTTCCGTCAATAGTAATAAAAGGTTGATATACAGAAAAAGATTGATACATGACGTGTTCAGAAAATGCAGTTAAAAGTATAAGCCACTACATTAGCTACCAGCTAGCAAACTGGTAGCAACAAAAAAGTCACCTCTTCTTGTTAGAAAACTGTTTTGCTCTCACTGCACTTCGGGTTCAGTTTAAACCATACTCAGCAAAATCAGGGCAAAATTTAGGACCAATTTCAGGTTGAACGAAGTTTATCAAAAACCTTCCATTCAATTTTTATAACCACCTGGACTGCTGACCCACTTGTGACGTGATGCTATGGGGTTGACACGGCACTACCATAATTATTCCTATTTTAAATGGAAAAAAAAAAAAAAAATCTCTTTAGATATAGTTAACTACACTATAACTTCAGAATGTTCAGCAAAGTACCCAGCAGCCACTCTGCTGCATGTACCGGGGAGTGTCACAGTTCTATGTTCTTTGTTTTTTGGGTTTCAGCATTCCACATCAAAACATCATGTAGTGTACGGGGCATTAAAGTGTCACTGCCCCAATCCCAGTACCTATCCCTGTACATTACAGCAGTCACGGGATCTGGCCCTTCCTTGTGGGGGGCGCTCTCTTGCTGCCTTGCAGTGGGTGCTGGAGGAGCTTTCCTAGCCGTTCCAAGCTTTTCAGGTTTGATTCAGTCCTAGAAACTCTCTCTCTCATCTTGTCTGATTTATTAATCTCAATTTCAATTAAATTGTATATATTGTGTTATTTTACTATAATACCGGAATACAAGATAAGTTTTCCTCCATAGATTGTTGCCGCTGTTCTCTTCCTCCCTTCCTTCCTTCCCATTTTTGTGGGACTGCAGTGGGGGGGAGGGCAGAGGCCTGCTGCCCCGTCACAGACGTAGATTGCTCTAGTCAACTCCATGACAGGGAGCTAACTGACTGCAATGCTCTTAATAATAAAGTCAACCTTATTTAATTCCTGCTTGGATCTGGACCATCTGGAATCAAGTACCTTTGTGAGTAAGAACCATACAGCTGCAACTGTATAAATATTTTTCTTATCAATTCCTTGCCAAAAGCATCTCAACATTCAAAGATCAATTTCACATTAAAAAAAACCAACCAACAAAATGAAGGTCACGCAGTCAGACTGCCTTCTGACATCCACATAACCAAACTCTGGTTAAGTGAGAGATGTTCCAGGACCAACACGCAGCCTCATCTTGCATCAAGCTCACCAGATTGTTTCCTACAAGCTTTTTGGGTGGAACTGACATCTCCTTAAATTGGCAGAATGATTATCGCCGATTTTATCATAAGAATTTCTGGCATCCACTTCAAATAACAATCCAGCAGACAGCACACATTCCAGCTTGCATTACTAGGATTAAAACAAGAACCTCTTTCCATTCACACATTCCTCCAAACAAGGATTATCTAAGAAATTGCCAAACTGATTGCAATTGACTGCAGTACGACTCGTATGGACACTTAAGTGCATATACACTATTTGTCAACAGAAAATGCTGCAGTATATTTAAGTCTTCAGAAGTTCAGGTTTTAAATTAGCTTGAGAAGTGCCTTTAAATGTGGCTGTAAAACAGTGCCTTAGAATCTACAGAGTCCAGGGAACATTATTTTAACACCCAACATGCTGATGGAAGTATAATTGTTTTGTTAAATCTCCAGCAGGCCTTGCTTCTGCCTTCTTATATAAACCCACCACACTGCGCAACTTCATTACCTAATTGAATACAAGTGGACGTTTAACACTGATGCACCATTAAAATCCACTCTCACCCGTAATAAATCTGCCAGGCAGCCATAAGTAAAAAGATATCCGCAAAGCCCACAAAGGTGTTCTGGGTATAGATGAACACCTTCAAGTACTGGTGGCAGTGAGTTCACATTTCTTTGTGCCTAAACATGTAAGGCAAGCTGTATTTCTGGTACTGTTGTTTTGACTTTACTATGTTGATGAGTCTCCATGCCTAGAATTAGAGGTCTGTGATGTTTTTCCAGTCACGTAACACTGCTCCTTACAGAACAAAGCAATGGAATGATGTCACACTCTCAGATTGTGATGAAGATACACAACAAACCAGGAGAGACACAATACACTGGACTTTTTGAGCATCATTCATTGCTATTCCATTTTTTTTCTCTGGAAGCTTGTGAACAATTAGATCTGCTTCTCAGTTCTGGCTCAACACTGATGCAACAGAACTTATTCCTTGTAGTGTGGTCACAATCAAATCTTACCATTCACAAAAACCTCCCAGAACTCACACAATCTTTCGTTACTATGCAAGTTCAGCGTGACAATCAATCCAGCTCACCTTCTTCAAAACCTTCCACTGGCTTGCCATTTCTTCTATCAACTGCTTAATACAGTCACTTATGAGATGCTTTACATAAATACCAATAGTTCTGTTACAGCTATTTTCTTATTCACAAATGATTTAGCTTTCTCTTAGTTGTCACACTTAAATGCTTTGTCTTTTCATAATCAACTTTTCTTGCAATTGTTAGCTCCAGCTAAAACATTTCTAAAGATGAGAATGACAAACCAAGACGTTGTGAACATCTCAAAACGATGTGCTTAAACAAAAAACAGAGTAGCAGCACTAGTTCTGAAAACTTAAACACGTCTGAAAAAGTATTTCATTTTCACAAAAGAGTAATTTAAAAACTACACAAAGCTTGTGGCAGCAGGGCTTACTGTACCAAGAAAGTAAAATATACTGTGGGTTCAGCAACACAGAGCCAGACAGAAGCACCCCTGTAACATTTTCAGCTTGTAAATCTTTACATAAGATGGACTTCCTGGGTACTCTCACATTCCTTCATTTATTGAACTTAAGCATCAAGTTTCACTTGAATAATTATTTAGAACTGAGAAAATTATTTCTCCAACACTTCAAAATATCCTTAAATAAATGCTTTGTTATCACTTTTATCTTGTTATCTTTAGGACTTTGATAGCTCTCTACAAACAGTTTTGCATATTTTTTAGCCTAGTCACTCTGTTTAAATGGCTCTATGTTGTCCAAGTCTGAGCACAAGGAGCCTGCCAACAGCAGGCAATGGTAAGAACAGTGAAGTACGGGGATGACAGTGCTGGTATGCAGGCACCTGCTAATAGATTTGCTTGTCAAGGCTTAATGAACATAAGCCTCCTGTCAACCCATTCCTTCAGCCTGTCAAGGTCCTTCTGAATGGCAAGACAACCATCTGTTGTGTCATCCATTCCACCGAATTTTGCATTATTTGCAAACTTGCTGAGGGTGCATTCTGTCCCACTGCTTAGACCATTGCTAAGGATGTTCAACAGCCCACGCTCTATGAGCAACCCCTAGAGTAACACCAGTAGTCCAGTGCCTCGACACCAACTGTTGTAACTCCCTGAGCACAGCAGCTCAGTCCGCTTGCAATCTACCTCACCACTTACCTAGCCTCTACTTCAGCAGTTTATTAACAAGGGCATTATGACAGAAAATGTCACAAGTCAACGTTAAAATCAGAGTATTAGCTGTTCTCTCCACGTGCACAATCTAGTCATCTCAAGGCTGACCAAGCACAATTCCCCCTTCATAAACCCATGCTGACTACTCTTAATCACCTTCTAGACCTTAATACATTGGAAACTGTTTCCAGAGGACCTCCTTACACCACTTTCCCACAGATCACAGAATGGTTTACATTGGAAGGGACCTCTGGAGATTGTTGGGTCCCACCACACCTGCTCAAGCAAAGGGAGGCCAATCAATCAGTAAGCCTCCAAATTATCTCTTGAAAATAACAAAAACACCTCTTTCTTTCTTGAAAAGAAGACTAACATTTGCTTTTTTCCAGACCTCAGAAATCTTAACCCATTGCCATAATGTTCCAAAGGTAGTCAAGAATAGGTTTGCAATGACACCAGACAACTATCTCAGCACTCTAGGTCCAGGTTCCAAGGACTTGCATTATTTGTTTAAAACCTCTCTACCCAATCCTTCTTTACCAAGGCTGTCTTCACTGCTCTAGGCTTTCCCATTAGCAGAGGCCTGAGATTCCTGAAGGCAAATCTTACCAGTAAAGACCAAGACAAAAAGGTATTAAGTACATCCTACATTTCCCTCGGTCTTGCTTTGACTGCTCATACACTTGTATCAGGCCCTTCTTGGTGTAATTTATGTTCCAGACTCAGCATAGTGGGCTCTGACTTTCCTAGCCCTATCTCCGCATACCTGGACAGCATCTTCATACTTCCCCTACATCAGTCAGGGGTCTGCAGAACATTAGAGTTTTATAGCACTGGTTCAGAAATAAAAGCAATTAATGACCCAGTGTAATTTTAAATTCTGCTCCAGGAATCTGGTAAAAAAGACAATTCTGATGCTACTTCAGCAAGAAGAATAGCAAGCAAGGAATTTGCATTCTACAGGACTCTTTTAAATACTTTTAAAACAAATGAACTGCTAGCATAAAATTATGAATAATAAAAAAACTTTGCAATCCAATCTAGGAGGTGAAGACATGATTGTTGGCACTCTGCTCTTCCTTGGTTATTAAACATTCAGTGGAACAAAGTTGGGATGTAAATGTTCACCCAACTCTGTTCTCCAAAAGTGACTGCAGTATAACATATCTCTAAATTAAGCTTGCCTTTGGAAAAACAGTACTCATTTTTCATTCCTGCTGTTAATTTCTACCTGTACCAATTCTTCTATGTAGTAGCAGCTGTGCCATTTGTGTGGCTGCACAGTAGAAATGAAAAGGAACACTGTCCAGCTAAAAATTAGCTCTGTGCTGGCATAGTACAAGCGTGCTGACAGAGAACTGCTTTTATCAGCAGCACTGCTAGCTCAAATACATTTCAAAATCACTACCTAAGGCTCTTCCTTGTGTGACCTCAGAATATTTTGGAAAATAAACGTAACGTTAGACTGCCATGCATGTTTTAGAATACTTTCACATTAAGTTAATCTAGGTCTAAGCCTAAGCGCATGTATGGTCCTCTGGATATACAAATACTTTCACTCTACTTCAGTGACCTCCTCCGATCTGCAACTGACTGACTGCTTAGTTAAAGAGGATTATTTCACCTCACATTTCATCTAAATGGATGCCTCCAGGCACTAACATAATATAATCTTACTATCCTGTGCACTTGTTTCTATTTTAAGTTAACTTGCTTAGGGTTGCCTTCCTTATGTAGGTCACTCCAAAAGAAATGCCCCCTATTTGTTTCCATGGAAACTACAACAGATACAAAGAGCACAATACTTTATTTGATGCTGCACCAGTGGAGGTGCCATCTGTCACACGGCAACAAAATGTAATGGAATATTTGTGGGAGGGTTCAACTTCTACTGCCATACCACCCACAGCTGCCTCTGACATACTGGGCCAACGTAACAAAATATGAGACATTTCTGGAGCTGCCCTTGTATGCCAAAGCATCAATGCATTTGGCTCTTCCAACCACACTATACACATCCTTGACAAGAGGACAGGAGAAGAGCTGCAGAAGTACTTGTTTGTTTTTTTTTCTGAGGATGTAATGAAGTATTAAGTTACTCCGACCAAAGTGCACGAACATGCAACTGATGACCTGCAAGAAGCTTAAGTCAGATGTGTAATTAGGACAGTGTGATGGAAGCACAAAAGCAAGTTTTGCTCTAGCATCCTCAGCCCCAGAAAGCATCCCTTTATCATCTGTCCACAGATCTCCTAGCAGGGGGTGGCAATATGACATTACTCAACATGAGTCAGACTTCTTTCCATTCAATAACCTGCAACAACACAACAGTTACCTGAACATGGAAGTCCAAAGTTATTGCCAACCACACCTTGTCCACATCACTACCATTCCTCCCACATGCACAAGCGGGAGGGGCAGATTCAGAAAGAACAAAATCAAGGAAATGATATTTCTTCTGAAAACCTCTTTAATTGGTGCATTTGACCTTTTAAATGCAATACAAAGCAAGGAATCCTAAACCAACTGTTTAGAATTAGGTGCAAATTGACTCTCTCTCCTGTTTAACCTTACAACACAAGACTCTTGCCTAATGATGGCTAAGTTTGCTCCTGCAGTCAAAAATAGAGAGCCTGATTGACAGCTGCAATACACACTGGAATGAATGTGATCAGACAGGGAGACAGCTGTCAGCTCAACAGCAGCACAACTTCCCTGTTGATAACTGTGATGAATTCTTACTTTCCGGAAACTGAAACGATGCATCCCCATGGTCACATATGTTGATATTTCAGAACACACAGCTCTTTCATCCTAGCTACTGTCATCCAACCTGTATCACCATCAGCTCACACCTTACAGCCTGCCCCACGTTTCTAGGGCACAGCATCATCACACTTGTCAGGATGTGTAATGTTGGAACAAATAACACAAGCAGCTCACTAGATCTGGACAGTATGCATTAAAGAGCTCTGACTGTAAAGAGCAAATGATCAAACTACTAATATGCATAAGCAGAAGCCAGCTTCTATGCCAGAGGGTAGCAAATGTTGCACCTGCATTTAAAGGGTGCTAGGAGCAGTTCTATGAACAGCTTGTGACCCCTGATTTAGGATAAGGTCATTCAGCCAAGGAGTTGTGAGCAAACAACAGCAGTGAGAGCTTCAGCAATGCACAGGATAGCTGATATTAACTGGTTGATATCTATCAAGACAGTTAAAAATGTGAACATCTTTACAATTATAGAAAATAACCTATTCTCAAATTTTAGTCTCTTGAAATAAATTTTGAACCTCATAAGTAGGCAAAAAAATATCCAGATTTATTTTAGCCATCCATCAGCATCTGTCAACTACATTTAGCTGCGTTGTTTAAAGACAATAAAAGTAGTTGGATTTTCAGCAAGCCTCTGACAAAAGCTAATAGGAAGCGCCATGTATCAGAAGCTAATTCTCAGAGTAGCAATCAGTGGCTATAGTACCCCACACCAAAAGCTTTCCTCTCTCAAGCTCACAAGTAACCCATCTGCCAAGTGCACATGACTTTCAGTAATCAACACAACATGCATGTTCCTCTCTACAGCTCAACTTCTTCCTATAAGCAGGTATGTGCTGTGCCAAACTGCTACTGCTCTCTTGGATAATCCCTTAACTGTGAGTCTTGTGGTCTTTGTTAAAGGCAAAAGGAATTTAAAGGCCAGTAGAGACGGCAACAAAAAATGCAAAGAAAAAAAAAATAGAGAAAGAACAGAGCATCTTTAACTGGTTTCCTACAAATAAGCATCTCCCAAACAGATTTAACAAGTTAACCAAAAAAGTCTTTGAACTGAACTTTAATTAACTCTGTTCCAAAACAAGCAACCATCTTGGCTCAAGCTCTAGGTAAAACTCGAATGTATTTACAATTATAATCAGTTCAGTGCAGTCCTCCCTATTTCCAACTTAAGTATTGCTATTTGTATTTGACCCTAAACCACACTAAAACTGAAACAGCCAGCACGCAGCTGTTCCATCTTTCAACTAATTTCCACAACCAGATGAACAAAAGTAGCATGCCAGATGAAGAAAGGTTGGAGTGGTGCCCTCAGAAACAATTTAGTGATCTTCTGTGCCTGCTTGAGCGTGCTAGTGAATGCATTAAGTTACGTTTGAGCAAATATTTTTACCAGTGAAAATGCATCATATCTGCACAATTTCTTTCAGCTCATATTCAACTTAGATACCAAAAACAGACAAGTAAAGAAGAAAAATGAGGTCCTATATAAATTAATATCACTTAAAGTGAACGAAGAGATTTGCACCAATCCCATTTGTTATCATGCATTCAAAAAGCATAAACATTACCTGATACAAGAAGTGACAATCCAGTTACTAACATGAAACCAAGAACATCTCAAGCCCACCTAATGACCAGCACACTCAAAACCATGTTCATATCAACACCGTTCTGATGAAGCGTTTGAAAAATCTGACTTGAAATGCAACTATGGAATCCCAAGGGCCAGTGCTTCCTATGGCTAAAGCAGGCATTTGAGCACAGAAAGCAGATTCATTTGTACCACTAAAAGCTTGTTCCACTCGCATCGAAGGAAAAAGTGCTATTCACTAACAAGAAGCACTTTATTTAAAAGATTCATAGACAAAATCTCTTTTCCTCCAGAAGCTAGCAGCACTCAGCAGTTAAGCAGATACACAGCCCTGCTGGAGTTGCAGTAGTTCCTTACCAAAACGCCCATTTAGAAAAGGCTTAAGCACAGTGAAGCAGAACAGTTTGTTTGTTTTGCCAGTGATCCATGGGACAGACACTGCTCAGACAGTCACCAGCAGCTCCACCCAGTCCTGCTTGGACATCTAAAGAAACAGCACTTAGCTTACAAAACTGCAAAGGCCTGACCAACTAACATAAATGATCTTTTCTGTGCTGTAATTCTATGAAATGGTTCACATCTCTTCCCCAGAGAAAATCTCCACATCAGTTACCAGATCTCACCCTGCTTAATGGCCACTGCTGACAATCATCGACAAAAACAATAAAATGTGCTGTACAATTTCCTTATGCTGGATGGGTGTGAGGAAAAATCCAAGGACCTTCGGTTTGGGGAATCCTTCTGCTGCTATTTGTTTTTCAGTATTTCCAAAACCAGAACTGAGCTCAATGGCTGATGGCTGTACCAATAGTTTCTTATTCTGTCTTGAAAGTATCTGTCTATATAAGGAAAAGAAATACACCCTTAATAAGGAATCTCCCTCCAGGGCTAGAAATACCATAGGTCAGTCTTCAATGTGAAAGTCAGCAACAAGCTCAACCCAGCTCTCCTGAGCACTGACAGGGAGCCATGTCAGCCCAATTTCTCAGAGGGCTTACAGACATCATGCTTTCAGAAATAATTGGTACAACCAGAACAATGCTCTAAATGTTACAGTTCAAGTCCCCATAAGGTCACCTGTCTGCGTTACATTAAACATGAGTGTACTACAACCGTATGCACAACAGGTCTTTGCCTGCTGGATACTAGAATTTTTTGCTAGCCTTCCTCGAGCATACGCTGGCTTCATTAGTTTCACAGTTTGAAATGTCAAGACCAATATAAGCTTGCAAAGGATAACATTGCAACAATCCCCCCAAGACACTGACTGCAAATAAAAAGAAGGAGCTACAACGCAAATATGTGCATTTCACATTATGTTGGTTACCACTGAACAAGAAAAACTGGTTTGCCCACATGGACAAAAGAAAGCAAGACATGCCCAAGGAAAGCTTCCCTTACCCAGCTTTACTGAAGTGAAAAAAACGTTTAGTCCCCTCTGTAAGAAAACCTAGTGACTTCAAATTCACTATAGCTTCTCTGAGCATGCAAAAGGCAGAAAGTGTAAACAGTGGTTAGTCAGCACAGACTTTGACGATGGATTAGATGGAGAAGCCATAATGCTAACGTATCATTAAACGTGTGAATTTAACACAGCTAAAAGGGCTATGTGATAGCTGAGTATTTGAAACCTTTTGGCTACACCACTAGTTTTGTCAAGTAGCAAGAGCCAGCAGGATGCAAAACTTCTCCACTGGGACTGAACCCCACTTAAGCGCTACTGAACTTCCAAGTCAATCTAAGAAAACATTTACCAACTCCAACTCTCCTTTTTTTTTTTTTTTTTTTTTTTTTTTTTTTTTTTTTTAACCTGCCATCACTTAAAAAGGTACATCTGAAGGCTGCCACACACCTTTGTTTATCAACTTACTGTTTTGTGCTTCAGAAGTTTTGTAATTAGGGATAATAGCTACAATTATAAAGACATTCATGGACAAGAACTTCCAATGACTAAGAGAAACCTTGCTCCATGGGGATGCGTGCAATCTTTCTCTCCCTTTTCCTAAGAAGTATCTAGTTTACTCATTTTGAAAGTAACTGCTTGTGATTCAGTGCCGCTGTGTGCACACAGGTTCAAGAACTGCAGGATGTATTACACAATTATTTTCTGTCCTGTACAACCACAGACACAAAATCCAACAAACAGCAACATGCATAAGAGAACAAGAACACCTCTCCTTGTTTCAGAGAGGAAGTTTTGTTTTCTCCTAATGAGAATTAGACCCACCTTCTATTCTTAGCACTACATAAAATTTCCAGAGAATAAGTTAATATTACTGATGGTGTCCCATTTTTAGACTATTAGGCAATGGAAATTCAGCTGATTTCTTTCGATTTTGGGGGTTTTTGTTTTCCTCTTCAATTTCTCAGTTCTCACCCAGGGATGCAACTTTTCAGCCTTGTGTTAAACTCCATAGGGAAATGCCTTTAAAAACAAATTCATTCTTGCTTTATCAAAATGCTTGCTAAAATACTAGTCCTAAACCACTTTAATATCTATTTAAAGTAGAACTTTACTTTTCACATACCTTTCAAAATATAAATAAAAAGCAGCCCGAGATGAATCAAGCTTTTTAATTACTCTATATGTTTATATACAAACAGAGGGAGAGGGGAAGAGCTACTATCTGTTTTAGAAACAACCACACACAAAATTCCAAAGCTGCTCACACAAGACCTCTTGTGTCTGCAGCATGCAGAGCATCCTTGTTCCTCATTACTGGGGGTCTGAATACAACAACACTAACAAGAATCCTCCAAAGTGGCACACAAGCTCGTGGCACACAGCCACGGACAACGTACATTAACAAACTGATGATTCCACCGTTCTTCCACAAAAACCTCATACAACAGACTAACATATTTTATTAATAACATAGACTAAGTTCCTATTTGCTAAAAAAAGAGCCTCATAGTGGTTTGCAACACTATCACACACATATATATATTTAAAGATAAATATATGTAAAACAAATCTCAACACCTTCTTTCCTATCACCCTCTCTGGATGGAGAAAAGCAGTACACACACCCCAGGCAGAACACTTAACTGGCACAGCAAATGTTTCTCAGCTCTGCTGGGTAATGGTTACAAAGGTCTGGACAGTTTACTTCCTAGAGACTGATCCCACAACCCAACTATATTTATTTTCATTTAAATCCAAAAACAGAGCTCTCTAATTCTGCCTATTCCTGTAGTCTGAATTTATGGTAACAATTTAGCTTTACGTCAAACCCAAATTCAAGTTACAGTTTCGGAGGTCGGCGTGCATACAGCACTTCTGTCTCCAAAAAGCAGATGGAGAGAGACAAAAGCTCCTGAGTGGGAGGAAGCTACAGAGAAAGAGAGGAATGTACCAGCTTGCCAAAAATGTGCCACAGCCTCTACAATACAATGTTAATAATTCTGGCTAATGCAAACGCAATAAAGGTCAGCACTTTATATCCAGAGTCAATCCCTTTTCCTATTCTGAGACAAAAAGCACTAGAGATTTTTTTTTTTAAAGCATGAGTCACTGTACTATCTCTTTAAACTGAAGGGTGCCACTGAGGTTTCTAACAACATTTTTCATAAACTGCTTTCAGATGTATGGAATGGAATATTCTTTAAAAGATTCTGGCTCGCTGTTTCTGGCTTCCTTTCCAAAAGTTTGGACAGCACTCTGCACTAAATAGCAGTTAAGCGCAATAGGTTTTTCAGCTTCTTTGGAAAAAATGAGCATGTTTAAACATTCCAATGCAGTACTAAATTCCATCTTCCTAAGAACTACTTTAAGGGAAGTTCATCCAAATAACTTAAAGTAGACTAACTTGAAACATAACCTATGCATTATTTCAAATAAATACACATCATCAGCTCATGTTTGGTAGAGAAGAAAGAACAAGTCTCAACTCGCACAGTTCAGTAGGATCCTCAGTACAGAAATACTTGACTTTATATCCTGCTTTCTCTCCTGTACATTCCATTGCATTCAGAAAATACAAAATTTTTTTATCAGGAACACTCCACAGATTTTCACGTTTACTTCACATTTTGGAAGCTCCTGCAACAGCCACAGAAGCTAATCAGAAAATTAAAGGAAGTACTCTGGAGCTCATTTATTAAGGTTTCTTACATTACTCATTTGAAAATGAAGCAGATCATACAGTAATCAATTCCTTTCTCTGTATTCAGAAGTCCTCTGACTGCCATGATACAAATACTTAACAAATAAATAATGAAGCACAGTCTCACTATTTCTGTCACAAGCATCACCATAATCCCAAGTTTCACAGAGTTACATATTAATAACATTTCGCTGCATCATCTGAAATTCCAGTGGGTTACATGTTTACTTGTGTACCTTCTAATCCAATTAGTTGGGTGAACAGGAGCCCACTAGGGAAAGAGAAAGAAGGTACTTCTATTTGTGTGCAGCCCAGATTAGCTTTAGGCTTAATCTTGCTTCTGCTGTACTCATGCCTTGGACCATGCAATTAATGGCAAAAATCTGCAAATATTAGCAACTGAGAAGCTCAGAGGTAATAAAGGTCTACTTACAGCGACACATTCCTCCTAATAGTGATTTGATTTCAATATGCAATATGGCAGACCAGAAGTAAGATCGCATATACACAAGAAGGAATATCACAGTCTATTTCCACCACTGGGACCACCCTGGCTGCTAGAGAGAAGAAAGCTGAGCGCTAGGTGAGCGCAGGATGCTGCAAAAGGCAGAAGGCATGTGGGACAGAAGAAGGGGCAGAGCTACCAGCAGCACACTCACTTTCACACTTATCACTGAAGCTCTGCCCAGAGTTCCAGTACCGACATTTTAAAACAAGCTCTGTAATGTCACAACACCGTCCTGCCCAACCTTTCCCCTCGACATAAACATACACAGAGTTCTTATACTCAGTACAACTGACTTCTGAAATACGTAACAAAAAAAATCAGCAACAACTTGCTCATAATCTAAATTACAAAGACTTCAAACTTCTTTTCATCTTTTGCTTTTTTTCCTGCTAGATCAAATAGCTGTTATTTGATACTAGATTTAACATTTGCATCCTCCTAGCCACCGGAGTAATTTACCAGGGCACACAAGGAAAATCCAACTTTGAAGTTTACAGAAAAAGTAAGGAAAACTCAATTAACAGCATAAGGTATAGTTCAGATATAAGACGGCTTTGTTGCTTTAGTCTACTTTGTGTAAGCTTTTGTCACAGTCACTACAAGAAATTATGGTATCTAATGTCTAATTACAACGTCCTAATAAAGGGCAAGTAAATTAGACTTACTTAGTTTAGTTTGAAATGCTGCCATAAGGAAAGAAAACAAGGAAAACAGCTGCAGGCATTATCTAAACACTGAGCAGGTAAATGCAGAAGCAGGAAAAGACGTCTGCACCCCAGAGATTAGACTGGATGCATCTCAGAGCTGCCGCTCTTCTCCTTCCTAGTGGGGCTGGGGAGGCAGACCCAGACTGAGTAACACACCCCCAGTGCCCAAATCCTCTTCACCAAATCAAGTCATCATTCGGTGCAGTAAGCCCTTCTATAAGCTGACACACCCCATTTAACTTTTCTTCTCTCTGAGCAATTGTCCAGTATTTATCCTCAAAACAAAATCTCAGTTCTATCACTTGCCAGGCTCTTTAAGGACATCTACCCAAACACACAGACCTTCCAGATAAGCACACTTACCCTACAAGTGTCAGAGTCCTTATTCCAGGCAACGAGACGACTCGGAACCTTACCATCGTGATAAGAAATTTCATGAAGGCCAGCAGGTGAGGTGTGCTTCATGCAGGCAAAGGGCACCTGCACTCCAGCCTCAATCACCAACATCTGAGACTACAAGGGAGGCACCAGCTGCCTTTAATTTTAACAAATCAGTACTCCAGGCCCCACAAATCTTTTATTTAAACAGTTTTGCCCGTGACTCAAACTCTGGACTAGGAGACACTTCACTGAAAATCTGAGGATTTGCTGGTTTTGTTTTGTTGGTTTTTGTGGGTTGTTTTTTTTTGTTTTGTTTGTTTTTTGTTTGTTTTTGTTTTGTTTTGTTTTTTTAATAAAAAAAAGCTTTTGAGTATACTGGAAGCAGATTAATTTAATCGGAGATGTGCTAAAGTACTTATTTCACACCAGATAGTTTTATAGAGCTATGGGAATGAATGCTATGCTGCACTGTTAAGAAGATATTAATTCTTTTCTAACTCTGTCTACTGGGATGAAGAAGAGACACTACAATGCAAAGTTTGTTTTGCTTTCTCCAAACATAGAAGAAAAAGAGTTACAGCAGCTGCAGTACCCAAGAGTGGATAACTCAGCCAACTCGGGACCCACTTTTACACAGCCCACTGTTTGCAGTCTGAATCAATACAAAGAAACAGACTCCCATTACCTAGGACAAAGGCAAGCTGAGCTATAGCAGTATTATCCCTTGCAACAAAGCCTGGGACCCACCCAAGCAGAGTCAGCTCAGAGCCTCTGCCCTTAACACCAAGGAACCTCAGAACCAGAACCTCCTCAACCAATCTTCCTCCTGCCTGAGGCCCAGCACAGCCCAGTGCTCAGCAGTGCTGCAGAGCTAACCAGGGCCTAGTGATTGTACCTGTGCTCCCTCTTGCTCCCCACACCTCCTGCAAAAAGCCCAGTGAGAAGACAGTGTGAGCAGCTCACAAAAAGCAGCATCTCTGTGACACACCCAGAGCTGCACGGCAGAGCAGTAACACAACACACACGTCTGCTCTGTGCAGAACCAGCTCTGGGTGGAAACTAATTCTGCATGGAGCTTGAGAGCAGCTGTGCTGCCTCCTCAGCCCAGCTGGGACCTGCAAGCATCACTGGTTTGGAGGCACAGTAATAAGCACCAGCTAATAGACCTTGCAGGGTGAGAGTTGACTTTGCATCTATGCACCTATTGCTCAGCAACCCAGAGAAAATCCCCAAAGAAAAGTACTGACTATATTTAGGCATTACAAAGGGAAAAAAGGAAAAAAAAAAAAAAAAAAAAAAAAAAAAAAAAACCACTGCACGAAACAATAAAGAGAGGAATCTGTTTTAAAAGCAAATTTGGACCCTATGCTAACAGCTGGCCATCCCTGATACAGCCAGCAGGCTTCTGAGTACAGCAGCCACCACAGCTTAACAAACCAAGACTGAACTAACTCAACTGAAGGTTATTTATTTTTCCACCAAAACGCACAGTGGACATCCTACAGTCTGCAAGCTCAAACTTCCACTCCACTGCACCAAGAATATGTTAGTACTACTCATAGAGTGAAGAAAACCTGGATTCTTATGGCTTGTCAGTGCAGACAAAATCGATTACACTTGGAGCTTCGTCTTTCACAATTAAGGAGCGCTACCGCAAAGCACTGACAAGGGTTAACTGCAACACTGCCAATGCTAGGAACTGTTTCTGCATACCTATATAAACTCTCAGAGGACAAATGTTAAATGATCAAAGTCCATCTTCTTTTGCCCATTTTGTGGCTGTGATAGCACCAATTTTTCTAATATCAGTAGTTTTTCTACTAGATAGACTTTGCTAACAACATTTAACATTACATCAATAACCATAAACCACATTTCACAATTTCCTTTATACTTCGGCAGTGTTCTCCCCTGTTATTACTTGTTATTAGAAATTACCCTTGAAAGACCTGAATCACTACGCAGAGTTTCAAAGCAACTGATGTCTGCCTTTCTTAAGATAATTGAGATGGAAAAACAGCAGAGATTGCTTTAATACAGCTTTAAGTGAACACCTATACATGACTGGACTTTGGTACTTGTTGTGTTAGTAGTAATCACTAGACCTTGCCTCAGTTCTTCATTTGAATACACATTGTAAAGAACATCTAGTTTAACAAAGAAAAGGAAACTTGAGAGAAATTAAGCCTTTTCTGTTCTTGATACCCAAATTACCTTCACGTTCAGATGTGCAATAGAAGAGCAAATGAATACATACAGTCAGTTTTTCACTTTACTGGTGAAATACACCTGAGCTTTACAAATTGTGAGTTTGTGAAGAACACTGCCTCCACAACCAGTTACTATAAAAGCAAGGAGACCCTCCTTTGCAAGTCAACAGGACTTCCGGATTCAAATTTTACTGGTAAACCTACCTTGTAAAGAATTGCTTATTCCCAAAGTGCTAGACACAAAGACAGCAAATACCAAACTGTTTCAGTATTCGCATATTACCCAATTACCAGACATACCTATTCTTTCCACTATTGCTAGTATTTTTTATTTCCAGTTCTGTTTGGTCACTAGAACACATACAAGGAATAACAGAGATGTTGACTACAAAGCACGCCTAGAGAAACAGACTTCATGTTTGTTTGTTAGTACTATTAAGACAAATTCTGATCTCTAAAATCCTTTTTTACTCAAAAAAGAGTAAAGAAAGCCCTTTTCCTGAAAGCTCTTGATGTCATTTACTAGTAGGCTAGCTCTCAAGGCTGCCAACAAATACATTCTCTTGAGAGGACCAGCTTGCATTCATTCTCTCAGTCAGAATTGAAAAATCATCATCACATACCTTTTAAGCGGTTTAGATTGGCACTTGTGGTTAACGCTGCCACAGTCCCAGAAGAGCTGTGGCTCAGGAGAGAAACTGGAAATGGCCAATTTTCCATCCCTGCCACTACCAGCTGACCCAAGGTTCTCCTAGCAACCGCACAGAAATTGCCTTCGGAGGAAACGTTGCTACAGGCAGGGCTTCACAATTTAAGTTCTGTGAGTTGGAAAGCACTACCCTTTTTCAGTCATTGTTATTAACCAGCTCTCCCAGCATCCAGCAATCACACTGTCTGGTTCATCTTCTCTCAGCAAAGCTGCAGTGACAGGGGATTTCTGGGTGTTAAAGTCTATGTGTTTTAAAACAACTTCTAATTGTTAGATTAACTGCGAACGCTGCTACAACACTTCAAGTCTAAGAAGCTTCAGTCAGTGTGACAGAACCAACTGCAGAATGAAGTTAGACTTGTGACTTACCCTAACTGTGAGATCCTTCCCTTGCTTCTGTATCTGGAACTAACTTCAAAAGCATCAAGGTAGACCTTATGACTCCAGCACCCATAAAGAAAAAAACCACACAGGCTATGCAAGTTACTTCTATTTAAACAGATAGACCTCACAGCCAAATTGTAACACCTAATTACTTTATTTCTTGTATTTTTTTTTCCTCCTTGAAGTGTCTTATAGACACACCTTTCAACTTGAAGAAAGAATGTGCTTTTCAACACCCAAATAAAGATCAAACTTAAAGATCGTGGGAGGAAGAAAAAGGCTGCCTTACATTTGCCTGCTCCAAGATCATTGTTTAAGTAAGCTTGAGCTCTAAGAGCCACAAGGTAGAACATATCCGAACAGCAGTGTGTTTCAAGTGACACATGCCTTCATTCCTACCACTGGTACTTCTTCAGGCAGACATCACTTCTGTGCTAATACAATAAACCACTTCAACATAAAGCAACTGTGCACTGAGACAATGCAGTCCTCCAGTGCTTTTGCAGGACAATCTTTACCTGCACAATCTAATCTGAGGCACTTACAGCCTATGGGTTACCAACAGCCCTGAAACCAGTACCTGAGCCTCTACCTACGACAGCAGCAAGCTCTTCAAAATGCACCAGTGGGATTAGAATAGGAAGCCATTTCCAGGTAGAAGTTTTCTCTTAAGGTTTATTTGTTTTTAGCAAGCTTCTCCAATGAGGAAACAAGGATGAAATGTTGTTTCATCTACACAGTATTAAAGCCTGGCTTTCCAGGATAAGAACTTCCCTTTCAAGTTTTTCAGAAGTTCCTAACTCCTAAGCCTTCCAGTTTGAAGAGTAATGGAAAATTGGGTTTGACAAGGAGAAAATGAATTTTATTCATGCTCAAGTTTTATGAAATGAGTAGAAAAAAAAAACATCTTTCAAAGTCAACTTCAAGAAGGCAGACTTCATCCAACCTATTTCAGAATCAATCAAAAACGGCCTTCCAAAAGCCTTCAGTGTTTCTGCTAATATACATTCTCACTTTGAAGACTCTCAGTCTTTTCCCTAGTTTAATTTCTATTAGAAACTTCACTTTGAAACAAACCTGTTCACATTCCTAGAGAACAGCTTGTTCTGAAAGAAGGAGCATCAAAACAAACTGTAAAGTTAGAATCTGAAGTAACTGCTATCAGAGCTAAACAAATGGGAAAACTAGCTGACCGAAGGCAGCTCACAGAAGGCAATTCATTCTCACTACAATTTAAGAAAACTAGAGGAGTTACACAAGTAATCATTGCAGGGGGGAGGATGTCACAGCAAATAACCTGGATTACCAATCGCTTTCATTACCATAACACCTCTTTGGTATCACAGAGCACTCAAAGACATCCATTATTTATCGCCCTCCTCAGGCTCACACATCTCAGCAGCTATCCCAAGGTCTATGTGCAAGACTATCTGAACATCAGTCTCACACCTCACTGCAAGGCAGTTCACCCCACCACCTATCAGGAGTGCTCCAGTGCCCATGCCCGATCTATTTTGCAAAGATGAGTGCATCAAGGCACATTAAAAATAAAATTTAAAAAAAAAAATATCAGTTCACAAAACAATGCAAGAGCTACTTGCCAAATTCACAAAGAGCTTTGATCTTTGTTACCAGCAAAATGAGGGCAGGGTAAGGGACTCTGCTTTGCTTGGGACTGATACAGCCTCTGATAATATACAGACTCATAAGCTATTAGAAAAACAGGTAAAGCTTTTGTAGTAACACCAGAACATCCACTTTTGAAGACATCATTGTACAAAAATAACCCTCATTACTTCTGGCACAAGGCAGTATTTATCCAACACGCAGAATGTAGTGGGTCTCCTTTATGGTATTAACATACAGGAAAAACTGACAACTTCACTAGGCAAAGAAAAGTCAACTCACAGCTGCGCCACTGCAAATCAACTGTTCCCTTGGTGCCATGCACCAGACCAAAAAGGCAGGAAGAAAAGTAAAAGCTCCCTTCTCAAAATCAATCATTGCTACTGCAACTCAAACTCAAATAATGTCCTATCAGTAAGTTATGAGCACTAACAAATTTAGAAGCTTTTAAAGCACAGAGCAAGAATAAACGGCAGTGTTTAAATAGCAAGAGCACATGGACTTTGTAATGGCATATATAGTTGCCTCCTGATGGTGCACACAAGGGAAATTGAACCTACAACAGTTATGCTCTGAGGTTTGGGCAAAACCAGACTCATAATAAAAACGTGTATTATCCAATTAATATTTTTCTACATCAGCCATCCTCATTAAGCTTAACAAACTGAGAAACCACGTATTTTCAGCTCTGCTGTTTTCTGCCTGTTTGGAAAGTCAGACCTGCACTCAGCAATGCTCAATCACCACTCTTTTAACAAAAAATAAAAATAAAAAAAAGAGTGCCAACTAACAGCAGGAAAATTCCATGCAAATGTTAAGGATCAAGCCCTGAAGTACAGCTGAGTAAACACAGTAGCCATCTCCACCAGGAAAAGTCAAAGCACACTTAATATTCAGGTTCTTCTGCTAAGTCACAGGTACAATGCAGGTTTACTTGGAAATAACTTTTAGAAGCAATGATTCAACTTGGCATTTGGCAGCATGGAGTATTACAGAAAGTTGGCGGGAGCAGACTGAAATTAAACGCTTCCTCCTTCTCAAATTAGTGTTTCTGAGTCTATAATCATACTACATTGCTTTCGTGACTAAAATTCTTCAGCTCTTCCACAAATACAAAAGGTGTTTACCTCAAAATGATCGGTCTATGCAATGTATTTTTAAACTGAATTGAGCTCAGTTGTACTTTAGGTCTCCTTCAAGTTCATTTTGTCAGGAATTCAGAGCTGCCCTAGGGACTCAGGCCTGACAACACTACCAGTCCCAGCACAGTACCTGGCACTGCTACAGCCTTTTGCCAGAAAGGTAAGTAGGGCTCATCATAAAAAGGTACTGACTTGGTGCCTTTGGAGCACAGAAACACCGAGTTTCTTGAATACGACAGACAGGCAACCTGAGCAGCTTCCCACCTTTAAGAAGTAAAACACAGGATTTCACAGATCGAACTGAGTAGTTGCTGGGAAGTGGCTGCACCTGCATGCACAGTAGCTCAGGATTTGAAGCACTGAAATACAAAACCTATCAGATCTGATTCAATCTTTCTGAAAACAGAGCTGATTAAAAAAAAAAAAATCAAACACTCATACATATAAATAACTTGTTTCCATTACAACATCTCAAAAATCAATGCTCACTGAGCTCGGCGTTTTAAGAACCAGTTCCTGAAATAAATGAGGTTTCCCAGGCACACAGACAAGAGGTTCTTCCATCTCTTTAGAAGAACAGGGAATGACATGCAGCAATGAGCGGAGATAAAAACAGACATTAAGGACCTGCAAGCAATAACTTCCTTCCTCTCATGGCTTAGGTTTGCCACTGCTAGAGGCTTTGTGTAACACAGGTTCTCTAAGCTGGTTGTTTCCATGCAAACCCCAAACTTGCTGGCTTTAGCCATGGCTAAACAGCTGTGGCACTTGGCCAATCTCCTCAATGCTGGTAGCTACCCACCACCACCCTCCTGACATCCCTATGACTAAGGAAACCACATTCAAAACCAAAAACCCATCTGCCAAGGAACAGTTATAACCATACATAAAAAAGACCTCAGAAAAGCCCCTACCCGGGCCTCAAGGCAGCCCCCAGGACCACCCCCAGGGTGCCCTGCTAAACAGCTCGAAGGCCACACTTGCCCTTTTCTACCTCTGAAGTCCAGCAAATCCCATACTATTTTCTGCAATGAGGAACATCCTCGAAATGATGACATAAAACACTTCCTCCTCATGAAAAACTGAAATACAGACTTTCCACAGGCAATTCCTTCTTTGGTTTGCTGCTTTGCACAACTTCCCTCTCAGAACACAAATGACCTTCTCACTCTCCTACCATGCCCAAAACCAGCAGCATGCTCACTCTACATAGGAACGAGACCCAGCTTTAACCACCAGCTGCAAACAACCTTCTTGATTCAGCTCACCACACCAGCAAATCACAAAGATTTGCTCTTTTCCTGGTTTAGTTTCCTGATGTTTGAATGAATGGTTATGGTTTACCAAGGAATCAAACACAGAGATGCTGCAGAAGCACATAATCAGCACAGAAATTCTCCTCCTTCAGTGGTGACAAATAGGCTGCAAATAATACGAGCTAACCAGGGCTCCCTTTGGACATCATCAGTAGCATCGCTGCCAGGATAAGATGTTTTTGTTCGCCAACTGCATTTGCTGGGGAAATTCAATTTTGAGCTTAGAGCTCGCATCCTGGGCTGTTCCTGTGAATGTCATACTACTGCCTTGTGCAGAGGCTCCCACGCCACCTCCTTCAATGGTATTTTGGAAAGAACAACCTGTGAACCACAGAAAGGTGATAAACTTCAAATGAGGTTTGCAATCCTAAATCCTGAGCATTATAAACATCTTGCAGATTAGCCTGGCACCTTAACCATAGAAAGTAAGGTTTGGGGAATTGCCTCTATTCTGTTTGCTGAGCAGTAAATATGATTTTCAATGACATTTTTGCATGCATAACTTTCCATTATGTATCAAAACAAAAAAAAACCAAAACAAAGCATGACTCTCAACTCTGAGTCTGGCATGCCAGGAACGTAACAGTTAATGTTGGAAGCACATACGATTTTCTCCAAGTTTTTTCACAACGTTCACATTCTTCTCGAACATTCTTCACAAAAACTCAATTTTAAATCAGAGCTACACGCTGGATTTATTTAACTGATCAAACGAAATTATTCAGTCTGCTGCTGTTCTGCCTCTCCTGCTGCTTAACTTGAATTTTAGATAGCAAGATATTCTACTAGTCACAGCTGAAGAAAAGTTCTGCTACCTGCTTAAAGGCCACAAAAACTGACTACAAAATTAAGGAGAATTGCAAGTACATTAAAAGGAAATGTTGTGACACCTTTCAGATAAATAGTAAAGAACACTTCGGTTCCAAGAAAGATGAGTCATAAGAAAATTTACACGTATGTGAAGAACTTCCTTAACTTTGCTCTGGACAAGACTGAGTGTAAAGAACCATGTTACAGACTCATCAGCAACTGAACACATTTTCCAAGTATCTGACCTTAAATGATCCCAACTCCATCAGAGAATAGTAACTGTAAGAAAGCAACATACATTACTGACGCTTCTCTTGGTTAAGCCTTTTGCAAATGTTACTGGGTCTCGTTAGGGTGGTAAGAAGATATGAGCTCCTATCTTTAGAAAGGAGTAAGAATTTACAAACTGTATAGGAAAAGAAAAAAAATCGAGATTAAAATCCAGGAACACCTGTATCCTATTTCCAAACTTAAAGCAGCAGATGATTAGATGCTCAACCATAGAACTACAAAATACCTAATTTAACAAAATAAGGCCTTTGCCTTCAGCACCTAAGCGTGAATGAGATTAATGCCAGCACACTCCATACCAGAATTACTAAGAGAACATTACATCCTTAAAGAAAAGAATTAAAAAACAGGAGCATACACAACCAACTAGACCCTGTTGAACAATACTCCTTAGCAGCACCTGATAGTGACTATTACATGTTTGCAAAGGAAGAAAACCCCAAACGTGGTACTCTGTGGGAAAAAAACAAACATGCCAAAAAAACCAAACAAACAAACAACCACCATCCTTGCTACCTTCCTAAAAGAGCAATTGTTTTCAGTCATTCTGATGTGCCTATAAGGAGTGGAGATCTAAGACCACGATTCAACAAACTGCTTTGCTTATGCTTTAGAAAGACATTAAGTGCTGAGTGGAAGAGCTAGTCACAGTTCCATGAAAACAGCTGCCTGGAGAAGCAATTCCCAGCATACTTCATACTGGCACCATTCCCCACTTTCTGTAAACAGTATGTCCCAAGAATTATGCCTGTAGATTTAGGACAGTATTGTTGCAGGTCCTGCCAGACATACCTGCCTTGCAAACACTGCACCACATGGTAAACCAAGGGACATCCAGTGCAAAAAACAAACAAACAAAAAACCTATAGTTTCATGATATTCCAAAATGTAACCAAGTGTATCTGAAAACAAGCCCTGGAAGATGGAAGTAATGCCGATCAGAATTTCCAAGCACAGCAGCTGCAGCTATTTTACACCTAACACAAAACAGCAGTCCTCAGGACGTGGGGATGATATGACGTAAAGCTGGCAGATGCCAGTCCCTTCCCACTGAAGAAACTGGGACAGCAATTCACAGCAGATTGATCTAGTATCTCTTTGCACAGAACTAGACCGGATGTAATGCTCTCTCAGATAGACGAGTAAACAAATCATTAGTTATTTCACAAAGCTAAAAGGCACACAGTTGCAACTAATCAGTTTTTATCCATACAATAGGTCTTACAGTGAATGATGTGCATTAGGAAATCTGCAGGACCATCTTTGAGAGGAGAAAGGAAGCTTATGTAGAATTTACCCAAACCAAACACCAAAGCAGTAAACTGAGTAACAAGCAATCATTCATGTAAAAGCCACATTAAGGAGATTGGAATAAGCTTGTTTGTACATTTCCAGATATAACTGGAGCCAGAGGCAATCATGTATATGTGAGGGAAACAAAAAAAAACTAGCCACCCTATTGCCTAGCTCCTTTAAGAAATGTGCTTTTTATTCATTGTTGGAGATCTAAAGGTAGGAAGATCTCAAGACCAGATTTTTCTTTCCCCGCTACAGTACCATTATCATTAGCAAGGTATAACTGTATCATCACAATCACCAATTATCTTATCATTTGCCTATATTCTGTCTACTCCAACCGGTTCCATTTCCCATGTGATCTAATGCAGTTAAAAGAAAAAAAAGAGAGATTCATGCAATCACTACTATTCACTTGCAGGTAGAGAGCTGTGCAACCCTTACTTGCAGAAATCCCTACTTCTCAAGGTATTATGCAAGTCGATGGATTGTTATACACTGCAGTGGGAACCAAGAGTAAAGCTATGAACAGAACCCTGCTAGTTCAGATAACATCTTGCTATTTACTAGTAATAGGTATGATAATGGTGTAGTCATGAACACTATAGCAATTTTGAGATGTGTTCTCATCAATGAAAACTATGTCCTAGGGCAAGACAACCAGTAGTTGGTTGCCCACGAGAGCATAACTACAGACTCCTCTCTACAGTAGAGGCACACAACTTTCATTACCTGTACCAAGTTATCAGTGGCCTCTCTCTTATGCAGGCATCACTTATGCATTTGGAGGGAACGCCAAGGGAAGAGCTGCTGAGTGCACAATCTTCACCTCTGATGGGTGATGGACCCAGGTGAGGGTGAGGCAGGCAGGACCACTTCCAGAAGGAGCCAGCTCACAGCCCCATGGGCAGTATGCACCGGATCCGTGTCACTTCCTTTTAGCAACAGCACAGCCCCTCTGTGCCGTCTCCCCCACCCACAGCTCCAGTACTAGAGTTTGCAGAAGTGGAAACAGGGAACTGATGCTGTTGAAAACAAACCTGGAAAGAAACAAAAAAGAAACCATTTTTTATTAAGCTGAGTTCCTACAAATTAGAATGCATACAGGAGCAACCTTAATGTGGGCCCTTACTAATCACTCAGGGCCTTACCTGAAAAGCAGAGTGAGAATTAACCACCAAAACAAACAAAAATGATGCAGAAAGCAAACCAGGCCAAAGCAATTGAGACACATTCTGGACAGGAACGGTTTCAAGACAGGATCCCAGGACTGGTTCGAGTCATGCTCCAAAGTGGAAATCCAGCAAAGCGGGCAAGCAGCTTAGCTATCAGCAAGAGACCAGAGATCAGCCACGGTCCAGCATCTTGGACAATTCCACCATACATCACAATTCCTAAGTTTCCTAACTGCAGCTAAACTTTGGGGATTTTTGTTGTGAAACATAAGAGATGAAAGAGAGATGAACTGTCCAATCAGCCAAATTCCTACAGATCAGACACGACATTCAATAGGAGAAGGCAAGATGTTTTGTGGAAAATCTTTTTCCTACTAAGTGAACACACTGGTTCCTAGCAAAGAACTGCAGTTCATTATTAGGAAATTAAGACAGGAAATTGAGGAATAAGGAAATTAAGACTCACTCAGATATTTTGCCCTGAATTTCATCAAAAAAAAAAAAAAAAAAACACATTGTTTTGATCAACTTATTTATCATCCTTAGCAGTAGTGTGACAAGAGTAACACTTCCCAGGACCTCACGGCATTCAGTGTACCTGTATGCTCAGCACTGCCTCAAACACAAGGAGGGAAGAAGTAAATCGACAGCATTAAAACACCAATTTCATAACCGTTAAACTGCAATGTGCTGGAGCCAAATTGTTTTTCACCTGAATGACAATGTTTACTCTATAAGATGTGCGGAATTGGGTCCTCAGCTAAAAGTCAACAAATAGTGTAGGCAAGTCGTTATATTTCCAGTTTGCACCCGAGCAAAATACCACAGGCTGTCTGGGTACTCAAACCACATTGGGAACAACCTCCTGTATGCAAAGCAAACAAAGACCAAAGCAAGGATGAAACAGAGAAAAGCTGATCTCATCCCAAAATAAAATTGATGAGTTATGTCAGAAATGTGAGGTAACCAACATGAAATTGTATCACACACACGCCAACAGCTAATGGACATCAGTGTTCAAGCAAGAATTACCATTTCTGAGGCACAAATTCTGTACTTGAAAGGAGGAGGAAATTCATCAGGCAATGTTATGCACACACATCTTTAAAGAGCCACGTCCCAGCGCACCACAACAAATAAATACCTATTTTGGCTGTTCAAGTTTGCGCTAAAACAATCTCACAAGCCTTTCTTTTATGCCTTTGTGCAGCCAGACTTTTATATTGCAGTGTGGAGGAAAAGAAACATCAGGGCGACATCATTCAGAAGGCTCTTTGACTTTGAGAACTTCTTATGAAAATCAGTCATGAAGCATTCCAGTTGGAAAAGGGCCGAGGGAAATCCTACAAGTCCTAAACATGCCACTGCTCCTCGGGATGGCACAGCAATGACCAAACACAGGGACAACCCCGCTCCTCCCAAACTGGTAGAGAAGCCCTCAGGCCATCTCAGAATTTACTCAAACAAATCAAATCCTGAAGAGAAAACTGATCTTGCACAACCCTATTACAGACATGTAAACACAACGATAAGCAGCCCAGATTTTGCAGTAACGCGAGGCCTTTGTCCAAAGGGCATCACGAGAATTTTACAGACTGCCTTCTACGCACTGACTGCATATATTAAATCCAAAACACAGCTTAAATGTAGAACGTGTAACCAAATATGAAAAGGCTGTTACAACGACAAGTACTTTACAGAAGGATATAGATTAATACTTGGACAAAAAGATAGAGGCTGATTAAGTGGCAGCCCTTCACCTGCCTGCACGAGGCTGACTTTCCACTGGGCTGCCCGGCTGCACAGACCCAGCGGCTTTTTTACAGGCTCTCTTTACGTAGGAAAATCCATGTTGAAAGGCATTTGGAATAAACTGACCCTCCATCCCCCCAGCCCAACACAAGATCACATTAAGCAGCCTTTGACAACAAAACAACCAGGAAAAAAAAAAGTACATCCTTAAAAGCATATTAGTGAAGCTCTCCACATATCCACACCAGGGGAAATGGCTGCACATTAATCTCTCTCCCTGCTGAGATGGCTCAGCAGCAGTTACAGTGATCGGCACCAATCGAGTGGGCATCACCTGGTGTCTGATGAGCAGGAGCACCCCATGACCATTATCTACAGAACTCAGGTTGACAGCTTGAGCAAGAGACAAATATTAGAGCAAAAAGCAAAGGAAGCAGTGAAGTTTCTACAAAACAAACTGAACGAGCTCCAGAGAAAAACATCCAAGAACAAGATTGGAAGATTTCCATTAAGCACATTAGAAGGAAAGTACATACTTTCTTTCCTCTCATATCATGCAAACGCAAAGCACAACCCCAACCCCTTCATCATTAGTTACTAGTTTAGAACTGACTGACTGGAATTGTCAACCCAGCTTCTATTCGTGCCATCCTTCTGTTCCAAGGAACCAACTCCCATGCTCCCCCAGATTCCCACTTCGACAGCTGATGAATTCTTTGATGAAGTCTTTGAAAGCAGACTACCCTCATCAAAACCTAAAACCAACACAGAGCTATTAGCTAACCCGAGACCCAGGAGTTTAACAGCCATGAAGCGCTCGCTCGCAAGGCAAAGGCAGTAACTGAGCTCAGCAGCTATGCACACAGTGCCCATCAGCCAACTGCAAGCCTTGGGAACGTCAAAGTATCACCAAGCCAAATAGTATTTTACTTAGAAGGCTAAGAATTTTAGGTCTGGCTTCAACATCACAGCCCAAGAATCCTACAGCTTTGGCACCCAAGGAAGCCAAAAACAAGGAACCCTCAAACTCTGCTGTGTGGCTCCACTTTTTCTTCACAGTTTGGTATCCCCAATCCTATGTCAGCCAACGCCTCATATACAAATCATTTGTCATGACAGCCTTTCCGTCACAACACTGCACAAATAGAGGACATACATGCATAAATCACTAATAGAAACATCAGGTTTGGTAACTATGAAACATCACAACTGTGCAAATGGCTCAGCAAGGACAAGCGCTGAGGGGAGCAACTGCAGCTCTCGCAGATCTACCTCCTTCAACACAGTTAAAAGGATTCTGGATGGACGTGCAACAGCAGTTAACATGATGTGATGCCATTTGTACTTCCAGATTGATAGCAGTCTATTAGTACTGATAAACTCACGAGCATAAGTCTTAGTCAATGAAAAAAAGGAAGAGTGCTGCCTCCTGCATGGTAGAATAATCCTCCTGATCTTGTTAGGAAAGTCCTCATTCCTGATGCAACATCTGCCTTGACTACACACTGTAAAGAACATCAAAATGATGCAGCTGAGATGAGCACATCCTCTCCCAGACACAGCTGTGTCACTCTGAGGCTGCTGCCCTTCCCGCCCACACCAATGCATCACTGGGAAAAATGGAAGAACTTTTTCCAGTATGAGTTTCCATCAGCCAAGTCAACATAAAATAATTTGCCATAGGTCTTTGCTAACCCAAGTGATTTGATAGAAGGGCAAAGATCCAAAAAAACCTCAAGCAAATTTAAATCAACCCAGGGCCCCACCTCCCACCACCATCCTCACCGAGCCAATGGTCAGAAACACGATCCAGCCAAAACCTAACAGAGCAAGAAGCAATTCATTACACCAGCTTGACTTCACTCCCGGACTTGAACTCCCAGACACAAAGACTCCCGTGCCAGCATGGAAAGATGCACGGACAGGAAGGAGGATGAACAACCGCAGCCCCAGTTTAAACTGCCAAGTTTCTAGGCGAGCTTAGGCAAACCTAGGAGAGTTGCTTCAGAGACGAGGTCACAACCTCCTCCCCCATACAGGCAGTAACATTCACACAGCCACGCAGACAGCCTGTTCAGGCAGCCGATCCAGATGAAGTCAAATATTTTTCTGTACCACCATTTTCAGCTGGATTAGCAAAGAGGGAGTGACAAATGAATAATTCTTTTTGGTGAAAGTACCACTAGAGACATCTGTTCTGGTGGCAGTGCCCTGGAGGACACATTAGAACATTTAGCATGAGCAGGTTCATGCTCAGTCTTCTACAGAAAGGCAACAGGCTCTGATGTCACTCAGCAAAATCAAGATCCTTGGATTGAACAAGTATCTATAATTTCAATGTATTCACTGCTGAAGGAACCTCAAAATCAACATTAAAGTTCCAGTTTCACATAAGCGTAAACCAAGCTTGCTTAACAAAATGCTATAATAACATCTGATCTACTCTAAAAAAGAAAAAAATACCAGGTCAGAGGGTCAGATGAGTACAATTGCTCGAGCTCAGACTGCCACAAGAATCCCTCACCATCAAGGTTCTGCAGAACATCTTTTCCAGAGGTAGAAGACTTATTTTTCTATAACATTAGGACAACTTGGTGCGTTGGTTTTGTTTGTTTGTTTTTGTTTATATATTATGCAGCTTCACCAGTATTAGTAGCAGAATACAGCCAGCTACAAGCAGAATTCAAGAGCCCTATGGAGCGCTGAAGCAAGTGTTAAGAACACTGTTAAAGCTGCATGTATTCCTTCTAGCCCCTATCACTGGGGAGGTAAGTACTTTTCCATGCATTTTTACTGTTATTTCAGCAAGCTCTTCACTCACCACTCCCATTACCGGAGTACTTAAAGATCATTCCAAGACCAAGCAGCTAAACTATGCTACAAAACGTAATGCTGGGGGTCTAGTGAGCTCTGAGAGCCCAGTGTGGCTTGTTGGTTTGTTTTTCTTCTTCCTAAACGCATAACGCTGTCAACTACTAGTGCAATGCCAGAGGGCTTTATGACACCAAAATAAGAGATAAATTTGTCTACTCTGCCTAGTTTACAAGCGTCTTCATCTTCCACAAACTTGAGAGCAGTAATAAGTGCAGGGAAGTCATTTCCAGGCTGAAAAATAAGTTCTCAGCTAGTAAGGATTTAAATATTTTATTTCAATTGCATTTCTACTTTAGGCTTTAGAAAGAAAGAAAAGTTCTTTGATGTGTTATGTTTGGAGCTGTACAAATCAGAGTTTTCACTGAGCCTGAAAACCAACACCTTACTCAGCTACAGATGAAACAGTTTACCGTCGCATAACCCAGGCTATCAAAACAACTTAAGAATCACGGGCGAGGATGAACGCATCTCACATTTGTTCTCTTGGACTTTGCTCACATTATTTTTTGTATTCCTTCCATGACATTTTTGCTAGGGAGAAAAAAAAAAAAAAAAAAAGCAACATTTCCACAGAGAATTGCCAAGAGATGAAGAAATGGAAAACACACTAATGAGCAGAAAAACAATTCTGCTGCTCTATGGTAACTATTAACTTCTGCATAATCGTAGAGAGCGTGTTAGCAGTAACCATAGATCAATAAGTCAAATAGAAGTGATGAGTCAGAAATCCATTTCAATATTTACACTATTTCTACAAGCCATAGCAAGGGTAGTACTCCGGCCAAACGGAATGACTGTGCCTTCCGTCTCAGCCCCCCATGCTGGACCTCAGCTAGAGAGGCAAGAAAGCCAAAAATGAAAACCACAAAACCAAATCCACCGACATTACAGCCAGACGCTGTGGTGGTTAGAAGCATCTCCCAGTCCAGACGGCTGGATCGCGAAGCACTGACAATACCCTCGATAACGCAGTAACACACACACTGAATAGGAATCAGAGCAAGAGCTCCCTAATCATTTCACGGAGCACTAATGAGCAGGTTACATAAACCCACCGGGCCGAGGGAGCTTCAGAGCAGGGCTGCTGCGAAGCAGGGGCTCTCCTCTCAGGGATGCACCACGTTGCTCACCAGGACGACTCATTTCCATCAATGGAATAAAATGAGTTAAGCACATTCTCAACAGGAGCCGTGCTTAACCCTCCCTCAGCTCCTGAAAACGATGCCGGGCAGCGGCTGCCCGCTGCTCCCTCCGGCCCCAGCCGCACGCTGTCGTTCGCCCATCCCCGCCGCCTCCTGCCCGATAACAGCTCCCATTGTGCAGCTGCTCCACGCAGGAAGGCGAAGCCGAGAGCCGCGCTCCCAGGTGGGAAGACACGATCCTCACCTCGAGGGCCGCTCCAACAGCTCCGACCGAGCATCGAACCGAGCGGCGGGCGCCTCGGCCCCACAGGATTGCCCCACGGCGAAGGCACCCCGCCGGGCCGGGGTCGAAGGGCTGAGGGCTGCCGGTCCGCACCGGGGCCGCTGCAAAGCGGCGCGGGCCGGGCGGCAGCGGCGGACCCTCGGCCGGGCGCCGGGCCCGGATGAGGGCTCGGGCAGCCTGCGGAGGAGCAGGAAACGTCGCGGGCCGCTCCACGGGGCTAGGGGCTCCGGGGTCTCTCCACTCGCCGCCGGGCCCTCGCGGCCGCCCCCGCCGGCTCCACCTGCGCCGCGCTCGGCGCCCCACCCCGTGCCCGGCCCGCGGCCCCCCGCCCCAGGGCGGGCGCCGCAGGGCGTCGCCGCCTCCCCCGGCCCCTCACATACTTCCCCGGGGCGCCGCCGCCCGCGTGCCCCCCCGCCGATCCCCTCAGGCTCCGCCGCCCCGTGCCCGCGATCCCCCCCGCGGCCCCTCGCCCGCCGCGGCTCCGGCCCGGCCTCACCCCGCCCCGCGGCCCAGAGGCGCTCACCTGCCGGCCGCAGACACCTCCCTCCGGCGCCTCCTCGGCCGCCCGTCGCCACTGAGCGGCGCCGCCGCTCCCCCCTCCCCACGGCGGCTCCCGTCCCCGCCGCCCGCCACGCCCATCCCAGCCGCCCATTGGCCGCCCTTCCCGTCGCTCTGCCCTGGGATGGCCGCGCGCCGCTTCCCGTCAAAGCTCCGGCCCCGCCCCTCTCCGCCCACGGGCCCCCGAGTGTTTTATTCACTCAGGGGCTTTGGCGCCCCCACTCTATTCTGCCGTTCCCGATTGGGTGAGGCGGTGAAAGGGAGAGCCGCGATAGGCTGCCGGAGGTGCCAGCTACGGCTGAGGGCCCGCCTCCGCGCTCGGCGTTAGGCCGCGTTGGGGCTGAGGGCAGCTGGGGGTACGTGGGGGTTGAGCGGGCGTCGTCCGGGCTGTGGCGGGGGCTTTGCTGCAGCGGCCCGGGCGCAAATCTGCCTCCTGCCCCCGAGCCCAGGCCTGGAGACCCTCAGGGCAGTGCGGCAGCCCCACAAGCGCGGCCCTGCCTTGCACAGAACGGCTCTCGGGTTTCGCTGTGCCGTCGGCTTCCTTCCCTCCCTACAAAAGCAGTCACCCCTGCGGGCAGATGTCAGCTGCGGCAGCCGTGCGGAGGGGGGCCAAGGAGCGTCGTGTTGCCAGAAGCATCCCTCGCTATCGCTGTCCTGGCTTTTCCGCAGGTCGGGTGCCTTCCCCGTGTGAGGGCTGTAAAAGGCCCACGCAGGGGGAGCCCTGGGCCGGCGGCAGCATGGCGGAGGCAGCTGGTAGGGCCGAGTGGAAGAGCAGTGCTGCCGCAGGGCCCAGTGGCACTCCAGGTTACCCCTCAGTTACCCAGTCAGCCGCCCCTAAGAACCACTTCCTTCCACACTGGCCACGATAAAATGCACCATTTTCTCCACAGATGTCTTCCATCAGCTGGAGTCTGGGTTACAGGGAAAATGTGAGCGGTCCACTCTTAAGGCCCAAAATGTTGTCCCCCGGCCTCCCTCCCCAGTGCAAAAAAGCACAGGCGTGCCACTGCTTTCAAAGCAGGGAGGCTGTGCCACACATGGCAGACACCCCAAGGCTGACAGCTCTTATCCGGTCAGGCTGATGCACTTTACCTGGGCTGACTGTTCCCAGCCCCTGCCTCCTCTCACCGGGCATTCGAATGGCTACTTGATCCAAAGTGCAAGCTGAAATAGGTCCTGCAGCATTCAGCTGGGAAATGAATAAGCAAATAAATAAATAAATAAACCAACAAACACAACACCTCGGGAAATCGAAATGCAAAGATTACCTAAGGTTTCTCTGGATCATTATCTCGTTATCTCCACTATCTCCTCCCTGCATGCACCAGTACCCCATGCTCCTCTTTGTTCCTGAATCAAGCGAAGAAAGAGCGACAAAGAACATGGGCTATAATGTGATCTGGCACACACCGGAACAGAACATAAGGGAACTGGAATCAGTGCTCATTTCAAAACACCGTGTGCAAAAATCATTTATGTTGGAGGTGCTGGGACAGAAGCAGGAGGATGACCCAAACTCAGTTTCAGACTGATGCTCTGTCCCTCAAGTCACCACATTTGAGAATTAAACTAAGAAATATTCTTACATCTCACACCACTCTGCTCAGAATGCAAAACCAAAGCAAATAGCTGCTCTCCTTCTCACAGCTGCCTCTGATATTTTCAGAGTGCTGCTCTCAGACAGCAGCACAATGCAGCGACGTTTCAGCCAGTGTCCCAAAATGGCTAGGCAGACATTTCTACCAGCCCGAAGATCCTGTGTAGTTACAAAACTTGGAATCATTTCTGACCTGGCATAGCCTTTAATATGTTGCATTCCCCATGACTTTGGTTTAATTCTTCATAATATTCTATACCTCTGGGCCTGTGACAATGTTTTTGATAAAGCATGGTACATTACACTTCAATTTCTAAGCAGTTTCTAAGCATCTTTGTATTATAAAGACACTCTGCTCTTAAATGAGAATGATCTGAGGATAGGTAAAGAAAAGGATAGGACATCCTATTATAACTAAAGTTCTTGTATGTGCTTCAGCTAGATGTAGCTTTCACAAATATTTATTAGAGATTTAATTTGATTTGTTGCTATACTACTTGTCTGCTCAGCTATTTGTATCTCCCCAGCTCCCCATATAGTCATCGGTGACTAAAGGGAAAGGGGTTGTTTTGGCGGGAAAGGAAAGGAAGATGACCCTAGAGGTTACCTTAACAGAATCAGCTGAGCATCCAACACAGCAAAAGGCACAATTGCTACACTGACCTGTGGGTCTCTCTCTGTACAGTCAGTCTTCATGCACAGAGCTGCGATGAAAATTAGTTCTCCAAGGTCTTATATTGGAAGCAGGGCTTCAGGGTGCTTTATTTTTTTTTAGTAACAAAGAAATGGAAGAGACATGATAGCACATCAAAGATATCCAGCCCTACTGCTTCTTTCCCACCTTTTAAGAGAAGAGCATTCTGTGGAGCTGGCTGTGTATGTTGTGCCCACGAGCTCCTGATAGCGGTACCATTTTAGACAAGATCCTTTCTGGTCTCACTGGGACAGCAGGATAGTTTGCTATCCCCTAAGGAGCTGAGAGTATATTACACACACGCTCATGATAATACAAATTCCATGTCCTCAGCGCAGATACCCAGAGGCTTAACATCATCCCTTCCTATTGGCTACCTAAAACAATGTTGGCGATTAAATCTCCCTTCTCTAATCGCACTGTAATACTACTCCTTCTAGGAACAAGCCATACCAGTATAAATACTACAACATAAGCATTTTTATGTTGCTATAACTGCACTCACCCCAGAGGAATTCCACCTTTTTGACATCAGAGGTAAAATGTGAGAGTTTTTTTTGTGTGACTGAGCACTGAAAATGTTCAAAACTACTTCAAAAAGAGTGCCTCTAGTAGCAATACAAATCTACTATGGGAAGTAAAAAACAAAGTGTTACATGCAGGCTTTCTCCTGTTGTTCAGTGAGCAGACCTGAACAATATGGTTGCTAAACCAAAACATCCTGTTTGTATGGACATTGCCATCTTGGTGGTGCTGCGTCAGAGATGAGGGAGTGACTTCAGAATGCCTCAGAAAAAAATCAGTACAGCTTTTTTTTTTTGCCCACTTACCATGAAAGATGAGATGAAGATTTTTGCATGATTTCTGAAAATGAGAAATGTACCAGAGAACCAACTGCTGAATGGCACTACTATACATCAGAACTGCTACATGTTCCTTTTGAAACAGTGGGCATATATACTGGTAATGTAAAACGCTTTGCAGTTATCATAATAAGGCAAGGATCTGAATAGTAAGAATTCTTTATATTCTTTCTTCCACAGAGAAGCCTCACCCAAACAGCTCGCCAAGAGCCAGCTCTGTACAGTGCAAAGCATATTCTCTACCACCAGACACACGATGCATGCAGAACAGTCTGACTATCCCTTTTATCTCAATCATCTGTGTGTGAGTAATCTTACAGGGCAAATACTTCATTCAGATTCTCTTTGCTTCCATTTTATGACATGGATTTTCATGGCCGTTTACTTTTCTCCTCCTGCTGAAAAGCGAGAAGATTGGAGTCTCAGAGTCTGCAGCTTTGTGTTTAGTCACTGCCCACGGAGTCACTGCAGATGGTATCTGCTCAGCGCTACCACATGCTGGATGACATATATTAAGAGCACAAAAAACCCTCATGAAAATGCTTTCAAAATGCTTACAAAGTAAGCCCTGTGATCCCAGTAGGAATGAGGTGACAGCTCAGTAGAAGGTCCTACTCAAATATTTTATGTAATTTCAGCTTCAAGTTACAAAGAGTGTATTTTAGTGTCACGTAGGATGAGAGGATATATCTGTGCTTCCAGTTCCCTCCAAAAAGATAATTTCATAGGGCAGCCTGGATCTTGTAAGCATTATTTTTATAAACTTGTTTTAATTGGACTACTGCATGGCAGGGAAGGCTTATTTTCTCAGTGGGGCTCTGTGTGCCAGAGAACCAGGATTAAAGACCGCAACCAGTCACCAAATAAGAAAATCACTGAGAAAAGAGAAACAGCTGGAGATAGGCCAAAATCTCTGCCAAGAGATGCTTCAGTGAGTGAATGCATTCACTCGGATGAGCAGCCCAGAGGATAGCTCTTGAGAAACAGTTCCTGAATTAGCTTTTAGTCTTGTTATCTGGCAGTGAACTTTATAGCTTTCACAAAGAGGAGCAGGCTTCACAATCCTGCCCAGTGTCCTTCCAGTGATGACATACTGGATGTCATTGGGCTGTATGAGAAAGACTGTCAGGGCTCTAGTTGAGGAAACCTGTTAGTGAAGGCTTGAAATGTTCTTTTTCCTTACTGGGTATTGCTTTTGGCACAAGAACAAAACCGACAGTGCAAGAAGAAGGCTGCCAGCAAAATGATCATGAGAAAAAGGATTAAACCTAGTTTAACTTTCTAAAAGTGACCGATTTACATTAGCAGTTTGCCAGGGACAAAGTGAATGTGCCGGGCAGTGTGCATTGTGGTGAACAGAGAAGGGAAAATTGTGGAATAAGCCTCATCGTGCAAAGAATTTTACCTTTTCCACTTACCAGCAAAGATGGATCACAGCTCTGCAGGATCAGGCCTTATATGATCTGCTCTTCAAATTTAAGATTTCAATTCTTTGAATCATAAGTGGTAAAAGGGTAATACATCAAATAAGCCCTGCATCTCTTTGAGGTGCCATTTCCTTACTTCTTCTGAATTCATTTGTGACTTTTTAATGAGTTGTATTGCACACATTTTTTATGTCCTCTTAAATAAAATGTGTGTGGCTTTTGGCAGTGCAGTCTATATACTGATAACATCTCAGTGACTTTGTGCTAAATTCTAATTAAGACACTTAACTGAGCCTCCAGTTGCTACTATGTCTATATGAGCAGCAGCTGGGGACCACCTAATCATGCAAAGATCTGTGCTACTTTCCCTATGTTTATTTAAAGAGCTTTACGTGACACACTACTTTCTTTATGACAAATTCCCTTGAAATATCGGACAATGAATGGAAACAGCATGGAGACCTTTTGGCTATTCCTAGACAACCATCTGAGTATTCTTTAAGCGATATTAAAGCTCCCTCTTTGTGCCTTAGGTCAAAATCCTTTCTTATGTGGCACAGAAAAAATAGCAACACGCTTCTTTCTTGAAAGCCTCTACTATCAGAAAGGCTCAACTGTCAGAAGAAATGTGTTACACAGATCTCACTACCCTTATTTACTACCACATCCTTCACTTTGGGACTTCGTTACACATCAAGAACTCCAATGGCAGTCATCTATCTGTCAGCATCAGAAGGAGACATCTGTGCCAAGATCTGAGCCCAGGAGTGAGACTTTGAACCCAGCGGGCTGATAAACACCCAGGACAGCACTGCTGGACTCAGCGCCACTGCTCAGAGCAGCTCAGGTCAGGCTCCGCACAAGCACTCAGCTTCTGAGAAACGTTTACACTTGAGTAAATTAAACAGTAACACAAACAACACCTCACAAGCCCGGAGATTTCAAAGGTCTTTTTGCCCCCAAAGCCTACTTAGCCATGCTTACATACAATTTAAGCATACAATAGCCAAACTTCTACTGTATTTCAAAGCTGCTGCATCTTGGTTTTGTGCAGGGCCCAGCTCCGCCGATACGGTTTCAGCTGATAAGATTATTCTGGTAAGCGGGGCTTAACCTTGGAAAACAAAGAGCGGCTTGAAACGCAGCGCTCACCCCTCCCTTCCCTCACAGCACACGGACGCGCAGCCCGCTTTCCCTTCCCTCCCATTTGGAACCCCACCCGCGGCAGTAACCCCGCCGAGGGCATTCCCCACGCGGCGGCGGGCGGAGCGGCATTGCGGAGCGCCGAGCTGTCCTGCCACCTGCCGGCACGGCACGGCATGGAGCCCCGGGAACCGCCGCGCAGCTCTAACAGAGCTCCGTGAGCCCGGGCCGCTGCAGGCTGCCGGCGGAGACCCTGGCGATGCCCAAGGGAGGTCAGGAGCGTCGGGTCCGAATTCTCCTTCCGGCCCAGGCCTGTTATTTACGCTGCGTGGCGCACGCAAGCGACTTGCACGTGCCCCGGGAGCATTAGCTGCTTATTTACGTTCAGCAGACGCCGATATTCAGGTCTACGTGAGGGTAACGCCACCTCTATGAACCAGCAGCACGCGTGGGTAATTGCTCCTTAAACACCCGGGGCTAACGGAGTCACCGGAGATACATCTCCCATGCAAAATCCATTGCCGCAATTCTGAGTCCGCCAGAGATTCCTCTCACGGAAGCACCGTACGGCGAGTCTCTGCTCCTGAAATCTGCTCGTGATCAGAAACGCACCCACGTATAAACGCGGCGCCATTTTCCACGCGCTCCCGAGCAGCGCCCGGCGGGCACGGCGCCTCTCCTCTCCCGCTTCGGCAGCCACTGAGAGCAGAGGGCCGGCACCGCCATTCTGTTCCGAGCTCCGAGCACAGCGGAGGAACGGAGAGAGCGCAGACTGACAAACGTGCCGCTTATGCGGGGAGCGAACGTGGCAAAAGGGTACACGGCGTGACAAGGCAGCCCTTTGTTCGGGGGAACGGAGGCCAACCTGCGCTGCCCGCGCTCCCGCGAGGCCCGCCACTCATCCCCCAACCTCCGCCGGAAGCAGCCGCGCCGGGAGGGGCGGGGCTGCGTGGCGGCCATGGCGGCGTGCGGCGCGGAGGAGAGGCAGCGGGTGGGACGGCTCTCGGCGCTTACGGTGTACCGCCGGGCGGCGGGGCCAGGGCGACTGGAGCGGCGCCTCCGCGGGACGCCGCTGCCTGCGGGCGGTAAGCGGAATAAAGCGCGGCTGAGGCGTGGCGCGGCAGGAGGAGGCGGTCCGGAGTGGGCTGCGCCGCCGCAGAGCGCCGCCGTCCCCAACCGCGTGGAGCGGGCCGGGAGCCCCGAAGCCAAGCAGGGAGACCTTAAGACGAAACCGAGCGGCTCTCCGGCCAAAGCTGCGACCAACGCTCCGGCCGGAAACCTCGAAACCAAGTCGCTCGGAGGCCCTTTGACAATCTCGGGCGGTTCGCGGGCCAAGACTCCGGTCGGGAACCCCGAAGCAAAGCCGCCCGGAAGCCCCGCAAAGAGCCCGGGCGGCGGAGGCGTGTTGGGGCTGCTGCGGCGGCTGGGGCGGCTGGAGGACAGCCGGCGGAGGGCGGCAGAGCTGTTCCGGTGGCTGGTGGCACCGGTGGCACCGGAGGAGTTCGCGAGGCGGCACTGGGAGCAGGCGCCGCTGCTCGTGCAGCGGAGTGATCCCGGCTACTACGCGGGGCTGTTCTCCACGGCTGACTTCGACGCCATTCTGCGCAGCGGTGATGTGCGCTTCGGGACCCACCTGGACGTGACCAGCTATGCTGAGGGGGTGCGGGAGACGCACAACCCCGTGGGCCGGGCGCTGCCTGCCGTCGTCTGGGACTTTTACCAGAACGGGTGCTCTCTGCGGCTCCTCAGCCCCCAGGCTTTCTCCACCACTGTCTGGCACTTCCTCTCTGTCCTGCAGGAGCACTTTGGGAGCATGGCTGGGGCCAACACCTACCTCACGCCACCAGGCACACAGGGCTTCGCCCCTCACTACGACGACATTGAGGCCTTCGTTCTGCAGCTGGAGGGCAAGAAGCACTGGCGCATTTACGGCCCCCGGACGAGCTCAGAGGCACTGCCCCAGTTCTCCAGTGCAAACCTCACGCAGGCGGAGCTCGGTGAGCCCCTGCTGGAAGTGGTGCTGGAGGCTGGAGACCTCCTATACTTTCCCCGGGGCTTTATCCACCAGGCCGACTGTCTGCCAGATGCACACTCGCTCCACATTACAGTGTCCTCCTATCAGAGGAACTCCTGGGGAGACTTCTTGGAGAAGCTTCTTCCTGCTGCACTGCAGATGGCCCTGGAGGAGGACCTTGAGTACCGGCAAGGGCTTCCCATGGACTGCCTGGGGTACATGGGGGTTGCCAACTCAGATGCCATCGATGCTCGCCGAACAGCGTTTGTGGAGAAGGTGCAGCACCTGATAAAGAAACTTGTTGACTATGCACCCATTGACGCTGCCATGGATCAGAGGGCTAAGTCGTTTCTTCACGACTGTCTCCCACCAGTGCTTACACAAAGTGAGAAACAGCTGAGCGTGTATGGCTTTCCAGCCCGGTGGCATGATGGAAGGCCCCGCAATGTTGATATACTAATAACAAAAGACACAGAAGTACGTCTTCTCCATCATGGCATTGTTAGATTGTGCAATGAAGAAGCAGGCATGATGCTATATTACACAACAGAAAACTCAAGAGTGTATCATAAGGAAGACCCCAAGTACCTTGAGATAGATCCTGAGTACACAGACAGTATTGAATTTCTCCTGTCCTCCTATCCAAACCACGTCAGCGTGGATACCCTCCCATGTGATGCCTTGGAGGACAAGATTTCTCTAGCTACGCTCCTGTTTGAGAAGGGCATTCTGACTACTAAGAAGCCACTGGTGCAAGTGTAACTCTTATTTTTTAACAAAATAAAAATGCATTTGTTTAGAAAATACTGTCTCTTGTTTTCACATTACAGCTGCTGGGTTTTAATGCACAGTCTGATCTCAGCATCTGACCTGGGAGCAGAAGGGCTTTGACCTGAGTAGAGAAACAATGTGTTCTGATTAAAATAAGCATCTGCTTTAAGAGCAGATCTGTGCATTGCTTTGCCAGTCATATTACTACACATTAAGTAACTTCAGAAAGCAATGAACTTTTTTTACAGTCTGTAAACTGTTAGTGTTTTTCAAGTATTGTAAAGCAGCCTGTGTGACAGTGGGAAGTACTCTTACTGCTTACATTCATATCTAGAGATGGTCACTGTATTTGCAGGGAGGTGCAGTTTGGTTGTGATCCCAGTAAGAAAGACTAAGACTTGGCGAGGCAACAATTCAAAAATGCTATTTGAGCTAACATTAAGAGCACTGATAGTCTCAGGTCCATTTAGATACTGAGCATCAGACAGGACTCTGACCCATGTACACAATGCTATATAGATAGCACGTAGCAGAAATCCTTCTCTGTTGGTCACTGAACTTATTACTGGATTTTCTGAAGGGAAACAGCTCATGTTTATAATCAGGGAGAAATGATGTGTGCAAGAAAACTTGCTGCACTGTTAATATCTAACAAGTTATTTGCTGTTGATAATAAACTGGGAGGAGCTGTTGACTCTCCTAAGGGTGGAGAGGCCTTGCAAAGGGATCTTGACAAATTAGAGGGCTGGGCAGTCACCAGGCACATTAAATTTAATGAGCGAGTGCTGAATTCTGCACCTCAGATGGGGCAACCCTGGCTGTACACACAGACTGGGGAGCAAGAAGCTGGAGAACAGCCATGTGGAAAGGGATCTAGGTGTTCTGGCTGATGGCAAGTTGAACATGAGTCAGCAGCATGCCCTGGTAGCCAAAAGGGTGAACTGTACCTTTGGGTACACCAAGCCCAGCACTGCAAGCCACGTAAGGGGAAGGATTGTCTTGCTCTGCTGTGTTCTGGTGTGGCGTCACCTTGACTTCTGTGTGCAGGTTTGGGCACCACAGTATAGGCTGTTAGAGTATGTCCAAAGGAAGGGTACACAGATGGTGAAGAGTCTAGAGGGGAAGACATGTGAGGAGTGGCTGAGGTCCCATGGTTTGTTCAGTCCAGAACAGAGAGGGCTGAGGGGAGGCTTTGTGGTGGCCTATAGGTCCACACAAGGGGAGCGGATGGGCAGCACTGGTCTCTGCTCTCTAGTGACAGTAACAGAACCTGAGGGAATGACATGGACCTGTGTCGGGGAGAGTCAGGTTGGGTGTTAGGAAACAGTTCTTCACCAGGGGGTGGTCGGGCCCTGGCACAGGTTCCCCAGAGCAGTGGTCAGCACTACGCCTGCAAGGTCAGTACTAGGCCTTCAATAAACGCTTGGACAGTGCTCTCAGATATGTGGTTTGAACTTTGCACGGTCCTATGTGGAGCCAGGAGATGGAATCCATGCTCCTTGTGGGTCCCTTTCAACTCAAAGTGTCCTACAATTCTACTGTACAGGAAAGGCCATGTACAGGAAAGGCAGCATGCTCACCAGTACCAAATGGGAGTTGCTCACAGACTTCTCTAGTTAAGAACAGATGACCAAGTGAGTCCTGCAGTCAGAAGGCCTGGAGGCCATGCCGTATGTACAATGTGGCACAGGCCTAGTCGTGCTCAGGTTAGTTGTGAATCACTGTGGATCACTCATTTCTTGATGTACAATGGTCTTCTGGTCATGATAACCACGCTGACTTCCACTGAGAAAAATAATGAGATGCCTAAATCACAGAATCACACAATTGTAGGGGCTGGAAGGGACCTCTAGAGATCATCTAGTCCAAGCCCTCTGCAAGGCAGGCTCCCTAAACCAGGTTGCACAGGTAGGTGTCTACACAGGTCTTGAATATCTCCAGACTCCACAATTCCCTTGGGCAGCCTGTTCCAGTGCTCCATCACCCTTACCATGCAGAAGTTCTTAGGTACATTTGTGCAGAACTTCCTATGCTTTGGTTTGTGGCGGTTTCCCCTTGTCCTATCGCCACACACTGCTGAAAAGAGATTGGCCTCATCCCTTTGCCTCCCACACCTTAGATATTTATAGACATGTTATTGAGGACTTCAGGCCTAGTGACAAACTGAATTGTCTTGCAACAGTGAAGTGGCCATGCTATTTAACACTTCCCTGAGCTGTTCTATTAATTTCTTTTGCAAGACACATGCCCCCAAGTGCAGGCTATCTGATGTACTCTTACATTTGAGTCCTTCCACATGAGCTAGGAAATGGCTGCATATGACCTGACTTATAGTTGTTTCTCATATTTCTCTAGTAAATCCCTGCTCACAGATATGCCACTACAATACCAGTAACATCCAAAGGAGGAGGATTGCAGCTGTGCCTTCCTCTGAGTGTGTTGCTCCAAGGATGAAAACTAGTAAGCCTGAAGGCAGATTGCTATCAAGAACTTTGTGCCTTGTATTTGGACTTGCCATTTGGAAACAGTGCTTGTGGCAGTTGACCTAACAGGATTTGCAGGTACGGCCTGTTTGGCAGCGAGACACCAGGCCTCAGCAGAGCTGCCAGCCTTTGGAGATGCTCCCACAGTGCCAAAGGACCAGCTGTCATGAGATTGCCCTGCTGCAGTCACTGGCAGAGCTGCAACTATGGCTCCAAGTAGCCTCAATGTCTATCAGCACGCGGGTGTCCCTCACTTGCAGTAACTCTGCCTGCATGTAGGATGGTATGGACAAGGACCATCTCAGTGGGGACCACAGATCTTCCCACCATGGAGCACTAGGATTCACCAAGCAGCCAGAACTTCCCTGTCTCATCAGGCAGTAGGGTAGACTGTCACCCCTGCTGCTTGATGCAAGCCCTCTGAAAACACTGCTCTGAGGGATCTGGGGAAGTGTTTAATCAGGCCAAATTATGGCTAATAGCAGGGAAAGCTCAGCATGCCATAAGGCAAGGCAAGGCTTGTTTGGACTGTATGCCTGGGATATAGCCAACAGATGCCTGCTATATGTGCCTGTTCCTCCAGAAGCACTAGTGTCTGAGGTGCTGGAGTGCAGCAATACAGAGCAGGGATGCGTACTGAGGTACATGAAGCAAACACAGCAGAAGACCTGGCGGGTACCAACATCCCTATACATTCTGTGCAACTCCTCAGCATATCTCAGTATCCTCACCAGTTACCTTCAAGTGCAGTCCAGCTAAAAAGCTGTGCTGGCATTTGGCTCAGGTTGTATTCAATCCAGCATTAGTTGACCGAGTCTTAAAGGCAGCCTTTGAAGTACTGAGGAAACCGCTCTTCTCAACAAGCTCTAAAGGTACAAGTCCATTTGCTCTCCTCCTCTTTGCACAGGAAAGTTATTTCTCTAAAAGGAATTATTTTATTAAACAAATAAACACAAACCTTGTAACCTCAAAGAAAGAAAATCCCCTGTGCTGAATCTTCTTTCTCACCACTGTACCAAGTGGCAAGGGGTCAATTTTGAAACAGATGATCTTCTGAGGTTGAGGACAAGGCCACTGGAAGTTCACTCAGGACCAGGAAGATGCTTGCAAGAGATTTAGCTTTGTTCTACCCTGAGCATGCCTAGGTCTGAAAGACCTAAGCTAACAGATGCCCTTTCATTTATGGAATTAGTGTTGTTCACTCCTGTACCAATTTAAACCCAATAACTTCACATACAGCTGCCACTAGAATTGCATTTACGTTTCCTGTGATTTCCCTGATCTTTCTCAATCAGGCATTGAGAAAAGGAATAGTATTTGAATTGATCTTAACTGCATAGACCATATGCAATATGCTGTTATCTCCCTGGTGGTTTGTGAACTTCAGATAAATGTCTGTACTTTCCAATGAACTATGGTCTCCTCGTCTATGTACCATCTTCAGATCTTTGGTGCAGAGATTTCACCACGTATAGAGTGAATGCCCCATCTCAAATGGGAACATCTCCAACTGCTAAATTGCAGAAGGATACAATGTGGGATGTTAGAAGAAATGTGCCGGTGGCCTTAGTTAAGAGCTTTCAGGCTGCTGGGAATAAGATCTTCCCTCTGGAAAAGTTGTGTCCTCTGTACCATGGGTTCACCTGCCCTCTGGAAGGACGTGCTCTGCCTGGTAATTTCTATTTCTGGCGCCACTGTGCTCTGACCATCCAAGAAACTCTGCTGCTTACTATAATCTCCTCCCAAAATATTTCTATCTTCAGCTTGGTGTTTGGATTGAAAAATCTTTCTTATGCAAGAGATCAGAACTGGCAAAAGAGAATTAGAAATGAAACTCCCTTCCCTACCCAGCGTATTTTGTAATTGATTCTCTTGACAGACCCAGCCAACGCCCTCACGCTAACAATGCTCTCTCATAAAAGTTGCCATCATCTGGTGAGAGGTGCAAGACTATTCCACGCCTACAGTTGGCTGAAGACAACCATGCTATGTTAGGATTGTTTCTTAGGGGTGGGCTTGCCCTGGGCAGCAGTTCATGAGGGAGCAGGCAGAAGCAAGCTGCCATAATGCTCCCAGTGTGTGGTGTCCATTGTCTGCAGGTCTGCAGGCAGCAAAACAGAAACCTGTCTTGTAGGGAGCCTACTGCTTGTTTGGGAGATGGCAGGGAGAGCCTGTGGGAGAAACTGGGTCCAGCCCTGCAAGGAGCAATTATCAGCAGCCCTGGTTTGAGGATCACCGCCACAGCATATTTGCACACTGTAAATCAACTGCCAGTGCTGGGCAGAGCTGAAAGCCGTTGGAAATGCTCCTATGATGTCAGAGCACCGAGCATGCCTCACCACAGACAGCAACAGGGCTGCAGTCACAGCTCCAGGCAGCCTTGAAAACCTCGCAGCCAGAATGGGCCCACGCAGTCCCTGCCCAGGATTCTCCTCCCTCTGTGTGGGAAGCGGCACTTGTACAAAAAGCTCCAGCCCACATGCAAACAGTGTGAAGCGACCTGGGGCCACAGGGCAGATGACTGCCCTCACGGCGTGCCGACAGGTCTCCCGCTGCTGGCAGAGCTGGCTCTCCTGGCCCAGGTTCTCTCCGCAGCCCCTGCAGATCCCTGGGGTGCCCACATCTCGCAGCCTCGCTTCCACAGCAACCGCCATCCACTTCTCACCAGCCACCCGCAGCCTCTTCGATGAGCCGTTGGGCATCTTCGTGCAGGGCCTCAGCCCGCGGCAGCAGGTCACCCTGCGGGCGTCCCTGCGGGACGAGGCGGGCGAGCTGTTCGAGGCCCACGCCCGGTACCAGGCGGCGGAGGACGGCGAGCTGGACCTGGCCCGCTGCCCCGCGCTGCCGGGAGGCAGCTTCAGCGGCCTGGAGCCCATGGGGCTGCTGTGGGCGCTGCAGCCCCGCAGGGCCTTCTGGCGGCTGGTGAAGAAGGACGTGCAGACCCCTTTCCTCCTGCGGCTGGAGGTGCTGGACGGCCACGGGGATGACCCCGGGCGGCTCCTGGCCCAGGCCCAGCACGAGCGGGCGTTCCTGCGCGACGGGGTGCGCAGGGTGCCGGTGCGAGACGGGAGGATCAGGGCAACGCTCTTCCTGCCCCCCGGTGAGTACCGGCTGTAGCCGTCCTTTTTTTTCAAAAGTATTGTGTTTGTCAGGCAAGCTATCTCATGACCTACATAAAGAGGAGCCCATGAAAGCTCCATCCCTGTTTTCCTCTCTACCGTCCCACTGACCCATTTGACTATCATTTACATTCACCCAGGCACTTGAATGCTAGAACAAGGTTACAGAAACAGGCAAAGGAATTATTCTTTCCAAAAGCCAGGTGGTATAAATGTGGAGGAACGCACAGCAAGCAATGAGTGTGCCAGAAGGCGTCTGGAGCCGAGAGGCTGAGATAAAGAGCTGTGCAGAGAGTCTATATGCCAGTCCTGCCTTGCTGCCCAGAGCTGGCTCCACATAAAAACCCTGGGAGTCCTCCTCCTGGAGGGGACTCCAGAACTTTCATGGAGAAGAAATCTTTCCAGCAGAAAAAGACAAACATTGAATAGCTTTAGTAAAGGATTTCCTTTTGGAGGTGTATGACTTGCTCAAGACACCACCAGGTTTCAGTATGTGCTGGGCTGCTAAACAGAAACCTCCTTGCCAGAGTCCAGGGTGTGCTGACTTCTCACCCTCAGCATCCCCCTTGGAAGTGAGGCCAGGGCTCCTCCCCCTGCATGCTGACCAGGAGATGAAGAAAGCTGCTTGCATACGTTTTGTTTCCAAACTTTCCTGCTTCCCTTCACTCATGCTGCTTTACGGTAAGCTGGCTTGTTTTCTCAGTGTCCCCAGGCCTGCTCCTTCAAACAGTGTGTGCTTTAAAATTATAAGCCTTTGCCAGTCCCTGTTTCTTTGAAATGTTTCCTAGGCATAGAATAGAAGGATTTCATTTTCATCCTGCAGCCAATAGGAGTTGGATACCACTTAGCAAACTTAGCAAAGTCTAAAAGTGGAGAGTCCAAATGGCTTTTGCTACAATGCTGTCCCGCCTCCGTTGAGTATCCCTACAGACCTTTTCTGTATTAGGACCTTTTCTGTGCATGTTCAGGGTAAGCCAACAGTGTTGTGCTACACTCAGCTGAGCCTTGGGTCATAGGCAACTGCATCCTGCTCTTTGCAGTACACGGCCTCTGCTTTGAATGCTCACAATCTATGTAAAGCCAGTGAATGTTCTGTCATCTGCATGCAAACAGCAGAGGAAGAGCAATGGGAGAGGTCTTTTTAGCAGCCAACGCTGAATTGCTGAGTGACTTGTCGTGTCCTTTCCACCCAAAACAGTCTTCTGCAGTTCCTGTTGTGCATCTGATTTTATGTGTTCTAAATCAGAGAAACATTTAAAGGACTAATTTCATGTGATACTGCTCTTGTCTGCTGCAGGACAAGCCCCCTTTCCAGGAGTCATCAACATAGATGGAATTGGAGGAGGCCTTTGTGAGCATAGAGCCAGCTTGCTGGCCAATCATGGCTTTGCCACACTGGCCCTGGCTTATTACCAATATGAGGATCTGATCCAGAAGCCAACCAAACTCCACCTGGAATATTTTGAAGAGGCAGTGAACTTCATGCTGCAGCACACACAGGTAGTAGCATGCTCCCTGCCCTCTGGCATCCAGAGGATGCTTCTTCTCTGGGGTGCTTATCCCCTCACCAGAGTTATCACTGGGGGAAGCTGCTGGATGCTTGTGCAACCCCATGGCTGGCATCTGCAGGGTGTCTGAGCTCTGGAAAGGAGGAAGGACTAAACAGATATGCACTGGAAGGGTGGTGGAAAGAGATAAAGCACACTCAAAAGAGACAGCTGAGACATAACAAAGTAGAAAGGCTCAAGCAGGAGAGCCTTCATGAATAACCACCCTTCTTCCTTCTCCTTCAGGGCAGGTGTTTAGCACTTGTCCAGCAGAAAAACTAATCATCCTCCTCTGTACTGTTATGTAAACTCTTGACATTACACAACATCCCCTTCCAGTAATTAGCTGTTGTGTTTTTCAGCTCAATACTGATGGGGCTTTCCTCCTATCCACCAGGTAAAGGGACCAGGGATTGGCCTGCTCGGTTACTCCAAAGGAGGTGATCTGTCTCTCGCCATGGCTGCCTTCCTGAAGAATATCACAGCAGTAGCTTCCATTAATGGCCCTGTGGCCATTACAGTTTTTCCTCTCTGCTACAAAGATAAAACTATTCCCGCTTTGATTTGTCATGAAAACCTTGTGAAGGTTTATGATAAGAATATCCTTGATTATTCTGATATTGCTGATGACCCTTTTAAAGCCCCTGGCAACCAAAGCCTGATCCCAATAGAGAATGCTGAGGCACATTTGCTATTAATTGCTGGACAAGATGATCATATTATCAACAGTAAGTATTATGTCACTGAAGCCTGCAAATATTTGCAGGCTCGAGGGAAGGAAAATGTTCAGACACTCATTTATCCCGGAGCAGGGCACTGCATTGACCCTCCCTTTTCCCCTTTTTATCCAATAGGAAACCACCCAGTTTTTCACAAACGAGCTGTCCTGGGTGGAGAGCTCACAGCTTACTCTAAGGCACAGGTTCATGCTTGGCTACAGATACAGGCTTTTTTCCACAAACATTTAAATGACAAGTGATGCATGTACAAGAAATGCACAACTCTGAACAAACACCTGATGAATTATTTTAAAATTATCAGGTCAACTCCCTTTCCCAGCTGTACCAATACAGCTACAGTGCCTTTGGTGACTTTGCACAACCATAACTCAGAAAAGAATTGGTTTTCATTTTCTGTTTTACATTTTTGGTCAAGTGTCAAGAAAAGGAAGGGAGAATAGGAAAAATATTCAGTTATTTTTCTCATTTGTCTTCTATTTTTATATTTGCTTTTCACATCACTGTGGCCTCCACGTGCATATGCTATTCACATTTCATACTTCAAAGCAAAACCTTTCAAACAATAATTTTGGTGCATGGACTTCACTACTGTTATGGTAAAAATCATAAATGAAAATGCTTCTGAACTCCAAGACACTGGAAGTGTGCAATAATGGATGTTATGGCAAGAATGTCATGGTCTCTCTGGTTAGCCCTCTGGAAGGGTTGTTTGTCTTCTGTTTCCATTTCCCCTTCAGAAGAAAGTGCTTTGCTTCATGTATACTTCCATCTCTAACACGTCATGCAAAAACTCAAATTTACAATCATTGTGATCTTCTCCCATAAAATGTGGAAACTTTTCAGCTTTGTTATTACAGCTGGTTGAGGTCAGACTAATGAGGGAACAGAGCTAGAGCAGCTCATACAGGAACCAAAGGCGTGAAGGGATCTTTCCGCTGAGTCATGAGACTCAGAGTGGACCCCCTTGCTTACTATACTCCTTTTGATGGCCTAGGTGTAGCTAGATCCACTCTTAGTCTTGGTCAGTGGTTCACATCTTAACAGAGTTTCTCTCATCCACACATTGACAACTAACCAGACAGTCACAAATAATTGCAGACAAATTAAAATTAATTCTCCAAACAATTAAGACTTTACATTTACCTCAATAAATAACATCTTCCTACCAAATTTGTCAGTTTACTTGTCAGTTTACATTTACTTTATCGGGTTTTCAGGTTCTGGACTGACCTGTATTTAAAGTCAAAGTGGTAATGTCAGAGTACAGCAAAGAGCCTGCAAACAATCCTCACCGATAATCCCAATAGGGAGTGATTTTTCAAGTGCTTTTTTTAGGGTGGCACCTGGAATCCTGAGGCTGTAATTCCTTCAAGCTGTAGCACCAAATGGGCCATCTGAGTCATGGCACCGTGACTGCCAGAGAATATGGAGACCCCAAGTGTGTAGTAGCCCAAGTACAACTTAACATGGATCAGAAGAAGCCTTATTGACTACAGTCACAGTTAGAAAATATTGGGGCAGCATCAGCCCCTCTGCTCCCCTCTTGTGTCAGATGTCTGTAGAGACCTCTCTTAAGTACTGTTTCAAATAAAGGAAAGAGGTAAGGAAAATCCTTCTAATGTTAGCAAAGCCAGTTGTATATTCTTGGGAAAAACAAATTCTAGACGACTATGAATATGTCTGAAAGGCCAAATCCCTCCACGCCTAGGAGGGATGCAGTCCTTAAGGAGCTTGTTAGCAGCCACAGCTGACAAAACAGAGAGGGCTCTCTGATAGCCCTGTAGGAGAGGCACAGCAGTATTAGCTGAGCTCACAAGTGGAGGTAGCAGTGGGCATTGGAAATGATCACACACTGCTAGCTTTTGCTTAGATAAAATTCTCAGCCATTCCTTTCAAATCTTACATATTTTACCACTGCACTCAACTGCTCTAGCTCCGTTGCCAAATTAGTCTGACCTCAGTTAGAACGGCCAGATCAAGCAGAGTGTGACTTGGAGCAGATCCCTACTGTAGGTGACTCCTTCCTTGGCTCATACCCACTGTACAAGCCGTATCAGTGTGGATAAAATGAGAGCAGACACTCAAGTCTCAGGTGAGAGATGAAATGCATTGGTCTTGGTGGGACTGAAATGCAGGCTGAGACCCTGGGAGGGCTGTCATCTCAATCAGTGTGATTAAAATTCGGGCTGAGATTTGAACAGCAAATCAACATCTTTATATAAAAATAAATCCTAGAAGTAAATAGAAGGTACCTTTAAAATCACAGGCTGACAAAAGTCATTCTGGTGAGGATAATACAGAGGCTGGGATACCCTGAAATTTGACCCTGTGGCATGTGTGTGTGTGAGACTCAGTACAGGTGGGCACTGGACTGTCCAAAGTGAGGGAGGTTGCCCTTAATGGTGGCCCAGCCCGATTTATATACAAAGATTACTCTACTAAAATTGGCAAGGTTGTTGGTCTTTTTGTTTGCTTTGTTTTCATAATGAAACAGCTACACCTGGGATGATGTCCCTCAAAAGTTTCCCTTTGAGACTTTCAAATTTGATAAAATACGGGAGGAAAAAAAAAAACAGGAAAAAAATTGAAAGCAAGATAGCACACACTCAGTGTGATGCTTTTTTTAGTTGATAAGGTGATGCAGCCGAACAGTGCACTGAATCACAGAACTCAGAGCCTAGAAGACTCCCAGGAAAAGCTAAGACAATAAAAATTTAAAATCAGAATTGCTTGGTTAACAAACAAAATCATCTCAACATCGATATATTTCTGGCACACATACTGCTGCTCCTGTAACTGGTAACTGATTCCCTATTGCAGCCCCTATGGATGGTGAATATTGTGACCATCTTTTACTAAACAGCTCCTTTATCCCATGTCCTGATCTCTAGAATGTACCCTTGCTCAATCCAGATCTTATCCTTTCTGTAGATGGCTCTCGCCTTTGTGACTCAAGTGGAAAACTTGCTTCCAGCTATGCTGTCTGTGATGCATGATATATTGCAGTATATTTCCTCTGTTCCTTCTGTACAAACTGCTAAACTTGTTCTTATCTGTGCCTGTATTATGGCACATAGCCAATCTGCAGCTATGTTCACCAACTCCTGCCTTGTGTTTGGTGTTGCGTATCATTTTGGTCAGCTCTGAAAACAACATGCTTTTCTTATGTCAGCAGGTTCCCATGTGAAGGATAGATGTTAGGTATGTGGATGCTCTTTTACAAGCCTTTCTACTGTCTTCTTTAGCTATTGCTTTAAATGTCAGTCTGCCATAACTCTATTCCACCCATTCCATTTGGCTGGAATAGAGTTAATTTTCTTTATAGTAGCTGGTACCACATTGTGTGTGCATCATGGTTTTGTGATTTTTTGTTATCAGTATTCCACATCATAACATCATGTAGAGCACCGGGAGTCGGGAGGGGAGATTTAGGTTGGATGTCAGGGGGAAGTTCTTTACAGAGAGAGCGGTGAGGTGCTGGCACAGGCTGCCCAGAGAGGTTGTGGATGCCCCGTCCCTGGAGGTGTTCAAGGCCAGACTGGATGGGGCCCTGGGCTGCCTGGTCTAGTATTAAATGTAGAGGTTGGTGGCCCTGCCTGTGGCACGGGGGTTGGAGATTCATGATCCTTGAGGTCCCTTCCAACCCTGACCGTTCTGTGATACTGTGAGTTAAAGTGTTAACGCTCAAGTTCCGGGCACCTGTCTGGAAGAGAAGAAGAGCTACATACCCCAGGGATTTGCAGTCATAGAAGAGATCTAACCCCTGGCAAGGTCACCTGATGTGCTCTTCATCTCCCCGCTGCTCAACCGGATTGCACATCTCACCTGAGCGTTATGGTGAGGCCTATCCACCTTTCGGACACTTGCTCTCATTATATTTGATTTATTGGCTTCAATTCCAATTATATTGTATTATAGTGTATTATCTTGCATTCCGATACTATACTTAGTAAATTAGTTTGTTTCTCCTCAGATCGTTGCCACTCTTTTAATTATTTTGGGGTTCCCCGTTTCCCTTTTCTGGAGGCACAGATTTTGTGAAATCCCTCTGCCACGCCAGTCACAGAACTGGGTTGAACCAGCCCGTAAACCATTGACAGTGTTTGTTGGATTTAGGAGGAAAATAGTGTTGATAGCACACGTATGTTTTAATTGTTGCTGAGCACTGCTTCCTCTAAGTCAAAGATGTTTTGGCTTCTCAAGCTACCTTGCCAGCGTGGAGCATGGATGTGCACAGTTGTTCTTTTCTTTCCCTCTTTTTTTATTTTTCTTTTTTTTTTCTTCCTTTTTTATTAAGGAAGGATTTTATCCTTAGTCCATGAGATTTCACAATTCTCTTTAAGCTGTGGGGGAGGGGCGTAAGCAAATGGCTGTGCTGTGCTGAGCTGCCTGCCAGATTAAACCATATCAGCTTTTTCAAGAAAGGACCCAAAATAAGGACTTCCTGTTGCACAAGTTGCATCAGAACCAGAGACATTGTCTACTCCTTGAGGCAGCTGAATAATGTGATGATTATATGATAGGTATAAACCAGACTCCAGCACTATGTAACTCTGACACTGCCACAGTCAGGATGTACCTTTTTCAAACATTTTTGTCAGCTTTCTATGATTCCGTAGTTCTTTGGAGATGAATTCTAAAACCATCAAAGGTGGCAACTGTGACAGGTAGCTACATCCCATACACCTATATCCTCCCATACACTTTTGCTACCTGTAACCATCCTGCATCATTGCAGATTTCTGGGTAGTATTTTTAAATAGTTATTTAACTTTAGACAAAACCAAAAACATATGCAAGAGACAATGTAATAGGATTGGTCTGCTGTGGTTTAACCCAGCAGGCAGCTGAGCAACACACAGCTGGTTACTCACTCTCTCCATGCACGACAGGATGGGGAGAGAACTTGTGGGTTGATAGTAAATAGTAATAGCTTCATAGTAAAGAAAGAAAAATGGAAAATAAGAAACAATGACATGAAAAATACCACAAAAGATGGGACACACAATGCAATTGCTTATCACCCACCAACAGATGCCCAGCTAGTCCCGAGCAGTGGCAGCTAACTCACCCAGTTTTATTGTTGAGCACAATGCCATACAGTACGGGACATCCCTCTGCCCAATCTCAGTGTCCCAGCTGTGACCTCTCCCAGCTCCTTGTGCTCCCCCAGCCTCCTTGCTGGCAGGGCAGTGTGAGAAGCTGAAACACTGCTGGCTCTTTGTAAGCACTACCCTCTAACAACAAAACCATCAGTGTGTTATCAACATTATGTTCCTCCTAAATCCAGAGCAAAGCATCAGTGGAAATGACGATGCAGGCCCATGCTACTTCTTATGAAGATGTCACACAAGGAGATGACCTGGCTGATCATGATGACCTTGCCTGCAGGCTTCAAATTTTGTTGTTAATTATCTTTCTGATTCAGATTCAATTTCTCTTTCAGAACTTTCATTATTATAGAACAATGAACCTATAACTGTGAAGGAAGAGTCCTGGAGGATTCTTAGCTCTGCAGTGGTTGCCAGTTATACCCAATACTTTATGGTCGTGTCTCATTCCATTTTATCCTTCCTTGCTTATGTGTCATACTGCATGGCTCACATTAGCAAGAGAGAATTACCACTGCAGTACAGCAGAAATCCAGAATTTTTCTGTAAAGCACAGCAGTATTGCTGTCCATACTGTACCTGTCCATAACAGTTGCCTAGTCCATAACACAGGCCAGTGTACAAAACCAACACCTGCAGCACATCCCAAACATCAGATACAAGCATATTTCGAACACAGCAGATACACGTCCTCCAAATGGCCAAACACTGTAATTCAGATAACAGTGCTTGTTGTCCTTTATGAGTAGTCAGGGTTGCAAACATACTGATGCCACTAATACAGCCAAGAAACTTTTAAGAGACTTGATACTTTGATTTGACATTTCTTTGATATAGATAGTAATCAAGGTGCTCATTTCACAAGCCAAATTATTAAAAATATTTGCACAGCTTTAAACATTTAGCAACACCTATGTTATGCCTCAGCCCAGCAGTGCAGAAGGAAGAATCTCTGACCTGAGATGTGAATTGGCCAAGGTATGTTAAGAAACAGGACTGAAGCAGCCAGAAGCACTGCTGCTGACATATATGCAACGCACAGTAAACAGGACGTACAGCCTGTCACCTCAGGAGATTCTTAAAGGATGGCCTACGTGCCTCCCTCATTCACCACCTGAAGAACGGCATGAACTTGGCCTGTGATTACCAGGCGTTTTAACACTGCAGATCCCTAAAAAGCGTGGGATATCTGTCTATCCTCAGGTGAAGGAAGCTCTCTTAGTGCCCTCCTTCGGACCGTGCCACGCTCTGCAGCTGGCAGACCGGCTCTACACGAGGCTGCCAACAAGTACCTCGGGTTCGAGGGGAGGAGAGGAACACACGCACTCTGGGAGGATCCCATCCCAACCGCCCCTTCCTACGGCTCGGCAGGGAGGTGGGGACAGGCAGTAGGACAGCGCGGCCCGTTGGAGCGGCCATCAACAGGAAGCGCCAGGAAGCGGGCACGTGAGCCCTACACTTTGCACCAAGCGTTTGAGAGGCTTTAAGGCCACAAGGGGCGGAGCGCGGCAGCATAATTATAAGTATTTAATATTACTATATTCGTATTAAGCACCCAGCGTTCCTCACCGGCAGCCCCGAATCTCCGTGACGAGCTCCTCTCGGCGCCGACCCACCCACCGCTGCGGTGCGGGCCGCCCTCCGGATCCCGCCCTCGGAGGCAAATGAGCGCCCTGACGGCGTGCCGAGCGGGCTCCCGCTGCTGGCAGAGCTGGCTCTCCCAGGTCGGCCCCGCTTCGCGGCACCGCAGCCCCCAGCGAGTAGCAGGGGCGTCCCCGGCCCGCCGCCTCTCCTCCATGGCCGCCACCATCCGCTTCTCACCAGCCACCCGCAGCCTCTTCGATGAGCCGCTGGGCATCGCCGTGCAGGGCCTCAGCCCGCGGCAGCAGGTCACCCTGCGGGCGTCCCTGCGGGACGAGGCGGGCGAGCTGTTCGAGGCCCACGCCCGGTACCAGGCGGCGGAGGACGGCGAGCTGGACCTGGCCCGCTGCCCCGCGCTGCCGGGAGGCAGCTTCAGCGGCCTGGAGCCCATGGGGCTGCTGTGGGCGCTGCAGCCCCGCAGGGCCTTCTGGCGGCTGGTGAAGAAGGACGTGCAGACCCCTTTCCTCCTGCGGCTGGAGGTGCTGGACGGCCACGGGGATGACCCCGGGCGGCTCCTGGCCCAGGCCCAGCACGAGCGGGCGTTCCTGCGCGACGGGGTGCGCAGGGTGCCGGTGCGAGACGGGAGGATCAGGGCAACGCTCTTCCTGCCCCCCGGTGAGTACCGGCGCGGCCCCGTCCGCCCTCCGCGGTGCCGCCTCCTTTGGCAGTGTCTCTCCAGGAGGCCCCTGTGCGCGGTACCGGGGCAGCGCAGAATTAGGACTCGCCGGCCAGCGCAACCCGATCGGCGCAGTCAGCTTCCACCTGCTTGCCACGCTCCTCCTTGTGTACCTTAGCTACAGGGTTCCTCTGCAAAAGTCCTAAGTCCTGACTGTGTTGGTTCCTTTCCTGGCCTTTCTCCAGATCCTCAACTCAGTCATTTCAGAGTTGCTGCAGCCCAAGCTTGTTTTTGCTGATGAATTTGCCCTGTTTCTCTCCATTTGTGAGTAGAAAGTCAAGCAGACCATTGCACACATTTGTGATTATGGCGTTTTTGTCATAGTTCTGATTCACAGAATCACAGAATCACAGAATGGCCAGGGTTAGAAGGGAGCTCAAGGATCATGAATCTCCAACCCCCCTGCCACAGGCAGGGCCACCAACCTCCCCATTTAATACTAGACCAGGCTGCCCAAGGACCCATCCAATCTGGCCTTTAAACCATCCAGTCTGTATGGATGCCTGGGATTCCTCCAGCCCAAGTGCAAAACTCTGCACTTTGCCGTGTTGAACCTCATCAGGTTCACCTGGGCCCACTTTTCCAGCCTGTCAAGGTCCCTCTGAATCCATTCCTTCAACCGCACCACTCAGCTTGGTGTCGTCAGCAAACTTGCTGAGGGTGCACTCGATTCCGTCATCGATGTCATTGATAAAGATGTTAAAGAGCACCGGTCCCAAGACAGACCCCTGGGAGACACCACTCATTACCAGTCTCCACCTGGACATAGAGCCATTGATGACCACCTTCTGTCTGCGTCCTTTCAACCAGTTTCCTATCCATCTGGTGGTCCACCCATCAAATCCATATCCCTCCAATTTGGAGATAAGGATGTGGTGGGGGACCATGTCAAAGGCCTTGTTCAAGTCCAGGTATATGACACTGGTCGCCTTCCCCTTGTCCACTGATGCCATCACTCCATCATAGAAGGCCACCAGATTGGTCAAGCATGACCTTCCCCTGGTGAAGCCGTGCTGGCTGTCTCGGATCACACGCTCATTCCTCATGTGTTCATGCTTGTCATCCAGAATGATCTGTTCCATGATCTTCCCAGGCACAGAGGTAAGACTCACCAGCCTGGTAGTCCCTAGGGTCCTCCTTACTCCTGATTGCCTTACAAATCCTGTGTACAAATCCTTCCCAGCAGTTGCCCAGGCTTATGCTAGTTCTCTGTAGGAAGCCTCTTCCCATTTCCCATCTTTATCTGGTGCTCATTTACAGCTGTCATCACCACCTTTAATTCTCCCTGTGACCCAGAGGCTCACCAGGCATGTCTCCGGTTTTGTGCTGGATTCCATGTGGTCAAGGAGCATCTCTATGTAGTATATGCCTTACTTTCCCCTCCCCTGCCTTTTTCCCTTGCCTGTCCCTTGTATCTTCTCCATTGCAACACTGCAATCATACATGTCCTAGCCAGCACCTTCTTTCGTACTCCCTGTGGCTGGTGGTGAGTTTCCAGTTGTTGCCCAAGTTCCGCACACTCATGTGTGGAAGCAGAGATGGAAGTCTTCCTTCTGTCCTCCTCCTTTAGTCTTCAGTTTCCTGCAGTTCCTCTCAGCCTCACTCATGAGAGTGGCAAGGTTGGTTGCAAATATTTTCTTCCCTTAGTGCCAGAATAAACAATTTATAGTGCATTTACACTGAAACTAAGAAGCTGGAACCATGGCAGATGGGATTTTTGGGTCAGTTTTTTGAGAAATGCAGTGGGGAAAAGCCTCCTGGGTATTTTTGGAGCAGAGTTTGTTATGTTTGCAGTGAGTTTACATGATACAGACAGCTAGCTGTGACTATCATCCTTTCCCTGCCAGTCATATGTTTCCTTATGTTCAGTAAAACATTGGCTAGGCAACTGTTTTGCACCTTTGTTTAATGTTTCATCTTGAAGCAATGCAGCCATTTACTGAAATGTAGTACAGAATTTGAAATGCTTACTACCATTCTGTGCTTTTGTGTGTGTGTGTTTTTTGTTTTTGGTTGGTTGGTTGGTTGGTTTTTTGAAGGCACGTTCCCAGGCCTGTGAATTTGGGATATAAATGAGAAATGATGGGTCAAGATGTCCCATTTTGTGGCCTCTTTCAGGAAACGGTCCCTTTCCAGGAGTTATTGACTTGTATGGCACTGGAGGAGGACTCCCCGAATACAGAGCATGCCTGCTGGCCAACTATGGCTATGCTGTGCTGGCACTGGCTTTCTATGGTTATGAAGATCTCCCCAAAGAGATGAAGGAGATCAACCTGGAATATTTTGAAGAAGCTGTTAACTATATGTTACAACACAAGCAGGTTGGTATAGACACTGACACAGCCTAACTACAAGGGAACTGTCATTAGTCAGCTCCTACCAGCCTGCAAGTGGGGCAAAGCTGTTGTATTTAGAATAGCATCTCTGTTCAGGTCAACTGAAAATAATTCCTTTCATATCCTTAACTCCCATTACAGTGGCTCTCTAGCAGATAATTCCAGTTCTTCCTTTTGTACTGGCCAGGTGACACAGTGACGTGGAGTCACATACCAGTTATTTCTGCTTTGTTCAACCCAGTGTCCTAACAAGGGAACCAGTTGCCTAGAGGCACATCAGGCTTCCAGTGGGGCTTTTAAGTTTACATTCCATGTAATGTGCTTGAGGACTAAATGGCTTTTTTAACCTTGGAGCACATGATATCCTTCTGTGATCTAAGGCTCAAGGAAGTCTATAAATACACATTTGTTGCTGTGTATTGTAGTTACAGTCACTTCAAATATTGATATGTAGTGCATGTGCTTGTTGGTAGCTGGCTGCAAATTCAGCTGAGTTCCTAAGCAGGCACCTCCTGGAAGAGAGCCCTGCTTAGCTCTGCATCTTTTTCCAAGTAGCTGCACATGACAATAGCTAGAATTCCACATGGCAATGTCTGACCTCTCTGGAGAGCTCAAAATAAATACCTTCCTAGAAAGATGAGTAAAGGCCTTTGTGGCCTTTCCGTTGCAATAACCCTAACTGCTTATGCCACTCCTATGCCCCAAATCTTGCACTTTTTTCTTTTTCTTCTCTCCCCTGAGAACAGTATTGTAGACTCTTGTTAACACCTTCACTGATGCCTCTCTCATGCCACATTTTTAACACTTGGCAAAATTTTAGCCATGTTTTCAAATTACCCCCTTTCTCTGCTTCAGACTCGGTGGGTGTAGAGCTTCTCATGCTGGTGATAAAGTACAAAAGATGCTAAATTTCAGCATTTTCTCAGAGCCTTTTTAGCCCTGAGGGTCTTTGAATGTTGTGACATTGACACCCTGAATTTCAGCAACCTGTGAGATCATTTAGCTTTCCTATTATAATTTGTCTGTGTAAAAGAAAATGAAGAGGCCTTGTAGTTTTATTAGGATGCTGCTGCAGTCTCAGCAGGGCTTCTGGCCATAAGCCAAGCACAGAACAGTGCTGCAGGGTCCCTTGCACACAGGACCTTAGGTGCTTATACCTGCAGTGCAGATCAGGACAGGCTGTGTTGACACGGCAGCACTTTCAAGAAATGGTTTGCATATTTCACTGATCATGATTTCTGTTTCTTTACCTTCCAGGTTAAAGGTCCCGGGATTGGGTTGCTCGGTTTCTCCAAGGGGGGTGACTTATGCATTTCAATGGCCTCCTTCCTGAAGGGCATCACGGCCACCGCTGTGATCAATGGCTCGGTGGCGAACGTGGGCGCAGTGGTCCGCTACAAGGACGTCACCATCCCGCCCCTCGGTGCCAACACAAAACGTATCAAGGTCAACAAGTCTGGGATCGGTGATATCATTGATGCACTTAACAATCCCCTAGAAGGGCCTGACCGCCAGAGCTTTATCCCTTTGGAGAAAGCTACGTGTCGCTTCTTGTTCGTTGTTGGCCAGGATGATCACAACTGGAAAAGCGAATTCTTTGCAATTGAGGGGAGCAAACGTTTGCAAGCTCATGGGAAGGAAAAGCCTGAGATAATCTGTTATCCTGGAGCAGGACATTATATTGAACCCCCTTTTTTCCCAATGTGTGCTGCCTCAATGCACCTGCTGGTTGGCATGCCTGTGATGTGGGGTGGGGAGCCCAAGGCGCACTGTGAGGCACAGATAGACTCCTGGCAGCAGATCCAGGCCTTCTTCCACAGACACCTTAATGGTGAGCCTTCCAAGACAGCCAATAAGTTGTGATGTGATTTGGGTTACTGTGCAGAGGAAGATGCTAGTGTTTCACATTTTTTCACATTCTGTGTTTCACAGTTGTTTTGTTAATTGGCTCTGAATGAGAGCAAAGAACATCAGAGAATAAACAGTTGGTTTTTTTTCCCAAGCAGGTGGTGGCTGAGAGTTGCATCCTCTCCACACCTTCCTCTAACACCCAGTGATATCTTGGCCTCCCATTGTGTGTAGTACGGGAGGGATGTGGAAGCATGATGATGACAAGGCTGGGACTGTTCTGAATGCAAGTTTAAGTGGAAAGAAATCAGCTGAGAAGTGGGATGAAAATTTATTTACCTTGTAAGTCTTCCTTATAAGAAGTGTGTTGGATGCTGCTGTCCTTACTGGAGACAGTGCACTTCTTTTTTGTCTGAAAGCAGCTGTTCCCTCTATCAACATCCAGTAATCTCATGTCACTAAGTTGTGTGTCTGCCTTAACTCTGTCCATTTTGAGATCTAGCATCTAGCACATCTCCGGGAAGAGATGACAACAGCCCACAGCCCAAAAGTGCATTCTGGGTATACATACTAGAACTGGTAGGCTTCCCCTCTGGCTTTCTAGGAGGCGTGGGGAGCAGTGGGGTTCTGTTCTGGAGATGCTGAGCAGTTTTTGGCTCCCGAGCACGCACGTGAAAGAGAAAGCACTGAATGTTGTTAGAGAAGTGCTGGCGACTCTTCGCGGTTACCTGAAAAACCCTTCAGTGCCTTACAGCGGCAGGCTGCGCGCACGCAGCTAACTGGCTCTATCCAGCGTTCGACTTGCGCGTCATTTCCACGGGTTACTAACGCACCTTGCACTCTCCGCGCTTTTCTAATTCATTAAAGTGAAACGTTAACTCGAGCACAGCTTGGTTTGTGCACGCGGGACTGGACGCGGCGGGAGGGCGGGGATCCGGCAGCCCCTCTGCCGCGCACCCACACCCCCGGCTCCCAGCGGGCGGGACGCTGCGCGGGGGCGGGCGGTGAGCGAGGCCGCCCCGAGCCGCCGGCGCCGCAGGAACGCCAACCGGTCGGGAGGGCTCCGCTCTCGATTGAGGCTGCCTGGCGGGGGCGGCCGTTACCGCCGTCGGCGCCGTCCGCTCTGTGGCTCTCGTCCCCGCGCCGCCGTCATGTGGAGAGCGGCGGTCGCCGCCAAGGCCCAAGCGTGGGCGCTGCGCCGCGGCCCGGCGCGCGGGGCGGTCAGCGTGGCCGTGACCCCCGCGGCCGGGCTGGCGGACGAGCGGGTGGACACGCGGGTGGCGGGGCTGGGCCCGGGGCAGCCGGTGACGCTGCGGGCGGTGGCGTCCGACGAGCGGGGCTGCCTCTTCCAGTCGTGCGCGCACTACCGAGCGGACGGCCGCGGCGAGCTGCACCTGGGCACGGACGCCTCGCACGGCGGGGACTACACCGGCGTGGAGCCCATGGGGCTCTTCTGGAGCCTGGCGCCCGCGGGCATGGAGAGGCCGTACCAGCGGCTCGTCCCCCGCAGCACCGGCATCCCGATGAAGGTGGAGATGTTGGTTCACCGGGGCCACAGCCAGTCCGGCGCCATCCACGGGCCGGTGATGGCCAAGGCCGAGGTGGAGAGGTGGTTCACGGCCCCCGGCGTCAGGAGGATTCGGCTGAAGGAGGGCGCCGTGAGGGGCTCTCTCTTCCTGCCGCCGGGTGAGTGGGGCCCGGCTTCTGCCCGGAACGGGGGTCACCGGGGGCGTCCGTGTTCCAGAGCAGCACCGAAGGGCGCCCGAGGACAGTCGCCTTCTTCTGGGGACGCTGCTCCGTGCCGGTCAGCAGCGCAGGCGCGGGCAGGTGCCTCTGGCGTGGGTGGAAGCTGAGCGAGACGAAGGCTTGTCGTTTTCCACGCCGCTGCTCTCGGGCTGGGAGATTCTATAGATTGTGGTTTTTTTCCTGAGCTCCCGGAACCCATAACGCTCAGGAAAGGTGATAGGCTTTGACCGTGTGAGCCTCTGTGCAGGATTTTATCCTGAGGATGAAGTGTAAGAGGCAATTTTTCTCCCTGCAAAGCATATGCCGATAAGCAGAGCCGCAGAGGAGACTCTGTAGTAAAGCATTACGGTTCTGTTACGCCAGAGCTCAAGCTAAGCTGCTATTTAGCAAGTTCTAGCAAGTTCTGTTGTTCTGTGTATAAATACAAATCGTTATCTGAAGAAGCTCTGCCTGTTCTCCCCGTGGGATGGCTGAGTTCTATGAGGTGTGACATTCCGATGGGCTGCTGGAAGTTGAAACCTTACACTGCTGGTGGTGTTGGAATGCTTCAGATATGATTTAAACTTCTGTGTTTCACTGGCTGTTGTACTGTGAGAACTGCCATCCGTATTGCCTCTGGAATAGTTTGGTTCTGCAAATCCTGTAAGCGCTGCTACAATTATCAGGGATTAAAATCTTGGTGAATGATTTCCAAACCAGTAATCTTTATTAGCCTTTTAGGTACGGATCCAAAGTCTGCTAAAGAAGGAAAAAAAAAAACCCAACATAGATTGGACTTTGAATGTTCGATCAAATGTTTAGTCAGCATTCTGAAATATCTAACACTGAGATGTGGTTGATACATCCTGCCTTAGAGAACGAGCCGAATTTCTGCGGAACTCAGTGGAAATCCAGAGATCTGCAATCAGGAACTGTATTTTTCCCTTCAGAAAGTCTGGTGTTGTAATACTATGGAAAAGTCCGAGATCATTGCTTAAATGATGCTGGCATCCTTTTAAATAAAGGATCCAGTTACGACACTAGCACCATATCTTTCTTTGCTTCAGGGATTGTTGAGAAAGGAACCTTAAAGGTCAGCCATCCTTGGTAAAAGTGAGATTACGTAAATGGGCTTATGCTGCAATTATGGTATGAAAGATATTTCTCATTTCAGTTATAAAGTTACAGGCTGTAATCTTTTTTAAGTAGTAATAAAGTTGTCTAGAAAGTTATCCTGCTTTTTCGTGAACTGTGGAGAAACTACGCTTGGGCTTTGCAGGCATTCAGGAAGGCAGTTGGGTGTCCTTGTGTAAGTTGAAGGTTATCGTCGTGGAAGAGAAGATAACCTTGACTGTGTCCTGCTTGCACATTCTCACTAGAATGTGTAGGGGTGAGAAATAAAAGTATGCTACAGTTTTTGCTCTCATACAGAATACTGAACTTTAATGAGAAGTTTTGGAACTGACAAAGAACCCAGAAGCATGTTTCAGCACTTTTCTGACTTTTTTTGCATTTCGTTAGGAGGTTTCTCCAATCTAACGTGTCTTGCCCAAATCTTCTTAAGCACCTTGAAACATCAGAGGTCTTTGCAGCATAAAAATAATGCCAGAGGCTCAATGCACTCTTGCACAAAAGGGTACTTTTTCTAATGAGAGCTGTGATCTGGGTCTGAATCTGTCAGTGGTGACATCTGATGGCAAGACACTACACCTCTCCAGAATAAACCCCCAAAATACCTGGGCTCTTTATGGTTGCAAGAGCTTTTAACACAAAATCTGTTAGAATAACAGACTGAAATATAAACAACACAAACTTCACTGCAGAATCATGGTTGCTTGAAGTTGTGGTTCTGGAAATCCCTGTAGTTTTACAGGGCAAGCACATATATGCATGTTTATCTGTGCATCAGTCACACACACCTAAGTGCACCCACGCGGGTCTCAGTTTTACTCTGTCATTTCACACTTGCAATAGCAATTTGGCTGCTGGCTGTGACAGTGCTGATGCCAAGATAGAGCGAGTGAGTTGAGCTGATTTCATCCTGCAGTGGGTGTCTCTGCTGTGCTTTTGTTGGTGTGCCTTATTTCGGGATTTGTATATCCTTGGCCTTAATGCTATTGCCTCATGAGTAACATGTTTTCACTTTGCTAATTAAGGAATGGCTTCTTTGTGGGAAAAAGCTGATTTGAAGCATGATTGTTCTGAGGGTGAGAGTTTAAGATCGTTGCAAAATACACTGAGAAAACAGTTGTTTTAACAAAATATGTTTAGCTGTTCTCTTACTTTCATAGTAAGCTCAGAACCTGAAATAGCTGAAGTCACACAGAGCACCAGTCTGTAATCTCAGCTGTGCAAATGGAAAATTTATGAGTAGTTATAGAAAACATCTAATGCTTTCTATATTTTGATTTTCAAACTTAGCTAGATACTTCTTAGAGTCCTGTTTGATAACTTGTGCTCTGTACCTCTTCTCAATCCAGGGGATGGCCCCTTTCCAGGAGTCATTGACATGTATGGTGATGAAGGAGGTTTGGTTGAATTTAGATCCAGTCTCCTGGCTACCCGTGGTTTTGCAGCTCTTTCTCTGCCATATTTTGACTTTGAAGATCTGCCTAAGGTCATGAAAGAATTTAAACTTGAGTACTTTGAGGAGGCAGCTAGATTTCTACAGCGTCACCCAAAGGTGAGTGTAAGGAGAGATCTCTCCAGACAAGGAACTAGGGAAGATTTGGTAGCCATGCCCACTTGGTGGCAGTGATTTTCTTGGAATGTCTTTGGGCAGATTTAGGCTCCGTAATGGAAAAAGTGTAGGTCCTACATAGGCAGCAATGCGTATCACTGCAGAGTGTATTTCTTCCACCACAAGCAGGCCATTAAATAAATGCACACTGGAAAATTGACAAATGCTGATCATGAGGACAATGAAGTGCTGGAACAACCTTCCGCTGGAACAGTGGTGATGTATGTATGTGGTGTTTTTGTGGGGTTTTGTTTGTTGTTTTAATGAAAGCAGTTAGCTTACGAGAGGGTGGCACAGCACTGCTCAGTGCTACAGACGATTTGATAACTTGAGATGTTCCTTTGTTTTACTCTCCAGGCTAGAACAGGAAAAGGCTGAATACGTATCTAATTCTCAAATGTCATTTGTGAGATGACTTTATGTGCCAGGGACATATTTTGCAATTGACTGTATTTGAATTTCCTGCTACCTGTTTGGGGGAAAATATTTGCAAGAAAATACACAGCGGTTGAATTCCAAGTGATTGTACTTGTTGTTCCTAGCCAACATTCCTATCCAAATGTGATACCAGTGTTATTTTACGGTGTTTGACATTTATTATTGGCTCTGAAGAAGTCTGGGTCCAGGCTATAGCTTTCCAATAGGTCACCTCAGTAATTAACTTTTTTTTTTTTTTTTTTTTAATAACACAACTTCAAAGACATTTGATGGCTAACCCTATTATAACATGTATTTATTCCTTTCTTCCTCTCTTTCCTGCAACCGCATCTTAATCTGAAGGTGAAGGGGCCAGGAGTTGGAGTGATTGGGACTGGGAAAGGTGCAGAATTAGCACTCTCCATGATCACCTTCCTACCAGAAGTAGTGGCTGCTGTCTGTATCTCCGGCTGTAGTTCGAACACGGTTGCAGACCTCCATTATGGTGAGATAACTCTGCCTGGGCTGCGTTTTGATATGAATAAGGTCAGCGTTTCTGACACTGGTGTATTTGACACTTTTGAAGCTCTGGATGACCCAGCAAATCCTGCCAATTCCTCTTGCACAATCCCCATAGAAAAAGCAGAAGGTCACTTTCTCCTAGTAGTAGGGGAAGCTGATCGTATGTGGAAGAGCTCCTTATACGCTGAGCTAGCAATTGGGCGCCTACGCCAGCATGGGAAAGAAAACTTTGAACTGCTGAGTTATCCAGGAGCAGGGCACCGAATCGATCCTCCTTCTACTCCGTTTTGTGAGGTGGCTCTGGATCGTGTTCTGGGGGTGCCTGTGTTGGGGGGTGGAGAGAGCAAAGCACACGCTCATGCCCAGGAACACTCCTGGAGAAAGATTCGGGAGTTTCTGCACTTGCATCTGGGATGAACACTTCAGCACCTGTAAGTTGCTGTCGCTGAGCTTGAGCCGCCACAATGATTGGAGAATTGGAGGTGTTGACTGAGAAAAGCTCTGAAATGTGAAATAGCCAAATGACAGTTACATATATAAATCAAGACAGAAAGGGATTGATTTGCACTTGCCCAAGTTATTTTAAGTAGGTATGCGGAAGAGAAGTGAAGCGATAATAAGTAGGCAGCACTGTAGTACAAATTTGAGTCTGAATTGGTCATGCTATCAAGAAACAAGTGTCTGAAGAAAGTGCTTTCTGATACCTGCTTTCTTGCTTCAGTATTTATGAATCAAAGAACTTCACTGCCAGCCTGTACCCTTAGAAATGAGAGATTGTTTTTCGCCTGGGAGAACATTGGCAACCTGTGGGCCATGAACTTTGATATCAAAATGATGAATGATTCTGGCTTCGGGTCTCAGATTATTTTAGCCTAGAACTTTCTGATTTATAGCCATACACTTTGGTACTTTGGATGTGTTTTCTACTTGCACAAAGCTGGGGATCTTCATTTTAATAAGTTTCTTATACATTGGCCTGAAACAGTGGTCTTCTGTTGGAAACAATCTTGCCTCTTTCCAACAACAGCTATGCTTAAATCCAGAAAAGGAAGAGTACTTCCAACTATAGAGGCAGGCAGCACCAGTGGTGTCCTGAATTGGGGATGTGACCATCTGTTCCTGTAATGCCTTGGGTGGGCAGTTGAGTCTTGGGAGTATCGATTATTCTGTTGCGTAGTACAGTTAAATGCAGTTATTACCATCTGCAAATCTTGCTTCTCTCATTACTTGTTTTAAATAATTAACACTTGCTATTAAGCTAGAGTTTAATTACGTGTGGAACTCTTCGTTAATGATGTCAACAGATGCTGACAGCTGTTATTAGGAAGGAAGGTGAGAGACAGAAGAGCTGGCAAGTAGAAGACTGTGAGACAGGTTGTAAAAAGCTGTCCTCCTGCAGTAATGATCATAATACAAATGAAAATACAAAAGAAAAGGGTAATCTGCGATCTTCTGACCCAGGCTGCCTGAGATTGTTTTTCATACTAATTAATCCTAGTATCTTATTGTTCTCTGCCATTTAGGTAGAAAGAAACAATTTCTTCCCAAATGACTCTTGTCTGTGATGAGGGTCTTGCCAATGCTGAAGACCTATTTAATAGGGGCTTCAACTGATAGAATTCTCCTTCCAAGTCAGACCTGTTTCAGAGCTGCCCAAAAAGAAACAAAACCATCATAAACAATAGTGACTTTTGCTCTGCTCTCAGGGATCTTTTCTCTCCAGTTGACTATCATTATGTTCAGGCCTGATTAGCTTTCTGCAGCTCATATTACTCCTTATCATTTGAGTTAAGTCACTTGTTCTCCACACACCATCACTGCCAGTTATTTAACCATACACTCCTTACAAGATAAACTTCATCCACTTAACTGCAGCGAAGATGTTCTCACACCCAGCCTTCCTCAACTCTCTGGCTGAAGAGCCTTTGCACAGCCTTATCTGATGCTCGGACCTCCACTCATCCTAGCTGCCCCAGGAGTCCCACAGCACATCCTGCTGTGATGTGCACCTTGAGGCACTGCTCATCCTTACTGCCCTTCCCTTCTTCCAAGTTGTAGCTATTGAGAAAAGGGTTGCATATAGGTTTCTTGTTCTGTCTGTCCTTGCCAGTACAAACGACCTGCCTTAACACTCGTGACCCGCTCAGGACTGATACTTGTCTCCGTACTGCAGTCTGACCACGGTACATCAGTTGCTGTGCAGCACTGCAAGCTGGAGACTCGGAAATGAGACAGGCAAAAATAAACCCAAACCATGACAAGTAGCTTAAAAGTCTCCAAACTTTGTTTTGAAAGGTCAAACCCTTAAAGTAATTCAATGTTAGATATCATCAGGTACCTGCGATTTAAAGACAAGTACTTATTTAAAAGCAAGGCAGTGTGAGAATTAGCTACTGTGTTTTGAGTAGCTCATTTGTTTGGCAATGAGGTATCTTTATTTCTCCTCTCTTGTTTAAATAAAATGTTATTATTTTACTGTGGAGATACTTTGGTGGACAGGTCAGGATGCTTCTGAACATAAACATTCACTAGATGGCTTGTAGGAAACCGACCAGTTTTTGTACTAGTGTTTTGTATTTCACATCGCTGCTGGGAGACCAAAACTACCTTACAGACACCGCAAAGACAGGCGCAGCCACTGCCCGAAGCGAAGGAAAGCTAAGCTGGGTGCCCGGCTCAAGTATCACTTACATCGTTTGCACGCCTTCCACGGCAGACGTCCCGTAGCGTTTCTCCGATGGCTGGATTCACCTGATGAGCCGGACGCGGAGGTGCCGCACGAAGGCAACGTGGGGATCCGGACCCGCTTTAGGGCTGAAGGAGCGCGGGCAGCAGCCTGGGGGCGCCGGCCCCGTGAGGGGCGGCCCGGGGAAGGGTCGTCCCCCGCCAACCGCTGTAACTTTCACAGAGCGATTTTAATTCAATAAAAAGCGCACGGCGACGGAGGCGGGGCGTGGCCTTTCTGTTGTCGGTTCCGGAGCCGGGACGGGGCAGAACGCAGCCGCCGGGCCGGGCTTGAGGACCGCGGCAGCCCCTGCGCCGCGTCCCACAATGCGTCGCGGAGCGCCCCCTACGCGACTTCCGGGCCGGGCCCGCGCGCCGCGGCGGAGCTCCGCGGTCGCCAGGCGCGGCCTCCTTCTTGCTCGGCCCCTCGGCCCCGACGCGTCCGCGGCGCTACGCATGCGCGGGAGACGGCCGTGCCATAGCAACCGGAGCGTCGACGGTAGCGACGGCGATGGTGGGTCCCGTCAGAGCAGGGCGTGGGGGGGAGGGCCGCGCGCGCGGGGAAGGCCGGCGGCTCGGGGAGACGGTGCTGGGGCGTCCTCGAGAGGCGGCGGCGGGGGGCCCCGCTCCGGGCCGAGAGCGAGCGAGGCAGGGCGGTGGCGGTCCCTCGGCGCCGTCCCCAAGCGGTGCTCGCGTGGGACGGGCGGTGCGGCCTCGCCGTGCCCGGGGAAGCGGGGCTCCGGGCGGCTCGCGGCGGCGGGAGCGGAGGAATCCCGCCCGCGGATGCTGCGGTGCCGCCGCGTGAGAGGTGCTCCCGGCGCTCGGCTTTGGGGCGGCGGCGTCTGCGGTGCCGCACGGACGGGCCTGCTTTCTCCTGCCGGGCGGCTCCGACCCGCTCCTGACTGCCGATAAATGGGTGCAAGCGAAGGCAGAGCCTCGCCGGTGTCTTGGCGGGACTGAAGTTTGTAAAAGCTCGGTGTCGGTACGCCCCGTGCTCAAAAGACCTCTTTCTGGGAAGAAGAATATTTCAATCATTATAGCTTAAATACATTTGTTTTCTGCTAAGATGTTATATTTCTTGTTCCTGGAGCCCTGATGGCGGTGTCTCAGGTGGCCGCTTCAGCCTCTGATGGCTCTTGAGGCTGTGTGACTTTCTTTCGCCTCCATCCCTGCAGCAGGTTGTTTGGTATCCATCTGGGGACTCCGAAAGCAGCCTTCCGAGGGAGGCTTCCCCAGCAGCCGTAGTGCCTTCTGCCGCAGGGGGCTGCTTATCTAGGGAAATTTCCAGTGCGCTTCAAAGAGCAAAACAAAGTCATTGGCGCACATTCTCTTGATAAGCCCTGTGCTGATTGTTTCTGTGTGCACCTGGTTCTCCGCTTTAAATCTGGTCTGGTTTTACGCCTGGAGCTGGGACAGCAGGAGGCTCTGTGAGGGACTGAGGTCATGGCCTCAAATAGTACAACAGTCAGCTAGCAGAACTGTGGAAAAGTGCTGGAAACTTCCCATCAGAAAAAAGAAACAACTAGAAGCCTTGGCTTAGCTGTCACACTGCTATGGCTGCTAATTGGAGTCTCAGGAAGACTTCTGGAGCGGGAGCTGGGGTTGTGTTCCGAGCAGGAGGTGATCACTTGGGTTGGCTTGCAGCAGGCTCCAAGGAGGCTGTGTTGTGGCAGAAGTTCACCCCCTGTCTGCAGCCGGGCCTGGAGCTGGCTGCTGTGTGGGACAGACAAGATGAAGCTCAAAGTCCTTGGTCTGGATGAGTATAAGTGTCGCTGGGCATTCTGTGCCTGTAGCTGTTCTCTTGGCAGCTATCATGGGTCTTTTACCACTGAGTCCAGAACTTTCAGTGGTCCAAAGTATCTGGAATTAAAGCTCTGTGACCTGAGGTGAATTCCCCTGAGATTTTTGGCAGTAGTTTCTTAGTTATGTTTCTTTTTCTTTTTTTTTTCCCTTTTTTCCTTCCCTCTCCATTTTCGATGGGATCTGATGACCAGAAAAGCTGCCATGTGTGGTTGTGCTACACTGGCTTGCTAGGAAGGAGGCTGTTGGTCAGTGCTGGTGGGATGTCAGTCTCTGGAGCCTTTTTAACTTGAAAAATGTCTTTGAATGTGTTCAGGACGTATCAGTTTCTCTTCATACTACTGTTACGGATATTGCCATCTGGTTGTAATGGGACTGACGTGAGGCAGAAAAGTTGAAAGTTGGTGGCACCTAAAGGTTGCTCAGTGAGTCAAACCTTGAAGAGCCTCCTACAGGAGCACTCAGATTGTTTTTAACTGATAACATGTGTTCATGTTACGTGATTTGATGACAAAATTGTTAGAAAAAAAAGAAATATACACATTTCAGATTGCTCTTAATTTTTTGGTAAGAGGTATCTTCTTTTCCCCAGTGAATTCTAACAGGCTTTATCATTCTGGCTATTCACAGACCAGCAGGAGATTACTAATGCACAGTGATAGTGTGTTTTCATAAGAGTGTTAGACCACATTTTTCAGTGCAGTAATTTCTAATGGCCTTGAATTCAGTTGAATTTCACTGTCAGAGGTGACAGTGCCCAGATTATGCTCCAAGATGGCAAGAGAATAAAGTCAGTAGAATAATGTGCTCTCAGAAGTCCAGCTTATTACTTCTGAAAATGCTTCCGAGTTCCCCAAAATAAAATGAAGAGCCACTCTAGGAGTCGTAGCTTCTGAGCATCAGCTAGAGGAAGATCCTGCAGGGAAGTGGTGGAAGAGAGGAGAAAAGCAGGACAGGAAAAGAAAAAGGGGAGAAGTGAAGAAGCCAGTTGAAAATTTGCAATGAACATTAATTTTAATTTGTTTGTTTTAGGCAAAAGCAACAACTATCAAAGAAGCTCTAGCCAAATGGGTAAGTAATAAAAGAGTATCTAGCTGCTCTGCAGTACTCAGTGGCATGGATTTTTACTATATTTAATTTTCTCTTTTTTCAGGCTTACTCTAACAAATGTTTGCTAGAAGTTTCACAGAGTAAAAATTCTATTCCTATTATCGAATAATAATCAGTTCTGTTGGATTTTCTGTGTGGTCTTGCTAAATTGATGTCTGTAAAGATGAGCCTGTTTTGCTCGCTCACTGTATTCTGCTGAATATGCATTGATAGAAGGCCTGAGGCTACAAAGAAATTTAAAGTTGGAGATGCTGTATGTTGCATTATGCCCTGTTCATTTTACCTGAGTACAGTTGTTCCCACAGGGTGAACAAGTTTGAAATACTGACTGTACTGAAGTCAGTGAACCTTCTGTATTGGCAGGTAGTGCTGTCCCTCACATTGTGCACTGTGCAAAGCTGAGCTTCTTGTTTTTAAAGTACTGTTTTAATACAGTCATCATTTAGTACCTTCAGTCTTTCACATTTATTTTTATTTTCACCCACGAACTTCACTCTTGCTCCCTTGGTGAGAATACAACAGCTTACAGATGTTTCTATTACTAGAGATATGAGCTGAGGTTTTTTTTAAAGTGCTTTTCCTTTTCCTTTCTCACTCTTTCTGCCCTCCAAAACCTGAACTTCATGTTTTCTGTTAAAGATTTATTTCACATTTGCTCCTTTGTCACGTGTCTCTCAGAAGCAGTAGATCCATGTCAGCGAGTTTCCATTTATGTTAACTACAAAGTGCTGAGTGTGCTGTCCTGTTCATGTTGTTTTGGAGGAGGAAAATTTTCCCTGTCCTGCTACTAATGTGTGTCCGTGTGATTTATAACATTGGATCTGCTGTTGTGTTGCATTCCAGATGTATTTCTTCCCTTTGGCATAATGGTTTACCTGTGTTCTACAGTCAGAACGAAATGAATTAAATCAAAGCAACTTTAAGTTGGCAACCAGGTAGCCTGTGCTTAAAAAAAGTGCTCTTCTACCTGTGGTTTCTCAGTGCTTATGGTGGTATTCCATCTGAGGTTTGTTTCAGAGGTGGGTTGCAGCCTGGAAGAATCTTCTTTATTCAGCTGCACACTCTCCACCGCAGGCCATGTTAGGGGCTCCTTCTCTGTCCTGTTTTAAGAGATAATGTAATTTTGTCTGTTGGTTTAAGGTGACTATAAGATTATAAGCCAAGGCTAAATGCAGATAGATACACGGTTGTCCTTGTCATTAGCAAAGGAAATTGAATTTTCAAGTTTGTGTAGTGACTCAGTTTGAGCAGTTCACCATATTCTAGAAAAACGTGTGGCGCACTTGTTTACTAAATTGCTAATTATGAATAAAAATCCTATCCTACTGAATTTGGACAGAGGTTGGAATTTTTAGTGAAACATGGCAACATAATAATGCTCTATTAAATTAAGTTGCCTGAAGTATTTTGGGCACGTAAGACAAAATGATGTCTGATCTTGTGTGCTGTGCTATTCTTACATGTTTCTGGGAAGCAATTCATTTTCTTCTCAAGTAAAGATATAAAACCGACCTCAGCTCTCTCACTTTTCATTAGCTGCATAAAAATGGGGGAGAAAACAAGACTCCTTGTTTTGAAAACAGAGCAGATTTCTCCTTTGTTAACAGAGCTCCAGTCTTCCCACTGAGCGCCGAGTGAATGGACAGAACGTTCCCTTTGTGCTGTCAGGGAAGCAGCTGTCACAACTGGTGTTACTGCTGGAAGAGATACTCGCTCCAAGTCTTGAGTGGATAATTACCATCACTTTGGAATTTTAAAAGGTTTCACAGGGTGTATTTTTTTAATAAACACACCCAAATGCTGCAGTTACGGCAATTCTTCCAAATCTCTGAACTCTGTATTTAATCTAGAAAGTCACCAACTTTAGTTGTAAATAGAAAATCTGTCTTCTAATGTACTCTCTGAAGCGTGAAATCTACCACTCCTTTCTAATGACTAACTAGAAGGGATTTTTTTGTTTGTTTAGAGAATTCTGTGAACTATCAGGATTTATTACTTTACACTGCAATTTCTCTGATTTCTAATTGGCCTTTGATTCAGAGGTGGAATATTATCGGTCCAGGCTCAGAGCTCTCTCCTTTCTGTCCTACACTGTTTGTTGTTGTTTTTTTCTTCCTTTTTTTTGAAGAGTGTAATCAGTTTCTCTTTTCATGTGTGCTCTGTAGGAGGTAGAGCTGAGTTACGGGCTTGAGGCTGAGCGCTAGCGCCACCTCAGGGGAGCAGCAGTCACAGCTCCCGTTTCAGGAGGAGGAATACATGGGAGCTATAAAAATGGTTAAAGCTGAGGGAAGATCTGAGGAAAGTGCTGCTGAGATTTCCACCCAGAATGCACTTCCCTGCCTTCTCAGTTTGTGCTGCGAGATGGGTGTGGGTTCTGAGTTTTCTGAGTGAAGAGGAAAGGAGATTTCTGTCAGAGATTTTAAGAATGTGTTTCTGCTACGTAAGCTTCTGGCTCCCACATGTCAGTCTTCACCGTGATTCAGAGTTTCAGACCTCCAGTTATTCTCAATTTCTTGTCAGTAGAGGACACCTGAATTAATTTGATTAAATGTAACTCCAATTTAAAAAAAAAAAGAAAAAAAAAGGGTATTTAATGTATATGTGCTTTTAGTATGTTGGAACTAAGCTGCTCTTCCACTCTTCATACTGCACTAGCAGGGCTCTTGAAGCACAGTATTAAAAATGCTTTCTCTTTTCAGTAATTTCTTTTATTAACATATTGGAATTACCTCTGTAGTAATTGCTTTCATAGGAATGTTATAGTACAACAGTTCTTAGAGATTTTGTGCAGTGAGCATATTCTTTACCTTCTCTTTTCCTTAGGAAGAAAAAAATGGCCAGAAGGCTTCAGAGGCAAAAGAAGTGAAACTGTATGGCCAGATTCCTCCTGTAGAGAAGATGGATGAATCTCTCTCCACTCTTGTTAACTGCGAGTAAGTTAAGCTAAAGATAAATTGGAAACCAAGCATTCTCTTCTATTTGTACTAATTTGGTTAATGTGCCCAAATGGCAACATGTAGTGGCATGCAGGTTATCTAATTAGCTCTAGGAACCAAGTCAGTTCAGCTGCTGTTTAGCTGAGAAAAATGTAGTGTTGTCTGTGTAGGCGATAAGACAGAGGAAAAAAAGCAACAGAGTCAGGGCTTTCCAAAAGAAATTAGAACTGCCTCAGAACTAAGTTTCTGTGCACTTGTTAAGGCTGTGCTTCCAAAGGTCATCCTGTATGTGAAGTTAGGAACATGTGGTACTTTCCTAGAAGCTAAACAAAGTCACAGAAATCATGATGCTTGAGAGAAGAATAGACAGATATGTCTAGCGCAGTGGTGTTTAGATGTGGAACTCTTCTAATATAGTGATTCCTTTTGTTCTGAGAGTTGATTGTTCTTGCTTTTAAAGGAAGCTTTCATTGTCTACAAACTGCATTGAAAGAATTGCCAACTTGAGCAGCCTAAGTAAGTGACAAACCAGTGATTATAATTGTTTTCTAGTTGTGGATAGGAAATATACTACAATTTGTAATGTGTGTCTAGCTTTATACCTTTTCTTATCCTTTTTAACTTCTTCCTCTTAGAAGGTTGCAGCTGACTTTAAAATTATCAGTCTTCCTGAAGAATGCATGTGTAGCAGTAAAAGCATACTAATGCATGTGTCTCTGTGCAGTCTGGGCAGTTGTTTTGCTGTGCAAGCTTCGTAAAAAAAATCCATGCAGAAGTAGCTATGTAGTCTCCAGTGGGACTGAGTTATGATATTCAACAGTAATTGATTCTAGAGTGATTTAACAACTAATTTCCACATTGATGTTGGAGAGAGTCTGCAGCTGAACAGCGTAATAATTGTGGCATAGTCTGTTGCTGAGGTCAGAGTGTTGGGGGCCGGGATGGAATCTGGAGGCGAGACAAAATGGAACTTCCCTGTCTGTAAGGTACAGAATGGGAGGAGCTCACAGTTATTATTGCCTTCCTCGAGAGAAATCGATGCTTACAGCAATGAAAAACCATCAAGTAATTATGACGTGTTTGCTTTTGTTCATTGCAAAGAGGACACTGAGAAATCCTCTTAAGCGTCCAGCACTGTTTTCAGATAGAAAAGATTAATATTAGTGTGCGTAGTGATATTGTCATGTGATATCATGCTGAGTAGGTAATTCTGTGCAAAGCACCACACCTCAGCGTCCATGCAGGTGAGGAGGATTTAAGTGATAGCAGCAAGTGTTACATTTCTGTTCAGTTGTGTGAAAATATTTCTTGAGGAACTTCTTACTGCTTCTAAAATATTTAATATCGCAGAAGAGGAGCACTAAAGAACAATAATGGCAGTTAGAAATGACTTGAAGGTGTGATGTTTTCTGCAGTCTTTCGTTTTTGTGTTTGTCACTATCCTCTCACCTCTTAGGAATTTCTAAAGCTAGTGCAGGCTTGTACTTTCTAAACATGTGGTACAGAGAGAATGAGAGAAGCTGGATTGTCTCTCTCCTGTGGATGGGGAACTGTAGGGATAGTCTGGAGAATATTAGCTGCAACTGACTTTAGACTGTGACTGATGATGAGTTTTCATATTTTGAGCCATGGCCATGTGTTAAGATGTTGCATTTAAAGAGAAAAAGAATTCTGATTGTGCCTCATATTTTTTCTAACTAGTTTCTAACTATTTTTATTCTAACTATTTTCTAACTAGTTTTTCTGTTTTAGAACGTCTGCCAGTTGTGGTTTCATCCCCTGCATTCCTGGAGATGGAACATACAACTACCTGTTTTAGATCAGCCTCAAATCTTTATCTGTAGCAATCTCCAGGCACTACATTGCTATCTCTGCAGCCTGTTGCTACTGGACTGGGACATTCATTAGTCTCACTGTTAGTTATTGTAGTTATTAGTTATTTGCTTGTTAATACCTGCAAGAAAGCTTATGTGAATACTGAAAAGGAGTTTTCTGGAAAGACTGCTATTTTGTCATAGATCTGAGTTACACTAATATTACACTGACCTCCAGCAACAGTAGCTCACTTCAGAAGCTTATTTGTCAGGGTTCTAAATTAAGCTGAAATATTTCTTATCAGACTTCAGTCTGACAGCTTTATATGCTACCTCCTTACAGCATTAAAATGAGATTAGAACAACTTTATTTTTTAACCTGTAAAAGAAAGGGTAAGAACTATTTGAAATCATTGCTAGGAAGCCAACAGAGCTCAGGTGTAGGATGAAATTCTAGTTTTTTTTCAGTATTTACATGGACTGAATTTCTGTAGGTAACCTACAAATGAACAACTCTGTGCTTGTGAGCACATTTCTGGGTTATCCTCTGCATCAACTCCCAGTCATTGTCAGTTTTTATTTCTGTTGTGTCATTCTTTCTTAAGACAATCTTTGGAATGTAGGTTTTTTAGGAGTATGGAGTTTTACCTGAATTATAACATCTTCTTATGCTTAAGAAATCACTTATGAATGAGAAACTTTCTGTTATCTATTTCAGAAAATTTGAGGATTTTGTCTTTGGGAAGAAATAATATTAAGAACTTGAATGGATTGGTATGTGCATCTTAATCTTAACTCCTTACTGAGTGGAGCACTATGCAGGATGTGGGATAATTGCCCCATGTTTATAGGTCTTGGCTGAATTGTATTCCCTAAATTTTGATTTTATTCTGGCACAATGGTATGTTTACTCTCTTTCCTATCATTTCTGAAAATTCAGATAGTTTTTGTCTGTTTGTTTGTTTGCTTTTGCGGAAAAGATCGTGGTGGGACTGAATCTATTGGGCATAGGAAGAATACTTGGGGAAAAAATGGGATTAGTTTTATTATATTTGTATTATATCTCTATTAAAGCAGAATATTTTTCAATTGACTTTGTTAAAAATGAGTACAGTATTATTTCCTTCCTTCTCGAGTATTGTGTGTTTCTCCTGCAGAATATTCCAGCTTAAAACTATTGCCACCTCTAGAGGTGCCGTTATCTCTTAAGCATAAAATGAAATAAATTTATAAAAACTAGTTTATAAAAACACTCTTTTTGAGGGAGTTATAAAAGCAACTTCTGTCCTACATGACCAAAATACACGTGCACTCGAGACAGACCATTCCCTAGTACTGCATAAAAACCCCAATGAAAGAGTTGCTGAATAGCAGCCCCTGTGTGCACAAACGGCCACATTTGTCTCCTCTGTCTCTATGCCTTAAGAACAACTGCTGTTCCTTCTCTTATTCTAATACTGTGATTTTTGACATCCTAAATATATTTCATGTCCTTTGCTCTTGTTCCTCTGAGTATTTGTAATACTTCACTAGAAACCTGCTTAAAAGGAAATGAAGACCAGTAGATCTTAGTGTTTTCTTACATGAGGTGACCTGCAGGGGTGAAGAAAAGAGAGTCTGAAGAATGAGGACTTACTTTCACTTACCTGAGTAGCTCTGTCATTTTCCAGGAAGCAGTTGGAGATACGCTAGAAGAGCTGTGGATTTCGTACAACTTCATTGAGAAACTGAGGGGTATCCGTGTAATGAAGAAGCTGAAGGTTCTTTACATGTCCAATAATTTGGTGAAAGACTGGGGTAAGCCATTCCAGTCTATTGTGCAGCTTCCTACAAATTACGGTGAATGCATGAGTAAGCAAGTTAAAAAATAGCTCTCCATGTCCTGGGGCTCAAGTTTTACTGATAAGCCTGCAGAAGTACACAGAATCCCTAAATAATTCATGCAAGAAATTAAAAATAGGAAATTGAATTTAAACTCTAAGCCCAATGGAGTTTGTTCTTTGAATCACTTTGCTTGGACTTCTTTTGAAATGTGTACTTGTTCCTTAACCTGTTCCCAGTTCAAGTCCAAATGGTCCCTATCTGTTTGTATCCCAAGCTATTTATGTGTGCGTGGAGTTTGAAAGGAAGGTTTGGTGCAGATGTCCTTTCCTTGTTCATAATCTGGTTACTGTTTTCATATTTGTGGTTGCAGCAGAGTTTGCGAGACTGGCAGAGCTGCCATTATTAGAGGATCTGGTGTTTGTAGGCAATCCACTGCAAGAGAAATACGCCTCTGATCAGAAGAACAACTGGATTGAAGAAGCAACCAAACGGGTGCCCAAGCTGAAAAAGCTGGATGGTAAGTTTGGGGCACGAGGCAACTGATCTAAGTGACAAGAAGTGACAAGCGTAGTAGAAAGATCAGGGAAATAAATTGTAACCTCAAAACCTCATCTGTGCAATCCTGCACCAGCTGCAGGATCTTCTGAAAAGTTGTCCACGTGGTGTGCAGCCCACAGGTTGGGCTTTACTCTTGAAATTAACCAGCAAATAGTTTTAGCATGTCACTAAATTCCCCAGAGAAGTGGCCATGGCACTGAGCTTGCCAGAGATCAAAGAAATGCAAAGCATCAACACTCTCAGACACGTTCTGATTTTAGGGTGGTCCTGTGTGGAGCCAGGAGTTGGACAGCAGCAGGAAATAGAATTATTTCCTCTTTCTGACAGCCTGACTCTTTCCTAGTTTTGATAGTCCAGATTAGCTTTCAAGCAGATCACCATTAACTGTACCTTTCTCTGCATAATCTCTTCATAAAGCTGTAGATCTTCTCTTTTCTTTTTTTTTCCTTGTAGGTACCCTTGTTATTAAGCAAGAAGAAGATGAAGAAGGAGGAAACTGATGAGACTTTTGCGTTGGTTGTTTAATAATTTAAATATCTCCAGATTGCTCAGCACATAGAACTTTTGTATAAATGTTTGTTTTGAAGAAAAGCTTTGGGCAAGTTTTATAAGACCAGCTTATCTCCACAGTCTCTTACCCAAAGAGTTATTTACCAAACTTCAGGCACACCAGTTTCGTCAAGCTTCTGACACCTTCTGCAGAGACCAGTGGAGTTGAGTTCATCTTTTGTTTGGTTAGTGAGAGATCTTTACCTGAGCTAATACCTAGCTATTCCTAATTCCTGACTAGTGGTGCTTATTGTTCGCTCTTGTGTTACAACAGAGCAATTTTAACTTGTTAGATGCAGCTGGCCAACATTCAGTTGAAACACCATTGTTACATTTTAGAACTATGTTATAGACTTTGTTGTGTTTAATCCTGTTACGGGAATCCCTTAATATTTTAAGTATGTGAATTTGCCTTTTCATCCCCTGAAGTATTATGCCAAATAGGCCCAGGAGTTGTGGACATACGCACAAGAAAGGTAATGGGCACATGATCTCTTGTTATGGACTGCAAGTTTTGAATTGGGCTTCTTGCATTGGAACTCTTAACTTCATTGCTTAGAAGGCCATGTATAACTTATATGATGTTATTTATTTTAAAGAGGCAATGGGAATTCTTTGCATGGTTTCAGTGAGACTAAAGCATCTTTTTTTCTCTTTTTTATAAATTATTTTGATTGGAATAAGTAGAGTATTGGCCTACAGCTGGTTCCTGTTCCCAGTCTTGTTTTGGCTCATTGATGGACGTAATCCTTCTCAGCTCTGGAATTTTCATGTAACTATAAGTGGGCTCAGAAACAAACTCAGAAACAAACAGTGAACAAGAGACCTGGGCTTGAGATGTAAAATGTTGGGTTTGGGATACTAATTTTTTTTGTAAAGCACAGATGAGTGAAATGTGTACGTGGTTACTGAGGAAGGTGAGACAAGGTGGGAAATGGGTATTGGAAAATAAGTACTGAAGATGTACTAAACATGCTCTGTTGCACGTTAACCGTTTTAGTGAACCTCCTTATATGGCAGGTAACTATTTTTAGTGAAAAGCATTATGTAATGCTAAAGACAGACATAATTGCACTGTTGGATGCAAAAAATGTTCCCTCCTCTCTACTTCCTTTAGAAAATGGATCAACTCAGCTAAGTGGATTTTTTGGCAGCTTGTTTTTATTGTTTTTAAGTTTTTCTTCTAATTCAGTGCATTATCTTTGTTTAAACTAGAAAAGCGTGCTTGCAGGTTTTAGAGCAGACATGTAAGGGACGAAGTTCAGAACACCACTTTTGTTTGTGAAAGAGTGGCAGGGGTTGATATCCTGGAAAGTCATGGGCAGGGATAAAAGGGTGGAAGGGACCCAGGCGACAGTGATATTGATCTCAAGCTCCAGGTGTAATTTTAGTAGAAGATAATTCTAGTGCTCATCAATATCTAAGTAAAAGGTGTGAAGATTACAAGGAAAGCAGAGCCTAGTTTCAATATATTCTTTCTTGTTATTCTGTGATTTTTAGAGAAATGCTTAAGCATTCCAACTTAAACTGGCAGATACAAATAAGTCTCGAGTTTCATTTAGATCCATTTCTTAAAATAAGGTCAGAAGAACAATGGCCAAAGCTGGATTTATTTTACAGATTGTGTAGTCTCTTGTAATTCCTTCCAGTGTTATGCTTTCTCGTTAGGAAAGGCAGCACTGATTAAGAAGCACGCAGGGAGGGAGTATTATACAGCAAACAACCATTTCACGTTGGCCTCTTAAAACCAACTCAGTTCACTTGCAGCCAATCAGCTTTGGAAAAGTGGATGTGATTTGAAGGAGCACCTAGCTTATGGGCACACATGGTCTTCACTGACCTCAGCTTTTGTGGAAGGGCAACAGGGAATAGGCTTGGGCCATTGCATGAAGTGATTAAAGTGTGCTTATAGTGAGAACTTCAAATGTTAGCAACAAATAGAAAAGCCAATTTCAGATGTGTGTGCAGCTGTTTTCAGGACAGAATATGCAGAATATATGCATGGATTCTAGCCAAGAGGCAATGCATTTAAATCCCTGCACCTTCAAAAACCAACGTGTGCAGTTACGGTACGTATCGCTTAAATTAATTAAATAAATTAATTAGCTCCTCAAAAGAAACAAGACAGAGATGAGAATGTTGTCCAGTGCTACATAATCCTACTGGTTAATTTTGTAATATCTAAATATGGTCTAACTCTGTACATCTACAAAGGCAGTGTTAGATACAGCAAAGACTCTGACTATTGTGGGACAATCTAAGAGCAGAATAGAATTTTAGCATTCTAGGTGGAGGTAGTTCCGTTGCCAAGGCTTGAGGAACCTCCAAGAGGTTCCTGGCTCTTGTAACTGACAAGTTGAGGCTCCACGGATTAATTACCATTAATCAGTCCAGCAATAACTATTGCAGTTGTTCGTTGGTAGAGCTGGGTGCAGCATATGCCTGTTGGCATCAGCTCTTTTCACAAATTAACAGCACAAATTCTTTTTTTTTGCAACTACGTTAAAAATATGAAAATCAAAGCAATCGTTACTGAAAGGAACAGGGCATCCAGTCTCAGCACAACTGTAGCAGCAGCAAGGTAAACTTAGAAGCTTTTCCTTTGCCTTTCACCCTCCTGCATCCTGCAGAACCTTTGCATGTAAGTTAACCCTTTTCTAAGTTTTAGCTTAATGTTATATGTGATGAATTGTGGGTTACTGCCTAGCACAAATCAAAATCCCATGGACTTTACTAGCCCCAAATAAATTAAGTTTCAATCAATTTCTAAAATTTGCACTTTAAAAAATTATGCACTGGATGTGGTAGAAGATACAGGTGATAGAATTTAAGCAACTGATCTGCAATGCAGATGGAGCTGCACTGCGTCACAGATACGCTATCAGAGATCAGATCGTGTGCCCAGGGGAGCGGCTGAGCAGCAGTTGGATGCTGAAAGAATTCTTCCTGTATTATTCTTTGCGCCCCCACATCTCACCACATCTAATGATGTCCTAAGCACATTATTATTCATGGATGAGAAGAGCACCCATGTAAAACTTGCAAGCCATGTGGAATTCTGCTTTTCCCACAGAAATTATGGAGGATTAGCATCCACTTAATTATACAGAGAAATATCCTACAATTAAATTAGAGATAGAAAATAGGTATTTTACTTGCTTGTTAGCACAGACCTCTCTTCAAAGAGATGATGTTTGCAGTGGTTATCTTTCAAATGGCTGGAAAAATGTGAGAAGAGACCCAAGAACCAGCAGCTGATTCAAATTACAAGAGAAGTAGATCCATCTAGGAAAATCTTCAAGCAAGAAAGCACTTTTTAACATCTACTTTTGATGACATTTTGTATACTGTAATTTTGTAGCATGACCAAACTGTTAAAGTTGCTGTGTTTAAATTATTTAGGCTTACGTTTATAAATGAACTTATGTGAAACTTGTTTAAAAATAACAATGCTATTTTATAAAAAAAAAAAAAAAAAGTCTTTGGCTATTGTGTAATGGAATAGGCTCAGCTTCTGGTGAATTTTCATAAATTAATTTTTGTTCTCATTAACTTTTCCTAGCTGCTCAGGGAGCAATGTATTTATAGTATGGAAATGCTGTGTCTTATTGCCTCTATATTTTAGGATAGGAAATAATTTAGGCTTTACAGATGTTGATCTAATTGTGATTGTTGTCATCTGATACATAAATATTTTTCAGTCTTTTAATACAGACACTGGTTGTCAGATTTGTTGTTAGTTCCTAAGAGAAAAGTCTGCTATTTTTATTTGGGGTAAAAAAAATTGCAAGTACATTAAATAAGGGTAAGTCTTTTTTCAGTACAAAAATCACAGGTTTGCTTTGAATTCAAGCTCTGGGAATAGCATTACACAATCAACTCCATTTAGCCAGCTCAGGAGAAGGTTGGTGCTTAATGAACTTCTGTAATAGGAACTTCAGCCTTCAATAAACAGTGCCACTGAAATGTAGTTTAAAAACTCATGAAAATGTAAATGATGTAAATGAGAAAGCTTTCTACTCCACAGTAGTCACCCTCAAAGGGATAAGAATATCATCCTGCACTGATAGCTGTAGGCCTACTGATAAAACAAACGTCTAGGGAATTACTGCAATATTCCTCATAATGTTGCTCCGTCAAAATGCATTTGAGCTCAGAAATCACTGAAGTGCTTTATAAAGTTCTCTCAGTAGATGAAATAACCTTGGATCTACCCATTTTAAAAAGATGAAAACCAAACTGCCCTAAACTTATCATTGTTAATTTTCCATCATCTAAATTTCGTTTGCCCAGTTTTAGTGCAGTGCAGTCAGCCTGTAACACTTGTCCATAGGCTGTGATAGTGAGGCAAGTGCATTGTTTTCTTTGCCATCTAAATAACTGCCACTTACTTCCTCACATGCTATTGCTGATCAACATCCATAGCTGCAGGAGTCAGCTGAAGCAGGGGCTCTTATGCTGCTCGACTAAATCCTTTTCCTGTCATCCTTGCCAACATCCTGGAAATACAAGTTCGTCAGCTTAAAAAAAACAAGGAGAAATTACTCTGAGTATGCCTTCTTAGCTTCTAACTGAGAGCTTGTAGGGGATCAGTGAGCTATCAATGCACATTGCTACAATCTCTGCAAGGTAGCATCTTTTAAAAACTTTCATGCCCACACATGTTAGAAGGAGTGAATAAACAGCATAAACAGCCAGCTTCCAAAACAAAGGAAGCTTTGCTTTGAGGATGGAGGGAAGGATATTGATGTTTAAAAACCCACAGCAAGAAATCCAGCTACTACCAGAGAAATAAGCTAGATCAATGCTATGTTACCATACCTATATTTAAAAAAAAAAAAATAAAATAGATCCAGGTAACAGACACATGCCTTTAAAAGAGTATTCACTAACATGTATATTTAAACATTAAGAATGAAAAATATCAATTACAACTGGTTTTGAGTTATAACCTACCATTGTTTCTACATGTAGCCAATTTAATTCCTGAACAGCAAGAAGCATTACCTCTTTTCCCAGCAGTTCCAGATGTATTTCGCCTGGATGTACTGCCCTGTGTCCCACCTACAACTATTCAGAAGTTCAGATGTAATACACACCCTTCAAGCACCAACTCACTTCATGCCACCTCAGCTCTGCAGCTGTTTACGTGACATCAGAAGCAGAATTCAGCTGTCTTCATTTACTGCTTGCTTGGGTTGGACACACCACCAGTGTTTCTGTAAAGCAAACAGAGCTATATATACACCAAATACTTTCTGGAGTCCTTCTTGTACCTAAGACCTAAAATACATCGCAGGCTGGTATCTTCAAGGAGAATACTGAGAATCAGTCCTGGTAATTGCTGTGGAAAACAGAGGGAAATACAGTCAGAGAGCGGAATTGCTTAAGATGGCTCATAAGAGGACTCAGAGCTGCCTCCTGTGTATGAACAAACCACCAGCCTGAGCCTGGCAGCCACCACTTCGTATCAAAAAAACCCTCACCTCTGAGACTATTTTTAAACCTCATTTAATAAAAGGGTTTCTTAGATATATAGAGGATATTAAGTAAATAAGTTACATAGTACATTACAATCACATCAGCAAGATTGCCTTTAGTGTATTAATATTTTATAAAAAAAAAGCACACAAAAAATAAATTCAGTCCAGTCTATCACAACTGTACAGCAACAGGTAAATATATTTATATATGTACATTTTTAACATGTAACAGTCTTTTAAAAGGTGCCAATAGGCAGCAAACACACAAAAGGAAGTGTCTGCTCACTTGCTAAAATAAAAGTAATATACTTTATTATAAAGCATTTATACAGTAATTACAAAGGCTGACTGCTCCTGTACAGTACACCAAAGCTTCGACTACAAATTTAAAAACAACGTAAAAAGAATGAACTCAACAAAAAAGTTTTTATCAAATCTGAACTACAAGGGGAAAAATACATATGGAGAAGCTGCAGGAAACAGATTTTTAAAATACACATTTCTATAAAAATATACGTTGTTTTTGATTCTCAAGAAGTTAAGTGTTTCTTGGGCTCAGCTGTTGATGGAATCTTGCTCTCTGGAAGAGAACTCCTCAGATGAAGCTCAGAGGCTGCCTTCACAACACTTGGCCTCACAGAGAACGAGGGCAAAAAAAGCAGCTGAACCCAAGTGAAGAATTTACACAGAAACTCACTCCTGTGAAAATCAAACAGTTTGTAGAAGCTGCTTCTTTGTCTCCTTAAAGCTTTATAAACTTTCAGACATACATTAGAAGATAAAACAGAGAATGCTTGCTGGGAAAATGGGGTTGAGAACGAGGTTTCTGGCAGAGGTAATCACTGGACTAAAAGTGCCTTTGTATGAAAGCAGATGAGACAAATACAGCTCTAGTCCTCCCCACTCACATTTTGTTTAGCGTAGGATACAAATACACAGGGACTTTCCAAGACCGCTCCTTGAGGGAGAACTAAGCGGTGCATAACAGCTAAGAGAGGGAGAGCTTGCTCTTTCTGGTTTGGGAAACACTTTTTTTGGATGATGACTTCAAGATAAGCTTGCTGCAAATATGAGAAACACCGTGAAGTGTCAGCTTTGTGAAATGGGAAGTTTTGTTAGCTAATCCAGACTCCATGAATTCCATCACTAGTATGGGAGTAACAGATGGGTTACCTTTAAGTTTCAGAATGTCTCTCTTTTCCCTGCCTTCAAAGCAGCTGCCATCCTGCCTGGCCTAGCTGTCTGTGCAGCTGTTCTGGGGCCTCCAGCTTACAGAAGTGAGTTCTCCAGGGCACTGCAGCCTATTCAGCTAAGCCGCTCCAATTTTAAGGAAAAACATCCAATACATTAAAATGCAGAGTTGCTCTTGCAGCCAGACAGCAGAACACCTGTAGCTATATCAGATATGCATCACGAGTGCATGCTTTACCTAGTAGTTATATATACACCATCTTATACAATGGAGATGCTATCCCATGCAGAGCACAAATCTGAAAGGCTGAATGAATCTATCTGTAAAGGGCAGACTACACAGGCAGAAAGGCAAAAAACATAGAACCAGAGCAAAATGTGACCATTAGCCCAATCTCTCACAGCATCTCTACAACACCCGGAGCTGGCATCGAGATCCAGCTGGGCGATGGCTTGGAAATACAGCAGCCGCTGTGAGTTGTAGCAGTCTCACCTTGCACTGTAAGGGACAAATGATCAGCACACAGCTACAGAGCTGCAGCCCTTATCTTCTATTTGTTCCCAGACAAAGGACAGCTAAGACAAAGAGACATGCTCCTTTTCCAACTCCACTTGGGAGTGCACAGCACTTTTTTCTAGATTAACAGCAAGAGTAGCGAGAATTGAGTTCTGTGAAAGTGCTTTCAAACAGAAAATAATCTGCACAGGACTTTCAAGTGGACAAGTTGTCAGAACATCAGAACAGACTGATTTTTTTTTTAAATCATAATTGGAATAACACAGCCTTAAATCAACACTTAAATTAACGCAGTGAAGAGACACTTAAGTAATTTTCCCCTACGCACAATACTGTAATTCATTCCAGATCAGACAAATTCACTTCAAACGCTTTGTCCACAGCAGATGGGGGATTTTTTTCCCAGTTATTTTCTGTATTTGTTTGCTTTTGGAAACAACTCTGCCACGCTTTGCTAGTTGGCATGATCCAATTCAGATGCCAGGTACTCTCCAAACTGCTTCTGTAAGCAGGTGGGCAGCAGGTTTAGTGCTGCTTGTTTTTAACTAAGACACTTAGAGAAACATTTTCGCTCATTATCATGACAGAAAAGGTTTTCTGGTGGCTACCAGCAATAGGGAAACACATTTGTTGCCACTTACTTGTAATACCTAACTGCTTTTGGTCAGCCCCACTAACCCATGTTTGTAGCAGCCATGCTATCCTCAGAAAAAGCCCTGTTCAGATTTTCTTCCACCAACAGGCCTCTCTGTAACATCTCGCTGTTCTCTGCTGCTGCAGCAGAGTGGGAGAGAAATCATCAGTACTGGATTTGGTGTGTAACAAATACATAGTTTCAGTGCAATTAAAGACAATTTCTTATTTTTTCTTAGCACCTCAATTGCTTACACTTCTTAAGAGGCAAAACAACTTATTGATTGCCTAAAGCAGACAGAATCAGTAGATCTGCCCTTTTAGAACACAGTAATAATGCTTGCCTTAAAACATTATCATGTCTAGAAAGATTACATTGGTACTTAAAGCAATAACATGATTTACTCTTTAAATCTTTGCATTGGATTTCACCTGTTAGTCATCTGCCACTGTAATTTGCTATGCAGTATCTAAAAGTACAGTCACCTTGAAAATTGCTGAGGGCCACTGCTAAGTGTTGGCTCATTGTTAAACCAGCGTACTTGAAGAAACTAAAGGTACTGGGAGAAATGGCAGTGTTACACAGAGTGCTATGGCAAAACAGAGGCACGTGTGAACTTCCTGTCCGTGCAGAGAACAGCTCACAACTACAAACTGTGCATCTGTTTTCTGGGAGGACATGAAATTCTTCTTCCAGTTCATCACCCCATTTTCTAGCTGGGACTACACTGCTGTTCCGCACTTTCCCTCATTTTTTCCTAAACAACTGCTCCTGATCACTGTCTGAAACAAGACATGAAGCGAGCCATTGCTTTGTCCTGATATGAACAATATGTTGTTGGTTGGTTTTTTTTGTTTTTGTTTTTTAAAGGATTAAAGAGTTGATTTTTATTTTACCATGGATAGTGAAAGCGTTTCCTAAAATAGTTTCATTAGCCTTATTTTAGTTATCAGGTTTAGGCAGACTTCTTCAACCTTAACAATCTTCATTTTTTGCCTTGTTTCTCAATGCATGCCATTTCCACCTCTATCTCTATTTCTTCATTCTGTCCTTCCAGGACTTCCCAGATTTTTTAAGTAACTGTACATCATAGTGCAGCTGAGATCAGTACTCCAGGAAATGCATTCATTACAACAACATCTACATTATTCTAAACCCCTTACACATATATAATTTTTTTTTTTTCCAGAAGCCCTGCATATTTCTGAGCTGATGCTCTGCCCTGCAGGTCTCAGGATCTGGAAACTACTGGCAACTTCCCAGAAACATACTTCAGAATTTTAACTGCATCATCACTTCACACTGGAATTAATCCCAGCAGTAGAAGTGAACCGTGAGTTCCAGTTGCTTCACTGGCTGTCCTGGCACAGCCAGTGCTAAAGCTTCAGTTCTCACTGAGGGCCCCAGGATAGCGGCAGACAAGCTTTTTCTCCAATTTACAAAAGGAAAAAGATAATAACACTGAAAATCTTAATAGGAAGACCAATACACTTAAGCTTCTCTTTAACGATAAGTAGCTTTCAGTTCTTTGCAGTTTATGAACGGATTGTAATAGTTTGTGACATGCCATCTGCTTCCATAGTCTTGTCAGCAAGACTCAGGGACATGCAGTAGTCATTCCAATATACTGACAGGATCATCTGGTTTTATTAGGAATGGAAATACAGCACTGGTAGGAAATCAAATGCAGATGGGCAGAATTGTCAACACTGGAAAAAAAAAGTGCAGTCCTTATGATAATGCTACTAGTTTTAAGAGTAGTAACTGTTTCTGTTAAGTCTATAAAAAGGCATATGTATGACAAGAAAATATGGTACAATACATAGCCTCCCAGACTTGGACAGCATGACCATGGTTGCATAAAACTACCTGGAGCAGGAAAAGAGGACCAGATGGCATGCTGAGTCAGATCCGTTTTCCATTGGCAACTTGACAAGTAGATACACTACCTGAAATTCATCTAGCAGCCCGAAGAGCCAAATAATAAAAAAAAATCATAAAAAAAAAATAAATCAGCACACTTCATGTGCAGTAACCCACTCAGATCTCCGCTTGGCCATGCACCACAGGAGCAGCATGCATGGGATGCAACGCACTATTGGCACCCAGAAATTGCTGCCTCCACACACTGCACTGAAGGAGCCAGAACAGGGAGCTGAGACAGATCAACTGTGAGAGCAAGGAAGTGATCTGATGCTCTACATCTTTATGAAGTAATGATGAAGTGGGCTATAAAGATGCACAGACCAATCTCGTGCAGTTTATGTCACCAGGACTCCTTTTGCATCTTCTTAACTTTCATTTACCAGCAGGCTTTTGGTGGCTAGACATTTTTTTTTTTTTTTTTTGCCATTAGCACATGTCAGTTGTGAAGGAAAAGTCAGCATTTCAGTCAGCCGAAGGGGCGACAGTGGATAACACAGCAGGTATGGCTGCCCAGCCACTTGCGTGGAAGTGAAAAACCTCCTGCATATGCAGTCACATACTGTCTGACAGGAAGTATTCGGAAAACAAGGGCCCCACAAATATAAGCTCTCAATGGCAACAGTTTCAGAAGATAAACGAAGGCTGCCACAGGAAATAAATGGATGTGCTGAGAGGTAAGAGCCATTCACAGGGAGATTTAAGGAGCTTGATAGAGATGAGAGTTCATTCCTCCCATCTCTGGGATGCACACAATCTAACACGCAGACAAGGTCCATATTCACTTTCACAAAACAAACTTGCTCCCCTTTAACCAAAGTCAAACCCAACAGTTTTCATTTCAAATTGCACTTGTGAAACCCAGACTACCTTCCAAGAAGTTAATCAAAGGCTAACTATTTTGTTTTCCACTAGGAGACAAACCCACAAGGCCTGTGACAACTTAAATCCCTCAGGATACCTTACACCCATTGCTGAGTTCTTAATAGCATGAAAGAAAACCACCTCAGGGTTCGTTGAAAAATAAAACCTCCTCTCAGAATGAGGAAGCATATCTTGCTCATCCCACTTTGCATTTTTGTGAAACAGAGGCCAAAACCACACACCGTCTTTCCACAAAACTTGCTGGCAGCCAGAATAAATGCTTAGAAAGGCAGGAAAGTGTAACAGGAAGAACAACTTGCTAAGAAAGAAAGCATCTAGAAATCACCAGTATCACAGTAACTGGATACAGTCACCACAGAGCAGAGCACCATTTTCTAACTCTGGTCTGGAAACCATTATATCCAAGAATCTTGTTATCGTAATTTCTGACAAGAACAAGAAGAGAGGTCATAGTGACCCAAGAGAACTTACTTCCACTGCAGGTGACGTTGCTTAATTGTGTACCTCAGATATGATTATAAATAGAATAGATTTTTTTTTTTTTTAAATCCAAGCTGAAAATAATCTTCTTGTCTGCCACTCTGGTTTGGTCAGTACTGGCAAGGTGAAGTGGAACGTGTGGCACAAGGAGGCTGCAGCACTGAAACTGAGACCTGATGGTTCAGGTCAGAAAAGCGCAAGCAAAAAAATCGTGAAACCACTGAGAGGGTGATAGGTCCAGCCTTGCTACTCCCTCCATTTCTAGCTCACTGCTATATTTCTCCATCTTCATCCGAGCTCCCACTGCTGCTTCCACTGCTGCTTTCCCCACTCTCACTGCTCTCTTCCTGCTGGGCCTGGCTGTGGGCTGCTGCTGCTGCCGCCTCTGCTGCTGCTGCCGCCTCTCTCTCTTGCTGCTTCAGTGCAGCTGCCTTCTTCTCCTGCTCTGCATGGCTCTTCATGTGAGCACTGCGGCTCTTCACCTTGTAGAACACCCTGAGGAAATATAGGTGCATTAGCATAGGTCTCACTTACAGCTTTCTCCTCCATTAATTCACTGAAAGAGCTTTCCATAGCTATACCCTCAAGTTTGTGAGCTTCAGCGTGTTGGTACTGCAAGAAAACATGTACAGCAAACACCACTTCTGCCTCAGCATGTGCCAGTGCACTGGTTGAAGTATTAGCAGAAGATCCTGAGCATCCCTGAGATACTTGCTTTGTTTCTTAATATATTTTCTAAATTCAGAGGCAACACTGGCATCTGAAACGCACGTGTGGCTGCTTAACACAACAGGGCCCCACTTTTTAGCCATTCCCCCTACACCACAAAAAAAAAACAAAAAACAATAAACATGGAAGTCAACGGTCAGTTGCCATTCCAGACACTTATGCACACAACTGGAAACATTTGAGCTTTTTCCTCCCGATTCTGCGCTACCATGATCTATCCCTCTATTGCTCACCATTAACTATTTTGAATTGACACCTAGTGTCACAAGACAGGTTTACGAACCCTTGCCTGCTCCTCCTCTGCCAGCAGCCAGGGTCAAGTCTTACCCATCTGCCTTCTAACAGCTCTAACCTTTCCAGTACAATGTGCTCTCTGAGGACACAGCGACAGTATACCTTTTCAGGATCAGCTAAGTCCCAGACATAGCAACAATTTGTTAACAGCCCTTGTGATACAACTAGATGGAGATCTCATTTTCTTGCTATCCAAATACTACACACCACTGCAATGCAGGCAGTGTCTCATGCTATTTGAAGAATGGCCAGAAGGTAATTAGCCAAGTAGAAGTATCTTAACGTCTTTCATACCAGAGGTATATTGATATCTCAAAGCCATAAATTGTTAAAAACAAACAAAAAAAACACCGTAAAAACCCCTTATTTGCAAGATTAAGTAGGGTTCATTAAAATTATTGCCAGTCTCTCCAGCCTGCCCTACTGTAATTCCATGACTACTGTTGGAAGCTAAGTTCTCTTACCTGCCACACTTTTTACATGGAAATGTGTTTTCCGTGTTCTGGATTTTACTGGTAACATCTGATTTTATCTTGTGTTTTCGCCGCCTTCTCTGCACAGGAGCAGGAATAAGCTTTCGAGGCTTCATGGTCGTCTCCCTTGGCCTTCTTCCAATTCTGCCTGTAACAGTTGCCTCTCGACTCCTTATATTGGCATCATTGGCCTTTGGAGAGAGGGAAATGTAAGGCAAACAAACCAAAACCCACTTCTCACTGTGGTCCTATGTATACATCAACTACAAATAATTAACTTGGGTTTCCCTGCCTTACTCATCTCAGTTCTTCCAGAATGGCACACAATCTTGTTACCAGCAACACTCTAAGCTACCTCAGCCCAGCCCTTGTTCTGGAAGAAGGCAGAGACTTAAATCTTGAACTGTTGACCTTGTATTTCCTAAACCACTTGCAGAGTGAAGGTAGTATAAAAAGCACAACATGCACAATGTAGCACTTACTATTAAATCATCTTGTAGTGTCTGTTCATCTTTGAGAAGGAGCGTGCTCTTCTTTCTGTTATCAAACCCTTCCTCTGCCTCCTCTTCCTCCTCTTCTTCATCTTCCAAGTGCCCCTGTTCTTCACTGAAAAAGTCCCTTCTGAGAGGAAGAACACGTGCAAACCTGTGGGAACTCTTTACCAGAAGATAAAGGAACTGTTAACCTTGGTGTCTGCAAGTAAATGTCATTATGTGACACAGGACATATAAGCTTATAAGCTTGTAAGTCTGAACTCTGCACTGGCCAGCCTTTTTTTGGTCCTGATTCTACTACCAAACAAGACAGCACACAAAATCAAACTTAGCGCCATAGCCCAAGAGAGAGGAGAGAAATTTAAGAAATTACCTTGATGTCAACTTCAGCTTCATCTCGCGCAGACTTTTCATGAGCAACATCTATGTCCCCAAAAATTAAGGTCCCATTCCGACCAATTTTCACTTGTTTCTTATACGTGTAGTAGAATTCCACACACTGAGCCACTGTCTTGGTTTTTATCTGGTGTTTGGAAAACATAAAAGTACAATAGATTACATGATTTTAAGAAGGCTTATAAACAATCACTAAGGGTGCAATAAATACACTTTGTGTCTTAATCCCACTACAACTGCTCTTAAACCCTTGTTTCCCATGTTCTCTTCTTCTGTCTGCCCACCCCATCCTACAGCTCATTCCTTACCACCAATGCTATTCATTTTGAGGAACGCAAGACCAGCTTCCCAAGAAAAGCTGGCCAATGTAAAGGTGACGGAACCTGGCACTTTGTTTATTGCACTTCTTAGCCTCTGAAACATTCCAATTGAGCTGTCAGGCTTGAGAGTAGCCTTTCAGTTTTATGGGAGTTTTATTTTACAGCAGCACTTCGGAGAAGACCAGAGCAGAATACCGTTCCAAAAATGGAAAGGAAGGTTTGCAGCACTTTCCCATTTTGGCCACATGCATTTCATACACATGTAGCAATAGACAATTATCAGTACAGATCTATGACCATCTACGTATTCTCTATCAGGGACTATTTTGAAAGTTTGGAAGTATATTCTTAATTTCTGGGCTTTTACAACTTAAATGCATTTTGGATGTTTTATTCAGAGAAAACAAATGCAGCTCCCAATTCTATGCTCTCAGTCCTTCAAGTGCTTTCCTCCCACTGAGGTGTCACACCTCATGGAAAACACATACAAACGATCATTAACAGCAAACAGCACAAAAGGATGCATCATTCACGTATCCTTCTTTGGTCCTTTTCATCAGCAACAAGGATGTGTTTCTATTTAGTTTTATAAGCAAGCCCTTTAAGCTGTACTGGAACATTACCAGCACTCTATAAATATGCCCCATGGAAGCGATATCTGCACTGTGTGGACTAATGGAAGCAATGCAGAAAGTACAAGGGTTGAGTAAACAACAACAGCAAAAAAAAAAATAAAAAAAGCCAACCCAATCCAACCACTGTTGTTCTAGCCATCTCTGGTGAGATTGTGCTGTGCTGGATTATAACATTTCTACAAAATCTTCTGAGTGCTTAATATTGAGGTTTCAGAAAAAAAAAATCAGGATTTAATCTCGTGTATTAAATGCTCAAACATTAGAAGATATCATTGCCATTAAAAAACAGCAACATTAAAACACTCACCAGCTTTTGGACTAAGAAAAAATCCTTCTTGTAGATTGCAATGCCTTTGTTGAAAAGCTTCTTTTCAGCAACTTTCCAACTGTCTGATCCTGTAGATAAAAAAGTTGCTACTAAGTCCTTGCAATTTCAAATGTTAACTCTATGTACTTTTTCTTAAAATTCCCCTTAAATAAAAGGAATGCACACATAGAAGGGTACAGTCTCACTTTGCACCTAATCCTACTTAACTACAGGCTGGTGTTAACCCATCCCTTACTGTTTCGCTTTGGCCCTTCTCTCATTACTTCATTCTAGATCTAGTACTCATCCCTCCAGGCTAACCTAGTTCAGCTCGCTAAAAGCTAATTAGAAGAACTACAACATTTTCCAACAAAACAGCAAGCTTAACAGACACACTCTGTGGTGCCCAGTCATTACATTTGATAAAAGAAAAATGGTAGGGGGAGGAGAACAGGCACTTCTCTTTCAGCAGAAATCCACAATAGCAGATGAGATGTAGCAGCAAACTGTACTCTGACAATTTATAACATCCTAAATACGTCAGTATTCTATCATACCTGCCTCCAATAACAAACATTCCAGAATCTCCTCCTCCCTTATAGATATGCCAAAGCAACAGCATTACAGTAGCAATGTGTAATAATGAATAAATGCAATTTCTTTACTTTATGGCAGCAGGTCTAAAATGTCTCTCTCCCACTTTGCATCAGGACTCTCAAGCAGCTAGGGGCACCCTAGATCACTGAACTTCACTAGTGTCACACAGCCTGACAATTCCTAATTAGGTATGATACTAAAAAGACAGTTTATGGCATGTACATTTCACAGAAACAATGACAGGTATCAACAGTTGGCTGAGCTCTTCACCTCCTAGCTTTCTTCAGCAAGCTTCAGACCTCTTCCCTCATACCCCCTTCTTAACCCCACCGTATGGAAATCCATGCTAAAGAGGCTGTGACCCCAAGGTTGCCACAGTCTTTCCTTTATGAACTAATCATTCTTCTGCAATCACCGTGGTTAAGTGTAAGGAATCAGATTCCTTTTTCCCCTAGTAAAGGAAACCGAATACACACATATGCAAATTCACAGATGCACATATTCTGAGAGATGAAGTGTTTCTTACATTGTGTCATGATTTGCACATGCGAAATTCCTGGCAAGCCATCATCTGACTTACTAGGGAGAAGCGTTGCTTTTAATTCTTATCATAATGTTACAGAGTGCCCCAGAAGAATAGAAAACTATGGAAGAAATCCCTTAAGACATATAGGCAGCACAGTTATTCTGGTTAGCAAACCTGTGTAGTGATAATCTGCCAGTGGATGGGTAGGTGATCGTACTGGCCCTTTCAATAGCAGCTTGGTCAGAGCTCCCTAAAATAAACAACACAAAATTTTTAAATAAATAAATAAATCAGGTAATTGTCAATCCACTCCTTCCTGGTAAACTAATTGAAAAGAAGTTCTTCTCTTTTTCCTACATCACAGTTAATACCTGTGACATGAATTGGGACAATTTTAAAATCACATTCTTGACTGTTGCAACACTCAGAAAGATCAATGCAATGGAATGGTGATATAAAAGATGTAATGACAAAGGGACTAGCATGATAGAAAGGCGTTACGAAAAGAAGTGTTCACCCATCTCTGAGGATCTATGCTTACAATAGAAACTCCATAATGGAGGGATCTCCAACCAGAGATCCTTTCCTGCTGGCACTCAGCCCTTAAATGAGGTCTCAGAGAGGTGCAGCCAGGCTCCACCCCTTCTGGTCACACAGCTGCTAATTGCCTTCACCTGTGCTCCCAGGGCTGACGGTCCTTTCCCCAGGTGCTCAATCAGTGGTTCAGGCCATGACTCAACAGTTACCGTAGAACTGTCCACTAAATTCTGGATACCAATGACAAGTGGTAAGCCTCTTCACTTACATTTAAGACAATGTTTAAAATTTGTTAGGCAGTCTCATCTTACTCAGTCCACTAGATTGACACTCTGTTAAAAAGTCAAAAGTTTGAAGCTTGAAATACGAACAATAGGGAATGAAGATGGTAGTGTACATCAGGAAGAACATTTTAGGGACAGCAGCATCTCCAAGAGATGCTAAGCAATGTGAACTAGAAGCAAAGGACAGAGTCTTCAAGAGGTTTCCATTTGTCAAATAACAGCTCACCTGGCCTTTGTTAAAATCTTTCACCACATCAAGGCAAAAAGGTGGAAAGACTCACCAGAATGCTTCCCTTTTCTTCATGTAAGAAATGCAGTGCCAGCTCCTGGTTGGTTCCACCTCCAGGAAAAATGCTTGAGCAGGCAGCAGCTAGCAGGCTTTCCACTATTCACAAAGAGATAGCAAACAAATTCAGATAAGAAGATTAAAATTGAGTTTCCTAGAGAATTCACATGACTAATTAGATTTTTTGAAGCAAGATTAGACATAACAGAAGATAAAACCAAAATGATGAATGACCTTGCAAATTTATTTGGGTCAGATTTGGACAAAGGAATTAATTAGACTGCAAAGTCACAGAGCAGAGTGCCATAAGCAGCACTAATTACACATGGAGTTTTGTTTTACCAACTCTTATGTCCTGTAATGTCTTCCAATCTCCCTTCACCTCAGATTTTTTTTAATCCCCCCTCTATTCTATCATCTATACCAAGTTTTCATTTCGTAACACCGTTTTTTCTTTTTAAGAAAAAATTCTTCTTCTAAAGACCACCCACACTCCCTCTTCAGTATCTATACATGCCACAGCCTGTGTGCACCAAAAGCAGACAGTTACTCAGCCTGCTAACTAGCGGACACAGCTCCTGATTCCTCCTGTTTGATGTCTACAACTTGATTTTCCCAAATACTATTATGTCTAGAGCATCTGTTTAAAAGTTGACTACGCTTGACAAGGAAGTTTCATTGAACGCAAGTCTCTCTTTGACAGGTAATAATGGTCTCACTTTATCTCAATAGAGAAATAAAATGCCTATCAACCTCCCAGCCCCCACACACAATCCAGAAAAATAAGTTTTACTCCTAAGGTTGCTTTCAAGACCACTTATGTATGCCATGATAACTGGCAGATCTATTTGAAGTTATGCCTATGGTAGACATGTGGTTAACTCTACCTCAGCTATGGCACTCAGCCCTATGTACCAGCCTTCCACATTCTTACCATTCTGTTGGGTGACTCTGTTGGTTTCCAGGTCGTCCCATGGCTGCCACACCAGCTCTGCTTTATGTTCATCAGCTGCTGCTAGAGATCTGTCTTGGAGTGAAGGGATTTCTGCTTGAAAGCGAGTTCCTACATTTATACGCCTGCAGAAAAGATAAGTCACAGTCAGGTAATTTCTACAATACCCAAACAGTCTCATCTCTTGTAAAAATGCCAATTATGGAGAAACCAAAATGCAGCAGGCTCTGTCATATAGCAAGAACAGCTTTCAGGTATTGTGCATTACAACTGAGAAGATAAGAGGTTTTATATTCACTGTCAGTTTCCATTGTCTTATTGATCAACAGTAGCTGGAACTGCACTTACAGTAGGATCTCCTAATAACTGCTCACAAACTTCCTTGGCAGTAGGTGATGGTGTGATAACATTCAGGTATAACTAATGTAACAGAGGAGCTTTATGCAGAACATCATATACTGCCTGTCATTTTCCCCAAAACACAATCTCTAGCTCCAGTCAAAAGTAAAGTGCTAGGGATGTTGTCAAGCGGCATGGCATGGGCTGGGGATAACAAAGGCAGCTGAAAACATCCCACCTGTAATGCCCACAGTTTTAAGTATTTCAGGGTGTCTAGAAAACAGATTCAACAGAATAGATACTGCTTCTGAAAAGTAATTCAATTTCATATATACTGAGGGTGGATGCTGCATGGAGAATAAAGAACCCTAGGAAGAACTCAGTTTGGTTTTGAGTGTTTTACAGGTATAGAAACCTATTAAAACTATAGTTTTCCACTTATTCACCTTTCTTGAATATCTACTTTCACCTTTTTTGATTATTTTGTTGAAAAACGTGATATTGACTGATTATGTTGTTGGTCAGATGCAGCACGAGAGCAAAACAAAAAACAAGAGATTTCATGCAAGATTGAGAAAACCTCGCTAAAGGGAAAAAAAAGCAAAACAAAAAACATTGATACATTCTCATTTCAGCACACTAATGGACTGCAAAATGATATCCGTATGGAATATTCTGCTCACTGTAATTAGTCTCACTTATTAGTATGGCATGCAGTTTTACAGTGGAAGAAAAGGTATGGTTACTGACCCACCCTAGAAGGGATAACTACAAGCAACTGACTTTGCTGTCAAGTGGAAACACAAGAAGTCTGTTAACACTCAGGGAAATTTGGTAGATTTTGTGTCCCCAGGCACAAATGAGGCTCTTCTGGCCTCATTTGTGAGATGGAAAGTAGTGGCTGAAGAACCAGAAGAAAAGAACGGGAGCTAGGAGGGATATCTCAGAAATTACCTTTTATCCTAAAACCAAATGCAGATTTATGGTGTCCCTATGCAGTAAGAGCCTGCAAGTATTGCACCTGCAAAGAAAATCAGATTTCTACCACAAAAGCTGATCAGTTACTTACATAATCTGAACTAACCTGGCCTGCTCCAAGCAGGGGCTTGGACCAAGTGACCTCCCAAGATCCACTGCAGCTAAGTTATTCCGTGACTCCTTTAACATGAAAGCCTAGATTTCAGTATAGCAAAAGCTACTGCCCGTAATCAATGCTGCTGGGACATCCTGTGGTACAATTATACGTGGTATCATTCAGAACTGAGGCTACCTGAGGAGTGACTACAAGGAAGACTTGAAAGGAACTGAACTTCAAGACTCTTAAGACATGCAGATCTGTGACACCAGCTGCCTATTAATCTATTTCCCAAGTAGAAGAATTAAGCTTCATTAGTACATTTCCTATTCCAAATCTCTGCAATCAAATAACCTTTTAAGAAGCATTAGCAGAAGGTCTGACAAAGCAAGCAATTAAGAACACAATATGTGGCAATCATAAGTTACAATCAGCTTTTAACAGAATCAAGAATACAAACCAAGGGATCAAATTGTACTTTTTTTTCTTAAAAACAAAAAATAATTTTAAAAATGTTTCCTGCCATCCTTTCTATAAAGAAAGAAGATATGTCTACACAACAGACCACAACACTACTGCATAAATTAGCACTGAAGTAGTAAATGAATTACTTGGACAACACAAAGTGACACTACCTTGTGATTTTAAAATGTAAAGTTCTCTAATCTGCCTAAACATCTATTCACTGTCTTAAGATAACAACACAGCTCTTTGCACACTAATGCAAGTTCATTTTCTTTTGTCAAAAGGAAGTTAAAAGTCACCACGATTTGAATTTTATAGTAACAAATTTGAAACATTTCATCCACAACTTAATCCACAGCCAATAGTATGTCATTAACTTCAGCAATTTAAACCATTGGAGGCAACAGCAAAACTTGGTAACATCATGCAATGGTGATCAAGATCTACTGAGAAAACAAAAACATCTGTTCTGAAGAGGTTCACTTCAACCAACAACAAAACAATGGAGTTAAGCTATTGTCAAAACTGATTAAAAACAAACCAAAATGAAAGGTGTGCTTGTTTATGAATTTGAACTGCTGTTGGTGAGATCCAAGATACAGGAGCAAAGAAATAGTGATTATCTGCTTGAGTTGTTCTGGAGCCAGACCCTGGGCCCAGAGGGAATTTGTGAAGGTGACAAGAATAACCTGAGTTTATTTGCAATTGCAATAGGTTCCAATCAGCTCAGGACAGCCAGCTGCCAAAAATGTACAAAACCTGAACTTCCAACAGGCAGGAGAGAGAAAGGGAAACAAGTCCTATAAGTTGACAGCAAATGCTACAGCTAATCTTTAAAACGTGGATAATTTTTGAAGTAGAAAACAACATTTATTTGGAGATGGTCTAAATTAAATTTCAAACATTAGCAAGATACACTACAGTTAGAGCAGAGATTCCTGACTACAAGGAGTCGGGTATGTAGAGCCCCATGAATGTTACTTCACATGGCTATCACCATGCCATACATCTTTATGCTTAGATTTTGCAAGAGTTTAAACAAAATTGGAACTACCTTGCTGCAGTTCTACAGGAATTTATTCTCACTGACAACATTCCTGAAATTTACAAGAGCTGTACAGAGACACTTGCAGCTTTGCTTTTCCTGACAGGTTTAACAGGACTGGCACCAACCCAAAATCATAATTCCAGTTTTTCTGTTTCCAAACTGTGTTCCCTAGTGCCACTGGGTTTTAATATCTGAGCTTTCCCAGCATACAAACAGCTAAAAAGATTAATTAAGCTTATTAGTTCTGGCCACACTGCATGCAAATGGCTACCATGCTTTCAGACTGAGCTGGTCTAAAAGGGAACAAAACCATGTTCACATTTGTGCTGAAGCTAGTACCTGCCACAGGGATCTGAAATCTGCGGAGCCCATCTGAAAGCTACCTACATTTGTCCTTATTCTTCTTTATTCTTTCACTAAAAGAGTGTTATTTCCCCACTCTCAAACAATTATAGATCTTCCATATAAGTGTATATAACAAAACAAGAGAGACTCACCTAACTCACTCTGCTGACCAGTACTAAAAAGTAGGTAAAATCACCAGAATTAAAAAGTGCATTTGCCCAAATGTTATTTATTGCACAGAGGTACTTTTTTAAAAGACCAATTATATTTTGAGCCATTAATAGGAATAGCTTTAATGTTTCTAAGAGGATATATCAACTATAGATGGAGCAGGTCAAAGGTTTAGGAGTGGGAAGAGAAGCAGGTTTACTACCAGGCTAAGACTCTGCTGGGTACTTACGGTTCAATGCTGACTGGGGTGGCTTCTCCCACCACAGAAAGAACGGGAGGGGTAACCTCTGAACTGTCTGCAAGGCAAAGAAAGAATTGCTCAGACTCATCACCTTCTCACGAGATATTTTCTTCACACAGATGATTGTTCTGTCAGAGCTATCCATATTTCAAAACAGGTACCCATATGCTAAAGAAGTTTAAGATCCAAGTGTAAGTCCCAGCAGAATTCAGCTTTTACAACTTACTAATAACTACTTACTGCCTACTCAGCCCCAGATAATAACAGGCTATTATAGAAAATGAACTGATTTTTCCATTCCTGAGAATGTCAGTAGGGGGTGTTGGAGATTACTTGTGAACGCATCTTAACATTTATGGACTGATGGAAGGGGCACTGCAATCCCTTCATCCTAGCTACCCAGACTTTATCACCAAGAAATCTCATTTTCACGTACTCCAGAAGTCATGATTATCCTCCTATTGCTCCACAGTTGCTAAGCACAAATTAGCCAAGAAAGAAAGAAGGGAAAGAAAAAGTGGAACTTACTTGATCTAAGCAGAGTTCTGTGAGCACTTTTAGGAGTCATTGGAGGTGGAACGGGATGACCACTTGAAGAGAGGATAGCATTAAAATATAGCCCAGATCCTTCTCTCACTGGACTAAGAATTGGTGGAGGAGTGTAAGGAGGTAGTTCAAAGTTCCTATCAGAAGGATGGTCTGCCAGACGGACAGGTGACCGTAAGTGGCTCTGATACGGTGTAATATTAGAATAAACAGGAGGTGCAATAAAGGTGCCAGCTTTTGGTGGTATGAAGAGTGGCTCAGGTCTTGGGCGCTGCTTTGGTTTCCGGGCAAAGCCCTCTGCTTCATCCTTTGGAACAGCATGTTCATGCTATTAGAAAAAGGTTATATATTTAATTTCATTATAAGGCCTTAAATCACATGAAAAATTTCAGCAATATGACAATGTTCTTCCACGGTAGTTCAAAATCTGATAGGGCACCTCTGGAGGGTGTGGGTCTCAACAATTAGCAAAGGGAAAAAACACAAGATGATAGGGAGCTACGTGGAATCTATTAGGTAGCAACACTATATCCAAACATTTATGAAGCTATATTTTACTACAATCACAAATATGTTTGATTCAACCTTTGGAAAGATGATAACGATCTGATGGTAGCTAGTAAAGAGCGCATATAAGCACAGCAGAACTCTGACACACATACAAAGTGATGTTAGAAGAGATAAGAGAATAGCAGAAAATATCACTGTGTTGTCTTAAATAGTTGTGCATTTAAATGCACAGAAACCTCCTTCGATGCCTGCCATTTATGTTTGGTATCAGAATACTCCATTATACTTCTCAACAGGACAGATAAAAAAGTTTAAAAAACAAAAACCCACTGACCACCAATACAACGAACAGGAACATTAAAGTACTGATCTCCAAAACTTCAGAAAGAGATTTAAATTTCGTAAGAATAAATCTTCAGTTTCCATTTTATTCACTCTTGGAGATATATACACATTACTCACAATTCATTACTGTCTATATACATATGGAGAAAGAATTATTTTCTCAAGGAGACAGAATATTTCTTTTCAGTGTTATTGTCCATCTGGCTTTATTTACTCTACTGTTCAGTAGTGGAGCACTGGTTTACTGTACTGTAGGAGCAATAAGTAATGAAAAGCCAGTGATACCTCAAATATATGGCAATATTATGAAATAAAAAACAAAAAACAACAAACACAAAACATTGTCCCATCCCAAGTTCAAAGGATGAGATCAAACTGCTTTAACAGAAAAGCTTACGGGTAAAAAATACATAATTAGAAGTAACAGCTATGGTTCTCTTTGGTTTCTTCACCTGCCCATACCTGATTTGAGGTTTCCATGTTAGTATTACGATTAGATCGCCTCCGAGTGACTATCACAGAAGGCTTGCGTTCACAGGGAGTTCGATCGTTTGTTTGGCCTCTCTGGAATTTCCCATCCTCAGACTTCTCTTTTTCAAGGTTTTGCAAGTCAATTTTTCTCACTGGCACAGATACAGGAATGATAAGAGGCACAAGGCTGCTATCCTCCCGGGCTTTTTTGGGAGCTGGTGAAGAACTGGCAAATTCCACAACACTTTTAGCAGCTGTAGGTCCTGAAGCTGCTACCAGCACGCTTTTCTTCTCTTCTGAAGTATCTGATTCCTGAGAAGACAGACAGATAACTTAAAAGTTCTGTAGCGCTTGCATAATGAATCAGATGCTCTCTCACCCTGTACAGTATATCAACTTTCTCAATGCTATTTGCAAGCTGAAAGGGATTCGAAAAGCATTACTGGAGGAAAAAGACTACTTGACAAAATCATGATGAACATTCGTTAGAATTAGTTGAGGATTCCTTCAGGTCTCAAATGCTTTGTTATATAACTTCCTCAAAGGTTCTTCAGTTTTAGTAATGACCATAAGCTGCAAATTTTTAATTTCGAATGTTAGACCTCCATACCAGAAAAGACTGAAACTTGGTAACCTTAAATCTTTCATAAAGAAAAAAAGAAAATAAGCTAGGTTTCTAGTGTACTTTTCCAATTTACTCAACAGCAGCATTCCTTATCTGTAAGTGCAGTCTTTGAGATTTGCCTTCCAAACCTCCCAAACAAGTTTTGCTCAGTAGAATCAACAAAGCATAAGTAAAAGCCAGCATGTTTTGCATTGGTGTTATAGCTTCCATATCTCTGCTTTCTTTTACTCATGGAAATTCTAAAAAACCGAGCTTCAAGGACGTAAGAATGGGTGATGAGTTACTGAACAGACACACGGGTACTGGAGCACCAAATAACTTAAGATACTTCTAGAAAAGTGATTTCTACTCCTTCAAATGACTGTCTGCGTGTTCATTCCATTCTCGGACCACTCCTTCAAAGTAATTTCCAGTTCACTTGGAAGCCAGATGTCAAAGGACAACTTTCAAAAATACCTTCCTTCAGGGATGCAAAACTCCTTCTCAAACTCCAGAGAAGCATCATCTAGAAGCTGTAGAAAATGCTTCTTTAGACATTTCAGAACTTCACTCAAACTTCATGCTGTGTTTGGAAAGTGATTAGAATGCAAATTCATTCTCTGTCAGTCACAATCTAATGAAGAATTCATGTGAACAGCTTTGTGAAGTGGAAACTAAGGCACATTATCTCTCATACAATGAGAGATCATGTGCCACTATGAATACCTAATCCTAATAAAAAAATCTTAGCATAAGAAGATTCTGTTGTAAGGTTTCAAAACTGTCATTTCAGCGTTGTCACAGATCAAGAGAGCTGGCTTCACTGGAGAGTGGATGAACTAGCTTTAGCTGGTGCACAAATAATCAAACTAACAGCTAAAAGGACTAGAATGAAGTCCCACTTCAATACTAGATTTATATTCAAAGAAGTGCAACCTCACCATCACAAGATGTTAGATCAGTCAGAGCTTGAAGCTGGAGCTCTGGACTCTCCAAAAGCCCTAAATCTAGGTGCTAAGCCTGAGTAAATAAAACTAATCAGAAAAAAGAGATTTAGGACTTCCTACCTATAAGATATTTTATTAGAGTAGCACAGTATGCTTTATCCCGTAAACAGCCCAGCAGTTTCAAAATTTGGCTGCTTCTTCACAGACTGGAGGTATCATCCTCCACTGCGTGATAATGAAACATAGAACTGATTAGTCACATTTGGCATCAACTGGCACAGACTGTACTGTAGAAGGAATCCATGAGATTTGAAGATCTCCCTTCACTCGACAATGGTGACTGGTACCATACTGTCCCAAGAGGTTACCAACCTTGGATTTGAAGGACATCCATCATTCTGACAGATATGGCGCTCGAGACCACTACTTATAGATATTAAGGGGCTCTTGCAAATTTTTGCAGCCTCTCACCTTCAGGAAAGAGAAACCAACAGAAACATCTTTCTAAAGAGATAAACAAGTCATCTACTGGAAAAAGCTGGCCAAAGAAGCAACTCACAGGTTCATACTGCTATATACAGGTCTCCATTCATCAAGGAGATCTGTGCTGATTATCACGCTATTACTGAGGACTAGTTAACTAACTGGGTATACCTCCAAAATATTCTTTCAGCAGAGATCAACAGTAGATATCTGTGCATCAGCATTAAAAGTGGTCTCTGGCTACTTGCACTGTTTAACACTATAATGTGATGGAAAACACAGTTTTTTTTGACACTGCTGCTGACAAAGGTCTCATTCTTACCAGATGACTGTGGTTTTTTTCCTCCTTGCATAGCTATCACTATTGCAAACACTCTGGTAAATACTTCATAGGTACCTGACAGACTAATGACAATACAAAGAAGTAATGGTGATACTGATATGGGAAGAAGAACCAATTTTGACCAGTCTACAGATCTCAGATACTTCCTCTGGGATACACACAGACCTCCATAGGTCAAGAGACGTGAACTTCTTTCCTGACTGCAAGGAGGAAATTATGGCAGCTAATCACACACAATCACATTGCTTTGGCTCTATGATGGGTCAACTGTGCTCCCTTTATTTTCATGTCTGGGAGGTAACCAGCAAAGCACTCTCTTCTCTGAAGACGGGAAAGATGACTTCTTCTAAGGAAAAGGGATGGGAGGAGACCTGAACAGTAGAAGAGGTAAAAAAAAGGCACCTCTGAGAAATAAATATACATAGCTCAGACAGCCTCCAATAAGATGCTTTGCTCCACAGCAGTGAGATTTCTCACATACTTATGGTTTATTTATTAGGAGGGAATACAATTGATTTTGGAGTCAAGCTATTTATTTGAATAAAACTAAATAATTTTGTAAACTGTTTGATTATGCTCACAGGTAGGCAAAAAGGAATCATCAGACAAGAGACAGGCCCATCATTTGTCAAATTGCTAGTGATTTTCAGCCAGTTCAGTATCCCTATTACAGAAGAGGTGGTAGGAGGGATGCTGGACAATTCCAACAAGTGCAACTTGTTGCATTTTCTCTTGCATAAATACTGACAGATGCACTACTGGCCTAGAGCCTTTCAGTGGATCCACAGAAATCCATCAGCCATTTTGATATTGACCATGTGTACTCCTCAAGTCATCTCTAAAAGATGTCAAATACAGCAGATACACTCAAAATGAAACATTAATACTAAGAGTTGAGATTTCACTGCAATCTGTAAGCAGCAAAAAAATATCTTAAAAAGGCAGACAGAGTAGATGGGCAGATCTGGTGCAAAGCATCATTTATGACACTGCACATATATTTCAATACTGCTGTCTAAAATAATGTTTTCACATGTACCTACTACACTGCAATGTTCAAACAACTGATTGAAATTATGAATATATCTTCTTTTATCAATAATTTAATCCTATAGCCCAATCATATGCTCTTTGCATAATCTGTACTAGGGAAGGCTTCTTGGTTGTTTCTATCAGAAAGATACTGGTAAGAGAAGACAGCTCTCTTCAAAATGTTTTCTTTTTCTCTCATGTGATATCCAACCTCCTTAGAGACAAAGTTAATCAGACACAGGGTAAGAATTTTAACCTCCTTCCAAACCTCATCCTGGAAGCCTGAAGAGATCCAAACACAAAAAGCTCTTCAGCTAGTGCCTCCATGGAAGCAAACAAGCTGCTTGTTGCTACAAAGAACAAATGAGCATTTGTCAAAGTGTTTTCTCTGGTCTTTGCATTATAAATTGAAACGCAAGCAGACAAGCCCTCAAGCGAGTAACTTCTTGTTTCACCTGTTAGGCCATTTTCTCAGATGCTTAGTGAGTTTTCTCTTGCCACTGTGTTGATCAGACTGCAGTTTGTACCAAATCTGCTGGTAAACACCTTCTTCAACCCGTGTGAGAGAAAAAGGATTCATGACAGTGACAGCCATTGGTTGCTGTACAAGATGGACTAGGTGATGGTTACTTTTCTCACTGTTTCTTACCCCAGTTCTTTTACTCAAGAAGCATATCCCTCTAAGGAAAAGACTGGGAAAAAACAGCCACAGGCAGACTAGGAAAAACAAATACCAACAGAAGGGGAAAAACTTTCCTTCCTTTTGTTATCTGATTGGTCAGCAACTTGAACAGCAAACCTGTAGGTAAAAGTAGTTTATGCTCTAACAGTTGTACTTCATCACTCCCTAGCAAAGCTTCCACAGAAAAAAAAGTGTATCTTAGCTTCTCATAAGAGGCACTCGTTGAAAGATTAGTCTAACCACACCCAAAAGAAAACTACAAAGCACACCTCATGAACAAACAACAAAAATGCTACCACTTGTCTCTCCTGCTAATTTTGAGCCTTGCCATCTTGCCAAACTGTATACGTTCCAGTGACTGTTAGACTGATGGGACACTAAAAGGATAGTAGTAGAGAATTACCTTGTCACTCAATACAATTTCTACCCTGTTCAACTCCTACAGAAAGTCTACATGCAGACTTTGTCCTCAGATTATCAATCTGAGCAGCTACTGCTGGACATTCTCAGAGGAAAAAAAAGATTTTATAAGCAGCACAACTTCTTTAAGGAAATTAGGCTTCCTTAGGCTTTTAATATATGGGAAATATTGAACAAGCAAGTAGCATTACGTAATTTTAGATAGCACAATTTAGAAACACCTCTACCTCTATAACTGAAGAATAGCAGGTAAGCAGTAGACATAACTTAAGAGGAGGAGAATGGTCAAAAGATATGTGAATTGTTTATATTTGTCACCCTAAATTCCAGATCAGCTTGAAGCCTAAACAGAAAACATTTGTTTTTTGAGTACTGAACTAAAATCTCATTCAGTATTAGTGAAGTATAACTGCCCTTATGACTACAGAGCTGCACTACAGAGCTTCTTGCATTAAGAGACAATACGATCCTGCATAGTACATAAATTCCTTTGCATTTCAGCCCTCTTTTGTTTTGTCTAAAACAGTCCTCATACTACACTGGCTAGGACGTATGCCTTACCTTGACATTCTGAAGAGAAGCCAGCTCAACGGCTTTTTGGGCCAAAGTTAGCAAATTGGCTTCTTGAGAAACACGCCGTCTCCTTCGTGTACTCTGTATTACACCACCTCTAACACCCTGAAAGTCATTAGTTCTTGAAGTGTTTTCTTCTGCTGCTAATGTTTGTTTCTCTGCATCTCTGCCATTTTGAGCGATGGTGTGCCCGTCTGTTTCTACCTGGCATGGTTCACTGTTGGCCAGGACATCCTTCTGCCCCTGATCCATTCTCTTGGGATGTGAATAGCTGCTTTTGGTATGGGTCAGTGATTCAAGCGGCTGCTGTACCGGGACCTCTTGCTGATGCGCTTGCCAGTGATGGAGAAATAAATTGCCGGATTGCTCTTCTGCCTGCTTGGAAGCCAACACTTCTCCAGTAGATGTCATCAGGACGCCTTCTTTGGAGAGTCTCCGTGATCTTCTTGGAAAAGGAATCTGGGTCTGAGGTAGAACAGTCTGTTGGTTCTGCTCTGTTAGAGCCTTGAATAGTTCCTGGTTCCTCTCCGTTTGCTGAAACTGGTGTGCCATCATGTGATGCTGAGGTGCTGCAGCTGCAACATGAGGCTGTGCTATGGAAGTAGTTTGCTGTAGACCAAAAGCTTGTGTGGCAGCCTGTTGCTGCTGCTGAGGATAGAAATTTTCAAACAGTTGTAGCTGAGGAAGAGCTTGCTGTTTTTGTTGAGCAGTAAATGCTGGAGTGGAAGAAGCTGGAGCTTCTTGAAAGACATGCAATAATTCAGGAAGTCCTTGCTTCTGGCCTTGGTGACCAAATGCAAGCTGAAAAGGCTGTAATGGCAGACTTTGATTCTGCTGCTGCTGTTTCTGCATCTGATGAAAGGAATTCATTTGTGCTTGCTGTCTAACTAGAGCTTGCTGCTCCAGCTGAGCCTTCTGGGACATCATTTGTTGAACTGCATCTTCATACAAATCCATCTGAGACACAAATACACCTTTCTCTTGATTTCTTTTAAGGGCTTCTGGGTGACCATAGAAGCCTGGGGCACCTGCATTGGTGTGGGGTCCTTTGGGATTGCTTCCAAAAACCATACTGTGGTTCCACATTGCAGATGGAGATTGCCAGTGGGCATCACCTCTCTCTGGCAACCTGTTTCCCATTAGAGAATTCTGCCATTTGACAGCTGTTACTGGCTGGGACATCATCATTGATTCTCCCCTATCTTGACTGTAAACTGAGTTCATCAAAGCAACATTGCTGGGGGCACTTGTTAATCCTGCTGTGTGAGGAATCTCCATAGTTTGGGAGGCTGGAATATTCCCTCCATGACCATAATACTGTCCTTCTTTAAGCTGCTGCTGTGGCTCTTTTGATGACACAGTTATATCTTGCTCATTAAAATAAGTCATTCGTTTCCCAGTCCTTTTGGTTGAAGACTTTTGCTGAGCCTGAAGATTCATGATTCAGTCTATTCTTCCAACTGCACACACCGTATTTATAATACACCCATCCCTGAGGCTGGGGGAATAAAGGCACATAAATCTCTCTTTTCCATTCAGTATTAGTAATAAAGGACAGGAAAGAAGTCCCAATGAAAGTGCCTCCACTTCCTTTTTCTTTGTGTGCTTCTCACACTTCTTTTCACTGTTATTCCTTGTTGTTCACAGGTCAGTAGGGTCCACTTAGGTGTAGGTCCTGAAAGAGAGAAGCAATTACAATGAACAAGACAATTACAGACAACTAGAACATAAACACTCATACAATAAGCAGTTATGTGCATATCTGATCTATTTTTGAAGGAAACAAAGATCAGGACAGTGTGTGTAAGAAATAATAGATATGACTTGCTAGGAGAATGTAAAACAACTTAGTTTTACAAAATAGGTATCATATATTTGCATGATGCAATACCCAATTGCACACAGACTTCTGACTAATCAAGCTCTAAAGGCTTTTCTCTTAAACTCTCATCTGGACAATTAGCCAGGATAATCTGAACTCAAAAACACAAAGCAAAACAAAACAAAAACCTCATGACTCACCAAAGAGAAAAATAATGTGTCAGGCCACATTTCCCAAAGACATTCAAACACACACGCACACTAAGGCTGCAGCCAAACACACAGCAAGATGCTCCAGTGAATATTTTGGAAAAAAAAAAAAAAAATCAAGCAGCAGCCCATCATCCTCTACTAACTCTCCAAAATTATAGTTGCTTTCTGTCATGGTTTTGGCCGGGATAAAGCTGTTTGTATGATGCTGTGTTTTGGGTTTTTGGTGAAAACAGTGGTGATAGCACACTGATGTTTAGTTGTTGCAGAGTAGTGCTTACACAGAGAGCCAAGGACTTCTCTACTTCTCATGCTGACCTACCACAGAGAAAGCTGGGGGAAACAGGAAGTCAAGGAAAGGGCACAGCCTCAAACTGACTAGAGGGACTTTTCATACAACATGGCATTGAGCTCAACACTAACTACTGGGGAAAAGAAGAAGGAAGGAGGGAACATTCACAGTGGTGTTTGTCTTCCCAATAAAGTAACATGTGTGATGCCCTTGTTTCCTGGGAGCGGGTGAACATTTACCTGCAGATGGGAAGTAGTGAATGGATTCCTTGCTTTGTTTTGCTTGTGCACCTGGTTTTTACTTTACCTAGCAGACTCTTTATCTCAGCCCACAAATAGTTCTACTTTTACCTTTCTGATTCTTTCCCATCCCACCTGGGGAGAACGAGCAAATAGCTGTGTGGTGCTGAGCTGCATGTCTGACAAGAAAAACCACAACACTTTCCAATGTAGAACTGCCTATCAGGCATCTACATGCTGCAGAAAAGGGCCTGCTCAACCTTTCAGATTGCTCTTTTCAAGAGCTGAAAGCAACTGCTCTTGCTCAGGTCACACTCAGGGCAAAGCAGTTCAGGGAAATCATTACAGTTGGTCCTGAACACCAGCAAACATTTTGATGTGAAGCTATAAATTTAACAGAGAAATTCTTTCTGGATCGTGGAGCCTAGGACAATTCCAGCCTTCTTTTTCCTGAAAAAAATAAAAAAAGGTTGCCACAAATGTAGGCTTTAAAAGCCTGAGAATTTATGCCTACCATATATATATAGTACATACATAAGTATTTCTATTAGGACACCTACAGCCTTTTAAGATCATTAGTTTTGCACTTGTAAAACTTGTTAAACCAATAACAAACCAATAACAATAGGCAAGTCTCTATTATGCTTCAAGCCAGATTGTGCCAATATAATTCTGGTAGATTGTAAGATACTTTAAGATGGATTTAAGATATTAAGATATTTATTGCATTCTTTTCGCCATAAAATCAAGTTTCTGTTGATGAATGGACTTAATTCTCAGGCATCAGAGGCACAGGCATGAACAATAATTATAGCTCTGTACTTGTTCAGGGATTCTGCAAAACATTTGGGACTTTTCCACCTGAGCTGAGATGGTCATCAAGAATTGCGGGGAAAACCTTCAGTAAAGCACCATTTGCAGGTATCAGCTAAATGGCCTTAAATCTCAGAGACCTGAAAACATCAAAGAGAAACATTTTTCTTAACTGATGAAAATAGGTTTGCAAATTCACTAATACCTATTACTGAAATAGTACGCTTCATTTCAGAGTCACAGAGTGTTTTAGAAACTAATACAGAATTTGGGGACCAACTGCAGGAGAAATTTCTTCTTTCTTTATCTGACAAGGCAGCTTTTCTATTTGTACTGTATGTACTCAAGAATTTTCAAGAAAGAACAAGGCTACTTCTCATAAAAACTGCCCTTGAATTTCACAAATGCAGACGCTGGTAAGATTAACAAACACATTCCACTAAAACCTGAAATAAATCCTTTAGTCTTTCTATATAAAAAAAAATAAAACAGAAGTATACAGCACACTAAAGTTCTGTGACTTGGGTTTCCTCTGACCGGATATGGCCACAGTGCAGCTTTTAGTACTATGGCAGAGTTGGTAGTGTGATGAGGAGGAAAAGACAAAGGGTTTAAACTAACTTACGCAACTTCCACCTTGGAGGCCAGGCTTGGCTCCAGTTCTAGTGGAACCATGGGCCTGTGTTTCACAGAGAAGTGACTCACTTCCTCAGTCTGTTACATAGCTGTTCCCTCCACTCCCTCCCCCTTCACCCTGGCTACAAACCATGGACCTCTGCCACCGCATATCACAGAGCCAGGGCGTTCCTTCCTTTTCTAAGCGCAACTTCTCAGCTCATTTTCCAGTCCTCTTTCAACAGGACTAAAATAACTCTAGGAGAAATTATGGACGTGTGAGATGGAAAAAAAAATATCTTTAAATTGTAACTAATACATCAGTGAGTGAAAACTTATTTGATGAAATCCCACTTCAAAATGTCACTATGAGAAGAAAAAAATATTCCACAATAGGAAACTGATTGCACGATAGCAAAAATGTACGGTGAAAACGTTGGTATATGCCTCCCAGGAGTGTTAATGTTATTCTCTCTCTTTGCTTTTTGTAGCACTGCTAGAAATTTATCAGAGCTAACAACTTCATCCCAGTACCTGATAATAACTGCAATAGTAGTTTATATTACCTTTCTGAGATTACTACAAAGTATTTTCCCCTCAAACCAAGTAATCTTATACCAGTTTTCCATCCATTGATGTTTGCGTGCTTTTGTATTGATCAATCACATATAATTATGATAGAAACAACATCATTTTTGTGTGTATATCAGAACAATACCACTAGCTCAAATTTAAATCTGTAACACAACATTTAGTAGATCTGCTGAAACACATTTTCTACTCTTTGAAGAGGAATACAAAGATAACTACCCAAAAGCTGACATACAACTTCAACACTTATTTTTAACTCTTAGAAAAGAAACAAAACAAAGCAAGCAACCTACCAAACTACACACCAACCCCTGATGCTCATCTTAATAGAGATGGCTGAAGTTTGCAACCATCACCTTCAAAACTATCCAGAAGACCTTTAGCAACAGAGTTCTCCATCGTTAGGTATTGCATTTATGGGGCTCCCCAAGCCTCCATTTGCTGTGGATACTCCACTACTATATAGGGAGCCATGGGTATTACAGAGCCTAGCTCAGGCTGGTTTAGGATTACTCTTACTTAGGAAAGAGATGTAGAAAAAGTATCAGGACACATAGTTCTCAAAAAAAAAAAAAAAAAAAAAAAGTACAGAGGGAACCTAAAGTAGAGGAGGGAAGATGCATCTCTGTGTTGCACAAGAGGTTTCTAAAAATATGGTGTACCTCTTACAAAAGTTACCTTGTCTCTCTAGAAGATTGTAATGGCTGAAGAACTGTAGTTACAGCAGTACAAAAACCAAGATAGTGAAAATTACACTCCTAGAGAGAAGTGTTGCATGCACTTTAAAACAAAAGACAGTGAAAATTCCAACTCTCCCAACTGTGTGCAAAAATGAAGAAATTGTAATTGACAGGTCTCCAAGAGGGAGGGACTTACTGCATTTAGTGCTTGATGATAAAATATTACAACATTAACTTTTATGATTTCTTGTAGGTCATCTTAATAATAATAGTCCATAGTTTAAGCTGAAGAGATGTTCAAGCTGCAGCATGACTATTCTGCAGGAAAGCTCACACTTGGCAGCTTCATTGGCTGAGCACAGCTAGCTCTATGACTAAGCAGGCTTCCCTCCCTGAGTTCAAGGGATGAGCTCACATTATCATCATCCCAACCAATTACCTGCACTGAGGTTTCATTTTACTCTAATTTCAGCACGAGTCATACTGAAGTAGCAAAGTGACAACACACTTCCAGGCTTAAGTGTGCTTTGGAGCAGTGAATCTCTGATGAGTTCTTACCTTCAAACAAAGCACAGTGCCAGTTCTGATACCATAATTCCCAGAAGATAATGTTTCTTTTCTCCAGATATACTGAGGTGTTATGATACTCTGCATTGCTTTTACACTGCACAGAGAAAAAGCAAAACCTAACATCAGTACACTTAGTTTTAATAACTCTAAAATTTAGCACACAACACTGTCATCAGTCACTTTCACTTTCAGGAACTCCTAACACATAAGAACAACTTCCAACTTCTTTTCAGAAAAATGCCAACTGGAGGATGTAACCTCCTTTAGTGCTGCAGATATTTGTAGATTTCTAAGGTTGGGTTTAGTTTTTTTTCTGTGTGTGTGTATGTATGTGTGTGTGTGTGTTGTTAAGCTTTTTCTTCTAGATTAACAAGAATTAGACATTTTCAATGGATGCTGATGCTGATGGAATGAAAGAACATACAGTTACTTGTGGCACATTACTGAGAGAAGTTAGAGTTAGTATTTTTAGCTAAAATTTCTCTGCACTAGAGCCCTATTAAAGAAAACAAAGCATATAAGATCTGTCTCTAGTTTGGGAAATATCGTCTAGAAGATTTAAACATATAATGGGATTGAAGAGGTTTCTGCCAACATGCAAGATACTGCTCTCAATTAAATAATTTCAAGACAGCAGATCTGAGGAGTGCAGGACTCAGGCATTCAGAGCCCCACACTGGGCAAGTGACAGCCCTGAGGTCCCATTAATTGATTTCACTTAACAGAAAGCGGCTTCTGAAGAATTGTTTAGACTGCAACCATGCAATCACAATTTATCCTTAGCCTGGAGAGCTTCTCACAAGAAGTTTTTAATGCCATGTATTCTTAAACTAATGTTAAGAGGTTATTTGATTTGATGGACATGCTGAAAACGTCCCACTGTCATCACTTCTTATAGCAAGCCTTATTTTACATCTTCATTTATTACTTTTTGTCTGTTTATGTAATGACCTCCCATCATTACTTCCTCTCTTTATTTACATGCTGTCTTCCATTAAGTACAAACATACTTCACAATTTCACATACCAAGTTTGTGACCTCACACACTGAAGTAACATTAAATATTACTGTTCAATCCATCTGTTGAGGGCTGTGCAGTCGTGTGCTTTGCTCAGTTATCTCTCACACCCCCTACACTTGGCATGCTAAGCAAATTATATTGTGCAGATTCCTAATGTCTTTTGGCATTGTTTGCAGGCAATATTTTCTGACAGAGAATGGTAGAAACGACTTTGGAAAGACTGATTTCACCTCAAACCTTGAAAAAGCTAAGGAAGCAGAAAATTACAATGAATTGTGGAAAGCATTTTCTGTTTCACCACTACAATTCTAGCTTTTAAATATTCCCATTATATATTTTTTAATGTGATAAACAAAAAACATTCACAAGTGTTAGCTAATGTACATTTTCAGCCTTGCTCACAACAGTGAGATCCTTGCAGGGAATCTGTTGAATTAGAGCAATGAGATCATTTCCCCTAAACAAAACCCTCCTGCTGCCAGCAACTCAAATTACTGATCTCCCCTTAGAAAGCTCAATTACTTAATGTTAATTAACAGATTCCAAGAATAATTATTGCATTTAAGTCGAATGTAGCAAGCTAGCCAGTGCCCTGAGAGAGCAATCTAGCAGTCCCCTTTGAACTTGCTCATCATATAATCAAATCCAATATTTCTTAAACAGGTAAAAATCATAACACACATTTTACCATTGAGGAACAGAGGGGAAGGAACTTACTTCTGAGATCACACAACAAACCAGGACAAAAACAGATCAAGAACAAAATATAGAATACTAGTTATCAGTCCCCCTCCATACCAAGAAGGGTAAGAAAGGTTAAGAATAGGATGAGCTACTTATATTCATCCAGTAAAGGCAAAGAAAATGGAATTCCTCCAGTGCAATAGCAGGACAGAAATAATTCAGTGAGTGGGTTTTGTTTCTGTTTGTTTTGTTGTTTTTTGTGTTTTGTTTTTTTTTTTTTTGTTTTGTTTTGTTTGGTTGGTTTTTAATGTTTTTAAATGACTGGAGATTTATGGCATATCAGAAACAAGAACTTTTTCCAGCAAACACAAATTGGCCTCTATCAAACTGCCACAAATTACAACAGTCTTGGGTAAGAACCAAGGAAGTGATGAAAATATGGGACAGTTTTTGTGTTTGGTAGAGGATTTGCAAAGCTTTTGCACAGCTTGTCCATGTCCTATGCATATGAAAACAGCTTCAATCTCTCTCTCAGAAGCCTCTCCCACACATGTACTTTGTCACATTTTCTTTCAGACAACAGCATCAGAATTCCTACAGATTGTTTGCAGCCTCCCACTCACCACCTTCAGACACCTTCAGCTGGAAGGGTAACAGCACAGCTTTCCTACAGATTGCCCTAGGAGGGAGCAAGGGAAAGTAGAAAATAGACCTTGCTTGTAAACTCGATACAGCAAAGTATAGCTATCTACCTGATAGATACAGGGAGGAAAAGGCTGAAAGCAACAGAGTAACAAGAAAGCTAGTTCAAGAAAGCCAAAAAGGTAAATGGAGAAAGATGGTTTTATGTCCCCTTCAGTGTGCTTTATACGGTAGGGCATTTTCCACAGATGACTGGAAAGCCTGTCCCTACAGTGAAAGGCATGTTTTCCAGGAGTCTAGCACCACAGAAGAGCAGCAACTGAAGCTCAAAGTGCACAAGCAAAACCAACCAATTGAACAGTCTCCAGTTTAAAAGATGACAGCAATAAGCCAAGTATCAATTACTCCATCCTTCCTGATAAGAGACTAATCTAAAGAACTGTAATAGATGGAAGTCCTGAAAATCAATAATGCCCTGGGAAATGGGAAGGCTTACTTGTTCAAACAGCATAGTATAGCAAAAAATGAATGCTTTACAGCTTGCCCTTAACTGGGACCAAGGGATCAAAGGAAAATGGCTTCACAGACAGACAATAACAAAAAGGAAAAAAATAATCCAGGGAGCTTGAGAATTTTCACCATTGCTTGAAGGTGTCTGCCTGGGACTAGCACAAACATGCCCACACGAATCGACATGCTGAAGCCTTCCATGGACAATGCAAGTTTTCATGTAATTGGTCCATTTCTATTGCAGAGGAAGGCGGAAGCTGTGACCAACTTCCTCTGGCACAGCACAGTTAAAATGACTTTGCTAGTATTTCCACTTTCCCATTATCAGAGGCTGGGAACTGATAAATATATATTAAATCAGTCAGCAGGCATTCAGAAGTCCATTAGCTTTGTGACATGAAGCAGAGGAGAGAATGGCTGTACTGAAGGAAGATCAGGTAGCAGGTATTACACCACCTTATGTGATGAACTGCTGATGCTATTTACACCATCCCAGACACAGCATCATAAGTTAATTACCTGCAGTGAATGAAACGATGCAAAATGTGTAATTGCCACATTTTTGGGGAAAAATGCACACGTTTAAGAAGACGGTACTAACTACACCAAACCAAGGAGAAATACAAATCCTACTGAAGTAAAACATTCTAGCCTATTGCACTAAAGCGTGGTAGAGATTTGGAGAGGCAGTGAAAACAAGTTCTCAGGAACATTATTTCATTGAGCAGCCTTTCCTTTATGTTTGAATGTTCCTAAAGTTCACATTCTGAATATATTTTGGCCTACCACTTACACATAAGGACATAATTTTCCACTCTCCATCTAAACGTATTGATGTGTTCAGCTGCACAGTATGTTACAGAGAAGAACGTAATTGATTTTAATTATGAGGTTTTGAAGCACCATGGATGCATCTCAAAAAGAAATTTTCAGATAACAGTTATATTAGGAGGGAGTTCTGCATCTTCAAGGAACCTGATAAAAATAACCCATGGTTTGGGTTGCCCTCCTCAGTATAAGCTATAAACTCTGCACAAGTTTTGGAGGATTGTTTTTCCAATCTCTGTGATTTTCCATGTAGTTTTGTTTTAAGAATATAAAAAAGATATACAAAAAAGCATTACAAAGAAAATATCTATTAAAAGCTGGTTATTATTTTGTCCTTACGGGCATACACAAACAGCTCCACCAGATCCAAATCACATGGATGAGGAAAGACAACTATTAAAGAAACAGAGCAGAGTTCTAAAACTTAATAGACGTAAAACTTAAAAGTATGAAAGGGAAAAAAAAACTGATCTATTTTTAAAGGAATTGATAATGTTGTTTCTAGCAGCTCTTGAAAAGGAATTACACTGAATACAAATCAGTTTCTCAATTTAATTTATCCAAGCAAAAGTTTGACTGCTATTTCCAAAACAACAGAAGTTTTGCCCAACACTCACCTTGAGGAAACTAAAGATCCATGATTTGCAGCAGACTCTTAGCTGTCATCTTGCATTGTAATGACACTTGGAAAGAACTATCAGAAAGAGACAGCCACATAAACCAGACTTTTGTAAACAAGAATGCAGGAAAGCCCTTCTTTACAGATGGCTTTAAAACACAGTGCAGAATTACACTTTAACAAAATATATACAGAGCACATTCTAAAATTAGTTAATATTTATAAACTCTACTGAAGTTTGGAATATTAATTATAATCCATCATCATGACAAATACCATGACCTGAATACTTCATGCAGACTCAGAGAGCACAGAGAGCAATTAAGGAATAGGAACCACTGCTTCCAGTCTTTGTAAAGTTACAGGAACGTCCTATGCTTTCCCACTGGAAACGGGTTAATTGTTCTTCTAATTGTAAGCTCCTAGATAGCTATTTTAAGCTTTTTTTGTTTGGAGCTGTCAGGGAAGGCAGTTGCTAGCAACAAAAAGAGCAATGCTCACTCACACGTACAGGAATTACAGAAGGCTCCAAAGTCAGAATGGCAAGAGCCAAAAACTGCTTGCTCTCACACAGCTGACATAGCCACGGTGCATCCTTCACTCCACATGCCTCTCTCACCACAAACACACCAGCTGCAGAGCTGGATGGATACACCCCAGATAAGGAGCAAATCTCTCTGCACTTTTGCCCTGAGTAGAAAATGCATGTGACTGCATTAGGCCACAACAAGACAGACTGCTACAGGTACCCTATTTCCATCTTGATCTCTCCAGCACTCCAACACAAAGCCAGACAGACATTTAGGTGGCCCAGTATACAGAGTTTGGGTGCTTCACCAATCCCTTCAAGACTTTGTAATGAGAATAAGACCTGAAACCCAATACGTTGATATTCATTAAGTATTTTGAGGTCATAGAAGTGATATCATCTTTAACAGTACCTGCTAATACACCAGACAATGATTCTTCCACAAAAAACTTAAGTGTAATTTGAGACATGATGCAACAGCATAGCAATAACCAAAGAGAGAGGAAGCCAAAAATATGGAGACAAAAAGGTCACACAAATACAAACACACAGTTGTTCTTTTGTTATATGCTACTCTCTGCCTTATTCTGCCCAGAAATAGGCTTACCTAAGCTGGAGCAGTGCTGCTCACGGTTTGTCTGCACCCACTTTTGCAGCCAGATGCCAGAACTCACTGAGGTAATCTTTTACAAAACTACTAATAGCAGAGATAGGACTTCAGATTTCTAAAATAATGTGTTTTAAGAAGTCTTGTCACTGCTGAGTATCAGAGAATCTTCTTATTGCACTGATTTGTTACACTAAATTCACTACACTAAATTCAACTATGCAGCTAAGCAAATGAACATTAGTTAGTAGTAGACGTAGGAGCAATGAAAGATATGTGTAAATATAACACAGAACTTCAAAGAATGAGGGCCTGGAAAACACTCTGATTTTGTCTTCCTTAACTGAAGAATCAGAGCATCCTTCAGGCCCCTGGATTCAGAGCTCCCTACCAGTTACCTGCCCAGACTCTCCTCCATTTACAGTAAGGGATTTCAGTGGAGGAAAGAAGAACAGATGGTTGGCACCAACACTGGATTAAAACCAAAGTAATCTCTATCCATTCCTGTGTACTTATTGACCAAACCTGTGCTATGAAGCACTTTAACAACCGGGCACAAGTGACACCAGCCTCAAACTTATTCAGAGCAAAGTCAGAAACTTCCTGAAAGCAGCTGCTCTACAACCTTAGTTGAAACAAAATGACCTGCCCTGTACTTTATAACCAACATGGAAAAAAATTGTTCAATAACAGCACAAGAAAAAGTGTCCTTCACCAAGAATTTTAAATTGAGCAAAGAACTCAATTGTTAGTAAAAGACAAAATTAAAGTCACAATGATTAAGTTAAACATGAAATAAAAAACAAAAACGTCCAAGTTTACTCACCTGCACATGCAATTCTCTGAGAGTTAGGCAGATTAGAAGAGTAAAACATGCATTTACATTTCCTTCTACATGTATACAGTACACTCTACAAATACATTCTAACTGAAGTTATAACATTCTGGGTCACTCACTCAATATTATGCTTTACAAACTACATTTGCTGAGGATATGTCTGCCACTAAAACCAACAGTTAAGTCCTTTATACTTGTGAAAAAACAGGCCACAAATGCCACACACCATCTTAGTGGAAAAGCAGGTAAGAGGATCACTTCTAAGCAGTTGTCCATTCCAAAATAAACTGCTAAGTATTTAAAAATAATAATAATAAATTTTAGAATAATAATAAATTTAGCAACAACAAAAGGCTAACTAACCAATTCTTAAAGTGTGTGGAGACAATCAACCTCATCCTGCTACACCGAATTAAAAAGGCATTGTGAGATCAGTGCTCCTCTATGATCATAACACATTTGGCTTTTTTTCCACCAGCGGGATAATATTCACCTCAAACAGATCACTAGTGCAACTTACATCCCACAGCTTCTATGACTTTACTATTTTGTCTCCAAACAACAAGAAAGAATGTCCAGCCTTCTGCCAGCAGGCTGGCATTTGTTACTCAGAAACAAACTGTTTGTTTTCCCTGTTGGAAAAGCATTTGGGATCCATGGACCAACTGAGGCAGAAAAACATTCTACCAGATTTTACTCTAAATAAAACTTTAGTTTGTGGCAAGTAGTAAGAGGAACTTGCACACAAACAAACTTGCTGTTATTGGACTACTTAATGTTTACATAACACTTTGCAATCACTAAAGCAATAGATTAACACTGACCATGCAACCTCATCCCATACCTAATGTGCAACATTCTGTATGTTTAGGACAGACAACTCTGTGTTTACCCACCTGTGACTAGCTTTGTGTTAAAGAGTACAGATGTAGCCAGTAATACCCCTCCCTGGAGGCGTTCAAGGCCAGGCTGGATGGGGCTTTGTGCTGGTCTAGAGGGAGGTGTCCTTGCCTATAGCAGGGGGTTGGAACTACATGATCCTTTGGGTCCCTTCCAACACAAACCGTTCTATGATTTTAAGAGATTATTCTTCTGGAATACCCTGATTTTCATTCCATCCTCTGTTTAATCCTTCACACAGCGCAACTAAAGACCGCATCCACAAGATGCCAGATAAAGCATCTTCATTTTGAACACGTGCACTAAAATCTAGGAAAAAAATATAGAACACTACTAATTAATACATCCTCTAGAACTCTCCTCATCTCCGTGTCTATGTTTAAGCTATTTTGACAAAAAATTACAGTGTTTTCTAAAGTACATAAATGTTCACCCACCCTTATCTGTGGAAAACTCTAACAGCATTTATGGCAGCATCTTACCAGAGATCTCTAACCAACCCTGAGTGCAGATGCAGTGCTCTGCAGTGCCTTTGCTCAGTTCACAAACTCTGCAGGGAAAGGACTCTGCCATTTCTGTGAACATAATTGGAATGGTGGGATTGTAGCTTTTTTTTTTTAATAATAATAATTTTTTTTAATGACAACAATAACCAAGTATACTCCCTCTTATTATCCATGGCTTAATTTTTTGTGCTGTAGTACAGAAATTGGATTACAGCACTTTTCTATTTTTGCTGGTGCATGGCCCCATAATCACAGAATAATAGCATCCCATACTCTTCAACACACACAGGCAACGCCTCAGTAAGGGAGGGAACTGCAATTATTCTCTTTTTATAGAACAGGACAAAATCAGAGAGGGGCTAAGAAATGGTTTGTCTGAAGAGGTCTATGGCAGAATAGGGACTGCAGCTCAGGATGCCTTTTAGTGATCTCTAATTTCTTATTCAGCTTGAAATCCCATTCCCATTGGCTAAAAGGTAAAAGAAACTCACCTGAAACTTCTATTTCCATTTTAGTCTGCCCATGAGATACTACAAAATGCCATGCTTAACAGTACACTCAAGCACATAGTAACCAGTGCAGGTTTATCGTGGATCTGAGATCTGGCTTTTAATAGAGTTGCTACCTATAAGCCATATATGCACAGTGATACACCAGTCTTGGCCATATTAGTGCCTAGGACTCACATGCAGCAGTGAAGGAGTACTGGGCAGACTATTCAGGTGCAAGCATGACATTAAGAATAATTTTGTCTAGGGATTAAATAACAGTGCTGAATAACCACATCACATCTTTTCCCTGCATGCAGCAAAAAGTTATAACGAAGAAAAAAGGGAATAAACTGATTTATGCCATGAATAGATTATCTTTGATACATCTTTTCATCTATTTTTATCACTATGATCATTATTGGCATAAAAACACACATTTTGAACTCAGATAATGAAAAATTGAAGGGGAACCCTCAAACCCTATAAGGCCACAGTTTTAATAATTAACTGACACATATAATCCTGTCTTCACAACCTCGTTCCCAATAACCACTCCAAGGGGATAGAAGTTTATTCTTTTCCCAAAGCCACCACATCCAAGGCACCACAGACAAGCAGCAGCTTAGGCACACAGGAAGCTCACACATACGGATTGCCTCTGTCCAGAGGGCACCCTCAAGGAGGTGAGCACCCACCCCCCTGCATTCTCCAAATGTTTTGGTTAATCCCATCTCCGGAGAAGCTAAGACCACAACTGATGGTGTTTTTTTAGAATGAGCGTGGCTGAGATGGCGGCAGCCTGCCCGGAACTCACCAGGAGCTGAGGGGCTCCGAGGCACAAACAGCAGCTTTCTGGCAAATGGAAGGGAGAAAGCTAAACTAGTGCTTTCATAGGCACTCAGTTGTGAAATATAATAAAGTGTCATGGAGGAAAAGAATAAGGGCAAGGGTTTAAACAGAACACACAAGAGATGAAAGTATGTCTTGTTTTTCCCCTTTCCATAAAAAGCTAAGTATTTATAGCAGCTGCTCACTAAAATAAAAAGCCTTGAGAGTTATGCATGAGGAATGCTAAGTCGCAGCATTACATAGAAAGAAAGAACAAGTAATAATTTGGACACAAGTGTGATGAAATTCACCTATTACAGTAGATTAAGTTGTTACGTCAACTCTGTTCCTAAGTCTCTCACTACTCATATTCTTGGCATTGTAACTCTTTGTTACGTATCTTGAACAATCAGCATGGAATTTTCCCTTGCAGATGAAACATACTGTATCAGATTAACCAAAGTACTGTCAGCCAGAAAACTGAAGAACAGAAAGAAAAAAATAATAATAAAAAAATTGCACTCATAGCCACCTGCATATTTTTAAGACCATCTGAAAAATAAGTTCAGATGACAGAGCGACTTCTAAACTTACATCATTTCTGTGTATAGCCAGCTAAGATCATGCAAACTTACAGCTTTGCTTAAACCAACAAAGTTTCTACTCTTCAGGTATCTTGAGCTCACCTTCTCCAAGATGTATAACCCTGGAGTTGGCACAGAGCTTCCCGCCTGCACCTGTGCAGAGAATCCCCCTCATTGTGAAGCAGCTTCACAACTCCAGGTTTTCCACCTTTTTTCAGAACTGAAGAATTTACAACTTCCAACTTTAAACAGAGACCAAGCACACTGCTTTGTTTCCACTCTTATTGTATCACAGAGGAAGTTTATGGGAGGGACAGGTGAGAAGATGATTAAGAATAAAATACCTCTTTTCTGAAGCCATAAGCATATTAGTTCTTGCAGATGCACTGCTTCCTGCACTTACATTCCCAGCACATTCTATCCATTTTCTAGAAGATGCTATCCAGTTAAATATACCTACCTACTTCCATAAAGATATCATGGTATGACAAATGTTTCAAAAGACATGAATCATCCAATTAGACACCTGCAAGAACTATTTACTCTGATTTTTAATTAAGTTCTGAATGTTTAAATTCCTCTGATTTATTTACTTAATTCTATCTGACCTAAATGCAATACGACAGATTTGGACAGCCACAATCCTTAAAACAAAAAAAGTTATTCAACACTATAATTACGCTTCTCATCTAACTTTTAAAGAAACAAAGAGTCTTCCCTTACCTTCCACTTCTGTTAATACATATATTTTATTTTTACATGTAATACTTGCACTTTGAAGAGGAGCAAACATTTATTTTCTCGTTATGGAAAGAATAGTGAATACCAAATTTCTCCACTACCATTGTAGGGACTGCTTACAGCTTCAAAGATTTATTATGAATTCTTGAAATTTTTCAAGACTTTGATTTTTCATGCACATACCTCCCCATAACATTCATTAGACATTGGATTTAGATATGTGGGTTTTTAACAGCAGCAGCAGGGAGAAAAAAATAAAGCACAAAACATTTGTCAGCTGCTCAACTTGCAGTATCACTTCACTAGCATCCTAGTCAAATTCTAAAATAAGCAGATCTTCAAGTCTAACGTTAAAAAAGGAAATTGGTTACCACATTCCAGCTTTGGAAGCTTTTTATACCTTAAACAAGTAAAGTAACACTTCTAACGGTTGTTGAATAAATAGGTTAAAATAAAATCCACAGCATTAAAGATATTTTGCTTGCCTAGTACTGCCTGCAGGAGTAAAACTTTCATCAGCAGAATACGAAAGCATTCTTTTCCTGTTCATTGCAAACAAGTAACTCTTCCATAAGAATACCCACCCACTCTTTTTCTTGCTATTTGGTGTACTTACAATGCTCTCTACTGCTGACAGAGATTTAGCTGCTTCACTAAACTTGCCTAGGAATAATTTTCACAATCATTCTGGAGAGGAGCGAGAGGAGATGTATATTTGTAAATAACACTAACACACTCCCTTCCTACTCCAAGCAACAAACCCAGACAAACTGGATACACACTCAAAAATGATAAGCTTTCAATTTCAGAATTTTGGCTTCAATTCCCTGAAGTAGTTTTGTGTGTTAAATCAACATACTGTAAGAATAATCACTGGAGACCAACTTGCTAAGGGCTGTGGAAGGCTGACCTGTGGAGTAGCAGAGAGCTTGTGCCAGAGATCTGGTGCAGTCTCTTCTGTTGCACAGATCTCAGTGAACGTGCGCAGCAAAAGCAGCGCTGTGTCCTCCTGATGCTCTGTGGAAAAAACTCCATGATTAAAAGCAAACACTGACTACCACTTCCTTCCCATGCAAAAGCATAAAGCCTTCAAAAATACTACTACTACTACTAATAATAAAAAAAAGAACAGCAAAGAATGGAAGGCATAGAATTGCAAATACATGCATCAACTCAGTCACGTTAGTCTTTAAGGAATGCAACTCCATCACATGGCCTCTTCTGGACAGCGGTACCATTTCTGCCGGGAGATACAACTCATTTATTTTAAGGATCAGAAGGTATTGTTTTAATTCACATTTGCTTTCAGTTTGATGTTATTTTTTCAAAATAGAATCCCACTGGCAGTAAGAATTCCCTTTTCACTTAAGTGTCTTACTATTTGAAATAATTAGGAATATTTATTTAAAGTATTCATTAATTGAAAAACAAAACAAAACAAACAAACAAACAAAAAACCACACAACAAATTCGCATTATCTTATACCAGATCCACTACCACAGCATTGTAATCCCTTTCCAAAAAACCCAGTCTGTAACAGTGGCTCTTATAAGCACAGCCTGTTGTAATTTTAGCTTTGTACTTTCTCTATTTAACGCCAAATATGTTAGGAAGTATACCTGTAATGACTAAATCTCTTCCAAATCTTCATCTTCTGAAAGATCTTACTTTTATATCCAAGATTACTCCAGCATTTTGGGGGTGATAACATGTTCTTTCCCTATGCACATCCTGACAGATAAGGGCTATTCTCCCCTCCGTTCTCTGAGCATGCTAGCATCCTGCTTTGTTTGTACTTCTGGTACATACACCTCTGGTCCAGATTCACTCACACCGATGTAAAATAACAGCTCCCATACGTTTCTGTGTATCTGTGGATTAATTAATTGTAATGCACAATCCTCCCTTACTTCATGGCTTGTCTCTCCCTAGATCCTTCAGTCTTTCAGACTCCCTAAGATGCCCATCTCATTCCTATTAGGCATCTTATGGAGTAGTGTTCTCAAATTGCTGATGCAAAAACTAGGGTAAGAATGAACTTTCATTTATAGCTCTCCACAGACAAGTTTCTTCCCTTGTTGAGGCAAATGCTGGCCTCAGTATGATTACAACCCATCTGTGCACATATCTGGTAAAAAAGTTATTTCCTTGTACAGCGGGTTATATTTATTTAGCTGTAGTACAGCTGCTCCAAAGCCACTTGGAGTCTAAAAGCATGCTTCTTCGATGTTGTGTTTCCCCTTGAAATGCATCAGCTGCTGAACAAGAACCCAAGCCCTAGCCCGAAGAAACAGTATCTCTGAAAGGAGTTGTGTTCACCCCGCAGCTGAACCCACCAGCCCCAGGGGTCAGGAAGCAAAGGCTGCCCTCGGAACCAAGCACCTGGCAGCCCCCCAGCCCTCACAGGCTGCTGGCGTGCCACAACCTGCGGCTGCTGTGACATGTTTGGCCCTTCAGGGTCCCCCACCTGCCCCTGCCAGACACTAAACACACTGCAAAGACGAGCGAGGCGACAGACGGAAATCAGCAACAAGAGCGTGGAGTCCTGTGTCTAGAGGCGTCCTGGGATACCATCATTTGATGTTGGTCTTAATTATGACAACTTGTTTTGCATTTCTATGAGTAATGAATTGTTTTTTCAACTCGTGCATCAGAAAGGAAGTAAACTTGCTAGAGTAATAAATTAGACAGAAGAGCCTCATTGCAAGTGTTCAAACTTTGCAGAAAGGGAATGATTTTGTTTTGTTCTTCACAGATTGACTACTCACACACTACTTTCACTCACAATCTTCGAGAAAAAAAACAAAAACAAAAAGTATCTCTCCGTACTGCTTCAGTCCTCAACTTCCAAGGCATGCAACACTTTTAAAGAAACTGAGACCTTAACATAATTGCAGCCTGATCAAAAGTGCTCTCTCTAACACTATCAGGACATTGCTATGGTTTTCTCCTTTCGTCTGGCAAGAAAGCAAGAATGCTACTTGCAAAGCACTTTTTATTTGAAATCACAACAGTAAGGATCTGTGATCATTAACTAGCTTTAGTTTACTTTGGGTATGTATTATACCTACACTGAACATATACACCCATACATTTATTTCATGACTGCATATAATACAGGTAAGAACCAGTTTAAATGGAAGTAATTCTTCATAAACAGTTTACTTGCATGTATTTTTTCTCATAATGATGTATTGTCCCCCTAAATAAACAGGCACTACGCAAGCAGTCTGATCAAGTTATGCAGGCTTCAGCTTATTCACAGAATGTTTGCAGTAAACAGCAATTGTAGCACTCATTCATTTACATTTGGGAATGAAGCTCACCTAAGAGAACCATCCAGGGCTTCATAGATCTTCTCACTTCCAGAAATTTAAGCTATCAAAAAAGCTATTAAGCAATACAAAAGTGCAACTACATACATACATATACACATATATATACACAATATATAAGTGTACGCATGTTTAACTAACAAGCTATTTGTAATAACTCAAATTTTCATGTAAAGTGATCTACAAAGGGGAAAAAAATAGATCAAAATATTTTTCAGCATTTTTTTTTATTATTTTTAAAATTGAGTGTGACAAAGAAAGCTTTTATTCCTAAATCTAGGAACAACTAAAGTGCTGTGCAAATGAGTAAGTTATAGGTTTATTAAAATTAAATTTAAAAATAGCACTGAGGATATGAAGAAGAAAAATTAACTCAAATATATAACAAACACTTTAGAAAAAAACTCATACCAAAACAATATCATCACTGCCTTTAAGAATGAAGACTTTTTCTAGTAACTATATTTAGTAATAGTAAAGAACTGTTGCTGAACAGATAAACTGACAGCTGACATCATTCTGTACATTGTGTTGAACTTTTCAGATCTTTCTTATTAAAAGAAATTGTTCATATAATTGCTTTAAAGCAAAATAGACTACATAAGTCCACACAGCAGGCCAACTATTAACTTTTGCTTTATTTCTTCAGCAGCTGCCATTTCTAAAAATTTTCTTCGGTAACAGAGAAAATTAAATCAGTGGTTCTTTCCCATCAAAGTGATTGCTAAGTCACCTGTTCTCAAAATTCAGCATTTGCAAGAAAATCTGAAGTGCTGCTGCGAGACCACAGTGATATGTATGAGCAAAGGGAGATGGAGTGATTAAGAGTAACGAAAAGTTAAAGCTGCATTCATTAAGACACCTGCAAGTAACGCTATCCACAATGCACTTTCAAGTAACTTACTTCAAATAATAAAGAAATTTTCAGTTAGACTGATGACACAGTTGAGAATGTCTGACAGCATAAGAGCACAGAATACTAAAGGTCAGAAGAAATCCAAATTTTGTCCAAATTTCCAATGTGGCCTTGATTCAGTCCTCCTTGCAAGGGCTACAGCAGTAGCGCAGCTAGACAAGGAAGCTTTCTTGTTCGTAGTCTTTCTTATGTTTTATGCTAAGAGGCAATAGATCAGCACAAGTCAGTCATAGGATGAGAACTTATAATAGGAAGGGCAATGTTTCTGCAACACTTCACAGTTGTTACTGTCAGTTTTTGATCCTGTCTGCAGTGGTCTGTATAGCTGCTGTGAAAAAGCTGTACCAACATCATACAAAATACAACCGTGCTTTTCTGCATAATAAGTACTCTTACTGTTTGCAATTGTACTTGTGTGCAAAACAGCTCTGTCTTTTCCCCTTCCCAGCGGTTTGTACCCAGGACCAATTTCAAACTACAGCTATTTCCTAGGAAGGATTTAACAACAGTAAGGGGTTACAGAATAGCAGTCTACCATCTAAACTCCTAAAAGGGGAGGTTTCTTTCCTCCCCTTTTTCAAACAAGATAGCCTACCAGTCTACAAGTATGCTTCAAATATGCTGTTGTGCATTACACAGTTTCTTGTTCGCAGAGGGGTATCACATTTTCATGACAATTTATCAACATCACACAAAAATACCCAGTGGGAAAGCAAAGAGTTAAATTCCCCATTAAAGCTGTCACAGTGATGTAGTAGCAAGGAACTCGATAAAATATTCACCAAGTTTCCTGCAGTCAAAGTCACTTCTCCTCTTCCACACAGGGTCACTGTGTCCTGCCAATTCATCAGCTCCCAAAAATAAACTAGTTGAGTAACTGAAGATAGCAATAGGTTTTCACATTTCCTCCATGCATCTAAACTGTACGACGCAGACAACTATTTGAAAACAGGCATTCCACACTTCAGCTAGAGCAATTTTCCAAGGCAAATTCTGTCACTTACAGTAGCTCAGTTATAGCTGCCACTAAACGCAGAATACCATTCCACCTCCAAACGGTGCTTCTCTCTCATAAATCAAGTCACGTAGAAAAAACAGCTTTCCTAAGAATACTTTTTAAACACACAGCAAAACTGAGTTCTGTTGATTGCCGCAATAAAAACCCAACACAGCAGCTGATAGGTTTAAAATAATCTTTGAAAAACATCCCAGAACAAAGCACCAAAAGACAAAGTTGATCAACCTCTTCCGTTTCTTCTTTCACATTTTTGATAACACTGCCAAAGTTACACAACTGAGAAACAAGAAAAAACCTCAGCATAAGAGCCACACAAATGAGCTAGGCTCACAGAACCATGGACGTAACAGCTCTGCTCACTGACAGCCTGATTTAAAGCTGTGTGAGTAATCTGGCTGGGGAAACTCTACTCGGTCTGCTTCATACAGAAATTGGTACCTCACTTTCAGAAAGGAATCCAGGAGTCTCAGTTCCACATTGCAGATTTTTGTAACACACGTAAAGGGACTAAAAGTCTCTCAGGGAACAGAAAACCAGCCTTCTGAGCAGGGTGTACTGAGAAAGTTCAGTCAAAAGGCCCCATGTGCAAACTATGTGCAAACACTCACGTGAATGAAAACGAGCTGTTAAACTATCTAAGGCTTAGGTGCCACTGTCTGCTGGCAGCACACAACTTGGGTTTAAAAGAGAGTGCCTATATCCTTTTCTGAGTAACACAACCTCTTCTAAAACGGGGGGGACTTGAGGGGGTGTGACCCCCTGCACAAAAGTAGCTGACAACATGAACAGCCATAGCAGCTGTGAATTCAGATTCCCACATCATGCTTTTCCCTCAAAAGAACCCCAGCAATTAGCTCCTCTGGGTGCAACAGAGCCTCTATCCCTACTGGTGATGTTATGCCTTTATTTGCAAGGTCAGAGCATGGCTCTGCAGCCCCTTTGTTAGCATATAAGGAAGACAATTACCTGCCTTGAAAAAAGGATGATAACAAGACAAAAATAATGTAAACTACTGTCAGCAGTGAGAGAGCAGCAAGAAAGGGAGAAAGCAAGAAGCAGTTTTAATGCATGTTCTACAATATCAGACAACATGTCCTCACTGCACACAGGGTTGCTTTTTGCTTGTTTGCTGTTTTTCCGTTTTTTGGTTTTTTTTTTTTTTTTTTTTTTTTTTTGGTGGTTTTTTTGTTGCCTAACAGCTTGTAAATGTGTAGACTCATGTATTAGAAGCAGCAAATTCTATGGCTGGAAGACGAATGGCACTGTGGGTCAGAACAAAGAGCATGCTCGTCTAGGTTCCAAATACATGTCCCTCACTGCTGACTATTTCAGTTTCAGTATAGGCGCCTTGTTGCATCTACAGACAGATAAAAGTCTCAATGGAATGACGAATGCAAACACTTCCCCCTCCCTCCAGCCACCTGTTGTTAACACTGTTTAAACTAGGAGATAAAACACTAAAAGCACTTTGGGCTGATAAGAGACCAAGAGTAAGATTTTAGTTCAGATTTTTAAAGGCTAAATAATAGCCATCGGACTTCTACCAAGAGTATGGCTGTTATTTCTTAAACATTTTTACCCAATTAATACATTAGAAAGCATTCTCTAACTTCAATTTCCAAGCTGTGGTCCTGCAAACAGGCCTCCATAAGAAGTACTTGTGCAGAGTCACAGATTGCAACCTTCACTAGCAGCTCAGATCCTCAAATTTGCTTTCAACAAAAGGGTTATCTATAGCTCACCTAAAGGCCTAAGTGTAGTCCACACCTTTGTTACATATTACTCAAATTAAAACTCCACAAAGCTGCAGTAGAACCATATTGCCATAGAACCTGAAAGAAAAATAGCGTAACTGTGAATTTATCTATGTCATAAAGCCTGAGAATTAGAAGTCATCTTAATTAACTGTCATAATGTAAAGAACAGGAGAAGCAGCCTATCTTAGAAAGACTTGAATTATTCTCGTGAACATTCATCAGTAGATTTCTGCCCAAATTTTCAGCAGGAGAGTAGAGAAAAGCTGAACATTTTGTTCCTTAGCACATCATTTTTCTGCATTAGACAACAAAGAGCTGCTGAAAACATCTATGGCGTCTCTGCCTTTTGGCCAACTCACAAATGAACTGGTTTGAATACTGCAGTTTTCTTGTTTGCTGTTACATCATCCAACCCAGTGACAGTCGGCACAAAAGAAGCAGCACCTTGCCAACACAGGTGTTTTACTACCAACTCCAAATATCAGATAAGCTGTCTGTCTCTTTAAGCAACTATTCCCATCTATGTGGCCAAGGAATTGTTGATGTTGGCAAGTATTTGGGCCACTGCCTTCGCTCTCATACTTAGCTAATGACATCTCTGACAGAGATGCCTTGTGGAGATATCCACAGACTTGTTAAAAATCATCAGTACAGCCCGCAGGCCAACGAAAGGTCCCTGAACCAGGCTCTTTTCTCTTTTCTGGAGGATGCTTTGCTTCTTCCTTCATGACAAGCGTGCCTGAGTTTTTTTCATTTGTTTGCTTCCTGTGCTGCACAATTTCATACATGTGTGCTTACGTCACTCTTAAGCAAACAAACAAAAAAGCATGCATTCTTAAATACATGTGCAAGCAGACAGGTTAGCCTGTCTTAAAATGCCAGGACAGGCTACCTGAATAAGGAAACTAAATCTTTCAGTGTGCAACTTATTATCAGCAGCACCCATTACTTAAGTGTTCAGCTGTAGAAGAAAACTTTACTGCACGATTCAAATCTATTTATTTATTTTTTTTCTATTTATTTATTTTCTGAACAAAGCCCTCTGTACCTTAATTTCCTGTTTGTAATGATTATGTTAATTTATGCAAATGAAAAATTTTAAATCTTATTCAGACAAGATTTGTTCATTTTTTTAAAGAAAAAATTATGAAGCACTGACTTCAATTAAGTTGGTTGTGAGGCTGCCCATTATTCACTTAAGTGTATAATCTAAGAGCAAGTATCATGCATTCCAATCTTCCTAGGTTTTTATTACCTCAGTATGTCAAATGTTCACTCGTTTTGCATCACAAATTCAGATTTAAAATGAATTGCTCATAAGGAGTTCCATATTCTTCAGCAGTAAAAGAGTATTTTACTACAGAACATTTTCTAAAGAAAAAAAAAGTCAGCTAGAGTCATAGCTGAAATATTTCACTTTCACCAAAGAATGATTAGTGCTAAAGCAAAAAAGAGTCAAAACAGCTCTCATACTTCAGTAGGAAAGAAGTTTCAAGGTGTGTTTTGTATACCCACATATATTTAAAAAAAACATAGCAATAAAGATCACTTAAATACTTAAATGACTTAAGTGAATAAGGATCACCTAAATGAAATTGAATTAGAAAAATGAAGCCCATAAGCAAATGAAACACTTTGCACTGCTTACTGCAATAACACCCTTTACGTGCAAGATTCTCCAAATGCCCAAGGAGGACAATTAAAACTAATAGTAAGAAGAATGAAGCAATGCATTTTGATTCCTAGCTTTCATTCGCAGAATATTCATATATTCCTTCCCCAACATCTCAATATCTATTAAAACATATTGAACAAATTTTGATGGAGAAAGTCTGCATGATTTAGCCATGTATGTACTTGAAATACATGTATTTTTAAAAATTGGGGGAAAAAGAAAAGCAAAACAATAGCTTTCCAATAAACAAATATTTCGAGTAAATGAATAATTTTAATTCAGTGTAATGAAGATTCTATTACGAACATTCCTAACATTCAGCATATCACATGCAGGATAACATCCAGGGCTTGACAAAAAAAGATTCAGTAATAGCTAGACTTGGAATTATCTAAGCCATGAAATGAAACTAATCTAAAGGACAGTCAGTTTTCAGTGCCAGTTTCACATATATATGAACATCTTTGGCATTTTAGATTGTCATCATGGCAATCAGAATGCCTTAGGGCTGTGGTTCTCTTTCTTCTCATCAGGGATTTGGTAGTGCTAGGATTTTGTTCTGAAATGATATAAAACCAATTGAAAAATAGAAAAATCCTTCATAAATTCTTCTCCACCCTAGCATAGTAATTTCCCACAAACGTAGCAAACTTTGCTTTCAGGAAGTGCTTGAAAGAATGAAGAATACATTACCTAGGAAAAAACAAAGCCTGAAAATAAGACATTCTTAATGGCAAACAAACAAACAAACCTCAAGTAAAATCTTAAGGATATTTTTAACATATGGCTCTTCGTTTTACTTTTCAATATCCGAAGTTACCTATTCAGGATCAAGAACCAAAAAGGTTAAGGATACTATGAAACTTCAAGGGCAGTTGATTCACATTATTATAAAAATTCTAATATAATTTGTGACAGAATGCTGAGAGGCAGATGCAGGAGTCCAAAAGGAGATGCTCAAGGAATCGTAAGTACGCACAGAAATAACAGTCTGAGATTGCACACCTATGTATGTACGAGTACATAGAGCTTGAAATCACACAACATCACTATTCTACAACAAAGCAATTTGGAGATTATTTAGAATTCAGAAACTATGACAGTGCACACCAGTGACAAGACGAAAGCATTCAGGCATGTGTAGTCCCACACGCACAGCTTCAGAGAACAGATTCCAGTTTACCCATAAAGAAGTGATGCAGCTGACCTGGTAGCTGGGAATTCACCATTTCCACCACATCCAAACTGCAAAGCCAAACGAGTATTTTAAAGTCTGCTCAGTTAAACACTCTCAGTAAAAAGACAAGAGCAATCCTTGCAGTCAAAACTAATGCCTGTCTTGGTCTCTATAGCAGTAACAATACCAAACACAATTAAACAATAAATTAAGATTAACAAGAAAGACAGACAAGCTTGAAAGAACAGCTTTTCTTTACCAACCGTTTTCTCCAACACCACAGAAAAAAGAAATATTTGTTCTCAGGAAAACTGAGTTATAAGACAATGAGAGATTTAAGAGCGTATATCAACAGTTTGTGTGCATACATAAGTAAACAAACAAATAATTTATTTTCCCAAAACAAATATGACAAAGAGGATATATCTATATATGTTATGCAACTATAGCCTCTCCTAATAGTGCAGGGGATGGCCAAGGAATTGAGAACCAATTTTCACGTGCGAAGATAGTATATAGCAAAGAAGTAAGGTCTGAACACTAACTTGATTCCAATTGCTTTCTCTTTGCATGCTAATGCTGGACAGGTAACAAACCAGTAAGATACAGTGAGAAAACGTATCAGAACCGTTTATCAGTTCACTGCTTCATTAATGGCATTTAACTTGTTTCAATCTTCACCAATACTTAAGTCAAACAATATAGAAAATTGCAGTTTCTTAAGTGCTAAAGACTACAAGGAAAAGTATTATTCTATGCTTTGCTGCAGACCTTTCAAGATGCTGTTAAATAAATAACAATACTAACCACTTTCCTACCCCCTTCAAATATTGCTTTTTCCCAGTTTTTAACTTCATAATTAATAGCAGCTATCAATGTAAGAAGATGCATTCATGTAATTTGTCCTTAAAATGAACAACCACTTTTTAAAGATGTAAATTTCAAGGAATATCTATCTGAACATATTCCATACAATAATATAATGGATCATATTAATTCGGGCCTGGAAATGAAGTGGTTGCAAGTTGCACCAAACTTGATAAAAAGCATTAATACAGAAAAGCAAATAATTTAATTGCAACATTTATTCCTGCATCCCCATTTGCTCCCGAATACTTGAATGTTGGCTCCAGGCCAAAAGCATGCACTCACATTTTTTCCAGTGAGAAGTACCTAGCTTTTTCTCGTAACAGTTAGTGTATTTTTCAGCTGCCTGAGTTGATCAGCAGAGCACTCTAGAAGGGCTACAGTTGGAGATCATTTGAAACAGAAGTTATGCAAAATGTTGCACAGCACCTATTGAGCGGCGTCACGCTGGAAACACATGCCATTTGTACACTGGGAGCTGCTGTAGCTGCCAAAGATCTTTCACACGGCATGCAAGCTGCTGGCATGCAATGCAGAGACTTAAATTATTGCTTGAGCAATCACCTCTTTCATGGATCTACACATCACACAACATGGGTTTGTTGGTCTGAACGCTGAAATCGCACCAGAGAGAACACATGATTCAAGCACGAACAACTCCCCTCTGACAGATAGCTCTGTGCCACTCTATTCCAATTATTAGGGGAGGTGCTAAGGATGATATTTCCTTGAATTAGCAGCACGTCCTTCCCACTTACAAATTGCTCAATGACAAGTCTTCCATTTGGAAGCTGACTCATTAGCCTTGGCTTGCCTGTGCCAGAATTTGCCAACTTTCTGGACGTGTCTTGCAAAACTTGAATGCTTGCCTTCTGCCCCCACCAACATTTTGTATGATGAACACTGAGTAGTTTCTCTCTCCTTTTATGTCACTTGGCATACAACTAACTGCACTGGAAACAATATGCACGCTTACAGCGCTGGGTTGTAGCATAAGCTGTAATTTAATGTAACCAATACTAAGATGTCACGCAATGCCTTATTTTTTTTTCTTCCCTCAACAAAAACCAGTAATGTCTTACCCCTAATATGAATCCTCTCAAGATCCTAAATCCACAATTTGATCAGTAGGTCACAAAAGCAACTGCTAAATACTTACCTAAGCTCAAAAGAATATCAGACGAGTTTCCTGAGTAGAAATTCCCCAAGAATTGCTGAAATGCACAGTAATTCCTCTTACCTACAGAGAGGGGAGCACAGGCTACACAGATCATCATTCTGATTCACAGTAGCCATTTGTCTCCCTGCATTCTGAGCCCCCTCCCTTTCACCACACTCACTACTCCCACTCAGAAGAAGGCTGCTTCCAAGGAGTGGTAGAGGCCCTCTCCTGAGGCATCTTGAAGGACTGCCTGGTAGCTTGACAGAATAACATCACAGGCTCGAAAATATCTGCAAGTTCTGCAGCTACCACATATGGGTGACAACAAGAATGAAAGCGCAGAAGCATAAATTCACCTCTGGAATGAGCACGTAGGCTCTTAGAAGGCTCTTACTGTGCTGCAGACCTCATCATTTCATATCACCACTATTCTCATGCACCTTGGTGGGGTAAAGGCTAACACGGCTAAGCTTCTTTTTGCAAATAGGCAATAAACATACGTCTATGACTAATTCCCCAGAGTACCACAGGACAACTCACAGATGTAAAAGTTATCTCCTCATTTGTATACAAGTCCAAAGAATCCTGGCCGGAAATATTTTCTCAAACCACTTAACTGTGGAAAGCAAAAGCTAACATAAGGAATAACTGAACTGCACCACTACCACAAATGATTTAAGGAATATTAAAGCACAATTCTGGGTTTTGCCAGAAGCCATTGATATTAGAACACCAAGGATTACGTATATATAAAGCCAGTCAGGACATGAAGAACAATACAAAGAAAAATCTACAAACAAAACGCCGTAGTAAAGGAAAGGTTACAAGATATTTGTTATTTGTTTGTTTTGTATTAAAACAAAGCATCCCATTAAAGTTACAGAAGGATCACTACGGAACTGAATTTGTCAAGCGATCAGTCCAGTGTTGTGGTTAATTAGCCACATGCTTGAGAGAAGAAAAAAACAGCAAAGCAAAACAAACAGCTTCAGCACATCATTATATTCTTCCTTAGCAATGTTACATATATTTTACACAAAGCATTTAAATTGGCAGTCTCAGGAAACTAACAACAGTAAGACAATCTATGTGTTTAACTGAAATAGCGTGTTCTAATGGAATACCAAGGAATTTTAAAGCAACTTTCCATTTTTTTGTAGCACTTTTCATCGTAGTGCTCAAAACAAGCCTTCCCAACATTCGTTACCTCCTCAGCAATGACTGTTAAAGGCAACATTTTCAGAAAATCTTCTCTAATCCTGGAAAGGCAAATTTCTGAATACCAGATCTGAAATCTTTTGGATCAGATGTTACACAGATTCCAAGGACTTCCCAAACAAAATTAAACTGATGGAAATTACAGGTAACCATTACCTCTGAAAAACCAATCTCAGGTACTCTTATTTGTATCCACAATGACTTTGCCCATCATTTTGATGATCTTTCAAAGCCTCAGTCAAAACCTTGCTTCTGCAGAGTTTGTGGCACACTTTCAACATCTTGTCAGCTTTCACTGCCAGCAGGATCACTAAGCAATATGCAACTCTTTAAAAACCACTTAAGTTGAAACAGCATGTTCAGAACCTATGTTCAATCTAGCTTTGCTTTCAACCTCGTGATTTTTTGTGGTCTGACACAGAAACTCTCCTCAATGCTCTTCTCTCCGTTTCCACACAAGACAGCTGAACTCAGCACTGAGGGTTTTTTTCCCCACACCAGCAAACAAGAAAAAAGATGACATCAGGAATTACACAAAACCTGCAGAACTACTAGCAAACCTGACTGATTTTCACTTTCTGCATAATCACTTCAGAAAAGCGAACCCACAGATTCAACCAGCTTGCTGTGCCCCCTGAGACTGCAGGCACTACAGGTGGCAATTCTGCTGAGTGTTTCAGAGCTGTGCCTTCTACGATCGGCCTCACTCCACTTCTTCTTTTCCCCCTTTCTAATTCTTCAGCGAAGTCTAAGAGGAACATGGCAGCTCAATACAAAATAAAATCTCATTTTAGCATTTGCAATGCAAATCTACGTTTTGTTCAGTACAGAAATCTGGCACAATGGCCTATGCACGCGTATTCATTCCAACAATTCTGTCCTATGCAATCACTCTGTAATTACACACAGTCATAAAGCTGCTGCTGTTGCTGCCTGGAACTGCAGTCTCGCCCTCCAAACAACCTAATGCCAGTCTCTGCATTAGGACATTTCGTTTCGCTCTTTCCCTCCCTCGACTGCCTGTGCTCACTCCAGACAGCCCTTCCACCACACTCAAACTCAGAATGAAAACAGCTTCTTTCTGGTAACAGCCATGATAATTTATTTGTTTTAAAGAGGCTGCCAAGTTGAATCTCTGTCAAGCAGAGAGAATATTTCTTGAATTCTGAAGGCTGCAATCACACAAGACTTTAGAAACCAAAAATAAACCTCGCTTATGCCTGGCAAAAAAACCGTAAGTATTATATAAGACACATACGTGCGTGGGTGTATTGTCAGCTCTGACTGGTAAACTGCAAAGAATCAGTCCTTTTCAGTTGCTGCCAGAGAAAAAGCCGTACGTTTAGGGGCACGGGATTTTCAGAAATGATCTAATAAATTCCTCCCCACCCCCTCCGTCGCATAGATCCCGGCAGAGAAACACAATCCGCGCACGCGGCGAGCCACCGCGCCTTACCGAGCGCCCCGAGTCGCGGTGCCGTACCCGCAGCCCCCGGAGCGCCCCAGCTCCGACACGGAGCCAGAAAGGGAAGCCCGAAGCCGTCCGCCCGCCCGAGTAACCCCACGCGCACGGACGGGCTCACCCAGCCGCAGACGCATCCTCTGCGCGCCGCTGCAGCCGGGCGGCGGAGAGGCCCCCGAGCGCCCGCGAAACTCCCGTAAGGGAAGGACGAGCGGCTCAGCGCCCCCCGCAGCGGGCTGCCCGGCAGAGCCTGCTCGGCCGTCCCGGCCTCGGCCCTGCGGAGCTGCGCGGCCCCGGCGGCGCCACAGGTACTCGTGCAGCTCGGCCTGCAGCCAGAGCTCGGCACCCCAAGATTAAAGCCCCGGGAGAAGCACCCCCTCTCCAAAATGGCAGGAGAACGGAAGCAACTCGTGCGAAGAAAATAAACCCGCGGAAAGCAGGAGAGGGAACAAAACGCGCTTCCTCACCTGCGCCGCGAGGTACGGCGGGGGCCTCCAGGGCTGCAGATTGCAAAGGGTAAACACGGAAGGAAAGACCACCGAGAAAGAGAAAAAGCGGAAAGGGAAAAAACCCACCAAAAAACTTTGTTTCTTTCTCTCCGGGACTCAGGGAAAGCGTCACTTCCTAGTGCGGTAAGCGGGGAGGCTCCCGGGCCCGGGCTCCTCAACTCCTCCTCCTCCTCCCGCCCTCCTCCTCCCTCGCAGCCGCAGCGCGGCTCCCGCCGGCATTTCGCTCGGTCCTGGCGGTGGCCGAGCCCTGCCCCTCCTCCGAGCGGGGAAGGAGGGGAATCCCCGAGAGCGAGGAGCGAGCACGCAGCACTGATTCGGAAGCCCGGCGTGCAGCGCCGTGCTCACACCTGGCAGAGCGTGCAGGCTCCGTGCCCTAAGTTCGGCGCCAGCCTGCCCCAGCACCATCGGGCTTCACGGCCCCTCTCACGGTGGAAAGTACAATCAAGCGTGCGAAGATCCCTAAAAGGGCTTTGTTTTTTCAGAACCCATTCGTAGCAGAAATAATGTGTTATTCCGTTTTCCCCTTTTTTGGTCATTTTTCTTTTTCTTCAGAGGGAGCTGTAAAAGGGGAAAATCAGGGAAGGGAGAAAGGACTTGTAACTAATACAAATCCTTGGGTCACATCTATGCTGCTGGCTCTTTTAGCACATTCTTGAAATTTAGTTTTAGTAAAACAAAAATTATTTCCAAGTCGAACATTTACTGCAATACTGCTGAGGCTTCTAAAAACGTTCAGCTCGTCTGCTGGAATATGGCTTCCTCTGTTGCGTTGGTCTGAAAATAAACAGCGAGCTGGCAAATGCAGACACACTGCTCCTCTTAAGGCAGGAAATAAAGCAGCTGCTTCGTCATTGCTCCCCCTGTAGACTGCCACGGATACTTGAGTTCATTAGCAATCAGGAAAACTTGCAGAATATAAAATAACATTTAGGTCAGCATTCGAAGATTAGACTCTTATTCAGTGAAATGTGCCAAGCAGCATGAAAATGGCAAACCTTTCCCTTCCAACGTGCACATAACCGTGTTTACCTTCTTCCAGGCTGGGATCATTCAGCACTTGCAGGCTGGCATAGAGTTTTTTCAGACCAGCAGGGAAATCTCATTTCTACCAGCCATTGCTTTATAGAGTGAAATACACTAACAGTTTTTGTAGAGTACACTAGCTGGCATTTCTCTCACAATAGTTCCTGGCTGCTGTGCAGAACTTTTCACCAGGGAAGCCCAAGATGCACGGAAAAAGGTGCCCAGAGAAACAACTTACCCATGACTATGAAGCGTATCTGATGCATAGCTGGGTTTGTCCGATGAGTCCCAGGTCGGTAGTTTAATTACCACACCCAATCTTTTCCTGCCGCAGAATAGAGAGTAACAGTGGGATGTGGAAGTGAGGAGCAAAACAGCAGCCAGAGGTACTTTCGGTAAAGCATTTCTCTTCCTTTCACAACTGAAGATCTCATTTGATGAAACACTGGCTTAATAAAACATTCAAGGAAAAATCTGCTCCCATTAAAACATTTGCTCTTCAAAAACCATCAATAAATTGGAGCTGGAGATTAATAATTCAATGAATCAATATAGAAAGAATGTTCAAAACTGCTCACAAATTATGTAATACATAAAGCAGACTTAAACACACGAACACATAATGACAAAAACTGAAGTCAAAGGCATACAATCAACTAGTTTAATTTGCCATAATACAGACTAAAAAGACATATTCCATAATCTGGAGTTAACTCCTTCTCTGTTACAAAGTATTGGGCAATCAGTGTTCTCCATGAGGCACATCATATATTGATAAATTGAAACAGCTTATGTCAGCTTCCATTGTGTGTGTGGAGGGGGAAAGTCTGCTGTGACTGTAAATCATAGTGTTGTAACAGTGAAGTTTAGCCCTTCCTTCCAGCCAGAACAAATGCGTATCATACTTCACCTGCTTGGAGTTTGGGAAGTGAAATGATGAGCAGTGTCTCATATTTCACAACACATAATCACATAAAAGCAGCAGACAGTGGCAGAAACGTCACCATCTGGCTACAGATGCTAAGGTTGCACAGAGTAGGGAGTATGCTTTCTATCCTTGTCTAGGAGGCATCTTAACATTGTTGTCCTTTGTTTCCTGAATTATATGTAAGGTAGATAGCAATCTACCTCTATTCTTTAGTCCAAAGGCAACATAGTAACAGCCAGATCAAAGCTGAAAGACACAGTAAGGGGCAAAATTTACAGGAAGGGATTGTGCTTCTTCCTAAACATTCCAAGAAGGTTAAGACTAAACAGATGTAAGGACATCAACCAGCTTATATATTCGAAGTAGAAGAATCATATTTTAAAAACTCCGTGGAACAAAGAGTATTTTGTGAGCAATAAACAGTTCTACGAAGTGTTCTGTAAAGATTCTACTATTTCACACTCTTCATTATTTTTCTCTGTACTGTGTAGTCTTCATGTCTCCAGAACCTGCCACTGTTTCTTCCTTTCACTAGCAGCTTTTGCTACGTGCCTTTTTTCTCCTTATCTCTTTTATCTGCATATGCAAAGTCTGTGTGCAGGCTACACTTCTATCAATTTTACAGTAACAAAATTTAATGCATGCATATTTCCTGGTATGACATTATTTTATTACTACATTAAATCAGGAGATTAGATGGCTTCTTTGTCTTGTACAGACACATCTTGTGCTGTAACAACATCGACTCATATCATTAAAGAACTACATTGCACTGAGTCAGGATTTGGATTAAAGACTGCTTTACATACTTGTGTTTGCAGAACTGGCTCATCCGCTCAGCAGGTGGCACTCTTTTCTCCAAGTCAGAGCAGAGATGGAGTCTGGTCCTCTTGTTCCAGTTTAGACATGCTGCAGCACTAAGGGACACGATATAGAGCTATCAGTTCTCTCTGAATACAGTTATTAAATGAAAGCCCTGAACATTAATAAGCTAATTAGAAAATAATTACACTCCTTGTAAATGAAGTTTTATATACCAATAAAATACCTCATTTGGAAAATTTCTCTGAAATTTACATTGGATGCAATATTTTTCTTAAATATATATTATATATATTATTTATATTATTATTTATATATATATATTTATATATATATATATCTTTTTTTAAGAAAAATATTGCATCTGATGTAAATATATATATTTATATAAATATATTTATAAAATAATAAAAAAAGGGGCACAAACCAGTAAAATATAGCTGCAGTGATTATCTCACAAGTATATTCAACTAGAGGGCAGGGCTGCCTCTTGGCAAACTAGAGAAATGGACTAATTGAAAGCACACAAAGCTCAATGCAGTGCAAAACCCTGCACTTTGGCCAGACTAAACCTTTTCTGTTGCACAGGCTGAGACAGACAGGTCACTCAGCTCCTCTGAAGAGCATCTGGGGCTTCTGGTGGCAGTGGAGTAAAAATGAGCCTGCAGTGAAGGCTAACAGCAACTTAGGCTGAAAAAACAGCTCAGAGCAGAGCTAGAACAAGGGAAATGATCAATCCCTTTAATTGACATGTGCATCTGGAATTCTGATTCCAGTTTTGAGCACCCAGTTTCAGAAATGTTTCTCAAGTTTATCAACAGTAAAGATTCAGGACAGACAGGTGCTGCAGCACAAGTTCCATAGTGGATGAGAGAACTGAGCTGGCCAAGCGTGAAAGAAAGCAGGCAGATAAGACTTAACAGCAGCCTTCCAACATCTACAAGACTAGATCTTCTCATACACAGTCATACAGGAAGAGGTAAAACCAGGCTCTTGCATGGGAGAAACAACAGTCGTATTTTGAAACAGAGGCAGTTCCAATCAGCTAGTGAGGATAATAAGCAGTGCAGCAGAGGTTGTGGAACACGAGTAACTTCCTTTCTTTCAAGTTTCCAGCACCTGGCTTGACACATGAAAACCCTACACAATCTGGTCTGAATTCAGTGCTGACCATGCTCTGAGCATGTGGTTGAACTGGAGACATACCCAAATTCCTCCAAAAGTTGTTCTGTCACTGAAGAGACAAATCCCTTTATCTCACAGAAGAGAAATACTACCTTTGAAATATTCTAGGGAACAACTTCTCATGAGAAATTTGATGCAACAATATAGAAAGTTCGTAGAGAAAGATTTTGTTTGGGTTTTTTTTAGCTTGCAATAAGAAAAAAAATACTCTTGCATAGTTATTTTACACTCCACATCTGAGTTTAAAATTAGAAACACTGGGTTTGCTTTACTAGAGCAAAAATCAGCTGTTTTGGTTTGCTTAGTGAAAGGTGTGCATGTTTACAGAGTGTATGTGTAAATACTAAGTGTCACAAGCTGTCTCCCTGAGAACACAAATGAGACTTTGCTACATGAGGGAAAAGGAGGGACACTGTGGTTTAGATGAGAAGCCACATGTAAAGAAGTTATTCACATTGCTTGAGCACTTCTAAATGAAGCTCAGACACCAGACTTAGAAATATAGTTTAAGAACTTACAAAGTATGAACTTGTATAGCATGCTAAAAATCAGAACAGAAAATTTTCTGTTTTCTCTGTAATTTTCTGTAACCTGTTTTCTCAGGTTACGTAGCCTTTTTTACAGTCCTTTTGCAGTCCTTTCTACATTTATTGCCATTTTTCCTAGAATCTCATGTTCTTTCTCTCAAAAACAATAATGTGTGGTAACATCAGTCACTGTTTACAACTGAGGAAAAAAAACATTTGGAGAAGACCTGTGTGCTTCAGAGTCAGGTTCAAGGGCCAGACATGGCTGCGATGCCGCTGCAATGTCACTCAGGCAGGGCTGCATCTGGAACCATGTGATTATGCACCTTGATGACCCAATCTATCCCTCTGCTTATTAATCCCTCTTTCCTGACTCTGCACACTTGCTTGTGCTGGCAGCTGACATCTGCACAAATCAGATGTGCAGAGGTTTTCTGCCACCACAGTTACACTGCAATGTGGTTAGCAGATTGCTGCACAGTTTTTGTTCTTGTAAAATTCATGAGCAAGTTATATCACTGACTGTCACACCTGTACACCAGATTAATTTCATCACTCCTCCAAGCTGCATTCCAGTGTCAATTTGTGCCCTCCTGTACTTTTAACTGTTATAAAGTACAGCGTGTTTGATAACACAGAGAATTGGTTTAGTCCCTCTTTATAATCTGATCAGGATAGAACTTGGTACGATTTTTTCTCCACCTTTTACTCCTTTTCCCTGCCCTTCTTCTCCTTTTCTCTTTTTTTCCTCATGAGTGGAAATCTTAAAAAGACTCACATTCAAAGTACAAAGTACAAGAGCTGTTGTGCAATATCTACAGAAGGAAAGTCCCTATCTAGGATGTGGTATTTCTAGGCAAGAATACTTCCCAAGCATATATGTAGATATTATCCACTATGCATTTAAGGTACAAGAAATACAGTAATAAAGCATCAACAAACATCTTCATGTCTGTTGCAGAATTGCTAGTCTGAATTTAAAAACAGGGAGCAGAAATTTCAACAGGTAGTAATGATGTATTTTATCAATACATCTCAGGCATTTTGCTTTCACTAGGCATTTTCTACACACTCTTCAAACTGTTCCCTACTCACAAACTTAGCAGTACCTTTCCCTCTCTGCAAATGCACACTTCTCTCTCACATTACCCCTACTCTTGCAGGTCCTTCTCCAGCTCCTTAAAGCCACGGAGAACTGAGAGAGCAAAGGCAACTGCAAGGAGCTAATGTAAGAGATCTGCGGAAGAACTGAGAGGAATACATGTTGTCTGTGAAGGCAACAACTGGAGAAAAGTATTGAAATACCAAGCAAGACCACTCACTCTAGCTAAGTGTACCTGTTGGTTTACAGCAGAATTAGTTTCTTTGCTCTTTCTTCATATACAGAGAGGCATCTTCCAATACCACAAAAAGTAATGGTGGTACTCAGGAAGCAGGTTTGTTTGGTTTTATTAAGATTAGTGAAAACTTGGCTTGAAAAACAAGGTGGCTGAACAGTAGGTTATCTGACACAGAGCTCAGCTACTCACAGACAGCATCTTAACTGCTGCCAACCAGCTGCACCAAATAAAACATGGTACACGGCTATCACACAAAGCAAGTAGCGCTTCATTGACTCAGACCTGTCAGTTGCCAATTGTCAGTCGGCCTCTAAAAGAAAAAACCATTGTTATCCTGCAGTTGCTTAGCTGAGAGTCAAACAGTTGTCCTCTGAGTATCACACATCCAACAAAATACTGTACCACCCATAATAAGAGGGGGCAAGCAGTGCTTCATAGAATACAGTCATTGACACCATTAATTCCTCCCAGGCTGTGCTTACTGATCACTGTTCTTTTTCTCAGAGGAGACAGGTGAAAATCTTTGCAAATTCTTATTTCCAGGCCAGTGGAATACAACAGCTGATTTGCTGATATCCAACTTGTTAATAATTGAGTGAAAACAACCAAATGCATTCCAGAAGGGAACATTCTTTCACTGAATGAATGGGTGAGAAGCATTCTACAAATATTCAGCAGCCCTGAAGGAAGCTTTGCGCGGAGATTTGGTTATTCTAAGAATGAGTCTTTGGTTACCTCAAGGCTACAGAAATCTTCGTAGTCCTCTTTCACAATATTGTTCAGAAACAGCACTGAATAAATCTGATGCTAGCACAAGTTTCTCCTGAAGTAGCTTGCTCCTCACGATTTTCCTCCTTGTTCATAATTGTCTTACTCTCCTTTTGTCAGCTTACTCCCCCTTACTTGCAACTGTAGTTACCGACGTTCACACAAACGCTACAGCCAAAATTCCAAAGCACAGCCGTTGATTTACAGAGCTCCACCCAGGCACAAAGCAGCATGACAAACTAAAAACTGTCTCCAAGTTCAGATGAGTGGCAATGCTGCATATTGAATTTGGAGAAATCAAGGTAATTTGGTTGTGATGCAGAAGTGTGCGACTGAATCTTAGTATATGAAATATCCCCACATAAATATATATTTATTAGCACCTCACTGGTTGTAGATTTTTAAAGGAATACCAGTATAACTCTTTGTTGTATAATTGATAGATATAGTTAATAGAATTATCTATTACTCTATTGCAGAGTAATGGGAAAAAAAAAAATCTACACAGAGGCTTCTGCTTGTATAATAGGGTGGTTCTAAAATAAATTCCTGATTTTCTAAACTGTTCTGCAATTAAAAAAAAGACATAATACTGATAAGATTCCACATAACAATAAGATAGTTCTAGTCTACAATAACGTCAGGCCTTATATTAATATATTATATATTATTATATATATTATTACATATATTATTATATATATTATTAAAAAATATATATTAACAAATATTAAGTTTTAGCTTTGTAAAGCTGCTTCACCACATTTAATATACAAATCCATAATTATGTGACACTTATGGATTGGATTTAAGAAATGGTCATGAACACATTAAAGACAATAAGAAAATGACTTCCTCTAGCAAGCACCTCAGTATTTTCTTTCATCTTAAGGATGAAATAAGACTTGTGCAGAAAAGGAAACAAATCTATGCGTAAAACTTTGATGATTGCAAAGTAATCATACTATTAGATAAAAGCAAAAGCATATTCATTTTTTTTTTTTAATTAAAAGATCCACAGTGAAAGATCAGACCTAGCAACTTTAATGTAAAATCCTTGCAACCCTGTATTTTCCTTACAAAAGACAAATACAAAGGAGTTATTGATTTATTTCACTAACAAAAGAACTTATTTGCCTTAAAATAAATGCCATTCTTCAAGATATTCTGCAGATAGCCTCCTGCATGAACACAAATAAAAACCAGTAGTTTTGAATAAAAAAAAAATCTGTTTATATAGCAAAGCTTCCCTAGCATCATAAAAATGGTAAGCAATAGAGCAAATCCAGATCATACCTATGCCCCTTGGCCTCTCAGATTTTTCTCCTGGGTTCTGAGATGAAGACAAAGAAAGATGAGTGGTGGCATTCCCAGGTATAATACAAGGGGGGGGGAAAAAAAAAAAAAAAAAAAAAAAAAAAAAAATCAGTTGCTGCTAACATTGGCAATTGCTTATCTGTATATCTCCCTGAACAGTTGAAGCCCACTTAGCAAAGACACTGCTCTCATAAGGCAGCTGAGTACCCAGCTGTAAAACATTCCCACAAATGTCTCTGCCTTGAGCTAATGCTCATTTCACCTGAGACCCACTGTGAATTTTGTTTCTTACTTCAAAACAGAACTTATATAATAAAAACTACAAAATCAGAGACCACTGATAAGCAGAAAACATAACCTGAGTTGGATGATAGCTTGCTTTCCCCAACTGTCTACCTCTTCTGACATTCTTTTTGGCCAGCAGTGAGCAGAGCTGCTCACAAATCACCCTCAAACTGCACTGCACAACATGATATGTCACTGATATAAAGTCAGATAAAGAGCTCAGTTTGAATTGTTTCTTTTCAGTTCACAAATGAGATTACTACACAGACTCAAATAGTCGCTACAAATGGCTGTAATGGCCTAAGATGTTTTTGTTCTCTTCTGAAGTTGTTGCACCCACAGCTGAGCTGGCAGAATGAATCATCTGAGATCTCCTAATGCATTTCATGCAAAGATACGTGAGTTAGCTCAAATGACACTCAGAAGCACTTCAGGCTGTTGGTTGGCATTGCACCAAATGAACAAGGAACATTCTCATTGTCCTTTGGGATCGGTAACAAGGACAAGAACTTTAATTGAAAGCTCGTAAACAAGCAGTTCAGAAAATCTCAAACATCAAGCCTACCTCAGATATATATATATATATATATTTACAATAATTCTTTCTTATTGCAGCCTGAAATACTGCCTTAGAATCAGTATGAGAAGCAAAGAGTTTTTGTTACAGTAGAACATAAATATATCACTTAATAAATTCTCTTCCACAGAAGGCTGCATTTTTTTCTTTGTCTCTTTTTTTTAATGGAGAAGGCCCACCTTGCCACCAGACCTTCAACAAATTTCCATCAATGCCTCTGTAAAAAACATTTGAAAACATTTCTCTAACTTTCTCTACTCTCGGAAAAATGCTTCCACATAGCAGATGACAATTTCACATCGTGTAAGAAACTCATTAAACAAAACAAAAAAAAATAAATTTTGCCAGATTTGAATGTAAATCCAATCAATTGCTTTTATTCACAAAACCCATCAAAGAGATGTTCCTTGTGCAGCCCTTGCTCTCCCTCCTATCTTCCCAGGCCTGTTTACCTTTTAGATGCTCTAGCAGGAATACGTATCAATACGTATCCATGTGCTTTGGCGAGCCTGCTCTGGTGATGCAGCTCCTATTCACCATCACACCACAGTGTTGACTCATCACCTGCACCACTGTGTCACTACTGCTGCAATACTCTTCTTTTTTCGGCAGAATTGTAATAATTTAATCATTAACGGTTATTAAAACAAACACAATACCAACAGCTAAGGAACTGCCCTCTAAGAAAGTCAGGAAATGGAACACTGTAGCAACATGGTATCAAAGATGGTAAGAAGAAAACAAGGACTTCATGGATACCTTTGCAGCCTGCACAGACAGGCTGAGGAGTCTGGCGTCACTCAGAGCTTAAACATAACCCAGGGGATTTTGATGGCCAAAACTTCAATTACATAAGCAACAGCTGTATTATTCATCTACTACCTACTTTAGTGACACTAATTAACAAGAACATTATAAATTACCTGTAAACAATGAAGCATGTAAAAGCAAATTATTTTTACATACCCTTACCAGTATGATCCAAGAGCCCAGCAAACCTTGGGAAATTAACAGGATTACCTGGTGCATAAAAAGCAATTAAGTTCACAGTTTGAGTGGAATATATAAGGTTTTCTTTTTCCATATTAAGGGCAGACTAAACAGAGAAAAAGAGGATTCACAGCCAGATTGTTTTGAAGAAAAAAATCCTCTATAGTTTGATTTTTGAATTCTACTTGATACTGTTGATACTGACTTCATTAAAACTGTTGGGAATATTATCTTAACCACTCTGAAACAGGTAAGAGCTGGGATTTTGGGAGCTAAATAGTCTTCTTTCCTTTTTGACCAGAGAAAGCCTTGAATCTGAGAGAACATCTGTGTGATGAAACAAGAGCCAAACTCATATGAATGACATTCCTGATCTGGGTGCTCAGCAACAGCTTGTCAGCAAGGATCACAGCCATCTTCCAGCATAACCACATCCCCAGTTTCACCTCTGCCCCATCTCTGATTGAATTTAAAACGATGACACCTAGGTTGACTTAAGCAGTGTTACCACATACAAACAAAGCTAATATGTGTTATGTAATAGCTATTCCACAATGGCCTGCCATTACTGACAGCTTTATTTGACACTAAAGGTGACTTTCTGAGGTTTAGCTTAGTCTGAGGGAGATGAAGTCAAACCACAAAAAGGCATTCCTAGCATAGAACACGTGTCCACAAGGCAAGTTGGTGCAGAATGGCTACTGCATTTTAAATTCACACCTAAGATTATTTCACAACAGCTTCCCTTCCAAGTAAGCAGCAGTCAGTGAGAGACAGACAGTAGTGAGAGAAAAGGGAGTAAAAGGGTTCAGCTGAAATTACAGGTGACTGCTGTAACATCTTTCACAATAACTTTGTTTAGCGAGAATATAAAGCCACCACAGCTAGGCGAGACAAAGTGGGCTCATCCAGAGATTTTCACTGCTCACTTAAACACTTTATATAAACACAGCAATCATTAAAGCAGTATTGCCACTGTATAGTATATAGAAACAAAATTATGCACATATGACCATATGGAGCAAAGTTTTCATCAGTATTCTTCCAACTATCAATAGTCATCAAGATATACTACGCTAACACGTAACGTGTAATCTTCTCCTGTTTGTTCCTTTAATGACACACAACATTACAGAAGTAATTATTTCAGAAGCTAATGTTATTTTCTTGCATGTATGAGGCAAGTGAGCATTCATCATCAGAAAAGGCCGTCTCTGTACAGGATACATCCACTCAAAACTGCAGAAGCAACTTCAGACTTGAAAACTTACTTGGAGAGTTAGTCCTGGTGAAGGTGTTATCTCTCATTCATCCAACTGATGTAGTTGAGAAAAGAATATGGAGGTGTAAGCCTTCTTGTTACTCCTCTTTTCTAGACCAGTATCAAATACGTTACTTCAAGTCCTGCGATGTTATGTTGGCACAGATGCAGACGATTCCTGGATACACTAAAATGCCATGGCTAAAGATATAGCAGAAAGAACTTGCATTTGTGCAAGTTGCAGGGCAGAGTCACTGGGACCATTGACCTGGAAGAGTTTTTCAGTCCTTGAAGTGGTTGGTTTGCACAGCACAGCACAGCAGCTCCCAGGGACACGGTGCCCACTTCACAGACCGGTTTGCCTTTCCCAGTCAACCCCACAGCTGCGTGTGTGTGGGCAGCCTGGGGACTCGGGGAGTGCAGGGAGAGCCCTGCCTTTTCATGGCTCATCCTCTTACTACCACTTCTTCAAATAAAGATGCCTCTGCATCTTTATATATATATGTACACACATGGAATTACAATGCGCACCACATTAACTTTGGCGGAATTTTAGGAGTGGCCATAAAGCTATACGTAATACAGCCCCATTTTACATCAGTGAACAAAACCTCATCCACTGAAACAGAAGAAGCACGTATCACTCAGCATTACCTTTAAAAGTGAAAAACAAACCGCCCTTCACAAGCAACAAGTGCCCGCACAGCTCAGTCTCCCTGAGGTGAAGGAACGTAGGACAAAGCGCTCGCTGCGAACAGGAGACGATCCTCCCACCTCAACCCTTCCCGCCTCCCTCACAACGCTCGCGCCCGGGACTCGGCCACTTTAAGCGGAGGCACGCGGCGCGCAGGCTTTGTGCGCACGCGCAGGGGGCGGGGCGCTCGGTCGTCAGTTGGCGCCGCGGGGGTCTGGCTGGGGTTTTGCAGGAGGGGTTTGAGGTGAGCGGGGTGCGTGGCTGCTGGCGCGCGCGCGCGCGGCAGGTGCGAGTTGTCACTGACCATCGCTCCCGCGCGCCGGGCTGGGAGTGAGCAGGCGGCGCGGTGCTGGGGCACCGTCTGGGCCCCTGCGTCAGCTGGGGCAGTGACCGGCCCGACCTCGGGGCCGCTGTTTCTTCTGAGCCTTCTTCGTTTCTCTCTCCTATGCTGTTCTGCCCGCAGCCTCAGAAACTGTGGTGTTGACCATCCACAGACTGTCTCCAGGGTCCCTTCCGCCTTGGGCAGCAGTGATTTCTCACAGTCTATTCACGGCCTGGCAGGTGTTCGGTCGGTGCGCTGCGGTGCTGCCCGTGTGTGGGTGTCCGTGTGCCGCATCGCAGAGCACTCGCAGCAGTGCCAGGTGTTTCTCCCACAGTGACGCTCTGGCCTTTCTGGGAGCCATCTGCACCCTTCGACTTCATCTGTGACTTGAAATTCTCCTAAGGGAAAATAAGCCTTAGGAGTTGGTAATTCTAAACAATTCTCATCAACTCTAATACAAGGCAGCTATTAAAAATAAATAAATAAATAACAGGCCCAAACCTGCCCAAGAGGTGGTACGTGGAAGTTTCCAATATTTAGGACACCTAAATCTGAGAAAACCTAAGTTTATGCAGTCCAACTGTATGTAGATGTGAGTCTGTGTACCTGCTGGAATTTCCAATCTGTGTGTCAGTCCAGTTGGACTGTAGGAGGAACTGTAGGAATTCACCTTGAGAATTAAATGAAGCATGAGACGTTGGGAATGCTGAAATTATTAGTTCAGCTCAGAAAAGTACTTTTTTTTAATGGTATGCATTTTTTCTTCATCATAGTCTGTACTGATTGTGGCTTCTACTTTTTGAAAACTTGACTTTGCAATGTAGTTAATGTTGTGTTCTAATGTACTGCATCTTAGGGGAGTGGTGAACTTTGACGCCTAATACATTGCATTCACTTCTTTGTTCTTTTCAGTTAGTTATGTTTTTCCCCCCCATAGTCCTGAGCTCCTTGCCCATCTTTCCCCATCTCTGCTTTCTTGGTCTCACCTCCTCATTTGTTGTTCCCAGTTCTTCCATTTCTCTCCATTATATTTCTGAGTTTTGCTGGCCCTTATGTTGCTATTCCGTGCACGTTTCTTTCCTCTCACTGATTCATAATACCAGTCCTTCCTTCCCGCATGTTCCTCGTTCAAAATCATTCTTCCTTGAAAGCTCGCTCTTAGGAAACACAGATCTTAAGACATTTTGATACAGTTTTAGAAGATTTCAAGTCTTGTCTTCTGCTTATATTGGCTGCCTAGGCCTGATACAGGAGGAATAAACTGCCCACTCTTCCTTTTTTTTTTTTTTCCCCATTCTTCCTTTTTTTTTTTTTCTTTAAACAGGACCACGCCTGATGTGGGCTTTAACAACTTGGAAGCAGACGAATTATTTTGTCAGAAGTACATGCAACTGAAAACTGTCTTATAAACAATGTCAGAAACAAGTAGATCTCTGCACCAAGCCCAAGACAAACAAACTGGAGTGTTTTAGTGCTGATGAATTTACACTTTGTAGAAGGAGTAGTCATGTGTCAGTTTGCAAAAATGGGAGAAGAAACAGGAGAAGGAAATAAGATTAAAACTGGGCTAGAATCTATTTGAGAATGCCCTAGAGGTGCTGCTATTGTGCAGCCTAATGCTGTTTACTCAAGATGTGGGTCAGACAATCTAGGCCTAGAATGATGATGTCAAAACTCACAATTTTTACTCCATTTGTTTTAAGAATAAAAACTCAGATAACTTTTATTTGGAAAAGCCAGAATGGCAGTGCATGCTGCTTCCTTTCGGTCTTTTCAAAATTTAAAATGGCCTGGGAAACCAGTAGCATTTTTGTTCCCTCAGAACTTCTGTTGTTCAGAGAAGCAATCCAAACTTACATTGTATATTTTTCCACTTGTGTTTTCCTGTGCCATTCCGTACTGCCTTTCCTTTGTTTTAATGTGTTTATATCTTTATTCAACACTTCTTTAAGAACTGCATTTTTTCCCTCTGTACCATAGTAGAAAGCAGATATTTCAAATATGTGTTGGGCTTTTTATGGCCTCTTGTTCAGATTGTGCTTGCATAATAAGGGTATTTGGTTTTGGGATAACAAAAATAGAATCAGTTTTGAGCACGGACATTTCCGTAAAGCATGAGCTGTACAGTGATTCTGCCTACTCTGTGCAGTTTATAAACAATGGATCAAACACTTAATACCATGGATAGGTTCGAACTGAATGTGAATAGTACTTAGAGGAATTATTTGTCCAGATTTCATGTGAACTGTCACGCTGATGTCAGTTTATATTCACTACATTCTTAACTCATTGTTTCTGCACAGAGCAGTGTCATTAATGGCTATAAACTTAAGCCAAGTTCTGTATGTGTGCAAATCGTTTACTGGAACATTTTAAATTATATTCTCTACATCTGGCCATTTGTAAAATGCTCATGGAATTAACACAGATTCTCAGATGCTAAGACAATTGCTATGTGGACCTCTTGAATGTAATTTTGTTATGCAAATACTGTTAGCCAAGGTAGTGTAAGAGGATTCAGAAACTCAAGAATGCAAAATTAGATCATTTATGCTTGAGTTGGCTCAGGAATGACACGAAATATGGAGTAAAAATATGTAATTTCATGTTTATAAAGTCTGTGAGTCCATTGTAAGAACAGACTTGCTCACTTCAAAGTTTAGAGAAGAATATGGATTTTTGTTCTGAAAATATTTTATGAAATGGCTAGAAAACAATGTGCCTAAGATCACACAGGAAATATGTAGTGGAGTATGATGCTGAACCCATGATTTGCCAAAGTTTACCTTAGGCCATCCTTCTTCTTAGGATTTTACCTGAGTGAAAACAGACGTTGTTTTAACTGCATGAGTATAAAGTTCACAAGTCTGTTTATTCTTCATTTGAGATTGTTTTATATGACTATTGGGCATGAATATCAAAAGTAGTGAGGCTCATGTTTCACTCTTTTCAAATTTGTAATGAAGCCACTGTGTGGCCTTCTCTTGGCAATTGCTTTGCCAGGATATCAGGCCATTGCAGATGGATCCAACTGCAACAGAGCAAAAGCAGAGCACTGCATTTTGGCAGCATTATCTGAAAAGCACGGGCTTTGGCAGAAGTCAGAAAGAACAGGTTATATTCTGGCAGCATGGAAATGTGTCTGCAGGGTTTCACTTGCACCACACCTCTAAGTTTAGTTTGTTTTGGATGAGCTGTTTGTATTTACACCCATTTGTTAGTTCTTCCTCTCTTCCGCAGCTCTGTGGTTGCTCATTGGGTTGCTCTCACTACAAATGCCAGCAGAGCAGTAGGAGAGCGGAGCTGTGCCTGGTGGGATGCTCCTGGCTCAGCGGATGGTGCAGCTCTCCCTTACTGCTGTGTAGGGGACAGAGTGGATGTTAGGTTTCCCATGGGATTTGTAAGTGGTGTCAAAACATGTGTTACGTAACTCCTGTACCCTCATTTCCAAATTGCTGAGTACTTTACCCCATTTTCTTTCTCAAGGGATTTTGTGTTTCAGCCCTTCAAGCAGTGTTTTCCTTTGTAGGAGCCCGGTGTGAAATCGCTGCAAAAGCAGGGATGATGATACAAAGAGTAGTGCTGAATTCACGCCCTGGTATGTATTTTATTGCAATAAGGGAGCAGTGTGTTTGTCGTGGTTGCCTAATAGTCTGAAGTGCTGAGAGTAGAAGCAGAAACAACTTCAGATTTGCATATCTTAATACTGTATGCAATAATAAACAAAGTTTATTATGAAGCGTATTTATTTAATCTCTACATGCAGACTTCTAATCTCATGGTTGAGAAAAATAATGCATAATTATGAGAAAACCCTAGGAGTAGAGACTCAGTGGGAAGAAAGATTATCAAGCGTTGCTTTTTAGTTCTGAAATTTCTTCTTTTTGTAAGATTATTAGAATATTTTTATAAAGTTTTCTGCAACAAGCAGCGTGGAAACTATCAGTAAGTACAAGTACCTTGTACTGGCCAGTGAAGAATAATGCCATCAGATTCATTAACATGAAAGTCTACATTGTTTGTCTAGATTTGCATAAAATGTAGATCAAAAGGTTGCTTGCAAATCAGAATAGACCAGGCAAAGAGAATTCGAATAGTGGTTAGTGTACAACTCTTGTGCTGCATACCCAGGATGATTTGAAACAAGTTATTTAATATTTCATTAGCCTTTGGAGATAATTCTTGTAGAAATTAGTCCTCAATAGTCAGGAGGGATTAGCTGAGCATTTTGGAATGTCTGTTATAGCTGTGTCTTCAGTTTGGGTGGTGGGAGTACACCTGTTTAAATCTCAGTCTGCTGAGTTAGCTGATAGTTTTATGGCTATGAACAGAGACAAGCTAACATAATCTAAAAGGGACTACCATAATTAAAAATGCCTTCCCTGTTGATTAAAGGAAGCTCCACATTGATTCACCTATTTTTTTCATTTCAAAATAATTCTAGGTAAGAATGGAGTGCCAGTGCCTGAAAACTTCAGACTGGAGCAAAGTACAATACCAGACACAGTGCAAGAGGGGCAAGTACGTGTTAGAACCCTGTATCTCTCTGTGGATCCATACATGGTAGGTGGTGAGCTTACAACTAAGCCAGAACTTCTTTAAAAATTACCTTAAACTCTACACCTCTCATGATGTTTAATACAGAAGTCAACAATCATAAAATCTCTAGTGGGGAGATACAAAGAAAATATTTAAATATTTAAATGCCAAGTTGTTTCGTTACACATTTCTTTGTGAGGGATGATCCAAACATATTTTACTGTTCTCCAGTGCATGGAGATGGACTAAATGACTTCTGGCTGTTTTTTGCAATCCTACACTTCTGTGATTCATGCAGTCAAGGAATATGAGGAAATCTTGTCAGGTCCAAGCCTTTGGGTATGAGGCTGACTTTGAGGCAATGTCTGTACAACGTGTTGGCTTTGGTAGCACTGGTGAAGGAGATTAAAATGATCTGCCTTTTTGTGCTGCGTGAATAAGCAGGGAAAGAAAGATCTAAGAGAAGATCATGAATATTTGGGGCTTATTGAGAGATTTTTGAGTAGCTCATTGTGTCTGACGTTTGAAACATATCCCATCCTCAACTTCATTTGAACTTCTTATAACCAAATGATGTGTTCCACCAGAGCTTCTCATTAAAGTCTTGTCTTTCAGCGCTGCCGGATGAATGAAGATACAGGTTCAGATTACCTCCTGCCTTGGCAGCTCTCTGAAGTTGCTGATGGTGGGGGCATTGGGGTTGTGGAGGAGAGCAAGCATAATAACTTTGCTAAAGGAGACATCGTCACTTCCTTCAATTGGCCCTGGCAGACAGTGGCCATTCTGGATGGAGGCTTGCTACAAAAGGTATACAAAACCCAGATTGTCACCATTTTATTTTCATAAATCTATTTATTTTTTTAAAAGAATAATTAATGATACTATTTGTTAGTCAAAATCAAGTTGATATTAATAAAGAAACCCATTTCAAAAGGCAGATGAACTCACAGTTGACAAAATCTGTAACAGTTTTTCTGCTTTTAACAAAGAAAAAGATGAATGCTTTTGTTGGCTGTCAGGCATGCCAGTATTATTTCACTTGCTGTCTTTTTAATAAACTTCCCCAAGGTTGCTTCTGTTAATTAATTCTGTTAGTTAATTCTAGGTAGATCTACTCCTGATCCATGGAAGTGTAGTCATGAAAGGTTTTAGGCACATTTAAATCAATTTATTCACCAACCTGTTAGTGAAAGCTTGTACTTCTTCCATAGGAGAAGTGCCACTGATCTGCAATCCTGATGTTTGATAACACTGCTATTTTGTCCTTTATGCTAACATAGGGATAGTTTGCCATTGCCTGAGACTTCTGATCTGCTGGACACTTCTTGATATTTCCATCATTCAAGCTCTTGTGAGTGATTTTACTCACAACCTTTTTCTGAAACTGTGGACCTATAATCTTAGTTTCATTTTATGTAAACTTTTTGTTAAGGTAGAACCAGTTTATAGCTAGCTGTCGCTGTCTGTAAGTATCCTTGTAAATATCCTGAATTAGTCTTGTATCATCAATCAAATGACAAACAGCAAAACCTCACCTTAGAAGAAATGAACATCATGTGATTTTGTTGTAGGTTGTTCCACAACTTGTGAATGGACACCTTTCCTACTTTCTTGGCGCGGCTGGATTGACAGGACTGACAGCCTTGCTAGGTATAAGAGAGAAAGGCCATGTGACTGTGGGTGCCAATCAGACCATGGTGGTGAGTGGAGCAGCTGGCGCCTGCGGTTCTTTGGCTGGCCAGGTAGGTTGGCTGAAGACACAAAGGGTATAGAGTTACTAAATTTGTGTTCTGAAACATGATGATTAGTAAACATACAGATAAAACCATTATAAACAAGTATAACTTCATGGGAAGGTTCACAGATTTGGCTCACACTCATGGAGAAATTTTAGGTATGAAACTCAAGCTTCCTGAAACTGGGATAGCAGAAAAGGGTCTGAGGCTAATGAAGAGGATACTCTAAAAACAGATGCCTAGTGTGTTTCTTAGAGTAGTCTGCCATTTGAGTACAGTCTTTGAGTTGACTGGCAACTTCCATTTTTCCTATATTATCAAATGCAGTAAACCTTTCCTCACATTGGCTCTCCAGTACTGCTGAGTGTTGTAATTCCACAGTCAGTGATTTGGAAAGGCGGTGTAATTCTGTTGGGAACTGCCTCTTCTCTACATGTGAGGAAGGAACAACAAAAGGCTCTTTGGCTGCAGTTATGTCACGTGGGATGGGAATGTACACTCAAATTTGCTGTCTTGGGTTTAGTGGGATAAGACATGCCTAATGTTTATGCGTGGGGAAAACGATCAACTTCTCTTTATTGTTTTGTTCTGTTTTAACAATAGATTGGCCGTCTGGACGGGTGCTCTAGAGTTGTGGGTATTGCTGGCACAGATGAAAAGTGCTCCATTTTGGTCTCAGAAATGGGGTTTGATGCTGCTATCAATTACAAGAAAGGGAATGTGGCACAGCAGCTCCGTGAACTCTGCCCAGGTGGTGTGGACGTTTACTTTGACAACGTTGGTGGAGAGATCAGTGATACAGTTATAAGCCAGGTGATTATGCCAACTATCAGGGTTATTCTCATCATTCTCCAAAGTCTGCGTACCCAGCTTTGAATTAAGCCTGTAATACAGTAGAATAGGCTTTCCACTTTGTTCATCTAATTTTGGTGCTGATCCCGATCAGGAATCAAACATTTGACATCAGTGCCTGTTACTTGGGCTAGCCTTACAGTACGCTAGTGAAAACATAGTTTCTACTTCTGATCTCTTGCTTCATTGGCCAGGAGACAGTAATGTTCTTAAAACATTCTCTGTCAGTGCAGTAATCTTGTGTTTTAGTACTGGTTTACTGGCAGCTCTGCTGGATCTCCATAAATGCTCTTGACCATCCCTCTTTCATGTTAACATGAAACTAGTCTGTGTCGCATAGCAGAGAGACCTTGCTGGCAATGCTGTCTTTGGGATCTCTAAATCACAGCTTGTATCCAACAGCTGTATCCTATTACTCCCATTCCTCACAAAAAAGGCACACAGTAAAAAAAACCTATTATGCTCCTCATATTTAATGCTACATATACTGCATAGCATGTTTTTCCACTCTTTGTCTGCATTTGTCTATGTGGTCATCACAAGTTGACGGGCTGAAATTCTGCTCTTTTCTAGGAGAGGTGACTAAATAAAGACACTTGTGTGAAAACTTTTTGATATATTCTAGTGCATGTCTAGAAAATGTGGTTTACAAGACCAAGGAATGTAATTTGTCTCACTTTGTGCTGTCCCAAATAGATGAATCAGAACAGCCATATCATCCTGTGTGGACAGATTTCTCAGTATAACAAAGACGTGCCTTATCCTCCTCCATTGCCTCCTGACACAGAAAAAATACAGAAAGAAAGAAACATCACAAGGTACATTTCTCCTTTGGAACTAGGTCACAAGATTTTTTTGAGTCTGATGTTCAGAAGATAGAACTGATGGTCTGTAGATCCACACCAGGCGTGTGTAATTGCAGCAGAATGTTGCAACACCAGAAAAAATTAAAACCACAGCATCATTAAATTCTTTCTCTTATAATTGTCTGTAATGGCATAAAAATGGGAAAGGATAATGTTACCTGTTAACATAGATTTGTGATTGCTTAATTTAGTCTTGGAGTCTCTGAGAGATTCTTCAAAATAAGGGAATGTTTTGCCACGGTTCTGTTCTCGGCTGTTCTGCAGCATGCTATCTCTCCAGGTGTAGTGGTTCAGGAGAAAATCAAATTCTTTTTAATGAAAGAATGCAGCTGAAGCTGTGGTTGTTTTTAAATTTCAGTTTTAGTATTTGGGTTTTCATTAGATAATGGGAACTAATGGGAACTTGATTGCTTTAGGCAGCTAAAATTACGCAAAATTTTGGGCAGCTAAAAAGTTAATTTGTACTTTCTATCTATGCCAGGTGCATTGTTCACTCCATTACAGGGAAAAAAGCAATCAGTCTGCATTTTATGGACATTTGCTTGTTCTTGTGGCAGTAGTTCTTGATTTTTGTCATGCTTCCCTCTGATGCTTGAAACAGAAATTTTTTTGTCCAAGATCAGTGTTATTCTCAAGTTCCTGCTCCTGTCTTAACAAGCTTGCAAAGCTCTGCAAGCATCATTGTAATCAGTACTGACATTCCTTCAATTTCAATAACATTGTTGTGTTTCTTTAAAAAGCCTTTCCTAGCTCAAGGCGCACTCTTTTCCTTGACAGAGAAAGATTCTTGGTGTTGAACTACATGGACAAACAAGAAGCTAGTGTATCACAACTCTGTCAGTGGATCCAAGAAGGTAAACTGAAGGTAGGAATCTTTACATTTAACCTGTGGCCTTCAATATTATCTCCTCAGATTAGTGCTATGAGTACAGGAAGTCTATTTCTTTGTCTCTGACTGTATTATCGTGCTCCAGGATCAAAGAGATTTTCTTAAGAATGCTGCAGTACACTTGAAAGCTTGCCAGGTAGTACCTATAGTGAATACTTGCCACGAATGGTGTGGCTGCACTATGACAGACAGGATGCTGATATCTGTACTCTGCCTTTCAGCATAGGATAGAAATGCTTTTTGACTTAAGGGATTTTAAAACTTTTTACTTTTGAATACCTGCTTAGTTCATGTTCTGAATGCTTTTGGGGATCTTGTCAGAGATTTTGTTTCGGGCTTTATAATCACTAATTGTTATTTTGGGATTGGTAAGATTCTTGGTATCTTTTTCCCTGTAAGGTCTTTCTAAATTAGTTTTTAATTCTTCAGATGATCAGTGTGGTTACCTGGAAGAATCCCAAAATATAGGATTTTGGCATGTGTGCAGATCTTCCAGTTCTGATTGAAGAACTAAATTAGCTATAGGTTTATCAAAGTATTGGCTTCTATCTTGATGTTGGAACATAAGTAGCTGAAACAGAGCAGAGAATCCTTACCATTTGTGTGGCAGTTCCTAAGAGATGTTAATCTTGTCTGGCAAAAGCTAAGAGGACATTTTTGTATTGACAGGTCAGAGAGACAGTGGTAGAAGGCTTAGCAAATATTGGTGGTAAGCTTTTATAACATTTTCTAAAAACACTGAATGCAACAATAGTAGAAGCCATTTGCCAATTCAAATTCTTGTTCTTTATTATAACACTAAAAATCATGTTTTAGATAATAAAAATCACAAGGTATTAAAGTGTCCTGTAAGAAACTCACATATCTTTAAAAATTTATTGGATATAAAGTTTGCAGGTTTTTCTCTCCCCAGAATTATGATGTGGGGAGGTGGGAGTTGGGTTAAAGTGTTTAAACTGTTACCTTAGCAGTTCACAATCATCCTGGTCTTACTGATTTAAGGTGCTGCCCATTTCTTGTAACTTGCATACAAAAGGGTCTTTTGGAAACTTTGAACTTACGTTTCAAAACAAAAAGTCCATCTCTAATAGTACTTGTTGCTGGATCTGCTAACAAAAAATGAATTGAAAGCTATGTACAAGGAAAGGGAAAACATACTAGCATGACAAAACAATCTAAGTTAATATTTCTGGAGAAACAACATAGCCTGTAGCCTCATCCAAAAATCTATAATTAATATAAAAACCATGGGGGTCTTGTGACTCCAACGAGACAAAGCTAAAAGGCCAGGTGACTCAAGATGCACTGTAAGAACACATCCCTACCGAGTAACAGGAAAGGATAGGATGTAGCCCATTTATTTCTGTAAGACTGAAAATCAGTAGAAATAGGCATTGGCCCAAGCATATAGATACACATTTATTTCTCATTTTCATTTCTTGTTGATACTTACTGGTAAAAATATGTATTTTGAAGGAATCAGATCAAGTTTTTGCAGGCATATTTCATACCTTATTTACTCATTCTTTTGGAATCAGTTTGTCACATTCCTTGCAGTATGTTGCCTGTAAGCACAGTACTTAGAAGTCTGTTCATTTCACAAAGGTTTGTGAAACTGATAGCACTTGTGGGCTCTCCAGTCATGCTTCATCTTCACGTTTGGCATTTGTGTCCTCGTAACAAAAGCAGAAAATATAATCATGAATTTATATTGGGTGAAATAGGAACTTAAAAATTGATTAAAAAAATAATCACACAAAGCTGCCTGTGGCAGTTTATTACACTAGGTTTTTTTTTTTTTTTCCCCTCCATTAATTTGGCATATCATTACAAATAAATAGGTGCTCCTGTTTGGGGAACTACTTCATGTTTGCTTCTATCGTTTTCTTTAAAAGAAGTTATTTGACACATTTGATTTGGAACTAACTTTTGTCATTATTTCTCTTGAAGCTGCTTTCCAGTCCATGATGAATGGAGGCAATATTGGAAAACAGATCGTCCTAGTTTCTAAGTAACAGTCATTGCTTGGGGAAAAGTAAACGATTCTATCCATAGTAATAAGCAAGTTTTACTTACAGTAACTACCACCTTAAATATACAATTGTTCTTTATGTACTAAAAGCAGATATTTTAGGATGCTAAGGCAAAAACCATGCTAATAAACTGAACAGAATTGGAAACAGGAATGCAATAGTTTATACTAAATATGGTAATATATTTGACATGACTTGACAGCAGTCAGTTAGCACACGTACAAATAATTCATGGGTATTGGAAGTTAGACCACCTCAGGAACTATTTCCAATAAGTAATTTGTATACAGCCACCTGGTTTTAGATGTGCATACATATGTGTTGTTCCTATGCTAATTTGTCTCATTGCCCAAGAACTTGATAATTTTTCATTTACTAGTATAAGCTTAGCTTGACAGTCCAATCAATCTGGCTATCATATTAAAATTAAAATTATATGTGTTATAACTTTTTTTCCCCCAGATAAGAGCAATCAAAAATTCCATTTCTACAACTCAAGTTCTGTGATATCAAAGATACTTCTATTTTGCCATCTGAAACAAGTTTCCACTGATTGCATTTCCCATTTTTCTGTACTGTATCATTATATAATCTATTTTCAGTGTACCTTAAACCTAGTTCATTTAGAATTCCATCTGTATGCTGCCTGAGACTTCCATCAGAGGAAGGTCCAGCTATAAGGGCTAGCTTGTTTTGGCATAACAGTGCTCTTTTACCATTTTGGAAGCTTGAGAAGTCAGCCACTGTTTCCAAGTCCGACTAACATAACCTCAATCCAAGCGATACGGATGCAATTTAAACATCTTCAAAATAAAGCCATTAGAATTCCACCATTATGTACATTTAGAAACACTGGCACATTAATTTAGTGATTAGGATAACTTACGATAGCGTAACTTACAAGCTATTGGTTTTGTTTTAAATATCTGCCTTTAAGAGGAGTGTTTCCAAGCACAGTAGGGTAGGCTGAGAATGGATCCTCTACATCTTCTTGAGTCACTACCTACACTCTAAATGGAATCCAAGAACTAGGAGAGAAACTATACAGGAAGTTTAGCATTTAAGTCTTTTTGCACACTGTAGAAAGAGAACAGATTACAGAACTGCCTCGTATCATTGTGAGCAATATGAAAAACAGTCCCTTGATTTCCTAGTGCTGAAGCTGACCCTGAAAGAAAGCATACAGTGACTAATGCTTTAGGCTTTGAAGAGAAAGACACCTGCATAATAGGATTACATTCACATCCAGCTAGATTCTCAATCCAATATCAACATCACTAACTTGAGCACTAGCAACATCATGCTGGGACAGAAGCCAAATTGTTGTGGAATAAAATCAACATCATTGTAGTTGGCAAATGAAGATAAAAAGCATCAGATGGAAGAAATTCTGTGAATTCCTGCTTACTGACTGTTTACAGATGATACTCATTCCTGAAATGTGGGCATTTCAAGCTTAAAGACTTGATAATTTGTACACAGATGAGAGAGAGAGGAGGGAGCTAAGGGGAATACAGCCTTTTCAAACAGAACCAGATGTTCTATTGAGTGTTCTGGTACATCAGATCATGTGACTTAATTGTCACCTTTCCTTTTTTTCTCTCCCACGTACACACACTTTAGATTGAAACAGCATCAGCCTGGAGGCTGTTATGCAATGCACACCCTCTTCTGCAGTAAACCTTCTACAAGGCAGTAGGCTGGCCTTAATGCACTGTAACAATCTTTCTGAATAGACTTCCTCCTCCTAAAGTCCAGTTCATTCCTAAAGTTCAACTCCAAATGTAAAAGAAAAAAAACAAAACAGCCCACTTCTTCACACAAATTTAAACATCTTTTTGCTAACATTTCCCTATATTTGGCTTCCTCCAATCTAGAAATTGTATGTCCGTTTCAACAACATTTTGAGAAAAAAAGATGCCTTATGATCTTAAAACTGAAGACCCTTTTGTTTTAATTCAAGCATTCTAGTTACTTACATGCATCTATTTCAGAAGGGATTTCATCCACAACCTGTGGTCAGTTTGTATTGCAAGAACGTAAGGAAGGCAGCATAGCAAGAACCACTGCTGACAAGGTGTTAAATTGTTTTCACACGTTATGGGTGAAGGTGACTTACTTATACTTGCTTGTCCAAAGTACAAATGTTGGACTTCTGAACATTGTTTGCTAAAGAGCTATTCTAGAACGAGCTCATAAGTGAGGACCATGAGCTGACACACCTTCCAAGAAGGACAGCCTCTAGGATCTGAATTTTCACAACTGAAAATATGATTAAATTTTAAAATTCCCAGCACTATGATTTTTACAGCAATTGCTTAGTAATCCATGCACTCTGTAAGCCCATTGCAGTCTGATGATGTGAAAGGTGACCCAGAGTGAGGTCATGCTGAGGTATTAATTCTTTACTGTAATAAAGGCAGCTTGATTGCTGCAGCATTCCAGTAGATTAGGTAACTCACTTAGGTAACTTAGGGAGGAATATTCTGTAAGCATAAGTCAGATGACTACAGGAAAAAAAAAAAAAAAAAAAATACAGACAGTTAAAGTGGACTTCATCATGGTACTCCCAATATCTAGAAAACTTTTCTGCATTTGTGAACCCTGGCTTAATGTTGTCTCTTCAGAATAAATAAAAATCAAAGGAAGAAAATCTTTTAAATTAAGTGCCTATATCTGTTAATAAAAACATTACTTTTTTTTTTTTTTTTTTTTTTTTTACTTTTTTTTTTGCAACCTTGTCTTAATTTCTTATTGTAATAGTGTGTCTCTTAAGTGATCCTACATTTTGCACTGTAGGGGAGGTCTCATTTAACAGAAGGTAACAAATAGCTGCTAAGGAAAATCTAGGCCACTCTGGATGTAGCACCACCACTGACTGCAGAGGATCAGCATCTGCACGTGAAGCCTTGCCATGCAGGGGCAGTGCATGGTAGTTCAGATGATCTTAAGTAAGGGCAGACATGAATGCAGAGTAGCAAGTTTGTGACCAGAAGGTGGTACTGGAAGTTTGGCTATGCAGTCTTTATCAATAAGCACTTCTTGTTGCAACTAGTAACATTTAAACAACATTGGACAGATATCACTGAAAAAAATTTGAGCCCAGCTTACACTTGTTTATGTTTTGCCTGTTTCACGCACTCCCATTTTCATCTCTTTTCCTTACGCACTGTGAAAAGTTGCTGTTGGCTACAGATTAGTACTAGGTCATATGGTTTAGTGCAAGGATTTAGTGGAAAATATCAGATACCTGGAAAAAGAGCTTACCAGCCCCCATAGAGGTGGTTCCTGTTGCCATTCACAGTAGCAACTTCAGACAAAGTGGTGATAGAAGGCAGACACCTTTCAAGTAGCTTCATACCTTTTTAATGCATTGATAGTAAAAGCAGATGCAGGACTATTTGTGCTTTTTTGTCTTACACTTTCCTGTATTGCAGCAGGGAAGTGGGAAATGTCTATGCAGTCCATAAGCAGACTGCCAGGGATAAAAGTTCCTAAGCAGAAGGCTTATCCTGCAAGGGTAACAAGAGCTGGAATTAACTCCAGACCTAAAGAATAACTTGTGAAACACAACTGAAAACTTCAGGAAAAAGCACGAAGGAAAATGAGTCGACTGTTTAGCCACATGGACACAATTTTTCAACTAGCAAGATATGTTGGATAGTTATATTGAGTCAGGTACAGCACTCACTGTAGACGAAATGGTGGTAAGAGAGCAGCCAGCAGTACTGAATGAAGTACAAAGCAGCTGGGCAGCATTTACCTAAGAATAGGGAGGTGTTATTTTATAGAAGACTGAGGGAAAACAGTGAACAAGGGCAGTCCCTGCTCCTGTCTTTTCTTAGACTGGCTTCTCCGTAGCTCTGACAGCATCCTCAGAGACCCTCCCTAAGCTCCTATTCTGCAACGTGGAGCCTCTCTCACTGTGCCTTGCTTGCTTTCCTTGTAACCTGGGTTGGGAATTTGGCCAAGGACCAGGCTCTGATGGGGAGAAGCTTGGATACTTGCCAGCACAGTAGGACTTCCTGCTCCTGGTTCTTGAGTGACTGGAGAAAGGCAGAATGCTGTCTACCACTGCTCTCACCCCTGGAATGGTACTGCCTTTACATCCCATTACCCAAACCCTTCCCCTGCTTCTCAGCAATAGCAATCCCACTAGAAAGCTGCACAGGCAGCAGTGAACACTGCAAACCAAAACAGCCTGTCCCTGCAGCTGACTTCATTGCCCTCCAGGTAGCCATCACTTACCACCTCAGCTACCCAAGCAGATGCAGAACAGGTTTCCTCCTTGAACTCTTGGAACTGTTCTTGTTCAGTTGGTTTTTCTTTTTCCTTGCCTTTTTCGATATGCCACAGAAAGCACGAGAAAAGCACAAAGAAAAATCCTCTTTCGTTAGCCAACAATCTCATGAAGAGAAAGTTACAGATGCTTTTTATAAAACTTAAGCTTTAATAATAACAAAAAAAGTATTTGAAAGCATTATCAGAACTTTTCTTTACAAAAGAAAATCTATTTTCAGTTTCAGATAAGAATCAAGTATTTTAAAGTCATTTTCACCATGCAGACTAAAAAGGAAAACCAAAAACAACAGAAGCACCCAAACCTGCTGAGTACTTTAAAAGAAGCGTTTAAATAATGAAAGGCTGATTTCTCACAGATGTTACGGATGCCTGCTGGCAATACGCAGTGTATTCCAGCAGTCTGATTCCATGATCTGCTACTTGCTTTGCTCACTTCATGTCTTGTCCTCTTACTGAACAGCTTGGAAAGGATCCTCTTGGCTTCAGAAGATATCTAGGTTCCTATGGTTACCCCCAACAGCCACATAATATTTTAAGAACCACGTGCTAGAATTAATAAGTGCCAAAGTTGCTTTATTTATAAACTTTAAGAAAGAAACAAAATCTTTCCAGGCTTAACTCATCCCTGAACTGGAAAAACCATGCAACACTATGACATCTTTTTTAAAATAATGCTAATTGATATAAGAGGAATTCATCCTGTTAGTGAGCAGAAGAGCTGAATTTTGAAAGAGGACCCAAACAGGCAATTAATTAGGTCAACACAGATCCTGCTATCACTAGAATGTTTTACTTTAGTCCACCACGTTGATTTGCATCTTTTGGGCATCACAGAGCAACAGAGGAGAAAAGGCATATTTTTATAGGGTGGCTTCCACATTTATTGTAATAGCATCTCCATATTTGTCTGAGTTTCATTCAGTTGTTAGTTTCCTTAAGTGACTGGTGCTATTTTCCCAGAGCCAGGCTATATTTCATAGAACCTATATCTACACGTTTCATTTTAAGGGAAAATCACATACATTGTGATTTTTGTTATCTGCAGTTAAATTGGGCAACCATGTACTTATACATATAAGGACAGCTAAATTAGAACTTATCTCCCTATGTGCTTTTGAGAACTTCCATTCTGCTGAGATGAACAATTTAAAAAGATCTTCAAGCAAATATTGGTAAATAGAGTTTCCCCATGTTAAGTTGCATAGCTCAACTAGCAAAGTTAACATTTTACTGCTGAAGTTCCAGAATATTGGAAAGGAGACTAAGGAAAGAAAGAAATCCGAATTACCATGAGACAAGGTCAGCTTTGCTTTTCTATGAAGCAACAAAGAGCTGTAACAGGTGTACCTTAGAACGGGTCTTTCTGGCATGGGGTAGAATTCTCAGTTTCCACACCACACTTTTCACTGAGATCAGGACAGAAGGGTAGCCCTGCTCATCTCACACTTAGGATGTATTACATCAGTCCCACATACATATGTAATTCACACATCAACCACATGTCAACAGCATGCCATTTTTAGGGAGGTCCTCAGAGCCAGGGACGGCACATCTGAAAATAAAACACCTTTCCTTGCCACACTAAGACTTGTTTGAACAAGTTCTTAAAATAATTCCATCTATCTAAGAAACATCCAAAAGAACCAAGAGGTATAGTTGATTATTATCTAAGAGAATAGGATGGCAGATGACAGACAAGAAAGGTCCATCTCCTCTCAGAGAAAAGTTCTTCCCACAGGCTGTAAGAAGCATTTTATTGCCGTTCATACGCTCTCTGATCAGAAGTACTTGCATTCCTAGCAACATTGTAAAATGCCACATTTGTCATTACATTTCCACTATTGTTTCTCACTAGTAAATGTTAAACCCTGCCTTTGATTTCTTTTTTTTTTTTTAACAGCTTTGCAAAACACTTACATTGCTTATCACAGTGTCATTAGCTGCTAAGTATTCTCTTAACAAGGTATTTAATTTACACAAATGAGGGCTGTTAATATCTTTTTTCTGCTATAGTCAGTCACAGTGGAATGGGAATTAAGGAGTAGAAAGGCTCTCATTTTAGAGATAACAAGTCTTAGTTTTAAGTAGAATTTTCTTCTAGTTTATTGTACTCTCTTATTTCTGTAATACAGTTGCTGTCTTTTCTAAGGTGACATAAGTTATACCTCCTTTTTCTTGACAAACCATAAATAAATTACTAAAATTACATAAACTACTTAAACATTCCACTCACAACAGTCTTATGAAGCAGGCCAGTGTCCTTATTTTATAGATAAGGAAGCTGAGGCAGGAAGCTTAGCAATCACTTTAAGGTATAACAAAGAACCATTATTAGAATTAAGGACTTCATGTTTTGCCTTTTGGAGAAGAAAACTCCCAGTGGGGTTAAGAAGAAAAGCAGAATAGATTCATAATTAGTAAAGACAGCTCTTTTGGCTCTAGTTTCTTAAGTTCTTCATAAATACAACTGCTCCATCATTTTTAGACAAGGAAAAACAAAAATGAGTTTCCCAGGCCACTCGGTGGCACTGAGACCCAGAAACAGAGTCCTGACTCCTCTCCCTTAGTAAGGATACAGCTACTAAACCACAGGATTCCTTTTGGATCTTCCAACCCAAGACAATTGTCACCATTCCTTGCTTTAAAGATGAACTGCTGACTACAACTGTGAATTCCAATGGCAATCATTCCCTGCCCTTTCAGTAGTCAACTATGGGAAAATCAGCAACCATAACAGTGGAAAACAACTATTTCCTTCTAGAGAAAGAGCACATTCATTAACTAGTGCTCCCAGGATAAGATTAGGACCATGGCTCAGGTGAACATATGCACAAATACATATTTAAACACCCAGCAGCCTATAAAGGACTCCTATAGGCCTTTATGAACTGAAAAGTGTATGTAAGCATTGGACTCTTACATTGAAGGCCATACAGAACCTTTGTAATAAGTATTAGTTTATAAGGACATCTGGTCTAATCCTCTAGAAATACACGCAGATCTTGAAATAAGCAGCAGTTACACACAAATCCTGGAGCTTGTTATCCAGATCTATTCATATTTTTCCCAGCATTACAAAAATCAAGAATTTAAGAATTAAAAATATTTTCCATTCAATTACAACAAGTAAACATTTCCAGTGGTGATCCATAGAGACATTCTGCTTTGTATCATAAAAAACATACTACAGATTACACAATTTACTGCACAGTGTATTAATGTATAATTGTATAACATTATACAGTATGCTGCATACGTATAATACAACACACATATATAATACATACCGTTATACATTTACTACAGCTATGCAGCAATGGAGGTGCAGCATCAGATCTTACCACTTCATGGCTGGTCTGTACAGAATTCCAGCAATACAAAACAGTAGGTTGCATCTTCAGTTGAAGAAGTTCAACTATTGTGTTGCATTTCAGAAGCTCTGACAGTTTTTCATTTCTATTGTGTAAGTTCTGAGCTCAGATGATTGAAACGTCCAGGTTTTATAAATCAGAAATGAGGTCAGGGCCACCAACCATGTTCTCATGGGAGAGAGGACAAAAGCCAAGGTCCCATAGGTTCGCTGCAAGAAATAGCAAGAATAGACCTGCCAGGCCAGCAGGAGTGCCATTGCCAGATGAATAAGCACAACCAAGAGGCGTTGGACATGATGGATATGAGAATAGAAACTGTGACCTTTGCACCGCAGGAAGAGGCACCAGCACAGATAGGCCATTAAGGGCACATTGAAAAACAACATCTGGGAAAAAAAAGTAGAAAAAAGACAATGATCAAGCCAAATACTCTGGGCAAGACACAAAGCACGGAAAGATAAGAGCACACAAAACTGTCCCATTTCAAATACTGACTGCAATTCCCAAAGGTAGAAGCTCAGGCTGCACTTCCAAGACACTGCAGCTGAGAGAGGTTGGCTTGCCTGAGCCTCAGTCCCAGGCCAACTATTCCTGCCTGCTCTCTTGCAGTGCACAGCACTAATGTTTACCTGATTCTTTATGGATCTAGTTGAGGGAGCTAGACTTGGCAAAATACTAGTGTAACAAAAAAATGAAAGCCTTTGTCCCAGTTTAGCTCTGTGACCCAATATGGTGTAAAACAAGTGTTAGCACTGACACAAGGGAGGGACAGTGAGGCGTTCAGACTTTGATGCTGAGGAAGTACACCCTGCCTTTCAGATTAAGGAAATGCAGAGGGCAGCCAGATCAAACCAGTGAGAAAACCAGACTCAGGTCTACTTGGAGAGTGACACCTACTGATCTGAAGAATGTTCAGTGTGCAACAGCTGCCCTGAACATTTGTTTTGCTTAAGTACTGCAACTCATTTGTAAGGACAAACAAAAAAATTCAGAGAGAAGAACAAATTTGTAGAGATTGGATGTCAGGATTAGAGGCAGAGTCTGAAACAACATCAAACAGGAGAAAAGAGAAGTGTGAGGAATATATGCACAACTTCCTTCTGTCCTATCTTTTAAGTTTGAAGAAAGGTTAGAAAGCTTGCCATAGAGTCAAGCATGGTTACTAGTCGTCTTTATCCTCCCAAAACTCCTTTCTTCATAAAATTATATAAAAACCCCAACAAAATACTCTCAGAAGAGAGCAGTTTGTCAATGTTCATCTCTAAACACATACCTGTAAAATTCCAACCACGTATGTGAGACCACCCCGTAAGAAGGAACCACCAACAAACACCCCAAAGGAAAAACAGGCTCCCACTTGGCCATCTATCAGTTCGCCTACAAACCATGGTCCTGAAAGAAAATCAACATACTTCTATATTGTATCTGGTGGTGCTGTAACTCTTTCACTAATTCTTAGATCAAAATGCTTGACTGGGTACAATGATTACTGTTTGTTTGTAGTATTAAACATGTTTCATGTTTAACAAACAGCAATCTGATGAACACTCCTGATGTGAATGAATCCTAACCTTTTGCTATGGTCCATCAATGAGCTGCAGTATGCAATTAAAATATTTTTAAGTTGCTTTAATCTCAGTGAGAATTTGTGACAACATAGGTAACATTTCCCTAATGAGAGGGATGAAAAAATAGATCCTTTCAAGTGCTAACCCCACCACAGAATTGCTAAACTAGTAAAATTTAGAGACAGTTATAAACTGAGCCAAGCTGGAATTGTTGACAAGTCAAAATGCATATCTTACACCACTTACTTCCACAACAGTAGCTATTTTAGAAACATTTTAAGAGAAAAGCTAAAATCCTTAATAGCAGAGCTGACACATCTTAGTGATTTGTCATGTGAGATGCACACTCTGTGCTTGTTTTATGCTAAGGCACAGATCTTACTCAAAGAATAAGTGAAACCCAAATTAAACATGAAAATATTCATTTTGCTTTCAAAATGTAATTTGCTAAATCTATTTGAGGATGTTTTAAGTCCAGCTCTTCATCATAAACCTTTATTCTCCTTAGACTTCCAACTTTTAAAGTTCCACATTAATTTCACAATTTAATATCTTTTCCTCCATTGTCCAAGATCTCTGAAATCCAATTTTTCAACAAAATCTGATGTGTAATTTCAAAGAGTAACTTATGCCCTCCAGGTTACTTACCCAGAACAGTGTATAAATTCAGAACCAGAACTGAATAATAGAAGGCATTTATTTTACTGAAGACGTGAAGGGAAAATGAGGTCAGACCCAGGAGTCCTGGCTTTTCTAAATAGAGGCAACATTTCAGAAAAATAAATGTGATTCAGGCTGTAACGTGCATACACATCTTTCTGAAAGAAGTTTGTACATTACTCATTCAGTTAATTAAGAAATATAAAAATGTTTGGTATGTCTACAGAGCAAATGAAAGGTAATGCATTTCTAAAATGTGATAAGAATAAGAAACTAAAAATAGAGCAATGCTAATAACAGCAGAAAAAGACTACCATTCTAAACAAATGCACTTACTGTGTGCAAATAAAACTCAGTGACCATTCTATACCCAGAAAATGAAGTCAGCTAGAATGAAAAACATGGAGAAAGTTCATATTAAATGAAAATAATTTCAAACAGTAACTGTGCAGGTCATGAAGGACTAGGCTTACAGGATATTCTTTGATCAGCTTTGCTTGATGAAGTCTAATAGCAACTCATATAAAACTAATTAAAATTAAATGTTAAAGCAACAGCATTCTGACAAGCATGTCACACTAGCAAGAAAAAGCAACTACTCTTCATTTCTTCTTTTAACTGCAGCGGTTAATTCATATTCTGAGATCCTTCCAAATGAAGTTAGCTTCTAGAAATCAGGCTTGTACATGGCTGCCCTTCTCACAAAGCACTAACTCCCAGAGGCAAGCTTGAACTTTGGAAATCGAGAGCTCTAAAATTTGTTCACTGCTCTGTGAAACACTTGTTGTCTACAGGGGCCTAGCTGATCATGAAGCACTAGCTCTTTCTACTTTAACTGCTGGATTCCCTCGAATTAACTGCAAATCTTTTCTCTTTCTAAGTAATAGGTTGCTGCAGTTGCCTCACAGTGCTAGGTGATTATGGGTGTAAAGGAAGGAACATAAACTGACATGAATCGGAAAGGAGGTGGCTTCTAAAATAATCTCATTAGTAAGGTGTGGTTCAAACAATTGTGTGAAGGATAAACACCTCCAAGCTCAAAGTATTTTCAATTGCCAGATTTATTATGAACAAGATATCAAGTTACAAGAACTGATATTATTATCCTGATAAAGACACAAGCCTGTACATATTGTTTGCAAAGATCAACAAAAATTATTGTAGCAGGAAATCTGTTCCTCCACTCTGGTGACAGCAATAAAGACAGAACTGTGCACTAGCTGTAGTGAAATGAATACACCTCCACAGGACTGATGCAAAATATTCCTCTCCCTATGCATCAGATTTTCTCAGTGAAAAAATTAAGATGTAGCCTTTAGACTTCAATTAATTGATTTTTTTTTTCCCCCCCCTCAAATGAAGATACCTGATTGAGTTTTTAAGCTCTCAACTGACTTCATTTGATGTACTGGAGATTTTCTGGGCCCTCTTAAAAAGCAAGAGCTTTTGAGAACCCAATCAAAATGCACAGTGCTAAATGCAAAACAATGGAGAATAAATATTATTTACATACTGTTAACATGCAAAACAGTAAACAATAAATAAGTTTAGGCAAAATAAGATCTGCATTTAAAAAAAAGCAAAAAAAAAAACGAACATAAACATTGGTTCATACCTTTGAGTGCTGGTTTTTGGAGGTATCTGAAAACAACCAGCAAGGCAATCTGAGTCAGCACAATCAGTCCAAAGAGCGTACGAGCCTGAAAATAAACAGTTTTAAATCTATGCCAGCTCTGAAATATTAACAGCCTTTGTGTATCCCTTTTAGACACTGATAGAAATACACATTTCTGATTGAAACAGGTATGCAATGCTTTTTGGCATTATGGCACCAATGGATTAAGAAACTTATTATGTTTACATCCACTTGCATTTTACTGACTTCAGTTCAGTTGGATGTATGACAGCAGTATACTTGTTGAATCTTTCAAAAGTGGTGTTTGTAAAACACATGTATTTATAGTCCATCAATACACTTCTTATGTAAAATTTTTTTCATACTGTCCTGTATAGAATTGCAGTTCAAGACACTGAAGAATACTGGTTATTAATTAAAATTAATGTAATTGTTTTGAGCCAATATTTATACTGTTTGCAGCCATGTGGACATCAATGCGCTCTTCCAGAAATACACCTTAACTACTGTTGCATGCCTTCTTTCTATGTACTGAGTTGTAATGTCTGGATAATAACCTGAAATTTACTGAAGTCAATGGGAATTTTGCCTTCCTTGCTACAGCTCCCATCAGCAGCTGAGAGGAGACTGTTTTGTCCAGTACACACATTACAAAAAAAAATCACAGTGAAGTTTTCTCTGATTCAATGTTTCCTTTTTCTTATATCTCCAGTAGCTTGTTTTCAATTTCTTGGTTACACAAAACAAGCACATATATATATATATGTTATGTATGTATATATATCAAAACAGATAATTTTGACTAAGCCATGGAAGGCAACTTGTGCAGCAATAGTTCATGCAAACTTCATGTTGGAAGTATGCACCTGGAGAAATGAAAATTGAAATGCCTGTGAAGTTCCAATGGAATTATATCTGAAAAAAAGCAAAGTGCATTCAAGTCTACTGGGAATTAGGATCTGCATCCTGCAGTCCATGGGGAGGCCAGCACAGAATGACAGCTGTTTTCATTGAGAGCACTTACTAGAACATAGTGGTCAGTAAGAAGAATAACAGATGGCCAAAAGCCAAATCTAAGAGGATGGTTTTCTTCCATAGAGAATATATGACCCTGTGTGATAATTCTTCCAGAAGCATCCTAGATTGAAATAAAATAAGAAACCAATTATGTACTAATAAATAGTGCTAATGTAACATATTACACATAAATGACAAAAAAAAAAAATCATGTTAAAGTAGCAAGTTGATCCCTTCAGCATTTCTGAAAAGCTAACGGTTAGTTGCATGCTGCTATATCAAAACACTTCTACCTACAGAATATTATTTACTGACAATTTTACAACTCCATTAAGTTTGAGATTTTAATTTAAAATCTGAAAGTCCTGCACATGGAGGAGATACTCAGCAGTTTTATGGAAGACAGCAACTATTTACTGACTATCACCAACACTTGTCTTTTTGAAAACTCAATTCTAGAGAATAGCCTGCCTTTAAAAAAATAGAAAGTTCTGTTGTACTTAGTTCCTGGCATATTTGCTGGTTACACTGTAAGTAACAGGTATCCTGATGATCCCGTAGCGCATTCTTATTCCCAATTCTGCTGTATTTTTGACAGAATTCTTTGATATTTGTACTGATGTAATATTGATATCTTATCTCCTAGGACATGATGAACTGGCTATTTATATTAAAGAACTCAGTATATTTACTGTGACACTTGAGACCATAACATTTAGACAGCCCCAGAAACAGTGTACAGCAATCAAGTATTTGTGTTTTCTCTAGACATCTAATAGAAGTTAAGGCTTCCCTCTTCTTTCCTCAAACTATTCAGTGACCAGATGTAATAGTGATTGATAACTGGAAAGGAATTTGGATTATTTAACATTCCGTATTTGCAAAAAAATGCGGAATTCCACAAAAAACACCACCATATTGCTATACAGGTCTGTGTAACCATCTTCATATGTTTTTCAGTTTTGTGCATTTGTTTTCAGTAGTCAAAATAAAAATCAGTTATAAAACCCTAAAAAAAAAAAAAAAAAAAATCACACCCTAAAAAGAAATCAGTAACAAGCTAAGAGTTGGAACACTGACAGTACAGAAAAGTCATTGGAGGGGGGTGGGTGGGCAGGGAGGAATTATGGAGCCTTATAAGTCCTTGTCCTGGGAAGAAGAATGCCCAGCTGGGTTCTACTGGGCAGGACAAAGCTAAATTCCCTACTCTGATTCGCCACTTGAAGGGTCAGAAATAAAATATGTTCGCAAAACAGAAGCACTGTATAAGAAATTTTTTTCCCCCCAGCAATCCAATGTGAGTTAAGACTGATGTTCTGGGAAAGAGAAATCACATTCCCTGTCAGCCTGCAAGAGGTTGTAAAAAGACAAATAATGAAAGGCAGCATTCCCACCTCCAAAACTTTCCAGACCCAGTTGCTCTGCACTCTGAACACCATGCTTCTCTGCATTTTCTCTAATCAATCCCAATCATCTTTACAAGGGTAAAGTTCAAAAGTTTCTTTTGAGTAATAGGCAATTTTTTTTCCTGAACAATGACTTGCTTTTCTGTCCTTTTTAAATATTTATCATGAAAAATAAGAAACCTTACACTTAACCAGATGCTTTATTGATCTTCTAGTGCTCAGTAGTCTATGCTTTCCTATTTAGCAAACGTAACTCAGACAAACATCAAAAGTCAGTTGTCATGTATTTCCCCTCTAGTTACGTGATGCAGAAGGCTGATGGCACACACGACTACATAAAGATTCAGCACAAAGAATGCCAAAAGGTGTCTTACCTGGACAGTCACATCTATTTGATGGATCCCTTCACTATAGTTCTGTGGGCTCCACTTCAGCACATAAAGAGGGCCAGATGTCTGATGAGCATTCCCTAGGTAAACTCCATCTATATAGACTTTGACAGAAGTAATGGCAGCAGGGGAGAAGGCCAGAATTCTAAGGATTGAATCAACAACAAAATAAACAGATCTAATTAGAGGAGTTGCAGATTTGTCATCATCTCCTTTAAGAGACTTCCCTTTGTCACGTAAGTCTGAAGAATTCAAAAGAATTAATTAGGAACAAAAATGATAAAATATCTGTAGGCAAATGATAATACAGAGCTCTCTTACAACTAACAAAGGAAATCCCAAGTGGTATTGTGCAAAATAATAGAACAGGAAATTGGGCTGCGGAGCTGATTAAAAAAAAAAGTTTAATATGATCATTAAAATGTTTAGATAAGATTCTAAACAGGAAACTGGAAAGTAGCTTCCTACACTGAGAAGTACAACAAGCTTCTTTTGATTGCAACTCTGCATATTTAATAGACTTGTATTTATTGATCTAATAGCATATCTAAGATGACTGAAAGTGCATAAAACTTTGAAACAAAGTAAAAACAGAAAAGGCAGAAGTGAAAAGATGGAGGAATTTAAAACATAAAAAAATCAGCTGAAGCACATATCCAATGTGTAATATTAAACATTTAATATTTGTAATACAGCAGGGCTGTAAAACTGAGAACAGAAGAAAAGGCTAAGATGTTTAAAATAAACAGAAAATAGACAAAATCCTGAAGTCAGTGAAGATGATGTGAACGTGCAGGATTAACACAGCATTAAGTGTTAAACTCTACCAGCTTTGGTCACACAAAAAAAGATGGACTTGGCTTTGGTAGAAATAACTGCATATGCAAAACAAGTAAGAACTAGTATATAGGATAGAATAGTGCTGTAAACTCTGCTTAAATTACACAAAGTGAGCACTCGGCAACAATCTCTCAGAACAGAGACTTTTTTTTAAGGCACATGTTACATAAATACACATATATACCATGAAATACCTCACCTATTAAAACATTGTCAAACACTCAAAATCAAGAGATTATTATAGGGTACCTGATATGAGTGGAGTAAAGAATTTTCACTAGTGGTTCATGAAAAGAACTGCTGTAAAGGGAGGATTTGGGATTGGTGATGAGAACTGCTGGCCATTCTTCAAAAGTGAGATCCACAAAACTAAAGAGGTCATGATCAAATGCAAGGATCCGGTACCTAAGATGAAAGAAAGATAACTTTGTTGACACAACTATTGCATGTCCAGGTGACACACATGCTTCCCAAGTTCCTACACAGAACTTGTTGGACATAGTTTCTGCTTCTTCTCTTTTGTACACAATCATATGTTAACTGACTGCTGTATTAACTGTACAGCTGCTTTTTGACATGCTGGTAAGGTAACAGCACAGGTAGGTGTTTTATTTCTAGAATTCCTACAGCTGGCCCAGAGCATGGATCTTAAAGTACTGATGCTGAATTTCATTACAATGTTTTCTTACTTAGAATATTAAACAGACATTACATAGACATTCAGATGCCATCTTTTTAGTTTTCAAATATCAAGAATGAATCAAAAGATTCATAGACATTTTTCAAAAAACACTGATAGTAATAACCAGACAGATCTAATGCTTCTCTCAAATTCTTTAAATAGCATAAAAGGTAGAACTACTTAGGATCCATATAATAATTTTCTCACACAGTGTTTACTTACTTCCTGTTATCCTTCCAGTCTCCTAATTCCAGTTCCAGAGTGCCACCACGGTGTTGGCTATACAAGGCTGGCATCAGTCCACCCATTGTATGGAGATGTCCACATAAATAAGCTGTGGCAGAACTAATAAAGAAAACATAACATTTATGATTGTTTGGATAGGAGGGAAACGCCATTGCAGAAAACCTGTGAAGTGACAGACGAGTATGTGAAGACAGACTAGAAGTGTACTTCAGATCAAAGACACACATGGAAAAAAGACAAATAGGCCTTACCTCATTAATGCTCGTATCCCTGGGGCAGGGGATATGATTGTTGAGGTGGGATAATGGCCGAACCAGACAGTATGATTGCTGCGGAGGCTTTCTGTGGCCATCACAGAGAGCTCTTGCATTTGATTCTGAAATGGACAGGTGTTTGGGGAAAAACAAACAAGCAAACCATTAAACAAACCAACCAATAAAACAACTATTTAACTATTTACCATTTCAGTTCTTTGGAAATAATAACAAATGAAATGCAGAAAGGAAGTAATGAAGAATGCAATTAATCTCTTGTCTACAGAGAACGTTCACAGTTGCTTTAGAATAAACAGGCTGCACTACTGAACACATCATAAAACTCCACTGTTGGAAAAAAAACATGAATTCAAGATACTTAAAGTCCTTACAACTTAACAGAGGAAGAGTGTACTGTAAGGATAGATGTAGTTAAGTTACATTTGTCCTTTCTACTGCTTGTTTATACAGTTAAAGAAACATTTCTGTTGATTTACCAATGTATTTACTCTGCAATTGTACTCTTATTATTTCCTGACTTGCTTGACAGCCTCTTACAGCCATGTCAGATCTCAGAACAGCACACCATGTGATTCAGTCATTTCACTGGAAGAACTGTAACACTGACTCTTGGAACTACTACTCTGTCACTGCTGTTAACTTTAAGCATAATTATCACTTTAGACAGCAAGTTGAACTTCTCTATCACTTCTTTGACTGTCTTTTTGACATCAACCACTTACAGTTTGGAGAGACTCAACACCAGCATAAGACTTAACTCAGGAGGCAGGGAAAAAAAAAAAAAAAAAGAGTACAAATCCACTCTTCCACCACTTCACGAAGCCTCTTTTAGACTAAAAGAAGAATCAGGATATTGTTTTCCTTCCTACCTAAAAATGAATGCTGTAATGCATGGACACAGGAAACAGAAATAGATCCTGTATTAAAAACAAATGGATTCAGTATACCTTTGAGTTAGCGTAACTAATTTAAGTGAAATTAAGATTTCATTTGTTTTATGTAGAAATTTTCTTAGAGACTAAACTCATAAGATAGCTATTAGAAACCCAAGCTATGCACTGATACAACTGCAATTTATTCTTTAAATTCTGGGCAGGGAATTGATTTCTAACAGTCACAAGTACCTGGTGACCCACGGCTACCTTTTTTCTTTACCTTAAGATTTATGCAAAAATCTGCAAGTGAGGCACTTCATACTCCTGGTGCTGGGTAATTACCAAGAAAGTTCTCTCCTTACTGCAGCCCAGACAGGAGCTGCATTACTTTACTCCTTAAGAATTTGTATGCAAAGCTACCCATGGATTACAGGAAACAATGAGAAGGGTACTATACCTAGCACTCCTACATCATCTTTCATCTAAGCAGCATCAAGTGATTTAAAAAACATTTAATGAAATGTTGGGTCTCCTTTGGATAAGATTAGAAGAACATGTTACTTGTCTTTGAGGCTGTTACCAAAGACAGAATACGACACATTTGCCAAAATATAGTAACTGTATGCAATAAGTCAGAAGAGTTATCTCAAAAACAGCAAACATACAAATTACACACACATGAACTTAGAAATGTAGAGACTCTTTTTGATGAGCATAAATCTTCCAGGTGATTCTTGATTATAAAAAAAAAAAAGGAAAGACACCCCCAGATTAATACACCTTAAAATAGACAGCAAAATGAAACGCTAGCACTTCTAAAATACCTTATTTAAAATCCCAAAGAAATTATAGGGTCTCTTTGGGCCTGGGCTCAGTGTGGCATCCACGCAGATGAATGAATAGCTCCCAAATGAGGTGGTGTGGACATAATGGAAAGAGCCATCTTTCTGCCAGGCAGAGTACTTCCTGTCATAATAAAATCAAAACACTGTTAATAGGAAAGCCTGCAGCAATGACAAAAATGACACATGTAGGATAAATGCAAAAGTTTGTGCATTAGATCTAGCTCCATATTGTTACTGCAGTAAAATCTTTTGGAAAAAAAAAAACAACAAAAAACAATGGCATTGCAAAACCTGTACTTAACAGAATATATCCTATACTTTCAGTGCCTTAAAGGCTCTCTCAAAATCTTTGTATTTTGAAATTAATGTTATCTTTATGAACATCATGAACTTTTAAACCTGGAAGATCAGTACCACAATCCTTAGATTTCTGCCTCTAGTCTCACCTAAACTATGTGCAACTGTTGAATTATCCCCTGCTTACACCGTGGATGTAAAATAAGAACTCATGCATTTGTCTCATGCATTTGTATAAAAATAGTATATTTCAATACAACTGCTGCCTTCTTAACATTAATACCTATTTGACATCAAGTCTTACTCTGTTATCTGTTTGCTTGGCCTATATTTTTGTACCTGCAGCCTGCAATGCCTCAGAGGTGCGCAGCAAAGAATTATTTGACCAGATATCATGCAAAGGATTCACTGTGTCTCAGACAAAAAAAAAAAAAGAAAAAAAAAAGGATGCTGTCCTTTAGAGTGTTTACTGATGGTGGCAAATGAAAGAAAACTTCCCCAAGACTCTGTTTACCCTGCCATCACCTTTCTATATCCTTTGAGTGTGGCACATTTTATGAAAATGTTCTTTACTTTTTATTAATCCTTTTGAATCCCTTTTGTGAGGCCTGTTTCTTCAGCAGGTGATCCATACACCTTCCCCAACAACTGTCTTGTCCAGGCCAAATTTCAGCACCAAGAATTCAGGGATGTTCCAACAAATTTACTAGTGCTACATCTTCTCACACAATTCACCAGGATTTCTGATAGCAACCATAAATTAAATAGTGTGGAAGACAGATACTACACTGCTGTAAAAAAGAAAGATACAGGGACATGCACTGAACTGGGCCATGCGAAAGCCTCATTAGTGCCATCCCTACAGCCCCGCACTGTAAATCCACATTTGAATTCCACATTCTCCTGCAAATGAAGCTGTTGTTGGATACCATCTCTGAATTCATGGGAAAACATTATCTGCTCTTGCCTGGATGCAGGAACTGAAGCAGATTGGTGAGCTATCAAATTTTCTGTTCTTACTGCGAGAAGAGCTTGAATTTAAGTAGAAATTAGATTTCTAAGTCCTCCCCGAGTTCTAAGAGTCAGAGCTGAGAACATCACTGAAGTTATGAGACAATATTTTGTGTTCAAATGTGAAGGGCAGGGGAAAAAAAGAGGGACTGAACATCAGTAACAGCTGTAGCTACCTTTACAATGTACAAACCAAGGAGTCAATGGAAAAGGTGAAAGCTTCCTGACCAATCTTTCCATTTAGAACTCCAGTGTGTTCCTTAAGACTCATCCACCCAGCATCTTTTTCTTCCCCCCCCTCCCATCTCTATTTCTACTTTTATTCTTTAAAAAAGAAAAATCACTCAAGTGTGAAGAAATAGTTCTGATAAAATTTAGACCCATATGACAAGAAAATGAGCATGCAGAAAGAACAAGTGTTGTGTTGCTTTTTCTCCCCCTCCCCCCCCCCCCCCCCCATCTATTTCAAATAGAAAAGATTCTTCAAAAATACTTGTTTCACAGAAACAAGCCACAAAATTGCTAAGGAAATACAATGCACAGTATGTTTCCCAGACGCAGCAGATTTACAATGTGTGCAATTACAAAACATATGGAGCTAAGAGATGAGAAGTCTAAGCAAGTAATTCTCTGTACTCCAAGTCCATTCTACACAACTAACCAGGAATAGGAATGGCAAATGTGATCCTGGGCTATAGAACAGTCAGGGAGAAAGCATAACTGATAACTGAAAACAGAATATTGCTCAACAATTCCACTATTGAATAAAATGGTGTCTGTGTAGAAAATAGAAATACCTGTAGTAATTCTGAATGCTATCCAGGTGTGGGATGTTGAATGAATCTATAAGAGAGAGGAAAAAAAGTGAATACATTTTCACATTAAATTGATTATTTGTCTGTATTTTAACATCAAGAATTAAAAAATAAAATGGTCTCAGCAAGCAGTGGCAAGCTGTATTTAAAAAAAATAACAAATACACAATTGATAAGCAGATTGTCCAATTGTACATAGAAATCATCATATACTTCATGCAGTTGACCCAGTAGTATGAAAACTTCTCATTCAAGTTTCAATTCAAAGGCAAAATTTTTGTAGACATGCAAGTTGTAATTTAGAGGCTAAAAGCTAACCACACAGTTTCAGTTTCAGCACAAAGCTTTACAGCTTTTCAGATTGAGTGTGTTATATAAAGGTCTAACTAACCTAGGGAAAACAAAGTAGCAATAGCATCAGAGACTAGCATAAATAAAACAAACAACCTGGGAACATTTGTACTGCATTGCACTACCACAGTCCTACTACAAACTGAATGTTTGTACTGGAGCCCACACCTCTCCATTATGGCTGCTAGCAGAAGTCTTCCAGGAAAAATGGGAGTGTTATGGGCCTAACACAGGATGTACTTCTCACTCCACCTAAGTACTAAGCCTTCTAGCTATGCCCTTCCAGTAGGCTATACAAGCCAGCTGTTATAAGGTTATTGATGAACATGTGCTACTTTTAGAATATAAACCAGTTAGAAGATACCTATGAAAAGCAAATTTAAACCATTTCTTCAGTACAGTAAGGTTACAGCTTGCTTTTCTATTAAAAGATGGGGTATATAAAACAACCATCCGGAAATTAACATCTGAAGATACATTCCACCACTTGACTTGCAAAGCAGTAAATGAAGACTCTTACTTCCTTGTTACTAAAATTCCAGTAAGTGCCTGTAAACAAGACATGCCCTTGGTGGAACAGGTGCTTGGATGGCAAGCCTTTCTACAGGCTTATAACCACCATTAATATGCTTGTAACTACTAACACTTCATATTTTAACTTACTTAAATCATCTCTGTCATCACAGAGAAAACCTTCTTACCATGGTTTCCTTTGATGTCTATCCACTTAGTTTTTTCCCTGACTCTTGATCGCTTCAGGACCGATTGGTAAGTTTTCCACTCTTCTTCTACCTGCTCAGATCCCAATTTATCTCTTGTCTTTGCATCTGTCAAATCACCTGCAAATGTACAAAGGTGAGATCTAACTAGATCCATACAGTTACAAATACTTCATACAAACACAAAATAGGCAAGCATGCAATCCAAGCTTCCTAGTGGAAGTGGCAGCAGGCCACCTGGGTATAATGTAGATGTTCCCAACTTCTGGTCTAAGAGGTTACTATAAGGGTAAATGCCTTCTACTGCAGATGCAGAAAGTTAATCAAACACCAAATGAGTCACTGTGGCACTTTTACTAATGCCAGGCTAAGTTAAGTGCTCTGCATTCTTTATCCTTGATAATTCCAGTCACAGAGACTTCATTTGACTTTACACCTTCAGTATTTCCTTAAGCTCTAACTGAAGTTCAAATTATTCTCATTTTCATTTGTATGCTAAGACTTTCCTGCAGTGTTAGTAAAAAGATGAATGCTAAGTATTGCTGAGCTGAACTTAAAAAGCAAATAGCAGATAAGCAACTGTCAGAAATGGAGACAGAAATGGAGAATTAGCACGAAACCACATCTACAGTAAGGGTTCAAAATCCTTTCAATTTGCTTGCTAAAACTTACTCCATTCCAACAGTAGAATTAAGATATCAAATTGAATGGCAAGACTTATTTTACCTGTCCTGGCATATAATAAGTTCAAACAGAAACCAGCAACAAAAAAAAAACTTACATTAGATGACAGCAGAATTTCATACAAATAAACAGGGACTGTTCTAGTGCAGAATAATTGAGGGAGGAATTAACTCCTACTTTCTTTCTGAGACTCTGCTCTCTCCTGCAGCTTCACACACAAAGAATGAAACAACCTCTACAAGAAAAGGTGACTACCAATCACAACTAATGCATAGTGATAAATAAGGGAAAAAAATAATAGCTACATTACAGCATTATGTCTTACTTACACATAATATGCTGAATTCCCATCAAATTCAAGATATTAAGCAAAAAATAATAATTAAGTTCAGAAGTTGGCCTCTTCTACTTCTAGCAATCTATTTTCACCTGCAATTCTACTTCCACAGCTCAATAAGCCTTTAAGTTTTAAGGCCCTCTTCTGAAATTCTAGAGTTTTGCTTATTTGCTCTTTATTTGACAGCACATTCAACAGGAAATCCATACTTCTGAATTGCTTACCTGTTGCGAGAACAAATGCTGGTTGAATTACATTGATTGTTTCAGAGCAGAATTTTTCCAAGTCAGAAGCTCGTGTGGGATCCTGAAATCTGCTTATATGGATATCTGACACCTGCAAAAGAGAACAATGAAATGCTGTCCCAAACAAGTTGTTCTGCAAAGCCAAATGTGCTAGAGTGCAGCACAAGGGCAGTCACATTGATTCATACCTGTACCAAGGATGCAAGTAAGTACAGAAACAGATGACTAGGAAAAAACAAGAGCAGAACAAACATACCACAGTGTTACCCCTGTAGCCCCTAAAATCACATATACATCAAGTCTCCTTAATTAAGGGCATACAACAGTATGGGGAAATACACAGCTATCTACAGTAAGTTTTGATAGCTGTAAGCAGCTGCTTGACTTCCAGATTCTGCAAGTTTCTGCTGCAATACAGTGATCCTTCTGCAAGAGAGACTTAAACAGTTCTGCAAAGCAAGAATAGGTTAAAATCAGCTTAGGACATGAAGCACACTAAGAAGCCATTTCATACCTGATACAAGATCTCCAATAGCTGGGCAGAAGGATTTCTAATATTCTCCCTATTTACTTTAATGGGAATCTGATGAGTCCATTTACATCCCATTCTACGTACCTTCGTGAATGTAAAGGTTACCAAGAAATGAGGAAACTGCTTGTACACAGCCATGAAATAATACATTGTTTATCTCTGAACTAATCAGTCAAAACCTTCACAACAATAAAGGCATATTGAGCCTTAGAGGGGGATTGGGAAGGAAGGGAATTCAGAACAAGAAGAATATGTGGATAGTTATTTATTAAACATAGTGGCTTTCCAGATCTGTCCAACCACATCTTGAGTGAATGCTTTCAAATCATCCCACCTCAGCCAAATCAATACTTTACCCTCCTCAACTTAGGTAAAGAATATTTCACACACAGAGATTAGTGAGCATGTGCTCATAGCTATCTGAGCATACAGGCTGATGGTTGGACTAGATGACCTTGGAAGCCTTTTCCAACTTCTATGATTCTATGCTATCTTTAACTGAAAAAAAAACATGAACTTCCACGTTTTACTGAATAAGTGTGTCTCTTTTTGCTCTTTAAGAAACGCAGGCAAACACCTCAGAAATAAAATGCCTTACCTTCTAGTTTGTCATTTTAACGTACTTGCAAACAGTTTCTCTTAGTTTAGTCTAGGAAAACTTCAAGTTCACAGAGACATTCATAAAGCTATTCATAAAGCTGTAAGTGAACTGAAGAGCATAGTAAAACTACAAAAAGAAAAAACATACCAAAAGAAGGCAATGACAACAGTGCCTTTAAATGGGACACAGGCACTACAGAGCAACACAAGTTAATAGAAAAGGAAAATTAGCTCACCACCTCCAACAACCATGAGCTTAAAAGACATGCAATCTCAAAAAGAAGACAAGCTTTCTTGGCTGCTAACCCTTAAATGAGGCTGAGGAGGGGTGGATCCATACTCCACCCCTTCCAATCACTCAGGTGCACTGCTCACACCTGAGCTCCCTGCATTAGCCACACCTTCTCACCTGGTGCTTAGCCACTGGTTCAGGCTGTGCCTTGCCAATTCCACTGCACTACCTCAATGCATCAAACCTACTTTAATCACTGATAATGCTACAGCATCTTATATCTTCTCCTAAGTCTGTAGATTTGCAACTTACTTATCTCAGCATTCTAACGGAGAATATGCAAACTTCTATCAATGCTGTCTCCAGATTCTTGAGCAAAAGGTCTTATAAAAAACCTTTCTCCTGTTCTACAAATAACAACAGAAAATGTAGATCTCAAATATGATAAGCAGACAGTTGTCAAGAGGCCTGATTTTCTAGAAGGATCTTCCCATTCCTTTTCCCTACAATACTAGCTTAAGATTTAAAAAAGGCTCTTCTTTTAAGTTCCAAGAGCTGCAGCATCCCAACACTTCTGCAGAACTGAAACTAACTTTGTTATTATTAAAAACCACAAAGTATGAAGGTGATGGGAGTTACAAAGAAGTGGAAATGAGCAGGCAAGGGGAAATGTTTGTAATGCTCTTAGCAAATCGGGAAATCATTTTCACAAAAGGAAATACAAGTCCACCTGCCACATTACTTTTCTGCCTCCACCTGATGGATCTAGAAAGCAAGCCTTCCCACCGAGACACAGGAAGAGGCTTTTATGAAAATGGGTTGGAAGAGCCTTAGGAGTGAGGAGAAATCACTATCCACATCCCTAACCTAGAGAAGTGGTTGTTTAAGAAAGGTGGGCATTAAGAAGGGAGTATTACAAGGCTTATAGAAACAGGATATACAAGCTGAAAGAAACAGGAAAAAAAATCCAAACAGTAATCTTGTCAAACCATACAATCATAGAACAGCCTGGGTTGAAAAGCACCTCAAAGATTATCTAGTTTCAGCCCCCCTGCCATGGGCAGGGTTGCCAGCCACCAGACCAGGCTGCCCAGAGCCACATCCAGCCTGGCTTTGAATACATCCAGTAACAGGGCATCCACAACCTTCTTGGGAAAACATTGAATTTGAAAGCCCACTGGGTACTAAGTTTATAAGTTTTACTATAAGAAAGTTGAAAAAACCCTTAATAGATGACTGTAGTAGAGAGATCATAATTTAGTTTGGTTTCACAGGAGATGGTCCTGTGGGTAAGAGGAAAAACATTGCAGAAGCTGCTGAGGGAGGAGCAGAACCTCCCAAGCTTGATCCAGTGACCCAGGTTAAACATGGGGAGTCACCAGGGAGCTTGCAGCCCGTTTCCCATAACATCATCTGGCACAACGCTGGATTTAGCACTTGATTCATTTCCCAGTTAGGTCAATGATAAAGTTGCCGTTAAAGGGCACATCTGAAAGAGAACATAACCACACGAAAGTAAAGCCAAGCCTCAAATTAGCTGTGCCGTGACCTATCCTTGGGAGAACTCCACTGGAAGTAACACAACCAAAGAGGAGTATGGAGCTGTGCGTGCTGCTCGCCAGCATAGCTTTGGAGCTACATACTGTTGTGGATGGCTCTGAGATTAAAACCTCCAGATAAGGATGTTACCTACGTTAATTCAAACAAAATATCGCATTTTGAAAACTGTTCTGCAGTGACAATGTATTAAGTCACAGAAGGAAAAAAAACACTGGAAAAACTGGCTTAGAAAATACACAGCAATCGGAGAGAACAATAGGACTCATAGCATGTTGGACCGCACGCTAAGAGCATTGCCTGCAGCTAACATAGAAAGTGTTTCGGAACAAGAGCGGAATAGCAGGAGCCCATTTGTTAACAAGAACGCTGCAGCCACCCGGCACGTAGGCGAACAGCGCGCGGGGAGCGAGCAGGGAGCGCTGCGGCGTCAGGAGCCGGCCGGGCCGGCACACGGCCAGCACCGCTCAGAGGTGCTCCGGGTTCAGCCTGGAGACAAGGCCGCGGGCACGAAAGCCGAGCTGTACCGCTCTCGTGCCGGCCTAGTACTTCCGACGCTAAAAAACATCGGGGGGATTTTTTCTGTCACCTAAGTTTCCTCATCTTTGGAGGAGGAAAGGGGCGGCCGAGCCCGGTATCACACAGGATGGGGTACTGATACAACACAGATTAATGCAATAATTAGGGGAGCTTTAACTACCCCTCCCCTCTCGCACTTCGTCTCCTAGGCACGGCGGCCCGACACCTGCCGCTCCTCACGGACAGCACTGGGGAGCGCTTACAGAGAAAACGCGCAGAGCCTCCCTCGGCCCCAGCGCCAGACCCCGTACGACCCCCGCCACCGCGGCGGACCCCCTCAGCGGGGCCCCGCTCACCTGCACCGCCCACAGCAGGTTGGCGGCTTCCGCCCCGGGGGCAGGCCTGGGGGCCCGCCGGCGGCGCAGACCCGCCGGCGCCGAAGAAGCTGCCGGCGAGTACCAGTTCAGCAGCAGCGCCGCGGCGGCCGCCAGCAGCAGGCCCGCGGCCAGCTTCAGCATCTTACGCCTCGCCGCCAGCCCGCACCCGCCCCAGGCGGCCCCCGCCGCCCTCCGCCGGCTTCGGCACTTCCGCCCGGCGGCCCGCCCCCTCGGGCCGCGCCTCTGCGGGGGGCTGGAAGAACGAAGCCGAGGGCTGGGTGCCTTGTGCCGCGCGGCACGCGGGAATCGGGTTCTCTGTCCGCGTGGGTCAGGAGCCGCGATCGCTCGTGTTGATGCTTAAGGCACGAGGAGAGCCCATCAAAATTCACGGCGTCTGCGGCCCGGGCTGGCCGCTGTACGCCAGCCCCACTGTCAGCGCTCAGCCAAAAGGGGCGACTACAAACCTGCGGTGCGTTCAGATGAAGATTTGCACTGACGAACAGCTGTGAGAGCACCCCCAGCCAGATAGGCCGAGGAAAACTTACTGACTACAGCTGGGAACGCACCTGCAAGTTTTCTCTGCAGGTCAGGTAAAGGCGGCGCGTGAGCCCCTCACAGCGCTCCTCGGCCAGGCCGAGGCAGCAGCAACATCACCTCGCCCCAGGCTGCCACCTGCCTCCACAGAGCGAGACGCCCGCACCGCCTCCCTAAGTCCGGACACACAGACACAAACGCGCCTCCGCCTACAGGGGCTGAGCTCCGCCGCGCATTCGCAGGGAGAGGGCGGCGCCTGCGCGCTGCAGCCGTGCCGCCGTTGGGGTGGGCCGTGGAGGTGGCGCAGCGCGGCGGCCCGGTGGCCGTGGGAGCTTCTTCCGGGCGGTGGTGGTGGCGGCCGCCTCTTTTTCGCTCTCAAAATGGCGGACGGAGGCAACAGAGGGTCCGGAGCGGCGGCGACGAGAGCGGCGGGGAGCCGGGTCTCCGCGCAGCCTCAGGAGCGGGCTATGGTGAGGCTGCTGCGTGACGCGACGGCGCGGTTCTCTCTGGTCCTGCTCGACGGCAGCCCGTGCCGTGCCCGCGCTGCAACTCCGCCGCTCGGCTGAACGTCCCTGGCGTCACCCGAGGCACCGACGTGCAGCGTTAGGCCGGGCCGCAGTACGCCTTTGTGTGCCTGTCAGTCTCCGCGGCGCCTGCTGAGGCGGCGTCAAGCAGCGGCGCTGGAGGCCGGGCAGGGAGCGGGAGGCACGGCCTCGGCGGGCCGCGGCCTCGGCGGCAGGGAGCCGGCCCTGTCCCGCTCCGGCCCCGCGGGGAAGGCGGGCTCGCCTGGGGCAGCCCCGGCGAAGGGGTTTGTCGGCTGCCGCCTGCGGCGGCGCCTCATCCGTGGCGTCCCCGCCCAAGTCCCTGTGTCGTAACTGAGTCTGTAGGTAATGATCCGAGGTCAGTCTTCTGGGAAGCCTTGGGCTTTCCCACATCCTTCAGTCGTTTAATGCGTGTGTGTATCTTGCTGTGACTTTGTTCCTTAATTAAAGGTAACTATTTTACTGTGAAAAAAATGATGGAGTGGTCATTGTTGTGCTGTGTGTGAATAAGGCAACAAGAAGTGGAGGTTGGGGTTGGCATCTGTGTTTCTTACCTGAACAGAACTATCCTCTTCTTGAATTAAATTCGATAGCAGGTTTAATATTCATTGTGAGCACTTGTTAGGGCTGATTTGTCCAGAGGCAGCAGGTACAGGGCCTTGTAGGCTTCCTTCATAACCTTGCAGTGTCTGTAACCATGCTGTATGCTCTTCTGCTAAAGTAGATTAAAGCCCACTGCTTGTCTGTTAGCTAAAAGTGTGTCTGAATGCCTTTTGGAAGTCCTCTATTTCATGTTAGTTTTTCCTGCTCTAATAAGAGCAACCTGGGTATGTGATGTGATGTTGAACTTCTGGCTATGAATATTTAGAAGTAGGGCAGCGTGGTGCTACCCTCTGTGAGTAAAAACAGGAAGCAGGTACTCAGTTCGTGCAGGCAGCGGCACTAAGCCAGTGACCGCTGTCTGTTATACTTTTGCTCAAAACAGTGAGGATCAAATCAGAGGGGTGTGTAGTCTAATGCCAGAACCATTTCTCAGGACAACCATATTTTTTCTGGCTGTAACAGACGTATGTGTGAATTTCTTTTTTCTATATTAGAAGCAACTTGATTTTAAACTAATAAAAATGTAATTCGGTTGAGTTGCAATGTCAAAAACAAACAAACAAACAAAAAAACAAAAAAAAAAAACAAAAACCAAACAACCAGCAACCAGAGTTAAGAGACTTGGTGAGTTTGAATGCAGCATACAGTCAGAGGAGTACTAAAGGCAGCTGTTACAATCAGTTAGCAAAGTAATAGTATCCTCTATTCATTACCTGGGGATGCTGGAGGCTGACTTAGCTCCAGCAATAGGGGCTATGTAATGATAATACTCTAAACAACACATGGAATGATGCTGAGGAGCATCATTCCATTCAGTTGTCTTAGGTTTTTATGTGGTTTCAGCCAGAATTACCATGATTACAAGTTTCTAGAGAGTCTGTTGTCATGGCAGGTGGCCACCTAGGTTGCATTGTCTGGCACGTGTACAAGCAAACTGCAGGAATTTTTAGAGTTGAATGTGGGGTGAAAGCATTGTCCTTAAGGGTGATTGAAAGAGATGAGCTTGAACTTAGACTGAGCCTGACAGAGTTGACAGAGTTCACGGAATCACAAAATGGCCCAGCTTGGAAGGGACCTCAAGGATCATGAATCTCCAACCCCCCTGCCCCAGGTAGGGCCAAGTTTATTATGTTAGACTGCAAGTGATATTGGACACAGCTGCAGTCTGAAAGCAATACATCCAGTATGCTGATGTATTAAATATGGTACTGGTTAGGTGGAATTAACTTATCCTGTCTGAGTTGTGTCCTTCTAGTGACAAACTAGTCTGTGCCCTTTTGCTGTGGTGGCTTGTGGAGTGTGGAACAAACAGCTGAATGGAGTGGATTTAAGCCAGGCTAAACTTGTTAAGTCTGTGTCAGGGTCAGCCCAGTCAGACTCACTGCTGCTCTTGTTTTTCATCTCTGACTTGAAGGGAGTGTGTTGCTTGCAGTGCTTGGTCGTGTTTGGCTGTGTGACACTTGGGCTGGTAAACCTTTGCAGGGTGTTGAGTGTTTGGTGCTGAATTACTGAATGACTGCAGGAGCCAGGCTCATTCCAGCTTGGATGGGGATGACTCAGGTAACCAGCACTTCTGCATCCAGCCCAGCTCTGTGGTCTTATCTGTGCTCTGAATTCCAACTCTTCAGGTTGGATGACTGTAGTTGGGAATACCTGTGCTTCCTTTTCACTGCAGTATTTAAAGATCCCATCTGCGCTTTTTCTTTCTTCTCTGTAGTGTCTGTATTGCTTCCTGTCCTTGAAAAAGTTACAGCTGCTCTTGTCAAGTTGACACTGACTTAGTAATAAACCCTGTCATCCAGACTTCTGTTTCCTCTGTTTTCTTTCCCTAGCAGCACCTCCAGTTTGCTTGGCTGCCTATTGGGCTGGACTTGGCTCATCTGGTAGTTGGCTAACAAGCACTGCTGGTGGCCAAATAAAAGCCTGCTTAGCAGGCTGAGTCCAGCCCATTGGTTGTTTGTCCATCTGTATTCCTAACAAGTTCCAGTTTGAATCCTACTTGCTTTGGTGGCTGCTATCTGGAATATACCAGCAGGGTTTAGATATTAAAATACTTCAGAGATTTTTATTCCTGCTAAATCTTCAGTTTTTGATGGAAGCGTACCTTCTCGACAGTACTTGTGAACAGATCTTTTTTCAGAATTCAAATCTTTTGTCATCTGTCAATACCTACATATATAAGTATAGTTTTGAATAGAATAGTGTGTAAAGGAAGAGAAAAGCTTTAATGGTAGGATCAATTTATGTAAGCTGAATTAGTTTAAATTGTCAGTGTTAGATGAAGTAGCTTATCCGTATACTGTGTATAGTCCAAGCTGGATGCATGTTAGCATGTCCATGGAATATGAAGTTGCAACAAGTAACTGGAGCGTTGCCAAGGTCTTGCTTGTGTCCTTATATTTAGCATTTTATTGAAGTGCTTTCATTTTGTTGTGGCATTGAGCAATGCTATAGCTTTCTCTTCTTTGTTTTCTTTTATGTTTACTGATGTTTCTAGGTCATTTTTGTGGCTTTTGTTAGTGCAGCAGTAAACTATGATTGTGAAGGTATGTCAGCTTCACTCTAGTTGCGGTTGCTGAAATACTATTACAGTGTTGTGAGGAGTATGTAGCTGTGAGTGGATATTACCCTTTGAGGGCAGCTGCTTAAGTGGCTTCTGGATCCCAAAGCTCTGGAGGAGCTAGGGATGAGCAGGTTGGTTTTGGAAAGTGCAAAGTCATTAGTACTGAACAGTGAGGGATTAGTGTGATTTCTATGGCACGGTTATTCTCTGCAGAGTTATGTATATAGTGGATTAGAAAATTCACGTTATTGTGTGGATACATGAGTTTGAGTACATGTGAATGAATACGAAAACTTAGTATAGACAGATGCGATCTCCCTCCCGGCAGTACCAAATTAGTTGTTTATAAATGTCCACTGTGGCTACAATTTTTGATGAACAGTGTGGGTGCTGGGAAATTGATTAGATATCTTGTTCCCTAGAATGCAGGAGACCATGCATGGATGTTAGAAGAGGAGTGGAGAGGAACAAAGACTTTTCTTTGTTTCCCTAGAAACAAAGGGATCTTCAATCTGTCAAATGAATATTCAGAACTTAAAGAAAAGGTTCTATTTTAAAGTCTCTTATGGAATACCACAACAAATAAATCTGCAAATATTATTTTGCTATTTTTTCCAGGGGGAGTTACTTTTTTTGAAGTATTTATTTTGCATGTTGATTTAACGCCTGATTTTGAATTCCAGTTTCTCATAGTGTTGCCACGTCAGTTACGCATTGCTCTCTGCCTAACTCTGATTTGACCCGAAAGTTTGAAATGTGAAAACTGTTCAGATTGTGTCTCCTCGGGCACCTGTCTGCATCGAAGCAGTTATCTCTGCGCACTGAAATTGCACCTGTGATTTTGGTAGTGAGTCTGATTGAAAACTGACAGCCGAGCAGTAGGGTGGTCGAGCAACCTGCAGCCAGGCCTTGCTTGCCCTGAAGGTAGCCCTGGCTTTATCTGTTCAGCATCTGAAACAGTAACTCGTTGTCCTGGTGACTACTTTTGATTCTCTGGTGGCACTGCTTGGCTGTGGTTCACAGGACTGGTAGCTATTGGAGACCACTGGGATTGCAGTAGGTTCTGCTGTAGACCATTCTTTAATAGTTGGCACTGATATTAAGAATGTTGTTCCCAGTGGGCAAAAACACCTGCATCATTACAGCATCTTTAACATTAATTGGCACCCTGCTTTGGCTTAGGGGTCAAAGATTAATGAATGTAGACATCAAACAGTTCTTTCGTGTCTTCAGGTCAGAGTTGATGTTTTGTTAGGACAATGTTAGACAATATTGAATGTTACCTATGTTGTGCCAGTAGAAAATAACTTTAGAAGCCAAACTTGCTGCTTTCAGTGTAATTGCTGATATCCAAGGCAGACCAAAGTTTGGTACACGACTGGTTTCCAGCTGTATCACATGAAGGAGGTGTGTTACTGACAGGTCAGAAAGCAGATGTTTTGTAACTGAATTGTAAGCAATCTTTTTTTTTTTTTTTTTTAAGCTTAGATTCCCTACTAATCTGTTGGCTGTACTTTGTCAGAGAGTGTGAGACATGAACACGACGTGGTTATGACAAAACTTGTCCTTTACCAGTTTCAATCCCTGACAGTGTTGTCCACCATCCCCTCATGTTTTCAGGAAATTCTTTCCATTTGAACAGCGTGCTGTACTGAATTAAATGTCTATGTATGATATATTTGAGAAACAGGGCATTATTTTGTTCCAGCAATTAAATATAAAGATTAAGTGCAAATTATTGAAAATTGACGTGTGTATAATCAGTTGAACAGTTTTGCATTAGACAAATGGCACAGTTATGTGAGATGATTTGGATGAGTTTGTGCAGAGTTGCTTCTTGGAATTGTCTTGTTTATCCTACTCTCTTTACAGACCTACTGAAATGAAGTTAGGAATAAATCTTTCATGTGTTTATTTATTGTATTCTGATTTAGTAGAACTTCTGCTTTTATTGACATTTAATTTGATTTAGGGTAGGGTGGGACAAATGTGATAATGAGTTTCTGCTTTTTATTTGATGCCTCTTTTTTGGAGAAACCATATCTCTGAATCTCCTTATTATGGTAACTACAGTAATGCCTGATGCTCCATACTGCAGTTGGCTATTTTCAGTGCATTGGGAAACTGATCATTTTAAACTTGAAAAAGAAAAAAAAGTTGAGCTAAAAACATAGATCAGAACCTTACATGGAAATGTTATTTGAAGAACCTATTAGTTTTCTTTCAAAAGTAATTTGAAGTGGTCTGTGTGCCTGTGGAAGAACTTCTGTGTTTGTCCTTATTTTTAAATGCCTTCCATGGTTGCTTAATTGGAGAGACTTTACCAGAATTTCCCAGTTTTCTGGGATCTGTTGTTTTGCTAATCTGTTGGTACCAACTGTTCTGTGCATTGAAGAAGAGGAGCCTTTTACATTTAATATTTCTCTTGAATGTCACTGGCTCAAAATCAGTGTGTTGACAACATTTTATACATTTATTGCTAAGATTTTGCTTATCCTTCCTGCCTTGACAACCAGCTGATATTGCCATCTCATGCTTGACAGTTTTATGCCATGCACAAACTAAGCTTTTTTTTTGTCTGCTTCTTTAAACTGGAATATTGGGCCAGACGTGGTTTTTTAGTTCATGCTGTTTGCATTGTCTGCTCTCTCCTAACTTGCTTTTCAATATTTATAAGTATTAATGTTCCTTCTTTTCACTGGTTGCATTAATGTATATTTCTAACAATAGTCTTGAAATTTATGCAGTCAGTTAAGCACCAAAGGACCAATATGTCAATCAGTGCAATTTAAGAAGAGCTGCTTTTTTATTATTATTGCCAAATGCAAATGATTTGTCTGAAAAGACTTGAGAATTCAAAGAGTGCTTGGAATTCAGATGTGCTTTGAATGGAAAACCATGTTGAGGCAATGGCTACTGGTAGTACATAATAAACCTGTTGCAATGATGAGGTTCTGTCATAGTACTGAGAAATCTCATTTGACACTTAATCTGTAGGTGAAAAGTGACTTGAAAAAGTTTTTTGCCTTTCTTCCTCATATATAAATACACAGAGAGAGAGAGAGAGATGAGGCCAAAATGATGGATGTTCTTCTCTTTTGTAGGAGTATTTGTAGGCAAATGTAAGTCTTCCTCTTGTGACCTTTTCTAATGTGACCCTTCCTTTTGGAAAAAGCTGACGTGCTGCCTTTTCAGATGTAGGACAAAACCAGATGTTTAGCTGGAATTCATTTTGGAAAGTTCTCTGTATGTTTATACATGTGGGAGAAGTATCAGTATTTTGTTCTCGTGGGAGAGGACATGTTTTAATACGAGATAAGAGATGATCTGGTAAAGCCTTTGTACGGCATTGTGAGGAGCTGCTTCTGCAGTGATGCTCTCCTGGAAGGTCGCATACAGCTATAGGTTACTGCTTGTGTTGCACAGGGCACGTGCATTGCTTGGACTAAATGGAGGTGATCTCTGCTCTTTCGACAGAACTGCTCTGCCTTGAGAAACATAGCTTGTCATCTCCTGGTGCCCAGCTTCTCCCTTTTTCCTGCAGTTTGGGAAGTGCCTGAAAAGGCATGTGATTCCTGAAAAGGAATGTGACAGGAGGAATTGGTTAGAAGAGGGAAAGAGATGGGGCTGCAGAAGGTTACAGCTGCAAAGGAGAAGGAAAGGAAGAGGAGGTGATGCGTGTCTGACACGCTCCTTGCTGCTGTCAGGTTCCCAGAGTCACATTTGCCTGCAGTTAGCAGTATCTGGGGAAGCCCACCAGTGTGCTGTGCACGTTGCTGTCCCCATGAGGGATAACAGGCATGTGGTATTGCTGCTGATTGTGGTGGTTTATTTGTGGCTCACGTGAGTGTCTCTGTGGTTCTATATGATGGCTTGTCTGCTTCTTGAGGCAGCATTTTCTGGAAATGAGAAAATAGGACTCCACACCCTCTCACGACAGCCTGTGCCAGTGCTGGCCAAGGAGCTTCAGGGAACACCTGATTTCTGCTTGCAGCTGGCTTGTACCTTCTTTGGACTATAAAGGACACCCAGCCCATTCAATGTACATGATGAGTAGAACTTAATTAAAGATAATGCAATATTTTATTTCCTCTTTACTGGCCAATATGTGGTCAGTCAGGAAATAATAATTTACTTTTGGGAGATAGAAAAGAAGTGGGTAGATCTGAAGTGAAGGTGCAGCTTCAAAAAATAAGAAAAGGAAAATTCTTATTTCCCTTTGTGAATATATTGACTATTTCCTGGGTGATGCATGAGTTGAAGATAAATGAAATGTTTACCAGAAGGCAGCCGGCCTTTTTGGGATAGTTCTGTCTTCCCTTCTTTCCTTTCTGTCAGTACTTCCTGCCCTCCATTCTCTGAATGACATTTAAGTAGAATTAAAAGCTTTCTGTAGGAATACTTGAAGTGTTTCTGAGTTAGACTGTGAGAACCCACTCTGTGTTTCTGGCAGCTTTTCAGGAAAGCTTAGTCCTGCGTTTCTTGGAGCTATTATGTGTTCTGTTCCAGCAATACAGAAGCTAAACTTACAGCGCCTCTTGGGAATGCCACTAATAGAGAGAGAAGAGCTAGAGACTGGGATTCTCTTTTGCTCTGGAAAAAGAGCTTATATAAGCTCCAGCTTATACAGTAACAGAGCAATACCATCATCCGTGCCTTCTCTCTTCCTTCAGTGTCTGTTCTGCATTCTCTTCCCTAACTTTGCAGTTCAGGTGTCACTGTGACAAATCAAATGAGGAACTGCCCCCAGGGTAAGCTAAAGTAGATACAAGGCCAAAATGTCAGTAGAAGCCTCAGGCTAACTCTGAATATACTGGAAGTACAGTGTTTATTATTCAAGATGTTAAGCAAATGTTTTACGTGAGTAGAGCACAGAACAAGTACCTTATGACAGATTAGCTTTGGGTATTGGATATTATTGTAAATCTGGGCAGACTTAACCTGCTATTTTGTTCCTATTTCTTCTGTTTAGATCTTGTGTAGATTATTTTTTGTACTTGTCTGTAGCGAGTAGATGTGTAACACCTCAGATAACAAATATGGGTTTTCTATATGATGTCTTGGAGTTTTGACTTCAATAGTGCTGGAGCTGCAGCACTATGTACTCCATCTGTTATAGTTTCACTTCTTTTTCCAGTGTTAAAGAACTCTTCTGATGTAGGCAGCAGACTAGAGAGCTGTAGCATTAGGTCCATTACTTAATCTTTTGTCTCTGATTTCTGGGGGAAGACCATTGATTCAAATTGATGCAGGTTTTATCAAACCATAAATCAGGATTTTTTGTTTTGTCTTTTACATCTAAAGTCAAGCATTTTTTGTCCTTTAAACAGTCTTTATTTCTCAAGGCTTTCCTCCAGTCCAAAGTTTTCAGTGGTTGCTGTGCTCATTCTCTGCTTCCTGGCCTACAGAAAGCTGTTTGTGGTGTTTCATTTTATATTTTTACAGTGAAAATAAGTTTTTGGGGGATAAATCAAAGTCCTGTATGAAAACAAGTTCTTTTAGGAATTCTGGATAGGTAAATTTGTTATCTGATGCATAATGGAGAAAAATAGAAGTTACTATTAAATAATGTGAATAATATGAAAGAATATTCAGACTTGGAGGACCAATAGAATATACAAAGAGAGCCACTCAGAGAATGAGAGAAGTCAAAAGTGAAATTAGGGTTTTATATTAAGAAAATTAGGGAACTTGGACCAAATCATGACCACTTTTCTCATAAAAACGTGAAATTGTATTTTAGTCAGGTTTCCCAAGGGCATTATATTTATATAATCTGTTGGCCTTCTTTCTCCCTCAGTAGTTATTGAACGCATGAGCAGTTTGAAGAAAATTCTACTGGAGGGTTGAGATTTCAAAGACAATTGAGTTGCTGCATGTTTTGTGACTATCAGCAGGCTAAGAAATAAATCTCAAATCTATCTTCTAGTGAAGGCAGGGAGACCTCTGCTGCTGCTCCTGCCAATTGTTGGCAGCTGAGCAGACATCAGGATTTGTGTATTGGCTGACTTCTGGCATTCATGTGGTTGTAAATTAGTACATGGGTAGCTCCACAGTAGCACAGCACTTGCCAACTCTGCCTCATAGTGTTTTAATAGAAGACTTTAAGGGAACAGAGGTTGCTGTGGTGGGTACTGAAATACAATCAGCAGGGAAGTTTTAGGGAAATGGTGCTTTCTTGGGATTTATTGTGCACAGAACTGACTTGCGATGCAAGAAAGAATTCTGGATTTACAGTAAAAGTACTTAATTGTTCTTACTGTGAGTTCATTAATGTTTATCCGTGGGTTTACTTCTCTTGCAGTGGTGTGATGAAAGATTTGACTTCCAAGCTACGTTTTTACAGTGCTTGGCAAAACATGTGCCAAATATTTACTCAGCTGAGATGGACCCCTTGCTGGAGAAACAAGAAGAAATGGTCCAGGCAGCAATATTTTACCCCCTGGAATGTTATTTATTTGGGGAAGACCCAGATACATTTCTAGAGAAACTACAGCAGAGTGGAATCTCCCAGCTCTGTGGGAAGGTGTTCAAAGGAGGGGAGACAACATATTCTTGCAGGTAAGGATGAAGCTATGTTTCTTTGCAAGGTAGTGCACCAAAGTGGATTTTATAAAAGCAGTTGCTCTGCTGACAGTTCATACCTTGTGTCATGGTAGGTCATTCCTTAACTTAAAGTAACATTTACTTCGGATTCCAAACCACCTTAAAATGAGCAAAATAACCTATGAAAAGCAAGCTCTGGCAGAGTAATGAGGAAGGAAATGAGGAGGATGGTACCATTGATTAAAAATAATGGATGAGAGCCATTGATTAGAAATAACAGGATGATAGGATATGATAGAGGTCTTCACCTGGTCTTGGGGGGTAACACGCATACAAATGTGTGCACTCTACAGTAGTCATAGTCTGAGTACTCAGACTTTCAGAGTCTGAATCAGAATCTAGCATTTCTGATCATCCTCAATCCTCTGCTCAGGTAATATCTATGTAATCAATTGTCGTTTTCCACCTCGTTTCTCATTCTGGAACATGTTAAAGATGACAGTGTATTCATTTGGTGTTTAATTAATTCATATGTTAAAGGTATTTGCAATGGGTTTGAAGATTCCTACTGTGCTGGCAATTCATTAGTCTTAATATGATACAATTGGCATAGTTTATATTAGTTTTCAGTTTAATTTAAGAGCCTAGAAAATTGTACTGGAAGTGCCGGAAAAATGTTAATAGGGAAGAATGTTATTTTGGATTGAAAAACAAATGACGTTGACTTCAGAATTCAGGAAATGTCAAAAATGAATGCCTCTCTGGAAAATAAATAAATAAAAATGGTGAAATGGAATGTAGGGCTTTAATTAGTCACGTAGGATGCATGATGTATGTTCTGGAGCTAATTTTGTGAAGGAGTTCTGTTGAGATTTTGACCTGAAACCACTGAAAAATTTTAAACCACTTGACAGAAGCATGGCTTAGCAAAGTGCCTACATTTGTTGAACTCCACAGTCAGTCACATTTTTTTAAATAACTGTTCATTCTTGGCAAAAATAAAAATGTTAGTAACAACTTTTGATAGTGGATATCAAGGATGTTTCTAAGGAATTTGAAACGTCAGGTTCAAGTATTTGATTCAAGCCTAAAAAGTCTGTGTTTCATCCTTCCCTGATGTGGAATTGTCAGTATCTTTATAATTTGAATCTGTTGTTAATCTGTGTTTTCAGAAGAGTATTTTCTTCTGTGCATGAAAATTCCTTTTGTTTTGGAAAATTCTCCAGTTGCCATTTTTCTTGCAGAGACTGTGCAGTTGATCCAACCTGTGTACTCTGTATGGACTGCTTCCAGAATAGCATTCATAGGAATCACCGATACAAGGTAGAGACATCTTCTCTTAATAAATGGTACACGTAGGTTTAGAGAACTTTTGCTTGAAGAATCAGGAAACTGCATGCAATCTATTAATATTTATTTTAAGTCTGCAATTTCCTAATTAGTAAAGTCATTCTCACATTTTTTTTTTTAGCTGTACAGAGCCTTTGATAAGAGAGGTACATTTCTAAGATAAGAACCAAAGTGTAGAATTGTTTAGCTGCATACGTTATTCTCTCTGGCAGTTTCACCTAAGTACCTGCCATAGCAAAGTGCTGTGATAGAAAATGGCAATTGTATCCTCGGTCCCTTTCAGCACTTTATACAAGAGTGCATTCTGCTTGGAGATGTAGAAGGAATGTTTATAATCAGAGAACACTGTTTCACCGCTGCTGTCACTGATGGGGTATCCACATTTTCACTGTCTTTCCATTTAGGTTCCCATAAACTACTTTGGACTATAAGAGTTAAAGTAAATGTTAAGCAACACATTTTTAGGGAGATAATTGTAGAACTGGATAACCTCTTTCTGGTATCCTCTCGATTCTCTTTGAGCCAAATCTGTTATTTTCAAAAGATTGCCATAATTTAACTGCAGAATTTTTAAAATAGTTCTTAGCTGACTCTCCCACCTAGGCTGTTGACTGTTCTTTACTTCCTAGCCCCCTTTTTTGTTTGCTCTTTGCACTTATACCTCTGTCACTTCAGCACTGTTGGAAGCAGGAATGGAAGGAGCAGTGTAATTTTTAAGCTGGTCTAACTCTGCTGCAAGGAACAAGAAAATGTGCAGAAACGTCATGTATTCAGTTTCATTATCCTTCACCACTGAAAAATGGGCTGATTTTTTTTGTCATTGAAGTTACATCCATTTCAAGGATCTATGTGTATTATCAGCTGATCATAAATCACCTTTAAATGGGGATGGTTCAATGAGATAGTTAGGAAGAAGATCTTAGCAATCTCAAAAATAATGAAGAAATACAATATTCTGCTCTTACGTATAAATCTTTATATATTGATCTGAAAATGTTTTGTAAGTATTGATTCAAAGTTGCATAAAGCTACCCTGGATAATGGAAATATAAATTCTGTATACACAAATGTGCACACTCACAATTTATGGAGAGGCAAGGTGAAACCAAGGGAGAAGAAACAGCAGTGGTTGTAGAGCAGTTTGGAACCGCAGCAGAGCTGAGATGCTGGTTTGGTAACCTGTTGTCCTTTCTGTTTTTTTCAGTAACTCAAGTTTCTGTGTCAGGCAAAAACTAGCTTGGAAATAATAGCAGCTGTGCTGCATTTCCATTTTAAAGATGCAATCTAAGGAATGCAGTCTATTCTTTACAGGTTTATAGAATAATTTAGGGTGAAAGAGACCTAAGGAGGTCACCTAGTCCAATTTTCTGCTCAAAACGGTCTAATTAGATCAGAGTATTTTAAAACACATCAAATAAATAATGACCTCTTCATATTTTTTTTAAGTGAGTGACTTAGTATTTTCATATATAATATACAGCTGGGGAGTTTAGAGTAAGCTATGAATAATTTTTTTGGCCTAAGTTTCTTCTGAACTTTCTGTCAAAGTGAATGGTTGTTATTTCTGAAAGTGCAGTGCAAAGTTAAAGTTGCAAATATGTATTTAGATACTGATTGTCTTACTTCTGTTAGGAATAAAGGCATCTGTTCAATACATACATTTGCTGTATAGATTACATTAAAACTTTTCTGAATAAGATGTGAGGAAGGAATTGAGCACCTTTCCTATAACTTTCTGATATGATCAGAAATATTTTCTGTTTATGAGGTGCTTATTTATCATAGTTCTCATTTATTTCTTGTTAGATTTGCTGAATGTGCTTTTTCTTTTTGCAACACCAAAAATACAACTGTATTTTTTCATTTACTTTCTGCTCAAAATATCTTTTGCTCAGTAAGTACCCATGATTTTTTTTTTTTGCGTTCCTCTGACTACTTTCCTTTTATCTCAAAGAAGTAAGAGAAATTTTGTGATAGGTCTGGATTACACCGGAACCCTTGCATTTTGTAAATAGGCATTTCTACTTGTGTTTTACATAAAGCGTGTTTCTGTTTTCTTTTGCTGTTTATGTGTGTATCTTGTGACTGAGCTACATGCCCTTTACAGATGCATAGCTCCACTGGAGGTGGATTTTGTGACTGTGGGGATACAGAGGCATGGAAGGCTGGACCAGTGTGTACTAAACATGAACCTGGAGCATCAGGTTCTCCAAAAGAAGTAAGGATGTTGCTTAAACAATAAATATTGACTTAAAAAAATGCTGATTCCTTTGTATGAAAGTAAATATTTTGTACAGTCGATGTGGAATGTCCAGGTAGGTCAAATCAGGGTTTCCTCAGTGAAGATCTTAGCTGGGGTAAAATGTATTGATTGGACATTTATTGTCTCCAAGCAGAAAGCAAAAACAAAAGTGCAGCTCTGTCTGCCTTTCTTGTCTTTTTTTGTCTTTGATTCTGAACCGAAATGGCAGTGTCTCACTCCTCTTTGCTACTTGTATTATTTGGTTCCTGTTTACAAATAGTTTCCTAGTGTATGGTATGTTGATAGATGTAATATATATTATGGGTGTCACCCCTGTCTCACAAAAAGACCCATTGACCTAGTTATAGATGGGTGTAAGAGGTATATAATGTTCTTTGAAGAGCTGCTCCCTTTTTCAGCACTGGAATGGGCTGCTAGTAATTTTTATTAGTATTTGGAGCGATTTTTAGTATTTTCTGTTTATGTTACAGTTGATTACAAAACTGGCTGTTTTCTGCAATAGCTGTCTAGATCAACATAAGGGGTGTTAAATATGCTATTTCTGGACACAAATTATTTAGTGTCGAACCTCTAAACGAAGGTTGCCAATTGTTAAAGCTTTGGTTGTATGTGATTTTTGTTAGCTGTATGCACTTAAGAATTTGCAGATAGCTTCTGTAGGACAAGAGGGGAAAAATGGAAGTTATTTGTTCCAGCAATTCTACTTATAGCCTGTACATTCTGTGAGTATGAGGCTTAAAGGTTGGTGGTAGCGTCAGCTACTCAGAACTAGATTTCTAAGCCCTTTCCTTAAAGGATCTGTAAGAAAATTGTGTAACACCAGTTTATCCCACTCTAGTGTTATGTGCTTTACGTTGTTAAGTCATACCCTGGCAGATTTGTATCAGTCTGCATTCATATTTTAAATTGCAAATATTCGAGTCATTGATTTTTTTTGTAATCTCACCCCAAATGAGCTGAACTTGTTAAAAACGAACAGATTAAGTGGAAAGAAAGAAGCTGCCTAGAACCACTTCCATTTCTGTCTGCCTGCTTATATTTAACATCTGGGTGGATTCCTGTAATATCCAAGGTTTGGGGAGCGCTATCATTACAAAATGTCATGGAAACAACATAATAAACTTTTAAATCTCGTTAAGCTGTCTCCACTAGCATTCCAAACTCGATGTGTTGTTTCTGTGCTCTTAGGCCAATTTAAAAAAAAAGAAAAAAAAAAAAAAGCTGATTGTTTAATTCCAAAACATGGAGTAAGATGAATAGGAGCTGATCGAGACCTATATTAGTGCTTATCTGCAATCAGAGTAGCTTCCAGCTCTTGCTGTTCTTACCAGTCTATCCTTGTGCTGGACACTGAGACAAAATTCTCACATACCACAAGCTAAGAGCCGCATGTCTACCTGCTTCCAACTGATAGGATTCTTGGTATCTTTATAGTAGGTGATCAAACATTAGTTGGTTATGAAGGCTGCTATAAGTTTCATCATCATTAGAATGAAAGAAAAACCTAGTTTAAAAAAAAAAAAGAACTGGGAAAATGGAAATCTTTTTGTCAGATTTTTTTGTCTGGTTTGATAAATGCTAACATAACAGTACTTATATACAGTACTTCTAAACACAAAGCTGTAGCTATTCTCTTTTTGGCTATGTTTTGTGCCCTGTAACTCAGCATTTGTGGGTTAAGTTCCTACCTGTATACGATGACCATACGGTGCTATCTGCCATATGCTGGAAACCATTCTGGGCACTTTTGAGGACTAGATCTTAGCGTGTAGTAAGTTAGAAACAATAGTGTTGTGAGATGTGAACTCCAGTAAGGGCTGATGCAACTCTGTACAGTGTCATCTTCTCTCCTTGTTATTCTAAATCTATTCATGTTGACATCGGATCCCAAGGGAACTTAGTGGATTTCTAAGTGATATAGCGAGGAAGAGCTTCATGCAGTCAGCACAGGATTATTATTAATAAGACATTCTACTAACTCTTTTTAAAAATTTCTTTTCACAGAATTCTGAATGTCATTTAAATGAAGAAGTTATGGAGCACTCTAGGAGGGTGTTTCCCTCCGTGGTAAAATACATTGTAGATATGCTTATATGGGAAGAAGAGAAGGAGCTGCCTCCGGAGCTCACAATTAGGTAGGGAACATTCCCAGCTTTTTCTCTGTGCTGTTGAACTTTTATATCCTATTTTACCTGCTGGCATTACTGCAGTTATGATAACTTAGCGTCAAAATCTCTGTAACTAACTCTATAGAATCTTTGATCTACAATTATATTGAGAAAAACTGCTATTTTTTTCTGAAAAGATAGTGTGTGATGGTACTCCAATAAAAATAGAAAAAGACCTTTATTTGTTAACTTGAGTCAAATGGGATCATAACATGGCAAAGAGGGAATAAAAATAGAATATTGGAGAAACTTAAAGATCTCTTCTTTCTTTGTACTTTGTGGTTTCTGTGGCTTATTTTGGTGTAGATGGTGTGGTTTTGGATGGTTTTTTTTTTTTTACATGGAAAAAAGCTTAATTTTGTTACGTAATTTGTATTTGATATTTGTCTGAAGCTTTCAAATAAGTTGTTGTTTGTGTTGGATAGAACATAATTTACATTTTAATTTTGATTTGTATGTTGAAATGTTGGCTTTTTCCCAGCAGGGAGAAGGTTGACAGCTACTACTGCGTCCTTTTCAATGATGAACATCATTCTTACGATCACGTCATCTATAGCCTGCAGAGGGCGCTTGGCTGTGAACTTGGTGAAGCGCAGTTGCACACTACTGCTATTGATAAAGAGGTCAGTGCATCCTGGATGTGAAAAAAGACGTTTTTAAACATTAAGAAGGGCTGCTGTGATCTTCTGATGTTTAGTGGGATGCTGGAGATTGAAGAGAGAGAAAGGCTTACTGCAGAATAATGGTTAATTAGCTTTTGTTTAAGCATGTCATGCTTCAAGGAAGTTTTAAAATTAGTGATTTTTTTTCTTCGTCAGAGAACTCTGTTGAGGTGAAGATTTGATTTGTCTGAATTGCTCTTGTGCTGATGCATCTTGTTTACTTTTACTAATTTCTCAGAATAGATGTCTGTGTTTCAGACAAAAATATTTAAAAAATAAACAACGGTTTACAACAGTACTATGGTTATTCAGTTATATTTAATGAGAATTACGGTTTATATTTTACAAACACCTCTTTTGAAAACTGTGAAGCTTCAAATTAAGCAAGTAAAGTCAGGGGCTCCAGGAGTGAGCATCAGTGAACCTGACAGTTTTACTACTTTTTCTCAAACCACAGTTCCAACCAATGTCTCAAAACAATGGTTGGAGATCTTAATGTAATTTTTTTTCTGTTTGGGAGGGAGCACATGGGGCAGAAGAACAATGGAGGGAAGAATGTTGAGTCTGTGACTTATCTTAAATGCAGCTGTAATTTTTTTTTTTTGTTTCACCTCACAAAAATATAACCCAGGCATTTATACTTAAACAGATGAGCTTCCTCTCTAGAAATTCTCCTGTTGAGAACTTGTTTTGGAAGACTGATATCTTTTCAGTGAAACTTGAGGACTAAGCTGATGCTATTCTTGGCTTTATTGAAAGAACTGTCAATCCTACACTTTCAATACATCCTACTATTTCACATACAAGAGTAAGAAATAATAGGAATAGTGGTAGAAAAGCAATCCAGGATATTTTCGTGTTAGGAAGAAAGTTGATCTGGTTTCTACTTATTGCATTCTGTGGAAACTGATTTCTTCTATTTTACTCTGCATGTGAATTTTCATTATTTACTAACACTCATGTACTGGAACTTTACTTTAAGCTATGCCATTTTAGTTTACATCAAATAGCTTGTTCCTAAAGATAACTACATTGATTTTGATTTGCTTCAAGATGTCTAAAAGCACTGTAAGTGATGTTGGTCCCAGTGTACGCAAGTAATAAATAAAGCCACAGCCAAGCTTCTGTGACACTTGGGTTTTATTTCAGATTGGTTTTTTCAACAGGGTCGGAGAGCTGTTAAGGCAGGACATTATGCCTCTTGTCAGGAAGCAAAGGAAGAAATCAAGGTAACTTCCTCATGTTTTTCTTAAAGTAAAAAAAACCAAACAAACAAAAAAAACACACAACAAAACAAATCAATCTCGTTATTAATGCTGAAGATTTGTGTGTTGTACAGCAAGTTAGTGCTTACATTCCTGTATAGCCTGTCTGTGAACTTCTTGACACGGAATTTATCCCACTACATTTGCTATGAGTAGACATCTTCAGAAAAAGAAACATCTTGTGAATTTATTTTTCATTAGGTTTGCTATTAACATGTGCTTTGGAGAGGTAATAGGTGGTGAAAATTCATGTTATCATTATTCTATATCTACTAATACTCACCTGACTCCTAGAGGCATTCTGAAAATGTTTCACAACGACCACTTCATGTGGAAGTTCTGCATGCTGATGTCATGGCTCACCAGAAGTTTGCCCTGCGCCTTGGTTCTTGGCTGAACAAACTCATGAGCTATTCAAGTAAGTGTAACTAACTTTGTTACAGTAATGCCTGTCAGAATTTTAGTGAGTAATTCTCTCAAGAAAATGTCTTCAGCACTGCTATACGTGATACCTCCTTATTAAAATACTGTTATGTTCCTCCTAATTAGTAAATAAATCATATAAGAATATGGGTGCTGATATTCATTGGTATGGTTATGAGTAGCAGTACTTCATTGTTCTTTCTTGCTAAAGTAAGTGCTTTCCCCTGCTTGAGCTTCTGTTCTTCTAGAAGTTTTTATCCTCAGTTTCAGCATTACATGCCTTATTTCAGTGATACATGTTTGCTTAAAGGCTGCAGTCCCGAGTGCTGGTGGAAAGCTGCAGTGAAAGCTGCATCAATGAAAGCATACATTTGTTTGAATTAATTCCTGTTTTAGGTTTGATATCTGTTAATTAAACAGGGTCAGAAAAGAGAAAAAGCAAACAGTCTTAATTTAAAAATGGGTCCAGTAGGAAGAAGTCTGCTTTAAGCTTTCATATGCTGTTCTAGTGCTTGATGGCATTTCTGGTTTTAAAGAATAAAATGTGTTATTTATTGTCTGAATCCTGTCTGGTCTTTGATACATGTGGAGCTTTGGTGAAACACAGGTGTGACAACTAAAGCCATTATCAAATTCATTTTATGATGGATTTTAAAATATCCTCCTTCAGTGGATTGATTGAATAAGCTGAGTAAAATTAATATGAGAAAATAACTTAGGATAGCATATGGGAGTATGTCCACTGGGAAAGACAGTTAAGAACTGATTGATAATTAAATATTTTAAAAATATATTCAAATACTAAAAAAATAAATAAATTCTTGTTTTTTTTCCTTTTATTATTTCAAGAACAGAATTCCATAATTTTCATCTTATTCATTCATGGTGTTTAATTATCAAGGTATTCTTGTACAAATTACCAGTTTTATATCCCTGTAGGTGACTTTCGCAAGATCTTTTGTCAAATATGTCTTAAAGAAGATGCTGGATCTGAAAAGCCATGCTTCATAAGCCAATTAATGCTTTGGGATGCAAAACTTCATAAAGGTTAGTATTGCCATGTTATTCTAAACTGAAGAACAAATTATTTTTTTTTAATATATTTAACAAATATTTTAAAGTAATTGTTATGCTTGTTTTCATTGTTTGCATATTATGCTTCTTTTGATACAGTCTTTATTTTTAGGGCTGAGATTATTGATATTTGCTGCCTTAATTTTTCCTGCTTTATGTATTTTTCAAGAAAATTTTCACAAAATTAGCTTAAATACAAGTGACTTGATACTTGCTGTGTTTTAAATACATATTGCAAAGTGTCAAAAGTAAAAGAAATGATGTGAATAACATTGTATACGCACTGTGACAATATCAAGGCTTGTAATTATTGTGAAGTATTATTTTTTAAAATCTATTCTTTTTCATGAAAAACTGCATCTTATTAAAGTCAAGTGAATTATTGGTTTTTCACAGGGGCAAGGAAGGTTCTTCATGAGCTTATCTTCAGTAGTTTTTTCATGGAAATGGATTACAAAAAGCATTTTGCTGTGGAATTTGTAAAGGTGAATATTTGCTTCTCGTGCTATTAATGTTTAGTAGATTTGTAAAATTTCCCCTAAACCTAAAAATTGTTTCAGTATAAATGAATCTCGATTAAGCAGAGTTTTAACAACTTACTCAGTCTTTGTAGAGTGTGTTAATCCCTTTTGTCTTTGCTTTCTTCCTTATGATCATGTAGGTATACATACATATTATGAATATAGTACTGTATTTTCTGTATAATTTGGAACAGCTGTTGAAGTGCAACTGAAACTGGTTGGTCTGCTTTAGAAGAAACATGCAATAGTTGTCTCTACAACATAAGGCTGTTTTCTTGAGAGTTTTTAATTTTGATAAGGATGTCTGACACTTTGTGGTTTCCCCTGAAAGTAAAAGAGGATAAATGAAGGCTCATTTACTGTACACCTTTCTGAACAGGTATTAAGCAACTCTCAATGTTTGTTTACTGGAGAAGGAGGAAGACTTGGTTTATAGTATTTTACTGTCTTATTCTTTTTACATGAGGAAGTTTGGTTGTAGGAGATAAAAAAAAGAATAATGTTGGTGCTTTGGGAGAGCAGTTTGTGCTCATCTTCAGTACTAGGGGCTCACATTAAGTACTGAAGTACATTGAGAACATTGTGGCATTTTTGTTTGAGCTACTTCTGTTGGGAAGAAGGGCATCTGAAATATAATTCTTGCTAATAAATGAAACATTTAATTCAAGCTCGTTTTATTTAATTTCCAAATATTTTCTTTTCCCAGTATTACAAGACTTTGCAAAAAGAATACATCAGCGATGATCATGACAGAGTTCTCTCTGTGACAGCACTCTCAGTTCAGATATTCACTGTACCTACTCTGGTATGTACTGCCTGTCTACACTAGAAATGTAAAACAAATGTGAAAATTGCTAGCAGTACTACAGTACTTCTCTACTTGACAGTCTATGTATTGCTGAGTTGAAAATGAATCATTTTGTCCTTGAATATGCAAGTACAGGCATTGAGTATACATGCAAATCTATTGCAGAAGATAATGGAGTGTAAGTAAGTGGATATTTTGGTCAGTGTCATTCTCTGTATTAGCTTATTTTTAATTTACTGTTCGTGTTAAAAATGATGTCAAAAACTGGTTAAAGGCATATTTGTGTGAGTGAGATATTAAGTTCCATGGGGAAAGTAGTATACTTGTATTTTTCTATTTTTTCCTTGATTTTTTTTTTTTTTTTTAACGTTAGTACTCCAGAACTTTTTTGTGATTGTCCTAGATCCATTGGATAATGTCTGCTAAATTGATGCTGTCAGAAAAAACAAACATGCCAAGTTGTTACAAATTGTTTTCATGCATAGTAAATATTATCACATCATTGGTGGCTTTTATAAATGCTTAAATAATTTGTAGTTAAGATACATTTGAAGGGAAAATTTTGACAGTTCTTTCAAATAGAAACAGGGGAAATAAAGGGTTTTAATTTTTTTCAGGCACGCCATCTTATTGAAGAGCAAAATGTAATCACTATCATTACAGAGACACTCCTGGAAGTCCTTCCAGAGTATCTAGACAAAAACGACAAGTTCAACTTCCAAGGTTACAGCCAGGATAAACTGAATAGGGTATATGCAGTAATATATGACCTCAGGTAAGTATAAAGCTGACAAGCTTAAGCAATTCATAAGAATTTGGAAGTAGGATGAGGTCTTGAGTAATGAATTGAGTAAGGTAAAAGCAAAATAGCCAAGTATCTCGGAATTCAACGTCTGTTAATTTCAAATAGAGTTGCACCAAGCACCTCTAATGTTTGGTGAAAATTTGAAGAGTTTGAGTTCAATTGTAATGTAATTTGATGATGATGTTGAGCATTTTAATACAATGAATACTTTGAATACAAGCATAAGCAAAAGAGAATTCTGAAAAAAAGATGTTTTCTTTGGGGACAGGTATGTTTTAATCAGCAAGCCTGCAGTATGGACGAACCGTCTGAGGGAGCGCTTTTTAGAAGGATTTGTTTCTTTCCTAAGGATTTTAACTTGCATGCAGGTATGATACATTCATGTAATTTCTTTCTAGTATGCTTATGTAAAGACAACACAATGCTTTTGTTTGACACAAATACGCAATTAAAATAAATGCTTACGTTTTGGATGGGTGATGAAGTAATGCTTTGTTTTAGAAGTACTATTCAGCAATTCTAGCTACAGCCAAACCACCTGGATTTTACCATTTGCTTATGAGGTTTTCTGTTACTTTAAGCCTGTGACCCTTGATTTAGTGTGTGTATGTTTTGTGGCATCTCTATTTCAGGGAATGGAAGAGATAAAAAGACAGATTGGTCAGCACATTGAGGTGGACCCTGACTGGGAAGCAGCCATTGCTATACAGATGCAGCTAAAGAACATACTCTTGATGTTCCAAGAATGGTGTGCCTGTGATGTAAGGAAACTTGTTGTCTGGAATTCATGTATTCATGGCATCCGTGAATATTTCTGAGTGCTTCTTAAATGGTAACTTTTTTAAAAAGCTTATTGTTGTATAATACAGATCCCCTCAAAAAAAGGAGTATGAAAGAATTGACGTGGTAAGATGTGGAGAGGGGATCCCAGAATATTGTCATCTAGCTGACAGAATTGCATAGAATATCTGACAAATTGTGAATGTTTCTCAGTATTCATAGTGGTCTATGAAGTTTTAAAAGTTTTGAAGCATATGGTGTTCATTTTGAACTGCAGAAACTTCATACTAATTGTATAATTAGCCTGTAAATAGTCTTATTTGGTTCTGGAGTTCATCTCTCTGCTGGGGGAAGGGAGGAAATTGTCTAAAAAACAAAGAAGTTCTTTTGAGATGGATTTCTTTTTTTTTTTTTTTTTTTTTTCCTAGCAAGAGAAAGCAAGAATTACAACAAATGAAAACACGATGTAATTTGGGATGCAAACTTTGCAAACCTATAAAACAGTGCAGCTTAAGTAGGCCTATTGATTTGAGAGTGTTTGACAGAGCAGCTCTCAGAATACTCTGAGCTAGCTTCAGCTGGTGCTCCTTGCTCCAGTCCAGTGTTCTTCGCTGTTAAGTGACAATAGTGATGATGGTGTGAATTTTAAGCAACTATTTGCAACACTGGAAAGAAACATGATGAAGTTTCATGTGTATGTATCAATTTAAGATGCAAATCTCTGCACTTGTTTGAAATTTCAGGAGGAGCTGTTGCTGAGGGCTTACAAAGAATGTCATAAGGCTGTAATGAGGTGCAGCACAAACGGCCGTTCACGGGAAAAGACAGTGTTTCACTTATGTGGCCATACTTTGGAGAGTAGACCTTACAGGGTGTCTTCAGATCCTGTCAGCATACATTTACCACTTTCTAGGACTCTGGCAGGTAGGTTTTATTTTGCTAGCTATTTGAGTTACGTTTCTCACCCATCCCTTTCTTTATTTTAGAAAACGTTTAGATAAAATGCTTCAGAGATCAGTTCCTTTGTGACATTCTCATGAAGTGACCCTGTTCCCCAGATGCTCCGCTATTGGAATTTTTTCTTAAGGGAGCATTTGTTGTATTGGAGGACATTCTTAAATCAGGAGAGAGAGAACAAAGCAGAAAGGCAAGAAGGGAAATGTTTAATGATTTAACAAGCAGAAATCTTCAGTTCTGTCTCAACTGTTTTTGAATTTCTGTCCTTCTTTTCCTTTTTCTAATTTTTATTCCAAAACGGATGTTCATTATTTCTGTATGCCAGATTTATTTTCCAGCCACTTATATCTTAGAACTGTTAAAATGTTCTTCCTAAAAGATAAATTTTTGCAGCATGCCAGGACAGATTTCTAGTCAGAATTCATGGGGACCACAGTGGTGGGTGATCATGGCTTTCTCTAAAATACAAGTGAAATCATATGCTGTTATTAAGCTGTAGATATTTTATCACATCATTTGATAACAAGATACCATCTGTTTGAAATTCTGTTACTAGTGGCAGTATGTTATTTAAATGTGATATTAAAAACTTGATGGTATTTATCATCTCTATTTAAATGGTTTTAATAAATTCTTTAAATAAATAGATTTATTCATAAAATAATGGATTGTAAAACTGGTTAAAACTGTTTGGACAATGTAACAGTTCTTCAGCGTTAAAGAGAAAAACAATGCTATGTTTTTTCTAAATAAGCCTCTTTCTTGTAATTCTGAATTATAGGTAATTCCACTAAAATTTTGAAGTGGTTGAAATAGAAACTTGGCTGATTTGGATTTATATTATATGCTTTTTTTCCTGTTTGTTGTGTAGGTCTTCATGTACAATTAAGCAAGACTGGAACCATCTCAAGATTGCATGAGTTTGTTTCTCCTGTAAGATTTTTGTTTTTCAAATGCTTCATATTATTTATACTTGGGAGGGGAGAAAGCATGTGTGTTGAAGTTACAGAATTTTGGCTTATTTTGCTACTTTGGACATGTCTGTGTTCATTAGCACTCTCTGTAAGATCACTGACAAACAGAACTCTTCTTTAATTCTAGGAAGAATTTCAAGTGGAACTGCTAGTAGAATATCCTTTGCGGTGCCTTGTTTTGGTTGCTCAGGTTGCTGCAGAGATGTGGAGAAGGAATGGTCTCTCCTTGATAAGTCAGGTACACACTTTGCGCTAAGCAGCGGTGATCTTAATGATCTTGATCTTAGTGGTGTATGCAAGTGTTTCTCAGTAGTGTTCTTGACTGATGGTAGTTCAGGGCAGAGAGAGGTTAGGGATGTTACTTTTACAGAAATTCACAGAGCTTTTAGACGGGAACGTAGATGACTTGTTTCACCATTGTTCATTCAGAAAGAAACATGGAACTTGCGTTTTAATAAAGATGCTTTACAATTTGAAGAAGTCTCAGACATTGACTAGTGCAGGTTTGATAGTGTGTTACTTCATCATATCTCCACTTTAAATTTTGTTTTCGTATCTCTCAGGTATTCTACTATCAAGATGTTAAGTGCAGAGAGGAGATGTATGATAAAGACATCATCATGCTCCAGGTATAATGTTCTGAATCATTGCTTGCTTAACATAACGTTTTAATGGATTTGTTTTTTATCTTAAATATGTATCATTTCAAAATATTTTCTTGGTAAAAGGGTATTTTTCATAATGCAGAATTGTAATATCTGATATACTGTTATTATTTGCAGATTGGTGCATCTCTTATGGATCCAAACCATTTCCTATTGCTCTTACTCCAGAGATACGAGCTTGCAGATGCTTTCAAAAAGATCAAGCTCACCAAAGATCAGGTAAGTGTCAAGTATTTCTGCTAATTAATTTACTTTGAACGGAAGGGCACGATAGAAAAACTAGCTACTGTTGCTCACTGCATTTTTTTTTTTTTTTTTTTTAACTACACTACATCAGTCAACAGAGGATCTAGCAGTTAGATAAAACACACGGTCACAGAATGGTTTAGGTTAGAAGGGATTTCTGGAGGCCGTCTGGTCCAACACCTGTCCTCAAGCAGGTCTATTTAGAGTGGGTTGCCCAGAACCATGTCCAGGTGGCTTTTAAAAAATCTCCAAGGAGGGAGAATATCTTGGAATTTCTCCAAGGATGGTTTCCCCACAACCTCTCTGGATAACCAGTCACTGACATGATGAAGAAATGCTTGCTGATGTTCAGAGGGAAACGATTTTATGTTCCTAGACTTTCATAATTTGAAATGAGTGGACAGATTTTGCTCTCTGGCACATGTAGTTCAAAGTGCTTCCCAGTAAAGTAGGCAGTTCAGGGAATAGCAGTACTGGCATGGCATAAGGTTGAATGAACAGATCTGAGCAGTGACCATCCTTCTCTACGTATGTTTTTTTTAGGTTTTTGTTACTTTTTGTTCTGCATTCAGAAGGTAGAATGATTGCTTGTGCAAACTGATTTCCTTGTTACTAATTTAACTTCAGAAGTTGTCCGCTAAAATACTGGAAAATTATTTATCTACAATATGTAGTGTCCTTCTATTGTTGATGAAACTTCCCTGGATTATTGTGCCACTTCTTGAGCCTTGAAACTTTTATGTAACTCTTCATTTGGGACATGTTTATATGTTGGTTTTTTTCCTGAATGTGAAACTTGCACTTCTGTTGCAGAATAGATGCAGGCATTTGTCCTACTCATTATAATGGAGAGATCTTTTCACAGTACAGTGCTTCAGTGATGTAGTGCATTTGAGGTTAATCTTATTTGATGGATTTTCATATAAAAAAACCCTAATTTCTTTCATTTTTGTAGGATCTGATCAAACAATGTAACGTATTAATAGAAGAAATGTTACAGATTATCATCTATGTAGTGGGTAAGTTGTTTTTTTTTTTTTCCTCTCTGGTGTTATGATGATGATGAATAACTACAGTTGGAAAGAACAGGCTTGATTTACTTTTTTTAAAATATAGATTATTTGAGAAGGATAGTAGAAAATGCTTTTTTTTTTTAAACGTAGATAGTTCAGTAATTTGAGCATTTGTCATCTGAAAGCAATAGTTTTATATAATAAAAAAGTCAATGTTTACTTCATAATTAGCTACAAGGTATATCATAAGAAGAAATTCAGCCCAGTTTGTTAGGAAGCTAGGTCAAAAAAATCCTGTCACCTTCTCTCACGCTTGATATAGTGGAAGTTTCTGTTCCTCAGATACTATAAATCTCAGCAATAGCTTTACTTCCTTGCAAAAGTCAGAATTGCTTTGTAACTGTCATGTCTGCCATTGTCTTCCTTTTGATCAAATCTGATAGGAGAAAGATATGTGCCTGGTGTGAGTAATGTGACAAAGGAGGACGTTATCATGAGAGAAATCATCCATCTGCTGTGTATTGAGCCAATGGCTCACAGTGCAATTACGAAATCCTTGCCTGAAAATGTGAGTCCTTGTTTGTTACTTTTTTTAACTTAATTAAACTTCTCTATTTTTATGTCATTCTCCTGTTAACCTTCTGTAACTTTGTATGAAACTATTTCATTTCTTAATATAAACGTTAAGGTTAGTTTGAGAAATAAAATACAACGTTGCAAGTGATGTTCTGTACCTTACCGATGTGAAGGTAAACATAATGATTCAAGAATGGTCTAATCTGAAAAGGTTTTGGGGGAGGATGATTCATTTTGAAGAAGGGGTGGATTTTTTCTTTTTTAATTGTATTTAGGCACAGCTCTCTTCATTTTCAAGAACAGAAATTTTGAAGTTATTTTTTGGCCTGTGGAACCATGCAGTTGGATTCTGTTCTGCCCACTTTACTATCAGTAAATGTGATTATGTACTTCTGATCACTTTAACTGGTGCATTGAAAAGTCAGATTTGTCTGAGAACACACATTTCCCTAGTATTCTATCTAAATGTTGAAAATTCACTCAAAGAGGAGTGCATTAGATTTTGGAGCTTGTGCAGGTTTTCAGGGCTGAAGATCAATGTAAAAAATAAAATAAAAAAAAAATTATTTGCAAATCTAATACCCTGGAACCAGTAACAGGTGATCCACAGTCACTATTTTTAGTGAGTAAAATTCTGTTTTCCCACTCTGCACTAAGGAAAGTCACTGCTCTGTTTAGGAATTAAATGAAATTTTATATAATGGGTGAAAGTATTTGACTGTCTTCAGTAATTTTTTGCAGCTTGTTAGTTGTATCTACTTTCTGAGTAACAAACGGGCAAAATCTATTGAAGAATTATAGAAATTTCTATTTTCTCTGAATTTTTATGTCTGTTTTTGTTATTTGAAGTGATTTGAATCATGATATGCTTATGCCAAATTTTCTTTTTTTTTTTTTTTAACCAGGAGAACAATGAAACTGGCTTGGAGAATGTAATTGATAAAGTAGCAACATTTAAGTAAGTTCATAACAATGCTTTTCATAACTAGCTTCAAAATGAAATACTGTATCTTATATGGGTTAAACAAGCTGCACTGCACTCTCTATTCAGTTAATATTGTACTGTCCTGAACTACATACATTGTTGTATGTGCTGAGGAAAGAAAAGCATGTTGAATATCTGAAGTTGCTGTATTTTCCTTTAGACCCAGTTCGAGGGGCCTTGCAAGTTTAGTGATGTTAAGTGGGAAGATGTTCAAAAACTAATTTAATTTCAGAAGTAGTTGGGAACCATAACAACTTGTTATATCTTTGATCACCCAATCATTCATTCAGGTGTTATTTGTTTGCTAACTTTCTGTAGCTTTCAGATGAAGGGTATATTTTGGAAAATGCAGATGCAGAAAAAGAGTTGCATCTGTTAAGGAAAAATTAGTTCAAATGTCTGCTATATTTTTGTCACAGAAACGTCTTTTTATTTTAATTGGTTTAGTGTACCTTTTTTCAGTTTCATGTGGCTTGCTTATTTAATCAGTGGTGACTATAAGATTATATATATATATATATATATATATACATACACTTTATATATATATACTTATATATTTAAATATATATATATTCCTATAATACCTAGGAATTTTGCTGTGGGAATTGTATTCAAAAAAATTGATGTTTTGGCTCATACAGATGGGAGGTAGCTCTCTGTATTGCTTGTTTTATACCTTGGTTAAAGTAGTAATGGATTTTTAGACAAGAATATTCAACATCTAAAATTGTAAGCCATACAGTTAAATGAATTTACCTGTCTTCATGGTGTGGTGTAGATCATGGAGACATAAATATTTTAGAACTAGGTTGGGTTTAAGGTAGTCAACAATCTTGAAAGTTAAAGACTTAAAGAACAGACTGGGTACAGTTTTTATTAGTTAACAAAGTAACCGTCACTATTTCCTTTTTTAATAGCTTTTTATTGGAAAACAAATCCTGTGTCTGGTTTATTTACTTTCAAAGATACACCAAACTTTAATTACTAATCTCTGTCATGAAATATTTCTTTTTAAGGAAACCAGGTGTGTCTGGACATGGAGTTTATGAACTGAAAGATGAATGCTTGAAAGAATTCAATATATTCTTTTATCATTATACTAAGACCCAGCATAGCAAGGTAAGCCATTGTAAAATTCATTCTCAGAGGTAAAAATTGTTCATGCTTTTCAGTGGCTGAAGGATCTTGCTGAATCAAAGGAGTTAATGGAGTTTGAAGTAAATGATTCTGGAAATGATGTGTGCGGAACTTCAGTTCCGAACTCCTAAAGCAGCTTACACTGTTGGTACAAATTGTTGCAGTGTGGCTTGTGTTAGTACTTTTCCTGTGTGACTTACGTATTAACTCTGCTAACTGTTAAAGGTAAGAGCAGAATGTACCAAGAATTATCTTTGAAGTGGAAGAAAGCAAACGTTGCTTTTTTCCAAATCTTACTGAGGAAAAAATGTATGTTTCTCAAATTTCTTACAAGAAAATGAAGTGCAAAATTAAGAATCAATAAGCAGATTTCATACAGGATTTTAGTTACGTGACCAAATATTGACTTTATATCTTTTCTGTAGGCAGAACATACACAGAAGAAAAGAAGAAAACAAGAAAACAAAGATGAAGGTAAAACTTTAGAGCTAATATCTCAACAAATGGGATAATACAGTGGTTCATGTGGTTGTGTGTAAAATGGGCATTGATGGATGGCTTGTGACTTGCAATGGATAGCTGAGTTCACGTTAAATATGTTGTTACATTAGAAATTGTAATTGATTAATGCTAACACAAGCATTATTCTTCCTTTGAATTTACTTTTACCCATTCAAGTCATGAGCATTAATTGAGTAGATTTAAGGAAGACTTTGTAAACTATTAAGTAAACAATTTAATGAAATAAACTGTTTCCTACTTCTGTTTGATGCAAAGGGTAATTATTTTTTCTCTTCCCATGTTACTGTTCCAGTGAATTCCATAATCTTTGTTACATATCCTCTTACTTAACTGACAACTGGTTTAAAGAGAAGATAGTATCAGATGGAAAACATACTTTGTATATGTTTGTGATACATAAATGACACCAGGCAGTGCTAAATATTGAAGTCTTGCATTTTTAGATACAACTAAATATTGTGATGGATTGCTTGCTTAGCTTAGTTTGCATGTGTTTTATGTAAGAACTTCTTGAAAGTGCTTAGTTTATCTAAAGACAAAAGCTGATTTAAACATTTGCATTTGAGCATGTTTTTATTAATTGTCCAAGTCTGGTGTTTTGCTGATAGTGGTGTGCTTGCTTCCTCTCCTTTTGCTGCAATTGTTGACATGGCAGTATATGTATGAATATATTTGCATACCTCAATTTCCTAGCATTGCCACCACCGCCTCCTCCAGACTTCTGTCCTGCATTCAGTAATGTGGTGAGGATTCTGAACTGTGATGTAATGATGCACATACTGCGAACCATCCTTCAGAGAGCAGTAGAACTGGAAACACACTTGTGGACTGAAGCTATGATTCAAATGGTATGATTAGTTTTGGTCCTCTTCCCTCCATGGTTGCTGTGTTGTCTCGTAACAGCTTCTGATAAGGTCAAAATGTGTAAAGATATTCTTTGAATGATTAGAAGTGACCTCATGGTCTCCAGACCTGTTTTTGTATATCATAAATGAAGAAAATATTTCTCTCTACCATAAAATAGAAATGCAGAACAAAATTGTTAATTGCGGATGTTCTGTTTTGCTTCCCCACCTTCATAGCATCTTCACTGTGTTTCAGTATGTAGTTCTCCTTACCCTCATCCTTGTCATGAAATAACCAACCTTTGGATCACAACATTAGGGTGTTATGTCATCCTGTAAACTGTAGAATGCGAAGGTAGAAATATCTCTGGGGACATCAGTCACAAAATAATTCTGTGAGCATTTATGCATTTTATTGTACCGCAGTTGACTTCGTGCTTTAAAAAAAATTGCTGACTCTGAGATGCTTTTCTGTATTCAAAAGTTCAGGACCTGGATTTCTAGACTTACTAAGTTAATTTTGTCAATTAGAGTACACTTTTTTTTTTTTTTTTCTTTAAACAGATGGCTTTGCCTGCTAAGCCTTGGATTTGGGAAATAATAAAATACTAAATATTTCTGTTTATGGATAAAATTATGTGGTTCGTATTTAGTAACGTAAAGTGTGCAAAATTTATTGACTTTAGTGCAAGAGATATGCAGGAAACTTCATATTGTACGTTACTATTTCATGTACGACTTTTGCACCTTTTCTTATTTCTGTGTTTTATCATGGATAAAACAAATCTATTATAGAATGCTATATTAAGCATTCTTGTTTGATATACTAGTTTTCTAGACCTCTAGAATAAGAAATACCATTTTTATCTTTTTAGGTGCTTCATCTCCTTTCTTTAGGGTTATTAGAAGAGAAGCAGCAGTTGCAGAAGTCTCCAGAAGAAGAAGTAACATTTGATTTTTATCACAAAGCAACAAGTATGTTTAATTTTCTTGGAAAGGGTGGAGCAAATTAGTGTAATTTGATTTTGTGAGAACAAGAACAACATCAGAAAAACCCTAACCTCATTTATGCATTTCTTTGAGGGATGTAAAAGTAATCACTGTTCCATAATAAAACTGTACTAACAAATAATTTATGAAGATCTTCCTTTCTTCTTTTTAATGTTTTTGTCTTTCCGCTAACAATGTGAAATAATTCTAAATGAAAAGTGTTGCAAAAGAAATCTAATTGAGGAGAGTGTTCCCATTTCTGAAGTATATTTGTATTTTTTTAAAGCCAAAAAAGTTATTAGGAGCCCAACTGCAAAGAAGAACATTAGTAGAACTCTATTTCAATGGCAAAATTAGCTCATACACAGCACATACTAAGCTGGTGTAAAATTCAAGGGATCCATTCATTCTCTTTGTAGCTGAAGGCAGCTCTGTTTCTGTTTTCTCTAATTCTCTGTCCTTAGAAGTAGAACTACTTACCACAATTGGGGAAGATTATATGACATTTAGAGGAATAAGTGGAGCTAAGACAGAAGTGTAGCTATACAGACTGTGTTTTCATAAATGTGTGCTATATAATTAGCAGTATTTTAAGGCATATCCCTGGTTGTAAGTACAGGCTTTTTCTCCCCTCTGAATGCATTTGCTTTCTTTGTTAAAGGAATGGGAAGCTCAGCCCTGAATGCTGTAAATGTGTTAATGCTTCTGGAAAAATTAAAAAGAGTTCCTCAGTTGGAGGCACAGAAGGACACAGTTATTTGGATACTGCAGGTACACAACGGGGAGATAAGTATGATTGGAAATAGCTTTTATATTTAAAAATATAATATAATTTATTTAAATTATTTATATTTTAAAGACATGTGTCTATACATATAAATGTATAAAACCTACTAGGGTAGTGTTTGCTGGGAAATGCTGGAATGTTTCTTGCCATATGTGTATTTTATGCATTAGTTTTGTTCCTCGTGGTTCTGTTGGAAAATACATAGGTCACTCTGAAAGTAATGCTGCTTGTTTATTTCTATGGAAACCTACGTCAGATGCAGAGAGCTGCCCTTGTAAACATCTACACCAGTGGAGGTGACCCGCTGGCACCACTGCTGAAATGCACCACCCATTACCTCACTGTACTCATATCTGCTGTTTTGTCATTATAAATGTTCATCAAGCATCAGGGAATGTCAATACGTGCAATTTTTTCTGCATGAGAGGATTAACTTACAAATATATGCACTTCCATGTCAGATGCCATTTTGTCAGTCTGCCCCTCTGCGGTCATCTGTTGCACAGTCATAAATATAACTCAGTACTGGCAGGAAGATTAAGCCTCTACTGCCATACCACCAACATCCACCTCTGATGTTGTGGGCCAGTGTTATAAAGGAGGAGGCATTACTTTTGGAGCAGCCCTCTTTAGTTGTAATTGAACAAAGGTTTATAAATTGGGAGAGCATTTCAGAGACTGCTTGTATGAAGACTTCAGTCAGACTTTATATGATGGCTGTGTTGGACATTTGATTTGGGCTATTTTTCCATCTTTCTCATTGTCTTTTCCCAACCAAAGAGATGGGAAAGTCCTCTGGAGCTGTGATGCCTTGCCCAGTGTAGAAACATTGGGTGCGGCTTCTGCTTAGCAGGAATTCTGCTATCAAATTTTGGGCCTTTGGTTTAGGTGGCAAACAGAATTCAAGTGCTCCCAGAAAGCAGTAGAAATGAGGACAAGAATCCATAGTAAGGTTCCAAGGCTGTCCTTAGCTATGGAAATTTGACTACCCTGGTATATACTGCAGTGGCAAGTTTGAAAGGTTTTTGAAGAAGTTATTCTTGTAAAATTCTAAGAGCAAAGGTAAAAAGATACTTAATATATAATTTGCTTTTTTTAACAATATGTCAATGTATTTAAAAGTATCTGAATTGGAAGTTTCTTAGAGTAGACAGCTGGAGGAAGTAAAAAAATAAAATGTAAATTTGTCTTATTTTTAACTAATCAGACATAAGCTGCAAAACTTTCTCTTCCACACGTTGATATTAGTGTCCATGGATTATTCAATCTCTTTCCTCATGGAGGTAAGCTAGCATGTGATATACAGATGTCATTCTGGCGAAAGCTTTAGCTCTTTAGAAATTTTAGTGCTGGAGAAGGACTGGAAAATTTGGTGTAATTCTACTTTCCCTTACATTCAGTAGTAGTCTTCAACTGCTGGGCTGCTTTAGTGATAGAAGAGCAGGGCATTTGATTTCATCCATTTGAAAATCTGAAAGCAATGAAACTAGATACCAAGAAGTTTGATCTTATGTAGTTAGAACAGGCAATTTGCATTTCGTTTTTAACGTGTAACTCTCTTTTTGTAGATGTTTGACACAGTGAAAAGAATGAGAGAAAAATCTAGTTTGACAGCAGTAGTGGCTCCATCAGGCTCAGAAACTGCAAAAGGTGATGAGGTAATAATAACACTAATAAAGTTCAATAGATTAATAAACTTTAATGTTTTTAATTGCATTCTCAAGGAGGTACATGATTTTATTATGCAAAAATAGTCATTTCAGGTATTAATTCCTAGTACTGCCTACAGATGGCATTTAGATTTCAATTCTTGTATTCATTAAAAAGAAATATGCTAAGCATGTCTCACTGAGTTAGCAGCAGCTATGTGTTTTTTGTTGTGCTTGTAGTTTAAGTGAGAATATTCAGGGAAAGTAAATGGAAAAGGGAATTTGCTTGTGTCTGTTTTTGCTTTTATCTTTGATTTGATCACCTTTGATTTTATTTGTGATAGTGTCTTCTCTATCCAACTTAGATGATTGCTCTCTCTGTGCATCAGTGTTTACTTGCTTCTCTCAGAGTAACTCCTGAATCCAGTGATGAAGTGACAGAGTCGAGTGGAGTTATTACAGATTACTGCAGTCCTAAAGTTTCTTTTAACAATAGGCAGCTGAATGGGAGAATCTAATTACTCTTAGTATACAAAAGCAGGCTGGTTTAAACTGACACATTCTGTTTGGCAATAACTTGCTGCTCAACAACTCCTGGGCAGTAATTGTGTGTATAACTCTAAACTTAGCGTGTGCTGTGTTTCTTTTTTGAGAAAGGTGTAATGTGATAGCTAGTAAGGGAAGTAAACAAAGTACAAGAAACCATAAGAAACCAGTTGATTAGTTCTCCTGCTTAGAGAGTAACTTTTTTTCCTGATTTTCTTGAAAAGTAATGGCATCCTGAATGAAAACTATGCGTATGACATTAAATTTGAGCATAAAGTTGTCGAATCAGAATTTAGTTTCATGTATTTTATCTGTGTTTTTGAATTCTACATTTTCAAGTTACGTAAATCCTTTCCTTTCTAGTTCTTGAGAACATGATAGATGAGAAAATACTGAAAGAGGAATAGTTGTCCAGTCTACAGTAAAGAAGAGTAGGGGGAAAGTACAATCCTCAGATGCATAAAGTTCTGCCATAAAACCAGAGTGACAGTCTGTTGGCAGTGTCTTTTGCAGACAGTTGACGACAAAATTATCTTAAACTTCTTAAAGGGATATATAAGGTTCACATTAGGGATGATGCTTAACAGTTTCACTTACAGTGGGAATAACAACACTAGAGAGGCAGCTTTGGGTGTTTGCTGAATAGACAGTGTTGGCACTTAAATAAAAATCACTGAAGAGATGTCAGCTAAATAATTTGATGTCAATACATAAATGCATGTAATAGTGAAATGAATCTACTCATTTTGTGTTCTCTGTTACTTGTGATTTCTTTTACTCTAAGACACAGAGCACTCAGGATAAAGAGAAAGCTGAGCGAAAGAGAAAGGCAGAAGCAGCTAGGTTGCATCGTCAGAAGATAATGGCTCAGATGTCTGCTTTGCAGAGGAATTTCATTGAAACCCACAAGCTCCTTTATGAAAACACATTGGAGGCACAGGGGAAAGAAGATGCTATTATGGAAGAAGAAAGGTAAGAAAAAGCAGATGTAGAGTTCTGGTGGGGAAATATTAATTACCTGAATGGGATTCTGCCATGAAAAAGTCCTGACAGTAGAGTCATCAAATTAGTTTCTCAAATTTCTCACCTGCAATGCTTGTTCGTTCTGTTAAATAATTATACATAAACTAGGTTACTTGTTGACGCTAGAACAGTGGATTTGCTTTATAGAGGAACATAAATTAAACTGTAAGTAAATTATTTTTTTCAAATGGTAAGTAATTATCTGGAGAATATCATTATAAAGGTACTTAGCTAACATCACTGTACTTCAGGAAATGACTGTCTACCTTGTATGAGAAATACCTGAAAAGATATGGAAGCCACTATGTGTTATGTTTAAGTTGCAGTGAATAAAATATGCTTCTTGTAGCTCTAGTTGCTGTTATTTCTTTTCATTAGTTTTTTAAATCTAATTTTATATTGGAGATGTTCAGTTTAAATTGATAGAAGGGAAAAAAAGGTACTTCAAGAGAATGAATTGCTAACTTGCAGACTAGATAACTCAATTTTGTGTTACTCTGTAATTATATGTACTGGAATAAATACAGTAGAATTCATTTGCTATCACTGAGGTCATACACAACTCAGAATTTTTTTTTTTCCTCTTGTACTGCTTGAGATGAGTAGGTGCATTATAAGCTTTTCTTTTTTCCTCTGTTGAGGCTTCAAATATATAAACAGTATTGTTTGTATTGGACAAAATTGGACAAACCTCTTAACTGGTTACGGTAAATCCTGATTTGAGTGTGTATTAACATCATATGTGACTTTTTTTTACCATCTTTATAAAATCACAGATTTACTATCACCCACTCGTTTTAGTTCTTGTGTTAAATTTCTTTGATTTTCCTTTATTAGATAAGTATAACTTGTATGTATAACTTATGTGTAACTTACAATGTTATATTTTTAAATGAGTCAGTTGTAGAGAAAATACTGCATTAGCAGACAAATAATTGGAATTGAAAGACATTTGCAATCAAAGGGGTCCTTGTTATTCATGAGTGGTGGATAATGAGAGTAGTGCAGCTGCACATGTGTGGGAAAGCCAGATGCAGAAATGTCTTAGCTTTGTGTCATAAACTTTCTGCAGTATGATTATACTTTGATAGGCCTTTAGCAATGCAGTTAATAACAGACATTCTTTTAATATGGGTGGGTATTGTTTTAACAAAATAAAAAAGGCAGAGCTTTGTGAGTTTGAGCATGGCTTATCATTTATGAGTAGAATAGTTTTAAAGAGTAACTATTTTTAACAGTTTTAACAACAACATAATTCTGGACGTATGCATTGCTCCTGTTCTAGAGATGCTTCAACAATACACTGCACTTACACCAAAAATTATGAATTGTCTTAGATTTGTTTGGGAAAGTAGAGAGATCTACTGTATGTGTTGATGGCTGGTTTTTTGTTGTTTTTTTTTTTTCCAAGAATGGGAGATACAATTTTACTGTATCTGTAAGATTACAGTAGGCTTAATTCGATCTGTATTGCATGTATTTGCCTGAATGACCTGCTGTCTGAACTGATTTCTTTCTGTTATTGAGCGTTAATTGGCTTCCATTTTTTGTTTTAAGAAAATACTAGATTTTAATGAGGATTCATGTTTCTTCATCATTTTGCCATTGTTTGGTTTTGTAAAGCACTTATGTATAAAACACGTGATGTTGGCAGTATGCTTTGAAGTCTGTTTCTTCAGGGAAAAAAACATTCTTCTTATCTGCTATCTGTGTTATTTCAGCGTATCTTCAGCAATCGATTACTCCAGAATTGCTTTGGGTCCCAAACGAGGTCCATCCATTGCTGAGAAAGAAGTTCTGACCTGTATTCTTTGTCAGGAGGAGCAAGAAGTAAAGCTGGAAAGTGCTGCTATGGTATTATCTGCTTGTGTCCAGAAATCAACTGCCTTAACTCAGAATAGGAGCAGAATTCTTGAATTCTCAGGGGGTATGCAGTTTTCTTCTTTCAGAGTGCAAACAGTTCTGTTCCTAGCGTTATGTCCTTTGAACTGAATTAACCTCTGCATTCAGATTGCTAAATGACCCACTTCTATTAAGGAAAAAAAAAAAGTGAAAAATGTTAAACTGCTCTAAAATCTGTGCTTTAACATTTAAAAATGAGAAGTGTGTGAAGATACAGACTTTTCCCTGGCAAATAAGAAAATGCTTTAATTATTCTCACAAGGAGTTCAAATGAACTTAAAGATTTGGTGGGAGTGGTTACTTCAGAGGAGGAAGAAAGCAAAAATGTTAACTTTTTTTTTTGTTCAAGTACAACAGCAAACTTTCACAACATAAGGAAAATACATTTTCAGAGTGCCAATATGGTAATCATGAGGGTTCTTTCATGTTCAGGAAGTGTGCTTTTCATGTTCAGTTGTGTTTTTTTAGGTATGTCAAATTCAGGTGTATTGTTCAAAATCATAAAAGTACACCAAATTTAGATTTAGAGATCTGCTGTTGTTGAGCTCAGCATTATTTAGGTATGTTTAAGGGGAAGATTGTATCTTGGCTTGGGTTCATATGCAGCACAAAGGCATCAGTATGTTATTAAGATAATGCTATAAAGATTTAGGCAGATTCAGTTAAAAGATAGCCTTCCCTTTGTTATTCACTCATGGTGTTTATGTTAGTGGCTTGTGAAAGTACAGTGGGTTAGTTGAAGAAATGTATTATATAAGGACTAGAAAAGTGCTTTGTTCATTTAGAACCAAATGAACCTCATTTTTAACCAGTTTACTGTTGCTTTTGGATTTCTTGCTAGCTTGTGGAAAGTCTTCAGTAGTTTGTGAACTCAGGCTTGTGATTTTGTTAAAGTACTGCTCTGGAAATGCTTGTGAAATCCATTTTAATTTGATGTCTTATATACAGGTGGTTTTTTCTGTTCATATTGATTAGAAATTGTTTCTGTTTTTGAATGTTTTTGTTTCTGCTCTGTTTTTTTTTATAGATACAGTAGATCCTCTGTTCATGCATCCTGACTTACCATGTGGAACCCACACAGGAAGCTGTGGCCATGTGATGCATGCAGCCTGCTGGCAGAAGTAAGGATAGATCATGGCAGTTTTTCCTGTTAATTTACCTATTTTCTGAAAAACTCTAAATGCATATTCAAAACACAGTATAGTGAATGGATATTGAATTGAAAACTATCTACTCATCTAAAAATGAAATGGCACAAAATAATTTTTCAACTGATGAGAAAATGCATCATCAAAAGGTTTTGGTTGCCTTTTATGACCCAGAGAAGAATCTGAGGAGGTTAAATAAAACCAATGGGTTAAAAATAGTCAAGAATAAGGAACTTTATCTAGTAGATCTTATTCTTCCTCAGTTTAGTGAGAACCGGTAGGAGCCTTCTAGATGGGTGTTCTACAGTAGTCCTTAAACACGTGAAGTCTGTTGTGTCCTCAGTGTTTTAAGTTGAAGCTGCTTAATCCCAGTGAACCCAGGAGAGAAGCGGGCATTTAGACTAGAACACAAATAGTTTAATCAATGAATGCAGTTTATCCCCTGTCATGTTTAACAAACTTAATAAAAAGTAAGACAGAAGAATTGGTACATGGATTAAAAAGTGTAATAGGCGTTTATTGTTTGAGGGAGCCAGGGATTTACACCAAAGGTGTTGGATTAGAGCACAGTCTGAAATATTAATAGACCAGTCTGCTCATTTTCCAGTTTATAGTCATCGTGTTTTCCTGTAGCTTTCTGTGTAGATCACAGGGATTGAAGCTAACATCTCTGTGTTTTGAATCCATAAAGGGTCAGTAACTCTAAACAAGATAGATACTGGGAAATAATACTAGAACTTCAGTCCCACCAAGGGACTATCAAGAGATAGAGTTGGGTCATGCAAGTACAAGTTATTTTATGTTGTCAAATAATGTAAATATTTTCTTGATGGTTGTTTGCACTTATGCCATTTTAATTTAAGAAGCCTGACTAAACTTCTGGTGTTTATCACTTATTTTTTTATATTAATGTTTTTATTTAAAAAAAAAAAAAAAAAAAAAAGAAAAAGAAATGCTACAAGAAAGATAGGTGCACACACTTAAAATGATACAGAAGTATGTTCCTTGAGTATAATACATCTGCTCTTGGCAGATCGATCCACATCTACGTAGATCTAAGTAGTACAACACTGGAGCTCAATTCCCTTGCTCTTTTTAAGAAAAGATGACTTGCTGTGTGGGTAAATGGGATTAAAATGGACAACAGGCTCTTCTCATACAGGATGGCACAGAAGGTTTGAGTATAGTCTTTTATTTATTATGTAACAGACATTCTAACTTACTAATATTTGTCCAAATTTTCCCTGCCACCTTTCTAGAGTGTCTGTGCAGCCTAAAAATACTGCACAATACTCTAATAGAGAACCTTTGTAGTTGATATATATGAGGAGGCAGAGAACTGCAGTAACAGTTGTTTAAATTTGGGAGAGCAGATGTATGTTTTTGTTGATTGTTAACAGATTGCTTTCATAAATACTCTGTAATCATTAGGATCTGTCAATCACCCCTGCATACAACCTTTTTCTTATTAGGTAAATTATATTTTTTTCTTAAGATATTATACTTCAAAGCAAAACAATAACTAGCTACTACCTTAGTGTGGAAGTTAGATAATTTCATATGTTTTGAAGATCCTACATGTCCAGCCTGAGTGTTAGTACTGAATTTACTTTCCTGTAGTCAGACAAGCAGGTTTGAGTGTTGGGTTGTTTTGTTCCCAGTAATGTCAATGCCACAGTGACGTTAATGAAATCTGAACACTTACTGCATTCACTAAGGGATCACATTTATGTAAGAAAACCTGTAAAAACATTATAGTTATTTCTCAGTTTGCTTTTGAGTTCAAAATGTCATATGATGTTGTAGTACAAATTACTCTTTCTTTCTTTTAAGAAAAGGCTATGGATTTTTTTTATTAAATCTTAAATAGATTTTCCTAAAATTAAATACAACTATGTATGAATCCTATTTCAGTGTTTTGAATGAGTTTCTTATGAGAGATATAAGATACTGTGTTTAAATGTTTAGAAGATGGGAAAGAAGAAGAGAGAATATAAGGACTGTTTGTGTATGAAAATGTCATTAAAATAAATCTAAAAGGATCTTAAAGCAAGGAAGAGCTGCCATTATTTTGACTGAGTGGCATACAATGCATTTTTGCCTGAGTTCATATAAGTGATCAAAGGTTCAATTTTATTTTCATGTCCAGGCACAAGAAATAGTTATCAAAGGAAAGGTATTAGGAAAAGAATTAATAGAGATAATAAGACTTAATTATGTGAAATTTAGTTTTCAGGTCACATTTGAGCCAATTCTGTTTTCTAGTAATTCTCTTTTCAACGTTCTAGGTACTTTGAAGCCATGCAGCTGAACTTCCGACAACGCCTACATGTTGAACAGATATTTGACTTAGAGAATGGAGAGTATCTTTGTCCACTTTGCAAGTCTTTGTGCAATACTGTGATTCCCATTGTTCCATTGCAGGCTCAAAAAATAAACAGGTGAATTAATAGACTGCATAGCCTTCTTTAAGAGTGATTTCTGGGGTGGATTGACTTTTCATATTTTGGGAGGGTAATCTTGGGCTGAGCTTCTTAGTCTGTGTAGATGGCTGTTTATCTGCTTATTGACCACTTGCTCAAATATGCTGCTTTCGGTAGCCAAAATCATTTTTGAAAGCATTTCTAAGCTATTTTTGGAGTATATGCCACACAAGGAAATATTTAGGTCTAGTACTTAGGCCAATGCTGCTTTTTTTTTGTTTGCTCACTACTTTGCCTGCAAAAGTATGCAACTACTGAGGTACTGTATTTTAATTGTGTGTCCTTTATTTTTAAAGACTTCATAAAGATTATTTCAGTGTTGAAGTAACAACTGCTTTCCATTTCTTCTCTCAGTGAGGATGCAGAGGCAGTAGCTCAAATTCTCTCCCTAGCCAGGTGGCTGGAAACCATCATAGTCAGGATATCAGGCTACAATGTGAAAAATGCGAAAGGTTTGTTATCTTCATTTTGAAGCTTGTTTGTGGGATGTCTAATACACCAGTTTTAAGTATGATACACGTGTTTTACGTAATATCCCAAGAAAACTTAAAATTTAGGGCAATTTTGCTCTCAGTCAAGTCAGGGTAAAATAAAGCCGGCATTGAAGTCATAGGGCTTTCAGAGCTTGATAGCTTTATTTTGGGGTGTTCTCACCAGTTTTCTGGTTTGTTACCATTTCTGCCTTCCCTGTACAAGAAAATTCCATAACTTAGGGAGGATAGATGCTTGTTAACGCTCAAAGTTAAGTTTTTGCTTGAGGAGTTTGTAATGAAACAAAGAAAAAATTAATTCAGGGAATTAGAATGAAATGTTTAGGAAACATATGTTACAAAGAATCAATATATTCCTTGCATCCTATGATGCAGGAAAGTTTTCATCTGCTTTGCTGTATTTTTTTTCTCCTTTCTCAAACTAAGAAAAAGCAGTATTTAAATCCTCACATAGTTTTAAATAGAAATGTTAGAAGTATCAGTAGAGTATCTTGGCTGGTCAGGTCTGTTTACAGTTATTTTCAAACCAGTTAACAAGGATAACTGTAAAAATGATAACTTATTTGTGTTTTAATTTGGATCTGATTTCTTCTGGAAGGAGATCAGCAAAATGCTCCAACTTTTGTCAACAAGGGATTGGGGAACTCAGCTTTGGAATTCCATTCTATCCTTAGTTTTGGAGTTCAATCCTCGTAAGTGCTTTTTTGGCTATATTAATTATCCATGAAATAATCTAAAAAACTTCAGGATTTATATTGAAGGAAGACATTCACTTTTTCAATCTCAATACAGGCTTACTTGTATGTTTCTCTAAGTGTTCATTGAATATCAGCTCTATACAGACCTAGATGAACCTCTTGATCAAACCTAGCCTGGCAGTGTTTGATTTATTTGTGCAAAACTGAGTTTTCTATTTCAGAATTCCAGTCGTTTGGGCCACTTTCTGTGCTTCTAGACAAGTCACTTAATGTCTGCTTGCCTTAACTTTCCTGCTATATGTGTGTTTCAGGGTAGTTTTCAGTTGTTTTAGATAAAATAATTTAATACAGATTACTCAGAGGTGTCTTGTCCACTTTTGTTGCAGTGGACAAAAGTTCTACCATCAAAACAAAGCAAATAGGTAGGGGCTTCTGAAGTGTACTTAGCTGTCTTCTTTTAAATCAAGTACTCTTAAATCAAGTACTCTACTACTGTTACTTCTATCTGACATCATTGTTATGCAAAATACTTACACATTTGCTATTGTGAAAATGTCATCAGAAGGTTAAATCAAGATCATAAACAGGAGGAAGTCTGAGTTTTACAGTCTGATAATGATAGGACAAGAGGGAAAAGTTTAAACTGTAAGAGGGGAGATTTAGATTAATGTTAGAATTTTTTTACTCAGAGGACATTAAGGTGCTTGAACAGGTTGCCCAGAGAAGCTGTGAATGGCCCATCCCTGGATATGCTCAAGGCCAGGTTGGATGGAGTTGGATTTCTTCCTCCCTAGATGGCTCCAGCCTAGCAGCTCTTATTCTTTCTATTTTACCCTATCTATTTTTCCATTTTATTGCTATTTTATCATGGCTCTTATTATTTGCAGTAAAAAAGAGAAAAAATAGGAGGTCCAAAATGAGATTTGAGTACTTGGAAAACAAAAGTTAGTGAGAATCAAATGCATTCCTTGCGCTGCTTAAGTGCAGGAAAGTTCTTTTTTTCTGCTTCTGCTATTTTTTTCCTTGCCAAGGCATGAAGAAAGGAGCACTGAAAGCTAGTCATTTTTTCCCCCTCTTTAGGAAGGGTCTTTGTATTTTAACAATTCTTTCATAAATAGTCTTGACTTTGTTAGCAAACGACTGACATAAATAACAAGCACTATTAATAGTGCAGGCTGAAGTTATCTTGGTTTACTCTTGCAGGGCCAAATACTCAAGCAGTATCAAGGAGATGCTTATTCTGTTTGCAACCACCATTTATAGAGTTGGACTGAAAGTTGCTCCAAATGAAGCTGATTATCGGATTCCTATGATGACCTGGAGCACGTGTGCTTTTACCATCCAGTGTATAGGTAAAGTATAATTTGGGTTCACTTCTTTTTATGGTTCAAAACTCTTAAGGCTGTTTGATTTGTAAAAATGTGTACAGTCTGGATGTATGTACAATAAAGATGGTTCTATATAAGAAAAATATAGGTTAATTCTTATTACATGTAACACATGATCTTTAATCTGGTATAAAGAATAGAATGTTTTTGTTAGTGTATCTATACAGTACTATCTATTTACATATGTAATGCTAACACTGGTGAGTTTAATCTTTAAGAGCTGTATTATGAACTGTAACATTAAGCATCTTCAACGATTGCAAAGCTGCTGAAGATGATTGAAATGCCATGCATCTTCTGTGTAGCCAAATATCTAATTACTATTGAAACAGAAGTTCCTTTTTCAGATTTTACTCAAAAACACTTTTCAAAGACTTCAGAATCTTTAATCATTCTTGAATGATCTGCATGATAGAACTCATTATTTCTGTTTGTCTTTATTCTTGAAAAATTCTCATACAATTTGTAGAACAAATGTGGTTTTCTGTAATCTGAAGTTGCTAAAAATGTGTTAGAGTATTTATTTTAATACCATGTGAATCTATTTTTTGAAGGCAGAATAACCTATTAGCCTAAAAATGCTTGCCTTTTCTGGCTAATGTACCTGCTTAGTGGTCAGTGTTGCTTCATTTGTCTGCTGTATGCATAAAGATGGCACTATAGACATGGAGCTGTACCTAAATCAGAAGTGGCTTTCAGGCAGGGAGAGAGTCAAGAGAAGTCTTTGTGTTCCAGGCATTGAAAATGTAACTCTACATATCCATAAGAATGATTTGCCAAGTATGCCAGTTTTCCTTCTGACAAAGCTGTTGAAGTACAAGTGTAGTCTACTGTAATTTGGTAGTGCACTTGATTCAGCTAGAGTGTCAGGAGTTCAGAAGGTTTGTAGGAGTGCTAGGAAGAAGGTAGGAATAGCCAGAAAAGCTAATTACAGCTATTTTGAATTCTATCAAATGTGCAGATGGTTAGGAGAGGACTGGAAGCTGCTCAGCTGTATTTATATGCACTTAATGCTGTGCATTGGTTGTTTTTTATTTTATCTCAAAGATAAATAAATAAATCTAAAAGCCACCAGCCTTGGTGGTTGTCAAGAGTAAATTTTTGTCAACAAGGGTATATATGGAATAGCTTCTATCACATGTGATATCAAAGACATATGAAAGAAGTCTAAGATTTAGATGCATTACCAGGCAAGGATTATAGCATATGAGAGGTTGATATGATAGTCTGACATATGCTGGGCCATGCAACTTCAAAATAAAAATGATTTTTTCCATGTTTTGTCTGCAGCACTACATGTTGCATATTAAACTGATGTATAGAAGTGCTAAGTTAAAGCACTTCTTTATATTAAAATATATATATGTGTATATATTAATATAAAGATATGATATATAGATATAAAGATATATTTGGTAAGATGAAATTTACCAGTTCATCTCTGAGGTGACTAAAACATAGTAGCATTCATTTAGATGTCTTTTTACTCAGTTAAGTTCATTTAGCTGCTTGGTTTTGTTTTGTTTTGTTTTTGGATTATTTTCTCTTTACGATCTCTCCAGAACCAATGTGCTTGGGGAGGGAATGTGAATTGTGTTCTAATTTGGGAAATGTGTTTTTACAAGATTTTTATTAAACTACAATCAAATGAAGTAGTGTGAAGTTGAGGACAAAATAGCTGTACAGTATCTCTGTTAACATACCTTGATATTTGTGAGCATTGGATAAGAGTAACTGAAAGTACAACTAAATCTATCCTATTATCCTATTATCATTCAATGAAGCAGTGTTTCTTTAAATCTTAGAAAGATCTGAAGACTTTAAAGAAAAAAAAAAAAAAGAAAAACCCTTGTTACAGCTTTTTACATAAAAATCCTTTGATGCTATTATGCTGGATTTTTCAAGAGAATTCTAAGCAAGTTGCTCATCAAATTATGCTGTGCTTTAAGAAGGATGTATGCTAAGAAATGTTTTTACACTTGATCGTGTTTGTATGTGTAACTCAAACAGAAATGTTATGTTCCTGTAGAACAAAGTAATGTTTTCTGTGTTTAATTTTAAGAAAACCTCTTGGAAACGGAGGGGAAGCCTTTATTTGGATCTCTACAAAATAGACAGGTATGGGCAAGTAGATATGTGATACATTTCTCTGTTGAGGATTATCTCTTAAAATACAGTTCAGGCTGATAACAAAAATGTTCTGGAAAAGGTTTCTGTGTTACATGGAAGTTCATATTTAATTCACTTGTCAATGCATTTCCTGTTTGTAGGGGTAGGATTTATTTTACTAGTATCATTTTCTTGTCCAACCATTTTCTCTTGTGCTCTAGCACAGTGGCCTTAAAGCATTAGTGCAGTTTGCAGCTGCTCAGAGAACAACATCACCACAGGTCCTGATTCAGAAACATCTGGTTCGTCTTCTAGGAGGTATTGTATTCCTTTTGTGTTGCAGAAGTTAAAACAACATAGAAAGAAAAGACAGATACTGAAAACAGTGCTAACTTCAGTTTCTCTGTTTCCTTACATCACAAAGTTTTGCTGCTTGACATAAACTAATTAGTAGTTCCAATCAGTAGAGCCAGCCCTGTATCATTTGAAGTTCCAAAAAATCCTCGAAGGCAGTTTATCCAGGCCTTGGAGCTACTTAGAGCATTAATGTTTACAGATGGCAGTGCTCAAATTGTAAAGACTGAACAGGTAGAAAAGGCCACAAATCAGATATTTCTCAATTGTTAGACTTAATCTATTTAGTATTTTTGAAAGACTACTTGCATTATAGTTTAAGATACCTTAAGAGTCTCAGAGAGAACTGTTTTTCATATTTCTTGCCAATGTGCTGAAAGTGGTGACCTTTTGTGAATACTCTTTTTTAAGTAGCCTTCCACTGAGCAGGAAGCTTATGTGTACAGGCTTTTGGATTCTGCTAGATTGCAAGGCATCTAGTGTTGATGGTGAGATGCATAATTAATATCTCTATTTTGCAGTTCTTCTACCAAACTTTAAAACAGAAGACACTCCATCCCTCTTAGAAGTAGATATGTTCCACATTTTGGTAAGGAGGTTCATTTTATTCTTCAGTAATAATGTTTTTGTTTTGTTTTTTTTTGTTTTTTTTAGAACCTAGATTTTTGTGATTTTAACCTGCATTGATTCTTCGCTTGCATGAATTAAATGATTGTGTGAGAGCTCTATACGAGCAAATTATTGTATACTTCTGTGATGAAGAAGTATTTACGCTTTGTTCAGCTGTTTCTAATTTTTGTCTCTGCAATCTCACTCTGTTTGAATTTCATATTTGTAATTGCAGCCATCTTTTTACTACCTGTATTGCTATCAAAACCTGAAAAAAAGCATGAGTACCCTTTCTCAGACTGTCATTTCCTCATTTTCCTTTTGTCCAAATAGGCCTCATACCTTTTCATTTATGTTCATTCTCATTATCTTCTTTATACTATTTCTCAGCATCTTCTTTCTTTCATAATAAAAATATTATATGAGGACCACGCTGAAAGTAGTGCCTCCTATTTTATTATGATGACCAGTGTCATCAGAGGCAGATGGTGGTATGACAGTAGAGGCTGAACCATTTTGCCGGTATTCTATGGCATTTTTGTTGCCATGCAGCAGATGACAGCAGAGGGGCAATGTGACAGAATGGCATCTGACATGGAATTGTGTATGAAGCAAAGGTGTGGAATTTAATTCAAACAGGAAAAAAGTGCACCTGCTGACCTTCATTGATGCTTAGTGAATGTTTATGGAGACAAACCAGTGGATGTGGGTGCACTCTGGTTCATAATTGGTGAAAATGCATAGCTGATGGTGATGACTGCGTTGAAAAAAGTGTTTTGTAGCTGAGAATTTGTTCTATCTGTAGTGTTATTGTGCTTTTCTTCTCTGTTGTAGTTTCCATGGAAATAAATAAGGCATTACATTCAGAGCAACTTATGTAGTTTTTTTTCTAGCTTAAAACATAATTTGCCCTCATTATCTTTCTAACGCTTGGTTTCCTTTCTCACACTTGTTCAATGTTCTGTTTTTTTACATGGAACAGAAACTAAGTTTTCTTGGAAGCAGACAAGCTTTCTTGACAAGTACAGTGAAGCTGTATCTGTTCCCTATGTGCTAGTGGGACAACTTGTTTTCAATGAAGTTTTTGCTTTATATAGTGTCTATATATATAGTTTATATATATAGAATTAAAACCAGCAAGATAAATGATGTCAAATTGACTACGGGAATGCAGTATAACTGTATAGTAATGATACAAGTCTTTTACATTACCCATTTAATTAATAAATTTCTGTTACTTGAATATTTACTGCTTCCTTTCCACTGTAGGTGGGAGCTGTGTTATCATTTCCGTCTTTATACTGGGAGGATGCTGTAGACTTGCAACCTTCATCAATTAGTTCAGCCTATAACCACCTCTACCTCTTTCATCTGACAACACTAGCACACATGACACAAATTGTGATTTCTTCAGCAACAGGTAGGGATGTATTTAGGTTGTATCATTTCAGCAGTTCACAGAATTTCTTAACAGTAGTGGTTGAACCTTTTGCTAGTAATGATTAACATCTTCCAGATAGGAACTTTCTTTTTCTGAACAGCTTTCATTGCTAGGTAGAAATAAACATTGTTACATTTGAAACAAACAGAAAGGTAGCACTACATCGTTTTCAGATCATTTATTTTATCATTTGTGTGTTTTGCATAAGAAAGTGAGGGTAATTACTGATCAAGTCCATCATTCCAGTGTTGGAACATACGTTCTTCCACTCCTTGCAGGAAAAGCAAAGCGCTGCCCAACAGCAGCACTCTGAGCAGTACAGTGAGAATCAGTATGGATTTTGGAAATACTTTCCTTTACCCATCAAACTATTAAATAGCCAGGATATGGAATCCTATAAACTGCTTAAGAGGAATTTTTACTTTTCCCAGTGTATGGGAACTGCTGAATCATGGCCTGAACCTCTGATTGATCACCTGAGGTGAGCAATGAATCAGCCCTGGGAGCAGAGGTGAAGGCAATTCACCTGTGCTGCTGGAAAGGGTGGAGCCTGGCTGTACCTCTCCTAGACCCATTTAAGAGCTGACTGCCAGTGGGGAAGGATCTCTTCTGGAGATCCTCTCCTCAGGAGTTTCGTAGTGAGCCCAGAGTATGGGTAAGCATTATATCTGTTCTGTTTTGGTATAATAACTGCGTAGCCAAACTCTCTGGTATATTTCATAACTGTAACATCTGTGAAGTCGTAACCTACAGGCTTTCTGGCTACTACTTCCTGTTTTCTTGAGCATGACAGAAGGAGGAATACAAGAAGTAAAAAATCCTGTTAACTTAATCCATACAGAACAATAACTTGTAAAGTTAACATGAAGAAAGCCGTTTTTACAGGAGTGTGCCAGTGAGACAGTAATCATTATCTATTGTAGCGTGCAGTTTTAGGAGGGCGTTCATTAGATTAAAAATAAGAAATAGAAAAGAATCAAAATGATATGGGGGAAAAAAAGTTCAATTTACTTAAAAAGTCACAAATGAAGTGCATTTACATTACGATTCATGTTTGTGTGTCCAGAATCCTCTACTGCTCGATCATATGACAACAGTGAGGAGGCATGCTCTGCCCAGGCTTTCTGTAGAGAAATTTATCAGTACACCAGTGGGTAAGTAACAATTCAGTGGCAGTACTGTGTCCTCAGAGAGTGACCTGAACAACAAAGAAAATGAGGAGGCGAAAAAACCCCAAACAACATTTCATATGGGGAGTTTAGCACAATGCCTTGTGCTTTGTTTCCAATACTCCTGAAATGTAGAAAGAAGAGGGAACTAGAGAAAGGAACTGGTGTCATTAAGAAGCCTGCTACTTGCAGGCAACGGGGCAAATTCTTACACTAAGGATGAGAAGTTACCTATGTTTATCCTGGAGGGAAATGTAAATATAAGTTAAAGAAATGTGAGACTATTTTGAATTTTTTTACTTACACTTTTTCTACTACATATGTGTCTAGTACAAAAGAAGAGGTGAGAAGTATAAAGCTAATTGTAGTTATTTGTTTGAACATTAGTACTGTCTTGGACTTTTTCGTTGGCTATTATCCTCTGTGTAGTGAAGCTCTTAAGTGCTTCAGTATCTATATGAAAAAGAAGGTAGGAAAAGTGGATGCAGCCTCCACAAATCCTGCTGTGACTTAACTTCACCAAAGCTAGTTGCAAATGTGGATTTTTTTTTTTTTCAAGGGTTGAAAATGCTGCCGTGTCTGAAAGTCTTAAGACTAAATTTCTGAACATTAAAAATTTTGTGTTTAAATAATAGTAATTTTTTTTCATGCGTGTGTTAGAATCATAGTTGCTGTATATTTTGGAGTGTTCAAACACAGAATTAAATGCCAGAATTCAGGCTGAAACTGTTAGCGTTGTTATTTCTGTATACGCAGTACCTCCTGATCCCACCATGCTTTAACACTAAAAATAGTAATTCTGAAATGGTCTGTGATGGAGCTTTACTTGTTGTTTCTCAGCAGATCCTCGACAATGCTTGTCATCATCCTGCTCACATAAAGGTGTACTTAGTGGTGGTTAATTTTTTTCTGAGAAAATTATCACTTCAGTATTTATTTTTTTTTTCCAGAAGTAGGACTAGGATAGTTTAAAATAACAAGAATAGTGTTGTAGTTTTTATAACATAATGAAATGTGAGGCATATTATTTTCAACTGTTATTTTTGCTGCGTGTGACGATTACTTAATCTTTTTTCTTCCTTAACCCTTTTGGATTGCATTTGGAGCTCTGAATGCATGGAAAAATGCTGTTAATTCCAAGAATTACTGGTTTTCTGTAATAAAAAAGCTGCAGATATACATTAGTTACTTCATGTGTATTATGCCATGCTGTATTGAGCAGTTTAAATCGGAGTTGTCTGAAGTTGGGCAGCTTTGTTTTGTACATAGCTAACATTGTAGCAGTTCTAGACAAAATGTGAAAGTATTCTAAAGATGTGCACTGTAAACTACTGCAGGTATTTCTCATTTGTGTATTACAGTTGCTTTAGTCAGGATATTCCAGGCTGGCTTGTGTGGGATTGTGTTAAGAGAGGCATCATGCCTTATCTTCGTTGTGCTGCTTTATTTTTTCATTATTTGCTGGGAGTTTCTCCACCTGAGGAGCTACTACAAGGTAAACATGAGAAAGCAAATGTATCCTTGTTGAAATTGTTTGTTCTGTTATTGGTGTGAAGGAATTTTTAATGTTCACAATAACTCAACAGTAGATAACGTTAATAAGACTTAAAAGGGAAAGATCACCATAAAGCTCAAAGAGCACATCAACTTTTTTGTGCAATTGCTGATGTTGGCAAATGCTAGCAAAATAGAACTTATTAGAAATAAAGCATGTTACAAAATTTGAAACCTATTTCTTAAAGAATTCTAATGCATTGCAGATACTAAAACCAAAGTGCTTTGTTTTTTGTTAGAATGCAAGGAAAAGCTGAATTATCAACTATTTGAAAAGGAGAACCAAAGCTTCAATACACAACAGAAACATAGTCTTGCACTTATTTATGTAAATTATGAGCTAAGGTTGAATATCATTAATTTGATTTCAAGTCCAAATCTTTGCACTGTACTTTTGTTGCCATAAGTAGAAAAGTGCTGTAAGTACCATGTGTAGAAAGGAGTCTCCTGGTGAAGCAGCAGTGCTGTTTCCTGCAGGCCCTGTGAGCCAATACTTGACCACTTAGTAAGCTAGTAGCCTGGCACGACACTGTTGCATGTTAGCACTGACTTGATCATAGAGGAATTAAATATCATTGCATGCTCAAAGAGTAGTAAAAAGCTGAAATAGAATAGGTAAGGAAATCTGCTGAACCAATGTGTTAGGTACTATGCAATGAAATTAAGTTTAAGCAATAAACCACATTTTTATAATGACTTGTATATGACTTAAATCTGATGTTATTACAGTATTATAAAACCAAAAGCAGATCTTGAGCTAATTGTCATAGCCCCAATTACATCAATGGAGCTATAGTCAGTTGTACAATCTCAAGAAGCTGTGCTCTGGCTGGAAAACCTGAATTATTAAATGGAAGAAGAATGGGGAGAATTGTAGTTTTGAGCGAATTATTCAGCAACACTGAGATGTTTCAACTGTCACTCTTTTCTTTTTTTTTATGCAGTTTCTGATGAAGGGCAGTTCAAGGCACTTTGTAGTTACCTTTCTCTACCCACCAATTTATTCCTGCTCTTCCAGGAGTATTGGGACACTGTAAATCCACTCCTTCAGAGGTACTAATTGAACATGGACAGGACATGTTTTTGTGTTGTGATGACCCTGTGGGAATTGCATCAAATTTCTTAACAGAGATTGAGCTCATGCTAGAGTTGTGAATGTTCACTTGATGTGCATAAATATAGTGAATTTTTTTAAGATCTTAAAAAACTTAGAGCACAACAATTATTTTTTCATATTTTACTAGTTATATTAATTTTATATTACAATTATGGTGTAAGTAACTAGTGCTTGCAGACATACAGGAGTTTGAGTCCTATAGGCAAAAGGTATCATGAATCGTTGCATGCATGGTGTGGCATCTGCTGTTCACTGGCCTGTTTTTAATGTCAGTAGCAAAAGTGTTGATTATATAAGTTATGAAATGAGAGCACTGAAAACTTTATAGCCTGCCAGATGAGTCTTTATACTGTATCTTCTCTGGAGACTGATGAAGGTAGAAGATAGCTGAATTGTGTAATATAAATATTATGTATGTTGTAATCTGGCAGTAAGGAAATAATTGGTAAAAATTCTTCTTTCAAAAATGCAAGTAAAATAACTCCTTGCTACAGCCGGCCCTCATCTATGAGAGTAGTTGAATAATTCTGCTTTATTGTGGTGAAGAATGTCTCCATGTATTTACTGTGACTGTTTCAGTCCATGGTTATGTTAATTATTATTGCTGATTCTTGGCAGAGTTCTGTGGATCTCACTAGCTTTTTCAGGTTTTTTTCTGCCTCTGTTTTGTTATCTAGCTTTCTTCAATTTAGTTGACATTCTGAGCTGCCGACTCCAGCCTACAGTTTATATAGCTCATTTAACAGTCTGTTACATGGAAGTTTGCTGTAGTTACATTTGTAGTATATACTATTGCAAATCAGTAGCATCTCACAAGTGTATAAGTTTGTGTTTAGAGTTTCTACATGTGTGCTCAAAGAACTTGTAAGAGAGACCAGCTCTCTTGTATGTGCTTGTAAACTTCAGCAAGTAATTGATAAGGGCAGATCTGAGAAATCTGTTGTAGTCTTCATAGCAAAAACAGAAGTTTTGAGTGAGATACAGCCTTTTTTAGGCAGTAGTAACAGCTGACAAGTCATCGTATGAGCTCAATACTTTACCTATGTATCTGCTTATTTCTTATTAGTTGAGTTTAGCAACACTGAAGGTATATTATCATCAAATGCTGTCTTCTGCAAATCTTTTTTCCAAATAGGTGGTGTGCTGATCCAGTGGTGCTCAGTTGCTTGAAGGGCAAGAGCACTGCAGTAAGGTTAGTAGAATTGGTTTTATTGGTTTTTGGGGGTTTTTTTTTGGTCCTTTTTTGCCTTAAAACTGTGTAGGAATGAAGTGGCTGCTAGGAGTTAGCAGTGCCTGTATTTTTTTTTTTCCTGTTGAAGTACTACTATAAATTCATTTCGCTTTGGCTCGGTGATTCTTCGTTGAGAAGGCACAGCATTCTGTTAACCAATTTATGTGCTTTGTCTAGGGAAAAACAAAAGCTAACTGAAACATGAGATACCTTTGTGCAAATATGTTATATATGCAATTTAATTTCATCAACTTTGTTGGAATGTAGAAATACTGAAACTTCCATCTGGACTTCTAGAGAAGCTGGTCAGGAATTGGAGTTTACATAAGGGACCAGAAACTTAGCAGGATAATTATCTATATCCATTATGCTTTTTGCTGTGATGTGTATATATATATATTTTTTTTGTGTGTGATATTTCTTTCACTTATGCAGGTATCCTCGGAAAAGAAATAGTTTAATAGAGCTTCCTGAAGATTATAGCTGCCTTCTGAACCAAGCATCACAGTTTAGGTAATGTACTTAGTTGTCCTGCTGGGTGTTTTGTCACTTTGATACTCCTTCAGTTATTGTAGCTATTGTTAGGACTATAAACAGAAGTGGTTTTGTGGAAGCAAAAGCACTTCTGCAGTTATACAAGTCAGTACTAGCAGTTGTTCATTTTAAGGCTGCAATGCAGCAGCTTGCTCAATGTATTCACTTTTGTTTGGAGGTATTCCACTTTAATCTGCTGGTCATTTTTCACCTTTGTAATGTGGGTTTGATGTGGCATTCAGCCTGAGTATTTTTGCATAGGACACAAGAAGCCTGTCAGGTTGGCTCCCCGTTTTGTGCCAGGGAGTATGAATCACAGGATAATTTGGATGAGAGTGACTTCAGCACATCATCTAGTCCAATCTCCTGCTTGGAGGGGGTATCTTGCAGCTGGAATCTTTGAAGCAGTGTAGAAACAGAACCAAAGGAACCAAGTGTGTGATACAAGGTTATGACAACAATATGTATCTTAAGTGTGGCTTTCTTTTTAGGAACATTATTGGTAGTTAGCTTTCTTCTGAAGTTTCGTGCTTAAATAACAATCTAATTACACTTTTTCTAGATGCCCACGGTCTTCTGATGATGAACAAAAACATCCAGTACTATGTTTATTTTGTGGGGCTATGTTGTGTTCCCAGAATACTTGCTGTCAGGAACTTGTGAATGGAGAGGAGTTGGGAGCCTGCACTTCTCATGCTCTCCAGTGTGGAGCTGGAGTCTGTATGTTTCTCAAGTAAGTAGCTAGATGGAATTTAACATACTAGTGAATAAAGGGAAATATTTGAAGGTCAAAAAGCAAAACGTTGTCAAAGCACTTAATTCTTTTCAGGCAAAACAATAACAACAACCAACAGTGACAAAAAAAAAAAGACAACCCAAAACATTACTTTAACCAAGTGGTGGTTAAATGTTAGTAGCATTACTTTTATACAGAATACTAAGAAGTCATATTGCTGCTGTTAGTTGTTTTGCATTGTTCAGGTTCTGAGTCAGATCATATGCTTTACAGAATGGGTATAGATATGAACTTGTTTGAAGGTGATACAACTACTCTGTACTGAGCAGTTTCATTTAGATAAGTTAGAATTACATATACCATACCTTTAAGCTGTGATTTTTAAGTGAACTTTACCATGGATTTAGCATCTAGGGGATTATCTTCTGTGATTAAAACTTCCCTGTGTTTCTGCTGTACCACTTAAAAATGTGAAGGAAAGAACTGATCTTTATCTTTTTTTTGTTGTTGTTGTTCCTAGTTCACAAAATGTTTGTATTTCTACTTCAACATAGGATTCTAGAGGAAGCTGTGTGGGTCTTCTGTGTATTTAGAGGATCATATACTGTGGCATTTCTAATAATGAGGTTAAACGGAAACCTGGAGACTTAAATTTAGAACGCTTTATTTCTTGTGGAAAGATAATATCAGGCATAACTGTAGTCCATGTCTGTTCTTTAAGTTGCCTAAGTTAAAATGGTGCTGTAAACATGGGCTCAGTTCTGGGATTGATATTTTTTCAGCATATCTGTCTAGACTACTCAGTGCTTCTCTTTATTAAGGTGTCAGTGGCAATACAGCTGTGACTCACACTAATCTTTCTTCACACTTAAAGAGCCTCAATAGGAATAGCAATCCAGAGGCCTGTGAGTTGGCAGAAGCAGAATACCTTTTTAGCTCCAGAGAGTACTGTCCTGCATAGTGTACTCAGAGATATAGGTACTATAAACTAACTTTTTTCTCCTTCCATTACTTAAACACACAGACTTGTGCATAAGTACAGCTATAAATGGAGGGGGGTATGTTGTTAAAGCTGGCTGGTTAATCAGCTGAATGGCATTTGATACATTTTTGGGTAAGCAACTCGTTATTGCTGCACTACTGACATGGCCACAAAGGTAATTGTAACAAGAACAACTTCTTTGAGTAATGAAGTAGCTAAGCACACAAGCCCAAAGAGGATGTACTGAGGTGCGTATCTACCATGGAGCCATGGCTGTAACCTCTTCTGAGTTGTGCACAGCACCTTGAATTGCTAGCAGAGGCAAATCATATTAATGGTATATTTTGTTTGGATTGGAGTTGTTTTATATCGTAGAGGGTGGATGGATGAGTTGTGGATCAGAACAACATGGTTTTCAAAATGAACACGTAACATTTGGTTACTTGAACAGATTCTAATATAGAAAGGAACCTAGCTGCAATAACTTCTAACTAATAACTAAGGAGTTTATACAGGATAGCTCACAGTTTTCCTTACCTCACGCAGGACTTGTACTGTCTGAAGACTGCTTCTGGTAGTTACACTAATTCTCATCTCAGTACCCCACAGTGTAGAACAGAGTATAGATATCTAGGTAGTGCCTCCATTCAATAATGATCTATGGGAATAAGATCCTGTTATGGCTAACCTGATGTTACAAAATGAGTTTCATATTTCCTCCTGTTTCTGAACTCTTAAATGCTATCAAGGATTATACTTAAAACAATCTTTAAAGTTGACTTATGGTGACACATAAGTGTCCTTGCTGCTGATACTGAGACAGTAGTTTAGATCTGGTGTATCTGTTTTTAAGCTAAATGCAATCCATGCTGTTGAATCTATCATAATTCATGCTATGTAACTATTAGTTTAATCTGTTTAAAATAGCTCTCCTGTGCAAAAGGATGTTTGCTGCAAAGTGATTGTGGTACAAACTCCATGCTTATGTCTGTAAGTTGGAAAGTTAATATGCTGCATGTATTCGACCACAAGCTGATGCAAAGTAACCTATATAAATCCTGACTAATTGAATCTGCTATTGATGTAGATCATACTTAAGCTATCAAAAGGTGTAGGTTATGAAAAATAATTTTGTGGTGATAATGTTGAAGATAGATATGTTTAAAATAAATACCACTATTTTTCCTTAAGAATCAGGGAATGCAAAGTTGTCCTCATAGAAGGTAAAACCAGGGGCTGCTTATATCCTGCTCCATACTTGGATGAATATGGAGAAACGGATCCAGGTCTGAAGTAAGTAAATGTTCGACTTGTTTGCTTTCTACATTTCTGTTTTGGTGCTTTTGTTTCTTAAGCACATTAGACATGACCTTCCTGCTAGTGCGTACAGCACTGTAATATGCATCTTAGCTTGGTGAACTTGTTTAACTGATGGCAGTTTCCACTCGTGAATGAGTCATTAGCAGTGGGAAAATCCACTTTTTTGGTTCCATTAAACTTTCTTAATTTTCTAAGGAAAAGCGTACAGCAACTGCCATTACTGAAGAGTCACCTTGGAAGCAACATTCATTGATCGTTATGCTTGGAATTCTTTCATTTCCTGTGTACTTGTTGGAGTTGCTGTTTATACAACTGTTCAGTATTTATTGGCTATTGCTAAGACTTTTAATGCTAGACTATTAATGAAATAACTTCAGTTGATATTCTGATATGCTTATTTGAGTATTCTCCTTTCTCCTTCTATGAAGAAGAGGCAATCCTCTGCACTTATGTCGGGAGCGTTACCGGAAGCTGCATCTGCTATGGCAGCAACACTGCATCATAGAGGAGATTGCCAGGAGTCAAGAAACCAATCAGATCATCTTTGGGTTCAATTGGCAACTGCTCTGAGTCTCTTTATAGTAGTGAAATCTTTTACATTTGGCAGTGCTTTGGAAACAGAAAGGGGAGTGGCAGTAAATGCTCTAAAGTGGGTTCTGTAGTTGAGATGCAATTGATGGATTCTCTAGGTTGGATGTAGTGCTGATACATTGAAACAGAATTTCATGTCAATTGTCTTGCTTTGTTTTATTTCTCAAAAGGAAAACTACCTTGTATAATTGTTACTGAACATTCAGATCCAGAAATATTTCCACTTTTTTTTTTTTTTTTTTTAAATTTGCTATCGTCTCACATGTTTGATGAGGACAGCTTTCCAAATCCTGTGCTTCAGGGCACATATATTTGTCTCTTCCTTGCCTTGAGAGTATACTTAACTGGTGTTGCTGAGTAAAAAATAACTTTATTTTCTTTCTTTTCCCAGGTTTAGTGTGACTTTTAAATACGTTAAGATCTGTGGGTTGGTAGTAGTACCAAGCCTGTAGTAATCTGTAGTAACAGGAACAGCAAACATTAAGTTGTATGAAAAAAGCCTGCATTCTGCTATATCCTGGAATTTAATGAAGAGTTTTTATCAATAAACTCTTTAAAGGAGAAATATGCATAGAAAGTGGAATTACCATCTTGTTTGTTCCATTAAAAGAATAGTCTGTGCTTTTCGCACTGCCAGAACCGCACTTTATCTAATGAATTTGTCCTCTATTAATGCTGTATATCCTGAGAGGTCTAGGGCTGCAGCGTTTGGTTAGGTTTGGGTTAGTTTTACTTCTTTCAGTTTTCTACATGATTTTTTTCTTGAAAGCCAAACAGGAAAATAACTGCTGTAGTATATCTCTGCAAGTTACGTAGGAGCCTGAGACTTCAATAAAGTAGACTACCTTCAACGCTGTCACTGGACTGAAATCAAGGCCCTAAATCAGTCAGCCTTGGAATTAGAAATAAATTTATTTGCCTGTGTTTGGGAAACTTTCCACTCTTCATCCTCTGTCACAATTGTTTGGAGCCCTGCCTGCATAAATGAAAACGTGTTTTGGGGGTCACATTCAGTACTAGGAGCAGAAAAGTGAAAGAAGATAAGTATGTCTCTTTGCCCTTAAGTAGTTAATGGCACATCGTGATTGAGCTCTCTCTTAATGCTGTAGGATTGTGCTTCAGTTCTAAATGTCTTTTGTTTTCTGAATTACAGCTGTAACATACATGAGAGAATTAGTTATGTAATGGATAAAAATGCTTTCCAAGGAAATCACATTGGCGTCAAAGCTGGAAGTTTTCAATATTCTTAATTTCTCCTCCTTTTGCTATTTGGATTTTTTTTAATGCCATTTTAATAAGGCTCACAAGGGAAAGTTTTCAAAATAATATCTGAGAATTTGTTTTTCTATTGTTTCCTTTGTTTAATTTTTTTTACTGACAGGTAGATTCTCAGATAATGATTTAGATATAATTAGAGCTGTTCTCCTAGTTTCTTAAAGCTTTTAGAGTACATGAGTACGCTGAACAGCGCCATAATTCATCTACAAATGGAGTACAGGTAGACTTGAATATTATGATTTGCAATTCTTTTTTTTCTCTTCAAGAACGTTTGCAGTAGTCCTTCCCTGGTGATATAAACAGCTGACTTTGGAGTGTTTTCTAGGCCTTTTTTTCTTGCAGTTATGACTATTGTCCTTATCTTGATTCTTGCAGATTTTAAACCTGAATATACAACCCTTCAAAGACGAGCATAATTCTATTAGACTTATCTAAAATGTATTTGAAACATGTAAAGAATTTAGAAGAGGAGTTGTGATGAAAACTTGCAATTGCTGAAGATATCTAAGGACGTTAAAACACTTTTTACCAAGAAAAACATGAGTTCAGACTAGGAAATTGTGGCTTATTGATACCAGAACTGTGTTGTTCTTCTGGTTTTTTTTTGTTTGTTTTTTTGTTTTTTTTTTCTTTTTGCTCAGAGTTCTAGCTTTTCATTTATCAGAAACTTTCAGTAACTTTGCACTTCAGTAATAAATTCTGTTATCGACGGTGAGGTGAAATCAGTGTTATGTTTTCTGTCTGAACTGTAATATATTTGTAAAGATGGCAGCTGGTTTGAACAGGTGAGCTCTTGTTTGAAGCTCTAGAAATACGTGTGTAGTTGGAAAAATGAGAGAGAAAGAAAAGGGGCAAAGTTGTGTCTCCACGTATGTTTGCACATACTCATTAGCAGATGGGCTCCCGTATCATTCACTGACTGGTGTGGTCATCTTTCATTTCATAAATTACTATGCAGTTTTGTTCACTGTGAGTATGATCTGTATTTAGTGATCACAAGATGCTTATGCCACCAATTTTCATTCCATCCAGGCTGACAGAAGAAATTTGATAATGCACATATTGGTTTCTTTAATTGCAAAAATGTAAATTTGAAACTTGTATAATGTTCTTGTGCTTTTGAAATAAAATATCTTGTATATGTATATTTAAAAAAGGAAATAAAGTAACTTCTCATAGATTATTCCACTTTTATTTGGAGGCACTTTCACACTTCTGATTTTTGCAAGAGTGTTACAGAAGGTCTGCAAGTATGGAAAAATGGAAGAATTATTAAACAGTGGTAAACTGTGATCCGCATCATCATTGTACCAGTGAGTACTGGTGGCAGTTTTTCTTATTTAAATAAATATTCCACTTGAAACTTATGCTAATATTTCAAAGATGCAGACTCCTGCAGTGTTTATCTCAATTTTTAAGAGAAGTCGTAAGCACATAAGGTAATACTCAAAGGTCTCTACCTGATTGATTGGTACAATGTAGAAAATAATATGGAGGATGATTATGGCCGTGATATGTTTTCTTCAAAGATGAAAATTGTTTCATTTCTGTGGCACAATCTTGTATTTTTTATCTATGTTTTGCAGATGGAGGCTAAATTTATTTGCTGATACAGAAAACAAATGAAAAACAAATACTGACTTCTCTACAAGTCTCTAAAATCCAATTAGTCCTAGTCCTAGCTGTTTCTGGAAGCTTATGTTGTGTGGTTGAATGTGTAGATTAAAGAGGAGCTGTTCAAAAAATGTGCCTGAGAGAGAGACCTGAAATTATATGTATTGCTTCTTGCAGTGATGATTAAGGTGTGAGACCAGGTATTAAGTTAAACATGAAATACTGAAAGTTGAGCCTGAGCTGCTTTTTGTATTGCTTGTTTATGAGGTCACTGTCAGGAAACAGGACTGTAGTTTAAGCAATTTAATTATAGGCTGTAACAATTAAGAATCAGACTGACCTAGGAAATTTCTAGGCTTCATGCTTGAAGGAGTGGGCCTGCACACCATGCGAAGCAGGGACTGGCACTTGGGTTTGGTCATTTTAAGCTCTTCGTTTATCTCTGGGGAACTGTGGCAGGGATTTTTCTGCAAACCACAGAATGTCTCCTCGCAGTACCTGGACTGTAATACTAGCTTTAGGTAAAGGTAGTTAAGTGCAGTCTAGGACTTGGAGAGAGGCCCTTCTGATGCACCTTCGAGTTTCTGCTTGAAGGTTTTGCAAAACATAACCGTGGCAGCTTGAGAAATAATCTACCTAAGATGATAAAAATGCTCCAGGTTTCTTTTGTCTGCTTTTTTATTCTATGAATTATGCTGTAATTAAAAATGGCAAAACCAATGTGTTTTGGGATTGTGATACTGAAAAATGATCTAAGAAGATTTATTTTCCCAGTTCAGACATGCGCAGAATTGAGCAATTTGGTTTTCTCAGGTGGATAATGCACAACAGTGTGACTTCAGGCAGCCCCCTCTGTTACATGCCTTGGCATAAAGCAGCAGACTGGAACAGGAGCATCCATTTATGTGATACAGTCCTCGTAAGAGCCACCTAGGTGATGTGGGCTTTCATACCTTTTTGATCTTTCTAAACTATGGAGTAGGAGTATCATGTGTGGAGACTAAACTGTTACCACGGTGGGAAACTGATAAAATGTGTTCCAAATGATTTGTCAGGTTTCAATGCTATTTGTTGTATTGGAGAGAGCTGTATGATCTCACACCAGTTAAACCAGTTTGGGGAGGTTTCCAGCTTCTAAGGGAGAACAAATGTGATTCTTAATATGCAGTATTCATATATGATTCATTATGTTCTTCTTTATGATCAATGTACAGCAGTAGTCAGAGTGCTTTAAAGGAAGAGCATCATAACTGCAGTTCCTGCAGGAGCCATCGCAGTGCCTTCAGCAGGAACCGAACATTAAAACGTTTCAGTTTTATGAAGAGCTCCATAAAAAGATTTTGTAGTCTTATATAGAGATAAATTCCTTGCTCTGGAAGTTGCTGGAGTTTCTTACACAAATGTATTGTTATTAATTCTGACTGGATTAGGCGTTAATAACAAATAGGATAAGAAGTGTCCCACAAATCGTATTTATTTCTGTATCTGAGCAGATGCTACGGATTATAGGCTTGACTTGCTAATGCCATCTTTGTCTTTATACGTTACAGAGAATTAAAGAAAGTCTGCACTGTTACCTGAGGGTTTTTTTTTTTATATGGTGGCAGTAATTTAGTTAATTACACAAGTTAATTTCACAAGTTTTCACACAGCTGTTTCTGCATCTTTTCAGCAGTTGTCTGAAAGAAAGATTGACAAACCAAATATTACTTTTTTATGGTAAAAATGTGTCCTCTTCATGTGAAAATAATCTGTGTGAACTATAGGAAAAGTGTAGCTGGCTATTGATACCACTGCTCTTTGTGCTGATGTGGCACAGCACTACGTACTGCTTTTGCTTTGTGTCATTTTACAGAGACACTCGGTCTGGGTGGTCATTTCAGCTCGCTCTTCTGCTGAACCTATTTTTTTAGAGCAAGTTCATGACCACCAGGGACCTCTGCTAGAGAACTGGACAAAGCTGTTGTAATTCAGTAAGCTAAATAAATGGCCTAGAGAGAGATTGTACGTGGCACGCGATGCCAGGTTTTATCTGCTTCTGAAGTTAAATGTGTTCTGCCATCAGGAAATTTTTTTGTATAATACTGAGCAAAAATCCCCTTAAAAAATATGAGTTTGTGCTCTTATTCCATGTCTTACAACTATTTTCATCAAGCTGAACCATTCCTTGCTTTTATTTTTAAAGTATTTTATTTTTTAAATTATTTCTGTCAAGTCCTCTTGATTCATTTTTCCTAATGAAGCCAAAGTTCTGTTTGTCACTCTGTTTTTCTTCCCTAATTGTGATCATTTAATTAAGCAACCTAGAACTGTTTTTCCAAATATAGATGGATTACAATTTTACTAGAAAAATGACTATTTACTGAAGCATGTGATGCTCTGCATGCTGGTCTGTAAAAAAAAATACAGGTAAAAATTGCATTTTTATCATATTATGTTGAAAAGTGTTTAATTTGCAGCATATGACTGCCTTTCTCCTTAATATGTAAAAATGTCAATTTTCAATGTTCATTCTTTTTCCAGTATTATATCATCTAATCTTAATGTTTCTGGTAGGCTCAGGAAACTGTTGTGCTGAGTGTTCTGCAAACCATGAGCTGCTTCCTTTGGGATTGTATTTCCCAGGTTCACTGAAGTTTGTTTTGTCTCACTGTCTAAAAGGTGGGTTACTTTTCTTAGTTCAGTGAGACATAAAAGCTGGGTGTTTTTCAGCCCAGTAATAAAGCTCTATGGAATTTTGTCATTACCACACTGAATGATAGAAAAGAAAGGGAGTCAGGATTGTGCCCAAGGGCATTAGGTAGAATTAGAAACAGCATAACAGCTGTAGAGCAGAAATGATATTTTTGGCTCTCAGAAATGTTTGAAGGAATGACGCACTGGTTTTTGCCTTGATATTTTTATGGATGGCTTTGTGAAAATGTTCCCCAAATGCTCAGACTTTCAAAAAAAGCAAGCAATGACAGGAAGTCTTAGGAAAAAGCCAGAAAGCCAGTTTAATTCATAACATCCTCGGTGTTACCTTGTTTTTCATTTAAAAATCATGAATAGTGAAGAGTTACAAAAACTGCCAAAGAAGAGCAATAATTTCAATAGGCAGAAAGATTAAATAGCAGCTTCTTCAACTTGGGAAGGTTGGACAGAGATTTTTAACTGAGGACAGTAAAATCAGGGACAGCATGAAGAGAATATCAGCTGCATCTTACAGCAGAGATTAAGGGATATGCATTGAGGTTAGGGAGTCAAAAAGCAAAGCACTTCTTCAAGAAATGCAAAGCTGAGTTGTGAGAAATCAAAATCTGCGTTTTGGATATGAAAACCATGAATGGGTTAAAAAAAAAAAAAAAAAGCACTATACAAATTCATAGAAAAAAAATCCATGGAGAGTTATTAAAACATTTGTTTCATATACAATCATGCCAAGTTAACAATATGCTGTTTCCTGGAAGTTAGGAAGCTTTGTCAGGAAAAAAGTGGTCTTGCTTCTCGTGTGCTTTCTGTAAAACCTCAGCTACGGTTACTGCTACAGACAGACCTGTAGTATAGACCTCTCTATTTTTATTTTTAACATACTTAAGTGATGCAACTGCATTTGCAATTACAATCATGCATATAGCTTGCTTGACTTACAATATAGATTTTTCCATCACACAAAGTATAATTCTTGCGTGCTGTAGTGTCACAGAAAACAATGTTGGGACAGGTAAAGCAATTTTTATTCTTAATTTTGTACAATTTGAAGAGCAGAATAGTTCTGCTTTGAATATCATACTGATGGGATTATTCCTTTTTGTTGATTATATACAAAGAGTGCACAAAGTGACCAAAGTTATATTCAAATAGTGTGTTATTCACAAGATATCAAGTAATATATTTTGTTTTTTTTATCCTCTGTTCTGTATGTATATGTTTTACTACTTAAAACCGTATTATTACTGATGAATTAAGCATAGGCATCCTGTTACTGCAAGTACAGAAAGGCTTTTGTGCTGTACGTTGACATACAAACTTCATAAGCACTGTACTAGGAATGTGATGGGAGAGATGACAATCTATCTTGGTCTTTGTTGGTTGCAAATAATCTCTTGTTTTCCAGCCTGTGGATCTGTATAGCTACTCCTGAAATTATGAGCATTTTTAACATCTGGGGCCATCAGTATTTGTTTTATGGGAAGTATTTGCTTATTTTTACTCTTGTGCTAGCACGTGCTACTTGGAGTTTTAATATCCTGTATGAGCTATCAGTTAGTGGTTTTGAGCAGAGAACTCCTTTTAATAGTGCTCTAACTTTCAGGCCAGCTGGCTTTCTCTAAGTTTGTCTTCAGATTGTTAAAAAACAAAACAAGTCACATACACTAGACAAACCAGCTTTTGTTGCCTTTAACTTGATTTCAATTTTACTTAGCTAATAAGTTATTTTGGAGGAGTGATAATATACTTCAATTTGGCTTAAAATTTACCTGTTGTAACTTAGACTTTAGTGCAATCTTCATTTCTGTGTTTGTGATCATTCTTTCTTTTAATAACCTTTTTATCCAGAGAAGTTATTTCTGATGAAATTTCTCTGCAGCTGGGATTTCTGAAGATGTGACAGTAATCACAAACTAGCTCAATCCTATCTAGAGCATACTGATCCAAGCTGTACGTCCCGTTTTGTATAATCATTATTCTGATCTATTCAGACCAGGACAGGAATGTGTAGGCAGGGGAGACAAAGAGGGAAAAATTCAAAAGACTGTTTTGTACACATACAAAAATCAAGAATTTCATTAGAATTGGTAAAGAAAATACATCCTGCCAAAGAAGCATCAGCATCCTGTTGCTGTAACCAGTCTATTTTTGTTCAGTTATCATATTGCTTTTTTTCCCATTAGTGAAAGTCCAGTGTCTTAAGATCGTAGTATATCAAAACTGAGCCATCATTTTGCTGAAGACTTGTCTAGCTGGCTGCAGGGATAGATTTTGGTGTAACATTGCTTTTGTCACAGTTTGTGTTTTGAACATTAATGTTGGGATCATTCATGCCTGAGACAGTGGAGATCTGGTTGGCTTTGCCAAGGTTCTTGATAATATTGATGTTGTGTTTGGCAGTTTCCATAAAGCTGTTTTCTAGTAACCAACCATCTGATTCACCCTGCAGATCTCCTCGCAGCAGAGTGTTCTTCATTGCTGTTTGTAGGTACCGAACACCAATAAGTACAGAGAGCTGTAAGGAAAGGTTAGTGCTTAAACAGAGCTTAAGTTACAGTCTGGATCCTACCACTAAGTCAGCTTTTGAACTTGATTGTGTACAGACCTAATTCTCAGTAAAATAAATAGCTTTTTTTTCCCAGCTATGTATCTAAACAATCAATTAATTACATGTTTTTGAATAAAAAAAATACCAAGGAGAAACTTTTTTGCTGTTTTTTCTCCCACTCTTCAGATAGCATTCCCACTTAATGTGATTAGTGCACAGATACCTGGAATTACCTGGGAATGTTGTAGCCTCAGACTGTGGCTTATCAGTGCAAAATAGATGATCAATTAATGGGGACATCAGTGGCTGGATGAAAAATCCTAGTCTGTTAATCTTTGTGGAAGTCTTTCCTCAGTGACATTCATTAAATTGGTGTTTCATCAAAGGTGTTTCGTTTGTTAAGTAGGCAATATGCATCCTACATGCCAGTGCACTAAAAATGAGGAAGGATGGTCTACAGAGGCATGGAGATGACAACTTTCTTTACAGGCACTAATAGAAAGACTGCATTTTTTCAAATGTGTATACTTGCCACTGAAGTGCTCATTTTGACTGCATAATAAGTAGTCTAGTCTATACCTAAAACGTATTCCATGTTTATGTCATAAAGCTATGCTATCTATAAGGGAATTTTTGAGCTATTAATGTTTACACTCAATTTTGGCCGTGGAAGGCATTCATACATTCAGCATAGGTCTGCCTCACATTTTTAATACTCTTTCTTAAGAAAAATTGCCTTTTAACAGTCTCGTGCCTTCCACCTATTAATTGTGTTAGTGCATGTGTTATCCTGCGTGCTGCCCTGTAAATGTTCTAGGAAAGTGAATATGCCATAATCTGTTGAAAAAGCTCTAAATATCCAGAATTATGTGCATCACTTCTAGTAGTTCTCATCTTCAATGAGATTTACTTCTCTACTGGATGCTTTGTGGAAACTATGCGTTAGAGGAAAGTCCTGCAACATTGCTGAAATCCTTATGGACTTGTTTTAGATATTGAGGTGCTTCTTACACTCCTCATATGTTACAGCATATTTATTCCCCATCCTGGAGAGCAGGAAATCTCTGACGTACCAAACACAGAGCATTTTCATGAGGCTTACCTCAAACAACCAGATAAGCAATGCCGCAATACCAATAGATCTCATTATAGCTGTGTAGTAGTCCAGCAAGGCCTCTCTGCACCCCTTCATCCAGATATTGAGCTCCTCTGTCAGGAAATCATAATTGTAGTGGGCACTGTTGTTTGTCAGCTGGTACTGGATGCAGGGCCGTGGGGAACTTGGATTGCAGCAGCTGAAGGGTACTCCATCCACTAAGAACTTCCCATCAACATTACTCTTGAAACGGCTGCAAAAGGACAGAAAGTTTGCATTACAACTGTGGTATCTGCAGCAGGATGCATCTGTAGTTTTTCTAAAAGGATGTAATTTGTCTGCTGCGAGATAGGCTTCTCCAGTGTAACAAAAGAGAAATACATTCTCATTTCCAATTGGAAATGTTGCTCACTACAAGAAAACCAAATTTTTCATTTGCAATGCTTTTCAGTATGGTATCTGCACAGTTTTCAATATGGCTCTTGGTATTATGCGTGTAAGATGTACACAGATACAATATGTTTCTAGATTTGTTTGCACTGAGAATATTAAAGATGATTTTAGAGTTTATCCTCATTTGTTTATAAAATTTATTTTTCCATTTCTGCTACAGATTTTCTAAATGAAAGAGAAGGCAGGCATTGCAAGAAGCTGACCAGGTGAACATAAGCAGTAGAACTCTGTGGTCCAGAATTTAGAAACTAAGTGTATCTTTCAAAAGAAACATAAGCTGAAAGGAGCCTCAGCATTTGTGGCAGTGCTGGCATGGCAGAATAATTGCCTTCATATTATTGTTTTGTGCCTCCTTTCTCTTTCATATATATATATATATATATATATATTTTTTTTTTAATTGTCTTTGAGGAAAATATTTTTAACAGATATTTCCAATTACAAAAGGAAGACCATTTGCTGTTTCCCACTGAGGAGCAAGTTAGGCATAATGCCTTTTCTTTTTAACATCTAGCTCTTCACTTTGTGGCCAACCTGCTCCAAGTAACAGAAGCAGGGAAACTAATGTGAAAGAACACAATCAACTGAAAATAGAATTAAGTGTACAAACAGTGTAAGTGACATAGGCAAAATGATGTAGAAAAATGAGGGGAGCCACAGAGGTACAGAAAAGAGGGCCAAAATGTGGGGAAAAGAAACTGTACAGAAAATGAAGATGAAGACAAGTTGGTTGTGAAATGGTGGCTTGTACCTGAACAAGTCTAATGCTGTATGTTTCAGTGATGTAAACTAAAACAATAGGACAGCATCTGAAATGGTTGAAATACAATCACTTAAGCTAGCTCTTAAGCTTCACTTTTGATCTGAAGCTTTTTTTTTTCTCTTTTCCTGCCATGTATGTGATAAGGTGATAAACTTCTTTCTCCTGTAAATGGTAACAGTTCCAGACTGGTTATGTTCCCCTTGCCATTGTATTTCCTTGTAACAAACTGAAGGAAGTTGTATCTGGATATTGCTGGAAGGGGAGAGCTCAGTAACAAAAACTGAGAAAGAAAGATGTTAATTACTGTTGTATTTCAAAATTGTAATGAAACTATGAAGCAAAAGTTGCTTATGAGACTACAAAAAGATTATTTTTGCCTAACCAAAGCAGTGATAGGATTGTAGTGCTGTAAACTGCTTCATCCTTGTACTGCTCCCATAGATGGACTCTGTTTTTTGTGATGTTGTGGCATTGGTAATGAAGTGATAGAGGGAAGAGAAGAGGATTATGAAGGAAGGTGAAAAGTTCAGTTCCGTAGAGATTCTTATTAAGTATGTCAGTTCTCAACTGCGTTGCCTCTTAATCTACCAAGTACTAACTGACATACACTACAAGATAAAACGAGGAAGATTTGATTCCTTCTCCACCCTCTCTAAACATTACAAGCTGGACTTTGGTTCTAGTGATTTCTTACCAAATGTTTCCCTACAAGGTTCTGAAAATCATAGTATAATTTGCCTATACAGTGCCAACTTTGATTCTAGCGATTGAGATGAGATTATAATATAAATATAAATATAAATGCAGTAGAAGTTCTGTGCTGTATTTATCTTCTTCACGTATTGTCTTCTTTCTACGTGGGGATAAGAAAAATTAACTGTATTTCCAGAATGTTGGCAGAGCACAGATGACTTTGTAGATGAAAACTGAGTTCAGTTGGACAAAACATTACTCTTAGTACGTGGCTCACAGAAATAAAAAGTAATGTTTTACCTATATCCATACAATAGGGTACTACTGTAAGTTCCTGCAGACTATATTTGTTGTCTTATGACTTTTCAGAGTAGAACAAGGATTTAAAACACCTTGAGTCAGTTTGCTTTGTGTCACTATTGCTCCCTAACATCTTCCTTTAGAACATCTGTTCTAAAGCTTGTTATTTCCTTAGCCAACTGCCTAATGCATGCTGATGTCCTTGTTTCACAGGTCCTGTCCTTTGGTATCTTTGCATCTCTGTTTATATGCTTTTCTGTAGGGCCATCTTCAAGTTACAAGTTCTGTTAAAAGAAGATCACTGACTTTCTTTCATCTGGCTTTGTTCCCCCTTTTTCGACAAAGCAGAATATTCCTTAAATGCCATTTAAACTTTTGTATTTATTTTTCCTAAGAATATATAGCTGCCTGGCTCTCATCAGTGAAGACTTTTTCAGCTTTTGAAGATGTATATTGGATTATCTGCTACTTTTTTTTCTTGTATTTTTGACTGCTACCATCTAAAATACTGTTGTCTATGGAAATTATCACTCTTTGTTTTGAGAATTTCACTTCACAATTCTGTGAGGCACCAACATACAAACAAATATCAAGGGTTTTTCTACTTTTTTACTGCAAGGTACACGGTGTTGACATGTGAACCTGTAAATCTGAACCTGAATTCTAGTCTAGTATGTGAAGGGAAATGTGAAGGGAAAATTTTTCAATGTTTAGGATTGAATGCATGATGTATTGGTAGGAAAATCTTTTTTTTCTTTTTACAACTCTTTATGACTGAAATTTTGAGGTAGATAACTTGCTACATTAAAAAAGGAAAGCGTATCGTTGCATTGCTTAGTATCCTTAAAAAGTTATCAAAAGATGACTTTTCATTATGTAGGTGTTTTAGCATATTTAAGGAGTAACATTGTCAGTCTACAGTTTTGTGATTAAGACAGTGATCCAGCGAAAATTATCTACTTGGCTCTGTGAAGTGTATGCTAGAAATTCAGAGTGATTAAATATAAGCAGAAGGATCTTTTTGGCCTGATTACTTCCGCATTTGTGTTTTTAAGAGAAACAAGTAATCTTGAAAAAGTGTTATTACTGCTATTGTTTACTAAGAATTTACATTAAAGTACCAGAGTGTTTGTAAATATGCATATGATTACATTATATATTGAGGTAGACTTGTTAGCAATTATTCGGATGGATCTTTGAGAGAAACCTAGCCACAAGTTGTCATGTAAGGAGGGAATACTGCTAGCATTTTGGGCAGAAAAAAATCAGTCTTACTGTGTTGTCTTTAATGTCAATATGTCTCGATCTTTTGACACTACTGTTCCTGATCAATTCTAGTCCTTCTTGAAGGAGTTTTTTTCCCTAGATTTTTCCATTAGAACTAGTAAATACTTACTCCATAACTTCCTTAGAAGCCATGTTCAGGTAACGAGCAGATACCCACTGAACTTCAAACCAGTCTCTAAAGCCGTTGTTTCCACAGCACTGGAATCCAATTTGTAACATATCCACGGTTTTTTTTAAGAAACATCTTCCAGGTATGTCTGTGTCCTTATAGAACTTAATAGCATCCCTCAGTCCCAGATAGAGAGATTCTTCCAGCTCATTCCTCATGGTATAGCACATGAGAGCACCCAACAGGATGCAGAAAGTAAAACAGAAGGTACATATGATGTATGGGAACATAATTAGCTTCCATCGGGAGAACTTGTTGGCATCTGAGCAGTCGTAGCAGATTTTGCCCCCCAAAAAGTTGACAACACATGCTATGACTCCTACAGAGATCAGCATGTTGGGAACAGAGTTAATGTCCCCTTTTGCCATCACTTCGTTGCGCTTCTTGATCTCTATTTTCAGAAAGAGGCCAAGACTGAAGAGAATGATCCCACTCACTACAGAAACCCAGTTGAGGATCCATAGGATCTGAGCCAGTTTGTCCCTCTTAGTTTTGGTGAATTTTACTTTGAGGACAGCCATAGTCAGATCAGCATTAGGAAAAGAAGCATAGGTCACGGAAAGCCCATAAGCTGCTTAGAAGCATGTATCCAAGGCATGCAGTAGAAATCTGAAGAAGAGAGAGAGAGATTAATGTCTGTTTGACTGGCTATTTATAAAGCCTACCAAGATCTTCCTGTACTGCCTCACGCACCTGAAACCTGCCAAGGGAGTGCCCCAGGTCTTGCTTAAGCTTCATACAATACCTCTTACAAAATTGGACTAGATCAATTAAAAACAAGTGACCATTAGAAACAATGAATGGTGGATTTCTGTGCATTTTCATCTCGAGAGCAGTCATCTGTGTGGATTTTCTGATATCTAGAAGTGAGCTGATCTGCTCACTGATTTGTCCCTTCAGAAGCCTAATGATGCTTTCTTGTTCTACACATTCCTGTCATTTTCTTGATTCTAGGAAATTATAATTCTTAGATTACTGTGTCATGGCCATATGTAGGTTTAAAAGCTGGATAAGCAGGCAGATAAATATAGTGTAACCATATAAGCCTTTTTCCAATGAAGAATTATTTTCGGGAAAAGAATTGCTGCTGAAGTCTCTTAATGGCTGCACTTTCTGCAGCAGCCTTGACTTCTTCACAGTCCGTTGGAATAATTTCCATTCTCTTGCGTAAACATTCCAGAGTCCAGGGTTACCAAAAGGAGTTTATTAGCTTGTTTTTGATGCACCTGTATTATGTCCTGGTAAGTAAGAAAGGTACTGTCCTTTCCTAACTTGCCCAGATAATATATAGTCACTTACATTTTTCTCTCAAAAGACCACAGTGATGGGCATAAGTTCAATTTCTCGCAACCACCCATACGCACCTAGTTTCAAATTTAATATTTTCACAGCTAAAGAATGGCTTCTGAGTTTCAAGATCTGTCATCTTTTCCCCAGCAACTAGCCAATCTAAGGAACTATCTTTTCATCACATCTTGCCTTGCTTCTCTGTATCGTTATGGTTTCTGTAAGACTACTACTGACTTCTTTGTACCCCTGCAGTTACATCACATTCACAGGCAGGAAGCAGTCCAAGACACAAACCTGCTAGAGCTGGAGACAGTATGTTTTCAGTGTACGTGATGTGAATGCAGAACTATGCTGCAGTACCTCAGGATTAAGTGGTGATCTCTTGCCATCCTTTATAGCTTCTGATGCTTTGTGATTGCCTTTCCTTAACACGTGCAAGAACTTCTTTCCTGCTCACAAAACCTGCTCTCAGCATGGTTATGTTCTAATTCAGTAATTTTCATTAGTGATTTTATATTATACAAATATGTATTTACATGATTCTATGTCATCCTTGTGGATTCTGCTACTACAATGGCATTTATAAACAGTAAAACATAATCCTATAATTTGAGGAAAGAAGGAAGTGTAAGCAGCTTTATTCATGCATATTTGCTTTTAAGCTTACTACTTAAGTTAAAACAGCATGAAAACCACCTGCAGACAAACCTTCCAGAAGTAGGGGCTGTACACTGCCCATCAAAGGATCCACAGCTGCAATGAAGCTTAATATTGGGCAAGTAGACTGCTGCAGAGTGCAGTTAAAAGAGGTAATGATACCATGGTGTTTTCATGTGTGTGTTGGAATGAATCAGTTCTGTTTGTACAGGTTCTTCCTTTCGTATTAGGATGTGATTTGTATATTAAAACATTTGAATGGCTATGATATCTAAATTATTCATGTTGCATTTATTTTTGCTGCGTACAGAGAGGAAATTGATTTCCTTTAAAACTGTTCACCTCTGTGTGTCTCTTGCACAATACACAGAATACTGTGCAAATGGAAATGAAGCCAGTAAGGAAAAATACTGAAGAGGTTTAGGCTATTGTCACTGCTTGATTTTTAAAAACAGGTGCCTAGTTTAATAATTAAGGCTGATTATCAATTATTGTTATTTATTCTGGTAATATTGTTATAATTATTTTGGTTATCATGGTGAAATACTTTTTTTTTTATAAAGATCTCTGTACAAAGAAGTCTGGAGAATATTCGTAAAGTAACAGTACCTTTTTCACACTATTCTTCCATGAAATACTTCAGCCCTCTTTCAAAAGAATCATACTTTGCTGGAACAGGATTAAGCCACCATAGCAATTCAGCTGACAGCCTGTCTGCTAAGCCTGCAGACAGTAGCCTTAACTGCTTCACCAGTTAAGCAGTTCATGACTTAAACTGAAATAGCTGTAAATGGCTGCTGCAAATTGTCTTTGCTTTGAATACTCAAGTCTCTGAGCATGCAGTAGAGGGAATCTGTTGTTATGAAATTGCTGATACAGGCTTCACGTTCTGCGCCTGGGGTTTGTGAATACGTTGCTCTTCATTTCTGTGAAATGTATCTATTTGCAAAATGCTTCTAAATTGTTAGACACACATTCAGTTAGCAGTATCACACCAAAAGGCAGTGACTTGGTGAACATCTTTTGCTTTAACATTTGAACAAAGTTGTAAGTTATTCTGTTTTCACTTAATCTGCTGTTTTTTATTTTGGAGGATGTAAATTTTAGGCTTCCTATTTTAGCATTCTAGCCATAAAGAAATCTGAAGCTGACTTTCATAAAGAGACACAGTCAGTCTTGTGTAGTTATTGTCCTACAGCTTCCTCCCCATCCTCAGATGACTAAAGCTAAAAACCTGGAACTTGCATGTGCAAAAACAAGTAATTCTGTGCCTTCAATAATTCTCAAATGCTATTTCAAGCTTTCTTGATGAAATTTTAATTACAAGACCAGAATGTATAGAGTATTCACATTCATTTAATAGAGGTACTTGCACCATAGTTCTTCAGCAGAAGAAAATTTGCCTAACACAAGCTATTTCACATAAGCCATACCACAAGAGGGAAGCAGAGGTAGGGTGCAGTGCAGCGACCATTTATTGTCTGACCCTGGCTGTCACTGGTAGAGCTGGAATTGCACAAAGTATCTTCAGCACTGTGCTTCTCATACAATGAGTGCCTTGAGTCTGGGACAGAGCAACAACTTACCTCATTTATTCCTGACAAATTAGTCTTTGGCAACACCAGATTTAGAAGATCAAGTGTACCCAGCTTCTATTTGTTTGTGTTTTTTAGCACCAATGTTTACTGCATTTATTTCAGGTAATATGAAGACTCTCTTCCCTTTATAACAAATTCTGTAAATATACCATAATGTTTTTATATCCCTAACTATTCAGTGAAGTGTTGGATATATTTATTCTGCACTGCCACATATTTGTTGTTTTGAGTGCTGCAAAGAAACGTTTTTTCAGCTGGAAGAACAGAAGCACAATTTTAAACTAGAAGTGTCACTGTCTTATTCTGCAATGCATATATACTCTTCTCCAAATTTTATCTGTGAGACTACTGCAAAGTCACATGTGCTCCTAGCAGATCAGAGGAACTAACCTGCCTATCTAAGTTTTTGGAAGCACACCTCAGTATTTCATATGAGCCACTCCAGAATTACAGTGTGTACATACAGTTTTTTTTCCCACCTTGTAGTGGGAAAGAAGGCTGGACTTTATTCTGTAAAGGGAGGAACATTTCTTTCAACAGAAAAACACGAATAAATGTGGAGATGTTTCCCACATCACCAATCCTATTCTTCAGCTTTTCTTGTCTAAATTTGAACTGAATTTGAACCTCAGCACAGTGTAGCTGTTTACTTTCCAGGTGCCACTTACCTGTTCCTTTGATTTCAAACATACAACACCACATCACAGCTTTTTATTTGCTTATAAAATGTACTTATTAGATGTAGTTTATGACAAAATAGCAAGCTAAATTTTTAGAGACAATTTACGTCTTATCTCACTGATTTTGCTAAAATGGCCCTTTTAGCTAGGCACAGATTTAATATTATTATTAACTTATTGCAAAAGAAACAACTAACCTGCTTCACAGGACTGGGTGAGGTCACAAAACTGGCACCTTGCTGAGTTCATGGGAGAAAATATCTGGATCTGGCATCCTGAGGAAGGGTGAAGTACTGATTTCCTGAAGTCTGTGTAGTTCTGTCTTTGTGCTGACACACCAATGGAGATGGTGCGAGACTTCAACTCTCTTGCCCATGCTAATCTCCCTTGCATCTCTAATCGTATTTCAAGGTTCTTATGCCACTGGGTTCAATCCTGCAAAACAGGCCAATTAACTGAGTGTGAACTGAGACCTCAGTGACCAGTTGAGTTTATGATAATGATTTTTTTATTCCTCATGAGTTTGGGCTTGTAAGAAGCAGAGATTTCATCACTATTTGTTAATGTCTTCATAACAACAACAAATAAAAACAAATTATCAATAAATATGAGTCTGGGAGAGAGAATAATGAAACTGTGTGGTTCTGTGAAAGAGCAAATTAAGATTTAATTATGATTAATTAAATTTTAAGGCATTAAGACATTAATTATGATATAACTTATCCATGATTCTGTATGTTGTTGCTTTATATGGAATTTGTCACCTCTCAGTGTGTATTGGCTGACTGTGAGACAAATTCAAGTAACCAGAGACAATGAGTTCATCGTATATGACTCACAGTAGATTCTGGCTTTGGAAACTTTACAGATTCAAGAGCAGTACAACTGAAACCTCTCTCCTAGATTCTTAGAAGCTTTAGCCAAGCCAGAAGCAAATGCATATTATCCTCCTCTGTCATTTCTGAGCTCTGCTCAGAGCTGTCAATCTGTTGGCTGAGTTGAACTGGCTGCAGAAGCAGCAGCAAGCTGAGTTTGCAGTGCTTGATCATGATAGTGGTGATGTTAGTACCATGATGGAGTCACTAAGAAAGCCCTGTTTTGTTCTATAGGGTTTATAATACCTTTAGCACAATGGTTCAGGGAGCACAAGCGACTGCAAGGGCTGTGCACCACAGACTGTCATGAATATGGAGAGTCTCAGAAGAATTAACTGTCTTCTCCCAGCTGATGATAAGCAATACAACGTGATTGTAATGTGAATGTAAGTATCCTTGGAATAAGCATGGGAATTCTGGGAATATACCTTGCTTATGCTCTAGGGTTTTTCTAAGGGTAAACACCCCTTTGCATGCATGAATATTGTGCTTATTATCAGGGAAAGGTGGAAGATGAGTTATCAATGCAACTCGGTTCTACAAAGCAAGGCAGAGATTACTGTACCTAAGCACACTGCTATAAGAAAAAAACTTTTAGCTTACTTGCTAGAAGTCATAATCTTATATGTGACACTGTTGAAGAGGAAGGCTCATCACTGCCAGTATCACTGTGCCTCCGTGAGGTGAAAAAACCAAGGACATGTCTCAGTAGGATAAAGACATACAGCAAGACTGTCTTTTTGATTTCTTCTTCTGATACGATCAAACTCATAACTAATGCTTATGCTGAAAGCTCCATCCATCAAAGCAATATCTAGAACAGCATAGCAGATTCAAACTGCAGCGTCCTTAAGAGTATGGGAGTACGTGGAGTCATACTCAATGTGCATTTTGCTGGCATCTTCCTTTCACAAACAAACAAACAAAACAGTTTTCCATAGCCTTACGTTTTTAAGGAGAATATCTGAAGAAGGGCTTCTAGTTCTGTCTTGCCTCTGTGCTCATGTACTGCATACTCAGGAAACTTCAGATTTAGAGTATCTGTGCTACGTGTGGGACCCTTACTGCATGTGAATCAGGCTAATGCTTGCAGGTGATCAAATGCACCTAGCCAAACTAAGTTTGTCCTATGCATGTGGATTGTTTATGCTTTAGGTTTTCTATACTTCTGCAGACTGCAAGGAATACATCACATCTGTTCAGTTGTGTACATATGTGCATCGTATTCAGCATATATTCCCTGTGGAATGTGCAATAGTACAACTGTATATATGTACAAAATGTACAAGCTTACTTGGGATTTCTGAGCTACTGCTCTGACTGGGATGTGGTGTATTAGCAATCCTGGATCAATTTTTTTTCCTGCCCAGATAATGCTTTTAAAAAAGCATTTTAAAAACATTATTTTTAAAAAAGACCTGTGTTATCCCTCAGTATTAGAAATAGCATTATTGCCTAAGATACCTACTAGAAGAAAAACGAATCTGACCTGTTGCTTTGCAATATGAGCCCAGTTCTCACATGCATGAAAAAAAGCAAACAGAAGGTGGCAGTGCTGCTGTATGTAGGTTTTTCTTCTACAATGCAAAGCAAATAACTAAATTTCAGCTAGAGAGATAAGATTAAAGGTCACTCAGTCAGGAATGCAAGCTCAGGAATGCATCATTTTAAAAAATAACTTAAATCTTCATGGAATTAGAGATCAGTGCTACCTGTGCTTTTTGTTCTGTATCACTGGAAAATTGTTTCAGCTGCCAAGTTAATATTCAGAATTGAATTATTCACACATCAGTTGTCTTATACTCATCTATGACTAGCCACGATATGCTGCTTTATTATAGACCTTCTGGAAAACCTGAACCCCAAGACCATAATGATTGAGCAGCATTTTCTAACCCAGCAGGAGCAGTTGTAGCTGTGGGTCTGTCAACTGTCAGCCAGTGATGCAGAAAGAAAACACGCGTCCTACTAACAGGGAAGATTTCTGTGCTGCAGCTTCAGATCTGAAAGAGGTATAAATGGATTAAGTGTTTGTCCAATCTGTTTAGTACTATTCATATGTAAGTCTGTAAGGGCAGCTATGTTATGAGTTAGACCAATTAAATACCTACTAGTGGTGTTGCAGGGATGGCTGAGATAATGTCAAAACTCATGGCAAGAGGTAATGAGGATAGATGGCAGTTTGAAATAACCCACTTTGTACACTAGAATGCCACAGAGCTTACTGCGAACACAGTCAAATTTATCATATTTTTAACTATTTCATTGCCTGAAAAGCTCTTCACAGATGAAATGAATCAGGAAAGAAATACTATAATTTTAACTTTACAGTTCGCAGCTATGTGGATGCAGAACCCAATTTCAGGCAAATGGGAAATTATAGCAGTCTTGCATGAACTGCATTGCTCTTTAACTGGTAGCCTCTGGGGCCCCTGCACGTTCCAGGAAATGCCAAACAGGTATCTACGAAGCTGGCTCTGATTTCAGTCCATTTGTAGCCGCACTGTCCGTAAGCTCTGAGTCATCCACTTCAGACTCACAGTGAGTCATTATAAATGGAAAACTAAGGTACAGAAGTGGTGTATTCACCTTAGAAACAGGCTGGCAGTCTACGGTAAAGCCAGAAAGTGAATCTGTATTTTAGGTTGGTAGCCTAAAACTCCTTCCGTCTTGGCTATAACTATTTTTTGAAGACCAGAATTTTTACAGCATTATTCATAACGAGACCATATAGCAATTTTTGTTTTTCACCTTCACTCCCTAGATAGTGCAGCAAGCCAGCCCTCAGGAAGCTTTCTGCAAAATGGAATTATACGCGTATTATGAGGGCTTAAAACAAAATTCCCTTTACATAATGAGGTAAAATTTCCTTTTTCAATTCTGTAACTCATAGCATCAATACTTTTGGTGCACTACAGTGCTAATAAACCTCTTGTTTCCTAGCAAAATATTCAGACATACAGTTTTACATTTCTCTTCTAAAATACAGGGCCTCCTATACTAACCATGAATCCTCCCTGTTCTTGCTTTATAAAACTGATGCTGATGTCATTTCTCATTCTCTAGATAATACTGGAATTAAACAACGTTACTCAGGACATCCTGTTGGAGAGTTGGTATTCTTTTAAAAAGATTCAGTGAAGAGATGTTTGTAAAAAAGAGAATAATGATTCTGAAGCTGTTGAGTAGGAAAAAAACAGGAACTGGACACTGCTCTTCTGTGTTCTTCTGAAAAAGATCCAAGATCCCTCTGTCCCTTTAGTGGTGACATAATGTTTTACTGACAGTTTGTGTCTAGAAATCACACTCTATGGAAAAAAAAAAACAACAACCCATACAGTAGGAGCTCAGTTTTCCTACCAGCACAACAAAAATGCTAAATTTGTTTGCTTTACATAGTGACTAATCAGTTACAATAAATTTTTGTGAGGTGTGCCTTTGGAATTGGGAATAATTTGACAGTAATCCTCTTACTTTCTAGCTTCGGAGTTCTGGTCTGCAGCAAGATTGCAAGGAGACAAAAAGATATTTTGGATTGATCTGTGACAAAACACACTGTGTTTTACTGACTGACTTTGCTTTTCTGACCACCTGAGACATTTAAAAATCTTCAAAACAAATGTAGTGGTGTCCATTCACAGTGTTTTACAACAATTAAGTAAGAAAAAATTCCTAAGTAATTTTTCCCTGTTTTGTAACCAACAGATTGTCTGCTGATATAATTGTCTGGATATCTAAACCAGCAGACAGTTCTTTCTAGAAGTTGTTCTTCTCCAATCCAAAGTGAAATTCTCTCAGAAGTATCTGAAACTCAAGAGTTTCAGAAACTTTGCAAATCGTGAGCTGCCCCTTCTTCTGTTTTTGACCATTTATCTATAAAAGTGATATTTTTAGCATGATTTATGATACGAACATTAACTTAATTTCAGTTTGTTTCTTGGAAATAATGGAAGTGATATAATAGTTCTAAAGATAAATATGTAGGTATGCTCTTTACAGGCACAAAGAAAGATAAAATGTACATATGAAAATTTATTCACAGTAGAAATAGACTCCAAGATCTGTAGCAGCTTGAAGCCTTTCTTATTTCTTCTTTTCCTTCTATAAGTACCAGTATACAAAACATGACTAGATGAATTCACAGCTACATCAGAGCTAAACGTTTCTCTCTGTTAAGCTACTGCACTTGAGTATGTTTTTAAGAGCTTTCTTTTATGTGAGGGTCTAGGACACGCATTATTATTCTGTGCAGGTGCAGAGGTGGCTCTCTGCTCATATATATTGATTCAAAGACTGCACGACAAACTCCCTTACAAAAGTACAGTTACATCAGAACATATGAGGTACCCTGTGGGGTCAGACTGGTTATGCACATACCTCATCCTCTAGTCTGTCTCTCAGAGGACCAATAACAGATCCTATTTAGATACACTCCTTACTGTCAATTCCTCTTTTAGTCCCCCAGCTTCCAATATTATTGTGAAAGGGATGTTGCAGAATATAAGATAGTTACCATTCAAAGATAGTTACCAAGATAATACAAGGGTGGGTTGGAAAGAACAAGGTTGGAGTTAAACTGCAAAAAGTTGCACACCTTTACACTGAAATAGCCAATTAGAACTGGCAATGTAATAGTAGAACTTCAAGAACCTCTTTGGTACATTCATGGAGCAGTAAATTCAAGATTGTGTTCTTTTTGTAAAGGCCTCCTGCACTTAAGTGGAAATAGATTTTCCTGTTGAGAAGATTCAGTTTTAGTTCATTTTTCCCTGCTTGACTTTTATTTGAACCGTGCAGGTTTTGTCTACTTAAGAAGATTCCATAGGAAATGGAAAACAGGTGACACAACACATTGCTAGAACTTGAAAGCTAACTGACAAAGGAAAAAGAAGAGTTTGGTCTTCTACAGCTTGCAGTGCACGTGCTGACTAATATGTGGAAGACGTGTGCTGATGGTGGGACATTTGTGATATTGTGCATGCCAGTGTGGTTATATTGGAACCTGTGAATTAACTTGTGAAGTTACAAACTGATGAGGAAAACTGTGCCCCTTGGATTAACAGTGATAAATAGGTAAACAGACAAACCAGACAGACAAGTTTGTTAAGGCCTTTCCCTTCTGTTTAACTGAATTTAAAAAGTTTTCCTGAAGAACTGTACAACTTAGACACCTGAGCTAATTAGGGAACAGTAAGGTGTGGGGAATGAGCTCCCTGTGTGATGATGTTTAGCTGCTGAGCAATGGATAAGAACATTAGTACCTTCTAATGTTACTATTTCAACAGTAAAAAGAGAGAATGTACACACTGAACATGAACTCAGTATCCAGAAAATCTAGAAACTTTTTTCATTGAAAATTTAGACCCAGAACGTTGTATGCAAAGAGCTGGGGCCTAGCCAAAGGATTAGGTTTATTAAGTATTCAAGAACTGTAGCTCAAAACCAGCATGAGCTGCAGCTGCGATCTCAAGTGCCAGTAACATTTGCAAGGACACATTATGTGCGTGTATACATATATATATACATACATAAAAATAAATTCTCATCACCTCTATCCATGTGGCTACTGCTGCTGTACTGCTGCTCATGCTGGTTCTCTCTGAATGAAGACACACCTGCCTGAAGCTGACTCTTAGAAATAGTAAGGGCAGTTAGGTTTTGCTGTTAGGTTGGGGTCACAGCCCCCCTGCTAGGGGCTCACTGGTGTGCAGTGGGAGCACGAAGATCCTGCTTACTCATAAAGCAGCAGTAGGAGACGCTGCTTTCTAACCCTACTCCCTGACTAAGCTCTCCTTGCAGTGACTGAAGAGAGCCTCAATTATGCGCACTGTCATCATCTTCACGGCCTGGCACAAGGGAAATATAAATCCTTTCTTTCCTCCCTTCAAAAACTTCACGTGAACGTAAGACTGCAGTGTGTTACCCACTTCACGCAGGCTGCTGGGTTCAGGCCAGGTCTGTCCTTCCCACGGGACGGGTCTTTGGTTGCCGGGCTGCCGCCGCGGCCTACGGACCCGTCCTGCCAGCCGTTACGTGGTGCCCGCACGTACCGACGGCGTTCAGAGGGCTGGAGCTTCTTGCCTCTAAGGAGGTGTCACGCTCTGGAGCCGAACCGTTCACCGAGCGTGCCGGCCGGTGGCCAAGCTGCACCAGTGCCTTTCCGCTGCCTCAGCGCGTAGCCCGGGGTGCCAGCCCGGCTGCTCGAGGTGGGCGGCTCCTGCTTTTGGCGGGGACGGGTCCCCTCCCGCCTAAGCCTCGGGCACCCCCGGCGACACCGGGGTCCGGCTGGCCCCGCGCTGCCGCGAGGCGAAGCTCGACACTGCAGCGGGGGAACGCGGCTCCCGCACGCTGCGGCGCGGAGCCTCCCGGGTCTCCGTCGCTCCCTCCGAACTGCCGCGAGTAACGGCGGTGTCGGCCCCGCCCGGAGACTGCATTGCCCAGAGGGCCCCGCGGCCCCGAGGCTGCGCGGGGGCGGATAGCGGGGCTCCGGGAACCTCAACCAACCCGGGGCTAAGCGCCGCCTCGTGTGTGCCCGCCTCTGCCGCCGTGACTGACCCGGCCGAGAGCCAATCGGCTGGCAGAATTCTCCGAGGCCACCCAATCGGCGCTCCGGAAGCATGGCGGCGGGCGGGTGCCGGAGCGCGGCGGACTCGGTGGCGTCGCGGCAGGGGAAGGGAGACCGCGGCGGCGGTAGCGGCGTGGCAGCGCTCGGAGCGGGACCGCCTCAGGGATGGCGGCGGCTCGCGGGTTAACGCCTGCGGGTTGGGCCGCGGGCCGCCCGTAACGCTCCGAGCGGCCCTCGGCGCCGCGCGCATCAGTTACCCCTCCCCGCGGGCGGGCCGGCTCCCGCCCGGCACCGCAGTCGCTATAGAGACCGCGCCGCACGCCACGGGGCGGAGGCTGGGCCGGGGGCCTCCTCTCTAGCCTCCCCCCGCCCCGCTGCCCGCAGGCCGTCGCCGCGGCGACGGGCGGCACCGTGCTCCGCAGGGACCCGCGGGGACGCGCGCCCCGAGGAACCGCCGTCGCCTCGGCTCCGTTCCAGGTGAGGAGACGCGGGGCTGCCTCGCGCCCGCCTCGGGGCCGAGGGCCGCGCGGGGGTCGCGGCCGGGGTGGGTCTGGGGGTCAAGGAGAGGGCACGGCTGTTCCTAGCCTCCCTCCGGGGCTGGGATTTACGGACGCTCCGTCCCTCCCTCTCGCTTGCCGCAAGGAGAACGGCGCCGTGGGGCGGGCTCGCGGCTCCGTGCAGCCGCACCGCCGGCCCAGCGTTGTGGCGGGCGGCAGGGCGCGGTGCGGTGCGGTCCGGCCGGCCGGCAATCTGCCGCCCCGAGTCTCGCAGCCATTAGCGGGGGCATCGGTACGTGAACGCGGCTCCGCCTGGCTAGGCCGCGGTGTGTGCTCACTACGGATAGTAGTAAACATACGGGCTGCGTAGGGACGGCGTTTAGAAGAGCGTCGTTGCGTGCTCTTCTCCTGAAGGAAGGGAGAGGGGAATGCCTCGCTCCGAAGGCTGCTGGGATCCCCGGGCTTGTGGCCGCATCCCTGAGTACGGCGCTGGAGCGGGAGCGGAGGGGACAAAGATCGGAGCGGGGCCGGTAACCCGGTAATGTCAGCGCAGGATGGGGGAGGGGGTGGGCAAAAGAGCCCCGTGCTGCTTCTGAGCACGGCCTTTTGGGAAGCGCCAACGCTATTCATTATTAATACGGAAAGGACTGTGGAAAATGGGTTATGAAATAGCTCGTAATAGCTCTCTTTGGCCGGCTGTGCAGAACCAGTTGAATTTTGGGTGAATTATTCAGAGTTATTCAGAAAATGTGTATTGATGGGAAGGTTGAAAACCCCCAGACTAAATGTACTCTCAGTTTGGAATTGTGTTGGCCTTAAAGCGTAGAATTAGTTTCCGTGCTGTCGTTCTGGAGGAACAAAATCACCGCCGACGAGAGTTCTTATATATTCTCCATAGTTAATGCCATGCCTCTGTGTATGTCAGATGGTTTCAGCTGCCGTATTTGAGCAAACAAAAGATGAAAGCTGCTTCTCTGCTTGTTTAGTTTTGGAAATATTTGAGGTGCCTGTTAATGGTATGGTGCAAATGTATCTACCACTTCTTTTCTATGTTAATGTCACAGAATACTTCTTTATGATGATCCCTCTGTTTTACAGCGTGAACTATGTTTACGAAGTATTAAAACTTTCTTAAGTTCATAAATGAGAAGTGTGCTCGTTGACGTTGATTTAGTCTGTAAGAAAATCTGACTGCTGTAATGCATTTCCTTATCTGTGAAAAGTTGTTTTGAAAATGAAGATACTGCAGTTATAAAAATGCAAAGATGGATTTGCTTCTGGCAAATACTTTGTTCATCTTTGATGTACCATTGTGCTCTTGAAATCCAGCATCCTTTTAGATATGTTACTTTGGAAGTATGAGGGGTTAAAATGAGAAGAGCCGTGTGTGAGGATGGAGCATCAAGATGCTGGTCGGGCTTGGTGTGGTTGTGGCACTACTTCTGCATGCGGCAGTTTCTCTTATCTCTGACATCACAAATTCCAGAGAGGTTTTTCTAGAGTAACTGATTAAATCAAGAAAGATTTTAGAGTGTAATTAAAAGAGAAGGATGTGTGATGTTTCCCCAGCTAGAAACTGATTTCTAACTGACAAGCTTCTGGTGATTCTCTGTGTATGGATACCTAAGGTTAAACACTTGCTTAGCATGTGAATTTGTGCTATATAGCGTGCTAATATACTCTTGTGTTTTCTGTTTCAACTGAGACTCGTTTATCTAGTGGGAATGAATTGATGCTCAGTAACATCAAATAACAAAAAGGAGATGTGCAGTTTCTGTGTTTCTCAGTGTTTTGTGTTGTGCCACTCCTGCTCTGTTAAACCCTGACACAAAGCCTTTGTGTTTGGCTGGAGGGGAGGAGAAACAGCTACCTCCTCTGCATGACACTGACTGGGGTCCTTCCCAGTCTCTCAGGGATGCATTAAATGCCATCCAGCCACTGTCCTTCCTCCCTCTGCCTACCTCGTAATGCACTCTGCTCTTGGCAGGGAAACCTGAGCTTTGTTGCATTGATCTCATAGATCAATGTGTTGTGCCATGCATCTAGGAGAAAGGTCTGACAGGCTAATTGCTCAGGTAGAGATGTGCGTAAGTTTAAGCATGCAAAATTGACTAAATGTGAGCTGGACATTAAGGGGTCCAATAGGTTGTGTTTTGTTTAAAAATGACTTACTGTCAGCTTGGTTTCTTGTCAGTGATGGGGATAAAAGAAGCTTTTTCAAATGCATGATCTGTTACATTTTTCTTTAACAAGCCGGTGTTTAGGCTGCCTGACTGGGAATTAGTACATAACGCAAAATTATTTTGGGCAGTTGTGAGAGTACAGGTAAGTGGGGCAGTTTAACTTTTTGCTTTTTCATGCCAGCAGAGTGCTATGATGGCTGTGCTGTGTTCCAAGTCAAGTAGTGGTGGAATAGAAGTGGATTTCCCTGCCTTTGTTGGAAACACCAAATATTGTGTAACACTGCTGTTAGCAGCCGTACCCATCACGGTTGCTTCTTTGAAAATATTCATCCAATCTTTTACTTATTATTACAACTTTAGTGTATTATTGGTATCTTCCTTTTTTTTTTTTTTTTTCTTTTTTTAACCCACAATGATAACTGTTATTTCCTACATTACTGTTACACATCACTTATTTAGAAGCATAATTAGTAGAAAATAAGAAGAATGTAATGTGACCTTGTGACTCTTTCTCTTGATTTGGTTGAATATTTTCCTCAGTTTTGAGAAGTCCTGCAAGCCATGTCTTGAATAACTTACTCTTCAAGTCTGTTTCTCAGTAACAGAGAGAAATCTTTGAGAACTTGAAGGAGCTTTTTGGGGAGAAGGAAAGGATTGAATTTGGGAGGAGAGAAGGAAAAGAGGGCGGACTGTGAGACTTAAGATGTCTGTAGCATTTTTATAAATCTGTTGTGAAGACTTCAAAAATCGGTTCACTGCTATGTTCAGGCATATTTTGTTTTTCCTGTGAGTCCAGTTCTTTGTGGTTGATTCTGTGATGAAAAGCGTTGTCAAATGCTTTTCAAAATGCTATCTTATGCTGTTGCTTTGTCTCCAAAGAGAGTAATCAATTATTGAGAATTAAGTTGTTTGCACTGATGAGGAATTCCATATGATAATTCTTCCTTTCAGAGAAATGTGTGTGTGTGTGCCTATGTTGCTTTGCCTTGAGTCTGTTTGCAGCTGGAGGTGAGGAGGGCTGCCTGTTCTTCTGTGGGTGAAGCTGATGAGCTCGCCCATGCTATCAGGGATGGAAGTCAGATCTTGCAGTGCACAGCCATCTGATGTATAAAGAGTAAAGTATGCTGAACTTGCTTTGAGAGCTTTTAAAAGATGTGAAATTGTTTTAATGTGAAGCCCATTTCTTATTCCTGAATGTTGCAAAGGGATTCATTAGGTGATGCAGAGATGAGTTAGTATGTGGAGCTAAAAGGAGGAGAAATTGAAGTGATCAAGGTGGACATCATCCTGACTTGCCTACATGTAAATAATATTAAGTTTTTGATGCACTGCTCTCAGCTGGAGTTGCCAAGTACTGTTCCTGTGTTAATAGGCTGATTTCAGTGCATTTGTCTACAGTTAGAGAAGATTGCCTTGTGTAATTGGTGTGTTCTGAGTACTTGGGAGCTGTCTCTAGTCAGCAGCCATTAACTGTGCACTCCATTACATCCCAAAGAATTTTCAGCCATTTGTTGAGTTTTTCATGCTGCCTCTCAGTATGTTCAGATTTTGCAACTTTTCTAGCAAGCTGCTTGATACAATGTTCTGCAGAGGAGTAGTAGAATTGGGTTGCTTTCTGTACCAGCAGATTGTGTTTTGTTGCAGCTGTTAAGTTTACTGCTTCGGGATCGCTACTCTTGTCCAGCAGTAGGGCTTCTGAGCAAATTGAGCACATCTGTTTAGCTTCTATGTTGACTATTTGAAAAAAGAAATTGAAAAAAAAAAAAATGAGGTGAGGAGGTGATCTGTAGATCTGTAAGTAAAGAGTGCTTCCCTTCAGCATACAATGTTCTTAGAAGATTGGTGTCATTATTTTGCTGTAAACAGTGTTATGTCCAGTTATTTACAATCTGAAAATGGCTTGTTACTTTCCTGTCTTTCCATTTGTCAGCATCCTGCACTACGTAGATTCAGAACGTGCGTTATCTGATGAGTGAAGCTGTATTAAAAGAGAAATGTCCGTGCTATTCCTTGAATTTCATTGGGTATTTTGCCTTTGCGTGTGACACTCTGACTTTCTGTTTCCAGTAAAATCAAGGAATTATTCCTGAAGAAGAGTCAGCCTCAAGCATACTGGCCTGTTGTACCCCCCAGAGCCGAAGGATTGGAATTGATATTAGATCAGGATGCTATTTCAATGTAACATTTATCTACTGCTGTGTAAGGCTCCAGGGATTATTGTGATGATCACGATGATTTGGGTGAAATGATATTTCTACAGTTTTGAGTGAGCCAGTGTTTCCACTGGGGAAAACTGTGGAACATTTCATCTGGATGGAGCAAACTTATGAAAGAATCATAAGACAGATCAGTAAGAAGAAAGTGTTTATTGGTCTTGTGGGAGAAACGTGCTAGCTAACCCAGGCAGTTTTTGTCTTGAGTAGGCAAGAACTAAGAAATGCTGAAACTGAGGAGCAAATTTGAGTCTCTCACAGTAAAGCAGATGCACAGAGGAAAGAAACTCCATCACTTACTGTTTTGTTCTTGACATTTACTTACAGAATGCACACGCAGAAACATAATTTTCATATGTTAACTTCTGCAGATGAAATTGCAGATTGTTGTTGAACCGAACAACTGGTTGCTGTTTGAGAAGAATGTGTCTTCTGCCTGTGCCTTTTCTAGCACCCATTGATCTCTGAGCTGTGCCTGTACAAACTCATAGGTTTGGTAGTGAATGATTGTAAGAAGGGAGTTGTTTATATTGCTTTTTTTTTTAAATAGGTTTATAATTCTTATTAGGTCCTGCTGTTCGGTGCGTCTTCACTCTGAATGGCTAGCTGAGGGAAGCAGTCATAACCAGATCCTTTCTGGTGCCGCAGGCTCGGTGCTTGGTTGGAGTTTTCTGCCTACTGTCAACTCAGAGAAGAGGCAAGAATAGGAGGAGCGTTTTATCTGGAAGTCTGTTGATAGGTCATATTCTTCTTCCTTTCCTATTGCTCAGGAGCGGGAAACTTGGACTAGTTGTTTCATTTGGTCTGGATGCTTCTTAGTGTTGATACTGTTCTTATATATTTAATTAAAATTATGATCCTAGGATACCTTGTTTATTTGGCTTTTCTTCTGTAATAATCTCCAATGACTGGATCTGTTCTTTCCTTGATGAGTCAATTTTCCCTTGTCTGCAAGACAGTTGCATCAGGACACTTTTGCATGTTTGGCAGCTAACTAAAATCTGAGCAGGCACTTTACCTCTTCTGATGTGTAAGAAGTTAATATCACTTTTTTAGTTCTCTTGGTCAACATGTTCATAATACATAAATTCACTAATTCTGTGATACTTTATTTTATATCCAATCCCTTGACTGTTAAAATATATTTTCTGGACTTAGGGCATACTCAACAAACTAAATTTACATAGGATAATTATAGTTCCCTAATGAAATATACTTTTATAGTTGAGTTTCAAGGATTAAGGAGTAATCAGTCTGTCTGCTTTGAGGGCAAGGGAGCCCTTGTGGTTACTGAGGCTAACTTTGTACACAAGAGCAGCTTCCCTTGGACTTCTCTGAGTAGTGTTTGTTAACAGTAGTTGAATAGAAGCATATAATTCAAAATAAATAATTTAGTTGTCTTTTAAGAATCCTCAGTAATGAGGAATCCATTGAAATAATTCATGAAGCCTTACAATAGTAGAATATCCTTACTGACTAAAATTAAAAACCTCAGGTCTTTTTGTAAGTGATCTAAATGTTCAACCTCTGACTATCAGGATTTTCTATGTCATAATGGATCTCTTGTGATTCCTTAAGCTTAAGCCATTTTATTTGGTAACCTAAAGGCACTGAACTTTGTGTTTTTCCCACTCAATGCATGTTGTCCAACGCTTTAATAGCTGTTTTCTGCCCCTTTTCTTGACATGCGAAAGCAGAAACTGGGTGTAGTACTCCAGCAGCAATTCTAACACTAGCAGGTAGAGAGGTGTTATGATCTCCCAAAGTATTTATTTGCCTACTCATCAGCGATTGTCTGAGCCTTACTGCTGCAGTAGATGAATCTAATTAGGAGTGACTGATTATCTGTATCATGTCAGATGATGCTTCCGTGTGTTCTTTGCTCCCTGATGTATAATGTCCTCTTTTATCTGAGTTGGAACACGTGCAGTTTGATTGCAGTACATTAAATGGCTGACACTGTTTGTTCTATGCCACTTCTTTATCTCAGGATCAGCTACAGACCTTGTATATTGCTTTTCCTAAACAATTAATAACAGAGATGTGAATAAAGTGATAAATTAGTTCCTGTTGGGACTAATTAGAGCAGCATTATTTCGGCTAACTTAGTTATATTTTGAGACCTAGTCTTCATTGTGATGTACTCATTTTTCTGCCGTTTTAGTTTCTTAAAAACAGACTTCTATGTGGTACGTGTCTTGTGGAGTGTTCTCACGGTGGTGTCGTTGCCGTAGGGTCTTTATGGGCCAAAGTTGTAATGTTATCGTTAAAAAGTTACTTTGACAAGAGCATCAGTTGAACAGCAGCTCTTATGTCTCGCTTATTCTTCATGCTTCACTTGTGCTCGCTGTGTCCCGGCGCCGTACCCGCTGCTGGCTGCGGCTCCCCGTGCTGCTCCGAGCCGCGCTCCCGCCTGGCCGCGCCCGCGCGGAGCTGGCCATGGTGCTGAGCGCCGCCCTCGGGATGCGAGTGCGTTCTGACCAGCTCCTGGATCCGCGCAGCGTTCTGCCTTTGGACCTTCGCCGCAAACCTTTCTGCCCACTCTCTGCTGTGGAAGAGGTTTCCCCAGAAGCGGCTGTTGCAGATTTCTCACTGCCCATGTTACATTCATCATTAGTAGCAGATTCCTTGTGGTCCAAATTGCATCATAGGTGTTTATATCAGCCTTGAGTGAGGGAGATAAACTCGTGCAGTTCTATTAGCGCCGCTATAATGTGACACTTGAGCAATCGCAGTCTGTCAGAATGAACTTTTAGATAGTATAATGTGCAAAATCATGGCTCTCACTGTTTTGTGATCTCAGCCCTGGTCCTCATCAGAGTCCAACAGAACAGCATCTGAAGATGAGCTTGAAAAATAATACATCTATAAGCAGGTTTCAGCTCACTACAAACATTTAAAAATGTATTTTCATCTGCTTTCCACTAATAACTGTATTCTCCTTTTCTCCCCACACCATTCTTTTCTTTCTCATGTACTTCAAACATGATTACTAATGGCGCCATTTCCAATGCTTACTAAATATGCTACACATAACCCTCTCCTCCCCCCCAGCAATCAAATAAAACTTAGAAAAACGCACTTGAGACTTTCCTTCCTTGTATTGCTCCCATCACCAGCTTTCTCAGCTTGACAAAGTTTCAGTAGACAGATTGTCCTTTGATCAGACTTTTCAGCTGATAATGACTGACAAATGGATTAAAGAAATGTACTTTGCTCTGGTCCCCCTACATATTAGTCTTGCAGGGTCTTTAATATTTAATAACGTGGTAAAAGCCTAGTCCTCCTAGGGCAAGAAATTCCATGTCAGCAGAAGCATCTGATTACTTACCTAGCAAATGCTGTAGAAATCTCTTCATCATTCTTCCTTGTTAATAGGTAGTGCCAGACCACAATTAGATGTATATGCACTGAATATAGTCAGGGCAAAAGTATTTTAATCCAGAGATAAGAATTGAATTTTTTTTAAAAAAACCTCTGTCTTTATACAGGGTTCGTATTTAATCTGTTGCCTGTGGAAAGGTAGTGAAACTAAGATGACAATTTAGCTAAAATTCAGAGATTCCTTATGAAATTATATTGAGGAATAACCCACTGAATTTATTTAGAGAAGTGAAAGTAATGTCAAGAGATTTGACTATTATATCAACTCTGGCAACAGAATTATGGGTTTTGCATTGTAACTTTTGTAGATGGCATCATATGTTTTCTGTGTTTTATGGCAGTTGTTTCTGGCTGTGTATGAGAGATGTTTTTTTGTTGTTGCTATGTGATGTTCTATTTTTTTCTTTTTCCCCCTGAAATAAACACATCATTGGAAATGCCTTAAGTAGCCACAGGTAGATACAGAAGTCACAGTTTTGGGGAGCTTTTTATGCTCTTGCTTCTCTTGATTCTCAGGTCTTCAGCAGCCTAAAATTTTCCAGTCGCATCACTTGTATAAAAATGGTTGTTTATGTAGCTGCTACCTGAAGTAACAAACTTTCATTCAGAAGTTGATTTCTTTGAACTCCAAGTGTTGCTTAGCTGTCCCCAAACTTCATTGTGCGCAAATACATTGCAGGAATTTTCATTGCTAAAAATCTGACCTAGAATCCCTCAACCAGCTATTAAGTAAACTTGAGGTTAAGAGACATGTATTAATGTGTTGGTTCTCTGCATCCAACCAGTGGAATTAATCAAATGTAATGATGAGAAGCATTTCCTTATCTGAAGCCAGATACTGGGATGAAAAAACATCCCTTGTCTAATCAATATCTTTCTGCAACCATCTGTAGTCTGTTGTTTTTGGTTTTTTTTTATATTGATCTTTGTGTGCAACAAGTCACATGCTAAAATGATAAGCAGAGATGATTGCCTTCTTAGGGTTGGCATAAGATCCTCTTGGCTTGAACCCTTTGGCATCTGATGAAAGATAAAGTAATAGAAAAATTGCAAGTAATAATGAACTCATGTATTTGCTGTTTTCAAGTAACTGATGTGTGGAAGTCATCCATGATCCTCACAGCTATGGAAAAGTTCACACATCCACAATAACCAATAATCACGCCATACTTAAATACTCCATTGGCTCAATTCTGTGCATGCACAATTTTCCCAACTGAGGAGTGTTTAGTTTCACTGGGAAGAACTATTGGGTATGTGAGAAGTAGGCGGGCCGTTAAAAATGAAGAAATAACATGATTGTGATGTGATTGTTATTTAAAAGATTACCATGCTTGTGTGTTTTTAGCATGTTTTTTATTTAAAACTAAATCCAAGTGCAGATTCCGTAAAGCAACAAAGAATTAAAGATGATTTTAGATATTCAAATTAATATTTTCGCAAGAATATTAGAGTAGAGGAGAAATAAATACACTCCATAAAGCAAGGCTCTTATGGGGGTTAGAGAAAAATAAATTGCTGGCAGTAGCGATGTCTAACTAATTATAACACCAACGTTGCTTTACTTGTAAATGTCACTCCTTTAAACTAGCACTTCCAGCTTGAAAGCAGTTCCACCCAATCCCTGCCTTTAGGAGGATTTGTATTGCCACATGGTAATTCAAATTAGGGAACTATTCTATCTTAAGACTAAACTTTTCTGTGAATCACCAATTTTAAGAAAGTTTTAGAAAAGTACTGCTGCCAAAATTTGTGATGACAATCTCTCTGTCATCTGGTATAACTTGCAAGAACAACATACATAGGAAAAGTAGTGCTTCCTAGGCTGATTCTGTTTTTTATTAATCTAAAGAACTGTTGTAATTGAAGTAGCAGTGCTTATCATTAGAGGATGATATCATATGAGTATGATTATGTGATGTTAAGTAATTTTGATAGTGCTGCAGGTTTTTAACATTTGAGAGTCTTTTACTGTAACTGCTTATTCTGTGACTAGCTTAACTTTATAGCAGTAAGTATAATTTAAAATTTTACTTCAAAGGATTTTAGCAAAAGCAGCATTGTAAAAGAATATCTGCTATTTTTTAAAGAATATAATTGCTGTTATAACCACATATTTTAAGGAACAATAATGAATGAATGTAACCAGAAGTGAGACGCATTTAATAGCCTATGAATGGTTTGATCTTTGCTATATTTAAAAATGCTCCAAGCTATATTTCTTTTGATCTTTCTTTGTGGGTTTTGTTTTTTTTTTTTTGTTAAAAGTTAATATTTAGTAAAAGACACATGGAAATTCAGTTTCAGGAGTCACTACTCATTATTTTCTTAAATACATATTGTAATAGATTGTGATACTTCAGCTGGGGTGTGCATTTCTGATCTTAATGAATCACAAAATTGCTCTTTGTTAAGGATAACAAATCTTAAAAGGAATATTGCACTTTCATAAGTGAAAAAAACATGAGCAAATATGAAAATTGTTGAAAGTTACAGGGATGTGCTTTAGATGCGAGTTATTAAGTCAACACAATTTAATTGCTGAAATGGTCTGCAGCATGATTTGATGTACCTTGATTAGAGGTAGAATTCAAGCTTATAATATTAGTGATTAGTATTAGTTTTTAATGTGTATATGAAAAATCTGAATTTGAATGAGAAGTATGACGATGGAGGGCATGGGAAGCATGTCAACTGATGGGAAGAGTACTATAAATAGATATATTGAGATTATTATAGACAAAACTCAGTATAAAAGGGGAAGGTGAAATGATGGAACAAACTGTACTTGGAGATCCTGAATGTTTTTTGCATACAAGATTTTTTCTTTTCCTCCAAGTAGTTGCCTAATGGAAGAGCTAGAGAAAAAGAATTTACTTGAGTTGAAGTTGCTTTCTGTCATCATTCCAATAACAGCTAGCTAGCCAATAGGTTTAGCGTTGGAACTTCTTTGAAGCAAATGACAAAATGTTACAGGCAAGTATTTAATTGCAATTAAATCCTCAGTTCAGATAATTTGAAATTATGGTATTATAGAGAACAGAATTTCTCCTCTCTACGTCTTCCCAGACATAATGTATGAATGTATAGTTGTTTGGTTTTTTTTAATAGGAAGTACTTGAATGGTATGCAATATTCAAGGTACCAGTGAACCAGGGATATAGAAAAAAGCAGAGATGATCTTTGTGTTGTTCTCTGTTTCATCTGAATTGCTAATGTTTGATTTTATTGCTTTTTGACTGCTACTTATTATTAAGTTGTCATCACTTTTAACTGTATATCATAAAAAACAATGTCTTATTTTTGGTTGCTAGTAGTCTGTTGTGTCTCTAATGAGAAGTTATGATTATTTTTTCTGATGTACATAATTTTACATTTATCTACGCAGAACCTTAACTGATATTTCATTCCCAAGTTATTTGGTACCGTAAGGTCACTCAGCAGTTTCTCACAGTTTTTTCTTGTCTTTTCTTTCTTCCTTTTTTAAAAACACAAACAAAATAAAAGACACTAAATGACATGTTGTCAACCGACTTCTGTTATTTTAGTTCTAGTTCTGCTTTCCACGTTATCTGTGAAAATGTTGATTTGTGCTGATCGTATCTTGCTCCTTTAGTCCTGTTTTGTGCCTTTTAACCAATTATTGTGTAAAGCACTTGTCCTTTTATGCCATAGCTGTTTAGTTTCTTTAAAAAGACTTGGTCAGATACTTTTTAGGAATTCTGGGTTGTGCTTACCAGCGTGACTGTTTGTTTAGAAACTCCGAGATTTGGAATATAGCTCTTTATTTCAAGAAACCATGTTATCTTCTCAACTATATCCCTTTTATTCCAATGTTCAGTAGTTCTGTTCATCATTACAACATCTACTAGTTTGCTAGGTGCAAATATCAGATTCCCAGACCTGAAGTTTATTGGATGTCACATGTAGCACTTCTTAAAAAATTGGCAATATATTTGCCACACTCTAATCCTTATATATCACTGCGTTTACAAGTGAGACCTTTTGAGCTATCATTTATAGATGAGTCATTTCACTCTCAAGCTTCTTTCAAGCTTTGGTGAATTCTGTCTGACACTGGTGACATTAATTTTTGTTTTATGTATTCCCTATTCCTTTCAATTTAAGGCAAATCTTCTGATGAGTTTCCTGGAGGAGCGTTTTTCCTGGATACTTTCTCATTTTCTTTCACTGTCAACACAGATGCAAAAAGTCACTGAGTTTCTCTATTGCAGTCTCACTTTCTTTAATGTAGTTCTTATACCAACAGTTTATTCTTCCTACATATTTTCTTGTAAGATTTACCATCTTGGGATTTTTTTAATTAGTTTTAATGTATTTTATTTATTCCTCAGTCGATTTTGCTTTGTCCCAGTTGCTCTTTTGCACTTTCAGTAACTTACCATTTTTTTAAAACTACATACTTTTTTGTTGCTTAGGAGTTCTCCTAGTCTGCTCTTCATTTATGTGGGATTTTTTTTTTTTTTAAACTTCCTTCAGGTCTGTCCTAATTGGTATTTTATGCTCTGCTCTGTGCTTCCTACTTGGTCTGTATTAGAGAGACTGCTTGGTTTGCAAGACCAAAATGAAGCTAAACTGGGAGTTAAGTTCAGGCAGTCTTTGAAGAATGTGACCATGAATTATGGCATGTGCTAAATAATGATCTTCTTGAAGAAAAATTGTGTTTAAATATCCAAGAAATCCATTCCAAAATTTGAAAGCAGTGCTATTAGTGATCCAGATAGAAGATCATGAGTCAGTTTCTCTATATATGAATAATTTCTGCAATAATATATTTTTCAGTGGAACTTGAATTAAAAATGTAAATATTGATCTTGATAAGTGATGACTCATCAGCCTAAAAATAATAGCTCTCTGTGCTGTACTGTGTAATCACAGATGATCTAGAAAAGCTGTGAATAGTGAAGAGACAGTGATGATAAAAGGGCATTGAGAATAGCAAAGCTGCAGACAGGCATGGAAGTGCTGCAGAAAGACATTGCAACTCTGAGGTAATTATAGATGAAAATTATTGTAAAGGAGTGCACAGATGGAAATAGTTTTGAAACGTACACAGTGATAGGCCAACCTTTCTGAAGTCTTGCAGACTTCCTGAAAATAGCAGTCCAGTGCCTAAGAACATCTCATACGGTTTCTGGTAGATCAGGGAAAAGTACACAGAAAGGGGAAAAACAAATCAGTGGTAAAAGAATAAATAGATGAAGAGAGACATGAAGGGAATATGACAGCAAGCTATTCCCTGCATGGGTCCAAAAAGTGAACGGGGAACAATTGCAAACTTTACCTTCCAGTACAAAGGTTAGTGAGCCTCAGATGTAAGTAACAGAAGATAAATTGAAAACAAAAACGTTCTTGCCACAGCATGGAAATAAATTGTAGCTTATTTGCAGTGATGTTATGGATGCTAAAAGATTTCATGGGTTCAGAAAATATATGATGAATTCAGAGCTGGAAAGTCTTAAATATCATCTTTGGCTCAAAAGGAGTTTTTTGTCCCAGCTTTTTATATCCTCAGAAAGTATCCCAGAAAAGTATGATAATATACTTTCTGCATCTTTTTTTCTTCCCTCTGCATATGCTGTTGGCAGCAGTCACAGACAGGAGATTGGGCTGAATAGAACTTGATCTAACTCAACTGTCTGCTCTCATGATTAGCTGTCCATGCTATCTACTCTTCTACTGTCTAAATTAATTATAGGTTAAGTGTCTACTACAAACTAACTTCATATTTTTTTTTGGATTTGTCCCAACTTGTAAGTACTGTTGCCAAAGTTCCATTTGAGTTTCTTAATATCTGTCTCCCATTTCAAACCAGTCATTATTGCTTGAACTAAAATTTAATTTTGATGTTGCTGCACTTATTTTGGACTTAAAAATGGTTTGTGTGCCTAACTTACACATTTTTTTCTGCCTATATCAGCTAGTTTAGTTAAAGATAATGTACTTGCTCCTTCCATAAACTTTGCCTTCTTTTTTTTTTTTTTTTTTTTTTTTTTTTTTGTAACATGTTTTGTGCTGGATTCTGTTGCATACTGGAAAATAGTGTGGGAACTTGAAGTACTTGTTTTTAAATAAGGCTGTTATCTTGAAACGAAATGCTATATATTTAATTTGTCTTCAAACTGAGGAAAATATTGCCACTTTTGTAATAACAACATAGCTGAATGTGCTGAAGTTCCCAGAAGGAAATCTAGGCTATTTGGCAGCAGATCACAAGACAGCTGGGAGCTTTTCACACCTGGAATCTGCAAATGGTAATAAGAATTTTGGTACCCAAAAGCTTGAAATAGAAAAACATAAAATAGCATTGGTTAAGTATAGTTTTGTGATTTGTTCTTTTTTTAAAAGAATTTCTTCATAACCAATGCAGTTGGAAATTTAGGTCAAGGTCTTAATTTTAGTTTTTCTCACTGACCTGCTGGATAATGATTATCATTTATTTTAAAGACCCCAACATTTAATTAAGATATTTAGAAAATACTTAGTTTGTAAGAGGAGAATAGTTTTCAGATACACATTTAAAGCATTTAGATTTTGCGTTTTGAACATGGACTTTACCATAAATGCTATGGAATTAAGACCTTTGAAAATGTCCTGTACTGATTCTCTGTTTATTCAGACTTACTGAAATATACATGTATGTATGTACGTATATACGTCTGTACATATATTCTGTAGAACAGAAGCAATCTTCTGTCCTTATTTGTTCTGTCCTGTGACTACATTCAGCAAGCACTGTACTACTTTCTCACCCTTATGTTCAGATTTTAACATCTACAAAGGCTGATTAGCAGATATTGGCTTCCGTTTTGGGCCATCTGTAAAGAAATTCTAATATACACAAGCATACATGTACACAAATTACATGTCAGTCTTTCCATTCTGAATTGGAGTCAGCTCTTAGAAATATGATAGTTTTTTTGGTAAAGTTTTGCTTTGTCTAACTGCGTGTAATGTTTTAATATACTTGGTTGGGTTAAATTAAAGAGTTCTTTCAGGTAGATGATAAGTAGTTATAAGTAGTTTAAGTGGGTAGAAGAGTATTGAATGGTGAATGCTGTTTGTACAATATTAAATTTGGTTATAAGCGCCACTTGTCCTTTATATTATACTGTGGTCAGTTCCCAGACAAAGGAAGGCTTTTGCTATGGAACAAAATCTGTACTTACAATTTTTTCCTAATTATTCCATGAACTGTCACCTGGAAATAAATTGCCAAAGGGATAATTGCCTTTAATTCTGGTAACTCTGTTATCCTGTTTGTTTACTCTCTTGACATAAACTGATCTGATAGTGAAACTGATGGATACATAATTTCATGAAATGCGTTGCCATTGAAGTGGTTGTTGTTGTTTAGGAGAGCAGTAAAGAAAAGTTCATTTTGCAGAAAATGGCCTTAGTGCCACCTGTAGAACTGCACTGTTGAAAGATTCCTCCCTTGATCGAATAAGGGAATGCTTGCACCTTAACTGTATGTCGTTAACTACTCATTTGCTTCAGTAGGATATGGAACATGCTGGAATGCTCTTACGTTGTTTGCCACCATTGTAAAGTCTTCAGTTGCTTTGCTGAAAGCAATAGCTGGCTGTATTTCAGTAATGTAAATGGAACTATCTGTGTTTTTATGCACTTCATAGTCATCTGTGGCATTTAGAATGTGTCTGAACAATCTTAATTTGAGTCCTCTAAAATTCAGAAACTTTTCAGTTTCATCCTGAACACCACCTCCAAAAAAAGTCCTCTGAAGGTAGTCCTCTCCAGAAATGTCTTTCCATATGAATTTTAATAGGGCTGGAGTCTGAACGGCACATGAGTGTGTTTTCTATCAAGATATTTACACAGTGCAGTGCATTAATAATTCTTAACTCAGTTGTTCAAGTCATTGGAGCACACAGCAGAGCAGTGAAAATCAGTATATGTCAGAGTGTGAATAAAAACTTTAAAGGAACCCTGTTCTCTCAGCAGTGTAGGCATGTAAGCATCTGATACAGCTGTGATTTTGCAGAAATGTAAATCAGCTTTGGACTTAAATTAGGAAAAAAAGGCTGTTAGCATAAACAAACAAAATTCATCTTTTCTCCATCTTAACCATTGGTATAATTGAGTGTAATTCAGTGTGTCTAACTGGGAGTTGCTGCCCATACCGCAGGAAGAATGTGGAACAAGAAGAGGCTTCTCAAAGGAGCACCACAGAGAAGACCCATGGGATAGGAAGGAAGGCTTAATTTAGAGGAGGTTAAAAATGATTTGATCTCTGTGTTTAGGATGCTTAAATGAGTTAAAATTAGTGGGACTGGAACTCAGTTTCCAAAAGTGTGACAAAATCCTGTGGTAAGAAACTAAAATTAGACAGGTTAAACCTTGAAAAAAAATCATCTGCTCACTGTGAGAGAAGGGACTTGACAGAATGCTTTATAGAGGAGAGTAGGGAACTTGTTGCTTCTGATGACCAAGTATGTGTGCATATACACTGCACAGGGTGAAGAGCTGCCTGAGCAGGTAGAGGTTCTGACTAATTTTAAACTCTTGTGGTCTTGAAATCTATGTACTTAAAGACTCCTACATTTGGGGAACACAAAGTTGTCCAAATTAATTGCAACATGTTTATAACATTTGTCTTTCTTAGGTAAAACAGTGCTTGGCTATTTCATGTGTACCAAAATAGTGCTAGCTTCTTAAGGGAACACCTTAGGGGTGCTAATTAGCATCAGGGGTCAGGAGAGAACTGCTTCCTGTCCATGATTCTTTAACCTACCCTCAGTTTTTAGTGTTTTAAATACTAGTCAGTGATAACGTAGAATAAATTTTCTTGCTTTCCTATAATGGAGGATGGCAAGAGATTTAACAAGGAGTCAGTATAGTGGAATAGAGAAGAAAAGGCTGAGGGGAGGCCTCGTGGGGCCTAGAGCTCCTCATGAGGGGAGTGCATGGGCAGGGCTGATCTCTGCTCTCTGGTGACGGTGACAGCATCCAAGGGATCAACATGGAGTGCACTGTGTATTAGGTCCCCGGGGCAGTGATCAGAGCCCCAAGTGCTGGAGTTCAAGGGGTGTTTGCACTGCACTCTCAGACATAGAGGTTGGATTTTGCATGGTGCTTTGTGGAGCTGGGAACTGGGCTCGGTGATCCTCATGGATGCCTTCCAACTTGGGATGTTCTGATTCTTTATGAGTAACACTGAGGAACTGTGCATAAAGGAAGATTTTTTTATCCTGGCCAGGCAGATGTTATCTACAGAATTATGGTACTTTTAAGGTAATTCTTAAAAATGTGGTATGTTTCTGTTGGTGTACATCTGTGTGGTAGCGCTGCACTCTGGGCTAGTTACTGATGCTCTCATAGCGTGCTCAAGACTTTGGAAATTGAGAAATCTCAAAAATATTATCAGAGCTGTGACTGTAAGTTGTGATTTGAAATGTATATTAAAAAGGTATCGAATCTGATACCAGATGAAGGCTGGTAGGAATACCAGTACTAAACTCTAAAACCATCGTTGTCATGTATTTAACCAAGTATTTAGTATTTGTACAGATGATGAATTTCTCTTGTGAGAAAGCTTTAGCAAAATTCAAACTTGTCAATTTTTGATCTCATTCCAAGCAGATGAATACTTTCTGCACTGCTTTTTTTTTTTTTTTTAATAAATAAACAAAACATGTGCCAGGGGAATAAAAGAAGTAGGAAAATAAAGAAAGATATGGGAGTAAATACAGTGCTTAGTGAAAAACACCACATAATTGGAAGGGGGTGGAAGGGTAAACAAAGACTCGAACAAATGGAAAAATCATTGAGCATGCTGTAAACATGTAATTTTAGAAGTGTTTAATAGACCTTTGTCAATTTGTTACTGCTGTTTAATTTTCTCTTTAGCTTACTTAGTTCTTATCTGTGTTATGATAACTCCAACCAAAAAGGCCAGTAATCAGTCAGCATTTCAGTAATGCTAGGAGCGTTAGCTTAAATTACTGCAACTTGCTGTATAATTTTGACCTTATATATGGGGAGAATTTACCAACACCAGATTAGTTTAGTTCAACTTGATTAAATTCCAGGGTGGACTTTTTGACTCAGAATATACAGTCTTAATTTGGTTTCCCTTCATTTGTTTGAGTTAAACTGATTCAAGCTGTGTATTCTTAATAAGTGTGCTTTCACAGGTATCTAATCCACTCTAACTAACTAGGTATAAATTTAAATCTTCAACTAATTCAGATTAATTTTCCTCCAGAGGTTTCTGTTTTGTTTGGCTCAAATATATGAATTTACAGTTGAAGTGAAAAAGGCATAAATGAATTAGGAAAAATGAATATGAAAGAGTATAAATACGGAACAAAACCACAACCAAATATAATTACTGTTGTGTTAAACCTCTGTCTTCATTAAGCAGTAGGGTTTTGTTTGTTTTATTTCTTGTGGTTTTTAGGTGTAACTTAGGCATGGTATTAAACTGAGCATTTCTACATATGAAAAGAGATCCTGTGAATTTGCATCAGAATGGTTGTGGAAGTGTTTACCATTTGGGTGCTGATTCTGGGGTGAGATGATTTTTCAATTTTAGCCTATGCTGTTTTGGAAGTGATTGAAATAAAACTGTATCAAATACACTTTTGATGAGTCTTATTGAATAAGAGAGCTTCTGTCATTGTATCAGTATAACAAACACAATTCTAGAAAAGCTGGTAGCAAAGAATTGTAGTAAGCTTTTAAATGGTTGGAGTAGGTGCTGATGAGAATCGTTGTATGTGGATTAATCTTCCTTCCCTTCAAAATATAGTATTTAAATTGCTGTATAAAGTTTGCTGTACGCTCCAACACAACTTGTTTCAGGTCTTTGTTTTTTTTTTTTTGTTTTGTTTTGTTTTTGGTGTTTTATTTTCTTTACTTGTTTGTACCCTGGCATAAACCAGTAAAACTGTACTTACAGACATAGTAATACTAAGTGTGTGAACTACACTGTAAAACATGAAGTAGTTGGTAGGTATTACAGTAAATTAAAAATAAATTGCAATTCCAATGTAAGTATCTATTTTTACTTGTGTAATTTTTAGGCTAATATCCTTTTCTAAGTTATTATTATATATTATTATTACTTAATTGATTATCTACTGAAGTGTTGATTGTATAGTTGATTAAAAGTTATTGTTATTAAAATAAAAGAAAAAGTTTATAATTTACAGTAGTTTGAAACTGCCTACGTATTCTTATTAACAGATTTAAAATTTATATAAAGAACAGTATACTTTGATTTCTTTCTCTACTGGAAGTTGCTTGGCTTAATTCTAGCACGAGTCACTATAGGATGCAAAAATCCTGGTTAACATGCTATGTGAGAAACATAACTTTCTGTATTTCTTGCCAGTGTTACCTTATGTTCTGCTCTTATTCTGCAGCCAGTGGTTAAATGGAAGCTGCTTCTGGGATCTGGATGGTTTTTACTGACACAAACGTGGCATAGCAGCTCCATCACATCAGGAGGTTGCAATGAGTGGAGGTGGGGAGCAGCCTGACATCCTCACTGTGGGAATCTTGGTCAAAGAAAGATGGAAGGTGGTAAGTATGTCTTCCTGCAGTTCTTTTTCATTTTTTAAAAATACTCCTGTTAGGATTTTCAATCCAATTAGCTAGTGATTATGTCAACCATTTTGGTAACCAATCAAGCATTCTATTTCAAGGCTGCCAGCAAAAAAAGAGTATCATGCAAATTTCATTTCTGCAATAGCAATTCTGTTGCACTCAGCGCGTGTATTTAAACATATTTCATAATCTAGCATAAAATAATTATTGATTATTTTTGCTGGGATTCTTGAAGGAACAGCAAAATTTCCTTGAGCAGGAAGATGAGGTGGCGTAAGGCAGTGGACTTCAAGATTTTGTATGAAGAATCACTGACCCCTATTAGTGCTCTCTCTGATTGTTCCTTGTGGAGTTCTCTGATATCCTGCTTTTTCTCTCCCCGTTGAAGATTGACAACCCTGCAGTTCGATTGCATGAGAATGTTCTATTGCAACCACTTTAAAAATAAATAAGAAATAAATATGTGCAAATTATATGTAGATCTGTGGCCAGTGTAGAACTGAGAATTTTTGCTTCTCAGGATTTTGTTTTTTTTTAATAATAAAATCACATCTGGAGTTTTTGAACATGACCATTTTTTAAACCTATGCTCAAATTTTATTTTATGTAGATATTCTTCATAAAATTTCTAATTTGGGAAGTAAACATAGGAAAGATCTTATAAAAGTGTTTGTTCTTCTCTGTTTCACTCTCTCTGCCAGTTTCAGTTAGTGTGGCTCCCTGTATCAGTGCCTTTCTAGTCCCTTTTTTTTGCCTTTGGAGCTGGAGAAATTGGAATGTAATTATAGTTTTTTATAGGTAGGTTTAAGACCATAATTTGGTGCGCAGTATAACAAAAAGCCCAAAGAAAAAAAAATTGGAATAGATGTACTTAAGGCTTGAAGCGTAGGAGGAGAAGAACAGTGGAGAAGAGGATGGAGAGAATGAGACAAGAGATGCTGAATGCAAAGATGGGAAGTGTGAAACTCATGTGCAGAGTGGAAGACTGTGGTGTAGATGTGAAAAAGTGCAACAGCACCCTTGTCAAGGTAGAAGACATTGAGTAGATGTAGCAGGATACCAGTATAAACAAAAACTTCTGTCTTAACTCAAAAGCAAGATGTTTTTGAACAGAAGGTGAAAAAGGGGCTGGGCTGCCTGAAAGGAAAATGGAATTTAAGAAAACTGGAGTTCAGCCTACAATTGAAACTTGGGAGATATATGAAAAGCAATCGAAAGACTTCTATAGGAATGTTGGCAACAAAAAGAAGACCAAGAAAAGTGTGAGCTCATTGCTTAATTTCGTGTGTGACCTAGTGAAAAGGAGGTGAAGAATGATTTTTCTGTCATCAAAGAGAAGTTTATTTGTGCCTGAAATTATTGTGTGCCATGATTATTGGATGCATGTTAATGATTCTGGTGTACTTCATCTGAGGACAGAAATTGATCTGTTTATTAATATGGACGCTTGTTTGTTTATTTTAGCCCACAAGCAGAACAAAAAGCCTTTCAGAGGCAGTCTTTCCCCGTCTGGCCATGTCTCAAAGCTGATAAATTGAAATTACGTGATTAACTGCTCTAAGTCTGTAGAAGTGACAAAGGTGACTGTATCTCTCTATCCTGTTTCACCTTTCTAATGTGCATTTTCACTGTCCCCGCTGTACTTAGATTAGTGCTTATGCTGAAAACTGCAGTCAAATAGACATCTACGTTTAGCTGTTTGAGCCTGAGCAGATAGGTAGGTGGGTTAGTTATGAAGTCTTAATGTAATGTGCTGTCTACACAGTGCATGTTTTTAGCGGTGACAATGAGAGACTAGAAGTGAAAATTGCTAGGTAGTATTTAGTATGCCGTAGTCATATAACCTTAGCAAATCTACATTTTCAAATGATGGTTAGAAAATCATGTCATTCATTTCAAGATAAAATATATTAAAAAAATTAAAATGAAAAGTAAGCCCTAAGGACTTTTTCTACCAGTCCTTAGGATAAGTTCGTTTTGACTCATTTTCTCCTGTATCAGTTGAACAATGGTAGCTACAGGAGACTTCACAATATAAGAACATTCAATGAAATAGCATTGACATTTTGATACTGGAAGAGACAGGTCTTTGTCTCTTATGAGCAGAGTTAAAACGCAACTATCAATATCTGCTCTGAATGTAGTGTATGCCAGGAGCATTCTTTTTGCTTCCTCCTCAAACAGATGAATTTTCTATTGGTGCCTGTTCCTTTAATATATCTGATAATAAGAATGGTGTTAGTGAACACCATTCTTATATAAGTAAATAAGAAACATTTAATATATGTATTCAAAGATAATCTTAGCCATTTTTAGTCATGTGTAAATCATTGCACAGAATAGAAAATTCTGTCTTTTTGTAGTAACTCCCAAGAAGTTTTGTACCTTTAGTATTCAGTGCTTATATTTCTGAGGGGAAGATAGCTTATTTTAAAATGTCACTGTACGTTTGTGTTTTGAAGGTCTGTGGGTAGCATATGGCTATTTGAGGAAAGCTTATATTCAGCATGCTGACTTTGGCCAGATTCATGCTGGGAGTTGTATTCTTATATTGTGTGAAATTGAGGAAGTTTAGTGCAGATAGGTATTGTGTGTATTAACTTGTCTGCCTAGGATTCTCTTCCAAATTTTATGCAGTTAACCATATATTTGTAGATTTTTCAATAGCTCTTTCCTTCGTAAAGGGTACAATTATATTAATCTAAAATCTAGAATAATAGTGTTTGCAGTTTGGAAGACAGTTGGAAGAAGTGTTGCTGTTTTGTTTCTTTCTGTTTCTGCTCCTCCTTTTCTAATCTTTTGGTTTTTTTTCTTTTCTTTTTTCCCAACGTAGCTAAGGAAAATAGGAGGTGGAGGATTTGGAGAAATTTACGATGCGTTGGACTTGCTTACTCGAGAGAATGTGGCACTGAAGGTCGAGTCAGCTCAGCAGCCAAAGCAAGTGCTGAAAATGGAAGTAGCTGTGTTGAAGAAACTGCAAGGTAGGACTGTACCTCGGATATACAGGAAGTAGCATGTCAGTGTATCTGTTAAAAAAGAATTAGAATCACAACGTAGTCGTAGTTTGAGTAAGTACTCTCCATGTTGTCTAAGTTTTTAATTATTCAGCCTCTGGAAGTTTTGCTACAATGAACCTTTTCTTTGAAACAGGATGAAATGAGAAAAAAAGATGAAAAGTTAAATTGCTTTCAGAATCTGTGTTCAGCTGTACTTTATTCTGGATCTGTTTGCTCTCTTTATCTTTTTTTTGCTCTAGATTTTTTTTTTTGTGTGTGTACAGAAAAAGGAGACATTTAAAAAGAGGAAACAAAAATACCTATTAGGCATTGAATTGCTGGTCCTTCATGTAGCACCAGTGATAAGAATACTCCTATTTCTTTTTCTCTTGTCAGTTCTCTTGCGAAGAGTTTTTTAAGCTTGAAATTGGAAGCATAATTAAAAAAACAACAACAGTGTACAGGAAACAAGAAACAACAACAACAGTAATAAAAATCAGCCCCAAACCACAAATTTTAAATCCTGTAACTCATAGAAAAAGTAATTATTAGTATCTAGAATACTTCTAGGGTTCAGTTCCTTGACTATTCAAAATTGTGGCTTTGGGTACTCACTTCCAATGTACCTTTTAATACTCAGGTCTGAAGCTAGTAGCACAAGTAAGTGTGCAAAGGTGTCTCTTCACTGCTTTTCACAATATTTGAATAAAAGGAGTGTTTAAAAAGTGACTTTTTTCTTTAAACAATTTATTCTGAATCTGGAAGACTGTGACTAATCTGTTGGTCTCTGTCAGCAGCCAGATTTTTTCTGAACTCTGAGTTCGAATAAAACAAAATCTGCATGACATATGGTGCTGCCTAATCAGCTGTAAAGGTCACATTGCTACAGAAATTGACAGCCTCTATAGATTTAAGAGGGCAAGTATGTCACGTGTGACAGTGTTAACAAACTGTTCCTATGTTCGTATCTTTTTAAAGAATTTCACAAAAACATCTATTAATACACAGCTGAGTAAGAAGATTCAGGGAGTCTGTATTAGTTTTCTTTGAACATCAGCATTAGTCTAGCGATGTAACTTTAATACGAGTTGAACAACTTGAATTTTAATTCGAAATACTATATTGGAACCTTCTAATTTGAATTTAAGTACAGTGAATTTTGAGTTCAATGGTTACAGAGGTTCTTTTTTTTCATTGAAAATTTTTAACTTCTTTAGCTTTTTTGCCTGAAATGGTCGTTTCCAAATATTGCTGTTGGACCTTACAAAACTTATAATATTTTGTGTCAATCTTACTTTGGGAATTTAACTCACTAATTCTACTGAATCTTAGTAAATGCTGTCTAGATGCAAAAAACTGAGTAATGACACACCTGAACAACAGATCCGCGGAGGCAAATAATTCACATATATTATGCAAATAAAGACCTCTCAGGTTTTGTTAATTATTTTCTCAATAGTTATTGAAATAATTGGAAGTTTTTACATAAATGAAAAACTGATTTAATAAAAGTACTTTAGAAGACACTTTTTTTGTCAAACCTTCCTTATATGAAAACAATCTAAATAATATTATTCGTTTACTTTTTTAATATTTAATTGTTCATCTCCTTATTTTTAAAAATACAAAACAAACAAACAAAAAGAAGAGAAGGCTGTGCTTTTATGATAGTAACGCAGGAAGTGACCGTTAGTTATTGCTGTTCAGACTGCACAGTACAGTGCAGCTGCTCTGACTTTAGGTGACGAATGTTGTGGGTAATCAGGAAAGTGACTTTGGTAACTGACGAGACAAAGATGAACTTTATGGTAATGTTGAGATCTATATTTCACACAGATATGTAGCTTGATTTTTGTGTGAGTGTATTTTTATCTGTACTTGATGGATTTTATCAAATGGGATGTTGAATTATGGTAGAGCAAACCAGTTTACAGAAAATCTTGATGCTTAGGAGCCATTTCCATTAAGTTTTCTACCTTCGTAAGTTTTCAAAATGCTAAAAATCTGTTGGAGAAAGAAAACCAAGAAAAATGGATAAGTGGGAGTAGAGAAAAACTTATTGTAATTGCTTCCCAAATAATATATGTTTTGTTTCTTGTATGGTATTTTTTTCTTATTTTTGATTAATTTTTTTTCTTCCATAGGCTTACAGATTTAGAAAATGCGACATTGTAGACAATTAGTTTAGGATACTTTTGTTACTACCTTCTAATAGCAAATGTGCAGTGTCAAAGCAACTTTTATCTTGTTCTATCCCTTTTTGCCACATGTCAATATAAGTATGTATGTGTATTCTGTTCCCAAAGAGCTCATGCTGTCTTACTTTCAAGGTGTTGTAGATACTTTGAACATAAATCAGATGGAATGAAACTGTCATGAAAATCCTTTTCTTGCACATATTTGGAAGGTTTCCTCTGTGACTAGTAGGTAACGAAAGGCATGGTGTTGCCCCACTGTTAGTGTAAGGTGACATTGTTCAGAACTCTCATGATGTATGGGGCTGATTTATTTAAAAATACGTATAATCTCATATATTTTCTGGGAAAATTGGGAAGAAATAGGCTTAAGGAAACAAATAGGTATAATGTGTCCCAATCCAGCCAAACAAATCTTTCAGTCTTTATTAGAACTGTACACGTTCTCATGGTTATGATGATGCTTTAGAGCATTTCTGTACTAGAATATTATTTCACAGCAACTGTGAAACTGAAATGAGCATAGCTGTTGGCAGAAGTGCAGGGCTGTAGTATTTTTTTTTATTATTTTTGCTTTGAGACATTTTGAAAATTAAAGCAGTGTGGTCATTCTTTGCAGGAGTGAAATGAGTCATAACTTTGTAGATATGCAGTGAAGTGAATAATAAAAAACTTCAAAGAAACTCTTATAAGACCCTGGTCTATCAAAACATGCTTGAATATATGAGTAGCTGTATGATTTATCTCATAATTATGTGGGAGGAGTATGTTGACTGATACGGCCATCTATTACATTCAGTTACCAATAGTTTCCTTCATTTATTTGGTTATTTACTTTTTCATGCCTATGATGCTGTCGCTTAATTCTTGTTGGCAGAATACTGTTTAACTCTTTAAATACAGTTTTTTAAAAGAAATCTGCTGCAACAGATGGTTGTTCTATTTAATCATGTTGTTAGGCCATCTGTTCACACAGTCAGATCAGAGAAGACAGATTTGTCGTATCTCACTCAGCGAGAGTGAGACTCCCTCAGTTGGTTTCTGTCTCACAACCTTACCGACTCTTATCTCACTCATTTACATCTCTGCAGCATAATTTGATGATTGGTTCCCTCTGGTGTGGTCCACAAAACTAGCTGTAGTGATACAGTGCAGCTTAAGGAATGGTTGTTGGTGCTCTCTGGCTAGAAATCTTTCCAAGGCCATAGCCATTTGCTGCAGCCTACTCATGTTTTTTCTCCTCACTCCTCTCCACTCACAGGCTTACAGATGTTTTATACTTAGAGAAAAGGATCTCAAGGTATCTGCAAAGGTGTAATAGGTACACAATGTTACACTAAAGTGTAAGAGAATTAGGTTATTTGAATAATGTGTTTAGGCCCTACTTCTGCCCTTTGTCACTTCTTCAGTTTTTTAATGAAAGTTAGTTTCCAAAGAATTTACCACACAGTTGGAATTGAGGCTTCAGATAAAAGGGATTTACTTGGACAAACCAAGTTTTGGACACTTACTGGAGTTCTTAGATAAGTCTCACCATGAAAAAGTGGACTGATGTGATTCTCTGAACTTGTTACTTCAGTATATCCACAGTGACGGTAAAGTGAGTCGTGAATGTTTGAGATATGAATTCACTAACTGGAAATGGAAGCAATGAATATACAAAACTTCATCTTGAGAAATGTGCTGTAAATCTTTCATAAAACTGTGTTGTCCATGCTGCTTTCCATCTCACTTAAATGAGTGGAAGAAACAGAAAAAGCAGTGTTATTGTTTGGCACTTATGTATTTGTAGAAACTGTAGAGATTTCTTTCAAAATCAGTTTAGAAATTATTTTGAACCATGAGATTTTTTTGTTTCTTTGCTTGTTTTTAAATAATTATGGTTAAATGGTGTTTGGCAGGGAGCTTCCTGGGGAGCTATTAAGTAGGAGCCTGTTCTGTTAAATGAGCTGGAAGTATTCAGAAGTTGTAAAACTAAGTTCTAGGGTTTTGTCTGAGCTTTTCTTGTTACTTACTAGGAATATAAAAGAGAAAAAACACATATTTTCATTATTATTGCCTAATTTGTTTCTTCTTATTCTTCCTTCAGGAAAGGATCATATCTGTAGATTCATTGGATGTGGAAGGAATGACAGATTTAACTATGTGGTCATGCAGTTGCAGGTAAGTGTACCAAACAAAGCTCAAATGTTTGCTTGTGTGATTTGTTTTATTACCCAAACATTAAAATAGTATGAGAACAGTATAATTTTAGAGAATAGCAAATGAAAATAAAACAATTCAAATTTAATAAGTTGTAGGGAGCTAACTTAAATTGACCCTCTCCTTGTATCGTTATCTTTCACATACTCTCAAAGAGGAGAAAGTTTCCATCATTAGAAAGGTTTGATTATTGAAAGGAAGAGGTTTTCTGTGATAATGCGCATTCGTTTAAAGACTTCATTTGGAGGTAGTCTAAAATATAGTATGCTTGTCTTTTCATCTTGTTAGCATTTTTGGATGAAAGTTTAAAAAACAAAAAAACAACCAACAACTCTTCGCAAGTCTATAAAAAAAAAAAAAAAGGATAAAATATGTGATTAATACTTGAAATTATGATATTGTGGTTCTGCATCATCTTGATTAATATGAATGGTGGATGAAGAAGAGGCTGGCCCTAGTGGATATGATACTGGAGAAAGAAATGAGCTGTTAGTCATATTGTTGATTGTTGGTTATTTTGGTAGACCAATTGTTCTTTGATGTCATAGGAGTGTATTTAGTGCATTATATGAATATTTTTCATCTGTTTCATTAAATCATCTAAGATATATTAACTAATTAAGTAAATTACATACTTTTCCATAAACAAATGAATGTAAAGTTGTCTTTGTGGGTATTTTCTCTCTGACTTTTTTTCAAGTATCCTTGATGGAGAAATATGTGTGCTGTTTTCTAGAGATTATTTTGGTCCATGTTATTTAGCTGTAGATACTAAAGATACTAAAATTAATATTTTTAAAAATAATTTGTAAATTTAATATTGTAGATATTTGGGAACATCTGCTCATTAGCTATGTTATTCTTGAATATGAAAACAAGTGATAAGAATATTCTATGGTCAACCACTATAGCTAAAGACGTGATGGGAAGACTTTATGCTGTCAGTGAATGTTGATATTAGGTTGTTTCGTTTTGATTTGTTTTTTTTAAATGTCCTTTTAATTTGTCAGGGTCGAAATTTGGCAGACCTGCGTCGGAGCCAGTCTCGGGGAACATTCACAATTAGTACCACTCTGCGGCTTGGGAGGCAGATCTTGGAATCTATTGAAAGTATTCATTCTGTAGGATTCCTGCACAGGGACATAAAACCGGTAAGTCTGACCGTTAAAACAACACAGGCAAATATTATGTGGATGTTGGATGGCTATGGAAATAAGAATGTGTTCTATTCTACAAGGGTGGCTGCAAAGGTAATGCCTCCCATTTTATAATATTGGCGCATGACATCAGAGGTGAACATCACTGATGTGGCAGTAGAGGTTGAACCTTCCCACCACTACTCCATTACTTTTTGTTGCCATGCTACAGATGGCAGCAGAGGGGCAGTTTGACAAAATGGTGGCTGACATGAAAGTGTGTGTGAAGCAAAGTGTGTAATTGAATTCTTCCATGCAGAAGAAATTATACCCATTGACATTTATTGATGTTTGCTGAATGTTTATGGAGACCAAACAGTGGATGTTATCACAGTGATGCATTTCAGCAGTGGTGACAGTGACATGAAGGGCACGTCATGTTCTGGATGGCCATGCATGGCTGTCACAACATGAAATGAAGAAAGTCTCAATCGGCTCACCCACACAAATCACCAGATTATGACAAGGGAACTGTACAGAGCTGAACTTCAACTTCAGTGTATTAGAAATGATGTTGGCAACACTGGAATATTGCAAAGTTCATGCCATGTGAGTCCCACGAATGCTCATACAGGAAGAAAAGTACGGTGTATGTGATTTTGTCATGACCTACTCAACGAATAAGAAGCTGAAGGTGACAGTTTCTTGGATTACATCATTACTGATGATGAGGTACAGCATCACCACTATGAGCTGGAATTAAAACAGCAGTCCATGGAGTTGCAACATGAATTTCTTGTTGAAGAAACGGTTCAATATATGGCCCTCAGCAGGTGGTAGAATGATGTGTATTGTATTAGGATAGGAAAGGGGTGATCCTTCTGCATTTCCTGGAGCCCAGACAAACCATCGATTTTGAGCACAACGTCATGATGCTGACTAAGCTGAAGGCTTGAATTTCCCGAGTCTGGCAAGAGAAGAAGACAGTATTTCTCTTGAAGCATGATAATACCAGGCTCCATACCAGTATGAAGACTCTGGGGCACATTGCCATTCTTGGCTGGACTGTCCTATCCTCCCTTCCCCCACTGCATAGTGAGGATTGGCACCTTCTGACCTTCTGACTCAAGTCTGTTCAGGTAGATGAACAATGGACTCCATGGGCAACCTTTTTGTAGCAAGAGTGATCTCATAGCAGCTTTGAAATAGTGGTTTATCTCCATTGGGACAGATTTTTACAAGCACGGGATGCAGATTCTAGTACCTGTTGTCATTTCCACTGAAATAAATGAGGCATTACTTTTGGAATGATCTGTGTGCATGATAAAAGGGAAAAATGAGAAAAAATAGAAAAGTAGATGCTTATTTACCAGAGTAGAATTTTTCTATTAATTAATGTTGTTTTGCAATGACAGTAACTTGTTCTTTTTCACCATTGCCTTGAGTACTTAGACCTCCTTGCAGTTTCCCACAATTAACACTAACAGCTCTTATCTGTAGAGTGTTCATGTGTTGATCACACATAAGTCAGTACGTGGTTTCGATTGATTTTTACCCTCCATCTCTGAAATGGAGCAACGCTTATATGTATATATAAATACGTAATTAGGTAGATTTTGGGGGGAAAACCCAAACAAATGAATTTGCCATTGTAGCTTTGTGTTTTTCATCAGAGAGATTTTCTGTTCTTCAAACTTTGCTTCAAAACTTGTGTTTTGCAGTTTACTAAAACAGTCAAACTTTAGGAGATAGCATATTGTATAATTGCTTACTTCTAATGAGAAGCAAGCAACAAGCGTTTCACCTTTTTGGAATGTTGCAATGATAAGTCTTCCAGTGTGGATCTTATCTATTATAACCTTTCAAATTCATCAAACTGAAGCTTTAAGCAATTCTATACATTAAAAGAAAAAACAATTGAGCAATCTTCCCTCCTAAGAAATACTAGTTGCATTGTTCAAAGGGATTCCTAAATGTTCCTTTTATCTTGTTACAGTTCTGCGTATTTTTTGGCTTCTGTTATGTATTAATGGCTGGTACTGTTAAGGTGGAATCAATGCATTTTTCTCCAACAAGATTTTCCATCAATCATTGACATTACTTGATGTGCATTCCTCCCTGCAATTTCTTATCGCAATAAGAGTTGTTTAGCATGTCTAGCTCATCTCTGGCTTCCCTGCACCTTCCATGATTTTCTATCTAGGTAAAAATTAGGAAATGTTTTGAAAAGAGCTCCCTTGTCCAAAGGTATATTTTAATTTCAACTTTTTAGCTCTGAATGGTTATACCAATAAGCAAATAATCACTTTGCTATTTTGTTTTCTTTCCCTTGTAATAGCTATGGGTTACTGGCAAAAAGAGTTCAGGAAAGTAGTACATGTATCATTAATAATCAACTAGGAAGTTGTGCTCTTTGCTGTAGCAGTGGAATCTGATACAAAAGATTCCCGTAGATTCCTGTATATTGCCTATTTGCTATTTTCTGGAATCTCTACTTTTTCTTTCACAAAAGTGACAGATTAAAGTTTGAGTATTTGCTACTGCCTTGTGATATTTTGCAGCATATTTTGAAAACTCAAGATTGCAATGTAACTACTCAACCTTTTTTGTTCTGGTGCAAACATACATTTGTGACCTCTTTCAGGTATTCTTTTCGGATTTGCATGAGATACATTGTTCCCCAAGGCTCTGATTTTTTCCCAAAGATAGGTGAAATCCAGTCTGGGTTCTAAAGGACTTTAAGTACTGCGAAATCCCTTAACACAAAAACAGAAGTAGTTTTTCTAGAGTTAACTTGGTGTAACTTCCATCTTGCTCAGATGTATAGTTTCAGTTTCATGTTGCAGAATCATTTCATGTTGTATCTTTTTTTAATGTTATGTAATTTGAGGGGATTTTGTGGGAGATGGATTTGAAACAATTCAGCCAATGTGTTGGGGTTTTTTTACAGGTTTAATGTGGAATGCTAATCCAGAGAAACAAAAAATTACTTCAGAATGAATTATCTCCATAAATCCTCATGACTTTCCAGCTCTTACTGATTTTAAGTTTCCTTCTCTCACATAAAAGAAAAAATGTTTGCACTCTTTATTCTGTATTCCTTGTATATGTTATTAGTGCATTTGTTTAGGTGACCTTGTTAACTCATAGATCAGTAGGGTTTTTTCTTGTTTTTTTTTTTTTTTTAAATGCTCAGATCAAAAAATATGAACTAGTGAGGTGGATGGAAAATTCTTGCTAAGAATGTGTGGTCTCTAAGTAATAAGGTGAGGCAGCAATCTATTTGGGCCTTCTAATCTGTGGTTCAGATATGGCAAACTGAGTGTCTGATGTTCTTAATGTTTTCTTCAAATTGGATAGGAGTATAAAAGAACTGAAAACATGGAAGGAAAGGTAGAGAAGTAGAACATGGATTTTCTGTGATGGTGCAACTGTGTTAGTATGTACACATTAAAATATATATACGTGTGTATATATTATATATTGTGTATATACATATTGTATATAAAATGTATATCTCTATTTGTTTTTCTTCCTAGTCTAACTTTGCAATGGGACGTTTTCCTAGCACCTGTAGGAAGTGTTATATGCTGGATTTTGGCTTGGCACGACAATTTACGAACTCATGTGGGGATGTCCGACCAGTAAGATTCTTTTCAAAATTATCAATTGTTGATGTGATTAATTAAATGTGGTAATACACCATTTCTTTTTTTCCTGGAGAAGTGTATGAATGGCATTGAACTGGTTGCTTACATAAACTTGACAAGCATGATCCCAGATCAGGAATGCCAGCTGATGTATGGGTTATGTTAAAAGATTGGCAGTTAGAGATGAATCTTGTTTCTGGTTTGAAACGCAGCCTACTCCATGATTTTTATGGGTAGTGAATCATTTGATTTGTGAAAACAAATCTGTATCGGAGTAGTGTATCAGCTCTGAATTTCACTTGGTAATGCATATTCTGTATTACAGAAAAAAATATGAGCAGGAAAAAAAAAACCAGTGAACTGAATAGTCTTGTGAAAGGGAATGGCTAAATAATTAAAACAGTGATAGGACACTGATTATAATATTAGCAGGACATAGCTAAGTGTTTTTGTTATTTGTCAATGTGATGCAGTTGGGAGAAAATTGTTGAGAAAAGAATATAAATGAGGACATTACAATTTAAGTACAGTAGAGCCTCCCTAATTCACTGGTGGGAGTCCTTTCAAAATTTCCAAGTTTCAAATCAGTATCGTGATACATGGCAATGTTTAAATGAAAAGTATTGTCTTTATTGATTTAATTTGTTTTTATAATAATGAATACTGTGCTGTTGAATGATTCATTGACTAATCAATAGTCAATATTGTGTATTGTATTTATTAATGTGGAACAGTGTGAGTGATAGAATCTACCTGTACAGGATTTTCAATTTGATTTTTCCTAAGGAGTTGGGAAAGTGGCAAACTTTTGTGTGCAAATTATGAGGTGTGTGAATTAGGAAGGTAAATTAGCGAGGTTCTGCTGTACTCTATTCCTTCAGCCATAATGCTGGACACTGCAATGAAAGCAAAGAGCAGGGGAGACCAACAGAGTGGCTGCTGCTGTTGGAAAGGTGAGCTAAACAATTTAAGTAGTTTTACATTTTTTTTTCTATTTATCAGTGTTCTTGTCTTCCGTATGTTTGTCTGCTTATAATGGTTTTTTTTTTTAAACAGACCTTAATTTTGAAAATAAAGCAATTCCCAAGATTCTGTAATTTCAGTATGTACACAGGAACACGCACAGTGGTACTATTTTCAGAAAGCGAGTAATAACAGATATTATTATAATATTTCTGCTTTTTTTTGGTAACGACACAACTCTTGCTTTTTGTTTTTCATTGCAGTGCCCTACAGTGTATCTGAAGTAATTATTCAGCTTAATCTATCTATAATTTTCAGACTAATCTATTATAACTTTCAAGGGTACGGTTCAAAGCAGTCAAGTTTGTTAGGACTGCATTTTCCTCCAGAAATCACTGACCATCTGCACTGGCTAATGTTAGCATTTTGATTCTTCAGTGTTTTTGGTACTCACTGTATTTTTCATTACCCTGAGGTGTCATATGTAGACAATCTTTTTAAAGCCCAGAGGAGCAAGCAGTTTACAGCTTATTTCACTATTCTATTCCTTAGTAGGATTTGCAATAGCATGATTTTCACCTTTGTTATAGATTACAAAAAATGACCTTCATTTGTTTTGCAGCAGGCTCTATGACTGGTTTTTGAAGGTTAAAAAAAAAAAAAAAAAAAAAAAGACTTGAAGGAGATGTATTGTACTGCTTGTCCATCAAGAATGTGATGGAATCTATGTTTGCCTGGATCTTATGTTGACTGCAAATACTTTTGAGATACAGGTGTAGGTGGAATTAGGATGAAGAGTATGGAAATTCTGGGAATAGTCTATGACTACATAGGCTTCTGAAACACATTTTTCTTGTTAAGATGGTACTAGGATGCAAGTATTTTGTGTAGATATAGAATGAAATTCTAGAATGTAGGTTAATAGGACAACATGGGATTGGTGGCAGGAACCTTTTTTGGTAACTGCAAAGATTCAAAGAGTGAAAAACGCATCTGGAAAGTAGAACAAAAGTTGCTGGAGATTATATAGGCTGTTATGGAAGGAGCAAATGATTTGGAGAATAAATTGCTAGAGAAAGGGAGGAAATGAAAATTTGAATCAATAGTATAGATAAGAAATGACTACTGCAAAGTGGGGTAATTAGAATTTAATTGTAGGGAGCCAGTTTCTAATCATCAGGCAAATACATTTAACACAATGTAAATTCAGTATGCTTATGCTCATGGTCTACTTCTGTTTTAATGTGAAGGTTAACTGCGAGTGTTCTTTGAGGTGCTATTAAAATTACTACAAAGGAAACAAAACAAAGGAAAAAAAACAGCTATTCTTCACTCTCAGAAAGATTAATCTTTCTCTTATTGAGCATTTAGAAATGAATTTGAGTTCTTAATTTAAAATCTGTATATTAAACTACCAGGTACTGTCACAGATCTGTTTTTTGTCATCTCTTTTATATAGACTGTAATTTTGAAATAACAGAATTGTGTTTGTTATACAAAAAAGAGAGTGTAACATGAAAAGCTAAGATAAAACAATTTGAAAAATATCCATGAGAAGTAGGTATCTAGGATAAAACCTTTTCATCCCAAATATCTCTGGTTTTTTTGCTACAGCAGACACATCTTACTGACTGGCAGCATAAAGAATTACTCAAATTAACATGCAGTCCCTTGAGTTTGGTGATTTAGACTGCAAATGTGAATGAAGAAGGAAACTTTTTTTTTGCCCTCTGAAAGAGTGGTCTAGTATTGGAATGGGCTGCCCAGGGAAGTGGTGAAGTTGCCATCCCTGCAGGTGTACAAGAAATGTGTACCTGTGGCACTGAGGGAGATGGTTTAGTGGGCAGATGGACTAGATGGTACTAGAGGTTTTTTTTCAAGCATAATGGTTATATGGTTCTATTATTGTTTGATCTGTATGTTCCCTCTGAGAGTATCGGAACTAGCAAGTTAAAGGGTAGTCTAAGGAACTCTCTTTTGCCCACTTTTTGGGTCAAAGGAAGAGTTGCTCTATGACTGTTTTCCTCAACTTCCTCCTGTCCTCCCAGTGAATAGATTTTTGGTTGTTATTCAGTTGTTATTTAAACCAAATAAAAAGCTTCGAAAGAGTCCTCTTCCTCATTGGTTTATTCAGCATGACCTTAATATCAAGTGTGTAAACTTTCCAGTAATTATTTAAAATATAGATTAAAAAAACACATTAGCATATATTCAGGAAATATTTTAGATCTAAATTGCTATGTTTTATTTAGAAGTTTGAAATCTTAAACCACTCCAAGCTGGAAGTTGTGATTTTTTTGAACAACTAGGAAATGTAGTACAGTTTTTCTGATAGGCTTTGCGTTAAAGGAATCACAAGATTCTTACTTTGAACATCAGCAGAAGTATTTAAATCTGAAGGAAATGAGTGTCCACCAGTATTTTCTGACGAGTTATCCATGCTCTTTACTGCTACTGTCAACCACTGAGTAACAGACAGTAACAGAATTCTGAGACCTGCTAAAGCAGAAGATGCAGCAGTGGCTGTGCAGACTGACCCATAGAAAAAAGCACAGCAGGAAGAATGCGAATGCTTAGATCTTTTTATTCTCTGGGCAAATGGTTACAGAACTGTTCACATCAAACCACAAGCTGAACCACATTCAGATGTTTAGGTACAAAACCAGTTAAAGGCTGATTGTCTTTCTTTAGCGCTCTCAGGTTCTGAGGATTTTCCAGCAAGTGAATTTTTATCTTGAAATTTCACTTTTGTACAATGACAATTTCACTTTTGGTGTCCTGGAAATTACTTTAAGGAACTGAATTCCACACAAAACAAACAAACAAATAACAACAAAAATATACACAAACCCTCCTCGAATGCTGTGCGGAGATGTGTTGCTAAATGTTAAAACCAGGCATTAAATACATTTTGAAAGCTTTCAAAGTCTATCATAGTTCAGTTAAATACAGAGAATATAGAAAGAAAATATACATTGTATATGCGTAGTCTTATTTTGTATGGGTTTTTTGTTTGCTTTTCCTACTTTATGAAGATTTTGAAATGTTATGTGTTTGAATTACATGGTGTTTCTTGTAATATTCTGGATGATTTTGATTGCTGAGGAGGACTAGAGAATGCTTCCATCTTTGCTTAAGACTTAACTTGTCTTCTTGGCATAAGAAGATAGAGTTGTGGATTGTTTATTTCTGTGGTGAGAATGGAACAGAGTTCTTGTGGTACTGAAGGATTAAACACTGCATTGATTAAATCATAGAATCATAGAATCACCAAGGTTGGAAAAGACCTAACAGATCACCCAGTCCAACCGTTCACCTATTCCCAATAGCTCCCACTAAACCATGTCCCTCAACACAACATCCAGCCTTTCCTTGAACACCCCCAGGGTAGGTGACTCCACCACCTCCCTGGGCAGCCCATTCCAGTGCCTGACCACCCTTTCTGAAAAGTAATACTTCCTCATGTCCAGCCTGAATCTCCCCTGCCGTAGCTTGAAACCATTCCCTCTGCTCCTATCACTGATGACACGAGAGAAGAGGCCGACCCCCAGCTCACTACAGCCTCCCTTCAGGTAGTTATAGAGAGCAATGAGGTCTCCCCTGAGCCTCCTCTTCTCCAGGCTGAACATTCCCAGCTCCTTCAGCCTCTCCTCATATGGCCTGTGTTCCAGACCCCTCACCAGCTTTGTTGCCCTCTTTTTTAAGATGGGCAAGAAAGTGGGATAATTTTGTGAATTAAAGAAGCAGCAATGAAGCTACAGTGCTGTAAGAAAAAAGATCGCTGTGAATGTTTTGTCCTTTCTGAAGGCCGTTTGGACCCACATACATTAAAGGTAGATGCTCATACATGCTTCTCAATATTCTTTTCAAGTAAGTGCTGTTAGAATCTGATCTGCAAAAAGTGTCATTACTTTTAAAAAAAAAAAAAAAAAAAAAAAGCCAGAGAGGCTGTCCACAGACAACACCAACTAAAACTGATGCTCTTCTCTATATTTGCCCCAGTGTCTATTTAGAGTTTATGTCACTAACTTTTCCCTGGTAGTACTTTGACTGCATGCTTTTATAATAAGTAAGAGACTACACGTGAAGTTTTCAAGAATAGCTACTGAACTTTGCTTAGGGTGAAAGTTCAGATTAAACTAAGACACTCTCATCCACCTGCCATTAAGTTTAAAGAGTAGGCAACACTGCAGTCAGCTTCAAGAGTTGTAAAATTTATCAGGTTTCCATTTTATGTGAAGGGCAAGAAGATACGGTATATCTTCAGCAGTCCTTGATACATTCTCTTTTATCAGCAATACCAATTGAAGCAACATTCAGGAACAACCCAGACATCTTTTAGAATTACAGTCTTAAATGGCAATGGATTACATGAACAATACACCAAAAAAACAAAAAATGTGACTGAGACTTGTGGCATATGAAGTCTATAGCAGATAATTGGCTAAAGTATGTTAACTGGTTGAAGAGACCGTTTTTCCAAACCTGTCCAAATCTACTGAATGTCAGATGCAGCAGGGTAATGGTCTATATCATTTTGTTAAGCATGCTGTTCAGTGGTTGTTTCATCCTATCAAGAAGCACTTTGTTGCTGGCACGTACCTTATGCTATCTTTTCCCACTAATGTTCTTTCAGTCTCTAACAGTGATGTGATTAGTTGAAGACTGAATGTTTTCACTGAAACAAGTAAAAAGATATTTTTCTTCTTAAAATCTTTTCATACTCCTCAGTTCACTTTCCTGTCTTTAACATCCATTGTGACTTACATTTGCAATAAACCTTTGAATTCCCCTTCTTCATTTCATTTTACCTTCAAGTTATCAATAAAACATACTATTTGCTCAATGAAACTTGTGTAAACTTCTCTAAAACTCATCCACGTGCCTTCTCTGTTATGATAAAATTTTCAGCAATCCCTTGGTTATTTCTTTATCATTTACACGGTTTCTTCTATTTTAACCTTCTATTTTGGCTGTCGTTATCGTACGAGTAGTTTTTTGTTTTGTTTTGTTTTGTTACTGGAGTCGTGTTTCACTAGGGATTGCACTGCTGTGTCTTTAGGCTGCAAGTGATGAAGGTGACAAAGAAGTGTTGTGATAGTTGTAGGTGCTAAGTACCTGCTGAGCTTAGCTGGAGGCATCCCTTGGCATGGAGCCCCCGGGAGCTGTGCAGCTCCTCAGGCAAGGAACCCCAGGGCTTTGCAACGCTCCTACAGGGTTCATTTGCTGAGGCTCAGGGAAGGTTCTGTTTACTGCTTTTGTACCTAACTGGCGATGCTGATGCACAATCCTCCTTACTGTCATGGAAATATTCAGGTTGCAGGAAGGCTGATGAAAGAAATAAATTATGTTAATAAGTTCTTATCTATATAATATTTCTTTCCAGCTTTTGTACATTGTTATACTCTAGAGTACTCCCTTCATAAGTTGTCTGGGTTACCAACCATTATCTTATACTGTAATTTCAAAGAAATTACTTAAACGTTTACTTTGAATAGTCTCTCCTAGGATTTTAAATATATGTTGTGTCTGGAGATGGGCTCTTTTATTAAGCTCCATTAACAGAGAACGAATTTGCTTTGTAAAATGTATTTAGAAATAATTTCTACCTTGCAATTCATGTGCAGTATATATTTAGGCTGTTGGTGGATAAATAATTTTGGGAAAAAATGCATGGCAAAAAGATGTAGAGTGAACAAGAGGTAATAAAGAAAATAAAGAAAAATTTAATATCTGTATGCTGTAAATCTCAGTTTATGGGAATAATGTTCTGATTGTGTGTTTCTGCAACAATTAGCAAAAATCAGTTCAGCTCTTGTGGCTCAAATAAAAACAGAAGAAGGAACAGTAGAGATGTATGTGATGTAATTCAGCTGCCAAATAGAACTCCGGGAAGAGGAGAAAACTTTTTACTGTATGTTCTTTGTTTCTAAAACAAATATTTTTATTAATAAGTAATGATTCAGAGGCAGTGTTGGAAGAAAGCACCAGGGTTATTTTCTGGAAACCTGACAATCCCTTCCTGTTACAGTCCACTTCTCCTATTTCACGTCTATAATGTTGTGTTTTCTACATTTTGCTACTGTAGAACAAAGAAAATGTTTAAAGAATAAATAACTTAAAACTACACTTTTAGTTTTTTCTTCACTAAATCTACATCACGTAGACTACATCACGTGAATTTTTGGAAATAGATGAAATTTGCAAGATTTCCTTCTAAGTTTTGATCTAAGTACTTAATAGTTAAGAACTTTTAAAAATAAAAATGTACTTTAAAGGAAACGAACTTTGTTTCAGTGAATGGAGTCTAAGAGTCTAAACTGAGTTATTACAGCTGTGTATATTCTTTATAATTTTAGTCATGTAGTAAAGATTAATATTTAAAATCAGAGATGTTGTATGGAAAGGAATAAGCATGTAGGCTCATTCTTAATCTCCTATATACTCCTTAATTCTTTTCTTCGTATAATCTGAGTTGATAAGACTGGAAAGTAGTTAATTATTAATTTTTTTCTTGAATAACAGGAAAAACTGAAAAAGTCTTAGGTTTTTATGTCAAAATGTGCTATAGGGAAATATTGCCTAATGGTTATTTTCTGGATAGACTAAGCGAAGAGCAATTTGCTTTTTTTCTTGTCATTGTTTTCTATAAGCAGGAATCTGCATGAGTTGGAAGAGCTGTGACACTAGTCATTTGAGGCTGCATGTCTGAATTAATGCTAGTTTACAGGAAAGAAGAGATTTGGTTTGTAGAGCTTTGTGCAGGCATTATTTTCTTCCAGACTATTAGGTTTCAAAGTTTTTGAAGTCACGCATCATATAAGTGGTGTTATATCTACCAGTGTCATGCTATTTACAATATTTCTCTGCCATAACTTCCTTCAGAAAGAAAGAAGACCATTCTTTAAGATACAGTCTTAAAATATATATGTTGAATTTTTTAATAACTGCTGAACTTGATTCTTGCAAGTTGATTGAATTAGTGTCAAAGAAAAAATGAAGGAAATAATCCAGCTGGTGGTGTGCATGATGGTATGCAGTGAAAAAGGCAGGCAGTGAGTTAATGTAAAAGTTGAAAAAAAAAGCACTGTGAATCAAGCTAAAGGGTGACACAAGTAGAGTGAATAGATTAATTTCATGCAGTGTGATATTATTTTGTAACATCTCTATGGAGTATTCTTGCAACGATGAAATTAAAGGAGAAATGTAGGAAAAATAAAACCCAAAAAACAACAAAACCACGCACACTAAACAGCAACAACAAAATCCCAAACACCTAAAGATGGGAATTTCATTGAGAGGAAGAGTCTTTGTGGTTTGGGTGATAAATAGAGTTTACAATCTATTAATATTCTGCCTGAAGGAAAAGGCTGATGAATTGTTGAGATATTAAAAGAATTTAATTCTTATAGTACAGTACTTTGTTATTCTAGGGGTATATTGGTTTTTTTTTTTTCCTTTTCAGTGATGCATGGAACATGGATATAATATCCTAGCAATCAGAACAATTTAATTTAGGAATTCGGATATGTGGTATAACTGTTCAATATTCTAATACAGCAGTTCCTTTATTTCCCTTAGAATGGTTAAATGCTTTAGGGAAGAATAGGCTACAACTGTCTATTTCCTGCTAGGATTTGGTATTATATTTGAAAAAATCTATTCCTTAAATGGTGAAATTGACTATTTTCCTGTTGCTTTATGTACTACTTCCTTTATGCCTTTCAAATGTCACTATTTTCAGCTCTATACTACACCCAGCCTTTCTGACCAGGATCCTAATAGTTGATATTAGCAATTCTAGGGATAGGCATGTGCTCGCTTGCCACCTAAAATGCTGATTGACCAACTGATCGTTGTCTGTTGAGATGGATGTGAGCCATTTCTATTGAATTTTAATTGACTGCCTCTGTGTCACAGTACTAATTTAGGTTCTCTAATCACCAATTTTCATTAAACTTGCAGGAACTGAAAGTCTTTGAGAGCTGTCCTATGTGCTTGAAATTAAAAGCTATTATAGTGGAAAGACAGATGGCTTGATCTAGTAGAATTCCTTTCCTGGTGAAAGTAGAAGCAAACCAAAATGAAAACAATCTCTAGTCTTTTTAATTCTTTCTGAGCTGTGAACTTCTCTGATTTATGAAAAAATATTACCAAATGGTTTAAAAAGAAAACACTTTTTTAATATACATTAACTTGTCAGCCTTAATTTTGCAGTCTTGAAATAAGTCTACTACTGAATTAACTTTGTACGATAGTATCGTAGTAAGTACTATATGTGATACATAAAAACAAGTAAAAAATTAGGATCTGAGTTCTCTCTTCTGCTAAGAACACAAGAATTCTGATAATGCAGTAAAAGCTTTTTTTCTTCTGGAGATGAGAAAAACATTATTTCGTCTGTTTGGAGAAATCCCCTGCTAGTGCATTAGCATGCTAAATAAAGTCGCTGGTCTTCCTCTTACGGTAATTTCTCCTCCATCCCCTGGTGTAAGAGAAATCACATACAGCAAAGTAAACATGCACATGGAAGGTGTGAGATGTACCCTGCGTGATTTTTTCACTGGAATAAGTTTAGGTTTGTGATAGACATACGGTAGATTGTTACCACTTCCAGCCTCCAACTTGTCTGCTTATGAATCAATTTTGAAAAGTCTGCTGTTTTCAGCTAGTGCATATCAATGCTGAAGTGAATACGCTAGATTGAAAATGCTCAGGAGCTTGTTTATGCACCAAGTGTTGCTGTGATGCTTTTTATACCACGGAAGTTGGTGCTAAATTTTGATTTGTTACTACATGCCTGTTAGAATCCACAATAACAAAATTAAATTGTACTGCTAGATGTTAACTCAGCTCGTTACTCAGCATCTGCTGGAACTGTGTAGCAGTATGGAAATCACAGTTTTTTGTTTAGGTAAAATGGAGATCAAGCTGTATGTCCTACTGATAGTTGGTAGGAGATAATTTAATAAGGATTTTTCAGTGTGAGTACTCTGTTGTTAGTGGCTTAAATGGTTTTTATAGAGAGCTAGAAGTATGGCTTTGAAAAGCTATACATTAAAGTGATAACTAATCATGATGTATTACTTATTGTAAAGGCAATTGTGTTTCAGCTATCTGATCTTTGCTTACCCAGATGATCCCTGAATGTTTCATTTTCTTAAAACTGATGCTAATGCATGCTAAGCAGTAAATTAAATTCCGAAGCTTATATCCACAAAAAAAAATGAGGGTGACAGAGGGTGCCATTTGATATAAAGAAAGGTAAATCCTAAAATTGTATTCCCAGTAGATGAACAGAAGAAAGGATTCTTTACAAACGGAAATAGAGTGGCTGCTTCTCGACCTATCCTCCTATTCAGCTTTAGAGATGGTATTGAGAAGGTATTGTTCACTGCCTGAGCTGGTTTCTCAATGTAAAAGCCTAAAGGCACTGAAGAATTACCAGTCATTGACTGGTAGAAAGATACTTGTAGTTTGTCAGATAAAATAGGAAGGAAGTCTTTATTGTTTTTATTTTTTTCATGTTTATTATATAGTTTCTGTGACTGTAGTATAAAAGTAACTTTTACTCCAAGTAAAATTTTCAACAATGCCCAGAGCATTTCTAGTGTTACTGAACTGTGTTAAAGGAGTATGATTTGCTTTCTCTATTGACCCACCAAAGAACCAGTGGATGTGGACAGGTTTGTAAGCTAAGTGTTTCTCAAGAATGTGCAAACAATTCTGCTTAGAGGCAATAGCTCCCTTTTCTAGTAACTCCTGATTTCCTTCATGTAGTTTTATCTAAATATTTTTGAATGTTTCTGTGACAGAGCGATGTCCAGGGAAAAAGGAGACTTAAAAAAAAGAAAGCACTATAACCCACTAAATTTCAAGAGGGGGAGGAAGAAGGGAGGGAACGAGCAGGGGAAAAAAATAAAAATTAAAAAAAAAAGGAAAAAAAAAAAAAAGGACAAAAAAAAAAAAAAAAGAGAGTTAATTATTTTGTTTGTCCTGGGAAGGAACATAATGTGGTCCATTTAATCAGGGATGTTAGTGGAATTCACAGATGCACTGAAACATGAAATTCACCATATCTTTACTGCAAATACATTCTGCAGCTACATGCTCCAAATATTCAATGATAAAAACACCACCAACCTCTGTTGTTGTTGTTGCCGTTTTCCCCTTAACAAGGAAATTTTCCTGTGCTTTGGTGGCATGTTTCTTAGATATCGGATCTGAAAGACATGACTATAAAAGTGGATCTACGAGAGTATTATTTCTCAGTTTTTGTCACATTAACTTGGGGGAAAAAACGAGTTAACATGAGTAGTAGCAGAGAGGCCACTATATTTGAAAAATGTAGTGAATCATTCAGGAAGTTACTATTATTGCCTCTAATGCTTCTCTTTTTCTACATGAACTGTAAGGTGCATGAGGAGCTCTGAAACAGTTTGAGAAGTTTTGCAGATGCTTAGAAGTCTATAAATTCTCTTGTGAATTGAGCGAACATGCTTTGGGCTACCAGACCCATAATTTGTGTAAATTACACAGTATAATTAATTTATTGTTGAGTGGGATTGTAATACAACTTCTAAATAGTGGTCAACTGCTTTACTAAAATGTATTTAAATGTGTCTTAAGAACTGGGACACAGTTACAAATCCTTTTAAATCAGATCTATGGGTACACTTCAGGACAGTAGCTCTTTAGGTTGGGAAAGGATTTAGATGTCCTTATGAAGTAAAGAATTCAGAATTTATTTCACAAACTAATATATAGAAAGAGTTAACATTCATTCTTTTCCCTGACCGGTGATCCTGAGATAACAGAAAGCACTGGAACTCTCCCTCTTCCTAGGGCAAATAATTTCATAGGTATATTTAAGGATGACAGTGGGTTCAACATTCAAAAGTAATAGACTTAATGCACAATGAAATACTTCCATTAGACTTTTCTCCCCAGGATAGTGCTGAAATAGGTTAAACTGTTAATTTCTGCAAACTGAATGGAGTCATTTAGATCCTGTATGCCTTTTCTTACTCTCCTTTTTTTTCCCCCTCCCCCTTATCAAGCAACTGTTTTTGTTTTTGTTTTTTTTGTCTACTTGTTAACAATTTCTTTGTCTACTTGATATTCTAAGAATAAAAGCCTCACTCCATCCTTGTTTTCATATTTTTCATTATTCTTAGAAGAATTATAGAATTAGGTTGGTAAAAGTGAATATAGTCCTTTCTTTTTAACATTCATGCCACAGGTTGAAATCAGTGTTTGTATGGTTTAATCTTCTGAAATTTTAATTCTCTTGTTTACTGAATTTATGGTGTTCTAAAGTTGTACTCTCAGTGCCCTTCTGAAGATGTGCTGTTGATCAAACATTTTGGAAATGTATTCTGATTGACTTGGCAATGATCTGTATTGTTCTCATTTGGATAATTTCTGGTCCTCAGCACTATTGGGAAGGAGAAATATATATATATTTTTAATAAAGGACTTTATTTTCTTCTGAAATTCAGCAGTACTACAGAACACTTAGAACTACTCTGTTTATTACTGTGTGATGTTATGAAGTTTCCACAGCTAGTGTTGTGCTTTGTTTCTGGGTAATGTTCAGAGTGAATGTGATGACTGAAGACAGTAACTCAATTGTCTGCCCTCCTGAACAGAAAATGTGCTCTGAGCATTATTCAACCTTTATGAGAATGTGAGAAATCTAAAATGATCTAAATGTAGAGTATTGTCTGAGGTCCTGGTCATATTAAAAATGTCCTAGAAAATACTTTTCACTTTAACACTAATTCATTTCTCATTGTATCTCTGTAACAGACATTGATTACATGAGCTGTTAAATCGCTTTAAACACCTTGCTGCAGGATTATGCAGGATTTAATCGATAGGTTTACTGACAATATTGGCAGCTCCTGATATACTTAAATGATAGTTCTCAGTATTACTGGTATTTTATTAATATGGCAATGGTTCTGTATTGTGGTTATCTTTGTGTGTGTGTGTATCAAGATTTTTAATGTATTGTGCAGAATTTTGTATGATCTTAGGAATTGTCATAGATCTCAAGTTTCTCACATTCAGTGTTGTAAGAGACAAAAAGAATTATTGATTAGGAAGTGCAGAGTACAAAGGAAAGCAAACTTTGCAGTTCCAGCAGTTCTCTTTAGTGTATACAGAATGATTGATCAAGAAGTGTAGAATGGATTGCATATCTGGCTTAGGCAAAGTAATAACACTACTTTGTAATTTTTAAATTGATAAATATACATTATTATCATTTATAGTTCTTTTTGTAACGTTTTAAATGAAGGAGGGAAGGCTGGCAGTTGACTTAGATGTGTCCATGCAATACCTACAGTGTGAGGGAAGAAAAGCTGGTATTTGGAAAATAGGAAAGAAATAAGTATTTTTAATTAGTGTCAGTTGTGAAACCCTTGTTGGTTATTGTTCAGCCTCAGCTTTCCATGCTATGGCTGGGACATGCACCTGTGGCTGTACTTTCTTTTGGAATTTCTCAAAATTTAGTGGTTTGCTGATTCAGCAAATGATTTGGGAAAATGTTGCATGTGTGTTTTGATAAGTACCTACTTGTGGCATGTATGTATGTGCCATATTGCATTTGAGCAAACTGGAAGTAATTGTTATGTTTTTAGATCCTGTCAAAATGTCGAGACACAGACTTGTACTAGTTAATAGCAGGAGATATTTCATTATTGGAGAAGAAAAGGAAATATTTCTGTCATAAAGATTTATTTTTTTGATGCATGAATTAAACAGGTTGTGATGATTCTGGAGATCAAAAACTGACAAACGTATGATTTAAGAAACTATGATATGTTGCTTTCTGATGCCTATGTAGATTTCCACTGATAACTGATAAATAGCAAAAATTGAAATAAATCAGTGATATTTGATATTTGTTGTGGCTCCACACCCACTTGATAGCTACATATTTAACTGTTCAGAGGGCTTCTTTCTGACGGGATCTTTTTTATTGTTATTCTTTAATAGCCTCGAGCTGTTGCTGGTTTTCGGGGAACAGTACGATATGCGTCAATCAATGCTCATAGAAACAGAGTGAGTATCTGAAACTGTATTATATCCATCTGATGTAGCTGAAAGCAGAAATGCACTTGCTATTGATTTTGTTTTGTATCCTGATATAAGTACATTTGTCTTGTAGAGCTACATACATCTAAATTTGGGGGAAAAGATGATGTAATTTACAGGAATTGAGAGTAAAAAAGGTTTCTGCAAAATAGTAGTGATATTAATGATTATCTTTGCTCAGTTGTACTGCAAATTTTATAGAACTGAGCTCTATAACATACATAATCTCTAACATGTTTTCTTACAATTAAACACCTCTTCTAGTGTAAAAGCTCTTCTAGTAAAGATACTATGTAATATTAGCACACTTCAACTTTTATCTGTATCTTTTATGGAAATAAAATTGTCCGTTCCTAATTATAATTAAATCGTCTATTTTAACAACTTATTTGCAGTGTTTTTTAATATGATTTTTTATGTATAACAATGTAAATTTAACAGTGAAGAGTTTATCTGTTCTTTTGTCTTACATCTTTTTGTAAGATGCATTACAGTAATTCTTTCTCATAGGAAATGGGTCGACATGATGATCTCTGGTCCCTGTTTTACATGTTGGTGGAGTTTGTGGTTGGGCAACTACCTTGGAGAAAAATAAAAGATAAGGTAAACCTGGAAGTGGAACCAAAGAGTATGAGTAAAATTAGTTGTGAATTGCAAGCAGATGCCCTGATAAAGATTCCACAAAGAATCACTGCTTTGTTATTTTGTACATTATTCTTTTGAGTGTTTTCTAGTATTCTTTTTCCTAATGTCATGATATAAAGTACAACCAAGCCTTATGAACTGGGAAACTTTAGTGGGAAAGTGCACTATTACTTCTAGTTTGAAAACATTTCAAAAACAAAAGTTAATGTATACACACCACTGAATTTGTGCTCTTGTTCTCACTTGGATATTTTTTTTATTTCACCTTTTGGACACTGAGCATTATTTATTTGTGAGGTGGGCATTTATTATGTGCTGATGAACAAAAATTAATCAATCAATATGCAGTACTCTTAGGTGAGATATTCCAAGAAAAATGGTATTTAAATTAGCCTATTAGTATTTCTACTTTCAATTTCTCCTGAATTTATATTGAAACTAGGTTACTCCTGTAGTTCATGTGTTAGTAGATGATAGTATGCTGTGCTGTGTAGGTAGCTTCTTTTGGTTTTGATTTGCTCATCTTACACTAAGCAAGATCTTCTGTGATGTATTGCAGTGACCGAATAATCACCAGAAAGTGATTGGACTTCAGATGATACAAGATATTTTAATCTTTAAAGCAGGGTTTAATCTTTGGAAGGGTTGAAATTTCTAATGATATCAGGCAGCATTCAGGCACAGAAGCGAACAGCTTTTCATATTCAATTTGAAGTTAGTATGTTATTCTTGTGTATGTACTGATGGCAATCTCTTATCTTGCTATCTGATTAAGAACTGCCTTCCCCAGTACTGATCAGTGTAACGCAACTGTCTGTCTGGTTAGTATTGTTTTGAATGGCTGTAAGGTGACAATGTGGGTACGTAGCAGAGAACAAAGGTATGCTAACATTTTTTGTATTATTTGCTCCTAGGAGCAAGTGGGATCCATTAAAGAGAGGTATGAGCACAGACTTATGTTGAAACACCTTCCTCAAGAATTCAACGTCTTTCTGGATCACATCTCTAATTTAGATTACTTTACAAAACCTGATTACCAGGTAAACATTTTTACTTTTTTGAATCTCTGGTTTTAAGTAGAATTTTATGCAGTTGCATCTTCAATTTCCTTTGATTTCATTGTCTGGTCTTGAGTGTGGCAGTCTCACTTCAGTGTCTGGCATAATTACAGAGAAGATTATTCTGGGAGTTACTGGAAAAACATCTGAAAGGCAATGCAGTCATTGGTTACAGACTACATGAGTTCATGAGGGAGAAGTCTTGCTTAACCAACTTAATCTTTTATGACAAGGTTACCAACATCTATGAGAACATTACCAACGTAGTAGTAGGAAGCCAGTTGTGGATTTCATCTAAGCTTTCTGTTTCTCACAGTATCCTTCTGGACAAACTGTCCAGACAAGCGATAATGTGGTGGGTGAAGAATTGGATGATCGGTCAAGTTCAAGTGATTGGAATAAATTGATTACATCAGGCTGTTGGTCAGGCACTAGTGGGCTGTGGAGAGGCTTCATTTTAGGACCTGTTCCCTTTAATGTTTTCATTGGTGACTTGGATATAGGACTTGAAGGTTTTGAAGGTCAACACTAAATTGAGAGGAGCTGTTGACTTCCTCAAGGACAGAGAGGCCCTGCAGAGACATCTTGATTAATTTAGAGGGCTGGGCAATAACAAGCCATATTAAATTCAAGAAGAAGTGCTGGATTCTGCACTCCACCCTGGGTCAGGGCAACCCTGGCTGTACGTACAAACTTGTGGAGGAGAGACTGGAGAGCAGATCCCTTGGAAAGGGATCCCTTGGAAAGGGATCTGGGTGTTCTGGTTGATAGCAATTTGGACAGGAGTCAGCAGTGTGCCCTGGCAACCAAAAGGGCCAACCGTACCCTGAGGTGCATCAGGCCCAGCTCTGTTCTGTTCTGCACTGGTGTGGCCTCACTTTGAGCACTGTGTGCAGTTTTGCGTGCCACAATGTAAGAGCATGAAACTATTAGAGAGCATCCGAAGGAGGGTTACAGAGATGGTGAGAGTTGAAAAGGTAAGACATAAGAGGGAATGGCTGATGTCCCTTGTTTAGTGCAGCCCAGAGCTGGGGGGTTAGGTTTCTAAAAGCGATTGTCAGTTGCTGTGCAGTCAGAGATCTCTTAGGTTCAGATGTTGTGCTCATATTCTAGGCTCCAGTGAGTGCTCTTTAAGTTAAATTGATGAGATTGTTTTATAGTAATAAGCACTCAGGCAATTTTCAGAAATCTTGAGCTCAGCACCCTTGATACTTACAGCTGGATCATGACATGAATCCATGCTTTTTTTTTTTCCCCCCACACTGAAGTATTGCCTACGGAGATCACTAGAAAACTAAATAGTCATTTTTCTTTGTTGAAGAGAATATTGCTTGCTGAAATAGGCAGCTTCAGATTGGTGATAAAGTAGTGTATTTTTAGTCACTCACTGTTGACCCATATTTTAACAAAAAATTAAACTAAAAAATACGACTGTTTTATGCTAGCATGTTGGAAACGGCATTTGGTTTTGCATTATAGCAGAAATTATAGAAAAGATTTAAAGGAGAATGCTGTCTAAAATAATTTGAGAGAAAGTGATGAAGGTACAGGAAAAATCGAATAAAGGAGAGTGTGAATGGGACAGAATGAATTGTGGCTTTGTGCAGTTCAGTAGGGTTTTGGATTGACAGAGATAGATAGTATTTTTGAGAGCTCTTAAGAGTAAAGATAAAATGAATGCATTTTGTGCAAGAAAAATAATCCAAACTTCCCATCCATTTTAAGTTAGAAAAAGTAGGTATTTTTAAAAGAGGCAGAGAAATTTCCAGCAACCTTGATAAGAAGAAAGAATGAAAACCAGAGATTTAGCTTTTAGGAAAAAAGTATAATTTGTCAAAATGTTTTGAAGCAAGAGATGATGTGATACAGACACAGCCTTCCCACCAGTTACTGGAATGAGACAAAAGTTTTCCAAAGCAAGAGGAACGAAGATATAATTTCTTTCTCTCCCATGGACACGAATTGGCCTGGATTAATTTTCATAGCATAAAATTAGAGAGGAAAGCTTCCTCATGTGGCTTTTCTGTGGTATGAATGTCAGCACTGGATAATATAAATGATGCATAGTATTAAATAAAAGAAGTATATAAATTAGTGAATTGGTATTCTTCCTATGCACTCCTGATTAATTCCCTAGCATTTAATGATTTAATGATTAATGATTGCTGTATATATTCTTTCATCCTTCTCTCTTGGAAAGCTGTGGCTCCTATTCTGCAGCAACTTGGTCATGCCTATGTGTACATTTCTACCTTTTTTGCCTCTCTTTTCAGCTAGAAACATGGGGAAGATTTGGTTGTCTTTTCTTGCTTATTTGTTTTTGATGTAAAACAGAAGTTTGCATATCTTACATTTGAAACATTGCAAAAATGATAAATCTATATTCCTGGAAAATTGTCACTCAGAATCATGAGGGAGTATGCTGAATTATTATTGGATAATATTTTTAAATTGTTTGATCTCTGTGACAAAAATGAAGCTAATGAACTTTTTCCTTCATTTTTAGCTTCTCATGTCTGTGTTTGATAACAGCATGAAAACCTTTGGGGTTATTGAAAGTGATCCTTTTGACTGGGAGAAGAGTGGAACTGATGGCTCTCTGACAACAACAACAACTTCAACCACACCTCAGTTACACACTCGTCTTACTCCAGCTGCAATTGGGTATGTATGCACATTGTGTATGTATGATCACTGAAATTAATTCTGATGGAATGGAAACAATTACTGAATCTGAGAAGAGACAAAAGTTGTATCAATAGCTTTTTTGGTAAGAAGCAGACATTGTCTTATCTTCATGCTAAGATAAGTGTTAAATAAAGTTATTCTAGCTAAATAAACGCATGGTTTATAGCAGGTGTGGTTTTTTAAGCACACTTAAAAAAAACACAAAAAACTACAACATTTGAATACAGAGTAACTATTGACTGGGCTATGGTTAAAATGATAATAGTTTGAGAGGGAGTTTTTTAATTTCATGCACGTGGATTATATGATTTGTAAGATATTTTCAAACTTTACTGTTATCTTCATTATTCTTTGAACAGTCAAATTTGTCAAAACTGTTTTCGGACTATTAGTCCAATTAATTAAAACAGATACTGGAAGAAAGAAGTAAAAAGATTAGAATATAGTAAATGGTACCTATTAACATTTGTCTTCCATCAGGACTATTCATTGAAGTCAGGTACTGTACTTTCCAAGGTGATAATCCTGGTTTACCATATTTTACATGCCACTGTTTGTTCAGTATATTTCTGTACAGTATAGAAAGTAAGACATTACTGTTCTGTCAGAACATCCCGGTTTATTTATCAATTGATGGTCCTTGTTGATTTCAGGAGTGCAACCAATGTGAAGGACTTCATAGTCCATTTCTATTCCTGGAAGTACCAAGAGGAGAACGTTATTCCAGTTACTTTGAATTGTTATATGCAGATACTAAGCAACTGTTGAATTCCATTTGGAAAACAAACAAACAAACAAAACAAACAAACAAACAAAAAACAAAGCAGAAAAAAACAAACATTTTTCAACTGAACAGCATTTATAGAGGATTTTCATCCAGTGATGGAAGAAAATAGTATTTATCCAGTGGTCTGTAGATATGATCTCTAACAATTTTTATTCAGAAATTACTTTGAAAATGTTCAAGCAGCAGCTTTTAAGTGATTTTCACATGATTAAGTTTTTTGACTTTTCCAATATTTTTTCTACTTTTGTAGAATTGCCAATGCCACTCCTATCCCAGGAGATTTGCTGCGAGAGAACACAGATGAAGTATTTCCTGATGAACAGCTCAGTGATGGAGAGAATGGTATTCCAGTTGGTGTCTCACCAGAGAAGCTGCCTGGGTCTCCTGGGCATCAGCGTTCTCAGGAAAAAGACGTTTGGGAAGAAATGGATGCAAACAGAAACAAAATAAAACTAGGGATTTGTAAGGTATTTACAAATTTGTATTGTGAAGATTTACAAACAACTTCCTGTCCTCATGGTACACAATAGAATATCATTAATAATACAGTCATGCTAGTATGCATTACTTAGAGTGATCTAAGTAAACAAGATTTCATGGTAGAGTTTACGCTTATTATTAGACTAATCTGTGTAGTAGAAAAAGTAGACAAGCTTTTGGGCTTTTCTGGTCTTTACGATTAATAATTTGCTGACAATTTTAAACTTGAGTCTCTTTCAAGCTTAATCTGAGAATTTAGTTTGCTATGAGAGTGAGATAGTTTGTAAAGTATTTGATATCATTTCTTAACGTGATCGTCATATTCACGTTCTTCAGACATCATTTCAATTCTTGCTCAGGGTGTGAAGCCAAAGCAGATTTTCTGTATTTTGCGTGAGTAGAATTTAAATACAGAAAATACAAAAAATGTTTTAGTATTATTTATTGTCTTTCAAGTGACAAATTAACATTAAGCATGATTGGTAGTACCCTTTTAGTTCATGTGGTGTTTTTGCTTTGGTAAGATATGGTATCTTTCTACTGATGCAGAGAGATTAATGGGTTAATCTTTTGGAGACAAAGTTTCTTATGTTTGACCTGTAGTCTCTCGGGAGTGGTTCCTATTTCCCTTGTTCACTTTCACAGCATTTCATATTTTCAGATACAATCACTACACTTCATATTCAGAAAATGTAGCTCTTTTTCTTGATATAAAAATGTTTTAAACAGCTCAATAGGCATGTGTTAATGAAATGTTCCTTAGATAGAGAGATGTCCAGTTTTCAGGCTGTTGCGGCTTGTTTCTAGAAAAAAATGTGTTGTGGTAGGCCATAAGACATGGTGCCTTTTTTCACTGTTGCTGAACTTGTTTTTTTTTTTGTTTGTTTTTTATTATTCTTTATTTTTACCAAAGAGGGAGCAAGCCAATTGCTCTGATTTAAGCAAAAGCAATTTCTGTTAGTTGCACCTGTTGAAATTAAGGATAATCATGATTCCCAAGCTTCAAGTTGTGTCCAGCTAGTATACCAGATGAAATGCAGTTGAGCTAAGATAAAGTTCTAGATTGAGGATCATAAGGACAGCTTGGAAACTAACTTTTCTGTAATAAGAGCTGTTGGCTCTGAAGTAGTCTGAGGATGCTTCTAAGTGATTGGTTTCAAACTACTTTTGAGGAAAATTTTAGAGATGGGTATGAAAAATCGATATAGATTTAAGTATATGACTGTTTTCTGTTTTGTTTGTTTTTTTGTTTATACTCTTGTTTTTAGACCTGCCCAGAGCTATTGCATTACTACTGACCTTTTTTTTCTGTTGTGGCTACGTGCTGAAGACTATCTCAAAAACTATCTCAAATGTGGTGTGAGCTTAAGGAATGTTCCAAATACAAATTGACTTATCAATGGATAAAATCCTGGATGGTATTCACTATACAATTCTGTGTCTTCCTTTATTTTACCATTCCTAGTGTGTTATGTTTTTACTTTTACTTTTTGCGTAGGCTGCCACAGAAGAGGAAAACAGCCAGGGACCTGTGAATGGAATGCTGAATGCACCAAGTCTAGGTTCTCCAGTTCGTGTCCGCTCAGAGACCACCCAGCTGGACAGAGACGTCCCACTGGTTCGAAAGCTGCGTTCAATTCACAGCTTTGAACTTGAGAAGCGTCTGACATTGGAGTCAAAGCCAGACACCGATAAGTTTCTTGAAAACTGGTAAATAAATTATTTCTATTTTATTTTTATGCTTAGATTTTTACAGAATATGTTGTTAAGACAGTATAATCTCTCTGCTGTTACTCTGTTGATTTACAGCACCTTGCGAAAATCCTGAATGTATTTGCTGAGTTGTGCTTATGCAAGCTACAGCAAACAATATTAAATATGTTCATAACATCACTCAACTTATTGATGTTGCAGCTTTACCTAGTCTTTATTTAAAAAACAACAATGGAATAGAAAAAGAAGGAGAAGACTAATGCTAGTGTAGAGCTAAGGTCATTTTTATAAAAAATCTTTTGTTACAGGGTGATGCTTATTAACTTTTCTTCACTGGATTGGTCTTGACATTTGACAGTCATTACAACTCATCCAAAATAAGAATGATGACGTCAAGTGCTCAGTAGAGCTTATGTGGGACTGGTTGCTAGGAGATGAGAAGGACAGCTTACAAGAAGCTGAGTGTTTTGTGGTTGTTTTTTTTTTTTTAAGAAAGTCAAGTTAAAAGTCTACTTGCGTGTAGCAGATTTGATTATACTAAAAAATGTTGAACCAACATAAAAAGAAACAAAAACAACAAAACAACACGAAGTTGTTAGAAAACAAAGGTCTTAAAATGGAATTTGAAGACTGAGAAAGGAAAGCTATATCAGAGCTGATTAAATCAAATTTACCCTTACATAGAAAAAATAAAGGAAAGTAAAGAAAGATGCATTGTAATCTGTCTGAGAGGCAGTAGCTAAGGTGGGACACAGGAGAAGATAGATGAGATGTTGACAGTGGCAAAATCCTTCTAATACACCATTGAGGATTAGTAATTTGAATTTGTTTGAAACAAATTAAGCAAAGCATAAATTGGGAGTCAGTCCAAAAAACAGAAACACTGATTTTGAAAGCATCTTCTAACTGCTGTTGGTGAATTCTGCTTTTACTGTTCCACTTGGATTCTTTGTAGCATAGCTTAAATGCAGATGGAAACCAGAACACGGAGCTGTCAATTGCTCATGATTCTCTCTGCCATTCTCTCAGGGTAATTGCCTTGATATGTGTGCAAACTTCTAAGACCACCCAACCATTTTTACTTGCCATTAGAGTTATTTTTTGAAGAAGTGGATAATAAACATCACAGTGAAATAATTATTTTCTATATTTGCTTCTCTTTTCTTTGGCTTAATTTATGGAATTGCTTCAAGTTTTAGCTCTTTCACTATAGGTTTTTCTAAAACGTGGCAACAATTTTTTAGGTAAATCTGGTTTTCATAAATTGAAAAACTATCAAATGTAGCTTACATCATTAGTAACTAATTCAAATATTTCTTTTCTTAAGTTTGGAGAAGAGGCAGAAAGACTTGAATGCTGCAGCAGAGACTGCAGTTGCTGCTGTTCCTCCTCCTCCTCAGAAATCACTCATTCCTGCTCCTGTGGCTGCCCGCATGGACCATGTTTGGCACTATGATGAAGAATATCTTCCAGATGCTTCAAAACCTGTGTCAGCTGGTTCTCCAGAACAAATTGATGGTGTTGTTGGCAATGGATTTGTAGCTGTCAACTTAAGCTCCTGCAGGCAGGAGATTGATTCTAAGGAATGGGTGATAATAGATAAGGAACGGGACTTGCAGGATTTCAGGACAAATGAAGTTTTAGGGCACAAAACGACTGGAAGTCCCTCAGATGAAGAGCCAGAGGTACTACAAGTTCTAGAGGAGTCCCCTCCAGAAGAGCAGCCCAGACAAGAAGGCTGGGCAGGAAACAGTGTCCATGCCAAGAATCAAACCTCAGGGGTGGAATTTCTTGTTGCCATGGAAAGTCATCCTGCTTCTTCTGAACAGCTTACAGACAAATTGGAACTTCTGACAGGAGCTGCTGGACAGCTTCTTGCAGCCACCCCTACAAGTCCTATGGAAGCTCAAGCAGAAGGAGCACTCACTCCGGTAAGAAAAACACTCGCTGTTTTATTAAATCTCTCTTTGCTCAGAATTATGTGAGGAGATAAGTGAAAAGGCAGTAAGTCAATTGCAGTAGTGTAGCAGAAATTCATAGTTTATTAAAAATGGGACTTGATTCTTGAGGGGTAATCTTCCATGCTTTGTTACGAGTATTTACTTTCTCCCATGGACTTGGATAATCGCTCTGCAAGTATGATCCACAGAATTTGCCTCAGTTAAAACATATTAATATTCTATTTATGCAGAGGTTTCTAATCAAGGAGAGTAACACATATAAGCTGGTATTAATTATACTTGTCATACATAAACATAAAATCACAATGGATGTGTGAAATACTGTGCTACAATCTTTGTTGCAAAGGTAAGTTGGAAATGGTACCTGAAATCTCTAGAACAGCACCTGTTCTAGAAGTGAGCCAAGTTACATTATACTTTCCTCCAGGACCTGTACTTATGTACATCTGTATGGAGGCAGCATGACATGCTATTTGAAACAGGTAGGACAGACTACCTTAATCTTCAAAATATTTGTTATGCGATGTTTGAAAGGTTTTTTTTAAAGCAGTTCTGTGGTTGAACTAATTTTACCTTTCATAAATAGAGTAATCTCCTTAATCTGACATTCTCTATGGTAGTAAATTAAAGTTGACTAAAAATGATTGCTCAAGGTAAATGTCATGCTGTATTTTTTCTGTAATGCCATCAATTCTTTTTTCTTTACCACAGACTTTTCTGTCCACTATTTATCTCTTAGGGCTATACTTGTTACTGCCAGTGCAGTTCAAAACAAGAGACACAATTATGGGAGAAGGCAGTAGCCTGAAGAGTCTATACTCTGCCTGCTGGTTGGATATTTTTATCTCTCAATGTATACAACTGCTGCCAAAGCCGTAGTATTCAGATAAGAGAGTCTCCTTTGAACCGATATAAAGATAACAGTAACAAATACTACAACCCCTTGGTAAAGCATGTTATGGCTCAAAAAATTTTGTATCTCACACTGTATGATTTGGCTTAGCACGTGCTTCCTATTGTATGTTGGACCACAAAACCAAACTGGGAAGCAGAGTACAGTTGCATGTGAATGTGAATTGCTCAAGATGATATGTGAAATGCTCAAGATAATATGTTTCCAATAATAAAAATGCTTTGAAAGACTTTGCATAATTTTAATAGTGAAGTTGGTGCTGTGTTTATGAAATGATAACAACCTTAATTAGATTTGAATGTTTTTGTGTAGTAGTTTTATCTAGATATTTCCGTCCTGACAACAAGTACAGGTAATGGGCAAAGGGTCGTATTTTACTCTTCTGCTAATTTCAGTTATGTTGAATCTGTTACTAAGAGATTGGATCCAAGAATTTAAGTTTGGGACCATATATCAAGTGACCTAAAAGAAGTGTTACTAAAAGGGGTTAAAGATAGATGTTGAAATTTCAGAGTATAGTATCTTAACATAATTTCTGAACAGATTATTCATTTCAAATGGCTTGAAACCATTCTTATCTTCAGAATCATCATGATTATTAATATACCTCCCATATGGATTTCTAGTGACCTTACTTCATTATCACTTAGGAGAAGATATGATGAATTATGGTCTTTGAGTTTATTCTGAGAGTTTGACAATTCAGATAGCTTTTTTGTTTTTGTTTTTGTTTTTTAAATATGCAAGCACTTAATTTAATGTTACAGTAAGTGAATAGATGTAATATTTTTAAGTAGTAGCAAGGATGTTTCTGTATAGGAAATTGAAGGTTTCTCTCCCCCCCCAGTTTTATTTTCTTATGAGGGTAAGAAATGGCTGATCTGTAGTCCTTCCATTTGCAGGTAATTGCTTTTCAGGATATCATGTGTATACCTGGTTTTTCTGTAATTGGTGATAATATCATTTCTTACCAGTTATACACAGCATCAGTGCTCCTATTAAGAATGTGAGATTGTAGCAGTTCAAGAGGGAAATCTGAGCTCAAAGAGTAAGAGAAAAAATATGTAAGTTATTGGTTTGGGATTAGCAAGTTTTAGGCTTAAAAAAACTAGTCAATTATGCAATTATTTGTGGAAATGCATGTATGTAAAGAGATAATTTTCTTGTTATCAGACATGGTTTTGCATGAACACACAGAACAGATTACCCAGTAAATACCGGTTTGATGTGTCTTGGTCATGGGCACGCAGTCAATTTCTGTTGAATTACTCATAGCATGCTGGTATGTATGTGCTGACTGTATGATTTCATGTTGGCTTTATGTAGAGTTTGGCTTCAGCAGGACAGGCAGTATCTGATTGACAGTAACACCTGCTGCTGTTAAGTTAATTTGTCAAAAGAATTGGAAGTGATATAAACTATTCAGAAATTTACATTGGAGCAGCACTTAGCATCCTATTGCTTTTTTCTTTTTCTTTTTCTTCTTTATCTGGTTCTAAGAGTTTAATGCTGAACTTGCTGTGTTGCTAACTATGGCCTCATTAATTTACTATCTCTGTATTGAATTGCAATGACCTCCATATAGTGGGATGCACAAGACTGTTCGCAACATAGGATATTTGTCAAGCAGTTATTTCAGCATAAAAAACAACAACGGTGTTAAAGTAATCCAATATTTATCAGCTAATGCCTGTTTCAAGTTCAATTTAAATTAGACAACAGTTTACTCTGGTCACATTTTCTTGGCAACTACTACCAAATACATATATATGCACGGTTATAGAAGTTATTTAACTGTGAATGCGCTTATTTTTATTACTTAGAAATGTAGCTGAAATTAGCATTTTATACATCGAGTTCTGTTGTATCGATAAAACTGCTCTTGAATTTTCATTTATTGGAGGGTTCTTAGTTCTGTAGTGTTCGTGTGCTTTATATTCTCAGTTTCTGTTTTCATGAGACACTGGAAATAATTTTTTTCTTTCCTTCAGTTAAATGATAGATATGTAGTAAGGGAACTGAAGCTTTAGGATTGACACAAGTGGGAATACCTTTTCCTTGGAAACCGCAGTGCTGACAAGTGTGCTCTGTTTCCAAGGAATACAGGTTAGAATTGCAAGTATCACAACAGGAAATGGAAAATCATATTTGTATAGCTTGCAAAAAAAAAGTTTCCATATCTATACTGTTCCTGAATTTGTCCAAATATAATTGGAACAAAACCATGTAAGCCATAAACACTAACATCTCACTAACAGATATTTAGATGTGTCACCACTTATTCAGCAAAGGTAAAAGCCTTGGAAGGGGTCGGTTGGCTTCAGAATTGTGCATCAAATCTATAGGTTTATTAGAATTACTGATAATCAATTAGAAAATGTACTTCCTTTAAAATTATTACTTTGGAACACTTTGACTTTACCATTCCTGTTGTTTTTGCTCTTTACTAAGTGCTTGCTTGATATGATACAAAATGAAGCAGATGTTGATGGATTCTCTGGGCCAGTGTATCCTGCAAATTCAATTCCATGTTTGGAAATTTCATTCTCTGATGCTAATCTTGCTGATCAATCCCTTCAGCTATGGTTCTTAATATACACTGCTATAGCCATAGTTATACAGTTGTGTATTTAAAGCATGCAATGGGTGCATATGCTAAAATTATTATTATCATAGAAAACAACGCTGTTGAATGGATATGCTGAGTATTTGTGAGGACCAGCCAACAATCAGCTAGCCTCTCTATATGGCATCCCTGGAACTGACTGTGTTAGTTCATTAAATGTGCCCTAGGTTCTGACTGACTGAATGACAGGAGCCAGCAGGAGAAAGGATGCTCGCTTCTGACTAGGATGTTAGATTTTTTTTTGAATTGATGGAAAATATGGTAATAAGACTTCAAAAAAATAACAGCAACAATCAAAAAGAAACTTCTTAAATTATTAGCTTTTACCATGAGAGGGAGATTGCAATGCAGTCTCCTAAGAAAATGCATATATGCAGGACAGAAACAAGAATTACTACAGAATTGATTTCTGAACCTTATTTTTTCCCTGCCATGTTCTCACAGCTCAACTCATCTCATATGCTGCATTTCTCCACTCCAAGAATTTCAAGTCCCATCCTCCGCACCATGAGCCCTATAGCCTATCTGTCCATCCACCCGGACCCTCTGAAAGAGGCTGGTTTACCAAGGAGTCAATCAGCTGAGAGCCACTCCTCTTCTTCCCGCTCAACTGGTCGTAGGCAGCTTCCTGTCATTCCCTGTGGCAACAAGTTTCTCCCTGTCATTCGCATCTCAAAAGCACAACTTCAGCAGGTGAATAAGTCTTGTCTTCATAGAAATGACTGCGTTATAGCAGTCATCTGCAAAGTTTTTTAGTTGCTCTGCAGAGGTTGGTACTATGTGCATATGCTAGTCATACTGCTACACACAATGTCTTACAAAATGCTTTGGAAGATAAGATGGAATAAGAGAATGAGAAGCAATCTTATTAAGGAATTGAGGCAGAAGTTCTCTTACGAAGATATATGTAATCCCATTTAGAAGTGGTTACTCTGGATCACAGGTTACTGTGATCTGGAGCATCAGATATTTCTGGAAGATAGATTCCCATCCACAGAGGGATTTTCTCTTGGAAAAGGTAGGATTAATAAATCTAAGAAATATATATATTTTTTTCTTTCACAGTGGAAATTAAAATCTTTTTTTTTTTTTTTTTTTTTTTTTTAATTTAAAAATTTTCTTATAATCTATCATCAGTAGCAGGTAGATTTTGAATTGGGAAGCATATTAAAATTTGGACTACTGTAAATTATTTTAATGTGTGGGAGTAGGATATAAGTTCTACTTACAGCATCAGGAATTTCAAGAACTGTTCTATGCTTACAAAATATAAAGGAAAGATGAGAACTGCTGCGTTAATAATTAATGGAAATATCATTGAAGAAAGCAGAATTTTCATAATTTTGTATTCCCAATTTATTTACATCACGAAGATGAAGAAGACTTGAAATCAAATTAAAGTTTAGTGTAATTTGTGTATTATTAATGAAATTGTTAAAATTTGCTAAGCAGCATCAGCTTACATTGCCTGTAAAGCAGTATGACATGGCATTAGTGCTGTAACATATCATCATCATTTTACCATTAATATCATTTGGATTATATTTTATGTTGTCATTTTTTTCCAACATATCTTTCAGTATAACTTTATCTATGTGAAAGGTTTATTTTTCTCCATGAAATGTGCACAGAAGTATTGATTTTAAAAGTTAACCATCATCATTAGGTTCTTTCAAACTTCAGTAGGATCAGTGGTGAGAGATGACACAGGTGAGTGAATATTGACTAGGGAAAAGGACTTTGGAGAAATTAATCATTAAAAATAAAGCTTGTATCACAGGATATGAAATGGATGGGTATTTTTTTGCCTGTAAATTTGCAATTTAAATTTTTCAATTAGAATGTATCGCAGTTTCCAAGTAATTTCCAGGCTCCTCACAATACTCCAAGTAGGTTTTCATACAGAATCTTCTCTGGCTTCCTTAGTATACCCAGCAGTTGCAATATTAAAAGTGGCTCTGAAGTGATATACTCTTGTCATGTGAAAAAGAATAGGTATTGTGCCAGGTGCTGCTACTGAGCAGGGTGAGAAAGGGAAGGGATGAAGATTATATGCAGGATTTGCAGTCTTCTCTCAAAAGGACTTGGTAAGTCCTTTACTGCTTTATTCCTTTTCCTTGATTTTTGGCACTCCTGGCTTTACTGAGAGTGTCATTTCCAGAGTTTCATTTGCTGTGGAAGCTACAAGCATGTGAATCTTCAGTTTATTTCCACAATGAAAGCCTTATGTACTTTATGGCTTACTGAAGAACTGAAATAATTTTACAGATCATCCTCTTCTTTTACCTTTCAGTGATGTTAGGTACTTAGCAAGTTGGAAACTCCAGCAGCATGAAAGATGAATATGCATGTTAGTAACCTGAAGCTTTTATCCAATTAAACGCTAAAAAATATTTTAATACTATTATGTATAATTCTGTATAAATATTTAGTACTAAATATATTTTCCTGTGTTTACTGCTGCTTGCCCTTTAATTCAGCATTCGTACCTAATGAATTGCAGAGCTCAGAGATCTTCGCTGTTGAATTTTGTTTCATGTACTAAAAACTAAATAGTGATACATTTGTTCCTGAAATCGGGCAAAGGAGTTTTCTTTCCTGATTGTTGATGAGGAAGAGTTCAGGATCTGTATTGCAGCCTCCTTTGGTTTGACATCAGATGGATTTGGGTAATGAGATTTATGTATATTCCTCATTCACTAGAGCAGTGAAGGTTATAGGATGTAGGTCTACCTTTATTTAAAAAAAAAATAAAAAAAAATCTCTCTCTCTCTCTCTCTATATATATATAAAAATTAGATAAAGATAACTCTTCTCTTGCCCTACATATATGATGGAGGAGAATTGGAGTATTTTTCTTCTCTCCTTAGTTGCTCAACTTGCAGCATTAGAGCTGACAAAGGCAGAATGAATTCTTTGATGTTACTTGAATCTGAAAAGAGAGGTCACAGTGCTGCTAAGTATCCTTTTCTTGAATAGAGTACAAAATTGTATAGCAAACCTCCATGAAACGTAACATTAATTTCTGTGATTTTTTTTTAAAGTCAGGTAACTTATCTGAACATTGTTCATTAGAGAAATAATAGGATGGTGAGTGAAGACCATGGAAAAGGAGATGGAAGCGTAATAATGACTGGCCAGAGCTGTGTGTGAAAAGATTGCTTAGGTAGACATCCTGCTAAAAGTCTATGTCTTGAGAAACAATCAAAATCAGTGATCATTTATTTATTTATTTCTATGTTTCTCAGTTCTAGTTCTTCAATAAGAACACGAAAATGTTTTCTAGCTGTGGCAGTCTGGCAGTCTTCTATTGTACAACAGCCAGTTTATAATTATTTTAGAATTCAGCTTTTAATGAATGTAGATTCCATATTTGTATATCATTCTAATGTTTCTTCATTTTTTTTAAGTGCTTAATGAGACATGTATAAACAGGGCTAATTTTAAATTCATGATTTTATGGCTGTCTATTCTGTTAGGGAATGGTAATCTGTATCTCTTGTGTAAAGCAGTTGGAATTGGTTAGCACTTTCACATTTATTTTCTCATAGGTCTTATTTTTCCCAGTAAGCCATCTTGCTGCAGTGTTTTTAAAACTATGTTATAGGCATATAGTTACAGTATTAGCTACAAAGTACTTTGAAATCTTCCCACACAAAATACTGTGGAAATGCAAGCCATCATGTCCAAGAGGGGAGATATAATGCACTAATCTGAGTTGGAAATTTTACCTTGATTTCTAAACTTCTGACTGGAATTCAAGTGCATACGGAATAATAAGGTAAGACTTGTTGACATGTTCAGGGGATATTTAGAGAAAGTATGTATGTCCCATATATTGCTGTCATTTTATTTTGGGTGTTGTAACTGCATCAGCCAGGGGTTAACATAAATGTAAAATTCTACTAATTTTCATGAACTAATTTTGTCAAATTTCAAAAGTCTGCAATAGCAAGAGGTGAATGTTTACGCTCATGTCCACATTTAATAATACCTTTCATACTCACAAACAAAAAAAGTGAACTGCTCCTCTGTTGTTACCTTGTTCTTGAAAATGATTTTTAATTTGTTAGTGTTCTTATAGTCGCCATGCACTTCAGGATTGAATTAGAGCTCAACTAGTTAGAGCATTAGTTAGGCATTTTACCTGTCCATTAGATACATCAGAAATAGATATATTTGTCAAAAAGCCCACTTTAGAATTTGTTTCAAGACATACTACATTACCAAATAGGTGTGTCCTGGAATGAAAAGGAGGGAAAGGCTTTTCTTTGCTCAGTGAGTCTCCTTTTCAGTGTTGCCACCATTCAAGTTGTATGTAGCAAAGAGACTTCTGCTTTCAGGATCTACAGAACAGTCACACCCTACCCTATCCTGATGTAAACTATATTGGGTCTGCATGAAGTTTAAGTGTTTTCCCAAAAGTTTACCATTTGCTGTGAAGTTACAATTGTCATGGAAGGTAGTTATTTGATAATGCTTATGATCAGGTTCAGAGGCAAGCTCAGATCCAGAATTCTGTTTTCAGTTTTTACTGTTAAGTACTTTGAAGGGCAATCAACATATGGTTACTAACTATAGTGGTGTTGTTTTCTTTGTTAGTCAGTTTCTCTGTAGCATGTGAAAATTTTCCAACAAAAGCACATATTCAAAATATGAGGAAATATTAGGAAATATTTCAGAAGGAAAAATGATGTCCTGAAGATGCACTCAAAACCCACAAATCACCGCCGTTCTTTTAAGCAGTTGGATTTCAAATGTAGAATGATTTTCTTTGAACAGTTTTCATCTACAGTCTTTCCTCCTAATGCAAACATGTAAAAGTTGTGTATTTGTTACTGGTGTCCATGTGGCAAAGGCAATAGCTTGACATCTGGAAATCTAAATGTTGCCTACTGAGCTTAGCAGGACCTTCTGTCTGAAGGAGGGAAATTCTTTAGGCATCGTTTTTTCCCCATCAATTTTTAGTGTAAGGAATAATTAAGAAGTATGTGTATGGGTAGCTTTTCTTTCAAATGAAGCTTTCCAAGCTGCAAATTAAGAAGTAATCAGTAGAAGAAAACAAGAAGTCAGAGTGAACCTGTTATTATTATTTTTTTTCCCAATAGTGTGCCACCTGCAGAGAGCAAATCAATTTTTATTGACAGGATCCTCTTGCCATTTCCCTTCTGCAGGTTTCTCTAGCAGCAGTGGCAGAAAAGTGAAGGAGAGGGAGATGAATTAGCCTTAATAAAAGCATCCATATACACTGATTATTAGCATGTGCATTGAAGTGTGGACAAAAAATAAAAGGAGAAGAAGAAAATGGATATTAAAAAAATTAAAAGCTACTATTTTTTTTTAACATTTATGTTCTGTGGAATCTATAGTACTTCTCAAAATTCATAACCACATGATTAATCTATTCTTGTCTGTCATCCTTGAAATGATCACTTTGTTATATTTTTTTAAAATGCCAAGCTAATCTTATTCCAAACATATGCTCTTTAGTACATTTTTTCCAGCATTAAAATTTCACTGACTCATGATAATAAAAGATAGTAAAAGGTGCTTCAGAAAGGCTCAATTCAGAAAGGCTCTGCAATTTCCCAGAGTGAGCTGATCAACTCTGGTGAAAAAAAATTTGTTATAATTAAAATATAGTCCAAATAGATTGACAGAGGAAAAAAAATCCGTACTTGAAGTTTGTGAGTTTACTAGTATCTTACTGTTTTCTTCTGATTAGATACGTTTTTCATATGGAAAAAGAGAACTTTTTAGAAAAAAATAATATATAAACTACTAAAATTAGAACAGATAGAAAGAGGTCTCTACTGTTTCTAAATTACCACTATATAATTTTTGAAAAGTGGTTGCTGTAAGGAGTTTATAAACATGGGATATGATATGCATAGAGTTCTCAGGTTGGTTGAAGTGGTGCTGCCTTGTTGCCATATCTCATCTTGCTGTTACTGTGCTTGAAACCAAAACAGAATCAAATATACTGACTTCAGACTTTTAAGTACCTTTTAAATTTCTCACTGGCAACACGTAGCCTGTGGATCATCTGAGTGATCTGAGGGAAATCAGCTGTGTTGTGACTAGATGATCTTATAGGTCATTTCCAACCTTGTGATTCTATGATTCTGTGATTCTATATGGACCTGTGCTTTATATTTATCATCACACCTGTGCACAGAGGCAAAGCTAGGTAAGGTAACAGGCTGCCAAATGTTTAAGGGATTTTGTTTTTAGAAGATAAGCTGGGTTCTGATCTTTGTCTGCACATGGTGTAACTGCAACACCTTGCGTATAGAGAAGAGTATATATTAAAATATTGAAAGAAAAGAGAACCAACCTTAAGACTGCTATCTCTGGGTCTGCTTCCTATAAAGAATATCTATAAAGCATGCTTATAAGCAAACTGAAAGCAGACAGTTCTTTATATGAATTATAACTACTCTTGGTGGTGAAGCTCTATGGACATGAGAAACCTGTAATGCTTTCGAACAGATCTTAGCTATTAGGAGAGATTTTTAAGAATGTTTATCTAGGTTTCAAATTTTAAAATGAAATTTCACGTCTACTTTTATGACTGCATACATTACAATTTGTATTAGAATCATGTTTATGCAGTTTGGGTTTCATAAATTCTTCTGATGTGTTTTATTTCCCAATGGAAAGTGTAATATTCATGGATTGTTTCCCTTGCAAGCATAACACACACTTTGGGCAATGTGTGCAAATACAGTGCCAATTTTATAATTGGATAGAACTGGATTTAATTTATTACAACACACATGAGTAGATTCACTGTCTCACTGAAAAATCAGAAGGGAGATGCTGAATTTTGTTTCTTCTTGTTGGTTGTGTTATTTTTGTGTTTTTTATTTTAATGTTGCTGTTTGAGTCTGAATGATATTTTTGCCTTTACAAAAGTAAAAAATATAATGCAAACAGCAAAATTGAAGCACAAATGAAGCATAGGAGTAATCTAAAATTATATATCAGTTCATAGAAATCAGGTATAAAAATCAGAAATACAGATCCTTGAAATCTGCACGCTGAAATAAAGGTAGATCTTATGAATTATGTGATATTTCATGATGACTCTTTATTGAAGTGATATAAGGAGAAGAGTATTCAGAATTCATCTGAACAGTAGTGGCTGGACTCCACTGCTGTTATGCAGAAAAATATTTTTATGTGATTGATAGTCTCTGTATGTCTCATTTTCATGACAAAGGAAGACTGCTGTGTTTAAAAAAAAAAAAAAAAAAGGGGGGAGGGGGGGAAACACCAGCACTGTCTCTTAATAACAATGTATAATATTACTTTGAAAAGGAGATCTCTTGTTTTTGTTGTTTTTTTTTTTCCCTGAGGAAGTTGTAATCCACGGTTTTATTGTTTCTTAAAGTTGCAGGTATTTTCTCTATAGGGACAGATGTTAATATAAAACTTAGCTTCAGGAAGATAATTCACAAGTAGAAAAAAATTATTCTAAAGTTAGAAAAAATACATTCTGATGTATTTCTGATAGCTTGATGCTGAAACTAGACTTGATTAAAGATTCTTGTATCATTATTATCGATTTGTACCTACTAGCTTCAAAAATATTTTAAGCGCATTTTATATATCAAATATCTGCACCAGGAATTGAAAATAAGTGCAACATTGTATTTGCAATCCTCTATTGTCAGGATGAACCTCTCTAATTTGTAGCATTTTGCTTTGTTTCTTAATTGAAAAAGCAGGATATCTTGGGCATGACCTCTCGTGGCAATCTAATTACCATCCTATGAAGGTGGTTAGATATGTAGTAAAATCTCAATTTAGAAATGCTGACTGAATTGTGTTCCTTAGAGTGATATGTATTCATTAGCTTTGATACATAAGCCACAGTCCTCATGAAATCTGTAGTTTCCAACTTTCCACAGGAAAATATCATGAAGTGGCCATGCTTCTTCAGTGGTTTTAATCTCTACATGTTTTATACCATGCGAAAATAACCATGATAAAGTGGGAATTTGGTTTCTGTGAAAACAGAAATGAAAGCATGAGATAAGCGTGATACCAGTTGCTGTGTTTTTACATCTCTGAACTGTGTCTAAGGCAAACGGATGCTTTGTTAGAAAAAGACTTTCTCTGTGAAACTGAAGAACAGTGTTATGATACTAGCCCATTTTTAATTGCAGTATATATGACAGGAGTATTGTGTGAGAGCTATAAAATAATTATCTGGAATTGCAGCTGCTTACCAGTTCTCCAACAATTCCAGATGTTCTATACAACATAAGTAAGTTTGAAGAATATTCTTTAATTGATGTACATGTTGTATGGAAGTTTGAAATTGAGTACTTGTTTTGGTCACATAATTAACAAACTAATTAGCCCCATATTACAATGACAATCATTGTCTGAAAGCAATTAAAGATACTTCTTACAGAGCAGTCAGTATTAGCCCTGTGGATATGTGAGTATAGGGGTTTTTGTCAGAATAAAGAACACCTTCCTTTACCTGTTAAGTGATATAGGAATAACTGAAAAAGGGAGATATTTAAAGAATATTGAAACTAGGCCATGAACAATAGATGCACTTAATAAAGACTGTACACACTGTGTGTTCTCTATCCTCAAAAGATAGCCGTCACCTCAGAGGATATGAAAACACTGTTGTCTTGTGCCTTTCTAATTCTGCATCTGTTTCTTTCTCTTCCAATTTCTTGCATCCTTCACAAAAGGTTGATGCAAAAGATAGCATTATAGAACAGTAGAAAGAATATAATCAAGAGCTGTGGAGAGTTATCTTCATATTCTGTTTTCCTCCAGGTTAAGACTAGAGCGTGTTGTGTGTGAATTTTACCAATTGTGTAATATCTTGGGGACTGCCAGTTTGTTCAGATGAATACAATGCTTGCAGTACTGTATATATGTCAGAAGGGATTGAGTATCAAGACTTAAGAGTCGTCTTTGGGCTCCATAACACCATGAACTGCAGTCATATATTTGTCCTGTTTATCAGCATGTTAGCCTATAATAGAAAGAGACGATGTATTTTAGGAAATCTTGAACTAATTTTGTTCAGCTTCTTCCTTGCTGCGACATTAATCTGGGAAGGGGATGTAAAGAATACAGAGGATTAGACTCTGGAAGGTCAGAAGGAATGATAACAGTAGATGCAGAGAATTTTGAGGAAAACTATTCTGAACAGTCAGCTGGTAAGTTACGTACAGAATATGTAAGCATCACAGTGGTTCAATCACGTCAGAGTAACAGTAGCTGTAAATTACAGGATATTTGCATTTCTTTTATCCTTTCATACAAATTGCAGTTGAATTTTCTTTGCAGAAGTATATAGCTGTGGAAGAAAAATTAAGCAACAGGGAAAGAATTATGAAGTAAGAGGAAGCTGGTGAATTGGAAAGATTCAAGGAGACTGGTATTGCAGAAGCTACAGGCTTGTACTAACGTTGATCATATTGCTTCCAGGCTTTAGAGCCAAAAATGGATGAAAAGTAGAAGGGAAAAGAGAAAAGACACGTGAAGTTTGATCTCATAGATACATGAACTTATCAAAGGTAGGAAAGAAGTTCTGAAGATTAAATTGATGAGTGGAGGGAAGAAGCTGTTGCTGCAAGGTCAGGTTCCTACCTGCTAGTATTTTACAGTAATCCATATTTACACATTTAGATCTTTCAAATTTAGCTGCTTTATCAACCAAAGACCATTATTTCATTCCTCTGCAATTTGCTGTATACATTCACAGAAGGTTTGATCCCAGCATATCACTTGCATATCAGTTGCAGCCTGTCAAAAGTTTAGAGAGAGGAAAGCCTGACGGATGCCATAAAGGATGTCTAAGAGATATTTGTTGTTTTGTTCATTTTCTTTTGTAACATTCCACTCAGTATATTGTAAAACTTCTTGAAGAAAATGCAATCTAATGTAATGCCTCAGAAAACAGAATGAAATTAAGAAATCATTTAGGGAAGACTGATGGATTCAAGGTAGTGGTGATAATTTCATTTAAATATTCCAGAAGAAAAGGAGATATTTTTGCAGAATAAAAGGAGCATTGCATCTAAGAAGAAAATTGTGCAAAACAGATTTTAAATACTGGAGGATACAATTCCAGCATACTGGGTGTAATCAGTTTATAGCATTATCTACCTGATTGTCACAATTCCAGGACTTTAAAAGAAGGCATATGATACAGCAGTTTACTGAAAAGGACTGAGACAATATACAGAACATTTTCTTCTTAGATGCAGCACATTATAATCTTTGTTCCTCAGGTTCAATGTTGTGCAAAATTGATGTAATTAGCCACAGAAATCTTATAGGATATGATTGTAGTTTGTGGCAGAAGAAAATAGAGTACAAAACTTACTTATGATGAAGCCAGAATTTTAGTTTTGCATACTTGGCCATGTATTATTTGTTTCGTAACTAGATATGTATCAAACAGTCTTTAGATTTCTGTGTCCCTGAATTAGATTAAACCACCAATTAAACTGGTGTACATTGCACATCTGAGGATCAGCCCTTCTCAGGCTACTTGATTTTCACTTCCGTTGTGCAAGGTTTCACAAGGAAGATGACTATGGGATGATTAGGGTTACAGAACTATATGTTGCTTTTTTTTTTTTTTTTTTTTTTTTTTTTTAAGTTGCTTTGAGAGTTTTTAAATACAATTATTTAGAGTTTGAGGAGAGTTAAGGCATGAAGGACATCTTTCATGGCTCATAATTAAATTCAGAAGTTAGGATGGAATTTTCTTATCCTTTCACAGTTGCCAAACTTTCTTCTGCTGTTGTTTACATCTCATCCTTATGGCCCCATCTCAGGGAACAAGCATTCACCTTCAAAGAACAGTCTCTCTATCCTTTCTAGGGATGTTCTTACAACCCTACAGTGTGAAAACACTAGCATTCAGTAAATGCATAATATGTATCCCTTCGTATTTTCATCCTGTGAGACCTCAAATATCAAACTTGTATAATAATGAAATTATTATAAAAGTATAATTATAAAATTATTATTATGTAAGTAAATAAAATTGTATAATATAATAGTGCTTTTTAAAATCCCTTGTGTTTCTTTTTGGCCTTGTTCTTTTTTTCCCTCTCTTGGAGCTGCACCTGAAGTTGTAAGAATGCTTGTGTGAGAGACACTTCTGCATGATTTGTATTTCTTGCATGTGTAAATGAAATGTCAAGCCTATTAGGGATATAATTTAATCCTTGCGCTTTGAGAAGAATAACAAAAAGATTATTGACCATCTGAGAAAACAAGCTTCTTTTTGTTAGTGAGCACAATTCAAGAAAGTGATACATGCATTCAGTAGGCCAGTGCTGAAACTGAGCTTCTCAGCACTACAGAGTCTTTGATGATACTTAGTGTGCTTTTCTTTCCTTCTCTTATTTCGGTGTTTTTCTTTCACTAAAAGCTCCTTCTCGTCCTATTGTAGATTCTTCAACAAGTCTACTCCTGCATTTCTTGGATATAAGTGCTAAATCTAGATTGATCAAGAGCAGTCTAAAAGGCTAGAAACTGTTCTCTCCAGTTGTGGCAGAGAAGATGAAGACTGAAAACTGTAAACAGATTTCATATCAGAATTGGTTTCACCTAAAAAAGGATTGACATATAAGGGAGATGTCATAAGGAAAAAAGTTTCTGTGTAAATGTATTTAAGCAAAGCAAAAAAAAAATTAACTGCAATTACAGCTCTTCTGGAAAAATACCAGGAAGAGAAATAACATTGGAGAAGCAGATAACTAAGGCTGTTTTACTTCCCAAAACAGAGTCCACCAGATATCATTCTGTTCTATGGGAAGCCATCGTTTTTCAGAAACGTGGAAGACAAGCCTGGTAAAAACTTTTGAAAAGGAAGCATTTTACAGGATTTCCTTTTTTGGAAATTCCACCTGCAGCCCTGTGGAATGGTTTGTTGAAAGAAGATAAAGGTAGAACTGATTGTAACTCCCCTGTCTCTTATACCAGACCTATTCCCTATTTTATTTCTTTTTCTTTCTATGCAGAGTTCCTGCTAAACCATTTTTATGGTATTAAAATTCAAATTAAAATTTAGGTATTAGTTGACTTAATCATGAATAGGTGCTTTTTTCAAATATCTACTTCTTCTGTTCTTGCTGTGGCCAAACTGATTTGCACTGGTTCTCTCACAGGAAAGCTTCTGCAGTAAGAATTTGCTAACTCAAGAGAAATGATGTGTCTTTTGGAAGAAAGGGCTGGACTTGGGAATAAGAGTAGGCAAAGAGGACTGTTTTGCTGAATGAAACTAAACAATCTCCATTTGTTTGTCAAGGTAGAACTTCAATTCAGCAAACATAGAGGGACATCAAACTAAAAAAATGATCCAACTGGGAGACAAAAGCTAGTCTCTTGCTGCCGGTCTCAGTGGTTTTTTTTGTTTTGTTTTGTTTTTCATTTTGTTTTTAATATATGACTTTTTTCCCCCCAATTTCAATAAATTTCAGCTCGTTGAACATGCTACAGACTGATACATTCAGAAAACAGGAGTTCAGTTATTTCTGCTCCTTTTCTCCACGTTTTCTTTAAAAGAAAAAAAATAAATAATAAAGCCTTGCTTTTTAGGTTAAGTTCCAAAATTGTATTAGGTAAATTAAAGTATGTTCAGAAAACATTTTACAGTACAGAAATATTTTCTTTAACAAACAATTACCTTCTCTTTAATTCATCTCTATTCCAAACTGTGATTTATTTTTTTGTGTTCTGTTCTAATGAGCTGTTTACAGTACACTTTTTTATATAGTACTCTTGTTTATATGCTCTTGTTTCATGTAGGTGAATGTGTGTGCATACTGATAGGAATGATGTACAGGATTATCAAGAAAATGAAAAAACAAACAAACAAACAACAACAACAACAAAAAAAACAGCAAGAATTTTAGAGAAGAATCTTCAGATTCCCATGAGGGTTTATATCCTTGACTGTTCATTGGCATTTCTTATTTTGGAGAGTTCTGCATTTGTGAAGTTGGAGTACACAGTATGAATTGTTGCTGGTCCAGAAGTACCAATGCACTAGCTCTTACAAACAACGCGTTAAGCTCAGCAGCATGTCTAGATAATTTCTGTAAGAAGTTCAAGTGAAATCTGTCTTCTGTACCACAGACTATTTGGAAATAGGATCAGTAGTTGTCTCTTCTACTGTCACTGAATCAACAGTTTCAGGAGCTCCTGTCACTTCTGTGTGACCTCACCCCCGACCTCATAACTCCTGCACTTCTTACTGTGCAGTGACCTGTCTTCAGTAGGAAAGCAAAAGAGCAAATCCATTATGGTTCTGCCCATACTTGATGGGAAAGAGAGTTTGTGTCCCTCAGGGTGGTAAGAGACATGAAGGCAGGTTTCCTATTTCCTGGCTGTGTGCTCCAACAATTGAGCTATATACTCAATTGTTTTTCACACTGACTCTGAGTCAGTACTGTATATAGGTTTTGGGCGCACTTAGGATTAGATTAGACCCATCAGGAGATTTAGTTGTGTGAATATTTAGTTTGTGAATCTCTTAATGACCTTAAGTAAGAAGTCCTGACCTGCTTGCTCAGTTTAATAATTAAAAAAGACGTAAGCTTATATAGGGAAGAAAATAGATAAAATTTGTGCACTCAGGAATATTTATGAGCTGTAGGTATTAGGGGTACTGATGTATTCAATTAGGTAGATAAGGTTTTCTTATTAGTTCTTTTGAGAACAGTGTCTAAGTTCTGCTTAAATTGAAGTTTAAGTCAATTCCTGAATCTGGACCTCAATGTATTCTTTGTCTTCTATACTTGTCTAGAAAGTATTGTGGTGTACTTGTTAAAGTTCTATGTTTACATAAAACTTACACTGAAAGTATTCAAATTAATGTAAAATGGTAAAGTGCTTACCTCTTAATCTGAGTCTCTTTTCCAGGATGTTCCTTGGTAACTGCAACAATTTCCACTGAGATTGTTTTTATGTTATGCATTTCTGTCTTGGGATGATAGAGTATCTAATTTTCCTAGTTACCTATACGTAATTTATGAAGTTCAGGGATTATTTAATCATTGTGATTCATAGGAATCATTATTTAATGTATTTTGAATATATGAAATCACAAATGCAATATAAAGAATGCTTTCTATGATATTCCTGAATTTTTCACCTTCTCCTTCTCAAATTTTTTAAGGTAACGATACCCAGGCCTTCTGCGGCATCCACACAGTCTGCTTCAGAGAGCTTTCATTATGGCCACCAGCTAGATAAAAGAGAGCGGGACGCACAGTCTGTGGAACAAACAGTGGAACTTTTATCTCCAAGGGAAACTTTGCCATGTTTGGTTGTGACAGGAGATGCCACAGTTAGTGGCAGCAGACCAGATATGATACTTCATATCAGCCAAGAAGTGCTTGAAAGGGAAGAACATGTCAAAGAACGTACCAGAGTCCTGAGCAGTGGCCAAAAGGACCTACCTGAAAAACAAAGCGGGAGACAGGAAGAGAAGGAACTTGAAAAGCTTCCTGTAGAGACTGAGGAAGAACTACTTCCAGTGGTTTCTGAGGATGCTGTTGTAATGCTGAGCAAAGAACAGAATTCTTTGCCGGGAAGTTCGAAATCTGCAGATGAAGAACCTCTAACTAATACTGATGCTGCTGAAGAATCAAAGCCAAGGCCTGTCTGCTTGGTGCCAAATCAAGATGAGCTTCTAAAGTCAACAGCACCTGAAACACCAGAATTTTCTCCGTCAAGACGCATCAACCCATATGTTAATAGACAAACAAGCAAAATAGCACCAGTTCAGGAAAATGGTTTTCATTCTAATAAGGAAGAAGTCCATGTCCAGGACTTGCAGTGCCACCAAGTGGCTCTTACTACTTTTTTGCACCAGGAGGACAAGAAGGAGAAAAATGCTCCCAGAAATGGAGAGTTATTTCACTGCATTTCAGCAAATGAGAATTCTCATCGATCTAAGAAGGACTTAGTTAAATCTCCTTTTGTATTCAGGCAGAGCCGAATCCCGGTTTTAGCACAAGAAATAGACTCAACATCAGAATCCTCTTCTCCTGTTTCAGCAAAGGAAAAGCTTCTTTTAAAAAAGGCCCATCAGACAGACTTGGTCAGACTACTTGTGGAAAAGAGGCAGCTCAAATCTTTTCTTGGTGACCTCTCAAGTGCCTCTGATAAGTCACTGGAGGAAAAAATGGCTGCTGCTCCGGTACCATTTTCTGAGGATGATGTATTATCCTCATTTTCTAAACTGACACTGGACTCTCATTTCAGCAAGCAGACAGAAGATAGTTATTTATCTCCAAGCAGCCCTCAGTCCAGAAAAAGCAAGATACCCAGACCAGTCTCCTGGGCCACTACTGATCAAGTCAACGGTTCAAGTTCAACTCATTTCATTCCTCGGCCACCACCTGGAAGACCACCTACTAGGCCTGGGGTAGAAGCAAGGTAACACCGTGAAAATAGAGATTGGTTTTCAGGTTGAAAATGGATTTGAGCTAGGCTGCAGTTACTATGCAGCGTGTAATCATGTAGAAGTCCCATCCTTATTGTTTTTTAATTGCTGGCCTTCAATTCTCTGAAAAACCTTGCATTATTGGAAAATGAATGAGGAAAGACTGCTAGTCTGCTTCACCAGTAAGTTTTATACATCAATACGTGTGTAATCAAAATTTCTAGATCTGTCAGTCTGTAACTAAATCCTTCTTCAAACGCAACCACTTACTCAGAATGTCAATTATTCACAGACTTACAGAAATCAGTAGGATTTATCACATGCAGCCCCAGTTAACACTGAACTGTCCTTATTGTAGAAGCTTTAATTATTCTTGTTTGGAGAGTCCACCCATCAGTATGAAGTTAATTAACTATGCTCTGATCATGGCTAAGTAAAAACAACCACTTAATGGATGACAGAGTGAACTGTAGAAATGCTCCTTTGCAGGTTCTCGATATAGACAACCATGATCTAGTTTATTCAGTGCCTAAGTTACCAGGATAAGGAGAATTATGCTATAATCAGTAGTGTGAAATCCTCGGAAGGAAGTTGTGGTTTGCTTTGTCATCCTTTGTGTATAGGAGTGTACTGATGATGGACAGAAATGGATACATCCCATCAAAATAGATCTTGTAAGCATTGCTTTTCTGTGCACTTCAACATTGCTAGGAAATTTCAATTTTCTTTTAGGTGCTTAAACTGTTTATGTAGGTGAATTTATACAACTAATTATTGGGTTGATTAGAACAACATGGAGGCCAAAACCTAGATGTGAACATCTCTGCCTTACAAGAAAGTTCACATTCAGATGTCTGTTCTGCCATGTAAACTCCTCCTTAGTTTCCAATCATACTGTGTGTCTATTTGGATTTTGGTGAGTAGATTAAAACAGAAATATTTTTTCTTCATTTCTTCTTAAGGTTACGCAGATACAGAGTCCTGGGGAGCAGCAGCTCAGACTCAGATCTTATCTCTCGTCTGGCTCAAATTCTACAGAACGGATCTCAAAGACCAAGGAGTTCTACACAGTGTAAGAGTCCAGGATCTCCACACAGTCCAAAAACACCACCCAAAAGTCCTGTCAACCCCCGACGCAGTCCCAGTGCCTCCCCTAGGAGCTCTTCCTTACCCCGTACTGCTAGTTCTTCCCCATCACGGGCAGGGAGAACCCACCATGATCAGAGGAGTTCCTCCCCACATCTTGGGAGGAGTAAATCACCTCCTAGCCATTCAGGCTCCTCATCTTCTAGGAGATCCTGCCAGCAAGAGCACTGCTACAACAAACCAAGCAAGAATGGTCTGAAAGGATCTGGCAGTTCCTTATACCATTCCCCAAACACTAAGACTCCCACAGGAAAGAGCAAATCAGCCACTAAGCTTAGCAGATAGGAACTGGGCCTTGACAGGTATAAATCCGCCTCTTAAGTCTGATGCATGTTGTGTCTGTGTACTGTGTATTTAAAAAATTAATCAAAAAAGTATATTTAAAAAAAAAAGTGTTGAATCTGCGCTTTTTAAGAACGTAAGCTTCATAAACTACTCATGAGAAAGCATACTTTGTAAATGAGTGGCCAGACATTGCCTAAGAGCAGGCAGCAAGCAGATCTGGGGGGGGAGAGGGGTAGAGGGCAAGAAAAGAATGACTCAGGCAGTCAAAGAGGTGGAATGTGTTTGAAGTAAAAAAATATCTCCAAGGTGAGTGTTTAAAAAGAGTATCTCTATGTTTTCAGTTTACTTAACTAGAAGATTTGGCCTAATTATTTAAGGTTTGTCTCAAGAATTATTTAAGGAATCAAAACCATTATTCCCAAAACGTCACCACTTGGGAGATAAGTGCTGCTCAAGCATAGTCTTTATAGTTTTAAAAAAGCACAGTTTATACGACAATGGTATTTCTACCTTATGATTCTCTTTCATTTTGAGTTTCACACATCCAAGTCACTTAGTGCTCATCTTGTCCCCTGTCTGTTATAGCACAGATTTACTTACGTGAAGTATCGTGTTTCTTGCCCCTTCTTTACTCTGGTGACATTTTAAGTATGGATATTAACAGTTTCTAAGATGTTTTTGTAGTGATATTTTGTAGAAATTTGTTCAGTACTAATTATGATCCAATAAGCTAATTCTTGGTTCCATGTTATACACTTTGGGAATCATAAGGGGTTCTACCTCAGTAGGTAGAATTTGAAAGAGCATCCTCATCTAGGAGATGAGAGAAAGACGTCTGCAGTTCACTGAATGTTGCAGATTTGCAATGGATTGCAGTGAATGTTTGAAAAGGAGTGCCTGATTTTTCCCTAACCAAAATGCAAAAAGAATCCTTGTTACTGCTGGCTTTTGTTTTTATTTTGTTAGTTATGGATCACTGAAATCACTGATCTTACAGTATAGAATCAATTATAACCAAGATTATTTGTTTTAATAAAAACATGAAAGGTAAACTCCTTGGGAGGATTCAGGTGACAGAAATACAGCCAATACCTTACAAAATGAGTAAGAATCATTACAGCAAAATACATAGAAAACAATCTGAGATATTTTGTTATTGGGTTTTTGTTACTCTTCCCAAATCATTCTTTGATAGCCAAACTTTGTTATCTGCCAGTGAAGTCCACAGTGTCTAATTCTTCTGATTTTTTTTGTAGTAGTTACTTAATAATCTCTCCTGCTCTACAGAATCTCAGTAGAGAACACTTAGCACTTTTTGCTACATTCAGAAGAGAATACTGGCTAAGAATAGTAACGAGCATGAATGCAATCCTAAAAAAGATGCGGCCAGCTCTCCTTGGTTATAACTGTTGTGGAGATACTGGATGTGTAGGAGACTTGTCAGCTGCTGATCTGCTTGCTGTAGTCATATGCCTCTCCAGCCAGCATCTGTGCTTTTTTCTATTTAACCTCTGCCAAATGAATACCTTTGGATTAAAAGGGAATATTTTGTCTCTGAGCTAACACATTCTAATGCTGCATTAAAGCTGCCCTGGAGCTGCACTGAATTTCACTTGCTCTGTCAGACTATGTTGATTTTTCTTACTGTTTATATGTATATTGTTTCTCATACGCAATGTAGCACAGCGTAGAACCTTAATTTCATTCAGGTTTCAATCACTACAGATGAATGCAATAGGTAGGGTATACCTGCTTTTTCTGAAAAAAAAAAAAAAACTGTACCACTGGAAAGTCTTATTCCTTTGTATTATATTGTATAATAGGTGCTATACCAATAATTGCATGTCCTCATGGTAAATTATATAATATAAATATTTATATATACATACATGTACATGCTTATATAAATTCACTTTCTCATTTTTCACTTGTAATTTATGGACCACACATAACGCAGTTCCCTGTTAGTTCCTGAATACTCTTGGCATTGCATCTCCTATCTCCTGGAGAAAAAAAAAGTCTGGAATGCACAAAGTCTAACAACCTTTATATCTTGGGACAAGATTGAAGGACTACTGATTTCTCAACCAGCCAACATTTTGTCTTGCAGCTCTCTGTCTTTCTTTAGAATTGTGTGCATTTGCACATGAACAGGAACAGAAACTGAAAGGTATTTTCATTTCTTATCACAAATAGGGCTTGTTGATTATTCATTTTATTTTATAATGTATGTTCTTAATTGTTGTGAATACTCATGATATAGGTACAGTGGTAGTCAATGAATACTTGATAGATGAATGTGACAACAACAATTCTATCTTTCCTTCCTGCTTTCCTCATGGCATAAAAAAAAAAAAAAGAAAAAGAGAGAACATTGGTTCCCATTTGTGATATTTCTACTCTGGGCACCGCTGGAATTATTTGTTAAGGTGGTATAGCAGCCTAAGGTTATTTTCCCTCCACTCTCTCTTATTTTCCATTTTGTTAAGGTCCTTTGAGCTAATTCCTACATTAATAGGGTCAGTTTGAATAAGTGCCAATTTTATGCTTGCTCTCCTGAAATGCTGAAGTTTGAGGTGTTTGTATTTTCTCTCTAGTACAACAGAATCTAGAAACAGGTAACTTCTTTATAGATCAGAAAGAATATTAACACCTAAGGATTTTTTGTGCTCTTTCCAAAAATACAGACTTGTTCATTGCTGCAGTTTACTGTATATGACAGGCGAGTTAGACTACTTGATCTTTAAAGGTCCCTTCCAACCCAAACCATTCTATGATTCTATACAAAATAAGCCAATGTTGTAGACATTCACCTGTACTTGAACTAGTTGCCAATGTAACAGTAGTAAACTATGCCAAAATAGGGTAAGAAATGAATCATGATTGATAATCCAGGCTTATTTCAGTGCAATACAAGGTAAAAGGCCTCTATATCACCGAATGCTTCTTGCTGCGGATTCCACAGGGACTAGTGAGAAAATCATGAAAATGCAAACAGGAAAGTGGTTATGAGCAATAGGACTTGAATTACCTGCTCTTCTAGAAATTTTTATTGCTTGTTGCCTTCTGCCAAAAACATACAGAATTGCATACTATAGACTAATGTAGCAACTGGTTAATGTAGTTAGATAGCAGTCACTTGATCACCTCATCTATATATTTGTTACTGTACTATTTCCAGGGGGTCCGTTTAATCGTGAGCTCTGTAATCTCCGACACTTGCATATGCAACTGACATAAAACCATCAATGTATGTGTGTGACCCTTGTGTAGAAGGGGAATGAAGGATCTACATAGAGTATCTGCAACAAATTTTCAGGAATGGGAAGATTTCTCTCCATCGTATACAACAGCTATAGTCATTTTGCTTAAGCATCCAGCAACTTGTATAGCAATTTTTAGCTGAAAAACAATGTAATTCAAGGAGCTGTTGCTTTGTGCTTTTCAAGTATCCATTTCTTTGGAGTGCAGTGCAATGGAGACATGGCATGTTCTGGATGAAAATGCTGCATGTGTATTTCCTTTTCACAGTGTTACCTGTGCTGTTTTTTCCAACACTTTAAAGCATTTTTAGAGAAATTGAGGCAGAAGCCTGTAAAATAAAATCGAACTTGAAAAGATAGAACATGTCACAAAAAATTATGTCCTGCAATTTTACGTGATACACTGAATTTGAGTGACAGCCTTGAAAATCAATATTAATATCAACAAAATTTGTTATTAATTGCGAATTCTAATTGCTAAGTAAAACTGTTAAAAATAACAGGAGTTGTCATACAGTATAATGACATTGGCAAGTCATATGATGGTAGGCACCTATCTATTTGAGTAGGATCAGTAAGTTTTGAACAATTTCAGTGTTCAAAAGCAGGAGCAATAGGAGGTTTTAACTGCTAGTATGTGCAGTTATTCAGGAGGCACAGACCTCTGGGGAGTTATAGCCACCAGCAGTAACTTGGAAAATCTGAACGTATTCTTGCCTTGAAGTCTCCATGCTTGAGATCAAGTTTTCTATCATACCTCACAAAACAGTCATGGTGTAGAAGGAAAGGTGTAGTGCTGTATGTTTCAGAGATTTTTCAACTGAAAAAGGCTTGCAAGAGCTCTGCCAGTTAGAATTTATAATTATTATGGCATTGATTATCGCTGGCAAAACACAGAATTTTAATTTTTTAATATATATATAAATATACCTTTGTACATGTGTGAATATACACATTTACCTAAATACTGTATGCTATATAGAAATATATGTTATTTATATATGTATATACACATGCTTATGTGTGTATATAGGTAGAAACAGTCTCAGCTGTTGCATCCTGTTTACTTAAACTCATTTACCAGAGTGAGCTGAGGTCTGTGGTGCTTTGACTTGGTCTGATTTCTCTGCTTTATCTGCCATAATTTTGCCATGCCCTAATGTTGATTCTCTTCAGTTTTACAGGGCCTGATCCTGTAGTTCTCTTTTGGCAAAAGTGCTGTAAGTCTTTCTTATCCCAGTAACATTTATACAACGGTTGATCACAGTGCTCCTAGAAATGTGTTATTTTTCTCTTTGATACGAATGTAGACAATGCCAGTTAAATGGTGGGGACTTTCCTGTAAACAGATTTTTTTCCATAGTGAAATAGAGATTTCTGTAGGACAGTAAGAAGCAGAAATTCTGCTAAAAAGATGATTATTTCAATGTTTTATAAAGGTTTAGTTGCAAACCAGGAATATTTGCCTACAATTTTTGTATGAATGTTAAAAATGAGAAAGAAATTGAATCTTCCAGAAGAAACAAGAGAATAAAAGGGAGCTCAAACTCACTAATGAGCTCAATAACTAATTCATGGAATATTCTGATATAAGTTGTTGTTTTGTTTTTTTTTTTTAATGCAGGAATGATCCTGCAGGGTGGTGAGAGGTCGTTTTGTCTGTTCAATGCCAGTGTGCAAGAGGGTTCTCAGGTGTCTAGGTTAATACCATGATCCCATGTAGTGCATTCTCCATAGAATATTTTTATTCAACTTCTTTAGCAAACCAAGTAGGCAATGAACTGAAGGATTTTGTTTGCTGTTTTGATTTGGCTGAAATGTCTTGTTCACAATTTGCAGTGACTGGTAACTTTGATAAAAGGAAGCAAGGTTCAGTGTTTCAGCTCCATGCAGTCCATAGGTGTGGATCATGCTGTTCTTAGCCAATGTGTGCAACCACATAAACACACTCACCTCACACAAGGATACCTCAGCTATTCACTTGAAGCCAGTCTTCCTCTCCCCTATGTGTAACATTTGTAAAAGAGAAATGTTATGAAATTCAGTCTAGATTCTATAATAACTACCTGGAGTTATCTTAAGATATTGCAAAATGCTGAGTTTATTTAATCACAGTAGCAACAAGCCTCATTTGGTGGTCTAAGTAACCAGATTTTTAATATTAACCTCTGAGTGTTTGTTTGTTTGTTTTTAAGGAAGAATTGAAGAGGAATAAGAGGAATGTATTATTTTAAAGTCTAAAGTATTGACTTGGCAATTTTTCCAGCCTTTCAGGATTGAGTGCATAGGGTGATTTTACTCTCTGTTGCTGGTAACACATCCTCTCTTAACAGGAGCAGTGACAACACCTCAAGAACTTTATACTTTTGTGGGATTAATAAGCATTGCTTTTCTAACTTTCTACAATGGCTGGCAATTATGTGGGCTGTCTACAGGAGTTACGTATTTTCCTTTTGGGAGATTTCTTCAATAAAAACAACCATGTGGTTGACACAACAAATTTAGCGCAGAGCAAATTGCGACCTGCAAACCCCAGCAGGGAAGCTGAACCTGGGCTGCAAGGGGTACCCACAGCTTCCAGAGACTGGCTGGTTTTCCTCTACTGCTGCAATAGAGAAATTGTCTTTCAGAGAACAGGAATTTAGTTGCAGTGCTCTGCAACAAGACCTGTGTACCCTGCTCCTTCCTTACTACAGAAGAGTTCCAGCTCACGGGTTAATTTTGGTGCCAAAATCCTGGGTGAAATTCTGGTTTTGTTTCAAGTATGTCAGGATTCCCACTAATGCAATGCAAAATTTAAACGCACAAAGTTGTACGTACAAATAATAATGAATGTGGATTTGAAGTTTCTGCTCTAAGTGTTGAGCAATGCCTTTTTTTGTAGTGCAGATGTTAGCTTGTGTTTTGCTCCTGTTTCTCCCCAGTCCACATAAACAGCTTGGATCCTTTCTGTTCTTGTGCAAGTGAAACTTTCATTAAAATAGACCCTAGTTTTGTTTAGCTTTTTTTTTTTTCCTGCGTAGGGTCTGAAGGAATAAATTCACTTATAAATCTTGCATTTTCAGTTACTTTATTTTAAATTGGAAAATGCATATTTTTGGGAAAGACTGCGACATGACTTGCTTTTTGATCCCTTACTTTCTGTAAGAATTACTGCTGTTAGTCAGCTTAGGCCAGGAGTACTGAGTCCACTGTTTCTTTTGAAAACAATACTGCAGGTGGGCTACTCATACAGGGTCCTGATGGTCCCCAGTTGGCTGTGGTAATTCAGCTAGTATTAATTGGTTACAGATGTTTGTTTCATTTTGCCATCACTTGATCTTTGACCGAACTTTTATGTAAGGGACCTCTAGTAGCAGCAGGCCAGCTTGCTCTCGAAGGTACATAATGTTGACCAGCTTGGTCTGCATGGCTTCAGATTCTTTTAAATCCTGATCTGGATTGTGGCAGACAAGGTCAGAAGGGTTTGACATAAGATGTGGTGAGGGATTTTGGTCCATTTCACAACTTTTCCTTCTCTCTGGTATGACTGGAGATCTGGAATGATTGGCCAGCAGCCTTCTCTGCATCTTCTGCTTTCTTAGTTTGGAATGCAACACTTAAAATTATTCTTGAACTTCTAACTGATTTTCTGTAGAATCAACCCAGAATTGAGCTGCAGTGTGTATGAGAGAGAGAGAGAGAGAGAGAGAGAGAGAGAGAGAGAGAGAGAACAGGTGTCAATTTTCAAATGCTTTCCTATGAATATCCAAACTGCTAAATCAAGGAAATCACCAGCAATGCCTTCAGACAAGTACTGACTTTTTGAAGCTGCAAACCAATGGCTGCTAATTGAAAATCTCTGGGCAATACCACAAAGAATGAAATTGGTCTATTAGCTAAAAATACAATGTTGTTGCTCCATAAGGAATTAAGTACTTGATCTGCATCATGATTAAATTAAATGCAAAGTAGTTCTGAGGTTATTTGTTACCATTGGATAAGACAAATGTTGAGTCCTTCAAAATTATTTTGCTCAATAATTGCTGTTCTCTTTCCCCTCCTAGGAAATCTTCTAAGCCATTCTTTTTCTTTTAAGTTTGCTCAGGCAACCAAGAACATAAGAGAGTTGATGCGCTTGTAATGGTCATTTGTACATAAAGGTGTAATTATTTATTTTCTCATTTGTACCATATCAAGGCTTTGTACAATGTTTTAAGTTTTGTTTTCAAATTATTTTGTATTTTATTTTTATAAACTGGTTATAAATAAAATACTCATTCAGCATGCAAAACTTCAATCCTTGATTGTGTTTGTATGGTGATTTTATTGCTTAAAATATACTGTATAAGGTTGATTTTTTTTTCCAATTTTTTTGTTGTTGTACGTTAGATGGAAAAAAACTTTGTTTTCTCTTATGAGAAAGCAAAAAGGAAGTGTCAGTTGGTACTACTGCAAAAGAAGTTGATGCTCATACTGTAAGAGTGAGTCAATGAGAATTCTACTGTTTAGTATATCGATGTATTGTGTAATAAGTAACATTAGGAACAACTCAACCCTCCTCCTTAAAGGCCTCCTTCTCTATTTGCTCATGTTCTTTATCCATCCTCTCTGTATTCACCCAAACAACAAATGACTGCCATGGCAAATCAGAACAATTTAGTGATGATATGGTGGATCCCAGCCTTGTTTGTGTAGCAAGCCAGCTACACTTATTAATTTGTAAATGGGCTAAATTATAATTTCTTATTTAGCCACAGGCCACTGTAATAAATTTATTTTGTCCAGCTGTCTGGACATTCATGCCAAGCTTTTACAGCCTCTTGTAATTTAGCTGCAGATAGCAAAAACATTACTGAGGTTGTTATTGAATCTGGGTATTTTGATGCAGTGTTAACCAGTTGTTCTAGTTCCATCCAAGATCCTTTCATTTCTCTTTTTAGAAAAACTAGATAAAAGTACAATGTCATCACAATATTTGTGGTCTATGTGCACACTTATCTTAGTCCTTGTGTGCTGTGGAAAATACTGCTTGCTCTTTGCACAGCAGAATAAGGTTGCTAGGGAAGTCTAGAAGAATTGGAGAAAACTTCCGGATCTCTTTCTTGACTTTGCCACTGTTATGCAGTGTATGTGAAGCAGATTAAAGACCAGCTCTGCCCTTAAGAGCAGCTAGAAATGTACTGTTGTGCTTCTGGAGGGTGTTTGTTCTTAGTGTTCCCAGTAAAGCCACTATCTGATTACAGAAAAGACACAGAAAGAAACAGAAAGTCAGCTTTATTAATTGGAATTTGAAAATAAAAGTGTACATGCTCTGTACTGGAGGTGAGATATCTCAGTATCTTAAGTTACTTAGAATATTACATAAATAGTGATCATAACCAAAATGAGACAGTGGTCTCAACTCAGCTCCGACATACCTAGGCTGTACAATTGAGAGACTGAAGATCCAAGGCTGGAACAGGAACACCACTGGAGATCAGTGCTGAGATCTGCTCATCTGATTTCTGAAGCACTTTTTTCTTTTTTTAACCATCTTCACAACCACAGCAGACACAGTCCACTAGCTCTTGAAATCTTGCTGCACTTCTTTGCACCTGGACCGTAGCTTTCTCTCTTGGAAACATAAACGTGAGACAGCTGTGTAGCACACACAAGCTAGCTTTCCCTAAGAAGGCTGGAGTAAATGAAATTAAAGAATCAATAATTGAAGAAAGAATTGAAATACAGAAAGAACTGGCTACTGCATTCTGGACAAGCTCAAATAGCTGCCCAAAAAGACCAGGTAAACTTCTGATTCACTAACATTTTTCTAACTCAACCTGGGATATCACAGATTGAGAGGCTGCTTTTTGTATGCGAACAAAACACAAATGAAGGCTTGGCAGATTCCATCTGTACTGAGGAGGAGAAATATAAATGCTTACATATAGAGGTTAACTCTATCCTGCTTTTGGTATCAGCATTTTATGAGTAAGGTAGTGGTAGTTGTCACCCACACCATCTCCTTTTATAAGGGAATCCAGGAGCCAAGAACCTCCTCCAGGGCATAGACCTTGTGTTAATCCCCTGTCGTGGCTGCAATTGAACTGCACCTGGCTGAGCTTCAGGATTTGTCATCCTCTTCTACCGTTTCCTTCTTAAATAGTTCTTTTGGGCTTCTTAAATAATTTTGTTTCCATTCTTTGCTCAGCAACGCCCCAGAAGAAACCTGTTAAAATCCAGCTGTCCTGAGCTCCATCAGACTCCTGCACAGGCCTAAGATGAAATCCCTTGCTTTGAGGTAATTATTCTAATAGTATGTAACTGGTGATGCACTCCTTGCATTATTTGCAGCTACTGTTAGCTCCCATATTTATCACTTTTCAATGAAAATGGCCTACTCCCCCCCCTAAAGATGGAAGAAATTAGTCCTGTATTTTTGTGTAGTATAGTGCACTGTCCAAGTTGACATAAAAGTATATACATACCTTGCCTGATGTTTACTTGTTCTTATGTTGCTAAAAGGGGTAGTTGGGTTGCCACTTTGTGTGCAACAAAAACATATGTGCAGAATCACTGGAAAACCAGTGACCATTACCATAGGCCAATTTATCTTTAGAATTTTATACTAGTGATAAATGCTTATGAGGAGGACTTGAATGATTTTTTAGGTGATAGGATAACAGTGCAGGTGAGAGGGTTGCTGTATTTCCTTCAGTGAGTACGCTGAAAATATAAATGGAGTGCTTTTTACAAGGCACTAATATACAAGCTCTAAACACCAGTCTTCCACATATCTTAACGATAGCATCAATAGTAATATTTTCCTCCTGTTCAGAGTTCTTCTTCCTCGGATGTACAAGCATGGCAGATTTTACTAATCTCTCTGATAGGTAAAGATAAAAGCTTCTTTTCATGAGCTATGCAAGAACATTTTTCTATTCAAAATCAGATGCTGCCTCCTGTAATTTATTTAACAGCAAGTCTAAATGTAAAACAATGCAGAAAGATTTTTTTGTTCTTTGTATTTCAAGTGATACCAATTCCAGAAAGCTTGCAAAATCTGCTTACAAGCCATAATAAGAAATGTCATTCCATGTCAAAGCCAGGCATCACTCATCAGTTACTGTTTTTGTTTTATGTCTCTATCTTAATAATATCACAAGAAATAGCCTGCTCTGCTAGTGAAGTAAAAAAAAATGCCTCTGAGAAGATGCATTTGGCAAGCTGGGAATGAGCAGCAGCCAAATGGAGCAATGCTGTACGAATTTGGAGAAGCACATTCATCATCAACAGCTCAATCCTGAAACCATTCCTCAGGGAAGCAGGTGTATCCGACCCTTCCTGCCATATCTTCCTTGCACAGCTGAGACTTAGAAAAACAAAACCTCAAACCAACAGCAAACAAGCGAACAGTTATAAGTATTACAAAAAGCAACTACTTAAAAACACCAGCTCATTTTGCCATTTGTTTAATTAAAAAAAAAAAAAAACCAACAAAAACTAAGCAACTCATGTAAGACAGCTCCTGGTAGTCAGTAACCATAACGTTACTTTTTCACCCAAATCTCATGCCTTTTATTTTCCAAAAGGTCACATTAAACAAAGAGTAATACAGACAAGAGTTATAGCCAAAATAAATCTGTTTGTTTTTGAGAGAGTAAGAGGATAAAGAGAACAGCAGAAAAACATTAGCCAACTGAAACTGAGTTAACAAACGGAACTGGTATTTAGTGTTTAATGCCACCTCCTATAGAGAAACATTTCCCACTGGGAAAAAATGTGGGGGGCAAGTCCACTTTGCTCCTTCAAGTCACAGGCTGGAGCAGAACAAACAACAGCACCTAACACCACAGTCACTGTACATATATTCAAGTTTTACATGTCTGCAAAGCAGAAGTAGTAGCAGCCGTTTGGATGTTCTTTCTTAATGGTTCTCAGGGGGGGCCTGGGAAACTCTGAAGGACCTGGTTCCTGGGATGTAGAGCTGGAACTGCAGCTGCTGCTCCTGCTGCTGCTCCCAGCCATCTGCACCCGGCCTCTGTCCTCAGCAGGGGAAACCTGGGGAGAACCTGGGCTCAGGTACCCGGCTGTGGTCTGAGTAGAGGTGGTGGTGTATGTAGTTGGGCCGGTGTTGTTTTTCATGTAGACGTTTTTGATAGCAACAAGCGTATGCGCCATGATGCTGAGGCTGTTACTCAGATCCTGCATGCCTTGCTGCAGCAGCTGAAGATTGTGGTTGACACTGTCAAAGCCAGACTGAATCACCTGCATCTGGGTCTGCTGAATCTGCACTAGGTCCGCTTCAGTTATTCCGATTTGGTCTGCCTGGGATCTGCCTTTTGATTTGGCTTTTACCTTCCCTGAGGAAGCACCACCCGATGTCCCCAGATAAGGCAGCTGCTCCTGGCTAGGTGGGACTACTGCCATGTCCTCAGAGCTTTCCTCCGGCTCTACCACTTTCACCACTATCTCTTCTTTTAGGTTTATCTTCTCAAGACCGGGTTGATGAGATGGGCCGGGATCATCGTTAAATCCTAGAGATGAGGGGAGAGGAAAAGCAGAGCAAAGTCAGTGAGGAACTTCACAGTCAAGTCAGGCGTGCTTTTACCCTTCAGCACACCCACCACCCTTGAACCAAGACCCTACCGCAGCAACTTGCACTGTGCTGACGCTTTTAGAACACATATCACCTCTATACGAGGGAAGAAAACCCTAAAATTCCATTTACTGAATAGCCGTGAATTGTAATTCCCTTACTGTCCCCACCGCGGGGGCTAAGATGCAGGTTCCAAAAGACAAATCTTGTTCTGCGCTGTGTGTGTGCACGGTGACGCCGATCGCGGGGAATCCCTGTGTACTGCAGCTGCTGTTTCAGCGCGTTAACGCCCCCTCTCTCTGGGACACAAAACCATACGTAGTCACAGCACTTCGGGCAGCCTAGGATTGCACGCTGGCATTCTATTTCTGCAATTTCAAGAACGGGATCTACAAACGTGGGCAGAAGGGGCTTAGCGCCGCCGGGACGGGAGGTCCGCTCCCACGTGCCGTTGCGCCGTAGTGTCACGGGCCGCTGGTTGCACGCAGCACTGCGCGTCAAGGCGCGAAGGCGGCGCCCCACACTCACCCATCTCCCCCACGGCAGCGCCGGGCAGCTCCAGCGTGTCGATGCCGCCCACGATGGGCACGGCCTCGGCGTGCAGCAGGGAGCCGTAGGCGCGGGGGTGCAGGTGGTGGTGGTGGTGGTGGTGGTGGTGGTGGCGGCGGACGGGCGCGGCGCCGGGCGGCAGCTCCTCGGGGGCCAGCAAGAGGCCGAGGGCTGCAGCGGGGCCCGGCGGCCCGCCGCCCTGAGACAGGCGGCACAGTTTGCTGCGGTCGCGGCGCTTCAGGTCCCGCCAGCGCTTCTTCAGATCCTCCACGTCGCGCGGACAGGCGGCCACCGGGTTCACCTTGTGCCGGATCAGCTCCCACACCTTTCGCTTCTGGCCCGGGGAGGCGCGGCCCGGCCCCGCCGCGAACAGCAGCCGCTCGTGCTTCAGCACCTGCTCGATCAGCACCTCCGTCTCCGCCTCGTTGAAATTGGCCTTGCGCCGCTTGGGCGAGTCCTCGGCCATTCTCCGCCGCTGGGGGCCGGGGGGGCCCGCGGGGGGCGCCGCTGCCCCTTCCCCCGGCCCGGCCCGCGGGCGCCGCCGCCGCTAGGCCGGGCCCCGCGCCCCGCCGGGGAAGGGAACACCGCGCATGAGAGGAAAGGACGCGCGCGGCCGGCGCAGGCGCCCCGTGCCCCGCGTGTTGACATGGGGAGGGGGCCCGGCCCCGGGCCCGGCCCGCGCCCGCTCCGCCCCCGCCCGCCTCCCCCCCGCCGGGATTCCCCGCCGCCAGCCCGCCCCGCCCGGCCCCGCCGCGGGTTGTGCGCCTGCTCGGCGGCGGCTGCTGAGGCGCCCGGGAATGGCGGCGGTTTTGGAGCTGCTGCTGAGCGAGGAGGTGGCGGTCGGCGCCGTGGTGCGGTGGCTGCGGCGCGCGCCGGGACAGCGCCCGGCTGAGGTAACGCGCGGCGGCACCGCCCCGCACTTTGCGGCCCGGGGGGTATCGCGTCCCGTTGCGGGCCGAGCGGGAAACTTTGCGCACGGGGGAGGCCCGCCTGAGGCCCGGGGGCGGCCGCCGGGGGAGCGAGCTCCGCCGAGCGCGCGGCGGGAAGGCGGGACGGGGGCCGCGGGACCGCTACCTCTCGCCGGGCCCCGGGGCGAGGCGGAGGTGGAATGGCGGCGAACGTGGCCCGGAGCGCGGTGCCCCGTCGCCGCGTGCCGGCTGGGGAGGCGCGGTGACGCGGGGGGCTGTGCTTCCCGCCGCTTCGCCGGTGGGAGCGGCGCCGCTGCCGCGTCCCGCTACGCGTCGGGAGCTGCTCGCGGCCCCGTGCGCACGCTGTGGTATCTCGCGACCTGTTGCTGGTCTGAGCTTGGGGATCCGCTGCATCCGAGCACGCGGAGCTTTGTAACGCGCTGCGGGCCGAGCGTTGGTGTTGCCGTGGTTGTAGAAGCCTTTGTAACCACACGTTGACCAGGAGCGCTTATACTAAAGTTACATCGTGGAGAACAAGGTCTGTACGTGAAGCATTTTCAGCCCGAGCTCCTTAGAATGCCTTTAATTAAGATCAGAGCTTACTGCTGTCATCCCAAACTTCTCCCTCCTTAACCTGTGGGCTGCAGATGTGGGCCTGTGGGTGCTGTGCAATTTGAGGTGCTGACTGCTCAGAACTGGAGGCTGTGGGCTGGCTAACGGGGGGTTTGCTTTGCCGGGGGCTGTGGGTGGTGTGTGGGGTGAGAAGGCCAGTAGGAGGCTGGGAGCTGACAGTATGCCCTCATCCTACAGCAGAGCTATGATCCTCTGTTAACTCACACAGTGAGAGAGGAATAAAGGCATGCTGTGCTCGGAAAGATTTGAGGAGCTGACTGGCCTTGTGTGCAGACCGCAAGCAGTCTCAACTCTAAACATAGACGGACAACTGAGGAATGATAGAATACATCTTCCCTGGCTTTTGTGGGGCAATTCTGCACTGCTGGCACCTGATGGGTTTTGTGTGCTGGCCTTGGTCTGCCCAGGGCATCAGCATACTGAGTCCGCCCTGTACCAAGGCTGTGCCAGCCTCAGGCTTCATTAGGGGAGCTGCTGTGCTGTCATGCTTTCGAGGAAGAGTTTCAGCACTGGTGTCGAGGATGGCAGGAGTGAGATCATGGCCCTGCTCTCACTGCCTTCTTTTGTAAAAAGTACTTCCAGAACAGTGCTTGCTCTTCTTTCTTAAAGTGGAGATGGGTATCGAAATGAAACAAAACATGCATGCAATTATTTTCATGTTACTAAGGAAGAAGTTGCTGCCTGTGAGCTTCTACTGTTGTTGAGATGGCACAGAGTACCATAGAGAAGAAACAGGAATGTGCGTGTTGTTAGAAACAAAAGACACTTTTCCTAGCGTACAAGGCTTTGAGCCATGCATGGGATATGAAGTCTTTTTGTCTAGTGTTACCATGGGAAGATCACCACCTGTTTAGTTTTATAACATGTTGATTCTATGAGTGTTTTTTTTTTTATTAGTTTTTGTGTGTGTGTGTGTGTTTTTTAAAGGTTTGTTACTTAAAACGTCATGCATGTTGAAGTTGTGCAGTATCTGTTAGCTCTCTGGGGGTTCCCAAGCAAGAGGAAATACGTAATTGAAATCGTCTGATATTTGGCACCACAGGACTCCAAGTACTTAAACACTTGTTCTCACAGCACCCCTCTGTGGATGTAGGTGGCGTAAGTAGGGAACAGAGAAGTTGTAGGCTTTTGTTTTTCATGTTAGAATTAGCTGCTTGAATATCCATGCCCTACTTTGAAACATTGGATGCAGAGGTGCCGGTTGCTCCAGGCTCTTGCTGGCCAGAGCTCCAGTAAGTGTCACTGCTGTTTCCAGGGACAGCTCTGCTAGTTCCCAACTGGAGGCCAAAGTGAGTGACTCCATTGGGAATCCTGTGCCAAAATGACTGTGTGGAGGCTGACTTTCAGGCTTATGTTAAGGCCATTTGAACTGTATTGGCCTACTTTGGCATATCATGTTGTTTTTTATTGTGTATTGCAGTACTAAATGAGTCTAGACAAGTGAAAAGAAAGAATGAGAAAGCGACTTTATATTAATGCTTTGTCCTCTTTTGTAGGAGAATCACATCCATGACAAGCTGGTATCGTTCAGTTTGCTTCAGAAGGACTTTGTGCCTTTTCTGCTGAATTTTTTAAGGGAGCAGACCAGCCAGATACTGACTAATGGACCCTCCACTCCTGCTAAAACTCCCAATTCCAAGGCCCACAGGAGCCAAAGGACAGGACCAGAAAGGAGAGCAGGCCATGCGACTAGCAGCCGAGTGCAGCTCTTTTCCCAAAGGACTTCGGTGACCTCCTGCACCACAGACACCAGCTTTTCCCCCGCTGCTGTATCCAGTGGTTCCTCTTCCTGTTCTGGGTCGAACCTGTCAAGCCCTTGCAGCGACTTCCCCAGCGTGGTGTCCAGTAGCAGCCCGAGCTTTGGGTACAGCCCTGTGCTCACCCACAGCGAGAAGCGTTCGGCTCAGAAGGCCAACCTGGGGAGCTTCCTTGCTGCTGCACCAGAGGCCTTGCCAGCAAGGCGGGGCAGGAGGAAGGGCAGCAGCTCTATCAGTGCCTCTGGACGGCAGGTTGCTCGGGACCTGGGGCGTTCCTTGGCCGAAGAGGAGGATGGAAAGAATGAAAGTGCATCGTGGAGTGGAGGGAGAAGGAAGCGGAGCGAAGTGCCTCTTGCTGCTAGAACCCCTCCCAGCCAGCTGAATCTTAACAACCTAGAGGAGTTCCCACCCATGGGTACCGCCTCTGGCTGGACAAAGTAAGAGAGTGTCCGCCTCGCTGTCTCATTTGGATTGTCCTGCAGGTTGCTGTTCAGTTCTGTTGTGCACCTCTGAATGCTGTCACAAACAATACCCTGCTGCTGACTTCTTGTTCTCCTTGGCCAGAACAACCTTGTAACTGCTGCTGAAGAGGGGAATATTGCTGTCACAGGCAGTCAGCTTCTGGCTCTGTGTGCTCACCTCGGTGCCCCTTCAGCCTCTCACTTGTGTTGTGCCTGCAGCTTGCTGGTGCACAGGCCAGCTGCCGTAAAGCTGAACGCATCTTTGTCCTTCTGTGTTCTAACAAGAAGAGCTTAGATAATGCTGACGTGTTTCTTGTTTAACACAATAGCAATTGCTGATCAAGTGCAGCCCTGGAAGGCTCTTCAGCTTTACTGATGCAAGGAAAAAAGCTTTTGGGTTGATATTTTCTGAATTCTGGTAATGAACATCAGTGTGCAGCTTTATTTATGTCATGTGGTTATGGACAAATAGATGGCTAATTCTCATATTCACTTTGGTCTTCAGCAGGCCCTTCTCTCCCTGCTGAGACTACTTTTGCTTTGGGGCAGCTGTTTGTCTTGTGATTGCCTCACTACTCTCTTTGATTTTTTCTCTTCAAAACTTTTATTAGCAAGTATAATGCTTTCATGTCAGGCTGTTTACTCTGTAAGCCAGACACTGGCCTCTGAAGGGATCGCTTTCTAGTTGGACAATTAAATTTCCAGCACAAAATTGATAATCTCTGTGTTTGCCGGGGAGTGCCTCTTACAGAGCCTCTTCCTGAAGGTCCAGTCTAGGTAGCATAAGCGGGAAGAATGGGTTCCCCTGAACTTTAAGGATAACACATTACTGGGATATAGTGGTAGCTTGTTTATTTTCGGTTGTTAGAAACTGCTGGTGAATCGGTTTCATGCAAAAATAATTCACCTGATGTCCTTCTAAACCAGAGTTGTTTGGAGTAGCTGCTTGGCAGTCTTTGTCACTATTCTGTGCACTGTTAATAATTACATGTGTTGGCAGCAAGGGGCAGCAGGCTGTTTTTTGCCATCCGTAGCTCCTTGAGTACTGACAGTATCTACAGATAAAGTTTAGAAGTTCACAGTGCTGGCTTGATATCTGTTTTGTTTTAGCATTAGGTTCTTTTGGAAGAGTTTAATGTGTATCAGTCTTGAGATTTAATTTCTTCTGTAGTTTTGGTGATGTCAATGAAATCCCTTCTCACTCCTTCAGCAAAAGCAAGCCATCAAGGCGAATCAACCCAACTCCTGTGAGTGCTGAACGCCCTCTTTCAAAGCCAAAGATGTGCTTCACTTCAACGCCTGTCAGCCAGTCTCCAGCTGCTCGATTTTCAGCGGGGTCAAGCTCTGAGGCCTTTACCACTGTACAAGAGGGAAGCCCGACTTCTGTGATAAGTAGCAGCCTTCAAGAGGAAAGGGAGATGCTGAAGAAAGAACGGTACAGTTTGAACAGGGTGTTGAAGGGCTTGTATTGATTCTTAGTTCTCTTGACTGAAGATGGTATTGATAGGAGAGTGGAAATGACCAGAAAAGTATCTAAAACAGATGCTGATAACCTTAAACTTTAATTTGTCTAAAACCAAGCGTGACTGCTGTCAGACCAGTATGTTAATGCACTTAGCTCATGCTTGTCATTTTAAAGGTGTACTCACTCTGGAATGGCAACCTTCATTTTATCTTCAGGAATCTTTACTGCTTTCTTACCGTTGCCTTTTCATGGGTTTGCATGTGTGGTTGTCTCCTGTCCAGCTTTTCATAGATTGTAGATGTGAAATGTGTTGGTTTGAGTGCATGTAATCAGGTGTATCTGAAGACGTCATCTGTCACAGAAGGTATTGTCGAGTTTGAAAAAAAAAATGAGTTAACAGTGCAAATGTGGGGAAAATGTTAATGGAATTTAGGCAAACTAACACAGGCTTGTGGTCGGAGAAACGGGATACGGGTAGCAGGAAATTCAATTTTAAGAAGTTTTAAAGTTGCTACCACAAATATCTGACTAAAATTATGTGTGCTGGGAGATGAGGTGAATTCCAGCTTCTAATTTTGTCTGCTGCTTGGATACTAAGTGACTTTTCTCCATCTGTGAAATGATATCACTGTTAGTCTGTGATGATTGGTGCTCTGGGAAAAAAGCAAAGCATGGTAATATATAATTGCTGACACAACTGCTAGTGTTCTTTGTAGCTTTTGTTTTTGGGAAAGCTCCTTGGGACACGAGTGGAATTCTTTCCTTGGCAGACTTGCAGTTCACTTCAGTGGGACCAGAATAGGCTGGAACAGACTCACTAGGTTCTCACAAATTCCCTTTTGTACAGGGCCTGTACCAGAACTGGTCAGGATTCAGACCTACCTTTGTGCTCTTCAGTGGAGCACATATTCCAGTCTGAATTCCACCTGCGGTGTTCCAGTAATCTGTATAAACTAAAGTAGGTGAAATAGCAGTACGTGGGCTGGATTGGACCCATGAGGTGATCTCATCTAACCCATCGTGCTTTCAACAGAATGGTTAGTGCTTGGGGCTAGGAGCTGCTGCTGTGCTCTCAGTAGTGGTGGGAAGTGAGCAGTAAAGCTAAGACAGTCTCCAGCCAACTGGGTTTCTTTTTTGAGCAATGGCTCAAGGGGAGAAATTCATGCTGAGGTAGATGACAACACTGAGGTAGAAATGAAGCTGTGTGTAACTGTGTTTTTGGAGGCTTACTGTGGTAGGTTTAAGAAGTGCTTAGCATGAAGTATTCTTCTTCGGTTCTAATTCATCAAGTGCTTATGTTCATTGCAAGATGGATGTTAGTAAATAACCTTTCTGCTTCCATTTTGAGACTGATTTGTTTTTCATTGCTGCAGTTTGAGGTTAGGCCAGCAAAAAAGTTCTTGGCTGTGATGAAAAATGTTTGTGTCTTCCCCATAGCCTTTCAAGTTACTTTTAAAGATTTTACTCTTGAGACAATTTGGACATAAGTGGATGTAATGTTCACGGTGTGGATGTTTCGTTGAGATGTTAAATGGTCATTTTACATTGCTGTTAATGGCTTTTCTCTTGCTTCTCATGTGTCTTATGTATGCTCCTGCATTTTGGGTGACCTCAGGCTTTTTTTAAGCAATACCTTTGTATTTAACTGAGTAATTGTTATTGATTCAGAATCCAGCAATTTAAGTAAGCAGTTTGTCTCTTCTGTTGCTCAACTTATCGATACAGGATTTCATCAGTTGTTGCATTGCCTTTGCACGTACTCATATTGATTCTTCTCAGGGCATTATTTACTTGTAAATATCACTGGGAGTCTGGAGATGAACCTTATTTTCACAGACTTTGCAGTGTCTAGCTGTCAGAAATTACATGGAGAATATTATTTTTTTGAGGACAGGTTCAATATTTTTAACAAATACCAATTTAGATGAAAAGAGACAGCGTAAGCATCCAAAGTGACAGGCTGCATCATCAGAGTAGGAATTTGAATGTGTTTCTTTAGCACTGCCATGCTAAAAGCTGGATTAGACAGTATAAATGATGTGGTTAGTTACTGCAGGACTTCCTTCATGCTGTCCTGGAAGGGAAAGGTCTCTGTTCTGGTCACATGGTTGCTGTGTGTCATTTAAGCCACACAGTATGTTGCTGCTCTTGAATTTCAGATGCAAGTTGCTGCACCAGACATCTTCTCCTGCAGGGATATCTCCTGATCCTGGGACTCCTACTAAGCCCACTTACACTCGCAGTGCTAGCCTTCCTGCTGAAAGCCATCTGGTGACCTGTGCAGATCCTGCAAAGGTTTCCTGCAAGAAACAGTTGGAGTGTCTGGCACAGCTCTACTCATCGTGTATAGCAGGTGAAGACTGAGATGCGACACTCACCCTTCTGTGAGCCTTGAGCTCATATGTGCACTGTGAGGGGAAGGCAGATAGCAAGTAGAAATTCTGGCGTGGTTGCTGTGTATAAATAACTCCTAAAAGAATAAGCTATGCCAACTCAGTTATTAAAATAAATAGATTTTACATGAAAATTTTGGGAAGTAAAATGATGTGGTACTCTGACCTGTAGGAGGCTGCAGTTGCGTGTCCTATCTGATAAGGTAAATTTGAGCAACCAGACCCTTCCCTCACACATCTTTCCTTGTTGATATATGCTGTGGCTGTGTGTGGGGAGGAAGTTCCTTACAGACTTTGTCTTAGAGCAGTTGTCTGTCTTTTTACCTTCATTCATTAATACAGGTTAAAACACAATATTCATCTCTAGTATCACATGTCTTCTCTTCCAGAAAACCTGGTACCAAATATTTTCCTGGAGGTTTTTTTTGTTCTGCAACTGCTAACATCTAAAGGAACTTCTGTTTCAGAGGAAGAAGAGAGTGACCTTGAAGTCAGTGAAGGAAGTAAAGGTAAGCAGTAGAATTGAGTGGAAAGAATGTCCTTCCTGCAAATGATGATAAAGTGATGTAGGTAAGTTGCCTGGAGCCTGAACAGTTAGTATCCAATGCCATAAAAAACACAGTGGGACTCATCTGCAATACTGACAAAAATCATGCGTGTATGTGAGGTATTACTTCAACATGGGTCACAAATGTGGGCATGTAGGCGCTGTTAATATAGATGAATTTTGGCAAATCCATATTTATTCTTGATACAGTCAGTAGTTTGATATAGGTATGAAAAGCAGAGAGTGGCTTTAAGATGAAAACTTCAGAAAACTTTATTTATTTAACCTTTGTTTTCCTTCTCAGTGTTTCTTAGGGCTGAGCTTAGGAACACAACGTGATCGTCATCATCAGCTGATCAGCGCTTGCAGTTGGTCTGCTTGTTGTTTGGCTCTGCTTATTGCTAGCCAAAAATATTTTCTTTCCCATACAGCATCGAACAGTTTAGTTGCCGTTAGTATCAGAAAGATGGGGATTTATCAGGTGCCAGGGAATAGGAACTTTTGGAAATTCAGTACCAATCTGGAAGATGATTTGATTTTTTGGATATGGCAGTTCCTTCTTTCCTCCAGAGCATATTATTGATTGCTTAGCTTATGAATTGTGATAGGTATTGTTGTCACGTTTCTTTTATTTCCCATTAGATGCATCAGGGAGGCAGCACTTCCGAAGTGTGCACAATTGCGTGTACTTCGCTGTGCAGGTCTTGGATTATCAATATGAGTGAGTTGAGATGGTTTGTTTGTTTTTTTTTATTTCCTCTGCTTGTGTTTGAGATAAAGCAAGTGTGCTTGGATCTTAGAGCTTTACTAATTCCAGGTTTGGAGATTAACTTTCCCTCAAAACACCCTTAAATTTGGCTTAAATTTGGATGGCTGTGAATTTTCCTTGTGCTGGCCTCTGTGTGCAAGAGATGGGAAGTCATGAGATGAGTGCAATAAGAAAAAATGTCCCTGCAGATGTCAGTGAGATTTGATCCAGGGTGACTGGGACTTAGAACTCTTTATTTGGTGGCTTCTTAAGGATGATGTAAACATTTCTTTGGGTCTGATCACATCGTTTGTGTCTGTATGTCTGTGGGTTTTATGGATGTTGTCTTGGCAGAATTATTTCCCATTTAGAAAAGGGGACACTGAAGTTCTTGGCAGAAAATGAACGGATTGCAGCTTTTTCTCCCACCCTGCATGAGAGGCTCAAACAGGCGTATGAAAGCAGCACTGCCAAGGTAAATATTGGCGGACCTCAACTGAATGCTCGCTTACACCTCTGCAGTGATGAAGTTTTATTTATATTGGCCTTAATGCTAACTCTCGTTCCTTCTACAGTGGGTCTCTTTGTCATGTCGTCTTTGGGAAGTGTCTGAAAGTTGGTTTTTGTATGTTTTTTTTTTCCTCATTGAGTGAGTGAATTACATAATCTCATCACTGCTAGTTGTGAATCGCTGCTGGCTGTCCTGATGTTGTGGACCTTAGCTTGCGGTTAAACAGATCCAAGTTTTGCTTTTGAGATTTGTATCTAATCAACATTAATCCCAGAAAAATAGCCAGCTAGTTGCAATATCATAATGTAGTTGGGAAGAAGTGAATTTCTTTCATAGTTACAGGCTTCTTCGAAGCAAACAAAACTTGCAGTCTGGAAAAAATGAGTTTCCTGATCGGATCATCTGAGTCAGGGAATTGAAGCTTGATGCTAGGAGTCTATTTTCTATTTAGTTTCATGCATCCCATTGCATTTGCTAAAGAAAGTACAGTGACTAAAGCATGTCAAGAACTGATCAGTGTAGCTAAAGTTATAGATAAGGTTTTCTGTTATTTGAAGGCATATACTTTTAAAGTAGGAGACAGAATACAGAAATTGTACAGAGGCTTCTGTCCTCCTGCACTCTCAGAAGCCTTGTGTTGAAGACACGCTTTGGCTGTTTGCAGATCATTCTTTCTACACTGTATGAATACTAATTGCAGTCTGTTGATTGCAGTAAGAAAAAGAAGTTGCTTTCATATAGAGATAAGAAGCTTGCATTCATAATGAGTGATTCTGCCTGTGGAGTAATGTAGATTTTGCAGCCGTTGGGGTTTACCAGCAGTTGGCAACTGGGAAATGACTAGAGTCTGAACAACTCAATTAGTGATTCTTGTTTTCATCGTCACCTCTCTCCACTGCTTATTCTGGGTGTCAGACTGTTGGATAAATTACACTTGCGCTTGCCTAATTGTTGCTTTTATGTTTTCAACAGGTGTCTCTGCTGCTGCCATGCTCTGTGCAATCTGTTTCTTTCCAGCCAGAAACTGACAATCGTTCTAACTTTCCCAGTGACAGAGCATTTCACATATTTAAGAAACAAAGGTAAGATTCTTTTACTGTTACTGTATGGCTCACAAGATATTATCTGCCCATAGTTGTGAACAAAAGAAGTCAAGAATATCCCGTTTATGCTACATACTGTAGATTTTCACTCTAATTAAAAAAAGAAAAGTCTTTGTCCATCTTGACTGTAGGAACTAAATGTTTCATGTCTTTAGTGAAGAATAGCCTAATTCTTCAGGAGTTTTTGAGGCTTCTGGTAAATGCCAGTACATTGTGCTACCGTATATGTAGATTGCTTCTGAATATGTATCTGGTATGCTTTGTATTCTTCCTCCCACCTCCCTCCATGCTTGCAGCAACAGAGTGAGGGGAGAATGGCAAGTTGTCTTGGTCCTTTTTTTCTCCTCATAGGTATTATTTTGTGTGGCTTATTTTTTCCCTCTTCTCAGTCTTCAGTATGTCTGATGAATGGGTGCTTTGATCGTTCTGTCTGAGCTTGGGCAGAAGTATCAGAACATGTAGATGCTTGAATTACTTAAATCTAAGGTAGAGTCTCACTGAGAAGTCTGGAAGCAATTAAATGCTTAGTTGTTGCTACTTCAAATGTAGAAGAGTAGAAATTCCTTAAATGTATTGGTTCACAGGGATATCTTTTATGAACTGCTGCGTGAGTGGGAGGATAACCATGAAAAACCTGGTTGGGACTTTGAAAGAGTTCTGGGCAGCAAGATCAGGTAGGAATCTTCTGTAACCCCATCTAGAACTGAAATTTAGCTTTCGTGTAGCTAAATTCCTGGTGCAACATATCAGACTCAGCATCCTAATTTCTATGTTCTTCCTAATGGTCTGACTGTAAAGGGCTGTGCTTCTTGGCAGGTAGCATCTGTGCAAAGTTGCTTCTATATTCTATGTAAAATTTTCAACTATCCTCTTAAAGAAACAAGGTATAAGTGGTGGTGGCCTAAGACGATGAGTCTTGGTGTAACTCTTACCCTGTTCCCAGTCACGGAAAGAGTTACTCTCACAACCAGTATGTTGTGGTTTGGGTGCATTTTTCTGCATAGTTCATATTTCCAGTGCCCCACTTGTTTAAGCATGTATGTGCTTTATGTACAGAAACTTTTATCTCTTGTAAGTATTTCAGCAGGTTCTGGTGTCTTGGCACTGAAAACAAGACTAGTATGTCTCTTCATGTGGAAAGCAAATGGCTTTATTTATTTACTGTGTAATCAGTATCAAAATACAATGTATATATAAAGAAACCATTGTGTTTTTGAAAGCAGTTGCCTTGTGGGTTTCTGTGTTAATCTTAACCACCAGCCTACTGAAGTTACATGGACCAAAGCAAGGCTGAGGTTTAAATGAGGAATGTTCATCCCCTTTGGGCATCAGAACTACTGCTGTTTTCTTACTTGCATCTATGTGAACTCTCAGCTCTCTGCACAGGAGGAAATGGAAGATGAATGTATACTTCTTCTTCCTAAATAAAGATACTATTGCAGGAAAAGAAGAGAGTCTTTTTGTCTCTAAAGCTGTGTTTGCTCTGTAGACACTAAGGAAGAATCCAGGGAGAATTTTTGTTTCCGTGATCAGCAAATGGGGCTTGCAACCTGGTTGCAAAGAGGCTCCTTTTTTTCCATGGCCTTTGAAAACTGAAGACCACTTTCTTAAAAGCTGGTAGTTTGTGATTTTGGTGTAATTTGAAGTTAAAATACTATTTTTGTACCACAAAGATCTAGTCAGCATTTTGTGAGGTTTTCCTTCACAGGGCCATGATGGCTCACCTGTCTGCAACCTGCAACCACAGCCATTTTGCCAGGCTCTTTCAGAAGCAGCTCACCCAGGTATGTTCCTCAGTTTTTCTTTTTTTTTTTTTTTCCTCATGAAGATATGTGTCAAATGTGATTTGGTCCTTCCTCAGCCTGAGAAATGAGCTGTTGTGCAAATTTGAGACTTTCCTTTTGAAACTTTTTCTTTTTTGGGGCAGCCCACTCTTCAGGAAGAGAATTTCCTGCATTTTCTGGAAATACAGATCAGTGATGAGTTACTGATCCTTATCCAGTTGTAAGGCACAGTGAGCATGTCATGAGTTGTGAGAACTTATTCTTCGTGGTTATTTACCCTTGACACTCTAGTTTTAGAACATAGTTTTTAGAAATGATAACAATACGTTTTGATGTGTATGAAATGAAGAGGTTCCCAGTTCCATTCCTTAGAAACATTATTATGCTAACTTTAGAGAGTCTCACGTTCTTCTGTGTAACAGCCAAACAGGCTCTATTTGCTGTTGTATTTGCAGGAATTTTTGTCCAGTAGCTGAAGGAATGAAAAAAGAAAGGATGCTCCTGATTGGAGTATAAATTCTTGCTATATTCCCTCTATAAGTGGTGGGCTTATTGATAGGTAATAATATCCTTTTGGGTGACCAGAATAGGCACAAAAAAACCCCCACTCATATTACATGAAAGATGTGAGCTATTGAATTCCTCGCGTCCAATCTGGATTTGCGTCAGTGTTCTGTCAGGTAAAGACTGTGCAAGTGATGGAGGTTTCTCCACGTGCAGATGTTGGCTGCTAGATGTGTCTGAGTTAGTTGTGTGTTTTCCATCTCTCAGAATCTCTAGGCTATTTATGGCCAAGGTGGGTAGTGTGTCTTACATGAGGTAAAGAGATTTTTCTGTGTGTGCTGGCTGAAAAGACCATGCTTGAATTCCTTCTAAGACAAAATCTCATGAAGAAGGAAGAGTGCATAGGGGAAGAGACAAAATGAAACGATGTTTGATTATGAGTTTTCTACTTACTTTTTTTTTTTTTTCCTCTCACTTAAAGATGTGTAAAGATCCTATTGGTGGTGGTGTGAGCTGGGGAGACACTCCAGACCAGGATGTCCTTAATATGCTGGGTCCTGATAATCTGAGCCGTCTGAAGAGGTTGCAGGAAAGATTTGTTGTTCCTCAGAGCATCAGGGGACCTTGCCCACCTCCTTCATTCCCAGGGTGCCAGCAGTTCTTCAGGGACTTCATCCTCAGCGCAGGAAGGTCAGCTGGTTACTATTTCCACAGCGAAGCATGGGGTGTGTGGGGAAAACTGTGTTGCTGTTGCAGCAGGGGTGTTCAGAGGCCTTGGGGCACAGTGTAACCTAGGTAGAGCATATCAGCAATATTCTAAGGCTGCGTATCACCTCACTTAATGTCCTTGGCCAGTGAGCACATTAACAGACAGGTTTTTTTTGGGGCATGGAGTGCATTACTGCACTACATTAGGCTGGATGGTGTAATCACTGAACCAGAACATCTTGTCACAAGCTACCTGCATTTCCCAGTGCCGACAAGTGCAGGCATGTACAGCAAGGGCACCAGCCTGTCCAAACCTTTCTTGCAGTAGTGTAAGGAGCAAAGGAGATAGAGGATGGAAGCCAGTTTCTTGGTTTTCTTGAATGAGTTTTTCCCAGTCCAGAGCATAGATGAGTTGCCATATCTGACAGATTTGAATGTAAGTTCATTTTCTTCTTCCTGCTTAGGTAGGTCCGTATTATCATCCTTTTGCTGGTGCTTACTAAACAGTGTCTGCTTCATAGAGCTTAAGGGAGTCAGCCAGCACTAGTTTTATCACTTGGTTCGTTTTCTGTCAATTGCTTTGTTTGTCATTTAATGCTTGATATAATTGAGAGATCAGTTTTAAATTTTGTGGTGTGTTAGTTGAGGTTGTACTGCTATTTGCAGCCCAATCTGACTCATCATCATCTTTTGCTGAAGTTACCAGTTCAATCAGCACCTGGTCGATAGCCTGTGCCTGAAGATACTTGAGCTAGATGGCCTTACTCTGGTGGAGCATGAGCACAGTGACGGGGAAACAGATATGGATGAACAGGTAAGGCTGTATTTTGCACATACATCTGGCTGGAGTTTCCCTGAACTGAACCTGTACTGAAAGAAATGTTTTGGTTGCAAGCTGTTTTAAGTTTCTACTAGTGAATTTATGGGACAAGAATTTCTTTCTTCTGTTTTGTCATAACTCTGTAATTTGTACAGTGTCCAATTCCTGCCTATTTACTCATGTTTTAGAATGTCTTATAGAACTGTCTTAAGAGATGAGATGTGCTAGTTTGAAAAGTGATCTCCTGTGGAGGAGCCTCTTTTTGTATTGTTAGTACCTTGTGTTAGATCTGTTTCATCATTGAAACAACTGAGTTTAGTTGTTGCATTCAGTTCCCATAGCTCCCTTATTATTGCTATTCCATGCAGAAAAACGCAGTGAATTTGTGGTCAAGGCTATTCAGGTGTCCCTTTACTCACCTATACCTATCACAAGTACCATAGCTTTTAAACTGTTAGCAAAGTAGCAGCCAAAGATAGATGAAAACTTGCAGAGGAGTTGTGGTGCAAAAGAGGCAGCAAAGGGTCAGTTCTCGTTGTCTCCAAAGTTGTTAACATGAATATATGACTGAGCAGCTTCTTGTTCTAGAAGGCTCTCAGTATCTTCTCATGGTAAGTGACGCAGTAGAGGCAGAACCGATTTAAAATATGTGTGGCAAATATGCATTCTGGAAACATTTATAGAAAGCATTGATGAAGCTATGTGGCCCTTGGAATGGAATAGAGGTTTAGTGGGGGTAGTTGCTTTGCCAGCTCAGGGTGACGTTCCCCAGTTTGCTTTTATTCATTGCAGGATGAAAAGAAGCGTTTCACTGTGGTACTGTTAAGCTTGAGACTCCTTGCCAAGTTCCTGGGCTTTCTTGTATTCTTGCCATATCGCACTGTGGAACAACCAACTAGAGACCTGCAAGACACTGCAGTAGCATTGAGGAACCAAGTAAGAAACAAGAGCTTCAATCTAATGTGGCCTATTGCTTGATAGGCAGGCTTCTTAATCTAGTAATGATATTACGAATAGTTACGCCTGTTCAAAGCAAGGGAGTGATTCCTGGGAAGGTGTTACGCTATTCTGTGCCCCATCACACATTCTGAAGCTGGAAGCAGAAGAAAAAATTATGTAACAGAAAAAGGGAGCAATGCATTGATGCTGAGGTATGAGGTGCTGTTATTTTTGCTAATCAGGGGCTGCTAGACTGATGAGTGTACCTTTATAGAGTCTGCCTTTATAGTGTAGAATCCAGCTACCAGGAATGATTTGGTAGTTTTTCACTCGCTTCCTAGCAGTGTGATGTAAAGAACGCAAGAAGGTTTAACCCCTGTTAAGCCTTCACTCCACCTGTACCCTGTCGTGCTTTTAGTGTTACAGCCTTGTTTTTGAAAGTCCCAGCGGGACCTGTGGTTGCTGTCCCTCATAGCCTAGTTTTTGCTTCTCCTGACAGATAAACGTTGTCATTAGCCAAAAAAGTCTCCTTTTATTTGTACAGAAGAAATCTTAGAAAGAATAGTAATGATATAGAAAAACATTTTTCGTTAATTATTAAAAGATAACTTCAAGCTGTTGCTTTAACTTTTTTTGTTCATTAAGACTTTGCCTGTGCTGGACATATTGAAGCTTCTGAGACGATCCATTCGGAATCAGCGTTCTGTCCTCACTATTCCTTGGATTGTGGAGTTTCTTTCTCTTGTGGATCATATTGCTCCTTTCCTTGATTACTATAGGAAGGTATTTTGTCTTTTGCTGCAGGTATACAGGTAAGAGCCTGGGAAAATATATCAGTTCAAAAAGCTCTTTTGTGCATGGTTTTGTTTGAGAATACATGCTGGTGCTAGTTTGAATTTCTTGTAAAGGTATTTTTTTGTGTGCAAATCATGAGCATTCGTATCTTAGATAGCACTATAGAGGGAGGGTATTTTAAACAAAGAGAGAGAGATGCAATAAGTTCATGTTCATTGAGTAAACAAGATTCTTTTCTTCTCACTCACCCATTCCACATCTGCAGCTGCAAGTTTTAAACCTTGAATTTAAACCTCAGACCTGCAGGGTGAGCAGAGCCTAATTAATGCTTGAGTTTTCTTTGTGATATACATGAGGAAAATTTCAAGCACGTTCTAGAGAGTTGCTTAACACTATTCAGCACATTATTCAAACGTGTATGCGCAAAAGAGTAGAATTTGCCCTCCATTTTGTAGGCAAACAAGTAGGGAATGTGTACATGATTACAAATAATATGATTAGAAACTGAGTAGTTTGGAATGTTTTTCCTGAAAGTGAATTGCAGTAATGAAATCTAACACTGCCTTTTGTTGCTTTTTATGCATGGCAGGCTGATGGTCCTTTCTGAAGACAAAGAGATGAGTTTCCTGAACAAACTGCTGATCCTTGCAGTTCTGGGTTGGCTTTTTCAGGTAGTCTATTGTGTGCACACAGATTTTCCCCAAAGAAGAGGCAGACCACAGGACCCAATAAATACTCAATACTGAAATGAATTAAAACACTTGAAATTACTAGGTTCTTCTTGTGCTACTTTGGGGTTCAAACAATCCTCTGTGTTCTAATAGAGAGCTGTTGTCCTGTAGTCAAACTGTGTGAAGTAACTTTTTTTCCCAGTATGAATTCTAATTGCTGCTGAAGCACACTTGGTCCTTAAATCCACATCCTTGTAAGAATATTGGCAAATTCATGTTAGAACTTGGGGCACAAAAGTGGAGTGCTAACTGGTGTCCTCGAATGAATGGGGATTTTTTTGTTGGATCAAAAGATGGCATGTGATAAACTTTTAAAATTCTTTTGTGTCTTCAGGTGGAAGTAAGCAGGAATTTGCAGAAAAGGTTGAAGATACCATAGGGGAGGTTAAGGAAGGTGGCATGCATATTAGTGATTAAATTAAATCTTCAATTTTACAGCAAAGTCTCCTTATGGCGGAGAGGATCCTTGTTATGTTTGTTTGTTGGTTTTTTGTTGGTTTTTTTTTAATGGTTAAAAAACTACTGTGTTCTTTCAGTTCACAGTTTCACAGTTTCTTTTCAGAAATGGTGTAAGTTGACTGCTATTTGGGCTGTTCCGACTGGGGTTTCTGTTTCAGGTTCCATCGGTCCCTGAAGAATTGTTTTTTGCCACAGATGTCAGGCAGGAGGGATTGGTGGTGGATATTGTGACATCTGCTCAGGCTTTGGTGAGTTAGTGCAGTAGCAGGCCCTCTGAATCCTTGGATGAGGGTGGACCTACTGTGGCCTCAGGAATTTCAGATTTTGTCAGGAACTTGGCATCAGTGCAGCTGCATTGAGTGAGACTATCTAGGCCAGTGTCATTCTCTGGTTTGTCCAAGTCGCTAGTTTGCATTGCATTCTGAATTGCCAACTGTATGTGTTCAGAACTCGGTTTTGTCAGGCAAAGGGCATCTCAGCTGTGGCTCATAGAATGGATGCCAAGTTGTGTGGGAGGATCTTATAGTCTTCTCTGATTATCTCAATACAAGGTGAGCTGATTAAATTGCAGTTCTTCCTTCAAGTAACTAATAGTAATTGTGAACTCAACAAAAATAGTACAATAGGTCTGTCAAAGCAAGATTACTATTTTTGGTGTCACATGTTGACCAGCTGCATGATAAAGAGTGAGTAAACTAAAAATAATTTGAGCAAGCAGAGAAGTATGTGTTTAGGTAACTCCCAGACATGCAGGAGAATAGATGGTATTCTGTGAAAAATCAGCAGTATGTTTTTGAAGACATATGTAAGTCTTGTCCAAACTAGAAACCTCTGTTTTGCATCATCTCTTTAGTGGCAGAGATGAGATGCAGAGGTAAGTGAATATTTTGCAAATGAGTACATGACATGGCTGCCTATGCCCATGGGATCAGAAAAAGCTTTTCCTCCAGTGCCTCTGCCTGTCCTGTGTCATACTGAGGTGGTGTTACTCCATAGTGTGGTGTTCTAGCAAGTCTGGCTGAAGACACCTGTGGAGGCTTACTGTGCAGCAGGTGTTCCTCGTTTATTCTGCTCTATGGTTAGGCTCCTGTTTTACAAATAGCAGCTGTGGCAACAGTCCTGATTTTCTAACTATCAAAATTTAGTTGGGCTTTGACAGTGATCAGAAGAAAAGATTGAGATACACTTGGACTGCAAAGTACGTAATTTTACTGTGAATTTGGAATCTAGCCGTTTCTGTTGTTTTCACAGAATAGCAGTTTTGAAACCTGCATGTGACCACGTGTATAAGATTTCTTTCTTGCTGTGTTCCTTCAGCTTTTCTTTTGTTCTCTCGCTAGGACTCTGTCCCCTTGGTGGATCAGCAGTTACTTTATACCTGCTGCCCCTACCTTGGTGAGTATTTTATTTTTTTTTGTCCTTTAAAGCATTCCTTAGTCCTGTGAGTCCTTGGATTGTCTTTCTTTACCCCTCCTCACAGCTTTGGGTCTCAGCTGTGTGTAAGTGAACCTTGATTAAAAATCTGGAAACACCTGCAACTGAGAATAGTTATTTGATAACTCTAGGGGAGGGAGGCTGCACAGTCAGGGCAGTTGTACAGAGCTTGAATGCAGAGGAAAAGGAGAGCTCGTCCTTTACAAACTGAAAAGAAACACGATAGTGAGTAAGTATACAACTTTTGTATCCTAGGTATAGGTGTTTGTACTGTGAGAAGTATCTTGAACTTTGGGTGTTTCTGTTATTAGGCAGAGGGGAAGAATCCTGTTGAGCTCTGCTGCTTTATCAGGTTGTTGTCTCAGACATCTTTTTCTTGGAATAATTGATGGCGTCTTTATGTGTAGAGAACAGAATGCTAGATGGTGGGATGGTTCTCTGCTTCTTGGGACTTAGCTGCTAGGAAAACTGTGTGATAACCCTGGTATCCTGCATCATAAAAGCTAGAGGTTGAAGAGCTCTTTAAGCTTTTCCCCTGTGGTTTCCTTCTGACTCTGTTGTATTTCTTTCGTAATCTTTCTTGTCTTGTTGTCCTTGTAGATTTTGTTATGATTTCTGTTTACTGTGCTAAAAAGGGTTTCATAGAAATGACTTCTTCTGATCTTTCTGAACAAGTCTGTACATGCCAGAATTTTCTGGGATCCTGTTTTAGCTTTGGAGCCTGCTTTACTCTGCCCTGCTAGTTAGACAGGTGGAATGCTTCTGTTTCTGAAACTTCTCTTCTGAAACTTCAGCTTTCACAAAATCTGAAAGAATTTGCTCTGGAAACAGGACTGACAGTGTGAATTTCTCCCTGAGTTTTTGGTTTGTTCCCTTGCTTATGGGATAATGACTGCTTTTGCATGTCTCTCTGTACAGGAGAGCTGCGGAAACTACTTGCCTCTTTTGTGGCTGGTAGTGGAGTAAAAAATGGTGGCTTTATAAGGAAAATCACTCCAACAGCTGCAGAGTCCTTGGCACCAAAGACTTCCATTACACAACGGAAACTGCAGGTAATCTGGAAGTCACAAGTGAAAGCAGAGTAGGAGGAATTCCCTGCATGGTAGTAGGATACGCAGTAGTATCCCAATGTTAGGGAAAGAAAAGTATGGACCTAGACAGCAAGGGATGTTGTGTTTGACTGTCAGTCTTTAGTTTTCGTTATTCTGGTTAAATCACGTGGCTGGGAAACCACATGGATGTTGAAATCTAGAGAAGTTTAATAAGCATTCTTAGAATAACTCTCTCTTCTTTAGCATAAAATGTTGGCACATCTCTTGCCAACTGCTTTTAGTTAGGTTGTAGCCATGCTTTTTGTAGAGTGTGCAGAATTAATTACCAGGCATTTGGGTAGAGGATTCTTTGTTTCCAAAAACAAGCCCTATGTGGTGACTTAACATTAGCAGCTCAGAGCTTTCCCATTCTTCTCTTTACTGATCATTTGCTTTTGTAGCTTCATAAACACTGATCATGAACTTTGAGTTAAGTGGTTAGGAGGAAATGAGGAATGGGTAGTTTGCAGAGGCACCAAATATTGCTGGAGCAGAATACTCAAGTGTAGGCAAATTATGTGCCTTGTAGCACAGTTACGTATGGCAGTTCTGTCTGCTCCTGTGATGAGGAGAGGAGGATTTGGGTGGAGTGCTCTAATCAATTGTAGTGCTTTTCTTTTGAACAGGTAGAGCTGGAACAGGCCTTCTTCCACAACCAGCCTCCCTCTCTGCGGAGAACAGTTGAGTTTGTGGCAGAGAGAGTGGGATCAAACTGTGTTAAGCACATCAAGTAAGTGCTGGTGATCTGTTCTGCGATATAAGAAATAAACATAGTAGTAACGAGGCAAAGAGATGATCTTGAAAGTTGTGCGTGCAGAGGAGGAGGAATGGGGGAAAGAAAGCTTCCCTCAGAGCATGCTGTACAGCTGAACACCAAGGCTGTATTGGGTTATGACGTTATGTCCAGTGACATCAGATTTCCTTTGTGGGGGGGATTTGTGATGGGATATAAAGAGAAGGACTGCATGACTGTGGAGCACTTGGAATGTGAACACAAAGGAGTATTTTGAGATTTAATATCTGTTTCATAGCATTCTTGCTAATTATAGAAAAATGTAGGTTGAAAGGAACTGGAAGTTGGGCATCATCTTGTTCAAATTCACACTCAAAGCAAGGCCGCTTTTATAGTTAGGTCAGGTTGCTTGGCATCTTGTCCAATTGAGGTGTGAAAGCCTCCAGGGCAGAGATTCAGCATTCTTAGCATTTTGTTTCAATGCATAATTTTACCAGTATTTGTGAAAAATCTTTCCTTATATTCTATCAGAATTTCCTTTGTTGCAGCTTGTGTATCTTGTCTTTAATACTTTTGCTGTACATTTCCTGTAAGTCTTATTCTGTGTTCTCTATGACCCTTTCATCCCACTTCACCTGCTCTAAGCTAAATGAACCAGGCTCCCCCCAGTCTCTCCTTGTAGGTCATGTGCTCTACCATCCTAGCTGTGTTAGTGGTCTCAAGTGCAGCATTACAGTGGTGAGGAGAACTGTAGCTTCCTCTTGACTTGCTTGACTGCGCTCTTGGTAACCTGAGGCTAGTGAGAAGCCACTCTTCTTTGGTACAGCCTGTCTGCTGGGAATGCTAGATCCTTTTCTGGAGAGTTGTCGTGGCTGGGAGATCTTGGCCCTTATACCCAGTACAGAATCACTATCCCACTATCAAACCATTTCTTCACCTTGTTGGGGTCCTTCTGAGAGATAGCCGTGGGTCCTCATATGCTCTTCATCAACTTGCTGAAGATTTACTCTGTCCAGTTGTCCAACTTAAAGACATTAAGCAGTATCAGTCTTTGAGGAGCAGTGGTTGTACTGTGCTGCTGGTGACATCTCTGCGTTTCTGACCACAACTCAGTGAGATTGTAGAAGTATTGGTGCCAGAAAAGTTACCGTATAACCATTTATTTCTGTTAAAACTCAAACTTTTGACTCTGGAGTGTTAATACTATTCTGATATCTCTACTTGCTACTTTTTTCCTTACCTTTTTGGTATTAAAAACAACAACAACAACAACAAAGAAATTGTGTGATTAATACTGTTTTATTAGAGTAGCTAGTTGCATTTCTGCCTGAGAGAGAGAGGTATCCTGGAATGAGGGAACCAGCTGATTACAGTTAGCGTGCATTGTTCCTTTTATTGATTTCAGTATGTCTGAATTGTTTTATGTTGTCTTTTCACAGGGCGACATTGGTAGCAGAGCTGGTTCAAAGGGCTGAAGTCATGTTGCAGGATAAAGTGAAGGAGGAGGATGCTAATCATGATAAGCTGCTTGAAGAGGTGTGCGCTCATCTGTATGATGAAGGAGCCCAGGCACTTATCAAAGGCAGAGAGTAAGGAGGAGAAGTTATTTAAATCCGTGCCTTTCCTTCTCTTCTTACTGTGGAATCTGTAAGTCTAATCTGGCTCGGCCTGTCTTGCTCAGGTTCTGGTAATTACAGACCCTGACCTCTGCTCTTCTTAGGGCGACTGTCTGCTGTGCTTCCAGCCAGATAACGCCATATCTGTAGGAAGGAATAAAGGTTCTGTTTGTCCCTCTGCATCCAACTCCAAACTGGCATTTACTGCAGTTGTTGTATTGCCCTTCTTTGGAAAACTGAGTATTGCAGCTTGAGGGCTTGTAATTCTTTCCTATCTGGTCTTGTTGCCTTGGCTTATTTCTCTGTAGTCTTCCAACTAATTTTGACTGTAGGAGGGCATGTGAAAATTCCTGCAGTAATGAATATCTGCCTGTTGCCCAAGAACTTTCTGTAATACAGAGACATGTTATTTTCTTGCAGATTTTGCAAAAAGAAAGGTCCTGAGGCGGTAAGGGTCTTATTGCCTGAAGAAACATCTGCAGCAGTACGTATTTTCACAAAGACTTCTTATAGGCCTTGTCTCTCAGTCTGTGTTATCTTTTTTTCTCTTGCTGCCTCACTTACCCCTTAATAGCTTAGAACAACGGGATTTATTGATGTTATTATGATGATATTATCTCCTTAATATTGATATTAAGGAGAGTCACCTCTGTCAGGCTGTGCCTGGATATCACACTAAAGTGATGCTCTAGCCAATAGCTAACTGCTGTGACTAGAGTGGTAGGTAAATCACATATATCTTGCAAGGATGGCGCTTCTGATTTTAAAATCAACTTCGCAGATAATTGATAATTTTTGTATGGAGTCAGTGGGGTTTGTTCTGTTGTTCAGAGTTAATGGTTTGTCTAGAAATCGTGATGTTCTATTTAAATATTGCATGTCCATATTAAACTGTATCTCTCTGGAGGTTTTTTTTTCTGATTTTTTTCACTGACTGTTAGCGTTGTGGTAGTAAGCCTCCTATCACCTCCTCCCTGCGAAGGTTTTGAGCAGTGCAGAAGACATTGCAGTGGAGCTGGCTACTGAGAAGGCCTGTGGCTGGCTTTCTGCTAACATTGCAGGTGAGCTTTCTCACTCTGAACTTCTAGCCTGTATATTAAACTCTTTTTCTGAGATCAAGGGATTGAAGTTTAATCTGGTGCTATGTGAAGTACTTAGGTGTAAGAGCGGAGGCAGGCAGGAAGTGTGTTCCCTTTTCCTTTACTGGGAAGAATGCAGTTGCTCTGTCCCTCCTTCTTTAGTAATAAAGGGAGTGATTTCCACGAATCTTTTCAGTCTTGGCCCTTGTGAGTGATTTTTAGTCATGGAGGTTGTTAGGATGGTAAGAATGAATGTTTCTGAAAATACTCTGGCAGAGTTTGTCATAGCATTTCAAATGTAGGATACAGACAACTGTCAAGCCACCTTATGGTCCATATGTGTAGAGAACTTCTGAAAACTTCTGTACAACAAACACATCTTCAACTGTGTATGTTTTCAGCAGGCTGAAGGCAACTGTAATCCTTTTAATCTGTAATAGTGCTCTGGCAGCTCTTCAGAGTCTCTCAAAATCTACTGTTTCAGGAGATGCTGCCAAGAATTTGGGGAAGACTATCCAGCACCATTTGCAGCAGCAGGAGATTAGTGTTTTGGATGCTGGTCAAAATTTATTTTGGTACAAAACGTAAATCTTCTGTGGGCACAGTGGTTGAACTGTCATGCTGATTCAGCTTTCTTCTTTGGTAATGAATGAGCCTCCTGGCTCAGCTACCTTGTTCATAACAGCTACTGAAGCACTTTTGATGGAAAATGAAATGGGTTCCCAGTGGTATCTGGTAGTAATGGGCAGCTCCTTACTTGTGCCTCTGGCCATTAATATAGTGGGAGCTCAGAGTCAGGCGGGCATGAAAGTGTGAAGTCCTTTCCTCACTCACAGCAGCTCTCAGAATGAGAGGCAGATATGGGTAGCATTTGGAAACAGGTTGTCTGCCTCCCTGGAAAGAGAAGTGGAAGTAGATGGGTTATTTTTATTATTATTTTTTTTTTTCCTCCTTTGTAGCACTGATTAAAAGAGAAGTGAAGGCAACATTCAACAGAATGCTGAAAGTCCCAGGACTTCCCTTGCCCAATGAGGATCCTGTGGAGTTGAGAAGGGGCTGCTCCCCGGGCTGTCTGCACCGTGCGCCATTTCCCTCTCAAATAATCAATGAGATTAAGGTACATGCTTCCTGTCTTTCCCTTACTCCCTTTCTACTTTTCACCTGTTTGAAAAGCACTCCTCTACATGGGGCCAATGATCTCTTCATGGAAAGTGCAGAATAGTAGCAGCTCAATCACTGTTGTCTTTTTCATCAAGGATGTGCTCTGCATTGCTGTGGGCCCACGGGATGAAGGGGAAGTGATTGATGTTGGCTGGCTGGAGTGCTTGCTGGGTCGACTGAGTCAGACGCTTCGGTGCAGAAAGGTAAAAGTTAAAAATCAGCAAAAGTGATAACAGTGAAAACATTGGACTACTTTGAGCCACCTTTGTGCCTGTTTGCCTTGTCTCACAGTTCAGTTCAGGCAGAGAACATCAAACTCAATTCAAGTTTGCAAAGTTGAAACAGCTGCATTGCATTTGTTAGTCTCCAGATGTGTTCGTTAGTTACAACTTGCCTTTGTGGACTTCTTTGTCCTTCGGGATCTTGTCTTTCAGTCTTTGTTGGTCTCCTGATTGCAGCTCTGTGCTTCCTGCTGTAAACCGCCTCCTATTCTCTGATGCTTTTATCCCCTGATATTTTTATCCCTTGTGAAGTCCTGTTTTGTCCAGTTTGCAGTGTGGGGACAAAGATGCAACTCTTTCTCTGTTTTTCAGTTCATGTGTCCCACATCAGAACAGCAGCTGGCAAAGTGCACGGTTGAGTTGGCTTCTTTGCTGGGTAAGTCAGTCATGAAGAGCTGTTTAAGTCTTCTTTTGAATTCTTGGCTTCAGAGATTTTGTTATTTAGAGCTGCTGATCTTTGGTTCTCTTGGTGCCATTGAGTCTGTTGGCTTTTTTTTTTTTTTTTTTTTTTTTTCAAATCTGGATGGTTTTTATTTCCTTACACCTTCTGTAGAGGTTACTAACTGTCCTTCATATCTGGTGCTCTTATTCACATCTTCATTGGTTTTCCTTTATTGAAATCTTTATTTAAATGTGCTGTGTTTTTCTTCTCCTAAAAATGTTGTTGTGGTTTTTTTCCCACCTAGAAGTGAAAATCTTATTTCCTTCAATTATATTTTCATGGCTTTTTTTAAATTACTTTTCCCCCAGTTGCTCTAATCAGTTAAGCTATCACTTTTCTTAGTCTGATCTTGCTGTCTGTATGCAGATGTTTTCTTCTTGAGCACACCATTTTTAGAAACTTTTTTAGGAGTTTTTACACAGTTCACTTCTTGGCCCATGTCTGAATATATCGAAATGTCATTTGAGGGGATAACAATGCAAATCTGACCATTTCCATTAGACTGTACCTAGGAGGACTTGATACTGTTCCCTCTGTGTATGTTTAGCTGCAGTTAAATACTGTAGGACTTTACTTCCACTTGTGTAAACTCTGCCTATAGTCAAAGCTATGTACAACTGTTCAATCTTTCCTAGATTTAAATGGTGTTTTCCTTTGTTACTCTTTTCTTTGGAATAGCACCTAGTTCCTATTTTATTAAATGTTAGGCTGACTGAACAGAAACTGAAATAATCACCTTTCAAAGTTTGGGACTATATGCCAACTAACTTCTTTATCTCAGAGAAATATAAATATGTTCCCATATAGTGTCTCTTAGTATATAGTTTCAGAGCACACTTTTGCATGTTTCAGACTCTACTCCCCTTATGTTCAGTGGTTTACGCTCAAGAGGTGTTTCTACTTTAGTGATTGCTTAGTTATCAGCTACGCAAAATCTGCTGTTGGACTGAGCTGATGGCTGTAGAGAAAACACACAGGTGCAGAAGTTCATCTTCCTTCTGTTTCTTGCAGTTTCAGGTCGTGTTCCTCTTAGTCTTGGGATCAAGCCCCCAGAGGAGAGCTCTGAGAGGCTCCGAGTGAAGAATAATCCCACATATGACCTTCTGAAACTGCTGCTTTCTGTCTGGAAGGAGGACTTTGGGACACCTGTTCCTGTGCAGCTGATGTTCAGCAGGAAGAACATTGGCTATCTTGCAGAAGTGAAGCAGCAAGAGGTAGGTTTATTTGTCTCTGAGGAGTTGCTGATTACTTGCTCTAGTCTGACACATACGCATGGAAGTTATCTCACTTGCAGAGTGAACTGATTGCTTGTGGGAGCAAGGCTGATAGCATCAGGCTTCATTCACAGGGATAGAGAAAAAGAGGGCTGCACTGTGGTCAGTCTCCAGTATTTGCCTTGGGGGCTGTTGGGAAGGCACAGCTTAATTTGGGAGCAAGTGATGAAATGGCCACTCGGATCTAAGTGATTATCAGGACTGAACACAGTGACTGTGCAATTGGTCACCCCTGTGTCTTTTAGCTTTCATTTTTTGTATACATGTGATGTTGCCTTACAAGATCCTCAACTAGCAAAAGCTGAAAATTGCCTTGCCTAGTTGCAGGCTGAAACCAGCTTAATTGGGAAGGATATGAATGTTTTTCAAGCTGTTTGGAACGCACAGGAATTAAATACTCAGTATGTTTTGGAACTGAGAACTAGAGATGTTTAGTTTTGAAAATGTTATGGTAGAATACCGTGTATGAACGAAAGTAATTTTGCTTATTTGTTTTGGATGTTGCTCTTTGTTTTATCCTTTTGTTCATTTTATCCATGTTCTGATCCAGGAAGGCAACTCATGAACTATATTGAGATAAGGGAACAAACCCAAATTGCACTTATTTTTGAGATGTTGATATCTCTTTTTTTTTTTTTTTTTTTTCTTTTCTTTTTTTCTCTGCAGTGGGATTTGTTCCATTTCATCCTTCATGGTCTTGTAGAATATGATCTAATGCGGACCAGTGAAATAGAGAGTTGCTTGCGTAGCCTTGAAGAGTTCCCTTGGCCCTCAGTAAGTAATTAGGGGTGTGTGTGTGTGAGTAACAAGTGAAGCAAAAAGTAAAGCTACAGAATAGTAAATCCTCGTAGTTCAGTTTCCTGTAGATGCAGGTTAACAGTGTCCTGTCTGCATTTCCTGCTTAATACAGCAAAGGGATTGTTTAACAATAACTTGTTACTGTAACTAATGTTGTAACTTCGGTTGAAATCTGTACCTGACTGAATCCAGAATATCCCATGCAGTGGAATCATTGCCGAGAAAACTGTAACCCAAGTTGGAGGCCAGCTCAGAGTTACCATCTTTTACTTCATCCTGTATGCATTTGCAGTGCCCTGGCTGAGAGTGACGTACTGGGAAGGGGCCTAGCTGAGCACTCACCTTCAGGACTCTTTGCCTCCCACAACCAGAATGGGAGAGAAGCCAGAATATTCTAGAGAGGGGGCACAAAATACAGGGAAGGGCCTGAGACCTGTGCTACAAAATTGCTCGTATTTCACCATGTGGTGATGCTTGCACATTGGAGGTTGATACTTGTTGATAAAGGTTCTCAGGTTTGTATTTGTCTGTTGCAGGATTTCTTAAAAGCTCTGGGCAGCATTTCCAGTTTATTTCTATCGGAACATCTTATGGAAGAGCCCAGGAGTAACCGCTGTGACCTGACCAGACAATCTCTAGGTACCGTGACAGCACAAAGTTAGTGGAGATGGACTCTCTGAGGATAGAAATTACTAATGAAGATGCAGATGGAATTTTTAGTGTTTCTGAATGCACTGTGAGGTCCTTGCTGGGAAAATACTGCATGTAGGAGGTCTCTATGTGCGAAACCAGCACTGGTCTTTCTGTTTGTGGATGTGTTGCACTGGTGACTGCTGAAGGATTCATATCAGCAAATAGATCACCAAGTCGGAAGTTCTTTAAGCACCTTGATCATTGCTCAGAGCTGTTTTTTCAGACTCATGAACACTTTTGTGTTTGTACAGTAATAGACTGTGATCAAACCAGGAATCAAGTTGAATGGACAAGTCCCTCTGTGAAGCAGGGGGATTGCTTCCTGGTGACTGGCTCATCTCTGAACTTAATGTGGTTTCTTGCCAGGGGAGGGAAAAGGTAACCTGTTCTGCAAGATGAGCCCGTATTTATTTTTCACTGTGAGCTCAATTTCGAATATTTGATTTTAATGTTTTTAAGACTCATTTTAGAAGTTAAAACATATTAAATATATATACACCAGAAAATGTGTAACATTATTCTTAAAGGATGTAGATGATTAAGTTAAGTTTTCTTCCACCTCTTGATGGAAACAGAGCTTGTTATTTCTTGGAATTTTTAATTGAAATAAGGGAGAAAATACTTGATTATATTTTTCACTGAAGGCAGATGGCAGTATTTTTATGACTCTTTTTATAGTATGTGAACATAAATGGTATGTAGCTGCTATTTCTTGTTTTTTATAATCCTTCTTGCCTTGAGTTTGAATTTTATCAGACAGGAAATACTCCAGCAAGTAAACTACAGACTAGAAGAACAGACAAGAAATTTAGCAGTGAAAAAAGCAGTGCCACCTTCTGGAGAGATGGTATGAAAGGAACCTTTTTTATGGAGGGCAGTGGGCATTTCCTGCTTTTGTGGATAGATCATAAAGCCAGGGTGCAAGTTCCCTTTCACCCAGCAGGGATCTTCTTCAGCAGGAGTTTATGCTCGGGACTGCTGGGGGTTAGCAGAAAATTACCTGCTCATTAGATGATTCAGGATAATTTTTCTTTTCAGAGGATCTTTTTTTCCTTTTGTCTGGCAGTCTGCCATTAGTACAGGTTTGTCAGAAAGCAAATATTGTGTTAAGACCAATGTTTGGACTTGAAGCTGAGTATCTTGCTGATTAACTTACTTACCTCTTCCTTGTATAAGGTGGAAAAAAGTAGTTTTCTCAGTTGAGGTGGAGGGGAAAAACACAACCAGGACTAACTAGGTAGAACTGTGGCATCAGTTGAAATGTGTGATACGGAGGGGAATGCCAGCATCTAAACTCCATTGAGGTTGATTGGGCATACACCATCTGTGTGCTTTTTTTTTTTCTTTTTCTTTTTTCTTTTTTCTTTTTCTTTTGTCTTTCTAGGGATTTTAAGACATGACTGAGTCAGGGGTTCCCTGAAAGTAGGTGTGCTGTGTGTCTGGTGAAAGCAGGGTAATGCAAATTGAAATAGCGAGTACTGTCTCTTGTTTCATACCTACTTCCTGAGGCTGAGCATTGGGTGATGTTTTGCTGCAGAGCTCAGTTGAAGTTGTTGTTTGTTATAATAAATACGATTAAATGTCCTGTTTTGTGTCCAAGCTGGTGAAATACAGCCTCTTTGTACTGGGACAAAGTACAAAAAGGTGCCTTGTCACAAAGCACGGTGAAGAAAACATATGGTGATATCTGTCCTGCATGCTGCTGTTTTGCCTGTGCTGCAGTACTGCATCTGTTACTTGACCGTGGGAGATAGAGGGAGAAGCTGGATAAAAAGGTGCTCAGTCTCTGGAACTGAATTTATTTGGGTATCTAAAACTATTTGCGTAGATACTGCGGCCACAGGTGTTTTGTGAACTCAACCTAACTCAGTTATCCTTCTGTAATACAACATGCGTGGAGGTATTTATTTAAAAGGTGATCTAAACCTGAAGATCAGCTTACTACTGCTAGAGAATGTAATTGTGCTCCATTGGGCAGAAGTCAGTCTGTTCTTCAATGTTGTCCAGCAGGTAAGAAACACCTCTGCTTCTGTTTTCTTACATTGTCATGTCATTAATCTACATAGTTAATGGGTATCTCATGTTAATTATGCTTGGTGACTTTGGGGAAGCCAGGCACCTGACTCTGCAGCCAAACTTTGCAAGAAGGATACAGCACTCTGGGCAAGTAGGAGACCTACGCCTTCTATCACAAGCTAACCTTTTTGGCTTCATCCAGGTAAGTGTTCACTGAGTAGAACAGCACCCCCTCCTGTGTAAGTACAGTTCCAGACAGCTATCTTAACTGGAGCAAATACCACAGGGCATTTCTTTTTCTTGTGTAGAAAATACATTTTATTGTGGATATGAAAATAGCAATCTTGATTAAGAGCAGAGATGTAACAGCAGGTGGTACAGATGCTTGGTCTGATCATCTACTGCTCAGCAGTAATTGACAGGAAGCTGGGTTTTTCCCATTGTAGTTTAACAAAGTAGATGATGTCTGCTAGGTTTTATTTCTTCCTTCCCAACAAACCATTGCCATACATTAAGAGGTACTAAAAAATGTTATATTTGCAAAAGAAAACATCCATATAAATAGGCTTTTTAGTATCAATTGACAATTGTATTAAAAAAAAAAAAGTTACATTAATACCGATAAAAATAAAAATCAGCTTTGATAGCATATAAAAATGCTTCAAAACAAGCATATATAAATAACTTAATTTGTAAACATAGAAAAACCAATCTTATGTATATATAAAAATAAACATCTGCTGCACTGTACAATAAGACATTATCCTTCATAGGCACTGGTTTCATTGACCCAGGAGTCCCCCTAGATGTTTTTCCTACCAAAACTGCTTCAACTCTAGTGCCGTCTCCAAAATAAAAGGGAAAAAAAGCGAAGCACTGAGCAAATCTTTTGTGGACTGGCTGAAAGCCACTCATCTCCTCCTGCAATCCCTTCTTGAAGCAGCATTGGTGATAGCCAATAAATACACCTTGCTGCAGTTCCTGCTCACTTTTTCTAGGGCTTTAATGTATTACCTTGTTCAAGCTTCTTTGTTTTGCCTTCCCCAAAAAGGTACGACAGGGTGCAAATCTGGACATCTGCCTTTTGGTGCAGTTGCTGAGGCTGTGGAAGATGTGCAGTGCTGCAGGTGAAGCATCCCCTGACGCAGCTTGGCAGGCTGCTAAGAAAGGCTGAGCCTCACCCCAGGAGAATGGTAATACACTGAAGGTGTAAGAATGTAAGAATGGCCACCTTGAGTAAACACAAAACAAATTTATAAGAAATGATGTGTTTTATTACTCTTCCTGCTGCACCTGGGCAGGGAGGAGCCTTGGGCTGATATGCCTCAAAACTACTATTTCTTAAATATCAATTTAAAATAGCCACTGTCACTTCATTTAAAACTTCTTAATATATTAATGATAGGAAGTAACATAGAAGCTGAGAGCCAAAATTACATCTGTGCAAAGATAGAGTTAAAAATAGATTTTGGCTCTTGAAGCTATGGTGGGAGGTGTAGTGAGCTTGTGGTATGCTGGGAAAACATCTCTGACCCAAAGTACCTATGTGTGTTCCAGTAGCAGAGATGGCTCTGGTAAGGTGGGTGCTTGAATAAATGTTTCTCATCTGACAAATGTAAAATGCAACAGCCACGTGAACAACGTGGGCTTCTGTGAGCTAAGGAAACTATTCTAGCAGCCTTTATTGCTTAGAGAAGCTAGTTTAGGTGATTTCTGTACTACTGTGCTGAAGACCTACATGAAGTTACTTAGATACTTGAGTTGGCTGTGGTTTTGTTTAATTTTAGGAACCTGTGACCAAACACTTGAAGCCTGACAACATGAGTATTGGACAGAGCTCAACAGCTGCCAGGTAACTGAGAGGGGAGACACTGTGCTTACTGCTATAGAGGCGGCTGTTTGTCTTGTGAACAAAGAAATGATGATGAGAACAGGACCAGGCTGGATTTCCTGCTCTTAATGCTTCTAGGTAAAAGTAGAGACAGGCTGATGGAAAAAAGCCATTGTGGAAAAGTGCTGGAGCTACTCTTATGAGCGGGATTCAAATTTTAGGAACATGCTGACTACTCTGTACTACTTTCTATTAATGAGTTATTGTTTAGAACTGTCAGTTTGGTTTCTCTATTTCAAAGCACCTAATTTTGTAGTGCAGTAAAACTGTGTCCTGAGGTGTGGTGGTTTCCACTGTTGCTGCATAGTGTAGTGGTAATCGAAAATCCCTTGTACTGTACTGGCTGTAAGCAGTCAGCCAACTATGAGAAAAGTCTGAGATGACTTATAAATGTCATGTTGCCTTAGCTTCTCTCCAAGGGGAAGTAAATAATTTACCATGGCAAGCTGACTCTAGCTGCTGCTAGAGGGATCTGTATCTGATATTTATCTCAACACAAGGACGTGGCTTTGCATTTCTGCTCAAAAGTTTGTAAAAGGTCTCAAGCCACGTGAATACTATTTCCAGGTTTTAGTACATTTCATTGCTTCCATTGCCTTTTTTCTCGCCACTGCTCAAACTTTACTGAATGGAAAAGGTCAACTTTTTATAGTTCCTTGGAAATTGAAACAAAATGATACAATTCTGGTTATTGTAAAGAGAATTCTCTTCCTCTGCTATTGATAGAGACAGCACTCCCTTCTGCTCATGGAGAATTTTCACAGCTGTTTCCAGAAGATAGGCTACTCATAAAACTTGCTGGGTTTCTTCTAAGCAGCATTAGCTAAAATGATGTTTGTTATTTTTTTCCAAGCTATACGTTTTAGTAGTCCAGAATTAGCAATTAGACTCCTCAAGTGAGGCTTGATTGTTCCTGATGTAAGAGCAGACATTTTACATTACCCTTATGGATGCTTGTGTCTCCTTGCTACCTTTCAGATGAATATTCCAGTTTCTTGATCAATGCTAACTGGCAAGGAAGTGTGCTAGTCGAGCAATGACCAAAGGCTGCCGCTTAGCGATGGAGCTCAGGAGCCGTGCTGGGATCGCTGGGGCACCCAGATCCACCTGTACAAGGTAGAAGAAAGGCAAGTGTTGCATGACCCATTTTTGAACACTTTCTCCAGGCTAAACTAGCTCTGTTGCTGCACATAAAATAGTAAGCACGAAAGTAGTTTACAGCCAAATACTGTGATTTCTGTGGTGGACTGGATCTTTTTCTTCCCAATACTCTGTAGACTTTGAAGGCTTTGCATATTTGATAGTAGTTTCTGCAAGTACAAACCACGCTGGTTCTGGGTTTAAGCTTAAATATTGCTAGTTCGAAACACAGGTTTGTAGTGTTACTGAAAATACATATTGCATTCCACTAATACATGCATAAAAATGTGTAGAAAACTTTAAAATACGTTGTAAAGGGATATGCTAATAATTACTATTTGAGGTTGCTTTTTTTTTAAATTACCTATATAAAACGTGTTTTTAGCAAAGTTTAAAGGACTAATTCTAATTGTCACTAGCTGCCTTCTAAAATAAATTATGCAGCATGATATTCTTTTCTGGATGTATTTAGGTGGTTGGTGTCACTGACCTAAAGGAGCCTGCTTTTTCAGATGACTCTGTAGTCAGTGGAAGGCGAGATTTTCTCACTCTTAACTAGAATCCTCATCTTCTCTATTGTGTTTATTTAAATGCAAAGACTTAATGACTTCTGTTGAAGAAAGTTAACAACGTGCATTTCCATACGTGTCAAAAATAGTTTTAGCAGAGGTGGACTTCTATGTCTCCAATAAGACAGAAATGCAAGTGAGATTCTCCAGTCCCTAACACTGAACTATCATGTACTGGTTCACTATGCAAAAGCAGAATGTACAAAAGTTGTGAATTAACAGTTACAGAAGAGACTTGGTGTCCAAGGCAGCAGATTCACATAGTGTAAAAAAAACTGTGGATCATGTACATAAAAGCAGAATCCTAATTAGACTGTTATCGAACGTGACGTACAGTAATGAAGGGTCTTACCTGAGCCATGTAAATAACTCTGGTGATATCTCTTCCATTCACCACATCAGGTTCCAGGATCCATGCACTGGGCAAAATTTCCCCTCTCACCACGTCTTTACAAGGGTGGGGCATGGATGCATCGTACACAGACTGAATAGCCAAGACAGACAAGTTCTTCTGCATGAAAGAAAGCATAAAGAAGAGAATTTTAATTTTTTGATGCACGCAGCATTGTTTTGCTTACCATGAGGCATATTTCTCACTAAATCAGCTCCTGTTTCGGTTTTTTTTTTTTTTTTTTTTTTGTCAGAATCCTGCTTGTTTGTAACAAGAATATGCTGTAACAGTTGTGAACCAAGCACTATTAGGCAGTAACAACTGTCAAATGCCAGTAGATTTAATACATAATTCATTTCTGTCAAATGAGCATAGCTTTTCTTCCTGTTACAGCTTTCTCTGGAACTATGAGCATAACCTTCTCTCCCTTCTGCCCTTGAACAGTGAGTTCAGACAAGTTAGTTTCCTCTGTCTTAGAGAAAACACACTCACCACACAAAACTTACCTCTTTGGCTTCTACAGTAATGCAGCAGAAATCCCGTGGCTGCTGTAGGTAACACAGGGAGGTATCAGTCACTAAATACACTGCAGAAAAAGTATCCAAAACCAACAACAAACAAAGGGAAAATTAATTAGGCTTTGACAACTGTAACTTGTCACACTTCCCCCCATCCTTCAAAATGCACAAACAAATTGTATTTGAACTTGCTGCAGTTAAGAGCAAAGTTCAAGCTAACATGAAGATGCTAATATTAAGGTACTGTAATTAAAATGATGCTGTTTGAAAGCACCTGTATCTTATACTTCTGCAGCGTATGATTTGTAATAGCTGTACTTTGAAAAAGTCTTGCAAAATGGAAGCTCCTACACTAAGTAATGAACTGGCTCTTCAAGTCTGAAGAAACAAGATGTATATTTCTTTCTGGCTGATCTGAGCTGAAGACTCCACAATGGTAGTTCTGGTCAGTCAGTGCAGTTGGTACTCACCCAGCTGAATGTGACTTGTTATCTTCTTGTGTATTCGAGCTGTGCTGATGGATCTGTCATACAGGTGCCTTTTGCCCAGATCTCTCACTAGTCCCCACACATATGAAAGAGGTCTTTCTATCACTCCTGCTCCCAAAAATCCGTGCTTTGTTGCTGAAGGGAAGACTTTGTAGTAAACCAGCACCTCCTTTTCTGTACATTGGTATCTGTCAAAGACAAATGAAAGGTATTGGCACAAAAGATGATCAACTGCATTAAAGATCTCCCATGATAAACACCTGCCATAAACTTACTTCCAGCCAGCAGCTGCTTGACACGTGTAGAGATTCCTCAGGTTATGAGAGCATGCTGCCATTACCTTAGAAAATAATGACAAATGTACATATAAGTGGGAGTTATCTACATTTAAATTATGTTCAGCTTCTGCTGAAATTATCTGAAATTATGTTCAGTGCTGCTGCAGTATCTTCTACTCAAGCTATTCAGTGAGCTTTACAACAAATATTTAGTTTTCTTGTTCTAGTATTACTCTGGGAGTTTTAGCAGTCAGACTGATAAGTCCAGCCTGAACAATAGTGTAGACCTCTGTGAGAAAACTGCACTGGGGGAAGCGTGCATCTCCAAGTCAAGTGATTCCATCTGATCTGAAATGTGAAGTTTGCATGCTTTGCTTCTGGCTATAGAGGCATACAGGTATTTAAGACTTGCACTGTACAAACTCTTAGGAGCTAGAAGCATTCAGCATTATCACCAGCTTCACTTGAATATTTCAGCTCACATGCAGCGGTCATTCCTGTGCTCCACTGTTACAGCCTGTTTCCTCCCACTATTTAAAACTGCTCAGCATATCCTGCTATACCCAGCACTAATTACCTACTAGGAGTGCAGAAGAATAAGATTTGTCTCACACACTTTCATTACAACATCCAGTAGAAGGAATAAGCAAAAACTGTGCTTATTTACTCACCTCGGTGGTAGCATTAGCCAAGATATGTTTGGATAAATCTTGGTATCCTTGTGTTGATGAGGAGCTTACTGAAATAGTTAACCCATGAGTGAACCTACAACTGATGCTGTCTGAAGGAAGTGGTGGCTCAATTCTGCTGTCTTCTGCAGGAGACAAAATTGTCATAGGAAAGTAATAAAAAGGAAAATCATCACTGAAGTGGTGCAGAAGATGTAGCATTGAGCATTCAGAGGAACTTCGACCCTCCTAAAGAAAGACTGTTATCATTCTTGGTCTGGACAGCCCACATATTGGTAATTACATTGCAGTTACGTTTTGCATTACTCAAGTATAAACATTATTAACTACATATAAGCTAATAACCTAAAGAATAATATGAAACGTGACTCTGGGAATACAAATAACAACTTGCATGTACAATCCTATACTCTTAGCCCCATGCTTCTTTGGTTCATTCAAGACATTATCCTCCTTGCAGCCTCTCCAAAGACTGTACAGCAATGCTACAACATCAGAAGAACAACTTTCTTAAGAGGAACTAAATCTCCAATTACTTTTCTGTGCTTTAGCTACTGATGACAGTATTTTTTTTTCTGAATTCATGTAATGGTAAGACAGCTTCAAAATACTTAGAATCAAATTAGATTGGGATTAGCATAAATTAGAAACCTCATTAGGTTTTGGGATACAACACAGAAATAAGCAGGTGAAAATATACTTTACTTACCCAGTGTTGAATCCTTTTGTAGCTGCTCTATCATAAAAAGCTGACTGTTTCTAACAGCTGAACGACCACGTGTGTCTCTTGAAAGCAGTGCACTTCCAGAAGAAACCTGGTTTAGCAAAGAGCAGAAGTGGAGACTTTTGGATTGAACCAAGAAAAATAAATTGTTACATTATCAAGAAGAATATCTGCAACCAGCCTGCCTTTACGAAACTGGAAGCTTGACATTATGACAAGTTAATTTCTTTGCCTCTCAGCTGGTTATGAAATGATAGCTTAACTGAGGAATTTCAGCAGACAAGTATGACAAGCTAGCATAGGTGCACACTCCAAAAAGCAGTTTAAAGTAAGGTGGTGTTCACACACACAAATCCCTGAGTGCATCTCTCTTCAATGAGGAAGGCACACTGAAAATACTAGATTCTGGCTCATCACAAAAAAAATGTTCCTTATTGCTAAAATGTGACAGACAGTGGCACTGCTGTCAGTCATAACACACTGGCTTTTACTTACAAGTTAAAAAAAAAAAAATCTGAAAAATGAAATTGTCACTGTCCTTTGCAGGACATGTTTAATGCTCCCTCCTCCCCCGTGTAGCCCATCTATGTGTTTGTTAGGACACAAACTTGTCCTGCTTGATAGCTGTGACAGAATATGAACCACCTAGAATTTGTCCTTGTTATCTCTCTTACTGTTAAAGCATTAGGGGATGTTGGTCTTGCAGCCAGTTATTTCTCACCTGTCCTTCCCAGCTGCTCAGTTTACTTGCAGTGTATGTAGCAGTATTGCTGCTGTTGTAACCTGATGTTGGGCCAGAGGATAGACTGAGGCTGGATTCTGTACATAAGGTGCTCGTACTTGCAAGAGTCTTCAGCCTTGCTTCCTCCTGTAATAGAGATCAGAGCATCACAAACTTGTATAGCACTTACTCAAATCAGTAACGGCACTGGAAAATGAAAGAGGAGTAACATGAAGTCCATTTTCTTTCAAGGAGCATTGGTAAAAGCTGTTACTTTTTGCTTCATACAGAAGATATTTAATAAGCAGGCTCATTTGAAACTGTAAGATTATATGAGCAAACCAATGCATCAGTCTAGGAAAATCTGGATAACTGGAGCTTCTGACATTGTCAGAAGAGTCCAGGCTTTCTTTCAAACCAATTCCCAGACGTCTTAAGGGGGAAAAGAAGTTTTAAAAAAAAATCTTTTCTCAGTCCCATTTGTTACTTTTTTGCCTAATTCTTGTGCTTAAATTATTGGTCAAATTCAGTTGTTAAGCACTGAAGATCTTACTGCAGCTCAGTGCCAGCCCAAAAGATGAAGGAAAAATTACATAAGAAAATACTGAGAACTTCAAGATGATTTATTCTTAAAGTAAAGGGTACTTTAAGTATTTGGTTTTCAATTCAGCTGAAGTTTCACAAGAGAAGTATGGAAGCAGATGTGGTAAGAACCAGTCACCCATTGGAGATTCCTGAACTCTAGGTGCCTTGCAGGGCAGAGAGCAACGAAATGACAGTTCACCACCTATGAGAGGAAGGCTGCAGTTCTAACCAAAACTGCACGGTCAGGCTGTGACAGAGATTAGCGCATGAAGGTGTAGTCAGAGACCAGGCAGAACACGTACCTTCCAACAAGGTATTGTCCTCAGATACCAGCCAAGTCACACTCATTGTGCAAAATAGGTAACAAAGTGCAGAAGTTAAAACAAAACATGCACACACGGGACAGCATAACAAGAGGAAAAATAAAAAAATAGATGAAGGTCTTTCTGCTTAAGTACATGCTGAAACACTGAAATAAACTTATTCTCTTTAACAAAACTTCTCCAAAGACTGAGTATGTTCCCAGCAGGATGACTCCAAAAGTTTGATCCAAAGTGAAAACAGAATTTTCTTGCACAAAAAATGTGCTCAAGAAATAGCTCCAGGAAGATATAGTTCAGAAGCACGAATAAGATAACAGTTATCAATCTCAGTAATAATGATTACTGAGAATTTTTTTAAGACCAAATTTGTATTTCATTATTTGTTTTTCTATGAATGATGTCAGACAGAAAAACTACTGAGCTATAAAAGCCTATTTAAAAAATGCATCAATGTGAGTAATGGGGAACAATTTCCTCTGTAATGCTCACCTTCTGTAACTGAGCAAATATTTGCTCCCTTATACGTCTTTTCTCTTGCTCAGCTCTCTCTCGAAGTTTGTCCCTTGCTCGTGCAATTTCAGTTTTGGTTTCCTCTCGTGCCTTTTGATAGTCTCTGAGCATCAGTTCAATCTCTGAAGGGTGCTGAATGCTTCTTCTTTTTGGTTCTTGAACTCTGTAAGGATAGGTAAGGGGGAAAACATGTATACTTACTTGAAATAAGGTCACCTCATGGAATATTGTGAGAAAGTCCTCTGTCAACATGGAACAGGACAATTTGCCAGAACAGCAATTAAAGAAAACCAGTAAGTCTCCCTTTGCCCACTAAAGGTTGTAGGAGAATTAATCTTGGAAAACGATTTGCACTGAGAGTGCAGTTGATCAGTGAGATTACTCTAGCAATCGCTCTGGTTTCTAAGCTTTGTAAGATCTAAGGTTATGGCTTTGGCATAACACCCAGAAAGTAACTGTGTGTTGGGAAAATGCTGCCTCCTGCCCAACTGCAAAGGAAGCAGAAATCATTTAGGGGATGTAGTGGGGGATGAGAAAACACTATTAAAAATGATAGAGGGTTCTGAAGAACTTCATTGGTATGAAAGACTATTTGCCATGACTTACAAATTAGAGATGGAGCGAGAAGACAGATTAGTCAAAACTGAATCTTTGGCATACATACATAAAGCAGGTGCTGGTTATGAACTGAAACTCAGTGGAAGATTGTAGTGAATGTTTCCTATAATCTGGCACACATTTATCCTGAGACAATTAAGAATTCTGCCACAAGTCTCAGATCTCAACAGGAACCATGAATGCACATCCATCGTGAACACTTAATGATCAGAGGGTCAAGAGTGAGGGTTTGAATTCCTACCTGGTATTTTCCACCACATCTTTTCTCAGCTGTTGCAGATATTCACGGCGCCTGCTAGGAAGATCCAGATCCCTGTGACTTGCATCCAGGGTCTGCAACAGACTCAGATGCTTCTGAGGACTCAGACTTCGGCTCCTTTGGTATCTCTGCAGCCTTTTTTCTCTCTCCTTCCTCAGGGTCTCAATAGTCCTCATGTGTCTGTCAGGGAAGCACAAGTAGAGTGACAAAATGAACCCTGCAAAGTTACAATTTCTGTGGTTATTTTTTAACCTTTAAAATGTAAAGTCTTAAATACTAAGTAGCTTTGTAGTAAGAAATTTCTAAGAATCTAATAAAATACACTCCCCCTACAAATATCCCTTTCAGTCATGCACTGAAGAAAAAGAAATTCTAAAATGCCACTGCTTTTGAAAGGGAAAATGGAGGAAGGAGATAAGTGCAGCTCCTCCTAACCATTTCAGTTACAGCAACTTCCCAAACAGTTCTATAATCCAATCTCTAGAATTTAGGTATAGATTTTTTTCATAATTTGTTTAGCGTCATTACAGGTTGCTTTCCCCCCCCCCCCAATATTCCAAAGGTTTTATTCAGGGAAGCATGAGATGCATAACCAAGCTGCATGGATTATATATATATTATATATGGATTTTTTTAACAAATCTATGTAATACACCATTGTGGTCACCAGGGAACACATGGTCTCTCTTATAGTGACTAAAAGTTGTAAGAATGAGGTGTCACTAGATGTGAATTACAACGAATCTTACACTTACTTCAATTTCCTTAAATAACTCCAAAATTTTTATCTTAAATCATTATTTAACTACGTAAGTGTAATACTGTACCTCTTCACGTAGTGTTCTTAGTGTGACTAAGTGATAAAAAGCGCTCTTTATTTACATTGTACGAAGCTATGCGTGAAGTCTATTCAAAATAATTAATAGGGAACAACTTCAAGCAATTACCTTTCGTAGAGCTGCTGCTTTACTGGAACCGCCATCAGGTCATCTGCAGCTCCACTCTGCAGAACCCTCAGCAGCGCGTCCGTTTCACCAATGCCGTAGTTCAGCTTTGCCTCAGTCAGTTCCACAGTAAGGGGATGCTGGTGCAGATCCAGGTGTACGCCAGACATGATCTGAGCGCGCTCTCTCTGAAGTCTCTCAATCTCTCTGCTTCTGCTGCCCCAAAGTTGGGATTTCCCTTCAATTTCCACTGTTTGTTGGCTTCCGGGCTTACTTTCTGCCTGGCTGTGCAGGTCAGTTGCACTGCCACTCAAGCTGAGTGATGAAGGTGGAGGACTGCCCTTAACACCACACCAGTTGCTAAACTTGTTGTGTACAGGTAAGTCACGAAGACTGTAGCTCCGAGGCCTGTAAGGCTTGGCTGAAGTAGTACTTTTCTTCAGAGGAATTTCAGTGTCACATTCGATTTCAGTGACAGAATTTGGGTTGTCATTTTGTAAGGAAATTTGTGCATCGCTCACATCAGAGAGAAGAGAACAACTGTTCTCATTTTTCCAGAAATCGTGTAATCGTAGAGAAGCTGCTCCTACTAGAGGTTCTGAGGACTCACTAACATTTGCCTGACTTGAACAAGTGGCACTACGCTTTGGATTAAAAAGTAAGTCAGAATCTGGAAGTGAGTGTTTGTGAATCAGAGCAGTATCAGAATTTCCAACATAATTCTCATGTCTGATTCCCCCGAGCACAGATCTTCCTTCCCCTGTGACATACATACAATGGAGTGAACGTGCCAGCGGACTGGGGTCTCTAACATCATCTGTTAAAAACTCAGTATGGCCAGAGACCTCTAATGTGCTGCTAGAGTGGTACAGTCGTTTTGCACAAATTGTAGTGTGTGTGCCAACAGTGAGTCTGTGCTGTTGTTCCACAGCTTTTGAGTCATCCTTTCCTAAAATCGTTTTGGACACTTTTTTATCTAAGCAACTTCCAGATATATTTCCTATGCCATTGCTGTCTCTAGAAATGCTGCATTCACTGTCTGTTTCAGTCTGTGAAAAATTGTCCACGTGAGGTTCCATGCTGGAATGTGGACCTGATCTTTTCTTTCTCTGACTGTGAATGGGGCTTGAAGCATCACTGGAAGATCCAAAGGGTTCCTTAATAGGGCAGAAAGCCTTACTAAAAGCGTTCTGGCTTTTAGGACTAGCACTAAGAGTAAGAATAGGGGAAGAGGCTCTGTCCACCAACAGAGTATTTTTGCAACGAAGTTTTCTTTCTGCTGGAACCTCTAGCTCATTGACACTTCTTTTACCCTGAGCATAAGATGATGGAGATTGAAAGCTGCTACTAGTAGGGCTGCTAACTACAGTGCATGAAGAATCATCTTGCCCTGAACTCACTGAAGAGGATGGAATGGATGAAACTTGGGCACTAGCAGGAGCAAAATTCTGCTGTGCATTTAACGATGGTTTTTGAAAATCTAAGGTGGAGGTGGAGGTTCTGTGTAAGAGAGGCAGGCACATAAAGGAATCTTCCAAAATGCTGTCAAGACTGTCATGGAAGTCAGCATTGCCCAGATTTCTCATCTCTGTTCCTTCTTGTCCTTCTTCCAGAGAGAATGTTTTCTCCTTCCTTTTAGGAACCTTATCTGTTGCATCTGCACTGATTCCACTGAAATTGCAGTTTACTGCTTTAGCTGCCCTTAATTCATTTTCTAATTTTGTCTGCACTTGTTTTTCTTCATGTTTGCTTTGAGGTTCTTCCAAAGTCTCGGTTTGAGTGCCTATATCTGCTGTAGTCTGAGTGCAGCTGTCTGATCTAGTACTAGTAGCTTTTGCACCCTTTTCCATTCTGCTTTGGTAGATCTTGATATTCTGTTCGTTATCTATAATATTTTGTTGGGAGAGGTTTCCCAGAAGCTCAGAAGTGTTCTGAATAAGCTGTGACAGATGCATGGATAGATTCTGCATACTTGTCCAAGAAGAATGTTGCTGAAATAGGTCCCTGTTTGTTTCCTGCCTTCTTGCAGAAACATCTGTGTAACTTCTCTGGTGTCTTCTCTGCCTTTTATACCTTGCTGTAGCCACTGTTTGTGTTCCCTGCTCACAGGTAACCCCTGGTGATTTTTTGGAAGACCTTTCTGACTCAGATGGATATAACAATACAATTTCATCAACTTGCACTGAAGAGTTACCAGGTTCTGCAGAAGGATTCTTACGTTCAGCAGTGTCATTTTCTGGATTAGTTTCCAGTGTTTCAATGGACACATTGCTGTACTGCTTGTTACTGTCACTCGAGTATGTGGATTCAAAGCCTGGTCTAGCATTGTCCCATCCTTGAAGACCTTCAATACTGCTTAAAGTGCTTGATAAAACTTTCGCTGTAGCATATGAACTGAGATGAGAATGAAAAGGAGAATTCTGAGAATTCAATCCATTGTCCACACTAGAACATCTCGTAACTTTACGATTATCCAGGTTTAAAGGCATTTGATGGTAAGAGACATCGCTTGCACTTCCAAAAACATACTGCTTCCAGCCAAGCTTGCATGATTCTTCTTGTTGCCATGGATGAATATATGGGTTGATATCACTTGAACTAAAATGCATTGCATCTTTACTGTCGTGCAAAAATAAATCTGTTCCTGTTTGGTACCCAGCTTCTTCACTACACTGAGCTACAGAACTGCTCTTTGAATGGATATTTTCTTTCGCACCCGCAGAACTGTGAGCTGTGGGCAGTAAAGATGATGGAGAATGTACAGTACTGTCTTTTAAGGACTGGCTGCTTTGGGTCCTTGCTGCATAATTTTGTAAATTTTTTGGATCACAGTTGGCAATCTTCTTAGTGTGTGTCATTCTTTGCTGAAATCTGGGTTTAGATTTAACCTGCAAAATGTTCTTTGATTCCTGCTTTGAAAATCTTTCAATTACATGAAGATCATCTTCAGTTGGTGATGGAGGCTCCACGCTCATATTTAAATCTTGTAGTGATCTAGATGCAGAATATAACAAAGAATCTGCCAGAGATGAAGCTTTGAAAGTATCATCTAAATCAGAGAACACAGCTAAGGCTGGAGCTGATAGTCTGTGACTTTGCAGATAAGGTCTCTGTTCAGTTTTGCAGTTCTTTGTATTATATGTTGTAGAACATGGCCTTCTGCTCCTGAATTGCACCAGTTGGGGTTCTTGGGAAGGCAAACCATGGTTTACCATGGTTGGTAAAAATTTTAAGGGAGTACTTTCATTATTCATTAGAGAAAATTTCAGTCTTTCTGATTTCATTATATCATCTCCTGCTATTGAAAAACTGTCAGCATGAACATCGGAACCTGCATTATTTTTGCAAAGTAAAATCTCTTTTCTGTCATCTGTATTTGTTCTGCCTGGGTTATTATCACCCGTAGGCACGTATTGACAATTGTCCTGCACGTCCGCAGGACTTTTTTCAAAACCTAAAACACTGTGATATGGTTGTCTGGGATCAGAACTTCTGCTGTTTGTGGGATATGCTGGACCAAATGAATCATATGTGTGTTCAGGATCCACATTAACATCTCCTGGATACAGATGTTCCAACACCTCTGGGACTGTTAATTCATTTGGCGAATTTGAAGATACCTTAGTTTGCATTTCAAGATGTTCTTCATCTACTGTTTTCTCTTGCTTTTTCTTTACTGCAAAATGTTCAACCTCAGTACTTGAATGCAGTTCTTCCTCGTTTCTGTTAAGTATTTTTCTTATCTGTCCCTCTTTAACCAGAGCTGATCTTTCAGTATCCCAAAGAGGTACTGTTGACAATACCAGAGATTCACTATCATCTGGCACTTTCTCTGCATGTTCTGTGCAAGCTTTCTGTGCAGGAACTTTACCCCAGTGATGTTGATCAACTTCAGTATTATTGTCAAGTTGCTGACAGTTACTTCCATAGACAGGTTCCACATCTACAGCAGAATTCTCATATGAAGCAGAGTTTGTGTCTGATACTGGGTAATGCTTGTTTGCTTTTGCAAGAGAAAGTAAAATAATCCCTGAAGCATGTATTGGCTCATCAAATACCACAGACTTATCAGACTGGGTGTCTTGCACTTGTAAAACAGCAAGTGGAGAATGCTTTAATATACTTGCGTGTGATCTATCACACGTGCCATTTTCACCATGGTCTATATCTGAAATTGGAGAAGATTCTGAAAACGTTCTCATGGATGGGTGATTAATTTCTGCAAATGCTGGGGCAAAGCCTTCTTTCGCTGAGTGCAGATCAGCAGAACTAGACGATACCTGCTCAGTCAAAAAGGTGTCTTGAAGTGAGACTTCAAGCTGACTAACTGTTAGAGATTTTGAGTCATCGAGTGAACAAGTGTTGAAGACGCTTACGTTTTTGGAGTTCTGAAGCAGTATATCAGTGGGGGTATTTTCTGCAAAGTAGGATGGAGCATGCTTTGATTCTTCACTGCCAGTCTTTCCTTGGCTTTGAAAAATGGGCACTCCTGATTCTGGTATAGTCACACTAGAAGTGTTACTGTACTGTTCTAAGTATTCAGGCATTTTATTTTCTTTAGTATCATTGCAGTTCTGAAAAGAATCTTGAATTATTTTCCCCACTTGATCAGTTCCCACAGTTTCTTCAGGGATTTTATTACCTTGAGCATCTGTAGCCTCTGTAACTGCAGAACTGCCATTGTTTTCATCTCCTTTTTGTGGAACATCAGGAAAAGTTAGACATGCACTTAAAACAGTTGATTCACTTTCAAAGTATTTTGTTTCTTCAGAGAGAACAGCATCATTTTTACATTTCTCTCCACTGCTGTCAGTCAAATCATTTGCATATGATCTTGGGCTATTCAGGAGACCAGCAGAATGTTCAGAAGTACAAGATTTCCTCTTGTAATTTGGAAACCTTACTGAAAGGGTCAAAATGTTCTCAGAAGCAGTGATCTCAGGATAGTCTACACAGCAATCCTTGGAAGTCTCATGACCCTGATAATGTCTTGGCTCACTCTGGCATGTCTTGATATCTGGAAACCTTGCATTATCATTATTACTGCTTGTTATAGTATAATTTGTGTTTAAGCATTTCTCTTTGTTATCACTTTGTGTTGAACTTCCTGAGTGAAGTTCTCTCTCAGCTGTACTAATGTTGTGAAATATATTTTGAGAAGAGATTTCCAGTAAAGCATGCTTTGCTTTTCCCCCCATATCTTCCCTTGCATCTTTCTCTGAAGGAGAAAGCAGGCTTGAATTACTGAAGAGCAGCTCATCGGGCATTATGGTATCTTTTTCCTCTTGATCTTTTCTTTCTGTGGAATTAAAGCAGTCTTTTGATATTTTGTTAATCATTAAATCTACACTGTGTTCTTCATGTGAGTTAACACCCTCAATTATATCTTCAGAAGAGTCTAATTCTTCTGAGGAAAATGAATTTCCTTCAGCCCCTTGCTTAAGCTCAACCATTTCAGGTTCATGATTGTCCACTCCACAGGGCATAGAAAAGCTGTTCGCGTTGACAGGTTGCCCAGATGCAGAATAATCATTTCTAAATACAAAGAGGTCTTCCTCATGTCTGTCCTTTGTGGTCGTGTTTTGCAGGAAAGCTTCATTTTTACTTTGAATTTTGTCAGAATGAGCTTTGTTGTTTCCCTCTTTTTTGACTGTTTTAACATGTGTATCAACAGAGGCCTCGTTTTCCATTAATGTTTCATAGTACAGAAGAACAGCTTCAGTTCCAGCATTGCCATTAGATGGTTTTGTGTGACCTTTCAGTGCAGTGGAAGCATCTTGAACAAGATGGGAATTATCACTTACTTCAAGACATAAAAGGTGACTTACAGATGGGCACGGGGAGTCTTTAACTGAACTTTCTTGGATGTTTTTGGTAGTCTTCAATGTTGCTGCTGAATTTTCCTGTTTGCTGTTATCTCCATTATTTGTAGAAAAGCTAGTAGATACCCATTGGCTTTCTTTTAAGATTTCACTTAGTCTGTTGTCCTCGTGACAGCTGTCTTTGCTTTCAGGGAATAATTCATTCAGGTTTTGTAGAACTATCAGTTCTACCTCCTCCCTGTTTCCTAAAAACATCTGCTTCTCTGTTTTGACCACAGCTTTCAAATGCGCTTTCTCATCAACAATTCCTGAGCCTGTAGCATCCAGTCCACAAATTTCAAGTCTTCTAACAACACTTACGTTCAAGTTTTCTGAAGTGCCATGCTCAGGATATTGTGTTGAACAACTCAGATACACATGGCTGTTCTCTTTACTATGAAGACTTTTAGATTCTTCTTCAAGTCTGTATTGGTCATTACAAATATTATAATCAACTGAATATTCATACACATCTATATCTTCCATAGATGTATTTCTTGTATCTGTAGCAGAGTCTTCTGAGCCACCATCTTCATTCATTTCAAGAGGACTGTGGTATTGTGAATCATCTACTGACAGTGTATTCTCTCCTAGTCCTGAAGGTGTAAGGTATCTTTCAGGGATCTTGAACTGATTTAAAATTTCTTCTTTGTCATCTCTGTTACAGTACATCTGATGCAGAGCTGGAAATTCTTCAGTAAATTGAACATTTTCATCTGTGTGTTTGTCTTCTTGATTCCTAATAACCATTTCCTCTGTGTTTGTCATGATGATTTGCTCTTCACTCCCAGTCACTTCACATACATCAATCTTGTTTTTCTGGTCAAAGTCTTCATGGGGCAAACTATGTGGCATGTAATGTTCAGTTAAATTGCTAGAATCTATTTGTTCTTCATTTTTGTTTTTTTCTAAAATATTTCCTTGCCTATCTGTGATTAGTTCCATAGTTTCTATATTCTCTACATTAAACACATTTTCTCTTGTTCTGTTCATCTGCAAAAGCCCTTCACAAGCATCAGGTAAGCCTTGAGCATTCTGAGTAAAATCTGTTCTGTGGGAATGCATAGCTGAAGGCGAGCTTTGGGGAGAAACAGAAAGCTCTGATGAATAAATGCTGATTATTTTCTCTCTTTCCTCTTTTTGAAAAAAGCTATCAGAGTGCATGAGTACTTTTGACTCCTGAGCGTGTTCTATACCGGTGCTAACTACCTGTAATTCATCTTTCTCTGCCTCTTCAAGTGTCAGGTGCAGATCTGTATAAAACTCGCACTGAACCTCAGAATGTATGATACGAGTGGGTTTCTTCAGATTCTGAGATAGATTGATGCCTTTAAAATTCTCACCACTCCTATCTGCAGTTACACTTTCAACTTCGGCTACTGAGCAGTCAGGTACACTTTCTATCTCTCTTGATTTCATTTTCACTCCATTTTCTTCTAGGTTGTTTGCACTATTGTTTAACTTTGTCATTTCTCCAGTGTTTGCTTTTGTATTCTGATAAGGAACCACATTTTCTTCTGGATCAGCTTCTGGGTTTCTTAAAAACTTGGATTCTTTACCCGTACATAGACTCTCCTCTTGGGAAACAGTACCTAGTGTATCTCTGTTGTATTCAAATACTCTTCTCAATTCTGAGTTAAAATGGTCTTCAACAAGCAAAACGTCCTCTGGGCAATCACATTCAAAAAAGGGTTCTTTCTCTTCTCTTGATTCAATTAAGAACTTTGTTTCTGTTTCCAAGGGAATGGTTGCATCAGATTCCACAGCACTGTCGGTCGCCTTACACATACTGTTCTTCTCCCCTGTTGATGTCGAAGAGCACGTTGTACAAAGACAGCTGGAATGTATGACAGAACAACATTTTGTGGCCCTGGCTCCCAGAGTGTGATTAGATGTGGCATCACAATCTCCTTTCACTATTGTAACATGCTCTAATAGCGTATCATAATTTTCAGTCTCAGATGCACTTTGAAAAAAATTAGCTTTCGGCAAAGCTTTGTAAAATATGCTTGAATTGGATTCTGGGAGCAAATCACCTGTGTTCTCACCAACAGCAGCAGGGAAGGACTCAGTGTCCTGCCCATTTACATTCACTGTGAGATAACTAACTTCATTTACCAGTAGGTTCTTATATTTGGATGAAAACTCTTTCTGATCTGTAACCCGAGAATTCACCGTACCGTGTTCTTTGCTTTCACTGCTTTCTTCTCTTATGTTGTCAGTGCACAATACAGAATTTTCTGAAACGTGCTGGGACAGGCAACTTACAGGACTGTCTGCTAGACAGCACCCATAGGAGTAATTTTTTGGAACAGGTTTGCTTTTAAATTCATAATGATTTAATGAAGACAAGTCTTCATCCCTTGGTTCATGTTCTTCTTTCTCTCTGAGTGAAGGCTCCTCTGATATAATCTCTGATAGGCTGTCTATGCTTGTTTCCATACAGATTTTCTCTTTTTCATACATCTCTATTGGTGTTGCACTGTAAGCAATAACTAAAGGGTTACATTTATGTGTTACCTTCTGTGAGGAAGAATCTGTATTTACAGTTGCTGCTTCTGCAGGTATTTGTTCATAATCTGTATCTTGCAATGCTTCCAATTTACTCTCCCTAGACCTGAGGAGACCTTGTGCAACAGCTGATTCTGCCCCTTGTCCAGCCAATACTTGATGCTCCTGAGTGCTTCCCGGGGAGCACTTCTTATTTGTTAAGTCATTGAGAAAAAAACTTTCATCACAACACGTTGGTATTTCCCTTCTTGGAAAAAGCTGCACACAGTTTCCAAAATGTACTTGTTTTTCTGCTGAAGTCTGTGTTGAGACTACATTATAGGCAAGTTTTGTAGAAGATCCAGCAGCAGATGCACCGACAGGCGTACTGCCAGTGTTTGAATCTGTTATCCTTGGTTCTATCATTGAGTTATTGCAGTCATCATCTAGGTCATCTTTTTCAATAGTTCTGAGGAAATTGCCTTCTAAGTCTGCTTCCACACAGCTGTTTCTCTTCTCCAAAATGTACACAGGCAACACAGAAACAAAAGGTGGCTTTTCCAGCTTGAGATCTTTCAACAGTTCTGGATGAGTTGTAGGGAAAGAATCCTCCTCTTTTCTGGCTATTGGTGACAAGCTGTCTGCAGTAGAGAAGCTTTCCAAACAGCTGAACGCTTGTGTGCATTCAGTGATAGACCTGTAAGCGGATAATTCATTTATTTGTTCTTGTTCAGGATGATTTGCCATTGAATGTTCATAATAGTCAGGTTTTACTGAAGTATGAGCAAAAGAAGAGCTTGGTCCTATTGAACTTACAAATGTGGATGTTATGTCTTGAGATTCCAAGGAAGAATTTTCATCTGTGTTTATACATTCCTCACTCTCAAAGCCTCTGCTTGCAGCTGTTGTTTCAGGTAAAGGTACTTCTGATGTGTCAGAGGAGAAACTTGTGTCTATTTCTTTTATACCATGTGATAAATGAGTAATGCTGTGTATCTGCTTAGAGCCAGAAACAAAAGAAACTTCAGCAGCTGACTGTTTTAGATCATCTTTCTTCAGCCAACCTTTTGGTTTACTCAAAGAATAGAAATGAGCATCTTGAAATTCTAGATGCTCATGGGAAGAAGGCGCTGTTATTCCGGGGCTGCTGATTTCAACCTTTGAGTCATACGATGACCAAGCATCAGTTGTAAGCAAAGGATGTCCACTTGCATAATAAAGTCTTCTATCAAGTGACCTTTCTTGCTCTGCAAAAGAGACCTTTGCATCCTTCAGAAACTGCTTGCTAGCATTATTGAAAGCAGGCTGTTGCTTAGTGTCCAAATAGAAGGAACTACTCAGCTTCAGATTATAATTTGTTACTTCTGTATCTCTGCTGCAGATCTTGGACTCATGGCCTTCTTCAGTCTGTACAGTTGGTGGTCTTGGAGTTTGTAACTTCCAAAAAATCTCTGCTGGGACTTCATCAGATGAATCAGATTTGGATTCTTCTACTGGATCTTCTGTTGGCACCTCTTCTCCATCACCCAAGCTGTCCAGAGAAAAGCTTCTTTCAGCCTCTCCCAGTCTCCTGTGTGATGCATACGATGTCACTAAAGATGAAACACGGTGTTCAGATCTGCTTTTGTAAAGCTTAGCTGGCTGGTGGCGGGCCTTTAATTTCTGAAATTGGCTTTTATTTTGCTTTTTGGCTTTATTTTCCTTTTCTACCAGAGAGTCTTGTGACATCTGACTGTCATCACTCTCAGAATCTTCTGGGTTGGCAAGACATTTATTTCTGTGGAAATCGTCTTGCTTCAGCTTCTCTGTGAAAGCTTTTGCATAAGCGCAGGAGAGTGAATCTACAGAGTAAGTACTGTCAGTATCAGAAATCTCATTTTCCTCATCTTCTTGCCAGTTCCCAAGCACGTCTGTGGCTGTTTTAGACATTCCAGCACTTAACAGCTCAGCACTATGCCATTTTTTTTCAACATAAGAGAGTGGTGCCTGTGTGTTCATCTTAGTGAGATTTCCAACTGATGTTGCCACCATCAGAAATTCTTGATGTTCCACCGATGAGTTCTCATTACTTTGTAAGTCTGAGGGTGGCACTCTCTCCAAATTCTTAGCTGCTTGGTTTGGATGTGCAGATGGTAGGTTTCCATACACTACTGCTTTCTTGATTTTGTTAACAAAATTTTCTGGGGAAGGACTATGGCCTTTTGTATTGATATCCATTCTCGTCTTTTTATTGGACACCTGAGCTCTGTTTGATTCTAGACAGCTATTTGCAGGCTGACTTAAATCTCCTAGCACCTTTGTTTTTGTCATTCTTGTCCCTGTAATAAAGGTTTCAGGCTCATTTTTCTCCTTACAACAATCAGGAGAGGAGCCTTTAGAGGTCTGTTTTTGACATCCAGCCTCCCCTGGGCCATCATTCAGCTTCTCCATTTTTTGATCATTTTTATTGATATGAGCCATGACAGCTGAGTGAATACAGTCCCTTTCTGCCCCTTTTTTATTTCCAAATGAAGATACTTTTTGTTTCTCAGATAGCTGCATCTGAACTAAAAAGGAGATACCTTTTTCATCATTAAAGTCATCACTCCTGGGAAAGTCTTTAAATTTTCTGTAACAGTATTCCACGGATGAAAACTTCCCTGGTGTATTGCCTTCGGAGCATTGATCAGTATTTGGCGAGGTAGATAACTTTGAGATTGTTTCCCCATTCAACAAACAGCTGTGGAGATAAAGAAGAAATAAAGCCCAATACTTGCTTAAATAACATGCTTCATGTTTCCATATTAGTAACATCTTGCAGTTAAAAGTAATGACATGTGAAACAACCACCTTAACAACAAATTAATACCTTGATGCTAAGTTGTACAGCTTGATATTTAATCTTCACAGTTTCAAGTAGCTGCAAGTTTTAGTTAAAAATAGAAGATGGTTCTAAGTCACAGGGATTCACTTTGCGGACTTAAGCCACTTCCTGCCTCGGGAGCCATGCTGTGATAGACATGCTGTTGCCCTGACATTTTAGTACTGTGTAGTGCTGTATTTGGCTTGAGAAGGTTAATCAACTTCAAAGTCCAAGGCAGAATCACACTAGTAAAAGTATTCTGAAGGAATAATTTGATCCTAATCACAATAATAATGCAGAAACAAATATTTACCAGCAACACAAAGGCGGCAAGAACAAAGTTGAGCAAGCTCTGGTAAGCAATCACAATGAGGTAAAATGTGCAGAAAGGATTGATGGAGGAAAGAAATAAACAGCAAGACCACGTCAGAGACCTAAGTAGGAAATGCACTGCATAAATCCAAGGAAAGCAGCAAACAGCTCCAGTGTGATGTACAATATACTACGTGATACTGCAAGTTTTCAGGATTGTTTCAGTAAGCTAAAAGGCATTCTGGATTGCAGGTAGCCATTGAAAATACCATGAATTTAAATAATATTTGACATTCAGAGGAATTGGTGGATGTTGACTCACCTGGGTACCTGGGGCAGATGGATGTTACAGAATGAATGCTGACTGTGCAGTGAGTAACTCGAACCCAATGACCTCCTCCTATTCTGTAACTGGTGATCCACGGAGGCCTGTCCTGCAATATTTTCATTTGGGATGTGGGATTGTTTCACACGAACTTCACTGAGCCAGCAGTTAGCTTCCAGCTGCTCTAGGTTTTGCTTAGCTTCCAATAACTTCTGCTTCTTGACTATCCTTTCCAGCTGGAATTTGACCTTTTTACGTCTTATGTTTCTTTCTGCCTTTTTTAAGGAGCACCTTCGCAGGAGCTCCAGCTGCACCAGTCTCTTCTTGTTCTGCTGTAGCAGCGAAGGCGAGATCTCCAGACCAAGGCTGCTCTGTACCTCAGCCTCTGCGTACAACGTAGATTCTGTTTGCACTGCAAATTCTCTCTGCTGTTGCTGAAGGGCAGCTAGTCGGTTACTCTCATTTATAAGCCACTGTTGGTCTACAAACAATGATTGAAAGAAAGTAAAAAGCATAGAAATAACATTGTTCATTAATTTAATTAGCCGAGAATCCACTGAAGAACAGAATTCCTATGCAGATAGAGCAAATCTATCTATCTATCTCTATGTTAATGAAGAAAATAAAATTTAATGCACATACTAATGAGCCTTTGGTAAATAAATTCCTACTGTTTAGTGAAGAAAATGCAATATTAAAATGTAACTGACTCCTCATCAAAGAGTTTGAGCGTTTTACAGCTGCTGTAAGACAAACACTGCTTTATACACATTTTTGCTCATGTCCTTTCCTTTAAAATTAACTTGAATGAACCAAAAAAAAAAAAATCCACCTGCCAACTATTTCCTCTCATTTCTCTATACATGCTGAAAATGAAGGAAATTAAACTCATGCTGAGGGACTTTGTGTTCAGCACACAAGAAACTGGTGGCATGTTCAGTAAACTTGAAAGCTCGATCTCCCAGCACTACAGTCAGGATGTGCATCATATCTGGGGCCTGCTGCCAGCCCTCAGGCTCGTGGATAGGCATGCAGCCTACTAAGTGGTTTGAAGAAAAGGCTACTAGAAAGCTTCCAAGTGGCTGCTTGCTGGGCAGTTCTGCTAGCCTCTCTACCCACCAGATGGAAATTTCTCAAGCGACACAAACATTGTGTGGTATCTGGGCTGAGGTGAAGCAACAACCACAAAATTTTCTACCTGTTGTGATTATGGCTGTTCCAGAGCATTTCATAAATGCCTGGTGGGAACACATGTACCGTGAATACGAGCAGGTTAGCATGCAACATGTTTGAAATTATTCCAAAACACTCATAGCAAGGATACAAGTGAAATCAACACAACCATGAGTTGTCAGGATGAACACATACAAACTCATATCACCCATCAATGCATATTTTTTCATAAAATCAGGAGTCTACTCCCAAAGAGAATTGGATTCTCCCTTTTTATGAACATTCCCCAAATTTCACAAATGCTTAATATTCTTTTCTAAGAAACCAATTGATTAGCCTTATTTAATAAGAGTATATTACATCTGTTTACATTTTTAATCTTCTCTAAATCTTAGGAGAATCTGATCTTTGCAGTCAGTAGAGAAGCAGTAGAGAAGAACAGGATCTGCTCTGTTAAAAACTTTGTTCACGTTTACGCTGATATGAAAATATACATATTCAGCTGCACAGAGGAACAAACATATCATTAGCTGAAAAAGCAGTATAGAAAACCACACTCAAAGTTCCCTCATACATGAGCATTTCTCAAAGGACAGATGCTTTTCAAAGCACTTTAATCTTCCTAGCAACACTATTTTGCCTGGGCTTAGCTTCAATGTGCTTAGTTGCAGCCCCTCACTGAGGAGCCACCTGTAGTCACTTATTCATGGAGTTAGGAAATAAGAGTTTGACATGGTCACGAGCCCTGTGTATGACAGCTGAATACTTGAAAGGATTTGGGGGCTGTGGATGCTTCCCTAATAGAAGAAAAATAACCACCTTTAGCGGAAAAGCATTGCCAGCATCAGTTGTGTGGTAACTACAAATCTCATTAAACATTCTCTATTAGTGATTCCCACCTGAGGGAGTCTCCAGTTTACATCCTCAGCTAGACACACAGAAGTAGTGATACTTTATAGATAAGTATGTTTACCCTATGGATAAAATGAAAGCATTTTAGTCATAATCTGTTATTACTTCTTAGTAACATCTTAACCTTCACATACAGAAGAGTTTCCTCAACTCTTTATTCCCAGATCTGCCCTCTTCAGCATGTTTCTAGGAAGCAGAATATTTGGCAGATGAGTGTGCCCCTGTAATAGACCTGAAAGTTCTAAGACACTAATTAATGTCTACTCACAAACTTGCCTCTGTCAGAAGCTGAGAAAAAGAGGGTGCAAATAAGGCAAAAGAACTCTGGTGGGCTGCCAAACAAAGAATTAAATTTGGCTGCAAAAACTGCTTGTCTGGCTAAACTTAATATGAGCACAGCTACAGTGGAACTAGACAGGAGCAGAGAACTTGTCCTGTTTCAAGAAATACGTTTTGGAGAAGCTCTGCACTGCCTACACACTAGGTCTCCTTCTGATACTCCCCATCTCCACAATTTTCCTTTTAATTTCTTCCTTGCATTTGGCATAATTTAAAGATGGTAAACTGCCTAAGTTTGGCTCTAGGAAGCCTCTAAACATTCAGAAATTATTCTAGGAACCAGTAGCAGGCTTTATGAAATGGAAATGGTGCCTTTGCAATAGACGTACTCTTCTTATCAAGAAACTTGGATCAGACCATTCAATAGAAGACAACAGGAAGAACACTCTATCTACCCTATTTCAATGCTCAAGAGCTTCTTGAGATTTAAAATGTTACCAAATCTCCCTACAAACTCTGTTCAGCCCCACCAGGACAAGTCTTGCTAACTATGTCCTCGTGCAAAGCAGCATCACTCAGGGCCAGAAGTCACTGATGCTGACAAACACCTCTCCAAATATGCTATGGCTCCACCTTTTGCCATAGCTATTTACTATTCAGAATCTGATATCTGATCTAGTCTCTAGCTTGAATAATACTATCAGAACTTGCTAGAAATAACTCCTATTTGAACCAAAGCATGCCTTTTTTTTTAATTTTAAATACAGTTTTGTTAAAAAAAAAATAAAATCAGCAATGGAGAATGCAGTACCACGTATCAATCATCTTTAGGGTAAATAAAATTTGCATCTTACTTTTAATCTTAATTTGTCTCACTTCTGTTTCTACCACAGAATTTCTTCCTACATTTTTATTTCATACTACCAATGCCTTGTTCCTACTTATAGACTTGGATGAAATCACCTCCAGCTTTACTGTGATCAAGGCAAACAGGCTGAGCTCTCGGGATCATTTATTATACTATGCTATCCCATATAGGTTTGTTAGAGTCATCATAATATACCTCTAAACTTGTATGTCCTCTGCAATTGTGAACGTCACAACTATTCTCAATATTGCAAACAGTAGTCATGCCAGTGATTGGACAAGAATCATCTTAGTACCTTTTCTAATCCCAATCAGGCTGTTTATGTACCTAAGAATTAGTTTCTCTTCTGTCGAATCTCCCATAAACATGTATCGCAACACATCTTCATAAGTTAATCAGGTCTTTCCCTAGCTGACAGTAACTAATGAGAGGCCACAGAACAAAGTGAAAGACACAGGAAAATGAGAAAACTGAGAAGAAGAGGCTGTCAGAGGTTTGCAGAGTGAATTAGGCTCCTATTGAGATGAACAAAAAAACCCAGTATAAACAAAATCTGAATTCAAAGTGATTCTTGAAAGCTAGAGAGCTACCTTTTCACTGAGCTTTTGAAAGATCACTTATCTTCTGATGTTTTGGGATTTCAAAATGTTTCAAGCTTTTCATGGTATAGTTAGCATAGAGCTGAGGTTTGTGTCAAACCAACATCATCGATACTTTACCTAGGAACAAATTTTTTACTCAGAGGGTGGTGAGGCACTACAACAAGTTGCCCGGACAGCTGTGGGCACCCCATCCTTGAGGCATTCTAGGCCAGGCTGAATGGGGCCCTGGCAGCCCGATATAGTTGGTGGATGGCAACTCTGTCTGTGGCAGTGGGGTTGAAATGAGGTGATGTTTAAGGTCCCTGTCAATCCAAGGCATTCTATGAAGCACAGAAATACCGATAGAAAAGTAGAAAATACAACAGCAGATTCTGTCTATATTGCTGCAAGGGAGAACTGTACTGCAGATATAATCAGAGCAAAACTAGAGAAGCAGGATGGGGAGCAACTGGAGAGATGGGAGGCTTGGTGCCACAGGAGGAGCAGTGAGCCTATCCCAGTCAAGACCTGCAGAACTAATTAAACAGTGCTGCTGGTGCTCTGCAAAGTTAATCAGTGCTTGATAATTCTCAAAGGAGTTCTCAAAGGAGAGATAATCATAGGAGAAAATTAGTACTGTGCTGTAAAAAACAATAGTAACAACAACAACAAAATTACAACAACAACAAAAAATTCCACCACAATACAAAGCCTAACTAAGACAAAAACACGAAGAGGATGAAATTACAGAAGAAACCTGAGGGAGGGGCAGGTGCTTACTTTCTAGGATCTGCTGGTTGATGAGGGCTTGGTCATTTTCCAGTTCTCTCTCTGCTTTGACCTGTCCTTTGAGGATCTGCTGCTTTAAATTCTCAACATAGAGCTGCTGCTGTTGGATTTGTTTTCTGTGGAAAGCTTCCTGCTCTTTCAGTTTCTTCTTGTACTCTTCATGCACAGCATCTATGTCTCTGCAGTTCAAAATGTTGGCAATTAATTTAAACAAGAAAAAAATACCAAGCATTTGTAAATGCAACACGTCATCTTACTAAAGAAAGAAAACTTACTAAAGAAAGACAATATTCTGGATATTGCTTTGTTCATTAAGGGTGCATTACACAAAGAACTCGTGATGGTAGAGAGTATATGCACATCACAGCAGGCCACAGTCCTGGAACTGTCAGAGATGCCAGCTTTCACCATGAAAATTGTTATAGTGAAACTGAAAATCCCATCACCAGAAAGAAAACAATAGAAATAATTTAAAAAACACGTCACTTGTCATTTTGCTTCCAAAGGGAAGCGGGGAATGGGAAAGTGGCGTTTATGTTTTATAAGTTAATGATCACAATATAGGATGTTTTTCACCCAAGTACTTAAAAAAAATAAACAGAAATAGAAATGAAAAGGTTTTTAAGGAAATAAAAAGGTTTTTTAAGATAAAAAATCTTAAATCTGGAAAGAAATATGGAAATTGCTGAGATTACATCAAAGGTCTCCAGCAGCACCAAGGAAAGAATTCAGTCACCCAACTCTCTCTCGTATGCAACTACTGCAGGTTGCTCTGTCTATATCTGGAGTAGAACGGTGATCAGAAAAGTTACTATCCTGTAAACAACTCCATGCAGTCCCTCCAAGCGGCCTGTTTCCTGACTGTGCACCAAATGTCATGTTGTTTGTAAAATCATTATCAATCCAAGGCCAACGAGCCTCTGACCTTTGCTACATCAGGATTTATTTGTAATCTCTATCTACAACCACAGGCATGTGTTTGAAGCAGCTATTTCTATAGCAACAACTTTATGTACCAGATTAGCAGACAAAGCAGATGTAGCAATTAAGCAGCTAACATCCTCACATCTGATGGAGTCCCTCTAGATTGAACATTCATTTTCACTTTCCTAGGAAGCAGCAGGAAAACCTGACTATATAAATGACTTAAGATTCTCAGTAATTGAAAATATTATTGACCCTCTTTCATTCACCTGAGAAAAACAGAATTCAGTTTGTTTTTTATGTTTATGTAACTGTAATGCTGATGAGAATAACAGAAGAGGAGCATGTTCTGTTCTGTTACCTTACATGGTGCAAGCAATCTGAGTAAAAGTTTTGTCCCTTCCATTTTCTAACTTTTTTGAGTCTATTTGAGACTTACAGAAACAAATTACAATAGGGATCTCCAAGATCCATTTGTATTTGGCTTGACTGCTAAGATTTCAACAATCTGTGATGTATACTTATTTCTATTTAATAAATGGTGTTTGAATTCCAGGAAATAGGACTGGACTCCCTGGTTTCTTATTCACTTGAAGTAGGTTTAAATAGACACTTCACTGCTGCACTGAAGGGTCTCCTATGGCCACTTCATACCCGAGATTTTCAGTTGTTTGTAGTGAAATCAGCTACGGGGGGACAAACACAGAGCTTAAATGTAGGCTGGTTAACTAAGGAAGAATCAGTTTTTGGGTATGAAACAAAATCCAAAAGGTTTCATTTCAGAAGAGCTCCCATGGTTTTTATTGTAACTATGAAGGAAGCTTTCCACAAATTAGGCTTCCAGGTTATGTTGTGTATTTTCCAGAGAAATGTAATGGAGCAGTAATATAACCTGGAGGTTATTATGCTGCTACTGCTCTGACATAGACAATCACAATGATTTTGGAGCAGTTATATCACCTCTGTGCTTTCATGCACTTACACTGCAAGGCCTTCAGGGCAAGGACTACTTATGCACTTCTTAGTTCAAGAGAGCTTTTATGTGAGCTGAAGCCTCCTCTTGCAAATACATTAAAGTAATAAATGTTAACAGCAATTGTAAACGTAAAGTCTCTGCAAAAAGTCTAATTCTACTTATGGTGAAATAGACTTTAGTCTGACAATCTGATATCTGTGATGGTAACACATCTGGAAAATCTGAGACTGCATGCACATGACCTTGTAAAAGTCACTTAGTTTGAGACACATGCAAAAGAAACAAAGTACGTTCATCCAAGAGAAGCGAGGAGGATCCATAAACCACATCAAACATCAGAAAGCTCAGTATTAGAAGAGATTAACTCTATTTGTTTAACATTATCAACAGTATTCTATATAAGACTGAGGAAATAGAATAAGTCGTGGCCAATAATGCTGAAAAGCAGAGTTTGTTAGCAGAAGAGTAGACAAAGAATTCTTGTTCTGCATCTACTTACTAAAACCAGATACAATTTCTTTTAGAAAAATGTGTTATGTTCTAAGATCTCAAAAAATGCTTGCAGAGGTAGTTAAGTAACATCTGTTTACATTTGGGAGAGGGTAACAGGCTCATACTTTCCAACAATGCTGAAACCAACTCCCAACTCCCAGCCATATATTATAATGAACTGGAGAATAAGCAGTGCAAACAATGGACACAGAAATGTGGTGTTTACTGTTCTCAGCAGCACTAGCATATTCCCTCATGCAGATTTAATAGCTTTTTGCTGATCTAACATGAAACTGTAAAATCTTTTCCAATAAGCACACGTGTTTGCACATAAAGCAGAACACAATGCAGGCCAAACAAACGTTATTGCTTACTGCTCCACTCTATCATTACACCCCATAAGGGCAAAGAGCACACAGGCATAACCATAATTTGCTTTAAATCTTGGAAAAGAAACATCACAGCAACCATCACGGTACTATTGCTGCCTTGTTTTGGTGAGGTAGCTGATGGATACAGTTCTCTATGGTGAAAGTTTCTGTAACAAAAGGCAGGTTGACTGTCTCACCACTGCTGAGGGTACATACATAAATTGCAGTTCTGCTGCTATTTCAGTTCCTTTTTGCCTCATCTCCTATCCCCTAATTTTTAACAGTACACAACAAAAGCCAGTCAGGGTAGTAAGGACAGCTCCGAATACAGGAGATTGAACATCAAAGCTTTTTACAAAGTTGCTTTTTAAAAATAGCTTTCTCAAGCGAGAGAAAAAGATTATGAAAATTCAGGCACAGCCACTTACATAACACAGGTACTATGGCAGAACAGGGAATGCTTTTCTTCTGCTTGTCAGATACTGACCACAAGAGCAAAATGACCGGCTGGTTTGGACTCGAGATACAGATCTATCTCAGGAACTGCTGATACCAAAACCATGAATTGAGAATGCTCCCTTTCTGCTGCTGAATACACTATGTCATGTCAACACGTCCTTGATAGTTTATAGAAATCATACCATAAATTAAACTCAAAAATGAGATGACAGTAGCCCCAAAAGAAAACAACAGATTCACGCCCACTTAGGGGCTAAATCACCCAGTGCACAATTTTAAAAAGAGCTTCTGTAACAGGTATTTGAGTGGCTAAAATAAAGACAAATATCAATCAAATTAACATAAGAATATAATATTCTGAAATAGGCAAAAATCAGTCATTTATTTAAAATATCTTAACTAATATATACTATATAACTATATAAATACAATATATAATATATGTAATATATGCATTAAATGTAGACTTAAAATACAGGAATCCTATGAAACAGGAATCAAGCACAGATACATTTCTGCTACTGCTTGTATTCCTTCCTTCCCACAGCAACCTTTCCCCAGTTTAGCTATAGCTATATAACCCCAGGATAAACATAAGACAAACAGTTTCATTTTTGCTGATATCAAGACAAAGGTAACAAAATCCTTATTTCACAGAACTTGGCATTCAGCATTAAAAATAAATGCAACACTGCATAATATTTCACAAAAGCATGCAGATTTCTAGATATACCAAATGCGTCAAGAAGTGTCAACAGTTACCCCTCCCTCCAAGTAAGCCTTTAAAAACAGGAATTAAAATCACAACAGAAAGAGAACAATCTTAAAATAAGGATAACAAATTACTAAGAAAATCTTCATATTATACCCATATTGCCGGATTGCTTTTCCGTCTCATTTTTCTCTCCACAAAGTTTGCATGACGCATGCTAAATGAACCATCTGTAAATCCACATTTTTTCCAGCCTGTTTTGTCATCAGCTCTCCGGGATCCTATTCTGCAATTCTCCTCCCCTCTTCCCCAAACACTTCCACTGCTGTTGCAGAGGCTGGCGGCTCCTACAGCATAATGCAGCTTTCAGTAACTATGGCAGCGATAGCTCTGTGCTGAGGCAGAAGGTTTTCTGCAACAAAATCTTAAGGCTCAGCTAGAGAAATTCAAGTGGAAAAAAAAAAAAGAAAAAGAAAAAGAAAAAGCGAGGAATACTTGCTAAAAGCTGAGATTTGCCATTTTCCTAAAGGAATCAGTCAGGTCATCAATCAGGTTAGCACACCCATCCTTCTCTGTCTGCCTGATGTTCAAGTCTTTTTCTTTTACTAATGATTTTTTTCCAGGGAAAGAAGAGTTAATAATAAAGCAGACAAAAAAGATGTTGGCAAGGCATTTTGCACAGTTGCAAATCCCAGCACTGAGAGCAATCACAAGTCAGGGTTACAGCCCATCCTCTGATATACATTCCCCCCTTGCTCTGTCCTCTCCTCCTCCCTCTACACGTGTCCAACCCAGGGCCCTTCCCGCAGGGCCTCAGCATCACACAGCAGCAAGCAGCACACAGCACAGGACTGGCAAAGACTGTGTGCATTTGCTTCTGCCTATCACTGTGGCTCAGACCTCTCTCTCCTCCTCCCTAAAGCAAAGGGAAGAATGATGAAGGAGCTCTGAAGCAATGCTGCTCACACAATTCAAAGCAAAAGTTGGGGGGTGAGGGGCAGGAGATGGAAATGAGAAATCAGTAACAACTGCCAGCAGTCAGAATTTTAGGAAATAAGGAACATTTAGAAATATGCACAAAGGAATCCCTGTTAAGGAAATTTACCACCACATAAAATATCATTCAGATTTTCAATTAGCAGGTTTGCTTGCAGGTTTGTTTTGTTTCATTTTTTAGCTCTCTCAAAGAAACTTCTTTTTGCTTCACTTAATGCCCCCAAAGCAACAGAAAGGTAATGACTTAGTTAAGGCAGTCTTTTAAATATGCTTCTATGCTATCTTTGGCAAGAAGTCACAGGCACAAGACACAGACACACTTGATTAAAGGTCACTGCTGCATTGCTAAATTCCAATTCAGCTGTAACTACATTCTATCGCAGATTTTCCCTTTGTGATTTCTGTCATATATAGAACCAGTTCCCCTGCTAAAACACTATTTTGCTGCAACTTGTGGAGCTGCTGTAATTGACAGTGAATTTCTTTGTGAAATATTTGAGTAAGGGTTGCAAAAGACTTCTTTAACTTGTATTTGTATGGCACTTGGGAATTCTCTAGCGTTAGTACGAACACTGACATTATTTTTACAAGTAACAACAGGACATTTTAAGTGTACCACAGTAGCATGAAAATTCTGTTGTGTTCTCCAGTATCAAATGCTTTATTTAGAGATACTCTTTACTGTCCCTTTCCTTTTCCACATTCTTATGTTTTGTTTTTGTCTTGCATTTTCAGGAGAAGACATTTACCAACTTCATTATCTACTGGTATGTGGTGATGCTGTCATACAATCATTGTTGCCAGCCACAAACTTTCCATGTGTTTGCTTGCTGACAGTGAGCATCAAAAACGTGAAGCGCAGGGGTATATGAGCAAGCAGAAAAGTAACAAGTGCAACAAATCCTATCATTTTTCAAGGAAAATTTCATGCTTAAAGTTTAAATACTTTGGCTTAACAGTAAAAATTTGTTCTCTATTGTTTCTGAAAATATTTTAATATATATTTAGAGCTTGAACTGGTGATTCAATCCAACGAAAGCAGATGAGCAAAACATTGCAATATTACTGGCAGCACAGGAGATAAGATTTTAAGTAATGATTATAACAAAATGTATGTCCATATGTTCTGAAATAAAAACTCCAGAGGAAACCAAAATACCATCAGTTGCTGATGAAAGATTTCTAAATGCACAGAAGCCCAACAATTTCAGAAAGATTTTTGTGCGTAATTGTCATCCCGCTTTGTATGAATTGACCATGTTCTATGCTAAGTCTTTTGTTTGGACTCTTCCATAAGCCATTTTCTTCTCACAAGCAGAGAACTCAATTAGTCTAAAGAAATTCTGATATACTAACGAGTATTTACAGGACCTACTACTGACATCAAATTTATTGTAAATCCCACTGCAGTTGTGGTTTTGAAATACGGGCTGCATGCTTACAATTCAGCTGCAAGTAGAGATTCTTGTTTCAATGTGATAAAGTCAAATTAAAGCTTAGAGCCTACTTGCTTCTTCTGGAGGAAGCGTAGAATAAGAAAAAGGCAAAGCTAGAGAGACCAAATTATTCAGCATGATTTAGACGTATCTTACCTTATTTCTGGAGAACACTTTTTTTCTTTACAGTTTGTACATTTTTTACTGTAAATATAAAAGTAGGAAATTACAAAGATGTACAAAGAGAAGGCAAGAAAACGTCACTGAATACTTCTAAACACAGAGATGATGTTATAATTTTGAGTATAAGAATGTTCTAAGATGCAGACTGGTAGCAGCTGGGAAAGCATATATGAACTATTAAGAGTGTGTGTGTTTCTATGAAATATACTTATAGCTTACCCCATTCTTTTATAATTCCTCTAAGGACCTTCCTGACTGAGACAAGACACTGTGCTAGGTAGATTTTTTTTTTTTTTTTAGTGCTTTAGTAAATAAGCACACTGTGTACTTCATTGAGTGCTATATTAGTGTTTATAAAGTACCTCCCATTTTTAGCACCTGACATTGACTTTGCAAAGGCTAGACATTTTAAATGATTTTTTATCTCACTTTATTTTCATATTACAGATCCTAGGCTGTATATCTTAATCATAACTCCCTCCATGAGCACAACTGCTTGTCCAAACAGAGAGGGGCTTGCTGGTTATTTTAAGGGAAGACCAAGTGCATCAGTTCAGCTTGCCTTTGCCAAAATAATTACTCAAGGCAAAAAAAATAATCATTGGATTACATCAAGTGAAAGAAAATTAATTCAGACATAGTGTACAGCTTAATTCTCTAATAGATCAACATTCATGAAGGCAATACAGTAATATTTCTAGTAAAGAAATCATTTGAAACACTTGGGATAAGTCTCAGGTAAAGTTATATTATGTAATATGCATAGCCCTGTCCAAACAGTTGAAAATCTGATCAACACAAAAGAACCTGTTACTTGAACACAGTCTGAAAAAAAAACAACAATCAGAACTATTCTTTATTTTTGTCAGGTTAAAAAGAGCAAAATAAGTGCAATGCTTTGCTGTTTGCAAGACTTCCAGATTTCTGTATGTGTATCTAGGAGCTAGTTCTATAACAAATGCTCCACTGCTGATGTTTAAACCCATGCAATGATTGACATGGTATCTACTTCTGAGATCATTAGAAAAGCTATTATTCTTACATGTTTTTTTTTTTTTAAATTTAGCTAAATAAAGAAATAAATATCAAATACCATTTTGTACAGAAAATACCACTGCAGCAAATTAAAAAAATAAGTGCAGAGATTAGGTAAGTTAAAGAGAGCACATATAAACACACTACCCAAGGTGGAAAGCAAGCCACTTGAATAGAAGGATGAAGAGATGTTCAAAACAGGGAAAACATTTTATGCTTATAAAAACAAGATGAGATACTTCCCCAGAAAAAGATAAGATTCCCAGTATGTAACCACACAAAAACACACTAGCAAGAAGCATAACTATCAACAGATATGAACGAGAAGATGGCTGTTTCTTGCCTTTGACAGGTCAATTGAATGTGCCAGGCTGAGAGAAATTAAAAAAGAAAAAAGAACCCAATTACATTTAGTTCTCCTATACTCTTACAGTATTACACACCAAAACACAGGAGGTAACTTAATTCATTTCCCTGATATACCTGAATAAATTAACCACTGTCTTTATCACACCAATACTTTCCTTTCAGAAAGCCTCTCTCAAGAAATGCAAACACTAGATGTTGTGGATATGAGCAGCTCTTCAGCACTTTGGAAGCAGCCTATGCCTTATTTACAGCTCACTTTAAAAAAACCCAAAAACTTTTCAATTGCCCTCTGAGATGAAGGGATTGATATTTCTTGAGCTACAGGGAATTTATAATCAAACAAACCTTATTTTCAGAACAAATTAGCAGGAAAAGTGAATTGATAATCACATTGCATAAATCCTGATTCATTTTGATAAAGTCCTTTTGTGCACTGAAGAACATTGCAAAAATTATACATTAGCTTGTAAACAAAAAAAACATAATACACACGTGCAAGTGAACTGAATTAAGACAGCCTGACAGTCTCAATCAAAGCATTTTCTTGATTGCACATTAACATTCACTGCGTATCAATAAATAATTCTTGAAGTTTACTGATTGAATATCCTAACATTTTTAAATTAGTAGTTCAGCTGATGCATTTTCCTGAACAGTTTTATTTGGTTCTGACCAGCTGAAAACATGAATGGACTTACTATATATACAACTCAGTTGTACCTGAACAAAGTTCTTGTTTCTGAGGTTGTATTAAAGGAGAAATAGCTTTGTTTTATATTTTTAAACTTACTTTTGAAAAGAAGAAAGGATATAATGAGGAGAATGAGTATGACTTCCATCTAAGTTGAGCCAGTCCAAAGCTCCACAACTCAAAATAGGCGGGACATCATTAATCTAAGCATGTAAGAATAGAGAAGAAAAAAAAATATCACAGCAATCCAGGAAGTTGCAACACATCAGTCATACTGTTGCTGCTAAGTGCTGCATGCCACATGATGTATAATATGCAGGATATGCATAATAATATCTCCCAAGTGAGCTTATAATCACACTTACAGTTCTTCTGCTTAGTCTTCAGTAATCTATAAAGCTGTTAAGAATTGGTTACTGAGGACACCCATTCTTGCAATTCTACTTTAATGTAGTGCATCTTGTATTACTCAAGAAATAAAGGATGAAGGCAAATTGAAGTTAAGCCCTTTATCTCAACCACAGAAGGAAGTACAAGAGGACAGTAGTGAGTACAAAATGTCAGTATGTAAAATACTGTTTTAAAAGGAAGTTTATTGCCAGTATCATTTATATGATTATGTCTTAAATCAGAAAATCTACTTTTTCTTTCTTTAGGGGGAGAGGGAGATATTTAAATAGCTGAGCAAACAGTATCCTGCAGCAGTTAGTTCTTGTGATTACTGTACCAATAAATACCTATTTCCAGAGTATGTAACAATTAAAAGTCTTCTGGCCTAACAACACTCAAGCACTTAATCCTGAAAATTTTCCATTTCTGTTAGTACATGTGATTAAGGGTGGTGAAAAGTCAGCATATAGGGAATAATTCAGAAAATAATCAAAAATGGAAAGACTCTAAATTAGCCTCTTCACAGCAATCTTCTGCCCTTAGGATTCAATCCCACTGTAGTTATGACTAGAAATAGGAAATGCTAAATTATTCAAGGGATCTGCATCTTCATTTGATAAGTGCGTCTGAATGAAGAAATAGTGTCCTCCAACAAAGTTTATGTCACCATAGCCCATTAGGTGCAGGAAATGAAATCAGCAAACTTGATGATGTTAAGAAATATTACCTTTCTCAGGCACCCTTTTTAGACAGAAAACAAAACGGAAAATCAATAAGAATCAGGAAATCAGTGGAGAATTAGAAAAGAAAAATGCAGATCCTTAGAACTTACTGATCTTCTTTGCCTTAAGGCAGCAGCTTCTGCAGGGTGATTGAATCTAAATTTATGAGACCTGCCGAGGACAACAAGGGCCCCTGTAAACAAAAATGAATTAGAAACCTACAGACATAATATAACAAATGGTGCCCTGAATATTCAGATTTTTAGACTGGTGTGTAAAGACTACTGCATATTTAAAGTACTGTAAAATATTTTGTTTAAAAAAAAAAAAAAATATATATATATATATATATATATATATATTCTGACCAACAACTTTCTAACATTTACAGAACAGAGAACTATTTAAAATTTGCCACCAAGGAATGGCAGTTACCATTCTGTAATGATGGCATCCAAACTGATCATAGGGTCCTCTGCAAATCCAATGTAGCATTAAGTTCCCCATTCCCATACTAAATACCAGCATGACTTCATACCAAAAAAACAAAGAAATGCATTATCAGAAAGTTGTTTTTATACAATCCAAGTTCCCAGTAACTGGATTTTCTATTTTTTATTTTTTTAAACACAACCCTAAAACATGATAGCCCAATACATGTCATCTAAGCTTATTCATCGTAGCCTATGACTGAATGGCTAGTATTCTTTACCCAAACACACCATGAATAAACTGAAGATCATTTCAACCATAATATCCAATCATCAGTAGTCTGCTGGCTTGAAGCCAGCCTCCACTATTTTCCACAACACTGACTCTGACTACAGGCTTTTTCTTCTCAGGAGGCTACAAACTACTGCTGCCAAAAGTTGTCTTAATATTGTCACTAATGTCTTTATTTTACTTCCTGTAGGTAGTTCATTTAATTGCTCCAGTCTGGAAGCTTTAGCCATCAAGCCTTGCAGTGCTAGACAGCAGTAGCTTGAAAGATGTATTTCTTAGGTCTGCATGAGCTAGGTAAATGCTTGTCTCTAAACTCCTGAGATAGGTTGTTTATAATGCACGACTCACAGAAAAAGCAAGCCTTACCTTGTGACAGACGGCATGATCCAGTGACTTCACATCCATTCACAGTGCAGTATGCTCCCTGAAGTGGTCGTAATGTCACAATCCCACAGTTGTTGTCTATCATACAGTGGTCTTTTTCGATCCACCGCCCCTTCAAAACTAGAATGTATACCTGATTTTATTTCACCTGTTCAAGGGGTCAGGTATCCTGTATTTTCCTCAAGATTGGAGTGCCACATGGTTTTACCCTATGACTGCACACTTCATACCTCAAAGAACTGTCTCACTTGCAGAAAAAGGACAGCCAATTGTCATTGTTGATTGTTAGCTCAATACCAAATCATAAAAAAAGCTCAATTGAAAACAAAATTATCCTTCAAAATATTTCTTGTTCTGGAAAACCATAAGCTGCTTTCTGATTTGTAAGCTGGTGTGCAAATTCCTCTTAATGCTATTATAGCATTTATTGGTTACAATCTTACTAAACAGAAATTAGAACAAAATTTTGAAACAAAGAAAGTTATAGTTCCAGAAAGCGCCCTATTTCAGTATGAAGTTTTGATCTGAATCATTATTATCTTGAGATTCTTACTGTGAAAAATAAGGAAAATAAGGATATAAAAATACTCAAAATGCGTTTCAACTCTCCTAGGACAGAGTATCACAATCACCTGTGCTGCTTGTTTAAGAGAGGATATATCAAGATTTGGATGTTGGACAGAGATATTTCTAAACTCTAACATAGACTTTAACATGCATGAAGAAACTGCTAAAGAGACCTCAGTCACTTCCATTGGCTTTTTGATTTTTCAGACAGTAACAAAAAAACAAAAAATAACAACAAAAACCCTGAAAGATCTTAGCCAACTTACATAATTATCCTTTTCTGCTTACCTTCTTCTAAAAGGAGAACTGACAAAAGGAAACATAAGCTAGATATTACAAAGACAAATGTAAGCCTCTTGTTTCAACATGAACATACAATAAAATAATCTGTAATATGATTCTCTTACCAATGTCTTGATCTTGGTCTGAATCACTCCTTCCAATTTTGGTTGTTCCTTCCTAAAATAAAAAACTACAACTAATATAATAAGTCAGTTATCAAGGGTGAATTCTATGCAAGGATTAAAAGCTCTGGTTTGGAATATTAGCAAGTATTTGGAAAAAAAAAAACAAAAAAAACAAAAAAAAAAACCCTCTCAGTTCTGGAGCAAACTTTACACATAATACTTGGTCTGCTATAGAGATGCAACTACTTCTTATCCTGCAGCTATGTCAGTTTCTTTTATGACTCCAGTAGATGGAGTAACCCTCAGTACATAATTTTTGGAACACGCTGAAGACAAATATTTTGAACATGAACACATGTTCTGATGCTTTGAACTTTTATAGTGAGCTGGGTTTTTTTTGTTTTGTTTTGTTTGTTTGTTTTACAGAAACAAGATTATTTTATTAGAATTACTCACATACAAAGAAAGAAGTCACAATATGATTATTCAGTTAACCAGTTTTTTTTTTTTTTAGATTTCACAATTAAAAAAAAAAAGTAACTGAATTTAAGTTTTATAAAGGAACTGTATGTCAGAGACTATGAATTCATCAAAGTATCCACTACTGGAGAACTTCTTCCAAATCATATTAAAGCCTAGATTAAAGCTGAAACAAGAAGTAAGAACTGGAAGCCTCAAAACTGGAAAAGGGAAGTTGTGCATTACTGTAAGATGATACAGTTACAGGTAATTACAAATAAATCATACTGATTTCCTGTATTTGAGGTCAAGAGCACAAATACCTTTCAGTTCCTCGCATAGCTTGGATCTTTGAACAGTGAGGAACTGAACGAACAAATCCCTCTGCAACAAACCATGCTGAGACCTCCATCCTTGCTGGAGAGGCAGATGGCTAGATTATGACCAGTTTCCATGGTTTGGAGGGAGCGTCAGCTTAACATTCAGCAGACTCAACCACCAAATAGCCACCTGTAGAAAACCTTATCATCCATTTGACTTCTGACTTACCTCACAAAAGCAAGTGAGCTAGCACCACATGATTTCTGCAAAGAGAGTAAATTAACTCCCAAATCACGTTTCATCAATATTGACTAAGCAAGGAGACAGTTATTATCTTACCAGATGAATCTTTTTTACAATATTCTAAAATGACTTTCGTGAAATACAATTTAATTTGGCAAATTGTACTATGGCTGTATTGGCTTATGAAATTCACAACAGTCAAATGCATCCCAACCAGTGGAGTGAATTTAGATGAGTTTAGGTACAACTGAAAACTGCAGCTGAGAGCAAGGATGCATACAGCATGCAAGCAACTAACTAAAGTTGAAGACAAAAGCAGACCAACTAGCCACAAACAAGACCTATTTCAAGTTTCTTCTAATGCTACTGAGCTAATAATTTAAATATTGATTCTCTTTCCTAATTTAATATCGATTAGTCTACCTAAAAAAAATAAATAAATCAAAAGGCATATCATTCAGAATAAATGATTGCATAACTTCACCTCAACATACAAAAGTACATCTTCATATCAGTAAGTAATTTTATGTTGTTTTTCTCTTCTGACAGTGTTTCCTGACTAAGGATAGAATTCCCACTGCAAATTAGAGAAGCATAATGAGGGAGTTTACTTCATTCAGTTCTGGGAGTACTTCATCTTCAAAAGTTTGTGAAAAATCTTCCAAAACAGTGAAAACAAATCCCATATTTTTAAGATAATTCAATCTATAGAAAAAAATCAGTGTTTTTGTTAATGAAAGCCAGAAAAAAGGAATGGAACCTAAGAAAGAAAGGTTCATTAAGCTCAGTACAGTGGATTAGTGCAGTTAACACTAGAATAACAAAAAAATAGAAGAGTAACACAATGTCTGTTACACATGATCTGAAGACTGATGCCATGATTTCTCACAAGCAAAAAGTAAAGCTCTGTTATACACTGAAGTCCTTATATGTGAGGAACCCACTAGTGTTTTACCTTCTTGCTGTTCAGATGAAGGTAATAGACACCAGAGTCTAAAAGATGCAAAGCACAAAGAAAAGAAAAGGCACCATCTAGAAGCAAAGAAAGAGGGAACAAAGATGTTAGTCTGACAGAGACTCTGCCTAATGATCTCAGAAGATGACCTTTCAAACTAGGCTTATTTATCAAAATTAATATCTTTAAATTACTTCAGATGTTGTTAAAATTACTATGTGAAAATATCTACTGTTTCTAAACTGCACATAATGGAAAAACTTCTAAGTGATAGCAGTTACTTTGAATAAACATTTAATGTTAATGATGGAGTAGTAAAGCTTAAGCGTGTTGATCAGCACTGGATGTTATTACTTGTTCCTTCATCATAATCTAGTACAATTCCTTTGTGCTGGCATGAGAAAAATCAATAATAAGGTTTGTTTTTCAATATAATGAAGAGTAGTATGATTTCTGTTTCAAATATTTGTTGCAGTTTTTTAAGAAAAAAATATGGTGTCCAGAAACTATATCAAGTAGCACAGAACCTAGCTTGGGGTTCAGTTATTTTTATTACCAGACAGATACATAACAAGATCAATTTTACAAGACAACGATATCTAACGCATTTTTTGCTAACAAGTGCCTCTGAGTTTCTCCATCATTTATTTTAATGTTAAACAGCATCAGTGTTTTCATAACTTCTGTTCATTTAAACAATTTCAAAAAAAACTAAAGCCCAGCTTAACGTTTAGCCCTGACTAAAAAGAAAAACTCTGAAACTATTTGACCAAGTCACTCACATCTTATGCCACAACCTACAGGAATACATATGTGATGTTATGAAAAATTACTGGTAAAAAAAATTCTCTTAAAAGAATAGCTACACAGAAAAGCAGATTCTATGAAGACAGGATTTCCACCTGAGCCCAGAAAATAAGCAGAATCATGATTAACCTGCATTCAAGCTACACATGTGGAATCTATTTCATGAAAACAGGAACAGCTGTAAACAGCAGTCATTGCCAAATTAATCCTGTCAAAGTTTACTTTTATACTGGAACTACAGTTACACAAATATTCCAGTCTTGAGTATACAAGCATCTACTAAAATCTGGACCACTAATTCTGGTATACTTTAGGCACCATCATTTACATTTACAGAGATGCACTCCTATCTTCTTGCTTTGCAGGCAAACTATTAATGCCTAATTTGGGTACTTTACTTCACTTACCACACATTATTATATGCATATTGTCATTTGTGTGTGCATTCATAAAAGGTAAAGTTACTATTCCATAAATGAATTCTCCTCCACTTCCATTTTTGTATGTTCTTTTCTGGTGCTGTTTTCATTTTATCTGAGTATTTGTTCTTTTTGTGGATTGTGGGCTCTACTTTTTGCTAACTTTTGTTGTAATGCCACCTCAGCCACACTCCACTTTGTAAATAAAACATGTTTTTAAATTCAAAGGGAAAATAAAACAACAAACAATATCTCACCCTGAGATGATACAGCACCACTCCTGTGCTGAGGATATCATCATCCATCGCCATTAGATGAGGTAAATTGGAGTCTATTGTTACTCCAGCTTTTTCTTTGTTGATGTCCACACTGTACTCTTCCATGATTGCCTTCCTGTCCATCCACTTACTTGTCCAGTCTTTGGTCAGTTGCTCAATCTTTGAGGAGAACAGGAGAGGAAATAATTTCATTTACTAAGTAGTTGAATTTTTCTCATTCATATACGTTCTAACTGAAGAATATTTCTGTGGCAACAAAACCTGGGTAGGAACTACTGCCACCTATTGAAGTAGATTAATCCATTGAAGAGTCATTCCCAAAATATCAGAAAGATATATGATCATGATAGCTACTCAATTTGCCTGTCCTGACAAGCTTCAGCAAATCTTACAACCAGAGACTTCAAAATCTCTCTGCATCTCTAGTGAAGAAATCTCTGTAGAAATATAGTGACTGCACAATAATTTCCTTTAATTAAATTGGAGGAGTTTAATCTTAATCTTGGAAGACAAAAGATTTGTATAATGAATTATTGTGGTACACTTAGACGGTTTTCAAATAAGTAATAGATAGTGCAGACTTGGTAATATACAGTGAACAGTATCATCCCGTCAAGGACACAAGAGGCTTTTACCACTAATGGGTAGAGAACATGCAACATACACAATAAGGATGACTGTTTTCTGCATTTTCAGAGCAAACAAGAAAAGATTAATGCAAAAACGTTTTCATAATTGCCTCAAAACAATGGCAATGCTATCCCTCCCAGCCCTCTGGAATGGGAGAAGGTTACAGGTGACTCATACGCACCTTCATCTCATTCTGAAGAACCAGTTCAGTCAGATTTCCATCCCTGTCATCACTCCAAGGACTGGAATTCCTCTGTTCAAACAACAGTCACAGAGATCTAAGGGTTGGTTTCCTTATTCACCACTGGCAAGCATGTTCTTTCCAGATTTCAAGGTGAATTTAGGAAGAAGGACAAAATATACAGACATTCAATGATGCCTACTCCTCCGTAAATACTGCATGCAAATTCTAGGGGAGTGCAGGTGAAAGAGCATTAACAGAGGGATTTCTATGTACAGAATTCCTGTGGTTCCAGCGTCTTTCAGGAAAATAGGCTTCCTACAACATGGAAAGCCAAGATACTACTATTATTCCAAAGAGAAAACCACAAAGAAGCCAGCTGCATTGTTATGACCTAGAGACTCACACCTTCTTTCAGGAGACAGAATGCACAGACAGATTGAAGCCTCCAAACTACTGTTGAGGTTTACTAGTTTACATTTCTGGCAAATAGGATTGTAATTAATCTTGCTAGGAAGTTACATCAGTGATTAGTACTCTGCATTGCCTTCATGCTTTGTCCCTACAGAAAAAAATGCTTCAATTTCAAGGTATTTCTGGATAACAAAGCCAGACAACTCCATGAAAGGCAACAAGAAAATCCTTCCAAATAATCATACAGCTGCTTATACTTCAGGATTATCAATATTATGCCAGAAAAAAAGGAGAAATGGCAAAAATGCTGTTAGTCTTGTAATCATCACAAAACGATGGAGATTAGATGAAACTAAGGTATTGAAAGCACCATTAAAACTACAGTTGGGAAGCATTCCTACGTACCAGTTCAAAGCTCATCAGCAAAGTTTTCAATCTATCAATTTCTTCTCGCAGTTCTCTTATCAGTTTTACATTTGCATCCTGAAACATTGAGACAAAGATCCTAGGAAAACCATTCTTAAAAAATTCCAGCTGAAGAAAGTGATGCAGAGCCAGAAAGAGATGAAAACAGGCAAACTCGCAACAACATTGCTCTGCTACAGGCTCAGGGGTTGGTGGATCCCATCTTTGCAACTCCACCAATATTAAGGATAAAGACAGAGTAAACATGCATTGTCATAGTCATTCAAAGAGAATAAAGATGGAAATGGAAGGGATAGATATGAAGATATATAGTAGGTGTGATATTCTAAATTATTGAGGGAAGGAATAATTTAGGCTGCAGGGAATCAAATAAATGATTTCTGTAATAACTAGTCACCTACTTAGCTCCAGTTAGCATGAGAAAAACAGGTACGAATTTTATTCAGAGAATAGATATACTGAAGAAAATTTAAAGGCATACACAACTAAACTGAACAAGAATGAAAAGCAGAACTCAGGGCCTCACCTCATTCACTCTGGGCTTGTTAATAATATTTTTGGCATTTGAAGCATATCTTAAGGTACTCATGGTTTCATTGTAGCTGGAGCTTGCAGGAGAAATAGCTAACAAGTAGAAAGCAAACAGTGGTTTATTTAAAAGAAGTAATCAGCTTAACCAAACACTTTTTTAAAAAGCTTTTTTTTTTTTGTTGCTGTTTTTGTTTTTAAATTCTGCTTTTTTAGAAAACAAATCCAATAATATCTTTAAGGATTCATCAAGCTCATAGAGAATGACTGCAAGAGACTGTACTTACAAATGAGTATTTAATCAAAGCTGTGATATTCAAGAGACTCTCATTCTTTACTTCATGCACAATTCAAATAAAAATCCAACTTTTTATTTCCTTATGTATCCTACAAAGTATTTATAAAAATCTTTCCAAGGTCAGAATCTAAGTGATGCAGCTGACTAACCTCAGAGTTGTGTTTTAGGGGTGTAATGCAGTGCAGAATTGTAAAAATTAACAGAAATCAAACTCACTGGCAATCATAATGGTCTTGGAGTTGCCCCCCAGGCTGTCCTTAAGAAGCCAGGTGAGGATGGAATCACGATATGGAATGTATGCTGGTCGTCTGCTCCCACTGACACTGCCTGTGGAGGGGTTATCCACATGGCTGCTCTCCCCTTCACTCGTTAGGGTGTTTATACTCTGGCAGCTGCTGAATATCTGTGAATTTTGTGCTGAAGGAGAAATGCAAAAGTGCTCAGGAAATGGCTTATCTTCTTCTGTCATGGCTAATTTTCTTAAATATTACAGTTTATGAAGTCCCACAGATGTTCTGTTCAGATTTTATTGTAAAGATATAACACATATATAGCTATCTGCTATACTTTTATCACTACCATCGAATATAAAGAATCGCTGTGCTTACCTAAAGTGGAGATGACAATTCCAAGTGTAACCAATGACTTGTTAATATTGGCACCTTCTGTAATTCGATCTTTGCAGTAGCTGGGATCAGCTCTTTCACTGAAACACAAAAGTGTGATAAAGTCAATGCAAACCAAATAAGTGCATTTAGTTATTAACATACTATCCATAATAAAGCATCTTGCATTTTCCTTAAAAGAAAACAGAAATAGACAGGTGTGCAATTAAAAAAAAAAAAAAAAGACATGTTTTGAACACTTTCCATGAAATATCACTCTGGTTCAGAAAGTCCACACAATCAGCAGCGTAAGTTGTTGCTGAAATCTACCCAGACAGCAGTGAGATATGACAGTTCTCCCATGCTAGGTAGCAATTAAGAATATATTCCTCTCTGCATCGCCCGCCCGTCCCCGTCCCCCCGCCCCTCTTTTCAAGCTTAGATTTATAATTCTACTAACAGATACTGAAAAATGCAGTCAATAAGAATAAAAGCTTGAACAGAACTCAACATTAAGTGTTTGCAACAGCAGAGCATTCCTCAGGCAATTCCTTTCCAATGAAGTCCAGAGTCCAGACCAGAAAAATAGATGACAGATTATTAGCGCCTTGCTACTGTACACAGACTTGGACTTACTGTCATTTCAATGACGTTTTAATATTTTTAAGGCAGTACTATCATTCTTTCCAGATAAAATTATCATTTTGCCATTTGGTGTACTATTACCTGCCTGCAAGGTCCACTAAGTTGATCTTGCTCGCAATTTCAGTGGGTAGATTGTTCTCCAATATAGCCTGAAAAGGACAACGTAGGTAAGGAAGATTATTCCTCCTAACTCATTAATGACAATAAAATAGGTGCGTTCTCTCGTCTGAAATTAATTCACACTTCTGATTCTTGCTGCTGTTCTTTGTGACCTTGACTCACTAACTGTGTTCAAACCATTAACATCTTTTTCAGCTGACAGAGGAACTGCCCTCATATGTGGATTTCCTCTTGAAAAAAAACTTCACTGCCTAGCAACTGTGAAAGCATTTCTTGTAAACCTTGCACAGTTACTTTCCACCGATGTATTCCAAAGGTCTTTTGTGAAACTAATGAAAAATATCCCCAAATGTTCTGTGATTACAGGATGTTAGACATGTGAGATAGAAAAGGTCTTTTGGATCAATGAAAGACCTCCCTGCCAGGAAAGGATATAATTCCTCCAGAGAAAGAGTGCATTGTCTTTGAGAGGAATGGATGCCAAGTGCTAAAGAGATGAGCACATCTGAAATGCTGGACAGATAGAAAATGTTGGTGTTAAACTAATGATATACTTCAATTACAGATCTTAAATGAGTGTGACATAAAAAACATAAGAAAACAATTTTTACAGCATCTTAAGGGAATACTGCATTTCAAAGGACTGGTTAAAGCTTTAAACTGTTCTTTTTACAGCAAGTTTACAGCAGCACTGCTAACTACAAGCCTGCATAAAAGAACAAGAACACTTCAGCAAACACTCAGCACAGTGTATCAGCTGGTGTAGGAAGTGTAACACATCTGCAGTGTGATCCAAAGGAAATAAGTAACAGTTTCCACAGAGATCAGTAAAAGCATCACAAAACAGTGGCAACTAAACAATGCACAGCACATCAAACAATGCTTTTTTAGAGTGAAGAGGAAGTTGGATTATTTATATCTAACCTGAGTGTAGTGGATGGTGAAGATTGCATGGGATCTGCTGCTGGCATTGTGAATATGCGTTGCTGCTGTAATTCTAGAGAAAAAAAAAAAAAACCAAAAAAAACCACATTCTGTTACAAAAGGCTTATTTCCCTGTATTCAGAGAAAGTACAAATAAATAGAGAAAAAAATGATGCAGAAGAAAGAACATGAAAGTTTGAGAATGCAGCATGCTGCATTCTTTGATCTGATCACACAAAGTTTGGCAGAGGACATAGCTGGATCTAAACCAACTGTGAAGCTAAAGGTGGTTTTGTACACAACAGAACTCTGAAGAAATATCCCAAAACAGTCCTACAGCGATAGCATCATACAGCTCATCCCAGACAGCACAGAATGTACCAGTCCAATATCTTTTTCATAACGTTGTTCTCATTTTTATTTCTTGGCCCTTCAGAAAGGGTCCAAAAACATTCCTATACCACTTTCGTGAACTCCTTCTGTTACAAGGCTGTGGCAAGTAGCTTCGTGCTATTAGAGGAGGGCATTGAGATTAGCCAGCCTACCAGTATCAAATGAATGCTGTTAATTCACTCGAGTAGCACTTCCTTGCCTTTCCCACATGGACAGGCCAGTCCCTCATTTCCAGCTTTCTGACTCACGGATTCTGGCTAGTGGGTACCAGATGCAGGAGGTCTCTGTAACAAACTTTTGGAAATACTCCTTTCTTTGCTATTGTTTTGTTGTGACAAACTCAAAGAAAGCACACTTTTGCCAAGGGCTGAAGCCAGGTGACAGGTATTTTCCTTTGTCACTCTTGTAGTTTGTCTTGAATACAAAGAGACATTACTGATGATCAGACATCAAGTTTTGAGTTTATCATAGACAGTGGGGTTATTTTATTACTGGAGACAAGGACTTTGAGACCATACATTTGGTATGAGCCCAGCTACCAGAGTACTGCCCAAAAATTCTGTGGTAGGGAGCAGAGTGGCAGCTGTATGAGAACAGCAGCTGTATGTGAGCAGCAGCTGTGAGCCCCACAAGAGGCCAAAACCAGGACTCCACTACCTATTGTTTCCTACTTTCTGCTACTCCATAGCCATGTGACCTGGCACTGCTAAAAGCTACAAGCAGTCTAGTGCATCATAGCTTTAAATCAGCCTAAACTAAGGAAGCAGGAGAAGGTGATCTAATCTCCAGATCTTGGAGGACCAAGACAAACAAAGAGGTAAAGGGCAGACGACAGCAAGCAACCCTACAACGGGCAGAGAATACAGGGGAACAGTTCTGAAGTTTATAAAGCAAAAGTGAAAGAGAAAGTGTCCCAGGATTTGGAGGAGAAAACATTAGTGCTAGCTTCACACCTCCCACAATATACAGGTTGATTGGAGGGAAAGTTCTCACCTCAACTATTCACAATCATGTCAGCATTTTCATGGGAGAATGTACATATTAATTTTTTCCACATATTCTATTCCATCATGGCATTCTTAACATTTTATTCTTAAGCATTTGAAACTAAGTTTGGCAAAGTGTCAAGAGAAAAAAAAAAAAACTGTGAGAGTTACAACAAAAATAACAAGGGCATGTTGCAAAACCACATTTTGTTTATTTTTAGAATAGATTGGTGCAACCAGATTTGGGCTGGCAATGGTCTCATAAAACCATATGATATAAAAAAAATGCCTTCCATAAACTTTGTTGTTAGCCCAGCTCTATCACAGGCACCAACCATGTTCAAGGACAGCTTCCCTTCTGATCTTTTCTTTACACATGGGCAGGTCATCATGCCCCATCTACTTCTCTCCCACCTCTGGCCAGGAGGCAATTGCAACTCCTCTGTCTCTCTAAGATCTTGCAGATATTCATGTGGTAGCATATCCCACTGCAGATGTTTCAAATTATCTTGGTTGCAATTTTAACGTGCTAATAAGTATTCCAAAGAATATTTCATAAAAATAGAAACCGTAGGTAAATAGAATAAATCCAAAAATGTTTTTGAAAAGTTACCCCAAAATAGCAGTTGCCTGGTTTCATGCAAGGAAGTTTAAAATTCATTATCACATAAATTTACACAAAATTCTGAACTTCTGACTTTTTTTTTTTTTTTTTCTTTTTTTCCTGCAGCTCCTAATTCCTCAGCAATGAGACCACTGTAGGACAGTCTTAGTTTGTACACAGTCTGGAATTTTGTTGCTATTCTGAAAGACTGTTATCTTATCATAGAGTTACAACTATTCATCACTACAACAGAATCTATGTTTATATTCCATGTTTTTGTCCTAATGTAGATTAGTTTTTTGATGTACCATAGCATAACTGAGATTCAAACATTATATCTCCTCTAACGATAAGAGGTAATATTATATTTGGAGGATATATTCAAATTATACCCTTTTCTACCAATTTAACAGCAGATGTACTGATGACCAAAACTGCCTGTAGAAAAGAAAAAGGTAAAAATAAAAAAATTGCTAGACTAGTAAAGGCCAAATTCCAAATTATAATAGATAATTATAAAACAAATACAAAAATACACTATCTTTTCAGCAATTATAAATCATGAAGTTAAACTGACGAGTTGAAAGCTACGCGGTTTAAAGTGTCATGAGCAAATAGAGAAGAAATAAAGCCTGTTTACAACAAAACATTTTCCTGGCACATTTTTCATTCCAGACAGCTGGTGGAATTCTGTGGGTAAATTTTGAAGAAATATGTTGAACAACACCTTCATGAGTCCTTGTAACTGTTACTGTGGGTATGTAGCATCAAAAAATCAGACAAAGCATTGGCAACACCATGTGCAAAACAAACATCAATGAAACCAGTGCATAGTGAAAGAGGCGTTAAGTAAAAATCGAGCTGGTTTTAGAAAATACCTTTTAGCTATTCCCTCTTCTAGAAGTTCTACAACTTGCTTGTAGTCTGTAACTAGATGTTGAGATAATCCTGTCAGAGATTTAAGAAGAGTTAAATGCATATTTTTTCTCAGGAGTTTCAGTCAGTTCATTTTATTACCTACTCGGGAGTAATAATAACAATTTACCCAATGCCAGGATAAGGATATTCTGCTGGGATGCCAGCCAGTTCTCTACAAGTAGTCTCTCAACTACAGTAACACTTTCATTAAAAAAAAAAAGTTGCATCTGTCAGACAGAGCAATATCAGTACAAAAAATGTCTTGAACGTGCAAAGTACAGACCTTTGCAAAATAATGGTATTTTAAAAAAGGCCTAACTACATCTTCACAAGGAATTTTCAGCTATGTCTTTGCTATTAACTGGGTACACACCTTGTAAAGGAGATTTTGTCCATTGGCTCTGAATAACGGCTCTGCTCATATGACTTAACAGAATTGGGAACCAATCACTGTGAATATTTAACTAGGTTAGAACCTGGAACGCTGAGGAGTCTTCACACTGTTCTTTCTAGAGGGTATGCAAATATGAAACACTTGGTCTTTTTATACTTTCTACTTTCAATATCCTCTTTAATTTTATTTTTAAGAGGAAAATAACACATGGAAAACAAAAGGAATAGTGCATTGCAGAGCCTACTATATCAGAGCAGTCATTGCGACTAACATAGTCCCAGTGGAGGGCAGCACATTGCTATGCTGTAGTGGCATTGCCAGTACCCTACAATATGCAAATTCTAGCAGATGCACAAAATTGATTTCAACAGACTTGTATTTCACATAAATCCTGTTTAATATTCCTCATTTGCATTTTATGGTGATGATTAGTTATCATTTGTACTGCAGCGGCTCCTAAAGAAAATCACCTAATTTTTTAAGCAAGACATTCCTCATCATGCAGTTCAGGACAACATTTTTTTTCCCCCCTTCATACTAACTACTACATGCACTGATTCAGGTTTGTTTAGCTTTTTTCAGGCCACAAAAGCATGGATTGCAGGCAAAGTACTTAAAAATGATATTTACTTGGACCAAATAATGTATATACTGCTACACTTAAAGTCAAATGAATGCAATATTCAGCAAGACTGAAATGGGACTGAAATGGTCTCTGAAATTATTAGAGTACCTTATGCGATAACAACTTACTCAGATTTAAATGAAAGAAAAATCTAAGCTAAATACAGGAATTTATTTTAATTCCTTAGTGACACACAAAGAAAAAAAAATTAAGAAAAACCCCTCTCATACTTGCAAACATTAGGCATAGGATAGTTTTCAAAGAAAAACTTTTCTTCAGCTTTCTAACATTGCCTTCCAATACAATGGTTCCTAAAGTCATCACATTTTCCATTTGAGAAAGAAGATTGTTATTTCTCCAATAGTGACAGGATCATCAAAACTCAGAATTATGGAAATTAATTTAGTGTTTTCCCATATCATTTTTCAGGGTACTGAATAAAATACAATATAATGGAGGTTATACAGAGGAGGCATGGAGGAAACTGTTGCCCACCTAACATTTTCATAAGCAGTGGAACAATGAATCTAGCACAGAATTCTGGTTTTGTTTTTAGTAAGGTAAACTGAATGTTGTAAACATTGTTTGAGAAGAAATGACAAAGTGTTCTTTTGGCTGGTAGAAGAAGAGATCATTTTGAAGTCCAATAGAAAGATCAAAAACTCTTGGTCATCTAGAAATCTGCCTCAGGGTAAGACAGAATCACCCCCAGAAATCTGTCTCAGAGTAACAAAATAGATTGCATCATTTCCTGATTCAAGAGAGGCCAATTCCTTAACAGTGCAACCATCTGTGAGGGAGAAGTTTGAAACAATTCCAATCCAAAGCACTGAAACACTTTTAGCATTTTAAAGGCTACAATCTCACAGCCTTTAGGTGGAAAAATGATGGGCTGGAAACTATTCAAAATACTTAGTGTTCAGAGTGGGGACTTCCTGACTGGTCTTGAAATGGAAAATTTATTGCTTGGAGCAGTGCAAGTATCAAAGCAACTAGGCATCCTTAAAGAGGTTAAATTCTGATTTTACTCTCTGTCTGTTCTTCATAGAAGTGCTAGCTGTACTCAGCATATCGATATCAGCCACACAGCTGACATTCTAGCAGAATGCTGGAGAGCACCTGCAAGCCTTAGAATTGCTGTTAACTTGCAAGAAGTCTAATGCAAATGCAGACGCTAGTCCTTAACACGTTGTATCTAAAGGAAATAATTCAAAGTCTGCTTATAATTCTGATCTCAGCCACCTAGTTCCTGGATATAATATTTTTGCATTCTTGTTTGGCACTGAGAAACTACAGCAGTAGGCTTCAGCATGTAGATGTCACTCATTACAGAGAGCAACAATTGTTGACTGCAGCAATATATTACTGCAGTTGACAAGGTCGTTTTGTATTAACGTATTGAACCACTTCATTTTTTTGGTTTTGATGTTATTAAAATCATGCTGACTGTACTCTTCACTTCCATGCAAAATACTTTTGGTCTTCCTCACCAATTGTTATTTGCAATGTGAGCTAATGAGTGTAGTTCCAAAAACAGTGACACAGCCAGATCTTGATTAGTTCCCTCTCCTCAAAAGAAGTAAAGGTTGTCTCAAGTAAACTAAACTGCTACAGTTATTAATTGTGTAAACTGTACATAAGCATATTTATTTGTGTTAACATATATATACATATGCTCAAAAATATATGAAAAAGAAAGAACTTATGCCCTGTGACTCATTCGCCTGAAACTAATTCTGTTCATGTGCTCTCACAAGGGCATGTAAAAGCACCCCATGATGCTTTCAACAGAGAAAACATTTCATTTTTCATGCATGTGAAAATCTAAGATTTTTTGAGACTGTCATAGGATGCAGAACACTGACAGAGAATCTCCTAAAATAAAGCATTTGTGCTGGATTTATTAACGGCCAAAACTTGCAAATATTACCTAACTTAACCTTTTTCCATTACGCTTTTCTCTTATACTACAAAACTACAAAATCTATTCAAAAGAATAGCTTTCTGGGATATTTCAGAACTGTAACAAAAACTCTCTTACTTTAAAAATTTTAGCTGTGCCTAAGTAGTAACTACTTATTCAAAAGGGGTAAATTTAAATTAAAAATCAGAACTGGAATAGAAGCGACAGACTTGCCTGGAAAATTCCAGATGAAGACAGAATAGTGACAAAAGGCAAGCCAGCCCATTGGCAGAAGCTATAACTGCATTTACTTTTGAAACAAGGAAACTTCATTATATGTAGCCAAGGAATCACTGGAGATATAGTCCTGAGAAAAGGGATAGAAATTGCCAAGGAAGGAAGTAGTTTAAAGACCTTTTCTCGTGTGGTGAAAGAGCAGCTGCTAAAAGAAAATAATTAGTATCTGTACTCCATCAACAATAAAGTTCTCCGATAACAAGCAGGTAGAAAAAGAACTTTGGAAAGAATTCAAAAAAAGGCCAAACGTCTATGAATCTGCTTTTCAAAGAATGATAAGCTTGCCATACTAATGAGAACATCAATTCATCTACTTTCCAGCTCTCCTTAAACAGGGTGCTGATGTGCTGGGAAAGCACAGCTGAAATGACCACAATGTCAGATAGTTTCCTTTTATTTAGGACCATGCAAGTTAAATGCTTCCCAAGTACTTATTTCAAACTTTGAGAGAAAGAATCAGTAACAACTATCAGTTGTTAGATGTACTGTTACTGATACTGCAAGTGGCCAGGAAATCAGAACTGTGAAATTCAAATTCCATTGAAGCAATGATTCACTTAGACAATCACCCTATCTGTTGCCACATCACATCTTAATTTCTGAATTGAAGGTAAAAATCTGATACGTAATCTTGTGATAAACAGAGGGAGAAAACTGAACCAGTAAGGATGAATTTACAAAAGAAATAGAAACAAGAACTCCATATTTAAAAGGCAGACCATGTAAGTAAGAGGTGATAAAGCCAATAAAGTTCTGTGTGATATGCACTTTGCATATTAAAGGCACACATCTCAGGTAACCAGCCAAGCACTTGCAGAGTTAGTAATAACATTGTAATCATTTGGAATTCTGCACATCTGACAGACAAGGCACATGGAAAAGGAAATATGTATGTTTACCTTCTAAACAAACTTGCCAATTTCTTAAACTTGCACCAATTCAGAAAAGACTATTCTTTCTGAATGCTGTAGTAAAATTATGCTGCATGATTTTGCACTGGGTTTTATGGGGCAGGCTTTTTGTCAGTCATTGGTCAGATAAACTGCAGTGTAGCAGGCAAATTTTACAGCACGTGCTAATCAATTTACAAGGCAACAATGGCCAAATTCCTATCTAAAGCTATGCAACATCCTGAAGTGAAGATAGTAATCAACAGTGGAAATGAATAAAAAATACAGAAATGATGAGAGAGAAGATAACTAAAAATAAGACAGACACATGAAATTGAAAGAAGTAAATTATTTTTTTGTCCATCTTCTGTAACCTGATTTGAAAGCTATGGTTTACAAGAAAATACAAAACCAAGGGACTGTTATTTATTAAAGTGTAAATTAAAAAGTGTGTGATGTTAACTGCACAACTGGATCTACATTACCTAACCTGTGCCTTCTGAGTGTAAAAAAGGGCAATAATCACATTGCATTCTCATTTGGGTAATAGAGATTTTTAATTGCTTCTCAAGGTGCAGTCGGGAATATTAAACAGCTAAATTTATCTACTTTCTAATTATTACTATTTTCCAAATATACTGATGCCAAGGACTGAAATACAAGGGATCTTAGGCTGGTCTGTAGAACATATTTAAAGCTGATGTTAGTGGATCTCTTGATTAAATTTGATTCGAAATACAAGAAAGCAAGAAAACAAAATACTATGGCTTATACATGATCTGCACCTGGAAAGGCAAACAGAACTGTGCAGGATGTGCAGACACTGAGATAACAGAGCCAAAGCCTTCAGTATAATAAATATATTCATACTAGCAGCAAAATATTTGAACAGAGTAACTGCTGAAGAGTGGAAGCAATTAGGATCAGGCCAAGAACATGTGCAAAGATACTTGAAGACCTGATCCACATGTAATTGAAATTTACTTGAAATTCTGATCGCCCACCTTGTACGTACGGTCCTGTTTCAGGGTGCTCTCTGACTCTGAGAGTGTAAGGCTTCTTGTGGTCCGACTGTTTTAACAAATCTCGGACACGCTCATTATAGATTTCCAGAAAACTGCAAAAAATGTTCAGTGCACGCAATTAGAAAACAGAAAGCATTTATTTAGACTTAGTGTAAATACCTGAATGTTGCACTGATCATGCATGACAAAGTTAATTACTTCATTATCCCTGTTACCGTTCCTTCTTACACAGTACATGTAGAAAGAACTTAAAGCAGCAAACTTCCAAGAAGCAAGAGGTATCCATTATTATATTTAAAAATTAATAAAATCTACATTCGTAAAACAAGTAAGTTCAGATCCCCAGGTTGCCAAATGCAGTGCTTCATTAAGAGAAGGAGATCTTGGAATAAGAAAGGAATGGAGAATTTTGACTCAGATTTAAGTTACACAAACAGTAAGTATATTCTTCATGCAGTTCAACTTCAGCTGTCTATACTAAACTGAATGGACAGTATGCAGAGATCTATACTAAGTTGGAAAACTAACAACAGTGCTTTCTCATCCATCCTCTACATCTTCCCTCTTGGCCCAAAGGATTATTATCTGAGAAAATATGCATAAAAACAACAAACCAGTCTTTGATTTGTTAGACTATAGCAATATATTTTTTGAAAGCATCCATAGGATTGCCCAAAAGAGTGACACACACTTACCTGACTTTTACTCTGCAAGATGCCGTCTGGTCTGAGTAATCGTCTTTCCTTGAAAAGAGGCCCTGCACAAACCAGTCTATGTAAATTTTAAATACATCAAGAAAATCTAGCAGCTTAATCAAATGCAAGTGAAATTAAGAAAAATAATTACCTCACATATACGAGGTGTCAGCCCAATGGATGCCTTCAAATAATAACAAAAAAAAAAATTAAACAATATACTTGCTATTACTCATTCAAAACCCTTATTTAAATATGAGTTAAATTATAAGAAAAGGATAGAATTATGACACAACACTGAAGCAAAGACTGCATGGCAGATTACAACACAGACCACTCTGGATTGTCATTCAGAACAGCATGGCACAGCTCTACTATTTCAGCTGAAGCACCTTGAGCACGAAACACTGCAGGAATTAGTATGCTGTACAATGGCAACTGTCTTAGCTTCAGTGAAAATCCTGCTCACAGCAAAAGTCATTTTAGAGCAACTTCAGCAGCATCAATGAGAAATGTAGAGAGTTCCTGGGTTAAATCCAAGAGTTGTTCAATGTGAACACACTGGGCATGCCTTTGTCAGTGGTGTTGCAGCATAAAGGCAGGATAAAATAGTCTAGTTTGATTGATTAGTCATATTTTATTTTTCTCAATTTTAATTTTATTTCTTATTGCTACAGAATCACAGAAATTTGTGTTCTAGAGTTACAAATCTGATCTCCCAAAGAAAACAGGATACAGGCTGCTAAAATCACCCAAACTACAGAGTTTAAAATTTGCCCAAACATACTAGACAGCACTAAACTAATGCTATGTTTTTGAGTAGCAAACTGTTATTTTGACATGATTGCTCATACTACAATGATTACACTGCTAACACACCCAGAGAAAGACTCTCAGACTTAGGTGAATCCCTTTACTGAATAGAATCATAGAGTTGCTTGGGTTGGAAGGGACTTCAAAGATCATCTTGCTCCAGTCCCTTGAGATGGGTAGAGTCACTAGCCAATAAATCAGGCACACGATCAGGCTGCCCAGAGCCTCATCCAACCTGGCCTCAAATGCCTCCAGGGACAGGGCATCTACAGCTTATCTGGGCAATCTGTTCCAGTGCCTCACCATCCTAAAACAGAAGGCTTTTAAAAGGAACATTTGAAAAGGGTTGAGGAGAGAGAAAAGTCCAGATTTCTTGAGTAAATGGACAGAAGTTCTGGTTAGACCAAACATTTCATTCTTCCTAGTTATGATCACTGTTCCACAATGAATAGACATTACCATATCAAAGAAAGAGTTCATTGAAGAAACAAATCATTTTATAAGCCGAGAATCAATTAGAAAGATAACTACCTAGAATTTCCTTCCAAAAGAAATAACAATTTCGAGAGTTGGCTATTCTGAATTGCTAAAATATTTTCAAAACAATAACATATTTTTCAAAATAATGTAATAACACAGATGTTTAACATAACATAGATGTTTATCTCTCAGTGACTCTAACTTTAAAAACTCTTCAGGCTTTCATAGAGTTGTTTGATTTAAAAAAATCAAACAAATTGAAAAGCAAGTTATAATTTGACAAACTCCAATTCTGATGTCTGAATTAGCATGGGGATAGTAAATAGTGCCCCCTCTCGTCAACAGGCAACTCACATTTCACCAACAGCCAGGAACATTTAGATACGGAAAAAAATTGCCTTGTGCTATAGTCAAACAGAGGAATTTCTCAACTGATTGCACTGCACTGACAATGAAGACTAAAACAGAGTGTTTCCCGATATCCAAGCATCTTAAAATACAACAGTTTCTACAGATACCATTGAAATTCATTTCAAAACTTGAAACAAAGAAAATATTAGTTTCTACAGGTCAAAGTACAGCTTCTGCTAAATAAACATATCTTAAATAGTGAATGAAGACTATTACAAAAGTATTACTATAAATTTTATCTAGATTATAGACTCTTTGCCTCCTATCCTAGCAACATGGCGAGATGAGGGACATCTAAAAGAAATATTTCAACTACATCACATCTTCTAGAATTTTTTTTAGCTGATGCTATGTTATTTACCTAATTGTAAAGACTTGTGTCTCATTTTATATATAATAATAATAACATATGTAAGCATCCTGCACAACCAGCATACATCACAGTTCAAAAATAAAGCAATACTTCTGAGGGGCATCCCATCCTCAACCCCAAGTGTAAAATGAATGCTGTAACTCACAGGTGTTCCCATCATTGTGTAAGTTTTTCCTGAACCTGTTTGTCCATATGCAAAAAGGCAGATGTTGTATCCTCTGAATGCACCCGACAGCACAGAAGTGCCAAGGTCCTGGAACACCTGGAAAGATCAATAGAGACAGAACAATCCATGAATAATATGCCTCCCTAGAAACATTCTGCATTACTTGTAGATGTTCCAGTTTTAATAATATCGTGTGAACAATAAGTTTCATAGTATTTGTCTTTCTAATCTATCAGACACAAGGTTAAGTGTCCAGCAATTGCCTGTTAGCTCATCCTCCAGAAACTGATATACTGAGCACAGTGCTGACACCAAGTAGTGTTTAGTTGCACTTCCTTGCCTGTCATCTCTTATTTTATGCTTGTAATGGAGATCCCTTTTTTATCCCCAAACCTTCTACAATCCTCTGCATAAATCTAAACAAATATCATGATCAAGGCTCCTTGAAGCAGTGTAACATTAATAGCAGCATCAGACAAGATAATCACAGATCAGAAACAAAGCAAGGTCTAACCCAGAGACTGTAAGCCATACCTTGCCCAAGCAATACTTCTATCTGATCCATGTGGTCAGGAAGTGATGCCACAAATTTATAAAATGCTTTCTCTTCTGTTCATGCCACATGCACAGTGATGCGTGTTCTGCTTATAACACAGACCCTGGAAGAATTGCCACCAAATCAGCATCAGCAACTTCTGAATCTTGTACTGGTCTCCTTGGGACTGCAGAATTTGAACCATCACAGCTAGACTGCCCATGTAGCCAGCTCTGAATAATAGCTCCCTTTGCTTTCCCTTTCCTTGTTCAGAGACACAGCTGCCCCAGATTGTGGCCATGTTTTCAGGACATCAAAGCTACCACAGACCACTTGAAAGGATACCTGGCAAGATTTTCTAGGAAGTGCACAGTGGATCAGAAAGTTCCTGCAGGCCAGCTGCCAATTTCTTAGCATAGCATTAGCTTTCCAAAAGAAGCACTGTGAGTGTTAATACTTTTGCCTTTCACATAGAAAACTAGCTTAGAAATACAGAGAGATGCATAGGATTTCACTATATTCGTGCCGTGAAATCTTATCAATCACCACTCATTTCTTTCTCTACTGGACAGCTAACTGTATCAGTTAGATAAGAAATTCAATAGCAAAACATATTCCACCTAAACTGCATAGAAGAGAGATAAAAATTATCTCCTGAAGCTTTTATTTTCAGATCACATTTCAACTCAAGGTGAGACAAGGTGCTGATTTCCAGCTAAAGAAACAATAATAATCCCATTCAGAGGAATTTGGCTAGCCCCACCCATATTCATAAGGATATGTAGAACATGAGAACATGTGCTTCATTAGAATTATCAAATCAAGCACCTTTTCAGTTCACGGAGAGCCACAAATAACAGTTAAAGTCATAAACAAAATAAATAGACACAGACTGCTAAACAGGAGGTCCACAGTCGAGCCAGGAATATTAAATGGGTAGAAACTCCACGCTGGTAGTTCAGGGATTCAGCAGAGAGGTGCACGTGAGCATACGCACACTCACTAGAGAGCACCAAGCTGGGCTACCAGATAAGCAGAAGATCCACAGAGCAGGGCTTGGGATCTATGTAAGGATATTAGATGGGCAGAGGGCCCGTATTGGCATCTGAGAAATCTATAGTCATACGCATTCTTAGACCTGGAGAGTTAGGGTACACTAAATATCACTGAAAATATCACCAGCCAACACCAGTTCTGACCAGAAGAATAGGAAGAAAAGTCTCATCTGCCTATGCTTATGTTTCATGCAAATGCTGATACTGCTCTATGTGAGTGCTGCTGAAGGCAGAACACTCTGTGGCATTTGATGCAGGAAGCTGCATAAGCATCCTGCGTCCTCTGCCCTTGTCAGTGACCATGTTATTGGATGAGAGTGAAACTCACTACTGGCTGAAGCTGCAAAAGGAGAAGTAGCTGCCTCACCCATCACGCTGAGATGAAGAGAACTCCAGGTTTCCAGGCACACAGTGGTGGCTTCCAGGGGCAGGAAGAATCCTGAGTTTCTGGAGTCCACATGAGCCAATGGCCTCATCAGTGGACTACATACATTTAATCACATTATCAGAAGCAACTATTTATGGCCTTTCACTAAATAAAATTCAAGAGTCCAGAATACACTAAGGACTACTAGTTTACTTGCAGCACATCTGACTAGTAATTCCTTATGAAGGACAACATGCCATAAAAAGGTCAACTTTTATGATCAGAGAGATAAGTATGCAATAGTATTAGCAAAACACATTGACTATGCATAGTTTATGAATGAGTACACAAATAACAGATATATTACTGTGATGGTTAAAAGTTATTAAAATAAATGTTGCATTGCAAACATAAATATCAGTAGAGAGAGAAACATGAAATCAAAATATGTCCTATCAGAAAGGTTTAGAATCTCAACAAAGAACCCAGAAATGCAAATGGTAGAGAAGTAAGCTACAGAGAAGATCATTTTCTACTGTGCTACAATGGAAAGAAAGTGCATGGTTTAAGAGAAGAACATCATCTAGCCCTAGCCGGACTGTTAGCAGCAAAGGGGCTAGGCAAAAAATTGTAAGACAGCTATGACAGCTGTGCATTCAAAGCACCATGTAAAAGAATGGTGAAAAACAGTACAGAGTGGGTTCTGAGTCTTGTAGGTAAGGAGGAAAAGTGTATTGGATTTGGTAACGGGAAAAAGGAAGCTTCTTCTTTCCAGCAGCAGAATGGAATTACCACTAAAAGTCCTCGCAGAGTTTTTACAAAAGTAGTTATTCTGTTGACCACTCCAGATGTAAATGTTTCCTTATGCCATAACCAGAACAGAGAGAAAATTGTTCCATATAAATCATGTACATACTGGAAAGTATAAAACAAGATCACAGGCAGCACTTTGCCCATGAAGCTTGTTGCCTTCTGAGCTGTGGGAAAGTCCAAAAGCTGGGATTAGGCTGGGGGTTGGGTTTTCTCAGAGATTGCTTCTAGCACTGTTTCAACATCTGTTTTTACTTACATCTCTTCTTCTCTGTGGAAGTCCCACTTAAAAATAGTAATAGAATAAATATATCAAAATGTGCAACGAGCCCTGTTGCTTTTTACTTTACTTGATCTCTGAGATTCAGAGGGACTCAGAGGGACCAAATGCAATGGGATTTCTTGCATGAATAAGGTCTACAGAACTTGACCCTGTATTTGTTATAGAGTTCACTTTCATGACATATATTGAGCACTTTGCAGCTCCTAATTTACTGTTTTTGAGGGTTTATACCTTGATTACTTTTGGCTACATGTGGACTGTATACAACGTATCCCTATTTTATCCCAGCCCAGCTTCTGCTTCTCAACAGAGAGTCACTGTTTGTTGCACTGATCTTAACAATCTCCTAGCAGAAAAACAACCACAATTAACAGCTGGAGTTGAAAAGCAAACCTTGGCCATAATCATGCCACTGCTCTAGAGCATAGTGATAAATATCAAGTAAGCTATGTCCTAACCACTCATTATGAAGATTTTTTCAGTACAGCCAATGAAACTCTCCCATTCTCAGTTAAGCTCTACTGAAGAAAATAACGCCGTAAATATGGGGCTGACATCTATAACAGATCAATCTGTTTTTCTTCAGTGAAGTTATTTGGAAAAGCATAAGAGCATTAATGGCAGCAACGCAAATCACTGTAACAGATTCTTGGCACAGCTTATCTGTGTAGGCCATAAGACAAGTTCTATTATGCTGTACAGCCTACAGAGCACCACAAAAACGATCCAGGGGATGGAACACCTCTCCTATGAGGACAGCCTGAGACTACTGGGGCTGCTCAGCCTGGAGAAAATAAGGCTCTAGGAGACCTGATAGCAGCCTTTTAATATCTAAAGGGAGGCTATGAGAAGAAAAGGGACAGACTCTTTAGCAGGGTCTGTAATGGCAAAATGGTTTCAAACTAGATGAAGGAGGATTTAGATTGGATATAAGGAAGAATCACAGTCAGGGTAGTGAGGCACTGGAATGGGTTGCCCAGAGAGGTGGTAGATGCCCCATCATGGAAGACATTCATGGTCAGGCTGGAGGTTGCTCTGAGAAACCTAATGTAGCTGTAGGTGTCCCTGCTCACTGCAAGGGAATTGGACTAAGTGACCTTTTAGGGTCCCTTCCAACTCAAACAATGCTATGATTTTGTGAAAGTTGTTTAAAACACTGAAGATGAGAAAAGTTATCTAAAGGTTATCTAAGATTCTAAACTGAACTGCCACAGGCCTGGACATCTCTGAGACATGACGCTTAAACCCAGAGTACAATAAAAAGTCTCTCTTGAATGAGTGGCTCAATGACTTTCAGTATCTGGGAATCTGATCCAAGTACAAGACAGTAAGAGCCAGATCTGAATATTAAGATGTGGTTGGGGAACTCCCAGGCAAAACGACAACTAATGATGACCAGTGACAGCAAAAAGATGGAATGAAAAGAAATAGGGACTGAATAAGAAGAGTTTAATGGAGCAAAGGTGGGACTAGTGTCTACTGGGAGCAAGAAATCTGCGGGAGAGACAGAATAAAGACTGAGTTTTGGAGCTAAAGCAAAGGAAAACATTAGACTGTGTTGATAGTTGATACACAGGACAAAGATCACAGAATCACAGAAGGTTGGAAACGACCTGCAAGATCATCTAGTCCAACCACCATCTTCTCCCTAGATACCTAGGGAGAAAAGCATAAACAGCAGAAGTTTCATAGATCTGGAGCCTAGATAGCAAGATTTTTGGACTGGAATCAAGCAGTAGAAAGGAAAGGAATAAGAAAATGCAGGAAGCATCATCTTGAAGTTAACAGGAGCAAGGCGAATATGTGCTCACTTCCCTTCAGAGAACCATATGTAATACATTCAGGAATTTAGCATGCCCCATTGTACGAAGAGGTGGCCTAAAATTAGTCTGTGTACTCCATTCCAGTTTAGAAATCTGTTCATCAAATTGTAGATCCTCCTACAACAGAAATAAATGCAGCTCAGGAAAGCATCTTAGTTTTATAGTACTGTTTCCTCAGTAAGAACTGCCTTTCTTTCTGCAGATTCATAGAAGATTTTCAGGAGTTATTAATTGATCCAGTTATAACAACACAATCTTCACAAGCTAATGCACTTTTCTGATAGCAACATGAGCAATAACATCTTCATGGAGCTAGAATCCTGGAAGAACTGTAGTTCTGTTGTTCAAACTCTTGTATGACATTGTGCAATCCACTTAAGAATTTTATGGTCCAATACTTCTACGGGTTAACGTGTCAGTAGAAAATTGTGGGGTGTTCTCACTGCTCATAAAAGTACTTGTGTTCTTGTCTTGAAATGCTATGAAAGTTCTAAGTGTTCAAATTATGCTGCTCTGTATCTCTCAATCCAGAGTGAACTTCTTGAAAGAAGTTCCAGTTAAGCTAAGCTCAACTGTGCTTACTCTCCATTAATTACACAGGGCTACTCATGCTGCAATTCAAATGTTTCAAATCAGTATTTGAATTAGGTCTCAAAAGAGGATATTTTACTACAATCAAACCTGGCTATTCAGAAAACAATGAGTTTCAACCCTATTATGACAATGAATTAGAATTTCAAAAAGTATTTATTGAAATCCTATTAAAAGCTGTTTTGAACTTTGATAAGTTCAAAATAGTAACTCTGATAGTAACTCTGTAGTAACTCTGATAAGTTCAGATAAGTAACTCTGATAAGTTACCCTCCCTCATTCTGTGAAGATAAATCACAATCCATCTACTTGACAAGTCTCAAATCAGTCAAAAAACCTCTTAGCTTCAGTGTAGTGCTGAAAAGAAAAAAAAAAGGAAAAGCAAAGCATAGCAATGAATTCATAACATGTTTAAAAATAAGAGAAGTAATTGAAATTAAAGCTTTTTCTGTGCTAATATCAGAGGCATTAATCCAAGTTCCATCAGCATGAACAGCTGTATGTCATACAAAATGCATGACAATTAAGCTCTCTGGACATGTGTACTAACATATTTCATTATATAATGAACAAAATTGTGTTTTCTGTTGTTCATAAGAAGAAAAAAAAGATCCTTCTAAGATTCTCTCAATTCTTTCTTCTAAAATAAAACTTCAAGAACATCAGGTTTGTCAAGAAACATGAGCTGCACTTAGCTTCCTGCAGACTGTATTCCATTTGGCCAAAAATTCTGAGTCTTCCATGTGTGGCTGCTCTACGTGATTGGAAGTGTTTAGTTTGTTCCACACAAGAATGTTTCTTTCAGCAAAGCCTTTAATGGCTTTGATATGCCTCGTTTCTGCACTCACCCAGCTGTAACTGGTACATATCCCATGGTGATTTATGGAACAAACTTATTACCATCCAACTGTGCTAATAGTGGGAAAAAAACATGTCTTTCTGAAGAAGTTAAGAGGGTATACTAAGACAACTGTTCTCATCCAAGGTATTTCGCTGGCATGCTTATTCTGAAGTGGCCAGTTTTCAGTTCCAACCTAGTAAATCCAAAATCATGTGAATTAGTCCTCAGGATAGAACTTTTACTACAAATGGGAGAAAGGGGAAGGCTTGGTCTAAAACTAAGCTGTGTTCTAATCATACAGCTCAGAAATACCAAAATGCTGTCCAAGTTGTCGCAATATGCACTTATTTGGGGTTGAAACTGTTTTACAGCAGATTTGAATCACTTCAAAATAAGAACAAATCACTGAAGTAATTTGAAATCTATTTCAATACTGTTAGAAAACACAATACATTTTTCAGAGAGATAAACTATTTGCAGAGCAAGTACACTTGTGAAATCTTACATTAACAGATTTACTGTATGCCAGAAGCACAGACAGATTGCATTAAGACTCCTGCCCCTAAGAAACCACAGAGGATCAGTTATATAGTACATAGTTATACGTACATACAACTATGTACTATAGTACATAGTTGTACTATGTACTATGTACATATAACTGTATAACTATGTACTATAGTACATAGTTATACAGTTATATGTACATAGTTACATCGGTTATATAGTACAGAGGATCGTGTAAAATCAAGATCAGAATACCTATTAAAGTAAAACACTTTCAACTCTTAGGCACCAATCAAAACTTTAAAAATTATTCCTAACTTAGATTAAGAATCACAGAACTTGATTTCTGAAAAATCACAGTGTTAGTCATAGCTCATTCATACTAGAAAAGAGACTATTTAAACTTTTTTTTTTTTTTTTTTTTTCTTAAACAAGTTTATATTTACAGGTTTATGCCAGTGAGGCAAATACTTCTATCATTCAGGTAAAAATATAACAAACCTCTGTGCAAAGACTTCTCAACTATCTCTTTTGTTGGCTTCAGAGTCAAAATTTATAGTAGCTTTTCTACTTCTTTCTTAAATAGTTTTCAAGATATTGAAAAAAAAATACTCTTTTATTAGCCTGAGTATATTGAATTTTACCATGAGACTTGCACATGTATGCATAAATACGCATACCAGACACATGACGATAATTTCTTCTGGAATGGACAGACATACTTCTGGTGCTAATGCCAAGAAGAGACAAAATAAGGCAAGGAGCACCTCTAAACAGACACCATAAGTGTAAGACATTTATAATTAACAATGTTGGTTTGGGACTTTGTTACCTTACACTGAAATCTTTGCTTGGATGTTAAAAGAATGAAGCTTTTTGGTTTTAGCGTTCACTTTTTTTCCAAAACAGTATGTTTAACTTCACAACATAAAATTTTTACCATATTCTATTTATCCCAACTGCTAGGGTTTATTATGTAGCCTCTATATACCAATATTTTTCTTTTCTTTGACCTCTACATTACTATCATACCAATAGTGTCACACACAAATTAAGACAGAAGCATGCTGGCTCTCAGATTTTCTTTTGATCCTGACAAACAGCTGGAGATTATTAAACTCTTCTTTAATGCACACGATTCAAAATAATCCTAGTGAATACTCAGCACCAGCCACAGTTAACAACGAATATCTTTGACTTTTCATTGAGTTAATAACCTATAAATAGGACAGTTGATTAAAGCAAATCGTATACGTATGAATACGTAAAACGTATGAATGGCACTTTAAAACGACATCTCTACTATGTGATAATGTCCTTTTCTAATTAATAAATGCTTTAATTTCAAAGATAATGAGTACATTCTAACAGGAATAAAGTTTTGGTAATATATGAATTCCAGAAGTACAAAACTGTCCTTTCTTAGCTCAATCAGAGACTGAATCTCAGAAGGAAACAAAAAAAGAGTTGTTTAACACTACAGTAAATTGTCTGTTATGCTTGAGGGTTGAATACTTTGGGAAAATGAAATGTATGCCAAGTCTCAGAGAGATGGAAAAAATCCAGTAAACCTACAGGGACAGCACACGACGTTGAGCTTGCAAATTTAAGGAAAAAAAATACCGATATATCACTTTTTGTGCATTTTTAACTCTAAGTACTTTCTGGTAAACAATGCTTGCATTTGGTTTTGACGTTGGGCTGGGACAAATTCTGACCAGAGTTGAAGTGGAAGGAGGTGGAAGTGGAGGAGTGTGAGCTGCACCATTTGGGATCAGCAGGATAACAGAATTGTTTTCATATGTGAGTGCTATAGCATCCATTTCCTGATTTGCATGTGTCTGAAATGGTCAATATTTTCTATCATCATTAGGAACCTGAACAGATCTTGAAAATTTCAGAAATTTCAAGGGAATATGGTCCAGGAAAACAAACAGACAAAAAAAGGTATTTTTTATAATGGGGTTTTGAATAAATAAAATCACGACTTACTACAGTCCCAGGCCACAAACATCACTGTGAACAAAAAACTCGCTAAAAGAAAACTGTTTGTACCGTAAAACATTAGCCCAAACACAGAATAACAACATGAATTTCCATCACTTAATAAATGAAAACCAAAAAAAAGTCCTCTTCTTGCACAGCACAATTTAAAAATAGCCTTTTAAAATACCGCTACTTTAATGAAAGAGGAAGGGACTGAACTTATATAGAACAAATATGGCCAAAAGCTGCTCCTGGCAATAGAATAAACAGTTGAATTTATATGTGCTGGAAAGACTCAACCACTTCATTCCCACTAAAGATTTGACATGCAAACCAACAATTAAAAAGATGCCTCGTGAGTAGGTAAAAGCTTCAGGACATCAGCACAACAATTGTAGCTGACCCAGACACAAAATGGATTTACTTAAAATAAAATGTACCATTATTTACTATACAGACAAAATTGCTCTCAACCAGTAAGTGAGGATAGTTTAGGCAACTGCGTGAACAAAATAAAACACAAGAGGCTCAGTCCTGCAGTATCCAGTTGCCACCGCCTCCATAATAAGGAGCCAATATGCAGTATCTCATATAGCACGATTCCCTACAGAATTTGGCCCACCTATAGCAGTAAATGCCCAAATTATAACCAAATTCTGTTTTAATTAAATTGCTACATCTGATATGTAGCATCCAAGGCTTGTGTTTAAAAAATTATTTCACAGAATAAAATTATTCAGAAATAAACATTTCCTGCCAAAACAATGGGAGCTTTTGTCCTAAAATTTTCTCAAAACCCTGAAGATCAATTTAAATAAAAAAGGCAGAAAGAGGATTCAAGGAAGGAAGGAATATCTGAAAACAAATCTTGGCTTTTACTCCACTACTGCAAGGCTTTTCTGCACGTGTTTTCTCTTAAAGAATATTAAAGAAACGTCAACTGAGGGGCTTTCTGTACACAGACAGAAAACACAAGCAAAGGGAAGCGCATTATGCGGATCAACTGCACAGAACCCTCTACTGTGACATTAGGATTACTTCAGCAACATTATCCCATTCAAACCAAATAGAAGAGGGAAATAAAAAACAACAAAAACCAAGCACTGGTCCATTAGTTTGGGAACATTTCTTCTCTCTTCTTGTTAAGAGGCCACAGCTCCACAGCTCCGATTACTCCTCTCCCTTCCCTCTATCCAGTCTTTTCAGTTTCTTTTCCCAGTCGAACAGGAAACTGAGTGAAAGAGCAGGCTTCCCTCCAGCTCGAGCTGCTTGGCCTGTGGCAGGAGCATTTGCACCACAGCTTGAGAGAGATTGGCTGTAGGCTCTGCCAACAAGCTTCCTGCGTGCTCTTAAATCCCTTTGTGCTTTAATTCCCCCTGGGAAGGACAACAATCACGTCTTTGTTCATCTACCAGCTGTCATTTTTTCCAATGCAAAAGCTATTTATCGTGTGCATCATAATGTACATACATTCATGCTGTTAACATACTGTAAGTCAAGCTTGGTTAAAGCATGTGGGTGGAACTGTTGTCTGCGACTTTTTCCTAGCATCTTACATGGCAAATAAACACGCTATCCATCTGGATAGAGAGTGGAAGAATGAGATAGTTCAGCCAACGAGGCTGAACAGTCACTTTGTATTTCTGCTGTTTTATCACCAAAATACACAATCATGAAAATATACCTCATTTGTTTATCAAAAAATGATTTTGTTTTGAGAGAGAAATACCTCTATGCTTTCCACATTCATCTAATTTATAGATGCTGTGACAAATTTTTTAAAGTGCTCCATCAATAAGGACACAACTCCATGCTTTTAAAAATAAAATATGTATATATATATATATATATATATATATATATATAAATTGCTGGTGTTTTATTGTAAAGATCAACCTGAAAGACGAGATAGCCATCACAAAAGCACCACCTGCTATTTTCATCTATCTGTGCAGAACCACATTCATAACAGAACCCTCCTTTCCTGCCCAGTGGGGATTCTTATCATGCTATCACTAGATGAAAGAGCAGTCACAATCTGAACACAACAGCTGTACAATCCACAAACCAGTGTGTGAAACTCACCAATATCTGAATCAGCTTAGTTCAGATACAGTTGTGGTGATAAACCTCTCTACCTAGAAAACTTATGTTTTCATTGATGAAGCCAGAAATCAAGATTTACACACTTCATTTTATGCCATACATGAATTGAATTCTGCTGTTGCATCCAGCCTTTGAATCAGCATAGGTGAATTCCTACCCATTAAGGACTGAATGAATCCCTTTCCATTTACTTTAGTGAAATGCAAAGCAGACGCTAGGCTTGCTAACAACAGATATTTGTCAGAGAGACACACTGTAAATGTCCTCCGATTTTTCCCTCTACCCCCAAAAGCTAATGGTTATGAGGTATCAAGATTTAAGAGTAACTAAAGGAAAAGCACTACTTATCTTGTAGGGGTGCTTTCTGTTTCTGAACTACAACTAATGATCAACTGACAGAAGCCTAGCTTGAGTTCTTTCCCTGCAGATGCACTGTAAAATAGAATTCTTACAGGTAGTCTGTTTTTCCAAGAGCCCTGTTCCATTTATTTAGTATAGTCCTTAAAGATACAGTTAACAGGGCATATTCAAGTTCTCATGCATATCAAAGGAAAAGTCTGAAAAGCTGAGTAATTCTGGATCTCCTGTCTAGACTTCAGGAATACCTCCTGCCTACAAGCCAGCTACAGGAAGCTCCTTGTTTGACAAGAGGATGAAGGACAAGTAATAAAATCTTCCTGGATACTGTTGCAATAAATGACAATAGTGATGTTAAAATAAATAAAATTTTTTAAAAGGTCAAACTGATGCATTAAGAACAAAATTACGCACCAACAGATGAGACACGATAAAAAAAAACACACAGGATTTTTGCTTAAGCCCGCCCTGTGCAAGGGAGTGGCTATTCCATAGCATCACTCTATTACCTAGTTCTTTAAAATTTCTGCAACTTTTAGAGGAGGAAGGAGAAATTTACAAATAGACAGATAGCTCATGCACAAGCTGCAACAAACAGCTTACTAAGCAGGTGTGCAACAGCCTTTGTTGCACTGTGTGAGCAGTAGGGGATGTGGAGGTCAGTTCTGTTGTGGGCACATGTGCACCTTTGGCTGAGTTGAGGAGCAGGATTTGCCTCTGCTCTGTGCTTCTCCACTGAAACACAGTGAAAGATATTTCCTGAGTGAACTCTGGGCCAGAAAACCCAAGAAAAGAATCACAGGGAAAACTTCAGCTTTTCTAAGGGATAATGTCACAGCAGGAAGAACAGTGAACCCTTTACAATCAGGCTGCTTCACTCCACCGAGACCCAGTAAACATTTCATCTATTCCACTCCCCTGGCCCAGATGTGACTTCATGTCCTCTACTGCCTTAGAAGCAGAAAAATCACGTGAATCAACTATTTAAGTGCTGTGATTAAAAAATAAAAATAATAAAAAAGCAGTTTTAATGATGTCACCTTTAAATAAGCAAAACAGAGAGCTGTTCAGGTTCAAAATTAAAAAAACAACAACAACAACAACAAAACAACAAAACACAAAACCAACTCTCTTTTGCAATGGAAAGAGTAAGGAACAAGTAACAGATAATGAAGTTATAAATATCCCACATTTCTCCCACCATGGCCTGCTCTTGGCTGGGATCCCAGGTCATTAGCGGATGTCTGCAATTCCATGTGAAAGGAAAGTAAAGCAAAACAACAAAAATTACTAAGTTTTATTGTTTAAGGCAGCAGAGACAAGTATCAATTCTCAGCTGTTTCTAACAATAACAGCCCATTAATTTTTTAAGAGAGGATGGAAGATGGAAAAAAGATTGTTCCTTGATTTTATTACAAGGAGGGGAAAGAGGAGCAGTGATCCAAATTTTTCAGTAATTCAGTAAGGGCTAACCATCTACTGAAATACTTGAATACAGTGCAATGACGTTATCAAGATAATATTTCTGCCTCTCCCCTTCACCTCCTTCAGCTGGCAATGGGTATTCTCGTTTGTGCATCAGCTAATTCAAGTTGCTACTTTTGTTATTCGATCATTAGCTCTTAAAATCACTGCACTGGAAAACAAACCTTAAGTCTATAAAATGCACTTTCTTAGAAATAAGCTAGTTTCTCCACTTTCATACAACATCAGACATCATTGTGGAGAGAAATCACTGGATAGGTGAACCTTGCAAAAATAAATGCTCATGGGGCTCACCAGTACTTGGCCTCAACTGCATCTCCAATGCCAGTTTTCATGAGTACAACTACAATGGCTGGTTGAAGGAGATACAGGAGTTGTTTTAATATAGTATATCCTAAGTTTTCTCCATGTAAATAACATAAGTTAATAAAACCCTAAAACTCATAAAAGTGAAAAGTCGGAATGATCACTTTTTAAAAGTTACACTGAAATTGGACTCAAAGAAATATTCCCCAAAGACTTCTAAAAGCTCAAAAAACACAGCATTGAAAGTTACTTGAACACAGTTTCATTTTTAAACTATTTTCACTCTCCAAATTCACAACATAAAAAATATAATCAAATGCAGCTATTACAAATTCTCCACTTTTTAGTGGACTGCATTTAGTAGCAGCGTATGTATAAATGAGCTTCGGATTTCTTGCAATAATCTTATTTCCCTTTAAATTATTGCTCCCTTATAGTAGAGATGAGAAGGTTCAAAAGACACTGATTTGTGCTACACAGCAGTCACATCTAGTTTTGTCTTTCACATAAAGAAAAAAAAAAGTAGATTACTGCATTTCTGATAGTTTTAGGCATTAGACTTGAGACTAAATCTGTTTTAGTCATTAGAGGGTTTTTTCTTCTCTCTTGTTGCTTGTTTCCTGGGAATAAAGGATTTCCAAATATACGAGATGACAGACTTAAAATGACATGCTTTCTGATAGGAAAGCTCGGCCACTTTTCTGAATACGTGCAGGGCATATTGCCAAAAGAACAGGTTGAGGAATGCATATCCCATCATCATCCCTACTTGCAAATCTGCAGGTTTCAGTCCAGGCACAACAGAAGAGCCAGCTATCTTCATAAAACATGGTTCACAATGGAGGGATCCGCTCCACTGTTCTCATAGGTACTGGGACATGTTGCCTCCCTAGAGTAAAGCCCTTTTCAGCAATGGAACTGCCTATACATCCGCCTGGCTGCTCAGAGAGCTACACCTCTTCCTATAAAAAGGACATGACGGAAAAGTATACAGACTTGCATGAAAACTGATCACTTCAATGTTTACTGAGAAGATTCAGAAGCAGCAGTCAGATCCCCAGGAAAATTTCCTGACTTTGGTTTAGCTTTTCAAAAATTGTTGCAGTGTTAAATTTGCACTTCTTTTTCCTTAAAAAACATGATAAAAAAAAATATGTAGAAAGAAAGAAAGAAAGAAAAGAATGCTGGAATGCAGTCTATGATACTCACCACAACTATTTTAAAAAGTGTTTTGAACTCATACAAGATACTTTCTAAATTTAAATGGTTTTAGTAGTTTCCAGGAGAATCCAAACAACAGGAGCCAATATAAGGTCACTTTGAGTTCAGGGAAAGGGCTCTTGGCATTTCATTCTCAGCAATATATTTACAATAAAGTTTGCCAGCACTAGTGGTTGAGGAAATTGTTAATTCCACTCTTCTGCCAGGTTAGCTGCCCCTGTGCATTTCCAGCTTGCAAGTACTGAGGGGCAGCACATTAATGGCCAAAGGTGCAATGAGCAATCACAGCTCACCTAATTAGAAACGCCACACTCAAAAGGCTGCAAGGTCTATCAGTTCCTTCTATATTTGCTCCCTTGCTGACAGAAATTACTGGATGTTTCCATTATTTTATACAGCCCTTCTCTTACCCACACACTTCGTATCCCAACCACCTCAAAATGGGTACAACATATCACAAAGATCACAAACACTTCCTATTACACATCGCTAAATAGACAGAAAGCAAAAAGCAGTAAGAAAATATCTACAAAACCAATCTTCTCAGTACTTTCTCAAAGCAGTAACACTGCCATATATTTTCAAATACAAAACCATGCAGATCTCGTAAAGATTAGAGAACAAACAGGCATATAAACCAGGAAATTCTTAAGTCTTAATTATAGACGCATATTCCTGTGTCATTGCAAGCCCAGTGATAATCCAAATTTTGGTATTATGAAGACGAATAAGGACACTCTGGAAGAACATAAAAAAAGAATTCTCCATATTAAGTCAAGCCACTTCCTTTGAAGATAATACTAGAGTTTCACTGTAATACATAATACTTACTAGGAATGAAAGGAAAAAAAAAATCCATAAAACTATTCAGGGCTGCACTTGATCGTCTAAGTGAAACAGAATATTTTTATCCATGATGAATTAAGGTGGGGCTGATCATTTTTTTGCTTTTTTGTTTTTTATTTTAAAATGAGACAGAAAGTAGAGATTTCATCAGAAATCTCATTAGAAATTTTATTAGAGATTTCCCAAGTTGAGGATGCATTAGATTTTATTTCCTTACAAATTAAAACCTTGTGTTAAGAACCACATTAAAAAGACATGAAATGGGCAAATAACTGGATGTTCAAAAGAATGACTTTAAAAGGATTGAACAACAAGACTTTCATGTATTCACATGAGGTTTTAAGTAACTCTCCATCATTCTGTATTTGCTTTCCAACATGTTGGTGCAATATTTTTATGTTGAGATATAAATATAGAAAATATAGTGACGGTGTGCTGAAGTTTATGGGTGATTTTCACATAACTGTGCTAGTTCAGATGATAATTTCATGCTTATCTTTTTTCAGTACAATGACTTACAGTAGATACACAGTGTGTTTCTTGCATCCCACATCTACATTGTTTGCTCTCCTCAAAAACAATCCTAGCATCTACAAATTCTGTCTGTTTTAGTAGATAGCTGCAAGGTCTGATCAAAGCTGCACAAACAAGTAGTATTCTGTACAAATCAGGGTATTTCACTTGTAACATATCATTTTTACTAGTTCCTCAACTGCCTGATCAGTAAAAGCCTGACTAGAAAAGGATTTTTAAAAGTTTACCTTTCTTTCATACCATTCAGTGCATATTGTTGTTTCCTCCAGATTTCCTTTATCAAATAATTTCTCCCTCCAGCTCCGTTTGTACATTTTTAAAAAGTATCCTTAACAGAAGATAATTTAGTTCTCAGGTATGTAACAACAGAACAGTGAAATTATGGCAAAATATTTTCAAATGTCATTAATGTGTTGCTATTCTAAGCAACATTAACCAGTTCATTATTTCCAACATGCTTAATTACTCCCAAATTGCTATCTTAAGTTCAAGTATATTGCATATGCAATCCCAACAAATTAATAATACAGGTATATATGTATTTAAAAACCAAGAGAAAAACTGTATTGGAATATAAATGGACCACGAAGTTATTAAATTGTTGTTTAGGAAGTGTAGCATAGATAATTGACAAGTCTATATCATTTTGAACTTAACAAGAATACACTTCAGCTCTTACATGGATTATTTCTTCATGCCCATATCTCATTCTGCCTCATTAATAACATTACACAGTAGATAATCTGCATTGCAGATTGTAGATACCTGCATTGCCAGTGGTAAGAAAAGCTAGTTGATACTCTCTCTACAGTAAGTGAAATAAGTCTGTAAAGTACAAAAAGCTTCTGGGTGGACAGTAACTGCCTTTTACATCAGAAGCAACTTACAACTTATGACTGCTTCTGGGATGAGAAGCAGAAGAAGGAGGCTCAATTCTGTGCTCAACTATGTCAGCATCTTTTCTGTTCTCAGAAAAGGTTATGCACATTACTTGCAAGCTGCAACCTCATGGAAATAGTTGCAAGAACTTAGCATGCAGTCTAAATTTAGTAATGTTTTCTTATGGCTAAGTCTTAAAAGAATAAAATAATTTTTAAAAAGGAACATTATCTTTCCTTCAAGTGACAAATTGCCTGTGTCTTGCCTAACCTTGTAGGTCTTATTAATGTTTCTTAAATGTTTAAAAATGTATTTAAAATAGCTGCAGTTACTTCCTCAGATCTGTTAATTAGGTCCTGTTCTTGTTTCGTCTCTCTTTTCTGACTCCTATTCCCACTTCCCCCTAGGCAAGAGGAATGAGAAGTTCATCACTATCTGCGCAGCAAAAAAAAACCAAAATCAAACAGAATAGAACAATGCAGAAGGAAGATATAAAACATTATAGAAAATTTCAGGGATGTCTGACACAACATGGATGTGGTGAAGAACACGTTCCCATGCTCCGCAGTGTGACAGAAGATCCATCACGAGTCAAGTGCCTGAATTAGTGGATACATATATGAAAGAAACTACAGCATATAGCAGAAGGTGAAAGAAGTAGCTTCAGCACTGCACTATTCAGAACCAGTCCTAAGTGTACCAAAACCTCAGGACGTCACAGTGCACACATACACTGCCAGACATAACAGACAGCATCACAAAAAAAGGTTCTTGGTGCTTTGTATGCACCATTAAGCAGAGGTATTAAATAGCACGTAAAAAATTCCAGCTCTCATAACCGAATCTCAAGATCTAATCCCTCTGCTGGGAGCAGAATTCTTCACTTCCCACCACAGCTGCACACACACTGTTGACTATTTCCTACCCCGCAAGGAGTGGTCATTTGCAGCGCCAGTGTAAATGGCCACACAGTTCTGGTTGGGAATAGACGTGGCCCTGCCGGTTCCTCTGCTGTGCCTAGAAGCTATAATGAGAAGTGCTGGCTATCCCAGCCCAAACAGGAGCAGGAACTGCTTCAGTGATGCAGTAATGTAGGTGATCAAGCTGTGGGGCTCAGTGAATATTCCCTGACATTCATCTGAACTGGTTAGTTTACCTGTAAAGGTGCTATGAATAAAAGTGCATCAACTCTATGTTAATAAAAAGAGGAGTTAAACACGACCTTGTGATTTCGTTTGCTCTCCATCGTGACAATTACATTCAGTTGTAGAAAGCCACTTACACTGATAATAGATGGAGTAGAAAAAGGTTATATTCTGCATATTGTAGTGAGCAATACAATTATGCAAATTACATGCAGTTGAATGAGAGAGAATAAAAGTGTGCTGTACCAAGTAATATCAAGTAATAGGAATGAGGCAAAGGAGAACAACATGAGGAGCTGGAAGCAAGTTTCTACCACCCTTCAAAATTTCTGAGATTTCAGACCAAAAAATGTCTTTAAGGCAGTAACAGGTTTCTGCTGAATTGTAGTTTAAGTTAAAAACAACAAAAGCTGCTTAAGCACAGAAAGTGCTTAATAACAAAAGCTTTGCAATACAAGCAAAACATCAATGCTTCAATGACAAATTCATGTTGACTGTCCCTCTGGACTCTAACAATGATATCACCACTATTTTTTATTTTTCTATTTCAAAGCAGCTTTTAAACAGCTCTTGGTTGTAAAAACACACACGAAAAAGGAAAAAAGGATAAAAGCAAGAAGGTCCTACGTTCTGTTTAGCTACTGAAAAAGTCAGCAAAGTCAGAAACACACATTTTGATGTGGAACTTTCACTGTATCAGCAAAGAGGTTGTAAAATGCAGCAATAAAGAAAAAAATATCAGCCACTCATGAACTACTCTGGCTGTTATCTTCAGTCATTAAGAAAAAGAAATGCAACTAAGAGCATCAAAACAAGGTAGACAAGGAAAAAGACTTCACAGCAGTATAACTGAGGACATCACAACTGACATGTCTGGAGCAGGATAACCCCAGTGTCACCTTTGGAAATGGCATTACCTACACAGAGAAGGGTCCTAGAGAGGGTTCATGAGAGGGACTACAGAAGACATAGGCCCACAGGAGGCAAGAAAAATCATGTGGAGCACAATGTCCACAGCTGAAGGTATGCTTTCTAGCATTTCAGAGAGGAACTGTAGCGACATGTGTTTCTAGGGCGCTAGGAAAGGAATACCTCCTGATCATCCTCCAAAGTGCTGAGGTCAGACTTGTTGGTCACACGGCAAAGCAAGTCCAGCAGTCTACGTCTTGGACAGCTCTGAAATGATGTGGCTACTTCAAAAGACTGGAAATCATCTCTCAGCTGGGTAGATAATTGTTCCTTGGTCTTTGGCTTTTCAACTCCATTAGGAGACCTCATTCTTTCACAAAGAGACTAACACAGTATTATCCATGAAGCTTTCAACATCTTGGTTCTAGCCCTCCCTCAGAATTATCTATTTCTAAGTATATCAGCAGTTACTCAAATCCATTTGCTGCTACCAGAACAGAACACTTAACATAAACTAACACAAGATAAGATGTCTCTTCAAAGCAAATGCTGTTGGCACTTACACTCAGTTTTCCTGACAGACACTAGATACACAGAGTGCACCCTTTCCAACAGGCAAGCAGAATAATTCACTAAACAATAATGGAAAGATCAGTAAGAACACACAATCTCAGAAAAAAGTAGTAAGTTCTTGGCATTGTTAGTTGTCATTCATCTTGCAGTGAACCCATCAGTTTTTCTCTAACCACTGTGATTTCCAGACGTCTTGCATGTGAACGCAAAAGCCTTCTGAATTCACTTGCTAGCACATGGTTATGTGGAAGGATTTTTATTTTCTAAAAACAAACAACAACAACAAAAACCATCATATTGTTTTTTGTTTGTTTGTTTGTTTTTATTATTTAATCTGTTATATAGATAAGCTGTTGGTTGGTTGTTCTTCCTTACTTGGAGATGAACGTTCACAATTTCAATTCTCTTGTGTTTAAGTGCCTGCCACAGTTTTTCTTCCATGCATGAAAAAATTACATTTCCGCTGTTTCTATTCCGAAATGAAGAGCAGTGTTTTTTCAGCAATCTGTTAGTAATGTTGTGTGAATGACTTCACAGTTAGATTAGTCCTTTGGCAACCAAAGCTACGGGAAAATTAGCAGAGCTTTAACCAAATCTCTAAGAACAAACTGGTCTGAGGGTTGTGTAAGCACCGGATTGGAGGGCTGATAGACTTTTAGAGGTTTTTACTGGGACAGGTTTGGGAGCTTTTTGTTTTTAACAAGCAGCTGGCTTATGAAAGATTTTATTGGGCAGGCTTAAGCTAGCACTGAATAGTGAGATACATTTATGCAGCAGCTGTGATCGTGATCAACACAGCCATTTTGTTTACTCCTGAAAACGTGCCACGTTTCTGACATGTTCCAGCCAGGAGATTGGACTTGCAAGCATAAATAGCTAACGCTTGAAAAATTAAATGATGTGGTGCCTGTAAACAATCCTGTATGGCTGTTTATTAAAGTGTTGGGTATGAATAGCAACTGTTCCATTATAATAAAAACCAGCCTTTTCCTTTCTCTCTTTTGTGTTTTTTAATTTGTGTTTGCTCTATTTTTCTTTGCTAGGGGTTAATTTTTATACTTCCCGATTAATTAAGATATGCCTCAGAGAGATAAGTGTGCCTCCTTGAAGACAAACCAAACAAATCATCCTTTTGGCTGGATCTGAGCACCTGCACGTTGACTCCCAATTCAGCTTTGTTTTTAATCAGCAGAAAGTATGCCCTTGAGAGCTTACTTGTGAAAAGCAAATTAACATCGTTGTTCAGTTGTGCTTTTTCTGCTAAAACAAATTTTCTTAGCAATGCTCCTAAATTGCATAAGAATTAAAATGAATAAAAGTAATTCAGTGTAGAAACATTAACTACAGCCTTAAAACATAAAAAAGTCAAAATTCTGAATGCTAGTTTAGATTTCCTTCTCCCCAGATTTACATGCTATTCTGGATAAATTCTCACTGTTTAAAAGCATAACCTCTGTGTTTTAAAGTCAGGACACTGTTAGCTGAAGCATGGATTATGATGTTTCAGTATCTTAGGCTGAGGAATATATTTTGAAGTACATCTTGCCAGGCTATATCACTGTCATGTGAAATAGCTGCAGAATAATGTTTAGGAATGGACCATTTGAACTGGCCCTTGCTTAAATAGATTATTTTCCCATGGTGAATTCCCATGCTGAATCACAACTGAAATTACAGCTATTAACTTTAATATTAACACCTGCTCTAATGTTATTCCAAGTGTTTTCCATTCTGGACTTTGAGACACGCCTCTCTTTCACACACACAACACATCTTTGTATTCCTGTGCTGCATCATCAATACTGTGTGTGTTAAAGCGCTCCTGGTGGATTTTCTTGGAGAGAAGAGGCAGCCTAAGAAGTACATGCCCCATCCTATGTGACAGATCAACATAAAAACCTTTCAGGTCTGAAAAACACATCTCAGGGACTGCAAAGAGAAACATCACATCTATATAGAAAGAAAAAATCCTTTATAAATAACAATATGCTGACAAGCAACTTCAGATAGCTTGCAGGTCATCAGTACAAAGTTTTTGCCTTCAATTGCAAGACATGTAGAAATCACAGTGATTATGGAAGAACTGCCAGCTGCGATGGTGCAAGATGCACAGCACCTGGTAACACAAAGAATTTACTATTCTTTTTCTAGGCTGCTGAATATAGTTACTGTTCCTTCTGATATTGTTTGGTGAATTATATAGCTTGCCTATTGCAAATAAAGTGCACCATGTATCCCGTGCCTATAAGGAAAAATGAGTGAGTGGGTATAAGTACTAACACATCTAACATCTGGGTAAAGTTGAATTTCATTGTTTGAAACAGGTTGGTTTTGTTTGTTTGTTTTTGTAGGTGGTTTTTTTTTTTTTTTTTTTTTTTAGTATTGAGTATTTCCCTCTCCTTTCAAATACAGCTGTATTAAAATATAGTTGCATATGCATACCCATGCAAAATAGTTACTTCTTGCAATTAACTGAATGTCTTATTTATTTAAATCTAAATAGGTAACGTATATGAAAGAAAAAAAAAAAATTCAGTGTTATCTGTGGTAAATTGAAAATCCATTCAATTTTTGTCTTCCAGTAATGCCTGCCTTGAAGTTTACGAATATCAGCTATGAATATCACATCAGTTTTCTTCAGAGAAGAGAAATCCTGGTCATAGCAAGGAAGAATGACTTCATTTGATCGTGAACTGAACAGAGCAGCTGTGCTGCTCGTTGAAGATACATAATAACCTGCACTGACAGTGGTTTCCCTGCCTTCATCACAATCACAAAAAGCCATTTTCTTACAGTACATTCTCCTTTCCACTTCTATCTCATTCTGGGTTGGAGAAAAAAAAAAGTTGCAGATGGAATGTTTACTGCTTTTCAAATAATTCATATGAAAATGCCTCTTACACCCACTGCTGCCTCTACCTCACCCCAGCATTATAAGTAGGAAGGGGGATGGGGGAAAAGATGAAAAGAGAACAAATTGAAGGATTACAGAAATACAAAAGTCAGCACTTAATTCTAAAGAATTTTAATGTAATAAAGCGCATATATCAGGGAACAGATGTGCAACTAACAACTGGAATATCACAAGGAACACATGGAGGCATGGAAATGCCACAGACTCATCCCAAAACGGAAAGGCTCCTCAATCTGAGTTCTTGCATTACACAAACTACCAAGCTGCAAGTACTGTCAGTGTATCTCATCAAGATCTGGAAAGTATGCTGTAATGTTTTGGTTCCAAACAATGCTCTTGTATAACCTTTTAAAGCTTTTTCAACTAACAGGGAAAAACCAAACATTCCTGCCTCCTCCCATTCTTAACAAGCCAAGAAACAGAATGCTGCACTGAGGATGCTGCATATTAAAACAAACATATCAGTTTCATCTTCTGGTTGCTTTTCAGTTACATTCTGACAAAGATAAGAAAATCATTTGCCCTTTCACCCCTTTCTACAGCTACATTCCTTAGCTTAGTATTAAGAAAAAAAGAAAACGCAGCTACACACAAATACAATGGGAAGCCAAATGTGAAAACGATTATAACACTTTAAATACAAATAAGAAATGGAAAAATCCATCTTCACACATCATGTGTGTTCAGTTAGAGAAGCTGCCCTTGGCAGCTTCCATTTCTGTACTTACAGCACAGATTAAAACCCAATCTTCCTAATGAAAATATAATTATAATGAAAATATTTGTAAACAGTGATAGAAATCATCGCACAGTGAAACTAAAGATATGTCTGATTCGGAGTTCTTCCTAGCATACATGTGCATTGGATAGGCAAGCAGAGAGATCCCCTATTACTTGATACATCAAGTTCAGAAATAAACAACACAAAAGTGAATGAGTTACTCTTTTCAGCTTACAACTATATCAGTAATTCACAGTTATAACAGTAAGCCACTGCTTACAAGAGGCAAGGGGGAGAAAACAAGGTCAAGAACTTTGGAGCAGTTGATATTTGCAATACGACTTTTTTTTTTTTTTTTTTTTTTTTTTTTTAATACCATCACTGCTTTTTCCTCAGTAACTGTATGAGGGCTGTTCCAAAAGTCATGCCTCCTATTTTATTATGTTGGCCCATCGTGTCAGAGACAGATGTTGGTGGTACGGCAGTAGAGGTTGAACCTTCCCCCCAATATCCCATCACGTTTTGTTGCCATGCAACAGATGACAACAGAGGGGCAGTCTCATAAAATGGCAAGTGTAATGAAGTGTGCAAGAAGCAAAGGTATGCCACTGAATTCCTTGTATTATAAATCTCTGTTTAGTTGGTAACTAAGGCACACAACTTAAACTTCAGATCTATGAAAAGTGTTCCCAGTCAGAGATTTGGATCCCACTGAAATCCAAGCAAGGCAGGCACTTAAACACTTTTCTGGATTTGACCATCACTACCAGTCATGCTCTATTAGTCATGCAATGTATTCCTCTTATCAAAAGGAACAGATTACTACATGAATTATCTATGGCAACTGCTGTGTGTAAATACCTGCTTTTACATCCTGTTGCTCAGTCTGCCCACCACAATTACTGCAGATACACAATAACCGGATGGGTAGGATGGCTGGAGGGAAGCCGAGAACTGAAGTTATAACAACCAACCACAAGAATATTCAATGCTTGTATGGGTTTCTGTAGTTGTGCACGAATATTCTCAAGATTTTGTTTAAGTCTTTGCACTATTAAGTTCAGATGAGTATACATTTAGATGTTCGTTTGTGGGATAACTACAGAGGTTTCAAAGCACCTACATACTCTGATATTCAGCCACCACACTGAATCAGCAAGTCTGAATCTGCCTATTAGGCTGAAAATTATAATCCTAATCAAATATCACTACAATATCAAATATAACTACAATATTATTATTAAACAGTATTCCTATCTTACAGGCTTGCAGCACATTTTATTGCTAAATAGAAGTATGTCATGAATCACTACTAAAGGATAATCCCATAATTACACAATTGCCTGAGAAATGAATTTCCTTTGGAAAACAATCCTAAACTTCCCGAAGACACCTGTGGAAGAAGTGGGAAGGAAGAAAAACTCTTACAGGTATCTTCTCCATTAAAGTGGGTTTGTACAGTGCCACATTCACCTTCCAAAAAAGCTCAGTACTGGAATGCAGCGAGACACTGTGAAACAGCACTTCATCAGATGCAAACAGAGAAGCCCAGGTGCAGACATCCACCACCTTTCCATTGTGAAACCAAACTAGTTCTTATGGCATAAAGGCAAAGAGAAAAAGGAACAGTTCATCTCAAAAAGGCAGGAGAAGGAACACACACAGAAATATTACAGCTTCTCAGCTCTTTTCATATTTACTTGCTGTTGAAGGGAGAATAAAGGAAACAATGACCAAAAAATGCCAACACCTGCACAGTGAAGGTTTGGAGTAACTATTCCATAGTTAATAACCACAGAAAATGAATGTAATACATTGCAGAAGTAAGATCAGAAAAAACCATGCATGACCTTTTGCACTCATGCTTAAAATCTTTCAGTTTTCTTTTGCTTCTTATTCCATTCAACACTCTGTTCCTGTGCTTAGTTTATTCTTACACCTTCCTGTCCTTTCGCTGCTTCCACACAACTTTATGACACTGTATCCCAAGTATCAGATTTACCCTACTGTGCACTGAAGGATTTAGCACATCATTAGAAGCTTAGTAGATTCATATTTCCCTCCTAACTGTGGTGAAACAAGGAAAACAGACCCCTGACTCATGTCTGGTTTCTCAAACATTTTGAATGAGAGTACAGTTTTCAAAGACGTCCACTTGCACCTGAAATCTCCTGAAAACAACTACTATCCAATAGGTTGTCTCTAAAACATCACTGTTGATGTTTGAGAAATAGATACGTTTTTCAGTAATCAAAAAATAGGTTTCTTTTTATTTTAAAATAAATAAGTCTTTTCTCTTTTCAGATATGAGAAGGCTTACCATCTTTATGTAATAGTACTCAGGAAAACATTCATATCATCCAAAGTAAGAATTACTTTTAAAATTCAGTTTCAAAGAAACACATAGACAATAACATTTCCTAAAAATAATTTGTATTTATGACTCTGGTTTAACTTGTTGAAGTGAAAAGGACTGCCAGTTGCAGAGTCGCTAAAAAAAGATTAAAAACAAAGGCATACAGTCTGTCACATGGGCATTACTCATTCATTTAGGTTCCTGTTCATTCCACTGTATTACAAGGTCCGCTCTCCCCAAACTACACTGGAAAATTAACCTTATTCACCTCCTCCTAATCAAGTAAAGAAACATTAATATGAACACATTAGAAGAAATAAAATGGACAACATGTATCTACATTTTGGCAAACATAAGTGGAACGCGGGCAGTAGAGAAAATTTTTTAATATGGATTTGAACATCTTGTCACAGCATTTGAAAACACAGATGTGACTGAAACCTGGCTTAAGTGTGTAATCTATATGATCAAAATATACAGGGAATAAAATACAGTTTGTGTGGTCATATTCAGAAATGCAAGAAAACAGAATCCGAAATCAACAATGTTAACATTCAGATGAAACTAGAAGCAATCAGAGAAGCAGACTTATACCTTTAAAAATCATATTTTCAACTATGATTTGCAGCCCATCTACTGCAGTTGTTACAGACTGCGACAATAAAACAAAAACTGCCACAACTTTATTTTTATATGTCAGTCCAGAGGACAAGAAAAGGACACTTCAATATCAGACAGTTCTCTACAAAAATGAACCTGAAGGCACATACTTCAACCTGTTTTTCATCCTCAACTGATACACCAACCACGTATGATAACAGTTGGCAGGGTATCCTCAAGGAAAAGCTAATCCAAGGTCAGCTCATGAAAGAAAGCTTTTATCGGATGAAAACATTACTGAATCTCCTTTGGCTGCCATTGCTATAAGGAAGCTTAGAAACTTTGAACTCAGCATTGAAGCACTGATGCAAAATATGGAATTAATACAATAAGCTTCATTCATATAGTGTAAGAGGGCAAGATAAATGCAGAAAAGCACAGTAAGATTGCAGTACTCCATCAGTCCTTTTCTAAATGACATCATGGCATCCTAAATTCACCAAGACAACTTTAGATAAATAGCCAAGAAACTCACTCATGACTCTAGGCCTTCCTCAATGCAACAGTCTATCTTCAAACATTTCGTAACACACAAAATAGGTCTTTCCAAGGATCAGTAACTCAACAGTTACATGAGGCAGTGCTGGATATCCTTTTGGCCAGCAGCAGGTGCATTCAACAACTATGTCACAAGTAAGACAACAACTGCTCATTTGCTTAATTTTCTATGGCCAGTGAATTTGTATTTCCCCTTCAGCATTTTTATTGGATAAAAGCGTGTTGTATGACAACACAAAGCTTTTTAAATACCTGCTTATTCAATTTTACATCCTTTCTGAGTTGCATTTGTATTTTATAACAACAAAAATTCCACTTTCTATCCAATATTTATTTCCCACTCAGCAGTTATGATCTCTTTTTGTACTGAGTGGAGAGAAAACTGACTTGACAGATTGTATTTATCAACATCCCATTTGGTAAATCATTCCAGCTAGAAACATAGCTGTATTGTCAAGAGCTTTAAGTGGCAACACTTATATTATGAGAGAAACTTACAAAGACGACAACATCCAAACATGCAAGTAAGAAAACATTTGGGGAGGGTGGAGAGGGGGGGAAATACGGAAACAACAACAAAAAACAGTTCAACACTTAAAGATTTGTCATTTGTAATCCCTAAAGTGGAAGTTTATCTTCTACTGTGTACTTTAGAGAGAAGATTTCCTTTTTTAAACACTACATGCACACTTCCTGAATTCCTAAAATCTCTTCCACACTACAGCACCAAGCAGGAAATCTGGCAAAGTTAGGAATTTGACTGATCATTCTGATAACTACCAAATCTGATAGTTTTTCCAAATACTCTATTGAAACAGTCCTGTGTTCACTGTCACCAGAAATAAGAAATTCACAGAACTAGTTCAGTCTTTAGTGATACTTTCTGTGAAAAGCTGAAGGAAAAACAACAAAATTACATAGTTTAGAATATTGGGAACAACTGTACTGACAAGGAAACGAAAGAAGAAACAATTCTGAAGACAGAAAGTATGCAAAATCTCACTGTAATGCTGACATATATTTCCCTGTATGCGTATCTTTTATCTTTAAACAGTTTTACCATGCATGATGCTTACAGTAGATTTAATAACACAGCATTTTTTTTAAAAACAAACAAGCAAATCTTAACATATCTCAATACTGAAATCTTAATCTATCAAGCCCCACTCAGTTACAGAATTCCTAATAGTTGAGCAAGAAAAGGTGCTCAAAACAACACACTACAAATAAAATTTAATACCATGGTTTAAATACGTGATTACTTAATTCAAATCACTTTGAAGCTTTTCTTTTAATTTTATAGCTTTCTTATACTAGAATCTGATCCCTGCGCAACTGAGCTAGCATCCTAAGGTCATCACAATAAATGATTTTTATCAAAGCTGGCATCTAATGAAAGTAAAAATTTGTTTACAAACAAGGATATTGCAGATTATGTACTATAGCATTACAATCAATGTAAGGAAAAAATGGGGGTAGATAGACAAAATTTTCTTATCTAGCTTCATAATCTTGTTCTGTAGATATGAATAGGAAAGGACAAAACAGAGTGGAAACAAACACAAAGAACAGCATTACTTACCATTTCCTGAGATGCATACTTTGGATCTTCAGGATCAACTGACCAGTAGCAGTAATCAAAGCTGAAGGCCACAGTCTTTTCTCTTGAGTCCCAAGTGCCATCAAGCCTACTGTCAACCTGACAACAGAAGGAAAAAAGTCAGACTTCACTCCAAAGCAGAATAAATAGCAAGCGTTTTAGAACTAACAGGAATTTTACCTAGGATCTACATTGTGGAAAAGAAACAACAGTTAATTCTTTTTGTTCATTTTCCTTTGATTCACAGAGCGAGGAGGCAGGGATGTCCATGACAAACCTGCTGAGAAATTTTTGCTGAAGGGTATGTTTTCTATAAATTAGGTTCTTCAGCTTAAATACAATTGACAATTGTGAGTCTCCACAACATCTGTATAAAGAGAAGCCATATAATCCTTTTTGTACTTCTCAGTGAAACTGATAAATGATACAGAACTGCATCACAGAAATGAGACACAAGCAGCGCTAAACAAAATGCATTTTCTCACTCTATTTAAAAATCCAAGTCTATTCTCCCTTTTCCCCTTTGTCATGTTGACAAGCTAATAGATCTTTTGCTGTGACTGCATGCTACAAATGCAGCCAATTAATCAATAACTTTATCATAACCTTAGCATGTGCAATAATATAAGTAGAAAATTCATTATTCATATCTAAACAAAATTCTTCACTGATGTCACCACAAACCAGGGACTGACTATACTGTCTGTCAGATTACTGAATAAATGGGATGAAATGCTGAAGACAAACATCAACTGTAAATCTACAAGGAAAATGAATCTATAGGCTCATCTGAGGGTTTTGAGGTGTTTTTTGTTGTTGTTCTTGTTTCTTTAAGCCAAGAAACAGCAAAATAAAGTGTTAGAAGTAATGTCCAGTTATCTTTGATTTGACAGGTTATGTGTATTTAAAATCTCACTTAGCTGTACTTGATTCAACATAATACCTTTAGAATCAAAATTTCCTTCACGTAGACTTCACACCTTAATGAGCCAGCTGATCATTCTCACAATGCTTTGATTCAGAGATCTTTTTATTAAGTAATCTTTTATTTACTTAAATTTTCTACAGCAACAGAAAGACAGGAATACCACAAGCTATCACAACTTTAAAAATGAAAAGTAAAAGAACCAAACAAAAAACCCCAAACCCCTTCACCTCAAGATGTACTCCTGCCTGACAGAAGAAAATCTGTACCTTGTAAACCTTGGCATCCTTTCTAATTTTCAAGGTTTTCTTTAGTTTTTAACTACAAAGTAAATGCACTTCACACGCGATGCAAACATTAGTGTATAAATACTAGTTTGTGCACTGCAGTAAGCAGTCTAAATTTAGTTCATGCATTAAAAAAAACTCACCAATTATGAAACATCAGGAGAGAAAACATTCACAAGTCAGCTCTTGCACCCCAAACAACCCAGCTACGGAGCCTGCTTTGACTTCCCAGTGCCCCACAGAAGCCACAGATACTCTTTTTAAGAGCTAGAATTTAAAGTTTGTTGTGTCACACGGCTCAGCTGGACCCACTTACCCAGCTGTGGGCCTCCACCTGCCTGCAGTCAGTCCCAGCTGGTGGGGGTGGGGATGCTGCAGCATCGCCACGGTAACCAAAGCCCTCCCCAAGAAAATTAGATTGCAGCTGGAAAGCAGCTGCCTCTTGGAGAGCTTTATTACACGTGCAAAGAATTGGGAAAAATTGTTCAAGGGAATAGTGAATTTTGGGCTCTGTAAATACAGCCTTGCAAAGTCATTCACACCTGACCAGGAGGGAGATCACTGCAAGCTACTTTTAGTCCTATTTTCAGGAGATGTGTTGTCTTACCAATGGTAACTCACAGCCAGAACAATGGCACTTCTGCTGACTGAACTAAGCAAACCCTGGAAGCATCAGCACATCAACACCAGCTCCAGTAAAGAAATGCAATACAAAGATAATTTGCAACAATTTATATCCATGAGACATTCCATACAGCGAACTTTTTTCCCCTTCTGTCTTTAAAAAAAGAACACCCACAGTCATTACCTAAAAGTTATAACAGAAAAAGGTAAACAAACAAACAAACAAACAAACTCAAAAACCATCAATTTTATTTTTCCCTGTCTTTCTCTTCAAAACCTCATGAAATATTTCTCTTCAGCCAACCAGTTAGAATAACTGGGTTCCTCACAGCTATAAAGAAACACATCCATCTCTTAGAGTCCCTACCTTTACCTCGGTAATTCCACAGTTTGTTTGCTTTTCAAGCAGACAGAAGTTTGACTACACAAAATTACTTGGTTTTCATTCCATTAGTTTAGTTAAGGCACACAGCAGTTTTAAGTCATTTAAGAGTCTAAAACAGAGGGTTGATTCCTATGTATGTAGACACTAGAGCTTTCAGAGGAAGTCAGACACATTAATTTTCTTCTAATAGCTCTTGGCCTTTTACTAAGGCCTGAAGTGTAGCTGAACACATTTTGCTCCATTTCATGTAAGCCAGTCACATTCTACGTACAAATAGGAGAGGAGGAGAGAAACAGGGAAAGAAATCATCCAGATGTTGGTAACAGTAAGATAAGCACAAAATCATAAACAAATTACCAACAGCTTTGAATAATGGCCCACAGCCAAAGCACAAAGATAAGAACAAAATATAGCAGTCAGATGCTACGTTCCCTGACACCATGAAAAAAAAAAAAAGAAAAAAGGAAAAAAAAATTTTCTAGAACTATGCTAGTTTAAATGTATCCCTTAGTATTCCTTTCAAAATGTCCAGTAGCCAAACAAATGCAGTAAAGCATCACATCAGGATCCTTAAAGGAGAAGCATACGAAAAGGCATACCTTTACATTTCTGACTGTTGTCACTTTGTCGTCAACTTCCACAATCACTCTTCCTCCTTCCGCACTCTCTCTGGAATCAAAACACATTCAAAAATTCATTTGAAATATGAAGACTCAGATGCATTTCAAATTCATAAACTAGAAATTTGCATTCCCTTTCAAGAATTTTAGAAGAGACAAAAAACACTTCATAAAACATTTATTCCTAAAGGGAACGTAATTTCACTTTAGAAACATACACTGCATTGTTACTCTGAAGCAGAGCAGAGCCTTTGTAGACTGGCAGTGTTTTGTGCAGTAAGGATCCAAGTCACAGACCCACAAAATACAAGTGTTGTCAGGTATTATAATCTAGTTTTTACCACATAAACCAAAGATTTTATTGTAGTCCTCAAGAAAGTTCTTTTTAGCAAAACAAGCCTGTCCTGAAATGTGATCAGTTTGATTGCTCCACAGCTGCAAAGCACCATGCACTTCTATACTTTATTTGCATAAAATCACTTGGTAATCACCTGCTTTGGCATCATCAGTTTAGTTTTAAGGCAGATAAGACAAAATGAGGGTTAGAAAACTGAAATCTGATTGACCACCATTCATTTGTGACTCCAAATGTCTGTTTTAACAGATTTCTTTACATTTGTACAGGATGTAATTACTTCCTAAGGCAATTTCTGCTTTCATTGGCAGCTTTCAGTCAGAACTAGCACAGTGCAGCCTGCCTTTTTGTCAGTTGAGTAGTTTTGTTCAAATCTCAACTGAAAAAATATACACCAAATTTCCAATTCTAAGTAAGTGGAAAATCCAAATAAAAGACCACCATAGGTTTACTTTTAAATATTTAACCTCATCTTCTATAGTTGCTGAACTGTTCCAGATGAAGTTTAAAAACAATTAGAAACACCTGCCTGAAACAGGTGTTCATGCATGGAATAATTCTAGTAACTCGCAGTAACTTTAAAAGTCAGGGTATTCTCACAGAATATATAAGAAAACTTCAACAACAGCCAGCACCTTCAGTCCCACCAGCACTAATTATGAGAAACTCACTGACTTCAGGCCACACTTGCCATACAAACTCTACAAACGTGTATTTATATGGTTCTCATCACCGATATACTCATAGACTGAAGTCATTACTAGAGATCTAACATAAAGAAATTCCAAATACAAGACGTTAAAGGTATAAAAATTACTCTCAAATATAAAGTTAAAATGCTCACATTTAAATACTTTCAATGACAGTACAACAGAAACAAGAGAAAATCAAATTACCACACCACAGTCTAGCACAGGGTAACGATGATTCTTCACTACACAGCAGCTGAGTAGCTTTGTTCAAGACTCACTAGAAAGCTAGCAGCAAATAGAAATAAAACTAATCTGCTCTGGATGTAGATTCACAGCATACTTATCTCAGCTGATGGCTGTTACGAAGGGACAATTTGTGTTCTCCTGACCAATACCTCACATGTGTTCTCATTTCTTTTTTTGTGTGTGCATGTGTGTCTGATCTAGCAATCACACCCCCATACAATGACTCAGATCAGCTGTGATCAGAAAACACACACAACTGCAAAAGCCAAAGCAAGAAAAAGTTCATGGGTATGCAGTGGTGGAACAGAGCTGCTTTTGCAATAGCTCACAGCTGAAAGAAAGAGAACTGAGTTTTTTCTAAATAGAATCATTAAGGTTGGCAAAGATTGGTAAAGGTCTCTAAAATCATCTAGTCCAACAGGTCATCTACCACCAATACTGCTGAATAATGTTCCTAAATAATACATCTACCCATTCCCTTAAAGGCCTCCGGGGATGGTGACCATACCAGCTCCTGAGCAGCCCGTTCCCACTGGAATTGCACTCATTTGGAGAAGAAATTCTTCCTAATATCCAACATAAAACAAAGCTGGACTTATACCTGTTTCCAGTCCTAAAAACTATTTGTTCAGCCTCCCTGTAAGTATGTGTTTATTTCACACTTCACTTAGGTACAAAACAGAGAACATTAGGAAAGGAAGCCCAGTTTAATATCTAAAGTCCAACAAACAAAGCACATTTAGCACATTTACAGGTGTTGCAGATGTTCTGCCTTAATTCCAAATTCCAAACACTACAAGAAGCTCTTGCAGCAAAAATCATGTATGTTCACACAGGTTATATACATGTATTACAGTTTGTATTCGAGTAATAAAACAATATTTCATCCTCACTGAATGGGTGCTCTGCTCTACCAGTATGAAAGCTGTATTACTTGTATCAAAAAAAATCATCCCCAAGATTCATTTCTCTTGTGATACGTTTGACTCCCACTATTCAGAAATCACAGTGATCTAAATATTCAGCCTCCCTATCATCCATTCTCTTCCTTTTTGAATAAATCGTGCTGTGCTTGGGAAATGCTCTCTTCTAAGTTACTTTGTACAAACAACCTTTTCCTCATGCAGTGCTGCAAAAAGATCGTTTTGTGGACAAGCCTGCACCTTCCCAAAAAGCTTCAGCAAAATGCAAACCCAGTGACAGACCAGTAACAAAAATACAAAATGCAGCAGCAAGGCTGCAACAAGGAGCTACAAAAAAGACTCAATGGAAGCAGTGGCAGTCCTACTGTGGCAGTCCAGCCAAAACCAGGGGGAGCTCAATGGAAAATCTCCGTTAACAGTTGCTGGTCCTTTGACAAATCATTTCTGCAGCCCATCAAAGCAAACACAATCCTAGAGAGACAGCAGATGCTGAAAGACCTGGAAGAAGGAGCCAGCAGAACTGAATCATGGGAGGATCAAGGCTCCCTTAGAGCAACATTTCCACATCTTGCTGGATTGCATAGAAACTAGGTCAGATTGCAGAGTGCAGAAGTGCAAATAGGTACACAAAACTGGAGGCAGCAGTGAGTGGGAGAAGGGCAGTTGCTTATTTTAGGCTTTATAAAACTTCCACCACTTCTCCTCCACCCTCTCAAATAATAGTCATGCACTTAGAGAACAAAGGAGCTGACTTTTGAAAGTTGCACGTTTATTTTAAAAACATGTACATGCAGTAAAACAAAAATAATGGAGTCACTAGCACTAGACACGTAATACAACAAAACATCTTCTACAACAACTGAGCACCAAATACTTGAGGTAATTAAACATAATAAAGCCAAAATATACCACTCAAGTACATGAGAAATCCTAAATAGTTCTTGAAAGAATGCAGTACACACCTTCTTATACATATTTAAAAAATAACCCTGCAATGCATTTCTTGCGTGCATCCTATGCTTTTCCTGCCAGTGCCCATGACTCAAGCTAACTCCAAAACCAATTTCAGCCTTGAGAGTCCAGCACTGAGAGTTGATAGTGCCTTCAGCCATGAGAGCTTCTGCACTGTACTGACAAGGTACCCCCAACCACAACCCAGCCCAGCATCTCTCCATGACAGCAGCATCTTCTGTATCCTCAGCCTTGCTGCTGTAACCTGGGAGACTCACAAGCTGCAAACAGTATGAACACGCTTCCTTTGGCTAATGCAGGATTTATTTTTAAAATATTAGCAATTAAAAGAAATAAACAAACAAACAAACAAAAAAAAAACAAAACCACCACCTAAAACTTGTTTTCAGTGTTTTTCATTATGCGGGACAACCAATACTATTTGGGATATTACTTACTAAGTATTTTACTGGGTCTTGTAAAAGAAGAGTGCACACCCAGTCAGCAACTTTCCTACCAAATTCAGAACAGATGTTGATAAAAGTCTATATTGAAGCCAAGTACACAAAGTTCACCAAGACAACACACTGCTATACTAGACATGCAGCTCAAGTTATCTGTACAAAGCTTTCACTGGCTCTAAGAACAGCTGAGGCAATACGATTGATGGTGATTTTTGTCTATGTGGCTTCCCTCTAGCGTTCTTTGTGAAGATAATACAGCAACAAAAACAGGAATATTTGGTGCAGAGAATCCTGAGCCGTTGCTGGCGCTCCCTCAAGATAAAGACCTGCTCAAATGGTCAACATTTTCTTGTTCATATTCAGACTTTTGATATCTTGATGGGAGGTGTTGGATGGCCTCCTCCGGTGGCCCTGTGTGTGCTGTTTTTGAAGCCTTGTACTGCTGTAACATGAGTGTCAGGCATCTTCCTGCAGCAATCCAGTGCTGCTCACGATTCACCAGTGCTTTGAACAGCCTTGAAATGACACTGCTTTCTGTCTTAGGTAGAGGCATTTAGAGGGGGAGGAGGGTACAGAGAGGAAAAACTTATCTATACCACCAGTGCCCAAGAAGCATGAAAGGAGGAGGATTTGAAACAATATTGCACCCCAGTCAGTCCAGTTTCAATCAAAACCGATACTTTTCCACCCTTGATTCCCTAACTGAGTAACAAGACATTCATCAACTTTAGCAAAAATGAATTCTGTGCCTACACCGTGTGATTTCCTTGGAAATCAGAATTTAGATACACTGATCAGTTTTCATTCCAATGGGACAGAACCACAGTCCGTGATCACAGTTAAACAAATGACTGTTTCTCTGAATGCTGCAATGTACCCTCATCACTCTTGCATAATTATTTATCTCATTATACCACAATCAGCTCTGATGGTGAACAATTAAATTGTAAAAAGCAGACATTCAAAACTTTTAAAAAAAAATACAAAAAAACCTATGGCACAGATAGAAAGATGGCTAGAGAATTTTAGAAGAGTGGGATTAAAGAAAAGGAAATTGGGGAAACTCTATGCAAATTCCATGTGCATATCTTGTACTGCACAAAGGTTTCACAAGAGCAGCTTCCAACCTCTGCACCATGCCCAGGGCAGATGGGCAGCAATACCTTGCATAAATCACATTATTTTACATTAATACAGTTTTACTCAGAGAGAAGGCATGGTCTTAGAAATCAAAACTGCCAGGCACAGACTTGGTTCTAGCCAGGTTATTTAATTATATTATGTCTGATTTTTCTTTGCTGCATAGAAAATAAAAAAAATAATAATAATAATAATTAAAAAATCTGATCCCTGCTCCAAATCATTCTGATGCCCATAAAGTACTTACAGGACTTTGTGGTCTATGAAAATCAAAAATTACAGTTAATAGAGTTTCAAAAGGTTGTGGTGATGTTGTTTTAGGATATTGTTGCAGATGCTTTTGCAGGCAAGAGAAGCGAAGAAAGATCCAGCCTCTTACTTCAGACATCAGACCCACCAGCAGCTTGCACCTTGTATCAGGCACAAGGCTGTCACATAACATCAGCAGAAACATCACTGTGGTTGCAATAGCCTTGCAGCATTTGGACACTCAGAGCACATAGAGTTCAGGCCTTTAAAGAAGCCAGAAAACTTGTCCCGTGGAAAAGCTAGAAAGCATGCTCAGTGTGACTGCAAGAATACATCTGGGAAAGGTTGCTGATGCAGTGCCCTTACAAAAACACAGATGTTGCTTATGCAAACGACCTGTTAATGCCAAGTATGGTTACTAAGAGAAAAGAGCAGCCATCTCAGTGATAGTTTACACAAAGCTTTAAATAATAGACTAGGCAAAGGAAAATAACTAATCTGAGTGAACTAAGGGAAAAGATGTTAAGATAACCTTAATAATAGGCTAGGTTACAAAACAGGACATGTGAATGTAAAAATACATTTCTTTGGGATAGAGAACTCCTTTATAAACACAAAATTGGCTTTCTTCAAAACAAAACAAAAACCTCAGCTCTTCTGTGGAAAAACAAAACAAAAAGCTTGAAATCATGAACAATGCAGAACCAATGCAATTTGTGCAGAATTTCAGACAGCTCCTGGAGGTCCAAGACAGCTTTCCCACCATCAGGTACCAGCCCTGAACCCACAGCTTTTGGGAGAATTGGCAGGAACTGTCAGGTAATAAAAGGACACAGAGGAACAGCACTCAACTGTAATTTTTCATTTTCATGTTCATCAAAGCAGCCTGCCATTCATCTGGGCAATGGCGTGAATCACCAAGGTTACATATCTGCAATATGTAATTGAGAAAGGTGATAAACTACAGTCAGGGTATAAGACAGACACTTCACTGGCATGACTATATTCCATGGCCTGCCTCATTCTAAACTTTGTCGTAATGAGAGGTATCCGAACAATCCTGAACAAACTAAAAGGTGTTTCCTACTCTTGCATGTCACCTATTTTTTCCTGTATTTAGACCTTTTCCTTTCACAGAGACATTCCAGTCTCTTAGAAATCAAGAGCAACTTCACCATTTTCTCAAAAAAAAAAAAAAAAAAAAGCAGTATTTTGTCCTGTATTTGACAATTACGTCCATATGGAACATATGCTGAATAATAAATCCAAATTCTGCTTCATCCATTCTGCAGATAAATTTTCATCTCTAACATATTTCTTGTGCTAATGTAAAATATATACACATTTCTAAGTAAGTTATTTCAATTTACATCCAGTAAAGCACTTAATAGAGATGATGGCAATACTCCAATAACAGCTAATTTCTCCAACACACATTTGAGCTTCAGAGTTTAAGTTGATCGGAGAAAAGTAACAAAAAGAAGAAAAAAATGCTCATATCTACCATTATAATGGAAAACATATCTCCTCTCCCTGCAAACCCCATTATTTTTGTCCAAGAAAAATACAAATACAACCTCTTTAAAAAAAATTATCTAAGAAACAGAAAAGCTAACTTAATCAGAAACTGAAATTATAAACAAAATGTAACTGCATTAATGATGCCAACACCTTGCGTCACTACACTTCAGATGTATGTAACACAAGTGTATATCAAGTTGAATAAAGTTCAGGAATTGGGGGATTTTTTTATTTTTTATTTTTTTAATGTAACCAGAAAATGCTTTTGAATTATGAACCTCAACTCATCTGGCTATATTTGCTCAGAATATATCCCCCTTAACAACGGCATTATGAAGTTTTAGGAGTGAGATACTATAACAACCAGAACAGGAGAGCTCATTTGTGAGTTAATAAAGATCCCAACAGCATCTTTCCATTAAGAGCTCCTCGCCTGTCTCTTCTTTACCGGGTTCCACAGGCAACTGAATACAGTTTTCCAACAGCAGAACTTGCTTTCTGTTTTGCTGGGTGCTACACATGCAGCTCCCAAACCTCAGGGGAAGGTGGTTGACTCACCATCCCTGGATGTGTTTAAAAACTGTTTGGATGTGGTGCTCAGGGACATGAATTTAGCGGGGAGTTGTTAGTTAGGGTGGTATGGTTAGGTTGTGGTTGGACTTGATGATCTTTAAGGTCTTTTCCAACCTGAGTGATTCTGTGACTCTATGATTCTCAGAAAGCATCCCAGGGAAACTTGTACACCCTAGTGTCAAGGTAATTTACCTTGTTTCTCGGCCAGCCATGTGACTTCCATGTCTGGACCAGATCGAGTATCACACCACCATGCTGCAGCATATTCCACAGCAGCACTGGAGAAATAGGAAAGAGTGCCTGTGTCCCTACTTCATATAGTTACATACTAGCATTACATTTTTAATCAACAGCTTTTACCCCTCAGCCAAAAACAACATTAGGCTTTCATTACAAAAGTTTGATATCTAACAGACCAAGCAATAGTATATCTGGAAATAAACCACAGAGGGATTTCACCAGTTCCTAGCTCTTGTTTAACACCTGAAAATTATTGCTGTAGTCAATTTACTGCACCCGTTCAAGTTTCCAAATTTCATTCTGAGGAATCAATGTGGTTATGCACAAGTATCTGTGTACCCACACATAACAAGTTCACTTTATTTCTTGGTACTTAGGATGGCAAATATGTAATAAAGATTTTCAGAAGAAATGCTACTCCAGGGAACACACTGGCAGGATTTTACACTCAGGACAATGCTTTGATGACAAAAAATAGTCTATTACTAAAGCGTAGTCTGTTACTGTATAACTGATGGCATTATGAAGAACGTTGGCTACAAGCTCTTAAAAGCCTAAGGAAAGGAAAAACTGCATTCTGTACAGCTGTATGTGCTTTTTAGCTACTGAAGATTATTTGTGCGTAGGAGTTCTCTGATGAAGAATGCATTTCGATGGGCGCTGTACAGGCAAAGAACAAAAAGACCTCTCTTTACTTGGCCTTATGCTAAGTAACAAATAGCAGATGCGAATAACATGGATTATAATAAATGGATACTTTAAACAGAAAGTAGAATTTTATGATCTCCCATATAAGACCTTTTAACTTCTGAATATTCTGTAAATTGAAGATGCAAAACCAGAATTCACCCACTCACATAAATTAAACATAGCAATGGACAAGTTTGGATAGTCTAGAAATGACCACTAACACTTTAGTGCTAGCCATTGATCACAGATTTTTAAACTCTTGAAAATGAAAACCTTAATCACTGGAACTGCAGTTGCACACACCACAGTACTTCAATCCAGCTTAACCCAAAGAGTTTTTGTAGGAAGCTTTTCCTTTCAAAGTACCTAGGAGGTCCATGGAGCTGTGGCAATCTGTTAATGGCCATCACGGCTACGTGTACAGAAAGTGTGAGAGGTGCATGTGACCACAACATGAAGTGGTTTAAGAAACTAGAACGGAAAGTGTAAGCCTCTATCCTCACTGATCCCTATCAGGGTTACATTAAGTATTCAAGTATTTGCTACTTGCCTTGAATTTATCATGTTTGAGCAAGTTCTCCCACCAGAGCCTTCATAGGCAGCATTCAATTACTTCCCCTTCCCTTTTACAAAACACAAAAAGCCATCTGGAATATTTTTGCTGATCCCAGCAGGGGCAACGCAGTACAGGGAACAAACAGCTTATGGCCTGTATGGTCAAATACCACACGCCATCAGTGAGGCTGCCACAGGTGAAGCAGTAGAGCCGTTCAGTGTCTGCCTGTTACCCCCCGAGCTTCTGTCTCCCCTTTGTTGCATCTCCATGTCAGTGCCAGATTCACTTTGCCCTTGTGCAGGGAGGCTGTCTGGGATCCCACCCACCCAAGATCCCACTCATCCCTCCAAACTATGCTGCTGTCACACCACTGATCCTCTCAACTATGCCAAAGGTTTTCCTGTTCATCACACCTCACCTGGCAGAGCTATGGGCACAATTTAATGCTATGATGACATATGTACAGTTACGTGCTACCCACTGGGGAAGAAACATTCAGCCAAATGCGATGTAAAGCCAAATGCTATTGTGGGAGAACTGGCTGCATGACGAAATACATCACCAAGTCAAACTTTGAAGCTCTTTCAACCTCTGGTTAACCCTGCAAGACTCTGCAAAATGGTCCCGTGGTCTGAATAGCTTGATCTCATTACCAGGTTTTCATTTTAATGTCAATACTTCTATGCTAGGAATGGTGAACTATATGGAAGAAAATAAAAACAAGAAATGTCTCCAGCATTAAGCAAAGAAGGTCCAAACTTAACTTATTTCCATGCTACAATTTGTCTTAAAATACGCCATCATCTGTCAAAACGTGTTCCATTCACAGCTGTGTTATAGATCAGAATTATATATATAAAAAAAGAAACGTGTTTGTATAAGATAGTTATGGATTTTTAAATCCGCTAAATTTGGGTTAAAAGGTAAAAAAGCACAATGAGAACTCTGCTCCATGGGAGGGCCATCTACCACAGGCCCACGCAGCCAGAAGACGCTGTGCGGGACTCACGCTAACGGGGCGGGCTGCCCCACATCAGCGCTGCCCTCGGAGCTCGGACCCGTCCTCAGATCACTTCCGCCTGAACGCTACAGCATTTCTCTAACAGCAGAAGCAAATTACCGGCCACTAAAATTTGGTTTTCTTTTCTTTCCTTCCCCAAACTTCCGAACTCCTCACAGTTTTACTGATGCGTTGCAGCGGCCCCCCGGAGCTGCCTCCGGGCCGAGCTGCGTGCTGGCCGGGACCACAGCCGAGCAGCCGGGAGGGAGCAGAGCAGGGCGGCAGAGGGAATATCCGGCCCCTGTCTGCTCGGGACAAACGGCCACAACCAAAGGGGAAGAGCACGTTCCCTCGCGTTGGGTGACAACGTTCAGCCTAGAGGAGCTCAGCGATAAAAGCCGAGCAACCTCCCCTGCTCGTCAGCATTCCGGAGGGACACATCCCGCCTCCTCACCCGACGCTGCCCACCGCCGGCTCCTTCCCCAGCCGCAGCTCCGTCCTTCCCGGGCCCCTCGCAGCCGTCCGGCAGCGGCACGGCCACCCGCGCTCCCTTCACGATCCCCGCCGCACCTTTTGCTCAGAGGCCGGACCCGCACGGCCACCTTGACGTTTGCCATGGCTCGCCTTACGCCTTGCAGCTCCGCACCCGCATCGCGCCCCCAGCACGACCACCCAGCGCCCGTGGTAGAGCCGCCCCGTCCCGTGCAGCTTCGCCTCGCCCCGCCCCGGGGCAGGGACACAGCGGGGCCCGCCCCGGCACTCCTCGCTTCGGCGGCAGGGAAAACTGCGGAGGGAGTCGGGGAAAACCCTGCCCTAAACAGCTGTGAGGGCCGGGCTGGAAGTTTTTGCAGTCCTTCCAGCAGCGAAACTGGGCATTTTTGGTGCCTATTTAAAAGCCAACTGGCGGTCGCTGCGCCTACCGTAGGTCTGGCCGGATAAGGAGCCAGGAGCCGCCGCTCGCGCGTTGCTCCGCTACACGTGCACCGCTGCAGCGGGGGCTCGCGGCTCAGGCGCGAGCGCCGACACGCGGCCGCTGCGGCACGAGGCCCGAGCGGCCGCGATGGTGTGAGGGCGGCGGTGCTGTGAGCGAGCAGCACGGGGCGTGCTGGGGAGCACCGAGCTGTGGCGGGTTTTATTTTCAAGAATAAAACACTCGTGGTCTACTCCTTTATACTTTTGATACATTTATTTCCAAGTAAGGTGCGGGCAATCCAGAACTCCAGTGTGCTTCCAGCACGAAGCATCCCACATTTGATTAACGTGACAGGAATTTAAGGGAGGTAGTAAGGAATTGATTAACACTGAAGGAACGCTAAGCTTTTGAGCACTTGCAGTTGCTTTAGAAACTCCAACCTTTATGCATTTATTGTAATAAATCTGGATTTATATTATTATACTATTATTCTATTATATTATCTGGATTCATTGTAGTGCATTAAAATACCCCATGACCTGCAATTGAAGGCAATCACAATCTATCAAACTGACAAAAGTTTTACATCTAGAGTAATGTAAAAACCATCAGAACTTGAAAAAAAAGATTTTAAAATATTGTCCTTGACAGTTACCAGTGTGACTATGGGGATGTGAGAGCATCAGGTACACCCACAGGCAAGACACAGGATGCCTTGGGATATTCTGACAGGCAAAAAGAAACAATCTTCCCCCCAACCCACACCCATAAAAAAATAATCCAAACCCAATGCGGTCATTCACTTTTATTCGCTGCATTTCAGAATATTGAAGATTGTGCTGTATCTGAATAGGCAACTACAGTACCTTTACACCAGATAATCCTTGCCATGTAGACCATTGAAACAACCCTGCATTTTGTACTTTAAGTATAGCTCTCCTCAAGAGATCGTGTTTCTTAAACTGCAGAAATATTGAATCTAAATGAAAGGTGCCACAACACAGAAACCTTCCAGACTGAGGTTCTTCAGACTCAACGCTCTTCCCAACTCATGACCCTTCACAAATCCATACAAACTGTGAGCTGCTGTACGTTTCAATAGGTTTAATGACCTCATATGTCCATAGCTAATGGCATCAGCTAAATTCCACCATCTCCACAGTCAACTCTCCAATAATGGGTAGAGCAGAACAAGGAAGTATGTTCAACTTTTTGGATATGGGAAAATGTACATATTTATCTTTATTCAAAGGAATTATGATGAACAAAGTAACTGGAACTGTTCTCATCCTATTTCTCAAAGTCTTAAGTTACAATAGCTTTAATTTACCTGATGTAAACTATCACTGTAAGGCAACTTAAGACAGGTTAAACCTGGGATAAAGGCACTGGACTAAAAGTCTGGATTGCTTAGTTTCTGTTACTTCCCATCTCAGAAAAACAGAAGATACAGCTCTTCTGCAACTGTGTGGAAGACCTTTTCTGAATCAGAAAGAACAGTCGTGGGAGTTTGTGCTCAGATTGCGCAGAGTCACATACCAAGTGTTCACATGAAGACTTCATTTAAGGCTTACAGGACTCAAACTCCAGCTTTGTTCTCAGATCTTATCTCTTGACATTCTGCTCCACTTAATCCAAGCCGTTTGTCTTTTTAACTTCACTCAGCAGCAACAAAAAGGAAAGCTAAAGGAAATTCAGCTACACTTGTATATGACATTAGAGAATTTTTAAGCTATACTTTGACATCATGCTCTGTAGAATGATGTGGCTCTCTGAAAATTTCAAGCATTTAATACTGGGTAGACCAATTACAAGTAAATCTTATTAGAGTGTGTTCAACAAAGAGCCAAGTATTTCTTCCTTAACGCTACTTTTTTGATGCAGCTCTCAGATAAATTTGAGTGAAATTTGTGTGGTAATGAGCCACCTGGTGGCTACTTTAAGAAATTAAAGGGTTCCTTTTTAGAAACTGAAGTTGTGCATACAGAGAATTCAGATAACAGAGGTTACAGCAATAGAAATAAATACATCTGCAGCACTTCTCCAGTTTGATCCATGTCTTCAGGATGAAACTGCACATCCCCAAAGGCAATCAAGCTTCTTGATTTATAGATGTCCTGCCAGTGATGTGTTACCAACACATCTTTCAACACATAAAAGTTATTAAGGCTGTGAACTGTAACCATCAACCTCTTGCAAAAAAGAAACAAACAAAAAAACCCCAGACATTAATACTTGTGTAAAATGAGTTGTATTTTAAGAAGGTCACTGAAGACAGGGCAAGCAATAGAAGGGACTGAATAATACAGCTATCACTATGATAGAAATCTGGGTTATTAGAAAATTAGAAGAATTGCTACACATCACCAAGTCCATTCCTTGCTTTTGCAGTCAACAACATCATAACTCTAATAAGCTGTAACTTAAAACTAGTAAAATTTCTTGGTTTGAATCCTTAAGTGCCAGTTTATGCTTCAATCAGTGAGTGTACAGAAGTTAGGCTAAGCAGAATTATTGTGATAGAAAAATATTGAATGGAAAAAAATGCTCACTGATGTTGTAGGTTTGCAATAAACTCCACAAGGAGCGATCTCCAGATCCTTTCTCAGTGGCAGTCAGCACTTAAATGGGATCTAGGAGCTACCTGCTGGTAGCACAGGTGAATTGCCTTTACCTGTGCTCCCGTGGCTGACTCACTGCTTGCCTCAGGTGTTCAATCAGAGGCTCAGGCTGTGACCAACAGTTCCCCTACAGTTTTCATAGCATTCTGTATCATTGTTTTAAATGCAAAGTTCCATAACAAAATAAAGACTTAAATCTTAAAATCTAGTACTTTTATTGAAGTGTTATAATGGCATACAAAATACAGTGTATTATCAACATACCTCTAAAAATGAATAGAGGTTCTAAAGCCAACCAATTTGCACTGAAGATAAAGGCTCAAAGAGTCTGTCAACTATTTCAAAGAGGAACTCTCTAACAGTCCCCTCAGCAGTTGACTACTTACAAGCTACCACTCAGCCATTTATCATCTGTTTTTGTTTTCAATTAGTTGGAAAACACTGAACTACAACGTCAAACATAAATACAACTATCTACAAAATCCCTGTTAACTTAAGGCACAACTGTGTTGCAGTTTCCACAGGAGACTTGCATGGCAGTTCTTCAAGCAATTATCTCACATGAAGAACAATATCATTTGTTAGGTAGATAAGCCCAAGTCCAATTCAGCAGTATTGCAAATGCTGTCAGAATACACTTCTTTTTGCACTTCTCTCCACTGCAGTATTTGCTCAGTCAGCTCTTCCAAGTCTGTCACCAGCACTTCTGTTTTTGTCAAAGCAATGTCCTGAAGCAGAAGAGGATGGGATTTAATCTCCACACATCCTATCAATCTAGCAGGAAACAAAAAGATGCTAGGCAACAAAACAGCACTGAATTCTTAATGCTGGAGGAGATGAAAGGCTCAATTATTATTATTTTTTTGCCACTCACCAGATTCTTCATGAAAGTTGGTACCTGAGGGATCATTTTTACAGTCTGCAAATGGTTTTCCAACTTCTCAATGAAAGTCACAGCCTCAGTCAACAACTCCACTACATACCTGCAGCCAAGAATGAATTCTTAAGTTGTGCAAAACAATGCAGGATTTAATACTTGCAAAGTCTTTCCTGTTTTCCCTGCGGGTTTTCTTAGTCCTCCAGTTTTATTTGAGTTCCTAGTCATCTAATTAACTTCTGTGCAATTACAATTCTTCTGCAACTCTCAGCAACATGTAGGGCAGGAATTACAGAAACAAGTATGCACTTCACTAACAGGACTAGATTTTTAGAGAAGGACTAGTTTTAAAACATGTACTATGTAAATCTGAGAATCATCCACACATTTCTGCGCAAGTCATAACGGAAAAACACCAAAGCTGAAATAGTATTCTTACCTATGCAGAAGCATAACGAAGCGAGCATTTTACACACTCGTTTGAAAATACCTATTTTTCATTGTGTAATATTCAGAAGACAAATCAACTAAGCAAACTGTCACAAAAAATAATTATCACTACTGTTCCATGAATTTAGCAGTTAATAGAATTTTAGCTTTTAGCTTTGGTCCTGCTATCATTTCACCTCTTACTGATGTGAATTAAAGTATATGATGCTTACTGCCTATGAGTTACAATTAATTTTGACTCAATCAAACAAGTATTATTTTTTATATGCCTACTTGTGGAAATCAGCCTTAATAGGCAGCGTCTCTTGACATATAGGCTTAATCAGCCTCTGCCTAAGTCTTCTCTTCTCTTTCAGTACTGCTTCCAAGTGTCTGTTCACATCTTGCAATATCTGATATTTTTTACCTATAAGATAAAATTGCAAAGTTGAAACTGCTGTCCTGCTAGAATAAGAGCAAAATTTCTTCAGCAGAAAGGCAGAAAAAAAATTCTGATCTATTACTCAAGACAATTTACAGTCAATAAACATATCATTACTCCAAGCTACTTGTACTCGATTGTATAGAACTTAACATCAACACTCACCTTGAAGATAGTCATACATACTTTTTAGAGACACAGCTTTATGACTGTTTTGCATTTTGTGTAACTCTAAGTAAACCCACTTCTTAACCTATACCATAGGATAACAATTTTACAATGTACTTCACTATCAAAACACATTATTAGCAAACTAGAATCTTTTTAAGCATCCATCAAGACAAAATGGAAAAAGCAAGAAAAATAAAATAAAATTAATCCTTATGCTCCCAAGAAAAACTAAAGAAAAACAAACAAAAAGCCCTAAATAAATAAGCAAACAAACAAACAAGGTAATTCTAAGGGCTTACAGACGGAGCAGAAATGCGTGCATCAGGTTACTGGAAAATCAGCAAAGCTGCACACAAATTAAGGGAAGGAAAACAAATTACTGATGATTTCAGAACTCCCAATGCTCCACTGAATTTGGGAAACTGAAGACACACAGGGACACATGATTACAAATACGTACACCCACACACACCCCTTCTACTTTAAGTCATTTTGATGAGATTCAAATATTATGCAAGCATTCTTCTGGAGGAAGTTAACAAAACACCTGTCACCTTTAACAAACTATGCAGTGAAAACAGCTGCAGCCTCTTCTAGAAGCATGATGAGCACTATGTAATCAGATGAAACAGTCTGCTGATACGCACCTTTAAGACTCTTGGTGTTTTTACAATACAACCACACTTACTTAAATAAAAAGGATGAACTATGTCTGCTGTCTCCAGCTCCAATTGCAGAAGTTCAGTTTCCAGTTTCTTCTACAACAACAAAAATAAAATAAAAATGCATCTTAAACACATTTTTTGTCTCTCTTTAGGTGGGAAGAAGAAAGAGAGGGAGAGTTAAGAAGGGAGATGGTGCAAGTGTGAGAAAAAGCTTGATCACATGCATGACAGCATGCTATCAAGCTCTCTCAAGTTTTAGATTCTATTTTTGATTAATAGGAAGACAGTTTAAAAAGAACAAACCAAACACCACCAGCACACAAAGACAAGAAAATCACTATTTGGTGATGTATTGGGAACTTCTGCTTCAAAAGACAGATTCTGCAACTCATTCCTAAAACATAGATGCTTACTAGTCCTACAAAGCAATTTCATAATCCAGATCCTGCTCAAGAACTTCATAGCCCAAGCTTTCTGCCTTTGGAGAAGACAGTTCTGTGGTCTTGATTGTCTTAAGCTGAGAGAGAACCTCTCAGGAGAATCTTAGCTTTAATTATTTTTAACGATAAATGAGCACAAAAGCAACAGGTATCTTCCTGTGGCAGAAAATTCAGGTCATTTTGGCTAGACAGGAAAAGACTGAAGAAAGTACAGAACAGAACAATAAAGTCTTTCAGGACACAGAACTGCTCCTTTGCAAGCAAGGACAAAAATTATTGTTTCACTCACAGCACAATGAACATTTGTCAGAGACGGTACTTTGTAAGCATAACCTTTCAGCAAGAGGCTACACAGCCACTCTACCAGGAGCTGAAAGTGTCCTTTCTTTCTGCCAGTCATATGGGGTAATGCCAGTTAATTCATTCTCCAAAAAGTTAAAAGCCAAGTTTGTCACACTTTTGCAGTAGCTGCTGGAGTTTACATGACTCAATTCAACAGACACAGTCTGCATACCAGCAAGCAAATGCTCAGAAAACATCACCATAAAATACAAATCAACAGACAACTCAGGCAGTAGGAAGTGACTAAGGTTACCTTTTGCTAACCAAGAAAATGGTCCAGTTGCCTATAAAGAAACACATTTTTGGGGAATGTAAGCGACCTACAGACTCTTATTTGTTCTTCAGTTCCTACAGAAAGGTAACACTTCAAAGACACAAACTGCTACATCTTTCCAGTTACACTGAGAACTTATTTAATCATTTCACTCTTTGTTTTATGCCAGGTAAGCCTCCAGAACACACACACATTTGACAATGGCACACTGCAGTCTGATGCCTCATTAGTGACATGTATTACTTGTACAGATGAGGTGCTAAGTGCGCGTTGACAGAAGTGGAGGCCATACTTACCTCATTGATTTCTGCTCGAATCTTCGCCATTTTTTCCCTCTCTGAAAACCTCACAAAGCATTCAAATTCTTCACAGGCTAAATCCAACGTCTCCTGTGAAAGGAATGCAACATGAAATGGCACAGTCAGCGGCACAAAGGCAAATTCTCAATATTGACTTTTAATAGTCTAAACTTACCGTTAGCCTATCACCCTGAGAGACAGAGTTAATTTCTTTCAAACAACTAATAAAACACAAGCGTTACTTTGGGAACATCAGCACAAGCTAAAAAAAACCCCAAATCATAAAGGACTGCTCTGCAGTCACTTCCTAAGGTATTGGTTTGCTCGCTTTGACCGCCTCCGGGAACGGGGCATCACGGCTCTGCGGGCAGCTGGGCCAGCGCCTCAAAGCCCCCTCAGCGGAAGATCCTCCCTTTTAGCTGCAGAGTCGCTGGCGGGAGCTCCGCGCGGCCCCGCGCCGTACCTGGCTCACAGAGCCCTCCGCCACGCACTCCTCCAGCACGGTCGCGATCTCCGTGGGCTCGTCCGACCCCCAGGGGCCGGAGCAGGGGCCGGAGCAGGGGCTGGAGTCGCTGCCGACCGGTTCGACGCTCTGCCAGACGCTCTGCCTCAGCCTGCAGCAGACCTGCCGTGCCTCTCGGCGGGGCCCGGGGCTGGCGGGCGCCGTTGCTGCGGAAACCAAACGGCGGCCCTCCGCCATCCTGGGCGACCCGGAAGGGGGGCGGCGGGCCGCCGCCACGGCGGGTGTGACGGCGGGCTGACAAGGTTCCGCTTCCGGAGGAGCCGGTGAGGGTTCCTGGCGCTCCAGGTTTCGAAGGGAGGGGGAAGCGCGGCGTGAGGCGGCTTAGAAGTGAGCGACCCCCGCGGGTGCGGCGGCCGCCTGACCGCGTCGGGATCGGTACGGAGCTGCGTCGGGGCTCCCCGCGTCGCTTTTGGCTCCTGGCGGAGCTGCGGCCTGCGGCTCGGTGCGGGCTGTGAGCTGTGGGAAGTGGGTGTCAGAACAATTTTGCTTTGTGATGCAGAATTTGGGTCGTGCTCCTCCATCGCAGAATAAGAGAATCTGTCTGAAAGCACCGCTCGGACTCCGTACACTCGAAGAAGAAGCGTTAGGATGGGAAACAGTGCGTTGAAAGCCCACCTGGAAACAGCACAGAAGACCGGGGTGTTCCAGCTGACGGGAAAGGGACTCACAGAGGTAACGTACCTATAAGGACATGTGGCCGTTTGTCGGTGGGACTGACACTGCTGAAGAGCAGTTCCCACTTAGGTGTGGTCATAATGCACCACATAGTGTATTTCTTATAAATAGGGATGGATAATGTTATCAGAAGAATGTTTTTTTCTTCTCGGCAGAGCAGATTTTTGCTTGCACCGTCTTCTGGTTGAAGATTTGCCTGTCAGGACACTTGCAGGCTACTGATCTTATGCTTAAAAGTGAATGTACCCCAAAGAAGTAGTGGATACAGCATTGTGCTGTTAAAAAAAATAAATAAGAAAAAGGCTTGGAACTTCAGGAAAAAATGTAATTTTACAACAATATTGCTACCTAGAAAGATCCTCCGCAATTTTTCATGCTTAGATATTTGTGCTGCATTTAACTGTAGCCTGTACAGGATGTTCACATTGCTGCAAGCATCTTGGATTTCAGTATGCAGAAGTCATCTTGACTTTGACTTAATGGCAGAAAAACAAAGAATATCTTTGGACTATAAATCTGCCGAAAATTCACAGGATAGCCAAAATTCAAAGCTGAAAATATATGCAGTAAAGAAATTTGTCAACTACTTTCTACACAACGATGTCTAGATATTGTGATACATATTACAGTATGTAATAGCAATATATGTTTTTCACTTAAAGTTTTAAAGCTTATCACTTGAACATGTGAAGCTGTATCAACTGTTTAGACAGTGTATCTTTTTTCTTCACCCTAGTTTCCTGAAGACCTGCAGAAGCTAACAAGCAACTTAAGGACAATAGATTTGTCGAACAACAAAATAGAGCTCTTGCCACCACTCATTGGAAAATTTTCCCTTTTGAAGAGCCTTGTTCTAAACAACAACAAACTGAGTATGCCTGCTAATTAATATCTCCACAGATTTTTAAAGTAGTACCTGACTTCTCTGATCAGAAACTAAATGTAATGGTTTAACTCTCACAGGATATAAATGGGAAGCTTAGTCATGTAAACTGAAATCTTTGGGATTCATGTACAGGAAAAAATCAAACCATAAATTCTGCAGTACTAGTTGCCAACTTAGTTGTATTATCAGTTTTACAATAACATGTAAGTACAAAAACTGTATAGTTTGTGTGCTCTGACTTGTCTGATCTGAAAGTTTAACAGTGTCAAGTGGTTTAGTATTTGCTTAGAAAACAGGCGCTGAAGATTACCTGTAGAGAATGTTGTGGGCCACTGATTAGTTGTTGCTGCTTCTTTTGGACAAACATGAGTGGAAGGTCAATAAAATTCAGGTTATGTTTATGCTATGAGAGTTGCAGTTTTCTGGATGATAAACAAAATTTTTGCCCCTTTATGGAAAAATTAGGCTGAAGTGAAGAAGCCTTTTTTTTTTCTCTTTTTTGCGTGTTCATTGTGTATTAACTGCCTTTTTTGAAAAACAAATGTAATTTACAAACCTCTTTGTTTCTGTAGTGCAACTCAGGAGTGTTACAGGTTAGACACATGTAGATAGAGTGAGGATGAACTGTAGCAGTGCTTACCTGTTGAGGCTTCTCTGCTGGTCTGATACAGTACAGCTTATTTGAGAATTTACTACTGAGTGAGTGGAGCGATACCTTTAAATGGCTGCAGCAGACCTGAGGCTATGAACTGTGTGGTAGATGAAATGCCATAGAATACATTAGCAAATGGGCTGGTAGAGAGTATAATTTATAGCATTCAATCCTCAAAGCAGCATTTTCAGCTTATGGGTTGAAGGTCTGTCTTGTCTGGAGATTATTTTTAAGATATTTTTAGAAGATGTTTAGAAAGCACATCTTGTTAGCGAGTTTAAGTTTCTATGCAGGGATCGGTGCTTTCATTGGAAAACGTGGAAGAATCCTGTGGGAAATTACTGTAATAAACCACTGTTCTTCATGCAGAAATTTAACATAAATGGTTACAGAAGTTTACTGTTCATTTTTTAGGTCATCTCTTTGTTGTGTGATTTATTTCTAGCTGCTCTACCTGAGGAGCTGTGTAGACTGAAAAAACTGGAAACACTGCATTTGAATGGCAATCACTTGAGGCAGCTACCAGCTGCATTTGGACAACTTTCAGCTCTCAAAACTTTGAATCTTTCTGGGAACCAGCTTCGGACTGTGCCTACACAACTTTGTGGTCTTCGCCACTTGGACGTGGTGGATCTTTCCAAAAACCAGATCCAGAATGTACCTGACAGTGTGGGAGAACTGCAGGCCATTGAACTCAATTTGAATCAGAATCAGGTCTGGTAACAGATGTTATAGGCATGTGGATGTGGGACTCAGTTGTTTACATTAGACATAGTTTGTCCATAGACCATAGGCTGACACAATCAAAACTTTAGAGCTAGAAGATGCATCTCTTCTGCACAGAAGAAATGAGGCATCATAACTACAATTTGTGTACTAATACATTCAACTGACTGATTTTAACAGCTAACATATCCTGCATTTAATTATATAGAAAATATTTGGACAGATACTGAATAGGAATCTGCTTACTATTTTAGAAGAATATAAGTTTCATTATAGAAGAGTATAAGTTTCTTGGCTTTCTTTAAACATTATTATGGCTTATGTACTGCTAATTAGTCATTGTTAATGTAATCTATTTTTGCAAAATGATATTTGTTCCATATCAGTCTGAAGCACAGACCACTTGAAGTAATCATGGATAGCTAACATTCTAATCCCATTTTTTAAAATTCCTACCAGATTTCCCAGATCTCAGTGCAGATCTCACACTGTCCACGTCTCAAAGTCTTGCGTTTAGAAGAAAATTGTCTAGAACTTAGCATGCTTCCTCAGAGTATCCTCAGTGATTCCCAGATCTCACTGCTTGCAGTTGAAGGCAACCTCTTTGAAATCAAGAAACTCAGAGAACTGGAGGGTTATGACAAGGTTTGTATATAGACATACGTTTTTTTTTTTTGAGAAGCTTCTGGTGAATTCTTTAGATATGACTGCAGAACAACCGGAAGCATCATTAACTTTAATATCAGTTCACCCTTAAAACCCTTCAGTTAGACTTCAGCATTTGTAAGGTTTCTTAGTCTAGAGTATCAATCCATTACAACAGATGATAGAAAAAGGTTAGATTTATTAAAGTGTTGTTTAAATGTCTTTTTTGTTTTTCTTTGTAGTACATGGAACGGTTTACAGCTACAAAGAAGAAATTTGCGTGATTTTGTTCTGGTTGTGTGTATCCCTGGTAAGAAGTTAGTGACTGAGCCACCCGCTTCACTGACATAAACCAAGACTGATAAAGGAGATTAGAGTATCCTCTCTATTAGTTGCATACAGTCGGTAAGACCACATTGAATAAACTGGAACTAGAGAGCACAGGTACTGTACTGATGAACCTGCCTAGGGGCCAGTTTTCTTTTTGAGCCGCTATAACTTTTTAACACAGTACACATTCTCTGTTGTCAGGGCTCGTTCTTCCATAGAGAAGGGGAAAGGGTATTCCAAATTTGCCAGTTTCCCTTTGTCAGGAAGCTACTGATTGATTTCTAAGAGAATTATTTCTCCTAGAATCACTTTCCATGATAGTACATGGAAGTTTTGCTTTCAAAGCAGATTCAAAACATTGTATATTTTGCAGTAACTCTTCTACAGTAAACTCTTCTACAGAGAACTTCCACAGATGTTTTAGTTCTTAACTTATACAAATTTTTCTATGAAGCACAGATAGTTATAGCTAATTTTTATTAACTGGCTCTAGTAAACAAATGACTTGAACATTCTTCATTCATACTTCTCTGTATAGACTTTCTTTTCCCATAAGTAAGAATTGCACTACAGTCCTCTACTGCTTGAGCTATGTCAAATAAAAATGAAGTTCACCTTTAGTGTATTCAGTAAAAATGTATACTGCTGGAAAATATCCTTGCACTGACTCTTAGTGAAAGTCTTAGCTGTCTCCCTACTGCTGCTGCCTTAGTACCAAAAGCACCTAGACAGAATTGAAGATGTATGCAATTATTTAACTTATTCTAAAGAAGGAAGTGTACTTGTTTATTTTAGTAAAATGTTTTCAAAAACTCATTTCAAGCTTTATTTGGTGTACCTGCTGCTGTTGTCACTTTTACCAGTAGTATTAAGCTGTCCTACAAACCACCACTTCAGATACACTGTTTCATCAGTTGCTGTTAAGAGTTGTACTTCAACCCTTTGAAAAAGCAGAGAAGTCAAGTAAGTCAACACTTAGGTAGCAATTAAGTTAACATGCACAAAATAGCAAAGTAGGAACTGTACTAGGTGCATTTCTTAGCAAACGAAGATGGATGCACCTCTTCCTAATCAGATGGTCTTCCAGTCTCACTGCATATAGTAATTATTGTTTTATGCATAACCTTTCATACTTGTGGTAAGAAAGGCATTTAGACATTCAACTCCTTGAAGGTGCAGGTGTGAAAATTATATGTAGTCAATGTATTATGCCATCTGCAACTAAGGAAAAGAAAATGAAGTGACCTCTGTGCCAGTGTTTTTCCTCAATATACTAATCTTAATTGTAGTTATCATTTATTTTATAAGATGCTTAGGAATATTGAGTTCCCTGGTCCCGTTGAAGTCTTGTTTCATTCTTAAACTGTAATACTTCTTACAGTATTTTGGGGAACATCAATTAATGATTTAAAGGATGGGTATGATCCATCATTAAACAGGTGTCATGACCTGCAAGTTCCCCAGACTATGAGTGCATAAAGATTGCAATGGTAGACTTAGAGAATTCTATAATATGCAAGAACAGGTGTTTTATTTCTTAGCTTTTAATTACTGACTACTACTATTTACCACCACTAAAGCAAGTAATTAATAAAGCACACGTTATTTCAAGCGTTACCAGCCTGCTGTAATACTTGCCAAATTGCTCTCAGGACTGAGGGTAGTTGATGAAGGACAAAGTTTCACTTCAGAGATGATTTGCATTGTAGAGTCCAGAGTCAGCTAGGTGTTCAGACTCCAAGGTCTTGTCTATCCCTTAGATCTCGAATAGAGATGTTCTCTCAGGGGAGTAATAAGAAAGAAGTTCCATTTTGAGTAGACAGCAAGATATTTTTGGTTGGTAAGGACACAACTACCTGCCACTGCTAGCTTTTGTTCTACCTGTAACTGCCACATTTGTTTTTAGTTTCTTGCTTTCCTAAAGCTTCTCCCCTCCCCTTTAATGAACAAGCAAAAACAATACCATTCTCTGATTAATTTCCACTTTTTACCTGTTATTACAGTTTGTTTTTATAGTTATCAGAGCTACCCCATCCCTATCTGAGGCTCTCAGGTACCTAGAGAGATCAAGGATGGTACAGATTCTTGGGCTAGTAGTTCCTTGTCTGACAGACATCTTCTGTTAGTATTGCTGTCATTATAACCAGGCTGGCGACAGTAGGAACCGGTCTACACTTAAGGACTTCCCCATTCCAGGTGCTATCTTAAACAAGAAGTAGCTGACAGGAAGACAGTGCTTACTATACTGCTTTGTTTTGCATGTCAAAATAATTGCAAGGCCAGATAATCAGAAACTTGTTCCTCTATATTAATAAACTCCACAGATGACAACTTGCAGAAATTTAGCAGTGAATAGGTTAAGCCTCAAACTTGTTTCAAGTTCAGCTCCTTTCAGTTGATACCTGAAATCCAATTTGAAGCAGAAGCTTTCTTCCTACAGACTTGCAGTGCTTGAGACACCCACAGACCAACCCCCCCTTCATTTTAGCAGATTTCCCAATGCATGGGACAGGAGCAACTGACCTAACAGTACAACAGGATAATTTATCATTAATATCATGCACTTTGCAATACTATGCCGTGGATCTGTGGGTGCTTTTTTTTTTTTTTTTTAAACTGAAAATACTTGTTCTCAGGCATGCTGCTCCTCTTAAGCTTAAGTTGTTTATCAGCATTCTTTGTCTGAGATTTGTCAAAGATTTGTATGCAGGAACAGAAAGTAATAGGTATTAGGAAACAAGAGCAGCAGAATACTTGAGAAAGTGTCAGTTGGCACTGCCATAAAAAAAAAAATCTCAGTGGTTTTGAAATATTTGAGATACTACATCAGTATTTCTGTTGTCTATGTGATTGCCAGTACATTTAGAAACCTTTCAGTTACTCATGGCTCTTCTGCTACCTTGGAGTTACAGCATCTACCAGAAGTTTCATCAAGCAAAGGGAAACACACCATGAAAAATACTAAATGCTGCCAAGTTAGTCTTGAACTATACAAATCTGTATCAAAATAGAAGGGGATTTGTTTCAAGAAAAAAATTTCATGTTCTAGGTCACAGTAATGAATGTGTTCAAGTACAGAATAGCATCCAGTTCAGTGACGCTTCATCACTACACTTAATCTATCAATAGTTTTACATCAGCAATTTCTGTTTTCCCTTCTCCTCACCCCTTATGCAAAAGGATTTTATTTCCATGCACAAAAATATATCATTTTACTTTGGAAATTACTGAGTTAGAAAAAGTTAAATGAACTGATTGTAAACTAGGGTATTTTATTTCATACTGATTTCATTTGCTCTCTAATTATTTTTATTAGCTGCATAAATATACAGTTTTCATCTGTTTATTCAGTTAGTATTTAGATAAAGTACTGTTACTTCAAGTGCAAAGGCAAATAAGCACATTTTTCCACAGCAAAGCCTTTGCAGAGGAGGGAGTTTTGCAAGCTACTGCACAAGCAATATGTACTGCAGCTCATATATAGCTACCTGTCAAAAACCTTACTCACTTTTCACGAAGACGTAGGCTAGCTCAAATTTCATAGTATACCATGAATTACTGTATAAATATGCCTAAAGGACATCTACAACACATTCAGAATAATTATATACTCCATTTGTCCAATTCTTAAAAATTTTTAACCTAGCTCTTAGTAAAAATATGCTAGGCAGCCCAACTTTATATGAGAAATGATTCTTCCAAGCCATTTCCGGATACCACTATTCTTTCTTGAAGCTCAGAACTGTTTCAAATCTGTAATCCCTCTATCCTTAAGTGCATTCTGCCAATCTGATGTTACAGTATCAGAGAAAATACTATTTCAAATAGCTTTTCAAGTGCATTGCCAAAAAGTTAGATCTCTGTATTTCATCTACTGGATCCTTGCTTGATATCTGTTACTAGTATTCATCATCTTGAAGAGTAGTCTCATTTCTTATCAGTCCTTCAAAAAAGATGGACACATCTGATAGATTGACATTAGGTGATATTGTCAGTTATGCCAGAATGGAAACTGAATTGTTAAAAAACAACACAAAACAAACAGATCTGTCTTTTCCTCTCCTTCCAGCCACCTCCCTTCCTGTGTTAGCATCAGGGTTTCTATGAAATAAAAATAGAAGGGAAACTTCCTATTTGCATAACAGCAGCAACTAGTTCTGCCAAGTTTTTCAAGGACAGGAAACTAAACAAAGACATTTCTAAATAAGACAAAATAGTTCTAAAACACATTCAGTTATAAAAGTATGTATTTTGTGCACAATATGCAGTTTAACAATCAAAAGCAGAAACTGTAAACCTTCATTCTTAATAGTATTCAGAAATATAAAGATGTACAAGTTTTGATTACATCCCACAAACTTGGAAAGTAAGCATCTATTCTACAGACAACAGTAAGATGATTCAAGAAGCAGACTGCATTGTTCATTTACATTAAAGCACCAGCTCCCTGACAGGTTTGGCTCTTGCTGCATCAGAAAATATTGATACTTACATAATACTCAAGCTTAGAGTTATTTCCTTGTGTGATATTCATTGCAGTATTAAGATTCTGTGTACCAATCACAACAGTCTCTCATCCAATTCGTGCTTAATGCTCAGGGAAGATCAAGAACATAGACTTGTCGCAAGGAAAAAAAAACATTTCAAGATGCTACAGAGCAGCCTTGCACTGTTCTAAGTACAATAAGGCAAATGCTTTAGTTTTCTGTTCCAGATGATGATCACAGGTAATGCATGCTTTGCTTTCGTGATCAGCAGCAAATATTCCTTCAGTTAACCTGAAGTTTGTAGGAAGGAAAACAAGATGACCATCCCAAAAATGTCACAAATTCTAATCCCTGGTGCTTTCCCACACAAAAGGTTATAAGAATATCATATAGTAAAATTATAATAAGTACTTTTTTGCTACTTGTGTTTTTAAGCATTAACAATAGGAGCTTTTATAATTCATTATCTTTCCAAGAACCGTCAGAAGCCAATATCTAGCATTTAAGTAACCAGACCCCATAAAATTGGTGTCTTACATAAGAACATCTATCACTGGCCAATTTACCACATGCAGCAGCTCCATCCTTTGGTTAGTTGTTTTCTTTGATTTTTGTTTAATATCAGGTTGTACTGGGAGCAAACTGAGAATATACTAGTTAATATACTATACACAAATTGTATTTCTACTGGAAACCAGAAATGTTACATACATTCATTACATCTCCATTTCAGCGGTTACTGTAATCTCTTTAGCCCGAGGATTTACTATTAATGGTTACAAGATACCTGTGGACTGTCAAAAGCCCTGGGAATAAATCTGGGTATATTGGAAGCGGAAAAGCATTTTGGTTTGACTACAGAGATGACAGCTGTACCTCCACTCAACTGGTCTTCTATTCTGCAGCAGAATAGGAACTTTTTAGTTTTAAGCAACTCATATCAAGTATTTCCAGCTGCCAGTCCCAAGGCCTGAAATAATAAGCTAGTCAAGAATCTATTCAGAACTAGTTTATTTGGAACTAGCAAACAGATCCTACATACATGTACTGCTTCTTCCAGACCCGTGACAAAGTAGTATCATAACAAGATGATCTTTGCTTTTGGTAATTTTAAAAAGCTCCCCTAAAGTCACTGCTGAGGACAAACCATACTCAATCTCAGTCATTCTATTTCAATGGAGAAAGGCCTGAACTGAACTTCAGCAACAACTAGCCAAAACAGAATACAATATGGGATATGAGAAAGCTGCATGCTTTTCTATTCTGTTTCTATTCAGATCCTTCCAGTTAACATGCATTAAACACTTCAAAGCTAACTTTCAGACTGTGGACAAAGTTTTCTGTCAAATAAATGCTTTGGGGACTTTTTTTGTTTTGTGATCTACTCACATGCACATAGGTTTTAGACCAGATATATCAACACATACCACAAACATTACTAGAAAAACGGAACATCGTTTCCTAGTCATAACTTCCAAATGTCAATTTACAGTAAAGAAATGGAAATCTGTATACCCCTCCAGTTAGCTTTACATTAAAGTTTGCGTGTTTAAGAAGTGTTTTTAAAGCCCTCAACCCAGAAGTAGTAATTAGTGGGCTCTTGAATTCTGTAGTCCATAAGCCCAACCTCAAACCAGTTGTGGTTTGAACTGTGAAACTGTGGTTAGCCTGCTTAGAGATGTAAGTCGAACAATACTCACCAAGTCCCTATTTCATTGAAGACACTCAAGTTATGAGGTATTTCAAACAGTGCAAAGTGCCCTCTCCAGCTTTCCACAACTGTGAATTCACATTACCCTGCTTATTCAACTTCAGTAATGAATTGTATTTTGGATGCAAGAAAAGAGACTGAGAGGGGGAGTAAAACATGCAAGGAGGTTCTCAAAGCCATGACACTTCCAGCCCTGAGCAGTTTAAGAAAGTGAAGGCAAATGAGTAGAAGAAAGTTACGCTGACTACTTTCTTGGAGTCAAAAACCATGTCTACATGAATTAAAAAAAATCCCTATAGAAAAGGTAGATTTCATTTTTTCCCAGCCCCCTCTTATTTCAGAGTAGAGAAGTTTCACAGATCCATGAATATGGTGGCTTGAAGATGGAGAGACAGTGTCACTGAACAACTACAATAGGTTCTAATTGTCAATGAGTTTCTTCGCTCTGATGTTGGCTTGCTCAATGCGATCTCTATTTGTATCTGCCTGAAAAAGACAAGTGTATAGGTCATTTGCAAACCACACACAAAACAGTTTAAGAATTCAAACTGACACAAACTCCTGAGTTGCAGTATTATGGTAAATATAAAGGAAGCAATTTCTTTTATAAGTTAGATTTTATATAAAATATTGATTTGAAAAGGTAGGAAGCCACAATATATTTCATAACGTGTTTCTAGAAATAGCTGATTTGAAAAAGTAGCTACACCATACATTTTAATAGCATATTTTTAGAAATATAGTTGTTGAACTGTTGTATCATGTGATTAGTTCTTGCATGCAAAACTGTAATAGCTTTTAAATGTGAATAGTTACATAAGTAGCACTATACACTAGAAAGCATGCTGTAATACTATTCTGTTTTAATATGAGACCTTCAGCAAAAGAGACAATAACAATATGAGTAGGCTTGTCAAACATCAAAGCAGCCATGGCCTCCACACAAAAAGGAATTGTCTCACTCTGGGAGTAGGTTGGGATGCAAGATACTCCCCTCTATCCTCATTATCTTCCAACATGCCAATATATGTCATTAAAAGACAGCTTGCCAAACTTATCTCTATCCAAGGATGAACAGATGTCCAGAAAAAAGGCCAAGTGCCAAGTGAGCAAATGTTACAATTTTCGTACTTATAAATTACTTATAATAGGTATTCTTCTACTAAGCACGCACCCATGAAGTTCATCTAGAGAGTGACTGAGGAAGACTACTGGATGAAGTAAAAGGCTGTAGATTGGACTGTCATAGTACTAAAAGGATGCTAGATGAGACCATGGAATAGAAGACTGGAAACCTCATAAATCACTACCTGAGATAGGTGTGTATGTTAATTATCTCACAGGTAATTGATGAGTATGTACTATCTGTGGAAATGTAATGGAGCCTGAATGCTGTGATCTTCGAAGCGCTTACTGTAGAAATATCCGCAGTGCTTCCTGGAACTGCTAATAAAGAACACCTGACCTAAGTCATAAAATTTCACTGTTAAGACAAAACCGAGATGCTGACATAAATAATATCAGCAGCATTTATGTCACACTAGCCTATGTGGCTCTGTATATTTGATATCGTTAATCCTATGGGGTTTTTCAGAAAAACCTTTTGACCTGCAATTGCACTTCATTTTATAAGTACACAGCAATGTGTACCCACTTCTGCTTTTTAAAATGTCTCATACACACCATTCATTAAACTTCTGTACCCTTTATTGGAGAGACTGTTAAAAAGCTTCTATTCAGTTCAGAAGATGGGGATTCCTAAAACATGGCTAAACTTCCTCACAAGTTGCCCACTGAAAGAAAGCCCCTTATAAAAACACTTATACTATTTATCCATTTAGGGAAGTTTACCTTTAACACCAGGTTACGATGGGATGCAGAAAGATGTTACTGTCTGGGACTAACGTAATGCACAGATAAGAGTAAAATAGGATTTTGTAGATGCACAGGAACATATTTCTAATGGACATACCTCAAGAGACTTTGAATTAAGACAAAGAATTACCTTCTGATAATAGAAAAGGACCGTGGTTTGTGGGATTTTTGTTTGTTTTTAAGAGTAATTCCAAAAGAGTTGCTATTATTTAACAAACAGTAACAAAAGAAACACACTATTCTCTCCCACACACAGAAAAATTACCTGCAAGCAATAGGCCCTCAGTTTATTTCCAATGCATGTCAGAATGTTTGATAAGTACAAATTAATTATTTCTAGAATAAACAAGTTACCTGTACCATATTAAGACTTTTTTTATTTTTAAAGATTCTTGAATTTGAAAATATTTGAATTTTCAGCTGCATAACAGAACACTAAGATCATTGTTTATATCACTACAACTACAGGACTGTATGATCTTAATTGTGTATTTTACTGCAAATGCTGGAAGATAAGAGTGAGTCTATTCTTTATCACTTCTTAGTAACAGGAAGTTGTCAACATAGGCTGAAGGCAGAGAATACCTTTGACACTTACCTTTACATTTATCCGGTCTATTTGCTTATTCTGTGCATCAATCTCATTGCCCATATCCAAAGCCATATTTTTTAAATTTCCAAGAATGTTTCCTACTTGAGCAAGATTTTCATCCATTTCATCTTCTCTGGCATCATTTGTTATCCTTTTCAAACAACAAAAACAGAATTTCCAAGAAGAATGAACATGCTTTTCTTTATCGAAACTTCAGTATTTTTGTTATTTCAGTCATCCAAAAGCTAGCTATTGAAGCCAAGGTATGTTTCTAACATTTGAAAACTACACATTCTAAGCAAACAGTCCATTAAAAGGAGAGTTTTAGATTATTCATTATTAGAAAGAAATTCCTTAGTTTAAAACAGTAGCTACTAGAGAAAATTTGAGACATCAGAAGACATTAGTTTGTCTTATAATTGTATGACAGTATTTCACTTTAAAAAAAACACCAAAACATTACTCTCTGTAACTTTCATTGGAGCCCTACAGTTCTCACTGTAGAGTAAGGAAGTGCAAGATGTATGCTTTCAGTACTGTATTATTTCATTCTTGCCACCTCCACCTCCTCTCAAAGTAATAATAGATATTCCAAATAACAGGACAAAACTTTATTTAGCAACTTCATCTAAAATCTGTCTGAAGGAACCTTATGATTTCTGTATTTGGGATTCATAAATGAGGAAACAAACCTTGTAATATATCCACCACTTGGTCCTCTAGAATTCTGTGTCTGTTGCTGATTCATGCTTCTTGGCTGCATGGATATCACATGATCTGCTGAGTTCTCTGTTCCATCTCCCCAGGTTGCTCTGTATGCTTTGGTAGACTCGAAGTTCTTTGTCCTACTCCATAAAAATCAGAAATCTGAACTACTCTATCAAAAAAATGGTTTTCTGATTGAGGCTCCCCATTAATCTAGAATTGTCAGAAACACTTGTCTTGGGCCCTAAAGACAGATTTTTATGTACTAACAAGACAAAGCTTTTTATAGTTTCTCAGAATACTACAAGCATAACCAAGTTACTCTATGGACAGTTGGCTAATCTTGTCTCACATTTATATAGGCACAATACCTTCCTTAGTTAAGTAGTATCCTTTAGCAGAATACAGGAGGCTTACAACAGTATCAGGAAAGTTCATATTGTCAAGAAGTTGTATTTAGAACAAAAGTTAATCTCTAGTTGGGCATAAATACTTTTCAGGGAAGGGATAAAGAAGCTATACTATGCAAGATCAATCTTACTCTCAACCGATTTGACCAACAACTTCTACACTGAAGTTCTTTTTAAAGTTAATAAAAACAGACCTGAGAAACATTTCAAAATAATACTATACAGCTGCTTCATTCTAAAATTTACCATTATACTTTTATTACTTTTACTACATAATTCAAGAGCAAACAAAACAACCATAAAACACTAACATGAAGCAATCTTAAGAATCGTAGCTACAAAAACAAGACTGGAAGAAAATATAACAGAAAAGTGATTTACATTGGGGTAACATCTCACGAACTCTAAAGAACATATTTTGAGAAGAATATTCTAATGTTCAACTTGTGTGCTGTCATTTTCATGTTTATGCTATATAATCCAGACACTACTATCACTTCCCTGGAAACATGTGAAAACCAATGTACTGTATCTTTCTTTACATCTAACTACAGGTAATTCAATATTTGTAGTGCCTTTAACATCAGTAGCCCAGATGTTTCATACTTGAAGAGATGTAAAGTTGCTAGAATGAAGAGATATTCCCTTCTCATTCCTTTGACATTTATATAATCAAGATAGGAAATGCTTATAGGAGCTTTGGATGCCTCATCCCTGCAGGCATTCAAGGCCAGGTTGGATGTGGCTCTGGGCAGCCTGGTCTAGTGGTTGGCATCCCTGCACATAGCAGAAGGGCTGAAAGTAGATGATCATTATGGTCCTTTTCAACCCAGATCATTCTATTATTCTATGAAATATAATCTAGTATAAATACATTGAGAGAAAGTAAAGGCGTCAGCTCTCAATTCATAACAGAAAGGTTGCACCTAGTAGAATCCTGAGCTAGTCAATTCTGGGTGTATACAGCCTTCAAGATCTCCTTAGGTTTGCTGCAAATAGCTTGAGCATTATATTTTAATCTCATTCATGAGAATGTTGCAGCAGCAGGTGAGATTTTTACACTAGTCTTTTGAATTATCACAGTATTCAGTGTCAGAGGTAACAGCAAAAACCTTATTGAGAAAAGACAAGCAGCCTGAAAAGTACTTTCTCATCTAAAATAGCTAAAAGACAGCTAGAAACAAATTGCTTAAATATAGTTAAGAACAAAACCTCTCACTGCTTTCACTGCTAAATATTTTAAGAACTTTTAAAAAAAGTTACTATGCATTCACTTTTCTCAAGTTTTGTTTCTGTAAGGGTAAGGCAATCTACACAGCTTGTCAAAGCAGCAAGGGTTCAAGTAATAGGTCAGTATTGCCACAGCTAATGCAACCCGTGATAATTGTCATTTTCTGTCCACACAGTATTACAACACATCACAGTTCCAAGGAGACCTGCATGCAGATACCATGCACATGCAAGCACACATCCAACAGAAGCACTGCTTTAGACAACTGGTTAAATGCACATGCTGCACTAATAAGACTGACCTTGTCCTAAAATCCGCTTTCCCCAGTTAAATGAATACAGCTTCTCATCCTAGTCTTCATTTTTAGAAAGCAAGCATCAGTGTTAGAAGAGAACAGAGAAGAACAGTAAAGACCAGTGAACAGGTAAATCGGATTAGTATACAGATTATATGAGTACTGCTAGTATCTCACATTATCACAAAGCCTTTATAAACAAACTGATTAAGCCTAGTGAAAAATAGAAAAACCTAAACTATTGAATTAAATGTTCTGATTTACATTTTAAAAAAGCTTTGGAGATAGCCAGTTGGCAAGTATCTCAGACATTAATAAAGCATCTGATATAGCAGTAAAGACATTGATTTTCCTCTTCATTGTCCTCCACTTGCTTATCTCACAAGTTTTTCTACATAAAATTTTCTGCTCATTTTGGTACCCAGCACTATTTCTTTTGTTATTTTTGTATTTGGAATGCCATAGCCATTCACAAATTCAAAGTTCACTTAGTGCCAGTAAGTAGCTTAATTAATTTCAGTGAAATAAGACTGCCAACTACAGAAAAGAAAGACTGTATATATGAAAATGCTTGAAGTCCATCAGCTTGATACAGTTAATATAAAATAGTAAGCACATCTATCTAGAAGGCAGAACTACCTCCTTTTTCAAGATACTAAGATTTTTCAGTCTCAAAGACCATATCTGTATCTATCCTAAAAAAGATTTCTGAAGTATTATTTGGTGAAATAAGTAGACTCGCTACTCCAAGGAATTTTTACCTAGTTTTATGCTACCTCTCAGCAGAATAATAAATTGGTTCTTCTAGGTTTTTTCCCCCCCAGTTACACTAAAGAGCTAAAAGCAAACAGAAACACAGAGATGACACTGAAGTACTGTGAAGCAAGTCTGCAAGAATTTGCATAGTCACTAGTGAAAGCTTTAATCTCTAAATTCAAGATCTGTTATCCTACTTTTTCCTAAAGCATTAATATATTTTTCTAAATACTAGAAAATCACTATTGTGACTCGAAAAAGAAGAGTAAGTCTTCTTCCAAGATATTTAATTCTAACATTGAATTGTCCAGCATTCTAAGCTTTTATCTAAGTATTTAGTACATTTATATATGTACTTGCAATGTTCTACCAAGTGCATTTCAGAATCACCTAGCTTTATACAGATTAGGGTATAATTTACAGAATGATACAGAGTAGCTACATTTACAGTGAAAGGAGCAAAATCTATGGTTAGATGAAGTATGCTTTAGCTTTACTCATAGGATTATGATAGTGCATCTCTACAAACCAGAACAAACAAACAATTGTTTTCTTTAGCTCTTATAAAAGACCACCTCTGAAAGCAGTAGCTATTGGGAATACTCTAGAATTTCAGACCCACAAACCAATTTAACTAACCTGTTACAAGGACAGACACAGAGTCCACAGCATTTGTTGAGCTCCGTCAGCGTTTTCTCAGCTTCTCTCACATCCTTATTTATCTGGTCCATGCCTTCTTCTATGCGATTTAGCTGTTCTAAAAGAGAAACAATTATCCAGAATAAATACAAACATTCATGGGCACGTTGTATATGCATTCCTTTCAAGCAGGTATCTATAAGCTTCAGTTCCATCTTTATATCAGGCTGAAATCTCATTTGCTTTCCTGCCCTCTGACATTTCTTTTGTAGAAAGAAATTAAAGGAAATTGGTTTTTATTTTTACTGTATTAAAACATTTATTACCTTATCCTCAGAACAGCACTTTGGTTGCTGCTTTTAGAAGAAATGCAGACAGTTACAGTCACATCACAGTGGAAAGAAACTGCTTCCGTAACAGAGGCCTCATTACATTGTAACTAATTTGATTTCTTAACTACTTTATCTTAATGCTACAAGTACGTAAGAGTACCCAATTAATAGACTGGATTCATTTTTTGAATCAGTTAACTAGACTGGAAAAGACTTTCTAGATCATCACAGCAACCTGAGTCCCATCACTAAACCATATCCCTTAGTGTCATGTCCATGCACTTATTAAACACTTCCAGGGATGGGGACTGTACCACGTCCCATGTGAGCACATTCCAATGCTAGAACACTCTCTACAAAAGCATTCTTCCTACTATCCAATTTAAACTTGTCCTGGTACAACTTGAGATGATTTTTTTATCCTATCACTTGCCATCTACTTTCACATAAAGGTCTTGAACAAGCCTTTAGTTTCCACAACACTTCAATGATAGTTTTTTTTCTTACAGCTATAGAACTGGTCATTAGCACTGGGAGGAAGAACTCACCTCCTTGTTCATCCAGCATGGCGATAGTCTTGACGCCAACATCATGGGACTGCACAAAGAAAGTTATTTGGTGATACAAAGCCATTTCAATACATCAGTGCAAGATAAGAATATCTCCAAAATAAGTTTGACAAGTCAGACAAGTTTGTAATAAAACACAGTGCTATGAAATAGCTTCTATAGTAAAGTTACACTAATCTTCAAATTTGATCTTGTTAGGCTGACAACGTTCTTACCTGTTATGCCATATCACTTAATATTTTTTAACTATTATTAAAACAAGATAAAAATTGATTACAATACTTAAGATTGAACTATATCAAGGTCAAGCTAAAAAAAAAAAAAAAAAAAAAAGAAAAACAAAACCTAGCCATATCTTGTTTTAATAAGCGGCATTTAATTCATTCTTTATCCCTATAGCTTTCAGTAGAACTGAAAAAAACTTTTAGTCCTGGAAGTCACAAGTGAAAGTAAGTAATTTTGAAAAACCAATAAGACAAACCCTGGAAAACCCTTGTCGGGAATTTAGAAGGTATCAGGAAGAAACTTGCCCATCACTTGGCAAAAACAAATTGTTAGTGAGGGACATACCAAGCTACAGCTCTTCACTGGCTCAAAGTCTTCAGTTTAGCAAACAAGTTTACACCCACATTTTACAGTAAACTTGCAGCTCAGAACTGTGGTAAGCATTATTTAAGCTTCTAAGAATTGCCAAAATGTGACACTAGAAGATACAATCTTGTTGCATTGTGTGTTTTTGACATCCATGTTTGAGAGGAATTCATTAGGCCATACTAAATCAAGCATCCTATTGATAACAGCAGCATCTTTGTTCCATGCAGTCTGCTACCATCTGGATGCGAGTGTAGGTTCTAAAGCAGTACTGATTAAACTCTAATGTTCTCATTTGTAGGATTAATTTTTAACTAATCTCACATAGACAAGAAGTCATCTCATCTTCTGGGCTAGAAGTAGTCATTAGCTTTACTGCTCAGTCTCTGCATTCCCATTTGCCCACAGCATGCACAAGTACTAGCAAAAGTCTCAACTGAACCACATAAGCTTTATTATCTCTAACAGAATTGATTCTCCAGGGATCTGCTCTTCATTATGCATTTCTGAAAATAAAAAGTAAGCTTTCTATAGGTTGGGGTTTTTATTTATTTTTTTTACAATGGGATACACAAGTCATAGAAGCATAGAGGAACTCACTGATAGTATCATCCAGATAGACCCGAAATACAGATTTGTTTCAGGTAATGGACAAGGGTGTTAAGAGTTTATCATACCTCACTGCTTTTAAAAAAAATAACTAGGGAACAGATGGTAAGAAGGGATAAGCAGAAAACTTTTGTGTAGGAAGAAGCAAAAGCAGCGCTGCTCTCTACTACCCTGCCACACCCTACTAAGCACTAAGGGATAGAGGGGAAAAAAACATTAATTGTTTTGAGAACTAAGCAATGAAGCAGCCAAAGCCATCTGTGACAGATGAGTGTTTACAACTGATCTGAAACATCTGGAGATTTGACCATTTTGCTTAGAAGGAGAACAGTCAAAAATACAATATTCATTTTGAGACTCAAGCCTAATGGCTTTCACATTATATGAAGTCATTGTAACTCAAATGTCTCAAAAAAAAAAAGTTTGGGAAAAAGAAAAAGCAATGAAGATCACTCTGTGGCAGTTAGAATGTTTCTGCTTATTCAAATTTATACATCCCTAAGGAATTCAAAAGCTTTTCCTTACCTCAATGGCCAAGCCAAGAATTCTCCTTGTGCTTTCCAAAGACTAGGAAGAAAAGAATGTTATGAATGTATTAACAGCATATATCAGTCCTAGAAAAAGTTACTTATCAGTTCATTGCAGTAAATCAACTAGTTTACATACTGGCAGGGTCACAAGCCCTTCCAATATGCAGCTATAAAAACCTAGTAGGCTACATCTGTGTTGTTTTTTGGTCTTTTTTTTTTTTTTTTTTTTTTAAGTTCTCCCCAGTGACTAGTAAACTTTTGCCTTTCCAGAATTCACTAGTACTCTGCTTGTCCCAAGTGAAAGTCCAAGTAAAAATACATTTACTTCTCCTTTTATAAAACTCATTAGAAAGGAATTAGATGCATGAAATAGCAAGAGGATTAGGAAGGGCACTCAACCTGTATTTTCTCAGCAATCAGGACTGGGTAGTGAGTACTCAATCAAGCGGGTGGCCTTACAATTGAGAAGTTTAAAATTCATTGTTACTTTCAGGAATAGCCTCAGCTTCAGTACTTACCAAGAGAGTGATTGGAAACATTCTGCTATATCCTTGCAGAACCATCACTCTAGATTGTCTTTAAAGGATACCATAATCTTGCCATGTAACTGCTCTAACCCCATGCAGCTTCTTAAAATACTTACCTCATCAGTGACCTGGTTGGCCTTCAGCTGGATTTCTTCAGGCGATAGTTCAGCCATGATGAGGAGCTATCACTCACAAGTAATCAAATTAAAGAGAGTCTTCACACTGTAAATAAGAGATACCAGTTCAACGTTTAGAACTACTTCAAGTATTCATACTGTACAAGTCACAGAATCACAGAATTGAAGTCCAAACAGCATTTTTCACAGCACAACACATGTTCAGAAGGCACTAGGAATTGTTCTGCTAATATGCCTGTACTTCTCTTCTGATGCTCCTATTTGGACACCTGAAGCATTCTGCCTGTTGTGAAGCAAAACTGTCTACAGTGGTGGTTCACATTTTCAATTCACACTTGCTATGGCAACTGACCTCTGTGGGTAGAAGCCAAACAAAAGCACTCATTACACTTTGATGCAAATGTTCTGACTATCTTGTAGCTGTACCTTTTACCTGTGCTACTTTCCAGTCATTTCTCATCAGTTTGGTTTGTCTAGACTTTCATTTCTCATGTTTGGTTTCTCTAGACTTCACAGCAAGCTTACCCACCTTCACTTTTCAGCCACTGCCATTTGAGATATGGCAAAGATGCATCTCCCTGCTAATAAAGCATACTCTTTACAACTTGATTACAAAATCTGTTTCAAACTGAATAACCAAAACTGATTCATTAAAGGACTCAAAAGCTGTAATTATATTTATTTGAGCTGGCCAGCTATGCTTTTCACAGACAAGCATACAACCTGCACAGTAGCTCTGGTGTCCAGCAGATAGAGATGTCCCAAGACATTCCTGGAGTTACAATTAAGGCGAGGTGATTTTTACTGGAAGAGCTCAGCTATTCCAATTGAACACAACTTACATTAATAAGGAATACTCAGGTCTTCACCACACAGTCGCTTAATTATTTTACTTAAGAAAAACATTTTGCTATTCTAGTTCATTACTATGGCTGAGAGAAATTTCAAAGAAAAAACAAGACATGTCTCACAAGGATCTTTATCTCCATTTGCCTAAAAGCAAAGTAGAATTTCTTTTTAAAAGTAGGTAGTCAGCCATATTTACCTTGTTGTTAAGAAGTGCTCTGCAATATTTGCTCAGTTATCAGCATACAAGGATTACAGTTTAACGCATTCCAGTGGAACAGCCCTCTTAGCCCACCACTCCTATAGGAACATTGGCACCCACAAGCAGTGTACACCTAGGCTTGAAATGAAAAGCTAATTTTATTGAAGTAATGGGCGTTGAAGCTTTTCTACAAAGTTAGGAGACAGCAAACAGCTTAACTATCCCATAAAATGAAAATTAACTCCGTAAAAATGAAAATTCATCAACAAAACAAAGGCAGCATGCCAACAAACACAGATCACAAGAATCCATTTTCTCTTCTCTGCTATGCTTTATTCTGGAAAATGAGGTGTGAAAGAAAGTTCTTGGAAATTCCAGTTCTGACAAGCTTCAGATAAGACATTATCTGTCCACAAGTTGATGTTAATTACTGTAGGACATCCTATAAGCTTACTACTATAATTTGGACCATAATATTCTAGCTTTTATGGAAGTTGCTGAGGATGGACTAGAATTAAGTTACTTCTACCCTTTGGACAAGAGGAACAATGAGATAAGAGAAAGGAACACAGACTTTCTCCACTTGCTATGTATTCAAAGTCAGTGGCTCCAGAAGCTCAGAAAAACCTTAAATTCACTCTCCTATACAAAGTCTTAAGGTTGGAGAAGGCTAGGAAAGAGATGGTAAAGGAGATTTTATAGAACAGCTTAAAACATTCAACAAAATAATTTCTGTAAGGGAAGTAATGACAGGAGAGGCACTTTGGGGCTCCTATCTGCATGGTGTCAGACCTCTTCAAAGCATCATTGGCTAAGAGAGCTTCATTTGGTAAGTTTTCACACCCATGAAGCACCTGAAGCATTTTAGGAGTTTCTTTATCTAACTTGAGTCATACCAACACTCAGTTCCCAGTTCTGGAGTGTAAAAGTAAGCAAGTTTCAGAAGTCATCATATGTGATATTTCATAGTCTTCTCAGTCTTTTAAATTACAAGCCTTTTTCAAGGCTTATAAATAATACGTCTAAAGTAACAAAAGCTATAGCAGACCATTTACACACTACTCGAACATGCTTTTCTTCAGTACCAGCTGTAAAGAAAGTGTAAGGCTTATTGGCCCCATGGGAAAAAAAAAGTGCTTCCTTCTAAAACAAGTCGCAGTATATTCATGTCATGCTTTCTGAAGCACTCAAAATCCATAAGAATTTCCTGTCCTCCAGATCTCTGGATTTAAACCAATTGCAGGTGATTAGAAGGCCTACAAAAATGCCTGTTGAGATGTAATTATAGTCTGCACCTGGAAACTGGATAGCTGTTTTAAAGCAGCATTCAGCATAAGACTGCATTTTAAAAACATCAATACAATTAGTCAATAATTTCTCCCATTCCTCTAAAATAACACATTTTGAAATAAATGAAAACTTTCACACATATAGAATCACTCAGGTTGGAAAAGACCTTAAAGATCATTGAGTCCAATCACAACCTAACTACACTACCCTAACTCTAACAACCCTCCACTAAACTGTGTCCCTGGACACCACATGCAAATGGTTTTTAAACACATCCATAGATGGTGACTCAACCACATCCTTGGGAAGCCTATTCCAGTGCTTAACCTTTTCTGTTTTTCTGTTTTCTGTTTCCTGATATCCAACCAAAACTCACCCTGGCACAACTTAAGGCCATTTCCCCTCATTCTGTCACCAGTGAGAAGGGACCAGCCCTACTCTCACTGTAAGCACCTTTCTGATATTGGAAGAGAGCAATAAGGTCTCCGCTCAGCCTCCTTTGCCCCAGACTGAACAGCCCCAGTTCCTTCAGTCTTGTAGGGCATATTTTCAAAGCCCTTCACAAGCATTGTCGCCCTTCTTTGGACATGCTCTAGCACCCCAATGTCTTTCCTGTACTGAGATTTATGTTTCCATGTATTTCCATGTTACTAATTTCCAGCAAGTTGTGATATAAAAAAGCCTATTCCTTCGATTTCCAAATGCTCATATTTCATGACCTCTTCTTTTCAGGTAAATTAGAAAATAAATCATCTACTTCCCCTTTTTAACATAAACCCCTATTAAGGATACTAGCAAATAAAATTTTAATATCTTATAATTCCCAGGTCACTTTCAATTGCTGTTTAATACAAGTATGAAGACAGAAATATTAAATATGACTGAAAAATGCAGTCTCTGCCTTTTAATGAATAATCTCATCACAAAGGCATGAAAAACAAGATGACATAATCCTGCTGTTGCAACAACTGACTGAAAGCTAGGAGCTCACGAGTTGTAATTTCAGCCAGCAGTGAATTGGTACAGCACCTGCTGAGCACAGATGCTCTCAGGTACTTCACTGACTAAGTCAGCAGCTGTCTTTCCCATAAAATAGAAAATGAATGAAGCAATATTTTTAGAAAAATCTGGCCATTATTTATGATTTTGTTTGCCTTTTTGCAAAGATTAAAAACTAGACAGTTTACAGAATAGGCAACTTTGGATTAATTTGGTTTTGCTTCTCCCCCTCTCCTCCCTCCCCCAAATTTCATATTGCCAATGTGGAAGAAATTATTTGTTGGGTCGTCCCCCCCCCCCCCCCCCCCAACATTTCCTTAGACAAACAAGAAGTTATTGTGCTTGTTAGGCAGCTGAAATTCAGCCCATCTAATACAGCATGGTACAAGGTATCAGCATCAGAATGTACTCCTCTGTGCTATTATGGCTACAAGATAAATGAACAAAACATCTGTAACACTGAGGGAGGAGGCCACGACTAAGAACAAGACACTACTCTGCAGGCTTCCTGCTCTATCTTATCAGCTTCCTGAGCACACTGCACAGAGGCGATAGCTGAAGAATAGGCGCTAGCAATACCACCTCCTCTCTGTGTTGTGTCAAGCTCCACATCCTCTCAACAATCCATGTCTGTCCTTGGAAAAGCCTCGTGATACCTCTTCCAAATTAATTATTGGCCAACACAAGTTAACAACCAATCTTAGAAACACGTACAGTCAGCAACACATATTGTTTCTTCTAGGGGCACACACAGCAATATACAACTAGCAATCGAAAGACATGCAGGACAGAGGAGCTCAGGCACTCAGATGTGTTAATTACTGGTCTGTCAATAACCAATTAATGGTTCAAGACAACAAATAGAGCAGTTGGTACCACAGGAGGCTGCTCCTTCGCCCTAAAATCATTGGATCATTAAGGTTGGAAAAGATCACCCACCTAGCCCAACCACCAGCCCATCCCCATCATGCCCACTCAGCTATGTCTCTCAGTGCCACATCTACCATCTGTCTTCTTTAAAGACCTCCAGGTTCAGTAACTCCACCATATCTTCAGGTAGCCCTATGCCAATGCCCCGCTGCTCCTTCTGAGATTTTCCTAATATCCAGCCTGAACATCCTCCAGCACAACTTGAGGCCATTAGCTCTTATCTTGAAAAATGCCTTTTGATGCAGTGCTGCAGTTTGCAGCATAGCACCAGGTTTGGTCACAAAGGAGAAGTAAAGCACTACCCAGCTGTTCAGTGCCGTCCTTTCACGGAGTGAAAAAGGGGAAGGTCAGCGGCCAGAGAAGTTGCACAAAGTGGTTTCCGAAGTTCCCCCACCTCAGCGGCCTAGGCTGTCAGATCAACTGCTGTCGCTGGACAGGAGGTGTGCTCCACTCGGAAAAAAAAGACCGTAAGAGACAGTGCGAGCTAACACCACAGCTCCCCACAGCGCGAGGCGCACGGCTGACAAAGGCACGGAGCCAGGGCTGCTCCAGTTGCCCACAGGATTGGCGGAGACTCCTCCCGCAGAACCCGCGGGCTGCGAGCGGGGAGAGCTGAGACAAGGCCTCCTGCCGCAGCGCCTCGGGAGCCCCCGGCCGAAGGGCAGAAATGGGAACCGGAGCCTCTGGGCCGCGCCCAACCCAAGGCAGAGAAAGCCACAGAACCCAGGCCTGCCCCACCACAAACCTACCGCTCCCGGAGGCCGCTACGCCGCCGCCCTCAGGCCGAGCCCAGCCGCCTCCAGCCTCCCCTTAAGAGTCCATGTCCCACCCGTCGTCCGCGCCCACCCCCGCGAAGCGTCACGGCTGCTCCGGAAGCGGGAGGTGGAGCTTCCCATCGAACGGCGACGCCACTCCCAACATGGCGCCGCGAAAGCGGCCACCACACAGAGCAGTGCGGTGGAACGCGGCCTCACTTTCCTGGTACACTCAACATGGCGGCTAGCTGGAGGTTTGCGCATGCGTCAACTGTGAGCCACTTTCCTCGACTGTGTGTGCTTTAAAAGCGGCAGCATGTATTGCTATGCAGCGTTTATTACACTTTCTCTCTTCATAGTAGTACCTTTATTGATAAATTTATTGTTACGGCTTTTGCATTGTTATCATCAGTTGATAAGCATCCCTGATAAGCATCCCTACCTGTCAGGGTGGTGCTGCCCTCGCAGTGAAGTTGGCCCCGGCACAGACGCGCGCTACGGACGCCGGGACTACACTTCCCAGCAGACACCGCGGAGCCGAGGGAGCTCTTCCCGGCGCGCAGCGCGGCCGTCTGCTGCTGCCGCATTGGCTGTGGCCAGAGGCTGCCCCGCGAGTCTCGGTGGGGTCGCCCCGACACGGGCGCTGCGTGGCCGGCAGACCGCGGGCGGGCTCGGTGCCGGCGGGGATGGGAGGCCCGCCCCCTGCCCTGGCCGCGATGTGTGAGTAGCGGGCGGAGCACTGGCTATCCGGCGGGAGCTTACTCGGTGGGGCTGAGGCAGGGGCGGAGGGCCCGGGGAGCGGGAGGCGTGTGCGATAAGCATCCCGCGTTGCTGCGTGCTGCTGCGCTTTGCAGTCCGGCTAACTGGGCTTTGTGAGAGCGGTTCCCTGCTAGAGGCGTGCAGGTATGGCTGTGTCTCGGTACCTGCGGAGGCTGAATTGCAGCTCTGGGCTCGAGTTGTTCAGTTACTGTCCTTCCTGTCGTGAAGCCAAAATTCGTCTGGGTGAGTGTGAGTGGATGTAATGATGAATGCCCAGTAACCTGCAGCGAGACTGACCATGTGCGGATCCTGAAGCAGCTCCGCATAGGGCGGTGGAACAGGAGATGGTTCATGTTGGCTAGAAGTGGCTTTGACAATTAATAACCATGCTCCATTTCTGAAATTGTTCTGTAAAGGCTTGGTTTATTATTTCTTTTTGAGAATGTTTTTTTTTTTTCTTTGTCATTCTGTTTTCGGTGGCAGTGGCTTGATGGAATGGTCCATGGCAATGCTGTATCTTCCTCCATACCTTCTGCCTGAAGCACGGCTTTGAAGAGGTGTGGTGCCACTGCTAGGTGCTGAGCAGCAGCCTAAGAGAGCAAGACTGAGGTTTGGTGGACTTGGCTTTCATTTCCTGGGGCTTCTCCTGATCTCTGATGGTTGTTTGTGGCCTTCTTTCACTTGCTGTTTCTTTCAGTTAAGCCTAAATTGCTTTATTAAGTTTTGCTGAGCCTAAAAAAGGCTTAAGCCTTCCAAAAACTTGGTTAAAGGTTTTCATGAACTTTGAGAGTACCTCCCCATTAGGATTGCAGTATTTGATGTGAATATGAATATTACACATCTTTTAGGCTGATTAAGTTTGGCTTTGTAACTTTAGAAAACAAGTTCCAATCCTGACCTGAAAGCAGACTATTACTTCTTCTAAATGCAAGTATAATTTTTTTTTTAACCTCTTACTTGGCTTTAACTGAATTGTTAGGCAACTGCGTTTGCATCACTTGTATGTTCCAGCATTGACTGATTTCTATATGTGAAGTTTTTTGAATAGATGTTATGTTGTTACACCCTCAATTTGAGTAAATAGATGGTTTTGGTCAACTATGTTAGTCACTTGAATCACTATGACCAAATGTATGAGAACTGTTGAGTCATGGCCTGAACCACTGATTGAGCACCTGGGGAAAGGACCAGGTCAGCCCTGAGAGCACAGGTGAAGGCAATTCAGGGCTGTGAGCGGAAGGGGTGGAGCCTGGCTGCACCTCTCTTAGACCTCCATCATTTAAGGGCTGAGTGGCCCTGGGGAAGGATTTCTCCCTGCACATCCCTCTCTTTGGTGAGGCTTTCTCCTGCAAACCTGGGATCTTCTGATATTGGGTGAGCAATCTTCTTCCCTTCCTTTATAGCACCTTTCTATTGTGCCAATCCTTCTGTCATTTTACCTCTTGTGAAACACCTTTTTCCATCATGTTGATCTGTCCAATTGCTATACCAAATTTCAGGTAGCATCTGGCCTATATGTCTGAAAATGTTGCACGTTTGATGGGATATCAATCAAATGCATCTTAATCTACACAGGGCTCTGATATCTGTACAGTGTAAAGAATAACCACAATTACTGTATTATAAATACATACCCAGATTGTCTATAGGGGTATTCGGAGGCCCAGATAAAGCTAAGGCATTTTTCCTGTTGATTTTCCACTTTATCTTTTAAAGTTTATAAGATATCTTGAGTTAAATTTAGGTTGATAAAATTATTTTTAACATCTGACAGTTCTCTTTTGTGAATGTACCACCAGATGGTGTCCTAAGTTTTGAGATGTTACCTGATTCAAGCTGATAATATGAAAACAAGAGAATGCAATAAGTTACAAAAACACACTTGTTTTATGTTATACATATTTTTTAAAAAGTATTGCTAGTTTACTGGGTAGTGGATTTTTCTCATCTGATCTTGGCAATTTTGCATTTTGATTCCAAATTAAAGGAGCTGTTATTACTCACCACTGGGATGAAATGTCTGTTACATAGGTGTGATAATTCAAGCAGAAGCCTGTTTTTTTTTTTTTGTCTGATCACTGATGCCTGTCAGCCTAATCTTTGGGATCCTTGACTTGAATTTACTTGGCACCAAAAATGTATTCTGTCAAGTGACTTGAGTACTGTGGTTTAAGTGCCTGAAGTCACTTTCTAGTGATTCTAAATACTTTGTGGTGACTGTATTCATAGAAAAAGCCCAGTGACTGGCTAAATACTTCCCAGTGCGCTTTCCATTGAACAAATATTTTCCAGCTCAGCTGAGTATGTAGTACATGGACTTTGTAGAGAGTTACTTATGAAGTGTGAGTTATTTTGCCAAGACCAATTATCTGATTTTGTGGAACTGCTACAGATAAATATATAAAGCAGTCTGTTTTGGTTTGGTTTCTGAGCCTCTGTTCTTAATTTACAGTCTGTGACAGAAACACAGTTTGCATACCTGTCAAGGCTACGAGCTCAAATACCTATGAGGGGGGGAAAAATACACAGATTGCTGAAATACCAACCACTTTATTTTGTGTCTCTTTGTGTCATGCTTGTAAGGGCCTCTTCATCAAAGATCTCTTACAAAGTGGTGTAAGATTATCAGGATAAGCAGACAGGTCTTTTGGTAGCTGCAGGTAGATCTAACTGAGGCAAGCCATTTGTGCTTGATCTTGTGGAGGGATCATTATGTTGCTTCTTAATGAAACTCTGTTTCACTCTTTAGAAAATAATGTTTGAGGCTCCTCTCCAAGGAGGAGGCTCCTGCCAGTGGGCTCAGTTGGAGTACTGTGTCCAGTTTTGGATGTAATTCTTTAAGAGTTCTTTAGGCAATTTGGAAAGAGAAACTGAAATTTTAATAGCCTTGAAAAATATGGTGTTTCAGGAAAACACCTAAAGAAATGAAACTTGTGTGAGTCTAAAAAAGCCATCTAGGTGTGTGGATGTTAGATCTCTGCAATGACAGCATACCACAGTGGTGCTGAACAGCTTTCCATTTTCATTAATGTAGTGCACATCCCCGTGTCTGCCAGTGTGTAAAAAGTGCATGGTAAGTAAGACAGCATGAAGGTGTTTATTTTCTCTGGGAGGTGTTCCATCTCAGTTTACAGCAAGGAAAGCTTAGTTTGGTTATTGGGAAACTATTAGCATTTCTGATAGGAAATTGGAAAGACAGTTTAATTCTGACTTAGGGTTTATATATTATTCTGGTCTGTGACTTATTTGTAGCCTGGCTTGAAATAAAACTAGTCTTTAATGGAGGTTCTTGTTCCTGACAGGTGTTCCTGTGCATGTGCTGCTCTGTTTGTGTAAGGCGTATGTCTGCAGTCTCCTTATCTCCAGTGTACCTTCCCCGTATATTATAAAAATTCATTGTTATTCATGGGGCAGCATACAGACAGTTCCTGCAGATGTCTTGTTAGGATAGTTAGCAGAGTCAGCTATGTTGCCTTGAGCATGGAGATGTTGATCCATGCAATAACTTTTATCTCCTGGCTCAGTGGCAGAGTAGTTGATCGCTCATTTGGCAGCATGGCTCTGACACTTGCTATGTAGTTGAGCTCAAGAGCAGTGATTCTGGTAAGCAAAGGTCGTTTTTGAATTTGGTGCTTTATTCCACGTAACTTCTGTCTGAGGTGATGAAACTTGATGAAATTTGAATGTAGGCCTTTCTTTGTGGCAATGAATAACTTAGTTTTGTTCAGCAATCTGATAGTGGTACGAGAATTTTAGTGTTTGGGGCAACATGTAGTAGAGGGAAACGACTTTAACTGTACATGTTTTATCCCTAAGAAAATCACTATTTTACTAATTTTTAATGAATCGTTGCTTTGTAGCATTGGCTTATCTCAGCAGGTGGCTGTGGTGTTCTCCAGGTTTTCCTGCAAGGACCAGGCCTCTGAAAATTAGCAGAACAAGTTTTCCAATAATCATACTGCGCATGGCCTAACCTAACAGTGGTCATTTAGCTGCCTTCCAGGACCTAAGATGCACTTCCATTCCTTTCTCTCCTAGGCCCAGAGGCTTCCCTCCAAGGCAGAAGGGCTTCCTATCCACCTCTTCCTCCTATCGCCCAACAAAAAGCCCTTTCATGAAAGGGCTTTGTGGTGAGCTGCATCTTTCTAGCCTGTCACTCTCCTCCTTTACCTGTGTCTGTGGTAGCTCTCATGTTCCTCTCATGCAGCTCAACCAGGTTTGTGCAACTGGTTGCTGCAGGAGAGATATCTCTGAGGCAGTGGGCTGACGCCCCTCTGAGGGGCTGAGGAAGGTATTGCTGCAGAGCATTCTGCTCTGCTGAACTTCCCGGCTTCTTTTTTTGTCAAGTGCAGAATATCCACTGCTATCTACAGTGTGTAAAGTGGCTGTGAGATGGGCCCCAGTGCTGCTGCTGAGTTCTGGGCAGCTGGTATGCTGGTCTGCCTGCCCTGCTCCATGGCTTGTGGCTTTATATAGTCACTTCTCAGCCATTGATCTGCAGCAGATTTAGCCTTGACATACATTTTTAATATATGCTATCCGGTGAGGATGAATAACTGTAGACAAATGGATGTTGTAGCAGGAAGTAGCCTAATGCCCTCTTTTCTTTGTAGGCTATTTATACTTGTGAGAAGTGTTCTCTGCAAGCCCTAACAGACTTGCTGAAGTTAATTAAATCTGGCTGCTGTTTCTAGGCTCTGGGCAGGTGCAGGCTGTGGGTAAATTCCATTTACATCACTGTTGTAAAATGTATTCCTTTACTTTAGAACAAACAAAATCCCCTACTGATAGGTAATATTCCCTCAAAACAGGAAGTTAGCGTAACACCTTATTTGCTTTAAAGGCTTTACATTTTGCTGTTGAGATATGCTTCTTTTATGTGATAGTGTAAAACCTTATCTTCGCTAACTGTTTTATTTTTTTATACTAGCTCATTTTCCCCTTAGTGACCCATGAGAGGTAATTCCTTTTTCTGTATGCAGGTATTGTGATTGAACAGATTGGTTGGTGTATGATGAGGGCAAATACCATTACTGAGTACATGGCTCAATCACTGTCTGGTTCTTGTTAGTGCTACATAGTAAAGGAGAGGAAAGCATGTTTTTTTGAAGTGCTTGATGAGAGTCTTCGCAGAGAAATTGATGTACTTCATTTAAGTGAGTCTTAGGTTTTCTAGCAGAATTTGTGAGAAAGACAAGTATGAAGGGAAGTGATTCATCTCCATGTAGGTGCTAAGTCAAGAGGTGATCTGAAAATAGAATGTGGATTTGTGCTCTCCTGGCCACTGTATGTACGTTCTATGGCATCTACAAAATCAAACTACTCCCGAGTTCTTGCTTCCAAGAGCTTCTCTCTGTGGAAGTGAAAGCTTCACTTTTCATGGTGACATCCAATAGCATTTGAATTCTATTTGTATTTTTAGTACTCTACCGTAAGAAATGCCCTGTTTGGGCAGTTAGCCTAAAACTCTTCCTGTAATCGTGTATAGTTACTATATGTTTTAATTAGTCAAAACAGGTGTTGTGTTAGGTCTCCGTGTGATAGCTTTTTGATGTTATGTGCAAACTGGTGTCAGCAAGTCACCACACTTCAATGAATGACCTGTTTGTCCTGGGTTAGGTCCCATGCTGCTGTCTTTCTCTTGTGCAGAATGAATTCCATGGGTGCTTGAGTAATCTTAAGCAAGATCCTAAACATGTGATACTATTCCACTATATGACAAAGTGTTAGTGAAGAAGACCAGGGAAGTAGAGCATATTTTCATGCAAAAAGAAGCTATCTAAAATTGGAACAAGAATCAGCATTTTTTGCTTTCCAGGAGTAGATTAATGCTCTATATGCATGTTCTGTGTGGCCTGGTCTGATGCAGAGTTCTGAATGATCTTGTACTGTTGTGAATGCTTTATGAAAATAAAAATATCTGTTGCTAATGATTCTAGCACATCAGGTGCCCGTGTGATAAAACTGGAGAATGTGTATAAATACCACTGAGATTTCAAGAATGGCATTCTACAAATGCTGGATAAATAACATAAGGTGATTGAATCTGCTGTTGCATTTTGATTCACTACCACACTAAAACAAACATGTTTAATTTAGGGAGGAAACTGCTTTGTTTGCCTAAAGATTATCTCAGTTGCATTCCCTTTATGCTGGACAGGTGCTGATGCACGCCTTAACTAAGTGTATGTCCACATTCAAGGGAAAGGAGTTATTTCTTCAAAATCCACGTTTTGGAAGTAGATGGATATGATTTTGCTTATTCTGTTGCATTGAATGTCAGAGCTGCTTTAACTCTTTGCAGGCTGGTCTCAATGTAAGTACAGCTCAGTAAGCTCAGCTATGCTACAGCTTCATTCAGTACCAGATTGTCAGTGTCCCAGAAACAGAAGGTGGATGGTGAACCATTGGGGTATGATAGGATAAGCTGTTGGAGGCTTTTGCCAATTGAATTAGATCATATTAGCTGAACTAGCTCTGAAGGTGACTGATGTTAAATAACAAAGTGTGAAATGGACTGCCTCTTTGTGCGGAGACAGAAAAATGCACAACAGCATTAATTAGACTTTTGTTAATCTGGTTTGGGTAGCTGAGAGCAATCCTATGTGTCTTTGCAGAATAAGTGCTGTATCTTGGAGGACAAGGAGAAAAGAAAGAAAGGGAAAGTTTTTTTTTTTAACAGCTTTCTAAAGGACTATTCAAAACTACATGAGAGAGCTCTTTAAGGAGTTCAACACACTCGTTTTCATGAATGGTAACTTATTTTTACTTTCCTTACCGAAACAGATTAATGATGAAAAAATTCTGAATGTTTGTTCTTGAATTATTTGCAGGTATGGGATAAGATCTGCCTGGGGTAGTAAGCATGGTGCGAGAACGAAAATGCATATTGTGTCACATTGTATACAGCTCAAAAAAGGTAAATAATTCATACTTGGTTTACATCTAACATCAGTAGGCACTAATATTAAGTGTATGTGAGAAGTTCTCCCATTTTAAAATTGCATGAACTCTGAGAATTTTTTTCTTGTATTGGGAGCACATTGATCTAGATCTGTCACAAACCAAATAGTATATTTACACGTGCTTTAAAGCATCTTCCTTTAAATGAGCTCTGCAGTATCCTTGATTCTAAATATAAAAAAATAGGGAGGGTTTCAGAGTATTTTTTTATATTGCTGCATAGAGACAATAGGGTGAACTGTTTGAAACTTCATTCAGTTATAAATTGTGCTGCTTATTTTTCCTTTTGGATTTCTATCTTGTTTCTATATGAATGAGAATGAGGAATTGCACAGCACATATTTTTATTAATGGTGTCAGTGAGTGCACGTTGTCTTTTTCATGGAAAGCCTGCACTGAAACAGTGCTTGTTTTTTTTAATTGTAGTATCTTTGTCTAGCCACTTGCCACAAGGCTATTATTCAAATGCCAGTGTAATAATTCACTCAACTCAAGGGGATTGGAGGTGTCGTTTTCACTTTGGAGATGTGAATTCAAGGACTGGGGAGGATAACTATTAGTGTCTGTTCTTTGAAGATTTCAAAATATTTCAGCTCAAAAGTCAAGAGAATGTGGAATCTTTAGAATTGCTTTCTTGTTTTATAACCAATTCTACTTTTCTTTCTCTTTACTGAAGGAGATGGAAGAACACATGAGGAGCATGCTTCACCACAGAGAACTTGAAAACCTGAAAGGAAGGTATTAGAACCATAGTGTATCTTGCCTCTTTGTGCAGTTTGTTATTCTCAAGAATGACTAATGTGCTATTTCTCAAACAAGCTGAATTGCACAATTTTAGGCATGGTATATGATAAAGCTGGCAATGACCATGTTCTTGAATACCTAAAACTCAGGAGGCTTGTTAACTGAGACAAATGATGTGGGAAAAATAAAATGAAAGATTAAAAAAAAAAAGAAAAGTTTTTGTTCTTGGCAGCTTTTTGTTTGGTTTCCTGGAAGCACTGAAATTCTGCCTTTGGTAGAATTACAGACACTGGTTTTTTTTCCTATTAAAACAAACTTTTTAAGTCTTTGGTTATTAACTTTTCAACCTCTGTGGGAAATCTGGCATCTTGGATGTAGGACTGCTTATGTGCTTGAGTGTCAGTCTTGTCTTCTGCCTCTCTGGTCTGGTTGTTTGGTTGTGGGAGCTAACCAGGGTAGATGATGGCTTCCATGGTTGTAATTATAATCTCTGGAAAGCGGAAGGAGGTAGGGGGTATTCAAATACCATCCTGATAATATGGAAACCGGATGCAATCAGAGTGCCCTTGCAAGTTCTTTTAATTTTGTGTGATCTTTGAGGTAGGCAGAGGTATCAGATGATCTACACTTAAATACTTGACTAGCTTATAATCATCTTGCACCAGAAACTTCATATAAAAATTGCACATCTATTTAAGAAGTTAAACAACTTCTAAAGGACTAGGAAGTTATTTTCTTTCAACTCCTGAGTGTGGGAGATTAATTTTATTGGGACAAGTATCTTACATTTGAGGAAGATAAATGGTAGACAGCTTCTGTTTGCATTAGTTCTCAGTTAATGTAGCTTTTCTTCTCTTTTTGTGCAGAAGGAGAGCAGCTGTTATGGCTCCAGGCCTCCTCTTAAAACTTAAAAAAGTTTAAATATTGAACACAGATGCAATGAAGCAAGACTGATTCTAATGCCAAAATAGTTTTCGCTAGTTTAGAATTCCAATCAAAATTTTAAACTGCTTTGTTTTATAATACTTCAAGACTAGAGAAACTTAAAAATTTATTTCTCTGAATATTTTTATATGCAAAGATTTATGTAACTGCAAAAAAGTGCCAGTTTTTGAGTGCAAGATTGCAATGCCTCCATGCTGCAGCTGAATACACTTGCTTGCGTCAACTGTGTAGAATTTTATGTTGTAAATTATGTTGTCAATTGTAAATTATTGCTGTAGTTTTGGCTAAAACAGTAATTCTATGTGCTTCTGTATGGGAACTGTTGAATCATGGCCTGAACCACTGATTGAGCACCTGGGGAAAGGACCAGGTCAGCCCTGAGAGCACAGGTGAAGGCAATTCAGGGCTGTGAGCGGAAGGGGTGGAGCCTGGCTGCACCTCTCTTAGACCTCCATCATTTAAGGGCTGAGTGGCCCTTGGGAAGGATCTCTCCCTGCACATCCCTCTCTTTGGTGAGGCTTTCTCCTGCAAACCTGGGATCTTCTGATATTGGGTGAGCAATCTTCTTCCCTTCCTTTATAGCACCTTTCTATTGTGCTGGTCCTTCTGTCATTTTACCTCTTGTGAAACACCTTTTTCCATCATGTTGATCTGTCCAATTGCTACAGTTTCTAATACAAGTCCTCTGGAAAATATTTGGAAAATGAGTATGCTTACTTACATCTGCTAACAAGTGTTGCAGTGAAATTAAAAAAAAAATAAAATAGTCCTTATAGGAAGGTGAATGCATTGCAAGTAGTCATACTTCTAACCTGTTTTACAGTCTGCAGTGGGTTCCAGTTGTGTTGTCTTTGCACCAAGACTGCAGCTAGGATTTGAGCTGTACTGTGCCTACTACTTTATAAATTTTATGCTGTATAAATGGAAAGATATTGCTTACATTGAACTGCATATTAACTGGCAGTAAACAACCTCTGTTGCCCAATTTCTTCTTCCATCTGATATTTGATTAATCTGTCTGTGGCTTCAATTTTTATGTTCACTTTGAGAACAATGTATGAAAGCAGCTTTTTTCAAATAAAATTTGCAGGCTATTTTTTTGAGTTCTGCTACTTATTTAGAAATAATAATAAAAACCCCAGGCCATCCTGCTTCTATGCCCCACACAACTGGCCTTGTCAGCTAGGAATGTTCTGAAAACGTGTCTGCCATCAAGCACATCGTAATATTCACTGTGTTGGTTGAGAGTGAGAAGAACTTGTTCTGTTACTGAACAGCTGGGAACTGGTTGCTCAGAAACCAGTATGCCCTCAGCACTAGGAGTTTATTTAGGGCTTCTGGTCAGCTAACTTGTAGAGCATTTCTATTCTAGACTTTCTTCTGGTAGTAATTCTGAGATTAGAGTGACTACAAGGGCAGAAAAGTGATGAGTTGAAAATTTAATGTATTTTAGCATCTCATTTCTTGCTGCTTTAGTATTTTTATAGTTCTTGACTCTTACAGGTAACACAAATTTTTAGAAATTGCATATTATAGAATTCCACAGTTGCTTGTCAGCGGTCTGATGACTCTCGGCTTCCTATTTCCTTGAGACTGAAATTAGATTACACTTTTAATCAGTATTATTTTTTTACTGGGGAAATGTGTTAATTTAACTGTATATCACTTATTTTAGAAGAATGCTTAGAAGGTATTTGTTCTGAAAAAGAACTTATGGACTTTTTACTTTGCAGTAACAGCCAGGTTTAAAATGCCAAATGCAAGCAACAGCCGCATAAGGATGTTTGAATTGTGTGAAACATGATGATAACATAAAAATTATATCAGCATTTGCTACCTTCAAATGTAACTTCAAGATGGATGTTAAATTTTAGATGCACATACTGGTTCATGCTTTTCTTCCAAATTTAATTTAGTATCTCATGGACTAGAACAGCTTTTTTGAACTACTTAAGGCACTTTTTCTTAAAGCCTTATTCCTTGTGGTACATTATGGGAACTGGATGTCAAATAGGAAGCTTAAGCAGACTTCACTTTTGTAATTGAAAATGAAACAATGCTTTTGTATGAGGACATAGTCTGCCATTTGAAATATACAAGAAATAAAGCTCTTGGATGCTGTCATTCTGCGAATACGCTTCTCCTGTTCACTTAAAACTGCTTTTGATCTCCTTGTTAAAGAACTGATATTGTGTGGTGTTTCAGGTGACTTGTAGGGAAATGTACACGTGGTGGGAGCATGCCCAGTTCTGGCTGATGTTAGTAGGAATAGTGTAGCAGAAGTGGTAGTAGAAATAAAATACCCGTTAGCATAACCATTCAGGCGCTCAGGCAGTTCTACTTTAATTTCAGTAGTTGTCCATGTAGGGAAGGAAGTTTTAGGTTTCTTTTGTTTTGTTTCTTCTCTTTTAGGTTCTTGGAAGTTAACAAGAAGCAGAAAGGCATTATAATTGTAACACACTTGAGTCTTTTCTTTCCAGACTGTCAAGTGCTGTAAGAGCCACAGCTTAGTAACTTCTCACACACATTACATGTTATAGAAGCAACTTCGTCTGTAGCCCAGCTGTGAATTTGTCTGAGATTAGTAGAAACTGCATGCATTTAGTCACATTGCAAGTGTGAGTGATAGAAGTTCTGTATGAGAATAGAAATGAAGGATTTGGAGTATTCACTAAGATGTAATATATCCCTGAGGTATGTTTCGTGTTGAAGTCTCCTTGTCATGTAGATGTGATGTTATAGAGACAGAGCACTTTTTTCTGCAAGAAGTTTTATGTGCAGTTTGCCTTAAGACTAATAGTTGATCTATTCATGGGTGTGAAGATTGTTCTTCCAGTGCATTAGTAAAATTCACTAATTGTATATGGGGTTAATAAAACAGACTGAATATATGTATAGAATTTATACTTTGACTGTTTACTAGTGAGTGTGAAGTCAGCAAAATGAAGTGCACCCTTCTCCAGGAAACACACTGTGTAAGCTGCCTCTTTCATAAATGAAACTTATCCAAATATTTCATCTGAAATGAAATACGAAGAGTGTAATTTCAATGAATTAGTCTACTTAACTGGCTGTGACTGTGCCTGGATGACTTAATTGGTTAGGTTTCTTAACTAAGTTAGGAAGATGAAAAAATTCTGGGGAAACATTGTTTTTAGTAGTTTGCTGGTGGCACTCCACTTAAGGATGCTGGCTTAGTATTTTGAGTAAAGGTGCAATTTATTTCTGTTTCTCACTTTATTTTTTTCTAAAAAACCTGGGGATTCATGTTTGACCTTTTCCATTATGGATCCCAGTTTCTTTACTACAGTTGTGAACTGTGCTGGTAAAACAGTGCTACTGTTACAAGACTTCAGTCTTGAGTGTGGCATGGAGTTAGGTAGATTTTGCTAGTATAAATTCAATGTCAGAGTAGTAGGAAACATTGTGGAGGCAGCAAGTGAGTCCTGACTTGTTCCAACTGAATTGGTTGGAGTGAACTATACTTATTCATGTTTTTGTCCTTTTTTTAACCGTGAACATGCTTTCCCTGTTTGGGTTATTTTTAAATTCCTATTTTCTTAAGAATGGATTTTCTGTTGGATTTGTTAGGAGAACAAATAGGGTATTTTTAGATTTTTTTAATAAAGGAAAAAAATTGTAACCTTAGTCCAGTATTCTCTGAAACATGAGTGAAACCATTTGTCTGCCACAGCTGTCAACTTCCTCCAGCTGAAATAATTACTGTATTTTTTTTAAGATATGTCCTCTAAAGTGGAAAGCAGATCTCATGCACATTTGAACCAAATAAAGTACAGTGAACTGAAGACACCCTCCCATTGCTTGCTGTGCTATGGAGTCTTTAGATTCCAGGCAGCAGTCTCAGCTGTCCCAGTTTAGGTTGTGCTGTAGTAGGATTGGCTGTATCCATGTGCTGCCTCCTCCCTTTTCTAAATTTCGCTGGGGGAAGGCTCAAGGCAAAGATTAAATGTAGAAGCTGTCACCAGGCTTCCCCAGTGCAGCTGGCACCATGGAAGGGCTTCAGAGCAGCTCCTGCTAGCTCTGTAAGCCTTCCATTCTGCCTCCTCGCTCACTGTGTTTCCTCTGAAAAGATTTTGAGTACAGCAATTCAAGACGAATTCCTCCTCCTATTTAACACAGCTCTACTACCAAGTCTTCTACCTCTTGATTGTTGGAAAAAAATCTTCTAGAAATCTTACCATCAAAAAGACTAGACATTGAATGAAAAAAACAAACAGAGAATTCAAGTAACTTAAACATACTGAGCAAAACCTAGTAGCCTTGAACACGAGCCATTGGCTAAAGATAAGTACATTCAGAGGAAACAAAGTAAGACCAAAGATAATCCACCATGCCTGTTGGCAGAACCGAAAGCCCACCCTCCGCCTCTCTTCCTAGGGACAGCAACCACGAGTGCCAGGTGTGCAGGGTGACACTGGTGGGCTTGTCAGCATATGCCAAGCACATCTCCAGCCAGCTACACAAAGATAATGTTGATGCCCATGATAAAGTGGAAGAGAAAGAGGAGACAGAAGAAGAATACCTTGACAAAGAACTCATTCAACTGATCAAACAAAGGAAGGAACGGAACCGGTGAGTTTTCCTTTCTTTTCTTAGTTGTAACATCGTAAGAGTGCTTATTGCACAGTTGTGATCTGCTCCAAGGAGTGGGTGCTCATGAAATGCAAACTGTGTGCAGTCAGTATGCCTGTTACAAGAATGGCCTGGGAGAACTAGGTGGAGACTGTAGTTTTCAATGTGTAAAGTTGATTCTGTTAAATGTACTTGTTTTGTTGATCTACTATTTGTAGGGAATTACGCTATCCTCCATTGTAAATTTAAAAAAAAAAAAAAGTTATACTGTCTCATTCAAGTCCCTAATGTGATATCTTGTGCTTTGAGAGTCCTTATGCTGTTATTTTAGCATGTGATATTTGTTTTAACAGAAGGGTTTAGTAAATATGATGGTAATGCTGTTATTGTTTTTAGTGTAATGGGAGAATGGTTCTGCAGGGACACAGTCTTTTCAGAACTGTTGGTGAATGTGTTTTGTTTAAAACTTTTGATCTGCCTTTTTAAAAATAAACTGGCTTGTTCTGCTTATGTCACACTAAAATCCTATAATCCATGAATGAAGTTATTTGCTTGTTTTATCTTGCTGCTTATCAGCAGCTAAAGATAATTCTTGTGACTCACTGTGAAATACAAGGCTGCAGAGAGTAGCAAGTGCTGCCGTTTATCTTGCATGTGACTGCAAGTGTGCATTGCTAATGTCATGTTCCAATTGGAAATTTATTTTTTCAATGTGTTTACAGCATGGCAGTAGTACTAAAGGGCTGTGTGATTTTATTTTATTTTTTTTTTTTTTGAAAGAAGCTCTTGCTCACTACTGGAAAATTTCAATTAGTGCCTTAATGTGCATAACTGTAGTTACTGTTTGTTTTGAATCCATTTACTAAAGTGTCTCTGTGTGGTGGTCGTGTTTTTATAATAGTCGATGTAGATAGTAACAAGGTCATTTTTCTTCATTCTTTAGTGGAAGTGCTGTTAGTACGGTGCTATTCTGAGACAAATAAAATCTTATAAATCTCTCAGTTGGATATGCACTTGGGGAAAGAAAAAAATTACATGGGTAAAGTTACAGCAAAACTGTTTCCATTAGATCATAGTCTAGTTGAGTCGTCTCCTAGAACTAAAGGTATCACTGAGACATCGTTTATTTGATTTCTTGTCTTAAAGCTCAGTTTAGCTTATCCAGTAGCTCATTTCCACTAGACATTAATTATTTGTGCATCTTTTCGCAACATTGGAATGTGTTGAAATCTTAAAAGGTGGTACAATATAAATTTCAATTTATTCATATCAGTATTTTTTAGCAGAGTAGTATGAAAGCTTCCTGTCTTGCTTGTCCAGGAACTTAGAGTTCGTGTATTTCTGTGATCAGTTTTTGGGAGTAAAAACTTTTATTAAGCATTCCTCATTTGGTAGAATAGATACTTAATATGTTTAGAGTGCTGACCCTGGGAATAGCTGCAAATGTTAAGGTAGCATTTATCTTTAAATGTGCATGTGATAATTTACCATGTGCTCTTGACAGACTGCCAACCACAAGTATTATCCAAAGGGCAGTAGATAGGGCTTTTGGGAGGCCCTTGCAGAAATGCATGCTGTGGACTCCTGGTTTGTTGTTTAAAACAAGACAAAATAGGTTTTTGTATCTGAGTTGTGGTTTCTGTGAATGTTCAATATCTGTGAGATATACATAAATTGAGCTTTATAAACTGAGACATGTTCTTAATTGTTTTTTTTTCTATGAAGTAGAATAACTGCTTTTCTCAGTGGTTTCTAATTTTCCTTCTATTTTGTATCAATTCACTCTAGTTATACTGTCTAGTACTAACAGAGTAGTCTTCAGGGAAAAAAATCTGACTACTTATTAGTTTTTTTTTCCTATATAGATCCCTCAAATTGCAAAGAATGTACAACGAAAATAGGCTTTCTGACAGCTCTCTTTGAACTATCCCTGAATCATGTCAGTTGTTCTTGTAGGAGCAAATTTGAAATGCAAGGTTTAAGTAAAGGCATAACGCTAGAGTTGAAAGTCAACCACTACAGAACCTTGAATGATAAAGTCAGCTAAGCTAAGTCAGTTGTCTCTGTTCCTTCTTAAAATATCTCCCTAGCGAAAGATAAATGGATGAGACTTGTATTATGTCGAATTTCATTGAAATAGCATCAGAATTTGTTTTCTTCTAAATTGTTTTGTAGGCAAGTTGAACCATGCTGTACAAACCAAGAAACAGAATGCGATGATAGGAGATCACAGAGGAGGCGAGAAGAGAGAGCTACATACAAAGAAAGAGAAGCTTATGATCAGTCATCGTGGCATCATCATAATGCATTACAAAGGGACTGGAAATGGGAAAGGGATGATTATATTAATTCTAGACAGGGCAGATTTTCACACTCCCAGAGAAACGTTAATATAAGTAGGCATCCAGGTGGCCCAAGGGGACGCTCTGGGTGGCACCAAAATGTTTCAGGAAGCTCTTCAAGTTGGCATAAGTATGGGAATTCTGGAGTTGTTTGGCATCCAAATGGGCGAGGAGGAGGAGGAACATCAAATTGGCATCACAATGCCAGAGGGAGGAATTCTACTTGGCACACGGAAGGAACAGGTAATTTTTCTAGTTGGAATTGCAAGAGTTATGGAGGAAACTGGAAGTCTAGTTCTCATGGTGCAAATAGCTGGAATTTTGGAAGCTCTGGAGATACATACTTATTAGAGCCAGCTAAATATAATAAGGAAAGATATATGTGGCAGTGGCAGGAGAAAGACATGACTGTTCTTCCATACAGAGATCGAAATAATAGGAGTGACTCATTTGATTTTACTAGTGATAAACTTCCTTCTGAGGGGGCATTGGATTTTGGTACTTCAAAGCAACCAGAAAGTAAAGCTCCAAGAAACAGTGGGAAAAGTGGGAGCCCTTCAAGAGAAAAAATACACCGCTGGACTCCCTACCCATCCCAAAAATCTATAGAGCAGCAGTCATGGTTTGAAGATGTTTCTAAAGCTACAGAGAAAATGGATTCTGTATTTTTGCCTCTTACTGAATCACCAGGAAAGGGAAAAACTTGTGAAGCCACCGCTAGCCTCCCAAAACTTAAAAAATCAGAAGCATCTTCCCATTCTAATGTAACTCTAGATTACCCTGATTCCAGTGATGAAAAGCCTGACAAAGATGATGGCAGAAGTAGTAGGATGCCATCGCTGAAATCCCCTCTTCTAAATATTACAGACATGAAGTTGTCTTCCCAAAAGCAAGACACCAAAAGTCTGTTAAAAAATGTTAAGTCTCTGTTATCCTCACCTAATAGCAAAGAACAGAACTGTTTGAAAGCACTGAATCTGGAAGCTAACAATTTACCTTCTTATTCATCAAAGATGCGTGGTCCGTCTGCTGATAACTTAGAAGGAAGCAACAAAGACGCACTTAGCAGTAATGCTGGGGAACCTGCTATTAACTTAGGTGAAGCAGAACGAAAACCCAAAGATATTCAGTCCAACCATTCCTTACAAAATCCTCCCTTAAACTCTTGCAAGAACACAAGTGATCAGAATATGGAAGGAACTGGGAAAGCGTCACCAAAGAACAAGTTCAGACTACATTCATTGGAAGATGTGAGTGATGATGAGTTAACAGGAAGAGAGAAAGTAGAAATAAGAGCTGAAAAACTGAGTCCTTCTGTTAGTTCTTGTTTACCCTATGACACTCCAGAAGGCAAACTTGCTGCCTCTGAAAAGGATGTTGATGAAAAGCCATCTGCTTCAAGCATTGCATCTGCTGATCTGAAAGATTCTGCATTTCAGATGGAATCCACAGTTTCTTCATCAAACAGTCAGGATCACTTGCACGTGGGTTTGAAAATCTCCTCACAGGAGAAAGAAGCGAATGAAGAGCATGTCAAGTCAGGCGGTCGCTTTGAAGTGGAAGGTTTTGAAAATCATTCAGACCATGAGCTGCAGAAGGGAGGAAGTCAATCACTAGGCCTCCTTCCTGATTTAAGCAAACTTGGCCTCCCAGCCTCTCTGCAAAGAGATCTGACGCGACATATTAGTTTGAAGAGCAAAGTGGGAATACACCTTCCAGAGCCCAATCTCAATAACGCACGGCGCATTCGGAATATAAGTGGCCATCGGAGAAGTGAGGCTGAGAAAGAATCGGGCCTTAAACCAACCCTCAGGCAGATTCTTAGTGCTTCCCGGCGAAATGTAAACTGGGATCAAGTCATCCAGCAGGTATCAAAGAAGAAACAGGAGCTTGGCAAAGGTTTACCAAGGTTGGTAGCTTTCTAGTGTGACTGTGTGTGTGTTTAAGGGAGTGGGTTGTTTTCACCTCATCTTAGGTGAATTTCAGAATGCTAAAATGAGGGCTTTATAATCGAGCATTTTGACACAACCATCTTTTTGCACATATAAGTACTTGGAATTTTTTTTATTGCTTCTGTGGCAGTCTGTCCACAAATAAGTGATTGGAGTTTGCTGCTCAGAACAGATTCTGATCAGCTCGTAATAATGGCTTAATACCTGAATGTGACATCATGACATATATGACACTAGGAACACACTTGCATTTCAGGTTCTAATAAATGGAAGTATGTAAAACATAATGAGGATGTGAACAGCGCTGTTGCAATTACTTCATGCACTCAGGACTACAAAAATCGAGTTTGCTTGAGTTGTTGCAGACAGAATAAATGTTTCCTTTTCAGATATTTATCTGTTTTAATCTGATAAGCAGTTTGTGTTTGTATTTAGAGTGACTGTAAAATAGTTAATGCTTTAAGCCTCATAGAGGGCCTGAAGGTTTTGCAGACTCTTGAAAATATGTAATCTTTGCTAGTACCAAACTGGATTACAGGTAGTTCTGAAAATGATATGTTTTGCTTCTGTTTGAGATTTTGCTTTAGATTTGAGCTTTATAAGACACTGAGGAGCAAAGGTATCAGCTTTAATGTTGTTTGAGTGATGAACAGATCTTCAAATTTCAAAATTCTAAAAGCTAATGAAGATTCTTTTCATGATTTGGAAATTGTCTTGTCAGTTCTTAGCAACAAAATGTGATTTTGTGATGCACAGAAGATACTGCTTTGCTACATGAGGCATAAACTGCAGAATACCAGTTTAATGAGTTGCTCATCTTTTCAAACAGTAACATGCAGCTAGGAAAAGGGGAGTCTTGTGTTGTTTTTTTTTTAGATTCAAATAATTTGTTTCACACATGGTTTTTTCTTTTTGTTGAAGGTTTGGTATAGAAATGGTGCCTCTCGTTCAAAATGATCAAGAGAGTCTAGAACTTGGTGAAGAATCTGATCTGTCTACTCTGGAAGGATTCCAGTGGGAAGGGATTTCCTTAGCAGTGCCTGGATCAGCCAGAAAACGTAGCTTTTCTGAAAGCAGTGTCATTGCAGACAGACACCCTTCTGCTTACAGCTTTTTTAGTGAACAACCCAAAGCAAAAGAACGTGAGGAAAGGCAAATAGTTGCAGACAGACACCTACGTGGTATAACATCTGGATACGAGGCAAGTGTTGACATTGAAGCTGACTTGAAACAGGAGACCTCTTCTCTTTCTTTGTCACCATTTATATCTGAAAGAACTGAGACCCCTGGAAAGAAACAAAGCCTACAGGCTACTTCTGAGCTCACTGGCCTCACAAAAGCAGAGCAAGACAGTCTAGACAAGAGAACATCTCTTCTTGAAAAACAGAATGTGTTAGAAATCTCAGAAGAAAATCCTCTGGCTTCAAGTGATGTACTTCTTGCAGTGTCTAGTAACGTAGATGCAGCAACGGACAGTAGCTACACTTCTGGTACTGAGCAAAATGACAGCCAAGGAATTGGAAAGAAACGAAGAGCGACAGGAGTAAGTGTACAGTTTTGTGCAGTTTTGGTGTGCTAAAAATGTAATTTCCCAGGTATATATCCCATCCTAGAAAGATGACTTTCTCTTTGTCTTATTGCCTTGTATGTTAATAGGTTTATCTTGCTTATTTGACGTAATTGTATTTAAATATTTTCAATTTCTGCTTTTTTAGCACAAGATTTTTGGTTAGTCCTTTTCTATTAGTAGGAACTACAGATGCTCTTCAGTTCTGATTCAGTGATAAGATAGTAAGTAAGCTGTTAAAATATTTCCATGAAAGTAGTTAGGGTTGCAGTGAGGATCTTTTGTTTTCTAAAACTGAAATGAAAGCTAAAATGTAGTAGACATTTTGTTTTCTTAGACATTTCAGGTCTTACGGTCAAACAAGGGAAGACAATCCTCTTTACAAAACCAAACACTTAAAATAAGGTAGAAAAAGATTGAAGATGATAGCCTATCTGTCTCTAAGCCAGAAATTTCTCCATCTGAATGTTTAATTGCCTTGTCTTAGTCTTACACAAAGTAAAATAGATGCTTCTGAACAAATTAATCAGAATGGATTTGCTAAATGCAGGATGTGAGAATTTAAATTTCTCAGTAATTTCATCCTTTAGATTGTCAACTAAATCTATTAAACAGAAAATCTGAACCAAGTATGGTCTTGAGAATCTAAGCATGTTGAAAGCTGACTGCTTATTTAATATTTCATGTTAGTTGAGATGAAAACATGGCACTCACTTTGTTTCATTCTCACTTTTAAGAAGAGAGGGAAGGACAAGTTACATAAGAATGCGCAGAATTGTACATATTCTTTCTTGTGGTTAGGAATGATGCTTCTTGAGATAACAGTGGATGTTTGTCGTCTTGATTTAGGCAATCTTGCTGTAGTGTCTTTTGTTAACAAGAGATCTTACTTGTAGGAAGGATCCTCTCCTGAAATCCCCAGTCTGGAAAGAAAGAATAAAAGAAGAAAAATCAAAGGTAAAAAAGGTGAGTGACTATTATGTGCATGTATGTCTAGGGTAGAGATTGTAAATGCCTAGTAGTGTTCTGACTTGGCTGTAGTGGCTGTTCCATAGTGTTACATTGGTGTGTCTTGGCTCTTGCTCAGGGTCATAGGGTAGACTCTTGTCAGGTCTGTAAGACCTACAGAATTAGAGCTAGAACAACCTGATATGTTTGGGTCTCTTCTCTTTCCATCCTTGTTTGGAATCCTGGCTTCTGGGTGACTAGTAAAATTCAATGTGTGGAAGGATTTGCTTGTATTGCTTGGTTCTATCACCATATTATTGTAGTAAATCTATTGAAAGAAATTAACTTGAAAAAAGCTGAGGAGTGCACAAATTGAAACTTGATTGATTTGGAGCATCTCTGTAATGCCAGAGGGCCTCTAAAAAAGAATATTTATTGAAAACAGTGCTTGCAGATTGTTAGGAGATTGTAAACAAATCTAGCAGCCGAGATGGTATTTTAATTAGTAAATGATTTTGTCATAGAGGTCTTTTAGTCTTACCCACCTTTTTTTGACTTCTGAATTAGCTGAATAATTTAAATGTTTAGTTTAAATTTGTCTTTGCCTTTTTTTATTACATTACTGAAAAGTATGAATTTGTACTTCCTGTGTAAATATACTTCATAAAAGATCGTTTTGGAAGAAGGTGACTTTCTGTTCAGTGCTGGAAAAACTGACTTAAAAAAAAGCTACTGCAGTCAAAGTTGAGATCATTTAAAGAGAATTATTCTTGTTCTGCTATATAATAAGTGGCTGTTCCTGAGCACAGATGCTTTTAAATCTCTTGCATAACTATTAACACTTTACCTAATTCATGTGTTTGTTTGGAAGTGATAATATTTGAGGTAATACTTGTCATGTATTTTACTGTGTTGCAAGTACCATTATATTATATGTTTATTATATGTTTATTATATGTTAAATTATGCTGACTTTTTTTTCCAGAACGTTCTCAAGTAGACCAGTTGTTGGCTATTTCACTGAGGGAGGAAGAATTGAGCAAGTCCCTGCATAGCGTGGACAATAGTCTCTTGCAGGCTAGAGCTGCCCTGCAGGCTGCATATGTTGAGGTTCAACGGTTCCTTGTGTTAAAGCAACAGGTAACAGTAGGCTTTTGAGACTGGTAGAACTAGAAGTTAGCAGCCTGAGAAACTACCATTAATAGAAGTGATTAAAAACTCCTGTTTTGCAGATAACCATGGAAATGAGTGCACTGAGAAGCCAGAGGATCCAGATCTTGCAGGGCCTACAAGGTATGAGATACTGTGAAACAATAGCACTGAAATACTGACTCATTCTTTGAACTCAGTGTCTTGTAAAAATTGTGCTTGTAAATAGTACAACAAACTTTAGGCTTTTCACAGTGAACTCTACACATCTCTTGACACCGCTGACTTTTTTTGTTTTGTTTTTCCTCTTTTCTTTTACCATTAGAGACGTATGAACCTTCTGAACTGTCAGAGCAACTCCCCAGTAGTGTCTCAAGTGAGAGAAGAAACAGTGAATCTCAGGTGTCAGCTGATTTGCTTCCTGCAGGCTCTTTCTTGCCCCTTTTGGACACTTTGTCTGTACCTCCGCTGGGAACTGCTGTTCACATAGACACATCAACACCACTCCATTCTGGCATCACATTCACCACTCCTCCAGACTCCTCAGTACAAATTAAACGAGAACCTGTGTCTTTGGAAGCCTCAGAAGAAAATGTGAATACTGTACTCCAGAGCTCTCTGTGTGCTTCACGAACAGAAGTGGTAGCACAGAAGGATGGTATGTGTGGCTCTTTTTTTAAGGAGTAGCGTTATGAAAATGCAAGAAATTCTTTTGCTTTTTTCTGTAGAATAAGCCAGTTGAGTGACAAACCTGCAGGCTGTTGTGCAGGAGTGAACTCCCATTGAGCAGCTGAAGCACATTAGTCTTGAATCTTTTGCCCCTTTGCTTTGATTCTTGTACACAAGTAAACATTTTATTTCCCAGTGGCATTTTTTAAAGATCGAATAGCTGACTGGAAGAGCAGATGTGCATGTGTACATATCCTTTCAAGATACAGGAATATATACTTGTAGCAGAAATGTTAAGTCATAGGCTTGAAACAGAGATTAAGCACCTGGTGGGAAGTCAGGGCCAACCCAGTGGAGCATAGCTGTGTGCAATGCAGCTTACATTGTGGCTCCACCCCTTTCCAGATCTCATTTAAACATTTGCACTGGAGGCAAGCGTATCTTGCTGAAAATTCCTGCATACCTAAGGCCTTCCTAGGGTAAGCAGATTCTTTCCTTTGTTTCTCTGTCCACAGCTGCCACATTTGAGCAAGTCCTCATATACTGCAGCCTAGGACTTTGCTACTGCACTGTCATTGCTGTGCTTTCCATAGCATTACAGTGTTACGGTACTTTACATGCACATTTAATTATAAACGAAAAATTGCAGGGAAAGCAAGCTTTGCATCTTTGAGAATGAATATAACACTAGTCTCTTTTCTTCAGAAGAAATCATCCAAAAAACATCAGTGTATCCGGTTATCTCTGCAACCATATCCCTATCAGAGCTGACAGCTTGTTTCCAGCATACTAGTCAAGAAGTTCACAAGCCTGCTGTGGATAGGGGAAAGGCTGGACTTCTGGAGAATCCTTCTCCTTCGCTGTCTACTTTCAGCAAAAGAGAAGCAAATGGAGTGACTGAAAGCTTTTTACTGGATCAGTGTAGCACCTTGCTTCCAGATCGTTCAGTCCTTCTAGAAATGCCAATGGATAAAACTCCCAGATTGTCAGCAGAACCATCGGAACAGCAGGCAGCAAACACTCTAGTCCCAGCAGAAAAGGGAAACAGAAGGAGAAGAAAGTTAAGGAAAAAGAAAACGCTGAGGGCAGCTCATGTGCCAGAAAACAGTGACACAGAACAGGATATAATTGACTGTAAGCCTACCCGGAAGGTCAAGAGTGGAAAAGTTTCTAAGGGAGAAAAAATTACAACATCAACTCCTCAAAAACAGGGAGATTGTGTTGCTGTTCAAGTAGCTAGAAACAAGGATGAGAATGATAGTGATGCTTCTTTGGAACTAGTGGAAGTTGCAGTGCCCCAGTGTGAAGTGGTTGATGTTGGTTCATCAGAGTCAGGAGATGAGAAACCAGATAGTCCATCAAAGAGAGAGTTGTGCAGCACTGTGGACCAAGCAGTCTTAGAGGCATCTTGCTCAGGTTATGATGAAGTGAGCTCTACCAGTGAGATTGGCACAAGTTATAGGGATGATACGAAAAGAAGGTAAGATTGTTGTAGATCTCTCAAAAGTAAAAGCATTAAATGATACTTGTAAGATGTATTTTTTTCCTGTTGAGAAAGTTATACATCAGTAATTCTGAATTTTGTTTGGAAATTAAAATTGACAGAAAATGTGCCTGTCTGTATGTTGTAAATTGAATTTGCTTCTTTAATCCAACTAACAAGTGTACATTGTTGTCTGCCAGTTTCTTTAACAATTGGAATGTGGTCCTGCTGCATGGAAAATATTTTTTTATCTTAGCCTATTATAGACAGTTTTCTGCTTAGTGCAGAGTCTTGTGTTCTGGAGTACTACTTATACCAATAACTTATTGGAAAATGAGCAAGCAGAATCCAATCTTGCTACTTTATTTCTGTTACAGTGTGGCTGACACACAGGCTTCTATATCATCACTAAGAGGATCAAAGAACTCATCAGGTATATCTTTTAAGCTGTTCTTGTAGTTTGTGTATCATAGATTGCAAGAACTGAAGTCAGGTTTAGACTAAGCTGCTGCCAGAGGAATTTAGCTATGAAGATGAAGTACACTTAAAGCATTAAAAGTGAAGCATGCTCATGTGCATCATCCCTCACTGAGGGCTTTGTGCCTTGAGCCTTTGCTACCCCATCCCCCATTAACAGTCCTTCTACACAGTTTCTGTGAGGCTGTGGGACAGACAATAATACAATCCTCTTGCTGTTTTTAAAGATCTCTCTGGATTTGATATATGAAGACTCTTCAGGTTTTTTATGTTGTATTGTGACACTTACAGACTCCAGCTGAGAACTACAGTGAAATCTATAAAGATGCTGAGCCTACATAATAGTTCTAGTGTTTGGTGGGGAGAAAGGAGGAAAAAAAAAAAAAAAAAAAAAAAAACAACCAAAAAACCAAACAGTAGTATGTTTATGTTTCTTCACATAATCAAAGAATGTGCGTCTCTATTCTACAGAAGTGTCTTCAGAGCCAGGTGAGGATGAAGAACCTACAGAAGGGAGCTTTGAAGGACACCTGGCTGCAGTGAATGCTATTCAGATTTTTGGGAATTTGTTGTACACCTGCTCAGCAGACAAAACAGTTTGTGCCTACAATCTGGTTGTAAGTAAGGTTGTGACAATGGTGTAAGAATAGTTCCAATCACAAGGTTGCAATTGTGTGTTTGTGAAGCATTATGTAGTTAAGGAGATAGCTGCTTTGAGTGCTTTTTTGAGCGAGTTTTTTTTTTTTACTCTATCTTCAAGTCTCTCTTCTCTCCCCTTCATCTTGTAAGAAGGGTAAAAGGCATTTGTTGCAGGTCCTGCTGTTTTTATTAGCTGCTCCACCCTACTTTGTCAGGCATGGATCCTGAGAGGTATTGCAGACCTTTAGTGTGATGGACCATATGCTTTGCTTTCTAGAGCAGGAAGTGTGTGGCTGTCTTTGAGGGACATACTTCAAAAGTGAACTGCCTCCTGGTCACTCAGACAAATGGGAAGAATGCTGCGCTTTACACTGGCTCAAGTGATCACACCATCAACTGTTACAATATCAAGGTACTTCAATTCTGTGTTGATGAACATGTACTGCTTTGTTATGCAATGACTCTTTGCAAATATAAATGAAATAAGTCATTTAAAACCTGGTGAGCTATACATGAGCTTTACTTCATACCTCATTAGAGCAAAGCAGGAAGAAAAAAATGAAAAAAAAAAAAAGGTAATCTCTTGGTTTATCAGTGGACTCCTTGTCAGAACAGCATGATGAGACCTCATTGGGAATGCAAATGTGTGGGATGGTCGTCTATCTGAATTTTGAATTCACTTTATCTCTAATTTCATTTCTGATATAAAATATAGTTCTCCTTAAAGAACAGCTTTTGATAGAACAGGCACAGAAGGCTGAGGATTTTTTGAAGCTGGAATTAGAAAGATAAACAGTAGGAAGGCTTGTTCTACATGTTCGCTCATCACTCCAAAAGTAATGCCTTCCAATTATTTCAGCGGAGATTAGAGCAGATGCAAAGGGCACAATAATATTAATTGTGATTTGATAGAGCAAATTCTCAGCTGCAGAACTCTATTTGAAGATAGTCACCACCATTAGCTGTGCATTTTTTCCAGTAATAAACAAGAGCCTGCATCCTATGCTTATAAAAACCAGCACCAGTAGAGGTGACAGCTATGCATGGACATCTGGAATGTGACTTGTCTTTCACCATCCTGTTACCACTGCTGAAATGCAGCACTTGCAGCCTGACTGTGCTCACATCCTCTGTTTGATCTCCATAAATGTTCAGCAAGCATCAGTGAATGTCTGTGGGTGCCATTTTCTCCGTATGTGGGAGATCAGTGACACCTGTGTTTCATATGCACTTCATGTCAGGCATCATATTGTCAGACTGCTCTTCTGCTGCCATCTGTCGCAAGGCAACAGAATGTAATGGAATATTGGGTAGTTTGCCTCTATTGCCAACCACCAATGCCTCTGATGTTGTAGGCTAACATGATAAAATAGGAGGCATTACTTTCAGGGCAGCCCTCTTAGATTTAAGGACTGGAAGATAAATATCTGCTTTTGGGAGTAAACTGCCAGATGCTTTTAACACTTCAGATGATGATTCATGGCATGTTCCTGTGGAGGACTTCATGGGTATTCCTTGAAATCAAGCTTGTAACAGGGTGTTTTTCATATACCTACTCTAAGCCGGTATATATGTGGCTAGAAGAAATCTTTTAGTGCTATAGATACTACAGCTAGTTGCTTAAGTACCATCAAGTCCCAAATATAGGAATGAGCAGATAAAAAAAAAAAAAAAAAAGAAAAAAACAGGATCGGACTGCTGGGTGACACCAGGTATTGAGATGTTTTTCTTCAGCTCTGCTAGTTCAAAAAAATATAGTCTTAGGTGAAAATCATCATTCACTCCAGACTTTTTTTTTTTTTGTCTCTGAACTGTTTTCAGTTGATGAAAAGCTTTAAGTAATTATTTCTATTGTCAGACCAAAGAATGCATGGAACAGTTTAAACTGGAAGATCGGGTGCTCTGTTTACACAGCAGATGGCGGATCCTTTACGCAGGCCTTGCAAATGGCAGTGTGGTTACATTCAGCATAAAGGTTGGTTTGTTTGAATATTGGCACTTAAAAGCCCACTCCAATGCAGTTTCAACTTCATTTTTCTTTCAGTCCTTTCTCTTGAGTAATATGTGTATTTGTAACTTAGGTATTTTGATATAAATAGTCACTTTAGTCCTTCTTAATCTTTCTTACCTTTCTCCCCTATTCTCCAATTGCTTTTCTCTTAACTAGTCTGGTGTTTTGGTTTCATTAACAAGTTTTGAAAGCTGATACATGTACCTCTATGTGTTTTTTCTCAATGAATGCTTTTTGCTCTCCTTTCTCTAACTCTGAAGGGGGATTTACTGGGCTTTTCCTTATTACTTTTTTTGTTTTGCTTTAAAGCCCAGTTAAAGGAATTTCTTCCTTGATTTGGAAACTTAATTTCTATTTAGTCATAGCAAAGTTTTAGTTCTTAAATACCAATTTTTCCACTCCAACAGAACAACAAGAAAGTTGATACCTTTGAATGTCACAGCCCTAGAGCAGTGAGCTGCTTGGCCACAGCTCAGGAAGGAGCACGCAAGCTGTTGGTAGTGGGCTCCTATGACTGCACCATCAGTGTACGAGATGCGCGGAATGGGTTGCTTCTCAGAACTCTTGAAGGTCACAGCAAAACTATACTCTGCATGAAGGCAAGTGTTTCCTGAAAATGTTTTTTGACAAAGGATCCTTAGAACTGGGCAATGGAATTGCCAGATCACAGCCTGAACCAATGGTTGAGCACCAGGTGAGAAGGTGTGGCTAACTCAAGGTGCTCAGTTGCAAGCAACTTACCTGAGTGACCAGAAGGGGTGGAGTGTGGATCCACCCCTCCTCACCCTCATTTTTAAGGGTTAGCAGTCGAGGGAACAGCATCTCTGTGAATAGGGGTTTTGCTCCTCTTGAGCTATTACTGTCATCATAAGGGGTCAGCCAATTTTCCTTATTACCTGCTATTGCTCTGTGTTGCCTGTGTCCCATTTGAAGGCACTGTCATAGTTTTCTTTTGCTTTATACTGTCATCTTTTTCCTTCATCTAATAATTAGCAGATTGTGGTAGACAAGAGATACCTTCTCCGTTTCAAAAGATAACAATGGTTTGATAGGAAAACTGTCATCGTGCTGTAGAAGCTGATGTTTATGTTTGTAGGAAGCACATTTGTTTCTTATTATTAAACAATTTTAGGGAATCTTGAAGTGTGAGATCCCCAGAATGAAAGAATGGAGGAAAAGTTGGTAAAAAGGTGAAGCTAGTTTTCACATACCTTAATTGTAGAAACCTCTCAGGAAACTGGAAAAAAAAAAAAGTATCTAGAAAACTATCCTTCAGTAAAAGAATCACTATTTATTCTGAACTAAAATATGCTTTTTGCATAATTTTTTCCTTAAGTCTAGGCTTGAAATTTTTGAGCTGCTGAATGTGGACATAATTTCAGGATATTACTAAAAGGACTCTGTTACTGGTATAGCCAGAGCCAGCTTTCCTGTCAATGAACAGTCTTCAAGTGGCATATATTGCATTTCAGATTGAATGGCTCTATTCATGTTAAGAAGATTGTTTTAATTTTGTCATTATGAATGACATAAGCCTGCACATTTGATGGTTATGTTACATCAGGCCAAACAATAAAGTATTGTCTGAAGTCGGTGTATATGCTGGTCTGGCTGCTTTGCTCTAACCAGAGTCATCTATAAATAGGGGATGACTGTTCCATACGCAGTCCTTGTTGTCTTGGATATGGTTCACTGACATGATGTGTTTTTTCCTTGTGAACTCTCTGCCCTAGTCCAGCGTGCATGTCAGTGTATTGTGGCTCCTTCTTGATCCATGGTGGAACTGTTTAGCATCCTTTCTAGACTGATACTTGTTGGGAATGCTGTCTTCTATAACAAAAACACACAGCAGATTCAGCAGTAACAGGAAGCATTAGGTTTTATCGTGCATGTGGGAACAGCATTCTGTATTTGGTTCACTTGGTCCTGGATCTGGAGCTCAGTTAGCCCTCAGAGAGTAGCCTGCAGGATAAATTAGCCTGGTGGGCTTCTAATGTCAGTTGTGAAGTATCAAATTATCATTAGGATAGCTTAATATACTTCCTAGCTCTCGATTAACTTGGTGCGTGTGTTTTTTTGTACTCGATTGATTTTTCTTATCTGTCAGATACAGGAAATACTATTTTGCAACTTCAATCATGAATCAGAATGTTCTGAACTTCAATCAGAATGTTTCATTTGGCTAATTCCATGTTATTACATAGAAGTGAGTAGAAATAAAACTTTTTTTTTTTTTTTGAAGGTTGTGAATGATCTGGTGTTCAGTGGTTCCAGTGACCAGTCTGTCCACGCCCACAACATTCATGTAAGTCTTTCTCTATAAAGCTGGAATGACTTCTGTTAAGGCAGTGAAAACCTGTGCTACAATGTCAATATTGTAAATAATTATGACTGGTGGTAGGAAAAAATAACCTTCAGGAAAGAAAACCATATGTTTCTGTTCTTTATTTAATGTGACTATGCACTACCGTAAAGGGGGGATGCATGGGGTAAAATACTTTAGGAAACATCGTTAAATGTGTTGACTCACTCAATATGGTATATAACACCCTTTTATCAGGGGCTCTTGTTTTTGTGAATATTTCTACAAAGCTACTGATAATGTGGAAAGGGTTTCTGTAGCCATGCAATGAATGAGACTAAAACTTACCACATTTTCAGTTAATTGACAGGGAAAAAAGTTTCTGTGTATTTAGCTAAATTTGCTCAATGGTCCTTGTGGTTACATAAATACTACTGGTACTGATCAACATGGTACCAATTGCAGGGTAGATGGGAACATGTAGATAATAATGGAAAGAGGGGAAGTAGATTTCTCATAGTGATGTGCATTTCTATTGGACTGCAGTGGCTCCTTGTTAACTTAAGCAAAGAAAATATTCTTTATCATAATCTGTAAGTGCTTTTGTAAGAAATGGAAGTCTAATAAAGGATATATCTGTTCTGTGATTGGTGAGGGTTGAAGCTAGCAATTCAAATTCAGTGAAACTAAAACAGTTTTGTTTCACTAAAAATGATAAGCTGCTTGGCTCTCCTTGTTCTTGGCACAGACTGGAGAACTGGTACGGATCTATAAAGGTCATAACCACGCAGTAACGGTTGTGAACATTCTGGGGAAAGTGATGGTAACAGCGTGCCTCGATAAATTTGTTCGTGTTTATGAACTACAGGTAAGAGTATAGATGGTTATTAAAATCTACCTAATGTGTTAAATGATTTCAGGAAGTCATCTTTGTGCTTACTGGTCTCTGGCCCACTCAGAATTTGCGGCCAAAATGCGTGAGCTTTAAGAGAGCATAACCTCAACTATTATTATCCAATGATAATTTCAGCTCAAAGAAGTGGGAAAGTGACTTCATCTTCTTGAAAGATCAAACGTAACAGAAGGAATCACAGAAGTAATGGAAAGTAGAGAGCTTTCATTGTGCCTACAGAACTTGGAATATCCACTGGGTGGAGTGTTGATTACTAGCTAGGAAACTGCTTTTGGAAGCATTGTCACTTGCATGTCTGTGAAAAATAACTGTTAACTATTGTGCCAGTAAATGTCTGTTTCTCTTTCTTTCAAGTCACATGACCGCTTGCAAGTTTATGGAGGCCATTCAGATATGATCATGTGCATGACCATCCATAAGAGCATGGTAACTTCCCTCTTCTCACTGATCTCAAATAGGAAGTTGTATTTTCCGAAAGCATTTAGACAACTTTATTTTTTCCTCAGATAATGAAATGAATTTGTTCTTCAGCTAAGGCAGAGGTATTCACAAATGTCAGCCAAAAAATCAAGTTGTTACAGCAGCCTTGTTTGTGTAATATTGAATGGGTAACTTTCGAAAGAGCTTACACAAAGATATGCACTTGTGTTAAGTGCACAGACTTATTTCTTCAGGCAAGGTAGAGTTCAGAAACACTTCTGGATAAATATTTGCATTAAATAGTCAGTAAAAGTACTTATCTGCATGATGTGTAGGAATTTGTTTGCTAACTTTCAGCTTATTGGATATGTTAAAACGTCATGGTCGTAATCTGTAAAAACAGAATTGATCTATGTATTGGAATACCTATGGCCCAAGCTTCACTTCTCATATGAGAGAGATGGAGAGCTAAGTGCAGCCAAGCTTTGTCCTCTCAGTCTGAAATTTGAGTAGTCCTGCTGTAATAATCCATTCTGGGCATTCTGAAATCAAAGAAGCATCCGGATAAGTGCCTTTATTGAAGAGTGAAGGACAGTAATTTTCTGTGGTAGTCAAAAAAGGAAGTTGTAGTCTGTCACCCACAGCAAATTCGCTGTTATATCCTAGTGATGCATTTCCAGTAGGCAGAAGGACTTGAAATAAATAAAACTTCCAGCTTGTATGGTTCTCTGTATTATTTGTTTAAATGATGTATCACTACAAGAATCTTACATCTAATATATTCTACCCTGAAACCTTCTTCAAAACTTGATTTCATTTGTTCTATTCCCAGCTTTTTTCTTCATAAATACTTCTTTTACAGATCTACACTGGATGTTATGATGGCAGCGTCAGAGCTGTGAGGCTTAATCTGATGCAGAACTATCGTTGCTGGGTAATGAGCAAAACATCTTTGGCCTCTCTTTGGTATAGCTTTTATACTGATTTCTAGAGATGGTCACTATTCAACCTTGGGTAGCTTGACCTTTAATGTATTACAGTTCAATCTTTTAAATATCACTTTGAGTATATACTGTTAGTTGCATTTCTCATGCTTTGGGGGCAAGTCAATGGTAGCATCTTCGAACTATTTTTCTTTTGGATGATCTTTAGATAGTGTCATGAAAATAGTTAAAAGAGCAGGAAAAAAAACAAACCAACAAAACAATGGTTCTGTCTCTGGAAAGCTGAAGTTCTGTAAAGGCAAGGCCTTGTTTTCCTAAACTCATTCTTGCTGATGATCTTGAATGGTGACTAGAAGCAGGAAAAAATCTCAGACTTATAACTGAATGAAGAGAGTCCACTGAGAATGTATGGAATAAGAACATTAAGAAGTTAGAGGAGGCATGTGTGAGAACAATCCTTGTTGAATATTGTTGAGTTGCAAGAATAAAGGGATTAACTACTTTTTTTTCCCCTGGGTGATTTTTGGGTATGCTTTTTTTTTTTTTTTCTACCAGTGGCATGGATGTTCACTGATCTTTGGAGTTGTTGACCACCTGAAACAACACTTGCTAACTGACCACACCAACCCAAATTTTCAGACCTTAAAATGTCGTTGGAAGAACTGTGATGCTTTCTTTACTTCCAGGAAAGGTTCCAAGCAGGTATTTGATTCAAGTTTGTATTTGGTACTTTGGTACTATACTAGAAAGGTTTAAAAAGAAAAACAAACCTCAAACTCCCACACCTAAATATGAAGTACATGCTGTCAATACAATTATGGGACTTCTATTTCTCTTAAAGATTAATAAATTCTTCTGTTCTTAATAGCCTAACTGAATGTAGTTAAACCATACAAGGCTAACAGGGTTCAGCTTGTAACAGGTAAGGAGTGCACTGGTGTATAACTTGAGATATGGTAAACTTAAAATAGTTTGGTTTAAAAATCTTACATGGAAGTGGTAAAATTCTTGAAATGCCACAAGAAATTCTGGTAATTATACTTAAGATGTTAAGTTTTTGTGGTATAGTTTACTGTTTAAGATGAACAAATATCAGTTTGAAATATATTTATTTAACTTTTATCTGTACATGCAATTTCTGTGGATACTGTTGCTGTGTACTCTTTGCTGGAGACTGGTTTTGGTAACAGTCTGTGTAATTGTAACATTCTATGTTAATGCCAGCACAGATGTGAAAACTGAAGAAGGCTTGAGAGTTGGAGTCTAGCTTGATCAAGTCATGAGGAAAGAGGAGGAGTAGGAAGGTTGTGCCATTTATGTTGATATGTAAAATCCATGCTTTACTCTATGGCAATATACTGTGCCTCTCTGTTGACTGCTTTTGCTAATACACAATAGAAGAAAGTTTCTTTTAGAACTGAAAAACAGAAGTAGAGTACTTAATTTCAGTTTATGCACTTTCTTTAGATAGGATGCATTTACCTAGTAAGGCTTTCCTGTCAGAAAGGAAGCTCTTGTTCTGTTTTCTTTGAATCACGTGGTGCACAAGATTTTATGTAAATTATAATAGCTTGGTATTAATTCTTAAGAAGGCTTATGCCAAAAATTTATTTTATCCAGAGTGTCACCTTTACTGAGGCTTATAGAATCTTTTAGTTTTTGTCATTTTTTTTCACTGACTTCTTTGTTTCTTTTCTAGGATGCTGTGGGACACATTGAAAGACATGCTGAGGATGACAGCAGGGTTGACTCGTGAAACTTTTCACCTCCCACATTGGGAAGTAATTCATGTCAAGATTATTCCAAATAACATCAGTTTCTTACTCCAGTCTTTTCTCTTGCTTTTACTACTTGGAATGCAAAAAGGAAGTGGAGCTGAAAAGCCTTGCTACAGAGCTGCAGAGTATGTTACATGCTGTAGACATAAGGCTGGTCACTTAAGAAGTGGCCCAAATGTAAGATTCTGTCAAGTTTTCAATTTGTTGACAAATAAGACTATTTTCCCCCCTCATCTGCCTTCTTTTATGAGGTATGTTCTTGAGAATGCTTGGGAAGTGCAGAGGGGTGTTGAGAAGTTAGATGACGATGGGTGCTGGTATTTACACACTCAGCTTGAAACCTGTTAAGTGTCTAACTAAAACATGCCTGTTTTTATTATATCTATTTTTGCTGATTTTAATAAAAATCTGCAAACCAGAACATCAAAAAATCTGGCAGTGTATCCAGAATACATATTGGCTTTCTTCATAAAAAGAAATGGTATTTTATGGAGAACTGGAATGAGTTTTTTAATGTTAACTGTAATTTATATTTTAATCTTTGTCTAAAAAATTTCTATAATTGCCACAATATATATGGTGACAGGCTACCCTAAATATTACATCTCCTGAGGTGTTTTGGTGTTTTCTTTGGAGGAAAGCAGTCCTTTGACAGGTATGCGAGCAGCAGCAGAACAGCTCTGCTCTCATCCCTTTCAATCTTAGTCTCTCATAGGTCCTAATGTGCAGGAAGGGAGAAACCAGTATCAGCTTTTGTTTCTCAGTGTAACCACTATTATTTGATACATCACTAGAGTTGGATTCCTTATGTGATTCCTTTGGAATTCCATAATCCTGTATCTTTATTACAACGCAAACAAATAGAAGTTCAAAGTCACTATAAAGTAGAAGAATTTAGATCTAGTGTTATTTTGTTTCTGTTGTGAACTGGCTTAATTTGCTGTATTAAGTTCACAAAAAGTCAACAGGATTCTATGATTTTTAAGTCTAAAATTCTCAAGCAGAAGCTGGGGATACAAAATGCATGTTTAATAGAAAAAAAAATTCTTGTTTCCAGAAATGTACATAATGGACACAGGGAAGCCAGTGCAAAGTGGAAGAGTCTCTACTTGTGCAGGTGCCTCTGCTGCTGTCTCTTAGGGTTGCAGACTTGACCTCATTTTTCTATTGTGTTCAGTGAAATTGAACTTTTGCTTTCGTGATGCTTTTTAAAGCATCATGCATCACAGCAAGATGAATCTGGCGAAGAAGTCTCTTAAACAATGAAACTAATCTGCCAAAAACCTTTCTGTTGGTGTTTGACTAGCCTTCTGCTTAATTAAAAAAAAAAAGCAGCAGTCTCCTTAAAATGTAGCAGAAGATAAAGATATTCCAGTGTCAAAACTGAGTCACTTATAAGCATATCCAATGCTTTTCAAAGTGAATGTACTGCTTTCAGTGGACATCTCTTTAACCATCCGTTCTAGACTTCCTATGCTATCCATAGACCAAATGTATTTTATAGCTTCATTCTTTGACTGCAGCAAAATCTTTTTAGGCCAAGACTGACTGAAGGAGGCCCATTGATGTTCAGCTCTGCTATCAAATCAAGGGATTTCAGGGCCTTCTCTGAAGCGCACAGTGTTAATATTGTGTTATTACACAAGCATAATTCCTCTGTATTTGCTTGACATTGATGTTTGTTTTTTTCTTGAGAAAGACAGGAATAAAGTAGGAACAATATACAACAGAATCCTACTTCAGACATAGGAATTCTTGAGGTTCCAATGCATTTTGTAGTTCTTCAGGTGATTTTTTTTTTTTTTGGAGGTGTTTTTTTGTTGCTGTTATTTGTTTTTGTTTTTATTAAGATGTTTGTAGACAGGAGAAATAAAAGCAATATGTGACTTAGACTCAAGGCAGCTTTGAGAGTTTTATGTATTTTTTTGAGGGGGGGAATGCATTGTTTTCTGCTTTATTGCTCTGGAATCTCCAAGAGTGTTTGAGATATTTTTTTTTTTTTTTAATAAGTAGAGGGTTTCATATGACTTAAACTATTTCCACCATGACTGATATTAAAGAGGTTTTTTTGAACCCCAGTGAGGGAGATGTAGAAGTATCGAATATTGACTTTTTGAGCTATTCTTCATCAGTTGTGATTGAAGTGATGGTGTGGAGCTCTGTGGTCAAAGGACAAGCATGTGGAGTGGTTCTATCACTAAACATTGTGTGTGAAAGTAGATTTTGATACTTGGTGATTCTTATCCTCTCAGCTGATGCCTTTGTTTTCAGGAACATGCAGAGATCTTTCTCACTAAATGTTGCAACAAAGGCAGTTATTACACTTTATTTGCATTCCTGGTTAGTTATTGTGTTGATCTTTTTTAGGTGGTGACTAAAAGGAGACTTTTCTTGTAGTCAGTGATATTTCCTTCTTTGTTCTTAAAAACAGTCCGATCCAAAATTTTGGACTTCAGAAATCCAGCTTTAGCAGTGGCGTCTTTTGCTATTTCATAGGTGGTTACAGATCCATTTTCAGAATCTTTAAAATGGGTAAGAGACAGGAAAATAGCAGAGCTGCATGAGTGCTTATCAATTTTGCTTTGTATGTGTAAAAAGATATATGTATATTACTCAAGGGCTCAGAGGAAATATTGTGCTGCTTTGTCATGAGGTTATCTTAACAGGATTTGCTAGGAAGTTGTCATGCAGATATGAAATTCCACGTACTTCCTTGGACTTCTGTGGGGAATGCAGCTTCCATTAATGGCTGTTTGTTTCCTCCACATGTGGTTGCAGAAGAGCAATAGTAAATTGGTATGTTAGATCGGCAGCCGTTGATGAGATCCTCTCCAGGTTTGCAACTGGGGGTTCTGACCTATGATATACCTATGGTCAGAGAGTGGTCAGGAAGGGCCATTGTGAAACATGAGTGGGGCAACTTCCGTGTGAGAAGCAGCACTACACATCTGAAGCCAGTGTTCAGGACTGTTTTTGTTATGAGTTTGGTTTTTATGCAACTAAGGAGTTGTGGGTGTGGAAGAGTGAGTGAAGTGAAGGTTGATTTTTTTACGGTTAGCTGTTTTTATTTCATTAGTCAAATGATAGATATGAGCTCTGGACTTGCAGAATGCTGAGGGAACGTGAGTGGAAGTCACTGTTCTCTTCTTAGCAGTCCGATGCTGCTTGTTCAGCTGTGAGTCCTCAATGGGCATGAAGTGCTCAGAGCTACTGTATGTATCTTTTGTAATATGGAGATGGGAGAGGCTTTACTGAAACCAGTTAGATATCATTCTTTTCAAAAGTGGGGAAATGTGTTGTGGTGTGCTTATATTAAGCCCTACCCAAGCTCAAAAAGAAGAGTGCAAGTAGCATAAAATAATCACTTCAAAAGTTCAAATGTGCCACAAAGCTTTATCTGACATGCTCACATGTGTTGAATCAAAAAACAGTGCTTAGACTGGTATTATTTGTTCCATTTTCCTTCAAATCAAAGCAAAAATAATAGCTAACTGACAGTGCAGCACTGCATGGCCTAGTGCTGTTGCTTCCCTGTCTGGAAGGGGCCAGAGGCAAAACTTGCATCTGTTTGTATGAAGATGCATTACATACCCCAGCTTCTGCTTGCCTTGATTAAGGTGTGTGGTTGTGGACCTTCCAAACAGTTCAGCTCTGTGCTGCGCTGAAGTAGCGCAGGTCTTTTTGCACATTTGCAAACCATGTACTTGTGCTAAATCATGGTAAACAATGACTGAAAGCTCACAAACTGTAGGATCCCAGAAATAAAAGCATGGTGCTGGAAAGATTTTTTTCATTCTCTAAAATTAAAGTGTAGGTCTGGATAAATCTTGGTTTCCAGGCTTTTATGGTACTATAGTTCAAACATAGTCTTAAGTTGTCCAGAATCGCAGAATATATGAGGAAGGATAAGGAAGCAGTATCAGCTGCTAATTGTAAAATATTCAATGGTGAAAGTAAAGAGCAAACTGTGTAGGTATATATTCTGTCATATGCACCTGCCAGCTTCTCAAATTTCATTTGGCTGCAAATATTAATAAGTTTTTAAAGTGGAATAAAACAACATGGTTGAGTAATGACTTAAGCTATGTAGAACATTTGCACAGATTGACCTTGCTTTTCCTCTTTCATTTTGGTACGAAACTGTGAGTGTAATAATGAAACTTCACACAGCCAAAAAATGAAAAAGAAAATAAAAATAAAAGTTCTTTATATTGTTTATGGTTTGTCAGTCGTCTTTGTTTGGAATAGAAAGATTCTTTCACAGGGTTCAGTAAAGTACAACATGATGTTCCCTTTGTGGCTGGCTGAAGTCAGCCAGGCTGTTCTGGAGCTGTGTATTTTATGCTGCAGTGGCCAAGCTTCAGTGCTGACAGAGAGGGCTGATGCAGTTTTCTGCTTGCAGGGTGCAGGAATTGAAGATGTCATAGTTCAGCATGGAAGATGGAAACCATCTACCCAACAGAGGCCACAAGACAATGCACTGAGACAGTCTTGCTTCATGGCTTGTTGCAAAGGGAAGTTCTCTAGAACTGTTTTTCACACACTGGGAGGTTTAGAGCCAGTTTCAATTGCCAGTCAAAAAATCCAGATCTTTTGACTGGTAGACTTTGTTTTTCTGTGAAGACCCCAACCAAGAGCATCTGCCTTATTTTTGTATGGAAAATAACAGCGTAGTGGAGATAATGCGTGGCTGGAACCCGGGGCTCATAGTATTCCAGTCATCATGGAGGCTTAAGTTGGGTTAAAACAAAAGCTGAGCTTAAAGGTTAACTCATTACATAAACTATGACTTGCTTACTCTTTCAGAGGAAGTTACAGTACAAGACAATAATATTAAGAACTCTATAGTCAAAAGGTTTATGTGTTTCTTAGTGATCCCTCAGTTAAATGTACAAACTATCAGAATAATGTTGGGTAGATGCCAAGATTTGTTTTTGTAGTTTTGCTTTACTGTAGCAGATTGCTTTCTGCTGCTGCTTTTTAGCCCTGTCATCCTCTGTTGCCTTATGACCACGTGTATGAGAGTGGCTTTCCTCTCAGAAGAAGTTCTCCTGATAAAGTCTGGCCTTCGTGCTCTCTGTTGTTGCTGTTTTTCTATCCATTTTTGTGCTGATACCTGACCAGTTCTGAAAGCCCATCAAACTCACATTTTACAGTGCATCTGAAGTAAACCAGTAAGTGTCTGTGATAAAACCAGCTGCTCTAGCTCCAGAAGAATGATGGGACAGTGCTCAGTACTCTGCCTGTGTTGGGGTCTGGGCAGTTCTGAGATGAAAAGAGAACCCAGAAACTGTTAGTTAAGAAAAATAGGACTCTGAAGACAAGTGTGCATATGTAATTAATGTATACTTTATGTGTTTTTTTTCTTTCTTGATCTACTTCCTTGAAAGCAGAAAACCACTTTCTCAATGTTACAGAGAATGGGATACAATTAAAAAACAAAAAAAAAACAAAAACAAACAAAAAAAAACAACAAAAAACAAACAACCAAACAAACACCAAACAACCAACACTCTAAAACTACTGTATGTCCAAACATGGTAGCATGGAGATACTAAAAATGGGAGCAAGTAGCTTAGTTCTGCTGCTTCTACTGAGGCATCAGAGCAAGGCATACACAGACACTGCAGTCTGCTGTGCATGGTGCCCACTTTTCCAACACAACAGAGAATCAACCCACAAAGCTACAGCTGTAAAGACATATGTGATCATGACTCATTAATGTAATTAGCACAATCTCAGTGAAATAGTCAATGGTATGAAAAGGCTGAAATGGTAGTAGCAACATCAGAACAGAGTTAATGACCAGAGTTAATGACTAATTACAAGGTGGTAGGAGACACTTTCGACTTGCACAGTTCAGATCCATACCCAGTTTTACCTGATCTGTACTGACTATAGAGATGGTGCTTCCAACTGTCAATATAAACAGAGTTAAGGTGTATGCTCTGTGTCTGAACATGCAGGAAAACCTAAATATAGTCATCAATAAATTAATCCTCATTGTTGAATGTAAATGTCCAGGAGATACTACAGCAGTAGGTACAGGAAGTAAGCACTGCTTTGCTTGCTGCAGCGTGGCTGTCTCTTTGTTCTTTCACGCATGTTTTATCTTTGGTGAGCAAAGCAGGAATCTTGCAAAATGCTCATTTGTAATGGGGATGGATGGAGTTCATTACTTAAAACAGCAATCTGGAGCAGGTCCTTGATTAAGGCTCTCCTTGATGTTAGGCGTACATGGTGAGCTGCAGCCACTAAGGAAGAGAAGGAATTAAAGATCAGGTCAACTTGGATGTGTGAGACAGGAATGTGCGAGACAGTGCTGGGAATTAATAATGTAGTACTGGGGTGTCGTATTGGAAATAGCAACATATAGCAGTTTACCTCCAGGACGTTGAGTTTTATGATTCCATCTCCATCTTTATCAAAGGCATGGAATGCCCCTAAATCAATGACAGAAAAATACACAGGATCAATTATTGTTCAACCAAAGTGTAAGGATGATCCCATGTAGCAAACTAAATCATGTTCCCACTGTGTTATCCAAACTTGTGCATGTGTTTGCTTTTTTGGTCAGCAAGTATTTCTGCTTGGCTTTTTCCATAGCTAATACAAGGAGATACATAATGGCTTATTATTTTTTGTGTTTGTATGGGATGGCTGTCATAACCTAGCACACATCTTACATTATTAAAATTATACATAGGCAATAATGCTGTGTATAATAAACTCTCCTTTAAATATCAGAGTGTGTCTGGGGGCAGGGAAGAGGACAAGGCTGTAAAATGAAGGCAGCCACTCACTGAACATAGCATCCAGTCTCACAAAGCAGCAGATGAAGCTGTCAAAGTCGATGTTCATGTTCTTGTCAGCGTAGCGCATCGTGATGATGTCATAGAGCTGGTTGTTCAGCCGAAACCCTGCAGTGGGGCCAGAAATGGATTTGGTTGTTCCTTTTACAACAATAAAGAATCTACAGCTTAAATGAGAGCAAGTAGGTAATTTTGGTAGCTGACTGCATCATTGAAAGCTAACTTGCACACAGCTGGGCTCCCTGATGCACATCCCGTGTGCTCTTAGTAGAGTTGCACAGATGTTACACAAACTCTGCTCAAATTAAAAGGGTAGAACTAGGCAAGTGTGAGTGCTGACTTAGTACTTATTTGATTTTGATAATTTGTGAGACTGAGATATTTTTGAGAACTTCTGCTGGAGGAAAAAAAAAAAAAATTAAAAATTTCTCTAGGGCTCCTCCTTAAAAGGCTGGGCTGTATTCCTGACCTCACTGTAATACATCAACCAAAAGAAGGTTTATTTGGCTGCTGGGCATTGGACAAGGGGGGAATTACCTGCATCTTTGACTGCATTGCGCATCTCATAGCTGTTAATGGTTCCTGAATGGTCAGCATCGTAATGCTTGAAGATTTTCTGCAAAAAGGAAGTACACAGCAGAAATTAAAGCTTATACTTTTGTAGGACATGCCTGCTGATGTGAGTGCTACCCTGCAGCACCTGGAGGCTTTGCCTTATATCACCATGGCTGCTGTTCAGCAATCTGTGTTGTTCACACACAGCTCCCCTCACTCCTGACACCACGTGAGTTAGATCTGTGCTGTTAGAAGAAAAAACTTTTCCCCCCAGAGACCTTCCTCATTTGACTTGAGTTTATGCTGTTAATCCTCTCTCTTAATTGCCCTAATTAAGCTAATTGCAGTGCCTGGCTCTATTTCCCATCCTCCTCCTCCATCTTGCGTGCCTCCCCCTTTCTTAGGGGGGAATCTCCTCACATGAATGCTGTAGCTCTAGATGTTTGCTTAGGCTAAGAAAAGGCTGAAGGAAGACATTAGTCTTCATCTTAAAAACTAGTTTGCAATTCTGGGAGCTTTTTTGGTGTAGGGCACATAATGAGGTCTGGTTTCTCTACACAAGATTTTGCACTGTGGAGCTATGAAGAGCAGCACTACCTGCCAGCTTTTGATTTTGTCCCAGAGGTGTCGGAACTCATCAAAGTTGATCTTCCCTGAGCCATCTGTCTGCAATGCAAGCATTCAGGTAAAAAACCCCAATATTTTAAATGGAAAACTAATTATTTCTGTGGGTGAGAGGGGTGAGTGGGAAACCCAGCTCAGATTTCCTGAGCACTGAGAGAGGGCTGAATGGCACAGTAAAGTGTTGGGGAGCGCTTTGGTTATTGAGAGTGTTATTTTGTTTTGGGATTGTGAAGTGTTATTTCCCTGTGTAGTAATAAACCTCTATTACAGGCAGGAGAGATGCTCCTGGAGCTGTTGTAATGTACATAAAGCAGCGTGTTTTAGCTGCTTTTTCCAAGTGCCCCCACTGGTGAAGTTCCCCCAAAACTGCTTAAGACAAATGAGCTTTATCTTGGAGTGAAGCTTTTTCTGCCTTGCTGAAATGAATTGAAAATCAAGCAAAATGTTGACTAAAATAACTTACTGAACTGTGTTCAGCCTCCAACCATTATGGTTCTAGGCTGTAATTATAAGCTCAGTATGGTCTGGTTTGAATGTGCTTATGTTCCTTCAAAATCATATGTTATGGAAGCATATGGAAACGTATATGTTTTCCTCCTTAGGTAGTAAAACTGAGTGATGCTGCATTGGAGGTAATGCCATGTGACGTCTTGCAAAGTGTTTTATTGTACTTGCTCCGAGAGAGTTGCTACATGCTGAGTGCTAAGCACAAGGTAGAATGTGTGACATGTTGAAAATGTAAAGAGAAGAGAGTGAATTTGTTGGCAAGAACTGTAGTTCTGTTGAGATGACTTAAAGAAAGGGCATCGTACTTACTCCATAGTTCTGTGTTTTGCTGTTTTCATCTGCCAGCTATGCTAACATTGAGATGACTGCAGTTAATGTGTGCCACCCTGGAATGCTGGGTTATCTGACAACAGCCTGTAACACACTGGTCTGCTTTCCAGCTTACTAAAAACAATTTGTGTGTGTGTGGTCAGGGAGTAAAACTCAGGTGGAGCAGTGTGCTATCAGGCACTCCTCTTTCACTGGCAAAGGATACATCCATCAAAGCAATCATGCTGCGGCAAGATTCTAGTTCAAATCCTTCTGTCTTTAGGTCCTTATCTGAAATAAATGATACAAAAGACCATGTAAGTCAGCAATCGCTTCTTCCTCCTAGGTAGGACTCTGAGTACTCAAAGTATAAGCCAAACTGACTTAATTCATCCCACGAGGTATAAGTGAGAAAAAATATCTGTAAAGGCTCTGAGTAACAGTATTGCTTGTGTTTCATAGGTGAGTTGGGACCTGCTGTATACAACAAAAGCCTTTGGAAAATCTAAATCAATTTCCAGTTAACTAAGCGAGCCTAGGGTTTGTAGGCTAAAATAATTGCTAAATGGGAACAAAGTTCCTCCCCGCTATTAGGACTTGTTTAAAGGGACCTTGCAGTCTGCTAGAAATGTTTATTAACCCGTGTGGTGCTTCCAATGAATTTTTGCTCATTTCTGTATTATCCATATCTGATCACCCATAGAGACCATCACTATGTAAAGTTTTCTAGCTAAAGCCTGCAGAAGTGAAAGTAGAAAAGCTGTGAATTTGAAACCGTACATAATTTTGAGAATACTGCTCAAGGGTGGGGATGTATGTTATACCATAACTGTCTTTATCTGGGGTTACTGAAAAGCACATTCAAACTCACGTTTTTTAACAACGTTGTTGAGAACATTCCTGAGTTCTTCGGCATTGATCTCCATGTCCTGGTGGGAAACATGGGGACAGTATCATTAATTGCAACATTCCTCATTATGAAAATCATTATATGAATGGATATACTAGAAGTATGAAGTCTCTGGTCACTTTTCACCATGGCATGTTATCCAAAATAGAGAGCTTTCTATGTTTGTATAATTTTTCTTGAGGCCACAGCTACACCTTCAGTATGAAGCAAATCTAAAGTGATTGCACGGTATTTATTAGAAAAATGTTGGGAAAACAGGCAGTAATTCCAAGCCAAAGCATAAGCAAAATGTGAAAATCTCTGCAACCCTTCTGCAGCCTCTTGTTTTGTGCAGTTTTGATCTGTTCTAATTTCTTTAGTGCAGATACATACATGTATCTATGCATTACTTATACATACTACGCAATACTGATTAAGAAATCATTAATAGCTCCACACAGTAGTGATTGAAGTAAGAACACAAATTTAAAAATTTTTGTACGCAATGAAATTAAGTTGCATATGCATTTGGGCATCGCTGTGTGCTTAAGTGAATTTCATTTGATTTTGCTTAACTTCAGCTCCCAAAGAAAATTTGGTGAAGGAAGATTTAAGTTTTCCATGTTTTGAATCTGTGAAGAAGCTGGATTAGGTGCTGCTGTGGCTTAGCTGTTCTGCAGAGGTAGGGATTGATCGTGTACTCACATCCCCTGCAATCTGTCGGAAAATATTCCTGAACTGTGTTTCCTCTTCACTCTTCTCACGAGCTTTCGCTGAAGACCGCTGGAAAGATACAAGCAAAGAACACGTGCAATCTTAGCTTTGCAGGAAAAGGAAGGGATCTGAGTGGTTCACCCCCTTCACACAAATAAGCCTCTTAGCGATAGTGGCACTCTTCAGAGGAGCAAGTTATCCGCACGGACTTCCACCCTTTCTTTCATTAAATGCCCTCCTTAGTGAACCTGCTGCATCATTACCATCCCCTCGTTGTTCCCGTAAGTCTTGACACAAATCTAAATGATTTCTTTTACCAATGGATCTTTACATTCTGGTTGTGTGTTTTCAAAGGAGAAATTTGGAGCAGAAGAGGAAAACATACTCCATAGCTACCCTCTAGCCTAAGAATTGTTCGAATGGGCTCAGTGGCTTTAGAGCATTTTGCAGTGTGGGAGGCCCTGTTCTGGAGGCTGTAATACTGCATTAGATAGCATCACTGTTATCATTTCCACTTTTCTCAGACACATGTAGAGAACAGCCTCAACTCTGAAGCTGGTAAGTATCATAAGGACAGTCATTTGTCCCGTTCCTGTGTTCTCTCCAGATGCCCTTTTAATTCTGGCCAGACCAAACTCTATTCCCCGCCTTGAAAGTTGCTGCAGAACCTTTTTCTCATCTACGTGGGTTTTTTCACCATCTTTGCCAGCATCTTCGTCTGTTGTCAGCTCCTTATTGCTGTTTGCTCTGTCAGAAACAAAGATGATAGGCTAGAAAAAGAAGGAAGAGAGCAGAGGAGAAATAGAAATTACACAAGAAATAGTGTGAGGGAAAGTATTTGAGGCCATCCATTCTGTGGCAAAGCACATGCAGCCAGATGTGGGAATGCAAAATAAAAGAGGAATTTCTCAGGTTACTACTATCCTCATGCTAAAAAAGAAATCTGCAGAGCTTGTGTAGGAGCTTGTTAGTTACATGAGGCATGTGTTAATTTTTTATTAATTGCTGAGGCATTCAACCATAAGGAGATGCATGCAGTTGTTCTGTTTTAGTATATTTAAAGCAAGGAAAACTGGTATCAGATGTGAATGTGTTATCCTGCAGAAATAACTGCAATTGACCAGTCTTAACATTAAAGTGTTACATTTTCAAAGTCCTTGTAAGAAACAGCAATCACTCTTCTATGTGGTGCTCTGATTTATGGAGTTTCGTGGACTACTTTGGTATATATGAAAGAGGAATGCAAATTAGAGTCAACACTCTACTCTTCAAAATCTCTCCCTTGTGGGTCTTTTTGTACCCTTCTTCTAGCCAATAATTTTCCTTGTAACTTCATAGTATGTTTCTTTTGTTTGCTAAATGTATTGTGTGGACTCAAAAGGGTGATCCTGGACTCTGGTGAGCAGAAGCTGCAGGAAGGAGGAGTAGCTGCATTGGGCAGTGGAGGGCATGTGTCTGGAGGAGGGGAGATTCTCACTGGGAAAGGTTCAGGATGCCTGTGGAGGGTCAGGTAGGCAGGATACTTAAAGGATCAAGCTCATAAAACTGAAAGGTTTATGCTTTCGCCACCCTCTTAAGAAAGAGAAATATCTGATGCTATAGCTGTACTTCATTGGATTTTTGTATAGGAGGACAAAATCTTTGCTGCCTGAAAATGGTCTCTTGTTTCCAGTGTTCTTTATTAACTAGATCAGCTTCAGAAGCACAGCAACTCCTGCTGCATTCACTGCACATGCATCTTGCCTTTTGGCACTCAGCATGTTGCACAGGTACCCACCTTGCCTTTTTTCTTCTTCTATATAAACAGAAACAAAATAAGAATGAAGTGTTTAAAAAGAATTATGGATTCTACCAGATCACATTGTTAAATAGCAGTGTTTCATTTTTTTTCTTTCACTTTCCCACGTTTCTTTTTCCCATTCCTGTAGTCATATATTTTTCTTCAATTTTATACATTCATACAGATTTCAAATCTCAAAAAAAAAAAAAAAAAATTGGAAGGGGGAGAGAAAGGAAGGGGGAATGCAGCCATGAAGAAACAGTATGTTAAAATTGCAGAAGCAATATCAAATTGCAATCCACCTAATCTGGGGCTTTGTCTGCTTGAATAAAATCTGTTATCCCTAACTACTTTTATTTTCCCCAACTAATCACTGCAGTGTAGATTGGACTTCTGTGCCCACATATCCATGCTTTTTGATGTGGCAATTAAATTCCATCAGATCTGGGCAGAAATTTTGGTATCACGATAACAAATGGAAGGGGAAGGATTCTGAAGGTTTGGTGGAACTCAGTTCTGTGCAAGAGCATTCTGTTTTTTTAAAGACTGAGTGTATTCTATGTTCCAATTTATTCCCACACAGATGTGTAAAACCCCAGGCTAAAGAGTTAGTTTGTCATGGATGCTAATTTGAGTCACAATAATATTAGAATCCTTTTTCAGAAAGTTCATAGTTCAAAATAAGGCACTTTTTTTCTTAATTAGATGAGCTGCCAGGCTCTCGAACAAAAAACACTCCGAAGGATGGAGCTAGACTCCACCAGAGCATGAATACTCTCAACTGATGGAGGCAAAGGCAATGCTTGGCATGGGGCTTCTTTATGCGAAGAACAAGTTTCAAACCTGACAAAAGATTCTGGTCTCTCCAAATCAGAAAGTAGCATATATAAATTCAAGTGTTAATAGGAATATCTTGATGAGAAAATGTGGGAATCTGTTGAAGGAGCTGTTGTGTGGCTGCAAATGGTTTCCTGCTATGGGTTTCCCTAAATGTGACACTCCTCCCCTCTGTTCCGACACAAAAGAGGACAGTATGGTACTCACTGATGGGCGATCTGCCTCAATCATGTTTTCAACCTCCCTAGAAGAAAGCAGAAAGTAAATAAATCAGGAAGGAGTCTGCTTCCAACACTGTTTATTTCTATATGTGGTTAGTAAGCAGGTGGTGGTGTGGGCTGGCTTCCAGGCATTACAGCTCAGACTCTGGATGTAGTTTTTCTGAGTTTGAGCTGAGCATCCCGAGTATTGCTTCCAAGAAAACTGCTGCTGGTTTTCTTCTTCTTATACACTTGGCATCACTAAATCTTGACGGGGGAGCAAAAAAGAAGTTTTTTGGCCTTAGCAAAGAGGTACTAGCTGCAGTTTGAGCTTTGGGAAGCTGCTTAAAGAGCAGGACGGGAAAGAAATAATGCCTATTTCTGGATTTTGTTCATGACCAAAATTAGGTCTGTCTCAGTGGTCTATCTGGCAAAAAACTTCCATATGGGATGTAGCAGTGACATATAGCATTAAATAACAAACTTGTTGGTTTTCATTATAAAAACAGCAGAAATTGTGTTCACAAAGGATATCCTGCCAGTAGTCTCCGGTGTCTCCAATGGAAATTCAAAACAGGTTTTTGTTAAACTACAAGATAATATTGGGGATATGAGTTTGCATCTTGGAGTTCATAACAGGATTAAGAAAAATTAAGAGTAGAGCATTGCAAGCAGGGAACACAGCTATAACAGAGTAGGGAGCTCAATTCCCCCTTTAGAGCCAGATGAAATATCTGTAACTTACTCTGAAAGACTTCTTTTCTCTGAGAAAACCCTCAGGATGAATTCTCCCTCCTGGTGGGGTTCGTATGTGGATGGGATGATAACGTACTCGCTGGGAGGCAGCCGGAAGCGCTCAGAGATTTCTCGCATGTTTATATAGGTCTTACTTCTAGCTTTGGAAGCATTGTAGAGGAAAAAATCCTTTTGCAAGTGGTGCTTAGTACCGTGCATCTGCAGAACAATGGAGTCAATTGATCTTCAAAGAAGTCTTACCTGTTCCCCAGGTGGCTTGTCATGCAGTGGGACAGAAAACACAAATGAAGCAGTGGCAGCTTAGCAAGCAGGGATTTGATGGGGGCTGCTAGCTTGTTACCAGTTACGGAGTCTGTCATCTTTATAAGCTGCTGCTAGCTGGGTTTAGTTGACTTCTGAGAGCTGCCCAACATCCCACATGGAGACTGCTGGCTGGCTGTTCTGCTGCATCCATGATTTTATCTGTATTGTTGGATGCTAATGGCATGTAACCAAAGTTCAGTTACTTTCTTTGAAGGTGGCATGCCAAGGAATGGTATATGCAGGCTCCTATGTACTGCATGGTAAAGTGAAGGTGTTTTCAGAGGTAACTTACCTGGAGAAATATGAATTCTGTATCTACCAAAGAGACACTGCATTCATTTAAATATGAAAAATAAGTCAGTGACTGTGGGCTAAGAACAAGTGCTTGCGGTTGCTTTCTACAGAAATAACTGTCTGTAAAACACAACAATCCAGATGGTCATCTTTGTATTCTCCAGTGAGTGCTTTTATGTGAACTCACTTTCAAAGTTGTGGTACCAGTGATTCTGGTATTGTCAGGCTCAGAAATATTCAGTCTGTGCACTTCTAATATATTTTCTTCAATGGCTGAAAATAGCATTTGTTAACAAACAAACAAAGAAGTCTGATGCTGTAGAGCAAACTCTAGGACTGCACGATATAAATTGCTGGCATTTTTTGCAGGAGGAAACAGAAGTGCTTTAGGGGTCTTCTTTGTGGGGTGTGGTGTCTTAAGTGCTACTTCTTCCTCTAGTCCAGGTTCACTATGGGATAGTGAAAGCAGTGGCCAGCTCACATATAGAACAGAAAAGGACTGAATGCAGGTAAAAACAGTACAAGTAAGAAAGAATTTAAAATGACTCAGAAAATGTTATTAAACACTCAAAGCATAATGGTTAGCAGTTTCACTTCTGTAACATCCCTGAAAACAAACTCGAGTGGACAGTTTCCCACTGACTTACAGACAGGAGCAACAGTGACACTAGCTGTGAGCATACACCAAGTTGTCAGTCTGTCCCCATTCAGCTCATACCTCTTTGGGTACCTTAGGGAGTAAATAACAAAGAGAAAAAACAGAAGTTCTAGGTGAGTCTACTTGCTTATAAATCTAACAGAAGGGATTTTTGGTGTTGCAGCTAGTCATTAAATTACCTCAACTGATAAAAGTTTTCTAAGAAAACTCCCCCTTCCTTTCCAGATTTCTTGTGACCCACACAAGATTCATTGAGATTTGAACCAAATATTTTTGTGCAAAGGACTGAGTCAATTGACTTCTACCTGAGGTCACTAGAAGGACAGACGTTGATCACTACTTTTTGTCTCAGCTGTTTCCCTTTTACGTGGTTCTGCCAATTAGATGTTTAGTTTCAGCATGGATTAAGGCAGTGTGGAGACTGAAGTAGATATGGGGAAAAATATGCTAAAATCTGACACAGAATCACCACAAAAACCTATTAAGTGCATTACTTAGAGGTATAAACTCTGAGGTTAGTATGGGCTAAATGATACTAAAGCTTTGATATTTTTTTTTCCTCTCTTCCACATTTCCTTACAAAGGAGAAACTGCAATTATGTAGTCAGGATGAACAGTTCAATGACTCCCTTGGTAAACATGTACTGTAAAAGCTGGGAACCTGGCACTAAGAACTAGGTCTAGAACTGGTACCTCATAGATGGCAAAGCCAATGGTGTAGAGGTTGGCTCCCAGCTTGCGTTCTTTCCTCCTGTTTTTCTGCATCAGCGCTACCAGGAAGCTGCAGATAACCTCTTCATCTTCAGGATCATCATCTTCCTCTAGGAGCTTCAAGCGATACTGGGGATTGGTCCAAAATGTATCTGTGAAATGTCACCCAAAGCAAACATACAAATCTTCAGTTTTCTAACAATACTTTTGACCAAAGAGAACTTTTGCTATTCCCTGTCTGTAGTTCCTGAGGGAAAGGATAAAACTGGGCTTTTATTTTTATACATACAATGTGTATATTTTAATGTGTTTGGGGGGGGGGTTATATAGTTCTAACAACTGTGCAGCAAAGGATTTAAAGTGCAGAACTAGCATTGATTAAACTTTCAGGGAACCTAAACGTGGCAGAACTTATCAGAGAATTTCCAAAGTTAAATCTAACTGATAGAGTGAAATTGATCTCTCTTACCTGCAATGCAAAGTATTCGAACAAGAATTTATCTTTGCCAGGTTTGCCTTTTCGGCTTATGAAGCACTGTCACAAACATAGTGACAGGAGATAGCTGGATAGAAAATCATGTGACTCATCATGAAAGCTTTCCTGTGGCTGAGCATTGATCAGCCTGTAGTGTGACTTAGCTTAGCCCCCGTTAGAGAGGTGGCAGCTCTTAAGATTCATTGGTCACCTGGATAATTGCGGCACCCTCCAGCTGAGCAGCCTCTCACCCAGCGTCCTTCGTTGACTGACACAGTCCAGGTCTGAAGCTTATCAGCTTCCAAAGTATCAGGTGTGAGGTTACAGATCTCAAGTTTTGTGAAATGCCTCATGAAATCTTCAAATGATATCCTGGAAGAATTGAAGGGAAGCTGAATTTGCGTGGTATGTAGTTGTCTAAAAGATATACTGTTACTAAAGTAATTGTATTGAAGAGTGACCCATATTACTGCTTCTACTAGTATAAGTTTGCAGTGGAAGCTCCAATTTCCTAATGTGTTTGGCCTATTGGTCGATTAACACAGGTCCAGCTCCAAACTAGGGAACAGTGGAGTGAGGGGACAGATCATAGGAAAGGGGATGGAGAGCTTGTGAAGTATGGGATGATTAGATGGGCTGTGGGACTCAATATACCCTGGTGGGAGAGTGAAGGGATTGTATAGCAAGGTTTGTTGGGGAAGGAATTAATGCCAGTTTTAGCATGTTTAAGTCATGCAGCGTGACCCATAGTTGCATATCTCCTATAGAAGCACTATTTTTTTGACAGATAATTCACCAGAATTCCCCATCTTCCACAATCTTGTGTTGCAGGCGAATTTTCTCTTCTTCTTTAATGAAGTTCCACTCTTCTGATCTGCAAAAGTGTAAACAAACTACATTATGTTTTGCAATACCCAATTTTTATTTGTATTCCTGTTCTTTACTGTAAGCCTCATAGTGAGAAAAGTGAAGCACTGTCATTCTGCACTCACAAAATATGTTCCCTTGTCATTTCCACAACTATTTGTTCTCAATGTTTCCATCTCCATACATTCAAATGGAGAAGCAACTGCCCTGCTTCACTCTTCCTTCCCTTCAGACTTCCTATTAGAAACTCTCAGAAATAAAAAAATGAATGTGTTTATTTTGTTTAGCTTAAAGACAGAAATGCTTGCAAAGTTATTGATGGAGTACCTAGTGAACTATCTCTTAGCAAAACCTGATAACTCATTGTTAAATGCAAGGCTGCAAAAGGAAATAAAGCTGCAATTTATATTTTTTCCAAATCAAATGAAGCTCCTAGACACTTTGTACTCACTTATCGCTCCAAGGTCCATTCCACTCCACCTGTCCCCATGGGTTTCTCAGCCTTATCAGACGTATCTTTTCCCCTTTAAATGTTGTCTAATTGAAAGAGAAGGCAAGGAGAATCAGCTGAATTATTTTGTAAGAAATAGGCTTAGAAAGGAAGCCTATTCTGTCAGTCACATCACTGATACCATCTCCCCAAGTGACAGTGCTCTCCAGGGCCATCACTCAGCTTGACGTGCCCTGAATGAGCGTGGGAAGGCTGTAAGACTAAGAAGCGGCCAGCTGTGGCCACCTTTGCCCATATAGATCATGGAGGAACATCCATTCACATAGAAAGACAAAGCTGAGACTGATTGGTTTCTCTATGAAGCTGTACTTTATTTGAAAACAAAATTTCTTTCCTTTATTTCATAATTTGTATCTTTCCCTCCTCTTTTGTCCCGCTGTATACAGCTCTGCTGCCATGCATCATGCTGAGCCAGTCTAGACTAAAAGACCCCACAGCAGTAGGCAAAAGACTTTGCTTACCTCTTCCACAGCTGTGACTGAATATGCGTGACCTTTGACCAGCCCACAAGACATCCGAGTTTCATACTGCATTGGCATTATAGTCTGTTAGACACAGGATAAAAATACAGAAAAGGCACGTGAAGGTCAACCAGCAGCTCTGAGGCAGAAGGGAGGATGACACTGTTTGGGAGACCTTTTTTTTTTTTTTTTTAAATCTTGTTTTCATTTTCTATCAAGAAGACCCAACTTAGTATCCAGAGAATATCACTGATTTGGAAGGAGCGAAGAATTAATTAAAGGAGCAAAATATTAATAATATTCATTGTGAAGGACATTTTGTGATATACTCTTTCCCTTTCTGTAGTTCGCTGCTGTTTGCATTCAGAACATGCTAGTGTATAGCAAGCTTAACCAAAACAATTAATTTTTCCATGAATAGAGCTTTCAGCCATTTCTAGGATAGTATACTATTGTGTGGCTCAGTAAGATTTTGTGGATAAAATTGGAAACACAAGAGCAGCTCAACATCTATTAGAACACTTTCTTTATGCTCTGCTGCAATCTCCTTGTGACCCAATTTCATATGCTGTTCCTACTAACATTATTATTAAAATGTATTTCCTGTAGATATGAAGACTTTATTTCATAATCCCTGAGATGATAATGTTTTTCACCTGACACACAGGAAATACATTGCTTTCTCCAGCAGGTACAATATGCTTGCTATCCTGATAATCAGCTGCTACTATGCTCTTCTATTTATCTGGAAGTTGAAAAACTGAGAGTAAGAAGTCAGGTTTATACAGCCTGCTATGCTTGTAGGGAAAATCTTGGAGAATGGTGGGAAAGGAGGACTATGCAAAATGGAGGTGGATCATGTGTGAAACTTCTTCCCTTGTTATGTTTGTCACTGAGAAAAGACTGCAGGGCTCTGTTGGTAACTCTTCCATCTGTTTTTGATAAATCTGAGGACGTGAGAAAGTCAGTGCTGGAAATGGAGAATTAATAAGGTCACACAGCTACATTCTCAGCTTGCACAGGGAGGAATCTCATCCAAGTATTTCCTGGCTGTCACAATTATTTTCCATGATTTCCCTTCTGCTCTTGTTTCTTTTATCTTATTCCAGTTTCCATATTTTTTTCTGCCTATTGCCTCATATCTATTTTCTTTTTTTTTCTTATTCTCTCCTCACATTAGCATTATTATTTAGCAGAACTTCTTTCTCTCTTTTCTACTTAAGAGTATTATCATATGCTGCGAGTGCCCTGGCCTGCTTCTCTGGAGTGCTTCTGTGGCCTGCACTGTGGTCTGCTTCTTTCCATTGAGAGTCACAAATTTTTCTGGTGATGGCTCGGAAGTGTAACAACCAGCAGTAAAAAAAGCAGCAACTATAGAAAGAGTTCTGTAATGTTCTATTAGTTATTCATCTGTAATGTCTGCAAATGAGGGAAGTTCCCCCTGAAAACACGGGTGATTTGGAAAGTCATGCTTGCAAAAGGCAGCCATATTGGGCTTTCCCAAAGAATTACACCATGTCAGTCATTCAGGAAGACTAAATAGGGATGTCTGAAGAGGAAAAATTGACTGCTTCTCCTGCAGGAGAGAGTTTGCACAATGAAATGTTTTAGGTGCTATAGTATGTTTTTTCAGTGGTGGGTTGGCATTTTATTTTGTTTTTTTCTCCTCTATAAAGAGAGAGAATTAGTTTCTTCCACTGAAACACAGGTCCCTAAAAAGTAAGGTATGACAACTGCCTTACCAGTAAGAAAAGGACAGCAATGTGTCCATATACAGATTTGGAAGATTTAAGTTTGGAAGTTTTATGGCTTTTTGTGTGTTTCAAAGAACTGAAGTCCTTTAATGTGAACATCAAATAGCATTCAGAAGAACAGATCTTTAGTGTTGGGATAATTAAGTGAAGAAAAAGAAGAATTTAAAAACATAGGTGATGTGTTCTGGCTGTAAATAAAAGTGCTGTGAAATTGCTTCTGTTGATGTACAAACCCAGGCTGGCCTTTCATCTGTCCCCTGGTGGTCCACAGTGGAGTGAGTCATCTGTGCATTTTCCAGATTCTTCACCATTCGAGCAATCATTTCTCTAATGTCACTTCGAGGAGCTGCTCCATAGGAAAAGCCTAGGTTATCCTGGTAGAGAATGGAAGAAAAATTGAAATAGGAGATGGAGAGAGAAAAGAAACTATACAAAAAAAGATATATGGTGAAAAATGGCCTAGATAACTTCTTTACTTCCTCAGTACTTGCTAGATTGTCCACAGTTATCTATGGTGATTAATATGACCAGTTGTTTTTGTGCCTTTACTGCAACTTCACAACTATTGAAACTAGTGTTTTCTTACTGTCACTTTTAAATTATCCACAGTAAATTAAGATAATCTAAGGATATGCTGGGAATCAAATGGGTTTATTTCCTGGATATTTGCATACTGTTAGCATCTTCACCACAGAGGATTTGTATCTTAACAGAATTGTTGCACCTCACCGAGAGAAGGGTGCTGGTTTTACTGATCCAGATCCCTTCCTTTCTTTCTCCTGCCTCCCTATTCTGCTTCTGTCCATCTCCCTTTTGGTGCTTGCTGTTCTCTAATAGAAAGTGTCTAGAGGAGAGTACCCTACCATCTGCAAATGAACGTTTGTTTATGTGGACTCAACTAAGTTATTGCAAAAGTTGATACGTGATTATAGGTGGAGATTTCTGCCGTTTCTTATGACTCATCTACAAAGTTCATATAGACTCACATCAATGGAGCTGGCCATGAGGGATCCTCTGGCAATGGCATGTTTCATGATTTTATAGATATCTTTAGGAGCATCCTTTATCTCATAGAACTCTGTCACCCCTCCAGTGAAATCCTCCATCGCCTCCGTGGTGTTGCCTCCTTTCAAAGCTTCATAGGATCCATGGAGTCTTAGAAAGAGGAAAAAAAAAAAAAACTTCTGAATGAGTAACAAAAAAAAAAAAAAAAAAAAACACCATCAAAACAAAAAAAAGCAAGTGAAAATATGCTTTACATCATACTCAATTAGAATCTGTGGAAAAAGGTACTGAGATGTGCAGAGCTAATGTATACATATGGCAAGTTCAGTACAATGCATGAACCCTGCAGCCCAAGAGAGTGTGGCACAATGCAGCAGGCTGTGACTTACTTTGCATAGGCCTTTTCCAGGAGAGCACTCCAGAACTCATTGCGCTGGGAGGATTTGGTGAAGACCAGCTGGTTGTTGTATGTGGGTAGGCAGTCATCAATGATGACATCCACCCAGTCTCCATAGCGCCAAAACTGAATGAAGGCAAACAGAAAAACATCTGCGTGATGTTGCGTGCAGGGAAGGGGAGGTCTGGCTGGAGAGCTGAGCTGAGGAAGGAGAAACACTTAACTGTTCTACAACTATTAAAACTTAACCCTTTTCTGTTTTGTGACTTCAGAGCTGACCCATGGCAACCAGACTTTGCTGGCAGAAACTGCAGGTCCTGGTTTGGTATGGTTAGATGGTTTTGAGGTCTAACACTCCCAGGAGTCATTCCTGGGAGATTTTGAACAAGTTGACTCTTTGCATATGACTGTTCCACCAGTTCTATTCCTTCCTCTCTTTTCTTAATTTCAGGCATTTCCAGCAAATCCTTCAGAGCTAGATTACAGTTGAAGTTGTAAATAACAATTCCTGCACAAAGTGTGAGATTGGTGGGATGGGATGGACACACAAATGCAGCTGTGCAAGAAGCCATGCTCTGGCTTAAATTGTGATCAGAAGCAGAGAATCTGTATTCCTTCAAATTTACCTGGTGTTCCTCCAGCCACCTGAATTTTGGACACCTACTGGTAGTGGGCTGTGTCCTGCTTTATAACGTGCCAAAAAGCGATGTCGTGGGAAGGGAGGCAGCCATGCTGAATTTACCTTGGCAATTGATCCATCTTAAAAGAGGCGTTTTTAGAGAACCATGGGGAAGATGGACAGCAATCAATCTCTTCTGAAAAATCAGTTCTTCACTGACTTATTTTTGACAGAGGCCAGCTGCTTGCAGCCCTAAAAATAGATGCTCTTACCACTAGTATCTCTGTGCTAGCTGTAATACTGCAGCTGAGCAGGAAGGCAAGACCAAGCACCTGTTGCTATCTGTCACACATAGGCCATGCATCTGCAAATGCTTCATGAGTGGATTAATGTTCCCTAATTACCTTCCATGACTGCCTTGCTGGAAGAGTTTGGGGTGAAGGAATTCAATCCTTCTTCCTTTCCTGCTGTTGCTCATGCTTTCACAGGGTGGAGGAAGGAAAGGGAGCAATGTGCCAAGTGGTGAGCTTGCTGTTGGGTGAATATAATTACATCTCCTTAATGCTAAATGAGGGGACTCACCTGGAAGTGAAAGATGCCAGCATAGTTGTGTATGAAGGACTGGTCATGAGGTATGACTCTGCAGAGCAGTTTTTTATTCAGTGTCAGGCAAGCAATGGCAGCCAGGAACCAGCAATCGCCTGTAAGCAAGCAGAAGCAGCAGGCAAAATGAGGGGAGAGAGCAGCTAGAATCAAAGGGGAAAGTTAAGGTACTGGCAGGTACACTGATTTTCAATAGAGTGTGCCACGACCTTTCAGTAAAGAGCTCTTCTCACTGTGTTCTGCGGCGCTTCAGCACTTCTTACTTATTGATGCTGTGGAAATGCTCACTGGCACCACTGTCTAGGCACACACCTGTCACAGGAGAAGCAGTAAAACTGTGGAAGGCATGGAAAAGCTGAGTGGGAAATGTCTTCACAAAGCAGTGCAGGTGAGTGCCATGTGGCTGACAGCCGCCGAGTTGTCACTTACACCTACGTAGCAGCTTTATATATCAAAGCAGTTTGAGCATCTGAGCTTAAGTTCTTCAATGTAGAGGTTATCCTTCAGTACAAGGCACACTTGGCTCCAGAAGTTTTAAAATAACAAGAGTAAATATCTGAAAAAATACAACAGTATTTGGAGAAGGACCAGGTCTTGCCAAATGGTGCTTTGCAACACTCGTGACATTAGTTCATGAAAAGCAAAGTGTTGTTTGCTCAAAGCTTCTCCCTAGATTGGTAGCAGGCAGATGTCATCCATTTGCTATAGGGAAGGAATCAGTAGATGTGTAGTGGTATTCTGAGAGAATCCCTGCTAGGCAGGGGGGTTGGAACTACATGATCCTTGAGGTCCCTTCCAACCCGGGTGATTCTGTGATTCTGTGATTCTGTAATTAAAACATCTCCTTGGAAGCAAATGAAAATTGAGATTGAACTATGATGAGTTAAAAAAAAGTTCAAAATGTGTAGGGTGAATGTGACAATTTCATACCTAATTCTCCTTGGCAGATATCTGTTCTGTTGGCTCCACCAATAATAAATCGTGGATTCTCACAAATTTCCTGGAAATGAAAACAGATAGATGAGCATGAGAACATACACTGGGATGCCTGACTTTCACAGAAATTAAAGCTGTTTAAAGACAATGTAGTTTTGGTTGTTGTTGTTGTTTTTAAGTTTTTTTAGTTTTAATTTAACGTGAGACAGTTTGTGGATATCAAAACCTGTTGCTTAGTTTTTAGCTGCAAATCTCTGCTGACAACGTTAGTGGATATCGCACGCTTTGGGCAGTTGCAGGAGTAGCAGGAGGGAAACTATTCCTGTACTGACTGGCAGATGTTAAAATGAGGAAAATAGGGGAAAATATTTTTCCATACAATGAAAAAATTTTATTGGAGGAGAGCAAACAGATGGAAAGAGTGTTTGAGAACTAGATTCAATTTTTTAATACTGACTTCAGGTTACAGGAATCCAACTTGCAAAAACTAGAATGCTGATGTATATATAAATAGAGCTGAAGACTGCATTTAAGCAGGAATGATCTCCAGTAATACTCTCTGAAACCTGTCCAGAGTCGGATATTTGATTCTCAGGAATAATCAAATATTGAGTGATTTTATTCTTCATGTTGCAGTATTTAACTGCCAATGCTGAACTGAGGAACGTAATATAGATATCATCTGTTTCTGAGGACAGGAATCTCTTTTGTCCTGCACTTGGGACAATATATTAGGTTTATCAGTAAGGACAGAATGGACATGAGATGCTGTATGGGCATAAATTAAGGTATTGCTGTAGGGAGTGAAAGACTATGTAGGAAGTACTGGTAAAAGGAGACAGGACTATTACAATGTTTGCCTTTTTCACTTTCATTACATCTTTGTTTCCCAAATGGGACAAAGGGTATATATATTTCCTATACTAGAGGGTATAGGAAAGCCAAAGGAAAAATTAGGCATAACCTCTCATACAGGGAAAAGATTAAAACAGAAGGTGTCTGCTTTATCCTATCCTATTCTATCCCTCACACTCAAATACTTGTGTTGGGAAGAAAAGATGTGATTTTTTTGACCATCTCTTGTGAGGGTAAGAAAAGAAAGATACTGCAAACTGAGGACAAATTTCCTGAGCAGTTGCTAATGGGGAAAAAGATACAGTCCAAGAACCCAGATGGCAGGAATATCATGGGGCTGGAGAGGGAAGAAGAGAGAACACCTGAAAATTCCTTGTGTGAGTGGAACAATTGGCAGTACAGACAGCTGATGCTAATGCTAACTCTGCAGTCTGAAGATTTTCCAATGTAATCAGGGTAGCCCTGGATTTTCCCAGACTCAGGTTTCAGGTCTAATAGCGTCGCTTGGCTTGAACTCACTTATTGCTCCATTGCAGTAATCATCAGGGTTGCTTTGATATAACTGTTTGGATTAGTCATAGAGCTAAAAAGAGACCTGCTTCTGGCTTCCCAGAGCAATTGCCATATTATCCCTGAGGAAGAGAATGGAGGGATTGTCCCATTATTTCAGGCCTTAGTCAGCTGTCCTAGGGTTCAGTTCTGTCAAGATAGCTGTTTGAGATACCTTCATGCTTTTCTCCGCCACCAGCTTTTGTGAAAACATCCTTCTTCACTTTGCCTTGGTGATCTCTAGAAAACTAGGTGTGAGAAATTTGAGATTTTGTTTCTTCCTTTGCCATTACTGGGTTTTTAGCCTGACTCTGCTCTCATTGCAGTAACCAGACCTGGAGTCCAGCATGCTGTCTTTTGGGTTACATTATGCTTAAGTGTTCACAAATGTTAAATGTGCATTGATGATTAATTGTTATTCAGTATGATTTATTGAATCTTATGTTTGTCTGCTTTGGAGGATGATCTGTATACAGAGGAATACGGAAGAGGGTTTCAATGTGTTCTGAGGCTAATGAGAAACACACTGTCACCAGGTGTTTGAGATGCAGGTGACACAGCTGATCTTCCAGTGCTGCTGGCTGAGCAAGAGGTTGCTCTTCATCTCTGAGGTCATTACCATACAGAATGCTGGCAGGCTGCACTTCGTTGATGCAGTGAGTCACTCAGTCACCCTTAGACTGCCTTAGTACTATTCACCAGACCTTTCCTGTCCTTGGAGTTGATTCAGTTTCGGCCACAGATTCATTACAAAGAAGCAGAGTGACTGTTACAGCAGCAGAGACAGAATCCAAGGAGAAACCATCCATAGTGTATATGCTGCTTCCTGGACAGATAGTACTTGCACATCAGTTGGAAAATACCAAGGCAGCATATGACTAAAAATGGCATTCGACCTTTGCTGCATTTTCATGAGCTTTTTTTCTCTGTCAGGAAAAGTTCTGCAGTCAGCTTATACTGTTGCAGCAAAATACATTTATTCCTTTAAGAACATTCTAAGTAAATTCCCTAAACCAGTCCTGTCAAGCAAAGGAAGTATCATTTTGGCCTAAGAAGGTTTGTAGGCTCCTGCTTCCCCCCTGAGCCCCTGTGGTCCAGACTTTGTCTGTTACTGCATGGTGCAGGGTGTTTAGCCAGTAGCTATTAGAGATCTCATCTTACAACAGGGAATCTATGCTTCCCTGTGACCTAATTAATGTAGCATTAGAAAGACTGTTTCAGAGGTCCTTGCCAGCACACGGGGCTGGTAAGCCCTGCTGTGTACCTCAGCAGCTTGGCCAGGCATGGTGCTGCGGCCTGCTCTGGCCATGCTTGGCTTTAGTCCAAGCTGCATGCCATGAGGGTGCATTCACATCACAGCACAGCTGTCACCATATAGAATTACAGGGCTCCTCACCACTCCACCAGCAGGCTTCACAGATGCCCTGCATGGCAGCCACGCTTTAGATGGCATTCCTTGTGTTCTCGCTGCCACCAGGACCAGATGCAGCAGAGCAAGGGGTAGCTCCAGGGGTCTCGTCCCTGTTGCATGATCTTGCCCTAATCCCAGAAGCAACAGCAGTGTTGGTATGTCATGCTCAGATATTAGTTCACGTGCTGTTCAACTGAGGATTGTCACTATTACTAGTGCTTGGTCATGGCATTTGGGAATGGCAGACGTGTGCCCTTCAGACTGACTTTGTGATTCCTTGAAAAAGACTTCTGGAAAAACTTGCATTCAACAATTCCATGTTAATTGGTGTCATAGCAAATAATGCTCATTCAGTACCAGTATCACTCTTTTACTCCTATTATATTCTACATCAACCTCTTGGGCTGAGAGGAAAGAGCTTAGGTACAAATGTCTGGCACGGCATGGCTAAGGTGACTCATAAAGCCAAATGTGGTCAGGAACACATGACTTCTTCCCCAGATCTCTGTGTTAAACAAGATCCTATGGCACATGGGCCATTTGTTTATTCACTATTTCTGAGGGTAAGTGACATACACAGTACACTACAGAGAAAGGATCTGGAACAAAAGCAGTATTACGATACTCTCTCAGAACTTCTGACCTTCTGCTATTTTGCTTTCATTCAGAATACATTCGCAAATTTAATTCAATTCGACATGAATTTCAAACCAATTTGAAATTACCACTTTCTAAGACTTTATAGTTTACAAACTAGCCTCTTTATTTGCCAAAAAAAGTCACTGTAATTTAATAAGAACAGAAGTTGTCCATATTGTTGCAGTATTACAAAACGTGGCCCATGCGGTTTATTCTTTATATTTGGTGCTTCACAGGTTGCTTTAACCTCTTATCATTGTGGTCTTTACTACTATATTACTACTTCATGTTCATTTAACTCTATGTTTTTTTTATAATATGGTTGTCATGTCTACTCCCATGTGTAATACTATCAGACAAGTCACGCTATCAGTGATACATATTGTACACTTTCAAAATCCAATGAAGCAAAACCTTAAGCCAATCTGAGATCAGCGTCAACATACATAGGTCTCTTGCATCAGGTCACAAGAGCAATCTCCTTTTGCTGTCATGATGTGGATCCGTTATAAAAGAAGCAAGCACCATGTGCAACTCCCTCCCTCTTTGGGGACCTGCTGGGTACAGCAATGACCTGAATTACGGTGTGGTTTTGAAACAAACCTTTCACAACAGAACGCATGGGTATTTCCACCAGCAAGGCCCGCTGCACCCCAGGCAGGGCAGCCCCTCTGTTTCTTGTCTTGTTCCAGTGCACCAGGACTCAGCAGGCTCAGCCTTGTGCTTTGTAGAGCTCCTGTATCTGTTCTAACCTGTGACTGGCACCACCGACACGCCAGGTGCCTGAATGCTTGTGCTGAAGAACTAAGATAGCTTTAATTTTTGGTATTTAAGTTGTATTTTGAATCTTGTGCAGCCTCATGCATGTTGTAGTTATGTGAATAGTTGACAGCTCCCAAAGTTCATTGGGCAGCCCAACTTTTCCAAAAGGAAGCTGCTAATTTACATGAAGTGATGCTGTACCATCTAATTTTAATGTTCTGATGCCTTTTCAGATGCACAGTTGCAGTTTGTTTGCCCCAGGATGCTGGCAAGTATCCTCTATACCTCTTTACCACTTTCCTCTCTCTAGAAATACAGGAAATCCCCTCCCTTTCAGATGATCGGCTTGTTTCCACATTTAGCTCATTCACACACATTTCCAAGAGCTGATGCAGCTGTGATGATGACGATGAAGGAGTGGGCTGCTCTCTGTCATGTGACAGCACGTGTACACACAACACTACTGACAAAGGGAGTCCTGTTTCTCTCCCATGATGTTGCTTGTTGCTGTTATTTTATAGTTACGCTCTAAAGCACTTGGTCTTCTGCTCTTTACTTATGTTCCTTTAGCTAGTTTTATCTACTGCCATTAACTTTGTTACTGAAGCATGGATTTCTGCACTGAAGATGGTACTCTGAGGGAACCAGAGTAGCTCCCTAGAATCACATCCCTGTTGTAGGGCAGTGGAGAGGAAGCCGCAGAGCTCACTTGCTGGAGGGCAGCAACCGCCCGGCAGGAATGATAGGGAAAAAGGAAAGATTGCTCTGTGGTAGGATGGGGAATTAGTTAGGAACTTACAAATTATTCTTTCTTTCCCACAGGAAAGGTGGTGGCTGGCTGGGGAATGGCCACAAGATACAATAAGGAGAAAGAGGGTTGGAAGTCAGGAGTCTCTCCTCATAGCAATTGCAACACCCCTACTCTTGGTAAGTGGGTAAGGAGCATCATGAGTCAGCTAAACAATGTGAAGAACTAAGAACCAAGTAAAGGCATGTTTCAGAGCATAACCTGTTCTTTTATTTTATGAGAGTACAAAAACAGCAGAATTCTAAATAAAAGCTGTAAGTGAAGTAAGGTTGAAAACCTAGTAACATGTTGCAGAACAAGGGGGAGAAGTTTTCTTGGTTTGTTTCAAGTGAGAAAATTCCTAGCAAATCATGGAAGAATAAAATAAAATTCCATATTTCTGTTTCTACATACTTTCTTCCATCTCTTTCTATTGTTGTCATATTTTACTCATTATATGTACTTTCAGAGCTTCTATTGCTTAGCCAGCTATCTCCCAGGAAAGCTCTAACGAAATACATTGGTAGCTTATTCCTTTCTCTCCTTTTCCTGCCCCTTTTGCAAAAAAAAGCACACATTCACAGAAAGCAGAAGGCACTCAGCAAATGCGTTACTTACACGTGGTCTTTTCCATTCAAACTTGATGGGGACTTTCTGGCTGTAGAAGAGGGAAGTCTCATTAGGTGGGAAATCAGGATCCTCATAGAGAATGTTTTTCTCCAGACACTTCTTGTGAAGCTCTTCATAGGTCTTTTCCTTTACTTTGATAATGGGCTGGTTGCGGCTTATAATGGCAGAATAAATCCCTCCTGTGCCTCCCCCTGTACCTTCAGTTGTAGTGCTGGTAGTGCTAGGAACTGACCCAGCAGCTGCCTGCTGAGCCACCGCTGCATTTATGGCGGACGGCATGAGAAGTGGCCTCACAGCAAGCGTTGAAAGAAAGCAAGATCTTGCACACTGGAAGGAAATTTGAGAAAAGAGGAAGTTGCCGTTGCCCCTTTTTGTTGAAATCTCCTAGTTAAAACTTATAAGCAATACAATCCCATCTGGTTCAGCTCTCCGTGCATCTTCTCAAAGGGTTGTACTTTTGCATAAGAAAGTGGAATTTATTCCTTGATGGAGAACAAGGTTCTCTGTAGGCTAAGTCCTGTGCCTGAGTTGTTCTATCTACAGCATCTGTGTGTGCCGACCCAGTGTGTAGAAGCACTGAGAAGAGACAAGCTTTAACCAGTGAAATCTAAAAATATCTACCAGCAAAGAGTGATAGAGAGGGAAAATGATAGGGAGGGGGGTTAGCATGGGTGTCAGTCTGCTGTGAAACTTGTGCCCAGGCCAGGAGCTGTGTGTGGGCTGATTCCTGGTACACACAGCTCATCTCTTCCTTAAGCAGAGAAAAACAGTGACACTTCAAGCTGAGCTCCCCCTGGTCTGGGAACACATTTATGAAGAACTCTTAGCCAATGTGCTAGTCCTGACACTCCTTATGAATTGTTCTACTTATTGTTTCTGCCCTTTGTTACAGATAACGTGTATTTTACAGAGCCATTCATCTGAAGACATAGCCTTAATAATAAAAAAAAAGTAATAGTATTTGATGCTATTGAGGTCAGTTCAACACCTCTCAAATGGGGGCTGGATTCTTCAGGCTACCTCAGAGGGAGCAGCTGGCCAGGGCTGAGATTCATTTGCCATACCTGTTTTCCATGTAGAAAAGGCACCTTTTCACTGGGAGCAGTGAAGTTTCTTAGGGGCCCAGTGCAGAAATTGGGATATTCTGTGTGTGTCAGGATATACCAATCTTAGGCAAAGTGTCTGACTTAGCAAGTTTATTCCCAGGGACAAATTCAAAATTTCTGTGAAAGAAAGTCAAGTTGCCTTCATTTATACACATCGCTCTTCTCCCAGCGTTCCTTAAAAACTGACAGTGCCTGTATGGCAAGAAAAGCCCTCTAAATCTTGATGGTCTTTGACTGGGAAGTCTGAAATCACAAGGTGACATCAATGCTACTTTTGTCTAACAACACTGGTATCTGGACTCTGGCTGACCTTCTGCTCTAGTACTATGCTATGCTGCCAAAGCACTGATACTTTTTTCTCAGCTATTTCCTTGGTTTGCTGGCTTCAAATTGAGTACAACAGAGAAAGTCTAAAGCTCGTTTGTCCCCTTTCAGAACTTCACTAGGGCAACCTCTGAAGAAGGTAATATAGTTAACAAGCTTGACCAACCTCTAGGAATACTCATCCCTAAATGGTGGCCTAAATCATTTTGATCATGAACAGAAGCTTCTTGAACAAACAGGGCATTCAGAAAGGACTGATTTGACTGTATGTGGAAATAGGAATGCAGTTGCTTCAGGATGGGCTGTCCAGCTGCAGAATTGATTACTTCCTCATTACACTCAGATGTGAGGATTGCAGGTCTCGTATTTGACGTGGCTTTGCATGACAGCTTGGCAGAGATATGCGTCACTCTTTCCAGGATATTACAAGTGCAGTGCAAATAGTGAAACACAAGGTTTTCAGACTTCACAACTTCAGAAAGGAATGTTCATTATGTAGCCTGGGCATATGTTTTTTTTCTTTCATTTTCTCCCTTCTTGCTCAATACAAACATTCATCTATACAAAGAGCTCTATTATGGAAAGAAAGACAGTAGTAGCGCAGAATGTGATACTTGACAAACTCCCTATGGGCTGCAGAGAAGGATCAAGTGAAATATTAGCAATGTTTTTATGTATTTGTTTTTCCTGGGATGGGGAAATGGCAGGTGGGCATGCCCTTACTGCGCTACACTTTTAACCCAACATTGCTCTTTATGGATGTTCAGGAGTATTTTCTGGCTATACCTGTTCAAAAAACAGCTTCCTCTCGCTATTGTAGATCTTCTCTGTGATAAACAGAGTTGCTAGTAAAAGAAAACCAGCATATGTTTTACCATACACAGAAATGTCTGCAACAAACAGCAAAAAAAACCAAAACCCTTTGCCATTAGAAATCAGACTACCTTTTGTGATGGAATTTCTTGTGAGCAGAAGGGCCCCCATCTACAACTCCTGTTCAGATGGTAAATCAAAAGTGATCTAAATGAGTGACAATAATTTAATTTTTATGAAGTTCTATCTCTAGTTGTTTTCAATATCTGAGTTCAATTACTTTTTGTAGAAAGGTAAAGTATTAATTCATTTCTTCATTTATGACAAAATATGTGGAAAAGTATGTAAGTTGATACAAGCATCAATGTAAATTTTTTTGAAATTTATTTAACTTTATTATATAAAGACCTAACTGTAATAAGGTTTTGTGCAACTAATTTCTCTCAAAGTCCCCAGAAGTTAGGCATGTTGTAACACTGAACATTTGACTTATGAGTACTTATATCAGTGCAGATTTGCTGCAGGTCACAGCATAAAATTTAACCATTCACTTTACTCACAAACAATTAAAAGAATACTAATAAGTAATGCTCAACAGTAAAAAGAAGGTTAGATCACAGCACATAACTCACTTTGCTGTTACTTTATTTCACTTTCAAACTTAGCAATATTAGTTAAAACATTTCATTAAAACGCCCCAGACAATAATTACACCCTGTCAGCACCACCATGTTTAAATAAAAGAAACCATTATCAATCAAAACTTTAGAAGCTGATAGAAAAATAGGGTCTGTCTGAAAAACAGAGTTTGTCTATCTTCTCACAGATGTAAAAGATCTATTTGCTACTGTTCCACCTGGATTAACTTGTCTTCATTAAACACGGCAGCTAGGCTGCTAGTTCCCAGCTCCTGGAGTGGAGGTTCAGAGTGTCTGCTAAAAAGAGTCAAAAAAGAGCTCTGCAGAATAAAAAAAGAAGGAAGCTAAGGGTCTGGTGGGAAACAAGCTGCACTTGGTACTCAACAGCGTAGTTGTCACCATTTGCTCTCACGCTGTTATTCCCAGAAATCTGTCCTGCAGAGGACGAACAGCAGCAGGTGGGAATGACTGACCAAGCGCTGAGCGGGCTTAATACAAAGTGTAGGGGACAATGTACAAATGCACTACCATGTTCCCTTTAATGGACAAAAATTGTGTCTATCCTTCTCTTTCCCTAAGAATTCACTATGGAAAATATTTCCTTATCGTGTTAATAGAAATAATTTCTGCCTTTTTCATTGCCATCTACTAAGCTCAAATTTCAGCTAGATACCCAAAGCTGACCAGGAAATTGCTAAACTAAATGTAATGGAAGCCACGGCTTAGCAAAAGCTCAAAGACTTGGAGGAGCAGATTTCCAAGGAAGGATGTTGCTTCACCAGGCTAACTTCAACCAATGACATTTAATCATTCAAAAGAGGCCAATTCTTTCCTAACAAATTAATTTTCAAAGTAGCGCTGGCACAAAGAGGGAAGCAGTGCTGTGGAAAACATTTCCATGGGAACCTAGCTGCTGCCCCAAACTGCTACCATTGCCATAGACATACACCTTTTCAGAAGCCAGTTTCCAAGCCATCTCTTGGAGAGAATTCTGCACTCTGAACTGACTGGCACCACTTCTTCAAAGCCTGGTGACCAAATTGTTCAGCTAGCCTGTTGTTTACTTTCCCATGCAGATTGATGAATTCTGCAGGCTCATAAGGACTGGAAATAGGAAGCATCTGCAACCACGGTGGGTGGCTTTCTGAGCTTATTTTTACAAGGCAGCTTTTGCAGGCAGATCTCAGCATCTGGTATATCTACTGATGCTGTTTGTCAAACTGGTGCGGTTCTGCTCTCCTAAAGTGCTCTAAGCTGTGAAAGGTGAGATTTCTAAATCCTTAGATAAAATCCCATGCAAATGAGCCACAACCTCACACAATCAGTTCATGATTTTTTTTTGGTGTAAGTAAAGACTGACTGTACTCTTAAAGCCTAATTGAAGCTAGCCTAGAACAAATACTCCTTAGTTTTCCTCCACAGACAATCATAGCACTATTATTTTGCCAGACAGAAGAGTTATCCAAGTTTAAATCAATGTTCTAAAAGGAAAATTGTAAGAAATGTTACTGTGGGGCTGGGTGGGTGGGAAATATTCCTTGATTTGATTGGATTCAAGTGAACACTTCAAGTCTTTGAGGCTGATTTCTCCTCCACCTCTCAATGAATTATTTGAAGAAGTTGTCCTGTTTCACTTGATGCAAATCTCCCAGTCACTATCAACTCTCAGGGCTAAATTTTCCAGAATCAGTACAGCAGTCTTCGTATCATATGTGAAAACCACTTCTTTTTCTTTCCCACCTAGAAAGGAGAAGAGAATTTACTATATGATTTAGGAATAACCCTTCTGAAACACAGTTATATGTGAATCACTTCAGTTTTTACTTCAGACTGTCTTTGCCACTGCTGGAAAGGACTGGATACAAAACAAATAGGAGTCAAATGTGCCAAGTATATACATAAGAATGTAGCAGAATCAGAATAACTAAATGTAGTAAAACGAAAGTCGGTTCATTACCCTTGGAACAGGCTGTCACTAAAGTGGGCTGTTGTCCAAGACCCATAAATATCACGCGCTCGACCACACACGTGGTACGGTATTGACCGCTCTCATCTGTGCAGCTGAAAAAAAAGAACAGTATTTTGCATCGTTTCTGCCCATCACTAGACGTTCAGTCTTATACTGAGAAAGGACTGCTTCAGTCTTACCCTGAAGATTCCCTAAATCAGTTTCCTTTTTCTCTATTTACCTTTCTCCTGAAACAAGTAAAATTTTTCTGCTGTTATCTGCTAGTATTTGACTGCATAGCAGATTTCATAAAGTCAGAAGGGGACAAAATAGTTTGAGAAGATTTTGTGACACAAAGCATGGCTTTGACAACCAGAAATGTTCTGGATTTCTGTGAAGTGGTAGTGGAAACCCCAAAACACAAATGTAAAGTCAATTCTAACATTTTTCAAGTTAGATGTTTCAGTCTTAAGCTTAATTATCTTTCGTTTTGAAACTACTTTAATTTATATATTTACAAATATAAAAACTCGGATGAAAGTCAGATTTTCATTTTTGGTGGCAAAGGGTTATATTACTCACCTAAACAACTTTTTTTCCCCTGCAACTTCTAGATTTGCAAGTAATTTAGCAACGTGCTTCATTTCTATCCTTAAATTTGAAGATGTTCAGATTTGAAGCATGCTTTTACCTACATTGTTTAAGTAGTCTACAGTTTTGCTTATTCTAAACTATGTAGTTTGAAGACCAACTAACTACTGCATATTTTTGAAACTTAAGAGAATAATGAAATGCCTTTAAGTTCATTATCTATGCACCACATAGCCCTAGGGGCAATAGACTTCACTAGTAAAAGTCTAATATTGGCAGTTACAGGATTCCTTACCAGTAGCTATTGCTATTCTGGGGGCTTCACTAAGCAACACATAAGATTAATATTCCCATATTTTACAAGACATTTCCACTGACAATATGTATGTTGGGTGGCTTCTATCTGCCTCTGTTGCTGTTACCTGGAAGAGAGAATGTTCTTGTGAAAAGTGAATTTCCGGTACAGGAACTGCTTTTTGTGGAGATACTGAAATGAATGTCCATCATCTAGGTAGAGCTCACCTACTGCACAGGCCTGTGAAACACAACAGATGGAGTCCAAGCTATCAGCATCTTCTAGTATTAGACAAAGAAACACAGAACACTGTTTCATTATGTGTTATGCTTCATAGTGAAGGTTGTGAGGTTTCTGTGTGTGTGTGCTTTTTATCTGGTTGTTTTTTTTAGCCACTTGTATCTCCAGAAGATTCAGGGAGACCAGCTCTGAGAGTGCTCTGAAAACTTGGATGTTCTGGTTCTGCAAGTTGATTTAGCTGATAGGTGTCACTTCATTTATTAGAAAGGACACTTGTGGGAACTACTACCTACATTCCAGCAAGTTTGTGCCCTGCCAATTCTCTGCTGCTTCTTCTTCCAAAGCACTGGTGGAGGGCTGAGAAAAGTCAGCAAAATGTTCCACCCATGCTGCGCTCAGACAGTTTCACTCTGAGGGAATACTGGGAGGGAGGAGGGAGCCTCCACTAGCAGAAACTTAATAGAGGGCCACTGGAAGCACCTTCAGGCTTTAGGATAAATGTGGCAAAAGACAACTTTGTAAGGGGAACATGATTTCAGGGTACCTCTGCGTTCAGTGCCACGCGGAGTTCGTAAGAAATATTTGTCATCCATTCAGTGGACTTTCCAGCTGCAGTCTTAAGAGGTATCACAGTGCCCCCTCGCTGGAATATGGGAATCTGCCAAAACAAGGCCAGTGTAGAAACATTCATGTAACTCTGATCATGCAATTTTAACTGGGAACAGGGAAATCTTAAGTTTTTTCTTTGCAAATCTCAGAACTGAACTTTTACTGTAAGCACATAAAGAAAACTATTCAACTAACATACATTCTCCAGTGTTACTGGGATCTTCAGAGTGCCTTGATCTTCCATTCGTTTAAATTTTCTGAAATCATACCAAACCTAGGAAAAATGAAAAAAGAATGAGCAAGAATTTACATGACAAGATCTGTTCCCTTTGCAGAGAGTTCTTTTTTGCTTCATCTCTTACTTTCACTATTCCTAACAACCTAATTCATTTGTAAGAAATATTATATCTTACACATAATTCATGTGTAAGAAATTACATTTACTTTTTAAATTCAATAACCTTGGATAGTAATGAAACTTTATTCTTTCCCTGAGGCAGAAAAATAAACCTATTTTTCTACAGTTTGCATTACATCTTGCATGTTTTAAAGCATCTGGTAGCTCAAAATAATTTTTTTTTTCTTTTTGGTCTAGAAATGCTCTGTTCCAGAATGAGTGTATTTATATTGAAGTGAAAAAATAACAAAAAAGAGCTACATCTGAAATTTCCCATGCATCACTCTTGCCAGCAGGTTTAACTACTTCAGGTGAGCCAGGCACTGAATTCCCACAAAGATCTTGATAAGAAAAATATGTTTCATAGCTTGTTTGGAGAGCCTCATCTATTTTTTTTATATGGAGGAAAAAATCGTTAGTGTCCTCGGGTCCATTAGAGTAGTAACAAAGCTCTGCAGTCTTTCACACTTCCCTTCACTGCTTTCATTTAGGTTTAAACCTCTGGGTTTAAACCTCAAGCTTTCTTTCCCTTCTGAACTTTTTTTGCCGATTCCTTCCGTTCTTTCATTTAGCTGCTGCAGCCAAGTAGTTTGTGTACGAGTGGATCACAGTGCCATCCTGTGGAAAAGGAAGGCTTAGAGTGGCACAGAATGGCTGTGTAGTGGCAGTGCATAGCAGTTATGAGGTGGGGAGCAGGAAGGTTGCTGTATAATATATTTCTGTGAGCTGAAAAGCTGAGCAGCTTTATATCGTCCATACCTCCTTCAACCCTGGAAGTAGCACACTCACAGCCTTGGCCTCTTTGTCCGTGACTGGATATACCAACAAAGCATTTCCTGGAGAAAAGCATAAACATCGCAATAAGTGATCGCTGTGGTGCCTGAGGCCTCATCTCACCAGCAGCAGTCTGCTCTGGTTTTGCGTAGGTTTGCCAGCTTCTTGTATTCATTTTAAGGGATTGCTTGAGCCACATCACGCTCACTTGAGCACCATGTGTTCACTTTGTACTGGAGAAAAAAGGCATGTAAGGAGTTGATGACTGTTCAGGTCTCATTCTGCTACAGCACTGTTACGCAGCAAAGCTGTGCTGCACACCCAGACACACGGGCTTACCTAGCATGTATTCATCTTCCACTCCAAAAGTTTCTAATTTCTCTGGGAACTCTATCCAGAGAGGCCTGAAGAAAGACAGAGAGTGGAATTCAATTAGTTTCTCCTCTCCCACCACCCTGTTCAAGGCCTGCTGGCATTTTTAGGCTCCACTTTTTCCTTCTCTTAAAAGCAATTGAGAATTGAAGATAGAGCAATTTCCTATTCCATGCCTTAAAGTACCACTTTAAGGTGCACTCCAAAGTACCTATGGTTCGGCCGCCTGCAGCCTCACTTTCTTCATTGCTGCCTTCTTCTTTGCAAACTTGCATTACAGATGCCTTCTCTCTAGCAATGCAGAGATGGATGAGCTTTTCTACCAGCAATGCTGACATTTGATGATGTAGTCCCTGAGCAAGTCTTTTCTGCTCTGTTTTGCAGCATGTCTCCTGGTCACACGCTGGAAAACCTGCACTAGTTCAGCTTCAGCCTTTCTCAATAAATAGAAGTGCGATAGTCTTCTAGACACATAATAAATGTGTATAGTTTGTTTTGAGAGATTATGACAGAAAGAGCTCATTCAAGTCAGAGGTGGTCGGCAGCAGCTCTCTGGGGTTTCTCTACAAAGAAGCTTGGCTCACGTGTTACTTATAAACCTCCACTTGTTCACTACAGCCCTGCTGGCCATGTACTAACTGTACATGTACTAACATGTACATGTACATTTTCTACACTGAGAAAAATACCATGCTTCCTCTCTAATTGTGTGCCTATTTCAAAAAGACAGAAGCCTGCTGTCTGCCAGTGTTGTACATCAGGGGCTTCTACATCTACATACATGCAGGCAGATGCCCACACAATAACTATAATGCAAACCACTATAAACTCAAAATACTCAATCTCCTTCAAAAATACCCTTTTAAAACAAACAAACAAAAAAAAACAACAAAAAAAACGTAGAAGTATTTTATTTGCATAATAATGGATAAAGGCAGATGTGCTGGAAAAGGATAACTCTAAGGGCAAATTCAAAGGCACAGTAATATCAAAGAAACTGATGACATTTATCTCTTGCTGAAATGATTTCTGCATTCAGTTCCACTGTGAGATTTTCTTATAAGTTAGCAGCAGAACAAAAGCTGATTTTCTAACTTCATTTCTGTTCTAGACTACTAGATTCTGTACTAGAAGAAAAATGATAAAATATACTACAGAGATAAATAAGCAAGTTATCAATATGAAAAAAAGCTTTTATAACACCAACAATACAGCAATAACAAGTACTTTCATGAGCAGCAAAATTGCCTTTATGTTTTTTGGCCAGCAACTTCAGAGCCTACTAAGCACGGTTTTAAGTGTGGTTTGGAACACCAGACAATGTTGTTTATTATGAGAATTTTGGAGTCCACAGTTCTTTAAAAACATTTTTAAAGACTGTATGTGAGTTAGCGTGTCTGAGGTGTCATTCAGTAAGCATGATATTTAGTTTTCTCTAGTAACCTTATCAAGGCTTGCAGAAAGCAAAATAGAATTTAGACTTCAAACTATTTAAGTAATCACAGATGTATGAGACAGTGATTTAAGTTCCCTCATCTAAGTGGCTTCCTAAGGATAATCACTAGCCTCCTGACTTACGTGCTTACCTCATAACTGGTTCAGCCTCTGTGTGTGCCCGATAGAACAGTGTGTATAAGTATGGCAGGAGGACGTAGCGCTCTCTAATGGCTTCCCTGATGATCTGGGTGTTCTTCTCCCCAAAGAGCCACGGTTCTCGCCGTTTGCTCTTCATGTTAGAATGACCTCTGAAGAAGGGCTGGTAGGCTCCAGCCTGATACCAGCGAACAAGTAATTCTGGTTCTGGATCTCCAATGAACCCTCCCACATCAGCTAGATATTGCGCAGACAAATAAAAATACACATTTTTGGAAATTATTCTGAAGAATTTGAAGTTCTCCTCTAACAAGCATTCCAAGTATATTAATTCATGAATTTCACAGTGTACTTGCGGTTCTGATGTTGGATAGCCGCTTGTCCAATTTAGAGTGGAAAACTGAGGTAACAAATTATCCTTTAATATAAACAGCAAGAGAGTTTTAGGAGGTTTTGAACCTCCAAAGACCGCTACAGTGATGCTACAGACCACCACCTAGAGATCACTGTTCCAAGTCACAAACACTACAGAAAGACTAAGTGGAGAAGTGATGGTGAGAGACAGCTTTTTAGTTTCTGAACCAGATTCATCTGTGAATCTACCTGGAAATGCACTGGACTGTTGAAGCCTGGTGGCACTAGTGGATGTATGGTGAGCAACTTCAGCCAAACACCTTACCTCCACAGAATGAAATCCCTGCCATGCTGATGGTGAGAAGCATTGGAATGGAGATTTTCAAGTAACTCCACTCTGCTGTGTTGTCTCCGGTCCACACTGCCCCTGAAAATACTCAGTTTCAGGATTACATAGGAAAACTGGGTTTACAATTCAGTTTATGCTTGTAGTTTAGCAAAGAAAACAAGAATGGTCATGAACGTCATTGTTCATTGCAATGTATTTTTATAATACATGCATGATCTTGAATTATACAATAAGGTTCATAGTGGTCTGTCACAGGATACAGATTCTTACTGACTTGTATGTGCTTTGCCAACTTTTCCTGAGTTTTTTCAGTTTAATAATTTCCACTCTTCAGATAGTTTCTGTCCTCTTTAGACTTACTATTACATGGCAAGCTGAAGAAAACAAACCACTAGTGAAGGCATGCAGCTAGTCTTTGCTTACCATACTTTTGTGATCCAGCAAAGAAAGATCGTGTGAGAACAAATGGTCTCTCTTTTCCGGAAGAACGTTTTATGAGTCCTTCAGCAGTTGCCATTTGCTGAAAATCATGAATATAAAAATTCGGAGGATGATCTCTATAATTAAGATATTTGCTAAACTACCTTTTTAGCTCATTATATTTAAGAAATGTGTGCTCATAGATAACTGCTATTATTAAACTGATACTTTTCTCCTGGAATAGACTTGAACAACAACAAAAAAGATTAATATTGTGTTGTCACAGCCACTGTGATGTTACAGAGGCATGGATACTGTCATATTGTCTTGTTACCAACCATGGAGAAGTTTATTTCAAATACAGCAATAATTAGTGCGGCAGAGTTTCGTTTCCTGGTGGAGGTTACAGAACACCTGCTACTGTGTAAATAACATCCTTACTACATTACACGTAGTCCACAAAGACAGATAATTGCTGGTCTGTGCCTCCTGATACTCTACCTGGTAGAATCCGTAGAGGTTGTGTAATTCCCGATGCTCCCAGTTGTTGTAGTGCACAGCATCTTTCTGCATTGTTAGCTCTGCCCCTTTGAAAACGGATGGCTCGTTCATGTCATTCCACACAAAGAGGATATTAGTGGACCCCTGTAACAGAGTTGCAAGGTCAAGATGACATGACCACGAGCTACAAGAAAGCATGCCTATTACCCCGTTTGTATTGTCATTGTAATAAGCACAAGAATGCAAGCCCTCTATTAGATGATGGGTTGAAAAAATGACTGCACTCTGTCCATCTACTGCTACAGCTAAGTAAGCAGTTTCAGTGGTGGAATATGGGTTCCAGCTTTCTGACAGTAGATAAGTCCATGGAGAAAATCCTTGTACAGTATTTCAGCTTACCAAGATGCTTTCCTGTATATAATAATATTACAACTACAGAAGCCATCAATTTGCTTAGCCAGCAGTTTCTCTTCTTTCTTTTCCCCATTTTTAGGCTTTCTGGTACATGTAGATCAGTGTAAATAGATACACACCTTGTATGTTTTGAAGGCAAATTGATCTGCATACCATTTTCGCACTTCAGGATTGGTGAAATCCAGATAGTAAGAGGAACCTGTGGATGTAGGAGATTCCAGTTATTTAACTTATTTCAAGATCATGTGTTATCTTTGCATCTAAATGCAGTAGCCTGCAGTTAAGATGCTTTCCACAATGGGCACTGTATGAGAATTGCTGAATCACAGCCTGAACCTCTGATTGATCACCTGAGGTGAGCAATGATTCAGCCTGGGAGCACAGGTGAAGGGGGAGGAGCTTGACTACATTTTCTAGACCCCATTTAAGAGCTGACTACCAGCAGCGATGGATCTCTTTCTAGAGATCCCTCCTTTTGGAATTTTCTAGTGAGCCTAGGACAAAGGTAAGCCCACTATCTATTTGTTTTGGTGTAATAACCTGCTTAGCCACGTTCTCTTGTATATTTCTTAATTATAACACCTGTATATTCATTGATTATACAGACACCAATGATTGTTTCTAGCTCTGAGTAATGGGACTATCTGCAAAGTCAACAGACAGAGCAGAGAAAGGTGTACAGCTAAGCCAATTGGAACATGAATGTACAAAGCCAAAGAAACCACAAAGAACTTGAAATAATAACTACAAAAATAGAAGTATTATGAGAAGTTAATTCTATTTATGATTCTATAAAATTTTTAAAATTAACAGCTCAAAATGAAGAAATGGAGCAGCTTTTTTTTTTTTTTTCTTTTTTTACCTGGCCAACAGATGCCCTCAAAATCTTTTCCATTCCTGTCTTTCACAAAATATCCCTTTTCTTTTCCCTGTGAATACAGGGTATACGTGGGATCAGCTTTAATATGTGGATCTACAATGACGACAAGCTGCCAGAATAAGAAAATAAAATACATGATTAACATCAACTATACTGAGTAAAACAGTAAAATTTCACTTTTGTTAAAAGACAAGCATAGCAACTACCGTGTTTTCACAGTGGTGAAAACTCATGTTAAGTCCAGCACTGGGCTGCTTCTGCAATACGGAGCTTCAAAAGGGTCAAACCTGGCCTCATGCTCAAGGGTAGAGGACAAGCTATGAAATAATACAATGGCATGAGGAGCAGGATTAAAAGAAATGCCCACTGGAAGCATCACCGTACTGCAACACAATCTAATTTGCTTCTGTTATAGTTCCATGGTTTCTAGTATCTGAAATACTTTGGTTAAAGCTGACTGGGGAACCTCACACTGCAATTGAATACCTTCTTCCTTCTTGAGATAATATATACCTTGCGTTTTTTCTTCCTGAGAAGTTCTTGCATTCTCTTGGGGTTCTGGAATTTTTTCTTGTCCCAGGTGAAATATCTCTTGCCATCTGTATGTTCTATGTCCAGCCATATCACGTCATAAGGAATGTCATGTTCATCAAAACCTGCATCAACTGCCTTGACGTCTTGTTCATCTTCATAATTCCACCGGCACTGATGGTAGCCCAGAGAAAAGAGGGGAGGTAGTGCTTGAGTTCCTAGGAAGAGTATATGAATGAAGCCAATACTTTTAATGCTTTTCAGGATTTTACCTACAGACTATGAAAGTTAACTTAAGAGCCATGATTAATATATGTGTCTGGATACAGGGAATTCTTGCCAACACTGTGACTAGAGCGCATTTTTCATATCCAAGAGACTGAACTCTTGAATTAACAATGCTTACAACAGGCTTAACAGCCAGAAGGCTGTAATGATAATGCATGACAGAGAAGGTATTTCTACTTTGATTTCTACTTTGGTGACACTGAAATATCATTGCAGTAAACAATATAATTTTATTCTTCATTTTTTTTCCTAACGTAAAAATATTACAGATGAGTTTAACTGTCATTAATGCAAGCAACTAAATAATCATAGAATTACAGAACATATGCAGTTGGATGGGAGCCACAATCATGAAGTTCAGCTTGAGTACAACAAGTGCCTCAGAAATTCTCTGATGTAAATCTGCTGTAATGATTTGAATTAGTACCTGTCAGTTGTGCAAACTGCTTGAAGATATCAAATGCCGTGGGTCCCATCAGCAGAAAAACATCAATGATTCCACTTTCTGACATCCAGCGCACATCAGTGAGAGGCACTGCCCTCTGCTTAGAAATATCTGCAGCAGATTCGGTGGGTATGTGCTTTAAAGGAAACCAAGGCAAAGCTGAATCACTTGCTATCAAATTGTTGTTCATTGAAAAACCAAAGATGGAAACCCAAAAGATCTTACCACTAACATGTTGTCTGGCAGACATTAGGAGTATGCACTCCAAGTGTATTATACATAATTTACAAATTCTTTATGTTGCATATCAGTTACACAAAATAAAGATGACAGAAAATGGATAATGAGGGGCAAAAGAATTACAATTTTTCTGTGATTAGAGTATAATCTCACAGCATATTTGCTGCAGGATCTTTAGAATCATTCACTAACAAAGAAAACTAATAATTTTAACTATATAATCAAGTGTTGGAATAAAGCAAGATTTTTTCACTATTTCAACTTTAGTAAAAATCATGTATTTGTGCTTCAAGATGTGAGCTTATCTCCTGAACTTCTTGTTTCTTGAAGACCAGCTACATTCTACAGATATATGAGCCTGCTGAGCAGAGACGTGCTAATTTCAATAATTTATAAAATTTATCAAATCCAAAAAGTGGTCAAGTTTTGGTCCACCCTTTTACATTTCTTCTCCAACAGCGCATATTTCTTCTCTCCCTTCTTTTGTACACCTATTAAGTCGTAAGTTCCATAATTTGCCTTTTGAAAGAAATTCTGTTCTTTTCAGTGGTTTAATACAACAAATTCTGTAGTAGGAAGGACAGTAGAAAGAGATCGACAATTTTTCATTAGGGAGCAATAGAAAAATCTCCAACAATGCTGTCATCTTCCTTTTGGCCCTAACTTGTGGTGTTTTTGGTGGTTATTAAATTCTGAGGAAAGTGGGCTAATCTCACCTCAGCTACTGCCTTTGTATTAATCTCTACCAGTGTTTCCGAAGAATTCAGCCAGAAGATCCCCAGAGTTCTGTCAGGTTTGTGTGCTATGAGAAGTGGCACTGAACCATAAATGCCTATCTTGTCGTGTATCTTGTGGCCAAAGATGTCCAAATTATAAAGCCGGTATGCATCACCATCACTAGGACAAACAGACAGATATCTTTGTTAGATATAAGCATCCTTCACTAAGCCAATTTTAGCTCTACTATACTTCCAACGAACACAGTGAGCATGCTGTATTATAGTCTTATGTTTAGCACCCAGGGCACAAATGTGGACAGCCTAGAATGCAACATCTTTGCCTCTACCTATCTGAACCGAGTAATATTATTGCTATTGAGACTACTGCTATTTTGATCCAAGTCCTAAAAAACTGAATTCTGAATTCTGTCCTCCATGGAGTTGCTCCTTTAAGAGTTATGCCTTTTTTTTTTATTGCATGGTTAGTCATGTTTAAGCAGAAAAAATTGAGAGAGAACAGAAGAGATCATTTATTAAGTTGAAGAACATAAAGCTGAGCAACTTACTCCCTATGGAAAGTCTGTGATTCAGTTTGCTCTATCATTAAACTAAAACACACGTGATACAATATACTTGTATAAATATATGCAATGTTGCATAAAATACAAAATATTTAATACAAAATTGTTTGCAGTAAATTATTGAGACAGTGTTGCAATTCCCCTCTACAGTAATGAAATCTGCCATATTTACCTTGTGTTTTTGAGAAGAAGTGATTCTGTATGTTGTGGTATTCCATAAAGATGGTCAAATCCGTGTAAAGAGAAGTCCATGCCTACAGAACTAGGACCTGTGATAACAACATTAAAACAGAAGAGTACAGAGTTCCATTCTCAGACTTTGCTGAAAGCAACAAAGCAGAACAACCTAATTGAAAAAATGAAAAAATAAGCAAGTTTTAACAATTAGCTATGTCAAACTTGCTTTCAGCTTCTTTTGTTATAACTTATGTACTGCAGAGGTAATCTTTTCAATATTCTTCCAGTTTTTATTTGCTTAAGAAGATGAATTGCCTTTATAGGAAAGAAAAAAAAACCAAAACAACAGAAAAACAAACATGTAATAGTGGATAACTCCTTTACTGTGTAGTAATACTACTTAAAATTATCTCATTTCTACCCCAGTACTTGCAAGGCAAGCTTAGTGGCACAATGGTGCAGCAAAATGAATGCTAGAATAGCTTTTCTAATACTCTTCTCTTCAGCTTCAGCCAGAGGAGTAGCATAGAGGAGAGCTGCTGCCAATGATATCATCGTGTCATGTTACTCAATCCAGAGGAAATTCTGGGAGGTGACTAGAGAATGTCTAGACTGACAAGCAGTGGCTTCAGTATCAGTGTTTCACCACAGGGACCTCACTCTTCCATTACTGAGAAGGAGCACAATCATGACGCTGGCCTAATATATCAGATACAGCATGAACAACAAGGATGACAGTCTCCTGCCTTTAATGTCTCAACTGTGAAGAAGCCCTTGTCACTATAAGAAAGCTTCCCTCTGCATACTGCAGTTGCTGGGCAGTGCCATTTGCTATAGAAAGCAGCACAACAGAAATAACTAACAGACAAAGCAAACCAAATTAGTTAATGCAACAGGACAGACAGAAAAAAGGCCATGGGTTTTCATAAACTATAATTTAAATGGCATCTGAGCTACTGACTGGCAGATATTAATACCCTTCTTAGTATCCCTTAGCCCTGCTCAGCATTTTCCTTTTTAGTTCTTTTTAGAGGTTCTCTGTGAAAATTATTGCTTACCTATCGTGATTTGTGAATAAACAAGTGAAATCAATGTTATGTGATAATGCATTAAAAAAAAAGACAAACAACAACATATAGTATACTACGTAGTAGTTGGCTGCTGTCAGAAACAGCACAGAGTTAGCTGATGAAATGGGTCACATTTAACCTGCTTCCTCCTCAACAGGAATCTAATGAACACTTTCAGTTCTTTTGTCAAATATGTTATCCACTGACACAATATAGGCAAGTTAAAAGGAGTGAGGAAGACACTGACAAATGTTAAGTAACTAAGCAGTGATATGAATGTACAGAGGCAAGTACAAAGCAGTAAAACTGTTTTCAGAACTACGCTGAGACTTACCATGAGCTTTGATGTCTAAGAAACTGCCAAATTTCTCTTGCCAGAGACCTAGATCCTCCTGATTATCCTGCATAAACAGAAATAGCTAAGCCTGTAAGTGCAACTGCTCTCACCATGTATTAAGAAAAATATCTTCATTCAGATGAGATTCACACATTATTAACTGTTGTTTTTTGTAGGTGTTTGTTGACTTTTTTTCTTTTCTTTCTTTCCCTTTTTTTTTTTTTTTTTTGTTTCCAAATGGGGCTAAAACAAGTAAATGCAAAATGCAATTTATATTCTGCTGCAGCAGTGTGTCTCCCCCAAAGCAAAATCACTCTTTGGCAGAGTCCAGACTTCGGAGCAAACATACTGAAAGCAGCACAGCTCCTCCCACTTTTAACTAGATAGTGCAGTAAGCAGCCATCTGTTCTACAGGAGGCTAAAATTACATCATAGGCATAACTCAGCCTCCTGAGAAAACTGGTATGTGCTATATGTACTGCCAGGATTGGTCTTTTCCACAATGAATCCTACAACAGTACTAAGCATGGATGTACATGCAGGTGTATCTTTGGACTGCTACAGAACAGGTCTTTTTCTTTTGAAATGCTCTTTAAAAGGAAAAGAGATCTTTAAAATGACCAAATACTACCATGAACTTCCCTGTACTTTGAATTAAATGACCAAGAACAAAAGAGCAAGAATTATCTAAATAAAAAGGCCACAGAAAGACGTTTTAAAGCCTAACTGGTGTCTCTTATTGCCCTGGTAAAAGCACATGAACTTTAATTCAACTACGGATTTGAAAAATATCTCTGTCTTAAATACCAGGTCCTGAATTTCTGAATTTCACTAAGCAAAAGTTACATCAGATACATCTCATAAAGGAATAGTCGACGTTGGGGGCCTTCGGTCACAACCACATCGCATGTGAATGAATGGCCCAAAAGTCCAAAAAGCAGTGGCTGGCCCTTAGTTTGGCTGTCTGTGACTTTCTGAGAAAAAAATCATAAAATGTGATTCTATTTACTCAGTTACCTCTTCTACACAATACTAACGCTGGAATTGGAGTAAGTGTGGGTTACCTTAGAGGAATCACCTGCTGCCTCCTCATTTTCTGTGGTAGGGTTTCTAGTGAAAACAAATATATAATCAGTTTATTCTTAACATATGGAAAGATTTCAAACAAAATTCACATATCGTTATGTATTGCCTTAAATATTATATAGATGTTTTACAATCATTGAATCATGTAGGTTGGAAAAGACCTTCAAGATTGTCAAGTCCAACCACCAACCTGACCTACCAAGCTGCTATCACTAAACAGTGTCCCTTAATGCCACATTTACACATCTCTTAAATACCTCCAGGGAAGGGGGGCTCTACCACTTTCCTGGGCAGCCTGTTTCAATGCTTGATGACCTTTTCTATGAAAAAAATCTTCCTAAAGTCCAATATAAACCTTCCTTGGCTCAACTTGAGATTGTTTCCTTATGTCTTGAGGCGCTGAACTATACTGAAAACTGAGGTTATACTTGAGAACTTCAATTGGCAAATTATTTTAATATTCAGTGTCTTAAAATAACCTTAACTCCATGCCTGAATTAAGTTCATCCTTTTGGCTTTCACATTTGCTTCTACCTGTGCCAGCATTTTACTCACCTAGAAGATCCTCATGTCTTTATTCTTAATTAGTGGTTCTATGTTAATTAAAATTTTTGAAATGATTCTTACTATGAGAAAAGCACTTACTATGCTTTTTTCCTAGCCATGTAATATTCTGCACTGTAGCTTCTCAGCCTTCCAGAATTTTGCAGTGGGACTGACCTGAAAGCTCTTGCAGCTGCATGGAAGGTGTTAATTCAAACAGAACTTACTTGACGAGCTTATAAGGTGAATAAATCTTAGCTAAAGAATAAGTTTAGTCATAAGTGGAGGTAAAACTAAGAATGTTACACTATCACTGCTCACTATCAAGAAAAACAAGGGGAACAAGACACCAGTTTATTACAGAATTGGCAAATAAAGGTGGTTAGCATGAGCATCTGGCTTCTGTGACAGATCCAAACAGTTTGCATTTAATTCCTTTTTTAAGGCTTCACTAGCATACTTACTGGTATTTAGTAAATGAGAATATAAATTTCAACGCATGAGAGCTTGTGTTGTAGAAATTTCAATTCCCATTGGATTGTTTACGTTCAACTACAGTGAAATTAGTATATGGAGGATAAAAAAATACTGTACCTATCACTGGGAGGTGGTTGTAGGTGCTCAAAATATAACAACCCATTGGAATTCATGCTCAGAACAGTCTCATCCTTGAACTGTAGCTCAACCTGCAAGGGGTTTGCTGTGAGTCGAAGCTTGTAGTCCTCATTAACACTTGTCAACACCAAAACACCTTCCTCCTTCTGGGACATAGAGAGTCTGGCAAATGAAAAGCAACAACAGCTTTATATGAACCAGCAGCACATGAAATCCACTGTAGCTAAATAACAGTTTGAAATACAAAATGAGCGGAGACTATCTCTGTACATTACAAAAACCTCAAGGCTTGAGTTGAGGTGAAGAACCCCAGAAATAAGTGCTGTGTTCAGGCTTCACTGCACAGTGCAGCAGGTGACTAGAGAACAACCATGAAAATTACCCATAGTTTGCATTTCTTTCACATTTGCATGTAATGCATTTGGTACAAATAATGCAACATAATAAGCAGGCTATTTTTTCACTATGTCAAATAGTCTGAAGTTTTTCATATGTATGACTAAACTTTCACCTCTGTATCTAGCATGATTTTTTGAATGTAACCACACACATTTTTATTTTCTCTTCCTGTAACAATATTATATCACAGAGAAACAGCTGTACTGTAGCACAGATAAGAGAAAACAACTTTGCAAATAAAACTGTAAGTTACTAAGGTGCTAAATCACCTTCCCATCACTTACTTCTGGGTGGCAGGTTCCTTTACAAGAACATCAGGAACTTCGTATCTTGCTCTGAGAGGAGCTGCCTCATTAATTTTAAGCCTAAAAATATTGCCTTCTATTTTGTAGATTTCCACTTGTAGAAGAACCTGGGAGCAAAAACACAGATAAACTGGAAGTGATAAAAAAAAATCAACTTACTTTTCAACTCAACATCATCAGATACTTATTGTCTGGAAAAAAATCCGCATGCCTGCTATCTGCTTTCTTTTCTTTAGCATTACAAAGCAACTATTACCATCCATCTGAATTCACACCAGCCAAATCTGCTTTACTGCTTTGAAGACATAACTCTTTTTTTAAGTTGAGTCTTTATTTTCAAGTCTCTCATGCCTAGCATTATGTAGCTCTCTCCACAGGCAGCAATGAAAACAGGGATGGTAAACACTAATGTTGAAGTATGGATAATTTTACTACTGTGCTACTAACGTAAGTAGCAGGGAACTACTGAGATGTGGGCTTTCTGCAAAAGCATCAGTGATCGGTGTTCATTGGTACTCACAGTGGTACTCACACTGATGAACCACATCAAAAAGACAACTGAAGAAAGCAGATGATACTGACCTACTCATCAAGATGTGAAACTTGCTATTTTACACTTCTTGGAAGTGTAAAGTCACTTTGTTCTAGTTCATACAAAATGACTTTTTTTTTTTTTCTTTTTTTCCCCACCTGTGGGGAATCTCTGTAGTCAAATGTTTTTTTCTGTGGATTCCCACCTCTCCCCTGTTTTTTCATTTTCTGAATCTTTTCTCCTCCAAGACACAAAATTGGCTTAAGAATTTTGGCCTGGTATCTTTTCCTTTCACCTGGAAGATGATCAGCATCACTGTCTTCAGAGGCATGCTTTTTGCACAGTCTCAAGTTGACAAATGAATACTGAACAGCAAGGACATTTTTAGGCTAATGCTTTGCATCGTTATGCAACTAGCACTGAAATCTCTCAAAACCTTCTGCAAATATTATCAGACCTACTGATGATAATCACTCCTTGTTCTGTGTGCACCCTCTTATACCAGGTGAGATCTCACCTTATTCTCCTCATGAGTAATTTGGAATTTAACATTCTCATCACTTAATGAGACTGTATCCAACAGCGCTCGATACAAGGATTTTCCAGGACGAAGAAGTTTCTGACGTCTGTCAAGACAGAAAATTATTTTCAGTCTCCCTAATTGTTGTGGCTTCTATCACACATAGGAATGTAATATTAAAAATGTGTAATTAATAAATGTCTCAATTTTTTTTCAAACAATTATTATCAGGAATAAAAAGGAATATAATTCTAAGCACACATTGGTGTATATGAATGATATGTAGAATAGTGGGATTTGGTCATTCATCGTAATCCCCCTATGTTATTTTTTTTTAAATAATAACAGGCTTAATTCAAGTAACCAAATTCTCAGCTGCCCGATTGCTTTCCACTTTCTCCAGTAACTCAGAAATTTCAGCTGAATAATCCATTTTTTATTTTCTGTCATACACCACTGCTTGGTATCCAACTCTCCAGAGAACAGCTTCTACATTATATAGAGATTAAGCAACACATTTGTAAACTCGTGGATATACAGCGAAGAGAATACTTTTCAATGGATACTCCCGGACCTACAAACCTGAGGTTATCTTTTTCACAAGACCCTGTGCTTGAGCTGTGAAACTAAGAGCTGGGACAGAAGGAGGGGAGTGGCCAAGGGGCTGCTGCTGAGTTTTGACTGCGCTTTCACAGAATCACAGAATAGCCGGGGTTGGAAGGGACATCAAGGATCATGAATCTCCAACCCCCCTGCTACATGCAGGGCCACCAACCTCCCCATTTAATATTAGACCTGGCTGCCCAGGATCCCATTCAGTCTTTTGGTCTTTATTATGTTGTTAGGACAGAGACCCTGAAACAAAGTCTCCATCAGCTGTTTGGAGGATTCTCCTTGCTGAGTCAGATCTTATGAAGACAATCTGAAAATCTTTAAAGGAATGCTTCTTTATCAATAACTGGACTTGGTTCCCTTGCAAGCAGACAATGCACAAATGTGAGCAACCACATAAAATTTTTATTTTAAAAGTAGAGCAAACATAAGATCTGAGGCTTGATAATATGTGGCAACTTCCTGTTGAGAAATGGGGTGTCTTAAAGTCAAAATGGTGACAGACTAGAGGGCTGATGTGAAAGGAGGAGACTTGCTCCCAAGGGCAAAATGCTATTTGGGGTTTCACAGCATAATTTCCTGCAGAACAGGAATGAGTATTTGAAACTGTAACCAGTACAACAGTGGCTAATTGCTGTATTACTGGGCATTACTATTACTCTTTTTATCCAGGCAATACTGGATAGAAGACAATAGAGGTGAGATTCCACTTTTTAAAATATGCTGAATAGCACATGCTGACAGGTGAGTGGCACAGTAAGGTACATCCTGAAAGTAGCACACTTGCTGTGATTAAAAGCTGATGTGAAACTATTTCCTATAACTTTAAACACTGACAGTTTACAAAAACCTATACTACAGTTCTTCTCTTTACCTGTAGAAAGCAATCTGGTTGCACTCCTTAAAGTTGCTTTTGTCCACAGCTTCATCTTGAATGCTGGAAAGAGCAGATAATATTTAAATGTGACACATCAGCTGATGGGTGTCCTCAAGAGCAGTGGGGATTAAGCAGAGCTCAGACAACTGTGACATAAAACATGCTGGACTTTGAACTGCTGTGTTTGGATATGGGAAGAATTTTTACTCGTTTAGTTCAGTACTATAGCACTTCCTTTTAAACCTGAGTAATTCTGACAAACAATTGAATCTGTGAGTAACAGGGCTGAATTCTCACACAAGTGAATTCTTAGGGCTTTTCATTTTTTTGCAAGTTTTGTATCTACAGCCCTTATAGTTCAACAAGCTCCTGTACTAAGAATGGGGAATCAGACAGGACTGGCAGAAAAGCAGAAAGCCTGCAGCCCTTTTTTCCCTGCAGAGGGCCTGATGAGGGAGGGAGGCTGCAGATGGCTCTGTATTACTTCCAGAGAACTTCTGGCCGATTAGAAAACAGAAAATTGTTGGCTTGCCTGAAATAATGGACTGTCATCAGAGCATTTCCCCCGGCATATTGAGTTCTGCCTCACACGGAAGAGAGTAAGGCTTTAGTACCAACGGATACAGAGCAGAAGCTCGTAAAATACTTACTGATGAAATACGTACAAAAATACCCACAGATGACAGCCATGACGACTTAGTCACAAGCGAACTAAACTTCAACATACCCGGGTCACCGCACAGTCCTCACGGCGACCACCCACCCCAGCAATGCTGCCCTTCCTCCTGCCGCACGCGTCCGTGCGCCCGGGGATAGCACTGGCCCGGCGGCCGCAGGCCTGCCTTTACCCTGGCCGGCTCCGGGCCATTCTTGGGGCCGGGCTCGCCGCCGCTATCTACCCCGGTGCGCAGCCGACCGGCACGGCGGGGAGCGAGGGGAGGCCGGGCCGAGGAGCCGTTACCAGGCGGCGTTACCTGGCTTCCCCCTGCGCGGCCGCCTCCATCGCGGCGCCGGGCCTTTCCGCGGCAGCGCGGCGCCGCAGTCACAGAGCGAACCGCCGGGCGGCGGCGGCGGGGGGGCACCCGGGCCCAGGCGAGCAGCGGCTCCGCCCCCGCCGCCCCACGGAGCCGCGTAGCTCGCGGGGAGCGGAAGAGGTGCGGCCACGGCCTCCGTGCGGCGGGATGGCGGCGGTGCCGCGGTGCGGGGGGTGGCGGCGGCCGGGGGCCGTCCCGCTGAGACTGTTGGCGTTGTTGGCGCTGGCGGGCGCGGCGGGAGCCGGGCAGCTCTCTAAATGGCGGGTCCCGGTGCCAATGGTGAGTGCGGGCATCGGAGGCCGAAGGTGCGCTGCTCGCGTGTCGGGGAACGTGGCGTTCCCGTCCGCGGCCCCCGGTCCGCCCGGGGTCCTTCTGCCCGAATTCGGCCACGGTCGGCGGTGGCCGCGGGGCGGAGGGAGGCGGCTGTGCGGGCGGCTCGGGCGGAGCGGCTCCGTGAGGCTCGAGGGGCCCGGGCTGGGGGCAGCGGCCCTGTGGCGCGGCTGGGGCCTGGCGGGGGAAAGCCGGGGCTGAGTGGGAGGCGAAGGGTTTTCTGTATTTCTGTGCCGAGCTCTGTGTGAAACGGCGTGGGGAAAACTGCGTTAAACTCGGTGTGTCGAACTGTAGAAGGGAGCAATGTGTGTTTCGTGTGAGAATGGGAGCAAAATTACAAGAGTTGGGATGAACACCCCTGTTGATTTTAAGAGTGAAAGTTTCTGTGGTTGGATAAGGTCCAGATCTTCTTATCGGCAAGAAAATGCAAATCGATATAATAAACTATGGTAAAATTGATTGAGTTTTGCAGAACGACAACAGAAAAGTCTCTTAAGCCATCTTTGTGAGCAGATTGAGCGGGTGGTGAAGCATGACTGGAAAATCCAGTGAGACTGGCTTCTGGTTGTCATTTGCTTCCATTTCAGTATTGATTTAAAACTTAGAGTGCAAAGCAATGTGTAAACTGGGTGTTGTGAAGCCCTCTGATAATTTCTTCTCTTTTTGCCTTTCCAGGGGAAGAAGTTCTTTAACTTTGGGAAGATTCTCTTCAGCAACACCACCATCTTTCTGAGATGTAAGTGGTCCCAAGGGCTTATGCTGTGCATGCTGTCACTCTACTGTTTCACATAGTCTCTATTTCACGTTTTGGGACCAAATGACTGTGAAGTGTTTAATGGAACTGATTGAAATGACACCTTGTTTCCTGTCACTGGGTGAAAGCTGCAGCTCTGATATCACTGAGTCTGAGAGCAGTGTTGAAGCTGTTGAAGACATGATCTGTTTTGGCTACAGCAGAAATGGAGGGTTCTGTTCAGGCAAGGCAGTGGAGTGAGATGGGCGATGAGAGTACCATTTCAGGTAGACAGTAATGAGGTGTGGGATGTGCTGAGCTCTGTAGTGAAATGTGCTAACTGGCCCCATGTGGAGAGAGTTTGAGTCTTGACTGGGTGAGGGGCTGTTTATATTGCAGAATCACTGGTGGGTGACTGTTGACTGTGCTTGTGAGGTTTTAGGGGACACCTACAACTCTGGAACTGATAAGAGGGTGAAATTAAACACTGAGACAGAACTTTCCTGAAGGCTGTTTTGTCTTCATGATCACGGTGTATGAGTGAGCTACAGAGAAAACACCTACCTTTGCAGACTTCATGTTTGTTTTGTTCTATTGTTTATTGCTGATCTGGCCAACTTTGGACTACATAGATCAGTGCCCTAAGGAGAGTATAAGTCAAATAGCCTTGATCTGTAAGCACAAAGACAGTGCTGTGATGTAGGCGACTTGAGGAAGTGGCTGATTTTGCAAGGGTGACATCTTTACCATGCACTTCTGAGGGGTTGTTTGCACTAGTTCTTACCAGTGATGAGAAGGTGAAGCTCTCCATCTGCTGATTGAGTAGTTATAAATGTAGAGTGTCTGTGATTGGCTTTTTGTGTTTGTATTAAATGAGGAAATGTCACTTCAGGAATAGTCAGTGGAATCCGTGCCTTTGTCACTTCCAGACTTACTGCAATGATTTCATTCTTTATAACTGAAAAAAATTATGGTGGTAGAACTATTAACTGGTGAGTTTTGATTAAATTGTATACTTCTTTATGTTTAGTACTTTCTGTATTATTATTCAGGTTTAAATTCAGATGCCTGCCTATCTTGGGACAGTGCTTCAAAGGGAGCTTATTAAAGTGCCTCCGTCAACCCCAGGTGAATCTGAAATAGGAGGCTAGTGTAAAGGTGGTTATTAGTGAAGACCCATCAGGTCAGAATGGTTTTCCCATTTATCAAGTATGGCTTAAATGCTGAGTTTCACAGTTCTCAGGAAGGCAACAGCAGGTCTTGGGGGAAAGAATAGTGTTTTGGGAGAGCATCTTGAAGTTTAGTAGGGTTTAGAAATAGCATGATCATACTGATATTGCTTGTAAGGTTTAGGTTCCCACAACAAACTGTGGTAAATCTAGTCATGAGGTGTATGGCTGAAAAAACCAGGAGTAGGAAGAAACTAAGAAACTGAGAAAAAAGAATTTGTTACAAGTCAGATTAGTGGCAGATCTGGCAGTAAGAATTTAATCTCCTGGCTGCTGATACAGACTGCAGTTATGTGGTGTCGGCCTTTGAACAGGGGTAAAGCTTTAACATTCTCTGGTGAAGACATCTATTTTACATACCATTGTGTTTAAAAGATTTACGTGGACTGAGATTAGCACCTGTGCTTCCTCCTGCTTTTTCTCTTTCCCCTTGGGTTGTTGATTTTTTTTTTTTTATTTTTTTATTTTTTTTTTGTGATGTAGTCTGTGTGGTGGTATCTAATACTTCTGCTTTTTGCTTCTAACTGAGAAAGCTGCCACAGTTGTATAGCACTGTCTGCAATACATTTTTTTTATCTGATGATTTTCTTAAGTGCTATTCTTGAAGACATCTGGTTTCCTGTCTAGAATCATGCGGGAAATCCCACTTCATCTATAAATGAGTATAGAGAGTTTAATATTTGAGTTAAATGTTGCTGGTTTTGCTTGAGGGCAAAGGAACTTCGATTTCCTTGTTGCTGAATTCAGTAAATGCTATGGGTGACTTTTCTGTTCCGTAGGAGTATTTCCTTTTCAGCATTCCTGTAATGATTGCTTAGATTGGTACATTATTCTGGTCTTGTCCTGTTTTGCTTTTAGTTGGTGTTGCTGCTGAATGCAGATCTTCTGAATGCAGATCTTCAGAAATTCTATCTGTTTTTAATAGATGGAAAAGGCATTCAAAGTATTTTAAAAATAATTTTGTTTATAGCACAGCTCTGAGGTATTCCTGACTTAATCAGTTGTATCAGTAAGGTATCTTTCTCTTGAGAACTTGTCATATACCCACTCCATTGTAAGTGTTTGTTGCTTTTTAGTTGCTTTGTTTTGCCATCGGCAACATCTAGGGCTGTGAGGAGAATGTATGTATACCTTGTTTTCATGCATACCAGAACGTGTCATAAAGAAACTTATTTTTCAGTGATTGCATTCCTTTTTTTTTTTTTTTTTTAAATTGTTTTTTTTCCCGTGTCTTCAACATTGGGAACTAGCTCTACAGAGGCTTGGTTTGGTAGTCATGTGGCTTAAAGCTGGGTTAGTCAGTTAGGATTCCTTGGCAGGGTCTCTTAATATCTTTTTTTTTTTTTTTTTTATCTGCTATGGTCAGTAGAGGAGACAGTCACTGAAAGTTCTGCATGTGTAACGGATATGTAGTCTGAGATAATGTACACTGTGAAATTGTGGTGACAGCTCTACGAGAAACGTGCTGTCATTTATTTTCTTTCGGTACCTGTTGACTGGCAGAGCCCAGAAGTTTATATGGCTTCTGAACTGAGTAATGGCTGCTGGTTTTGCTTACATGTGAAGTTTACCTTCTGAACGTCAATTTTTCTTCACCAGGATTTAATTTGGAATGAGATTTGAGAAACAAGAATGATGGTGAAATCTTTCTTGATTGAATGATTACTTTTTTGTTATTCTATTCTACTATTCTTAGTATATTAAAATGGAAAGATGTAATATTTGGACTAAAGGCAACGTTGCAGTTTTGACAGTGAGCCACTGTGGGGATGGTTGTTGACTTGCAAAGCTTTACCTCTTCTGTTGTATTGGTGATAATATTAGTGTGTTTTAGTATTGGTATATCAAAAGTATCTATGCAAATTCCATGTAGTATTAACCTGCTGTATACTGACATATAGAATCATAGATGTATGTTGGAAAGGGAAATAATTTTATGTACTGTGATCATTTGGAGTCACTGCTGTCATCTTGTTTGCTTTTTGTTGTTGCTGGCACATTCCTTGTTGTCTTAAGACCAAAAAAATTCCAAATGATCTTCAGCTCTTTAGTGGAATTAATGTGATATTACAATAGATGCATACAAAAACAGACTTCAGTTTTTTTTTCCACTGAACAGTAGTGGATTATTTGAGAGTAATGTTCTTTTGTTCATTTACTTTTTGTGTTTAAACTCAATTACAATAGTTTGGCACAGAATGGAAGGAGCAGATTTACATAGAAAAGATGCCTTATATGTTGTTGTCTTTTTAGTTGAAGGCGATGAGAAGTCTTGTGATCCCTCCCAAGGCTACAATGTTACGTGGTACTTAAGATATTCTGATTGCTACAATGAAGTCTTCAACTTTGGGGTAAGAACTGTATGGAAAATGTGGACTGTGGTTTTTTTTGGTTTAAGCAGGTCTGAAACTGAGAGGATCAGGGACTGCTTATTTTACATCATCATTGCTTTGTTGGCCAAAAAAGAGAACCAACTTCTGCGTCACTGAGAAGATGATGGAGAGAAATAAATCTTCAGCTTTTGGGGATTAATGACCTTTCTGGGGGTAAAGTGGATGTATTTGTCAGAATTCTTCAAAATCCGGAAGCTGAAATAAGTGTATCAACTTTGAACTGAAGTGTGTGAGTTTATCTGTCGATTGAGAATATTATTTACAGAAGTGCTTAATGACAGCCAATGGGAAATAATATATTCATGTTTAGTCTTAATTCTGTTCTTTTTCACATGTATGTTCAAAGAAGTAGTGATTTATATGAAAGGCGTAGTGTGTGTTTCAGATGTGGTAGAACACAGCTGTGGTTTATACTGTTTGTAACACATTTTCCTTGTTTACTTAAAATATTAACTATGACAGTTGTAACTATTAGCCTAGCACAGTACTGAGGTATTAAATCTCTTCATAATTATGTGGAGTTTATTCATACAGACTCAAGTTCTCGCTAGTTGCTTTACCACTGCAGGAGTAGATTTTTTTTTTTTAATTGAGTATTAATTCTTACTCAGATTTTGTGTGTGTTTGTGTGTATCTGTATCCTTTCTGGAGGGAAAAGGGTCCTGCATGGCTTCTGGCCTATTAAACTCTGCTTAAGAGTTTATTCAGAGGGAAGTTTTGGTGCTTTCCAGGTCTTGCAGCTGCCTGCTCAGATGAAACATTTGATATAATGAATACTAATTTAAATTCTCTTCTCTGTTTGGCAGGAAGAACAGGCAGAAAGTTATTTTGGGACTACGTCTGAAGAGCATCCAGGCTGGTCAGGGTACTATGCCACATCTTCTCTCGTCTTTCCAAATTGCTCCAAGCTGTTCAAGCCCCAGGTATGGATAGAAATTTTAGTTTGCCCTATTCCCTCATACAGCAGACAGATGGCATTAGATCCTGCTAAATGAGGATCACTCACATGAGGATTGCTATAGGTTGGAAAGTACTTTTTTTTTTTGGTCTGTTTATGAGAACCAAATTGCAGCAGTGACTACTGAATTTGTGCTTTACTTTTGATTTTCTGTTCGACTTGTGACCCACCTTGAGAAAAAATACCCACACTTTAAAATTGAGTTCTTCTTTTTGTTTGTGGTTATGTGCTCTGAATTTCATTTAGCACTAAGAGCTGAGTTATGGAGGTGTACTGCTAGATGAGTAACAGTGAGCATCTCTGGCAATAGAACGAATCTCCTGTTGAATTTGGCCCAGTGGAGGACTGGGAAATTGGTTAAAAGAAAAAGAAAACAGAGCGAAATGGTGGTTGAAATGGGAAAAAAAAAACAAGAAAGACAGTGCCATGTGACTTTGTGAAATAATGTTTGAACAAAGGCTCTGTGCCAGCTATATATATCACCAGAAGCTGTGCAGTCACATTAGTGGTGGTGTCAACGTAACAGTCTGGTTTTTCTTATGATGTACCTAAGGATTTGAAGCAAACTGTGCCATGTTGTGTCTTTATTGAACCACTCCTGATTTAGACAAGAAGGTGTGAGTAGAAAATACTGGGAGTTGTCTCCCAGCTGTTGAATCTAGTTTTTTCTTCTTTCCTGAAGAAAACAGCTTGCCTAAAGGTGACTTGAAAAGGTTTTTTAATGATCTGATTTGCACACCTCTAACTCCTTTCATATGTGAAGATGACTTGAAAGGAGTTTTTAAAATACACAAATACTGCCTACTTTTTAGGTTTATTAATATTAGAAATATTTGTTCTGTTTTTCCATGGTTTTATAGAAAAGCTGTTGAGGGCTTGTCTGTGTAATATGAACTGAGGCATCTCAACTGAATATTGATGAAGCTGGGAATTTTAAAAACTTTTAGTGATTTTTTTTCCTCCCATTCCTTTGCAAAGTCTACTGAAATTTTAACAAGTTATTCTTCCCAGGTATTCATTTTTGAACTTTGATATGAATGGCTCCTTATTAGTTTTTGGCTTTGTTTCTTGTGATACAGTAGTTTCACTAGGTTTAGAGTTTGAGACAGTTGGCAGATCCTGGATCCTTGTCTGCATAATAGACATACATTTTTCTGGGGGCTTTTTTTGCATGTACCAAGGCAGAAATCCCAAAATCTCGTGTCTGTCCTTGCAAGTGCCATTTAGTAATGGAGGTAGCTAACAGATGCATATTTGGGAAGTAACATTAATTTCACTGCTGTCATGTCTACAGATCCAGCTCTAAAAATACAGACCTGTTGTATAAGAGAGGAAGGAGAGAAGCAATTCTCAAGTGACAAAATATTAATCTAAGTATTCAAAATTCCCTGGACAGTTGTTTGATTTAATTAAAGAAATGAGAACTCTCCAATGCTGCTGCTGTTTCAGAAAATCCTTCCTTAAATCTTTAATGGCAGCGATGTCATGTTAACACACAGTACCTATAAATACTGTACGTTTTAAATTTTTTTCTTTTTTTTTTTTTTTTTTTACTCTTACAGGTTTTCTATAAAGAATTTGTTCATCCAGAGCCTCTCTCACCTGAGAAACAAGAGGTATATTTTTTCCTTGTAGTGAATGAGCATAGAAGTGAAAGAAAGAGTTTTGATATCCTGTCTTATCCATTTTCTGTTTTTCTCTAAGGGCATGAAAGATAAGGCAGAGAGTGAGGGAAATCGCACGATGGTGGCAGATAAAACTGTATGTATTTTGAATTGAAATGCAATTTGGAATCCAGTGGTGTAGGATTTTTGCAATTTTTTTAGAAGAAGAGCTAGAAATTATCTAGTGATGTTTACAGGAGTAGTACAGTTTTGTTGCATGTTTGTTTTGTTTTGCAGGGACAGGTGGGTATGGAAGTGGGGGGGATACTTTCTGAGACTTTCATTTGCTTTAGCCTGAAAATAGATTTGGGGGGAGAATGGGGGTGGAGGAAATGGCTATAAGTATATTTATAATGATTCTTCCATGTGAAATATAGAACTTTAATCATTCAAAATCATGGTGTGAATAATTTAAAAAAAATATCAGCCTTAAGGTGAAGTAATGAAGTAATCACTGCTGTAAGAGATCACTATTATTTAGAGATTACATTTGTTTTCGTCTTGACCTAATCAGTACTTTAAAACATTGTATGTAACAAGGTGAATGATTTCTTTTGGGTTTCTGTTAGCATTTTTATTATGTGTTATGTTCAAGTCTTAACCAGGAACAGTTATTAAAATAACTTCACACTGAATTTCCTGAATGCAAAAAAAAAAAAAATAAAAATTCACTTCCTTATACTATTAACAAGGCCATAAGGCTAGAAAGTAAATGTGTGGCTGTGGAATAAGGAATCAGTGCAGCAAAAGATAGACTTTTCCTTTAAAATACATCTATTTTATTTCAGGCTTGGTATTTTTTTAACTAAGCAGTTTAACTTATATTAGCATAAACATTTTTGATGCATAAAATTCTGTTTGCTTTAAGTCTCGTAGTCAAGAGGACTCTTAGAAGAAAAGCATGGACTTGATACTGAAGTTCTCTTGGAGATGCCATTATTAAAACTCTTGTACTAGGTCTACTTTGGTCTTGCAAGCAGCGTATGTGTACACAGTCCTAGCTTTTACCTCAGAGCTTCTGGTGAACAATTGCAGTTCTTGATATGGTTTGGATTGCCTAGTTGTAGAACTAAGTTTTGTGCACTGGAACTCAAAATAAAATCTCTGATTTTATGTATTTATTTCCCTATGGTTCAAATACTTAATCGGGTAAGCTTCCTTGCTCTTAGTTTACTAGTAATATTTGGTTCTTAGAGGCATGAGAGCTTTCAGAGGCAGTAGTAGTTTCCAGAGGAAATGACTAATAAGGAATTTTTAAAATTCTCTTCAGTTTATCTTTTATCTCTTTTATCTTACACTGTAACTTAGTCTTCGCCAGAGAGCCAAGTTGTATGCCGGTGCCCTGTTGTAAAGCACTTACTTTCAGGAGTCAAGAAGCATCGCTGACAATCTGTATTCCTAAACTGACAACAAGGAATAGCAGCTTTATTGAATTCTTTGTAATGTTTGCAATACTTTTGAGATCACTCTTGCAATAAGACAGTACACAATTTCTTAGTAAGCCCTCATCACCTCTTCAGTCTTTTAATGATTCTTCTGGATTCAAATGTAGGCAAATTTCAGACTATTTAGATATGACTCATAAATTAATTAAAAAAAAAAAAAAAGTAACAAAACAAAACACATCAAATATTTATTAACAAGCTTTAGGATCACGATCAGATGAACTTTTTTTTTATATGGAAGATAGCACCCATGTATGGAGAGCGTACTCTCATCTATTTCATGTACTATTTTGTTTTTTCATATGTTATTTACATGCAGACATTTCATTTTCAGACAATGAATGCTGTTATTAAAACTTGGAGAGATGGGCCGTATATATTTATTGTGCAAATTGGAGTTACAGCTCCGAAAGATTCTGCTAACAAACTTAAAAGAGCGGAGAGAACAACACCTGCCTCAAATCCTAAAGAAAAGCTCTTCACAAGTAAGACAGCTAAAAATATACTGCTTTCTTAATGTATAACATTCTGACTGGTTTCTAAGGTACTTCTTTATATATACTACTTAGTTCATTTTTGTAAGTCACTATCTTTGACTTCACATAATATACATAGTACTGACCACAACATCTTAAGATAATGTGATGACTTTGGTGGCTAATGAGAGTGGTTTGACAATCTTAAGGTTGTTGGTCTATCAGCTTAATGATGGAAGTAGAGAAAATACCCAAGCAATTCAATTTTGAGGGTTTTTTTTTTTTTTTAATGATCAGACCAACGTAATGATTTACATCAATAAGCTCAAATCATGTAGAACATAATTTCAAAATGACAGCTATGGCCTTTATATTATCGTTGCACTGATAGATAAAATACAATTATCCATGTTTTAGAGAAGACTTAAAATCCACTTAAAAAGATAGTACGTGTATTTTCAAACTTTACTGTTACACATTAATCCACAGCACAAAGTACTGTAACTTGAAGTGCTACTGCAAGTTACTTGGTCACAAAGCATATAGTTTTAATTGCTTTAATATAATTTAATTAGTTGAATATGTTACGAGTTTTGTACTTGATTCCAAAGTGAAGTTAAATTTAAAGGCTTCTTCCATGAGAAGATGTGGGATTTCTTTATGCTTGAGTAAAAATTAGTTAAGTACCTTATAACCTGGCTTCCCACATTTGCTTCCTGCTTAAATTGGTTGCTGTGGTGTTTTTTTTTTTTTGACAGTGACAGTAGAACTCAAGGGGCCATATGAGTATCTATCACTTGCAGACTATCCTCTGATGATTGTAAGTAAAACAGTTTTGCTATCAAGTTGTCAGTGGATGTGAATCTCTGCTAAATACTCTCTTTCTGTGCTTAAGGGTGACAAAGGCTGTCAAAGCTTTCAAATACTAATCTGTGAGAAGTTTTTCTTGTAGTACTACATACAGGGTAGGGAAAACAGGTGTAGATTTCAGATATTTGCATATGCCGTTAATTTCTGCTTATGGATTGTTTGACTTGACGACTGTCAGTTTTTGTAGTTCCAGAAGGTATCAGTATAATTAAACTGAGCAATTTTACTGACACTCTTGTTTTTTTCCTTAGTTCATATCTTAGAAAATTCACTATTCTATTGTTTTGTTTACAGCTGCTGTTTCATTTGGCGTTGCTATGTTCTCTCATAGTCTCATCTTCCTTCTTCCACCAGCTATCCTCCACACTATGAGGAGGTCCTCAATACTGCTTAATAGTGAAAGCATAATTGAACTACAAAGAGCAAATTCCCCTTTTGTTCAAAGGGATTGCTGACTTGATCGATAGCTGCTTCTGTCAAGGATGCTTAGAAAATAAAAGAAGTTATCTAGTGTAGGCAGACTTTAGCTGGGGATCAATAATAAGTAAGATATCTAGCCTGTCTTTATTGTCAAGAGAAAACTGTAAATAGGAGAACCTCATGGTGTTTCTAAAATGTGTTTTACTTGCTGCATAAGTAAGAAGTTTCCAGCATTTCTGATGACTTGTATTTTGTAGGTGTGAATATCTGCATGTGGCAGGTCCAGAAAAAGGTCTCTGTCTACTTGTTTCTGTAATGGAATATCTGAATATGAACTGGCACATTTAGGTCCTTTGAACATTTGAACTGTGTGGATGCTTGGGCATGAAAACCTGTAAGGATCAGAAAACTGTTCTAAGAGATGTTTTCAGTTTGTGGAAGTTTTAAAGGATTGTGTAGCTAACTTCCATGCTTTTTCTGTAATGGAATGTTTGAATTTATATGTATGATTCTTCAATTTTTATTTTTCTTTCATCTGAGTGCACTACTTCTTGCTTCTCTTTGTATAATAGTTTTTCATGGTGATGTGTATTGTGTACGTATTCTTCGGAGTTCTGTGGCTTGCATGGTCAGCCTGTTACTGGAGGGATCTCCTGAGGATCCAGTTCTGGATTGGTGCTGTTATCTTCCTGGGGATGCTTGAGAAAGCAGTTTTCTATGCAGAGTTCCAGAACATCCGCTATACAGGGGAATCTGGTAAGTGACAATTGCAACTTGCACTTTCATTGATGGGCACAGCACTAATTATGCTAATATTGAATTAGTTGCACATATTGAATTAGTTAAAATTCTTCTGTAACCCTATATGATTACTTGAGGATTGCCTCAAAACAAAGAATGTGAAACAGAGTTTCTGTATGTCTTTTAATATACTGTAAATTCTTTTTATGATCTCTTGACAGCCTGTGCTCTTCTAAAACTAAAATGCTGTGTCTAAAACTTCTGATGTAGAGCTTCAGGAGCATAGAATGCTAGATTCTTTAAATATTCACTGTAAAACTCAATTGAGGTTTGAAACAGGACTTCTGAAGTGCAGCTTGTGATTCACATCTTACAGTTAGCCTTGGAAGGAGACTTTCAACTGTTTATTGTGACCCCATTGCCAATAACCTTTGGCTTTCAGCCAGTAGCCTGATAACTCATCATAGACAACTCTCAAAAAAAATCCTTTGGGACACTGTAGTATGCTTCCATCCTACGAATGAAATGAAGTAAAACTTCATTATGACTTTTTTAATTGGTCACATCACGGTACAGGAGGTTTTCTTGATTGGCTTGTTTGGAAGATTGTCCAGGCTAATATTGTGAATAAAAAAATGTATGGATCTTTACTTTCCACTTTCCTTGGATTTAATTTTCACTTTAAAAAAATAATTTTATTTTTAACAGTAAAAGACTTAGGTATTCTGAAACCTTACTCCAGACGTAGGCAATAAAGGCATTATACATTTTAATAGCCTACTTGCTGAAAATAAGTGTCTGCTCTTATACTACAATTATATGCAGTAGTCAATAAAATCCAAGTTATTTTTTATAACCTAGCATCTTCTTTGCTTTTTTTAGTTCAAGGAGCACTAATACTGGCAGAACTGCTTTCCGCTGTGAAACGTTCACTGGCTCGAACTCTGGTCATCATAGTCAGCCTGGGATATGGAATAGTCAAGTGAGTAAAAATCTGTTTTTCTACTAATTTAAGGTTGTGCTAATTTGCCTGCACTTTGCAACTTAAAAGATAGATGCTTGAGTTAAGTGGTGTAAAGCTCCTTCACTAGTCAACAGAGACATATACTTCCATGTGGTGATTGCTCCTTTTTTGCATCCCTTTGCTTACTGTTGCTTAGGGTTCTGAGAGTCACTGCTGAGCTCATAAATCTCTAGCAGAGATCTGCTTTAGGAGGCTTCTGCTCCTTATCTGTCTCCCCCAGCTGTATTATGTGGTAAAACAGTGTCATGTGGCATTGAGATCTTCTGTCAAATTGGGGTGTGTTGTGGGAACTGAAAAAGAAGATGGAGCCTGGGACTTCTTGAAATGGTAATAAAATGCTGAGGGAGTTAACTGTTACTGATCTCTTCCTTAGCTACATCAGGTCAAAAGACATTTAAAAAAAGGTAAGCGTAGGAGCACAATAATAAAATGATTCCAAAGACCTGGGGGTGACTTGTCACAAGAGGCTTTTATTTGCATGCCTCTTGCCTTGTGCTAAACTCGAGTTGATGTGACTTCATTCTTCTCCTGCACTAAAGATTAACTTCACTTTGTTTTTTTTACAGGCCTCGTCTTGGGGTTACTCTTCACAAAGTAGTTATGGCTGGAGCCCTTTATCTATTATTTTCTGGCATGGAAGGTGTTCTTAGAGTCACAGGGGTCAGTAACTGCTGCTTGAATTTTTCCTGTATGCTACAGGTTCTACTGTCTTAAAATTAAGAGCCAAGGGAGAATCCCAGAGATTCTCCAGAAGAATCCACAAAAGAAGGAAAAAAGACAATTGGCTAAATTCTGTAACTGTTGATGTGGTTTATTGATAACTCTTTTAAACTTGTCTGCTTTATGCATCTGGATGTAATTGTGTATTTTGAAATAGTTTTCATAATTTAGTCATTAGCTGGGTTCCAGATGCTGTTGTGACTTTAGATTGGGTAGAAATTTGAGGATGGAGGGCCAGTTCCAGACCTAAAGGTGATTCAACTGGCTATGAGTGTTGTTTTTTCTTAGTTTTTCTGTTTTTTTAAAAAAAGAAAAAAGTAAAAACAACAACAAAACCAAGCAAATCCAGCAATAAACAAACCAGTGTTTTATATTTGAGGCTGTACGTGAGGAAATGTTAGTGAGTTGTGCTGCTACTTGCTTCATTCTAGAAGTACTATTAGTGTGTAAATTTCTGTTATTGTTCACTGTTAGTGTCTCGGGACAAGGTATTTAACATGTTATATATTTGGTACTTTTTCAGTTTTTCTATGACACTCTGGCTCTGATAGCAAACTTGGCCCTGTCCATGATTGATGCCTGTATTATTTTGTGGATATCCTTTCATAAACTGTAGAAAGTTACAAGCTTGTTCACAGAACCGTTCATCTGATATTTTAGAAGCAGTAAAAAATGACTTGCTTTTATTATTTAGGACTTCCATAGTTGCTTGTATACTCAAAAGGCAACTTTTGCAACTTTCAGTCAAACCCGTGTGAGCATTGAGTTCTTCCATGAGTAGTGTAGAGGATGTAATTACTGTATCTCTAACAAGCTGATTGCTGACTTTCTATAACAGAAGTGGCCAGACTAAATCTTTGCAGCAGTGATCTTAACAGAGGCTCTTATTAATGCTGCTAAATTGACTTAATCTGGAAAACTACTTCTTGCCTTGCTGACAGAGAGTTGGGAACTGACAGTGTGCTATAGTTTGCTTTTGTCCTTTATAAACCGCTCTGTGCATTGAGTTGAACATCTTGTTCAAACACTTGTTTCTGTAATAAAACTCAGAAGCATTGTGGTGAAGTGTCTGCAGTTTCTCATAACATAGCCTGACACTCCTTGCTCCTGCACCTTGTTTCCTTTTCAGTTTGTTCTTACTGGCTCTCTCTTTGTCTCCAGGCCCAGAATGATCTTGCCTCCTTGGCTTTTATTCCCCTGGCTTTCCTAGATACTGCCCTGTGCTGGTGGATATCCTTCACTATTTTACTTGGTGGGGGGTGTGTTTTCTTTGAAATTTGTTTGAAATTCATTGAAAAGGGAGTGTTTGATATTGCTGCCATAGGATGACCTTCTGTTCTGCCATGAGTCTCCTCTATGTCTTAGAGGGTTGTGTTCGTGGGTGCGTGTCTGGGTGGGGGCTGTTGTTCATAAAACCTGTGTCCTTTTAAGTTTGTGTCCTCCTTGTCCTCTCGGAGGCTTTCCTTGACTTTCTGTACATATTCATCAGCTTGACTCAAACAATGAAACTGCTAAAACTTCGAAGGAATGTTGTGAAACTCTCTTTGTATCGGCACTTCACCAACACACTCATCTTGGCAGTAGCAGGTAAGCAGAAAATTACATGAATCAAATAAGAGTTAGTTGTTTTGAATGTATAACTTGATTTGATCACTAAAGCAGATCTTGAATTTAGTAACCGTTCTGTAAACGTAACGAAAATACTTATTATTTCTATCACTTGACCTGTTTCTAGTAGTTTGTCTCTGTCAAATGTTACATTGATGCTTTGGAGGCAGTAGATCATTAGTCAGGAAGTTAGTAAGAGCTTCTCTAATGGAGTGCTTTTGTCCCTCTTAATAATAACTGTGCTTGAAAGGTTTTTTTTTTCCTGGCTGGGCGTTGCTAAGATCATTTTTTAGTGTTCCTTCCTCCTTAGCTGAAGACCAGAGTGACTCTTGAAAAAGCAGTGTTCTTAGGATTGTAACACAATGTCATACCTGTATTCTGAAAGAATAAAAGTTGAGATTCTCTCTACAGCAGTGATAACTGAACTCCAGGAATTATATATGTTATATCTTAGAAGACAAGCACCTGGCAGCACTCTCATATATTTGGAAATGACATTCATACAGTGAACAAGAAAGCTTCTAACCAGCGTGTGTGCATATTTATTTATTTATTTATTTATTTATTTTACATAAACAACAAAACAGCACATTCATTTAATTGCCAGCTCTCATTAAATTCCTTGCAGCATCTGGTTCTCTGTCATCAGTCTCCTTAGCAGAGGGAGGTGTCACCTCTAAAACTGTTGAGAGCTTAGTTTGAACACTGGGAGTCTTATGTGTCAAGATCTGAATGTTTTTGTATTCAAGCAGATCAAATGGTTCAGTTACTGCAAGGCAGCTTGTATGTCAACCAATAGTGAAAGTGTTGTGTGGAAAGCAGGTTGAAAGGAACATAAGAATAGTAAATAGGGATAAGGATTTTGGTTAAATAGTAATTCCTTGACTTACACCTTGTGTCTTTGGCTGTGCCTAAACTACTTCTTAAGGTCAGGTCAGTAAGTCAGTCTCATGTTTTCTGAAACTAATAGTTTACTTCTCAGGAATCTCCCTATTTAAATCTTCACCCTTCAGTTGGGAAACACAATCCTGTTAGCAATGTACAAACGGTAGCACATGTTGTAGTAATAAGCAGTTTGTTTGTTTTAATCTTGCAGCATCCATTGTATTTATTATCTGGACTACCATGAAGTTCAGGCTGGTGGACTGTCAGTCGGTGAGTTTACACTGAATGCTCTCTGTGATTGGTGCCTCTTTTTTTTTTTCTGTGACTTATGTCTAGAGTAGTAACCACACAGTAAAATTATCACTGTTGTAGGAAGTAGCCTCTTTCACACGTCTAACACATCTTTGGAAAGAGCTGAAAACATGGATTTTCTTCCAACAGCTTCTATTTGTGCTTCTGTTTTCATTGACAGGACTGGCAGGAGCTATGGGTGGATGATGCTATCTGGCGCTTACTGTTCTCAATGATCCTTTTTGTCATAATGATTCTGTGGAGACCTTCTGCTAACAACCAAAGGTTCAGCTTTTCTCATCTCTTTCTAAAAATACTGTTTTGGGGAGTGCTTGTTTATCCAAATTAGCCCTGTTGGGTGATTTCAGTTGCAGTATACTGATCCATAGCATACTAATGTAGGATACTAAGCAGCATATGCGGGAATAGATGTGAGAAGTCACATAGTTAAAATTCAGTCTGTTCCTGGTGGTGAACTTATTTGAAAAGAAGTCGTTTGAACTCTTCTTCATATAGTTGAACACAGGTCTTCAAAACAATATGCTGCACAGAATAATGAATAAATGTTAATGTTGGAGTAATAACTCTTACATGGCAATACACGTTCCTCTAAGTTATCTTTCTTTCCCTCCTAAAGGTTTGCTTTCTCACCACTGTCTGAAGAGGAGGAGGATGATGAGCAGAAGGAGCCAATGTTAAAGGAAAGCTTTGGTAAGGGCAAAATTTCTTTCCACATGATTTGGAGATGTCTGGGGAGAGATGTCTTTCTGTCAGGGGGTAAGAAATAAAAATAAAGTTTGTTACTGCTGTAGAAGTGGAGGATGCAATTGCCTGTTGCAGAAGAAGAATGGCTTTATATTTTACATTTGCAATTTGGTGTTTTCAGATGACATTGAGCACACTGCCGCTGTTGTGGTTGTTTTACCATATCCATTGGACTATTTTTTTTTTTTAATATGAGCAATGTCCTGTTTGCATCCGGCTATGATGACGGAGGTCTCTTAGATATTGTAGTTAGTCAGTGGGTTAGTTTGCAGTTCCTCTTTTACAATCTGTTTGAATTATTCTAGTTTATTATCTGTTCTCTAAACCCTGCAGAAATCATCATAGAACCATAGAGTAGTTTGGGTTGGAAGGAACGTTAAAGATCATCCAGTTCCAACACCTCTGCCATGGGCAGAGTTGATGCCTGCTAGATCAGGCTGCCCAGTGCCCCATCCGACCTGGCCTTGAATGCCTCCAGGGATGGGAGAGGCACAAATTCTCTGGAAGTGAGAGCCTCCCCACCCTCTGAGTAAAGAATTTCTGCCTGACATCTAATTTAAGTCGACCTTCCTTTAGTCTCAAACTATTCCATGTTTATAGTGAACAAGGGGGAAATGTCCACTGTAAACATACGGATGGACCTCAAAGCAGTCCTGCTTTATAACACTAGGTGGCACCTTTCTCTCACTCCAACTACTTGAAATCTCTGTACTATGTCTGTTATCCTTCAAGCAAAACCATTTGTAAGCATTGTAAAAAGGGTAGGTGTTACGCATACTGCTGCTGGGATAGATGAGAGTCATTTGAGAAAGTATGTATTATCTCCTAGGTGTGTTTGCCAAATCATCTCTATTGGCTGTCTGGCAGGCTGGGAGATGCATGTTGCTTCTCAGCTCTTAAACAAGGCTGGTCAGCAGTCAAGAGGTAAAATAAATTTGGAGAGTTGTAGAAATCAGAGAATGGCTGAGCCTGGAAGGGATATCTGGTGATCATCCTGTCCAAACAGCCTGCCTAAGGGAGTCAAATAGAGTAGGGTGTCCAGGGCCACATACAGACAGCTTTTGAAGATCTCCAAGGAGGGAGACTGCACAGCTCTGAGAAGCCATATCTTTGATCCTTGCACTGGTTTAGAGAAAAAGAATAGAAATTGCAGTTTTATCTAGGAAATATCAAAATTCAGGACAAATAGGTATTTCACTTATCAGGACCTTAGTTACCAGTCTTTTTTTCCCCTTCTTTTGTTTTCAGAGGGAATGAAAATGAGAAGTACAAAGCAAGAACCAAATGGGAATGTAAAAGCAAACAAAGCTGTAAGTATGTCCTCCTTAACTGAGAGAACCTTTTGTTTGTCTGCCTCCCAGTAGTTCACAATATGCAAAGCTGTCAGCTTGTAAATGTGAGTTTCCTGATTTGGTTCAGAGTGGGAGTGTGTCAAAACTTCATATGTATACAGTATCCTATGCTCCTGAAAAGGAAGTCTGCCTATGGAGACTTGAGAATTCAGTCTGTTCTTTAGGAATGCTCGCACAATCCAGCATAGATAGAAGTGTGTAATGCTATATTCTGATAAAGAATAATACATTAGTCTAACAAATTTGTCAGGCTAAGGAAGTTTTTTAATTTTAAGATTTGTGATTCATTATGGGTGATGTGTACAGTGTGAATCTGTCACGAGTGACTGACTGCTTTGCTTAGTAACAAATAATTACGGAGTTATTACAGAATCTTAAGTTGTTAATAATTTATAGGTTTCTTTTCTCTGTTGGAATTTTTTTTTCTGTAATTCAGAAATCACTTTTAATGTTTTTCTCAAGTAGGCTGTGAAGAAAAATACACTATTTTGGGAAAAATGACTTGTTTTCCATTTAATTTCTGTACTTGTAGCAGGAGGATGACCTGAAGTGGGTAGAAGAGAATGTTCCTTCTTCTGTGACTGATGTGTGAGTATTTTTTTTGTAGTCACAGTACAAGTGGGCTCCTCAGATAGTAAGCACTCTAATGTATTTTTTGTTCCTACATCTTGCATGCTGCCCTTACATAAACAGATACTGAAACGAGTCTGGAATTGGCTTCCTGTTTTTTTTTTTTTTTCTTTTTTTTTTTTTGAGCAGTCTTCCACATGGTTATGCAGTTTCTCAGACTTACGATTTATGCTGCTTGAACATGTGCTAACTTACAGAACGCTCTCTCTGTGAAAACATAAACTGATTTATTTGCACTTCACTGAAGTTAAAAAATAAGAAAATAAATCTGGAAAGCAAAGAACAACCAAGCACCCTCTTTGTCTGAGCATCTTACTGGATGTAAATCACTGAGTCATTTCATTTATTTCTGTACATTTTTGGAATATTGAGTCATTTTTATGCAATTTAGTCAGCTGTATACACAGTCCATATGTATTCTGCTTTTAATGCTAGTTCTTACATTCTAAGAAGATCAGTATGTGTATCTAAATTTTTCATAGCAAGTTCATGGATTCCTTGCATTCATGCATTTGAATGGTAAATTTTGGCAGATTCTTTAGATTTAAGAACAAAGCTCTGCTTGGAGACATTTAAAGACAAAAAAATCAAGTGAAGCTTCAAGAGGAGAAAAAAGTACATTTTCTCAATTGAATTCTTTTTTTTTGTGTGTGTGTGTCTGGGTCAAGCAATTATCTATTTGAAAAACTGTAGGTTTCCTTAGTACTAGGCTGGTATAAGCTAGAAAGGGTCACTCTGAGGTGGTCTGCAACAGGGCTTTCTGTCCTTGAAAGTACATTGATCAGGATTATGAAGAGCTGAAGTCTCAGTACGTAAATGGAAGGTCTGTTGTGGCTGAAAAAGGCTATGATACCAGTGTAACTTGTGTGATTTTATAAAAATTTTTTTTCATTACAGCATGGTCCCATATCCTAAATGTCTTAAGTATGGCTTAGCACTGTTTATATATTTACAAAATACCTCTTTTGCAGTTGCAGTCAGGCTGGTAAGATGCTGTGAACACAGCTTATTTCCTTGCAACGTGAAAATTGTTCAGTTCATAATGAGAAGTCAGAAGCAGAGTACAAAATTGTGTTTGAGTTGTGAAGGTCATTGAGAGATTACTACTTTGGCTCTTCCTCCTCCTTGTATTTTTCTTTAATATTTATGTATTTAACTGAAAGGTCTATCTTCATTATTGTTCTTTTTTTTTTTTTTCTGTCCTAAAAAGCTTAAGGTACAAGGTCAGGCTGAAAACAGTTTTCAATATATGCTCTTAGTAGGCGCTTCAGTTTTCTTAACTATCTTTTTTTTTTTTTTTTTCCCCTGCAGTGCTCTTCCAGCTCTTCTGGATTCAGATGAGGTCAGTGAACATATCTTTAGTACGAAACAGTCTTCTGACATACCAGAAGAGTCACGAGTCAGCTGCTAGGGACTTGGCTTATTAGAACTAGTCTCTGATCTTGCCAGTGCAATATTAAAATACTACTAGGGGGACAATAAGAAGCAGAACCATGATACAGCTTTTGAGAATGCAGTTAGGTCTGAAAGATTTGCTGTCTGCAATGCTTGTAATTTTACACACAGAATCACAGAATCACCCGGGTTGGAAGGGACCTCAAGGGTCATGTAGTTCCAACCCCCCTGCCTAGCAGGGCCACCAAACATACACATTCAGAGGGATTTTAGGAATGATTGGACCTGTATCGAAGAATAGAGTTCAACATAAAGCAATAGTTTTTTGAATTACAAGCTCTTCCTGCTGTAGTCTGTGTGTCTATGCAATTTTTTTGAGGTTTCCTACTCAGTTTCACTTCCTCTTCGTTAAATGATTTGGGAGAGATGTGATGCTGTGGGGGAAAAAAAAACAATTTAGTTAGGTAGTTTGGAGAAAAATAGTTTTGATCAGCATTGTGAGTAATGAATACTGTTGTAACGTTTTGTTGCAAAGATATTCTTAGCATTATGATACTGTTAAGTACTTTAACACCTGTAGTGAATTTGAAAAGCATTGTAATATATCTAGAATTTAAATGTTTGAAATAGGAGTGGAGCAGAAGCACAGTATGACCCATCAGATACTTAGGGAGAGCTGATTTCACAACAGTGAAAACTGTGGTGTGGGCTTGTGCATCAATCATGTGTGAATGATGTGATCTGTTGGTTCTAAAAATAGTGGTATGTCTGCTGTAAGCCGTGTTAAAATGCACGAGTGTGTATTGTGTACATGCACAGCATATCACCTTATTTCTGAATAATTTACATCTCTTGGGGAAAATGATAGAATTGGAATTTCTTATTTTGCAGGAAAGAATGATTACACACTTTGAAAGGTCCAAAATGGAATGAAGGAGGAGGCTTTTGCTATTGGAATTGGAGACATCTCTTTTAAAGTTGCTTGGTGGAGCAAGTACATCCTGCTGATTTGTTTCTTGATCTCAGTCTTGGAAGTTTGACACTTTATTGTCACGAGGGCATCTTGCTGTGAAAGAACTTCACAAGGACACTGATAAATCTTTTGGAAATTTTCAAATTGCGAAGTTGCTGCAAGTTTGGATTTTTAAGCAATTTAAATGTGTACTATTCCAGCACCTTCTGTAACTTTTTTCAAATATTTAATCTGTGAAACTAAAATTCCTAATGTCTGCTTGAGGAGTTTATATTTTAATGTTACAATTGACACTTAGAGGTGAATTGCCTTTACCTTTTTTGGTGGAGGGTGGCAACAGCAGGAAATAAGCACTGAAGAAACAACAGACCCATTTTCTGGTAGATAAGGGCTTATACTGTCATGTTGTGTGTCCAACATTAATGAAAGGTTTTAGAGAGAAGCTCCCATTGATGAAGAAAATTAAGAAAGGAGATATTTGGAAAAGTTACAGTGATAAGAGTTTTAAATCAAGTGCAATTTTATTCATAACACTGTGTAAGAAAGATTTTCTATTTTAAATGCCATTGACCTATAGGTAACAGTTGCGTAGAGCTAACCCTTGCTGTTAGCAAGTTGGCACATCTCATTGCCGGCAATGTGGTGGTTGCCTGGAAAAAATTATTCGCCCCTACCTTCCACGTGTTGCATGGTTTAATTCAAAGGGAAACAAAATACCAAAAAAACAACAACAACCAAACTCCAGACACACTCCTGCAGTGTTCCACAATTGCTTGACTATTCATGTTAAGCAGCTACTTAAGCAAACATTTCAGAAAAAACTTTCCTCCATGCAAATCTCCCCCCAAGAAGTCGGCACTCTTCTAAGAGAAGATGGTATTGCTTCCTAGAGGGTGTAGGCACTGCTGCACCACGAGGCCTTGATGGTGTACACAGTGCTGGGATATTTTTGTTTCCAGTGTCTGTTTAGAATTGCCTCGCATGTTAACAATTTTAAGATGGGCTTTCCTGTTACAATTGATCCTTGTAGCCAAGATCATTGTGTTTAAGTCAAACTAGAAATTTTCTATACAACTGATGTTTTTTTGTTTGTTTGTTTGCTCCTTTTCAAATGAAAAAGAGCTTTTTGACAGTTTTCTATTTATACTCTGTTCTTGGTTGTGGAGGCTTTGCATGCAAAACCTTACACAGGGAAGCCCAACACAGACTGTATGACAAAAGCTCTTAATTTGGATTCATATTCTTTACATCTGATGGTTACCAGGTAAGTGTCAGCACAGCTAGACTTCTAGGGAGCTGCTAGACAAACCTCTGTGAGTACTGGCTTAGGGAGTTAGCTTTTCTTGTTCTTAGCTCATAGCTGTCTCAGCAGAAGTGAATGTGTGCCTGTACTTCATTCAGCTGTGAAGTCTAATAGCTTAGCTCTTGTTCATCAGCAGCAGCAACTTATACTGGCTCATGGCACTTTACAGTAGAGTAGCTGAGGTGCAAGTGCATAGTGTCTTCTGTCAGCTGTGCTGTGAAGGCAGTAAATCCCAAGCAGATGGGCAGAGAAAAAAGGTGGGGCTATTACATTTGACTCTGCTTCTGCAAGACTTGTTGTGGCATACTTCTTCCAGCCCTTATAGGCCACAGATACATGCTGTAGAGTCTTTAATTAGAAAACACTTCAACTTTTAATTTGCTATGCTTAATTGATTAAAAAATGAAACAAACATGACCTCCATGCCCTTTTGGGGAGAAGAAATTTTGTGAAATAAAGCTATTTGTCAATATTTAATGTTTTTTTTTTCCCAAGTCCTGTTGCTTTGGAGTGGATTTTTTTTTTTTTTTTTTTTTTTTTTGAGACAAATAAGGAAATATGTTCTCTATTGGAAGCACAAAAGAAGTTTGTATATACAATTTAATAAAAGTTAGGCAAAGAGTAGAAAGGCTTGCATGGTTTCCTTCCACTTTTCTCTCTCACGTGAGTGAACAAGTAGTATTAACGTCTTCACAAAGCTTCCTTGCATAACTCTGTGGCCTTACATTTACAATTTTTTTTTCCCATTAGTCTTTTTAAAAACATTTTTCACTACATTTGGCTTATCAACTTGTTGAAAAGCTAACATAGGCAACTCGCACATTTCTGAACAGAAGTGAAAGATCTGAAGTTTCTCCTGCCAGTCCTAGATTACTAATGTAAAAAATGAAATAAATACAGCAGTTTTCTGATACTTTAAGCCTACAATTACATTAGGTTTGTCTTCTGCCTTCTTCCTTTCTGTCCCCTGTTGGTATCTTCCACAATACTGGGAGTAGCTCTGAACTCCACAGATGACTTAACTGCATTAAACATCCTGGTTATAGCTTATTGCTTTCCTTGGTAGCTCCTCTGTTTGACAGAACTTACATATCCTTGCAGGTTATATCTGTGTCTGCACACACAGCAGGCTCGTGCTGTGACCTGTTTGTGATCTTAAGGAGAACTTTTTTTCAGAGATTTGTTCCCAAAGTATAAATGGATAAAGCCAGAAATCCTGCAGAATTGTTAACTTTAATAATGTAGACAGGAAAAACTGAAGTAAAACGTAGACATGTTCTTTTGAACCATACTGTAAAGTTAACTGTACAAGCTATTCTGAAGACTTGAGCGAGTGAACAGGAAGGAAAAAAATCACTATTCTTAGGCCTCATATGTACAGATGTTTTTAGTGACTAGAATGGTATGTAGAAACTGGCTTCAAATGTTATCTTCACCAAGATGTTGGCAACTGAGAATGCAAAATGGCAGCAATTTAAACATGGAGGGAGGGTTTTTGTTTTTGTTTTTTTTCAAATGAGATTTTTGCCTTTGTGATCTGTGTGGATTATTTTTCATTTTTGAAGACTGGCTATGATAGTATTGATACAACTTGTAGCATTTTCATGCTGCACAGAGGACTGAAAACAGTAGCAGTAGTGAGGAAGATGATGATGGTGACCAGCTTTTTCTTAGGGTGGTAAGATGATGCCAGAAACTCTGAAGGAGAGACTAAGAGATCATATGACGTGGCAAAAAAATTTAACAGCTTAACAGGCACAATGTGAATTAAGATCATAAGACTCGGTAAGACAGGGTATGTTTGTGTCAGATTACAGTCATAGGGGTGTGTTTATGGTTTTTTTTCATCATTCTATTTCCTCTATGGCATTGCATTCTGAAAAAAAAATAAGTATGCTACTCTTCAAAGTCTGATGAGGCCAGATTGTACTTTGGTAGAGATGGGTTACAGCCACTTGCATGTTGAGATATTATTACCTATTATTACTGAAACTCACCCTTCCTTTCACTACAGGGTGCTACCTTCCTCTTGCTGTTGTAGTAATCTTAGTTAGGACAAGGAGACCTGACATACCCAAGGCACATTTCCCTTTGCAAAAAGAATGCAACTTAACATGGTTTCATGCTTCAGGTCTCATCCCTGGGCAGGAAAGCAGCTGGATGGATGTAAGAGTGCCTTGCTGTAAGGGACCTCACTTGTGTTCTTCCATTCCTGTGCCTCAGTCTCCCACCACAAAGCATCTTTATTCTCCATCTTCTCCCATAGCGGTCTCAGTCAGTGAAGATGCTCAGGGAACTCAGTACTGTGTGCTTCTTTCTTGCTGGGTTTAGATAGTTTAGACTTACAGCAGAGTAAATGCAACTATCCTCTTCAGGAAGGGATGAGAAAACAAGTGAAGGTTTCTTCATGAAGGCTAAATTTCGTTGACCTAGCTCATCCTGAAGGAATATATCAGTCTTCTAACAGGAAAAAAGCATCAGTTTGTGGATGTCATCGAGCTGGAGAAAAAAATAAAATTTAGGACCTCTGAAAACAGTTACTTGCAGGAGATACTTTCCCGTTCTTGTCTGGTTTCCTCAGGTTCCTCAATTTTTGCCTTTCCTATGCGCTCCGGTTCCGTGTTAGCGAATGGCAACCAGACGCCTGCGCCAGTAGCGTTTGACTGAGAAGCTACAATTACCGCCTCCGCCTCAGCGTCCCCCCCAGCCACGCGCGGCTATGCACTTGCGCAACGGGGCAGCCCACGGACTCGGCGCACGGCCCCGACGCAGAACCACCCCCTCCCGCCCCCGGACCCGCCCCGGCCGGGGCGGGCAGGCGGGCGGGGCTTCGGCACGGAAGCGGCGGCGGGGGCTGCTGGGAAGGGCAGGGTGCCGCGGGCCGGTGGGGCTGCTGCTGTTTCTGCGGCGCGGGGTCCTTGCCCGCTCATCTCCTGGCCGGCGGGTGCTGCTGCTGCTGCCGCCAGCGCCCAACGGAGCCGCTGCCATGCACGACGCCTTCGAGCACGTGCCGATCCTGGAGAAGCTGCCGCTGCAGATCGACTGCCTGGCAGCCTGGGGTGAGCCGCCGGGGCTGCGGCCGCGCATCTCCCGCCTTGCTGGGCAGCCCCCCTTCCTCCTTCGTCCTCGTCGGCAGTCCTCGGGGCCGCTGGCTGCGGGCTGCCCGGCTGCGGAGCGCCTGCGGTGCAGGCCCGGAGCGCGGTCGCTTCAGCGCTGAGAGCAGTTCCCTGAGTGCTGGCTGGTTCCTATCCGTAATGCCAGCCGGGCCTTCTAGCCTTAACGTTAGCGCCTGCTTGCTTGTGTTAGTGTTATATAAGTGTATAGGTGGTACTTTGGGGTGTGCACGGTGAGGGGGTTGCGGCGCTTGATCGGGTGCGTTGGGAAGGCTGCTGTGGCTGCTTGGGCTGTTCTGTACTGTGCTGCTGTGAGACAAAGCTGCTATTAAAACTCCTTCAGATGCTGTGGAAGTGCGACTCTTTAAATCTGTTTACCATAACCTCAGTAATAGCACTGTAGTTGGGCAATGACACATATGTGATAGAATTATATAGCAAAGGAGATGAGAAGATTGTTTATTTCTTTGTTGAGATTTTAATCTTTGTCACTATGAAAGTGTTTACCTTGCCAGAGTATAGGAGGCCTCAGATGAAATGGTTGGGTAAAGTCAAGCAGTGGAAGGAAGAGCTTGCAGGAGAATGAGAACGTATATAAATACAAGCATCTTAAGTAATGAGGAAGTACTGGGAGGAGGAAGATACATCCATGTGTATGTTTTTCCTATGTGATTCTCAGCAAAGAGGAAGATTTTCAGTCAGAGTTTGTGACCTGGTAAAGATACTACGCCTTTTGATTGTTATGAGTGCTGTAATTTGGAACAGTCTGAAACTTTGCTACAGAGTTCATATATAAAAAGTTTCTCTTTTATAAATCTTAAGTGACTGCTGGTTTTCCAAGCACTTCAAATGCCATTTAAGCAAGGATGCCACATTGATTCAGGCACAGCTGGCAATTTTGGGAAGTTCTTATAAAAAGCATGACTTTATTTTAAAGCATAGAACTTCTCCTTTTCATTTTTTCCCCCCTATTATGTAGCGGTGTTCGTCCCTGGGACATAGTGATGCCTCAGTAATAGCTTATCGACACTCTTGATTGAAAAAGATGTAACTGCTTGTTTATCTACAGTTGTACCAGTAAGCAGGGTTTGATGTCTTGGCTGTAGCTTTTGTTTTACTGTTTGGTTTTTGGCCATCATATGGTAACAAATGCTGCAGTCTAGCACTTGCACAAGAGCACTGTAGGGAGATGTGTCTATGGTTGCCATATAAAGTCCTCTTTGGCTTTTGAACCAAGCTTATAGGTGTTAGGATAAATACAGCTTAGTTGGATAGGGCATTCTTTGCCAGAACTGATTATTTTCTCCCTACTCCTTTTAGAGGAATGGCTCCTTGTTGGTACCAAACAAGGGCATCTTCTTCTTTACAGGATCAAGAAGGATGTAGGTAAGTTGATTGTAAGAATGACACAAGAAGTTGATTATATTATTTTTATTTCTTTCGTGTCAGATGTTATTGTGATATTAACACAAATGTGTGTGATTGATGATTTTCCCTACTTAGAGTTTAAAGAATGTGTGAGATCTTTAATAGAACTGTACACACTTTATCAGATAGTTAAGAAGGATAGGTAGTAGTATCAGCCTGTTGTTTGTGTTAGAGTGTACCTTATATAAGGTTGTCAGATCTTTCTTTTGCAGAAAGTGTAATTTCTCTGAATGCACTCACTCTGCATAAACTTGCACAAAAACAGTACAATGTGCTTGTTGCTGCAGGTTTGCTTGTCATCTGCTAATGAAAGGTTGGATTACTAGATGAATGAAAGAGCAAGTTTATTCAGTGGGCTCATCAACATCAGGGGTTGGGAGAGAAGGAACTTCACTATTTTTACTTTCTCATGTTTCTACTGTTCGCTCTATCTCTTAGTTATAATTGCTCATAGGCTATTCTGGAGATGCCACAGAGAATGCTGTTCTGTTTGAAACTTAGTTGATTTTCACTGGATAGATATATATTTTGGGTTTCTATATAGTAGCTGATAATGCAAGTTATTGAATGCAGTAATGCAGTATAGCATGGGACAGCAAAGGGAAAAAAAAATCCAAATGTTTCTATCCAGGATCATCAACTATTGGAAAGATACTTGTTTGTATCTGATTGAGACTGAATTCAGCTTGCTTTTTCTGAAACTTATAGGACGTCTGTTCCAATTGGAACATGCTAGTCTTGAGTTGCTAGTGTCTTATCTCACCTGGTAAATTTCTCCCCCTTTTTTGCATCAGTGCCAGGAGAGGTTATGTCATCAGAAAGTGTCTGTAAGTCTTTATCCCTAAAACTCCTTTTAAACCCCTTGTGGTGTAGTGTTTATTCCTTGTCTACTTTGCAGTGATGTGTTCCTTAGCAGTTTAAGTTTTTGATACTTAATTGGTGTTGATTAATTCTTTATGGATGTCTTTGTATCTTTGGGTTTCAAAATGCTTAAATCTTGTTATCTGAAATCCCAGCAAGGTAAAAATGTAACTACTGATGAAGTTCTCAGACAAGTACGAATAGTGTTATTTGAGTTCTTACCTGATGATGTACAAGGCCTTCTGATGCATTTATTGTTAAGCGTTTGATTTTGCTTTTGTAGTTCTTTGTGGTCTATTTACTGTAAAATCTATTCTGCCATAAATTTAAAGGCAACTTCAGTTTATATGCTCTCTCAAATCTTTCTGATAGGTTGCAATAGATTTGAAGTGACACTAGAGAAATCCAACAAGAACTTCTCAAAAAAGATTCAGCAGGTAGGAAGTAACATTTTCTTGGCATGGGGAATCATATTCCTTGTGTTCAGAAAAGAAGTGCAATCTTACATGTACTTCTTGAATCTCTGATAAACTTTAAAAATTTCCCTGAGTCTATAGTAGATTTTTCTAGGGGCAGCACAGCCAGGTATTCTTGCCCAGTATTTTCCCATATCAGCAATGAGTTTGGTGTGTTCACTGAAGCGGAAAGCTAAGCATTGGGATGTACAAGCTTATTTCTGACATTTATGGAAATGCTGTTATTTGCAGTAAGTGCTCAACTGCTCTGACAAAATAGTTGTTATAGCGATGGTAAGACACCAACAGACTGATATAATTTGCCTTTGCATAAAATGTAGCAATGTGAATATAATTTATGTTACTTGGAATTTAGAGTTAAAGTAACTGATTATCTACTGATAATCATATGAATATGTGATTGTTTATTTTTAGTGGGGGAAAAACTTTGGTTCATTGGTTATGCTCAGGAAAGCATCTATGTCAAAAAGATTAAGCAGCCTCTTTTACTGTCACTCATGCGTGTTTTTTAGAGGTACGCCTGTATTAGAGTCGTAGAGTTGCTCAGGTTGGAGCAATTCTTAAATTGATCTTTAATTCTGATTCTGGTCTTTAATTTTTAAAGATCATCAAGTCCAACCACAACCTAACCGTACTACCCTAACTAATAACCCTCCGCTAAATCGTGTGTGGTTTTTAAACACATTCAGGGATGGTGACTCAACTACTTCCCTAGGGATCCTATTCCTGTGCTTAACAACCCTTTCTGTAAAGAACTGTTTCCTGATATCCAACCAAAACTCACCCTGGTACAACTTAAGGCCATTTCCCCTCATCCTATCACCAACGAGAAGAGACCAGCCCCGCTCTCACTGTAAGCACCTTTCTGATATTGGAAGAGAGCAATAAGGTCTCTCCTCAGCCTCCTTTTCCCAAGACTAAACATCTTCAGTTCCTTCAGTCTCTCCTTGTAGGGCGTATTCTCCAAGCCCTTCGCAAGCATTATTGCCCTTCTTTGGACCTACTCCAGCACCTCAGTGTCCTTTCTGTAGCATGCCAATTGTTTTTTGTTTTTTAATCAGCTTAGTTTGCAAGCTCTGTGTGCTTTGTGAAAAACACGGTGTAAGTGAAACCAACTGCAATATCTCTCAGAAAGATTATGCATAGATAGCATAGTTTTTATTATTTTGAGATTATGTTTAATGCTTTTTCTTAGACTATCTATAATCAGGTTTCTTTCAGAGGTTTTGTTCATGGATGAAATCACTGATAGAATTCTTTTTTTCAGATTCATGTTGTTTCTCAGTTTAAAATTCTGGTCAGTCTTTTAGGTAAGTAAGGAAAATATTTTAATATTTAATGAAGTCTTCCTGGTGCGGTTATTTGGCTTGCTTATGGTGTGCCTTCCACATGTGCATAGTACTTGAGTTGTTGAAAAGTTGTCTTCTAGAATTTAGGCTTTTTCACCTGGTGAAGGAAGCATTGTGCAGCTTAGAATGGGAAGCAGCTTTGCTTGTTGTAAGCCAACTTGAAGAACAAAAGTGTTAACACTTTTCACGACTAAACATGGAAAAAACGTGCATATATGCTAAAGTGTGTGTTTGCATCTACAATTTATATGCATAGAGGCCTATGTGCATTAACATATTACATATTGTATGTATGTATGCAGACTGTAGAATAGTCTAAAATTTCTGTTGTACAAACTTGTTTGATGCATGAAAAACTTACCATTGCTATGTGGCATAAAATGCAGCTTATTTGCACATGGCAGTCTTTTATCCTGTTGTGGAAGATCTGAATTTGCTTGTTTCAGGCTTCCATTTAACCTTATGGTCTTTCCATGTCTGTTTTTGCTTATGTTGCTACTCCCTTTTCTATGATCTCCAAGTCCCAGCTCTCCCGACTCCAGCATGTGTAGATTTCAGCTGCCTGCGTCCTCGTGCGTACAAAAACTTGACCACAGCACCCTCTGTTTGAAACTGTTCACTTCTCACTACTTTCAGGAGCCAGTTCAAAATGGTCTTTGTTCATACAGTCTTCCATCACAAGCTTGCCCTGATCTAGCCTGTTTGCTGGCTCTTTCACTCCCACTTCCTCTGCTTGATTAGCACCTATTCTCAGTTCCTTCATGTGATTTTTACCAGAGCTGGTGTTAGTTGTCTTTTCTGCATGTGTACTCTTGTATTTCTGTGCCTCGGCACTTACTTTTCAGTTTTTGGGAGAAGATTCCTTTTCCTTTCTTACAGTCTTATTTTCTTTAACAGTTCTTTTTATGCCACCGTGAACTGCAATAATTTGTATGAATTAATGGTGAGCTCAGTGTGTTAAACATTGAAAAATAATTGGAATTTTGTTTAAAACAGAAAATAACATTTATGTCCATGACCTGTTGACGTTTCAACAAATCACTACGGTTTCCAAGGCAAAAGGTGCATCTCTCTTTACTTGTGACCTTCAGGTAAGATGAGGAACACAATGGCATAGGTGTTCTTACCCCCCTCCTTTTTAAAAAGAAAGTTTTAATGTTGCTGTGTAGATTTGGTTCATTAATTTTGTGTTTGTTTGTTATATATCCCCTTGTGTCTGTCTTATTGTGACCTTGAACTTCAAGGCACTCCTGTGGTAACTGTGGGGGGTGGCTTTTCTGTTTGCACTGCATCACCAAGCATTTCCATTGCTTGTTTTATTCTGGTTTTGTTTCTATTAAACTGCATTGGTTCAAGGAGTTCCATGATGGTTATGGCAGATCCAGGCCGTAAAATGGTTCCATGAGGTGTAACAATCCTCTGTTAGTATATTGTGGTTTATTGACTCCTTTGTATCCGAGGTTTCTCAGCCTACTCATATTGTACAGAAATCTGGTCTGTAACCAGAAGAGATGGCTTAATGCCCATCATCTGTATACTTTTAATCCCATGGGAAACTTAGTATTCAGTATTTTCTAGTAAGTATTGAGTGTTTCCTAAGTGTTAAAATTAGTGATGTCTTTTAAAGTGCATCTCATCACTTCAAAGTTCCTCAATGTTTGTTTGTACAGGCACTTAGCTTTGTTAGTATTTTTTGTCTGGAAACTTTTCCATTGAGATGGAATATGAAAGGTAGTCATTAATGTTTAGTGTTATTAACATAACACACTCTTTGCGTTGTTCATTTCCTTTCCTATACTTTATAGAGCTTAAGCTGTTTATCATGGTCTTCAGGGTTGGGCTGACAGCTCTCTACTTATCTTCTGTTTCTGTGTGTATCTGTATTCAGCGCTCTATTTTTTGTATTTCTGTGGTGTCACAACTGCTGCCATCTAACCAAAGTTCATTTTCAACTACACCACTTACCTACTCTGTGTTTTTGTGCTTAGAGACTCCCATTCTGGCACGAATGAACAAAGCTACTCTTCAGCTGACGGCTTTGCTTCAGGCTGAAGATTCTTTTGACCTTGTATTATCTTCTTTGTCTGTTAGTATTGATGAGTTTAGGCCTGTCTTTTTTACAGCGTTCAGATAATGGAGAAGAGGTGCTGAGAATGTGTGTGGCAGTGCGGAAGAAGCTACAACTTTATTTTTGGAAAGATAGAGAATTCCATGAACTACAAGTGAGTTGACTGTTTTGATAGGCTAGCATGGCTCTGTAGGAATTCTATTTACTGCTTTTTTCATGCAATCCCTACAAGAGGCAATGCTGACTTTTAGAGTATATTGAATATCCAAATCCTGTTGGTTTTGTGGTGATTTAACAAAGCGGCAGCACATAAAGGTGCAAATACAGGGTTTAAACTACGATTGGTAGCATTAGTATAGTTTCATGAATTAAGTAAAAGGCTGTGTTCAGTTGTAGTATGTTAGTAAATAAGCTAATGTGTGCAGCTTTTGTAAATGCATATGTAGCGGTAACGCTGGAGGTGGATCATGAAAAACTTCAGATTCAGGGAGGTTTTTTCAAGTATGTCAGTAAGTCAGAAGGTAGTTGCTGACAAGCCCAGAGAACTGCACTTGAGAATACCACGATGATAAAAGTAAGCATTGGAAATGCATAGAAAAGTTTCCAGTTATCTCTTCTAGGAAGTTGTGCAGCCAACTGACAGCATGCCTATTTCTGTGTATGAATCTGGCCTTTTAGTTGAACATTGCTTTTTTTGACCAGCTGAAGTCAGGTGTGTGTGTGCTAGGGAGCTTGATAACAACAGTGTTTCCTGTTACACTCCTATTTTGATTTTTCTCTTGTAACAGTCATTTTGACTTGTTTTCCTCAGGGTGACTTCAGTGTACCTGATGTACCCAAATCTATGGCCTGGTGTGAAAACTCCATCTGTGTAGGCTTCAAGAGAGACTATTACCTGATACGGGTAAGGACAGATTTTCAAATTCAGTGTTTAAGGAGAAATAAATAGCAGTAGAGACTGTAGAATGTTCCTGTGTTCACAAGTTGAGCTGACAAACAATGGCAAACAGTGTTTGGTATTGTTGTATGTGATTTTAGAAAGGGCAATCTAAACGTATCCCTTTAAGCCAAAGTTTTGCCACAAAGAGATCTTCTCTTTATCACTGTTGGAACTAGTATATGAAAGTCTTGTAGGAAAAAGATAACACAAATGCTTACGTTTTAGTTGGGCAGCAGAGTTTGTAAGCTCAGCTTGCATTTTATGCAGTATTTCTGAGAAGGAACTTTACTCCAAAATGAGGAAAGACTAGGAGTATGTTCTGATTTGGGAGAAGGAGCAACCAGGTGTTTGTTTTTTTTGTTTGTTTTGCAGTTGTGGGTTGTTTTTTTTTTTTTTTATTCTCTTGCTGAATAGTAGTAATTCTTGTTCGAAAGTCTCTAAACTTACTGCCATTCATTTACTATTACAGTTTCTGCTTATGCTTAATTTGACAGCAATACTTGACTCTCTTTTCCACCTTTAAAATTGGTTTCTGCTGATATTACAGGAAAATGAGATGAAGGTGAGGTATACCTCATTTGCATACATCTATTTACTGAATGGCAACTCTGTTCTGTAGTTGGCAGGAAGATTGCATGGTAATTTTATGGCCAGTTCAGATGGATACTGCTGGTAGAAGCAGTCCTTTTCTGTGTCCTTCTTGCTGATTCCCACTGTTTTAGTGGTACAAGTCTTTCTGTGTCTGCTCAAGGAATCAGAGTTGAGATTTGCTATCATCTTTGTGTTGGCTCTGGTGCTTGTCCAACCTGTTGCTGAGCAGCTGGATTTCACTGAATATGTATAAAATATATCCATGTTTTTGAGGAATTGTTCTCTGCTGTTTAGCTGATGATTTATAGGAGTTCTTTACTGTAACACAAGGGAAGCAGCAGGAAGATGTAGCTGGACTGAGTGAATAAGCTTGTCTGTTTTGGCAACAGTGTGTTGTTAGGTCAACTCATGAAACATCACTTTCATGTTGTTTATTAAATTTATTTATTTATTTATTTTGTTGGAGTATGCATTTGAGTTCAGATACCTGGATTATCTGCGGCCACAGCAGTGAATGGTTAAGGAAGGGAAAAAGACTGGGGAGTTTGCTTTAGTTTTAGTTTATTTCTTATGTTACAGTAGTTACTCATGCTAGAATGAAACCATGTTAAAGTTTTGACCTAACTGAAATCCTGCAGTTACACCAAGAGTTAATCGGGGAATTTTGCCACTATTGCTGCTGTGCTATGCATTTTATGTGCCTGAATAATATATGTACTCAGCTACTATCATGTGTAGCAGAAATATTAAGTCACAGCTTGACCCGGTGATTGAGGTAGGAAGGCAGGGCTAGCCCAGAGGAGCTCAGCTGCATGCAATGCACCTGAGTGACCAGAAGGGTTGGAACTGGGATCCACCCCTGCCCAGACCTCATTTAAGGGTTGGCAGTGAAGGAAAGGGTATCTTGCATACCTGAGGCCTTTTGAAAGTAAGCAACTTCTTTCCTTTATTTCTGTGCATGTGGGTGTTGTGTTTGAGCAAACCCTCACCTTGCTGCAGCCTGGGACCTGCTGTTCTGCTGTCATTGCTGTGCATTACATCATGGTAACAGGAATATGTCATTTCTGACAAAAGAGTATTAATTCTTTATTTCCAAATTAACATTTATTTAGATTATGCTCATATGCAGAAAATTCTTGCTGCAATTTTAAGTTAGACTTGTCCTAACTGTGATTAATCTGAGTTGAAAATCTCTCTACTAGGTAGCGTTTAATGTGCTCTTGCTTTCAGATACTTTCTCTTCTATATCTTTGAAATGTTGTTTGGAACAATAGGCTTTCTATTTTCTTTATTATCTTAGGTGGATGGAAAAGGATCCATCAAAGAACTATTTCCAACAGGGAAGCAACTGGAACCTTTGGTTGCACCTGTAGCAGATGGAAAAGTTGCAGTTGGTCAAGATGATCTAACTGTTGTCCTCAATGAAGAAGGGGTCTGCACCCAGAAATGTGCATTGAATTGGACAGATATTCCAATAGCCATGGGTGAGAATTAGCAGTAATTTGTTTTGTTTGCCTCTTTACTCCTTTGTAAGTGATAAAATTGTTACTTTCACAGTGTTTAAAAGCTGGCTGGATTTGGAGAGACAGCTGGCTTCTAGAGTGTTTTTAGTTGTATTTTCCAAGTGCAGTGAGTCCAGCTTGTTTATTCTATAATTTCATTGTCATTTTCACTCTTAGCCTATTTTCTTCTTTAGAGAAACAGCCTGTTTCTCTAAAGGAAGAATATTTGAAATGGAAGACGATGAAGTTTTTCTGGGCACTTGAGCGCTGCAGGAATTCTGTATATTGAAAGATGAACAAAAAGCCTTGTAGTCTGTAAGCAAATTGCTGTCAGCATTGGACATTGATTTCTGTTGCTAATAAGAAAACAAAGATGGACCTCAAGGAGAATTGCTCTTTCGTGACACAAAGTCGAGAGAGAACAATTAACTTATATTTTCACCTGTTTTTCAAATAGAACATCAGCCTCCCTACATCATTGCTGTTCTGCCAAGATATGTGGAGATCCGCACATTTGAACCCCGACTGCTGGTACAGAGTATTGAGCTGCAGAGACCACGCTTCATCACCTCTGGAGGGTACTAAGTAGAACATGATTGCTTTTGTTGAGCTGTCTGTGTGGTAGCATGCTGAAAAACTGGGAGAAGAGCTCTTCATACTCTCCTGGCTTAAGTAATAGCACTGAAACAGTTTGCTGTTGTTTGTGAACAGAAAAATGTATGTAATATCTTGAGGAGTGAATTATAAGAATAGAGCATCTCTGGGAATTCCTGATCACTGGAGATGTTTCTGCTCCTTCCCGCTTTGTAGTATTGCTTAATTTGCCTTTGTCATAAATGCATAAATTAGCCAGGATTGTTTCTGGTAGAGTGTTACTCTTTTTCAGCATTAGGATGTGGTAACAAACTTTTTGGCTTCTTTGCAGGACAAATATTATATATGTGGCAAGTAATCACTTTGTTTGGCGACTCATCCCTGTGTCCATAGCCACACAGATCCAGCAACTTCTGCAGGATAAGCAGTTTGAGTTGGCTTTGCAGTTGGCAGTAAGTACTCCAAATCCTTGGGTTTACAGTGGAATTTTCTTGTACAAAAGTATGCAAAAGAATGTTTGTCTACTGCTTGACTGCAGCTAGGCTGAAGACCTTAACCTCCTTACTGCCTACTTTGCACACACTCTCAAATTATTATTATTTCTTCTTTAATGTAAGTTTTAGGGTTATGCTGCCAGTTTTCTGTGTTGATGTAGTTGCTTTAGTTTTTTTGGTGTTATCTTGCATATGAGTTACCTCTCTTAGGTGTTTAATCAGCTAACCTTCTTACAGACTTGGGCAGTTGGACTTTAAGGCCTTTGGACCAATTGTAAACAGTGTTGCTTAGCTTTGTGTGTTTTGTTTTATCAATGACCAGGAATTTTTGTAATAGCCCTGTATGTTACATAATCTTTTCTTAGAGATGCTGAAGCAGTGTATTTCATTCCATTGCTTATACAGTTTTAGGATTTTCTGATTTCTGAAAACTTCTGTGGTGTTAATTTAAAATAAATTAATTGCATGTATGATTGTGAACTTGGGAAAAAACTGAATGAAATAGCAAATGACTGTAAACATACTTTCTGTTATATTGTTAACCAGAGGTGGCTTACAGACCTTCCAGGTTATCTCAGTGTTGCAATTTACATAGCACATAAGAATTAATGTTGGAGGTATTCACTTAGGAAGATTATGCTTTTTTGAGCATAGCAGGCTTCTGGATTTCATATTCTTTCTAAACTATATTCTGTGATTCTGTGATATTAGTCCTGTTATTTCTCTAAGGCATTTTCTTCTTGTTTGTGCTGCCCAAAATTTTTTAATATGTATCAATTTGTGTATAGGAAATGAAAGATGATTCAGATAGTGAGAAGCGACAACAAATTCACCACATAAAGAACCTCTTTGCCTTCAACCTCTTCTGTCAGAAGCGCTTTGATGAGTCAATGCAAGTTTTTGCCAAGCTTGGTACAGGTAAATGCTTAAGTTGATCTTAAGATAGCTGGCTTGGAAGAGATGAAATGAAGCTTACATATCATTGTATGTTTTGGTTTCCTTTTTAAAATAATATTATCTTGTGCTGACCAGTCTCCTTGTGAATAGCAACTAGTCTAGGCAACTGTTTAGCCTCTTATAGTGCTCAGCTCAACATATCTGAAGTTAATTTAAATCATGAAATTGCCCTTTGTGCAGAATATATTTGTATTGTAGCCTGGTCTTGCAGTGCATATAGCATACATGCAGATGTTGGAGGCTGGAGGTTTCTGCACATGTCAAAAGTCTACTTTTAGGTTGGAGTTGAAAATAAGGAGCTTCTGTAGATCTGCTACATTCTTGTCCTCTGATTGAACTGAGGACCCTAAACCTTGTTTTTGCTTTAAGGGCTAAACTACTGAAGCCAGGAAGGTTTTTGATGGCTTTGGAAGTTAAAATAATCTCTGATATTCTTCAGGTTTGTTTTAAGATAATTGGAAGATTGCCTGAAGACTGGTCTGCATCATAAAATACTGCTTAAGACTGAGATTCTTTCATTGTTGACAGACAGTACATCCCTTATGCATTTGAACTTAGAAATTTCCTTGGTGACGTCTAGCATCATATTTACTTTTGAAAGCTACTTTAACTTGAAATATTTTGAACTTAAATTAGAGGGTGAAAATTTGGAATTTATTTAAACTCCATGAAAACAGCGGTGTGCTAATATGAATAATGATATTTTCAGTTCAGGTTTCGTAATTTTTTTTTTTTCCTGAAAACATTACTTGTTCGTAGAAATCCTGTCCTACTGTTGAAGTTGTCAATGTCAGGATTCTGCAAGTAGAACAGTAGAAGGATGATAGTAATGGATTGCCCTCTGTGTGTGACAGGAGCACAAGTTGAAACTTCTGCTTGGACTTTAAAACAGTCTTTTTCTTGCTGCTTTTTTGCCTTGTTCTAGCTTTTTTTTTTTTTTCTCCTCATGGTAAACAATTTATGTTACCTGAAATCTAGTGGACACACAAGTTGATGAGGCAGCTCTGTTGGAAAGTTAACTTTATGTTTAAAGCTAACTTTACATTAAAGCTACGTTACATTTAAAGAGTTGGCAACATTATATGTTATGATTACTAATACTAGTTATTTTTTGCTTAGATCCCACTCACGTGATGGGTCTGTATCCTGACCTACTGCCAACAGATTACAGGAAACAGTTACAGTATCCCAACCCCTTGCCAGGGCTCTCTGGAGCAGAGCTGGAGAAGGCACATTTAGCTCTGATAGACTACCTAACGCAAGTGAGTACTCCTATGTCTGTTTTTAGAGCAGGGTTATTCAAGCTGCAGCATCTTTTGTTGTGCAGATTTTTTGCAGGAAGCAGTACATCTACTCCAGCTCTGTTAGGCTAGCCATACTAAACTGTCTTCATGGTCATGGCTTCTCTGAGATCTGGATAAAATTTACTCCTGAACTCAGATCTGAATTTGAGTCTGGTATTTTGTTTTCAGTAGCTTTCTGAAGAGGTCTTGGGCTCTTGACCTTTTGGTTTTGTTTGGTATCTATTATGGAGGGCACTCTATTCAGGAAATTGGTCTAAAGTATGCATGATAAAGTTGAACAGGAGGCAGTGGATAAAATAACTTTCTGACCTCTTTATTTTTGTGGACTCTGAATTGTTCTGCTGCTATTCTTACTAGACTAACTGGGAACTTTGTGTTTAGGAGAATGTTTTTGTGCCTTGTGGTTCATGCTTAAGAGGCTAGATGAAGCACTTAGGATACATAAGTCACCTTTTAGTTACAATAAATGCCATTTGCTACTCCTCATATTGATGTCTGTGTCACTAATGGCCCTAGTGAGGTGATGGCACTAGCCCCTGGCGGACTGGATCTCGAAAACGGGGACAACAGTTCTCCAAGTGTTTTAAGTGTCTCCTGATTTCTTAAAAATGTCTTTGCTCAGGTTAAATATATATTTCAGACATCTTGTGAAACTACACTTTTGCAAAACAAATTTATATACCTTATTGTGGTTGAAAAGATGGTATGTTGAGCAGTTGGAAATAGTAAAAATTCTTAAGGAACCAATTGATTAAGTAAGTTACTTGTTTAGTTTTTTTGTTTGGTGGAATATAGTTTCTGGGGTACTAAATTTTCATTTGATGTCCTTCAGAAAAGGAGTCAGCTGGTGAAGAAGCTAAATGATTCCGACCATCAATCCAGTACTTCACCCCTCATGGAAGGGACACCTACAATCAAATCCAAAAAGAAGCTGTTACAAATAATTGATACCACCCTGTTAAAGTGTTACCTCCATGTGAGTTTTCACCTGACTTAGAAGTTGTTCCTATTAAAATGCAAATTCTGTTGCAATATCAGGATGAAAAAATTGAGCGGGATGAAGGGATTATGTCAAATTCTCAAACAAAAACTGTCTCACTTTTGGTCTAGAAATGATGTTGGAGGCTTTGGTCTCAGCTAGTTTTCTCATTTATCAGGAGGCAGTTTCATGAAAGGAAGTACTTGTAGGTGCCTCAGTGAAATGAACATTGTCTTGCTTATTTGTTTTGGCATTTTAACCATTGCTTATTATGTTGCCTTTACTGTTAAATGCAGCAATGTTATCTTTTGTTGTCAATAATGCTTTTCAAAGCAGACCTCTTTTCTGGAAGGGGAATTGCTTTGATGTATTGTTTCTCTTCTCTTCTAATGAGTTATGGAATGGAGCTTCTTAAGGAAGATGTGGCTTTATCTGGATGTGAAGCTGTTGCTTCTTGAGCAATTTCTCTGTTTCAACTCACTTTGTGTACTACAAGTTTAGGAAGAACTTAGAATGTTAGAAATATGTTTGAGTGCTCCCTTCTTGCTTGCAGACAAATGTAGCGCTTGTGGCACCACTGCTACGTCTAGAGAACAATCACTGCCACATTGAGGAGAGTGAACACGTACTGAAGAAGGCTCACAAATACAGTGAGCTCATAATATTGTATGAGAAGAAAGGCCTGCATGAGAAAGGTAGGTGTGGGGTTGGGATGAGGAGAAGGAAAGGGATAGGAGCATATGCTCTTAATCTTGTGTCATTACTGCCTGCGTGTTGTTTACAGCAAAGCTTCCTTTTTTTTTTTTTTTTTTTTTTTTGTTCTCAAGTAGCTTGTTGTGGCTTAAATTGGAATGATAGTTATGCTTGTAAAGGAATTAACCTTTTTGTTTGTCTGAAAGCATTACAGGTGCTGGTGGATCAGTCAAAGAAAGCCAACTCGCCTTTGAAGGGTCATGAGAGGACAGTACAGTATCTGCAGCATTTGGGTAAATGTCTACATTGTTTCTGTGGAAGTGTTGCTCTTTCCAGATTTTAGTTATTCTATTGTTCAGAAACTTCATAGATACTATCAAGCTAAAGCACAACCTCATTGTCTAGTCTGCTTTCTTGCGTGGTGCAGACTTTAAGAATTAAAGCTCAGGAGTGTCCAGTTTAAACTTGAGAATCTTACTGGTAAACATTCCTTATTTCTGACTTAAAAAAAAAAAATAAAAATTCTACTGTAAGAAAATATACCATATTATTTTGTATTTTATTCTGGTAATGGTTTGCCATCACTGATGAAAGGAAAGCCTTACTTCTGGGATAGGCTTTCCAGTGGAAAGTCTAGCTACTAGTTGCTGGGCTTTGTAGTGTCTTTCCCAAAATGAAGAGTCCTATATGAAGCTTTTGTTTTCTGTGTGTAGATAAATCTAAGTTATAACCTGTGTCTAGATTAATCTGGGTTATGACCTAACAGTTCTAGTTGCTGGTTATATAACATTGTAGTAGGAAATTGCCTAGCTTGGCTGTTCATCTTTACTTAAGACCTTCTCTGGTTTTGTTGTTGTTAAGAATAGTCCCTTCCCATATGATTTATTATTATTTAATTCTAAATGCACAACTCTTTCATTTATCACAGTACTGGTAAATCAAACCCAACCATTCAAAGTAGTTTATGGGAGACATAAATTTTTCTCTCACACTTACCGGCAAAGCTAGTTTTTGTATATAATTTCAGATTGTGTATCCATCCATATACGTATATATTTAATATTTTTATTCATTATTTCTTGAAAGAGCTCTTGCTGGCTCTTGATAGCATCATGGTTATTCAATGATAATGTGTTACTTCCCATGGCTTTGACACCATTCCTGTTGTGCTCTGTCTCTTACACTTGGTGTAATTTGATAATGTCACTCACCTATTAGAGATCTGTAGTGATATTCAGATTATAGCCTAACAAAATAATCTGTTATTTAAAAAATTATTTTTGTAAGGATTGTTATCTTGATAAATTCATCTTGATGGACTTATATCAGCTGCTAATTTCTTACTTACTGTGAAAGGATTTGACCCTTTGCCATAGAGGACATTGGACTGAAAAGTGGAAATTGAAAGAAACTGCACAATTTAGAAGTATAGTGTTTTTCACTCTAATAAGAAAAATTAGTACTGTTAGTAAAGGAAAATGCTTAGGAGTTGATTAAGAGAACATGGTTTTGGTCTGACTTGTAGAAATTTTGTGGCGCTCAGTATTTGAGTGTTAATTTTTGCTCCTGTTTGAAATCATTTTTGCAAAGTAATGAATTGTGTCCTTAGACTGCAATGTGTGATTTGCTTGATTGGAGTGGAGAAAACAGAAAAGAATTTTACTATCACTGAAACGTGGGTATCTCTGAAAGCATCTTATGTTGTGAGTAGGTAGATCTTTAGGAATATGGTGCTGAGCACTGCTACCTCTTGTGTTCCAGGTGCAGAGAATTTGCACTTGGTATTTTCCTATTCTGTCTGGGTGCTAAGAGATTATCCTGAAGATGGACTGAAAGTAAGTTTGCCACTGAGATTCTTAGTGCAGCATATGGTGTAAGAATGCATGTGGTAACATTAAATCCAATTTAGTGTCTGATATTGTCTGCATTCAGCACTGTAACAGAATGCTTAGCAGTAGATGGATCAGGACAGCTTATCATTTTTTTTTTTTTTTTTCCCATTCTTAGAATACCTTGTTTTATAATAAGTGGCTAAGAACCCTTGAGTTTGGTGTAGCATTATTGTATGAGAGCATGATTGGATATTTAAAATCCTTTAATTTAAATGTTAATTTCCTTTTCTTAATTTTCTTTGACTTCTGTATTTGAGAGGTGTTGGGTACTGTAAAAGTTATGTGCTACAGAAGTGGAAATTTGGTCATCTATTCAGATGGGAGGTATCTTCTGGGTGTCTAAATAAGCTGCTTGGATTTTTTTTTAATACTGCTTGTGCTTACTCTTCAGACTTACATACTGATATGCTGAACTTCATTCAGCCTCAGAGAAAATACATTGCAGCACTTTAAAAATATTCAGTGAATAAAATTTCATTTTACAGATATTTACAGAAGACCTCCCTGAAGTGGAAGCATTGCCACGAGACAAAGTGCTCAGTTTTTTGATTGAAAATTTTAAAAGTTTGGCTATTCCATATCTGGTAAGAACTCAATACGTGTTACTGCTTTATGGTTAGTACATGTTCATATAAGCCTTTAGATCTCAAGGTGTACATGGTAGTGTCTCAGAGAATGCTAGCTTTGCTGTAACTTGTGCAGGAAATAAAATCTTGAGTTCAAGCTTGGTAAAAGTAACCATGAAGTATGGAGTTGTTGCTTGCTTTTAGCAAATTACTTTCCAGAGTATCTTTAACTAATCAGAACTTGTGTTTACAGGAACACATCATTCACGTCTGGGAAGAAACTGGCGCAGATTTTCACAACTATCTGATCCAGCTGTACTGTGAGAAAGTGCAGGGCTTAATGAAAGAATATCTCAACTCTTTCCCTGCAGGTATGTTTTAGCCTTTTCTGGTAGCCCAGGGGGGTGGGATGGCACAGGGGAACTTTCACAGTGTATTGCTCTAAGCCTCTACTCTTCATATTGAGAAGGAGAAGATACCCTAAATGATGAAAGAAAGCGAACAACAGAAATTGTTGGTTTGTAGGCAAGTCTAGTTTCTTGCTACCTTGGAAATCTTAAGTGACCGAGTTACAACTTTGCTCATGGTTAAAAGAAATGACAGCTACTGCTCACTTTATTCTGTTAAGGGCAGAGGTGGGTTTTGGTTAACCATATACTGTCTAATCAGACACTTGTCCGTGTGTTTTAGAAACCTGAAGTTATTTGTCAGGTGCACTCAACTCTTACAAATGGAACAGTTTCATTAGAATGTGGTTTATCCTAATTTTATTTTTTCCTCTTCTGTTACTAGTGTCATGAAATAGTTGTAATATGGTAACTGATATTCTTTCTTTCATACAGATAAATCTGCAGTGCCTGCTGGGGAGGAAGGAGGAGACTTAGGGGATTACCGGAAAAAACTCCTCCTTTTTTTGGAGAAGTCTAGTTGTTATGAACCTAGTCGACTAATTAGTGACTTTCCCTTTGACGGTGAGTTCAATTCCTTTAGCCTAAACTAAACCTTTCTTCTATTTTACAACAGAACCTTCTCAGTTATTAAGAATCATAGCAACTAAAAGAAGAGAAGATGGCTAGATCTGTTGTAATACACACTGTGTATGTATTCACTGTATGTGTGCTGGCAGAACTGTTTTTCTCAGTCCTCACAAGACTCATTTAAATGCTGGCTTAAGACCTTCAGTGACATCTCCTATCACTTAAGTATTTAGCCAAACCTTTAGATGAGCTTGAATTCCTCAGTAGTTATATCCTAAAGTTACTTGAGAATTCAAAAATATTACTATCTCTACTTTGTAGTAGACTTTGTATAACTTTATGTTTAAACTCCATTTTATTCTTTTTTCCGTTAATCTGGTTAGTAATGGACCTTATGTTGTCATTTTTAAGTGTAGCTATTGACTAATCGTTCATCCTACCACTAGGTCTTCTAGAAGAACGTGCTCTGCTCTTGGGTCGTATGGGGAAGCATGAGCAAGCTCTGTTTATTTATGTTCATATTCTAAAGGACACCAACATGGCTGAAAAGTAAGGATTTTTTAAAATAGATTTTTGTAGTGAGTTATTGCTGTATGTGGAGTGTGAGTGCTGTATGGTTTCAGGATCTTGTGTCCATGTTTCCTTGAGTTGTGGGCTCTTCAAGTTATCTGTTGATTACAGGTAACGATGTAATCCCCTTGTGGATTGACTTTTCACATTCTTCTGTTATTCCACTTCTTAGCAATATTACTCACATCAAATGAGTTCTTTGTTTCCTTCCTGTCAGATGTGGCTTTCCACTGCTTACTTTCCACTGATTTCTTTAGTTTGTGAGCTTGTGGATGTTACTTTACTTGCCTTCTGTTATCACAGGGATTCACTAGTCCAGGTGCAAGTTAAGTTCCTTCATTTAGCACAGCCCTGTAGCAAAAATGTGTTGGTTTTTTTTTTTTTTTCTGGATCCATTGTGCCAGGAAACCATCTCAGTGAATCTGAAGTATTTATGTGAAAATAGAACCCAGTACTGACAGGAATGTCTGAACAGTGACACTTGTTCAGTCCAGGTTCTTCTGAAGTTAGTTTCATGAAATGCCTAGCAGAGACATCTTTTCCTTAAAATGGTTAAAATACAATAACATCTCCACTCCACCCCCTTCCATTCTTTTTTTAATATAATGAAATCAAGGTATTAAATTCAGTTTCAATGTGAAAGTTTTGTAAGTTGAATGGAAGTGGAAGACATGCACAAAACCTGCCTTTTCTCAGCATTGTAATGCAAAGCAACCAGTGATCAGAATTGGATATATGGTCACCTGATGTGGATGGCCTCAGCAACTGAACTTTATAGATGATAATTTCTCTGGAATAAGTTTCTGGGGTCCAAATCTGTTCATGCATTTCACTTGATTCTTCTCTGTTCTAGCTACTGCCATAAACATTATGACAGAAACAAAGATGGCAACAAAGATGTAAGTAGCTCCATCTTTGCAGACTTCCTTTTTCTATAAGGATGTTTTTAGACCCTGGATACTTAACCTTTTGACTTACCTGAGCCACAGTGAGTGAAGAAGAATTGTCTTGGGCTGCATATAAAATATGTATTTAATGTATATAAGTAATAAAACATTTCTTAATATTTTTTTCCTGAAGCACTGAAAAAAAAGGGACAACAAAAACATAAAGCTAACAGGTTGGATGCATATGTAGACTGCTTGTGCCATGGTAGGGAATGTAAACTTTTTGCTTTGGATTTTGTGTGAGGTGTACAGGAACCTTTGTATAACCTCTTGGGATTTAGGAGTTACAAGCACAAATGTACTTTATTTTTTTGTTTGTTTTTGTGAATGGTGCTGCATTATTTGAGTTGAGCATATATTCTGCAGATAAATTCCTGATGCAATTTAGATAAAATACTGCATTCTTATTCCACTTACATTTACAAAAAAGTTAATGCTAAAAATGAAAGTGTTGTTTTCTAAAGATGAGTTATAGAAGATAAATGAGGGAGGCATGATTAAAAGATACTACTTTCATAGAAAAACCTTAACATACAATACAAGTTTTAAAAGTCTTTGAACATCACTCGTACATCTTTTTTCCTGTGGTTTTAAGAAAAAAGCTGCTTAAATGACTTAGAATTTGGAATGGCAAAAAATAAAAATAAAAAATAAAAATAGTACTTTACTAGTACTCTTGCTTCCTGAGTTCATGAGTGCGATGATTTCAGCAGCTTTCCTTTTGTGTAACAGGTCTATCTGTCTCTGCTCCGGATGTATCTCTCTCCACCTAGTGTTCATTGCTTGGGGCCAATCAAGATGGAAGTGCTGGAGCCTCAAGCCAATCTGCAGGCTGCTCTGCAGGTGTTGGAGTTGCATCACAGCAAATTGGATACCACCAAGGTAGGAAAGACTCGTATGTACTTTAAGTTTGTACTGTAGGCAGAACATACTGGAGCAGGTGTGTGTGCAGGATGCTACAGTGTGAATTGAGTGAACTTATATTTTGTTCTCTATTTATTGTAATTTTTCCTAACTGGATAAATATTTGCTTTAGGCAATAAACCTTCTTCCAGCAAATACACAGATTAGTGAGATTCGAATCTTCCTAGAGAAAGTCCTTGAAGAAAATGCCCAGAAGAAAAGATTCAATCAAGTACTCAAGAATCTTCTCCATGCTGAGTTTCTGAGGGTAAATACCCATAACCAAGTGGAATTATGTTGTAAAGCTGATGTTTGGTATTTTAATCAACTATTCCTTATATGTGATGTGTTTTCTCTGGATGGTGCCGTAGTTCACCTGAAATTAGTAAATGTGCACCAGATAGTTTGAATGTCCCCTTTTCAGGGTATGATAGCAAGTGCAGTCATTTTAATTTGGATGGAGCTTGTGCCTTTGTGAGTCTCTGGACTCACTGTGCCCTGGGGTGCATTGCAGGATGGTCTTGGAGAGCATGGACTGGATTTCTTCCAAGTAAACTAAATCAGAGGATGCACTTCAGTAGTGAGCTGAATTCTCTTAATGGGTAGAATGCTTTAGGCTGTGGTTCAGACTAACTCAAAATAAAATCCTGGAATACCTGTAATGTTGATGTTGGGTCTTCACTATCACCTGCTCTACTCTACACAAGACCAAGTCCTTATTTTGTGCAATACAACTTGCTGATGTAGATACAGCCACTGAAAATTGAATGTTCTGATAGTTTTTTAGTTTCACCAGTCTAGAAAGGAACTGTACCATGGTATTACTTTTTAAGCAAGTTTATTTACTGTCCCATAGGTTCAAGAGGAGCGAATATTGCATCAGCAAGTAAAGTGCATAATTACAGAGGAGAAGGTGTGTACTGTATGTAAAAAGAAGATAGGCAACAGGTGAGAGAGCATGTGCTTTAAAGTTTGGGAAGCAAAATCAAATGTGAATCAAATCTTAAAATGTGTGTATACATGTTTGTTATGTGTTTGTGTCTGTATGTATCTATATACATGCCATCAGAAATTCTAAAGACATCTTACTTTACTACTCTGGAAGGCAGAAAATCGTATCTGATACTGAGAATGTTTTTGTAAGAACACTGCCCAGTAACTGCTTCTTAGCTGCAATTTAAGGAGAACAATGTGAAGAATCTCAAACTAAGATGCATGTGGAATAGCTCTATATCTAATGGCTTTGTGATTCCCTGTCTAATTTATGTTTTGAAGTATAGCAATCTTAAAACATGTAAAAATAGAACTGTTTCACTTGATGCTTAGATTCCAGTAACTTTTCTTCTGCTATTCCTAGTAAGTAATGATGGGTTGGTATAGAACATTATGGACATTTTTTTTTTCTATCTGAAACTCCAGTGGAATGCCGTACAATCATTAATTGTTTATCTTCTTGGTGTGAACTGTTCCAAAATATCATTAGCATTCACGATTACAAAAGAAATAGTTCTTTTCCAAAATATTTTAATGAACGTGAGTCTGAAGATAGTAATTTTCAAGTTTCTTATTAGTGTATAGCTCGTAACATCAGAATTAAAGTTTGTGTGTATAATGTTGGTTTGGTTGTCTAGGGCTTTTCTAATGCTGTGAATTTCAGTAAGGATTTGAAGGACTATCATGTCAGTAAGTTACCACATCTCCCAAAAACTAGGATGAAACTTAAATCCAAAGTCAGATAAAAAATGGTGCCAGTGGCTTCGAAGAAAAGTGTGCCTATAGAAATAAAAATAGGTTGGTTTTTTTAATGATACTCTCAAAATCCATAGAACACTTTTGTTTGATTTTATCCGACAGAATATTCAGGGTGAAATCTCAATAGGAAAGAGCCAGTTCTGTGTAAGCACCTTTTTCTGATTTTGACACTGCTCTGTTCTTGTTCCAACAGAGAGAACTGTATTTGCTGTGTTTCAAAAAAAAGTTGATGTTTTTGTTTCTATCTCTTCACAGCGCATTTGCTCGATACCCTAATGCAATAGTTGTGCATTATTTCTGCTCCAAAGAAGTCAACACGTTGGACACCTGATCTGGACTTATTCAATAATCCCAACACTCCTATGAAGTTCAGAAGTGATGGCTTAAAAAGTTGATGCTTCTGAGATTACTGAGGCTTGTTTCTAGGTTCTCACTAAGTAGAAGTCATTTGTATCTAAGGACAGACTGTACCAATATGGTCATATTGATTTATTAGAAAATGACTTAATCTTGTCATTATAGTGCTGACAACTATGTTGAACCTCTCAGTACTCAGATGAAGAATAAAAACCGATCAGCCATAAGCTTTGTAATGCACTCCAACTTGTGAAATGAGTTGTCAGACAATTGTAAGCTGTTCACAAGGCAACTTTTACAGCAGAAGTCCTCCTTGGGGTAACAGTATTGTGATTTGGCCTTGTATGTAAATAGTCATTCAAAAATGAAAATGTATTTTGAGTCATTGCAGCTGTATCACTACCGCATGTAAATCACTAGATGTATGGCATAAAGGAGGCTTCTATGCCTATTTTGAGATGTAGAAAATAGTTTTATTTTTATCACAGTAATGGGAATATTTAAATGTTGGCCAAAGGAATTTGTTTATTGGTGTTCAGTGTTATCACCTGACTTTCAGATAAAAAGAATTTGCACGAGAGATAGTCAGGCAAACAGCAAATGCATCACTGAAGAGCTGCTTTTTTTTTTTTTTTTTTTTTTTTTTTAAGAACTGTAAATTGAAATAATTTGTGTGCTGTTGGCTGACTTTGGTCACTCTTTGCATGACTGGAAACTCAGACTGTTCTAAGAAGTTCCTGTATTCATATAAAAAGCAAAGAACACCCTGGAAAGCAACTTTTTTGAGGGATTGAACTACAGTTATTGCTTGAACTTCTTGACTACGCTTAAGATGTTATGTATATAAAGCTCTTTGGTCACTGTTTCACTTCCCAACACTGAAGTAAAATCTAGACTATTTCAACATCTCTCTTTCTCAAATGCTTTGGAACAACTGCGTTCTGTGCGGGCTGGTACTGTTCCTAAGTTACTCTTGGGCCAGAGGTCTAAATTGCAAAAACTGGGTTGTACCACACTCCTTGAAGGCTGTAACCTTTTTGTCTAACTAATTTTTCAGTAAGCTGTAATCTATCGCACATTGATACTGGAAATACTGAAACGTGTGATTGGTGCAGAAAGAATGTGAGCAGCAGTATTGAAAAGGAAGGAGTAGCACATAAGTTAATTGTCTTGATCTTTGTCTCCAAATTGACTCCAGCAATACTTACACATTTGTAATAATTAGATAATATTGTTCATGATATGTAACTATCAGATGTTACATTTTAATGATTGAGTAATAAAGCCTTTCTGCCCAAGGTGTAACTAAATCTCAGCTGACTTTGTAGGTTTAGTTAAGCCACTGTGACATGGATGTGTTTATTTTAGGAACAGATCTGCAGTAAGCTGTCAGGAGTCCTAATTCACTTTAATTTACCACTGCTAATGGTTTTGTTTGGTAACTGTTTTCCTTTTCCACGTATTTCTATTTATTGTTTATATACTGTGCATTCCTATGAATTTCATGGTCCAGTGTTTTGCTACGTTTATGCTTGTATATCTCGGGTGATATTGCTACTAAGGTCTTTCTGTAGAGTCTGGGAAGAGGGAATCTGTGGTATTAGTGTTTTTAACCTTGTATTTCTTCTATTGGAAGAAAAGAGTCTAAAGTACTTATATTCAATTTGCACATTCTGTATAGGTCTTTATATACTAGTTCAGGTGCAGAGGGAAGATAGTTTGGGAGAGTTGTGTTTACAGATCATTGAGAATGAAAGAAGGGTATTTATCAGGCCCTGTATTCTTTATATACAAATACGACAATATTGGTCTGATTTTTACCTATCTTAGATTTAATACTGTTAGTATGATTTTTATTTACTTCCATCGTCTACTACCTGGAGAGTGGTATTCGCATATGAGGAACTTCATTGTGCTCTTACTTTCATGGTTAAGGTTGTGCCTCTGTTCATCTTTGTTGCATAGCCTTTACAAAGAAGTGATTTGTGCTGTATTTTTGTTGCTGTTGTTGGTTCTTACAATGTGGCTTGGATTTAATTAACCATACAGCAGCTACAGCAGGTTTGTCTAAAGCAATAGATTGTAATAAATATTGTGAACTGGTGTGTGTGTCAGTCATTGTGCAGTTAAGCTTTCTGGGCTTTATTTTAATAATCTTCGCTTTCTTTTGAAAGTCAGATTTAATGCAGGGATTCTCAGTATCACTTCTGCTTTAATGCGTAATTCAGATAAGGCCATGTCACCTGAGAGCTGTTACTGTTTCTCAACTTCTGCTTTGGATTTACAAGTTTATAGTATGTTTGTGAATGTTCTCAAAATACTACTAAAAACACTTTTGTATCCTTTGAATAATGTTTTTGAAAGTCTTATACAATTAAATACATTTACTAGAGAATACTAAAATCATTGATGTGTTTTTTTGAGTGGTGATATGCTGTTTCAGGGGGAAGGTGACTGAACAACACTGTGCTGAAGTCAGGAAATAGTAAAGCTCACAGATATGCAGTTGCTTAACTTTTTTAGGTCTACTACTGTGGTGTTGGAAATAGAACATACATGCTCATTTTCCCATTCTACAGAAATGGGAGATACTGGCTCTGAGGTAAAGTCTGTCTCCCTCACAGGTAGTTGAACTGGGGTGGGGGAAACAGCAACAAATAAAGACTGAACAATCAATAAAAAACACTGAGAGCATTCCTTGGAGTCTTGATATCATCAAGACTCATCTTCAATATTTATGTGTATTTTAAGTGCCATATAATATAGTTAGTGGTGTTCGTTATTTGTTCACACCTGCTGACAGAAAATTAACTGAAATGTAGATACACATCTGTCTTGACCACTGGTGCTAATGGTGCTAACGATACTACTGGCATTATGCTGATACTAATCCCCCTAGAAATGAAGTTATCCATTTGTGAGACGGTCTTTCTCATTTTGTGTTTTGATGTTATTTTCCTTGTTTGCTTTCTTAGTTTCATAGGAATGGACCAAAGTAAGCAGTTCCTTGGAAATTAAGTTGGTTGTCAACAGTGTCGCTATAGCTAAAACTACTCACAAACAGTTAATGCATGGATCTGTGACTATGCAACAGTTCTTATATATATGTTTTTAAAAGCTTTTGGACTTTCTTGAGAGAGAAATTCTATAAACATTAGGTTCCTGTGGTGAGATTTCACTGGAAGAGGGCAGAGAACTTCGGGAAAAGGCAGGTAAGCCTGACTTAAATGCAGTTGGGCACTCACAAAATTGTATGTTGCCTCAATTTTCCTCTGTTTCACAGTTGTGATGCTTATAATTCTGCTTTTTTTAATAAATAAAACAGAATGGGCCTCTTAACTTTCAGTGTAATGGTAAGATGAAATGTAAAGAAGCACTTTTTCAGATGTGTTTACATAGCACTTAATGCTTCATGAGAGTTTAAAGCAATCACTGGCTGTTTTGCACTAATACTGTATTTGCTTTTTTGCCTTTAAGTCTATGAGTTCACTGACTAGTACTGACTTGTTTGTACTTCAAATACCAGTGCCTATGCTTTATTAATTTTCTTACGTTCTAATCTAGAGACTGACACAACAGGAAGTGATTAATTAATGGGATCTTGCTAGCAGTGTGTCACGTTCTCATGTTGGTCTGCATTGGTGACATGCTGCACTGCTGGCTTTCATACGTCTGATACTACTATCTAACTACTGAAGCACGTAAGTTTCTTGTCTCGTGCTTCAGATTAATAAAAGCCTGCACGTGAGGTGCAGCTGTTTTAAAAACCTCATCATTTTCATTCATAACTACTAAGATATTTCTGAAAGCACAATGGATCCAGGACCTAATCTGTTGTACAGCGTTTTGAGAAACTTTGGTGGAAGAATAAGGACAGTGCTGTGAGGAAAGGAGAATAATGGAGGGACTTGCACAGACTGCTCACATCGTGCAGGGTTAGATGTGGTTTGGGGTTATTGTTCTCTGATGCATCCAAAGGCAGACCAAATCATAGTGCCTCTGTTCAGGGCTCTCAGAAATGTCTCTGAATGGCTACAGTCAGTGATAAATTCAAGGCTTGCAAGACTGGAATTTCTATTTAAAACTATTGTTTGATCATGGGTGTTTTCAAACTCTTTCCAAATTCCAGCACAAGTCCTAAATAAGATCACTGGAACTCCGAAAGAAAATCTGGAATGGGAGTTTTGAGGCTGCAGCCTTATCACAGCAATGCTTTTTCCTAGCCAGAGCTTCCATATCCAGTGCTGCTTTGCTGCTATCTTTCACCAGTATTTGAAAAACCTGTCAGTGACGTGTAGAACTGGGCTGTTTGACAAGTGCAGGCCACACCTCTGCTTCACAGCTGGAATGAAGCCCAGTCTGTGTGAAACTTCAGATTAAGGCTGTAGTAAGCAGCTCTTCGCAGCCAGACGTCTGGGGGTTCTTCTGCTTTTTTTTTTTTTGGCCAGGTTTTCTATTGAGACAACGGGCCATTTTTTTCCATGTTCCATGGGGTGCTGCGGGGCTCGGTTCCACCCAGAGTGCTGCCTTTTCTGGCAGCTGTACTTTTCCAAAGAAAAGAGAGAAAGGAGAGTGGATTTTATCACTGTCAGGTAAGACAAGTTGTAGCGCTGCCTTTAGGACAGTATTCCTTAGCAGATCTGTTTGGCAATGACTTATTGCTGCTGCATGTGTATGAAACTACTCCTGTAGTGATCACAGGAAATTTATAACTGAGTGAAATTTTTGGCTAATGCTAATGGAGATTCCAAATTTTTTACTAAGTCTGTGTTCTGAGTGAAACAATTCAGGCATTGATCTCTTGGTTCCTCAGGTTCAGGGGAACACGTGGCAATCTTTGTAGGGGGGAACTCCAGCATGTCAGACTCCTCATCAGTAGAAATATAAGGGCTCTTATGTGTTTTCTTGTGAAATATCCTTGATTGCCTTTTCCTTCCTTTTTATTGTCTACTTTATCTCACCAGGCTTTATAGTTTGTGGTAGACAAGGATTAACGATGACTTAAACAGTCCATTCATAATGCAGTACAACCACATTAGATAAGTGGTTACAATGGTTTGTCCTTCAACTGATTTTTATTTATCATTCTATTGTATAAAATGGAATGCCTAATAACCTCAGTTTTGAATTGCACTCAGCTGTTTGAGAAGGAGCCTTTGCCCAGACAGTCTTATCTGTCATCGTGTTATCTGCCTCTCCTACTACAAATCTGGAACTTAAAATTGAGGTGACCACTGAATGTAACAGGATGGTTTGCTGTCTGTATGCCACTGTGCTCTACCATTTGCTTTGCGATGAAAATGATTGTTGCTGACTTGAGGTGTGTTATTTATTTAGTAATAAAATAAAAAAAAAAAAAGCAAAGTCATATTGGCTTATAAGTTTAAAAACAAAACAAAACAAAACTACTTAATAGTGAGCAACGAGGAGGGAAGTAGATCAGCATTTGGCTTTGGAGAATTCAGTATAATCAAATCTTTTAAGAAATTTTGCAGAGTTCAGCGTAGAATATTTGTGGGCCCTGCACCTAAGATAACCTGTTTTACAGTCCCTTGCTGCTGCATCAGCATCTTCAGTTTAGGTGAAGAGTCCAGACAGTGTTTAAGAGTGAGAACTCAGTCTTGTACCCTTACATAAGGATTTCAAGTTTTTTGCAGTCTCTTGAGCTCTGAGGAAGGGGTGGTTTTGAAAAATCATTAAACTGTAAATTAGGAATTGGCTGCTTGTAGGCGTCATGTACATAGGAACATTGTCATCTACACTGATGTAGACAAAATTGTAGCTGTCACTGAATTTCTACATACATTTCTTGCCTATCTCTTCCTACATGTGTTTGGATTGACCTTATCCAATACTTATGCTTCATTGCTATGTAAGTTCATATTACGATATGTTACAGCATTGCTACGCCTTGGCTAAAAAATAATAATGGAAGGTGAAATAGGAGGTTATGGCATACTGATAGCAGAGCTTTGAGAGAGCAAGAAGATATCTGCTGCATTATGTGCCTTTAAATCATGATCCGGGTGAGGGAATTGTATCCTCAGTGATGTAATTGTTGGCTACAAATAAATGGTTGTTAGAGACCTTTGGAAGGGACTTCTGAACTTGTGACTATGTTGACAGATGGTGTGCAGTACAACAAGCCATGTTCTATCTTTGTGGAGTTCTGTGCTTCCTCTGCTGGTAATATTTGAATTCAAGGTGATAAACTGTGTTAGTGAAGATTGCTTTGGCAGCAGTGAGGATGTGATCATGTAGCTTTGCCTCTCAATAATCTTGAAGAGTTGTGGCACCCTGCAGGGAATCAGTGAGAGTAACCTATGGAATCTTGTATTCCTTGCTGTAGTCCTTTCTGTAGCTTGAGGAGGCAGAAAGGAGAGCAGACTTTGCCTGAGAAATTGCTCTGTGGTTGGGAATAAATAAATGTGCTTAGGAAAGGCTTAAAAATGAAGAAAAAGCATCTGAGGAGCAGAACTTGGGATAAAATTAGAAGTTAAGTCACATCTTACTGCCAGAAGGAAATGTGGGAAGTCAACATCTTGAATATATTGATGTTGCAAATGAAAGCTCTCTGATGGTAACAGGCAAATAAGCTCACATTATGTTATTCAGTTTTATTTGGCACTTGACTATGAAGAATCTTAGGCTATGCATATGACTTTTATCCTTGGTGCTCTTAGTGGATGTCACTCAGAGAAAAGAAATTCAGTATAGTAAGTATGTCTTGGATTTTCTGTATTGCTCAAACCCTGTTTTGCAAAAGCTACTAAGTATCTTAAGGTGGTAAGAAATAAGGGAAAGTGCACAATTAGGCAACTGCCTAACGAGTACAGTACAATTCATTAGTTGGTGAACATTCAAGAACAGTTTAACAGTTGAAGGTTCATTATTTATTTTTATATCCTTATCAGTGGATACCAAAGGCTAATGTTTTTATATAACAGTTTGCACTCTGTGGCATTTTATTGTAAGCAAAGATGCTAGTGAATATAGTTGTCAGTGAATGCTTAGTTTTTCTGAAATTGAACTCTGTGGTCTCAAGTTAACCCTGTAGAAAAGGTAAGTGCAGATCTAGTGACCACTTGTGGAAAATGTATTAAGAATAGAAAGATTTTTTTAGCTGGCTCTTGTTACAGTTGGGTTCATATTGTAATTGAATGGCATAATTCATGTCATTCTGTTTATGAACCTTATGCTATTGTTTTTGCCCAATCTCTGCACCATATCCTTCCAAGCCATTTTCTTTCATCTTCCCCTGCCATTCACCTACTTCTTCATGATCTTCTAGGATTTGGTCAGGTTTATATTCTTCCTCACATCTAGTCCTTTAGAAACTAACATTACCTGCCAAAAATAGCCGTATGGATGCTTTCCTGAAAAAGGATTACATTTTGATCAATGCCGGTAAAGTAATGTGCACTTTTAAAAGTGTTGATACCAGTAACAATTCTGAATGAGTAGGAATTTGAGGTTTGCTTTTCCTTCTTGCTCAAGCTGCTATGAAGTTTGTTTCTACAAATAAGTGTCTTTTTCTTCCTTATTGTTAACATGTGCTTTCTACATACTCAGACAATGCTATTAAGATTCTTGCCACGTCTGCTATTACTCAAGCATGCGTGTATCCTTGGCATGCCCTCTTAACAAACTAGTCAAGCCATTATTAAAATTACTTGAGGAGTTCCAGTTTCGTTTTATCCTTCAGTAGGAATGAGCTAATGAAGTAAATAAAAATCTACCTATAATTAGAGGAAACCCTAAATCAGAGACTTATTTTCTGAAATGTGTGGGGAGTTACCTTAAGACATTGGTCATTACCATGCTGAAAGGGAATTGAGTTTCCTTCTAGCCTCCTATAGCCTTCCTCCAGGACACTTAAAATACTTTCTATATTCCCAAACTGAGTCATTAATTATTTATTTTTGTTTGACTTTTCTGGTCCTTTTCTCTAAATTGTCATTAGTGTGGTTACAGAGTAGGTATTGTAATTGAGGTACATGCTGAGCCGTGTTCTTCCTGTCTTTTCAGTGGGAGAAGCACCCTTACTACAACCTAACAGTAAAAGTCCTCAGAGCAAGAAACATCAAGGGTACAGATCTGTGTGAGTATCTGGTAAAGGTATTTGTTCAGTAGTCATCTGTAACACAGGTATTATTGTTATGGGTTCTTTTTACATACACACTGTATTGCCTTGGCATCTACACAAAGGTTTCTATTGTAAAGCCCCAGCTATATTTTAAGGCTTAATCTGAGGCCAAGATACAGATTAACACCGTTGCTTTGTGGAACAAAATCAGGTGAGTCCTGGTAACATTTTGCTTCCTGCTTTTTTTTCTACACTAACTGTTGTGGTCTACCCAGCATTCTTTGAGTTCAGCACTCAGGTTAAGGGAAATGTTACTCTTTCCATTGCTGAACTGTCTTCCTGCACCTGGAAGAAGCAATTTGCATTTAAATAAATAATTGGAAGCTATAATTTGTTAGTATCTTTTTCTTTCATTTGTCTGTTTATTTTGTTTGCATCGTTCTGTCATTGATCTAAATGGCAGTCACCAATATGTTTTGGGAGTCAACTGGCTGGAAAGCAGTTGGTAGTAAAAGGTCTGGGAGTCCTGGTGGGCGCCAAGTTGAACAGGTGTCAGCTTTGTGCCCTTGCCACTAAGAGGGCTAATGGTATCCTTAGCTGTATTAGCAGATGCCAGCAGGTCAAGAGCATGATCCTGCCACTGTACTCAGTACTGGAGCGTTAGCTCCAATGCTGCACTGTCTGCTGTGAGAGAGATGATAATATTGAAATCTAATGAAGGGCTACTAAAACTGATGGATTGGAGCATCTTTCTCATGAGAGCCTGAGAGAGCTGGCAGAGAAGGCTCAGGGTGATCTTATCACTGTGTACAAGTATCTGAAAGGAGAGTGTTAGGAAGATGAAGCAGTGGTTCCCAGAGACAGAGACAGGACAAAGAGGCCATGGGCACGAGCAAATACGTGTTCCATCTGAACATGGAAGGAAAAGCTTTTTTTTTTTTTTTTTTTTGTAACTGAGAGTGACTGAGCACTGTCACAGGTTATACAGAGAGCTTTTGAAATCTCCATCCTTTATGGTATTCAACACTGAAGATGGTCTTAGCAACCTTCTTATCTAAGAGACCTTACTTGAGCAGAGGATGGAAAAGATGACTTCAAAGATCTCTCTCAACCTTGATCTTTCAGTGGTTCTTCGAAAGAATGTAGCTATGTGACTGAAACAAGACAAATAACATGGTCAGGTAGGAGTTGTGGAAAGCTCAGAAAATGAAATAGCTGAAAAGGAGTTACATTAACTCCTATTATATCTGCATTGTTCCTTGAAGTAGTACCACTACTGGATTCTTGGTGCAAAGCAAGACTTGAAAAACTGTATAATATCATAATGTAATAATACTATATATCATATTAAATTAAAGTTGTATTTCATAGGGTAAATTCAGAGCAAATTAACAGAAGGAAGTTTTTAATGGGTTATATTAATTTAACAGGATTTAAGGATTTCCTTGCAACAGCAAGGAAATGGTTTTGCTTTGGTTCTGGTATCAACACTCCTTTTCTGAAAATAAATCAAAAGCTTTGTAGTTTGGGTGAACCAGGAAGAGAAATACTGACATTGAACACTCAATTTACTGCTGTTCAGAGCTGTAAGCTTCAAGGCATTTGCACTACAAGCCCCATCTTGAATTTGCACTTTTTTTATTTTCTGATGCAATGCAATCTAGAAAGAGAAGAGCTCATGGGAAAGGGCATGTTTGAGTAACAATTTTGTTGCGTCTCTGAACTCTCTGCTCTAGTGTCGAAGGCAGACTGCTACGTGGAACTGAAACTGCCCACTGCATCTCCACATGTCTCCCGAACTCGGGTTGTTGACAACTCTGATAACCCAGAGTGGAACGAAACATTCCAGTATCGAATCCACAGTGCTGTCAAGGTAAGGAACATACTTGGTGGAGCTGGTTGAATCATCTGTGGTTGTGTGTTGGCTTGCTTTAATACTTCATTCAAAATCAAGGAATCTTCATTACCCTCAAAAGCAGAGGGAGGTGTAAGGTGATGGTTTTCTTCAGTGGTACCAAATGCTATAATGGCAACCACCATCTTTTGCAAATAGCAGCCAGAATTTGCCTTAAATTACTTTGTGATAAAACTCAAGAAAGGGAAGTTAGGATAGTGTCTGAGAAAGCTGATGGAAATTTCCTGATGATGCAACTTTTCAAGGGTTGTTTCTGCTTCCACATTGTAACTGTTGCCTTCTTTTAGCTCTGCTCACCTTACACTGACTATTGTTTAGGACTCCAAGTCAAATCACTCTGCCACTTATTTCACTGTGTCAAGTCTAGGAATGATTTCCTATGATCAGGAAAAGCAAAAATCTTAATATAGGCAGTCCCGCTGTCTGAGCCAAACAAAGCTTCCACACTGTCAGCACTTATTCTCAAAGTAGACTCTAATGACAGAGGGAAGGAAACAGTTTTTAAAGTATTGGTTTTAACATGACTGCCAAATAGAAGCTTTGTGCTTAGTTATTCTGTAAGCCCTGCTGGAAGTGGCAAATTCCTTTCAGAGAAGGCAAAGGGATGGGGTACTGATTAATGCATAAAATGTCTATTGTTCACAGCTACTGTAGTTCATGGAAGTGGCTCTCTGTCTTCACTTGAGCTGTTTGTTTCTGTTTGGTTTTAGAACATTTTGGAATTGACCCTCTACGACAAGGATGTCCTAGTCAGCGATGAACTCACTTCCATTGTCTTTGATGTAGGAGGCATGAAGCCGGGTCAGCCCCTGCTGCGCACTTTCAAGTTGAACCCACAGGTTAGTCCTCAGCTCTTCCCAAGTTAGCTCTGAATAGCTGCTGTTCACATTACTGAGGTGAGGCAGTGTGTGCTTGTTTATTTGTCTGTTGTAGAAGCCAGAAGGGGAAAATATATTGACAGATGATGGTATTACAAATGGTCTTACTGTCATCTGAGATTTTTTTTTTTTTTAAATAAAAATAAAAAATTGGGGCTTCCACAGTCTTTGGGCTGCCCAGCTAAATAAAATTTGGGATGGGTGCTGTTTTAATGAAGATATGGCATTGAAACGCCTTTGTAGGTTTTGAACTGTTTCTTAACGTGCATAAGGGGCAGAAGCTAGGCTTAAAATGAACTGAATTTACAGCAATCCTTTTGTGAACTGCAGACTACCTTATTTGTTTGATCATCGTCAGTTTGCAGTAAAGTTTATTGCTTCAAAGGTTACTTCTGTGTTTAGTAACTGAGAAGCTTATATGCAGGATTATGTACAATTACATTTGATTTCTACTTCATAGGGATGAAGTTGGTGCCTATGAGCTGCTCTCAGTCCCTATGGGCTTGTTTATGGCCTTGCAATAAGACAGCTTGTTTCACATAACTGAAGTCATGTCACCAACCTGAACACTTTTGACACTGCTTCAAACACATTCCTATAATAGGCCTAGATCACAGGTTTCTTGAAAAATCTGTTGGTACAATCAGGAGTAGACTGGTATACAGTTAGTCAGTTAGAATCATACTTTGGCTTCAATTGGAACAGGACTTTAAAGATCATCTAGTTCCAACCCCCTTGTAATTGAGAGGTTGTCACAGGCCCTCTGAATGATTTATGATCACAAGCATCTTACTAAAACCCTTGTTCCCACCGTTTGCTGAATGATTAAAAGGTAAACTTGATCAGTAATTGTGGAACTGGAAGCAACTTCAGTGAAAGAGAATTGTTCAAATTGACTTCTACTCAGTTATTTTGAATGCTGATCTTGATCAACACTTTAGTGGATATTGCTGAGTCAAAGTCTCCTGAGGGTGCTGTTTTTAGAGGTGGAACTGCAGTAGTACTTAAGCTGGATAAGTCGTTTTTGGTGGAGTAATGGATCTGAGAGCCAACACTCATTTATGCCATGCTCACACATCTATGTTTAACATAAGAAAAGCCTGGGAGGACAAGTATGTTTAAAAGAGCAGAATGAAAAAAAAAAGCATTATCTGTAAAAGCAAAAAAATGAAAGCTTGTCTTGGTTGTATTCAAGTTTAAGAGTCACGCTTCTATTTTTAAAGGATAATGAAGAATTGGACGTAGAGTTCTGTTTGGAGAAATGGTGAGTCTTACCTAAAGAGCTTAATGAACCTGTACTCTTGAGAGGTGATTTCTGTTGCTTTTTGTGTGCAGCATAGACTTGTCCATATAAAAGCTAATGCACAGTACTTCTCTGTGGTCCTTAAGCTGATCACCAGTGGCTGACAGCAAATGTCCTAAAAGTTCAGCTGCCGAAATTTGTGGAAACCAAAGAGGAAATAAAACAAAATTGACTTTATGAGAATAGCAGCACTGCAAAGGAAGGTACATCAACTTTTTTTTTTTTTCATGAGCTAAATCAGTTAGGATTGAAAAGTTTGCATTCTGAAAGTATACAAGTGTTTACATTGCAAGGATAGATGTGTGGCAGTCTATCTAATCTCAGCTTATATTTAGGTTTTCAAATAATAACATGCATATAATGGCAGAGGAATTTCTCCTTCAGTAATTTCTTGTATTGCTCTGTCACAGAAAATAGTGTTAGTCTAGTTTGCTTAGATCTCTTGCATCCAAGGACCTGCTTTTCCTACTTTTTTTCTAGACAGGCAGTTTGAAATGTAGGATAATGCAAACTAAAATCAAAACTTATTTGCATTAAATCTCTTCCTTTCACAGCTCAGATGCTCCTACAGAGGTATTGACCAATGGAGTACTTGTGGTGAGTACACACAAGTCAATTATATATGTGCTGAGATTTGTACCTGATGGTATTTACTAGTAAAAGAATTGTTCAGAATTGAAACCCTGCATTCAAATAACTCATATTCTCTCCAGCACTTCCCTCTGGTTTTGAGTTTCATGTTTCAGTTTTTGAAACTTTAAACCAACTCATTGGGGTGGTTTGTTTTGTTTTGTTTTTCCTCCCCCATGAGACTATTTAAAAGACATAAAGGTGTTTTTGGAAGGCTGGTGAACCCTGTGGATGGTCCTGAGTTTTCTAGCCTAGATGCTGGCTGGGTATAGTCTTCCTCCTTAACATTTCTAGGATTTTTTTTCGGTGCCATTTTAAGTAGGTGACAAGCCTTGTGATATTTTCTTGTTCTCTTGGGGAAAATAAGCTAAAAAAATATATGGTATATTATACACTAAAAATACCTCTCTTTTCCCCAAAGGAAAGAGGCTCAAATGATGATTTATATGTATATATATATTTTTTTAAATAAAGAAAAAAAGAATGGAAACTTCTGTCATTGTTAAAATAAAGAATTTTAACCGTTTTTCAGGGAAAAAAATGCTGGTTTGTTGTAGAACGATTCTGCAGAACAGTTCACAGTAAGGAGCCCCTTATATTCATACTTACCTCAGCAAATCAGTCCTCTGTTCAAGCTGTGGAGGAATTTCCTATCTTTGTGAGCAGCTATTCCCAACTAAATATCTCATTGGCTGTTCTAGAAGGGAAGCTGGTGACTGATTGGTGTGAGAGACAAAGTTTCTTGAGGATGTGGATCATCTAGTACAGAAAGTCATGGCTGAATTTATGAACTGATTTCTAGGACCTGAACAGGTTCTGAGTGGGTACTCACATGTGCATTAAAAAAAAAAAAAAAAAAAAAAAAAAAAGAGGAGGAGAAAGAAAAGGTGAACTTGTACATATGAAGTGCAGGTCACAGAAAACAAAGACAAAAGTACAATATAATAAGAAGAAAACAAAAAAGAACTGGAAGAGGAAGAATGCTTTTGGTTCTGAAATGAACAAATAATCTGTTTCTGTTGAAACTATACTTGCTTTTTCTTTGGAAAATTAGTGTAATCCCTAATGTCTTTTTTTTATATGTTTCATTTGTAAACCTGATTCCTGCTATAGTAGATTAAGCTTCAACTAGAAAGTGAACTCAGACCTTGTAACCAGAACTGATTTCTTCTTTTTGTAGGTTCATCCTTGTTTGTCGCTCCAAGGCACCCTCAACAAAGAGGAAAAAACGAAAGAGAAACAGCAAGGTATGATTGCCTGCAGGGCTTAAGGATGTTTCTTCCATGGGAGAGAGGGAACACTTAATACTGTCTGTATAGTGCATTCTTACTGATTACAAAATTGACTTTTAAAATTAATTTAGTATTGGAAATAAAAGCTGAGTAATATTGTGCTTCTGCCATTGGGTGTCTTGTGAGGGAACCTTGAGTCTTTGCTTGTGTTTTCCTAGTCTCAACCACGTTTAATAGAAGTATCTAATTTGGAACATTTAAGTAAATGGATTCTGCAGTCTAAACTTCTTATTTTAACTCATAGGTAACTGTGAGGTCAAGCTGTCTGTTCCAGGGGCATATCAGAAGCAGCTGTGTATTCCTTGGAGTCTGGACAATGAAGAGGAATGTGGAACCTCCTTTGTCTTTCACGTGGACAAAGAAATCCATCCAGAACTACAAGTGGAACTGGAACAAACCATATCTTTCCTACAGGTAAGAAGCTGTGCTGACTGCTAGAAAGTTCATACGCACTTTTAAGTAAATTCACCCAGAAATCAGCATCTCCAGTCCATGAAAAAGCCTTTAAACATAGATTCAATATCCTCAATTTCACCATGGACCTTGAGATGTCAAGGGATTCAGTTTTAGATATATTTTTTTGGGGAAATGTACAGATGTCAAAAGCAGTCATACTGTTAATGATTTTTCTGGAGAGCTCAAAAGGCATTTTGTTTTATATTAGGATGGAATGAACCCTGATGTTGAAAAGCATTCTACAATTCTAGGACGGGGGACTGTGCCACTTAATTCCCTTCCTATTGGAAAAAAAATTGATAAAGTTGTTCCTCTGGGAGAGGTAATGTGAACGATTTCTATATATTTTTTTTTAATATATTTCAGGTGTTGCTCTTCTCCTATAGGCATTTTGAAAGTTAATTGAATGTGATTCTTAGGAGTGCTGTTTTCTTGTAGCTCAAGAATGATATAGCAAGCTCAGTGAAGCTCTTTTTAAAATATATTTTCATGATTGTTTTTTGCAAAAACAAAGTCAACGGGAATGACTGAAATATCAGAGGAAGAGAAAAGCAAGAGGCTCGTGGAAGAGTGAATGTGCTCAGAGGGTAGAGTGAAAATGTTTGTTTGCTGTGGAGATTGCTGAAAATGTCTGAAATAGACTGACGATAAAAATGTTCCACAGATGTAGTTTTGTGCGAGAGAATGCTGTTCCTGCTAGTATCTGGTGGCAATGCTGATGTAATAATTTATAGTTAGTAGTACCATCCATGAAGTTGTTATCAATTGCAGAATTTGTTCTGTTTTTACAGGAAGAAAGTTTGGATATAAGTTTGAAAGCTGTAGAGAGGTGAGTGGGAACTTCAGTGATATCTAAAATGAGGAAAGAGCTTCATTCTCATGTGAAAGCTCTGTGCCTGCTGCTCTGAGAAGTGCCACTGTCCCAATGCATCTCTTGAGGCAGATTAAAGAAAAAATCTTGGCTGTTTTTCTTTTGGCATCTGTGATTATTCTTTTTGAAGATACTTTCTCAGACACTGGTTTCAATCCTGCTCTAACTGGGGCAAACTTTTCTGTTTTCTAACTTAAACACATGAAATATGATTAGCTGGTGTTTTAAATATTATATAACTTTGATAGCTGCAGATAATTCCCAGAATATACATGGTGCTGTGCTGACAATTAGGAGAGGAGCAGCTCAATGTGTGAAGATCTTGGATGGGTGCAGGGTGTCCAGACATTTGTTTTAAAATTACAATCTCTTTATGTCCTCCTTCATGTTAATGCCGTGATCTCAGTTGCCCCTTATATAACCTTCCTTCAACCACTGAGAATTTTTTCTTCCTTTCTGTGAAATTCCCAAAGCTTAGGCTGAATGATTGCTTGACACAGATATTGTAATTGGACATTAAGGAAGAAATACAGCAGAGAGGTGTTTCATTTTTAATTTCAAACAATCTTGTTAAAAATAGCTAGTCTTACACATTACAGACAGCTTTTCATGTGATAGTCATCTAATAGTGTAATCCAGTGATTCAGATCACCGCTTAGAATATACTTTCAGAAATCACTTTTCCTTGGAAATTACAAACCTTTGAAAACCTTGCGTGTGTTTTTGTTTTTTGTTTTTGTTTTGTTTTAAATTTTATTTTAGCACTTGGGATCTAGATGTACGACTGGGTTTTGACCTCTGCAAAGAGGAGAGAGAATTTGTGGACAAAAGGAAGAAAATTGTTTCTGAAGCACTGAAGAAGACTCTTAACTTAAAGCAGTCCCCCCAGAGAGATGAGGTATTGAGCACAGTGGGAAACTGATAAAAATCCTTTGTGTTTGGCTGGTAGTTAGTAAGGTATGTAGGATTCTTTGCCTGTAAACAGCATGTGGCTTACACTTGCCATGAGAGATCCCTGCAATGTCTCAATTCTGAAGTCTCAAATCTTGTATTTCTGAAATTCTGAAGGAGGTGTGTGCTTTTGACAAACTTGAAATTTCTGAATGCATGCACTTCCTTTAGCCGAGCTCTTGTGTCTTGGGCTTTGGTTTCTCATGGGAAAGTCAATTTCAGAGTGGCATAATTGAATCTTGGCACAGCAGAGCTGCTTCCAAATTGCTTATTTAGTGATGGTGCTATTTCTAGGTAACCTGATGCATTGTCCTGTGAACTGTAGGTGCTCCTATGAGAAACAGTGCCTTTTTTTTTTTTTTTTTTTTTTTTAATTTATTATTATTATTATAGTGTGTGTATTCTGTGGCACGCAAGTGAATGTGCAGTAATATACATAACAACTTCAGTAAGTCACTGTTGGCTGGAATTGCTGCTGTTTTTTATAGTAAACAATACATTTAAATTACAAAATAGAGAAAGTGCTGATTGAAATCAAACCTGAAATTAATGTAAGTAGATATTATGTTTTTTACACAGCATTAATTCTGTTTAACTGGTGATTTGCTGGCAATTCAAAAGCCTGTGATTGACTCCTGTGTTTGCTGGCTGCAGGTTCCAGTTGTAGCAGTCCTGGGGTCTGGAGGTGGGATGAGAGCACTGACATCATTCTACGGCAGCCTAGCTGGCCTTCAGCAGCTGGGCCTTCTGGATGCTGCAATGTATCTGAGTGGAATTTCTGGCTCTACTTGGTAAGTTTTGTGCAGTGCTGATTCCAGAAAGTTAGTTCAGAATGTTAGTGTTTATGCAGTAAATTAGTCTAGAACTGTATCTTTGCCATCTGTAGACAATGAAGTTAAATATTTCATCAGATCTCACCTGAGAGTTCTAATATAAATCCTAAAGTCATTCTAAAATCTATTACTGCTTTTGACCCATACGGGCTATTGGCTCTATTTATGAATCTACTCTTTTGCAAGTATGGCAATTGAATATTTGAACTTATTACCTTGATAAAGCTGCTGTGTATTCTCTCAGAAGCTTCATTTCAAAAGATTTCCCTATTTGCTTGCAAGATTTGCTTGGAAGAAAACAAAGATGCTTCAAGTCTGGAAACACACCTGCAGACCACTATGTTGCTACTTTCCAAAATGGTATATGCAGCTGACTGGGGGAATGGTGCTGGCTGTAGTAGTCTGGAGCAATGTGCTGAGGTGTCAGACATGGTTAGAATGTTTCAGTAAATCAGTTCTTAGAGTACATAGTGAAACAATCCTTTGTATCAGTACACATTGTTTTCATGAAATGATTTCACTGAGGAATTGTGCAACCTGACCATATAATCCCCCCTTCCAGCACTTTGTGCAACCTGACAATAAAATATTCCCTTCTAGAGCTTTGTGCATTAACTCTGATTTATGCGGTATTCTTGCACTAACCTCATGATCTGGTCTGTGCCTTTTGATTCAAAGCCAGACTGTGAAACAGATTTAGTTATCTGCTAATCAAGCACACAAACCAGTTTCTCATTTTAATGAGACCTATGTTCTGATGAAGTTTATAGCCTCAATTGCTATATGCAGTAGCAGCCTTGCTGTCTGCTAGTTGTCAGGGTTTTCAGCATGTCTTAAAGCATGAAGATCCATTATTTCTGTCTCTTGATGATCTTTTATCTTTTAGCTTGACTACTCGAGCCAAGGAGTAAGTATTACTCACAGGAGTAATATAATATCTAGCTAAAATTCTTTGTTTATGTAAAAGCCATTTTTACCAATGATATTTAATGTAAATATTTTAAGGTGTTTATCAACATTATATCAAGACCCTAACTGGTCCCAGAAGGACCTTCAAGATGCAATTAGCAGAGCTCAGAGGGCTGTGTCCAGCAGCAAAGGAGGGGCGTTTTCCCCAGAACGACTGAAATATTATTTCCAGGAGTTGAGTGCAATGGAGAGTAGTGGACGGAAAGCTTCCTTCACAGATTTGTGGGGCCTTATTGTGGAGTATTTCTTACAACAGAAGGTAAAAGAGTTTGTTTGGACGTGCACTATTGCTTGACTTCTAGTTGAGACCTTTGCAGACCTGTATATTAAGTGTCAATAAATTAGATACTCTCCAGCTTTGTAGGCTGATCTGGAGTAGGCAGTACTGTAGAATAAACATAAGGAGTACTTGCTTCTGTCTGCTCAGTTTTTCTAGCACTTTTCTTGGTAAAGGATTTTGTAGCTTTAAATATTAGTGCTGTAGAAGAATGGAGTGTATGTTTGGAATAACTTGTTAAATTAATAGCTTTTGTATTCAACACATTGTCTGAAAGAATGTTGATGTTGGTTTTACAGAACTATATCACTATGCAATATTTATTACTGAAATCAGAGGAGTAATTAGCTTGTTAATAACACCTGACATTCTAAATATTCTGTCAAAACCTAATCATGTGCACAGATGGAAGGAGGACAGGGGGCTTTGAATTAGCAGTATTGTTTGATGCTAAGAAACAGCTTCAAATTATTTAAGTGTGAGGACAGAATTTATCTTACTTAGTGTGTTTCTTCTTCCTTGCTGTTACCAGGAAGATCCATCAAAACTGTCTGATCAGCAAGAAGCAGTGAAATGGGCCCAGAACCCTTATCCTATCTATGCAGCTGTCAATGTGAGACCCAACATTAGCAGTGGTGACTTTGCAGGTATGAACATGGCAGCTTTATTTTGGCTTGCTGAAGTCCATAAATTCAGTTCACCTGTGCTGCTCCAGTCCTAGTCACTTACAATTTTTAAATATGAGGCAGTAATTGCATGTAGATGTAAAGAGACAGGGACACCAGTGCTTGTGTACACCTGCATACCATTATTGATCTTTTATTTTTTCACTGCTATTCTTTTGTTCTGGAGAAGAAATGTATATACGTGAAGAAAAATTTTAAAGCAGAACTTGAAGGACAATGAATTTCACTTGTAAATATTTATGGAAGTGTGAGGGTCATTTCAATGTGCAGACAACTCAGGAAGCCTAACACAGGGTCAACAGAAATCTGAAATTAGTCTTTAAAAGTTCTTTAAAACTTCTTTAAAAGTTGCTGGTAAGTAGTGAGCAGAGCTCGCTAGCAGCAGCAGAGCTGAGGAAAGTGAACTAGCTTCCCTTAGATGTGATGAAAAAGATTTAGGGTAGAGTTGAAATAGGTAGGATATTTCTCTAGTAATAAAGTTAAGAGCAAAATATTTTGTTTGTTTTTTTCCTAGAAGCTAGGAAAAAAGAAGGTTGTATTTAGTCAACAAAAGTCTGGATAAGAGTTTATATTAATGATTTTTATCTAAAATAGAGGCTCCCTGGAAAGAGTGACAGGAAATCCACAATGATAGTAAAAGAAGTGGAGGTAGATTCCTTTCTGCCCCTTTTCCCCCTCCTTGTATGAGCATTAATTTCAGTAGTGAAGTGTTTGCATGTAAGCTTACTCTGTGGTGAGCAAGTCCTCATTGATCTGTTGACTCTTTCTTAGAATGGTGTGAGTTTACTCCCTATGAAGTTGGGTTTCGCAAATATGGGGCATTTGTCCGAACGGAAGACTTTGACAGTGAGTTCTTCATGGGAAGGCTCATCCAGAAACATCCAGAGCCTAGAATTTGTTTTCTACAAGGTATGAACTTACAGCAGTAGGACTTTTAGGACTCATCAACTTTTAAATTAGATCTCTTCAGATCCCAGAATCTGAAGAGGGGAAAAAAATGTTAAGTTCTTCTCCGCAGGTTTAGGCACTGTTTTATAGTATTATAGTCATATATTCCTACATGTGTAAAAAAATTCTTTAAAAAGCCAACGGTATCCCACTGCTTTTGTAGTCATGCCTTGTAGGAGCTAATGTTTTCTGCTGTAGTATGCTACTTCATTCCATTAACTTCATTTCTATTCCTTACCTATGAATTTTTTTAATGGGTAATACCTGTTCGACAGAAAATTTGTTCGCTTTCTGTCAACTTTGTTTATATGTTAGATATATACATATATGTTATTAAAAATGTGTCTTAAGCTTGGTTGGGTAGAATACTTTTCAGAACTGAACAGGATGAAGTATTCAGAGTGTTAGTTTAATGTTTGGTGATAAACTGAGAGCAAACATGTTGCTGAACAGGATGTATGTGGTAAGTAGAGATCCTTTCCCACAGATAAAGTGAAATTCTTGTGGGAATAAACTACTGTAGATGAAAATCGAGGGCAGGGCATGGTGTGGTTGGTCAGGGAGGGCTACTGCTTTCCTCAAAGTTGAAGTGAATTATCCTGTGCTTCCAAGTATTTTCATCTGACATAATGTTCTTTTCCAATGTTGCCCTTGGAAAAATACTCAAGGTTTCTTGACACTGCATACTTGCCTGTAAGTGTTGTGGTGCTATCTTCCTAAGGCTAGTGCCTGGGTGTGCCTGAGTAACAAATCAATTCAATCATTATATGCTCCTTATAAGTTCAGTGCAGGAGATGAGGCAAAATCAGAATCAGAAATGCAGCTGTTAGTGAATTTGATTCTATAGGTCTTGGTGTTAGGTGAGGCTCTCCAACTCCCCTCTGTTGTGATCATAGATGTCCTTACAGGCTTTGCGTTGAAGAACTATACCCTATTTGAAGCATCCTCCTTGAAGATGTCTACAGGCAGGCAGTGACAATCTATACACAGATATTATTTTATTGGAATCAGTCAGGAATTTTTTATACCATGTTTTTGTCTGAGTTGGGGAAAAAAAAAAAACAACTGAAAAAAAGAAAGAAATAGAAGAAGTAAAGCTAATGTGCCAGAAGTATTTTCTTTCCGTAACTTTGGAACACAATAGTAGTAGCTTGAAGCTGGAATTCTTCTTTTGGTTCAAAAGATCTTTAGGCCCTGCAAAGCTTTTAAAGCTTTATTAAAGCTGCTGCTTCAATCAGACATTCTCATGTTGCTGATACACAGAACTTCTTTGCCCATTCAGTCTGTCTTGGAGTCTGCTCTGGATACCTTGGTGATCTTTCTCAGCAGTTTTGCATAGGAAACTAGGCACTAAGTCTCTTACAGCTCACCACATCTCTCTACCCAATCTGCTGTTGATCCTAACTGTCAAAAACTTCTCTAGATCTTTTCATTCTCTTTGCATCTTTTCTCATATAAGAGCTTCTCTTTCACAGAAGTTTCTGTATTTACAGAATAGTGGGGGTCAAATGGCAGCCCTCTGCACGACATGTAGCAATTGAGCTACAAGCCTTTTACAAGCCTTTTTGCACAAGAAAAAAGCATTCAATTATTGAAGTACAATTCATTTCTCCTGCAGGAATGTGGGGCAGTGCCTTTGCTGCAAGCTTAGATGATATCTGCTTAAAAGTGGTTGGTATAGGACTGAGCTTTCTAGATCCGTTCAAAGATGTTATCAAAGTCATAGGTAAGAACACTCTTTAAAATTGTTGGATTTTTCTGAAGGTTCCTGGTTTTGGAGTGACTTTAAAAAGTAATGTGACTCAAAAATGTATTACATGTTGTTTTGAAGACTAGCATTTCCTTTTGTTCCGTGTGTTAATCCATACTGTCACACATGGAGATTAATGGTAGTTTTCTTGTTTACTTTTTTTTTTTTCTATTTTTAATTTATTATTTTTTTTTTTTTTAACATGAACCTGACTATACACTTTGTCTAGTTCTGGGAGATGTCTTGAGCATGTTTTGCAATTCAGGGGGTCTTAATCATGAGAAGAGAAAGACAAAAGCTGTACAGCTACAACAGAACAGAGGTGAAGAGGTGAAAAATAAGTTTTCAGTTCACTTCTTAGCTTGACTTATTTATATATGTATATATTTACTAACACTGAGTAAGCTGGTTGTACATTTGTGTTCTCCATTTGTACGATAACTCCCTAGTAGTGTAAAGGAAACCTATTAGAAGCTGAGAGATGTTCAGGTGTGTTTTTATAACTCCATACTGAATAGTGGCAGGAGGGATTTTTTTTCCTCTTTGCAGTTGTTTAGCTTCTGTAACTATAAATGTGACTGTTGTTGTTTTACGAGACAGAAGTGGTTGTCACTTGCTAACAAGAGTTTTTGTATGGATTTAAAATTAAAATGGACAGTGATTTGTGTAATTCCCTTTAAATACGATGAGTAAATATCCAAACTATAGAAAATACAGCTGATTTAAATTTAATTACAATACTTTTTAATTAAAGCACAAAGTCAGCCTTAGGACAACTGGTTAAACTTTGTAGAAAAGAGGTCTGATTGAAATGATGGAGCTGCGTAAGCATTTGCTATGTATTCTATACACTTTGTGACTTCTATAGATGACTGCAGAAGATTTCATTTCCGAGATCCAACACGGCTGAAGACTCGCTTGATTGTACCTGGGGGCCCCCTGTTGCAAATCTTCCAGGATTTCTTCAAGTCCCGGGTCACTTGTGGAGAGACCTTCAACTTCATGCACGGGTTATATCTTCATAAAGATTATGTTAAAATCAAGGAATTTGTGGTTTGGAGAGGTAAATGAACCTGTATATGTCTGGAATGTAAAATACTATGTTAATGTTCTGTAACAGGCAATGTTACAGAGTGTAAAAAGGTTGACTTTGTCCCACTGGAGTCAAGGAATTTAGCCCTTTTAATGTCAAAGCAGAGATTTGATCCACTGTGTATATTCTGATGTATGAGGCAAGCTCATTATCAGATTTTTATGACCAATCTCAGTACATGTTATAATGTGTTTTTTTTCTTACAGCCCTAGCATGATCTATGTTGTTTGTAGTCAGCAGTGTGTAACAAAGCATTATAGTTACTTTTGTTACTTGGAGTGTCTTACAGGCACTCATCTGGATGCGTTTCCCAACCAGCTGAGCCCCATGGAGGAGAACTTATATTTAGTGGATGGTGGCTTTTCTATCAACTCTCCCTTTCCACTGGTACTTCAGCCAGAGAGGGATGTGGATGTTATTTTGTCATTCAATTTTTCCTGGGAAGCTCCATTTGAGGTAAGAGACACAGCACTATTACAGGAAGATAAGAGTGCAGAATCACGTTCCTGATGATAGCAGATCAGTTGATGTTGAATGCAAACGCTGATGAAAGACTGCATTAAAATGAATCCTCACCACTTTAAAATATTGTTGTACCATGCTTTTTACTCTCAATATCATGAGAGATTGGAAATGACAACTCTGATTCCATTCAGAAGCTTATCATGTTACCTAGAATATTTGTTTACTTCGTAGGATTCTTGTTGCAGTTGGTGATTTTCTTCATGCAAGTGAGTTTTTCTGTACATACATATTTAATTTTTTAAGTGCAGAGAAGTTATGTATACTTAGAGTAGTAAAACATAAAAACAGTTTCAACAAACTGTTGATGTTTGGTAATGCTTTTTAGTTCTGTACTTCTTCTGTATCACCAGCCAGAGAAATTGATTTGTGCAGCCTTAAGGTGGATTTCTGTCACTTGTTTTGTGAAAGAGCCTCCCTCTTTGAGGATTCTAGTTACAGACACAGTGGTTGGCTGGTATTCTATCAGTGACACTTGTTTTTGACAACAGGTTTTAGAGCTGACTCAGCAATATTGTGAGGAGCGGGAAATACCTTTTCCAAAAATCAAAGTGAGTGAGGAAGATGAGAAGAAGCCCAAAGAATGCTATGTGTTTGTGGATGATGATAATCCAAAGGCTCCCATTGTGCTCCACTTCCCATTGGTGAATGACACCTTCCAGAAATACAAAAGTCCAGGTAAGGAGCTTTGCCTTCAGCTTCCAAGGACTTTGGATCATAAAGAAGCTGAAATCCCAGAGGAAGAAAGTGTTTCTTTCTTTAGGGAAAGAATTGTGGTTCAACTGAGAAATTGACTGTGATATCCTCCTCACATGAAACATAAGTCTATTATGGCTGACGTATTGTTTTTTCTTGCTGCAGGAGTTAAACGTGAATCAGAAGATGAGAAATCCTTTGGGGACTTTGTAATTGAGACAAAAGATTCTCCTTACCGTACGCTAAATTTCACCTTCGAGCCGTATGATTTCAGCAGGTTAGTGGAAGTGAATCGCTACAACGTTCTAAACAGTAGCAACACTCTCTTCAAAACCCTGAACTTGGCTCTGCAAAGGAGAAAACTGAAGAATGTCATCAATACAGCCAACGCATGAGAAGCTCCCATCATTGAGAATAAAGACAGACTGCAGTGTTCAAACTGGAAACTGTCCTTCCAAGAAGAGAGTAGAGAACGCGACACTGAAATTGTGCGACTGCGAAATTTCACTCCAGGTGCCACGTTCTTGGAAAAACCTGAGAGATAATGATGTTGTACAGAGCAACAGAGCATGTTGCTATGTTAAACAGGAAATAGAGATATGTTTATGTGGTGAAGAGTAGTTACCTAGCCCAATTTCCTCATCTAACAGTGCTGATGACTAGAGAAATCTAGGCAAATAGTGCCAGCATCTGGAGATAATCTTCAAAGTTCCACTGTTTTGTGGATAAAGGATTTTTTGTCAAAGGTCTATGAAGAAACACAGATTTCTTCCATACCTTTCTTGCTTTCTGAACCTCCATACAGTGTAATCATTTACATTATCTGGCCTTGAATTCCATTCGTTATAACCATGCACTAAGAGAGAAAAAGTGTCCTTTTGCTTTCAACTTGCTACTGACTGATGCCTATGTATTTGAAAACATAGGAATGAAGGCTGTTAGGAAGAGTCTGAATTAGACTTATTTTTTTTTCTTTATGCTTTCATACTTGTGCTTGCAATTCAGATAGACCTTTGCTCAGGGTATCTGTGTTTTCATGTTATAGAAACATTGTTGGTTGAGGTAGGAATGCTTTATAAATGTTAATAAATAAAATAACATCAGGTGGTGCCATGCTGAAGCGTGGAATTGACCTCCCTTTGCAGAAAGCAAAATTATATAAAGGCTTATGAGCAGATATGGTTCTTGATTTCTTTTTTATATGTGTTCCTCTTTTAATAAATTTCACTTTTTATAACCTGCTTTTCATAATTATTCTTTTTAGTACTTGATATATATTTCCTTTTTATTTTGAAGAGTAAGCAGAATGTCAACATAGTAACATTGCATAGTTTCTTTTATTACTTCATTATAACTGATGCAGTCGGAATGGACCACAAGTCCATTTCTGGTTGGTCTGCACAGTAGTAGAAGACATCACTTCATTATAAAGCTTCTCTTTAGGGATGTGTGACTCAGATTCTTTTCTAAAAATAGGTCTTAATTTTTTGATGTTTTGAGCAGTGACTTCATTTGGGCAGTCAAACTTGATTGATATCTGGAAGGAAAAGTCCTTACAGCTTGCTTCCTTAAGCTGAAATAAAAGAAACAGCAGTTGAAATTGCTCTTTTTTAAAAATTATAGATGCCAGTAACCTATCTGCTTTGTAGGATTTGGACATCTTGAATATACATGTGGTGATGTTTTATATATCTTTCCACACAGGATTTTCAAGTGTTCCTTCTCTGCTTTTAAACCTCATGCCATGCCTTTGAATTTGTAGTGGGGTTGGAGTTTCCTGAGCTGGTTTTTCTTCTGATGTGAATCTGAATTCATGGCTTGATTACTTGTACTTTCTTGCTTTTGAGGTTCTCTCCTAATAGGAGAGGATTTGATGCTGTGGGAGTGTGAGTACTTATATAGCAGGATATAGGTGGGAAGATGGAATGTTACCTGCAAAACTGGATCTGCTCAAATTTGCTAGCCATGTACAGAGGAGTCTTTTAAGGTACAGCTTCTCAGTAAGTTCTGCTACAGTAGCAGTGCTTCTCTGTTTTGAAAAGATGTGAGGTCTTGACAGTTCATTTTAATTTGTTACCTTGATGTGTAAATAGCCACCTCTTTTGCAACTGTGTGTTATGGTAGAATTGTCCACAGACAAGTCAGTACACTCGCAGTGCTACATGTATTCTTCAGTCTTAAAAATGCCAGAAACTCACTTCCACTGAGAAACTGGAGGTGACAGCATTGGAAAGGTGAAGAATCACTGGAAGTTGTGCCAGTGAACTGAACTGACTCTCGCTTAGATCACAATCTCTTCATTTTGTTGTCCCCACAGCAAAATTTCTATAAATAATTTTTTTTAGAACTGGTTTAAAAGTTTTTGGGCTTTGATTTGAACTGAGTGAAATAACATGCTACTTATATGTGAATATCTTTGCCCCAGTCTTTTGCAATTCTTGGTTTTATTGCTAAGCTTACTTCCTGGTCTAAGGAATGTGATCATGTGTAGCCCCGTGCTGCTCCCTCCTTAGCCTGAAGATACAATTACAGCACTGCTGTGAGGAGGCGAAGTTCGTGTGATCTAAGGAGCAGATTAGTGCACTTGAAAACATCTATTTACCCATTCCAGAATTCATATGGATTATACCCAATATCTTCCTTCACTTCTAACCTCACTATTCTGATGAAACAGTGGCAGAGCTCAGCAAAGCTGCATAAAAGTGTTTGTTATTCTAACACACTTTATTGCATGAAGATATATCAACAACTTTTTTTTTTTTTCCTGAGACTAGTTTCTAGCTACATTTCCTAAATATGGCATCTGGAAGGGGAGGGGAGCATCGACAATGGTATCAAATTTTGCTTCTATTTATTGTTCCTTTTCATAGCACCAGTCCCCCGATTGAGACAGTTACTACTGGTGTTTTGGTGGTAGGGAATTCTTTGCATCCTGAAAGTGATTGGTTTTTACAGTCTGAGCTACAGCACTTGCAGATACCTACATGCTTTTTCATATCCAGCACATTTTTTAATGCATTAAAGGGTGAGAAAGTGACTTTTACATGACACTGCAATGACTCTCCACCTGCTCTCCAACCTGCTGTATTTATAATCACAAAATATCATAAGGCAAGGCCATGAGCTACAGGGGCAGTAGCTTTATTAAGCTGCAGCCAGAGTAGGCTGCTGTAGTTAGTGGGCATGCTGCTGTGAGGATTGCCTCCTATCTTATTATGTTGACCCTGTGATGTCAGAGTTGGATGTTAGTGTATGGTAGTAGAGGTTGAGCCTCCCACCAAAATGTTCCATTACTTTTTGTAGTTGTGTGACAGATGGCAGGAGAGGGGCAGTCTGTCAAAATGGTGTCTAACATGGAAGTGCGTGAAGCAAAAGTGAATAATTGAATTTCTCCATGCAGAAAACATAGCATCCATTGACATTCACTGATGCTTGGTGAATGTTTATAGAGACTAAACAGTGGATGTGAACACAATGAGGTGGTGGGTTTCAGCAGTGGCAACAGTGGCAATGAGTCACCTCTGCTGATGCAAATTTTTTATGAGCATGGTATGCAGGCTATTGATCATCGCTGATGAAAATGCATGGCTAATAGTGGTAACTATGGTGAAAAATAGTGTTTTGTAGTTGAGAATGTGTTCTATCAAATAATGTTACTGTACTCTTTGTATTTCTACAAGTAGTAAAAACTGCTAGTTTCAAAGGAAATAATTAGGAGGCATTACTTTTGGAGCAACCAGCGTACAATGAAAATCAAACTTTGCCATTCATTTATAATCTCTCTGGTAGAGAAAAATAGTTGGAGGTATGGAAAAGTGTAGTTCTTTGAAAGTAAAATTTCCTAGTAGTGTACCTCATCTCTCCTGCTTTAGGTTCACTGGTGTGTAATCATGCCTACAATTTTGACTGTTGCACTTGTATCCATAATTTTAGTTAAGCTCAGCAGTGCTGTTGCAGTGCATCTGTTTCTGTTTTCTTGGTGAACTGATTGCTGGGTTGCTGATCACGGCATTCAAGTCAGCTCAGGTCTACTAAGAGTTTTATAGTGTCCTACGAACTGGAAATCACGATGAGAGTTCCAGAGAGACAATGATTAATGCCCATGTGCTTGCCTCATAAAGTTTCATCCATGGGTGTTGATGTAAATACCAGGCCGAGGTTTCCTTGAGGGCAAATGTGGAGCTGCAAAGCTTGACTAACTAGTTGTGATAACTTCCAGGAGAAGGAAAGCTGCTCAGAACATTATGGATGAAAATTCAGATCCTGTTCTCTTTTTTTTCTTTTTTTTTCTTTTTCTTTTTTTTTTTTTAAGTTCTGCAATATAATTAGTAAGTAATTAAACTTTTGCATTCAGCCTTCAACTTTAAAACAAACAAAATCATAACCCCAGTGGAAAAAAGGTCTCAGCAAAAAGTTAATGATGGTCACTAACCCTGCCAAGCCTGACCAATGAAAACACTTCCTGCTGTGTGAAATTGAAATTAAAGTAGACTTCTATATTATTGCTGTGGGGTTTACCAGTCTCTGATAGGTTCTGCACCTTCACAGTATATTTATTTCCATCTCCATTGTTTAAGGGATCCTACTGCATCAAGCCTAAATTCTAATGCAGAAGTGGTACTACTGTGACATTATGTCATTGTCAGGGTTAATATAAGCATGTTTGAAGTTGATGTAATGGGGATCTTTCTCCTTTAGCATCTACCATACAGACATTGACACTGCTAAGTGGAGATCCACTGATGATGGAGTAAGGTAATTTCCCAACTCACCAGGGAAGTTTGTTCCTGCCAGCAAATTGGGGAAGCTGGAAATGAAGGAAGCTTGGCAGGGAAATAGCTTCAGAGTGGGTGAGACTGTATTTTACAAGTGCTGCTTGAATGCTTTGTCTGCAGAAGTTAGCTGATGTTTTCTAATGATGTGTTCTAGAAAATGACATCTGAATAGTTGCATTCATTACTCATTGTGAAACACAACATGCTTAAGCATGCTATATCTTTGAATTACGCCTTTGTCTCCACTGTGGATGCATTTTTGAAATCTGCATTGCTAAGCACACGATGCTTTAAGGAAAATATTGCACCAGAAGTCTACTTAAAAATGTGTCAGTGCTTTAGAGCATCATGTCAGGAACAAACAGCGATTAAAAAAATGAAGGAAACGTTCTCTGGTTGAACCAATGCCAGATGAAGGTAGGATCACCTCTGATGCACTGGAATACATTGCCCAGAGAGGCTGTGGATGCCTTGTGGATGCCTTGTCCCAGGAGGCATTCAAGACCAGGCTGGATGTGGCTCTGGGCAGCCTGGTCTAGTGGTTGGCAGCCCTGCCCATGGGTGGGGGTTGAAACTAGATGGTCTTTGACATTCTTTTCTACCCAGGCCATTCTATGATCCTGTGACTAAGCTTCTAGTTCTGCCTCTAAGGCAGGTGTTCTAAAAGGTTTTTTAAATACAGATTATTCCCTGAAAATTTGATGTTTATGAGTGCTCTCCCCCTTCCTGACAGTGATCCCTGGGAAAATGCTGTGGCATGCATCCAGTCTTCTGAAATACTGGGGAATCCACCATTAAAACACCTTTAAAACAATCAACTTTGAGGTGGAACTGTAGGATTTATTACTGTTTTTCTTTATTTTTCAACCAGCCACCACAAAATTGCTCAGAACATTGCATAGCTGAATCAGTGGGATTTCTGAGGTCCCCACATGAATGCCTTTTGTTTCTGTTCTGGTGTTGCTCTCTCCCTGCAATCAGCCTTTAGGTGGCACTCTGTCACTGGAGTGTGCAGCACCTGTGTCTACACCTGAGCCCTCCTGACACTACTGCCAAGATCCTGCTTGCTAATGTAATTCCTTAGGAAGTTACAAATGCACCAACAGTAATTCCTTCCTTAAGCTCTTCTTTCATGGAACTTACTCCTCTGTGGTAAAAGTCAAACTGCTCTTATGAATCAGCCTAAATTTTTCTTTGAGGAATTTTTCTGGGGTGGAGAAAAAGGATAGAGGAGGCCATCCATGGCTTCTTGAATCTAGGGGACTGAAATCTCAATGCCCCATACGCAGTAAAGGTAAGTATAGACCAACACTCAGTACTGTGCTGGTGACTGTCTTCTCAGTTTAAGCAGACATCTATGCTGATGTAGTGGCTCTGCCTGGAGAGGAGCTAGCGGGAAGGAAAGGCGCTGTGATGAAGGAAAGCTGTGTTTCAAATGTGTGACTAAAATGGTGTTGATAACATGTTTTGGCTATTATTGAACAGTGTGTGCATGTTTTTTTTCTCTTTTTGTTATTCTGCTCATTCCCAGGGTCCGGGCTAGGGAGATGGAAGAATTTGTGAGGTGACACAACTAGCCCAGGCTGTTCAAAGGAGTAATCCATGCCACATGATGTCATGATCAGCAATAACACCTTCGGTAGAGGAAGAAGGCAGAGAGGTGACTACCACAGTAGCTGTTGCTCTGAGATTGGGGAGGCATCAGCTTATAGGAATTAGTGATTACTTTCATGTTACTAGTTTCTTTTCCTTTTTCCTTCACTTAATAAACTTATTTCAGTCCTTGGGTTTTCTCACTCTATCTCTTCACATTCACTCTCTGTCCCACTGGATGGTGGAGGAAGAATGAGTATGAGTCTGTGTAGATGCTTAGCTGGTGGCTGAGATCAACCCACCACAGTTCACTATAGCTATGTCACTGTTATACTTTACTGCGTTTTTTGTTAGTTAGAGGAAAGCAGCAAATCCATAGATTATAGGCTAGGCTTTGCACTATACTTAATTTTCTCTGGGATTTATCCATAACAGCCTGAAAGTCCCAAACCCTTTTTCATCTACTAAAAAACCTACAACACTTCCTTTAAGTCCATCGTGGAATTCAAGTGTCAGACTTGTCTGAGTGTTGCTGCAAGATTTATGATCTTGCTGACAGGGTCAGGTGACAGAAAATCCCAACCAGTCTTTGATCCATGCACAGGTAAGTGTCCAAGTAAAATATTTGAGTAGCTCATTGTTGGGTGGGCTTTTAAAATGCTTCATGGCTACTGCTCATGACCTCATTTATCCCACTCTGTACAAATGTTTTTCAGGGTAGGAAGAGGGAGGAAAGCAAGTTTCTGGCTGCTGATGACTAATGCATCATGGTGATATAGTATGATAATTGTAGGCACTGAAGAGAGCTGGGCATTTCCAAAGAGTGCTTTAGCTCTTAGGCACTACCAGAGTGTATGTTAGCTTGTTTCTTTCCAGTGATGATGGTGATTCAGCTGCAATTATAAACTTCATCAGCACTTATCTCAGTCCTGCTGTTGCATATCAAAAGCCTGCAGCTGTAATCAAGTAATAAAAGTGAGCATCACAAAAGAACATGCACAGAAGATGATCTGGGATCTTTTCTTCTTCTGTCATAAAAACGCAATAACTCCAATCAGTCTGAGGCTGTTAGTCTCTGTGCCTATTTGCGCACTTGACCTCAGATCTCTGGTGTAGGATCATGCTGCACTCTATGTATTACAGATAAATGGATGCCGATTTCTGATCTCAGATGTGTGTCTGAGCTGAAAATCTTGGGAGATGAGATGCAGCATTCCCTGTGCACTGAGCATGGAAACTCAAGTAGTGCAGTCTGAGGAATGGGTGACTTTTGATCTAGAAGAGCTGGAGAGAACACATTGCCACCAAAATGAGCCATAAAATGACTTCAGAGCCTGAACCAAGAGATACACTGGCTGTTGAGTTCAACCTCACGTAACAGCATGAGCTGAGTCTTCTGCTTCATATCACCGAGCATTACTTCAAAAGTATGATCACATAACCTAAGTGAAATAGATATGTTGCAACAGGACTGTCCCACAAAATAATATTAAAAAATAGTCCAGCAACCAAAGAAAGAAAAAAAAAAAAAACAAAACCAAACTCAGCTGTAGCTAAGAACTCATCACACTTTGCATAAACGTCGCTATACTCTGAGGTAGACAGTTGTGTGTGCAGTGCCAGTCTATGAAAAAGAATAAGAATGATGTTTTTTTGATTCCTTATGTAAGGCAGCTCTCCTCCGTAATACCATTGGGATAGGACAGATTGACTTTCAGCCATTTCTAATGAAAGGATTTTTATTATTCTGTGAGTCCTGTTGCTTCAAAAGGCAGCCTTCTATCTGGCTGAAGAAATTTGAGATTTAGAAATATTTCAACTGCAATTTTATCATTGAATAGTATCTAGTGATTCAAAGAACACTTAATGCTTGTTTAATGGATAATGCTAGGCACGTTTATTTGTTATTGTGCATTGTGTGCTATTAAAATAATACGAAGCTACTGTAGTAGAGAGATAAAAAATTTAAACACAGACATTTCAATATTTTGAAAAAATGTCATACGTAGTTATTTGTGTTAAAGCTTAAATGTGTTGTTAACACAGTTTAATTGAAAGCAGAGCATTCACTAAGGAATACATTTCAGTAACAGAAGTTTCTCCTGGTTCTGTTTACCCAATGACATCTATTATGCAACATAAATGAGGGGAGAACTCTTCCTTAGATAAGAATAGTTGCAATGCTCTCTCAAGAGGTGAGTGCCTCACCATATCCTCCAGTATGTGCTTATACAAGACTCACAGTGATGAAGAACTGCTTTATTTTGGGATTAGCCCAGTCAGTTTGACCTGTGTCCTTCTTTCCCCTAAAACACTACAGCAGTAAAAGAAATAATTTGGCAAAGAATAAGTGCATAATTTGTGCTGTTGAAATCAGCAGGGGGTGGAGCTCTGAGTCAGTTTATACAGCTCTGCTTCCCTGCTACTCTGCTGGTTGGAGAATAGTGTGCTCCTGGAGCCAGCTGTCAGCTGGACCACCACACCTCTGCTTTTAATGAAGTAGAGGTATAATGGGATCCTCAGCCTACTCGCCTCTGGTAAGAGGAAATCAGCAGTGGGATGGGATGATGTGTTTGGCTATCATAGTTCAGATGCCTGAAAAGCAAAGTGCTTGGTGAATTTTGGTCCTTAAGTGCCAAATAAGTTTGTAGTGGGCAGAATTATTAGTTAAAGCAGCTAGTAGATGTCACTGAGCAGGTAGCACTTTATCTCATCTCGAGGAGAAGAGAAGGCCTCCTGCTATTGCTCAGGTGGATCTCAGTAGAAACTAAAAACTGGAGGTTGTTGGCTGGTGGGTTTAATCACAGTCCTTCTCATTTCCTCATCCCCAGGATCAGTTCATCCAAGCAAATAATCCATGCAAGAAAATTGAGATCAGGAAGGGGAATCGTGGAAGACCACGCAGCGCTGAAGATGAGGTATGGAGTAAATGACTGCATCTGGGTTCCAAGGGAAGGGCTGGAAGGTACAAATAGCAGCTGTGACACCGAGAGAGAGTCTTCCATCAGCATCTATCATCATCTCTCCTTGAGCTTGACTGTTGTTATAAAAGGTGTTATGTTTTAGCGGTTTGTTAAGGGAATTTGTTTCTTCTGTGACTGTGCTCCCCTGGGTGGAGAACATTTGCAGTGTCATGGGGGTTGGGAAGGTGAAGAAGATGAGGAACTCGTGGTTTAGATGCAGGGCAAGGAACTGGGAGAGCTAGATGTTAGTCTTGATTTTATGGTTACATTGGTATATGATGTTAATCATACCTCACAGAACCCAAAAATGCCTTCATGTAATTTTTCCTTTGCTTCATGGAGGTAGATCATCAGATGCAATGTATTATTCAGTATCTGCTTCTGAAAATAATTTGAAGCCTGAGTTTCTATGAAATTGAATTATTAAAAGCTGTTGGAATGTACTTGAATGTGGTATGTAACAAGTTATTCTATTTTTCTGTGTAATGGCTGGTTTGAATTATATTAAATGGAAAAAAATAATATATTATTTTTAGTATTAGAGATCCTGCATCTGCTCCCTTTCTGTAGTCAGTGTAGAATTATGAAGCTATCCGCTTGCTAGATCTACAATTAGACCAAGTTGACCAGGCTCTGAGCACCCTGCTCTAGCTGTAGGAGTCCCTGTGCATTGCAGGGGAGTAGGGCTAGATAGCTTTTAAAGGTCTCTTCCAACTCAAATGATTTTACAATCTAGTAAAGCAGTGAACTCATTACTGGCCAGCACTATGGAATAATATTGGCTTTTATGTTTGAATATTTTCTTAGTCCTCCAACTGTCTCTAAGCTTTCTCTAAAATATGAGCTCTGTATGCTCCTAAAGCTAAGAATTAAAAATCAATCACCTGTATTTAGGATGACAATTTGTGCTTTCTGAAATTCTGATCACCAGCTCCTGTCACTTTTTCTATCTCCACTTTAGAAACGTTGCTGTCAAAATCTCTATTGAGGTTGATGGGTTTCTTCCAAACCAGCAGGTTTTGGTCAAATCACAGTTCTGAGAGAAAACCACTGGGTTGAGAATTTTCCACTGGGCTCTAAGTACCATCTAGGATGGTGACAGAGTTTTTTAGATGGTAAATCTGCTCCTGTCAAGAGACTCACATATCAAAGTAAGAAGTATACAAGCAGACTCTAGGGAGGCAATTTATTAGAAATCATGATACTAAGATGATTTAATTACTCCTTTCAATTTAATTAATGGAGTTACTGCTTCTATATTTTACTTCTGATGTTCTTCGGGATTATCTTGTTTATCCTGTAACCAAGTATAGGGTTGTTCACAGCTGTATCAGGGTGTGGAAGGGAGAAAACAAAAAAGGTTTGGGTCACGCAGCCTTCAAAGATGCTGCCGTGTAGTGCCTTATGATATGGGATATCAGTATACTGTTATACCTCAGTGCTTCTCCATGGTGAATCAATCAAGTCAGCCTATTGTTTTTCAGTATGAATGTATTTGTATACTAATTTATTATCTGAAAGTCCTAAGTAAGCCAGGGCATTGTAAATAACATTTATACTTTTCTTTCTTCTGTATATTCATATGAAATTATAACTTCTGCTCTTGCTCCTTTGTGTTTAATTGCCTAATCTGACACAAAGTCCATTTTACATTATTTTTCCACTTCCATCATATCAAGTCTATAATTCAGTTTGTATTTGCAGCCTTCCACTATCTTAAATTGTTTATAGTTTTGTCACTTACTCTTTCTTCTGTTCTGTTTTTCTTTCAGCTCTTAGTTTATCAGTTTATGGCCCGGTAATGTGGTTTCATTTCAATCAATGCAGACCCCACCTGTGGATGATGAGCTATCTTTGTTAGTGTCACAAAGAGCCAAAAAAACCCTGCAGCCTCTTTTGCCTTACAGCATATCATCATATCACTGAAACACAAGAGGCACTTTGCAGTGAGCTGGACCTTCATGTGAAATGAAAGAGCGCTTACGCAAAGCCTCTGATTTCAGCCTTCCTTCTGCCAATGTACCTGGAAGAGCTCTGGAGTCCCATGCTGGGATGTCCACTTCTGGAATCTTTCTCTTCCTTGTTTATTTTTTATGTATTTATTAGAGTTACATAATTTGGTATAACCAAAGACACTGAAGTGTTATGAATCGTGCAGCCAGATTGGCCAATAGCAATGATATTTTGAGTGGGATATTTTATAAGGGAGTGGATCTGTCCTGCTGCTCAGTAACGTTACGTGGCTGATGGGAGCAGTCTCTGCCTGAGGAAGAAGAGAATCCCATGGCTCCCAGGCTGACAGGTTGGAAACTGCTGTGCTGTAATCTATTAGGCTCTATTGCATTGAAAGCTGAGAAGCAAACCCTATAATTTGGAGGTAGATGGATTATAATAGGGATAAATACATAATGGCTTTTAGTGAAAAAAATTTTGTTTTTTCTTACTACTCCATGTTAAAAATTAACCTTTAAAACCTTTAATATTAAAACAACAACAAAAGCCAAGCAAACAAAAACCCCACACAACAAATCCAAACAAAAAATAATACCTCCCTCACCCAGCTCGAAACTTAACCTTATGTACAACTGGTGCGTAAACTGCAATCTAACAGGTTATGGTGTCAATTCACAAGAACCAATTTCTGAGTGGAAATAATTACAATGAAAACATATTCACTGCATTAATACATGAGAACAGTGTATGATTACTAATTTTCTAGATGTCTTCTCCTTTGCTTTGCTATAGGAAGAGCTGTGTTAATTATCTCTGAGTCCTTTGCTAACATGTTTTGTTTTTTTTCTCTTTTATTTTGCAGCCAGGAATACCTCAGTTGTGTTGGCTTACTGTAAAAATTATAGGTATGAGGAATCTCCGCAAAGCAGACCTGTGTAAGTACCACTGGTGGCATGTTTGTATCTCAGTGCTGGAATTGCTGCCAGTCAGCTTAAGGCTCCTGGGTAAAAAAGACCCCAGAATTTTATTCTTTACTTCTTGAAAAGTGAAATTTCAAGAGGTGAAATACAACATGCACTTCATTGGAACTTGGCAACTATTTAAAAGTAAAAAAATTTAGAAGAGCTAGCATACTTCTGTTCAAACTGTATTTTGATGTTTGTTACCATATAGTATTATAGTATTGAAGTAGATGTGTTTTTTTTTTTGAATCGACGTACATCTATGTAAAGAGCTATGAACTCAAAATGTTTACTTTTGGGTCTGGTGAAGTATTTAGAAATTCTCAGAGGTTGGGTATTTTCCTACTTGGTTGGGCAAAAGAGATTAATAAAAGAAATACTGCTGTGATAGTCACACAGCTTTCTGTTAACCCAGTGAGCCAAACTGACTGCTACGTGAGGCTATGGCTGCCAACAGCTTCACACCAGGAAGTCCGGACAAGAACTGTATCCAACTGCAGGAACCCTGTCTGGAACGAAACTTTTCACTTCATGATACAAAGTGAAGTGAAGGTAAGCCCCGTATCTATTCTCATGAGCTGAAACTTTCTACAAGGGATGTTTTCATCTGCTGTGTGTCTCTGGTACCAGGTGTGTGCTGCAGGAATATATAAGAGGATGTTGTACTGATGTTAGAGACCTCAGCCACCAAATTCCTACTCTCTGGAAACATTTATTCTCATTTTAGCCATGGAGTAGCTGAAAGCTTTATATGTGCACTATTTTTCTACCTAACACCTACCCAAAAACACTTCTGTATCTATTTGCGTTTTCATTTCTCCTATGAAGAAAGGTTGAGCGAACTGGGCTTGTTTGGCTTAGAGAAGAGAAGGCTCTGGGGAGGCCTCATTGTAGAGCATATAAACAGGAGGGGAATGGCTGTTTACAAGGGTGGATAGTGATAGGACAAGGGGGAAAGGTTTTAAACTGAGACAGGAGATTTAGGTTAGATAGGAGGAAGCTTTTCATGCAAAGGGAGGTGATGCACTGGAATGGGTTGCCCAAAAATGTTGTGGATGCACCATCCCTGGAGGCATTCAAGGCCAGGCTGAATGTGGCTCTGGGCAGCCTGGTCTGGTATTTGGTGATGCTGACTGTGACGGGGGGTTGAAACTAGATGATCTTTGAGGTCCTTTTCAGCCCAGGCCATTCTATGATTCATTTCTCTGTAAACAGCTTATGGGCTGTGGTCCAATCTCACCATCAAGCATGGGGTTATGAGCATTGGGCAGGGGAGGGTCATGGGTCTGCAGCCCTGTCCTGTTTGCTGTCCTACACAGTCCTCTGATCTCTGTCCCGTGTGAATTCTGTTTAGCCCCACTCTCATTATGCAGCCTGTCTGGCCTCTGTCCAGCCTCTTACCTCCTACAGAATTGTAAGGGCTGGAAGAGACTTCTGGGGATCATCTAGTCCATCCTTTTTCTGCTGAAGTAAGTTCCTTACAGGAGGCTGCACAGGAAAGCAACCTGTAGTCTCACCCAGTGCAGTCCTCAGCTATGCGTCACCAAAGCAAATTTTGGCTTTTATTCTTACAGCACCCCCTCCTCCTTCTCATGTGCAACCCAGTGGGTCCTTTTTCCATGCTTCCTGTGGAAAACAGGAATCAGAATGTAACCTGGAGATGGATCTCAGAGCCCACTTGTGAAGCATGAGAGCAAAATGGGTCCTATCAAGTGGAACATACCAACTACATAGCCAGCAACTATTCTAACAGCACTTGCTATCATATGTCATGCTATCCTTAGAGAATAGGACTAAAAAAAGTTTTTGCTTCTGGTGGAGTGATCTGATCAAAGGACAATAGTGAATTATGGGTTTGAATTTATTAGTAGGCTTGAATAGGTAAGATAAATGTACTGAAGTTTGACCTTCTCCATCCTTCTTGGTTTCAGCTAACCTCAGAGAAATGCAAACAGCTGTTCAAAACCTTGTGGCTTTCCCCTCTCAGCACATGCAAAACAAAGATTAAATGAGAAAATTTTCCCTTTCGTTGGGACTTGAATTTGGCTATGCTGAGGAGTAGGGTGGTGAACGAGAGATGCCAAAAGCTTCAAAGAGAACAAGGGAGATTTGCAACATATAGCAATTACTGTTTCCTAACTGTCAGCAAGCATGCAGATTTTCGTATTAATTTTCTGCTGCCCTGATTGCTGTATCGTCTTTCAAAGACCAGTCACCATCAATTGAATCAGAGGTCTAAAAAGCTTTTCAAAGTCTTGGTAATATTTTCTTATTAGCAACCCTGAGGTCGTTTTTTTAATTTTAATTTTTTATTTTTAAACCAGTGCATTTTCAAAAGCTTAATGGGCTGTGAGACATCAAACTTTACATCTAACATACAGACTTATAATAGAATCGTGCCCTTCCTGTGCTTTGAAAAAGTGTAAACTGGACAGTTGCAAGAGACTCTCATGCCTTCCTTTTGAGGTCTCTTATCCCAGAACAGTCTGTTCACATCATTCTCTGGTGCTCCCCTCAGAATGTGCTGGAGCTGACAGTCTGCGATGAGGACACCATCACACCTGATGATCAGCTTTTGACTGTTCGCTTTGATGTAGCTAAAATCCAACCTGGAGAGAAGGTTCGCCTGATTTTTGAGTTGAATCCAGAGGTAAGAAATAAAAAGATGAATGAAATGAAATGGATAGTTAAAATAACATTATTTGTCGGAATTTACTCCTAAGATAGTATCTATATTACAGTTATCTAATTGAATGTTTAATGATAGCACATAAAAACTATTTTAAAAGGCCTATGTTAAAGCACAAAGTTAAATGCTTGAGGTTTAGTAGAAGCCAGAAACAGTCGCTCCTGTGTTGCATTTACAATTAAATGCAGAATGGCTTTTCCATGCTGAATTTTTTGATATTTGAAAACTGTTTCTGTCTTGCATCAGAAAGGAAGGCAACCGTTATAGCATGTATTTTGCAGGGGAAAAAAAAAAAAACAGAGATAAAAGATAACACTTGATTAAAAAATTTTCTGCAAATCTGCTTGATAGTTGTGGTGAAGTGAGTCAGCCTCCTCTCCCGTATAGCTAGTGATAGGACTAGAGGGAATGGCCTCGAGTTGTGCCAGGGGAGATTCACCTTGAATGGTAGGAAGAATTTCTTCTCTGAAAGGGTGATCAGGAACTGGAATGGGCTTCCCAGGGAGGTGGTGAGTCACTGTCCATGGAGGTGTTCAGTAAAATGTTGTACTAAGGAACGTGGTTTAGTGCGGAAATACTGGTGGTAGGTGGACAGTTGGACTGGAAGATCTTGGAGGTCTTTTCCAGACTTGCTGACTCTATGATTCTAAGCTGTGAGTTAGCTCTGAGGTGTGTGCAGTAGTAGCTTAGCCAGTGGCTTAGCCAATGGCTTAGCAAACGGCAGTTAGGGAGATAGGGCCCAGTGAGCTGTGTCTCAGGAATGTTGTGACCAAAACTGTACTTATTTGAACCATGCAAGTACCCTTGAAGCACCACAGACAGTGGTCTAAGCATAGACTTTTAGAGCACTTAGGAAATTTTTTTTTAAAGACATAGTAATGAAATGTGCTGTGTGGCCTTAATAGTAGGTAGCACTGCCACCTCTGTCCATTATGATTCATTTCATTTACCAAAGCTATCTCAAGCAGTGGGCTGAGGGCAGATGGCTAATATCAGAACAAAGGGCTACTTCCTGCTTGCACCTCTTGCTCACTGTGCAGTTCAACAAGTCTTTCCATTGCTGAGCTCCAGGTTTCTCACCCGCAAAAATGTGACTGAGATTTAGTAGAAATACAATTTATGTGTATGCTTACAGCACTGTAAAAAGAATGGAAACATAAGACAGGCACAATTAGCCATATGTTGTAACAAAGGTTCTCCTGAATGTGGTTTCTGCTGTTTTTGAGCAAGGTTGGAAAAGACCATCCACAAGCTTGAATTGCACAGTCTGGTCACAATCCAACACTTGATGAAATCTGTCTTTTATTTGAAAAACAAGACTGCTTCCTAAAACTATCTCTCAGCCTTCTGCTGCATGCTGATGCAACCGTTCTGTTTCTCACAAGTTGGAAGATTTGGGAGATACAAGTAAAAACAACATACTGCTGACTTATGTGCAGCATATCCAAGTCACCTGATGTTTCTCACTTACTGAAATGAAGTTGTAAATTAAAAAAAAACAAATGCTCACATTTGCCTTCACTATAGAGGTGGTTTTACTTTGGCAGTTGCATTGCTAGAGTTGTCATGGTTTTCAGTCTCTTCACAAAATTAAAATAGGCTGTGCAGCCAAGCAGAGAGGATGTTTGGTAGTAAAAGTTAGCTCTTCTGAATGTGAATGTGAAATTTTACCACATGGATATTGTCGGAAAGAGATTTATGTCTTCCACTAATTGGTATTTTCCTCCCTGAAAGTGATGCTGAAGATATCTGGTATGTGTTTCTTGGGCAACGTTTCTTGGATTGGCTGCCCCTCCATATATGTGGGTGACTGATCCAGCAAATTGCCTCAGTTAAGGAATATTGTTACTCAGCCCCTCTCGTATGTTGATGCAATACTTTTCTTTTACTGTTCCCTGCCCTCACATTCTTTCCCCTGTTTCTACTTGATTTGGCCTTTTGTGAACTCTCTCTCTCACCCCACTTCACAGCCTCAGTCTTCCTATGCTAGCAATTTTAACGCTCTATGCCAGACTTCTACTTCTCACTTTTAAGTTTAATCATGCTCTGCAAATTCTTCTGTGTTAATGTAGATATGATCACCACTTACTTCGATTTATTGTCAAATGTGTTCTACATCATTCACTTGTTATCCCTCCTTTTCTCTGTACTAACTGACTTGTGTCTCATATCACTAATAATGAACAGCAGGGCCATTACCTTCTACTTCATGACACTTATTTCATTCTTCTGCTTGGGAAGACAGCTAGTTTGCAAGCACTAGAATGGTAGAGAGACATGAAACAAAAGAGTGGCAAAAGAAGGCTCCACCTACCTATTTTATGACACAAAAGTGGTGAGAATAGCAAATATTGTGGGAGAGGATTATGCAAAAGCACTGTAGCTCCATCAAAATAAATTTTTTTAAAAAGCTTATTTTGTTCATTTTCCTTAAAAGAAAAATAACTCTTGTTTTCAGAATCAGGAAGAACTGGAAGTAGAATTTCTACTGGATAACATGTGAGTAAAGTCTGAATGTTACAAAAGTTGTTATTGGAATACTTGATGTCTCAGAGTGATAACGCAGTATTTGGGAAGTGGTTCCCTGCACCTATGCTATGACATCCCATCTTGTCCTCTTCCCAGTGGTTCCCTTTCTGTCCTGAATCGGGTGAAATTGCTCCTGTAGTGACAGTCACGGTAACTATTAACAGCTGAGGATGGGTGTTAGTTCAGTAACAGTTTTAGGAGAGATGATGCTGATTGGAGAGGTAAGAAAGATAGAAAGACAGACTGTGATACAGCAGCTGGTGGCACTTGGCATCTAGAACTGTGCTCAGAGTCATTAAAAATTAAGCATTAAAAATGTTTGCATCTGAAAGATTATCACAATGTACCTACTGTCAAATAAACCCTATCCTTTTTCTTTTCAGTCCAGGTGTATCTGAAAAAATAGTCACTAATGGTGTGCTAGTGGTAAGCATTTTATTTTTTTTTTATTCTTAAGTAGAGCAGAACTGAAGGTTGTGGTTGGAAGAACCATGCCTTTAGGCATAGCATTTATTGTCTTTCAAATAAGCCAGAAGTAAGACTTTGGAACTTTGAATTTGGTAGTGTTTGTAGTGCATTCTATGTTGGGAGAGAGAGAGATCACTCAATCAGTGAGATGCTCACTGATGAAATAACAATAAACATAAGGAGAAGTCAGTGAATCCAGTGCCACTGCAAAATTTGTTACTGGATGCCAATCTTGGAGCTGGAGGCTCTTCTCATACCATTTCCAAAGTACTGTCTGATGTCTTTATGATGCTACTTTGTCCTGTGCAGCACCCTTGGGAAGTTGCAGCTTCAGCCTAGAGGTTGCAAAGTACAAGCCCATTTGACCAATTGTTCTGCAGAGCTCATAGGCATCCTGCTCCTCGTTCTTTTGTAGGGGAAAATTAAAGCACAATCTAGATGGTTGAAAAATTCCTTGTGTTATTTGTTGGAGATTTAATGATATTTGATGTGTTTTATGGAACAGATCTTCAGCTTTATTCACCATAGAATTGCTTCCATGGTATATACAAACCACCTGCTTATTCACAGGACAACATGGCCAAGTATGGTGTAGCCATGGGACCCACAGATCCTCAGTGAGGATCCTAGGCTGTTTCTGTGACCAGTGATTTTATTGCTCGTCTCTTCCAGTCTCGAGAAGTTTCCTGTGTGGAAGTACAAGTGGATGACACAAAGATGAGGAGTCCTTACACAAGAGAGGCTATTGATTTAAATGGTCTGTTAATGCTTTTTGTGCCATGAAAGATGCAGACATATGTAGAGCATACTTGATGGCTTTCAGTCTCCTCTATTTACATCTGTCCTGGTAGGGGATTGAGGTTTATCCTGAATTATCCACTTGTTAATGGTGAGAATCCTCTGCAGATTGCATGACTGCATAGCTTCAGGGAAACTGGAGGTGGCTGAGAAAAACTGAGAAACATATCTGTAATATGATGGTACAGAAAAACCTGTGATGAGGACAGAAAGAAAAGGGAGACACGACCAATGGGAGTGAAAAGACTGTGGTGGTGGGAACTCAGAAGATGTGAAGACTACCAGTGGCATCAATTGGTCTAACATGAGCTGTCTCCAGCATAGCAGGGAGAAGCTCCAATACTACATTGGCCTTCTGGCGTTTATTCAGTTTGGCCCTTGTTTATGCTATGGGTGTTGAGAGGGAGTGTTGTGTGAAGGAAAGCTGACTACAGCAGGGCTGGAATGTTACTCAAGTTGCTTTTATTTGTTATTTTCTTAGGGACAGATGTAGTTATCATTATTCTGTACTCCTTGTTCACAGGGAGAAATTTCACCTTCATAATGAAGGGATCCTATGAAGAAACCCGGAACATTTCCATGGGTCCTTCCTGCGGCCAGAGAGGCAGTGATTCTACCATGTTCCACTATATCAAGTACAGCCAACCCAACCTGGATGTGATGTTGCCAAAGGAATGTTTATACTGCGGTGTATGTTTTTATTTACAGACAGTAACAACAGCTAAAGTAACTTTAGGAGAAGCATGTCGAATTAACCCTTTTCTGGTAGATTTATACCTATGGTTTGTAAATAATTTTCCCTTTATAGCTTTTTTTTTCTTCTATTTTAATTCAGCATGATGCAAACAGGAGGGAAAAAGATATAAATGGTCCTCTATCTGTGCCTCTGAATTCTCTGAACCTGGGAAAGAAAAGGACAGTAGTGAGAGTGAGTAACCTCTGACAGTATTTGGGATTATTTCAACAAAGGGTAAGCTGTGTCTACATGATTCTGGGTCAATTATTAATTTTGTTATTGAAAAAGTACTAGCTGAGTATATACATGCATTGCTCTGCATACACTTGAAAGTATAACTGGTATTCAAGGAAAAACTAACACTGCTTCAGGTATATATTAAAAGCAGGATCTATCAATGTTTGTGTGCAGAAGGCCTGATAAACAGATTAATGATTTATTACTAGGTGATATATCTGAATAACTGTTACTTCTGTAAAAAAAAAAAAAAAAAAAAAATTGCCATTGCAGATGTTCAGTTGTTTAAAACATGTGCTGTTGTCGTTCTTCATTCTCAGGGTGCATCTTATGAAGTGTCTGTGAAGGAAGAAGATGGGTAAATCTTACTTCTTCTGAATGATTACTTAGGACAATCTTTTCATAGTATGTTCTTTAGATGAAGGGAAGCAACAGTTTAAACTAGCTCATTATTTCAAAACAAGAAATAAAAATTGTAATCAACTAAAAAAGACTGAAATATAGGGAAGGGTTAATGTATGTTTTTTGAATTGATTGGTAAGAGCCCAGGATAGAATAAATGGTGCACAGTCATGGAATATAACAAATAGCAACATTTTTCCTGATCTTTTCCCTTGCTAATATTGATGCTTAAGAATGACCCTGTTTTGTAATCTTTATAATACAAACTCATTTATATATAACACACATTTACCAGAGCTGCATTAAAACAAGGCAACAGCAAGTAATTTACAGACTGACTCACAGAGGTTTTTCTAAGGGCAACATTACCCCCTCCTGATGAGTTTGCTACACTGCAAGCAGACTGAGAAGATAAATTGGAGCTTTTACTGAATATTAATTTAAAGTCACAGAAGGGACAAAATAACCTCTTTGGGAAGAAAACAACAACAACAACAACAACAAAAAAAAGCCAAGCAAAATAACAAAACCCAACATCAAGCAGCCCCAAACCTGAAAGAGTTGACTTGTGAAAATAAATGTTATGGAATTAATGATTCACATGATGTTCATAATTATTTACAGATATAAAGGGAAACATTTAAAAGACCTCTTCCTAAAAAAAGATTTACAACTCATATTATCAGCAGAGAAGAGCCTAAAGTGGTATTAGAATCAGATTAATTAGAGTTGCGTTCTTCCTGAAATGCATTGAGTTTTGGCAACTGCTGGGCCTGCCCAGCTATTCAGGAAACATGTACGTAGGAAAAGAAATGTCCAGATTTGAGAGCTTAATGTGAAACAGCTTAAGTTTAAGTTCAGATATGTTCCTTCCGTTTTGTCAGCATGGAATTTGATTCATCTAGTTTCCTCGTGATTGCATGAAATCTCTGTAGTAAGGCAGAAATATATGGCCTGTGATATCCTTCATTTGTTTGCATATGGTGGTCATCACGTGCATGGAAATGGTTTTTCTTTTAACTGGTGTCTTTTCGGTGCTGATTTTTGCCTGGCATCTCAAGCAGTAGCTCTAGACATTTAATACATTTACGATTACATTTAATATGTCTTCTTTGTTCTCATCTTGTTCTCTAGTAGCAAGAATTTAGATTTGCGTTTGGGGTTTGAGCTATGTGCAGAGGAAAAAGATTTCATCTGTAAAAGGAAGAAAGTGGTTGCTGCTGCTCTAAAAAATGTTCTTCAGCTCGATGAGGATTTGCAGGAGGACGAGGTGTGTGGGACAACGGCTTGTGAACTTGAATTTTTCTGCCTCCTTTGAATGAAGAGAATGTGATATACTTTCTATATACTATCTATATATATATATATACTTTCTATACTATCTATATAGCTTCTTCACATCTTTTAGACTAAAGTGTATAAACCAGAGAACACCTGTATCCAAAAATTTTTGGTGCTCCCAGAACACCCTTCTCTCGATGCTGTGTGTGGGAGAATATTTGTCAACACAGTCTTAAGTGCTCACAGACTTAAATAGTGAGTAGAACACTCTCTAGTGAGTAGATCACTTCTCTATTTCATCCATTAATGAATGACCCCATGCCTTTGTGTGCTAAGCAGGTGCCAGTGGTGGCAGTCATGACCACAGCAGGGGGAGTCCGGTCCATGACGTCAATGTTTGGCAGTCTTCTAGCTCTACAGGAGTTAGGTGTTTTGGACTGCATCTCATACATCAGTGGTTTATCTGCCACAACATGGTAAGGAGAATTGGGCTTCTCTTTGTTGTTCATGTTAGCAAGTGATAACTAGAAACACGTGCGTAAGCTGAGTCTGTGAACTTTCAGATACCAGTGCTGAATCTCAGTATTCTTTTTACCAGGACCATGGCAAAATTATATGAAGACGCAAATTGGTCACAGAAGGATCTCAGAGGGGCAATTGATGATATCCGGAAATATGTGATCAAGAGCAAATTGCACTGTTTCTCCACAGATCATCTGAAATACTACGAGAAGGAGTTGTGTGAAAGAAAACTAGAGGGGCACAAGCTCTCTTTCACAGATTTATGGGGACTCTTCATTGACTCTATGCTACACAGTGAGGTATTATATATCCATCCCTTTTTTCCAGAGGATTTCTAATTTTTCATATCTAAAATTTTGGAACCAGTTATGCCTGAAGAGGAAAGGATCTCAAAAACTGAGGTCACTTTCTTTTGATTTTTAGAAGAAAAACATGATTAGCCTAAAATATAAGCATGTGGGGGAAATGTCTGGCATGTAAAAAAGTCAAGGTGATCATGAAACTGATTTGCATCCTTTAACTTCAGATCAAATAACCATTCTAGTAACACGTAGAGGACAGGTGACTCTGACAGAACAAAATTCAGCATTAGTCATACCAGCAAACAATAAAACAGTATTCAATGGCTCTTAGTTGACTTCTATCCTAAGCATCTCCAAGTTAATAGCTTTATGTTTCCTTAAATCAAGCCACAAGCTAGTGAATATAGAAAGAAATTTCCCTTATTTCCCCTCCGACCCCCATTTGAAAACCAAACCTCAAAAGCATCAGTGGTAATACTTTGGCAAGGTTTTGGAGAGTGCCAGACAGATCAATATGAATGCATTCAGGTAGTCAAACAACAGAAGCATATGGAGCAAAATCTGCTGATATTTAATAGATGTTTTATTGATAGTCCATATTTCGAAACTATGGAAGTACATCATGTTCATCTTTTTCAATTATTTCTGTTCTTAATAAACAGGAAAATACTCATAAACTGTCTGATCAGCAACTGGCAGTGAATCAGGGGCAGAATCCACTGCCCATTTACCTGTCTCTCAATGTCAGGGATAAATTTAGCACTCTGGATTTTAAAGGTAATGTTTATTACATGCATTTTTTATATATCTAAGGAGCTTATTTTTAAGTCCAGATAAATGCCAAAAGCTTTTACTGCAAGTCCAAGTTAATAAGTCTTTTAAATTATTTCTTCCTTTGCAGAGTGGGTGGAGTTCACGCCTTATGAGGTGGGTGCCCTGAAATATGGGGCCTTTGTTCGCTCAGAGGACTTTGGTAGTGAGTTTTTCATGGGCCACCTGATGAAGAAGATCCCAGAATCCCGGATCTGCTTCTTGGAAGGTGATTTACCATCTTGGAAAAAATATTAACTTTACAAAAATATAATTGTCTGAAGGGAGTAATAAGCATTTAATAATTATTGGTCTGCAACTGGAGCAATGCTAGTAGCAGATCATGTATTTAAGCTTCAAGCAAACCAGACAAAAGTAGCAAAAAAAGAAGCAAACTTCTAAGATTGAATACAATTAATTTGCTCTTGTATTATTAGGTTAGAACAAACCAGAACGCAATGGAGCAAAACAGAACTGATCATCTGAAGAATATAAAAGTCAGATTGTGGTTTTAAAAGTAACGTGAGTTTTGAAAGTAGTTTAATAATCCAGTCATTATCTGGAATGGTATGACATTTTGTAGTTTCAATTCATAATATTTTGTAAGTGAAACGGAGCTCATCTAAGCTGCCACAAAATTTGAATCCAAGTAGATCTCCACAACTTTGCTGTAAACGTTCAAAATAATATTAATTATGACTCTCTATTTTTCTGTACACTTTCAAGGCACGTGGAGTAATATATTTTCCCAGAGTTTTATGGATATTGTCTACCTCTCGGGTCATTCAGAGGACTTCTGGCACAGATGGACCAGAGGCACTGAGGATGACATTGGTTAGTTATCTGGATTACTTTTTACTTGCATCTGCATTGTCTTCACATCTCTCTGAAATGTCAAGATTGATATTTTGAATGGGTTAAGGTTTATGGCCTATTTCTTAGGGAACACCAAGACTTTGTGAGAGAAGGAAAGCAGGAAAGAAAATGTTGTGCTGTGAAACAGGGGAAAATATTGGTCTGCTTGCTGTTCAGCATCCCTGGCAAGTTCTGTTAGTTGTGAGAGGGCTACCACAAGACCTTTGGGGGAGAGAGAAGCTTGGCAAAGATCAAATTGATATTATGGCACTGAAACCCATCTCTGGCCCAGAAGACCCTGCAGAAAGACGTGTGTGCCCACTGTGCAGGGCGTAGTGGTGGTGTCCAGCACCTTGACTGGGGCTGCTGCGTGCTGTTTTGTGGGTGCACCCTTGAGAGGAACTTCTCCATGTTCCAGCAGATAGTCTCCTCAGGTTGAGCTTACCTTTTTCTGCATGCTCACTGAACTCTGACAGACTGCTGGGCACTGATTCTTCTATCAATTTATTTAAATCATGGTTGCGTGTTGCTGAAATAATCCTCTTCTGTGATTCATTACTGATGATTATGAGCTTGTTCTGCTTTGGGGCTTCACTGAGCTCAGAGAGCTAGTTGTTACTTTTCATTGCCATTTGTTAAAGTACTCAGATTAACTCTTGATCTTAGACAATCAAAAAATCAGATTCCTTCTTTGTAATTACCGGTATTATAAAGACTGACGCAGACACAGACCATCTTCCCATTGCCTCTGCAGAGGAGCACCCTGCTCTGCCCACTCGACCTCATGAGCAGACAACTCGCTTATCCCTTCCCAAGGGTTACCTTTCCAATGCTCTTCGAGAAATGATGACAGGACGTCCAGCGGTTTCATACTATCATAATTTCATCAAGGGCTTGCAGCTACATAACAAATATTTAGAGAATGAAAGCTTCCGCATGTGGAAAGGTAAAGGCACCTGGTTTTAGATGCATTTTTGAAGGTAATTTGAGTGCTGATAACTGATGGGGACAAATATTTGTTAAAATATAGCATAAAAGCAGATTCTGACAAATACTATTATAACCAGTTAAGTAACTGTACAGTGGGAAGCTGTACAGCTGGAAGTAGTTTGCTGAGCCCCAGGTTATTTAACTCTAGTCTCATTTCTGCCTTGGAAAAGCCACACCAGGACTTGCTTTGATTCCTAGGAAAGAATCACTAGTAACTATCACTGAAGCCGAGTTAAGTAGCTACGCATTTACACCAGTTGAAAGAACAGTTTAGTATAGCTTTTTGAATGAAGTTGAGTCTCAAAACTTCTCCCTCTCACTGATTCTCAAGCCTGATCCATAGAGGCTAAAATGTCAAAGCCTAAGATAAGTGTGGTCTCTGTCCTTTCTTTGTTATGCTGATTTAGAAAGAAATGGCCTTGCTCCTTCCATAATTAATTGCTAGTGTAAGTTTTTGACTTTCAGATACAGTGCTTGATTCTTCTCCCAACCAACTGAATGCAATGGATGACTACCTTAAGCTGGTAGATACAGCCTTCTTCATCAATACCAGCTGCCCACCGTTTTTGAGGCCAGAGAGGAAAGTGGATGTCATTTTGCATTTAAATTACAGCGGAGGATCACAGACTCTGGTGATGTTTTGAAACAGTGATTTTTTATCTGTATGACTCCAGCAGATGAATTTCACATCTTTTTTTTTTCTTTATTTTTTCCTTCCTAGAAAACAGTATTTTGATAAATTTTAATTTTCTTGTTGTCGATTCAGCCATTGGACCTATTCTCAGAATACTGTTTAGAGCAAGGGATCCCATTCCCCTGCACAGAGCTGAGCCGCGAGGATCGGGAGCACCTGAAGGAGTGCTATGTGTTTGAGGACAGCTTAGAGGCACCAGTCTTGGTATATTTCCCACTTGTGTGTGATACCTTCCGAAGATACAAGGCACCAAGTAAGTTTAAGCATTAATCAATAATTGATCTTGGTCTTGGATATGACGTGGTTCCTTTTTTTTTTTTTTTTTTTTTTTTTTTAAATTTAATTTTTTAATCCAAATTATCACTTTTCTAAAACAAGAGGCTGGAATGTTCTCACTTGGCTCAGTCACCATATTTAGAGTCCTACTGTGATGGATATAATTTTGGTTAAATAATCAGACTGAACAGATGAGCTTCAGAATTAGTAGCATTAACAATCACACTTTGAGGCAAAACTCATTTTTTGCTATCCACTGTCTGCTTTCCTTTAATAGTCCAAGAACAGGAGGCAGCTAATAAAGTTATATCCACTTATAGCTGACATTCTGTCTTAACAATATGATGATGATAACGAGATACTAATGGTGTGCACAGTTAACATGATAAAAATCCTCTAATCATTTGGTTTAAATGAAAAAAAATTGAGAATAGAAAGGATGGAAAACAATGAAGTGAAGGATTTTCCAGAGTAGCAAGCTAATCTGATATCTATCAGTTCTGAAAAGCTGCCAGGTTATTTTATATTGTTCAGGAGTAGAATAGGTAGTGATTTATCTGCTTCATTAGAAAAATCACTTGTCAAATTCACTTTCGGTTTGGTGATACTTTTGTGTGCATCATCTCTAATTTTATTGCTTTCAATTTAGTAAAAGAGTAAACTTTCCTCAAAATAATGAACAAAATTAATGAACTGACTGATTGGAGAAACCTCATTAACTTCACCCTTCATTCTGTTGCATCTGCTTAGAGTGCAATATATCTCAACTGACTTAGGAAGAATTCCCCTTCCAAGGGTACTCAGGTGTCATTTTCCATCAGATAGTAGATAAGGAGCTGTCATCTCTGTGTACCCAATGGAAAAGCCAAAAAGACAAAATTATGTATTTACAAAAGTGAAATATTCTCATGGAAAACTGTAATCTTAAAAGCAAGGTATTTTGCATGACACAGTGGTTCTTCCAATTAGTTATGGATATGCTGTATTGAGACCTATCAGCAAAGTGCTGGATTTTATTACTGCAGCAGAGGCAGTATACTTATGGCAATTATATCTTTATCCATTTTCCTGAAAGAATAGAGTTTCCCATGTCTGTCACTCTGTATTTTACATTGCCTGCTAGGAGTTTTGCATTGCAGTAGCCTTGCTGTGCTGAACTTTGCTATATTCTTATTGCAGATGTGGAGCGCAGTCCCGCAGACATGGAGCAGGGAAGAGTAGATGTGTCCAATATTTTTGCTCCCTATGGCACTGGACAGCTTACATATACTGAAGGGAATTTCAACAAGCTGTTGAACCTCTGCAACTACAACATCCTGAATAACAAACATTTGATTCTTCGGGCTTTGAAAACTGCAGTGGAACGAAAGAAGCGATTTAAAAATTGTTCACCACCTCAGTCATCTGACCTCTCTTAAAGTATATTTGGACAATTCCCTTCTGGAGATATACAGATCTTTTGATAATGGACTCGTAAATATCCTGGCAACATGAATCTGTACAAAATGAACCTTCATGTTAACTTATTAAAAAAGAAAATCATGTGTTTTATTCAGTACTGTGTGGTAGGATTAATGCTGGTTTTGGCATTGGTCATAGGAAAATCATAATTAGTTTGTAAGACTGTCCCTAGTGTTGCAGTGAATGAGAAGGCACTTATGAAGATAAAGGGAGCTATGTTTCAATCTCACAAAAGTCTGTTCCAAAGTTACGTGCAGATCTTAGCAGTATGAGGTCTCTGGTTCAGAAATCAAAGCAAAGATGAAGCAAAGCCTTCCTTTGCTCAAAGAGCTCTGCTTGTGACAAGGGTAGACTAGACACAGAAAGACACTTGCATATAGCAAATGATTACTGAAAATGGTAGAATGGAACTGCACGTGATATCCTCCATTTTCTCAGTAGCAATCTTTTAGGCAGAAGTTGAACCTTCAGTGGATTTATGATTCTGGCCATCACTGCATCGAGTCTAAATTTTTTGAGTGATTACTATTCCAGAATGATTAACATATCATATATAGGATGATTTTTCTGACAATTCTATGATAAAAATCATCTGTCTGCATCCATTTTGCTGGGCTTTTTTTCTGCACTACTGCCTGCTAAGTGGGTTTTGAAGCCGAGGATTCAGAAGCTGAGTTTTGAATCCTACACTTCAATGGGCTTGGAAAATAGCTCAAAAACCTGGCCTTTGGCCATAATCTTATCTTTATTAATCTTCCTATACATGCACGATAGCGACAAAACTCATAATAGCAATTGCATTGACTTCTGCAATGTTATAATAGTTAGTGTGTAGCTGCTGCTACAGATTTATTGCCATATATCTAAAACACACAAGGAAGTATGTGTGTGAAGATTTTCATACATGTTTTAGATAAATGTCTGTTTAAAAAAGAACTCATAAGTCATTCTAAGAACTTGTTTTCTCTTGTGTTTAATAATATGTGGTGTAATAGCTACCATTCAAATATAAAATAATAATGCATGAGCCTACTAAAAGTTAGAATTACAGATGCACACATTGATGTATATAATTTTATTAAGTTCAGCAAACTAATTTCATTTAGTGATTTTTATCTGGGTGATAGTGCTTTTTGTTTTTGATATCAACAAACCAAGTATAGAGGGGACAAAAACAACCATGAGCTTTGCAAATGACCTTTGAAGAAGAAGAAAAGAAAAATAGCCACTTCAGTTGGAAGATTTTTTAAAAAAATAATAATTAAAAAAAATGCAGGAAATTCTGCTCTTAAAGCCAAGATGACTGAGATGATAACGAGAGGTTTACACGTCCAAATTACTGGTACTTGCAAATACCAAAGTATTTGTTCAGTAACAGGGAGTGCAGTGCTTTGCCAATGCTGTATTCCATATCTAAATTCTTATCAGTTTTTTTCTTCTCCACTTTGACATCATCTCGTTCATTACACTGATGTGGATTTCACAAAAAGAAGGAAGTACATCCATCTGTATGCCGGCAATGTGGTATGCTGCCAGTAAGTTGACACTGCTCTGGGAAAATTGTAACTGGTATTACTATCTCATGTGCCATGCTTGGAGAGTAATGGTAAAACTATCACCCAGTCTTAGAGGTCTTTTTTTTTTTTTTTTTTTTTTTTAATTATTATTTTTTTATATATATATATAAATTAAGCAGGAGATAACACCATACTTGGTTCCTTCTAAGCAAGTTCTATTTTCTATGCATTAGTTCATGTTCATTAGTAGTTATCTCCTTTCAAACTTTGCTGCTCTATGAGTCAAGACAGAAGCTTCCTTTCAGAAAGGAAACTATTGGTGGCAATCACTTGGACATGGCTCTAGGATGGCTGTGTTCAAGAACTCTTTTTTTCTCAGTTGTTGCTAAAGTCTTTCATTCTCAACTCTGTGAACTTTACCAGCAAGATGGCAACAGTTTTCTGTGAGCAAAGAAGATTGGGAGGATGTCTCTCTAACAGTTCAACTGTTTCATAAGTAAGTTTATTTTCAAATAATGATGTTGGATTTAAATAAACAAATAAATATTTTTTGCTATCTACTTAAAATGTATTTTAGTTATTTTAAAGAATCCTTTTCACAGTTCTGGGAAGATGTAAGAGAGGCAGTATTTTTTGTGCTGGGGTATTTCACCAACCGGTTGCTGGTGGTTGCAACCTTTGGCATTGCTCCTGGACCTTTACTCAACCAAGGCGTGGTGGTGATGTGTTGATGTGCATATTTGGCAGTAGATCTAGAAAATTAGGATGGCTTAGAATAAGCTGTAAAAAGGGAGCCCACTTTAAGAAATTTGGGCCTGCTAAGCAAGCCACTGAAAAGTCTTACGCTGTCCAAACTAATTAGCTTTAACAATTTGATATTTTGACTTGAGGAAAATTTGGTCAAATCCTGGTTTTTGAGTAAGGACCTGACTCCAAGGATACAACATCACATACAAAGTCAATATTTTCCCCGGTCACCAAATTTGGTGGACTTTCTGTAGTGGCTTATGAGTTTCCTTTACAATGGACTCATTAGACTTCTTGTCTGGGGGAGAAAAGGCTTCTTTTTCTGTCCTGTTGAAACTTATTAATATTACTGTATTGCAGCAATATGTAAGTCATCCCTGTGATGCTATGGTGAAAGGCAGTGTAAAAGTAGAGGGGAAATAATGCTTGTTTAAATATAAATCAAAAATAACAAAGCAAGAACAAGATCAGTACCTCCAGTGTGGACATACGTGTATGTTTTTTAATGGAAACTGAGGCTTAGTGATGTATTGGCCTGCACATGCACTAGTAATGTACTGGTATATTGGCTGGATTTTTGAAGTGATTCAGCACTGGTGTAATTGTTCTAATCTGGGTCCAGTCAGGTCAACAATTTCTTCTTTTAGAAACACTTGTTTGTGACCTGTCACACAAGCTCTTCTTAATGTGATGGCACTCTACTGGAAGCAATTAGCTGCGAATATTTATAGTCTTCTGGGACTTAGACATTTCTCAGGCTGACTGTAGGTGCAGTTAACCCCTTAATTAGCTCATGACATAAAGTGACTTTGACAATATTTTGAGTATTGGTTTGGTCTCAGTTGAGCTCTAGATTTCTCTGTGAAGTTCCTAGGCTATGTGTCTTGCCATGCTTATGCTGCAGGAATTACTGGCTCATTAGGTGACACAGAGAGGTGTTTCACACCTCTTGTCTGAGAGGATTAGGGAAGAAAAAACATTGTCTGGACAGTTTCTGAAGTGTTGAATGAACTTGGGATATACTTCCATATTTTTGTATGGGAGACACATTCAGTTACTTCCTGTGAGTGAGTAGGAGGGGTGAGATCTTTATCTCTTCAAAGGATGCCAAGGACATGCAAAATAATTTTTAAACAAGTTTCTCAATACTTTTTGGAAGGCAGAATCCTCCTTCATATGTGTCATAATCAAATTAATGCCTTAGTAAAAATGTAATCCCCTCTACTCCCTGTCAGCTGATGTGATTTCTCTCTGCAGTGGCAGTGAATTTGCACTTCTCATTCTCGGGGATTTGGATTCACATTAAGTTTGAAGGTCTTTACTACTTACAAGAGGGTGATATACAGATTTTCAGATTTTTTTTTCTGGCCTCTGCACCTGGTCCCCTTTAGATTGCTTGAAACCCTTTAGCAATTTGGTTCAGCATGTTGTTTAGGTTAAGGAAAGAAAGAAAATGTCAGACAGTCCTGAAAGATTTTAACACATTGACTTTGGAGAAAGTGAAACTTCAAATAATTTGCATGATTTCTGGTGTGGCATAATTTGTTAAGAAATCATGTTTTAGAAATGTGTTTTAAATTAAAGAAAAAAAGGTTTCATTTGCAAAATTCCCTATTCAGTCAGCACTTCCCCAGAGTCATGTTATTACTGATTGAGTGGAGCTCACTTCTCATTCTGTAAAAGTACACCTCTGATTCTGGGTGTTTTCAAATCGAACCGCAGTCCACGATACTGACAATTGTTGTGATCCTGGCACCAGATTTCTTTTTAGCTAACAGCAACATCCATATCTCTCTTACAGCTCAACACTAGGAAGATCTACATGGAGTTTACCATACAGGTCCTATGTTTCCCACCTGACAGGAAAGAAAAGTATGGGCACTGACGGAATTAGTTCTGCCTTTACTTTGAGTGCATTGTAGAGTATGGAAGAGTAAGTATGTTGAAGATGAATGTTTCTCAGAATGAAATCTGAGACTATGGGGAAGGGGGTGTCATTATTCATCCATGGTTAAGCCTTCTCACATGCAGAGATTCTAGCTTAGCTCCACTGTGCAACTGAAATTTGATTTTGACCTGCTGCTTTTCTTGCTTGATTGACAGGTGAATGTCTGTGTAGATTGTATAGCTTACAGATGTGTTTTAAAATAATAATAATAAAAAAAAAGACAAAGGCTAGAGCCAGAGAAGATCCTCCATCTGTAGAGCTGACGCTCTTTATTTACTTGTTAATTTGTGTTATTTGTTAACTCTGAATACTTCTTTCCTACTAAGACATCTCACTGTCATTTTATAACACTTCTCAATTGTTTTTGGGGTATTGAACTACCTTTGTGATTTAATTTAAACACTAGTCAAGGTGCTTAAGTGATGAGAGGTCATTACAGAGGTAGAACAATCATACTTTTCTCTTGTAATAATATGAAATCCCCCATTACTCATACATTTCTGTAGTCCTAGATGATCAGAAGTTGATGAAGGTGTATATGAGGTAATCATAAGATGTTGGATGCAGTTGTTACTGCAACTTATTGCAACTTGCAACTTACTGCACTTATATCCAGATAATTGTGTCTCTGTTGGGGACAGTAGTCTTTGCAGTAAGGCAGTTCAAATTAATTTTGGCTGCATCAGATCAGCAAGATATTCATATTTGCTTCACTTTCCTTTAATTGAGACTGAGATACATGTGTATGTAGATGCGTACTTCAAAGCAGATGGAGAGCAGAGAAAATTACATCTTCATTTTTACTTTCCTTTACATTGCTCAGAGCTTTAAAGATTACTTCGCGTTTCCTTGTGTGTAATTGTCTCCCTAGTCTTTAAAAAGTGAAATAAGAGTATAAGTAGCATCTATATGGAGAACACTACTGGTTTTGAATTATTTACTCTGGAAATGTACTGGCTAAAAAAAATCTGTTAGTTCCAATATATGGCTTACGAGACTTTGAGTAACTTCTCCCACAGTTTACTTAATGGCTGTCTTTGTAAGTCTCCGTAATTTGAAAAGAATTCAAGAAAAATGTAAAAAGCCCCAACATAATAAATTATACTTTGAAGTAGAAATCTTTTTTGAAATCACAATCCTAGGATGCATTTCTAACACTTGTTAAACAACAGCGGGACAGACTGCAAAATCAGAATTTATTTGGACATGGATTGTATAAGCCTTGCAATATTACCTTTCCATGAGAACAGTGGTCTGCAGACAAAGCTTCTTCAGTGATGAGAAAAATGTTCTGTTAGAGGTGTTATTTGTTAATGATAGAAAGAAACACTACTTACATCTGTTGATCATCATTCTTGACTTTTACAAAGCTTTCAAAGTTCTCTCGCGTGTGTGGGATAAGCTGTGGCTAAGGGAAGGCTACATCAGCTACAAAACTTGGTGATGGTTGTGAGCAGGAGAGGAAGAGGTACTTAAGAGCATGTTTTGGGTGTTGGAATAATTATACTATTTTGAGAAAGCAATCTGAATATTAAACTGTTCAGCAATAAAGATGCAATGAATGCAACACTCCAAATTACAAAGAGGTGATATCCCCTTTTTAGATGTTGTACTAAGGGACATGGTTTAATGGGTAAATATTGGTAAGTGGACAGTTTGACTAGATGATCTTGGAGGTTTTTTCCAATCTTGGTGATTCTATGTTTCTATGAAAGTAATGCTGGGCAGTATTGCATTGGCTTTGAAATAGCTGGGGTGGTAACAAGGGGCTGCTCTGTTTTGCGGCTAAGAAATGAACTAAGTAATGGGTTCTGATTGCCCAAGGAGAGGATAGAGTTCCTCCTCTTTTTCCAGCACAGCATCTGCTGTGGCAAGCTGAGGAAACCAAGCTGAATGACTGATCCTCTTTCATTTGATCAATAATGTGTGGTGGTTTATTTATTTATTCATTGCAGCAGATTCATACTTTATTTTTTAATACTGTATTTTCTTCAGAAAAGCATTCTTCTTTCTAAAGCTGGAAAAACTAGTTTTGCAAGAGCATAAATGGATGATACTCAACTGTGAGTGCTCTGCCTGGATTTATTCATAAGCATTTAACACAGATATAAAGTAACAAAAGCAGAAATTAAGGAAGAAGTGGATTATGCATCAGTATGAAAGGGGCTGATTTAAAAATGTGTTTCGGATACCGAACCTTTCCTTACCACAAGCCCTGTGCCCTACTTGGGATCTGTGATGCAAGTGTTAGTACTACCCTCCCCCTGTCATCAAGCAGGGAGACAGGAAGGAGAGTGGCAGAGCAAGAATCTCATGTCACACACTCCAAAGTTTGCCAACCTACAGACACATGCTAATGCAGGGCTCCTGTAATACATTGCCCTTACAAGCACTGAGTCACTGCACACTAAGTAAATTATAGAAATAAAGAATGGCATAGTTGGAGGGGACCTTAAAGATCATCCAGTTCCAACCCCCTGCTATGGGCAGGGCTGCCACCCATCAGATCAGGCTGCCCAGGGCGCCAGCCAACCTGCTTTGAACACCTCCAGGCACCCACAACCTCTCTAGGCAGCCTGTGCCCCACCCTGCTGTGAGTACAGAATTTCTTCTTAACATCTAACCTGAATCTACCTTCTTTAGTTCAATGCCATTCACACTTGTCCTATCAAAAAGAGGCACCAGGAAGCATTTGGGACCCAGATGTTTCCGCTGTGGTGCCAGCTGGAGCTGCTGTGAGTGGGGCACACACAGGAACCCTTTGTACGCTATACCCTGCTGAATGAGTGGCTGTGCTCCCAGGGCCCACGCACTGAGCACAGCCCCTCCTGCCTCACCTGTCCTCCCCCAGATTTCTCCTACTGCTTGTAGCTCCTGATTTTCTCTCACTGCACATAACTGCAAGCTTTTCTGGGCAATGATTCTTTTTTTTTTTTTTTTTATCCTGCAGATAGACTAAATATCCAGGCAAAGGATACTGAGCATGTGGTTAGGTCACTAAGGCTAGCACAGAGATGTCCAAATAACGTTAGAAGAGCATGTATGCTGCAAATTTAGCTGAAGCACCAAGTCAGTTTACCTTGCTGAGCAGCTTGCTGCTATGGGTGCTGGATAGAGTTCAGGGTATGGAAGGCAGCTTCTGGGATCTCTTCCCAGTACTTTGGTAGCTTTGTGGTAGGGCGGCTGAGAGCTGTGATTTAGTAAGTAACAGACAGTTGAGTTAACAGTTAGCAGTAGTATTTTGTAGAAACCCCCAGGTAGACAGGGGTTTCAGTGTACCCTGAAACACAAAGTAGGTAGAAAAGGAATCTCCTCATTCTGCTGACTCAGCTGACATGCTCCAATAGGCTGCAGGAAGCAGGGAGGGGACTGCCTAATGACTGGGAATAACAAAGGGGTGGGGCAGGAGAACCTGGTCATAAAATCCCTAATCCTCCACCCCTAATATGCATGAGGAGTTCCTGCCAGCCATACAGCTCGGTGTGTTTTATCATTGAACTTAGATGCAACTGGGGCTGCAATGGGATCAAATTTAAGCTCAAATGAGGTAAGCAAAAGAAGCTTTTAGCATACAATCATAGAATCACCAAGGTTGGAAAAGACCTAAAAGGTCTTTTCCAGCAGGTGTAAAGTGGGTGGAATTCTAATTTTCCATAGCCGAGAACAAGCTGTTTTAGGTGTATGGGCAAGCCACAGGAGGCAGGGTTGCTGTTCCTTGGATCTTAGGGTTGCAAGGAGTGTTTTCCTAGGCTAGCATTGTGCAGAACCTTGTGGCATGTCTGTTTTCCAGTTACATTTTCAGGTTAGCAGCATCACTTGTTGTGCCTGCTGAAAGGAAAAGCTGCATGTCAAGAAAGCAAGAAGCTTCCATGGAGTTGTTGACATGGGTTTGGTGACTACTAAAGCACCTAATGGCTGTCATTAATACTCATGGCCCCAAATCAGATTTTGAATGGGAGATGTTTTTAAATGCCAGCCTAAAACAAAAGTTGAACATTTAGTTTAGTTTTTTAACTTTGCCTTGTATTGTTCTTCCTAGACATTTACGGGCACCTCAGCGCCAGTGGAGAGAACGGTAGGTAGTAATTAGCTGCCCCTTCATTAAATGCTGTCCAGTGCTGAATGTACAGCACCAGAAAAATGTTGGGAATTCAGTGGCTCAGGGGAAAACTGTGCTGGCTTAGTTACGGAATGCTGAAAGGTTAAGCTGCAGCTTCAGCTCTGGGGGTGAAGTATTGCCTTACTTTTTTGATGCTTTTGGTGCTGTTGGTGCTGTGCTATATCTGGGCAGGTTTGTTCTTCAACAATTGATTCCTTCAATTGAAGGAATCTTCAATTCCTTCCCCTTTTTATATTATATTTTGATTTCTTTGGATGAAACTTGCCTCTTGCATTGTTCTTTCTGTGTAAGTGGATGTTTCAATGTTTCTTAGTGCTGTAGTAATCTTTTTTTTGTTACCTCTCATTTGAGTTACATGAGTATATACCTCTCATATAACTTAACTTTCACTGCGTAATTGCTTAAAAATTCAGCTTCAGAACATGTAAAACTGGAATGAATGTGTCTTATTTTGTCTCTCCAGATTCATTATCCTCACAGTAGAAATAGTGCCAAAGCTCTAAATGCAAAACAAAAACAAAAAACCAACAAAAACCAAACCCTAGGTATTCTGTTGAGATGGACCTGAGGATGCATTCTTCGGCAAATGAAAACTTCCTGAGTAATTAGCAGACATTCAGGTTGATAAGTATTAGCATAAAGGAAAATGTCAGATTAGCTACTGTTCTGAGCTGATGAATGGGGGGTAGTGGCAGCAGAATGGGGCTGTCTTCAGATACTTGCCATTGGCTGGGTGCTCTTGCCCTGCATTGGTGATGTGGTGGCTTATAAGCCTGGTTGGTTTGAGCTTTGATTGCGCATGATCCTGGTGGTGGGGGACTGCGGTGAGGCTCTCCCAGATGGTGGTGATTTTGGTCATTGTCACATGAAGGTTTGCTGTTAGTGATGGTATTTGATATCTGATTTTGACTGAGAGCCGTTTGATGCTGTCTATGCTCCTCCAAGGTGAAATGCCATAGTCAAACAAGACTTTGACTGCAATGTTTCTTTAAAAAGTGGCTATGAAAATGATGTTTAGGCTTCTGTGTATAATCTCACAGTCAGAAGGAAGCATGCTAACATCATAAATTATTTTTTTTAATCCTTTGTTTTACAGGATCAAACTTGTTTTTTTTTTCCTTTGCCTTTCATTTTACAAATGGGTCTCTAGGGGTGAGAGCTGTACAGTTCTCTGGCCTTAGGTCACGCCTCTCATCTTTACAGTATTTAGGGTGGCAGAGCTGAACTGAATATAGTAAATACAATATGGAGTAGGACACAGAGCCCTTTTTTTCTTGCCGTTTTAGGAAAGGAAAACAAGAACAAGCAATAAAATCATTAAGGACCTGACTTTTTAAAATATTTTTTTGGCCAAGGCAATTAGTAGTTGTGATGATAAATATGTGGATGTCAAACATTTGAGATGTTTTATGCCACTCTAGCTCTACAAGGAAACTAGCTTTCATTACGAGTCAACGTCAGGATAATTCATGGAATGTTTATGTGTTTATGATCAAAACTGAATTGGTCACTTAAATTAAAAAGATAATGTAAGGTACTTGGTGGAAAAATGTAGAGAAACAAACAAACAAAAAACCCAACTTTTTTGATTACTTGAATTACTGTATCATATCAAAATAACATAGACCAACATGGTCTTTACAGAAAGCCATGCTGAACTGTGCAAATTTTAGACTCAGTTTCTCTTCTCTTCCAAGTTTTGGATTTATTCTAATGAGAATGCCGTGGAAGTGCAGGTGGGGAAAAAGTGAAAAACACATGAAAATGGCAGTCTGAACCATGCACATTTTACATAGCTCTTGGAAGGAATGAAGCCTTGGTCCATTTGTTTTTATTCTGTGTCAACCCTAGTGAGCTTTGTCAACTTTTAACATGACCTAGCTATGGGATATTTTAAAATGGGTGAAATAAATATAAAATGCACAGTGCGAGGAAAGTGTTTATTATACATCTGACCTTGCCTGAGGTAGCAGACATGGTAACGTAATGAAATCCTGCCTGGCCCTGGGGCTCCAGAGCTCTTTGAAGTTAGCAGGTGCCACATACCTGATGGAGGCCAGAGCCATGGCAGTGATGTGGGTTTTGGTGTCCTGCTGGGCTTTCTGACAGGGCTGAGCATTTTCTTTGTTGGTCTTCTCAAGTTTTAGTATAGGGATGAGTCTTCTATTTTGTTTCGAAGAGAAAGCTAAGGAAAGAAGGCAGTGCTCTAAATACATCTGTCACGCTGTTTTGCTTTAATAATTGCCTTTTCACTTGATTTAACTCAAGAATATCATATGTGTTTCTAGTCTCCTGAAGAACAATTTCTTTAGAAGTGCAGAAGGAATTTTACTGAAATAGAACAGTTCTAGGGTCCACTTACGCAGCTCTTATTCATATGGATGAGCAATGCATGTGAACAGTGCCACTGACTTCCCTGGGAACAGATATGTCAGGATTGCACAAACGTGCCACAGGACTTTTATCTGACGTAGGACAGGGTGACCAATTCCTGTGTTTGTAATCTCATATATTTAAGTAGTTTCAACAGTGATTATTAAAATGCCTGGCTTGTGTTTCCGGTTTATGAGGTAACAATCAGGTCTCAGACCAAATAAACACAGAAGCCGAAAGTTGTAGTGCATGTAATAGCTGACCTGGGAGGCTTCTGGCCTTGGAATTCACCCAGCCTGTGATACGGTCATCATCAGATTAAAGGGAAACATGTGGAAATCATTGCCAGCATTAACAACATTAAGTCATTAACAGCAAAGGATCCAGTTTAAGATATGCCTCTCAGGAGTTCTTTTCCAAGTGACTGTAAGTTGTTGTGATCTGGATCTGACAAAGCATTCCAACACCTACATTTAGGAGACATAATGTTAGACTTCTGAGTCTTCACAACCCTGAGTTAAGCACTGGGGATTGATTCAATACATTTGCAGAGTTAGATTCCATATATTTGGTGAGTTATACTGGTATGGGAATTGTTACAACAGGTAAGGGAACCATGTAACTAAGCACACCCAGCTGATGGGGAAAACTGAGCTCAGGGACGCAGTTATAGCTTATATCCTACCTCTGTATGCTACTTAGGGCTGAATGAAGAAACCACTACCCACTGGATAAGCAAAGCAGAGGTCTAGACCCTGGTATTTAAAGAAAAAGGCAAAGTTTATTTCCTAAAAATGGCATCCAGCCTAGTGGTTATAGCACTTTGCTGCAATGGGAGATTTTTCTACTCATGCCCATTCTTCAGTATTCAAGAGATACAAGATTTAGCTTTTCTGGGGAAAGGTATTCTCTACATCTTCTGCTAAAATTGTACTATTGAGGACAAAGACATTCAGGATTTTTTTGGGTGAGAGAATAGGGACCAGGTATACATGTAACAAATACATCAGTGTGTGTGGCAGGGATAGGCAAGCCTTGGTTGTTGATCCTTGGGTCTAGGACTGGTTCTTTGTCATGCCCAATTATATTTAATGCATAGAATCATAGAAGGATTTGATTTGGGCTGCCCAGGGCCCCATTCAAACTGGCCTTGAATGCCTTCAGAGATGGGGCATCACCTGATCTCTGGGCAGCCTGTGCCAGTGCCTCACCATCCTCTGAGTAAAAAATGTCCTCCTAATACCTAATCTAAATCTCTCGCCTTTCAGTTCTAGTGATTTCTCCTTGTCCTATCGTTATCTGCCAATGTAAAAATCATAGAATCATAGAATGGTTTGGGTTGGGAGGGACCTTTAAGATTATCTAGTTCCAGCCCCCCTGCTATAGGCAGGGGCCCCTCTTATTAGATCAGTTTGCTCAAAGCCCCATCCAGCCTAGTCTCGAATGCCACAACCTTACTGGACAACTTTTTCCAATTTTCTCCCCATTTCTTCATGATTTCTTCACAATATCTAGTCTAAATCTACCCTCTTCCAGTTTAAAACCATTTCTCCTCATCCTGTCAGTACATGTCCTTATAAAAAGTCCCTCCCCAGCTTTCCTGTAGGCCCCCTTCAGGTACTGGAAGAAAAATGTCAGTCTCCCTCATGTTTAATGCATATAGGAAAGCACTTCTGTCAGTTCAACTCTAAAGTCTGAGCATTGTGTATTTTTGTTGTTTCTGATTGCCTCATGGGCCTTTTGCTAACCCAGGGGGAAGAGGGAAGGGTGTTAGCCAGGTTGTTTCTTCGAGGTTTTTGCCATCCTGGAGAAGCCAGGGGCTTTGTTGGTGAAGATGTAGATCTGCTTTATTACACTATAATTGGGTCCATTGCCAAGTTATTGTCCTGTTTGCTTAATTTTGTCCAAGTGTTGTGAAACTCTACAGGATAAAATTTCTGCTGCAACTAGAAAGACATGGTCCAACAAAGCCTATAATATGTGAAGGAATAGTAATAAGATACATTTGATTATGTAATGTCAGCAAATCATTTTTACTTTTTCCTCTTGTGTTGATATAAACACTTCAGGTGCAAAGTGATAAAACCCATGTGCTTGTGTTAGAACAATATGTGTTCACTTTACTAGGGTGTATTATGTCTATGAATGCAGGCGTGAGAGAGTTTATGAGTAAAATTAATACATTTTCTTACCAACTGGCATAGATGGAAAGATTAGACGTTCTGAGGCACAAAAAACCTGTTTTTGGTCTTTCATAGAACCAGTAGACTCAAAGCTCAATATCAGTTCTAAGAAAGTGTTAAGTGAAATTATATATTCATACAACAATTTTAAAAAGAACAATGGTACCTATGAAATGGAGACGTTAATGCAGGAGTGGAGAAGCAGAGAAACATGTTAAGCAGTCATCTCAAAGGCGAAATGGGGAGGAAGTTCAATTTTAGCCTAAGGAACATGGTGACATGCTAGTTTAGTACATAGAAGTTATGAGGTTTTATAAAAAAAAAATTTCTGAGCTGAAGGTACCTGATATCGAATTATGAGTTGATTCCCAGGATAGTCACTGATAAGAGTAGTTTAGTTTTCTGCTGGGAACCAGGGCTGTAGATCAGTGTCTTCATGAGAAATATCTCCTGACTCTCAGTAGCATTTCTGGTCTACTTGCACAGCAACTGTGACAGCTATTAAGAGTCCCATAGGCAGTCCATTACATTCCAGACCCAAGGACACCAAAGTGCATGATGTAAGGAGGCTCATTTTGATAGTAGAGAAGCAGAGTTAGAAGGAACTGTTTCTTATCAAACTAAACTCAACAGCTGTTCTCACCTCATGTAGTTTTGAAATCTGCACCTTCTTTATCAGATCTAGAAAGGATTATATGCCAAAAATACATATAATTTTTCCAAATAGTTCAACTAGTTTGATAATAGCCCAACCTTAAAATCTGTTTTATCCACGTGCTTAATACTTCAAGGTTAGAGCCTGCAGAAGTCTGACTAGAGACTGATATTCATCTTGCTGTTGTTTCTTTTTCTTTAAATTGTTCTGCAGAGGCCAGTATCTCCTTTCAACTTGCTTACTGTAAAAATACTAAGGCTGAGGAATGTCCGGAAGGCAGACTTGCGTAAGTACTTCTGTAGTTGTCAAATATTGCTTATAGTTTCTTATTTGGTCAACATTATTGTCCTCAAGTTGTGTGGGAATACTGAAGTGTATTGCTATAAGTTTGTAAGTTCTATTTTTACTGTTGTCCGAAGTACTGCTCTCTGCACCTTAGTATAAAGAGTCCAATCTGGACAAGGTGGTGCATTCAATTTCAGGCTTCATGCCTCGTTGTATGAGACTTATTTTAGAGTGCATCATCAACATTATGTTCGCCAGAATCATGCTGAATGTGTCTCAAAATTAATTGTCTTCTCAGGATTTCATGCAGTTTAGCAGTTTCTAAGGAAACAAAATATGCATTTTAGTTTGTGTACTGTATATTTTAGGATTTTATCTAATGTGATGGGTAGAGAGTAGAGAAAGCTTGTCAGAAGTTGGAAATGGTTGCTTAAAGGAAGAATGTTGTTGGAACATGTGGAAATTGTGCAACAAGATTATTTTTGAATGAACACTTACTATCAGAGAACAAATCTTTGTTTCACTCACTCATCGTATTCTATATTACTTAATCCTATGTTTTCTGCAATGCAATACTAGTGTACTTATTTATTGGGTGTCTTCAGTTTTCTCCAAGAGAATATTCTATTCAGTGTTTATGTCTCGATGCTTTTTACTCTAGAAATTACAGATCATCAAACTTTTATTTCCATAGTATCTGCCTTGTCACAAATACTATTTGCAAAGCTAAAGAGTATTATAAGTTGTGAAGTTCTAGGTTTCTTAGAGGATAAAGATGTATTTTGATTTTCATAGACATGCACTTGATAGTTGTAGGCTTTGTATGCACTGCATTTTTACTTAACAAAAAATAGCTATTCAAATGCTTACATGGTGATTTGAGTGGGTAGTCACTGCAATTGCACCCGCAAACCTGCATGCTCAATTGTGTGTGCATTTGTGTACTCCAGCAGGTTGCCTGCTTATGCTTCAATTCATTGTGGTTGTTCACAGGAAAAGAAATTACTCACAATCATTGCTTGCCACAGTGAATAGTATGGCCTTTCTTCATGAAGCCAACTGATTTGTTTGTCACAATGTATTGGCTTATTTCCTTGTGTTCTGGTCCCAAGAATGGATGCATATTGTATATTTCTTCCCTTAAAATGCCCCAAATTCAGAACTTGAGTATGGTTTTCAACAGGTTTGTTTAAAGCATATTTGGCAGAGAATTCTTAAGCAAGAGTGTCTTCTCTTGCAGAAAATTTGTTTTCTGAGAAAACATAATTATTTGGGGAAAAAAATAATTTGAGGTCTTTTTGTCTGTAGCCAGAAGGACATGTTCTGAGGCACTGAAAAGGCATTTGAGAATCCAAATATTTTCGTTTTCCTTGAAACCTCAGTATTTTAGGCTGCAGGAAGAAATCAATTTTCTGTCTAATTTTATAATACAAATGATATGCTTCTCATTACAATCCTAAGTTAATGCTTTTTTGCTCTGCTTTGGCTTTTGTTTTTGCTCTGATTAAACTTCGATGCTCCCCATTCCAGTGTTTTTTCATATTTTACCCTACTATTGTTCCAGAGTAAGATAATTTTAATAGATTTGGGTATAGGCCTAGTAATTTAGACTGTGCTTTGGACCTGGTTCTGGCTGTGTTGTGGAATCCTGGGCAAGTTATTCAGGTTTTCTCAATGTACTTAATTGCTTAATCCTTACATTGCCACAGTGAAGTAAATCATTGGTGTGTGTCAATCTCTTTGAAAATGGAAACTCCACTATTAATCACCATTAACCATTTGAATTTCCATCTGCCTACACTTGTGCCTTTGCTGAAGATCTGATTGGTCATGTCCTTCAGATCAGGGCTGGTCTAGGCACCACCTGGATACGCTGTGCTTCCCACGGCAGTTACCAAGCTCCCTCAGACTACAAGTAGTGTTGTTAACTGTGTGATGAGGGTGCAGCTTCAGCAAAGTATTATGTTAGAAGAACCCAATTCTTTAACTGTTATTGAAAGATGATGAGGAAATAACAGGAAGAAAATTGTATTTAATGTGACACAGTAACACTGCTACACATTTTGGGTGATGCAGGGACTGACTAGGGGTTGAATTATTTGACCTCTTGACTCATAGGGTTCTTTTGAGAACCAAATGACTTGTTAAGCATTGCTAACATGAAATTGGAAGAATACGTAATACATTCTAGGTATGAGACCAGGGTCATTGCATCCTGTACCAACTTTCTGTAAGTTGCTCTCTGGCAATTTTCCATCTGAGTGTGAGGGGTTGGAATATGGAAGGAACTGATATCTCTGATGGCGCTTTCTTTTCCAGAAAGGAGTGATGGCAGGATTTGTCAGTCTGCAGATGGGGCAGTAGAAGGGAATAGGATAAACTGTAACATAACGATGAAAACTTTTTGAGGAAGATACCACTTCTAAAAATTGTCAAACATTAATCAAAATGAAATTGCTGCATTGTGATTTGCGATAAGGATTAACAGAGGTATGATACCTTTTGGCAAACAAACAACAAAAAAAAAGGCAAGCAAACAAAACAAAACAAAACAACAACAACAACAACAACAACAAACAAAAAAAAAACAAAACCAAAAGAAAACTGCATTCATTTAAACAATCACTTGGCTAAAGGCTTTCAACTACTTTTAAGTCCCTCAAAAATGAGGAGAGCATACAAGAAGACAAATCTCTTTGCTCTGATGTGAGTGCTCCTTGGACAGGGCATATACTGATAGATGCTCTTGGCTTTGGTAATGATAAACTACTTCCTGCTCCAGTCATTGAGCAGTCATGAGTATAGAGTTTACTGCAGCATGGATAGGTGTGCATCTATAGAAAATGCTACTGCAAATAAAGAGTCATGTTTTAAAAGAGAAATAATTTGACCAAGATTAAAAAGTGGGAATCAGCCTGACAAACATGCAAGAATGTTTCTGTTTTCCAGTGAGTACTTCATTGTACTATTTATTCCTTAATCTACATGCTTCAGGAAAAATCCCCTATGATGTTACCTCAGTCTTATTGGCGATAAACAGATATTGCAGTATTTCTTTCTCTAGACACATCATCACTGCTCTTTTTGTTATGCAGTCACCCTTTCAGATTGCTATGTGACATTGTGGTTGCCTACTGCCTCGTCTGAGAAGGTTCGGACCAGAACCATCAGGAACAGCAAAAATCCAGTCTGGAATGAAGCTTTCTGTTACAAGATTGACCGACGAGTGAAGGTAATGAAAATAAATGCTTTTCACTATTCACTACCTGCATGTAGTCAGTACATCTTGCAGAGCTACAGCAACTACAACTGTTGCTTGCATCCTCCTTGGTAAGTTTGGTACTTAGATGTCTACTATTCTGAAACAATAAGAAGCAATTAATTTCCCTGCAGAAAATGTCCACAGTATCCAGTTCCTTGTCCTAACATATACAAGTGAAACCCAAGATAAAGATCACATAGAAGATAAACATGAAGTTAGCTCTAGGTATGGTGGAAAGAAAATCCTTTAACAGCTGTGCCCATTCTATATGCTTAGAGCCAAAGGTCACACAACAAATGCAGCAGCATTTAATACAGTTATTTACAACAAATTCATGAGTGTTCTGCATGACGCGCCTTCCTTGTTTCCTTTCCCCAAGCACACATTCTATCAAATCAAGCCCCAGGGCAAATGTGAGGCAAATTATATCACCTAGGCTGTATGACAGATTAATGTGCTTCTTTGTATATGTATTTTTTGTTCAATACCCATGCTCCCAAATCCCCTTCCCTTTTATGTGTCTTGTAGTCCTTTTTCCTTCTTTCCTTCAAAAATTGGAGGGAAAAAGAAAGCCTAATCTTGAGGTTATACTGCCTTACGAAGTTCTTTGAAAGACAGTATTGAAAGAAAACCACAATATTCTTAACATCTCTTTGCAGAATGTGCTGGAGCTGAAGGTTTGCGATGAAGACACAGTCACCAGGGATGATGAACTCTGCACGGTTCTCTTTGACATAGATAAACTTAGTGTAGGACGTACTGTTCGAGTGAAGTTTCAACTGAATCCACAGGTGAGCAATGGAATCAGTGAGCATGAAAACTAATTTTCTTCCACCAAAATATATCCTAATATAGCATTTCCCTACAGTTTCACTGAACTGTATTTCTTTGTTATTATCAGAAATAATTAAATCCCTATAGCAGTGTTCCACACCAGTTTGAACTTTTGTAATTATAACACAGCTAATTTTTTGCATTCGGAATTGAAATGTGAAAAATGGCTGTTTTATGAGAATGGGCAAATAATACATCTGCATGTTCGTATGTGATTTAGATGTCAAAATATTAGTTTTAGCAAATGTTTTTTCAGTATTTCAGAATTGAATACCTTCATTTGACACTGAAGTTTCTTTCTTTTGCAAATTACTCTTATGTTCAGGGAACTGTTCCAAGTGCAAGTATAAATATGTTTATTTTACAAATGATACGCAACTTGTGTACGTGAAGAACATTAAGAAATATACTCTTCTTTCTGCTTTTTCCTTTTTTCAGGCACGCGAGGAGCTGGAGGTGGAGTTCACATTGCAGAACACGTGAGTAGACTCTTATATTCTGTATAAGCTGTCATATTCAGTATAAAAGTAGTGTGGAAAGCTTATTCATCTGTGACAGCACTTTTCAACCCGCAGTCTCCAAAGCAGTGTCTAGATGTGTTCATTCAAGTCTAGTAAACTGGAATTTCAGAATTTAAATTTCAGAATTTATGATTTACATATCTGAAACTAATTTTTGTCTGGCATGACTAATGCCTCCTGGGCACCTATGTCCTCCAGTTCTTTTTTCCTCATTGGGTTAGTATAGAAGGAAGTACAAGTTAAAATATTACAGAAACTTTAACGATTAGAAAAAGGAATGCTATACCTTGGTATCTCGTATTGACCCTTTTCTGGCACTCTGATTCAGGACAATATCTATCTCTGTAGTATGCTTTATCACTCTGGGAAAGTTATTTGAAAAGATTTCTGTTATCAATTATATGTGATATGTGTTGTTGGACTGAAAGCATTGTTAAAACAACCTTAGAGGTGAGCTGGTATTGCTGGGACCTTCGTGAGGCATTAAGGGTGTTTTTGGAGGATCGTCATGCTAATATGTTGGTGAAGAATTTGGAAAGTGCGATATTAGTTCCAGAAGGGAAATCAGGAACTTGTGGAGAAAGAGCAGTAGCACAGTGTTATGTGCACAAGCAAAAGAACTTTCAGAGATAAAAAATAGTCCCAGAATCTCTTATTACAAGTCATATAAACTTACCAGTCTGGATTGTTTGTTGTTTACTGTGTACCAAAACTGGCAGAAGACAAATGTGCCTATTACAGCTCAGGATGTCATGAAATCAGTAAAAGCAACGGGGAAGGAGCTCCACTAGATATTCCAAATGATCTGACTAAGGTCTTCCCAGTTGTAGGATGGTTTATGGATTTGGTGTGTAGAATTATACTCTTGATAATTCTGTGTTTTGATGAGGGAGGTCTGGGCAGGTGGGTTCATGTATGGGTGCAGAGGATGTAATGTGTGAGAGCTGGCTGTGTGTGGAAACTGTTATTTGAATCTTGCACCTAGTTGCGTTTTCCTAGAGGCATGTTAGGTAGATAAAGTCAGAGAGAAACCATCTTCTGCAGAATCTGAGAATTCTATTGACTGAAGAAAAATCGCTGGAGAATATACAAGTAAAAAGGACCCTTGGCACTCCCAAGGAAGAGAGATTTTAGTTGCTACAAGAATGCTTCTGATCCACATTTTATTCATAGCATGGTAACTCAGTGACTAATGCAGTAATTGTGACCTGAAGAACTCCAGAGAAAAGGGGAGAAATTGCTGCACTTGGGATAGGGGATGTCACTGAGTGGATCCAGCAGGCCTGGAAAGATGAAAAACACTTGGGGAAATATGCTTCTTAAGGTAGATAAATGTTTCACTTGCTATCCCTCATTCATGTTTCTTGCACATGCATGGAAGTTGATGGTGTTCTGCCTATCAATCGAGTCTGGAATAAATGTGTGAGATGATTAAAAATAGTTTTCGAGAGAGCCCCCTTGCTAAGAATACTGAGGCGGCTTTTTGTTTGGTTGTTGTTGTTTTTCTGTCAACACAGAAAAGTGTTCTGTCAGGAATAATGAATGAAAGGGTTGGTGCACTAAAATTAGAGACTATGGATTGCATTACCTGTGATAAGCTAGAGAGAGCTGAAACACTGAAGTAGCTGGGATGGGTCACCAGTAAACTATGGACCAAAGTGGCCTCTCCTGTGCTGAACAAGCTCAGCAGGTTTTGGCAAGGCAGCCAAACGAGAATCCTTGGCTGTTCAGCAAGGGGTAAAATGAGCCCTGGGGAACATAATATGTGCTTTGAAACTTCTGATTGAGAGAGACACCCACGTGGGGAATTTCAAACAGGAAAAGGAACAGCATCCAGGAAAAAAATGGGGACATTACCCTGTAGATAGACAGAAGGATGTTAGTGATGCTGGCTCCCTGCTTAGACGCAGAAAAGATGTGCTGTCAGAGATAACAGATGAGACGTCTTTGCTGAAGCCAGGCTCCCAGAATCAAGGTTTGACTGTTGAAATTTGAGGGGAAACTAGTGGTTGCTGAGCCAAGCTCATGGGGTGGGCACAATAAAGCTCTGCAGGAAAGTACTGAGGAATAGATCTCTTCAAAATGAGATAAGAAGATATTTAGTGGCCAGAGAACCAACTAGAGGACTGTGTAAGCTCCTCTTCTTGTGATGTTAGCAGTCATCTTAAAGAATTAATGTGTCCCAAAAGCATCACTGCACTAGAGAAGTATTGACAGAATAAGAGATAATTTTCATAATTACAGCTTACCATGTGTAATATTTTCTAAAAAATTGTATTATGATGAGAACGTGCTTTAAAAAACATCTTTCTTTTTTTCCTTTTTTTTAATTTGGCGGTTTATCTTGGAAATGATTATCATACTGTCTGACTTTATCTATTCATCTGAACTAGTTTGCCATTTCTTTCCTGTCTTTATCGCAGACTTTACAGATTACCAATTGCAAAAATCACTATATTAGCCTCTTCTTCATTTCCAACACTTCACATGAATAATATCATACAGGAGATGTAATTCTAGGCCAAATAATTCTCCTGGGTTGCACCTATGATAGTGGCTTTGTCACTCCTATTTTTGTTTGCCTTACTGCAAAAGTTGTTTCTGGGTTACTTTTACAGAAGACTATTGCAAAAGTTCCTTCTTGATACAGAAATGGAGTGTGTGAAATTGGTTTTGGTATTTGTTCCTGTTTTGTTCAAAACTTTCTGCTTTGATAGCTTGGTTTCTACAACTGCATGGTGACTGTCCTCCCTAGTTTTGCCTCACTCTTGTTCCATTGCCTGCAATACTTTCAAACATACATCTCTGGCTGCCACTACGCATGGCATGCACTGAGAGCCAGACGTTTGATCCTAACGGCACAGAGAGGAAGGCATGCTCCTTCCTCCAAGTACTTTTTCACCAGCAACCAAGAAAAGGGATTGCAAACACCCATCCAGTGTTTTATGGGCCCATAGCATGAGCCCAGCTGGCATGAGAGCTGCTGCCCTTGAGCAGCAGTGACAGAAAAGGTAAGGTCATTGTACACAGATTGTGGAATTGCATGTCTTAGTGCTTTTTGTGTTACTTTGTGGTGATTACCAATAGTAACACAGGCTTTCTCCCTCATGTTTCCTCTGGTAGGGTCCAGCGACAGCATGAGCCCTTACGGATTGCTGGGGAAACTGAGTCTCGCTGGACTCGGTGGCTTCGCTCCCTCAACATCCCTCTCCCTTCTGACTTTTACTGAAGATTGGGCCTGTGATTAAGTGGCCACAAATAGACTTCTGATGAACTAAAAGGTACTTCAAGTTTCCAAGGAGAGGTCTGAGGGGCCCAGAGTATTTCCGGGTCTGATGATCTTCTTTTTGGTCTCCTTCTATCTTTCAGATATCCTGAGTTGAGGAGGTGCATCTCTAACAATTCTTAGAAGAATGAAGGACTACTCTTACACAGCCTTTCACCTCAGCCCTTTCCTCTTATTTTTTTCCTAAATGTGAAAGACAGTGCTTAAAACTAAGCCCACTTAATGCAAATGAATGTAAATAGATGTACAAAAAGTTGTATAAAACTTGAATGTTAATTATTAAATTATGGCAAACAGATTATTTTTAGAAAATAAAAGCCTTTATTTCTTTCTGTAGTTCTGCTGTGTTGCTTTGAGAAAGTTTCCCTGTGTGTCTTCGGAGCAGCAGATCATGTCTTCAGTTTGGTTTGGGTGCTGCTGGGGAAACTGAGTGGGCTGAATCTCAGTCTGTTGAGGGCTGAGTAGTGTACTGTTCTTATATGTATTTGTGTCAGGAAGTTTCAAGTCCTCAAGGAGCACATGAGACAAAAGTTTTAAGTCAAGGAAAGTAGTCGCCTATGAATCTCTTGAGGCTAATACATTTTTTTTTTTAATTGAAATAGCTCCATCCTCCATCCTCTCTCAGGTCATCAGAAAAGTAGCCTATCGTATGCAGATGCCACTAAAAAGAGAAAGGAAGCAGCTGGATCTGACACAAAAGAATTATGATTTCGTGCACAGGTAGCTAAAAGTGACTTTCCAGTAAAACAGAACATGGTTTTCTACTTTAATTGAAGTTGTAACGTAAGAATCCAAGTGGCATTAATTTCCTAACAGTATTGGCTGCTTCATTATAAACCAGGTATGGTGGAAGGAGGAAAAGGGAGTTTGATCTGGAGCAGGTGTTGTGTTGCAGAGGCATAGGATGGGAGGTGATCCACTGGGTCACAAAGCCCATCAGTCTTGGCTACCCCATTTGATAGATATTTAGTGGGGAAAGATGTCCAGGGTTTTTGTTCCTGGCTTTCCCTGCTGCAGGCCATACTGTTCTCCCAGTTGCCTTAGTAAAGCCAAGACCTGCATTATAAAGGCCACAGGTTACAAACTGTGATGGAGGACAGGACAGAAGTGTTACTGTGTGTAATGAGAGTCATGTGATAGCAGGCTGTTTGTTAGGGAAACTGATAGCTAGTAAGTGTATGTTAACTAACAAATTAGTCAATAAATGGATGTTATTCAGTACACAAGTATAGGTAAAATATTCAAAGGTCCCAATCAGAAGAAATGCTAAGAACTCTTCCACACTCAGCTCCTCTGTGTTTCATCTCCAAAGCTTCAAAGAAAGGTGAATGCCTTTGCTCTTTTAAAAACAAATGTACAGGTCATCAGGTTAAAATAATAATGTATGTCCTATTCAGTCAATGGCAGAAGCCTTGAAACTCAGCATCTAAAAGTTGAAAGTGCACTGTAGAGAGTAAGCAATAAATGGCAGCAACTGGGCTTCCTTACTATAATGGCCACACAGCTTCTACCTCTAAAGGGATATCTCTTCTGGCAGTGCTCAAAGCTTGTGCTGTCCTAATTCTTCCCAAGTGTCTTCTGAGTCATTTGGTGCAACAGTTCAAATTCTTCCACCTGGTTTGAAAGTCATGCTTTGGATCTCAGTTTAACTTCATTCTTTGTTGATACCAAGAACTCAAATAATACTACACTCTTCTGGATACTTACCTCCATCAGGAGGCATTTTTCCTTCTTTTTCCATGTTCGTCTTAACAGCATATGCAGGCTGAAATCTTTTATTATCCATCCAGCTGTTTCTCAGTTTTCCTTGCAGTACTTCATGAAATATATGAATATAGTGACACTATTAGACATGTATGGTTTAACTACAAATAAGTGGACAAGTTTGAAAGAAATCTTGAGTTGCAATAATATCCATTTTCCTTACAGATAGAAACATGTAAGTATGTTCTGTGCCTGATATTCTTTGAACTCATTTAACATAATCTTTCAATATGAGATGTTCCTTCAAGATTCTGAAAGAAGTAACTTTTCCTGAGTTTGCTGCATTTAGCCAAATTGTTGTGGTGGCAGTTGTTTTTATTTTTTCTTGAAGGAAAACATTGGTTTGAAAATGAAACTTTTAAGTTGTTTATCAGGTCTGAAATTCTGTGAGAATTCTTTGTCATGAGAAATTCTGTGAAGCTATTTTCATTCATAAATTCTAGTAGTCTGTGATAATATTCTAATAAATAATATTCTAATAAATTTGGTAATAATGTAATTGATCTGAGTTTAATGGAAGCTTAATACATGGTTTCTGCTTAGATGTGGTACATGTCTCACACAGTCATACACTTGAGATTACAGTATGTATAATCAATAACTTGTAAAAGTCTGAATAGATTACTCATAGTTTCTGCATTGGATTGAGGAGTCGGTGCAAAAGTCTTATGATTTTACATATGTTTTAATGAGGAGCTGCCTGGTTATTTTTTTTTAGTGGTGTGATTTTTTTGCTTGGTTTTGGTGGAAAAAGTATTTAAGAATCTGAAAATTAGTTTCTAAGGTATATGAACCAATTTCTGCCCTTACATGGTTAAGTAGAAACACATCGACATATGGCGCATATATTAAAATTTCACATCCTACTTGCGAATGTCTTAATAGATGTGAGTGTCTTTGTCTTCATACTTCTATGGTAACCTGAGCAAGTGTTTTTTTTTGGTTTGTTTTTTTTTTTTGGTACAATAACTTAGGCCAAACTGTGTAATGCTCAAAATGATCAGAATAGCTGTAATGGCTCCAACTCAACTCAAACTCACTATATTCTGTGTTAAACACTTCATTAAAGGAAGTGTGGAAAATGACATAAGTAAAAACCATGCTTCATATTTTATCATGGGACAAGGATGGAATGACCAGTCAGTCTGCTAGAATTTTGTTTGTTAACAGCTTTAAAACATTTCTGAATTGAGAATGAATATTAAAGTTGAAAGTGTCAAACTGGTGGGGGGAAAATATTTATCTGAAATGTTCTTTCCATTTTATTTTCCAGTCTGGACTATCCTGATGGCATCATTACTAATGGAGTGCTAGTGGTAATTATTTCTTACGATCTTTCCTATGCCTGTATAACAACTGTACGTACTCCTAACTTGGATAACTGAGTTATGTCCCAAACATTGTATTGTCAGCAACAGGAAGGCACTGATGGGTAGTTTCCTACAAACTGTTTCTACATTATGCCCCATACTAGCAGGAGTTAATGAAGAAAGTAATAAAATGCTCTATTTAGAGTCCTGTATCTCAAGACTCCTATTATTTTAAATAGGTCTCATCTTCCTCACTTCCTTGGCTCTCCAAGTTCAAAGCAATTCATGAGTTGTTCCTCTTTACTTTCCAACCCATAAAAAATGCTTTGTCAGTATTATCTCTTAATAGTAATAATAGATAATAGCTGTGTTGCCATTGATCAGCTAGAGGGTTTGGTTAAGAACACTATGAATCACTTGCAATGACATTGACATTTCTCTTAATCATCATTTGTCCTCTCTTGTTACAGGCTCGTGAGGTTTCCTGTTTGGAGGTCAGAGTGGATACAGGGAAGCTGAAGCAGCAATCCACAAGTGAGGTTATTGCTTCATTAACCTACTGTTTTTGTGTTGTGATTCAGTCATTATAACAGATGTTGAAAAATTAATGATCAGTTGTGCATGTTACTCTAGCTGTGTCACATAATACTTAGTTTTGCCATGCTCTGCCTTGCGGAAAAAAAATGTGTGTGTTGAAATTCAAGTTAATCAAGTATTTGGTTAATTTGGTTTGGTACATGGCAAATTTTAAACTGATGCAAAAATAATGCCATCTACACCTTTGCCTGCCAAGGGAGGTGGTGGAGTCGCCGTCCCTGGCAGTGGTCAAGATGCACCTAGATGAGGAGCTACGGGATATGGGTTAGTTTGTGGTGGCAATAGTAATGAGAAGAGGTTGGACTAGATAATCTTACAGGTCATTTCCAACCTTGTCATTCTATGATTCTATGAATTAAAAAATTGGGAAAAAAAAAATGGTGTTATCTTTAGCTATTACTTGCTCGATATGAAAATTGTTAGGTAAATTTTAAAGTTATAAGTCTTTTTCTTTTTAAAAGTTTTAATATAGAAAAAACTTTATTTTGTATGCTTGATTTGAGATTGAGTATGTCCAAGGTTTCTGCATACTCAAGGCCATTTCTGTTTTGGTGACACAATTCTGATGGAAGAGTAATGACACAAGGCATGTGTCAATTATTTTGCACTATTTTGAATTTGAAACAATGTGCAAGATGAACCAGAACAAGCAGATAACAAATAAACGAATCTTTTGTTCAATGTGAATAATCCTAAATTCCTTTGAACTAACACTCCTTTAAGTCTAAGTTTCTGTTTTACTTATTCATGGGAAGTGTAATAACATAATAGCATTTCAAAAGTGTGTGATTTCTGTTTATTAATGACTTATACCAAGGTCTACCAAGTGTTTCTATATTAGTTTTTGATTTATTTTGGCCACCCAAAGTTTACTTTATCATTGAGGTATAAGAAAAATCAGACAAAAAGCATGCAGAGTAAAAACGTATTTCAGTTATCAATTATGTATGTTTGCTTGGAATAGTTAGATTAATTTTTGTTCCCTGCCTTTGTATTTAGATCAGGAGCTTATGTTCACAGTGAAAGGATCCCATGAAGGAAGCCAGAAGATTTCCCTGGGCTATGAACCCAGCCTTCAGATCATTGTATTTCATTGCATCATAAATGACCAGACAAGACTGGACATCATGTTACCAGAAGAGGTACATTCCTCTTCTGTATGTTAGAATTAACCATTGTGACATTAGCAGAAAAAAAAATAATGAAGCCAACCAGTCTTCTTAAAAGCAGAAGTGCTAGAGATTACAAACTTTTCATGTGCATCCCTGCTGCTTTTCACATTATTTCAGCTGGCTGACAAAAATGGAACTCAGGAATATGGAGTCCTCTCTTTTCCTCTGAATTCACTCCCTTTGCAGAAGGAAATAACAGTAGAAGAGGTGAGTGCTCGAGAACATTTTTGAAATAAATATTTTAGAACTTTTCTTAATTTTGTCCTGCTAGAAATAAGGTCACCAAGAGAGAAAAATTGCTGTGTTAGATTATATAGATATTTGCTGAAAGTGTTTAAAAATAATAAAGGTTGTCATATTCACTTTCATGAAACAGATGGTAGCAATCACTGTAGTAATTGCTTAATCTTTGCAAATCTACATACCAAAATTAGAATTAAGGAGTTTCAAGGGAAAAAAAAAAAAATGGCCATACGCACATGTGTTCCATAATTTGTTATTAGAATAATTTCACAATGGCTATTAATTAAAAGGCAGCTCAGAATATGAGCTTAATTCAGATCTTACCTCAATGTTGGTGTTAAGAGAATGGTTTGTAATGTTTTGTAACATTTTCTGTAGTATTTGTAATATTTTTCAATGAGGCTATTTGGTGGTTCTTGCTCTAAGCGTGCATGCTCAGTGTTACGTGTGAGTTCCTTGTCCCAGGCAGGCTTATTAGATAAGAGAGAATTTGATTCCAGAACAGAGTTTGTTTAATTGTACCAAAATAACACTCCCGAACATGTGAATTATCTTTTGAGAACCTCATTCCTTGCCTAAGCTGAAAGGAGGGAATAACTATTTTTAAAATTTATTGGCAATTAACTTTGTTTTCTTCATTTCTAGGATCAATCCTTTGAGTTGTACTTGACATCAAGAAAATGGTAAGATAGCCTCCTTTTATCCAAGTGTCCAGGATTACTGTAAACAATTATCTAGGGTTTTTTCTCTAGACAGTGGAGAGAGGAAAACTTACCACGTGAGTGTTTTGTCCTGTACTCAGGTGGTGCCCGAGGTAAGTACAAGTCTATTGTGGTTACAGGGTCATGCAAGACAATATAAGTTTGAGTCTTTCTACGTTTTTATTTTCAGAGTAAGTTAGTTTATTTTACAGCCGCCATTCTTAGGCATGAATAAAATTATGCTTTTTTCATATTAACTTTATATCAGTAGTCAGATCTAATGGGTTAAATAAACTCTATCCCTCTTTGACTACGCAAAGTCACTAGAAAAACAACAAATGTTCCTTCTCCTGCTTCACTTAGCAAAATGTGTACTGGGACCTGACCAGATGCACCTCTCACTAGCAATTAATGGGAACATGTTGGTGCCAATGACGGATAACACTGAAGAGAATGAGGTTTTATGGTACAAATGAAAACTTGATACTGTTTACACCGTTCTTACTCTTGGGTGACATGCAAAAGGGAAGTAACATCAATTTACAGAGCATAGGAGGAGTTTGTGTAGATAAATGTAGGGCATGGATAAGAGAGCCTCCTGTTCAATCTCAGCCCATTACAAAATCTGTTGAAGTGTAAATCCTAGAGACTTAGCAAGTGAACAACAAGAAGTGCTAGAGTTTTTTGTCTACCTCTAGGACTGTTGTTTGCTTTTAGGAAGTCAATCAAATCACCTTATTTTATTTTCAAAGTTAATCTGGCATGTACCAAATTTACTGGAGTGCAGAAAATACTAACAACAACCCTTCAAACTTTTGTGTTCCTAGGCATTAGTGAAGGTATGTTCAGAATAGAATTTGTGGCCACCAGAGGGTGGTGTGACACAAAAGATTTGAGCAATATTGAGAACACTTTTTGTTTGTTTGTTTGTTGTGTTTTGTTTTCTGTACTAAGCAAATTTGCTTCTTGGGAAGGCACAAAAAATCAATTGCTGTTTGGTTTTGTGCTTTCTCTTCTGCAAAACTCTTGGCTTGTGCTTCACGTTTCTCAAGGGATAAAATTCAGCGTGGCTGCTCACAGGGAAAAAATGGTGGATAGTCATATATTTGCAAGATTAAGTTCATAAATGCTTAGCTAGAAATCACACTGGTAAAAGGCATTAAGTATCTGTATAGCTATGAATGAGCTTATCTGTAAGCACAGGTGAAAAGACCACCATAAAGTAATACAGGCGGAATGCTGCAGAGAAAAACACACTCACTCTGAGCATCACACAAACTGCCTAGTGCTACTCACCTGTTTATCTGACACATTTCCATAAGCAAAGACAGACAGCTCTGTAAAGCTTTCCAAGTGCTGTCTGGATTTCATAAGACAGTCTGAGCAGAGCGATGTGATGCTGTGGGACTTGTCCTGAGTTACAAGCTCCATTACACATCTTGACACGACCTCTGCTTTCAGATGTTAGTGAGCTGACTAAATCTGAGAACAGACAACACTGGTGTCATTTGAGTTTTCTTGGATGTCATGGTGATAGAATGGAATGGATACAGAAAAAAGCCACCCTTTTTTGGTGATCTTTCTCTGGCCTGTGTATCTTTACTTCTGTGCTCCCATTCACAAGAGATCTAAAGTACCTTGGAAACTTATCATTGCTACCTCTTGCTGGCAGTAGAAATGTTTATTCTGTTCTTTGTTCAACTTCAATACAGACTTGGCAATGTTTGTTTATGGAATTTGCAGACTACTTCCCCTTACAGGTCCTGATACTGGCTATAGCTGATGCACGTATTGATTTGTCCCATTGCCTGTTCCAGCTCAGGAGATCTGGATGTGCGTCTGGGGTACAGCCTGTGCAGGGAGGAGCAAGACTTCCTGCAGAAAAGAAAGAAATATGTTGCTGCTGCTCTGAAGAAGATCCTTAATTTGGAGGAGGATCTGAAGGAGCATGAGGCAAGCCATGCGATCCCCGGTGGCAACTTCTCTCCAGGAATCAGAGCTTGGCTCACAAACTGAGACAAGAAATAATAAAGCAGCTTAGTTAACACTATTTTTCTAGAGCAGGCCTGCTGTCTAGAGCAAGAGGTAACCAAGAGAAGCAGTGGTTGGTCTCTGCAGCAGCATGGAGAAAGCAGGATGTGCCTTTACAGACTCCAAGACTTCTCCACAGCTCTCCAGTTTGACCCACTCCTGATAATTTTTGATGTTGCTCGTGGGTCTCAGGAGGAATATTTTTGTTGGGCATACATGGGAAAGCAGGGGGATGCTGTTTGGGAAACTGCATGGTCTAGCTCAGTAGCAGAGGCAAGGCTTTCCTGCAGAAGAGTTCAGAGCTTTCCTGAAAATTCTGAGATGAGAAAGCTACGTTTTCTCAGATATGGGAATTAAAAGTGTTTTGGGTTGAGTTTGTAGCAGAAAAGATAATGTGGGAAAACGCTTACTGGAATAAAACTGTCCAACTGGAAAAAAAAGATTGAATCTTGTAGCACAGTTGAGATGTACAGGTGAAACTTTTGATTATAAATTGAGCTTTGTCACTGTAATCCCTGTTCTTCCTTCCACATTTGAATCATAAGCTTTGTAGTGGCTTAAACCCAGTTACGTTGCTGAAAATGAAGAACTCTGAACATAACAATTGCAAGAATCCTCTTTAGCTGAAGTGAAAAGGAATAGAAGACTTTTTACTTAACTGTCTATGGTTTCCTGGGGCAAATGGTTGAAATGATAAGACTGAAATGATAAGACCAAATTTCACTTTTGAAAAGAACTCATTACTCTGGATCTGCTTTTCATGTACTTAATCTCAAAATTTTGATAATACCTCCCTTGTAAAATCTTAAAAAACATTTTCAGCTCGAAGCCATCACTAGCATTTTAATTTATGTTGAAAGAGATTGGAAAAGGTAAAGAGAAAAAAATATGTATTTTTTGAAATTATTCTGATTTTAAGTATTTTTTTTTCTTTTTTTTCTTTTTTAAGATTTTTCCTTATTATTTTGTAATTATTTTGTAATTTCAACTAGAGGTTGAGCTCATAGCAAGTGTAGGGTAGAACTGTTTTTTGAATTTTTTGGGATGGGAGAAATATTTTTTCTTCAAGCTCTGTTCAGTGATTTAAGAACAGTAGATCTGTTGATGAAATTAGAAGTTAATAATGGAAAGGTGTAAACATTTCCCAAACAGCATGGAAGATGTTAACGGAAGCAAATGGCATACTAGATTAGGAAAAGATTAAGAGAAGAATAGTCTCTTCAATTGCACCTGGAATTTAAGAAGGAAAAATAAACAACCCTATCAATGCTTGTGCCTCAGGACATGAGGTAATTGCTGGCTTGAGGTCAGGAAGGCTTTGGCTGTTGGGCGGTTTGACTGATTACAGGGTGCTCTGCATTCTTCTGAGACACTGATCATTGTTAGAGGCAGAATCACAGATCGTTAATCAGCTCTACCATGGCAAATCCTGTATTTTTTTTTTATGATCGCCTCTAATGATACATGTTGAGAAGAATTCCAGGGTGATGAGGTTGATTTCCAATTATATATTAAGTAAATAGCCTCCCCCCCACCCAATCCAGGTGGGTAAAACATGAACTTTGCCTCCCCTGCCAGTCAGATGGTGGCAACAGAAGTCTTTTGCATCACATCCTTTTGCACAAAGTGATGTCATTGCTTACATCAGTGCATCTAAACTGTTACTTAATTTCAGCATTACAATGTCTTGTCTCTAATACACACATGGCTTTCTCTGCCTTTCTGCCCTGCTGTGTTGGACAGGTGCCAGTGGTGGCCATCACGACGACTGGGGGCGGGACGAGGTCACTGACAGCGATGTATGGCAGCCTACTGGGGCTCCAGAAACTCAATCTGTTAGACTGCATTTCTTACATTGGTGGTTTATCAGGTACCACATGGTGAGGATTGCCTTAATAAGTTGTATGTTTTCTCTGCTGATAGTGTTGATTGTTTGTACAGCACTGTCAGTTTATAATGAATGCACTCAGTAAATCAAAAGCATTTCTGTTTTCTCCCGTGATATCTCGTTTTCACTTAGAACAAAGAAACAAATGTTCTCAATAAGAGATCAATCATCACCACATTGACACAGTCTGTGACTGATATTTTCATGTAAATGCTGTATTACCTTTTCACATTTTATCAATTATACCTTAGACTGAATGCAATGAATTTGTCTTTAGACTGGAAATTGAAGAAAGATGGGAAGAAGAATTTATGACCGCCATTTGCTGGTTAATCTCACTTCCATTTTGGATTTAAAGTGCATCTTCCTCTGGTAAAAGACGTATTTGGGGCTAGTAGAATTAATATTGTTGAAGATGGTCCAACAAATGATGCTGAGTTACCAGCCTCAGACAGAATGCAACTGTTGTTGCTAATTATAAATGCTTGCTTCTCCCAGTGGGTATACAGCAGTTGATGTCATAATGTAAATAACTGTTAAAAATTTATATGGGTTTTAGATAGTTTCACTCCTCTACACTCTGTTGGAAGTGGAGACAGTTTTTGTGTTGAGTTAATCACTCCAAAACTTAATGACAAGTTTGTCTAGGTATTCTTTCAGTTTATCTGTATGCATGTAGAGTTTTCAGTGTACTTGTCTGCGTTGTGATTTCAGGTGAACAATAGGGATTGTCCAGGATGTGTTTCAAGTACTGCCTAGTGCTATCACAGGCAGAAGCCAGAAGCCAATATTAGGAGAAAAATTAAGTCTAGGGCAAACTTGTAGGATTTTCTGGGGACCTGTTTAGTAGTCTTGCCAGATTTTTATTTTTCTTGAATTTCTTATGCTATTTTTGAACCCACTTGTCATCAAAATTAGGGAAATTTAGGAGAGGATGTATTTGCTCTCAAAATGAAAGGATTTCAGGAGAATCTAGCTTTCAGTTGTGAACCCTATAAGAAGTGAAACAGGCAAACGCGTTGCACAAATGTCTTCTGAAGTCAAACCACAGCATTCTTTCATATTTTCTTCTAATGTTTCTTCAGGACAATGGCAAACTTGTATGAAGATGCTGACTGGTCGGAAAAATATCTGGAAGAGGCGATCAAGGAAGCTCGCAAGCAAGTAACAAAAAACAAGATCTGCTGTTTTTCCTTGGATTGTTTGAAGTACTACTACAATGACCTGATGGAGAGGGTTAAAGAAGGACGTAACACGTCTTTCATAGACTTATGGGGGCTTGTCATTGAATCCATGCTACATGATAAGGTATTACTCTTTTTTTTTTTCCTAGAAATTTGATGAATGTCTATACATAGGAAAAGAAAATTAATCTTGGGATGGCACAACTAATCTTGGGATTGCACTACTAGTGCAAATGGTTGATTATATGCTGAATAGTGAGATTCATTATTAAAACACTTCTCTCACTACAAAGTGAGGTTTATCTTGAAGGCACAGTAGCGTCCAGTCAAAGGTGTTCTCTTTTCTAGAAAATAAAAAAAATCCAAATGAAAAAGATTATTTTGTAATGTAAACTCATCACTTTGGACATTAAATATTCTGAAACAGATTCTGATTAGAATAGGTTCTTAAAAATTAGAAATAACGTATTTCGCTGGCACAAGCTTTAGTTACAGGCTTTTTCATATGGAAGATGATTCAGTGGAAAGACCATTCTTTAAATATTTTGACAAGTTTTAATAGAAATATTTGTACTTTTAGAATAGTATTACTTAAGAAGTTTCCTTCTAATTTATGTTTATACCAGGAAGTTTTGTATTGTCATGTGCAATACAATATATTCTTACATATAAATGTACTTGTAAAACACAGTAAAATATGATAAACTTCGTTCCATGCACATCAGCCAAAAAAGTACCTTACATTTCACTTACTTGCATACTTCTTCCTGGGAACTGTCTGAGAACCCCTATATTGTAGCTGCTGTTTAATGGATACTTAACTGAATTTTGGATATACAAAAGCAGATACTTCTGAACAGTCCAATGAGATTAAAACAGGAAGGAGAACATGATAAAGATCATAATTCACATGATATTATTTCAAATGCAAATTGTTTGTCACCTCATTCCTTTAACCAATTTTAATCAAAACCAGAAAGATGAACACAGACTCTCGGATCAGCGGCAGGCAGTGGATAATGGACAGAACCCATTGCCCATTTATGTAGCCATCAACCTCAAGTCCAACTATAGTGCTCAGGCATTCAGAGGTAATGGTTATATTTCTTAATTTTTTTATAATGTAAGTAATCTAAATGCATGTAATCAGCTTCAGTAGTACAATAAGTCCATTCATTGTAATAACAAAAAGCTTTTTTCTCTACATTGCCAGAAACAAAAGTATGTTTATACAAAAGAAGAGGCCACTTTTTTTGTGACCAGAATAAATTGCAACTTTTTAAATTAAATTAATTCTTGTGATGATTCCACCTATTCCAATTTTGAACAGTAAGATGTTTGAAGTTTTTAATCGAGTGGCAGGAAAATTACTATCTCCTCTGTTATTGATTTTCATGGTGTTTATTTAACATCAACAGCTGAGTGCTGTCATGACTGCCCTGAAGGAACAAAGATACACATGAGCAATACACATTTTTGGGTAGGACTAACAGGGAATGATAATAATTTTATTCAGACTAAAGCTTTTCTGCAGAAGATTGCTGCATCTAAAGACTTCACAGTCTAGGACCACCCGCCCTAAAAGTGAAAGAAACATTCTCTCAGGGCATAAGTTCTGTGAGCAATAGAGATATAGCAATAGTTCTAACCAGTATATCATGAGCTAGATAGCATCTGTTTCACTTGCTCTTGTTCTCTGGCCCTATTCTGTGTAGCCATCGTTAATGCATTATTGTCTTTTTATAATTTGGCTGTTGTCTCCATAGAGTGGTTGGAGTTCACTCCTTATGAAGTCAGTCTCCTGAAATATGGAGCATCTATCCGTGCAGAACATTTTGGAAGTGAATTCTTTATGGGAAGGCTTGTGAAGAGGCTCCCAGAGACTCGGATCTGCTACATGCAAGGTGACTATTGCATAGAAAGCAAGGTGGTCCACTTGAAAGAGGCTGGTGCTTTTGAGCATATTACATGTGGAGGACAACCCTGGGAAAGCACCAGCAAACAGGTTAGGCAGGTGTGAGGCCATATTAGTGAGCACATACTTAGGAAGCGTGCCCACAGAGATGGCCATCTGGACAGAGGAAGTATCAAAGGGGAATGACTGAAGGTATGTACCAATTAAAATTCTTCCAAAACTATTCCATCAGTTTATGTTCTCTCTTTCATGTTACAGGCATGTGGAGTAGTATATTTTCCATAGATGTGATGTATGTCTGGAATTTGGCTGCTGATTCAGAGGATTTCTGGTTCAGATGGACCAGGGATAGAGTAAAAGATATTGGTGAGATATTTTTGTGGTTTTTTTTCACCACCAGGTTGATTGTCTCCCTAAGTTGGAAAATGTTGAAAGTTAAGTGATATTAGCATGTTTTCTGGATTGTTCTGTTCAAAGGCCAATGCTATTAACTTATCTTTTGGCTGTCAGCTCTCCCCTGCACCACACACTGCAGTGAAGGTGCACATCATTCAAGGAGTGTGAGGTAGTGCTTAGTGCCTGGAAGCTTGCTGCCTGCAGGTCACATTTAATTCACAGTATAACTGAGTTTTATTTGGTAGTACATGCTTCAGGGCTTATTGCTGTATTTGGTTTACGTTCCGATTGGAGATGGTGGCAACTGTAGTTGTTTCATGCTTGTTGTTGTTGTTTTTGTTTTTAGATATAGATTATTTGTGAAAAGTGTCCTAAACTCAGAAATACTTTCATTCTTGCAGAGGAAGAACCCTTTCTGTCCATGAATCCTTGTGAGGTAGACACGTGTATGCTCAGTCCCTCATCCACCTTCTCCTCTGTTCTGCGAGATGTCTTAACGGGACGCCCAACCATTGCACAGTATCCCAATTTTATCAGAGGCTTACAGATGCACAGCAAGTACCTGGAGAGTGATGGATTTTCTACCTGGAAAGGCACAGTAACACAGCATGTTTTTGAGCAGCATTTTTGGAAGGTTTAGGTTTGGGAATCTGCTTAGGATTTCCAGCGCAGAGGAAGAGTTAGGGCTGACTTCTGAAACTCCAAGTTCCCCCAAATGGAAGAAGTGACAGCCAAATTTAACATGTATTTCAGATTTTTGTTTCATTAGGGAGGTAGCGGTGCTTTAAAAATTCAGTTTGACTGGGGATTGTGTGCAATGGACAATAGAAACTCAGCCTGGGAAAAAAAAAAAAAATTAGGGGGTCTACCCTTTATAGCCTGGAGCTGCATGAGGTGTCTAAGGAGGAAGGAAAAAGCTGTACTATGTCATTTATTCCTATAAATCAGTGCCTGTTGTTAGTCAGCAAGGAAAGGCAGGGGAAATTGAGGGCAGAATTCTCTGTTCTTCCCTCTTTGATTGTTTCTCTGTAGAAAGTGAATATTGTTTTTGACTTACTGACAAAAAATATTTGTGTTTCAGACACAGTAATAGACTCCTTCCCAAATAAACTGATGGAAACAGCTAATGATGAGCTCTCCCTGGTTGACACTGGGTTTTTCATCAATACCAGCTACCCACCACTTTTGAGATCGAAAAGGGAAGTGGATGTCATCCTGCATTTAAATTACAGTGGGGGATCCCAAACACTGGTAAGAAAAGCCGATGGTATTTGAGATCCTTTTCCTTTGTGTCTGTTTTAATCTACAGCATTTATCAATTAAAATGATTAACTTTCCAGTACTGAAGTGGGAAGAATTAATCTTTTTCTAGTTTCTACCACCACTTTGATGATGATTTTGCCTCTCTGTGTCAGAAAATTGTCACCAATATTCTAGAAGGACAGGTAACTTTCCTTAGAGTCCTCTGCTTAAACTAGGAGACTGGCAGTAGATGCTATGACAAAGAGATATGAACAAAAGAGTGAACTACTATGAAGAATTCTTTAAATTATTTCCAGAATTAAAGATAGTGGTGAGGACATTGCTCTACTTCAAGGTAAAAATGGAACTGATGGGTGGAGCTGCCAATGATGTTGCAACACCCTTCCCAGTAGCCAGCATGCTCAGTATGATTTTCTATTGTATGTTGATGAAAAATAGCACACTGGCTTGCTGTTACAATATGTATTGATTATGATGATTTATTACTTAGATTACTAGATTAATTTCTCAGTAGCAAAGAAGGATGATCAGAGACAGTGGATGAATATTAGTGTTTTAAAATCATCAAAGTCTTTGCTGCAGTGGACTTAAGGTTTTTGAAGGGGGATGATTAAGGAATTACCAGGTACTCTGATACTGATTTTTGGTTATCTCTGAATTGAGAAAATTACAAAGGTAATCAGAGTCCTTACAAAATTTTAACAGATTACATGGAAAAATCTACGTGGTTCTGGGCTTGTTTATCTCATACTGGTCTTAGAAAAATGGACTAGCTGAAGCTGGACTTGATTAATAAAGACAAGTAAGATAATTAATGTTGCGTATGTAGTGAGATAATTATAAAAATGAACATAGACTTACAGTAAATATAGCTGTTTAAACAAACTGTTTTCTTTATGAGATCAGTAAGTATGTTGATAAATAGTCATATATAAATATGTTGATAATAGTCACTTTTAAATGATTGCAAACCATGCAGAAGATGGAAAGACTGGAGAAATGACAAAAATTGAAGAGGTCAAGACAGTGGTGCAGGGTATCTAGACTGATTGGTTCCTTCTCCATTCTTGCAGTTTTGTATTTCCTTTCCCTCCTGAGCCCATTTAAAGAAACTGTTTAATTAGAACCACAAAACCAGTCCTCTGGCTTTTGGCTTTATTTGCAGGTTTGTAGAAAGTGGGTATTTTCTTGTTTTGCCTGAAGCAATGAAGAAAATAAATAAGTTGTAATGTATGGTATGGTTAAGATCATATTTCTGAAACTTAACATCTTCCCAGAGGAAGAAAATTCAAGCCTTGGATTGTAACTGTTAGCTGCTGGAACTTAAAAAAAATGAGTACTGGATCTTCTGTGATTTTTTTTTTTCTTTATTTTATTTATTCATTCAGCCTCTGGATCAGATTGCAAAATACATATCGGGGCAAGGAATTCCATTTCCCAAAATTGAGATAAGTGATGAAGACAGGGAAAACTTGAAGGAATGTTATGTTTTTGAAGATGCTGACAGTCCACAAGTTCCAATAGTGCTCTTCTTCCCCTTAGTGAACGATACTTTCAAGAACTACAAAGCTCCTGGTGAGTCACCTGTATCTTCCAATTTTAATAAAGAGTTACTTGCCTGGTGTGCCTTCTCCATCTCATATCTAACCTCTCACTGGTTATCTCTGACATTCTTTCTAATGCTGACATAGTCTCATTGCTGACAAAGAACTACTCTTTACTAGTATCTCTGAACCAAGCAAACCACAGAAAAACTGATCTAATATATTTAGGATGAAAACAGGCATTTATTCTACAAGAATTGCTTGAGATAGCAAGAAGGTAAATCTTCCAAAATATATACAGCATGGGTAGCAGGTCCTCAAGCTGTCACACTATATTGACACACACTTCTTATGCACCAGTACTTGCAAAAAGAAATGAAACATTCTATAGGTTTTGGTGGTAGTCTGGTAGGCTATCTTCTTCCCAATTCAGAACTGAATGGACTGGGATTTTTTTATTTTTAATTTTATTTATTTATTTGTTTATTTTTAAGTATGAACTGTGTCCTCTCTCTGAGGGTTATCATTTCTCCCAAACTTCCAGTAGGCATTGCTATTCCACCCAGTACAAGATTGTTTTCCTTCTGCTTCCTCATCTCTAGTTTGAACAACAAAGACTCCATGTTTTCTAAGCAGTGGTCTACAAGTGCTTCTGCTGATAATGGATGGCTTTCTTATTCCCAGCTACATGGGTATAGTTCAGTCTTGGGCAGAGGCTTGATTCAGAATCTGAAATATATGATGATACTGAGCTAATCACTTCTCCTTCAAATCTCCCTTTTCTACCTAAAATTACTTAATTGATATAATTATATCATCGATATAACTACATGCTGTGTTAAAATCTTACTGTTGCCTCTTGTGGTTTTTCCCTCAGGTGTGGAAAGGAGTCCTGAAGAGATGGCTGAAGGCAAAGTTGATGTTTGCAGTATCCTTTCCCCATTTACAACAAGGGAGGTCTGTTTCAGTGAAGAGAATTTTGACAAACTGGTGAAATTGACTGATTACAATGTCCTGAATAATGAAAACTTGATTATTCAGGCCTTGCGCATGGCAGTGGCACGGAGGAAGCAGAGGAATTACTAGCCGCCATTTGCTAACTTTAAACTCCCATGTGATATTTCTTGAGTTATCTGTCATCTAGTGAGATTAAACTGTTTGATGCTTGCCACTCTAATCTGCAGTTGAAATTGCATCACCCCTTGGAATTGATGGACTCCAGTTCATTCTATTTAAGTGACTGTTCAGATGGGCAGAATGGAATTCACAGTGGTTTAATCCAAAAGAAACTTCAAAACAACAAATTTACGTTTAGTTTTGTTACCTTGTTATTTTTCCAGTGGAGATATATATAATATAATTTAATACAGTGTTTTCTGTGATTACAATGAAATATGTAGCACATTAAAAATGTGAATCAAACCAAAACTCATACGTTTTTCTGTCTGGCCAAGCAGCAATCCCTTGAACTGGAATCTCTCTGTTTGTTAGCTTATTGATAGTGTTGGTCTTGCTTATCTTAATCATTGACATTATGAAGTTTGTCATCTCTGATGTGATTGTCTACTCTGAGATTTTTTTTAACTCACTTCACTAGTCTTTGAAAATAAGTGCTTTTTTTCAAGTTACTACCAGTGTTAAAAATAATCTATGAAGCTTTGACCATCTATTAAAAGAAAATCCAAACAACTCAGAATGAAGTTGTCACTGTTTTATACTGTCATAATTGTCCTTTAAAATGCTCTTCACAGAACCACTTATAGTCAGCCTAAGTAGTTGCTGTGTTTCCCAGCTACTTTGATTTTTCTCTTGGAGTTGCTGCGTGTTCTGCCTCTCATCTTCACCTGTCTTGAGTGTTCCTGTCAGCAGTCCATCTTCCAATGTTTCGGAGAATGGGAAGTGGCTGATAGCTGGTGCATAGAATACGACAATGCAAGAAAACCTTTTGAGCAATCTTCCGGATGCAGTTTTTGTAACTGTTCAGCATTTTCCTGCAAATAGTTGTGTTTTTTTGTTTTTTTTTTTTGTAGAGATTGTGCTTTGTGCTGAAAGAGTGATTTTCCCATCATCAAAAATTCAAAAGGCCCTCTGAGGGAAGCTAGTTGCCAGAGGCAATCTTCTCACAGTTCTGCAGTGGGTAGATCACAAGTTGTCTTTCTCAACAGCTGCTCTACACTGTGATACATGAAGAGTCTGCTCACAGCAGCTCAAATAATGCTTGGGATTGTCTTGCTTTTGGTAATAAAAGAGGAATAATAAAAGGACGTGGTGTAACCTTGTTTCCAGGTGCAGTATTGCATGTTGAAATTCAGATTATTAGCCCTGCATGTTATGAGGCAACTGTAATTGTGATTCAGCTCCAGAACACTAGAATCAGCTCAAGGAATACCTTTGGGTCTTTCCCAGATATCAGTTTGATTTGTGGTTTCTAGGATTTCTGGGAGGAAATGAAGCAGAGTAGGGTAGAAGCTCTTTCTATCTGTTTTTACTGGGAAAACTTCACAACAGGAGAGAAAAAAGCCAGATAGGTACATGACACAACCTGAGCCTCATTAACCAACTTTTTCATCAGGACTAATTAGTCCATTTCCTAAGTAACTATGACGAATTGTTGCAAAGACGTAACAGTGTTGCTTCCCGAGTCAGCCTTGGGGTATCTCTGCATTTTGTCCTGCTGATAGGAAACTTGCTTTTCTGTCTCTGGGAGGGGGGTTCCTTCTGCACTCAGGTTGCTCCATGATTCTTCCCTTTATCTTCCCACTGCTTCAATATCATCTGTTCAAAACAGCATGTCCAAAATGTTTATTTTCTCGATAAAACTAATTTAGCCTGCGATAGGTTTAAAACTGAACTGTTTGCAATCTTTTGGGGATTATTTCCTTTGACTGCTGCTTCTTGTTGCATCCACTTCTTACGTTACAGTATCTTTGGATGTCAAACATCCTATTGAATTCAAGTTAGATAATATCTGTGGAATTACCTTAATTATCATTTCATTGCAAAATGAAATGAAATTTTGAGTTCATTTTTTAAATTAAATTTCATAATAGCAAGGAAGTTCTTTTTTTAAAAGTAAGTCTTCAATTTTATTATCTGCTATGTATTCACTTTAAGCACTGTGATGATTTCATGTGATGCCAACAGTGCCCTGCAAAGCAAAGTCTTATAAATGCAGGGATATAAGATTATGCTAGAACATGAAGAATAAGTAACATTAATTTCAAGTGACATCATCCAAATATGTTATCTTTGAGATAATTCAAAATTTTGAGAAAGTGACTGAGCCTTTAAAGCTTTGCCTCTACCATGGAAATTCTCTTCCAGTCTCAACAGCTATTTGGAAATTTTTTGGCAATATTTTTCACTGCAGTAACCACTTGGCTGAAAGACCAGCTTACTGCCTGAGAGCACCATGGAAGCTGAAGTAGGGATGAAAAATCATCTTTCTCATATGTCTTTAAGCAAATACACACAGGCAATAAAAGACTACAGAAACTCTTTTGCATTCTCAATGACTTGCTTGGATGTTCTGGGCCAAGGAAGCCATGTGCAGTTGGACAGATCATTGCTGGTGCAGCTGATTTTGCACAGGAGGATGCATCCTGACCCTCTGGTATGCAAGAGCTATGTAGCCTCCTTAAAACCTACAAAGGGAAGATTCCTGCTGGGTATTGACACCACTCTAACTGCGGCTGGGAAGAGTATCCTTCTGCTGGGGTATCTATGTGTCACCTGCCAGCAGTGAGGAGGAGGAGCTGGAGATTGCTCAAGGGCTGGTGGCTGGGGCGAGGTTGGAACTGAGTCAGTCATCCACACACCTGCCTGTCTGCTCCAGGCAGCTTAAAGCAACAGAAGCTTTGGGTGCTCCTCAGTACCCATCCGCTGCTGCATTTCACACCTGGTTTGAACGTGGGGAAGATCACGATGGGGGTGTTTTATAGCACAAGCCAGGTAAGGAAAGGGAAAAAGAAGCTCTGGGATGAGTTGTCCAGGCAGCTTTAGTGGCAGATGGGACCTTGTGTAGGAGCATTGTTCAACTCTGAGATTCCTTCTTCAGCACCTGGGCTGACAGCAATGACTGGTTTCTATCTGGGTTTTCTGCTTGCTTTGATTTTTTGCTTTGAGGAATCTAAGGGCTTTCATACTGTAGCAATTGTACCATATTTTGTAAATGCCCACTTTATATACTGCTGCTTCTTTAACTCTCATCCAGTGGGATCTAGCAAAAAACCCACTGATGAAAACTATAGAGATGTAACTAATGTGAATGAGCACAGAGGAAAAGCCAGAAAGGTGTTAAATGTGGGCTCTCCTAGAAACTGTGGGAGTCTGTGGGCATTAGTGAACGGATGGTGACACAGAAGGCTTTCTTTGCTATATGTGGATCTACATACTTGTGGCAGTGATACTCCCTGCTCAATGAGTAGCGTGCATGAGCTCTCCCATATATTTGTTACAAAAATATGGTCTTTTTTCTTTTTATTTCTTTTTTTTTTTTTTTTTTTTTTGTGTTGGTGCTTGTTTTCTTTGGTTGGTTCAGTGTTAAATTGCAGAGTTTTTTTCTCCTTTCATTCCTTTAAAAAAGGGAATCATCTAGGGAGCAAACTACTTCACCTTCAGCCCCCCATACATTTCATTAAGTGTTGTGTTTGTCCACTCCTTGCTCAACAAAATCAAACCAGTTCCCTGGCAGGTTTGTTAAATATCTTTAGATAACCACCTAGGTATATGTGGTATCCCAGGATTTCCAATGACTCTTTCCTGTGTCGTTGCTTAAAGGAGTATTGTATAACCTAAATTATTCTGAGAGAAATAATTACAGAATTGTTTCTTATGTCGCCCCCTTCAGAGAAGTTTGGAATGGGTTCCTGGAAGACATTTTTCAGGTCCTCATTTTCTGAAAGCCAATGCTGATCCACATCAAACATAACAGTGGAGGTATATAGCTATATACCAGCTGACACACAATGTTACAACATCATGATATCATTACTAATTCCTGCTCTGCTAGATTGACCACTATTTGTTGTGAAATAAAGTAGATCTATATAACATACTTTGCATTTGCACAGACCAAGATGTATATCAGTTGTATTAATACAACACAGTGAGGCTCACTATTTTTCTGTGGTTGAGTTGTAAGAGTCAGTCCACCACTACAATCTGAGGAGTTCCATGAGTTTCCTCAGAATGAAAAATGGAGGGCAGTGGAGATTTGGTCTGTGGCTGAGTGTACATCTAGGGACTTTGGCCCCACCTGGCTGTAAACCTTCTGGGAAGACAGAGAAGATGATGCACAAGGAAGAGCCTCAGTCTAGAAATGTTTTATGTGGTTGATATTGAAACATTTAATTCAACACTATATCTGACTGTGCTTCTGTTCTTTCTCTCTACGTGATAATCCCGTGTATTTTGTACTCTGCTCTTCTATAGACAGAACCTTCTCCATGCAACTTACTCACCGTAAAAATCATACGGATGAAAAATGCCAGGAAAGCAGACTTGTGTGAGTATCTTTATATACCTATAGAGTATACATGTGCTTGCAAACCTACTTGAAATATAACCAAGTGTGGAAAACATCACAGAGCATTTCTAAAAGGAGAGAAGCAGAGATGTTTGACTGTGGTTGGTGAAGATGAAGTAGCATAGTTCATATTAATTATTCTTAGATTTTTGTCAGCATAATACTGAGGTCCATCCATCAACTCTACGTAGTTCAGATCTGTTTGCACAGAATGCATAAAATGTAGATTCAATTGTGAAAAAAAGTGTAGATATTTATTTGAAGGAAATAGTGTGTGAATAAATTTAGATGAGGGCATTTCTTTCTATGGTTGCTTCTTACACTGATGTCCAACCTTACACTGATGTCCAACCAACAGAATATTTTATGTGTGCTCAAGACTGGATATTTGACATCTCTCATTGGACTCATCTTTTATGGAATAGTGTGCAACACTTGTTGCACAATTGTGACAGATTGCCCAGGGAAGTGGTAGAGTCACCATCCCTGGATGTATTTAGGAGTTGTGTACATGCAGTGCTTAGGGACATGGTTTAGGGGTGGACCTTGTTGTGTTAGGTACTGGTTAATCTTGATTTAATGGATCTTGTCCAGTCTGTATGATTCTATCATTCTGTGTCTGTTGCATTTGATTCAATCATAGGAGATGTTTCATAGCATAGTAGAGGGCTTGCACTGTTACTGTTTCTGTTATTAGTAATTTTTCCAAACTATTCAGAAGTTGATAAGTATATAAACATTTATTAATACTCCATAAAAATCTGACCAGCAAAGCACTAGAGAAGAAGGTGAAACAACCACTTCCAGTCTAAGTAGCTGGCTGATTATCTTGCATTTATGCACTTACGTGGATAGGAGGGTCTCAGTCTGGAACATTTCTGTAGGAACCAAACCAAGTTAAATTTGCTGAGTTAAAATGATGCAGGTCTGTAGCTCCACAAGAGATTAGTTTGGGCCTTTCTGTAATACTGCTGTTGTTCTTTAGATCTCAAATATGTATAAAGAGTAGTTTATCATTCTATTTTTTTTTCTGAAGAGAAGCAAGATAAATTCTTGTTGTTGAATGTATGGAGAAGAAGAGTCTGTATGAACTTATTCCTAATGCGTGGAAAGGTGATCTTTAATTTAAGGTGATAATTTAAAGGCTGGAGGAAAATCTCCTGCTACAGCCAAAACCAAACTGAAGGTACAAACTCTAAGGCTCTGAATGGAAAGAAAGAGGTGTGGACAAACAGGGCCCTTAGATATATTCCCTGATAATCATGTCCTGTCATCTGCATGATAGTGAGCTTACTGAATTTACTCTCTGCCTTTTCCTCCTCTCCACAAATTTTGCTTCTGGTTTCAAACTATTTTTACTCTGAAGGGAGTTGCCTGTTTTGCTGCTCTCTTGCAAACAGCAGAAATTTTTAGTGCCCAGGCCAAGTACTGAGTTGGTTGAACATTTCAGTTTGCTGGCATGAGGCAGTTCATCCGGCCCCTACCTCTCCTCAAAGGAGAGGTTTGGGTGGCTGCAGTGTTTACAGGGCATGCCCTGGGGTCTTGAGCAGCACAGGCTCTCCAGGCTGAGGTTATTTTGTATTACACTGCAAAACTTGTACTGGATGTTATTTGCAAAACAGGGCAACAAGCATTTCACCACCAATGTTGCCAAGCCGTTATCTGCTTGAAATGGTCATGTCAGTCAAACCCTGGAGAGAGAAAATGGCACAAACAGAATAAATACCATGCTTGTAAAGGTGAATGCTTTGTTTATTGGGTACTTCCACCATTTGCAAAGAGAATCTCTGAAAGAACTGTCCAAGATACCGAAGAGAAGTTGGGAATAATGTTTGGATGTAAAATAAACACCTTTCCTATCAGGTAGGGCAGTTAGTTTTTTGGTATCCATACTAGCATGCTAGGAGATGCGCAGGTAAGAATCTCAGCCAGTCTGTGAGCAAGACATTTTGTGAGTCTAAGTGAACTGCAGCCTCCACTTAGTGGATGGCAAAGAAAAGGGAATTATATGTCTGCTTGTTAGCTCTGTTGACTAGGATTTCTTGTTATCACTCCTGGAGTCCAGGACTCAATGCCAAAAATCACATCCTCTCCTCTATACTCGGCTTTGTACCCAGGAACTTGTATTTTGAGGATTACAGAATTGTACCAGTCATAACACTGCCTTGCATATACTTGATTTCTGAGTCCGGTTTTGTTAATACCTGCTTACTTCCATTTATCTGAAAATTTTGCTTTCAAGCCACTTCAGCCTGTAATTTGCTATACAGTGAGACTTGTACAAGTCATATGTTTCAATTATACACTCTTCATCATAACAAATAACACTGTGATTCAATTTTTTTTTAAATAATGACTTTCACATCTGGATAGTCACTGGCAATGGAAAAGCTAGCGCAAGTTTCCTGTTTGTAACTATGTGGCTTTCTCTGAGAAGAAATAAATGGGAGTCTTAAGATGGAAAATGCACCACTTTTGTAAAGTTTAGCTACTTTTTTGTGTACCTCTGGGGAACATGTTTTTCTGTCACATTTATAATCACCTGGAGATTAGTTTGGCACACTTAGGAAATCCCAAAGTATGTGAGCTTCCATCCCCAGCTATGCTGACTTATTTACAGTACCATTTTCTTAATGATTTTTTTTTCTTATTAGTCCTTTTCAAGCTTTTATTTATTTATTTTTTTAAATAGCTGCCTTTTTCCTGAAAACCTTCCTGAATAGAACAGGATGGCAAGAGTCACCTATTTTCCGGCCTTCTTAAACAATTTCAACACCTAAAATCAGTTCTTCCTGTTTCTCTCCAGTCATGCTTATCCTTTTTTTAAGAAGTTAATTCCATTTTGTTATATTCTCCTCTGAAGATCCTTCCCTGCACTATTTCTGAGCAGTCTTAGCATCGCTTTGCTTAATACTCATCTAGTGCTTAGACATTCTTTCATTGGGGTACTATGAGTTAATTTCATTTCTGCTCTATCTGCTTTATCTTCTAGACAGTAAATGGTAATGGGAAAACCAATCCATCACAATAGTCTCAAAACTTCAATAGCGTCAACTACAGAACAGGTATTACAAGACTTTTACTGGAAGTTCAAAGACAAATTACTTTCAATTTTTTCAACTCTTCATCCTTTTAATACATCCTTATACTATTTCATCTCTTTTTACCACATTTATCAATGTGCAAATAACACATCAACATTGATTTCCGTTTGTGTATTCATGCATCACTGATGTCCTCTGTGACTTTGGTGCCATGTTTGTGATCTGCATGTTCCCTCTTCTCACTGAGAACACCCATCAGACTCACTGGAGTTATTAATATTCCTGGACCAGCAAACACTTGCCAGTTCCCAGATTTGGGTGTGTACCTTGTCTGCATCCTGACTCCTCAATAGGGTGAGACTTGGATGTGCACCAATCCAACCCAATCTTAAAAACAATTTCAAATTTCATTTGAAATTTGGACAATTTCAAATTTCATGCTCAGCCTGTTAAAGTATATGGATGTCAAAAGTTTGTGTAGGCTCAAGACAGAGATTAACCATGTTCACAAAGAAAAAAAAGCAGCAAAGATTGGCTTAGAAAGTCTCTGAAAATAAAACTGAGGACTGAGAACGCTGTGTGATGTTTACCCTCTTCTTATGCACTTAAATCTGATCAAATGTGGGCCATGGTCTTCTTTGGCACTTATTTCCATTCCTAACAGGATGAAAAATCCTTCCCCAATAAAGGGACAAAAGAACTAAAGAAAAAGATCCTGTAGAGGAAGAAATTCATTAAGTGGAATTGAATAAAAACAAACAAAACGTAAGTTTTGAGAATTAAACAAAAAGCTAAAAGGGAGCTGGGGAGAAATCATTTTCAAGCCATCATAATTTGCTTTCTGAAAGCATTCTAGAGATTTAGTAGATACAGAAAGACACTGGGCTAAATGGACCTTGGCTGAACTAAGTAAATTCTTCAGCATTTTCTTGGTGAAATAATGATCTTTTGTGAATGTCTTGGTGGAAAAAGTGAGGAGGGAAAAGCAGACTTTTATTTTTTTAATATATTTATTACTAGACTGGTCAGTTTTGAAAGATTTTAGGTTTGATTTTTTTTTTTTTTTTTTTTTTTTTTTTAATTTAAGGCCTGTGTTATTTTGGATGCAATATTTTATAAGATCATGAAGTATAGTTTATGTTTTTTATTTTAAAACATATTTTATGGCATTGCAGTAGCAGTTCTGCTGTACGTGAAATCAAGTTGTGGAAAGGTCATTGAGACCCTGAAATTAAAATACAGTTGGTGAAATATAGTATTGTTTGAGGATCTGTGGTCCAATCTGATGCTTATTACAGGAACTCGCAGACTTCCTCTGGTGTTTGGTTTTTGCACTAAATTATTATTTCATTGTTATTTATTACTTACTTCACCATGATATTTAAGCAGCTGCCATTATGTACCATTGTTCTAGAGGCTACTTGAAATCCTGTTTAATAATAAGAGGGTGTGAATAAGGAAAAAAAATAAAGAAAAACAGTGAGGTTGTTATTTGGTAGAATCTCAGCAAAGATTCTGTAAATACCAATAGTGTAAATAACAATAGTGATACAGCTTTCTTTACAGTGTGCCACCCTAGGTGAATGCTAAGGTGTGAATGTATGAGAAAGCTTTTTATTGAAGTTTAGTTATAGGCAATGGAGATTAACATTAAAAGTTGCCTGGAGGAAGGAAATGCTCTCCCAGGCCTGTCTGAATTATTATAGTTATATTGTGAAGGGCCTTGGAAACAAAGACATTTATTTCCATAGAAGCAGCCCATGTCCTCTTTGTTAAAAACAAACAACAACACAAAACCAAACAAAGCAAAAAACCCTCAGTGATCTAAATTATCTAATAATTTGCATTTTAGAAAACAGCACTGTTAATCTACCCATCCACAGCCATATCTGTACTCAGATCCCCAGAGTTGGATGAAGAGCAAAAATGCATTTCTTTGGTGATGGTCTATATTTCATGAGATGGTCCAAGTGAAGGACATCCATGACCACGGTAATGATTTGGGCAAACAGATCAATATTTGAGACCACATTCTTGTTTTCAGTACAATAAGAAAAACTATACTTTGAGAGCCATAAGAAAGCCTTTCCCCTAGAAATGGCCTCCATTTGAGTGCTTACAGGCAGTCCAAGAGGAGGAGGATGCCCAGACTGCTATCCATGAAGGCTGGAAGTTGTATCTGTTAATATCAAAAATAGGAGAAACTTCATGTTTTAGCCAGAACAGCTGGTGCCCTGCTGTTGTCTGAGGTGCAGCATGGTACTGGGACCATGGTGTTTTTTAGCATGGGTCATGCAGCTGTAATGCTTTCTAATGGCAAAGTGCAATTAGGATCCAGTCCTGCAGCTATCCTGTAAGATAATTAGAAACATAACGTAATAATTGCATGAAGACTGTACTTTCATAAGCACCTGCTGCCACACCTGCTTCTGGCAGGATATTGCCCCACGGTGATACTATGGCTGCCACCCCAAGTACATTTCAACAAATGTGTCATGGTCAAGTTGAGGTACACCAGTTGCTGCTGGGAAGTTCTGCTGTGTACGTCATATGGGCATCATCACTGCTGTTCCCCTTCTATAGTCAGGTAGTGTTAGGGTTACGTACTAGAATAATGAAGATTTGCACGCATGTGCCTGCTGAAGAGTGCCTTGTATGTATAAATGAAAAGTTTCTCAACATAAGGCAGTGTAGTTTTTTGCTGCACCAATGATGGATAGAGTGGAGTGCCAGTCCTCACATCTATTTGTACATAGAGTGGATCAAGCACAGTATCAAGGTCGCTCACAAACTTAAGTGGATCCTTCTGATCCTCTGAGATCTGATGGGAGTGAGTTAATCTCAATGTGGAGAAAAAAAAAAGAAGAATCAAAGTGAATCAAAAAAAAGATTTTCATATGAAGATTTCCTCTATGTACATGGAAGTTTGGGAGCTATTAGGACTCTGTGAATTTGTGTGATCTCTCTGTGTTTTGGTATGTTTATAATTTAAATATATATATATTATATATCACAACTACTTTAATCAAAGTTACTCTTTTTTTTTTCAAAGTTACTTAAATGACTAAAATCTCAGGGCAGTCATTTAAAAAAAAAAAAAAAAAAAAAAAAGAAGTTCACTAATTCTTCAGTAGCACGTGGCTAAGGGCCAAGTCAGTGACTCTGCATTTCCCAGTCAAGTCAAGTCTACTGCTAAAACTAAATGGAACAAAACAAAGTGTAGTCAGATGAGGGTGTGTCTGCTGCGGTTAAAGGAATGCTTGAGTAGGTGGCATTAAAAATAGAGAAAATATAATGCTGGTGATGAGATTGACATCTGTGGGCAATACTGTGTCCATGCTATCTTTGGCATTTATGTGGTTTGTTGCTCCTAACCAATAAACTGTGTTCTGTAGAGTGGTCAACCTTGACTTCGAATCATGGATCCAAAGGATTGTAAATCTCATGATTCACATTTACTTTTTACTACTTAATGATCGTGACAAAAAGCATTCCAGGCAGAAATGATGAACAAAGCACTGTAGACAGCTGCTAACCAATGTTTCATACCAAAACTTAGGTCCCAAACATCCCTCATGTACAAAGTAGCTCATGCGGGAAGCCAAACTCTACAGCTGAGCTTTTCAACTGGGAAAGGGAATTTAAAACCCCAAAGCTCCCCTCCTTAGTATCTGTCCACATAAAAATTCATAGCCAAACTCTATGACCCTGATTGAAAAAACAAGGCAAGAACAACGCAATCTTGTGCAAAGTATCAACATCACCTCACTTTGTGCTGGAAAGCACAGGCAAGATTTCACCTGCCCGTTGTGTTGCAAATGCCATTACTACTCTCTCTACTACTACCTTTGGTCATATAGTGCTGACTTTATGACATCTTATCTGGCCTCCCAGCTTGCATTCTGCCTTGTGAACTCAAAAATTCAATCAGTGCAACACTTTATGGGGTGCTAAATGTGGCTTACTGATCTGTTACTTTCATACTTTTTCCACAGTAACCCAGTCAGATTGCTATGTGAGTCTGAGACTGCCAACAGCTTCAGTGCAGAATTTCCGAACGAAAACAATTCCGAACACCAAGAACCCAACATGGAATGAGACCTTCCACTTTACTATTCAGAGCCAGGTTAAGGTACGAAATGTAGCTATGTTAGCACTTACTCTCTAGGCGTCTCCTGATTACTAGGCTGAAGACAGAAGCCCAGATGCCTTCTTAAATAGAACCATAGCCACACATACTGTGTGTTTTCTTGAGTATTCTTTCTTATGAAGCACTCACACTTCCTTTAGTTATTTAGCTTTCAATACATGAATTAGACTGTTCCGGAATTGTCAATAGAGCCTGTGGAGACAAACTGTAAAACAATAAAACACTGTTTCCTTTGCATTCATTCTTGAAGTTCTTACCCAAATTCTTCCAGAACTATCGGTACTATCTTATTCCTATAAAAACTTACACAATCTGTTTTTCATGTTTCCAGAACATTCTGGAGCTGAAAGTTTGTGATGAGGACAAGGTAACTCAAGATGACCATCTCCTCACTGTTTTCTTCGATGTCTCCAAAATCCAGCTTGGAGAAAACATTCAGCTGAGTTTCCAGCTGAATCCACAGGTATGGATAAATTTCAAAGAGAACATGGTTAGGTGAGAATGTGTTTTTCTCAGCTTTTCTCTCCCTTGTTTGGTTTATACCCCCTTTTTACTGTCCGTTTAGCCAGCTGAGTATATTCATCTGTTTCAGGGGCTGCTAAAGGCTCTTGTCCCTGTAATTACAGTGAATTTGGGATGCTACTTTTGCAGATAGCAACGTTATCAGACTTGTTTGGTTGCTCTACTTGATGTTAAATATGTTGAGAGATTTAGGCAGTCCTTTGCGATTGGAACTCAGGGTTCTGAGGAAATTGAGACAATCTCACGCTAAAGTTTTAATGATGATGTTTAGGTCTGAAAATACATCACTTGTGTGAGTGCTGATTTGATTTGATAACTGTTTTAGAAAGGCTCCCTGTGCTGTCTTCCTTCATGCTGTCTCTAGAATGTGAGGGATGTAGAATTGCACCAAAACCTGCAAAGGAGGGTTGCAAAAGGTGAAGACTGAGCATGCAATTGGACTCTACCCAATCAAAGTTCATTTTCCAGAGCACCCTGGGCTTTATACACCAAGGCATGCCACCATGTTAGTGTGCCATCAGGCCCATTTGTACAGGTTGTGGTTGAGGCCAGAAGAGGGTCAGGATGGTTTAAAAGCACCAAAGAAATTCAGTATTTCTCATGCTAAGAGTTAGTGGGGAGCACTGAGAGTTTCTGGCAGGGGAAGAGGAATTGCAGGTGGTCTATGAACTAGTGAGGATGAATGTATGCCTATGGAAAGGCAAAGAAATTGTCAAGAGGTCCCGTAAGATGTGTTCATGTTTGGCCCACAAGGTGTAAACTAGAAGCCTGCTGATATAATTCCTACAAAGTTCAGTGTATGCAACATTAAATATAATGGATGCGACACAAGGAAAATGAAATCTGTTGCATGTGCAGTAGCTAAAGGTGGATGCTGGCTTGCTGAGGAGCACAGATTCCTACAGGGTATCTTTCTGCATATAAGAATCGTCACGTAGTGACTGTCTTTTCTTAATTTCTCAGGGAAAAGAGGAGCTGGAGGTTGAATTCACAATGGAGAGTAGGTAAGTTTTAAATAGATGAACAATAGAGGAATGTAACTCAAAGAGAAAATATTTCTGGTACAAAATACTGTTTATGCTTGCAGCCCCCTAACACTGTCATTGTCTGAATAAAACAGATGGGAACTTCAGGTGTTCAGGAAATGCTTGTGTACGATAACATTTAAGAAAGAGGTGCATGGCAGTGTGTGATGTGTGTGCATCAACACCGGGGCATATTGAGACACTAGAGCACTGCCACTAACAGGAGCACAGAGATGTCTCCAGTTGCTGATGCTCCTTAGGCTGCAGGGACGTTCTGTGCAGCAGGACATTATAAGTTTTAAACCTGTTCTGCTCTTTACTGTCAGTTTCCAGATGCTTGCTTTGTTGTGAGAATGCGGGAAAATGTCACTTAAAATTTTAACAGTGGAAATAGATCTACAAATAGTTTTTACTGTGTTTTTATGCTGACTGTACAGTTAATGGAGAAAATGGGCAAGTAAATCAGTCCTAGTGCTGCTGTTGATTTTTAAGGTAAATTGTAATTTTTTTTTCCTCTTTTTATTATGGCATGTTGGATGAATTCACCAGCTTTTCAGCTGTGGTCCCCCCATGTTTATGCCCGAACAACACAAGGCAATAGTGTAATTCTGCCGTTTCCATAAATTTACTTATGTGCATCAGAAAATGATCCTATCTGATGTAATGAGGAACTCCACTACTCAGCAGCTCTTCACAAATAGAGCTTAATGTTCAGAATCAGACCTGTAAGAGATAGACTGGATTGATGCCCAACTAGAGTTTAATGTGCCTATGCTGGCTGTCCAAAGACAAGTTTTTAAAGATAGAGAAATAATGATGATTGAAAAAAAAAAATTTGGAGAGTGCTAGTTGTGAACTGATTTTTTTCCATTTTGTCTTTCAGTCCGGATCCTCCTGAAAACATTGTTACTAATGGAGTTTTAGTGGTAATTTTTATTACCTACACCATTCCCTGCTGTAGGGCCATGTTTACTGCTATGCTGACACTAATGGTGCTAGGCAGTTGCTTCATATGGTGGCATGGAGGCATTAGCTGTGGGCAGACCCAAACAGAGCATGGTCAGGTGGACATCCATCTATCTCATTCTGCCTGGTTTCAGCTGGGTTGATCATCCTCCCTGGGGCATCCATCCCACTTCATCCTGATGCCAAATGCCACCTTCCTGGTCTGGTAGGGGCGGTGTACAGATTAAGCATATGCCCATGGGTCTGGTAAAGCAGAGCTCAGCCAGTAGTGAATATCTTTTTCCCTTTCCCTCACTGTCTCTTCCAGTCCCGTGAAGTTGCTTGTCTGGAGGTGCAGGTGAATGGTGGCAGGCTGAGAAAGGATAGCACAGGTGAGTTTTTGCTCATTTATGGAGAGTGTTACGGCAAAAGCACTCAGCATTTCACCCCTGAACTCCCCTGTTTAAAATGACTGAAGATGCAAGGTGAAATTTCAGCAAAATCAATGGCCTCTGGAGTGGGCTGAATTGTTCAGAACTACTGAGTGCACTGTGAAGAATTTGTGATCTGATTTTCCTGCAAAAAGACTTTCTCCTCTAATAACCTCTTGTCAGATGGCTATGACTTTCCAGAATGTTTGTGTACCACATTGAAGTTTTATAAGCTCTGAAGTAGAGCAAAATCTCCCTGTCTTCAGATAAAAGGCAAAGATAAGCATAAGGACTCTTTCCTCAAATTTCACACTTAAAAATTTATTTTATGTGTAACAGTACAAAATATGCCACTAGGTGAAAGATGAAAGACACAGTATATTACCAAGGGTACCTGTTGCACATTATAATTAGCACATCACTGCTGTGTTGAGCCTGTGCTTGTAGGCCTGTATATGTCCTATGCAATTTTTAAAACTTCATACTCTGACCTCCTAATACTTCCATACTGAAAAGCACGTTTTTTGAGAGAACTTAAATCAAGGACTCCTTTTTAGTTCTCAGCATAATTTACTTGCAAGGTGTTGTAAACAACCTTGGATCCCACTGACTACTGGTGGGGATCAGTTTCCCGGCATGAAGGAAGTTTCCTTGTAGTTATGAAGTACAGACATTAATAGAGTGGTTTTGGGCATTATTAACTTTAAGATAGCAAAGACTGTTCATGGGGATGTGACATTTGTTCTGCCATCTCTTCAGAGAGGAAATTTGCACTGACAGTGGATGGCTCATATGAGGGGATGCAGACCCACACGCTGAACTCATGCCTGTGCGCGGCCGCACCAGCGAGGTTCCACTACATCAAACACCATCAGTCGGCGCTGACTGTGTCACTGCCACGGCGCAGACGGCTCAGTAGGGTATGTGGTCACCCATAATGGGCAGATGATTCTACATGCTGTTTGTTTGGGGACCTCTGAGGTCTGTGTTGTGTAGATCTGTGTAGGCAGAGGATGAGAAGCGAGTGTGTGGATGTGAGGCTGGGAAGACTTCTCTTTTTCCCCTCGTGTAACTATGATTATTGCATTTTTACCTTTTCTTTTCCTTTTCAGTCTGTATCAAGTCAAAATGAAAGGGATATGAATGAGTCTGTGACTCTAGCTCTGAACTTGCTTCCTATACAAGAGAAAATAACTATAGCAGAGGTGAGAACAAGTATTTCTTATAAAATCCTGTCCAACTTATGCTCAGTTTGGTGGGTGACATGAATTTTACTCTTCATGATTCAGCTCCAGTCAGACACATGTTGCATTTGTAAAGTGAGAATAACAGTTGCTCACTGTGTAGCTATACAATATTTATTTATTGGTTTTGTTTGTACTGCATGTGGTTCCAGGCACACTTTTCAACTCTGTTCTGAGCTTAAGCTGATTTCCTCAGGACATATCTAATACAATCATCAATGCTGTATGTGAGCTAACAGTAATAGGTAAGACACTTAAGACTGATAACTGCAGAAGGTAAAACAGTGAACACTGACTTGCCTGTGGTTCAGGTGTCTCTCTTTCAGTGAGCTCCCTTGAAAACAAAGGGAAACTAAACGTTCATCCATGCAAAGCAGAGGGGCCCTATTTCTATCCAGCCCAGACTGCACTGGAACCCATTATTGATCTCAAAACCCAGACAATTGCTGGCCAGATCCTGCAGCAAATGCAGTAAAACTCAGCCTGTAGATCATGAGGGTGAGGAAGATGTAGAATTAATGACCTGAATGTGCTTACAGTGTTTGTATTGTGATTTTCAGGACAGGACAATTGACTTGTATGCAAAAGCAAATGAATGGTAAGTAAGTTTTCAGCAAGGCCTGATGCTGTAACTGGGAGTCACTTGCACCTACACATCTGAAATCAGCAGGGGGCAGTGCAGGCTCAGTTGCAAGCGAGACTGCTCTGCTTCTCTTTGCAGGCTTTTGTGCAAGAGTCTCCTTTTTCAGTGATGGATAACTAAATCAGTGGTCCATTTTCCTTTGAGTTTCAGAACTGTGCGCTGTTAAGCCCATGGATTGAGGGAACAGCTCCACACCGAAATCATATTTCTGTATAATACAAACAAACAAACAAAAAAAATAAATAAATCCAAGGCATGGAAGCTATTTCCCTAATTAGCTACAGTGCCTGCTGACGGTGGTTATCTTGTTACAGTCACATATGGTAGGCAATACTGAAAACTGAAAAATCAATTATATGAGCAAACAAAACCAGAAGCTTGCCATAGGAATTCATTACAATACCAGGGCAGTACGAAGTGTTCTGTCTCTCATTCCCATTTGCATTTTTAGTAAAAGCTGAGACAATTAGCAGAGGCCTGTCTGTGGTGTTGCACTTTCTCATTTATTACATTATTGTTCAAGTACCAATCTGTAAACACAACTGGGATGACTACTGCAAGCAATAGCATGTAATATTTGTTCCCTGGTCTCAGGACCCAGGGTTTGTGCTTCAGGCCAAGAAACCTAGATGCTCGTCTGGGTTTTGACCTGTGCATGGATGAAAAGAACTTCCTGCAAAATCGGAGAAAGGTGGTTGCTGCTGCACTGAAAGATGTTCTTCATCTGGAAGAGGACTTACAAGACCATGAGGTAACTAGGAAATGCACTGCTTGGGGATTTCTCTCTTTCCCTTAGGTCTTGAAATGGCAACAGGAACAAGGCCTCTGTCAGCAACTGCTTCTCTTAGGCTCTGTTTGCAGCCAAGGTGTTCTCAGATAGAGAGCTCAACAGACTGCCTAAAAGAGCAAATACTCTATTTTCAGCTGACATGATGGGGCTGGGTTGATGGTTGGATTAAGAGATCTTAGTGGTCTTTTCCAACCTAAATGTTCTATGATTCTATGTGTCTAGGTGTTGCTTTAGCTTGACTGTCTTCTTTTGATGCAAATGTCCCTTGATGCCACTTTTCTGTGTCTTGTTTTGTGTTGAGCAGGTACCTATAGTGGCTGTGACAACAGCAGGGTGTGGGATAAGAGCACTGACAGGAATGTATGGCAGCATGTTGGGTCTTCAAAAGTTGCGCGTTCTGGATTGTGTTTCATACATCAGTGGCTCATCTGGCACAACATGGTGAGGAGTCATTTTGATTCTATTGTTTGGATCTTATTATGTGAAGCAAAACCCTGCTTTGTCTGGGCTTTAGATCTCGGAAAAGATAAAAGGGGTGTACTGAGTTACTGCTTGTTCCTTGATCTATGAACAACGGGGTCACCCAAGAAATGTCAGTTGTGCATCAGACTTTTTGGTGTCACTGAAGTAATTTAACCCCAATTAAAAGTTGAAACTTTAATGGCAGTGCAAAGATCCTTAATCCTATGCAAAATTATCCTTTATAATTAATTACTGTTGGATAAAACAGCATAGAGAGCTGATGGAGCTGCCTGAATAGGATTCAGAGCAAGTGATTATCTATAGATTTGCATTTGTGTTCAAAGTAAGCTCGAAACAGAAGGGTGACCTAAAGCTAGTATAGTTAGAAGTGCCCAAAGTGTATCCTCTCAGTTTTAAAAGCTTCATTTCACTTTTGCATCTCCCCATCCTGTTTCCTGCTTGCAGGACCATGTCAAAATTGTATGAAGATGCTGAGTGGTCGCATAAGGATCTTGGAGAAATAATTATTGAAGCTCGAAAGCAAGCAGCCAAGTGCAAGATGAGTGCTTTTTGCTTGAGAAGTCTGAGGAATTATTACAAAGAGCTGAGTCAAAGGACCCAAGCAGGACATAAAACATCTTTTATTGATCTGTGGGGACTTATGATTGAATCGATGTTAAATGATGGGGTAATGTCTACACAGCTATCTTCTCATAAAGTCGGTTACCTGATCTTTATGACCATTACAAGAAATTAAAATCCTAGGAAGAAGTACCTGGCCAGTAACACTATACTTGGTATGCAGGCAGAACACGGCTTACTGCAGTAATAACTTGGAGATACAGTGCATGTCTATAATGAATTCTAAAATGTGACTGAATATAATGTAGAAATGACTCACACTAATTCTAAAGTAACTGGCATGCTAATTAACCTTTGTAGCTGTCCAAGAATTTTTTTAAATTCTGAAGTGTTTTTTACAGCTTCACACTTTTATGTTTCCACTGCTGTAATGTTTGCTGTATTACACAAGCTGTAATCATATACTGTACATACCGCAGATGTGCTCCTTACGTAGTTACTGCACTTTGTGAATTAGCACTGAGAAAGTGTGTAGATCTGTTGCAGGAATAGTGATTCTGCAGGTGTTTTCAGCTGTTTTGAATTTGCCCTCTCAAGACTGCCCCTTTCTAATTCTGTTAAGCAAAATTATCCATGTAAACTGAAAGACTGATGTCAGCTGAAGAAAAAACTATTTTATTTTAAAGTCCTGTAAATATTTATATTTTGCCCAGATGAAGCAGGAAAACAGAAAAAAAACCACAAATATTTTTGCTTCATATCATATTTCACATTGTATTTCTGGCTTCACTGCTAGCTAGTTGCTAGAATTTCATTTGGCTGAAGTACACTCAATATATCAATTTCATGTAAAAGATAAGCTGTTAGTATTGAACAGCTCAAGGATTTTTCCTCTGTGGATGGCACCTTCCAATATGTTTCATGACTGTTTTTGGCTAGAAGTGTCAGTAACATCATGCCTTGAATTCTTATGTTAAACAGATGAAAGATATGATAATAATAGAATTAGCCTGATCTGTTGTTTGTTCATCATTCTCCCTCCCCATATATTTAACAACATAAAGCTAGAACAGCATTTAAAGCATGTTATTCCTGGTGTCATACACTGAATGTATGACATGACTGGTTCTCATAACTTAACTTATTCTCTCTCTCACGTGTTTTTCTTGCCCTCTTTATTTGTGATATGGAAATAACTCTAGGTGGAAATTAAGATAAGTAATATTCCATATTCAGACATTATAAGATGATGCCTTTATGAAATGGATTATCAGCTAATCTTTTCTAAATTATTATTATTATTATTATTTTTAATATCCAGAAATGCTACCACAGGCTTTCTGATCAACGTAGAGCAGTGAACCAGGGCCAGAATCCACTGCCCATCTACCTTGCCCTGAATGTCAAGGATAAAGTTACTACCAAAGATTTTAGAGGTAATGATGTTCCATTTCTAGGAAAAGACATTCATTTTTACACTGTACGTATAGATACTGTGTATAATGACAAATAATTTTAAATTCTTCCTCCAAGCCAGAAGTCCTGTTCAGAGAATGTAAACAATAGCTGGGGAACCATAGGATACAAAAGCAGCAGTTTAACATCTTGTAAAATCTCCTGGCATGTAAATATGCATATTTAGATATTACCTCCAGGTGACCAGTACAGCCTAGATCCATGACACTGCCTTAAAAATGCTATCAGTTCTTAAGGAAAGTGATTCCTAGAAACTTTAAGTTCACTTAATGAGCATTTTTCATACTAAATGTAATAAGCGCAATAGATAACAAACCACATTCTAGTCCTCCTTTCATAAGAGAACACCCCACTTTCAAAAGAGTTGCTTAAAATTTCCCTCACCTCCTACATAATTCTTTTGAACCTCATGAAAAGTGTGATTGCTGTTTCAGTTGCCTGCTAGATCTGATAGGTGGTGGTAAGCAGGGTTTGCTTTGGGCTCTTGCTAAGCCAGCCTACCTCCAGTAGCACTGAGGTTCACTCTTTGTCTGCTCACGTTGCTGCTTTTAACAACATTATGTCCTCTGGGCTGGTGGAGCTAATGCTGTTGGTCTGTGTGTTGTCAGAGTGGGTAGAGTTCACGCCCTACGAGGTGGGCTTCCTGAAGTATGGCGCCTTCATTCGTGCAGAGGATTTTGGCAGTGAGTTCTTCATGGGTCGCTTGATGAAGAAGCTCCCTGAGTCCCGAATCTGCTTCATGCAAGGTGACTTACCAGCTTGAGGGAATGGCAAGAATTTAATACAAAAGCTGATGATTTGGAAAATTAGTCCCTAGCAAGCAGTAGTTTTGCATATTGTAGCAGAGGCACAGGGTCACAGCAGAGAGGGATCAACGCCTCAGTCACTTTGATTCAGTGTGTTTCTGAGACTCACATACGTACCCATGTTTTTTATCACTGAGACTAACAAAATTAACCTTAAAAAAAAAAAAAAAAGTCATATACTTTTGCAAGTGCTTTTACAATATCACCTCCCTTTAGCTTGGAAAGCGTTTCAAAAGTTGCAAACTTATGTGACTTGGCAGAAGCTGAAGGAAACAGTAACAAGAAATAGAAGGAGGGAATCAGTGAAGAAACTGGCTGAAAATAATCCTTTATGGAAAGAGAAAAGAGCAATGCAAAATTTGTCTTTGCCTATATATATGTTGTTCTAAGTAAAACATGGTGGTAGGAAAAGAATACTGATATTTCTTCTGAAATAAGTTTGCATTATGAGTCAAGTTTAGCACTGAAATAGATGTCTGGGCCCACTTAAAAGCTGGATAGAAATGCAAAAAAAAAAAAAAAAAAAAAAGCTGTGGAAGGAGCAGAAGGCAGTTTTTACATCAATTCCTTATGTTTACCTCAGTAATGCCTATTATACCTCTCTCACTTCCTAGGAATGTGGAGTAGCATCTTCTCCAAAAACCTCCTGGATGCCTGGCATGCAGCGGACAATTCAGAGGACTTCTGGCACAGATGGACCCAAGACAAAGTGACTGAAATAGGTAAATCCTCAGTACCTTTTTGACTTATGGCCTTCTTCTTCCAGGCCCCTATGATAAAGTAATTGCACTCATATTTCTCTGTTTTGTGGTGCTCTTGATCTCAAAGTAGTGGAGACACTGGGAATGTGAAGTGATTTGATGTTACTGAATAGCCAATGCTTTGCTTAATCTGAGACTGGCAATGGTGAGATTTATGTCGGAAGATAAGGCACCATCAGACAGACCTTGATAGAAAGAAGGTAGGGATGAATATATAAGGTGTTCTCTAATGTGCTGAGTTAAAAAGAAATATTTCTGCCAAGGCTTCATGTCATCTCCATTTTTAGCCAGAAGGAAGCTTGAGAGTTTTCTTTTTTCAATTTTATTCCCCCTAAATTGTGCATCTTTCCCTCAAAATCTGGCTGAACTGCAAGATCTAGTAGAGGTCCGAGGAAGTCAATAGAGTAAGGATGCATAACACCAGCTAAGAAGGGCAGCTCTGTACTAAATGACCATTCCTTAAAAACATCCATGAGCACCTTCATGTTAAAATTCAAGTGAAATCAGTGATTTCATAGTGAACAGATTTAGGTGACATTTCTGTCGCTGATTCTTCCTCCTCTTTGTTCCTGATCATAAATATGTGAACTATAATTCAACTGCATGTAATTTATGTCATGTACCTCTAGAGGAACAACCAGACTTGCCTGAGAAGCCCTATGAGATGGCTACGTGCATGTTCACTCCTACAAGCGGCCTCTCCACAACTCTGCGGGATATTCTGACAGACCGCCCTGCTGTCTCCAAGTACCACAACTTCCTGAGGGGCTTCCAGATGCATAATGAGTACATCCAGCACGAACAGTTTGCAAGATGGAAAGGTATAGACAACTCTCCTGCTCACGCATACTTCCAACATCACAACTATTGAATTGTGGGGGTGTTAACTAGTGACAGTCTTTATTGGGAGTAAAATAAATAGAGATGGGCTTTGGATGTACAGAAAACCTGCCATGGGTTTTTTTGCAGCTCATGGGTTTGGAAACACTGATAGAATGTGAGTGGAGAGGGTAAAGAAAGTTTTAGGATTGCTGCATGACATCCAAAAGCAAAGGAAAAATCTGGAATGGGAGGGGAGCTTGCCATCCTTTTGTTTTCTAACTTCACTGATGTTTTTCTGCAGCTTACTAATAGCTCCAAATTTTTATTCTTTAGACACTTTGCTCGACACTTCTCCTAATGATCTGAGAGGCCACTCAGAGCACTTGGAGTTGGTGGATGCAGCTTTCTTTTTTGAAACTAGCTGTCCACCCCTTATGAGACCAGAGAGGAAAGTGGATGTCATCATACACTTAAATTACACTGGTGGATCGCAGACCTTGGTGAGAAGTAAAAAATGTCATTGTTTAATAATGGTTTTTTGTTTGCTTTTTTCAACTCTTGTACAAGCATCTATAAAATATTATTAGTGGAAGTTGATAAAAGTGTCTCCAAACCTTAAAAGAAGAGTAGAAATTCTCAGAGGGAAGAATATATCAGCTTTTTTCTAAAATCGCCTTTGAAAGAGCCCTAAGTAGAATAGTCAAAGCTCTCTGCTTCACCAATAACGTACAGAGTGGCACAATGAAGTTATTATGGTTGTGCTGCAACTTCCATTACAAGTGACTGTAAGATTTTATAGCACAGATATGGTTGGAAAAGCTTTTTCTCTAATTCAGATGCAGAATTTATTTTGCATCTTCCTTAAGCATATACAATTTGTATTTTTATTAGACAGTGTTTTTTATTTGTCCAAGATGGCAAGTGAATAATTTTTGACTTTATTTTCATTTTATTTCAATGAATGCATTTTTTTCTCTTAATGTGGTTATCTTGAAGAATGGTATCAAATACACTTACTGTGTTTGCTGAAGTCTGATTATAAAATGGTTATATAGTTTTCAAAAGTGATATTCACCACATAAAAAGACAGAATTCCAAATGTGTTGTTGTAATTGTAAACCTGCCTCTGAAGTGCACCACAGAAAACACAAAGTTCACTCGTTAAGGTTCTGTCATTGATTTCAAGTAGATCATACATTAATGCTATTCCTGCACTGTAATGCCAGATGAAAAAAATGTTCATCTCTGTTCCGCAGCTGGAAAAGTACAGTTGCTTGTACGGACATTTCTTTCTAGTAATCTCAAGTCCTTCAGAAATATTTAATTCAAACAAACTGAGGTGTTATTTCAATGTATTGTTAGGTACGTTAACAAAGTTTGAGTATCACAAATGAGCTTTGTAATTTAGTTTTGTATTTTCAGATTTAATACGCATAAAATGCTAGAAATTTCACATTATTTCTAAAACTTGAAGTGTAAATTGGGCAAGTTCGTTTCAAAACCCTACAGCTACAATCCGCTGAAGTCTACTCACAAGTTACCACTGCTACACAAACAGATAGTATAACTGTGAATCTTACTGTCTTTAACAGCAAATTTAGGATTGCAAATTTAGTTGTGTTCAGATTAAAAAAAAAAGATAATTCTAACATAATTCTCCTTTAATTAATGATGCTCTCTAACAATCTTTGAAATTACTTGCCTTCATCATAAGTTATACTTCAATTTTAGAAATGTGCCTTGGCACAAATTTAAACCCTCTTTGCCATCTTAATACCAGGTATTTTATTTCAAGTCTATTTTCAAATAACTCCTCAGGCAACAGGAGAATTAGGGATTGCATGTGCTCACGTTATCTTCATTTTTACAGTACTATTGAGTCATCTTGTGCAATTTAACGTGAATTACAGGGCTACAAAAACAACCTAATCTTGTGTATGTTTTCCATTTTTTATACTGCTGCTATTGGGCAATGACCAGCCTCTAAAGCAAGCTTGCAGTTACTTCTCAGAGCAGGGAATTCCATTTCCCAACTTTGGGCTGAAGGATGATGAGAAGAACCTGAAAGAGTGCTATGTGTTCGATGGTGCAGACTCCCCTGGAGCTCCTCTGCTGCTTTACTTTCCACTAGTGAATGACACTTTCCAAAGATATGTAGCACCTGGTAAGTTAATATTATCCAGCTATTTTATTGACACAGTGAGTGTTTTGACCTTGAGTGTTTCTTCTTTATCCCAATACAAAAATCCTTTGCTTGCTTGTTCCTACTAGTAAATGTAGTGCATAACGGGATGACACTAACTACTTCTGAAATCTTGCGTATAATTTCAGTTTGAGAGTTGGTGCAGTTCAGAGAAAGAAGAAATGCATTCCTCAAGTAGAGGAATAGGAACTTATTTCTTCTTGTGATCTCTAGAATTTTGCTTCACAGTGAAGAACAAAGCGCAGTTTTTAAATAATGTATTTTATGACACTCAGATCTAGGAAGAACTACCTTTACAGTACAGAATGTTACTGAGGAGGAGCACTGTGCTTTCTTTTTGGGTTGTTTAATGCATTTCTTGTATGTGTTGGGAAATGAAGGCAATAGGATGTAAACTAAGACTTGTTAAATGTAGTCACGGTGTCCTTTTGGGCCAGTGTTTTAGACACTGCCAATGTTTTTATTATGATTTCCAAGGCAACAGATGTTCTGCCTTATCCTGTGCTGTACATCTCTTTATTCCTTCTACTGTTAGTATGTATTCTATTTGTGACCCATGGGGTAAGACTTTGAATGACCCTCATAAGATGGCATGCTATGAGTCGACCAGTAGAAGGTACTAGTTGCAATGGAATGATGTCTAGTGACACTTGTTCATGAATTCCAAAAAGACTTTGTTCAGAAGTACATTTTTCAGAGATCAGAGCATTGCACTTCTGCTTGCAACCACATCTGTAATCTCTCTAAGTTATTATTGACATAGTCTATCAGAAGACTGTAGTTCCCTGGGACTATACAAACTCCCTCTTTTCCTCTGACAGGCATGTCTCGCAGTGCTGCAGAAATGGAACAGGGCAAGGTTGATCTCTCCAGTTTCTGCTCTCCATACTCAACAAGGGAAGTGTCACTGAAAGCAGAAGATTTCAACAAACTCCAGAAGCTGACTACTTACAACATCATGAACAATGAGAATATGATTATTCAGGCCTTGCGCATGGCTGTGGCTCGGAAGAAGCAGGCTCCAAGCCAGCCTGTATCACAGGCACAGGCCACTGGTTGAACAGTACTTTCTCTCTTACTAAGTATTTATCACAACTATGCAGAATTATCTATCAAATGCAATAGCTACTTCACTCGTCTTGGGGAGTGCCATTTATTTCCATATAGCCTTCTCATAAAAAAAACTCCAGAACTTGAAATACTTCAGAGCCACACAGTTCAGTTTACTAAGAATAGATGCTATTTTTGATCGGAATTTTGATGTCAGATAGACTGATCTGACGTTAATACCATCTTATTGTTATGCACAGAATGCAAATTCAGCTGTGTCTGATAGGGAAGTAGTTTTAACTTTTTCTCTGCATTCTCTTATTGTTTCGGTGGTTAGTATTTTTTCATATGCAAAATATTCTAGCATTTCATTGGGACTGCAGGTAGCAAATTCATGAAGCTCATAGAAGGTGGTGACCAAGCAGTATCAATTAAAACATTTTACTTGGTTCTAATAACTTGAATTAAATGGTGTTCTACCTCATAATAGTTTTGTTTCTCACATATGCTTTTTGTCATTAACTGTCGTGAGTTATCATATCATACTTAATTTTTCAGATGTGTTGAGTGATGGATATATATATATATATATATATATATATAGATGGTGGCCTTTAGGTCTTCAATGACACCTTTTTATCAATTGTACTTCTGAATTTGTTTTGAAAGGTTATTACCATTTTCTCCCACAATAACCATATTCTGACTCAGATTGCATACATGTGCTGCAGTTATCTCTCTGGAAAGCAATTTTGCTTCAGCATTGTCTGGAACTTGTTTGGTGTAGTGAGTTGAAATATTACCAAAACAAATAGCATGTGAGGGGAACACTGAGTTTTATGATGATGGCATACACAGAATCACACTGTTGAAATGGAATGAGGTAATTTTTATTTTTTTTTTTTGCTCTTTCACACTTGTTAAACAACTATAAAAAGTGCAATACAGCTGATAGGTACGCTCGTAAAAAGTATGTTACAATTACCACAGACTAACCTAGTCATTTGACAAGTACAATGAAATACAGTGGCTAAAGGGAAAAAAAAAAAAGCTGGCTTAAATGCACATAAACACATGACAGCTCTCAAACATCAGCACAGCTACTGCAGAACAGATGAAGAAACATCCAGATCATTTCCTGGGAATGCATTAAATGATGAGGGCAACCTGGTGAGCAATCCGTAAACAAAACACAGCACTCTTTTTCAAGCTGTACATGAGACTGGTTTGTAACACAGGAAGTGATTTTGTGTTGTTCCAAAGAATCAAGAGCTTGTCCACTTAAGCATGGATGTTGGTCAATCATCATTGCATCTGAGTGAGGGTATACAGCATAATAATTATCTTACATTTCTTCCTTTCAGGCTAATGAGAATTTTATAAGTAAATCCTTTGCTGTTCTGGACATATTTTTCAGATACTGTGAAAAAAAATATAAACTGTTTTGGTGAAAAAATAAATAAGCTCATGCATTTGGAGAAGTGAATCTACTCACACAAGTGAAGAAAATTCCACCAGAGAAGGATGTGCAGTTTCTATTTCTGATACAAATTTTTCCTCAAAGGCAAATTATTGGAGAACAACAGTCTTTTCTAGAATTGGAGCTAGTCTTTTTGGCGTTAGACCCACAGGGGGGTTGTGAAACATGGATAGGAGTTGCTATCTGGGCTTTTGTCAATGGCCAGCTAGGTTGAGAGTCAGAGTAGTCCCTCATCTCCTTAGATAGAGGAGATTTTTTTTCTGCTTTTCCCAGAAAGGCACATAGACAGTTTCTCTCTTATCTTCTATGGTTTAACTAGTCTGAAGATGGCAGTAACAGGAAGAAGCTCACCACTTACCATTGAAAAGTCCTGAGACAAGTCAAGCCTTAACACAGAATCACAGCATGGCTTAGGTTGGAGGGGAACTTAAAGATCATACAGTTGCAAGACCCATGCTATAGGCAGGGCTGCTACCCACCAGATCAAGGCCCAGGGCCCCATCCACCCTGACCCTGAATGTCACCAGGAATGGAGCATCTGCAGCTCTCTGGGCAGCCTGTACCAGCACCTCACCACCCTCTAAGTAAAACATTTATTTCTAACATCTAACCTAAATCTCCCCTCTTTCAGTTTAAAGCTATTCCCCTTTTCCTAGCACTAACTAAGATGGTAAAATCCTGACCAAAAAAGATCCCTGACAAGGGACAACAGCTGAAATATGAAACTAAACTGGCATATCCCAGGAGCTCACAGACTTGGCAAAGCTGATGCAGTGCTCAGATCTTAAGAAATAACAGCAGGACTAAATGACAAACATGGTGAGTCTGTCCCTGACAGATATGAAGGATTCAGTCACAATGCCCATTTTAACAGATCAGGTTCCTTCTTTTGAGCTTTTCAGTGTCTTTCTGGATAGAATATCAGGCCAGAACTACTCTTTATTGCATATTTTCCTGATGTTTGCAGAAGAGGAAGGCAGGCATGGGTACTGTGAGAATGCAGTATCACCTCTAACTGTTCTCACTGTTTCAGATATTTGGACATGTTAGTAGCTGGACTCATGGAAGGGTTGTTTACTCACATATCTGCTGTATGTACTAATTTGGAGGAAAATGTGCTCTTTTTTTCCTTGGTTTACTCCGTTTTTTGTTTGTGGGAGTGTCCTGAAAGCACGAAAAATACAAACCAAGATGATCAAATACATACACAAAAGTGAGGAAAAATCAAACAAAAAAGTAACTCTGCCCCTCCCACCTAGAAGAAAAATAAAATAATATCTAGCTGAATTTTGGAGTCTTCAAAGGTTTTATCCAAAGCCCTTTTGACTGTTGATTGCAGTGCTGTAGAGCTGCTGTTTTGTTTTTTTTTTCTTTGACTTATGCATAACTGCTGTTATCTTCTCTATTTGTGCATTGTTAGGAGGCCAAGTCATGGGTATCCATTCCTGTGCTGTGTGCACTCTTTGGACTCTTACCTTGATTTGCTATTAACTCTAAGTGTGTAAAGCCTTCCCTCAACGCACACTCATGATGTTCAGATATCAGTCTTCACAAATTCCCTCCTCTTCTCTGTCCATACTTTCCCTTTCAGGCACTAGAGAAGGTGGGGCATGGATAATCCTCTCAAGTTGGCAGAGGTACTTCATGAGTCACTTCCAACTGTTGTCTCTAATACTGATGTGACACCCATAGCTCACTTGTATGCAGCTGGGAGCATGATGGGATCATATTGGAGTGCTCACGAGGTAAGAAATTCAGACTGTAATCCATTAAAGTTGGCCAGGAATGGGTTTGAGATTGGGATTCCTGTGCCTTGGAGAGGTCTTGGGAGATGACAGTCCAAATTCTTGCATGTTTTTACTTATGTTAGACAACTTGATGGGTTTCCTGATATTGGTAGCTCTGTGGAGGCATTTTTGGTAGTGAAGAGAATTTAAGATGCATTGAGTGATCCATGTAGAAGCTAGGAAGCAGTCTGAGATACCAGGAATTTGCGAGGGATGTGATAAAGTGCTCAGAGCCCTTCAGCTTGGGACTCCTATGGCTTAACAAATAAACCAAATGAGTCTAACTCAACTAGCTACAGAAACATTGGGCAGAGAATGGTCCCCTAATCATCCTCTCTACTCTTTTCCCTGTCCTCAACCACTGAAACAGCCTCATGAGAAGGGGCAAAACAATACTTTCCTTGTTGATGAAGGGCAGGAGAATTATTCTTCCAATTTTGCTGCATGATTTTAAAAATTGCAACAAATATTTATGTGAGGGCATGCTTTTTGAAGCATAAATGTTTCATTAATTCTGCAATTGTTTTGTCACTGTCCTGCAGTGTGAAGAATGCCCATGCAGCTCCCTCTCTGTAAAAATCATAAGGATGAGAAATCTGAGAAAGGCAGATCTGTGTGAGTATCACAGTCTTTCCTTGCACTTCTCAGTAGTTCAGTTCTGAAAGCAGTGAGTATAACTGAGCACAGCAACTTGTATCTGTTTATAAAGTGTCACCATGGTTCCAGATACTGCTGTATATTTGAATTTGGACTAATCTTACAATACAGTCTGTTATAAACAATACCCTTCAGTTTACAGAAGTGTTGCTATTAATGGAAATATCAAAGGTCTGCTGAAGTACAATGTGAAGTGTCTTAACAGCTGAAAAGCTTCAGAACCAGTTTTGCTGAACAAATACAGCTGTTAATTATCAGTTACGTTCTGTGATGTGCTGTGATGAAGGCTGCACCTCTAATTCTAGATGAAAATGCCAACACTGACAATGAGTGGCTGCTAGAGGCTATGTGGTAACACTGGAGCTTTACTACCATCTCTCTGTCTTTGCAGACAGCAGAAAAACATTCAGGCACTTTCACATTTTTGTGTTTGATTAAAAAAAAAAGGAGCATTATGAGCATTATATATTGTATGAGTTTGTTCTCAGACAACTCTTTCTAACTCTTTCTGTGACATGTTTACTGAAATGCATTTGAAATATCAGACTTTCAAGGCAAAAACAGCATGACTGAAATGTTTCTGGGAGCTTGGTGGAATTGGTGAGAGTGGAAGTGAAGACAGAAAATCTCAGAGGCTACTGAGGTAGAAGAAAACAAGCTGCAGGACAGCTCAAGTATCTGTCTTGGGGAGAAGGAACAAGACAGGAACGCAATAGGAGGGAGGTGGTTAGGAATCTTTATGTGCTAAATAAACACAAGCAAACTCAGCAAGAGTATTTGCTATTTGCCTCCATGGAGGCTTTCAGAAAATTACTGGATTGACCCTAAGGTTTTGCTTACTTTTTTTTAGAGGCTAGTATTTGTTGTCAACATGTCAATAAGTGAGAAATTAGTCACTATTAAGAAGAAAGCTGATATAAAGTAATTTTTTAAACATAATAATAGATTTATATCATAATTCAATAAAACTGATAATAGTATCTGTAACTAAAATTACAAATAATTTTGGTTTTAGAATTAGTCTTTGCTCTGGGATTATTTTTGATAATACTTTTTGTGGAAATGCATTTATCATTTAATTCATGGATTTACTCACATGTTTGTAAGCAGTTGAAACATTTAGTTTAAAATATATTTTAGGAAAAGTAGAATCCAACAGTTGTATTTCCCCACAAAGTTACTTGTTTCAATAACTATTTTTGTATAATTTAAACTTATTAAGAGAGAAAGAGATGCTGACAAAGTTGAAAGATGGCAAAGAAATAATTCAAGCTGCAAGAAGCCATCAGTGCATTGATACAGTCAGGATCTGATTAGGTCAGGCTGCATTTTTTCGAAGACCACAGGTCAAAGATGAGTATACTTTGCTACCTTTTGTCTGTGGCACTCTGCAGCTAAAGGAGGGACAGCATCCTCCTTTGTGCAGAGGGATTGCTACACACAACCCACTGCATTCATTCCTCCTTAGATCTTGCACATATTGTATAACATGGGACTTGTTTTTCACATTACAGAATATCTGTGGCAATCTGCTATGATCACGATCTCCTGAACCTTTGTGTCAGATAAATGGTCCTATTTGTATGCAGTGAGAGCGTAATAACACAAATTAGGCTACTAATGTAGGCTACTAATGCGTGTTGAAATCAGATACGAGTACGGCTTACTCATGAATCAGAATGATTTGCTCCTACGTTAACTAGAACACAGCATTCCCAAGATGCTGTTGCAATTTCTGCACATTTGAATTTGACTACAGATTTTCTATCAAAGTTGTAAAAATGGTGCTACCAGAGCTGTCATCTGGCTTGAGAATCTCTTCTCAGAAGTGGACAACAGATCCTCTTGGACAGGGCAAACACCAAGACGTTCTTTTCCCTGCCTCGCTCACCCAAGAGATCTGTGGCTTATGAGGTCTGTAGCTCAGAGATCTAGGTCTTGGAGGCCAACAGAGGGTTTCACTTTGGTAAGTTACAGCTCACTTTGCATTGGATGGGAGCCCAGATTCCTTTCTGTCAAAGGAAAACACAAAAACCACTTTCAGGGTGTTATCAACTTTAGTGAGGTCTGTTTGTTTATACTGCTGATTAAATAGTCATAGCTTTTTTTTTTTCTTTTTTCCACTTTGCCTTACATAGCAGAAATACGTGCTGGAAAAAATCTGATCTTTTCTGGCTGACCTGAAAAAGCCATTTCTATGCATTATTTAGGGCTCCCTCTCACACAAAGACAATTGTCCCCATGTATTCATTCCAGATCTGGCTTTTAAATTGTGAAAACCTTGTGTGTGAACCTTCATAAATCTATCCACCATGCCTGCACATAGTGTCTTGTTGCCTGGACGGTGCTCTTTCTCTGCAGCTGCACAGGGTGAATATGTGGAGATGTGTGTTTTTAAGTGCCTGAAGTCTTAACATCAGTCATCAGACTGGCTTGAAGAACAGGTGAAATAGGGAGTTGTGACACATCTCTAGGGCAGGTACAAGAACGTGGCTGCTTTCTACCAGCAGAGAAGTGCTGGCCTTGCATTCTGCTGCTACTGCTCGGGGAGGGGGGGAAGTTAGCTGTGTTCATGAGAACAACTGGGTGCAGAAGTAACAAGGTGAGAAGGGCCTGTGCTCTTCCCATTCCTGTATTCCCACTGAAGGGCATAAGGCACAACAGCTGCACTGGATTGCACCAAAGGCGTTTCCTGCCAAGTACAAGAAGGACCAAAGACAGGTGCTATGATCTCAGTGCAGCTGCACTGGATTGCACCAAAGGCGTTTCCTGCCAAGTACAAGAAGGACCAAAGACAGGTGCTATGATCTCAGTGCTATCCTTGTAGTGGCAAAATCAGTTTTATTTTCAGTACTGACCTTGCTCTTCCATTCAGTTGCTTCCCATGATCTTGTCTTGCTCTTCCTGTCAGTTGGCATAATGGAGTTTAGCTTTCAAAAGGCTCCTACCAAGTGTAGGAAGAAATCAGTTGTTGCAGAAGTCTTGTTTGTCAAGGGCTGGTCCACCATCCAAGATCTTCGTAGGAGGGCTCATTCTTCATTCCCAAGTCCTCCCACCCATTTCTTCACAGACCTCTTTGAAGCTACCTTTATGCAGAATGCTGCATTTCCACCACATGAGAGTTTCCTTCTGGAGAGATTTACCTACTGGCCAAGTACAAGTGCATTTCAATCACATGCTAGTTGTAGACAAGAATTAGACCCATACTGTGTAAATTCCCCAGTGCAGATTTCATTTTCAGTGTGGATGTTTCATGCACAGAAGTGAAAGAATGCAAAGTAAACAGCCTGGCTATCAGCACAAACCTTGACTGCTGAGCTGCTGCTGCATGTGAGGCCTTCACATTGTGCCTGCAGTTAAATGCTGGCCATAGCCTTTCTGCAGGCAGTGAATTTTGAACATTCACTCTGATAGCACCCATGCTGCTCTTAAAGTTGCTGCTGCTGCTGCTGTGCCTGTGTCCACAACCACTTTAGCTTCCTCTCCCCAAAGCCTGCAGTGCGAACAGCTTGCGGGTTGCTTGCCCCAACTTGCTGTGTGCTGTACTGCCTGGCTTGTGGGAGCGCAACTTGAACTTGCAGCCCCCGTGCTTACACACCTGGGCACTGTCTGCTTCTCAAAGCTGGCAGATCTGGTTTACTGTGGACTTTTCTGTACAGTTCACTGCTGTTTGGGGAGGGAAAATATGCATTTTTGACAGTGCAAACTCTCTCTCATAGTGGAGAAACCTGTTTAAGAGCTGCAGGTAAAATATCAAGTAATCTCTGCTACATGCACATATTTTTAAAACATTATTTCAATTAGGAGTAAGAAAATGTCTTTAACATTAGTTTGCCTTGCTTTGTATTTAGCAAACTTCAGGGTTCCAAAAAATGTGTACTGCAATGGCCCAGAACTACAATTTTTAATCTTTCAGAAATGATAACATAATTCTCAATTAGCATTTCATTAGATAAAGCCTTATATTCATCTTTTTATATGGTTCATAAAATTATAGAATCATTAAGGTTGGAAAAGACCACTAAAACCATCTAGTCCAAGCATCAACCCATCCCCATCATGCTCACTAAGCATGTCCCTTAATGCCATAACTACCCATTTCTTGAACACCTCTAAGGAATGGTGACTATACTGCTTTCTTGTGCAGTTATGGTGCTAAATCTGAGTCTTAATGTGTCATTTCGTAGCATACTCCTAATACTGCACTGGTCATTAATTTTAAAATTTGGAAGTCAGTTTCACTGATTATTTTTTTTTTATGATTAAGTCCTGGGCAATACCACCATAATAAGAAAATTTCACCTGCATTCTAAAGGAAACTGGTAGGAAAGATATGATTGAAGATGTGATCAACCAACTACATATGTTGCTTCTTGCCTTTTCCACTGCTCACAATATGGAAGACAGGGAAGACAGCAGAAGCCATGGTGTGAAGTGGGCAGACAGGCAGCAAAGGTGAGCTAACCAGCACTTGTGATCGCTTTCCTGTTAAAATGAATGTGGTCACCCAGGATGACATGGTCCTCAGAAGAACATTTTTGCAAGGCATATGATAAAAGTTCCTCATGATACTGGCTGTTCAGGCAGGCTGCATTTGCATTGGGAGAAATCATCATGGTAGGTGAAGAGAAATGCTTGGTAATAGGAATCTGAACAAAGACAGAGAAATAGTTATGCAGGTACCTACAAAGGTTGCACAAAAGCCTGTGAACAGTGATTTCTTAGTTGGTTAAGAAACTGAAACAAACAAATACAAGAGCAATTGCTGATCACCAGGAACTCCTCCCTGTGACATCATATCTGAAGGTGGGACTTTCTTACTGTAATTGTAAGTTGTTTAGATCAAGATCAAAGTCTAACTGAATGACTACTGAGGCATCTGGCAAAATGGAAATCTGGTTCTGAATGATGTTTATCATGTTGATATCATGAATGATGTTTATCATAGCAAACTAATAACCACAGTTAATAATATGAACAACAAATGAATGAGTGATCTCAATACTGTGTCCTTTGGAGTTGCAGCTGTTCATAAGTTCTTTCCCTTCTATTCAGTTTTCTCTTGGTTTTCATTCACTCATGTTATCCATCTCTGCTTTCAGTCTTCCTCATCTCATTGCTACCATCTACATATATGCTAAAATCCAGTTTCCCTCATTCTGTGTTTTCTAGTCCAAGAGACTATTTCTCGGTCTTTTCCTTTCCTGTTTCTCAACCCCTTAGTAGATTGTTGGTGATACACCAAGGAGTGTATCATGGGCAGTATATTGCTTGTTGCTTTGTATACAACTGTATAGTATTCTGTATTCATAGTATTCATAAGGAGTACAGAGATAAAAAAAACCCGTGCTGTGACTTGACAAAATCATAAGCCTCCACTAAAAGACACAATGCTGTGTACAACCAAGGAGCTCAATAAAATGTTATTTGCTTAAGAATCTTCATCAGGGCATCTCCATGCAGGTGAGAAGTACCTACTGCTAGGTATTAACAAATTGTACACAGGCACACACGTATCTTGCTATTGCTGTCCTGACTTCTGTGTACTTCCTGTGTGCAAGAATACAAAGCTGTTTTGGTGGTGGAAGGTATTGTATAGAATGTTTTGTTGCAATTTGCTGTAAATTCATGGTGTAACCTTGGAGAAGATGTTTTTATGCAGAGTTTTAGTTCCTTGTGAGAATATGAAAATGGCATGGAGCTGCAACAGGGAAAGTTCAAACTGGATATTGGGAAAAAGTTCTTCACCAAGAAGACGGTTGGGTAATGGAACAGCCTCCACTGAGCTCTCAGAGTTCAAGAAGCATTTGGACAAAGCTCTCAGACTTGTGGTCTGATTTTTGGGTGGGTCTGAGTGGAGCCAGTTGGACTCAGTGATTATTATGGGTCCCTTCCAATTTGGGATATTCTATGATTCTATGGCTTTCTCTAAAGGAAGGACTGCAGAAAAACATTGGGTGCCTTACATGGGAATTCGGAGGATGAACTGGTTACTGCCTGAAGGACTGATGAAAAACATTTACTACCTGTGATAGCTGTGTTAGGCTTGTTCCTGTCTCAAAGGCAAAAGCTGAGCTACCATGCTCTTACCAGCACAGATGGTATTGCAGCTTTTATGCTTTACTGAACATGAATGATCTTATAAAAGCCTTTTGTGACTTCACTACCCTCACATTTAGAGGAGGGTAACCACTCTAGTTAATGAGTGGTTGAAATGTGTTTTTAACTTTTAAAATGTTTTTTTAATGTCAAAACCTGTTTTAAAACAGCTCTGAAAAAGTCCCAGTCGATGAAAATGCATGAGTGGAAAGCTTGGGTGGAGAAGAGAGGGATGGGTAGGTGACAATGGCAGCAATGCCGAACCACCTGTGTTTTGAGAAAACAGAGGTCCATGCAGAGATTCACAGCCCTTCATTTCTTCTCTGTCTTGCAGAGCTAGTAGGCTGTGGCAGACTGTTCAGGACATGGCTTTGTAGCTTGAGCTTGGATACCTGATGGACATTTGTGCAGAGCTGAAATGCTTTTCATGGAATGTTGTGCTAATAAGTAATACAAATGCAAAAACCTATCTTGAATTTTCTTCAGTTTCTTTCAAATGTATGTGGGCAGCTTCAGTGGTTGTTAGCAGATAATTGCATATGTCATCAGGTTTCTGAATTGGCATTCTGTATTTACAAATATCCTTCGGCTGTCTGTATAATACCTTCCTATGACTTATGAAACTAAGCTGAGCATTTTTTTTTGTCTATGCTTACAGTGTTGCACATCTTAGAATTTGTTGCTTCTTGGCATTTTTTATCACCCTTGATAAGGATCACATTTTTACTTTATATCCTGCTTTGTGTTACATTCTATACATTGATGTATTGAATTTAAGACTGAAGATTACCATGTCTGACACTGCATGCTGACGACAATGGAATGTCACAATGTCTGTGCTAATTGTTATGTGATACATTCAAAGATGTTCATGAAGAACATGAAGATTGATACAGATTATACTTACTTCAAGATTTTTGAGGTAGTTCCCTGAGAGAGAATGTGATACAACTGATTGTCTTCAGTATTTTAATGTGAAAAATATATTTTTTTTCATTAACTCTTGCACACCCTTGAAGAATCTGCAAAATCTTTTCTAAAATCTGTCTTATTCTGGTTTCGTTAGAACAACATTATTTGCAGACCATCCAGCTGTGCAGTAAGCAGTGTGACTGATATTGTTATCCATGATTCCTTCCTTCCTGCACTCACTGAGTGGAGAACATTTGGTTTTGTGCATGCGTACTCCTTCAAAGTCATTTAGATGAGATGAAGTGTGGTGCTGAGGTGAGCCTTATGCTGAAGGAGCAACATGATAAGGCTTGTGGTATGTGTTAGTCCCTGTCTGAGTTGATTCTCACGACTCAGAGCAGTGCCAGGGAAAGCCTTGTCCACTGGCAAGGTACACAGAGCTTGAGGACTTTTATCAGTGATGGTCTCCAGAGAGAAGCTTCAGGCAATGTTTTTACTGAGTTGTAGTCATTGATTAGCTTGTAGATAAGAACCATTATCCTGGATGTGATTTACTGTTACATATGAGACCAATGTAAAGAAGAGAGGCTAGATTTAACATTGCTATGATAGTCTGCATTGATGAAAAGATATGTGTGTGTTATGAGACTGTGGCTTCTCTCTTGGGTATTTTGTCATGTTGTATTCTTTGCAGAGACTATAGGTAGCACTGCAGTAGTAGCCAGTGAAGGTTGAAAGAAAGCATCAATGTCAAATTTTAGTGCTGGTACTTTATCATTTTCTACTATCTTAACAATTGCTAAACTGGCAATCTTTTGGAATGTCTACCTAGCAAAGTATTCACCTGGGCCTATTCATCCAGTACCAATGTTTACTGTCTTTCAAGAATTTCCTTCTGGATCAAGAATGAAAACTAGAGGGGTCTCAAGTGTAATTTTTTTTTTTTTTTTAAATCATATCATATTTATTCTTAATGTTCTCATTCATTCTTTTTCACAGGAAAATTGCTGTAGACTCCTGGATTAGTTGAGAGTCCCAGAGGATTTCAGTCAGAAGTGTGAACTCATTTGATTTCATTGTGAACATAGGTTTAGTTGTAGTCTTGCAATAAAAGACAGCCTGTAAGCTGTGTGTCTATATGCAGTTCACTTTGATGTGAAAGAAGCTGACAGTGACATTTTTTGTAAAAGAGACATATAAAATGTGAAGATGACTGACAGAAGCAAAGCATGTGTTTGCAACACATGTGACTTGTAGTATTTATGGCAAGTGAACCAATGCTGTGATGTAAACTTTTAGTCCAGACTGAATTAACAAATTAAACTGTAATCTCTGTGTTTATACCCTGTAGATCCAAAATTCAGTTCATAAAATGGTGACTGAGACTTACAAGTTGAAAGTTTCAGGTACACTAAGACCCATTTATATTGTCGTGTAAAACACACCCTTGCTTCCAGTGAGTTGTCCCAGTGTGTTATAGAGTTTTTCTCACCAAATTAACTCATCAGCAATAACATCTCTACCTTCATACTAGCTGTGAGCCATCATGTGAGGGAGTGAGTTTACTTATTGCATCCTACTTTTTTATTTTATTATGATGATACGATATTATGATGTTTCTTCAGGCGCAACTCTTCCATCCCCATCTTAAAAAAAAAGAAATCTGTATCTTTTTATTTTTACTTACGTGTATTGAATCTACAGTCAACTGTGGATTTTCAGTGCTACTTCCTTTAAGTGTGACTGTGGGATATTTTTAACATTGCTCATCATATTTGCAAATGTTTTCCGCTTCTGGTTTGCACCAAACCCAGACAAGGGAAAACACCTCATGTCAACCAACTGTATTTACCATTTAGGTAATGTGATTTATCTCTGTTGTTCCAGAGGAGCTGGAGTGGAATAAATAAGTTTCAGCACAGCTGTTTGTGGGCATCTCTGCACCGTATGGTTTTACATTTGTATTGTTTCCTTTTGACAATTGTGTTGAGCTCATACACAGATATTCTAGCTATGGATCTAGCTCATGGTACATACATGCTGTGTGTAAGAAAAAAGCAGACACTTTCCCAAGGAACTTACAGTCTTACTCTGTGCATGTTAAAGAAGGAGATTTGCAATGGCTTTGGAGATAATGAGGCCTGTCACCACCCATATACTATATTAGAATGTGTGACATGGGCTGTGTACAGTACAAGGATTTCTCTGTTGCTTCCTACTGTGACAGGTCAGGGCTGGGAGAGAGATCAGTTAGTTTCTAAGATGATTGATGTGCCATGATTATTCTGTTTATTGCCTTCCAGCGTAAGCACAGGTATCACATGGCAGCAAGTTCAGATTCCATTTGATATGTTTGTAGCTTCACCTGGAAGGGTCCTCTTCTCCTGAAGCAAGATCAAATTTACTTTATCTGTCACTGGTACATATCTAGGTAGGGGTACCCTCTGAAATGAGTTAAATTATAAAAACCTCTCTCACTAGAGCTAACTGTTTTAGAGCTGGAGCAGTTTTCCTAATGTTTGTCTTTATTTCCATCCTGCCATACTGAGACTCTAATCACTGTCCTCTTTATAATAATCATTTGGACATTCCAGCTCTGGATGTTACCATATTCTTTGCTGGTCTTTGCTGTTGAGTTAGCAAACTCAGATCTTTCAGTTCTTTCTCATATGCTAGGCTGTTTAAACCAATCCTTTTCAATCTGGACATATTTAAATTCAATAGCTGGTGACAGCTAAAGTCTTTTTTGGTAGAAGTTGGAAGAAAGTGGGAAAGAGCTGGAGCATGGAAGACATTGAGCATCCATTTGTTCCTGTGCATGAGTAGGAATGTATGCTAAGAGATCTTAGTCTCCTGTACTTAAAGCTAGCATTGTGTATTTGGGATCTGGTCCAAAAACTCTGTAAATCTGTGTTGTGTGTGTGTAAGTTATCAGATACATCTTGCAACAATGTAGTTTTGTGGCATAATTTGTTTTTCTTCATGCAGTGATCTGTCTGTTTCAGATTCAAATGCCTTTATCTGCATTTTTGTCTTGGGCTATGTTGAGACTCGGTGATTACTGACTGGGCTGGTATTAGTATGGATGATCAAGCTGTGGGAGTGTTTTTCTCTTATTAATAATACAGTCTTGCTAAAGCCTGGAGTAACTTCTCAAGTTTGCTATAGTTCAGCTGTATTCAAAGAGAATGAAGGAAGAAAGTTCCTACCACAGCTCTACCTAGGTTCAAGTCATGAGTTTAGAAGTGGCCTCTTTGATACTCTGAAAATATCAAATGTCCATCTTCTCAGAGGATTCTTAGCCAGACCATAAGTGAATGAATTCTCAGAAATGCACATACCTATGTATTTGACACTGCCAGAGGATGTACCTATGCAAAATCAGTATTCTCATTTTCACTTACGAAAACTCAATGGAAGAATTATTGAAAATAGTAGAGGGAGGTAAATAAACTCTTTTGTGACCTTCTTAATCAATAAATTGTTATATAAAGGTACATCATGCATATTCTGTATCGAAATTTATAGTAACAAATCTAAACTTTCCTAATACTAATTACCAGTATAAACGTCTCCACTTGGAATGTTCAAGTCATCCTTTCCTGCTATGGACAGCAAGGGGGAAGATGTTTAATATTCAGATTTTATCAGAAGACTTGAAAGAAATCCTACATAACATGATTCCATAAACTGCTTTAAGCAATACCTATTAATTGCCACATAAATAACACAATTATAAAGAATGTGTGGAGTGAGAAATGAGGGACTGATTGAGAAGGTAAAACAATTGCTGATAAGATGCTTTTTTTTTTTTTTTTGTGGGTTGGTAATACTATTAGTGGTAGTTATTTTTTGTTTTGTATGTTGCTTTTAATTGTGGAATATCAAAACAGATTACAAGTGAGGAAATGATCATTTTCACTGTTTTATTGATGTGACACAGATAGAAAAGATATATTTAAATGTAGGCAATTGCCCACAATTACCTAGCAGCCTGGAGCAGAGCTGGAACTGGAGCCAAAACATCATGAGCCCTTTTCCAGCAGCTTACCCACTTGGTCGTCATGCTGCTTCCCTGCATGTATCCTACAGTCCCAAATTGCTTCTTAGTACATCACATCTAAACTGTTACCGTAATCACAAATTTGTTCTAAGGGCTGGAGACATTAGAAACAACTGTGGTTGTTCAGCAGACGAAAAATAAAGTGTTGTGTAGAAGTGAATGCAGAGCAATGTATAAAACTACAGAATAGCAGATTTTCTCCAAATGGGAAGACTAGAAAGGGTGAAAAACAGTGCAGAGAGAGTGATTCTTGCCATATTTTTCACTATATTTTCAGGATCTCATCTTATGAAGGTTCATGAGATACCATGAGATATCAGCTCTTTCCCGCACTTAGTAAGAGATGCACAACACTACTCCTTGGAAAACGATAACAAAACAAACAAAACAACAACAACAAAAAAATCATCTTAGAAGTATCAGTGAGAATCCTAACAAAGAAACAATTTAAATACATCAGATTGATCTATTTAACACACAGATGGAAAGTTGACTGCACAGACCTACAAGTTTTCAGCTTGCCTCACCTAAAAGCTGCAGCAATCCCCAAGACTCGGTCAATACCCTGCAACACTGTGCTCCCCTGCTACAAGGTTATTTACCTCCATCTGGGGAGGAGACAGTTTCTGGGAGCCCACCTCAGTGCAACCTGCATGTATTGTGAAGTTTTAATGCTGTATTTTATCTAATTTGACAACCTTGTGTCCAAACTATGTTTAAGGTAATGCTACACTAATAAATTAGAAGTTTCTTCACAGAGGGTGAAGACTGCTCCTTATCTAACGTGCTTGAAGAGTTAACTAGTTAAGTACCTTTAAAAAAGGTTCTCAAAATGCAAATCTTCACCACAACAGATCTCGATTTCCCACAGACTGGGGATGTATCAATAATACGTTTTGATATGTAAAATCATTCTTCCTCCCCCCCACCAGTTCCCTTTACTTCAGTAGCTTCAGTTTCAGCCTCCTAGACAGGATAAAAAGTAGTTAGTGCTGTTGAGTAAAAACCTGTAAGAAAAGTATTAAAACAATATCTCCTTTTTGCAGTTTACTGTCCATAGAGTGCTATAAGCTTATGCTCTAAGATCTTTTTTTTTTTTTTTTTTTTTTTTGTAGTTTGTTAGTTAAAATGTATCTTTCTATATACAGTTAGTCAAGCTGATTGCTATGTAAGCCTGTCCTTGCCCACTGCTTCCTCTGATACTGTCCGGACCAGAACCATCAAGAACTGCAAAGATCCAGTGTGGAATGAAATATTTTGCTTCAGGATCCAAAGCCAAGTAAAAGTAAGATGCAAAGTGGATTTGTTTTTTCTACTGGGGGCAAAGATCTTACTGTGTGATGTGTTTGAAGGGTGCCATAAAAAATATTTGCAAAGGATTTGAGGGATATGGGTAAGTGAATGTAACAACAGCGTGCAGCAGCAAAATTCAATTTTATTTTGTGATGTGTAGAAAATAGTTGAGATTTCACAGCTATTCACATAATGTCTGATCCTTTTCCCTTTTCCCTTTTCTTTTCCTCTCCTCTCCTCTCCTCTCCTCTCCTCTCCTCTCCTCTCCTCTCCTCTCCTCTCCTCTCCTCTCCTCTCCTCTCCTCTCCTCTCCTCTCCTCTCCTCTCCTCTCCGACCTCATAGTAGCCCAAAGTCTCCAAACAGAAATGGTCTTAACCCTCCATCTCTATTCACAGAATATTCTTGAACTGAAAGTCTATGATGAAAATACAATCACTAAAGATGACCTCCTCTTCACTGTCCTCTTTGATGTTGCTAAAATACAGCTTGGAGAAACTGTTCGCTTGACTTTTCAGCTAAATCCAGAGGTGAGGAATAAAACAGTCTTGCCCACAGGAAGGAAACGTATTTTTTGCTATTACCTCCCTACATGACTTATTGTAAAGCAATTGTAGGCAGGAGAGTTTCTATCATATTCATTTGTCCTTCTTTTATCCTGTATGTCCAAACCTTGTTCAGTACAGTAAAAAGTGCTCCTTACTTTGAACATTTTTGCTAGCTACTCAATCCTTCTGGCAGCAGAGTTCCTTTTTTTTTTCTTTTTTTCTTTTTTTTTCACGTGTCTAGAATCTGTTTCTTAAGTAGATTTTGTTGAGGATAGAAAACTCCATTGCTATTGAGCAAAGTTTCTGTCAGAATTTCTTTTCCTGAGACAAGCACTTGAGAGTTTTGGCATGTGCTGACACAGTTATTGAAGTGCTCAGTTAAAGGCTGATAGCTTGTATTCTTTAATATAACACAAATATCCATGCTGAGATGGTAAAGATGATAGATAGCCAACTATTGTAACTGAGGATTCCCTAAGTAGCCATTTTACTCTGCCTCATCTTTGAATGGACAAGCACAGCCTAAAGACTGATTTGATAAAAGATGGAGAATACTTTCCAAAATCACCCTTACTCAACTGCTTTTATTCATTTGAGCATGCCCTAAAACAAGAGTGAATTTGGGTTTTAAGAGCCATTTAAGGAGCCAGAATACTCATTAACAAGAATAGTTGGTGACAAAATTAATTCAAATGCTTAGAGTAAGTTAATCTTTTACAGACACAGGAGATGCTGGAAGTTGAGTTTGCATCAGAGAGCATGTGAGTAAAGCCTAAATGGAACCAACAAAATGTCAAACAAATGCTAGAGTTTAGTATAACATAGTTCAAAGCAGCATCACAGTCAGCTGATGTTTATCAAATTATCTGCATACTGGCAAAAACATTCTCTTCCTTATCTACCAAAAGTCATCCTGGATACTACTCTATCCCAGTACTTCCTGGAAGTGGGATAAAGATGATAAGAATGCAGTGACTGTATTCAATATTTCTTAGTATTCATTACTATTACATGTTGGCTACAGAAGCTGTGGACGCCCTGTCCCTAGAGGTGTTCAAGGCCAGGTTGGATAGGGACAACCTGATGTAGAGCCTGATTTAGTCATTGGCAACTCTACCCACGGTAGGGGGCTAGAACTAGATGACCTTTAAGGTCCTTCCAACCCAAGCCATTCTGTGATTCTATGATTATCATAAAAAAATGAAGAAGTCAAATTTTAGATGTCTTTTGAAAGCAACAACAAAATTAAAAATCAGGGATTTGTTACAGACTGTGTTAGATAAGACAGCCTTTAAGGAAAGTGTTATTCCCACAGTTCATTTAAAGAGGTATTTAGGTCATGTTCTGATTTTGTTTTTTGTTCTTTCAGTCCAGTTCCTCCTGAAAAGCTTATCAGTAATGGTGTCTTGGTGGTAATTTCAAACTATTTATCTGTGTTCATTATCTTTCTGGTGTTGGGAATGATAAATATGGGAAGGGCCCCGAAAAGTAATTGCAGTCAGAGCTGAAGGAAAGGGAGATGCGGGATGGTGGGAGGAGGAGCATCAGAAACTGGCAGCCATCTGCCTGCATGGCTCTTGGGGTAAGGATGTATTAAGAAAGAGCAAACATAGTCACTGAGGATACCTACAGGCCAGTCCTCCATCATCAGCTGATGGCAAGCTTCTTGGCAGAGCCTAAAGTGCTCCTTCATTTGCTTGCTGCCTTTGTGTCATTCCCCCTGGGAACTGCTCCTGGGACTCCCAGAGCCATCTCTATCCTGGATGAAGTGGAATTGGCCTTCCTGTCTGCCCCTAACTAACTGCTTGGAGGGAGGTAGCACTTCACTGTACAGCTTCATACAGGCAGGACTGCAAGGACAGCTCTGTGATTTGGCTGCTCATCAGTCCATCTTCAGGAGGCCTTGGCATACTCCCACTCCTTTCATTATGTCCCCTTCTTTCCTATCACACGGACAGACACACTGCTACAGCCATTTTTCTTTCAGCTGGCACATCATAAAAGTGCTCATACCTGCCAAACACACAGTGGGCAGGTGTCCAGACCCCAGGAACCCAGATGGCCAGAGTTAAATAGCAAAGTTATTGAAATGTGGCATAATTTGGATATTTAATTCTCTCATTATTCATCCCTGTGACAGTCTCGTGAAGCTTGCTGCTTGGAAGTCCTTGTGGAAAATAGACAGAAGAAAGTAGTTTCAGGTTAGACTTCAAGCTTTTAACACAGAAAAAAATGTGCTACAAGAAAGGAAATGTGGTGACTAGATCTTAAACCCTGTGAAATAAAACAACTTAGATAATTAAGAACTTCTTCTATTTTGTCACTTTTTTATCCAGTAATTTCCCTCCTTTTTTCTTAACAATAGAGCACAGATATTAGATGGTTACAAACAGAAGTTGTACAGATCCAACAATTAGTGTCTATGCCAAATAGCAAAACTGGAGTTTGAAATTAGAGCATGACCTTTATTAATACTGTAAAGTAGAAGTAAATATATTTTTCTATCTCAATTATTTCAGTTTAGCCCAATTTTCCCATATGTCTGAGTTTCTTATACAGCTATTTTTTTTTTTATTCCCCCCCCCCCCCTGTAATATTTCTTGTTTGGAATATGCCTGTTTGTTTGTTTTAGAAAAAGACTTCCTGTTCACAGTGAATGGATCCTATGAACAGAACCAAACCCTGTCACTGGGCTCTTCCCTGCAACCCCCAAGGCCTCTCATCTTCCATTGTCTGAAACATGGTGTGGCAGAGCTGCGCATGGCTCTGGCAGAAAAGAAGCCACACTTCTGCTTGGTACGTGATCTTCTACTTGAGTAAGCACAGCAAATTCATAGTTTTCCATATTTCACTGGGACATATGGAAAAAAATATCATTATTATTATTATTTTAATTGGAAGTCAACTTCCATGATCATCTACTCTGGAAGAGCACTGAGACACCTAGATAACAACTTGGAAACTGCTGGGAGTCAATCCTATTTTTAAAAAAATTGGTGACAGTACTTTTTATGGTGTATACATTAAATATTTTTCTACTTATAAATCTGTTTTTTAGTATACCTCAGGTGAAGAGAAGAAAAACTGCGTTGCATCCCTCACTGTTCCTCTGGATTCACTTCCCTTCAAGGAGAAAGTAGCAGTGGCAAAGGTGATTGACAATAACTCTATAGAATAAAACTGAAGCTGTGGTCCCAGGATTGACAAGTGTGAGTTAACCAGATTACCATGAGGTAGAAGTTTAGATATCTAACTGCTAATCCTTATTTTCTGCAGTCCACTGAGCATTAGAAAACTATGCAAAATAATAAAAGTCAATGCAAGGGTGTGGGAAGGGGAGGAGGGAGGAAGGGGGTAGTGGGCCCTTAGGATCTCAGTTTATTGCAGTTGTTTTATGCAAAAGACTTTATTAAATAACACTGGCCAGTATAAGCTCTCACATAACGTAACAGACAATTCTCATATTTTGTGGCTTGTTTATAGATATGTCTGTGATTCTGGCAATACAATCTTTATGTCTGGGTTTTTTATCGTATCTTTGTGTTGAAGTTTGCTACTCTCTGAAGTTTTAAGTAGGCTTTTTTATGGGATGGGAATTCATGATGCTAGTGTTGGCAAAAAGACCCTGTATTACAGAGCTGCAAACTCAGCAGCTTCTGAGCAAGGAAGGGTTTTACACCTTGCTTGAAATTACTATCCAATAAAAATACAGTGTGTCTGGAAGAGATTTATTTTGTTCTTAAGATGGTGAACAGGTGTGATAAATTTATATTCCTATACAGTTACTGACCTGCACATTTTCATCTGAGCTGAGCACAAATAAAAATCACAGCCGAAAGTTTGAGAGAAGTGTTTCTGTGATCAGTTGGACTAATGCAAGCTAGAGTATATGCAAACAATGAAGCAAGGCAAGGCACAGTGACAGAGCTGGTGCTGGTCTTTGCTGTATTCACTGATGTATACATCTAAAATGGCTGAAGCTTCAGTATGAATAATGTTAGTGGACATGGGGAAGTTCTAGAAATTGTATGGTTTTCTTACTGTTACAGCCTTGTGTGTCCAACACTGCTCTTATAAAAAGTGAAGGGCTTCAAATATAACTGTAAGTAAAGGACATAAGAGCATCTCCAATACTTATGATGTGTTGTGGTTTTCTTTGTTTTGTGTTGCTTTCCAGAATGAAACAGTCAATTTACATGTAAAGTCAATGGACTGGTAAGAAATTCTGTCTTTACTTTTTGTGGTTTTGTGATGAAGATCTTTTCTGGCTGAAAAAAATTTACTGAACTACAAGTTTAGAAAACCGTATTTGTGCCTCATTTTCCTTGGTTGCAAAGGATTCGAAATAGCTGAATTTATAAAACTTGGAGTAATTCAGGCAATAGATTTTAAATGTTTCAATGTTTGTGGTACCTGTAAATGGATACAATATGTTAGATGCTTCTAGAAAATCAATGTAGAAAAAAAATTTTCTTTCGTCTAAGGCTTTACAACCTTTTCACTTATCTTTTCTGATGCCTTTGTAGGATCACAGTAGCAGCTTTTAAAATCCTGATTATGGAATTTACAACTTGTAAGCATAGGTCCAGACCTTATTTGTAAGTGATCACATACTCGAGCTTCTTACATTCCTTTTAACCATGGACTCTGTCTTTTTGAGGTCAAGAAACCTTGATGTTCGCTTGGAGTTTGATCTATGCATGGAGGAGAAAATTTTCCTACAGAAACGGAGGAAGTTGGTGGCTTCTGCCCTGAAAAAAGCACTTAACTTAGAACAGGACCTACAAGACCATGAGGTATGGGGAGCAACATTGGGCCTGGACCTTGTTAGTGTGACAGGAATGAGTCAAATCCACAGCCGGTTATTGGTTGTTCCTTAACTAGCACTGATGTGGAATTTACATCCTCCATGTGAAGTGCCCCATGTAAAGCATCAAGAAATGTTTAGATGAAACAATGTGAGAGCATGGGTAGTATCAAATCCAAGAGTTTGAACTTGTTCATGTGCATGCTGTCATGGAAATGTTTTACATTTTAGGGAGGGAATATAATCTGAGATCAGGCACTACAGAATTGAAGTTTTCATTTTGGGAGCTTTTTTACTTTTTTACTTTTTTACACAAAGTGGTTTTCACTTTGCCCAGGACATCTGGGCCAAAGGCATGTTAAATATTATATGACAAAATGGTCATATAATGAGCTGTAGAGGATGTCCCTGCTCACTGATCACACCAGTATATTATTTCTCATTAGCACAGTATTTTCAGTGGGAAAAACAAAAACAAGCAGACAAACAACAAGAAAATGGCTTGTTTCCTTCATTATATCGAAATCAGAATGCTTTGCTTTAACCTGAAATGCTTGGTTTGCATCAGGTGAAAGAAGCAGAGCTAAATATTTTCTTGATATAATTGCCTGGAAATGTGTATAGGAAATGTCATTTAGCCACTACACTCCCAGTGGGTTTTAGTTGGAGGAATTTATCTTCCTGTAATATAATTTAGGTTTCTATTTAGCTGGGCTTTGTGCTTCATCTCTGCAATTATATACTCTAGATACTTTATGGGAAATGTAATCCAGTCTTTATTTTTTACTTACTAGAGAGGATGAGCATTTCTAGTTCTCAGAATAGAGCTCTCAAGAGATGATGTTCCATGAAGGGAAATACAACCTAATATTGAAAATATTGAAAATAAAAAGTTATGAGCTGTTTCAGTAAGCCAGCATATTACAGTATAGAACACTGTTCTCTGTGTTGAAAAATATCTGAACTAGCAAATTGTCTTTTGTTGTTGTTGTTTTTAGTTTTTAGGGTTTTTTTTTTTTTTTAATTTCTGTGCAAAGTACCAGCATTTCATCTTTTTCTCCTCTGCTTGGGGAAATGATGAAATGTCAGAATTCTTCCAAGACAGAAATGTGTAGTTCATGTAGCTGAAATATAATGTGCTAATATGAACTATGATGTTGTTGCTTACTAAATGCTGTATTCATGCTTGAAAAGGTTCCAGTTGTAGCAGTCATGACAACAGGAGGTGGCACTCGGGCACTGACATCTTTGTTAGGCAACCTGCTAGGTCTTCAAAAGCTGGGTCTCTTAGATGCTATTTCTTACATCACTGGGTCATCTGGCTCAACATGGTAAGGAAATGCTGAACAAAGATATCATTTTTCAGCTCTGTAAACTGCTGTATGAGATTCATTCTCTTTGTTGTGGTAAAGGAAGATGTATGTTTTTAGCCTCAGGCTTTTTTACTTTTGTATTAGGAAAACACTGTAAACCATTTCTGCTGTTTTTATGATGTTGGATTTTTCAGTTCCTACTCCTAAATCAGCTTTATCTTGATTTTCATCTTCTTGACATTTAACAGTTAACTTGAATGGCATAGCATCTTAATTTAGTTAATTAAAGTACAATAAGCAATTTAGTTATATGTGGTAGAATTTCCTGGGACCTAAATAAAAATCTAGATCAAAGAACGTCTGAGCCTCAGACATGTTTTCATGTTTTTAATGAACCTCAACTACTTTGTTTGTTTGTTTGTTTTTGTGGTCCTTAAATCCAAGTCTAGGAGGTGGAAATATTTATGAGCATATGACAATGTGCTTTCTTTGTTTTCCTCAGGACGTTGGCACATCTGTACCAGAGTCCTGACTGGTCACACAAGGATATCTCTGGACCAATCCGTGAAGTCCGCAGACATATGACCAAGAGCAAGCTCAGCTGCTTTTCTCCGGAGAGCTTAAAGTACTACGACCAAGAGCTAAAGCTGCGGAAGCAAGAAGGATACCAGATCTCTAGCATTGATTTCTGGGGGCTCCTGCTGGAAAGAGCATTAAGTGATGGGGTAGCATGTCCTTAACAAGTCTTGAATACCACTATACAGAAATAGAAGCTCCAGGGACAGGCACTAGCCTGAGAGCCTGCCAGTGTTATCCAAGAGATGGTTTCTGTTGATTAACAAAGGGCTTTTGACCTCACATCTCTCTCAACTTATAGCTACCATTCTGAGGGATATTCACTAGAGCAAGAAACCTGTATCTCACTATACCTATATGAGTATCTCAACATCTGGTTCCAGCATCCTGATTTTGGTTTCTTTTGCTCTGTTTATCCCTGTGAGAACTTGCATAATCCATGCAAAATGAATGCATTTTCTCAGAGGAATGAAAACCCTCTGTGCCACAAAATTCCCATAGCTTATCTGTAATCAAAAAAAGTCTTTGTAGGTGTGTAAATGCTTAGGTAATTCTTCAGTTAAAAAAAAAAATAATGTTTTGGCACAAGATGAGTAGAAAGAATAAGAAACGTAGCTGGAAATAAGTATTATTTTTCTGTAATTTTCCAAGCTCATGCACAATGTGAAGAAGGTCCCTTGGTTTTGCTCTTTCTCTTTTTCTGGTCAATACACAGAAAAACAATCACAAACTGTCTGATGAGAGACGGGCATTAACTCAAGGTCAGAATCCCCTTCCAATCTACATGATCCTCAACATCAAAGATGACTACAGCCTTCCAGAGTTTAAAGGTGATGGCAAAACTAAACTGTATCTGGATTCAGTTCTATCTCTGTTACCAATTACAGTATATCTTGCAACCCCTTGCATTGACAAATCATAGCATTTATAAACAGTTCTTTATCTTTTCCATTTTCAGACTTTATGTCTAGTGTCTGGGGGAAATCCAGCTTCTATGGGACAGGAAAAGTGTGGGGACAGTATTTAGGGCAGCCAAAGTACTCCCAAATCACAGCCTTAGATCTATGTATGGGTTAATTTAGGCTGAACTTCTTTTGGTATAAACTTCATTTATGTTCTATCTTGAGCGACTCATTGGAGAGTTCCATAGGAACAAGTCTGGGGAAAATTGCTTGAGAGAGTGGCTGAAATTATCTTAATGATATCATTACCCTGATGAATGCGAGTCCGTGATGACCATGCTCATAGGGTTTGTCCTGAAGTTGCTTCCCTGTCATTTCAAGGTATTTCCTGCTAGGAGATGTGGATGGAATGAATTAAAATGTCTGTTTTGTTTCTCTGCAGAATGGGTTGAGTTCACACCTTATGAGGTCGGGTTTTTAAAATATGGCGCCTTCATTCGTGCAGAAGATTTTGGCAGCAAGTTCTTCATGGGTCGCTTGATGAAGAAGCTTCCTGAGTCTCGGATCTGCTTCATGAAAGGTGATGTGCTTCCTTGATAGACTTTGGATAGCATAAAAATATGCTTAATATGCACAATTCCTAAATATTCCGTCAGTGCCCTGCAAAATGCAGGGCTGAAATGTACAGTTCTTGTGTAATCAATTCAATGTGTTTTGCTATCCTTGTTTCAGAAAAGTGGTCTCAGTAATGCAGGAAGGACAGCTTTGCTATTTTTATGTAACTCTTCTTGTTTTATTTTTTTCTAACACTAGAATTCTTTATGACACTACTTTCTATTCTGGTTCACTCTTCTGCTTCTTCTGCAGAAGAGTCCTTCACACGTAAATAAGTATGACACACGACAGCTCACCAAGAACGCCAATAAGAAATATGACTGAAAAACCCACATTAAAAACAATATCTTTGATATTCTTTATCTGAAGTGCAGAGAAACCGTGCACCTCAAGGTGTTATGCAAAAAGCCCAGAGTCATATTGCTACTATATTTAGAAAATACCTGGGCACGAGGAAGACTGCGTTTAGCTTCACAGACTCTAATTCTCAGAGCTTTAATGATTATATTTGAGCTTATAGTGATGTCATGAGTAAAGAGAAGAGGCAGCTGGGGGACAAGACTCATGTTATCACAGGAGGCAAGAGTATGTATAGGTCTAAAAAGGGGAGGACGAATTCATGAAAGGTAGTTTCACTGGTGACTCCATAACACTATAACCACCAGCTACTGGAATTACCAAATTCAGACCCATGAGGTGCTGGAGATTGGAGAAGAGACCACACTGCACTTTTAATTTCTTCGTATTCTTCTTCAAAGCACTTTGTGCTAATGATCAGAGAAAAGAGATGGATTATGGAGTTACATGGGACTACAAAGCATCTTCTGAGAACATTTTGTCTCATTGCATTTTTGCAATGTCTGTGGTGTGGTCATACCCAAAGTGTCCAGGTAGCAAGCACACCTAGCACATCCAGTTTAGGCTGAGCTCTGTGTTCCTGTCCTCAGAGCCTGAAATGGGCTGGTGATCCCGAAGTCATAGGTGCATCTTTAGAAAGGGCTGAGTGGAGGTTTAGAGCTATATTGCCACCTAGTGGTGTACTATGCAAGTGCCCTCCTGAGGTACCATTAAAACATACTGATAGTGAAACACAGCAGCTATAGGATAAAAAAGAAATGTAATTTACAAGGAGAAGTAATGTCTTAAGTGAGAGGACAGAAGTGGAAGAACTATGGGAATGAGGAGGCAGAGATGATTCTCACTCAAAGTAACTTGTGGAAAGGAGAAACAAGAGATTTTGAAGATGTCTTGTTTTAGGGGAAATAAATACTCTGTAGGCCATCTCAAATTGTTCTGTAACCACTTGGATCTTGGCTGTTCAGGAGCAATCCCTAAATCTTTAATTATTAATACAGTTGTTTATGACATTCTTTATAGACCAAACCCTTGCTTTAGGTGAATTGGTATGGTTTTACTCTCTCATAGAACAGGAATATGCAGGATAGAAAATGGTGTCTTGCAATGTGTACTGGTAATAGCTGTGTGTGACAATGAATTATGGTAGCTGAAGGCCTAGTACAATGTTTAAAACCATTTAGGTTCCTCTTGAGGACAAACTGTGTGTTGCTGTGAAAGAACTTACTAACGTTTTTTTATGAGAAAACACTTTGCATGTGCTAAAAGCCTCTGGAAAGATCAAAGGGATATTTTCCATTTAAATGTTTCTAAGCAGTTTCCCTGTTCTCTATCGTTCCACAGGCCTGTGGAGCAATGTCTTTTCATACAACCTTTTGGATGCTTGTCATTCATCAGATCCTTCAGAAAGGTGCTCACTGAGATGCACTCAACCCACAGCTGTTGATGTTGGTTGGTTATATTTCTGTTTCTACTGTATCTGTTACTTTACTAATCTTTAAATGAATATAACATCTGGATGCATATAGAAGAAAGTCTTTATTTTAAGTATTATTAAATCACTATCAAAACAATGACTTGCTTATCTGCTCCACCCATCAGAAGGAGATGAGCCTTCTCCACCAGTCAGGAACCATGAGTTGGAGACTTACATAGTCACTCCTGAATGTGGCATCATGGGCATTGTTCGGGAAGTCCTGACTGAGCGAGTAATGGTCTCAAAGTTCTTCAACTTCCTAAAAGGGTTCCAGATGCACAATGAATACCTTCAGAGCAAAAGCTTTTGTATATGGAAAGGTAAGCATCCCCAAATACTTTCTTATTCATTTGTTTTTTTTTCTGGTTAGATGATTGGTATTGTCAATAGTGAACAGAAGGTCAAAGGTGAATAGGCATTATTCTTCACTTTGGAAACAAAAATTTCAAGATAAATAGCCAAATTTCAAAAATGAATTTGCAAAACCACTCTAATTGTGGCACAGCTCTTTTTTTATTGAAATTAAAATGTTAACAGATATTCCAAGAAATACGCTGGTTCCTAGGAAGGACAACTGCTGCTCATCAGGAATGGAAAAAGGACAATGTGAAAAGTGGAGGATCTCTGTCTTCTTTCTATGGACAGATTCTTTTCTGAGTCAGGATGGAACTTATAATGCAGCAGGATCTTGGAAAATGAAAGTAATGAGAAGGGGCTTTTATTTCCTCTTTTATTAGCTAAATAACAAATATATTACTTCTTCATTGAATTACTCATCATAAGAAATATTTCCTTTTAGATACCGTGCTAGAGAATTTCCCCAACCAGCTGACAGAAACAGCAGAGTTCCTGTGCCTTGCAGACACAGCAGGATACATTGATATCAGCTACCCACCACTCATGAGGCCGGAGAGGAAAGTGGATGTTGTCCTACACTTAAACTATTCTTCTGGATCACAGACATCGGTGTGGTAACCACTTTGTTCACTTGTGTAATTATGACTGTCTTTTCTTCTTTTTAAGCTCCCCAGAAGTCAGAATAATTAATGTAGAAAAAAACTAAATGTGGGAGAAAAGGATTCTTGGTATTCAGTTCCTGTTTTCTAGATATCTGGATCTTGCTTTAATATTGGTTTGACATGACAAATCCCTTAGGGAGAACTTCAGAAGTAGTATCAGTTTAATAAATCTTTTCTTTTAATCAAGTTCATCATAGGTAAGCATTATCTTATATACCTATATGCACCTGGGACCTTGACATGGCTGCTTGTGTCTTCTGTGTGGAGAGTTTCTTCACTAAGGAGTATGCTTATGAAGTGGCTGTGTAACCCCTGCACACAGCTATGAACATCTTATTTATCTTGCAGATAAAAGGCTGAGGAGGAGGAGGTAGGGCAATCATCAGGAGTGCTAGTTGATGTCTTGGTCTTGAAATGTTGTTCTGTTGATAACCAGTACATAATTCCTCATGAAAGAGACAAAGACCAAAAGAAACACTGAGAGTGATTGCTGTTCCCTGATCTCTGTCTTGCCTTTGGTGAATGTGTTATGTTTTATGAAAAGTTGAGGGGAAGGTAGAGTTTCTGACCTTTTCTCCTGTCTGAATGTAGCCTTTGGAAGAAGCGTCAAAGTACTTCTCAAAACAGGGAATTCCATTTCCAAAAATCCACATGAGTGAAGAGGAGAAGAAAAATCTAAAGGAGTGCTACGTCTTTGAAGATGTAGAGACCCCAGAGGCACCAACAGTGGTGTTTTTCCCTCTGGTGAATGACACATTTAGAAAATACAAAGAGCCAGGTAAGCTATGGGACGGAATTGATCCTCCCACCACTTGTGCAGCCTTTATTTGTATTGGAATGGGAGGCAAGGGCTGGCACAGACCCCTTCCTCCCCTGATGTGGTTCCTATGGAAAGTACTGTGGTGTTAAGTTAGAGAGGAACAATGTTCCTCTGGAGAGGAGGATGTAAGACCATCCCTATGCCCCATCAATGACTTTTCTTGATTTGGCAGGTGTGGAGCGCAGCTCTGTTGAGATGGCACAGGGCAATGTGGATGTTTCTGGCATTTTTTCCCCATACTGCATAAACAGCTTTACCTACACAGAGGAGCAGTTTGACAATCTGATAAAACTGACCAGCTACAACATTCAGAACAACAAGGATATGATTCTTCAGGCTTTGAATTCAGCAATAGAGCGGAAACGACAACACAAAAAATAAATGCTGCATTAAGTTTCAGAAAGATGTCTGTATCACTTTTTCTCCCCTGCAGAAGAATCAGAACCTGCTGGTGAATGAATATATGGACTTGGGAAAGTACTGAGACTTATCTCAGCTTGTGTTTCCTCTACGCCAAGTAGCAATCCTAGATAAACCCATGAAACGAAACAGTGATAACTCTCATGCATTAAAGCAGGTTTACACTGCTAGTAAACATTTTTTTTCCATGTGTATATTTACATATGTGTATATACAGTAAATTAAAGGTTAGAAAATATGGGGTTTGTTGATGGTTTTTTTGATTTTATGAATGTGGAACAGCAACACTTCTTGCAAAAACACAAGTGAAAAATTAAATGTGAAGATAAAGGAGCTACGGTTATTTAATATATTTCAAATTCAGTGCAATTAGAAAAAACATGGAACAAATGTAGGCAATCCCAAGGGAAAGAGATAACTAAATTTTGTTATAACGTCAGCATTAAATTTTATTGCAAATAGCACACAAAACTAAACATAAAAAGATAAAGAAGAGCCAAGATTTACTGTGTAAGATGCAGACTTTCTATACTTCTGAATTTACAAGTTTTATTATGCCAGCAATATTTGGGTTTGGAAAATCCTATGGAAGTGATCATTCCAAACCCTCTAGAGAGTCACAAGCTGCTCTTCTGGTGCATGCATAAGCAGCTGACCTGAGATTGTGTTTTTAATTGAATATTTGTGATGTTCAGAGTATCCAGTTTAGCATCTACTTCCCATTGGTTTCAACAGGTCTAATAGTATTTCTTGTAATAACAAGACAAGGATGCTGTGAGAATAAAAACATTAAAAACAAACATTCAGATTTTGTGGCAAGGGAACAAGCTAAGTGTTTTAAACTGATATACATGGGTAATTCATGAACAATTACATTTTTTCAGTCCTTGAATGTATACAAGTAATACAGGCTTTGTGCAGCTACTATAAATATCACAAGGCAATTTGTTGAGATCGCTTATCTTTTAAATGAAGATCAAAATATTTATTTGATTTATGAAAGATTTTAATAATGCAAATACTCTGCAAACCTAGCTGTAAAGAAGATAATGCTTCAGCCAGTATCGGATGCCCTTAAGTAGTTCAAATTTAAAAGAAACATAGTGACCTGTCTGTGTTAAAGTAACATAAATTGACACACAGAGCTGTGCATGGTTTGTTGTAAATGATGTAATTGTTGCCAAAATAGAAAATAAATTTTTAATCCAAAATGAAACATTAACTTAGAAAAGGTTGATTTTTTTTTCCTCTTGCTGTCTTTCTCTCTTTCTCTCTTTCTGTCTATTCTGCCTTTCTCTCTCTTGCTTTGTGCATTCTTCTATGTCTTTAAATCTGTGTCTTCTTTAGTCTCCCATTCTTACCTCCAATTACCTCGGCCCCTTAGGGTTGGTCTGACCTTGTTCCAGCTCTTTTTCCAGGCCCTCACACTTCCACTCAATTTGCAGCCCTGGTTCAAATATCTATGGAGCTTGAATGACTGTTTATTTGTCTGTGCGCATCAAGGGCTCTTCTCTTTGTGATCTCTGCTGTTGAATTACACGGGATCTTTTGGCATTGCCTTTCCTCTGCCCCAGCTCCAAATCCCTCCTGGGCTTCCTTGTTTGTCATTATGGAAAACCCCTTTTGGGGTAACAGATGCATTTGCTGCTTCTCCCACTTGTCTGTCTTCCAGCTGGACTTTTGGCCATCTTCAATGGTTGCAAATGGAGCTCCCTTCTTTTCCCACTGTGGCCTCAGTGACTCCAAGTTTCAAGTGGTCTACCTCTGTTTACCCTTCCCTGACCTTAACTATAACCCTTTTGCTTCCCTTGCTGTGTGTTTGTTGTTTTGTTTATAAGGAGGAAAGCCTCATTTATTCTGATGCTGCCACAACAACCCTCCACAGTACCCCCAGGGGCTGAGCCTGTCCCGAGGTGCCCTTGCCTCTTGCAGGCAGTCTAGCCAGACTCTGGTATGGGTGAAGCTCTTGCATGAGAACTATGAGAACTGGATCTTCTTGTCAGTCCTCTCCTTGCAATTCTCAATCATCCATGGCAGTCCTCCTCCTGGGGCAGTGAGGGCCTTCACCCAGAGACAGGCAGCAATCCTACATAATGCTCCTGAGCTGAGGCTGGGACACCAGCCCCATCTTTCTATCTGCAGTCAAGCCCCATTGAGTTGCCTCAGCCACTCAGAGCTCCATGACATCATGCAGGCCCCTGTAACCCAAGTGAATCAAAATACGTGACCTGTGCCGTAGCGTGTCTACAGCTGGGAGAAGGAGGAAGCACAGACATTTGGGACAGTTGTTCTCTTTCTCTCTGAGATATTATGGATGTGGCTCCCAGCAATGCTCCTCAACAGAGACCTGCTCTCCTGACTCCCATCCAGTCAGCACTCTTGGTTTATACTTAGTGGAGATACTTCGCTCATGACTTAGGGGGATGGGGCTGGTTAATTTGCTGGACTCATCTTGCTTTTTATTTTTAATTGTATTAATTAATTGCACAGAATGCATGCAGAAGATTCTGGTGGTCATTTCTCCTCCTGAGTCTGCGCTGAAGCTTTGTATGGTTTTGTTCTCTGGAGGTTTGGTTTTGCTTCAACTGCTAATTGGGAGTGTTTTCCTAGGGCAGCCTCTGGGCTGTACTAAGGCATTGAAGGAATGCAAGTGACAGCTACAGATGTGGGCATTTAAAAACTCTTTTTGTTTTGTAGGCTGGGAGAGTGTCTCTTTTTACAGGAAATAGAAGTAATTTCATAAAAAGATCTCCTCAAAGTGGGAAACAAACTAGAGGGGAAGATGAACTGCAAAAATTCAGGCCCATGCTGCATTATGGCTTTAGCACAATAAAGTAAGCATCATATTTTCCTCAATATTTTAAAAGGCAGAAGTCTTGACAACTATGGTAATAGGAACTTCATACAATAGCACAGCGACCTCCTTAATTTTAATGAATATGTTCTCCTTCTTGTTGTTCTCCTTCTTGTCTGCGTCTAGCTTTTCTTTCTTAACTATTCATTATCTGTAGGTAAGCGAAGGTATTATCATGCAATTGCACATTTGCCCCAGCCCTTCCGATTATCACAGGGATGCATCAAGCACTGGGAAGCTTAGGGAGGTGAGTCAGCCTGTAGGATCCCAGGGAAAGCAACAGTGGGGTTTTTGAACACCCCATGAGGTGTGTGAGTGCTCTGACAGTCTGCTCAGGTGAGCACCATTGAGGACACAAAAGTTAGTGAGATCTTCAAGGTACTCTAGCCATGGTGTTGTGTGGTTGGCAGCATAATTGAATGCTGTTCTGTAGCCTATAGAGTAATCAAAAAAAAAAATTATTACAGACCATCTGAGTGGAATGAGCATTTTTTTTGTGAGTGTCCATGTTGCACCACGTGAATGATAGGAAGTATTTGCCAGAGCAGATACAAAAGAATATAGGTGACAGGGTAGAATTCCTTTCTGAGAACACCTGTGCCCAAACCCATCCACAATAAAGCACTATTACGTATTACTATTACTCAGTGTTACCAGAGCGAGTGATAAAGCTTCAGAGAACATGGGGGCCTCCTTTCTAACAGGATGGATTCCCTCAAGCCCTCATCATGGTACACTGCCCCACAGGTAGCACTGAGTGACAGCTCTGTCTTTTATACCATTGAACACTGAGCTCCTTCTGAAAGCCTGCTCCCTGCAAGCTTCCAACCTAAGCCCACCACACCTGCAGCATTCTCTTCCACAACACCTTTCCCACTCAAATAACCAAAAAACTGTGAACTAGAACACATGACGCCATTAAATTCTGCTGCTGAGATTCCGACCATTGGGCTGCTCAGACTTTTGGACATACGGTCTGTGAGTTATTGTCAACTTACAGCTATCCTTCTCTCTGGTGTTAGACACTGGGAAGATCTGGTCCCTTGTCCCCTAGCAGTAAAACTTTTATTGCCAACTGATGTTTTTTTGCACCTTCTTCTCTTTCAGCTAATAATTTATAAATTGGTTGTAAATATACAATGTTTACATGTAAATATAGAATGTTTGCACCTCTCCTATTTCCTTTCCTCTGATGAGATAATGGAACATCCTTTGAGAAAGATAATGATCAGGTATGGAGCTGCAAGTTTCTACATATAGCAATATACACTTTTAAATCTTAAGCAATTAATCCTTACTTTAATTTTTGCAATTTCTGCTCTCCAGCTGGCTCTCATCCAAAATAGTTTTGGTAAGTCTGTGCTCTAAATTCTTCTTTAAGCACTTATTGGTTTGGATTACTATCTACTTTGTAAATGCATTACCTGGTTTATTTCTGAGATTTGATTGATGATGTAGTATCTCAGAGAGATCAGGATCTGTGAAAGAAGATGTGGACAAAAATTGCATGAATATGTCCTGTAATTTAAGGCAAACTGAAGTGCTTTAGTCGCATATGCATAGTAGAACCTTAAAATGTCTTTTGTGGTCATTTTTAATCTGTGACCCATGATCACAGCTGGTATAGGATCTGATGGCCTGTAACACGTACCTCGTTATGAGCATGGGAGACATTGTCACATCCGTCACACTGTTCTTGTGATTTCCAGTTCAAGTTAATCATGTATGTAGTTTACAGAAGTGTGGAGGGTGAACAACAGTTTAGAAGAATGTGGAAACTATTTTTCCAGCTTACTCCTGGGAAACCTTCTCCAAGTGTGAAAGATGTCCCACATTCAGTTAACTACATGTGCAGAGAACTTTATCACTGTACAGGTAACCAGTAAGGACTGTACATTTGAAACATGCATAAAATCTAAGAAATCCTGTGAAGAGTGCAGATGTCTGCTTCGATTAGGCTGCTCAAGGAGTGGTAAGTGCTGATTTTTATCCAGTGTATCAGTAACAGTAACACGAAATAAACATAGGCAAGCATTTAACTTTGAGTGCACAGGTGTGAAAAGTTATTAATGATGTCAGTTATTAATTATGATCTTTACTCAGAAAATAATACCTCTCATTATTAGAATTGTCATGTCTTGATGCATACAAATGCTGATGCATAAATGTAATGGATATAAAGCACCACACTTTTCTCAGTGTAATCATTATGTCCTAGCAGCAATGTATTAAAGAATTATAAAGCCTTAAAAGGAATATATTACAGAATTTTGCAACTCTGACTAAAAGTTTGTCTCAAAATTCATTTCCTAGATTTCCTCTCACCTGTGAAAGAGGTCAAGATGAGCAGCAGCAGTGTCCCTGCCCCCAGTGAATTTCCTCTCCTCTCCTTCCCAAATCACCTTCACTTACTGACCATAAAATGGTCTGAGACATTGCCCTTCCTACAGGAAGAGGATGTAGCTGAGCCAGAATGACTTTGCTCTCTAAGTTTATGCAAAAGTATATGTGTTTGAGAACTTGTAACATGCAGATCACAGCAGATGCTGTGCGGGATTTTTGCTTGCCAAAATTAATCCCAGGTTCATTGTGTCTGACCTTTCTGAAGGCAAACTTTTATTGCAGCTAGACAGGAGGGACACTGGCTATAATCATCTGTGGTCCAGTCCAAGATGGTGATAAAAGAAACCACAAAACTATTGTTGAACATGTTAAAGCATGGGAGTTCCTCCTGGAGCTCCATTTCTCCTCAGTGTTTCTGTGCAGTCAAACATAATACAGATTTGTTTGTCAAGTCGTTCTCCAAAATGAATAGTGTGTGTAAATAAGAATCCTAAGTATGAGAGGGAATACTAGGAACAGCAAGCACTAAAGGAAGTGAGTAGTGTGCTATTTGCCACCATCACAATTATAGTTCATTAGTTCTTTGAGGCACTTAGGTTGCCTGTCCTTATCTATCCTCAAACTGCTGAAATACATTATGTAAACAATCGATTCCTCTTGGGGCCTCTGCTCTTTATTATAGAAATTGAGACAACTTGAATTTGTACAATCAGGTTTTGAATTAGATAACATTAGTTTAATCATTAATGACAGGCATTAATGACAGCCTTGGAGTTTTCTTCTTTTGTGATGTTTCCTGTGGAGTCAGTTGAGTGGGAGAAGAATAACTTGGTTTTGCTGAAGGCTGAACATACTCTACCAGGCAGCTCATTGTGCATATAACTGGGCATTACCTCAACAGATGTGGAAGTCTGAATGCTGAGTCTGTGTATTCTTCACTACTTGAAGGGATGCACCACTTTCCTTGAGGACAGGGATTCTCAATCTTAAGAAAATCCATCACCTTTAGAGGAGTTTCTGAACATCATCATTTATGCTAATAATGGTTCTCTGAATTCAACAATCTTGGGAAACCTGGCCTGGTCTAATAACAAGTATACAATTATTTTAGTGTCCTGTGTTTCAAGGTTGGGCAAGTCTCCTTTCCTGGCAGGGCTAGAAAAGAACTCTGCAGAAGAACTTTGCAGGAAGAGATCTTCAGGATGTAGCTCAGAGTGTCTGTGACCTGAGGCCAAAAGATGCTCCTGTACTGTAAGTGTGGGCAGAGCTGCTTTTCATGCTGGAATTACTGATGCTATGACACAGCCTACTGTTACTAGAGCTGCAAGTTTGTTATTTGTTTTCCTGTGTTTCAAGATAGTAATTTCCACTGAGTATGCCAGGAGATGTTCATGTGCTCTTTTGTTCATGCTCATCAGCTGTAAAATAAAGCTAAAACACTGGATGGTGTATCCCATTAACATATTTCATTGATAAAAGTTTCTGGCAGCTGCTGAGTAAGTTCAATTGCCTTTCTCGGAAAGTGTACAAAATGATCATTCTTATCTGTTTTACAAATGTTATTTTTTGTGGTTTTTGTTTGTTTGTTTTTGTTTTTCTTTTCTAAAAATTTATTACTGCCAGATGCAGTAGTACAGGGCAATAACTGTAGCAAAAGGCATTGACCTTGAGATCTCTGCTAACCCTTGCAAATGTTCACTTCTTTCTCCTTGCCATCTTTATGCATTCAATCTGGGACAAGTTCTCCACGTCGTTCATTCGCCTTCTCTTTCTACAGCCCAGCTCTGAAAAGGAAAGATCCAGCCTTCACCTTGCTTTCCAAGAAAGAAGAAATGGAAGCAATCAGAATAAGCCAGGAGCTGCTGATTGGTGTAGTAATCTGTCAAATGGTCAAGGTGGTACCTTCTGGGAGTGGTTCCTGCAGGGTGCAGGGCTGTGCCTCTTTGTGCATCTTTATGGGAAATGTGTTCAGATCTGCCCAAATATATTGAGGCTCTGAATGAAGTGGATGAGTGTGTGTCTGCATGTCATGGGTAGTTATTTACATACAGAGACTTTCTACAGGGCTCAGTGCCCATGCTACAGGTGGGAAGTGCTGAGCTGGAAAAGCAGACACTAGGGGCAATGGCTTCCTTGCTTTTTCTCTGGTAGGCAGGACAGTGCGGGCCCATTCTCACTGTGCCGAAAGAGTGCAGAATCGGAGGCCAAGGGGCAAGAAAAGGCTGGGAGAGGTGCCCTAGCTTCTCAATCAGAGGAAGATACTGCATCCCTTCCAGCTGTTGCTCTTTCCCTGTAGGAGCCTTTCCCAGTGTAGTCATCCTTAGTGCTCTCTCATATCCAGCAATGGGAGGGGAGTCCTTTACTTATAGAGATGAGATGGGTGGAGCCTCAGGTCATTTTATAAAATAACTTGTCATTGACTCCTACAAGCATAAATCCTACAAACATGTCTCAGGAACTGCTGCCCGTGGAGGTGCCAGAATCACTCAGTTATGTGTATCCAGGGAAGACCATGATGCCATCGGGTACCAAAGGACTAGAGGTAAGAAATTCACTTTAAAAGTTTGTTTAAGGTCCAGTTAATATGTGTTTGACAGAAAACAAAATCTGGCTTTATGATTGTATTTATATACATGAAACTGTACATACTGATTGATGGAACTAGGCACTGATGTTTCTGCATAAAGAAATATTAAGGTGAAATGTTTGCTTCACGACCATCACTGGCAAAAGTCCTTCTGCTTTCACTGTAGCCAAAGATTTCTGTCTTATAGGCAATATTGGAGAAGACTGACTAGCAAGGGGACAGATAGTAGAAAAAAATGAAAATGGAAGGAGACAGTGTTTAGGGGAGTGAATGATCAGACCCAGATTCACTGCCCCCAAAAAAGAAAGTTTTCTGTATTTCACATTTTTTAGAAAAAAAAAAGGGGGGCTCATGCTTCTTCCAGAATCAAACATTACTCTTGTTAAAAACCAAGTATTTCCATATTAATATCAAAATCTTGATACATTATGATTGAAGTAACAACCTCTTTTTTGTTATCGTTCTTGGAAAAGAGCTATGGATAAGGTAAAGATTAAAGACTGGAAATTATATTTAGTTTCCACATTCCCACTTTGTTCCAAATTGTTTTTGCATTCTCTGGATCATTTCAGTATTTGCATTTGATTTTAACTGTATTATATATTGTCTTCTGTGCTCCTGAACTAGATGAAGGCACATCACTTCATGAAACAACAATTTTCTAGGAACTGTCCCACAGTAGTGTTTTCCTAGCAAGCTTTTCGAAAGGGGCTACTCTACATTTTAGAATCATTTTAAATCTTCTGTTTCCTAAAAAAAAGAGAGAGAAAAAAATGAATTTTGTGTTTCAGTTTTTGCAATTGCAGTGTTTCCTGTTTAAGGTGCAAAACCAGAGCAGATAGTTGGAAATCTTTTTCATCAAGGTTTAACGACTCCTGAGAGGAGGAGCAGGTTGCCAAAAGGTCACATTCAAAACAAAACCCACGCTTTTAGTCATGAAATAAATTTAGGCACTTTTTTGGAGTATCTTGCAACTGAAATGGCTTCTCTTTCATTGACTTTCTGAAAGGGTTCCCCCTGTCTTGGTTTTGGTGCCAGTGTGTGCTGAGCCATATGGTGGTCTGCTTATTGTGCTTAGCATTGTGCCACAATAAGATACAACCAACTGCTGTTCTAGCTGGGGTTTCAGCATGAGTTACTGAAAGTAGGAGTTAATAATCTAGCATGATATACTGTTGTTGTTTTAATGTTATCAATTATTTCTTCAGGGTGAAGAAGACGCAGATTTTTTGCATCATTATAATCCTTATGACTATTCTGAAGGTGCTGGACCTCAAGAAGAAGGTGAAAGAAGTATTGAACCTGGCAAAGGTGATTTCAAGGTATTGTAAATAAGGGAATTTTGAACGAAAGAGGGCTGGTGGTTTTGTTTTGCTGAAAGGAGAGAAGGCTCAGCCAGATAAGTAATGATGGCAGCAATTTGAGTGTTACGAGGAAAACATTTTAAGATTTATTGTTTGGATATTTTTTGTCTATGATATTTAGAACAGCCACTCATATTTCTCTTTTCCATTTAATTGGAAGTATACAGAATATCTGCATACTGTTTTTATCCCTCAGTTATTTGTAAAGGAAATCGACTGTTGTATTTCCAATTCTGCAGTGATTTTCATAAATGAAATGGCCAAAAGTAAGTGATTCATGTTCTTCTGTAATGGTTTGCAAGTGCAATCTTTAGCTTAGCAGTTTAGGGGAGAGTTCTGGAATATTGATCCCCGATTTTGCATGACTTCTGTACTACATCAGAGGAAAAAAAGGAAAGGTAATGAAGAATTCTGCTAAAGAAGCAATGTTTGAATGTACTTAAACTATTTATTGTATTTGATCAATACTTTATTTTTTTTTTGTTAGAAATTATTGATTTCAGTGAGGATTCTCATTCTACTACTTTGCCATTTGTGAAATAAGTACAGACATTGCTTCCTATCTATCTGGATAAGAGAGGTTTAAGTGAAGACATAAATCACATATAGCAATGTCATCGCAAGAAGCATCTGAATTGGAGATAGATGGTTTAATGGAAATATGCATTATCATTGATTCAGACAAGCTCTGCTGAAACAAAAATGAACCTGAAAAAGGAGCTTTATCTGGAAGTCAAAGCACCATTGTAAAAAAGCAGACAGGAGTGCCTTGCAATAAGATATATATATATTATATGTGGGTAATCTGAGTACAATTTAAGCGTCAAGAAGTTACAGCAAATTCCCATTTCCAGTATTTTTACTTTTTCACATACACTAGTTTTCAAAACTTGACTTCTTTTATTTATCCAGTACTAGGATTTGTATTAAAAACAAATCAATGTCACATAAAGATTTTTCTGTATTCTCTCAGGATATGCCCCACAAGTTTGGGATCTTCCATGCTTTTAGTCTTGCAGATATTTAGCTTACAGTCTCTATCATCTACAGGCAGTAGGGATACTGAAACTTTGAGGCATGCATTAAATGAAGAATTTTGTAGATAGTAAAATATGCTGAGAAACAATGAATTAATGAGACTTTAGTACAATGCTTTCTACTTAATAAGTGAGAAGGCACCCAACCTCATGAAGAAGGAAAGCAGTAAAATTTGAGCTCCTGGATTTTGATCATCTATGATAATTATGCCCATGACAGGTGACATCTTGTCTCCATTTCTTAATCCCACACAGTGATATGTTTGTTTTTACATTATCTGCTTAGGATACAAGCTTAGATCAAAATCTTGTCATGGTGGTGAGATTTTGAGGGAACAGCTGTGACAGTGCTGTGGACTGAAAGAAATATCTTATGTGTATAGAATCACAACCTTCTTCTATACCACTACTCTACACCTGTCTCTTATAGAAAGATGATTTTTCACATTTCAAAATTTGCTGCATGTTCTTGCATCTGGGTTACATGACCACGGTTTTTCCTTCTGTGATTAGAACATAGCCTTCTATTCTGTGTGCCTGCATGATCATCCCTTTGTGTGAAGGACACATGCATGCTCTTATCTTCTGCTCAGTCCTTTTCAAATGCAAATGTCACTGAAAGGTCAGATTATTTAAATGAGGGTTGCCACCTGCTAAGAGGAATCGCATGTGTCTATACACAAACATGCTGATTTTTATCTACGTTAAGAAATATAAACTATTCAGGCCTGAACCGGTACTTTGTTTCGTGCAGGCAGAGCCAGGTCTTGTATTGCAGGCATCAGTGCTTATGTTAAAATGTTTAAGGATTGCAGCAGGTCTCATATGACAATTAATTTAGAGGAAGAGAGGCAAAATAATGGGAATGAAGTTCCGAATACAGCAGGAGCTATGTCTCTAAGAGGCTAAGATACCTCATAGTTCAGGACATTTTGCTGTTGAGCAAGGAGTCCTTCTTGCAGGGTTTATGTAGCTGTGAGAACAGCAGTCCTTTAACAGAAGAGGGATGGATTAAATTCTCACCTGTGTGCAGAGTGGCTCCGTCTTCTGATGGGTTTTGGAGTTGCTACCCTGCATAGCAAGGCTAAGAGGAGGTTTCAGCTGCTGCCTCTCATACAGGTGAGATTTTGCTGTGAGCACCAGCAGCACTTACTGCCACTGGCGTAAGTTCCCACTGCTTAAATTACGCATTCCAGCATGTCTCCTACTTCAAAAATAAAGCCTTGGAAATTTGAAGGAAGCTACTTCCTATCAGCTCTTAGCTTTGAAATAAACTCTTTCTTACCCACATTTTACATTCGAAACATAAAACATCTCTGCATTAAACCTCTGGATTCCTCTCAGCATCAGTAGTCATACATAGATTTTTCAGTGTGTTGTGTGTCACGTGGTAATGTCTGCCTTAGGATGAGACTCCACAAATTCCTAACTGCTGTCTGATGTAAACACCCATTTTAAAGCTATCAGGAGTTATGTGAGATGAATCTCAACCTTCTGCTGGTTAACCCAGTTAGTGTTTTTCTCTCACGTTTATTCTGGTTGAGAAGAGCAAAACAGGACTAAAGGTCAGTGCCTTTTTACTGGCGATCTATCTTATTCCCTTGGCTAAAATTTTACTTATGGAAATAATTTTTTATGTGTAGTTGGATTATCTGTTTTCAAAATCAGAACAAAATCTTGTTTGGAACATCTGTAAATACAAAAAGATAGAGAACAATGTCAACAGTACTGAAATAAATGAGAAACCAGCTTGAATTTTCAGACTGCAAACCTCTGCAGAAGTTGGGATTGTAGGGCTTTGAATACCCATTCAGTATTGACCAATATTTTCTTCGAAATTTTCTTGTAAAAATATTTCAAGCACAGTACCATATGCACTGTTTTTACTGGAAAGTATTCTGTGGCCCATAACTGCTATTTGTATGAGGAAGCAATGATCTGAAAGACACAGAATGAGCTGTGGCTTTATCTGTACTTGCCAATGCTGCTGTCAGCACAGGTGAATTTTCCCTGCTGAAATCAGGGCTATTATGGCCATATGCATGAAAGGAGTGTTTCCGTTTGGCTGTGGAAGAGTTTGATTCCAACAACATCCAGCCAAGACTTCTCCTAACAATGCTGAAAAGAAGATCTGATAAGAAATTATGTTCCTAAAACATGTAACATGCAGCTTGTGGAAGCCAATGATGCTGACAGCTGCCTCCTCAGTGCTCCCCAGTTCCCTGCACAACCAATAGCTGAGGTGTCACAGCCTTGTTGTCTGGAGGTGGTAAAGGAAGGAAACAATTAGAGCAGCAGTTTTTCCAGCATGGAGTATTGGTTCCTCAGGAATGAGGAAGAACTTCAGGGACATCACCAAACACAGCAGCCAGCCATTCTCAACCTAAGAAGCATGCTACAGTGGGTTCCCCTGGCATCTGCTATGGTGGTGGTAGATGGACTTCAGAACACTGGCACTTAACTTGGCTGAATGATGTTCACAACCTGAAGCATTCTAATTACACTTGTAGAAATACTCTGTAGAAACTCAAGGGCGTATGCTCTCTAAAGGGACCTGATTCACAGATATAGCTCAAGATAGGCATATCTTCACACACCCCCAACTCTAGATACACCATCAGCAGCAAAGCATTTTAGTTTCTTTGATTTGGTCTCTGGCTACCATCTAGTTAAATTGGCACCTGGAGATGAAGAAAGGAGCACCCTGGTGACATCCTGTGCATGATTTCATCTCTACAGAATGCTTCTCTAGGCCAGGAATGCAGGGGGACATTAGTAGAGAAGTTATCTTTGCCAGGAAAGGCTGCCATGCCAGTAGATGACATAGAAAAATATGCAGGCATTATTACTGGGTGACTGCAAGAAAAATGTTTGGGTGGAGGAGAAAATCTTTTCATGGTTTTCGTAGAGAGCACTTTTTTTCTTTCAACCTGATCAGAAGAAATGGTCTTTTCCAATGGTTGTAAATTTCTTGTCTTCAAGTTTTGTTGTTTTTTGTTTGTTTGTTTGTTTGTTTTGTTTTGTTTTTTTAAATCTCAACTAATCTTTGCAGGATGGCCTGTGGACTAGCATGCATTGTGGTTGCATATTACCATAGGTAATTGTACCAGCACATTTTGGCACGTGGTTTTCTTTGCTTCCTCACCACACTTTTTCATCCAGTCCTGAAAGAGGCCACCTCCTCACAAGACCAGATGGCAAACATTCCATATTTCATTTAGAAAATCAACAGCTGAGTGCTGGCTTGCAAGTAAGCTGCTGTATGATAATGGGGATAGTATTCATCACACACACTGAAGATGAATTTCAGGAACTCTGCACGATGTTTCTGTTTGCTTAGACTGACTTTGGAATAAATACCAATCTAAGAAGGGCTATATTCAATACTGAGTATATGTTGGCTGCCTCCAGAGGTTGAAGAGCATATTCTCCTCTCTGGAATCAATGGTGTTGGATGACTACTCTCTGTTTTGGGCAAGCAAGTACCATATTCCACTGACTGATGAGACATCTATGTTAAAACAGGCAGCTAACACTGAAAACCAAAATATGTGCTGATGTGGTATATATTTGATAATAGTTTTGGGATACTATGAGACTAGAGTAATCTACAGTAGATATGATGGAGTTGTGATAGTCTGTATCATTGGTACCACAAGTGCAGAAGATGCTGTTAGCAATAGCCCATGCTGGAAGAGCCTGCTGGATGAAGAAATATAGAAGCTGAAGAAAGCCATGGACAGAAGAAGTAAAAAAGGTAAAGAAGAATAACCATCTTCTGTTTTCATGGACTCATTAGGAAGAACTGCCATGTTAGAGCCACTTGTGATGTGACAGGATGTATTATACAGCTAACATAGCATAGCATTAACACCAGCACTTTCTGATGGCTGCGTGCCACACATTCCTACTTGTAAATGCGAGTGTGACCTTAAAGAGGGCTAGGATAGACTTAGGGACACACAAATATGCCAGGAATGCAGACTGCTTGGAATCCTCATAGAACTCACTACAGAGAAATTTCTGTTTTGATATTCTTGCTAGACTGAGTGGGAGAAAGTTGGATTATTTGTATGATGGAGGAATCCTTCATTTCCACCAACATAGTAATATGGTGCCAAGTTTCATACTGAGTTCTTTTTCTTTTGAGAAGTGGTGGAAAAGTGGAAGAGAATATGAATTCTGCTTTGTGTTTGATGGAGGTGCTGTTTGGAGAACTCCAACAACCTTGATTTCCCTGGGAGCACAGAGAAACTGGTAATGAACACTCTGCCCTGTTTGTGCACAAGGTATCTCAATGTGCTACACTGCTTGCAGATAGCACTTGAACATAATGCACACACAAGCACAGTTTCGGAAACACTGAACTAATGTCAGGGTGACAGACAAAAATCAGTGAAACAAGTCATAGACCAGCCACCCCAGTCTTGCTCTTATTAAAAATAATGATATTTGGTGACAGCACTAAACAGTAGTTGTAGCATGCCCCTTCCTTGCTCCAGCACTCAGTTCTGCTTGGTGTCTTTCACCACGCAAGGCACTGCAAAAAGCCCCTCAGTGCGTGCAGCATGATAACAGCAGTAATGCTAACATGTAAAAAGGTCATAATAGGTTTTACATAGACTGAATAACAGGACTTATATCCTTTTCATAGAATCAAAGAATCATTAAAGTTGGAAAGAGCACTAAGATGATCTAGTCCAACCATCAACCCATATGTGTGACGGCTAAAATCATGTTGTTCAGTATGACATTCACCCTTTTCTTGAAAACCTCCAGGGATGATGACTCCACCACCTCCTTGGGCAGCCTATTTTCTTTATGCATACATAGCTGGTACTTTCTTTGTATAACTAAACCCTAACACATCATATTACAATTGTCATGGATGCTTTTAAAATACATTAATTAAGCTTAATATGTTACTGGAATTAATTAAAATAGTAAACCCTACAGAGAGCAGAAGAACTAATGGGACCTACCGGGTGATTTCTGTTCTCTTTGGTTTTGGTACCACAAAGATGCTATGGGTGCTCTCCAGCTGCTGGGTTCAGGCTGGCTGCTGCTTCTCTGTAGTAGCTGGCTTGTGGCACCTGCCTTTCCTGCCAGTGTGAGTGCTGCACTGGATTTCTGTAAGTTCTATGATGTTTTGTGAAACCTTAGGATGTGTATTTGAGAAACCCATGTCTGAGAATGGATTTTCCCATGTCAGTTGTATAAATTTGGCCAGCACATTAGAAAATCATTACCTTGGAACTGAGGGACAAATGATTGATCAGATGAGAGCAACTGATTATCACTAAAAAAAACAAACAATAAATAAATTAAAAACAAAACAAAACAAAACAAAAAAACCACTTCCACATCTTATCTAAGACATCTTAGATAAGAATCTCAAACTGCTTTGCAAATATTGAATCCATTGGTTCTTACTCAAGCAAGAGAGCTTCCAGCATAACTGGAACAGGTGTATGAGCTGGCAGCACCCTGTACCATCCCTGAGTTCTTTTCAGATAAACAGCTGCAGGAATTGCTCCACGCTTATGCAGATCTTGACAAACAATGAGTTTCTGCCTTCTAGGGCATATGTTGGGCTCCAAGGTGCCCAAGCACATTCTTAGCAGGTGCGTGTGGTGTTCCACCTTTGCTAATTACCCAGCTAAGAAGAAGTGTTAATCAACTGGGTGGAGAGCTGCATTAATATGGCTTCACTGGTTTGGAAATGTGAGCCAGTGTCTTTGCACAGGGTTAAATGTGAGGACATACTGCTCCATCAGTTATTGCTTGCAAACCTGGCAGCTCCTGTTATGAGAATGCTTGAAATAGAAGGCAAGTAGATTGATGAGGATGATTTTCGTGAAGAAGTACTAAAAAAGGGCAGGAGGTAAGGATTTCTTGCAGTACATAGAGGCAGGCCAGCAGAACTCCTTTTTAAGATCTCAGCGTAACTCTTCACCAAAGCATAAAGCATAAAACAAGAGAGAACTTTAAACACAAATAGGAAAAGTAATTTTTGTAACAGAAGATAATTAATTTTCTTCCCATCTGAAAATAAAATCCTTTTTGTTTTGTTCTATAAAAAACGTTTTTAGCAATGGTTCACATATTGTTTTAAGAGAGGTTCTTGCAGCCACTCTTTATCAGTCTTAGCATCAATTTTGTCTGCTTGTTTATAATCACTCTAGGAAGTCTCTGGAGTGCTATAGAAATAGAAGGATGCTCCTGCCTGAGAGGAAACCAGTTTATAAAAATAGCAGTTGTCAAATGTAGTAGTTTGGAGGGTCTCGCTGTAACCACTTGTGCAGGTGGAAATGTTTCTAGGAGTCTGAGGAAATGACCATGTGTTACAGCTTCAGGGAATGCTGATTTATTTATTGGCTTTGTTAAGAGTAGACTTTTGCAGATATGACTGAGCCAGAGGCAAGTTTTTGGAATAAACCAGCAGGAAATCACCTTCCTTGGGAGAAGGAAATCATGTTACCCGCTATAATAAATAGGATGAGGTGCCTGCAGTCACAAAATCTAGAGAGACCTTTTTTATAGAAGATTACAACTGAAGTATTCAAAGCAACCAAAGGATGTTAAGCACTTCCCTTCTGTATGGTTTTTGAAGGGAGTGTTAATTTCTATTTTTTTCCCGAAGGAACCCATACCTAATTCCCTAGCCTTTATATCCTTTGAAAATTGTTCTTTGCCATTAGTTTATGTTGTACTCGTGATCCAGAAAAATCTAGAAAAAACTCTATAATGACTGATTTTTTGTTTACTTTTTGTTTTTGTCCTGTAGAATAGTAAGGGGAAAAAAAAAGAGAGGGAGAGATGTTGGGGGCGGGGGGAGGGGGGGGCAGCTGTTCTGTGTTTTTGAAGCAGAAGTCAAAAACACCTATCTGTGAGCATTATTTAGGGTTTGCTTGTGTCAAATACAAAGAAACCACATGTAGCTTAAAAAGTCCTTAAACATCAAGTTGTAGCAGACTTGGAGAATGGTTGTAGGTAATGCTGCTTTGCATTTGTCTTCTTCAGACCCACTGGGATCACAGTGAGACAGAGAATCCTGAGCTCTCTGTTCTGACCCACTTCAGCTGTCTTTGCACTATGCTATTATGCAGTATTGTTGCAGATTTTCTTCTGCAGAATAGCAAGATTGTTGGCATAATTTTTCCTGAATGCATTATGGTCTTGTAGCACTTGGTCAGGTTGCTCATTTTTTGTTATTTTTCCTGCTGAAGATTTACTCATACTCCATTCTCTGTTCTCCAGATAGAATCCTCTCCCTGCTACCTGCTGACTGTAAGGATCATCCGAATGAGAAATCTCCAGCGAGTGGATGCCTGTAAGTATCCAATTGTTCCTACAAACATCTTGTTTTCTTGAAAGTACTTCAGAGGTAACTGGACACTGTAAGTACAAAAGCAAACATCAGAAAATTCAAGTTGATGATATCATTGGTATTTATCCAAATAAATGAATCACTTTGGCTGATTATTCCATAACGCAGGATCTACTTAATCATGCAAGGATAAATGGTTAAATAAAAGCAGGTATATGATATGTATAATAGTATATTGTTAAAAGGATTTAAGTGATGCCTAGGATACCAGTGACAAGTTTTCTTTCATAACAGTATAGCAACCCTTTGCAAGTGTTTCTAAAATGATCGAGTGTTTATTTAAACTAACTGTTACAAACCATGTTGCTTCCTGCTGTTTTGTTGAATGTTATTCTAGCCCTTTCTTGATGAAGAATGAATGTGCTTTTGAGGATAAGTACTTTCTCCCGAAGAAAGGAAAGTTTTTACATATATGGATGAAAAACTCTATATCCTTATACCCAGTAGAAAATTTAGATTTTTGCTCATACATTTATAGAAAGCATGTTCATGAATTTATATGTACTTCCACTATTCTCTAAGTTTAGTTCCTAATAAGCAGAAGTGAAGCTGAGGAACTGCTGAGTAGGCACTGCTCAGTGTCAGTGATCCTTCTTGCTCTGCCTGTTTACCCCCTAGCCCTAAATGTACCTCTGTGTGGCTGGCACATATAAAAAGCCTGGTAGAGTAGATCTGGTGGATCTATTTGTCTCTCTCCCATCAATCTTTCTGTCTCAATCTCTTGAATGTGTTATGGCCAGGTGCCCTTACTACTGATATACTTATCACTGCTACTGTGATAAGCTTCCTGTATTTCCAAAAGCAAGGGATAATTTTGCCATTATGTTGCAGAAACTTGGGAAGATCAACTGACAAAAGCAAACATATTTGTCCACTACAATAACGTTTCTGACACAGATGAAATGAATGAACAAAACCCAAAACTTTCTAAAATCATTACCATCAGACAAATATCACTGTTAATTACTCTGAAAAGGGTATCAAAGCAGGTGCAGAGAGATGGATTCCTCATCCCTTCTTTAATGCTTGTGCAGCAGCCTTGCAGTTGAGAGTCATATGACAGAGAAGTGACAAGAGCAGGAAAGAAAAGCAGCACTTTCGAGTTAAAGAACATGCATTATGCCCATGCACAATAAGGAGATGCATTAAACATGAAATAGACCTGTTAGCAGTTTCTGTTTGTGGAAACTGCTACTCATGAAATCTTCAGGGTGAAAGAAGGTAGCTTCAGGGATGAGCATGGAAGGAAAACTATAACCCTGCAGTCCTTAGGTTCTTCTATTTCAGTATGAATGGCAGCAGCTGGCACTATAGCCTCATGTACAGGAAGAGTCTGGGAACATATTCTGAAAGGCGAAGGTCTAGATTTACTGTGAACTACTACTTCCATTTTACCCTGTGGAGTCATGTTTTTCTAGAAGGTGTATTAGAGGACTTCCTGTGTCACAGCTGTGAGATACAACTGCCATATCTTAGGTCGTATCATTGGGTCATGCTCTTACATTTGCACTTCCCTTCCTTCCTGATGGCTGTGGCACTTGTGTGGTGACGCAATAAAGCAGAAAAATTTCATCAAGGACTTGTCTACACTATTCTACATGTCAGGTGGCAAGATAGAATTACAAATAACTGGGTTGCAGGAAGAGGTTGTGCAAGTAGGACTGAAGTAATATTTTGAATTAAATACACAGCTGACTAGTATGCCTGCACCCACTCATATAATTAAAGATTGTTTGATATGCTTTGTATCCCAAAGCACAGTTAATATGCAAGAATGATGACTCACATCAGTTGAACCGAGTACTTTGTAAGCAAAGACTATGTAGGCATCGATGTTCAGTAATAAATGTAAAATCATACAGTGCTCATAGAGAATTGCATTTTAAAATTAGTATGATTTCTTCTAGGGTATCCAATTTTTATTTTTTTTTCAATTTTAAATCTCTTTTAAGAATTATGTGCATAGAATTTCTGAGATCAGAAATCCAAAAATAAATTAACAGTCATACAGAAACAGATCAATACTCATGCAAGTCTCTGGGAGGGATATATATTCACTAGATTCAACATAGGTTAGCTTGTTTCTTCAACTCTGCAGAAAGGTGGAAAGGGTTAATTTTTGGCAGTGAAATTATTAAGAATTTTATTTTATTTTTAGTGTAAATAAAGCCTATTGTTTTTTCTTGTCTCATTTTTGGCAACAGCTAACATTTTCCAGATGAAACTTTCTCAGAGTAGCCAGTCCAAGACATACTTCCTGAAAATGTGTGAACTAAATACAGGAATCCGACAAGTAGACCTTAAAGCTACGTATTAGATCAACTCTATCTATAAAAACAGAACAAAACAAAAAAAGACAAGCAACTTCCTTCACTTGGAAAAGATGCATGTGGGACATTTTGTTCCTCCTTCAAAGATGTATGAATGTGCATAAGCAAAGGAGAAACGTAAAAGGCGTCCAGATTGACCAGGCTGAGTTGATGTGACTCCACTGGGGAGACATTTAGGATAAACAGCCAGTGTTTTCAGTCAGTCTCCTAGCAACTTGCTGTGAATATGCAACAACTATGTTACAGTGGCTCTCTGCTGTCTATTAATGATGCTCTTGATGCTGCTAAATGTTCATCCATACCAATGGGAATTGTGAAAAACTGAGTACATCTCCCAGAGCTTAGTGCAAAATTGGTAGGCGTGTAAGTAGAGCAGAAAGCAAGGAGATCTAGTATTCAAACAAAATGTCTGAAGTGAAAAGATCCATCCCTGGGAATTACTGTTCCCACAGTGATCAGTTTGTGAAGGCCATCATGCTGTGATATGTGTGCAGGAGAAACAGAGGCTACTGGGTTTATTTGTGTCTGTTGCTTCCACCAGTGGGCTTGAACAGAGAGCAGGAAGATAGCCCATTTGAGCCTATTTCTTCCCTTTGGAATTTTGTTCTTTAAGAAAAGGAAGAAACTTGAATACTGAAAGCAGAATTTCATCTTGGGTAACAGAGCCAGAAAGAAAGTAGAAGTAAGGAGGCAAAGAAAGAAGAGCAGTGGGAAGGTAGGAGTGAAGGAGAGCAGAAGATGGCACTCCAGACAAGGACAGTCAAGCTGTTGGACAGAACCTTATATATATATGTATATAAATAGAATATATACACCTACATACTACTATTATAAATGCTATACATGTTATTATAGATATTATAAATACAAAATATGCATATATACTTCTATATGTTACCTTCAAGATGATTTATGGAAGCTGGGTAAGACCAGAAGAGTTTTTGCTTTTCTCCGTAAGTGGATGTGCAAGCTCTGTTCCTCTGACCTGCCTGCAGAGTCCTTACCTGCTGCTGAAGAGTGCTTTCCATTTACCGTTACCATCATTTGTACTTCTCTTATGTAAGGATGCCCATACTTAGAATTAGGAACTTTTTGCATCTGCTTATTATTTTGTCTTATTGTGTCTGCTTATTTTATTAAGAACTGTCCGTGTGACAGAAAGTTTTGCATCTTATCATCTGTGTGCTTTTTCCCTCAGAGAAAATATCTTGGAAAAAGTTGCCTTACCTCGGGCATTTCTGCCTTTAAATAAATCACACTTGCTGTAGGTACCATACAGTCATTTTTTGTTGTTTTATGCAGCAATGGTTACTTTCACATTAACAATGCTCTGTTTCTTTCCCTGCTCAGTAAGCCAGGCTGATTGCTATGTTTCACTGTGGCTGCCTACAGCAGCAATCGAAAAGTGCCGCACCAAAACGATAAGAAACTCCAACGACCCAGTGTGGAATGAAACCTTCTACTTCAGGATCCAGAGTAAAGTCAAGGTAAGGAATCAAATCTGTCTGCCTGAAGATGTCTGAGTTTGGTCAGTCCTACTCCCTGTACTGTCCCAGGATGAGTTCCTAGAAACGTTCAATGATTCTGTTTAAATTGCTCATGGAGGCTTAGCTACAGAGTCTGGAGTTAAATTAGGACAGAAAACCTTAAACTTTAAATAAGCAATACCGATTCTGTAGAGTTTGTTGGAAATGATGTGAATATGAAGAGGTCATAGAATTCAGATTTCTTGTAGAACTCATTCTCCACATGGTCTTTCGTTGCAGCTCAACTATTATAATGTGAAGAGAAACAAGGTTTGGCATGTAACTGGTGTGCCATACAACTAATGTGCTGTTGAACACTGAGGAGGTGCAACAGCAGATAGCACCCACTTCTGATACATCCTCCCTAAGTATCTTCTCAGCAAAGTGGATGAATAAGCCTTCTGTGTACCCAGAAACATGTTGGAAGCATGTATTCTTTATATTTGAAGCGCCAATCTACAAAAACTGGCTTTTGCAGTAGTATGATGAAAAAATGGCTTTATTCAAGAGTGTTTATCTCAAAATGGTTCCTGTCTGTCTAGCTTTCATCATGAAATCTGGCCAGGTATTACTGGATGGTCAGACTGAGTGCTTTACTCAGGTTCTAGGGAAACTAAGGGACTTGTACCAGTTAGTGCAAAGTAGGTAGAGACTTCAGGAGATGAAGAAGCTGTCGTGTAAATATAGACAATGTATTACTCATGTTATAGCAGTTAAGCTGTACAGAGAAGAACACATTTTAAAATTACAGTATGTTTCTCCCAGGTGAGATGACAGTTAATTCTTCATCTTCTCACACACATCCTCACTACTCTTTCTTCTCTACAGCCAGTGTTGTCCAGACTTTAGAAAGTTTTAAACCCCTCTCCTTATCTTTCTAGAATGTGCTGGAGCTGACAGTGTACGACGAGGATTTTGCAACACCAGATGACCATCTCCTCTGTACACTCTTTGATACTGCTAAACTTCCAGTTGATAGAACAGTGCTCCTATATTTCAAGCCCAGCTCAACGGTGAGCTCTGTGAGATCAGTATCTGTAAGATCTGGCAGGAGGGGGTGGAGAGGGCACAGAAATTTGAGTTTTCAAGCCTCATCCATAAATTGTAATGTTTCAGTTTCCTGCTCTATGTATTGCCCTGCTTTGTCCTACTTCCACATCTCTGGCAAAGTCTATTGAGACCCTTCTCTAATGCATCTTCCATGAAAAAGTCCTTTTTGGCTACAGTTACTTAAATGCCAGAAGTCAGCATTAGTTGGTACTCCCATGATGGTATCCTTGTTTTATTTCCTGGGATTGAACTCAGGAATTGCTGCTCCAATTTTATTCTTCTTCAAAAGCTGTGTGACACCGAAAGGTTTAGAATACATCAACCAAGATACTAGTGGGGAGTTACAGAACAATTCCAAAAACTTGGGGTGAGATTTCTAAATCCACAGTGAACACTTATCCCAGTAATTGGTGTGTTAACTTCCACTCAAAATATAAATGTAAGTAAACACTGTGGTCATAAATCTGGGTTGGAAAGCCTGAGCCCCTGCTGGTGGTGTTTATATAAGTGATTAAGGAGCGAATGTCTGAAACAGTGCAGTATGCAGAGGAGGGATCTGACTGAGTTATCTCTGAGCCATACCAAGACTCTACAGCTACTGCAGAGTGAGTGGTCTGTAAAGATTTTTTTCCCATGTAATTCATAGCCAGTGTCCTCTGCCTCTTTGATTTTACCTACTGCTATATTGAAGCCATGCCAGGAAGGAAAGCTGAAGTAATCTCCTATTCGTATCTCTCTGCAGTTTGCTACAATGATACCTCAGCTGGTGAAAAGCCAGCCAACAATTGTTTGGCAATTAGTGCTGTTTCCAGGCTATGAATAACTGATTTAGCCATCTGTAAAATGGGAAAAAGAATCTTGATTTCCTTTGAGGTCTATAGATCAGATTGGAGAAATATCCTACAACTTCTTGCTACAAGTTGTTTCTGGTACCCAAACTAGGTCGCTTACAAATAACTCATAAATAAATATCAGCACTGCCTTACAGGGAGTTGCATAACTCTAACTAAATTACTCAATAATATCAGTCTTTTTTTACTATGTTAGAAGCGATGACTGGAAAGTACCTTTAACTTCCAAGCTAATAGCAAGGACAATTCATCATTGCTAAATAGAACCAGGAATAGGTAGGAGGGAAAAGCAGAATTCAAATAGCAGAACAAGTTGCCAGCTGTCTTACTGGAGCATTTTCAGTAAGAGATAAAAAAAGATTGTTTTGATATAGCTAGTAGAAGGAAGTAGGAGAGGAAGGAATCACTGAACTATTAAATGGTTGTTTCCAACGTTCCACATTGGTATCTTTATCACAGGCTGTACACTGCAACCAATTACTTCAATACTTCATAATTGTTACCTGGGTTTAGACAAGGGAGAAAGCATCACACTACTTCCTTTAATTTCCTGTTCTTGTTTTCAGGCCAAGGAGGAGCTAGAGGTTGAATTCAAACTGGAGACATTGTAAGTGATAATGTTGATTCTTTAAAAAATCTGGTAGTGATTATTTGCTAAAACACAGAAACAGCACTAAATCCCACACTCTGTGGGATTTCTGTTAAAAAGAGACAGCATTTTTTCTTCAATACCATTACTGCTCTGCTGGAGTGAAACACCTGGCTGATTCCTGGCAGCTTGTTCTGTATGTAGCTGCTCTCAGAGCACATTTCCCAGCATTATCTCTCCCATCAACAGTGTCAGACCTTGTCGTCTGCAAGACGATTTCAGAAGGCTTTCTAAGTGCATACATGTAAGCTTATGTCTGCATGCAATTGTATCAGTCTTTTCAAGCCTGTTTCTGTTTAAGCACTGGGCAGACTTTAATGCAGAACCGTTATAGTTAGGTTTCCTTTGTATCTTTAAATTTTCCACTTGCAGCACCATTTTGCTCCTACAAATTCTCTTTCTTCCCTGCCCAACAAAATGCCATTTTGTTTAATATTCTAGTAAAGGGCTTTTCCACCAGCATGATCAGATTTTTTTTCCATTCACATTCTCTACTCCTTTGATTATATTTGCATATCAGCAAGTACATAGAGCTGTCCTTCCTTCAGGGATATGCCGGTGTTTTAGCAAGTTCTTGGTGGAAATCTGTGCTTTGCATTACAATGACAGGAACAATTTGACTGCCTGACTGCCTAATCAAAGATTTCATTTTAGATGATCAAGATGCTACATTGAAAACAAACAAACAAACAAACAAACAAACAAAACCAACAACAACAACAACAACAAAAAAGTAGTCATGATGTGTGTCATTCAGCTTTGGTACTGGGACAAATGCCCTTGGAGCAGTACTCAGTCCAAGCAAGTATAGAAAGGAGCTTCTTATGTAGCTGCAGGGGTCCCTCTGGCCCTCACCCTTCTAAAAGGGAGAAAGAGCAACATCATGAACAAAGATAGGTGGGCATTTGTTTGATCTAAAAAGCTATGTTTTTCTTTTTATATCAAAGGTCTGGTCCATATGAAAACATTGCTACAAATGGAGTCTTAGTGGTATGTGTCTTTTTCTTAAGAAATCGTCTGTAACTATTTACTTAATACGAAGTAGGAAAGCCTGGGGGTTAGCAAAACTGTGACCTAGTAGATAGCCGATATGCCATTCTTTCTTCCTCCTTTCCTGTTAAGGTAATTTGAGAGTGGAATATTTTATTTCTGTGTTCACTGGAGAATGATTATGGTATCCAATTATTTAATGTCTGCTCTGTATTTCAAGCCACACACTCTTTCCCTCCATTTCCATCTGGTACTCCTTCAATAACATACTGCTGTTTATTTAAGCACAGTCATAAAGAGACTGTTAAGCCACTTGTTGATAACTAGCTCATTTCCTCCATGGGAGATGAACCATGCCTGGTGGGTAAGCTCAGCACTAGACAAGCATACTTACTTAGTGTGAAAGAGATGTGAATTCCATAAAACAAACAAGCCCCCCAAAACACTATTAAAGGCAATGCTTTTTCAGAAAATGTCATGATCTTTCTCACCTATTCTTTTACAGTGTCGTGAACTTTGTTGCTTAGAAGTGGAAGTGAATGAAAAGCAGCAGAAAAAGTCAAGTAAGTTTATTGCTTTGGTATCTAACAACAGTCTACTAGTGAGAGGATGCCTATTTCATGCAACATTTTGAGTTGGTGAAACAAATATTATTTGCATTATTCAGTGCAATTAGCACCAGGCAAATTCATTATGTTGTTATATACTTTGATGACTGCATCCCGTAATCCGTTAGGTATATGCCAACAAGACCACTTCAAAGTTGATATCTCACTTGTATGTAACAGTAAGAATATGTAGAGTCCTCTCTTTAAGAAAATAGTCTCAGTTTTGCTTTTTTCCCTTTGCTACTTGCACTCCTTTCAGATTGCTTTCCATTAGGCAATGTTGTGGTCCAAACTCTACAACTGTGGTATCTGCACTCCACCTTTAATCAAGGCAGTACAATTTCCCAGTTTAATCATACTGACTTTGTCATATACTTTGTTCTGTGTGTTGCTTTTTCTTTTTTTTCAGAGAAGGAGCTTTCCCTTACTGTGAAAGGATCCTTTGAAGGGACACAGGATATCACACTGGGCCCTGATGGAGTGGTCAGCCCATCAGGTCCTACCAAGTTCCACTATATCAAGTATGCTGAGCCAACGTTGGATGTCATGTTGCCAAAGAAGAGGCGCTACCACCCTGTACGTTGGAAGTGGCCTTAATGTTGAACTGACCATGAATTGCTCTCTAGAAGGTGGGAGGAGCTGGAGAGGGCAAACCTGTGACTGTTTTTGTCCTAAAGCATGTTGTTTTCCCAGTGGACCTGCAGGTTCAGTACAGAAACAGGATCCCCAGTGCTGATGCTGAATTCACTGCCTATGGGAATGAAAACGACAATTGCAGAGGTGAGCATCACTTCCTTGAGGAACAAAATGTCACTCAAGAAGAAATCATTTCTTCTTCAAGCCCCCCTAATACTGTCCCACAGGAGTCCCCGTAAATAGCTACCAAAAGAGTGAGGAATATTCTGATTTTTTCTCATGCCGCTAACAAACAAGAACTCTGTTCCTCTGGCTGTTTTCTCCATTTGTCTCCATCATGTGCCAGTAGCAGATAGAGTGACTTTCAAAAAAATATTATGATTTCTTCACTATATATCTCCATGTTCATGGATCCCTGTTTTGCTTAAGGTCTGAAGAGAGATTTCCCTTTGAACACAAGCTATGGAAAAGAGAATAAATCTGCCTACAGTAAATTATTTCCTTTAAGGGACTGTATATAAATTGTATTAGAAATATTAAATTTAGTGTATGAGTTTAAATTATGTGATAAGAATATTGCTTAAAGTAGGTATGGTTGTATAAAGCAATGAAATTAATTGAAAAAAAAAAGTAATAAGAAGTAGAATAAGGAGCAAATCCTTGTTTTAAAATATTGTGTTACTGTGAAGAAACACCTACAGATGTCTAGGGAAAATCTCACGCAAAGAAGTGAGAGAACATCAGATTTCAGGGCCATTAAAGCATCCCCCTAGAACAGAGCACTCTTTGCCAGTTAAATAACAGTATGAAAGTTGCAATAATAATTTTAAGGCAAAGTTAAATCTGAGAAACAGTGAGTGCAGAATTGCAATCTCTTCACTGCAGGTCTGTGGGCAGGAAGTCAAAGATCTGTTGCATGTCAGAGCCTAAAGAATGGGAAGCATAAAAGAAGTGGTATTTCAGGATGCTGCAGAAAGTTCATTCATAACACAGGAAATTGGACCTACTGCACTAATCTCAGCATCCGTTGTATGAAGTTTGTTAATGTGTCCTGGAAGAACTTGGGATCTGTGGGTAGGAATATTCCACTGAGGACAGATGAATGGTCTTGAAAATATATGCAAAAAATCTCAGACATTTGACTTAGTTATTGCCAGGCTTTGCTGGAGTATAAGTCAAGCAATGACCCCAGGAGAGAAAGGGGAAAAAGAAACTTTAAAATGAAAACAAAAACATACTGTTTATATATTTATTTTTCAGGAGAAAAGATTTGATTTGAATGTGAAAGCAGAAAGATGGTAAGGGGTACTCTACTCCTAAAGGTTTGAGCTATTGATTTTGACATTGTTTAAACCACATGGAAAGAATATAAGCAAACTGAAAAACATGTGCAGTATATTATATATAATTAGGCTTGGAATTTTACTTTCAGCAATAGATGTTGATTATTATGTATTTATCTTAGCATTATTTTGACTTTGACCACATAATATTATTTTTTATTAATTTCTGTCTATGAAATTCAGAAAAATAATAAATTTGACTTAAAAAAAAATGAAGCAAAAAAGCAAAAGAGAGGACCCAAAATTGAACTCTTCGGGAAACATGAAGATGTTTCATGTTATCCATAACCGCATGTAACACACACCACTGGGCAATCTGATCTTTTCTTTTTGTGCATAACTAGAAAGCAAAACAGAAAAGTAATTTAATTCTGAATTCAGATTTTTCTCCTCAGCGATGCTCACCGCTAGAGGGGGATACGCTCCCACTGGAGCTGCTCAAAAGCCAACATTGGAAAAACTGTTCTTAGATTTGCAATGAGAAAACATAGACTGAAATTCCTCGTGAAAGGGGAAATCAATATACTCATTTTAGAACATTTGAATAGATTTTTGAATTTTGTAGTTCTTTTAGTTTTAGAATATATATGTATATTTCATTTTAAAATGCTGTATATTATTTTCCAATTAGTTATTGCTAATTGGTATAGAATGCCACTGGTTAAGCTTACTAATTTTAATATGTTTTTCTTTCTTTCAAAAATAGTTAGAATATTCTCATGTTCCTATCACATTATCCTTGGCTCTATCTACCTATATGAGTTTATTGATATGTAAAATATGTGCCTGTGTTTATCTTAGTAACTGTTCATGCCAGCAAGACCTGGACATGCGCTTTGGGTTTGACTTATGTTCGGATGAGAGGGCTTTCCTGGGCAAAAGGAAGAAGTATGTAGCGAGCGCGATGAAAAATGTTTTTCACCTACAAGAGGATCTACAGGATCATGAAGTATGTGTGTGTGTGGTGGGGGTGGATCTTGAATTTCTAGCACCTTTGTGTACTCTTCTAGAGGAGAGGTCAGCAAAATGGGTCACACATCTGTTCTGTATCTTTGCTGCTAAGTTCTATTATTTCAAGAAACAGCAGTTGCAGTAGTTCTATCCTACTTGACTCTCAATGTGCATTTTGTCAGACCTGAGGTGTATCCATCCCTCCCATCCTATTCTATAGTTGGCTTGATTCATAAATACTATGTGCATATTAAACACATTAAATAGTAAAGATTTCTTCCAGTGTTCAAATATCACAATTTCTGAAAGCTTAGGATAAACATCTCCACTGAATACATGTTATAGTGTCTTCCTTTTCTTGCAACCCTGAAATTCTGCAAAGTAAATATCCTGTGCAACTTAATGTTAGTGATGAATAACAAGGTTGATGAGAGTTGTTCAGCAACAGTGGAAGTATTTCTTCCTGAGGCTGGCACTCTTTCAAAAATGTGTAGTAGATTCATGAAACAGAACAGAGTGGCAAAGGGATGGAAATATAGAGAAAACACATGGTCACCATCAAATAAAGCTTTTTTTCTTGTTCTCCTGTGCCCTCATTTGGTCTAAAATAAATATGGACAGGAACCCAGGTTTTAGATGATCTCTTAACATGTATTTATAAAAAGGGAAGCAGAATTAGTAGTCATTGCTGTTTCAGAGCCTGTCTTTCCAGAATGGGACCCAGGCTTTTAAATTAGGATCAGCCTGGGAGCAGTGGCCAGACCCCATGGCAATCTGTTGAGTGCCATCAGTGTGACTGTCCCATTCTCCTCTGTCCAACAGGTCCCTGTTGTGGCTGTCATCACGACAGGTGGTGGACTAAAGTCTATGACAGGACTGTATGGCAGTCTCATGGGACTCAAGAAATTAAATCTCCTGGATTGTGTAACCTACATCAGCGGGCTGTCTGGCACCACATGGTAAGGCCAGTTCATGCAAGAGAGTAGACAGGTCTTTTTGAGAGTGATGCTCCTGCATGGAGTTGCTGTCACACAGCTACTGATTGCTAACAGTGAGGAGCCTGGTACTGGAAGTGGTAACCTACTCCAAAAAATAATAATTCACTCTTATGTTAAAGCAATTTTTAGGCCCTCTTCTTTTGAAAGTGAGCTTGAAAAACTAAAACAGTTACTAAGGATTTGGAAAGCTCGTTCAGCTAAATAGAGCACCAAAAATAAAGTTTGTACAAACAGAAATAAATCCCTAAATGTAGACCTATGTTCCCAGAAAGTTTGAAGCCTTCTTTTGATCCTTTTAATTCTTCTTATCTGTCTTATCTTTCTCCAGGACCATGGCCAACTTATACAGGGATGCCTACTGGTCACAGAAGGATCTCGACTCACATATTAGTGAAGCCCAGAAACAAGCAACCAAATGCAAGATGGGCTGCTTCTCTATGGATCGCATGAAGTATTACAACAAGCAGCTATGCCAGCGGAAAGAAGAGGGATACAGGACATCATTTATTGATCTCTGGGGGCTTATGATTGAATACTTACTGAACGATGGGGTATGACACATTCTCTTTCTTAGAGAGCTGCTTTTACTTATTATTCTTATTTCTGCTGAATTGAGAGAAAATTTGCCTGTCAGTTCAAAGAATATACCTCCAACTAAAGCAAAGTTCTCCTTGTCAATAAATGCTCGGACATTTTTTTTTTTTTTCAATAATCTCCAAAGTGTATGTCAATAGAACAAGTTGTGAATGCAGCCTAATTTGGCAAGTGCCATTAGATTCTGGCTAATCTTTAGATAAAATTAGATGTGTTCTCAGGCAATTTACCTGAAGTGCGGATTGTACATACAGAAAGAGTTTGAGACAAGTTGTTTCCACCTCTTCTGACATAACAGTTTTTCTTCAAAACCAGAAAGACCCCCACAAACTTTCTGATCAACGAGAAGCGCTGTGTGATGGCCAGAACCCACTGCCCATCTATGTTTCAGTCTGCGTCCGGGACAACTACAGCACTCAGGATTTCAAAGGTAAAGGCAATATTTCAGCTCCTGTGGTGCTAAAACTGGCAACTGGATTCCTGTGATTTGATTTGCTCTTCTCTGCTTGGTAGCTCTGGTCTGTTTGCTGTTTTATAGAGAAATAGCCATTACCTCAATACAATTTTAGTACAAGAGTTATTACAGATCAGCTATTTCAATATTTTTGACACAGAGAATCAAAATCCTGCCAGAAAAGCCATTTTGGAGATATTAGATGGAGCACCAAGAGTAAAAAATTATTGAATATGTCTGAAAATCAAATTTTGCCTTTTGTAAATGCCCATATCTTAAGTGCTTCATTTTTTAAATATTAAGAAAGACCTCATGGTTGTAATAAGGACTGGAAAAGCATCTGGCCTACTTCCAACTGAATCTTTTTCTTTGCTCATTATTTTGATTAGTTTTTTCATAAGCAGAAAAAGTTAGATTGTGGGAGAAAAGGGGGAAAGTAAATTCATATCAAATTTTTATGGTTGAGGTGAAAAACAATGAATCACGTGAATGAAAATTTGGTCTACAGTCTCTCTGTCCCAAACTTCGCTCATACTGCAGTCATATCAGTCAGCTGCTCCTCATTACGAGAAGACATCCAAGAAAGTAAAAAACTAGTACTATCTTCCTTACCTTACACAGGGTGTATGGGTGTATAACTAGCCACTTACAACAAACTCGTTCTTCTAGAGCTGAGTATCCATATTTGAACATACCTGAATTATTCAAGGGAAAAAAATGCATCCTATTAACTATACTGGTAACAGTGAAGGTACTTCCACCTAGAGGTGATGGATGCAAGGGCAGAGTGAAACCCAATGCCTGCTGGATTGGTGCAACATGTGAGGTGTTAATGGCTGGAGCCTTGCCATGCTCACTACGTACACTCTGATGCCACCGTCACTGGGCAGACTGCTTCTGCCTCCCTGCGATTAAGGAAACCCCATTGCCACCACGTCTGAGCTCAGTTGCCTGGCTCTGCAGGTGGCTGTTTATCAGTTAGGCTTTGCAAAGACAGCACAACAAACAGAAATCTGACTGGTTTATGTCCTAGCAGCTCCATACCCAGCTGAGAGCCCAAGAAAGCTCAAAGCGTCCTTTTGTGTTGGTGTTACAGAGTGGGTGGAGTTCACCCCCTATGAGGTGGGGCTGCTGAAGTATGGTGCATTCATCCCTGCGGAGAATTTTGGAAGCAAGTTCTTCATGGGACGCATGTTAAAAAAACTGCCCGAATCCCGGATCTGCTATCTGCAAGGTGAAGTGTTTCATTCCTCTGGCTCTTCAGGGGGTGGCAGAGCACATGGACATTTCTGGTCAGACCTACTGACCTCTGCTATATAGAAGGATCACCTTCTAGAATGGAGGTGCATTATAGTTTAGCCAAAAGTTTACAGTAAGAGATGTCTTATCCTTTTTTATTTTGTTGTTTTCTTATTGCTGTCCTGGTATGCTTAAACTTTCTGAAATTCTGTGTTATTGATGAAATCCATAAACCTCCTTCTTCCATTCTAAGGAATGTTTTACACTGATTTTCTATGCTTCTGATTCTTCTCAGAATGCACTCCAATTTACAGATGTTTCGACACTGCAGGAAACACGCAGCTGCACTTCCACTGTGAGATATGACATTAATGCCACATAGCGAAACCTACGTGCTAGAGATGTAGGCTGCCCAAGATTACAAATGAGACCAGAAGCAAAAGGGTTTCTGAATCCCTCTGGTCAGTGCCTGAGTTGTACTGATGGGTTGCGTCTAAAGGCAATCAGCTACTTTAACAAGGAATTGGAGTAGTCAGAATTGATGACATACCAACAGATGAACACAGAGCAAGTTTGGTTTCAGTCACCTCTTCTTACATTCACGCTGCTTATAAGCTCCTTGATTTTAGTATGCTATGACATTAAATAGCCAGTACCCCAGGGAATATTGTTGAAATGCTGGCTCTCAGTTTGGTCCATTTTACCTGCTCCACCACAGGAAAATTCATTTTCTAATTACTGGATATGCTGCATTGGTTTCTGTGTCCCACTGAAAAATAGGAAGTACAATTGATCAGAATATATACTTAAATTTACAATGGCAGATGAAAAAGTGGCATTGTTGGGGCTGTATTTTGTCAGCAAAGCCATCAGTTCCCTTGTGAAAAGTCTGAGAAGAAAAGTCCTGGATAGAGGAAAGAGTGTACAGCAGAGCAGAAGCCCGTGCAGTATGTGAATACTTAAATAGTAAGGTGTGCGTTTTTCTCTTACAAACCAAATGGCTGAACAGGCTTTTCCTCCCTCTGTGAAATGATTCATGGCTCACAAAAGGTGACCAGAGTGTCTGTAGAAAAAGACGATCTGCAATAAGAAAGACAGTTTTTTAATATATTTTTGTGAAGTCTGCATTATCTGAGCTCTTAATTTTCTCCTTGAGTGGGTTTTGCTCTTTTTCTTCTCTCCCACTCTGTTATTTCTTTACTGTGCAGCAAAGCCATGCAGTAGATGAGGCACAGAACTGACATTAACAAAAATAGAGGTCACTGAGGTCTATAGAGAAATTGGACAGCCTCAATGTTTGGAAATATTTCAGATACAGACATTCCAAAATGAATCTAGGAGATCAAAAGAAAAGGAAAAAAAGAGTTTATTGTTAAAATGTGTTCTAATGGTCAATAATTCTCTTTATAGGTATGTGGAGCAGTATTTTTTCTGTGAACCTCTTACAAATCTGGGGACTGTCACACAGTTCAGAGGATTTCTGGAAGAGATGGACTCAAGACAAAATTGATGAAGTTGGTGAGAAAGTTTTAGACCTTTCACTAATGGTCATTTAGTCTTCTGAATGCCTTTTGGTATCATATCTTTCAACTAGAATCCAGAATCATAGGATCCTTATAAAAAAAAAAAAAAGGCAACTTCCTCTCCCAACCTAAGAACTAAGAGGAAAAGAATAAATGGGGAAATAGTGCTGTAATTATTAAACTTATGAAAATGCTATTGATTGAAAGGTTCAATCTTTACTTGGAAGATTTACAGGGGTCACACATATCACAGGAAATGTTTTGTTATTGCTCATTATCACTCAGACATGTTCAGACTCAGAACAAAGACTCTGTATCAGAGTGTAAAGTTATTTTTACTTCCAGTGCAGGAAATCAACCTGTATATCAACTGGCTGATCAATATTTCCTGGATTTTTATTTCATTACTCAACACAGTAATTATTACATTGGATTCATCCTGGCTTCGAGATAAATGAGGCCCAGAGGGTGTTTTCTGAAGCAATACAAAAACCACAATATTATTGCTAAATCATTCAACATGATGGTAGCTCTGATTGAACACATCCTGAAAATAAAGAAATACATGTGTGCAATGATAGAAACTGCAAGATCTCCCCTGTTGCACTCTCAGCCACCAGATCTGGCATAGCAAGTTGTGATTTCAAGAAACCACCCCTTGTGTCATTTCTGCTTCTCATCCACATATGCCCCCATGTAGTCACCCTGGAAACTTCCTGTAATTTCTGAGTGTGAATGTATTTCCCGGGATATGCTCATTCTACTGATTAAGCATATACTCATGTAGCAGTGGGTTATTATAGGGTAGAAGCTGTCATCTATTGTGGTAAATCTTGTGATGCCTTTCTATTGCCCATCTGACTGAGTGGGAGCATATGCTTTAGCCCCATTTTGCCCATACTTACTTTACTTCATGGAATCTTCATGTGTGGATACACAACTTTCCTTCTGACTGAAGGAATATTCTCTGAATTGTTTGGTTCCCTTAAGGTCTCCTTTTTTCAGGACTAAAGATTGCTTCTGATGAGCCATCTTTAGGCCAGACCTCAAGATCACCAGCAAATCTTTGTGCAGCAGCCCCTATTCTGCTCCAGAACAGGTTTTTGTTTGTTTGGTTTTTTTTAGAGTATGTTCAGTGAAACTCTGAGATCTCTTACATGCCATTCCAACCAGAAACAAAAATGAATTAGTTATTCATTAACATTTCTCTCCTTCTCTAGATGAAGACCCAGTGTTGCCTACAAGGCCCCATGAGCTAAGGACTCGCATGTACACCCCTCCTGGCACCCTATCCAGTGCTCTTCGGGGTGCTTTAACCGATCGCTTCTCAGTTGCCCAGCATCACAATTTCCTGAGGGGTTATCAGCTGCATAATGACTACTTTGAAAATGAGCACTTCTGCCAATGGAAAGGTAAAAAGAACTTAAGAGACATCATATCCAGGTGGTGTTGGGATGAAATTTTGAAAGAAATCTATTGACAAGGGAAAAAAACCTAAAACAAATTATCTTTTTTTTTAAATGGTGAGAAGAGACAAAGAGTTGCCAGGTAATTTAAGTTTGCTTTAAAATGTAAGCATGTGCTTATGTGGTTTATCTGAGATGTCTGTGGACCCTACTGAGAGGGTAGGCTCGATGCCAACAGAACAAAATTTAAAGTAACAACGAGAATATGGAAAACACCTTAATTCAGCAAGGCTGTGCCTCTAACTGCAGATGTGACTGAAAAAATCCCAGAAAATATGAATGATGAGAAAAAGCCTGAAAGAAATGGGGCTTTCTAGTACAAAGAGAAGTGGAAGGAGAGCGAACCACAAATCTACATGTAAAAAAGGAAAAGGATATTTTGTTCTTCATATCAGTGATGGACACAACATGAAACAATGATTGAAATGAGAGATTTAATTTAAATATTAGAAATAGCTTATGGATGGCAAATTATTAAAATAGATTACTTGGAATCTCAATATAGAACATTTTTAAGAATAATTTTTAAGAATATGAATTTGGGTGGTACTTTGAGGTCCCTCTCGTGTCTATTTGACATTTATCTATTGCAACAATGAAAGGTCTAAGAGATGGCTAGTTCAACTTTGTGGGTTGTTTTTCCCATCAAAATAACAACAAATCAGTTCTTATCCCAATAAATATTTTCCTTTTAGACACTGTGTTAGACTCACGTCCCAATGAGCTGATGCAAAATCCTGATCACCTGGGCATGATAGATGCTGGATTTTTCATCAATACCAGCAGTCCACCGCTTTTAAGACGACAGAGGGAAGTAGATGTCATCATATATTTAAGTTATACTACTGGATCTCATACATCGGTAAGGAGGATCATGTTAAGTTATGCTGTCTCAATTTGTTTGCCTATAGAACCTAGAACTACTCATTAATTCAGCTGCTTTGTTTTTAACTTCTGTATTCCCTTCTTCAAATGCTAGAAGAGGTCAGTGATTTCTTCTTCAAGGAAAGGAGAAATGAATCTGCTGAGTGACCTAAATCCTCATTTCAAAAGCTGTGATGTCAGCCCTGTATTTAAATACACTCCTTTTCAAATTATCTTGCTGTTAGAGGATGTAGCTTCAAAACACCAGTTTCATGGGGATAAATTTAATTAGCTGTCTATAAAGGCTTGGAGAAAAATAATTTGGGTCTTTATAAACTTAGTTTAGTCAGAAATGTAGTGTTAAACATCTTTGCCTGTTTAGTTGAAAATGCACAATATACCATAGTACTCTAGTCTTTCCTCAGTAAAATATTTATCTATGTGCCATAATGCCTGCACAGACAAAATTGCACATTCAAACTTCGTTATCTTCTGGCTTCCTGGCTTCTAAGCATGTAGTAATATATCTTACACTTTTTCTTGCTGTGATTTATTTTTCTGATTAATTCTATGGAGTATATCAAACACGGGCATTTCCACTTTTAACACTACTTGATTTACCCCTTCTGTTAATTTCTTCTGCTTTTATAAAGCTGAATCCTGAATGAAATCTGCAACTCTGTTATTGAGATGAAATCTTGAGATTAGTAATCCATGTGGTACATTAACACGTGGGGTAGCTATGTGTATAACAACCCTTGATAAGAAGGAACCCACTCTATGGCTCCATGTCACTAAACATTAGTGATAGATATTCATTTTGGGGCCTCAGGACAGCCAGGCTGAACTCTAATGCAGATCATATTTGTGATACTCCAGACTCTAGATAAGGCGTGCAAGTATTACTCGGAGCAGAAAATCCCATTCCCAAAAATTTCTTTGACTGATGAAGATAAGAAAAACCTGAAGGAGTGCTACATCTTCCAAGATTCAGATTCGCCACGATGCCCTATTGTGATTTTTCTTCCGCTTGTGAATGATACCTTCCAAGAGTACAAAGCACCCGGTAAGATACAGGGGCAAAGAATTAAACAAAAGGCAGCACTACCCACTTTCCTGACACTAGAGGCTCCCACTCTTCTTCTGCCCAGGCCACCTGCTTTGTATTTGTCTCCTTTACTGACAGTTGTTAGAATACATTTGCTTTACTTCTTGGTAAGCAGGGAGGTAGAATTCAAAATTCTGCTTTTGCTGAATTTGGGAGACATGAAAAATGCAAATGCAGGGATGGGTCCAGGTGGCAAGCTCCTTAAGACTAGAATCAGGATGCTATTCTGTAAGTAGCATCTTCCTTTCGATCATCCAGGTCCCAGTTGCTCAGGGGACCAATTGTGTACAGGTGCATTGGCAGTGGTGACTGGAGAGCCCACTGAAGCTGATATCCTTGTCTGAACCGTGATTTTAATGAAACAACTGTTGAGAAAGCTACAGATGAACATTATAATGCTGTCCCTCACTTTTCTGCCCTCATTGCTCTGGGCGCACTTTAACAAGAGGCAGCCACACGTGACTGCATTATTGGTGCATTTAAACTCTGAATTCTCTCCTGGAAGAAAGACTCCCTCTTTCTTCTGCTGTGGAACTATCTCACTGCTGACTGAAGATACGTCACGTCAGCAACTTCTCTTTTTCTACAGGTGTCAAGCGCTGTTGCTCAGAGATGGAGGAAGGAAAACTTGACCTGACCAGTCGGTGTTCCCCTTACTGCATGTTCTCAGTCAGGTATACTGATGAGAATTACCGCCGGCTGCTGAACCTCAGTGAATACAACATCCTGAATAACTCACAGATGATTATGCAAGCCTTGCAAACAGCAATGCAAAGGAGGAGGCAAAACACGTGCTGCTAACTATCCAGCTGTCTATATCTTCTCAGAGCAGTTTTTTCATGCTCTAGCACACAGGAGGAACACAGCTTTTTGAACACTGGCTGTTCTGTGCTACAGAAAGAAACTGCCCCATGTGGCTCAACGGGGTTTTTTCATTGCTGTGAAGTGGCTTCTTAAGGCAAGGACATTGCCTGGGAGATCTTTACATATGCTATGTTCCCTAAAGTAAGGTTGTCTCTAGAGCACTCTTTACAAAATTCTTGTTAGATTTTTAAAAATAGTCTTATTTTAAGCCTAATTTATTTTATGACAGATAAGAAAAACGTTTTCTAATGCCAAGGTGCTATAGCAATACAACGTAGCTAACACACTGACAGGCCACAAGAGAGGGATATGAATATGAATGTCTCCTCCCTACAATTTCTCTTCATGTATCAAACATGTATCAAACCTGGAAAATGAAGAAAATCCTGAGACCCAGTTGCAATCTGGCATCAGATCCCTTAGTCAACTCTATTTTGCAAGTATTTTGAAGAGCAGCCAGGGGTTAGAAAGGTAACAGGGACAAGTGTGTGCACACAGCCAGTACTGTGAATCATGTCCATCTCCTGAGGAATCTTGAGCTGTGAATGTGTCACATATAGATCAGAAGGAAAAACCTAGGAGGAAGCAGCATATGATTTTTCCAGCATTGGTTATTGTTTTTTTTTCCCCCAGCAAAAAGTCTAATTTGGCTACATCAGAATTTCCTCTGAATTTCTGTCAATTTTTATTGTTTGTATTAAAATAAAAAAAATCAAGATCTTATTTTGAATCTTTAAAAATAAAAAACACTGGGAAATTTTTCCCAATTGATTTATTTCTCATATCAAACTTCCTTTCTTAAATCAAAAGTACTTGAAATGAAAATATTATACTTCCACTTGAGAATAAAAACTTTTATTGCTTAATTCAAGGGAATTCGCATAATTATTTCAGGACACACACTCATCAGCAAAAACTGCTCATTTGTTCACTTCTACCAAAATGTGCAGACAAGAAAGAGAGAGTTAATAGTTTGCAATAACTAAGACCATCTTAAAAGAACATGAACAGGCCTTCTGTAGAATCCAGCACAAATATACCCATACCATTTGTGGCAGGTTTGCATTTTCAATCTTTCTTCTTATTTCCTTTTATGGAAAATGACTTTTCTGAACTCTTGAAAGTGCTGAGGATGAGTTGTAAAGATTATTAACCTATAAAAACCATTGCATTCCAAGAGAAAATCAAATTGAAGATTCCCTTAAAAGAGACTATTCTTGAAGAAAATCTATTAACTAGACAAGTTAACTAGATGACCTAATCTGAGACTAAAATAAACCACGGAAAAGTGCTTGGTAAGTTGAAACGTTTTTGAGTTAATATTTTCTATAACACCTTCATTTTGAAACATAAACTTCCTTTTAATAGATAGCCTACCTCATTAGCCTGGGGAATCTAATCTGAAAGCTTCATTAACAATCAAATAACCTGCTTGGTTTGGTGCAAAATGACTCTTTTAGGATTTTCATTTTGGCAAGAAAAAAGACAAATTTTATTTACAAATGAGTTTGAAATTACTTTTCCAATACTTCTATCATTGAGGATGTCAAGTAAAACTACTTTTTTGTGCATCTATATTATGACATTGAAAAGCTAAAAGTCAGAGCGTACATTTTTACGTATAAAAATCTTTGAGTTTTGAATGAATACACTCTTACACGCTTTTTTACTGTTCTATGGTAGTTTCATGAGTCATATTCTGAAATATGGTGCTTTGTGCTCTGTATATAACCCTGGGAATTACCTCCTTTGGAACATGAAATCTCCGATATGAAAAAATAGACAGATTTTTCTGATAAAATCATCTCCGGCTCTGAGGAAATACTGGCTACATAAAAATCTTTTGTGTTAACAATATTGGACAATAAATGCCGTTTTCAAAATGGAAATTCTGCCCTGCTCCACATATTCAGGCATCTTGGTGATATGCTCTAGGTTCACAGTGTGTTCCTTGTTCCAGGAAAGTGAAACTGTTGTTAGTGAAGAACATTACAGTTTCCCAAATGCTTGCTGTGAGCATCGTGAACAAGGAGATGACTGTAGGGCTACAAAGTGAGCCACAGTCCCACCTCGCCTGCAAAGGGCCATATCTGATATGGACTGCCACTTGTCAAAATGGAGGAATAATGACTGCTCCTTTCCCACACCAGGGGAAACCTCAGTCTTGCATTGCCTCAGCTGACATACTTAGTTTGGAATACCCCCAACGAATTTAGTTCTCCAATGGGTTTGTATCCTTTCCTTCTGATCTTGGCCAGCTGTGAGCATCACCCCTGGTTTCTCCCACCTGGTGTGCCTAATTTTCTGGGGGATGAGTGATGGTACAGCCCAGAGCCACTGTGTTCGAGGGTTTTTTGGTCATTGGCACTGTGGGAGTGATGTTTTCAGAGCTTCAGTACTGGTTTATAGCAAGCTTTCCAAAAAGGTGTCAGAATAATGCACTGACTTTAACCATAGCTGGAGGATGCTAGTGTTGCCAAGAGTTTTCTCTGACCTAGTGAAAAATGCATTTCATCAAACTATAACTGCAGCTGGCACATGTAGATAGACACAATTCTTCACAGCATTGCGAAACAACACGGCCTAAAGCAAAAATTTATTCTACTGAGTCGTCTTTGATGATGGTGATAGTTTGCATGAGAACGTGCAGTGTGGGAATGTGCATGGGAATTGTGTTTGTTAGTAACTATATTTAACAAATAAGCTAAGAAATGCTCAGGACATAGCTAACTTTTTGCTCTTAGGCATTACTCCAGAACAGGGAAACAAAAGCATTCCCTTCCTCCCATAATTTTGATCTGTTATGATGTGCTGAAGATGCAGCAGCTTTTGATGCCCTTTTAAATCCTTTCCCAGTGAGCTGAAGGCTATGCCAGCATAGGGGTTAGCTGGGTTCTAGGAGAAGCAGAGGCAAGGTTTGCAGCTGAACCCAAGAGCTCTACATTGGTGATAAATCTTGTGTCTGGATGGCAAGGTTCACTGGGTCAGGCACAGGAGCCAGATTACAGTCAGAATCAGCCTGAACTGGAAAGCAGCACCAGAGTATTCACAGGGGTGGAGTTAAGGAAAGTCATTGCTTCAGGACTCTTTGTCTTAATAGTGGTGATAATAATGAGCCATAGGAAAGGAGGGGAAGAGGATACAACTTCCTAGGAAGAGACCCATCCTGGCTGGGCCTGGGCTGAGTAGAGACAAAACAACCTATGAGTGTGTCTGCTCTGCACTTTTAGACTTGAGATGGCAAGGATAGGTGGTACAGAATCCCTTATAATGGCTTTTGCAACAACCAGGTTAATCTGAGAGAAATCGTATCTTCCCTCTTTTTTTTTCTATTAGCTTTTGTATCCTATATAGTATAACAGATTATCTGCATTTTGGTTATGTCACTGTTTCTGCATTTTATCAGCCTTGCTATGTGGAAAGTTCTGCACTTAGATAAAAGGGTATCCTTCTCTTACCGTTAGTTATCAGCTTGCCATTGGCCAGAATTGGGCAAAGTGATTCAAACAGTTACTTCCAGCCATTGTACAGGTAGGGATATTTTTTCCTATTTACTTTACAAGATGCTGCACAAGAAAATGGGAGGGGAATAGCTGGGTTTAAGAAATCAGGCAGAGGTGGGGCTCTGAGTCAGTTTATAAAATAGTCACTCACCTGCATGAGACATCTAAGCTATTGGTGTCTCTGGAAGCTGGAAGATGTAAAGTTGTGCTGCCAGAGATAACACAGGACATGTACGTGACTGCGCCCACAATGGAGTCAGGCAATGCTTTGTCTCAGGTAAGAAGGGTGCAGAGCCAAACAGGGTGTCTGGGGCCTCAGCCAGCTGTGCTGCATATTGTGCACTGATGGGACTGCTTTCCTGACCTATCATTGACTTTAAGTGGCTGCACAGGAAGAAGAAATCAGTGCTTCAAGAACTCATTACAGAAATTAAAATGATAGTGAATCAAGGAAAGGAAGGGAAATCAGCTTGGGGAGTAAAAGTTTATTTACAAAGGAGGCATTTTGTACATGTTAGAGTTTTCTTCATTTCAGAAACGTGCCATATGAAACCTTAGAAAGAACTATTAAGTAGCACAGAGATGTGCTTCAAGGTGAAGTACCAATTAATTACAGGGTGTGTTTACTGAAGACAGGTTTGCTGCTATTATAACAGCCAGAGCCAGGAGAAGCTGTCCCTGTGGTATGTCACCAGAGCCTGGAGCAGTTGTCACAGAAAGGGTGGACCTGGCTGGGCTGCTATGGCCCTGCCCAGCCTCACTGAGGCAACACAGCATGGCAGTGGCATCGCTGGGGGCACTGTCAACTGCTGAAGCTCTGAAGGGAACACTGGCTGTGGGCTCTCCTTCATTGCTGTGCAGCTATGAATTCTTAAGGAGGATTGCTGTTAGGAGCCAGCAAGACTTTAGCCCTTTCCATTGCAGGAGCTGACCACCCAAACCAGTCCACTGGATGGAAATATGTGGCTGAATTGTGATGGGGAACAGTGGACTTCTGCTACAAAGGTACTGCAAAAGAGAATTTTAAAGTGGAACTGTAGAAGAGAATATTCTGTCAGGTAGAGCCTGGGTGAGATTGGTTTCAGTGTCTGCTGAGCAGTCTAATTAGGTATCATAACTCTTCCAGCTGCCTCCATGAAACCCCATCCAGCTTATCACTTTAATCACTTTGCTGTGCCGTCTTGCTTCATGTTCAAGTTCTACTGTTGTTTCTGTCCTTGGCAGATGGTAAATGAATCCCGTTTTAATAAGATTAATAGTTATTAAAGAGTGGGTTTAACTAGGCTTTCTGCTGCATATGTCTTACCAAAGCAAATTTGCTGCCAGTGTAGGTAGTAATAACTGTGAAATTGAGCCATTTACTCCCACAAAGAGTATGGCACAATCCTGAACTGGCTTTTCAACACCGGATTTCCTGAATTAACCTTACTTTTGGCCTCTGCAAAAAGAAAGGAATCTCAGCTAAGAGTTTTGCAGGAGAATTCAGGTATGTTAAATGAACTCCTTCCTTTTAGAAACCACAGGACCAGGTGTGCTTTAATGGAATTTTTTTGGAACTTTTTCTCTCTAATTTACTGCCATTTAATAGAATAGAATCATTAAGGTCAGAAATGGCCTCTAAGATCATCTATTTCAACCATCCACCTATCACCAATTTTGCCCACTAAACCATGTCCTAAGTACTACATCTACCCTTTCCTTAAACACCTCCAGGGACGGGGACTCCCCCATTTCCCTGGGCAGTCTGTTCCAATGCATTATCACACTTTTTGAGAAAAAAAATCTTCCTAATATCCAATCTGGACATCCTTTGACACAACTAGAGGTCATTCCCTCTTACCCTATCTCTGTTAGGTACCTAAGAGAAGTGGTTGCCCCCCACCTGGCCATAACCTCCTTTCAGGGAGCTGTAGAGAGTGTTAAGGTTTTCCCTGAGCCTCCTCCAGTTATGAATGGTGCCTTTTTCTCTTTTGAGCTAAGATGCTGAACAGAAAGCATTACGCCTACAGTTCAGGGAGTAAACAATTCTTTCTGTTGTTTCATTGAATGGAAAATGTGAAGATAAGAAAATACTTTCTAAAACGCAACTCTGCAATGCAGTGGCACAACAGGTTCTGGGCCATGAACCCACCCTCTTAATCTTTTTTAAGCAAAGCACATACTCCTTTCACGATTTGCTCCTCCATGGTGCCTAAGCCAAGATTCCCTCGTTATGGTGGGACACATCCACATACCTGAGCGTTTTGTTCAATCCCACAGTGCTGCTTTTGGATCACTACACAGGCCGTGAGGGTCACTCCATAGGATTCTGTTCCTGAACTTGAGTTGAGCCCTTCCAGAAAATGTCTTCTGCAAAGCCAAAGCCAGCCCCTGACAGCACTGGCACTTCCTCAGTCCCTTCCTCATTCCTGACCATGGTTCCTTGCTGGGCATCCTTTGCAGCCTGTCTCCCTGAGGGGCTCCACACTCCCTGCATCGCAGTCATAACCCACACACAACAGCTGGCAGGCAGCTTCACAAAAAGAGCTCTATATGGTAAAAACAAGGTCAGCAGTTCTAATAAAGCTGCAGACAGAAAGCTTTGAACTAAAGTAAAAAATGACTAAGCAGAAAAATACAGACAGCACAGGGTTTATTCTTAAATATCTGCTTTCAGTTTCCATCGCCTCTATTCTGTCCTTGCTCAAATCTTTGAGTGTTAAGGGCTGGCACAATGCCTTCACCCTTATGTAATCACTGTACATCTTGACTGTACAGTGCCTTTCTGGCTGTGCCTTCCTTATTTCTATGCCTTTAGAATTAGGTTTTAGGCACAAATGCAAGTGGATTGTCTTATCCAGAGCTGCTCTCTGGATTCTGATCTATGGTTTGATCCTATCAGTGTGCACACTCAGTCACCATCTATGCAGCTGAACAGTACTAGTGCTCTTGGCTTTTTACAGGACCTGGTGCTTTGCTGTTACATGAAGGGTTCTTTTATCTGGTTCTCCACTAGCCTACTTGCTAAATGTCCCCAGTATGGATATCATATTTGTTAGCCTCAGCTGCAGCTGGGCTAAACATTCTGAGAGATACCAGGTGGACATTTGGCACTGAGAGATATGGGCAGTGAATATGATGCAATGAACTAGAGGATCGTAGTGGTCTTTTTCCAACCTTAATTATTCTATATTCCATTTAGTCTATAAACACTGATGCAGCACTGGAAATACTGCATGTTTAAAAGAACAAGAATGGGGAAAAATCATATTCCGTAGCCCAGTAGTCTGAACTTGAGTCATAGCTGGATGGGAGCCAATCCCCACAATAGTAATTTTATCACTTGCAAAAAGCCTAATGCAGCTTTTCATTTTCTACCTTAGAAGTATCTCCTCTCCCAAATTGAATTGGAATCTTACCACTATACAAAGCTGAATTTTGACAAGAAAGCACAGCAATTCACCAGGATTACAAAAATCTGCAAATGATCTATAAGAGTAGTGAAACCTTTTGGCCTAGTTCATGGCTTAGATACTAGCAGAAGAAGCATGATAGAAGCAGAAGAAGCATTGACATTGGTCATTTCTTAATCACATAAGAAAATTCAAATAAGCTGTATACAGTTTGAGTATGTCTCTCTCTAGATTTTTACCTCCTAAATATGCTATTTACATTCAGCCTTCATTCCAAAATTTTACGTGTGGCTTTATTTTTTCCTTGCAGATAGAATCATCTCCGTGTTACTTACTGACTGTAAGAGTCATAAGAGCAAGAAATATCCACCAGGCAGATGTTTGTAAGTATCTGTAGTGCTCTGTACGGACCCTTTACCCCTCACGGGCTACTAGCCAATCCTCTAAGGAAAAGAATTTTCTAGGTTTATTCTGTGGCTGGAGAAAGTCCCTTGCCAGCATGTTTGTTCCAGAAATGAACAATGTGCTTCTCTTTACTTTCATCCTATTCTGTGAAGAGATGATTCTCTCTAGTGGGATGGCAGAGATGGGTTGGTGGTTGGACCAGATGATCTTAGTTGTCATTTCCAACTTTTATGATTCTGTGATTCTGCAAGGTCAGAGGTGCAGCTATTATACATATGTTCTACATTCATAAAAGGGATGGACAAAACAGCTACTGCAGTATGTTGCAAGCAGGAAATGCAGAAACATCTCCTGTGTTTTCCTCTGAAGTAGATTCATGCAACAAAAGACAAAAACTGATTGGAAGAATGGGACAAACACAGGAAGTGGAGTAGCCTTGTCTCAAAGGGTAATAAATCCAAAGTACTACAGCCTGCCTACCAGCTTTCACAGATTAAACCAGGTGAAGTGTCCTTCACTTCTGATGGTCTGCAGCTGTGTCTTTAGCAGGGTCTGTTGTGATAGCATGAGCGGTAATGGTTTTCAAATGAAAAGAGAGGAGACATTCAAGGTCGGGCTGAGGGGGCTCTTAGTACTCTGAACTGGCTGTAGGTGTCCCTGTTATTGCAGGGGGGTAAGCCAATATGGCCTTTAATTGTCCCTACCCAATCAAATGACTCTATGAAATATAATAGAAGATTATGGCTCTATTTATGTAGTCAAGAAGCGGGGTTTTTTTCTCTGTTTTGTTGAGGGGGGGAAGGGGGGGAATAGTGTGATAATAGTGCCAGAATACTGTGATAATTTTATTCTGAATTACTATTTGGAGGAGCAACTAGGAAAATTACTCTCTGCTACGTATTATTCTGATTTTGCTTTTGTTTCTATTCATTTTTCAAAGTGTCCATCGGTCGTGTTGGTTAATATATTTGAACATGTTTCTCACCTACCAAACGATTCCCTTTCGTTAACGTGATGTCTTATTACAATTTTGACCTTGTAACAAATTACAACAAATCTGGTACTTGACTCAAGTTGTCTACATCATCAATATCACATCTAATTTTATTCCAAACCAGCTGACAAAGTCACTACGGTATTGCTAAGTAGCAGCTTCTATATGTTAATGAACCCACAAGGCAATTTAGTTTTTTCAAAGCAAGTACTGGTGTTTAAAGTCACTGTTCTGCATTTCTGCAGTGCTAAAACTCCCTTAACAGAAACCTCTCTATCTGTTTTCTGGATCCTTACTCCACAGCATGGCTTGCTGGTTCCACTACTTTTTTGTAAGAGCTGAAACTGGCTTCCAGATCTCCCAGATCTGAAGAGGGTACCATAAACAAACTTTTAGTCTGTGTGACAGTATGGAGTGCCACAAACTTTTTTTTTTTTTTTTTTTATTCTGAGCTAAACCGATGACACAGGAGGAGAAAACCCCCTGTGACTTAATTTAAAATCTCCTGTTATTTAATGCATTTATTAAATATCTAATTTCATTTATTCAGAGAAGACTCATGTCCCTCTCCAGGTCTTTTTTTCTCCATTCCTATCATCTAAATTGTAATGTTTCTGTTGGATATGTATGAATATGTACCATAGTCTCTCTCTTTGAAAGTAGACCCTCATGTTGTGCACGTCATTCTTTCTCCTAGAGCAAATTTTCACTTTAGATGTCTTTGTGTTTCTTAATGTACAGTAAGCCAGACTGATTGCTACGTGAGCCTGTGGTTGCCAACTGCTTCAGCTGACAAATTTCAGACTAAAACCATCCAGAATTGTAAAGACCCAGTCTGGAATGAAACCTTCTACTTCAGAATCCAGAGTCAGGTCAAGGTACTTAGCTGGGATTACTCTGTTTACTGTGATCTACGGATCACAGCCTGGTTTCATCTTTTTGCAAAGCGGACGTATGTAATTGTCCTGAGAGGCAAAGAGATTATACAGAAAGACATGAAAATAACATGTACCCTCAATATAATTGTCTATGCCATGAAAGACAAGAATATCACTCAGCCACGTGCACCTTTGAGATGTCTCATTTCTCATCATGCCTCCTTATAGGTAGATGTGTACACTGAGTTCATTTCTGCTCCATTTCCTTCCCTTCCTGCTCTCTTTACTTTCTCTCACTCATCACAGAAGTGGAATAAATATAGATCTACTGCTTTAACTGATACTTGTAACATTATTTTACTTTCCTTTTCAGAATGTGCTGGAGCTGGGGCTCTATGATAAGGATGTTGTCACTCAAGATGATCACCTCTTTACAGTGTACTTTGATATAGCCAAACTTTCCCTGGGAGAACAAGTCTTCATGCATTTCAAGTGCGATTCACAGGTGAGGTCTCAAATAAGGTATAGAATTTTTTCACGGGAAGATTTTATGTCTGCTTTTCTGCCTAAAATGTTGTTTGAAATGGTTTGTTTTTTGTTTTTTTTTATCCTTCTTATGTATGGATTGCCCAACCACATAAGAGGGAGAAGTTTTCCCACCCTAACTTGAGAAAGCCTCCTCACTCCTGCATCTGTAGGCACACTGAAGTTGGGTGCTGGTGTATTTGACCACAAACTGTAGATGCCTCTGCAAAACTGTCACTTTGTTGAGCCTGCCCCCATCAAGGATCCTACAGGAGTCTGTCCTCACCAATAAAAATCACATGGTGCTTTTGTCATCACTTGCTACTTAACCTAGTAATTAAGAAGTAATGGCTCTGTGATCAGAGCCAAATGTCAAACCAGTCTAGTTGCTAATTACAGACTGTGGCATGACTTGTTTGAATAAGGTGTCCAATTCACGTCATTCAACTTCACAACAAGAAATGTTCCTGTTTAGAGTGTTCCGGGAGTCTCTGAATGTTGCATTTGAAAAGTTCCAATCTACTGAAAGCACAAGATGTACTGCATAGCTGCAGGGAAGGATTGTCTGACCTGAAGGCTGATTGTTGGGACCTTTATCCTGTGCTAAGCAGCACTGCTAACACAGCTACCACCAGCACCACTGTGCTGAGAATTTTCATTGCACATCTCTGTGGAGAATCTTGACATGCTTTTAACATTTCTCAGGGAGGCCAGTGTAACAACAGCATAGGGCATGAGGACTGACATAAAGCCCTGCTACCTTTCTTAGGTGTGCTGGCACCTTGCATGTGAAAGGATGTCCCGTGCTGTGAAGAAAATCCCATATCCTGAGCAGAAAGTATGAGAAAGATAGATGTGTTATGTGGCTGTATGGGATCGTTGGTCCCATGTTCTGCCACCAAGCTGAACCACATGCGAGGCTGTCACATCAGCCTGTTGCACCTGTATGTGCAACCTTGCATATCAACACTTTGAATCCAGCCAGCCCACATGTTATCCATGGGAGTGGTACTGTCTGATACCATGAAGGCTAATTATGTGTTTAAGGATTCTCTGCTGCTGGTTGGTCATCTTCCAGCTGCAATTGGCCTCTCTGGAGCCTGTTTAGCTCTCTTTGGCAAGAGGGTAAAATGCCCCCACCTTGGCAAGCCCAGTAGCTTCACTGAGCTTCACACTCATCAGGCAGGCTCCTTTCTCCAGGGACAAGTGTCACACTCTAGCAACTAAATATCAGGATTGAGCAACAGGAGGCTAACTGATGAAAAGGTCTCCATGCTCGTTCAGGTAGAACATCCCCTTTCCACCTCACTTCTCTCTTAGTCTCTTGTGCATCTGTCATGAACCATCCAGTTGACCTTAGCTACATACATCCAAACTGCAGTTCATTGACAATAAATGCCTTATCTAAACCTTTCTTTGTGAAATACCAGATGAGTAAAGTGTGAACTTCCACTAGCCCTTAAAAGAAATAGAAATTTTCTGCTAGCTATAGTCTAGCTCATGACTGTCTAGGATCCCAGGTTCTGTATCCAAACCTTTCATTTATACACTTTGCAGCTACAGTGGTTAGAATTCATGATCTTCAGGCCTTCAGAACATCTTTTTTTTATCCTATATTAGTAACTTTTTAGTGTCTTCAATGCAATAAGTACTCCTGTACCCTTTGAGGAAAAAAGTCGACTACAATACTTGTTTCTCTGTTATTATCTCTTCTGTCCCCACTTGTGTTTTCCTCTGTCTGATACTTTCTTCCATCAAGGAATTATGCTCTGTTCCACCGCCCACAGAGGAAGTCTTAATGCTAGAATTACCTCTGCCCCAGTGCCCTCAACATGCTGCCAGACAAAGTGATTGTCCTCTTCTTCCACTGATTGGTATACCACCATTTTCCCTCTTTGCACCAGGAGGGTTTGGCTGCTCCTGTCAGCAGCCCCTTGTTCTCTTTGCTGGCAGACTCAGTATGAGGCAACATCTCTAAAAGAATCTGCTGCACTGTGGATATCCCAGAAGAAAGGCAAGCTCACCACTTTCTTTGTCAAAAAAATGCTCTGGCGGGCATCCAGAATCATCCTATCCATAAAAGAACTTTATACCCAGGGCAGTTAGGCAAAAGGTGGCAGGTGCATGTATTTTAAGTGTGCTGCCAGTCACGCACAATGTGTGTGCATATGTTATAAGAATGAGAGCTTGCATTATGAAAACCACCAGTAGGCTAGTGTCAGATATTTTCTTCCTTTCTTTATTTTTCAGAGAAAAGAGGAGCTAGAGGTGGGATTTGCACTGGACAATATGTGAGTAAACATGAAATGCAATAGAACCCCACCCAGGGAGGTGGTGGCATCACTGTCACTGGAGGTGTCCAAGAAACACACAGATGTGGCACTGAGTGACATGGGTTAATGAGCATGGTGGGGATCGGCTGATGGTTTGAACTAAGTGCTTTTAGTGGTCTCTTCCAACTTAAATGATTCTATGATTCTATAACCTATAGCAAAAGGAAATGGCAATTCAGAGACATGAAATAATCTCGCATAATTGTCCAGTGTGCATCATTCTTTGGTGATGCCGATGACTAATACAGTTTCCCATGGAATCTACGGTATGAGCTGATGAACTGGTAATATGAACTATGCCAGGATGACCTTCCATGAACTTCAGGCAGCCAGGGAAAATACTCTAAATTTTTTTCTTTTTCTACTGTAATGAAAATTATTTGAGGACAGAATACTAGAACTGCTGTTCTGTTCAGCATTTTTTTTTTGTCTTTGAGAATTGCAGGAGAACTCACTCTTCAAAGCATAACAGAACATGGAATAATCACTAGATCCTTGAACTAGAGTCCATTTTTTGTCCTTGGACAAACTACAATTCTTCAAAAACAGTTTAACTATCTGCAGTTTCAGCTTGGGGCTTAGTATGAAGTCACTGCACAGTTTGGCCCTGCGGAACCTTTTTTTTTGCTGAGCCCCAGGATGGGACCAGCGGGTTTGATGGTAACTCTGCCTTGACAGTGCAATGAGGAAACACGTGCTATGAGTCTCCTGGATTTTTTTCTTTCAGATTCAATATATAGCTAATAATAAGGAGGAAAATTAGGAGAGGAATGTGGTTCATGAGTTATACTGTAATTATAATGAGTTATTTAAAATGTATTTTTCTTCCTGTTTCCTAGTTCAGGCCCTCCTGAAACCATCGTTACTAATGGAGTACTAGTGGTGAGCATTATGTTTTATCACCTTTCTTGTCCTTTTGCCCTCCTTGTTTCACCTGACTCACAATGATCAGGCCAACATATGCTTCAGCTTTGCAAAGTTAGCACTTAAGTGCTGTCATTTTCTATCATCATCATTTGCCTCACAGTACATGTCCTTACCTTCTCCCTTCTGAAAGCTCTGGCCTTCCATGCCACCCTGCCAGCCTTGCCCTGGCTATGTCTGGCTTCTCAGAGACTCCTGTTCCAGTCAGCATCTGACATCAAGGTTGTGGTTTAGAGAGAATGATTTCATTGGGTCACAGCGCACCTATGTAGCATCTTTTTGACAACAGTAGGAGCTTAGAGTGTACAGAATCTCAAACTGGGAAATTCCCTGTCTGTGTGTGTTTTATTGCTGTCTCTTACAGTCTCGCAAGATCTGCTGCTTGGAAGTTCAGGTGGTTGAGAAGAAGAAGGAAAGGAAATCTTTATCAAGTGAGGTTACTTCTCTGTCACCTCTTTTTTAAATCACAACTTATTAATTTTATGAAGGCAATTGAAAAAAAATTGAAAAAAAAACTGAAAAAAAAAAGGCAACAAATGAAACCATGAAAACAGCCTTGTGGTACACTTTGTAAGAACTTTTATTTCCAATTTTGATAACAAAACTGCTGTGTCTGTTTCTCTCTTAGAAAAACAATTCTCCTTTAAAGTGCAAGGCTCATATGAGGGCACCCAAGACATTACACTGGAATCTGATCTCATCTTTGGTTCCCCCCATCCTGCCAAATTCCACTATGCCAGATACAAGCAGCCAGTGCTGGATCTTATGTTACCAGGGAAGAAACCACCTAATTCCTATGTATGTTATTATTGGACTTCATAAAGCATGATAGTGGCATGTAAAGTAACATGCGCCATAAAGAGCAATATTAATTTGCATCTGTGGAAAGGGACTAACGTTCCTTTATATTGAATTTTCAGCACTCCTATTTGTGTGGCACAAATTCAGGCACTCAAAACATGGAGCTTCATTCCCTTCCAAGTGGAAAAAATATGGTCTTAGCAGAGGTGAGTGCCTGTTCCTTTGTGTGATAGATTGAGAAACCTGTGTACGGACATTTGCAACTTCAGTGAATTGTACAGCACATTAGAGCTCCCTATGACAGAAGTTGTATCCAACTCATCCCTGTCCTTGTCAATGCATCTGCTTGCCACTGACAAGACTGGTCCTACTGTGGGACAGCCTGGTTTCTCTGTGTGGCACTGGGAGTCCCAACCTCATTGCATTGGTCTGGATTAATGGGAATGGGGCCAGTAAGGTCTGCAGAGCAGAGACTTCCAGTTTCTGCTGGAGGAGACTGGGAACTCCTGATGCATTTGGTCATTTTTAAATGCTCTGATGATTACCAGGGTAGTTTCTGATGAAGAAATTATACAAACAAAATGCTACAATCAAATACTGGTGGTTCTTCAGGTAATAAGATTAACTTCTATCTTCTAATGTTTGAATGGAGTGAGAATACAAAGAATGTTGTTATCCCACCTTGACTTCATGCTTTTCTTCTTGTAACACATATGTGAGGCAGATGTACTAACGGGGATAGCACCAATCTCCTGCTGATGCTAAATGTTCCTTGCTAAGAAATTTTAGATCCACACTTAAAGAAAATCCTTATAGAATCAGAGAATGACAGCTTTCATAGGGTATAACAGCAGAAAAAGGAGGAACAAAGGCTGCTGTGCAAAATAGTGCTATGGCTTTAGCCTCACTGTCTGTCCTATTATAGCCCAGAAGAGGTCATGCTGGCCAGGAGGTACAGTGTGTAAATTATAATTGCTTTCCTTGTAAGCAGCTGTTGTCCTCAGATGTTGCATTCATACACAAACATTGGAAATTACAGAACAACTTCTCTGACAATAAACCATTCGGAACAATTCATGTACACAGCTGAATTATTCAGAGCTCCCAATTTGTATCTGCATTGCTAGTATAGCACAAGATGAAAGTCTTCCCGATGCTGCAGGGAAGAGGGCTAAATCAGCTTATCATGCTTAATGCTGTTTGCATTCTTGCTTTCCAGGATAAAGGATTTGATTTACACGCAAAGGCAGAAGACTGGTAAGAGACTATAGAGAGCGGATTTCTCAGAAATTGCAGGAATGTCTTTCATTAGATGTTTTTCTTTAGAATTATTATTATTTTAATAACTGTTATTTATGTTATAACATAAATATAATTTGTGTTATTATTTTAATAACTGTTTAAAAAGTTCCTCTTTCCGTCAATTTCAGGCAGCTTTGAGTACCTGTTTGGCAGTGTAAGAAAGAATTTTCCTGTAAACGCAATATTCTGTGGGTTTAGTAAGTTTATTTGTACTGAAAATTGTTGCTTACGTACTGAATATAATGCAATTTTTTATTTCTGATCTCTGCTCCAGCCCAGACCACCTTGATGTGCGTTTAGGGTTTGACCTCTGTGTTCAAGAGCAAGACTTTCTATGCAAAAGGCAGAAATGTGTTGCTGCTGCTCTTAAGAAGGTCCTGCAGCTGGAAAAGGATCTGCTGGATCATGAGGTCTGTAGTGCAAACATTCAAAACATCTGAAAATGAGAAAATGAGCAAAAAATGAGTGCCTACCAGTTGGAACACATAATTTGATACTGAATGTTCACTATTTCTGTGGCTGTGTAGCCATTTGTTTATTCTTTTTCATTCTAAACCTTTCCCACTGCTTTCTCCAAAATTTCAGTTTTGGTTTTTTCCCCCATGAGATGTACCCTGGCTAAGTCCCACAATTTGCATTCTTCTTTCCTGTTAAGTCCTCACTGTCATGGCAATGAAGGTCCAAAATACTGCACCTTATTTCATTCTACTCCGGTTCTCTCCTTCACCTGCCTTGTCACTGTCCCAGTCCAGATGTATTCAGTGTTGTTTTCCTTGACATTGAGATTGGATTTTTAGCTGTCTTAAAATTTCCTATATGATCTGTCCTCTTCCTGTTCTTATTTGCTCCACCTTCTCATATACTTTCACTTACTGTTCATTTCTAATGCTTTCAAATGTCTCTATAGCTTATATTTGTGAAGCCTCTGTTCTTTTTCTCTTTGATACCTTGCCTCCCTTGCATAATCTCTCATTGGCTATCACCCCTTATCTTTCCCACTTACATTTTTTTGCTTTTTTCCCCACCTTTTATCTTACATACACTTCCAGTAGTGTCCTATTTCTCTATTCTCATCCCGTCATTTATGTCACTTGCAGACGTTATCCTGAATTTGACTCTTCTCCTGTTTCAACTTCCAGGCTAAATACACCTTGTACAGAAATAGCTTCCTCCGTAGTCTTTACTTGGTCACTGCCATCCTTGCTGACAATCTTCTTTTTGACATATGAGATTTCTTTTTCCTGCCTTTACTGCTGATGCTTTCTCTCTTATTGTCACGCCACTCTCAGCCTAGCTGCAGGTCACTTCCTGATGCTAGTCCTTTTTGTCCCTGTGTTGCCCAGACCCCCGTGGTGGCAATCATGACTACAGGAGGAGGGATGAGGTCTCTGACCGCGCTGTATGGCAGTCTGCAGGGACTGAAGAAGCTCCATGTCCTGGACTGTGCTACATACCTGACTGGCTTGTCTGGTACAACTTGGTGAGTAGCTTCTCATGGCTTTCCTCCTCATGATACTGTAGCGCTGAGGTAGGCTAGGGCTACCAGCAGTAGTCCACTAACAACAACTTCTCAGCTGTCTTTTTTATCTCTTTCCAATGATAGATTAGAGTCTTTGCATGTGAAAAAATCATGTAATTTGCAACAGCATAAAAATGAGTGTTCTTCTAAAAATAACTCATGGAAAATTGTTCAGGTCATTTTGACTCTTATCTCGAGGGGCACACAACTGAAGAAAATCATAGAATCACAGAATCATATAATTGTTTGAGATAAAAGGGATCTTTAAAGATCATCTATATCAACTCCCCTACAATGGATAGGGACACCCACAGCTAGATCAAGGTGCTCAGAGTCCCTCCAGCCTGAATGTCTCTAAGGGTGGAGGACCCACCACTTCTATGGGCAATCTGTTCCAGTGCCTCACCACTATTATTGTAAAAAAAACTTCTTCCTTATAGCCAATCTAAATCTCCCCTCTTTTAATTTGAAAACTATTTCCCCTTGTCTTATCACAACAGACCCTGATAGAGTCTGTCTCCTTTGTTAAACACTCTCTTTAGATACTGAAAGTCCACTCCCGGGTCTCCCTGGAGCCTACAGGCTGAACAGAGCAAGTTCTCTCAGCCTGTCCTCGCAGGGGAGATGTTCCATCCTTTGGATCATTTTCAGAGCCTTAAGAGTGGAAGTTTTACTTAGTTTAAAATAAAGAACTGAAAATAGAAGTATGAAATGTATTCAACCTCTTTATTTTTATTTTTCCTCTTCAATGTATTTCCTCTTCCTAGGACCATGTCAAACTTGTATAGAGATGCTGACTGGTCACAAAAGGATCTCGATAAGCAAATAAGCGAGGCTCGAAAACATATGACAAAATGCAAAATAAATTCCCTTTCCTTGGAGTATTTGAAGTTTTACAAAAAACAACTGCACCAACGGAAAACAGAGGGCCGCAAAACATCTTTTATAGATGTCTGGGGGCTTGTCCTGGAATCTTTGTTGCATGATGGGGTACAGTATGTCATAAAGCAGAATGGCTTACAATTTTCTGAAAATTAATATCTTTAAATTTTACTTTCTTGTTTGTTCTGTGAAAAAAAAAAAACTTGTTATGAGACTGTGTATATACAAGCAGTCATTTTCTAAAAGTTTAGTGATAGTTTTTTAGATATCTTTCTGGGGTGGAAAACATAATCCTTGCTTCTGAGATTTTGAATATTTTCTGATAGAATTGCAAAATCAGTATTTTGGAGAAATACAGTATTTTATGTTGAGATTTGTTGGCATGTTCTTCAAATATTTTGTTTCAAAACAGTAAAGTTAGAGAGAGCATCTTCATGTCAATGAGATTTATTAACAGATAGACTTGCAGACCTTTGACATATCTGTGAGGAGTTTTTCATAAACTTGCAATGTAACGCATCAAGATTATTTTAACCATTGTTATTGCTTTCTGCTCTTGAAAATTTCCTTTAATTTTCATCCTAATGGTCATTAAATATTCTGGCATCTCAGGTCTTGATGATATTTGAGTAAAACAACTGTCACAGGAATTTTGAAAAATATAGAGGATCTCAAAATTTAAGGTCAGCACGTGCTTTACTTTAGAGGCAGGAATTTTACTGCACTATAAGTTTAGGTCCAGAGAAAATATTACTCTGTTTTTTTTGTCTCAATGTAACTGTATTTCTGGGATCACAGAAAGACAACCATAAACTCTCTGATCAGCAACGGGCCATTGATCGTGGTCAGAACCCACTGCCTATCTATACTGCAATCAATGTCAAGAACAACTATAGCACTCTGGATTTCAAAGGTAATCATGAAATTTCTGAGAGTCATTTGTCTTTATATTTGAATTGGTCCATAAGGGAACAGTCTCTTTAGGTAGTCTAAAAAAAGCCTTCTCTGCTAAGGACCAGAAACTCAGCTGATGTATACTGGCATAATGTCCTTGTAGCAGAAGTCTGACCTTCTACAAAGCAGACTCAAAAATATTCATGTCTTCCCATGTTTGCTGGTTTTCATCTGTGTCATGCTCATAATTCCTTGCTATTTGTCTGAAATATTAGACAAAACTGTAGAAGTTATTCTAATTTGTACCTTCTTTCATTCAATGGTAGCAGTATTTTTATTCACAGCTAAGGAACTGTAGTAAAATATTGTTTTCTTCCTTGCATTCCTTGTCACAGAATGGGTGGAATTTACCCCTTATGAAGTAGGATTGCAGAAATACGGGGTTTTTGTTCGCTCTGAAGATTTTGGCAGCGAGTTCTTCATGGGTCGGTTAATGAAGAAGCTTCCTGAATCTCGAATCTGCTTCTTAGAAGGTAATCTATTATCTTGAAAACATCTGAACTTTCCTCTAGTTTTGAGTTGCATGAACGAAGCACTATCAAAGAACACGTGCATGACAAGCTGGGGAGAATAAATATCTTATCTCTGAATTAATGCTTAGTGTAGTAGATTCAGTTTATCAACAATAGAATCCAGGCCTCTGGGAACTGATGGTTCTGACAACACGGGTCCAAAAAATGTGACCTTCAGAGCAGCTCCAAACATGCTGCCTCTTGCCATTTCACTGGTAGTTGGCAATTTCTGTGCTTCCCACAGACACACAGGTTCTTCTCTGCACTGGGTGTGTTTGAGCATGTCAGGTCCTATCCACTCCACACAGTTTCCCTTGGCTGTGCATTCACTGACTTGAACACAGCCCTCTCTTTCAAAAAATAATAATAGTAATAATAATAATCTCATTTTTAAAACAAATTTTAAAAGATATATTGCAGGTAATCCATTACTAGTATAATTCCTCATCTAATACCTCATCTTGCAAGTTTTCATTCTGTCTTTTTATATAAGCTTTGTGATACTTTTTTTTAAACTTAGCTCTTTAAATCACATAAAAATCTTACCATTACTTGGAAAAAAAAAAGTCTATAAAACTGGATAGCAAAATAAGGCTTACAAATCAGCAAATTAAAATGGAAAATTAAAAATCCAAATTAAAATGAGACAGCTTCCGCTTAAAGCAAACTAAAGAAAAGCATTAACCTTGTGAATTTTGTCTCATGATAACAGTTCTGAGATTCATGACGTGTGAATGCTTGAGTTAGAGAGCTCTTTTCTTTCACAGGCATGTGGAGTAGTTTATTTTCATTGAATGTGTTATACATCTGGAATTTGTCTCATTCATCTGAGGATTTTTGGCACAGGTGGACCCAGGACAAAATGGATGATATAGGTTAGTTACACTTCTTCCTTGCCCTGTGTTCTTACTATTAAAGTCTGGTAAATAGTCACACACATCTATGTGAAATACACACCTTATGTTTGGCATTTTGATGAGTTTAAAGGCTATGTAATTTTTTTCAAGAAGGAATCACTTTTAAAGTCTCATATTGTAAAGTATAACTGATAATGAAAAAATCTCCTGTCTAGTAACCTATGTGCAAATTGAGGGCTGTAAAGTGTTCAAGATCAATAAGATTGTTTTGTAGACAATTAATAAAGCAGGAAGATGTTGACTACCTCAAACAGGAGCTATGGTAATATAAACAAGTACATCAGTTACCATTTTGAGAGCCTGCTTTCAGTCTGTTTCAATGAGGATGTCTATGCCTGGAGCAGGTATTTATTGCTGCTTGCTGCTGGATTTTGTTTCCTACCCACATATGAACAGTGTAAGGAAATAGCATTTGACTGGTAAAAGTAGCATTCTGTTTTCTTTTTTACTTTGCAACTTGTGCTCATCAATTCTTTTCATCCCAGGCTTTTAAAGTCAGTAAAACACTGATTTTATCACTATTTATTTTTGATGTTTTGAGGGATTACCTTGTTGTAGGCAGATAAAACTTAACAGTCTTTCACTGTGCAGAGGAAGAGCCTCTCCTACCGCTGAAACCCCATGATCTGAGGACTCGCCTGCTCACCCCTGCCAGCCCCCTCAGCAGTGCCATCCGTGATGCCCTCACTGACCGCTTCTCTGTTGCTCAGGAGCACAACTTCCTGAAGGGCCTGCAGGTGCACAACGACTACCTGGAGAACAGGCACTTCTGCAGGTGGAAAGGTAGTAGAGAAAAGCAGGGAAGGATCTGTGTGCTTAGGAAGGGAACTGACTAACAAGAGAAAAGGAAAACACAGATTCAATATGAAACACATTCTCCATGGTTAGAGTCCATGTTTGGGTAGAATCACTATTAGGTCAGCCAGCTGTGGGACACGGGGGTATAACGTGGTGCAGAATTGAGCTCCACACCAACAAATTGCCAGCAGAACACACCTCCCTATGGCTGGGACATCAGGTCCTGCTGGTGGTCCTCATGTTCTCATGTGATAGGTACAAGAAACGTCCATCATGAATCTTGCCAGTGCAGGCCCCAAACTAGCTCTAGCTGGAGTCGGGAAGACAGAAGTGAAGAGATATGGTGAATTCCCCTTCCCAGAAGACAGTCATCAGTCAGGGCTCTGCAGCTGTTATCTGAGTGTGGAAAACAGACTAACCGTTTTTGCACTGTTGCATTTACAACATGAAATATCTTTGTTTTTAGATACTGTGTTAGACACGTTTCCCAACCAGCTGACACAATCAGAAGAATACTTGTCTCTGGTAGATACGGGATTTTTCATCAATACGAGCATCATGCCGCTTTTAAAACCAGAGAGAAAGGTGGATGTCATTCTGCATTTAAATTACAGTGCTGGATCTCAGATACTGGTGAGAGAAATTGAAGTGATTTCTGCATCTTCTTCAATTACTGCATTCCTGGATGTTTTTAATACCTTGGTGCTTTTGACACTGCTTCTACTAGAAGTCCTAACCACTATTGCTTTTAGCTTATTGCTGTAACGTGATACTCATTTTATAAGTTGTATATATTCTTATTTGCTTTTCTTGTAAAATATGACTGCTTTGTAATAAGAATTCATGGTAAACAAATGCCTTCTCTTCACCATTAGTGTGCTTTTCAGTTGGGGTTTTATAACTCTCACAACCAGCTTGGAAAATGTCCCTTTGGACTCCAAGAAACCCTGATTGTATCTTCTTATTTAAAATTTAGTAACACTTTGTTCATTGATCCAGGCTCTGGACCAGACCTGCAAGTACTGTTCAGAACAGGGCATTCTATTTCCCAAAGTAGACTTGAATGAGGAAGACAGGAAAAACCTGAAAGAATGTTACCTTTTTGAAGATGCTGAGACTCCAGGAGCACCAATATTGTTATTTTTTCCACTAATTAATGATACCTTCCAAAATTACAAAGCACCAGGTATGTAATCAAGCATGTTAAAAAATAATAACCCACCCCCACACAGCAATTTACATTATGAACTCTCTCTACGGAGAGTCCTTTCTGTGCTCAGTTAAGAGCTTTCTTGCCTGTGACCAAAGAAATTCCCACCTCTCAGCAGTGATTTGCTCCTCCCTCCTTGTAGGTCAGAAGCGATCCGAGTCAGAGATGGAGGATGGCAAAGTTGACCTCTATGGCCGCTGTTCCCCTTATTCAACATACTCGGTCACATATACTGAGAAGGCATATGACCGTCTCGTTCAGCTGGGTGAATACAACATCCTGAATAATGAAGAGCTCATTATGCAGGCCTTGCACACAGCAGTGGAAAGGAAAAGACAGAAAAAGAATTAGTGTCAGATGAAGATGCTTTTGTGTCCATTTGTCATCCCTTGTGACCTGCTGAGAGACTAACATTCCCTTAAAATCAGCCATCAGGCTTCAAAGGATTCCTGCTCAAACCTGCTAAATGGCATTCTCAGATGAACAAAGAGATTAAAGAGAAACTTTATTTTCCAAAGAATTTCACTGCAACAATTCATTGCAATTGAATTCTGACATTGGAGAACAGTTTGTTGTATGGAGCGGATTATGGAGAGGCAGGAGGAATAATGTGCTAAGATGATCATAAACATGGTGCTAGTAGCCTTCAAGACTTTAACATGTTAAGCATTTCAAGACAGACCATATTAAAGGCATATTTTATTAACATAACTTGTGCTTTGTGTTTGTGAGGTGGTGGTGAGGGCAGAAGCAGCCTTTGGGCCAGGTCTGTGGCACATTGTAGGCAACTGTTTAGGGAAAGAGAGATGTGCATCATGCAGCATTTCAGGTGCACAAATCACATTCAGGGGCTTTGGGCAGGGACAGAGGCAGAAGAGGCACAGGTCATCAATATCTGACATGAAAGCAAAACAATGATGATGAAGGTCTCCACTGCCCATCTGCCATACTTCTTTGTATACTTCCTCTCTGGCTCCTGCCAGCTGTGAAAAGGACAGGAGGAGTGTAAACCTGCAGAGATCCCAGGCAGTTCTTGGAAAGCTTGCCATAGCAGGCACATCCTTCCATGTGGCAAGCTGCTGCAGGAGTTATGCCTTCCAGGCTGTAATTCTTCTTGGACTGCCTCTGTACCATGCTCAGCACTGATGTGCACATACAGAACATAATTTGCCAATGTGAGGCTGCCTAACCTAGGCCTCTGTCACTAATCCCTGGGTGAAAGACTTTGAAGAACTTTTTCCTTGTACCCACAGCAAAGATTGTCCAGCACCTTTTGTGTGCCTCCCACTGCCTGATATTCCCTAATGTTAAGATGCTTTATTGTTTTTTCATTGGAAAAATGACAACAAAACCAACACAACAAAACAAAAAATTAGCCTCATAAAATGAAAAAAATGCAAACCTAGTTCATAGATTTGTAGTTATCTGAGTTTGCAAGAATATTTATTTTCAAATATATAAATAAGCTTACTTTGATTAAGAACATTGTAGCTAACCCATACTCTAGGATTAGTTAATAATATAAAACATATATATAAATATATAAAATAAAATACATATAAAATAATATTAAAAGATCAAATAAGATATTTTATGTTTCTCCAGAACATCCAGCTTCTCAGTTCCCAGTAGATGTTTTCTAGCAGAAACTTCCTAGGACTTCATAGATCTCTGTTTTATTAACCAAAATAATATTGAAAGCAATAATAAAAATAGGGCACATGGGTGATCTTTACAGCATGTGACAAATATCTCAAAGTAAGAAAAGCCTATCAACATACGCATACACCTTTTCTTCTTTTTAAATTCTGCACTATTTTTAGAAGATTAGTTTGGAAGATGAAAATACAGTCTTAACGGATCACCTATTATGAATTGTCAATGACTTTTCAGCCAGATCAATTTTGAATCCATAAGCATACAAGGGAACAAGTCGACTGTGAGTTTAACTGCTTTCCACTCATTATTCAACTATTTGTAATCCATTTTCTCTCTTTTGTCACTTATGATTAATTTTTAATTGGTGAAGCTTCTCAGTGTGCGACAGTACAGCAGCTACAATTTGCAGCTTGCTAAAAACATCATCAACAAATGTACAAATTATTCTGGTTACAGAATACTGGGTTCACACAGAAAGGTTTTTTGTAGTGGGGAGTGCTTTAGGGCTGGCCTGATTGTCCTGCTTCCACATTTCAAGGCTCACATGCAGGTTTTTGTCTTTACTTTCCAAATGAGAAGATATATATGCAGTATGCTTGGCTGAGTCACGTCACTCTGCAGCTTTAAATAGCATCAAAAGTCTGGAAGAGGGAGCTGGATTCAGTATTTCTGTAAGTCAAGGACAAAAGAGCTGTGTGTAGCTCCCTACTCTGAAACACAAGGGAGAAGGAGTGTCAGCGGGTGGGTAAAGTATCATGAAGTGCAGCCTTGTTACTGTAAGGGACCTCCCTGGATAGTCACTTCTATTTTGGTACTGCTGAAAGGCTGTACCGCCAGCGATGTGGTTTGTCCAAGTAAATCCTCAGAAGATATTTCTGTGAGTTTTGGATGTTTCAAAACTCACAAAATTTGCGCTTGTTCCTCTGGAGTGAAACTCTTCAGTCTTTAGTCAGCACAGGGTCTGTCACCAAGCATTTCATTGCCCTTCAGCAATTTCTTGGAATTTTCTCTGCATAGCACAACAGATGCACTGAGCCAGTAACATGCATTCGAGCTCTTTAAACAAGGGTCTTTGGGGCCCACCTCATGTCAACATGGCTAGAGGAGGCCTTACGCCTTTCACACATGAATCCAAAACAGGAGGCTCAGCAGGGAGCAGTAGTAGTTGGCTGCAGTAGATAAGACTGGAAGGCTTCAGGAGAGGTTTGGAAAGTCTAAAGCTCTCAAGTTTAAAGGTAAGTGTGGAGAAATAGTCAGGTTGTTTGGATCCTTCCTGTTTGCATTCCTTATTTGCAGCTTTGTAATTATAAGTCTTTAGCAAAATTCTGAGGACATTTTTCAAGTTTTGATTAGGGCATATCAGCTTGCATCTATCCAAACAATTCATTTAATAGCTCTTTAGAGCTTTCCAATTGTTTAGCTTCAGCTATCTCCTACTATGCTGTGGAATAACAAAGTAAAACAGTATATGTGCTAAATCATTTGTCTTATTTCTTCCTGCAGACTAATAAAAGCTGAAAATACCATCAGATCATTTTGTTTTACTTTCCATGCAGTTACGTCAGTGTTAGTCCTCTGGCTGACCAAGGTCTCTCGTGGAGGAAAATGACCCCACTTCTTTTTAAAGACGTCAGGAATGATGAAATCACCATATCTCGTGGAACTATATTCTAATGGGTGATTATCTTCCAACAAAAAGTATACAACTTGTTTTTAGCCTCATTTAGTTTAACCAGTTCTTGTTAAATTTTTTTCTAGTAACTTAAAAGCCATTGCATAACCACCGTTATTTTCATTAGGGTTGAGTTTATAAAATGTGTCCAGGTTATATCACAAGCTTTTCATCAAATCAGTAGATTCAGCCTTTCAAGTCCTCACTATAAAAACTCTTTGTTTGTTTTATCCAACCATAGTTTGTACTTGCACTCCTTCCAACTCTTCATTGTCAAATGCACATTCCAGTATCTTTCCACTAACACTACATACTGAGGTGAATATTGCCTTGTTATTCCTATATTCTTACTTACAAATGACTTTCTTGATTATATATATTGAATACAGTTGTCCTTGTTTGCCAGTAGAGACTTCTGCTGAGTTATCTTCTATAAGCTGGTGAATTACTGTTTTCCAAACTACAGACTTCCCTTTCATAAGAGGGAGTAAATTGTAGCATGCATTTATAATTCCTTTACTCATAATTTCATACTTTAGTGCATTAGAATTAGCTGTGGTTAATCAGGCCAATTTATCAGGCAGGACACATTGCTCTGTCCAATTGCCTGTACTCAGTACTACTCAGTGCCCTATCAATTTTTGTTCTACTGCAAATCTGATCAGGATTTCAGAATGTCATGCTTATTTCCAAATCACTCATGAAAATGTTGAAAAGAGTTTGAGGCTAGTAAACTCATTAAAACTCCTCAGGAAAAAGAAGAAAAATACATTTTATTTTTTTTTTCATTGAGAACTAATTCTGAAATTGGCTTACAGATTTTTAGCCTCATTATTACATGTTGTTCTTTTTTTTTTTTTTTTCCATTTTTGCATAAAAATGTCTCATTATCTTTGAGCAAAAATCTATAGAGTTGCCACACAGAACAAAGTCAGTTTCTTCTCACAAAACAAAACTGGTCTTCCCTATTTAATGTCTCCCAGAAGGTAGCTCAGGGTTTACCAAAGCTGCTCATTACCTTACAGAGAAACTGGCTAATACTGATCCCAGAAAGTTTTTCCATGCAGTTGCATTGCATCACCAGTTTACTAAGCATTCACCTTCCTGGTGGAATTCACCTTCCTGGTGGAACACCCTGTAATTGTTTTGACATCCTTTACAATCCTATTGCACACTTGTCACTGAATGAGAGCTCCACTACCCTGGTTTGCAAGATCAATGCACTCATAGGAACTGTTCACTTTGCTTTGGGCAGTACACTGGCATCACCTGCGTACCTAAAATAAGGAAATTAGAGAAAAGTTTATGTTCATTTTTCAAATACGATAATTTCATGAAGCTTTAAATAAATGCATTTATTTAAGTGAAAAAATATGCACAATTAGGTCTGCCTCTATTAAGATCGGCACCCGGCAGCTTCTCTGTCCTTTTATTTACCAGTTCTGAACTTAAGCTGTTTACTCAATTCTACAGCTACACATCTAGCTCTTACACAAGCCATGTATGTCCTTACTTTTGCCTTCATGGAAACGGTTTGAGACATTATTTTTACTCCTGTTCACCCCAAGTGTTTTCATACACACATGCACGCACACACATATATGGAATTTGGATGGGCGGGACCTTATCCTGTCCAGACAGCTAATCGTACTAGTTAATAACTATCCTAAGGCTAACTCATTATGCATCTATAGTCTTTTTTGGGAAAAAAAAAAAGTTTCTATGTGTGGTGAAGTTTGCAGTGTACAATTGCTTTACATGCTGAAACTTGTATTTCATATAAACATGCATATATTAACATATGTTACATAAAACATACAAAGCATAAATGGAAAGAATGTATGCAATTTGAAACTAGCTCTTGACTTAAAATAGGCATTGCTATTAACTATTTTGGGGATGGTGGTATATTTAGCATGTACAACTGCAATCCTGTTTTTGAGGAATACCAAGAGAACCAAGAGTAGTAATATAATGGTAATGGATTTTCATTTAAAAACACGATGTACAATATTCCACTGGTACCAGAGAAACCAGTCTCCTAGCACCCGGCTATGTAACTCTTGAACTCTTGTAACTCTTGAAAATTTGCACTACATACAATTTCTTTCAGGTCTCTGCATTTCTCCAGTATCCCAAGACTTAAAATAGATGAACACTAAATGGACAGGAATCTTTCTACATTACACTTTTAGAACAAACTGGTAAAAATTATCTCTGTTTAATCTTAATTTATATCATTTAATGATCATGTGTCACAAACCAGTTTGTCATATTTGTTAATAGAGCTTATGTTTCTTCTTTCTTAGCGCAGAACCGATGTGTTTTATTGGTATTCCTTGGCTGCATTATTAGCAATCATTCTGGTATATGTATGAAGTAATGAGCTTAGATTTTTATTACAAGTTTACTTTTTCCTTGTATATGTTTCCTTTATGTTTACATAGATACACACACTTCTTATTGTCAACTGTGCAATATTTGTTTTTTCTATACTCTGTAACTTATGATTTACTCTGTGTTTCCTGTGTTCCCATATGCCATGCATTGCTTTGTCACATCCAGCTGCCACTTTCTTATCACTTCTAAAAGATGTTAGGCTTTCAGCCAAAATTGTGAAATTAGGATAGCTCATATCATGCTACTGAGATTTCCTCAACTGCAGCAGGAGTAGTTACTTGTGCCTCTAAGACATCCAATTCACCTGGCCCACCTTTACCCTTCCCATTGATTTGCAGCATGTAGGTGGAATGCTGAGCTTCCAAAGCAATCAATCACACCTGTGTGGGTTTTTTTTGTCAACAGCTTGTCTAAACTTGCGGTTGTCCTGTATTTGCAGATATGTAAGAAATAACCTGTTTTCCTTTTCCCTCATATCTCTCTAACGTGATCTAATTGAGTAGGTTTCAGGCATTACACCACATAGGGTCAAAATATCAAAAGCACACGAGAGCTTCATGCAATAGCTGTTCAGAGAAACATCCACATGCTTTAGTAACATGTCGCTCCCCTACATTTATTACAATGGAGATTCAGCAATGCTTGCCCCTACCAATTTGTCTTTCTTTAATTTGTGTTTTCTTGATCTGAGAGTCATGCTTGTCTTTGATGTTGGTAAGTTTTAGCACAAATTCATTTTGCAATGACAATTTAAGTTAGCGTGTAATAGGATGTACTTACATAGTTACCTATCTCAATCTCCTGGAGCATGTTTCTTTCCTTACGCATTTCTCAAACACTTCCCTAAGATGTTGTGCAATTATTTCTTTAAAGACTTTCCAGACTGGAGCTGTTAACATAGTCAGATCTTTGTGATCAGCACTTTTTGTAACTAAGTGGCCACACTAGATTCCTTCAAAGGTTTGTATTTTGTTCAGCAGGAACATGTGGAATGACAGAAGGACTCCTTTGCATATCCGCTCCAAATTCTCTCATGTTTGGCTCCACAGCCAATTTTGGAGTCTTTTGGAAGATCCTGAGAAAAGGCTTTATTCTATTAACAGCTCTGTGGTATCACACATGTAGCATCACTGAGCGCACATCCCATGGGCAGCTGGCACAATGCATGGATGATGGATGGCAAAAAATGCAGGTGGAGTGTCCGTGTAACTCCCACCAGAGCCTGAGCATGTTAAATACTGCTTACATCACCTACCAGATGCCCTGGAAAGGATAGCTCTCCATGCTATTGGTCACAACATACTGTATATAGGGCAAGTTACTCTGTCAGGCACTCATCTTCAGATTGCACAATGGGTCACAGTGCTTGAAGTCAACATGGGAATGGAAAAATGGCTTCTGCACATGTGAAGAGATACAGGAGAGAGCTTCTGCAACAGCCAGCCTATTATCCTACAGGAAAGAGGACTGGGAATTTCAGCACTACAAGGTGGGCTGTAGTAAGTACATCATCAAATCCAATGCTTCCTTTTCCTCTTTAGCCTGCAGGTGGGACAGGAAATAAACCAGAGCTTAGCATCCTTGCCTCAACTATGACTTTCCTAATGATCTTATTTTACCATATCTTGTGTTTTCTCCTAGGCTGTGCCTAGGACTGACAGCCAGGGGAGGAGGGAGTTGAGTATTTTATAGCAGAATCTCTTGGCCTTTTTCTCTCCACTTGGTTCCTTAGGAGAGATTTCATTCCTTTGTAGTACTGCATAAGATGTAGGCTCTGATCTCACAGTGCACTGTCCTATCTTCTTCTGAAACATATCAAATTAGGAAAAGGTTTAGAAATTTTACCATACCAAAGCTTAAGCCTTTGCCATGTTGACAAAAGTTATCTCCTGATGTCTCTTAAATACTGCCTACATTGCTCTGGGCTGAGAAAGCTGTTGTGCTGAGGAAGTAAATGCATTCCTGCTGAGCAATGGCTTTGAGAAAATGCCTGAATTAGTGGCAATCTGTCACTTGCATTGAAAACTGTGATTCAGCCTAGGATTCTCAAACTAGTATCCCCATGGAAAAACATGTTTCTCTCTACATACTCAGCAAATGACACTGATGATCAACAGTTTTATGCATGGACTAAGTTCTTGTAAATGTACTTTACTTTCTGGAGCTAACTGAAGTGATGGCTGGCAATAAAAAGTTAACAATAGTACGTATTGTCTTCAAGAGGAGGAGACTCAAAGGCATATTCCCACCAATGCTCACTGGCTTTATTTGGATCCTCACTCAGTACTGAGCCACTATTAGGATGTTGAGATACAATTAACGTAACACAGCTGGAAATGTTTAGAAGCCAGTTATTTCACTGTAAATTGCTTTAGCTGTTCTAATCTCTTTTAAAAAGAGACTGTGGTGACACTGGTAAGGATCAGAATCATACCTAGCATATATCTTACAAGAAGACAAGCTAATTTAAGAATTTTCTGTATATGCACAGGTCTCCTACCAGTCAGATATACCAGAGAAGAGATTACTTTTTCCATATCAAAAAGCAGATTTTCAAGGATGTTGCAAACCTGATTTTCTACAAGTGTTTATTGAGAATGTTAAGAACTTTTCAATCTATTTATGAAATATTTGTGGGGTTTTTTTTGTTTTTTTTCTGAGTTTGGGAAAGTTGATAAGATATAAAAATAAATGTCTGTAACCCACATTCATCTAAAGAAGATCATACAGAGCTCTCCTAAAAGGATAATATTCCTAGTGGATGGAAAAATTCCTTTTTCCAGAGATCTAAATTAACTGTCCAAATACTCTCAGGTCATTTCTTTTTATCTCCTTATGAAATCATATTGTGGATAAGTATGTGTACATATACTTATGTATTCTTACAGAGAGAAATTTATTTTATTAAATAATGGATATATGGGTCACCAGGAGCAATAGTGTGCATTAGGCAGTTTCACAGCTCTGTCAGAACCTGACTGTCATTAATGGTATTTGGCATTGCTACACAGAGGTTTCTGTAATGTCTTGACTTTTGACATTAACTTGAATATTTTTGCTTTTTTTTTTTTAAGATTGGCCACCATATATTAATAATTTTGTCATGCCTGAAGGTTCATACTGCTAAGAATGGGAGCTGTCCCTTCCTGTATCCTGAGGGAGTAGAAAATGGCTGTTTCTAGTGAAGATAATCATCAGGAGTCAAACAGAAGGACTTTCAGAGAAGCTAGACCTTCCCTTTCTTCTTTGTTCAGAAAGTTTTTTTGGGAAACCTGAGGGGAACAAGAGGGGCTACTGACATTGCTAGGGTATGATACAAAAGAACAAATAGAGATGAGACGTAAGGGAAGTGTGTGAGCTGCAGAGGAGCTGGAAAGGATGGGAAAAAGGATGAAGGTTATTGGGAGAATGACTGAGGAAGGTCAAAAGAAAACTAATAGATCTAACAGATCTTTTATTTGCCCTTTTGCCATGGTTTTAATAATATTTGAATAATTAACTCTGATTCAATTCACATCTTTGAGCAGTAATGCTAAAATTGACCTAGCTCAGTCATTGGTTGTAGTTTTAAATTGGGCTGATAATCCTAGACACCATCAGACTATTCAGGAAAAAGGAAAAAATTATGTTAGAGGAGAAAGCTTCAAATGACAGTTACTTTGAAGCAGAGCAATGCTGGCTGCTCTGCATCTCACAAGTTCACCAGCTGATGAACAGGCCCTTGGGACTGCCATGAGTGTAGCTATCTAAGAGCATGATCCTTCCACTCCTCCAGCTGCACTAAGTCAGTCATCTGACTCCTGGAACTCTGCCTGAAAAGTGGTGAGTGCTTTACCTTTGGGTGGTTTAAACACTCCTTTCTGTACTTCCCTTTGTAATTCTACAATCTCTCCAGTCATGTCTCAAGTGGTGATGGAGCAGCTGTTGAACTTCCTCAGGCTGCAGTCTGAGTTGCTACAGATAAACAAACTTCACAATCCATTCTCAGTATTTCTGGCCATGAGCTGCTGCTGCACAGCTTGTGCTTAACTAACATCAGAATTGTCTCTGAGATGAGATGGGGACAGTATCTCAGAGGCTGTCCTATTTGTGGTCACAGGGAGCCTTAGGCTGAAATATGGAAGGCAGTTTGTGCTCAAGAAACATAGTGGTTTTGCAGAGGAGGCATTGCTTTTAGCATTTTCTGCTACAATCAGTATCACCAACCTATTCTTTATTATCAAGAGAATTTATGAAAAGATTTTTCATTTACATGCTAATAGACCTTTTGCCCAAGGGTGTTTTGCAGCTTCACATTGCAACACTCTGAGTTACGTGTTAACAACACAACCAGAGCTCCTCGGCATCAGATTCCCTCAGCACCAGTAGCTTTGGAAACCTTTAGCTATTCGGAAGTTAGTTGTTATGTACAACTTGAGCAATGAGGCTTCTCCAGTCAAAAGAGAGAGATGTGACCCATGTAGGTGCCTGCAGATGCCTGCTTTATTTTTCATTCAGAGCATAGAAAACCCAGACAATCGGCTCAGATTAGAAGTCTATCTTTAGATGACTGCACTTAGGTGAGGTAGAGCCTATTCTCAGTGTGTGTCCTGTGAGAAAGCCATCTTTGCCTCCAAAGGATTTGTCCTTCATAGTGAAAAGAAGTTTGAACTTTGAACTAATTTGAGAAATTCAATAATAGCACCATCTTTGAGTCAAAGGCATGTTTGGCTGCATCTGACGTGAGCTTAAAAAACAGGTATTTCATATCGGAAGGCCTGAGTCAGGAAAGAAGAGTTAGTCAACAAGCAACCCTTAGTCACGTTCCTATGGAAAAACCTGGAGGTTTTTCCCCTTCTCATTTCCTTTTGTCTTAAGAACCAAAGGTGCAGTCTGATACACGTAAATGTAAACCAGCTCTCAAGCAAAAGCCTCACCCATTTGCTACCACATATTGCAGAAACAAGACCTGGTCATAATAATCTATGCTGGGCACAATTGAGAAATTTTCACTAACATCGCAGTACCTCCATCCAGATAGTGCAGTTCTGCTGTGCTCTTCAATCAGGAATACAGATAGGCTGTAGTAGAACAAATAAATACATTTTTTTAAAGTGCGCTTTTGTATGCACATTTGTTTTTCTCCAATTCTCCAAATTGTCTCTGGCCATCATTCTTACAGGGGAAAAGTAAGGCAGAAATTTATTTATTTGCTTATTAGAGGTATGTATGTGCTTGTACTGAACAAAGCTTGAGCCAAAGAGTGGGAGAGGCTTTTGACCACTGCTTTGGAAAGCTTCCATGGAACAGCTTATGACTGTACTTTGTTTATAACTGTAGTTTATCTGGTTTCGATCAAGCAGTTCCCAATCCATCAGAACATTTCAATATGATGAAAGTGAGAAAGGAAGTTCATAGCAAACCTTTCCCCTGAATGACGTGATTAAAAAAAAAAAATTAAGAATATATTTAAAATGATTATTTAATAAAAATACATAAACACATATCAAAAGTGGAATGATAAATTGTACCTAAGAAATCAATTTTTGCAACTATGGAATACTGCAAAATATCTATATGGAATATCTTAACTTGTTCTCCTTGTAACACCAGCTTTTCATCTAATTCTTTTGTGCATATAGGAAGTGAATGCAACGAGACCAATGGAAGTGACTGGGTTTGTGTCTAGTTTCTGTCAGCCATGTTCTTGTACAACACTCATTATGACTGTCAGGAATGACTGTGATTTCATCCTTATGCCAGTGTCTAACAGGAAGCATCATGCTTTGTCACCCTATTAATCTCAAATCCTTTCATAAGCTCTAATTTTAATCATTTGGGAGGATTTTCAATACAAATGCATGTATGCCTAATGACGCTTGCATAATGGATTAGAAAATTTAATCACTAAGCTTCCTCAAGGTGTGCTTAACAGATGTAGATCCTCACTAAACATGAGGTTGATAAAATGAAGAAGTTGAGTCCATTAAGCTCTAGAAATTCTAACAGTGCTCAGCTGGATGCTGATTTGAATGCATTTGCTCAGAAATCTGAACATTTATTTCTTTGTTTCAAAAGGAAATGACAATACTGAACAAAAGAAAAATACAGCAACCAGCTTTCCTTAATTGCTTGAGTTTTTTTAAATGTTTCAATGCTTTTCAAGGTGAAATATTTAATCTCATTTACATTTTCTTAGATGCATTTTGTATTAAGTGTGAAAAGCAGATATAAGAGGCATTTGAAATGGAAATGTGATACATTATGTTTTAGGGATTTAGGCTTATCAAACTTCTCCGTTCTTTCAAAGTGGACTACTATAAGAAACAACCAACCAACCCCCCCTAAAAATATCACACCCAAAAAAAAGGCCCACCAAAAAAATACCATGTTCAGAAATAATGATGCAGTAATGCTCGTTAGTGGAAAAATGTTCCTTCCAAAAAATTCCTAGTATCTTCCTACACACACAGTTTCTGTGATGATCTTTCCTGTCTCCTCCAGTTCATGTCCTGAGGACTGTGCTTTCCCACACTGTCCTTAAGTGTATATGTTCTCATAACACGTTCTTTCTTGTGTCTTCCAGAGCTCTGTACCTCCCCAGGTCTGCATTTCATCTCAGCTCCAATCCACAGGATCACAGACTGAATCTGTTCCTCCTGGTTAGTTCCTCTCTGCCCTATCCCAGAGGGAATGAGGAACCTCTGTTGGGTAAAGGAGGGGCAAAAGATTGGAACTGTGTAATATGGGAGAGATGTGTGAGGAACAAGGAAGAAAAACAGTGCTTAATTCAAGTGGGTTGAGAGGGCAAGTCTTTCTAGAGGATCTGTCGCTAGAACTTCATCCTGTGCCTTGTAGGTAGTTTGGTAACAGGAATCCACAGCTCACTGGTGATCATTTGTGTAAATCTTTAAAAAACGAGTTGCTATGTGAAATATATTGGCAATCAAGAAGTTCCTTAGCATTTTTTAATCCAAAGAGATTGCTGCCTTTGGTGGACTCCTCTCCCACCATGACACTTATGAAAGAGGTGGTGCATAGAATTTGTCTGGGGCTTTGCATGAAGACAGTAGGCAGATGTGTCTCTTAGGATGGTACTGTAATCACTTTTAGATTATTACTGTAAGGTGTTCTCTCACATGCCACAAGGTCATCATCAATCAGATTAATGCTTTTAGTACAAGTTTGCAGGCCCCCAGGTAAAAGTGCCTTGGTCTTATCAGGCTCTGTTCAGTCACAAGAGCTGCAGATGTATGTTCGCACCTTACAACAGACTTACTCTTAGGACAAGTAATGTGGGTTGGGAAATTTTCCTGCTTCAGAAATCATGGAGGGGTGGAGCTCTGACTCAAGGTAATAAAACACCTGTTCAGCAACTTCTGACACTCTTCAAGACTGTAAATATGTTTCAGAAGACACTGGCAACTGTGGAACCTAATATTAGGGTGCCATTTGCAGCACCCATTTTCAATGCAGCAGTGATCTCGATGGCATCAACATCTGCCTTATCTCAGGTAAGTGGAAAACAGAATGAAGCTGGCAGGTGACTCTGAGAGTTTGATTCAGATTTGTCCCCAAAATAGAGACAGCTCAAGTCCACCCAAATCCATAGGTTATAAATATTCAAGAAAAGAAGATATTCTTCCTTGGATATTTGCAGCTGTGGAGTCAATAGCTTTCCATACAGAGCAGGAACAGCTGCCACTTTCCTGGCACGTTCCTCCTTTCCAAAGGTGATGCAAACAATGAGGCAGCACAAATTGCCCATTACACATTGCAATTCAACACTGAGAAGCCGAAAGAAGAGGGAAAAAACTGATCTTTGCTCTCTTTTTCATCCTTTGTCCTCCTTCTCTCAACAGCATCCCAGCAGCAAATCAAGCCCATTGCAAAATGAAGGACAAAAATGGATGGTGCAGGATACAGAGCAGAGCTATGTTGATGCTGAGGTACCAACCAGAACAAACAAATTATGTGTGGGACAAAACCACACATGAGAAGGTCATGACCTTCTTTTTTCCTTTATTGTCTTCTGAGTTTTATATACTTAGAAAAAGACATTTCATAGGAGAAAACTTTCTTTACGTGAAACATCTGTATTCCTTTGTTGGTTTTCTTTTTCTTTTTTCATTCTATTATTTTATCCATTTATACAAAGTTTTTAAAGTTTTTATTCCTTACTGAAATTTCTTATGGGAAATGTACTTAATTTGCTGTTAAAACAGGACTGAGTTTGGCTTCTTTTAATGCTGTCCATCTCTATTTATTTTAATAGAGTTTTAGATCTGAATGAATGGAGAATGTTGCCTGTGTCAGCAAGTCAGAATGTAGCTGATGGTGATAAGTTTGGGCTCGTTTTGTACACTGTGCATGCTGCAACAAAAGGAGAACATCTCTAGCAATTTTAGAAAGGCCAGTAACAGGAGTTGTATTCGCACTGAACATAGGCCAGTTGTATCAGTGATGATTTTCCTCTCTTTCTTTGATTAGCTTGTAGCTGACTGTACTTTTGCCAAGTTGTTTCAAAGTAAAACAGGATGGTTCCAAACAAAATGCTAGCTTTTGTTTGATGATATCGTAAGTGGGGTGTGATTCAATGCCTGCAGCTCGTAGGAAACCTGTGTGTTTAATTCTTGTTTTGTGTGATCAGAACTCCAGATCAATAAAAAATATAAGCATTGCTTTGTTTTTCTTCAGGTGTATCATAAAAAGATTGAAGCCTCTCTTGCTAGTAGCATTTTGACATTTCCTACAGGTGGAAATTAGAGTATAAAAATAGTGTCTAACTATCACTACGGTGTCAAATTCAACATAAAGGACAAAGTAGCATAAACGAAACTGAATTGTTGAGACTTTCTGTGTATTTACATATATTAAAGCTCAGAAAGGGAACGCTCTAAAGCAGGAAAAGGATCTATTGAGCAGTGCAATGGCCCAATAGTGGTAGCATTTCTTTAGTGGCTAACTGCATTTATACTGATGTTGTTTTTTGGTTTAAAAGGCTCCTGGCTAAAGGCATCCAACCCTATTTTAGCACTAATGTAGTTATACATGTGTATAAAGATTGTTAGAATTTAGCACATTTCTGAATCTATGTAAAGCAACGTTAAAATGAAATTGTATGGCCATAAGCCCTGGCATACAGGGGACATGGGGGTTCCTTTCTAATGCTTTAATTCATAGTCCTTGTCATAGTTTCTTCTTATCAAATCCATCGAAAGTTCTCTTTTGCACTCCAAAAGTGTTTAACAAGAAAGGTGTTCTCAAGTCACTCTATTTGCCTTCTGGCTCTTGAGCATGTCTTCTCTCCTCTGTAATAAAGCTTGGCAGAAAATTGGCATTAAAGGCTTGTGTGAGCTGCCCAATTTCTGCTTCTTAAGTATTGGGTTTCCTAGGCAGCTTTCAGCCATTCCCTTGATCTTTGTAACCCATAGTTTGCCATCTAGGAGAGGAAGATGACAGTAAGTAGAAAGTTATTACAAAGGACAACATACTTTTCTTAATGTTAATGCTCAAATATTTGCCCAATTATTTGCTTTATTTTGAGAGGACTTTGTGTAACTGTGTGATGAATTGAATATATACTGGACTGGGATTAGAAAATCATGCCCATGGGCTGCTGCATGGAGGTTTGCTGTGTCACCTATCTAAAGTGCAAAGTCAAAAATTCCCACTGCTAAATTATCTGGAAAAAGTATCAACTTTATAAACCTGCCCCTTCAGCTTTTAAAATGGATGAGAACAACTAGAGTATAACTCTTTGCCTGTTTCTGGGAGTCCTGAGTTGTCAGTTTGCCTTCTAGCACCTTAGTCATGAATACAGGAAAGATGAAACATGCTGAAAAGATCATAAATAAGTATGAGTAAGCCAGTCCATAATAACAGCAAATCTAGTAAATTTATCGCTATGATCTGTTAGTGAATTGTCCTTCTCATACATCTACAGTGTAATTCATTCAAAAAATGCTACAATTAAATGACAAATTACCAGACTAAAAAAACTTAGTTGTTGGCTCATCTTCTGTAAATGCACTGAAAATTTAAAGAATAATGCAGGCAAACATAATCTCAGCTCAAGTATTAGCAGTGAACAGGAAGCTTGACCAAGATATTCTGCCAGACATTAAATCATAAATCAAAAAGAATTAGGAGAATATTCATCGCTTTTTAACTTATGTGATACTCATAAAGTGGTGTGCATCCCTTAATGGTTTGCTACAAAACTATAAAAGTAATTATGACATTATTTTCAAGACCCCCATTGTCTATCCATTTGAAAAAAACCTTACCTCTTCCATAGGTAGCAATAAGTCTTTAAGGAAGGCTGCTCCATCTGCCCGTCACCATCTCTTTGTAAGGATGGGTTCAAAGATTTAGTGTTTGCAGATTTATCTTTATTAGAGAAGACTGCAAGAGGATTTGCCCATCTGTGACTGTGGATACTCAGACTTTGGTTAACACTTTCTTCAGCCTACATATCAGAAATATTCTTGGCTTAATATGAAATATTGTACAGAAGATGGCTGTTTATGATAATTAGTCACCCATGGATAGTTGATTATATTACAAACTCCCTGAATGAATCTTTTTTTTTTTCTCTTTTAATTTAACACAAATGATCCTCATCAGTAGTAACACGCTTCTCATGTAGTTTGTTGGCATTGCTGTTGCATTATCACAATGAACTGATGACTAGAGGGAAAAGTGGATTAGTTGCATGATTTCCATTGAAGTATCAGGATCTTGAGCTTCAGTTATAAGATGTTTTGCTCTTGGAGTTTTCTGGAGCAGCATTTCTGTCTGGCATTTGGCCAACAGAAAAGTATTATGTGGAGTAATTTTTCATTAACTTTCATCTATAAGGAAGATAAGTCCCCCTTTCATTTGTCTCAGATTTATTTAGTAATTTATAGCTTAATAGTTAGCAGTTCTCTTCAGAGATATTTGTGTTTCAAATTATGATGATGACGAAGATCACCGAATGTTGTTCCTCCTTTAATGCCCTGAGGAGAGGAGTGAAGATGTGCTCTAGAAATGCTGTTTTTTCTCCTCTTGCTTTTTCATGAAAGACCGATTTGAGAGATATGGACCTGAGTGTTACACATAGAACAGACTGAGAGCTGTGAAAATCCTTTTCTTACTGGTAGAAATATTGAATATAAAGACTAAGGCTTTCATTATTCCTTCAAATTTAAAGTAATCATTGTTCTATGGGACAGGATAGAACAGGAAGGGATTTTGTTTATCTAGTGAATAGACTCAAAGAGCAAGGCTCAAATTAAGGAAAACTCAATCATCATCTTTCCCTCCACTTGACTTGTCCTCCATGTCCTCTACCACCAGCATAATTGATTGCTTCTTCCAGGTTCATGTCACTAGCTCTTTCATCTTGTTAATTCCTTGGATTTCTTTTTTCTACCTGCTTCTTGAGGTCTTTGTTCTATTGATTGTATTTTGGGTATGCTCTGACTGACAAAACCTGTGCCTTGCTGTCTCATAGGACTGAGATTTCTCAGCCAATACAACAGAATTTTCTGTGATGAGGACCACCTGAGTCCTGTAAACTGTATTTCCAAGCACAGCTCATTGGCTTTTCTCTTATGCAGCACCAATCCAGAGCTCTCCTCCCAGGGAACAGCTCCATATGAAATAAGATGTTTAAACACTTGCATAATCTTTGACACTATCTGATCTATGTAGTATCTGACTGTTCTTCAACGAAATACCATATAAGTTTTATTGTTTTGTTTTCTTCTTAATATAATCCTCCCATGTGCTGGCTCTCTTATCAGTCTATCTTCATTTGTATTCACAATACAAGGTCCCTGCAAGGCATTCTTCATGTATTCTCTATTCTGCTCCACTGTAGTGGCATTCAGGAATGAGCGTATGACTGGTGCTTGATGTAGATGTGTCTTTGCACAGCTCACACTAGTTTTTGTTACTGTACTCTTAAGAAATCCTAGTAGTGTACATGCACCTCTAACAGCATTTGAAAACACAGGCTCTAGAATGCTGATTGAAGTACTGGTGCCACAAGTTTTCACTAGAGAAATTATTTCCTTTCACTCGTTCCTTCATTTCTCCTGAAATATATTTGCTGTTGTTTTGGGTTTTTTTAATTTGAAGACTATTTTTGAGAAGGATATGGACCAGACAAACCCAATTAGTCAGTAGGTTTCTTTAAAAACAAAGCAGGTTTAGGTAAGATGTCACAGGTTTTCCATTCTGATGACAAAGGAAGGCAAAGCAGTGATCTGCCATAGTGGTGGAGGCAGCCGTGTGGAGCTGGCACAACACAGATTCCAGTAATACTGAGATCTTACCTCCCTGCTTTAAAACAAACCGTCCTATAAAGTGACAAGTTGGTAATTTTCTATTTAGTTTTAGTATACATCCATCCAGAAGCTAAGTAAGCGCACATGCATCTTCTACTTCTTGTAGCCTGTTACAGAAAATGTGTTTGTTCAGAGCTTCATTTCCCTCTTGTTGCTGTGAGCGTGCTGATTCTGCACCTCAGCAAAAAGTATTAGAATTTTAAAAAGTCAGTTTACTGAAAACTTTCTGAAATCTTGCTTCCTGGCTATAAGCATAAGCTCATGGGCAAAGCCTTATGGTTATTTTAGGCACTGGTTAGCATTTGTATAATATTCATCAAATTATCAAGATTTTTTTTTTAAATCATGCTTGCCATTTCATAGAATAACTTTGTAGCTTGACTATTGCTGTGCTTTTTTTTTTTTTTTTAAATGACCTTCATGTCCTTTATAGAGATAGAAACAATTTGGGAGATTAAGTTGAATTTTATTATGATGAATTCTTCATGGTCCCATGCTTTACACACTTCAGCTGATGTGCTGTCTAGTATCACTGATTTCTTATACCTTGACCTTCTTAGCAGTCTTTGCCTTTAATCACAGTAGTAGTAGTCAATGAGTTTTCTCTTATTTCACTTTGTACTTTCTCCCTGTTGTTTTAATCAAGGTTTATCAGAAAATAGATAACAATTATTTCATCATCTTCTACCAGCACTCCTCCATTTTTACTTTAGATAATCTTTTCAAACTTCTAGTCATTAACTTTCATTAATTCATTAGCTCCCTGTTCTTATTGGTTTTTTTTGAAGTGACTTTACTAAGAATTACTCATCTGTTTGCCTTCCTCTATGACCTAAACTCCTCCTTGAAATCTGTCTGAGGGTAATTTACCCTCTACCTCTACTTTCCCATCCATCATTTTCTTCTACACTTTCTGTATGGATGCTTAGGTGATTGCAGACCAGTGACTGGTGAAGAAAGTGTACTTTCTTACTTACTGTATTGTTGTAAAAATTACAATTTTAAGAGATGGCTTCAGCAGAATCTGGATTCTTTCACTGTTTGATTGTCATTACAATACATATACCCAAATTTTAAAGCTCATCTCCTTTGTTAATTTTTTTTTTTTTTTTTTTTTTTTCCCAGCAGGAAGAAATATCAGCTTACTCCCTGCTCACTGTCAGAATCATAAAGATGACAAATGCTCATCAGGCAGACTTCTGTAAGTATCAGATTTTTCTTACTGACATTATACAGTTCTAAAATTACTGGATTCCCACTAGCACTAGCCACTATACAAATGCAAAACACAGAAGTCATACATGCTAAGAATACATATTAAATCCAAATTCTTTTGTAGTATATCTGTTTCCAATTTCAGGTGTTTCTTTTTTTTTTTTTTTTTGTTTTTTAATAAATAAATAAATTTGGCAACAGGTCAGTAGTGCCAGTTTGGGTATGAGTAAAACTCAACTGTCTCTCTGTGCTCATGTCCACTGTTTGGTTTCCACAAATGTTCAGCAAGCATCAATGAATATCAGTGGTGCCAATTTTTTTCTGCATGGAGGGATTCAGTGACACGCCTTTGCTTCATACACTCTTCCATGTCAGACAGTATTTTATCAGACTGCCCCTCTGCTATCATCTGTTCACTGCAGTGGACTACAGGCAAGAAGGTTCAGCCTCTACTGCTGTACCACCAACAACTGCCTCTGAAGTCCTGAGCCAACATAATAAAATAGGAGGCATTGCTTTCAAAGCAGCCCTCATACATCACTTTCCTGGTGTGTTGACTATTTCAGAGATGTGAAAACTTCTTCACACCTTTTTTAATACATAGGTGTTTGTATCACATATCAGTAAGAAATATGTAGAATACAGGGCTGAAATCCTTACTCTGTCACTCTTAACTGCTTGTTGGGATTCCTTACAGCACATACCAGAAGTTCAGTGGAGTTGTATAATTTGCATGTCCTGAGCATCATAACATCAGCCATATTGTTATGGATGTTTCTGACTCTGGTCACACACTGAAAGTTGTATAACAGGGGACCATAGTATGTAGTATGCATGTTACAGCTTACATGCAAAGTGTTCTGAAAAGGTGTGGTATTTACCTGGCACTCACCCTTAGTGGCTGCTCCATTTCCACAATATTTTTTCTCTGCATAATTTTCTTCTGACATTTCAGTGTGTGCCTCATGAACCTGGCAGGTTGCTAATAACCGCAGCCTTGTGTATCAGTTTATTATACTTTTCTTTCTTATCATGCTGTGCCTTTTCTTTGTTTCTGGGGGAGTTGCGCTGAGGTTCACTGATACCACAGCCTCTCCACTGCCCAGTGTCTCATATAATGTTACATCACTCTTCTGTATTCCTGATTTTTAACCTTTTTTTTTTTTCCCCCCGCAATCAGTAAGTATAAAATGTAATTTACAATTATGTTTGCACAGAGCAAGGTCTATTCTTTATCTTTGGTACTCCAAAATATGTTAGTTTCAGCAAAGCTGGTGCAATCCAGGACTAAGGGTCCTCCTGCTAAGGAGGCAGGTCATCAGAGAGTCTTTGAGGAAGGCTAAGGACTAGGTGGGGTGCCTTCTTGTTTTTCTCCAAGTGCTATTTGACTTCCACTGGATAATTCAGAGATGGCAACACTTTAATCACAAATATTCCCACTTGTTTTTAATTTTGTCTTCAATGGAAAAGTATTCTCAAAGACTTGTCACCATCTCTGTATATTTCACTGACTTTGGAGTTTTAAGAACACAGATATCACAGTTGTCAATTATCCATCCTAATGGAGAGAAATATTTGGTTCACGTAGTCTGTAATACTGAATTGCAGAGATTAGAAAAAATATCAGAGGACAGCAAAGAAGGTCAGTGCTGTTTCACAGCTATGAAACAGCATGACCTTACCACCATTCCTTTGAAGTGCTGTTTTAATTTCTTTTAGTATCACCTTTGATCTAGAATGGAAATGGAATGATAAGAATCATGATTCACCATGTTATGCAAAAGGATTGCATGAAATAAGATGACAGTATTCTCTCAGAAAATAGTTAAATGTTGTGACCTCATCCTCCATCTTCCAGCAGGATTTCACAAAAAATCCTGTGGAGTGAGATGCAGACATTTAGGAAATTCCTAATTTTCCTAACACCAAAACATACATCACTTGAGTAGGGATCAAGAATTGCGGGCTCTGTTTTTAGCTCAATGTATGGACTTCCTATGTACATGTAGGCAGATCACCTGAGCACTCTAGCTCTGCTTACCTCAGAACTTGTATTTTTAAAAAAAAAAATGTTCTCCCAGATATTTTGTCCATCTTCTCTGTTTAGGTTATGTGCACCTTTTGAAAGGCATGACCTATTACTATGTGTAGAGGGATCCTAATTTAAGATGCAAGACAAATCCTGGAAACAATGAGAAGCATCTCCAGATTCTTTTGTAAATTACTGGCAAACAAGGGTTGGGGCCAGTAGCTGAAGAAAAGGAACTTTTTCTGTCAGAAATTTCCCAGCTACTGTTGTGGCTTTGTGTGCATTCTTTAAGCAAATTGAAGTACAGTAAGCCATTTGCAGTTGAACACTGAAGGCAGAACAATATCAAAAAGGCCTTTGTTGAGTGAGCAGCAGCAATCTGCCTATGCTCACAAAGAAGTTGGAGTCTCCCAGGGAAAACTATATGCAACAATATAATCCCAATTCCTTGTGATTCATTGGGTCACATTCATTTGGATGTGATGCCAATGTTTTTTTGACTTAATGTTTCATTTTTTAAGTATTTGAAGCATCAGAAAACTAAAATAGCTACATATACTATTGTGTGCTGATGAGAATTAGAAAACGACATAGTTAATCTCAGCTCATGTTAGCAATATAATCTTTTTCCCTGGAAAATGGAGCAGTTGGTACAGGTGCCATTAAGTTTGAGATATCAATGGAAGGCTGACAATTTTTGTGATTGTCATTGCCAAATACCAAATCAAGGAACAAGGATCTACTTTCCAACCAAGTGCTGCAGGTTCTAGGACTTGCTTTTTCTGCCAGCATGCTGGCTTCCTTTCTAACTACATATGGTTATCAGTCTGCTCAAGTTTCTGTTCACCTCTGCTTAGATAAAGCATGTTCACTTTCCTTGATTTTCTCTCAATTCATTGCAAGTGTCATGCCAGGCCATTAGAGCTCTTATAATTTTCTTTGACTTGCCAAATCCTTGCTTCAGGGAATGCAACTTCCTATGTACTTCCACTGAGGTTCCTCACTACTGCATATACCAACTTGATCCTATGTTGTTTTTAAATGTGCATCTTGAGACCCGTGGGATGTGTGGGAGGGAGTCTTGGCTTATCTTGAGAGGTAGTGCTACACCTTCGCCCGTAGATAGCAAATGCTGATGGATCTGAGCAATCATTGTACCTGTTTACAAACAGAGACAAAATTAAAGCAGAAAAAAAACACCTCACTCCTCCTCGATGGGCCAATTAACCCTTTTAATACACCTGGTGTCACTCCACCACTTTTGTGGGCTCCTCAGCACTTAGGTAATTCTCAGCTCTGACTTTTGCTTCATACTTCACATGATGGTTTCTGGCTTGTCTCATCATGCAGATGCTCTTGACAGACCAGAGCTAATTAGTTTTCACTGTTCCTAGCTGACCCTTTTGTCAATTCATATAATGGGTTTGATTCAACTGCAGATTTCAGGCACTCCCTGATCTCACTGTGGGTATTAGAGAGGTACTAAGGTAAGAAAACTAAGATTCATCCTGTAGGTGCTCGTATTCATTAGCAGGTTCTGATATTCCTATCAGTTGCACTGGGGAGATGGTAGGCAGTTCAGGAAACAATACTGATGAAACTTGTGGGATCTTACAGCCAAGTATCTGCTTTGCATTACCTCCTCAGCCCAAAAGATGCAGACAGTCTTGAGTAAAAGAGTGACTTAACTTTTTCGGTTATTTGTGTGTTCACTTGCTCCTTTTCATCTGGAGTTTTGCAGGGCAGAGTGGAAACTTCAGGGACTGTGAAGGCACAAGCGCCACAGGCTTTCATAAATCTCACTGACTGACAGGAGGAATATCTGACCAGGACAGGGTGGTGGAGAAAACAGTGCATTAGCTCCTTTTCTCATTTCTAACACCCCCTGCAATGATTGCATTTGCCAGAAGGATAAGGAGAGGAGCACAGTAGCTCAGGTTCTCAATATTCTTATTTCTTTCCTTAAACAAGCCAGTTACTAAATGACCATGCAGAGCTGCACCATCGTTAGCATTTACTCCTTTTATGGTAGTCCCGACAACACACAACTGGCGTTACCCCACTCTTGTGGTCAAGCAAGTAATCAGTGAGAGGCTCTGCATGGTCTGACACATCTGAAGCTTCAGCATTAAAAAAGAGAAGAGCTGTTGTGCTGCAAGTGAAAGATGACCTCTCCCAGGTTTCTGGGTAATGCTAATGACATTATTTATTATGTGAAAAGGTGAAAACCTCATGGACTCCACTGGATCTCACATAATCCTAAGGAAAGATTTCTCTGTGTTGGATGGCTCTTTGATGTTATACTGTTGTAGATACTGAGTAATATAGTACATCAAGAGTTGATCTTTGCTGCTGAAGAACATATGTAGGCAAGTTAACACAGAAAAGGTGAAGAGAGCAGATGGGAAGTCTGGCCTAATGTAATCAGCCCCATTAGTGCTGGCTTGCTGCGATGCTGAATTTGAGCTGTGTCGCCTAATAAGAAGTTACTTGATGTTTTCTTCCCAGCAACAGCATCTTCTTTGCTGGGTGTTGTCCTACAAGTTACAGAGGCTATGGCTAGCCCCATGATATGGCTATTAGAGGTAGGCCAAAGTAAAGTCTTGGAAGGTTGAAACATGGGTGTGATATCAGATGTATTTTTGAATTGTACAAATTGGGTGCATGTGGAAGCTGGAACAGACTGTGGCTTTGTTAAATGTTTCTGGAGCTGGAAGTGAATCTGAGTTTTGCTTCAAATATGTACTGGAAGCTTTCTAAGCTGGAAGCATTCAGAACAATTATGCTTCTCTGTTTGGTCTTACGTTTGCTTTAGGATTTTCTGTTCATTTTTCACCTTTGCATGAAGGGAGACCTTTGAATCTTTTAAAAGAAAATCTCATATCTTTCTAGTTCTCATTGGTTTAAACAGCTACACAGGTTGTAGGGCTTGTTCACATGGGGACCCTGTCCATTCCTTGTAAAAGACATCTCTGATAACACAGTAAGGTCTTTGAGACTTCATCATTTCCACAAGCAATCTGCAAAGAGTAACACTGCATTTATAGATGAGATTAAAGGGAAGAGTTCAGTTCAAATCAGTTTTTAGGCAGATAATATTTGGAGGTAACTTCATAATGCTGTATTATGTTGGTGAAGGAAAACGACCCTGGAGACATCATCTGAAGACTGAGGAATAAGAGCAGCCCTTCTCCTCCTTTTAGGTGAAGTGAGGTAAACTCAGATTCAAGGGAAACCTGTCTGTGCAGGTAGAGAGGAATTCACTAGGAGAAAATTATATGTGTGTGTGTGTATATATATATAAAACTCTATATGTTTGGCATTATGAAGTGCTGTAACAGGATAGATGGGATTTTATAGTTTATGTTAATTGTTCTTAAAAGACTGGTTTTTCTCATATGGTTTGTTTTTCAGCGATGTCGTTTTTTTTTCTGAGAGACATAACTGACTGTGGCATGTGATTGTTAATTTTAGAAACATGCCAAAGGACTGTACTTTCATGGTGCAGCAAACAGTTGTTAATGGTTATGAATATCTGGTTTAAGTTCTGAATGTTTGTCCCATTTTTAGCTTGAGGACAGAGATGAGAAATAGTCCAACACAAAAGGAACAGTTCACAAAGTTGAAAATGGGATTAGGATATAAATGACACCTAGTAGTGACATACAAGAAGACCATGAACTCAGATATCTTAGTGTCTCCATAGAGTTACATTATATTATCAGGGAATGAGGTTGCCACATGTGCTGTGATGTAAGAGCCATGCATGGCATGAAATTGCTAATGATGCCCAGCAATACAGAGTTGCGTTAAAAGTAGAGCATGAAGAAAAAACAAATATAATTTCTTTTATTAGCTCCCAGGTAATAATGAATGAACTCGAAGATTTTTGCTTGCTCTTCCTTACTTTTTTTTTTTCCAGGGATAAGAGGGATCAAAGAAACTGGTTAATCATTTCAAGTTCTCCCACATAATAGGGTACAACAATCTTCATCAGACATCCTGCTATCCTGTTATTTTTATTGGTCTCCCTGTTTGCCTATCAAGTTGACTTCATATGAATTAATGACACTTCTACAGGAATATATAACATCAGTGTCACAGCATGAGGAATAGCTGATCCTGTATGTCAAGGAGAACATAGGAAATAGCAGGAATTTGATGGGAAACAACCCATCTTCCTATCAGTAGAGATTGTAGACAAGCTGTGGCACAAACATATGTGGCATGGTTTATTTCTCCACCGGAAGACGATATGCTTTGTCCTAATGGCCCCACCTCACCTCATCTTCAAGGTCAAAATCTCTTACTAACAATTATACATAATTTGTCTGTGATTAGCTAGGCTTGACATCATACCCAGAATTAGAGTGGCTGAGGGAGGAAGGTTCCTTCAGACATCAAGTCAAATCTTCTGATCAAAGCAGGATCAGGCTTTTCAGAGTGATGTTCAGATGACTTTGAAAGTCTCCACGAATGGAGACTCAACAATCTCTCTGGCCATCTTGTTTTGGTGTTTGACTACTCTCACAGTTATTGTTTCAGTTTTGTATTCTTAAACCTACCTTTCTGCTATGTTTAAATGGGATTTCCTGTATTTTGATTCGAGCCTATTGCCTCTTACATTTCACTGAGCACTGATGAGGAGAGTCTGACTCTTTCTCTTCTTGTTCCCATTGGGTATTTAGATTTATTGGTAAGGTCCTGTGGAGCCTTTTCTGTTACAAGCTGAAGAGTCCCAGCTGTTTCAGTCCTTCCACCTATATCAGATGCCTCCAGCCCCTGATTCTTTGTGACCTTCTGGTGTGCTCACTCCAGTGTGTTTGTCTCTTTCTTGTCCCAGAAATGGTCTCAGCACTCCTGATGTAGCCTTACAAGTGCAGAGTTGACAGAAAGTCAACCTTCCTCTACCTGTTGATAGTGCTCTTTCAAATGCATCCCAGGGGGCTGTTGGCGTTGTCAGCCATATTGCTGGCTTATGTTCCACCTGGTGTCCACCAGAATCCCTAGCTTCTTCTCTGCAGAGATTTCCCCAGTCATTTGGCCCCCAGCTTGTTCCGGTGTGTGACATTATTCCCATTTATGTGGAGGACCCGGCATTTCCCTTGATTAACTTCATGAGGTTCCAGCTGGCCTGATCTGTCAGGCACTCCTCCCAGTTCTGTATCATCTGTAAAATCCATACCATAACCCACATTGTTACTAAGATGCTAAACAATATTGGCCTCAGTGTTAGGCCGTGGGGTGCACCTCCAGTGGCTGGCTTCCAGCCATACTCTGTGCTGCTGATTACAATTCTTTGAGCCTGGCAGCTTAGCCTGTTTTTAATCAATTTCATTGCCTGTTTGTACAGCCTGTGCTTCCACAGTTTGACGAAGAACTGTCAATAGATCATTTTAAGTATATATCTGTGAAAGCAATGCTCATATGGAAAAATAATTTCAGCAAGTAAACTCAAGAAAAAGTTTTATCGAGGGAAACACTCCAACAAATCTGTAGATGAAAGGAAAAATAATTTCAGCAAGTAAACTCAAGAAAAAGTTTTATCGAGGGAAACACTCCAACAAATCTGTAGATGAAACAGTAACAAAAGAGATTCATAAATGCTGTGGCAGGTTATTCATGCTCATCACTTCTAGCATTGTCAGCTTTTTTCAGTTTTATCATGAGTCTTATCTTATGCACTGTATCGTTGAAAAGATAGAACATCTCTATTCTCATTTAGAAGAGATGGAAAGAACAGGCCTTTGCAGTTACAGCAAAAATATTGAAAAGTTCTTCCTGTATCTTATAGTAACCAGATATCAAAAAAGGAGAGAGTTTATGAGTCAGATCAGTGTAGCATTTTTGAAGTACGTTACATTGCATCTGCTTTGGTGATTCTGGGGGAAGATGGAGTCGTGTTTTTGGAATGCTTGGCATCGGGAGTGATAAGTGCATTAATAAGAGGAGGGAAAATCTAGATGGCCTGAAGTCATGTGGAGATCTAGGCTTCCTATTGAGAAACTGTAGATCGGAGCTGGTGATACCACATATCAGAATAAGTACTTCATAGCTTGGCAGGCCATCAGATGTTGCAGTGAGGGGAGTTATTTCAGTGTATCAGACAGATTGGTAATTACAGCCCTCCTATATAGTGTAAATAGAATCCTACATCAGTAGTTGCCAAAATCAAGATATTATCCTTTTGCTTCGATTATGTAAGAACCCACAACACTGAAATATTTCTTGTGGAATCACTTTCAAAGACAGAAAGGCAACTTAGATCCTTTGTGCAGAGTTTACTTGGTAGTATTAAGAAATTCCTTCAGATTCAATGTAAAGAGTTATCTGAAGGTCTCCCTGCCAGACAGTCATCACCCTCCAGGGTTATCCTACAACCCCTGACATGGCCTCTAGATTTCAAGTGACACTTTATATTTAGGCAAAAAAATTGCAAAGCAATATATCTGAGCACAGACACCAGAACTACCCCTCTTTTAACTTCTGACATGGTACATTTTGCCCATAATTCTGACTGTGTTGCAGACTGCTGGTGAGCACCTTGCACTGCTTGCCTGTGCTTCTCCTCCCACACTCTGTGGGTCTGCCAGCTTCAGTGGGCTGTGAGTGGTTTACAACATTTTATCAGCAGTCAGTGTTTTCACTGCATGCTTACAGAAAACAAGCATTAATGCTTTTGTCCATGGGGTAGGTAGTTTTAGTGATTGATCTGGGACCAGATTTCTCCCTTTCTCCGCTTTTCTCAGCAAAGCATATGTTTACAACAAGGGAAGGATCGGTTGTCTCTGGAAAAGTTATTGTTCAAGATCTCAGAATCTCTTTGGTGTTTACTTGGCTCATGATCTCTGGGGTTGGAATCCTTGTAGTAAATGCAAGTTCCTTCCCTTCATCTGCAAGTTGCAAAGCCTTTCTGCCTCTTCATTTTTCCTGAGGAGAGAGGTGGAGTAGGAAATGGCTTCCAGGTCTTTCAGCAAACACCAGGAAAGGATCCCCGGCTTCCTATTGACATACCGAAGGAACAATTGTACTGCTAGTAGATCTTTCCCTTCCTACCCCACCTAAGGAGACAATACTCAAGATGGGTGGGATAATTAACTTTTCTGTCGTGGAAGGTTAATGCGTGCCAGATAATTATTATCTGAATCGGACTCAAACCCTGATTTTTTTAAGATTTCTTATGGAATTAAATTGCAGACATGGAAATGAGAATTTGAAAAAACTAGTTTCTAGATCATATCCTCATCTTGTTAATATTTTTTTTCCATACGTAAGGGTTGCATATAAAAATGTTAAGAGCACATACAATCTTGCACATAGCAGTTATGAAGCAAAGTAGGTCAGCATTAAAAAAAATGCTAGGATTAAGTATGCTCCTGTTATGTTTGTTAGCCCCTATAACCTCCCCTGTAACCTCCCACCTTTCTTGGTTAGTTCCTTTACTGGGGTTGGTACCTTCTTCTCTTGCTATTTCCTTGTTTCAGCTGAAATTCATTTCTTTGCTTACTGCTCATGCCAGTCTGGCATATTTGGTGCTGCCACCCTCAGAGGTCTGGCTGAATGAGCTATGGACCACTATTACCATGGAGACAACTTATATCCAGTTTTTCTTGTTGTCTCTTCTCTGTGCATCATGGAGTCTGAGGCTGAGATGTGTGGAGCATAGGGATTTTTGCTGCTGAGATCTAGCAAACACTTGAAAGTATTTAGTTTGCCATAAGGTAATAGCATGGTCAAATACAGGCAGATTTCTATGTGGCAAATTTCTTCTCCTGCAAATGACCAGGGAGCTGAAAAAAATATTGATAAGGGACAATATAAGGCTTCTGGCTGCTTATATTGTTATATCACTGGCTAGGACTGTATTTAAGTATATAACTATTATATAGTTTTGTGCGTAACTATTTGGGGCATTGTGCATAACTATTTGGATTCTCTGCTTATTAAAACAGTGTTGCAAGGAACAAGTTATCTTTATCTAGCTGTATGATTCCTATCTTCTTGCATCAGCCTGTGGATATGAGAAAGAACTGGCCATCTCTTATCCATGTTCAAACTACAGAGCACTTATGTGCTTCCATCTTTTGTGCTGTGGTTGCTTTACCAGACATTTTGTGCCTATGTCTCTATAGTAAGCCAGTCTGATTGCTACGTGAGTCTCTGGTTGCCAACTGCTTCAGATGAGAAATTCCAAACAAAAACCATCAAGAACTGCAGAGATCCTGTGTGGAATGAAACTTTCTACTTCTGGATACAGAGAAAAGTCAAGGTACCCAGAGCTCTCATCTCATCTGTATGCAGTTTCTTTTGGTTTAAACCAAAACAGGATGTCAATACTTCTAATGCCTATCTGAGTTTATGTAAAGTTCTAGCAAGCTGAAGTGAACATCTTTGGCTTTTGCTACTTCCTTCCTCACGGCTGCTTTTTGTTTGTAGCCTGAGCTGCTTGCAGAAGGCTGAGAAAACCAATGGCAGAGTGACGTTACAGAGAAACAATGAAGTAAATCTACAAAGCAGCCTTAGAGCAGAGAGGACAGGAAATAAATGCATATCAAAGCCAAGAAGCTATTACATTCTGGTATAATTAATTTTTTAATCTAGTTTAGTACTGCTAATTACACTATTCTCAATGAACACTGCAGTTTGAAGGTGGAAAGCCCAGGAACAGCGCAAAAAGCCGGACTTGAAAGTTACTAATAATGAAGTGACCTTTACTGCTTCTGTTGATATGGGACAATATAGTACTAATGGTTATCTGTGTTACTTCCTAAAATATTGTGCTTGGTGAGTTACTTTTAAGCAGAAATAATGTCCAAAAAGAAATCTCATTTCAGCCTTAATTGATAAGGCTAGAAACTTTTTCTTATAAAAGCAGATTACACCGATTTTTCTTACTCTGGTGCCAATTTGTCATCAACGCTTTTCTATTTATTTCCTCTCTCCAAAGCTGATGCTGAGCATGGGATATTTGCACAATGTTATATTTATTGAGGACATGCTAACAAATTGTACATTTTTTTAATTTCTTTTTACAGAATATTCTAGAAATGACTGTTTCTGATGATGACATCTTTCGTGATGATGACCATGCTATTGTTCTTTTTGATGTAGCTAAAATCTCCCTTGGGAAAAGAGTGATGGTGGCATTCCCATTGAATTCACAGGTAAGAAAGCAGTCAGAAGTTTAACCAGAAGGGAAAAAGCATAAATGTCTTGAGGTACTAGATTTGATGTCTTGTACCACCAGAACCATGGCAAAATTTCTTAAAATCTTGATAACTGTGCATTAATGGCAAAATTTTCTGTCTTCTCAAATTGCTGTTGGTTTCATCTGGCGCAGATTCTGATCAAGTGCCCAAGTCCCAGAACAAATGAAATTTTAGGGAAGCTTTGAACTTAACTGACAGAAAATGACAGTTTATCTAATCTTAACACAGATTATAAAAACCAAAACAATTCAAGGGCACGATATCCCATGACAGTTTTCTAAACTTCAAGTTTTAGAATGTTGTTCTCAACATAGGGAAGCTAGCAATTAAGAAGTTGTGAAAAATGAAGGTTTTGTAAACATCCTTTGCTCTGCTAGTACAACTGAGATCACCCTTTCCTTAGAGAAGAAAAAGCTGTATCTGTCCTTTAATGCTGACAACAGCAAGCAAGAAACAGAATATTGTTGTTTAATAAAGCATAAAGAAACTGTGCTTGCACAAAGAAAGGCTACATTTGCAAACCTCTGCACATGCTGACTGAGAATATCTTTTTTTTTTCATTCATTTTCAGGGGAGTCAGGAGCTGGAAGTTGAGTTTCTCTTGGAGAACATGTGAGTAAAACCCCATTATTATGGAAGCAGCAGCTCAAAGAGAGATTCACTGATGCAGGGAACTGTTCTGTATGCTCTGTCTCACCTCAATAGCAAGTTTCCCTTTCTCCAAGCTCGATGTGTGCATCAGCAGATCACTATAAGAAAAAAAATGCCACAGCGTGGAGAATAAGTTCATGATTTTAATTCTACAACATTCTTTTGAAATTGTTATTTATGTGGTTTGGAGGTGACTTTCAGAAGCTGGTGATATGCACTGCAGTAAGTCTATGGGCTCTCTTGGATGGCTCATGGCTGAGGATAATATTGCTACCCAATCTGGGGCATACCTGTAGTACTAAGTTTGTTACAAGCACTTCCCAGGTGCTTTATTGCAATTGAATCATTTTTGCTCTGTAAGCTATGTGGCATCTAGTGAAAATGAAGCATATTTTTACAAACAATAGAAAGGAGCAAGTAAAACCAAAATCTCTCAGAGAAGTACATCTCGTTTAAAAAAAAATCCAGATGATATGATTTATAAAATACATGTTATTTTTGTTTTCTAGCCAGGATCATGCTGAAACCATCATCACAAATGGGGCAGTAGTGGTAAAACATAAAACATTATTTGTTTTGTTTTCTTGCCTTCTTGCCTTCCTTGTTCCTTCCTTCCCTTAGCTGACTTGACAGTAGTGAGAGAAACAATGTAAGTCTTCATTCTTTGGTGACACTTCTATCAGGAGGTTTGTTAGAGGAGGCCAACACAGTTCTAGAGGAGCCTTTAGACTGCTGCCATTTTCTTTTGTTTTTTCTGCATCCATAAAATATTACAACTCACTTAGCATAGCACCATCTTACCATATGATAGTGATAGTTAATTCTCTTTCACTGGGTCTATCAGAATTCTTCAGCATGTTTAACCCACACATTCAAGCAATGATCCTTCCAACATCTGCCAGCACTGGTGTTGAGATGGCTGGATCAGTAACCTAATTCCCTGTCCTGGTCATGTCTGTTACAGTGCCGTGAGCTGGCCTGCTTGGAAGTTGAGTTTGACAGCAGGGTGAAAAAAAAACAGTTTGCAGGTAAGCTTCCTAGTTCTTTAACTATTAGTGATTTTTACTCTCTCTAACAATACCTAGAAATTGCACCAGCTGAATACTAAAGCTTTAACTGACCACATCTAAGGAAATTTGTAAAATCTTTCTAGTAGAGAATGCTGCTTGTTCTGCAGCAGGTGCAGGTTCGAAGTTCTGACTGCTCAGAGAGCCTTGTGCCAGATGAGAAATGATGTAAGGTGCCTGCATGGGAAGTATCTAAAGCCCAAGATAAGATGCTAAAAACCCCTGCTGTACTATTGCTAACTCCTGAAGAATCTTACCTCCTTCAGTATGATAGTCCCTGGCCTTAAATTTCCTCAGGACCTGTGGCAGATTGACTTGTGCACACGCACAGAAACACCTCATTTTTTGCAGGGGTTAGCCACTCAGCAGCTGGCTCACGCCTGACCCCGGTCAAGAACCAGAATCTAGGAGTTCCTCTGCCCACCTCCCATGAGGGGCTGCATCTGGTACGCAACCTCAGAACATGCACAACACACTCCAGCAGAATTAGCTGAACTCTTTGGATAAATATGGCCAACTACTGCAGAGTCAGATGTTATTTCAGGGGACTGAGAACTTTTGTTGCTCATTGTTTGGCCAAATGTGAAAACATCTTATAGCACGAGGTACCTGGTGGCACTTAATGTGATCATGGCGCTGCAATAGAAAAACAGCTGTCTAAAACTTGCTGGCATTCATATCACACCCATAGCTGCCTTTTTGTTCATTGTATTATAACAACACAATGACCTGTAGTGTGTGCTTGGATCACTTTCAGATGTCAGCTTTCCAGGTACATAGGGAGAGGAGAAGGGGATTTTTTGAAAATTGCTTTTTTTTGCTTCCTTTTCCCCTTTTCTCTTTACTTACAATTAAAAGTAACTACTCTATGCGTTTTATGTCATTGTTTTAGAGAATGAGCTAACGTTTACAGTGAGAGGATCATTTGAAGAAACGCAGAGAGTTTCACTGGGCTCTGGCTCCCGTACCCCTCTCCCAGATCCCACTCTCTTCCACTATGCCAAATACAAGCAACCCTCATTGGATGTTGCACTCACAAAGAAGAGGAGGATTCCCAGCTTTGTACGTTAACCCCTGAACATGGTAGTCAACATGTCAGACAGACCTATGAACTGACCTTTATATGTGAGTAGGCAACAAGAGAAGAAAATTTCTGTCTTAACCAAAAGGACCTCCATGCTTCTTTTCAGTGTGCTTGTGTGACATGCAGAGAAAGGAGGAGCAGAAGCATCCCCCTGACTTTACCTCTGAAGTCGCTCCCTTCTGAGCAGGAAGCAGTCAGCAAGGTAATCAATCATCTGCCAACCATTGAGAATCCTTTGCAAACTTTCAATAATTCCTACTTGTTCTAAAGATGCAGATATCAAAGTCCCTCTGTCTTCATACAGAACTGATTCTGATTGTTTTCTAAACTCCCTTGCATCTAGTGTGACACATAATGAAGTAAATTGATTTGAGCAAAATAAATGAGAAAATCATGGGAGAAGAAAACGTCTGAGCTGCTGCTCATTCTCCTTATACGGTCATGTCCTTTACCAAGCTGGAAGTCACTGGATGCTACTAGGGCTACTAGGGTGAGGCTCAGCCCCCTTGGAGACAAACTGAGCTGCACGCACATGTGCATATGGAGTTCAGCCTCTTTGGCTTCCTCTTGCATCTCACGTTTTTGCATGAAATACTGCAGTTTGTTCTAGAACAGTGTTTCCTGATGAAGCCTTCCAGGGATGTAAACCACTGCAGCTCCTCTCTTCTTTGTTTGTGTAGCTAAGCAGTGTGTGAGCAATCTAATCTGGACTTCTTAACAGAGGGAAGATAAAGGCTATAGATGATAGTGTTGAAACCTTAACTTGTTAAATCAGCATACATCTCTGGGTAATAACAAAACACTGAGGAGACAGTCTATCTCCCAGTCTTAGTTTAACGAAGTCAAGAACTCTGTAGATGTAATGATGACCCAAAAGTACTATGCCCCTTTGAAAGTGAGGAAATCAGACTGTCTTAAAGTATCTATATTCATTACTGTACCTTTTGATTTTCAGTGCAGAAAATTTGGTTTGCTCTTCAAGACGAAAAAATGGTAAGAGATCTTAATTGTCTTAATAGAGTTATAGGATCTTTTAGGTTGAAAAAGACCTATAAGATCATCTGGATCACTACTGTCCACCACTAAACCACGTCCCTTTGCTTTTGGGTAATTGTCAGTTAATTTCCAATCCGTTTGATATTGTCTGTGTTTTAAGTACTAACTTGTCCTCTTTTTGGGCAATTAAATAAAATGGGCCTGCAACAACACGGAGTTTCACTGTGATTTTATGTAACAGAACTATATAATGAGTTAAGAAGAGTCAAGAGTTTTTATCTAGAACACATAATATTTTTTGTTGATATTTTACTGTGATCAGTATTATTCATCAAAAGGCCAATGTGAGCACTCACAGAAACCTCTAGCAATTATCACCAAAGGTAGACTTTCAACAAAACTTCATTTCAGAACTCAAAGAAACCAATTGTGTTTCCTCAAGCACAGACAAGGGAACAGGAAGGCCAAAGCCAGAGTATCTGATGACTTTAGGATATGAAAAAAAAAACTGACGTAATATAGGTACCTGCATAGATTTTAATCACTAAACAAAGGAATAAATTCACATTAACTTATTTTTAAACCAGGGAACCACGTTGTGTATTTTGAGCCATGGTTAAGGCTTTTGTAAGTTTTGGAGGATGTATCTGTGACATTTTGTAGGAGCTTCTCTACAAAGCCAACAACAGCAAACATTTGCAGCATACCTTCTGTTCATGATGTGAGGGTGCCTGTGGATGTTTGCACAACTTTTGAAGGTGCATTTAAAAGCCATCTTCAAAACCCTGCCCTCTGCAGGCTTTTGGCTTCATGTCTGAAAGGGAGCTGTCTTGTTACTTGCAGCTCTATCTAATTTCATGCATCTTCAGTGAGGAGTGGGCAAAAAAGATGGAAAAAAAATATCTCCCTAGTCCATACAAAGATGTAGTGTTGTTCTCTAGAAACAAACCTGAGCATTTCATCTTTTCCTGTTCTGCTTCGTGTGCATAATGGTCAAGATATGTCTATTTATGAAGTAGAAGCAATATAATTACTGAATGATGCTGTAAGCATGATGTAAGATACTTGACGCTGTGTTCCAGCCAGGAAGACCTCGATGTACGGCTGGGCTTTGACCTGTGTGCTCAGGAACAGGATTTCATTTGCAAAAGGAAGAAGGTTGTTGCGGCTGCTCTGAAGGACATTCTTCAGTTGGAGGAGGACTTGGAGGACGATGAGGTAGCTGAGACATAATTATTCTTTGCTTTCTTTGCAGCTGGATGTCAAAATATACATTTGTATTCATTTTTTCTTACTTTCAGGAAATCAGGAAGTTTAATGTGCTTACTATAGCTATAACATTTGTTATTCTACAGAATAAATGAGTACTCATAGGGAAGATTAATAAAATCCTCACAGAATTGAGTTAGAAAGGACCATGAAAGGTCACCTAACGCAGTTATCCTGCAGTGAACAGGGACGTCTACAGCTAGATCAGGGTAGAGTAAGTAAAGTATTCACAATGCAATACATACCAAGTATTGTGCTTACATACGAAGTAGGTTGGGTGCACATGGCTCCTCTTTCCCTCCAGAGTTGTAAAAGGGGATGGGGTCATTACTTTCTGGTCTCACTTGATCTGAATTGGTCAGTGCTCTCTTAAAATCATCAGTTACGATACATCTAGTATTGTCATGAAATACTTATGCAATAGTAGGGATAAGCTTTATCATGCTTAACATGAATAACAGATTGTTGTTACTCACAAAGAAATTGTGAGACAACACCCATGTTTTCTGGTCTGTTGCATCTGGTAAAAATCTGGTTCAGGTGGCAAGAGGTACCTTTTCATGCTCAATCATTATTTTTGGTTTTGCAATAGCACGCTGAAATTTTGACGTTTGAGATAGTGGATCTCATGTCCAATTGCACAGCTTCTTGGCAGAAAAAAGCAAAATCACAGAATGATTGAGGTTGGAAGGGACTTCTGGAGCCAACTGATCCAACCCCTTCTCAAGCAGGAACACCCAGAACAGGTTTCCCAGGGCTATGTTCATTTGGCTTTTGAAGATCTCTAGGAGAGAAACTCCATAATCTTTCTGGGAGTCTCTTATTCCTTCTGTGCCCCATTACAAATTCAGGTCTTTCTTGTCCTTGCAGACCACTGGTATGCAGCAGCTTTATTACTTTAGCAGTGTTGTAACACTCTCTTTTCTAATCAATGACGTATTTTGCACATATTTTGGGATTGAACAGGTACCTGTGGTGGCAATCATGACCACGGGTGGTGGAACCAGAGCTCTGACAGCCATGTACGCTCACCTTCTGAGCGTGCAGGAACTGAATGTCTTGGACTGTGTTTCCTACGTCACCGGTCTGTCTGGCACAACGTGGTAAGGCCAAGTTAAGCAAAGTTTTCATTTGTTTGCCGTAAATGATTTCTGTGAGTGACTCAGAGTTACAGTGGTGAGCTGCTAGTTGGAGCCTCATTTGAATATCTAGTGGTTACTACCTGCAACACCAGAAGCCATCATTGTTCATAGCATTTTTGGCCAGTGCTATTAAGAAAAGGCTTTCCTCTTCTGCTGTGGCTTTTTCTCATTTCCTTCAGTAGGTATTTGTTAGCATCTGGAGCTAAGGCAGTCCTGCTTAAAGATGTTTGTGGTACTGCATACATGTGTGTTTTGTTATGAAAATCAAGAGATGATACAAAAACCTCCACAATTTCCTAAAGCTCAGCTTGAGATTTCACACTGTGTTTCTTTCTTCTTTAGGACCATGGCAAACTTGTATGAAGATCCTGACTGGTCGCAGAAGAATCTTAAGAAAACACTCAATGATATCCGAAGGCATGTGCTTAAAAATAAATTCTTGGCTTGTTTTGCTCCAGACCGTCTGAAATACTACTTGAAAGAGTTATGCCAAAGGAAACAGGAAGGACATCAGATAAGTTTCACAGATCTGTGGGGACTCATCATTGAATCTATGTTCCATGACAAGGTATAACAGAAGGACTTTTCAGATTTGTATACTTAATGGATACAGTAGTGAGGGCAGAAGTAAATCAGAGTGGCTGAGATTGGAGTTTATCTGCAGTCCAACAACTCTGCCTGCGCAGCTATGGAGCAGGTTGTCCAGGATTGTGTCCGGTCAAGTTCTGAATACCTGTGTAGGTGGAGACTCCACAACCCCCTTAGGAAACCTGTTCCATTGTCTGGCCACACTTTTCTCAAGTGGCAGAAGGTTGGTTGGTTTTCAGATAAATGCCTCAAGAACATGCCTTGTCAGTATCATGTTCATGTGTTTGCTGACTGTATTATGCAGACATTAACGTCACACCTGGGACAGATAGGGTGGGAATAAAAATAAATAATAGAAAACTTCTAGTATGAACAATTTAATTAACAACGGAATTAATGTGTAAATACTAAAGTGAAAATCCTACTGTTCTTTTCAAAAAGAACTACACAGTGTGAGAAGGCAAAGAAAAAGCACAGCTTCCACTGAAGCTTTGCCACCACTCCCAAACCATCCTCTATCTTTCTTAACCATGTCAGATGCTCCACAGCAGAAGCATAAAGGGACAAGCCACGCTGACTATTAATTCTGTCTGGGCTTTGGCATAGACCCGAAGAAAGGAGGATCTTCTGAGATGCTAAAGACAGAGATTACTCTTCCTGAATGAAATATTTAATGCCAAAAGCGTTTTTCAAATATTTCCAGACTTATTTTTCTTTTAAGATAATGTAAATAACCTTCAAAATCTCAGTTTTTTTCGTCATGTGAACTTAGACCATATATATAGACAGTCCTTATCATGAGGACTGTTTGTGTGCTATAGTGCTGAGATGGAGGAGGGTCAGAGAGAGGAATCAGAGCATCTCCCTATATTAAAGTAGTGGGGAACCTCGTAGTTAGTCTGGGACGCTCTTTGTTGTCAGGTTTAGATGAAGGTGAGAAGCTCTTCGTGTCATCTCCCTGTCCTCAGCTACTTCTTTCTTCAAAACAGGAGGACACCCAGAAGCTCACAGATCAGCAGCAGGCACTAAACCGTGGTCAGAATCCCCTGCCCATCTACCTCTCCCTCAATGTGAAGGATAAAATCAGCGACCAGGATTTTAGAGGTAATCATACTTCTGAACTGCTTTTAACTTTTAATCCCATAAAGGAGTCCATTTAGGTTCAACTAGATAAATCAATTAAGTGCACAAATCCCCTTAGGGACCAATTCACCTAGAAGTAGATTTTTAATAGTTAGATCTTTGAAGTCCTCAGTATATGGATGATAGAGAGCATTATCCTGAAATTACCTGCTCAGCATGTCAGTAGAAAGTGCCATAAAACCTGAAGTTTGCAGACACATTTAGATGTAAGGGGGCAGTTCACTCTTTCTGTTCACACTGCGAAATACACAGTGAATAAAATAGCTGTCTGCTGTAACCAGAACCAGACTGCCTTAAATTGGCTAATATCATATGTTTTATTCAACTAATTTGAGCCTCTGCTGCTTGTAATCAACCTGTTGTGTGCTTTTCTTTTCAGAATGGGTGGAATTCACTCCTTATGAGGTAGGATTCCTGAAATATGGTGCCTATATTCGTGCAGAAGATTTTGGCAGTGAGTTCTTCATGGGTCGTCTGATGAAGAAAATCCCAGAATCCAGAATCTGCTTTTTGGAAGGTAACTTTTTGACCTGGGTAAATGTGATGTAATACAATCCATCCTGGGCAAACCCTTCTTCTGAAATGAGTCATTTATCACATTTTTATCTACCAGAAGAATTTGTTAAAACATAAGAATTCATAACAGGTCACCACCTGGAGGACTCTTTATTTTCTCTGAAACATTGTTCAATAGAACAGATTTATTTGACTTCATATATGTTTATGCTTACTGACATGAGACCTTTGTATTATTTACATACCTTTGCCAGCAACAGAACTTGTCTAATATCATAGGTAATTTAAATTAGCAATCTGTTTTTAGCTTAAGACTCTGCAGTAAAGCCTTTTCTCTAAAATGTTACTGCTGCAGCAAAAACTGATCAGTCCTCCAGGACACTTCCATTTTGGATTGTAAATAGATCTTAGTAGCTACTTTTTTTTTTTTCCCTTTCTTGCACAAGAACACTCAAATCTCTAAGAAATGCTTTTTTCCCTTTGCGAAAGCAATCTCTTGCCTCATTGTTCTTCCAACTTCCAGCAATTGCACAAAGGAAGTTTCAGGGGTGTTTGGAGAAGTTAAGATTTTTTTGCCTGTGTGGAGATTTCACTGTAGCTCATGAGGAGGCACAAGGAAGCAGTTTGATGTCAGAACATCCTCTTGCCTGCAGATATCCAACAGAGTGCCTGCATGTCCTCTTTCATGGCCAGAAATGTCATCAGGTCACCAGCACCCATCCTACACCTCTTTCCTTGGCATTCTCCACTTCTTCAGAGCAATGCTGGGACACTTCTGTCTCTGTTTCCAGCCACTGACCCAGAGTCCCCTTATTCAGTGTTACTTATTTCAGTGACACAGTTATTCCAAAGGTTTTCTGCAAATGAAGCAAACTGCTTGGCACCTCAGCCCCTAAACAGAGCAGGGACTGACCGTGTAGGTCCTTGTAGCTCCTTCCTACACAGCAGAACCTTTTCTACACAAAGGGTCAAGGCCATGGCCAAGCTGCCTGCGTGCAGCCCTTTCCATCCTTCACTCAGTTTCTCCCAAAAATTCCAGGTTTAGTTCTGCAGTTTGGAGGGTATAGCAAGGCACTGCTGCAAATACAGTATATGCAACTACAACAGGGAGTGGTGTTTTCTTACCCTGAAAGATTGCAGATAGGTGGCAGTCTGGGTTGCCATTACATTCGCTCTTTGATTTATTCCTTTTTTTTTTTTTTTTTAAACCATTTAATGTATGTTGATGGATGGAAAAACTGAAAAATATAGTTCAGATATACCCAGAAGACAAATAAAAAAAATTTATGCTCTTAGAATTCCTACTTCCAAAAGCTGTAAGTCAGTCTTCTCATTCTGATTCTTAAATATTTCCTGGCAGTCCTGTGTGACAGTTTTGTACCTGTAACAGGGCTATGTGCTGTTAAATAAATAAAGCCTTTAGAACTACAAATACTGGGAACTTGAGAACAGGAAATGTTGAGGGCAGCTGGAAAATACTAAATTTACTTGACAAGATGATATTTGCAACATTACAAAAATGTATATTTTAGCAGATAGATCGAAAATAGTGCCAGCTCTGCTCATACATACTGATAAATCAAATTCTTTATATACATTGTGGATTCATATACTGATTCATAACGATGATTCCTTTTGTTTACCCACGAAAGTAATGTAATGAATAGTTTGCAGGAGAATGAAGGAAATAATGAAGGTCATTGTAAATGAAAATGCTTCCAGATCTTTACTGGTTTCCTCTCTGCCAAATATATCCTATGCCATAGGGATCTGGAGTAGTGTATTTTCCCTGAATCTTTTGGATGCTTGGTACATATCTGTTCATTCCGAAGACTTCTGGCACAAGTGGACCCGAGACAAAATTACTGACATTGGTGAGTTATTTCTATTCCATAATGTTTCTTCCTTCTTCTTTCTTCTTTCTTCTTTCTTCTTTCTTCTTTCTTCTTTCTTCTTTCTTCTTTCTTCTTTCTTCTTTCTTCTTTCTTCTTTCTTCTTTCTTCTTTCTTCTTTCTTCTTTCTTCTTTCTTCTTTCTTCTTTCCTTTATGTTCCTGTACAGTAGGAGTGACTGGAGACCTCCTCTGCAATCCATTTGCTTCCAATTCTTCTCTTGGAAATTTGACTGTGGCAAGAAGCTCCACTGAAAGAAAAGAAAGAATGATCTTTTCCTCTATGGATCCCACAAAACTCAAACTCAAGTACTATTGCAGGCCTAATCATAAGGATGAGATTTGCAATACCCACCAACAAGTTAACACCCACAGGGTGGGATTTCAGGAGGAAACATACAACGCAGACATACTACAAACTGAAAAATGAAAGAGAAATGTGGCAAAAATGATTTATTTTCTTGTATTTGTAAGGGGTTAGTTTCTGATTGTTTAAATAAGGAGTTTGCTAGTAAAGAACAATTTTGTATTCTCCCCTCTTCTTCCCCCTCCCCTTTTTTTTTTTTTTTTTTTTTGCATAGTGGTGAGATATTAATGTGAAGTAGCACAGGAAGACGGGGCAAGTGCAGGATGTTGTAATAGGTAAAATCGAAGAAAAACAAAAGAAAGAGATGGATTCATACATGGTGAAGTACAGTACAAGCCAGGCTTTTACTACTATCAGCTGAGAAGCTGAGAAGAAACGAATTTTTCAAAGCTTCAATGAAAACTGAGATTTGTGGTACGAAAAAGAGCAAGAAGTCAACGTTTTCCCAAACATGTTAAGACAAATTATGACTGTAGTGACATGTGTATGACATGTGTGACACTGTGTATGACAACAGTGCTATCACATAAAAGACTGTTAACCTTTCCTTTACAGATGATGAAACCCTGCTCCCTAAAAGACCGAATGAGCTGGAAACTCGAGTGGTTTGTCCCACCGACAGCTTTTCAGACATCTTCCGAGATGTTGTCACATTACGTCCAGCAGCTTCAGAAATCCCTAACTTCCTAAAAGGCCTCCAGATGAACAACAACTACCTAGAGAGCGAATTTTCTAAATGGAAAGGTATGGTAATAGCATCCCACTTTTATGTATATTTTAAACCATCCTTTTTAAAAGCATGCAATGCTGAGTGGGTTGTTAAGCTGACTGCCTTTTAGTTCTGTTCCCATTCTCTGATAATATTTGAAACTGTTGCCAAAAGGTAAAATTACTCAGTAGAAGAAGCTTCAAAAGTAAGTTCCTAAGAAATTTCTGAAGCCTAGCAAGTAATCAATCAGTGTACACCTGCTGGTGTGCCAGCCAGCCAGCCCACACTCTTGTGGCAGGGGATTCATGCCATCATATGCTGTCTCTTGCCTGGATAGTACTCAAGAGGTGTGGTTTGGAGCCCTGTTTCATCTTACCTTCTCACTTGTAATAAAGATAGGATGTTCATAACAGTGTTCCTTCTTGCACCAGCTGGGAGCTTGTACTCAGTCTGTATCAGATCTTCCATGTTCTGTAAGGAGCTATGGCTGTCTACCTTAATACCTTTGTGCCTGTTCTCACTGCATGCCCAGCACTGAGCACATTCAATCTTTATTTTGTTGAGACAGTGAGTTGCAATTTTAATTTTTCCCCTATTGAAAAAAATTGGCCCGATCAGAGTTGTGAACAAGACTAGGGGATGGAATTAACACTATTTTCCTGAACCTCAAGTTAACATCTCAGAGAAAAGGAAAAGAAACTGCAAAGTAAATAGTGGAAAGAGGAACCCAGAAATGACTAAGCTGTAGCTATCAACTACACAGGTAGGCCTGAAACCACCCAAAAAAAGCTGAATTCTCTCTCTCTCTCTCTCTCTCTTTTTTTTTTTTTTTTTTTTTTTAATAATTGACTTTCCTGAAAATGCCAGAGCATCTCTTGCACTGAGCACCCCCCTGAAAAACAAATCCTTCTTTTCTAGACTGCGAGCTTGACTCTCAGCCCAACCACCTGACTGGAGCAGCAGACTACCTCATCTTGATCGATACTGCATTTGTTTTTGCCACCAGTTACCCACCACTCATGAGACCAGAAAGGAAAGTGGATGTCATTTTGCATTTCAATTACAGTTCAGGTTCCCAGACCAGGGTGAGTATTATACATTCCTCTATAATGACCTCTCTGCTTCATCATTCACTTCGCAGAATGGCCAATCCTCTGCTCATAGAACACTTTTTTTTTCAATATTTAGACAGCAGTAAGAAGCTAACAGTTTACCAGGGTCACATGTATTCATTGAGCACTATGCTGTTATCAGTAAAATAAGCATTTAGGAAACTGATCCCGCTCATTTTATGTGTGAATGTGTTTCACTTGATCTGAAGGCAGTTAGATGTAGAACCCATACAGCTGAAAATGCTTAAAAACTTAGTTGTGACTCTGTAATGCAGACTCTGCAGAGCTATGTGTGACTCAGACCACCTGCTACCTGGCCTTCCAGAGCTGGGCTCCACTGGCTGCCTACAACACCTTAATTGGATACATGCCGTAATCTGTCAGAACTTGGCCCTAACCCCACAAGCCTTCCTGGTAAAGCTGGAGTTTGGTCAAATTCAAAATATCTCTGCTATGTTCTGATGCTTTATTTCATTTTCTTTTCATATGATGGCAAACTAGCCTCTGAAAGAAGCCTCTGAGTACTTTGCAAAACAAGGAATTCCTTTCCCTAAGGAGGTGCCAGATGATCAGGAAACACCACATCTGAAGGAATGCTACATTGTTGGTGAAAAGGAGAGTCCAGAAACCCCTATTGTAATATTCTTCCCTCTGGTAAATGATACCTTCAGGGAATACAAAGCACCTGGTAAGTTTATAGTCACCAACCACATTGTCAGAGGCAGCCTTTTACTTTGTCTTTGCTACTGTACAATATCTGTTATTCAGACCACCCTGTAAACACTTGTAGGCTCAAATTCCCTCTTCTTACATCTGAACCGTACCAAAGAGATGAAAATACATAAATTTTCCTCAAAAGTACAGCAGCAGCTGAGATCAGCCTTAAACAAAAATGCCCTTCTTCAAAATTTGTTTATTTATTTTGGCTTTTCATAGGTAGGTTCTGGAATTAAACAACGAAAAGTGTATTCTGTTTATCTGCAATGGCAGAAATTAGCAGGGCTATTTCCTCTCATAGTTCTCCTCCTTGCCTCTTATGGAACGCCCTTGGGAATCTGAAGGATTTCATTGTTTAAAATCATTTTCAGGCTTGTAGTTAATGTAGATAACCTTGAAAACAAAAGTGTGAATTGGTGAAGTGATGAAAATTATAGCTGAGGCACACAGTCAGTTGCTATGCACTTCAGTGGGCCCTATTTTAAAACTTTAAGGAATTTTAAGAGCAACATTGCCAGTCGTTTCAAAACAGATGAATCTTGACAGAGCTCTATTCTACCTCTGATAGTGTCAAAAGTCTTGGTTACTGCTTCTGATTCTAACTAGAATCCCTACTTCATGCTATGAGATCAGTTTTTAATCACTTCAAAGCCCCACAGTGTACTGAAAACCAAAAGTCCTGAGGTGGTATAGGTGCATGAAATGTAATAACAAAACATCCAGTAACTACTGCCCCAAATGTATTCTTGAGATCAACCTTTTTCTGACTCACAGGTGACATATGAAGGCAGAAAAAAAATAAATGATGTGTACTTGACACTTTCGATACCCAAGAATTTGTTGAGATTTGTGATTCCAGGATAAGCCTTGGATGTTTTTCCCAAGTACCAACAACACGCTGTGGAGGTTCCTATAAATGTCTGCTCTCTGATAGCCTGCAAATCAAGTTCTGAAATAGCTTTCTGTTATTTAATTCATTTAGCAAGTTAATAGAATTTGTCTGCAGATCATCATATATGATGAATCTAATATTTCCAGAGACTACACTTGTGGGACTACTTGCCTGGTTGTTTTCCTTGGGTCTGTGATGTATATGCTGATTATGCTGGGATGATGAATTGGGCTTGAAAGGTTCTGTCAGTATCTCAGCCAAATCTCAGGAAACATTAAGTCCAGCATAGCAACTGACATTACATAAAGCTTGTAGTTTTTATAGCAGCAGGTAGCTTGAAGAAATTACAGAAAATATCTATGCCATTTGCTGCTGGGCTGTGTTCCGATCATGGCTCTGTGAAGTCTCTGAGTTCAGACAAGAGGATGTCACTTTTGAGGTCTGCTTTCTGTATCTCTTAAAAATTCATTCCAGCATGCAACAAGAGTTGATGAGCAGATTATGCAGAGCCAAGGGAGAGCTGAGGTTGCTGAAAAGGCAGCTCTGCATCTGGAAAGCTTGAATCACTGAGATGTCTGGATTTTCAGCAGTCTATTCTGGAGATACAGCAGTGAGGGATGTAAAATACGGAGGGCAAGAAGGAACAGAAACTGGCTGTTTCTGGCATCAAAAGCTCACTGCCTGGAAAAAAACTGCTGTAGTAAAATCCTGGCTGTGGTTACTTGCTCTGGGAGACAGGAAAGAAAGAGGGAAAGAGTAGACATGATTCACTTGCCACCTTAGCTGGAAATAGAAGGTGCTGCTGCAATGACCAGGACACGGCAGCAAAGTGAGGGCTGGGGAGCATCAGCACCAAGCATGGCTTGGTGACCTGGCTGCCACCTTGCCCCAGCAGTAAAATTATCCCAGCAATAAAAGGCCTCTGAAGGGAAATCTTTGGGTTGTAATCAACTATGGGTGCATGCCTGAGAGATGCCTGACCCTAATGGCTGTTCTGCTGATTAACCAAGTCACTGTTTGTCCCTTAGGGGTGAGACGTAGTCCCTCAGAGATGGCAGAGGGTGATGTTGATGTTACCAATAGCTGTGGTCCATACTACATAAACAACCTGAGTTATTCAGAGAAAGATTTTGACAAACTGGTGAACCTAAGCTACTACAACGTCCAGAATAATAAAGACTTGATTCTTCAGGCCTTGCGTGCAGCAGTGGAACGGAAAAAGCAGCAAAAGAAACAGCAACCACTGCAAAAACCACCACCTCCTGGTGATGATGACATGGGTGTGCCCAACAGAGAGGTGTCCCAGCATCTGCCCACCTGCTCAACAGTAGGGAAAATGAAATAAAACATCCACAAGCACTGCTAATTAAACAAAACAAAACAAAACAAAAAAAAAACAAAAACAAAAAAAAAGAAGAAGAAGAAGAAGAAGAAAGGAACTTGCCTAGGTAGTGAAAAGCTGAAGAATGCTGAAAACACTTTGTTATCGGAAGTGCTGCAGCCTGTCTGTCAGTGAAGGATGTAAACACACAAGGCTGAGCTCTTCCTTAATGAATTAATGTCCTTCCCTTGCTGACAAGCCCTGGAGTAGAGCTGGGTGCAAGGTGCTGTGCTCCTGCTTGCAGAAGTGACCCTTCAGGCCAAGGCTGCGTTTTATGGACATGAGGGCATGAGGAAGCTGACACTGGCTGCTGATTTTCTACCTGCATTGTAATAAGAGAGGTGCGTAAGTCTGGAACTGCAACAGAGAACAAAATCCATTGTTTCTAAATCAAAACCTATTTGGGAGCTATGAATTCTTTATGTGAATGTAAATAAATATTAAACTTTATACAAGAAAATACTTTTTTTCAAGTCAGAGTAATAGGAAATAAATATTTTTTGCAGCAAATACATGTTATAGAAATTTCTTCTAGGAGCCTCTTCCTCTACTAGCAAGCCAACTTAAACATGAGATGCAGACTTACTTCAGACCTGGGTGTGAAGTGTCCCAGGAGCCTGACACCATTTAAATTCCATTTACAGCTCTGCTCTATGAGAATTGATTTACACTAGTTTATTTAGTTAAATCACATTTAAGTATTAATGCTTCATGTTGAAGGCTTACAAATGCAAAGATTTTTGAGACTATTACATTTGAAAAGAAAGGAGAAAGAGAGGTACAGCAGCTCTAAAATTCTTAATGTCGCTCATTTGCATGTGACTTTTTAACCTGTTGCTGAGTAGTCCAGCAGAAGTTAGCTTCTCTGATATGAGCAGTCCATTTTCCTGATATAGATAAGCATTTTCATAGCACTTGGATAAGGTGCTTCATGGGAGCCTCACTGGAACTCTGTAAAATGCTGGGCACCATGGTGGGAAGTAAGAATCAGGCTCTGCTGGGGTATAGAGAAGGACATTCTTCTGTGTGGATGATCTGGGAGCTTAAAGTTATCTGCAGAAGAGAACAGTAGCTGTTTGTAAGACTCATTTATAATACGCAGGAGTAGATTGGAGACAAGTATATAGAAGACAGCAAAAGAGAGAAGAGCAGTTCATTTGATTACTGAGTGAAACAGCTTAAAGCATCTCTGATGCTTAGTCTGGAGAAGAGGATGCTTAGAGAAAACTTTATCACTCTCTACAACTGCCTGAAAGGAGGCTGTGGTAAGGAGGTGATCAGCCTTTTCTCCCAGGTAACAGTGACAGGATGAGAGGGAATGGCCCTAAGTTGCACCAGGGGAGGTTTAGGTTGGATATTAGGAAGAATTTCTTCTCAGAAAGAGAAGTTGAGGCATTGGAACTGGCTGCCCAGGGAGATGGTGGAGACACTGTCCCTGGAGGTGCTCAAGAACACTGTGGAAGTGGCTCTGAGGGAGGTGGACATGGTGGGGATGGGCTGACAGCTGGACAAGATGACCTTAATGATTCTGATTCTATGATGGCTAAATGAGAGGTATGAGTTTCTAATTGCTGAAGCACTGTACTGCTTTTGTGTTCAACACTGAACTTAGTTTGAGTGCTGTGGTTTGACAGGTGGATCCCCAGTCTTTGATTATTCTTTTTCTAAAGTAAGTTTAGCTTCTATTCAGTGTTACTGGCATATATCCACAGGCCTGCAGGCTCTCAGTATGCTTCCTATAGGCTTCCCTGCCCATCGGTTCTCCTGTAGTATGTTTCAGCAAGAGACTGTGGGCCAGAAATGGAAGCCTTACAAATGCCTTTGCTCTCAAGGTCAGGGTCTCTTCCCAGCTGAAACACAGGGATGTAAAAATGTTTATCACTGGGGTCAGCACATCCTCACCTTCTGGAGCATGCTGCAGAGCCTGCACAGCTCTTGTGTGCTGAGGGTTACATCCCATGGAAATCAGAGTGTGTGTGCTGGTGCCCCTCACAGTATGGGTGCAGCCAGAGGGCACAGCCAGACCTGAGAATCTGGAAGCACTCCCAGTTACCCACATATGGTCGGAGCTTTATTGTCTGAAGGGCAAACTGTCCTGCTGACAGCAGGAAGCATGCAGGCAGGAAGTCTGAAGACAAGCAGAGCTAGGTGTTTGAGAGCAAGCACTGCCTTGCCCTTCCTGCTGCCTTCCAGCCGCCACGAAGGGGTCATGAAGAACAATGGGCACTTTACCCCACTTCACAAAGCACAGAGTGGGACTGAAATAATAACTCATAACTCTGAGTTCTCTATATTCAGCAAGAACACAAGGGAGAATGACAAGGATGGCTAAAGAGGTGGAACAGCTTCCACAGAAGGGGCAAAGAGATAAGGCATCTGCAACCTAAGGAAGGGACAACTGGAATGAAATGCAGGGAACAGCGTGCACTGCAAAATCTGCACTGAGCCACCAATTCCAGAGGCAGCAGACAGCCCGAGGAAGAACCACAACTCCCTTGCCCTCTTTGATGCTCTGTTGCCTGAGTGCTGGCTGCTATCAAGGACGAGAAGGAAAGAGCTCTGGCCCCACATTCAGATATTTTTGCAGATGATAAATAATGAGAGCATTCAGAATTTGTAAGAGCATTTCACGGAATGAGGAAGCCAGGCAACGGGGCCCTTCGTGAAGCAGCATAAAATGTTTAGACTCAGCATGGAAATTGCAAAACATGTGTGCAGCCCTAAATAAAATGTGAAGCAAGGAAGCGAGGCTGAAGAGCGCTGGTACAGCTGGAAGCTGTTGTTTTAGAGAACAGCACAAGGAGGGTGGCAGGGAAAGGGCACAACTCAACCTGATGATGTGCTTGGGAAGGAGAGGGAGCACAGAGAGAGGGTAACAGTCCCTGTGGAAGTGAGAAGGAAAGAAGGTAAATAGCTAAAACTGTGGGTCAGTAGGCTCAATAAGGTGCTGGGCCTGCCAAAAGGAATTTAGATTATAGGGATATTGCAGAACAAACAATGATGTCAGATGGCAACACAAAGGAAGCACTTCCAACGTTCTGTTTAAACACAGATTCAGAGGAAAATCCCCACTTTTTTTTTCTTTTAACTGGGAAAACGAGCTTTTATTTATTTATTTTTAAGTGGAGAGAGAAAAGAAAGTATTCATTTTACGGATATCCTCCATGTCTTGGCATATTTATGTATTCTGTTAAAATCTATTCCAAAATGAGTGGAAAAAATGATCCTCCCGGATGGCTGAACGTGCTACCGAAACCTACGGTTGAACTGGACGGCAAAACACGAATGCCATCGGGGGAATTTCCTCCGCATTTAGGACAGCACCTAATGCGGCACCGGAGCGGCGGCGCTCGGTGACACAGAGAGCCGTCAGCAGGGAAACACGAAAGGCATCCAGACGGCTGAGCTGCTAGAAGAGCCGCCGGGTTTCATTGCGAGGGCCCTCAGCATCAGCTCCGCAGTGGAGAAAACCTTTAATTTGCTGGGGGCGGGTTTGTTGGGGCGGCTCGGTTAGGGCCATGTTGTAGGCTACAGCTACCTCCTCCCCCCCAGGCGCTCCCGGCCCTGGCACCGCCTCCCCGTCGGGCAGGGCCGTGCCGGGGGAGGGACGAGCGGAACGGCGCTGCGGGCAGAGCGGTGCGGTGCGGTGCGGTGCGGAGCGGCAGGAGGCGGCGGGATGTTCAGCTGGTTGGGGAAGCAGGGCGGCGGGCGGGAGCGAGGAGTCGGCGGCAGCGACGTGGTGCAGACGGTGACCGGAGGGCTGCGGGATCTCTACCTCCGCAAGCTGCTACCGCTGGAGGAGCACTACCGCTTCCATGAGTTCCACTCGCCCGCCCTGGAGGAGGCTGACTTCGAGAACAAGCCCATGGTGCTGCTGGTGGGGCAGTACAGCACCGGCAAGACCACTTTCATCCGGTAGGTGGCGGACCCTGGCCCGAGCCCCGCAAGTGGGAGCCGCCCCGGCCGAGCCCCGCTCGCCTCCTGCGGGCTTTGCCGCCCAAGCAGGTGCTGGCGAGGAGCTGGGCGGCGTAAGATGTCCCGTGCTGGGGATGGGGCTGCTGCCGGGCGTGCTCGGTGTTCTGTGGTTCTTCTCCCAACTTCCTGGTTAAGGAGGTTCTCTCGATTTCACGTCGTGCTGGCAGTAACCTCGTTGGGTACTTCCTGTTAACTTTTCTCAGAACTGGTTTGCGTTAAAAGGCATCAGTCATCAACGACCACGTAACCTTATCTCCACCTTTTCTTTCTCCTAAATTCAAGATGTAGTTGGTACTTTCGTAGTGTTTTTGTATCTTTTCCGTTCTTGTTGTGAAGTTTGCGGGGATTTTAGGAAGCTGCAGAGTGCCTGCGTTTATCTTGGTGTGTTTGTCTCATGTTTCATTTTAGTATCTAAAGATGGGCTGTGAGAAAGGAGGATACAGGCTCTTTAGCGGGATCTGTTGTGATAGGACAAGTGGAAATGGTTTCAAAATAAAAGAGGAGAGATTCAGCTAGAATATAAGGAGGAAGTTTTTTACAATAAGGGTGTTGAGGCACTGGAACAGGTTGCCCAGAGATGTTGTGGATGCCCCATCCTTGAAGACGCTCGAGGTCAGACTGGATGGGGCTCTGAGCACTCTGATCTGGTGTGGGTGCCCCTGTTCATTGCAGGGGAGTTGAACTAAATGGCCTTTTAGGGTCCCTTCCAACTCGAACAATGCTGTGACTCTATAAAGATCGTTTAGAACTCTGCAGAAGATGCTGAGAGGTCTTCGGGCGAAGATTTAACCTTCTGTAAAGGATAGAAATATGTCTCTTTCAGTTCTAAAGGTTACTGCCTGTAACACTGTTTCTCTTTGCAGCGTATGGCTCCCTCCTTCCTGCTCTGCAGAGCAGAGTTTGCCTTTGCTCACCTGTGCTATTTCAGATGTTTGCAAAGGCATTTGTGTTCCCTTCCTGCTTGGCAGCTGCATGGGAGCTCTGGGATGAGTGTGGCTCTCTGATGGGTACTGAACTCCTGTGGACACACAGAGCAGGTTTGCATTAAAAATAGAAGTGGGGCTGTCACTAAAAGAAGGGAAACTCAGTTTCAGGATCCCCAATGCTAGCTGAAAGGAAGTCTGTGTTTGTGACTTAGGTTTTCCTAACATTTCTTTAGACACCCTGATTCATTTTCACTGTTGCTTGTGCTCACGTGATAGCTGTGTTGGTGGTCTGGGTGTGTTTCCAGGTAAGCATTTCCAGAACAGATTGCCCAGAGAGTTGGTGGATGCTCCATCCCTGGAGACGCTCAAGGTCAGGCTGAACTGGGCTCTGAGCACCTGATCTAGCTGTGTGTGTCCCTGTGTCCCTGTTCTTTGCAGAGGATATTGGCTAGATGGTCTTTAAAGGTTCCTTCCAATTCAGTGATTCTGTGATAAATCATAGAACACCCCAATTTTTTCTACATGTGTGATGAGGGCATGGATAACCTGGAGATAGAACAGGCCAGAATACTGTGCACCTGAACATGTGCCACCTGCCAGCTGAATTGCTGGGTCATTTCATAGAATTTTTTTCCCTCTCCTGTAGCACTTTGCCTTGGATGAGAATTCGCATTCTTCCTTTATGGGCATTCAGAATTTCTGTCCTTTACAGGTGCCCATGTTAAGTACTGGGATTAAGTCAGTATGATGGTCCTCAAGGTTGTTCACAAGTGCTTTTGGTGCCATTGCTTTGTAAGTAACATGTTACCACTTTAACAGTAAAATACAGAGCAATGGGGCTAACTGGTATTAACATACTGTCTGGATGAAGAAGGAAACTTCATTTCCAAACATTTTACCCTAATTTCCCACAGCAGTGTAGTCATCTCTGCTGGGGTAGGAGGTCTGGACATAGTTGAACCTTCTGGTAAATGTCAACTGAACTTGACTGACATAAAGGTTTCAAATCAAAATTTCAAATCAAAGGTTTTCTCATACTTCTTATTAAAATCTGTGACTGAATGGAAGAAGCAATTTCTTTTACTGTGTTGTGCCTTTCTTTTTCCCCACCTACCCCTTTCATCCCATCCCTATTCAGGTAAATCACAGTGTGGTTTCGTTCTTCACGGGATGCTGGAGATCTCAGGAATTGACCACTGAGACCCTGTCAGTGACAAAGCAGTTGTTAGTTCTCTGCAGGCTGACCTCAACACCAGCACATTCCCAGGGGGCAGATAAGCATTCATTACATCAGGGTTTGCCATGGAATAGATAACACCTGTAGATAGCAACTGGCTGCAGCAGGATAGAGAAACAATTTTCAATAGCAGCAATTTATAATGATAGTATAGAGATTATGTTACAGCGATTGATATTCAAAGTCCAGTTCAGAGGGTGATTTTTCATGGGAAAAATGCCATAACCTCTGAAGATTGTTATAATTCAGGGTTAGTTTTCTTCAGAAGGAAGTTAAGACCTCATCTCATTTTTCCTTTTATTGTTGCCAGTAGCCTTTTGGCAAGCAAGCGTTACTTTAAATCTTAACTAAAGCAACTTTTTGCTTCATCTTTCTTCATCTTATAATCAGAAGGACACGCTTGGTCTATTTCCATGTTTGCTATCACATTCATATGTGAATCCACAAATCTGTTCTGCTGGTGATTATTCATTTCAGTTTTAGTCATTGCGTTTACCCAGCACAGTGTAATCTGATTTGGAAATTATCGTGAGAACTGTACATTTTCATGGCTCAGACACATCCACCCAGTTCCTTCCACCAAATCTTCATGGAAAACACTGTGCAATGTGCAATGACCATGTATCCCAGGAGATGGAAAAACAATCACGGTCAGCCCCTCTTGTTTTTATCCTTGATGCTGCTGATATGCTTTGCACTAGGAACAATGTAGTGAAACCAGGAGGTAGAAGACTCCTGGTTTCACTGAGTAAGATGTATTATTATAACACCATTTTAGTCAGGTATCTGACAGTGCTGACAACTCAAACAGCAATACCCAGGCCCAAGTGGTAATGCTTGTCTGATTGTTTTTTTAATAGGGTGGGAGGATGTCTGAGTGCCAAGTGCTTATCTCTGTAAGCTACTTGGCACTGTACCTATGCAGCTTCTGGAATGCTCTCAACTTCCCATGACTGCTTCAGAGTGGCAAAAGGAGGGACAGGAGAAGAGAATGGTTGTGTACCAGAGACAGGGGTCGTCTATGCAAGTCTGTAGTCACTGAGCTTTTACTTTCCTTCCCACCATGCATTGAACTTCCAGGGTGATACATTTAACTTATTAACATCTTCTCTTTGAGATGTGTGAGAGACTGAGTGTTGGGTTTTTCTTTCTCACTTACTTTCTTGCTTTTTTTTTTTTTTTCTATTGCTTTCTTTCTCTTGCATTCTTCCATGCACTTACTGTGACTGTGATGAGGAAAACCAGAAGTGAATTCCTCAGCTTGCCAGCTGATGATCTTACTGTGCTCAAAGGTATTTATGCAGAGATGAAGATGGTAAACTTTCTTCTATTTACTTCAGCCAGAGCTGAATTCTGAGAAAGCTCCCTATCCTAGCAGTAGTATCTGGTGTGCAGTTCAGTGTATGGCAAGAATGGGCAGCATCATTTTTTTGTTGGAGTTGACAGGGAGAGGCCTTTATTTCTTTGTTATTCAAACAGAATGAAAGCAAAAAGGAGAATGCTTCTGAACTAAAGCAGGGGAGATTTAGATTAGATTTTGGGGAAATTTTTCACTCAGAGGGCAATGAGGTGCTGACACAGGCTGCTTAGGGAGCTGTAGGAGCCGGGAGGCATGCAAGTGCAGGTTGGCTGGGGCCCTGGACAGCCTCATCTGGTGGGTGGCAGCTCTGTCCACAGCAGGGGACCAGATGATCTTTAATGTCCCTTCCAACTCATTCTATGATTCCATGATTGTATGAATTCTTCTACTGCAGCAAACATTTCCTGCTGGTTTTATGTTCTTAAAAACAAAACAAAACAAAAAACAACTGTGGGGGATTTGTGGTATCATGTAGAATGGAGGAGAGCAGCCCTGTGAAAAGAGGCTCAGTTGGTCTTTCTATACATCACACTGCATCCTTGCCCACTGCTCATCTGTTCAACTAGCCTGTGTTTTTTTGTTAGCGTGGCTGAACTGAAGCGTGAAGACTTTAGATGATTATCAGCATCCGCCACTGTGAGTAATCATTGCTATCTCTGGAACCTTGTGAACTGGTTTCCCGGAGTTTGGCTATAGATCTGGCCAAGGGATGTAGACAAATGGTTATTAGAGCAGCAGAAAGGTTATAGCCCAGGTGAAAACAAAAGGAGAAGAGCAAGTTCCTCGAGTCAACAGGATGTCTGCTGTTTGATCCAGACTGTCTTTGGAGCGCTTGCTATTTTTAAGCATTCTTCCTGTGAATCTTTTTGAACTCCCTCTGGTGAAAATTCCTGAAGAGGGCATGTGGTCACGGATACTAAAAATCCAGGTAGTTTCCTGTGCTAAAATCACACGCGATACAAAGGCATTTGCAGCTTTTTAGCTTATAGAACGCTGCTCTTCCCTTTTGTGTGGCTGAGTGAAAGCAATATTTTCATAATGAGAGGAAGTGTGATATAGTTTGTACCGCCAGCACTCAAGATCTTGGGGGTTTATTTTAGGCTGTCCTGATTCTGGATGTGCATCTGTGAGCCAGCGCCTTAATGGAAAATACCTGCCCTGCAAAGTGCTTGCTGTCTGCTAAAGAGCTGTGCCAGGCATAGCACTGGCTGCTGGGTGGGACCCGTATTTAGAAGGAGCTCCTGCCTTCCTGCATTGTCACCACTTCAAGTCTGGTTTCTAAAGCAGCATCTTTGAAGTCAGCATGGAAGTATTGCAGCTCCATAGCACTTTGTTCATATTTGTTCTATGTCTCAAATACGCAGCTAATTTGAATTTACACTATTTTTTAAAGTACTGAGCTGAAAAAAATGCATGTTGAAAATCCTAAAAGGTGCATGATGCTGCCAACTCTTTGCAAAGTTTGCAAGTGTTGCGCATGCTGGCAACCTCATGAGCAAGATATTAGTCATGTAAAAGAAGACCACCACTGAAGGTTCATCATCAATGCCTGCCGGTTTCATGAGCTTTTCTGGTTGAGAGCAGTGATCCTATTAACATGGAGGTGTCCTAGCCTGCATATGGATCCCCTACACAGATGTAATAGAATCATCAAATCATTAAAGTTTTCAAGGATTCTTAAAGGCCATCTAGACCAAATCCCTTGCAATCAGCAGAGACACCTACATCTAGATCATGTTGCCCAGGGCCCGGTCCAACTTCTGTTGAGTGTTTCCAGGGATGGGGCATCCACCTCCTCTCTGGGCAACCTGTTCCAGTGCCTCAACACCCTTATTGTAAAAGACTTCTTTCTTATATCTCATCTGAATCTCCCCTCTTTTATTTTGAAACCATTTCGCCTTGTCCTATCACAACAGACCTGCTAAAGAGTCTGTCCCCTTCAAGATGTGGTTCCTTGTGATTCTGTGGGATCTGGGACTTCTTTTGTGTGCAATTGATTCAGTATGATGTTTTTCACTGCTGCTCCGGGAGCTTCTTGTCAAGTCTCGATTTGCTGTATCAGACCTGACCCACTGTCTACATGCAATCTGTGTCTGTGAGCAGATTGCTCACAAGGGGTGCAAGATGGTTTCTATCCAGCGTTGCTTGATCTCATGCCTCTAGTATGGTTGTTACCTTTAATCCTGAAGTTATACGTGTCTAACTTATTTAACAACAGTTTTCTAATATACAGACCAGAATAAAAGCCCTTTCTTCACTCCCAAATAAAAGTAGGTATATGTTTCCTAACTGTGTTGTCTCTACCTGTGTAAAGGTGAGTTGAAGTTAGTAAAAATCCTGTGTTGCGACAGAGTTCATTGAACGGTTAGATCTGTCAGCAAGCTGATGCTGCTCATGTTCTGTGTTTCAAACCACTCCCTTTCAGTACTAGAAACTCTTGTAAGGGTTGAAAACTTGGGCAAAAGAAAGTGATATCTTTTAGCGCAAGCTACAGTACTATGATCTCTGATAGAAATATCCATCTACTCATAAAAGAAACTGGAATTTGATCTTTTTAACTTTTCCTAGCTAATACGAACATTGAAATGAAGATAAAAATGCAATTTTATGGTTCTGTTGTGTTTACTAAATTTATGATTCTGTTGTGTATATCCTTAGGAATTTTCAAGGACATTGTAGTTATTGACTTTAGTCTTATTGCTCAGTCATTCATTCTGTTACTTTATATATTCTCCATCAATAGATACCTGCTGGAACAAGACTTCCCAGGCATGCGGATTGGTCCAGAACCTACCACGGATTCTTTCATTGCTGTGATGTATGGAGAATCAGAAGGAAGTGTTCCAGGAAATGCCCTGGTTGTTGATCCTAAGAAGCCATTCCGTAAGCTCAGCCGGTTTGGAAATGCTTTCCTAAACAGGTGAGATCTGATTGTTTGCTATCTTTGGATTTTAAGTCTCAATTTCTACTTAATTCTACTTTCAAGCATCAATATTGCTTGCCAAGTCTTTTTTGCTGTATTCGTTTTGAGCAGTATGAAATAAATGTTCAAATAGGAGCACTAGCTTAGAGCTGTCTTGGTTTTAAGACACTGTGCCAGCTGGAACTCAGGAATAGTTTGAACACAAATTCCTCTGCTCGATAAAACTAATAGATAAGTACTATTATTTAATACTACAGTTATAGTACTTATAATAGATGATAGACAAATGCTATTGTTTAAAAACTACCATCCAAAATACAGAAAGATCTACTTCCTTTGATACTGTCTTGTTCCTCTAAACTGATCACATACACTGGAGATTTTTCAGAAACTCTTTAAAGTTGTGAATTGTAGGGATATCTGTAAAAAGACCTGTGAGAAAGTGATTTATTTTGATGGCTGGAACAGATGAAGCTGGTTTTCAGGCACTGCAGTAGACTAGAGTAATAGCAATATGTTCTAGATGCTTGCTGTGTATTTACAAAAGTTGTTCGGGGGCTGTGAATGTTGCAATAGGTAGCTTAACTCACCATCTAAATATTTCCATTTGGAAGTTATTAATAACTTTGTCCGTAGTGTGTGAGTAATCACCATGTTTTCTTCCTGTGTTTGATGTGGTTTGACATGGAGGTCTACTTTTGTGAGCTAATTAATCTAAATTGGTTCTCTCTTAACAATAATCTTTCCTGTTTGGCTGATAAACACTGGCATATGTGTTAAAAGTTTATCATGTACAGTTTTATCTTTTGCTGTGCATATTCATAGAAGAAAGTTTATGGCTGCTCGTGGTCAGCTTGGCTATCAGTTTTCTGAGAGATAATATCAGCTGTGGGAAGCTGCAATCAGCTTCAATTTTAAATATTGTCTTTGGGATCCCTTTTCTGTGAGATGACTAGCTAAGTTCTGTCCTTCCTCATCATTGTGCACTGGGTTATCTATGAAAACAGCTGATATAATCCTACTGTGAATGGTGTTTTTCACCATAAATAAGTATTTACACTGAATGTTTAATAATGCTACATCTTTGTTTGAATGAAAGGGTTTTGTTTTTGTTTTTGTTGTTTTTTGTTTGTTTTTTTTTTGTAAACCATCCGTTTAGCTCGTGGTGTCAGGTTCTGAATCATATGCAAACGTAGGTTTTTTACTGGCTAAAGGGATGTACATTATCTAGCTAAATTATTTAAGTACTTTCGGTGACTGTGATATTGTTGTACTGCAATGCTGTAAGCAACCTTATCTTCCTCATCATTCACATTAGCTCCTTTGTCTTTGTTTTGCAGCTGAGATGTAGTTGCCTCTTTCCCCAGCTCCACCCTCAGTCTGCTGCTCTGATCGTATTGCTGGTTATTCAAAACTGGCATCTCATTTCTTTCCTACTTAGTTGAAAATGCCCTACACTTCATTATAGTATCTTCAGTAACCCCCACTGTTCTTACTTTGCTTTCTCATGGCAGCTTTTTATTTGACTGTCCAGTTTGTCTTATGTGGTAGAGTGCAAGCTTTGCAGAGGCTGGATTACACTGTGCAACTGTCAGTATAGTCTTCAACCACTGCCCCATAAGAAGATTAAACTCTTATGCAAATCTCTTAAAAGCAGTTCATGATGAAGGGAGGTAAAGTTTCTTGTTTTTTTTTAATCATGAGTTATTCCAGAAGCATCAGAATAATTTGAGTCTTACATGTGAGGTGTTCTGAACCTGAGGGAGATGTAACTCTCAGAGGCTGTGTGAGTTCTTATTTTTCATAATACCACCACTGAATTTGTGTCCCGTCACATACATAGGAGATTATTACTCTAAGCACATTGTCTGTAATTTAAACTTTCAGTTCTGATAGTATGGAAGCTTTTTCTCTTTAAATAGTATTTATATATATATATATATATATATATATATATATATGTATATATACATATATGTATATATGTATATGTATATATGTATATATATAATTATATTTTATATTTTATATAATATATTTTAAATAGTATCGTTTTAATAGTATTTCTCTTTTTAAGATAAATACTATTTATTTACATTCCTCTGCAAAAGCCATCCCAGAAGGTTGGTAAGGTAGAAGCAGTCGCCATTCAGCCACTGCCAGAGCAAATGAGGGCTGACTTGGCAGTAATTTAACCATATTGTCTGCGTGGCTTTCCATCTACTTTCTTTCTCTTTTGGCTATTTGAATTTAAGCAAAAATCAAAGAACATGAGTCGTCATTTCTTATATATGCCCATCTGGATCCTAGCAAAATGTTTGTTTTATACAGTGTGATGATTTTTGGTTTTCTGAATGTTACATGGATGGCCCATGTTTTCATCTCTTTGTTTTGTTTAGTTTAGTTTTGAAAGTGTGGTGACAAATATAGGAGTAAAGGGGTTCACTAAGGACTTCAAAAACTTTTTCCCCCTTTCCCCTTCTCTGCTTTTCGCCTTTCATTTTTGTTTAATATCATTTAAGTCTTCCTAAAAGCTAGTACATAAAAGAGAGTTCTCAAGGTACAATTTATATATAAGCTAGAGTTCTTTGGTAATATTTATTTCTCTCCACCTTCCTGCCAGATTCCTGTGTTCTCAGTTGCCTAACCAGGTGTTGAAGAGTATCAGCATCATTGACAGCCCAGGTATCCTCTCTGGAGAGAAACAGCGCATAAGCAGAGGTGAGTTGCAGGAGCTGAAAATAACTGAGCACACTTGCTACCGAAGATGGTCTTTTAATACTCGATTCTGCTTTGCTGCTTTGGAATCCAGTTTTCTTTATATTCCTCCTTCTTCATTTCTTAATTTAAGAGGAAGTAATGCTTGGCACTATTCAAGTATCTGCTGCCACTTCAATAACAGTATGGAAGTGAACGTGAAATATTCAGAAAATGGAAGCATCATTATTATCAGCCATTGAAAAAGTGAGTGAGTGAATGAGTGACAAAATTTAATGCTGTCAGGGATTGCCAAGGAAGCACCAGACTTGATGTGTGCATGGAATAAGGTTGTTTTGTTTGAGGGTCAATTTCTGAACAATATGATATGTACCTTAATGGCCTAATTGGCCTGCCCTTTGATGCAGTAGATTTTCACATAGGCAGTGCTTGGTCATAAGTTTAAGCCCTTCTTATCTATTTACAGGGTTTTAATTTGACTAGTTATATTTAATCAAGATGTTTTTCAATGTGTTAGGGATTTTCTCAAATACATAACTTGGGATAATTCTTCAATAAAAAATGTGATTCTGCTGGATGCTGTTTAAATTTAGCCAGCATGGTTGTATCATAAATGAGGTTTGGCAGTCAGCATTCCTGGTGTATCTGCACCTTGCTTTATGGAGCTATTACATATGCACTTATTGCATGCTGTTTTGTTTAGGCAACGTTGTGCTTGCTTGTGTTTGAAATATTTTGTAGTCAGATATGTTTCCTTTATATGACTTCCAAATTGCTTATGCAGATCTGGTACTAGTGGTTTTGTGGAGTGCAAATTTGACTTATCCTGTGATGCTGCACTGCATGGCCTGTCTGAACTGCTTCTAGAATGACTTCAACATATGCTAAATAAGCCTAGTTTAGCACATTTTGAAGTTTGAGTTGTTTAGATTTCCTTCTTAAATCAAGGAATACAAATAAAAGCAGATTCTACAGGATATTTTCTGTTGTCCTTAAATATGCCTCTATCAGACAAAATTCTGTTCCTAACTGAAGTAAGGCGACAGCTTGTGCTCTTTGCTGTTGGAACTGCCATTTCCTTTCTGAAGGAATTTGGTTACAAGACTTAACCATGGGTACTCTTTTATTTGCTTGCCAGGAAAGCTCTAAACGTACCTGGAGATTCTTTAGCAGAATTTCTTTTCTGACAGCTTCAGACTTTTGTATTTTGAAATTTTACAGGGTTTTAATTTTTGCTTGCTTGTTTCTTTTTTTTAGTCTTCATCATCTTTTTATTTCTTTTTAAGGTCGTTTTGCTAATGAAACTTGATGCTATTTTCTAAAGGATATATATATATATATATATATATATATATATATATATATTTATAAAATGAGACTTTTCATAATCCAACAATGGAATGTGACATGAAATAACACCTCTGAAGTATCATTATTAGTTGCTTTCTATCCTGTACATGATTGGTGCTTATTCACATCTGAGTTTTTCAGTTAGGTTTCTAGAGGAGTAATTATAGAATCGTTTCAGTTGGAAGAGACTTTTAAAGGCCATCTAGCCATCCTCCCCTGCAATGAACAAGGACACCTACAGCTAGATCAGTGTGTTCAGAGCCCCTCCAGCCTCACCTTGAGTGTCTCCAAGGAAGGAACACCCAGGAAGTTTAGCTTATTTTTTTTCTGGCTGTGTTTTAGCATGTTTGATGGAAGAGTAAAAACCATTCTTAGGTTACAGGACCTCAACTTCACTCTTTTCATCAACAAGCACATATCAACTTTTAATTTCAAAATACAGAAAAAAGTGAAGGGACTGCAGAAATATGGGTGGTGCATTGCTTTCCAGCTTGTTATATTTATAGCCCTGGAAAGATGACAAAGTGGCCAGGGATGAATTGCTTTTTGAAAAGCTGATTGCATTCTGAAGGATCAAAAATGTGCAGTGGGGACAATATTCAAAGCTGTGTTTTTTTTTCTAATGCACCTTTCCTGCTCCCGTTGTCAGAAGGAATATTTGCCCGAAGCTTCCTGCCTGTCAGTTCACTGTCTGTGTAAGTGACTCGATGAGAAAGTGCAGATGTGTGCTGGCATTGTCCCATCAGACAATGGCTGTCCCTGTGCTGCTGCCGCCCCGTGAGTGCGCGAGGAGGTTCTGCAGCATCACTGGGGACAAAAGCTGATTTCAGACACAAACGTGGTACAGTCTGCAATATTTGGAAGGAACAATGAGTGTAAGGAAAGGAGAAAGATGAAGCAACGGCTGCCAGGGTGTGGGGAGGAACTGCTTTGAGAAAGGGAGGAGAATTTGATTCATGGCTGCTACAATGGTTGTCCTCAGCAGGATTAAAGTAATTACTCAGAAAATGTGATGGCTTTTCCTCTTGTAGTGTTCCGGGACCACGCCTTGATGATTTTACTGCAAATGCCATTGAATGCATGGTGACAGAAAAGGAAACGTACATTTTTCTATCTGGGAAGCTAACTGGTACCAAAACCTAAGGCAAAAGTTTAAAGAAGCATGGGGAAAGAGCTCATCACAAAATGCAGGACATTGCTTACCTTGCATGTTTTAGAAACAGAATTATTAGATACTCATAATTTTCTCAGTTCTGTGTTGTTTCTGAAAATGTAGTTGGATATTAGGAAAGGTGATGCAAAGAACTGTGTCAAGCTTTCCCTGCAGTGATGCACTGTAATCCTTGGGATCTTGCTGCCAACAGGAACGCAGGTTTTCATTGGCATAACTGGAAACTCACTCCAGGACAGAGTTAACAAAAGAAAAAAAAAAAGAAATTGCATTTTTTGTGTGGGACTAAGCTGCGTTTGAAATACTGGGCAAGTTTATGTGCATGCCTGTCTCATAACAAGAAAAGAGCAGTAGACTTTTTTCTGGCAAGAGCTGTTCCTATCCAGGTCCAGAATTTGTGTGTTTGCAGGCTTATTTTTATGGCAATTGCTCCAACACTCTGCCTACCCCAGCTTCATGAAGTAAGTGGATATTTTCTCCAAACATGAAGGCTCTTCACTGCAGCATTCATCCATGAGTTACCTGTGTGCTGCTGCTGCAGTAACACCAGCCCCAGGGCTGGAAGAACTGGATGCTCTGCCTGTCCCTGTTGGCAGAGGTTGGGTGCCACCCATTAGATTCTCCCTGATTGTTTCCTGAATTGGAGAAACTCTGGGAGATGGTGTTAGGGCAATCCAGAAATCATTTACTTTGGTCTCCAAAGGAGAAGTCTATCATTCGTCTTAATCTTTGTTGATGACTGGCACAGCAAATTGACCCCACTTGTACTGCATGATTGCATAGCTATGGGCCTCGTGACTGTTGCGCGTAGGGCTGGTACTTTGCCCTGGGCCAGTAATACACAAGAGTTACATGTTCATTGCTCTCATCAGTGTTTGCAGAGCTGGTCAGCTCGCACCATATATCTCCCAACTTTTTCATCTCATCCACATAATTCTGTTTTGTTCTCTGTGTCCTTGCTGAACATGTCATGGTCACCTTATCCTGGTGCCTCTGCTGGAGGCACTGGCTCCATCCCACCTGATGCTCAGGATGAGCTGAAGTGTTCTGCAGCGCAGCTCCCTTCCATCCCTTAGCTGGATATGAGGGTGACTTGTGGCTTTACAATATGCACTTGCAAGTAGATGTAACTTCTGAGATACCCTCAGTCTGGATATAGTAGTTGACAGTAGTCTTTGGGACAAACTTTTGAAGAAGTAGCAACAATAGAGCAGCAAAAGGCTGAGAAGCATCTACACTTCTTTCTGAGAGGAAGTGCTGGGCTGGAATGTCAGTTCCTGGTCAGAGTTTGCTGTTCCTTACTCAAACAAGATGAGTCACATGCATACCCAGCCCAGTGCCATATCATCTGTGGTGAGAGCAGATAGAATTTGTCACTTCCAAATTAAAGAGTTCCTGAATGCTTTTTGATGTCTGCATTAAGCTTTCATCTGCATTTATAAAAGCATTCAGACAGGCGCTACAAGCTGTCTTTCCTTCAGAACATCAGTTTCAGATGGTCAGAAAGGTCACTACTGATTTGTGTTCTGTAACCTGTCACATCCTCAAAGCCATCAGCACATCACTTGTAAGTTGGATTTCAGAGTTTGCTGTGGCAGAAATAACAGCAAGTGTTGCAATGTAAAGCGATAGGAGCTTGGAAATGGTTTTTAAATCCAAAAATTTTTGATTGTTGACTTAGGCTGAAGTGCTGCATTAGCACTTGTTAGTACAGATAGACGGTGCCTCCAGAGTGGCTGGCATTAACAGTGAGAGGAGATCCTGTGATAAGAGCCCCACTAAGCTGCTCAACTCACTCCATGATGAAATCAGAACCTCTGGAAGGAGGCAAACGTGAGTGTATGCTGGTAATTAACAGCAGCATGGAAGATTGTAGTGTGGGCGATGGATGGAAAGGCTGAGGAAGATCAGAAGGGCAGCAGTATTAACAAAAGGTGGTAACAGTGAAATCTGTCTAAAGAAATGTAGGATACAGTTGTTTTGACCTCACTGTCAATTCTTTCCTAGTTGGTCCACCTCCTCTTTTTTTCCTTATTCTACACCCTACCCTACATTCTCTTTGAGCAGGAAAACTGTAATAGTGTATTCTCTCCTCAGGCTATGACTTCTGCCAAGTCCTCCAGTGGTTTGCTGAGAGGGTTGACCGCATCATTCTCCTTTTTGATGCCCATAAGCTGGATATATCTGATGAGTTTTCAGAGGCCATAAAAGCATTCCGGGGCCAGGATGACAAGATTAGGGTCGTGCTTAATAAGGCTGACCAGGTGGACACACAGCAGCTGATGAGGGTCTACGGAGCACTCATGTGGTCCCTAGGAAAGGTGATCAACACTCCAGAGGTGCTGCGGGTCTACATTGGCTCCTTCTGGGCCCAACCTCTCCGAAACACAGAGAATCGAAGGCTGTTTGAAGCAGAGGCACAGGATCTTTTCCAGGATATCCAGAGTCTCCCTCAGAAGGCTGCCGTGCGGAAGCTCAACGATCTCATTAAGAGAGCAAGACTTGCAAAGGTAAAGATGTTAGCTAAATTAACTGAGGATTTTTTTTTTCAGTATACCCTTTCTCATCCTTCCCAGTCTTTCTCTACCCAGTAAAGAATCAATAAATTGATTGAATGGTCTGTTTTTTCAAGAAAGAAGATGCAGAAGTAAATAGGAGGAAATAAGGACTTGTATTGGGAAGCCTCCCTAACTTTAAAGCTGATCATTACAATCAGATCATTTCTAGGCATTTCTATGAACATAAAATAAAAATAATAAAGGTGAATTCAAAACACAGCGCCTATGGGGCACGCATATCAGCTCAAGAAGGAGAATAAGCTATATATTTTTAGGATAGCAGCAGTGTAATTCTTCCGGTGTCATCTTTCTGCCTTGCGCTCTGAACTTTGATTATTTAAATTATTTAATTATTGATTCAAACATCTTTGCAGCATTGCATGTTATTTTGGACTCTATTTCCATACGACTCTGTTCTTAAGCCCTTCTTAAACACGTTCAGTAACCCAAAACAAGTGCAAACTGTTAATTTCCTGTCAAATTTGGGTATTAGACAATTTTTTTTTTTTTTTTTTTTTTTTAAAGTCCTGTGACTCACTCACTTTCCCATTCTGATGAGAATTCTTCTTATCTTTAAGAAACATACATGCCTGTTGGCACACACCAGCAAAACTGTTACTGCTTGTCAACTGCAGACATAATATTTATTAAAAAAAAAAAAAAATTCAGAAAAGTATTTTAGGCATAAGATCCGTAATACTGCCTAATATTATTTATAAGTTGTCGTGGAAATATCCCTGCTTAATCGATTGTCATTCTAGAGAATATTCACGTCTCCTCTACTAAAAAATGCCATTGTTTTATGTAAAAGCCATTACTTCTTTATGCTGCTTTTTTTTCCTATTCTGTAGGAACTTGAGTATATCTGCAATTAAAATAAATGTATTCCTTTTAGATAGAAAGTGGTGTTGGATGCACATCATCTACACAATCTATTTTTGCATAGCTGTTGTTTTGTTAAGCCAAATATGCCTTTAAGTTTGAATTTAAGACATGCAAACAAAAACTGGTTACGCTATTTTATTTTATAAGCAAATATTTTTTTTTTCCAGATTCTAGTAGGATTCTAAATGAATGTAGTAAAAGAATGGAACCATCCTTTTCCCTGCATAAGTTATGTGCAAGGGTTATACAGAATACTGTAAAACATGTTCTGCTGTGGTTTGGTAGGCGTTAATTATACTCACTGCCATATAGGCATCCTCATGTTTTTCTACTGATGCTTTTTTGTAGTAGCCTATCTTCCCCCACTATTGTCCTGGACCATATTGCTCACTGCCTGGCCACACAGATTGTTCTATTGGTGAAAGGTGATGGGAGGGCAGCAAGTGGAAGAAATGTATCACTTGGGGAAGAGTGGATGGAGGATCAGTGTGTGGGATGGATGCTGGTTTATCTTGATCCCAGCAGATCGGAAACTCAAAGAATTCTGCAAGTATCCAAGTGGTTTAGGACTTGTTATCCTAAATCAATGTCTTTACTTATATGATAGAATCGTTTTACTTTTCTTCCTGACACTTTGCACGGCAACCAAGGCATGCTATTACTATAGCATACTGACTGCTCTGTCATCCGTTTGTGGCTACATATATAGACTGTATGTGCTCGCTTTTCTCTGAGTAAATAGGTAGTAATACAGTGTCACTTCAATTAGATAGGCAAGCCACTTAACGTACTGGGGTTACTCCAACCATTACCAATTGCTTCTCACAATAATTGGCAAGACAAGTAAATAGTGTTACAGCTCTCCACTGATGACATGGATGGACCATCCAGCTGGTGCTGTCTGTACAATCCATGAATGTAGCGTCAGAATAATATCTCTATAAAGTGCTGTGCAATACTCCTTCTTAAACTGCACTCAATTTTCTTTTCCTCAAGTGTACATCTTTTTTTAAAAGCAGTTGATTTCATTTTTCCCTTAAATGGAATGCTTACAGCAGCAAAATCTATTTGACAGCTCTTTCTCTAATTGTGAGGTTCCACAAACAACTGTTGATAATGTTGCCCTTGAGATATTTTAGGGAGTATATTCTTTGTTCTTACTTTTGTGACCTGGGTGAAGAACACTAATGTTGTTAAGCTTAGATAAGCAGTAGTATTGATTTCAACTTTGCTTCTTCTTAGGTACATGCTTATATCATCAGCTATCTGAAAAAAGAAATGCCCTCTATGTTTGGAAAAGAGAACAAGAAGAAGGAGCTGATCAGCAGGTTACCTGAGATCTATAGCCAACTGCAAAGAGAATATCATATCTCAGCAGGGGACTTCCCTGAAGTCAGGAAAATGCAGGTAAAATGATAGTTTGCACTTACTGAAATCATATTAATTTTCCAACAAGATTGCCAAATTAAAGAAGATAGGACAGAGTGTCTCAGCACGATAGTTTGGAGCCTTCAGGCAAAAAGCAAAGGAGTAACAGAAATGGCAATCAGTTACTCATATTAGAATGACATGGAAGCAGCACAAAATGAAAATGACTGATAATTTCCTTATCGTGTCCATTTGTAGATACAAGACTGTAGAAATTGCTTTAAGGAATGAGAACTGACCTTTTAGCCAATATTTTGTCTGTTGTGGCAGAAAATACTAAACATTTCTGAAGATGCTGCAGATAAATTTGGGGTGTCCTAAATATGGGTATTCTACTGCTTTTGTATTGCTAACAGATATTTGGAAGATATAACAGATAGGGGAAGATACCTGTAGTCACACATTATTCATGTTCACCTTCTTCTGTTCTTGCACTTACTGATACTGTTTGCCAGTAACAAAGGAATTGTATTATGTGAAAAGCGTGCCTTAAAAGCTTTTCTTTTTTTCCCCTCTCCTTTTGAGATTGTATAATTATGTGAATAAGAAAGATAGAAGTTCTTAGTTTATACTTGTATTGTTAATTTTTAAGTATGTACTCTTTTTTTTTTTTTTTTTTCTTTAACTCTGCATAGACTTTTGGCCACTTCCTTTAGAGAAGGACAGCTGTTGTGTTATCAGTGCTTTTCCATTTATTATCCAAACTTCAGTTCACAATCCATTGATCTCAGATCATTGACATCTTATATGATATTTTAATTAGAAGATAACTAATCTTCCAAGCTGATGAACTTGAGATGAGGAGTTAGTCACAGCTGTGATGACGAATGTTTTTCAGATGGGCATTTATATAGAACTCCCAATTTATGTGGGATATTTAAACACTAAACATATAGAGTGATGGCTGATTATTTTAATCTGTCTATAGGGATGTGCAAGTTTCTTCCATGAATTAAAAGATTTAACTTAGGAATCAATTGTGTGAGACAGTAACCTGTAGATTTAGCACAAGATTTTCTCAGGCAAGATTGCTGAGAAAGGATTTAATGATGTTAGGTTTTAGAGGGAGTTTTGCAAGGGACAAGTTGAGCTTTTCTCTTCTTCCCTTTGCCACTTTTGTTCATGATAGGAAATAAGAAATATTACTTCTCAGTTGGGGTACTGAAAGAATTTGCACACAACTTTATCATATTAATAGTGTATATCACTAAATTTCAGCAGCAGATGGCAGCAAATGTATACGTGAAAGACCATGTCTGTACTGAGGAAAAAACTGTGAGAAAATAGATAGCAGATTTGACCTTTGCTTTCTAAGATGTATCGTACATAATAAATCTAAACTGCTCAGTTGCCACAAGTCAGGTGACTGTGCATAAATATTCACCTGGTTATGCATAAAATTCTGCTTATGATTGTGCATAAAATTCATCTGATTTCAACCTGATCATTGTTGGTTGGAAATTTTTCCTTTGAGAAATCCCAACTTCTTTGTGCACAGGTGAAGTAACTTCTCTGTGCTTCAGGTTTCTATGTTTATGTAGATGTGTAGATGAGTAGAGGAGTAGATGTGTAGAGGAGTAGCTTTAACATCATCTGTTTAAGCAGTTTAATGCCATTCTGGTTTGGTTAGTTTTTTTTAGTGTTGTGGGTTTTTCTGTGTGTGTTTGTGTATAGGTATGTTTCACCAAATCACAGAATGGCCCAGATTGGAAGTGACCTCAAGGATCACGAATCTCCAAACCCCCTGCCACAGGCAGGGCCACCAACTTCCCATTTTATACTAGACCAGGTTTCCAATGTACCTCTCTTTCTGGATAGTCTTCTGCATGTAGAAAAATGAAAAATATATTTTTAAATTTTTCTACGGTCTGACATAGGACTTGCTTGGACTTGTGTTGAAATAGGGCATCTCACCCAGTTAAAAATCTCACTGGGGTTAGTAGGAGTTTATGTAGAAGATGGAAACTCAGCAGGAGGAACGAAATGACTTCATGACTTATGGCAGCTCTTTAAAAAAAACTGCTGCTGTTAACTCAACTCAACCTAACTTTTCTTTATCGATAAAGGATATTGCTTCATGACCTACCCACAAAAAAGAAGTTTAATCTATAAAATCAGAGCAGTCCTGCAAACTCCTGGATTTATTTTTAACCTTAAGCACTTGCAGTAGGGCTAGGAGGACTAAGGCCCTACATACATACTTACAAGGGAGTATGCAAGTAGGGCTTTAGCCCTGCATACTCCCTTGGAAGTATGCTAGTAGAGAAGAAAATCATCAAATGAAAAGTTGTTAGGTAACATTGTCAAATGCTCGTTTCTTAAGCACTGCCATTTTGAAAATCAGGTTGTAAATGCAGTGTTTGCTTTGCTTCTCTTTCAAGACAAATTCCAGTTTCAGTTATGGAAACTACTTCAAAAAGTTACAAGTTATTTTAACTTGAAATCCATTCCCTACATTTTCATTGTATCGAAAGCTTTTCTAACTACTGTCACCAAAACCTTTTTTATATCATTGACAGGAGCAATTGGAGATGTGTGACTTCACTAAATTTCACTCTTTGAAACCAAAGCTAATTGAAGCTGTGGATAACATGCTGGCCAACAAGATTGCCTCCCTGATGAGCCTGATCACCCAGGAAGAGAGCAATATGCCCACAGAGATGGTACATGGTGGGGCATTTGATGGCACCATGGCAGGACCTTTTGGCCAGGGATATGGAGAAGGTGCAAAGGAAGGAGCTGATGAAGATGAGTGGGTTGTTGCTAAAGATAAACCTGCTTATGATGAGATTTTCTACACTCTATCACCAATCAATGGCAAAATATCTGGGATCAATGCAAAGAAAGAGATGGTGACTTCCAAACTGCCCAACAGCGTTTTGGGTAAGATCTGGAAGCTTGCAGACTGTGATGGTGATGGAATGTTGGATGAGGAGGAGTTTGCATTAGCAAAACATCTCATCAAGATTAAACTGGATGGATATGAACTGCCTGGCACGCTACCTCCCCACCTGGTGCCACCATCTCACAGGAAACCATTGCAGACAGCAGAGTGAAAAATACTAGGGGAAGGATGAGGATTTTGGATATATTTCAACAAAGGTTTTGAAACTACCAATGTTTTAAATTAGGCTTAGATATTTAAACCCTCATAACACATTTCATGCACATTACTGAAATCAGAAGCAGGGAAATGTTTGTGTATTAGTCCCTGCTGACCATCACTGAGAAATGCTTATCCACAAGTGCCTTGTATAAATCTATCATAATGTGTGATGGTAAGGTGATGCTGCTTCCATATCTTGCTGCCTCTACAACCATAAAGCAGTGAAAAAAATCCCATTTATTGAATAGCTGACCTTCACCAAATGTAAACACTTAAGCAACCACAAGTTTCCCCAAACTATTTATTTTAGTTAGTGCAAGGAAGCTCTAAATGTTACATTCACCTGCCCATACAAACATTTTCTATGCTAAAAGCATACTTCAGATGTTGAATGTTAGCATCTTTTTTGATATATCTTATTTGAATTGGGAGTACAGTAAAAGAGTAGTTGTGGCAGGAGTCTTTTAAGAAGTGCTCAGAATATGACCAGGCTTGTTTATGAGCAGACTGGTTTTAAAACTTCAGTACTTAGAGCTATAAAGTACAAAATATATTTCAATCTGTCATCACTGTGTCTTATCTGAATATCTGCTTCTTCAGATTTGTACAGCACTATATACTCAGTATTATTGTTGAAAGAACAGAATCTCCTTTCTTCTTTGCCTTCAGAGTGTCTTTTGAGGTTTCAGTTTAGCTGCACTACAGACAAATTCCTGAATGTTTCAAAGTGAGAGCAGAATGCTTTCATAAGTTTGAAAAAACATAAACTGGTTTTCATTGAAATAAAGCTTCAGATTCTGTTCAGAAAGAAAAGGTGCATCATTCAAAGTCAGCATCTTCAAAGTACCTTGAATTGTCTCAGAAGATTTTCATGGGTATTTAGTTCCTATTTACAGGTAATGATACAGATATCTGTATATATTATTTTATATGCTTTTTTTATTTTTTTAGGGAAGTTTTTCTCTTTATCTTTTGCCAACACATAGCTGACAACCACCAAAGAGAGACTGGATTGATATGGTGGCAGATTTGAGAGATGGAGCCATTAACAGGGATCTTTACATTAATTGAAATAAAGTTATAGACTGTCCTCTCCAAATATTATTCCTTTATTGTAAACAATCCACAAAAGGAATAGATGCTTAGTAAACATTCATTTTTCTAACAACGCAATCAAAATGTTGAACATACTGATTTTTATCACTACTTTAAAAGAAGTTAAGTTTCTGGCCCTGTGAACTTTAGTCTTTTGGGGAGGGCCAGTTCTTTTTTGAAGTCACACTTAGCAGTCAGGTTAGGTCTATGACTGGGAGCAAGAACTGACTTGTACTCCACCATCTGTAGTATGAAATGCCTGCATATCTAAGGTACTGTAACTTCAAGCACTTTTTCTTTGAGTCTCAGTAAGGGTTAGCAATAGTGCCTTCTGAGGTAGAACAAGCCAAAAAGTGTTTTAGCATCCTTGCAGCAGTATTGGGGAGGAAATTAGTTTGAGTGTTGTGTCCAAGTTAAGACTTCCGTTTGATCTGTAGGTGATTTAAGAAAAGCCTCAGCTTTTTCTTTAAATCATACATTTGTAAATTGTCAGTCAGGTTTCATACTTTGAATCTTTCCAGACCTCCTATCTTCCTGCATTTTTTCTATAATGATGTGAAACTACCGTGAAATTTGTGACTGCACTACTATGTGAAAAAAATAAAGCTATTTTTAGTGATGGAAAATCACCTTTATCTTGCCAGGCATCCAGCCCTGTGTCAAAGATATTCTGGCATAGTTGATCATTCTTGTGGACTTGCTCTCTTTCATATGTCTTAGTTTTGTTCTCTTATCATTCAACTATACCATCTTTATTTCTGTTAGACCTATGTTAGAAGCCAAGATAGCCTTTGTGCATCTCCATTCTCTTCCATATAGCTGTGAAATTTAACTGTGAACCTACTGTATTTCTGCAGAGTAACCCAACCCATTTTCTTTCTAACTTATTTTTGATTGAACACAAGGTATCATATAGACATTGCAAGGGTGTTAAAAGTCAGGCTGCACCAGTAGTGATGTGTGTAGTGTCTGTAGTCAGTGACAAATTTGTGCAATAATGACTAAATAGATCAGCATTGCAAGGACGGTTACCAAGAAAAATAAAGAAAGCTTGCATATTGTGACCACTGTAGAGTGTGAAAAACTGAAGAAAGTTATTGATCTTCCAACTCTGTCTTGCCTCGCTCTTCTGCTGAACAGGATTCCAGGGTGGACCTGTGAATTCTCACTACATGTAGCTTCCAATGCATTAGAGTGGTGTTGATCCCATGCTAGTAGAAATATCCTCCTGCAGTGAAGGGAGAGGGGCAAAATAGTTTCTCAGTGATTTATTTATTTTTTCTAGTTTTATTGGTAGTAAAATGGACAACACAGGCTTTTATTCAGGCTCCATGAGAATGTGCTAATTTGGACTAGAGGAGACAAATTGAAATGTGTCATTTTGATAAGTTAAAATACTTTGCTTAGATACAGTTGAAATGGTTGGCTCTTTTCCTGCAAGACTTGAAGGGGAAGGGGAATGAACGAAGCATATATAATGAGGTGGATTTGCTCTGTTGATCTGGAGGAATAAAAGCATGCAGAGCTATGCACATAAATATATATGCAGATATGTGGCGCCATGCACTGGCGTGTCTTAACAGAGGTCATACTTAGTTGATAGAAATTCAAGTACATTTCACTTGGACTTTAAACTGCAATTTCTTGCATAGCTAAACCAATCTGTGCTGTTGCTCAGGGGATGTAATCTGGATAGTGCTCTGCTGAGTTAGTGAGCCAGTGTGTGGAGTATGAGAAGAGAGGAGGGGAACAGGATTGCTTTCACATGAAATTGTGCTCTAGATAGTTACTGGGAGCATCAATATTAGATCACCTTTGTTGTTCGGTTGATGTTGTTATTAATCTCTTCTCAAGAAAGAACAAGGTCCTGGCTTTGTGGGTCATTTTATGCTTAGGATTTTGATTACGTTTTCTGTGAGATCATTCAAAACTGCCAAGAATTCATCCTGTGAAATCAGTGCTTATTGGTGTATCCTGCTCCTGTAAGTGCAAGTAGAGAGTGCTTCTTTTTAATTCTTCTCCGACTGTTCTGCTACAGCTGTAATTCCCAACCATAATTCTGTTCCCATAGAAGTCAGTTAGATTTTTGTTGTAGACTGGAAGAGAAAATGTGGGATAACTGTTCAAAGGTTACAGGGCCTACACTACAGGACAACAAAAGACTTTTAAAACTGTGAAAATTTGAAATGATGAGTTTGCAAAGATCTTCAGATAGGGGTGAGGTCCCAGTTGTTAGTTAGGAATGGTATGGATAAAAGCAGCAGTATCTATCTGCTCCCTGACTTGAAACATCATTCATCTACAATACTTGAAATGTACCCTCTTTCTTCTCACTTCCTTCCATTCACAATATGCACTCAGTTTGGTGGAATTCAAAGAAAGAATTTGAAATATATTAGGTAAGTATAACTTAATATAACTTAACATGGAGAAAATGAACATGAACTTTTTCTACTTCACGTGCTTACCTTTTCTAATACATTTGTTAAATATCGTGTTTTCCCTTCAAAGGCACTCGTTTATTTTTGAGGGAGTTTGACCTGTGTACAGAGCATTTCACTGTGTCTAGTTAGGTAAACCAAGCTCATAGTTATTGCACTTTTATTATACAATAAATTCCTTGCAGATATTGTAATATATTTTAATATGCTTTGTAATCATTTTTAGGAAATGATAAAGAATGCTGATTTAATAAACTAATATTGAACTACCTGACATTTTTGTTTCTACTTCTCTTTCTGAAAGATAACCTTTCAGTAGCCAGATTTTTTGGTATTCTTCTACTTAAGGCTCATAGGCATAGTAGCTATTTGGCAAGCTGTTTCTCACCTCAGTTTATGTTTCTACAATAGGTTGTGGTTATTCCTCTTCTGCGTCCTTGTACTTGTTGCTGAAAATACTATCTACATCAAGGCTTGGTTCCAGAATCTAAATTTATATTTAAAAGGAAGAAGAAAAAAACAATGCTCCAGCACATATCACTAATTAGCTTTTTATAGAAGAATATAATTTTGAAGTTTCTCAGTGTCTAATCATGGAATTTTTTTAAAGTCCAAGGATGGAAGATTAATCAACATAGAGGTAACTTCCTGTGCAGAATGAAAGCTCGAAACCTGAGATGGGGGAGGAGTTTTGACTTAAGTGGGGTACTCACCTTGAAAATAACAATAGAAGGAATTCTAGTGAAACAAAAGTATTTGTTAATATATTTTTCCAAAAAAATCCAAGGACATTTTCCATGCTGTGCTACCTACTGCTTATAAATGGTTAAGTATATCAATAGAACATTAATGTTGTTAAATAAATTCCACCTGCTTCTCTCCTTCCCCCTATATATATATATAATTGATTTGAAGCATCTCCAAAGATGAGATCTATGCCAGCAGGATACTATGGTTCAGCTACTGCTCCTATTACTATCAAATCTAAGTTGCTGTGGAGTTAGAGTTTTGTGGGTGGCAATATTAGCATTGGCAAGCTGTGCTGTTATGCTTGTGGTGATCACGCCATATGTCATATGGAAGAATGTTTAATATGCAAACAGTATGTTATGTATTTCTTGAGGTTGCAGTGTTGTTCAATTGCAGTGGTTTGTTTTAGCTGTTCCTTTTTGAAAGTCAGAAATAGTTTGGAGAACATAATCTTTAATGGAGTTTAGAGATGGCTTCTTTCAGTTTGTTTTTTGGGGGGGAAGATAGTATGGTACTTTTCATAGTTCATGTACAAAACATTTCAAACTGTAAAATACACAGCACGCTTCAAGTTTAGCTATTCTCCTCTAATCCACTCTATATTTGGGCAATAAGAAAAGTGGGCATCTATGCTATCACCAGTTCAATGGTAAGTTTTGCAGAAGATGATAGTTCTAATATTTGGCACCCTTTATGTGTCAAATATTTCTTTCTGCCTACCATACTATTTAATTTCTCTTTTTTTTCTTTTTTTTTTTCCTTTTTTTTTAAAGTTCCTACTTCTGATGTATTTGTTAAGGGCTTTAGCATAGATGCTATTCTGAGTTTCTCTCATCCAAGGCTAGAGCAGGGATGCTCTTATCCTGCAGCAAGTAACAACTGCGAGCCCAGGTAACCTTCCAAAAATCTTGGCCTATGAACTAAACTGCTTAATTTATGCAGTAAATCCTTGGAAAAAAGAGTTGGATGCTTTGCCCTGCAAACAGGGTTTGCAGGTAGTCCATTGTTTGATATATGTTGTGGGTAAATGTATTTGTTCTGGAAAAAGCTTTCTCCCTTTGCTCAGGATTAATGGCAATCAGCATCTAGAAATAAGTGCCGAAGCCCAGCAAACACCTGCAATGATAAAAAAAAAAAACAACACATCCAGGAAGAGATGCATGTGTTTGTCAGTTTTATTTAGCTTTCTGAGGGCAAGATGCCATTTCCCATGGAAATCATGATATTCTGAGATGAGCTCATCTCCCTTTCCCTACAAGACTGCATATTACCCCAGATTTCTACCTGGTGATAGAATGTGGACACTCAGCTACTTTTGGTCTGGTCTCAAAAATACTAGAAACTGTGTAATGCCAGGTCTAAGCAGTTATCCTGCCTATTCTTTTCTTGGAGGTGGAACTTGTCTTATTCTTTCCAAGGTGTTGCTAGCTTGGCATTCTATATGCCTTTTCAGTCTGGAGCTCTGAATGCTTCACTGTAGCAAAATCAGCTGATTTTGCAGTGCTGGAAATAAACGAACTAGCTACACAAACTGTTACGATACAGAAGCACTGGATGGTACCTTTCTGTCACCAGATAATATATTTCAGAGATTCAGCGCTATGAGATTCTATGATTATTATTTTAGTTAAATATTTTAACCAAGGAACTGTTGAAAGATCCTGATGTTTATTGATTTCCTCATTCTGATTATTATTATTATTATTTCAAAATGGGTTCATTTTGTGTTTAGCCTGAAAGAAAAAAAAAAAAAGGAAAAAAAAAAAAAGGAAAATAAATAGCAATGTATCAATAACTGGTAAGTTCTGGACAATTTGCACAATTAAGAATGTGAGCTGTTTATATAATTCTGTATCTTTGCCAGTTACATTCATTTATTCAACCTGACTGAGTGATCTTCAGGAACAGGTATGTGTAGGCTGGGAGGGAGCTGCAATAGTAATAGGCTGTCAGGGGCAATGGAGGTTTGAAACCTGAGAGCCATCCCTGTGAATAAGATGCAGTACTCTGACACTAGGGTTGGTAAGCACCAATCCGCACTGAAATATCACTGTTTTTTTCATTGATAAACAAGGTTAAATGCTTCATCACTCCAATGTATAAATAGCCCCCTAAAGTAGAGCTGCCAAGGAGAAGAATTTTTGTACTTCATCTGACAGTTGTCTTCCAGAGTTACAATGAGTAACAATAGAAAAACCTGAATCACAAGGATAAAAATGCACTACTCAGATCTGAGATTACCAACACAGAGATTTCTAAGACCATTTTCAGTATAATGTTCAAACTACAAAGGCTATTCTGTCACTTGAAGTCTTTATCTACATTTCTATGAAATGAAGAGAGAATTAAAATCATCTGTCGCATGTGCTCATCCTGCAAACTCTTTGAAGCACTTACATTAACTGTTTGAGGTTCAGAAACAGAAGGAAATTTTCAAGATAATGTAAATAGCTGCAAGGAGAAAATGCTTTTATTTCATGACTAAACAAGCAAACGAATATTTTCTGTGTTTCAAAAAGATGAGTGAATTTCTTCATGCCAGGAAAAATAAATCCATCCGATTTTGCTTTAAACTGTCCTCTTTTTCAAATGCAGTGAGGGGTTCCCACTTCCTTTGCATGACGTAATTCAACTGTTCTGCTTGAATTCTGCTGCCCGTTGATGTCATGTAGCCTCTAGTCATCTATTTAAAGCAGAAAAGCTGCTTCTAGTTAAGACCGGAGTGTGACGAGGCTGAAGTTTTTAATAAGCCTGCATCCTAGGATGCTGGTTTAGAATCTTACGGGCAGAGCTCAGCTGTTGCAGGAGCTAGAGCTTCATTGGTGGGGTCACTGCCTGCATGCAGATGTCATCCCAGGGTGGCTGGCAGCATCCAAGGAAGGCAGGTAAGTGGGGGATGGTGTAGAGTGCTCTGGGGAGTGGTGAGCTGGATGCCTGTGGGGAGGGAAGCCAGGAGCAACATTTGGCTGTTCAGTGACAAAGTTCAGCTGGAAGGCCTATAAAAACAGGGAAGCTGTATAGCTTGATGGCTGGAAGTCTCCACGCCTTTTCTAAGGTGCTTTTGACTATCTTCCTATCTGTTTCTCAGCCTTACTATCCCAAATGAGTAAGTAGCTTCTTGTAGTACTTACTTCCTCTGGTGTTCTTGGTATTCAAAAAATGGTCTTTCTATGTCACATACGGTTGAGAATAGCCGTAACCTGTGTCTACACTGCCTCATCATGGCCGGATTTCAGCTGTGGGCTGGAGTTTTTCTGGGCTATCTCTAAGCCTCTTGGGTGGCCAAATGCCAAAGCCATGCTAGGCAGCTGGTGAGGCTCTCATAGAGGTAAGAAGAGTGGGGACTGTGCTTCTGTTTCCACCTATACTGCAAATACCTACTCCTGATGATCCTTAAAAAGTAGAAATATATCGTGGCTGTGCAACCTTTTGGTTGCCTGGTTCACAGTGAGTAAAGAGGAATTGTCTTGGGCCACATGTAAAATATACATTACAGTTAAAGTAGATAAAAAACAAAATATGTATTTATTATTATAACAGTAAAAAGCAACGAATACATAAAGCTAGTGGGATGCAATTCCTAGTGAGTTCTCAAGGTGTTTGTCAGAGATTTTTGATGAAATTTTACTCTTCCTTTGCTTCATCCTTGAAAACAGTTGTTTGTAAATGTGTGTACTGCCAAGAAGTAATCACATGAATAATGTGTGATTATGAAGAAAGGGATATTTTTCTCTGGTCAGATAAGGCTTAAAGAAGTCTGGTAAAGAGACATGATTACATTTCTTTTGAGTATTTTATCTGGTTGAAACTCTATATGTTCCATTCGAAAATTCACAGGTACCACACTTATGCTGACTGAAAAAGGATTCACAAATACACCAAAAAATTGATGAATTTTCAACTTTTGAAACCTATTTTCAAATTCCTTTATCAAAATGGAAAGCACAGCTGCATATTTTTCACTGTTCCCAGGACTGTTTTTAGCCAATGTCATTGGCCATAACTTGAGTTAGCACTGCACTGCACCCTCCCTGTGACCTGGTTTCAGGTAAAATAGGTATATATTATTTCAGGTATAATAGGACACTGATGTGTGGTTGTTGCTGAATGCTGGATGCAGGCCCCAGGGCTGGGCTGGGCCACTCAGTAGGGCAGAGAGTTGCCGCCATGATGGCACCGGGCAGGGGGCAGACACAGGACAGGCTGTGCCAGGCCACATGTGGGCTTTGTGTTGGGCATGCCTGGATTACATGAAACTAGTGTAGAAAGATAAATCAGTAATGGTAGCAGGGATAAGAAATGTCCACCAAATGTGAACCTATCCCATGTACTTATTGGCATGCTTTGATCTGCCAGACTGGCCTACTTTCCTCTTCACAGTCAAGGCCCAGACTTTTGATGTGTAGAGATTTTTACATGCAGAGGCAACATTGCTTGAGACGTGGTAGGGGGCAAAGGGCTGAGCTGTCTTGCATGTGTTTATTTTCTTTGAGATTTGGGGAACCTTCTCCTTAGGGGCTCTCAAGTGTGTTTTTAGGTTTTTTTTGCACATTCCCTCAGTGACGCATACACAAAACATACCTGATAGTATGGAGGGTGACAAGCTCTGCCAAACCTTTCATTTCAGCCAATAGCTCAAGCTCTGGCATCTGCACTTATCTTTGCTGAGGTGTTTCCCACTGGCCGTGGTCCTGGCAAAATCCTTGACCAAGGTGTGTGAGGGTAGTGGTGGTGGGAAGCCAGCATTGCTGCTTGGAGAACAGGGCCAGAAAGGCTTCTGCAGTGCAGGGTATCTGCTGTCTATCTGTCAGTCCTTATGGCAAACAGCCCATGGGGCAGAGGTAAGAAGGGAAGAAGTAAACTTCACCTCAGTACTCTGTGATGGCTTTTTTTTTTTTTTTTTTTTTTTATGCTCTTTGTGATGTGGATTTAAACATTTATCCTGTTTTGGAGAGAGTCTGGGAATTCACATAATGTTTGTATGGTGAGAGGAAAACTATAAAAACTTTAAAAAGCAAATGAAAAATCATATGGGTCAAAAGGAAGCTTCACATCCCTCTTTGTTTTGCACAGTGGTGCCAAGAGTGGGAGAGCACCGGGGGGGGGGGGGGGGGTGGTGGATGGAGGAACCATGGAGCAGCAAGTCAGGATGTTTGGGTATGAGTTCTGTTCTATCTCTACAGTCTCTTCTTCTGGCTTAAGCAGAACAAGATCATGGCAGATAAGAAAGGGTGCTGAAAAAAAAAACAAACACATTTTATGTGGCTGCTGCTTTGCATAAAGGAATCCCACATCAGGGTATTTCCTTTTGAGAAACAAGAAAATGCTTCTGCATACATACAAAACTTCTCCAGATTGTAAGCAGGGCAAGGTAGAGGCAGTTGCTTCTTTCTAAGGTCATTCTTAAGGCTCCACTCCTCTTTATTTTTTCTTTTTGAAGGAACAACACCATTTGTATTATTAAGAAAATGTAATGCTTCCACCACCTCAAATACAGCCTGTTCTGAGCTGCCCTTGGCCTCTCCCTCCTCAGCTGTCCCTCCAGGAAACTGCGCAAAATATTGTTGTTACTTTTCTCTTACCTTGATAAGTGTAAATAACTGAGGAAAAGTTATCACTGTATAAATGTCCACCACTTTGACATGTATGTATGTATACAGTAAATGGAGATAGGTATTCAAGAGTTAGTGAAGTTCCAAATCTCCAATTGTCTTCTCATGTCATAAAAAGCAAAGCCACTGTTTCACACATTTATTCATTAGATAATAATTAACTTGCAACACAGAGAAATACCTGTATCCAGGCATTCATCTATGGATTCTCTACTCTCCATGATAAGAGAGAAGACCAGACACTTTCTCAGCATAGACAATGCAGCCAAACTGTACCAGGCTGAAGTCAGTAGCCTATGATCCTATTTTTAGTAGAGCACAGGTATAACTAAAAGCAAGATAGAAAAGAGAGGAGCAGAATTATAATATGGCAATGAGCTTACAGAAGAGATAAAAACAGCTGCTGAATTTCTATCCTCTTTATCCTGTGCCTCTGTTCCCATTTAATGATTATTAAGAATGACATTTTATTAAATGGCTGCTAAAGACAAGTCCAAGAATTTGGAGGGAATCTTTTGAGTAATACCTGCAATGTGTATGCATTCAACTTTAATTTTTATCTGACTTAAGTGAAACTATATATGATATTTTTCTAGGTTAAGTATGAAGATAAAGATTTTGTTTTTTGAGTTTTATCTGTACTAAATGGGCAATAGATTGTTCATTTCCTCTTCCATATTTCCTCGCCTCGTTTTGGATGCTGACAAAACTATACTTGCCAGAAGGCAAAAGCCTGATATCCTCTTACCTTGTCTCTGGGAGGAACATTTTCACTTACAGCTTCTGATTTCATATGCCTGTCCATTTTCCAGTGTTGATTACCAACAACAACCCTCCAGTTCCCAGCAGTGATGTCAGGTCAACGTATTCTGTGGTTGTGCAATCTTGTCAGTGACAACAAGGACTCTGCTGTATAAGTTACTGGAATCATTTTCCCTGTTGTCTTTAGTGGTAAAGTCCATCTATAGCAAACTTTATAGGTATGCCTTTTCACTGACAGCTTGATTCCAGTTTCCCTTCCAGCAACTGTGCACATGAGCTTCCTCGAAGTAGTGACTGGTAAATTTCTAAATCTTCTTAATTTCGCATTCTCACTTGTTTTATCTCAGTTAAACTACTTGGGAATTACACTGCTCTTTGTACCCTCTTCTGTGCTTTCATTTTTAGACTCTATTGATAGGTTTGATTTCCAAGGAAAAAATCTCTGTAGAAAAGTAGTCTGTGATGAGTCAGATCCCTCAATGAATCTGCGAAGGACTCACTGCTCTTTACCAAAGGGTCAACATGGTGGATGGCTGTTTTCACTCTGTCATAGCAGTTTTGGCTCATTACATATCTCACAAATAATTTAAGGCCTGTGACAGCTCATTGGTTTTCATAGGTTATTTCCTTTAGATCAGTTGAAAGGTTCATAGGCATATCATAAATACTTGGTCTCTGTTCCTGAATTCAAAGGTTGCTTTGCATGAAAACCATGAGCTGAACTTAGGAGTACAATTGAATCTAGAACTGAAAGTCATTCTCCAGAATGACCAACTGCTGAACACGAGAAAGGAGCTGCTCCTGACCTCAGTAAGTCCAGACTTTTTGTGTTATTTGATCTATTTTTACTGTAATGTATAATTACAGCCAAACTTGGCTTTTAGCACTGCTTCTACTTTCAGTGAGTACAGATATTCTGTCATAGCTCTGTTTTCACGTAAATGCCAATACTGGGAGCATTTGTAACAGAATTTCATAAAATGGGTGAGCTGTTTTTTAAGGCAGTAGTTCAACAGCAGTCATGGTATGTATGGTGACTGCTATGCTTGGATAAAAATTTTTTTATGAAAAGGAGGTTGCAGACATTCTGAGAATATTTGGCAAATTCAAAAATGGATTGTTATATAGGTTTATTATACAGAAGTGGCTTAACATCACCTCTCTGGAAGGCAAAAGCAATTCTTTGAGTATCTGCTCTTCAGATGGAAAAAGTAGACTATGCTGAACAAGCTCAGAGAATCAGAAAGTATTGCAGGTGTCTTTTTAATAGTTCCATTTCAAAATTTGCAAAATTCTGCCTTTTATAAGGCTTTCCTCTGTGACCATGATCTTTCCTTATGTTGCTGCTGAATTGTTAATCTCCAGTGCTGTCCCTGTAAATCACTGAGTGTTAAGAAACACCTGGGAAAAGAAAAAAAAAAAAAAAATACAATAACAAGTCACTGCTTCAGCAATTCCCACACTTTTCTGTCTTATAAAATGGCAAAGTTTTTCACGTTTATGGGAGAACAGAAAAATATCAGGCATTTTATGAAATATCTCATTTGTTGTGATGCTGCTCCTGTATCCATTTTACAGACTACCCATGGTAGGGTAGATTATGTTTTTCCAGTGTTTTAGATTTTATGAGTTAAAAGGGCACTGAACCCAGAGTAGCTTAGAACTGGGCTTCTGCAAATCATATGTAAATGATCTGGGAAGAATCACCCTCTGCAGGTTTTCACAGTTTCTAATTCTTCATTCCTTTTTCTCTTTGCAGTGGGGTGACAGCAGCAGATACATCTCTCTTTCACAATTACAGCAGATTTCTTGGTTTTGCAGATAGGCTGATATCCAGGTAATACTAACAATTACTGCATTAGTTCAAGAAGATGACATTTGGTCACATATATGCCTGTAGCAATGGATTTTTAGACAGATTTTTTTCAGATTATACTCTTGCCTTCAAAACAGCAAGGCAACTCATTAGATATTCATACTGTAAGCAAAATAACACCAAAAGAATTGAAATATGGTTTATTTCATCAGAGATTCTTAAGGGGAAACTCTCCTACTTTCTGATGTTCCTGAATATTCCACTTGGGTGCTGTGATGAATTACAAGCCTGATTTTTCAATGTATGCATGAGGTAGACAAATACTAGCCTCAGGAAAAGCAGTAACAGTCACTGACTCCTGGCCTAGGGCACTGTTCGAGTGATAATGGAACTGTGTCACTATCCCACAAAGATATACAAAAACTGAACTTGTAGGAGGAAAGAACCAAGTTATTTCTTTTCTAAAAAGGTCATTCAATTTCTAATTAAATACCATGATCTGAAAGCCAACAACATCCCAAGCAGTCCTTGGATAGCATAACACAACTTCAAGCAGTGCTTTGGGTGGTTTGCAGATCTCTCTCTTTCTGACATAGTCTAAAATCAGTTCTCAATGATGTGATTTTAGCACATTCCATGAAGTTATTGATGAAGTTATTGATGATCAGGGTTCTTATGGGATCAAGTGCCTGGAGAGAAACTGAAAGAAAGTAAAGGTGCATTAATGTCTCATTTTTGTCCTAGACAGTAGAGATGCAGTTTAAAAGGGAAAACATTTTAAGTAAAAATAAACTTGAGTGAATATAAAGTGCAAAGTACAAGCTAAAGGAAATTAGTATTATACTGGGTGTGGTATTGAATTTTGTACTTATAGGATTTCCAATATATATTGGGTACAACATTGTTTGTAGCTGGCCAAGTACATCTCTTCAGTACTGACCTTCTCACTGGAATTTCTTATTTCCTAGATCACCATGAATAGCGAATTTGAAAAAGATCACATCAAAAGGCTGCAGGAGCAGCGTATGTTTATGCAAAAGAAGACCTTCACCAACTGGATGAATAATATCTTCCTCAGGAATAATGTAAGTACCAGCTCCACCCATGACTTTTTTCCTGGTTTTGTCTTTGTTTTTTATTGTTTCACTTGCTATATTCTTGTACGTGTCAATTTTTGCACATCTTTTCAGAGTGTCACAATTGCTTACATACGCAAACAAGAAAGACTTTGACTAACCAGAATACTTCATCCTGTATCTTCTGCCTCATAATTATTTCCACTGTCCATGTTACAAGTTGCTGCTCAGTGGCTCTGAAAAAGTTGCCTTAGGTCTAGAAATTTCAGTGAGGCTTCAGTTAGACTCAGATTTCCAGAAAGCATCACAGGTAGTGTACAATTGACTTGTTTGTGCAAGGTAATCCACCATATTCCAAAAGTCACCAGATTTACTGCAGGTACATGATTTGTGCCCAAAATGAGTTTATCTGTGACACATTATAGAAGTACATTTTCCAAGAACAATTCACTTTTCTACTGCCCATAGTTGATATTAATGAAAATGGACCTTGGAAAAACCAAGCCAGACCAGACCTCTTGTTACTATTGTAGCTCACGAATGCTATACAGTGTTTCAGTATTAGACGAATGTTTTTCATTTTAATGTTTACCTCAGGATTTTGTGTAAAGCCAGCCTCAGAGTACAACCAACTTTTAAATTAATTTTTCTTACTCTGAGTGAGGAGCTGCAAAACACAATCTCATTTTCCTACCTGCAAGAAAGTTAAGCTTTTATAATGTAGTAAAATATTTCTATGTAGCTACAAATCAATACATACTTTGTCATTTTAAAAACACATTGGAGTTCAAAGATTAAAGTGTTAGCCTCTACTTCCTGCATAGTACTTGAGTGTGGATCATAAAAGCATGAGAAGAAAATCCTGTGAGAGCTTTCCAAACCATATACGGTAAGAAATGGTTCAGAGACCAAGAGCTTATCAAGGTCTTCTCAGCAACGTTGTCAAGCTCACCAACATGGACTTTTAACTGGATACTATCCTACTACAGGACACTGCAGTATTCTCAATTGCACTATCGACTACTTCAAGTTTAGCATTAAGGGAATGCTTTATGCTTAAGGGAAATTGCAGTGAATTTGTTAAGCAATCTTCGATTTGTTTGCATGGAGACACATGTAACAAAGCTATTTCTGTTGCTGAGTGGGGTATAAAGCATATGCAGGGAGACAGTCTCTTTACAGTTAAGTTAAAATGGAACTATTCTTCATGAATAAAACTGCCACAGACCATAATAGCTTTAACTTTATTGTTGTAATATATTGTAGGCGGAATTTTAGGATTACTTACATACAAAAAGTAGTAAAGATGGCAATAAAACAGAATTTTTCATGGAAATAATTAGCCAGAGAAAGCTGCTAGTCCTTGTTATACACAAAGAACAGAACTGAAGTCTCTGTATGTAACTTGCCTTTAAATTCTCAGTGATTTACAAAATTAAAAAAAAAAAAAACAACCTGTCAAGAGTAAAAAAAAAAAAAAAAAAAAAAAAAAAAAAAAAAAAAAAGCATTTATCCTTTATTTCACCTACATTTAACTATGCTCCAAACTGAAAAGCAAACAAAAAAAAAATCACATAACTAACCAATTAAACATCAGGAATATTTTATTTCTTTTTTTTTGTTTGTTTTTTAAGGTGAAAAGATTATTTACCATGATTTCAGAATCACAGCAGGTTATTGTTGGGTGTGTGAAATGGTTTCATTGTCACTTGATGTCTAGTGGCTCAAGGCCAAAAGGAAACACCTAAGGCAAGCTCTTGTTAGATCAGAGTACACGCTATGTCATGGTGTGTCACCTAAGCACTGGGTGACATTACTACTAGCAGCAGTGAGATACATTTTTGTAGATCCTAATGTTTTACATAGAAATTGCACTTAAGTGTGAGACCATCTGTAATTATGGACTTGAGGCAGCAGTGAATCTCTAAGAAGGAAGTAATAGAATTAAGATTTTGGAATGTAAAATGAGTCATGGAAATTGTTCTATGTCTTCTCATTTCCTTTATTTTGCCTCACTTAACTTTGGGATTGTCAGTTTAAATTTTAAATTGAATGCATTGCTCAGAGTAAAAAACTGAAAAAAGACTTCTCAATTGAAATAAAAAATGTCAGCACTTCCAAAGTATTTGTTTTTGTGATTTTGTTATTTTTCAAGATCTGATTTTTTTTTTTTCCCTGTATTTCCTAACTTATGTTCTGTTGGACTTTTTTAGTCCTGCCCACTCTCTGAAGTAATATCAGTCCTTCTATGAACCTATTTTTTGTGATTTGACCTTCACTGCTTATACATCACATTTATGCACACAGCAGACTCTGCAGAACAGCAGCAAGGTGTTGTTTGTTTAGTAGTAGAAGTCAATTGACCTGTGGGCCAAGTGTTCAGGCAATGTTAATATTGTGTGACTGGTCTTTGCAGGTAAGGGCTGAAATAGAAAATATTTACACAGACCTGAAGGATGGTATCTATCTCATGCAACTCCTGGAGCTGCTCTCTGGAGAATCTTTGCCCAGACCAAACAGGGGAAAGATGAGAGTGCACTTTCTAGAAAACAACAGCAAAGCCATTACGTTTCTGAAATCCAAGGTAAGCTGATAGTAATAATGATATTATAGATAAAAATAGACTGTACATATGTTACTAACTGATTAGTCTAATGTTCATAATAATTTCCAGCTCTAATACATAGCAGAATGTTCTATGAATACAGGTCAGGTTTTATAAAAGAAAAACAAAACAAAAAAACCCCACAGATTTTTGTTATTATATGAGAAGTGCAGCCTATAAGTATACAATATTCCTCCAAAAATGTCACATCTAAATGAAAATGAATTATATTGTGGAATGCTAATTTAAAATACTGATTTTAAACTTCCCATTAAAAAAAAAAAAAGAGAGAGAGAGAGAGAGAAATGCACTCAAAACATTCACTGTCATACTTGAAAATATTTATTTCTTTAGATTTACATTTTCTAATGGACATATTAGCCAGGTGAAAAAAATTGTTGACCAATTTTGGTATTAGAAAGAGGAAAGCTGTAAAAAGAAAATGGACTGGCAGATAAGAAGATGTGACTGTAAAAGACAGAACAGTGCTACGGGGAAAAAAAACATAGGAAACTCAAAGGCATAGGGAAAAGGGAGAAAGTTGTTCACCAGTGAACTTTTTGTTTTACCCATGTAATTACCTCACTCTTCCCTTTTTTTTTTTTTTTTTCATTTATTGGGATTTTAGAAATAGCAGCATATTTATCCTAGATGTCACAATCATATTACCTGATAGGTGAAGAAAATTCATAGACTGCAAGAGCAGGACAAGACAAACATCTTTTGTTCCTGTGCAATGAACATTTTGGGTTCCTGTGGCAAAAAGGAATGAGCAACTTCTTAAAACAGTCCCTTCATGACTTAAATTAGATAAATGTTCTCTGAAGCTTGGGTGGTTCTTGAAAACCTGTTTACAATTTCTGAATTAATTCAAAAAAAATTTGGCAGCAGTTTTCTTTCCTGACAGCTTAAAATTTTTGATTATTTGCTTTTTACATGTAATGCTTTCCCAAATAATGGGGCAAAGTAAACAGCAATAGACACGGATGAAGCCACCTGGTATAAAAATGGGGATTTTAGAGCTCTGATTCAAACAGTTTTAAGCAAGCCATTGCAGTACTTTTATGTATTCAAGTTGTATATCTTCACTTCTTAAGCTACAAGATGGTGTGCCATTTTTTTTTCTTTTTTAAACAAACAATTTATCATGTACTTCTCTGGAAAATCATCAAACAAAGCTCTGTGTTATGAACTCTGAAGGAGCAGACTGGTTTCATAGCAGTAAACATGGGGAAGTGTGTAATGCAGACTTTTCCAGTAATTCCAAAACAAATGCAGCACAGCGTGGGCTTAGTGTATTCCACCTAACACATCTGCTAAAAACACACCCCGGTAAGGCCCAGCAGCATGTGTATATCCAGAGTTTTCCAGTTAGACTGTTATTTGACTGAACAAGCCTGGTCTGCAGACAGGGGTTCACAGGCGTATAGAGACTATAGAGCATGTTCAGACTTCTTGAAGAGCACTTCATTTGCGTATTGCAGCCTATCTTGCTGTTCTAGAAATAATGGAGAAAGAAGCTGTGACTTATTTAGTAGGATGTTTGGGCTGTTTGGTGAGCCTAAGAGCTATATGTAGACTAGTTTTCTAGAGAACACATCAAATGATCACTGAGTGTGCCCAGCTTCTACTCCTTTGGAGGACAGTGTCACTGAGCTGCGTTTCTTTACTTAACCACAATTTTCAAAATCAGTAATTAAACTTTAAATCTTTGGGACTGCCATCCCTTTGTCAGATATTTCCTGAATTTCATTTTTGGTGCATATGGGAGCTCGGGGATGAACATGGGAGTTCTCAGATACAAGGACAAATGAAGTAATTGTGTAAAATCTGTTTCCTTAAGAAAGACAGAATGCCCTCTTCAATACCAGTCCGTTACACAGATGTCTCGTTCAGAGAGCTTGACATGAGCAATTTCATACTGAACAGATATTTGTTTATTAGCAGGTACAAGTGAAAGTGATTGGTCCTGAGAATATCGTAGACGGTGACAGAACCTTGATCCTGGGACTTATCTGGATCATTATACTTCGATTTCAAATTTCATCTATCAAACTTGATAAGGTAAAATAAGGTCTTTTTTTCTGAACTCCTCAAGGAATTCAGAGGCTTTGTATCTCTTCAGTTCAGAAAAGAGTGTTTTGATGACATTTCCTGTCCATTTTGATTCTGCAGATCTTATAATATTACCCAATTACTTGCCGGCAAGTTGTAAAGGAATTGAATCCATTTCACTATTTATCAGAGACAGAAAATAGTGACTTAGAGATATTTGTGTTCATCACTCCCTTTCACAAACTTTTTACTTTTTACCATTTACTTTTTACCATATTTCAAATACATGAGAGATAAGCTCCCACAAAGATATTGTGAAATCCAAATTAGTAATTTCTAATGATAGATCTGAACACTTTATCTTTTTCTGAATTCTAGATCAAAGCTAGGAAAGCACATGAACCAAGCTTTACGTTTTTCTTGCATTTACTTTTACAAGCCTTGCAGAAAAGAAAAACATAAAAACTTATTATCTTAATTTCATATTATGATTTAGAAATTCATTCAATTAACTTTCACTTTAATAGAAAACTCCAAGTTTTATGTTAAGTCATTCTGTCTTCATGACAGGTTCAGCCTGGAACTCATTACTGTTTGAGATTATTTACAAGTTGGACAGAAGCAGTACAAAGTTATTTTTATTGGGAATATAAAACACAGATGCTAATTCCACATACTGCACACACTGATTTTTCTTTTCTTTGCTGTCTTCACAGGAAGAATTTGGAGGCAGAGCTGATCAGCTGTTTGCCAATGAAGCCCTACTGCTTTGGTGTCAGCATAAAACTGCCAGCTATCCCAACGTAAATGTGAAGGATTTCTCTAAAAGCTGGAGTGATGGACTGGCTTTCAATGCACTTATACATGCCCACAGGTAAGAGCTGAGCTCAGGACGATTTGCTTGTTGCTTTTTCTAGTTCTGACACAAGCTGTCTAAAAGCACAACAGTCTGAATAACAGATCTTTGCCAAGAAATCAAAACATTCTCTCCTTACCCTTATTTGCTGAAAACTCTCCTTTCGTAAATTGATATGCTGCCTCCGAGAAAGGAAGGAAAGACCAAAAGCTCCTGCTTCACTGTTCATTTTGTTGGAAGCGAGATTTCTAAGGAATTATCACACATCTGAGCAACACTGCCCAATGTTTGGTCTAAGCCTCTCACTCATTGTTCACTTTCAACAGTTACTGGTGTAGTGATTGCTTTTATTGTGTAAGCTTTGTGAGTGTTTACACCTTCTGATTCATTTTTAACAGAGTAAACTTCTCAGCATTATCCTTCCTTCTCTGGGCATTTTAAAATGTGTGAAGAAAACAGCCCAAGGGGAGAGAAACTACCTGAGATAGTCATGTACAATTCTCCCACTAACAATTCTGCTCCATCTTCTAGTCAGGATACTCTATACTGTGAAATTTACCCAGCTGGGAGTCACCTCCCTGTTCAGAATTACCACTCTAGCAAGGCACTGGTTTTCAAAGGTGAGAATGAGAAATAACTGAAGGTCAGAGATTTGCTGGGAGTGGTATTTCAGTTTCATAAAGGAGAATCTTCCAGCTATATAGTTCTGATGTTTCTGAATAAAGCAGGTCAGACAGAATAATTTCAGTTATTCCTTGTCTAATAAACAATCTATGATTTATCATCTGAAGGAACTTAAGATAAACATAAATGTCTGTTCCCCTTTTTCTCTCTGTTCTTCTCCTTGCCCAGGCCTGATCTTATCAATTATAGCTCACTGCGGCAGGACCAGCCCATCAAAAACTTGAACACCGCCTTTAATGTTGCTGAGAAAGAGCTAGGGATCAGCAAGCTGCTTGATGCTGAGGATGTGGCAGTACCCTCCCCAGATGAGAGATCCATCATGACTTATGTGTCACTCTACTACCACTATTTCTCCAGAATGAAACAAGGCCAGACAAATCAAAAGCGACTTGCCAAGGTAAGTGCATTGCTATCTTCAGAATTTTAAAGTTAAATACATAAAGTTAAATTTTTGTTGGAAATGTATTTAGTGCAAGGTCAGCTTCAGGATCATTTGAACTGAATCAAATGCCATGAAATGGAATCAAAAACTTTTTATTGTCACTTGAATGTTGAAAAGTGTCTCTAGGCTTTGATTTCTAGAGGGACTACATTTGTCTCCGGATACAGATCCCTTTTTTACCTCCCAGTTTCAGTTTGAGAGCTGATGTGCTTCTAATGCAGCTTGAAGCCATGCAGATCTGATTAATCTTGGGAAAATAACAGCTAGGCAAAAACAGCTAGTCAACAATTTTCTAATTTAATAGGAAAGAGACTACTTTGAATTTCTATTTTCTTTGGAAATCCTCATCCGTTCTTTTTAACTCCTTAGTCAGGTACAAATTGTGATTAAACAGATGAAAAATGAGCAAGTGCAACAGAAGGAGGAGATCTCCAAGAAAAAAAAAACGTGAACTAAAGCGTAAAATTATAAAATGAAATTGCTTTAATAAGATATTTTTTTTTAACACTCACTATACATTTAGTCTTATATATGATTGACTTACATGTGAACTACTTGCATCATGCTAATGGAAAATGGAAGGAATTTTGAGTAGATCTTAATCAAAATATTGTGATCCTTCCACTGAGTACTACTTCTCTTGGAGAAAATTTATTTTCTACTGTCAGAATACCCACACTATATTTTTTCAAACAGTCTACATCAGGATGACTCTATATTCCCCCCTCTGACTCTAGAGGGAATATATTGCTCAGTAGGAGACATAAAACTAGAACATCCCTGATGGTGACAAGGCAAAACCTTTCTGTGAAGCAAACTTTGTTCAGTTAAGTGGTTCTTAGACAAGAACAAGATGATTCTGAAATGTTTCTCAGTGACAGTGAGGTTCTCTGAAGAACTGTTGGATAACAGCCAGACTTTGAATTCAGTTAAAAAAAAGATTGGGCATAAGTACGGATTAATGTAAAAAATCTTACAGACAGTAAGATTTGTCTGGACTCCAGCAGCGACTTTGCTTTTTGGGCAGGATCATCAGGCTATATCTTTGTATTATGGGCAAACACGGAAAGAGCATTTCTTACTCTGTTTTTTTTTGTTGTTTTTTTTTTACAGTTTTTGTTGTGCTCCACCATTTTTTTTTCCACTTTCTATACGTATATTCATGCATTATTTTCTCTCTCTTTTCACTTACTTCTTCCTTTTTCTCCCTTAGTCTCCTTTGGTATTCTCACCCATCTCTAATATTGCTCACCTGTCTTCCTGTTTCTTACACACACAAGCATAAAGAAGGATAACAAAACAGATGTTAATCTCCTCATGTCCTTAGTCCCCTCAAATAGGCAGTTCTGAACTTACTAATAGGATTGGGGAGGGAAGTCTGAGTGTGTCAAGGAAGCCTTTGAGTTGAGACTAATAGGTGACCAGGATGGCAGAGGGATTCATCCTGGAGAGGTAAATCTGCTTTCCCCACCCACGTGAGGTAGCCATGCACTTACTGGGATCTTTCAGCAAGAACTGGGTACGATGGCAGAAAATACAGAAAGGAGCCCTGGCAACATGGGCTGGTTTTCCTTCACTCAAGGTTGGTGGTGTTTTGCTACTCTTCAAGCACTGTGACATTTATTCATTGCCAAGTGCACTTTCTGCTAGGTAAAAGTAGGTAACCACTTACAAGGCATGGGCCTTTGCTCAGCAGTATCTCCCTTACTAATCTGTCTGCCTGCTTCAGGAAAATGATAGAGGCAGACAACATAGTTCAGCATTAACCCTGATGTCTACAGGAAGGCTACTGAGTAGAAGTAAGGAAAAAACTATAAAGACACAAAAATTGAAAAAATGTGTAAAACTGAAAGAAAGGATGACTTAATTCTAACTTTTTTAAAAATTATTTCATTATGAATTTCATTCTAAATGGATTTTTGAGATATATGGACAGTTGAGATAAATGCAGGCTGGATTGCAGATGAAACAGATAAGTGTTATAGACTAGAAAAATTACTGTTGAATCAGAGTTAACATCCTTACCAACCTGTTCAGCTATAATGTGTTTCATTTCTCTGATGATTTTTAAAAAGTGGAATGGCTCCTACAGAAGAGATTGAGAAGGGTCAGTTTGTCAACAGTCTGCTGTTGGCGTGTAAGAGAACTAAAATCTTGTCAGATGGCTTCCCACACCCAAGGTGTTGAGATTAAGAGGAGTTTATTGCATATTAACAGATAGGATAAGACTTCTCTTTTTTTGAAAGAGAATGAAAAAAATCTCACTTTGGTTCCATTGTGAAATTTCTGAAACCTCTATTTGGGACTTCTGCTTTCTTCTTTTCAGCTCTCATAGGATCTGTCAATAGTTGTCATATGCATGTTATTTATTTCAAAATTTAACCTTTTCCTAAGTTAAAAAAAAAAAAAAGAAATTAAACATTAAATAATATTTATTTGGTTGGGTTATTTTTTTTGTTTGTTTGTTTGTTTGTTTGTTTGTTTTCATGAAAGGTCATCTGGCCCCATAGGTTAAATCTAATCCTATGTGATATACATAGTGGAACTAGAACAAGTTAGATTGTCTTTAAGGTCCCTTCCAACCCAAACCATTCTATGATTGGTATAAAAATTAGATGACTGTGGCAATTTGCTTGTTAAATACTGTCTTCCTGACATATACTGTTCTGTTTGGATCCGAAGTTTTGTTTGCAATGATGTCGCACTCTGTTCACCCATCTTGGTTCATTCTGCTTCTTATGTGGCTTGTAACTTCATATTCCCATTTCAGATTGTGTTCCTCCTGAAGGAGATAGATGACTTGAAGCTTCTGTATGAGCAGATGGTCTCTGACCTCCTGAAATGGATTAAGCAGAAAGTGATTGAGCTGGATGACCGTATCTTCCCCAACTCTCTTCAGGAAATGTGGCTGCTCATGGCCAATTTCAAGACCTTCCGCACTGTGGAGAAACCCCCTAAATATCAAGATAAGGGAATGATTGAAGCTCATCTCTTCAACATCAGGACCAAGCAGAGAGCCAACAACCTACGACTATATGTGCCTCCAGAGGGGAGGACACTGCAGGATGTGGAAAAGAACTGGATTATCCTGGAAAAGGCAGAACACAACCGGGGAAAAGCACTGCAGAAGGAGATGCTGAGGCTAGAGAAGCTGGAACAGCTAGCCAGAAGGTTCCTGAAGAAGGCAGCTCTGCGTGAAGCTTATTTGGAAGACATGAGGAAAGTGATTGGAAAGCAAGACTTCTGGCCAGAGAGCATAGACAGGATGGAAGCTGCCAGTAAGAAGCTGGAAGCCATTGTGGCAGATGTACTCCCCAGGAGAGAACGTTTCGCAGATTTGGCCGAAATGGCAACAGTCATCAGCCAGAATAACTACCACAGCAAAGATCAAATTGTGAAGAAGTGAGTGGTGGTCTTGAGACCGTGTGGTGGTGGAGGTTGAAATTATTTTAATTTTTTTTTACATAGACAAAAAAAAAAAAAAAAAAAGTGGCTATGGATCAAAGCTCTTCTCCTCATTAGTAGAACTGGCAGGAATTTCCTCTACCCATGAACTGTTTCAGCAGTTAAATGTTTTGTCTTATGTTTGTTTGGTTTGATTTTGCTTCAATGATCAAAACTTGGACTGATTTCAAGTGAAAAATAGTTCTGAGGTTTTTTAATCTGTATATGAAAATATTTGTTCTACCAAAATCCTATATTCCATCAAACATACTTAGAAAATGTATACTGCTTTTTCCTCAAAATCAACACAGTGTGCAGTTTGGGAGATACAGATTTTTTAACTCACAAAGTCTTCCCAAGTTGATTCCAGTTCTCAAGTTTTGAGAAATTATGTCTTCTCTGATTATCTGTACATCCTGACTTAGGACTTGTCCTAAAAATACTTCACCTGTTTTTCAGTTGTGACCTGCACTCCTCCACAAGTAACTTGTCTTATGTGTGTTCATTTATCTCCTCTAAAACTGTGAGAACTGGGAATTTTTACTCATAAGGCCTGATTTTGATCCAACCTGATCATCTCTCTCCTCCTTTGTAGGGAAAACAGCATTTCGAAGGAATGGCAAGATCTTCTGGATCAGCTGCAGAAACGACAACACTCCCTGAGTACAATGCAGGAGATTCTAGCCCTCCTGAGGGACATTGATGCCATAATGGAGGAGCTGAAAGAGCTACAGGTACTGAGCTCCCTCCAACAGCACACAGCTCACACTGTTAACAATGTGTGTCCCTAAACAAACCCTCATATTCAAGGAGTTGTGCACTCACTCTCTGGTACCAACAAAAAATAAGTCTATCAGTTATAGAGAAAAAACGCTGGTTTTGCTTAGATGCCTAACTTTGGGTTTCAGTTCAACATTGCTGGTATCTATACAGAGAAAAAAAAAAAAAAAAAAAAAATACAGTCCTTGTTGCAAGAACTCTCTCTAATCAGAAGGTGAAATATGGTATTACCGCTACAGGTTCAAATTATGTTGTAAAATAAAGATCGTACCTCTCTCACCTAAATTTAGAAATCTGAAGGCAAAAGTTGAAAAAAAACAAAACAAAATAAACAAACAAACAAACAAAAAATCAACAATCTTCCCTTTCCAGGCAACTACACTGAATCACTTTCTGGAAGTAACTCTTTTTATTTTGTTTATATATTTATAGAGTTGGAAAGTAGCTCAGGCAAGCACCTGGGTTTCATCTACTAAAACCTATGAAAGACAAAAGTTCCACTGCAAAACGCACAATGCTCACTTTTAAGAAGAGTTTTCAAGTATTACCAGAGTGTCAGAACTCAGTCTTCTCTTTATCATAGGAAATAACTGCTTTCATATTAATTTTGTAGCGGCAGACAACATTCATCCTTTGGTGTTGCCTTGTCTTACTTAAAGAGAGAAAAATCCTACAACTGCAGGCTGCGTTGTATCTAAGTTGAAAGGATAAACAGGTTATATGAAGGTGTGAATTTCAAATTAAAGATAAGAGGTATCTGATAGTTATGAATCTATTTGTTCAAGTATTAGTCAGCAAAAACTTCTAATGGTAGTGACATTGTTGGAACCATGATAGCCTGAGAATATGAGAAGAAAGATCAATAGAAAAGACAACACTCTGTTAGAATAATTGATACAATTAGAAAGAGGACAGACAGTAAAGCATGCAGTACCTTCGTTGGGACCAATAGTAAGAACTAAGTACTTACTACTATATTTGACTTCATTATCTGAATAACAAAAAATAGTAAGTACTTCACGCTCAGTATGACCATACTGGTACGAAGTACTTATCAAGTAATGAAAATTATTAATTATTTACCTGGCAAAGTCAAGTAAGTTTATCAAACAAATAACCTCATGGTCAAAACATACCATTCAACGCTGTAGAATTCTCCAAACACAGACTGAATCCATCCGCCTGCAGATGGATGTATATAGAAAAGGGCTGTTTTGTGCACACAAATCCTGAAACCTTAAATGCTTACCTAACAAACATAACTTAGTTGTGAAAACAGTTATTTGAAGAGAACATTTCTTGCTCTGCAGATGATAGAATCTCTGGATTGTTGCTGTTACCTTGTGAAACTGAAATAAAAGTATTTTTAGCTTTACATAGCTGACAGAATTCTTTTACATTTAGAAGTTATCGGAGTCAACAGGAAGCTTTCAACCAATTTCTTTGTACCAATCCCTCGGATGCACTCTGTAAATGCCTTTTTTTCTTACTTTGTTTGCAGGCACTAGTGAATTCCCAGGACTGTGGGAAGCAGCTCCTAGAAGTAGTAGATTTGCTTCAAAAGCACAACTTGATTGACTTGCAGATCTCTTCCTATGATGATAGACTGACACACATAACTCAAAGGACAGCAGAAATCAGCAAGGACAGCACGGTTAAAGCAGAAGTGCTTTATGCAAAAGTTCCAATGCTTCGTCAGCTATATCAGAACCTTATGGCTCAGAGCAGAACACGGTAGGACTGATTATGGTTCCTTGGTTCTGATTAAGGTGGTCAGTTAATCCCATAATCAGAGGACTCTACTTCCTCACATTTGAAAATTTCCTTTTCTCCATTTATAGAGGCATTAAACAAGCAATTTGAGTGATTTTATTACAGCTGTCTCAAAGAGATTACTCACCTCCATAGCTAAAAAATAACTTCATTCTTAGTTTTTCTTATGGTTTGCTTTATGTGTAGTATGAATAGCATATTGTTATCTCCTTGTCTCCTAGAAGACAAAGAATATTTAGTTTTGTTTCCCTTGCTCTCTTGCATAAATAAATCAAATGATGACAAAGAAGAATTAGATATTCCAATTTTGGGTTTTCAAAGTTCTGAAGTTTATGCTATTCTGTAGCATTATCTCCTTGGGATCCTAATTGTGACTTGGTTATGTTGTTTTCTTCGTTTCAGAAAATCCCAGCTAGAGGAGGCTTTGAAGCTCTTTGAATTCTTCCGTGACTGCAAAGAAGAAGAATCATGGATCTCTGAGAAATGGAAAATAGCAAGAACAACAACGTTAGGGAAAGATGTCAGCCAGATTACAGCTTCCATTCAGAAGCACAAGGTATATTACTTTGCTGGTAGTGTCTATTCTTTGCATTGTAGCACAATTTTAGAACATCTATGTTCTTCAGACCATGCAGCAGTTATAAGAAATCAAACCAGCCATTAGCTCAAGTATCATCACCAGTATGTGGAATTTTTTTTAAGACAATGTGCAGGGTGGGTATTTTTCCCAGGAGGAGACAGAAAGCGTAGAGAAGCACTTTATCTTATACCGGGGCCTCTCCTGGGCTACATGAAGATACTGGACTAGTTACTATCTCATGTTGGTGAATGGGAAGGAAAAATAAATTGTTAAGTTTTGCTTTTCCCAACACCTCTCCTGATGGTGGGGAAAGAGAAGAGCTGGTGGAAAAAAAATCAATGATAACCAGAATCATGATGAAAGCTGCATGGATAGCACTGCGTGAGTTGTATAGAAATTACCACTCCTGAGAGCTTGCTATAAGCTAATGCCACAAGTCTGGCTGCTGCCTTTTTCTGACATAGAATCATTATAAACAAGTATAGAGATCTGTGGACGTGAGTGACAAAACTGAAGCAGAAGCCTCTTGGGCAGACTTACTATGCAGGTGTATTTGGTTTTGTATTTGCTAGTTTTGTATATGCTAGGAAAGCATAAGAGTGCTGAATTGGTGGACCACAGATAAATATCTCCCTCAGAGAAGATGGCATAGCAAATTTGCCTTTGCACAGAAGTTAAAAAAAAAAAAAAAAAAAAAAAAAAAGACAATTACTTATACGTGGGGAGCAAAGGCCAATCATCCCAGGGCTTAGGGAAAAAACATGGGCACAGGTAAGACACAGGGCTCTTTCAAAGATGCGTGTATTGTAGTAGCTGAGAATCTGAATCCCCCTTTATGCTCTTAGCTGGCAGTGAGTGAGTTGTGTTCATGTTTCTCCCATCCCTCTGCTAGGCTCTTGAAGCAGAATGCAACTCACACAGGGCCATTTGCGCAGATGTTATGAAGAGGGGCTGGGATCTGAGCCAGAAGAACCCTACACATGAGGAGGACATCCAGAAACAGAGAGATAAACTCCAAATGTTGTGGCAGCAGCTCCAGGATGAGGTGGCAAATCGCAAAAACCGTCTGCAGGCAGCAGCTCTCATCAAACAGGTAAGCAGGTCTTGCTGTGACGCATGGATTGAATGGGGGACACAGATGTGGTTCACTTCTGTCTCCTGTCCCTGCATACAGGGCAACAGCAAAATGAAGCTTTCAGGTGCCAGTCTTCAAAAAGAAATCTCCATGATTCAGTCTTATCCCTTCTGCAAGCCTGCCAGACAGGAGATTTGAGTGGTTTGTGCCTAGCAGAGAACTGTGGCTGGGGGTTGCTCTCTGTTAAAAACTCTTATGGAAATAGTTCACCTAACCTTGCTTATGCACAGTAAATTTTGAAGGTGGGATCTGGGCAGCTGTGTGACATTTTTCTTACAACAACAACAAAACACCATTAATCTCAAATACAGAGAATCCCAACAACAAAACAAATACACCAGAAGACTTGGATCTACTGTGAACTTTTTCAAAATCTGGGAAATATCTGACTGTTCTATTCTGATCTCTGCAGATCTTTTACATGAACAAACATTAACACATCTGCAGATAGAGAGTTCTTATAAAATCAGCATTCAAAAATCACATTGCCGTATTTCAAGTATTATTGCTGCTGTCCCTTTTTTGCATCTATCCTCAGTCTGTTTCCCCCATGAGCTCCTTGAACAAAACTTAACAGCTTTGTTCTTGACAAAATCTAAATTCTTTCTCCATCTATAAGCTTACCATCATTATGGTGATTTACTTCTTTCTTTTCTCTTATTACTATGTTGTTGTTTTTTTAATTTGTTCTGTTGTGCCTTTATTTTTTATCTCAAAATGTTGTGGGTTTTTTTTTTTGTTTGTTTGTTTGATTGTTCTACTACTATAGCAAGGCAATTTACAGGGGAAAAAAGATTTTGCTGAAGGTATTGATTTATTGTTCTCTGCTAGTTATTCTTTATATCCAATGTTGTTAATCAGCATAAACCTTTTTTTAGGTGTTCTTTGTTCTTTGAAGGGTAGTAGCAAGGCAATATTTGAATCTATTTATTCAATGTTATAATATGAATTATCTGTTCTTGATATGATTATGAAATACATCAATGATTCATAGCTGTGTAGCCACTTTATTTATAGCTGTCACAACACCTGGAAGTAACCTTATAGGTCTACAGACCTGATGACATTTCTGCCCTGTTTATTGTTATTTAATTAAAAAAAAAAAAAAAAAAAAAAAGAGTTGTGTGTGATACTTTCAGGACGAGACCCAGCATTTTCTTCTACTCTGTTCCCTTCAGTACTTTGCTGACATCGATGAAGCAAACTCATGGTTGCAAGAAAGGCAACCCCTTCTGGCCAGCAAGGACTATGGAAAAGATGAATCAAGTGCTGAAGCATTGTTGCATCGTCATTTGCGCCTGGAAAAGGAGATTGCAGCCTACTCCACAGAGATGAGGCGCCTGAAAGACCAGGCTGTCATTGCAGCAGAGCAAGCTCCAGCTGCAGTAAGTAGGTTAGGGATTGTGTCAGTCTTTGTTCCTTTGTTTTGTAACTATTGTAGCTGGCTAGAAATTTCACAGGGAATATTTTCCAGTGGGAAAACAATGTTCTAATGTTATCTAAACTTCTTCCTAGTAGGGCACCAGTTTCAATAGAATTTTAATTTGTAAACAAAGTGAACTAAATCTTGTTAAGTTTGAATCCATGCACTTCAGAATAGAGTAGGCTATGTTTTAAAATTATATCTCCTGTCATAGCTTTGTAGCATTATACTATGGAAATAATATGAAAATGAATTGTTTTTGAATGATATATTTTTATTTTACCCAAACACAAGATTCCAAGTTGTCTAAAAAAGAGCTTTTTTTTTTTTTTTTTTTTTTTTTTCCAATTACAACTATTCAGGAGGAATACTGAATTAGGATGGAATCAAATTTTTAGATAGCAATGGCCACTTTTAGCCTATCTCAGGGTTCTGTGAAATGCTAAAATATGCTTATGTGTATTATTTTCTTCTGCTGTTCTTCACAAATTTTTGTCACTCTTGATTCTCATAACAGTATTCATTTAAACTGGCAAAAATCTGCAGTAGGTTGCACATTCTGTGGTTTGTTAGCAGTTTTAGAAGTTAAGAAAACTGGACACTGATGTTGGCACAAAATGAGAACTTTTAGTGAATCAAAGTATTTTAAACTGAGCTAAATAAAACCACTTCATTCAATGTAAATGAAGCATTTTTTGGTTAGTTTGTTGACTATTTCAATACAAATTAAAAAGGAAATAACATAAAAAAATCCTGGAAGCATTTTGTTAGAGGGTCAGAATGTAGTGATTTGAACTGGTAAGTCCAAATTTTCTGTATATGTAAAATTTTTGTCCAAATTAGAAATATTAATCCTCTGATTCTGTTAAATTTTGCACAACAGATGGTGAAGACAGAAGCCCCAAGTGACTTAAATCAAAAGACAACTAAGCTACCGTTCAGTCGAACCTGGACTACCTCTGAATCTGCACTTCCTGGAAGCTCTGGTTTAGATGTTCATTTTGTTCCAGAGAACATTTGGAAGACCCAAGATGAAATAGACTCACTTTATGAAAACCTACAGAGCATGGCTGAGGTACAATACCTCCATTCATGTTTTGTGCTTCTCTTATGCTTTTAAATCAATGTTGCTCTGGGGAGAAATATTTTGAGCTCAAGGTAATATAATGTGTTCTCTATCAGCAGTACTTGGCAAAACTACCAAGCTACCATCCGTGTATTTTAGTTAATTTAAATGAAAGGATGTTTTTCCCTCTAAAAGCAAGGTAGTTATTACAGCAACAAAATTCTTCATCTGTTTTACAGGACAGAAAAAAGGCTTTGGAGGAGATGATTGGATATTACCGCTTCTGTAGCTCCTGTGAAGCATTTCAGTCATGGATGAGAGAAAAGGAGAACATTTTTCGGACTCTTCAGCCTCAAGCGGACAACGTGGAAGTCATGCAACAAAAATATCAGGTATCCTCTTTCCGTACTTATAAATGATGCGTTTTAAATCAGACTGACCTTGGGAGAATGGAAAAAGTTGAGTAACTAAGTTTTTGAGCATTTTTCATTCATTGCAATGTATGGTGCTCTGCGTAAATCAGATACTTCTTTGGTATAAACTGTGCCAACCTTACTGAAGCTGATGTCCGTTTAACTTCTGTGGATATGATATTATGGTACAAATATTGGGGTATGAAAGGATTCTTTTTTGTGGTTTATGTTATGGCACTTTAAGAAAAAAGGCACTTGCATCCCTATGGAGTTGGGCATATGCGTACGTGTAGTTTGTACACCAGGAGAGATCTTGAGTATAGGGGAAATGCGGGTGCAGGTCTGCATTGTGTCAGCGGGCAGGAAGATGAACAGCAAGGTACAAAAGTCACCTGACAAAGTGGAAAATGAATGTATATGGAAAATATCAAGAACAGGATCCATAGAACTGGAAAAATCTCAAGTTCAGCATTCTTGTATCTTTTCTATTTTAGAGTTTTTTAACAGAACTGGCTGCAGGGAAAGGCCAACTGGGAGAAATTGAAAGCTTAGCTACTAAATTTGGAAAGAACAGTCCTGGCAAATACACTGAGATCCAGATTTGGCTGGAAGAAATCAATGCCAGGTAAAGGCGCTACTGGTAAAATAGAGAATACTTTTTGTGATGGCCATTGGAGAATCGACTTTTGCATGCCTGATCTGAACTACACTGAATTTAAGCCTGATAAATTACTAAATCCCAGAATTTGGATGAGGGGAGGATTTTAAATGTACTTGAAGTTTGCTCTTTCGGTTGCAGCAGTCACCACCAGACACAGAATGGTACAAAGTGGCAGGGGCTGCTCCGTGGGGTCAGCAGGGGTCCAGGACACATTTAGCAGGGACTGTGGCTGGGCTGAGGCAGGACTGTGATGCAGCGGGACTGCACTTTAGGCCAACCCCTAGCACAGTCTCTCATAAAAGAAGCTCCTAAGGGCTGAGGTCAGACCTGGCAACTCCCAAAACCTGGGGTTTTCATAGGGATGTTGGAAGGGGACAAGTTCAGACAACCTGAGTTGACTGCCATAGTGCAGCAAGACCTTGCTGTCCTGTATGGAATGGGGAACTGGGAGCTAAGGTGAGAGGCCTTGGCAGGAAAGGCTAGTCCCATAGGGAATTGAACAGGAAAGACCCAGGATGATAACTAGCATTAGACGTGAGTCTCAACAGTCCCTACTGTCATTTGCAGGAATGGGGTAGCCCTCGGCTGCACTAGCTGCCCTGTGCCTGATATCTTGCTTCCAGGACTTTGGAATGACCTCGCAGTGAGATAGTGCTTAGGGTGAGGATGCTGTTCACTATCACTGAAAGGAACACAAAATCCTATTTGACTTCACCAAGTAGCTTCGTACCTGTTGTATTCGTGTTCCCGTAAACTACCCAGCTGGAACTGTGAGGCACTGCTGGGTCTCACTTTGACCAGTGTTGTTCATTTACATTGTGTTTAGGGTTTTTGATCACCTGAGCTAGATTCACTTGTTTGAGATATCACTGAGATGAACTTTGAGGTTGAAGTACTGGCTTTCTCCTCAGTCCACTGAAATCCCAGAAACAAATCTCACACTTGCAAAAAATCTGTATAACAAAGGCTATAAAATGAATCTATTTTTTAGGTGAAGGCAAATTCTGGAGTAGTGACTGAAGCTACATGTAAGTAATTGTGTTCTCTCTCCCTCCAAGGTGGGAACACATGGAATCTCTGAAGGAGGAGAAGGGCTCAGAACTGATCGGAGTGGCTGATGTGAGGACATTTCTTGAGGACTGCCAGAGTATAGAAGTGCTACTGCAAGACAAGATGGGCCAGCTCAGGGATCTGGAACCAGGGAACTTACCTGCTGGGCTGGAGTCAGACAAGCGCAAACTGTCTGCAGTTGAGAGAGAAGTCCTAGTGATGGAGAGGAAAATTGAATACTTGAGGAGTGTTGCAAAATCGTAAGGAGCCTGCTCTTTGTTTTCGTATTCTATACTAATTGTCTAAGATGACACTGTAAAGAGAATGAGCAGCCTTTGAAATTTCCCTTGAAGTATCTTTTAAGCTGCTTGAGGAACCAACTTGCCCATTGGATTGAGGTCCTCTCTCTTGAGTATGCTTGGTGAAGTGGCTGTTTCAGGCTTTGCTGCTGTGGAAAGAATGTGTAAATACAGCAAGACTGTGACTTTATCAAGTTACCTGCACTAATGGGATTTACTTGCACATTTTGAAATAGGTATAATTTAGGAAGTGAAAGGGGATCATCAGGGGAAACAAAGATGAAGGAAGAATAGCTGGCAATTGTGCACTACAGTTTGAATTTCAAAATGTAAAGCTTTTCAGTTCTTTGAGTCTTCTATACTTTCATGATGTATATATATAACTGAACCACAAGAATGTTATCAGTCTTTAAAGAGTCTTTAAAGTGCATTTTCTGTGGTACAATGTTTTCACGCAGATGTTTTTTGCTAGTTTGGAGTATTTGGTGCCTTATCTGACCTTCTTTTTAACAAAAGTGTAAATATCCAAATTTATTACTTTTAAAGGGCATTGGTTCAAGCTTCAAATTTCTGAAGCTGTTCTTCCCATTTTTTCTGTTCTACTTCTTGCTATAGTATTAAGGACACCAACCCTGCAGAGAGCAAGGCCATCACAGAGCAGGTAGAGTACATGGAAAGGCTTCTGGTAAACCTCAAGTTAGAGACCCAAAGGAAGCGTGACCTTCTGCAGCAGGCCCAAAATCAACAGTCCTTCCTGCAAGACAGCCGCAGGCTCCTGCTGTGGGCAGAAGGCATCAGGGAGAAGCTGAGAAGTGAAGAAATGGGTGTGGATGTGGCTTCTGCAGAGCAACTGCTGAGGGAACATCAGGACCTTCTGAAAGAAATAAGGTCTCAGAAGGAAAGGTAGGCTGGGCTGAGCAGAATGGGATGATATTTCAACAACACCATGAAGATGAAGATGAAACATATATTGTGTATATAGATTATGTATGAAAGTTATGCTGTTTATTTAAATGCTCGTGGAATTTAGAGTCAAAACAAAACTGCTGAATGCAAAATCCAGTTAGCTGTTGCATTCTTGCACTGATGTCAAGACATGTCTGTTGGAGTAGATTTTCACAAGCTCTCTTGACACTGAATAATGCCACCTGCACTTCCCTTAGTTCTTCCCTTCCTATGCTTTATGTTTTCAGATGCCATGGTTTTCAGTCCTATTGTTCTGCAGCATTATAAAGTTCTAGACATAATGTTGGCCCTTCTTGCTCATTTAATGGGAAAGTCTACTTGCATGGCGACTTATACAGAAATCTTACCTACCACCTCCAGCCTGTATCCCTGAGCAAACAACTACATGCAATGTGTAGTGTACAACAATGGCTAGTAGGGAAAGATCAAGAGGGAGGGAGGGCAGCTTAGTGTTTACTGCTGTGTACTGTATAAGATAATTAATATATTCACATGCACTAAGGTCTTAATTTTCATTCTCTGGGAAGATTTGTGCAGCTAGAGGAGCTTGGGCACAAAGTAATCCAAAACCAACCCAGTAACAGTAGGACCAGAGATGTTCACCTGTCTGTGGAGAGGCTTGCCCAGGAGAACAAAGAGCTGGAAAATATGTGGGAACACCGATGGAAAAAGCTGCAGGATGGCTTGGAATTACAGAAGTTCAACAGGGAGGGAGACCGTATCAATGCTGCCCTTTCTAGCCATGAGGCTTTTCTCCGGGGTGATGATCTTGGGGTATGTACAGCAGCTGATCTTGTTTCTTTCTGCTTCACATCCAGGTAGTCACACATTTTTCTTAATTAGTCCAGCTTCCTCATTCTTATAGCCATGGCATCTTCAAACTTTGAAACTAGGCTGTCAGTTTTTTATTTGTGTTCTTATGTCCTTACTCATCATAATGAAAATTAGGCTTGGCACAAAAGCATTTCAGAAAGCAACTAGAGTTGTGATTTGTTGCTGTGTTTGCGTGACAGATGATTTAGATACAACTGAGTCACAAACTGGGTGTCTAATGCAAAAAAAAAAAAAAAATTAAAATTAAAAAAAATAAAAAAGGTTTTGAGGCTTAAACATAATTAATATTTTTTCATTGAAATAGAAACCTGAGCTTAAATAAATTCTTTTTTTTTTTTTCTTTTCATTGAATATTTTAAAAATGTTAAAGCAATGAAGGGGAACAAAAAAAAAAAAAAAAAAAAACAACAAATGTAGACAATATTCACGAGATCATTAAAGGACGAAGATACCTTTTATATTTTCAGTTGAAAGAGTTTGTTATTTTGGGACTAACTAAATGGAATACAGATGTGCTTATTATGGATATAGTAGCCCAGATGCAGAATACAGATTTTCTTAAAAAGTGGAAATGGAACCATAACGTAGGAACAACCATATGACAGGTTAAACAGATATGTCACAAGCCGTAGCATATCTATTGCTTATTTATAGGCTGTATATACACACAGTGTATTATGCATAATTCCATTGCTAAATGTATCGTGTGTCTATCTCTGAAAGAGAAGAGGGAAAGTAAGGACAAGTATTTTTTTCATTGCTACAGGAAAAGCATACAGCCAATGAAATACTTGATCAAATTTTCTTTCTTAAATGCAGGATCATGTAGATGCTGTTCGAAGCCTGCAGAAGCAACATCAGGAATTTGAACAACTGCTAATGGTGCTAAAGAGACGAATTGAAGCATTTAATGAAAATGGGACAGACCTGATAGAAAGTGGGCACTTTGCATCACACATGTAAGTGCAGACTCCCTCCCTTCCTCCTTTTTGTTCAAAGGGGGAGGTAGAAAAAAACAGTAATTCCACTGGAAGCATTTAGTGTTGTTAAACAATCGGATCAACATTAAAATCTTTTCTCTCAGGCAGGATTCAGTTGATCTCTAAGGATAAGGGGTAACAGATTCAAAGTAGAAAAGAGGGTAGATTTAGATTACATATCAGGAAGCAATTATTTACAATGAGGGTGGTGAAGCACTGTTACAGATTGCCTAGAAAAGTCATCAATGCTCCACCCTCAGAGATGTTCAAGGTCAGGATAAAAGGGTCTTTAAGCAACTTGGTCTAGTGGGACATGTCCCTGGGGGGAGCTGGAACCAGATGATCTTCCAGCCCAAAACACTGATGTGATTCCAGGCTGTGATCCCTTAAAATAGGGTAGGGAAAAGGGTATTTTTCAAAAAGATACAAACATCCTATGCTCTCAGGACAAGTGAGTGTAATGAGTTAGGTTAAAAGTGGCATTTTACAGAACACTAGAATAATCATTTATTATAAACTAGTAGTATTAAAACCTTTTTAACATAAATAGGTGAATGAATACATTAAATGTCAGCATAATTAAAATTTTCTCTCATGTATTAGAACTAATATATTTGCTGTTAAAAAGTTATTCAAAACTTTGTTAGGAAATAATAACACATCAGGAACAGCTTCATATTGTAGTGGAAGCTGAAGTGTCATTTATAAATTCACTGGAGTCCAGTAAGAGGACCTCTGCATAAATAAAAATCAGAAATATAGGTTCAGAATGGATATCTTGGGTCAAATGGTCCATGATTTGTCATTACAAATGATAACATCTTGAAAATTTCCTCCACAAATTCATAAAACTACTCTTAAAACCAGGTATCTTGCCAGCTCTACTATCATTATAGGACTATTCCAGAGCCTCACTGCACTTGTATCACAGATAAAATTACTCTTTATGGTGGAATATTTGGGTAGAATAAAGGCCTAGGTGTTTTAGTCAAACATACATGACTGCAATTCACTAATGGAACATAGCTGTAGAAAAGGAAAAGGTAGCTAGAAAGCAGTATCTGGTTTTCAGATTAGCCACACAAGGTCGTATGACAGGGCTGTATATTCCTTCCATCAACAAATGTGTGAACTAAATTGCAATCATATGATGCTAATGTGTACTAAAGAATTGTGAAGCCATATGATCATTACAACATTGAACTTACTCTTTTTATTGGTAGTATTAAAGAAAGAATTGCTACACTTCGGCAAAGATGGGAACGGCTGATAGAAAGCAATTCCAAGAGAAAACAGAGATTATTGGATTCCCTGCAGCTGCAGGTAAAATGACAGAATGTGCAGATTTAGTCAAGCATCTGTGAAGTAAGCTTACTGTTTGTCTTTGTATGGGACACATTTCAAACGTTTTTACTACAGCTCACTTTCCACTTTCCCTTTGACTGTGAGACAGAAAATGTCACTTTCCAAGGAGAAGGTGATGTGTAGGGGTTATATCTTACTGAACTATAACCATAGCAAAACTAAAAGCAAAAAATTGAGAAATCAAATGAAAAATATCAACAGAAAGTTCTGTCTACTGGATAAGCTTGTTCTGCTCATTACTATTTTTCTGAGTGTTAATCATTTGGCCCAAATTAACCTTTCACTCTAGATATTAACATAATTAGGGAGGATACCTTATACATTCTAACTTTTATATTAAGACTTTTTAAAAATGTTTTAAAAGCTACAGTGCATTTAGCTTAATTTGTAGTGGGCTGCCAACATAATGAAACAACTAGCTTAGATCTTCTTGCAGAAGTTTTAATGAAAGTTCACTTCCTAAACCTGGAAGGGACAATACTCGTATTTGAAGGGGCTCTTCAGAAATTAGATTACCCTTGCAGATGGAATGAAGCTCATTCATCTTCTTAGGGAAACATATTTCTAGACCAAACAACTTGCAGAAACAGGCTTCTTTTCTTACTTCATAATAAAATTCGGAGTTGGACTCGATGATCCTTATGGATTCCTTCCAACTTGTGGTACTCTATGATTCTGTACTATTTAAAGATAGTGGTGCTTCATAACCATTAATAGATAACATCTTACCCACTTCCCAAATTCCTAGTGACAGTTTGTCTTCAGAGAGATGAAGCCAGCTTCTGCTACTGCGGTGTTACCTATGCTCATTCTCTTGTGCTTAATACAGTCAATCATTCTGTGTTACAGTAGCATCAGTCAGGAGAAGATTTTTTTTTTTTTTTTGGTCAAGTTTAATACTGTTATTTGCTATATATACAGATGAATTTGCCTATGGAATTTGATTTTCCAAGGCACTTCATCCCATCTTTCTGCTGTAGATGCAAATTTTGCAACTTCACTCTACACCCTTGGATTCTATTTGCTACATTTTTTTACTGAGAATGTTTATGAATAAATGTATAGATGTTAAGTATAATTATTATTTTTTCTCTAAGGTGCCCTGCATGGAAACATCTACCAAAAACCAGTGCATAACTGGGACACACCACCTTATGCTGACTGTATACAATAATTATCATTAGTTGTACTTTTGGCAAGAATTTAGTTTCAAGTGCTGAGACACAAAGTTACACTGGAGGGTTGGACCACATGCCGTTAAAATAGTCTGTCAAAAATGCAAGTTCTTGCTTTCCATAGCATTCAATAGATTAGTAACTGTGGTAAAAAAGAGACTAGAAGATACTACTCTCAGAACTTAAGAACAACAATTCACTATCATAACTTCTTAATTAAAAGTGTTGATTATACAGAACAGCTTTCTTATGAGAATATAATACTTCTCCTAACTCTTGGAAAAAAAAAAAGCACGACTTCGTACTAGTGGCAAGAATGGACCAAAAATCCATGCCAAACTAGAATTTAAATCTATTTAATCCTATCTGTTTCTGTAAGGAGTTCAACCGTGATGCTGCTGAGCTTTTGATATGGATGGAAGAGAAATATAAGATTGCATCTGATGAATCCTATCGTGATCCAACAAATGTTCTACGCAAACTGAAGTGGCATGAGGCCGCTGAGAAAGAAATGATGGCTAATGAGAAGCACTTTGCAACACTGATAAAGGTGAAGACATTTTTGAAACAAAGTGTTCCGCCTGTTCTCAAACTTCATGACCTTGATCTAATACAAAAATGTGTTGTGCTGTGTTTTTCCAGAAAGGAAATCAGCTGATTCAAGATGACCATTATGCTGCGTCTTCTGTCCAAAAGAAGATGGCAGAGCTAGAGAAGAAGTGGAAGGAACTGTATGGGAAGATGATAGAGCGAGGTGACAAGCTAAGACAAGCCGGGCAGCAAGAACAGCTCATGGAACTGCTGCAGGTCAGGAGGTGGTGGGGTGCAGAGGGGAGGGCTAGCACAGGTACCTGGTTACTATGCTGATAAAAAATGTTCCTTGAAAAAAAGAGCAGGATATTCTGCAAATAAGAGCATGTTTTAAGGTGTTTTGACACAAGGCAGATCACTTTCAACAATCTCAGGAGAGAAAAGCCAGGCTAACCAAGTTCACTCCAAAGCTATAAGGAGGATAACAGTGCCATCACCAAGATGTAATGCTACTGAACTCAAGCTCAGCACTACATCTGGTTATCCCAGACTAAGAAACCAATCAAATCTCTCTGCAGGGCCCAAGATTGTACAAAAACACATGCCAGCTTGGAGTCAGTATGCAGGTTTGAGGCACAGTGTTATATTCAAAAAGTAATTCAGGCAAATTTTGTGAGAGGAAAAATATGCTCTGAAGCTGTTTCAGGTATTAATGTTTAATTAAACTGCTGTTGTATTGAATTTAAATGCTAAGCTTTGAAGCCATTGGAGATTTATTTGTATCCGAAGATAGTCCAAAGAGTTGGTTTTGTAGTCATGTACTTTAGTAGCTCAGAATGAAAAGTACACCAGAATGGAGAGCAAAGTAAAATATTCCCAGGAGATGCCTCTTAAGGCCACCTGTCCATGGTGTTACCAAAAAAATAAGGTAGGGATTTAAATATTGTATCCAACAAGCTGTCTTGAGAGGAGCTGAGTGACAGAAAATGTTTCAAGGTCAGTAGGAGCATGCAGTAATCCTTCCCCTGTAGGATGCCAAAAAGAAGATAGAGAAAATCGAGAAGGTTCTTCAGGAAGCAGAGACAGGCCGTGATCTGCGCTCCAGCCGCGATCTACTCAAGCAGCACAGACAGCTGGAAAATGAGACACAAGAGCTGGCAGAGAAAATGAACTCTATTGTGTCTCACGCAATGAAAATGGCTGCCAATCACTTTGACTCCCAGAGAATTCTGGATGAAACGCAAAAATACCTAAAAAGGTGAGGTATCACTCTCTTTTTATTTCCACTCCTTATGTCATATCACATATTTTGTTCCACCTTGGAATCATATTCAGGAATGACTTATCCTGTTAGTTGTGCTACAGCCGTGCTTTGGTCTATACCTGCACAGCTGCTGGACGATAGACTTCAACATCTGTTACTGGAATTTGCTTCTTGCCTGCTGCACTCCCTACTCTGGTCCTTTGGTTACCCATAGGCCATCCAGTTGCTTGCTAAAATGTGCAGTGATCAATATTCAGTAGCAGCTAACTTCCTTAAAATATCACAGGACAAGCCTTTGGCTTCAAAAGTGAAAAGCTGTTTTTTCTCTTCTTCTTGCATTTATTGTTTTTAGTCTAAATTAAAAGTTGACCAAAATTCTCTTTTTTTTTTTATCTCCAAGCAGCATTACTTAAATGTCTGGAAAGTGAAGTGTTGTAACACTGTATTCTCCTTTCAATGTAGGATTACATCAGAGTTATTAACTGAGCACTGGCACTATCTATTGCAGCAGGCATGACCTGTGCCAAGGTGTATTATGACCAAGGCTTGTGAGAATCACAGCTTCATAAAGCTTTATTTCCACTTCCATGGCCTGCTCAAATCCCTTCCATACTTGCCTTCAGTAACCTTCTGGAGTTCTTGTATATACAGCCAACACTAACCTTTGAATTTTAATTGCACAGAAGTATCCAATGTTCTGTAATCATGATTGTGATATCATAGACTAATTCCCTTGGCAGGATTGGGGTAAAGCTTTGTTTAACATATATGTTTTAATGGATGATCCCTAGGTTTGAGTCTTTGCAAGCACCTCTTGGTGAGAGGCGTAAGCTGCTGGAAGCTGCAGTGGATCTTTATGAGTTCTACCATTACCATGACATGGAGCTGAACTGGATTAATGAGCGGTTACCTATTGCCAATTCCACCAACTGTGGGAAGTCCTTGGATGTAGCTCAAAGTTTGTTGCAAAAGCACAAGGTATCTCCTTTCATCAAGCTTATGATAGCTTGTTGGCACGCTGCACATCACCACAGCCGGCAAACCAGTACCTGCATAATTCTCCTTTACCTCTGGGGAGGCTGTTACAAGAAAAATGTAGTGCAGTACTAATTGAAATATGATTCCAGCACACTGAGACGAGTGAGCAGAGTAGTGTGATTTCCAGAGCAAACAAGGAATTCCTTTAGGAGCTGCAAAATTTTCCATGTTTTACAATATTCTTATTCTGAGACAGATTATAGCTCTTCCCATTAGAAGTGGATAAAAGCTAGTGTACTTCATATTAAATAGAAAAACTAAGTTTTTGCTTTCTGCAGTGGTCTGGGTAAAATATTTTGACTCTCATGTTCTCATACTATCTTAGTTCTGTACTTACTGCACTTCACTTCTTTTTCTTCACGTATCCTTTCTTTCTTCCTCATTTTTCTTTTTTCTCATCCACAGGAATTTCAGGCAGAGGTGAATGCCCACAAACAGCAAGTCCAGCGGGTTCTGGATAAAGGAAGGACAATGATTGAAAGCCAGCACCCATCAGCACAGAAAATAAATGAGAAATGCCAGGAGCTTGTGACTGCCTGGCAGGGCCTGGAGAGAGCCTGTGAAGAAAGGATGAAGCAGCTGCAGCACTCGGTTGCTTTCCAAGAGGTACAAATTTCTCCCATAGTAGCTTTTTCAGGCAAACAAGAGGATCAAAGATTTTAAGTGAACAACAAAACAACTTAAATCTCTCCCTTTAATAGTCTTGGAATTCACTTCAGCCCAGACTCAAAAAAATAATACTGAGAGACTGACCAAGCCATTCCACTTAAAGCAAGTTAGGACTTTTGACCCTATTACTTCAACAAGATAATGGAACATAATTTTAGCCTCCTTAGAAAAAAATTACAGGCAAGTGTGCATCTGGATAATCCCAAATGTATTCAGTCTTTCATGGGTCATTTAGAGTGCAGTCACTCAGATGGCATAGGTAGATTTTTAGACATAACAATATTTGCACAACGCTCGTAGGTCCACCTGAAGTATGTGCTGTGGAAAATTTAATCATGTGGATCTTGTTTCCTTCAAATGTGTAAACACCTGTCCATACTGTAGGCTTTATGAAGCCTGATCTTTATAGGTGGTTTGAATTTCTCAGAAATTAATCACCATAGCTTTGGTGCTTGAATAAGACCTCAGTTATTTTGCACTGATGTCTTAAATCTGTGGCCTTCTTCATATGATTTGAAAAAGCAATAGTATGTATAAAGTCCTCATAGTATGTTCAAATTTAGATAAGGATTCTATAAATTAAACACCATTTAGAAAGCATTTTTTCCAGGGATTTGGCAAAGCTAATGAAGTCCCTTGGGTTCATTTCTTATCAGGAAACACACCCAGCTGCTTCTAAGATTCCTGCAACTTAGTCTGGTCATGTGGAATAGTAGTCCTTAGGATTAAATAGTCTTTATTAGTTTTTCAGTGTGATATTACAGTAGACCTTATAATGCACCCTTTGCTTCAAATTTATTAGGTCAAAAGAATTTCAGGAGTATTATGGAAGTTGACACAGACATTAATTTACCTTATTTTTAACTGATAGTTTCTAATGAATACTTCAGACCTGGAGGCTTGGATAGCAGAAAAGCGTCCACTTGTGATGAGCAAGGACTATGGTAAGGATGAAGATGGAACACTCAAACTCCTCAAGAAACATAAGGTATTTCAGAAGCTTTTTAGTAATTCTTGAAAAATTAAATAAAAGATATTCAAAGTTTGCATCTGTGATTAAGTTAAGGAATTGAGTTGCTATGTTGCTTCAGGAAGGAATGACTGCCATAATATTTGAATTTAAGAATCCATCAATCAGCAATTTTTTTTTACAAAGTTAGGATCTTCTTTGTTTGCATGTCATGCTCTGAGTCTGAGAGTAAAGGGTGTAATATACCAGGCTGCAAGAAGTACTTTAGTGACTAACACCATGCACTCTAACATCTGAAATGGTCTTGATTGACTTCTAGAAATATTCTTAGCATGAAAACATGTTTGCGAGGCAAGATTTTGAAACTATAAAAAGTTGTGAAAAAATCAGAGGTTTTCTGTTCATCACTGGGAGTGCTTTTAACCCCTTAGGAAAGCCTCAATGAATCTGTAGCTTTCATGGCAGCAGAGTCTTGAGTTTGATTCTGTTTACACAAACCAGCAACTTTGAGATTACTTTTTGGATTTGTAGGTAGAAAAAATATTTCTTCTCTACTGCTCTTAAATCACTCGATTCTTTTTTCTACTTCATCTATCTGAGAGTAGCAGAGGAGGTCAAGGAATCTCTCCTCAAATTCTGTGGGCTGGCAGAATCTTTTGATCTGCCTTTCATTTTAAAGATGTTCTGTTTCCTTGATACTTAAGTGTCCAATCATCTAAAAGATAGCTCAAATCAACATATGTCCACATATGATCAGATAGACAGAAAAGGTGGATGTAGTTTGCTACTCTGGTTAAAAAAAATTAATTTAGCAAGATAGGAGAATGAAGAATGTTCTCATCTTATTTTTTGAGGCCAAAACTATGATCTGATATCTGTTTTTCAGTCTCAACAGATAAATGAAGAAGTTTTATGTTTTTCCTAGAATCAAAGATAAATATTTTGTATTATTCCAGGAATACTTATCTCTGATTAACCATATCAGAAATTTCTAATCCATCTAACTAACTTGTTTGATATTATATATGTAGTTTAAAAAAAAAAAAAAAAGAAAGAAAATAGCAAAATAGCCTGAAACTGATCAAGTCCTGGAAATATCACATGCTTTCAGAAACCTCTTCTCCTCTTTTAATGTCTCCATTGATTCCAGTATAGTCTGACACAAAAGCTGAAATAGTGAAAGTCTTGGAAAACCTGCTCTCATTCTGCTCTTTCCTTTGACAGGTGCTGGAGCATGAGATTGCTGTGTACCAAGATCTGATTAAAGAACTAAATGAAAGTGTCCAAAATCTTCCAGCTGTGGGTTCCATCCAGTATGTTGAGGTTGATGCACCAAGGGAACAAGTTCACTCAAGACTTCGTGAGTTGCAGGAACTAGCAGCAAAAAGGTATGAACTAGAAAATATCCATCTTAGCTGACTCCAATCTAAATTGCCCGTGGATACTATGTTTGATCCAAAGCCTAGCTGACTATGCTTTGACTCAAATAAGTCAATCAAAGGCATCTCCAGTTACCTCATTAGAATTTTTACCACATCCACCATGTCCCGTATTTTTAATTGTATTTAGGAAATTGCTTGTTTCTATATTTGAATTCTGTACACCTATGGGCATTTTATTATTGCTACATGAAGCCTCTACATTTTGCTGAAGGAATTCAAAGCTACCAAATTTCCTCTTCAACCTTCATCATCCTCCTGTAAAACAATTTGAGATCCAAGATTCTGACTTTTCTTCCTGTTATCTGGAATATGATATTAGAAGGGTAAGGGAAGGGTAAGCCTTGTTTTAGAAATTTTTTTCCTTACTGAAAACTACTAGAAAATGACTTTATTTGTAACACAGAAGAAGGAAAGCAATTGATATTATGCTTATCTTTATGGCCAGTGCCACTGCTACTATAAGAAAGCTTTTGTCCTTGAATAAGACATATACTTTTCACTTCCTTTCTCCTATTGAAACAGTAGCGAGTTACAAGAAGACAGTTTGCTTTTACTCAGGATTTTTAGATACTTCTAGCCTGTTGTTGGGAAAGAACAAATGCCCATTTGAACAGTTTAGGTTTTACCTCCTCAAAAAAATCACACGGAAAATGTTCTCACTTAAAAACAAACAAATGAAACAAAACAGGGAGAAAGCTCAGTTACTATGCTTTTCTGAAAACTTCAATCAGTGAGTCTGACTTGGTGACAGCTGTCATCTTATAAACATTATTTCCAGTCCTGAGAAATAAAATCAGCTCTTATATTAAGGACAATGAATCTTGATGAGGAGAGTCTGGGGGGAGTAGTAAGAAGAAAGTTATTAATTACCCTTCTCTTTAACTCCTTTATTCTAATTGTATTTTCTTATCTGCTCTTTGCAACAGAGGAAAGAAGCTGGATGAGACTCTTGTTTTGCATGAGTTCTTACGAGAATACGAAGATCTGCAGGACTGGATGGCTCAGCAGAAACAAGCAGCCAGTTCTGAAGACTATGGAAATGATTACGAGCATGTATTGGTGAGTTTTTTGAGTAACCAATCAAAAACCAACTAAATTGTATGCTGTCAGACTGTAAAAAGATTCCAAGATTGTTCCTGAAAACTTGGAAGATGAAGATGAAAAGCGTATTGAAAGCAAGAATCACTGGGAAATAGGAATAGAAAAGGATCAAGGGTGGGCAGAAGTGATTGACTAGTGATGTCAGGCAGACAGCATTGCTGGACTTTTGCATCATGTTACCATGGGGCCTGAGCTGCATGAAGCAGCTGCATGCTGAAGTAATTAAGCTTTCAGATACTCAAAGAGAATCTCCCATCTATTTTTTATAGCTAGATATTTCAATGTAGTTTATTTTCAGCATTTGTGAAGGGACATTTATGTAGGGACATTACAGCCATATCTTTTCACGTGGTATAGAAATTATTATGAAGTCAGCACATTAGAAATCAATAGCCATTCAAAATCTTTATTTTTAACATTTATTTCGAAATATGTTGTGTCCTAAATTTTAAACTCAGACTGCGTTATTGAGTTATAATACTCAATAAAGATTTATATTCCTAAAGTAAAAACATAATATTTTAATAATTGCAATTCACTGTACATTGAAAATGTATGTTCTATCCTCGGTAATCATGCTTCTGCCTTATATCTGTATCACAGACCTCATATTTTGCTAACAAACTGTAGTTCCTCATTGTCTTTGGAAGTAAAATCCAGTCGTTGATATCCTCGTCAGTTTCTCCATCTCCACTTGTAGTCAGCTTGTTACTTTTCACTCTGAGACCAAGAAGGTACAACAACTGTCAACAACTTTTTTTTTTGGTTGTTTTCCCTTCAAAAGCAACTTTGTGCTAAGTATGACACTTTCCGACACCAATTGGAAGCAACTGGGAAAAGAGTTATGACTTGCCAGCAGCTGGCAGAGAACTTGCTAAACAGTGGTCATTCCGAGTCCCGTGAAATCCGGCAGAAGCAGAAAGAGCTAAGGTAGGACACCTGTGTAGGCTCTGTAATGCTTTGTCCTTTCAGTTCACTCTTGAGGAGGAAGCAAGAGGAAATTAGAAAATTATAAGGCATGTCCCCCAATTCTCTAATTGCAAAATGTGTGTTTTTCTCATTGATAGAGAACTGTTGCCATGCGTCATTTAAAAATAGCCTACTATAATATAGACATTATCTGTTTGCTGATTTGCTTTTTTGCGAATTGCATCAGAGATTCTTTGCAAGGTAGTTGAACTTCCTTTGTCCTTTGGAGAAATGTTATGTAGCTGTAGAGCTGGGAGTTTAGTTGAATCATTATTGCTTCTAATTTTTTTAGCTTGAATCCCATGACTGGTCTGCAGATATTAAGATGTTCTGAGCCTCTTCTGACTAGCACTGGTCCAAGCTGGCCTGAAAGAGAAGGATCAGTGATTCAATCCCCCAAATCCTGCTGTGCCAGTCATAGTGCTGGACAGAGTTCTGGCAGTGGAAATCAGGGGAGAACTCAATTTAGTGTCCAGATAAATGTGGCACTTTTAGGGAGGAAAACTGATGTAGATGAAGAGCTATACTCATCTTTAAATTCGAGCTTCATATATGTGCTTCCTCCAGGAGTCTTTCTTCCCAGTATTTCTCCTCTTTTAGTTGTAAATTGTGAAGCGTGTAAAGGCTGAAAGACTTATTGGAGAGACTTGCCCATGTATGGGCAACTGTTTAAGTGTCTGGAGCAGATAGAAGAGTATGGGGCAGAGTAGGGTGACAGATGTCCTACCCCTCAGAGAATCACTTCAACAGAATTTGATGGCAGGACTGAAAAAGTACAAGGAGGTTTTGTTCTTAGCCTTTCTTCAGACTGTTAATCTCCTTTACTCCTAGTTTACGTGTCTTACATGTTTTGTGTTGTTCTTTTTTTTACTATTTCTCCTTAGAAACTCTTGGGAAGAGCTGTTAGAAATTACCAGATTACGCGGTGAGCGGCTGAAAGATGCAGAGGTGATTCACAAGTGTTACCAAGATCTGACAGATGCTCTGGCACACATTGAGGTAAAAAACACTGGAAATATTTTATATAAAGAAAACTTAAATTTCAGCTTAATCTGTGGAGTATTCTTATAATTCTCATTATGCTTACTGCTGTCTTCTAAAATATCTCAGTAAGAAACTCACACGATTACTCAAACTGAGTAAAACCAAAAAAATTCTGGATAATTTTTAAACGCCTGACTGTTCACCTTATGAGAACCATTGGTGAAACTGAGTACAGCTAGTGAGTGATAAGACAAGTAGACTAGGGCCTGAACTAAGTTGTCTCATACTGTAATGCATGTAGTAATGTTTCATTCAGTCGTCAAGCCTAAGAAACTATACTGTCTCACTGTTTCCTTCTTTCTACACCACTGTAGCCTTATGTGCTGAATAGAGAACTCTCCTGTGGTTTACAGTGACAGTTAAGCCTGGGTCAGGTAGTTATGTAACCTGGTGCAAAAGCTGGGCCAAAAATGACTTCTTTTCTTCATTTCTAGTGATAGGTAGTGGCAATACTCCCAGTATGAAAATGGCAGAAGGGCAAAATCTCATTGAAATTCTTCAGGTCTCTCTTACATCTAAAAGTCCAAAAGGATATTTGGAAGGAAACCACATCATTGCTGCACTGAGATATGTGGTTTTCTGAGTGCAGATATGTATAGAAAGCAAGGCAACAGAGCTTCCACTGTTTGCAAGGCAACAGAGCTTTGCTCAGTTAAGTGTAGTAGATTTTTCTATTTGCTTGTAATGAAAGGGCTGCTCTATTCAACTATGTATTCCTGTTTCCTTTCCCTGATGTAAATGGAAAATCAAATGTCATATATTCTACTGTATACCAGTTGAGGTTTTCAGAACCTGGCACATATTTTACCTTTCAGAATGAAGTAGTTAATTCTGTAGCTATGACAAGTCGCAGTTTAAAAACATTCTACAGACAACTCTCGATTTATTCCTATGTTGGGTTTGCCCCAGCTAAACAGTACACACTTCTTGCATTGTCTCCTGTTAATAAACTTTATTGCTGAGTGGGAGAGCAATTTGCCGTGCTCATCCCTTCGTTTATCTCCTGCACAGAGGTCTAAGTGGGAATGTCTTTTTCTCAGAGGAACATAGTAATGGAAAGTCTCTCTTACATGACCAACTCCAGTGCAATCATATTATAGGCTACTACAACATACGACTCCTTACTAAGATGTATTGTTTGCATCCCAAATGAGCCTGTGAATCTATTACAGAAATGTATCTCTATGATCAGAAATATTTTCCTGATTTTTCACTGACCTGGACTTTGAACAATTTTCTGTTTTGTGACAGAATTGTTCAGAGTGTCTCATCTTTGCAGTAATTCTTCCTTCTATTCTTAATTTATCTTTCCTGGACAAGCATAACTAAAGATTTGTGTAAAGATGATTCACAGATCATCTGCATTCCAAAAAATGGCCTGAAACTAGTGGTTGTTAATTCTACTTCGGTAATTCGCTATATGTCACTGCAGTGGCTATTCAAGATTAATTCACACTGCCAGACCTGTAAGACGTTCTCTTTATTGTCTGATCAAGGAAAGATTAAACCTTCATCTCTCACAGTCTGATTCAGTAGCTTAATCACTGTGATGCTTACCAGGGAGTTATTAGGACAGGTGTGCTAAGACAGAATTTTCTGGCTTCCTATTAATTGTCATGGTTGAGTGACTGAGAATAGTTGTCCATACCTGTGCAGGATGCATGCACAGCATGACTAAAGTAGGCTGCTGGTGTATTTTGCTTGTAAGTTGTGCATAACAAAGCTTACTGTGATTTTTCTCTTTGCTAGGAGAAGTCTAAAAGTATTCCAGATGATGTTGCAAAGGACATGAGAGGTGTGCAAACCCAGCTCCGGAACCATGTGGCCCTAGAACATGAGCTCCTTGGAAATGAGCAGCAGGTAACAAAAGTAATTTGTGGTCTTTAATATATAATCACAATCTAAGCTTCCAAGATGGTAATAATAATGTAGTATTATGAATATATTCTATGAAAGCCTGGAATATTCTAAGGCTCTTCCTCCATGTTTCCTGCTTTTTTAATATGTTCAAGATCTGCAGGTGATTATAAAAGCAGGTGATATACAATCTTGCAGATAAGGCACATATTATAATGAGTACTGACAATTGAAGTGATTCAATTCAAACAGGGATATTTTTGATCACTATTTGAAATGTATAATTACACCAAGCTTTATGATGTATCCACCACATAGTCCAAAGCATACCAGATGATTATGATGAAAAATCCGGAATCTCATTAATGAGTGGAAAGGCTGAAATGAACACAAAACATGTTAATTGACATGAGGATTATAGAAGGAAAGATGGGGCAGTAGCCTGAAGATTTCAGTACGTTTAGAGTATTTGAATTTGGACTATGAGAAAGAAGAGAAGGGCTTGTTATACAAACTTACAGAAAGTGTCAGTTTATGAGAACAGCTATTGCTTAGAAAACTTCCTAATACACGATAGATTTGCATAGCTTTAACTAGACCAAAGAAACAGTGTAAATTTTATCTTCATCCCTTTGTTTTGTTAATTTAACAGTGTTGTTAACACAGTACGTGTTATACAGAGATTACTAAACTTGCTATCTCAAAATCACTTTTCAGTGTTCTTACATCTTAGCCATACATCAGAAAATGCTGGAATTGATGCCACCAGCTCCTATTTCTTTTAAAGGTAGAAGAGCATGAGATGTGAATAGAATGCAATCACAGTTAAGCTGTATAGTCACTGGGGAAAACAAAGTAAAATACCTACTGTTTCATTCATTGTTCATGTACTAAGAATGGTAAAAATGAGAAACAAAATCTAGTTGAAAAAAGTAGGTTGTGATGAGCCTTAGCAAACACTGGATGTCACTGTTATTCCATCTGAAATTAGGGATACTTTTGTTTAGCATGAGAAAACTCGGATCAGAAAATTTTACTTGAATTGTAACTTGATTTAGAATTAACATAGTTTTTGTCTTGATATTAGCTGTATCTCAGTGACTCTCTTTCTTACCTTCTTCTTTCTTCTCTGCCTACAGCTGCAGGATTTGATCCGTTCTGCAGATCATGTGCTGACTCGTTGCACAAACGAGCAGGCAGCAGACCTGAAAGCAAAGCAACAGGCAATAGCAACCAACTGGAAGGCCCTGAAGTCTAAAGTGCAACTGCGTAAGGAGCTTCTGGAAAAAGCACACAAGCTTTACCAGTTTCAGGCACAAGTAAGCACTTCCAGCTTCTGTCCCCCAGTACACAGGGGTATGTTTGTCAGTCATAGGTATACTTCTGAGCTGCAAAGGTTGATGTGAATTGCTGCAGGTGCTATCTGTGTTATTAACTGATTAAATGCTTGTAGCTATTTAGAAAGGTATTAGAGGATAAGGATATTTTTACCTTCTGTAGGAAGGGAAGCTCAGAAATAGTCATCACTTTGCAGCAGTAGTGATAGATCTATTTTCAAAGACTCTTCCACTGATTAAAACAGGCTCCAATTTATAGTAGTCAGAAGTTGGATCTCTCTCTCTCTCTGGGTATGCAAATGATCCATTAATTTATTTCGTGAAATGTATTAAATACAATGCATGGGTCTTTGCTGGATCATGGCAACAACCTCACGAGTTTCTTAAACACAGTGATTCCATCGTAATATCATTACCTGCAATCCCCCATAACTGTATCTCAGAATTCAGGAAGGAATATAACTTGCCATAGAATACTAATGTTAATAATTTCAGTGAAATCACTTGTGATACATTTCTGCAAATTAGTAGATTATTGGTACAAGTATTACAGTGGCAGATACAAAACAGCGAAGATGCTCTCTTTTACCAAATACTTTATATAATAAAAGGAAAATAAGTTATCCTTTTTTTTATATGGATGCTGATCACATTGTTCCTGTGCTTCCAGTTGGGATGAAGAAGTTGCTAACTTAGATTTCTAGGATATCTTACATGGGGCTTTTTCTTAATGACATTTTGCATTGGTTAAAAAGCAAATAATGAACAAATCAGTAAGTTTTTCTGTGAAAAGAAAATTCTGTATAATCATCCTTTGTATTTCTCCGCATTCCTCCAAATATGATTTTCCTTAATTGAAGAGCAGGGTTCTCCCCAACCTGTAGCACGCAATAACAGCAGGGGGTTCCATATCTTCCAATAAACAATATCAAGGAATCAGAATTTAGGCAGACATATTCAGTTTTGCTGAACTGTTTAAGACCCCTCTTCTGAACTTTGTGCAGACTGATGCCTGGTCTATCCTTAAATATTGCTGGCATTGCCAGTCCAAAAACAATACCTTGTTGACTTTTGACGTGCCCCATTGCATTAAGTATTCCAAGATGTACAAGTTGGTTTTTTTTCAAAATGTGTAGCTTAAATCTTAAGGAGTCTTAGACATTTGCACTATACCAACTGCAATGTCAGTGTCCTCAGTGACATGGAACTGTGCATGTATTATGGTTCTGTAAACAAAAATTACATCAACAAATTATTCCTTTAAATCCTTTAAAAGGATTGTGATCAATAGGAAATCATTAAATATCAGTGTTCACTGGCTTTATGGTAAAAGTATCTTGGCTTTAGAGTTTAAACTCTCAGAGCCCTGAACAGACTAATTTCTACTGTATGGTTCTTTTTTGAAACTATTTTTTCTGTACTCAATTTTAATGATAGAGATAAAAATCCATGGATAAGATGGAACACTGGCTATTTTCCTTCATTGAAAAAGTAGGCAACCATTCACAAAATTATTTTCTAGCTTTCTGCAGGAAAAGAGCATTTTTCTTCAGCACTTACTGTCTAACAGTCTTCTAAAATACACCAAGCAACCAAAAGGCCTTCTACCACCTCACAATTGAATGAGATTATCCAAACGTGACTATAACAAATCTGAATTAAATTTTGAGTTTTTTGTACAGTTCCTTGTGTTCCTGTTTTTCACCATATAACTCATTAGAGTACAACACCCCTTAAAGATTCAAATGAGATGCCCAAAGTAAAGGTGCTGTAAATCAAGTGCAGAAAGATGGACAAAAAAAAGTTAAATTATTTTTATTTGTGTAAGTTCTGCCAGCTTCAATCAAAAAATAATTCTCAGGGTTTTTTCCAAGAATTTTCTTGCTCATAATTCCTATAACTGAATGTTCAGACATCTTAAGATATTGTAAATGTGTTCACTGGTCATCAGGTTTTGAAAGTAAACTAGTGCTACATATTCGTTCCTTCCAGAATTCTATTTCTTTGGCAGTCTCAGAGCCAAATCTGCATACCTAATACATGTCAACAATTTATTTCTGAATTGTAACGTGCCTCTTTTCCAACTTGGTAAGAGTGAGCACCTTTTGTTTTTCACCTGAAAATTCTGATTCTCTCTTTCACTTTATAATATGTATATTATATGAGTTTTGAATGGATTTTCTATTAGTGAAAGCTAAGGAATAAAAAAGTAGAGTGATATGTATTGTTTAATCCAGAATACAGAAAATACTTAAAGGATAATAGGCTAAAGATTGATAAACAGTATCGTATTGTCACTGCTGAGGTATGACCCAGTTTGATTAAGATTATGATATAACAAATCATGTATAAGTTAATATAGTGCATAAAAAATTCTGTAGTTATGTTACATTCCCTGGTTGAAATTTATACAAATACTGTAAGTCCTAATTGAATATTTTCTTTCTTCTCTATGATTTTATTACCTGTTGAATGATCAGGATATGATTTTCCTGCCTGATAATCCAAGCTTGAGATGTAACCTTAACTTTCACATTTTCTTGGGTTTCAGGTGTGGGACTATTTCTCATGGACATCAGAAATGATTAGGGAAATGAGAGCCAAGGAGACTATCCGGGACATATCTACTAGCAGCCTGAGACTTACCCAGCATCAACAGCTACTGGCTGAGATTGAAGCACAAGAAGAGAAGTATAATCAAGTTGTACAGCTTGGACAGTCACTCTTGCAAGATGAGGAAATAAAATCAAAAGAGGTAATTGAAACACATTTAGGTTCAAAGTTGAACACATTCAGCTACTTAACACTAGTATAACTATCATTCTGAACTATACAGTATTGTAATCATACGGATGCATAGATACACTCACACATAGTCATAAGCATGACCAATGTTTGCCACAGCATGTTATCTAGGCTGGGCACAGAAACATTTCCTACCTTAACAATAGATAAGTGCTGGCATGTCCTGAGGGCCCATTGCAGCAAAACTGGGCTTATTGAAGAAGCCTGGTATATTCTGAGCAGTGGAGATAATTCTACACAAGTTGAACCAAAGACCTGTCAACCAAAAATGAAAATAAGCATATCAGAGAGTTTAAAACCAGTTGGAGCATCTTCTGTAGCAGGAAATTATGCTAATGTATTAAATCCATAGACATGGAAGATGAAAATCAAAATGCTAGTTTACTCAGGACAAATAGCTCGTAAAATTCTTATAGCATTTTTTCTCTCCCAGTAGCTACTAGTTTACTTCTCCACAACAATTTGATAACATCTCTTGAGTATATTCAGAAAACTGGAATTCTATTCTCCCAACTGACCAAGCTATATAAATTAATCTAATGTTGTAATGTATAACTGAACTAACTTGGAGTCTTCCTGACTGAAAAGTCCTTTGCCTGTAGAAGGATGCAGAGAAAGTCAGTAATAGAAGATCTGTAGGTATGCAGAGTTTGGAAACTGAAAAATACATGAAATCTAAGATTGAGACATATTGGCAGAATATAGCAGAATGAGTTATGACATTAACTTATGTAAGTATCTCTCCTATGCCAATTTTAAATGCTATTAATTGCACTGTTATTAATAAAGATAACAGAAGTAGGAATTGATTCCAGAAGATACACTTGAGAAACAGTTACCTTTGTTTGCTCTTGGCTTGGACTGCTATATATGCTACAACAATCATTCCTCTGTACCTGAAACGAGACACCGCTCTAATTATCTCTCCACCCAAATATAAGTGCTGGAACTTGTTCTGCTTTGTTTCATAATTTTGGTGCTATTTATGATGTTTATCCAAGACTCCACATTATCTTTCTCCTCTCACCTTGTCCATGTCCATGATGTATAATGACCAACATGAATTTTTGGAAATTGTGTTCAGATTCAGCAGAAGCTACAGGCTCTGTTGGAAGAGAAGGACAAAGTGTACAGTGAGTGGAAACAGAAGAAGAGGTGGCTGGACAAAATACATCAAGAACAAATGTTCTATAAGGATTGGAATCACCTGGACAAGCTCCTGAACTCACAGGAGGTATGTGAATTGTACGCTTGAAATGAGCAGTTAGACTTGTTCAGCATTTTAACTCTTCCAAGTTAAAAAGTATATAACTATGCACCTACAACTTAAAATCCTTAAGTCTGTGTATAGACAACACACTTGTGTTGTTATTTGTGTTGCAGCGTCACTTGGAGACTAGCAATTTACCAGCATGCTCACACTTTCTTATGGGGAGAAAACAGAAACTAGAAGTTCCACCTTGCTACAAAGCTATGTAATTCCAAATAACTATAAGAAATAACATATTAGAACCTTGACAGAAGAGGGAGACAACAGTCCAGTATTAGTTAGCTTTAGTTAGATCTGAGCATACTGACTGCTTAACCACTGACAAGCTATTTTGTAAGCCACAGAAAAATGGGGAATAATAAAGAGGGCTTGAAGGAAGACAAATAGATTTGTAGGTGCTGCTGGAAACCTCTCCTCAGGCTGAAGTTTAGTGCTGGGGAAATGCAACTAGTGGAAAATTGATGTTGACAGTGTGAATTAGTCCAGGAATAGGAGCCGCCTTCTCTTATTTGCAAGGGAGTTGATAACAGTGAGATCTATGAAAGAATCTGACCAGGAGGAATAATCATTTATCTTTGATGTAGCAGAGAAAGATGAGCTTGTGTCATGAAAATAAAGGGTTGATGTAGTAAATGCAAAGCCAGGATATTCTTTGTACTATTATTTGCAGCACTTGAAGTATGTTTCTCACCAATATCAGAGTGTTTTGTCTTTCTTGCACTTTCCTGAATTTGTGGGAACTATCTAAAACAGTTCCAGCCTGAGTTCTGACATCCACTGTTGCAAAACTGGGAGTGAAGAATTCAAGTGTTCTTCCCAGTCGCAATGGGCAAATTCATGAAATAATAGATTGCTGTAACTGTGCTGAGGCTTAGCATGCAAACCACATTGACGGGCTGACGTTTGCCAAACTGAAGGGTTGAAACAAAGCTGAAGAAGGTTGTAGTTCAGCATCATTTCCTATTAAGGAAAAATCATTCTTCATTCTCCAAGACCGCTGGCAGCACAAAACAATGGTACTTGATTTGTGCTGACCTCTGTTTTCCCCCTGTGTTTTGCCACAGGCACTAAACTTTTTGGAAAAGTGACACTGAGCTGTGCCATGCACTAATTCTCTACTCTTTGGGGCATATGGGCTTGAATCCTTTCTAATTCATTGCTTGTGAGAAATGCAAATCTTCGTTTTTCCCTACAAATAGCATACTTGGCAAATAAAACCTACGTTCTCACTTTGTGCTGAGACATGATATCAAGAGAGTTTCACCTAGTTTCAGGTTTCTGGAATAAAATAATGCATGATTCTGCCAAGTAAAAATGTTTAGTTGTCACAAATTTTGCCATTTTGTAATTAAATATTACATCTCTTTCAATTGCCTTCCAAGCCATGATACACCCATGCTAAACTCCTACATGGATAGCATTATCAGGGAAATGCAAACTCCACAAAATTTTGGAAACTGTATTTTTTCTTTTATCGTGAAATATGATTAGCCAGCATATAGAGCAACTGTGACCATGGCATTTGCTTTGCTGTACATATCTCAGAGGTAAATATTATGATAGCTACTATGGACTAGTGTTTCTTCTTGCCCTGAGTTGTGAATCTCAGCTTCAAAAGACTATATTACTTTTACATGAAAGCAGTTGCACCTGATAATTTCATTATGCCCCCAGTGCATTCTATTCAGGTAAACTGCAGTTCATATTAATTTTTTACTAGATGAATTTATCATTGCCATATGCTGAGAGGTGGACTGCAATAAAAAAGGGTTTTCATCATGGACTTGCTGAATTTTCTAAGTAGGATGAGACACAGTGCCTACATCTATCACAGTTTTCTTCAGCTCAAGCAAAACCTGAGAATGAAGACAGTGATCTTGAAGGACATAAAGGGCAGTTCTGTTCTTTCTCTAATAGTATTTTTAGTATCTAATAGTATTTTTTGTAAGAACTTTCAAGGATTTCGGTACCTAAGTTGTTCTCACTGTCTTCAAAAGTGTTCAAAAAGTGGAGTAATAAGGTGTAGATGGGCCATTTCTTCCAGCATCCCTTTGTACAGATGTTATTTTATGGTCATGGAGAACAGCAACAAAACAAACACAGAAGCATGACGGCAAACTGTTCTTATACGTGCAGGTACAGAGAGTAAAGGAACTATCATCACTGCATGCTCTATACATTTCCTCCACCACCTTCTCCAACTGAGGTCACAATTTCTCAGATATCGCAATCAATAACAAAGTATCTACCTGCAGCTTACTGGAGAAGTTTCAAAACACCAATGGATTTCTATATTGGTAATCTGGATATCACAGTCAGCCATATGTCCCTTCCTTCACTGATACTGTCCCTGCAATCACCGATCTATTGTGATACCTAGAAAAGATTGTTACAGCTTGGCTCTCAAATTTAACTTAGGGAATGTGTAAAAGTGCTATTACCTGGGAAGAGGAGATGGTGAATTTGTTTGTATCCAAGGATGCAAACGATCAGATGCATTCAGGATGAGTTTCAATGTTGGTGTTCACCTCAGTGTCCAAAGCAGTGTCAGTCTACAGTGAGTATATCTACTGGGGATGCAAATTTAGCCTATTACACTGCTAAAAAGCCAGAGTCTACATACACATGAATTAAACTGTATCTTAAAGGAATTGATGGAATGGGATCATAAAAATCATCATTGCAAGAAGAGGATCATTTGCTGCTATTCATGAAGGAACAGGAAGAAATGCCTTCTGAATTCTACTTCTTCCTTAATATGCAATGCATTGACCTGAGCCTGAGTGAAATCTCACCACAGCTGGAATTCCTGTATTTCCAGAATATCTCCTATTCCTTTCATTCTCTCATCTCCCTGAGTGAAAATTCTTTGAACAGATTATTCCTGAGCTGCCAAATTCTGGTCTGAATGAGGAAGGAATACTGAGAACTGCTGTTTTTTTGTGGCTGCGAGCATCTGCCCTTTGGATCAATCAGCAATTACTCAGTGTTCTGAGATTTCTTAACCACTGTTTGTATTTTACTTCTTTACATTTAAGAACAATTGGAAGAGGAATCTGTTACATTTGGATGGAGCTCTGTTACTACTATCTGGAGTTAAAATATAGCTGCGTTGTGACTCAGATTTTCTCCCTAGGGAGATAGGCAGGAGGATCCCTTTCAAAAGTGCTGTCAAAAATTATTCAGCTAAGACATCTATTGAAGACTCCCCACTTCCCCAGTGGGAATTTTCTCATTTACTACTTTCGGAATGGGCAGAATCAAACATGCTTTCAAAAAGAATTCCTCTCAAGAAAACAAATGTAAGCAATGACTCCACCCCTTGTTTTTTTCTGACTTTTGTGTTCAAGGAAATACTTAAGTCAAGTCACACGCGTTTCACTGTTTTACATCTGTAAGAAAGCAGTTCCTGTCATCCCATAATTATTGGATCCTATTTTCCCAGAACTTCATGTGCTTTAGACCAAGTCTCTCTCAGCAGCGAGGAATGGAGGAAGAAAGAAGGCAACACATGAGTGTTTTAAACTAAGAACTGCTACTGAGAACTGCTCTCTCATTCGCTGTCTGTGCCAGTGTGACTGGTTTGACTTCAAGCCAGCATCTTATATTACATCCAAGTTACTTAAACCTTCGAAGGATTTTTGCAGAATTTAGTCTAGGATTGTTCTATGCTAAAGAAAATAGAGCACATGTGGAGAAAATTACGCAAACATCTATCTTTTATATTTTTTTTTAATTATGAATTCAGTTGTGCCATTGCTTGGAACTGTTGTAGGAAACTCTCTGAAGACCAGCAAACTGAGATCTTGCCATTCAGAGTGCAGACAAGCAACAGCTGAAACAGAGAAGAAAGAAAAAGTCACTTTTGCTTTGAGCAGAAGCAGTGTCCTGCGCATTCTGCTCTTTTCTAACCTTTTCACAGCAGCAGATGCCTTGCTCAGGTTAGCTGCTTTCCTTTTTTTTTTCCACAAATGAAATAGCAGCAAGTACACAGACTGTCTCTGGCAAGCATTTTTGGCTCCCTCCTACTCCGTCTGCAGTCTCACTGTCAGAACACTCAGGGAGCAGAGCCTCATGCTCTGTAATTTATCTTTCTGCCCATCCTGCTCTCGTATCACTTTGCAGACGTGATAGGTGGTGGTAGCAGTACTAGAAGAGCTGTGTTATTTTATTTTGAATGCGGATTTTTTTAGTTTGCCATTTTTTTTCCCCGGAGAATGCATATTAACCTCTCATTCCTTTGCTTCGGAAGAAGAATGGAAATTTCCAGTACCAAAGGAAAAAGGAGTAGGAGTTGGTTTTAAAAAGAGGGAGAAAGGCAAGTTTCTGTGGCTTTGGTCTTGCATCGTTTAGGACTAAGCTGCAGAATGTCATGCAGGAACCATCGCTGCAATCTTTCATCAGTACCTGTCTATGTCTCTACTGCGGAAGTGATGCTATCTCCCAGCAGAATGACCCCACCTCCTCCTTTTGAATCTATTGTGCAAGACAGGCCTTTCCAAAAGATGCCACCAGCAGCAAGGCATCCTCCCACTGGTCAATCAGTTGCAGAGATCGCTCAAGGAAATGCCAGCTCATCACCAAGCAGTGTGTCTTCTGGAGCTTACTGTTCGAGGCTAGATGTCGTCCTGGAACACACAGACCGGAGAAAAGGTTTGGGGAGCACTAGTTACTGTGCAGATCTTTCAGATAGGATATCCAGGTGGTCCAGTTCTCCCAGAGACCCCCGGAGACGTGGATGTGAAGGTTCTGGAACTTGGTCAACACCTGCATCTTACAAGCAATATTCAGAAAGAGATAAAAGTGCTCATTTTTCTTCTGAAAAAAACAATCCCATGAAGTTTGCTGTATCTTTGCCCTCTGATGTTCTTTCCTGCAAAGCTCCACCAAGCTGGACATCACGTCTGAATGTTGACCTATCTGCTATTCCAGATGTTTCAACACTCTGCAGCAAAAATCGGCATGCATCCCTGGAACATTGTGATTCTTTCCCACTCCAGCAAGGCTGTAGCCAGTGCAATGTCCAAATGCAAGATCTCCACGCTTCAATGAAGCTTTACATTTCAACGTGCAGCTTAACAGTAAAGCCTTTTCGAGCAGATTCTCATGCAAGCAATCATGTTCATTCAAGTCTTCTCATGCCACAATTAGAAAAGCTGCCTGAAAATCCAGCTGGTCTGTCAACAGGATCCCAGAAACCAAAAGCCAGCTTCCCTTCAGGTGGGTCTCCAGCTCTTCAAATCACACAATTTCATGTGACTTCCTCTAAGTATCCTAGCTTTCCCCAAGAAACTGTCTCCAGAGATATCTGGCTGTCCCCAGCTGCATTGACTGGAAGAGAAAATACCGCTGTTGGGAATGAAGTCACAAGCAGGGATTTAAGTCCAGAGCTGATTGTCTTTCAGAACCATGCTTCATCAAAGCCAGAGTTTGGGAAGACTCAATGCGATGGGCTAACACCTGCTCACCACAAGGTTTCCAAAATCACCTTGATACTTGCCACTCCTTGGACTGCAATGCCTATCCAAGTGGTAAGAGAATTTAGAAGGAGCCCAAGTCCAACAATCTTTATCAAAACACATGATGCAGGTATAACTGGTCCACCTCTTCATCCAGTGGGGATTGGGGCTGACCTCTCCTTATCAGTGAATCCAGTTTGCTGTTCAGGATTGCTTTCTACCCAACAGCCATGGACAAGATCTGGTTTGAGATCTCAGGAAACATGCAGCCTAGATAGTGTATGTCCTGAAGACCTTTTGCCAAACATACCAACTCATACAATGTCTTCAGCTCACAGACATGCAGAAGGCTCCTGGTGTCCATCTATCGCTGTCAACATTGGTTCTGGGAGGAAAGTGGTGAAGATTTCCATTCCATTCTAGGAACATTTGCAAACACAGGTTTTAAGTTGCATTAATTGAACCATGTGGATTCCTTCTTGTATGCTTCCTGCCATGTTCCTGTTAGCTGAGGATGACTTTTGGGGCAACCAGAAAGCAACTTTTGTTCTCTGTCATCAAGACTGCAGATGCCTCTTCATCCTTCCTAAATGAAACTGAGCACTGTGATCTGATCCAGCTCTTGATAAATGTTTCATTTTAACCATTTGAGCTCTACTGTCAACTTGACATGCACAGTTCTGTGCATCTACTTACAGGTTTTGCATAATTGGGCTCTAGTGCTCAGCGTTTTTAAGGTTCAAGACATTGAAGCCAAAATTTGGTCTTCCTCTCTGACAGTCAGTCTGGGACATGGGACAAATCCACAGTATAGTTTTTCTTACGTTTTGTTTTTTTTTTTTTTTCCTATTGCTTTCATTTTCTCATTTGTCAAATTGTGTTGTATTTCTAAATGGTTAATACTTGGGTTTGTAAACTTTTTGAAGTAATCCTTGTTTTCAAAAAAACAGTTGCAATTTAATTACGAGGGAAGAAAATAATTTTTCCCTTAGAAAAAGGGAGATATCACCTTTTCCTGGGGGGAAAAATGGGAATTTAGTCTCCACTGCTTGTCAGATTTAGGTAACCCAGAAACTGTGCAGCAGTGAAACTAAGGGGATTTTAAGAGGAATTTAATATGCCTTCAGACAAATGTTTTATAAGTAAAAATTGTAAGAGCATATGATTATTGTCTAACACCTTGGAAATTTTGATAGATGTGATGGTAGCACTTACAGGAAAACAAACACTGATTGGTTTCTGTATTTCTCCCATTTACCTTTCCAGTATCAGATAATGCATGAACAGCATGCACTGGTGGGAGGGAAGAAAATTCTTAAATACATTTAACATTAGAATTCCAGACCTGTTCTGTGAGATCAGTGGCCAACAATACAGTGATGTCAGTTTGATAGAAAAGGTGTAGGCATGCATTTTTTAGAAACAACTTAGTGTGTTTTATTCCACTTATGACAAGATATTGTATTACTTAGTTGTGAACAATATGTAATCATTGTATTAAGCATATGTATTTACTTTGCTAAAACTTTTTCTCCATTATTTCTTTTTTATTATTATTTATTTACTTTTATCAGAAGAAGATAAAATCAAACTTTGTTGTTATCATTTTTCTGGGCAGAGTTTGGACTGAGTTACACCCTTCAAGTGAAGGCATTTAAGTCTGGAAGTAATACTAGCCTTTAGTTCATGCTTAGAGCTGAAAGATTTTCAGTGGAGTTCTAGCCATCTCAGCAGCAAGCCCCAAGCAGGCAGTGGGGGGCAAAATATGTTAAGCTTGCTGTATTGTGAAGAGCAGAAGCAAGAGAAGGGAGTGGATTCACAGAAATACTTAAAATACTTTTTCTTCTAGAGAAATGAAAATGACATTTATTGGAAGCCAAATTTCTTCAGGGCTGTCTCAGTTTCCAATATGTCTGTATTATTGTTTCATTTAGTATTTTTCCAAAAAGCAGAGCTGGCCTGTGCTGCCACATAACTGTGTATATAGTGCTATTTTACATCAAATGAATGTATTTTTTGAAATGGACTTTGCATTTAATTCTGTGTTAGCTCATAAAGAAGAGTTTCTATCACAACAATATGCCTGAATCTATGCAGTGAGCTCAGAAATAGTGAAAAACTCCACTTGAAGTAGACATAAAACCTCATTTATGTTCTTTGCATTGTTAATAATTTGGCTATTCGCTACATGTTCTGTTTCAAATATCAGAAAAGGCCAAGTCTATTTTGTGGTTTTAAGCATCTTTGCAAAGTCTTCAGTTAAAAATGAGTCAACTGTATAGTGAGTGGTCAGGTCTCTGGTGCTTTTTGCGGCTGAGAATTAGATTCTTGATGATGGGCCATGATTCATAATGGAAACAAACTTGAAAGAAAGTTTATACCTGCTGTGTGCTGTGGGAGGCCCTGGTAGGTTACCTGAGGAGAGCTATGCAATGTTTTTGTATTTGAAATTAACACGTCACTTTCAGAGTAGGAGTTTGGGGACCTGTCTGAAGCCATTCCCTATGCCAGAAAATGATGTAATTGGCCAAGGGCCAACATCATATTGTGTGAGCTAGTTTCTGTTCTGCTTTAAGATTGATATAACAAATGCTTAAATGAAAAACTGTTGCTGTTCTGATTCTAGCAATTTCTGTAATAAGATTTCTGTTTACAAGACAAATGAAAAGTTTTTGTCTCGTCAGCTCTCCAAGTAGCACTGCTAGTGCCGCTGGTACTGGCTTCTTCTAAGCACATGGCAATTGCCTCTCCTGCAATGTGTGCAGCCACTTTTCTTTTGTAACAGTTTTCTTTTTCAGTATTAAAATATGGATTCTCAAGCACACTTGCATGAGCTTCTACTTTGGGGGCCTGCTCAAATGTCAGAAGCACTTTTTCCACTGCTCTGGGAGCTCAGGGAATAGGGCTTGAATGTATTACCCGTGCGTAGTGATTTTCAGTAGGAGCAAGACACCGAGCAGTCAGAGGCAGCTGATTATGACTCACTGTCCCACACCCGTGCTCTCAAATGTCTCCCTTTTCCAAAGAAAGTAACCGTCCTTACCAGCAGATGTCCCTTTGCTTTTTCTTCTACCATAGATTATAAGAGCAGGAAAACTACTGGCAATTTTTTCGTGTAGAATGTTGTAGCTCCACTGCTAACAGTTGGTAAATAAAGGAGTGATATGTGGAAAATTGTAATGATTTTCTTCTTCCTTTGTAAATCCTTTTTTTTTTTTTTTTTACCAGAAATAATAATAATCCACAAAATAAGGTAGAGAAACTACGTTGTCTTTAAAGGAGCTGTCAAAACATGAATGTAGAGGGTGCAGTATGTGGCTCTGTGTTTATATACAACAAACAGAAGTGCCAAGCATCAGCTGATAGCTTTGTTTCTGTGTCAGCTAACAGCAGAGTAGAAATGGAAGCCAATTATAAGTGGCTTAATGCAGCAATTGAGCAAACAGATGTGCATGGAGTTTTTCTTCCACAAGAGCAAACCAAACACAAAAACACTCTAAAAAAACAATATCTCATAAGTTTGTACACTTGATGATTAGATAGATCAAAGGATTAAAGTTTCAATGACAAAATACCTGCATTCTGGTTGGAATTGTATTTAATATTCATGGGCTAGACTTCTTAAAAATGTAGATCTATTCTACACGGCCTTCCCCTCTTCCTGACAATGATTACTGTGTTGGGATTTGCTCATGTCTCTTCTGATACTCTGTATGGATTAATACAGAACAGTTTGAACATCTGGTCTGGGCGTAATGTTCTTCTGTACATTTTTCTCTACACGCAAAATATTTCACTCATTAACTCCCAAAAATGAACAAGAAAGTCAGACTTAAGTCTAGCAGTAAGTCCTCTAAGCCACAGAGGCCAAGCAGAGTGGCATTATCAAGCTCCATCCACCAGCTGGAGATGAAGGTGATAAAGCAAGTGCCATCTGCGTCCATCCAGGAGAGCCAGGCTGAGGCCTCCATTCAGTGTAGCTCTGACAAGGCAGAGGCCAGAGCAGAGCCTCAGTGGGGCCCCCAGATGGGGCTGGAGGGCATTCAGAGAATGGTCGGGGCTGCCTGGGCCTGTTGGTGCTGTGGATGTGGATTCCATTGCATGTAAAATGTGCCTAGGAAACATCTTCAGAAGATTCCCCAGAGACTGAATGCATGGAAGATGTAATTGTGCAACCAATTTTCTTAACATCAGGAAGGAGTCAACAAGCACAGCGGTGCATTAGCGATGTGCAGGGATTTGTTAGAAAATGTCATAACAGCATTTAAGTGACTAGTAAAGCAGTTTCCTTAAAACTGATTAATTTTTTTTTAAGACTACAGTCTTACTACCTCAGAGACTGACATGATAGTAGATAAAATTAATGCCAGACAGTTGGAAGCGCAGCATGAAAAAATAGAAGATCTAATATGCTTGTTTCAGGTACAGCATTATCAAAGGATCATAGAATCATATGATATTTTTCATAAATAATCAGCTGAACAAATACAGGACAGAAACAAACTGGTCTTATAGCAGTTCTTCTAAGAAGATTCTGGAAACTTAATGCAGTTTACAAGGTGAATTTGAGTTCAAGGTATTGTGTAAAAGATAAGCACCATACGCAAATGCATGATTACACTTTGAAAGGCAACAGAAGGAAGCTCTCTGCTACCTTCATTCTGGAAGATTCAGCCAAGTACTGCATCAAATCGTAGGAACACCATTTCAAAGTAAGTGGAAATGGAAAAGACTCAGGGGAGATCAATGAGAATAATTAGAAGTCAAAGAGACACAGCATCTGTGGAATGATTGATCTGCTCCAGTGTAGTTTTAGCAAGAGATGATAGAAATACCTATTAAGCCTATGTGAGCATATAAAAATGGAAAAAGCTGAAGCAAATGTAAAAGAAATTATTTTCTTTCTGTGCTGAAGCGGGCAGAATGTAATGAGATGAAATATTAGCAATGCATTTTCAGGTTATGTACTTGGAAAATCTTGTTAATGGTAATGGTAATGAAGCAGTGCAATGAATTGCCAAGGGAGGCTATAAAGTCTGTGCTGTGGGATGTATTCTAAGAAGAAACTATAAGGCACATCAGACATGGCAGTGTTGATCTAGTTTTGGATTACATGAATGGCTGTTGAATTTACCAGCTTTGTGATTTAGAGAAAGCAGAGACAGGTCAGTTTACATAGTAGGACCTGCTATTGTACCTCTCTTACTCAAGACCATAAAGCTCTGCTATTTCATTTCCAGTTTGAATTGCCTTCTTTTCCTTTTATTTCCTCTCAAGTGTGCTGTAGAGCTAATATCCCTTCTCATATTTATGAATTGGGATTATGTGATGTTTAATCAAGCGAGTGAAGTATTAAATGTTTTTTGTAGGTTTATTTGAAAAGCAGTGACCTTGGAAACTCTGTAGATGAAGTAGAGCAACTGATTAGGAAACATGAGGCTTTTGAGAAGCTACTGGCATCACAGGATGAAAAGGTACAGTAAACAATAAGGAATATTTTACCATTACAGGAACTGGAATAATTCTATTTGTTTTTTATTAATGTGGCAACAGATGTGATGTGCCTGATATGCTTGAATCAGAGAAAAATGGGGAAGCTTAGTGAAATAACAGACAGGATAGTGGAGAAAAGTATTAAACAATCCATTTCCAAGTCTTGTCTGCATTGTCTTGAAGCAGATGAAAAAAACACTTAGAAAAATCAAATACTGGGACTTAGGAGGAAAAAAGATATTTAAAGCAGACCATACTGTGTTATGGATACCAGAAGTTTTCACCTTTTTTTCTTAAAAAGAATGTGGCTTTTGAAGCATGTAAAATACAGTATGTCAGAGTTGGTGTTTTGCTAATTATTTAAATATATGTTTATTATATAATGTCTGTACTAAATTGTCTAGTTTTTTTGCATCTGTGGAATTGAAGCTGGATTGCTCACCCACACCTAAAAGAATCTGGCTGGCTGATGGCCAGCTGCTGTATTTCACCCATGCTAGGGCTAAGCTCTGAAACCTGGGCCTGTGCCTGTTTCTCCAGATTGAATGAGCTCCCAGCCCTGTACCTCCTCCCTGGCAGATTTATTGTTGGGTTGAGAACTACCTCCCAACACCTGATTTCCACAAAACAATAAAATCCAGGCAGTCATAAGTGCCAGGCTTGCTCCATGACTCCTTGCACCACCTGATCAGTGGGAAAAGGACTCCAGTAGCTACAGCTTTATTTCATCTAAATAATCACAGTGTGCTAAAGTAACAAATGATAAGGAGATAGTGGATATGTTGTAGTACTGGGCAAGGGGCACTGTGGGGGAAATGCTGGTTAACCTGTCCCTAACGTTTTTTTTGCTTCTTCCAGCAAAAAGTGGTATGGAAATTAGCCTGAAGTTTTATTTCTTTAACATCACTTGAAAGCAATTAATTGACTTTAGATTTATTGCCTTCTCAGATGATGTCTCTTCAAGAACAAGCAAACAAGCTAGAAAAGGATGGTGGATTGGATGGGATACAGATTCAGCACAAACTGAACACCATTCTTCAAAGGAAGCAGCAGATCAAGAATCTCTCCCAGAGCAGGAGAGAAAAGCTGCAGACCGCCCTTCTTCTGGCACTTTTCTATCAGAACTTGGCAGAGGTAAGAAATTTAGACGAGTATGGGAGTAGAAGAATGGGAAACTGCTTACATCTGTTGGATAGAGTGCTTGTTTTTGCCAGAGATTAGCTGAATTGATAATTTACTCTGAGATGGCAACTACTTTACTGCTACATTCATGTGGTAGGTGAGCCAACACCATTGTTTTTACTATACATGCCATTGTTGTGGGATTGTGACCATTCGAGCTTCTTTACACATCAGGAGTCCTGATAAAATAAAACTAATCAAAAAGTAACTGCCAGCCACTGCTTTATGCTTCCTTTAGCGGGATAGAAAGAGTGTTTTAAGGCAGAGTGAACGCAGTGTGGAAAGCAATATGGCAAGGGCGCTATGCTCTACCAGTGGATGCTTATTGAAAGTGTTCAAAACAGTTCTGTAAGTATAGTTCTTCAGCTTCAATAAGCGTGTCTCTGCAGATTAGGTTAGCCTGTATCCAGTTCTGGCCATAGTCTTGTAACCAAGCAGCTCTGTTCCTGGCACAGCGGTTGGGAAGATATAACAGGTTGGATTTTCTAAGGATAGCACAGTGTGTGTGACTGAAAAACGTCTTAACATCCAATGTGCTGACATAGGCAACAGCACATAGACAAGAAAGGGCATTTGCAAACACTCTTGCTGGCCTGATAAGCCCTTCTGTTGCTACATCCCTTGGAACATTCTTCATGTTTTAAAGAAAAGCTGCAGGTACTTGTCACCTCCCATTCCACAAAAAGGGCACTTGTCCTGATGCAGTTCAAATTAGGGTTGTCAGCAAAGACCAGTCTTACACTTCCTCAACCAACTTCTAACAACCAAATTTTAAAATAAATAAATAAATAGGTAGTAAATTCAATTTATAACAAAATATATTTAGAGCTCCCCCAGTAACGATCAAATATTTAAATATCCTCTTCTTTGGCTGTGCTGATGAGCCAGAGGTGCACTCTGCTTTTTGAAATAAACTTTATTAGGAATTATTTACACAGTCAAATATTAACCTGTATTATTTAGCCATACCTTTCCTACCACATGAACCAGTTCACTAATCACAGTCGGTCCACACTGTGGCCTAGAAGTAGATGGAATGGACAGTGCATTGCACAGTGCTAACTTTTAAAAGTGCTAATTTTTAAAAGAACGCTATACCTCTGACAAAGAGGTCACATACCTGCTAACATCCACTCTACTGGAGGAAACCGTCATGTGCTCCTAGAGATACAGTCAACCTCTTCACTAAGAATGCTTCTTAATTGCTTCCCATCTATCTATAATTGTCAAATCAGTGCTTGGACTGGGGTCCTCCTTCATTCCATCATTGTGAATAACATACAACACAGCATATGGCTCTGTATAGTGAGGAATTTCTCTGCATTGATTCAGCCAAGAGTTCTGTAGAGAGTTTTTGCTCTCAAAGTAACTACTTATTTAGTCTGTCAATCTAAAGTCATTGCCTACTGCTACAGAATGTGAATGCCACCAAGTAATTAAAAAAAAAAAAACTTGCAGTAATATTTCTCTTCCTCTTTGGTTGAATTGAATGCTTAACTTAAATTTAACGATGTTCTGGGTGTGTATGAGTTCATTTATGAGGACAAGCCCCAGAGGAGAATTAAACTGCAGAGATGAGTTTTGAATTTAGTTGTGCAATCTGTGAGGTCATTGCTTATTCTTATTTATTGGGAGTCTTCTTCTCTAGAGGTATTCTGAACTTGCCTGAATGCTATCCTATGTAACTTACTCTTGGGAACCTGCTTTACCAGAGTAGTTTGACTTAATGATCTCCAGGAGTTCCTTCTAACTCCTTCAATTCTGTGATTCCTGTGATAGTACAGATCCCACCCCCCTGAAAATTCTTACTCCATAATTAAAGTAATTTCCACTGATCAAACAGTTTTTTGTGTGTATGTTTGAAATACTTCTGTTAATAAAAAATCATATACATTTTGAAAACATAGATTTCTAAATTGATAAAGCCCACTTTTTTTTATGAGTCTCATTGAAATAAGATTGTTCTCATGTACCTGCAGTGAGTATAGCACTAGGCTCACTGTCCTTGTCTTCAGTAAAGTGAGAATAAATTAAGCCAATAAGTGTGCAGATGTGTCTTTTTTTTAATAGTTTTATTCAGTTTGCCATAAAGCCCTTGCCTATTATTAGAAAATAGAATCACACTTTGAGAGGTTGTGTGCAGGGAATACATTAGTTTCCCAGTCTAACTGCACAGATGAGTCTCTCTCATTCAAATGAGAAGTCAGTTTAAGTGACCTCAAAGCGTTAGTATGTGGCTGGGTAATGGGAGAAGGCCCTAGCTTGTAAGGAGGGTGTCAGAAATGAAAACAGCAGATGACTGCTGTCCTGGGCAACCTTGACATAAGGCAAAAGACTGCTCTTTGAATCTCTAGCTGTACTTTTGAGGGAAATGGTTTCAGGGGAATGTGCTGCTAGTGAAAACAATTTTTAGTTAAAATTTTAGTTAAAATTCTTTTTTCTAAAAAATTTTTTAGTAAAATTTCAGCAGTTGAAATAATACTTAAAAATTTTAATTAACTGAGAAAATCTTCCAGTTGTCAGCTCTTGTATGTAGTGCAGTATCACAAGGACAGCCAAGATGCTTTGAAACTGATAAGGCTGCCTTCAATTTGCTGTGCTGTAGTCACTGAAGTGGTCTGAGGACAACAGAATCAATTACAGTGTGTGTCAAATGTTCAGTTGTGTGCTTTGATGGACAGAAGATATTTGTGTCAATGCAAAGTGAGTAAGTTTAGCAAACTATTAAAAAAATGTGGAAAAGTCACTATCCTGTTGTCCGTTTCCTTCTACATAAGTTTAAGCCTCCTAAGAAAGAATTTCTTAGGAGAAATGTGTAACATTTACATTACTAGTCTTCATTACATTACTACTATTACATTCATGATTCAGCTGGTGGTCCAAATGTGGTGTTCCTGATTAGCATATTTCAAACGTTATGAAGTGTAGCAGCAAAGTGTTTGCTTTCAAGGAATTTTTTTATTATTCCTGTTGTCAGATAAAAATTATTTTCATTTCTACCTGCTTTCATTTCCTTTCAAGTAGAATAGTTCAAAAACTGAAGAGCCCAGGGATAGGAAACTTCATAGAACAGTGTACTCGGAGGAGACCCCAGGATGACATGTGGTTGTCATGCTAACTTGAGTGCTTCATGCTGCTACAGGCAGAAGACTGGATCAGTGAGCGCATGCAGAAGCTAGAGGATCCTTCCATACAAGATCCCAGCAATCTGCAGGACAAAATGAAGCTGCTGCAGAAGCATCAGGTCTTTGAGGCAGAGATTCTAGCAAATGAAGAAATCATCACAGCTGTTAATAAGGTAACACTAACACTCTGATAGTGTTTTTACAGATCACTACAGGTTATCTAGGATGGAATAAGAAGGATGGATAGCTTCCTCACCATCTCTTTATCATTTTTTCTACTCATATGACGAGAACCTAGTTACTATGCCATAGAAATGGAATCCCATTAATTTAAAACAGAGAGATTCCTTATTTTCCAGGAGGACTTTCATCTTTTGTTATTGTCCAAAGAGAAAGATATCACCAACTTCTCCCTGCGAATCACAACTGCGGAAGTGATTACTTCCACAAAAAGTAAATAGGATTTCATGCTCAGTTGCCAAACAAACTAACTGAACGTGGGCAAATCATATTGTTGAAGGGTACAATCATCCATAATGCCTCTCTTGTGCTCTCACTCCATGAATGTCATCCTTGGCAGGTGAATATTCAAATCTGGTGTGCTTGATTAGCTTCCAGGTGTAAGAGCATTACAACTGAGCTGTATTACTTGGGACCTGAGAAATTAGTAAGTCATTGTGCAGTGCAGGTTAGGAAAGTAGTAGTCCTTGAAAAGTCTTATAACATAGTATTGACATGAGAAATCAGTAGTAACCTTCATATCTAATTCCCTCTCCTGAATGCAAAGAAAGGAGAAGCCCTGGTTTCAGTGGGCCACCCAAAATCAGGGGAGATCCGCCGTCAGGTCCGCATGCTTCAGGAGCGTTGGGAAAAGCTGAAAAGAGCTGTTGCTGCCCGTGGAAAGATGCTGGAGGATAGTCGGGATTTCCTGGAATTTCTTCAGAAAGTTGACCAGGTGGAAGCCTGGATCAGAGAAAAGGTAAATTAACTCTAATATTTAAACAAAGCAGCACACTAGTGACTTGCTATATCACAACAAATGTGTGATACGTGTCAACCTCCAGGCCTTCTTAGGGCCTTCTTCATGAGAGAATCATGATGTGCTCTGCAAACAACATGGAAGGAATAATTCAACAGATTCTAAAACTTTTCTAGTGAGTTTCTGTGCCAAATTTGGTTGAACAGTACTAACACATCACATGTAAAGAGTGCACATAAAGAAGTTGTGATTATTATTCTTGTGTGTCTCTGTCAAAACAGACCTAAAAGTACACTAGAATAGAAGGGACTTCAAGCATGTGGCAACTGACATTCAGTTTCATTGTCTGTCAAATCTGCAAGTTTCTATTTGAAGGAAGAGTCATTAATCCACTAAGTTTTCATTTGGAGGCTGTTTTATATTCAGTAATAGATTGGAAAAGAAATTGGGGCTAAGTCTCATCATTATCTAAAGATCAGAAGTGACTACTTCAGAATTTGTAGGTCAGTGATTCACAGAGAAAATCACAGAACTTTTTGCAGCACCGTAAGCATTGGAATGTGTTATATTCTTGTACTCTTCACCTGAATGTTTGTCTATCCGCTGCTTCTTTCCTCAGGAAGTCATGATTAACATAGGTGATGTGGGAAATGACTATGAGCACTGTCTGCAGCTCATGAAAAAGCTGAATGAGTTCCGTGGAGCAACATCAGGGGTAAGAGATGTTTTCCTTGCCTGTTTCCACGTAGCTTGTGATGCTAGAAGCAGCAGTTAACTTTTTAGCTTATTCAGATAGTAAATACAATTCCATTACTCTAAGATGAAAGATCGGGGAAGTATGAAGCATTATCACCTCCTAAGCTATTGAAATGATCTTCAGCTCCCTCTGGGAAAGGTGTGAGACCATCTATCAAGACAATATATTTGTAGTAGCCTCTCCTTCTCTCTTTATGAACTACACAGATTTGGACAAACAGGTTTCCATGTCACACAGGAAAGATCCCTGTGCATACTTTGTGGTCTGCACTATTAGGCCAATTAGAACTTCATGAGTGAGGTTTACTTCTATGTGCACTCATAATATTCTCTTTTTTCTGTTTACCTTTTATACTATTTGCCAGTTACTGTATTGCCAGCTCCCATCTTCTCTTTCTGATGCCTATTAGCTGAAGAAAACAATCTTCTTTTATGCAAAATAAATGCATAGATATGCATGACACCTGGGGGAAAACTCTGAGCTCCCATTTCCAGAACCCAGCAAGATTTTCAACAATACATTAGATCTGGTCAGAAAGCCAAAACACTTGAATTTTAGCACCATGGAATCAGGGAAGTGAAGCGACCTTCATTCACCCTTCAGTCTACACCAGCTGAGCTATGAGCTAAGAGTTCTGCTATGGATTGTACCAGCAAAAAAGAAGGATAGAGACAGGAACTGTATAAGACTGAAAAAAGAAGTATTTCCACTGAATAAGGTAGATCTTTTGTGCCCTTAGTCTTCAACACTGCCTGCTTCTAGGCACTGCTTCTTTACCACTTTAAACGTGATTCCTACAGGAAACGACTGAGACTGATGCCTTCATAGCTGGTGCTTGAATATACAGTGCTTTATAGGGTGAACCAAACAGAAGCAGGCTGGTCTTGGCACAGTGTGTGCATCCATTTGGTCTAGGTTTCCCCACTAGACAAATCTGAGAGCAGAGTGGGGATAGACTGTCCCACATTGATGGTTGCAAAGTTTTCTACTCAGAGTCTGTTATATTGTGTTGCTAGCTCCCAGGAGAGGAGGCTGAGGTTTCTGAAGAAGCAATATGTGGCTGTCTACTGGTTTATCTTGTTTGCTTTGTGGCTGTTTGTAATACTGAAGTACATATGGAAATAGACATCTTGGTATGAATGTACCATAAATAAAATTCAGTTTGAATAAATATTTCTATTAAAAAATTGCTGGCTTCTGGCAACTGTGCTTCTATTACTCCAGTGATTAATGTCTCCCCTTTAAGCCTTTGATTTACTGGTCTTGCAAAAATATAGAATGTTTTTGAATTCTGGAGCAGTATTCTGTGTTGACTATCCATCATGCTTTAAAAGAATTATCCATTATAGTCCAGAAGATATATTTGCAATGTGCAACTATTATCCTTCCTGTAGTATATATTTTACTTGGGAAGAAAATTGAAAGGCTTTGCATACCTTTCATTATGCAGTGATGTTTCTTTTAAAGGAAAAGCAGTGACACATCTTACTATCCAATTTATGATTTGGTTTCTTTAGACTGTATAGGTTTTAAGGCTGTTGTCCGTGATGTGGAGCAAACTTCTGGACAGATGCCTATGTAAAGTTAAGAGCCACAAGTCTTTCATCTGTTTGATGCAGGAACAGTCTGCCACATCACATCTGTTTTACGGCAGCCATCTATGTAACCAGCAGCTGCATTTCCTCAACATATGAGCCCCTGCTGGAATGCCTGGCTTAGAAAAGAAGCTCTAAGAGTTTTTACATAGTCCTAAATCACTGTTGAATCTGTGTATCATCATTACATAGTGTATCATCATTAACATCCTTTCTTGCTTGAACTGTCAGCTCATCTGGGACTGATAAGAAGTGTGATAATAGAGCTGATTGAAATTTCTGGTAGCGAGATAGAAATCTTGCTTGTCACTGCTATTGTTGTTTTGTCCTTTCTTCACTTTACAGGAGACAACAGTGGATGATGCTCACATCAAGGCTATCAATGCCCTGGCCATGAAACTGGAGAGACAAAACAAGGAAGAGACAAGGACAATATATCAGCGCCGGAAGCAGCTCAATGAGAAGTGAGTATGCTTTTAAATCTTCTACATAAAATGAAAACAGAAAGGTAGGATGAGGTATTTTTGGTGGGCTGGGCTCAGTGGAGTAATGTGTCTTTTTTTTTAACATCATGACTACCAGACTTCATGCACCATAGCTGCCTTTCAAGATTTTGGAGCAGTTAGCCAAGAGGATTTCTTATCCTGCAGGACCAAAGTCGTTTCCTTGGAGACAAACAGGCTTTTTCACTGCGTTTTACAGACTATGTTCATAAAGCTAAGGCACTTCTACCTGTTCAAAAAGTTGCCCTGGTGAAGTGCATATTCTTTCTGCTACTTCACAGTCCACTAGTTAAGATAATTTAAGGAAATTGTGTCAGGACTTTGTAGCTTTTACTTTCTATGCCATCCTGAAAAACCTGGAACGAATATAGCCAGATAGTTTCATCAGGCTGATGTTTCATGCTGCATTTGCTATTTTGAGGAATTGGGGATCAATACGCAATGTAGCTCAGAAGTCTAGACTTTCTTCCTTAGAACTGAGATTATGAAACTCAGTTGTGGAAGTTTTCACCTCTGAAATATACTCCTAAAATATTATTTTCCAATAAAAGGTGGAACAGTTTCCATGGTAACCTGAATGCATACAGGAGGAAATTAGAAGGAGCTCTGGAGATTCATGCCTTGATCAGAGAAATTGATGACATCACAGAGAGAATTACTGAGAAGGTGAGTTCCCAGATTTGGATTAATTGACACGGGAAAATATTCTGTTTTCTGTGTGATAAACTCAGATATCTGTATTACTGAAGATATACTGACTATCTAGCAGTAGCCCCTGACAGTTGTCTATGTATCAAGTCTGCAGGAAGATGTTAAACACATTGCAGATTACTAGTCCTTAAGTCACTCAAGGCTAAAAAGGTAAATTTCAAAGTGAATTTCGAATACCAGAAATTAGATGAACTACCATAGAACTTGACCTGAATTAATTATGCACTTAGTTTGGATGTAGCAACTTCCAGTGTTCCAAATTCAAAGCTAGTTTGTTTAGCACTAACTGCTCATCTCTCCCTGCTGTGCAATGTAGGCAAATATGCAATTTTGATAAGTTCTATAAAAGTCTCTTTCTTTCTTTTTTTTCATATGGTAAAAATGCCTGTTCTGGTTCATAATTTTGAGATTAATAGAAGACTTAAATAAGAATTAATGACTTAATGGATATAACAAATACTGTTTATTGAACTGTAAGCCAGTAGTCAAATATATGACAGGAGTACTTCAGGTTACAAGACCGTTAGTTTGAAATTTTTGTAACAACTTTTATGAGTATTCCTTTATTGTCTGTGATTTCACTTGTGATAGAGTTCTGAAGATTAACTTTTTTTCCACATTTTTGCGAAACACAGCTCTTGCAAGCTTCTGCAACACAACTGAATGTGAAATATTTGGCTATTCTGAGCTATGTGTGGGGGGTGGGGGGGAGAAAGAAAAAAGAGAGAGAGAGAGAGAGAAAATAAAGGTTGAGAAGTGTAGGGAAGCATTCCTGCCTTTCTGTTTAACATGTGAATGCCCAGATCTTATGTAGATCTGTGAATATTCAAAGTTCTTGTTCTATTTCTGTTGAGAGTGCAGACATAAAGAGCTTTATAGATACTTAAAAAGACAATAAAAGCATTCCAATGGCAATAAAAAGAAGGGAATAAGGAAGCAATTTGATAGAAGTAAAATATTACCCTTCTTCTTTGTGTCATCACCATTTACACTTCCTGTACCCCTTCAGAGTGTCCTGATACAAGCACTGGATTATGGGAAAGATGTTGAAAGTGTGGAAAACCTTATTCGAAGACATGAAGAGATGGAGAGAGAAATCAATGTTATTAAGTCCAAAATAGAGGTAAGAAGTACAAAGGATACTATAAAAATTCTTATTTTGTGGAAATTTGATGCAAGCTCTGACACGTCTCTTCAGATCCATGAGTTGTACTACAGTGCAGTTCAGAAATAAAACACAAAATCTCAGTTCACATATTTTTCTGATGTAGCTGTCAAACCCCAGAATCTTAGGTTAATTCCCTGATCAGCTCTTGCTGTTGTAAATTGCCCAGTTTGCATGGCTTAGGACTAATCTGAGCATTAATTACAGTTTAGACTTCCTATATAACTACATATTAAAAATGTGTATATATATTTTCCGATGAGCAGCAGTAGAAGAAATCCTGTACCAATGCCTCATCATTTGCACTGTTGGCTGAAATAGTTTCATACGGAACATATTTTTGCAAACTTCCTATAAATCTTTTCTTCACAATAGTATGCAAACTGTGACTACTTCATTTTCTTCTCTGTTTGTCCCTATTCTGCAAAATTGCTTTCTTAATTGTTAATTAGCATTTGTGTGTTGAAACAAAATAAATGTATCTTTCTCCACTTAGACGGTTGCTCAGAAATCCATATTATTTTTTGTGCATATAGTAACATATATATTTTAATATTATAATCTAGGTATCCACTTTTAAAAACTAGAATCTTAATATGAACTTGTTCTGAAAGGCAAATTCAGGAATGAACATAAGCTTTTTTTGGCATAAATTCACCCCACTATAAATCTCTTTCCAGCCATTGGAATTGGAATCTTTCCGCCTTTCCACAAGGAATCCATCCATAAATGACAAGCTGACTATGAAGCAACAGGAGATGAAAAACAACTGGCTACGACTCCAGGGACAGGCCAAACAAAGGTAAAGGCTTCTTGTGGTCTGACTGTCTCTCATTAGGAGCAAAGCTATTCCCTGGGGTAGCAAATCATCTATTTGTTAGGGGATTTCCAAAAGTTTTTGAGGATCCATTCAGAGCTTATACGGGTAGCTAGGACATCTCCATTTGGAACAAGAGGCACAGGGCAACAGAAGTTCCACAGATGTGACTTCAGGAAAGTTAGTCCAATGACTTCCTAGCTTAAAATGACTTCCTTACTAAAATGCCTCCAGACTAACAGATAACATTTGTCATGAACATTTTGTGAAATACTTATTTTTTCATGTTTCTTTTCTTGAATATTTTCAAAACAAGAAAGACTTAGGCCTGAGCAGGAATTGTTTCTGGAAACAACAACTGTAAGGATCTTTACCTTTCTTATTCTAATGAACTGTCATAAAAAAAGAAGGCAAGCCTGTTCTCTCCAAGGCAGCATGCATCTGTGTAATTTTGATTTAATGTGAAAATAGTTAGGATCAGCAAGGGAAAGCTAGGAGGCTTGAATCCACTTCAGTTGCCTTCTCACAGTATACCTTCCTCTGCAAATGGGGTGGGAATGGGAACTAGACAACTCTGTGTTGGATAATGCTAAACTGTACATTGTGTTGCAGGAAGGAGAAGCTGGCAGCCTCATATCAGTTGCAGAAGTTTAACTTTGAGATGAAGGAAATTATAGATTGGATTCAAAACATCAGAGGCTTAATGGAAGCAGGGGGGCTTCCTAAAAGCCTAAATGAAGCGGAAAGCATGATTGAGGAGCATCAGCAGAGAAAGGCAAGTATCATTATTGCTTCCAATTGAATATACTCATCTAGAGGGTGGCAACTCTGCCCATGGCTGTACAGTTGAAACATGATGAACTTTCAGGTTCGTTCTAACCCAAGCCATTCTATGGTGTTGTCAATCTGTCCTGTGGGAACTAAATGCTGCAGACACAGCAGAATTTCTGCTGCATGAATTAACAGTAACATGGTGAGAGTCTGTTCCAGTAACAGGCTAGTGACAGAGATCACCTAAGAATTGATGGAACTCTATCCCACTGGCTATTTAGGAGCTCATTTCCTGGGAAGCCACATTACTGCTCACATCTTCTGCTATCCAGCTCTGCAGGTGAAAAGCTGATTCAGTCTCAAAACATGCTCTGATCTCTTGCTCACATTGCCAAGAAGTTAATGTCAGTCTAGCTTTGAGCTAGATTTTGTGATGCAAACTCCATTTTCCTGAGAAGAAAATAAAACCAGCAGTTTGTCTCATACAGAGCAGTAAATTACCATCGCATTGTACTGGAACTCTTCATATCTCAGTACGAATCACAGAATGGTCAGGGTTAGAAGGGACCTCAAGGATCATGAATCTCCTGCTCCCCCTGCCACATACAGGGCCACCAACCTCCCCATTTAATACCAGACCAGGCTGCAGAGGGCCCCATCCAATCTGGCCTTGAACACTTCTAGGGATGGAGCATCCACAACCTCTCTGGGCAGCCTTTTCCAGCACCTCACCACTCTCATAGTAAAGAACTTAAAATTACCAATAATCTTTTGATGGCTGATTTGGTTCATATTTTTGATGGTTTTCTAAAAGGAGTGCTATTATTAACATTAAAAAGAAACACTGATATTTTAACTTTTCCCACATGTAGTAGCCACCTTTCAGTTCCTGTATTACCTCTTCTTTGTAGTTAATATTTCCTTTTCTAAAAAGCATATTCTCAGAATCATGACTAATACTAACAATGAAAATACTGTGCTTTGCAATTCCCATTGCAAGCATGAATAATGTTAGATTCTAAGTCATTTTCCAGACCTGAATTTAGTGTCAAATGCCTGATGCCCCTCTTCTTCTAGTCTTCTGTCTGTTAACAGTCCTCTCTCAAGTCAAATATTTAGCTTTCTTTTTTTTTTATTTTTTTTTATTTTTTTTATTTTTTTGCCATTAATAATAGAAACAGTAGAAAATTATAAAAAGTTCAACACACTGTTGTGGTGTATTTTGAATTTAGATAGTAGCAAGATCTAGATCTAGATCTTGATCTTGCTAGTAAAGGAACCCAAGAATTCTAATGAGATAGTCACACAGAAAAGGTGGAATTCAGGGAATGCTTCCTTTTCTGATGGGTTGACTAGATTGAATTATAAATCACAATAGAAAATAGCTTTTTCTTCTTCTTTTTTTTTTTTTAATTGAATTAGTGGCTCAAACTATAGTCCTTAGGGGAGACTATAGTTGACTGCAAAGCAGTAATCTGAATAAAAAAATAGAATTGTATATTACAGCTGTTCTGTCAAACTCTAGGCACCATCATCCCTCTAAAAAAAATCTCAAAGAAGAGCAGCTGTAATTTCAGACATTTAGTAGTCCATGACATCATTTTTAAGGTAGTTTGCAAGTTATTGCGCAGTATTATTTCAGTATATGGTTATTTTTATTTTCAAATGGTTTATATTAGGAATTCCACGCTCAATTTGCAGAGCTCACTCTTGCTTTTAATCTGATAACCTTGAGGATTCAGTATAAAGGCATAATTCATTCCTCAGACCAGCATAAAAAGTTAAATATTTCATCTTAACAACATAAATAGAATGGAATAAAGTAGAACAGTGTTTTTAATGTAATAATCTGATGCCAACTTACCTGGCAGGAGATGAAAAACATCTAGGTGCTGTTTGTCTCACAACAACCACCTTTATATAGGAAAACTCAGTGGGGGATACAGTACTATGGGTGTTCAAAACTGTGTTCATTTATATGTGAGCATTTTCCAATCTGTTTCTAACTGAATTACAATTTGATTTGTAGGAGACCAGTCATTCCTAAAGCAATAAAGTCATTTATTGTCCTCATTTATTTTCTCTTAGGCAATTCTGTGCTTTTTCAGTAACACAGCTCAAAGACGAATGATTTTCCACACAAATATTAGTGTTGGAAAGTTACAGTCTATATTCTCCCCCTTAAGGCCTGTATTCTGAATAGTTGGCATACCATAAACCCTTGACATCAACTTCAGTAATATATTTTAGGAGGAGATTGAAGCACGAGTGGAAAGATTCAACTCTCTCAGTAACTATGGTCAACAACTTGCCAATTCTGGTCACTATGCAACCCCTGAGATTCATCAGTCTCTCTCCAGACTACAGAAAGCCTGGTCTGAATTGATCCAAGCATGGCAGGAGCAATATATAAAATTGTTTCAAGCGCAAGATTTACAGGTAAGTAAAAAGACATTCAACATGAAATGCACACACAGCTTTTCTCAGAATAAGCAGCGTATTTATAACAGGGGTTACCATTAGCTGAGGATGATGTAATAATATCCAGTGATTAACAATGATTTCTGGAAGATGACTGAGGGCAGAACACATTCAATAATAGCAGGGCTTTTACTGTACCTTTAAATTCTGTCTTTACAAATTACATACATTTTTCCTAAATGTATGACCATCTGATTTTCAGAGGCCATGAAATTTACAAAATTAAACATTGTCAATCTGTCCAATAGGACATTCATGTAGTTGGCAAAAGGAACATACTTGAAATAGAAAATCCTACTCAATTCTAAACTCTCTCCCCCAAGAAAAACAGTATGGACAGAGGCATATTTTAAAACAATTGGAAAAAGAAAATGGAAGAAAAAATGGAAGAAAAAAATGGACAAAATCTAGTTTTCTTCCTCTGGCATTTTTTTCCTAATGTAAGAACTGTTTTGGCTGCAGTTTTCCAGAAACATAGACTTGTAACCATCATCTAACTTCACAAAATTTCTGCTCTAAGTCAGAAATAGCTGAAAGAGTTTTTACAATGTGGAATGTCAAGCGCCTTAAATAACAGCTTGTCCTACTAGACCCATCTAAAAAACTTCACGTACATAAGAACTTAAACCATATGGTAAGGACTGCTTTCACGCTTCTTATGGATTACATTATACTTATTTCAGGCCAGTTGTTTTACATAACACCTTCTATACATCATTAGGAAACATGCTGCAAGTACTTGTATTGTATCCAGTGTCTTAGACAAAAAGAAACAGTCATCTTATTAAAGAGAAAGCTTCAATAATTGTTACGTGCATGGTTTTGGCAGCATCCAATGCTTATTGCCATCCAATGCTCTTGTGGTTAAATTTTGCAAAAGCCTGAGCAATTTAGGCTTTTTTCAGTATATTCTGCCAAAGTCAGGACTGTGTCTTATTTTACATTTTCATGATTGTTTCTTCTCCCTGTGCAGAAATTCTATGGCTATGTGGAACAGACTGAGAGCTGGCTCAGCAGCAAAGAGGCTTTTCTAGCCAATGAAGACTTAGGGGTAGGTGCTCCAAGAAATGATAATTTTCTCAACTATTGGTTTGGAGGATGGGGAGATGTGAAGTGTGATGATATGCTCCTTCTTTCTTTCTCCATCTTTCTCCTTTCAAAGTTACTGCTTTGCCTTGTTGATGACTTAGGGTCATCAGCTTTTTCTCCTGAGAAGTGTGAGATGCTCTTTGTAGCACAACAACTAGCAGAAGCAGCTAAGCATCCAGGAGTTTGTTCAGTTTTGACCCTGAACCAATGTTCTCAGGCCATGCATAAAACAGTAATTTAGACCCCAATTCTCAGATTCAATGCCAACAAATTTCAAAGGTCAATAACGTTTCTTGACAGCTTGAAAACATGGGGTAAATGCCATTTAGCTTCTGGATTATCAGTGTGGTGGATGGAATGACTCTGATTGAAATCAGCTTCCCTTTGTTGAATTCCATCCAGGACTCAGTGTCTAGTGTGGAGAGCCTGCAGCGGAAACGCATGCAATTTGAAAAATCCCTGGAAGCTCAGATGGAGAAAATTGATGAGATGGCTTCATTTGCCCAGCAGCTAATTCAGAACAAACACTATGATTCGGACAACATCGCCAACAGATGCCAGGCTGTTCTGAGGAGGTGAAGTCAAAATGTCATTGTTTGCTACCCATCTCTTGCATTGAAACTCTGCCTCCATAACTCTAAAAGCTTTAAATGTTTTAAGAGAACTGTAAACTCATTTGCATTTACTTGACTTTGCACTGTTATCTGTGGTCTTGCAAAGCTTGCTTGAGTCGGAGGTTTTCAAAACTGCAATTAAGGGGAGAGGTGAAATTCAGAAAAAGACAGTGTTCCTGTAATTCTATACCCTGGTATGGCCCTAAGGGGACAGTGTTGCAAACAACGCACAGAGTTCTGCTGTGCCATTAAATAGTACTATCATTAAATGCCATTAAGAAAAGGCATTTGCTACATAATTGCTTTTTCTCTGATCTAATGGGTTGATCTTAAAGTTCTGCTCAAATTATCCGTAAGGGCATTTTACAGTTCTTTCTAATGTTAATTGCTTTATTTTTCCTAGCACGTTGTATATTGTCCATCTTAACTAACATTAGAAATGATTATATTCAGTGCTATAATAGACGAAAAGATGTATGTAAAATATACTAGAAGAGATCAGAAATTGCTTATGATGAAAGTGAATGTACAAATTTATTAATACAATCAAAATAGTTCATGCCTGAATCAACATGAATAAAGTGATGCACAGCCATATTTGGAAGAAAGATGAAAGGACGATGAAAGATGAAAAATGAAAGATGAAAGATGATGAAACAGTTTTGGCCTGTTACATGTTATTAGTGACAAGTATCATTATACCCACGGGCTTTCCATAATGTTCAGTTGTCCTCAGAAACTCACTAATGGTGATTCCTAGATGCAGGCATCATACATACAGAATTTGTACATGTTTTAAACATATGTGCTAGTAGTTCTTCCCACAGTATCCCAAGTGTCTTCTCTGACAATCAAAATCATGGAAGGCTGCATATTATGGACAGTTTTATCCTAGAGATCAAGAGTTAGATCAAATGTTTTTTAGACATGAAAACTAAAAACTCTTTACATATCTAATTCACTCTGTGTTTTATTCCTCGTGCATCTGTCTTTCTTTCAGAAAGGAGAAATTACTGGAGAATGCTGCTGCTCGCAGACATCTACTAGAGGAATCAAGGCTCCTGCAGAAGTTGTTGAAGAATTCCTATGAGGTACAATTACACAGCATTCACTGCATTTTTGTTCTTAAAACATGCTGTGCTGCATAGGTCTGGAACCCTGAAAGAGATTTAATGAGAGAAGAGCCAAGGAACAAGGAGTCTATAATGAGATAATATTGGAAAATATGATAAGTGTTAATGGATATTTTTCAGTTTTCAAGTAACAAATTCCCTTCATTTGGGCCACAAAAATCAGTAAGAAACAGGCTCATTAAAAGGAATGTGCCACCCAATCATAATTCATGGGAAGAAACAAAGTAGTCCTCTTCTTGTGAGATATGGTAAGGTCAGAAATAGGGAGGTAACTGCCTTTTATTCCACATGCACACATGTGCACATGCACACACTTTCTTACTGCAGAAGAAAAATTACATGGAGGCAGACATCTTTCCAGGTGACAGTGTTGGTAGAGAGGTGTGGGGCTGACATCATCAAGGCATGAGGAGCTTAGGGAAGCAAAATCTCAAAAGGACAGCTCGTTTATGTCCCCTCTTACTAGTCCAATGTTTTATACATGCACGAGAACAGCCTGGCAGATTGCAGCTGAAGAAACACTGAAGTTCTTGTCCACTTCTGTTCTTTCCTCCCTGAAGGTGGCTGCCTGGATCAATGAGAAGAACAGTATTGCTCAGGATGATAGCTGGAGAGATCCAAGCAATCTGCAGACCAAGCTGCAGAAACATCAAACTTTCCAAGCAGAGATCATGGCTAATAGAAATCGCCTGGACTCCATCAGATCTGTAAGAGAAGCTGGGTTGTTGGCAACACTGGGAACTAGCATGAAAAACTATTAACAAACTGACTTACATAGACCTCAAACAAGCAAGGAGAAATCACTGTCCTGTCAATGACATTGTTCACTCTGTCTGTGAGAGGGCTGGAAAGCTTGCTCTTTTGGTCTAAGAACTTTCTGTGCCCACAGGGTTCTTTCAAATTATCTGTTAGTGCTTAGTGTTAGCTTGTTATCTGTATTCACCGTGATGCAGTGGAAGGAGATGGGTACTATCAATGATTCGTTCCACTGACTTCTGACACTTCTCTCTGACGTGAATCACACTTCTGAGGTATATCTGTTTCTTTCAAAAATGAAACCTAGGTAATTGGATGAATAAAAAACTTCAGTAATCCAGATAAGTTTTATCCAACAAAAAGAACCAAGATGAATTTTCAAGTATTACCATTACAGAGACATGCTAGTAGGAGAGAGATGAGGGAAGTCTGACAAGCTTTGTCAGATACTTGGCAGAATTTGTGATCAGATTATTGGTTTGGAAGGACAGACTGTTACATGCTTATTAACCTTATTCTCAGCACAGCACTTACTAGCAGCATTTTGCAAGAGATAACTTGCATTAAAGCATCAAGGGTGGAGTTCCTCCTCAGTTTCACCTGCATCTAGTACTTAGAGCTCAGTTTGTTTAGACACAACATGAATATGACGAGGGACTAAGGGGTGTAACTACAACTCTCTCTGTACTAACCTGCCTCTCATTACTTTTTTCTGAAAATGATCTTGGGAATTGCTTTTTATAAGAAAATAGACATCTGCTGTCCTTGTGTATTTTCTCTCTTTCTATGTCCCATCTTCCTCATTGTAAAATACAAAGTAACTCAGCTTAGCTTTCTCAAGCAAACTTGGTCCTAGCTTAAGGATATAAGTACTGAATCTTCTATCTGATGGAGATCTAACTGTATCCACTTTACCTCTTCTTCTACCATTCTGTTAAGCATCTGGAGCTCAGGAATTAGAAATGTAGATATACTTTTATTATATGATACATGGTTAAAAAAAAGGTTTTATCTCATGCCGTAGTTCACTTGTATGAGAAATATAGTTCACTTTTTTAACATGCAAGGAAGGGAAAAGAGTGGGCTAGGTGGCTGGGCTATCTCAAGCAATGATCATGGAATGCAGAAAAAACTTTGTGGTTGCAAAGTAGGCTCCCTGTCCAGCTTTTGCCTAATAAGATTCTCTTTGCCCTTAAATGTCTTGTAATATTGTTCCAACATTTCAGATAATTTTAGAAGCCAGAAAGACAGGAATATCTGTCCATCATTTTGATCATTCTCTCTGCTGCAGGAAGGTGAGAAGATGCTCCGTGACAGACACTATGCCCCTGAGGCCATTCAGTCCAGGCTACAAGAAATGGAAGAGCTATGGGAGGAGCTGCTAGCAAGCTGCCAAGATAAACGGGCCAAGCTGCAGGATGCTTACAAGGTAATTCTGGTGCACCAGTGGTTGGGGTTTTGTGCTATTTCCAGAGGCAGCATGGATGCCCTGCTGCAGTCTTAAATATGAATATGCCATTTAAAACAATCGGACCTCAAGACCACCAGAGGAAAGAAACTGTGAAGTGGAGAGTGATTGTATGCGATTAGAGATTCCCAGTGAGAGGAAAGGACTTACGGGCTGCATGCCTTTCTGCTTTCTACTGCTAAGTTAGGTCAGGATTCCAGAAAATGCTGAGGGAAAATGTGTACCCTTCCATCTTCTACTTCTCTGGACCTGTCTCACTGGTATCTTTTCACCACCTTATGAGAAAGATGCCCACAGCTGCTTTCTATTCTCTTAGCTCTTCTCAGGCATATCAGTTCTCATGGCTCTGAAATTTGCACGGGATACTCTATGGGCATAAAATAAAGCTCTGCCTTTAAATGGCTGCCTTTTAAGGTACTGTGTCCATCACTGGTATCTGTGCAACATTACACAAGTAAGATTAACTCCTTATGTTCTCTGCATTTGTTCTTGAATTCACTCTGACTGAGTCATTTTCTTCATTTGGACCACCATCAGATCTGGGAAGAAGTCACTGAGCCTTTGGAAGTTTCTCTGCATTTGTATGCGATTCTTCTGGAAAGGGGCTGTCATTTTATTTTGTAATTTATATCCTGAAGATTTAACTGACTTTTTTGTCCTGCTTGTCACCAGGCTCTTCATTTTCAGCGGAGTATAGACGATACAGAAAAATGGTTGGAAGATGTGGAAAATGAGTTGAAGGCACCATACAGCAGCAGTGATCTAGTGGTTCTGAACAGTCATTTGAAGAAACAAGAGGAACTGGAGCAAGATATTGCTAGCCATAGGGACCGGTTGCAAGAGCTTGTGAACACAGCTCAGGAATTCCAGCAGGAAAAGCATTTCCTTGCCGATGAGCTGGAAGAGAGAGTTGATCAGCTGGTGCAAAGGTGTGTTAGTGCCTGGTCTGTCTGAAGCACAATTTTTGCCTATTTTTCTCAGCCTTTTTCTTCTTTGCAGCTTTTTTATTTTTCATTGTCTACTTTATTCTGAATATAACCTTTTGTGTTCATTCTGTACTGTTTTGCTGTTCTCATTGTGTTTCCTTTAAAATCTGCAGATACAAAAGTCTACGCGACCCTCTGCAGGAAAGACGTGGGAGTTTGGAGGCAAGCAGACTTCAATACCAGTTCTTCCGAGATGTTGATGAGGAGTTGGCCTGGGTTCGTGAGAAACTTCCCATGGCATCCTCCAGGGATTACGGCCAATCCCTGGCAACTGTTCAGAGTCTACAGGAAAAGCACCAGGTAATGTCATTCTCATTCTTCAGAATGAAAGAGAGAATATGCAATTCAGTTTGCCTCAAGAAAAGTGCAGTGCATTGGGTAGCAGGATTCATGATGCCAGGGATAACTCTTATGCTTGTCTGATAATTACATTTTTTTTTCAAAGGATATGTTTATGGTTTGACATGTGGGATTCCACGCTTATCATTGCAATGCTGTATGTACCACACTGTATGCTTTTCTGTGGACACATAGGCTCTTTCTGCAAACTGAGTTCAAAACCTGGCTTTTACAATATGAAATAGATTTTGCAACTGTTGTGCATGCTGTTTCTTTGGGCAACAAATAATGTCCTAACATACTATTAAACTTGTTAAGTACATCCAAGCAAGCTTATTGCTCAGATGTCTCAGGATGAGCTCCCAGAAAAATATCTGCCCCCAAGACTTTTCTGCACTGGAGGGAGGGAGTTAACAAGCTTCTATGATCTTTAGCTGACCTTCACTGTAGTGGTAGCTTTCAAGATGGCTGCTGAATTATTTCATAACATCTAGATGGGCCGTCAGACACAGCAGTGACTGGAACACTGTCATCTTGAATACCAGTAAAACAGCAGCTGCTTTTCTAATTGTTTTTGAGTAAAGATCACTCTCTCTCTACAAAAACGTGGTGGAGGAAAGAAAATGCTGCTAAAAATTTCCAGCAGCTAGTGGTATTTAATGTTAGCAAATGACAGCAAATTTAAATGCCAGGTCAAGTGCCTCTGGGAAAATCTGTGTAATCTACAATAGGACTGGGAAAGATGGAAGATCTTTGGATGGAGAATATGCATATATATATATATATGCATATATATATATATATATATATGTGTATATATTGGAAGCACAGGCATCGGATGCAATCTGCATGCCTAAAAATAAAACTGAACTTGCAAAAGGTTTTTGAATGTTCCAGGGGTAAATAAAAAAGTTTAGGATGGTACAGGTGACATGGCAGAACACGGAGGAATTCTCTTAAAAAGTAGATTTATCCTAAAAATGCACTCACAGTTTAATAAAGAACTGTAATTCTTTTTAAAATACATCTTCCAGAATATGTAAGAACCCATGGATATATTATATCCGTATTATATATAAGTCAGAAATTGAATATGCTATTAGTTCTACCCCCTATTGTTTGTCCTATTGAGCCAGATTTGCAAATTTAGTACTTTGATTGCCACCACAACAGTGGTAGTGCATGAAATGTATCAACATAACAAAATTGAACGTCATGCAAAAGTGCATTTACACTCAGACATAGCATGCATAAGTATAGCTGCTTAGTTTGGAATAACAGTTTCCACTCACTCCCCTAGCATCCTTTTCTGTTGGTATAAATGAAGTACTGTGAATACGTATTCCTAAATGTTCAACTGCAAAGTTGTTCTTCCCACTACTAGCTTATTATTAATACAGAGTACAAGATGTTTTAAAATCTTTGATACTGGGTTCTGTTCTGCTGGGGTCAAATATGGTGTCACTTTTCAACAACACAGAGGCTGTCCTGAAATTAATAGGGGAAAGTTAAAGGCAAGGTTAGAGTCACAGCTGTTTTGCAGCCAAGTCTGATACTTAAGTTGAGAGAGCAGTTTCTCTCCCCAGAGGGCATCTCTTCTACCTTAACAAAACACCACAGTCTAACTCTGAAACCACCAGCTTTGAAAATAAATAGAACAACTATGAAATGCTGGAGTTTGCTTTCTTTTTATTGTGCTTAGGCTTAGTTAACCACAGAATGAACATCCCTTCACAAACAAATTTAAAGTGTGGTCCTTGCCTACCAAAGATGAGGAAAGCAGAGGAATGCATCTGCTTTTTCAAAATCTAGTTTTCAAACATTCATTTCAAATAAAGCCAGGTTTTATTTCAAAAACCATGGTGCAATATGAGTGGAAGCAGATATATTTGAGTGGAATCTGTGGGCAAGAGTTTCGGTTAGAATCTCTTCCCTCCACACTCTGAGGTGGGTACACAACAAGGTACAAATTGTGTAGTTAAATTTTATTTCTGTTATTGCTCCTTCACCCAAAAAAGCTCTTGCATTCCATTCTAAGTATTCACTGAGATGTTGTACCTGTGACCCATCTGTGTGTACAGAAAACAGATTTATAGTGGAACTACCATGGAATTACACAACTAAATAATTGTAGAATGTTATCTGGTAGAAAAAGGAAAAAATGGCTTTTTTTTTTGGTCTGCCATTTTACTCTTTCCAGAATTTGGAGAATGAGATAAGCAGTCGGGATGCTTTGACCAAAGCAGTGCTCAGTACTGGGCAGAAATTGGTAAGGGGAGGCCACTCAGCCTCTCGCAAGATTATGGAGCAGATGAACGAGCTGGAGACATCTGTAGAAAACTTGAAGACAGAGGCTCAAGTGAGGAGACAGCGTCTCATACAGTCATATGAGGCCCATCAGTTCCTGACTGAGGTAGGAATGTTCACAAGGGTTTCATTTTGGCCTTTATTTGCTTTAAAAGGTATCTGTATTGCTGTGTGTCTACAAGTACTGATATATAAGCAGAACTCATATTGTTCTGATTTTTCCTATCTATCTAGTAAGTACAGTTATAGTAGAGATGTAACAGTTGTTTTTCCAAGTAACTGTAGTGAGGGATGGAAAGTAACTGAAAGTACTGGGATTTGGGCACGCTTTTTTTTTTTTTTTTTTTTTTTTTCTTTTTTTGGAATAACATCTGCTAGACTGGAAGGCATCTAAGCTGCTTTCCATTTTGACTGACATATCTCTTTGGGCACTGATGCTTTACAGTTTCCTTTGCCGTGACCTAAACTAAAGTTTAGCTTATCTGTGTATAAGCTCATCCTTGTGTATTATACAGCTACTGGATGTGGAGACCTGGCTGGCAGAGAGGAGCTTCATTCTAGAGACTTCTGATTATGGGAAGAATGAAGAATCCACTCAAGCTTTACTACGTAAACTTGAAGCCACCAAGCTGGACATGGAGGGTTTTAGGCCCCGGATTGAGAAAGTACAGGAGACGGGTGCTGGCTTGATAAACAAAGACAACCCAGAGAGGTAGGAAAGTAAAAGTAGGCTCCTGTTTTGAAACAAAAACTTCCCCAAAGAAGACAAATATGGAAAAAGCTCAGTCTTCATTAGCTGTTCAATGGTTTATTCAGAAATAGGATTTTAAAGGACATCAGTCCATTCTTTACCACCATCACATACTCTCAAGCTCTCAGAAAGCTTGATGATTTGTTTTAATGTTTTCATAACTGTTGTTTTTTCAACAGCAGACCGATTATGTCAGCTTCTTTGTCCACTGTCTATTCTGAGGAACTGTTATCTGCTTCTCAGTTGAACTCTCAATATGTTGAATCATAATGGTTCAACAAGCACCATGTTTGGGAAAGGAAATTGACATTCTTGACAGTTCAGTTTTTCATTGCCAATTTTCTTTTATTACTGAGAAGAAGGAAGTGGAAAAGAGCAGCAATGTGAGATAATTTCCTTACCTAGTTGGTTCTCACATCTTATTATGACTTGCTCCATGACAATAACTGGACTCTTCTGCATTTCAAAGGCATTACAGATCCAACCTGTAGAAAAGACGGTGTCCAAAAAGAGCAGTAAAACAAAAACATACCTTCTGATTCTTGTTTGTTTTATGCTGTTTGGGTTTTATTTGTTTGTTTGTTTGTTTGCAGTCCAGCCATACTTTCAAAGCTCCAGGGGATCCTAGCAGACTATCAGTCTCTCCTACAAAAGGCTGAGACACAGAGAAAACGCCTGCAAGAACAATTCCAGCTGTATCAGTTTGAAAGAGAATTCCAGCTGGTGGACGCCTGGCTTTCCAGTAAACAGTCTATTGCAGAGTCCGATGACTATGGGCAGGACTTAGATGGTGTTGAGGTAAAAGAAGATAAAAGGTGGTGTATGTGTTGTGTGGTAAAGCAGGAAAATATTTGCGAAAGTTTTTGTGCAGCTGTTGGAAGTGAAACATTACAGTGACAAAAAATAAGCAAACCAGTTCTCACTGCAGCAAAGACTCAGACTGGTTACTGTCTCTTATGGAGGGCTTTCAGTGGTAGCATAGAATAGAGGTGCAACAGAAAGTTGGCTTTTTACTGGAATAAGGTGAGGTCAGTACACGTGACTTCTGATAATGTTTATAAATTTGACAAAGCATAACCATTTGGTCACAGTCTTGTAACAATTTCAGTAGGAAATCCTGAAATAAGGCATTCTCACCTCTAGCTGCTTGTTTCAAGGATGAATTTCTCCTCAAGTCGTGTGGTGCAGAGGTGTATAGTTTATAGTGTCCTCTTCATGATTTAGTGAATTAATGTTTTCAGCAACTGTTATGTATTCTGACAAACTAAAGAGATTATTTTCTTAGTTCTGGGCAGCATTTGTCATTTCTCAGTGTTACGAAAGGTTGAATGATTAAGGCAACAGATACTTTCTTCTGATTCCAGATCATCTGGGCTTATCACGTGATTAACATTCTGCAGCAAATAACTTTTGTGTTGTACACTACAGAGAAAGTGTTTCTTTTTGTTTCTTTAACAGAGGTAGGCAAAACATTTTATTTCTAAGTCTGTGTCTCTGTTTATCCTGTAGGTGCTGGAGAAAAAGTTTAAAGATTTTGTAAATGAGATTAAACCTCTGGGACATTCCAAAGTTCTCTCCTTAAATGAATTAGCATCTAAGCTAGAGAAGGATGGCCACAGCAAGACAGATATTATCCAGAGAAGAACAAAGCAAATTAACGAGATGTGGGAGAAACTGTGCCATGCCATCCAGACAAGGACAGAGGTAGGAAATACACTGAAACTGGAGCATTTAATTCCCTGCATTTTCATACATCCTTCTTCCTTTCCCAAACCAGTGCATTGCCAATGTAGAAACACAAAGATAAGAGTAATGGGTATATTCTGTTCTCTTTCTTCTTCAACCATTTCTGTTTATAGCCACTGCTTTCCCTGCTGTTGCTGGCAAGATTATACATAGATATAATCTATGTAAGATACCTAACATCCTGCTGGTATACTATTTACCTAAATTCACTACTAGATCCAATTTCTGTAAAAACTAAGCTAACATATTGGTTTACCACCACTTGCAGGAGGCCAAGTCTGGCACTCAGTGGACTCTTTTTTTCTTTCTTCTTTTTTTAATTAATTCAGCTCATTAAATGAGGGGGGGAACTGTCTATATATTTTTTTACTAGGTCAATGAGTTGAAGTCAAACAAGGGAAATAAGAGAAAGTGTGATAGAGAATGCAAGGACAAGACCTTTACCTTTTGGCAGCAGTTAGCTGTAAAATCTATTCACAACATACTGTGAAACAACAGTCTCAGATGTATTTAGAAAAGAAGAAAGGGCAATTAAATTCAACTTTTTAAGTTGGCTTAAGGAAAACATAGAATGTCAGATGTCCTCAGCTCTTTTCACTACTGTTACATACACATTTTGAATATGGAGTAGTTATAGCTCACTGTAGTCTATTTCACTATGCCATGAAGTTAATGCATGACAATTGTTAACATAAACATTGAAAGAGCTTTAGAATATTTTAAATTCTAATTTCAGAAAACTTAATCTTCACCCAACTCACCTCATTTTCACTGCAATATATGTCTTTATTCCAAGCAAGTTTTCTGGGACCATTTCTGCACTTGAGAGGGCAATTTCTGCTTTCCATCCTACATGGGAATAAATTTGATACATCTTTGGATACACCTTTTTCTTTCCATTGAGAAAGAGAACTTGTGAAATTAGATGACTTAATTGGGAAGGTGTTTCACTTCTGCTTGTGTTCTGCATTAGGACATGATACTAGGGTCACTTGTTTTTGCACTGCAGACATGATATATTGTATTACCATTAAAATTTTTCTTTATTTTAGAATCTGAGAGCAGCCCAGCAAGTTCATCAGTATGATCATGATGTGGATGAAGTAAAGGGCTGGATGCAGGAGAAGGAGGCTGTGGTGGACATAGATGATTATGGATATGATCTTCCAGGTGTACAGACTCTTCTGAGCCAGCTTGAAGGCGTAGAGGTGAGGGTGTATCTATCATGAAACAGCAGCAGAAAAGCATTTAAAAAAAAAAATAAGTGCACATCAATGCCTGATGTGAAATACTCTCTTGTTGGCAGAACAAAAGGTAAATTTATTCCACTCTGAAATATCCTTTGTGCCTCATGGAAGGGGTCTTTTCCTCCCAGTTTTACCTTTTTATATCAAATTATTACTACTTTTGCTGCTCAGGATAAATTTCTTTAAAGCTTATTCCAAACTGTTGTTATAATTGCAAAGTTGTTATTTGAACCGTAAGAGGAGACTTCAGCTCTGTAGTTACCAAAATAAGCAGCATGTTACATTTGAAGAAGATTTTTTGATGTTTGATGAATGTTAGAAGGCACTAGGGGAAAAACCAGTACAGAGTTATGTTTCCAGCCTCCTCACAGCCAGTGTATAGAGAAGATACGAACTGTTCTTAAAATTTGGTTTTGACAGATGTAAGTAGGGACTTAGTCTTACAATCCATTCTGTTTTTGTTCCAGAGAGATCTAGGAGCCATTATGAAAGAGCTGGAACGGATTCGAGGAGAAGCCTGGCACCTCAGCCGCACATACCCACAACTCAAGGAAAACATTATGGAGAGACTCACAGATGTGGATGAGTGCTGGAGAAACCTGGATAAGAAGTTTCTGGAGAGAAAGGCGAGACTGAGCCAGGCAGAACAAGTCCAGCTCTACTTCAATGACTGCAGGGAGCTAATGTATGTGTTGGCTCCTTGAGTTTGTCTGCAGGCCTTATTTCTGGTCTCCCCATTTGGGATTTTCTAAATTATGCCTTTGGTTATTTGACCCCTGTTCCAAGTGTTCTACAACTTGCTTGCAAATTGCTTTGAATAATAATACATAGAATCTTCTCAACAGCATTTCACGGAACTGACCACACATCAGAGGGACCGTGTCACTCCACTTCAGCGTAGTGTTCACGATAAGCCCATACTTTTAGCCTATTTCCTAGACATCTTGAAAATCGAGTCACTCTGAACAGTTTTAATTTCAATAAAATACATCTTTGATTTGGCAGGAAGGTGGGAGAGTCTCTGCTACATATTCAAGTAATTTATTACTATACAGACATCAGAGCTTGCTTTTCTAAGAATGAAAGCATCCATATTAAAGATAACCTTCTAGAATTGCTTAACACCTGTTCAAGTATTGAAAGTGTTTTACCCACATTTATTTAATCCTACTGCCCATGTGCATATACTGTTCTGTCCATTTTCATTAGGTGTCAGGTTTTTTGCAAGAACTCAATTACTTTTTTTTTCTTTTTACATCTGAATTAGAATGAAACTGAATGATAAAAGCATCTACAAAACATACCTTTTAATGTTGAGTTAAATTGTTTAAATTAACCTTTGTAAGTATGTGTAAGTACAGGTCTAGTGTAAAAACTGAAAAAACTAATGGAATGTGGCATTCTTCTATACCGGAAGTGGCAGTTGAATATTAAAATACTACATTTTATCATTTTAGTGTAATTTTCATCAAAAATGGTACATTTTCTCAGAATATTTTTAAAGTAGCCTTTCCCAAAGAAGAAATATGGGAAATTTTAATTTATTGTGATTAATGAAAGAGTTAAGTCATGACAGAAGTAGAAATCCAAATGCAGTGAAGTGGTTACCACTGACTATTGGGCATTTATTATGATAAGGAATAGATCCAGAGGTTAGGTAAATCAAGAAGCATGTGTTTATGTTAGTTGAAGCAAACAAGATTCATATTCCTTCAATTTTACCCTTTTTCCTTTTTTCTTTTTTTTTTTTTTTTGGTAGGGCATGGGCCAATGAGATGCATGCACTAGTGATATCTGAAGAACTAGCAAATGATGTCCTGGGAGCTGAACTGCTTATCAAACGTCATGAGGAATACAAGCGTGAGATAGAGAAGCAGTGGCTAAAATATGAAGAAATACAGCGGGCAGGAGATGACCTAATGAGGAATGGACATTTCATGTCTGTGGAGGTGTGCTGATAAGATAAATATTCTACAAATGAAACCGATCAAAGAAGTCATATTAAATAGGCAGAGTTTGCAGCTTAGTCTGTTTTTCAGAACAAAATACCAAAAGGGACAACAGCAAGCATTTCTCTACTATTAAAAGCTGCAGACTTTGTGTGAAATGTAGCAAAAAACAAACGAACAAACAAACAAACAAACAAAAAACCCAACCTTTTAAAATTCTTCTTCCTTTACTGAAAAACTGATTTTGAGGCTAACCATAAAAGAATAGTTACTGCCTATTTGGGGGAATAGGTAATGCTATTCCACAGAAAAGATAAGCCACATCAGATTTTGGCATCTAGCTACACAAAAACTAGAATAAAATACATCACATAGCAATCAGCCATAGGGTGAGGTCTCTGAAAATATGTAATTCTTCAGAAATTTTATAAAGCCAGAGGGGCAAGAACATTAAAATTTCTGTGAGATGGTGGTTCTCTATGTATCTTTAAACTTTGGTGGTGATTCCAAGCTAGTCTTGATGCTATCAGTAGATCAGGAAATCACAGTAAAACATCTTGGGTTGTATGCAACATTACATTACTTCTGCTGTAGAATTGAAGACTATCAGTTGTTATAATGTCATAAATTGTTGGATTTGTTGAGTCATCGAGGTTCTCGCTAGTTCTAGAATACAATTCCCTGGCCTAAAGTTTCATCGTGGAAAAATGTAGAGCAGAATATTGGTCATACAGGAAAATGTGTACAATTACAGTGCATAATTATGCAGCATGTAAGCTAAATTATCTCATTTAAAAAAAAATTAGGACTCAAATTTTCTTTCTAAATTATGTTACCACCATAAAATTATCTAGAGGTCATCTTTTGCAGATCTTGAGGCTAAATTATCTGCTAGTTGGCTGTCAAATGAAAATCCAATTGGATCTTTTACCTCACGGCATTGCAAATGTTTTTTTTTTTTAGATTGAAGAAAAACTGCTAGAGCTGTCAGAGCTGATGAAGAAAGTAAAGGAGAGCTGGAACATGAGGAAAGAGTTGTATGAAGAAAACTGGGAGATTCAATTGCTCCGCAGAGAATTAGAACAAGCAGAAGCATGGCTGGCTGCCAAGGAGAGCTTTCTTTCAGACCCCAGCTATGGGGTGAGTAAGGACAGTGTTATGGTGTCGAAATGCCTCCTAGAACATACTGACTGCTAGGAGCATATGCTAGCTCAACTCTGAAATTAAACCAATCTAAAGAGCAGTGCAGCCATGAGATTACAGGGGGCAGGATTTTGGTGCTGTTACAGAAGGGAACCTGAGTCAGGAGCTGCAGTTTACATGATGGTGAGCTTCAGGAGGTGGTGGCTTCCAGGGTTTGGTAGAAGACTGGGAAGAATTGCATCCCATTTCTTCTTGACATAGTAAGAAATCTTACAGATGGTACCAACTTCCGTGTCATGGAGAGAACCTGCTTTGAAAGGAAAAAAACTCCCCACCTCCTGTTGGGGCTGTAGAATATTTTGCACAGATGGCTGATATTTAGTGTACAAGTTTTTATTTGAAGACCAGCATCCATATATATTTTTTTCTATTTATTGACTATCTTGATAATTCTGAAGATGGGAAATCACCATCATAAACTGAGATATTCCAGTATAAGGAAAGAGCAAGGCAGAGATTTAAGATGCGTGTTGTTACAAGGGTAGGGAGAAACAAACTGCACCTAGCTCAAACTAAAATCCAAGTACTTGATCTGTATGTAAACGGTTACAGTTGAAAGCCATGATACCACTTGGCTTCAGTGGAAAAAAAGAAGGTTGTTTCTTGAGTTCTTTTTCTCATATGCAGCTGCCAGGCTGCAAGCTGTAAAAAAAAAAAAAAAAAAAGAAGAAAAAGAAAAAGAAGAAAAAAAAAAAAGAAATTCCATTAGACTTGAGTTTCAACTTCTGTATCTGTTCGTTTTTTCCACTCAGGATTCTGTGTCTGAAGTAGAGGAACTACTGAAGAAACATCGTGACTTTGAGAACATGCTTGCAGCTCAGGAGGAGAAATTTGCTCAGCTCAGCAGGAAAACTAAGGTAAGAAGTAGGAGGCTGATTAGCTGCATCTGAGACAGTATGATCTGGAATCTTAGATATCTGGAGTCAGTCATTCCATGTAAGAATACTCATTGCTTCTACAGCAATCTTAGAGAAGCAGTGGCATGGTTTCTCTAGGTTATTAAAGTCTCTAGCTCAGGGTGTAGCAAATAAATTTAGTTCTAATGGTTAGAATGCCAGTGAAGGTATAGTCCTTAGAATTTAGTGCCAGAAAGGAGTGCATTTGAAAAACATTTATGCTTAAAATAAAAGCTTTTCTGGACAGTGCCCATGAGTGCACTTACACAGGTAATTTCAAAAATGTAATGTTTATGTCCTACAGAGGGAGATGAATCTTCTGAAACAGACAGATGCAGAAGAAAGTGAGCAGAAAGATAAAGGCAAAATTGTACGGGTTCCTTCTCTGAAAAGAAAAACATCTGACAAAAGGAATCCACCACCAAAAGTGATGGAGATAAGGAACACAAAGCCAGTGCAATCTGTGCAACCACCACTCCTGTCCTGGACTCCGCTTGAAACAATTTTCTCCCCAGTTGAAAAGCCTGTGGTGGCATTCCAACAATTTGCTTCTGGGAAAGTCCCCGAGGTGCCGAGCAGCAAAAAAACAGAAATGAAACCTGAGAGGAGACTCAGTGAGATTATCACTCCACCTACACCAAAGACAGTGGACCCACAAGCTACATCTTTGGCACATCACAGTTCTTTAACCTCTCCTTTATCTCCTACCTCCATAAGCCTGCAACACAGCAACAATTTCTCAGAATCATATGCCATGGACCTTGTATCACCTCAAGAAAAAAGTGCTGAAAGCTCCTCCTCCAACCTGCAAACAAAATTAACAGCAACATCACCCAAGCCTGACCAGAATTCATTAGATAAATCATCAGATTTACTGCTGTCTAGGTCCTTGCCAGAGACATTGGAGACTGCATCTTCGGTAAGTTCCCTGGGATTCTTGACTCCTCACAAAACTGCTAACCTGTGCTAGTTCAGATAATGAAATATAGAAAATTCTACAAGAAAATCCTTTACAATCAATATGTTTTCCAAAAATATTAAGCAGATACATACAGCTTAAAAGCATTTTTAATTTGCTCAGCTTTGCAGCTTAGGGCTTGACACCAGCATGGGTTTCTGGTTTTCATTCCCAACTTAGAGGCTATTCATACTGCTGGACATTCAGCAGAACACTTAACAAGAGGTGCTACCTCAGAAAGAGACAAAGCTGCTGATTTATTCATGACATCTTGCCTTTCCATGAGCATCTCCATGCTGAGTGCCCAATGAGTTTAGAAGTTACAGAGAAGCAGGACTGGGTAGCACGTTTGCCCAGAGCTGATCAACTGGTGCAAGTCTAGAACCAGAAGCTCCTAGTTCCTCACTCAGGCAGGAAATTTACTGTTAACTCATAGATGGGTAAAAGTTGTTCCCTTCCCCTTTGCACTTTATAAGAGGAATGTGTTGCTCACATACCCAAGTATACCAGTGCAACACTACAGATTGGTGTAACTCCTCATTATTGCAAGGGTATAATTAATTCTTTGGCAATTTAAGTTGTAAATTGCATTTAGTAATATCAAAATAACATTCAAAGGTAATAAAATTTATTTTCTGTAGTGGATTTTTTATTAATCATGCTATCACAGTCAAAACACTGAATGCTCTTGGTCACGTAATGTTTGGATGTCAAATAGAGCACTTGTATTGTAAGGATATCATCTCTGTCCCTTGTAAACAGGATGACAATACCCTTTATTCTGAATAATAATACTAATTTACACCTCCAAATGGTGATCTACCTCCAAATTTGGTTGACCAAGTAAGAGAGTCCAGGACCTCCAGGTAATAATCCGGGTTGAAAGCCAGCTTGCCGTTCCAGGTAGGCAAATGACTGGATTTCAAAAGGAAACATTAATTTCATAATAAACTGTGATAAATTCTCTGAGCATATTGTTCTAGGGACATATGGATTCTCTTTACATAAGCAGCAAATGAGATGTGGTTACAAACTAGAAAGGATTCCTGGCTGCATCGTGAACAAAAAGGCTAGAGGCAGCAAAGACCAATTTCTCTGTGTGGAATTTACCTTTTATAGCTTCAGAATTTGCAACATCTTCAAGGGCTTTTAAAAAGTTTAACAGAAGTGTTCTTGTCTCAGGTTTCTGCAAGTCTCCAGCATATGGAGGGGTTCCTAGAAAAGAGAGACCAGCTTCTTCCAGGACGGCGACAGGTAGAAAAAAATGCCTCCACTCTGGTTTAATTCACCTTTCCTTGAGTTACAGTCCAGATCAGGTCAGACTTCTTCAGGATAAAACTATGCTGAAGAGGAGAGCAGGACTGTAGGTTTAAATCAGTTACTGTTAAAGAAGAGTCCACTGATTTCATTAGTACCTGATTCTGTCCTTAACAGAGACAAGTCATTGTGCCTGTCATAGGAATCATGCAGAACGGGGTCTGTCTATCCATAATAAATCAGATATCCATGGTAAACCAGAAACTTGAATGAAGGTCCCCTTCAACAAGCTTCATGATCCTGTATCAGCATGTGATGGTTTGTTGGCAGAGGAAGCTCCAACTCCCATGCTTTCAGTGATTGTAGCTTCTAACTTACTAGAAAAGAAAAAAGATTTCAGTTCATTTTTGGAAGTTGTGCTTTGTTTAACCTAGAGTTGAATGACACTGAAATCAGAATTCTTATCCTGGGAAGGAATAATAGGTCAGTAAGATAATGATCATAACAGGACAGAAAGTTTCTTAATATTTATCACCAGTCTGTAGACATCTGAGTGTTTACTGAAGTATTGCATTTAAGCAGGTAGCCTTGGATTGTTTGTCCCATAGAATATTTCCTCTGACACTTTTTAACTTGAAATCTCTCTTTTAAAAATTCAAGCTGCTATGGATTTCATCATCTGGAAATGAAATCTAGTTATTCTACTCCTTTGAACACACCAAATTTAGTCTGCTCTGATACTGAACTTCCATCTTACTGAAAAACTATGACGTATCTTCCTTAACATGTTTTCCTTCCTTTTCTCTGAATCACCAAATTAGTCAACTTGATTTACTGTGATTAACTGATACAACAAAATAAGAATACATACACGTAATAGGAGCTTTGGAATTGGGAAGATTACAGAGACTAGACTGACCTTTCACTGGTACACAGTTGGAGTAGGAAATAGCTGTTTTTGCATAGTGTTCAGTAGCATTTTGCAGGTGATAGTCTAGGAAATGAACTAAAATTTGGCAACCATGTCAGAGTGAAACAAAATATTTCAAACTAAACTGTGACCAGCAGGCATGGCCTGGTTCCAGTTAGGAAAATGAAGTGAGCCTGTTAGTGTCCAAAAGTAGACTAAGATTTAACAACACATCTCTCAAAGTTGTTGCTGACTACAACATGGTGTAGAAGTTCCTTGAGCTGTACTGTATCATTTGTTGGGTCCTGATTCACGGAACCCTTTGCTGAATCATCGCAACAGTAACTACAACAGGCTGTGGTTTTTTAGGAGGTAATCATGACAAAGAGAACTTCTGCGTTCATAATCTGGCTCATCTCCTGGCTTACTGTGGAAGCTGCCCAAAGAAGATTTCACTACTGAAATTAAATATATTGCTAGTCATTGGATTTTATTATTATTTTTCTTATAGCCAGGTTCAAGGTCTTGGAAATCCTTCTATGTAAAACTCGATGGACTAAAGCTTGATTTCTACAATGATGAACAAGAAGCATCTAAGGTAATTTCTTTTTTGAATCTTTCTGCTATTCTATGTGTTACATTTGCTTCATTTGGGGGCTAGGTATAATCGGCTCTCTTACAAATGTTGGTTTTGTCAAATCCTGCAGTCATTCAGTGATTACCAACTACAAGACTGAATAATAAGATTTCATAAGTTTTCAAACAGTCTTCAAATGAGATATCTGATTCAAATATCTAACTTCAAGATATAATGTGTCCACTGTTCCTCTGTGGTTCTTCCCATTCATTGAGCTTGATCATAAAATTAGGAGCAGAAAAAGATACTATGGGTGCATAGTCAGCCTACACGTTGGTATAGAATTGAATCCCAGGAGAAAAGATGCAACAGATATTTTGTTATGATTCTGTCCTCCTTCAGAATATATCCACACTCCCGTCCCTCAGCATTGTTGGTGCCAAATGTGAGAGGCTGACAAACTACATCAGGAAAGAGAACACCTTCATGTTACGGTAAGTCTTACAGAGATGTGTGCTAATAAAAATCTACACAGCTATCATGACTTGTTGCATTTGCCTACAGTCACCTAAGACTGTAGGAGCCATAACTGCAGTGTCTTATATTGCTTATCTCAGTCAAAAGTAAGACTAACTAGAATGTTCCCTCTCCTATCCCTTTTCACAGACTGAGAGATGGGGCAGAGTATTTCTTTTCAGCACCTTCTCCAATGCTGATGGAGAACTGGTTGCAGTCACTACAGAATAATATAGGTACGTTCTCATTTTATTCAAGAATTAATTGTGTTTCAGCAAGTGATGGTGAGAGAAAGAGAAGACAATGAGAGACTGTCCTTAGAATGGGGCATTTGGAGCCTTCCTTTTTGCATCCTTCAGACAGCAATACAAAGTTACTTGGCCACCTTTCAATGTAGTAACCTGGCAGGAGACTGCCCTGGGGTGACTTGCAAAGCAGTCCTTCAGTTATAATACATCCAGCATCAAGTTGATCCCAAAGAAGGGTATTACCCAACAGCCATAGCCATCATTTCAGTAAAGGGTTGCTTTGGATCTTGATCAACAGTTTTTCCTCTAAATCCACCAGGGAGTGGCATACTGGAAAGGAAGCCAGAGCAACAATTCTAACAAGTTTCAGGGAAAATTGGTGTGGACCCAGAATTGGCTACACACTCCAAATTCTTCTTCTAACAATACTTTACTACCATGTTTTTATCTGTGTTCTTTGACTCTGTAGGATATAGGAACAGACCAGATTCCACAGTGATGGTGAGACCTTTCACTTCAAGCACTGAGACCTCCCAGACAAGTCTATGGGACAGAGACTCTGCTGAAAGACTGACCAGCAAAAATACACTCCTGAGGTAGGGGGTTCTGTGCTGCAATGCTGAACAGACACCACCAGTGTTTGTGCTTAGTTAGCAGCCACCTACAGAGGTAGATTGTCCTGAGATCCAAAAATCCTGCTTCTCTGTTGTTAATCTGGTAGAATACAATATTCTTGAGTAGGATGATGCCTCATTTCACTTTGTTATTTATGATGTGCTACAGCCAATTTTCAAAACTGGGTTTCAATGAAGTCAGCTATATCATGTCTGTGGTTAACGATTTAAAACTGGGAATCCCAGAGGAATTCTTTTATCACTTATTTTAGTCACCAATGTTATTGAAATGAAGTGTGTGACCTGAAAATTGGATTACCTTTATGCTCTGTGGAGACAAACATGTTCCAATAGATGAGAAAACCAGAGCAAGAATCCAAACTAGAAGCCTGCTATTTTTCCTTTGAATATACTCTTCAGCAGGGTCTGAAAGGAATCTAGACTCTTATAGTAAGGAACAAAATCAGTTGTATGAAATTGCACTGTTTGAATACTTCAATCATGGACCATTTTGAGAACCTAAACATAGACACTGAAAACTCAGCTGGAGCCAAATTAGGAAATTTGGCCTGTAGGGTAAATTAGTTTATATTGCATTTAGAGGCTGTAAAAATCTTCTGGGCTGTGATATGAAACTCTAAACCCTCTGCAAGGTTTTGTTTTTTTTTTTCCACTGCTGAGGTAGATGCCTAAGAGGTGCTTTGAATATACACAATGACTTAAACTCATCCAGATTGCCCCTAATTTTCTGGTGATGACTGTTGTTCATAGGAGAACACCATCTTTCAGAATCAAACCAGAGAAGGAATCTGCAGCGTTTTTCAGAAATTCAAAGGAAGATGGGATTGCAGTGACCCAAGCCTCCATCACCACTTTGAACCAAGAACAAAGTGGTAATAACACAAAACTGCCTCCATCTCTACTAGAAGCAGGAAGAGGAAAATAACATTTGCTTCAATGAAAAACAGACCCTTCACCACCGTATCTAACCTCTGCAAATGTATTCATAAGTTTTAATTTAATCGCTACCTTTGGAACTTATTTTAATTAGGCATTAAATCTGGTAAAGCCATTAAATATAATTAAAAATAACATCTGGGATACTTCTGTGGATACAACTTTGTCATTCACCCTATCACCTAAGTAATACATACTCCAAGTCACTTAATGGAAAAGGAGAGGGAACTTTAATCTAGACAGCTCACATGAAGTGACTGCAAGATGGAAGTTTGCCCATCCACCCTCTCAATGGAACAAGCAGCAGAGCTGTATTTAGCAGCCTTTGTTCAGAGGCTAAGACTGAGGACCAGAGGTATAAAGACAAGGACCCACACTAGTCCTCTGATGCTGGCTAAACAAGATGTAGAGCCTGATGTAAAGGTGGAGAATCAAAAGAAAAGAAAAAAAAAAAAAAAAAAAGAAAGAAACAACTAAACATGGTCTGAGGCAATTTTCTGCATAAAATACCCTCTTTCCTTTCACAGTACTTTGCGTTGGAAAAAAGATGATAAGCGTACACTGAAAGAAATGATCATGCATCCACAATGGAGCATTTTTCAGAAGACCTGTCGCTGTTTTCAGATATCATACAGCAACAATTCAGGTGTCCATTGCTGCAGGCCTATAAGAGACTCCAGTTTTAAATTGCTGGAGCTTGATTTTGACAAATGAGAGGAATTAGATGCTGTCAGCTCTGGGCCTCCCTCCCAGGGCTCATCGGTCACACCAAATTGCATTACCGTGGCTTTGGATGAGATCTGACTTAAGACTGCAACCTGTTCACCAATCTCCATAGATAAACGATAATTGCAGTTAAAAATTTGTCTCATCTTAAAATGTTTTAATGCCCTAAATTTTGTCTTGAGGCGTTGATGTAAGGAACCCATCAAATGCGCAGGGCAGTTAGCACAGCTTTACTTGTCTGGTGCTCTGAGTGGAACTCTTCAAAATCATGGCAACTGAACACAAGCATTAGTCTCGTTCTATGGTAGAAGAAAATCCCTTGGTAGTCACCTATGTGTCTCTCCCAGGAAAAGGGCAAATGAAAGAGCACTTATTTCATAGTGAAATGAACTTTTCAGAGTTTGTCAGACTCTTCTAGGGAAGACATTCAACCTTCACACATTAGAAATTCAAAATACCGTGGGATTAAATTATTACACATAAACCTTTCTTTCTGCACCTGCAAGCATACCAGTGCACTTCATGCTGTTCTAGTATAAATTGTTTTGAACGGCTGAAAATGGAAATGTTCATCAGATCCAGGTGGGTTGTAATGTTGTTGGTTAGCAAGCATGATGTTTTACTAAGAAAAAGGCACATTTGCAAAATTATTCTGCTATGCTATAAATAGTTAATATTTTCAACATTCATTTCTGCAATTGTTTCAGTGTTGCACTATAAAGTTTACCACTATAATGATCAAATAGAGAGGCAATAATATATTTTGTCATTTGCCAGAGGCATGGGAGGCCTTGAAAAAAAGTAGATTGTGATATGGAAGCCTGCCATTATTGTATGTTAATTGAAGAATAAGTGGCATCCACACCTACAGGTAAGCTAGGGCTCATTAGTAATTACAGGGCAATATTTTAAAGCAAAGTACGGTGTAGTGTTTTTCCTCATAGGATAGATACAGTAGCCTGCTGATTTCATCAGCTGGATCACCCAGTCCTTGTGCTTTTACCAATTGTTCCCAAAGCAGAAGCCTCAGGTGCATGTGATATCAAAGGAGGACTCCATCCACCTCTGCTCAGCTCATTTCCTCATCCCTATAAAAACTACATTTCAAGTCCCGTGCCCCTACCTGCTCACTTAAGTCCTGGCACTTCAAAGTGCAGTGAGAAGGCAGCTTAGGAGGCACAAACCATCACTCTCCCCAAGGCATAGGCTGCTATTGCTCAATAAGCAGCCAGTAGCTGGCAACAATAGCTGTGGCTCTTGAACTGAGATGCATATGAAATATTTCAACATTCTTTATTTCAGAGAATCTTCCCCTCCAGAAGCCCCAAGGAGGGTTAGAAAAGATACATACCGTGGTGTATGTCAGCAGTAGGAGGTCCTCCCTACAGAAGCACTGGAAGGAAGGGAATGACTTTGACTACAACTACAAGGAACCGGATAGGAACAAACTGAAAAAAAAAATCTCACGTAGTTATCTGAGGCACAAAGATTGGTTTGGCTTTCCAATTATAACCTGATTTTGCTCCATCCTTTGATATTTCTCTCTTTCTTCCTGCGAATGTTTTACTTTCAGGAACTGGTTTATACCCCATTATTGTAGGTTATGTGTATGTTTTTTGTTGGCAATGTCATTGACATTGCTAAACCTGCTGCTTTCAGTATTCCCCTGGCTCTTTCAAAGTTCTCCATGGATTTGTCATTCCACAGCATGCACTGATGAGTAGTTTATCATTGCAAGGAGTTACAGTTTTATGCAACTTTTATTACATGTACCAATTGATTAGTAATGAAAGCTTGAAGCGGAAAGCTAAACCCATTGCCCAAAGCACCTTGCAGCTTTGAATAGACTATATGGGCATTAAGATTAAGAAAATGGGTCAGTAAGATGATGCCTTAGGAAAGCCAAGAGCTGCTGTCTCAATGAACATGATCAGCTGCTTACTATGTTACACAGGTTTGGTTGTTCTGGGAATGGGAGATTTTGGACCTGAAAAGAATGTTAGTTTTTCCTTCCACCACCCCTTTTGCCACCAATAAACCAATGTGCAGATACACCAGGACTGCTTAGAGTCCCAGACCCTTTTTCACTGAATGGTGAGAACACAGTCAGTATGCTTTTAAAAATGTATTCTTGCCTGGAGCAAAGATGTGACTGCCAGTGCTTTTCCAGGAGAAGTCAAAGCTTGGAAGAAAGGCCTCTGGCATGAGACTGCTGGTGGCTTTTACTTTTCTTCCTCTGTGCCTCTGCCTGGATATGCAATAAGGTGATACAGCTGCAAGTTTCATCTTCATGCACTTATGGCTAGGAGGTATAATAAATAATGTAGGGAAGTGGCAGGCCTGCAATAGAAGCAGGGCATGAGTTTTTGTCTGGAGACCAAATGCTCTCTTGTCCGCAGGTTCACCCCTGCAATGGGCTTGTGGAGAGTTAAGTTTTATTTTTCTTGTTCTGAAACAGCTTTTTAACCAATCAATCAGCAGATCCAGACGGGAGGAGCATCTGAGCACACTCAGAACAGTCTGCAGATGAGCTGTGTCACCTGAGGTACCAACGCCAGCCTTGCTGTGCTGGGCTGAGCCAGGCACCATTGGACGCACCCCACAGAACCCTGCAGTGCCAGGTGGGGCTGCCGGAGCTGGGTCCCCACTTGCTAAGGTATGGCACAACCACGAGGAGTAACACTTTGTTGGGGCCTTATTTTCCACCTTCTTATCTCTGTTTCTGAGCCCTTGAAGAAAACCTAGCACAAGCAGGGGAGAAATTAGTTATTTTTCACCCAGGATAGTACAATGGCTAAGGCTTTTCCTTGTGAAGTGAAAGCTAAAGCTTCAGGTCCTTAGCTCCTCAGGTAAGGGTCCTGTTTTAGCTACTCTGAAGCATGGTTTTTGCTCTCCTTTGTCTCAACTAACTTTTCAGTGGGAGAACGAAGAGTGCACGGCCCCAGATTTATGTAAACGCTTTTGGTGTGCGTGCAGCTCCTTGAGTTTAAATTCTTGCTGTGACTTATTCCAATAGCAGCCAGTAAAGTGAGCAAATCACCATGCTTCTTGGCCAGTTTGGCCCTCTCTGTTGCTGTGCCTCTACTGGAACTGTTTTCAGTAACAAAAAACAGTAACAAAAAGGGGTGCATTTTCACTTGGAGTTGATCTTTAGCTGTTTCTACACGTTAAAAAAACTTTTATAAAACTTACGGAGGTTGTTTTTATACATTTTATAGGGGCATATAGCAACAGGACAAGGGGAAATAGCTTCAAACTGGAAGAAGGAGTTAGACTAGATATTAGGAAGACATTCTTTACTGTGAGGATGGTGAGAGACTGGTACAGGTTGTCCAGCAAAGTGGTAGATGCCTTCCCTGGAAGCATTCAAGGCCAGGCTGCATGGGGCTTTGAGCAACCCAGTCTAGGAGGAAATGTCCCTGCCTACAGCAGGGGGTCTAGAATTAAATGATCTTAAAGGTTCCTTCCAACCTTACATTCTATGATTCTATTATTTTAAACTCATTGTTTAATTGATAATACTAAAGCTCAGTGAAAGGCAGGCTTCTCTACACATTTAATCACTCAGAGTGAAATGGAGCAGTGTTCTGGCTGCGGCTCAGTACAGCTGTGTTCCTACCCAGCCTGTGTCATTCTTCTCAGGAGCATTTATTTGCCACAGGAGTTCATATTTCCGCTCTTTTCCAGCCTCTCAATGCTTCTGTAAGACAGAACATCTCTCTGATTTTCCCACCCCATCTTGAAAGCAGTAAATGCTCTACAAAGCACTTAGCAGCAGCAGTGCTGGTGCTACCACAAAGAGTCTAGTCCTGTGCTTAAGAAATGCATAAAAACTGACAGGGTTCTGGTGCTCTTTTGCAACATTATGTTTTAATGATTGTATTATTAAGCAGTTAATAGATATAAGCAATTTCTATACAGCTATAGCTAAGAGTTGTAAGAACAAACGTTTTTTTCCTCTGTGTTCAGCAGCAGATAGCAAGCTCTGTGTTTCTGGGGGCTTTCCAGCTGAATGTTCATCTGAGAGCTGTGACCTGGGTTGCATTTTGGATGGGCACGTTGCAGGCGTGAATTCATTTTCAACAGTTAAACAAACATAACTCCACAATGGCAGGCACTGACCTGTCCATAAGCAAGACACGGGGATGAGGAACAAGCACACAACATTTCAGTGGTCCTTTCCTTTAGACTTGTGTCCACTAGAAAGAAGAGCAGGATCGAGGAGCAGACCTGAGCACAGGACACACTAACCAGCTGCACATCACGCACTGTAAGTACACTTTCTGGTTCTGTGGGTTCAGGCTGTTTGACTGAGCATGTCTTAAAACACAACCCAGCTGTAGTGAGGGGACAGCACGTGCCAGCCACCATTCCCCAGCAAGCTGTGGGTGAGCCCGCAGGTCCCAGTCCCGCCACACTTCACCCCCACAAACACCCTCCAAGGCTTTCTGCCACACTGTTAGACCAACAACAAGCTCCCTCGGCTTCACGCAGCAACAAAAAAGAAACTAACGCCACCTTCTTATAGGCAGTGGTGCAGACCTCACATAATTACAGGCTTTGAAATGCAACAGAAAGCATTTAAAACTTAGGTATTGTCTTCTAATGCTACAGGGCTACCACACGGGACCCCAAGGAGGCTCTGGGGCACACAGCACAGTGTTTGGCTGTGAGAGTAACCAGCAGCCCTGGCCCAGTGTGCAGTGCAGGATAATGGGTGACAGTTCCATGGCAAAGGGATCATCAACACATCTTCACACCCCCCACCCCACCTTGACCTCCTTCATCCTACCACAGGGTTTAACAGTCCCTCAGAGAACCTGTTCCCCACTGACTCCCATGGGTTATCTGGCCACTCTGGGTTTGTGGTTTTTTTCCAATTTCTTTCACATTTTAGCAGGCATCTCTGTGTGCATTAGCAGCACTGTGCAGGAACAAACCATGCCCCAGTTACAGGTAGGTGAAGCACACAGAGCCCGTTTTCTCAGTGCATTCAAGGTGTGTCACTGCTGGCTACATGCTGTCAAGATCTCCAGGTGTTAGGGGTCACTCATTGTACCCATGAACAAAATGGTTTTTTTAGCAGCAGGTAAAAATTAGGTAGATGAGGTAAAACAGCATACAGCCGCCTCTGCTCCTGTGTGCATTTGCCTGCACTTATGGCATACTGCACCAGGACATATTCTCCTACATGAAGGTCACAGATCCTGCTGGTAAGACTTTGTTTTCTGAGATACCCCTCTTAGTTTTCAAATCAACTCGGAACAGCTCCTTCTGTCTTTCTTGCAGCCATATGTGATTAATTCTTTCTTCTCATAGTGCTCCTCAACTCAACAAGTAAGCCCCATACAAGGAGTACTGCGGAGGCTTATTTACTGCCTTTACTTGCAACAGAAGACAGCATTTTGTAGGAGCAGGGCTCAGGCAATGAAACTTTTTGTGGGTGTTCTCCTCTGAGCTCAGATACTGCCTGCATACACCAAATAGGCAGATCTGTTTCTCTTTCTTTAATTTTAAGTCATTTAATTTTCAGTCAACTCATTCTAGATATCAACACAGAAGAAATGTGCAGGAGTTTCCTGGGCCTCTGTGAACGTCCTGTGTTTGGATTAAATATGCCAAAAGCAGGCCCAACTCCTTCAGTGCTATGAAACCTAGAAACTTCTCTGATTTATGTTTCGTGCACTCCGTATCCTTCTCTACCATCTTTTTAATGCTGTGAAGAGCCGTAGCAATATTCCAGGCTCTTAGATCAAGGCAGTATTTCTTACCATAATCCCAAGCAAATGAAAACCAGGCAGTGTTCTTTTCTGAGTATTTTCCTCCAGCAAAGAGGTGTGAAAAAGAATTTCCTTTTTTTTATTTCTGTTCCATTTTAGCGTAGCACCTATTAAAAATACCTTGCCTGTGATGTTAGGGATAAAGACTGTAAAGAGGAAAAAAATCTAGCTGTGAAAATGCAGTAACTATGCACTCTGTTACATTACTTATTTTATCCTGCATTCAGCTTGCATCCGTAAGAAGCATTAGCTTAGGTCTTGGTCATCGTTCTTGAATTGAATGTAGTTACTTGTGTCTATGGTAACTATTCACCCTGAGTTTTTTATTTCAAAAGCTCTTGACATTTTAATTCATATAGGCACTGCCCATATAAACGAAAATAATCACTCATGCCTTAAGTGGAATTTTTCCTCTAGCCAAAACTTGAAAGCAAGAACCATAGTCTCATGTCTTCTCTTCTTGAAATGTAACTGCCCCCTTCGTGGCAGTCTGGAGCAGCATTTCTGTGCCAAACATTTGCAGGGGAATGGAATAAAGGAATAATTTCTACATCAGCAAGGGGAATTAGCCAAATAAAATGTAACAGTCCACACTGCAGATTGGCTGCTGTTAACAGGTATGTATGACTCTTTGGCCTGACTTCAGAGCTGAGCCCACCAATTCAGTGCAAATTCTTGCTGCTCAGCCTAGCTGAAAATCTGGACATTACTGAATGCAAATGGCCAGGACTTGGTTTGTAAATAATTGTATCATTCAAAAAGCACTGATAATGGGCTCAGGATTGAGGGAACAGGCACATGTAAAGAACTATTGCTATAACCACCACCGTTTTTTACAGCATTGGGAAATTCTTGAAAGGTCTCTGCTAACCAGGACTCTCATTTCTTGTCAAGTAAAACTACACTGTGAGGCTCTTGTGGTCTGAAAACTTGGGTGAGGAAAATTGCATAAATTCTTTTGAAAGCCAGGAACTTGAACAAGGCAAGATGAGAAATGTACAGGTTTTCTCAGTCTCCTGCAAATCATGAACACTGTGATGCATTGTAATGTGACTGTGATTGTTATGAGTTCATTGTAATGTGACTGTTGTAGCCTTCAGTGAGGAAAAGAATGAAAACCCAGCCTAGGCATATCCAGCTCCAGAGTGGCTGGGGAGATTCCAAGTCGTGCAACTTATTTTCCGTTCTACAGCATTCTGAAGTGCCTGAAAGAGCAGGTCTCTGTTGTTGAGGATGTTGTACTTGCTCAGGTTCACAAGTTTGTCAAAATTTTCAGGAGAGTAGATTAGCCTAATGAGGTAATAGGGTGAACAGTTGTTTTCCAGATTTACTTTGCCTTCTTCCATCTCTGAGAGACTGCGCTTTTCCCCTGTGGATGAAGAGAAAAGCCACCATAGTGAGCTTTGCTTGATACACATCAGCTTTTTATGTAACTGAGTGTTTTCATGGCAATGAGACTTCAGTATGTGGGGCCCAGACTGACAACAGAAGTGACTATTAAAAATGTCCAAGCTTTGCTTTGCCAAACTTCCTGATATTTGGAGAGCCTTATTATCTGTGCTATCCACATCCAGATACAGCTGCATCCACCTCAAGCACAGAAAAGTGCAGTCTGTAAGGGCATTGTAAATGGGAAATTCACAAGCCAATTCTTTCTCTTTTCTAGAATTTAAATAGTTAAAAGCAGAAAAAATAAATACCCACAATAATTTCCACAAGGGGTCTCTCAGCCATCTGGAACTGAAAAGCTCTACTGTTAAACTTGAAATTCACACAAACAGGTTGCTAAGGTCCCTCCTCCCCCAACCACCCATATCAGCTGCTCTCAGCTTGACCGATGAATCAGTGCCTGCTCAGAGGCATGCAGGTGAGCATCACATCTCACACATCTAGGCCTGGAGCATTGAGAAGCTGCAGCAGCTGTGTTGCCCTGCATAATCTCATCCATGTTTCACATAAAATGCCCCTAAGACACTTGTTTTATCAGCTAGCCTCTGTTCAGCAGCCTCACCTGACGGCACAGTGCCATTTGAACCATGTCCAGTTTCCACCTAACAAGCCCAGTTCCCTCTTCTGGGCACCTCCTCTTTGTCTGCAGTTTCTAAGTATGATTTTGTTGGAGTATCTGTTCACACATACACTCTCTAAGCGTTAAGTGGTGAATCTCATATCAGAAAATGAGCTTTGCTTAACCTCTGTTGCCGCTGTTCATAATTTTCCCCAAATGCATCCTCATTCATATCCCAGAGATAGAGGCAAATATGCATGAATGACCCTGATGGGTAGAAGATGGGATACTCTCACTCACACAAAGGCTGTGCCCTCTTACAAAATTGCTAGGAAGAACAAAGAAGATCAATACTGTAGAAAGACAAATAACCCAAATCCAAGTAAAAAGACTAAACTTACCAGGTGCCTTGAATTCCTTAAATGTGTCATTCACAAGAGGGAAATGAATTACTATGGGTGCTCTCGGGTCCTCTGCATCTTCAAACACGTAACATTCCTTTGGATTCTTTGCTTCTTCTTCACTTATCTCCACTTTGGGGAATGGGATTTTTTGTATCTTGCAATATTTGTATGTCATCTCCAATTGCTGTAGATACAGAACGTCATTGCCTTAAAGGAAGTACTAAGACAAGGTTTATTGATGTATCACAGAAATACTGTGGCAAATTAATTCAGTTCCTAGAATTACACTGCAGTCTAGGTGTAGACCAAAGTAGCCATAGAACAACCCTACTTTCTGCCATCACATGCCACAAGTCAGAAGACACTTATCACCCCATTGAGTTTTTTTAAACTATTGGAAGGAATGACAAAAGCCACTCTTAGAATTTGTCATGAGGACAGGACGTGGGAGATCACAATCTTGTCTTCAGCAGCCACTCGCTACTACAACACCCAGAGTATCCTAGAAAGTGAATGTCATGATCCAATACAGAGAAAGGAGCCTAAGATCTTTAGGCCTATCAGCCTATATTGCTGTGGTCTTGAAGGAAGCTTCCATCCTCCTCTAAGATAATGTGACTGGTTTGCTCTTAAGAATATGATCAAGATTTGGACAACTATTTACTTGAAAGTTTTAATAAATTAAGTATCCACATACTTCGTCCCGCTGATCAGTTCCCATGCCCCCTCACACTACAGACACATAAAGGGAAATAATTTTCCTGATCACCCAAGTGGACCTGCAGATGCTCTGAAATATGTAGTTGAAAAAATGTAAGCATGTTACCTACATATCTACATGTACAGCAATCGAGCTTCATTGAGTCTTTTCCATCAGAACTCCATGAAACTCCATTACTCACCTCAGGAGCTAACCTTTGTACTGTAAAGAGCACTTCTATACCTTTACCAATTAGTCACTTTTAGAGTAGCTGGTCACAGTATATTTGAGTATCAGATATAAATTTGGCTATGAACTCTTATGGCTTTAGAATAAGAATTTGACCAGGGCTGCAAGGAACAGATCATATTGATTTTCTTACCTTGAACGCATTCCCCAAACCATAATCAAGTGAGATAATGACATCTACGTTCCTCTCTGGCTTGAAAAGTGCTGCACCACTGGTGTTAATGAAATAGCCAACATCTATCAGGCAAAGATATTTCTGCAGTGGCGTCAGACTGTTAGGGAAGGAGTCCAGCACGGTGTCTGAAAAACATTATGAATACAGTTAGCAGTGCAATGATCAAAAGAGCTGTGATACACAGTAAAGGCAGCCCTTTGTCATCGAGACCAAGCTCACCTCCCTCCATAATGCGACCCCACAAACGTGGCCTCACAAAGGCAGGCTGTGAGGCAGCCAGGCAGAGGACAGGTGAGACACAGACTCCACTGGCCTCACAGCTGCTCTGGGGATTGTTTTTTCACAGAATACAGGCTTTAGCCGATTTTTTTTCCCCTGCTAAGAACTGGGAAAAAATGCAAACAACAAAAACAATTTCACAATGTAACAACAAATCTAACAAATGCAGTACATTGCTGCTCTTTTGTATTGCTCCTTTTTGACTTCTGCATTTTCTGAGGTGAAAACTCTGATTTCAGCTTGCTTTCAATGTCTTCTCATATAAATTATGTTAGCCATGTTGAAAAAAATATCAGATTGTGCATACAGGATTTTCTCCCAATAGCTTTAAGTATTCAAGTATTGCCTCAATTAATTAAATTTCACACACACTCTAAAAGCAGCAAAAAGTAGATTATGGAAATTGACATATTGAAATCAGTAGCCAATATCTGATAGCTAGATTCTCTTTTCTCTGTCCGAAACCCACCAGCCACCCTGTAGACAGCAAGCCCACTACCATTTCTAGTCTCATGGAACAAGAAACCTTTTGCTGTGATATAAATATCAAAATAGTGTTTTAAGAGACTCCTTCAAGTCAACAAAAGGAGGTAGCAAAGCCTACAGCAGACCCCTCATTCCTTGAAACATCTGTGCTTAGGCATTTTAAAAAAATGTTGATTGCAGAAATACTGCACATCTTTCTGCCTCCTTGGCCTCATTCTGTAGTGTTGATTTAAACTGTGCAGAATAATTCCAGCTCATTCCATAGCCTGGAACATTTGACAGCATCTTGAAGTAATAACTCATATTTTTTTCATTCCCTTAGTGTCAGATCTTTACAAAATTATTTGCTTCTTTTAGCATTTATGGATGATGGGATTCTGGTGCACTGAGAGTTCTTTGCTTGCCTCCTCAAAGAAGAAACAGAATGTACTTTTTACTTCTATTTGGCCTGGTGAATATTTTAAGTTGAAATTTCACTACACCCAATATCTTATCATGGACACAAAACTGTGCAGCATTTATTCATGGCTTCATAAATGAATTAAAGATCAGACTTTTCCTCGGGAGAGTCTCTACTTCCATTTTAAAACTCTACTTCCTTCAAAAAGGGACTTTGAAGAAGTGCTTCCTCAGAAATTCCCTCAGCAGCACAAACTACCATAAATGTATTACTATGATTGCCTGCTATGAGTTCTCAAATTTATCACCACCAAAACTAAGCTTTGCACTTGCCATTTAATGAATCTTTTTAATGTTTCGGTTAATCTGAGCTCTGGGGAAGTATTTAAGACAGAGCTGTATTCCTGAGACTTCACCTACCATTAGACTATCATTTCTGAAAAGCATTTAGTACTCTGCAGGCCCTAAAAGCTCCACTCCTCTTGCCACTTGTCAGCAAATTTCGGGTAGCAATGGCAGCCAGGCATAAAAGGTGTAGTAACTTACATGGAACAGAGGAGACAAAACACAAACTGCAAAAGGGAAGGACTCAGAGAAGCACACATTTTGTTGCTAAAATCAGATTAATAATGTAAGACCCTCCCACACTGCTACCTGCTCAAGGCATAAATGAAGACTGGATTACAGGAAGATTTATGGTGCTCAAAGGCTCAGTTCCATTATCTGCATATCATTTCATAGACTTTCATGGTTTTTGAGGTAAAACAACCATGACTTCACTTGTTTGTTCACCTGCAGAGTACAGGCCATAGAAAATTGATGTTTAATTTATACATCAAATCTACACACTTTTTTTTTTTTTTTTTAATATAAATCTAAATCTATGTGGCTCTAACTTTCTATGGTTGGTTTTTATTATTTCTGCTTCTGAAGGGTTAAGGACAGGTGACTAAATCATCTAATACTATACACATAGCAACCATGCTTTTGCATCCAATCTTCTCTTTCATCTGACCAACACAATAACCTGCTGCCTTGTGTTTCCAGTGTTACCTCTGCTTATTGACCTCAAAAAGAATTCACATTTCTCCAAATCTTCTGACTACTATACCTATGCAGAATGACACACTTGCTGTAGAAAAGCATGCTGTGACTCGTCAAATCTCGTCAAAAAGTGAAAGAGCATCTCATGGACTAATTCATTTTAACCTGTCACTCTGAGGAAACACACACAGTGAAATAGTTCCATCTCAGCAGATTTCCAAACCCCGAGCAAATATCTCTAAAAGAGAGATTTCCAAAGTCTAAAAAAAAACAATCTGAGATGTTACCTGCACACTGCAGCTAAATCTTTGTTGCAGTTACCTTTCCATTCAATAAATTTTCGCTGGTGGACATAATCCTTATGAAATTCTAAGCCTCTCAGGAAGTTATGAGACTTTCCCAGTAGTGGCCGCTTCGTTATAATGTCCTGAAACATTTCATACAACTTCCCCGACAAACAAGATGGAGGCTCAATGATAGTGGTATCCTCCTCAGGAGAATGTTTCTCTGAAATAGAAAAGGAATCATGAGAAAAAAATAGGTGTAATCTGTTCTGCTAGACACTTCTGCTGGCTAGCTGTTCTTCCCTCCACATTTCCTGCAATCTGTTGAAAAATGTATGCACACGATCATTTGAACACAGAGATATTTGGTTTTGTTTAAAACAAGCATGCCTTTTGCCTTTTACATACTTTCTTTGTACTTCTGTCTAAAAGCAAGAGCCACCCTTCTCATTTGTAGTCACAGGAGTCATTTAACAGATCATGAATAAATTCTAAATGAAAAACATTTGCAACTAGCATGAAATGTGCCTCTGGGAATTAAAAATAAAATAACTGTAAGAGGAAAACATCACAAGGTTATCATTGTGATACAGATGGAAATCATACCGGAAGGTCTAGAATGATGCAATACAACACATACCAGTTTAGGGAAAACATGTGAGAGATTATTCACAAACAGTTGCAATGGTGTATTTTCCTTATTCACCTCCTTAACAGAAGGCACAGTCTGGTCAAAAATGAATACTGATTTTGAAACCCTTACCTATATCTACCATATCTTTGGCCCATCGCTCCCAGAATTCATTTGAATTTGAGGACCAGTACAAGCCATCCAGCAAATTCCTGGTAAAGATGTTTGTCCAAAGACCTGCAAGTCAAATCACATGGGAAAAATACTGAACCAACACGTTAACTGTTGGCTATTTCAACTAATTGGTTTTTTTTAATTATAAGTATCAATGCTATGGATTGTTGGCCTGGTATGAATTTGTATGAATTGACCTTGTTATGTCATAGTTTAAGTAGAAGAGTTGAAGCTTAATAATGAAAACAATTCAGTGTTTTTCCTCAAGGGCTAACTACTCTCAGACCATTCACCACGCAGTGCAAAGTAACAAAATAAGAGGTATCACTTTAGGTCACCTTCTAGATAGCAGATCCGAGATTCTGGCAGCTTTTTCACTCGCCTTCCCATGAAGAACTCACTGTCAAAATATTCTGAACGAATGGAGGCTCCGTACTTTGGTATGGCCACTTCATAAGGAGAAAACTCAGCCCACTCTACAAAAGAATTGGCATATGCTACGTTTAATGTCCTACAGAATAAGGAAACAAAGCCTACCCCTTGGATACAGCTATCTAAAGTTTCATGAACTTTGCTGGTCTCGGCAGCTCAGTGCTATCACTAGTTTGTACTGCAAACTACACTGTCTAGTTCCATAAGAACTGAGAGTATTCACTCACTAGCTTTTTCCAACTCAGAAAGAGTCTAACATTAGCATTAAAAATGTAGACTCATATTGCTATATAAAGATTCTGGGAACCCACCTATCTCTCTAACTCAACATCATCAAACAATAAACAACTGTGATACAACCCTCAAGGAATGACCAGTATGAAAAATCTACTAAACCAAACATGTCAGTCTACATGATACAACAGAGAAGCTCGAAGACACATCAGCTCAGAATTAGAAAGCATCACAGTGTGGACATGGCCATGCAGTTTCCTGATTCAAGCTGCCCTGCGTAGGTATTACTGTGGAACAGCAGCCACAAACCTAAGTATTAAATGTTTGGGTTTTTTTAGTATCTGATTACTTCAATATTTCTTGCTGAATATAGTCTACAGGGTGTCATATCACACCCATATAGCAATCATACTCCACTCTACAGATTGTCTTTTAGATAATTGACAGTTATACTACAATCTCTACAAACAAAGGAACAATCACAGCCATTTCATAGATGTGGAACTGAAGCAAAAAAAAAAATCGTATGATTTGCTTTCACTCACCCACTCACTCACTCACTCACTCACTCACTCACTCACTCACTCACTCACTCACAGTGTCTTTGGCAAAACTAGAACTTCATCCCACAACTTCAGAAATGCCTTTTTTGTGCCAGAGAATGTTTTTCAGCAGATCTGCCTTTTCTAATCAACACCCAGCAGTTTGCAAGAAAGACAAATACTTCATTAAAAGATGAATCTTGAGTCAGGGCAAGCAACAGAGGCAATCCTTCCGTATTCCCCTGAGATATACACATTGCCACCCTATAAATTCTCTTTACTTCCTACTAAGAGTCAGAATAAACACTTGGAATACTTACCTCTAAATTTGAAAGTACTGAACTTTTCCTCTTTGACATTGAGGACTGCGTAGAAAGGCAATGGGTTTTGCCCATACTCCAATGCCCTGCGCTGGTCTGTGAGTTTGTACTTCCTTGGCTAATCAAAGGGATAAAAAAAAAATCACAGTGAACATGAGCTAAAACCACTGACACAATCTATATGAGCACTGATAGACAACAGATATTTTATTACTCAGAGGAGTCTGTGAGTCACATCTCCTTTAAAAAACTGCTTCTTTCTCGTTCTGAACTTTCCTTCGTGGTTCTCTTTTGGATATCTACTAACCTGCACATTAATATCTAAGCACATTGACTGTCTCTATCCCACAGATCTTTACAAAGATTCAGACTAATTATCACATGAGGGCAGTTTATTCTAATTCTGAAGTGCCCCAAAAGAAACAGACATTAAAAGATTTGGTTTTTCAGGGGTAAATTGTTCAGTTCTTTCTGAATATTTGCCCACTTAAATTATTATCTGTTTGGCACCTTGGTTCAGAGGCATTGACAAACCATCAGCTACTCCAGAAAGTCCTGGCTAGAGAATCCTTTGCCATTATTTACAAGTCATACAGGGATGCACCAGTCACTCTGGATTTGTTCCACACGTTGTAACATGCAATCAAAGTGGGAGATGCTACAGCAAATGAGTGGATATTTCCTAAATGCGTGGCAGGACCACATACCTGGTGGTGTGGTACATACCCGTCCATGTAAGAACATTTCCTGAACAAGTGACCACAGCGTTGTAAAAGATGAGACGTGTCCTGCTTTTGCCCTTTCAGCAAGTTCCTTGTGATAATACTTCAGATGCTCCATAGACATAAGGTTTAGCTTGCATTTTGTCACCTGTGCTTTTACTGCTCTGAGTGGCCCCTCCAGACTCTTTTGTGACCAATCTGCGTGTTCATACAGGTCTGCTAGGGTCCTACAGAACAAAAATGTGAGAAAATCATCTATTTCTTAGTAAGAAATACTGTATTTACCCTTGCGCTGTCATTAAAGCAGAGAAGTTATGTTAAAGAGCCGATGGTAAATAGCTTTACCAGGGAATTATGTTCACTTATTAACAGTGTGAGACTTTGAAAGAAATGCGGCGTCACAGACATTCCAAGAGTAAGTCACATCTTCTCTTACTCACCATGTTGAGCCAGAAGCCCCAGTGAGATAGGTAACACAGTCCAACAGATTTAGCTTCTGAAGAGCTAAGAGATGGCCAAACATAGCTGACATTGCTCTGAGGCCTCCGCCTGTTGCCATAACAGCTATTACTGGGACCTGCTCAAAACATAAATATCATCTTCAAAAACTTACTCACTTGCCTACTTGGAAAGTCTAATTACAGCTCTTATAATTTCCTCCTCAGACTTCATTGGAGGACACTGAAATTAAATCAGTGCTTAGACAGCCTTTACCAGTACCTTATTTTAATCAATCTCCAGATACTCAGAGAGTTCCCACAATCTCCAAGGTTGGATGAGATGCAGTGATTCTAAATCTCCTTGCTCCCTTTGCTCTTTATTGCAGTAATTTACAACAGATAACAATACAACTATAAATAATAAAACTGCAGCAAATGTAATTAAGAATGGATTCAAGGAAGTCATGAATAGGATTTAGAAAAAAATATATATTAATTAAAAGAATGATTCTTTGGACAGCATCCATTCAACAAATAAAACTACATCAAGAATATAAATGTTCACTTTAAATTTCACCCTGGATCTTGGCAACAGAATGTACTTCAGCTGGAATTTGTTAGAAAGGGCTCTTTCTCCATCCTGAAGAATTTCCACTTTTTGTGAATAGTGTTTGGAAAATGAAAAAAATATGTAATCCTAAAGAAGGAACATTACAATGATTTCATAAATTTCCACTTGAAGTCAATTTCAAATACTCCTGTTTTCCTATTTATTTTGGGTTTGCCTGGTTGTCTGTCATCTCACAAAATGTACCAATGTCTCATTTTGTGTCAACAGACTGCACCACATTGTTGGAAACTCTGGCCTTGAAGAAAGATATATTATAACTTTGGGAATTTGACCTATTGAAGAATATGAAAGCCTGAATAGCTAAGTTGAAATTTTAGATGAGTATGGGATATGCCACTCTGAGAACTTCAGTAATGTTGCCATTCAAATCAATGGGTTTGTCATCAGCATGCAAAAACTACTAGAAGGTTTGTGGGGAGTTGCATCAATCCTAATTCAATAGGCCCACACCCTACGCTTGGATTCCAGCTCACAGACCTCATGTTCATGTAGATCTCTTTCCAGATGAAAAACCCTTTTCAGGGCACTGGCAACCACTCTCTTCCTTTTTTGCAAGAATTCCTGCTCTTCTCGGCACAGATCGTATCCTAAGCGCACATCAAGTTTTTCTGTGCTGCAACACAAATAAATCCAGAGGCATTGGATTAGGATTGAAAATGCATATGAGTCTATTTTCAGCAACTGTAGTCTATTAAACACCATAAAGGATCATGATACACTGTTCAGATTTACAAGCAGAAACGCAGATTCCAGTGGCAAAGAAATCAACTGTTTTGCTTCTATATGGTCTCATTATTTTCTGATCTGATGGTTCAGTCTAAGTTTTACTGCCAGCTTAGAACAGCAAATAAGAAAGAAAGACTTCTGTGTATCCTTCAGTAGCATTGTTGGCTTAGTTCTTTCTATGTTTCCTTCACAGATCTAAGCAAAGGTTCATCTGAACCTAACAAGTTCTTTCAAGGGGATTTTACCATGGATCTCCATGGAAATGGTATGGTGAAAGACGTTTCCAAACAATTTTGTTTACATTTGTTTTCTGTCTCATTATTTTACTGTTTAATGTTTCATCTTCCCTAAATGATGCTTATTTTTATTCATATCACTGGTTCCACAAACATATTTTCTCAGGAATACTTATGCAGTTTGAGTAATGTACAGAATCTGGATGTTTTGCTCCAGTCAAATTTCCTTCTCCCTCTGCCTTTTCCTGCTTATCCCTTTGGAAGAAGTCTCCAATCTCAGTCTTTGGTTCTTTGAAGCAAAAGACATCTGACTAAGTTCCTTTAAAATTCTTTTTTTTTTTTTTTCAAGGTAGGGGGAGGAGGCATCTTAGCATGACTCTTGCCCCAGAGGCATCTAACTTTGCTCTGTTGTGGTGACTGTTTTATGATGACTTAACTGTTGACATATTTTGCCCCAAGTCTTTTGCATTCCTTGTATCTAAATGAAGGATTCTCTGCTCCAGAATACACTGTTCAAAGAACAATAAAACTTTCAAAGAAAAAAATAGTCTCCTTACCAGTCATTCAATTGGAGGTACAACTGCAGTGGCACATTCTGTAAAAAAAGAAATGTGAGCAGGAATGAAAATGACTGCGTGAAGAGAAAGTTTAGAAATCTAGATTTTCAGTGATTCCTTGAATGCCCCAGCACTACCACCATCTTGCACATAGTTTTTTGGGAAAAATTTGTCAGGAAAGCAAAAAAAAACCGAACATTTTCTAAAGAGGCAGAGGCAATGAAGGGGCTACTTGAACAGGCTGTGAACAGGACTCCCACCTCACTCCATGAACCAGCTTAATCCAGCAGCAGTATCACATACAGCTACCCTCTCATTCCTGAGTATGGAGAACAGTATCCAGCTACAGACAGCGTTACTAAGAGGAAATGCAAGTCACCATATGCTTTCAAAAAGCTAAGGAGGTACAAGAATCACCTGCTGTGGAACAAATGTTCATTCTCCCTTCTCTATAGGAGCAACGCTGCGAAGAAATTTTCCTCCTGCTTTTGCCTCTCATTTGCTGCAATGTGTGAGAAAAGATGTCTAGCTATTGTTTAGAGATTCACCAGTCCATACAGCTGTGTTACTTCTGCTTTTAAAGCAATTTAGAGTTGTACTTGTCCACCACTTATGATCAACATTGTACACATAGAGGAATGTGACAGAATTGTTCTTTGAAACTAAGAGTCAAGTTATCTTACTTTTTCCACCTAAAGCTTAGGTATACAGACTGAGCCAGCCACCTGGATTTCATACAGACAATAGAGACAGACTGGGACATCTCAAACTCTTGCTGCTGAACGTTCTCCTTTTACTGTGTAACGGTACTAGAGGTTGGTCTTTAAATTTAGACATATGCAACTAAAACTAGTCAGGGTGAAACCCCAATTATTGATTTTACTGTCAGAAAATTAATACTTCTGAGAAAACCAACCCTTTCTCACAGAAAACTTTTATTCACCCAGCCTAAAGGAATTCTTTTTCAAATGACATTGTGTCAAATACTGAGGGTTACTTTACCCATCTCTCCAAAAGGTCTCATAAATGGTGAGGCACTTACATGTCTTACAGGGAGGGTTACTTTCACTTTATGCCCAACAGGGAGAAATTTCAGTGGTACTGTTAAGGTGTCACTTAAATTGTTTGTGTCATCTTCCTTATCAGAAATTTTCTGCAAAAAACAAAAAAGGGTGTATTTTATGTACAAAATGAAAATAGTCCAGTTCCCCATTGTTTTGATGACAGTGAAAATAAGCAGGTAGTATGAAAATCAGTATGGTCCAGTACATGTTACCTGTAGCCTGGCTTTTAGAACTGGCTCCCAAGCCTTCACACAATGGAAGTAGAAGGTATTTGTGTCTTCTGTAGCTTTCTGTGTTCCTTCATGAGATGCAGGCACCGTAAGCACAAGATTCTTACCCTCTAGTGAAAACAGATTTGTTTAGAGAATGTTAGAGCTGTCCAGGCAAAACAGCTACCAAAGTTGGTATTTACTTCTTGTGGTAAATCCTCTGTAAATTCACACACTGGCAAGTCTCCCTGGTATGAGAATTGGTATTCCTGTATTTACCCAATAGCTTGAAGTGCTCCCAGTGTCAGCACTCTCTCATATTTCCACCAGCAAAATTTGCTGTGTCCAAACTTGATAGTTTCAAGGGAGAGACACCAGAGATGCAGAGTTAAACTAGAGACAAGTTCAGGAACTTTCACTGTACTAAATTTCATTGCCTTTAGGAGGTTATTAGTTGTCTCTGTATCCTGAAGTGCCTCTACCTGGACCTGAATGCTTATGATCTGGTTGCATCCTCACTTCAGAGAAATCTGCATACCTCGCAAATATTTCCTGCTTTCACTATGGTCCACTTGTACTTCCAAACACCAAACTTCACGGGACTGTAAAAGACAAAAGTGGAAATGTGTGAAAATAGTAAATGCTATGACTGTAGCAAAAAAATGAACCATCATGTAAGCAGTCATTAGGTATAATACAGAATCAAGCTAAACTGGGCTCAGTGCTAGAAGCAATCTAGCAGCAGAAGATTAAATTCATTATCCCAGGACAGTAGACCAATTGTAATGCTTTACAACTAGCTTGTCCATACAATGGTGCATTGCCAGAGGTGATTATACCTGCTCAAGTTATCCCCAAATCAAGAATCTTTGAACTACACTCTGCTGTCCAAACACAGCTACATACATATCTGGTAATTACTTAGAATAGGTGGAAGGAAACCACTTGATGATGAATTTCTGTGTATTGTGGTCATGATTAGTCTACAAGGCATCTTCTTGCTAGTCCAGATGTAGGGAGATCACGGATTTATTCCATCCTACTCTCCACCTGAGTCATTCCAGTTCACCTTTAATAACTCATGCCAGGACAGTTTTCCAACAACACATGCCAATCATTACAGCTCTCATACCTCACACAGAAAATGAGGGGCAAAGAACAGAATAGGTGTTATTTTACCACAGGTGTATTAAAGGCTAGCATCTGGAAATCACATGTAGGTTTGGAGTTGTTGGGATGAGGTACTTTGTACTCTTTAGCTGCTTGGCCAGCCTGAGGAGATAGGTAATGGACCACATGCTGACATATCACAAGAGGACTCTGTTTCAACAACTTAAATAGCTCTTTATTAAAAAGCGTGTGTCCCAAAAAGCTGTTAGATTAGATAATCTCTGAGTTATTGGAGTCTTCTGTAGACTCATAGCTGTCAAAACCTTTGGTTTTCCTGCCAAATGCCATATTGCATCATCTGAAACACAATATTTCACTTTGCCAACAAAAATGGATTCTGTAACATTAGCAAACTGTGACTGGTCAAAATACTGATACTTGAGGACTTCAAGAAACAGTTTCTATTCCATGAGGAGGGAAACGTAACAAATGGAAACTGTCCCATATTTGTAATATATAATGTAGACCATGCTCTATTCAATTATGTTTTCCCTGTAAAATATCAGATGGCTGAGGGAAAAGGAGAGAAAGGGAGAAGATTAAGAGAAGATAGAGGAAAAGTAACGCCAAGCTAAATTCAAACATGAATCTTACCACTAGGACATCGTTGGTAATGACATACTCTGGAGGGCCAGGACTAAAAAGAAGCAAAAAAGAAACAATTTGTGAGAATCCACTATTTTTAATAGCAGTTGCATTACTTCCTGTGTAAAACTGAATATAGTTACATTCGTGCCATTCTTTACTTCCTGAAAGGTGCACTATGTGACCATCTGCTAAACACATGAGCCAAAACGCAGTACCTAACAGAAGAGCCCATAAAAATATCAGTTCTTAAAACTACAAGAAAAAAAGGTGAACTCGTCTAATTTGGAATCATGTACTGCCCTTACCAAATGGCCACATGGCTTGGGGAAAAGCAAAGATGACTAATAATGTACTCTCCAAATACTTTTTAGGAAAGACATCTTTGACTGATCTAGACAACAATTTACAACTGGTCCCAGAGAAAGGCAAATTAGAATTGGCTCCCATTGGGCTATAGGTACGACTGGAAAAACACAAAGGTAAGTAACAAAAACTTTGTCCCTAACATCTCACCTTGCAAGACCCAGATCTGTCACTGAATGGTTGGAGTTACTCATGGAATTAAATAACTATAGAGTCTACTAACAGAACCTCTCATTACAGCTAATATTCCCATGGCACCAAGTTGCACACATTCCTAAGTGCTTTCATAGATCTGAAAGGACCACTGAAGTTATGCAGTACGTGATCTTTGACCATCTACAAAGCCGAGGATATTTTACAAAGCAGCACATCCAGCTCTCTAACTTCTGCAGAATGCATTTATCTTCAAATAACTTGGTTTCACTTCCAAAAATGGAGAATTCCCTACACCTCTAGTAACTTGAGCTGTGAAAAATCTTCCATTTATTTCTAGTCTGCATTTGCTCAGTCCAACTTCTAAGAACTGCTTCTTACTCTGAACTTCAATCTGGTTGAGACTGACTCCACACGTGCAGGAGATACTTACACTAGCTCTTAAGGTGTCCCTCATAAAAGAATAGATTTTCTGAGTGTTTTCCAACTCACAGCTGCCTGTTCTAATCATGCATTTAGTCAGTTTTAAATGGACTACATTACTTCCAAAAGCATTTAAAAGAGAGAGAAGTTTATCTTATTGAATTTGTTCTCCTACAATGTTGATTATCACTTTGAAGAAGGGGGGATTGTAATTGTATTAATTGCAGATTGCATGTTTTTGTAGTTTAACTAAGCTATCACCTAATGATCTATCTAATGCTATCTACACCACTCCACGTACATTTTGTTTTCTGGTCTTTTAGAAACATCACGGTGTTCATGGCATTATTAAATTAGTGATAATAGCTGTTACAGTGTTATGTCTTGTATGCATCTCACGTGCAAGTTATTGAATCCTGCCAATGTTACTGCATTACAATAATCAGGATATAAGATAAGATTTGTATACAATACACTAAAAGACAGAATTTGCTGGGGAAGTTAAGGCAAAACAAACAAACAAAAAAATCAGAACAGTAACTCACTGCTGGGAAGAAGAGCTGCAAGAATTTCTGCTTTCTTATTACACTGCCTGGCAGATACATGCCTTTTAGCTTTGTAATTTTACTCACATTTTTTCCATCCAGAATTCCACTTCCAAACTTTCCCATTTCTTAATGCACCTCTCTTTCTAAAAATGAAAGAGTAAAATAAACACAGATTATTGGAGACCGCAAGAGTTTACTGGTAGAGACACCCAAAATCATAGAACAATTTTGGTGGGAAGGATCTTCAAAGCCATCCAGTCCCAATGCCATGCTCAGGATCCCCATCAAACCTGGCCTTCAGAACGCCTCCAGAGATAAGCCATTCACAAGAAACTTGAAAAGCATTTCAGTATCATGTCTGATGTCTCTTCTGTTAACATTACCAAATAATCTGTATGTCACTTCTTTCCAAAGCTGAGATTGCAGGAAATGCATGTAAGATTAATACTCTACCACTGTGGGATATGTAGAACTATACAATTTACAAAGACCTAGAGTGGAAAAGCTTGGATAAAACAGAAATAAAATGAATTTCTGCGAAGATGGTCTGCCCAGCATAAAAGCGTTGACACTCAATAACAAACGTGACAAATTCTGCTGTCATTTCCATTTAAATTACATTCATGTTGAATCCAGCAGAGATGAAGGGGAGAAGAACACTCCCAACCAAGGAGGTTATTGAATCATTAACATTTCCCAGTGATTCAGTGAGTGGCTGAGAAGTGCATTCCACCAGCCTGCAGAGTCATGGCGGGGAATCCCTGTTAAGAGCTCTCAGCATTCAGGAAGTAGCTGAAGCTCTGGTATGGACTGTCTCTTTACTATTGGAAGTGTACAGCAGTACCTCAGCCATAACTCACAGAAGCCCAGGAACTGTCACAGAACTATCTCAGTTTTGTTCACTGGACAACTCTCTTCCTTATTAAAAAATACTAGTAGGACAGGCATCCCTTACCTATTGGCTATGAAAACCTCAATAAACAGAAGAAATCCAATATGAACATTAACAGGAAAAGCCTGAAAGAATCATTAATTCAAGTGGTTAGTTGATTATCTTCAAGTTTTTAATAAGAAGTCATCAAGGGGAAATGTTCTCTAAGCATAGGAAACGTGAAACAAAGCCAAAAAGTAAGAAAGTTGTTTGAGGGATTATAAATTATGAAAGTGACTGTATTTACAGATGCTAGCTATTAACATCTATTTCGCCTGCACAGAGATGGTGGCACAGTATAGAACACACTTCATTTTCTGAATCTGTGAAAACAGATTAATAAAATCACAAGAATCTACCACAATGATAACTGACTTGAGATATTGATGATGCAGACCCAAATTCTATCTAACACAAAAGCCAACATGGAAAGTAAATAATTCCATGTATTTTCAGACCTTACCTCTGATTTCAAAGCAAACTTCTCACGGACTCTTTCTCCAGGTCTGACTCTAGCAATATTAAAAAGAACTGTGAACTGCATGTCATCTTTGGTGAGTGGATCTTCGTCACACACCGCCAATTCTAAAATGTTCTGGTAGTAGAAGAAAATAAATACGAACTCTTATTGACCCGCTGTTTTCAGGAAAAAATATAAATAAAATGATTACAGACTTGTAGCTGATTGACTAGCACAGTGGTATGAATAATGGAACCTGTGCTTTCAGGAGTCTGGTAATGTGGAACTGAATCATTAAAATCCAGCCCTGGGAAATATATCATGGAGTAGAAGACAACAGCCATCAGCAATCTCACTATTCCAAGACAGAGATGTTTGGTGCTCTGCACCACTTCTGATAACCTACCCAAAGAATGCACTTATTAAGTTTGTTCATCCTCAAAGTTCTATTAACTATGCAGCAACTCCTCTATCCTTCCATTAAAACCAGCAGATGAAATACTCATTGCACTCTAACCATTCAAAATAGCTCAGAGATGAGACATGCTACAGCAGTACTTACATCCCTCAGGAGACAACATAGGGAATCCAGACTAGCTCAGATATAGGAATTTAAATCACAGATGTCTACAACTTGTTGAGGGGAATGCTACTCTGTGTATCTGCTGTTTTGTGCTAACAAATCAGGTGGAAATTCCATCTCATAAGCGATGTCTTAAGTTATTTAGCACATTTGATCAACGAGGAGTCAATTGTGGACTCCCAGCAATTCAAAATTGTAAAATTCCCATTTTTTTTTTAAATACCTCAACTTCTCTCTGGATCCTAAAGTAGAAAGTCTCATTCCAGACAGGGTTGTCCGAATTCTTGATAGTTTTGGTCTGAAGCTTTTCATTTGAAGCAGATGGCAGCCACAAGCGCACATAGCAGTCTGATGCAGTCACTGCAGCAGAAAAATAAAATAAAATCCAGACGCCAATATTATAGATGGGCAAGGCCATGATTCTGGGGAATAATAAATACTTTAAAAAAAAATAATAATAATAAATAAAGAGATCACTGGTTGGAAGCAACCAAGGGTCTTGGTATACAAACTGATTTCTGGGTAGCTACAAATGGCAAATATCACATGCACGCATGCACACACAAGATACACTGAGAGCAGTGTTTCTCATGTGAAGAGAAAGAAGTAGAAAAGAGCCCATTGACCATTCATCAGGCATATTCCCTACCATTCCAGTCAATTGTGTTTAAAAGAAGTTTAACTGAAACTAATGCTAGTTCCAAAAAGGACAATTAGGATGGTTACAGGAAAGGAAAACACATATTATAGACAAGATGACATGAGACTGGCTTGCTCAGTTTCATAACGCAAACACGGGGGGACATGACTGCTGTCTAGAAGGGTTAGCTACTGAGGAACATCTGTTGCAGTTACAGGCCACTGTGGGCTGAAAAACAGGTTGGAAATCTTCTCAATTCCAGCCTAAACCCATTTCTTATGGTTAGTGTGGTCAGTGTCTGGAGCAGCTGTCCTTTGGGAAAAGCAAGGTCGGAAAACACATTTACTTTGTGGAGCTTGACAGCGGTGTGAAAAGAAATCTCCAAGTTGATGTCTTTCAGAGCTGGAGTCTGGACTTGACTGAAGACGTCTACTGCAGCCCGAGAGGCCTAAATACTTCAGGCTGGTATCAAGCAGTGAATAACAATGCCCCGCAAGGTTTTGGCAGGAAAGTGGAACTGTCCCTTCAATAGAGTAGACAGAACAGGTCATTGAGACTCAAATACAGGCCTTGTCACTATGGCCATTCTGGTGTCCACCTCTGGACATAATACCTGAAGTACAGTGAGAGTATAAGAAAAGGCAGCTTGAGGTCTTTTTGCTGGCTGAGGAGCACATAGAAGACTGCAAAAAATGACAGGTGAATGGCTGATCCATCAGACACCCTGAGAATGAGCCATAGGAGGCTATAAGAGTGAGATAAGAAGTTAAAGAAAGTGGAATAAAAAAGTAGACAGAAAAGTCTGTTTTGCCTGCACATTCAGAATGTGGTTAGGGCAGGGTCTACACAGGTTCTCCTTAGTCAAAAACTTAGGAACATTATTTAACATGAAACACCCCAGATGACCCTCTTTAGAAGGTCTGAAATTCCCTAATTGACTTTTGACTGTAAGAAAATGTATAGGCTGCAGTTCCCTCACATGGTCTACTTTCCCTTACTGGTTCAGAAAGTTCAGCTGGGAGTCTTGGATTTTACAGTTTCTCTGAAATGCCAATAGATCTGGCCTCTAAACTAATGATACCTCAGGCATTTGATCTAATTACAGCCCTGATGTTAGTATTTCTATTGCTCTGCTTTATGCGTATATGTTATTTGTATACCTTCAGAACTTAGGAACATTGCTCACTGTGTAAACTCTAGAGGTGACTAAAAACACAAGCAAACCACAACTCACATAGGTCTCTTGACTTGATGTTCCTGGCTTGTATGATTCTTACAGAAAGCATGTAGATGGGACAAATCTTCATCTGCAGAGAAAACAAATGCAATGAGTTTTGTCAGCTCGTCCTACAGAAATCATACGTATTTTGAACCGTACAGAGGACTGTCTGTCCTTGCTGTTTGCCTGTTTGAAGTGAGGAGGTCACCTTTCAGTGGAAGCATGCCATGCTAAGATGAAAGCACGATTACCCACTATTTGATGATTATCTGCAGACTATTTGCTGAGTAGCTTGAATAAATGAAGACAGAGAAAGAAAGAAGACAGCAGCTCATATAACGCTATAGGAAGCTCCTGTAGTCACCCAAAAATGTCCCTTTACAAACAATCTGGTATATACATGGTTGTGGTGATAACTGTTCTGCCAACCCGCAGAGGAACTTATGCCACAGCTGGGTCAAAACTGGGCCTTTGGAAGGCAACACTAGGAACTCACAGCTGCCTGCCTGGGTCTGGGCTCAGTACTGATTCTGGCTCTAGATATGGCAGTTACCAACCATATTTAAAAGCTTCCAATCTCACATCCCAAGTAGGACTAGATTTTCATTATGTTTATAAGTAGGCCAAGTTCAGCAATAGGCATCTAGTGGACTGCATTACAGGCTCTAAGTGGACTACATGCCCAGCAGAAGCCCTTCAGATGAAGGAACAATAGTGCCCTGATTTACAGGTGTAATATCACAGAATCCTACATCATTAGGTATCTTGAATTCATCTAATGGAAATGTGACCAGTCCTCTTTCAGATATGAGATTTATTCCTATCAGAAACAAGATAGCAGTGCAATGTTTATTTCAAGTTACTTGTTCCAAACTCTCATGAGTCAAGCTTCCCAGCTACTCAAAAAATACTCAGTGCTTTCAAAAAATGTTTCAGTAAGCCTGAATGAACACACATATGCAGATGCAATAAACTTAATTAAAGGAAAATATTTCCGTTTTTTTTAGCTCTCCGAATTGGAACATTTAAATTTTATTTTCAAGCAAAAATAACAAACAGTCTCTCTCTCTCATTAACAAATTAGAACAGGGACAAATCATGCTAAAAACACTCCATTAGCTTTCATGGTACTTTAAACTACAGACTGATTGAAACAAGACATCTGTTTGTCTAAACCAGAGTATCCCACTACACTGCAACAATATAAATATATTTTTTTTAAAGTAGCACCATGATTAATTTTCTTGACACTGAAATGATTAACTTCAGACACACCAGGAGATGAGGAAGGGAGAACTTCTCTAGAAATAGTCATTATACTAAATTTGAAACTCCTTTTAAATGGGGTGGAAAATACTGGACTTTTTTTTTTTTTTTAAATCAGAAATGAAAATTGCCTTCATTCAGTTTAATTCAACATTTTTTAGAGGCAAATAGCATCATATGAAATGGACACAATTTTAACTGTAAATTAGCACACTCAGATAAGGCTTTATATTAAATTTTACAAAGTCTATTTTTTTAAATTCAGGTTGATATTCAAGAGTCATCTAAACAGAAAAATGCTGTTGGTAAACCAGTGCAAAATCACAAATTACTGTCTCTTGGACCTTAATGGTTGATTGAAACACCTTCTGTATAGAAATGCAAAGCACATTTGTTTTTGTGGAACAAAAACCATTCCTATTATGTTTTCTTCCAGTTTGAAACTGAAATATTTTGAACCTTACAAGTTTAACACGTTATGGACATTTCAAGTTCCAGTGAGGACAATTCTAAACTATTCTTGTAGCCCACTGAAAGAATTAGACTTTAATTTTCCTACGCAAATAGCTATTAAACATAGAAGTACCGACTGGAACACTCAGCATTCCTAGTGGGTTTCATTAACATGAAATATTGGATTATGTAGCCAATTACAGGGCTGACTGTTTTTAATTAATATGTTAATTCTGTGCTGTTTTGTAATCAACTTCCCCTTGCTCAATGGAAGCCCAAATCATTCTCAGATTTCGCCTTCACTGGAAAAATAGATGCTGGTATATAATTTTCTCTGAACCTTACATGATCAAAATTTCCTAATTTCTTACAAAAAGATTCATCTGCAGCTCATTATCAGCTACTCTTAGTTGTGATAGGTGTCATGCTTTTGCATCTTCTCCCACTACAGCCAGAAAGCTTCATACCTCCTCTCTTCCTCTTTCAGCAGCAAGCACTTCATTTAATGAAAAATCATCTAAGGTGACTAAATTTCTTCAGATTTGGTGCAGCATAGCCCTTGCATTGTTGCAGGGAAGAGATAAACGGGTTCAGATGGGTAAAGATGGCTGTAACAAATCCTACAGACTGCGAATTCCCATGGAAAGCAAGAAGAACATCCTGTTCCCAAGGCTGCAGTTTCTGCAGATTGTGGTAGCCACTGAGAATTGAGCTAATTCTCTTTTTCATCAGAAAAAGGCTGAGCTCATTTCCCTTTATAACAGTCCAGAGTAGCCCAGCAGGGGTCTGATTTAGATGGGCCAAAATAACACCCTTGTTCAAAAGTGCTAGTGCTCTAAAACACCTTTTCATTTGCTGTTTTCATAACTTGAAAAGCAAAGTGCAATATTGCTATTAATACGAATTGCTAAGCATGAGTGTTATATCCAGACAGCTCTTCTGGAGTTATTTACTTGCAGTTCCACTGATCTTGTTCCTTACTTTCTTGTGAGAACCAGAGTTTCCTGTATAGGCTCACAGAGACCAACATAATGCTTCTGGAAACATGCAGTGTCAAATGTAGTCTTCATTGAGGCACATCACTCTATTTTTGCCTAGAAATACAACCATCCTTATTTGCTGGAAAATTAATAGTGCTACGTTGAGGCCAACAACAGAGTGCAGGACTCAGCTGCCTGTGTACGTCTGCATCCTAGACAACGACACTCCAGACCAACAAATAGTGCCATGTCCAAATTCCCAAAGAGTATTTAAACAAAATGCATTGAAAAATCTTTTCATTTGATAGCACTTAGCATTAAATTACATTTCTGTACTCTTAGAGAAAGTTTTCAAGGGACCATTTCAAGTCTAAAATAGAGAAAACCCAAGCAGATAAAACTAGCTACAATTGTGTAAAACCCTAAGCAAGCTGAAAATTCACATCTGTTTCCAGCCTTGCAGTGATGATTGTAATAACACATTGGCTGGCCTACTGTCTGGCTTCCAGGGAATAGTCATATGCCTGTCAGCTTCAGGAGGACACATAATTAGCCTTCTCTACTGTTTACAGGCAGTTAGTCACTTCAGGGTTTCATCCCAAAAAGAGAACTTTGAGAATATATGAGCTTCTCAAAGCTCATTAATAATGAAAAGCCTACTGAGACAGTTTTCAGATGGCAATGAAAGAAGCAAAACCTACCAACAGCTCACATCCTTGATTTCACTCCTTATTGCCCCACCATGCTGCTCCCAGAACAAGGCCTCATTCACTAGTAAATTATTCTTCTAGGAGAATAGTTTCTGTAGAACTTGACAACCTGGGAAACTCCTCCCATCACCATTGGTTTGTACATGTTGGAAGTCTAACTGGAATCTCAGTGTTGCACTTCCCCAACTCCAAATCTAAGCAGTTAACAAAGTAGAGTTACCACCATGCGATACCAACAGGTTATATGAAGAGTTTTATAAGAAAAGTTTGTACCCTGTCTTTTGGCGTCCTCTGAATAAGTTTTAGAGTTTTCTCTCAGTTTTGTCAGTGTTTTTTAGGCGCAAATCATTACTTCTTTCCATGCATTATTTTTTCTCTCTCCAGTGGCATTCTACAAGCAGTGCAATATCTTATTAATGGATCTCACACCATCTATGATCATTTGGCATATTCTGATCATTTCTTTTATCTTAGATACCGAGGGTTTACTTCAACTACAGTTTGGAGGTAGTTTATTAAATTAAGGGTAAAATGAAAAACTTAAAAAAAAAAACAACAACCCACAACACTTTTTGACCTTCTCTTGATCAGCCTGATTCCAAAGCACTCTCCCACACAGATTCTTTAATACATAACGTGGGCTGAGGGCATTGGAAGTTGAACTTTTAGAAAGAAAATCTAATTTTGTTTATGAATATTTATTGTAATATCATGTTTTCAGTGATGGATTGTTTCAAGAGTCACAGTAGGTTTGGGATGGACCATCCTTATACTCTACCAGTCTTCTCTTTTCCTGTATGGGTGACTGCCTCAGGGATTTGTACTGTTTCTGAGTATCTTATAGAAAAAAAAATATTCCATGGTTCAAAAAAAAACTAGAGTGATAACTCTTGTCTGAGCAGAAAATACACCCTTATGAAAACCAAGAGTTTTCTCAGAAAGCTGCAAATTAATACTGTCCTCTACTTCTGTGCAAATTCTGTATTTTTAAATAGTAAAAAATTAACTTGGAGATTTTCAGTAGGCCCCTCTAAATAGTATGAAGTATCCATGCTTTCCAGACAACTTGCTTTTATAATCTAAAAGAAAAAGAAGAAAATAAAAAGAACACAAAACCTGATTTCTGTCTCTATTTATTCAATTAAACATACTGAAAAAACACATTTTCCTGACAGAATGTCACAGCTCCTGCAGTACTGAAAGAATATTCTTCTGTGGGAGCAAAAACCTTCTGACCTGAAGCTATGCCTGAACTCTATATTTTGTCCATATTGCCCATAAAGTGGGAAAATATCAGACAATAGCAGCTGTAGCATTAGGTTCAAATGCAAGAACTTCCTCTGTAATAGAGATTTTTCAGATAAAATTTAATCTGTGCTATCCACCCATCTATCAAATTCAGTGTTACCTTAATAGATTCAAGAGATACTTTAAATGGATGGATGATACTTAGTTATAAGATGGATACATACCTCTGGATCTAACAGGTAGGTAAACAGATTAAGTACAAATTTTATCAAAATAGTACTTTACATATATAATTCATATTCTTTGTCCTGAGCACCCAGCATCCGACTATTTTTAACCCTTCATAAAGTCTATCAATTTAAGCTACCAGCAGCTGAATCTTTTAACTTCACTTTCAATTATGTCTGTGGCAAAGAACAGTAAATATTCTTAGATGTTAAAGATGAAGGATTCTCGATAAGCCATAACACATAACACATAATATAGTTTCCCATACATTTAAACCCTGGGAATGGCCATATTTCTTTTTGTTACTGTAAATTTTGACAGAGACTTTGAGACATAAAGAATGTTTAATTTGTACATAATTCAGACACGGCATCAATTACTTTTTAAAGATTCACATGAGAACATGGCCCAGAGCCAATAATCCTGTTGATTTATACTGAAAGCTATCAGCTGAAATCTCTGAATGGAACTCACATTGGAAAACTCAAGTCGAAACAAGAAATATCTCCCCTCGAATCACAGACACTGTAAACATTACATGAAAGACAGCTAAATCAGCCAAATGGCTCATTAGAACTCCCCCCTGCAGCTAAACACAAATCGTGCTTTGTTGCTAGAAAAAGCTGTTGTTTTTTTTAGCTTGGGCAAGCAACGAACATGTGCGATCCTGAGAAAAGCATGCAGTAGGACTAAGGCACTTTCGTTTTGCATGAAGTAAACTCAAGGCCAGCCCTGCTCCACCCTGGTGTTCATTCCCACATGTACACCTTACGACAAAAGGGCCACGTTTTACTGCATTTTCATTGAATGTAGCTCACACGTCAGTTAGGGCAAGGGAAAAGGGAAAACTGCAAACTTGCAAAGTTCAAGAGGACCCTGCTATATCAAACCAGCAGCATCTCAACAGACACACAGAAGAGCGAGTTCACTTATGAGAGCAAGAGCCAGCTGTTCCCAGAAGCAAGGCGTCAGGCCAAAGCAAAGACAGGAGCTGCAATTCTCTTACCTTGGCTGGTGGGCTTCCCATAGCACACAAGATGGCGACAGCAACAGAAAACCCAATTTGGATAACAGATCTGTCAGCTGACAAACACACTCACGGCTTGTTGTTGCTGCTGAAATAACCTGAAGGACACATATAATTTATACAGGCGCTGAGCTCCACCCTCTGCCTCCTGTGTATGGGGAAGAGATTCTGCCTACGTCTGAGGGACACATCTACAATGTCAGAGGTGAGAGGAAAGCTGCAGTTATCACATCTCTGCCTGTCACTTTACGCCTCTTACCTTTTGTTATTATCTCAAGACAATCCTTCCTGGCTTATGGGTGAATTCTGCCATGTTCAGAAAGTCTCCCTTCACTTTCCATCTCTTCCTTCTAGTCAGTAGATGAATTGTCTGTATCTGTATCTTAAGTTCTTCCACAGAATAATCGAACAATCTAGAAAAAAAAAATATATATATATATAAAAATAAATTTTTGATTTTTTGAAAATGAAGGGAGGAGACTGCCAGATCATATCTATTGAAATTGGTAGCGTGAAAAGGCCATTTGTGAAGGTAAGGTCCTTTTCAATCCTTTCTACATCTGAGACTTGTTTTAATATATTACTGGGAACTGTACTACACACCTGTAAATCAAGCCTCCATATTTCATTACTTGCTGCATGATAACCCAGCACAGAGATGTTGGTGAAATTGGGATAAACATTGGTAGGGAAAGCTGTATACATCTTCTGGGCTTTTTCCCTTTACACACTTCCTCTAAGAAGAGAGTGTCAAGTTTGTATCTCCCAGTTTCCCCCTGCCAGTGGTGGATCTCAAGGCATCCTTTGGAGAGGCCATGGATACAGTTTCCTCCACCTCTTCTGTGCCATCTGTGGGCTGATGGTAGGCAACTGTGGGCTGCCTGTCAGAACACTGCTCCAGGCAATCAGTTCTGCCTGTGCTTTAATCCACATGTACAATTTCATGGTGGCTGTTGTGCAGAGCCAAGCTTGGAAAGGGCCTGGGAGCCATCATAAACTTGCAATAAATATGTGCTCACATGAGCACAGTAATATCAATCACAGGAAGAAATAGGATCAAGCTTCAGCAGACACCTAATATTGATGGAAGGTGAGAGAGTCAAAAGCTAATTTTCAAAAATTGTAGGTAGTTTGGCAAAACCAAAAACAAAAAAGAAGTGTAACCTGAAGAACTGCTTAGGAAAAATAGGCTTACCTGAAATTTTTGGCTGTATTTTTTTTTTTCTTACATGCTGTCAATCATGTTTAGGCCACTTTACAGGACACTTCCCACAAAAACAAACAAACAAACAAAAAACCAAAACATTTTATTCAAGTGATCCTGGGTTTATGCAAGTCATAATAAAGAACTCAGATTTACATTTCAAGGAGACTCTGTGACTGACAATGCAGCCACTATGCTACAGGATGGATGCAGGATTAGCCAAGTAGCAGGACAGAGCCTAAAGACTTAGGCTGCCACCTCTATAATACTAAAAAGAAAGATATCTGAAATAAAGATCTGCTGTAAAATAGAGGAAATCAAAAGGCATCTACAAAAGCCCTAGAAAAGATAGAAAGAATTGCGAACTTGCTATTCTGTTAAAAATCTGTTATCCAGAATGGAGTTTTGGTTTTCCTCCTCCATAGTGCTGTTGCAGCTTTGATCACAGTTTCTACTGCTGTAGCTGAATTGAGAGACCAAAATAGTAGGCTGACAAATTCACCTCCTAAAGAGAAGGCAAATGGAAAAACAGCCAGAGAAAAGTGAACTCCATTCAAAGAGGGGTATGTCTGCCTGGAAACGGAGCAACACATTCAAAACAGAACAGCTGCAGCAGGGAGACCCAGGCCTTTATGGAACAAGAAAGAAGAAAAAAAGCTCTTAAATGTCTTCCAGTCAAGGTGTAGAAGTTATTTTGGAGAGCTATGGAATTAATTTTTCCAATAGCCCCTCCAAGAAATTAATGTTTCCAGTAAATCAAAATGGCCAAAATACATAAAACATTTGTGTTGCTTGTCAACAAGCACACTGACAAGCACCACATCCATTCCCTCCTGGTGACAGGGGAGATGGGATACATGATGTCAGGCCTCACTACGGATATACAAAAAATGTACAGGATGGGGAAAGTAAGACAAAGAAATTCAAGTGCATAAAGAAGGAAAAATAAATCTAAAAGCTTAAATCCAAAATAGAGAGGGCATACAGCAGAATGCATGAAGTGAATTAACTGAATAATAGGCAGTATCTTCAGGGGGGGAGGTAGAAAGCCCTCTCCCTCCCTTTTTGCTATAGGTGGGAACAGTCATGGCAGGATTATGTCATTGGAGTTGATAGATGTAGAGAATATGTTTTATCTGTGGTTATATTTTATAAAATGCTGCTCTGGACACAAAGAGAAGAGAGATTCTAGAAAGACTTTACACGTTAATTAAGTTGATATCATCCTACTTTTACAGCTGAATCTCAATGCTTTTCTGAATTAATACTAAGAAAGTACTTGGAAATAAGCCAAGAGAATTAAAAACAGAAACAGCCATACCAAATCACACTTGAGTTGAAATGCTTCATACAGAAACTGCTGGCAATCTCAAACGAGAGATCTTAAGAAATAGAATCCCAATGGAAGGAACGCACACCTAAGCTCTTCCCAGTATGCAAGAAACAAATGGTAATTAATATGATGTTTGGCTCCACGTAAGTTACCCAGTGTGCTGCTCACTAACAACCTTTGTACGAAGCTACTCACAGGCACAAGCTAAGCTGTCAGAAACCAAGCTGCAAAATGACAGGAATTGAAAATGGCTGTGATTTGGACCATCCTGTTGGCGTAAACTTAAAAGGTGAGGCAGAGCTTATAAACGGTACTGAAGGCCCATGGAGCAGTTTCTATGATTTATCCCAGCAGTGGCACCAGCATAGCAAAATTTCACATGAGAATGTTTCTAGAACTGATGGACAAGAAGTACCCCCAGTGAAACACTCGGTCCTTTGATGCTCCATCTTCACAGCTTATCAAGCAAGTATGGCAATTACCGAGAACCCCTCTTATAAAAATAAATCATGATTTTGCTTGAAATCATTTTTTCATCTCATGAAATCTGCTAAGTAGAGATAAGTGTGGATCTTCTTAGAGGTAGACGCTGCCACATTGCTGACAAGATGGAGGTGGAAGATGAGGTAGCTTTGCGGAGACTTCTTGTTGCACACGACAGTAGCAATGTGAGATGGCAGCCACTTTCTCCGTGCCTCATAAATCAGTTCCTGCCTTGCTCAGCTCAGAGGCTGGGTTAGGAAAATTACAGTAATTTGAGTAAGTAATAGTCTATGTTCAAATTCAAATAATTTTTTGTCAAAGTATTTTCTCTATCTCGTCTACAAAATTATAATAAATAATTTGCACCAAAAAAAATAGCATTAAACTATATCTCCATTTTTCAATTAAACAATGCCATGTGAAATTAGAGCATATAAAAAAGCTTCAGAAATGTCAGACTGTCAGACCTTTCAAGACTGAAGTATTTCATTTTGAAATAAAAGCCTTCTAAGTTTCACTGCTCCCTCCACACACAATTCTGGTTGAGCAAAATCCACATCTAATTTGAAATTATTTCACACCTCTGAATATACTGCAAACATCATTTACATCACACCTAATGTTAATTAAAACAAAACACTACATTATCTCTCTCTGAGCAGCCGTCAGGTGATAGCAGCATTACTAAGTTAATAGTCTTTTTGGCTATCAAGATCCAAACCCTTTTCAGAAAAGTAAAAGGTGTCATATTCTCTTACCTATCTCATGAACCACTGCAATCTTTAAGATATCATACAGTAAAATCAATATCTCTGGCTCTTTATCTATGTCTTTATCCTGACCAGGGTAAGAAAGCTAATAATTTCCTTAGATATTTTGCAGGTGTGGGTGTAAATATGATGAGATGGTGATCTCTGTAGCTTCAAGATGGGAGGAAATTGCTTATTATTTATCTGGGGCTATCTGAGGTCTGGAGTGCTGTCTTTCCAAGATGCGTCAATGTAAAACCACACATTGAAATCCACTGTGTTTAAGTTCAGAAATTGTTCTTTTGTTCTAAACCAAGTGATTGCAGAGCATCTAATTGAAATAATTGAGTAAGATACCTCAGTGTAATTCCACTCAAGCCAGTTTCTGAGACCTTTATCTTCAGATCTTATTCAAATAGTCTGACACTGATGTCAGTACAAAATTGCTTCAGTAAAGACCTTTGAAGAGTTAGGTAAGCATTACACTTCACCACTTGGCTGACAGGAAGAATTGACTTATGTTTAAGGCATTTCATTTCAAACTATCAAAGGAAGAGTATCTTTCTTAGCTGCCACTAACCCCTTGTATTTTTTGAATAATCATCTTTTCAGAATCATGAAATTACCATTTGTTGTATCCTACTGTTTTTCGGTTTAAGTGACTACAAATTCGTTGGGGCAAGATCTACTAAGGCAATGTTTGCTACTCAATGTTATTATACAGACCAAGAGTAATTAAAAAACAAAGTTTACTGTCATATTATGACACACAGAGCACTATATCCTCTCTAACCCTTCTGCTGTGTCAAATCCCCATTAAGCCCTGTAAGCAATTTTTTTTTCAAGGATCTACCTTTACTCAAGTACAGCCCTTAGATATTGGCTCAAAAGAGCCAGAAGAAGCATACAGGGAAGAACCATACAAGGTTCTACAAGAACTGATTTCAGATAACGGTGCAAAACATGAAGGGTTCAGTTCACTCCTGGGAGTAACTACCCTCCAAACAGTACTTCAGAATTAACAAGATTAAGGACAGTAGCACTCCTTGGGCCAAATGCTAAGCTCACTTCAGGAGCTGAAGCAATAGAATTACTTTTTTTTTCTGAGGAATAATCTGGCCTCTCTCTCTAGTGACATGCAGGCAACAGCTCAGATTAGCTGGCACATAAAAACTTACCTGGAGATCATGGACAACTAGTACAGTCCATGAGATCTGTCTAAAGCATGAAGATTCACAGAAAAAATGAATATGAGGGGTGGAAAAGATGCCAGATAATTCAGCTCACAGCCCTGCAAGCAGATTATTACAACTCATTATCCTCCATATCAGAAAATCATGGGGCTTCTCACTATCTTTCGGAAGCTCTTCTGAAGTTACTGCAATGTTGTCAAAATCACCAAGCGAACTTTTCCCTTTCTTATGCTCATCACTGTATCTTAATTTCTTTTTTCACCAAAATTTCTATATATCAGCCAAACTTTGGGAACAATTTAAAATGGAATAACCAGAGTTTGACTGAAACTATTAGAGCTGTTAGAGTTTATGAACCTTGCAAGGGGGGAGGGGGGGGGGGGTTATTCACAGCAATAAAAATCACCACGACTTGCTTCTGGTAATGAAGACTACTTTATGGGCTCTACAATCATGGGGATTTTAATACAGAAGCTCCTTCTGTATTGATACTTATGCCTAGAGAAAATATTTCAAAGAGAAAAGTTAGATCTGTGGCTGTTCTTCCAGTCCACTTATGCCATTCTTATGACTAAAAGGTGCCAGAAAGTTTTCCTAATAGTGCAACTGGGGATACAGCTTGAGAGCACCCTGAGCTTTATTCCCTCAGTATGAAAGCTGCTTTCTGTCAGCAGCTCCCCACCGCCCAGCATAGAAGGCAGATCACTATAAGCATAGAGCCTGGCACTTTAAATACACTGAGCTTCTCTGTTCATATCAGCAAAGCTAATCTAATGTGTACAGAATCATCCATGGAACCTGATACTATCTCTGAATGTCTCTATGCATGCAAATCAATCTGCTCTATTTTTTTTAGCAGCACATAAAACAAAACATTTGATTGTAATTTTGAATGCTCTTATTCTAGTAGAATACTGATTTTTCTTAGGCCCAGCAATTTTTTAACTTCTTCATTCATGTCATACTATGGGACATCTAAAGCTCCCAAGATTTTTATACATTGCTTCTTGAAATCTGAGAATCCAGAATGGTCCTCATCTCCTACCAAAGTCAACAGAAATATATAGCATTCAGCATAATAGGGAACTAGGGTGCTTTTAACCTTAGGCCTCCAACATGGTTTATGTAGCAGGAGAGAGACATGAGATGGCCAACAAGCCTGAAAAACTTTGTGTAGACCACAAACTACTGAGTCTGTTCAGAACAGAAAATTAAAATAAGCTTTCTACACTGCCTCCTTTCCCAGAGGATCCAGAACTATGGGCCAAAGGTATAAAATTGAGACCTAATTTTAGAGGTCTAAAAGGTCTAAAATTAGGTCTCCTTGGCTTAGCCAGGGAGAGCCCACATTGGAAGACACAGACTCACTCAGAGACTCTAGCTTCCAGGGGTAGAGATCTGATGAAGACTAGATTTCAGATGTTGAGCTCTCCTAAACGTACCTCCAGGAATCAAGCCTCACCCACAACCTACCAAAGCAATGGAGCACTAACCAGTAATGCTGCCTATTCTGCAACACAAGCAATTTGTACTCTGCAACCTCTCTTCATGCAACAGATATGTTGCAAAGTGGCAAAGACCCTCGCCTTATATGATTCAAACCCACTAATTGCTGGTGTTCCCCACAGTGTACTTAGAGACATACTGAATGCGTTTGTCAGACAGGTACTGGCAAGCAAGCTGTGAACCGCAAAACTCCAAAATGTCCCGTGATTTACCTGCACCAGTACCGGGAACTGGCACACTCATCTCAAAGGAAATCTTCTTGGCACACCTCTCTTCACCCTCCCCAAGTAGATTTCACTAACACATATAAAAATTAAGAATAAATAAAATCAATAAAAGATTCTGAAATATTCCTGGGCTGATGCTTCATTCCTCATGCCAGAATTTTGCCTACATAGCCGTTTCACTACCATATGGGTGGCCAAGCAGTCACTTGGGTAGGCTACAATTTTTGATGCTATGGGATCTAACTAGCTGGAAGCAAAGGAATTGGCCAATAGCTGAAGGACTTCACATGGGCAGCTCATTCAATTGCTGACCAGCCTAGAGGGTAGCTCCCGGTAATCGGGAGAAGCTAGCAGTGTCATGGCATCACAGAATGGTGGGTAGCCAGTGGAACAGGCCAGGTGGGTTCACAAGATTTACGAAAGCATGACAACTTTCCAAGCAGGTTCCCGTGAAGCTGGAGAACCAGACAACCAAGCAATGCAAAACCCAATCAACATTTTCAAAAGAGTAAGTGTTGCATCAGAAAACTTACGATCTGGTCTATTAATCAAACATCACTTCCTCACGCGTGCTAAAACTGTGAATGGGAAGCACCTGGCTGTTGTTAGCAAATACTATTTCTTCCTCCTCCTCAGACTTGATAAACAAACAGCTTGGACAGATATGTGGAGCACTGAATGGATTGTGCAACAGCTTTGTGCTCTGCTTACAGGAAAAAGAGGAGATAGGAAGTGAGAATTTAAATGGTAATGCTTCCTTTTTCTCCATTTAAATACTCTTTGACTCTGTCATAAATTTTCCACACATCCTAGGCAAGTTAACAAGCAATCCGTACAGTTAAATGAAAGTAGCAATGATCTCTTCACCTGGTATCTGGGAAACTGGAGCAACATGGAAGAAACATGAACTAGAAATGCAAAGAGAAATTACCATTACAGAATATGAAGAATCAAAAGTTAACATTTGAAAACACTCTTTTCAGCCACCTTCAGTTTATGAATGCAGACAGTGCATAGTGGTTCTGAGAAACTCAGTGTATTCCTACTAAGCTTCTGTATCACAGGAGACATCACTTTATAGATGGTCTGCAGAGCACCAAATAGAACATTGTCCAGACTTATGTGGCTCTGAATCAAATTAAATTAATGCTTGCATTACATTATTACAGATGCAGCTAAATGTTGTTCACTTGTCCTCAGCCAAACAACCTTCAAGTCTGTGGGGAATAACCTGAGAGTCACAAACTTAATTAGTAGTTTCACTCAGGCACCAGGCAAAGTCTGTAAGAAGTAGTGACCAAGGCAGTTTAATTTTCATTCAATATGCTCCTATATTAAAAGTCTATATTAATAATCTAAACAGAACACATTACAGTATCCATTGCAAAACCAAGAAACAAAGCTGTAAAGCTATTTGATGCTTTTCTAAATATGTGCAGAATTTTATAGCTGTCTATTAACTACTACTTTTATACCTAACATTTTGGATGAAGCACTGTATCGAGGAACCCATGCCATCCCACTTCAGTTTCTAGAGACAGGAACATGCATTTGATTTCTTAATTTTAGTTCTGGCTGTGATCATTCTAGGATTCACTTCCTTCCTCCTCACATATGTAATCATCACCATTATGTGGCCAGTCTGTGTCAAGACAGTATTTAACATAAACCATACTGATGACAGAGCATCTCTGCATTTTTACTGCCACCTGCGTGATGCCGAGCATGAGTACAATTCCCATCACTTACAACAGTCCCTCACCACTCCAAACTATTCAGGGGAGCAGAGGAACTCCGTGAGTCAAAAAACAACCTATAGCAAAATACAGAAAGCTCAAAGTCATCTGCAACTGGAACAAGAAGTGCTGAAAAGATTCAGAGACATCTTCCTGATCCGCTGCTACCGGAAGTTCATCAGTAGTTTCCCAGGTTACACAGTACCAGCTTCTCTACTGTCCATTTAGTCGTTACCTCATTAATTCGAAAAGTCAAAAGCTTTGACCTTCTTAGATATTTGCACATGTTCTTCTCTGGAACACTATAACTGGTATGAACAGGCTGACTCTCTGTTACAAGTCACTTGCCAGTTCAGGTGCTGAAGTGTTTGATGAAGCAGAGCACAATAAACAAATATATTCAAATCATTACTTCAGCCTCCCTTCTGTGTTCACCACCAAAAACCCAACCCAAGTGTTTTATTTGTAGGCTTAATTGCTGTTTAACTCCTGTCCTTTCTCTTCTACTTTCTCATGTGTGTTGGTGTTTGCGTTGGTGTTCATGTAATCTGCTCAGATTGTAGGGGGCTTTTTTTGAGCAACAGCTCATCTGGGAGTTTTGTTGCTTTTAACAAAACGGGGCTCATTTGTCTTTTGACATTTCTCAGTACTGCAGTATCAAAAGTGACAATAAATTCTATTTCTGATCCTTCAAATCTGTCTTATAGCTAAACTATGTATTTTCCCTCCTACACCTTCCTTTCATATTGTGACCCCCCTCTCACCTCAGCCTCCGCACCACATTTCCCTCCCACATGATCTCTAATTTTAAACCAAGCGTGGATGACTGGCTTTTATGTATAGCTCTATCAGACAGTAGGAAGTCAGGAGGTACCGAGAGAAACGTATACATGGTATAGGTCACATTAAATAATGATATCTGGCCACAGCTCTGAAAAATCCATCTTTCTTCCATGCATGAAGCCTTCCTTTACATCTCAGCATGTATTAGGAGTGTAATGTTGACTGAAATTCACAGGCAGTGAAAGCCTACGTTTATAAAAAAGGCTCAGACAAAGAGACAAGCTGTTCCCATTATTTCAAGGAGTCTACCTCTTAGTCTAACAACATCAGAATCTGAATGCCCTCATACAGAATGTAACTCTTCAAGAAATGGAGTAACAGAGCTGCCCAAGAAATACATGGCACATGACAAGACACAAAAGCTATCTCAGAAGAAGCCTTGCTTCCAGAGAGTTGGGTTCATAATACCATGAAGGTAGGATACACATTCCCTTCCCCTTCCTCACACCTTTCTTCCCTCAGCAAACATTGTGAAAGGAGTTCCTGAGCCAGTGTCTATTTCTTTATTCATATCTCTACTATACAAACACTAGCCCTTCACTTGCATTTCATCTGTGTCACCGGGTTTCAGCTTTTCCTGTTTACAGTTGATGTACCAGTATGGCAGCAGCGCCATTAGGATAATTACAGTAGTTAAGATAGGACTCCCTCACACACTATCAAGAGTCCTTTTGTGTCTCAATAATGAGGTCAGCAGTTTCCGAGATTCATAGAACAAGGACAAATTGTTTTGACAGTGTGCCAGATTTACTCCCAAGATGGCCTGTACACCTCCTGCTTCTCTGCATTGCCATTCCATGCTACTCCGTGCTTCAGGATTTTCTTCCACAGGATGAACCGTATCAAGCAGAAGCTCCTATCCTAAGGACTACCACCAGCATAGAGGCCATGGAGGAATTATTTCTAGTTGTTCAATTTCTATTGTTCACATAATTAGAAAAGCAGTGGAGGGGCAGAAGGAGAGGAATTACAAGCCAGAACACTGCATACTACTAAGCTGTTGTTACAGTGCAAGTAAGAAGAGGAAATACAATTTCTCTCTGCTCAGCTCTAGCCTGTGAGATCTGACCACCCAGATTTTTTTTAGCATTTAGTCTCACGTCCCATTCAAATCTCAGTTAACACATTTATTTCCAATAATACACAAATAGCATACTATTTCCCTTCACAGGATTCCACTAAGACAAATGTAAGCTTTCAATTAAATGGAATTTTTGTTAGACATGTCTTTTATTACATTAAAAATGTATGAATCTTCTCTATAGCCATTTCCTCAATTCATACCAATGCATTACAACTCATACTGAGGCACCAGAATTACTCATAGAACCACACTTCACAGACCTAATGACTTTAAGTAGGTTTGACTGTATATTTAAATTGAAGATAAGATAATGACAGATAAACCAGCCTCAAAACAGGCTACAGCTGAACTCCAGGACCCTAGTACAAAGTTGGTACTGAAACTATCACTGAGATACATACACAATTCTCAGCAGCTAAGCAGAGAGTAAGTTTCATGGAAGACACAACAACTGACTTTGGAAAAGCAGTGTCTACCTAATGTTCCAGCAATATAAAAGCCCCCCACGTTCTACATAAGTGGTGAGTCACTGCCAGAGTCGGTTTTCTCTCCTCTCCATGGAGTCTTAACCTTGGCTACACAAACTGTGAGGCTGTTAGTGTAAGGCCTGCTGTTCTAGGCTTCCTCACCATTTTACAGAAGAAGCAGTACACACCAATAGTTGTGCTACACAAGATTTTGTGGTCTTTCAATACACCTTGAGCCATATATCACATCATCTTCTCAGCTAAAGCTCATACTGTATCTGTACAGTAAGCATTTCACTCAGTTGTTGCTATAGCTGTACGTTATGAAACTTCCTAAGCATGCAATGTATCAGCTTTTGGCACGGATCTCTTGAGTAGGTGTGCTGTTGCAAAGCATTTGTCAGGACTAGTGTGCACTAACTAGCATTCTGTGGGCCTCAGGATCTACAGTTTCTATTGCTCTGAGTACCATAAGGCCAAGTTTCCCCTGGGCAGAAGAGCCAAAGGATGTTCTGCATTCACATATACACAGACAGAAGGAGAAGAGATCTATGACTAAAATGCAGGATGAGTCCAGCACCAATGAATTTTTAAATCTCACACTTGCATCAATTTACGCAAAAGTCTTCCATATAGGCGTGCTCCAAAATGCAGACTTAGAGAGAACAAAAGCCTCTGGGCAAAAACATTTCTGATACCTTCCAGAAAAACAGAAGGAGCCAGGAAACAGACACTTGGTATAAAATATTTTCCTCAAGTATGCCTATAGAAAAGCTTCTGAGATTGTGTCGATTTTATGAAGCATCTCCTTTAGATAACATGACATAGTTGAGATACTTTGAAATTACTAAAGGCTTTATTCCAAGGGGTTTTGCTGCCTTAGGACACAGTGACACCATGTGGCCAACTGCTTAGCCCAGAAACTACACATTAATGGAAAGGGCAGTGTAGACTTTCCTTACTTTTCTTTCTTAATTAAATTTAGATTTAGGGATGCTCAGATGCAACTGTATATTGACTGGTTAAGAGTAAACTCAGATAGAACAACCTTCAGCTGAACAAATACACAAAACAAAGCCATTCTGGATTTCAGCATGTATTCAAAAGTTTGCAAAAATGTTGTCAGAAAATGCACCAGTAAGTTCAGAAGGTAAATGTCTATTAGCACAGTTTGCACAAATGCCAAAATTTCACATTCATTTGATAGATATAAACTAATGATAGAACTATAATTCTGCCTTCCATAAAAATGCACCTGGAAGGTGTGCCCACCCTATGGTTTAATTTTGCAGCACCATAAAAAAAATGAAATTAATTTGAAAAGGGACAGATTCCTGCCTTGCTCCCATGGTTTGTTTGTGTTCCAAGTAATTACAAGTACCTCATTTAATTTTACAGAGAGACCTCAGGAGAACATTTAAATTCACAAGCAGGAACACTGCTGCTAGAAATGTTCTCAGTGGAAGTTATCATTCTGCATTATATAATATAGTGATTGATGTGATGAATCATCCCTCCCTAGTACAGATCATATTTTCCAGATCAAGTACTGCACATTCAAAAGGTACAACTCACGAAGAACAGTAAGAATGGGCAGATATCTTCTTTGAAAGAGAGAGACAAAGGCAGACAGTAAGACAGATGAAAATTCAATACCATATATATATATACATATATACATATATACCATAGTATATATACAATAAACAGAGGAATACATAAGATCAACTCTTCACTCATTGCTGCCAAAAATATACATAACGTTCACTAAAAGGTGTGTATTTGGGGCAGGGTTCAGAATGCACTGCCCTCAAGAGCAGGAAGAAAGAAAAAGCCTAAGAAATGTAACTTTTGGTTGCAGAGCCAGCCAAGTTATGCCGTAAGTTACCTGCAGCCAATGTTATTTTCCATAAATGCTGTTTTTTGTATTCATTAGATAGACAACATGTTGATATACTTTTTGTTCAGTACTGAATGCCAGGTGGACAGTTTACTTCAACACTATCAAAGTGCAGCTGAATTTAAATTCAATCTGTTGGTTTAAAAAGTTACATAACAAGATTTTCACCTACACAGATGATAATTTAGGCCCTGAGAAGAAACAGCTAGGCACTGGACTTCCAGATTCTTCAAAAAAGAGGCTGAGCAGGGAAATGAATGACCTGAGCTCTCAAATTCTGTGACCCTGACTAGTGAGATTATGCTGCCATCTTGTGACTTATGTGTTTTACTTCTCCACAGTGACACCAATATGACCCCTACACCTGGAGGACAGTATATCTCCCTGGTAGGAAAGTACAACACGTTCTGAGCAACTGAGCTCTTCTTTGTATATGGACCTCTATCTCCCTTCTTTAGCTCTCTTACCTATGACAACCTGGCCACATGCTTCAGTGACACTTCCACTGCTAATGGCTGTGCTGTCCATGGACAAAACCAGGCAGAGACCAGAAGAAAACCTGCAGAGGTGATGATACCCACATTTTAAAGGAGGAAGGTTTTGTAGTAAAGGCTACAGAACGTCCCCCTGCTGTCAAGAGAATCATCCACATGGATAGTAAAACACACACTTAGCCAGCATGTAGATATGACTGTACGTGGTGAAAAAAGACATATTCTTTGCATCTGGGAAGGAGAATTATTATAATTGATTATACAGTTTTGCACATTGATGATGAATTTTTCCTCTCTAGATTCCCAAGTGTATATTTACAGTGGAATTTTTCGTGTTTAAAAGAAGTGTATTATGATTGGCTATATTCTGAATCTAAAGGAGATTGTTCCATCTTGCCAACTGAAATACCACAGCTGTATGTCACAGTGGGTATGATGTTCCCTTGAAACAAAAAACTTCAGTTGCAGTGACTGCCCTTCAGAGTACCTGGAAAAAGCTTAGCACAGCCACAATCATACTGAAAAGCAAGCTGGGAAACTCTGCTAACACTCTTCTGATCCTTATTTGCAGTTCAACTGTCTGCGCTTTCAACAGCGTTCATTCCTAAGATACTTCAGAAGTGACAGACCTAGAATAAAACCTTGAAATGCACATGCAAGGAAAAAATTCCAGATGCAAGCAGGTTTGAAAAGCCTGAGATATGTAGGTGGTAGTCCTGAGCTAGGATACACGTCCAAGAAAGGCCGCAGAAGGAAGCACAGCAGAAAGGCCCCTCAACAAACAACTGGAGACAAATCACCAGTCTTTATCACAATTTTACATCCAAATTACTGAAATATTTTCCTTCTAATCCTTGTATGCTAAAGTAAACAAACAAAGCATTCTGCATTTAGACTTCATCTACAGTTTATAAGATGTTATATTTTCTTTAGGGCTTGACATTACAGAATGAGGGTTCCCACCTACCATCTGTACTTTATATTTGCCTGCTCCTGTTTTTGAGGAGGCCAATTGTATTGCATTGACTGTATGAATGGAACCTCTAAACCTGTGACAGTAGGGACTGTATACTTCCTTAAAACTAAGGAACAAAAAACTAAAACTAAGTTACTAAAACATTCAGGCAAATACACAGCCAGCTGAATCATCTCTGTGAGACAATCGTAATAACAATTATTACTGCTGTAGTGGTGCAAAGCTTAAGGCAAATTTACAACCAATATATTTACAGTCAATACATTCACAAAGCTTAGTCAAGAAACAAAATGAAGTGTAAAGTCATGTGGTTAGTCCCTCTCATTGAGTCAGTGATGACATAGACCTTAATCATCATTTGTTCCTTCAGAACATAAGGACGGTGTCACAAATTTATTTCTTTCCAACATTCCTGACAACGCAATTTGTCAGGGGAGACATTTGCTATGGTCATGTCACTTACACTCTGCTGCAAGTTAGCAAAGACCCATCTGACATGAAACATCACAGTGCAAAAGAGATGCTGCAGCTGCACAGTGCATGGGCCTGAGATCCAGGAGAACAATTGTTTCTGCAACTGAAAATGCCTTCTACTCTGGAGAGCCACTTTCTGATCCCCCTGTTAAAAGCCTAAAGTGAGTTCCAGCTCTTATGGCTAACTGCTAAATCTGCTTTGTAAAAACACAAAATGCTATTTAAATAAGGAATAGAATTAAATCATCTCACATCAAATCTTATCTTTAACATGATGCATTCATCTGATAGAATGGAGTTCATTATTTTCCCTTTCTTTCCAGTCGGCACTAACTGATACTAATTAAGCATGAAGCATCAATGAGACATCATTTCCAGAGTGCTGGAGCTGTAGATAGATCCTGATGACTATACAGGGAAGAAAAAGTCCTGTCATCAGCACATACATGAAACTGGTATATTTATAAACACAAATTTGCTTCTATTGGTCTTTGCATGCCCCTGTATCTTTCATTACTCTTTCTTTTACTGCTATCTTCTTCCATAGCTGAGAAAGTATTTGATCTTTCTGCTGGGTTCACATGAACTACGTTCTTGCACAAAAGGTCAGCTGAAGGCCATGTACCAGTGAAACTCCAGAGTAGATTTTAACAGCCAGAACAGAGTTTCAACAGTAAATAGTTGCTGCGCATAATCACTACTCAGAGAAATGGGTTTTGCACCAAAACATAAGCTCCCACTGCTCTGCTACTGATTACATACCTATCTGGTAAAGCATGATTTTAGACTGTGGAAAGAAGAAAAAAAAATATCTCTGTACTCACTCAGCATTTATTTCCACAAGATTCTGATCACTTTGACATTAATCTACCATCTGTGTAAAATCCCATTAATTTTGACTAGAAGGCTTCCAGGATGTGAAGTCTTGTATCACAATAGTCTCATGGTCCAGAATCCTGAAGACAGTGTTCAGGACAGCACCTGGTGAGCTGAAAAAAGAACCTGATAGAACAGAAAGAAAGAACAGACTGATACTGCCTCTTTTCCTCAGAAGGGGAAAGAAAACTTTTTTACAAGAGCAGGAGACATTCAGCTGTCAGAAAACCTGAATCCAGACTAATGTTCAAGATTTGCTGATGTTTTTCACAGAATGGCAGTAAACCAAGGATACACTGGACATTCATAGCTGGCAAGGACACAGTCTCTCTCTCAATCAAGCAAACTTCATCCACATATGTAAACAGACACTTGCTAGTGATAAAAGGTAAGAAAGCAGTTCTATTTCCCTGCAGAAATTATTGCCATGCCAGCATTTGTACCTCTCTGTTTTGAAAGGTCACCTCCAGTCACACATTTTATTTGGGGACAAAATCCACCTCTGCAACAACAGTTTGCACTGTGCCTGCCATTTCTCCCTTGTTTCACAAAGAGGGCTTAAGAGACAGCAAAAGATCAGGGTGAACCCTTCAGCCTTGGAGCAAATAACATCTTTATATCTCCCTCATATGCAGTCTTCCCTCTATAAGAGTAATATAGAAAGTTTAAAATGTCTATCACCACTCCTCTTCCTTCTCTGGTACAATCCACTCCCAGAATAGATTCAGATTGCAGCAGCAATCCAGATAGCCAATGGACTCACAAAGACCTCAGTCCATTCCAGTATTAACTGAAATATGTTGTATTGCCCTTCCTTTCAAACCTACTTCATCACAATAATCTGTAATACTGATATTTTCAAGATACAGAACTCTCTTTTATTACGTTTATCCACAATGAGAGCTCAAAAGTTGGCATTTTTATAATGAAAGAAATGAGGGAAGAAAGAAACACAGGTTCAGAAAACCTAACAGAGTGAAATAAGCTAAAATGGAAGAGAATAGAACAAAAGAGGAACAAGGAGAGAAAAGAGAAACAAGGGAGAAATAAACATCAAACCCTGGAGACAGCAGCAGAGCAGTGGTTTGATCTGAGGCTCCTCCCTGAAGCGAACAAGGCAGTAGTACACCCTGTGCCTGCTGGTCTGCAGAAGTCAGAGCTGTCTGAGGGTGCTGCAGAACTGCCAGGCAAGCAAATCGTGCTGATCAAAACAACTCTTTCTTCAGTGAAGCATTTCTTTTTAATAATAAACGACTTCTGAGAAACCAGAGATTTTTCTTTCCTTTTTGTTCTTCCTTTTTTTTTTTTTTTCTCTCTCTTTTTCAACTGAAAAGTCTATTTGGAGACACTTGACCTGACACTATCACTTTTAGAGACATGAAAACAATGAAAACATATCAGAAAGGGAAGCTTTCAGTTTTCACACTTCTTTAATGAAAACCTAAAATACAGAAAGTAAAATCTTACAAAGAAAGCATTCCTGACTATCCCTACGTAGAACTCTGCACAGCAAGAAGGGCAGAGACATTCTTCTGCTTCCCAGGATAATTGCATTTCTGCCCATAGCATCCTAAGACGCCTTCCATCTAGGACCTCCTTGTCTCTGCATGCTAAGTGCATGCATTGAACAGAGAAATCATCCCCTCCTTTTTACACGTAGTAGGAGAGGGGCTCTTGTCTTCCAAGAATGCCACATCAACTTTATTCTACAGAGTAACAGGAAAGCAGTTGAGACATGCACAGGCATTACTCAATTCAGGGCTCTGTGTACAGTGATTTGGCCTGAACAGATGGCTAGGAGGTTATAAAACAAATGTGTTTTACTATATGAGCGCAAAATGAAATGACTCTTTTGCCAAAGTTGGCTAAGAGTCAGAACAGCCGCAGAGAATACACAGAATTTATGAGACTAACCTCTGGATTCCTTCCTGAGCCCAGGAAATTGCATTTCTTTGAGATCTGACATTCATTAACAATGAAAAATTATACTCTTTTGCAAGGAGCAGGACAAGAACATAGAAGCACTGAAAAGTCAAACCGTCTTACATGAGAAAGGAATAAAAAGGGTAAGAAGTCAGTCCTCAAAATTTCTACTCTCCTCTCACTCCAGAGAAAGGGAAAAATTGCACTTGCAAAGGATAGAGAGCAAATGTTCTCAGAAATTCAAGATAAGAATTTTTCTTAAATTTGTAAATTGGCAAGTAGAGAGGTATTACCTGCTTCAGCTCATTACTGTCCTGTGTATGGTGTTTTCTATATGGCTAGTCAGGCAGACAAAAATGATGAAGAAAAAATGCCCAGAAAACAAAGAAAACAGAAAATTAAGGAAAGAAAGGAGGCAGCTCTGGCCCAAGTACAATTAAACTCTCTCTGCTTAGGAACTCCTAGGTGCTCTTCACAATCAAGGCTTTCTTTCAGGTGTCAAAAGGTGAAAAGCCCACTTACGGTGGCTTTTTTGAAGCAGTTCTTTTACTGATGTACAGTGATTCTTCAGGCTATGCAAAATATACTTCAAAGCCAGAGAAAATTGAACAAAAGAAAAAAAGATAATGCATGTCTCCAGTCCTCCTCATCCCTCCTCTGGGCATGGGCACAATATTCCAGATGCAGTCAGGGAAACACAGGGCACAAGTACCCTAAACAACAGTCAAGTGTCCTAAGGAAACTAAATTAGTAAAAGACTAACTTCACATTGTACGATGTGTCAGGCATTGGCCGATAAAATAAAGCTTTCAATACCGAAATTTCAAAACCTGCTGTTCTAATGTAGAATAAAATTCAAGACTTTTACAGGTAAAATAAACAACTTGCTGATGAGAATACTAATTTGGGAAGTGGGAGAGTGTGACCAGGCAGAGCAGAGGTATGCATCTTAGCCTCCTTACCTTTCCTTTCAAAACTCTACTAATTTCTCTCATATTGGAATCTGTTTCTTCCCACAAAAATACTTCAGTTTCAGTATTTACTTTCTTTTTCTAACAGAGGAATCATTCCTGCATGCCTGGAACTGCCATTTACTGCCTGGTTAAATTTATCCTTTGGTTTCTACAGAAGACAACATCTAAGACATGTTGACATTCCAGAAAACAGTAGGAGATACCACATCCTCTCCTGAGGTATTCATGCATTTGCTGCAGGAAGTCATAGGTTCCTGTACCCTTCTTCTGATTGTGAATATAAGGCATGAGTAGTGTGTACCATTTTAAAGGATAAACAAGCACATATTTAACCTGTTTTGAACCGGGATATTTCAGACAAATGCAGAGAAACTGAATATACCATCCTGCAAGCAGGATTTTCAAATTGATCCTGATCTTACAGGGATATTGTCCTCTTGAATTGTAATTCAACCTATAGAAAATAGGAAGGTTAGGAGACTGGTTGTAAGTCATGGAAGGCTTCAGATAACTTTACATTATTTTACCTGCCTCATACTATGCACAGGAAGGTACATATCTTCATAAAGTTGTAGCTACGTACAATTTGATAACCACAAAGATTTCTTTTTATTATATCTGCACCAATTGTCATGCAGTTGAGAGAAGAATCCCCCTATGTAATCCCCCTACATAAACTGCCACTTGCAAACTTGTCCTGAAAGGTGAAAAAACATGATTATCACTACACAAGGACCTTACAAACATACCTTTCACTGGAAAGCAACATGATCATGTTCCACTTTCCATCAGACAGTGCACATTCTGCTAGAACAACCATGAAGACAAAGCAATGTGTTTTCTCTGCAGCCCTTGGCAGCAGTCCAGAGCTGCATGCTGGGGATTTGAGGGAAGATAACAATCAACTCTGTCAAGAAAGACATAGAAAATATTTAATTTTCAAAACAAAAAAAAAAAAAAAGAAGAAAAAGAAGAAAAAAACCCACAATAAACATGCAAGCAAAAATGGATTTCTCTGCATCAGCTCAAAAGACCATTTAGTCTAGCATCCTTGTTCTGTCAATGGTCAAAAGAGATGTTCACAGAAAAGTCCAAGAACAGGACAAGTCCATAGTGGTAATTCTCCAAAATACTCTTAGTTTCACATAATTTGCAGTTCTGAGATGCTGAATGGGAGAGACAGAGTCTTCACGTTTAGTCAATCTTGATGGATAACTTACATAAATTTGTCCACTGCACTAATCAGTACCTTGCGTACCGGTGTGATGGTAAGTCATGTGGAGTGGGTTTGTTTCTGCAGCATCTATCGGAGAGGAGGTCTACTCTCAAAAGAGTCCTTACAAAAAGAAAGTGCTTGAGGATCAATAGAAAACATAGTTGATATAGTAGAAGTGAAGGACAAATATATTTTATTTACTTTAGGATTTATACCTAGAACTAGCAATATTCTGTCAGTAGCACAAAGGAGCATAGTAGATTGGCATTCATCTCACACCATTTCTGGCAAGAACCAACAACTGGTCAGCAGGCCAAATGCACCGAGTCCAGCTCATACCGTCATTCCCAAATTCTGCAGTGTCATGCACTGACCTCTATGTCACTGCCAAGTGCTTGAATTCTTAATCTTAGCATCCAGAATTCATAAACAGTGTATGTATTCAAAGTAACCTCAAACCAACCTGCAAAGTAGATTCTCAGAGCATCAGAGATAGCAGATTGAATGATCAGCCCTTCCATCTTAAAGACAAAATGTATCACTTGTATACACCACTATGTATAAATTGCATTGCTACCAATGTACTTCTCTGATGTCATACAAAGAAGTAATCTGATTTTCCTGGAGCTGAAATTTCTAGCAACAGAAACTGAAAATCAAACAGTCTGGGTATGAACAAGAATGCTCTACAGATAGCTATTTTCTGCTAGTGCGACAATAATGGCTTCTCCAGCATTTTGTTCTTGCCCAGACCTAGCAGTTTGTCTTTTGAGCCAACACTTGGTCCTGTACCCAGACTCAGCACTTCTGAGACCTACCAGCTCCCTTACACAGTGACATGCTCAAACTAGCTGATTACTGCAGCAGAACTCAGAATCAGCCAGACTAGTTATAACTAAAAGCACTGCTATAGTTACCTTGGATTAATACAAGGCCACAGAAACTCTAAAAGGCATGGTTTCACTCTCCAAAGCAAGGTACTCTTAGCAGAGCTAGCCTGGAGCACATGTCCACAATTTTAACTGAATTTACTTTAATATAGACTTAATTCACAGTCAAAATGCAAGATGTTAGATGTTCAGTGGTTTGAGTCACAGATATAAGCCTACATTAATAGAATGCAACTCATTAATTATTTTCCCCAGGGGGTATCTAGAGTCAAGGCACATCTTTATCTTTCACAAACAATTTTTTTTTTACTCTGAAAAACACTGAGTTTTAGCTTTCCTGTATTTTGGCCTGGACAATGATAAATTACAGCGACGTTTTGCAGGAAATGCCGCAAAGGGTGTTAGTTCATTGGAAACATTAATATTCCTTCTAGCAAAGCTTCACTCAAAATATCACTTTCTCTGCGCTACATTTGGCTCAGATTCCTTTTCCAAATTACATACATAGAGCACTAAAAAGTGCAGAAGGGGGATTTTTTTTTCTGAAATGGTTGCATTACAAAATTCTTAGCAAAATATTACTACAGTCAAAGTTTTGAATGTTTTTTGTCATTAAAAAGTTGTTTTATCCTAGAGCTTGAAAACAAATGATATGGTAATGTATTACAGAGCACTGAGTAAGCTTTGAACTTAAAAAAGAAAAAAAAAAGTGATCTTCCCTGATCATCCTTAGACTTCCAGATACACACACGAAACTGAAAGGGCAGATGGGGAAAGGCCACTTCTCATCACACCTCACACAATGCATATTCTCATCTTTCATTTCATTCCTTCCACCCTTTGGCTGAGAAACAGCCCTGCTTTCAGAAGCCATGCAGAGATGCTCCTTGGTAAGAAACTACTACTGTTACAGGAGCACATTTACACAGAAGTCTCCTTGTTCACAGCAGCTCCTAGTAAAATTCCACCAAAATCTCCACTGTTCAGTACTTCTGCAGAGGCCTCAATGTATAGGTACTTTCTCAAAGATGTTTTACCTCTCCTGTAATTGTGGTTCACTCTCCTCTAATAGAGACAATGGGATTCCTTTCACTCTGAAGTTTCCTCTGAGTTATACCTTACATACATCAAAAATGCTTCAGGATCAGCTTTAGCTTACATACAAATAATTGTACCTGGTACTTTTAGGTATCCGCTGAAGAGTTTCAAGGGTTTTCCTTCTTTGTCAACTACACAGAGCCTAAGAACATATCCAGCAAAGTATGGGGAAAGAACCCATGAAAGAAAGGTTGGTCTCATAAGCTTTTTCAAGGAGCCTTGAAAAATGCAGGGTTCGTTGCCCCATGCCATACTCAAATTATTTCAACCTGATGCTCCTGACCAGAAGTCCCTGGAGCTTTTTCTGAAGGGCTATTAAGAGTCAGATGGAGCTATGCAAAGAAAATCTGCACTGTGACACAGAAAGCCCACAATGAAAAAGTAAGGCTATATCCAAAGGTCTCACAGTGTGCCAACAGCCTGTGGCGTGCTTCACTGACAGCTACTTTAAAATAATAAGCTATATGCATGTCACATAGCCCAGATCACATTCACCTACATTACATCAGATTCAGAGGTGCTGGGCAGTAAGGCTACAGTGGAGATTAAAGAGATTCAAATCACAAATGGGATTTTTTTCACAGCATTTATATTCTCTTTGGGTTAGTTGCCTTTCCATGCCGAGAGACCACAAGTTCAACCAGAGCAAAGAAGGAAAACTTGAAAGATGCAGTGACAATTCAGCAGTCTCTATTGTTGCCCAATTACAAATGAGCTATAGAAATTACATTGCCCAAAAAGAGCATTGCAAGATGTATCATTCCCTTTTAACAAACTTATTTGTAGCTGTTTATGTGTGAGACTGCTTCTCAGTTTCTTAGGAAGCTCTTCTCATTCTCTTAATAGACACGTAGTGCACAGCGCTAAACAAAAGCAGGACTGATGCAAGCATCAAGCTGAGATCTTTTTGTTCAAGTGAATCTTCTGATGTGCTATTTCATCTGAAGCACTCTTCAGTTACAAGCAAATGACAAGAAAAGATTTCTGCTCTTTTACTGATCTTCTGATCTCCATTTTATTGGTTTTATCAGTTGTGCTTAGCGTGGACTCTCTTTTGCAGGTAAAGATCAATAACCCGTAATTAAATAATATAATATATTATATTATATATTATATATATAATAATATATATAATATATAATAATAATAATATAATATATTATCAATAACCTTTCCCATCATCCTTGAATAACGTTGCCCATACTCTGCAAGCCTGGAGAAGATGCACAAAGCTTCTGCCATTGGTAGAATCTTCATCTCCAACTCAGAAAAATGTCATCTTAGCCCCACTTGTCTAAACTACCTCTTCAGCAGAAGAAATGCTAAGAATTCAAACCATTGTGCAAAACACTGCAGAATATGCTCAAGAACAAACATAAGCATTTCACTGAAAATAAGCCACTTCCAATTACTTGATATTAGTCTCACTTTGGTTTCCAGTTTCTATTTCCCAAAGATAACTTTAAAACCTGAGTTTCTGCAAAGGCCAGCTGATTTTAAAAGAACACCCTGCACAACAGAACCGGCTGACATATTTTCTTGTTTGAACATGGCACCGATTCAGCTAAATCGCCTTTTTCAGTCTTTTTACTGTTAATCAGTCTTTTCAGTCATTCTTGCCAGTCACCACCCATGTGGTAAATAAAGAGCTTTCAATTGGCTGGCAAAGCTTTAATTTCAGAGAGACAAAACAAAGAGGTCCTGTGTGCTACCATCATCAATGGAATCACGTCACAGCTTTCTCCTACCTCGTTTCAACACTGTTCTCCTTGAATGTGACTGCTGAATGTGGCAACTTAACAGACTGTATGAAAGCACCACTGGCAACGTTGTACACGTACTGATTAAAAGTATTTTTCCTTTAGTAGTAGTTTCCTATAGTGAAATGTATCTTTTCAGCAGCTCACAATATCGTGATTCAAAATGTACATCTATAAACTGCCCACTGAAGACTGAGAAAGTATTTCTTCATCTCAGAAGGGATTAAAATAGATGTGAGTTACACCACAGAACACACTGTACTGCATAAGCCTCACTGTATTCAGTAAAAACAAAAGAACAAAACCATTCACTCCCAGAAAACCGCATAGCACAGCACGCTGAGCCTGAGACAAATCTGGATGAATAACCCAGATTTTTTTTTACTTTAATAAAACAGAAAAATAATGGAGAAAAGAATTTCCAATTGTCCAATCTGAACTGCTTAAATGCATTTGTGTTCCCTTGTTGCCACATGTTGTTCTTCTGCCAGGTCCTACCCATTCACCAGCTACCATTTGTGCAGAATGCAGATGCACAGAGCACAAACCGAAATGAAGATGTAATAACAAAAATTCTTACAGATCACCTGTATGGGTGACCAGGAGAGAGATCTCTGCTGAGAAATATCCAGCCACCTCCTGAGGAAGGGGCAAGAAATTGGAAGTATGTGAGGGAGCACACTCTGCATCAGATATATTGCATTAGAGTCCACAGCCCCTTAAGGCCCAAGCATTGCTCCCTGAGGTGAGAAAACTGAGGCTACAATCCTGCCTTCAGCAGGATCTGGGCTCCTTGGGGGCAGGAATTCCTCTCAGCAGGAATTTGTGCTCTCTCCAAGGTGAGGTTTTGCTGCCTCAAAGACAGACACCCATCTCCTACTTCCTTCTGTAGTCAGAATGGGATTACAGGGATAAACTGAGCTTCAACATTCAAAAGCAGGCACTTAACACACCTACATCACTCCCATTTTGAGCAGAGTGCAAAGTACTCCACAAATTTTCCCCCTCCTCTTAGTAGTAAGAGGTTAAGAACTGCATAGGAACTCTTCAGCCAAGCAAAGAGACAGCTTGTGACTACACTGGGATCACTGCCTGTGTATTTACAGGCATTAAGACAGGCAAAGCCTTCGTTCAGGTAATTTCAAGTAAACTGTGCGTACACACAGACATATTTTATTTATTGAGTAGAACAGTGCAAACTTCAGTCTGACATGTATACTATACTGACATGCATATCTGGAATCAGCAGGAGATACTACCATTGTAACCTCAATAAGATTTATTTCTTCTGGTTTTTGAAGTATCAGAAACAAACGTTATTTCTGCACTTCAGAATAAATCAGAAGAATGCTTCTTCACTCAGCTGGGATCCAAAATGTAGCACCATTTTCCTATAAAAATGTGAGCAAATAATATACCAAGAGGAAAGGTAAGTGCATGTACTGATGCATTATTCCAAAAAGCCACTGTTTGTATCCGGGTTAATTAAAGGTGTAGTACAATTCAATGGAGGTCTCTCCTTTGAGAGTACTTTCTGCTGCAAGGGGAGAGGAACAGAGACTGAAGGCAAAGCCAGCTCAGTACAAATGCAACCTGCATGTCACCATGCTGGGTCTTCTCCAGCACACAGGCAGATCAGATGGTGTCAGTCTACACTGCACCTGGGGGCAAGATAGTACTCAAAAATGGGAAATTATTCAGGAAGATTTTGGCCCTAATACAGTAAGAAATGAAATACTAATCCTGCTGCCACTGCTGACAGCAATACCTCTACTACAGGTGGCTCTTAGGAATGTCTGAGTTCATCAGGTTTTTCCAGAAAAAGGCCTGTATCCTGCGCCAGGCATCTTCTTGTGCTCTGGCATGCTCCCTCCACTGCCCTCCCCACTGCACAAACACCCCAAGCACTTTGTGGATTGAAGACTGGCACAGAGGCAGATATGGTGGCTCCAAAAGGTGCCCTGCTCCAGAATAGGAGCAAAACTCCGCCTTCTGTCCACACTGATTAAGGCGCTGAACAGCATCTCGGCAGTAAAGGTCACTTTTCCAGTTCTTGTCATCCAGCCCTGACAGGAAAAGGAACTTGGCCAAGGACTTCTCCACGGGAATGCGACTATCCCAAGTCGCTGGGTCTCTGTGATCATCTAGGATATCTGAAAAATCTACAAGACCAGACTCCTCACTGGTCTTCATTCTCCCCAAGTCATATGGGTGGGCAGGAATAGTGAAGCCATCTCCCCTTAGGGGAATGAAAGAATTTAAGCCACTTCCAGATATGCTGACAGCTGCCTTGATGCCAGGTAGAAACGTGGCCATGGAAAGGGCTAGATCAGCTCCTTTAGACAAGCCCAAAACGCCAATCCCAGCATCTTTCACCTGAAAGACAGTTATGAAACAGCCATTATCAACTACTCATATCCTGGGCTGGCATAACATCTCTCCTTTTGCTTCTTTACTCTTCATTAAAATCTCCTATTTTTTTTTTACCCATTCCTTTTCTCTGCTTGGGTACTATCAACCCCTTACTGATTCCCTCATAAGAGCAACTATGAATTCTACAGCCCCTCAACATCTCCTTCCCTCTAACACATTTTCTTCTTGGTTAACTCCATAGACAAAGCCTCTTTGCTTCTTCAGCATCCTGGCTTGATACTTCCCCTCAGTGCTGTAATTTTACTGCTCTTGCCTCCAGAAACTCATCTTAATCTTCTCTCTTCAGGCCCCATGTGAAAAAACACTCTTCCATAGGTTTACTTGCTTTGATTGTCTTGCTTGACATTGTTTTTCAAAACTCTGCTACAGCTGACCTATTAACTTCTGTTACATCTTGGAGCACATAAAGTTCATTATGCTTGAGGCTGAGTAAATTCAACAACTGTTTAAATGAACTTAATTATAGTGAAGGCTCTTCAGAACAGATTCACTTGTAATGTGCCCTTATCCTGTAAGACACTCTGGAAGTTTCACAGCTCTATGAGAAACAACACAAACTGCAAGGTTGAATTTTGCTCTCAAAACTGACTAAATCCCTGGTATTCATGTGCCAGCAAACAATAATTTTGTTAACACCACATTAAGTAGCATTCCATTCAAAGCTTAAATTATACTTCTTTTAGTCTCTTTTACTTTAAGTATAATGATATATCGCTATAAGAGTATTTTTTTCATTCCAGGTACTTACTCAAATATAATCCCAGCATTTAAAAACAAGGCATTCTCTCCCTTCAGAGATTCAAGAGATTCTGTTGTTAGTGTTCTGTTACTGCCCTATGAAACTTAGTCAGAATCAAAAATCTATATCTCAGAAATAGTGGAATAAGTCAATGGATTTTTTCTCTTCTAAAATCTTGTAAAAAAATAAGATCATCTGCCTAAGCAGCACTAGTCCAGGAACTGTTTTGATGTAAATCTTATACAAATACTGGTTTGCATAATAACATTCCACAGGTGGCCATAAGGTGCTCTGCAAAGCAATTATCCAACTACCTGCAAAACTGGAGCTGAGGCACGTTCTTTTCCATTTAAGATTATCCTGCCTTTCAGACATGCTGTCTGCCTCTTCACCTCGGAAACTCAGCTACATTCAGTGATGTACAGCATTTCACACTAAGCAATTAGAAAATAGTTTACAGTAGGAAGAGTACCATAATTTGTCTCCTACCTGCTGCTGCTTATGCAAAAAGTCTATAGCCTCCTGAAAATAATCCAGTTCAAGAATCTGTGGCATAGCAGGCAGATCTTCAAAGGCCATGTAAGCCAGAGCTAGAGTCACAAAGCCTCTGCTAGCCAGAAGACTTGCTCTGTATTCAACAAGTCCTCCTCCAGATCCATACAGATCAATAAGACCAGGGAATGGTCCAGGTCCTGCAATGAAAGCAATATATATTTATACATATATATACAGACTCACAGAGAAAAGTTTCTAGAGTTGTCCCTCCAGTAGCAACCACTCAAAATCCATCAGAACAGCAGGTATCAAAAGGAAATCATCCTCTGAATCTTTACATGTCAATTCTCAGACACACACACAATCAGTGTCACTGACAAGTACTATTTCCTTAAGGATATATCACTGCAAGTCTCCTCTATGGATTATCTCAAACATTTCTATAAGCAGCACAGAGTATGGAATCTGACTTACAGATTCTCTCTCCACTGATCAGTTCTCTGCTATTTATGAAGCTGAATTCACCCTAGTGCCTAGTTCCCTTGCTGAGGGAACCATTAACAGGGGCCTTACTCCGGCTTGCTGAGTGTATCCAGGGGCCACAGGGAACACACAGAAAACCAGAATGGGATTAAAACTCACCAGGAGGGAGGAAGAGAGTTGCTTTAAGCCGACCTTCTCTGACTGAAATCCTCTTCACTCCCTCTCCTAAAAAGCACCGCTCGTGGGTGCATTTTCCCAGCAACCGGCTCATGTCCCCATGGCCCTCATATACTTCCAAGTCTACACAGAAAGGGGTCAGGACGTTCCTCTTTGCCAGCCGCTTATATGGTGTTTTGGACCGCAGAGACCACAGCAATCCCATGGGCTCCACTCCAGAATAGCTGCCCCCCAGCGCTGGGCAGTGGGTCAGATCAAGCTCCCCACTGCCATCAGCCCTGTAGTGAGCGTGGGCTTGGAAGAGCTCCCCACCCTCATCCAGAAGGCAGGCTCTGAGCGTGACCCTCTGCTGCGGCACGAGTCCCGTCACACGGATCTGAACGGGGTCGTCAAACAGACACCTGAGAGAAGGCAGAACGGTCACCTGCACCGCCATCGGGCTCCGTGGGAGGGGAGAGGAGCCTGCTGCTTTTGGTAAGACTCGGGCTGTGTGAAATGAGAATGTCGGCAGCCTGCGCCTTTCCAGGCTTAAAGTCTCTGCCAAAGTCCAGAAGGAAGCAGAGCGACAGCTTCCTCCCGTCAGCAAGCAAGGGCTGCTGGGAGATGCAGTTCGGAGTATGCTTGGCTCCAAACACATCGTCTCAGATGTCCTGCAAAAAATGACCTGCAGGGACAGAAGTTGTCACTTCCTCCTGGCATGCATTTTAGTTCAGGACATATAAAGATTAAACTAGCAACTCTGAATCTCAAATGGCAAAAAAAGACAATCGCATTGTCTTGTGTCAGCTGCCTTTGTAGATTTTTTTCTTCACAGCAGTCAATCTTCTCTAAAGGGTATCTGTATTTTCCTGACTAACACATGTGAAATACATTTCCTATGTTTTTAATGAATCTTTGAAGATTGGCTGGCTGATAAATACCAACCTCCACCAATCCTAAACAATATTATTACATTTTTGCAATATCCGTCTATTTAATAGCCTTGCATTCCTGCCCTGCAAGTCTCAGACATGTAGTGAGAAGACTCATCTTGTTCAGTGGAAATACAGAGCAGAATTAAGGCTATAGGAACAAGTTCCTGGCTAACACAACTTGACTGACTGCGTGTTAGGCTGGTGATAAAGGTACGTCCCAGTCATCTCCCCACAAACTGCTAAACCATGTCCAATCACAAGCCCACAGGTGATATCCAGACTTACTGCAGACATGGCAAAAGGAACTCCAAAACCACCAAGGGTGTAAGAGAATGAAACTACATTTAAATATGAAAGTAAAACAAAATCAAAACAGGTAACAAAAACACGGATTAACAGGGACAGCTGCCACCACTGTCATTTCCATATCCTTTTAGATGATCGTATGCATCACGCTGTTTGAAAGATGTCAGAATTAGCACCAATGTAAGCTCTTAAACTGACCTTTTATTGCAGAAGTTGTAATTTCTCACCATCAAAACACCACAGCCACTGAACTTAATGAAACACAACCAGACATGCCTTTAGCCTTAAGCCGAACAGATGTGTTTGGACCGATGCAGCCTGATGCATGAGGGTAGCAGAGCAGATCCTTCCTTGTCCATTTGGCTTGTTAGGAAAACAACCTGTAGATCTGAATGAATGTCATGGTTTCTGTTTAGGGATTTCGAAAACCCAGATTCCTTCCCTTCAAATTTTATTTTGCTCGCCATCACCAATGCAATGTGCAAAGATCTAAAAGTTCTGATGCCAAATCTTCTTCTTACAAGCCAGAAAATCTGGCCAATTGACCCAAGATTCAGAAATCAAACAAAATAGCCATGATTTGTCCAACAGATGTTGAGTAATTCAGTGCTTAGCTTTTTTCACTTGTATCATGCTCCAATTCCAGTCACAGATGCTGATGACTGCATCACACAAGAGAGAAACTGCAAGTTCCAGTGTTCCACCTCTGTTATAACACTTTCACAGCTTTTGTAAGACCATCTAGCAGTTGATAATAGCTGTACTTTAGGTCATATTCCATGTCATACCAATAATTCACTGAGGAGAAAAAAAAAAAGAAAGGCATTCCTAAAGCTGTAACGTAATGATTTGCAAGCATGTTTACAGACAGTTTTAGACAGCCCAGCTAGTAAAGGTTTTCCGTTCTTAGTGACCAAACTTTGAAATGAGCAGAACTGTGACTACAGCCAAACATAAGGTAAGCAAATATTTGAGTTCTTTAGCAGCGCTGCCAATGCAACTCTGTCTTAACCAAACTAACTCCTCTTCAGACTCTATACTGGGAATTCCTTGGAGCAACATTAGGCAAACTCTATATGAACACAACACGTCTGCTTCTATATAGATCAAAACCAGCAAACACACTGCAAAGTTTAATATCTAGGTAGAAACTTTTCCTTTTCTGAGTGTGTAACAGACGGCAAACTCACCATTACTTTAGAACGGTCATTAATGAGACAGTGCCATAATTCTGTGTCTCATTTAAATTTGGTGTAATGTCTGCTAAAAAAAAATTAAACAATAAACCAAGCAGTATAAAACTGTACCAATGGTTCTTGGAGAAGAATATACACTAGTTTCAGACACTCACTGGACCAAATCCAGACAACATTGATTTTCCAAGCATATACAGACTGCAGTGCAGTTAACAGCTAACAGGCCAAATAAACACAGCAACCCTTTAGTATTTGTTAGACAGAAAAAAAAAGAGTGGCCAGAGGCTTTCAGCTGGAAACAACTCTACTTTTTCTAAGCAGTCTTCAAGGATTGATGCAGCAGTACTGGGGAAAACAACTGGAAATACTACTTTACAGCTAGCTTGTCTTTTTATTATGGTATCACTGATGGTAAAAAAAAAATGGCTTCCAATATTTGCACTGTAGCACAAATACCAGTCTTGTTATTCACAACACTTTATTTACTTTGCCTGGGCAGGCAGAATTACTCTAAGCAAAGGATAGTAAAAAAGCTTCTGCAAACCTGGCAAAATTTATAGGACATAATGATAATGCTTCATACTAGCTCACACCCATTCCCACTCCTCCACACGCAATGCTTGAAATTCTTAAACATTCTTGGGAAAGGAGGGAAAAAGAAAAAAACAGAAAGATGAAGATACATCCTAGAAAGAAAGAGAAGGCAAGACTTTCGATAAGCACAGGGGAACAGGAAAACAAGCATGAGCTCATTAACAAGGTACAGACAGAGTCAGAGCAGATTCCAGTTCACATAACCATGGAGCAGCTTTCATGTTGTGTCTACATCCATGCCCAAAACTCATACACCTTCTGATTTCCTTTTCTTGCTCCAAAGCATTTTTTATTGATGTGCTGATGTCATTTACTACATGCAGGTTCCTTCTGTGTATGTAAATTTGCACTGAGCAGACTGGGCAACTGCTCTATATCATAAACAAAAACTGAATTAGCTTTCATAACAAAGACTGTTTTTTCTGCCACATCCCTAACAGTTGTTGACAATCCTAAAGACTATAACCTAAGTGGACTTCAAGAAGTTCTCAAGGCAGAGAACAGAATCAGCTCCTTTTGAGATTATTTCTTCCTGAAGGGAGGCAGATGATTTTGTAGAGACCTTTGGTATCAGTTACATTTTGCTATGCTGTATCTACCTGCACACCCAGCACAGTTCAAAAATGTATCTGGAAATGCCATTTATTTTACCTGCTATACAGCCGTGCGATTGCTGAACATGGTGGAACCAGAGAGAAGGGAGGTATAACATCTCACCAGCTTTCACTGTACACTGCAAAGGTTTTGCCTGAGCATACTCTGGATATTGTTCCAGATTCGGGTTCAATGGGTCCAGGGGGATCCAGGGCACCTAAAAGCAAGAGTATGTATATGGCAATAACCACAGCAAGCATTTCCAGCAAGATTCCAAAGAAACAACTGACAGCTAATCTTTCTAGTTATACAACAGATATTTTGCCTAGAAAAACATGACGCACTGCTTGCTTTCCACATTAAACTGGGAATAGGTCAAGGATGTAAAAATCTGCCTCTTTCGGTGAAGTATTTCTCATTATGGAAAAGCTGCTAAATGTTAAACATCAAATTTAAACCTTGTGGCATAACTTTCAAAATGCCTTAGAAATTTTAGGAATTCATTCTCTTCTTAAAGCTTCTCATCTACATTGATTCCTGACAGCCAAACATCCCCCTTCCTGCTTGCACATCCCTGCTGCCTGCACTAACTTCTTCTATGCCCAACGGTTACAAACCTAAGCACCTCACCTCACTGAATTACAAGCAAGCTTCTGTGAGTTTCTAGGAGCACGACTCTGGAAACAGAGAGAACATCCCAGCTCAAGTTCAGCTGTAGCATTAGCATATAGCACAAGCAAAAACAGAGAGGATACTATTTGTAAAGTGCCTCCAGGTCCATACATTCTAATCAATCACATTGCTACAAACTAAGAAACCACAATCTATTCATTGCTATATATATGTATTATTGCACTGGGTGATAGCGCTTTAAAGTAAAACCAACTTCTTTATTGTTGATCCACTAAAAAGTCGTTTACTGGAACTATTTCAGTTTGGTGTAGGGCAGACAACATGTGACATCAATGGTTTCAGGAGTGCATGTGTATTTTTGGAGGAGTCTGTATATGTATTTTTCCCCCTGGAAACCAGTTATCCTTTGCAAATAATAAAATACAAATGCAAATCTGGTTACTCTTTTAAACAATGAAGAATTTCTAAATACCTATCAAAAACCTCAGTTAGCTCAGCAGTGTCCAAACCTAGCTTTACTTCACATACTGACTGTGTTCTTTGTATCATTTTTACCTTATCTGCAGTCTTCTCATCCACAATTTCAAATGAGCCATCTTCTGATACTTTGTAAGTTGCTGCCTGATAGAGCTCTGGAATCACAGAAAGAATTAACTGGCACAACTGAGAGTTGCACTCAGAGATACTAAAACAAAGGCACACACAATTAAGAAAAAAGACAGCATTCTATTTTCTGTTTTCTTCTTAGATCAGTCTAGCAAAATAGCCACCACCAGAGCTGTTCACATCTTGTGGTTAGTCTCTCACTTCTCATTTTATCCTAAAGGAGTTCTTACCTGCTTCAGACAGTGCAAGCTGCTTTGCTTCCACTGCTTATGGCTTTTCCAACCCCTCAGGGAGTTATAAAAAGACTTCAAAAAGACAGTGACTCTTTTCCTATACCCTACCAAATGTGAATATCACTCTCCTCAGTTAACAGTAACTTTTTTTTTACAAGGTATGAATTATATGACAACACTGTAAACAAAATAAAAGCAGTGTAATTACAATATCAGAGCCACTCTAGTACTGAGACAGAACTGTATCAATGCCATATGGCATTTTACATTCAGTTAATCTGGATATTTGAAAAAGCAAGGAATGGGGGAAAAAAATCTCAATAGGCACACTGTTAAGCTGTCAGCAGACTTTTGCAACAAAACAACTCATTGTGTACTCAAGAAAACAAGTAAAGAGAGAAACAGGAGAAGCAAAGTAATGCTGCCTTAAGAGTCTCTTTTTTCATTTCCCTCGTTTTCAAGGATTGTTAGTAACTTCAATATTTCATTAAATTACAACTTGCTTTTCAGTTTCCTGGCCTTTTTCTAGAGACAAAAAAAGATCAGGCAGAACCCAAAGCTATTAAGCACCAAAGATGATGGCGTGCTAAATACTGACAAGATATAGGACACAAATATTTTGAAGCTGAAGAGACTGCCATGAGTGTCATAGAATCACAGAATCATAGAACGGCTTGGGTTGGAAGGGACCTCACAGATCATCAAGCTCCAATCCCCCTTCTGCATGCAGGGCCTCCAATCTCCATATCTAATATGAGACCAGGCTGTCCAGGGCCCCATCCAACCTGACCTTGAACATCTCCACAGATGAGGAATCCACAGCCTCTCTGGGCAATGTCAATGAACCTATACAGGACGCAGAAACCTGACCTCAGAATAATGTTTGTCTTACAAAACCACATGCTGCATGCAATAGGAGATTTCTATACACACTGGAAAGAACAACACTGCATAAGCAGGTTCTCTCTGCTTTCATTTTTATGTCCTTCAGTATTTAAATCTCCCCTTTCAGATTTTAGACATATATGCATAGCAAATTCAGTACCGTATGGAATGAAGGGACGGTCACTTGGTGGATGCAGTAGAAACCTTTTCTCTCCAGATATCACACAGTACAAGTTCTCATAATGATCTTTATGTACTAAGATTGAGGAGAAAAAAGATGTGGAGAGAGAGAAAAAAAATCAGTGCTCTTTCCTTCTCTACATCAGAAACGATAGTAAAATGACAGTGCAAGCTTCTCATCATCAGGTTGCTTCTTCCTCTTTTATGTGGCAATTGGAAATTGAGTGGAAATCAACAAAATGTTCAACAATCAATAATGCTGTAGCAAATGCATTCAACCAAGAACACTCCAAACTCCTTTATCAGTAACACACAACAAAGGTCACAAAAACCTATGCGGGATAATACCACATGAACTGGTGCAGATAGATCTAACTGGATTTATACCTATATCTCAACACTGACAGGACAGAAATCATCAGTGTTTTGCCTGATGCAAGATCAGAAGATGCACCCAGAAACACAGCAGCAAAAGGCTGCAGGAGAAAGAACGCAAAAATGTGTGTTAAAGTAAAACTGCCCTCTCAAACATGCTGTTCTACTGTGTCACTACCTCAAAGCAAGCCCACTTAACCCTGTGCTGAAAGCACAAAAAAGACTGACAGTGCCATACAATACCTACAAGATGTCACAGCAGCTGATTCCCCGAGCCAGAAATTCACAGCATCAGGCTTCTTCCCTATATGGTTAGGGAACAGAGAAACATTCTCAACAAGAAAGCAAGTTGAATGTCACGTTGACAAGCATTTTATGTTATTTTCTGCCAACTTGGTTTATTTCTGTCCTTCAGCTTCCTTCCTAACTACAACTGTTTCCACTGCAAACAGCAATCTGCAAACACAGAATCATAGACTCATAGAATAGGTTGGAAGGGACCTCAAGGATCATCAAGCTCCAACACCCCTGCTGCATCAACCTTTCTACACAAGAAGCTACTGTAGTGCCCATCAAACTTCATAATGCATTAATACCTCACACAAAACTCATGGTTACAGCCCTTCATTTTCCCATTCTGAAGTCCTGAGATTTAGTTCTGCAATAACAGGAAAAAATGCATGCAATTGTGAAGAAGAGGGGTTGTGTGTTCACTCATTTGTTAGGTACAAATTTGCGTGCAAACATGACTCTAAATCAGAAAAAGTGCCACAATATTGAAAGAAGTGCTGCACAGCACCCTCACTGCATTTTTTCACTGTGATGGTGCCAATAAAGTGAGACACTGATTTTGGAGTAATCCAAACCCAAAACTAGGATTACACTAAGATTATTTTACCACTTCAACTTTTGGAGGGGGTGAAATCAGTATATTCTGTGGCAACCAGCAACAGAACAATCATTCCCCATGTATGCAAAGTGATTGTTTTAAAGCTTAATACAGCATATGTTAGTCAGCATGGGAGAAACAGAAAGTTTACCCAGAGCCTCACTCATCCACGGTATATCAGGCTGCACATCGCAGATCAGTTCAGGAAACTCCTCAGTAAGGTTTGAACACTGCTTCTGCACATAGAATACATTGGGAGAGGTCACTTTCTTCTCCACAATGTCCAAAAAGTCCATGAAAGGCATTTGGCGCTCTTCTGGCATGACAAAACGGTCATGGAACACTGCATCTGCATAACCATTTGGTGTTACTGCCACGCTCACTACCTTGTGGCCCACTACCTCCCTGCAAAATAAATCAGAAGTTTACAGCCAGACCTTAATTCACTCCTATGGATACTATTTACTTGAACAACTCATTCCACAGACAGCAGAAGAAACCTGGCCTTTCACGGATGGGTCTCTGGACAAGACTTTCTACTGCCTAATAAGGACACTGACAACCTGTTCTAATTGCTCTCTGCAGTCAGGACAAGAGGAATATCTCCTGCCTCTCTGAATTCACCCATCTGTAACAGGCGAGAACAACAAAGAGGCTCCCTGGTCCTCAGCAGAGGCAGAAAGAGGGCCCCCTTCAGTTACTTCTTTCTGTTCATGACTTATGCCAAGACGCAGCTGGTCACGAGCAGATCAGTCTGCCTTGGTTTTGATAACGCAGCCTGTTGGCTGACTGCAGTCACAATCCTGCCCTTCCTGCTCAATCTGAGCTGATGGGGGCACTGTGTTTGTACGATGAAAACTATTCTTGAGTTTCAAATGTTGGAGCGAGACGAAGAGTGAATGCTGCTTTCATACAGACCCGCAGAGGACACTGGGACAACCGAGCAACAGAAGCGAGTGCACAGAAGGCCTTTCACGGCCGCAAATTCCCGCTGGGTGACGCCCAGGAGCCCTCCCATACCTGAGGTACGCCAAGGTCCATTTGTGCAGCGCTGGCCAGCAGCCAATAGCATTCCGGATGATGCAGGGTTTATTTGGGCTCACCCACTCTCGATAGAACTCCAGCGGGGACGGAGGCCTATCAAGATACGGAACGGACTCCATCCACCCCAGCTCTGTCCAAGCAAACGAGAAGCAGCTTTAGTCTGTCAGAAAGCTAACTAGCTTCCAACTCCCAGCCACCAAAAGCGAGCAGCGCAGTCGCTGTGTTCAAAGGCACGGATATGGCTGCAGAGCACTCTGGTCCCGGGCGGCCCCCGCGCACAGGGGCGGCGGCCCACGAAGGCTGCACCGCGTGGCGAGCCGAAGCGCGCTACAGCAGCCAACAATGCAGATACCGCAAAAAACAAAGAAGGTTTTCGGAAGACAGATCGGTGCTTTGCTACTTTATGCAAAGGAAAGTCACCTACAAAGGCCCCCGTCAGCCATTCCAGGCCACCCCGCCCGCCCGCTTCCCTCCGGGCTCCCCGCTCACCGCGGGCCTCACGCGGGAAGGCGGCCAGGCAGCCCCGCACTGCCCGCAGCGCCGCGCCTTCCGCCATGCCGCGCCGCCTCACGACGCGGCGCCGCTTGCCAGGCCCCGCCCCAGGCCCAAGCGGAGGGGAGAAGCAGCCCCCCACAGCGCCACCCCGGCAGGGCAGCGCTGCCCCCAGCAGGCACGGCTGTACCAAATGACCACGTTTTTATTGAAACAGTTCTAAGACACAGAGTACAAATGAATACAGAGTTAAAAACAGCTGCCGCAACAGGGCGCTTCACAGTGCAAAAAAAAAAAAAAAAAAAAAAACGAAAACAAAACAAAACAAAAAAAAAAAGTTTTTATTTCTACAAATCCAGAAAAAGAACATTTAAATGGATTATTTCACTTAGAGGGAGAAATATAAAAACATTTATAAATAAATCAAGAGAATAGAATTTATTTTTATTTTCTTCCCCCTTATTTTAAACAGGTGAAGAAGGGCAGCGTTGACGCCCACAGAGAGCTGCCAGGTGCCCACACGACATGCAGGGAGGACATGGCTTATTCCTAGAGTTGCTGCCCGGTGCCCGTCCGTCCTTACAGCAGGGCCCCAGCTGAGCACACAGCCCACGACCTACACGGTATGGAACAGCTCAGCTACAGAAAGCAGCACCTGCTCACCCACGGGCAGCGCAAGACCTGTCACTTATTTTAATGAGGTTTCTGTCATTTAGTGTTCCAGATGCTGCACATCCAGGGGAAGGGGAGGCAGGGAGGAAGGGGAACACCATATACATGCATGAATTTACCCATAGTGTTTAAATAACTGTATTTTTTTTTTTTCTTATAGATAATTATATACATATTCTTTCTTTAAAAAAATTAAAAGTTTGTACGTTTCTGCTCCAGAGAATGAGGGTGTTTCTCTACAAGGGTGCGATGGATTCTGCAAAAAGGGGGTTTTGGTGAAGGAGCTCCAAGGCCTGCCCCAACTGTCACCTGGGAGAGCCAAGAAAAAGGAGACACCTGAGAGAAGAGGCAGGAGAAACAACGGACCCATGTAAACACGCTCTGGGCAAGCTGAAGGAGGCTACAGCCACTGCCCAGGAAGAACACTGAGCCTGCTGCCCTCCCCCTGCATCACCTCAGAGGCCTACGAGCAAAGCAAGGGTCCTACAGCAATGCTATTTATAAGCAAGATGGGGAAAAAACACAACTCTCATTTTGATCAGAAATGCTGGGTATGAGAGGACAAAAAGCATGGTAAGTCTAAATTCTTAATACAGACTATGCTAAACAACCAACTCGTTTTAGTACAGGTGTCTGGTTGTATCTGTTCTAACAGCCACGCAAACCTGAATGAGGGATCACAAACCAGTAGGGGGGATAAGCTCAAACTCACTACCTCCTCCCAAAGATCTTTTCACTTTCTAAGCAATTACCATTTTGTTTTTCTGTCTGGCCTCACCTACAGCCTGTAGCAAATCGTATTCACAATGTGCAACAGAATCCATCCCATTTGTGCTTTGCACTGTAAACCAGAACTTTTAGGATTACTTCCCACTACTAACAACAGGAACGTAGCAGGAAAGAGACAGCTGCATTCATCTCAAATACTAAGCATCAACACACTTATGGCACTAGCATCTCTTCAACTGAATTCTCAGTTAACTTCCAAACCTTGAGCAAACAGCTGACACTTTTGCCTTTTAATAAACATTTGCTTAGAAGACAGCAAGCAAAGAAACAAGAGGCCTGACAGGACATTTTTAAAAACACCTTCTGATTCATTCAGCAATTACAAATCACCACCTCAGTCCTAAATCTACTTTCCTGAAGCTTTTCCATACTTAAATGGTTACTGGCCAAACAATGTTGTTTGGACCAAGACTATCTCTACCTCTACTCTGTTTTCCTGAATGTCCTACATATACTATTCTACTTCAAACTACACAACCACTCTCCATCAGCTCATCCACATGCCTGATGCCTCTTACCACCATTCCATGCAGAATTTACCTCTGGTTTCCTGCATGCAGCCATGATGCCCAAGCAAAATCCAATTCAGGAAGCAAAACATACTCTTTCAGCTTAAAAATCCTATTTGCTTCACACGTTTTCTTTCCAAGGAGTGCTGAATCGCTATGCCAGTTTCACTGGTTGCTGCTGCCCTACAGTTTGATGTGAACTTTGCTCTGACCCCTGGCTCTGACCGTTTTTGCCACTACCTCATAACTGAAATAATGGATAATAAAACTGCACAAAGAAGTAGAATAAAGACCCCTCAAACCATAATCTTCAATACCAAAAGATACCTGGGTTGAAGGGGCTGCTGTTTTACCTGAGTGTCTTGAGGTCCCAGTACAGCAAGAAGTTACTAGGACATATGTTCACAGTCTGAATGAGGAGGAACTAATCATCCCAAAAGCAAGCTTGATTCATACTAATTCCATCACAGCCCAGCACAATTGCCACCAGACATTCCACTTGTAGCCTCTCCAGCACACCTTTTTACTCAAGGAAACCAACAGAAAGTTTCTATACTTTTCAATTTGTCTTCATAAAAACCTCTCTGCCTACAAGACCCAGCACACCACTCCATTCAGCATAGCACAATGATGAGACAAGACTAGAAGATACTTCTAAAGTTTCAGTACAAGTCCACGGAAAGAAACCAGGCCTTCAGTGTGATTTCTCCACAAATAAATCATATCCCCAAATTTCCCAGTAACGATAACATCAAAGTTGATATCCAATTCCTAACTGTGAAAGGTGGCTGAAATGAACTTTCCTTTTTGTATATAGCTTCCTTTTTAAAATGTCTGCAGAAAAACCTAGTCTGGAGAACATCAACATAACATCAAATTCCAGATTAAAAAAATACCACTACGGATTTTGTTAGACAAACTCCAAAGCTTGGCCCAAGGGTTTGTGGAGTCTTCCCCCTGGAGGCGAATGCAGATAAAATACAGGCATGAGGACTGTCTTGTGAAACAAAGAGAAAAGCAGACGAGTAGTCAAAACAACAGCAGGATTACTCCAAGTAATAAACTATGGAAGGAAAAGAAAGAACAGCAAGACAAAATTTAAGCAGAAACCAGTTCATTAATTGCACAGACACTCCAGCCTGTCTCCCTCTTGGAGATTTATAATACAGAGATTGTATCTCGCTGGGATATGGCAAGAGATTGACTTTTTTTTTTGTTAAAGGATAGATACTAGTCACAAACATGACATAGAGCAACAGTCAGAAAAAATAAATTAATAAATAAACCCATAAAAAGTCTGCTTCTTGATTCTCCTAAAGCTTTGGAGAAGAAGGGATTGGCTTCACTTGGACTCCTTTGTCTTCAGTCCGCAGTTCAGAATTTCTTGGATAAATGAGATTTTCTTTGTTTCTTTAGATGCCAAACATCCTGATCTCCCGGCTATGAAGAAATTTCAAGGCAATTTCTCCAAACTCCTCTCAAAATTTTGTCTAGAGACAATCTAGAGACAGGAAGTTGAAGACAATTGGGAAAAAAGTGTTAAAAGTGTGCCCAGCACATTCCTAAGAATTCTAGCAAGTCAACTGCAGGGGCCTGAGGAAATCAGTTTATTAAGGTCACCCCACCAGTTCTAGACCAGTGTGATGATGGCATTGGTCTGAAGATCTCTCTGTGGTCCTCCTCTTCGGATTATTTCTGTGTATTCACAAACACCTGAAAGACACCACTTTTAGAGTTTTTTGTCCATGCGTCGTTCCACAGCTTGCAACAATAACTCCGAGTACTGTTCCAGCAAAGCTAGTGTCTGCTCATCTCCTAAATTCTTGGGACTTGGTAGATTGGCACCACATTTGTCATTTAGTGACCTAGCAGTATCTTGTGGCTTTGTCAGTACCTCCTTAACCTTTGGCAGTTCTTCCTCATCCTTCAGGGAGTCCAACTCTTTCTTCATTAAGGAAAATGTTTCTGTCAGGAGGCCTGCTATTTTATCTTTGTCAGTAGATGACTCTGTATCATTTAGCACCTGAAAACAGAGAAGCAAAAGAAAAGAAAAAAGAATACATTGGGTGTCAGGTAGTGCACAAAGATGCAATTTCAGCTCTTTTGGAAAGCAAAGCCAAGAAAATGAAATACAGACCACTGAGTCTCCTTTTCTTCAGCAAAACTACCAATTTAATCTTATAGCAGAGTATGTATCTGATACAGCTAGTCACACAAGAAACAGGGGCATTACTCTAAAAGACTGGAGGTGGGAAGCGTATTTTCTGGAATTTGATGCCTTTATACCAGGTCTAAGAGGTGCTGTTGCCCAGCTGCAGCAAAGGGCCAGTGTTCTCTTCTTTCTGTCTGCCAAATGCAACAGGTCACAGGAATGCAGAGAGGTCACAGAGCTCATGCATGCACTGAGACTGAAGCTGCAGAAGAACTCATGGCAGAAGCTCACTGTGGAAGCTCCTCAACCAGTGTAACTTGACAGATCAGTGCCAAGCAAAGAAAACAAGAGTTGTTACACAACTCTGCCTGTAACGAGGTTCTAGCAGTAAGGGGGAGAGAAGAGTAGTTGCATGCTGAATTCCCATGATAATTTACTAATCCGTTTCTTGGGCATCAAAGATGAGGAAACAGAAGGACATAATAAAATTTAAAGTTCCTATAATATCTGTATCTCTGAGGCATAGTATAAATACTAATTCCCTAATACCCCTTTGAAAAAGAGCATGCTGTTATCTTCAGCTTACAGATAGACGAAACAGTTTGGAAAGTTAATTGATTTGCTCAGAATGCCGTAACGAGCCACTGGAAAATGCAGATGTTAGAAATCAAGAATCCCTGCCTGCCCAGTTCAAGCTTAGGTGCAGAGACGTAGACAGCCAGGCAGCTTCTGCCACTGAACTCACAGTCAAGAGAATACTTACATGTTTAAGCATGCATATTCAGTGCTCGTAGGCTGTAAAGCCAATCTGCTGAAATAGATCATGTGTCAAATGTCACTCACCGCACGGTAAAGATGAATAGCTTTGCGCATGCTGTCCTGGAGCTCAGATACCACGTGCTCACATTGCTCCACACTGATGCTCGATTCTGAACAAGAGGAAAAAATAAAAATTTAAAGTAAGGTATAGATAGTTCAATATCTGAGATCTCACAGCTGGGTAAAAAAGAGTTCTTAACATTATTCAAAAGATCACGTGCACACAGTTCTCATTCAATTTTTGGGCTAGTTTGAATCAGTGGGAAACATGAACTTTCCTTCATATTACTGACAGATGCTTCTTGTTTCAAATAGTCTTGTTTTTCCATTGCGTAGTTTCTTCAAAGTCAGTAATGGTCTCTTTAGATTACACTGATAACGCTGTTACAGTCAACAATAGTCAGAGATCACATATGCCATTTTCATTTATAGTTAAATTCAGCTTCAAGTCTTCCAATAGCAAAGGGGTGTGATCCGAGGAGCCTCTAATCTGGCATCCACCTAGACTGAAACCTGCATACTCCCCTTATATACTGTTCTGCACAGTATACAACAATGAGCTATGTTGACTTATTACAGTGTTCTCTAGTGAGGACTGAGCTCTAGAGGACTGCTGACTAACAAACACAATCATAAAGGAATCACACTTCTGAACAGTCCAGGGTACTGTGACACCATAATTCAGAAATTGAAACTAAAAGCAAGGAACTGAAAAACACCACTTTCTTCCAGCCCTCACTGGGCAATACTCCCAGAGCATCAGAGCTGAAGGTGCAAGGCTTTAATAAAATAAACGCTTCTAAGAGTTAAGACATAAATCATGAATGAGGACGCTGACACACACACAACCTGCAGTTATCTTCAATTTACAATGGCCTGGACAAAGGACATTCAACTTCCTTCAGTTACCTATAAAACAGAACTTAGTCACATTACTGCTATTATTTCTGCACTTCACAAAGGTTATCGTTGAATAGATGGAAGGGAACCTCATCTCATTTTATGAATACATGCAGAAGGTGTACAAACACTGCTAGAATATCCACTCATATGAATATATTGAAACACAAAAAAAGATATGAACAAATCCATCTGTATTCTTTTTCCTGAATCACTCAGTCTTGTAGAGTTTGAGCACAGTGGGCTTCAGTTCCATCCAAGATTCTTGCCCTGCTACCTTTGTGTTGTTCTTTTTTGCCCTACCCCCTCCCATCTTTTTTTGCCCCGCTCCCCCAAGCCAGTTCTTTCTTCTCATTATTGTTCCTGGATTTCTTCTCTGATCATGCTTTTATGCTGGTCTCAGTCTGTGAGTGCCAATCTGGAGACAGGTCACAAACAAAACACAAATGCTTGAATAACAGGCATTTTCTGCCTGCAGAGCTCTTCAGAAACCAGCAGGGAATATTAAACACAGCAACAGTATTCAGTATATCTTCAGCATTTTAACTGTAGTTGTCAAAATGCTTTCACAAAAACAGTTAAGTCTCCTTAAGAGCAAATGTTATGCAAGCAGGAAAACTGAAGGATAGAAAAATTAAGCAGAATCCAGAAGTCACAGAGCAAGTCAGAAGCAGAAAGATTTCCGACTGTCAGCCCTGCAGTACTAGTCTAAATTGCCACATTATGATCCACAAAAATCACAGCAGATTGTTCACAGTAAAAGTCAGCTTCTCCAGCATTTACCACTAGAAGTATGGAAAAAGTGATTTCCAAGAAGGTGAAGGCTGACTGCTGTTAATGAGGAAAAAAAAAATTGTGGATGCACTGTACTGACTGAAGGATGCTTCTGAAATACCCTGACAGGGTATGCTGTGCACTGCACTGGGAGCTGACTTAGAAAGCAAACAAAAAAAACCCCTTTTCTCTGAACCATCTGTGCTAACTCCGCAAGCAGATTCCTAGCAACTCAACAAAAATCATATGATACATCCATCGCTTGATTTCCAAGTCTAGAAGAGAAAACTCAGTATGAAGTGTACAAACAATTGGACTATTATTTTCCCACTGTAGAAATGATTCCACAGCTCTAAGTTTCTGTTGGAGGAAACCTCATTTCAGTAAGGGTTAGAGATGGAAAGCTTCAGACACTCAATGTTCAACAGAGCAACTGCTCTATAGCACAACAGTAAGTCTATCAGACAGAACACATTCCTTATTTTGCATACCAGTGCTTCAATTTTACGGTGTTTGATCCTTCTAAAAATGCAATAAAAAATTTTAAACAAAACCAGATTCTCTCTCTATAATGCTGAGGTGCAGAAATACTGCATTTAAACATTGCAATGAATGGTAGAGCAGCTTGAGACCACAAAATGTAATTGATTAAAGTATTTTAGAGATGCTCCTTCTCAAATGTGAATAAGAACACAGCTTATAAAACTGTGCACTGTATAGTCCCCCTAATGTGCAAGATGTTTGTGTGTTGGCTGACATCCAGCTTCACACCATACAACTCAGCCAAGTAAGTCAGGAAGGCATTTCAGGTTTTAACACAGAAAAATCACTGGACACCTCAGCCTTGGCAGGCAGGACTTTGATTCAGTTTTGAAGCTACCAGCTAGCTTTCATTTGATTAAAGTACCTTAAATCAGAGTTTGTAACAAATTCAAGAGCTTTTTCAGCATGTAAAATAGTTCCCCAGCTAGTAACTTTTTCTTTAAATCAGAGGTAATTTAAAAATTGATCCATGCAGCTTGCAGACATGATGGCAGCACTCACTTCCTTGCTCTTACGCATAGTATAGCAAGGAGCTCACTTTTGCCAAGCTTTCTCTCACGTGTGAAAACTGTAGGCAAACAACTCTGGATTCTGCACACCTGCACTTAACAACAAGTGCTGAGTGGTATAACTTCACTGTCACTATTATGTGTAGTATGTGCCCAACTAACACATATTGGCCTGCACTTTCATTTACTGGTCAGATATATCTGGAGAAGAGCAAAATTGGTGTAACCTACATGTACTACCGAGGATTCCTAGCATGTTAATTTATCAGGACTGTCCAAAAAAAATGTTTGAGTTCCTAGGTGCAACTGCACAAGGAACTGCTGAGGTCTACCAACCATTCAGATATAAGACTCAGAGGAAATGGAAATTAAAGACTCAGAAAAAGATGTCAGGCTGAAGAAAAGTCTCACCATTGAGGGGATGACTTATGGAACGAGACAGGTGCAGACAGGACGAGACAGGCCAGAAGCTGGACGTAAAGAAATGTGATGGGATCGTGAGACGGTTCACAAAGACAGGAGACAGAAGGGGGAAGATAAGAGATGGGTATCCATGCACACCTGAGACCTGTGCCAAGGCAGTTACAGATGTAGGAGACCTCGGCCTGATGGGGTCTAGTGGGCAAAGTCCAGGTTGGTTGTCTAGCACACAGGCGATGCCGGCGGTCCTCTCCTTACACCTGGGCAGTGTGCTTTCAGGAGACTTCAGTTGCTGGACCTCTGAAAACTCCCTCAGTTTTAGATTTGTGACCCCTGGCTCAAACTGGCAACCTGTCCTTGCAATTGGACTCTCTATTGGGCTCTCCTTAGCAAGTCCTGTTGAATTCTCTCTACCAGAAACCAGACACCCAACAGCTTGACTCTCCTTCTTGGAGGTTCGCACCTCAGCAGGGAATGAGGGTTTCTTTCTACAGGCCCCAGCAGGTGACTGTGGAGACTGTGGCTCAAGCAGGGTTTTGGTTTTGGTAGTGGGTGAGAAGGAGGCCAGTGTGGGTCTATCAGGCAATGGCTTAGGAATGTCGAGAATCAGGTGTGCTCGGTTTGATGATGCCAACTTGCTGTGAAAGGACTTGGGAGACAAGCAGTTTACAACCGGCTGAAGCGCTGGCTTCACTGGATAATTTTCTTTTACTGTTGACTTCATCTTCTCAGCATCTGCCGTGGGACTGAACTGTGTCTTCTCTGCCGCTGGTGGGCTAGTCCTCCCATCAGTCAACGTGTCGGTGGAGCAACCAAGGTACAGATTTTCCCCTACAGATATGCTCCTTGACATCTTAGCCCGGAAGCTGGTTGTAGGGTTCATGTAGGACTTTGGTTTTGCAGCCCTGACATCTTTGGCCAGCAGAGCACCAGATCCATCCATCTTCAACAGACTGGATGATAACGCCCTGCAATTATTAGGTCTGGGATCCTTCTCAACCACCATAAGAGTATGAGGACGCTGCTTGGCAGAAGATACCACTCCAGGACCCTTATCTGTGAAAATTAAACAGACAAACATGCCAAAAACAGACAAGAGCCTGCAGTGAATTCCTAAACTGGAAAGCTACAGGGCTACTTCAGTCCATGTGCCTCAGCTCAGCCCCCAGAGGAAGAGTACAAAATTACTACTTCAGGTTAATATTATCAAGCCTCAACACTTCCTTTTTTCCCCATCCCTCATCTTGCTTGCACACTGTTGCTTACCTAAGGGAGGTAAGCATATAGTCAGAATACCTCAGGCCACCATGGCTGTTAACTGAGAAGGCTGAGGAAGCAGGCAAAAACTGTCAGTTCTCTAATCCACTCACATAGGCATGGAGTTGTGGTGATAAGTTTTGTTTTTTAAAAACAAACTTAATGCTTACCCATGGCTCCATTGAGTTGACTGTTTCCAAACTGGGGTTCTTTCACTTCTTTCACACAGAGTGCATATATACAGTAAGCCCCCCTCTTACTGCACTCTTTTTCCCTTTTTCCTCCCCTCCTCACCCTAGGGAGCTTCACTTTTTGTCTGGAGCAACCACTCACGGCAGAAGGAAATTTCCTTGCAAATAGCCAGTTTCACCCTTGGCATTTCTCTCCCTAAAGCTGCCAGACAAATATCAGAAACTACTAATTAGGAGACAAGCATCTGTGCTACAAAGCAAAAATATTTTCCCTTGATGGGCTAAGAATTAAAAGACACACAAAGTCTGTAGCTCAGAAGACAAAGACAGAAAATTAATCTCCACTCAAACCTCCCCATTTCATTCCTGAATTTATACCATCATTCCAGTTGGAGTCCTTACCCTCATGAACAAGGTCGTGAACTGACTGTGCCTTTCTCATCACTGCATTCACAGGGCCTTCTGGAAAGGATGCAATAACTCGTCCAGGAGCCATACCAACTCTGCTAGTCTCCAAGGCCGACTTGCGTTTTTTCTGGGCATAAACAGCCCGATGCAAATTTACATTATCCAAGAGGTGGCTGTTTTCCAAAGAATCAGCAGGATGGCTGCTGTCATTTTTCAACAGGTCTTGAGTAAATCCACTGGTTGGAGCTGGAGACTCAATGGACTTTGAATCCAGTATCAGATTCGATGAGGAGAGTGACAAGCGCCTAGAGAAAGCAATGAAGAAATCCTAACTAAAACAAGGACATACATAGCTCTGGACAACCAAGCACATGCATTGAACCAGTTTAAAAGCCTTTCCTTTCCCTACCTAGACTTTTAAAAAGGCAGAATTGCCCTAAGCTCTTAACAGTTCTATTTATCCCTGGGTGTACTGATCTTAAAGCATTCTACACCAGGCCACTCAATCACAAGTAGCACTGAGTCAATTTTTCAGGGAGGGACTTCGTGAAAGGTGAAGGCAAGATAGAAGGAAAAGTTCTAGGAAGAGGGAAGAATGGGTAAAGTCAGGTCATGTCTCTTCTCTCAGCTCACCTTACTAACAATAAATTCTTTTACATTCCAAGATACTCCAAGACAAAGTAATTATACTTTTGTAGAATTATCAAAGTATTATTACTATGAAAGTTTGTCAGTATCTTCAAGAGAAAAGCCTTGTTTCCTCACCATTTCAAACAAGTACAGAGGGCTTATGTCAGAAAGGAGGCAACTTTTAGTTTGGTATGTTAGACAGATTAAAAGCATGGAAGTCTTCATAACTTAGAACTACTTCTCTTACTACACCTCTAAAGTGCCAGTAACTTCCTTCATTCCCCACTGCAAGTTTCCAGAAGCTTACACAATAACTAACCGCTGACTTTCTTCTTAAACACGAGATTTCATTGCAAGATAGACTAAGAAGCACTCCTGACAGCAGCAACAGCTGCGTCTGAATAAAGCAATGATTAAAAAAATTCCATAATGTGGTGAATCTAGACGTAGCTGGTAAAACACAGATGTACTTAAACCCAGCTCCATTCTACACAATTAAATTAAATTAAGCCAAGATTCCATGTTGTTATTTTGGAGGAATAAAAATGAGGTTTTTGTTTTAATCATTTATTTGAATCAACAGAAGTATTTACACCACCACTATCCTTTGTTCCTCTTTTTTTTTTTTTTTTTTTTTTAAACCCAAGGAAAGAAGCTCAGAGAGGCCTTCTGAGATGCTTTAGAGTTAAGGGCTTTTTGGAAGTATAACATTCCCACGGGGCTCTGTATGAGACTGGAGTATCCTATGAAGGCATGGGACTGAGAAACGAGGCTAAGTCAAGAAAGGACTGTAAAAACAAAGGAAAAGTTGACAAGCCTACTTTCATTGTCCAAGCTGAATGAAATGCAAAAGAATAAACAGAGCATAAATGGTCAAGAGTAAATTAGATGATAGCGATTCCTGCAGCTTAAACAATCAAGCTATTAATCATAAAACGCTTAATCGAAAGAGGAAAAAAGAACAAAATAACAGTAATGCTTTAGGAAGAAACCAAACAGCTATAGTGACAAAGGACAGCATGTCCAAAATACAACCAACCTGCTGGGTGCAGAAGTCTGCTTTCTAATTTGGCCCACGGCCTAGTACAAGACCTCACCACACCAGCAAAAATAGACAGACAGACACTCAAAACAAGCAGAATCATACCTGAGAGCTGGAGACTGGGAAAGAAAGCGAGATGAAATGCTGAGGTTTTCAGTTCTTTCCAGACTCCTACATGAACCACCTAAACATTTTGGTTAAATGAGAGGAGGAAAAAAAAAAAAAGAAAAAAAAAAGGAAAAAAAAAAAGAGAGCAATTTAGTTACAAAACAAATAAACATTCTGATATATGCATTTTCCCCTCACAGAGACTGTTGAATGCATTTCCCTCTCCCCTCATATTCATGAGGATTTTCTGAGCTAAAACAACAGAATTAAATAATTTAATTTGCCTTTGCCTTTTCTGTTCTACTTAGATTACTCTGCCTTAAACTGCTAATCTCCCTAAGGGGTATGCCTCCTCCTTTTTCTCTTCCCTTTGTGTTCTATCCTGCTTGTAGGACTGTGAGGTACTGGCATCAAAGCAGGAAACAAATCAATCAACTGGAAAGAAAACAGTACTAGTAAAACAAATAGCTCACACAGATACTGCTACATGCAACCATTATCAATTCTAGAAAGATACGCTTTGTTCTGGAATTGGTCAACAGAGATTAACCAGCTCCTTTGCCACTCTGATGTCTCCTCTTATTCTATCCCTCCACCCAGTATTCCAGCCTTTTCTTTTGTGACATTTGTTATGTCTTAACATACCACTAGAGGCCACTACACGCCACCTATGGGGACATACATACAATTAATAGTCATATAAACTATGAAAAACTAGTGCTAGGACAAGAGAACTGCTCTTCAGGATTCTGGGGACAATACTTAACCCAAACTAACACAGACTTCAATCTGATCCAGAGAGACTTGAACACACACAACAACAGACTTGTCAGACGCCTCTCATCTTCAGGCATCTCTTCACTAAATCCCTGTTTCCCCCTCCCTATACTTCTCTACACAGCAGAATGACCTCACAGAGAAAGTGCTCAGACTAAACAGAGAGCTGTACCTTTTCTATCAGTGCTGCCCAGGGTCCCAAAATGCTGCTTGAGGAACTTCTCCTGATCAGGTGTCTGAGGAATTTCTCCCACTGGCACATTGGTACCCACATCCTCCTCTCCTTCCTCTCCCTCCAGATCTGAGATGCCATCCACACTCAGGGGCTCAGTGCTTTCAGAATCTGGGAAAAGGCACAAACCAAAAAGAAAATATAAGCTGCAACAGCATAATCACAGTAATATCAGATTTAAAAAGATATTCAGCAAATATGCTAAATTAAGCAACTTACATCCAAAGTGTTACAGTTGCCAAGTCAATCAACATTAAATGCAAATTCTCTGTTCTAACACCCAGGCAGCACAGCCTAGGGGATAATCAATACCAAACCTGTCTCCTCTTGCTAGTGAGAGAAAAAGTCAAAGGTTTACATGGCAAGAGCACTTCAACCAAGTGCTTCTACAGTGGCTTCACTGAAGTGCCTGTTCAGATGAGCCTAAATCTTTACAGCACTACTAGTGCAAGTAACAGGAATGTGACCTCAGTTCAGTTCATGAAGAGGATCGAGTACTTAGAGATCAGGATCACAGCTGATAAACATAGCACAACACAGTTCAACCAAGTTCCTGCAGTGTTTCACATCAGGTACAAATTATAATATTATAATATCTTTGCATCTTACCTTCATTTGGATGGTCTGGGCTGGAAAGACGACTGCTGCTGTAATCTACAGAGCAGGCACTGTCTGGACTGTGTTTGTCTGGACATCCATTGGTCTGATAACTTCTATTTAGCTTCCCATGGGGCAGTGCTTTTACTTGGTACTCGCTACAAGAGAGACAGGAAAGATACAGCACTAGAAGAGACTTGTTTTAGATGTAAAGAAGAGTGCAGTCTGACTTTAAGGCCTTACCTGTGTTAATAACAACCTTGATTACGAAATTAAGGCTTTCAAGAGAAAAAGACGTTTACTTCTTTCATGATAATACATTTTTTGCATTTCATTAAGCTTGGACAGTGAAGTCTCAAGGGGATTGTCTGACTTTCTGGGTGTTTTCAGTTTCCCATGATTACAAGGTATCAGCACTGCACTGCCCTGGCTCCATTTCCAGTACAGTTGAAAAACAAGAAGTGTTTTCATCAAGTAGACCAAGACTAAGATCGGGCACATGATACAAACTCCAGTTTGTCAGAGATTTTAGCCCTAATACAGTAATTTTTTTTCATGTTTACAACCCATTTCTTTGAGTCACTTTAGTGTTACAGAACAGAGAAGATTTGAGCAAGACTAATATGAAGAATATCATATAAAAGCACAGTACTGTATGACAGAGTTCCTCATTTCTTTTATGACTTTATGAGTCATACTCTGTTGAGTGACACAGATGCTGCTCTTTTTGCCTGATGCCTGAGGGCAAGACAAGGTAGACTGCAGAAGTCACACAGTGGAAATGAATGGCAAGTACAGTACGAGTGCAAAATGTGCATACTTCGAGACATGTCCAGCCCCAATCCAACATCAACAGAATGCCTCCATTTCTTACATGCTGGAACAGCATGTGGGTTTGTCCATACTGTTATCATAGTAAAGTTTAAGAAGTAAATCAAAAGAAACTGAGAAAAAAAAACTAGCAGCTTCAACTGCAAAATCTTGGCACGTACTCTCTTGTGTAAAAGTCTGTCTAAACTATCAGCTCATTCTTTGTAACAGAGGAGGAAGAGACATAGGGAATTAAACAGTTATTAGCATCAGGTTAAGAAGGGAAGAATAATATTTGAGAAGGAAAAACGGCACATGAAACAATGCAGAAAATTCAGTAAAGTAAAATTCAAACAGAAGAAACAGCAGAGAAGGATAAAGGTTCTCTACTGTCTCCAGCATCCCTGCAAATTCTAACTCATGTAGCCTATTACATTTTCCACAACAGTGTCATCACATACTACATGTGTTAGATTGTAGCCCAATTAGGTTTGAAATTATCACAAATGATAGTGTCGCATCATTTCTCCCAGGCAGATGTTTCACTATCCTGTATACATCACTGCTGGATGGTTTTCCAGCTTTCAAATTTTCTCTTGCTTATTTCAACCCAGATAAGGGAGAAAGCAAAATATTGGAAGAGGCTGCTAACACACAGCCTTAGATAAAAGATTATTTTAATGGTACCCTCTTCGTTTCAGCCTCCTTTAGCATCAGGATGTCATAAAACCCTCAACTAAATGTATCTGGCATCAATTAGACAGTAAGTCAACTCATTTAAGTTACCATACGAGCTGCAAGCAACCTAGAACAAGAAAGGTGTAAGGCATACACAGCGGAAGGCTCATTTTTGTTTTTAACCTGCTAGGGTCTGTGGGATGGATTTCATCTTGCTCAGGGTAGATTACACACTCCTCACTCTCAGATGGTTCCAGTTCCTGAGAGAAAATCCCCTCTTCACAAGACAGGAGCCGAATCACTTGAGGTCGTACACAAGATCGGTTGTCTTGGGGAGCTACTGAGCTTCCAACCTAGTAAAAAATACAGAATATTAGATATTACCAGTGTTTTTATTTCAAGTCAGTAGCTGCTGTGCAGAGCTAGAGAGTACACATTACAGCAGAGAACATAATTTAAAAAATCTGAGATTAGAAGGCAACACTCTCATGTCTCTCCTCCTCCTCATCTAGGAAGTTTGATTGTTGCAGTTTCCTATTCTAATTTTGATTTATAATCCCCTAAAATTCTACAGTGAATGCTAGACTCCTCACACCTCTCTGTCCTCACAAGAGAAGCATAAGTTACCTGGAAGCAGGTGCTTCTATTACCTTTTCCAGACCAATCAGGCATAGTTCAGAAAAGTCTGTGGGTCAAAGCTAAAAATCACTGGCTGATTTGCACACAGTGAGTCCAAAACTCTCCTCAAGTCACAAAGTTACAAAAGAAGAAAAAGCTAATGAGGGTAAGCACCAGGACACGCTGTTACTGGAAAACAGGTATTAATCTTCTGAAGTATTGAACACATTATGTGTTATGAAGTATTGAAGTATGAACACGTTGCTTGCTGTGGCTAAGAGACAGAGATCATGGCTATGTTTCAAGGATGACAATAATCTAGCACAACCCACAGGTAAGGGTCTCATTTGAGCCACATTTCAATATATTGGAGTTAGTTTTCCTAGCAGGAAATTGGGCACACATGCATGTAATTCCATGCTCAGCTTGTTTTAACTACAAGTAATCAAGGAACTAAGAGAAAATACAAGGTATTCCCTGTATATTTGGAAGGAAACCTTGATCCCATATGTGCTCTGCTCTGAGTACTAACAACTGCAGAGCTGAGCAGTTTTCTCAGAAGGCATTTTTAGTTCCATTTCAAGATATAAAGAATGGCATCATACAGTAGTAAATACAGAACAGAGGCAAGACAGATGTACTTGGGGTAGTTTCATCTCCAGCAAGAAGCATCGCCCTTACTTTGTTGATGTGCACGGGGAGATCAGCCTGTTCTTCTCTATCATCCCCATTGCTGTTCTGAGACAATGAATCTCGACTTGGAGAACGGGAAACAGAGAAAGACTCCAACTGACGCAAGTCAAGCATGGATTTCACAGTCATTTCTATATTGTTGGTTGGCTGGGACCAGCGCCCACGTTGTCGAGGCACTTTGCTCATTGGTGCCTCCGAACGCTGGATTGCTGCTATCTCTTTGGCCTGGAGGAAATTGAAAGAAAGACAATCTTAACGATTCAGCTCCGCTGACAGAAAAACAGGATAGAAGGCATGCAGCCTGTAGCAAAACACAATTATATCAGTTTTCATAAAAGCCCCAAAGCTCTCCAACAGTTTAAATTTCCTCACTTAATCTTAAAGGTATTAAGGTAAAGATTACAGTTTTGTTGCAGTTTTTTGCATGACTCAGCATTTAAGTGCCTCACTCACATCCAAGGATGTGATGAGCTTCAATTCTATATGACATTCAGGGCAGAAATGAAGGGGACTAAAGCATAACATCTGATGGAAAGATACAGATGTAGAGATTTGAAGTGAAATAGTCTCTTAACTAGGCATGATTTCACCATCCCCAAATCATTCTTCACCAAGGAGGTTCTCAATGGTTTCCCACTGCAGCTGTACCTTTTCCAGTAGTGCAAATGAAGAACTTTTAATCTATATAAGAATTTCTTTTCCACTTTCCCCATCATTAGAACTACAATTTGGAGGTTTAGCAACTCACCCTCCTCATTTCCCAATGGGAAAGGCTTCTTGAGAGGGTAAGATCTGGATCTGGAATGGGAAAAAGATACATACCAGGTTGATATCTTTGGCCAGCAGTCTGCCTTTTTAAAAGACCTCTTATCTCATCTTTCTCCACTGCAGCATTGCTATACCACTTGAAACCATGCACTGCTGTGAAAACGTTTTCTTGTGCACTACCAAATCGTTATATCAAATTTCTAACAGACAATTTGACATATGGCTTTATCTGACTCAGCAGAACATTTGTCACTGTGTAGTGGTCCATCAAAGGCTTGGGGGAAAAAAAAAAAAGTTACGGTGCACTGGATTTCTGTGGACAGTAGAACCAAGCCCCAGGGCACCAATGCAAAAACTGCATGAGCAGCTGGAACTAGGAAGAAACTTGGCAATTTAACAACTGAGCTCTGAAATACACCCCTCTTTAGATGCTGGAATTGGCAACATTATCTAGTGTTGCTGAACCACTCATTTGTGTTTTGGACTTTCTCTTTCTAAAAAAGACCTTATTGTCCCTAACTCAGCATCTTGTCTCTTCCTCACTTCACACACATGACATTTTCTCTCAATCTCTGCCCATGCCCCTCTTCCATTATTACCTGAGTCTCTCTCAGTGTTGCAGTTGGACTGAACATGGAAAGACTGCAGCCCACTTAATTCATCTTCGTCATTCCCTTCATCTTCACCATCCTTGTCACTGTCTGATGAAAGTGCTGGCACAGAGGATAGGGCAGATATGGATTCATGCCTGGGAAGCAGAAATTTGAAGTAGTATTACAGTCTGTCTCAAGAACTGCTCACCATTTAAAATCCTACAGTTTTCCATCTTATCCCCACTACAGATAACACTCAGGTGGTGTCTCAACTCTAACAAACATTCCTAGTTCTAGCAAAATTCATTCCTTGAGAAATAACATGAGTTAAACCCTGCAAAATGGTGTGTTGAACCTTCTATAGAAATTCTCTCTTATGCGTGGAAGGATCACAGAAGCTAGAGCAAAAGTAAATGAGCCAGAGCAGTTTAAGTGGAATGAAACTTGGCTTTCCTTTTCAGAGCCAGGACAGTACAGCATATTTGAAAGTCAAGTGTTTTTCCCACCCTTAAGTATTTTCTCTCCGGAATTATTTTACACATCAAAAATGTCATAGACATATTCCCTGTGTGACAGCAACTAGATATATGGCAAATTATCACGTAGGAGTCAGTTCACATCAAGGACTTCATGCAGGTTCTGCATGGTGCACAGCCCACACACTGTAAGAGTGCCATGCCGCATTTTTTAACCGTAAGGCACAAGGAATAACGTAAAAAATACTTTGGGAAGATCTTCAATTGAAGTAGATCAAACAAGCATTTCCACACAGACCTCAGAGACACAAGCACAGAATTTCCCAGCAAGTAAGGACACTTACCTGTACCAATCTATTATCTTTTTTTTTTTTTCCTCCCTTTTTCCTGTCCCTCCCCTCACCCCTTCATTCAAGAGAACCAAATGATTTAATCCACTTTGGACAATAATTAAGCAAATGAAAAATCCCCAAAATAAATTTGAGTAGCATCCACTTTATGGCCTTAAGCTGCAGTGCCAAACTCATCATTAGTGACGTTTATAGGATATTGCTGCTGGGTGTTGAGTACCAAGCATTATTTATGAGATAAATATAGTTCATCTACCAGATGCAGAGTAGCCTGGCCAGGAACCAAGTTCTCCTGCAGCTGACAGATAGCAGACAATATTAAAACATAGTTTTGACACTCGTTAAGGTATTATAATTTTTTCCTCTTCCCACATAGTGGCATGACTTTAATTTGCATTTGTTGGAGTGGCTGAGCAATAATTATCCAGTCTTTTCAGATGAGCTTTAAGGTGTGCTGGCAAAAGAATAATGAACTGACAGTGTAGTCTGTTGAGTCCTCAAGTGAAACAGTTTCATGTTGGCTGTACTGTCTATTTTTGACATTTGAGTTTGTCAGTCTCTTTATCTTTTCCATGGTCTTAAGCGTCCATTTTGTCATTCTCATGTTCTTGTGTCTGAGCAGGGGAATCCCAATGAAGTGCAAGCTATGAGGCAATTTATCTTGCAAGGCATACTATATTTATATATGGCAGGCAGTATCAATTTTGTATCAGTGACTCTGACAGCAGCTTTCTGCTTGTGCTTATCAGGCTTCTATGGGCAGTTTATGAAGAAAGAAGGGCTGAATTATTAGACCTCTTAACATCTAACTGGTTGGATGTTTCACTCCTTTGCTAAGGAGCTACTCCCTTCTAGCACCATGCCTGGGTCTTGCACTCTGTGGTTTCTGCAGGGTCTAACAGCAAAGGGTCAATGGCAGGGCTGGACTTTCAGTTAGAAAGTGATTAGGACACTCATATAACACAGACTTATAAGTGCCACATGGAGCTCTACCTTTAGAATATCTAATGCTAGGGCACTCTGTATTATTTTACATCTCCTGAATATAATCCTTCTTTCTTTTTTTAAAATAACACAAGACCAAAACACAAGAATGTCATCTATCCATTTAAACAGATGTGTTATCAGTACTGCCACTCTGATCCTGCCCTACTTAAATCGTCAGTTTTAGATGCCTATTTATCAAACTTCAACATCTTACGTGGCAGAGCACACCAGCAGATTCCACCCTCTGTCAAATGCCTGAGAGTTTTAAAATGAAAGTAACCCAACTTTTCCTGACAGAAAGATCACAGTGCTGCTGCTGCCTTCACAGCTTCCCTGGTGTTAAAACCAAGGCAGCTCAACTCAGACACCACTTTTGATCTGGCATCAAAAGCTGAACCTATTCTGAGACATGGAAACTGCACAGCTTTCCTGGACTGGACTAAAGTCCCACTGAGAATTTGATAAGGAGCAGCTCTTTCCAAGTAGATCCAAGGGCACACTGTACTTTTTCAAAAGCACATGTTAATTTTAGACAATTTAATTTGGATACCATTTCTATCTGCTATTTATATTAGTGCTTCAACCAGTCACAGAAAAAGTGACTTTTAAAATCAAAATGTATAAACAAGGCTATAATCCCTCTAAACATTCCATAATAAAATCAATTTAAAACTTTCAAAAAATTGAGACAAGCTTTTCTAAACCATAAATGCATACTTGGATCAAAATCAAAACTGTATTAAAAGGATTCTACATGACTCCTTTGCTGAAAACTCAGATGTCTCAAAACCAAAATGTATCAGCAACATCAGCTGAGTACAAGTTCTTCATCCTGAACAATGAAAGCTTCTCGTGTTCAGTAGATAAGAGAAAAGCATACATCAGCAATTCTTCAGCCAGAGAGAGAACTGGAAGGTATGTGGAAAACTGTGGGTCATACAGGTCAGATTAGTCTCAAAATAAACCAACATCCCGTCAAAGGAGGCAGAAACCATTCAGAGCAGCAGCTTTAGTCTCTCTAGAAGTTCTTGGAGGTATTAAAAAAAGCTAGGATTTCATTTGGAAATGTTGGATGGGGAGAGGTGATGAGAGAGGATTACAAAACCTTGGATATGACAGATAGCTGGATGCAGAACTATAGTTTCAAGCTCACAGAGCCAGGGAACTTTCAACAAAACTAGCAGAAGTGTAGTTTAAAACAGAAAAAAATGTTTCTTTCCATAGAGAGGAGTGAACTCCTGTATCTTATCACAATGTGGGGTGCGGAGGCAGAGAATATTACAAAGTTCCAAAGAGATTTATACAAATTCAGTGAACAATGACCAAATACTGAAGGGAACACACAGATGCACCTAACACCCTAAATGCAACAACTGAGCATAAGGTGAGCACACTGCAAAGGTCCATATAACAAGGCTCTCAAGTCTTTCACTAAAAAGACATGGAATACTGAACTTTATGAACCAGTGGTTTGACCCAGAAAGGCATGTTTTGTGTTTACATTCCAGAGATTATTCACCTGGGTTAATCCCTGCCCTGTCAATTGCAGCTGGACAGAGAGAGTGCTTTTGTTCCAGCTCCCCACTGCTCCTCAGTCCATTCTTCTTCCCCAGTATTATTTTGGTTATTCATCTTACCATACTCTCACATTATGGAAGTAGTAGAATGCATCACTACCCCCATCAAAATCCAGCAATACCATTCTAGACAAAACCTAGTCAAACAAATGACATACTATCAGGTTCAGAGCTTTCTTATGCTACTGTGAGTCTTTTTGAGACATCAGGTTTTATACCACTAAGTGTAACACCACTGCCACCAACCCATACAGACTCGGAACACAACCGGAACAGATACAAAGCATCTACAAAACCAGATTCATTTGTTTCTCTTCTCCCACCTCAGTAATGCTGGTCCAATAGGCTCTTCCTCCATATCCAGTCCCAATCCAAAATGCTCTGGAGTTACGTTTTTGTTGATCTCCCTAGACCACAGCAGTCGATCAAAACCGAAAACAAGCTTTCAAAGCTGACCAAACAAGACGATTCCAAGCTTGCAAAGAGGTTACCAAACAAGTTTAATAAAGTGCTGAAGTTGGCGTGGCACTAACACCGCCCTTCAGCAAGCATGTGTGACGGAAGCAAGTATCACCTAATGCACAAGAGAACTGGGATTATCTGTCACAGGCTGAGCCTCAGTAGGGTAAGGCTGCAGCTGCTGGAATAATGGAGTCTGCTATAAAAAGCACATAGCTTGACAGTTCCAGAATTTTGGCTAGAAAAAAGGCTTCACGAGTTCTCTCATATCATTACTGAAAACAATTCCTAGGCAAGAGCTGTTTCAAGAATGAGCAGATCAAGACCTTCCCAAATGAAACTATGCAGACAGACTTGTTCAAATGCTACTTGCTCCTTAAGGGAGTGGGAAGTTCCTTGTGATACTCTAAAGACCAGTATGGTAAGTCTTCCAATGCTTTAGCACCTTTATACCCAAAACTCAAATTGTAGATATTTGGAGAAGAAAACTGTGGGACATAGCATCAAAAAGCTGTTTTATCCTTTTTTTTTTTCCCCCACTTTGATCCCACTTGTTTAGCACCCCTTCCTGCATTGTTTTTGGTCAAATGAGTCTCAGCTACATACTAAGTACAGAGAAACGACACACATTACACTAGTAATTCATAGTTCTCTGCCACTCGTGTTCTGTATAAAAACAGGGCCTGCTTTTAAGCACGACTTTTTAAAGAAAAAAATGTCACCAGATAAACTTAGATCTATTCAGCTTGTAGGCTGTGGTAGTTTGCTTTTAGATATGTTGTTTACTGAGCAGAAGTAATAGTATGATTCAGCTGGCAAGAACTTCTCATGGAAATTATTTTTATTATTTATAATTAAAGGAGACTTTCTCCAAGGCCTCTTGAAAATAGTTAAAGAAACAGCACAACTGTAAGAACTCTTTCAGAATTATAATCAACGTGGCTAACTCATACAGCTCACAGGCATATTTCAGTACTGGCACTGCAGAAAATGATTTCTAAATTGCATTTAAGCCCAGACTCACAGAACTTTATTCATGAAGCAGCAATTCTTCCCTGGTGGGACGCCCTGTACTAATCTCAGCACTGCTAGATAAACTGCTTATTAGAAGTTTCTGACCGCATCAGTAAACTAAATTAAGACACCAGTGACATTATATGCATACTGCAATCAGTGAAGCAACACTAGGTAAGCCTGTCTGGAAGACCACAGTCAGGTTTCTATACCCAAAGGAAAGGCACAAATACCACAAGAGAACAGTCAGAACTTTTCAAATAGTATCAGTGGAAACAGAAGAAACTTTTCAGTTGAACCCAGTGCCATACTTTTCACTTTAAGCCCCAAAAAGCCAACAAGCTCCACTCAGTCTATTCTGCTCACCTCATAAGTCCAGCTGTCTTGTGTGGAGGAGACTTTTCTGCCTGCTTCCCTCTCTGCTTCATGTCAGATAGTCGCTGCCGCATGTTGATGGTCATCTCTGAGCTCAGGCGCCAGATGAAGATACAACTGAAAGAAGGAAAGGTGGGTGAAGCTGGGTTTAAGCCTCAGTTCAGTTTTATTGAAATTATCAATTCCCTTTGCAAAGGCAAACAAGACTTTTGAGTTGTGACAGGCAGAAACACAGAGTAGCAGCATCATGGAAACTCAATCCCACCACATGCCTCATGAGAAAAAGGTAAAACCTGCCTGGCAAAGGTTCCCAATGGACTAGAGTAACTGCAGAGTTTTGTTCAGTCTCATGTCTAGCCTTGTACCTTTATTCCTCTATCTGACTAGCTTTTCAAAAGTGTTTAAGAAAAGGAAGCAAACAGTGTCATCTCATTGATCTCCTTTTCTTCAGAAATCTGGCTTAAAAAAAAAATTCCACATCATATTAAAGAATATAGTATTTAATCTTCAGGTAATAGAAAACAAAGCAACCAGTATTTTCTTTGAAATATAATCTCAGTGCTAACTAGTTCTTTTCATCTCACCCATCTTTCCTGTCTAGCTGGATGTACTTACACTGATGTAGAAACAGAGGCGGTATTACTGCTATCACTTATCATATCCTGCATGCTACTTTGGAATCCATCTTCAAGAACTGGCAGTGTCACTATATACACTGGTACTCCAGTTCACCAAGGAACTTTCAACAAGAATCTTTCCCTTTTCCCTTGCTTGCTTGCAAAAATTCATCTGCTCTGTCATTTTGAACAACAATCATGAATTTTTAGTCTCCTGGACCAGAGAAAAAATGCCAAAAGCAACCATATCTTCTCTGCTTACTTTGTCTCATATAAAGGTATTTTAAAAAGTTTCCTTTTCATGCTACACCAAAAGGAAACAAACAAACAAGAAAACAGCCTGTGGATATATTCCCAAAAAGCTGACAATTCTCACCCCTCAGTCCTACTTGTTTGTGTGACAAAGTTCAGGAACGTCACTCCCAGCTATTCAAGTCATGTACAGACACAGAAGCTTCTCATCAACAGCTGTCATTCCCCTCCTCAGATTTTTAGCAAAGAGAAAGTTGTGAGGCACTGCATCTGGGCGCTATGGCAACCCTAGGCAGCCAGCTGCTTCTCCTCAAACAGCAGCTCTCTTGAATGTAACAGCAACATAATCAGCTTCCAAGACAACACCAAAAAGCAATAAACAAATTCAGAAAGCAAATATGGCTTGTTCATTTATCCCACCCCCACAGCAATCAGACCAGGCAGCAAACAGCATGAACTTGTAAATACACTGCGATTTGACACGAAGCTCTGCATAAGTATGCTTCTACTATTCTACTATTTACTTTTTTTTTTTTTTCCCTTGCAGTAATTTTCTCCCAAGTCTCTCAGTCCTTGTGCTCTTCTTCATCTCCGTTTTTCTTTGTATTCTGTTTCATTCTTTACACATGCTATAGTGTTTGAACAAACTATTTTCCTCTGTTTTCTTTTGAGAAAACACAATTTCTATTCTCCTTACAGCTAAGTTCTTCATGAATCCTTTTCTCACTTCTCATCTACCTCCTCCACACCCCTAGTGAAGAAAATGACACTCAACGAGGGAACATTGCACTAAAATCACAAGAATAACTGAGTATCTCAAACCTTCCACATTTCTGGAATTTATCAGATATCTACAACAAAGTAAGTCCTTATTCTGCAGCTAGGCTCAGTCTAGTGATTACTTACAGTTTTCATGAGCTGATTTAGCTCAATAAATCAGTAGAAACTATAGCTGGGGGGAGGTGGAGGGCTGATTTAGTGATCCACACCACCTTAGCGAGGAGTCAGCTGCAAGACTCTGACTCAGGGGAGCAGGGAAAAGGACCACATCAACAGGAGCAGAAAGACTGGGGACAAGCCAAATCTTTTTTCTTCTAGACAGGCCCGTTCACCTGATGAAAACTCTAGCCTAAGAGACAAAGTTTCAGCACCACTGTTTGTAATATCACAAAATCCATTACACTGCATTATGTTATAGACCTGGGGGTGCTAAGGCAAGAGGCCACATCCTTTGTCTCCTTTCTAGCAGGGAACAGTACCTGTACTCAGAAAACCACAACCAAAACACTTCACATGGATGTCTTGTTTTATGGAAGGATAACCATTGCCAACAGTACTCATACTGGCTTCAGAAAGCTCTGATGTTTCTTTGGATTTCATAAAACATTACTCATAAAATAAATCAACCTTCCTTCAGGACGAACTAATTCTAGTGTAAGATGACAAAGTTTTATCACAAACAAGCAATCCCCTCTTACCTGTCACCAGAAACAGAGATCAGATGTTTGCAGTCATTACTGAATTTCATCCCAGTCACAATTTCTGTTTGAAATATAGAACAATTACTAAACCTTTCTTTAATTATTCCCATAAGTGGAACAGATAATTAGCCAAATAGAATTTGAATTGCCAAGTTGAAGACAGGTAGACAGATTAAAGCCACACATGACATATCAGTATGTCCCAATTACCATAAGCATCTAACAAAGAATACAAAGGGTCTCATAAGGCAAAATAAGCATGAAGACTGAAGTTTCTTCTTGGCTATAATGGAATAGCCTCTGCATGGCAAGAGCTGATGGTATACACTGAAAAAACAAAGACTACCTTATACAGGCTACTAATTGTGCAAATAAATACACAGCCTAAGAGGCATGCACGTGTGCAAAATTGATTCTAGAAGGGTTTAAATTGGAGTGAAATAAACTACAGCTATAACTCAAATATAACCTAGTCCAAAATACCCTCTAGGTAAACTTCGGTAGGGAGAAACCTTCAGAAAGCTTTGACTAGTATTAGGTAGTAATATAGTCCCCAGGAGAAAAAAGCATTTCCAGAAATTTACATGCCCTACCTGAGTGCCCATACATGGTTGCAACACACTCGCCCGAATAGAAATCAAAAATGGAGAGGTTCTTGTCAGAACAACTGGTTGCAATATAAAGCCCAGAGGGATCCGTTTGCACCTGTTAAGGAAGTAAGAGAAGTGCAGATTTGTTGATGAAGTTCTTTCAAACTGCATGAAAATGGTCCAGAATTCCAAAAACAGTCACAGTTGTTAACAGAATGAAATGCAAATAGCTATTTCCAACCCAATCAGAGACTAAAGGTACTTACATTAAATGCCTTCATGACTCTGAAGGCACCATAACCAATACACAGGCCCATATTTCTCTTTCCTACCTCCTTCACAGTACTGGAGGGTCTTATTTTCTTTTACCATAAGGTTAAAACAAAAAAGAAAGTTTTAAAAAACATCAGAGCTGCCACAGTTAAGTGATAACGGAGAACAATTATCTTTAAAGATGTGATCCAGTACCAGATCTGGAGGTTGGTGGCTTTGCATCAAATACTTCAGTAGGACTAAAGTCTACACCACATAGTAAATACAGCTGTTCTCAGCAAATGTTCTGCTTTATACTTTGTAGAACTTAGAGGAAGTGAGAGCAAAAGTCTGTGTTTCTCTCAAGAAATTATTATATTTAAATAATGATAGGTTTCTTTGGCTAGGCAGTATCTTTGGCTTCACATGTCACTATTTGGGTTTCTACTTGCTAAATGTATGCAATGATCTCAGAACAACATGCCAAATAAGTTTAAATTCCAGAGACAATTATGATCCTTTTGTTATATAACTGTCCTAAAAATAAACAAAGCAATATTAAAAACAATTGATATTCCCCACTTGTGCTACACATGAAAGAATCAAATATTAAAAACAAAGAATCCAGCTTCAAGCAACATTTCAAGATTTGAGAACAGAAAAACATAATCAAGTATCTGAGTTTATAAAAGCTTCTCAGGAATTTAATAGACACAGAGAAAGAGAATTTATCTTCCTCTTTAAAACAGAAAAGATGACATTGAACAAAGCTGTTTGCTTTCCCCTCCATTTTTTGAGCCAGTTATTTATATCAATCAATGATATTGATAGCCTGTGAAGCTGAATAGAAAAAGATGTTTTAAAAACTATAAAAATTAATAGTGAAAATAAGCACAGTGAAGAAGCTTGTTTGGTAACTGGAGAAATATTTTGGTTCTGTCAACTGGTCTTTCCCCTTTGAAGACAAGGATACAACTCTTCCATACCTCAATGTACCAGCATCATTTTTAGCACCAACCCTATAACAACACTTGTTTTACCAGGGGAAGGACAAAGTGGTAGATGCATGCATGCATGCTGCTCCAAAGCCTAGACATACTCAGCAGGTATGAAACATGAAGAGACTACCTAAACAGTACTGGGGTTGTTCAGCACTACGAGGCCCAGAGAACATGAGATTTTTAAGGCAGATGCTGTTTAATTTCATCAGCATACAAAGCCACTTGTATTTGCCCTCTGGCAACAACACTTCTCAAACTCCAGTCAAACTCCACCTTCAAAAACAGACAGCAACAATCAAGAAAGTCACAATGAGATATCTGAAGCAAAAATACAAGGACTAAAGTAAACAGACTGAATTATCTCCTGATGAATATTGTTGCAGTTCTGCTTGCTGCTACAGTATGACCCTGTGTCTCGCTTCAGACAGGGGACAGGGAAGTTATGATCATCCACTGATTCTTCCTATTTCAGCCTGATGAAATCCAAACACTTTACCAGTCCTCCAGTCCTTACGGACAGAGGTACAAGGAAGAAGAAGCAGGATAAGGAAAAGCAAAGTAGAGAGCAGGCAAGAAGGGTAAAAAACAAAACAAAACAAAACAAACAGCATTATGTCCAGATTCATATATCATTTTCTGAGCTCTAAGGTGCACTCAGAAGAGAAGGAAAAATAAAAAGGGAAGAAGAAAGAAAACAGCTTACTTTGATGAGGGTGCCATCTTCACCTTGGGATCCCTTGTACAGCTTCTTCTGCTTCCCACTGCTTATGTTGAAAACCCTGAGGGAAAAGTAAGACAACATACGCATGTTAACCACATACTGCTCTGTGGCTTTTGTCACCAGGAACCTTCACTCTTTCCTCTCCTCATGACAGGCCTCACCCCTGGGAGCTGCAGCCTCTGCAAACTATAATCACCATTTAAATGTTTAAGAAACAATCAGTAAAGTAATGTAGAGGCCCAAGAATGGATGATTCAGTACCAAGTAGATTATCTGATTTAAAATTCAGGTTTGATTCTCAAGCTTTTGATCAAGAGTAAGTACAGTATCAGGGCACTGCAGAGGAGTCAAGTAAGAGGGAATGAACCTCGTGATACCTTGTAACAGCTAACCATTATATATCAGGAATGGCTGGTAACAAGCTCCATCCAGTTCCACCTCCTATAAAAATACCTGTGGTTTCTTCATACTAAAAGATGTAATGTTTAAGAGAGCAAAACTCTTTATTTACATAAGAATTCAAAAAACAAATGACATTTAGCAGTAGCACCAAATTATGTCCAGAACTCTAAGCATCTCACCCAGACACAACAGAAGACACACAACTACAGGGAGTCTCCTTTGCTTTGAATGTAGAAGCAGACAGATTGACAAATGGATTAAAAGGGAACAGAGAATGGACTCCACTTGTAAAAAGACAGTCACATCTAGCTCAGTTTTAGGTTCCTTCAGTCCCAGCTACTTTATAGGACCTCACAGCTTCTTACTAGACATATTTTTAAAAGCAAAAATGACCACAGTACAGAAGTTCTTGTCCCACAGCTCAGTGGTGTGCTTGCCAAGGAAGGCACACTTTCTCTCTCCAGCAGAAAGACTCTGTTCTGCAGTGCAATGTAGTGAAAAGCCAAGAGCCCAATGGACATTTCTGCGTATCTACACTTTGACCCCTTGCTGATAAAAGAAACAACCTCACTGAGTTTGAGGTGAGACCTCAGATCAAAGCGCTGCAGCAAAGAACCAAGGAACAATGATGGCACTGGAACTGCCTTGATCATTCATGATTGCAACAATACTTTCAAGACAAGAACTGAACCAACCTGATGTTACGATCCTGACAGCCAATAGCTGCGTATTTCCAGCTGGGGTCCACATCCATGTCATACAGAGTGGTCTTCCTAACAATGTGATGCGTTCGGGTAAACTGAACTCCTTCCCCTGTCTAAGCATATGGGTAAAATGTATGTCAAAATTAAGTAGTTAACTAATTATTAAAAACTTCTAAATACAGATGAGCCTTATAACACAGATAGCATAAACCCTTCCCACTAATGAGGTCAGCTGGGAGCAGTGTAGCAAACTCCTCTCTCCAGCCCACACTCTTTCACCACTCTCCACAGTATCTGAGACAGCAGAAAAAAAAGTAGATATCCTAACAGCTCTCTACTTTGCATATCGCTGAGAGAGGTCAGGCTCATGGCAGCTTCATGCTTCACAGAAATAGTTCTCTGAATGTAATCTCTTGTACTGAGACAGAGTGGGAGACAGTGAGACTGAAACAGCAACAAGCTCTTGTATAAACTCTGTTATCACTCTTTCAATTAGTTCCTTTGTGGTGAGATTATTGAAAAAAAAAAAAAAACTGAAAAAACAATACATACAGCTGCAATAATGTTACCTTCTGCGCAGTGCGGAAATAGATGCTCTTGTCTGCACCACAACTTATCATTCGCACTTTCCCATCATTGGCTAGAACAAAAATGAAGGAGCTGATCAAAACATGAATACAAATACAAGGTGAAAGAAATGCTTCAATTTGTATCACTGCTCTTTTATTCCAGTCCTAATTAACTAAAACTGGCTCCTACCTTAGCAATAAGGATGCTGCAGCAATATAGAAGGCCCTTTTAAGGGACTGAATTTGTTAATACTCCAAGTGCACGAGTTCTCAATACAGAGATCTTACATAACAGATCAGGATGTGATTGTCTTCTCTCCCAGTCACGTGCTAGCATTCTTATTCTCTATGTGCCATAACACTTTGTGGCAATACGGTAAGAAAAAAGTAGGTTACACTCAGTATAAGCTGCAAATGGACAACAGGGCACATTCCAGTCATCAAAATCAGTCGCATATTTCTTGCTGCCTTTTCTTATTTAAGGGTCAAGATTTTTTCTTCCCTTAGCACACCAATCCATTCCTTCATCAAAGCAACATCTCAGTGGAATGAAAATGTATCCAATATCACACAAGACCACTTGAACAGCAAGTTAGAGCAAGGCTGCATTTAGTTATAAAACTGCACAATGGCCTTAGCCACCAGGTCTATGAGTGCATTTCCCCGTCTCCTGGGAGTTCAGCTCACTGCATTCAAAGCCAACTCACCAAAAAGACAGAGCCATCAGAGGACTTTGGCTGGCTTTAGAGTTACTTGAGAAAAAGCTTGAAAGATCCTCAGCAGAAGTTCCCTGAAGGTATTCTATGAAGCTTCAGCAAGGCCCCCATTCTTCACACAGAAGCTACTTTTAAGCTCAGGTTCTCATCCTTGAACCCCAACTAAACATTAGTGCAACTGCACTGCAGCCACACCTATGCCTGGCCACGTACCCTACTGATCCAAATCCTGACCCTCACATTCATTTCCTGATTTGTACTCAAACCTGCCTTGCAGCTATAGGCTTGCTTGGAAGCCACTTTACTGTGATCAGCCTTACTGTCTCCTCCAGACTGACTTTGAACTTGCTGACTCGTTTTCCTGACATGATCTTGGATTTGCCTTATCACTATAGATTTGTCCAATGATCTGAATTGCTGGCTTAATGTAGTTACTGTCACTGAACTCTGACTGCTTCACCTTGCTTAGGTTCTGTGTACTTTCCCATTGTCACTGATGTCACTACCCCTGCCTGCCTTCCAGTCACCCTTGGCTACCAGCACCTCTGGTAGCCAACTCCAGTTGCTCTCTAACAATAGCACACCAAAACACACTAATGTTTTGGAGCACCAGTAGTAAGGGTACTGGGGATACAGCATGCTCCGTTCCATAAATGCAAAGTCTCACATTGGTTTGCAGTGACAGATCCATTCATGACCAATTAATCTCAAAATATTTATTGTGACTTTTAGTGCTTTTCAGAGGATGACTGTTCCACAGTTCTCCTCACTAAGGACAGGACATAACCATCTAACACTAGTCATAGAGAATAAACCACTATAGAAAATAGATTTCTAAAGAAATGCTTGAGGCTTCAATCACTTTTTTATGAAGGAGGAAAAAAGGATGGGGAAGTAAAAGAGAAAAGAAGGCACTTCTGTTAGGACAAAAGCTACAGGAGATGACAAAAAAATAGCTGTATCTTTAGCCTGGTCTAGCCTAGTATTTAAGTAGATAAGTTGACTTCAAAGCCATAGTGAGACAATAGGACAACAACAGCGCTCAAGTCCAGCTTTGGAGAGAGACAGTGGGTATCTACCTGCAAACTTCACAGAAGTGATGGAAGAAGAATGTTCATCCAGGGTCTGCTGCAGGCTGTAGTCCTTTCCAGCATCCAAGACATGAATCAATCTATCCCGACTGGCTGAGGCTAAGAGCTTTAACCCTTTAAGAAAGCCAAGAAGAGGGTAAGACCATTACTGAAAATCCTTTTTCTCTTCCAGTCAGCATTTTACAACAGTTTCTTTTTAAGTCATCTAAGGGACATGACATTATACTACAGTGAATTGCATGGATGGACACAAAGAAATGCCCTCAGATTTCACACAACAACAGAAAGAACAAGTTTAAATCTCAGCCTACAGTACCCCAAGGAAGAGTAGAAGGGAGATGTATTTTTCAAAGTCTGGTTCTGCTGGCCCAGTAGAGGAAAATAATTGCATTTACCTGTGTCAGGTTTGGAGTACTCCAGGCATAGAATCTCAGAGTCATGAGCTTCTACCTTCAGCATTTCCTGCAGAGACTGCAATTCATATATCCTAAGACATAATATGACTGATTTCAGTATGTCAATAAAACCAGCAAGATCTGGGTTTGAGTCTCATGCCTATCCAGCTCTCATCCCACGCAAGAAGTTCCATGGATTACCTGAGAGTGCCTATCCTGTCCCCCGAGGCCAGGTGCTCCCCACTGGGACTCACACAGACAGTGCGTATCCCCACCTTTGTGTCCATCACTTGTGTATCAGCTTTGTCTGCACTTCCCCCTGAGTTGTAATCTGTGTCCAGAAGTACCTGAGTGTTGTCATCTACATAAATGATTTTCATCAAGTCCTGGGTAAACAACAAACCAGAAAAATATTAATTAGTTACAAAATATTAAGATGAAGTATCCTTACAAATGGACAACATAAAAACTTCACTGGCAGTAATTCTGTAAATGGTGACATCTTTCAGCTAAAAGCAACAGTCCCCAGGGCCATTTTAGACAAACTATCTTTACATATGCTTTATGCTTCTTCAGTTTCATATGTTTTATTAAACATTTGCTCTACTTACAGAGAAGCCTTCATTGAGTTAGACATCTAAAGAAGTTTGAGTCTTAACTTGGGAATACTTGTATATTAAAAAAGAACAATCCTGAGGGCAATGAGGAGATCAAACCCTGGGATCTTACATTGCTCAGGATGTTGCGGTGCAAGGCGGTGCCATGAATGTTGGAGCTCTCAGTGTTCCACAGACGAATGGTGTTGTCAGAGGAGCACGTGATGAAAGAACCAGGAGGGAGGCAAGACTGATTGCTGTCCTTCACCTCAGGATACATCTAAGGGCAGGTAAAATCAACCTCTGAATATGATTGCCATGCGCCGGCATCACCAGCAGCAAATTTCATAACAAAATTAAATCAAAGAGCTGTCCTCTCTACATTCTGGAACAGCAGGAGACAGACAGAAATCTTCCTAAGGAAAATGTGACCCCAAACTAGAGTTTCACATTCACTTCAAATGTTATCAAGATTATAAACACACTTCCCTGAATGTAGAAGCCTGCAATAAGTCAGCACCTTTTGTTTCTAATGATTCAAAAGCTATGCAAAAATGTTACACTGTTGTTTGAGAATTTCAAGTACTATTGTGGACTTGTAAATCAGGAGGAAAGAACAGATGTAATTAGCCAATATACAAGAAGAGCTCTCAACCTCTTCCCACTTTCTTTCCACTTTTCTCTTTCCTGATCACTGTCAGGATATATACCATCATACCAATTGCACTGTTTCCTATATCTCCTAGCCTTTCCTATGTCCATTCAAGGGAAGTCAACCAGATAAAATGGAAGGCAATAACCACTTGAGAGACTAATGCAGGAAGTACTGGTAAATGGGTTAATGAGGATCAGAGCTAAGACCTTACTAGTTTAATTCCTCTGACTTCGGAGCACTTGCTCACCACAGCCCTCAAGCAGCTTTTTTGAGGTCAGCAGTAAATTCTTGGGCACTTGTGAAAGAGGCCCCTCCATCCAGCTCTGTATAGTTCAATCCCTTCTCTGACTTCTCATCTTTTAGTAGCAAGATTTAGTAGCAAGATGCAGTAACACACTGCATCTAAAGCATTAGGTCCACAATGGCAGTGCAGCCAAAGAACTGCCTCCAGCTCCAACACAAGCCCCATAATAACCACAGTAATCACAGAAGGAGAGCTGAATCAATTCTTTCTCTCTGCATTCAGTGTTTACATTTAAGTTTGGTAGTTCTTAAGATTACTTCCCCAGCCACAACTTGCAACCCAAGACTTGTACCTGCAGACAACATTCCCCATCTATTTTTACCTCAACATTCCACACACAGGACGAGTGATACAAAGCAGAATAGACCTTGCCCACTTTCTTCGGGTCCTTAACATCCCATACATACAGGCTGTGGTCATTGTATACACAGGAAAGCCACTGGTTGGTGGGGTCAAAGGTCAAGGCAATTGTGTCTGGATACTTCGCATCAGCCGTACCGCAGAAAAGACGACTGTGCAAGGAGAGAAGAGGATGGTTAACTTGTGCTCTCCTGGAGTTCAAGCAAGGAGGTCAAGAACAGGAGTGCAAGTACACTGTTGCTCATATATGCAGAAAGAACAGTTGGCTGGGAAGACCTGTCTGCTGAACAAGCGAAGTCCCAAGGAAAGCCAGGAAGTCCCATAGCAAAAATCATTCTCCTTACCACACAACCCAGAGTCCCACCACAGACAGGCATTTCACTCTCCCTGAAGGATCACCAAAGAGGATACTTAATCATCACTGGAGGTTATCATCATTTACCAGTACATAATCAAGTAGCAAATCCAAGTCAAGCAACCCCAAAAGAAAGGGAGGGAGGATCATTTTTGGTGGGTGCTATTTTTTGTTTATTGACTGCAGAAACTGCTCCTGTACAGAAATGAAGGGGAAGAGTGCCACATTCAAAAGATAGCATATCACACAACGGACAAAGGATGATTCATTTCAGTTGCCACGTATCTGTTATGCTTCCCTTTCACCCCTGCCCCCCACAAAAGCTACTTAGGGCTGCTTGGAACACTCATGAGATGGGAAACTGAAGACGGCAACCCCTTCTAGGCAGGCAAGCAAACTCAAATACAGAGGAATTCTGTAGAATAAGGAAATGCACCCTTTACCATGTCACAACAAGATCATGCCACATGAACTCTCTGTCTCCTCAACAGAAGTCTCCTATTAACTCCTGCTGCCACGCACATAGAGAAGAAGCTATCTCCCCAGTCCCTCAGTGATGCTAACAATATTGAGTAAGGTAATTATAGCCAGATCGACAGGGTATTGACAATAGGTAATCGAAAAGGACTGAGGAAGATGCAAGAATCAGGGCCAAAATGCATCTAGTACAACAAACAATTGGAGACCTGCTACTGCAAGTAGCTTTGAGGTCTGGAGGAGCGTAGCACAAATCCTATCAAAAAAAATAGTCATAAATACAGCTGTGGGCAGCTGCAATCAACTAAAAGGTGGCTCTGGCATCCACAGGAATATAAAGAGTCCTGTATTTTCAAGCCTCTTTGGAAGTAATAAAAAAATTAAGATTACAGTTTACTTTAAGAATGCATGTTTAAAAATCACATGAACGTTTCAGCTTGACTGATAATGAGAGCAGCAGACAGCACTTTTAAAAGGTCTGTGCATGCAATCGCTTGGTTTAGCACTACCAAAAGATGACAAACCTTGAACTGAGATAGATCTCTTTCTAGCTCAATTATTGGACCTACCTCCATATCTCACCGATCCCCTAAAGGAGAGCTACACAGTGCACAATTTGAAATTTTTCCTCAAGTTACCAATAAGTTTAGAGGAAAACTGTTGAGAAATAAAATTGTTTCTCCCTCCAAATATCCAGTAGAATGATGGCTGGATTCAAATACCCTCAGATTTCCTTCCCTACTAGTGGAAAAGACAATAGCAAAAGACTGGGAAATTATCCATCTATCTCAGAAGGTCAGAAACTGAGAGACAGGGCAGAAGATACTGATGCAAGGGAAAAAAAAACAAGACAACAGTGTACAAGATAGAGAGAAGAAAGACCAAGAGCAACAGTAAAAGACTGCAGGGAAGCCTTTGAAATAATATTTCATGAGAGCCTGGGCTCTCTGTTAATATAAGGAAACTGCTACAGAGGAGAGTCTTCAACCTTCACCAGTGATAAGCAAAGGATGTTCCATGGCACAGAACAAATGAAGCTAGGCACAGCATCCCATATGCTCTCTGCCTGCCTGCTCACAGCAACCAATGCCAAAAGGCTGCCAGATAAATCCGAGCAATCCCAGGGAGATGAGGAGTAAGATACTCTGTGTGAACCAGCAAACAGCTTTGGGCTGCAGCCCAGCCATGCCAGGCAAGGCTGTTACAATTCTGGAGGGATACTGCCACATACTGCCTATTTTAGTCCATAAAAAGAGCGCTCAGCAGATGGCAAAAGCCTGGGGAACAGTTTTAACCCATACAAGCCTTCCTTGCCCCCCTCCGCCCTCTCCACAGTACCTGGCTTCAGTCACACTCGCGATGTCTGTTCCTAAAAAATGCGGCTTTGGCAGCGTGGTGACAAAGTGAAGGTTCAGAGGGTTAAAAATCCGCACGGTGCCATCAGCGCAGCCACAGAAGATGTAATCATGATTCACAGAGATGCAGTTTGCCACGGTAGTCTGTGGAGGACATAGCACACAAGGCTCGTGAGCAATGCGCTCTCACTTCTAAGGTCACCAAACACACAATAGAATGAACAGCAAATTGACAGACAAAGGAACTATGGTTAGAGAAGTGAAATGAACTTGAGCCCCAGGAGTAAGGAAAATCCTAAAAATCCACGTTTCTTTTCTGAAGAGCTTCCACTTCAGCCTTGTTCTGAACACTGCTTTTTATCCTCTGTGACATTCACCACTGCTGGCAGGCAAAGCAGCAACTCACCCTGTACTACTGCACCGATACATTACCTGTCCAAGAAGTCAAGAAAGAAAAATAAAATCATTCTCCCCCCTTCCAATGGGATCTGTACAAATGGCAGAAAATGGTAAAAATGGACCGTGGTGATAAGGGGATGAGTTCAATGCAAAATTGTTCGCCAACTTACTGTGAAGCTGTCTGTATTCTGAGCAAGAGTGAAAGGCAGAGTTTAGAGAAGAAAAAGGAAAGAAAAGAAGAGGCATTTCACTTCAGAGAAAGTATGCAAAGATTTTGTCTTGGTTTTAATACACTGGATCCTTTTGAGGTGAACATCTTACAATCAACATGAATGAAAATACACCCTCTAAAATTCTTAACTATGGGCTCACTGGTTTAGAATAGCCAAATCCACTACCTACTACCTAGAAAACCAAGAATTGAGATGCACAAGACAGGTTAGATACTGCAGAGAAAGCAGAAATTAGAATCCTACTAAGACTACTTCTTACACATGAAAACCCAGGAGGGACAACACAGGGGTTGCCAAAGCTACTCCAAGACATTGCTTTTCCAGAAGGCAGTAGCTGTAAGACAGACTTGAGAATGAAAGACCCTTAATGATTAATAAAATCTCTTTGCCAAGAAGCAATGCCATTTTTGTCTGGTTTTCCAACCAGTGTAAGTCACAAAGTGGCAGAGGCTCAGTGACTTTTACTGCTAGTGGCCAGCTTGTGCTATCCGAGTGCTCTTACTGTCCCGCTCATCCTGCTCTGCTTCAGCCAGCATGAATATTACACAACAGGCAAACGTAAAACTCACCCTCAGCTCCACCCATTTGTCTAACAGCCTTTTTTCATTGAATTCACACAGCAGGCCTGAAGATGTGATACAGAAAGTGCTGTCAGCTTTTTTGCCTCTTCCACATGCCACATCTGCAAAGAAGTTGTTCCTCAGTTCTCCAAGCAATCCCGAGCGACCTAGTAAGGGGACTGTGGCATTGACCTATCAGTAACAATATAGGTTGTTAGAAACAGTGAGGCACTCTAGGAAGACAGACCTGTTGTTTTTTTTTAAAAGAAACAAACAAACAAAAAAAGAACATCAAGCCTTAAGTACTGAAAGGCTTCAAAGAAAGAGAACTGCAAAAAGCCTACAAGGATATGCAGTGACATGCTTTACCTGCTGTGGACCCACTGGTTGCATGCTACGAGGATCACCAGTATTAACAATTCAGTGAGACACAACATGATTAAGGCCACCAAAAAAGGGCTTCCAAACACATGACCCCAGAGACAGCATATCAACAACAGGAATAGCCACCTTTTCATGATCAATCTGCAATTTATACCAAATGTCAACCAGTAGTCCAAGCATGAAAAAGGAATGTCTGTTCATGTGCACTCATAAGAATGAGCATATATTGATTCCTGTTCCCTAGGTTAAACACTTTTGTTGACAGTTCACAAAATACATTCGCAAGATGCTCAGGACCAACATCAAACAGCCTTCCCTACTTCTGTGCTGCAAGGATATCAATAGCTGCAGCTCTTTTCTTGCCTTTTTTTCTCCTTTCATACATTCGACTATATATAACAAGCAAAATGCTGTACAGCTCCAACAGCCGTAGCCCTACCTCAGCACAGGGTAAAACAAGCTGCCTTTGCAGCATGCATTTGCTACCAGTCTACAGAAAGATAAAAACATGATAGCCAGGGAAGTGGAGCTGTTCTTGGAGGTCTTTTTCAACCTCTTCCATGATTCTATGATTCTAGCAAAATCAAAGAATTCCCAGTTACCACAGCTTACTAAGACAAAATCCACCCTGCCATAAGATGAAAGTACTTGTAAGCTTGGCCCTTAATGGCCTTTTTCTTACCTTGGAGGTCTTGCTGTCATCCAAGTACCAGAACTTGATGTGCCGATTTCCAGCAGTGACAAAGTAACTGCAGTCCTCTGAGAATGACACAGCTGTCACTTTACTTGAGACTTTGTTGGCTGCCACTACAATGTTTTTCTGGAAACACAATCATTTAGATAGCTTAATTTTTATATTTTTTTTGCTCATAAGCAAAGGAAACTTACTCCAATTACAGGTACATATTCATAACTGTAGCAGCACTATTCAACACTATTCACTTCTGAATACAACTTCCCCAGAGGAAGCTGAGAGCATTGATTTGGCAGACAGAACAATTTACATTTACATTCAATTCCCTCTTTCACATCAACTGGGACTGAGAACATACCAGCAGTCCTGCACTACTGCCTGCAGGAACTTGCTGTTTGAGTCTTGATATGCTAATTGCACAATCACAGGGAGCTCAGAGCAAATCCATTTCCCTGTATAAACAGGAAGACAGGCCATAAAACAGCACAAGGAGTTCTCCCAGCCTACAGGCAGTAATGTGGGCAAACCACTCAAGCTGGGAAACAGGTATTTTCTGTTAGGAAAACAGCACTTGTTTCTTCACAAATTCTCTCTTCTCCTTCGAGACAGGAAGCTTTATATGAAATAATCATGTCTGTACTGCAAAATACAAATCAAAACCTGCTGCACTTCTCTATGCACCTCAAAAAGTCAAAGAACTTGGGAAAGGGAGAACACAGTCTAAGCAGACACTGTCTAAGCAGAAGAGTCAGATGACAGGAGTTCCTTGTCCCCAAAGTCTACCCCTTCATTTATCTCCTCCTCACCTTTTCCCAATGATTAGAAGAGTGAATTAAAAAGTTTTCTCCTCTGTCTGTGGTGGGTTCTCAGTGCTGCAGCACACAGCTGACAAAAGTGTGCCATTTATGACTACTGCTTTTAGGAAGAGGTTGTTTTGTTTTTTATATATAAGCAGCACACACAAACATTTTCTAAAGAATAAGACACTATTTTTCTTTCCACAGATTGTTGCCCCAACACAATGGCAGACATTTGGCCTACAGCAGCTTTTACCCACCGTGCTTTCTCTAAGCTCCTGTTCCAAATCATCAACAAATGAATTGAAGTATTAAAAACCTCAAAACAGTGAAAAAAAAATGAGCCAAGTGCATCCACTGCACCAAGAATCACTGGCTGAAGAAAGTTTCTTTCCTGAATCTCATGAATCTTTTTTTTTAAACAAGCCTTTAAGAAAGCACAAGACTTTGTCAAGGCTTCAAAGTTCAGGCTCCTCTGACAGGACAGCAAGATGTCACACGTCTCCAAGTATTGAGAATACTCCTTCAATAAAGTGATTTAGACCACCCGTAAGGGATTGGAGCTCTGTCATGTCCAAACTTGTCTGCATCTATGAATGTCAAAAAGTTAACAATAATAAAATAGAGGCTGGAAGCAAGATGGAACCGTTACTGTCCTCTCCTTTTTATTTAACAACATTGTTGTCTACCCAACCTCCTGGAGAACTTACCTTCCATGACCACACGTTGACTATCATGTCATGTTGGTACCCCACAGACACAATGTACTTGGAGCTGGGAGAGAATGCCACACAGGCCACCCCATACTTGTGCTCCTGGAGCTCCGCCACCTGGGTTCGTTCAGCCACATCCCACACCCGAACAGCTGGCATGTGCCCGCTCTGGAGGGGACAACAACAGAGAACAGTAAACGTAACTTCTGAGGTGGGTTCTGACAGGTTCAAGAACACATGTGGGGAGGGAGGCTTAGAAAAAGATGGCCATATGCCGGAATTGCAGGGGAGTGAGATGTGAGATTAGACTTGAGTTCCTGCAAATCTTTAAGCCCATATTGAGACTGCCAACCAAATGAGAATACATTTGAACAGGTGTCTGAAGTGTCTTAGAGGTTAGGGTACGTCTCCTGCTTCACTCTTTTTCCTACTCTCCTCAGAAAATGGACAAAGACTGTAACACTACTTTTCATGCACATCCCTGATGTCTGCAATGGGAATTCGCAGCCAGTTTCTGAAGAGAATTACGTGACACTGCATCTCTGGACTCAGTGAACTGCCTAATGCAATGCGGACATCAGAGACCTCAAATCAGGTCATGCCACACAAAAACATGACGTGAATGTTCATATTAATTATCATACATCATTTTAGGAAGGCAAATGGGAGACTAACACTATCATTTCTGTCTCAAAGGTAACAAACACACATGAATGCAAGCTGGCAGAATGTACTTTAGGTAGTGATAAAGACACTGAGGTAACAGACCCTCTGTGCTTTTCACACTTGTTCTCAAGAGAAAGAAAAACTCACAGACTTCAGAAATACCAATTCAGCAACTTCTTCCAGACAATTCAATTTTTTTCTTTATCTGTTATTAAACCAAAATAAAACAAGAAGCAGCAGATGAGCTGAAACATTGGCCAAGAATATGTCTGATGAGCAAACCCTACTACAGAACCTATTTGTTATTTCACATTGCAATCTGCCAAACCAGTAGCTTGCAAGATAATATTTCCATGGCAACGAGGCAAAATGGTACCTTTTCTGAACATGGCTAAGTCATCTGATTGTGTGGGAGAGGCAACTTTTATGACAAGAAAGAGAAATGAAAGCTTTAATAACTCCGAACTGTGAGTGTTTAATTGCCTTGTCCAAAAGCTTTGCCAAGTGACTGTGTGCAGCCTGGAGAAGTGCTATGGTTGGATTTTGCTGTATTTGTTACAGTTCTTTCTCCTGCAAGGCAGAGCTCGGGTCTCAAGGCGGCTGTCAAGATGTTACAGTGAGATAAATCAGTTGCTCTTCCAAGCAATTACTGCACTTAAACACATACATACATGTTTATATATATATATATACACACACACATACATACTTCTCAACATCTTAGAATATACTTAGAAACTTTAACAAATTGAATTCATATTCAATGACATAACAAACGCTCACCAAAAGCAAGCTCTGTATGCCTCCCGTACATGAGGAATTTATGCCACCATGGGAAGTTAAAAATATATGAAATATAAAGTATTCAGAAGACATTTGATGCTTATGGCAGGCCAAGGGCCTTCCTGAAAATCCAGTCATGCAGGAAGTTGAACTGTAACAAGGCAGTATTAACACAAGGCTGCTAAAAGCCAGTTTGACAAAGTGAATTCAATAAGCATTTCCCTGTGGGACTGCCCATAGGACAAAGTAAGAAGAGACTGCTACACCAGCAGGGGACACTACTCCACCAAATAATAACTCAAATGGAGGCATGTGGGAGGATACCAAAAAGAGAAATGGTCTTACAACAGGGTGAGACATGTTTTGTAGCAAGGGGGGGGGGATTTTTCCCTAGTAAAAGTGTCAAGCTGAATAGTTTAGGCTGTCAGTAAGGAAAATATTCAATTCATTTTTCATTTCTTTTCCTACCACACATGAAAAAATAAAGTAGCAGAGGTACAAAAAACAAGATTTTTATTTCCTTATGCATATAAAGAAGAAAATTTCATATAAATGTACAATACTTTTATATTTTTATCTTAAGACTTCAAGAGTATAAGGAGGCACTAAGAACATACTACAGTATAGAAGTGGAAAATCTTGGGAGGGTGGGGGGGTGTCAGAGAGGTGTCAAGGCAGTCTCTGTCCTGAAACACTACAGGTTCCATCCTCAGCCCAGCTGTGGAGCCACCCAGTGACATGATAGCTGCTACTGCAATGAATGCTCTAGGGACCTCTGGAGTGCACAGCCACCTTCTTGACAGCTTGAACACAGAGCTGTGATATATTTCTCTCTGTAGCTGAGACTCAGGAGGGGACCTGTTTCACACATGCTTGCTCCCCATGTCTTAAAGAGGCACAGACTAGTGGTAAACTACCATTAATCTCAAAAAAGAGCAAACTGAGCCCAACCCTAAGAGAGACAGTCAACATGTCTGTAGATTTCTAACATCCAGCAGTTCCAAATTCATGACACACAGTCCATGCCTTGAGCTTCTAATGCACAACAGACATGCAGTGCAGTTATCCACATTCCCCCCTTTAGGCATGTTTGAAAAGAAGAAGCAATCGTCACCTCCAGTCAAACATACAGTGCCAAACCACAGGCACTCAGATCTTCTGTCACTATTCCAAAAGCTCCAGTCCATACGTACTTTTTGTACACCACAGTTCAGCTTATCCTTGTCCTAAACTCTGTTTGATATTAAGGGCCATCCAAGCACTCTTCACTGTGCTAGAGTATAGCCACACTGCGTGTGTCCTCTCACTTACTTTCAGTCTACCTTCAGCCCACACAAGCCACTGCAGAAGATGCATCCCCTAACCTAATGAAAAAAAGCACACTAAAAACCTGCCAGCAAGACCATCCAGAGCTGCCCATAACCTGATCGTTCCTTCAAGGGATGCAACATTTTACCTTCAAGGGATAAGTTTCTCTGGGCAAAGGCTGTTATTCACTGGCTTGTTTTTTCTAACACTCTGCCACGCTTCAAAACGGGCTAGACAAGGTGTGCCTCTCTTCTCTCCCACTTACCTCTCCTGTAACCAAATATTTTCCATCTGGAGAGAAAGCGAGTGCTGTAATTGTTTTCCTAAAACAGAGAAAATGACACTGAGAAACATTTCCAACAAATGATTTCATTTCAATACATCATGACTGGGGAGTAGGCTGGGACAAACTGGAAAGAGGCTCAAATCACACGTACTAGCCTGACACAATAGTTCTGCTTTACCAGAAGTCTTAACACTTGCCCTGGGGATTCCCTGGTGCCCAAATCTCTAGCAGTATGCCTACAACACTGGACATGCTCCAAATGTTGGTTCACCCCCATACTCACACCTTTATTCCAGACGCAGGACTGGTATGAGTCCTAACTCCCTTACTGAGGCCATAGTTTCACATGAAGGAAAAAAAAAAACAAAAAAAACATACAGATACCAAGGAGTTCTTGCAAGTCTAACAGTTCCTCATGGGGCCGCAAAATTCATGAGCTGTTGCCTCATCAATAACAGCACCCCACATGAGAAGGAGGTAGAGCTAAGCCAGCAGGCAGGCTCTCCCCAAGGCAACTCTCACAGAGGGGATTAGCTGGGAGCAATAGAAGTCCCTATACTTTGCTCAAGCCATAAAAACCTTGAAATCTACCTCCCACAGAGAGCCAAGTCATCTTGAAACTTTACTCACCTGGAACTGTTTAGAATATGGTGTTGCTTATTTTTTCTAGGGTTGAACAGCACAACAACACACCTAGACGGAAGAAACAGAAGAAAAAAAGTTTGCATATGTGTATCTATGTAGAAGAACAAAGAGCTGTGCTTGCTGGGAGAGCAGCAGTGTACATAGCCTCAGAAAGATGGTCCATCCCCTCACTTTACAGGCTGAGCTTTGGCTACTCAGGAAATGCAAAAGGAGAATTGCAAATTTCTCTCATAAAGAGGCATACATGTGCTAGTATCATAAAAATTACCCTTCTTGCATCTGAAAGCCATAAGCCTCTGATTGCTCGTGCTGGAAAGAAAGGTTAATAATGAGTCTATGTGATTGCTGTAAGAGATTACGTCCCCTGCCATAAAACAACCGTCTGTACCAACTACCAAACCAGTATGTCTAGAGCAGAACAAAAATGTGATTTTCCAACAAGGATGAAGAAAATAGGTAATTTCTAGAAAATCTCAGCATTGAGGAGTTAAATTCTTGTACCTTGCCCATGCCACAGGACAGAAAGTTGTTGAGCACAGCATGAGAGGTGGCTGGCAGTTAAGAAATGAAAAACCACAGTGTCAAAATCTATTAACCCAAAAGACATATCTGAATAAACAATTTGCTTAGGAGCTGTATAGAAATCTCTCAGAAATACAAGCTGCAGAAGTAAGTAGCAAATTCTGCTAATCAACGTAAATGTCACCATCAGGAGCAAATCAGTCACAGACTGAGAGGGGAGTGACTGAGAAAAGGCCCCAATTCCCCATGAATCTGTCCAGCAGACGTGGTGCTTCAACCTACCACAAGCAGTCTGCAACATTTCCAAGTCCTGCATCTTCTCCACTCCACATAAACAATGACAGTTTCAAAAATCCTCATATAACAGCATTTGTTTGGTAGAAGAGAGCAGTAGCCATTGGTTACATTAAGTAATAAAAAAAAAAAGCCAAACCTCCTCCCAAAAAAACCACCACCACCACGGTGGTGCACCAAGGGCCCTTCCTGCTTGCTCCTGAAAGCATAAAAGGAAAGAAAAATTGGCCTCAGGCAGAACAGCAATTGCTCTAATGACTTTGTGCCCTATCTCTCAATTCATCTCTAAAACAGAAATCGAGGGTTTTGTCTCTCACTGTTAACATACAATGCCAATGCTCAGATTCCTGGCTCCTCCTTCGCAGCCATGCTAGCAGAGCACTGCTGGATATCCAAGCTCCACGGTCAGCAGCAGTCACTACCAGGGACTGCACTTACATACTATCACACTGGGTTTCACCCACACGTGCTAGGCCACAAGCATCACCCACAGGAAAATGCACAGGATAGACAAGTAGCACAGTTGGTCCAAAGTGGACAAGGAAGACGACAAAAGCACGAGAACAGTATCCCAATGTAGGCAGCAAACAAGCAGCACAGCTTGACACCATGCTGTCCAGGGCCCTGTCTGTGCTCCCAGCAGTACTTGGTGCTCACTGTGCTGTCAGCCCAGGTTTGGCAGGGTCTCACCTCTGCCATCTCTGCAGAGGCTTGCTTCTCTTTCCCTGGGCCAGGCAACTCCCCCTTTACATGGACTAGCAGGGCAGCCTTCCAAAAGCAACGTACATTTTGAAATGGCAAAGAGAATAGGAAGGAGTACTGACACACCAAGGCTTTGAACTCAAAGTCCCTGGTGGAAGCAGTCATACTCCATTAATTGGACTAGTTCAAAGCAGACCCAGTCAGATGTTACCAAAGCTTTAACCTCCAAGTCACCAGCCATTCACAAGAAATGTCCCAGATTGGACTGCTCTACACTTCCTCCCATCATTCTCTATTCATGCCCCATGCAGAAGGCCAAAGCAATAAAGGCATCAAGCTTTCTTAACAGTGAAGGCTAGCAGCCATAACCAGAAATATGATCTTGTGCAAGAATGTGGAAGAGGAAATAAGGAATCTGTTCAGACTGAGATTGATCCTTCCACACTTTTTATCCTGGGGAACCAATCTGGAATTTCAAGTCAAAGCTATGCTATTAATTTCTGAAGGATTACTGTAAAGAAGCAGGTGGTTTGTGATTCATTAACAAGCCCAGTGAGGTTAAGCCTTGTAAATCATGAGATATGGAATAGGAAGATAGCAGATGTGTCTAATCTCAAATCTCCAGCTAATCAGAAAAGCAAAGTAAAACTCCACTACGTGAAGTTTGATAGGTTTAATGGACTAAAATACTGTTGGATTGTTGACAATGATGAATTTTACTAAAAATAAGCTTCAAAGAAAACATTAGAAAGAATAAAGGAAAGACTCAACATCCTGGAAAAGAATTTCCTATATATTCTGAAGAAGAAAGTGACTTCAGAGAACTGAAGCCAGTCTAAAAACACAGGAAAAATGTGAAAAACAAACATTGGTCTTCAAATCAGGCAAGTAAACAAATGACTTCCTAGTATAGTGAGCCACTAGAGTCCAGTTCTTTACCATTAGTAACTTCCAGAACAGAGCCTTTGGCCTCTCACAGTTAAGAATTTTAGTTCAGCTGAGCTGCAGAGTTGGTAGTCTCCCTATGAGCCTGCCTTCCTTTCTTCTTCTTGGCTCCCAGTGATGTCCAGATCTCCAGTGGCAAGGTAAGGGCCACCCACATCAACACCAAGGAGAACTGACAAATTACTACATGAGTCTCACAGGTTAGAGTCCCACAGCAGCAGTCACAAACATGGATATTTTAACAATGTCTTAAGAAACACCTATGCTCACTGAGTCGGACTCATAATGAATAAACTCTAGCAAGAGGAGGAAAAAAGAATTTTAGAAATAAGAGTATCTCTGTACTAGTCTGCAAGTATTGACTAACGCCACAAAAAGGTATCTTTAACCTACAGACTTACTGAAAAAAAGATTGCACGTGCTGATCTTGATCTGTAAACTGGACTTGCTAATCAGTTATGGACTCATATGCCAATTAAGTCATTTGCGTAGGCTAAAGTGGTCTTTTCAACTTGCTTTCTTCCACGAGCTGCTATCCAACAAAAACCACCCCACTGCGATGCTTTCCACCATCACCCTCCTGTCTGCCGCACACAAGAGCAATGAAGCTCCAGCTAACGCTAGAGATACCTTATGTACCAGGATGGGAGGCCACAAGCCACAGATCTCACAGCAAGACACAAGTACTGTCTAGGGAGCAAGTACCTTCTAGGAGCACCTACCTTTGACAAATCGCCCCCTCCCAAAATGCTTGGCAAGCTGTGTAGTTGTCTCCACTCCACACATCGTCTCAAAGAGCAGATGTTAACCGCTTGCACCACTTTAACCTCCGCAAGTGCTCAGGGCACCTCAGTGCCTGTTCACACACTTGGCAGTTCACAGCCCCAGAGTAGTTCCTCCACCTCACAATAGCTAAAAAGTCATTCTTCAGCAGAACCTGCAGCAGTTCCCAAACAATGGAGCTGACAGCTCATGAGTACTCTGGGTGTGCTTTGTTTCAGCAAAGTAACTTGGCGTAGCAAAATAAAAGGAATGAAGACAAGGAATAGTCAAGACCATTGAACCACCTATTCTACGCTTCCTCCAATTTCATTATGGCTGCCAAGCTCTCAGGAGACTCAAAGTACCTACTCATTTCTATTCAGATCAGCTTTAATCTTAGTTAAAATAATAAAAACTACTACCATGGAAAATTAACTGCATACAAGAGCATACAGTCATCTATCCATCCTACCCCCCTCTTTCTGCAGTTTTATAAGACGTCATTCAGCATCTCAGAGACAAGAGAGGTGCAAAGGACACAAGTGAAGAGAGCACAGCTCTTTTTCTTCCTAGCTTCCAACTGCGGATGCAGGCTGAGTAAAGTGCTCCAAACATTCACTTCCATAATGGTCATATCACCACTTCCCAAATAGAACCTGTCAAAACAAATTTAAGTTCAATGCATATTTGTCTGAAGAGAACTTTTTAAATGCTGGTGCCAACATGAAAACTGTCACCAGCTCTAAAAGCACTTGATCTGGGACCTAAACAAATATCCACCATGATGCACACTAGCTGTTCAAAGGTCAGTGCTGCTAGCAACATTGTTCCAGCACGAACTCCACTACCTTCTCTGCAGCTGCACACACTGATGACAACATCACCTTTTTATGCACTAGTACAGTCTGATTTCCAAGACATTTATAGAAGCTGTTCATTGCCGTATAGATTACTGTTGTACAAACCATCTATCCAGCCAGCTAAGATCAAGTGTCCTGCTTGTTTGTACACTGGCTCCTCAAGAGGCTACTGACAATTGCATACATATTTAAAGGTTTATTCCTAGGTCTATGACGTCACTCACAACCTTCAAGTAACACCTTCCTGATGCAAGCAGCTTTTAAAGACAAATGGCTGTGAAATCTCTCCCAGGTTTCCTGTTCCTCGTGGAGCAAGCACTCAGCAATTACAAAGGCCAGAATTGGCTATCACAGATGTCATGGGTTTTTGCAGCACCAGGAAGGCCACTTGGATCAGTCAATAAAAAAGCAGGGAAAGGTTCCTTGCAGAGGTTTCTAAACCTCCCTGAAAGCACAAACCCTATCTTACACATGCACAACCATACACCACATATGCAGATAAAAGCAACCCGGTGTTGCTTCAAAGGAGGAAAGGAGAAAGGAAATGTCTGAACAGTTCCCACTGGCTCCAGAGAAAAAAAAAAAAAAAACATATATATATATATATGTATGTATTAAATGTATATATCTATCTATCTATCTATCTATATATATAAAAGAAGCAATTTCCATAAGCTAAATATAGAAGCAGCAATGAAGAGGAATTACATGAAGTATATGACTCACTAAGCAGCAGTGGATCACTCCATGCCCTTTCCTCCTCATTTCCTCCCTGTTATTTCTGTCTCTCCTCCTCACAGTTCCACTCTTATTCTTCCCCAAATCCTAGTTTGCAAACATTTTACTCTTTTCTCATTGTCCCCTTGTTTCCCTGCACATCCCACTAGTCACATCCTTCTTCAGCAAGCTAGTGTCAAAAACATCTCTGCAGAAGTGAGCTTTCTTCCTCCTTTGTCTGTAGGACACCCACCTCTCCGAGAGGATCAGGAAAATCAGAAATATATGACAGAATGATAGTATTGTGATAGTGATATGATGGTATTCCTTTCCCAAGTTATTCATCAACCCACTGCTGCCACATCTTGCAGGACACAGAACTGAAGCTGGAGTTCAAGGGTCAAATCGTCTCTTCAAAAGTATGTAGCCTATGCTGTAAAGGGAATGCCGTGTGGAGGAAAAGCTCCATGAAGCTGACAAAACAAATTCTGGCCTTTCCCACAAGCAGCGTCTTTCCGCAATGCTGCAAGAATAAAAGAAAAGAGCAAACAATCCCATTCCTTCAAAACTGGTCCATTTCTCAATTTCTGGCTCAGCCTCTGTTCCCTTCCCTAAAGTCATTCAAATGAGACTGCAACAGCTTCCTACGCACAAAATGCATGAAAAAGAAAACAAGCATTGATAAGAACAAAATCTTTTTCTTTTTTTTTTTTTTAAACATTGCACTGGTTGCCAAGGGAAGCTTGATCAGAGTGAAGCAGTATCTACAAAAGCTGGTGTTAATTTTCTATGTGGCAACTCTTTCTGTCAAAAAGCTGCTTTAATTTACAGCCAGGACTGGGTGCCAGTTAATAGTGATGAGAGAGGATGTGCACTTTGGCTATGTAACTGAATAGGTATTTTCATTCAGGTTATATTAATTGTGTTCTGAGAAGAAAGGTGTATGTGTTGAAAGGTTAAGATCTGGGTATCGCTGCCTAAGAATAAAAGCCTTCAGAACTCTCTGCACCAAACCATAACTAAGAAGGCTGGAAGGGTGGGAATCAGATGCAGAGAAATTCATACTTCAGGAACAAATACACATCATTGGAAAGACAAACAAGAAATCCACTGTAAAAAAGAAAATGATCAATATATTTAAGTGTCTCTAGGCTAACAGAGTAGGAATTTCTGGTTGCCAACCAGGAACACAGATGTTCTGCTTAAGAGGCTAGGTGATACCCCGAATCTGCAGGATTGGGAGCAAAAATACAGGGCAAAACAGGCTCTGCTCCAAAAAACACACAAATGGCAGCACCAGATCAAACTTAAGTCCCGTATCTTGCCTCTAATAGTAGAGGAATGCACAGGCCTAGGGAAGAAAATAGCAGATTGTAAAGACACCTTCTAGACTCTTTCAGCCTCCAGAAACTTAACTTTCAGAGTTACCTTAAGGCAGTGGGAGAAAGATTTCTGTTTTTAAGCTCTTGCCAACCAGCACCAGAGCTTCATTCAAACTGAGCTTTAGCCAGCTAGCTCTCACCTGCATAGTAGTCTCTCACGCATTTAGACCAATCTGTAAAAATTTAAGAGTTTCACAACTTTAGACTTCTCCTTTTCAGAATCCCCAAGAGAAACTAGAAGTTACTGGGGGGGCTTCAACACAGTAATGGATCCAAAAAAGCAATGGGCTTACCATGTCTTTCCCTGCCACAGAGTCACCACAGGGCATTTCCCTCCAGTTTTTCCATGCCTAAAAGCAGCAGGAAATCTTAGGGAAACCTGGTTGCACCAGCCCACATGAAGAGGAAAAACCACACAGTAAATTTGGTCTGCAAGGCAAAGCAGGATTGTCAAGAAGGATTTGTAAGGATAACCCTCAAAGGGACAAGAGCAGCTTCTGCTTCTCCACCACTCAGCCTGTGCTGAACTCACACTGTTCATTTCTGATAGGCCAGACAAGCCTGGTATGAGGGAACACAAGATGAAGGAGCCTAATAGCCTCTCTTTGTCCAGCATCATTTGCCTTGCATAACCACAGGATAGCGCTCTGATTACTGTCCTCAGCTGAGGCACGGTAATGCTGGAGACAGCTCACTTCCCAGTCATTCTTCAGTGCACCAAGATAAAAGAACAAAGAATGCAAGAGAACAACTTCTGCAACATCAAATACTGCAGCCTCAAAATGCTCGCGCACAAAAATCAGGGCCTGTATGATCTGATGGCCTGCACAGAAATAGGCAACTACTTTGTTCACCACCTGGCAAAGATGCTGTCACCTCACCTCAACAGGGGCCTGGTCAGCCTACATGCACAGGCTGTGCTGCAGGGAAGGAGACAGAGCTTAGTCCTTCTCACAGTGCCAGTGCTAATTCGTAATGTACTTGGCTAGCAGCTTAGGCTATCCCAAGGTTTGTTTTTAAAATACAGAGCAGAAGGAAGAAGAGTTTTAAGACTGGCACCCTTTAATTGTTCAAGCTTAAGTGCAGGATGATAGTTCAGGAAAACAAAGTCATATTTGTCATCCCACAAGATGGGTGCAGAACAAGAAACATTCCAGACCTGCCACTGAGCAACATACATCAGCAGCTGTGCTGGGGACAGAGAGGATGTCCACAGAGCAGGAGGCAGCCTCCGTGGGGGGCAGAGCTGGGGCGGGTCACTGTTGTGAAAGATTTGGACAAGAAATGCATATGTAGAAAACAGGAGAAACAGGCTCAAAAGGAAAACCATGAAGTATAAAGCAGCTTACCAACTAGGAATCATTGCAGCTGCAAGAAAGTTGAAAATGACTCCAATTGTTATGGCTCATGGCTGCCTAGTCACCAGTGATTCAACAGGAACTTACCTTCAGAACATCCCGATTCCTTTCAATGTTCCACAAACAGGAGAGGAAGAAAAATCTCATAAATGAGATCCATGCTGCTTAGGAAACTGGATAAAACCCTCTCCCCTGCCTTGTGGAACAGACTCTCTCTGGTCTGTGGCAAAGAACAACGCAGCCAGGCATACCAGCAGCTACACATACATGTGAATTGTACACCAGTCTACATGTCTGACAGGGCTTCACAGGACATAACACACAGGTGACAAATGCACACACACCAATACACATACACACACAAGGCTCATGACTAAAACACACAGAATCTCCATTGCTCTCTCCAGACCACTCACTTCCCTTCAGGCAGGCAAGCAAGCAATGCCAGCAATACACCTACATTAAGTTTTAAATCAACTGGGCTAGGCGTAGGAGTTGCAGAACTGTTTTTTATTTCAGCACTCTTGACAAACACCCACTGAACACCACAAATCAGCAGCAGCCCCGAGGGCTGGAGCAATGAGCAGCTGACGACAGAAAGGCTGGGGAATAAAAAGGCTCACTGAGACACTTCATGACACATAACCATGCTGATTATCAGTTAGACAGGAGAGACTGAGAAGCAGTAGAAAATGGAGCCTTGAGCAGAACCTGACTGGTGCTACTAAGATGACTGAAAAAAAGAAACAGAATGTGGCTGCATAGCTGAAGAGCTCTGTGACAAGGCAGGGAATGCAACTTTTTTCAGGATGGATGCTACAGAATCACAGCACATTGCATTTTTACTTCTTGAGAAAAGGCTCATCTCCATACACTGAGTGCTTAACCCAAAATTACAGCTGCCACAGGCATCAACAAGCAGAAGAGAGCAACTCTCAGTCCTTACAGAACAGCCAAGGCACCTGCCTCAGGGATCTCCTGCTCCCCAGTTGTGCTCCACCCTGCTGCTTGCTTGCAAGAGCCAGTCCCTCTTCCATCAGCATCTGGCTGACAGATTTGTCCTCCACAACACAAGTGAAAAATCAGAGGTGCCAAAACCCGTATGTTTTGGGGAGGAGGATGAAGAGCAAGAAGTTGCTAATGATGTAGGCTCTGTAATACAATAAGTATTGCCTCAACAGCACAGCTTCAGCATCAGTATCAGACTGTGAGCTATACACAGAGTCTAAAAGGCCTCAGCTTGTCAGGTCTGCTCTGTCCAAACTCTTCTTGACCTGCCCATAGTTTTGTTTTACTTGGTTTAGCTGTGACAAGGATTTCTCTAACTGGCCAGGTGTCTGTGGCTAATTTGTTCTACCTCTGTTTTTGGGGTTGCTGTGTTTTGTTTTGTTTTTTTTCTCCATGACATATCCACAATTTATATAAATAACAGTAAGAAGCAGTTGCTTTACGTAGAATAAAATATTTCCAACCAATACAGCGATGTAGTAGAGAGAAATGCAGGTGCATCACGATAGCAGAGGCCTTGATAAGTGGACAGATAAGGCACTGCAAAGAGGAGCAGAGGCACAGACTGATAAGAGGTGAGGCACATGCTTGGCAGCAGGACCCCCCCAGCTGTGACCAAATCACAGACAGTTAAAGAAATAGTGACTTGGGAGCTGCACGAAACTGGAATAACAAAGAAATCAAGGCAGTAACATCTAACATGCATAAAAGACACCATAAAAAATGAATTCAGAAGTAACGTGGAGCTGCAGACAAACTAAGGGTGAGAAAAGTGTAAAAGCGTGTTAACAAATACATCAAAAAAAACACCCCAAGTGAACACTGGAGTGAGGAAGAAGCCATTAGCAACATCCACATCAAAATCCTTTCAGTGAAGAGCTACAAAGGCTGGAGATTTACGGTCTTACCCTCTAGCTACTGACTTTGAAGATCCAGAGAAGCCACACAAGGGTGAGCATAACACCATGAAAGAAGGATAGAAATGAAGAAATGCATTACACTTTTAGCTGTTATCACCATTACTGACACTTTCTATATGCAAGTATTCTAATGCGCTATTATTTTTTTTTTCTCCATAATAATCTATAACAATAAGTAGTTGACAAATAATTCTTGAATTAGTGTTAAGATTTCAAATACATTAACAATACATTCCTGTTTTATTTGCACACACTTCTTATATATATATATATATATATATGAGGGGTCCAACTTCTTTGCTTATAAACATTTAAAGCATAATTAAGTCCAAGGGGAGTGTCTAGAAGAAATTCCCGATCTAGGGGAAAAGGAAACAATGAAAGACAAGTTATTTAAAAACAAAAAACAAAAAAGAAACCAACACAAGAAAAGGTGGAGTTTTTTTTCACTTGTTTAAAAAAAGAAAAAAAAAAAAACACTCAGAGGAAAAGGCAAGAATGATACAAGTAAGGAAACTCAACATTTACAAGAAAATTACTGCAGAATCATCAAATTTGCCATCAGGCTCTGAGCAAATTCAGTTCTGCAGACCAACTGTATGTCAAGGAAGGATGGAAGCTCTCTTTGAAGGCATCCTCCATCCTGGGAGAGAGCAGCTCCTGCACAGCCCCAGCTAGGCTGAAACGGGAACCTCTGGCTCCACACGTCAGGTTTGTGCTGACCTATCAGCAAGAGTAGCTCCTGCCACACCACAAAGCCTTGAAAGCTGAAGAAGTTTCTTCCTTTGAACTCAAGCCCCAGAGGAAAGCCATATCCCACATGTAAGCAATAGGCCAACATCTGTTTCCAGCAGCAAATGCAGCCAGAAGATTCCATCATGCCAGAGCAGCTCCCAAGCACCAGGGAGAAGGTTCTATGCATCAAACTCATTACCTGGGGCTTTAGAGCTTCAATCCTCTTACCACTAACAATCAGCGTAACCAGTATCAGTGGCTTCAATCACAAGAGCAAACAAGCAATAATACAATTTAGTTATGCCCTGTTTCCATCTGATTTACCTCAGGAGGAAAAGCCAGCAGCAGCGGTGCCCTGCAGACCCTCCTGGCAAGGATGTTGGGTGGGCCAGGGGTGCCCCACTGCCCTGTGCAGCCTGCCCGCCTTCCTGATCAGGCAGCAGGAACTCCAATGCAGCAGTGAAACTGGAGCAGCTTTTCCTCCTGAATGCTTCAGTGAGCACAATTCCTGCAGTATCTACATAGAAGCACCAGAGACAAAGAGCATTCCTGCTGCTTCAAAAGCGTGGCGTTAAGGAATTGCCCACTTCCAGGGGCCTGTTGGTTTCATCTCATCTCAGCACTGGCTGAGCTCAGGGCTGCCTCAGTCTTCAGCCTGCCAGGAACTGCAAAATGGCACCAAAGCCTCCTGCCAGCCCAGCTTGCCCCACAGCTCAGCAACGTAGCCAGCTCTACCCAGCACGAACAGTTCTAATACACTTTGCTTGGCAACATTCACTTCTACCCACACTGCCTTTTTGGGAGCATTTAGGCAGCTGTAGCTTTAATGGAAGATGAACATTTACCTCTGCATTGTCTACAATGAGATAAGGCAGAGCACTTTACCTGCGCTCATTTATTTTTTTTTCCTGCAGAATAGCTAACAAGCATCAGTTGACATGAGATCTGAAAGGACAGCTTTCCTGGAAGGAGAAGCAGCCACAATAACTCTGGTCTACTCTCTCATCCCTCTCTCACACAGAAATGCGGTGAGGTTGGAATCCAAGAAGCACTGGGTCAGCCCTGTCAGGGCACAACATGTGACGCTGAGGACAGGCAGAGGCTGATGCCAGTGTCTGGCTGCCAGCTGGAGGCACTAGATATGCACCCAGAGCAGGATGGCAGGATGGTGCCCACAGGCAAAGCTGCCAGTACTGGCATGTCAAGTCCTACGTCCAAGCTTCGGCAACACTGACTGCACACTTGGGCATGCTTACAACAAACAGAATGCACTGCTTCTTGGCTCTTCTTAGCCTAACAGAATGCTGCCTCACCTTTAGCTTGCTGCCTCGCTGATACTGAGGGAAACCTGAGACCATCCCCAAGTGCCAGGTCTTCCAGGAAGAAGAAATCCAGCCTCTCCCCTCATTCACACCTGGCACTGTTGGTGCTCCTTTCAAGTTAAACTCTGGGGATTTGTGCAAAGGTTGCCAGGAGACACAGTGCTTGTTTTGAGATTCTTACAGAGAGTGGAGCCCAGCTGAGGCAGTTGGTATCTCATTTTCATCCCAAACTTTGCTTTCGGTCCCCACTTCTTCCCCCACCCCACTCTTATGCAAGCTCAGGACGTGGATCCTGAGCAAGTCCCACTGCAGCACCAAGGAGCTGGCTGCTGGAGGCACAGCTGCTGCAGGGCCATGGCAGGACAGGAAGGAAGCAGGCTGCAACCTGCAGGCTCCCGCCCTCTGCCAGCCCCCTCCTTTCTCAGGCAATGGGCAAACTCCAGCGGGCTGCAAGGCATCAGGATGAGGAAGGCCTCGTACTCCACAACAACCCTCCCTTTTTCCCTTTTATATTTAAAAAAAAAAAAAAAAAAAAAAAAGTGACTTCCCTTTAGTTCACGTACAGGTTAACGAGGTCAGAGTAACAAACCAGCCATCTAATCGGGATTACTTCCCAGCTTTCTTCGCAGTTTAAAAATCAAATGTCAGGTAGACAGTGTAAGAGCAAGGACAATGAATACTTCTATCAATAAGGCAGGCTGAAGTCAGGCATAACCAATATAGTCCTTTCAACAGTCTCTGGTTGTAGCTACTCTAACAGGCACGATAATGCTCTTGTTTTGAGGGAAATGGAATATTTACTCTGGACCTAAGATGGATGCAGAAACAAGTGCATATTACACAGTTTTCCTTAACATGGTATGTCAGGCAACCCAAACAGCAGCAAACTCACAGGACCTCTTCAAGACTCCCTACTTAGCCCCTGCTTGCAGCCTCTGGAATCCAGCACAGGAAAGCTTCAAGGGCAATTAAGTGTTTTTCTTTGTCAGAAGAGTTTTCATTGCAATCTTGCACAGATAAAAGTGTTCCTATTTCCTTCCTCTCGCTTTCTTCATCACTAACATTTTTGGTAGCAGTAAGAATCCACATTCTAACACAAATCTTCTCCAGGGCTCAGTTAACAGTTGTGGTCCCCCTGATATGCACTGTGCAAGTAGTGCCTGGACCTGCTCCATCACACCCCTAATTTTGTTTTCAGTTAAACTGTGTAATTGACACAGCTTTGGTACTGACTGGTCAAAGGTACCTCCTTCTGCAAAACTGCTCTGTGAACATTTCTTCCACTACAACCCCACTGTGCTCTTCCCAAGAACCAGGGTTATGTAGCACTGGGAACAAAGTGAACACAAAGGGGAGCATCACCTGCTTACAGCATGCTTGCTCCCACTGAAGGTGTTAGAAGAGGAAGCACAGATTACTGCTCCACATATAGGGGGTTCTAACACCACACTGGGATGTAAGCAGCATGGACATACGCTACACTGAGCATACAGCCACATGCAGCAACGCCATGCTGGCACCTAGCAGAAAGGAGGAAGCAGGCAAACACAGATGAACACAGACTCACCCAGACAAAATGGGAGCAGAGCTGACGTGTAAAGGAAGCATTCTGGGAGAAAAGTCACTCATACTGCGTGACTGCCACATGGCTGTGGAAAGACATAGGATAAGCAGGCACGCTGGTACCTAGCGGCTGAAGGGAGGATGTCACCAGAACTACTGCTGCTGCCAAAACCCTGAGTAGTAACTATGGGACAGTGTCACGTTTCACCTCTGTCTGTCCTGGGGCTGTAACAGCTAGCATTCTGATGCACAGGACACAATAATGATCCACGACCTGGTGGTGGATTCCCATTCCCATCCCAACTTGAAGGCTGGATTACCATGTGGCACTCTGGAGAGCTACCCTTTCCCCGCAATGGATAATTACAATTGAGAACCTGTATTCATGTTTCATCATTCTGAGGGATCTGCTGTTAATGGAGGAGAGGGAAGGAAGGGGTTGGCTTCTTTTCGGACACTTTCAGAACACTGAAATCTTGCGTGAGGTTGTTCACTTTTGGCACAGAAAACAAAACATTCCACTGGGCTGTAATGGCCCAACTCAAACCCAACTGCAGTCACAGCTCTTCAACTGAAATTGTTTTTAACAATCTAAATGGAGGGGATTTTCTTATCTTTCCCTCTGATTCCACAAGCACAACTGTGCTTACTGGAAAATCTCCCCAGCTGGCACGTACAAGCAGAGCATCCTCACAGAACAAAAAAATATATCAAAAAAAATGCACTAACAACAGTACAGATTCCTGAGAGGCAGGGAGAGGAAAGCATCATAGCCCTTACAAGATGACTGTACCATTCTGAAAAGGACTAAAACTGCCTCTGGAATGGCTAAAGAAGCTGAAATATGCTTGAAATCACAAATGCTCATTTTAGGATAGGCTTCTATAATCTTTACAATATTGAAGATTCTCCTTTAGAAATAAACAGAAGGCTTGAATTCTTCAAAAGTCTGGATAAAATAAAATTGAAGGAGCCAACACCAGCAGAAATGCATTTATATACTTGTTATCCAGCAGTTCAAGTACTGTAGTGTCTCTCTACCTATTCAAGCTGCACATGGGACAGGGTCCAACAGTATTATCATTTACTGCTAACAAAAATGAGTGAAGAATTGTACCTGCACAGAGCTGCAGAACTTCGCACAAACCACACCTGTACAAAGAGGTAACAGATGATCTACAAAGCGGATCTTGCAGCTGACCAGTACTGTGGCGTCCAAGCAAAATAATCAGTTAATAAGAAAAATATGCCCTGAAGTAAGGCAGTCATGCCTGTCACCTTAGGATTTCACTGTTGCATGTAGCCTTCAACTCTAACCTGGCCACAGCTTTCATAAGTCTTGAATTTTACCGTGGTCAGTGGTCTACTAGATTTTCCTCTCACAATTCATTCCAGTACCACACTGTCCGAAACCTTTCACTTAACACAGGAAAGAAAGAAAGCAAGGCAGCATCTTCATCATGCCTTGTAACATTATGCAATGTCTATCTTCAATGTTATTCTTTCATTGTGGGTTTTATGCAGCTTAGTGTAAAGGGAAATTCTTCTCAGTTGATAGATTACCACACGACCTAATAAATTATCTATAGAACGATGGAAAATGATGACTAAAACATTCCAAGATTCCACATGTGCACGTCTGGAAACGACTTGTCTACCGGAATTGGAAAGAGGTGTTTGGGAGCAAACCAACAACCACTTCTGGAAAAATAAAACAAAGTCCTTGCTCTTCAGCTTCCAGTGGGAGTTACCGCTCAATTATGTGAGACAGCTCCACACGTGCTGAGCAGACTCCTGGAAGGATTAAAACCGATGCACTCATTTCCTGCTGTGCTCCTCCCCTTCCTCCCGCTGCTGTGACACAGACTGTTGTCACTGCCTGTTGGTGCAAGACCTGGCTTTTACTTGGATCCACATGGAGAGGGTGCCAGGAGAGTTATGACTTAGAAGGGCTGACTGAATTCAAGAGTTTCCACTCAGTACTGTGAACGTGCTGGGGATGAGTGGAGGAACAGAGATGAAATGAGAACGAGCGACTGGGGCTCAATACTGCTGCAGCACAGGCTGGCACATGAGAGCAGCATCCAACATAAATGGGACAGTTGCAGTAAACTAAAATTTGAATTAGCCATGTAGTTTTCTCATTTTGAACCCATCATAACAATAGTTATTTCTGAATATTAGTTGTCTTGTTTCAAAAAACTCAAGGCAATAGGACTGAAGGAGAAGATCTTGTGGCAAATACCAGCATGAGAAGAAACAAGATCTTCATTTAAGTTTGATCATATGACTCCTTTATCATCCTCCCTTCCCTTGTGCAAACAAGGATGTTACAGTATTAAATGTTTGCAGTATAAGGGAGTGTCCAACTCACTTGTTCAGCAGATGTACTGCACATGCACAGAGGGCTGCGTCTGTACTGACAACAGCCAATTCTGAGAGAAACCTGAAGATACTCAGTTTACTGTCTCTGCGGATTAAACCCATGCCTGATTTTAGATCTGTAGCATGTAAAAAGTCATCCCCGAGAGCTGAAGGCTGAGTCTCAGCAACTCATTCCAGGTACTATGTATCAAATACAGATTTCCCCAGCAAGGAAGACTAACATGAAAAATCCCTGACTTTTATCAGAATAGCTGGGAGTTGATAATCAGGGCTGGACAGAGGCCTAGGATGATGAGAACATAAGAGCCTAAAAGTTTAAAAGGCACTGTATGCAGCACAGTGCAAAGCACTACTTTTCTGCATGAGCAGAGGAAAAGCATGGGCTGTTCTCTGCAGCAGGCAGGTACCTCACATGAGGACAAGGTTCTCAACCAGCTCACACGATCAACTGCAGGCCAAGGAAAGACGAACAAAGAGAAGTGAAATAAATCAGCCCCACCAGCCTACAAGGCTTAAAAAAAATAACAAAAACCACACCCACATTCACCTCCCCTTCACCTAAAAAAACTAAAACACAGATAAGCTGATTCAAGCAATCTGAGCAGCTGGTGTGGAATTTAAATGGCAGACATTTTTCCTCTTCAAGAATTTCTCTCTTTTTTTTTTTCTCTCCATTTTTTAATGTTAGTCATCAGTAACCTCAGAGGATTTTCTTAGCTTTGTTTCCATTCTTGTTTCTAGGAAACGGAACCTCAACTAGCTACTGGGAAGAGAAAAAAAAAAAGAAAGAAAGGTGAAATAAAGCAAAATGAAAGAAGAATAAGGAAAAAGGAATTGGGAAAAAATGGATTAAAGAAAAAAAAATAGACAAAGCATGCTATAAGAAATAACAGATTTCTGCTTGTTCCTCCAAGAAGGATGACTTTGTCACTGCATAACACTAACAGATCAAATCAGGCAGTGCTGGGTTTATATTGCTTGTCAGCTGAACAGGCAAGCATGGATGGCAGATATAAGACTTTCAGAGAAGGAGGGGGGTAGTTTTCTTTCCTATGTTGTCTTGTCTCCCAAGACAACAGCCTTATATGAAAGCAGTGGCCTAAAATATCTAGAGCACTCTGTGCTTTGGCCGTCTTGGCAGACATGAAGAATAAAAAGCCTCCTTCAACACAAGCATCACTTTAAAACAATATCAGAGCAGCAAAGCAGCCACTGGAGAAGTGATAGTCTCATTAGAGTCAAAGGAGAAAAAGGATAAAAAGCCAGTGAGAAGGAAACAAAGTAATAATGCAGCATTCAGCCCATAGGCACCATTATGGAGTTGGAACAAGCTTGTGTTGTATTGCTTCTTTCAGGAGAATCAAAATTACCAGAAAAGTGAAAATCCAGAAAAGCAATCATTTAATAAACAATAATAGTAATACTTTAGACAAAAACAAGAGACCAGAGTAAAATTCTGCTCAAAGAAAGCCTAAACTTCTAAGGCACAAGTCCTCATTCAAACAAACATTCATGTGCCTGGTTTGGATGAAGTCAGGATGCCTGCAGCAACTGTTTTGATCTGAACCAAATTAAACCAGGTGTGTTGAAAGTGTTCTTAGGAAAACAGGGTTGTTACGTAAGTTAGCTTTCAGGGATACAACAGACTGGAGAAGCAAAACTTCTCCATGTCAGGATTGCAAAACTTCAGTAGGTGAGTAGAGAGCTGAGGAAATCACTGGAGTACCTTGAGCACCACTGAAGGATGACCAAGTTGTGTGGACAGGTCGTGAACTTTACCCAGTCTGCAAAAATCAGCCACATGTAAGAAGCTTCCCTGTCCAGTAAATTCAAATAGGAACAAAAATAAATACAGTCAATGAACTAGTAATGCCAGGATTCTTGCAAATTATCCATGTGAGACAAATCCACTAAAAATAAGAATAGGAGGGAAAGACAAATACTAACAAACTGAATTTGCAGCACCTTATAATAAGGTCTACACCCATACCTTCCTCATGTTTTGACTTCTTAACAAATGCTATATTAAACCAGCACAAAAGGATAGTTTTGTGTGCAGTAAATCACACTGGCATCACAAGACAGAATAGCTATGGCACATGAGCAGCACGTCACCTAGGTCATTACACTGTAACAAAACATCTGGCATATTGCCTGGGCCATGAAATGATACCACCACCAGATGTGAACAAGAATTCCTCTGCAAAGTCCTCAGGAACCACTTAGGCTTTTAATTATCCAAAGGAATCCCCAGGTGCCCTCATACTTCATTACATTCATGTTTGGCATGTACCAGCTCATCAGAGGAGGTCACTGTTATCTTTAGCTATCCAAGACCATCCATTTCAGCTTAGTGCTCTTGTTTTCTTCTCTCCCTCTCCTCCTCCTCCTCCAGTGCAAATATATTCAGTGTCAGCAAAGATGCAGAAGAAGAGGTGACACACTCTGTAATCTATCTGCCTGTCTCTGAAGAGTTCAGGCATAAAAGATGCTGTCAAGTGCACATGCAGATCGCAAACTTTCATTTAACAAAAAATATAAAAGTTTTAAGATAAGAGGAAAAAACTCACACTCCACGATAAGAGAATGGCCTTGTAAGATTCAGCTAGAGTCTCAACACACTGCAGAAACCCAAGGAGTCAAACTGTGATTTGTTCATCTGCATTTACCTTCAGGACTCTCTCAGAAGTCCACACGAGGTTCCCTTGGAAGCTCTTTTGCTTTAACATTGATAGAGCTCAAATGATGACATGGCTCTGAACCACAGCTAATGAATGCTAACAAGGAATAGAAACATTGCTGCCAAATGTTCCTTACAGAAGTGGGAATATACTGGGGAGAAGAGAATAGAGCAGACAGGATAACCTGTGGGTACTGCAAACCAGAAGTTCCTCTGACCAAATGCAGCTTAGACTACATCCTCACCTTCTTTGGATCTTGAAAAGCCTAGGTATAGCAATCAAAATGGCCTCTTCATAGATAGGACTGATGTCACTGCAAGGGCACTTGTCTTTCAAAGGTCATGGGGACTGGGAGAAATTCCTGAACAATGCAAGAAGGAAAATGTCATTTCCATCTTCAAGAAGTGCAAATAAGATGTCAGGAACTACAGGTTGGTTAGCCTCATCTCAATCTCTAAGAATGTGACAGAGCAACTAATCTTGGAAACAAATCCCAAGGAAACATGAAAAACAAGAAGATGATAAAGTAGTTAATATAGATTTATGAAGGGAAAATCATGCTTAAGTAACATAACCTTCCACAATGAGGTGACTAACTTGGCATAAAAGCGGGGAGTGGAGGATGTTGTTTACCTTGACTTTAATAAGGCCTTTGGCATTGTCTCTCATAGCATTATTATAGACAAGTTGACAAAGTACAGGTTAGGTAAGTGCACAGCAAAGTAGACTGAAAACTGGGTGAATGTCCAGGCCCAGAGGGTTGTGATCAGCAGCACAGGTTGCAGGCAAGTCAGTAGTGATACACCCCAGGAGCTGATAAAGAGGCCGTTACTGTTTTATCTCCATATTAGTGAGATGGACAACAAGGAAGAGTGCACACTCTGCAAGTTCACAGATGATACAAAACCAGGAGGAGTGGCTGACACAGCAGAGTGCTGTTCTGTTGTTCTAAGCAACCTGGACAAGCTGGAGAACTGGGCCAGTGGGAACCTAATGAAGTTCAACCAATGGAAATGCCAAGTCCTGCACCAAGAGAAGAATAACTCCATGGAACCAGTACATGATGGAGATTTATGGGCTGCAAAACCGTTCTAAGAAGAACAACTACAGGGTCCTGGTGAACAATCAGACCGTAAGTCAGCATCATACCCTTGCGACGAAAAAGGCCAATATTCTTCTGGGATGCACTAGGAATAACAATGCAAACAACTCAAGGGAGGAGATCCTTCCTCCTTGCTCAGCTCTGGTCAGTCCAAAACTCAGGAGTATGTCCAGTCCTGCTCTCTCCCATACAAGAAAAATACAGACTTACTGCAACAAGTCCAATCTCAAGAGTTGAGAGTTTTAAGGAAAGTTTTGAGTTTTAAGGTACTACTTTCCTTCACATGAGTCGCATCCCACAGTCCAGCAACTCTGACAGGATTTGCTCCTCTACAGACACGTTCTGAGTGAGATCTGTCTTCAGCAAGATCAGGATCCAGTCCAGAACGTCTACAATTTTGCTAAACATGCAACTCACAAAGCCACCTGTACAGCCCTCAGCCCTCTAGATAGCTCTTTTGCTGTCCAGTGTCTCCATCTAGATATCTCAATTTGCAAATTTGATGGGAAGCACTTCAAAGAACCTATAAGCAAAGAGCTGCCCACATGAAGCCTAAGTTCTTTCTCCACATTTGGATAAGGAACAAGTTATAAACTGCAGGGCATGCACAACAAGGGTTTGTCAACTCACTGAAAGCAGCATTTGCTCCATTAGGTACTCACAGGCTTGAGCATCCATCCCACTGAGTTATGAGCAAGGTCAGCAAGCTACAGAGCATAGTTAAAAAGCCCACAATGTATTTAACACCTAGCTTAGAGCAAGAGGAGGGAAAGGGATTCCATAAAAGGATATCGTTAAAACTTGGCAGGTAAGATGCAGTTCTTCTCCTTTCCTAATTATACTAGCAGTGCTGATGCTCATAATTGACCTCTATGTTAGGAGACTAAGGAATGGTGAATTCTACCTATAGAATTCTACCTACCGCACTGGAAATAGCCTGGACCTTATGCAGTCATCCCAGCCTTTGTTAATCTCAGCTTTAAAGAATACGGTTAGTGACTCACCCAGCTGGATAAGCAACGAGGCCAGTTCTGGGGTCGCAGGCTAATCCTCTGCCTCCCGACACAGTTATCCCCAGCACCTTCTCCAAAGTCACCTAGAGCATGTGAAAAAGAAAAGAAGTAGTATTGTGAGATATGAGTACAGTTCAAATGGACCCATATGCAGACACTAACAGACTCGCATTGAGAAGAATCATATTCTAGAAAGTCATTGACAAGCACCCAGGCACAGAGTAAGGATAAACAAGTCCTATTTTCGACGTAGGCATGGTAAAATACTGCTGGGGTACAGTTATTGATCTACTATTTATTCCTCTGTGCCAAAGCACTGCCATGTATTGTAGAGGACAGCAAGCAATAACTAGTATGGAGTGAGAAGCTGGGATGCACATGTGATTCCCACCTTCCTACAACAAGCAGCACTATACTACAGTTCTTTCTCTGGAAGTCTTTTCCAGGTTGACCCATTCTCTTTATCTTCTCCATCCACTGGTAGGTGGTGCAGTGTGGTCCCAACTCCATATTCCTAGGTACCGAATAGCCAATTTTTTCCACACAGTGCTTAAACTGGAAACCACATCCGGTGGACCAGCACATCCCTCTCCACGAATCTCGAGAGACAGAACAGCTCATATTGTTGGGTTAAAAAACTCACATACCAATGACCTATTCAACAGAGGATAAATCAAAATGCTTGCTTTGCCCCCAAGCAAAGATCTCAACTATTTTAGGAAATAAAAGACAACTGGGTAGAGCTACTTGGAAGATACAGAAATTTATAACCAGACCTCTGTGACAAGCAGCCAGGGTAAGCAAATATAAAAGTTGCCTGGACAAGGGAGAATAAGACTTTTCAGGGAGCATGCTCTGGGAGAGGAAGCATCAGAATTCAGCAGTTTCTCAAAACAAAAGATTGAAGTGGGATTACACTGCACAAAATCTGGTATGTGGCATGAAAGGACTCAACATCTGAGCATAAACCAGCTTTTTTTGTCTTGGGATTCTTCTTACAGACACAAAATTACTCTCTTTTGCATTTGTGCAGCTCGATTTTATTTATTATATATTTTAAACATACATTCCTCTGCAGGACTGCTGTCCCTGCCAAATTCATGGATCACAGTCTTCTGTTTTCAATTATCATCATCTAAATTACATTTGATTAAAGCCTTAAGGCATGGACGCTGCATAAGCAGGCACCATTGTAAAATTGCCACTATCATTAATGGCTGCCCTGAAGACCAACATCTTATATTTATATCAACGTGCAGTACAAAAGATAAGGGCAGGGCAGGCTTCCCCACACTACCCTGGCAACATAGCTTATCAGACTAAGAATTCAGCTGTAGGGTGAAGAAACGAGTCTCATGGCTCAGGTCACTGGAGAAGGTCATAAAAGTAAGGCCACTTAGGGAGCTAGGTGGCTGCCTTGCTTCAACAGGTAAAGTAGGGCCATGGTGCCAGCAGCTCACTTAAAGCAGGCCGTCCATGCCTCAGTGACTTCCAGTTTGGACTGGCTTCAAACCCTTGACACCAAAAATGGAAGATATTATACCCCACTCTCTGGAGAACTCAGTGTATTTCTCCCTTTAATAATAATATATCCCAGATACCTTGAGACAGAGTGAGAGAACACCAATTGTCACCCTTCCTCATAAAATAAGTATCTCTGGAATCATGACTTTTGTAAAATTCATCAGGGTTTACGTTTAGTATAAGAACATACAATTAAAAATGCATTTACCAATTCACCAGTATAGCAAAGAAATAATTTAATGTTCCTTAAGAAAGTGAGGGAGGATGCCTGCTCTTCCAGGTTTGTTACAATACTTCAGTATAGGTTTAGCTTCACAAATGCACAGAAAGAAGAATTTGCTGAGATTCAAGCTCATATCATCAGTCCCCAATCCATAACACAAAGAGAGGTTTAAATTCCCATAGAAACTGCATACTTGACAGCAAAAGAAGAAATGGAAGAGACGTGTGCCATTCAAGTATTCCAATCTAGATACTTGATGCTCTCAGCAAACATCAAATTTAGCAATGCTGTGCTCACACCGCTCAGCACAGGCTTTAGCTCAGGCTGGCTGTAATCACAACTGTCCTAAAAGGCACTGCTCGACCTTGGCTATGCAGCTAATAGCATTCAGCAGCAGTTCAGCAACCTAGTTTCACCAACAGGTATGTTTTTCCCCCACAAGGACACGTTATCCCTGCAGTGCCATGTTACACTGCTGTTGAGCTGATCCCACAACCACCTGCTCCTGAGACTCCACCGTTCCTTCCTCTCTTATCCCAACCAACTCCCTCCCTTCCTGATACTTCCCCTTGCACCAGCACTGACATAACAACTGCCTCCCCAGCAAGCCAAACAAGCAAAAAAAAAAAAAAAAAAAAATGTTCTATGGGTTTTGTTCTCTGTTTTCCAGCCTGGGAAAGCCACAGAGAGCTCAAAGACAGGGAAAAGAAAAACTGGTCCCTTTTACTGGTTACTAGATCTGTCTAACTGTACCACCAAAATCCCTTCTGTACATGGCATTATGGAAAAAAAATCCACTCCCTCCTAGTTTTGAGGAGTGTGAGAAACTGACCAAGAGCTCTAATTCATTCATCTTGGCACTATCACCCCATCACGCTTTCTCCAGCTTCCTCTCTTGCTCTAGAGTCTGCAAGGGCCCCAGGCTGCTCAGCCAACAAACTGTACTTGTAGATATAAGAGGTGGAAAGTCCACCTTTCTCACAAGGCCAGCATTCAGCTCAACACAAAAGGTATAGCTCAGTCTTCAGGTCCAGTTTTCAACCACCAGTCAACATCATCTGGCCTCCAAAAGACCCTTAGTCCTATTAGAAAAAGACAACCGCCACCAAGGTCATACTGCAGATGTTGCTAGATCTATTGCAACAGAAACAGATACCTGTATCAAAAGATCCACAATTAACTTTCTGAAAAAGATTCTCCCTCTTTTGCTCCTAGGCTTAGCTTTAAAACTTGCCTTGTGTTAAGAATCTGAAAGACAACTCTATAAGCCTCATTCAAATGGAGGTTTTTACAACATCTCAGCATGTGTAGTAATAATCCTTAGGTGTTAAAAACAACTTGTTCTCTAAAAGGAGGATAAACACATTTAAAATTGGGCCTTGTGAAACTTGTGAGCTCCATTCCCACCTCCCTGCCCAGAAGGCACAACCGCTTTATCTCCATGATCAACATCCAGCCTGGGTGACATAAGGGCTCAAGAGAGTCAATCACTTGTCACAAAAGGTGACAGAAGAACAAACAAACTTTGGGGGGGGGATGACGGCTGGATTCCTCTCAACTTGCCAGATAAAATGAAAGATTAGTATAGTTAATTAAGGCAGGAGCACACTATCATTTATTTCCAAATCTCACATAAAGATATGCTATCAAAGGGTAAATAAGACAGGTCTGACATTATGCCACATCTGAAGTTCTGGCAAAATGAGGTAGGAATTCATGCAGCAAACTCAGTTTCCCAGTTCCACACAGACACTGCTATTCATATACGTCATCCAGGTAGTACATCAGCATATTCCTGTCACAAAAAAATTCCCTGATCTCTTTCCAACTCTGATCTTAGTTAACCACAGCACTGGAGAGTGCCATTGCAGACCTGGAAAACCGGTGGGTTTGTTACCAATAATAGCTCCCAAACTGGCCCAAATTGCTTCCCACAATCATCAGACGTGTCCTTGCTTGCTCAGGTCATCACATCCAATAAATGGGCCACCTCACCTCCCTCATCCAAGCCAGGAAACAATTGCAAGACAAAACCTGTAATTCTGTTCCCCTAAATTAAAGGCTCAGAAAAGAGGCTGGCTATCCACATTTGTTACTTCATCCTGAGGCTTCTATTAATAGCATTTGGCATTTTCAGTCACAGTTCTCTGCGATTTGCAAGTGCTATCAAATGGAATCACATGCAATATGCTTCTAGAGTTCATTCTGCATTGTAATTACCTGTTAACCACCTCATCTCCATTTCTTTAATATCAACTTTTTTTTTTTCAAATTTGGAGGTTCAAGGCACACTCGTAGTAAATAAAAATAGAAAAGAGAACTTCAGGTATGAACACTTGTCTTGCAACTCCTGATATCCATTCATTTTACACAGAAATCTAAATTTAGCCACTCAGAGTTGCATAGATGGGTAAAGAAATTTCAGTGTCTAAGTAGGTCACCCTATTCCTTCCACTTCAGAACCCAAGATCATTTAGGAAGCTCCCACAGCCCCTCTACCTGGTAAGATCAGATCAGCAGAGTCTTGAACTGCAACTAGCAAAAGTATTCAATACAGCCAGGCCTTGCAGTAGAGTGCAGTGCAATCCTCACCGGAACTTAAAGGGCAGGTCTGAGTTGCTTCCCTCAGGCACGGCTCCCCCAAAGTCAAGGAAGAGCCCACACCTGTAAGACAAAACCATGCTACCTTTGCTTTCCTGCTGGCATTTGGATAATCCTTTCTGAAAGGCTGGTCTAAGTTAGCCCCTTACAGCTTCACCTGTCTTTCCAGGAAACAAGGCATTTGACCAGCAGCTCCTGGCTCTCAGAGTACGAGTTTCTTACTCAGTTCTTTCTGCTGTTTTGGGGAAGTTGAAAGACAAACCACAAGCAACTGTTTCCATGCGCCTTAAAGGACAGAAATCCTTTAAGGATCAGCTCAACATTTCCCATCCTGCTCTTCAGCTCCTAGTAAATGCTCTCCTCTTCCCTACAGTTTGCACCCCTCTGGGACTATCTGCATGTTCACATCTGGCCAGTGCACCTAGGCCAGATGGTCCTAGAGAGCAGTAGCAGGCCTCAAGTCACTCTTTCAAAAACACCCATTGAGCACAGTAATAATTTCCACAAAAAATGGATGCCAAAGAAGGTAAAGCAGCCAGTGACACCGCTGCCTGATCTACAGCTCACAAGCTCTCTCCTTGATGCTGTTTTGCTCCTGATGACAGCTTGCCACCACTCTTCTGTGCCTGCCTGCCCGCCAGCAGAGTTCCACAGCCCAGAGTCACCTTAAAGGAAGGTATGAAAATTAACTTTTCAACTGAAAAAAAAAACATTTTTAATTCCAGGCATCCCTCACAGTGTTTCACCTGTAGGCTGTACGATGCTGTTATCCCATCACTCTCCCAGGCCAGAAGCAAAAGACTGAGCAGCCCAGTAGTTTTTCAGCCCCTCTTCCATACAGTCATATGCTCTCAGTAAATTTGAGAGGGCTTTTTTTTTTTTTTTTTTTTTTGACTCAGCACTTTACTTCCTTCCTGCTAATACTACCCACAATCTCTTCTGGGCACATTCTCATTCTTTACAAATAGAATTTATTTAAATACAGACATAAAGAAAGCTTCTTTGAGAGGATAGCTGCAACATTCCAATGCTCGAAAAAGCATCTGAGGAGGGAAAAACAGTAGTATAGGGCTGCCTGCATGTCCAAGTGTCAATGGCATCATGCAAGAGATTACAGCCTAGGAAGACCATATCCATCAAGCAGATGCATCTGATCCAGACTTCACAGAGAAAGTTTTAGAGGAGGAAAAGCAATTTGAGTCTCAATCATCTGCTATCTCCCACTCAAAATTATTCTGTTTTAACCTATTTCAGCAGAGTTCTCTACCATGAACAACTATCTTTAAAACCCCAGTACACAGAACATCTTTTGGCAAGGAACTTCACCACTGTGTTACATGTTGCAAGAACCATCTCTTATTGCCTGCTTTAAACTTGACTCCTATTAATGTCACTCAAAGGCCCTTAACTGTTGTGCTGGAAGAGAAACTGAACAGCCAATCTCCATCTACCATCTTTAGGTCACACGTGACTTTCAAGGAGGTATTCTATCACCCCAGAGTCATCTGTGTTCCAAGCAGGAGAATCTCCACTTACTCAGTGATTCCCCTGAACACCACTTTCTATCTTTGATCACTTCTGACACCCTTCTGCGAACCTCTTTTGAGGCCCACTATGTCTTTCCTAAGATCAATAAGAAAACATCCAGACTTCATACAGCTTTCAAGTTGTGAGTGCAGTAGCTGTTTACAGAGCAGAATAATAGGGTCTTCTGGTTCGTGCTCAGTTTTCTTCTCCCGTTAGTACCTTATACTTGATCTGCCTTTTTGATATCTGAATCATTTACAAACAGCCAAGAGGTAGGTCATCCAGCACAATAAAGTCATAGATAAGAACTCCAGCTGCTATGTGCTTGGAAATGTAACCCCCATTCTCTTTGCTCTCCTATGGAAAGGGAAATCCTATTCTTGAATCAACGGTCTTGTTTCAACCCCATCTTTTCCATCTATGCCTCTGTGAGCAATTATTCATGAACAAGAGCATCCTCAAAGGAAGTTCTCGCAGTACAATTATTCCACTACACTCCAGAATGGCTACTTCAATAAATGTCCACACGCAGACAGAATCTATTTTAAAAGCCCTCTTGTGGGCCTGTGTGTAACACAGTTAACTTTGAATCCATTTAATTAACTAACAGCACCGACTCAGCATGAAAAGACAACATCCATCAGAGTTCATCTCTCATCCACTGCATGATGTGCCTGCCCTCATCCTTCTCCCAACAGAGTGTGGGTCTATTAATAACATACGTGCAAAAATATGGGTTTCTGAGAAAGTGCTGCACACAGAAATCCCTGAGATACAAACTATGAGGATTGCTTTAGAAAGCCTTCCCCAGCATAATACAATGGCCATCAAGTAATCAGTTACCACCTGCTTGAGGAGCAGCTACATAACTACCTGCTCTTTTCACTTGAGAAAAAAAATACTTTCACCAGCCAGATTTGAAACCCAGTTATTCTTCAGCTATGGCAATACACCAATAGAGAACTCCAAAATCAGGCTTAGATTTCACAACAATGTGGTGACTTTCACATCCAACTCCCCACATAATGTTACCAAATTTTTTAACAGTGCAGCCAACGTATTTTCCATGCTGCAACATAGCAAAGTTCTATCTGTGCACTCCAGAATGTGACACATGAAATGCATTGTAGCTGTACATTGTTAGCATCTAAGAAATAGCTATCTATTTCTTACATAAGTGAAATTTAATACACAATGCCAAATCTCACAGCTGGCCCTGTTCATACATCCCTCCTGAAGCCCTTGAGCCCCAGCACACAAAAAAAAAAAAAAACACATTTAACTTCCAGGGACCAGCACGCACGTTGTGGGCTCTAATCTACTGTCTGAACACGCTGTCTGATCTCCTGTTACTGCTGTACAAAAACAAAGGCTTGAAGTTTTACATTTAGCTCTGCTGTGTTTCGTCTGACACATTAGACACAGAACACTAATTACAGTATACTGTTCTACTTAAGGGGCTGTCAGCATTTGCAATGTAAAGTCTTCATTTCAGGGCTTTATAACACAGCTGTGAAATATTCATTTTGTATTTGAGCTTGACACGCAAAGGTCTGGCTTGGGCCCAGGTTCCTCTGTTTGTTTTCTGTGAGCTGGAGTTTTTGGGTTTGACCTGGCAAAGAGAGGGTTGAGAAGGGAGGGATGGAATTAACTGTAGGGGTTGTCTTACAAGAGCAGGCAATGAATAAAAACACCCAGCTCCACTGGGTTGGTTTCTGCCCCTCACCTACCCAAGAGCTTCTTCCCTTATTTGTCTGAATATGCACAAATTCTTTTTTTATTTAAAAAATAAATAAAAAATTCTGTCCTCTCTGGCCTGAACCTTCTCTTCCTCAGTACTCTTTGCTGGCACTGGGTGCTGCCTTAACAAGCCTGTTTATAATATTACACCCGCAAAAGCAATAGTAAGGCAAGCTCCAACACAGGACCAGTTCAAGATGCCTCTGACATAAAAGACAAGTCTCGTTTTTTCTCCAGTAAGTCCCACAAGCCTTGCTTACAGCTGCCATTGCAGGCTTACATCCACAGCCTCCAGGAACCATCCCAATACCATCAGATACAATCCTCACAGCACAAACCTGGTGCAACATTTCAAGGTGCTTCTAGCCTATGCTCAATTTGAATTTTAAAGGATTCAGAGCGACATCTGGCCACTGAATGAGCCTTCATTATTTTAACGAATTAAAAAAACAAAAACCTGATCAGAATATCATTATCTTCAACAAGCAGTAGCCATTTTAAAATAATTTTGATATTCCATATAGTCATTTAAAGAACAACAGGGAATGATTTTCCACAACACAAATCACAACCAACACACCTTAGCCTAAAGAGTAGTTGGTACAAACTGACTTGTCCAAAGGATTTGAATCATTGAATTAGATGAAATATTACATTTGTGAACCTGTGTAAAAGCACAGGTGGTATGGGCTGGGTTTCTCATGAAAATGCCGAGCCTCAGTTCTAATGGCTCTGCCTGGTGTCACTACAATGGATGTGAATGCATATTTATTAAAGAAGATCCAGGCAGCTGAGAGAACAGGGAACGAAACGTGACCAGAGGTAGAAAAAAGGGAACATGAACAACACAGGATCCCTGCAGGCCATTTTCTTATACATGCCTGAACACAGTGTGCGTGCATGTTGTCCATCTCACCGCACCCCCCCTCTTGCCTTCTCTCCCCTTCTGGCCTCCCCTCCATGCTCGCTGCTTTCAGTCCAATTCCAGCTGTCAAGACTGCATTCCTGACCCGTCAGCCCCAGCTGTCAGAGGCTACGTGCTGAATCTGCACTCTGCCTTCTACTTCGTGCACCTGGAATAAGGCAGGCCCAGGGAGGCCATAAATGTCAATGCATGGCCCTGGGGAAGAGGCAGGAACACTATTAAAAGCACCTCTAGAAGCAGCCACAGCAAAAGAGCAAATGTCACGTGCAAATGTCCCTGTGGCCTGCAAAAGAGGACATGATACACAGGTGGTTGATTTCCTACCAGTTTCTACAGTGTGACCTAGTTGTCATAGAATGGTTTGGGTTGGAAGGGACACCGAGGATCATCAAGCTCCAACTCCCTGCTACAGGCAGGGCTACCGACCTCCATATCTAATACTAGACCAGGCTGCCCAGGTCCCCATCCAACCTGCTCTTGAACATCTCCAGACAGGGCATCCACAGCCTCTCTGGGCAGCCTGTTCCAGCACCTTACCACTCTCTCTGTGAAATTATCCTTAATTATTTTGTTCCTTCCCACTGCCATGCCCACACCAAGGTCCAATTTCTTCCTAAAACACTGCAGGGTGAGGAAAGGTTCCATGTAACATAGCAAACCCTGGCTACAGCCATAGCAAAGCAGCATCTCCCATTCAGCCATCATCTTAGCCACAAAAGCTGCGCAACGCAAACTTCCATGGCATTACACAAAAGGTTCTGAATATCCAGGCTTCAGAAATATAAAAGCGTAAAGAGACAAGGGGTGGAGTGTGTGTGCAAACTGTCCACTTTTGTCAATGTTATGATTACGCTATTTTGATTTCTGCGTGGGGAATTTTTTGTTGATGCAAGAGAAGATAGTGTGATGAATGTTTATTTTAAAATAAAGAAAAAATTATCAAACAGGCTGCAGGTTTGCTGGCACATCAAGTGTCAATCCTGACTTGTTTCGGAGTGCGTATACACATGGAGTCAATCTGACCTTCTCCAATAAGCAGGCAAACCCTCTGGGAAACAGAAACGCACCCTGCAAAGAAGTCATACTCCAAGTTCTCAGGACTTGGACTTGTGCAGGATCACTTCTTCACAAGAAACAGATTATTCCAATTTGTAAACACGTATTAAGTTTTCAAACAGCCAAGAGAGCAGGTGACATACCAGACTTCATGTAGACTTCTGCCTCCCACATAGTCAATTTGTCCAGTGATTCCTCTTAGTAGAAAAAGGAACCAGTTCACCTCCCCTAGCAGGGAGAAGTATCTGTGAGAGGATTAAATACAGGCGAAGACTTGCAATGGTCCCCCATCAATCTGTCCCAAAAGTGGAGATCAAAGGAAGCAGGATGACTTTGTGACAGTGTTATGTTAGCCTTCTCCAAATCCAGGCACAAAGCCTGAACATAGGCAAAGAAAGTGCTTCAGTAAGAGGAAAATGTGAAAAAAAATAAATAAAAAATAAATTACTACAGCTCCCTTGGGCAGCATTTCAGTTACTCATATAAGGGTTTGAAATCTAGCAGGAGCAAACGGTTCTCCAAGTGAAAGGGTCACTGTTTATCACCGTTAATCATCACTTCTCAGATGAGAAAGGCTCTCTCCACAGTCATTTTCCCCTCTGTTTCACACAGAGTTTAGTGCTGACAATAGGAGAGACAAGGGAAAGGAAAACAGCAGAACGGGGATTCAGGCAAGGGCTGGCAGGATTTCTCCCACCACACCTCTACCATAGTCCCACTCCAGAGCCCCAACCTTGAGCTGGGCCACTCCTAAACACAAACAGCCAGGAGTTAAAAGTCCACAGCTTCACTGCAGGACAGGCAGCCGCTCCAAGGGAACAGCGGCAGCTTCGCATAGCTCCCGACTCCAGGGAAGTTAAACACATGGGCCGTAACACAGAGTTTCCAACACTGATATCGCCGTGGTGAGAAGCTCAGTCCTAAATCACTCCGTGCTGAACTCTATAAACAACACATACATTCAAACTAAACATGGACACGGGGCAGACACACTGAAAGGGAGGGCTCCAAGAGCCCTCTTCACAGTTAACCCTGCTGAGGGAAACCAGAACAGGAAAAATACTTCATTAAAGTACCACACTGAAACTTCTGTCCCTGGTTTCCTGTATTTCTTATCACTGGCATTTATTTTTGGTTTAAAAGCATTTGTGTACTGTTTGTCCAAGTCTGTAGGGACGTGGGGAAAGATGTGGTGGCAGAGCTTGTTCTTACAATAGTAAACTACATAGGGTGAAGGAAAGCATCTTAATCAGCTTGTCTAAGGAGACACTCATAATTCATTTGTGATTTCTTCATTCACTCACAACATGTCATGCCAAATCAATTGATTTTTTATCCTTCATCACTGATTTACACAGCAGTTCTGCCTAAGAAGTCATCAACTGCCATTTCTGAGCCATCATTCTAAATCTTGTCCATACCCTGCCCTCACTGGCACAAGGGCAACTCATCAGGTCTTTCGGAGAAGGGGATAGCTTCAAGCAGCATACTTAAGTCTCTGGGAAAGAGTTAAAGATATGCTCTGAAGATAAAAGCCTGAGCTTTCTATACTCCAATACCTTACCTGTTCTCCACGGGAGGTCAGGGCTTACCTTGCAGCACCTGGCAGCTCTTTCCTCAACACCAGAACTTGTTCAGGGCTGGGCACCTTGACCTCCCACGCATGCACTGCCCTAAGACTGCAGTGACTTTATAGGGGAAAGTAAATTCTTACATCCTCAGGAGATTAGAAAATGATTTTGCCGTAAGCAAATTTAAACTACATTAAAAAAAAAAAAAAAAGGAAAACTCTCACATCAGCAATTTAACAGACGCCAAGGTTGGAAAATAAATACAACAGGAGTACACAGCATTTATCATGTAGACAACATTCACATGGAAAGAGGCAGGTCATAAAGAGATCAGCATTCAATCTCTCCCTAAACATCTTCTGGACTATGTATTGTTTGTTTCACATTAGTTGTGAGAAATCACAACAAACAGGAAGGTGTCCTGTGTTCACAGCAACAAGTACTCTCACACAGCTTGCAATCTATAACCAGATATAAGAGGACTAGATGAAAAAGAAAAAAAGAAAAAAAAAAACCACACACTGAGGAGAAATGTCTTGATAATCACTGTGTAACAAACAAGTGGCAGAGCTGGGAATAACCTGAACTTCCTCCCAGATTCCAGCAGCTCAGACCATGCTGAACCTCACTCCTGCTTGAGATTAGGGACAAAAATGTAAAAGAATGCTTAAAAATGAATCAAAGGAATATAAGAGATCGTTTTTCTCCCACACCAATCAGGATATAAAGAAGCAGTCACCAGCTCCCTCCCTACCCCCGAGCTACCACTCACTGCCTGGCTCTCTGCAATCCCTTCCTCCATTCCCTGCCCTCTGCCCTGAGAAATAAGCTTCTTACAGAGAGCCTTTATCATCAACAGCCTTTTATGCACACTAGAATTAAGCAGCACTTCGCATCTGCTAGCCAACATGCCTACCAAGCACCCAAGAGATTTCTCCTGTTGGCCAGAAAGGAGACAACTTCCTCCAGCAGGAAGAATCCATATGAACAAGGGCCAAAGACTGAGAAAACAAACAGCAGCGAACTGCTCAAGCACTGATTTTGACTGTTTCCTCAACAACCCTTGCATGCTTCTAGGTACCCTGCTGAGGTGTCCCTGCCCCAGTGCTTAAGTCAGGGGAACCAAAAAGGCCCGAAGAATAATTAACAGAGACTGCTGATGTAAAAATGAGCAGGAGATATGGCAGGAACTTTGTTTCACTGTTTGGCCCACTTGGTTCAGCATGCATTTCACAAGCATTAGAAAGACAATTTACAAGCCCAATTTACAACCACTCTAGGAAGCTGCTCAGGCACAGCTGCAGAGGAGCACCACATTGATGGAGCTCCAGGCTCCCAGTATATCCATTTCCCTCCCCAGAGCACCACCACAGGCCTGCTTTCTGCTCCAAAGATGCACGCTGCTGCATGCTGACAGTTGTCACTCTGTGTATACCTATCTCAGATGCAGAATGTGGCTTAGTTTTTCCAAAAAAATAAGGATTTGTTACAGATTTCATGGACTAGACCCAAAACCCTAAAGATTGGAATAACTCCCCATGCAATTCAGCAGCAAGAAGCATTACCCTATTGTCTCTCCCTCCATGCCTACAGAGGAAAACATCATTAGACAAAAAAACAGCACTGAGTGAAAAAAAAGTTATTAAGACAGCTACAAAGCATTCCTAAACAAACACAATAAATCATTTATTTAGAGCGCTTCACCTTCTCTACATTCTTTGGCCTTCAATCAATTCTGCCTGTAATTTTCCTCAAGTGCCTCTTCAGTTTCCTTTCTGAATGAAACAGACTCTGTAAATGAGAGGCACAGCAGTCCAACCACAAGCTCACTTGTTTCAGAAGCCAAAGGTAACCCAACAAAAAGGAAAAGGGCACAGGCTGCTATCCAGGTGCAGAAAACCTGGAAACACAAGACATAACACTGGCAAAGCAGGTCTCTCTTCTATACTTGAGGTTCAGAAGCATGAGTAACTGGTAGAATTGTCAAACGTGAGAACTAAGGAAGTAAAAGCACACTCAGAGGAAGCAATTTTATTCAAAGGCTTAAAACCCCTTTTTGTTTGTGCTGCCACCTAGAACTCCTGCCATATGGAGAGAAAACAGAACATAAAAAAATACCACAATTTCTTTACAGCAGTTGTCAAGAAATTCAGAAAGCCACAGATCCAGGCACACAACCAACTGCACTTTCTTCAACGCTTCACAAAGTGCTTCTGGTTTTATGTGTTTAACTCTTAGCAAAATTTCCTGTTGCCAAAAGCAGAACCTGAAGGAAAAAAAAAAAGATCACGGACCTTCACTCTTAGCAAAAAGTCATTACTCTCAATTCTCATCTTTCCAGTCAAAAGTTTCAGATGTATTCACATACCCAGAAACATTTAGCAGTGACTTTGCACAAAATACCTGAGTGACACATGTAGTTCAGAAATACCTGAACTACTGGCCTTAAGTATGTTTGTCCAAGGATAATAAGAAGCAGATGAGCACTTGCAGGACAGGCAGTAAGACTGAACAGCAAAGTGATGCTTAGAGTCAAAACATCCCCATTCACTGTCATTTGTACCGAACCACTTAGCCTACCTAAACAGTGCTCAAACTGTTTCATGTCCTCCACCAAAATTAAAAAGACAGCTACAAAGTTTCTGCACTGTTTCTACTTGTTCCTTGCTGTATGCACTGCAATTAGGTAGTAGGCTACAGCTGGAGACCAGCTTTATCATGTGTTTATGATGCCAGGCTGTAGTCCCCATCACCAGCCAGATAAGAGAGCAGGATGAAACAAGGCTGATCATTTGACTAAAACCACCCTGCAATGCAGCAGAATGGATTGATGGTAAACTTGTTCATGGAGCACTATACCCCAAAAAGCTATTTACATCCACAATGTTGCTGCTTTTTCTGTAACAATTGTTTAAAGAAAAGACTTCACTTCTACTTCTGAATTTTGTGCCTCTTATCTTCTTAGGTCATCTCAGACTTGATAACTGCAATGAAGCACTTAAAAAAACTTTTTACACAGTCTGATAGTGGTAGGACAATGAAGAATAGCTTTAAACTGAAAGAGGGGAGATTTAGGTTAGATTTATGGAAGAAATTTTTCACTCAGAGGGTAGTGAGACACTGGCACAGTCTGCCCAGAGCTGTGGATGTGTTCAAAACCAGGTTGGATGGGGCCTTGGGCAGCCTGAGCTGGTGGGTAACAGCCCTGCCCACGGCAGGGGGTTGGAACTGGAAAGTCTTTAAGATCCCTTCCAACCTAAAAGCCATTCTGTGATTCTGGAAGGATCTGTTTACGAGTTAGCCAAGACAAACAAGCACTTACAGTTCAAAGATGGAAAATAACACCAGCCATGAGCAAAGACTAAAACCACATAATCAGCACATTTTGCTATTTCTACAGTGGTCACTTCCTACATTTCTTTTGAGCAAGATAAAAATCTATTATTAACAGAAAACACCACAGATATCAGCACACGCTGACCAAGCAAAGGCTTTTACTAACCAATTTTGTACAAAGAACCAGACAGATACTTAGAAACTATAGGAGGCAGTTTGTTTTCAGACCATCTAGGGAAAGTGCCAAGCAGTGATACTTCACAAGATTCAGAAGCTGACAGCATGTTGCTGTCATGCCCCATGCATCTGAGAATCCCAGCCACACATCAGCATCACTTCAAGACATCGCCACAACATGATGACCAGGGCAAACAACTGCTCAGACCTCCCCAGGAACAGGGGCGAGGAAGCCAGAAAGAGTTAAAGAAAATGGAACGTTTGTTTCGGAGTCACAGAACAAACTTGTGGCTTAGGTCACTACGAACTGAACTCTATGGGATTTCTGGCAGGTGTTACACCACAAGAGAGAAGAACTGAGCAATCACCACAGAAGAACCCAGTGCTTCATACCCAAGTACTTAAGAGTTTCACGCTCTTTCCTGAAGCCTGGTCATACAATATTGTGTTACTGCTTTCAGCCACCTTCCCCCATCTTTTCAACTGATTATGGGGCACAGGGAATTCCTCCTGAGCCAGTTCTATGGAAGGGAAGCCCTGGTGCTACCCCCTTCTTATATTTATATCAACAACATTACTGCAGCAGTTCCAATATAATTTATATATAGCTCTATGGCTTATTTCCAGGCAGAAGTAACTCAATGCTGCTGTACATGTGTTTAGACCACAGCAATTGGAAAGAATGTCCCATAAACACTGTCAACTTAGCTGTTCCACTGTGACCAAACAGGCTTTATCACGGCAGAAACACAAGCTGTGCCAGAAGCATAAAATTAAAAAATACATATTATCCAGCAAGAAGCTAATTGAGCACTTGCCACCTGCACAGCACTGACAGACTACCACTGTGGTCCCAACAGATTTATAGTTGTAAGTTTATAGCCAGCTCCTATCATACCAGGATATAGTGTCTGACTGACAAGAGACCATGCAGAAGTGACCAGGGCGTGTGACAGCGTAAGGGCAGACATGCAATACACAGAGCATCTGCCAGGGTCCTCTTGCATTTCAAAGTAATCTTATGAACTTATGGTCTGGACAATAGTCAGCTTTGTACAGTGCTATTTGCAACCCCTGCTTGTACTGAATATACTTGCAGTGCCATCATATATTAACAAGTCTGACTTGAGCCCAAGCACCACAAACTCAGGGCCTGAAACAAGGGCAGGGCACAGGAGTCATGGAGCCAGCTCCATGTAGGTGAAGAAGGTGCCTGGTACAAACCCACAGGATCCCACCAAAATATAACACAAATACAAAAATGAAAAATAGCAAAATCCTTTTGCCTCTTCTTAGCTCTGAATCCAATGTGATTTGACTCTAAAAGAGGAGGAAAGCATAACCAGCACTGCAGAAATACCTATAAAGGCTCTTCATTCCCATTTACACATTAGGCCAGCATCTCACTTGGATCACAGGAGGTTCCATTTGGGAGCCTCTGACAGGGGAAAAAGAGGAAAACTATTTCCACATTCTGGGGACGATGATAGGGGTACAGAGAGAAAACGGAACAGTGCAGAATTTCTCTGGTTGACTGCTCACTCAGTGGATGGGATTCAACAAAAGAGTCTCTCTGTTCCAAACTCTGCAGAACTTGTTAGCAATGTGACCAGGAAAAGCAGACAAAGTGCTGCTGAGATGGCAAAAACAACTGCATAAAGACAACTGCATAATATACATATAAGGCATGCAAACATCTCTTGTGCTTGAGATGAATCATCATACATGGACACTGATCTTGCCATCAGCCACAGAGGTACTTATCTCCTCATCCACTGGGTGAAGTGGAACAACTCACGCTGCCTCACACACAATTAAGCACATGCTTTTCGTTGTGTTTTTTTTTTCAAACCTTCAAGGTCATCATCACTGTAAAAACATTACAGAGAGTTGTGCAAGACTCTACGCATATTACAGCTGTAACGCAACATCAGTGTCTCTCTATAGAGCAAGGGGGTAACTTACTGTACTAACAGGCACATTAAGTAGTGTACACTCAAACAGAAGAGTATGCTCCTCCTATTAAACACGCACGCATGTAGAAAAATAGAAACATACTCATACTACCATCCAGCCAGGCCCCAGCATTTAAATATCCTCTACAACACAAAATCCTGCTTGGCAGTTGTTTACAGTACTTTCCTTTCTGGGGATACAAGGCATCCAAATTAAATCACCCTGGATAGCAGGAAGGCAGGGCTTGGGTCAGAATCCAGGCAGGCAGGCCTGGAAGTAAATCCCTCTGCCAAAGGGGTGGCCACATCCTACAGGCAGCAATACCTTCACTTCCCATAGGCAACACTCCTCCCTTGTAAGGAAAATCACCCACTTCGATGTTTTATAACGGGTTTTGCTTCTAAGCCCTTCTTTCTGCCCAAACCACTTCAGCAGCTTATGCTGATTACTGATGAGCTACAGCTCTGCCACTGCGTCCCATGAGAGCATCCCAGTTCCAGTAACCTCTCAGTCAAGCTGCAGATTCCAGCTCCTTCCCCGCTATCCAAGCAGACCCCCAGCTCCTGCCTATACCAAGTCCTGGCTCCACTGGCACAGTCCTTTCATCTCCAAGGGCGGCTAGGGCAGGTCGGCAGCTCCTCCCTGTACCATAGGCCCCAAGTGCCAGAGAAAAACACCAAGAGAGTCAGCTTGCCAACAAACCTCCAGGCAGTAGGTGATGAGTATTCCCAATTGTTTTAAACCTCTGTAAAGTACTGGCAGCAAAATTACATGCCTTCTTGCAACAATTATTCTTCCCAGGACTCTCATTCAACAGTATTTCCCCACTCCTGGTTACCTCAGGAGCTCCCCAGGTTTTGGGTGCTCTGTAAAACCCTTTTGTTTCACAACAGAGGCAAGTTTTCCCAAAGTGACAAAAGCAATTCATTTCTCTTGGCAGAGAAGCAGAGCTGGAAGCTGCCAGCTACACCTCATTCAACATCATCTGCCAGTGAGGCCAGCTTTATTACCCAGCGCAAAACAGTGCTCTGCTCCAGCTTTGCCGGTGAACTTGAAAGCCAGGACACCCCAGCCGCTGCCACCCGGAATCACTGCCTGATGACAGAGACTCTCAACAAATTACAGAGGATTTGTCCGGACTGGTGGTTCAGCTTGCTGCTTTTTCCCAAACCTGAGTTCCAACTACCTGCCAGGCTCACCAGGGGCACGCACATACAGCACGCTCCCCACGCAAGCCCCAGATCCGCAGCATCGGGCACACGGCGCGTCTAAACCCGCGGGGGGGGGGGCGGAGCCATAGTCAGGTAGCCACGCCCCCCCTTCGCGCATTGGCCGGCTGCGTCTCCACGGCAACGGGAGGCTGCAAGCCCCGCCCCCGGCGGCTCTGCACGCTGTCGCCTTGCAGCGAAACGCTGCGTACCGGGAACTCCGTGCTGAGCCCCGCGGAAGGTGCGGGACACGGCGGGGCGTCCCGGGCACCTCCGGGAGACGCAAAACCGCACTTGGGACCACCGTATCTAGTGCAAAACTGGGAGAAGAGCCAAATGCAAGGAGTTTACACAGCAGTCATAAACCCCTGCGCGCTAAAACACTTTGCAGTAAGTGGATAAGTATCCTGTCTGTTTTACATTGAGGGAGAAACGACACAGAGGCAGTCCGAATTGCTGAGCACAGAGCTCGAAACCATGAGCTGCATCACAGAACTGCACAGCTCTGCTCCAAGGCTGAGCTGCCTCAACGCATTTCAGCAGCGTGGAAACGTCGGGTAGCAGAGTGAAAATCATCACTCTTAGCCCAGCCTTGCAGCAAAAACACCAACAATGATGCAACTCATCTGGCAAAAAGCAGCCCCCTGGCTGGTACTGTCCATTTCTTTAAGGGACAGCCTGCAACCTCTACACCTAGATCGCATTATGGGCCATACAAGGAACTCAAGCTCCTTTGGAACAAAGTTACGGGGGTTTTTTTGGTTGTTTTTCTTCAAATGAAAGCACCTCTAGTACAAACATGCCTTCAAAGGCACAGGGCCCTTTCTGTGCTACTCAAAAGGTAAGCACCAGATTTCAGTGCCTGCAGGATTGCTCAAAGGCTAACACTTGAGCACAGGAGACTTTGCCAGCCCTTCACAGCCCTTCACCCATCAGCTCCCTGTGCTGTGCCCACCCGGCAGCAGAGAAGGGTTTCTGAGCAGGCAGAACTGTGTTTCACTGTCCCTACTTGGAGGAGAAAGCAGCTTTACAAATCTGTTCCACTGAATCCATTGCCATAAAGTCTTTCCCTGTCTTTCAAGAACTCCATCCGTCTGCTCTCCAGGCATTTGTTAACGCTGCGAGTCTCTGTTACAAATTCAACCCACAATAAGCTGCTTTCTTGTGGGGAAATGAGTCTCTCTGGATCCACGATGGGGGACGCTTCAGCCTAACTATGCAAAGTGTTTGGGAGGGGCAGAAATTAAAGGACCATCACTGTAAGAGTAGCACTTGTAATGAAGGAATGGCACTTTCCTAATTCCATCAGGTAAGAAATTTCATAATAGTTGTTAACTCATCTTACTCTTCTTGAACAATTGTGAATCTTAACAGCGTATTTTGCAGAGCAAGCAGGACTGGCTTTTATTGCCTCTGGCTTTGAAATACTAAATACACCAGCAGTTCATAGACTTTTCTATAGCACTATTTTCAATCTGAGTTTCTCCACAGTAACTAACAACAGTCCTGGTCTCCTGGGATGTTAGCAAAATTACAAGGCTTACTTGGGTTTCCACAGCTCTAATTCATACGGCTCTTCATCTGCTTGTGCCTTGTTGGAATCATTGCTAGAGCTACTGAAATCATTAATGACAACAGAATCAAATCAGCATTTCCAACAGCATCACTTGGGGACTTTTAAGCAAATAACCCTAAATGAACACGCAGGCCTCCAGTGGGAGAAGAGAGAAATATCCTTGGTAATCTCTAAGAGGCTGGGGTTCTCAGCAATGGCTAAGATTTGGCCTCAGAGGAGCAAGGTTCAATGTCTGGTTCTGCTTTTCAGACTTCCTGTGGAAGTTAGGAGCCATAGCTGTGTAGGAAAAGCATTGTTTCCTTTCCCCCTATCCCCCAAAAAATAAAATGGGGGGCATTTTATCTTTTTAAAGCCTAAAACTGTTTTAGGCTGAGTCTACTTCGTCACACCTGTTCAGTACTCACTGAAGCAAAGTAAAGATGGGATGCTCGGGTAGCCTATGATCATTCAAACACGGTGACTCACCTTTGTACTAATATTTTTGAAGACTGCTCACATGACACAGACCAACCACTGGTCACAACAGCCACAGGCCTCAGCTGTATTTTATAGCACAACACATGGACACGTTCAGGGTGAGGCTAACCTGTGCCATGAAAGGAAAGGAAACACTGGGAGGCTTTCTGAACTGCAGGAGTCACTCTTAAGTGAGGACAGCCTCAGCGGAGTTGCAAGGTTTCAGGCACAGGGAGCAGCCCAAGTGTGGAGCTGGAATCCAAAGCAGAGCACACCACAACCCTGCTGAACCTGCACAGGGACCCTTAGAAGCATCAGCTGTGTGAGTAGAGGTGCAGCAGACAGAAGCAGCCTGAAGTGTCTGAGACTGGGCTTGGCACTAGAGAATTATTCAGACCTTAGCTGGGATCACTCAGCACTAATATCAGGGCCCGTTCTTCTAAGCACCGTTTGAGGGCCATGTAAGCACCACTCCCTGCCCCAAACACCAAAACAAGAGACTACTATAAAACAAGCCAAAGACTAGCTAACATGATATTTGCTTTCAGTCTCAGAGAGAAATCTGTTCCAAAGCTCACCAAGCAACTTCTCCCCCGAGATGAACAGGAGCAAGCTCTGCCAAGCCAAAAAAATGCTGAGTGCCAGTGCCTCAGCTGGAAATGGAGGTGAGGCCCTGCTTTTCACCGAACAAATGTAATAAATATACATTTTATCTCATTTGAGTCTGTGCCATTTCCCAAGTGTTTGCAGACCCTTTATGCCACAAAAACAAACAGTGATTCTGCCTGGCCTGACTCCCAACTGTTTTTGCAAACAAACCAGGTGATACGCCACAGATGCATACACTGCAAGCGCAGATAAGAAAATAGCCAGTGCACCATGGAAGAAGTCTCTTCCCACTGTGACCATGGATGATTTTCCCCACAGCCCCTGGCATGCTGAGATGAAGAACTGCTCTGATCAGCAAGCAGCAAATACACCACCTGCAGCACCACTGACCAGCCCTGAGTTCTGCCCTGCTACTTACTGTTCCAGCCAGGCCTTTGGCAAAACACGTGTCAGCCTGCTGCACAACAATGGCCCTCAAGCAGAAGGGGGTTGTCAATCTATATGCACATGGCTTATCCAACACAGCAGGAACAGAATAAAACCTGCTTACGGGACTCTGCAGCCAGGTTAGATTTCTAAGTCCCACGTGTCTTCTCAGAATACCCAGCTGATCTGATCGAGATGAAGAATGTGCAATTCAAGACCTCAGTGGCTTTGAGAGGCCAACCAGGCAAGCAGCACGTGACCACCCAAGGGATGCAATCGCCACGTAAACCCACTCAGCAAGAGATCTGATTTGTGTTACTTATGCTAGCTGCAACTCAGCTGTTAGCAAATCCTCACTCCCACACTTCTGTGTGGGTCTTTCTGCTGTCCTTCACAATAAAGACAGCATGTTATGTACAGGTGGACAGAAGGGTGGAATATTCCCAGCAATCCTGTCTCAGGTTTGGCAGGAAGGATCACAGAGCTTCATGGATACAACTGCAGGGTGCAAAGCCATACACAGTGAATCGCTATACACTCCATTATGTAGCCATAAGAACAAGAGGCAAATTGGTGCTGCTGTCCAACAGCAGAAAGGCTTTGGATTTGACAGGCCTCATGGCTATAAACCGCATCCAACACTCACGGTAGGCTCCAATTTAGGCCAGGAGACTGAGTCTAGTGTCCCTGTAATCATGAACAAATGTAGCCTGGAAAACCTATGCATGTAATTGTTAACAAACACAAGATCATCCTGAGCACGATGTACTTGAGGATGAAACAGAAGGGACCAAAGCAGTTCAGTCGGAAAGGATTTAGCCCTTGAGCTCCAACACTCTCGATTGCTCTACTGACACCATCTACAGATGGTGAAGAACAGGTCTGGCCATGGAGAGGCTAATCAGCCTTTGTCTTCTGCTCTAAGAGGCACTGCTATAAGCCTGACTAGAGACAGACACAAAATCCCTTCTATCTCCGGATGGCAGCCCATAAGCTGTTGAAGCAATTGAGTGCATTTAGGCAGAGCTGTGCAGAGATCTCCAGCTATCAGCTGGGGTCAAGCAACACTCTTGGATATTGAAGTTAAAGCAGGCACAGCAACAGCAGGCCAGATCTAGGCTAGAAACATCCTCTACTCTGTACTACTGGCTCTAATGGTCCCAAAGCTGGCAAAGACTGCCGGTGAGAAAGCCAGCAGTCTTTGCAAAGGCGCAACCATGCTGTTCATGAAAACAAACTGTACTCTGCAACAGGCCTCAGCTGCACCTTCAATTTAATAAGAGGCAATGATTTTTGAAGATATATACCACTTATGTGTACAAACTAGGTATGTGTGTTTTGGTTCTGTTCCAGTTCAGGCTCAGCAACTTTCAGCTGATCCAGTTAAGACCAGTAGTAGCAGCCTGAACTGATTCATCTTGAAAGATACAACGTTTTCACATAAAAAGTATTGGGCACTGAAGGCAGGAAACTGTAGGCAGGCCAGAAGTATTACTCTATTCCCTGTGTCAAGAATGGCTTGTGGCCCCAGCCAAACTCTGCAGCTTTTCAGGGGAACTAAGGAGCTGGAGAAGAACTACGTCAGGAATGGGCTGTCAAGATGCCACAGAACTTGCTTTTCTCATAAATCCATGCCTATGCCCACTTCACTCACAGTTAAGACAGTGACACATTGGTGATTTTTTCCCTGCCATTACCAGGGAGATGCCAACAAGCCAATGGGAAACCACAGGCTGGCAATAGGAACAGACATCTCCTCAGCAGAGGACAGGAAGCCCCATCTTACTAGGAGTAGCACAGGGCTCATCTTCAGAACAAAATCTCTCAGAAAGATTTTGCAGCCATCCAGTCCAACTCTGCACTATGCAGCAGTAACAAGTCTTCCAGACACACGTTCACATGACATTTGATGCAGGGGAAACCACAGTACAACAGACCCTGTTGCTGGAAACCTCCTGCTGGGAAATTTCAGGTTTCATTCAAAGCATTACTCTAAACTTACAACTTGAAATATTTCTAGCTTAGAAGAAAGCAGGAGAGATCAAAGACATAAGCTGCAAATTCGAAGCATGTCTCTTTGACTCTTTGGTTTACTCTTAAGGAGAAATCTGTAAGCAGATTTTGTAACAGTTTGTTTTCACACTGACACTCATGATCTGGTTTGCTTAAGCACCGCCTTCCCCACATTAATAAATAAAAAGATGCGAGCAGAGCTTAGCAATATGAATGTTCCCTGCAGGAACTGTACTCACTCCAGCACGCTACTTCAGTAAGCAGAGATTTCTGTTGCCGAGTTGCAGGGTGCTCACAGCAACCAGGGCATTTCAGCAACAGGAGAGGCTCACATCTGCCCTGCTTCCCTCCTGTCCTGCCACTGCTTCCCATGCAGCATGAGCAAAGGTGCTCTGTTCGCAATTTTTAACTCTGTCTCTCTACTGGAATCACAAGCATGGTGACCAGATGCATAGCTGGGTTTCTGGAAAGGCTAGTAATCCTCCAGAAATTGAACACAAGCCAACCAACTTCAGTAAGGAAGTTTTAGCTTCTAGACTCCATGCTAATATGCCACAATCCCAGCACTCAGCAGGCCTAGAGGTAAGCCACCATATTGGCTCAACATAAAAAAAAAAGGAGTCCTGGAGAGGATAGGAAAAATGGATTAACACATCCAAAGTCACAAAGAAAAGTCTAAACGCAGAGCTAGTCACATGGCAACAGAAACTGAAATTCCCACAAAACAGAAGTTGTTTTCAAAAAGCAGCAATAAAACTAGACACTGTATGCAGTCTGTCAACAAGCTTTATTTAGGAAACTCCTGTTTCTTTCCCTTATTTATTATATTTTTTAAATATCCATGATTATGTGCAAGTTCCTTAATTTCACTTCTGTAGAGATCTCCTTTGGGGAGTATGGAAGAACCATGCATTAATTACAGGTAAGGAAAAAGTCCAAATAAAAGTCACAAAACAAGTTCTCTCTTGCATAGTTCCCAAGTAACACATAGCATGTCCTGCACAGCCCTCATGCAAAATATTTGTACTTACCCACACTCCCCCATCCAAAGCAATGAACGAACAGATCCCTGCAGAGCCAGGCTCCCACAGCCTGCCCCTTCCAGACCAGCAGTACATGACTGCTTTGGCTGAAAGGAGCCAAATTCCACAGAGCTTCTCTTCAGCAGGACCAACTGCCCAAGGGGTTCGTCCCTAACCACAGAGACAGCCTGACAGCAGTCACACAGCCCAAGGGTTATTTAGGAAAGAGCAGGGACACTTACCACAAATTGAGGAATAGGAAAAGAAAAAGAAAGCAAAAAAAAAATTACAGCTCACAGAAGTCAAGGCAGTGCTGCTGGGGATGTTTATCCAACTTCAAGTGAGTGGCTAGTTGCAAAAAGAGCCTGAAAGACTCTGAAGAATCAAAGAGGTGAAGAAAGCTTGTTCTTCGCCTACATCCCCACATGCAGAGTATCAGCTTTCATGCATTAATCTAAGGCAACAGTCCTGCTCCATCTCATATAACTAAAGGAGCATTAAGCAGAGATGACCAACCAAAGCTGCATATTTCATAGACTTTTTCATACTGCCAGGTTCACCTCATTCATTCCTCTCAGAGCAGGTCAGAGAGTCCAAGAAACAAAAACAACAGGAGAAGCTCTTCCTGCAGGTCAGCAAAGATCCCGCAGGAGAAACATCTGCAAGACTCAAATTTCAGTCCCAAGGATTTACACTCATTCTAAATTGCAGACCAACAGAATCTTCTACTGCTATTTCAGAACAGGAGAACTGCTTCTCACCTTGGAAGGCAGAGGAGCACATGCACGGCAGAGACCATCATAGATTTCAAATAGGTGAAGGAAGCACCTCTGCTGGATCTTTGTTAAAGGGCCCACTCTTGTTTGCTTTGCCCATTTAAAGAAGGCCGACAAAGTCACTGAGAGACATTCAGAACAGACCAAGTTGGGAAACCAACACCAGAACCTAACGCCTCATCATTTCATGCTTTTACCAGCCAACTCCCTCACCAATTAACTGCTCTCACTAGTAAGACACAAAACCCAGCCCTTAAACCCTAATTCGATGGTGTGGAATTTATCCATCATGTCCCCAGGGAATCAAGACAGCCCTGACTGCAGAATGGATACAATGGAGCTCTTCCAAAAGTCATATGCAAGGCAGAACAACAACAACAAAAAAAAAAGAAAAAAAAATAAATAAATCAGGTATCAGAGAAGGCGTGGGATGTATAGCAGCAGTCCTCAGTTCTGAAACTGAGCAGGCCAAACTCAGCTCCCTTTCACAGTGCTGGAGTTCAGAGCCCCTGTACACGGTGGTATGGCAGCTTTTGGCTGTTCCCACAGTACAAGTCAACTACCTGTTCTTCAGCAACAGGCAGAAAGCAGGTTTCCTCAGCAGCACCCAGGCTGCATTACATGCAGTGCATGCATGCACACGCACACACAGGCCAGGCACCAGCACCAAGGACTCTCTTCTAGACAGTTCCGAGGAAGCTGAGCAGGTTTTTCTCTTTTGTGGCAAGAGAGGAGCATTGTGCTCTTCAGTAAAAAAGAGCCATCTCCATGAACTTCCAATCAGATGCAGAGCTTCAAGAGCAGGGTTTCATGCTGGGACAGGCCATTTAAACAGAGTTATTTCTTCCCCCTGCAGTTTTACATACGTTCCTTACTCCAGTGGCAAACTTCCCAAGCACTACTGTCCTGAGATAAATGAATGCACTTTGTATTCATGTATTACAAGCATTTCTTATTTATTACTCGGTCTTCACAAGGGGGAGGGATTAACTTTTCTATTTATGGAGACAGAGCAGTGCAAGCACTGGTTGATTTGCCCAAAGTTACAAGTGAATCAGTGGCAGAGACAAAACCAGGTGCCCTGACTCAGATGCGCCTGCTGTCAGCACAAGGAAATGCCACCCAGCTCCTCTTCTGCCCACAGCTGGAGAGAAGTCATCCTTCTCTCCTCATGACACCAATCAGTTCCCAGAGAGTGACTGTCTGCATCCTCTGCAACACCAAGAGGAGCCACAAATTTTTCAGATAGGATCAACTACACCTCAAACTAAGCGTCCCCTAGAGAAGGGAGAGCTTAGTCTGAAGCATGCAGAGAAGGAAGATGGAAGAAAGCACACATCCAGGATAGCAGAATGCAAACCCCATCTGAACAGTCACTTCAGAGACACAGATCACACTTTCCATCTTTCTAAGCATCTCACCCTTCCCCAGATGCTCACAGAACACTCCTTTGTGGGGCTAAGAGCCATTGCTTACAAGGAAAAACAAGTCTCTGTGTATTGTTAGTTGCCTGTAACACCAGGTAGCACTTTAGAACATGGAGGAAGGAACAGCATTATGTTCCTCCTGCCAGTCATCCATAACAACTCCATATGCTAGAATGAAGAAAACCCCAAAAGCTTTCCAATACAGCACAACTTCAGACTGGGTACTTACAGTCACCATCCATCATGAACAGGCCTTTTCAGACCCTGCCAACTAAAAAACATATTATAGCCGCATATCAGGTGTTCTGTGTGATTCTCTGGTCACACCAAGTCTCCCACAGAGGTATTTTCAGTACAGATGGGACTACATGCAACAAAGTTAAAGCAAGCATGGCGGCACCATGCAACACTCACCTTATTGCCTATATCTTCACGCTTGTTCCCAGGCTTGCTTCTTCTCAGCTTAATGGAGGGGGAGCGAAGGAGGTTCTTGATCCGACTTGTTATTGTAGACCCTTCAACCGACATCATATCCAGGTATCAGGAGATATTACACCCCACACAAACCGTGCCTAGGGAACAAGCCCAGGTCTGAGGCAGAAATACTTGACAGCTCAGCTGTGCTTATGCGTGTTCACACATCTCTCAGCGATCCTGCTCCAGAGCTCCACTCCTGTTACTCTGCTATTCACAGCGGCTGGCTGACCTTCCTTCTGCAGATTCCAGAGGATCAAATCAGCAGTAACCTAAACTGAAAGATGCACTCGAGGGTCAGTAAGATATCTGCAACAATTTTTAAGCTTCATTATTTGCAAGAAATGACAAAAACAAGATTTAATAACGAGGGTGGCTGCAGAATTATTCCTTCTCGGAGGCTTTCACAAAAGATTATCCTTATTTTACTGCCAATTAGCAGATATAAACCAAACCAGCAGACCTAAGATGTTCCCGTCCCTGCACTTCGCTATCAGTCGCTATGGGGTTTGTCCGTCAGCCCCTTGCTTTCGTTGGCTCCACCTCGGGCTCTGCAGCCCAGCAGCACAATGCCGCACTCAGTTAATAAAAGCAGAGAATAAACGCGAAGGAGTTTTTAACTCCCAAAATTGAGCTCCGCTTTAGGCACGCACACGGATCGGCGATACCCGGTAATAAAGGTACTCGACAGCCCCCATCCCTGCCGACGGAGCGGGGCGCGAGGAGCTGCCGCCGCCAAGGAGCGCTGAGCTGCGGCCAAAGCCCTCCCCTCCGCACACCCCCGGAGCCAGCCGGAGAGACCGGAGCAAAGCCTGCGGCAAACCATCCTCCCGGCTTCCGTGCGAAACGGGAGCGGGGGAACGACGGAGAAGGAGCGAGCCGAAGGACGGCGGAGCCTCCCGCCACCGCGACCCCGAGCCCGCCCACGGCCGCAGCCTCGCCTACCTGGTGCCCAGGAGCCGCTCTGCCGGCGAGGCCGGCGACCGCGGTACCCCGCAGCGCCTGCCCATGCAGCCGGCCTCCCCGAGGAGGGGCCGCCGTGCGAGCCGCCCCCGCGGGCGGGGCGGGGGCGGAGGCCGTTCCCTCAGCGGCGGCGGCGAAGGGGGCGGCTCCGCGCTTTCCGGCCTCGGCCAGAAGCGGGGGATCGTCCGCCCAGCCCCGCGGGCGTCCCGGGCCGAGCGTCCGCCCGCCCGCGCCGCCCAACCGCTGCCCCCAACGGCCGCAGCGCCGTCCGCATCCCGGCCGCCCCCGGGCCTCCCGCCCGCGATCCCGGCCGCGCTACGGCGCCTCGCGTGGGTCAAGCGGGGAGAGACGGGGCGGCGCGCGCCCCTAGCGGCGGGATCGCGAGGCGGGAGCGCGGCCGTTAGCGGCGGCCGTTAGCGGGTGGGGGGGGTGGAGCCGCCTCGGCGGTGCCATGCGCGCGGCGGCGTGCTGGGGTGCGCGGGGCGCGTGCACTCGGAGGCTGCCGTGCTGTGCCGTGCCAGGCGCCAACCGCCGCTGAGGTGGCGGCCGCCAAGTGCGGAGCGCAGCCTCAGGGCGGAGATTTAGGGTGAAGCACGCTCTGGGGGTTCAAAAAGACTGCGCGCCCACTCTGGCCCAGAAACCAGCATTTCTTCATGTAGAAAAGTCCTCCCCCTTCCTTAACATAGAGGGGGCTGTGAGAAAGGAGGGTCCAGACTGTTTAGCAGGGTCTGCTGTGATAAGGCAAGGGGAAATGATTTCAGACTAAAAGACGGGAGATTTAGATTGGATAGGAGGAAGCAGTTTTTTACAGTAAGGGTGGTGAGGCACTGGCACAGGTTGCCCAGAGAGGTGACGGGTGCCTCATCCCTGGAGACATTTGCAGTCAGGCTGGACAGGGCTCTGAGCACCTGGTGGAGCTGTAGGCGACCCTGCTCAGCGCGGGGGAGTTGGACTGGATGGCCTCCAAGGGTCTCTTCCAACTCAAACAATTCTATGGGTCCATTATTTTAACTGGCCCTCAGCAGTGACCACAATGGGCAGTGCCATGGTGCCTGGCTCTGTGACCTTGCGTGGTTGTTTGCATTCTCAGCAGGATTCTGATGTGTAGAAAAGGGTGCTAAGTTTCATGCAGACTGGGATGAGTTCTGCTGAGTGGGACCACTCATGCTGGGCATGGAGTTAACAACACACACCGGTCTGTGTCCCTCTGGGACCTGGCATTGCAGAGGTGTGGGGAAAGCAGTTAAAAGTTCTTGAATTTCTGCTGTTCAACAGGAAAAACACCAAAGTCACCACACTGGTGAGAAGCACACAAACATCAGGGAATGACCTGGGAGATGTCTTTGCAACAAGTGAGAAACACTCTCAGTAAGTTTGGCTCCAGTAAGAACCTTAGTGAAGCTCAATTTTTGATTTGCAATAGTGGTGAATGCACACTCTTTTATGAGAAGAGAAAAAACACGCACCTTGCCAGTGAAATACACACCCTTATATATCCTTTCTCTCAACACAGTTATCATCTCTCCTCATTACTCATTGGTTGAGCATCCCAGGCTCGCAATCTTGATGCACTTACTAAAGAATATTTCCCTATTAGGCCTGTTACCAACCTGTTGTTTTTAAGTGTATCTTGTAGTTCTTTAGGGAGGTAGGAGGGAATATTTCATAAGATTATTGCATTTTTTTTTTCTAGGGATTAAGGTTATCATGATTGTTCTGTTCTGTACTAGGCCTACCCTGCAGATTTGCCTTATCTTGAATTAGTCAGTACGCTCCAGTTTCTGCTTTTAAGCAAAATATTTGCTCTATCTTGTGCTGGTATCCGCCTCAGCAACTTATTGTGAGAAGCAACCCATTTTATAAGAAGGTTATAAATTTAGTAAGAGCTTATACTTTAATATTAGAAGCTTCTGCTGCAAAAAACACAGTCTAACTCTCACACAAGGGATGGCAGAGATGTCTGCCCGGGAGATGCTGTTTAACTGTAGCCAGTGTTGTTCAGGTGCTTGATGCTGAGTGCAGTGTAATACGATGTGTGATTACAGTTCCTTGCGACTGTGAGACTAACTGCCTCTGAAACATCACCACACTTCCAAAGTCATGGGAAAGGGACTGGAACAGGGATCCGATGGTTCTAATTTTCCAAGTAATGCTTACTCTCTTTGTAATTATATGAAATAGGATGAAATATCATTTAGTTTTTTTCAGTTCATCCTGAAGAGAAGGATCTTACCAACAACTTTAAAAAAACTTTTTGTAGGGTTTTATTAGTATAAACACTTTCTATTTTTAAATTTCATCCTATTAATACCAAGGAAAAACAAACAAGAATCACCAGCTTCCTCTGGGCATTGCAGTACAAGTCCTGCTGCACACCTGTTTCACCACTTGAAGGGCCTGGCTTTATAATTCTAATGTCAGATTTGTGAAGGATTAGTGTAAAACCCTTACACTGACACGAGCTTGGCTGAAACTGGAGTGTAATGCTGGCCTGTGTGGCTGCCGTTCTCCCTGTCACCCTGTCCTCCAGTAAATACCAAATAACTTGAAGAGAAGAAAACTCCCATTTTTTTTTCTGTTGTTTGTGTAGGGCCCACTCCAGCGGGCAGCACCCTGACTGAGATCAAGGAATGGTATTTGGAGGCAGCAGGATTTTCAGCTTCACTCTGAGGTCGTGAGTTCTTCCCTTCCAGAAAAACCAATCTATCATAAATAAATGATATCATTTGTGTTTGGCGTTTACTCTTCAGTGATGTGCTCTTAAAGTAAGTCTTGTGGGAGGTGCCACAGATAATGAGAGCAGATGCCTCGTAAATGAAATGCCCTATTTTTAAGCATTAGGTAATTAAATATCTGAAAACATTTTCCTCTGTTGCAGAAATCCTCTGTGCTTTGCTAGGAAATAACATCTTGCAAATAATCCCATGAGCCTCCTGTATGGCTCAAAGCAAAAGGAACAGTTTCAAAGTGGCTTTAATCAGAATAATTTTCCTACTTAAAAAATGTCTCGGTAAAAAGGCATGTGAAAGAAAGCACGAAGCAGCAGAGCACCCCTTGGTGTGATGTGAAAACGTTTCATTGGACTTGTTCCTCTCACAGACCAAGTTCTGCCCTGACCTATGGGCTGACAGGGAACGGAAGGTGGTGAGGATGTGTGTGGTTCCCTCAGTGAACCTGCAGAGAGCTGCACAAGCATGGTATAACAGGCTTAGTGAGCGGTTCCATGCCTCGGTGACCCCACTGCATCGGTACCACGCTGCAGTCACAACCCAGGTGTGACAGGATTTATATTTTGCAGACACCGGCAGATGCTTCTGTTAAGAGTGAGCTCCTGACTGAAGGCCGTGGCAGCTGGTGCGAGAAACTGAGGCCAGTTTGGAGACCAGGTGTGCTAGTCGAGGGCTGGCACCACACCAGTGCAGAGTCACAGCTTCCAGACAGCGCAGGGTATAGGTTGAGCTTGCTCATGCATGTCTGCAAAAATTGCGTGCAGACATTTTGCTCCGCTGCCACTTTCCTGAGCAGCTGTCAAGCTGGTTTAGCAAAAGCCAAAGGAAAAGCAGAGAACACATTTTTCCCACCAATTTGGAAACTTTGGGGACAAAGAGCACTCAGTCATCTGTAGGAGCTGTCTACTCTTCCAAGGGACCAAGGTGCTGCTTTCCAGTTGGGCTCTTGGCCATCAATTTAGCCGTGCAGGATGATGATTCTGCTGGATCATGACGTCTCTTTCAACCTGTTGACTTGTTAGAACAACAGGCACTTGGGTGGGGAGGGAGAGCAGAAGAGGAAAGGTGATCAGCTTTAGTCTACTCCAGAATCAAAGTAGGTGTATAAAAACATAGGAAGGTAAGGAACAAAGAAGAAAAATGTTGTTTTTGCTGTAGAGAAGATTTTTTACATATGATTTTGCTCCAAGTAGGAGAATGACTGAAAGCTTAATAATCATTTAATTATTAACCTTTTCCTCAAACTATGAGTTTGCCCTGGCAAAATGCACTAAGGATCCTTCGCAAGACATCCAAAGGTCTCCTAAGCTCCACGTACAGCATTTCAGGAATGAACCCCCACAGTTAGTTGTTTTTGTTGACTTGTTCTACCCATGTGATCTTTGTTCCTTTCTCGCCTTTATTGTCTACAAGGATAAGCAAAAGGACTTTCTGGAAGCTGTTTCCAGCACAAACTTGTGTCTTTTTATCAGGCTCCTGGTACCTGGCTTTAAATGTTTAGTTTCCAATCAGCAGGATCTTTTCTTTACATGTTGCTATAGAAAAGTCATGTAGACATTTGCAATTAATAATGATTGCAGACAGAATATGCTTCTATCGCAGATCTCGGCTTAGTTTTAAGAAAATAAAAACATACATGTGTGATTGGTAGAAACCTAGAGAAGTAAGAACAAAATGTGAAGTATAGGAAGCCCAAGTGAGGGTAGGAAGATGCTGCTAATAAAAGGCTTGTGACACTGAGGATGGGTAGTTACTGTAGTAAGATAAAAGATGCAGAGGTGTATTTGCAAATCCCAAGCACAGTTACACCAATATTTATTTTCTAAATTAGATGAATGTACCCTAACCTGAAGGAAAAATTACAAATCCATTTAAAATTCAACTCAGGCAAATAAATCCACTTATGTCTTACTCCTGTATTTCAAAGAATCAACAAAATCCATGTCCTCATTTTAAAATTCTTTGAATATAATTAGCAAAGCACGTATGTGTGTCTTGAGATCTCAAGCCCAGGCTGTGCATCTGCCTGCACTGAGTCACCCTGGTGCCTGAGGCATACATACATCTAGTATGCAGCCAACCTTGGAGCTCCCTGAGAGTCACTAAGTGTGATAGCAAAATACAGTGTGGGACAGGTGGTGGAAGATTGGAGGAATGGGGACAAAAGCAGCCATGTGTGGACAGAAGGCTGTCTCTCACTGGACTGGGACACATGCAGTGGTCAGACATTGGATAGAGGTCTGTACTTGCAAGGGGCATCCAGAGCTGAAAACCACGTTATGAGTAAACCACATTTGTCCAAACTGATGCTTAAATAAGAGATGCCAAGTCCTTGTTCCCTTTCCTAGGAGTTACTTCTGTTCCATTGTTCACCTTAATTACTGCTCTCTAGAAATGTGAAGCACAGGATGAACTTACCATCATCTTCCTCTACTCAGCTCTGGAGAGGCCGCACCTCGTGTACTGTGTTCAGCTTTTGGCTCCTCAGTACAGGAAAGATGTTGAGGTCCTGGAGCGTGTCCAGAGAAGGGCAACGAAACTGGTGAGGGGTCTGGAGCACAAGTCTTATGAAGAGCAGCTGAGGGAGCTGGGATTGTTCAGTCTGGAGAAGAGGAGGCTCAGAGGAGACCTCATTGCACTCTACAACTTCCTGAAGGGAGGTTGTGGTGAGGAGGGGTTTGGCCTCTTCTCCCAGGCAACGAGCAGGACACGGGGCAATGGCCGCAAGTTGTATCAGAGGAGGTTTAGGTTGGACATAAGGAAGAACTTCTTCTCTCAGTGGTCAGGCACTGGAATGGCTGCCCAGGGAGGTGGTGGGGTCGCCATCCCTGGCAGTGTTCAAGAGGCGTCTGGATGACGTGCTGCATGATATGGTTTAGTGCTAGTGGTGGCAATGGTGATGAGGAGACGGTTGGACTGGATGATCTTATAGGTCGTTTCCAACCTTGTGATCCTATGATTCTATGATTACCATTGAACTCCAGGGGAATGATAAAAGCTTCCCCTAGAGCAGTCACTGTACACCCTTCCCAGCTTGGTGCCCTCCAGTGTTTCTCTACAGAGGTCCACACCTAAGCCTGCTGGCAGTGGGGCGCTGGAGGGTTTGGGGAAGGTAGGCCAGAACAACCACACTCCACAAATTTAAAAGCACTCAGAAGGCCTAACTGAGCCACTGCCACTCTGCTGTAACGTCACAGAAGGGCTCACTTCCCAGAAAAAGGTTGGGCTAGGTTAGGATATGTTGGGTCAGACTGGGTGAGACAGAGCTTCTGACAGTTGCAAGCACGGAAGGATCATGAGATAGGTTTTTCTGCATGTGTCCAAACACAGGTCAGGACATAGTCATCCTTTATTTGTTCTCCCTCTGGCAGGATAAGCAGAGCATACAAACTATGTTGTTTTTGCTCTTGGGCTGTTCTGCATGTGAAAAAAAGGGATGCTGCCATTTTCCAGATCTACCCTGGGGCTCAGGGAAGAAGTCCTGAACACCACATGGGAACGTGTTTCCTGCCAGCAGCTTCCCAGAAGTTCTTATCTTGGGGGCCAGCTCTAAAGCGGCCTCTGCCATAGGGACCCAGAAGGAAGGAAGTATGCAAACTCTTCTGGTGCCAACCTGCATGCGCTCCCCAGTGCCTGCTGCCGGTATGTAGGTCACTGGTGAATGTTTGCCTCTGAGCCTGTCTGCCCATCTTGTACTGCTCTGCTCACAATTAGCTCACACTTCGGTAACTGACCTAAAAAAGCCTCTTTGTTTCATTCTAATTCATCCCATGCTTTAGATTTGGAGAGAACAGTAATTAAGGAGAATAATGTAGTGCAAATACCTTCTGCAAACTGAAAGGAGAGTGTGCTCTGATTGGAGCTAGTCTTTCTCTTGCTGATGGTCAGCAAGATGGCAGAGAAGTACTTAGCCAGCATTGGGTTTAGCTTTGGGAAGACAACGGCTCAACAGAGCTTTTGGCTAAAACATGCCATGCAACTCTCACAGATACTTTTTATTGTTACCTACCATAAGCAAAATCAAGGAGCTATAGCAAAACAGCAAGGAAGCAAAAGAAAAAAAAAATAAAGGTTTATATTGCAAGCTGTAAAATCCACCTGTTTGTATTAGCTTTCCCCAGCTGTGCATTTTGTTTCCTGCAGCCACGCTTCACTTGTTGGTGATGCTCTGAATTTCCTCTATCACAACCCTGTCCCCCCTGCTAAGTTTTGATTTGCCAACATCTATGCTCAAATTACAGAGCATGCAACTCGCTTCTCTCACATTGTGGAACTGCACAGCACAGTGCTGAGTTTCAAGCACTGCTTTTTTGCCTCAGTTTCCCCATCTGTTTCCATTCAGTCCTTCCTACAGGGTGTCATCTTATGAATGCCACTTCTACTGGCTCTACTTTTTGCATTTGTCTTCCTTAAAAACAAAAGAGTACGCATTCCTACTAGGCCAGCTGTGGCACCACAGTGAGAGCAGGTCCTGGTTGTATTTGTTATCTGAACAGGACTGCATTTGCAGTTTTTCAGACCCACTGCCTGTACCCAGCCCAGCCCCATTCAGTAGAAGCCTGTGGCAGCCTCTTTGTGGCAGACTCCCCAAGAGCCTCATTACAAGAACCCTGCTGGGCATCAGGCAAAGAACTGTTGCAGAGACTGCATCCAGGAAGCAGTGTGCAGGCACAGAGGGGGGCACAAAGAGAGCTGTGGCACCTGGCCCTGAAGCCAGGGCTTTCCAATAAGCCTAGGTTAGGTATTCAATTCCAGCTACATTTTCTTGGGAAGCCAAGGCAACAACTTACAGTAAACTCCTCTTAAAATCTCATTCCATTCAACCTCAGGCTCCTTGACGCAGCCTCTCGGGCCCTCAGCCTGATTTCCTGAATAACATACCTGAGCTTGCAGAATTCACCATGCAGAATGAAATTTGACCTTCCCATTACCCATAGCAACGATAATTCAGTAGAACACCACAAACCTTGGATGGCAGTTTCCCTCAGGCCATGGTATAGTAATACAAGTCAAGTAGAAGAGGAGTGAAACACCAAACTCACAAAGCAATCCTGTCAGAGACAGTTGGCAAAGGAGTTCCTCCCTCTCTCTCAGGACAAGGACACTCATACACATGCACTGTCCCCTCCCTTTCTTTAGGGCAGAGCACTTTACAGAGGCGACATCAAATAGGAAGGGGTCAGCAGCACTATTTGCATGAGTAAGACTGTCTGGAGAGAATTCAAGTGCGCATCTAACCGGCATGTATGGATGTGCTCATTTCCATGCCGACATGCAACAGTGCTCTGATGAGGGATGCTTTCCTAAAAGCAGTGCAGTGTGGCTCAAAGGCCAGACAGAAGAAAATGTGGCCAATTAGTCATCTGGCAAGATAAGTGACTGGAAGAGATGGGAATAGAGAAATAGACCCAGATCTCAAGTTCATGGTCTTCAGGCATTATGAGACAGCAGATACAAGAGAGCTCAGGGCAGCTGTGTGGCTGGAACCAGTATATGTTTATGAGCAATGAGGTGCAACAACCCAGCAGAGAGAGAAAGAAACCCAAAATAGTACAGATAGAATCAAGGTGGGGATTGACGTAATGACTGACATTATGTCAAAGATGCAGCAAACTCACAAGGCTACTGCCAGTGTGACAGGTGTTGGGAAGGCAGGAAGGCGGCAGCAGCACCCTAGCAAAGTCCCCCAGGTATGTGGTGCAGCCCCCAAAATCTTGGGGTTTTCAGGTCATGGCTGGAGAAAGCACTGAACAACCTAGCTTGGTCTAATGGTTGCCCTGGGTCTGAGCAGGAGGCTGAGCTGCAGAGAAGTCGCTTTCCAGAGGTCGCTTCTCACTTGAGTTTTCCCTTCAGCCCACAAGTGCCTACCATTTGACACAGCGATAAGGCAGATAATGAAATTGCCATGACAACAAACTGGGCTTATGCTGGCTGTTACAGCTTCCTACAAAGAGAGAGTCTTGAGAGAGATGTTCACAAAGCCCAATGAGACTAATAGAACTAGACTCATTTGAGCTTGGCTTTCAATCTGATGAAAAAATTAATGTGTTATCAGCTTGTTACACAGCTCATTTCTGCTTGTGTTATTTATTTATTTAATTTAAGATTAAGGGAAGGAAATTACATGCAAACTTGTGAAAAGAAGATAATTGCATCCACCCTCTTGAGTAGACAACCAAAATGGCTCCAGCTGGTACACCCTGCATGGGGGAAGGCAGCCATACAACAACCAAAGCCAACAGCACACAGCTGATCACAGCCAGCCTTGTGCTGCAAAACCTATTCCTTAAATACCCTGTCATCCTCCTAAGTGAAAACACAGGAGGCAAAATGTCGCCAACACTCTGGGCCCCGAACACGATGTGGCTGCACCAATGTCTCCCCTGTCAGGCTGTGCTGCCTGCACTGCACATGGCAAACCCCGTGCCAGCCAGGGCCAGAGACCCAGCTCCAGGTTCCTGGGATCCCCCTGACCAGGAGCAGCTGCTGGCTCAAGGCCGTCTTTGTAGGTCACTGACGCTGCCGGCTGGCTTTTCCCTTTGGCAGCGGTGCTTCTCTTCCCCGCCCTATGAAAATCAAGTTTTCTTCCAAACATGAATGTGCCCCTTGTAAGCTGATCTGCAATATAATTATTTTCTCCCTTGCTCAGCAAAGTTTGCAAAACTGGATGTTTTCCCCGTCAAAGTCGGACAATGAGGCCTTGTCTGCGCTGGAGCATGGTAGTAAACAATTCCCACTGTGGCTGCCACCAGTTCGGCTCTCCTGATGGGAGCTGCTTACTGGAAACTCTTCCTGGAGACCAAGACTCACGGTGCAAGCAGATAGCCCCTAAACTTCTGTGGGGTGCGACTGCAGGAAGGGGATTGTTTTTATTTTATTGCCTCAGACATCCAAAAGCTGAGGAAGCAAATTTAAAGCTCCACAAAGCAGTCCTGAGCTGAAAGAGTGCTTGCCTCACTTGTTCAAAGCCAAGAGTCATCGTAACCGAAAAGTGAAAGTGCCAACTGAGGAATGGGAACTAATCATCACCTGTTGCAAAAGTTCTGCAAAGACCTCCTTTTTCCTTCGCGTTTTTACTGTCAGTCACCCGAACACAAGTTGTAACAAGCTATCATCAGATCTACATCATTTAAAAAAAGTCTCAAGCTAACTAAAGCAGGAAAAAAACAATCTGCTATGTCATCCACCTCGTACCTCATGCCCACATGTGCTGGCCCTGCTGCTTTCACAAGGCAGAAGTCATCTAACATGTCTCCCAAAGGGATGTGAAAGGTTTGCTGGATCACGTTTTACCCTGACTCCATAGCCCTGTTTTACAGCAGAGCACAGCCCATCCCAGGAGCAAAGCATCGTGTCAGCCAGCTCTTTTCTAAGCCCAGCACTGCCAGTGCCTGAGGCCTGGGCAGGGACCAACAGAGCTTCCTGATGGAACCATACCCCACAAGTAAGGCCCAGGGCCCTCCTCGCTGGGTGCTGCCCAGCTTCATTCGCACCCAGCAACAAGCGGCTCCTGAGGGAGTGCAGCTCTAACATTTATGCTAACGGCTCCACGCTTGATTTGACACTGATCAAAATCAGACACCTTGTCACTGGCCTTTCATTTTTCCTTCAGTAGGAAAGCAATTGGGCCAGAAACGCCATGATCCTTAAAATCATCCCTGCCACGGATGCCACAAGGAGACCCATGGCTGCAGATGTGAGCCCAACACAAGAGGTCCAACAGCCAGACAAGGGCAAGCACAATAGGGCAGAGGACAGAGGGTGAAGATCTGGCTCTTGTGAAGTAAGCGTTGGGACATGAGATGAAGGCTCCCTCAACCTGTGAGCTGGGCTACATGGAGGAATGCAGTTCTGGTTTTAAGTGGTTTGTCTCAAAGCAAGGAGAAGCACCGGCCTCTGGGGCTGAGAAGAGTTCCTGCAAGAGGAGCCAGGTGCCCCAGTAGCCATGCTATCTCCTCAAGCACAGACTCCTCTTTCTATGGTTGCTACCATCCTAAAACAGCCATAGAGATGTCACAGCCCTGCTGATTGGCCAATTGCCAACAAGAGCAGTCAAACAGCTCCAAATGAAACAAGCCAGTCCAGTCCCAACCATTGCCTGCCCCTCCTGAATACCTTCACTACCACACAAATTGTTTCAATGTCCTCTAGCACCTCAGCCTGTGAAGTATTTTTCATCCTTACATCAGCCAGGAGCTCCATCTAACGCAAATTTGGCAGAGCCATGCTGCACGCAGACCTTGTCCAAACCCTCTGTGCTCACTGAGACCTCTGTGCTGGTGTCACAGCCGCAGGGCCACACAGCAGCCCTGTGGTTTACACCATGCCATAGCTGATCAGCAAGGATTTCACCACAGGAGCTGCTCAAGAAAAGCAGTTTTAGTCCAGCTGTTGAGTAAGGAGTTAATGGAAAAGGGAAACCTCTAAAAATGGTATACTGCTTATGTTTGTGTTGCATCTTTTTTTAGCTGCTATTTAATTGCCTGGCTTTAGCCCACAAGACACGTCAAGCTGCGATGCTTGCAAGGGGCACCCCTCTGTGTTGGACAGGGGAACTACATGGGGCCAGCAGGAACAAGCCCAGCAGTGCAGCACCCTCAGTCCTGCCGCTCACCAGAGGGAAGTCAAAACTCACCTAGGGATGTTACTGTCAAGCTTTTCTATGTTCTCCTCCTCAGAGCTGGTCCCATCAGGGTGACGCAGCCGAGGAGCCCTAAATGCACTCAAATACCACAGCCCCCAGCCCTGGTCATCAGGGAACTTTCTTGCTAAGTTCTTTCAATTGCAAACCCAATGGGATAAACATTACATTTACATTCCTTTCCATTCCAAAATGTAACCCTATCCCTTAAAATAAAGATCATGGGATGAAGCCCTGAAGGGTTTCATCAGAAGCTGTCAAAAATATGCTACCTGACTACAACAACACATTTTTATTCATTTTCTCCTCTGAGATTTGTGTGTTATCTCCCATTTAACAGATCATGGAATTGAGGTGACAGCAGTGACAGATAGCACCTTGTAGCAGGCATTGTATCTACTTCCTCTAAGACGTATCTCCTCTGACACTTCACCTGGGGACACATCTTCAGACTTGTTTCCATAAAGACAGCCATGCTGTACAATGTCTGCAAAGCAAAGATAGCAGAGATTAATCTGAATTTAGGATTGGGGAGGGAGCATGAAGGGAGCACAGAGACTTAATCTTCAGCAATTTGTGTGTGTGTGCAATGACCTGAACCAAGCAGCAATGCTTGCATCACCAGGAATTCTTCTGCTTCAGAGCTCACGTGTGTTGCTGGCTTGGGTACAGAGCTCATGTCACCACAACGTTGCCACTGTTTCCCCCCACCCCCCTCTCCATGTAACAAACTTTCAGAGCCACTTTCTAGTTCAGCTTGATTGGTTTATTTTAGTTTTACACTTTGTCCCTCACATACAGTTATTTCATAGTCCTGTACTGTTAGTTTTCTACAAAAATATCAATTTTTCAAAAGCAGAAAAGAGGGAAAGATATATTTTAATATATAAAAGGAAAAAAGCTAAATCTGACATCTCATTATATTCTTAAAAACATTCCAGTCTATTTACAGGTGTGTAAAAAACAAAATCTCCAGGTCTCTTGGTCTAGTGAGAATGTGCGCCTTGCAGGGGTTTCCTTCTCCTGACTCTAAAAACTTTTCATTTCACGTCACATTCTTGCATTATTGCCTCAAAAGACAGCATACATCATTTTTAAAAGATATATTCCAAATAAATGGGAGTATGAGGGGAAATAAAAAAAAAAAAAGGGGTGGGGGGGGACTGAGGGGGAGCAGCATTTAAATTCATAGCAAATTATTAAGCTGCAGTCAAGAGATGGTGAAACAAGGAGAAGCAAGAACAGAGAGCATTTCAAACATGCTTTGTTGCCCAGCACTGTACCAATCACTGCCTTTTGCAGCTAAAGTTGGGGTGTGTTCTTACCTAAAGTACTACATGCAGGAACCAGCATTTTTTCCAAGCACCTTCTGTTACCTTGATAGTGAACAAAACATCTACTACAGCAGAACACTGATTTCAGATAACCTTTGCATGGCTTTAATGCTGCCGCTTCCTCTGTCTTACAGAAAGAAGCGTGCAACGCACAAACCTTTTTAAAAGCACTTAAGCAACACAATTCTGTAGTTATACATCAGCCAGGTGGGACCACGAAGGGGCAGGGGGCAGAAAGAAGTCAGTGACTGGCGATTTGAGAGGCTGTTCGCCGCCGTTCTGGTTGCTGTTTCATGCATGGGAGGGGGGCATAAAAGCACTTGGCAAAGTAAACTGCCATCGGTTATTAAAAAAAACAACTTCAGCCTATTAGAAATGCTCAGAACCAGATTCCCAGGTAAATAATTTTATGTCTGATGTAATGCTACTGAACTGATAAAGTTACTCCACACTTCCACTGACTTAAAACAAGGTTTAAAATCCTTAACATTAAGCAAAATACATGTATTCACACATTAATTCCCTTTTCTAAGGCATTCCAGTGAGAACTGTAAGACTCTGCATGACTCTCAGGCTGGCATATATTCTCTCTTCCAAAGAAAATAACACTAGTATCAAACATTTAAATGAGACAGCAATGAGCAATGAGATACATGTAACTGCTTTAAAACACATCGCTTAGAGAGGCAAGGTGAAGACACCTTATTCATACAGGCTCTGAAGTAACTTGCTTGCACACCTAGCTATAAGGGCTCCTCTCCTTCACAGCATAATAGATAAATCATAAAAAAGACCAGCAAACACCCAAGATATACCATCCCCTAGGGGGCCCAAGCAGACATAGATCCAGAAGCTGCAGCTTACCCCATACGGCTGCACAGCAAGTAGAGCAAACACTGCTCTCCAACTGTGGAAGAACAACACTCAGCACTGCACAACCTCAGTGCGGGAAGGTGAGATTCCTCCTGTAGTGCCTCACCAAAGACTGGGAATATGGGAGGGAGGGGAAAATCCCAGCTGCTGCTGCCAGAACAGTAAGGCAGGGGATTATGTTCCTAAATGTAAAGCAAAATGCACCACCTATTTTCCATCTTCTGTATCGTTCTCACGGCCAAGCTTTCTGCCTTCTAGGAGCAGTTCAGAAGCCCCTCAAGCGCACCGTAACTCCTGTTTACAAACTTGATAGGAAAAGACTGTGTATGCACTCATTAACAAATCATCTCTCCTACGCTGAAAATTTCATTTTTCAAGAAAACTATGAAAACAAAAATCGTGTACAAAAATATAAATATCTTTACAGTCTGCAGGCCCTTCACCTCCTACAGAGGGACAGCAAAGAGCACCTACAGGTTATTGAGTAAGCAGTGGCAGAGAAGAATAAAAATACATCTTGTGATTCAATACTGCCCTATTTCCCTGGTAATGAGCATTTTTGTTGGCTTTTTTTTTTCCTATACACATCTTGTGCAAACGCAGTGAGAAACCTCTGAGTACCTTTCCTGAATTCATGAAGAAATGTAAGGTTGAAAAGCTATACATATTTTCATATATACATTCAAATATACACCTCACTCATTTATTTTAGGCTCCAACAGCCCTGACAGTTCTGTACCAGTTCTGTTCCAGATACAGTTCTGTATTTCATGAAGAAAGACTTCCTATTAACACATCTAGCAACCAAATGCATCTTGAAGAATGGTAGGAGGAATGAAGAGAACTAGGAAAATGCTCCAGCTACTTCAGCATTGTATTTAGAGATGGAGCAAAGAGGTACCCAAATTCTTCTCTACTCTCTGAACTCTTCCCTTACAAATGCCCGAACCATCAAAGAGAGAGTTATTTGGATGGGGGCATGAGGTGAAAGTGGTGGGTTTTCAATTTTTTGTATTTTTATTTTTTTAAGAGTTTACATACTGTTCTAGTTCTCATTACAGTGGGAAATATCCTTCCCATGTACTAAGAGTTCTGTGCATAAGCTACTACAAAGAGTCTCTGACAGAGCACTAGCACCAAGGAACAGAAACACTTCACTTCAGCCCTCCACACAATCTGCAGTTTCCCTTCTGCTGTTCTAGGTAACAAATCTGACAGTAATTGCAATCTCATTTCTGCACATGCATTGTATTCTGCAAAATACTGGGTACAATAAATGTGAACAATTCCATTTCTGCATAGATAGTTTGCCTGGTACAAAACCAAATACACCTGATTTTTAACTCAACAACAAACAGCTGCCTGTCTACTGGGAAAAAAAAAATCTCTGTCAACAGCCTAAGTTTCTCAGTCCTTTTATCAACTATTTCCTTGAAGATCCTATTTTGGAAGGATACCACGTGCCCAGCAATGGTTTACACATCATCTTCCATATTTTGTGAAGGGGAATGAGAACTCCCAGAATACAACAGTGAGGTAAAAATACGTCAACATGCTTTAGCTTCATAGCACTCATTTCTCAGTTTGGGGCCTGCCCTCAGATGAACAGTGCTGATGCCATACAGAAAACAAAGTGTTGCAGACAAGGGAGGTTGCCAGACACAGCCATTGGTTCGCACTGCTCCAGATCTCCATTCCACTCTCTGATAAAATATACGCACACTTATTTGCCAACTGAATTTGAAGGTAGGGTCCCAGAATTACTAAATTTTGTACCCACAGGAGCTAATGCAGGCATTGTTTTGTTATCCTGTCCTTCTCGAGCGCTTACAGATGAAGTTTTTATCCCAGCGGGTGCCAGTTTTGCAACTATAGGTGCCAGCAAGGGCATCACTTTAGCACTCTGCCCTTCTGAATCCACTGGCAGACTTGCTACTTTTAAGCCAAGCGGTGCCAACTTGGGCATGGGCCTCCACAAAGTGTCAGCATTACTAGCTTCCGGGTTAGTTTTCATCTGCAAAATCGGTGGAGTCACACCAGTGGCCTCTGCCAAGTTTGCTACAGTTTTGCCATTCCCGCCACTGGTTACGGACAGGTTGGGAAGCGCATCCTTCATTTCAGCACCGATTACTATTTTCAGAACATCTGCTTCAGATGAAGGCTCCCCAGAATTCTTGTCCCCCTCAGTAAGGTCATCATCTTCCAGGTGCAACAAGAGAGGGCTTAAAGAGCCACCGCCCTCTGGAACCTCAGAAAGGTCTTTAAAAGCGCCTCCCAGATGGCCGAACTGGAAGGAAGAACCATCTGCAGTGGTGAGATCACCGGCTGTTCCGCGGCGAGCCTCTGCGTCTCCATGGGAGAAATCTGAGCCTAGAGCGCTGGGCAGCTCTGACATACCTGAAGCGTCATCATTCAGTTGCTGATTGAGAAAAGCAATCTCATTGAGCAGAGAAGTGAGGGTCTCATCAGTGTCATCACTCTCCTCAATGCTGCTCAGTAACTCACCTGCATCCAGTTCTGCTTCCTCCATTGCAGAAGCTACTTTCCTCAGTTCCATTTCTATCCTCGAATCTTTGATCTGCAGCTTGCGAAACGGCAGCTCTTTCGTTTTCAATCTTTCCCCTCCGTGATCACCATCCTTCTTCCTGGCTTGGCTTCCTACAAGCTCACCAACGCAGAGCTTTTTGCCAAAAGGCTCTGGAGGTTCCTTTGCACACGATGCATTCTGGAGCTGTGGAAAACCATCTTTGTTTTCAAAGAAACCTTTCACAGAACCTGTGCTACTTCTTCCCTCTCCGTCACTGTCTCCAGGACACGGTTTGTTTTTCTCTTCTAAAAGGATGCTGTCGCTCTTCCTACTTTCGAGAGGCGACACCAAAGATTTCTCAGAAGCCTGAGTACTCGCAGCTGTCGTGTTAGAATTTTTGCTTCTGTTCGGGTTTAGACTCAGGCCTTCTTCAGCAGCCAGGGATGTTACATTAACAATCTTTGGCATCATGAATGAATCTTCACTTTCTGCAAAACCAAACAAAGCACAATCCATCCTGATCCACACTAACGGCAAGATAATTCCTATTTATATTTCATTTGCTTACTTTCTCGAATAAGCTGCAATTCACAATTTAAACAACTTGCACAGTTTTGGTTAAGCAAAGAGCCAAAATCTTAATAGTGCAGCTTTCAACTTGTAAAAAAAAAAAAAAAAAAAACAACCAAAAAACACTTGCCCAGTCCCTTCCTTCAGAAGGCTGCCACAGATGGAAGCAACTGTAACACTTACAGCTCTTCCAGGGATGCATGAGGAAAACAAAATCTTCACCCTCAGAAAGATTTTCAACAGCCCCACAATCATTTTTTACTGAACTTCCCTACTGGAATGCATTATGCCATGGACATGTTCTAGGCCTCAACTCTTTTTAGTTTGCTGAGGGTAAGAAGAATTATTTAGACTTGAGAAAGAGAAAGAGAGAGAGAAAGAGAAAGACTTGGGTTTAAAAAAAAAAAAAAAAACAAAAAAACACAAAAATAAAGCTCTTGTATTTAGTCCTTTAAGGACCTTCTGATCTGTTAAAAAGACTTAATACTGATTTCCCCTGAAAACCCAGACAACAGCATCTACTGTTACTTCCTAATAAGAAAAATAGTTCAGCCTCATTTTTGCAAGGGTAACCTTCCCTACATACATGCAGAAAGATCCATAAAAAACAAAGAGCCTACCTGAATGGGACTCTGGGGCTGGAACTACTGCTGAGGGTACTGGGTTTCCAGCAACAGTTGATAGTGTAATGGGAATAGCAGAGTTAGTAAGGATTCCTTTTACTTGGACAGGAACTGCTGATCCAGGCAGCTGAATCATCACAGAAGCAATACCTTACCCAAAAAAAGGGGAATGGGAATTCAGTGGAAACAAGATCCTTTCAGATACTCAGTCAAGCCTGGAAAATAAAATCCTTACACTTCCATGCAAGACTTTACACGGTAGTACCATCTGAAAGTGGTAAAAGGTATAAATATAGATAGGTTAGGTGACGAAAGTGATCTCCGGTTTTTCCTTCTGCCTTTACTTTCTTGAGACTTCCTATCTCCCCAATTTGGAAACAGTAAAAATTTAACAAATTTTACTTACCTGTTGACATACTGACTGATTGTGATAATTATATAAAATTTATTTTATCAAAGTCAGGTTCTACCTCACTAAGTTGTAAAGAATCAAAAGTAAAAGGAAAAATTGAATGTTACCATGCAAACAGACATGCACATCTCTGAATGCATGGCATATCTGTTAGCGTGCTCTCACATGACCGTACCTGGCTGCGCTGTCACGGTATTGCTGACAGTTCGAGGCTTTAATTCAGCCTGCAAGAGCGTGGAGGGCACAGCTGCTACCTGCCCGGGTACCAGTGGGCTCTTCAGCGTGAGCACCTGCCCCTGCGGAGTCATCACTAGGCTTGCAGCTGTTAGGGTCAGAGAGGATGAGGTGTTCTCTGTAAAAAAGAAACATGTAGATCAACTATTTTGGCACAGCACCTGTAATGGCAAACCTGGACACCCTGCAATCCAGCATCAAGCACAGGCATGCAAGAAGTGCCAGCTTGAAGGTTCATGAGCCTGAGATTAGAAAGCCGCTTCAGAAGTGACACAGGCTCCAGGAACCCCCTCAACGCAGCGAGAAACAAATCCATACTTCCTCTTCATGCAGTCTAATAGCCTTAGCCCCCTAGAGTGACATTCTGAACAAACATCACTTCAGTCTTGATGAAATTAAAAGGTGACTTCATTCAGTGACAAGTGCGTTGTTTTTAACCCACCTGTGGCATGGCTTCCTTTTCTGGCAAGTATCAATGGCTTGCCTCTTCTATTTGTCATAGGCACTTTGCTCAGATCTCTGGGTAGAGCAGAAGATGCTTCTTGATGTGTGCTAGCAGGTGAGGTTACAACAGATTCTGCTGGTTGGACATTTTTCTTCTTTTTTTGTGCTTCTACGGCTTTTTGTTTGGCATACATATATTCTAGCTTCTTTAGGACAACCTCTTCTGTCTTCCCTATAGAAACATCATTGGAAAGTTAATCTATCTTTCCAAAGACTCTTCCCAAACCTAAACATGTGAGGATGGAACTTCAAATTTATCACTCTGACGTGATTTAACTACTTTACAGTAGATAACCTCACCAAGTAAATAGCAGACTCAAATAAGAAAGTAATAAATACGTATTTAGTACAAGTTATTTTGTTTCTTTCAGAAACATCCATGCATTTTAGAACTTCTCTGCAACTTTGATAAGAAGAAATCAGCTTCAATGTGCAGTAGCTTCTGTTCAACAAGTATCACTGGAAGACATCCACATCTCTGGAGAAATACCTCACATCTTTCCTAATAAGCATGATTATCAGTGTTATTTGTATGCTGTGTGAGTTTTCTTGGACTGATACATGCTGTTAAATAATATCTAAAAGGAAACTCGCATACAGCTCAGCATTGTTTAATGTTACAATTTTCACATCAAAACAAGATTTTTAGAAATCATGTTTTCTGTAGATGCTCACAGTTTGTTGGTCCAAGGTGAAATAACTACACTGATCTCCTTACAATTTAGAGTTTAAGTTCTAACATGGACAAATCCTTGTGGGCCCCTTCCAGCTCAGGATATTCTGTGATTCCACGGGTCTCAAATCTCCTCACTGAGCAGCAGCTCAGAATACAGTGCAGTTCTGTTTTACAACAGGCTACCTCCTCCATCTAGGCAGTACAAGTGCTAGTTTTGGTACTGATGTTACCAAGAACATAACTGTGCATACTTACGAAGCAGTGAGCAGAAAAGCTGTTTTGGGAAGCAATCAGCGACAGAATTAATTTTTTTCCCCACTAAAACATACCCAGTAAACGAGAACTAAGGCCTATGTCTTGCAGCACAGAGATCTTTCTACATTTCCTTTAGGGACTAAGGAAAATAAAAGCATTTCTTATCAGTGTGAGTGTATCACACAGAGGCTTGGCAAGCCTGGCATCAAGGGCCTATCTAAATTTTATGTGAACATTAATGACTTACCCAGATCCTCCCAAGATTACTCTACTCTGTACCGCAATTGAAAGTGTTTTCTTTCTTTCATTATTCCATGTGGTTTCTATCTAAAAAACATCCTCACCTGAAAGTATGGAAACTTTTCGAATCAAAGTATCCTGTTTGCGCGCCAGTAAGTTCTTCTGTCCAGTAAGCTTATCTGCCTGATCTGTCAATCCCTGGATTTCATCAAAGGCCTAGAAAAACATCAGGAAAATGATTCATAAGTGAAGAACAGATAAAATTACAAAATATTTTTCCTCCCAATAAAGCTTTATGAAATTTACTTAGACATTCTGATCGTCGTGAGAAAGCAGGACTCAGAATCAGGATGTGAAGTGTATCAGATAAAGCTAGCTTTCCCTAAATGCAAGCTGAAAAGTGATAAACATACTGGTCACCCCTCCTCTCAAGTTCTTCTATTTTAAAGAAAAAAGTCTTTTATCTCACCATGTCAGGGTACAGCTGACAAACATAATTATGGACCTACAACTTAAATTTTGTTTCCTGACATTTATGTGATGGGGCAGTGCAAGTAAGCAGGTGACACAAAGTTGAGAGGAGTGGCAGACACACCAGAGGGTTCTGCTGTTATCCAGAATGAAATTAACAGGCTGGAGAAATAGGCCAACAAGAACTTCATGAGATTCACTGAGAAGTGCACCTGTAGTGGAACAGCTCTAGGCACCAGTATATACTGGGAGTCACCCAACTAAAAAGGAGCTTTGTAGAAGCTGGAAGAACCTGGAGGTCCAAACGAACACCAAGTTGAACGTAAGTCAGCAATATGCCTTTGCTACAAAGTAGACTAACAACACACTGTGCTATATTAAGCCAATTATTGTCAACAGTGCAGGGGGTGGTAATTCCCTCTTCTCAGCACTGGTGGTTTTCGGTCTTCTCAGCACTGGTGAGGCTATACCTAGAGTAGTGTCCAGTTCTGGGCTCCCTTGTACAAGAGAGGCACGGGTGTATCGAAACGAGTCGCAAGATGATGAAGGCATCTCTCCGATGAGAGAAGTCTGAGACTCTACAGTCTAGAGAAAGCTTGGCAGGGGATCTTATGAACATATATAAATACTTGAAGGGAGGGTAGAAAGAAGATGGGGGTGATTGTAGACAAGCCTGTGCTCTGAGGCTGTGGAGTCTCCCTCCTTTGAGCTCTTCAAAAGACGCCTGGACACAGGTTTGAACAACCGCCATGTGGCCCTGCCTCAGCAAGGGCTGGACCAGATGGCCTCCAGAGCTCCCTTCCAAACTCAACTACTCCGTGACACTTTGTTCAGGTTAAAGCTCCCTCACCTAGGCTTCAAAATACTCACCTGCTTGAGAATGTAGCATTTGGACACCTTGGAAAGACTGTGCAACCCCAGAGCTCTCTTCAGTTTTTCAAAGAGATCTCTCATTTCATTACGTCGCCGGCGTTCATTTGCTGTGTGTGTCTGGCGGTAATGAGCAAAAGCTTCTTCCTCAGACTTCTGCCTTCTGCTCCAGATTGGAGGATTCTGCTGGAAAAGTAACCATATGGACCAGTTAAATGAAAAAAAGGAAATGTAACAGCAAACTATTCAAAGGCATGCTTGATTTGCAATGTTTCACCAGACACCTGAAGACATCACATCATGCTATTCGTTTATTATGTCTTCATGAAAGCTCAGTGTCAGAAGCATGAAATGCCAACCAACCAAAAATGACCAACATAATCATATCAGTCCTAAAAGAAACAATCACGAGCAGCCCTTTCTATCTGCAAGCTTTCTATTTTTGCAGTACAAGGCTACACAGGTAAGCCACAACATTACAGCAAAATCACACATTTGACCCCAGTGTTTCTTCCCCATTTGTCAAAACTCATATAATAAATGAAAACATCCCATCATTTTTTTTCCCTGACATTAAACTAGTTTTGTTTGTATTTTGTTTGATGGGTAAATATAAATAGGAGCAAATAGACAAAAGACACTGTTGCTATTCATTACCCCAGACATCTACCAATTAAAAGACAGTGTTAAGGTCAGACTCTGATTTTGATTAATTTTGTTTTGTTTTGTGTTCAGAAAGCTTCACAGGTAACGACCACCCTTACAGGTTTGAAGATTTGGTTTTTTCAGCATTATTCCTACAGTTTTTTTAATTATTATATTTATTTCATGATGAAATAATACTTTAGAAGTCTTAATGTACTTTGACATCATTTTTGGGTCTACTACAAATCCCAGTGAATCAGGAGAAAGACTCCTCGGATTCAGCAATAATGTTTCTGAGTCCTCTGGCCTCAGGAGGAGTCTGAAGGCTGACTCTTTTGCCCTCACAGGCAGAATGAGCACAAGTAAGGCTGTAATTGCATCTGCTCTTCTGTTGGGCGCAGAATTCCTTTAAAGGAAGGGCCTCTTGTCAGTTTCAAGGGCAGAGGGAATAATAACTGAGGAGGCAATGTGCCCTGTAACCCATCCTCATCTCAGGCAAAAACGTATGCACCAGTCTGCTCTAATACGCAAAACATTCACCAAATTCACAATACACCTCAAACCCCACCCTCCCAACAGGCAGCTTTAAACCTGACTTCAGGTGCACTGCTGACAGTTATCACAGACAATTAGTGAAACGTGCCTTAAAGTGACCCTAATATATAGCATAAGTTCAGAAGGACTGCAACAAGTTTAGGTTTGAAAGGCTTCTGCACTGTCTTTAACTTGCCTAAGGACATATTATTTAAACTGTTTTCAGAAATCCTTTGCCCTATGCTGCAGTCTGTATAATCCTACATATTACTGTCTTATATATTTTATGGGTGCCGTAGACATTGTTTACACCAAAATCACAGAACCTAAGAGAACATAATAGCAAGTAAGAGGCAGATATTTCTCCTGTACAAGAAATGGAGTGAGAAATCACCGATGGCAGTTGCGCTCCTTTTTTCTTTAATGAGATTTTACTGCCTCCCCCTTCCCCAACATGTATTTGGTTTCTTGCATTTAATCATAAATAACACAGGAGGTAGATAAATTGCATTGGAGTTGAGCTCGAGATGAAAATTTATCTTTAAAATGGAGATGTGATACCAAAAGGAAAGAGGAGAGCATATACCTTCGTAGGACTTTCTGTTAATTTTTCATCCGAAGAATTACGAGCATGGTATCTGGAAGAAAGGTAGAAAGTTTTTCCCAACACTACTCATCTCATGCACTCTATCCTCGTTAAGTATATTGAAACAGCCTAGAATTGCTCATTTTTATCCCCTGAAATAAACTTTTCCTTTTAACTACATGAAAGCAGAACACTGTTGAGCTTTCTCAAGGAAGTCAACTATCTTCAATGCCATCGTTCTGGAAAAAAAAATAAAAATCAGCTGTTCCAAAAGCTGTGAAATTAGTCCACAGTTCAACAGTAAATTAAGTCAGTGTCTGTTAACTTCAGAAAGTATTTCTATTTGATTTTAGATAGTATTCTGGCTGTTGTCTTCTTTTTGTAAACACAGATTAACACAGATGATACCATACCCCCAACCAAGACCAACCAATCAAAATCCTCACCTTCATTTCTATCCTAACGTATAAAAACAGCTTCCTCATATTATTTCTCAGGCATTGAAGAAAACAAAGAACAACACACATATGAAATAATTATTTGTACAAAACATACGATCTAGTTTTCCCACTGAAGGATCTTGACAACTGATAGAGCATAGCTCTGTTGCTCTCTAAGAATAAAAACTGAGCTGTATCTCTGCAAGGAAAAAAGAAGAATCATCTGGGAGGCACAGATTAATTCCCATCAGATTGTTTCTTAAATTTTTATAAAGTTCTTCAAAGTTTTCCCTTACTTTGATACAGCTGAGGAATAGCCATGACCATCTTCACATACTTTATTCAAAGTTAACAGTGTTTTTACTTTGCTTTGTCATTATAAATGCAAATGTAGCAGCAGCAGCAACAAATAAAAACAGAATAAAAAAAGAGCCAAGCTATCCAACCATGGCAGACTACATACGAATAAGAAAAGGCTTTCTTCATCGGGGGCAGTGGTCCCAAAGTCAAAGCTTTCATTTACAGGATCATGGATGAAATCCATGACTGCTCCTGCCTAGAAATCTACCAGCAAGAATAAACAAAACAAAAGCTTGCAAAATCATATTTAAAAGCAAGGTGACCACGATTATAATATTCAGTAGAATATTCAGCAGAAAGGGTACTGATAAATATTACACATTACAAGATATATATCCTCAGGAACAAATCAATTACAGAGAAATTTAAAAAACAAAACAAAACAAAAGCAAAGATACCTCAAATCTACTCTTAGTTCTGACAGCCCCATCCTCACAGACACCAAGATGCACCAACGCTTAGGAAAACCTGGCAAGCCTTGCTTTATCTTACCATTACGTGAAATCTCTTGTTTAATAGGCTTACTCAGTGTCAGCTCAGCAATAAAATACAAAACTGTAGTGCTCTCCATGGATGCTTACTTCTCTTTGGAAGGTTGGATATTAGCAGCTGTGGCCTTCAGACGGGCAATGTTAATCTTCTCTGAAAGCTCCTCCACGGTCTCAATGTCCACCTGCTCGTCATCCTCACTGTATTCACACGCATCCTGGAACAGTTTTTGTTTTGTTTTTTAAAAATGAGTATCTACTTAGCAATAGAGCTCAGGCCAAAACAAGTTGCACTTCAGTCTCAAAACATTGTAACATTAAGAACCTTTAGAGAACAGCACTCTTCAACTACACCGCCCAATCAACAGCGCTAAGCAGGCGGTAAAGCAACTGTCACCTGAGGAAAGCCTCACACAGCAACTTCACAAAGTTCATGTCAGCAAAATCCACCTCTGTCATTTGTGCGTTTAATGTTAGTTTGATAAAGAGCTTTCAGAGGACAGATTTCCTGCCCACATTTCAAATAAGGCCAAACTACCTTTACAACCATCTACTGTAGACTTGCTAATTAACACTGATTTGAGTTGAAATAGTATGGTAATGGTGCTTTCACACCTAAGAGCAACAGGCAGAACATCATGAAACTGGGCTTCTTTGAGTCATATAGAAAACTTCTTAGGTGATAAAGATTGTCTTTTTTGCTCTTTCTAAAAAACTGACCTATAATTATTTTAAATATTCAGAAGTTCCTCAGAAGTACTATTTCTCCACACTCTACTGACTCAAAAAACTTGATCATCACCTGTGAAGACAGAGCAAGAGTGCCACTGCAGAGCTATAACTGTTAAACACTAACCCTGTGGCCATTTTCAGCACCAAGTTATCCTCCCCACAAACAAAATGAGCCTTATTCAAGCAACTTTTTTTTTATTACAGCTTTCGTTATTTAATTATTATAAAGTGTGGGTTTTCTTACAGAATGCAGATCTTTCTCCTTCTACAGTAAGAAAATACCATTAAATCTCCAATTCTCTGTTCTACTCGTCTCAGTTCCCTGAAGAACTCCACCTCACCCTCCTTCTTCCCCTCTCTCCTGTCTTTCCTTCCTTCTTTCTTTTTTGGGATTTGTAATCTCCTCCTTCACTGAACCGAATACTTACCTGAAACTATGTAAATAGTTAATCACAAAAACCACTAGAGAACAGAATATGAAAAAGGCAATATGCAGTACCAGAAGGCCTCTAATAAATGCCAGTTTTATAGATTATCTGCAGCTCATTAGTGATAGAGCACAGTTACACTGCTGTTCTGGGAAACTTATTAGAAAGGAGAAAGCATTGCATTTTCTCAGTTGGACATGGATTAGACTATAGTGATGTAATAAAAATAATAATAAAAAATAAGAGTGGCCTAAATTATCCCAAAAGCATAACTAACGTATTGTTGATGATGAATACTTACTATTATCACTCATGAAATTTATACCTGTGAAGTTCTTAGCTATGGTAACTGAAACATTCCCGATTTACAGCCAGGAGCAACTCTTTGCTGCTGATTTCCTTTTTGACAGAGGACTATGATCTCTGACAGCTTTCAGTGTGACACAGTAAAGAGTGCAGTGAATTGCCCTGTTAGTTCCCAGCACCCCATTAGAGTGACCACTACATGCTGCCAAAGAAAATCATCTGTTTTTTTTTCCAAAGTCTTGTACAATAACATCCTCCATGGCTGTGTGATAGTGGCTACAGAAAACACCAACTGTTGTAAAAAATTATCTGCCCTCCTTTACTAATGCCTATGTTGGTAATATAGCCTTCAGTAAAGTATATAGTGTGTATGTGCAGAGAGAGAGAGAGAGAAAGTGTAAATGTGTTTATAATGTGTGTGTATATATATGTGTGCATACCACATCTACATAAACACACACATTACTGCCTACAGAATCTTCTAGTTTTCAAGTAGAATGAAACCACATAAAGTCCTCTATGTAATAAAAAAAGAAAAAAAAAAAAGACTCCTAACTACTATGTGTGCACAAACTGACTTCTTCCTGAACAGTGAACTATCAAGAAATTACCAATGAAATAAAGGAAGGTGAATCTCAGATTACCAGCTCCAGCTGATCCAGACCCAAGCAGAAAAGCATTCTCTCTTCAGCAAGCTGCTATGCACACTCCCTAGTAGTCAGTCCATAAAAGTCCATTCAGTTTTAAAAAAAAAAAAGTCATTTTTAAAAGTCCAGCTTTTAAAACATCACATCTTTTGCAAAAGGGATAGAAAAGAGCAAGGAGAGTGAACTCATGTGAGCAGCCACTATCCTTGGAGAACTGCTGCACTCGTTCTCTCAAAAGTGACAGTTCCAGCATAAGGAGGAATTAAACCAAATTCTCATCTGACTTTAGAAGTATGGTACTGGCATAGGCAGAAGCATAATGAACTGCTGTCACTCTCTGTGCCTAAAAGCCCACAGAATCCTTATTGCTTGCACCTTGTAAATGTTCCCCCACAAAGCGAGACTTGTTAGTGCTGGAGAGCAGAGCAGAGAGCAGAGCACTGAGAAAAAACACCATCTTTACTAATGAAGCAGTATGTATCCCTTGGAACTTGTGGGGCTGGTCATGAGCTCTGCTACCACCACTCCCCAGGGTAGACAGCGCAAGAATGAAGTCAAGAGATACCATATGGCTGGGACCTGGAGAGGCCCAACCACATACTGCCTGCAGTTGAGATCCAGAACATGGAGGCTACTGAAAATGAGACCCAGATGAGACCTTCGTTCACTTCTCCCTATATATTTTAATAGCTCACACATACTGCCTGTCATCAGGGTGCAGCTTTGCCGCATGCCTGGAAAGTGGGTCTGTATGCTTCCAGAAACTTCAAGTCCAACCATAAAAAATCTAACTTGACAAATATCACTTATCCATACAGACAGCAACTTTTCAACAGCTTCTCACATTTTATCCACTTGTTACAACCTTTGTCAATATTCAGCTTCAGTGAATGCTTTTTCATTTTGATTTAAATCAAGTTGCTCGGTTCTTAAGAAGACAGATGCATCCAAATTGCCTTTCAGTCAAGCCAGAACTGCATTTCCATTTGCCCGACTGAAAAGCAAAGAATGACCCATTTGAACAAGGTCACAAAACTGAAGAATATAAACTTGAGTCTGAAATTAAGGTCTGCTAACAGGGAAGAGAGGAGGGAAGGGTAAGCAAAACAAAACAAAACAAATTAGAAGTTGGAAGATACTAAAATTACACCTTTTTCCTAGAAGTGAACCTTCTGTGGAGCTTCAACAGGAAACAAGAACACATAGCTGCTTCCACAGCCTTTTTTTTTTTCTCTAAATTCTCTATGAGCACTTTAATTCTTTTTTGCTCCCCTTGGTCATTCATAAAACTTCCCTTGTTGTTGGAAACCCACAGATATCTTCTCTAGCGTTCCAATTTTATCCTGTGATTCCACATGCAAGAGATGCATAGAGTTTCTCTTAAGAGGGTGAAGCTGTGCAGGGAAGGGGGTTTCTGTAGGGTCACTCTAAAGATGCTAAGATTCAGAGTGAGGAAAAAAAGACACCCATGAAATTAACTTCTATTAGAACCGTTATCATGGTAAAGCTGTTGAGTGCTGACAAGTTGCCTTGGGTTAACCAAAGGGTTGGGAGAAATGATCCAGCTAGAGTTGTTTTCATGGTGAAACTTCTTACATATTATTAAACTAGAAAAATAATATTCAAAACCTGAGGCATAGTGTATTTTTCAAAGAAGACAGAGTAACTCTCCACTGACCACTAAGAACATCATATCTCTAAATTTACAAGTTCTGTCTGTAAACATATATAGAACAATCATCATTTTTTCTTCTTACTTTTAACAACAAAGGCAAGAATGCTTCAGGATGAAAAGTCTTTCCTCTCTAATTCTTTTTCCTGACTTCCCAGTACTAGGAAATACATCACCATTACATATAACTAAGTTCACTTCTTAAGTTCTGCCACGAGATCAGCTATATCCAACACATATAGTAATAATCCTCCATTGGCCAAATTCTCTGTGTAGCCTAGCATGAATGACTTCTGCTCTGGTTTCAACTTCTAAAGAGCTTGTGGAAGCCTCACCTTTCTAATGTTAGCTCTCCTGCAAGTCCCACAGTTCAGAGAACCACAGAATTTCTGGGTCAGAAGGGACCTTAAAGCTCATCCAGTTTCAACTCCTTACCATTGCACTGGGTAGCAAAACTTCCTGCTAGACCAGGTTGCCCCAAGCACCACTCTATCTGGTTCTGAATATTTTTTCCCTAGTTGTGTCATCCACAGTTTTTCTATGCAACCTGTTTGTCACTCTCATAGCAAGAAATTCCTTCCTCTTATCAACCCTAAATCCAGCCTCTTCTAGTTTAAAACTGTAACTCCAGTCTTGATCTTTGTGTTAAGTTTTTCTGCATTGGTGCACAACAGGTCCAGCAACATATCTCCTCTGATTGGGCCTTCTATCTGTTCTGGGAAGTTATCCTCAATGCATTCCAGCAGCTATAAAGCTTCTAAAGGCCACTGACCTTAAAAAAAAAATGGGGACACAAAAGGAACAATCCTGCACTAAAAGTCTAAAATTGCTAAAGAAACATCAGCACTTTTCCCCTCTCAGCACTTCAATGCTGGTTTCTAAGGACATTCTTCTTCATGTCTGCTCTTCTTCTGCATCTGTCAGCCTACTTCCCTCTGAACACCAAATTGCCTAATGGCAGTGGGTCTTGTGTGACAGTGATAAGAAGGAAGATAGATAACAGATGTCCTTAGAAACTACCAGAGGAAATCCTTCATTTTTGGATCTGCCTTGTACTCTAGTGTCTGCAGTTCTCACATGTGACACGCCTGTATCAAAAGCTCTGGACACCTCAGCATTTGCTAAACCTCGGATCATCCAAAAGCATATCACTTGAGCTTATTAAACTTACAGTGCTACCATCACTTGTAATGGTTTATCACAATTTTAAGAACCACTGAGTTACTACAACATTCTGAAGAAAATACCTTGCCAGGCAATGAGAGGCTACTTTTACACTAGCAATTAAACAAGACTATAGGACTCTATTATCCATAGCATTAAACTATCAGAACAACTCCTGATAAGTCTTAGCTTAAACAAACAACCACTCATGAACAATTCACATGATTTGTGACATAGGTCAGGACAAGCAGCCGTTTAATGTAATGCCTTGGAGAGCAGGCATTTAACATTATGTCTCAGAGACTGCACCAGAACTTATTAAAAAAAAAAAGGCTCCTGACATTGACTAGTTTGTTTGCAGTGATATACTTAAAAGGTTTTATTCATACCACCAAACCCCAGAGGATCATCACCCCTAGGCTTCTCTTGATGCAGTTCAAGGTAAAAAAATGAAAAAGGGCAGAGGTACCCATCTTAAGGAGCTCATCTTTTTGTTGAGCAGAGAATTCTACAAGAGTTTCTTAAGTGCAGAGAGCTAGCAAGAGGTAACAATCTAATGGGCATCAACGTGCAAAATTAGGAGCAAGAAAGTCACTACTGCAATGAAAACCTCACAGGGAAACCTACTAAAAAACAAAACAAACAAACAAAAAAAAACCAGTGACAGCTAAAATACAGGTAAGTAGCAATCATCCTGAATCTTACTGGAGTTCTCTGGGATTTTTTTTAGCACTACTTCCTGAATACCTAAAATCAGCCTAGATTCCAAACTAGTAGTGACAGATCGGTCAGTATTTTCACTAAGCAGAAGTATTAGTGGAGATGCATGCACACTGTGCTTCTGTGTTTCTAACAGCTAAATGTAACAGATGAAATTCATGCTGTTATCTGTTCACATAAACTGACTTCAGCCAGTCTGACAGGCAATAACAACGCAGCCTGTCCTGTAAGCACTATCCCAACAAGAGTGCAAATGGTCTACATGAAGCATATTCTTGCTGTCGTTTGAGGCACTGTCTGAAGCTCTGCAATGTAACTAAGAATTCTCAACCACTCAAAAGGTTTGCTGAACAGCCTGCTTCTGTTAAGAGTTTTTGTATTCTCTCTTTCATGGCTGCATTCTCTTTTTTCCCCAGTGTCTCCCCAGTAAAACTTATTATGGGGAGGAGGCATAAGCCAAAATCAAAGAAACGTCTGCTACAACACAGCTGTCCAAACTTTCCTGACAAGGATGGGTAAATTAAAATAAAGAGGTTCACTACAATGGTAAGAATGCTTTTGGACAATAACTTCTTGCTAGAGGAGTATTACAGCAATTTTTTATTTTTTATTTTTTTTCCTGAATGGGCTGAAGGTCTCCAACATAAAAGCCTGGATTTCTACGTTGGATAACTGTATTTTAAGTATACTTGTCTCTTGAAACAAAATTACTACCCTGTACATTCCTCCATAAGAAGCAATAAAAATACCTTGAAAAACCTGTCTACTCATTAACAAGGACTGGACTCAGGTATCTGCAGTCCTTTACAAAGGACTACTGCTCCGAATACACGCTCAATACTGGGTCTTCACAACCTTAAGAACTAGCATAAACTTGATCAACTCTCTGTCACAGGAATGCCACTTTAACTAGCGCCATTTTCTCTTGAGGAAGACGTTTGTTCGGATCCCTAAACCACTCTTTAGAAATCTTCTCTAAGCTCCTTCAAATTATATTAACCACAAAGCTTGAGTGTAACTCTTAAGAGTTGAGCAGCTCCAACTCTTCTGAGGTCTTTCAGGAGGAATAATCTTAGAAGCAGTTCTACACAGAGCAATGCAGAAGGCTTAACACTAACCCACTTTCATACTCCTACTTTAGTTCTGTGTTTTCAGGCCACCAGTGATAATCAGCCCATCTTCCTCAAGAAATAAAGAAACAACCATAACCAGCACATCTCAGGAGCACAGGAAAGGGAATGATCAATCAAGAAGTACTTTCCTCATTCTGTTATCTACTGAAGACCTCATCAGTAGTAATAAGAAAATAAATAAATACAAATACCTAACTGCAATTCTCCCAAACTGGTCTTCCTGGCTGCTTCAGGTCTTATTGAGAAAAATATATTCTTATCAACAAGCACCCCGTGCAAAAGACTACAGACTTACTCATCTAGATTTAAACTGAATTCTCCAGTAGGCATTTGACATATTAACTCAACCTGCAGGCAGCACACACTGACACATCAAGAATTCACCCAAATTCTGAAATGCTTTTAAAATTTCTCTTCAAGATCTCAATGCCCAGCCTTGCTGCTCTATAACTAAAGCTAGTTTAATCAAGTTTGTATAAACTTATAGTAAATACTTAGAAAATACCTTATATGGTTCCCTGAACTGTACTGATCACTTCCAAAATATGCAAAATGCACTTCTTCTAAAACAAATTCTTCTTAGAATCTCTGATAATTAGTTTTATCATTCTTTCAGAGGACAGAAGAAAAACAGATCTTTAAAACATCAATCCTGGCAACAGGCTACTCTGTGACCAAGACACTGTATTTATTATCTGTTGGTAAACAACAGATAATTAAGACTACTTTGTCTGAAGGATTTATTGGGCAACTGACAACTATGAGCTGTAGTTCTCTAAACTTAATGATAACACTGCTGAAGATACAGAACTGTCACACTGTCACCACCCCACTCAACACAAGACAGCAACAGCTCAGTTTTGCAAATTGGAAGAGCTTCCAAAAATCAGAGATGCTTTCATTTTCATCATCTTCATGCAGCTGGGATGCTACTATTACACCTGAAAATTGTGAGCTGGTACACCAATTGGTTTGTCTATTTTTTCTGTTTAATAAAATACAATCTTCAAAAGCTGTGGTTGCTGGTTCAACTGAGTTAGCCTGGGTATCATTATAAGAGGAAAAAGTCTAATTTGGTTTTCAATAGTAGACATAAGTTAATAGAGAAGGGATAAAAGAACTTTACATAATTGGAATTACATACCTAGAGCTTCACATTCTAACAACACTAATATAGTCTATCGTATTTTATTTGATTTACTCCCCAATTCTTCTCCCCTTTCACCTCTTTCTCCTTCTATCTCATCCTCCAAAAAGGCAAATTTCTTACGTCCATTTACACTGATCAGAAAAACCCAGCTCTGTGTATTTTAACAAACAGTACACTATTTCTGATACACCAAAAATACATGAAGTAGTTACGTGTATGATTGCTTCAGCTTCTGAATGAAATCAGACAGAAACTCTACTAGCATTAAAATGTAAACATACCTTACAAATATTAACCACATCACTTCCCTTATTCTGTGGCTTCTGTAGCCAGTTTCCTTTCTACTAAACACAGAATGACAGCTTTCAGTGCTCAAGGGGAATTCAAGGAACAATCTGAGCATTCCTTCCAGAAACAAAAGTTGACTAGTAAGAACTATGACAGCTGAGTAAAAGGAAACAGCTTAATATATGAGAAATACCAGACTGGTTAGTACATTTTAGAATCCTATGTCATATTAGGCAGAACCAAGTTGCTTTAGTCAATACAATAGCAACATCACATGCAACAGTTCTACTACAGCTGTTTCAATGTAACTCAGACTGAAAAACAGTATCTAAAAGGCCACTTAATGCTACTCATTAAAAAAAGAAAAGACGGGAAAAGTCAGAAACTTGGAAGCCATATCTAAGATTTCTAAAGAAACTGAAGCCTAGAACACAATTGTACTGTTTCCTTCAAATCCATGGGTTCAGACATGATAGTTGGTCAACTAAAAAAAGTCCCTTCATAAACAGTTAAATACTTACCACTTTTTCAACATCTATTTCCTCTTCACTTAAGAAATCAGAAGCACCATCCAGCATCTCATCAGCAGAATCATCAGTTTTTTCATCTTCTTCTTCATCATCATCATCATCATCATCTTCCTCTTCCATATAATCAGTTGTATCAGCAGTGGGCGTAGAGCTCTTTTTGTGATGCCTGGGTTCCTGTGCCTTCTGTCCAGGCATCAGGAAGTCACCTATATCAGATCTGTCAGCTTCGTTAGCTCCTTCACTTTTGTTTTCTGAAACAGGCGCAATGCTGGATATTTTGCTCCAAGAACTGTTAGCAGGTATTACAGTATCTTCAACTGTTTTGATCTCCTCCTGAGAATCAACAGCACCTTGCTCTTTGTTTTTACTGCTTTCCTGCGTGGCTATGTTGGTTCTGCCTTCCACGGTACTTATTACCTGCTTATCTCCCAAAGCATTACATTGCTCTTTTGTAGAACTTATTTCAGAGTTGCCTGGCTTTTTCTCTCTTAAGCTTTCTGCTTCTGCATAGGCCTTGCACTCTTCTTCCACTTTAGGCTGCACAAGACCATCCTGGAACTCTTTTTCGTTCTGAGGCAGTTCAGTTCCTGTCTGCTCTTTTTTGTTCTCCAGCTGTATATCTTGCTCTTGCTGCCTCCACGACTGCCCAGAACTTGCTTTGTTATTCTCCTTCATATGTGCCTGCACTTCATCCTCCTGTTCCTTAACTAGTTTATCTTCCCATTCAGCATGTATTTGGTCTTTTCCATGGTTCTTCAACTGTACAGTCTCTTGATCCTTGAGACCCTGTGGATGTACATCATTGAGAGGAGCAACTAGAGAATATTCTAATGATTCACAAACTGTTTCAGAGTTAGCTGAAACAGCCCCTACATTTTCAGAACAGACCAAATCCTTTTTCTCATCTGTGACTGCTTCCTCATCATTTGGCTTTTCACTGATGTATGAATGGTCAGAAGATATAACATCTGTGGAAACATCATTCTGAAGAGAGGGGCCATCATCACCAGAACCCTCAAGCACCTTTGAATCCTTCTCAAATGCCTCTAAAGCAGTGAAACTTTCAACAGGTGTGATTGTTCGAGACACTGATCCTTCAACATTATTTGACTGGTTTACTGACACCTCCTTTTCTTCTTTTTTGCCACTTGACTCTGCGGCCTCAGACTCTGCAACTTCACTCTCCTCTGCGTGCAAATCCTTCTCTGTTTCTGCTTGCTGAGCAGCACCTGAGTCATCTTTCTGGCTTATTTTCTTGGAGTCCTTCTTCATCTGCAGAGATGCAAAATGGTGAAGAATGGAGTTTGGTACAGTCTTCTGTCCTGGGAGCTGAAGTAAAGCAAAACTACCAGATTGTAAAGGTAAGACATTAGCATTCGAAGATGGCTGAACACCTGAGTTGCTAGTTATTTTTGATTCACTGGTGGTTTGATTTGTCACATTAGTAGTAGCAGGTGAGATCTTCAGAGTCACAGCGCCTGTTTGTGACACGTATCTTGTTACTGAAGGAGAAGGAGAAGATGCTTGAGTAGCTGGAGTGGACCTAGAGGATGACTTGGGTCCTGCAGTTTGTACAGTTGAATTTGTGACAGAAGGAGTGGAAGACACAGAGGAAGCAGAAGATACAGGTGGCTCGGGAGGCTTAGCAGGTGTAGGCAACCGAATTCCTACAACAGATCCTGTGAAGGAAAGAAAATATCAGCTTATACTTGCCCATATGATTTTCTTTTAGCACTTGATGCTGTACCAGAAGCAGCCAGCATTCTCATAGATTGTAATGTAACCAGCATCATAACAATTTCTCAGTGAAAAAATGGATGCTGCATAAAGTAAACTGTTCAGTTTCTACACAGAACATCTTAAAAAAATAATGAGGTGGTCACTCTGGAATGAACAGATGTAATGGTAAGCTATAGCATCGTTTTTTTTTTAATTGAAGAAAGCACTGTATTTTGCTGAGATTCTTTCCATTTTATTCTTCCCCACTTACAGAAAACAGGGAAATGGGGATTACTCTTAAGTAAAAGACGAATGTTTAATCTTTTTCTTTCTTCTTCCCGTAAAAACTTCCACAGAGAAAAAATATGACAAAATCACGTGATTATACCACAATCTTTTCCAACTTAACAAACCCATCAGTGCATTTGATTAGATACTCAAAACTCCTTTTAAAACAAGAAAAATAAGACCACTGGCAGCACGTTTCTCCTGTAACAGGCCAAGTCCTCAGAGCAGAAAGAACTTCAGTCCAATGAGACACAGCTAACAGCTTGTTCTCTTTCAAAGCATCTCCAGCAAGTATGATTTCTGAATTAGGAGATAATTTAAGTGATAATACAGTGACTAGGGCTCCTTTGTCACACACATGGACCCTTTTAGCTGCTGTGAAGAACTCCCAAGTGTTGGTAATTTAACTGCTAATTGCACTTTCTGCATCTTAGATGGGCTGAAGTTGCATTACTTCTGGGTAATTACACTAAACAGTCTTTACTCACACCCTGCTCTGTTACTTTCAGTATGATAAGCATCACAGATAGAAACGTGGTGTGACAAATCTAAGTAACACAACAGTCAGCCAAGAAAGAAACCCTGGACTTTGTACCTGGATTGCGGAACATCACTGGCTGCTGCACGTTAGGCTGGGCACTGGGCTGGGCACCCGGAGCTCGAAAATGCTGCAGTGGGACAAGCTGAATTATCTGTCCATTAGGATGCCTGAACAGGTTCACACCACCAGGGCTTCTGAGAGGCTGAAGAACCATTCTCTGTTTCTGAGGAAGTTGCACGTTGTTTAATGGTCGCAAAGCAGGGGACGTCTGAGGCACCGGAATCAACAACAGTCGCGGTCCTACACGTTTCTCTGTTCCAGGAGGTATCTTTGGAGGAGTCTTATTTACAGCTTGCGCTTGAGGAGCAGCATCTTCTAAAACATTTTCAAAAGTTACATAAAATCAGGTTAAGAAAACATACTATAAATCAGGCATTATTCTTAAATCAAGCACAGATGTTTTAGAAACAACTGGATCTTTAGATGCATGTCTAGTTGTCAACCATGACTCAGAAAACTCCCAAGTAACACTGAAAAGATAATTCTACACCTACTTCTTCAATTCTATACTAACAGTGAAATCATAGCAGTCACAGCAATAACTGTGCTACACATTTCTATCAGCCAAGAAACAATGGGAGACTTCAAGCTCGTTTCATAGCAGATACTGACCAGATAACGACCTTTTTTTTTTCCCTTCTCTAGTAGTTTTGGCTAGGTTGGAATAAAACAGGCCATTTAAGAAACTACATTTTTTATTCCATTTTGGAAATAACGGTGAGACATGTGAGTCTACACTTAAATTGGGTTCTGCAATTGCATACCATGTCCCAACAATGAATGAGGAAAGAAAAAAGCGAGCATTTGCAACAGTAGGCTGAAGCAGACAAGTCTTACCTCTTTTTGGAGCTATTGAAGGAGCTGACTTCACTCCTGACAATATTATCGGAACAGAGCTGACAGAGGAAGCTGGCGTGGTCACCGCAGACGTAGCCACTGCAGTTGTTAGAACAACTGTAGAAGGGGATGTTGTGATAACAGGACAAGTAATTGTTGATGCTGTTACTACAGTAGGGAGTGACAGAGTTGGTACTGGGGCAGCAACCACAGTTGCTTTGGTTACGTTCACAGTGGTGGTAGGAGTGGCAGATGAGGAAGTGGTGCAAGTGTTGGTTCCAGGTGTTGCAGAAGCACCTGTGACTGTAATTGCAGGAGGAGAGGAGGCAGGTTCACTAGCTCTTGTTTGGCTAGGAGCAGACACAGTAGATGGTGCCACACTGGTACTTTCTACAGTTACAGGAAAAGTGGTGGTGGCTGTAGTGACCCCAGGAGAGATAGTGCAGTGAGCTGGAGACAGACTTGTGGGAACCACAGGGGTGACAACCATTATTGGTGTAGGACTGATACTGAGCTTCTGTGGCCCTGACAGAGGCTGGCATGTGCTCACTGAAGGAATCTTCTGCTGCAGAACTCCAACTTTGTTCATCACAAACTTTGTGAACACACCACCAGGTGAGGGTCGAGCAGCTGCAAATAAAAACTTGCAGGTCAAAATTTTAATAGATTTCTCTTTGCTGTTCTTCAGGCACAACAATTGTCATTTCATCATGAATTTGGGTCTCCACTCACTTTAAGAACACCCTGTAATTAACCTGAAACCTTCACAGCAGTCCTGAATATGACTTACATATTAGGAATATGCACATAATCTATTGCATCTCCTCCTGGTCATACAAAAAAATTAGGTCTTGAGGTGTTGTTCTTTATCATGAAATTATGAATATATAATTATAATTTCAGTATGAGGAAACAAATGGCTAGGTGCAATAACAGGCTCAAACTACGTTCTAAATCTCCAACTCTTCCTGTAGTAGTTTTTTCCATGTTCCTCTTTTCACTGCTTCTTGATTTTCTGACTGTATATAAGCCACAGAGAAAGGAGGAAGAGAGTTTTGTCCTGCCTCCTCCTTTTTGCAGTGACATTTGTGCATCTGAGCATGGGACAAATTCAACCAATAGGAAGAAATCACTACTGGGAAGCTTCCCTTCATCTCTTGCTCTCCAAGGATCAGAATGCCATATCTGTATCACGCCAGATGCCTACAGATCAGAAACAGAACCTAATACATAGTACAACAATGCAGAGACCATTGCGTAAGCCCAACTTACATATATATGCAATGATCACTTCACCCATCAGTGAAATGCAGCCACCTTTTCAATAGTGCATAAACACATAACACAACTGGTTTTATCATAGGAAGAGAAAACCAACACAGCTATTTACAATGCAAGGAAAATTTAGGCAGAAGGAAACAGAGCAATTCACCAAAGTTAACATTTTGCCAGGACACAGGTAACATCCTTTTCTCTTGCAAAACTTCTTCAGGTATTTAGTGAAGATGGGAGAAATGTGTGGCTGGGAACTAGATTTTTCTTCGATGTTTTTTGTTGTTGTTGCTTAAAATCATGCTAAACACGGTATTTAAAAGCAAATTCATCTCTTGCCATGCTGGGTAAGCACTTCAGTACCAACTTAGATACAAGTACCAAATGCTTTTCCTGGTATTCCTTCCTTTAAAAAAAAAAAAAAAAAAGAAAAAACTGACAAAATAAAGAAAAAAATTTCAAGTGTGCTGAACTAAGTCCAACCCTGTTTAGCTTGTGAAATCCAATGAGACTGCAGGCCAGTGTAGTTATCGGCTGCACATCTGTTCTTTTGCTAATCCAGACTTGGGACATCTTGCATTTCACTGCACTGCTTCATGCAGCTTTGCTGGTCACATGAGTTCCAATTCTAAGTGCAACACCATCAGAAAAACAAACGTTGTGGAACTACAGCTCGGAGCAATCCTTTCGCACTTTAAACCCTCATTTTAATTTCAATGCTTGATGAGAAGCAATCAAAAAATCATAGTAAGAAAACTCTCAAAACAAAAAATTGAAGCTCAATGGGTATCTGTATCCCTTCTTCCTTGTTTCTTGAAAATATGTTCTAGTATTGTTAGTAAAATAACTAAAAGTCAACACCTCTAGTCTTATTCTGAAGTCAAAATAAAACTTTCTGCTTTAGAGAGGTTATTTATTGCAGAGGCAGCTTAGTTGGCAAGTCAGCCAAAGGCAGCAGGCACTGTTGCAAAGAAATCAACAGCAATGCTGTATACTTGCTTTTTATTTTACCTTCACGCAATTTAAAATACAGTAATAAGTTCCAACCTACCTATCTGTCTCAGTGGTGGGATAAGAGCTTTCAGAGTCGTCACACTGGGGTTTGAAGTAGTGCTGATGGAAGATGTAGTTTTGGGAGCTGATGTTGTGGGCACCTGGACTGATGGTGTCCCAGAAGCACTGGATGCTACCTTGGAGATCACAGTACTGAGGGTTGAGATATCAAGTACTGTGGGTCGCAGCCTGCCTGTGACATAAGCAGCTAGCCGACTGGCAGGATGTAATGCCCCCATCTGTCCCAAAAGCAGTTTGGCCTGAGGATACCTTTTATCATTAACCTGAAAAAAGTGGAAAAGGGAAATTTTGTGAAAAGAATGCTAATTCACCACCTCTGGAGAGGTGTTTCATTCCACAGGACTTCCAAGCGTCCTTTTCAAAAAACAAAAACAAAGATCCACATTACAATTCAGACTGGGAACTCCTAACTTCCCTGCTGCTCAGAGTATCTTCAAGCAACTCTGCTGTATCTTTGTAATACAGATATTAGATGCTACTCAAGACTCTCAAACAGAAACACAGAGTCCAAAGGTACATGAGAAATCACTAAAATCAAGTAGAGGGAAGCTAGCACGCGTTTTACCTCTCCTACATACACTGCAGTCCTGAGTTGAGTGGTTTTCCAAATATGAGGATGATTTTAGATAAAATTCTCTACCCTATCATCACCTAGCATTACAGAAGAAAGAACACATACATATACATCGGGACAAAACTCTAAGGACTTTGCAAAAGCTTTGTCAGCTTTCTTTTCTTGCCTGTACTGTACCACGAATTGACTAACTTCACATTCAGAGCTGCTCTTGTAACTGAGAGAAGAAACAAACTTTTCTGGATATCAGGCTGTAAGCCTAGTGGTCAACAGGAATTTCATATCGATTTGGTTGGTAGTACTGCATTCTACTTCCAGGCTGTTCAGTAGTAACCTCTAAAAGCCACTTATTTTAACACACCATAAGGAAAAAGGCCTTTACTCTTTAAAACAGGAAGTCTGCCCCTAAGTTGCTCTTTCTGCGAGCTTCTCTTTGTGAGGGCAATGCATCTGCAAAGCATTACACAAATGAACTCAGTTCTCATTTTCTAATTCATATACCTCCAGTGCAAGTGGTGTTACTACCACAAAATATCCTTGAAAAAGAAGAGATCCTAGCCCTGCAGCTCCTTCCAGCAATTCCTAACAGCAAGTTGGCAGCACGAGACTGCGGAGAAATGACACGCTCTTAATTTTATGAAGTCTCTTCATCACTAACATACACTCAGAAGACAACAAGCTATTCGTCAACACTAGCAAACTGAATCAAAAGCAATTTAATGTTTACAGTTTCCTTTTGAAGTTTTGTCCCAGTGTACACACCTCCTCTGAAATTATTCTTTCTGTGGCTTCTGACAGCCACTTATTCAGAAGTGTTATCTGCCAAATGCATCTGCAGAGAGTTTTCAAAAGCTCCAAGATCTTGAGAAAGATTCTGTGCTTGGGCCACCAAGACCTAAAAGGCCAAAAGACCAACCTAAATCACCAGACTTCAGTCTTGGAATCAGATTTCCTGTTGAAAGGGACAAGGTTACAGAGAGGCAAAAATGTCACTGGATATGAAGATATCTTGTCTGGACAGTCAAAAGACTAGGTAAGACAAATTAAGAGAGTGTTTGTTCTTCTCTTTAGGGGGTTCTAGGATACTGGATGAAACTGAATCTAATCTCCACAGTAAAGGCAGAGGGACCCACCTGAATCAAGCCTGAGTGGCTCATATTAGCTTTGCGCTTGTAGACAACCAGCTTTCCTGCAGGAGAAATTCCTGCATAAAAAGGCAAGCCTTTGCCCCCATGCAACTTCTCCCGCAGCTTGTCCAATGTGTAAGCCTGAAAGAGCTTTACATTTTCTGCTTTTTTGCATGACGGCACTCCACTATCGGGAGTCTCCAAGTCAGGTGACTCAGGCTTCTCATCACTGTCCTGGTAGGATGGCACTGAAATTTTCACTCTGGAGGAGTACACAGGAGGGTTGTTTGCATCCTGAGCCTCGTGTTCCGAAGCCAATTCAATAATGAGGCTACCCACTTTGAGGCACTGTGGCATGTTACTGTTGATGTGCTGTGATAGGATGGTCAATATCTTACTGCAATCTTCATTCCAGCTGCAGTCAGAGATAATCTCGATAAGTTTGGTTGGTGCACATGAAGTGGTGGGATGAACACAGGAGGCGGAGGAAGAGTCCCCCTCACTATGGGAAGACCACGAACTTTTCTCTGAGAAAGAATTGAAATAGGTTTCTGCAATACTGTGGCATTTTAATCACCTGGATATTCAAACAGTTTTATTCTGCCCACCTCCACCCTTGTCTCAGCTGCAGGGCAAGTAAAAAGAACTGTTCAAAACATCACTTCCCCTTGCAGAGCTTCACAAGCAAGCAAAAATGCAAAACTAAGGTAACTGTTTCTCACAGTTAATTCTCTGTAGCCATACCATCTCACGTTGTATCCCGTTGCATCTCACAAGCTAAACAAAGCTGGACTGTTTCAGTGTGTGGATGTAACATCTCCAAGCAACATCAATACGCAATGGAAAGCATCACTGATTATATTCCAGAGATGGCACTTTTCTCTTGGAGTCAGAAAAGGACCAGTGTCCTATAATGCTATTTTTGACAGACAAGCCACTAGCAGAACTGTCTTTTGTGGAAGATGTTTAACAGAAGCACGACCTTTTGCTGTCATTGGAGATCCAACGTCACTTTTTGCAAAACTGTAAGGATGTTGAGCCCTGTGTCCTGGTCCTTTTAATTTTGACCTACCAATTCATCAGTATTTTCAACTAGTCGTATTATTTTTCCATTCCGATCCTTAAACACAGAATGCTGTTGCATACATTAAACAGTGGGGAAAAAAAAAAAAAAAAAATCAGCTCAAAAAGGCAGCCGTATTTCATTAGTGGATGATAGAATGCCTTGAGTACGTCTCATTTTAAGGACTGCGACATGATTTGGGCCATTTCAAACAGAAAGAGATAAAGATGCCTAACCTCCCTCTTCATGAGTTACAAACTCAAAGCCATATTCATACATAATGTAGTGCAAAAACTCAATTCAACCTTTCAACTCGAACTAAAATAATTCAACATCAAACAGCTCCATATAGAGTAGAGGCACTTCTTTGACCCATACAGTTCTAAGTGGAGAACACGAGGGTCGAAGATTCACAATACCACTTGTAAACTTATTAATTCTTCAGTAATTAAAAATTAATGAAAGTAGGGAGGGAACCCTCTGATTTCCATTCCTTGTTAGGTATCTAATTAGCATCCTTATATACAAGTCTGCTGTATAATGCAATCTTTCACTCTGAATGAGCTACTGTAACACCAATCATTTCAACCTTGGAACGATGGCAAGTACTTAGTAGTTAGCCTGCTGTATCTCCCACATGACACACGACTGATTAAGAAAACAAGAAACTGCAAGCACATCATAAGATTTTTATTGGCAATTGTAGAAACTCCCACGGCAAATGCACTCATTTCATCAATATTCCTTTTTTTTTTTGTTAAGCCAAAAAACTATCAACACACTCAATTACACTCAAGATTCAGCTCTTACCTCCGCATTTTTCAGGGTCTTTGTTTATCTCACTGGTTTCTTTCTTACAAGACTCTTTCTTAGAAGACTCTTTTTTAGATAATTCTTTCTTAGAAGATTCCTTCTTTGAAGACGGAAGTCCTTGTTCATACATCTGTGGGAAGAAAAAAAAAGTGTACAAAATATTATCCTTGTCTATCCTCTTCCCCAATAAAATCACATCACAAAATACACTAGTTCATCATGCTATCATCCATAACCCTGGAAAGCATTTTAACTTTGACGGAAGTAAAGCGTTCATCTTCTAACAGCAATTTTAAGACTCATGCAGTAATGAGTTTTGCAGCCAGGAATTTCCACAGACAAGACAATTCATATCACAGTAACAAGGAAAGCTGACCATCACTGCATGCTGATTTGGTCCCTGTCACTACATCACCGTCAAATAAAAGCCAAGCCCCCACGTTATGTGGAAGCTCCTGCGAATAAGTTTTCTTCCCATTTCCAGTATTCCTACCTGTTGCAGGATACGTGCTGGACACATTGTAAATTCTTACCTTTACAAGAAAGTTCTGTGAATCCTTTTGGTCTTTTTGTTGATTTTTTTCCTCCTTCCCAGGCTCATATACTCGAACCCTTGCACAAGTCATCATACTTTCAAAATACAAGTAGATAGGATCCTTGTCCTCCTCTCGAATCTACACAAAAAAAATACAACCTCTCCATTCTGGATGTGCACCAGATCTATAAAACACTTTTGCTTTCTAAAAGAGTATTAACGCTACAGTAGAAAATATCAGAAGTATTTAAAGTTGAATCTTTCTTCTTGCCCCACCTATGGAGGCTTTCAAAGCCAGGTTGGATGGGGCCCTACACAATCTGATCTAATGATACAATCTGGCAGCAACCCCAGGTAGAGGGGCTGGAACTAGAGGATCTACCAATCTCACTTCCAATCCAAGCCACACTATAATACCATAGCACAGTCTACAGATTGCTCCCAAATTACACAGAGGAAGAAAAACAGGAAAAAAACCTACCTGTTTAAATTCTCTTCTCAACAGAGAAAGAAGTCCTGAAGTGTCATTCACCACTTAACCATATCTGATATATATTAAGCAGCAACTCTGACACATTTCCTTCTTTAAACATAACTAGACTCAACCTCACTACTATTCTACCTCTATGACTGCTATTGCTTGTGTTAGATAAAGGTGAGGGGAGAGGAGAGGCAAAGACAGATTCCTAGCACACGGCAATGAAGCCACAAACAAGAACACAAAAGCTTCTACAATCACAGTGATCCTCTGAGTCACTATTCACACTTTTTCCACAAGTTATTAACAAGGCTACATCCTGTAGATAGTAACTTCTACAAACACTACAGGACAAGTAATCATTTTACCCATAAACAGCATATATTACTGCATTATTTAAGAGGTCATCAGCAAATCATTACCACTTTTCTCACTGCTACAGTATTTACTGTATTTACAGAATTTACTGCTAAATAAATTCTCAACAGAAGACTAACATAGTTAAATAGATACATGTATGTGTCAATTCATCCTAGCTTATCAACATGCCTTTTATCTCATTTTATTTAAAACATACAGAAGTTTTTGGCAGTGTTTGCTTTAATTTTCAGCTTAAAAAAAAAAAAAAAGAAAAAAGAAAAAAAGAATTAACATTATCCCACTTCTTACCACGGGGTTGGGTTTAGGAGTATACACTCTGCCTGTTTTCACTCCACTGGAAGATCTATGTTTACCAGAAAGCACAACTTCTGGGTTAGGCAGGACTGTAGATTTAACTGGTTCAATAACAGATGGTGTTGGAATATAAATAGGTTCTGGATCTATTTCACCTTCTACTTTTACCCACAATGGACAATTCCTAAGAGGCTTTTCTGGCTCTGAGTCACAGATAGCTGGGAAAAAGAAAAAAAAAACAGTGATATATTTTAAAAACCCAGTAATTTACACAAGTGAAAAATCAATGTAGCATGGCAGTAATGGAAATTTTAGTTTCAGTCTAAAGTCTAGCCATATACCAGTAACTAATTCACACTGAATTAAGAAGATAATGCTGGTATCTTCTCTTGTCTCAAATTCTAGTGAGAAGCCACCAGGGATTTGTCCACAAATGCAGGAAATGAAAATGAGAAAGACTCCATGCTAACCACTGCTTCCTAGCTGTGCTAAGATAGCTGATTAAAAAACCACTACAGAGTCGGGGATCTTAAAAGACAGCAAACACAGATTTCAAACATCTAAAAACATACTTGATAACACAACTACACATAAAAATGTATTTACTCCAGTGGAACACCAGATAGCATCATTTTTTACCGCTGATAAAATTATTAGTAGAACAAAGCTGTAAGTCCATAGCCACTTTCTGTCATATTTCTGAACATACCTTAGGACAGATCTAAAACCACTGTAAACTATTTCCACCAAAGTCAGTGAAATACAGTTATGTACAGGAACTGAAAAGACAGCTCCAGATGCTTACTTGCTAAGAGAGAGAGAGAGAGTAGTAAACAGTAAAGATTACCAACAGCTACAGCAGTAATTATTTCATATGCTTAGTCCCTGAACATATTTAGAGAGTACAGAGAAAGTTAAAATTACCAAAAAGAAACTAGTTATTTGAGCAAGATAAATGACTGAATAATGCAAAAAAGCCTGTAACAGGTAAGAGTTACTAAAAGGGAAAAGGTGTGATTACCTGTCAGTCAGTTACACCAAGATAAGCGTTGCAGAGATCTCTCAGAGCTCATTCCCATTTCTGGATTTAGTAATGGGATCTCTACTAGAACCTAAAAAAATTTCCTGGCAAGACAGCTGATTTCAGAGAAGTTTAAGGAATTGCTTTTTACCCAGCAATACTCACTGTATTCCACTTTTTTTCTTTTCTTCTTATCTTTCTGCTTCACCTCATCTTCTTCTCCCACACCCTCTTCTTCCACATCTCCATCCCCTTGCTGTTCTTCTTGTGATCCATACAACACAAGATTTCCACGCACAGCCTTTTTCAGAATTTTCTTATGTTTTGATCCACCCTTCACCACCAGTACTTTTCTCTTCAGGCAAGTACACCCAAACATACAGTCTGGCCTGCGGCAATGGGTAGGCTGACGTTTTTCCAGTGCTAGACTGGCACATATACAACCCAGCCGACAGAAATCATTATTGCAAGGAGGCGCTCGTCGTCGTATTATTTTATGGATAGGTTTGTTTTTGAGAGAAGCCTGAAAAAGTTTTAGATAGTAAGTAAACACTTGAAATTTTAGCAATGTGAAATCAAGCAAATGTGAAATTGCTATTCCAAGTTCATTCAGAATTATAACTCCCTCCTATTACATGGTCTGGTTATCCACAAAAATTTGTCACATGTATGGAAAAAATACAATAGAGGAGAGTTTACATTTTAATATTCTGAGACACAATTTGAGACAGCTGAACAGCCTCTTCAAGAAGTGGGCTGCGAAGAAAGCAAAAGTTTATCATCTGACATCAAAGTTACGTGATGTTTTTTGTTTTGTTTCTGTTTGATTTTTTTTTATTTGGAATTAGCCCTACTGAAAAAAATAAGTGTCAAATAATAAGGAAATGTAGTTACTGAATAGCAACTGTATCCATTAGAACTTTTCACAGGCAAGTTGAGATAATTCATAATTAATTATTCATATCAACACCTTATTAATACAGTTATTATTTCCACATGCTGTTAAGACAGCAGTTCTGAACTTCCAATATAAAGGCTACAACACAAAGGAAGAACATGTTTTGTCATGCTCATTAGCAGCTTCAGTCTTATTTTCTGCACCCACAGGCAGCTTCAGTAACTACAGACAATTGAAAACGCAACAGTACTGAAGGAAAGAAAAGTATTGCTACCTACCTGAGCTGTAAGCAGAGTAGCCAGGGAGATATCCGCTCGTTCTTCTGTAATGTAGGTTCGTGGTTTGCCATCCCAGAGAGCACAGTCTTCCAGGTCCATTAGCTTTACTTGAGATTTAGACAGACCTGGCGGACGAGCTGCTTGTTGCTGTTGTGGTGTGTGGCGCAAACTGATTTGTTTTGGCAGTATGTTTTCATCCAGATTTGGCATCAGGAAACCATCTGCTTGGTTAGTCAAACAGCTACTCGAGAGAGACTTAGCAGCCTTTTCTACTGATGCTGAAAAGTTCTGTTTCTGCTTGGCAGGAAAAGGCGAAGGCAGTATAGGCTTGTAGGATGATCTTCCTCTACTGTTTGAAGATGTCTGCCTGTTTTGAGTCCTTGCCTTCCTAGAGGTAGATGACAGAGAAGCAGGCTTGAACGTGTAAGATGTGGATGGAATTACGGTGGACTGCTTCTTCAAAACACTGTCTAGCGTTCGCACATAGCTCGTGCTCTTGGTGGGAAGCTGATACACCACAGGGGAAGTGGGCGTGCTAGAAGAGAATCCCATACTCGTTTCCATCAGCTTTCCTTCGTTTTCCAGGTACTCATCCAGCTTGTCACTACAGAATGCTGAGCGATTCTTCAAGGAACCTTCTGAACTGCCACCTAAATAAATGACGAGCATTTTAATTGGCCCCTGGGAAGGCATACTGACAGGCTTTATCTTACATATATATATGTATACACACACACACACACATTTAAATCTTACTGCAACTCAACAGTATAGAAGAGGTAAATACTTCTTTAAAGAAGTATGTAATTCCCTTAAGCGTACAACACACAAATATCAAATATAAGCTCAATCAGAAACACAGCCAGCAGTCCAAACAACTCTTTTTGAGGAAAGTATATTCATTCACAAAAAGAGAAAGTCTTCAAGAATCAGTGTTTCTGTGCAGCTTCCTTTTGTTTGTCCTAAACATGTATCCTACAACGTACCTGGCAACACCAGAATAAATCTGCAACACCCCAACACAATACAGTATTCAAGTGCAGAGAGTACAACAGAAATATTTTACCTAATTTCCAAGTAAGACCTGGCAAACTGCTAAGTACTCATTTCTTTCTGAGGCAGGGCAAAGTAGCTGAACAGAAGTATTCACTTAACTGGAGTTAAAAATACACCCAACATAAAAGAAAATCACTTCAAATCTGTAGGGCATCAGAATTCTGGACTTACTATACTGCTCCCCAGCTTAATCCAAAACTGATGAACAAAAACAAAACTATTACAATTTTGATTTTCACTGAAACCTTATGTGTAAAACAGAATATGTTTTGCTGTTGATTCTGTTTGTTTTATCATTTTCAGTTTCTTTTTTCCCCTCGTAAGTGCTCATTCTTGGCTGTTCATGGAAGTAGTACCAATATTCAAGAGAGTCTCAAAACAACAATAAATCATTAAAACACACACTATAACTGAACTGCAGCATCTCTCCAAGATTAAGACAAAGATCTTAGAAATATCTGCACTCATCTCATCTCATCACTTTTGTTTTAATCCCGCTCTGCTTTTTCTACCTTCATTTCTAGAAGCACCATGAAGCTTCCCTCGCCAGCCTTTGATCTTTCTGAAATCATTTGTCTTTCCTGTTCTGGAAACAAAAGGAAATCCAGTATCTGGAAAAGAAGAAAGCTAGCCTCAGTTTATAAATCAAGACTGATTGTTACAAATGTCCTAGTGAATTGTTCATTTCTTTTCAGAAATACATGTGACAGCTCTGTCAAATAATCCATCATCTCCAAGAGCTAAAGTGTAATGTAGATATACTAACAGGGTCCTTTGTAGCTGTTTTATATATTGCTAGGCTAGGCTAGAAGTAATTGCCCTTGACACAGAGCTGGATTGGGGCGTTCTGAATTGGATCTGCCTCTTTTGTGGTGTAGACAGGTCTGAGACTCAAGGTCTGCCTCTTTACCAGCTCCAAAAACAGTACAGGAAGAAAACAGCAGTCAGAATAATAAAGCAAGAGAGAGACATTGGAATTAACTACCCTGCACTTTCTTTAGCAAACACATTTACTGTTAAAAAACAGTATTTGCCACTAGTAGAATCAGTCACATTTTAATGAAAAATGCATTTGTTTGGATACCAAATAAATTAATACAAGAAATAGTAATTTTACAAGCAGATTTCATTGACAGCTTTGTATTTAAATAATAATAATAATAATAATAATAATAATAATAATAATAATAATAATAATAATAATAATAATAATACAATCAAATATAAAACTAAATGCTCTTTGAAGTATTTTGATTATGGACTTCTCTGTTTTCACTGCTTTTGGAAAGTTTAATATTCCTGTCCTAATGAATAAGAACACTATCTCTGAACAGCATCAAGTCCCAAATCCCTCTGATCACTGACAATACAACATAATACTTTGAGCCTCAGCAGATTCATGTTCTACTCACCTGGAGAATTGGGGTTTGTTCCTGGATAGCTCCACAAAGAATAATTTGAATAGGAAAGAGGAAGCTGAACACCCAAGTATTTCAAGTCAATGCTCATTGTTGGGTCCACAGAATTTAACTTCAATCCCACTGCAGGAAACAATCAGTATCAATGCAGCAAGATGTTAATGAGAAAAAAATAAAAGATGTTTATTTAAAAAAGTTTCACATTACATACAGACATTTCTAGCATTCATCCATGTCTTAAGGGTTCTGAAAAAAGCATTAATAACTGTTACTTACAATGGAACTTCAACAAGTTTGAATTAACAGGTATGAATTTTAAGGAGATGGAAAATAGAAGGAAAATAGAATGACTTGATGCTTCTTTTTTTTTTTTTTTTTTTTTTTTTTTTAAAACTGCTACTGAAATTCCTGCAGAATTTTAGCCATCAGAATGTCAGCATTCTATTCATTTCCACAATAAAGCTGTATTCAGTATTCTGCTCTCTCAGGAACTCTCCATGAGCTTTTTGCAACCCCCTGCCCCCTCACTGTCCTTACAGATCAGCTTGAAATTAGCTAGCCAGCCATCTTGTTGCTTTGCAATAAATCAACCCTCCAGCCTTTTTAAAATTTTTTTTAAATTTTTTTAATTTTTCATTTTTTTAAGCAGGGAGAAGATCGTGTGTGATTCTATAATTCTATGGCTAAAATGAAACAAAACACTCAGCTTTGTTGAATGGCACTGGCTTGGACACTTTACTGCTTGTTAACATCTTCCTTACCTCCCCCCAAATGCTTAGTTGGAAAGGCTCACCTTAGCCACAAAAAGTGTCTTTGTGAATTAGCAAATCAGGTAAGGACACAGAAATAATGAGGAACGCAAAAGCTAGCAGAACTACTATTCAGCAAGTGAAAGAATATATGGCTACCCAACTCAGCTCAGTCTGGAGTAAAGAATATTTACTTTGTTTGGTTTTGGTTGTTTTTGGTGTGGGTTTTTGTTTTGGTTTTTTTGTTTTTTGTTTTTCCCCCCCCCCCCCCTCAAGGGAAACCTACAAAACTGTGCTGCTGTTGCTAAAATCTTAGAATCAGTGTTAAGTATGCAAGTTTTGAAATAAAAATGTATTACTTGACAATGCTCAGGACGGATGAATTGCTATCTGCACATACAGCAAAGACCTTTCGTTGGTAGCAGACATTTATCTTTACAAGTAACAAGTACCGACACTTGATAACTGGCAGCCTAAAAACAACACATGCAAAACAAATCTCAGATGTGGCTACTGAAGAACACCTTCACCAACGACAGATACAATTCCCACATCTACATGGCAAAGATGAGCACAACAAGTAAGGCAATGTAGCATTTTGTATAAAAACACATCAACTGCCAAATGTCAGGACGGCATCTATTTATTTTCAAAGTGATTTTAAAGGAAAGAGCAGGCAGTTGATTCTTCATGACACTCCATTTGAATTATTCTGTTGCTTTCAGAACGCAGCCTGAAGAGAATAAATATGTCTGTATGGACATCACTAAACACGACAGGTAAACTATCACTTCTATCAATTCCTCATCATCGCCAGCGCACTGCTAAGTTCAGTTGCTGCAGTCAAACAGTAGCAAATTAAGAACTCCCTCCACAACAATTTTCTCTGAATCACAATGCCAGACAACAGTGCTTTGATTTTCAGGCACATGACAAGGGATTCAAATTAGTCCAGGTAGAAGAGGCTCTCCATAGCATAGCAGTACTCTAGAAGGAGCTTTCTTCCTAACATGCTGAAGCTGAATTTCCATCTTTCAGAAGCATCTTCTTGCAGTCTCAATGCCTTTAAGATCTTCACAATCACTGCTTCAGATGCATTTTGCAGTCCATCCTTTACCTATGCTAGTCTCCACAGGAAGTACTGATGGATTTCTAGCCAACCAGAAATACTTTTCTATATCTGATGACTAAGTGCATTAACTTCATAATGCAAGCTGCAGTGGATATTCAGTTTCTTAACTTCACAACTCAATAGCAATTGTAGGCTTCAGGTATCCATGAATATCAAGAGATACTTATGCTTCTCAACTACATTACACAAAACCAAAGCAAAGTTAATGCCAAAAATGCTATTTCCATTTACTATACTACACAGAGGGCAAAAAAGCCAGTAAGCTTCAACCAGATGGTTGAATGAACACTCAGAAACATGCACTTTGCTTCTTTGAGAAAGGAAGGAGCCATACCTCTTCGTCTGTTTTGCAGCAGACCATAAGGAGATATTAGTTATGGTCTGTGGCTAAGAGATTTTGAAGAACAAGTAACAACATCGAGAATGCTGATTAGGTTGCACCAAGATCCAGGACTTAATGTTGATGTAACTGGGAAAATACACAGACCTTCAACTGGCCAAGAGGCAAATCCTAGAGTCTTTTTTCAGTACTGCCATACTATAACATTTGCTCAGTGCAACATGCAGCATTGCTAGTAGCTGACTAGAAAAGATTTCTACCACAATTTTTGAAATATGGCAACACAGATGTGTGAGGCTATGGATTGAAGTCAGGTCTTTGTAAAACAGGACACCTATTTCTGGAATAATGGGAGAGGAAACCTGCATTTAGACATCCATGATACAACCATCAACACTGATCTTATATACCACACGGGAAAAATCTAGCTGAGAGGTGGGTTATCTCCCAAGAAGACAGGCTGAGAGAGCTGTTCTTTCACAGCCTACACAAAAGAAGGTTCCAAGAAGACCTCATTATGAGCTTCTAATACTTAATGAGGAAGAACAGGAACTGCAGAGAGGGACTTGATCAGGGAGTGCAGTGATAGGAGGTAATGGCTTTGAACTAAAAGAGTGTAGATTTAGATTAGATGTATGAAAGAAATTCCTTACTCTGAGAGTGCTGAGAATTCACCACCACCAGAGAAGCTGTGGATTAGCAATACAAGCTGGGGGATGAAAAGACTGAGTGTAGACCTCTCGAAAATGATCTGGGGGTACTGGTGGATAGAAAGCTGGACAAGAGCCAGCAATGTGCAGTCCTTCATACAGGAGAGACATAGACCTGTTGGAGCATACCCACAGGAGGGCCATAAAAATGATTCAAGGGATGGAACACCGCTCCTATAAGGACAGTCTGAGAGGGCTGGGGCTGTTAGGCCTGTGAGATGATCTGACAGTAGATTTTTGCTATCTAAAGGGGAGCAACAGAAAACAAGGGGACAGATTCTTAAGCAGGGTCTGTGGTGACAGAAACAAGGAGAAATGGTTTCAAGCTTATCAAGGGTAAATTTAGGTTGCATAAAAGAAAAAATTATTTTACAGTGAAGGTGGTGAGGCACTGGAACATGCTGCTCAGGGAGCTGGTGGATGCTTCATCCCTGGAGATTTCCAAGGCAAAGATGGATCAGACTCTGGGCAACCTGATCTAGACCTAGATGTCTCTGTTCATTGCAGGGCAGTGGACTAGATGACCTTTTAAAGGTCCCTTCCAACTCCACAGAGATTCTATTCTATACCCCACCCCTGAAAATGTACTAGGCTAGCCTGGATGGTGCTACGGACAAGTTGTGCTACTGGAAGGTGTCCCTGCCCACAGCAGAGGTATTGGACTAAACCATCTTTAAGGTCCCTTCCAACCCAAGCAATTCCACAACACTGAAATTGATTCTATGATTTGTGAAAATGAAAGACACAAACATCACTTCAACACTAAAATATAAAGGCAGCCCTTTAAATGGCTGCCAAAACTGACAGGTTTGATCTCACCACACATAGTGCATGAGCCATTGGAGATAATCCATGGTTCTTCACAGCAGAAATCTGTCAGGACCCAACATAACTAGCAGCAGTATTTGGAGTCAAAATTCCTACAGCACTGCAGTTACACATATAAGAAATTCAGAGAACCTCAAGAACAAGAGGTACGATGCTTCAATTTTGATCAGTTCTTTCATCAGTTGCTCTGAAGCCTATGCCAAAGCCAGTCTCAGAATTGCCAAAGATTTTCACCATCATCACTCTTTTGATAGCACTGATCCTTCTTCTACCTGATCACAAGCTAGAAGTACATTGCTGAGTCTTCCTATGCGAATAGTGAACCTGGATCTAGGCCAAATCAGACATATGAAAAGTAGTCTAACTTAAACACTTCTCCACTTCTAGCTCCACCTGTCCTCTACAAGGATTAACTCATCACAAAACAGGCACGGCCTAAAGTCTCAGCATCCTCTACACAGGTATATATATAAAATGACACAAGCCCTCTTTGCTGTAAGAGATTCAGGAGTAACCTCTTACTTCCCTCCACCCCTTCTAGTTTGCAACATGAAGGTGTGGAAACAAAAGTATTGTTATTGGCTGGCTGAAACTACTTTGGAAGTCTGAAAAACAAACAAACAAACAAAAAAAAACAACAAAAAAACCCACAAACAAACCACACAAAAAAGCCTTCATAAAATACCTTGGATTTTCTTGACATTGGCACAAGTAGCAAGAGAGAAACCAACCACGTTTACAGTTTTCCATTCATGTTCTCCTATTTGTACATACAAACGTGTACATTTTTCAGTAATACTTGTCTAAAAATAGTAACCAAAAATCAGATGGCAATTGTATTAAGCATACATAGTTTTAAACCCAGTAGGAATGTATCAACTCTGCATGATCAAGTATAATATACAACAATATATACACTGCACACTTACCTTCCTGAAGGCTCGGATGTATTACTTGCTTATGCCTCAAGGTTTTCAGCTCTTCCATCAATTCCTTTTCCAGTACTTGTATTCTTGCCTGACAATCTTCTCAAAAATATAAAAAGAACAAAAGATATTTCATGTGCCAAAAAATGACTTAATGATTTGATCTTCCAATGTGCCTTTTTAAATTCTCTTACCGTGGGGAATATCCATTCACAAAAAAAATCCCCCAAAATTACCTGGATCATTTGTAGTCAACAAGGGAGCCTGAAGATTCTGTGATTCTTCTCCTCCAGCTCTATCAACAGTGTGAATGTCAAGAGCTTCCTACATACATAAAGAGCTTTAAATAATATGCCTCAAAAAACTGCCTTACATACAAACTAAGTCACATCAAGTATCACTGAAATATTCAAAATACAAACTAACAAACAAGTATGCTTTATCTTATACAGAACCCTATAACCCACTATTTTTTCCAGAAGTCATTAAGACAGACATGATTAATTTTGAGACAATATAACGACAGAACTGAGGTGTTCACACATTTTAAAACTCAGTTTAAACGAAAATATACCTTCAGCATTTAAGTAAAAACTGGTTGAATTTAATTTGAAACAGTTTGGTTTTACCTTTGATGCAAAGGACACAAAGAGGACTCCATCAACATCTTCAAGGTCTGGCTTAACATCTGGAAGGATACTCCCAGGCCCCACAGGGCTGTTCTTGCTTGTTATCACAGGTTTCCCTATACCTTTTGGTGGCCGACCAGCCTTGGAGATTTTCAGTTTCCGTGGCCTTCCTCTTTTAGTGGTACCTGATGACAGTGAGTTTTGACTGCTACCAGAGCCTTTCAGGGACGCAGAATTCTTCAGTACTCCAGTTTTTTTTCTTCCACAAATCTCTTTTTCTGAAATCTGACAACTTACGGAGCTCCTAAGATTAAAGTTAGGTGATTTAGATAGAATCCATTGGGCCTCTTTGATTGAGGAATATTTCTGTGCCAGTTTATTTCCAGGAGACATTTTTTTCATGGGTATCTCCTCAGTTATAGCAGCTGTGTCTGAGTAAGAACCTTTGTGATTTTCAAAGCAGACTGGTAAAGAATCCAGTACTGTATTCAACACGGATTTGTCTTTCTTGCAAGAGGACAGCATGGTCTGTGGTAGCTCAGATATCTTCACTGTACTCTTTGTAACCGCACAAGGTTCCAAATAAACCACAGGCATCTTCCCACTTTCCAATTTTAACATTTTTGCCTTGGCAACACCTGAAGGACTGGATAGGACACGCTTCCTAGACTTGAAGTCTCCATCATTTCTATCTGCTTCACTGTATCTCCTCAGGCATTTTTGTAGGACAGGACCGTCATCATCATCAGTGTTAGAATACTCATCAGTTTCTTCATCCGTGTCTTCCTGTTTCACACTTACTCCTTGTGTGCAAACATTTGTCTCGTAGTCATAATCATCGATGGGTTCCTCTTTAATGACTACATTGAACTGTCCACTGGGGTCCAGTGGGGATGCCACTCGGGAGCTGCTCTCATAACTGCTAGCAATGGGACTGGGCAGGAAGGAAAAAAAAACACAACAGATCTTCATAAAATCTCCAACTTTGCCAAAACAATATCATCTCCTATAACCCCCTGCTGCACATTGTAAAGAACTTCCAAAATGCTCCAAGCCATGAGTTGGCTAAATACGATGTCATTTACAAGCTTACATTTTAAGTAGTGATCATTCAAAAACAACCAACCAATCAGAAAAACAAACAAACAAACAACAACCTCCTACCATCTGCCATCATTGAAGACAATACAGCTTCTTTGTGAAAGCAGCAGCATCATTTCCTTCCCTAGTAATACCAGGATAACATTTGCAGCTTTCCTGTTTGAGGCATGACATGACTGACGCTAAGTTTTTATGCTTTAAATGCTTAGAAGTGGACTCGGTTTACCAAATGTTGAACTGTCACTTTAGTCAAAGCTACTTTATTTGCAAACGAGAAGCTAAATAAGTGCTTAATATACTCCAGTTCAAAAGATTTAAGCAAAATTTTAATTAATTCACCCTGAAGCTGCACTAAAACCATTCCTAAATGAAACTGTTGATCCAAAACAATTACAGAATGTTAACCATCTGTTCAACTGTGCATCATCTTCCACTCAGATGGAGTACTGACCTAATCAGGGTGTTACATACCACAAATTGGACATTATGGACAGCCAGTCACACTCCCAAATGATGGGCTGCTTTGAGTAGCAGACATTTCAGTCAGAAAACTACAGTCAGCAGTTCTGTTAAGAACTTCAAAAACTGGCTTTTCATCATAAGAAAACACATAAAATACAAAACAAGAATTTCGAATGTAGAATGAAACTCAGAAATTAACAGAAGTCCATTGGTAAGCATATTGAATGGTATTCTAATATACTCTTTGTAAGTATTATACAACATTATATATTAAAAGTATGTTAAAATATTAAAACTATGTTAACATCATGCAATTACCAAGATGTTCAAAATCAGTATTTATGTTAATTTTTGTTCATGTTAACAATTTCAATAATGTAACAGCTTTTGTAACATCATTATATATTGATATTTTAATATTGTTTATACAGATGGTATGTACAAACACAAAGCTTGTTCTCTCTGTTTATTTTTCCCCCTGAAGAAATGACCATTCTCAATTGAATCCTGGACTGTGATAAAGGAAGAGGAAGAAGCGGAGAAGAAGGTTGCTTCAGCCTTGTGTAGACTTAGGGCACAGTTAAAGGAGAAAACCTGGAACACACACAGCAGTCATGACTTGGAGTAGCTCATAAAGAAAGACTGTGGTGTAAAACAAGGATGCAGATTTATATACTTACAAATAGAACTCCTAGGAGGAAGACAGACTCTTTCTAGAAAATCCACAGGGACACTGAGTAACTAGAGTTAAGCTTGAAGAAAAAAGTGTGCCTGCTGAGGTAACTGTAGTGCTGCAGGAGAATCTTGTTTTGTCTACTGTCTTCTCTGTCCATGGAGTTTTCTATAAGCAAGTTCCTAACATTCATTACATGAAGAATGTCAAATGCAAGATTAAATAGCCTTTCTCCTTCAAGGAGCAAGAAAAATTCTAGGACAATATGCTTAGAGGTCCTGGGCAACGCTTAAAACTCTCTAAAACGAAGAGACAAATAAACGTCTCATTCGAATTCTACTATTTCCAATTGAAAGCCAAACAAAGTCTGGGCTTTTCCAGACATCTTTCTTTACCCACTGCAAGATGCATTCCTCAAGCTAAGGAATATGATTCTGTGAGAGATTTGGACAGTACCTACCTAAATCAAAGAAGCTCTGCTGTAAAAATCAAATTCCTAGGCACAAACGCCACTTTCCTCTTCCTATTACAACTATAAGTCAAATGGTGACAAGTGAGGTATCATCCATGTGTGTACATAAAAAAGATCAAATATTTGTCCAAATATTTTAAATTCAAATGCAATTATGAACTTCATGGACAACAGTAACAAGTTTCTTTGTAGCACTGTTCTCATTTCTTTTGCTTTTAGTTTGTGAAGTGCACTACTTCCAACAAAACCACCGCAACATTTCCTATACTCTCTGTGAAGGCAGATCACACAGTCTGTCCTTTCAGAATCTTCCCTATAATCTCAGATCAGCTAGAAATGGTGAGATCATCTCTGAACTGCTTCTTCCCTTACCTGATGTGGGACAATGCTCACATTTGAGCAAGTTGCTTTTTTTTTTTAATACTCCCATGTAACATACTATTTCATACCTCACGATTAAACAGCAAACACACGGAAGAAATTCTCCTGCATTTTGCCACAATAAACCACGCAACTGCTCATGTACTGAATTTTTAGCTGCTCATTTACCTGGATTCTTCTATGTAGATCATTTTTAAAATACACTATGGAACACATGGACTCTTCTGGAATTGATCTAGAAACCTGTTGCTATCTGCGATTGAGGCTGGAGGATGATTACTACAGCACTCTTCTGAAAGCCAGGGAGGAAAAGAAAACCAAACTTTCAGACTAAACACAGCACTACTAAATCAGAAAAGCAGGCCTATGGGAGCATTCAAGCCTCCCACAGTATTTCTATTTTTGAACCAAAAAATTCGAAGGACCTTGAAGGGGAAAAGTGTGCAGCAGCCTATAAGACTTAAGAATCACGATCTTTTGCTTGCAATTACCTCCATGCTCCCAGCATTTCAGTGGTTGAAGGTATAAACTTCCACTTAGAAGTGCCCATAACTAAAATTAAAGATTGTTTTTTCTTACAATACACCTGATAAAAAGAAGCATATTTCCAAAGCACTGAACAAAACAGACTACCTGGTATCATGAGATATTTATTTCCAAAGTGTAGGAACAAACAACTCAAGATTCAAATTCTTCTCAGCTGCATGCACCCTCTTATGAAGTTCCATTTGCAGCAAAGGAAACCTTTCAGTTGGCAAAACTAAGCACAAGCACTCTATAGCACTAGGAACTCCACCTCCCTTGGATACATCACCTGAGAGCAGCAGCTCCCAGCTTCTAACTCTTCCACAAATTTAAAGCCAGCCAAAATCATTACCCTGTCTAGAGGCAAGACAGTGCCCACCAATTTATAGGTAACACTATGTACAGGGAAATAACAGTTATCAAAGTGTAAATATAACAGTCGTTGTTTGATAAAAGAGGATACCACTCACTCAAATGCTGTCCTTGAAAGGCTGATGAGTGGCATGAAAACTCTGTAAACAGGTTTGAAGGAAAAAAATAGAACAAATGTCCTGAACAACTCGGCACATAAACAAAGAGTTCTGCCATTCCTTGGGTGAGATTATTTTTTATTTCCAAGTACAGAATTTGGCTGTTTTGCACAGATTAGAGAAGATAGAACAGAAAGCTGGACTAATTTTGAAGGTTGTTTTAGAACTGTGAGAAATATTTACTCATAAAATGTTTAATATTTCCTAGAACAGAGGAAAATGCCTTAGGGATTCTCCCTCTATGAGCATCTCTAAGCACAGTTAAGAGGTGAATTGTCTTTGAGATGAAACTGGGGAAGGCATCTTATACACACTGAACCAGAAGAAACAAAGCCTGTTGAGTCAAATGAGCTGCTCTTCAGTAAGGTTCTCAAGTCCTTAAAATTACTCAAAGGGAAAAAGAAAATTCTAAAACAGCCCAAAATTTACTGGGTGAGATAACATCTACACTTTCAGCACTATGGCTTTTATCCTTTGGGAAATAAAGGGAAACAGGAGGGAGGAAAAAATAAAGCCACAGAAGCTATTGTTTGAACATCTCTCCAAACGATTTGCTTCAATGACACTCTTCAGGCAAAGCTAATGAACAATGTGACCATGAACAAAACTTTAAGCTTCTGCAACAGGAACTGACTCCAAAGAGAAAAAAAAAATCACTTCAAAGACAAAGTAAGTTTTCAAACTTCTCAGTAGCTACTTTCAGAGATGTAGTGTTTTACTTACAATCTGCTTACAACAAAAAGTCATCTAAGCATTGATCTACAACCAGAAAATATTTCTCTAGAATTTACATTTCTGGACTATCTAAGAAGTATAGGAGACGTTCTCTCTAATACACTGCTACTGGAAATTACTGCACAATCTAGGACACTCCAAATCCACAGCAATTGGAATAGTCAGGACTAACCACAATCAGAAAGGCTCAATGAATGGACAACTTTGTAATTCAAGGTTTTGCAGTTACTCAAAAGGCAAGAAGATCATTTCTCCGAGGAAAAAAACCAATCAAATAAATCTTTACCCTCTCTAAACACGCTGAATGTACTACAGTCTTTGAAGCAAGCTACAATTACATTATAATTAACACACTTTTTCCCTTCTAGGAGGTGAGCTTGAATTACACAGTTAATATCATCCTGATTTCCTAGTTAATTGACAAAGTAGTTATGTGCAGTTAAATAATGTCTTGGCATACTCATCTACATAAGGTTGCTTTTGATACTGATTTTTTGGCAGATTAAGTACTGAAGCACTGAAAGGTGGGCTGCTTCAATCTCCCTTGAAGAAGGAAAGAATTCCCATAAGAAGTTACTGACAAAACATGTAGTTTATCAGTAGTCCACTACTGCAGTGGGGTAACCACTACACATACCCAATCCAAACACACATCACCCTCACACAGCCTCACTCATTCACTAATGAAAAATGAAGAAACAGAGACAGCCTGTTGTGGTGGTAAGAAACTCTTAAAAAAAAAAAATGGCAACTTTTGCATGACTGAAACGTGCTCTCTTTAAAATTCAAAACAACTAACTTTAGACTTCTAAATACCACAAGAGTTAACAAGAATCCCTCAACATTTCTTTACAAAGCGAATTAAAGCAACATACAAAAACCACCAAACTCTTGTACTCCTCAGATACATTAGGAAGTTCGAACTGATAGATAGGCCCCTCACTGCAAGAAAGATATTGAGGCCCTGGAACGTGTTCAAAGGAGGGCAACAAAGCTGGTGAGGGGTCTGGAACACAGGCCATATGAGGAGAGGCTGAAGGAGCTGGGAATGTTCATCCTGGAGAAGAAGGCTCAGGGGAGACCTCATTGCTCTCTATAACTTCCTGAAGGGAGGTTGTAGTGAGCTGGCGGTCGGCCTCTTCTCATGTCACTAGTGATAGGACCAGGGGGAATGGTTTCAAGCTACGGCAGGGGAGATTCAGGCTGGACATGAGGAAGTATTACTTTTCAGAAAGGGTGGTCAGGCACTGGAATGGATGCCCAGGGAGGTGGTGGAATCACCAAGCCTGGGGGTGTTCAAGGAAAGGCTGGATGTTGTGTTGAGGGACATGGTTTAGTAGGAGCTATTGGGAATAGGTGAACGGTTGGACTGGGTGATCTTTTAGGTCTTTTCCAACCTTGGTGATTCTATGATTCTATGACTACCTAAAGGAAGGAAAAGTTTTCAGCAATTCCACCATTTCAGGTCAAACAAATGTTATCCATGCATCTGTCTACTAAGCATCTCATTATTTGATGCGTTACCAAATATCTCACTCAACAGGCATTTATTATAAAAACAGAATGCTAACCCACCTCTCAGTGACTTCTTGTTTTAGCTTTGGCGTATCACTGGAAGGCAGGCCAGCGTCCAGGAAACCTACAAAGTCTTGTTCTGTATTAAAGGATTCTTTCTCCAGGTTCATGGCTGATGAGTTCTGACCAATGAATGAAGAATCTATTCTCCGACGTAATTCTAACATGTCAACTTCAGCAGGGCAACTACGAATGCTGGCAGAGCTAAAAACATTACCTTCTTCCAGTTCAAAGCTATTGTTTTGTTTCACATCACGCTGAGGCCGACTATTCAAGCCATCATCTCTGAATCCCTTAGCAAAAGGATTGTAATCTATTTTCAGCTGGGTAATCTGAATATTCTGGTAGGCTGTAACTGCAAAGAACTCTGTCTGTGGAAAGGTAAACGTATGGACATCTGGACCATTGAGCTGAATGACTTCAGTGGCTTTGTCTGCAGGAACCAAGTGAAGGCGTGGCAGATAGCGGTGCATAGAATGTAAGATGATATGACCCTCCTGGTCCAGGGTATTGTTGGTAAGCTTGAGTTTGTAGAAAGATACCGGCTGGTGCATCCAGTACTGGCCAGTGGAAGGCGACTCTGGATGAATAAACACTCGTCCAAGAACGTGAGGCTCTGCCTTCCCACTAGGCTCCCACCAGCGGCCATTCCATTTGTATCGGTGATTGTCCACGGGGGAGATGTCCATGACCAGGATGTACTTCTGGCTGGCATCCAGACCTGTAATCCAGTATCGGCAGTATGGGAACATGCGCCTCCCCTGCTTCGTCAGAATCATCTCCGTGTTGCGATGGTAGAATTCATTCCACATACTGTTGTTGTCTAGGGTGACAGTGATGCCCCCTGAGACGCAGTCAGCTGGGAGGCAGGTCTTGATTTTGGGTTTTACTGGCATTAATACGCCACTGGCCAGAGCGCAAGCATCACGGTTGGCCACTAGGATTCCTTGGTCGCCTTTGCCATTTCCCTGCTGTTGTTTCAGTATAACAAAAAAGGCAGGTGCTGAGCCAGACACTGTCCCACCGTCCCGGTTAGCCAGCACAATCTGCTGTTTCTCCATGATGAGAAGTTTTATAAGCTCTCAAATAAAAAGCAAAGTCTACACAATTCTGATAATCATCTGCATGTATTCACCATTCTGGGAAAAAAAAAAAATAAAATCAGTTAAAGTTCTTTAAATACATTCTCTCTCGTAAAAAGGTTTTAATGTCTCTCAAGGTTGTTTTTTGTTTGTTTTTTAAACAGTTCTCCTCTTGAAAAGTTTAAAGACAAACAGTACCAAGTAAAATCAAGCACAATTAGCACATAACAAATCAAGGCTATTAGTGCACATATAACTCAGTTCTTACAGGTGTGGGTTACAACACCCTTAGAATCATTTTCATTTAATGCCTTGCCATGACAGCACTCGTTGCTTTGCTTGATGCATCAAAGTCCTCTTTGTTCTGATACTGGTTTAACACTTCAGGTCATCTACTGAAGAAACAGCATTTAGCAAAACGTGCAGAAGTTTTCAGAAGAGAGGATGGCACATTTCTCACACAAAGGAAAAAGCTGTTTCGCTCTTCTCAGAAAGAGGTCTCAGAGATCCAAAGCTTCTCAAAAAATGAGGAGGAACAAAAACCTCCAAACTTCTGTAATGAAACAGACTGCCTGTGCAGTTGGGATTTCTTTGGGATCCCTTATCTCCCCATAAACCCAAGTTTTCAGAAAAGCCTGTCCAACACAGAGACAAAGAATGGAAGAAAGAAAAAAGTAGTTTGAATGGATAAACTTGCCAACAAAGCAGACAATCTAGCCCCTCCAAAAAGGCAAAGCAGCCAAGATAAAATGGTAGAATGGAAAGAAAGCACCAGAGCAACCTTAGCTATCTATTTTCTAAATTATCGGAATAATTAAATAATTAAATCTAAGCAACAAAACATCAGTACATCTGTTTAAGAAACTAAAAAATTTCCTCCACTTGTATGCACATAATTCCATTTTTGTACGTCTGCCCCACAGGTGAGTATGTAACCATCATCCTAAGAGGCAATAGTAAAAATGCCATTCTTTACACAGCTCATACATTTCTCATTGTGACAGTTTACAGTACGCTAAAGAGAAACTTACAAGAATATCATTCAGACTTTTGTGCTTTAAATCTGATTACATACAAACATCACATTGAAAAAAAACCAGTCAATTTTTATAATAAATGCATAGCTGGGGAGGAAGCAGGAATATGAGATGAGGAATTGCCATCAGCTGGAGTTGCCTGTGCAAAGCAGCTACCATGTGTCTGTGGGGCATAATTAAAAACTCAGAAGATGGTCAACATTCATCAATTCCATGAGGAACATTCTCAACACCAAAGGAATACAAGAGACCTACTTCAATCCTTCCACCTTCACTATTCATAACTTTGGAACATTCATAAGATAAATTGGAGAAAAAAAATGTTCTGCACAGGTTTTGGAAAACACCTTTTGCCACTTTTTACTTGGAGGATGCCACTTTTACTTGGAGAAAGAAATACTTCCCCATAGAGGAAGCGAATTAAGAGAATCTAGAACACAGAAGGAAGAGCCATCACAAGAAGAACACAATCACATTCAAAACTGCACATGACTTCCCACATACTTACAGACTTCACAATACTGCCAAACGACACCAGCTTATTAAAGTGATTCTACATGTGGTAAAAGATTCACAGAAAGGCTTTAAGCTTGCTTCAAAAACATGCCAGCCACGTGTTCAGCCAAAACACAACAAATACAGAAGACTCCTGAGTCACTGTTCCGTTTCACAGTATTTAACAGCACTGTGCTATTTCAGTCAGTTCAGGGGTATGCAGTGCTCCCAGTATCAGATGTGGCTGGGATGTTTGTGGTTGCGGGCAATTACAGCAGGCAGAAGCGACGTAACTTCAGTACCAGCACCATATATTCCCAGCACAATTTCACACACGCTTACACTTGGTCTGACACAGCAGCCACTTTCATTAAAACAGGGAGCTCCACGTACTTGTGGAAGCCTCAGTTATACTCGGCTCCAGCTATATATGAGCCGTGCGCAGACCCGATATTTAAAAGCAGACCTCTGATTGGTCAGCACACCAAGCAAAAACATCGAAAGCAGCTTTAGAACGTGCGGGAAGGCAAACGCGCAAAACGCAAAACCACGGTTAGGAGACAACTTCTATGCGAACCAGGCGAGGCCGCCGCACGCAGCGCTCCCGGGCAGGGCATTCCGCGCGCGCTTCTCGTGCCGCAGGCAGCAACGGGCGGCGAGCAGGCGGCGCGGCGGGACAAGGCACGGCACGGCGCTCCAATGGCAGCGGGCACCGCACGCGCGGCGCTGCCGTTCAACGCCGCCCGCCCGCGCGTCCCGAACGGAAGGCGGGCGCCCCGAGCGGGGCAGGTGCGGCGCGGCCGAGCACTCGTCGCCGCCGCCCCTCCTCCCCGCTCCGGACGGCCCCCGCCGGAAGCCCCGGCACGGGAGAGGCGGCCGCCGCCGGGAGCCGCCCGCGCCTTTCCGGGAAGCGGCCGCCCGCGCGGCGGCGGCGTCCCCGGCCGGGCGCGTACGGCTGCGGGAGCGGGGCCCGCGAGGCGCCCGCGCCGCTCCTCAACGGCTCGGCGATGCGCGGACGAGGCCGGAGGGGGCGCGACGCGGCGGACGCTCCCGAGGCGGCGACTCCCCAGCGGCGAGGCGGCCCCGAAGCGGCGCTTCGCGTAACCGCCGGGAGCGGCCCGCGCCGCCCGGCTCGGCCCGGCCGCGGCGCCTCGTGGTGCGCCGGGTGTTAATTTTCGCAGTCGGGGCGGGAAGCGCGGGGGGAGGCGGCGCGCGGAGCAGGGGCGCGGCGCGGCGAACGCGGGGCTCGGCCGAGGGCGGCGGGCGGCCGCAGGGCGGTAGTTACCGTGCGGCGAGGCGCGGGCCCCCCGCTCCCTTTCTCTTCACGCGGACCGTGTGTCCGCCAGCTGGGAACAACGTGCGTGCGCACCGCGCTGACGTCATCGCGCCGCAACGCGCGCACGCGCACCGCCCGCTCACGCCCCCCTCCCTCCCTCCCGCCTGCCCGTCACGTGCCCGCGCCGGGCCCAGCCCCGCACCGCGCGGCGCCCCGCCACGAAGCTTCTGGAACGGGCGCGGGGTCGACGTCGCCTCGCGCGCGTCTCGGCGGTGCCCGCGCTCTATGGCGCCTTCGAAGTCCCCTTCTGTGCCGCGGCTGCGGCCCCGGCCCCCACCGCCTCCGCCCCGGGGCGCGGACGAAGCGCCCGCCCGCTCCGCTCCCCCCTGCGGGCCGCCCGGCCCCGCCTCCGGTCACGGGCCCGGCCGGGGGCCCCGCGGTGGCGGGGACGCGGCCCGCGTTGGCCCGCGTTAGCACGCGACGGCCGTGGGGCGGCGCCGGCGGGGACCGCACCCGGCGCGAGCGGAGGCGGCGGTGACGGCGCGCCCCCGCCTTCAGGGGGCCGCAGCGGCGGCGCCGCCGCCTCCATCCCTCCCTCTTTCCCTCGGTGCTTCCCCGGGAGAACGCGAGCCCCCGTCGCGCAAGACGGCGCACCCCGGCTCGTGGGAAGCTGCGTGCAGGACGTATCCCTCCTCCTGCAGCGGTTTAGCAGGGCGAGCCTCACGGCACCACGAGCACCCCAAAGTTCAGGCAGCCCCGGGAACCTGGCAGGAGGGCCAGCGCCCTGCGGTACGTCGGCGAGCCTGGCAGAGTACGGAAGGTGGATTAGCTCAGCCCTCATCTGGCACAGTTTTCTTCTCTGCGTCTGGGCAAGCGGGGCTCAACACCAACCCCATGGCAGTCCTCTGGATTGGTCAAGGAAAGTATATTTTTTAAATCAGGTGCTCTGAGAATAAGCTCGTTAAAACAATTCTGAACATTCAGGGATTACACATATAAACGGGGCATGGCTGAAGGCATGCACCTGTGGGAACCCCGCTATTCCTCCCCTGTCTGTCAGGATATTTACTTGCATATCCTCTATGCAGGGACAGATGACCAGAATGCCATGGTGTCAGGCTCACATCAAGCTTCAGCCCTCAGCAGCCCAGCTGTGCGGTAGCTGCAGCTTCTGTAAGGACACCCTCAGTTACAGCTGAGCCACTGCTCTCAGGATGCAGAAGAATGGAAGGAATCAAGAAAGCAATCCAGTCTAAGGGCAGTTATTACAACTCAACTTGTAAACATGTGTATTAACTGACTGGATTAGGAATCCCGTAAGTACATTTGAATCTCAGCTACTGTCATCAGTCCTAACGCTTTTTCCATCCTTTTTACAGTCTCCCTGCTATCCCATTTTCATCTCTCTGGATGTTTCTATCCTCCTGCCCTTCCTTCTACCTCAGTCTCACCAGTCTTCATGCACCCTTCTGACAGACATTTGTGTAATCCTCAGCACCCCAGTAACCCACTGACACGAAGCAGCAGCAGCAACGGCCTCACCCACCAGTGACCACTTAGGTCGAACCACCTCAGAACACACAGAAGAGCTCTTTTAAAGTCATAACTTGGTGGTAAGCCAACCAAGCCACCTTCACATTGTTTTATCACTATAAACCTCTCTATTAAGCATGCCACAATTAGTTTGCTGGGTTATGAAATGAGGAGCGCATGCAGCATTCCCAACACTGCAGCTGTGCACCTCCTACCATGACAGAAGATGGAATGCACAAATTGCACCTTCTGTGCAAGACCACAGCATGTCCAGCAAGTGGAATGGAATGGCTACCGTTGTGCAGATCTAGCTCCAAAGCAGAAGTTAACTCTCTACAGTTATTTTGATGAAACATTTGCATACCATGTATTAGATCTAGCAGTCATCAACCGAGCCATTTATACCAATAAGAGAAGCTGCACTGAGCTGAGTAGCAGATAGGGCCACATGCACGGCCCAGCAGCACGTGTTCCAGCAACAACAAGTTGTAACAGACTGTTGATACTGCCAGGAATTTTGCCAGCATTTGACCTGACTCGTGCAGTGATCCTTGCCTGGAACAGAAGTGGAACCTCTAGTTACTCAACAGAGCAAATTCACCTGTAAAAGCAAGCAGCTCTACCGCCTCCCACCAGCACAAATAGCCAGGTTCTGAGCAGTTTATAGTCGTCAATGGACAGGAGCACGGCTGCCCATTCTGACCAGTGAAAATGGCAGCTTTAAGGCCTCAGTGCGCTAGATACCAACTGGTTGCATAGAAATGGTCTTCACCACCTGAGTACTGTCCTTTGCAGTCACGTTTAGTAACTGCTAAGGTCACACTTGAAACTCTGAAGTTCACTACTAAGTAGCACCCTCATCCACCATATGCCTCTTTTAGACTTATTTCCTGTTTTTGCAGTATCTTGAAAGCATGAATTACAGTCTTCAAAATTGTATTTCCCAACAGTATCAAGTAAACTGCACTCATTCTTCCAGTAACCCCTGCCAGCACGGCTACATGTTACAAGTAACAAAGATACAGAACTTTCACCAACTAGCATACCGCAGAGATTGCCAGTAGAGCTGTAGTGAAAACCTGAGCTTTTCAGCCACTTCTATTCATAACTTATCTCAAAAAAAGGTACTGTAACTGACAAACAGAGAGAGAGGGTCCACGCTTTGCTAAGGATCCCTATCTGGGAGATCGACAATCTTAAGCAGAATGTGTAATAGTTGCAAACCTGCATAATATATAAAAGAGGTGCAGACTGCATTTATTTTATGCAGCAATTATCTCTTCAGTTTGAACATAAAGATCACAAGCAGAGATGCAATACGAGAATTCTGTCATATGGTATGCTATACTTTATTGTATATAGTACATGAAAGGCACTGCTGCTGGAGCATTACTCAAGCATGAAGAAGGCTTTCAGCTCTCAAATTCACTATCTAGAAGTGACAGTAGCTGAAACTGGCTAAAACAACAGCCACCCAAACCAACCATGACAGTGTAATACATTCACAGTGAAAGGAAACAGCAGTCTTAGCCCACAAGTTTGTTAGCACTAAGACCATGCAGCCCTGACAACTGTATGAAGTCTGAAGGTATGGCCATAAAAAAGATTTATAAAGAGAGGTCTTTATATCTAGTCACACTATAAGTAGTAAGAAGCCTCGTACAATATGTATGCTGGAAGGGTTAAAACACAAAGAAACACTTTTTCAGCCAATGTTCTGCCACTTGAGAGAATGATTAACACAGTATCAGGCCACAAGAAAGTCTGTTAATTCTCAAACTCCAAGTGGACTGAACTGCCTATACTAAGATACCTAGTCCCACTTCCTGTGCCTTTATATGCCCTGCTGGCCTTCAAATGCTTCTCCAGAAGAGTTTGGGCCTGCCAGAGCTGAATACTTACTGTACACACATTGCAGTACCTACAACAGCTTTGGCCCCCATGTTTAGGCAACAGATTCCAGTATTTTACACCATTTTATTTATAAAAGAAGTAGCATAAAATGTTCCTTTAGGTATAGTGAGAAAGTATAATTTAATGTCAAGAAGATTACAGGTATGATAGTAGAATTTAGCTTAAGTGTATGATTTAAAAAAGCAAACATTGAGAAACCGACTGTTACATAGTACTAAAAAATAAATAAAAAGCAAAAAACAGCAAGAAGTCTGCTTCTCCAGAGTCAGGTTTTCTTGATGAAAACATACCACACAGAACTCACAACTCCCAAAACAAATATGTATGACAGCTTTTAAGATATCAGATTTCAGATCAGAACATTACTTTATACTAAAACCAAATGTACTTCTTAATATCCAGAGCCCTGAAGATTCCAGGGCGTTTGTTCAGTTGACAACTGATGTCATCTACTTGGATTTCTGCAAGGCCTCTGACACGGTCCCACACCACATTCTTGTTGTTAGATTAGAGAGATGTGATTTTGAAGGGTGGACAGTTCAGTGGATAAGGAATTGGTCGGAAGGTCTCAGCCAGAGGGTTGTGGTCAATGGCTCTGTGTCCAGGGGGACATCCAGTACTCTTTAATATCCTGATCAATAATACAGGTGATGGGATTGAGTGCACACTCAGCAAGTTCACCGATGACACCAAGCTGAGCAATGTGATTGATACATACAGAAGAAGGAAGGGATGCAATTCAGAGGGACCTTGATAAATTTGAGAGGTAGGCCCTTATGAACCTAGTGAGATTCAACAACGCAAAGTGCATCCTTTTTGCACTTGGGTCAAGGTGATCTCAGACATGCTTAAGAACTCCTTGAGTAGCACTGCTGAGAAGGACTCAGCAGTCCAGGCTGATGAAAAACTCAATACAAGCCAGCAGCGTGCACCTGCAGACTGGAAGGCATGAAGACAGGTCGAAGGAACTGGGCTCGTTCAGCCTCAAAAAGGCTGTGGGGAGACCTCTTCGTGATGTTACAGTACTTAAAGAGAGCCTATAAACATGAGGGAAATCAGCTTTTTACATGGGTACATTGTGAAAGGACAAGGGGGAAATGGGTGTAAACTAAAGGAAGAGAGATTCAGATTAGATGTTAGGAGGAAGTTTTTTATTGAGAGAGCAGTGAAGTGTTGGAATGGGATGCCCAGAGTGGTGGTGGATGCCCTGACTCTGGAGGTTTTCAAGGCCAGGTTGGATGGGGCCCTGGGCAATCTGATCTAGTAGTACTTGATCTAGCAGCTGGCAACCCTTCCTTGAGGCCTGGAGGTTGGAACCTGCTGATCCGTGAGGTCAATTCCAACCCAAGCCATTCTACAATTCCGTAAGTGCTTCATAAACCATCAGCTGTGTCCCTGCAGAAGTCCTAGTTTCTATTCTGCATGCAAACATTTTGGAAAGGATGGAAATGCCCACTCCAGCTCTCCTCCAGCAGTACTCTGCCATGCACATCACAACTTTCTGTCCCCCTCAGTGCTTTAACAGCATTAATGATATAATGCAAAGTGCATAATATTCACTCCTTCTCTTCTAAAGAATTGTAACTTTTCAGTATATAAAGAGATGTTCCCAAATACTGAAGGCAGCAGAATGGAAACACACAACCCATTTATATAGGCCACTGAACCACTGATGAGGGGACTGGATGAAAAGTCAGTGTTCACTGCAAGCTACCATGGTGTTTTATCTGTGCAGGTATTTATGGCATGTTATTATTTCAACATTTAAAATAATGTACTTTCATACTTTATCAAAAAGTCACTCATATGCCCATTACTCATATATTCAATGATTGCTTTATTTTTTCCATACACTATCACTTCAACTACTGAAATCCAAAAAAAAAAAAAAACCAACAACCTCTTGCACTTTCTCCCATGCAACGATGGCCCTAATCAACACACACAACACCATTTTGATGGACTTCAGTCCCCTTATGGACACATCATGAAGAACGTTTGTCACAAGCATAAATCTTCAGTTGAGGATGTTCTCCACATCGTAGAAAAAAGATGGCAAAAGAAGTCAGGAAAAGATCTAACTTTCAGCATCATCCTTCTCATTCAAGTGTTGCATCCAGGGCTCTCATCCATCAAACTGTAACTGCCACAGAAATCCTGCATCCCTTCAAAGTTACAATATAAAAGAATAATACCAATTGAAGTACCAAGTAATAGGGTCCAGGCTTTTCTTTAATACTGATCTTCACTTCTGACTTGCAGACGTAGCCTGCGGTCAAGCAGAACACACCACGCTAGCAGTAAGCAACAGTCAACAGACCAGCACAACTGCGCAACCACCACTATTCCTGTAACAGCAACCGGGTCACAACCTTCGGATCTTTGGGTCTCACCGCCACGCAAGGCTGAGGGCAACGCACAGTGACAGCAGGACAGCCAGAGGGCACAAGCTTAGAGATCTTTAGCAACCAGGCGAAAAGCTCAGACTGCGTTACTGGAAGCCTCTCCGTTTGCCAGACTGAAGAAACACCCGCTAATCCTCGCGCCTCCCATCCGCAAGCCGAGCTCACACTACCGTTTCCCAACTCGGTTTTGAACTTCGTATCAACAACGCCGGTAACCACGGAGAACCACGGAGCCCGCCCCCGGCGCCCTTCAGGGAAAGCGCGCCGTTTGTTTACTCGGCGGCCCCGGGTGAAGGCCGGAAGCGCAGCGGGACGCGGAGCGAGAGGCGGAGCGCCGCCCCGCCCGGCACCAACGGCCGCCGCACGCGACGTGCCCGGGCGCACGCGCGCCACCAACCGCTCCGAGCAGCCGTTACGCCCCGCCCCGGCCCCGGCCGCCAAGGGGCAGCGGGAGCGGCCGCGAAGCGCCACGGCCGCCGCCCCCCCGCTCCTCTCCTCCGTGATCCTCGGCGGCGCGCGGTCGGCAGATGGCAGGCGCGTCCCGCAGCCCGGCCCCGGGTAGCTACGGCCACGCCCCCGCCGAGGGCCGGTCCCTGGGAGCGCGATAGCCCCAGGAGACGGCAGCCGCTCGGGGCCGGGCCTCCGCCGACCCCTTCCGGATGCGGAGCCGCTCGGGGCTTATAACCCGCCCTCCCCTCGTCACGTGACCGGCGGCCGCCCTCGCCCCCCCCCCCCCCCCCACTTCGCCCCGCCGTCCGTCGGCTCCGGCCCCGACCCCGGAGGGAACGGGACGGGAGAGAAAGACTCGAGAGAAGGGCCGAAAAGCGGCCAGCGCGCCACCGCTCCCCTCCGCCGCCGCCCCGTGGCCCCTTCGCTTCAAACGCAGTCCTCACAGCCCAAGAGAAGCGAGCGCGCACGTGTGATTGGGCGGCCGCGCTCACGTGACGCGCACACCTCACGCCACCTCCTCGAATAAAACTTCAAAACCGACAGTGGGACGGAGGGGGGGGGAGCGTCCGGGCAGCGCCCCGCGGGCGGCCGGCTCCTACCTGCCTCCAGCCGCCGCCGCTTCCATGTGGCGCGGGGCGCCGACCGCCGGCCCGGCCCGCGCACCCCGCTCGCGGCTCCTGAGGCCTTCGCCTGCCACGCGCACCCTCCTGCTGTCTTCATTGGCCGCGGCGGCCCATCACGTGGGCCGCTCCCGTTTTTCCTTCCTCTCGCTTTCTTCTCCGCTTCCCGGCGGCGGGGCCGCCCCCGCCAGGCGGGAGGCGGCTCGGCGCGGCGCTGCCGTCCTCCGGGCGGGGGGAGAGCGCGGCCGGCGGCGACCGCGGCAAAGCAGCTTCGCGACGCCCGCCGGCAGCGCGCCGCCGATTGGTCGGCGCCGCCCGCCGACGCACTTCCGCTTTGCCCTCCGCCGGGACACGCCCTTCCCGCCCTTCCCCCGCCCTCGCGCGAGGGAAACACGCTGCTCCCGCGTGGGGAGCCGTTGGCGGGCGGTGCGCGAGGGGACGGCCGCGCAGGCGCGGGGGGGAGGGGGCTTGGACGCGCGGCGGGGCGAGCACTGCCCCGGAGGACCCCCCCGCGCCCCGCGTGGTCCGTCAAAGTGCTGAAGGATCGAGTGTATAAAATGGCGGCCGAACGATCCCCTCGGGGCTCTCTCGTCCCTCCCCTTGCTCGCCCGTCCTGAGGGGACAGCAGTCACTCGGAGCACAGGGAAAACAGGCACATGCCTTCAGAAAGTGGCCATGTAAGAACAGTTGCGTTTCAGCGCCAATAACTGCATTGAATGGCAGCCACCGCCCTTACGCTTCGATTATGCTGTTAAAATGCTTGAGTTGATCATTTAAAGTCTGCAAAATGTCAGCGTGGAGGATGTGGCTTCCTGTGCACCGAGTGAGTCAGGATCACACAGAGAATATAATGTGTGAATGCTTAATGAAATCAGCGTTACGCACACACGGGAGCCACATTAAGATTGCTGAGATAATTGTGAAGCTGGCACTTCCTGGCTTAACAGTTGGTGCATCCCAAATAAAGGCTTCCTTATCTAAGGGTGTGTTTGTGGTGGCTGCTTTCTGAAAGTGCCCCAACATTACCTCTGTTGGGCAAAGTTACTAAGACTGGCAGGCATGGCCTCCATGTAAGTCTGCGTGTTCCTAATGTATCATAGAATGGTAGAATGTACCTCTCACAGAGCTGCGTGCTGTGATGTGCTGTGAGGAGTAAAGCTTTATTTCTGAAGCTCAAAGCCAGGGGCCCACCGCTGGCTCTGAAAAAATAAGGTTGGCAGAAAGTGCTGCCCAGTTTTTATTAAATATTCCCACAAGGTTAAACAGCAGGTGATGAGGAAAGCCTGTCCCTATCTGTTGGGCTTCAGAGAGCTAGAAAACCCCCCCAGCTGCCCACTGGAGCCCTCAGCCCCCTTCTGCTGCAGCCTCCCCACATGGGTGGGTGCCTGAAGGCTGTGGAGTTCCACATGAAGCCCACATTTGGTGAGCTGTTGTCTACAGCATCTCCACAAATTTTAGTCCCAGCATGGTGGTGCTCATTTGGGGCAGAACCTCTGAATGTGTCTGCAGCGAGCCTTCTCCAGCTAGGTCTCTGCTGGGGCTGGTTCTCCAGGGACAGGGGGTGGGATCCCCCCCGCAGGGCCACACTGAAGAGCATCAGTCAGCACCTTGTCTGCATTAACCACTGCAGCATAGGCCTCTCCAGCTGCAACAAGTCTTTCCAAGCCCAATATATTTCCAGTATATGTTCTGCAGCCTAACAAATCCTTCCCTGCCCAAATGGGGTAAAAAGAAAACATTCAAAGGAGTTGGTTGTGTCCCTTTGTTAGGCTCATGAATGCCTTTGAGAGTAAGGGGTTAAACCTTCCTCCCATTGCCCAGACAGCAAAGGGGGGTGGTGGTGTGTGTTTGCAAGGCAGCTCCCTGAGGGCAGTTTGTTATTCCAATGGAATAAATCTAAGACCTTTTAATAAATGGGGGTGGGAACACAGACATTTTCTGAAATACACTCCTGAGGACATTTCCTGATTTTCTGAGGGTCCAAACCCTAGCTGATCCCCCTTACTTGGTGCTTGTCTCCTCAAATGCAGGTGGTTGCAGGTCCCTCTGTGTGGACATGTAGGGGATCCGAGCTGGGTCTGTGTGCTGCTGCTGCCTGACAGACTGAAGAGCCAGGAGTTGCACACAGAGCTGGCTGAAAGCACTGAAAGCATTGGCCACAAAGCACTTTCCCTGCATCCATAAGCCCCAGCACCAAAGTAGCTGCCGCTGCAGAGGCAACTCATTGGAGTTCTGGCTGCCGCTCTGCAAGCACCCTAGCTGCTGGCTGCTTCCAAGAATTTTTTCCTTTCGCACTGGAAATGCTGATGATTCCTCGGATATGTGAAGCCTGTAGTTCTCATGCAGCTGCATCCTCACTTAAAGAAGCTCTAATAGATGTTAATCATCTAAATGGTTCTAAAAGACAAACTACATCCGTGCCCTGCAGCTTCCCCACCTGCCAGCAAAGGAGGGCGGAGGCAGGCAGCAGGCAGGGTTTGGGCCAGCGCTCTGCCCCCACCCCAACCCTGAGGCACTCGCTCAAAGCCTCTGCTTGCATATGATGCATTTCACCAATATGCATCCAGAGTAGCTGCCAGGGGGCTGGATGCCAGAGGCATCTCTGCTGCTCTCCCTGTCTCATGTTGTGGACCTCCAGGACAACTCCCAACTGTACACCCAGAAATCTCTTCAGATTTTGTGCTCCAAATGTCTGCGCACAGCAAAATGACATCTTTGGAGTCAAATTCTCATTTTGGTTGCTTCCCATAGAATTGCAAAACCAACGTAACTGAGCAGAAGTTCACAGTATCCTCCCTGCAAACAGATGCTTGGCTGGGAGGAAAACTGACATTATTTGTGGGTTCATCCACATTGCTGTGCTTTGTCTAGTGGTTGGTGACCCACAAAGCAAGGGGGTTGAAACTAGATGATCATTACAGTCTTTTTCAGCCCACGCCATTCTGTGATTCTATGATTCTGTGAATTTCTGGTGAAAACAAGGCAGCACTGTGCTTCCAGCTGCGTTAGCAGCTCCAGGAGCAGAAAACCTGGGGGAAACTGGACTGTACCTTGCCCTGCTCTGCATGAGAATGAAACCTTGTCATCTTTGGGATTTCACCTACATTTTGCTAATGGTGAGCTAAGGACAGCTTTTAATTTTCAGAGTTCATTCTCAGTTACAGTCTGTTGTCTGCACCACTTGCAAGATATTTACCTAAAAAAGAAATCCACTATTTTTTTTCCTATGAAATTTTAGAGCCTTCCTGGAAAGAAGGCAATCACAGATTTTCTACAGTCACAGATTTCTGATGCCTGTAAGAATTTGTCTAGAAACAGGCAAGCTGTAAATCATGCAAACTCTTGCCAGCCTTGGTCAGGCAACATCCCATGGACATCCAAAGGGAGCTGCTCATCACCCCTGCTGAGGGACTGGCACAGAGGCTCAGTGGTGCTCAGCAGCACTCCAGCACAAGCACCCAGAGGGAAAACGATCTCAGCCACTCCAGGAAGCCATCTTCCTCCAGGTGCAGGCCAGGTGGGCAGGCAGGCTGCAGGCTATGTGCTGTGTTGCAGGAGGGAACCGGCCTGTGGTGGGTGAGCTCTGCTCTGCTGACACAGTGAGTGCCAAATGCAAGGGCTAAATCCCCAAACAGAGCTCCCGTGGGCCAGCCGTTCTTTGCAGTCCCAGTGCTGCAGCCCTGCAGTTATGTGGGACTCATCAGGCTGGGAACATTTCCCTGGGTGTATTAAGGAAGAAAATGGAGAAAATCAAGGCAGGCTATTTTCTGCTATAAATAGGTCCAGCTCTTTCCGTTTGAGTTTTTGCCTGATTATCCATGCAGAAAAAAGTTGTCCCCTTAGCAGGGCAGCAGTCCTGAGCAATGCAGGCGTTGGCCCACAAGTCTCCATTTATAAGCAGAAAATGCAGACACCCTTTCAAGCAGTGAGGCAGGTCACTGCCCCAGGTACAACCCGGTGCAGCAGCCTCGACGAGATGGCACTGGCGCAGCTGTGAGCATTGGCAAACGGGCTGGCATCAATCAGGGGGTGAGCAGTTACCCAGCTGCTAGCTCTGCCAGAGATTTCCACCCCCGCAGCAGCGCCAGTGGAGACGCATGCCTGTGCTTCAGCTGCTTGCGTGTAGCCTCTGCAGTCTTTCACCTCACCATCCGCAGCCCTGGGATCCCAAACTGCAGCAGGGGGAGCAAGCAAATACAAAGGGATGGTCTTAAGCTGCTCCGTCAGTGTAAATGCTGGTCTGAGCCAGGACGCCAGGATTTGACACTGTTGGTATTGGCAGCTCGGCATCCGCATCACATCCTGCCCGTACCTTTTGTAGTAGTCCCCAGGTCTGCATCTTTTATTACCTGCGTGCTCTGCAGCCCAGGTACAGGGTGACGGGCACTGAAAGGCTGCTACGGCTCAGCCCACATGCTTGCAAAACCCTCCTGCTTCTCCATAGATACCTTCGTGCAAGAGGAAGAATAAGGCAGACAGATAAACCTGGGAAACATATTGATTAGGCCTGATGTTGGAGGCGCATCTGGCATACTTTGTTTAGCAATTTGAGCCTTCATGGGGTTTATAGCTCGTTTCAGTGCAATTTATTAAGGGGAAAGAAGCAGAGGCAGCAGCAAGTGACCAGGGCGCCCAGCTCCAGGCTGGCAGCACACAGGCAGCAGTGGCTGCAGCAGCGGCACACACCAGCTGCCGGCAGTGCACTCCCACACAGCTCGGTTAACGACAGGGTAGCGGCCAGGATCGCTGTCATACGGATTAGCTGGGAGAGCAGCGAGCTCCCTAGTTTGCCGTGCTAATGGCCGTGGGCAGAGCGCTGCTCTCACCTGCTCTGCAGTTTCTCTCTGCTCTCCCACTCTTTGTCACCTTCACTGTCGTGTTCTCCAGCAGGTCGTGCAGCATTTTATATTCACAACCAGATCGTGTCTGCATGCAAACCCTCCTTCCTCTCCACAAAGTCCCATCCTCTCACACAGCACACTGCCAAAACACAGCTCCTATAAAGACTTTCCAGAAGCTCATCTAGTCCCATTAAATCCCTACTGAACGCATCAAAGCTTAAAGCAACAAGTGCAACCCACTGCCCCAGGTCAGATGTATCTTCCAGCTCGATTTTAGCCCTGAAAAGAAACTGGAGGAAACTGGATCTGGGCAACTTGGGCCAAGGAGCTGGCACTACCCAGCCCCTTGTTTCAGTGCTGTTGTCAGCACGGCCAAAAGATTTTACATTTCCCCAGCCTGCCCGCACGTAGGAACACATTGATTTGGCATGCCTGAAGCCAGAGGGCCCCCAGGGCAGTCAGTAAGCAGGGCTCCATTGTCCTGGCTTTGCCACAAGACTTCAGGACAGTGACTGGAGTCTGATTCATGCTGACGCCAAGTTTCTCATCTGTGACGGAGCCCACGCGACCAAAGCCCACGTCTGTCGGTGTTCCTGGACCAAGTGATCGATTTCAACTTGGTTTCCCATGGTAACAAGGCTTCCTGATCACCACCTGCACCTGCTGTCCCTCACAGCTTTCGTATCCTCGCTTGGGAGGGACCTGTAAAGATGACTGAGTCCAGCTCCTGGCTATATGTGGGAGTACCTGAAATTCAAACCAAATTCAGCTCAAACTCAGCTCCAAAAAAACCTCTACAGAAATTTCTGCTTGAAAAAAGTGGGAATTGGCAAAAGCTGGCAGCTAAGCATTAGAGAATGAATAATGCCAGCAAAATGCAATGTAAATTGGGAACAAATAAACATGCAAGTGTGTATTTCCTCTGTTCTGCAAGGCACGTCTATTACTCAAAATTAAATGTATTTGACTCCAGTGAGTGTGTTAACTGAGTAAAGCCCACAAGGCCCCATTCCCCACACAGGCCAAGAAGGAGGTGCAGGCATCAGGACAGTCGTGCATCTCTCTTTGTACATTAATAGAGCCGAAAAGAATGGGATCATGGAGGAAATGTTAGGCTTTTTAAGAAACCAGTATGGCACGACTGCCTGCATCAGAATTCCTGGCACAGAGCAGCGCTGCATCCTCCAATGCCATCTTACTATTTCCTCCCCTCCTGTTCCCCCTCTGCTGCTGCTTGTGTACCTGATCTGACCAGGCTCATGTGCAAAAGGATTCAATCATCCTTTGAACCAGATCCAAGGGATGGCACTGAGCACTGGAACCTCACACTACTAGCCAAGTCAGCCACTCCATGCTTCGGAAGTCGTTTTCCCTGCGTAGCAGATGGGGGTGAGAGCTCCCTCCCACTGCTCACCATTGCTCATCCTCCTGGTGTGAGTGCATAGGCAGAGGCCGTGCACTGTGCTGCTGGCTGATGAATAACGGACGTGTGATGTGCGCCTCTTCTTCTCGGCGAGCTGGAAACCCAAGGGCTCTTCTACGTTGCACTGGGAACATTTGACTCAGCAGCACAGTTCCAACCACCTCCTCCAAGGCTGTCCTCCCCAGGGAGCGCTGTCAGTGGGGGGTAGGGGGAAGGAATGGCTGCAGAGGCTGCCGGCACCTAGGTGGGATGTGGCACTGCCTGCCTCCAAGGAGGCCGCCGAAGGCTTTTTGCTAGGGCTGAGGCTCCCTGGGAGACAAGCCCATGTTACCAATGTACCCACCCAGCAAGGAAGATCTGTTCAGAGCATCCCCACAAACTCTGCTGCAGATAACAGGCTGGGACTCAGACACAGTACATGTTTTATTATTTAAAAAAATGCATAAAAACTATGACATGCTTCCCAAAGTTAGAGTCTCTATGTACATCTGCGCTTCCCAGGCAGCTGCAGGGAGCATAGCCTTCTGCCCTCACTGCCAATGTGTGCACTGCACGGGTTTCTGCTAACCTTTGCTAGCTGTTATTTTCTCCCCTGCATTGACAGCAATCCAGCTAAATGACAAAAAAACCCCGTACTGCCTGGGGTGTAAGGTTTTGCAGTTTGTGACCAAGAAACCGTACTGGGTTTCCAGCTGTAGGGCAGCGTTGGGTAGTAGGAAATCTTACAGAAAGGACCCATGCCCAAGCCCCAGACTGAACTTTCCCTTCCCTAGGAAGGTGCTCTCAGCAAGGGATGAAACTGGACCCAAATTTTGTAGTTAGCCCCTCACCTGGCAACAGCCAAGAATGGGGCATCGAATGATAGAGTGTCCTGACACCGAGCCTGCAGTCTATCTTGGCTCATTGGTCCCACCTTCGCCAACCTGGCAAGCGACGACATTGGTGGTATTTGTGTCTGAGGAAAAGCAGTGTGGAATCCTAAGTCCTGTGATACTGCTGAGTGTTCAGCACACTGAAAATAAAACAAATGAAGATCTAGCAAATATTTAGGATAACTAGAGTAAGATGTAGCTGCACTTCCTTGCTGGGAAACACTACACAAAACAAATGCTGATTTTACATTAAAATATTAAATTATTAAAAACCACAAAAGCGCTTGCAGTTACAGTGAGTCAGACATGCTGATTGGAAAACAAAACCCAAAGAGCAAAACCATCAATTTTGCCCTGTGTGGAAGGCTGCAGTGATACGGGTCTATGATCTGATGTGGCTTTTACAGTGTGCCAGAAGACCTCCTCATTAAGACGGCCAGTGGTTCTCAAGCTTGTTCGTGATAAGGACTCCCTCTTTGGAAAGAGGCTTCCCTGTTGGTTCCTTCCCCCCATCTCACATATACCTTCCCCAAAGTGACTTCAGACCTTCACCACAGCAGCTACAGCACTGGACTGTTTGAAGAAGTCAGAGGATGGTTAAAAAAGAGAAAGATTAAAGAAATCCTACTTTCAAGCAAGTGCTGAAACCTGCTCCTGCTGAAAGCGACGCGTGTCTGCCATTCTCTATCTAAGCAGTCTCCTTCCTCTCCTGGAGGGCAGCATTTTGCATTAATTAGCACTGCTTCCCCACACTGCCGGCAAGTCCTCTCTACACAGTTTCCTTTCAATTCCTTTGAAGTTGGATTCTGTCCTCACCCATGCCAGCTGCTCTCCCTCCCTTCCCGCTTAAGGCCAACTGCAAGGCTGGTCAGGCTCGAACCAGCACCAAACAGGAAAAAAAAAAACAACACAGAAAAGAGGTATGTGGGTGGAGAGGGATGTTCCACTTTTTTTCTAATTTCATCGCTCCCTGCAAGTCTGAGTACCTTAAAAGAGCTCTGGGCAGAGGGAGCAGCAAGCGTTACTGCATGAAATGTGCCAGATGTTCAATGTTGGATGAATGCATATCTGCAAATTGCAGTTTGAGAACCACTGAGGTAGGCAAGAAGTCTAGGCAGCACTGCTCAGTGAACACAAGAGGAACTTCCCCCCGTGTTCTGATGATGGTGTAAATACCCACTAGTGTTTTCAGAGGTACCAGTCCCGAAGTCACGCAGCCAGGATCAAAGACAACATCTACACGAGAGCGAGCACTGACTGAACAGAAGGTGCGTTCAGCTCTGCTCCAGCTGCCAGTGAGAAAGACCAGAGCAGAGGCTCTGACTGCCCACCTTGGCTTTGACCTTCTTTCTGCGGGATGTGAACAGCCTGCCACCCCTACCACCTCCCTCCCCAAATCCAAGGGCATGTCAGGGCTGTGGTCCATACAAGCTGTCCGCAACTGCAGCCCACACAGAAATGAAAGCTGCCAAAGCTGCCCAAGAGCTCCGGCCTGTGCTGTTTAAAGCCATTCCAGATCCGGCATCAGAGACCCAGGCGACGCGGCACTGTGGCTGCACACATCCCTTCCCAGGGAAGCAGAGTGTCACTGCTATGTACAGACTAACAACTTTTCTCTCCTTCTGTCTCCAGCTCGTACAGAAGGCTTTTGTTCTCCCCTTCCTGCCCATCTGGATGCCTTTCACCCTCGACATCATCTCCAAGGCACAAGGGGCTCATGATGTAGCGATAGTCACTTGTGACAGCAGCAGCTGCTGCCCCAGCAACGGTCTCGTCACCGTCCGTGTTCCCAAAAGAGGTGTGCGCGGCAGGGTCACTGACAGATGACTCTTTGTCCTTCCCAATGTTGACATAGAGAGGGTCTTGGCTTAAAGAGAGTGTGGACATCCTCCCCCGAATCATTTCCAGTTGGGACCGAAGCACTCCAAAGCTTGGGCGTAGCTTGGGCTCAGGATGCCAACATCTGCACATGAGATCGTAGCTGCAACACAGAAGAAGAGCACTGAGACACAACACATCGAGCCCTGCACATCCCAGCAGCAACTCTGTGCTGTGCAGCACGGGCATCAAATGAGGGGAGCTTTGCAGAGGTGAACAGAGCCAGCTCTTCACGAGCTGTCGGAAGTCTCCATCTCACCTCTGTAACACTGAAGCTCATGCAGTTCTTCACCACTTCAAGTGTGCCTTGGAAAAGAACTGCTACCCTAAGGCCTCCAAAATCCCTAACGTAGGACATGAGTGAGTAGGTTCTGACCTCCACCAGGGCACTGGCTTCACTCAGCAGGGAAAACAGAATGGCAAGAATTCTAGCTTTGGTGCGTGATTTTTTGCATAAAATTTGCACAACTTTTTTTTTTCATAATGAGACTGGGTATGTCCCTGGGTATTGCAAACATTTAGAGAAGCATTTATTTTTGCAATCACAATTAACAAACACCAAAACTTTTCCAAAATTCATTGGTTTTGACCCTGTGTAGCTAATGGCACTTAGGCAGGTTTTATGGGCTTAAAATCCTTGCTTCTCCCTGTTTTCAAAAACACTTTAATCAAAATAATTAGAGAGTACCAAAAAAAAAAAAAACCCCAAACCCTGAACTTCAAGGCCTGCTTAGTGCTACTGGCCACAGGCCTCATCCTGCCATGCAGGCGGTGTTTATCCTGTGGTCAAACACCAGCTGAGAGTTCTGGTTGCCTGAGGGCTGATGCAAGATGTCATCAGCAGCAGCAACCACACAGAACACAGGGTGATGCCTCCAGCATGGCTGGAGAATGGCCAGAGCCATCGTTCTCCTTCCTGCACATCACCCACCAAAGCCACAGCTGTGCTCCTGTTTCTTCATTGTCACCAGTTCTGTGTTGGGGGGTAGGGACAAAACACAGTGCTGGCACTGGAAAACACCATGGACAAACAACCTCAGTTAAACTCGTAAGTGGAAAAAAATCTGAAAATGGCCTTCAGCGGGAAATGAAGCATTTCACGATGGCCTTTACTTTGCTTTTACCTCCCTTGCTCTCTATCAACTTTATGAGCATCTCGGATTTCACACTAGTTTTATAGAAAGCTTCAATGCCTCTGTTATCTCAATCCTGAATTGTGCCCCTTGCGAGTGGTTGAAATAACTGTAAGTGCTCCATATAAAACAGAAACTCCCTACTCTGCAGCAACAAATTAAATACATTCTTTTACCCCGCCCTGTGAACAGCAGAAATTCATTTGAAAGAAAGGGAAAGAGCTACCAGCTGTACTGCATCAGACCAACAGCCCACCAGGACCTTGCTGCTGCCAGCAGCCATCAGCACAAGCCGAAGGTGAGCATGTAGGGAAGTGATTTGAGCATATCCCCATAGATCTCAATCAAAAGAGGCTCAATGGCCTCTCAAAATGAGGTTGCTTATACATTTTTCTTCAGTGTCTAGCAGCTCATTGCATCCATTCTCTATTTTTGGCCCTTATAGCATCTTAAAAGTTCCACAACTGGGAACCAAAGCTACTCACAGCAGTCAAGAGGCAGACATATAATGATTTTAAGAAGTGGCATAACTATGTTTTCATTTAAGCTTGGGAACAGTCAAAATGAATTGCTGAGAAGACAAAAGTGCATAGCTTCAGTAACAAGACATAGATTATTCCTTTACATCAAAAAAAAGGAGAAAAAAAAAAAAGCAGGGGAAAAGGAAGGCACATGAAATATATTCCACCATCATAGCAGGAAGAAGGGGGGAAGAAAGGGGACTTCTTGTTGTCCCTTTTACACAAAATGTACAGCTTTACAAGGCCACCAAAGCCAGTGTTTGTAGATATGCTACAGGAATAAGGCAGGAGCATGGGGTGCAACACACCAGCAAACTACCTGAGTGCTTTCTTTAAGTCTGGAGATGTCTGAAACCCATATCCACAACACTGTTCTGATTTTGTTTCCACCTGCAATTTAAGGTGGGACCTTGATCTATAGAACATTATATATATTCCTGTCTGCTATCTCTCTGTCATCCAACTACTTCTATGTGAATGTTAGATGCAATTTTGATAACTGGACCTAGGTTTGAAAGGCTCACACAGCCTCTGCAGTCTTGTTTCCTTGTAATCTTTCTTCAGGCTGCACCATGAAACTCATCTCTTTTCTTAGATGCTGGCCTGAGAAGACAGGGAGCAGTGAGCTTCTGGAGACATAGTTATAGTTTTCACACAGCCAAGAGCTTCTAGCATTGACACTGTTCAAACTCTTGAGCCAAGCTGGCTGCTTGCAAAGCTACCACAGGTTCCAGGGAGTTCTGCCAGCAGAGAGAATTTGATAGCTAACCCAGAGACTCTATAGTGAATGCTTTTGTGTGATGGAAAGTGGATGGATTCAGGTTGCAGGGTCAGCCAGCTGCTCCCGTTTCATTCCTGTAAGCCAAACTTCTCAAGGAACCATACGTCTGCAGGGAGAGGAAGTACTCACACATCCTCTAGGCACTCCGGCGGCTGCTTCAGCCTGTTCCCACTGATGAGGTAGTTGTAGATTTCTGCATTCTCAATGCCAGCATAAGGGGTCTGCCCTCGGGTCACAATCTCCCACATGGTCACCCCAAACGCCCACTGAAAGAACAGCACAGAGAACTGATCAACAAAGTGCCCTGCTTGCTGGGGTTACATCATGTGAGCAGCAGTGATGCTGGCTCAATTCTAGCTAGAAAACAAAATAAGATCAGATGCTGCTGATGCCAACATGTCATCTGTTGACCAGTCCCATCCTGCAGTGGAGCAGAAGGCTCTTGGAGCTATCCCTGTCTCCCACCTACAAACTTCTCCCAAACTCCTCCTACTCATGGTTCTTGAGATGTAGCATCAGCTTTGTGGTCCCCAGCTACATTAAGAGTTTGGTTGGGAGCTCACAAATTAATTGTTTAATACATGGAGAGATTCTCTATTACTGGAAATGTACAGGCACAAATGAAAGAGTTTAGCCACTTACGCAGGGCAATGAGCAAACTGCTTATGGCTCACACTGATTTGTGCTGTACTCTGTACTGTCACATTTCTAACTTTAAATCAAAACTGCAAGGTCTGTTAGGTGGAAAAAAAACCAAAATCTTCATAAGCAAGCCCTGCCCAGTGTCTGTTGTAAACTGGCTGAACTGTGATCAGCAATCACTGAACACTGCCTGCAGTGGTTATAACAATCACCAGGCAACACAGTAGCCAAGCTACAAGGCACTCTTGGTGTCCCTTCAGAGACACATGCGTGAATTCGAAGGTAAGTCCACAGGTTTGAAGGAGAAAACTAATGCAAAACCAGATCTGCAAAACCAGATCAGAAGGCAGCAAGGAAGAACGGATAAGGCATCAGAACAGAAAAAAGGAACAACCACCCTACCCTGCTCTGCATTCCCAAATAAATAATAACAGAAAGAAAAAAAAACTCCCACCACAAACTACCCCATGCCAAAGAGAAGGGAAGCAAAGATCTCAGACGAATGGGAGAAGTTATGTGGAGGAGTGTGTAAGCACTGATGTATTCATTCCATTGTTCCTCCAATGCCTTCTGTACGATGGAGTGCCACTGCTGTATATGTACACGAGTGTATGCAATAGAAATTTAGATCACCTTCAGATTGTAATGCAGAAGAGCAAGGTAGAAGAGTAAAAGCGTGTTCAAAGAGTAGAAAATGACAGGGATGGGGAGACAAGTAAAGGAGAGCATAGGGGGAAGAAGTGAAAAATGAAGGGTTGAAGGACAAGAGGAAAATGAGAAAAGGGTTCATCACGTCTGCCATAAATCACTCATATTTTACAGCTAGGGTTCTGAGAGCACTCAAGGCAGAGGTGACACTGCCCCTCAAACACAGACTACCAGGCAAACTCCCTTTCCCACCACCAGGGCCTACCTCCACTTCTGCCAAAATACAAGCGGTCCCCAAATGCCCCAGAGCAAAACTCACCACATCGCTGTGTGTTGTGTACAGATTATCCGCCAGGCTTTCTAGAGCAAGCCACTTCACTGGCAGCTTGGAAGCACAGCCCTGACGGTAGTAGTCTCCACTGTAGATTTTCTTAGAAAGCCCGAAGTCTGCAACACTCACATTCATGTTCTCATCCAGCCTATGGGAAAGTTTTAATGACTAAGAAAAGCATTCACTGGCCACCTCAGGCAATAAAAGGAGTACCTGGGCAGGGAAGTGAGGTATTTAATCATCAAGTATTACCCAGAAGGATAATGACTTAATCTACTTGACAACTGATGTAAAATAATTCAGTGGTCTCAAATCAGTTCCTTGAGACTAATAGAGAGATAATTAGGAATAAGAAAATAAACAAATGGCCATGCTCAGATGGCCTGCACTGTCATCCAAAGTGAACTCAGTTACTTTATAGAGGCTCAAAGTTCAACAGTGTTTATCTGCATTGTTCACTGCTATCACTAAGGCCCATGCCCTGTATAAGCAATCAAAAAACACAAGGTACTTGCATATCACAGCTGCCTAAGCTACACCTGCAAGCCATTCTCTTCAGGCCAAGTTAACAGCCTGAATTGCTCTTGTCACACACTTACTTAAACCTAGACACTTCAGTAGGTAGTAGAATAAAGCCCATAAAGACATCATGCCTCCAGGCTGCTTAAAGGAAGGTGTGATGACACAGCACTCAGCTTCCTCTGAAGGAAGACTGTTGGGTTTTTTTAGTATTTTGAAATAGGAAAACAGTAGGAGTTTCTCAGCAGTGTCAATGCAGGCTAATTCATCATTTTTCATTATGATTTATCAGCCTCCTGTCTGTACAGCTGGACATTCAGATGCCTTTGGAAATCTGTGTCTCACTGCAGATTTCATTGGTTGTTGTCATTTTGTTCAGAGGCAGAGTTCTGCCTGTCAGAATGGGCTGTTCCTTTCTATTCCCAGGAAAGAAGCAGAGAGGAAAGAACAAAAAGGGTTTTATCATCACTTCAAAGCAGGCAAGGCAGTTTGGGGACATAACAGCAATGTGGGATCACGCAGAGTGCTCACCAGGCAATTATTTTTAAAGGCATTCTCCACATTAGCCATTCTTCACCTGCTTTCCAGGAAATCCTACACGTCTTATACTGCGATAATCAAGTCTTCAAAAGAGATACAAGGAATAGAGATTTCAGACTATATTTAAAGCTTCTTTCTGACCCGGACAAACCCTTTCTCTTCTGTTGGTTACATTATAAAGTGGAACAAATAGCCCATGCTGACACAAAGCATTGTAATCAACCCTCTGAAAACATATGTATGTCCAAACCAATGATGGGATAGTTTCTTCTAAATATGGTCAGTTTGAAGCTCAGCTGAAGGCTAACAGTTGCCTCCCAGAGTACCACCACCACCATGTGCATGTACATTCATGGACAAGACTCTCCCATGACTGCTGTCAGTTAGATGCAAAGGCCAACATCCCCCAAGAGGATCCCTCCTCACTTCTGTTGTGTGAAAGGCTTCTCATTCCTCCCTCATCCACTCTGGTCTTTCTTTTCTCTAAAAGTTCATGGTTCATGGTTCACTTACATGCAGTTCCGAGCTGCAAGGTCTCTGTGTATGAAATTTTTTGAGCTCAAGTACTCCATCCCACTGGCAATGTCAATCATGAACTTGAGGAGTGTCTGAACAGGCAAGTTCTGAAAGAAATAACTCAGTTATTTCAACTTTCAACCTCTTATGGCAGGATTGCAACATTTTCTACTAGCTTACTAGGCAGGGACAGGAGGCTGTCGGGAAAGCAGGAGTTGATTCTCAGTGTGCATGGGATTAAATACGTCAACATCTGATCAGAGCTTCCTATAGTGTAAAAATCTGATCATCTGCCAATGTCTCTGCAAGACTGAACCCAAACTGATCTGAGCACGTTGTCTGAAAATCCATGCCCTCTCTACAGGAATTTTACAGTAAGAAAGACTTACAAAAGGATTTTCCCCGATCCTTGACATCAGCAGAAAAGCATGAAGGTCTCCATGCTTCATGAAGGGCAGGATCACCATGGGAATTGGGAGACGACCCTTGGGACGGCTCCGTAGACTGACTCCTAGTGAATACACACAGCAAAGGGGTTTTAGCAAGCACAGCAGGCCCAAGGGGAATCTTAGAGGTCACCATGCTCTTCTCTTTTGAAACTGCAGAAAAAATGTGCATTTTTTGGCGGGTAGGATCTAAACTCCTTTGTATGCTCCTGTAGGGGTTTCAAGAACCAGAGAATTAGTTTAAATAACAGGTGTTTACTGCAGGTGTATGAGGGCTGCACGTATTTGTTTTCAACACTCCAAGCCCTTCTAAGCCTGGAAAGTGCAGGTGCTGCTCCCTACAGCGCAGAGGTGGCTGCACCAATTCTGCTTTTGGAGAGCAGTGAGGGATGGGCATGTGAGGCTGGGGGGATGTTGTGGGAGTGAGCAGCACTGCTGGCTTACCAATCAGCTTAGTGACATGTGGGTGGTCAAACTCCTTCATGCATGCAGCCTCCCGCAGGAACTCCTCAATGTCAGTGGAGGTGAAGATGTCCGCTGGAAGAAAAGGTCACTGTAAGTTTTCTTCCTTGGTCCTTCAGTGAATGGCTCCAAAGGACATTACAGATAATGATCTTCAGAAGCCTGTTCTTCGTGGAGGTTTTGCACATCCTCCCAGACCTACAGCTAGATGAGCCAGTTTACAACAAGGCAGAGCCTGACACTTTCATCTGGGACAGTGGTCAGTAAGCATGCATCAGAGACATCTGGCAAATTGCTTTTTGGCAGAGGAAAGACCTGACAATTAGCAGCACTTTTCTCAGTAACAATTTTCCTTGGAAGCCATAGAAATCACATGTGCATTAAAGATGTAAGAATAAATTAGCTAAAAGGACCTAAACTACAGTCTCAAGAAGAGGAGATGGCACACAGAATTAAAGAAAATGCTAAGACTGAGGAGATGGCTGGAGACCCCAACAGGGGTCACAAAGCTCAATTCATCTCTAATGAGGACAGCATGCAAGATCCATACCTATCCATCTCTTAGCACAATTGAGTCTTGGTATAGCTCAGATTTCTTAAATAACCTCAGTACTGGAGACCTTGGACCAAATTTGTTAGTGGCACACATGAATATAAATTTGGAGAAAACAATTTGTCACTGTTAGTCCAGATTTACAGAAGTATGATATAATCAAGAATTAGCCCAGCAGAATACTTCCTCCACTGGTGCTGCTGAATTTAGTGAGAGTCCTCCAGTTCTGCTACGAGATCAGACTCAGACTTGTATGGGAATATTCATATTCTTTGCTTTAGGGAAGTCATTTAATATGATTCAGAAGACAGAAGTACATGATTTCCTTTCTACAGCCAGAGGAGAAAGGAAGGTCCCAGTAGAGGGTAACAGTTTCCAAGTCAGATGCTTGGAGGCAGACAGTTTGACTACCCACTAAACTCCTTGCAAACTGATTAGAATGATTGTTGAGACTGGAGAAAATGTTTTAACTTACACAACTGTGTTATCAGTATACTTAGCACAAACTGGCACTCTGTGGCAGCCAATTTTAACTTCAAAGGTACGCAAGTGTGACTCTGCTTTCAGTCAGTCACAGTTCATTTCTGCCTTACAGGCAACAGGGCTAAAATAACATAGGTTAACACATGTATAAATATATGCACACATACTTGCTTTCACTTACACCTATTAATTGCTTCTTGTGTCACACATCTCTACCTGATGAATGTTAGCTGCCCTTGTTCTGTTCACTCCTCCAGTGACTAATCGGAAGGGAGTTGGACTACTTTGCCACCTACTGCTGACTACATCATAGCACAAAGCAGTCCTGCCTGAGCTGCCTATGCCAGATGATGTAGTGCTGTTGTTGAATCAAGCAACTGAACGAGATCCTCTGCACACAAAAACTGCAGTTATGACGTGCTTTTGGTTGCAATCACCACGTTCTGGATGCTGTACAACCAGCCGAGGTAGTATAGGTCCTTCCCTGAAGAGCTTCCACTGCATAAAGACTTATAATGAGATGGAGAGAACACTGGTAGAAGGGCTGGGTGGGAAACTCAGAGAGGAATAAAGAAGAATGTCAGTAGATATCTGATAGAGAATAGGACAGACTACATTTAATCCTTCCAAGCTCTCTTCTCTCTTAAGTACTTCCGGTAGCCCCGCTCCCACTTACCTTTCAGCATCTTCACTGCCACTTTCTGGAAAGAGCCATCATCTAGCTTCAATAGTGCCTCTCGAACTGACCCAAACTCTCCTGTGAAAAGATCAGAGCAGGCAGTGAGGGAACAGCTTTTAGCGAGGAAAGTATGATTCACAGCAGGATCACACTGGGGGTCGCTAACAGGGAAGCTGAGTAAGCGTAAGAAATGCAGCTACCAGCTTCATTTTTCATTCTGCAACTTGAGTCAGCAGTTTTCAGCATACTCGTGCCTCGAAGAGGTAGCACAATCAGCTGACAGAGGCCACTCTGCCAGCAGTTCAGAAAGAAAAACAGGAGGGAAAGCAGGCAATCCTCTACCAAGCGGACAGTGCAGTCACAGTATGGGCTGGGACCTCAGGCAGACATTTCTGGGGAAATCACATCATGAGGAATGCAGCCAAGTGAAATTCTGGACAGAGAAGGGCCCGTGAGCGGGAGCCAGTAAGAGGACGGGTGGATGAGGATGCTCCCAGTGCTGACCGTTCTTGAAGGTGACAGCTGTCAGGGCTGACAGCCCAGTAATGGTGCCAGCATTCAATCACTTGGGACACAATCAGGTCTTATCTCTCAAAATGCAGGGAACGACTTGCATGAATCACTGCAGGCTAGACAAAATATACAACACCTTCTTCTGTGTGTGTGACACATCAATTAATACAAGGAAGAGTTTATCCTTGTGTTTTCTCTAAGGGAGATGAGAGGAAATGCAAACAGTCAAATCTTCAAACTATTTTAGCCTGAAGTGGCTTTACATCCACAGCGTAACAGACTCTTTGCATTAGTTCTGGCTCTAGATTTGCTCTCCCTAATTTTGTAACTGATTACTCAATCCAAAATCTGTTTTGATGAGAGTTTCTGGTACTGAAGAGGAGGAAGTAAAATGTGGTACTCAAGACGCATACCCCAAAACATTATCTTTCCACTGGCTTTTCACAGTGTCCTTCACTGCTGTGTGGCATGTACTTATTTCACAATAATCATATGCAGTGGATATCAGACCAAAGAAGAGAAGAAAGGGAAGGATCTAAGCAATTTTGTGTTGGTTCTGCATTGTGCAGCTCTTCTCAGCTGCAGAGTCAGCAGGACCCAAGATAACACAGCTGTGCCCTCTTCTAACCTGTATGCTGAACAGAGGTTGGGTGAGTGGGGCTGACAATGTAGAACAGATCTTGTCAGCTAGCATCCTTCCACCAAGGACCCCACGACAGCCAATTTCCACTTTGTTAATTGTTGAGGGGACAGCCCAGAAGTGTTAGAAGGATCCCAGAAACTGGCCAAAAGCTGACACTGTTGAATTACTTAGCATTGTTCAGCCCTCTGACCTTCGTCAGGAAGGTCATCTTCCTGATCTGAAAGAGTCTTCAGAAACACATTTGTTCTGGAAGGATTGGAGCAGAATATAGCTCCCAGTGGGACAGGGTCAAGAGAATGCAATAAAACTGGTCTCGTTAAGAAAAAGGAAGCCAAACACTTCAGCTCTCTTTTGCGTGTGACTCCTGACTCACAATCCTTTCTTAGTTACTTGCTTTATAGTTACACACTTTCAGTCTAAAAGAAGTCTGATTCAACAGCTGGGACACTAGTCTGCAATTTGGGAAATCTAAATTCAAAACCCTCTTTTGCAGAGAGTTTTTGGGCCAATTTTTTAGCTCAAGTTAGGTGAGAAGCATCCCAACTTTATTTTGCCCATTCCTCATGACCTGAAAAGTTGAGAGAAATGGTAGGTAAGAAGTAAGAACTCCAAAGGTCCTGAATATGGACAAATGCCAGCAAATTCAGTACTTGTTCCTGATATGCCTCTTTAAGAGCTCAAAGTAATATCTGGAGACAAACCACTTGACATGACAGAAATATGCGAAATTGAATCAGCGTGTGTTTTTGAGGCATTGGAGTGTCTGTAGTAGATCATCTGCCTCTGTATTGGTGCAGCATATTTGAACGTGTAAACTGAAGGAATTCTACAGCACCACTTTTAAAGCAGAACGAGCAGGAGAAGTTTAAATGAATACTCCTTTGTTTAAAACTCTGAAAAAAAAAAATCATACCCCAATGAATCAACAGTTCAGGAAAGCTGAACATACACTGTAGTTCACAACTTTGTAGAGCCACACTGGCTTAGCCAATATCCCCTTAGTTATGCTAAACCTTTGAACTGTGTTAGCTAGAGGAAAGTGCCATTTAATGCCATCTACAAACAGAAGGACAGAAAACAAGCTACTTATAATTGCTTCTCCCTACTCAGCAGTAAAGGTAACCCAAGCAGACTTTTAAAGTATAGTCTTATTCAGCTTTTGGTTCTTACCCTTGCCTAACATTCGTCCCAAGGTGAACTGCTGCTCCTGGATAAGGACATCTTTGAGTTTTGTCTTCAGCTCATCACTGATCCCTACACTCTCCACTGGAAAAAAAAAAAAAAAAGAAAAGGAAAAAAAAAGAGTAAAATCAGGGATACTTAAATGTTCTGTCACAACATCAAGAGTCATCTGTTTTAATTCCATCTCCAGCCTTATTTCCATAATGCAAGATGGAAAATCTGAAAAGAAAGAGTTCCTTCCCACATCTTCAAGTCTCACCACAGCCAAGACCAGTAACGTTTAGCCACAAGAAAACATCTTTTTCATTATCTTTTTCATTACCAAAAGCACTGAAACGGAGAGGCTGTGACTGCACTGCCCTTAATAATGCCAAGAACTGGAATACAGAACTATTGTGAATAACTGAAAAGACAGAGTGCGAAGAGAAGGGACACCTGATGGACACTGGCTCATTTGGACTCATTTAAGTTGATGGAACTGAACCAGTTTTCAATAATCTCACTGGCCTTTACACTATTTGAAGAACACTACAGTTCTCACAGTGCCTATCTGAATGTTCACGCTTGTAGCAAACTGAGCTTAGAGCATACTGCTAACATTGTTAAGCCTCACTCATCTGACTATTACATTGTAGTACAGTCAAAACAGTGTGAAACAGGGACAGGAAAGTGGTGAATTTACGCTTTGCATTAAAATACAGAATGAGCGTAACTATAATTGGCAAGGAAATGTTGTTATGTAACTAAGATGGTAACAGCAACTCTCGCCTTTCACATTTGTCATCGTTCGCAGATTACTTAAATCTCACTGGAAATTATTTCCCATATTCTTGATCCAAAACCATCAGTTTCAGGAAAAACAGAGAGAACAGTACATGTATGAACAGTTTTTCAAGTAGAATCACCGAGGTAACTGGACTTACACGTTGCTTCAATGAGCTCTGGGCCTTCCCTGTTGAAAGATCTGGCAGCTCTGAAATGAACAGCTGGATCCCCTCTGCCAACCACACTGCCAAAGGCATGGCTAGAAAGCAGAAAAGACATACGGAGCCATGATGATACAGGCCATTCACTTCTGAAGGGTGTGACAGACAGATTGGGTGATTATACTTAAACCACATTTTTTCTGTAAAATAATCAGTCAGAAAACCACACTGGGGGAAGAAGTAAAGATGTCTCTTAAGCAGCGCTAGGAGAAACTCCCTTACCCAAATCGAGTTTCCTTTCTTCTTTTTCGAAGGAGAATAAGAGCCAGGGCAACAGCTGTGACCAGAGCTGTGAGAATGCCCAATGCCACAGGAACCCAGGACGTCCCATAAGGAGGCTGTCTCTGACCACCTAGATGATGCAGAAAACACTAGTCAGCAAATAGAAGAATGCCAATAGTAAAAAGCCCACGTTGGGATACATAAATATTTTGTTTTTAAATGGAAAAGCCATCTTGCTGATTTTGATGTACACAGCAAATCACTGTGCACTGGAACTTTGCATAAACAGCTACCCAATCAGTCTAGCTGCTGGACACAGCAAGGACAGAGCAGATACATGCAGCTATTAGACCTTGGTTTTGACCACCCATAAAGTAAAGGGCACTGCTCCAGATTAAACTATGTGAATCATGACCTGCAGTCTCAAGACAAAAAAAAATACTTCAAAAGGGAATTTTGCATAAAATTTTCACTTTGTCCTGTTGGAGGCAGCCAGCAGAGCCTTGACCAGACTCTGCCCAAATGCCAACCAGATAACCAGATTTTGAGAGACAATAGCTCTTCACAGCAATCTGATAGGGACTATTTACAATTCCCCTCCCACAAAGAGAGCCTTGGTATTGGCTGTTAACCTCTCAATTTTGTTTGCTCCTTTTTTACTTTGTAATACCTCTCTACCAAAGAGAAGCAGGTTTTTCAAAGTGCCCTGCAAGTCAAGAAAGAATTCAACCAGCATGCAGGTTACAAGCCTTGTCTAATATATGCTTTCAGATTAGATATATTTTTGACTACAAACCTCTCCTCTTCACAGAGGAAATGGACACGCTGCCAACCTGAGTAAGCGACAAGGGAAGGAAGACACTGCAGCAATATGGCTATGAAGAGAAGAATATGATCTATGCTTGGCAAACAAGAGATAAATTAATCCAATTCCCTGAGAGACTTCTTCTCCAAAAAAAGTTGCCGATGACTAAATGCCAATTTGAATAGGTTTATTAAAACCCAGTACAGCCCTCGTATCTCCAATTTGTTTAAAGAACAAACAAGTACAGGTAACAGATCACTAAGCAGCTTACTTGTCATCTTCACACTCCCTTGTCAACTGTGCTTTACCAGAAGCTAAGGATGAGTCATTTCAGATGGTATAAATAATTCTATAGTGGTATACATCATGAAAGTATAGGTAAACCTGTCCTTAAAAGAGGTGCTAGGATAATGGGCTGAGATTTGGATTAACCTTTGCACAGATGTTTGAAAAGGAGTGAAATATTCCAGCAGGCAGAGTCCTTGCAGGCAAAAGGCTTCTGCAGTTTGCTTACTGGTTGCACTGTCAAGCCTTACCATCCATGTTTTCAAGGAAGCATTGTTAGTCTATTAAACAGGTGGGGCTTAAGGAAACAGAGCTCTGGAGAATTCTCCTCTTACAAAAAATCATCAGAGCTAGCATCTATCCATCAGCATCTTATCTTCCTTCAGTGACTCTGATTCTCTTCCCACACAGAGAGTTTTATAGGCTCTTGGTTTTACGATACCTTTTTCTGCTGAACCTTTTGACCTGGCCTTCAAGGCTGTTAATGAGGAGGGAGGGGGATCTGAAACAGAAGTGCAACAATTCCCAAGCCAATCACTTGGGGCGTTACCATCAAACAATCAGGGGAGAAACAGAGAACAACACTGATGCAAAAGATCCTTTCTGATAGCTAACAATAAGGTTTCCTTGGCCCCACAGCGAGACAAGCCTCTCTCAGTCTATTTATCTACTCTGTCTGCTCTGGTCTGGTAGAGAGAAGGGATTTAGGTCACTTCAAGGGAGGAGTTCCTCCAAAAGGAGGACAGATGAAAACAAAACAAATCAAAGTGATTCTCCTTGTTTCTAAACTGCTAGGAGTCAGGAGCCCATCCCAGTTTATAGCAAACATGTCAGAAATAGAAATGAATGTTGAAATTCACTGCTTCTACTGTTTTGCCCTAAATCTTTCTTGGCTTCCCCCTCTTGCCACTGAGCTAAGGAGGATGGCTGCAGCCCAAGAATGAGTTGCCTCTCCCTCCCCAGCTCTGTTGCTTTCCCATCTCTTGCTCTCCTCTCTTCTGACCAGCATATGCCTTAAGACTGCACAAGGCAGATGGAAGCCAGTGTTACCGGATGAGCGTAAATGAGGATTTAGGAGGCCTTTGATGATGAAAGAAGCCTTTTTATTTCTGTAGGAGGCCTTCTATAGCAAAGGTGTGCAAAAACAATCCAAGAGACCTCTCCTGCCTATAATCATGAAGATTACAGATAGAAAAAAGTACTATTAAGCTATTCCTTTCCTCTCTCTGCAGTGGAAGAGAGAGGTTTACACTGAGGATGCCTCTGAACATACTAAAACGTTCTTTGTTAATGGTGCACAAGATCTCTGCATAGCCAGGGTGGAGCTTTACAAGCTTGCTGTGATGACAAATATGCCTTAAAGTTTATACAAGCTTAGTCATCCCTGCTGCCGCACTGGGAGCTGGTCAGAAACCACCCCTGGCATTTCTCACTGAAAGCAACCAGTGCCAGCCTGCTATTTTAAGAAGGGAAGCAACTTATATTTTCTATCAGGCCTGCAACAGAACTGCAGTATTTCTGCAGTTCTGTTCTGCTGTTTAGGGCCTATCAGCTTTTTCACAGTGAACCTTTATTTCCAGAATGTTATTACTGTGAACTGAAGCCGAGAAAACTGACAAAGGATTCAGAACAAATATACACGCTTTCAGATAGCACTTGGCCAAAGCATGCACTGCTCCCTGATGCTTTTTTGAAGTGGTTTGTAAATAAAAACAAGCAAACGTGTTGTGTTTTTAAGATTATCTCATTCTAGATCCCTGTAATATGCAAATCCTATACATTCCCTGGGGCTTCTTGCCAGTGCTGGACATTTTCCAAAGGGATTTTCTAGTCCTTTTAGGTGCTTTTCTCTACGTTTGGGTGCCACAAAAAAGACCAACAGGAGAAACACACTGATGGAGCAGATAATCATCCTCTAGTAGAGACAGTTCTGATACTCCACTCTTCCATTTCAGCCCCATGGAGAAGGACTTGGGGGTTCTGGAGAATAAAAAGCTTAAGGCAAGCCACGCAAGCCAGCAGTGCATGCTTGCAGCCCAGAAGGCCAACTGCTATCCTGGGCTGCACCAAAAGAAGGATGGCCATCAGGGAGAAGGAAGTGAGTGTTCCCTCTACTCCACCCTTTTAAGACCCCATTCTGTACTGTGCCCAGGCCTGGGACCTGTAGTACAGAAAGGATGTAGAGGTGTTGGAATGGGTCCAGAGGAGGGCCACAGAGATGATCAAAGGGCTGGAGCACCTCTCCTATGGAGAAAGACTAAAGACATTGGGCTTGTTTAGCTTGGAGAAGAGAAGGCTCTGGGGAGACTTCACTGAGACCTTCCTGTACTCGAAGAGAGAGCTTACAAGCAGGAGGGAGACTGATGTTTTACACAGTCTGATAGTGACAGGACAAGAGGGAATGACTTTAAACTGAGATGGAAAATTTAGATTAGATGCTAGGAGGAAAATTTTTACTCAGGTGGTGAGGCACTGGCATAGGCTGCCCAGAGAGTTTGTGGAAGCCCCATCCGTGGTGGTGTCCAAGATGAGGTTGGATGGAGCCTGATCTGTTGCCTGATAGAGTGGATGGCAATTCTGCTATAGCAGAGGTTTGGAAGTAGATGATCTTTAATGCCTCTTTCAACCCAAGCCTATGGGTTCTTCTTTAAATAATTTGAAGTCTTTGATTCTACAGTGAGTGTGCTCACATAAACCATCAGTACAGCCTTCATTACAAGAACTGGGCTGCCAAAGGCCTTTCTCAGATACCTGCACGTCAAAGCCAGCATCAGTACACTGCTGCAGGTAGGGCTGCAGTTCTCCCTTGCTTCTCTGTTCTGTTTCCCCAGCTCCAGGCTGCCCTGCCATTTCTAAGCCTAGAAGGATCCATGTTCATGTGACTAACCAAAAGAGACACGTGGCTTGGGAAGAAAGGAACAGAAGTGTGTCAACACCAGAGATGACGGATTTTAGTCTTGTTCTGTTTCCAGATCCTGTCGCAGGACAGAGTCCATCTCCTCAAACACAACTCAGACCTTATCCAAACCACAGCTTCTATTTCCCATTTACTGTGAAATGCAGGTGGCAAGCAAACCAGCACTGATGACCCAACCTTTACCTCTAGGAACGTCCTCTGTACACACATGTTCTTTGCCCTCAGCACACTTTTCCACAGAGTCCAATCTGTACAGCCCAGCTGCTGTACCACAACCTTCCCCTCCTACCAGTAGCTCAGCCTCTCCATGGAGTGTGCCATGCTGCCTTCATATAAAGACGTTCAGTTAGAATCATCACAAAAAACTATGCAGATATGCTTTAAATCAGATTCAACTTTAACAAGTGAGGAATGGCCTTAAAATAAATCTACAAGAACCTACACTAGAGAAGTTCTCTCATACTCACTCTGCTAAATGCAAACCTAAACGAAAGATTTCAAAGCTCTAAATGCACCTCTTCTAATGCTGACTACTCTCCCCCATATGAAGGAGTGGCAGTGGACACTCACCCATGACCTCCTGGGCTTCCAGCAGGAAGAGGTCACTCCATGGTCCGCACCCAGCTGAGTTCAGCACACACACCCTGATGATTAGATCTTTGAGAGGGTTCCACGTTGTGAGATTTGCTTTTGTTTCCTGCACAATCATCTCCCCCTAAGAGCAAAGGGCAACAAGCTGTAAGATGCCCAAAAAGGGAGCTAAAATGTCTAAACCAAACCATTACTGCGTACTTCCTTGGTGCTACAAGGGCAAGGATCTGTGACTCCTGCTCTAGTCCCAGATTCACCACTAACTAGGGATGTCACCTTAGGTTTCTCTTCTCAGAAATCACTAACAGCTTCCCAGGTTGTAGGGAAGATAGAAAGTTTAATGATTTACTTCTTTGAGAACCTTCTATGAAAGTTCCCATATAATTTTTTTTTTTCCTCATTAGAAGACACAATTGTTTCATCTGTTTTAGACACAAAGATGCACCAACATACTGCAAGGTATCTGACAGTTTTAATCCAAGGGAGGAATCTTGTCTGCTTTAACTTACTGGCCAAATCTCAAATTGCTTCTGAATTTCACGGCTAGTTTCCACTTAGGAAAATGAAACCAACATATCTGCAGCAATTTTGGGGACCTTCTTACACATAATTTGCAGCAAAGCCACATGAAGTTTCCACTGCTGACACAATGTAAACTCAATGGGAATTCACAATATTATCATTCAGAAAGTCAGTGATGCTGGCCTAGTACAAAATGGGTCATGAAAGAAAGGAAGTAAGTCTCTCTCGCTGCCTGTTATTACAAGCTTGTTCATCATTAATGGGTGCTGGTGAAATGTATATTAAGGAGTGAGAAACCATAAGAAATGCTGTGAACTTCAAAGGCAGATACCTGGGGAAGGTCAACACTGAGAATCAAATGAAAGGCCTACCCTGACAGGGTTCTTTCAACTCCCCACATACTGTAAATTAATCTGCAACCTTCTTTTTGTCATTTACTATGTAACTCGTCCACTTGTTAAGTACACTCCACTGCTAGGATTTGAAAACCAACCTCTGCCACAGAAGAGAGATCCTCCACTCTGAGCTGCTTTTGGGACAGAACTGGAAAGGGGTAGGGATAAACCAAATCCCTCTCTGTCGTCCTTGTTGTACAAGGAACATCAGGGGAACTGGTCTATCTACACGTAAGCGTTTACGCAAAGGAATTTCACATTAACCGGGTCCAAATACTGAGGCAGTATCATCATTTGCTGCGAATCAGAACAGATCCATTTACACAAGAGCAATGTCAGCAATCCAACCCCTCGTCTGGGTAAAAGATGAGGGACCCTCATGCCCAGAAATGTAATCTGACCGTTCTCCAACTCTGTTCACAATGACTCAGCTCCCCCTGGATCTGTTACCTGAGTCATGTTATCCTGAATCCACTCCAACCTGTATCCCAGGACATTCTCTTTCAGCACATCTGGAGCCACGCCTTCCCACTCCAAAACCAAACCAGGATCCCTCTGGATCACATGGATATTTTGTGGGGTGCTGCTTGGAGCTGAATGAAGAAGACAGAATACAATCACTGTGTAGGAAAATCAGGCCCTACCCACACTGAAAGTCACTGAAAAGACAGACTGACCCCCTTTCCTGATATCAGCCAGAAGAGAGCATGAGGGGAGAAACCAATCCTGCAAGCCACCAACCACTATGTTGGTTTCAAGTTGACAAGATAAGATCAGTCAACATCCCTTGCTTTTCTCTGAAACCTAAGGACCTAGGGGAGCATGCAGGAGCACTGTGGCAGGATCAGTTTGTTTCTCATGCATTATAGCTGTTACCCACACTGGATTATGTATTAACATTTTGTTAGGAAATCCTCAGAGCAGACAAGCAATCTGACAGCATAACCTCTCTTGTGCTTAGGAACAAGAAAGAAGTCCAAAGAAGTTTATCCCCATCTCTTTTTCAGCTTCAGAACCACCTTGCAAACTCACTGCTATTTGCTTACCAAGCTCCAGCGTCTGGAAGTAAACCCTCTCTGTGAAAGGGGAGCTGCCCATCTCATTGCTGCACTGCACGCGAACGCTGTAGTTGGTTGAGTGCTTCAGGCCCTGCACGCCGTAGGCAAAGGGGGGCACTGGGGCAACTTCAGTGGAGACCTCCTGGCCATCTGGGGACTCAGCAACCTGTGCCAAGCATGAAACAGCAGTGTTTTACTATGTGAAAAACAGGTCCATAGGGGTATAGATAAGGTATCAGCTGTGTGAAAGGGAGTTGTCAAATAAGAACCACGAGCAATGCTTTATTTGTTTAAATGACATCACACCCTTATCTTTGCCAACACAGTGACTTTCCACCAGTTGAAAATTTGGTTCCAAATACTTAAAAACACATCCTTACCTATGTTAAAAATTCTACACTTGATTATCATTTCCTCTAAAGAAAATGGAGTGTGCCTCCATTGGAGTGCTTCTTGCTTTTGAGGCTTGTCTAAGTTTGGGCAATGAGCACGGTTAGATCAACTTCCCTTTCGCTGTAGCCTCACACCACCCCTAACTCAGCTTCTTTTTCAGAAGTGCATGGTCTTTCTGTCTGGCAGCGGATTAGAGGCTTGGCAGACACCAATGGCTTGATTCAGCTGAACTGTTTCAAACCAAATTGAAAATAAACTTTTTATCACTCCTGCAACTCTCCTCTTCCCGCCTTCTCCCTCGAGATCTCAACTCCTACGCAACAGGGATTTTAATTCCACTCTGACAGCACTGCGTGCTTTTAACGCACAGGCAGCTTCAATGTTCCCACTTGCTTTGTACTGACAATAGCAGAGATCTCTGCCTAGCGCCCAGGCTCAGCCCATCTCTCTTCTCAAGCGCATACAAAGTAGCAGAGCTAGGAGTAAAGGCAAGCTGTATGACAAAAGCGAGACACTTGTGGGACTCTGCATTCTCTAGGACTATAGCAGTCTTCCTCCCTGCTCATTCCCACATGAACTTTTGGCCCACCGATTTATCTGTCTGGGAAAAAGAAGGTTCTCAAATTTCCTTAATAAAAAAGCATATTGTTGTCATTATCACTGTCCTCCAAAGCAGGGAAAAAACAATCAGACCTTTGTGCAAACCCCCTCATGCTGATGGTGCATCTCTGTCCATTACTCTGAAGAGCAGGGGTCTCACACCTGCCCCCTTTATTCCCTGCTAACATTGTGTGAACACGGTGATTTCCTGCCCCATCCCTGGCAGAAGCGATCTGCCCACCCTAGCAGGGGGCTTGTGGGACACCCGCTGCTAGGCCACAGTGCCAGAGCACCGAGCCGAGTGCCCCTCCTCCTCCCTCACGGCTCCAGCAGAGGACAATCGCTCCCTCACTGTGAGCCAGGAGCGTGCGCATTCTCACATGGGAATGTGGGTCACTGGCTCTCACAAAACCAGAGCCCTGGGAGCAGGAGGGAAGACAAACTGTGGCATTCCTGCTGTCAAAGCCCACGAGAGGAAAGGCAGCTTTCTGCTGGCCAAGATGACTGCCAGGCAGGTTAACCTGCTCCCAGATCCAGATGCAGCAACTTCGTCCTCGGAACAGGAAAAGTTTGCAAGGCACAGAGGAGGGTGACAGACTGCTGAGCAGGCAGAACCCGAGTTGCAGTGTTTGGCCTCTTTTCCTCATGTCCTTGTTCCCTCACTCCCTGCCAAAAGTGCAAGAGGAACAGACCTCAGAGTGATTAGAATTGCTGAAGCCAATGAACATGCAACCTGGAGAGAATGGGCTGCTCCAACTGGAGCTCACTCGGCTTTGTGCAGGAGGAAGAAAGCCATTTTCAGCTCTGAACGAGAACAGAAGCAGCAACAAAAAACACAGACCAGGGCCAGCTATATTCAGGCATTCCCTCTGCCAGGCAGCCAAATCAGGATGATGGTTTCTTTTACTTGCGAATGGGAATAAACACCAGAGCATGCAACCACTGGTTTCCTTCCCACCTCCGAAATAAAAGAGCTCTGCAAGGAAATTAGCGAGGCTGCTTCCAGCATACCTTGTGCTTGTAATCCTTCCTCTGCATAGTTGGCTACATCCCACAGACATTCCTCTGCAGCTCCTATTAGAGCTGTAATCAGATGGGGAATGCAAAGGAGCTCCCCATCCACACCCACAGATGAGCCCACGGGGAGCTGTGCTGCTTGCTCCAGGAATTGCTGTTTCTCCTGGATGCTTGGCTGCTGTTTGATCTAATCTTACAGTAAGTGCATACGCTGGAAACTAACTCTGCCTGAAGTTGGACTCCTACCATTGTTTCCAGGAATTTAAAGACAGGATCCCATTTTTTAGAGATTTTGAGTGCTGAGCATAAGCTGGAGCTCAAGGATACCATCACCCCTGATGCTTTGGGTAGAACTGGTCTTTGACAGCAGAAAGCCAAATAAGATTTAGAGGCAGGGCTTAAAATTACTCTAAACCACTCTATGATTCTATGAAAACATGCAAACATGCTTGACTTTGTCTAAAAAAGCCCAACTTATCACCTTCCACCATCATCCCCACTTCTCCTGTACCACCCTACACCCTGCAAACTCCTCAGGCAGGAGGCTCACTCTTCATGCAGAAAACCCAGAGCGTACTGTTGTCATAGAGGGGACAACCAGAGCTGTCAGTGGGACAACTCGTACCTGAAGAGTGCAAGAATGGAGGGGAGCACGGCCATCAAACCCTGGCACCCAGACCACACTGGCATTGCTGCTGGTGACCTGGCTCACCGTCACGTTGAGGGGTGGCAGAGGCATGGCTGGAAAGGAAAAAAGAGACTTTTCAGCACTGACAGATTTGAGCAGGTATTCACATGGAAATGCACAGAGCCTTGAGGCTAGAAATTATGCAATGAAATTGCAGACAGAAATGGTACAATATCATATCTTTAGAGTGTTCCTGACTGTGGTGAATTAAACGATTACCTTAACATTGAACAAGCTATCCATATCCATTCTTTACAAGTGCAGCACACTTGCTGGATGCACAGTGGCAGCTACTCTTCGGTAGCAGTGCAGCAGGTGATGCCCTCACCTGCATTATTCAGTCCCCTTCCTTGCCCCCTCCACTGCAAAATGTGATCCAGCCCAGTCTGTGGGCCTGCAGTGAACAAATCAGGGCTTTAAAATTCCTCTCCCAGTTCAGTCTGGCCCCAGAGCAGCTCTGCCAGCACCAGGTGGAGGGGTGCGCTGTACAACCGTACTCCAGTTCCCCACAGTTGGGCTGCAGCAGCACCTGGAACAGAACCTGGGTGGAACCCTGCTCCTTCAGCTCTGGGGTTAATAAACTCTAGGGCACTCTCTGTTTTACAGAGGCAATTTGAGGCAGAGTGCTATTACGTGGTTAATGCCACACTACAAATTAATGGCAGAGTCAGAAACAGAAATCAGGATTCCCAGACAGGCATTTAATCAGGCGTTCATGCTTCCTACATCACAGAGCAGCACTGCAGCATCGCTTCTGCACTCGCTCTGACCAAATACCTCCGTCACCACAAGGGCCTCCAGGCTCTCCTCCTGACACATTCCTCCCAACTCTTTTTCACTCCTGAGTCTCTGCTTTAATTTAGACATCTCACTCCTGAAAAACAATCAGTTTCACAGACACCAATCTCTCCCTGACCTTATGTTCCTCTCAGAATCATACACTGCCACATTGAAAAATTTTTTTCTATTGCATCTCAACAGATTATACCCTCAGAAGTTCTCTTTCAAAAATCTAAGGTCCTCAGGACAAGGTTCAGCCTACAGATCATATTTTCCACCTCTCCTGGACAACCTTCAGTGAAAAGAGGCAGTGGAGAATCACACAGCAAAAGTATTCCATCTGCAATCCTCGCTCCTCATCTCACTGTTCTGCTACCAGCAACACCATGGGGCCACTACACACGGCAGCAGATATGGGGGAAAGGATGAGGCAGGGAACAGATAATGCCACAGATTAACCCTATAAAGCCTTCACTGTCCTGTAATTTGTCACCAGGAGGGGGGGGCTACCACCCAGATGGAACAGTGCACGTGTCGCGTGCACACATGTGTCATAGGGCAGAGCGCAGGGCTGGGATGGGCAATGCATTCTCTGGGAGTTAACTTATGACTTCCCAGTGTCTTGTTTTCTTCCTCTTTTGATTTTGGTACTCAGGTTCATAAGGAGAAAAAAGGCTGTCTTTTTGCTTGCTTGGGTATCACCGAAACACTGCCCTCGAGTCTTTTGCAAACACAGAGGCTCAAGGGAGAACTTATCACTCTCTACAACTGCCTGAAAGGAGATTGTAGCGAAGTGGCCTCTCCCCCTGAGTAACAGCAATAGGATGAGGCTACAGCCTTAAGTTGTGCTAGGGGAGGTTCAGGTTGGATATTAGGAAACAGAATATCTTCTCTTCTCAGAAGAGGCGATAAGGCACCAGAATGGGCTTCCTAGGGAGGTGATGGAGCCATCATCCCTGGAGGTGTTTAAGAAATGTGTGGATGTGGCACTTAGGGACATGGTTAGTGGGCATGTTGGGCTGATAGTTGGACTGAATGATGCCAGAGGTCTTTTCCAACATCAATGACTCTATGATAACTTTTGGGTTTGTAGTGTTATTTTCAATCCTGAACTGTGGGCCTGAAGGAGACATGACCTATAGTAGCAGTATCAATAATGAGCTATAAACACACCTACACTGTGAAGCTGAAGAGGGTCAGCTTGCTTGCTCCTTCCCCTAACTCTACAGCATGCATGAGGGGCAGATGCACTTCCCCATCACACGCTGAACAAAAAGGAGTGGCTGTGGTCATACTGTGAGACACATGATATGACCCTAGAAGACTTAGCTGCACACATGAGAGCAAAGGCAGCTGAAAACAGCAGCTTAAGTGTTAAGATTATGTGAGTTAACTTCCCCTGTGTTTGCAGAGTGCCTGAAACAATGGGGCTTTGTGCACTGCTGGGGACTGTGAGCTACAATAACAGTAATTTTCTGCTCGGAGTAGACGAGCACATTGTGGGCACTACCAAGAATAGATAATGAACAACAACAGTAGCAAAGAGGAAGAAATGTTACCAGTTTGTCAATGCCCTAGCAAAAATATTTGCCACTGGAAACACAGAAGAAACAAATGGTTTAATAAATTGTAGAAAGACTTCAGAGTCCTCATTAACAGACGGATCTGTGCAAAAGAGGAAGGCCTTGACCATACATGTACAGACAACTACTTCCAGGAGTAGTATCTTTCAAGTCCACTTGTTTATAGGATCAAGGACTAAATGAACATTATCTGGGCCAGTTCCTTGCCCTGCTGATGCCCCTGTTAGGAAGCTCTGCTTGAATTTTGACAGGGTTTGTTCCAGATTTTCTAACTGTTGCTCTTTAGAAGCACCTCACTCCTTCCCTAGGTTTATAACTTCTCTTTTAGATAGATCTTTGAGGCATTACATTTAGAACTGTACAACTACAGCTCTGGATTTGACATTTAAAACCTCTTTCTGCCTCTTCAGAAGACGTCACATTCTGGCATATCATCTGCCATACCACTGAAACTCACTTTCCTCAGCTCTGAAGCGCACACAGGTATGTGAAGGTTTAAGTCCTTCACAAATAAGTGGTGTTGGTTCATCATGTTATGGTTAACCCTGAAGCATTTAGAGCACTTTTTTGCTTTATCCCATCATCTTATCTATGGTTAAACATGTGTTAACATTAAAAAAAAAAAAAAAGAAAGAAAGAGAAATGCTTGTTTATGCCAAACGTTATCTCCAATTATGGCATTTAGGCGACTTTTAAAGCTTAATAGCTCTGTGAACTAAACTCCATCCCAGGATAAAAATATCCATGGAAGATATATTTCACAATAACCAATTCCCCTGCGTAGACAAGCCTCTAAGGCAACAACTCCAAAGGTTTTTAAATTAAGTTGTAAATCTTCCTAGAGCAGCACACTGCATTCTTGGCATAGCAGTAACCACAATGTTTGTCCTGAAGAAAAATACACTGTAGGAATGGCAGATCTACAGCTGGATTTTGAGCTATATTTTAGTGTATACTCCCTGCTACAATTGCAAATCTGATACAGACATAAGCAGTTGCTGTTATACAGGCTGAGCAATAAGCTGTTTCTTGGAACAAATGATTTTCGTGACATGTCTCCTGGAACTGATAATCAAGTGATTGAACATGCATTAAAGCATGACAAAAAATTCAAATGCAGAAGCATCCCAACATGAAGAGGGAGGGAAGCGCTGACTGCTCTGCTTATTCCTGTTTCAGTCACCTGGATGCAAGGAGATCTGCCATCAGCTTGGGGGCTCTGAATGGCATCTGCCCATGGAAGGGCTAGGAATTGTTTTGAATTAGTTTCTGAAGGGTGAAGAACATAAAAGTAAGATCCATAAAACCAATGTGGATGAGTAGGTTTTATTGGCCACTGGTGATTGCCTTCCATGTCTCTTTTCAGCATCTAATGCGATGCCAAATGAAACAAGCAGAAGTAATGGCCTCTTTAGCACTAAGAATACCTATCTATCTCCAGGCAGTAAAGGTTTCCCCAGAGATGGTTTAGATGATACCCAGCTACATCTCTCACAAACAATCTGACAGCTCTGACCTCCTTCTTTTCAAGCAGAAAGTGCTATTTGACATCCCATTTCCATTCCTGAATCAGATGTGCTTTATTTCCAACAGCCTGGGACAGGGCCCTGCGCAGCAAGTAGGATCTGCCAGCAGAGCACAAAGCATGCTTTTGGCTGCTCAGAGCCGCAGCCAGCAGCTTGCCGGCAGCTCCGAGGCAGCCCTTCACATTAAGGAGCCTTTCCTCCACTCCCCACAGTGCAAACCCGCCTCCCACCCCCATCCTCTCACCTTTAATCTGAACCGTGGCTGTCCGAGAAGAAGACAATCCCTTTACGTTGTGAGCTTCGCAGGAGAACACTGTGCTTTGATTAATACCTGGAAATCAGCCAAGAAAAGGAAAGAAAACAAACAGCTATATAATCCAGCTCCAACCTTCAGCAGAATTTCAATGGTGCGATATCTAGCTTATGCTGTACAAGCAGTTGGAGAGCTGAGCTGGGTGCCAATCAAAAGCACATGGATTTCAATGTAATTAATGTGATAACTACATTTTTAATGGAGAGAACCTGGCAGCATAGAAGAGCCTTCCTCGAAGCTTCAGAAAGCAGTGCAAAAGGACGAACCTGGCAGAACAGCAGATCACAGCACTTGATCAGAAGATGTCCCTTTCTCACACACTGCTCTCTTGGAGCAAGGACCATGCTGAACCACGTGTCTCATCAGCACTCCAGCTCTCAGCCTGACACCTGAGCTCCTCTACAACAGCCACCACTAGGCAGGCTTCCAGCCAGGTGTGTGGGCTTCCAGCTAATGCCCACCTGCCCCTCGCCTTGCATCCAACTTTGGAAGACATGTAAAGGAAATAAAAGCAAAACACTGCTGCATCAGTATGGAGGCACTTTGCAGGGGTGATTCAATAAATGGGATGGCTGTGCACGCTCTCTTCTGTGAGCACCTATCCATCCCACAGGGCCTGAACATGTCATCATACTGATATCCAACTGCTCCAAGATGCATATGGGTACTGTTAATCGAGCATGACTAGGACACATTTGCAAAGCTGCCTAGAGAATCATGACCAACCAGCATTTTTTTTTCCACTCTGTTTGGCCCTCAGCTGCCTTACAGGGCTCTATCTGAGAAAGGTTAAGTGCTGGGACACTACGGGCATGCAGTTCAGGAGGGGAAAGGTCTCTCAGAACCACGTGGTGCAGCTTGCACAATATCTGTTTTTGCCCTGTGATACATCTTCTAGGAGCCTGAGACTGACAGCATTGCAAAGAAGATGTAGTAGAGGACAGGAGGGACTGCCACAAAATAAAAGACCAATACATTTTAGATCCTTTCAGTCACCCCAGTCAGGCAGAGGAAAGGGTTGCCAGCACGCAGCAGAACAGAGAAGCACCTGACATGCAAGGCACTTCCCAAAGACAGGATCAAACACAGGAAAATGCGAAGGGCACCACGAACCAATACCTCTTTGCTCTCCAATACCACTGCCAGCACCTCTTCCCAAACACAACAGGCCTTTAAACAAATTGCTTGACAAATCTTTTAAAGGTTTGCTTTCTGGACACTACTTAATCATTATTTTCTCCATCATTTGACATTTTCATTAGTTTACAATGCGTGACCAACCATCTTTTGACATGCCTCAGCAAAGAGAAGAGCCCCCAAGGAAAATCCTAATTAGTCCTATGCAGTTAAAATTCTAAGTAATTCAGAAGCGAGTTTCCAGGTGAGAAAACTATCAATTTGGCCTTTTTCCTTCTGATTAAATAAAAGAGATAAAATGCCAGCACCTGGCTTTTCAGCTCCACCACTGCCCTACAATGTCAAAAGTTTAGTGAGGCACCAAAAGATGAGGTCAGTAGAAGAAAGGACACTTTTTTAAATCACTTTCTCCCTTTCAATTATCAGTCTTTTCAGTTTTCAACCAGCAGATTATATCATAAGGGAGCAGTATTCATTTCCAGCTTGGAACAGCATCCAGCGACTACGTAGAAGAGGGAACTAATGATAAAACCATCGCAAATCACAAACCAAGTTCTGCTTTACGTACAAATTAGGTTTAAAGGGAATGCTTAATTGGATTGGATAGCTTGAAGGATGGCCAGAGATTTAGACAAACAAACTCCCTCTGGGTGCTAACTGTATTAACACTGAGGAAGAGGCCCCAGAGATGAATCTGAGTCATAAAACCTAGTTAGTTCAAGCTTGGCTCGGGGTTGCCAACAATAATAGCAGCATAGAGACGCATCACAAAGATGTTGGACAAGTAACTAGAATTAAGTTACCTGTAGGAGGATAATGACAAGAATAGCTACTGGTAGTTATTCACCGCCCTATCCTGAAAGCAGGCTGAGGAGAGCCCAAAATACTACTGGCTCCTGGTGGGAAGGCAGCGTTACCACCACACACTACCACAAGCTCTGGAGCAAACTGTTGTCTCTGAGGTTGTCAACCAGCCCATTTCAGCACCAATACAAACAGCCTAAAAGTGCCAAAATACATGAGGAGGTCAGGTTTTAATGACAACAATATCCAGCATAGCTGCGAGACTGGAGTGAGGGGGAGAGGGGAAAGCAGTGCACGACATGGCTATATGTGGAAAGAGGAGGTGGTGTCTGTTACATGTGAATGCTTTCAGGTTTCTAAGCCAAACATCACCAACAGAGTCATTTAATAAAGCCATAAACACACTCCATGTAGGTGGAACAACAGAAGAGGCACCCAATGCATCACGTCTCCAGTAGCATCTTCATCACAGTGCCAGCTCCACCTGAGCTCGGAGGAGCCTGTGCCCCAGCAGAAAACACAGCCATCATCCTCCAAGATGATCTGGCTTCATATGTTGTGTTCATGATCTCTCAGCCCTCACATGCAGTCAAAGAACATTCCCAAACTGTGTGGCGACTCAGTGTCACTTAGGCATATATGGAAGAGAGCTCTCCTCTCCCTTTCCACACTTTTGATGCTCAGTGACCCTCTGCACTGGCAGCAGCCTTACCTGACACGTTTAAGATGGAGGGGGAGATGTCTGGAAGCCCCACTCTAGAGTCTCCCATCCACCAGACAATTGTCACTGGTTCAGGGGGACCAACAGCAGCACAGGCCATATGAAATGGGGCATTAGGGGACACGGACACATCCTCAGGTTCCACAGTAAAGTAGGGCACACCTAGAAAAGCAACAGACAAGTGATAGGAACTTGAGAGGCTTTTTCCAACTCTGTTTTTTACCTCTAATACCAGTGCTCAACACTGGACACCCATCTACCCTGCCCCTGTGCCTAATCTGATCCTGCCCAAGCCCTTAACAAGATATGCTAGATCACCTCAGGATGTGAATGGCCATTCATTCCTACTATAAGTCAGTGAGAAAAGAATGCTTCCTCCCCAAAATGCCTTTGAAAATCTCTCTTTCACCAAGCCTCCTTCAAAACTTCCCTATAAAGTAGCTTTTAACAGTATTATTTGCTAATTTTTTCAGTTGGAGATAATGGAGCTTTAAGAAGCAACAGTCCATATCCATAGCCATGCCTGACACCATTTTTAAGACATTTAACCCAGCTGCAGATACTTCTTGCCACACATTAAAAACGGAACTTTCCGAACACATTAAACTAGTAATGTGTGAATGAGGAGAGAACTCCTCTGATGAGATGCAGGGATCACTCACAACATTCTGCACAGCCAAATTGAATGGAGGGGCTGCCCAGCATGCTCAACACTGAGAGAATCAGGCTGCTCTGAAATTAGGGATGATTCGTTACAGATCTAGCATAAATGTAATTAGCTCAGTAAGTATCTGTTTGCCACAGTGGCAAAAGTCCAGCGTGGTGCAACAGGCCTCGGATCAGAACCTTAAGGAGCTGCAGTAAGGCTACCTCAGGACTTCTCTCAACTGGTAACAGCCCAGTGCAATGCAGTGCATCCAGAGATATGCTTCCTCTTACAGGCAGTGCCAAGCTTCTGGTGGTTTCAGTGTTTCAAACCAGTCATGCAGTTTCAGCAGCTACCAGTACTACGTAACAAGTGACACCCAGTTCTGGTGACCAGTGGAGGACTTGAAGGCCCAGAGAAGTGCTGAGCGCCTTTTAAACTCAAGCACAGCAGCTAATGACAGTGTCTACACTGAAAGGAGAAATGAGGCACCCCCAGACAAAGTGTTTGGGAAACTGCTAACAGAAAGAGCAATGAACAATACTGGTCCCTCACACGCTTAGGTCACCTGCCTGCCCTCAGCCAGAGGTGACAGGTCCGCATGGCTCCAGCTGGCACAGTGCACAGTGCACGTGCAAAAGCAGGCAATTAGTAGGTATTGAGATAGATTTAGGAGCCTAATGCTTGTCATTCCCTCTGCTCTACAACTAAAAGTGGCATCCTCCATCTTTTACTGACAGCCTGGTCACCATTTGTGTCCTTCATGTGGCAGTTTCTCCGTGCCTTCCTCTCTTCCTTGCCACTTGTCCCTTCCAAGTGATGTAAACGAATCATCTTAAACAGGTCTAAAAATAGGTCACCTCAGGAATGACACTGCCAATCTGCACAAAAACCAGGGCTCAGAACACGTATAGCCATTGCCACGATTCATCACTCATTTGTGCTTACATGCTTTACTTGTTTACTGCAGTCATGCATAAAGAATAGAAGAGAACGAACTTTTCAGATACCACCTGTGAAACCTCCACCTGCTTTGTCCTCCTTTTCTAGAGAGGCCAGAGGGGAAAATACCGGTGTCCCTTTCTACCCGTGAGCTGGATCCCTGCCTGCTGTTCCTTTGCCATGGCACCCAAGGTAACCTTCTGGGAGGATCCTGTCCCGCTCAGCAGGTTTTCTCACTTTGGTAGCAACTAACCAGATCAGCCACGACCACAATTAAAAACTCTCATAGTTTAGGGAGTGCAGCTGACTCATCTGGCTCAGGAACTTGCACTGCCCATGTAAATACATTACCCGGACACCTCGCTGTCTGCGGCATTTTGAGCCTCCCAGTTCCCAGCAGGAGGTGAGTGCCAGCACCCACATCTCACAGATGCACCATGGAGGCAGCTAGCAGCCAACAGCCAGGAAAGCATTGGCAAAAATCAGAAAATGAGCCTGTGCATTCTTTATTCCAGCATCCACCCTACAGGGATAATCTTCTACAGCTCAGATTTTAGACAGTATTAAGGTGAACCTATCTGTGTGTGTCAGGCTGGGGTGCTGACTCCATAGGCACAATGGGGGTCAGCAGCCTCAGGGACAGCCCCGTGGTCAGGGGTGTAATTTCAGAGGGAAAGTTCTATAAGAAGGATAATCCTTATTTTCAGATGGTCACTCTACAGCATGCCTCTGGATTACCTCTTCAAGCATCAAACACTATCACCTTCTTAGTAAAGCCAGAATCTAGTTGCTACGCCAGAAACATTCTCAGTCATTTTGTTTTTGTAAATTCTGAGGAGTGTTTCATACAATCAAACATTTGCATTGTATTACAGACACAGTTCAAACACCAACTTCTGTCTGATAAAGACTAAGTGAATCTCCACCCACAGATATTACATATCTCACTGTAAGTCAGATCCCCAAGTCTACTATTGCACTGTACAGCATAGTGAAGGGTGTCAACGCCTACAGAGGACTATGTATGTGACCAGAAAAGATTCCCTCTCAGTCAAAGAGGAGAACAGTCACTATTAAAACAGCAAATCACTTCTAGATAAAGCTGGCATGCCCAAGGAAGAAATACACTCAGAGATAACAGTGAAGGTGGGACTGACAGGCATTTGCATTCCCAAGCATTTTCTTACGCTAACAGCAGCTAGTTTCAGTTTGTTATTTTTAAATCCACCCTTTATCACTTCTTTCAATTTTCTGTTAATTTTTTTATCTTTTTCCACTACCTTCCAGTTCACATGACTACACACTCAGTTCAAGTTTAACTAGTTTCTGTCATACTTGCTTTTCTCATAAAAATGACTAGATGCATTTTTAGCTCGTTCTGCTGTAAGCTTTGGCCTTCATTCACAGCACTCCCCCTTCTCTAGCTGCAGCTGGTTTTTGTGACTTTGTTCTTTTCTGCCTGTATTATCCAGAAGGGCTCCTTTGTTTTTCAGATTGCTCAGCATACTGAGCTACCCAATCACTCCTAATGCACCCACCATGCAAATGCAACCACCTCTGGAATGGGCCACGACAATTGGAAGAGAAATAGAAACCCCATACAAAAGCAAATTTTAAGCTACAAGTAATGTTTCTCAGGCGGAGCTGTGCCTGAAGTTTTAGGTGAACAAACCCCTGGAACTCATGAAGACAACTGCAGGACAACACTCCTCTTCCCACGAGAACCACTACGAATGTTTCCACAGTTCTGAATGAGCAAGACCTCTGCTGTAAAATGCCATCCAAACGACACCATCTTCAGTGGCACCCAACCTATGCCCCCTCTTTAAAAGCACTGATCAAACTCTGGCCCAAAATGTTACTAATTACACCCAAGAATCCAGTTCTCTATGCAAATACACTGTTCCCGTCAACTGCCTCATCAAATATTGCACCATCCTATTACTACCAGCTTCCAAGGACTTAACAAGGCTTAAGGGAAATGAAATACAGGCAATAAGAAGCCGCCAAACCACTCTGCTTCAGGTAACTTTTAGACAACTACCCACAAGTTGTATTTTGTCAGATAAAGCTAGGCAAACGGTGCCACATCGAGGTCTGTTTATGAAGCACTGAGGTACAGTGCTTCACCCGAAGCTCTCAGAACTGGGTTAAAGCTGTACTGTGCCCTCAAAGATCTGTTTGACCAATACACAGAACCATCTGAAGCCCTGCTTTGAGAAGAAGGCTGGAGCAGATGATCCCCGTGGATCCCTTTCAGCCTATTCTATAATTGAAGACCAAAGCAATGGTGGACTGGTGGACTGAGGGACTGGAGGGAAATGTGCCAAAATAAAACCAGAAGGCTAATAAACTGACAGCTCCTTTCCTCAAAGCTACTACCCTTTCATTTCTTAGTCCTGCTCTGGAGCGACTTCACTGCAGTTATCAGCGGTGGTTCAGAGCAAAGAAGCTTGTCACTCAAGAAAACCATTCTCATCGCTTCCACCTGAAGTATATTGATGGGTCAATCTGAAAGGAAACCAGCACTACTACTCCTCCTTACCTTCCACTATGAGCCACACTTGCTGTGATTCTTCCTTCTTCCCCCCGTTCTCAACCTGGCACCAGTACTTCCCAGAATCTGTCCTCTCGACGGATTTCAGGCTGAAAAAAGTCAAAAGCCATATCGATATTTTATGTGGATAAAGCACGTTTTGCCCCAAAGGACCCTCTAGAATTTGGCAAACCAGATGCACAGACAGCAGCCACAGAAATGCAGCCAGCTCTGGGGAGGAGGGCAATAGCCAGCACAAAGCACATGGAAACCAGTGGAGAAAGGAGGCTCCTCCCTAGAGTGGATGGAAGGATCCCCAGAAGAGCAGACAACCTCTCTCTGAAATATCCTTGCAGAAAACCTGTAATTTGTGTCCTTAGAGAACTGCAAGAGGTCGGTCCTCTCCTTGATCCTGAGTCGTGACTATCTACTCCTTGAGAGCAACAGCTCAGCCCACAGTGCCTGAACTAGCGGAAAACTCCAAATCACACGCCTCCAATGAGCCCAACTGTTTTTCCTCAGTTAGGTGCCTGGACAGCTTCCTGTGGGAATAAATAGGTCACTTCACTGTGCTCAGTGTTATTCTAAAGCATTTCACACTGCAAAACAACTTGCAGCTCTCAGCTTGTGCTTTTGAAGAGGTTACACTGCTTACTCCACACCCTGACCTCACCCTACAAACCTTTCTACACTGTTACTTGCTTAGCATCAACTCTCCTTCTGAAAGCATGCACCTAAACAGGGGAAAGCAGTTGCGGCAACTGAGCTGTTCATAGGAGAAATTTTGCTCCTCCATCCACCACTGGATATCTGCAGCATCTCAGCTGCTTCTGATATGAAGACAGCGTAGTGAGTAAAGCAGAATTTGGTCCCAAAGCTGCTACAGCTACCAAAGGTACCAGTGTGACTCTGAGTGCCCGTCATTATAGCAATGTCTACTGCCCCGTCACGATGAGCAGCCATGTGCCTACTGTCATGCAGGGATCTTCAGCACATCTGAGACCCACTTTCCTAACACTAGTCCTTCTTGGAGACAGGGAAAGATGTATCAGGACAGAAGACTGAAAAGGGAGAGTATTTGGTGAAATACACACAATGGTCCCATTACAGCCTGATTTTCAGAGCTGTACCTTCCCTTGGAAGCTGCAGTCCTGCCCATTCAGACACATGTTCTGAAACACAGCGATTGCAGAGTCACGCAGTGGAGAGAAATGACCAGTTCAGTAGCAGAAAAGAAAAAGGAGAGAAACATGGAGACATCTGGATTTAGCACCCTAACTTAGCCCTGGGGCTGCAGAAAATTCTCAGTGGAAAAAAGCAAGATGTGAGAAGAGATCAGATTGACAGAGGCAAAGCAGAACGGGAAGAAGTAAATGGTATAGATTCAAGACAAACTGTTTCCATAACATAACGTTATGCAACAGTTTCACAAGGCATAGAGGTGTTTTTTTTTTTTCCTATGAGAACATTTATTACAGGCAAGTCACAAAATTTTTAGTGGCTGGAACTGGAGACTCCATGCAATGCCACACCAAGAGACCTAAGAGGAGAAGCCTCAGCTCAGAAGATTTATTCTTAGTCAGTTAACAGTTTTGAGCCCTCAGAGTGATGGCATGCTTGCTTGTACAAACTCTCCTTATGTAAAGAAAAAGAGCCAGAGGCTTGGATCCTGTTTAACTCACTTCAAGAACTCACCAACACTCACCTCCTGCTGCATTAAGCTCGCAGAAAGCTGCGCTGCAGAAGGGAGTTCTTGAGCCTCTGAGCAGGGCAGGCCTGGTATCGTGTGGAGTAAACATATTAGAAAAATCTCTGCAAAATAACTCAGGGAAGGTTCAGATGCCAAATACACTTCCTCAAAGAGAGAAAGCAGATGGAGTCCTGGGAATCTCCCTTTCAATGAACAAGGCTCACCCCTCAGGCAGACTGACAGCTCGAGAGAGAAAAAGAAAACAGAGTACAAGAGAGAGAACCTGTAAGTCAGGCATTAGTCTTCCAACTGCGCAGCAGAGCAAGATGAACGAACAAGGCAAGAACAGCCTTTCACCTCAAAGTCATGTCTCAAGCAGTACAAGTGTTAGCAAAGCACCTGTTAGCACAGCAGTCAGGAAACCAGTAGGGTTCCAGTGTATCGCTTCAGCCTTCAGTGGCTTCAGTTCTGCTCTCAGTTATGCCTTAGCCATATGCTGAACTGCAGGCCGAAGGACCCTGCCCACCGAGGTCACCGCAGTCACAAAGCTATAGCTGACAGCAGAACACTGCAATAGCTTCCATGATAGTCTTCTTTCTCCACATCTGGTGTACCTGAGGAAGCCGATCCAGTGATCTTCATCTACTGGAATGTACACCTGGTCTACGCTTTGCACCACTGCTCCGTCTTTGATCCACAACATCTCGGGATCTTCCATTCCCTCCAGGCTGCAATTTAGTTTGACGGGTTGACCCTGGGACACCTTTAATTTGATTGGAGATCCTGTAAACTTCATACCTAAAAGAAAAATACTACTCCTCCCCACCCCCAGAAAAAAGGGGGGTTGGAGTACAGCAAATTACTCCAGGTTGGCGCTCTGGAATTACATACCCTACCAGAATGCTCTGCAAATAGAGCAGCAGTCTTGCCTCTGCTTGGCAACAGCCAAAGGCACCAAGATTGCTATAGTGGAGAGAGGTGGTGCTCAGTCTGTACATGGGGCTGCTCCCAGCTCTGCTTGCTCAGCACTAGGTAATGCTACCAGGCAGAACCAGCCCAAAGGGCCACAGTTTGGCCATGCCTGCGGTCCAGCTACATTAAGCACATTCTCACTGCAGTACCACACCTCCCTCTTTCTCCCCTGCTTTCATTTCAGCTACAGAGCTCCTGTGCTGCTAAGAAAGCATCTTGCTTGCTCCATTGTACACATCTGAAAAGAGCTGGGACGCAAGAAAGACTCAATTATGCCATGTTATTCAGTGTACACAGCTCCTCCGTGTTACAGGAAGCCTCCCTGCCATTTACAAGACCTGTGAAAGCAAAGCCTGTTTTGCAGCACACTTCATTGCTGAGCAGGGATTTGCCACCCAACGCAAACGTGTGCCCCAGCAGCCTCCCCGGTCTCTGGCCCTGGCCAAAGGACTGTGCTGTGCTCGGGTCATAGAGCTGCTACCCTAAAGCAGCAGGACCAGCGCCAGTGAAGCTGCTCACTGCCATGCTGCCGCAGAAGCAGTCGGCATCTGGCCCAGAGCAATGTGTGTGGGTGGGTGGGTGGGGAGTGCTTCCCTCAAGCAGAGTGCATCTATGGAATGTGTTACCATGAGAGAGCACGGAAGCCAGCTGGAGGAGCACGTTTAAGAAAGATGGCAAATAAAAAAGGAACCAGAGGATCAAAGGAGACCGTGGGAAAGGTGGAATGTGGAAAATAAATGTGAAGCTAGTTTTGTTAGGGAGAGTGGCCATTTCCTATGCAGTGGCACAGGACTGACAGATCAGAACAGGTCTAGCCCAGCTCAATATTATGTCCTGAGAGCGGCTTCCGCATCCTTCAGGAAAAGACAACAAAAACAAACACCAACACCACCACCCCACCACTCCCCCTCTCTGGTGCAGCACCACGCATTACAGGCACTGGCTGCCAGCTGCTTGCAGGATGCCTCACTGCCCTACAGAGCACTGTTGAGCCAGCAGCCCCGCTGCTCTACTACTCCATCACACCCAAAGGTGACCAAACACAGAGGTGCATTGCATGCCACTCCCCCCCAGCCCCACAACTCCTGCAGCAGCAGGGAAAGTGTGCAGCCCAGCACCCCAAGCAGTCCTGAATGCTGGCAGCAGGATGTTCCCCCATGGAGTCCCACCAGCTGCTAACAGCTGCTGCCAGCACACTGTGTTTTTGCATACCTGCTGCTGTTAATTCAGAAAATTGACAAAAAGCACAGCAAAACTAGTAAGCTAGCTTTAGGTTAGGCTCTGCAACTGGTTTGCAGGGCTAAGGATTTAATCACCTTGGGTGAGGATGATCTAATCTCACATTACTTAACTCATCTGTAACACAAATTGCATATCTCCGTGCGTGCCAGAAAACAGCCTCCCTGCCACTGCTCAGCGCTGGAGCAAAACAGGAAAGCTGAAAGCTGCACAAAAGCTCTCTGTGCTACAGCAAACCAGCATGGGCAGGCAGCTGAGCACATGGACACTGACCGGCACTCTCTCACCTCAGGTGCCTCAAAGGAGAAGCAAGCTACCCGGACTCCCCAGGCTGGCTCTGCTGAAGAGTTAGCCACAAATTAAACAATGAAGTGTCATTAGAGACCCTTTATGGTTTCAGTTCCCACACTAAGTAACGCTGGAGGAATTTAACATACAGTGTGAGCATTCAGCCCAAGTTGTAATTCTCCACATCATCTAAGTATAACGAACCCCCTGTCAGTACCGACTGAAATGAGGAAATACAGGTCAGAGTCTTCTGGTAAATTCACAGGTTTCTGACAAAATGCAGCCTAATCTGCAGCACCCTTCCTGCAGTTATCGGGAGGTAGCACAGAGGCGATCAAAGTTAATGTGAACACCTCCCTTTCCTCCTTCTACTCTCCACTCACACCTTCCCATCTGACAGCACTCGGGCAGCACAGGGAACAACCTCACCCCGCGGGGCTCCTCCGAGCCGATCTGCACCAGCGGCTCCCGCTGCAGCGTGCAGGGCTGCTTGAAATGAAATTATGTCACATTCCTCGCCAACAGACGGAACTGACAGCAAAAGAACACACCGGCTGTCAAACACAAAGGCAGCGGATCTGCCTGTGGTAGTTTTTTAAAAAACAAACTCTTGAGACAGCTGAATCTTTTGATGGCTGGGAACAGAAGCACGGTCTGCTGAAGTTATTTCTGGAGCGAGGGGGAGACGGCCGCTGTCGGCGCGTGCTGCGGGCAGCTTCCCGTGCCCCGCCGTGCCCGCCGCTCCGGCTGGCCGCTGCCCGTCCCGTCCCGTCCCCCCGCGGCGCCGCCGCTCCCGCGTCCCGCCGCCTCCCGCCCGCCGGGCACCGAGCGGTCCCGGAGGTGAAACTTCGGGAAACCAGTCCAGAAAGAACACCAGCAAAAGCCGCCCGGGAACGCCTCGCGCCCGGCTTTCCTCCGAGGAGACCCGAGCGAGGCAAGCTCCGGGGCGATGCCTCCGCCGGCCCCCGAGGCTTTCCGAGCCCGCCGCCAACCGCGGCTCCCGCTCCCCGCAGCCCGGCCTCCCGGGCACGGTAAGACCCGGCCACCTGTGGCGGCGTCGGCCCCGTGTCCCCGCCGGGCTGTCAGCGCCTCACCTGCCGCCACGGCGCCGTCCCGGAGCGCCGCAGCCCACAGTCCCAGCAAGAAGAGCCGCGGCAGCGCCATGCTCCGCCTCAGCTCCATCGCTCCCGCACGACCATCCTCCCCCGGCTCCTCGGCTCCGCCGGGCCGCCCTTCGACGCTGCGGGAACGCTCCAAGTTCCGCGGCGGCTTCGGCCGGGTCAGCGGCGCTCCCGGTGCTGCACGGCACGGCACGGTTCCGCCGCTGGCCGCTCAGTGCCGGGCTCTCTCCCCCTGTCGGCGCGCGGCCGCGCGGCTCCTCCCCCGGGGCCGAGCCCGGCCCTCCGCCACCGCCTTCTCCGCCAGGAAATGGCGCTTTCGGGCGGTCATCGCGAGCCGTGGTCCCCCTCTGACATCACGGCATAAATAAATATACATGAGCGGCCCCTGGAGCGGAAAATCACCGCCCCGCCGCCGCCACCGGCCTCTCCTAGCCCGGCCCGAGGCGGGCAGAGCCGTGGGGCCTTGGGGGGCCGAGGGGGGTCGTTCCCGCAGCACCACCGAAGGGCTGGCGCGCACGGGGCATCGGGGAGAGGACGCCACTTCCCTCGGGGCCTCCATGTGGGAGCGGAGGGCAGCGTGGCTCGGGAGCCGCCCTCGCCGGGCAGAGGGGATGATGGGGGTTCAGCCCCCCTCAGCCAAGGCTCTGGTGCGGACCGCAGACCTCAGCACCCCTGCTCCGTCCGTCCTTCCTGCAGGGATGTGCACCCTCAGCCTCCTTTCTGCTGCTGCGAGGGCAAGAGGAGGGCTGAGGAGATCTCGGCTCTCACAAAGTGACCCGCAAAGTGTGGGGAAAGTCACTGACGAAACAAAATCTGGCACTGCCTTTTCACAGGGATTATGGTGAGAATCTCAGTTGAAAGATGCCATAAGAAGCACAGTCATTACGGTGCAGCATTCAGCTCAGCTCCGCAGTAGCAACTACAGCACTTAACTGGTGGCCCTGCAACTCTCTGTGCCCCTGCAATCCGCACTGACGCACTGGGCACAATGAGGAGCCTTGCTGGGGCTGGTGGGGAAGGGACAGAGGGACAGAGTCGTAAGATGGCAGTGGGAAGGCCTTCCTGTGCGCTCTGGGCTGGTAGGAGGCAGTCACGCTTTGCTGGAAGCAGAGGAACAATTGGAATTGTCAGTAGCGGGGGATCTGGCTTCAGAATGTCTGAGAAGGGCTTTATTTCAACAGGAAGAACTGCATGGAAATTGGACCAAGATCCGGCACGCGGTGCCAGTTGGAGTGCAAACTGCTGTGGGAAAACTTACAGAGGAGTGCAGCACTGCTGTGCAGAATCTGAGAAACTGGTGATTCCAAAATGCTTTTAGGAATTGAAGACAAATACTCTCTCCTGGCCATTGGTGTTGCTGCATTAATCCGTGTGGCTTTGTACTGCAGGTCATGACACCGGTGATGGTGGTGCTGCATTAAGGCAAAGGACACAGCACTGAGGCACACGGGTGGCTTCAGTGCCCTCCTCTTCTCCTTACTTCTGCTGTGGCAACAGTTCTACCATATCTGGAGCTGCAGCAGTGGGTGACAACAGTGTGACTCCTGAGGGCATCAGGAGCAGCCATGCTCTGTGATCAGGAGCCCTGAGATGGCCGATCAGGTGCTCCCTGCACAGGCCCTTTGCTGAAGCCAGCTGGTTCAAGGACAGCCCAGAGCTGCTCCCAGCTTTCCAGTCACTTCTACCAGCAGCCATGGTGTGTAACAGCAGGGAGCTCTACATGGGGCTGTTTACACCTTAGAGAATAGCTCTCAAATAAGTGCCCCAAAGCTGGGCTAGACCATGAGCAAGTAAGGAAATAAAAACCCTCTGGGCTTCTCAACCTCTCACAAGGACACAGTCCAAGAGCTCTGGATATTGCAGCAGCTTTTGAGCACATTGCAAAGGTTAAACTTGGCATAAACTGTCCCCTTTCTCTGCCCAGTCCATCATAATAATGGGATTGCTAGAGCTTGTTCATGTCGGATAATAACACTGTTTGATGTGGCCACTTCTGAGGACCCAAATATAACACTCAGTCCTGAAATACACATCAGACTAAGCAGGCCATGGCAAGGCATGGGAATGGTATTTAAAGTTGCAGGTAGATGTAGCAGCTGCACAACCTGCCTCTGTGCCTGAGCCTGCTGTAACTGATTTCTGCTGCTCATTCATCTGAGCTGCATCTGAACTCTGTTCCCTTCTAATTTATGTTATTCTACCATCTCTTCCTTTCTTTCTCATCTTCCTCCCTAACACCTCCTTCAGTCAGAAGCAGTGTTGAAATATTCCAGCCTCTCTATTTCTTGAGGCTTCAGCCTCCTCCAGCTCTCAGATCTTCCATATGTGCTGGTTTAAACTTTCTGTGTGTGTGAAGACAAGAGGAGGGAAACCTATGCAAGGCTTGCCTTTACTCCAGTAAACCAGAGGCAAATCTGAGCCTGGAGGTCGGGTCTGATCCTAGCCTTATCCCAGGCTCTCAGCTCCGCCAGGAGTGCCATGATATCAATAGGGAACAGGACTGGGTCATTGTGGGGTGGGTCTAAGTTTTGATTTTGTTTTGACTTCTATCGACTTCAGGATTTTGGCCCTAGTCCAACAATAATCATTATCCTAAGCCCAAACCTGGTTTCTTCCTCGTGTCTAGAATGGTTATTCTTTTTTAGAGGTGACAAACTAACACATCCTATGTGTTACATATCTTTCACAGTAAATGCCAAGCTGTCAGAATGAAAATGTCACGTAAATCATACATACAGTGTTTACTTTAAAAAAGATTGGCTCATACAAATTTAAACAACCCTCCTGATGGTGCCATCCTCCGCAGTGTGTTAGCCAGGTACTGCCCATGTGAAAACAATGTCTCTGCTTCCAGAGTTGAAATAAACAGTGCATCAAAACAGTCATCAAACCAAAACAAAATGTATTTAACATAGTGCAACAGTCAATGCCATAAGAAATCACCATATGCAGTTACATACAATCTACACATACTAATCAGACTTTACAAATCTCATATTACACAGATACACACAGAACTGACTCGGGAGGAAGCATTTGTTGCTAGTCCCTTTGAGGGATCAGCTTCTGACCTACCTACCATAGGGAGGCACAACACCTTGGTTTTGGTAGTTACTGTATTGAGATTGTGTTGGGTTCTCCTGCAAGTTGGTGCCCACCTCAGCTACCCACGTGATGAAATGTTGCAGAGCTTGCTCAGCACCTGTTGAGGCCCTGGGGATCCTGAGCATGGCCAGAAGCCCCCGGGCTGGTCCCTGGCTCTTGGAAGCACCAGCCACCCCTCCTGTTGGTGACAATGCCAGGCTGATCTCACACCTTACTGAAGGCTCTGCACCCACTCGCAGGGAGCCTTGCAGGAAAAGCCTTCAGACCATCAGTGAGTGGGCTGTAGTGGATTTAACACCTTTTCCTCCCTGACGTCTCTCCTCCTTGCCAGTCCCTGCAGCTCCAAGCAAGTGGTAGGAATGAAATAACCACAAACCAGATCTACAGTCTTAAAAATAGTGGCACTAGCAGGGCACTGATCTACGTTACGGCTCTTGACGATTGCTAACACTGGTGGAGCTGAAGGAAGTTAACTACATCTGGAAATGCAGCAGTATCTGCTGCAGACCAGGCAGGGCATGGTTAGCAAAAGGCATGCTTTTTGCTTTGTTTGTGTATCACTACTCTGCGGTGAATGTCCTCAGCACTTCTCAGGGACATTTCCTGTGTCAGTGGACACTGAAATCTGTGCTGCAAATACCTTGTTTTGGGGCAACAAAAGACAATTATGGGCTGAAACATACCCTCACTGACAAAACCCCAGAAAGGTGCAATGAGAAATTGGAAAGCAGAGAAACAAAAACAAAGAAGGAAGATGAGAATAGGGAGAGAAGAGGAAGTATAAAAACAGAGATAATAAATGAAAGAAGGGGCAAAAAGACTGGCAGAAATAATTTTTTTAAAAGCCTTGTTTGGGGTTTGCAGCAGGTGACTTAGAGCCTGCAGAATTGAATTATCTTTCTGACTTGACACTGACTGGCTGCAGGCCTTTCAGTATCTTGCTTGGCCTTGCTGTCGCTTGAGTTTCCTACCTTGCAGGGCAAATGCATTGCAAAACACAGGCTTTTTAAATCCTCTCATGGAAACAGCTTTCAAATACTGACTGAAATGTAAAAGAAAGAGTGGGATAGGAGGAGAAGCAGAGACTCAAGAAACAAAGAAACAGTGAGGAGTAAAAGAGTGAAAAGAAGGGGAAAAATAAACATGGAGATGAATAGGAAGAGGGAGAGAAGCTTTAGAAATGAGGTGGGCCACTTGGCAGGGTGACCATATCCTCATGCAATGCCAAGAAGAAGAACTGAAAGCTCGTCCTGCTGACTGACACTTGCAGGCTGGTGGTGTCTCTGCAAGCACAGCAGTGAAGCTGTTCCAGAGCTGAAGAGCTGAGAAAGCATGAGAGCCCATCACAGAGATGTTTCTAAACAGGAGGAGCGTCTGACATAGAAGGGCTGTCCATCGTGCCCTTCCGGCCTATGCACGATCAAGACAGGGAAGAAGCGGGCGTCGTGGTAGGTAGGGGGGTTCTCGTTGACAGCCAGCTGGCTGGAGTAGGAGCAGCATTGCTCATCATGGCAGCCCCGGTCAGCAATGCTGCTGCTGCGGCTCCGCCAGAGGCCTGTCCTGTGGGAGCCATGGACGCGGCAGAGGGAGAAGCGGCTGGTGTTGAGGGACAGACGGGAGTTGCCACTGCAGCTGTGGAAAGCATGGCGTGAGAAGATGGAGGAGGTGCTGGAGGCACGGTTGCAGCGCTCACAGCCGTGGGCCACCTCACTGTACCGACACACTGTGTAGCTGTTGTACGCTGGGGAGTTGGCCAGGTCCATTAGCATGGCCTCCGAGTAGCTGGGGATCAGCTGCCGGTTGGTGCAGATGTGCCACTCCAGCTCTGTGCTGTCCTGCGTGGCATCCCGGGGCATGCGGTAACGGTAGAGGGGCTCCTCCGTCGTGGCGGGTGCTGTGTATTCCAGGCCCAGAAGCTTCTCCACATGGTAGTGGACATATGCAGTCCGATACTCTATGAGTACCCTGAGAGGCCACGAGATCATCAGGATGGCTGCCACCCAGAAAGCATAGTGGGACACATACCATGGGAGGTGATCTGGGTCCCCGTAGGCCATCATGAGCTCTTTGAAGTCCACATTTTTGAGCTGCATGCCTTCCCTTACCTCCATGTAGTCATCCAGCCCCTCTATTTCTGTGAAGAAGTGAGCCCTTTGTGTCAGGTAAGAGTTCTCAGACTCGATGTTGGCAAAGCTGAAGCATTTGGTGAACCTCAGCTTGGTGGCTGTGTAGCTCTCCAGGCCCAGGAGCTCTTTGGAGATGTCCTTGTATCCACAGTGAGAGTAGTCAAACTCAGCTTCGGCCACATGAGTGTTGACCCTCTCATGGTAGACTTGGGTGGTGGTATAGGCATCACCATTGCGGTACCGTGTTACCTGCCGGGTTCGCCGTACAAAGTGGTAGCTGATGGCCTTCCACCAGATGCACGGAGTGGCTTGCTGCATGCGGTTGATACATTCATAGACACTGTCCACATCAGCCTTGTACTGCAGCTCTCTCTTGACGTGGCAGTGCCAGCACTCCACCAGGTACACCACATACAGCATGGAAAGGAAGGCCAGCGGGATGTAGACATAGCCATCTGAGCAGGGACTGTCATGGTAGATCATGGACTTGCCCTTGAAGGAGCTGTCGAAGCTGAGCTTGGTGACTCGGGCCAGCTGACACCAGGCGACTGCTCCCAGGCAACCATACATGAGGATGGAGAGGAGGAGGCATTTCCAGTGTGACTCTCTGCACATGCAGGCACTCAGGGATTGCTTCACAGGGCGTTGCTTCAAATCACACCACCAAGGATAAAGGGAGAAAGACAAAGAGAGGAACCTGTCAGTCGCACTGCTTTACATAGTACATATGGTGCCTTTTGCTTTCCAGACTGGGTTTGCTCTTGACTGCCTGAGGATGGGGACACCACCCTACTTCATAGAAATGGGAATATTAACTATTTTGCCAGAGAATTTGTGACAGGACAGAGGTCTGTGGCCAAAACCACTTCCTTGCTTCCTCCAGCTCCCAGGAAGGAAGTCCTTCATATGGCAATGCCCACATTCAGGTCAGATGGGCATCCTGATGAGGGTGAGATGGGTCCTCAGATTCTGCACCCTGCAAGGAGCCAGCACCCATCCCCATCTACACACCTTACTATAGGGCCAAGAAGGTTTTGGAGCAGGGCTGTGGGTTTCCCCCTCATACTATGCTGCTGCAGACTTGGGGAACAGTGTCCTTTGTGGGGCCACAGCCCAATGGATTGCACCAATGCAGAGCTCCAGTGCCTGGCAAAGCTGGAGCTACTGACTGAGTCAGAGCTGACTCAGCCCCAGCCCTGAAACCTACTGGGTGATTGACACCATTCTCTTGGAGGTGAGCCATCAGGAAAATTACCAGATTCGAGCACATTTATTTGAAAAAATTGTCAGGATTACAGCATGGTGCACATAGCTTCAGGCTGGTTAGAAGACAAGTTCCTACCTAAAATAACCGAAAGGTTCAACCACTGGGGCTAAGGGTCTGTGAGTAAACGTTTAAAATATAGCATATCCTTCTCTTTGAAGTCACAAAAGTCAGGCTGGGAGTGGAGAGGGAGTTTGCATTCTTGTATTCCTGCTATGCTCACCAAGATGAAGTGGTTGTGGTTTTACCCCTGTGATGCTGCAGTGAATCAGCTGTGTTGTCGTGCTATGTTGGGCTATAATAAAAGGCATGAAATCCAGCCAAGCAGCTAGCGGAAGCAGAGTTGTCTCTCTGCAAAGAGCAGTAGCAGCACGGGTTATACCCTTGGCTGGCAGCAGCTGGTCTGTAGAAAGCATGTGACATGAGACCCCCTGCTCACCCAGTAGGTAATGTGTAGAGCTAAACTCATCCTTCTCGTCACTGCCGTCCTTTGCCTCTCCTTAAGTCTGAGAAAAAGACAGCATGACATGCTGATATTTGTGCATCATCATGCCCTCTGCTGAGCCTGATTTCATGCAAAAATAGAAGCATGCAACTACTCCTTCTCCCAGGGGACCACCTCTAATGCATTAAACTACTTCACAGATGCCAGCAGATGCTAGGTTTGGGAAATGTCTTCTCTTTTTTTACTGGGATAAGGTTCTCCCCTAGTATAGCTTTTCCTAAACCCAGAGCAGTTAGGATTCTGTAAGCAAGCTTGAATCACCCAGGATTTTAAGGACCAGCATCTTATGACTCAGGAAATAGTAGCACAGCACCACTAGAAAGAATTTACTGTTTTCTCAATGAGATGGAGGCATTGGCACCTAACCTTGCAGGGCTATCAGATCAGATTTAATACTGCTTTTTTTTTTTTTTTTTTTTCTGGAACAGAGAGCCACTTCTGAGTAACTATAGAGGTTTTTATGGCTTGCTGTGAGCATTGCCAAACTAGACTTCACAGGGTTAGGTTTTGATTTCTTAGCTTCTAATCTGACATTGTGCAAGTGCAGAGCAATTTTACTTATTTTAGGGAGCGACAGCATTCATCTGCAGCAAGGAAGGGCAGAATTTGGCTCCTGATTCTTCCTGATGCATCTAGAAGGAGCCTATAAAGATTTCTATTCTTATCCCAAGCCTTTTATGTATATTTGTGTGTCAAAATGAAGAATAATTATTTTGGACTGTATTCTTGTGACTAACAAAATGGATGCAGAGGAACAAAGCAGGTTATATGCCTTTGCTGCAAGCAGAGAAGACAAAAGACTTCAGTATAAGAAGGAATAAGGCTGTTTTCCTAACTTTTCTGCAGGAAGTCTCAAGGAAAGCGAGGAAGTGGCTTTAGGCAGTCACTACTTATGGGAGTTCTGCAGGGTGAATTGTTGAGTCTACATCCAGTCACAAAAAATTTGATCTCCAGAAACTCTTGTCCCAGTGCCATTCCTGACCAATGTAGGCTTCTCCCTATGGACCCATCTAAGGATGTCTAGTAGTCAGTTGTAATGTAAAGTATGTGCTTAAATACATCAGGAACCCCAACAGCCTGGCCCTGCATGCAGCCATGTGAAGGCTGTCCTGTTTCAGTGAAGGTGCTATTTGCCAAAGGCACTGCAATCCTCTCCTTTCCTTTATATTGCTTCCCTTTGAGTAATAACTTCTCTGATCTCTGAAGCTCTGTGGTCCAACTTGCAACCCACAGCTTGGCTCCTACCCAAGGACTGATTCAACCAGCCCTGCTGGTTAGGGTTATCAGTGGCCCTACTGGAGTCTGAGAGCTGGCAGATGCTTCTTTATGTGCTTAGCCGCACAAAATGCCACCCCCACTTTGGGAAAGAGGGTGACTCTGGTCTTACCAGTCTCGATCAGAGCTGGGCTGGCGGCTGCTCCAAGGCTTGCTCTGTGGAGACACCTCAAAAAGGGCCATCAGCCCCCTGTGCAGAGAGGGCTGGATCTTCCTGAGATGGGTTACCTTCACTGTTTTCACTGTAGCTTGTAAGAAATGCAACTTCTCTCCTGGCATTAGTGAGAACATGCAGCCATAGTGCCTACTGCCAGACCTCTCAGATTTACACACACCTATCAGTCAGTTCAGCCCAACCTTCGTGTTCAGAACTCTTTGGGAAAAAGGCTCTTCTTTGCTGCTGACTAGGTCTCATTCTCTGCAGGTCCTCAGTTACCAAAGGATATCTCCTCTAGGGTCTACCCCACTGGCTGTCCCTCTCATTTCGAGTCTTGACTATGTTCCTCTGGCTTATATCTCGTTATTTCTCCTTCCCTTTGCTGCAACAATTATCTAACTTTACTATAGTGTTAGAAATAATAACAGTGTGTTCATAAGAAAGACAGGAAATGCAACAAATAATTACAATAAAAGCATTACACATTCAAAAGTCTAATAACGAAATGTACCTTTCCATCTGTCTTTGCATAACAAATTCATTAGTATGCTAAGCCAGTGGCTCCCAGACTTTATTAATTAACATACCAACTTCTTGCAAACATGGTGTTTGTGGTAGTATGCGGAATTTTCTCCTTTCCAAGCACAGTGTTTCAGATCAGAACAGGGTAAGCCTGTATTTTGGGACAACTACAATAAATGCTTAAGGAAACTAACAATTTCCATGATAACTTTGGCCAGACAGCGAATGAAAGCTGTGTTCTCTGAGGAATGCTGCGGCTGCTGTGTCAGTTTGATGTGGGGCAAAACCCTAACCCCCTGGAATATATTAGAAGACAAATGTAACTGAAGAAATTGAGGACAGCAAGCTCTACAGCCAGAGGCAAGCAGAGACTGTCCCATAACATGCAAAAACTCAGAAACCTTATTTGCAAACTAGAACTCACAGATTTGAGCCCAAAACATGAAAAGTTGGGGCAGCCCTCCCCTGAGCTGCTCTTGATCCCATCCTGCCTTTGTACTGGGGCTTTTGACTGGTCCTTTCCAAAAAAAATCTCAGGCAGAGCGTTGGGTCTGTGCCCTACTCAAAATGGAGAGGGAGCTCCATGTTCTCCTGAGCTCTGTTTGTTGTCTGGTGGTATGAAATCTTCCAAGACACCAAATGATAGATGCTATTTAATGAGTTGCTGTAGTTGCTGGAAAATAGTCTCGAAAGCCCTAGCTGCTCACAGAGAACTGGAAATTCAACCGACACCTGCAGCAGACAGGAGTTTCCAGGCTGGCAACATTTTGGTTATTTCTCCTTCAAGGAACTTTTGTGCAGAACTTAGTTTGCAAATGAGAAAGCACACTGGCAGTGGCTGAAACAGCAATTGCCTTCAAAGCCACCCTCAGATGGCAGATACCTAAGATCAAATGCCTGTATGAAGGGACCGGTGTGGAACCGGCACACCAAACCCACACTTGTCCCAGCTCTGCAGCAGCCAGATCGGCTTCTGGGTACAGCAGCAGTCATTAAAATCATTAAAAATTACTTTGCATTGTAATAGCATGTAGATTTGGGCTGTTAATCTTGCCTAATGTAAAGGGGTGAGGAGAAAGCGGGAGGAGAAAGTGTGGCTTTGCACTTAGCAGCTGGAGCAGAGCATGGCCAGGGGCTGGAGGAGTGGGTGGGCAGGGTTTCATCCCTGGACAACTTGTGAGCCACCAACATGAAAATATGCTCAGCTAGACTGTAACTGACAACCATCCTAAGTAAGCTTACAAGCAACTGCATTGAGGGTGACCAAGAAGGCAAGACATTAAAAACTGCCCCACCATGCCACAGTATCGCCTTTGAAGGCACATTTGAAATGTAATAACATGCTTCTGCATGACTTATGTCCCTGGGTTTCTTCCTCTTGATGGGTACATAAGAACCAATGAGTGCTGGGGTGTGGGTGGAGGCAGGCATCCTTGCTCCCCTTTGTGAGCATCCACTGGTTAGAGGAGATGGAAGGGATGCTAGAAGCCTAGACAGCTTCCATCAGCTCAGGTTTTTAGGTGCCTACCTTGAATGTCTAGTGCCTCAGTTTTGCCAGTGGGGGCTGCTTTGCTGACCTTTGGACATCAGCATCTCTGATAGCTGGATTCACCAGCTGACCACATGGCTGCACAAGGTGATGGCAGGGATAGTTACAATACAATAGTTCTTTAGTACTCCCAGGTAGTAGTAGGAATTTCTCCTATCAACTTGTTATGAGTCAAACTGCATTTACATCTTAAGACCAGGGGACACTACATCTTCTCTCTCTCACTCGTGTACTTCACAGGCAATGCAGTGTTATGCTACAGTCCTATGTATAGCCCAATGACTGGTAGTTGGTAAAAGCTCATCTTGCATAAAAACTTCCTTTACAGACAAAAGCAAATTAAGAACTTACAACCCCTTCTGCAATTTGCTTGATGATTGAATTTCACTGCCATTGTAATTTTCTCTCACTTTAGCCCCCATTGATGGCAGCGGGGATTCCCATTCTGAATGTAATGAAAGACTCTTCATACTGCTGCCTTCTTTCTCTGAAGGTGCCTCTCCATTCTAATTATGACACCTCTTGGCTTTCTTTTTCCAAAATAAATGGGTCAAGGTCTCAAAGTCCTTCACTGCACGGCTTTTTTCTTTTTTTTTTTCCCCAGCTCTCTTTGGAGCTCTTCTTTTTCTCTATCACCTTTAGATCCTTCTTAATGTGCATCCTGCAAGTGCAGGATTTCAGCACTCATTTCACCAGCATTATACTCAACCATAAAATCACCCCCAATTTCCACACACTTTACCTTTTTTAAAAATCTCCAAGAGTTGTATTAGGAGATTTTGGCTTGGGAGTGTATATTCAAGCATTCACCCACTTTGCTCCTAGGTATTTTTTGAGATGCTATTTCAAGGACAGGTAAAAGGACAGAGTGCACTCTCCACCCTGAAATGTGTAACTTCAGATTTGGCTTTGAATTGAATAATGAAATTATCAAACGAAGCAGATCTCTCTGCAGGACTGTGCTCATTGTTACAGACCAGCCTCGTCATCTTTGTGTCAATTGTATATGTTATCAGCAGTGATTTTATGCTTAAATACAGTGGATAGTGACAAATCTAGCAATTATTTCTCTATAACTCTGCCAATCTAATGGCTAATATCCCATTAACTTATACAGGGCAATTGTCTTCATAAACCCAAACATCAGTCATCAGCACAAGGCCGTGGGTGCTGTGTGTGCACTGAGGTGCTTCTCACACTTCCAGTGCTACTGCCAGGGGCAATTCCATGTGCAGCTCTCGATGCTCAGTCAAACCCTGCCAAAGCTTCAGCAGAGCACATCATTACCTACCTAGTCATACACTATTAATCAGTAGTTGCATTTTACTTCAAAAGTGGGTGCATGGCTGTGTGGGTTCAAAGTGTTACTTCCTTTTCTTTGCCACTCACAGCACACAAGTGGTTGTGTTGACAATTACAAACCTTTGGTTTTGCACTCTCCTAATTAGGACTGCTGTACCAAATTTGAACCAAAAGCTGCCAAACTGACCCTTATAGAAGGAAAGAAATAGCCTGTGAAGTTCAAAGGAAGCTGATGAAACTGTTTTGCAGTTAGCCTTTAAAAAATTTATATATAATTTTGCCGGATGTTTACTACTTCTCTGTAGCTTCTAATGACAAAATGGCTTTTTCCTCTTCTGTCAGATTCAGTGCTTCAGTCTCCTTGAAAACTCCAGCAAGAGCTGGATAAGCAGAAAATGTGCTGCAACAGCATGAATTTATTCTAATGCTTGTTTTGTGGACAGTTTGGGGTCCAAGTTCGACCGCCTGTGTCTGGTTTGCAGTCAGATATCTGAGTTCCCCGATTTCAAAAGCATTCAAATTCTCCTTCAGGGAAATCATGCCAAAAGCGTTTCCTGTCCTTTGAAACCCCATGTGTGAACATGTTTGCCCTTGGTGGCTGACCTCAAGAGCTTCAATTTTGCTGAAGCAAAATGCTATCATGTCTAAAATGAAAGAATAAGAGAAAACAGAGGGTAGTGAGGACGTGGCCCGAATGGAAATAGAGAAAAGAGTGGGAAATACAGGAAGGGGGGGTGAAGAGGTGGAAGAGAGGCGAGGATAGCCTAGAGATGCTCTGAATGCAGATGTCACCAATGCAGATGTCACCGAGGCAGGAAAACAGAGGCAGCAGGTGAGGATGGGGATCTGCCAGCCCAGGAAAAGAACTGAGCAAGGATTGATATAGGAAAGGAGTGACCCTGTCAGCACTGAGGGACCCACTGAGCCAGCAATCCTCTCAGCCCATCTACAGTCTGAAAGAAGCTCCTCCTCACCAGATACTCCCTTTCTGCTGGGAACTTCTCTAAAAAAAAAAATCAGATCTACAGCCCTGTCTGCTCTACAATGGAATAAAGATGTGCTAAGAGGGGGCAGAGAGTCCCGCAGTGGTGACACCGTGCTGCAGTGGTGATGCTGTGGTCATGCCTCAGCAAGCAGAGATGCGCGGCAAAGCCTGGCATCACAGTGTGCTTCTGCTCACCTCCCACAGCTGGCTGCAGCACTGTAGTGTGACCTTATCACTGTCTTCAACAGCAAAGTGACCTCACAGCTTGGGATTGCTCACGTGAGCAACGAGTCAGTCTTGTCTTATTTTTTTTCTTCCTGTTTTAATTTGCAAACAGTCTTTCTGTCCACGGGAAATTACATGGAAGAAACACTGGCACAGGGCTAGAAGAAGAGAAATAGAAGCAGAGAAGAAAGAACCAAAAATTGGGGAAAAATTAATGCCAGCCACAATTTAATTTGCTTTTGTGGATTTATACAACATATCCCAGTGTGATAAATGAAAGGTAAAGAACAATCAATAACTACAAATCACACATTGGTGTTGTGACCAGACTGGATGTAAGCATATTTGTTATCTATGTCTTGTTCCATGTTAATCAGGGGAGAGCAGTAGAAAATGTTCCTGATGGACATGGCAGAACACAACACAGAGAGGCGCACCAAAACTTTGCTGAGGTGAATCCTCACTTGTGCTACTGAAGATAACTGAGGAGATCTCTGACACCAGGACCAGCCTTGGGTGTTCTGAGAGAACAGCTTCACCATTTGTGCACTAAGACAGGATGATGCAATGAGGGCAAGGAGATCTCCATCTGCATTCCCATAGAAGACAACATAGATGTGGGTGCAGATATCACCTTGCAAGTCCTGAGGTGATCGTGGTGAAAAGCTGGCCCAAAGAGGCTGAGGTGACTATAGAAAAGACAACCACAGGAGAAGATTAAGAGTACAATTCTTCCTGCCTCACAGGGCCAAATGAACTCCTATGTGAGATGTTCATTAGTACAAAGAGGAAGGAGCCTGCAGGGCTATGCTAACCCAGATGCTGGTGTATGATGGGTTGAAGAGCTCCTCCATTATGTGACCCAATCTGGGCACCGCACGGGGCATCAGTAATAAGGCCTGGTGAGGGAAAAAGGAGATATTACAACAACCATCTCATAAATCCTCTCCTGGGGAGCCTGAAATAAAATCCTTCCTCCATCCATCTTAAACTGCAAGAAGCCCATTACCCCCAGCTCATGCTGAGCCAATAGAAAGTGCTCTCAGCATGGCTGCCAGCATGGAGGGGATAGGAAATATAAGGGAAAGAAAGCACTGGAGAAAAACATTTAGCATCAAAGAGAATTTACTTTCGGTCCTTGAGGATACGGTACAGTTGTAGCTGCATGTTTTGAACACGTCATTTGCTCCTTTGCCATTAAGCTCCTGCAAGAATGAAAACCTCATGCAGGCAGAGGCTGTCACACTACTTCCAAGCAGAGATGCTCTTTGACTTGGTTTAAAAGGAATAACCTGTGTGCATGGCACACAAGTCAGTAGCATCACCAATAGAAAGGCATTTGCTCTGGCAGCTGCACTCCTGTGGTGAGCCAACATTGCTGGGTTTCTGGTTGTTTAAAGCCCTGTGGAGATTTAATCTCATCCCTCCTTCACCGGAGCTATAAGGGGGAGGTCTCAGGCTGGTAAGGTGCACAGAATGGAAGCATTCAATTCCGTTCTCGGCAGACAAGACAAACTACGAAATGGCACCTCTTGCTGATCCACCTGGATGCCAGCTGATAGGACCCCCTTGAGGTACAGCACAAAGGCAGCCTTTTACTTCACACTTTTCATCCTTGTGTATTTGAGGACTTAAGATACCATCAGAAGAAGAAAGCAGAGGTCAGGACAGAAGGAGCTTCCAGTACTCTAATACTTAACAGTTCTTCAAGCAGAAATAAAGGAAATCCCAGAAAATAAAAGATGTTTGTAGGCAGACAGTATGTAGGCACACATTATGACAGGATGGGAAATAAGCTTGCTAAAATGTAAGGAAGTTGAGGGATGTGAAGCAGTTGTGCCCAGTCACCTCCATTGGTGAAGCACACACATGCTGTTGCAAGGGAAGCTGTGCAGGTATGTTTTTGGCACAAAGGAATCCTAGCAACAGAGCGGTCACCATTTGCAAAACAGAAATCAGGGCTAAAAAACAACAGTTTTTTACCAGCTTACAAAATACTGCACTACAAAAGAATCCCTTTTTTCTCCAGAGTGCTGATGTTGCTACTGCTGGCTTTTGACAGTAGTGACACAAAGCCAAATTCCCTGTACATCTCCCTTGGATAGAGACAGTTCCCAGTAGACACATGGTAAATATTACTGGTACGAGGTTCACAGATGGGTACAGAGCTTTAGGATGGGGAAGGAAATGTCCCCTTAGGTCAGAGCTGAACTTACACTTCATCAGTCATCATGTCAAGAGACAGACACTCATTCAGCGTGGAGGAAAGTTCAGAAGGCAGAAAGTCCTGACTTCTGCCAAATCATCTGCTCAGACCAGGGCTGGAAAGACACCAGTCCCACATAGTGAGGAGGGAGGTTATAGCAGCTGTGCACCGTGCAACCCAAGTGATAGATGTAGAGACGATGGCACGAGACCCTTGTTGACAGGCTTCCCTGACTGTGTTTTTGCTCCATCCAAAGTGTGTTTCGTCATGCTGACTGACTGCAATAGCTGGCATGCTGTAGTCCAAGTTGGTGCCTCGTGACATGCTGCTACTGTCAGCGCCAGCCCAGTAACCTGCTTCATGCCGAGTGCTGGATGGCTCCAGCCAAGCAAGGCCTGCTGTGATGCTTACAAGTGAGACTGCTGGGATGCTACCTCTACTGGTGACTCTACTTCCTCCTGCTTGGCTTGGAGAAGCTATTCATGGGCAAGCAGAACCACATCTGAGGTAATCCTGCAGCTACTGCCTTGAGAGAAAATTAAGGAGTGACCTTTGAGAGGCCACACTAAGAGACAGCGGCAGGACTCCATGAACTTACTCTGTCGTGCCCCACATCCATGAGGGCAAGTGATGGCAAGGAAAGGCCCACCAGCCAAGAGAAAACAAGAGACCATCTCCTGGTGCTTCAGCCTGGAAACAGGAATAGTGGAAATGGGGGGGTTCCATGTGGCTGACATCTCCTGGATGGATCTGACAGGAATCCATGTACACCATCTTGTCAGCTTCTCATTGACTGTTGGCAGTCTAGTTGTCTAATGCCTCTGTTTAGACAGACTTTGCAAATTAGAAAAGTTATTCATTATTAATAATGCAATTTAATCTTTGCTTACTCTAAAGGAACACTCTGAGCTTTGAATGGAGGATAGAAAAATCTTGTAAGTGCTCAGAAGAAATGTGATCTGGAACTGATCCAAGTTCCAATGAACTCAAGAGAAGTCTTTAAAAGTGAACTGTGAACCAAGCCTGATCCAGAACTACAAAGTTTATTTTATATATTATTATTATCATCATCATCATCATCATTATTTTTGCAATGGTGTGCTTTTATCTTAGTGGTAACCACTGGTAAAACAGAACAAAATATATCTGTGATTTGGCCTCTCAATTTCCACCCTTCCTGTCTCCTGTGTGTGACTTTCTATTTGGAGCCAGCTAACCATGCTACAGTAGATTTCCCAGCATCATGGCATTGGGCTCAGGCTATGGCTAAGAATTTCTTGCAATAACATCCAACACTGGTCTGTCAGATTCACAGAGTGCCTTTCTCTATCTCTGTACTTTTTTGAACACAGCTGGAACCTCAGCAATGTGAGACTTTTTAATAATGGTTCTCCTGTTAAGATGACGTAGCATCCCAGCAGTGAGAAAAGAGGATCTGTGATGAGTATCACTCCTTTCTCTCTCATACTTTTCTTTTCCCTCTCAGGTGCACACTCTGCAATAACATATGACAACAAAGTAGGTGAAAACTGAACTGGGATGTACAATATATCAATCAGCACAGAAAGAATGCTACATGTCAGCTGGCACTCCCTGTACATTATGCACCCAATGTAGAGCCAAAGAAGCTGCAAACTTCATCACCTTGTGAGTTATAATCCCCTCCATCCTCTCCCAGGCATTGACACAGCACATGAGAAGGGCTGCCAGGTATGCCAGACACCACTTCCCAAGCTTAGCTCTGCTGAGGGAAGGCTACCAGCCTGACGCCACGCAGCCATGCTTCTCCAGCCTTCCCACTCACCATCTGTCCTGCCTGCTTCTGCAAAATCTCCCACTACATCTTGGGGGCTGAGGATGCCCCTTCTGCTGGGGCAGAGTTAAGGTTGCAGTGGGTGTTGCCTGTGGCATATGGTAGCTCTTCCAAGGCTAGGATGCATGGGGGAAGAGCAGAAAGCATAAACGCCTATGCAGGAACTTCTTTTCCTTAATTTGGTGTCTTGGGATGAGATGCAGTTCAGATAGAGCCCAGCATGGGCAGTTCTGCTACCAGCAGCATTGTGGGGATTGTCTCATCTTACACTGCTGCAAAGGTGACTTGAGCATTTGGGTTTTGGTTAGTTAGCCCCCTGCTACGAGAACTGTGACCTCAATGATGTTTCATGATGTGCTAATTTTAACTTTGTAGTTCTGAGACTCAGAGGAGCCAGATGAATGATTATATTCTTCAGTGAACTCTTCAGTGAACTATATTTTCCATGATTAGAATTTAAAAACTAATTGACTACTTAGCTGTGCTTTTCTGAAAATTAGAACTGCTATAAGTGAAAAATCAAACAGAGCCTTATCTCTAGTGCCACAACGGTGTCACTGGAACAACTCAATGGCTTGCAGAGCTGGCAGCTCAAGAGCGCAGGGTTAGGTGTTTACTCACTACCATATGTCAGGACACATCTAGAAAAAGCCCCCAATGACTATGGACCACTTTGGGACATTTTGCTGTTTTTAATCTTTTGATCACCAGCAATAATTTAAGCTACTTTACTTCAACTCCAGAGTGTAAGAAGAGATGAGAAGAAATCCCACGCTGTGTTCACAGGAAGAAGATTCCTCTTGCTTCATCCCTGCAATGGCTTTCACTTGAGTGAAAGGGAGACTTGGTACCCACCCTTCCCTTCTGGATGACAATTATCTTCTACGATGTCTGAAGTGAGAAAGAGAGAACAAGAAGCGTATTTGGAGTTTCAAAGCAGTGTGCAGACCCCTTGCTTTCTACTGGTATCAACTGACCATCTGTCTTCTCGAGGGCACAGCATTAGAAATGACACCTGCATGGGACCTACCACCTGTTCTCTCCTTTTCCCATTGATGCACTTAACAGCTGCTTGCCAACTGTCCTTATGACTCTGTAGTGATGGAGCTCCAAGGGAGCACTCTGTCAGAGAGGCCAGTGCCCTCAGAAACCATCACAGCCAGAGCCCAAGATGCCGTTCAGAGCTCAAACACATCTGTCTGATGTTTCCTATCTATTTCTTTAAACTCTCAGCAGCTTTTCGTGCAAAGTACAGAAAAGAGAGACAACTTCTGAACACCAAGAACAAGCACGTGAACAGAAGATAAAGTGGGGCAAAGGAAAGAACAAAAGCAGAAGATGTGATGTCTCAGCACAGATTTTCTTTTGACAGGATGTGCAATGCAAATATTTCCTGGAACTGCAGGGTCATGAAAAAAGAGCTTTGCTGTTCCTCTGATGCAACTATTGTTGGAATTTTTTCCTTGTCTTTAGGAGAGACACTATTTGCATCAAGAAATAAGGAGACCTCTTTGGTTTCTGCCTGCTGAAACCCCCCTCCCTGCAGGAGGGATAGAAAACGACTTTACCTGTTTGACTCTCACTTGAGAGGGGCAATATTGTACTCCGTGTGAATAACATCTCTTAGGTCAATCATATTTGCTCTGGATAGAAGAACCAGAAGCTATTATTCAGGATGTTGCTCGAGCAGGTCTTACGCAAGAAATTCAGAAGAACTTAGGGGAAGGAAAAGCACTTCACATTTCATATACGTGTATGTATATGTTTGTGTGTGTGTTTCATGTTCTCCCTTTAGCCAGAAGACAGGGTCAGTGCTGCTTTTGGGAGAGAGATTTAGCAAGCAAATAGCCTTTCTCTGAGAACTGGTACTCAAAGGTCCCCCCTGACCTTCTGCTTGGAAGTGGTGGCAGGGACCAACACTAATCTCCATCACAACCCCTGTGCCTTCCTTCCTCTCCACCCTCTGTACCTGACTTTGTTTCTGGTTGGCCCAGAAGCCACAGTGAAACAGCAAACCCTTGCAGGAGGAGGAGGCAGATACAGAGACAGTAAGGAGCCAAGAGGTTCCTGTGGATCTGTGGAGGAAAAGCTTTGTCAGAGCATGAGGATCTGCTGGTGAGAGAGGAGAGAAACTGTCCACAAAGATGGGGACAATAGAAAGCTATCTGATCTAAGTTATGAAAGGATTTTTGGCTGATGTTTTCAGTGCCATAGAATAAGCCTGAATAAAATAAATCTGTTTAATATTTACATAGGGGAATAGGGATAAAAAGCTGGAGGGCTAAATACAGACTAAGCCCCAAGTAGCAAGTGACTATCCAGTGGCACACTTAAGCAGAAAGGACGCAGCTATCTTTTGACCTGACGGTCTACAAAGCTGTAGCCTGCAAACAAGCCAAGCCACACATGTGTTTTCTGAATTTGTTGCACTCCTTGGTGCTGCTGTGGCCACAAACAGCATTTTGGAAACACGTTTCTGCTCCACTTAGCATTGGCAGCAAGAGGCAGCTGAGACAGTTTACGTGGTCTCTCTCTTGCACAGCATTTCCAAGAGTATCGGTGGGCTGATGACCACTGGTTTCAGGAGCATCTACCCAGGAGGTTTTCTCTCTTTATTTAAACAGGCCAACCGATTGCACTATGTCATGCCCAATTAGAGTTCTTAAATATGGAAGACAAGATAAAACCAGTCATGGACAACTGCTGTTTGACTCTGCCAATACAAACAAGACAAATACATAATTCAAAATGTCAAGTGGCTGCTGCCTTCAGCTTTCTTGAGTGATTACTTGGCTTTGGTAGCAAATAAATGACATTTGTACTCACTAGGTTTATTTTCCTCAAAAAAAAAAAAAAAAAAAAAAAAAAAAAAATCCAGCTAAGTTTTAAAAATGTAAACATTTAAGACCATTTCTTAAATGGAAAAAAATGCAGAAAAGCCACCATCAAGTCTTCGGTGTAGGTGTAGGCTGTCACAATAACAAGTAAGACAAGAAAGACAGCCAGCCCACAGCTTAACCAGGGCAGTACAGAGCAGAGGGGAGGAAAGTAAAGGAGAATCTATCAGAAAAACAGTCAACAACAATAACTGCTGAAATGTTTAGAAAAATAAGGCCCTTCTATTCCTTTCCTTCAAGAGTGAATGCACAAGAATTAATGAGATTGAAAAATCCAACACCACCGCTGAAACCACGACAATTTCAGGTCATTCAGCTCAAAAAATTGATATCTCAATAGGAAGAAAAAGAAATATCAACAACAAAAAAAAAATCCAAACCAACAAACCACCCCAAAAAAAACCCAACAAATCACAAAACATCTGAGTAGTGGCAGGTAATCTGAGAGCTTGCTCTGACATTCAGCAACAACAGCTGTAAACCCAAGCGGCCCTTGGAAGAACTGGATCCATGCTGCAGCTGGGGACCAAGCAGGCTCTCTTCTTTCTGCTCCGCAGCAGCATCCTCATTTGTGCTGTTTTCAAGAACAACAGCTTGGACTTCAGACACATTCTCAGTTAGTCACTGAGGATTTTATCTCACACTGATGTACCCCCAAATAAAGCCAATTTAAAACCATTGTTAAGATTTAAGTCTATGTATTTGATCCAAGGGAAATCCATAAAATGACAAGAGTCATAGAGAAGTCCATTAAACGCCTGCTTAATACAGGACGTTTCAGTACAACTGCAGATCCAAGCAAAAAGGACTATTTACATTGGGATGGAAGAAGCAAGAGGAAAAGACCAAGGAAGTAGGACTGCAGGGTTAAGACATCACTGTTACAGGCATTTCGGATATAGATTCATGTGCAAATGTTTGTGCTGGAACAGAAGAAAAACAGAGAGGAGGATGACTGAAGTGAGATATAATGTGCTTAGCAGAAAGATCAAGTGCTCTCATGTCTAGAAATGACTTAGATATTTTTATGGTGGACTTAATATATTGGAAAATCTTCTGTAGCTCGTGGTTGTAGGCCAAATAAATCAAAAAAATCCCTTTCAGCATTAACCATCTATTGATCTTCTGCGGGGCTGTAATTACACTGGGGAGCTCTGCTGTCAGAACAGCAGCTGTATCCTGGACCCAGTAACAGCTCTTAGCAGTGAGCTGTGTCGCAGGTGTTTATAAAGCAATTGGACAGGTGAAAACCCTCATTTTCACCCACAGAAGACAGTTTTTTTCAGCGTAAGCTGAAAAGTCAATTTTCTACTCTAGGTACTTTAAAAACTGTAGTTTAACCTAAGCATCTTGCAGTTTCACGCAGGCTTTGCTGAGCCAACTTTATTTCAACTACAGGATCATGAGACTGTTGACAAGCCATGGGACCCATTAGCAAAAGCTTTAAGTTGACCAATTGCCCACAGAAATGTTCAAGGTTTGTTTTCACTTCTCTCATTGCTTGAAGGCTGCTCCTTGCATCCCTGTAAGTGTCTATATTTGTTGTTATCTCCATGTCATGAAGAAAGTTCAACCACTTCCATGATTTGTACATGGATTAGGAAGTCTAAGTGGCAGACCTGTCAGAACAGTTGGGAGCAAAGACTGCATGAGGTGCAGAGGGAAATCTCAGGCACTGTGAACACAAGATAGCTGGCTGTCCTGAATATACAGGGCTGTGAGCATATTGTCATTGGCTGCTGCACAGCCCTGCAGCTGTCTGGCTGGTGCCTTGTGGCTCAGTATTTGTTGTGTCAGTGCTCAGACACATCCGTCATCCCCTGCCTATGATCTTCAAGGCCGCAGTAAGGGCTTCACAGATGATGCAAAGAAATACGTTTAGCCATATGTGCGACAGCGTTTTCTACTGCAAATTAAGCATCGGTAGAACCCAGACCCTAAGGGAAAATGGGAGGGATGACCTCAGTCTTTTGGCCCAAACACCTGAACGCCACCCAGCTCCAGGCTACAAACCCATTTGTGCACTCATCCTGCCCCTCCCGCAACTCACGCCAGTGCCTGAGAGCCGCAGTTCCCTTAACCATCTCAGAAACCCTCGTGAAACGGTAGGCACCCCTAGGACAAAGCCCAAGGCGTTCTTGGAGACAAACTTCCACCCGACAGACCTCGTTGCTCCATGCCGCATCCTCCCGGCACGGAGATGCTCAGCGGGGCGGCAAGCGGCACCGGGGAAGGACCGCAGAGGGGCTCCCCGCCCGGCCGGGTTGAGCCAAGCCCGGCGCCCCCAACACCTGGCCGCTGGGGACTCCGCCCGCTCCCGCCGGCACCCCCGGCACTGCAGGGCGCGGCGGGCACCGCGCTGAGGTCCGCTCCGCACCGCGCAGAGCCCCGCTCCGCTCCGCACTGCCCCGCTCTCGGCTCCCTACCGGTGGCTGCTGGCGGCCGCCCCCGCGGCGCGGCTGCAGGTCCCGGCCGGGCTGCGGGGGCCGCGGCTGCCTCGCCGGCTTCCCCCGCTCTGCGGATCCCCTCCTCGGCCACCCGCTCCCGCTGCCCGGCGAGGGGCTCGCCGGCCCCTTCCCCACGCCCATCTCCCCTTTTGCCTCCCGAGCCCCCCCTGGGCCGGGGCGGCTGCCCCTGCCGCCGCTCACCTCCTCCCGCTCGGCGGCGGCCGGCCCCGGCGTGGGGCTGCTGCCCGGCCCGCTCTCAGCAGCCGCCTCGGCTTCCCCCTCCGAGGACATCCTTGGCCATCACCGGCGGCGGGGGCTCCGGGCCCCCGAGCCGCCCCCCGCGCCCAGGGCCGCCCCGCCGGGTCTGCCCGGCTCCTTCCACCATCCCAGGCAGGCGGGCAGGGAGAGAGGGAGGGAGGCGGCGGAGGGGAGGAGAGAAAGGCGAGGCGGAGGGGGGGTGCCCCAGCCGCTCACGGCCCCCCCAGGTGGGCAGCGAGCGCCCGGCTGCTCCCGGAGAGCCTCTGCGGAAGGCTGAGAGCTGCGGGGTGAGTCCTTCCCGCACCGGGGGCTCCTTCCCGCCCCCCTCCTGGAGCGAGCTGCCCCCGCCCCTGGGATGCTCGGCGCGGCTTCACGCCTCCGCCGCCCGACCGTAGCCCCCGACCGCCTCTCCTGAAGCCCGCACCCCTCCCGGGCTGGCGGCGGCACCGCGCGGCTGGACGAGGCGGCAGGACGAGGGGGAGGAGGAGGAGGAAGGCTGCCCCTGGCACCGGATGGCCAAACTTCTCGAGAAGACCCGCTCCTCTCCCGTCCGCTGAGACCAGCAACGGGAGCGAGCCCTGGGGCTGCCCCAGCCTTCTCACACACGTGTACCCTCGGAGAATTTCTGCCTCGATGCCTGCGACAGAGGAAATGGAGGAACCCCGCTTCTCCTGTCCCTTCCTCCCTCCCCTCTGCCTCAGCCTTCCTTGCGGGTTCATCCATCCAGCACAGGTTCACCCCAAGCAGCCTCCCGCAAACCCCTGCACTGTCAGCATTCCCTCCTCCCGCCTGCGCCCAGCACATCCAGGCATTATCTGCTGTCCTGCATCCAGGACTGGTGTACTGCACCATCTTATCTCTGCATGTTTGCTTCATGTTTCATTACACTCTTTGCCTTGTGAGGCTCATCTCATTTGATCTGTTTCTCTCTCTGTGCCCTACAGCAGTATGTATTTTAAATGCTTCGTAAAATCTTGCAAGCAGGCAAGTGAGCAGACTTGAAGCATCAACCTTAGCTTTAATATTCTCACCTCAACTCCTGCCACAACATGCTTGCAGCTTATCAGGCGTGCTGCTCCGCACAACTCTGCTCCAGCATAAAGGCTGCATGTGAGGTTGGCTGGGGGGGCCTGTGGAGCAGTGGGTTGCTCGGCCCATGTGTGTGAACATACAGAGAGAAAAGCCCCAAAGCTGGGATTTTCTAGAATTGTTGTGTCTGCTAAATCTGGATTTCAGGACACTGATTGGATGGGATGACTCTTGGCTGATTCCAGAGGGAGCAACCCCCCTGGCTTTGGAGGTGAAGGACACCAATGAGAGACACTTGGCAGCCTCCCTTTGGCTTCTGTACCTTTTGAATACATTGCAGCACGTGCACTGCCACCATAACTGCAGCCACATGGGACTTTTCCTCCCCTGAGCTCACCTCCTTCTGCCAGGAGTTGCATTTGTTCTGCTGCATCCAGCATGTATGTGCAAAGTAGTCTGGCTTTTGCTTCCGTCAGCCCTGGAGAGGAACTGCAGGAAGCACACGGTGCTAGGCAGTACAGTGCAGGTTTTCTAAACCACAAGAAAACGCACGTTTAAAATACTTTGCTTCATTTCCTTAAGTGGCACAACGGGGAACAATCCCTCAGGGCTAAGTTGGCCAGCAGACGGCAGGGAGTGGATCACATCTGGGGTGCGGGAAGGAGCATCAGAGAATGCGTAAGGAGTGCCCCTGCCTTACCCGGCAAGACCTATAGGGGAAGAGAGATGAAAATCCCGGTCTGCTTGGTCAGCTTGTGCGTTTGTGTGGTTGCTTTCAGTGACATCACACACACTGTAAAAATGGTGGCAGTGCTGATGGAGCACTGCGGTTAGAGGGGAAATGTGCCAAGCCAGAGAACTGTCCCTGGAGGTATCTGTATCCAGTGCTACATGAGAGCCAAATTCTCCTGGTAGGGACTGTTACACAGTACTGTCAAAGGCACCAGCAGCAATGATGGGAAGAAGCAAAAATGGGATTCACTGTGCTGTGAGGCAGCAAGGAAGGGCATCCCTATTTCATAAGGTGACAGGGGTGAGCAGTTCTCTGAAGTCAGGGACTCAGCTGTTACAGAGAGCAGGGAGACACTGTGGAGGGAGGTGTCAGCAGCCCAGCCAAACAGACCAGGAGTAAGAGCATCAGATTTAAAAGCTGAGTCACACAAGGACAGAAAACAAAGACCTGGCAGAGCTCAGGTCTGTCTGTCAACCCATGCCAAACAGTCACCTCTGTTTAATAAATACATCTAATACCCACTGGGCTTTGCGGCAGCCTGAACAGCTTCAGGATGGTTTTTAATTTATTTTCATTTCCGCAGACACTCTGCTTTTGATGTTGAATAACCTGTGATTTATTTAACCTAAACCAATCCTGTTTGGTGCTCAGGTCTGCAAGCAGTCTCAGGGACTGGTTTCCAGCCCTTCCACCTTTAAGAGAAGAAGACATTTTCTGAAGTGATGTACCCCCAGCTGAGCACAGGGTTTTGATCCAAAAGGCAAAGGTTTGTACATCTTTCTACCTGACATACTGTCAGCATCCTGGTGGCACCTGAAAATCATGGGAAAAAGCCTGAAGATAAGGCAGACCCAGAGAAGGGATAATGAAGGTTGCTAGCCCTGAGATTGAAGATTTAGAAATGTCATCTATCACTCGGTGCTGTTATTTCCACCTCTGTGGCTCCAGATTCAGTGCATCAATCTCCGTTATCAACTTTCACAACCTGAAGAAACAGGCGAAAAAAGAAAAAAAAGGAATTCCAGAAAGTACTGGAAAAGCTGTGCAAAGCTCATTTTTTTAATTTCAGAAATGCAGAGGATCAGTGTCACTGGTGTAAGCTGCCTGAAGAGGCTATTTTTGTTCTTTAGAAGCTTTTTCCTCTATTTTAACATGGATTAATTATGAATATTTATATATATATTACAAAAAAATATGATGAGCAGTTTGCAGGCTGGCTTGCAAAATATGTATACCATATTGTAAAAATCAGCTCCTTTTTTTGGGCTTTGTGCCTGGTCACTCACTCTCTCTAAATGGCAAGCAGAGAACAGAGACAATGCACGTTTGTGGTGCTGCCTCTCCTATTCAGAGCACCAAGGAACTGGTGCAGTCAGGAACTGCAGTCCGTGTTGGTGTGGATGCCACTCCGAGTGTGCCTCTGCTGGAACACCACTCGTCTTTCCTCTGAGCTTGGCTAGGACACAGCACAAATTTAACAGGCGGAATTTTGTTCCGCTCTTTAATGAGACACACTATTTGGGCTAAATTTGCAAAGGTCTGATATGAGGTATACATAGGAGCTTGCTGCTTGTCTTAAAGATGAGACAGCTGTGGGGATCATGAGTGCTCACAGCCATCAAAAGTCACAGAGCACTTTAATGAAAGAGAAACATTAAGCCTCCTGTCTGGGGGAGATTCCTACTAGGGAAATTGCAGTGACATCTTCAAATCACTTCTCTGCTGCTCCAAGAAACAGCATAAATTAATATATACTGTTAACAAACTGCCACATGCTGCCCCAAAGTGAACAGGAATGGGAAGAGTATTTCCAATACAGATGGTTTCTAAGTTGACTTATGCAAATAGGCATATTGGAAGAGAGGAGCTATTGCTAAATATAAAATAAGTCATGCTGTCCTACCACTTGTGTGAGCTGCCAAAGAACGAGACAGCCTATCCCTAAGGAGCAAGCCCACTTGTTTCAACAGGATTTTAATCAGCCCTTAATGTAGGGGAAAAAAAAGAAAGAAAAAAAAAAAAGAGGTGCATCTCTAGTTAATAACAAGCTCTTTCCTTTCTGAAATTATGAATTTAAACATTTACTGGAATCACAAGTGGCATTTCCCTCACTGTACCTGTTTATGAGCCGATATAATTTAAAACATCTATTAGCCTTTGCAAAGCCTGTAAAGGGAGAACACTGCATTGCTTCAATATTAGTGCTTAGTGTAATATTTGTGAATTAAATTGTGGGCATACCAAAAGAGAATCTGTCTGGACCATTCATAAAATGAGCTTTGATATTCTTTTAGTAAGTAAAAAGCTGAAGAGAGACATCAATAATTTATTAGCACTTGGATTACATCCTCTGGCACTTGTAGTTTATTGCCTTCTTGGAGAAAAAGAGGACAAGGGCAATATTGTCTCCTGGGTTGTGAAGCTTTTGCATTCTCTAACATGGTGGTGTTGACAAGGGAAGCCTCATTTTTAGTGGTATTCTGACTCCCACAATACCCGTGCCTCTCAGCATAATGCTCACAGCTCCAGGAAGCATGGTGGGATGAACCATCAGCCCTGTGTTGTGCAAGATACTTTCCAGATACCAGCATGAAATGACACAGGAGGCAGCAGTACCATGCCTAGTACACAGGTAGCCCTGCTGTAAATGACAGATCATTGTCCAGAGAGGCCTGGGCTTCAAATAGCTAATGTACAAAACTGTGGTGGCTACGGGGAGCCAATATGGCTGGACAGCATGGGTACCACTCAGAGAGATGTGAAGCCCAAGACAGGGGCCCTTTCCAGAGGCCAAAGTGCTCCTCATTCCTTGTCACCTCCTGCCATGGTCACTTCCTGGCACTGCTCATCACCTTCTCTTCATTTCTCAGTCAATCTCTTTATTCCAGGCTTTTTTTCTTTTCTTTTTTCTGTGTTCCCTCCCCCCAGTTCCCTCCAGTGTCCCTGCCCTGCTTCTTACCTTCCCTTTCCTGGTGGCAGTGATGCCGACTCTTCAGCTCTAGGCTTAGTAATGCTATTGCTGTCTTGTGTAGATATGCCAGAATTTGCACTGACATTTGCTCTTTTTCATCAGAATGAAATGTTCTTCCTTTGCATCTATTTCTCTGGCTTGTGCCTTTCAAATTTGGCACTAGCCATCTATTTCTCTTTCCCCTGTCTTGCTCTTTGTGACGTGCTGTTCCCAATGCCTGAACAATCAAAATGACCTAGCCACCTCCTTTCCCAGCTTTGCAGTTTCTCAGTCCTGAGAAATCTTACCCCATTCTGTCCCAATCACTGCCACTGAAAACTGCACCTCCTCTTACTGTACTCCCTCAAGTTGTTCTCAAGAAGCACTCAGCAAGAGCATTCCTCTGCTAACTGAACTGCAGCAGAATCCAACCTCTTCCCTTTAGGGGCTGCTTGTGAGAGAGGACGTCTCCAGCCACCACTGACAGAGTACATGCTGTTCTCTCAGCCCCAGGTAGGACACAAAGGGCTATAGGCAGCATGAAGAACCTAGAGCTGCCTCTGCCCTTCTCTATGCACAGTTTTTTTGTTTTCTGCAGGTGCAGACATTTCCTACTCTGTGAATACTGAACAGAGCTGGATAAAAGCAGAGAGATGCTCTGAGAGGCAGGCAGCAGTGAAAGGCCATGCCCACCATGGCCTGAGTCTGAGAGAGGACTTTGCCCATGTAATGCCAAGTCTGAGTTGATGTACCCTGCTGTTCAGAGGGATTTTTTAATGCTACTCACAAAGTGCTTTGGAGCAAATGAGGACAAAAGTCTTTTTATAAGTATTGCAAAGGCATTTCAATTTTGATGGTCTGCTACACACAATTAAGAGGAATTTGAGCCCCTAGAATCTCTCCTCAGCACTGAGGGGCTTCATGAATCAAAGGGGGTAGCAACTGAAGAAACAAAAGGAAAGGGAATTTGCTTGTTATCACAACACTTTGTTATCTTAAAAAGGAAAAAGAGCTCTTTAGACACGGTGGCTGACCAGAGGAGCAATCAGCAGCGGCTTTAAGTAAAATACAGTGTGCACAGCTGGAGAAAGAGCAAATGCGTACTTCTGGTCCTTAGCAGGAACACCTAACTATCTTGGCCATCTCGTTTCCAAAGTTAAACCCAGGAGCCCAAACCTATGCACTGACCTCCACGTCTCATGCCTTCTGGTGCAGAACAGCCATCTGGGCAGTGACACTCCAGAGCCAAGATGATAATTTGGCGGGTTCCCAGTATTTTCCCATGGGAAAAAAGCTGGGCAGTTGCTGCTGCTGTACGTCTCTAGAAGGCAGCCTGCCAGCCCCCAGGGCTCTTGTCCAGTGCCAAGCAGATCTTTAAATGCATGGCCCTCAGTGACAAACCAAAATGAAAAGGTGCCCATACATATCTGAGCAATCGGTGCTCCAACACTGTGATATTGTGCAGCCACTGGTGTGATCTCTGCAGCTTCTGCTGTAACTGTGTCACTGAAGAAAAGGGCTTTTAAGTGTTGGTGCTGCTAGCGGCACTGCTTGCTGCTAACCGGAGGAGCTCTGCCTGACAGCCCTCCTCTGGGAACCATCGACTCCTCTGCTCCTGACGTAGGCAACTGTCACGAAAGATCACAATAGCTATAAATGCCTTTGCAAATAAAATTAAAACAACAACAGCAAAACAATGAAGAGAATTTGTTGTCAGGCAAATAATGAGCATAAGAGAGCACTGTAGAAAAATGTTTTCACAACAAACTGGTAGAGAAATGTGGGTAGCTGAAGCTTTCTGATGACTTTGCTCCCCTCACCAAGTACTACCAGTGAGGGAGGAGTCCCGTCCTGGTGTTAGGCAGACACCAAACTTTGCAAGTATTGAGCCTCCAGGAAAAAAAATGAATTAAAGAGGGTGATAATATCTACTGTATGGAAGGCCAGTAAAAGCATTTCTTTGGTCTACAAGGCGACAGAAGAGTTCAGAAGCAACTTTGTACCACTACCACATTTACGCGTTAGATCATCAGGGCTCTAGAAGTTTCCTTTGAATACTCCTCTTCCTAACACCACTTCCACTTACCTTTAGACAAATGCCTTTTGCTAGGCTGCTGGTCTCTCCCTACCCAGGAAGCTAGGTGAATGCAGTGTGTGCTGCTCCTGGAGAAGCAGAAGTGCATACCACCAGCATGCTCCTCTGGCAACCCACAGCATCTCACGTCATTCCCAAGGAGATGGAAAAACAGCTTTGGCCTAGGGAGACTGCAGGGGTGAATCCTTGCAAAGACAAGGTACAGCAATCTGCAATGGCCCTTGATATTTTCAAAGATGAAGGCAAAACCCCAACTCTGTGTGACTGCAGCTAGTTCTGCCAGATCACTTAAATCATCAGGACATCACGATCATCACTATTAAAAACTCTTGGCAGATCTAGCAGCATTAGCATAGCTATTTAGAGTTAAGTACTTCAGGCTCGGTTCTCCTGGCAGTATGAGCTAGCTGCTGAACACGCACCTTCAGTGAATACTGAGCTCCCCAAACCAAGCACATAGCAAAGGCCATGCCTTCTGTTCCAAGGGTGTGAGACTGGGATTCTGAGAGAAGTGAGCTACTTTGGGCACTCCTTTTGGTGCACATTCTGTTTGGTGCAGGTGGGATTTGTATAAAGATGCATGTATAACTGCCACCCTGCTTAGATGCAGAAGTAGAAGGTTTACCCCAACCTTACATAAGGAAATAATCAGAAGTCAAGAAAGGAAAAAATCCTGAACTGAGGTTTGCCACTGAGGATAATCATCTGAGCACATCCAGTGCTTTAAACTGTCTTAAATTGTGTGAAATATGAGGCTTAGGCATTTTGACAGGCTTCCTTTAAAATCTACAACAGTGGACTTGATTGCATCCACCACTTTGCTCAGATTTTGGCAGACAGGTCCAGCAACAGCCATGAGTGACACTATCCTCAGCCCAAGGAAGCTGAAGTACAGAGATGCTGCTTCCCTCTCCATGATATAAGAGGTAGATGGCATTGCCAGACAGGGTCAGCTCAGAGACTGTTTTCATTTAAGCCTCTGTGAATCAGTGAATGTCAACGACAGTGTATTTGCCACTGCGCAAACAGTGATTTTCACCTGTAGTACTCTTCAGATGCAATGTTTGAATGACCTGACCATGGAAGCACACTTGCACAACTGCCCCTTCTGACTTCCACAGTGGTCTGTCCTCTGGGGTCTCTGCTGTATGTCAGCTCACTTTTAGTCGGATTTTATTTTGACATTTGTATGAGGTGAAGAAGTCCAGTATGATAGGCATACGTTATATATATCAAGCAAGAAATATCTTTATTTGCTGAAGATGTGTGTTATTTCAGGATATATTCATTTAGTCTGATAAAAATGCCATTTCTATAGAAACAATTGATAAAGCAAACAACCAAGAGGAAATCCCATGCTAACTGTTAAGAACCAACATAATGCCTAGCCCTAGCAGATGCACTGCTAGAGATGAGTAAATACTCTGCTGTTTTGGGCTTTTAAAATATGTAACCTCTTCCCCTCACATGGTTAAATCAATTCACATAGAGCATGGATCCATGCTTTTTATTGGTGAGCACACGGAGGTTTGCTTTAAAATATCTTTGCTTTACATAGCCCTAGGAATCCAAGCAGCCTACAATCAGTGAGGTGCTTTTGTCACAGACAATGCTTTTGTGCTTCCACTCAGCAGGTAGGCCAGAGAACTGCAGAAAAAGCCACCCAAAGTTCTATGGGCGGATCACCATCTCTCCTTTTCTACTGTGCTCTCCCATCAGCTAGAGAGCTGCCATTGATTACTCACAATCCAGTTCTCACACATGCACATTTCTTCAGGAACACACATCCTTTTTTTTTTATTGCCACTTGAAACTCCTGCTGTGCTTTGCTGTGTGTGCTTCCCTGCTTTGCTGGTTTGGGCTCCGACTCTTCCAACTGGATTCCTGTGGAGAAAAGTGTTGATGTGCGCTGCAACCACTAATCTGAGGAACAATACATTACTGTCCCTTCCAAGCTCAAGGCTCAGACCCTTGCAGAATTGAACCTACAGCACAAATAGCAACTTGCTGCTGAATGTTTCTCCCATCAGTCTCAACTCCTTCTTACAAAGAAGAATTTGCAAGGTCTTGAATCTTGGATCTATTCTAACTTATCATCAATCCTCCAGTCCCAGGCAAACCTGTGCACTTCCCACCACTCTGCTTTTCAGCTACTCTGTTCCTGACTTTATTCTCTGTCTTAACTAATTTTTAGGATAACCCGTCTCCTTGGCCGTCTGCTTCTTAGGCAACTCATTGTAATATGCACCTTCTCTGCAACACATACTGTTGCAATTACATGTTTACTCTCTCTAATCTCACTAAGGCCACTGCCATATTGTCTTTGTTGTTATGATCCCTTCCATTTTACAGTTCAATGAGAAAGCATTTGGTTGTAGACTCTCATGCTTCTGTGCTTTGGAAGACCAAAAACATCTACCAGAGAGTCACATACAGCTTTTTGCTTGTGGCAAGCACAAAGAAAGGAGTGAGGAAGCATATTAGGGCTTATGACAAAACTGATGAACTTTTCACAAAACAGCTCTCCTCAAGTGAAGAATGTTTGAGTTTACCTCCAGTGACTCTTACAGATGCTCTGGTGGGAATTTCCCTGCCAGAATAGGTTAGCAGATTCATGCAAGCGTGTAGATACTTATAATTTATAGGATAAATATGAAGATGCAGAAACATGATTTATTGATAGAGCATGAGCTATATATAGCACTCTTAACTGTATTATTAAAACAAAAGGTAAATAATTAATGGAAGGAAGAAAAGATACATAAAGCACAGTCAGTCTTGACAGGAAGTATTCCTGTCTTGCAGTAATTAAGATTAAATATATTTGGAGCACATTTTTTTGTATCTTTCTGACAAAAAAGATTATTTGCTTACTTTGTGTACCCGTAAGAATCACTGTGTGTGGCTGCAGAACTTGTGCAGCCAACGTGAGCAAAACTGGAGAGGAGGGAAATGCTTACAGCTGCTCAGTTTGAACACCACTCTACGCTCAGGATAGAATTACCACCTGTGCATACTGACCAGTTACACCTGGTAAACCCTCAGTTTAGTTTCAGATTAGATACAACTAGTTTTTCTAAATCCAGTTCTGCCCATTCACGTGACAAGTATTGCAGAAAAGTACAGGCTTACTTCAGCAGAAAGCAAGAAACAAAGTTAAGTTTTTTATTAGAATCTGAGAATTACCCAGGCAAAGCAAAATTCTCCTAGCAACTGTTTACATATCTCATATACACATTTCTTGAGTTCAAGAGGAAAAGATGATGAGCAGATCAGCCCTAAGAACAGTAACTCAGACAGGGCCTGTGATGTCTCAGGCCATCTGCTTTGTTGAATTGATTCTGTTCAAGATACATACGGTCAAATATCCTGTAACAATATCAGGATATATATTTTCTCACTGGACATATAGTAACTTATTTACATCACTTCCAAACTAACAATTTTAGCAAGGTCAAAGTGACCTTACAAATAGTTATTAAATTCCCTGGAACAAGAACAGCTCAACCTCATTAGCGGCTGTCCAACAGTCTACACAGTCTCAACACTTAACTGGAAAACATTCCAGTGCAACCAGTGCCAAAGCTTTCCTGTCTTATTACCAAGTAACAGAACCCAAATGTCTTTCTGAGGCCCAAGGCAAATCATTCCTAAGTTTAGTACCAGCAAAGACTCAGAGTTGGAAAGGTCTATTCTCACCAGCACATGTGCCAAACTCTTCAGTAAAATCAATGCCCTCTTGTCTTGTCTAAAGATGAACAGTGCAATAAACTAAAATTTAAGTTCCACCTTTTGCTTCAGACAAAGATTTTAAAGCAGCACTACAAAGTCTTTACTGAGCCACAAGTGATAGTGCACAAAAGCCAACAATGCACCAAAGGGAATATTAAACTTGTCACTTCCAGACACCAGTCCTGTGAATCCACAGAATCCCATTGCTATCAGCAACATCAGACGGTTCTATGGAAAAGGTTTATAGGAACTGCTGCTCTTGAGTTTTAACTACAAAAAACTTGATCAGTTATTTCGAAGTGCATCTTACATCCCAAACCAGCAGAATCTGGAATGGCAAAACTAAGTGCAAGATGGTGGCAGGAGGGAAACAATTGATTTCAGTGAAATGGAGAATTGGACCTCATGTTTCTCAGTCACTGCTATTCCAGAATAGAACACATATGACTTCGATTTCAGTTCCTTAGGGAGTGCAAAGCAGAGCTCTACCATCTGATGAACTGCAGCCCGGCAGGGCAGTATCAGGGAAGCACTCTAAACCCTCTTGAGGCTCTCTTCTGATAATCTCCAAATGTAATTTAGAGTGGATCTATTTATTCCTCCTGCCAGGGCCACCTATAAGCACCAGTAGTAACTGCTCAAACACTCGTGCCAGAATCAGGCAGAAAAATGTCTGCTCAAGAGGACAGAATTGGGCTCACTCTAGGCTATTTAGTTGGTCTAACTGGGCATCATCAAGTGTTTTTGGTGGTTCCTACCTTAAGAAGTTCTTAATGATCTAAAGCAGGGCAGCCTTCAAATTCACCATCTCAGGAACAGTATTGCTCATCAGAAGACTCACAGCTGACAGAGATATTTTTGCCCAGTGTTTTCACAGAAAATTTCCACTTTGTATGAGTTCATCACTGGTTTGCTGCCACTGCTGCAAAGCTGGTTGTCTTTTGATAGGATTATGACTTATCCTAATTTCTATGGAGATTTGTGTCAAAATCGTGTCTGCCAACAGTTTTGCTGTAGCATCTAACACCGTCTTCTGAAGGGATAAAAAGACTGATGAGGACGTGTCACCCCTTACAGTACCACAGCACTCATGGCAAGTCCTCCCCATGCAGCTGGCCCACCTGACTCAGGATCTCCAGTCTACACACAGGTTAAAAAGCTGAAAGGTGGCCAAGCACCAATGCTTCTGGTAGGTACAACTGCTCTCCAGCAGTTTTTAATAGAAGCTGACGTGTATGAATAATAAATGAATATTCAGACATGAATAATAAATTATTGCTCCATTTATATAGCTTTGTGTATCCCTTCTCCTGAAACACCACCACTCTCGAGCACACAAACACCTCTTAATAACGAGAAGGCGCAGATGACACATTTACAGAGATGGCTTTCTGTATGTGTGGGCACACGTTTCCAGGAGCGAGAGCCCTGTAATTACACCTGAGGCGGGACGTGCCTTTGGACCGCACAAACCAAGAGGGATTTAGGGGAAATACTTCAGCGATGAGACCCCTTATCCACCATGCGCCACGCCGGAACACACGCAGCCACATCTCCTCCCCGGGCAGCAGAGATGCGGCATGGCCCGCTAGCCGCGTATCGGAGCTCCTGCGCGGGCGACGAGGGCACAAGGAGCCAGCGCCGCCGCTGAGGGCAGGGAAAATGGCGGCGCCCCGCCCCAGCCTGCGGAGGGAAGCGCGGGCGGAAGTGGCCGCGGAAGTAGCGCTGCGGCGCAGAGCGGAAGTGTTGGCGGAGCGCCGCGGGCCGGGTGCAGGTGAGTGGTGCCCGGGGCCGGCCCGCGCACTGGGCTGTAGCGGCACCGTGGGCCTCGGGACCGCTTCTCGGGCCTGTCTTCGCCTCAGCCGCTCCGCGGCCCCGCCGGACCTATGTCCCGACTGCCCCGAATGCTGGCTGCTGCGGGCTCCCGCTCTAACGGCCCTCTTCAGGTGCACTGTTAGGGCCTGGCTCAGCTCTAGAGGCGTGAGGGCACTTCGCCTCCTCAGCTTGGTAATAGCAAGTGTTACAGGCCTGCTTTGAGCCGTGCCGTGTGATGCTGTCACTGGCTGATAACCTAGAGCAGAGAAATTGTGCCTTTCTCTTGACAACTGGGCTGCCTCGGTGAGGCTGAGGTGTGACTGCTTCTCGCTTTAGTTCTGTATGTCAGCCAGCGAGGTCTGAGGTGTAAACCAGAAATACATTGGCTGGGGGCACTGGTATGGTAGCAGGATTTCTTCTTTGACCCAAACCTAATTTCTTTTGTAAAAGAATGCAGACTTGGATGTTGAATGCAAGTTAGGCTTGAAAATGGGGATAAAAACTGGAAGAGAATGTCCAATTTAGATTGGACGTTAGGAAGAAAATTGTTACAGAGAGGGTGGTGAGGCACTGGCACAGGTTACCCAGAGACGCAATCCCTGTGCCCCATTCCTGGAGACATTCGTGGTCACAGTGGACCGGGCTTTGAGCACCTGATGGAGCTGTAGGTGTCCCTGTTCATTGCAGGGGAGTTGGACTAGATGGCCTTCAAGGGTCTCTTCCTACTCAAATGATTCTGTGACAAGAAGATGACAACATTTAGAAATCGGCAGAATTCTTAGATGAATCTTTGTTTTTGCGTATAGTTGCTGCTTTTCCTTCTTTAACCCTTTCAGATTCATAGCTGTTGTGATTTAAATTATTCTCATGGGCTGTAGATCTCTACTGCTGCAGAAGGAAAAATGCATTGTAAATTCAGATGATCTAAAGAAAATAAAAATCAATATGATAGTGGCTTATATCAAGTAAGTGCATTTTTCTGTAGCCTGGTGGCAAATGTCAAAGTTCTTTTGCTGAAGTGTAGTAGCACTTAGCTCTGGACAAAGCTATGCTTGATTCTTGTGTTGCCTTACATCTGCTGAGGGTAGTGGCAGGGATGGATAACATGTGCCTCAGGTGCTTAAATGCTGCTCCAGGAGAGCCAGAGGTATTATATGTCTGTGCTTTTGTAAAGTAAGTGCAGTCTTTTGTGATGCACTGGTGATGCATTCATTTATGGGAGAGCCCCTTACTGCCCAATTGGCTTTCATCCTCAGGGTGAAGCTTTAGCTGAAATTGGTTAATCCAAGTGTGTCTTGGCAGTTGAAGCAAGCTGTTGCTTTGTTGCCCTCTGTGTTTTTACACCATTTTTTAGTTCAACCTCAACCAGTTTCCAGCTGTATTTGTAAAACTATCTGCAGGACCTGGCAGGCGTTTTAACGACTGTATCTGTGGGCAGTCCAAAGCATATCAGAAAAGTATATTTTGAGATTCTTAGTACAGACAGAGAATATAGCAGCAAATGATTGCGTGTCTGGTGCATGTAGGTGCTCGTGGTCTTTTCACTGCATTTCTGACCCCTTGCAGACCTCTCTAGGACAGCACCCCCCTGGGCTGTGTGTCAGATAGGTGATGGTTCCTTTAGACAAATAGCTTTTGTTCACTTAGCTTTTAAATAGCAGGCTTCAAGATTGGAGGTAACCAAACTGCATAGAGGTGGCATCAGTGCTGCTGATGAATACTGGTAGTTATTTTTCTTACATGTTTTCTTGGAGTGCTGATGGATAAGAATTGTGCTTTATGATGGCCAGGTAAGTGTTCCTAATGTTTTTTAATGGCCTTTGGTGGGTATGGAAACAGGTACTATTAGAAAGAAAACTATTTTCCTTACATTTTTTTAGCAGTCAAGTACAATTTGAACAATTTCTCTTTTGTTGGACTGTAGAAGAATCAAGTCAGAGGCCTTGGTTTTATTAAATTTCTAGACCCAGTTAGAACATGGAAATAGCACGTTTAAGTCTTCTATCTATTTGCTACACCAAAATAGTTGCCACCTCTGTATTACCATCTTATAACAACTTAGTTTTGGATGACTTTCTAACCTCTTAGGCAGCGACCGCAAAATTGTCTTCTTGTGACTAACAATTCTCAAGACAAATGAAAGCAGTTCCAAGCTCCAATTTATTTCTGAGTAATGTAATATGTGGAGACTCAGACAACTGTGTACGTGTGTCCCAGTGTGGAAGAATCCTCTCACAGAAAGGTTAGGAGCACACTTTACTTATAACTAGGCGTTTTGCGTCTGCTAATCCTACTGTCATTGTCCTCCTTTTGTCTTTGAAGCCCAGGATGACAGGGTATGAAACACTTGCCTTTTGATGCATGTGCTGCTGCTTAGGTGTATCAAAGAAGGACTTATCAACAGAAGTATGACCGTAGCAGCCCCTGTTAAGGCTGGCAGCTCCATAAATAAACAGCAAGTGCAGGTGCTTATACTTGGAGTACAAAAAAGGGAGCCATCTGCAGGAGCTGCAATTTTTGCTGTGTGTTTTGAGGGGCACTAGGATTCAAAGGAATGTTTTTGCCTTTTCAGCATTAGTCAGAACTGTGGTGACATCCCAGGTGTTTTTGCTATGTTTTGTGGCAAGATATCAGCATGCTCCAATCCCATCCTGCTCTGAAGTTGCCCCTCACTGGTGAGGGTGTTCCACAGCTGTCCTTGATGGTGTTGACAGAGAATTAAGGCATTTTCACTGTAGGCTGGAGAGAATTTTATGGTTCAGAGTGCATGGAGGAGTTCCCTTGCTGGTATCTGTGCCATATGTATGCTTGGTGTAAATGGAGGTTGTTGTTCTGGGACTCTTGAGCTGACAGCTTTCATTAAGGCCAGTGTGGTGAGATGTCTGATTTTTGAGTAACTAACTCATGGTGCTGGCATCATATGAAGAGGTCTCTTTCTGCAGTAATGAGTGCTGAAGTGAATGGAGTCCCTGGAAACTCAAAGCCTTGGAAAATTCACTTCAAGTTGGTGCACAAAGCTCTTAAATCTGTATGCTTTAAATTCATTTTTTGCACAAAAATTGGGACAGAAAAAAAGATTTTCAACAGGTCTCGTATTGTCATTGGTTTTGCTTGAAAGCTTTGATTAAAAAAAAAAAAAAAAAAAATCACCAAAAAGCTCTGAAACAAAAGAATACAAAACTATGAAACTGCCCAGATCTCTCTTAATTTAGCATTGATGTGGTGAGCAGCCCCATATCTAACTGAGGCTGATTAAGAATGGGATCACTAAAATTGGTATAAACGTTCCAAGCATTGGTCATAAATACTGCATGAGGGAGGTAATTCTTGTGTCTATCAGCATCCTTCCCAGAAGATATCTTCCCACATTCTTCACAATGAAAGATGATATTAGCACAAGACAAACAAAACATTGGTCTCAGGGCAGGCTGTGTCTTCATGGGAGTTGGACTTTGTTTTGGTCTGAGATTAAAACAGAGATTCACTTTGAAGCTTTGCGTTTTGTCGTGTGTACAGGCTGTCCACGTGGTGGATGATCATAGTTTAAAAAATCCACATCCATTTCCCTTTCCAATTTAACAGTAAATCATCACTGAGTCCCGATGGTCTTTTAAACATAGAAGAGATCAAATATGTACAAAATACTTCAAAATACCATGTGTGGGAGGGTGTCAAGTCTGCAGCATTAGTGGTGATCAGTGATTCAATTAGCATGAAATGTATTTGCAAACACTTTACTTGCTGTGTACGAGAGATGGATTGATGGTCCTGGGCTCTGGGAATGAGAGATGGAGAGTAAATTTGCAAGTATTTTCATGGCCGGTAGACCATGAAAGGTGGAAGAGTTGTCTTCCTCATACATTCTGATATGCACCAAGATACAGGTGTTTATAAATACTACTCCCGGCTTTCAACCCAGAACTGGTCTGAGCAGTGAATGGAAATGCTTGGAAATAGCATACCAGCACACCTCCTACCAGGATAAAGACAGTGAAATAGAGTGAACTAAAGCTGAAGTACTAAATGGGGAAGAAAAGCTTTTTGCCTATTAGGACATTGTTTAGCAGTGAAGAACCAGTAAACTGTTTGTCTGGGATGCTGGTACAATTAGTTGTGTCCTGGGGTGGTCGTGAGGGGCAGCTGCGGTATATACAGAAAGAGCAGAGCAGGACAAAAGTGAGTTGTTTTCCCTTATTGCTTCTATCCTCTCCCTAGGAAAGCCAGTTCTGTGACCAGTTTTCCTTGTGTTCAGTAGGTTCCATGTGAATGGTAAGTGGGATCAGCCCACAAAAACAAGACAAGATGTTCTCAAGACCAAAGCCTGGGGAGTCCGAAGCAGACCTGATACACTTTCAAAACCAGTTCCTGGCAGCCAGAGCTTCACCTGCAGTGAAGATTGTGAAGAAAGCAGACAAGAGGAAGGGAGAGGAAAGGAACTCAGATGCTGAGAGACCCCAGCTACAGGACAGCAAGGATGTGGTCATGCTGGACGGTAATTTCCCTTGTGGGGTTCTTTCATAATTACATGTATTTTTTTCTGTCTCTTTCAGTGTTCCTCTTTGCTTGCCCCCATCACCTCTCTCAGCTTGCTTTTTCCCCTGCGTGTGTCTTCCCTGCAATATTATTTATTCTTAGCCTCATTTGAAAATGCACATGTCCAATATTGGTGCCTCTGGTAGAACCACCTTTCCAACACACTGCCTTCAGCCCATGTATCAGCTGTCTGCAGTACTCCAACAATCCCACTGCAGGAGGTATTTCCTGTAATTTGCACTCGTTCAATTCCTGAGTGCTTATTTTACCACCTAGCCAGATCCTGCTCTTAGTGTCTCTGAGATTCAACTCTGCTAACAGTTCCAGCCAGCAGGCTATCTTGATAAGCCTCCTTCCTGTGTTTTTCTTTTCCTTCACCAGCAGTAACTGTAGCACTTGTCATGCACTTAATAGTTTCAAAAACTCAATATTGTTTCTTAAAAGCAACAATTTAAATCTTACAGTGCTTGTTTCCAGGTAAGAAAATATGATCCCTGTTTATGAACAGTGAAAAGCCTTGACTTGCTCCTGATCATGCTAATCATTCACTTGGAGCTGTCAGTGGAAGTGTGCTTTTCTGTGAGCACAAATTGCAAGGATACAATTTGTTTCTTGTATAGTTTTTTGCCTCTTCCTTTAATATTTGAAGTCAGGCCTGAATATACTTTCTCACTTACGCAGCCCTTTGAAATGGCCTTGATGCCAAAACATAAATAATAAAGCTCTTAGGCATATTGCTCTCCAATGCTCAGCACAAGTCAGAGATGAAACTTGTATAATTGTCTTACTGCTTCTTTTTCTTGTTTATTTCTTATCAGAGCAATAATATGTGCTGTTGAAGACTGTTTGGTCTGGTGCCTATTGTGCAGTAGTTATATATGAGTAACTTGGATCTTTTTTCCTTTTTATATTTTTTCTTTCCCCTCCACAGATTTTCCTGATATTCTCCCTGCTTTAACTCCTGGTCCTCCAAAAAAGTCCAAAATCAAAAGTGCCTGTGTCCACTTTGATGATGAAGATCCAGAGGAAAGACTAGAGAATCATGATCAACACATTACAGCAGTCTTCAGCAAAATCATTGTACGTCTAACTTTTATGTGATGCGTATTTTGAATGCTGTGAATTGAGTGGTGGCAGGGATGTAGAGTACTGTTTCTGCTTTTATCTCTGCAACATGATGAAGCAGTAGTAGCACAATAAACCAGCGTCCTGTAGCATTCTTGGGGAAAATTCCGAGTATATTTTTGCTGTCAGTTAAACATGGGTTTGAACCTGCTTTCCAGTTCAGACTGCCCACAGGTCATGCTGCTTGCGTGCAGCTGGGTGCTCTAGTATGAATTTGAGTGAAATTCTGATTCTCTAGTGGGGTGTTCTTGTTGCTGTGTGCTGGCCCAAATTTCCTTTTAGCTGAGTTTTCTGATGGTCAGTGGAGCTGGCAGCGCAGCCTTTTGGAAAATAGCTTTACTTTGGCTCTAAGTAAGCACAAGGTGTTCTGAATCTGATGGCTACATAGAATAATCTTGCAAACTGCTGAGCTGAGAGCTTAGTCTACTCTCAGCAAAATGGTACAAACGTGTCTGGCTATTGTGGTGGTTTTGAGTTGGATTTTTTTTGATGCAGGAGCGAGACACAAGTGCAGAAGCAGTAACCATGCCAGTGCCCACTGGAGACCCATTTCCAAGGATATTTCACCGTTCTGAGATAAAAAGTGAGGTAAGAGCAGGACCAGCTGTTCTATGCTGTCTTCATTAACTATTAAAACTTTCCCACTACAAAAGGCAATGCATGGTGAGTGATAGGACTCAGAATGCATGACTTAACATGCTAGAGATGAGAAGGTGGCTCAGCATCTTCATGGCATTGCTTTCTAGTATAGGAGAAAGTTCTCTTACAGAACTGCCATAAAGTAGGTAGTCTATACCCTTGTATAATCAATGAATATTAAGATGTTATAATTATGAAATAAACAAGAGAGTTAGGCAAAGCAGATTATAATAACACAAAGAGAATAGATAGGACACTTAACCCATATCCTGGGCTTGCTTATGAAACTCCAGCAGAGTGGTTCTCCAGAAGAGATCATTTCCCACTGGCAGTCAGCTCTTAAATGGGTCTAGGAGAGGTGTAGCCAGGCTCCACCCCTTCCAGCAGCACAGGTGAATTGCCTTCACCTCTGCTCACTGGCCGACTCATTGCTCACCTCAGGTGTTCAATCAGAGGTTCAGGCTGTGATTCAGCAGTTCCCATACAACCCTACAGTTAAATAATACTGGAATCCTTTCAGGTTAGGAAAAAAGGCAATCTCCTTCACATAACTTAAGCAGTAAATTTGAAGTAGGTTCAAATCTGCCCTGTTGTTTTTTGCTTTTCTTTGAGGAACAATCTCAGTGAATCTCAGTCTCAGCCCACCAGATTTGCATAAGTCTGTTCTTACTCAGGTTGCCTCTGATTCCTCCTGGAATGACACTTGAATGCAGTTGTATGGATTATCTTTTACAGTGTCTTGCATTTTGAGAAAACGTTTGTTCTAAGGCTGTAAAACTGAAACCTATGGCTGCTGTTGTCAGAATAGTTACTGTAATAGCAAGAACTGCTAGCTGAGTGGGAATCAAATGCTGGAAATTGAATGTCATTGATAGCTGCAGTTGCTTTAAAAAAAGAGTTTAGTTTGAAGGACAACTCTTTTGAGAGGAAAAAGTAGTACTTTTTAAAGCTACCAATTCTGTTTACGTGATGCAGGAGCGTACGAAGTAGCCATTAAACGTTAAGACTGCCTTTTAAGCTTCTTCTCTGGGCTGGGGATATGCAAGAGACTTTTTGCTCAGTGTGCTTTGGATTTCCTGTGTACCAAGCTGTTCAGAGCCTTGGTCTTCTATTGCTTAGGCGAGCAGCACAATAATTTAGTCAGGATTACTGTAGCACCACTTGCCCATTTCTTACTGTGTAAATCTTTTCACCCTGGTGCTCTCTAATCACCTTATAAGAAGCCTTTTCCAAGCATGTGGTGAGCACAGTACAGTACTGCTCCATTTATCCTCAGAAATGCAAAGTATTCATCTATGTGGGGTTTCTAAGCAGCAGGAGATCTGGAACTGTTATGTTTGGTGATATTTTAGGTATACTTTCCTGGCCTCAATTCACTTACGATTAATCATCTTTTCTCTCTAGGTAGCAAAAACATTCATATGTTTTATCTCTGTTCTAGCATTAAAATATTAAAATAGAATAGCACACATACAGAAAAGGGCAGGTGGCTGCCAGTAGCTTCTCCCATGTCACATCCCAAAGTGTTTTTTGAAAATGTCTTTAGGATCAGATCTATACACTTGTTAATGCCAGGTGTGTGGGGGAGTCTGAAGGAGAGTGGTGACACATAGCTTCCTTGTTTGCAGGTGAAGGTGGGATCTGGAAGAAAAAGCATCTTTGCACAAAAGATGGCAGCAAGAAGAGCTGCTGAAAAGCCAGCAACAGCTCCCTCTGCTGAGTGCACTCAAATAGCATCAGCTTCTCTGGACGTTCTGAATCCTGAGGGATCAGCAGAAGAGGCACCAGGGGCTAATTCCAGCAATGGGGACAGTAAGTGGAGAAGGTTCTGCTTATACAGCCTACTATACTTCCATAGCTTTAGTAACTGTTACATTACTGCACCTAGTCTTTAAGTCAGAGAAGCACTATTGTCCTTAGTTCAGAAACTGTGTTCACTTGGAAGATCTCTAACATGGCAAGGATTTGAAATGGCCAGAGATCCAAATTAAAATTGTAGAGATAGAGTAGCTGTATCACTCTTTTTTTTTTGTTGTTGTTTTTACACAGGGTCAAATAGATTTCTTTTTCAAGGCTTTTGCCCTCCTTTTCCTTTGTTTGTCACATGTAAAGTATTTCTTGTTCTGTCAGTAGTTTCTGCAATTTTTGGAGAAGGATTCATCTTGTGCATGACCTCTGATGCAGGTCCTCATTCTTACCTACCTAGAAATTGAAAGCTCAATCTTCCATCACTCTCTGCTGTGCTGTGAGACTGTCACATTGCTCCATAAGGAATGCTGTGAGGCAGCACTGATGAGTCAGTGCCACCTCCAGCAGTTATTTATCTGACAGCACTGTGACAAGGAAAGATGAAACCAATTCAAGTGGTACTGGCATCTCTAGGTGTGCAGGTGTCTTGGGCAGTCTTATCTGCTTAGGACCAATATGTCTGTCTTTTTCCCTGACATCCTCTTTTTCACATTGGAACGGATGCCAGATGTCGTCTGAAGGTTTTCACCATCTGAGTAAGGTTTCTGTTTATGCTGACCCCTCTCAGAATTGGTAAGAAAACCCTGAATCGTGCTGTGTGTGCACAGATCCACCATTGAGGTCCATTACTGTGTTTGCTATGTACCCTGTTACAAGTGTGCACATGTACTACTGTCTGAGAAACCCTTTGAGAAACAGTTGTCCTCTGGCTGTGACCCTCTTGAAGTCAGAGAACACTGATAGATGTATTAATACAACTGAGGGATCAGCAAATTGTGTGTCCTCCTCTGCCAAATTGCGGAGAAGAGTTTTTGAGAGAGGATTGCTAGAAGCCACAAAAGAAGAATAGCCATATTTCTTGTAGTGCCTGGTAGCAATCAGGTGAGTTGCTGAATGGTAAAAAGTTTAGTGAATCTCTTACCAGACCTTTCTGTCTTCTCATTTCTTTTTGTTCAGTATGCAAGACAACTGCTGTGGAAATGACATCAGACCTTAGTGCTGATTGAACAAGAGTTGATGTTTTCATGGGCTGGTTTAGGGTCACGGGTTATCCAGGTTGCTACGTGGAGCATGTGAAAACCCAAACAAAACAATATGTGGAATAAAGCTACAAAGACAAGTCCTTGTACAGTGGGCCAGCAAGAGAGTCTGGCTCAGTTTGACCAGAGGAACATGTTATCCTACCGCTATGGTTAAATGAAATGAGCCCTTAGATCAGGTGATAAAGGAGACTTGATTTTGTTCAGAGTAGGAGAAATATCTGCCCTTCTGCAGCTTCTGCTATGTTTAACCTTTAAAGTGAATACAGAAAGTTGCTAGAGGAAAGCTTGCCTGTTTTGGGGGTGGATTCTGTATCACACTGGAAACTGGGTTACACAGTACTTTTCATTCTCTTTCTTGCTCAGCAGGTACCAGTTCAGGTCTTCTTGGGCAGAGAAGGAAGCTAACTCAAAATAATATCCTGATTTGTGAATTATGCGTGAATTTACCTTTTGTTGCTTTGCTTTAAAGAAACAAAATATTTTCTTTTCTGTCCCTCTCCAACTCCTAAAGAAACAAGAAAGAAATGGTGTTTTATTGATACATGCGATGAAAACCTGAAAGCCCAGATCACTTAATTTTGTTTCCAGATAAGCTTCTTTGCACACTTTTTAATTTGGCTTCTAAGGTTTCAGTGCAGGCTTGCTAATGACAAAATCTAAATGACAGCATTATGAGCTCAATACTTAGTGACTAACTGCTTTATTTGCTGGATCTTTCAGATAAAGCTGATGACGTTTTCATCTCTCAGCGGCCTTGTATCATAACGGGAGAGGGGCTTGGATGTCAAAAGAGTGAGCAGGAAGCTCAGGCTATTCATGAAGAGAATTTAGAGAAACTACAGTCCATGTCCCAGGAAGAGATCCTGAAGGAGCAGGAAAGGCTTCTGGCTCAGCTTGGTATGTGCTTCTTGGAGTGAATTCTCCTAGAAGTATGAAAGCTTACTGTACACACTGGTGTCTTGAAACTTCAACAGATTTGCAGATCAAAGTTGGGAGCTTAGGATCACTAGTCATTGCATATGGAGATAGCTAAACCTCCATCTCATATCTGTATCATTGTGAATAAGAATCAAGTGTGAAGAAATTTGAGAGGAAGCTTAGTTGAAGACCGTCCCGTCTCGCCTTTGCTGTGGAATAAGATGGTCCATGCACACAGTTACTTTGCACATCTGATACCTGGCTACATGTATGTGTATTGAGGACCTAAAAGATAATTCTCTGAAGCAGATAAGAAAGATTGCCATAGTATGCCAAAAAATGCCAAAAATTATTGCCATTTAACTTCACTAATTATAACAATGGCATGTATATGAAAAATACCTTGTTTTTGCGCTTTCATTTTATGACTGATCTGTGACCTTTGCTCCTTGTCTGTACTGCTCAATCACTAACAGATTGTAGTGAGGCAAACACTTGGAGTTTAAAAAGGGAAGGATATATACTATTTTTTTTTTTCAATTGGTAGACCTCAGCTTATGTGCTGAACATAAACAGTTAAATGCCTCATTTGAAAACGAGTGACAGTTGGCAGAGAAGAAGGGATTTGTGGAATGGGATTCGAAAGACTAAAACGCAAATGGCAGGACGTAGATGTATCTGTAGATGTCTTAGGTATTTTGAGGCTGACACTTATCTGTCCGTCTCTTTGTCAATATTTGCAGATCCCAGTTTAGTTGCTTTCTTAAAGTCACGACGCAGTGGTAATGTAGGCCAGAAAAACGAAATAAAAATGGAACAGAACAGACCGGAGGAGTTTGTGGAATCTCTGACTGTGCCTCAGTGCGGTGTAGGAACGTCACTTGCCATGCAGGAGTCAGGTCTGGAAGAATCTGTAAGGAGGGATGAAAATATGAAAATGGAAATCACAGGTAAGACACGTAGTACGTATCGTTAATGTTCTGAACGTAAATGTAAGGTTTTTTATGGTGTTTGCATCGACCCAGATTAGAGTTCTGTGGAATTGTTAATTTGTTAATTATCCGAATCAGAATTTGATCATGATATTTAAAGATTTTTGAGTTCAAGGAAGAGCATTCTGGTTTCTAGCTGAGCTCTAGATTAGAAGGATGATGCACTACATAATGGAGGTGGTGAGCCATGCAGTAACAGGTCTTGCTTTATTTTGGAAACTTGTTCTGAGATCACTTGAAGGAAAATGTGTTTTAAAAGTAAGCATCGTTGCTGTTCTCGTTTAGTCATGTAAGCAGAGAAATAGAAGAGCGTGATATTCAAGCAGCACTTGATTCTCACTGATTTCTTTTCACTGGGACAGTTGGTGGGTCGATCTCCCTAAAAAGACTGGCTGTTGTGCTCACAGGATAGCATGGAGATGACAGCCCATTAAATAGCTCATATGGCACGTTTGTCTGAATGTGAGACTGCTCCTGGTGGCTCCACTGTGTGGCTTGTGTCGCAGAGCCCATGCAAACATTTCCAAAAGTTATGGTTCTTTCTTTTGTGTGCTGTGGATGGAAGGAGATGCTGACTTATTGAGAGTTCTTTTCTTTCAGAAGAATCGTACAGAGCTGTTGCATTTTACAACGATGTTCTAATACTCAATTTTACCTTGTATATTTTGATGATAGAAGAGTGGTGATGTATCTAAAAGAATGAAGATGTAGAAGTTTGTAGATGGGAATCTTTATCTTTGCCATCCAACTGGCAAGAGACCTGAGTGTGTCTGTATGCTCACTTTGATATCAGAATTGCATTCACTGAGGTTTGCGTGCCTGTGAATCTCCACGTTATTCACATCTCTTATTTTCCTTACTAAATGACACAAGGAGTCTTTGCTGAGTTACTAGAGGAGGATTTTACCTCTTGCTTAATTAACTACTTGTAAGTATTGACTTACTTCAGTTGTGCTAAGGAAGCCTGCACTGATGCTGTGTTGGATCTGCAGTTTCTATGCTTATGTGAGAAGAAAGCTGCTTTCTTGCAGGCAGCTACAACAGTCTTTGTGTTCTTCATGACAGCCCAAAGAAGCATTTATCCCTCATGTTTCTCTTATTGTTGCTTTCTTCTTTGGGTTTTTTTCTGGGGGTTGGACTCGATGATCTCTGGAGGTCCCTTCCAACCCCTACAATTCTGTGATTCTGTGATTCTTTCCTTAGTTAGGCTCCCACTCACATCTTCCAGAACACTTTTGTTTGTAGCGTGTGTGAAAGAAGCATCTCTTCTTTATTAGCATGCGTTTCTTCCAATTTCGTGTTAATCTTTGGCTGTCTTCATCTCTTGATTCTCTCTTCTGATGCATTTTTTGTCTCCCACTGCAACATGCAGTCTGATTAAAGAGGTCTCCAAATCTCTCTTGGATTTTAGCTTGGTGTTTGCAAGAGATAACAAGTGTTTACCATTTTCCTGATGGGAGGGATGAATCTGTGTGTGTGTGTGTACATGTGCAGGAGAAGGAAAGATGATTAGCCTTGTACTCAAGAAAACACTTTTGCTGTTTCTCCCAGGTCTCTGTTTTTCATGAACTCGCATTAATCAAAATAACAGGCTTTAATGCCTTTCCCAGAACAGTTGAGTGCAAAAGTAGCATCAGATTAAGTGACTTTCTCTTACTCATAGGAGCAATAGGAGTGGGCTGTTTAGCTGTAGAGACTGAACAAAATTGTAGTAGTGCTCTTCGAAAAGCTCAGTGTACAAAATGTGTGCTGATAACATCTTTTACTGCTACAAGACTGCAGACTGAAGAAGAAATGGAGTTTTCCTGGAATATTTGAAATAACAAAGAAAGAGTGATTTAGAATGCTGTTAGGAAACCAAGGGAAGCCTTTCTAGCCCATCTTGACCCACAGGAGACATAAAACATTAATTTGACTTTCTAAAAAGGTGTTGGGATTTTGCATTTGCTGGTGCCCAGAATTTAACTCATCTGAATAATCTGGCAGAAACAGTCATTCAGAATTTCTTAAGGATGAGGATGATGACACAAAAGAACAGGATTGCTCAAAAGTCAAACTTGCCTCTCTAATGAGATAAAAGGCAACTGTCTCTAATAAAGAAGACAGTAAAGCCTTTATGTAGCAACTTCTAATCTTATCAAATAGAAAAACAAACCCTGGCACCAAGACAAAAGGGAAAGCAAACAAGAAAAGGAAGCAGTTGGTTGGTAGTCTTTAATATAATGCAGCTCTGAAAAGTTCAGTACAGATTTTGCGTTCAAACTGCCAGCTGCTGTTTCTGTAAATGGTTTTCTCAGTAACTGAGCAATCTGCTGATGCCTTGGAATGTATGTCTGTCTTTCCTTGTTGACAAGATCAGAATGCTACAGGCTGATGATAATATGCGTAATCCTATTCATAGAATGATTATCCAGTTTAGTGATTAATGGAGAAGGAAAAAACTATTTATTGAATTACAAATGTCAATCGATCTCTTTTTTTTTTTTTTCCTGTTGATTTTTATTTCCTCTGGTTTTGCATCAACCACCTACAGACATTCCACTTTCTTACATATCAGATGCTTTTTTCCATCAATTAAAATGTGTGTTGAGCCTTTGGCTGAAATTCTGTGCAACAGCTTTCTGGCTGGGGAAGATAACTGTGTACTTGGTTCCTTGCCTGACTCACTGCCACGTTGATCATAAGGGTGAAGCTTCATCCTAGAAATGATGAGTGCCCTTTCTGAAAGTTTATTTGCTAATTGGAGGAAGGTAGAAAGTTGGGTTTCAGGCCATTTATCAGCAGGGAAATCTCTGATGAAAGAAGAGCATCTCAGTGGGACACTCTGTTGTTCACAAGAGAAAACAAGAGCATTAGGATTAACAGCTACAGTGCAAATGAATTCTGGTCTTGTTTTGCTCCAGTAGGAGTGATGATCGTGCTTTCCATGCCCTCAGTCCGCCTGCTTCTGTCACTGAGTGATTTCTCTTGAGATAGCAAGGACTTGTTAGTTCTCCTTTCTCACACCAGCCCGGGACAGTTTTGTACTAGCAAGGCATTAGCTGTGCTAGCATTTAGATAATTTCCACTTAAATCTCTCCTGCCCATTCACTTGTCATATTTTTCCATGTGCTGATCTTAGGGCAATTCTTGTGTTGTCAAGCAGAAATGTATTGTTTCTCAAATTGTTCTGGTCAAAACTCTTTGACAAGTTAAATCAGTCATTTCTTCCTGTAGTGCCTTCACCTCTGAGATCCTTGTTCAACTGCCCCATTTTCCCACTGGGCTGTTTCTCAGTTTCAGTCAATTTTTCTCTTATCATCATTATTATTATTATTTCTTTCCTTGCAAATTGATTTCCTCAGTTCTTTAGAGGGAGGCACAGAATAGAGAGTAGTAATGGAAGTGCCATGGAAGCATGAGTGGTAGCAGTGGTGTGCTCCCTTCAGTGTACCTAGGCTGACACTATCCTGGCTTCTTTAAAACCATATTTCGTGCCAGGCCAGTAATTCATTTAGCCTTCTTTGCATTGCTACTGTTCTTGACTCCCCTAATGCTTCCCTTCTTGAATGATACTCATTTAATTGGCAAAAGTAGAGCTGATATTTTCTGCCCTTGTTCTGAACATTTGGCCTTATTTGTGTCCCAACTTTCATTCAGTTTCACCCTAATTAGTGTTCTCTGTGGATTTTGTTACAGTGCTGCATAATTTCTCTTCTAGCTCTCTTGAAGGATGAAAACAGCTGTCTTTGATGTTTATGCATCAGTCAGCAGTTCGTTAGAAAATTGTTTTCTCCTTATTTTACATGGATCCTTTATTTGATATAGACTTTAAGCCAAGTGGGTTTTCAAGTAGGAAATTTGCGCAAGAACTTCTTTACAGTGAGGTGACGGAGCACTGGAACAGGCTGCCCAGGGAGGTGGTGGAGTCTCCTTCTCTGGAGATGTTCAAGACCTGCCTGGATGCCTCCCTGTGCGACCTGCTGTAGGGAACCTGCTTTGGCAGGGGGGTTGGACTCGATGATCTCTGGAGGTCCCTTCCAACCCCTACGATTCTGTGATTCTGTGAAATAGGATTTTCTTCATCTTTGCTCTGGAAGGTAAGGCTGTCATTTTCTCTCCCGAAGATGATGATCTGCCTGTGAAGCCAAGGAAAGAATGGATTCATATGGACAACGTGGAGTTTGAGAAGCTGGAGTGGATGAAAGATTTGCCTTCACCCCGGCAGAAGAAAACTAAAAAGGTTTAAAAGCAGAAACTGATTTTTTTTTCTTGTTTCTGAATTGTCTGGTTCATGTTTCTCACCAGTGACAATTTTGAAGTTTTCTTAAATAATCCCCTGGTTTCTCAATCTGAGAGATTTTGTAAGGCTGAGGGGAGACCCAGTGTTCTTCACAGGGTGGGATGCTATATGATCACTTTAGCCTATAGTGTCAAAGAGAGCTACGAAGTGAGAGTTTGATAACTCTCAGATGACCTGTGGTGAAACAGGTCTGAAAGCTAAGAAAAGAAAAAAAAAAAAAAGTGGAATAAATTTTTTTTTTTTTTTTTTTTTTTTTAAGAATCTGAGATCTGATTTGGGGAGTTTGTCAAATCAGCTGTTAGGTGACACCTCAGAAATTTTATGTGGTGAATAGAGTAAGGCAATAAAAATAATCTTTCTCTCCCTCCACCATTTTCTTTATGCCAGGGAATGCAAGCTCGATTCAGTTTAAAAGGAGACTTGATTCCTGCAGATGCTGATTTGCCTACTCATCTAGGTCTGCATCACCATGGAGAAGAGGCAGAGGTAGGTGTAATGAAGCAGAAAGGAAAGAGCACATCCATTTCCATTTTCTGTGTTTATTTTGTCAGATTCCTTTTGTGTCAAGTTGTTTTAGTGACAAAAACCTCAAGAAAGTGTAGATGGGTGGTTTCCTTTGGAAACAAGCTTCTGAAGCGAAGTTTAGTTGCCATGCACTAGCTTGCTTTCTTTGTTTTCAGACAACTCTGTTAATGTTTTTCTTCTTCAATGCCATTAAGGATCTGTGGTGATGGAAAACGAGTACACGTCCTTTTTTAAGTACAGTTTTCTCCCATTACGTCATTTATTGCAATCTCTTCTGCAATTGATGTGAAACAGCAAACAAAACTGTGTTGCAATTTATCTCCTGTTATGCACTATTTACAGCAAATCTTATTTTAAGGGGTCTGTTTTTGTCTATACTCGGTTGTTTGTTGTTTTTTTCTTTTCCTCCCCCATGTAGAGGGCTGGTTATTCTCTCCAAGAGCTCTTTCATTTGTCTCGCAGCCAACTTATTCAGCAGAGGACACTGGCCCTGCAGGTCTTGGGTCGTATTGTTCAAAAGGTAAGTCACTTCCATAGAACTCCACCCCATAGCTGACATTTCCACTGCATCAGGGTCCAGATTCTCTGATGCTAGTTGTTTGTCTTCTGTTTTAATGCAGGTGAACAAAATCACTGACAGAGTGTTTCTTTTTACACCAAAGATCTCACTGCTAAGAAAAGTTACAATGTTGGTACATAGCAAATTGAATTTCAGGATTCTCTGCAGGAAGAAGCTTTGTAGCTTTCAAGTGTTGCTCAGCAGCAGTGCTGCAATTTATGTTCTTCTGTTTCTTTGGACTGAGTTATTTTTACAGTGTTACTTCTGTGGCAAAAACTCCCATTTGCAGTGACCCTTTAGTTCTTGTTGCCTGAGCCAGCTATGTGATGTGATTGTTCTGTAGGTGGTGAAAATGAGCCAGCCTAATCTTACAGTGGAGGGCATAAAGCAATATGAATATTTAGCTCCACGCACTTGCCCACCCAACTCTTGGGGGAAGTGCTAACCTTCCCTTTAACAGCAGTGGAGGCTGAGATGAAGTAGCAGCATGATTTTGAGAAGAAAGATGGGGCAGAACAGGATGAAGTAATAATATGTGTCCAGACGACATAAGAAAGCAAGCTTTTCTGCATTAAAGAAGTGGAGTTGTATTTTCTCTTCTCCTCATTCTCTAGAGAGGCACAAAACAACTTTCCTAAAACCTGTTCTGTTGGAAACAGCTGACTTGCCTAAAGCAGCAGCAGCATCATTATGGTATAGTCGTAGACTACTCAAAGATGGAGTCCCACTATTGATCTAAGCAGAAAAGAACTTCTTGTCCTCCAAACCAAATAGGAAATATACCACAAATTTACAGAAATACCATAGGAATGTGCAATTATTCTCTTAGAACTTTTCTTTTTTTCTTGGCCTGGCCCTTGAGTCATAGAATTTTAAGTGGGAAGAGGTGTTTGTAGCATGCAAAGCAGGGTGTACATCCTGGCGGATTCCAGTCTGCACATTGTAATTGCACTTGGGGTATGTGACCCTTCACTTATGCAGAGAGAGAGTATGTAATGCAGAAACAGGAGCCATTCATCCATAGGCAATGTTCCCTAGAAATCAAAATGTTCTCTCGTTTATGTTATGAGCTCTTACCAATTTCTAACCTACTGTATGGGGCAGCGCTGGAATTTGGCAAATCTGCATCAGTTTGTGATGTCCTGAAGTTAGGTAGCATGGAAGACTCCTAACTGATGTAAACAGCAGGTGGTCAAAATCTGACTCAGGTGCCTAATTTTATGGTTTTTAAGTGGATTTTCCTGCATGGCTGGCACTGTAGGTCTTTGAGGATCCTTGAAGTCTTAAGCATTTCTTCTGTCCTTTTATATCACTACTTTGGACTGAATGATACAAAATTTTTCTGTCCCTGTAGATGGTTCTAAAGTTTCCTTGGAGAATACCCAGTAGAGCACTTGGTTGTGCTGACTGCACAGTGTAGCTGCTTTGCAGTAGAACTGGGAAGAGACAAACATGCAGATGTTAAATTGTACACAGTTGAGGTGAGACAGCTTTAACATCATCTCTGTATGGTATGTATACATTGCAGGCCAGGGCTGGAGAATTTGCTTCCTCCTTGAAGGGCAGTGTTCTGCGTCTGCTTCTCGATGCTGGATTTCTCTTCTTGCTACGCTTCTCTCTGGATGATGCTGTGGATAATGTCATGGCAGCATCTGTTGGTGCTCTCCGAGCTCTGCTGGTGTCATCTGATGATGAGGTGAGAAAATCATGACGTCCCTGGCTTTGGTTTCATTCTGAATCATCTGAATAATTTATAGAATCAGAATGAAAAGAGAGGTAAGTAACTTCTAAAAAAGCCTTGCTGGATGGGTTAGCTTAATGGTCAGTAGAATGCTATTTCTGTGCTTTGGGACAAAGGACTGTACTACTCAAATTCAAGAGATTCAGTCCTCTTTTCTCCTATTTAAATGAGTTCTACCTATGATTAAATTCAGTGCATACAGTTGTGCTAGTTCTCTTTCTTCTTGACACCTTTAAAATATAGAGCATGTTACTTCTAGCGTGTGTGTACGATTTATTTTTAATACAACCTCTTCTGTTGTTGTTCTGTTTTGCTGTGCAGTTTTCCTGCTTCTGAACAAATTAGTGACTAAGTATTATCCCTGCTTTGCTGCTTTGTCAGGCCTCACAGTAGTACTAGCCTCTCTCCATCATTGTCCATCATTTGTTGTTCTCACATACTTTTCTTTCACTATTGTATACCTATTTTTCCATTCTTATGGGTTTTTCTCCTTGATGCTTTTTCTCTTGTTAGAAAGCTGGAACTTCTTTTGGATGTTCAGATATACTGGACCTTGAACAGCAAGGTTAAAGAGTCTTCCTGGTTGAAAAGAAGCAGGCCATTGTGGGCAAAGCAGACTGTGGCCTGTGTTTCAGGTTCCTTTTATGTTAAGCTGCAAAGAGAATGGTGCTAGAAAAGAGTGGTTAGATCTCTAGAAGCCTACCATGCAGACCCAGAAATGGGAATGGAGCTAATAAACGTCAAATTCCAGTTTAACTTCTAGAGCCCTTGGTGGTTATTTATTTTTATTTTAAACATTTTTCAATTAAGCTGCATTTCTGTTCCTTGTCTAGTGAATTTAATTTGTGTCACATTAATTGCTTTTCATGATTTCCCAAGTGTCTGTGGGTCATAGATTAAAGTCACTTCTCTGAAAAATCATTTCATCTACTTGTAAATGTTTAGAGTATCCTTTATTGTGTTCCTATTTTCCTGAGTTAGGTGGAAATCCGTAAGGCATCCTGTAATTCTTTTTTTTTTTTTTTTTTTTTTTCTTCTTATGTGATCTCTTTGTGAGAGATTTTTGTGTGCTTTTACTCTCCTCATAGAAATATCTTGATTGCACTTTCTCATGGTACCAAGGGATGGCTGCATTCCCGTTTGTCCCCAACAATGAGGAAGAAGAAGAGGAAGAAGAAGAAGAAGAATTAACTGGAACAGAGAAGTCTCAGAATAAAAAACAAAAGGATGAAAACAAGCCAGATGCAGACGTAGCCCGTTACGACGTTGTAAAGGTAAGCACACAGCTTGGCCTGAAATCTTTCTGGAATAGACTGTGCACAGGGCTGTGTGCACTTGGGAAATGTGTACTCTTCTGTGTGTGTTAGTAGTGTTATGAACATAAACTAGAACATTTCCTTGGCTGTTGGATGTCCTGTTTCTGTCATACGTTATCAGTAGTGTGAATATATTAACCTCTAAAAATGTTGAGACTTGACCAGTGTGGTTTCATCATTAACTATCTCTAGCTTCCTGTAGGGAAATTGGCAACGAGCATGCTGATGACCATGGTTTGTTGAAAGATTGAATGCAGACATGATTTTCATGTTCGCTTACTTGAGCTTGAAGTGAAACAGTTCCAGACACTACTAAAGTTAAGCAAGAGAATTACAGCTGCATAGTTCTGAATTAGAATGGTACAATGCCATTCTCTTTGCATTTGATGCAATGACTACTTAGCATTTCCCTAATATCACTCTTCATGTTGCATCTCTCAGAATCAGTGTCGCATATGCCAGGGATGCGAAGTTTAGCTTAAATATGAGATCTAACAACAGTAATCTTTACCATCTCAAACTCCACCCTGCTGAAGCTGCTGTTGTTAAGGTCCGTGGTCGCATCTCTTAGTCTGTGTATTTGAATGGCAAATGGTTATAAACTTCAGTGGGCAAATGAATTACTGTACTTAGATATCTGGTTTCAGTTAGTGACTTTGTGAGTTCAGATTTGTTCTAATTGGCTGTGCTGCTTAAGAGGCTTAACAAAAGAGATGTAGATAAGAGATGAGGTCAGTTTGTCACTCTGCAAACAGTTACATGGTTTGAACTCAGAAGAGATTTGGCATAAAATTCTGTGTTGTTCCAGCTGTTGTGAAATAAATTCCATTTCACACCTGCTAATTGGTTGTTACATCCCAGCTCCACATATTGGAAAAATAATATTTAAACGAGCAGCTGAATCCAGTCAAACATAGAGCTTCCGACTTGCCTGGCTGCAACTTTTAAAAGTATCAGTCCTATGAACTCAAGTGTTGCACCTTTTCCCTAAACTAGAAGTGCATAACACTATCACTAAGATTGATTCTTACCATAGTCACTGATCTTCTGCTCTGTGAGCAATACAGAATCACATAATCCATCTGCATCTGTCTTTTTTTACTGCAGAATAGAAACTGGTATCTGTTCTCCACTTCTGTTAGCTTTCTCCAATGTGACAAGCACTGTCAGGACTAAAGAAAGAGTACTGTGTTAGATGAAGGTGGTGGCTAGCCAAAATGAATCGAAAGCCATGAGAACCCTTTTCAGCCACATTACATTTTAATAGTCATTTGTAGAGAGGTATTCCCTGCTACTTGCAGTTTCAAACTCTGGAGAACACAACTATCCAAAAAGCTCACTGGTGGTCTGATACAGAACAAAAGTTCAGATGTTCCTGCTCTGTTGGGCCAACTTTTGATTGTTTGCTAGCATACTAGCTTGCAAATCTACAGAAGCTTCTCTCTTCATTTCCCCAGTGGTAATTTTAATGCTTTCTATTTGCAAAAGATTTACGTGCATCTGCTTTTCCCTTCCTGCGACTGCTTCTCAGAGAGCAGTTAATAAGAGCATAATGAATATTTTTTTTCCTTCCAGGGACTTCTGAAGACACGGATTCAGCACCGGCTGAGGTATATCCTTGAGGTGGTACGACCTGTTCCAACGGTTGTCCTGGATATCCTGCACATCCTGACTCGCATAGCAAGGCACTCCTCTGAAGCATGCATCCAGGTAAATCTGTTATTGTACAGGAGGAATGGTAGGAAAGGATTTGAACAAGGGAAGAAAGAAGCAGATGAGGTTATGACAAGGAGATAAGACAAACTTGGGTGTTCTTTATGTATGGCTACTGGAATTGCATGCTTTCAGCTATTTGTGGTGCCTGCTATTTCTCTGCAGCTGCTTGACTGTCCTCGGTTGATTGAAACCATTGTCAGGGAATTTCTCCCTACTCGATGGGATCCTCATGTGGCTGAACCAGGATGTTTACTCACCAGTCTCCATGGAGTTGCTTGCGCTGCTGCTATGAAGTTCATCAGAGTATTGGCATCTGGAGGCAGAAGTGCAACAGCCAGGCTGGTGAGTGATTATCAAAGAGCTTTTCGGTTATCAAATACCATTGTTTTCCGTGCCTTGCTTCCTCACTAATGATGGATAATTAACTGGGGGTGGCTAAGCTGAAGAACGTGATTCAGACCTGACCAGTACATATGAAACTGGGAGATACGTGGTTAGGGTTCCTGTTTCAGTCTCCCTCTATGGTGAATGGAAGCAATAGGGCCACTTAAATGAGTAAGAGATTGAAGTATCTGACATACAGCTTTCAATCTTTCCCTGTAATTGCTTAGGCTTGGCAATAGAAAGCTGGTGATGATGTGTATTTTGTCGAGGGAGTAAAGAAAACAGCAAAATTTACCCTTTCAGTGGATATACTAATGAGAAGCAGTGAGCACAAGTTGAAATAAAAGACAGTTAAAAATAGAAATTTGCTTCTGAAGTGAAAGTGGTGAAACTAGCAAAAACAGGTTGCCCAAGGCTGCAGACTTCCCATCTGTGAAGAAATCCAAAACTCTGCTGGACCTAGCTCTGAGCAACCTGCTCTAAACAGAGAGAACTGCTGTCTCCAGAGGTCCTTTCTGACCAGCAACTTTTCTGTGACTCTGTGAGTCTCCAATTAGACTTGCTGGTGGTTCAAGCACAATGTAGCTCTTAACTACAGTCTCTGTGAGGTTACCTCTATAGGTATTTTCTGCCATTTGCAGGGAAACCTCAGAAATCTCTTTTAAGACAGAGTGTGAGCTGAAATAAAGAAGCCAAAATAATCCTTGTGAAGAAGATGCATGTATGTGTTCTGAAGGAATTGTTGACAGTATTACAATGTGTCTTCTGTTGTATAGCACTGGGGAAGCTATTTCAGTCTTTTCTTTCCTTTTTTTTTTTTTGAGGTTGGAAGGTCTGTGTAGTGCAACTATGAAAAATCATGTAGCACAGCTCAGTGATACTGGCCAGCAGCAGATGCTTAGAGTGCACATCAGCATGTATTGCTCTGTACTCTCCTGTGGCTCCAATGATAGGCAGCTTAGGACTTCATAAACCAGAGATCTTATTTGTGTCTTCATGTTTTACAGCCCTAGTTGAACTTTCCTGCCATGTATTTACCTGAACAGCTCAGGTTATTCCAGCTAGTACTTCCAGCCCCTCTTATTTACTTCTGGACAGGTTTTCCATTTCAGAGCTAATTGTATTCATTCATACAGGGCAACACAGGTGCTATAAATACATAGCATCAGCTCAAAGCAACACCCATTACAGTGCAGTGTGCTTCTCTGAGGTGTTTTGGTTCAGTATTCTTAATAGCATCTAATAAATGGCTATGCAGGAAATTGCTAGCATCAGCAGGAGAATACTGAGTTGTGCTATAAAATACATAGAAAAACGTGCTGATAATAGTGGGATATTTAAAGTTGTAAGTAGTGGTAGGAGCATAACAGAAAATCTCTACATTTCATTCTCTTTTGGATTTTGAGTAGTCCAGGTGTTCCAGGCATGCAAACATTGTTTACAAGGTTGCTACCACTCAGGGCTTGGTTCTGTTTTACTCTCATATGACTAGTTGCAGGCACTTGAACATGGGAGTGGAAGATACTAAAAAACAAAATAGCGTAGGAATTTTACCTAAAAACAGAATTCTTCTATCTTCCTCCTCAGGAAGTAAATTTAACTTTGCCCTCTGTTCTGTAGGAGGGGTGTCAGAATTCATAGTTTGATTCATCAGCTCCTTTGCTTCTTGTGGGTGTGCAGTGATTTCCCAACAAGATGGCTCTAAAGCATTTGAATTTTAAATTATCTGTAATGTGTCCTTGTGTTGTGAGAAAGACATTGTCGGTGCATTTGTTTAGACAGAGCTCACATAAGCTTTTGTATGTGTGGGAGAGGGAAGGAGAAGCTCTTTTCTATGGTTAAGCAAAAATATCCAGTTGTTGGGGAGGATAAAAGTTATTTCTGGAGAACTGCAAATGAGTCATGTCAGGCTTAATTAAATACTAAAATAACCTCAGAACATTTTCAAAGCACTAGAATTCTATATATTTTTTTAAAAAACTAATAGGCAGGAGGTACCCTTTTTGTAAAACAAACAAAGAATTATAGAAAGATTCAGATTGTAAGACCTCTGAAAGTCATCTAATGTAACCTCTTAAGAGGAATGCAAGAAGCCATTCAGTGATCTTTGTGTACAGTGTTCTTGATAAGATAAATCTCAGTGTAATCTTGACTACTGGAGTTCGACTTATGACTAGTTAAGGAAGAGTAAGTTTTGTTTAAAAGTCAATTAATGCTGCAAAGAGTCCCTAAAACAAGAGTGTGTGGGGGTCAGGCAAACCTCTGTGGTTTAAGTGTACTCTTTGTGTGGAACGGATTAGATAACATCCAGGCATCTCTTTCAGGGATACATCCATCTGAATTACCATTAATGATTTATTGACTCTTTGTAGTAAGCTCCCTAAGATTACACAAGATGAAAACAGTGTTAGGGGAATAGAATAAAGTGCAGTAAAATCCGCAGCTTTTTTGGTGTGTCAGATTAGCGACTGTTGTAACGCATGTGAGTGAAGTCTCTTATTCTTTGGTTGTGTTTTGGTCTTTGTTTACTTGTTTTCATTTGTTTTACAGCTTAACAAGTTTGAAATGAAGAGCCGGTTAATTCGATTTACAGCTGAAGATCCGCAGGATCTGCTTCTGCCAAGGGAAGAGGCCATCAGACTGAACACTGAAGCCTTCCGGCTGTGGGCAGTGGCTGCTGGTTATGGTCAGGCCTGTGACCTCTACCGGTACAGTCCAAAGCTGGAGAAGTGGAAATAGTGGGGGTGGAGAGCACAACTGAGGCATCACGTTCCAGAGGGTTGAATTTGGGATCTCTAGAATCAGTTGCTACTCCCTTCAGGGAGTCTTACCTCCCTTCCTCTGGCCTCCTGCAGTAAAATTCGGTTTCTGAAGGTGTTAGTGTTGAGTTCTTTTCTTTTTCTGGCTCTCTTTTATTTCTTGTGCTTAATCACTTTTAATTTATTCTTTCTTCTCTGTCCTGTGGGATAAACCTAAACTTTTTAGGACTACATCTTTTTTCCCCTCAGAGGCTTTTGAATCAGCTGTGCTTGTGTGACCTCAAGACATGCTGAGTGCAGCAGACCTAGGACTGAATATGATGTGCTAAAGGTAGTCTGGGCAGCAGTCCCCAGCATGTATGAAAATTGAGGCAGACTCGTGCAGACAAACTCTGCATCGACTCTCAGTTCAGTACAAAATTCAAGTTCTTGTACTTGAACTTCAAGGTCTGCTCTGGAATAAACCTGACCTTCCTTAAGCATTGAGTCTTCCTTGAAAGCATGGAGATAGCTGTGGAGTTCTCCTGAAGAGGAGTGGAGGAGAGGCCAGTAGTAATTGTTGGAAGGGAAATTCTGTTTGCAATAGCATTTTGAGTACAACAGTGTATTGGTTAATAAAGTAAAATGCAGTGTGTCGTTTCTTAGCATTGTAGATAATAATGAGGAAAGAGAAGCAGCAGCAGATTGCTTGAATTTGCATCATTACAACTGTGTATACTCTGAGCATTTGAAAACTAGAGGAAAAAAAGAAAATATTTTGTGTTTTTTCAAGAGTTGGTTGGAATCTTTGGAAGCAGGGTAGATTCAGCTGAGTTGGAAATGATAGAATTCTTTCTCATTTTTTACATGTCTGTTGATTGTTCTGTTTTGGAGATGTTGGTGTTTCTCATCTCATCTTAGCAACGTGCAATGAGAAGGTGTTCGGGGGGAAAAAGGGCCAAGTCCTCCCAGTGATAGCAGGAAAAGTACAAGGAGCAGTGTCTACAAATCAAGATGAAGGAAATTTCTCTTAAGTAAAAGGAAAAACTTCTACTGTGGAGATAATAACACTGGAACAGATTTTTCAGAAAGACTGGACTCTGTATCCTTGAAGATATTCAAAACCTAACTAGACATGTTCCTAGGCAAACCTGCTTTAGACGACTAAGCTTGAACAAGGTGTTGGACTACTTCCAACCTCATATATTTTGTATTTTAAACCGTAGGGATCTCTATCCTGTGCTGGTGAGGATACTGCAGTCCCTGCCTGAGTTGCTCAGCACTAGCCATGAGAAGAATCCCATGTTTGAGTTATCTGTCCAGAGAGCTGCAGCAGTGGTTACTCTGCTGGTACATGTGACACAAACTGCAGGATGCACGGTGGAGCTGCAGGCCAAACTGAGCAGGTGGGCCCTCTGTCACCTGTTTCGTGCATCTGAGCAGTTGTCTTGTATTCTCTTCAGTTGGGAGACCTGGCTTTACCCTTCTCTATTCATTCATTTCATATGGCGTGCTGTCCCACATGTGAGTCCCTGCATGGTGGGATGTGTTGCTTTTGACACGTGGACAGAAGAGGTAGATTGAAGACTGGTAGATAGCTATACCTGATAAGGGGGAGGGGTAAAAATCTGCATTTAGCAAAGCATTCCTGCCAGAATGAACTGGAGAACTCCTTTGTCTTTTCCTTCAGGGAAAAGGAAATGACTTCTCTGAGGTCTGGAGGAAAGAAGCTGTGGAGAACAAGATGGAAGAGGATTAAGAAAAGTGGGCTGTGGGTTTGCTAGTTTTATTGGATAAAGGGGTAAATTCAGTAAAACCAAAGCTTAGCTAAGGAGAGAGTAATGCAGGTGAAGAAACTTTAGCTTTCACGTATAGTTTCTCATTTGACTTTTCTGTCTAAAATGATTTGTTCTGGTCTGTGGGAATGTGTGAAGTTGTTTTTCCCCTAGTAGCTGTCATTAGTCATCCATCTTCCATGCTACATGTAACTAGAAATCTTGCTATTAAAATGGTATTTTAGAGAGAATTGTTTTCAAGGCATCCTCACTGTCCAGTGTCATTCTTCCGTTGTGTTTCAATAATAGCTGTGAAGACAGTGAACAGATTCCACCTCCTCCAATAACATGGAATCAAGTGTCAGGCTTACAGCCCTTTCTGGAGACCAGTATGAAAAAATTCCTGCAGGTGATATCTTGGACAGAAACTTGGCAAATTCTTCAGCCTCTGACCACAACTTATATGATCTACCTGGGAGTTTATTACAGTGCTTGCAGTCAACAGGTAAGGACAAAAAGCATAGGTTGTCTTTTCATGTCACCAGTATCCACTTCTGTATTACCACTGAAAACCTGGAAAAAAGAAAGGAAGGCTTTGAAGAGCACAGATGAGGACTAGATGTTGTTTGCCGCACCCGTTACCTAGGCTGGATGCTGATCTTTCACATTGGCAAGGCCAAATGTCACTGTCTTAATTTCTTCTGGGCTCAGAATCTCAATCAAGGAGTGTGGTAGTGCAATGACTCATTTGATTTACTGCAGAGATACCCAGCATGCAGTAAATATGACCTAATTCAGTTTGTCAGTCCTTCCTCCTCGTAGGCTAAATTAAGTTGCACATTTTTGCATTTGTGAAGGTCTGAGATCCTGCATGTGGACAGTTATTGCAAGAACCTTGTAGGAGGATAGAACACAGAGGGTCATACCATGTGAACTTTGGGCAGGAGGCAAAAAAGATGAATTTATTTACTGTCCCACCGACACTGAAAGTCAAATTCTGTAACCCGGTCACAGTTGCAGTTTGTAACCATCTTTTTAGCAGAGTATTCTGAAGGTGGCAAGTCAGTGCTATGCTGTTGAAAAAACAGTGTCTTATAGTTTTGCTACTTTAAAGATTCATGTTCTGAAGATAAGTGCAGGATTCCTCTTTACTGCCCAGCTGATATGCCCAAGTTCTGACCTGGGAGAGTTATCTTCAAGATGTGGGGATAATTTAATGCCTGTATTTATTCAGACCTCTCTAACTCCACTGAAATTTGTCTGAAACAAATGAATTTGTTTGCCTTGGCTAGGGTGGAAACTGCCCGTGTCTTTCAAAGATATCTTCAATTTTCCAAAGGTAGTTAGCTCCTTTGACCTGCTGTCATTAGGTCCTGATATTTAGAGACCCAGGAAGACCATTCAAAGAGATTAGTATTCCTTTTTACTCTCAATAGATGTTCCAGAAAAGCAGCTGACTAAATAATTTCTTAGGTCCTTGAACTGTGCCATATGAATTTTAACTTCCACTTAAAATAATAATAATAATCATCATCAGCAGCAGCAGCCTGTGGTTAAGATGATCTGATTTAAAGATAAAATAAAAATTACACATAGTGTATTTGAATGGATAAGAGGAAAAAAAGTAAAATTAGAAAAAAAAAATCAACCTGTATGGTTACTAGACTAGTGAACACAGGGACCTCCATGGGATGGTTTTCCTAGACTACAAAGAATTAAGGATAACATTTAGATTTTGCTGACTGATTTCTGGAGACAGCTTTCAACTGGGAGAAAATCAGATTTTGTTACAGCAATGAGTATTTCTCTAACAAAGGCAAAGTATAGTGAAAAAAGAAGTGCCAGCCTGTTCGTTCAATCTGGAATATTGCTTACTAGGGTCAGAAGAATTTGGATGGTTCTCTTAAAAAAACAAAACAAAACAAAACCACAGATCCTCCCCTGTACAGTGTTCATCCACAGCCTTGTCTGGATGGGTAGGTTAATTGCGCTCTATACAGCCGAATATTATTATTTTTATTTTTTTCCTGAGAGCCTCATGATGCCAGTTTGTTTTCTCAAGGTAGTCCTGATCACCTTTGTGTTGTTAAATGAGATCATCAGCATATAGGTAGAATGTTAAGAAGAGGGAATGTCAACCACATAGAGCAAATTTACATTTAGGGAATTTTCTCCCAAAGATCCCATACCTTACTTCCAGCCAAATAAGAGTTCTCTCTGATGCATTCTAATACTTGAGTATGAGGACACCTTGAGGTGCCAGCTCTCAGCTTCCATGCTCTCAGCAGTTAAGCTCTAACCTATAGCAGTGCTGTTATGTAGATGATGTGGTGTGTCGTAACGACATTAAAAAAGAACGTAACTAAATCAGTGTATTTTTGCATTCCTCTGTTTCCTCTTGTTTTATGCAGCCATCAGTCAATCCAGTTGACTGCTTGGAGGAATTGGAACGTTTGACATCTGAGGTGCTGCAGCCCCTGCTCAGCCAGCCAGCCATGCACAGCATGTGGGATTTGCTCAGGTGAAATTATTTCATTGCTTCATTTCTATACTGCGCGGTCAGGAGGGCAGGAAACACGGTGGTTCCAGGGGCTGGGAATCCACTCACAGCAAAGAAATTTTCTAATGTTGGCCTAGAATACATCAAAAAGTACAGTTATGTTTTAGATGATTTTCTCCCTTCCCACTTATGAGGTACACACGTTAAAAGATAAATATGTGTGATACTGAAAGCTGGATGAATTACAGTGCAATAAGGCTCTGTCTACACCCCTTCTTTGTCCTTTCTCTCCTCGCAACACAAAGCATCTACTGCAGAGGTTCTCCAGTTCCTCCTTGCCTACTGATACTGCTGCAGTGCCTGCCTCTCTACCCCTCCATGTAGCTGTATTTTGTTTTAATTTCAAATAGATTTTATCCATTCTTGACTTTGATTTTTTTTTTTTAGTTTCCCTGATTCAAAAACAAGAACAAAGCAATGTCAGTTTGAGTCCTTACATCAGTGGGAGTACATGCACCATTCAAATGCTGTGTATGAACTACTTTTATAAAATAATTTAAGTTCTTGCAGAGCTCCTTGAAAGGCCCTGCAGGACAGAAAGTGAAAGGCTGGATACCAAATTGTCCTTTCAGACATTTGGATAACATAAGTTTGATCTCGGGCTCTGGGCACTGTTCAGTGCTGTGGATGTTCCCTCTTTCTGCTGTAGAGGGAGCCTCACTACCACCCTACAATCAGTTCTCTGGAGAGAAGTAAACTGAGAAATTTGACTTGTATTGAGGGAAACATCCAGTCTTATGTAAGCAACACTGGAAATTTTTGATTTCAGATGATATTTGAATGCTCACCAATCTGGCTCATGTTCCTTCATGACTGAGAGCTGAGTTCTGAAGCTTCTAGCACCAAAGTTTCTGATGCACAAGGCTATATTTTTGCAGTGGCAGTTTTGGATATGAGCTGGCTTTTTGGCTTTGCCTGTCTGATAATTTTTGAAATGTCCGAAGTATGTGGGCAGCTTTATTAGCCTGGATTACATATGCATGTAGGGAAGTGTGCGTTTTTTTTAATAAAGGTCCAAAGCTTTCAAATGTTTGACACCAGAGGTGCATCATTGCATCAATATTTCTGCACATTGTGAACAATATAGCTGAAGACTAGAATCTGTGACAGCTCACTGGCATTAGTTTCTATGTGACAGTCCTTACTTGATGAGCTGTTGATACTGCTTTGTTTTTTCTCCTTTCTATTTTGCTGTCATTGTGGCTTTCATTTTGCTGCAATGTGTGGCATGGTTTGGATAGTAACATTCCTACAGGATAAATTTTCAGTAATACGAGTGCTTTTGACCTAATCTCTTTCGTTCTGTGTTCACACAGGCCATGTTCTGCTCTGTGCAACCCTCTGTCCTGTTCCCCAGCACCTGAATCTGTCTTCAGCATTGTATCTTTGAGTTGTACTGGAGGCAAACCTCCTCTGAGCCTAGTTGGCTCCAAGTCACCTTTCCCTTTCCTCACTGCCCTCCTATTTCTCATCAATAGCATCACCCATATTCACAAAGGACTAATCAGCAAGGTGAGAATATACTTTTTCACTATGAGTTCTATGTGAATGATAGCATGCTTTGGAAGGAGATCAGTATTTGTATCGTCCCACGTTATTAAAATAGAACTGGTGTGTTTTTAATGTAAAAATATCAAAGTACTTTCGAGAGGAATACTTTCATTTTCAGAACAGGCGAGTCTTTGAATTGCCATATCCACTTCATGCTGGGAAGCTGGGATTATAGAGCAGGTGCCAAATGATGATGCAGCTTAAAGGATGGAGTTATAAAGAACATTGAGAACAGTTAAACAACTGTTTGGCTGAACTAAAGTGTCAGATAATGAAAGAGAGATGGTTGGAGGATGTATAACAAAGAAAAATGAGATCAAACTAAACGTAAGAGGAAATTTCTTCCTTCTTCTGATATTGAACACGGGTGTGAGCACTGTGGCAGAAGTACAGATATTTCTCAGGCCATTTCTGAAAATCTTATAGCAGCCAACAGGAATTCTTAAGGGGAAAGCAGGAGATGATAGACATCAGAGACATCAGTGCAGACTGTATTAGTAATAGTTGTCTCCATTTCTGTTTCCTTTATAGTATAGCTCTGTGCTGAGCTTTGAAGGCCTGAAGGATTATCTGCATCAAAGCTGGCAGACTGCACCCCCCTCAGTAACTCCCGCATCTGCATGGATGCTGCGCCATGAGTATCATCTGCAGTACTTCGCTTTAGTATTGGCTAGGAAAATGGTATCCTTGCTGGCTCTTTCATTTCTTTCACTCCTGGAGTTGACTTCACTTTAGTTTCTCTAACTCTGGCAGCTGGTCTTTCCGCATAGCTGATCTAGATTTGGTCTTCTGCTGTCTTGACTATTCTGCTCCATGAGCAAGTAATATCTTTATAGTTACTGACGTGGGGATTTAGATCCAAAATACTTTAGATGGCAAAATTATATTTTTGCCTGTCTTTGGGCTAGAGTGAGAACAACTTTTCTAGCAAAACTCCTGAAAGATGTCTGTGTGAATGCTGAACAAGAATGCTGTTCTTGCGGTCCTCTTTCAGCCTCTCACTTTTCAGCGAGATCTCTCCCTCAGCTGCCTCCCCCACCATGGTCCTTGCTGATGCCTTGTTGACAAACAGTGGTTTTATCTGTTTCTTTCCTGTGCAGGCAGGCACTTGTCCGGATTACAGCCGTCATGCCTCGCTCTATCACTGTGTTGCCATGGCATTGCTGAGCCGTCTGTTGCCGGGGAGCGAGCATCTGGCTTATGAGATCCTGCTGGATCTTGCTTTTAATCCAGAGTTTCTTCTGTAAGCTGTGCTTTTTCTTTCTGTTTTTGTTTTCGTTAGTCTGATACATGGAAAGACTTGAAAATGATTAAAAAGCAGTTGTTGGCAATGGAACTTGGTCATGTTTTTTGACCTTCAGTAGGGCTTATTCAAATTTCAGGTGTTTGCTGGCGTATTCTTAAGTCATGGAGCCTCCTAGTCAGACCAGCAATGTAGTTGTAAACTTATCTTGGTTGTATCCATGTTGAGAAATATGACCAGTTTCTTTTGATCCCCTCAGAGGCAAGAGTCCAGTGATTTCTGGTAGAACTCATTTTCACTAAGGTCCAGCATCTACTGCACTGATGGTAGCGAGGCTAAGAAACACATGGGATCCTGACCTATTCTGAAAAACTTGTACAGTAAGGGTTAAAAGGAAGGCTTAGCAAGTTCTTACAGACTTTTTTTTTTCTTATTTGATTATGATGTATTCTCCACATTGTATTAGAAATAATATGGAGCACCTCAAATGTGACACATCCTCCATCTGACCAAGATGGTAGCAGTTTATTTTGTTCCTCACAGTCAGCTACAAAGAAATACCATACATCTCCAGCAAACTTTCCTTTAAGAAAGGAAAGCTTCCCCACACCTCCTTGCAGATACTTGCTATATGCCATTTTGCAAAAGTTTGGCAAGTAATCTGAGACCATGATAAGTGTGTGATCTGAGACTGTGGCACACAAGCTTGACAGCTCCTCTGCCTTAATTTCTTTTTGCCAGTCTGTGTGGTTCTTTTTACTGTGCAAAGCTACCACTATAGGAGTTGTCCTATTGACTCAAGGTGTCCTTATATGATATACAGTATTTCACTTCAGCACCCTGACATCTGTTCTGGTAGGTAAGTTGTCTCCCTAGACATAGAATTGCACCCTCCTCACCAGACCACTGGCTTTCTGTGGAAGTTTTTCATTTTATTTTTATTTTGTATTTATGTTGGTAGTTCCAAGTGTAGTTCTATGAATTTCCTGTAGATATCAAGATAATCCATGCATAATGTGTTTGGGATTTTCTTAACTGATGTCTGCTTTTACTTTACAGCGAAGGGAAAACTGGAGGGCCAGAAGCAGCTGACTTTTCTGATATTTTGCATCTGGGTACCAGTGCCAAACTGTCACAGCCTGGCTCTGCAGCAGCATCTTTTTCAAAGCCTACTCGTGGCGCCCTGCTGAGAGACTCATACCAGAATCTGCCTGCCATCCGCTCCTGCTACCTCTCTCATTTTGTTCACTTGCAGCCTGCCCTTGTACATTCCCAAGCATCCTACCAAGGACGTAATTACCTCATCCAATCAATGCTGCTTCCTGAAGTCAGAGGGCCCATCCTGCCTTCAGACTGGCCGTTCTTTCCACTTATCAGCCTCTACAACAAAGTGACTAATGCAGAGACGCGTGGGGCTGTGCTGAACTCTCTCCCACTTGATCTAGTCAACACTGTGACCTGGAACCTTCAGTGGGTCTTGTTGCTGGAAACTTGGCGTCCTAAAACCCTTCAGACCATCCCTACTGCTGCCAAACTTGCACGACTTATGTGCATCTTCCTCACAGGCGGTGACCTCTTTCTAGAAGCACCAATCCACTGTTACACGGCTGCACTTCTTTCTGTGTACTGTCAGCCCAAGGCTCTGGACTCTCTGAACTTGGATGCTCCACTCCCTGGTTTGGCGTCCTTCCATGATCTCTATATAAGTCTGCTGGAGCAGTTTGAAGGTGTCTCCTTTGGAGATCCACTCTTTGGAGTCTTTGTTCTTCTACCTCTGCAGAAGCGTTTCAGCGTTCACCTGCGTCTCTCTGTTTTTGGGGAGCACACAAGTATCCTGCGGGCACTGGGAGTGCCCCTCCAGCAGGTAATCATGCTTTATGGTTGTTGCCTGCACACTTCTGAGATACTGGGCTCTTGCCTGTGTTTCTCCAGCCCTGTTTTGGTCATTCTTCCAGCACTACTCAGTGTCCAGTAGAATTCTCATTCTTCCTTCATTTTCTTCACTTACAAGTTCTCCTTGAAGAAAGTCCAGTGCATGGAATGTAAAATGAAGTAGGAATGGAGAGCAGTGAGTTTTTTGTTTGTTTTTTTTTTTATTGAGATACATTACAGCAGTGTATCCTGTTGGCTTTTTTTTTTTTTTTTTTAATGGAAGGAGGGATTTGGAGAGGGAAACAATGTTATTGATTGTAAGTCTGGAGAATAGTGTCCAGTTCCTGTAGATTGCCCTTGTTAAAGAATCCTTTCAAGAAAGATTTTGAACTTAGTTTTGGGAGCTGATAATACATATAACTTGAAAGGTGGGAGCTATGAGATTGTTCAGTCTTCAGTGGATGCTGTCCCATGTCCTGCTTGGTCGAGTGGCTGAGAAGCTCCTAATTTATGACTGCTATGTATGAAGGGCTAGTTGGCACCCCATGCTTTTCTTGCATGAGTTACCTTTCCCTTAACTTTTCTCTCAGCCTGGTGAGAATCTTCCTATGCAGTGCATGGGCAAACAACATTTTTCTTCTCAGACTGTGTTTACAGTTGGCTATACTGGAGTTGTGCTTGACTGGGTCACTAGGTGAGAAAGTTTTATCTGTAAAGTGCAGGAGTGCATTTCTTTTGAATGAGCAGAGCAAAAAAGATTGAGTTAATCTGGCTTTATGTTCTTTGTCACTTGCCAAATAGCAGATGATGCCTGATTTAACCTAAAGTTTGCTAATACAAAGACAACTTTTGAAAAAAAAATAAATAAATTGTGAATTAGCAGTTTTTTGCCTCATGTGATTGCAGTGCTTTTGTCCTGGTTGTAGTGGCCCTGCAGCCAGTTTTTCTATATTGTTACGGCCAGATGAGCCTTAGTTTCTTAAGCCAAGTAAGCCAGGATTCTCTGGCCTGCTTTTGTGATAAGCTCTCTGTACTCACGGTGCTTCCAGTAGCCCTTCCCTATGTATGTTCTAGTTTCATCGGAGCAAAATCAATGTAGAGGGAGATGGTTTTTTTTTTCTTTTGTTTTGTCTTAAGATATGTTTAACTTACCTTAGTGAGCAGTAAAAAATTTTAGTAATATTGCCTTTGTCGCCAAACGCTAAAAGTTCAGCATAGTTGCTGTGTTTGCACTGAAGACTGTTGCTGAAATGTGTAGAATCAATGATTTTCTTTAGTCTGGCAAAGAAAATACTTCAAAGTGAAATACGTAACATTAGACCTACAGAACTTGTGAAAACAGAGAAGGTGGCAGTTTGGATTTTGGGAGAATGGAGAAGTGAACAAAACTAAGTTGTTATTGAAAGTGATTCTAACCTATTTTTCAAAGTCAGACAGTGAAGTCAGAAAATGTTGGAAGTTTAATTTAACAGCAGCATTAACTCTGGCATATATATCTGCTTTCCTGTTCTTGCTAAATGCATAGGCTGTTGTAAGTCTCTCCGATACATTAGCAGAAGATATAGTGCTGCTGAAAGCACTTCGTCTTTTCACTTTGAAACACCTTTTCCTACCTGTGCCAAAAAGCAAGTACCATCACTTGTCTGCTAAAACACTTATCTGTAAGGCTGAAGAGATCTTGAGGGCACTTTGTCAAAGGCATGTCACATCAGTCAGCCTGGGCAGTAATAGTCCTGCTCTGAATGGGAATTGTGCCAATGAAATGTATTGTGTTACATGGCAGCATGTGCCTTAACAGCTGGGGAATTCCTCACTGCTTAGATTCTGCCACAGAAGGTAATGTTGCCTTTTGGGTGGGTTTCTTGCAGTTTCCTGTGTCTCTCGAGCGATACACTTCCCCTGCTGAGGATAACTTGAACCTCCTGCGACATTACTTCCGAACACTGGTCACAGGTGCACTGCGCAGCACCTGGTGCCCCGTTCTTTATGTGGTGGCCGTGGCTCATGTGAACAGCTTTATTTTCTCCCAAGACGTCACAACTCAGGTAGGTAAGGAATATCAGTGCTTCAGGGCTGGGAGCTTTGGATTTTGCACCTGGTATTCCCCAGTAACCATAGTGATTTGTTGATGGATCACCCGCCTTGGACTTGAAAACAAAGATTATAAGTATGGCTAGAGGATTGTGCAGTTGTCTGAGATCTGAAATTTGGAATCCACACAGGAGACAGTAGACAGCCACTGTTGTTTGTAATATCCTGAGAAGCTTGCACTAATCATAGCCAATCCTACAGAAACAGAATGTAAGCATCTATGGGTGAATGTATAAAAGGAAAGAATGAAGCACGTGTAATGAAATTGCTGACCATGCAGAGAGGGCTTGTAATAGTCTTAGCCTCTGCCAGGGACAGTCTAAAGGTATGGAGTGTTTTTTCCTTTTACCTTCTTTGAATAACTCGCTGCCTGAGTTAACCAAGCAGGAGCCCTACCGTGGTCTCAGATCTCCAGCACTGGTTCCTCCTGCTAACTCTTTTCTCCTCTGATCTACAATTCTACTTGATTGTTGAGATGTCAACACGGGAAGGAGGAATGGGAAGGACCCAAGAGTTTGCCACCTTAAAGCTTTTTTGATAGAACATGCTGTTCTTTGGACCATCGTCTTAATAAGTATAGCATTGTTCTAGAGTGCTGCAAGGCCTGTGGGCAGAGATGGCATTGTGCTATATTAATTGAAGTTTATGCTTTGTTCTTAGGAGGCTGATGCTGCTCGGAAAAGCATGCTGCGAAAGACTTGGCTCTTGGTGGATGAGGTAAGATCTGTAAGGATCAATGTGTACCATTGAGGTTTTTCAGGCATGGTACTTCACAGATTTGCATTTTGGCTTTTGAAATTGTTGTTTATCTACATTGCTAACTTGAGAATGAAGAGATTGGCAGCAGGATTTCAACATACGGTATCTACCAGTAGTGTTATCTAGTTCTTGTTACAATTAAACTCAACACAATGAGCCCTCTGGAACATAGATTAGTGATTCTGTGATTCTATGAATTTCTTCTACTCTATTTCCATGCTCCTTGCCTGAGCAGTTTTTTCTGTGTAGTGTTAGATCCTACAGGGCTGGTTCTAGCACAGCTATGAACAGGCAGCCAGCACAGACCTCCCTTAACATTTAGTTGAATTCTTCCCCCACAGAAGAACTAAACAGATATTAAGTTTCTACTTTTCACCTTTCCATCCTGCCTTACCATACCAGATCTTGCTGAAGTTTATCATTTGTGTAACATAGCTATGTAATTTTGTTTAGTATTTCAGTCCATTGTTATAAGTTCCCACTCAAAACCCCATTTGGGCTTCTTGCAGGGGACTGTTGAGAGAGATTGTTGAGGAAAGAGTTCAGAAGAGGAAAACTCATGCAAATCAAAAGACTTTCTTTGAAGAAACTGATTATTTTTTTTACAGCTCTTCTGTTGAAAGCATTGCAATTAAATATGTTGGATGTGGTAGTTGCATTGTCTGTCATGTTTACTTTGTTATGTCAGAAGTAGGAGAAAAGATTAGATTTGTACTTTTAAGACACGTCTAATGGCTGCTGTTTCTCTCCTCAGACCTTGAAAAAGCACCTTCTCTACTACAAACTGCTGAATGCAGAGAGCCCTTTGGGCTTTGACCTTTATGAGCAACTCCCTCCTATACGACTGAAGTACCTGCAGATGGTGATGCAAAAAGACAATAAGGGGAATGCACCAGTGCTTATCTCATAGCTAAACACCTATAGAAGAGGACAGCTAGGGGGAAGAGCAGAAGAAAATGATGCTTCACTGATGAGAATATGCAATTTTCAGATTGTTGAAGTGTCTTTCTTTGACACTTGTGGAATCTCTGCAAAGTGAAACAATGATAGAGTGCTCCCAGCCCCGCTGCACAGCACAGATCTTCTCAAGATATGGCAATATGTGTATGTGGTCTCTTTCTTATGAATGCTAGAGCATTTTCCAGAATACTCTTTCAGATTGTTCTGCTTCATCCTGGAGGAGGTAAAAATGTGTCTGAGAGACACTGGACTGATGAATAAACAAAAAGAACTGGAAAAACAAACAACGTTTCATTGATTCCAACAGGGGATTGTGAATTCTTATGATGATGTCTGTCTTCCTCTTGCTTGTTTGTGTCTTGGATTTTGAGTGGTTCCTTTCCCCCGCAGTTCCCAGCAAATAGAGTAACAACACGGGAGGAAAAAACTGATTTCTGTGAGGGCTTTGTTTGTTTGTTTGTTTGTTTTGTATGATTTTGATTCTCCAAGATATTTCTTGAGGATTGTATTCTGTGCACATTATCAGTCAGATTTTATTGTGTCATACCTTTAACAAACAACAGATCCTGATGCAGTGGTCATTCTACCTTGGTTGTCTTTTAGATAGCCTCTAAACTGCTTTCTTTTCTCCCTTATTTAGTTACACATATAACAAGATCTGAAGTAATTTTGTTGTAGGCAGAATATTAATCACTCCCTATTAGAGGAAAAACAATCTGATTGTTTAACTAAAAGGTTCATTGTTTCCCTTCTGAGGAAAGGAGAATGTAATTCAAATTCTGAAGCAGAGATCCTAAGTTTACATCTTTTTTTTTTCTTTCTTAAAAAAAGCTTACTTGATCCCAATTTTACATGCAAACTCAGTACTGCAGCCTCAAACACGAGGACTACAAATGTAGTGCCCTACAAGACTAATCACGTGTGCCAGGTCAAGCCCAGAATTTACTCTTTAAGTGTAATCTCAGTGAGGTGGATGTTTCACTTGCATCCAGTCGTTCTTGTAGAACTACAGTCAGTCTGGCAGGCTTTTGTTTGTAGAACTTCTATGAACAAAGCTTGTTATTTCTTTTCCATTGTTATTATGCATAAAATCCTCTGGGAGGTGCATAGTGATGCCTATCCTAAAGACTTCAGATTCTCTCAGACTCATCAGACAATTTTCTAATTCTACCAGTACCCCTTAGGTTAGAAGATAAGTTTCACCTTTTTTGTCCCCTTATTTCAGATAGAACATAGGTGTAACTGATGTGTGATTTTAATTGTTTTTTTTTCATTGTTGCTGTTTTTCCTATTGCAATTTTTGGTCTGCTGAGGTTAATAGCACGTAATGTAATAAAGTACCAAGTAGTCAACTGTGACTTTTATTGTTAAATTGTTTAAAAAATATTTTATGTGATTAAAAGTTCAATTGAAGGCATGCAAGTTTTCATTTTAGATGGTTTAAGTCCAAGCAGCTGTCTTTGGAGAGTAATTGCACAGTGAAATTTAAGGACTTCTAGATGCCCACTTAAGGACTGCCATCAGCAAGGAATTCATCTTCTGCTCTTCTGAAGTCCAGTTTTTAAAAACCTCTTCCAGTCCTTTGTGTGATGTGAAGTTGAGTTTTGAAATCTATATGAATATAAATGAACATTTTGATAGTTCTGTAGTTTTTGTGTAACAGTGAGAATGCTGTACTCTTTATTTAAACCTCTTTAGTTTCATAGCTCTGTCTGCAGTTCATCAATACATTCAGAGTGCCACATGCTGAGGTGGGGTGAGTCACTACCTGCCAAATGTGTGTACATGGTGCAAGGGAAAGCAGTAAAAAAAACTTGTGTGTCAGTGGGAAAGCAGTAAAAAAACATAAAATTGTTCACAGATAATATTTGGAGATAAAAGGAAGAGGTGTAATAAATCTATTCTGTGAACTCTGAGGAGGAAGGGATCAGGTTTTGAAAAGTCCTCTCGTTCCCAAATGCTTCTCAAGCCATCAGTGTGTGCCCACAAAATACTTCTGACAGGATTCTGTAGCAGGCATCAGAAATATAAGGAAGAGATCCCAAACAGCTCTGTTGTCATGCTTATTTGCAGAACATTTTAAGCATGTTGTGTGTTAGCCATAAGACTTCAAAACTTTGGCAATGACTGAGACAGTACAGCAGCTCTAAGCTTGAAATTTGTAAGGCTTTTGGGAGCCTTCTTCCAGATTTCTGTGCAGAACACTAGAGGGCATTGCTTTCTCTAGTTTAAATACAGACCTTCACACATGCAGCAAAATTGGTACTAAAACAAAAAACCCTTACACTTAGTTTGAACTTCCTGCATTTTTGAGTACACTGTGGGAGAAAATGCGGAAAATTCAGTGAACTTTCACGTGAGGGATCGCTAAGAATTGCCTCTGGAAGAAACAGTTGATCTGCGTGACCCCCAGTGCAAGTGGTTTGAATTCCCTGGGCTGGGGTCTGGCTTTGATGGCATGGCCTGCTTCTGCTGAGCAGCTCCCAGAGAAACAGGCAGCTCAGCAGCAGTGCTCCACGGGTGGGAAGGACTGAGCCGTGCAGGAGAGAGCTGGGCAAGAAATCAAAACCCCAGTGTAAGAAGCGGTGTTTGGGATATTTAAGACAGTAATGTAACCATTGTATGTTGCATTGTAGTTGCATTCTACTGTATTTATTGACCACTTTCTTTTGGCTGTTGAATGTAATAATCCATTTATTTATAATGTAATAATCCATTTTCTGCCTGGCTACCTATTATTAGGCAAATTCTGAAAATCTTTTGCTCTTGAAGCTGTGGAGATACGGAGCCAACTGTAAGTTTTGGGTGTACAAATACACTGCAGGTCCCACATACATCTCTTACTGGGTCAGACAGCAGAAACACAGCTTTTGCTCTATTGCAGTTCTATGGCATTCTCTTAAAGATCTCTGCAACAGGCTTGTGCCTCCAGCTCAACTGAATTTGGGGCAAAATATGTTTTCTTCTCGTTTTTGAAAGTTCATCCATTCCCTCCATTTACAGAGGAGGCCCTCTGATATTCCTTGTATAAATAACTTAGGGGTAATTTACTGGCCTTTGCCCTTGTTTTCAGAAACTTTGACCAGAGGACCCCCTGTAGAGACATCCCCTCTGTGCTCCCTGCCTCTGAGCGGTCGCTGTGGTGCACAGGCTGCTAATCAACGAAGGTCATTTTAAACCAAGCAACACCTGCTCTGCCTTTGGATCAAGTTAATTTTTTGTCGAAGCACAGTCAGCAGATACTGGCCACCACCTGGCTCTGGAGACCACCTGGGAGCCCTGCTGACCCCCCCCACACCCACGTGCAGCTCCCAGTGCAGAGCTGAGGGGGCTGAGTGGAACTTTCCAGAACGCCCTGAGTGGTGCCAGCTGCCCCCAGGGCGGCCCCCACACAAAGGGGAGGCAGCTGCAGCGGGGCAGGGAAGCAGGGGCACCTGAGCTTTCAGTGAGCTGTGGAGGGGTCGGCAGCAGAAGCAGGAGGAAAGCGCTGCACTTCTTCCATTTTTTTTCTACTTCTTGGTGTGTGGAATAGCTGGTGGAACTGCGGACGCCGTGAGCTAGGTTAGTAGCGAACTACGTGTTTTGTGTGGTGGGCTCTGGGCTGCTGTGTGCCTGGCAGGCAAGGAGGAGGGCACCTGTGCCTTCTCATTGGGGTTGTGGAGGATTTTGTGCTGCTGCGGTGATGGTTGTGTTTCTGGGCTGTGCTGGATGTCACCTCATGCTTATCCCATAGGACGAAGAGAGTTACATAAGCTCTCCAGCACGGTGCTCGCCCTCATGTCAGTGAGGCCATGCTTTGGGGTGGTTTGCAGGGCTCTGGATGCACAGAGGGGTTCTAGCAGGCCTGGGCACTCTCTGCCAGGAACAGCCTGGTCCTAGCAGCCAGAGGACCCAGCAAGGCAGGGGAACATGGATGGTGGCTCAGTTTTTGGTTGTGTTCTCCCTGGGCTTCTTGCAGAGCTGAGGTGGTGGTTCTTTCCTCTCTCCTATGTCCCTCTCTTTCTGTACTCCTCTCTTGAGCTTCCTAGCTGTCTTTTATCAGGATTTCTTTCCCTTTTGGTCTTCATCTTTCTGTTTTTAATTGCCCTCATTCTTACTGCAGCTTGTACCTGCTCTCATCTTTTCTTGCTCCTGTGGCTGTGTGCAGAAGCACTCAGTAGCACAACAGTTTAACTGGAGCACAAAGGTGCTGCTGCTGAGTTCCAGGTGGTAGCTCAAAGGTCTCTTGTCTGAAGATCTTGGCAGATACCAATAAATACTTGTGATGTGCCTACATGGAAGTCTTAGGAGAAAAAGAGCTATAACTTTAAGGTTTAGATTGACTACTGTGTAAGTGGTGTAGGCACTGCACCATTTGGGTCTGTTCTGTCAGAGATGTGATGACACTTCAGTAATTAATCTGTTATGTTTGTCTGTTAAAGGGAAAACTGAAGCTTGTGAATTTAGTGACTTTTCTATTTTTGCTTCCACAGTCAACTTTTACTGCACAAAATCAATGAGCATATCTCTGAAAACAATGGTTTAGACTTCTTTTAGTGCAGATGGGCTTTTGCTAGCAGCTTCCCTCACTGTGTGCATTCAGCATGGTTTTTGATCTTTTTGGAGTACCAGGGCATACAACCGTAGGATTCTTAGAGTTGGAAGGGACCTTCAGAGGTCATCTCGTCCAAACACCTGCAATGAACAGGCATGTGAGGAGCTCTCAATTACTTCCAGGTGTGTGTTGCTGGTAGTGAATTGTAGTTTCAGGCAGGGTTGATCTGTGTCACACTGTGAAGATGCTATGACAGCCGTGCTAATGTGCTGTGCAGCAACTGTCAAGTTATTTGTTAGCATTCTTCACAGGAGATCAGCTCGCTTCTCCTGGCATCAATATTTCTTTCGTATAGATTATAAAAATTAAATATAGAGTGATACAAAAGTTTCTCTGTTAAAGTATCATGCATCTCTTGTCTGACATGCATGTCAGCTCACTCACAAAATCTTACTGCACACCACAGATGGCAGCTCATTTTTGTTCCTCTTGGTTCTGTCTCCTCTAAGATTGATCAAGTTTGGATCGATGAAATATATTTGGGCAGAAGCTGCCACTGCTTTCCCACTGTCTGTCCACTGATAAAAGAAGTGGGAGGAGCATGGGAATGTTAAGTGAACTTTCTAGTGTGATTCTGCCTTTTTTTCTTTTTTGGTACTGTTACATGTTATTTCTGGAGGAAAGTGTGGGCTTGCTGACCATTCTTTTTTACCATGAGCTCTCATCAGCAAGTTTTACTTTTTATAGTCATCTCTGAAGCTCAGATTTCAGTGGTGGATTATTACTTATTTTTGTTAAAGGACAATTTGCAAGCTAAAAGTGGGATTCAGCACCTGGATATCTCTATTCAGCAGCACTTGTAGACAGCTACTCCGGCTCTTCACCAATCAAGTGGTTTTGCTGTCAGTGTACACTGGTGCCATAACAACCCAGCATTGTACTGTTGGAAAAAGTAGTGGGTGCACCCATGTGTGTTTTGCAGAACTCCTCTAGAGCTACTGTGTAATTGTCAGTATTCTCGTGGGGGCAACAAACTGATTGCCTGCCCACCAGTTCTTTCTGCTACCAAGTAACTCTAGAGGTTAAGAAACAACTCTTAATATTGTAACTTACCTTCTCCTTTGAATCGGAGGTCTTTGCTTACTGGTTTCTGTAAATATTTATTTTGGTCCTTCTTATAGTTCACTGCAGATGGAAGAAACAAGAAAGCCTGTAGCTAGCATGGAGTTTTTGGCCTCTGTTTAAACAGAAAAAGCAATTTTATAGCCATTTTAAACCCTTGCCAGGAACATGTGGTTTCTGGTCCAAATTAGAGAGAAAATACGATGCGCTCTTGAAAAAACAATAGACTGAGGTTAGGGTAATCTCACATGATGTAGGAGATCCCTGGGAGAGCACCCCCAACTACTGGGTTGACAATTGCTCTGATGCAGAACGTTTTCCCAATTTGCTGATATTTCCACCTTGTTCTCATGCTACACTGAACTTTGATGGTGTCACATTGTACCTAAAATCAAATTCTTACTTAAGGGTTCATCCTTACCAAATCTTTATGAAGAATGAATTAGCATAGGATCAAGGTTCTTAGAGTATGATAAATGTAGTTATTGGTTTAGCTCAATCTTTGCAATTTAGGTAACCACATATTACTGCATTGAATTGTATGAAATCAGTAACTGGAAAATATTCCCATTCTCCTTACTGCATACTGTAAGCTAAACATTGCTGGTGCCTTTCTGACTCATCGGCTTTGCCACCTGTGTGAGAGGAGCAAGAATGAGTGAGTGTGAGGGAGTCCTGTTTGGGGATGGGGGTGTAATCTGGCTGCAGAGGAGAAAGACTTACTGGAAAGTTGCATGCATTAAGAAGGAAGTCATGTGCTTTTATCCTCTGTTCAGCAATGGCACAAACTTCACAATGAGAAACTGCTTCAGCCTGGTAATGCCAAGGGATCATGGGAGGTAAGTGCTCTAAGTAACCATAATTGAGCACTTCTTTGATAACAAGCTTTCCTCTTCCTCTAACTGCAAAATGATAGCATACTTCTCTTGGCAGACAGTTCTGGATGGAGAGCTCAATTCAAAGGCAGCCTTTGCTGTTAATACCCAGAGGCACACTCTAGCCCAGGCATTCCTTTTTTGTGTGTGCAGGCATGCTTCTGTTAAGACTTTGACTGTTTCAAAGCTTATTTCTTCTTGTGACAGATGTGATTGTCCTCTTACACTTTTATGAAAGTAAAGATCCCTTGCCATTTTGCTACATCTGTATTCCATGTCTTCTGCAGATCAAGCTGTGTGTGCCTTCAGGATTTTATTGCTGCTATATTCTTCTAAGGGATGATCTGTCCACTGCACTGGGAAACTAAGCATTCACTACATGGCCCAGTTGAAGCTTCCATTATTTGCTTTTTCTGCTCTCCCATCCACTCCTGTGGATCTCCATATTTTATGAACTCCAGGGAGTTTTGAGGCCCTCAGTAATGCTATTTGTAAAGAAGTTTTGGACTTAATGTATGCTTCTGAGGCATCCTGGGTGTTAGCTGGTGTGCCTGGGATGAACCTGTGTGTTTCCCTTAATTTCTATCCAAAAATCGTGCTCTGATGATTCAAAATTTACTTGCCAAGACCACCTGCTGACCATCTGTTTGGCTTTGTTATCTCGAGCTATCCTGAATTTGTCCCCATCTCCCTGGGTGCTGTTGTATGCATTTATTCAATAGCAAAGGTGTAAGTGTTTTACTCTACTTCATTTATAATTTATCTGTTGGCACCTGGTATTTGGGAATCTTTATTTTCTGACCACTTTGAGGTACATGGATTTAATGAAAATGGAACCATGCTGAAGTCCATAATGAATCTCTCACCTGTTGCACTGTGTGCTTCCATGTTCCTTAGAAACATTAGTGTTCATAACCTTGTTGTAGGGGCAGCAGGCAGTGTGCACACGTGGATTGCTTCACCTAATGCTGAGGTAGGGAGGACTCAGTCATGTATTACAGCACACAGAAACGCTATGTGGTATTTTAGCCTGGAGAGCAGGGTACTGTATTTAGATGAATCTGTAAGATTGATTGAGGTAGTTATCTAAATTGGTTTGTTTCCAGACCAGTGGGATTAACAGCCCTCTTTTTGCAAAAAGTGTTATGAGATCTTTAATGATCACACAGGGTCAAGACCCCCGTTTTATGTCTCATCTGAAAGATCATGAACTTATAACTGCTGATCTATCACTGTCTTATCTGACTATCTAGTCTAGAGACTACTTTATTTTAGACAAGATTTGTGTTGCTGGAAGCCTAAATGCCATCAAAGCTTTTAGTCCTGCCATGTTCCTTGCCTGAGGAAGTTTTTAACGGGTTTTTATTCTGATGTATTTTTGATTCGTGTTTCCCTTTTCATGGCAGGCCAAAGTGAGACTGCAAAGAATATTTTCCAGTCTTTACCTCTGTCATTTACTGCTACACAGAGGACTGCTTACTGAGCCAAGCCTGAAAATGACTGATTCCTGGGCTGTTCAGGAGGGTGTCTGCTTCCCAGGGCTTTTTCTGAGGTGGCTCATCTCTGTCTATGTGCCCACCTCTCACAAAAGCCCCTGTTTGCTTCTTACAGTAAAACTGTGTCCATAGCAAACTGAAGAAACTGGCTGCTGTGTGTGACACACCACACTGCTTTCACGTGTTTCAGAAATAACTGTTTCATGTGTGCATGCATGTGCCTGTACAAAACATTCTAGGAAACTTAAAAGCAAGTTCTTTTTGGTAGCCTAGCTCTTCTCTGATGAGGTATGCCAGGAAATTAGAGGAGCTGCCCCTCCCAACTATTCTTAGTGTATTGCATAGGTATGGAGTATGGACCCAGTTCACAACTTCACCGTTTTTAAGGTGTGGGCATCAGATTTCTATTCTCTCAATGCATTCATATATGGCCACATGATTTACTTGCTACCCATAAACACCCATGAATAATAACAGCACAAAAACATACAGTCACGTGGTCCCTGTGAAGGGTCTGTTTGGCCCACAGCAAGGAAATGCATCTCTGCAGTAAGATCTCTCTGATCAAGACAGATATTATTTGAGGTAAGAGAAAATGGACAAAGGAAAATACTCGGCTATTTCAGGGTGTTCAGAGAATGAGCTGTGTCGTGTCCCTTTATCTGTTGATTCAGAAGTTTTGTCTACCCCAAAGAAGGCATCACTGCACGTCATCTGTGCTTTTAGCAGCTTCATTTCAGCAGCAGTAGAAGAGGTGAAATTGAAATCAGAAGGTCTTAATTTCGCAGGAAAGGAAATTTGTTCTGAGACGAAAGGTTTTTCTCTCTTGAGTCACCAAAATATTATTACCCCTTGATTCAATTTGGAAGCTCTTTAGGATGCTGTAGTCATATGGCTGGCTGGTGGTCTGGGTAACCTCATCACTGCTATGCTCATGAACGATGAGCTGCAGGCTGGTCACACTGCGCTGTTTGACTCATGGCTGTGAAGGTCAAACACAAGGGCCTCATCTGGGGCCCGTGATCGGCAGGGGCATTGAGCTAGTAACCATGTGTACGAATAAATCAGTCCTTTCTGTAGGCGTGGGTGGAGGAGGAATCCAACTGCAGAAAAATAACACTGGTATTGTGCATCAGTCAGAGATTCTGAATCATCTGAGGAAGGCAAGTCAGCAAGACCTATTTGTTCAGAGGAAGCATCTTGTCCTAAAGCTCTGAGCTGCCACAGCAAACTTGAAAAGCTCACTTCATGCCTCTATTGTCTGTGCACTGTGCTGTTGAAAGCTGATGGCTCAAAATATCATCTTACAAAATAAATAAATAGAATTTCTCAAAGTAGTCTATAAGCACTAATGCATTTGAGCAACCTGATTCCTTCTTGAAGCGGACTGTTTCTCCTGTTTGACAGATGGGAAAGTTGTAGCGTAGAGTATGTGGGCTAAGGCACCTGCCCAGGCCTCACCGAAAACATGTGGTGGAGAAAAGTCAGCCTTGTGTCTTTCCCTCTTTGTTCCTCCGGTTATCGTAACCAAGGTCCATCTTGCTGCTCTTGTGGAGGCTCAGCCTGTGGCTTTTTGGGCTTGCTAGTGAATGTTAGGCTGGGAAGCCCACTCTAGATATTTTGGTACTCTCACCCAAACATCTGGTGTCATCCAAACTCATTCAAACATACTTACCTTTTAAAATTTATCTCTCATCCAGTGCAGTAGAGTGGAAAGCGTTCAGCCTTACTTCAAATCTTAACCCTGACTATGTGCAGAGCTTGACTACAGGGACTGCTGAGCCTTTTGGATGTGAGCAGGTGCATCTGCCAGCATGCCTGAGTCCCAAATGTCTGTTGCTGCAAGCGTACACACATATCCAGCAAAAATATGTTTTTAGCCTAGTTTCTTCACGAATGTGGTTTGGGGAGTTGTGTTATCCATTAGATACACCCTTCTAATAACTTTAGAACCCACAGATCAATTTATACCAGTGAAACCAAATAGGGAGCAAAACTATCAAGTCTCTGTGAGTTTCATGAGAGCGGTAGGCATCCATTAATGCCTCTGCTGTGAGAAGAGCGAGGCTATTTCCATTCTTGTTTGGTAGGAAACTGCTGGCTGCTTAGCACAGGCATTCTAGCTGGCCAGACAGTAGCAGTGTGGGTCCATGGTGCATTCTGCCTTCCTGGTGTGCTGCTGTGTGAAACAAGGAGAGGTGTGGAATGAGCCTGAGAACACAAAGTCACCTTCAGGAGCTGCGGGTGAGTGTGGCAGGAGACAGTCTGAGTTTCCCTCATTTCACTGCTTATATAAAGTTGATAAACTTTATCAATTGCTGTGACAACTTTATCTGTGTTATGTATGATAAGGAAAATATGTTGATAATTGTCTGAAAGAAACGCAGAAAATGTCACACACTTGGGATTTTGCTGAAGCACTTATTACACAGAAAAACTGATGACAAATACATTTACAGTGGTATGCTTGGAGTTGCTATCACATGGTCTGTGAGTAAGCAGGAGGATGTATAGGTAGGAAAATAGGAAATGGTAGGGGTGATGCTGAGGAGCAGAGTCCTGGGCAGGGATGGGTATTGCCAGAGGACTTGTTCAAGGCCTTGACTAGTGATCTGAGAAATAACAAACAACCCATTAGTTCATTGATGCTGCTAATATGGAAAGCATTGTGAGCATCAGATAAATACAAAAACAACTAAAAGCCTAGAAATCTGAGCATCAGAATTCAAACGGGCAACTTTATGAAACAGGTTAACTGGAGGCAAGCTTGTATGGAAGAAGTTGAGAGGTCAGTTGAGGCTCCTTAGTGGTAAGTGGAGTCTTTGGATCAGGTGTGCATGGGCAGCAGCCTCTCCTCAGAGAACAAGGTGATGACAAGATGTGTTACTTCAATAGTTTGGATCTGACATCTGATGTCCCGTGGTAAAACTCCCCTCCCCTCACCTCTGAGTAAATAGAAAGCAGTTTTCAAATGTGGAGTGGAGTGTAATATTTCAAATGTAGTGAAATGCTCTTTGAGTGGAGCTCAGGAAAGAGTCAGGCACCAAAGAAAGGCCATGGAGAACCTGTTTAGGAAAGTTGAGAAGAACAGAGTAAGGTATTGCTAAATCCTTTAAGAAAACAAGAACCAACCAATCAACCAAAAAAAAAGTTCTCAAAAGAGAACAGGAGAAAATCTGCATAGAAATTTTGCCTTTTATTTTTTGTTTTTAATAATGGACTCGTGCAGAGAACAGAAGGCATCTATGCTACAGTAATAAAAAACCAAAATACAAGCAAATTCTCCACTCAGCTTGGGACTCGGACCAAACTGGTAGACCCAAATTCCTTGTATGATAGGAGGCATTTTCCTCTTCTTCTTAAGACTGGAAAGAGCAATGACCCCTGTCTGATCTTTCACATTTGCACTTTGATTGTGTTCTCAGTCCATTTCCAACAGGAACAATTCCTCACCTTCAGCCTTCTACATGCTGTGCTCAGGTACATGTGTTTTTCTGGAAAACTTCAGATGTGTGAGGTTGCAGCAGGGGTGATGCTGTAATACTAGATTGTGTGGCACTATGAATCTTTCCTGGACTAAACTCACACAATTGATCAAATTAACTGAATGGGATTTGGAGACACCTCACAGACTTCAAAGGACGTGTGAATGACACTACTTCATCTCTTCAAGTAATGATAGAAATAAATATGTTTTTATAACAAATTTTTATTACCTCTTGCTTTATCCGTGTTGTATGTTTATAGGAAAAATATGGTGATAACTGATTGAAGAGCTATGCTATACTTTCTGTCAAATGTCCCCAAGCTGATGGTTGATTTTTTTTTTTTTGCTGTTTTCCGACAATGTTACAAAATTTATTCTCCCTCAGGTGTCTCTGCTCTCTGTAGTCACCTAGTACCAGAGTTCAGTATATTTGTGCCTCCAAACACATTTCCTTCTGTCAGTTTGTTCCCCCTAATTGTTGCAGTTGTTTTTGTTTTTGATGGAATAATTGAGAATGCATTCACTATACTTAGGGGAGGGATAGGAAGGAATCAATCTCCCGTGTCATTAAAAGCACAGAGGGAAAAACTAACAACACTCCCTTGCGGGTATCCATGGCTTTAATGTCCCTTTCATGTAGCTTGATTTTCACTAATGAACAAGCTGTTTGTTTAGTGCTCTTAAATGAAGATTTCGCTTCAAGGGTTGACACTGAGAGAAGGATAGGATAAAGGAAAGGCGTGGAAGAATGATGTGTGATGCCATAACGACACTCGTGTGAAATTTTTTATTTTTTGTTTTAGCCAGAGGAGCTGCTCTGCTCTGCTTTGCTATCCTCAGGCAGCTCCTCTGCCGTTTGCAAGGTCAGGATTTTCTGGCTCACTCAGAGAGGATGCTCTCTGACCAATGAGGCATGAAATAGCAGTTGGAGAAAGGCTTGATAAATATTGATTCAGAAATTGCCATGGCTGCTGACTCCGCGATTGGCCTGTTTACCCAGCAAATGGAAGAGGAATGGAAAGAAGTTGCCCATTTCTCAGTGATGGTGGAACATGCATTTTTCAACACTGCCCTAGATATTTATGAGGAAAGCGGCTGAAAGCTCAGTCCAGCGTGATTTTCAGAAAGACACTAATCCACTATAGGATACAAGGTTTTGCAATCCTTTCTTCTACCAGTGGCATTCTATTCTTGCTTCTAATAACTTCTCTAAGAATAGTTATGCCATCCTGCCAGAAGGCAGGAAAGTTTCAAAGACAAGCAAGACAGACACTTGGCTGCTTTGGGGAGTGTCTGTGCAGCCATCTCGGACTGAAGTGAATATGCAGTACTCTAAACTGAATGATTTAGATTGCTGTTGTTAGCCAGCTACGAGCCTCAGTCTATGGTTCATCTCTGAGAAGTCAGTGCTCCTTACCTTGCTAGATCTCTCAGCAGTATAAATTTAGTTCAAGGAATGTTTGGATTTTGTTTTGAGGGATATGGTTTAGTGAGGACCATTGGTGATAGGTGGATGGTTGGACTGGATGATCTTGTAGGTTTTTTCCAACATTGGTGTTTCTGTGATTCTGTGAAATTTGGGCTGGCGCTCCAGTATTTTGCATCATGAGGTTGTGCTCCTACTAACTTGCCTGCTAGGGACACAAAAGACAGGTTTCCTCTATTGCCAGCCAGAACCTGTATTTCAAAAGTTACATCTGGAGTCATTAACTCAAGTTCAATATTGTGTTAATGCAGTCATCAGATCTTGGGGTTGTCTCAGAGTGCAGGTAAAAATGAGCTCAATCTCTGCCAGTTGTAGTCAGTGGAGGTATCCCTTGGGTGAAGCATTCCTGAACGCCACCTAAGCTTAGGGGATCTCTGGCCAGAGTCATGGGGTTTCCCCTTCCTCTCTCTCTTGAAATAAACCCTGTACTAATGCAGCGCTTGCTATCCACGTTTTTCCTGTTGAACATGAAATCTATGAAATCTGTCTGTGTGCCATTTTGAAAACGTATGCCATACAAACTAAGAGGCAATCACTGAGCCAGTGGGATTTTATCACTTTGATCTTTCTGATCTGTGTCGTCAACATGTTTGAATCTCTGCAACGTGAATGGGAGTTGTTTTGTTGCCTTTCAATTTCTGTAGCTTAATGAAGTTACTTCAATTACAGAGGTGCCTAGGGACTTTTTTTGTCAGAATCAGGGGCCCTCCAAGTTAAATGTGCTGAATACAGTTGAGGGGGCTGGGAAGAGGTTTTGTTCTGACAGGTTTGTGGTCTATACAAAACAGAAGGAAAGAGGAGCTATTTGGTAAGCTGAGATGTAAATACAGCAGTGTGAAATCTCTTTGCAAATAATGATTTCACTAGGAAAAAAAGAAAAAAAAAAGTGCAGTTTCATAGTATCATTATTAGTCCTGCTACTCCTGTAACCTGGAAGATATCAGCAAGGAGCTGCCAATCTCTGTGCCCACACAAATAACCTTTCTCTGCCAGTGAGGAGTTTGTCCTTTGACGCCCTGCTGCTTTCCTGGGAGATGCTGCATACAGCCTGGCAGATGGCTTCACCCTGTCTTCTGTGGGGAAGAAAAGGAACTGAGGAAAAGAACCACTCCAAAGCAGGTGCTGGCTGCAGTGACCTGGCTCTGCCCTGCTACAGGCATCTCCTCCTGTGCTCTCCTTGGGATCTTCCATCTTGGATTAACAACCTTCACAGGTCACTGTGCAGTAATACCACCTGTCTGATAACCTCCTTCAGCTGGCCTGGGTAATGAGTCGCTTCTGGAGTGGGACACTATTTTATTACATCTGACTGTAAAGAAATATTGCCGTGGGTTGGGAGAAGTCTGGTGATGGTGTATGGTGAAAACAGATTCAGAATGCTTGTCACTATCTTTCAAAAGTGCATAGGGCATACAATATTACACTGGAATAAGTGACACTGGCGCATTTTCAGAAATCCAGGCTGATAAAACATAGACACTGTGACTGCTTCACTCCAGCCATCTAGAAAAAAAAAAAAAGATTTTGTTTATTATTTTAAATCCATTTTGCTTTGCCTGGAGGTCAGAACAAAGATTTTCAAACTAAGTGATCAATCTTATCTGAGCTTTCTAATACTCTTCACATTCAAATAGGCATGATTCTAGCTGATATATGTTATCTGAAGAATTTATAGTTGTCCTCAAGTGCCACTAGTCTGCGCATGCTGAGTTCCCATGTGGTATATGATGCATTTTGTGTTTAAAAAATAACAATAAAGCCAAGTTAAGTGCAAAACCAAAACTGCACGAAACTTCAGTTGCTTCAGATATCAGAAAGAATATAGAAACTAAGAAATCAAAGCAGGAAATAACAGAGGGATTTCCAGAGGTCAGATTTGGAGATAATAGTAAGTCAATGTCCTTTGCTGGGCATTGTTTCCAGCACTATGTTGTGCATTTCCAAGCCCTGTGTACACGCTCACTGCTATTCATAAGAGAACTAGAAATTGCAGATGATGATAGAGGATCAGTGCTCACAGCCTGCTGTTGTGTTTCCCAATCATTCTTGAAACTCAACCCAATGAGAAACAACAAAAGAAGCAAGGACAAAACCCCCTGATTCACATACGTATCAGAAGCATCTGCTCTACGTGTTCAAGTGGATGTTGACTGCGTGTCCCACACTTTGGGGTGAGGATGAAGGGGGCTGTTAGTGCTCATTGCCTCTGGACAGCAGCTGGTTTTAATTTGGACCTTTGATTGCCTGTAGCTCTGAAGCTGTTGAAGCATGTTCATGTTTGTGCACAGCCTAATTAGCGCCATTATCATTGTCATTAATGGCTTTTAACGAAGGACAGATAGTTCTGTTAATGTTTCAAACCGTGAAGTTCAGTGACCCATTTGTACTATAAGGAAGGGGAAAGGAGGACCCCCAAAACTCTCTTTCAAAATTGGTGGTGGTAAAGGGGTGTAAAAAGGAAGTTTGTTTAAATGTAAGCCTTATGTTTCCCTGTGCAGTCTGTTCTGAAGGCACATGCAGAGAAAAACAGGGTTTCTGATAGTTATCTTCATGAGACTTAGACACACTGGTTATCTTTAAGTTTGAACCAAGGCTTTTCTGAAGAAGAAGGGGGTTGATATGATAGGTCCATGGCTTGGAAAAAGCCATCACTCACAAGACAGGTCAATCCAGAGGAACCAAGAAAGAAGAGGCAGACAACATATACTTGGAGGGGTTTTCAGTAGTGGCCAAGTAACCCAAGTCAAGAGCCATAACGACTAACTTCACCTTCTTTCATTTCTGCTCTGTTCCAACTTTGACTCCCATTCAGACCGTGGCTCTAGTAGGCATGTGCCTTCAGGGCTGTAGCTCCAACACTTATTCCAGAAGATGGAATGCTGCTACTACTCTCAAGGTATTGAGATGGTCAGCAGTAAACATGGATTCATGATTGAGACCAGGAAGAAAAGATGAATCTAGCAGAATATTACTATCAGTCCTGTGAGCAGCTTTTCTTTGTTTCTTGGAAGTGCACACTGGCCAATGCAAAGTCTGAATTACTTAAAATAAATTCTGTTTCTCACTTAATTGAGCGGGAAGCTTTTAGTCTGACTGTGATTCAAGATTAGAAGTCTCTTTTTGGCAAGGTGTGTTCCATCTGGATGAACAGTGTAATACATACTTATAATATGGGATCTGTTAGTACTACTCCTGACTTGTTATACAGTGTACCCCATTTACCTGGGTCAGTCAGGAGCATCTGTACCCAGACAGCACAGCCTTCTGGTCATGTTTAAACGGTTTCTTATCAGAATTGCAGTTAGAACTGCTAGTGTAATGAGTCTAAGTTATATCGGTACCTTCGTATGAGAGTTCCATGTTGCACTACGTATCTGTCACTTCAGACCCTGCAGGTCCTACTGTCCTGTGTGGATAGACTGGATTTTTGTCTTGAAAGAGATACTGTTCTGGCTCTGTTGCATTGTCCTCAAGCTGAAGCTGCTGCTATTTCCTCATTTCCTAAGGAATTTATAGGAGTTTAAAGACTGATGAAAAGTATAATGATTTTAGAATGGTAATATTTTAGTGTTAAAGGAATACACCATAGGAATAAAAAAATAGCTGGAAATATATATCTTTTTTCTTTGCCTCTCATACCTTTATTTGAGAGAAGAAAGTCATTAGCACAGACCTAGTGCAATATCAAATTAGCTGCAGTATAGGGCACTTGTACAATCTCATGTCATGCACACAGTGATTTAGAAGTTGTGGATAGGGTTGGGTTTTTTTGCTTCTATTTCTTCCTCCATATCAATATCTGTTAAGGACTAAGTGGTGATTTGACTGATTAATTTATATTGTCTGTATCAGTCTGAATAAACAATTATCTCTCACTGGGAGTGTTTTCAAACAAACGCAGTCATGTCCGTGAATTAATCTTCCAGGGAGTCCCTCTGGAGCTGAAAAGGGATTTAAAGAAAGCAAAAATTCTGCTACTCTTCTCTGACTCCTTCCCAACAATTTCTCAAAGCTTCAAACAGCTTCCTGCCTCGTCTCTGTTCCCTGTAAACAGGACTTTGGAGAGCAATGGAAACGGAGAAAAAAAAAAAAAAAAAAAAGTGGAGAACATGCACAGTACTCCTCCACATATATTCCCATGCAAATACAATTTCAAATCAGACATACAATCCCAGTGTGGTTGAACACAGCATCTTTGTATGATTGCTTTAGGTGCCTAGGTTTTCATATGCAAACGTGCATAGGAGATGTAGCCAGTTGTCTCAGTAGCTCCCATAGGAGGCGGCAGCTGAATGGTGAGGGGTGAAGGGGAAAGGGAAGCATGGCACACTTCAGTAGAGTGAGTGGAAATGTTTTAGCAGGAGTTTATGGAGGGTGGAAATGTCACAGTGGTTCTGCAATCAGCAGAAGATTTAAAAACTGCAAATGTCTGCTCACGGGGAAGTCCCGCTCCCATTCCATCTCAGGCCAAGCTGGGGGTTTCTTTGTTTCTGTTTCTCATGATCTTAACATTTTTTAATAGATGCTATGTAATCTTTTTGTATACAGACAAGCTTTTTCAGGTTCATTTTTAGTATTTCCCATGTCTGTCCATCCGTTTTGGTTTGCTTGCCTTTTGAGGCAGTAAGGTGCTTGAGATCTCTGACATTGGAAAGTGAAATTTTTCTCTGGCAGGAGCATGCAGATGAGCCAGGGATTAGGAGAGCTTCACTGGCTGCTGTAGCCAGAAGAAAGCAGGTTGCCAGTTGTTGGTGTCTGTCATGTAGTACTTGAACAAGACTGTGAATAGTTGAACTCCACAACTTCTTCTTCCAATGAGTAATCACTTTACGGTTTCAGCAAACACAGTTTCTAAAGTATGTTCTTGGGCAGTAGTTGTCAGCTGAGTTCTACTTAGCTGAAGTCACTTATTATTTTAGATTTCAGATTCCTTTCAAAACTGCGCCATCCCTATTGTCTACCATGCTTAAGGTTAAAAATATATTCCATTATGTGATAACCCGATTGTACTTTTGTTCTCTTGTATTTTTCTTCATTTTCTGTCTTGTTTTGAAATGCACTAGACTGTTACTTTCAGAAAAAAGAAAGTTCAGATTCAAGGCTTTACATTGGTTTCCACAGGAATCAAACCTGAAATAAGAAGGATTGACATATAGCTCACCCATCAGCTCCACCCAGGGCACTTGGGCTTGAGACCAGGTGACATCGAAGAGATTGCATCCCAATTTAACTTATAGCCAGACACGTGCAATGTTTACACGGAAATCTGAAGTCAGAATGAGTTCAGCTGGCTTTGTATTTTGTTACAAATCAAATTACCCACCAGTTTCAACTTGAAGTGTTTGCACAATTCCAATAGGAAATAGCACCAGCAGAACTGATACTGTGCAATTGCAAGTATTAATTGATATACTGAAGACAACTGATATTTTTTCAGACTATCCATAGTGCGCATCTGAATGTTCACTTAAATTTAAACAACTCCTGGAGAGCCCTAGCCCTATTGAAATAGGATTTCAATGCAATCCAACTTTAGGACATAATTTATATGCAAATACTATCTGCATACAGTTCTGAAGCAAAAGCCATGCAGAATCTGACAGAGCTCAGAAAGGCTGAGCATATGGCTTGTTTTTAGAAATCACTGGTGTTTCATTTAGTTGTACTTGGTTCCTCACAGGACTACGAAGTGGGTGAATAGAACTCTATATGTATAAGTGAGATTTAAAATTATGCTTTTAAATTTATTTCTTGGTGAAATGTGGGGTCTGCACTGCAAGGAATTCTCCCTCAGCTGCCCCTCTTTGTGGAGCACCATGAATCTTCCTGAAACCACATCTGCATGACAGATACTCACTGACACCACAGCATCCTTGCCAGCTTACATCAGCCTGGGAATCTACCCGCATTTCTTACTTCAGTTTGATGCTGGATTCTTCTTGCTGCACGAGTGTTGAGTATTGGATTCAATTTGAACATGGGTTTTCTTTACCTCCTTTTTAGTTTCTTTTTCCTTCTGTATTGGACTATATGCCCAAGACAGGAATGACACTGTACAACAGTTTGTGAATTTAGGTACTTGACGACACAAACTGAGTCATCCTTAATAGTGGGCTGGCCACACGTAAGGCAGTTTCTTTTCCGTGGAAAGGGCCAAGCTTGCCTGTCAGGTCTGAGGTAAGCTGGGCCAGGTGCTGCTTTACCCTTCCCTCAGCTTTTGCAGTGGCTGAGGAGCTACTTGACAGGAACTTGATAAGCAACAGTCCTGCCTGTTTGAACACAGAGACTCTTGGGGAAGGTGAACTGATGAGAAATCACTTATTCATTTTCACTCTATGCGTTATCTTTCCTTTTTCACCTAAGTAAATAGCAACTGAGTTGGAAAACTTTCTTTTTAACTCCATATCTGTTTGCTTTTGCTGTGCTATATCCCAAAAGAATTAAACTTTAGACTGGAGAGTTTGTATTTGTAGTTAAAGTATAGTAATTTCTATGGCAGCTTTAAAGGGAGGTGGGATACATTTAAGGACAGATCTGAATCACAGCTCTCAGTCTCTACCTCAAAATGCAACAGATATTCTTCATCAAATTTTATATTTCAAGTCTCAAAGTTTTAGATGGTGCCTGTTCAGATATCTTGATTTCTCATGGCCACTGAAAAAGTAGTGGGAATATAGCTGGGGTGCTGGGAGTGCTGTGATGCTTGGGTCTGGAGCAGGAAGGTGCAGCACAGAACTGAATAAGAGACAGAACCTATGCAGGCAGGAGATACCTAACTGAGAGGCCAAGGGTAAAATTCATTGCTAGGAAAGCAACAGGAGATAGAAAGGGAGGAAAGGAGAGTATCTGTAGCAAGAAGAGCAAAATCATGATTTTGGAAGTGTGGGAATAGTAGTGGAATTGTACAACAGGCTGCAGAGGGAAAGTCATAAAACTCTAAGGGCACAACACAATTTAAGAAAAGCAAATCCACACAAATAACAAAATCTCTTTTTGATGGCTAAATAATCTAAATAATCTGGTTCTGAATTCCTGCATTTTTAAGTGGGAAGTGATGGGAGTTTAGATTTTGCCCACTGGCAGCAAATTGGAGCAAGGTAGTTGCAGGGGAGCCTCTACGCTGCATCCGTCCATCATGGTGGGGAGGCAAATGAGGCTGGGGTACAACTCTTCCCTGATAGGCACAGGCTGACATTCTGGTACAAATGTTGCTGTACATTGTGCTAAGCAGCTGAACCCATGTGTGCCTCTGTGAATAATAATTTCTGATCAACTTCTAAACATGGTAGTCAAGTTGCTATCTGTTACCTCTTAATTAGCATCAAAGCTCAGATGAGCCATGTTCCTGTTACTGCACTAATGGACAAGTGGAAGTGGCAGCTGTGATGTGCCTTGATTTAGTAAGGCTTGGCTCGGTGCTGTGTGGCACTCCTATACACAAACTCAGGAAGCAAAATCCACGTAAGATTGTTCAATCTACTTTTTCCAGTGTCTGTGCCGGTCTGTCAATAGTTCTCTAGCAAGCTGAGAGAACATTCAGGTGTGGTCATCAGAAATTTGTCCTGGGTCCAGTGCTCATCAATATTTTTATTATTTTGATAATGGGGGACAAATATGCTTGCAAGAGTTACAGATAATAAATACCAAGCCAGAAGGACTGTCACTCTTTTGGAGGATAAAATTAAAATTTGTAATGATCTTGATAAATTAAAGAAATTATGTAAAATCCAATAAAATTAAATTCAATAAAAACAAGCTATTAGAAAAGGGAAAAATCTAATACTTAGTTGTCCAATTTTGGCACTGTGTTTTCAGAATGATAGAGAAATGGAGGAGAGAACAAAGTTCTAGAAAATTTAACCTGTTTAGAAAGATGAAAAGAGCCAAGTATAATATAAAATATGAATTAAAATGTTAGCATATGATAAGTAGTTGCAGCGAAGGTGCTCATGAGGTATTCTCTGTGTATAACAAGAAATAATGTGGTGAGTTGCGTTTGCAAGAAGAGATTTAAGTTAGTTTTTAGGGTGAAGGTATATGGTTAGGAAGATTGCACCGGAAGAGGAGCTAACATGACAGTTCATGAAATCTGATTTTAAGCATCTATGAGATGAAAATCTGTTGAGAATGATTTTTGCATACCAGCCCTACCTTAGTTGAGAGGTTGGATAAAGTGGAAGATTCTTCAATGGATCTGTGCTACATAATGTATAAGGAGAGATGTGAGTGCGTAAGAATAAATGTGCAAAAATTGAAGTATCTGTCCACCTATACCATAATGTAGTTCCACCTTTGTTTTCCTGCTACTCGTAATGGCAGGCTATCTTGTGCCTATGGTCTCCAAATTACTCCTCACAACCTGCTGGAGGAGAGTGCTGCTACTTGAAGGGACCTAGTCAGGCTGGAGACACAGGGGAGGTGGGAACTCAATGGAGTTCAGCAGTGGAAGGTGTGAAGTCCTTCACCTGTTACAAAACAACCCCAAGAAACAGATCAGGTGAGTCTGACAGGCCAGAGAGCAGCGTTGGAGGAAAGGAACTGGTGGGCAACAGTTTAATGTGTTACAACAGAGTGCCCTTATAGCTATGGGTACAAACTGAATGGCAGGTTGCTTTTGCAAGAGCTTACCAACATGTCATGGGAAGGGATAATTTCCCTCTGGTCAGTATTTGTGAGTGCCTGGAATACTGTCCACTTTGGGACCTGTATATGTGACAGAGATTAACTGCAAAGCCTAATGGCAGGTCCCCATAGTGGTCAGGCGACCAGAGCACATGATATGAGAGGAGAAGCTGAGAGAACTGTGCTTGCTTAACCCAGGAAAGAGAAGGCTGTCAGAAGAATGTGATTGCTGCATTTGCTTATTGCAGTTGATATTATCTGCAAATCCAGTAGATTATTTGTCCTGGTGTTACAGATATTTTTTTTTCCAAGGTACTTAGGGAAAAAATAAGAATCAATGGTCACAAATTGCAACAGGAGAAATTCTAACTGGATAAAGTGATATTAAAAAAAATAAATAAATAAAGCACTGAGACACGTGCCCCAAAAGGTTACAGACTCCATTATCAAAAATTTTCAAAAATTATGTGGAGAGGACACTGTTGAACCTTATTTAATGCTCTGTAGTTAGTTCTTTGAGCAGATTGGATTGACTGACTCCAGGAGTCTCTTTTAACCTTTCAGTTACTTTCCGACCCTGCTTTATGTGGTAAAAGGCTTATCAAAGCCCTTGCTGTCAAAATGGTAAAGAAAAAGATCTGATAGTTTCTACCATGAAATAGAGAACAGATTGTGATAAGGTTGATGCTGAGTGGAGTTGCCGGGTTGGCAAAAGACAAACTGATACAGAACGTTCATCTCCTTTGTACTATATGCTAAAGTGATATATTTTAAAGCATGTAACTAATTTAATTAAGAAAACCTAGCAAACATTCTTTGAACATCATCAGCAAAAGCTGATGTATAAAGAGATAAAAAGAAAATGGTAGTGGATGGTATGCAGATATTATCCTTAGCTGCACAGCTATAAAAATGTGATGGCATTCACTTGGGCATGTCTGCAGCAAATCAAGTCTGCAGTCATCAGCTGTGACAGCTACATGAAAATGATTGTACTTTGCAACCAACTTTTTCTGCTTAACAACTTGAAGTAATTCCCAAAATGAACATGTGTCTTGCAGAGCTGCTGGACAGCTCAACATCTCCCGCTCAAAAGTAAATATAAAAATTAAATTTATGGCAGTGTATGGTATAGCACATAGTCATGAGCCAGAAGCAAGACAGTATTAATAACTTGCAGGTTAGGAGACAGCAAGAAACGTGATACAATGATCTTCGGGCTTAGCTTGGAGTTGGAGAATGTTGAAATGCTTGTGAAAATTGCTTTTGTTTCTTATTAAGAAGTTTTTCCATGGAGCTGCTTCAACTGGTAATACTGTGCATCTCTGTTTTCGTCTTCAAAAGGAAAATGGATTTGTCTGGTGACTGTGTGTTGTGCACTCCCACACATATTCTGCTGTGGCTACTGTCTGTTTTCCTGGAAAGCTCTTCAGCTTCTGTGTCACTCTGCTTCCTTCTTCGGGGTATGCAACTATTGCAGGCTTGTTAGCATGCTGACCCAGATGCCTACAATTTTGACGTTCTGAATGATGAATAGCCAAGTGATAATCTCACAGTACAGAACAGCCTTGTGCCCATCCCCTCCGTTGCAGCACCTTAAGGAAGTTACCTTCAAACATTGGGTAGCATCCGCAGTCCTTGTGGAGAACCAAATAAAAGATCAGCCCAGAGGACCAGGCATGTAGATGTGTAGCCTCTTAATCACAGGCAAGTGAGAAGCCTGATGGGTTCTGTTGCCGTACAGGTCTTCTGCATGCTGGGAGGTAACACAACGTGAAAGAACAGGATTCTTAGCAATGCAGGGCATACTGCAAGGTAGAGAAGGAACTGGACTGAAAGAAGGCTGGAAAGCTGTGTTCTTCTTATCATTAGCAACCACCTGCCCATTTCCCCTCTCCACCCACACCTTGTTTCCCTTGTGGCAATTGATAAGTTATCCAAGCAAGATACAACTGAATTTCAAATGTTTTCTTTATTATGTATTGTGTAAAAGTAAGCTGCAGAGAAACTGAACAGTAGTGAAAGGCTTCCTCCCAATAAGGTTTGTTCAATGAATGCCTTTCTCTGACTGCAGATTTCTCTGCTTATGTGACTTTTCCCACTTCAGTACTGCAAGTAAACTTCCCTTAAGCTGCAGTCAGCAGAGCAACACGTGGGTCCTTCATCTTATCCTCATAGCTAGCCTGTAAAATAATCTTTACCATCCTTCATTTTATCTGCTTGAAATGTCTGTTAAATGTGAACTGTAGAACAGGGATTTACAATATATGCTGAAGAAGTAAAAGACATATAAAAATGGTGGGAGGACTGTGTACTTACTTTGTATGCTGGTCCATTTCCAGAAACTTGCCAGGCTTCCTTCCTGACATGTCTATGCATCTCACGTGAGCATTAGCAGCGTTAATCAATCCAGTCTCTGACTTCTTGAAATTACAGCCAGCCTCCTCATATTGCTTTTCCAGGCAGCCACAAGCCTATCTGTATTATTTCACAAATATTAGGCTCAGAATCCAACATAAAAATCCAACAGTTATGAACACTGAAACGGAAAAGCAGGGGTTTGCCTCAGCTAAAGGCTACGACATGCACATTGCCTTCACAGTGCACACCTAACCACACTGGAGTTTGCCACCTGGTAGTAAGTTTGCACAGTGTCCATCTCTCAGCTATCACTGTTAATGTTTGTGCTGAGATGGGGGCTTCGCTTGCTGGTCTGTGAACTACAGTGATTAGGAGAGGGGTGAACTTAACATCTTGTGGGATCTGCTATGGGGAAGGTAATAGCTGGCAGGGTAGCAGACTGCAGACTGCTGTCCTTATCACCATAGCCAGATCACCATGGATTTGTGAATCAAAGCCCTGTGCCAACTTAATGCCAGTGGTATTTTCTTATGTATCAGAAACCTTAGAATTGCTTTCTTAATGTTTGTGATGGCTTTGAGCTGATGTGAAGGTGCTCGTGCAAATACTGCTTCATTTCAACTGGATGGATTGGATGGTTGGATTTGCTAATTCATTGCATTCTCCATGCATAAATAAAACCTAGATCTCTTAATGCATAACCTCAAGCATCTGAGATGCTCAAATATCTGCTCATTCTGTACCCAATATGTGCAGCAGTCTCCAATGCTTGTAACATAGATTGCATTCGCCTGCTTGCATTCTGCCTTCCAGTAATAAGCAAAATGTAACATGAATCCCAAACACCAGATCAAGACATTGTAAAGGAAATCTGCTACAGTAAATAGGGATAATTTACTTATCTTTTTAATGCTTACCGCAGATGAAATGTTGCTCCTGTGAAAGGGCAAACTTGATAACATGGCTTCCCAGTGGGTCTTCTCTTGCTTTTGTTAAGTTTCAAACTCAGTTCCTCTGGGAGGAGAATTTCATGTGAAAAGGCAAAGAGATACAGGCAGAAACAAAGCCAGGACTGAGAGGCAGGCACCCAAGTCCTTGGCCTTTTTTAGTTTACAGTTTTCGCATGTCAGTTAAATTCACTGAGTCTAGTTTGTGAAGCTATGCAATGAAGCTTCTGTTTCCATGCCCCTGGACTCTGCCTGCACTGTTTGTTTGCCTCCTATGTTTTGATTCTTTCTAATATGATTCCACTTCTTCTGTTCTTCCTGGCTTTGTTCTATTGCTGCTGATTATTCATCTGCTTTCCAGCTCTGCGTGTTAATATTCACATGCTATCACAAGATGATGGCTTATCAAACTAATATCAAGCAAATTTCACAAAATCCTACTGGGTAGATAGTAGGTTTTTTTTTTTTTTTTTTTTTTTATTATTATTATTATTTTTTTCTGTACATCTCTGCTTCTATTTTGCTTCACAAAGAAATGTTTTCACATTTCTACAGCTAAAACTGTCAGTCTTTCCCTGCTGCAGCTTCTAGGCAGCGGTGTGAAGTAGAGGCATAAAAAAGGGAAGAAATCAAAGCAAATGGAAATCCATAGAACAAAAACAAGCCCTGAAAATGCCTGGACTGTGCTATAGATCCATTCTTCTTCTAGCCAATAAGTTATCAATTATCACTTGTACTGCATAAAGTCAAACTCTGTCCAGCGTTTCTAGTGCTTTGGTTTGAATTTTGTGTGAAGGTTCAGACTGAGTCTCATTTTGCCTCAAGCCAGTGTTTAAGTAGTTAGCAGTTTTAAATTAGTTTGGTCTGGCTTTGTAGCTGCCCTTCAGTTTGGACCATAGGTAGATATTTTTGTTTCTCAGGAGTTTCTAGGTGTATAAGTGAGGTCAGGTGATAGAGGCAGCTGTATGCTTTTGTATTCCTGATCATGGCTCTGTCTGTGCCTTCCTAAAAAAGAATAAATGGGCAGCGGGCTGGTTCTTACTTTGCTGCCCCTCTCTCACAGTTGTTACAACAGTTTCCAAAAATTCAGTTTGAGAAACTGCAGTGCTTCCTGCCAGATGAACTTTACCTCCCTGTGTTGACTTGGCACCACCAGAATGAGGAGCTGTTGGCATCAGGTCTCACTTGCGCTGCCTTGCTGCAAGGCACGACAGTTGATAGTTCTGCCGGGTCCTCACAGCTCTTTTGCCAGCCAGCATCTATTTGCTTAACCAGCTGGCATAGCTTGGTATTTGCATATGTATATCTGAGGGACATTTGTCTAACTTTGCTGCTGGCCAGGTCTGATCTCCTATGCTTATTTTCAAAGGTGGTGAACTGTGGGGGGGACAGAGGAATAAGTGAAATGAATGAAGCTTTATAATGCTTCATTTTGGTTGCTGTTTGTGAGTATGAAACTCTTATATGATACAAAGCTCTAATGTGCAAGGAAGGGGCCTAATGTGGTAGCAGAGTATCATCAGTGGGGAAAATAAATTCTGTGGTTTTGTTTTTATGTTTTTCTTTGCTTGCTAGGTCTGTACCTCTGGATACTTGCCTGGTGTTTAATCTGATAATGCACTTAGCTGATTTTGCAGATGCAAATGGAAAAAACTGACAGAGAAGCTGTCTGTCGGACTAACTGTCCTGAATTTCAAAATATGTATACATTTATTGGTACTTCATTCTGATGGAAAAGTAGTTTTTTTCAAGGCTGTCAAATATTCTCTTACAGCCAGAGAAGGAGGTGCTTAGCTTCCCCAAGGAAGAAACTAGTTTAGAAGAAGCTGATAGTTGAATTTGTTGCCATAGGAATTTTTTTTTTGTGGCTCCCCACATCTCAATAAAAATGCATTTCTCTCTGAGTTGTATTTTGAAGCACAGGTGGGGTAATGCATGTCTTTACAGATGAAAAAATGAAAAGATAGAGAGTTTTATTTCAAAGATTACTTGATGCCCTGAACTGAAATTAAATCAGAAAGCTGAAAGCAAGTAAAACTTCCCAACTATAAGAGGTTTCAGTTGCCATGAATTTAAAACTAATAATCTGATTTTTGCAGCTCTGTCAAAAGTCTAGATCTTAAAATGTAAGACTTGGAGTGAGAAGATTTATGTTCTGCTTCTGCTTTGCTCATTGACAAATGGGGAATTCACAGCTTGATATAACTTGCATTGCAAATACTGTTTGCATTCTTTATTAGAAGAAGAGCTCTCAGTCATTCTGTGCCTTGTTTCCATGTGGAAAACTGGCATATTTTTATGCTACCTCGGGGTTGCTTTCATATGTTACATCCGTGAAGTATTTTGAGATCAGTGAGGGAAAAGTTATGTGAAATCATGTATTTCAACTTTCACAAAGTCTGGGTTTTATTTCACCGCTGTCTCAGGGATGACAGGACAGAACTTCCTTTGTGGGTAAATTAATGGCAGTTCAACTGGTTAAGGAGTATGAAGATCCAGCACCTGTCTTCTCTTTCCTCTTCTTGGATGTACTGCTTCATCCCACCTTTCTGCAGATGGGGGAATGGAACAGAAAGACCCAGGGGGAAAATATAGGTGGAGGAGGTGTGACACGAGTTATTTTGAATAACTCAGTGATGTATTTCAGTTGTAGGAAACTACATTTTAAAATGAACGAAAGAACAAGAAAAGAGCTGTTAACTTTGGTATTTTTTACATAGGTTAATTTGAATGGTCTTCTTCATTAAGGTGAGTAACTTAGTAATGAAATTAGAAGGGATGGACTGTTGGAGCTGAAGACCAAAGACAGACAGCCAAGGCAGCTATGGAGTGAGGGATCCTGATGGTGTGAAAAGGGAGGCTGTGACTGTGCTAAGCTCTGGCTTTGGACCTTGTATAGCTGGTTTCTGGCAGGCTGTCGTAGATCATCCAGCTCTTCAAGCTCCCTGCTCAGTTTCAGTGAAAATAAACATAAAATCATTGAATGATAAGATCACCAAGGTCAGAAAAGACCTACGAGATCATCCAGTTCAACCGTCTACCTGTCACCAGCAGTTCTCAGTAAACCATGTTCCTCAATACAATGACTAAACATTCCTTGAACACCTCCAGGGTCGGTGACTCCACCACCTCCCTGCGCTGCCCATTCCAGCACTTGACCACTCTTTCAGAGAAATAGTATTTCCAAATGTCCAGCCTGAATCTCCCCTGGAGCAAAAAGCAACAGTCAATAAATTAAACACACACACACACACACACACACATATATATACATATAATATATATAATAGCATACATATACATATATATATATATATATAATATAAAATAAATATATTTTAAAATGAAAGAAAATATAAAGATAAAACCAATAGTTCATAGTCAGTGCCTTTATAGCAGCCCACCTGCTTCTGTCTGTACTACAGTGAGAGTTGTGGTCCCTCTGTGCTTCTCTGCCTTCCTGCAGTCACTGCTTCCTAATTCCTCATCTCTGGCCCCCACTGACAGGAAAGCACTTCAGCCCTAGCTCTCTAAGTCATTTTCTGCTTCTTGCCTCTACTGTTACGTCCATAGTCTGCTCCCGAAGTGTGGGAGGTACTCCTTGAAACTATTCATCTCTTCCCAGGTCAATGGCATGTCCAGGCCGTGACTGTTTTATCCTTTATTTGAAGAAGGATGCAGCAACTGGACTACAGGCTGGAGTCTTTTCTTTCTGATCAATTGGGTTGGGAATATGGTGTCTGGTAATGGATCATCAGATCGTTTAGAGATTTATCCATCACACAACCAGAGAGAAAACCTGCAATTTTCTTACAGGGCTGAAGATTTCCAAGGACGTTGAATGCGTCAATGCTAATCCTGCGTTGGGCAAAATGCCAGAGTCTGCCTAATGCCATTCCTGGTCTGACATTTGAGCCTTCATCCTAATGGATGCCAAAGCGGATCCCTCCAACTCAGAGTCATTAATTAGCGTGTAATGACTTTGTACAAGAAAGACCTCGGAAATGAGATTCGGAGAATTTCCTAACTGGTAGTACATGGTGTGCATGCCAGGTTGGCCTGCTTCAGTCAGATGCTGAGGTCTCTTAAGTCAAAGGGCCTGTGCTTCTATTTACAGTATGTACCTTTTATCCTCTGCAGAATGACAGCTTCCTATATGTCTGAAGCCATTTTATCCTTTCTGGGCAGGAAATGAGTTTTAAGCTCTGCTAATAGTGGTATGGCTCTTGGAATGACAGCTCTGTTTTTTGAATGCATCAGTTTTCTTTCACATACATTAATTAAGATTCCTAGTCACTAATCTCTGGCAGTGGACTGTCCTTGTATGTTCATGGCAGAGTATATGAATATTGAGTGTCTGTTCTGTTAGAAGTTTGAACGTGATTCTGAGAGTTGGACAGTGCAGTTCAATTCCTTTGCAAGGAGATTAGAAATTCTGAGAAGTTTCAGCAGTAACAGTAGCAATCAAATCTATTTTCCCAGTAATTTTCTTGAAAATAGCTTTGTACTCATCTACATAATGCTTTTGTCAGATCTCTCCATTTGATGTTGCTACAATACAGTTAGTTTTGGCTTGCAGAAGAGTTGCAGGAAGAAAACTCTGAACTTCAGTTCTTTGGCACAGTCATGTACTTTTGCCAGTGCTGTCAGCACAAATACTGACTTCAGAGTGGTTTTCCAAGCACTCGGATTCAGTCAGTGCAACCAAACCATAATGGAGGTATGGAGATCCTGAAGCAAACCTGTTCCATTTTGGTTTACTATGGTTAGGTGCACATAGCTAAAGGCTGGGGTGTCTTCCTCCTCAGACGGCCGCTTAGGATGCTTTATATGGCAGTTGTTGTGGCTCTTTTCCTCTGTTGAGAGTACGTAAGAATTTTGAATATGTAAATCTTCTTATAGCATATTTCTAAATGCTTCTACATGTGTTATTTTTGCCTTGCCAGACTCTTCAGTTTCACTATGGAGTGAATGAAAACTGAAGAAAATTGGAATGATTATGGCTTTGTGCTTCTTTCATCACAATTTTTTTTTAATGTGAAGATTAAAATAAAGTTTTTTCAGCTATGCAGATTTTCAAATGTTTACAAAATTTCAGACTTACACTGAGAGTAAAATGACTTTTTTGAGCTATTTTGAAAATCCTAGTATAATCTTACAGTGGGAAAACAGGGTAGGAAGAGAGGGAAAACAGAATACTTTGCCCTTTCACAGTGAATTTGGCCTCATAGGTTGGAGCTAAATTTAAACTCCTAAAAGAGCAAGGTTCTGTGTGTGTGGTTCAGGGACTGATTTAGCTGGAAGCAGAATGGGAGCTTTTGATGGTAGGCTGGAGGAGAAATGTTCTAGGATGTCTCTGCATGGGTCTGCTACCTCCAGAACCCTCGAGGACAAGCATGGAGATGTTGGGGAGCTGTGCCTTCTGAAGCTGAATTGATCCCAGCACACAATGCTGGGAGCCGCCCTCATATCCCAGCACACCTTCATGATAGCAAAGCTCCATTTTACCGTAATCTGTTTCTCTCACCTATTTATTTCTTCTATATAATAATTAAACTCTCATTTTTAAGCTTGGGCTGCCATAAATTCACTAGCATGACTCACAGAATTAATGTCTCTTGTGGTGCTCTTAATAAGGGAGACCGGCACCCACAGCTCCTTGGCCCAGAGCTAATAGGACATGACTTCATGGTGCATTTCACAGAACTGATGGGCTGATCAGGGGTGGCCTGGCTCCATACAGTCTTCCACTTAAAACCCTGGATAAGCCATTTATTTGCTTACATGCACATCCATTAGTTACATTAACCATTTTGCTGGCAGCCACTTAGGTTAGTAGGGTAGCCCTTGCTTCTTTGGGCTAGGATAGCTTGGTGCTGTAAGCAGAACTTGGTCTGTGGATGTTGAACTAGTTAGCTGTAGAATCAGCAAACTGTATGTGCTGATTTGGTGTGTGTGTTCAATAAGAATGAGCGACTGATTACTTAGTAAGGACAGTAGGCTGCTTCTCACTGAAGTCCAGACTGGCCTTTCAGGTACCCAAGGCGTTAACACAAGTAACAGACTGAGCCCTACTCCCTAAAATCCCAGAAATACTGGGGCTCGCTTTTACTGTGTTGGTACTGGTTCTGTCTGAAATGAAGTGATAAACTGTTTCTGACCTGCAATTTTCTCACCCATATAATGTGAAAACAGGAAAAACTCAGATTTGAGGTACCATGCCCCAGATCCATTTTGATCCTGTGATAGCAATAGGGGCTGTTGCTGTGCAACATTTTGTTTGGACAGCCAGGAGTCAGAGCCTTTGAATTATGTTGTCTGGCACAGGGGAGGGAAGAGAGAAGAACTGATTGCTTAAATGTATAATTTTAATCATGGAGGAAAGTGGCAGGAAAGAAGGTGGTATATAAACACAAGCTCAAATATGTTTTCATGTTAAGATTGTGGATTTGATCAAATTTCTGTTTCACTTTAATCTCCCAAGCTCTGAAAATTTTATTGATTTTTACTTCCTTTTCATAGTTTGATTTTTTTTTCTTTCAGAAATCTTTGAAAAAATACTCAGATTCTGTTTAAATGTAAATATTTTTGTTCCTTGGCTGTAAAACTATAAAGAAAGATAAAAGTAAGCTCATCGGGAGCATCGACATTAAGGTGAAAATTCCTAGTACTTTGGATAATGCATGGGTCCCCAGTCTGATAACAGTTAGGCACTGGTCTGAAGGCTGGTGTCTTGAAGGACTACGGCAACAGCATGATTGCTTCCTGCAGGGTGAATTTCATGGGATTTTCTCTATTTTCATTAATCTGACAATTCTGTCTCAGAAAAACTCTTCCCAGCACTATTGAGTCTAATCTTGAGTGAGGACTTCAGACGTGATGACTGTTAACTGGCAGGATTTTGATACTGGTCTGTCAAATTTCCTATCTTATGCTTCATCTTATCCCATAATGAAGGGATGAAAGAAAGAGATTTGATGATTTTCTTGGTGCTTGATTTTATTTTATTTTTTCATTTCTCATCAATCCCATTATTTCATTCTAATTGGACTAAATTTTTGTTGTCAGCTAAATGCTTTTCTGCTAGCCACTGAGCTCAGTCTGAACACCACTCCCTGAGAAAGCACAGGTCTTCCACAGAGGGCCTGGAAGAGGGTAAATTCCATCCTTCTTTCTACCAAGAGTATTAAGTGCCTGCTTTAGAGAATGTGAAATAATGACACTGTGGGTTCTTTTGGTATGGGGTACCAATGGTTGAAACAGTTAACTGGCATACCTACAAGGTGTCATGTTTTTGACTTTCAAATCACGTAGCTCAAGGAAGGTGGAAAAGGTGTCAGTGCAGAGAAGCATACTGGGGAGCATTCACCAGGGAGAGCTTGTACAAAAAAAAAAAAGTTAACAGGTCGCTGACTCTACTGTGGAAAGAGAGGGAGAAGTTGAGAGAGTAGAGGATGGCATCACAACAAGGTGAAAGAAGGCAATTCGCCAGTCAGCACTTCCTCATCTCCGGAGGCTTGCATTTAAGCACATCCATCCAGCGCAGCTGCAGCTTCATTTTAGGAATCAGGAAATAAGCTGAGTGGCAAAGAAAGATAGGAACCGACAGCTCTCACTGTTCAGGCTCTCCCCTTTGCACTGGGAGAGCAAGTAGAGAAGAGCTTTTCTCCTGCGGAAGTGCACAGCATTCACCGGCAGACATTGTTGCTGAGCTGGGAGAATGGTAAAGTGAGGGAGAACTGGTGGAAGTGCCTGATCCCAGCTGCCCGAGTGAATTAAGCTCAATGCCTGCATGAGTTTTGCTGACTCTGGTTTGGGGAGGTACTGGATGGGAGAGCAAATGACAGTTGAGAATCTGCTGACATTTTTTCCAGTGGCTTTGCCATTAACAGCTAAGCTCATGCTCTTCACTTTAACAAAACCCTTTCAGAGCCCCATTAGTGCCGCTTTTGTTTTCTCTAGTCTGTTTCATAGATAATTGTGCCTTGTTTATGGAAAAGCCTGAGGTGAAGTGGAAGCAATTTCTCTTCATTCCAGGTGGCAGCAGAGCGGAAGCCAAATCCTGCTCTTGTCAAAGGCTGGCGTGTTCCTGAGCCTTCATGCTTCTTCATTTTTACTTTCCCATTGTATTCTTGCTAGGACTGACACAAAGATGGGAGATGGATCATCTTGAAATAGCCAAAGATGGCCTTTAGGTCCTTCCACAACATATGGCATTTCATGAGCTCTTGTGGAGCCTGTGGCAAAAGGGGACACTTGCTCTGAGGCGAATCATGTTCTTGTTTGTGCCACAGCAGGATGCTGCTGCTGCATGTCTTCTTCTGTAGAGCTTTTGGCAACATGATGTACCTTTGCCCTGAGCATCTCTCCGAGCAGCTTTTGCTCCTCTGCGATTATTCATCAGAGGTTTCTAAAAATAACAGTGGTGTCACTGTTACCAGCCAAGAGTGATTATAAACCACATTCCCAATTGATAACAGATACAAGTAAGCAGAAATATCAGCTCCTTTGTTTCTCACAGCAAGTACACGTGCAGTACTAACCATCTACCTATCTTCTATGCTGAAAGCAGCTAGCTAGTCCATAAATAATGAACAGGTGGGGCACTGAATCAGGCACTGAATATGCATGCTGACTGGAGAGTAATCCGTGCCCTGTCAATGCTGAGTTGCAGCATTAACAAGAAATACTAGATCTGATATCCTTTTCTTCCAATTTACTTCTGCTCATTTGGTTGGCTTCTGTTAGGTGATGCCTATGTAATTATGGAGCTACAGAGCTCACAAGAGGCCAATGCAGTGTAATCTGCCTGTCGCTTGTATGATAGTACACAGTAGGATGTTGGTGTCTGTGCTTCTTTGCTATCTACCCTCTACAATCCTTTGGTTTCTCTGAAGGATTATACAGAAACAAACCTGTTGATTAACACTGTTTTCAAATCTCAAGGCTTGTGAAACCAAACATCAAACCAGAGTAATGTTTGTTTGTTTGTTTTTTAATTCTACTTCCCCAACCAAAACTAGAAACAGAAGAATGTTCATTTGTCTCCAGTGGAATGTTTCATTTACAGGAAAATTTTGTTTTGTTTTCAGATAATTGCTGTGAAAGCCAGTGAACTGTAAGCTTGGAATGGCATGGAATTAGTTACTACAGGATTATTTTGTATCAAGTGCCTGAATTGTACAGGTATTTGCGCAGAATCTGACGGAGAGCAGAATCCGAGGATTTAGCTTGCACTTCTGGATAAAGGAAATCAGGATCCACATTGTACACTATCCCCAAACTGTTTTTCTGAGTGCCTCTAAATTACCACTAGTGTGTTTCTAAGTGCCTCTGAATTACTACTAGTGTATTTCAAAGTTTTCTTTTGGAGTCTCATCTTCATTTGGATGTGATGTGTGCTTTGAAAAGGCTTGCTGACACAGTCCTAATGGCTTTTGAAGCCAAGGTGCTCTGCCTTGCTTGTGTGCTGTTTTTCCTGTTCCTTACAGATTAGTAAATCAGGAACAGTTTCTTCAGTGATTTGAAGCTAAAATCAGAGGACTGTTAATATAAAGAGTGATGGAATACACTGCAATTGTTAATCTGTCCTAAAAAATAAATAATCTTCCTAGACAGCCTCATTGCAGCTGTTCCAACAGCTACTTGTTACCTCTGCAGTCCCTTGACTCTAGTTTTGCTTGCTTCATGTTATCTTGGACTTAATGATCATCTAAAATAAAAGAGAAAAGTCCTGGAGGAGATTGTTCCTTCTCCTTCTGCATGTTTTCTTGTACCTTGTTGCTTCCTCTTGCTGTGTGAATCAATACACTCTCAATAGATTGGTAGGGTACCTGTCAGATAAGCTGGCCCAGATACACAGTATCAAGTTGCTCAAGTGAACTGAACAAGGAGCTCTCCTGGCTTGGGAGGGGAGCTCTGCAAGCACCTCTGGTCATTACTAGAACATTGATTTCCAGAGGGAAACCATACACAGGAGGTTAAAGGTCTGCACATACATGAAAATGCACAAGAATTGTGCACAAGGTGCATAGCCACATATGTATATACATATATGGACATACATATTTGGTTAGAAGAACTGACTTATTTAGGCCAACAACAGTGCAGATACGTGGGTACCTCACAGGGGATGCCAGCAGAAGAAAGCTGTCATTTAATGATCTTCATTTTCTTCTTGTGGACGAACTCAGTGAATTATTAATGCTTGACCTTGCCATCAACAGCTCACCTTGTGGAGATGTAATAACAGCTTCTCCTGCAGGTCATGAACAAAGAGATCGTGTAGCTTCATCCTCAAGAGACGACTTTACTGCTCCTTCCTTTGGGGGTTACATTTTGATTGCTTAATTCATGCCTGCTACTATTTCACAGTCTCCAGTCAGTTTCATTTCCCGTCAGTTTATCCTGAAAGACATTAACTTTTTCTGTTCAACTTGATCTCTTCTCTGCCAGTGTATGTACTATGTATGTCTGATTTAAAGAATTGAAATAATTCATAGATTGACAAAGGTGGCACAACCACCATGGTAAAGTACATGTTCTGCTTCCGAGCTTTACAGGCATCAGGAACGGGATAAAGCTCAGCACCTCTGTGCTTCTCTCCCACTTCCAATTACATTCCCTTAAAGTGATTTAGATTAATGCTACAGGTGTCCCTGAAGGCTTCTTTGTCTTCTTACGCTTACTAATTCATCACATGGTGGATGCAAATTAAGACACAACACATCCATATTGTGGGTTGCCTAAGCCTGTGGAGGAACTCGCACTTTGATAGGGAGCAGAATTTGCTCTGAAAGATGAAGAATATCCAGGAGAGCATGTACAGGGAATGGACCAGGGTAAGATGGAATCAGAGATGCTTGATCTTTTTCGGTGACTGCTACTCCTCCTCTTCAGGTGTAGCCCCCACTCTAAGCGTTCTTTACTGCTGACAGTGTACACTGCATGCAGGAGTTTTCGTAGGTAAAGTGGAGCATGAACAAGCTTACTTAAGGTTTGGGTGCCATTTTAAGTGCCTTGTGTTATGGCTTCTTGTATGTTGGGTAAGCAATCAGAACTGCTGGACTGTTCCCAGGGGGCTAGATGGAAACAGCTTGTGCTTTGTTTCAGACCCATGCTGAATGGCAGCTCAGAGGAAAGAAATGGAAGCCTGATAGGCTATTAATGATCCCCTGGGATGTCCATTTATTTGGTGTGTCATTTTCTAGTCCTTAAACATTTGGAGTCTCACAGAACAAGTACTGAATGTGTCAATGCTTTCACTTGGTGAGGGGGCAGCAAGAGATGTTTCTGACAAGTGCCGTGGCATTTGCAGTCCTGTTATTGTGACCTAATCCTACACTAACATGAATCATTGTAATGGAGATGTCATCTGAGGTTTAAGTCCTTACCATCCTGGGCTGTTCTATCATTATATCTGCCAAGTGCAACGACATAGCTCAATGATACTGCTCAAATTATACCTACAAAAAATGATTGAAGTGTTGCTCTTGGTTTCTACTTTTATGTATGATGTGTTTACTTTCTACTGCAAAGATGTCAAGCAGAAGAGGGTATTGAGGGTAGAGGTGCTGCTGCTTGTGCCTTGATCAAGAACAGTTCACTTTTACTGGTGAGATAGCAATGGCTTCCGTTTGTTTGAGGATTTCATTGCATTAAAAGGACAGAATTCCAGCTGTATAGGATCATAACATGTAAAAATTATATCAAAATCCTGAAGGTTGTTTTTCTTCAATGAACCATTGCTTTTTTTCCCCTGCTTTGTTAAATCTCCCACCACCATGCAAATTGCAGCAAATATGAAAAGCTGATTAATTATGCATCAGTGTTGCATTTAATGTTTGGAAAAAATAGAAAAACTAAAACCAAGGTGTGTAATGAGATGAGAGAAGTTAATGTTTGTAGTACTAGACGTGTGGCTAGGAGCAGAGGACAAAAGCAGTTTGGAGGTTTATTTGAACAGGCAAAAGGAAAGCAGATTAAAGAATATGAAAAGCAGAATCCCATGGATCTCTGGGAAAAAAAAAAGACTCTCTCTTCTTCTATGTATATTTATGAGATTAGATTTTAAGAATTGGCTCCATTCAAAGTGAGAGGAGAGCAATGCTTTGATCAGAGAAGCAGGTAGAAGAGAATAGTTCAGCAACTGAGCAAGCAGAGATGTGTTATTTCCTGGCTAATGAAGCTTGCCTGTGTGAAAATAATCTTGAGGTTCAGCTTAACGTTGTTAACAGACAGCCCTGTGCCCAGGGAGCTCTCAGCTCTTTCCCCCTTGGTTTCTGCAGCTCTTTCCCCTAGGAAGGGTTGAGGTACTTTAACACGAAGCAAAGAATTTTCTCATGCGCCCATGCTTAAGTACAGCTAACAGCCTGTATTTTTCATACAGACCATCATACAGCCATCATACACCATCACACAGACTAGTGACTTGCTTTATATGTAATAGATGAAGGAAACAGGTGGTCTTATTATGAGTCCTTGAGCTCAGACAGTCCCCCCTACAAGCCCTTTCTTCTTGCCTACACTGTGGAAGTGTTTTGCAGATGACCACAATAGAGACTGCAAGGCATGCATGCTGCAGAGTAAATAATTACAGCCAGAAGTCTGTAATTAAGAACTAATATTAGAGAATTAAATACTATTTAATACACCTTGCTGTGATCAGCCTGGAACTAATTAAAACTTCTGTCCTAGTGTGCACCATTTCTAGTTAATATTCCTCATGACAGATCTCCACTTCTCTTAAATGAGTGGTCAGGAATTAAGGAAGAATATTTTCAGTACGTTAGTATGTGGAAACAAGATGATTTCTAAAGACTGCTTTCCTTGAAGGCAGACATGCACAAACAGTGCCAAAGGGCCGTGCTCTTATTACTATTGCCATTAACTGTTTTTTTCAATTTGCTTAGAACAGGACAGCCTAGAAGTTGTCTATCCAAAGACAGCATTCTGCATTTTGTTGGAATCTTTTTGGCTGTACTAATTTTCTTAAGTAGGAGATTTCGTATGTCTTCCCATTAACCTGAAAAATACTTTCTAGAGCCCAAGTCTTGGAATAAAATTCTATCAGTAATTCCAAGAACTGAATAGAGAGCACCAGGGCTGCTTGAATGCTGTGAATTGGCTCTGGTATTGAGCTGGACATGGCTTTAGGCTGAGCTAGTGTAGATCCCTCAGACGTCATTTTGGCCACTCTAACTCGATGTAACCAATCCCAGTTGTAGAAGAAACTGTCCTATATCCTTGAGCAAAATCTTCAAGATTCTGACAGTAGCCTGAGATTTAGAGATATATTTCCTTTAAATCCATTTATTTGCATTTAATGTCCTCACACGTGATTAACTAAATGCTGTGGAAAACCTGATGCAAAAACTAGAGATTCTTATGTAATGGAGTACTGTACCCCAACTCCTCACAGCTACATCTCCAACAGCTTAAAAATTATTACAATTCTGAGAGAATGCTACAGGTGGTTCAACTATCTTTTTATTTTGTTTTGCCAGGCTACTGTGCTATGCATTTGATGCATTGTCAAAACAGAGAAAAATCATAACATCTGTTAAAATAGATGTTAAATGATGAGGAAATGCCTCCCTGTTTTCAGGAGTTATCTGCAGCAAGGTAATTTCATTTGCATCAATGGAATTATTTATATCAGTAATAGCTTGGGCTTTAGATAAAGGCTTCAAATTACAAAAGGAAGAGGTTAGGACAAGGAGAGAGTGATTTCCCACTGTGATTACCAGTCAATGGGGCAATCGTAGTGAAGCATGGATGCATACCAGAGCTGTTTCCTAAGGCTGGAGATGCAGAAGAGAGGGCTCTTAGCGTGCAAAATGACAGGAAGGAAAGAATGGTAAGTAGAGTGGAGACAGCAGGAATCTGAGAGAGACAGAGGGAGAAAGTCAAGCTGGCTGCTCTGTGTTCTGCTGATCAACCTGCTTACATTCTCTCAGTGCTCCATGGATGGCCAAGAGAGAAGGCAAGAAGCAGCGTAGCCAAAGAGTTGGAGGACATGACCAGAATGCTGAAATGTGCAATAGATTTTGTTTCTCATTCTTTTGGTATGCTTATCTGCTCATGCGGGACTGATTACTGTGAGCTCTCGTGCCCTGTGGAGCAGCATTGTGTGGAAAATGTCCCGGTTGTTAAGAGTTACCTTTACATTCTTACATGGTAGAGAAGTGATCTAACCTGATTCTTGCTTTATTTATTAGCGATGTGTTTAATGGAGATACTTAACGTACAGAAGGATTTTGAAATATGCTCCTGAATTTTGAGGTGACCTCTGTGTTTATTGTCCCCCTCTGTGGTGTATAAGCATGAGAAGTCGTAAAGTATCTGCCAGTCTTGGTATCCTTTCTGCAATAAGAGAAAGTAAAGATGAAAACAGGGAGATGCATCTTTAGCTGGCAAGGTTTCTATTTGCCTGTATTCTTCCTCAGCCTCTTACAGCATTCAGACTAAGAACTGAAAACTTAGGATATTCATTCTCAATTGCAAGAAGATGTGCAGTAATGCTTTCAGCTTTCCCTGGGAAATAAGAAATCAATCTAAGTGCCCACCCACCAGAAAATAAAAAGATTTTTAAAAAGGTAACTCCTTTCTAGCTGTACCACTGCCATTGTCCAGAAGGTGGCAAAAGACCCTCCCTCCTGCCTGGGCGATGTGGCCTGTTGCTGTGGAGCTAGTGCCTGTAGCTCATTGTTTCTGCACTGCTCCTTCTTGATATGCCACAAAACGCGTCTAGTTCTTCGTCTGCTTGTGTGCAGGCCAAGATTCGGCTCTGGTGTTGCTTGTGTGAACTAACAAAGCCCATGACAAAGTGCAAGCTACGGCTGAGAGTGTGAACTGAGATGCTGCTAGCACCAGGGTGACTGCAGGAATCAGTGGGATTACAGATGATTGCCAAACTGCATGTCTGAGCTACTTTGTACCTCCTGCAGGCTAGGGGGGCCCTCCAGGCTAACCTCGCTCTTTGATTCACTGGTTCTGTACATGCTGTGTTGCTAGGGGACTGAATTCAGGACATGCTTCTTTACTTCCCATAGGCTGTCATGGGAATTCTTCTGCCAATGATCAGCAATAAACCAGCTTGAGCTCCAACATAATATGTTAAGAACAGAACTTGATCAGGCAAGATTAGAGCCATTATACAGGCATAAGAGACAGTGTATGATCATCCATTTCAATTTACATTGGTAAATTCTATTTCATTAAATCCCAAGATTGATGCTACTGATCCTGATAACTTGTTTTCAAAATATTTATTATGAGCAAGATGTATAATGCTGATTTTTTTTCACTTGCGTAGCAGGGAATGCAAGACAGACCAGGACAGTATTCTGCAGGTGGGAAAACATCAGGAAGAGCAGTTCCTTAATAGCAGTGCTAATTTATGTTCTCATTAGCATCCACTATAAGTTTACTTCTGAGCTCAAGGGAATTTGGAAAATGACACAGCACATGCAAAGCTGTGCCCTGCATCTCAGCTGCTGCCTCCACTTTCTCTGGAAGCTGTTACAGTTTAGATTAAGAGCTAAATGTTTACCTCAACAACGTCTATTGCCTACCATGCACTAGGCTTCTTGCTTTTAAAGGATGTGATTTATTGTGGTTCAGAATGAAGGCCAGTTATAGAATTGTACTTTACAAGTTATGATTCCCCCCAACAACACAGCAAATGGAGTAATGGTAAAAGAATGAGAGGAAACTATTCTTTCCTGTCTTTCCTGGATTTAGTAATCTCAGTCTTTTGCAAGAAAGGACCTATGGTTGTCTCCATCTTTTTGTAGAAAGCAGCCCATGGAGGTTTCCACCAAGCTCAGCTGCTTGCACAGTGGTGCTCTCAGCTGGCTGCTCTGTCCTGGGCCTGCTGGGTATCAAGGGAATGGCCACAGCTTTACTGTACTTGCTCTTCTCACAGAGCACCAAAGAAGCTCTCTCCTGGCACTGAGGCCAAGTGTGGGCCAAGAAGCCACTTTGTGCCTCCCATCCGATAGATGTGATCCACCTATTCTGATCTGTTGCTGCTTAGAGCTTGTGCAACTGCTCATCCTACACCTCCCTGGGGCAGACAGAAAGCAACAAGTGGGCAACCAAAGGTGCCACCACATTGGAGGCCCGGGGTTTTCTTTGGCTGCTTTGTACTGCTTCCAGTACTGCTTGCTTCCTTAAAGATGAAGGTACTTACATGGAAAACTAACAGTATTTGCAGATACTGGCTAATTTTATCTGTGATTTGTAGCATAGGAAGGTACTATTGCCTTAATTATGTTGCCCTGCAGTTGAACAATTGCATCAAACTATCTTCTTAAAATAAAGTATATCATAAAAGCTAAAGCCTACAGGTGATACAAATGTCAACATTAAAATCAGGGTCTCTTTAATGTGATTATTAACAATATTCCCTGATTTACCAAAAAATCTTTCACAGTTTTTACAGAGATTAAATCAATTATAATTTTTATTTAATTTGATTTGATTTTCAAAAGGTCATCAGATGCTATGATTTCCTTCTACTCATCTCCACTGTGGTTCTTTGTGTGCTTTCAACTCTAATTTTAGCTTAATTACGTCTTGCTAGGAGATCTGCATGGGCAGAACTAGGGTCAGTAGGTAGGCTGGGTTGAGTCTTTCAAATTTTCATTTTCAATTCTAAAATTGCTAAGTTGCCACGAAAAAGGAGGGAGCTGGGTTATGTCTGGATGAATAAAATTGTTGAGTAATTCATATGCAGTTTGAGCTCCTGCTTAATGGGTTAGAGATTTCTGTGAAGAATTTAACAGTTGATACATCCAGTATTAAATAGAACACATGCTTGAGGAAAACTCCATTCCTCATAATTGAATAAAAGCTCTGAGAAATGTCACTGCTCATCTCTATTTGTCATGTAGATGCCTTCAGGGATTTGGACAAATAGCAGATAGATCTTCTAAAGGGTGAAATCATACACGTGCCTATGAGAGTATGTCTCTCTGCAGGCAGTTTTATTGCAGTGTATAGCAACTGGTTAATTTCAAATCTTGTTAAAGAGAAAGTCTTAAATAAGTATATGACAAAAATAATATTTCGGAAGAGTTGACATTTCAAGCCCACAGGAGACAGTCTTTTACTGTTAAGAGCTAAATAACAGCATGCATAACCTTTCAAGTAACAAGCTAATTGAGCACAGTATCATCCTAGAAATTCCATGTTAGAGAACCAGTTCTTTACAAAACTGTTGGGGCTTTTTGTTTGTTTTGTTTTGGTATACGCATCTCCATTGTTAAGCCCTGTATGATATTCCATGCAGAAGACAATATATCAGATTTAGCAAAGTATGGATTGTGATCATAGAAAGCTAACTGTTTTTGTCTCAAAATACTAATCAGGTAAAAAACGAATAACTTCTTCATTTAAAATAGGGATGGAAGAATTTGCCTTTCTAGAAGTGCATTTGAGATATAAACCCCACCTCTACAATACATAATGCACTTCTGGCAAATTTTTCAAAGTTCTGTAGCGCTGCCTATGTTTGAGATGTGCAAAAGATGCACAAATATTATGGGAATATTGGGAAAATATTTAGTGAGGCCCCCCCATTTGTATGTATTTTGAATGTTAACTGATTTCTGGATTTGGAATATCTGCCATTGTAGTCACTGCTACATATAGTAACTTTCTTTCTATCTTTGGCATGAACCACTATTTTTTAAAAATCATCTTTTATAAAATGTTGATACAAACAACGCATTAAAAAAACATTAGCTCTTTCCATTAGTGGTTCCTATGAGAACAGAAGCTGTGCATCAATTTCAAAATTTGATAGCCATATTTTAGTAAAGAAAGCTTCTGGCTTTGATTAAATGTGATTAACTGTTGTTTTTTGTATAAATAGTTGTAGTAAGAAATAGGTCTATTGATCTCAGTAGTTAAGCAAGGTGAACATGTGGTCTAGTATTGACAACTGTCCTGAAGACAACAATGGATTTTAAATTAAAGGCATTCTAATTCCCTACAGTTGTTCCAATGAAATGATCTGATTGCATTAGGGCTGCTTTTGTAGTCACGTCTAAGAGACCTGGCTGAAAAGGTGTCCTCAGGAAGAAATGTTGGCTTTCACCTCACAAACTTGTTGTTATGTTTGATGTTGAACTTTCATAGATTCTGATGAAGTCACATGTAAATTGGCAGAAGAACAACTGCCTTCCTGTCTCTAGTCCAACTCCCCTGCAATGAACAGGGACATCTACAGCTAGATCAGGTTGCTCAGCACCTTGCCAGCCTGACCTTGAATGTCTCCAGGGATGGAGCATCCACCACCTTTCTGAGTAACCTGCTCCAGTTCCTCACCACCCTTACTGTAAAAATCTTCCTTATATCCAATTTAAATCTCCTCTCTTTTAGTTTGAAAGCTTTTCCCCTTGTCCTATCACAACAGATCCTACTTAAGAATCTGTCCCTTTCTTTCTTGGAGGCACCCTTTTAGATACTGAAGTGGGTATGAAGTTTTAGGAGATGTAACTTAATGCAATAATGATACTAGGGTAAAAGAGGAAGATTTTTGCATGGGAAACTGTGTCAGTATGTTATTCAGGATCTGTTACATTTCTTCAGAGCAATGAGACAACTAGCTGCATTATCTCTGCTTTGGAGACAAACACCTACTTCAGTGAGGACTACTGGGATAGCAATATCCCACAATAATCCCACAGTTGCACAAATTATTTGCAATTTAACACTTCTTTAAAAAGGCTGGTGTTCAGTGCTAGAAATTGCTGTACAATGGCATTGGACAATCTGGTTATACCTTATAATAATAATCACTTATTTTTGAGTGCTACATTTTCAATAATTCCAAAGTGTTGGTAGATGGTTTCAGTTTTGTGAGCTCAAAATTGCGTGCTTCATATGCAAATACCAACCGTACAGCAAAAGCAAATGAAAAATGTATTTATTACATGAAAAAAAGAGGCTTATTTAGAATAATTGATTAAATTTTCAGCTTATTTCCTGTTTGCTGTGAATAATGTTTGTCTTGTGCTTTCCACCTGTAGGCGTCCTCATATCTACGAAGCACATTCTGACTTTTAAAGACAGAAAAAGCTACTGGCAAGGTGAAGCCAGGTTTGAAACCTGAACCACAAAATTGATTTAGATGTTAAAAATCTATAGCCCTCTGTATATATGACCTTAATGGGGATTTCCAAGACACTGAGGGCTCTGGTGTGTACTTGTCACAGAGTACTGCTGTTTTATTTTACCTTCATCTTCACTTAGGTAGGGATAGAACTGTCACACTTGAGAACAACTCTCTGGACATTCGCTCTCATTTGAATTTTCTGGAACTTTACAGAAAAAGTCAAGTGTTTCTTAATCCAATAGGGAGATCACAGATCAAGCATGCTTGATTTCTTGACAAGTTGATAGAATCTGGGCTTTTGGTGCCCATAGCTCGGTCACATCAGCTGTGAGTGCAGTTCTGTCACTCTATCAGGCAAACAGACAGAGAAAACAACTTAGGAAATTCCATAGCCTCAGTGTATGTGGCTCATGAGCATTTTCACACTGCAGATTTCCGGGAACCCTCAGGTGGACTAACATTTTTTGGTCATCACTTTTCTTACAGCCTTTTTTTTTAGCTGAAAGTATAGGAGCTGCTTGTTTGAGCTCACAGCCCTCAGGTGTTCTGCTCCAGCTGCAGGTTCCAGACCAAAATTGCTCAGCTATGGCTTCAAGTGCCAGCAGTGGTTTGAAATTAAGAAAGATGGTAAGAAAGCTGCCAAATAATTGAGTGACATTTCCCACATCCATAAATAATCTACTTTAAGCCCACAATGATAGAAATCTATTCTGTTTTTCAAGCATGTCTTTCAGTGCCCATTGCCACTGAAATGGTCTTTTAAGCCCACCATTGCTGATAGTTAATATTGTCCTCTTTTTCTTGGACTCTTCTTTGAGACTTATCAAAATGTCACTTTAGTGTTGGATGGTTGTACTTGCTCCTCTTGTGTTTTCTGCAGTAGTTCATTAAAATTAATGGCCCTCTGTGATACCTGGTGGATTATAGGAAAAATTCTAGGCTTGAGTGCCTCCAGTGTTTCATCTAGTCAGAGCTATTAGCATAGGTCTCTCTGGAAGTGTTTTCAAATGTGAGGCTTAAAAGAAAACAGAAAAACCTTTGTTTTGCTGTCTCTAAACAGATTTCCCTGTCCTTTCCATCATGCTACAACTTTTATGTCTATTCTGAGTGTATTTCAAAGCGATGAATGTGTTTTGTGGGGCTGATGCACTTACAAGCTTAATCATCGGTGCTCTGAACTTTTCAGAAAGGGAATCTGGAGGAGGAAAAAGTGGGGATGTTGTCAAGAGATTATTCCTAGGAGAACTGGTCAACCTTAACACTGACACCTTCAGACTGTTTTGACCCTTCTCATGAAGAAACATGTTCCTACCTCTTTGTACATTTAGTGTGCAGAATTTAAGAGCTGTTTTAAAAAAAAAATGCTAGAAACTCACACTGACTCACTTCTGAAATTTCTCTTCACTGTCACACATTTCACTTTGCCTGTATACTAATAAAAATACACAAGGCTTTTTTTTTTTTTTTTTTTTTTTACATACATCTGCACTGGAATTTTCATTACTTTTTAAATTATTCTGACAAGTAATGTAATGTATAAGGATGAAGATTTTCCATTTCCTTTCTCAGGCCTGTTCTTTTTCCCCACCAATTTTTTTTTCAAATTCCCTCTAGGTCATTTCCTTGTTTCATCATTTGGAGTAATTTTATTTTCAGCAAGTACTTTACTCAGTTGTGAATATGGCTTAGGTTTCCATAAATTTCAGCTCAACACACTAATTATCTTTTGTCTGAAAAGGCAAATTAAAACATAAAGGTACAAACAGTCATAAAGAATTGAGCCAGATAGGGTGGGAGGAGAAAGAATTGCTGATTGTGATAGTGTTGTCTCTCGTAGATTTTGAGATATTAGAGACCTGTGTTCAAGTCCTATATTTACATTTGAAAGTGTTCCATTTTCCACAAGAGTATTGCAAAAATCATTCTGCAAAACATTTGGCTTTATTTCTCTTGCTGTATCCCTGCTGCTCCGGGGAGGAAATACTTTGTTTCCTCCTCCTCCTGGGTACTCTGGCTGTTGCTGAAGATATCAGTAAGTACAAAAATTGCTAAGGTTCCCCAATATCAAAACCAACTACTTTTGAACATAGTTGTATAAAATGTTTTATTTTTCATAAACCAAAAAATGTTTAATTACAGTGCTATCAAGAACCAATGTATTCTCGAAGGCAAGTGAGAAGGAAGGGTGTAATATTCTTCGGGCCAAAGCCAGTTCACGATGATGCATCCTTAGAACAACCATCCTAAGTCTGTATGTCTGTATTACTGCTCTCCATTAACTTGTGGGACTGTGCTTAGTGCTCTGTTTGGCTCCCGATGATGTCTGGGAAAGCTTGGTACTAGGCTGGGACCTCAGAACTGGAACCTTCCAACAGGATCTGGCATCAAACTCAGATGTTCTGCAGCCCAGAAAAATTCAGATAGCTGTATCTGAAAGCTGTAGGTAGCAAGGAAAAACCCTGGACTACAAGCAGGATACAGTTATAACCTGTTACACCTGAGAATCCGGTTGTCCTCTTTGCCAGAAAAGTTCTTCCACATGCTTCTGACTTGTTAGACTCCAGCAGTACTGGAAGCATTTCTGTCACAAGAGAATTAAACATAAAGTAAGCTGCCCTGATGGCAAAATCAAGTTTTCCAGGGAGGAATCCAGTACTTCTTGATGCAGATAAAACAGGAAATATTGCAAATAGAGCATTTCTCACGCTACTTTGGTATTTTTGCTTCAAAGTGCAGAGGTATGTAAAAATATAGTTATCTTACTTGCAAAGGATTCGTGGGAGTCATCAGAACCAATACAAATGTTTTGCTTAGAATTTGGTTGATTTGCTGGAGTTCTGGTGTTGCTGTTGTTCGACAATGAGAAGAGAAAGTTGAAGCCAGCAGAGTAGAAAAGAGAAAACAGTATTTTTTCCTTCCATTCTGGATAAGAATTAGTTGGATTCAGCTAAAGTGGAACCATCTGTCATATGCTAAACTTTCAGAACATGTGTTTATAATTTTGTTGTAAATGGGAAATAACCAAGAAATAAATGAGTGAATTATCTTCCTCACCTAAAAACAGTACTTAAAACATTACACTCCTTCTGTTTAATTAAAACAAACAAACAAACAAAAAAAAAACAACAAAATCAACAAGAAAAAAAGACAAAGACAACTCAGAATATTTCCTTCAACTTCATTTTTCTTCCTTTTAGCAGATTCTGAAAGAGTAAATATTTGACAGCACCTTTTCTGTTGTTATTATCTTGTTATTATTGCACAGGGACCATGGCAGGAATGCTGGACTGGATCCTGATGCCCAAACAAAACAAGAAATGGGTTTTGGGAATCACTGTTTTTGCATTCCCTTTGCTGTCTCTTTGTCAGCTGTTACCTGATCTGAGAAAACTTGCTTATGAACTCTGTTAGACCTTGTGCATGTCTGTATAGATATGCTAGAACGGTGTACTCACCTTAAGTTTTGAATGGTTGAAGGGGTGATGTTTAATAATTTCAAAGAATGTAGTCTGACTGCGAAAGGGTGTTCAGTGAAGTCCAACAAGAGAACTTCATCCCTTCCGCCCCTTCTGTTTTTGATGTGAAACAAAATAACTGCTAATAATTGATTCTGTTATTTCCCACAAAGCTCTCTCATGAGGAAAAAGAAAGCAGATCTGGTACACCTCTGAGTACCTCACCAGTCTGAAGCTATAGTAAGTATAATGAGTCTAAGATTCTGGAGCTTAGTTCTATGTGGTGAGACTTGGATAGGTTACTGCAAGGGTTGTTGCAAAAGATGTGCGACCATGACATGCAAAAAGAAAAGCTAATGGATGTAGAAGCTGTAGTAAGAGCTGGGGAGGAAATATGGCAAACTTCTGAAGTCAGGTTTTTGGGACCATGCAGCAACGAGTTTTACAGGGCCAGAAACCATATACCAAAGTCTCTTTCAGAATGGAGACCTCTGATATGAGTAAACTTATAGAATAAGAACAGCCTATACAAAATAAGATGCTAACCTTCCTAAACATGCATTTACACACCTTGCTGAATGGAAGTATTAATCTGCAACAACAGAGAACCTGGTTTTGACATGCTGAATCAGTAATTAACTTTTATCACGCCATAAATATTTTCTACTCCAGTATCCTTCAGTTTTAGGGATTACAGGTTTAATTACGCAAATTTGAAAAACTATTTTTGTAGACTATAGATAGAATCTATGCCAAAGCATGTCTTGTGCAAGGCATCTTGTTCTCTGAGGAGATAGACCTGTTGAGTATTTGACTCTTGGCCAAGTGGTTTCTTGCTTTACATTCACAGCTTTTGAGAAAGACTGTGACTGATTATTCTGTGCAAAGCATAAACCACCCTTAACACTCATTTTCTACAATATATCAGAAAATGAAGTTGAATAGAAAATCGTGAAAAAACAGAAGTTACAACAGAAGTTGGCCTTATGGCCAGCTACATTTTCTTTTTGACACTTATGTCTTTTTCTGGCGTGATAAAAAACCCTGGAATTTATTTAATGAGCTTGAGTTTCTCATTTTGGTAAAATGTATGTTGTTCATATTCACCAAGAACTTGAAATATAAGAGTAACTACAGGTGTGTCTTAAAATTCTGGAGGAATGCCAGGTTGTTTGTAATGACTTATCCTAGCAATATGCAATAGTAATCCATCCAAATAGCCAATTTTCCACAGAATTTCAGGTTTCTCCACTGGTTCAGGAAAGAGACACAGATAACGACATTATGTTTGAAAGCTGGAGGCCTATAGTGGGGGAGGACAGTAGTTAGTGACTGCAACTTACTGGAAGATTGCTGAAAATTACAGAACCATCAGATAAAAGAAAGTTGGTGGTTGGTGCCTGAATGTTTCCATTGTATAAATTCTGTGTGTAGACAAAGACAGATGCCTCAACTTTCAGTCATTTATAGTCAGTCATTCAATTCCAAGCTTCATTTTTCCATTTATTTTCAAGAAAGCCTGTCTTTTGTTATGCCACTCGAACTCAAGAGTCAGGATCCACAGGGAGCATATGCTCAGATAGGGTAGTTTCTCCCAGATAAGAAATGGTATTGTGATGAGGACTTGTAAATAAGGCTTTGGGAAAACTTTGAGAACACTAAAATAAGTAACAGCAAAACAAAAGATTTAAAGTTTCAATCTTGAAACTGAACACTTTCTCTTTTTTAACAGCCTATTCAGCAGAAAGTCATGGGATACAGCCTGTAGTTTACTGGCTATGTATACAGAGTCTGTTGCTGTTTGTTGCTGCTCATTGAAAGGAACACGAACATCCTCAGCAGCCATAAAAACAGCTATTCTATATCAGACTGGAGTTCTATGTCATTCACTGTAATATCAGCGCCATACTGATAGCTCTGTAAAAAGTAACCACCAGCAATTTGGAGTAAATCAGTGATGTGGAAACATCTATGACAAGCTACACCACATCTCTGGTAGATGTGCCTGGTCTTCATTTTATGCAGCCTGAATGGGAAGCATCACAAATGAGATAGATGATAGAATGTTACTTTGTCATTACTAGAGGAAGAATTTGTTTAAAATATTTAAAAAAAAAAAAAAAAAAAAAAGGTTAGGAGATCAGGAAACAAATATCAGAAATAACCTGTTATAAGACTTCAGTAGAGCAAGGAGATGGAGTGAAAATATAGCCACACAAAAAATTCTCAAAGGAAAGAAGTAGGAAAAAGCAGACTGTATAACAGTTAAAGCAGGAGTCTAGGGCTCCTCAGCATTACTGTATGAAAAGAAAGAAAAGGAGAGAGACTGCAAGTTAGAAGAATCAGTGAGAGGGAACAGGAAACAACAACAGTAACAACAAAAATAGCAGGGAACAGAATTGAGTGAATTGATTATTATTTGCTCTGCAAGCCAGCCTAGCATAATTTCTTTAGGCTGTTTCAGAGGAATTCTGAGTGCAGAAAAAAAACTTAGAAATTGCTCACATAGGCTGCAGGAAGGCCTTTGACTCAATCCCAAACTCATGGAGATGGAATGCCTCCATCTCCATGAGAAATAAATAATTTTTATACCTTTAAAATTGGTCTAGTAGAAGACGTACCTCACTATCCATCACCCAACCTAGGTACCTTTACATCCAGCTTGCATACAATCTTATGCATAGGTAGGCTTCTGAACACAGCATTTTTTGTTTGTATCTTGACATTGTGCATCTTGGCAATGTGTATCTTGGCATTGTGCATCAGTGAGTCTGTGTAAAACATGAACCAACTCTTCTTCATGTATATGATTCTATGGGATTTCCTTTGATCTGCCTAGTTGTGAGCTAAAATTAAGTAGACAACTTTTCCACTGTAAATCTTCCAGGAAAAAATTGTGAGTGGTTTATGAATCTCTGGCTGAAATGGAACTACGAAAGTACTGCAAGCATTAATTCTTCAAATTAGAAACTACGTGGAAGATAGTTCTGATTATTAAAGTGTTTTGGGACTTGCCCGAGACTATAACACCTGAAATAGAACTATGATCATCAGACCTCTTATTACTTTGAGGATAGTTAATGTGGCAACGTTCTGAATGCTAAGGATTGGGATGTTCCAATGATGTCAAGAGTAGTGACTGCCAATCTGCATTCACTAACACCAATTCATAAGATTGTGATAAGAATTAATAAAATAGAGATAGAAGTGATAAACAAGCAGAAGTGGTACAGTGAATTAAAGATGAACAAGACAGAAAAAGCAGCAGCAGCTGGAATTTGTAGGATTCCCTTCGTTCTGGTATCGGCCATTCCTAACTCATTTCATGCTGGCTGGTTCGATAGTTTCCATTAGGTTACTAGACATTCTGAGCTAATTAACTAAAAGCATGTTAAATGAAACAGGAAAGATTGGGCCAGATAAATCCTTAGCAAATATCAGCCTCTGAGAGTTAAACTTTTCACATTTTGTTGTTTTTTTTTTTTTTCAAAAAATACTATGAAGATTTCTGCTTTCCTCTGTTCTCCATAAAATGGGATACTTTACATGTCAACAGAGTAAAATCAGTTTTGTTTGCATTAATTGTGTTCAGATTGATCTTTCACAGTGATATTATGAGATTGTGTTTCCAACAGCTAGAAATAGAAAACAATGATAAAATATTGCAAATTTATTTTATTCACTGTTGCATATCTGCTTGTATAGTCCTGATACTTAGTAGAGCTCAAGGACTTCTGAAGTCAAGACCACAGACAGCAAAATCCAAGACCATCTCTGCAAGGAACTGATTCTAGTATAGATGAAAGCATTTTCATGACCATAGTAATCCGTAGAGGTCAGCAGAAAACACTACATTTTAAGGGGACTACTGTAAGCAACCATTTGCTTGTCTATGTGTTTAAAGGCCTTTAAAACTTGGCTGTTCATATCTCATTGCTTCAGATTCCCCTTTCTTCTAAGGGACAAGAAAGAACAACAGCATTTTTCTATCTCACATTTAAATATCTAAATTCCTTGAGATTATGGCTGTTTATTTCCATTGACAAAATTAGGAGAAAGAGAACAAAGAAGAAAACAAAAGCTTTTAAAAGACTCCAGCACAGAAGTGAAATCTTTAAAAATGCATATTTTCATGTTCATGCATAGAGTTGGCTCTATAATGTCATTAGGAGATGACTAAAGAACAGTCCTAGCAACAGCTATTGTTATGGTATCTACTTTACATATTAAGAGGTGGATTAAAAGTCTGTAGAGGGAAAAGCTTGTAAGGGCTTAGAAGGATGTGTGCATGTTGCTAAAGCTGCTGCAACAACTTGTTTGTGGCAGGATGTTCTAAAAATTGTCAGGTGTCACATCAAAAGCCACCCTCAAAAGTGAAGATAATAGCAGGCTAGCATCACTGCTAGGCATCTTGCTTTAGAGATAGGAGTGACAAGGAGCTGGAAAGAGCTGAACCAATCCCTGTCCTTACTGTTTTCACCTGGGCTGTGTGTTGATCCTCAGCAAAGCAAGATGTGAATACAATATTTTCTAATTTTAAGATTAACTTTAAGAATGTTTTTGGCACACTGTGAAAAAAACATAAAACACTGGTTAAGTCAGCACCGTGCTAACCTTTGCCAGTCTGGAATTTAGTTGAAAGTAATGATACTTACCTGCTTAAGTGGTAACATATGGATTCAATTCAAGAATGCCCAAAGCTGGAACAATAGATAAGATAAGCATGTTGGAATGTTGGAAATATGCAAACTCACCCCCCAACCCCCCATCCACACCAATAAATTATTAACATTGGAGCAAGATGAGACTACATCATCTGCAACTGTCAAAGATGTATGTGAAATACCTGAACAGTAGTAGGGCTTGTTATAGACTGAATATTACTGTACATTTGCATGAAATGTTGTGACTATATCACAGAGAAAAAAAGATGTAATAAAAATTCCTTTGAACTCATTTAACCTGCACAATCCAAACCGTCAGTCAAAAAGGTCACTTTGACAGTGTTGCTAATGAAATGCCAGATTTGTTCATAAGGTGTAGTTGCTGTTTGCTCGTGTAAGTGGTTTCGTAGCAGATCTTGTCTGTCTTGCAGCACAAGCACTTGCAATCAGCATTCGTTGGTAAAAGTCTCTGTACTGTTCCTCGCCTTCACTGTTTGTAAATAACGTAACAGTTGCAACTAAATTATATTCATCCAACATTAAGAAATTACATCTGAATTGTTGAGAAATATTTCAGTACCTTTTAAGCTGCAGGATATAAGGATAACAGTCTTTAGAAAAGCACCTCAACACCTTTGGGTATGTAAAGCTGACAAACTGAAATCTCTTGTTAGACACTCCTGTTGTGAATGAAGAAATATGACGCACATTTTCTGCTGCATAGCCTTCAAAAGTAAATGATGGCATATCTATCTATTTTTTGCTTTGCAGATCTGCCCTAGATAGTAAGCTTGAAGTAATTATTCATTCTCATTTTCCATTAATTTGTAGATGGTGTTGAATTTTTCACAGATAGAATTAAAATTTATCTGGATAAACACTCATTGGCAACTTTAGTATCATTTAATTATAGTAAATTCTCTACATTTTTTATGTTCTTAATGCAGTTCTCTTGCTGTCTTAAGAACACTTCAGGAGATAGTGGCTTCCTCTGTTTTAGCTATGTGCCGATAAAACAACTAGCACAAGTATTTTTATATGGGAAACGCCAAGTGCTCGGATGGTCCAGCCACTGCCATGGGAGGTGGTTTGTGTGTCACTGGGGCTATTGAAAGAGTGCTTTTGCATCTACAAGCTCTTAGCAAGTTGTCATATATGTTGTCAAATGCCGATGGGCTCATTAATTGTAACTGTACAACCCAGGCAATTCAGAAGGTGCAATTTCCTGGCGTTGTTATGTGGCTGAGCAACTAAGTCACAGGGTGGCCTTTTTCTTCGTTGGTTTCCTTACGCAACACACTCTTGTGCATGTGGAACTGCCTCAGCTGACTTTCTGCTGCTTTGTCTTCATGGTTTTGAGCTCTCTGACTTGGGCAAATGCTGGGAGTTCCAGGCACTCTTAAGTCATTTTGGATTACTGTTTTTCCTCGTCTGTTTCCTCAGGTACCTTCAAGTCCCCAGTGGCTCTTGACAAACATTTCTTGTAGCATAGGCACACTTTTTTTTTTCCAGTTTTCCACTGAATGAAATGTCAGCATATGACAAACTGTTTTTTGCTGGTGCCATGCTCTGATTTAGCAGTGCTGAATATGGATTCTGCCACTATTCATTAGTAGGTGCTTTATTATTTTGACACTGCTTTCTACTGACCTCTTGTACTGGAAATAATGGGGACTTGTAGTGACATGCCTCATACGTACTTCATTGCAAAGTGCTAAAACTCATGTATCCTGCTGTCAGGCATTTCTAAAGCTGAGGCTCTGTAAAATGGAGCAAGGATATTACTGACATGCACAAATGACTGTTTTGATATGTTATTTTTTATGTGAGAATAAATTTGATAGTCTAGGACACAAGTTTGTTTTCTACCAGCCTGCAGTGGCAAAACTGTGCCTGCTTTGATCTGTGGGATTACTTCTTCTGCCACCCACATCTCTAGCTATACTACTGGCCTGTACAACAAGCTATAACAATTTCCTCATAACTGCTGCTAATCTGAAGCTAGTGTACATAAAATATCATTGGTCCTCTTGGATTTTAAATCCCTAGATGGTTCCGTGTGTCCTTTCTAACATTTTCTTTCTGATGTTGGAGGATTTCTGATGCAGTGAAAGAAAATCCCATTTGACAACTAAATTTAACCCTTTATTGCCATTGATCACTTCAAGGGAGAAAGCCATGTTATCATTTGGAGCAAAGAGCATTATCTCTGGCAGTGACCATAGCTCCTTTATGCAGGTTTGTACCCTCAGTGATATATCCAGAAATCTAAGTCCACTTTCTGTCTGACAGCAGATAATATATTTTTTGATGAGCTTGTTTCTGTAACATATAAAATGTAGTTCTGGATATTTTTATTTCGTTGTTCTTTTCTCAAGTATTCCAGAGAGTCTAACCGTCATCAGATCTCACTTAGTTTTTATGCAACATGGCAATCATGTATTTGAAACCAAAATATTTCTGTAGTCCTTTTGTTTGTGGGAAAGGTTAGGGTGAGAATTTCCAGGTCCCTTAGGCTGTAAAGAGTTTTATGATCATTTTCAGCTCACGCAGTTCTTCCATGCATGAAGACGTGAAACTTTAATATATGTGGAAAGAAGCCAGAGCTTCCTTCTTTATTTATGTACACTAACACCCAATTTTTTTTACACGTCTGCTCTCCATGTCTGACTATGCAATTTTGAAAAATTACCAATATTCTCAGCAGAATCATTTGAAGACAACTTTATTTTGTACTTAGACATTGTATCTCCAGTTGGACAATCTTTGATTAATGTCTTAAGTTTTCCAGCTGTTTTTGTAACAGCTAAAATGTAAGTCTGAAGCAGTTTTGTAGAACAGCATTCAGGATGCTGAGGCAAGTTGGCCACACGTACATCTTTGCATACTTCATCATTCCCGTAAGTCAGTACTCCTGTATCTTAGTGTGGCCAGCTATAAAAAAGCTATATCATGTTGCCACATTAGCTTTGCTCTGCTGGATATTATTTCCATCATAAGGAATTTACATGGTATTTGTTTAGCTTTTGCCCTACGACTTGCTTTCCATACTAGGTTTATGAAGTCTCTGCATTTCTCTCATATTTTCTCATATCCTTGACCAAAATGTCATGATATGGACTTCTTTACTCTATGTGCTGTTAGAAATGTGCTCTATCTTCCTATGCAGTGCCTCTGGCATCAAATCAGCTCACATGGGAACAGTATCTCCCAAAGAAATAGTTGAAAATTATAGGAACATCTGTTCTGCTTTGCATCCCATGCAGAAATTCATTTGGTACTGATCACCTCTCCAGCATTTTCTTCTTGTCTGTGGGGGAGTATTTTTCAAAACTTGTTCTCTGCGTGTACGTAAATGTGAAAACTCCATCTTCTGCTCTGGTAGCGACTGATGCTACTGCTGGAGCCTTGCTGTACAGGTAAGTCCTTCTACTTCACCTCTGTTCAGTTCTGTGGAATTTTCTTGGTAATGTAGCAGGAACTTGTCTTTTTCCCACTGTGGGGAACTTGCAACCCCATTCTGTATGTTTTTGAGATGTTTTCAGTAGTTTTTGATTGCTCTGGACCCTTGACTGGCAAGGAAATGAGTACTTTGAAGTCTCTTAAGACGCAGTATAATTCTGTGTGGACAAATAGATTGATTACTTGGTTTTGTGTGAAAGTATTTGCTCCTGTATCAATGAACTTAGCTTACATCCATTGTTAGTGAAGATAACTCTGTTAGAGTAAAACTTACAAACACAATACTGTCCTCTATGGGTTAGATCAAAGTTCTGAGCTGCTCTCTATACTGCATTTGCAGGATCTAAGAATAGGATAAGCATATTTGCTTCCTTCTCCTGGGCTTGTTGTTTCTGAGTTGCAGAGCCAGAAATGGTATCACTGTTCAAGACTTCCGCATATTTTCAGTTGCTGGTATCCAGATACTGGCAGTGCTCTAGCTTGTGCATCAGTGCCCAATTTAAAAGCATGCTATTATCACCGTTGCTTTTAGACTGATAGCTCAGTTCTCTGCTGATACAGCACTGCTCATTTCTTCTAATTACTTCTACAGAGATTTCATTTGAATTAGTGGTGTTACTGTTATTCCCTTTTTAGTGACAGCTTTTGCATCTTGCTATACATGCTTTTGACTACTTGCAAGCTGTTGGCAAGTGCCATTTGCTTGTAGCTGATGTCCCTTTATCCAAGTGCTGGCCATTGGTCTGACTTCGATTGTTTTCACACCCTGAATAGCTTCTTGTATTGTTTTTCCATGCCCCATTTCCTTCATCTTTAAAAATTTTTATTCTCTATAACACCAACTTTTCTCTGAGTGACTTCCTTTGCTTGGCAGATGTGGGTTACCTTGCCAAGGATTAACTTCAGACCTTCCAATAGACCAAGGTTTACTTTCCTGAATGAGTACTCAAACCCTCCAAACTGGCTAATGAGCCAATTGGTCTTAAATTAGTTTCCCTCCCCTCTGATTTTACTTCCTGCTTAAAAGCATCACATGCATCTATTTCATTTTTATGGAATGCCTCTCATTTGTGTAATGAAACTCAGAGTTCATCTGTCTTGGCCAAACTAACTGAAAACCGTCAAAGATATGAACTGATTTAAAAATATTTTTAATAATAGATATAATAATAACAGAAACAATGTTATTTGTCTCTATCTGCTGCTGCTACCAGTTACTCCAGACACAGATATTTTACCTTTCTGTTTATAGGAGGGTTTAGGCACGCATAGGAATCCCTGAGTTACCTCTACTTGTGTAACAACTGGAGTAAAAAATTATCTGCTTTGCAGTCCCAGAGCATCAGCCAAGGAAGTTATTTATGAAGAGATGGAAAGCTGGCAGACTTAGCTGTAATATTTTTTTTAATTTCTTTTTTCTGAGATAGGAACATACACTGTTCTTGCTCTACTACTTTGCTTGTGGGGCAGTTTATGTCAACTCACTTTATAAGAAACTTTTATTGTCTGTCTTGTTACTACACTTCTATAATTGATGTAGCAGTAGAAGAGAGCCTCAGGATGACTATTTCTTCCAAATCCAGGTCGTATTCAAAAATACATCTTCTTAAATCTGTTGAAATAATACACTGCTGAACAAGGAGTAAATGCAAAGATCCAAGATTATGGCACAAAAGCACAAATTCTGTCCCCGAATGGTGCATGCTTCTTATAAGTCACTGGAAGATTCACAATTTGTATTTTATTCTAAAAACCATAAGTAAAAATGGAAAGCAGGTCCTTGAAAGTGCCAGACATGCCTATCTTATCTGGGATTTAATGCTTGTAAGCTCCAAATTTCTTCGTCACATACAGTGATGGTATTTTGTTGAGTCTCGGGTACTCCCTGTTACATTTGCAAGTTTCCAGTCTGAATTGTTTTAGCCTACATCCACACTAAGTTGTGCTAATTTGGACTAAGGCACTCCTCACCCAGAGGGAGGGTACATGCATGGAGAATTAAGTCAGAAACAATTTATTCTGATAAAAAAAGAATAGCTATTTTAAAATAAACTTCACCGTGAAGGAAAAAAAACCACAACCAACAGGTAGACACATTGAAGGTAAAATAATGTACGTGGGATGCTAACGGGCCAGAGGAAAAAGGAGTTCAACAAGAGAAGTGGTAAAGGGTGAATGCAGAAAGCTCGAAGGCAGGGCAGTGGCACCTTCCCGTGGCACGGGTCTCTGGGGCTTTTCTCACCAGGTGAGGCTGCCTCACTCAGGAATGAGTGGCTGTAAGGAAAGAAAGGTGGATATATCTGCTCTGGGCAATGAAGTCCCATTTCTCTTTCACGGCAGCCAGCGACAGGGATTTCTGGACTAGGGAATATTTTTATGATCTTTCTGTGATTTTATGCCAGTCCGCAATCTTCAGTACAACTGAGTTCGGTCCCGATGTGAACCTTTGTGTGTCACAGGGGCAGCTTCAACAGAAGACTAAGAAAGGGTAACAGCCCAATGAGATGCTGAATTCAGCTTTTCTTAGTGAACACTAATGCCTGTTCAGAGCAACCTCCGTGTGGATTTGCTGATCGTGCAGGAGCGGCATGCAAAAAAGGGAGGAGGAGTGAAAGGGAGGGTGGAAGAAAGCGAGGGCTCTAGGACCCATGTGAGCCTTCGCGAGCAGGAGGTGGGAATTCTTCTCCGAGGCAGCCCGAGCCCAACCTCAGTGCTCCAGCGGAACCCGCAGCAAGTCGGGCACGGCCCCTGCCTGCCCCAGCCCCGAGCGCCCGGCCCCGCTCAGCCATGAGCCCCGCTGCCCCAGCACCGCTGCTGCTCTGGGTCGCCGTGGGTGAGTAACTTGCTCTTTTTGCCCCCGCGACCTGCGGTACCAACTCCCTCTTCTCCCCACAGGGGACTCAGACTCATTTCTTTGCCTGTTCTCTTCTACCTTTAAAAAACAGTAAAGCGTTATTTTCAGAACGCTGTGGAAGTAAGAGTTGGGGAGGAAAATAATGATGTCAAATGTATATTAAGTATGTGATGTGGGAAGATAAATCTTGGTGGTTATTGATTCTAAGTAAATCTTGTTCACCGAAATGAATAGGTGATCTGGAGTTTAATAAGGGCTTGAGCTGACTGAGGCTGTTAACTGGAGATAGGTTCCGTCATTGTACAAAGGTTCAGCGTAACATTAACAGCTATCCCCCAGTACCGTTTGGTTCTGTGACTACAGGATTGCTTTCTTTGGGATTGTGCTCCAAAGATGGGGTACGTAATGCTCCTGGAATAGCAAAGGTTGCTTATGGGAAAAGGTAAATTTGTAAAAGATGTTTTGTCCGAGGAGAAGAGGTGAGGTTGGATAAAGAGAAAAAAGGCAATCCAGACTGTAAAAGACAGAGTTATGAGCTCCTAGATAGACAGTGGCGCTCAGGCTGAGTTCTGAAAGGAATCTGTGTGCTGTTCTATTTGTTGGTCAGCTTTGGTTCTGAAACACAGCAAGAGGAGTGAAATCACTGGAGGAGAAGAGGAGAGAGATAGTAGGAGGGAAGCAGTAGTAACAGGAGGGAAGTTGGAAAGTGGTAGAATGCACATAAATGACAGTGGAAGAAAGGAGGCAGGAGTGGAATGTATACTCTGTGCACTATGGTAAAAAAAAAAAAAAAAAAGTGTTATGAAAACTAGGAGAGAAAAATCTGCAAATCCTTACCAGAACATACTGAACTTCCCAGAGAACTGAGGTTACAATAGTAAGCCCCGTGCAGAGAGAGGAACATCATCTTGATCCCTGGAGGAGGATCAGGGGATACTTCTGTGTTTTTCAGTGCAAAAAATCATATTAATTCCAGGCAGAGGAGAAGATGAGGCAAACAGGTTGTTCAGAGCTACAGCTTGCTCTTGCTAGTGCAGTAAGGATTTGACTATTTTGTGCTAAATGCTGAGCATGTATGTAATTTTTATTTTCTTTTATTTTTACATGAAGATATGCTGGGACATCAGTTTTTAAGCAGATTTCACCATTCAGTTCTAGTTACAACTGAGTGCCAAGACATAGCTTAGAGTCTTTGATTTCAGGCTACTTCTGCCTGTTACCTCCATGAGGAAGAGAGAGCTTTACCATCGAAAGGACCCGGGGGAACTATACTCCATGTCAGCAGAGCTGTCCCCCCCACAGCCTCTGCTCATACGCTGTGCTGTTTCATCGTGCTAAGTGTGATCCACATGTTTTGAGTGTAGTGACTTTCAACATGTGAATAAGGTTAGTGTAAGGAGCAGTCTTTATACTTGCTTTATCTCCAAGTCAGTAACTTGAAACGTGCTTGTATTAGAGCAGAGATTAAGTTTTAAGAAAAAAAAAATAGAGAAAAGGTGCATTTCAAAAAGTGCAAGTAAAGAACTAGAGAAAAACAAATGTACATTTTGCAATCTCTGTCCAGTCATCTGCCAAAAAAATCTCAATCACCAGAGGAGAGGCTTCAATGCATGAGTATTTAGCTGCTGTCCTGATCTTCACTTGAGGGTGGCTCATCTCACTGAATATTATGGTCAGTTCTAAGGCTCTGCAGTTAATGATTTTTGAAACTACTTGTGTTTCCACTGAGGAAGTTTTCCCAGAAGAGATTTGTAGAGTGGCTTTGTATTTCCTTCTTTCTTTGGAAAGCCTTCAGCCCTGGTAATGAGGGAATTTATACTGCTTTTCTGTTTTGTTTTACTGGCTGGCATATGTCTTTCTGATGAGCTTTTAGGGTAGTGTAAGAGTTCAAATCCACTGATAATTTTATACATGCCATAACACGGGAGGAGGTCAGAACTCATTTTGATGAGTAAAAATCAAGACTCTGCAAGAACATGCAGAAAGTTAGCAAAAACAGAAAAAAACAGAAACAAAACCAGACACAGCCAACCAGCAACACAGTGAACAGAAAAGGATTCAGTGTACCAATGTGCATTGGTCAATGTCAGGGCAACTTCACAGTCATTTTGAGGCTGAGGTAGGACTCTAACCTCAGGTCTTGGGAAGTGGCATGGGAGTACGTAAACAAAGTCACCACATGAATTTTTTTGTCTTCAGATAGATTGATTCTCCTTTGATTACCTGAGCTTGATGGAAGGGGAAGTCAGTCCTTATCTCTGCAAAAACAAACAAACAAAAAACAACAGAAAAAATGCCTGTACTTGGTCTGATGGTGTGCTCTTGCTTCTGGGTGTGGATTGCAAGCTATTTGCAAGATTACAGCATGATACACGCTTCTGGCAAATCTCAAACCCCTTACTGAAGTGTACTCAGGTTATGTCGTTGGCTCAGAACTTCAGCTGTTGGATCATAACCACAGTTCCTCAGATAATATTAGTAGAGGCATTTCGTCCAGTTACTCTTTGTATAGACCTTTCTAATAGTTGTATTAGAGCTGTCAGAGGATAGGATGTTTTATGTTTAATTTCAGGCTGGGAAGCAGTTGTGGTTATGGGAAGGCTGACAGGTTGAGGAGTAAGGTGGTGAGCACAGTTGAGGAGTGTGGCTGTGCAATCATGTATCAGCATGGCAGTGCTGAATGCTCCATTCCTGGCTCCTACTTGACCCTTGCATTTGCCCTGCAAATTCTTTTCGTAAGTCCAGAAAGTTCTCTCCCCCTCCCCACGGGTCTCCCTACTTCCTAAAACCGAGCTGGTCTGTTTTATATAGTGTGTACAAGCTGGTTTAAGTTTAGTAAATCCACACATGAATAAAGATACAGGAATACCAGTTGAGAACAGATTTATGGGCCTTAAAATAAACCTTCACTGACTTGAGTATCCCTTTCAGTAGAGAAGATCATGGCTTGAGTGGAAGGGGGCTGCATTTTTTTCTGCTTCTTTGTGGAAGAGCTTTTTTTTTTTTTTTTCTTTTTTCTTGTGCCTATCTGTGCTGCATTAAAGTAGCATGCAGTTACAGTTGTAGTTTCAGTATTTTCATCAAGATAGGTCCAACCAGATTAGCATCAAATGATCGTTGAAATTCAACTTGGGAGATAACTTTGTGGTTCTTTATTATGCAAATGAAAGTGTATCTACAGATGCTGTGCCCAATCTGGATTTTCAATTCAAGGAATTCGGTCACTGAAAGTCAAGCATTGAAATAAAAAAGACAGTTATTTTGAAGTGACAAGCATTGCAGTGTTAAGGACCCTTTGAAATACAAATGAAACGTGAAAAATGATAGGATATAAATGAGAGTCCAGTAGTAACGGGGCACATGAAGACAAGCACTGGACATTTGTAAACTATGTCAAGAGAAAGGACTGAAGTGAAAGAGGAAGAAATCTTGTAGTGAGATATGTGTACTGGTACTTTAAAGATGAAAACAGTGTCTTGTGATTGGCAATAGAAATCCATATTTCTGTCAGAATTACCGTAACTTCACAGCCTGTAACTATACGATCAAAGTTAGAGAAAAGGAAGCTTCAGTTCAGTGATATTTCAAAAACATTCCTCTCCCACCCCCAGAGCTCGTATAGCAGGTACAGAGGCCCATGTCTTCAGCCTGTTTGTGTGCTTGGGTATGTGCACTGGTGGTGCTAGTGTGTAAAAGTGCATCTCTGATGCACATGTGACTAGAATGGAGATGATTTTTATTCTTATATTAATTTCAGTGAAAAATGCTGACAGGGTAAGACTAAAATATAACATGGTCTGTGTTTTGAGTTGTTGTATGTAGATGTTTTGCGTGTGCAGAAGTTAGTGCATGTTAAGGAAATTCAAGTGAGTCAAACTGTTTTCATGGACTTTTAATTTAAATTTTTATTTAAATAAACCTTTTATTTAAAAATCTGGAACCTTTATTTTTAAAAATGAATACATGATTTAATATTTCATGTTTAGCTTTGAATTGAAACAGTGTAGTTCAGCGCTCCCTGAAATGGGCAGTTTGTAGATTAATAAAACACTTGAAGATTTTTCAGATAGACCTATGAAGGTTTTGATTTCTTTTTTAATTCTTTGGGTTTGCCAGTAACTTGAAACATCTGGTATTAAAGTTGCTCAGTTGCCTTGAAATAGTACATAGTGATTTGTACCTAGATTTGTACATGCAGGTGGTTGTCCTCAGGCTGGTATTCATTGCTGCGTATAGATGCAGGGGCTAGTGATGGTGTTAGTAGCTTGTTACTGAATCTAATTCCTCAGAAATAAAAAGAAACAGAGACAACCTGGTTGTTTTTGTTTGTTTTTTTTTGCAAACCACTAGCGAAAGCAGAAGCACAAAGCAGTTGCTGAGAGGAGAGGCAGGTGAGCTCTTTCCAGAAATAAATGGAGAGGAAGGAATTCATGGAGTTCTTGGTTAATGCAAATTGATAGATCTCTATGTGAGCACAGTTGCAGCAGTAGAACATTTTGCCTTCTGTGTCTGGAGACTTTTATCTGAGATTCTTACAAGTAAGCATGATTTCTGTACCGAATGCTTAAATCAGAGGAGGAAAATAATGACATTAATTATGTTAATTAATTGGATCAAGCTTATAGTCTTTTCCTGTCTCTCAGCATCAGTTCTTCCTCTCACAATTCCTCTTCCTCTCATTCCAATGTAATTGCTCTACTGCTTCTCTCCTCTCCTGGAGTATAATAAACCCAGTGCTTTGATGTGGCTTGCCATCAGCAGGGCCCCCGTATCTGTGCACGTAAAGATGACACCCATGGCAGTCATGAGAGCAAGCCAGCTCAGAGAAGTGGTGAGCTGAGGTGTTGATGAGAGATGAGTTACAGCTGGTCTGACAAAAGGGCTGAGTGAATAGGAAGAAGTGAGATCTTGTGTAAGAGGTTGCAGATCATGCCAGTGTGTTGTGTGTGCACAGCAGCACCTCTTATTTGCATCTTGTGTGGTTCAGATTGTGCCTTATTCAGCAGCTTTAGAGGTCGGAGTGTCTGTGTCTGGAGGGTGCCAGGTTCCTTCCTTTTTAGGCCTGATGTGCAGAAGGGGAGATCAACCTATAGGACCTTTGCAGTGGAGTAAATGGAGATAGCATCAGGACCTGCCTAGGTTTTGAATGGCCTAAAAGACTGCAGCTCCCAAGCCAGCAGCAGCATCTCTCTGGAGCATTTTGCATCCCTGAGAGCTTTCTAAGAGCTTTCCTTGAGCTGCTGTACCTCCACAGTGCTGCTGCTTCTAGCATATATGATACCAGCACAATTGATGGGCTTTTGAGGAATAATGAAAACAAAGAGGCGTGAAAGGAAGCCATTCAGTCAACTAGAAAAGACAGCTCTGTCAATATATACTGAGGAAATAAAGAACTCAGAATTTTAGTGAGATGCTCACCCACAGGCCAGGTTTTATTTCTTTAGGACTTCAATTTGTTTTTCACTGTGTGCTCCTTAAGATAAAGCTGGCTGGGAAAATGTGAAATTTTACATGACTGTATGTATTCTGTGCATACATATGTAGAGTATTTCCTTCCACTTGTCAATGCAAAACTTGTTAAAGTTTCTAACTGGCTTTACAAGAAATTCCCTGAGAATAGCATTGTCTGAGTTTAAAAAAAGAAGAAAGAGACACCTATTGATGTAGCAGCTTATCAAAGATGAGGTAGTTGAGAAAGAGTGTGAAGTATAGAATAAAAAGATGAAGTCTTTCCAGAAAGCACAGATGTATCCTTGCAACTCATTTTAACTTTGCCCTTTCTGATGGGAGAGCCATGTCTGTTAATAAGACATCACAGATTTTCAGCTAATTGGTTTCTGAAATCCCATAAGCTTTGGCAAATTGGCCAAGAATTATGTATTTATTCGTACATTTCAGTTGCTCACTTAGGGCTTTTCTTATTCAGTGTGTATTACAGCATGTGCTTGGGTATATAGACAGCCAAATTTTCTTGCATTAAAGCATTTACATCTCTCCACTGTGTCTGTGCTTATAGGGATGTACATTTATATATTCAAAATATAGGAGTGATAAAGCAATTGAGTGACAGACATCCTAGGCAGTGAAATGGAGGGATGTGATAGTGATTAGGAGCACAGAAGAAAGTACAGGGGCAAGAAGCGTCTGTTTCTGCATTGTCAAAATGATTTTTTGTACTACCTAGGAACAAATGAAACCCAAACTGGAACTTCTTCCCCTTGAATCAGAACCAACCCAATACTGAATTCTCATTGGAACCTAAATATGAAATGAATCTAACAGGTTCCTGGTTCAGATTCACAGTTCACTGTAACCTTGCTTCCTACAGCGGAAATGCTATCAGTATGGGAGCAACCTCAAACTCAGTGAGGTTCTGGACAATTTTGCACCCAGTTTCTTCCTCTCTGCCTCGCCAAAAGACCCTCACAATCTCCTATATCCACACAGCAATGCAGAGCTGGTTCAAACCACTCTGCAGATGTGACCTGGACCTTTCCTTGTGTGCTGAGAGTGAACTCTGAGTGCTCTGCTGGGAGGCAATGGGCAACATTTTGGATTCAAGCTGTCCCAAGAGTGCTCTGTAAATATCTGCTGGACTCCTCAGCTGGCTTTTGGCAGTTGTGCTATTACTCCTGCTCGTGTAGATATGCTTGTGTATTTCTGTACTGTTATGTGTGCAGAAAAGAGAAGACTTGAGGAGCTTAACTCCCACTCCTCTACTGCAGGGCAGTGATTCCTTGTTCCCCTTGTAGCTGTTGGCCCTGAGGAGGCAGGAGTAAGCCATGGGTATGTGGAGAGGATGGGAAAAGTTCAGGGAGGGCAGGAAGCAGGAGGTAAGAGTACTCTTCTGGTGGTGATGGTGAGCCTAAAGAGTGGTCTGGCATTACCAAAACAAGTTGGTTAGCAGCTGTCAGCCTGAACTACGCAATCTAAAGCAAATCTGAATTCAAAGCAGAACTGAACTAAGAAATGATTTGCCTCATTGTATAGTTCATTTGATGATCTTGCAGAACCTGGTGCCCTTCACTAATGCTTCAGGTAATGTGAGGAGTCTAAATGGTTATTCTTATGCACTTCTAATACCTTATATGTCCTGATGTTTTGAAGATTTCTGTTCTCGTTGTTATATTTAACTATAATTTTCATTTTCTGAGTATCTGCTGTTTTTTTTTTTTAATTTTTTCCCTACTGGGCTCTAAATCATTAATACACATTTGCCAATTTCACTTCAGCTAAAGGTAGACTAATATGAAATTTCCTTGGCCTTTAACATCTTTTTGGAGTTTGCTCTATGACTTTTGGTGTGTGCTGGATATATGCTGGAATCCAGATTTCTTTACATTAGCAACACTTTTAAAGTCTGTAATTCACAACAGGAGTATTTTGTGTGTTTACAGTCCCTACAGGAGCCTGAATAGCATTTAAAATCTCTGAAAGAAGCTTTCTTTAACCCCGTGCAGGCTAGCAGTTCATCCTAGGTTTTAATGAGACAGTAAACTTTCTAATTCTTTTTATAAGCTCTAATATTGGAGGTTAAGTACATTGATCAAAGAATATCAACTATTGCCTTTTATATATATATATATATATATATTTAAGTTTCCTGAAGTCCCACATGCCTTCTGCCCTTTCAAGATCTGTCAAGCTATTAGCAGAGTTTGAACTTTTTCAGAGTTTGACAGATTGTGTTTTTCACTCTGTTGCGGTCTCAGAGAAGAAATTTGAAAGTCAGTAAGATCTACAAAAATAGCCTTGTGAATTAATGATAAGCAAAGGGTGCTGAATAAACCAAGTTGGCTTTTATTTTCTTGCTTCAAAAGAGCTTGGATTCTGGCTATTCAGAACAGAAAAGCAAGAGACTTCTGCAATTTCTGCTCTTCTCACCTCATCTGAAACTATAATTTATTTGCTCTGATTAGACACAAGCATTTAGCTTCCCCTCTAAAAGCTATCTTCATTTTTGATATGCTGATGAGTTTCTGGTAAGGCGTAGCTTTTTTATTTCTCCCTCTACCTTTGTAATTTCTAAACGCTTTTTCCTTTCTTTTGTGCTTTCCTACGTGTATGTACTCATGAAGATTAATGAAAGGGGAAAAAAAAAGTGGGTTTTTTTTTTCCCGGATGGAGAGTAATTTTTTCACTTATTTTAGGACTTCAAAATCTATAAACACACACAAAAAAGGCTTTACTATAAACAATCTCTATTCCACATTTTTGTCAGTGGATGCAGTTATCCAAAACTGTGCAATACTCAGGCTCACTTGTGAGTGTTTGTGATAATATTTTAAATATAAATTTAGTATGTAGTTTACCATTTTGCATAGACTTATGTGGCTTGTGAATGCATAGGCTATCAGATACGGCAGTATTAGCTAATGGTTATTTTAAAAATAAGCTTCAGTAGAATTGACATTTGCTGAAGTACTCGGGTATGTGCAGAATAAGCTGAAGAAGTTATTTCATTACTGATAGAAACAGCTTTGTGACTGCACGAAGGGGGATTGACAAGAAGCAACAGTCCACTTAACGAAGCTACTGACATTCTCCCTCTGAGAGCAGTGCAAGGTGCTGCAAGTCAAGTAAATGTGGAATTTTAAATGTAGAAGTACTACTTCTGCTGGCTTTCCTAGGGCTCTTAAGACTGAATGAATGTAAGTTCAGCATCCAGGTGAAGTTTGGCTCTGCAACAGCATTCCAGCACAGCCTGACCTGTCCTGGCTGCCCCTAAAGCACTCCTTGGTCTCATCTGGTCTGTATCGGTCAGGCTGTAGGGACGCTTTGTAACAACCTAGTTTAAAAGCTAACTTTCTAAATCATTTTAGAAATGTGACCCTGTAAAGCTTGTTTCAGTAAGATTGAGGAGATGGCAATTGCTGAGTAAGGACACCAAGAGAGTCTCCTTGCTAGAGCAGGAAGGATGGGTGGAGATTGTTTTGGGAAACATGAGCTGCTTTTTGTTTTGTTTTGTTTTATCTCAGAATTTCTTCCCCCAGTCATTTTAGTAAGTTTCTTGTACAAGAAACCATGGGGCTATGTACCTGAAATTAGACAATGTGGATACAGACTTAGTTAAATGATGTCAACTTTCCATCCTGTTGCAAGGAAGCAAGTGTTAGATGTCAGCCTTCTTGAGTACGTGCCAGTGAGGTGACAACTCCTCTGTGAATTTCCACCACTGTGAAAATACATACAATCTTGTTTTACTAAATATGAAAGCGTTGTTATCAACTCTCTTGTTCTGCTAATGAAAAATTCTTATTTTTGGATCCCGTTAACTCTTCAGTTATCAAAAATGTTAATGATTCTATGGCACACACCATTCAGTTGAATAATCTGGATCCCATCACCAGTGCTATGGGAATAGTGATGAGGAACTCGAGATGCGTCATGTTGTTGTGTGGTGTTCATGTCACCCCTTAGCCTTTCAAATGAAATAAGCTCTGACTAAAGCCATGTACAGACTGTTGACAGCAGAGGTGCTTTGAAACAACTGGGGATAAGACTGACCCTGCTCTGAAATGTTGAGCTGGGGTTTATGTTTGCAATCTAAAAGAGAGGCAGCAAGATATTTTGGGGCCCCGGCTTAAATTTTATGCCAAATATGTTTAATATGCTTTAGTGTGCACAGAAATACTCCCCTCAGTTTACCAAAAAAAAGAAAAAAAAAAAAAGAAAAAAAAAAAAAAAAAAAAAAGGAAGGCTTAACTGTTGTTAAGAACACTGGTGTGTCCACACAAAGGAACAAAGAACAAAGCTGATAAAGCAACAGCTGAAACTGGTTTGCCTTTAGCCTTTTTGAGTTTGGCAAAGGGTAAACGTATAGCATGAGCAGGTTTTCTGATACCTAAAGTCTACAAACTCATGTCTCACATCACAAGACAGGGTTAAAAATCATCAAATTAAAACAAACATATTTATGAGCCATCTGGTTTCTGAGTCTTTCCAGTTCGTGTTTCCTATCCTGGGTAACTATTAAGCAATTTTTGTTGCTGTAATTTTCATGTCATTATATGGCTCCAGAAACTACATGTTTAAGAAAAACACTGTAAAGAACTCAATTCAAAACAGAATTATAAGCACTGGCAGTGCTGGATGCATTTGTCGTTCTTTCGGTTGTCCTAATGTACTACTAAAGGCAAATGTACAGAATAAATCTTTTTTTTTTTTTTTTTTTTAAATTCTTGACTTCAAGTTAGGAAGTTAGGTTAGGCAGGGCAGACTGGGAGGTTGTATTATGTAAGTCTTTATACAGGGTGGCAAGTGAGTCAGCTTTCCTAGGGTTGATTACTGGTTCTACCAGTTTCCTGTATGTTCTAGGGAAGATGATGTGGTCTTGGTGCCTTAATCCTTGTCTTGCTTTGCCTATTTTATCTCCTTTATTCAGATGTGATGAGACATACAAAAGTATGTTCTAGTTCCTTGAAATTCATTCAAGCGTACAGAATTATTTTTATTTATTAGACCTTTTTAATGGAGTGTAACAAAGGAGAATCTATAACTCACTTTCAGTGGAAATTTAAATGTTTTGTTTTGGAAAAAAAATCATATTATTCTTTCACATTGAATGTTAGTTACCGATAAGAGCTTTTGGGCAATATTGGTGGAGGAAATAAAAGCTTTCTCCTTAAAGGTGTGCATTTTTATTGCTTTTCCATAATGTATCCTTATCTGCTCCTGAGAAGGCACAGCACTAATGAATAGATGTGAAATCTCTTGTTTCTCTGGCGACTTGATTGATATTCTGTGTGACAACTTGGTCATTTGTGATATGGTGTCAACTTTTTCATTTGGGAGTGTATCAATGTATTTTCACTTGGGGAAGGGTGAGAGAAGAGCTATAGTTCTGTTGTGTTTCTTGATACAACTGAACGCTGATACTCTTAAAAAGTCAAATTTTGTGAATGCTAACTGAAGTAATCAGGTTCTCTTTCTCCATCTCTTTCATCTTTTTGACAAGTCTGTGTATTGAAAGACCATCAGTTCTTTTGAGTTAAATTTGTTTTTTGTGAGTTCTGGAACCTTTCTGACACCTTTGCCTGCCATGAACACTTTGCACAAATCTGGCCCTACTGCTGTACCTTGCTCTTTCTTCTGTGGCTTGGTATCTCTTCCATACAGGCACAGAGGCACCTGGCAGGCTAAAGTCAGTGAAAGTGTGCACTGTAATCTTGAAGTCTTCTAGGAAGTGTGTATCTTGTCTTTCCATGTCTCTTACAATGTGGCATGATGTCTTTATGTCTTTAGATCCAAAGCTTAGATTTTCATATGCATAAAGAAGAAGGAACAAGTGTTTGCAAGGAACAGAACAGCCATTGCTCAGTGAGAGCCATTACTCAGTGAGCATTGCTTACGGCAGCTGCGATTGGTAGCTATGATACAAATAAGACATTTGAAATCTTGGCTGCCAAATTGAACATCCTACTGAAATTTGTGCTCGGTGTCACATTCCACCTTTTTAGCCTCCTCAGTGCGCTTGTTTGACCACTTTCCTTTCCTGGAGTCCAGCTGGGGTTGAGAGTCTCAGGTGTGAGGAATCCTGTATGGGAAGCTCAGCTGGTGCTGGCAGAATCCACATGCTCGCTGGCAAAGTAGATGCTGCTGACAACAATTTCTAGCTGTGGCTGTGAGAAAGATGTTTGAAAGGTGTTTGATTCTTGCTAGACCTGATAGGACCATGGTGGGGAGATGCTGGTAGGTATAGGTGTTTGTCCACCTTCACTGGCATGGTAAACTGCAGCCCTTCAGAGTCATAGACCCGGGCTCTGCATCATGTGGGTGACGGTCTGGCAGATGGTTCCATGTTTGGTGAGAATCATGAATCAAGTAACCAGCGTATGGCCTAGTAACACATTTCTGTCTTCAAAGAGTACATGCTAAAAGTGTAGGGATTATGTAGAATCAAAGAAACTTTCAGACACATCAACCATTGAAAGCTATGTGCCACTGTGAGACACTTTATGTATTTAATCACTTTGCAAGCTGCCTTATGTAAGGGTTTCTGCACTGATATACTGACTTCAGGCAGAGCCAGGCTCCTTTAGGACTTGTTGTGATTCAGGCAGTTACTGAGGGCTAACAGAAAAGAAAAAGGCACAAGCTCTTGACTTCATGGTGTTTGTTTTCCTCATTGTGCTGGCTGCTGTCCTGGGAGCTAGAAGCTAGAGCTCTGCCTGCTGTTCATCTTGACTAGCTCATTTGGGGGCTGTGGAGGAGAAACCTCATTTTTCTCCTGTGTGCAGACTAGTCTGGAGTGCCTTATTGCCATTGAAGAAACTCCTGGGGCATGTGTAGCATCATTCATAACCATCTAATAAAGGCCTAGTTGAAATGAGTTATTGTTGAAAGGTCTCCCACTGTTTTCCCACCAATCACTTCCAGACATGCTCTTCTCAAGATTCCAAAAGATTGTAGTACTTAAGAAGGTATCACCATGGTCACTTAGGTGGTGGAGAAGGTCTGGACTCCAGCAACCACTATTTTTCAGGAACTCTAATAAAACATGATTCTTTGTTTTCTTTTGAAACAAATACAAGAGCCTGAGTGGAGCTGTCCAGACAATTCAATATTGATGTGTTGTGTTTGTTTGTGTCCAGTGGTTTTGTGTGCTTTTATTTTGTGCCACGTAGATACTTACCAGATGTATCCAGTTGTATTTTTCTACTGTCTGCAGCTCTGAACTGCTGAAGGAAACTGTCCTTAATCATTTTCTTTCAGTCACCATTTTGTTCATTAATGTTAAATCAATTTATCCATGATCAGATCAGTGCTCAATTTATCCATGATCAGATCAGTATATTCTAGCAATCAGATATTTAAGTTTTATTCTACTTATTTCCATCCATAACATTTCTGGGTATGAGAGTTGAGGAGTATTTTGAAAGTACAGCTTTTTAGATATTCAGAGTTGTTAAACCTCAAAGCTCACCCTTACAGTAATAAGAAACTCTCTTCCTTGGTAGGAAACATTCTAATGTCATCTTTACCATTTTGGCATTGAGCCTGAAGTGGTCCTTTAAGGGAAAGAAAAGGATTGCTGTATTTAAGACCTACCTGTAGAAGTATGTTTCCTTTTATCTGCTTTCCAGCTGGGAAATATGGACCTTGTCTCTAAACTACACCTGCTCTTTGGAAGGCCCAAAAATATGTAAAATAAAATGTCAAGATTAGGAATTATCCTCCTAAATATAATCATTAATTACAACATAACACTGTCTTCTGTCTGTGTTTTCAGATAACAATGAGATTATCCAAATATCATCCTCATTTTCTTTTATGTTTCCTTACTGGGAGGGAAGCAAATGGAAAAAAAATAAAAATTAAAGTGACCGCTCTTTTGTTCGTAAAGTCTATTTCCTACCAGAAGTGGACTGGTACTTTTCATAAATCATGCTTATGCTGTTCCAGGCCATGAGCAATATCTGTGTCGTGTTTTTTTCAATCCAGAGATGATTTTTTTGGATTCAAAAGTAAGTAAAGTTCAATTGTTGGCACAAGTGACAGAGTGTATTTGAAAAGAAGGAAACAATTTGCCAAATAGCCATAAGGATGCCTAACTTATCCCTGACAGTTAGTCCATTCAGGAAGTGCTCAATACCAGGGCATCTCCCACCCACTGAGAATCTCTTACACCAATTTCATTCCTTGCAAATGTAGTTTGCAGAAAGTCTTTGCACCTCTTATACTGTGCTGGCTGCAAGTGAAAGTATTCATACTGGAGAGTCATCTTGCATGTGGCAAATATTCAGTACAGTGTCAATAAACGTAGTCCTAATCCTTTCCATAAGAGAACCTGCAGGTCTTAGGAGGCTGTCCGGATTTATCTCCTGCCAAATGCTTGGCTCTCATGATTGTCTGAAGTAATAAGCAATGAAAATATCACTCTTTATTAGTTCAGAATATCATTAGAGTTCTGTACTTATTGTTTTGTTATTAAGAAGACTTTATATCGATGCTGAGATTGGAGTTAGCATCTTAACACTGCATGGTTTGATTTCCTGATGAGTATTCCAATCTTTTTTTTTCTTCTCAAAGTCCCCAATATTTCTTTTTTTTTTTTTTTTTTTTCCTAACAGTTCTTGTGAACTTGCAGACTCATAGAATCATTTAGTTGTAAGGGGCCTTCAAAGGTCATCTAGTCTAACTCCCCTGCAGTGAGCAGGGACATGTGCAGCTAGATCAAGTCGCTCAGAACCCCAACCAGCCTGTCCTTGAGCATCTCCAGGAGTGGTGCATCCATTGCCTCTCTGGGCCACCCGCCTGTTCCTTTGCTTCACTACCCTTACTGTAAAAACCTCTTCCTTCCTTATATATAATCGAAATCTCCCCTGTTTTAGTTTGAAGCCATTTCCCCATATCCTGTCATCACAGCTGTACCGAAGAGTCAGTCCACTTCTTTCTTATAGTACCCCTTTATATTCTGAAAGGCTGCTCTCAGGTCTCCCTGAAGCCTTCTCTTTTCCAGGCTGAGCAACTCCAGCTCTCAGCCTATTCCATCCCTTGGATCATTTTTGCAGTCCTCCTCTGGACATGCTTTAACAGATCTGCATCTTTCCTGTGCTGAGGACTCCATACCTGAATGTAGTACTCCAGGTGAGGTCTTATCAGTGCAGAGTAGAGGGGCAGGACCATCTCCCTTGACCATGCTTATTTTGATACAGCCCAGGATATGATTGGCTTTCTGGGCTGCAAGGGCACATTTCAGGCTCGTATTCAACTTACCTTCCATCAGTACCCCCAAGTCCTTTTTGGCAGGACAACGCTCTGTTCTTTCGTCTCTCAACTTGTGTTGTTAGTGGGGGTTGGCTTAGCCCAGGTGCAAGACTTTGCACTTGGATTAGTTGGACCTCGTGAGATTCTTCTGGGTCCACTGCTAGAGCCTGTCTAGATCTCTGTAGATGGCATTCAGTTCCTTGGACGTGTCAACCACACCACACACCTTGTTGTAATCTGCAAACTTGCTGAGTCTGTACTTAATCGTCAATAGATATCTGATTTGAGGAATCTACATTCTCCTGATTTTTAGCTTATGCTTATGTGGTTAGCATTTGCATTTTTACTTCCGAGTTGATTATTATAACTGGTTTTCGTTATTTTGGTTCATTTCTTCCTTGACATCATTTCCACCTCCTTTTCTTCATGCAGTAAGTGGGAAAGTAGTTAAGGGACAAAGCAGATTACCTGGAAACACTTTTTGCTGCAGTTAACCTGTTGATCAACCCGGTCATAGTTCAGTGGATGTTATGGGAGCTCTCCCAGATCTGTTTAATTTCCCCTTTACTGTCACTACCAGTGCAGGTAAGAAGTTCTTTAGAGAGCAACTTGGGCACTGGCAGTAAAAAGCCTAGGTATGACACCAGGTATGTGTGTTGGTAGTACAGTGTGGAATTTAGTTCAGGTTCTTGATCATGAAGAATGAAAGGAATACTGCCAGAAGATTCAGGTTTTAATCTTTCTCCATCCTGCTTTAGCCAAAAGTGTTTGATCCATACAGCAATCTATTACAACAGTGTCAGAGGGTTTTTTTGCAAGTGTTCCAAGGTATGAAATAAGCTAGTGGCAAAATAATTCAAGTAGTGGGTACTTGTGATTGGATTCCTCGTGGCAAATTTGTGTCATTTAGTAGGTGAGCAGCTTAAGTTTGTCTTCTTGGCTCCTCCTATCATGCTTTTCTCTCTTTAACGCCCAAGTTTTAGGTGGCTGAAGTCATAAATCCCACTTTATTTACCAGACGATTTATGGCAAGAATTAGTTTGATCTTGTAACAGTACTCTTGTGCATTCTACTTTTTTCACAACTTCTGCGTATGAAAATTAAGTTTTGGCATGAAAAAATTGGAATCTCTCCTTCTGGAAAGGAATTTGGCAGCTATTGAGAGGGGACTTGTGGCAGTACTTCCATATTTTCCTGGCGGTATTGAAGAGAATTATAGAAGATGGAATCTTCCATGCTGCTGCACATTGCTGCTGCCAAGGCATTTGGTGGTAGGCATACTGCTAGATGAAGTTGAGCAAAAAATTCCCATATTCATGGTCTCATATGAAAATATAACTTGAGAGCAATGGCTCTCTCTGACAAGAGAAAACCTCAAGACTACAAGCCCTAGTTCAGCTGCGTGAATCTGATCCATTAACTGAAAAGCTAAATAAAAACAGAAATAGCGATGGTTTTTGTGAAAAATAGAATGAAGCATGTCTTTGTGAATATTGGGTTGGTGCCAGAAGGGGATCTGCAAGGTAGATATGGGCTGCGTTTCGCTAATAATAAAGTCAGTGGCACATCTATTAAGAAGTTTGCCTGGCATACAGGCTGTAAACAAGAGTATGTAAACATCAGTCATCAGATCAGTTTGTTGTAAATGTGGAAACAGTTCTTTCGGAGAAGAAACAGAAAGTGGAAAGGTTGTGTTCAGTAATCTGCTGTCTGTAAACAGACTTAGAAGGTTCCTGACAAAAACGTAAGCTTATTGTTCTTTTTTATTACATACATATCAGCTGAATGTCCCTGAAAAAACTGGAAGCTTGCTGAGCTAACATTTCCTGGCCTGTTCCCTGGAGACCTAGCGTGTTCTTTAATACCTATGCCATGCAGTGGAGTGTGCAGCACCGACAAATAAACTAATAAATGATTAAAAAGAAAGGTCTATGAAGCAAGGATGCGTTTAAATAGGCTTAGCAAAAAAAGCTCTCTAAATAAACTTTCTACTGTGTTTCGGAAAGCTGATGGAGCATGCCCTCGTCATTAGTAAATCATCTGCTGCAGGTGTGTTTTACAGTTGGTTTATAAAGAGGTCATTAATTGTAGGGGATTTTCACATGGGTAAAACCATTATTGTCTCTGAAGAATGAGGTGGGCTTAGGGTTTTACACCATGAAAAGTGATCTTTTGAACTCTATTTCTGTACTTAGTTAAATTTAGTGCACTTTTGCATTATTTTGCTCAAGACTGCAATCTTGAGGATCCAGAGTGACATTTTTTCCCCTTTTACCATGTTTTAAACATCAACAATGCTCACTGTCTTTTCATCCTCAGAGACTTTTTGTGTTTCAGTGCTTTCTAAAATGAATGTTAGGGCAGGGGTACCATCACCCTATTTATAAAGGACTTTTGGGCTCCAGTTGTCCAGGACTCTTGCTTTTAAACTTCTTACTATGCCTGAGAAGGTCATGCTCTTACATTGTTATATCGCAATATGTATACTGTAGTCTTTTTTTCTCCTCAATACAGAATCTACTGTTAACAGAATTTAACTTTTCAGTACAGTTATTCAGAACCTTACGATCTCTGTTTAGTAAATGGCTGTGTATTGATTCCCTTAATGTGTTAATCTGGGTGCCTTCAAATCCTGCAGGACTAAGGTAGGAATGGTGTAACGCAGCACGCCACTCATTCACCCCTTTCCTCTTACGCAACCAGCCCTTCCTAAGCAGATTTAGAATCTCACAGTAGGTTGCCTCAGACCTGAAGTGTTCTGGAAAGTGGGAGCTAATTACAGAGACATACACCAGTTACCAGTTCATTGGATATCTGTTAATAATTTGATACTTCTAACCTAGCTGAATGACCTCAGGTTCTCTTTCTTCTTCATGTTAGAGAACAGCCATTCACTTCTTTTATTTCTGCATTGTGGTTATTTTATTGCTAATCTATACCCTTGTGGTTATCTGATATGTATTGCTGTCATTTGAGAACAAAAATACCAACCATGACTCCTTAGAATCAGTTGAAGTTTTGTGCATGCATTGGCCAGGTAAAGAACTGAGGGATTAATCCTCAATGTTGGCAGATTTGACAGTGTTTAATTGTTTTTTTTGCGCTTACGACTGTGTAGGTGATAAAGTAGATATTGGAATCGTGTCAGCCATTAAGGTGCACCAAAACACTGAGTGCCAGATCACTGCAAATTGTGCAGTGTGAAGATTGATGTTGATTCTTGTCTGATGTAAAGTGGACAAACATGGAATGATGTACTGCAGTATACCAACAAAAATAAATTGACTTGGAATAGCTAAATAACACCTGCTGTACTTTGTGCTAGCATTATCACAAAAACTGGATTGACATGGAAGCAGTGTTTTAGAAAGCAGTTATATTAGTAAGAAAAAAAAAAAACATAAACTGAGGAGTGCGGTGAATGCTAAGGTATCTTAAGTAAATTCGTTCTTAGATGTCATAATGAGAAATCCCATAAAATGAGAGCCTCAGACAGCATAGAAGGGCTCTGTATGTGATGTTATGGAAGTACTTGCTAAGAACAGAGAGAGTGAGTTTTCTCATAGGTGTGCTTGAAGATGAATACACGATTAAATAATGAAGGGGTTAATGTGAGTTCGAATTACAGTGGATGAAAGGGTGGCACTGCCCTCCAGCTCCGGTAGCATCACGTATGGGGAGTTACCCCTTCATACCCTTCTCTGGCCCCAGGCCTGCCGCTCTGCCAGAATAAATCTCTGAATGAAGGAAACAAGGAGTTTATATAGAAGACTTAGAAATAAAGTTGTTTCCAGCAGTACTAGTCTCTGTAGAAAATGGCTCCATGGGAAACACATGATCTGATGTAGAAGTTCAGGAGGATATTTGATGTAACTGGCTGACTGATATGAAGACATAATATAATATGCAGTTAGAAATCTCACATCTCTGCTTCATTGTGCAGCTTATTACTGAGAGGAAAAAAAAAAAAAAAAAAAGAAGCAGCAGCAGCCAAAGCTTTTAACTTCTGTTAATATAGCTGTTGCTATTGTAGGCAAATGTTGGAGTTAAGAAATATGTAGCCAATTCAGGAAACTACATTAAATTCCTATTTGTGTTAGCCAGTGAGTGTTAGTTTACTTGAAATAGGCAGGAAAGATTTCCTTTTATTAGGTGTTATTCCAATTTATGTGCGGTTGAATCAGAATAATTCCAATCCAAATGCATCTGGATAAACTTACATTTTCATAAATAAAAATACACTTACTGAAAAAATTGAGGGCAACGTCTTTTCTCAGTTAGTGCAGACAAGGCTTTCTTCTCAGGTAGTTCAGATGAGTCTTTCTGTATCTCACTAATTTTCTCAATGACCAGACCAGTAGTTAAAGAGATTTGTGAAAATTAGTATTTGTTGTTGTTGTTTCTCACTTTTTTTTAAGAGTTGCTATGGTGCTGTTTGTGTTGAGAATGGAAAATGGTGACTTACAGAATGGAAAATCAGTGACTTACAGCTTCAGAGATTCAGGGATCATTTAGAGTGAAGTTAATGCTGCTTATACTGTCTATTAACCAAGGGAAGGAGAAAAGAGCATCCTCAAAACTGTCTGCTGTTCAGCCCTACGGAGTGCATTTTTAAAAGAGACTTGTTCTCATGGTTTCTCAGTCCTGTTGAACAGGAAGGAATCTCCAGTTCACTTTGGAGTGGCTGGGAAGCAAAGACACTTATTGGCTATGTCAGTATAATAGTTCAGTCCTGCAGCGCTGAATCATAGGAGCTGGAAATCACTTAGGCCAGCATCCCTACTAAAGCAGGTTCCCAAGAGTAGATTACACAGGAAGGAGTCCAGGCAGGTTTTGAATATCTCCAAAAAAGGAGAGTCCGCAACCTCTCTGAGAAACTTGTTCCAGCGCTTTGTCACCCTCAAAATAAGTTTATTTTCCTCATGTTCAAACAGAACCTACTGTATGGATTCATCTCACCTAGGCTGGCCAAAGAGGAGACAATTCTGATGTAAATCCATGACTGGCTGGCATGCAATAAACTGAAGTGCAGCTTCAGATCAAAGACAAATAGCCATCACTTTAAATCTTTTGGCAGAGGATTGATGAAAAGTAATTCTCTCTGTGTTGAACTCATGATTTGACTTGATTAGCTGATGGATTCATTTCATGGTTTCAGAATCTGATTAAGACATCACCGTTAATCCATTTGATTTATTGATCACAAGTCTTTGTCACCTAGACTTTGGCTATATTTATATATGAATTAGGTTAGAGAAATTGAACTAGTTTAGATATAATAATATATTGGTTTGCTCTTAGTAATTCCTTTCTGATTTTTAGAAATAATGTCTATGCAGAGTGCATAGATCTTGGCTTTGTGTATTCTTGGTTCTTTCAAATTCAGAAACCCTGAATAAGAAATGTAATTTAGTTTTTGTATTTGAAAGATATTTCCCTCTCTTTTAATTAAAATCTTTGTTATCACATATTGCATACTTCAAGCAGCAGTGAAATATCACCCTGTAAGTCACAATTGACTCATTATGGGATCCAAAATGAACTAAAAACAGGTAATAATCCACAAACTACTAGTGGCTTATTTCAGCAAGTCTCTTTGATGTATCAGCTCATGCCCATGAAACCAGATCCTTACTATGCTATGAGCTGAGTTAGCAGAAATGTCCATAGAGATACAAAAAGCAGAAACACATAAAGAACCAGCACCTAGCTCCACTGAAGCATGATGAGAGAGTTCAAAACGATGCATCAAATTCAAGTATTCAGAGACCTGCTGGAGCTCAAATGCTTTTATACTTAACAGGCTTCTTCAGTGTAAGTTGGTTACTCCTAAAGCAGTTGTGAGTGAATAGAGAGTACCTTGGAGCTAGAACAGAGAGGAGGTTGCAGCAGTGTCAAACTGCAGATGGGAAACAACAGTTCAGTCGAGGGTTGGAAGGCTTATATGCATGAAAATTCTTCAGAAAGGGTATGAAGTATCTACACACAGCGGGGGGGCAGAGGAGGGATATGTTGACACTTGTGTCTCAATGTATCTTAATATTTGATTCACAATGTATCACTCATTGACACTCAATATGTCTCAATGTTTGAGAATATCCAGAACGCTCTTGAAAAACGCTGTGTCACCGATGGTGAAGTGTCCTTGCAGCCCCATTTCTTCAGGGTACTTCAGATGATTTGGTGTTCATGCAAAGCTACTGGAACTTGAGTAATTACACTGCTAAGGCCTGGAGTAATCCAATGTACGACTTACAGATGACAGCCTATTCACTTGAGCATCTCAGAATGCTGCAAGAAATAGGACTATAGGACGAATTGGATCCCTTGTGTTACTGAGTACAGCCTAACAATCCCAGGCATTTCTGCCATGAACATTTCAATGGGAAGCCACCCCAGAACATTCACCCTGTGCTACCAGTGCTGGAAAAGCAAAAAATGCAAGAGCTGAATGTGACAAGAAACTCTCAAATCTGTGGCGATGGGAACTATCTTATGAATTTTTCTGATCAAGATCAAATGTCAATAATCAAGGATTATTTGGTCTCTTTTCCATGTGCTAGTTACATCATTCCACCTACAAAGGTGGTTTATCATTGAATGATGGCTTGATTTGAGCTGTATCATGAATATTGCTGCAGTATTGCATGAGTATCAAACCAAAATGGATAACTTAACACATGCTCAAATGCTTGTGGGAGCAGCAAAATGTAATGACCTTTGTTCCTTTCACTAGCTTGATCTTTTTAAATCCCTGAAATAATTTTTGAATGGTATCCACCATGCTAAGGTTTTGCCTCTTTAATGGACTATGGTGAAAAGAAATTACTTGGTTTGATTTTGAAAATGCTGTTTATAAATTTTCCAAGCAAACTGTGGTGTCGGTCTTACTGGTGAGGAAGTGAAGTAAGTCAAAGTAGCACATAGTTCAAGTATTAAACTGACTTCAAGACAAAGAGATGGGTTAGATTCTAACTCCAATAAATGACATTTTCCATAGATGTTTCATCTAATGGCGTAACGGTGAAAAGATGAGATGTGCTTTGTTTTATGTTTGTATGTATGTATTTATTTATTTATTACGGTATTTGCTGATTTCCTTATCATAAGCTGTAAGTTCAATTGGACATTCAATTAGCTGCTTTTTTCCTCTTCAGACTCAAGCAACTGTACCACTGGGAATGACAGAAGAGGTATGGGCAGAATACAGTCTGCTCAGTCTCAGCTTTTGTGTTGAACTGCAAAAACCAACAAAGCAGCTCACTGTTATTGTCAGTGAATTCTTACTGATACTTACAGGTTCTGACTTTCCATGTTTGTGTCAAGGCAAGGGCCCCCTGTGTTTCTAGTCTGTCTAATGTTCCCACGTAATTCATACATGAAATAGATGTTCAGAAAGTGCTCCATCACATCTACAGGACATCTTTATGGTCATTGTGTTCTCTCTGCTGATTCACAAGAACAGAGCTTGCCAGCTAGGTGGGAGAGGATATCTTTTTGAGAAGATACAGGGTATGGAGTTGAGTCTATTCCTTTCTTTTGCCACATCTGCTCCTTTTCCTGTCCTCCTTACAAAATAGTTAACTGCTACCTTTCCCCTATCTTTTGGGAAAAGCAAACAACTAATTAAGGAGTAAACCTTATAAGGTTTTGCCAGCTTGATTGAAGGTTTTCTCAGCCTAATGCATAAAGCAATGGCTTTTCATGCACATGTGTTGGGAAGGAGAACTAACGTTGTTTGGTGCATACAAGGATTGCAGGGACACTTTAAAAATGTGCAGGAAAAAAAAGGAAAAGAGAAGAGCAATCAGTCAAAAGTATTATGCCTTCAGGGAATGTGAGCAGAACAAGGGCTGTTTTATTGGGAGTGGTAGATATCTTTTCGGCCTGTTGACATGTGATGGATATTAGCAACACAAATTACAGGCAGTGTCCCAAAGAAAGAACCAACTCATCTACTGAAGAATGTGGTAAAAGGTATATCCTTCCTTTTAACAAAAATAACTGCATTTTTCAAGCCAAGTAGCTTTAGTAGCTTTTATCTATTTATCTATTTACGGCCAAAACCAAACTTTCACAACCAGATGTAAAGTTGAAAGACACTCTCATATGATCTAGAAAGGCCGTATCTTGTGTATTTGCTCTCCTTTTGTACTCCTGGGGGAGCATTTTTAGTACACTGTGTTCAGTGAATTGAAGAATGCCTTTAGTCGTGACTTTGCAAAGAAAAGAAAGGTTATTTATACCTAGAATACTGATCCTGGGTATATTTATTTCACATGCAGATGCGTTTTCTGCAAGATTCCTGTTAACAGTATATCATTTTCTCAGCACTAGAGTAACATGTCCCAGGCTAGAACATATCTGCCATAGGGAGAAGACATTATTTCATGTAAGGAAGTGTTGTAGTCTCTGTACCTTTGGGAAGAGCAGATAAATTCTTTGGGGTGGAAAAGATCAAGAAGTAAGGAGGATATGCAGTAGAAAAGCTGTTTACGTTTTCTATAGTATTATTTTGCAATATAAAATCTTACCTCATACGTGGGAACAAAAACTTCCTAGATTTCAGTCACTGATTACATTTCATACTTATGTATGTTCTTCTTCTACCTTTTCTTATTTTCTTCAGAGAAATAAGCTTTTTCTCTTGTACATTCAAAGGCCTGCCTGTTGGGCACGTTGTCTTCCCTGCTTGAGTTTCATAGAAGATGTTTGATACGACTTGAAGAAACCACAGCCTCACATAGCTTTAAAAGAGGTGGCCAGCAGCCAACTTTCAAATAAACACTCTCCTCTCTTTCATTAAAAGAAAACATTATCATAATATTAAATTACAACTCAAATGGGGAAGGCATCTTTCCTTTTGTACCAGATATTGTCCTTTGAAATCATAAAACCCATATTGATTTTCACATGAGGGTGACCAAGGAGGAGAAAGGGAAAAAATAAATAAAACAGAAACACTGGTTGTTTTTCACATTCCTCTCCTGGTTATGGAAACAAACGTTTGGATAACAAGTTTTTCCTTAGCCACTTCTTTCTTTCCCTGAGCTTTAATATCTCAGTATATTCTATCTTTCCCATCTGTCTCTCTGTATTGGCAAAAAGGGCTAACATTGCTGCTGTACCTTTGTGAAACATTTTTAAGTCAGGTATTATATTCAAGTTCCTGTTGATGCTGTTATGAGAAAGAGCAGGAAGCTTGCCAATGAATCTAGCTGAGATGAAGGAGAAAATTTCATGAAAGAGCTGAGAAAAGGCCAAAGCTTGTCCCAGTCTTAGATAGCAAGCCTCTGAGATGAAAGAGAGTAACAACTAGTCCTACCGATTCGTGTTTTTATTTCTTTCTCTTTAAAACAATGCAAATATGTTACCACTCAGACTACCACAGTCACTTTTGTAGAATGCAGGATGGGGTCATCAAGATAGGATACCAGGAAAGGGACCTGACAAAGCAGCATGCGACAGTCTGCCTCAGTCAAAGTTTGTGCCCACAACTATCTGCAGATTTTGTGTTCGCACAGTTCCTTGTTCCTAACCCCTTCCAGCTCAGCTGGGGGCTTTATCCCCTGCTGACAGGGATTTTCTTTGGCAGTTGCTGACTGGCTGTCTCAATCACCACATATCACAATGTATTTTGCATTCTAGATGCTACGTTGCAAACTGCTTGCTTCTTGATCTTACTTGGGATTTTTTGGCTCTGTACCTTCTTTTAAGGGATTCCAGACACCTGCTTTTCACGTGAGTTGTGCAGCTGCTACCTGCTAAAGTTTGCTGTTGTCCATCACCATGAATTTTGGATGTTCATTTCTGCCAGCTGAGTAATTTGTTGACATTCTTGGTGAAGTTTTGCTGTTGTGGTTTCCCAGTGCTCTGGTTTCCCAGAGTTAATATTTTAACTCTTCCTCAGTTCATTTGTCCTTAGGTGTAAAGACATTAAGCATAGGCAGTAATTATTGTATTCTTCTCTGTTAGCCTGAACTGGTAAGTGATGAATGGTATGTTGCAATAACTGTCATGTCAAATTACTTGCAATTTCTCCAAATGTACTTCATAGCACAGTATATTTGAAATTATCTTTTGGATATCTTTGGATCTTTCAGAGTAAGAGGTATAGCCATAAATGTAGTTTACAATGTTTTGCTATGTTATAGCACTGAAACTCAAGAAGAAAAGTTAATAGTAGCAGCTTGTTAATAACAGGTACTGTTTCTGAACAGATCTATACCAGCATCAGAACAAGAACAATCAGGAGCATCATGGTTCTAGTGAGTAACTGACACTCTACAAACTGAGCCTTGTTACCTACTCTTCCTCTGGATGCTTTTTCCTATTGTGAAAGTATTTGTACTGCGTTAAAGCAGGAGATTTGGGCCACATTCTTACACTTCCATACTCAGATCAGTACTTTAAATCACACCTGGCACTTCTGATGCCAGCCTATTTCAACATTAGTACATTTAGTACTGCATTATTGCAACATTCAACAGGAGTACAATGGTTGTGAACTTCTCATGCTGCAAGAATTTTTGCCTTCTTGATAAAGACTTCCCGTGTAACATCACAACATTATAAATAACTAATTAGCTCTGTGTGTCCTCACACAAGTAACAATGTAACAGCATTTTCCACAAACTCTCCTGGAAAAAATAAAGTATCTGGTGCCTCTCCATCTTCCCTATTCTCCGCTGCTGGAGTTGTAGCTGGTTTTGTTTGGTTTGCTGTTATTGTTTTTAAAAGTTGTTTTTGGGGTGAGGTTGGTTTCTTGTGGACTTTTTTTTTTTTTTCCTGAAATGATGAATCTGTGACACCTATGAGTTTTCTTTTTAATGGATTTCTCTTATTTCTAAAGGGATGGCATAGCACTTCTTCCCTCATTGTTTTACATTAAAAGGAAATTGAGTGCAGAGCCTGATTTAAAGAGGATAGGTGAAGACAAGGACAATCCGATCTTCTTAATAAAGCAGTCATTCGGTAGTGAGGTTGTTGGAGAAAATAAGAGTAAGAGAAAATTCACAGTGTTAAATACTATTATTTACTATTAATCTCACAGCAAGGATTTTATGATTTAGAAAAAATACAGCATGTTCAGTAGCAGGAAATCATAAACAAACTTTAAACACTGGCTTGATCAAATGAAATGGGCAGTTACTCTTTAAAGATGAAATAATATGCATTAGACTGTCCATTTTATAGTTGGTTTAACACTTTTTTCAGCTTGAAATGTGTTTTCTCAAAGTTCCATTTTTTTTCTTTTACTTGTGTTACTGACACATCTTAGAAACAGTTGTACGTATCGAGCTGGTTGTTTTATATGTCCTGTATTTAATGTGATATCTGAGCATTTTTTCAGTATTAGATGTGGAAAATGCATACATTCATTTGATGTCTGCCAGACTGCTGCGCAAATGATTTTGTTTGTTTGAGGACACAGTGCACAACTCTCTTCAGGGTAAAACTGTGTTGAGAAGTGCTCTGCATGCAGTTTGCACCTGGAGGTTTTGATCGTTGGGACGGCAACAGTAGGAGAGCATATGAGATTTTAGGAATTTCACTTCTGTTCTCAGTATCCTCTCAGTGTTGCAGAATCCACGGTAGTTGAGCTCTTCAGCAGAGTGGATTTGGGTAGCTTCTAGTGAAGGGAGGAGGTGACATTGTTTATGACATGAAACCGCGAAAGCGTGGAATTATCTGCCACACATGGATTAGTTTTTAATCCCTCCATAAATCTCTCAGGAGATTCATTCAGAAACTGAATATTGGAGAAAAGCCTGTAGGATTCTACAGCCAAGAGTCCTGGAGAAGGAAGTCAGTGTTGGCTCCGATAGCTCCTGCTGCTCCTGCGTGTGAGCCGGGAGGGGCAAGAACCAGGCTTGCCTTCGCATCACAATTTCCCTTCATTTTGCTTACAGCACTTTCCACAGGAAGTTGGTCCCATCACATGTTTTTCTTCGTGTGACTCAGCTGGCTACTGGCAGAGTGGGCATGAGAGCCCAGCTCCTGATCAGTGTCTGTGCTGGACACACAAGCGAAACGTTACTGCTCTGTTCTGATGCCTCTTACATGGCTCACTCTGAGAAAAGTTAACAGAGGAAGGAGTGTGTCTCAGAAAACTGCTTCAAATGCTGTATGGGATATATTTAGAGCCGGCTGATTTACACTGTTCTGTAAGGGTTAAGTTCCCAAAGGGGGGAATTCTTAGATAATGAAGAGCTGTTGGCAGTCATCCTTGTGTCAAAAGTAGATCAAAGAAAAAGAGGTGCAGAAAATGTGTCTTTGTCCTTGGACAGCCTCTGGAGCAGAGCAACCCCTGAGGGATTCTTGGAGCAGTGCATACATTTAGAGCATTCCTAAGGCTCTTCCTGGTAAAACAAGGAAGGAGAGGAACATTAAGTAGCCTCAAAGATCAAGGGAGCTCAGGGGCAGCTTAGAGTAATTTTTGTTTGCTTTATTTATGTTGTGTAAAATTCAGCAATTGAAAATAATTTTATGAAATTGAATTCAATGGGGTCAATTCCACATTCATTGTAATAATTCAATCAAAATGTGGATCTGAAAATTATATTTCCATTACTTTCTTGCTTGCATGCAGTTTCCCTTTTCCTGTCGATTGCTGCGGTGCCATGCCATGCCATGCCATGGGAGCTGAAGGGTAGGACCGCAGACCTCCTGCCAGAGCCAGCAAAACACAGAGGCGTGCTGAAGCTGATAGCTGAGCATCTGCTAGAGGGCAACTCTAGCAATTATGTCTCCCATTCCTCTTTTGCTTAGTTTTATTGCTACCTCTGGGTAGTTCACAGACAGATTTTTTTGGTCTTTTAGCGTATGAGTACATTGGAAACTAAGTACTCTTAGGAAGTCTTAGGAAAAAACTAAGTCTCATAGGAAATAGTGATTTTAGAAATTTTGTTTTGCTTGTAATTATCTTGAAGATTCAAAACCTTAACATTTTTCACAAACTGAATTCCTTCCCAGTTTATGCTTTGACTTAATCCAAATGAGTCATTTGAATAGCAAGTCTGTTTTGATAGCACTGAAATACTTTCCTTCAGCTAAGTATTAAACCATTTTACTGTTAACGTTAAAAACTTTGAACTCTGGGCAGATTATTGAGTAAATATGACACATTCTAACCTCAACAAAATACTCTTAGTTTCCATGTAAATACCTGGAATATATTAGTATTTTCTCTTAATGAATGGAACTGGCATTCTCACATGAAATTGTAGCGTAAGAAATAGTTACTGCCTAGGATTTTATGGTCATTATGAGAGAATGAGGCTACTGTTAGTCTTTTGAGGTATTTCTTGCTGCTTCTTTCTAACTCACTCTGTGTCTATACATCTTCCCTCACCTTCCCTTGTGACTGATTACACCTGTCACATTTGTACATGTGGAATCATGCATATATCTCCTCTTAAGCTGAAACTGAAAATCTCTGCAAGTGTTGTTCTGAAGGAATATGACAATAATATTTCTTCCTCTTAATTTATGCCCAAGAGTGCAACACCTTATAGTGCTGTTCGCTTGGAAAGCAAAATGTTGGGTATTCCTTCCAGGTTACTTTCTGGACTGCATAAAACCATATATTGGAGTTGGACACATCAATTTTATCCACCTCAGATGTGTATCCAATATAAACCAGTCATCCAAACTAAGCTACCTTATGATGAAGACTGCTTCTTCGGCAGTTTGTTTTAAAATAAGTATCTTTAGGTCCATTTTCATGTTCCTTTCCTATAACAAAGTCAGCTTGAAAAGCTTGCATCTTTACCCTTCCCACAGCTTGTCATTGTTCTGGTTTTGATACTGAAAATGTTTGAGTGGCCAAGCTATAAATTAGATCAGTGACGTTTTCTAGGCTAGTCTTTCAGCGTTTTTCAATGAGAAAGTTTTCTTTATGAATTAATATACAGTAGTTTTAAAGCTGGAATGAAAGAAAAAAAAGCATTTTAAAGGTTTGAAAAGAAAATGAAATGTTTAAAAGGATAATCAATATTTTTTACTTTCTGAGTCATTGAACACTTAGGATGTGGTGGATGCCCCATCCCTGGAGACTTTTAAGGCAAGGCTGGATCAGGCCCTGGGCAACCTGATCTAGCTGTGGATGTTCCTGTTCATTTCAGGGGAGATGGACTAGACGGCCTTTAAAGGTCCCTTCCAACTCAAAGGATTCTATGATTTTTTTTTCCTTACTGTTTTGGATAGTTTTTCTAAACTAAGAAGCTCTCTATTCCCTGTGAGAAAAACATATGCCTCTCTTAATTTGTTTTAAATGTCTTTTTTTCCCATTAATGTATATAGAGAAGCAAGAGGAGAAAATGAGCCATCGCCCCAGGAATGGTCAATTTTCAAATGTAAGGCTATAGCTTAGACTGATTTAATTCTACCAAGAACAACAGAAGCTTAAGGTCATACCGACATCTCTTACTCACAACTGCTGGTACTATCTGTTAACCCTCAGTATCATGTCTATTCGCAAGCAGAAATGGAATGGATGCCTTTTCTGATAGCAATAATCCAGCTCTAAAGAGAGAAGAGAAAATAAGTAATAGAAATGGTAAAGCTAAATGGAGCTGCTCTATACAGTTATCACAAAGGTCCTTGAAAAACTTTTGGGTGCTTTAGGTGGTGTATATATATATCCTTCCTGGAAGCTTTAATAGAGGTGAAACTCAGTGCAAAACCTTACCCTTATTATCCATGAGTAATAAGGAGCTACTATTATAAAAATAGACATATGCGTAATGAACAGCTGTGCTATAAAAAGAGCACTTTCTAAGTTAATGTGACAATATATGCAGGCATGAGTATGCACATATATACACTACTACACAATTAGTAGATTAGAAGGACTCAGTGGATGGCATATTTTTGGATTTCAGGAAACATTTTTGGCATGCTATTTCTCAACTGTAATTAAAATAGTCATTCAGATCTATTTCAGTAGATGTACATGTACACTGAAAATGGCATAAATCTCAACTAGCAAGTCACTATCCAAGGGCAACATGCCAAGTAAGGGCAGTAGTATCAAGAGGAGGACCCAAGACATCTATCTTGAGTGCATCTAACTGGTAGATCTTACAAGAAAAATATAGGTGACGTGGGCAAAACTTTTCCTGTGTGAGCTCTGTCTGGTAACTGTCATGCAATGGTGGCAACCTGTAGTGTACTACTATGTGCTTGAGCTTAAATGATTCTTTTTTAATTATTGTAATGTTTATTTGTTTATTTATTTGTTTATTTATTTTTAAGTGCAGCTTTAGAGGTTTTATTAGAAACAAAATTCTGGGGTTTGAAAGGATGAGTGCATGCTCTGCAGAGCACTGGAGAGAACATGATTCAGAATACATCACCATTCAGGAAAGGAACTGGCCACTGAGTGACTGAATAGAGTAAGTGAGGAGATGAGAGACAAAGCAACATTTTGTGTAACGAGGGGCAGGCAGGAAGCAGGCATACTGTGAACAGCAGGAAGGAGCACTACGGGAATTTTGTACTTTGTAAATGCCTGTCGGTCTGTATGTCGTGGAAACTGAAGATGATCTTTGATATTCCAAGTGAGCATTATAGCAGGGAGTTGCTCAGTTTCCAGTTATAAAAAGCTCTTCAGATTGATCCACCTTCCACCCCTCAGGAAAGATTCTTGTCAGCATTGTGCAGGAGAGTGAGGAGGTGGTGTTCTGTCATGTGAGGATAGGATACCGGATGGGATTACAATAACTGAGCAGGTTTTCTGAAGTAAATAAGCATAGAGTTACCAGGGATAGTCCATACCAGCATAAATAGCTCATTTTATTTCCACTGAATGTAAATAATTTTAGAAATCTTGTAATGGTTACAAAGAAGAAGGGTATTCAACATACAATCTTATATGCTGTTCATGTTCTGCGTGTGAAATGATGCGGAAAGTAAATAAAACTAAATAAATACTGTGAATATTCTGCTAGTCAGATATGTTGTATAAGACTTACAGACACAGGTTTCACAAATCCATATTCTTCGAGGAAAAGAAGCTGTATGGTGTGACTGGCCTCTAGCTTTTTAAAGGGGAAGCAAAGTTTTAGATCTGATATGCAGACTAGTATGATTGATATTAAATTAGCAGTAAAAGTGTAGATATTGATGGAAAGGTGAAGAATAAAAAGAATTTGTTTAGAAGAGAGTCAAGATGTTGAGAATAAAATTAATGAAGGCTCGAAGGACTGAAACAGGGGTTCTTTATTTGCCCACTTGCCATTGTGATGAAGCTGGCTAATAAACAAGTGGAGCTGAAGCAAAATTATTCATTTCTAAACCGAAGTGCTGAAAAGATGAAATTCCTCTGAGTAGAAGGGAGAATTCCTGTGGCTAAAATCGAAAGACAGAAATAGGTTGGAAATAACAGTACATTGCAAAAATGGTGTTTCCTCTTTTCACAGCCATTGTACCAGATGATCTTGAAGTCCAAAAGATAAATTAATACTTAAAATAAATATTTATGTGCTTGCTGATGACTGCTGTAGACTTCCAAATCCAATTTGAGACTTGTATGAAATGCTAACTAACCTGTCGTGTGTGAGAGAAAGAAGTTCTTAATGTGTGGGGGTGAAGTCTTCAAACTGGAGATCTTAGTTCTCCAACATGAAATTTCTTGGTGGCTACTGAGTAGATTGCTTTATCTGTATGGGAAACACTGTATCACATATTAGCATGTTGTGTTAGATCTATTTTCTGTAAACAGAGAGCTGAATTAAGAACTAAGCTCAGAAATAAAGCCAGGTATTACCCTAGTGAAAGTGATTGAAGCTTGAAACTTTTCTTTGCAAACAGAATAATATCTGGAGCAGTCTGATATGTACCTGGACATATTTATTCAAATAAATGAACTTTACTGCCTAAATAATTTCTAAGCTGCTGTATCTGGATACTTCCAGAAGATGCAAATCTTCTGAAGTTTAAAACAAAGTCACAGTAACTCGATTGAATGAGAGGTTGTAGAGAGAAAAATATGGATAGTAATTGAGTTATATGTGTAAATGGCTAGAAAGCTGCAAACCTGTGGTTGAAAGGGGAGGATCTTCTGATACATAAATAATAATAAGGAAAAAAGTGGTTTTGCTTGTATTAAAAAGAAGTTGGGAAGAAGAAGGCTTAATGATCGAAGGAACTAGCAATAGAGTTAGGAAGTTCAAAAAGGCTTTCAAGTGCACTATTAGCAAAACCATCTTAGCAATGGTATTAATTAGTCATAGACGTGGTGTAGGATTATCAGCTACAGAGGCAAAATGGGTTTGGTAAGCATGTCTTATCTAGGAAAGAAAAAAACAAAAAATTGATGCTTAATCATCACAGATGTGTAATTATCACATACTAGTGATGAAAGAGGTTCCGTAACAAATATAGATTTGTGGAAAGGCAGTTGTTAAAGTGCTCAGTTTGTAAAACAACTGGTCAAGACAGCTTGCGTTCAAGAATTTTGAGAAAATTGGCTGCAGATTTTTAAAAGACAGAAGTGTTGAGATGCTGAAGAAATTCCAGAGAATTGGAAGAAAGTTTATGTTGCATTAGTATTTAAAAAAGGATAAGTGGAATGTGCTGGGTTTAGTTGTATGTACTGATAAACTCTACTCGTGTGAAGTATGTGACTGCATAGTGTAAAGACTGCTGCCTTGACATCAGTCTGAGTAAAAATATCAGGACACTTGATATGAGACAACTAGAAAAAAGTCTATAATTGCTTGTCTATCAAAACATCTTATTTAAAAAGGTGTTTTGTTGTAACATCATTTTTAAATGAATTCTCAAGTTTGAGAGAAGTCATGGTGTGAATGTAGGGCGTTCTACTCTCAGTCACATACTTACATTGATAACACTTGATACTGAAAACTGTATTGATAATCTGCTGATAGCATAAAGACTAATATGAAGCAATAAGTCAGAGTGCAACTTGCCAGAGTAAAACCGTGTATCTGAAAGGCAAAGAATGAAGATGGAAAGGGTGGAAATGCCTTTTTTGAAATGAAATATGCCAGGGAGAGATTTGATGTCACAGTGGAAAATCAGCTAAGAAGAATTTTTTTGACCAAAATGACTGATGAGATTGTATCACAGATAAACAAGGAGATCTCAGGAGAGAGCTGAATGGCCATTCTGTATCACATGAGATTAGTGTGCGCTGACGTTTGCCTTTGAGCAACAATCTTGGGAAATTGAGAGGGCTGTAAGAAGATCCCAAGATATTGCTTCTTATAATCAGCTTTGGTGAAACAGCATTTTGTCGTCTTGCTTCTCTTTTTGATCACTACTGCAGTGTATCTGAGCAGAATACAGAGAGCAATGAGGTAAGCAAGGCACATGGATCAACTAATGAGCAAAGAATAAAGAGTTTAACAGCAGGCAGCAGGAGATCACAGTGACATTTTCAAGGTGAAAGGTTAACAGCTTAAAGTTGTAAATACTCATGAAGGAGGGAGAATATTTATTGAACGGAAGATGGAAGGTTTAGGAATAATTGAAAAAATACAAGGATAGATAGTAGACACAGAGTCTTCTCATTGTCTAGTCTGACTTCCCTGACAGTCAGATCTATTAGTCTGTACATTAACTCATTTCCTAAGAGAAGTAGTGAGAAATATTGAGTTGCTATTTTGATATTGCAGGGAGAAAACGCTACAAAATGCTCTAAATGAAGTTCCTATTTTGGCAGAAAGATGGCCTGAACTGGAGTTGGCTTCCCATCATGAGTTCCAGAAGAGTTTTCTGTAGTTTTCTTTTCTTCTGCAAAGTAGCATCAGGATTCAGGAAAAATTTCAGCCCTGCAGGTGCCTGAATGCATTTTCTGTAAGATACTGAAAGAAATGGAATTACTTTCTGAGTGCTGGAGGCTTCTGGTTTTCTGGTGTTCTATTAGAGAAAAAGCAATGGATTTGTGCTACGCTGTTAAGAGATCCCGTATTTTTTGCGGTGACAATTGAGTACTGTTATATTTACTGTTTCTCTCTGATCATTTTATGCTCCTTAATGGCAGGCTTAACCTATTTCCTATAACAGATTTCCTCTTCATCTTTGATTTCCTATCACTTAAATCATTGCCTTTTGCTGACGAAGACAGAGAAATCAGCTCGTTATACAAAATGGTCCTTATTATTTGTTTAATGTTGACATTCATGTCATATAAGATTGCAGACAAGCATGATGAGAGGATACGCTTGGAAGCACCTCTGGAACTCTTAGTTTCACAGAAAAGTGAAGTAAAGTTTCTGTTAGTGACTTTATCTGATAGATCTTCAGTACAGAGAGGCTGAATGAGCATGCAAGTAATTGAAATGTAAATAGACTGGAATATTACAAAACTACTTTCCAGATCTTATGCATGTGTTCATCACTGAGCTCTCTTCTGCTTCTTAGAAGCCAGAAATCTTTTGTTATGAGAAAATAAATGGGTGAATGCATATTTCTGTGAGCAGCTTCCTCGTGAAAGGAGTGGAGGGGCAGGCACTGATTCCTGCTCTCTGGTAATAGCAATAGGACCTGGGAGAACGGCGTGGAGCTGCATCAGGGAGAGTTGGTTGGGGGACTGGAAAAGATTTTTCCCCAGAGGATGGGGGAGGTAGGCGTAGGCTACCCCTAGGGCAATGATTGTTACACCAAGCTGCTGGAGTTCAAGGAGTGTTTGGACAACACTCTTGGACATAAAGTTTGAATTTGGTAGATCCTGTGTGGAGTCAGAAGTCAGACTGTAGATGGTCTTTGTGGGTCCCTTCCAACTTAAGATATTCTGTCCTTCTACCGATTTGCTGCAGCTTGATGGCTGCTCTAACTGTCCTTTCCTCAGCAGCACGTGAAGAGCTGTCTTTATGCTATAACAAAAGATGTAATTCTCATAATATGAAACGTTTTGTAGTGTTTTACTCCTTGTGGGATGCATGTTCACGCGTTTCATATTTTCTGAGATTTTGATCTTTTTTTTCCAACTCAACCAAACTTTATAACAGAACTCTAAGATTTGATATGAATAAAAATGCACAAATGCATATATATTGATGTCATAACATGATCAAATACTGTAATTATCAAGGAAGGGTTTTTTTATTTATATGACAAAGGGATTTGTGAGATAGAGTAATGGAAGTAGATTAATAAGAACTGTATTGATGAAGCTACATATTAACAGATATCAGCTACAAGGAAATAACCTGATTCCTTTGCAAGTCCCAGCCTTTGTACATGGTGGTAGAAATAGATGTTTTCTGGATATGTGACTAATGCAAAGGTTTCATTAATGTTAGTTAATGTGTTTCCAGAATAAAATATATAGTTGCTGGCAGGCAGCCATGGGCCTGCTATTCAGCTGTACAGTGGCTACAACACAGGCAGTACTGGAACACAGTGTCTATTTAGGAGTTTTATACTGATAAAAAGAAGGATAGATAAAGAATTCCAAAGAACATAATAGTAAATAAAATATTTTGTTGTAGAAGTGGCAGACTATTTTGGACAGTGTTACCTCTGTACACTGTGATGAGTGTGGATTGATACAATGAGGCTTTGATAAATCTGTGTTCATGTTTAACAGTCTGAGAGTATAGTTTTGTGTAGAAACATGAAATCCTTCTCCTGTTGTTTTTGTTTTGTTATAGTAGTTGTCTCCTGTTCTGGATCACATGAAGTAAACTCTTCTACACCAAATCCACCTGAGAAGTTCTCCCTGATAAGAAATAGGATGGTGTCATTTCGTCAGCCTTCTGAACCAGGTACCACAAGTCCTCTTCTTTACATTTGCCTTATTTCTACATCAAAATCTAGGTGCAAGTGAAATGCTGGCAGTCACAAGGATCCTTCAGAAAGCAGCACTGAGTTCCTGGCTGGAAATAGCACAGTGATGCTGAAAGACCAGTGTAACCTTAGGGGAATTCTTTACTTCATTATTAAAATAAAATAAAATAAAGATCTTCTATATCATCACAGTGTAATACACCAGATTTGGGCTAAGGAGTTCTTTAAACAAAAGCTATTTAGTAGAGCTATAGCAAACACAGAATGAAGTAGCTTTCTTGACACCAAATGAAGGTTTTTTCCAATTGGAGTTTTCAGTTTTCTAGGAGTTTTTAAAGAACAGTGAGCTGAACAAAAATGCTTGTGAGATAGGTAGGATGTATTTGGTCTTACTGTGTCGCCAGGATAAATGCCACATTTCATAAGCACTCAAGAGAAAGGAACCAGTTGTCATCAGTGATGTGGAAATGTGGAAACTGAAGGGATGACTTTCCATTTAGTGAAATAATCACTTAGGGAGACTTCTTCAGCTCACCTAGTACAATCCACTTGCTCAGGAAGGGTCACTGAAAGCAAGTTGCCTATGACCCCATTGGGCTTTCAATACCTATGAGATGGTGAATGTACAACTTAAATGTGCAGCACATTTCCAGTGCTTTACCACTCTCAGGTATTTTCTTATGTTCTGATTGAATTTCCTGTTGTTTTTTTTTTTACTTTGTGCCAATTGCCTTTTTTTTTCCTGCAGTGGGCAATAGTGAGAATAGTCTGGCTTCCTCTCTGTTCACTCCCATTAGGTGTCTATATACATTGACAAAAAGCTCCCATGAGCCTTCTCTGTGCCGAACGATCCCACTCAGTCAGCCTCTCTTCATAAATGGTCCACTCCCTCAACAATATTTATGGGCCTGTGTTGGACTCATTACAGCAAGTCTGTGTCTTTCTTGATACAGAGGAGGTGGGAGATACAGCCTGTTCCAAACCACAGTGATATGTAACTCCATAATATTCATATTTCTCTAAATTTTGCATGCTCGATGGTGTGTGTAATCATGGTTACAGTTAAATTTAAAAATTAGGCAAACTTGTCTACTTTGTCTTTTGTATTCAAGAAGATGCTTTTTTTCCATGGCAGCTTTCATTATGTTTTTTTGTTTTTTTTTTTTCCCCCCTGAAAGTTAGAGTATCACAAATTCTCTGGAGGCTCTTTTTATTTTCTTCTGTCCCATTTGGGTTGCCTGTACAACAGCCTATCATTGTTATATTCCTGACCTTAATTCTATTCTTAATTCCTACCTTCTTTTCTTCCAAGTAGTAGAGCAACAAAGAGATAAAACTGTGTAATTTGTGAGTACAAGGTATGAATACCCTCTGAATGACAGGATCCCAAATATGAATGTTCACTCTTACAGTTTCTCATATGGCCTGTGGGTCCTCAAGTTATTACTGTAATATTATTATTACTACTGAAAATAAATATTGTGCAAGTTAATATCAGCTTACTGTATCTATTCAGCTCCATTCTGTGTGGGAGAGCTTTGTACAGCTAACATCTCTTCAAGGAGCTTGTATTAGATTGATGAGAGAACAGTGAATTACTTGTCTGGTTTATAATATGCTGATTATGAAAAATTCTGGCCGGGATGATCTAGTGTTCTTAGTGCTTGAATGGACTCTGGAGTTCTTAGGAGGGCATTCTTGTCTATCTTGCTGGAGAAGAGTAGAATGCTGGGGGAAAATAAAGAAAAGAAAAAAATATATATAAAGCTTGCTTTGCTCAGCTATTCTGCTTAAGATCTTAGGGCTTCCTTTTTTCCTCTCTGTTAAAATGCTAAATCCTTACAGTTTCAATATCCTTGCTGTAGTAGGTAGCATTTTGAATGAGAATAATATGTACTTAGGTTGCTCCAAAATAATGCCTCCAGTTTATTTCCATGGAAACTTACAATAGACACAAAGAGCACAGTAACACTATTTGATAGAGCAAATTCTCAGCTACAAAATGCTATTTTTCAAGATATTCAACACCATTAACTATGCACTGTTATCAAAGCTGGCACGCTGCACTTGTAACTATCTGCACCAATGGAGCTGATGTACAGTTACTGCTGCCACTACCGAAGCATATTACCCATTGCCTCCCTGTGCTCATATTCACTGTTTGGCCTCCATAACTTCAGCAAGTATCGATGAATGTCAATGGCTGTGATTTTTTTTCTCTGTGGAGGATTTCAATTACGTACTTTTGCTTCATACGCGTTTCAGTGTCAGACGCCATTTTGTCAGACTGCCCCTCTGCTGCCATCTATATAGCGATAAAAAGTAACAGAACATTGGTGGGAAGGTTCAACCTCTATTGCCATACCACCAACATCCCCATCTGACTTTGTGGGCCGACAGTATGAAATATGAGGCGTTATCTTTGAAACAGCCCTTGTATCTGGGGGTTGACCATCCACTGATATAAATTCACTGTTGATACTGGTGGGAAGATGCTGGTTTACATCTGCCAAGAATTTGCAGTTGTTTTTCTCTCAGGTATGTTCCTTCACCTGCTCTGGAAGAGATTCTTTGTTGTTATTGCATAAGAAGCTTTCTCTTCTCCCTTCTAGTCTTTCATTTCTTGAGAGAGACTCCATACACCATAGATCTGCTCGTTTATGCCCCTACATAGGCCTGCTACTTGAACTGGAGAAAGCCTGAATGAAAACTTTTGCTTCTTATGACAGAAATCTCTTGTATCATCACCTCAAGCTGCTCATGGATGACATCTACAGATAGTTTTGGAAGACCAGACTGGGTATTGTCTTCAGTCAGTGTCCTGGTATCTCAGGAGAGGCAGCAGCTGCTTCTGGAAAACAGCTCCTCCCAAGGAGGTGTTGAAGGTAGGCAATTACAGTTTCCCCATAGTGAATATCTGCTTTCTCCCAGCGCCAGTAATAGTAATAGCCCAGCAGCAATAGGAGTTGACAGACTGAGACCTCAGTCACATATTTTTAAAAATACTGCCATATGCTGGTTCTGGTGTGCGACTGTTGGGTACATTGTCTGTGCCTAAAATAGTCTATCACTGAGAGCCTTATAATCTGTATTATCCTTATATGTACTGCCTGCTTTGTGTATATGTGTACCCTGTATCTAGCCAGCTCATTTATATGCTCCTTTTATTGCTCTGTGTTTTAGCATTAGCTGCTTCTGCTTACTCGTGGATTTTTGTTACAAAACTCAATCCTTTACAAGCCAGGTCTGGCTCCTCATGTCTGCTGGCTGATTTGAGAAATCTTCAGCTTTTGTTTTGTTGGACATATTCACTCTGCTTTGTTTGGTTTCTTCTCTTCTCATTCCTTCTATTGCTTCTAATGTATTTCCCTCCTTCACTTTAATCTCCTTTCTTTTCTATCTGTTATTTATAATTGGTGCATAGTCCTCTGCTTTCTTCTTGAGATCTTTCTTCAAACCCTTCATCTATTTTCATATTATTATAGCTCTTCCATCCACAATGTGTCCTTTTTCTTTTCTTTTTTTTTCTTCTTACAGGAGGCATTTTCCTTCTGAACATGAGTAGGCTGCCAGATAGATGCAAGTTCAGCCTGCACAGCCCAATCCTGCCTGGGAGCGTGGACTCTTGTTTGCTGGAACTAGCTGTATATTCACAGGATGCTGTTCCTCTCCTCCAGAGATTCACAGTTGAAATCAGATATGTGGACACTAACAGAAATATAATAATTTCTCTGAAAGTTGGCCATGAAGAGGATGCTGGGTAAGACAATCAATTTGCAGCTCTTTAGACTTTAAATTGCAAGGTAGGGTGCAGTCCCTCCTGGCCACTGTTTTTTTAACATCTCTCTCCTTGAGATTATTGCCTTTGTTAGAGCAAAAACCGAAAGTAGAACTGTCAAGACTGAGTTGTGCAGCTTCCTGACAGGATGTCTGGAACAGACACAGGTTTTGTTTGCCCCCTTTGCAAAGAACACATCTAATTAGGAGTCATTCCTTCTCCCTCGTATTCAGGAGACGTGAGAGTGGCTGACTCCCTCACTGATTCTAGTGGTATAGAATTTAAAATGCGCTCAGTCCAAAGGCTGTGTTGGTGAAATGACTGATATCTCTAAGTGTTCAAGGGGTCCTGTTGTAGTCAGATTTTGAGAAGGGTTAATCCTGCCTCTTTTGTAATTTCTTCCTTCTGTCTGCTAAGCTCAGGAGCATCCTCTTTTGCTTTATCTGTAGAGTTCAGAGAATGGAAAAGCAAAGGCTAGAGGTGAGAAGAGGTAAAGGAAAAAAAAAACAGAATTGCAGCAACCCTGGATCTTGTCTTGCATTTTGTTCTCTGATCTGTTCCACATTTATTTTTTCATTCCTGCATGAAGCAGAACGCAGCGAGGAGAAGAAATGGGTAAAGGGAATGAATCACAACAGGAAAAGAAGGAGAAAGGTCCACGTGTCATCTGATTTTGCCATTTTCCATGTGCTTTTTCCTTTGCTGCAGTATGTCTTGTAAAAACCTGGGTCAGGCACACAACAAAGTTTTTTTATTTCCATCACCTGACCGACTCCCGTGAAGAACTTAAGCAATAGATCCCAGTGCTTGTTTTCTTTGAATTCTTTGGCACTTCTCAAGCTGCCATGGAGATCTTCAGCCAAGACTTCTGGTCAGCCAAAGACAGCAGAGGTTGACTAAGAAAACTTATTTTACTTCAAATCCATCTCTCACTCCTACTTTTAGCTATTGCTCACTTCCTTCCTGGCTACTCCTTCCTTTTCTTTTTGCCAGTTTCACAAGGAATCTGTAACATTTTCTGGGATAAATTTCTAACCTTCTTTTTCACCTGCTTTAAGTACTTGACAAGCCTCTACTTGCCTAAACAACTGCAGCCACAGTTCCCCAGAATTAACTCATAAAATACCCTTTGAGATACCTACCTGCCCAGGACAGGCTTTGATCACAAACAGTGTAGCATTTCTGAAATGAAACATAGTCATTGTTTAAGAGCTTATTTGAGCACTACAAAAAATTCTACATAAAATTATTGTCTAAATTATTGTCTGAAAGTGATGTTATTTACACTCCTTGGAATGGAATTAGTGTCACTGGAAATTGGTATGAACATTGGTATTACTTAGTGAAACGAAGCACTGGTAAGAACTGAGACTTTAGTTGTAAGAATGTAAAGGTGGAAGGTGATTGCCTCCTATTCTAAGTCTAAATAGAAAGGAGGGGAAGGAAGAAGCACGAAATAGTTAAGAACAATTTTAGGTCAAATATTCTTACTTTACCCTATCTTTTTGGTTCTCTGCACAGTTCCAGAAAAATTTGTATGTTCGAGAGAACAAAATTTATTTCTACAGTGTTTGAGCTGCTTCTTGTTAGGGAGATACTCTGAAATAAGCAGTTTTTCTGCGATTAAGATTTAAACAGTACTGGTTATTAAGAACAGAGAGCATCTTGAAACATTCCCACTTTCCAGAGTGAGCAGAAGTCATATACACTTTCGTGTGTTACCCAATCCCAGCTGCACAATTTGTAGAATAAAAGGAAGATAATGAGGAAATGACCTAGAGATAGATGCCTATGTCTATTACATATTTTAATCTTCAGTTGCTACCAGGAGATCATCTTGAAGTCAGAGTGAAAAATGAGAAATAGAAAGAAGGCTAGATATCATCTTTTCAGATAATTAATCCAGAAAATCCTGCTTCAGTCTTCTCTGTCATCTTTTAATTCCAAAATCAAGCTGTGCTTCATCATGAATTCCAGCAATAGTAAATCACTTCAGTGAACTGTCCTCTTTCTGGTCCTGGAAGTCTTATGCTGATTGTGTTTCCTCCTTCAAGGTCCATCAGCTACACAGTTCTCTAAAGCTCAGAGATATGTCACTCATTAGAAAAAGTCCCGACCACCTCTGTTAGGTTTGATCTGTAGTATTGAAGCTGCCACCCATTTTTTTGCAAATGCACTGTAGCAAAAGAGAAACAGACAGACCTTTTGGCACTAAGTTCCCAGATAAGTAGGACAAGCTCATATTTTTTTACTGTTATTTTATGCCACACCTATAACATATGAGTATTCTGAGCTTCTCGATTAGAGGGAGAGTCGCTGTGGGAGTGAGGTGTTTGAAATTCTACGTATTTACAAAAGATATATAAAATTATGTTTGTTATTATCTCAGTAGAGATCAAACATCAAGTGCCTGCATTTTTGTTTGCAGGCCCAAGCTTTTTTAATCTGGTTCTTGGCTCAAAGCTATCTTCATTTCTCATGGTTATGGTCCTGGTGCTTGTTCAGATCACTGATAATGACTTTATAACTACTTTGCTTACCCTATCTTTTTCCTCATTATCACACAGAGCAAAAAAACTAGTCACACCTGAAAACTCGTGTAAAAAGTCTTACGTGGTTTTGTTTTGAATGATTTCATTTGCTTGTATTTGTTGTTGACCACAATTGTTTCAGTGTTGTTAGCCAAAACTATTTCAATAATGGAACTTGTTTATTTCAGCTCTAAATACTCAAACTTCAATGAGAATAAAAAAGCAGTGCTTGGGGCAGTGATAATCTTTTCCCTTTACATGATAGAGCGTGATCAGTAAGCTGGCCTTATTGTTTTCTGTTTTCTTTCTAAAACAAAATACTGGCCATTGTACTCCTGGTAGTCCAAGAAAGAACGAGTTCAAGGCCACGTGCACAAATGGTCATCAGTTAGCCAATCTCATGAAAGGATTATTGCTTAGTTTTCCCTATCTTTACTGCTTTTTTTTTCCTTTTTTTTTTTTTCCTTTTTTGGAGCAGACCTGCTAAAATGCCCTGCCAGCTTCTGCGACTCCTATAGGAACTTATCATCTTTGAGACTCCTCTTCACCCAGTCTGGGTGTCCTATTGTCAACAGAAGTTCTTTAACTTTAGCTCTTGTATGTAGAGGAATTGTGATATAGCTGATTTGAATGTCTGGAAACACCTAAGGTCATTTGGAATTTATAAATTAGGTGTCCAACTCCATAAGCCTTTGAAAGGGAATAGTCTGGTAAGTGTCCTCAGAAAATGCCTAATACATACTGACAGCAATGAGCACAGCTATTTGAATTAAAAAATAAAGCTACAAAAGGAGAGACTGCACTGCTGTTATGAAAGACTGATTTTGATCACTAACCTAGGAATATGGTTTACTGACTCTCATGCACCAAACTGCACCAAAAATTCTTCTGGGCCAAGAAGGACAGATCTGTAGCTGGTTAGTAAGGGCAGGAGTTGCAGGCCTATGTTCTGTCATCTATTTCTTTTTGCATCCGATGACTAGCTTCATATATGTGGAAAAGAAATGTAAAGCCTCTAATTTGTATGTTCTTTGATAGTACCTTGAGGCAGTTAGCATAACTTTCTGCAGTAACTCCTGTAGTGGCCTCCAGTTCAGAAAAGGTTTCAGCTTTCACGTTAGGGTTTTTTAATTTGTCACTCTTAATGAAGAAATTGTTCTTAATAATAAAATAATCTTTCTTAAAATGCACAGTCTGTTAATTGTGTTGGAGATGGAAAGGCATAGCGAAGATTGGTAAGAAAAGGAAAAGCTTTTGTTTAGCCTAAGCTAGTGAAAATCAAAAATGGAAATTGTAGGTTAGCAGGGCAAATCTAAGCTTCTGTTGCCTTAGGCATCAGATTGCTTGCAACTCCAAACTTTTTACCTGTGTAAATTTCTCAAAATGATGTCAGATTCTGACAGCCCTTCTATACATACAGAGCAGTTTTAACATCTGTACTTAGAAGAAGAATATTACCTCATTAGTTGAGATCTGGCTTGACGTAAAATCAATAGTAAAGATATTGCCAAGCTTGGCTTATCTGAAAGCTTGCTACAATGATCCATCTTCTTAGGAGCTCAACAATGGGCTTTGTTCCTGATTCCATTAAGAAAATTAAGTTGGTTCTGACTATCCTTTGCTCAGATGCTGGGACAAAGCAAGTATTTACCATGTTAGAAATCTTGTTGCTGTTGTATGTTGAGGAGGGGGGTTTGTCTGAGTGGGAATGCCTTGATGATGATGAGACTCTGTACCTCCAAGAATTCTCGGTCATGGAAAGTTGCTTGTCTTTGTGGACTCTGGATGCTTGCAAGCTTTTCCAGTGGTGGTGTATAAATGGACTAAAATTTCAGTGTTAGCATCTTTCAGTGCAGAACTGGAATATTTCATGGGACCTTAGGGCTCTGATTCAAAAGAGCTGCCAGTACACATGAACAGTGGTTTAAGATATTAGTCTTCTCTCAGAGGCCCACTGAGACCTAGTGTTCTAGTGGCAGGGAATACGGTGTGTCTTTCTCAGATGTGATGTTTCAGAAGTTGGTTTATTGACTTAGCCAGTGGTTGTACTTCATTTTGAAATACTAGGCTGTAAACTGCAAGATTCAGAGTGTGCAGCTTGTAAACCACATACAATTAAGGTGCAGAAATGAAGCGAGTCATTGTTTTCAGCTGTGGGCAGTAATCTCTTTAGTTGCTAACATAAACATAACACCAGTTGTGAATCATGGGCTGGCTGCTGTGGATTCCTGTGTTTAGGATTATGGTAACAGTGGTGATGCTTAGGGGCTGTGTTGTAGCTTGGTGGAGGTAGTGGAACTCATTGGTTAGAAGGTCTTGTATGCTTAGTAGGTAAATGCAAAAGATGCAGAGACTGTCCTTATCTCCAGTGGCTTGTTGAACCAGTTAGTTTAAGGCCCACTGATTTTTTTGAGGCCAAGTGGATGCAATGGAATGATGAACAAAGCATCGTCATTTTTGTTTGTTTGTTTGTTTGTTTTTAAAGATTGTTAGGAATATTGTAGGTTTTTTTTATCTACACCTGGGTACCCTGACTCCTGATAGACTGATTTGAGTGAGATACATTGAAAATTCCCATTGAATGTCATTGTCTAGCTTTCAATGCCTAGCAACCATCTTCAAAAGTAGAGTGCATGCCACCGTCCATCTTTCTCTGAACTGCTACAATCACTCTACAGTTGAGATATTTTTGACGTCTTAGAGTTATGCTGTATGTTGTGTGGAGAAATGTAAGTTACAATAGGAGCTGAGAAAAAGATAACTGAATATGAACTTTTTAGGTAGAATGTCATTTGTTTTAAATGAATGTCTGCTATGTTGTACTTTATATTCAATTCCTTCCCCGTGTTAATACCATCGCTTCTATTTGGTGCAGTATAGAATCTGTGCTAGATATTCTGTGGACTCCAGCATGCTTTTTGTGCATCTGATATCTCCTTGTTGTATTCTAGGGTGAAATGGAAATCCATGATGGCTCAGATTGGCCGAATAGAAAGACCGTTTAAAATCACCTTGCTGTATTCAAACTGTGGAGCACAAGAGGCTGGACTACTGGCAGTGGGCTCCTTGCAGCTCACAAACTGCTTCCATGGTACGTTGCAATACAGTCAGCTTTGGAATAATCAAATGCAGTCATAAAAGAAAGCAGCATCCTCACAAAAAATGGTGAGCATGATTAAAGATTTGGTCAGGTAAGACATACATGAAAGCTGAGTGTCCTCTATGATTTTTGGCAGTGCTTACCTGTCAAGGGTCATATTTGAATGTATTTTGTGTGCACATGTGCACACGCTCAGAAGGCAGAGTTGAAGTGCAAAATTGAACTGATTTTGCACAGAATCACAGAATGGCCAGGTTTGGAAGGGACCTCAAGGATCATGAATCTCCAACCCCCCTGCCACATGCAGGGCCACCAACCTCCCCATTTAATACCAGACCAGGCTGCGCAGGGCCCCATCCAACCTGGCCTTGAACACCTCCAGGGACGGGGCATCCACAACCTCTCTGGGCAGCCCATTCCAGCACCTCACCACTCTCTCTGTAAAGAATTTCCCCCTGATATCCAACCTAAATCTCCCCTCCCTCTTCTTAAAACCACTTCCCCTTGTCCTGCAGTTATCAACCCTTTCAAAGAGTTGATTCCCCTCCTATTTGTAGGCTCCCTTTAGGTACTGAAAGGCTGCAATGAGGTCACCCCGTAGGCTTCTTTTCCCCAGGCTGAACAAGCCCAGCTCCCTCAGCCTGTCCTATCAGGGGAGGTGCTCCAGTCCCCTGATCATCTTTGCGGCCCTCCTCTGGACCCTCTCCAACAGCTCCCTGTCTTTCTTGTACTGGAGGCTCCAGACCTGGACGCAGTATTCGAGATGGGGCCACACAAGAGCAGAGTAGAGGAGGACAATCACCTCCCTGTCCCTGCTGGCCACCCCTCTTTTGATGGAGCCCAGGACACCATTTGCCTTCTGAGCTGCAAGGGCACACTGCTGGCTCATGTTAAGTTTTTCATCTGTCAAGACCTCCACGTTCTTCTCTGCTGCTCTCAAGGCTGCTCTCAAGGACCTCTCTCAAGGCTGCTCTCAAGGCTGCTCTCAAGGCTGCTCTCAAGGACCGCTCCTTCCAGTCTGTATGGATGCCTGGGATTCCTCCGGCCCAAATGCAAAACTCTGCACTTTGCCATGTTGAACCTCATCAGGTTCACCCGGGCCCACTTTTCCAGCCTGTCAAGGTCCCTCTGAATGGCATCCCTTCCTTCAACCGCACCACTCAGCTTGGTGTCGTCAGCAAACTTGCTGAGGGTGCACTCAATTCCGTCATCGATGTCACTGACAAAGATGGTAAAGAGCACCGATCCCAAGACAGCCCCTGGGAGACACCGGCACTGTCTCCATTACCAGCCTCCACCTGGACATAGAGCCATTGATGACAACCCTCTGTCTGTGTCCTTTCAACCAGTTTCCTATCCACTGGGTAGTCCACCCATCAAATCCACATCCCTCCAAATTGGAGATAAGGATGTGGTGGGGAACCAGGTCAAAGGCCTTGTTCAAGTCCAGGTATGACATTGGTCGCCTTCCCCTTGTCCACTGATGCCGTCACTCCATCACAGAAGGTCACCAGATTGCTCAAGCATGACCTTCCCCTCGTGAAGCCGTGCTGGCTGTCTTGGCCCACACGCTCATTCCTCATGAGATCAAGCTTGTCATCCAGGATGATCTGTTCCATGATCTTCCCAGGTACAGAGGTGAGACTCACTGGCCTGCAGTTCCCAGGCTCCTCCTTGCTCCCTTTCTTGTAAATGGGAGTGATGTGACCTTTCCTCCAGTCATCCGGGACCCCACCTGACAGCCACGACTTCTCAAATATGATGGAGAGTGGCTCAGCAGCCACCTCAGCCAGCTCCTTCAGAACCCTGGGATGCACGCTATCTGGCCCCATAGACTTGTACACATTCAGTCTCATGAGGCGGTCTCGGACCTGCTTTGTCCTCACAGTGGGGGGAGTTTTACCACCCCGGTCCGCACCTAGAGGTTTAGGGATGCAGGCTTCAGGGACGTGAGAAGTACTGGAATCTTGGCTACCAAGTGAAGACTGAGGCAGAGAACTCATTCAGTACCTCAGCCTTCTCTTCATCCGTGGAAGCCAGTTCTCCTTTACATTTACCAAAGGAGCACACTTGCTGTGGCCTGTCTCTTCTGGCCAATGTACCTGTAGAAAGTCTTCCTACTGTTTTTCACGTACCTCGCCAAGTTCAGTTCTGCCTGCGCCTTGCCTTTCCTGATCCCATGTCTGCAAGTCCGGACAGCATCCCTGTAGTCTCCCCAGGTGACACAGCCTTGTTTTCCGAGCTTGTATGCACCTTTCTTCGCCCTCAGTGTCCTCAGCAGGTCCTTACCGAGCCACGCCAGCTTCCTACCTCGTCTGCCCGCTTTCTTATTCAGAGAGATGGAGAGCTCTTGTGCTCTCAGGAAGGCATCCTTGAAGAGTAGCCAGTTCTCCTCAACATCTTGGTTTTTAAAGACAGCATCCCAGAGGATCTTGGCCAGCAGTCCATTGAACAGCTTAAAGTTCCCTCTCCCAGAGTTCAGGGTCCTGATGCCACTCTTTGCCAGGCCTACATCCCTCGAGATCACAAACTCAACTGGGGTGTGGTCACTGCAGCCCCGACTGCCTCCAATTTGCTTTGCACTGACGCTCATACAAATGTATAAGAAAGTAACAGGGCTCATGCTGGATCCAGCAATAGGGATGGAAAGAAGTGTCAGCCTAGGATATTTTAGCTTTTACTGTTTTTCTTTCTCAAATAGTAACAAAAGGCTACCCAGTGTCACTAAAGCTTTTTCTGTGCTGGGGCTCTATCTTGCAAATTTATGAAGAAAAGCAACTCTGGTCTGCAGTCTGTGGTGTCTATTTACCACTGCCTGGCTCAAAACTTCTGTCCAAAATGAAAATAATTTGAATGTAATTTATGCAAAGTACTGAGTGCTCAGCTCAGAAATGATCGATTTTACCTACCATTTTCAGACCTGTTGCCAAGGTCATGCAAGTGATCCTCAGTACATATGCAGAACCCTGCTAATGTCATTCAGGCTTCTGGGAAGTGTATGAGTCTGCTGGTGCAGGCAGCCTGTAAGTTGGAGACATAATTATCTTCACTTCCTGGTTTTCATCCATTAATATAATGCTATTGCTTCTGTTTTGCAGACACTGTAGAATTAGTTTTGAATAGAAATGTAAGATCTAGAAAGTTTCAAATGTAAGAATACTTCACAGTGCTGTTTCATCATATATCATGAGATTGCTTTAAATCATACTAGAGATTTAATTTTATTGCAGTCAATCTTTAACAGATAATATACTTTTAATGCAATGCTTTTCACAGTCTTGGAATTTTTGAGGGGATGCACACAGCCTGAAGCATTGTGCTAAATCTCCAAAGTGCCCTTAAACAAGCTGTTGCATGTACCCAAAACAACACAGTACCCTGAAGAAATGATGTTTCAGATGTTCTTTCATCCTCCTCCTGGGGTTTTCTTTCTAAGCTCTGCATTTTTTCCAGAGCAGTAACAATTGTAATGGAACATCTGTGCAGAGCTCTGCTAACAGGGAACAGGTCCAGAGGAGACTTTCACACACCTGCAGATCCACAACAAATCTGTGCACACACATATCCACAGGACAGGCTTGGTACACTGAGTCATGATTTCAGAAAATATCACTTAAAAATTGTATGCAGCCTGTTGGTGAGTACTCATGTGACTAGTTCAGTACTCCTGGAGTGTAGCTGGAGAGGCAGGTTGGGGTGCATGAGTGAGCCGGCCTGCTGAGGAAACACCTTTCATCACGGGGTGGATGCCACAAAGATGGCATAACAATATGTCAGCAACACAAGTATTAATTGAGCCTGATTCTCGATTGGCCATAACAATGTGTCCATCAGGCCCAGAGCTAAGTGCACATTGCTGCCTCCAGCAGCAGTGTCGTGCAGCATGCCTCTGCTGGCTGACAGGTGCATGATCACGTGTGCAGGACGGAAGAATCACACAATTACAGGATCACAGAATTGTAGGGGTTGGAAGGGACCTCCAGAGATCATCGAGTCCAGCCCCCCTGCCAAAGCAGGTTCCCTACAGCAGGTCACACAGGTAGGCATCCAGGCAGGTCTTGAACATCTCCAGAGAAGGAGACTCCACAGCCTCCCTGGGCAGCCTGTTCCAGTGAACTTGCCGTATTGAAAAATGTAGGATCCTCAGTAAAAACAAAATAAAAATCTGATTGCCTGAAGATGGCACAAACACAGCAGAAGCTAGTGTGTGCAGGAAAGAGTAAGGAGCAATGAATTTGGTCTGTGTGAGAGCTGAGGCAATCTTGGGAATCTCATGCTGGATAGAAACCTGCATGACAAAGAGCACAGCTAAGTATCATTTATCACCCAGAGGACAATTTCTGAGGTCATGTGTGTGAAGGCTGATGCACATGCAGGAATATATATATACATTCTGCTGATTCATCTCTGAGCTTTTTTTTTTTTTTTTTTTCTTTAGATAAAGAAAACCCAGATCTTTCTATATACAACAAAGGCTCTTCCTTCCCCTGCCTTCACGGAGGCTGTGTTAGCCACTTACAAATCTGTGAATTCATCAGTGATTGCCCTACCAAAGAAGTAGAAGGAGTAAGATGTGGTGAGTATATGGCATGGCATTTCGTGGGAACCTTTATCCTGTTACAATGATCAGTTTAGAATAAAATACAGGTTAAATTGATTCTATTTCTAGATTAATTCATTATTAAGCCTCCTATAATAATTTAGACTGTTTTTATTATTTTATTATCAAGATTTTTCTTGAAAATTCATTCCACATAGGATAAAATTGATTTATTATTATTTTTAATATTGCAATAAGACATTCAGTGACCTGTGTTTCATAGTCACTGCTGCTTCAGAGGAAAGCAAAATCTTATTTACACATTTATGGCTGGTGGACTAGAAACTATCAACAGGATCAATCACAAAGCTCTCCTTCCTAGATGTGCAAGTTCTCATCTTGCATATCCTGACAAAGAAAGACTCTAAACAAGTACATTTAGTACTGAGAAACATTATTTGTTTGGGTGTTTTGTTTTTTTTTTTTTGTCAATTATAGTGACAAAGATCTAGAATAATCTGTTGACTGCCTTTCGCAGAAAGCCTCATGATGTCTATAATTTAATATATAGTAGGGCTTTTACAAATGTGTGGAGTGATTTACCACTCTTGACTGTGGGAGTTGCTGTTTTCAGTGACAGAACTGCAGTGTGACAGCTCCAGTAGCAAAAAAATGTTGACTTTTTTGATGACTATGGAAATAAACAAATGAGACCTGTTGATATTCTGACACTGAAAGACAGTATAAGTGTGATAGTTTCAAGAACTATAGTAAATTTTGACTTTTTCTGCTGTTTGCCTTCTTCCATAATCAGATTTCTTCTATTTTCCTGCATTTTCTTATGGTCCATTGTAGATAGTCTCCCAGAAGGTTCACATTGCTCTTTTGAAGAGGGTTCATGTGGCTGGACACTGAATGAAACTGCAGCATTTCCTTGGTCTATCAGTGGCTTTAATGAAATGATTCACAATGGTTCATTTGTAGGGTCTACCTTGCAAGCTACTGCAGGTAGGGTCTTCATAGTTCTTTCTTAGTCTGCCTTTCTGTGAGTGCTTGTTTTATGTGTGCCTGTACGAGTGTGCCAGCATGCATGTGAATAAGTCTTGAACTTAGGGGTATGGGGTTTTTTTAATTAGTTTAAAATGTTTGGCATTCTTCTTTCCAAAACAAATTTATCATCAGTATTATCTAGAATAACTTTAAAAGTATTTATTTAAATAATTTTAAAGTTTAAAACTAACTTCTGATCACAAAACAAAACTTGATATGAAATCTTTTATGGAAAATTTAACATAGAACTTTAGGAGTCTAGAATGTCTTCACCTTTGAAAAGAATTATATGATGAATTCTTTCCCCTCTGTAGATACCTCTTCCCTCCTTGCTCTTATGAGATAGGCAATTGCAGAATACTTCAGCTGCAGCATCACAAAGTAAAAATTGCCTTACAAAACTAAGCATCTTGTAAAACACAAATTTTTTGGAGACTCTTGTCAGACTCTGCTGGTGGGTTATAAAGAGAATCACATCTAAGTCTGTCCCAAGATGAAGTGATAATAAACATTTTGTTCTGTAGAATACCACAGGAGGGGGAAAAAAAAAAAAAGGAAAAAAGGTCTGATAATTCCCAGAACTGTCTGCTTTTTAAATAAGGAGGGAAGCCAAATTCTGACATGTTCATACTTGAAGTCAGAAGCTGAGTTTTGATTCAGTTCCCTATCAAAGGTAGAGAGTGCTCATGTGAGAGTCCTGTTTGTCTCTTGAGAGCTCATACAAACTCTTACTAGGAACAAAGACTATAAATAAGCTCTACTGGCACCATATTTGTCTTAGCAAGTTGTTGATGCTCATGGTGTAAGTATTAGGGCTGATCAAAGAACTCAGAGTAGACTGCTGTGAACCACTGTATGGAAATGTACTTGAGTGGCTCTGAGGTTTGGGCACTCTATTTGTGTTGCAGAGAAGGGTTTGGGATGGTTGAGGTGGTGGAGTCACCGAGCCTGGGGGTGTTCAAGGAAAGGCTGGATGCTGTGTTGAGGGACATGGTTTAGTGGGAGCTATTGGGAATAGGTGAACGGTTGGACTGGGTGATCTTTTAGGTCTTTTCCAACCTTGGAGATTTTATGATTCTATATTGAGTTTTGTGCTGCTGAAATCTACTAGTGTGTTCACTGTAGTTTGCTAATAAATGTACTCTTAAGCCTTGTTTCTATCATGTCCTCCTACTTACACTGTGCTTCAGAACAATGATGTTAAAGTATTTTGAAAGTATTAAAAAATATATATTTTTTCTAATTAACTTTTCTGTCCACAGGACACTTCCTCTATCTGCGAGCAGATAGCAATCAGACAAATGGCATCGCCAAGGCTTTCAGTACCAGCTTGCCAGCTGGTATTGCTACTGAAGATTACCAGGTATCTCCTTCTGCCTAAGCACCTTTTGGAGCTAATTCTCAGGCTGTGCACTGTTTTTGCAATGTGCCTCTGTGCAGTGTATGATACACAACAAAGCACTTTACTGTACTAGGAGTATACTGCCTAACTAGCTGCTTGTTCAACGCTAGAAAGAAGAGAGGAGGGGCATTCCCAGTAAATAAGAGCAGCAGTGCTGAATTAGCTCTTAAATACAGAAAAACTCCCTAGCTTGGGCGTATAGACCATTCCCCTGAAGTGCCTGAATTGTACTGGGTGGCCTTAGACTGTAGGAGAGAGAGTTGGCCGTCTGAGCCTGTTCAGCCATTCAGTATGCATGCTGCTGAGACTTTCCTCCTAAATTCTGCATGATTTTGGGATGGATTAGGAGCATGAAATCTGTGGGGCGTTAGACCTTCCAGGAATAGATAAAGGCAATAAACTGTTCGTGTTCTTCAGAAACTTCAACAGATGAAGCCAACCTGGTGTGGATAAAATCACATATCCTGCCTTCAGCCTAGATCCCTGCAAAATGTAAGGGGAGCTTCAAGATGCTGAAACCAAAAATATTTAAATAATATTGCACTCTTATCACTTAGGAAAATTAAGTTGCAAGCTTGAGCTGGAGTCCAGCTCTGCCAGGGGAAAACAGAAAGCTTTGATGCCTCCTAATTAGAGCTGGCAAAAGAAATGCAGTGCAGGTGCCAAAAATATATCTTCACCATTTATATTTATAAATTCAGGTTAAGTTTGCTGAATAGTTCCAACAAAATAAAATGTGCCTGGAGCTAGGTTCACAAAACTGGGAGCAGTAAGTGTTGGTCATGGGCATCATACAGGAAATCCAGACCCAGTCTCTCCTTCACTGACACAGATTTGAATACCCATTTAAAGAGCAAGGAACTTCTGTTGTTGTGTACATGTGTGTGTACTCCATCTCCTGATTGAGCTCTCTTTAATACAAAGAGCAGCTGAGTGCTCCAGGCATCACTGGAAATGGCAGTTTTCTCTTGATCTGTGACAAACTGTCAGTGGTGCCCCACAGGGAGAGGAAGGAGTCCTGCTGCAAAATATTCTTTGGTCTGCTGATCAGATTGCTTACCTGCCACATCAGTGCTATGGTTCAGGTGGTGTCTATGACTTGGGGCAAGTATATAGACTGGAGTTTCCTGTCTGTGGAGATGGCCTCTTTGCTCATTTCCTGGATATTTGTGGCAGGGTAGTCCTCTCCTTGCAATAGTTTTGTGCTATATAATGCATAGGTATGGATTGAGCCACACCAGTGCAACACATTAATATGAATGATTACAATGGGAAACCTTAGAAGATTTGAACTCTTTCAAATCTTTTGACAGGAGTCTTTTGGCTGGTGAGAACTCTGAGAAAGAATGTATTTAGGATTGCTTTTCTGCAGTATTCCAACCCTAGTAACATAGAAACATTTAATGATAACGCTTTTCTTGACTTTAAGCTTGTGTTCCTCTGCTTTGTTACTTATTGCTCCTGAAGAAGATAACAATCACCCAAATAATATCTGAGGCCATTGATAGAGTTGTTAAAGCCTGAGAACACAAGTGTCAGTTGAGGTCTCCAACAAGAAAATTCTGTGCTAGGAACAGTGATGGAATCACACAAAAGCACTGGGGGTGTTAGTGGTATGTGTGATTAAAGCTTGAGCCACAGTCTCATATCCTGAAGGGGGGAGTAGTAAGTACTATCTCCTATTTATCAGAGGATGCCATTCTTTTTTTTTGCTTTTGCTCTGTTACAGATCCAATTCTCAGTGCATGTTTTTGGCAGCTACAATGGTACCATCTCCTTCTCTGTCAGGGAAGAAAAAAATGGAGTTCCAGTTACCTTGCCAATGTGGGAAAGAGCAGGGAGCTGGAGCGATCATTGGTTTCTCATCACTTTACCAATGCCAGTGCTACAGAACAGGTAAGAACACCATCAGCAGCACCCAGAGATATCCCTACAGATTTTGTAAATTATTAGGGCCTTCACTGAGAAGTATCACTTTCATTTTTGCCTTTTTCCAGACCTGTTACTACTGACAAAATTAGAGGAGTACAGCAATTCTGCTTGCTGAGGAAGTCTTCTGTCTTCCTCCTCCATTCTGTGTCAGTCAATTTCAAGCTATGAAATGGTGTTGACAGCAAGTTATTCTGCACAATACAAATCATTTTTAAATTGCTCCAATCTGTTTCTTGCATTTTCCTCAAGCAGGTCTGTCTCATATCACACTTAAGACCAAAAAAAAAAAAAAAAAAAATCAATCTCAAACTCTATGCGGTATTATAAATGTAAAAAGATCTACCTACTATTGGCATTAAGCACTGTCTTAAAACTTCATGGATTAGAAGGTTTGAGGGGATTGCTTTTAACTGGAAATGTTCTCAGCATCTTTTTGTAAAAAGTTAAGGGATTTGGGTCTGAAGTGGTAGCAATTCAGATCCGAGCAGCAGCAAAACAGGAAGCGGGGAAGGAGAATGTTGTCCCACCCTTTTTCCTGCTTTAATTTTGTGATTACCTTTGGTCACAGCTTCAGTGTATGCTCCTTCAGAATACCATAGGTCTGCAAACTGGCAGTGTAGTATATGTCCTTGCCTGACAGTCTGGAGCCCTGTGGATAAGCATGTGTTTAGTTCTGTGTATTTAAAATATGACCAGTGAATTTGTCCAGAATAGCTCTTTCCCTCAGGCATTTTCATTTGGACCTAGCCGGAGCAGAGTCTTTTGGGCTTTTTGAAGTTGTTAGAGAGCTTCTGCTTCCTCTAATAAATGGTCCCTTATTTTTTTTGTCTGCAAAGCCTCCAATTTTTGTGTCAGACCTCAGTTCTGAAGGGAAATTGATCTGAAGGGAAATGGATGTGGCAGGATGGAAAGGACACCAAATGGCTCTGGGGAGCACTAGCCAGCACTTTCTGAGGACTTAAAAAAAAAAAAATTCCAGTACTGTTAAACTTGAGATAGTTGAACACCCAGACAAAACAAAAAGGTAGCTCGTGTGTGCATGTTTCAAACTGAATGAGGGAAAGTCCCTTCCAACTCAAACAATTCTATGGTTCTATTACAGTCTGTCCCTGCCCTCCTGCTTCCTACTCTCCTGGTCAATTCTCGTGCTGTTTTATTTAGATGACCTCAGACCTATCATCAAAGTTTATTCTCAATTTTTCTACTCCATTGCCTACTTGTTTCTTTCTGTAAATCACAGGCCCAAACCCCATATGTTTATGTCCTAGCTCTAGAAATCAGTTTAGCTAATTTTTCTCCTGTTTGTCCAGATTCAGTAGAAGAAAAAATGGGTACAAAAGAGGGGGGAAGAATGTGCTTTTTAGCACTATCTTGTCCAAACAAACTCACTTTTTAGGAGAGAAAAACACACAATTTGTTGATCAGCATCCCAGCTGGGCACTTCGAAATCTGTTCCTGGTGGTCAGCTGGCAGGATCTCTCACTTGGTTCACATACACAAGGAAAAAATGTTGCTATCAGAAGAGAAGCAGGCAGACGGGAGACCAGACAGAAGAGAAATTGAGAAGGCTATATGTTAGAGTCAATGAAACGAATTCAATGAGCAGGGACACTGGAAACCCCTCTGGCTAGCAAGCACAGAGTTCAAAAGGCAAATTCTTCTTTTTCTGAAGTTAGAAGGAATGGGAGGCATACAGAGCCCAGCACTTGTGAGATATCTCTTCTTATGCACTTGGGGATGACAGTCATTCCCCAGGTACCCACTTATACTCAGCTAGAACAGAAATTGATCTTACAGCACAATGTCATGGTCCTTCTGTTCTGACTATGGACCAGATGCAGTATCTTGACTGGACCAAGGGTATGCTGATGTGTCTTCAGAAAGGATTAAACTGTGATGCTGTATCTTTGGCCGTGGATCCTAGAAGTCTCTAATCCTGGGCTCAGGTTACTGTGAGTTTTATCGTCCATCAAATGCTCTCTGGCTAGTTGCTGCATTGGACTGATGTGCAAGGTCTGAAAATGCAGAGGTACTGCTGAAAAGAGAGGCTTCTGTAGGAAGGTGATTCCCATTGGGTAAACTCCTCTGCTAACCGCATTGCTAAGAGAGTGATCATCCAAGGAAGATGTTATTTGAATTTGCTGTGCCAACACTTATTCCCAGAAGGTTCAGATCCTGTATGTATGAAAGCTTTTATTTGATGCACAAGGGACTATTCTTGAGAATCAGAATCTTCAAGATTCAACTTTACAGCATTATATTAACTGTGGATGCCAGTTTGTGGTTTATGCAGGTGCTAGAGCACTGGCACAGTCTGCCCACAGAGGCTGTGGGTCTCCTCCTTAGTGATACCCAGAAACCTCTGGGCATCCTGCTCAGAGTGCCTCTGCTTGAGCAGGGGTTGGGCCACACGCACAGGTGCCTTCCAATCTCAACCACTCTGTGATTCTGTGATTCTGTGATATGTATCAACATTTGTTTGGTGGACGGAATATGCACGTTGTACTTTACTGCCAGTAATTTGGGACAAGAAAGTACTGATAGGCAGGTCAGTACTTCATCATAAATCATGATGAAGCGTTGTCAGTGACAGCAGTAGAGGTCTTCTCCATGTGTCTTTAATAAGCTGTAAATAGGCTGGACATCAGGCATCTGTTTATTTCTGAAGTTTAATGAAAAACAATTTAGTCCTATCTATTAGAAGAAGGTCCTTCTGTTCATTTTCCTTCCTTCTTCTGAATTCAGAATGTGGCAATGCTCATGGGGCATGACAGGCTTCTAGATAAGTAGTTAACATCTGGTCATAGTGGAAAAAGTGAGGTAGCCCAGAATGCAAACACTTTGATTTGTGGCTAAAACTTAAAATGGCCTGAATTATCAGTTGAAATAAATTTGTGTCACCTTGTTATTTTTCTGGTTACACTGGCCAACACTCAGGTTTAAGACTGCTGTCTTTCTGGATATTGCTCTGTTTAATTTTTATTTTGGCTGTCTCTTTGGGGATAGAAAAACAGATTAATTTTCCCTTTTCTTTTGCACATGCCCAATCCCATTACCGTCAGTGGTGATTGATAAGGATGGTTGTATATGTATAAATATTTGTGAGGGAGAGCATCTTGTTTTCCAGTGTGTGTGCAGATAGCAGGGGGAGTAGGGTTCTCATGTTTGTTCCACATTAAATGTGACATTATATGAGCATTGGTTGGTCCTACTAACTGTGGGTGTATGAATATGATTTCTAGCAAGCTCTTATGGCTGCTCAGCAGCTTGTCTAATGGAAAGATTCTAAATTATGATTATCACTTTTGGTTTGTAAGAGAACACTGTATTTTTGGGCTTTTGTTGTTGTTGCTGTTTTTTTCCATCTGCCTCTTTGTCTTTAAATCTTCTGTCTTTTTGCAAAGGTTTCAACTGCAACTCCTGGCAACCTGGGGTTGGAATTCCCAAGCTGACATTGCTATCGACAATATTACATTTGGAATGAACTGCTTTGCTGATGGTGAGCCATGCATGTTACAGAACCCCATAAAGAATTTGGATAGTGTAATAAGCATCCAGCTGATCCGGAATACACTTGCTGTGTTTCTCCCCTGCACCAAGAGTGCACATGAATCATTTATGTTAGCTTTTATATCACAATGCCAATTATCTTAGATCTGCTGAAGATTGTAAGTAGAGGAAATTTTACGTGTGTCAGTTTATTAGTGCTCTTTGTTTTCCTTAATCTGTATCACATAGTTGAAAGCTGCCTGTGTGTCTTGGCAAGAAACTCTTGACTTATTCCTGTGCTTTAAGTGGAAGGATTACATCACATTGCTCTTTAGCAGTCCTCTCTGACCTGTGCACCCTGGCAATTGATAGCCGAAGGGAACTTGTTGAAAACAAAGGGGAAAACAACTATATTTTAGGGGAGGAAAGGAGGAAAACAGAAGAGTAAAATGTCTCTCTGGCAGTAAAGTTTAGTTTGTTTTGCCTTGTAGGAGAAGCATCAGATGTCACTGGCAGGTACATACATACTTCTCTTGGCTTCATTACTGTTAATGCTACTGATGACAATGCGCTCCACTGAAGATGAAGCCAGAGCTAATCTCCAAAACATGCTAGCAAAAGAGTTGAATTTCTTCAAGTGGAAAAAGGATGCATATTTGGGAACATTACAAACTACCATCTTTTAGTCTCTGCGGAAAAGACTGATATTCTCTGTTGCTTAAACAAGAAGAGAACATGCAGCACTTCAGTTGTGACTTCTGTTGCAAATGAAATGTTCTCTGCTACCTTCAAAAGTCCCCACTTCTGATATGTCAGCACTGAGTGTAGTAGCAGGTCCCTGCAGAGACTGTAGCCTAATGTGAGAAGGTCTGTGTTAAAACTGCTATGTGTTAAAAGTTTTCCACCATTTAGAGCCCTTTTGTTCTCCTACCTTTGTCCAATTTGGTCTCACATTCTTTGCCCCTTAGTTCCATGGGCACTGAGTACACCATTCAATGAAATGTTGAGCATGCATATATTCATTTAAAATTAAGAGGAAGAGGTGTGCCTTTAGAGCACAGCCATTTATTCACTCCGTTCTTTAACACCCCCGGCTCCCAATACATTGGGTTATGCATGCTGACATTTTGTTTTGAAATGTGAGAAAAGTTCTTAAAGAAACTGAAGGGAGTGATTCCAGGTGCTTATTGTGTCAACTGCTGTGCACCCAACTTTTGGACTTTACTGCTCTCCTGAGAGCAAATACAGACACTAGAGTACCCGTGGGCATTTTGTTGGTTCTAGTGTATAGTTATATTCTTTGGTAAATAAGTGGGGCATAAAAGACTCCACAAGAATTTTCAGGGCTTGTCTATTAGACTCCACCCAGGTTTCTCCTCACTTTCAATTACTATAAATCTCACTGATGTCCAAGAGAAGCAGCCACTTACCCCATCTGGAAGTGTGACCCAGAGTTGCATGACTCATGCAGAAGACAGATATCATGAAGGAAATGATTCTTGGAAGCCCTGCACTTGCCATTGTTCCTTGAATCCTCTCATCAAATTGACGTTTTCTCGCCTCTGAAAGTAACTCCCTTGCATTTATCTTCTCATGATTTTAATTCACTTAGGTTGCAGAGAAGCCCAGCAGCTCTGCTGTGTTTTCAGTAATGAAATTATTTCTCTCAAGCAAGGAGAGGTTTCAGATGTCAGAGAGAGAGCCAATTAAGATCCAAACAGTGAATTATTTGCATGAGGGCAACAGGAAGGACATACAGCAGGAAGGAAAAATTTGCTGTTTGCGATGATGTAAATATTAATCTCTCCATCTATTTCAATCCCATATTTTGATTTTCTGCAAAATCTAATGCAGACCTTGAAAGCACTGCTTGTATGTATGCAAGCTGGGAAACTAGGTGAAGTTTTCTATATTCCTCAACACGGAGAAGAAAGAATTAGTAATATTTGGAAGGTGGGGGGGGGAGGCTGGGGGGAAGTGTAGTGAGGGCAGCTCAACAGACATCAGTAGAGACGAAGAACAAACAGCCCATTCTTTGGATGGCAGCCCCTGGGCAGGGACAGATGCTTTCCCTGTGAGAAAGGCTAAGTGAAACAATCTTCTGGTTAATAAAATCACCTTGTGTTAAGACAGCTTCACAGATCAGATGGCATGGATCTGATTCGTTGTGAGAACTTTTAAGGGACAGCCATAAAGATACAAGTATTTTATCCTCTTATCTAAATAGTGCTTTTGTAGAAAGAGATCTGAGTTTTGAGTGTCTAAATATGAAAATGTGGGCTGGCATGACTGTTGTCTTCCTCAATGCTTTCATGGCCACTGGTTTTACCATTAGCTTTTACTGCTCTGAGGATGGTATTGTTCCAATTAAGAGCACAGGTCAGTGGTCCATCAGTGCGCTCCACTGTCCTGGCCAAGGGGTTACTTTTTGATCTCTACGTCATTTATACTTTCTAAAAAGACTGGTTTTTAAATGACAAGACCGTCTGAAGAGAGCTTTTGTATGTGATAACTCTTGTTTTTTACTTTGGAATCCCCCGGCTATGGGGAGCCTGGCCTGCCAGTCTTGTTGTTTTAGGCCAATGGTGTGGGGAGGTTCAAGCTGTTCAGCACAGCCCCATTTGGTTGAGTTAGTAAGGACTGACAAGAAATGCAATTGAATCAGTCGAAGGGCTGGGAAATGGGGACGTTGGTGCAGCTTCCTCATTCTGTGTCCCACTCCAGGACAAGCTGGAGAGGCTTCCAGAAGTGCTTCACCTGCATGAGTGAGGTAAGATCTTTGAGTAGACCGTGCACACTTTGAAGATGCTGCAAGGAACTTTGTTCTGATTAATCCTGCCCCAAAATTACTAAATCCTTCTTCATTACAGTCCCAGAAATGGAAATAGGAGCTATTTATTGTAACTCTGTCTCTGCAGAAGGTTCCCTTTCATTTTATGATTTCTACTGTCCATCTTCAGTGTGAAAATCAACAGCATGAGCTAAGTCCTGGAGTGACACAGTTGCTGTTCATGTTTTTCTGATATAAGTATACCTAAACATGAATAATTCTTGTTCCCTTCTGTCCTTGCAGTCAATATTTTGGCTATCAGAAGAGCAAGTAGAAGCATAAAAAGACTAGAGTAGCAGCCTCTGGCTGCCAGGGTTACGCCGTATTTGTAAAAATTACCACCTTCCAAATTCATTTCTGGTGGCACATAAAGGATCAGCTTCCTAAGAATTAATGGCTCATGTGGACAGGCTGATGTTTAGGCTGTCATGCAGCTCTCATGCTGAAAACAGGAGACAGAAGCTTTCTTCTAGTGTGTGAAGGTTCGAGACTGTTTGGAGAAGGAGGAGAGATTGTTTGTTTGGAAACAAAGCAATGCCTTAGGATAGCCAGTTGGGATGCTGCAAACAAAATAAATAAAAATCCATGCAGAGACACAGACCAAGTCTGTATTTCAGGGATTGATTTACATTCCATCAATCTGGCAAACATAACCAGACTTCTTGTTCATCTCTAACTATCTGAAACTGTTTTGACCTTTGGGATTCATAATTTACTGCAGGCCTAGGGAGACTAAGCATCTTTTCTGGCTATGTGTTGCCTTTTTCATTTGGTTTTCCTTCTTGCCTTTGATCCAGATCATTTGTTTTGGGTTAATTTCATTTTTCACTTGCTTGACAACTCCATCCATTGAAGTTCTCTATCTCGCTATGAACAGAGTGTGTCAGTACAAAGCTTTCTTTTACTTCATCCATCAATGAGCTTTCACACAGACCTGGAGGGAATATTCTCAGGAGTAAAAGCACAGCAAGGTCTCCATGCTTCAATTAGTTATTTGGCCTTTCTGACACAGCTAACAAGTGTGTTAATTATCACTATTTAGAGCAGTGGCTTTGCAGCAGAGATAATTGTCCAGCTGGAATTGAATGAGTCTCTTTTGAATAGTGCATCAAACAGCTGTTAGAATCTCACAACTGGAACAAATGGAAATATTTGTAATGTTTTTCAACTAATGAAAAACGTTCAGTATTAAATTAACTGAGAGCTCATAAAGTGTCTCCTTTTTCTTATAGAGATTTTCTTACAAAGATCTGCATACAGATGGGTATTTTAACTATGGAAACAGGATGCTTGCAGATTATAAATCAAGAGTTATTACTTCTTCCTGTTCTAAGGCAGTTTTGGTTACACATGGTGATCTCAGTGCATTTGGATGCTTTGGCTCAGCCTCTGCTTTGAAGACCCTCCTCCCTGAGAAAGGGCTGATTTTTAAAAGCCTATTTTGTAATGGGCTTTTAAAGGCATAAATGTGGCCTTTTGCTCTGTGTTTTTCAGAAAGACTTGTCCAAAAATTTACAGATATTGCCAAGAGTATACTACTGTTTCTCTGCTGTCAGTTGACATCATTTTATTTAGCAAATTATTCCTTAAACAAGGTTGGGGATGGAGGGGTATGAAGGTCATTGGTGAGAGAAGAGTGATCCGAAGCTGGTTTACCTACCATGACACCGTTAAGAACCACAGATAACATTTTTTGCTACCACGGTCCTTTATGCCTTTGACCAGCGGAGCAGCAGTAGTGCTATCTGTTTTCTCATTCCATGCTTTTCTCGAAGATTCTTGTAACTATAGCCAGTGCAGTTTGCTGCCATAAGCTTATCTTACAGGTGAGCCTCCACGGGATAACACAGGATGTTTGTTCATGTGAAGGCCCTCTGATTTTAGCATAGACAGAGGTAGCAAAGCCAAGATACAGGCACAAGAAAATCACTTAAAAAAAATGCTGATTGTTTAAAATATTTTTTCTGTCCAAGGTATTATATACGTACCTTCAACAAATGGTCATGCTGCACTGATTCATGCAAACTTTTAAGTTTTGCCTCTCTTTTTTCTATCATCTTCCTATCCATTCTACAAACTATTACAGGAAGACAGCCAACTCATTTTAGTGGAAAGCGTCAGTATCCACGGGAGATCAGTAGCCCTGATGAGCATCTTCTGAATCCCCTGGAAGAGCCCTCCCTCCCAGGTAAACGATGCAGAACTGAAAGCCTGTCTCTTGCCTGTAGGAGGTAGCTTCCTTTTTGTCTCCATGTGTGATCTGCCTGAGTGGTCAGCACAGCTATAGCGACAGAGCAATGAAATATAATCTTTGCTAAAGTTGTGGAGATCATGTCAGGCCTGCTTGGCTGTGGGGCAGCAGTTTCCTGAGGTCTAGCTCACCAGTCTGTAAAGAGCAGGAGGTTTTTAAAGAGAAGTGGAGCCCATAAGTAAAAAAGCTTGGAGTAAAAGCAGAAGCTACCTGACTGACTGTCTGTTCTGATCACAGGGGACACGTCCGTTGTTCTTTGGTGGTTCTCAACATGTGGTGCCAGTGGTCCCCATGGGCCAACTCAAGCTCAGTGTGACAATGCGTACAGGGGCAGCAATGTGTCGGTGATTGTGGTGAAGGAGGGAAGGCTCCGAGGAGTGCAAGTCTGGAGAGTGCCAGCCACAAATCGATACAGGTGTGTATCACAGCGTGTTGAGGAGGCAACCATTAAACTACGTTCTGGTTCTGGAATTTCAGCAAATGTAAGTGTAGGACTACCTGTGCTGAGTAGGTGAAGGGATAGAAAAATAAGAAAGAAATAGGAGAGCAGCTCTAAGTTTCTGTGTTTGACCTACTGTTGAAGCATGGGAGGGTGGAGCAGTGATGTGGAAGAGATTAGAACAGGAGTGACTGCGGGTGTGTAATCAAATGCAAGTGCTGCTATCATTTTGGACCCAGAGCTTTGATATTTTAGATTTGGCCATACCAGTTCACTCTGTTTGCCCCTGAAATCTGTCTCTAGTGCTCTGGTGTAGCTTATTGATCTTCTTGAGCAGCCTCTGCTGTGTATGTCTCTAGAGAAAGAATGGCCATGAGACACTGCAGTAAGAGCCTGCTCTGGAGCAATGCCTGATTGGGAGTGCAGGCTGGGGAGAGCTCACAGATGGAGCTGCTTTAGAAGATGAAAAGTGTAAGATTTGTCTCTTTAATTACACCTTTTTGTTCCAGAATTTCTGCCTATGGAGCAGCTGGAGGAAAGGGAGCCAAAAACCACAATGAGAGGTCCCACGGGGTCTTCATCTCGGCCACCTTCCAGCTGGAGAAAGATGAGCTGCTGTACATCTTAGTGGGGCAGCAGGGGGAGGATGCCTGCCCTGGGGTGAGGGCATAAGTGGGCAGAGACTTTGCAGATATAATTCACTGAGATTCAGTGGGCGGCTTGGGGTTTGGCTGGACTGGTGATGAAAGATAGAAATCCCAGGATCCAGCTCTGAATCCAGTCAGTATGGTAAGAACGAATAAACCAAGTCAGAAAGAATCTCAAAACAAATATGAAGGACTCTGAAAAGAAAATTGACCCCAAAATGTGCAAACACATACAAAACCCACAGGAACTTTGCTTTAAGCTCCTGGTGTTTGAATTCATTATTGGCTTTCTTCTGCTTATTTTAAGAGAGGAGCTACTAGGCAAGAGATGTGTATTCCCACCCTTATTTTTCCATAGCCTGAGTTTCTTTCTGCCTGCCAGGATTTTTTATTATTTTCTGTAATTTATAGAAGCATCTACAAATCCAGAGCAGCATTGTGGCTGCACTTTCTTAGGTACTCTTAGGTACTCTCTAAGCTTAGAGGCTAATGTCTAAATCCAAAGCCAACCAAAAATGGTGGGAATCTTCCCACAAACTACAGTGGCCCCTGAGTTGGCATGTGTAATGGCAAAACAAAACATTTGTGATGCGTAGAAATTGCTAACACGAGTGATTATACAGATAGTCCTCTAATACTACACCCAGCAGTGTGAAAGTCTTTGTCACTTAGGCTCAAAAGTTACCTCATCAACAAAAATTCTTTGTTACCACCACATCTTCACATTTTTTTAAGAAGTGTGATCTGCCAGGCCATGCAGACCTTTCTATTTTCACTTGCATGCAAATCAGAGGTAGCAGGCAGTTCTATCCTTCATTGTAGAGGAGCTCCCCTTTCACATATATATATCCACGTGCATATTATCTATGTCTGATATGTATCACAAACAAAATTATCATACTGAGACAGATACATCTCAATAATCTGTGTGTCTCTTCTCTCCTTTCAGGCCAATCCTCAGACCCAGAAGATCTGCTTAGGGGAGTCATCTGTCATTGAAGAAGATTACAAAAAAAAAAAGGACCTGAAGGACTGGGCTGGAGGAGGTGGGGGTGGAGGAGGAGCAACCTACATCTTCAGAGTAAGTATTGCCTCTTTCCCTCCAACTGGAGTAGTGTCCTGCAAAGCAACTATCTTTTACCGTCTGTCATGGCATATGAAGCTTAGTTCCTAACTGAAGATGAGGAGAAAGGATTGTCTCTCTCCCTCACCTCTCCCCTCTGCCTCTCTTTGTGTTGCTCTGTCTTTTTGTATTTTTAATTGAGTTCTTTATGTCTTTTCATATTGTCAATCATGTTCATCACTAGCTAAGATAGCCGAACTGCTTCTTCAGTTCTTGACATCTCAGATCTGGGAACCACACCTGGGTCTTGTTTTAATACTAACAGCAGTCCTAACAAAACAAAAAAACAAACCTATATTCATTTGAATAGTTACTTTTGTACACAGAAACACTGTGTAAAATGTCTTTATAATGTAGTCAGGAAACTATCAATATCGTTGCCCTGGCATTGGGCCTCTCTTCTTTCGGTTGCTTTTGTGCTTTTTGATGAGTTTGTTGTGAGTTCACAAATTCACAAATGTGAAGTTTTTCTGATATTTGATGGGGGGTTTTCCAGCAGAAGGATGGGATTTTCGAACCTTTGCTCATCGCAGCAGGAGGAGGAGGAAAAGCCTATCTGAAGGCTCAGGACAACTCCTTGGATGACGTACCTCTGGAGCAGTTTGAGAACAGCACTGCAGTACCGGGAGTCAGTGGAAGAACTGGGGCAGCAGGTGAGCAAGTCTAAATCAAATGGCTGAATGCACAAGCTGTCCTGTCAGTGAGGAGATTCTTTTGGAATTCTATGGTAGTAGTAATTAGAAACACACTTCTAGTCTATAAAGGATTTCTTTTTATACAGTCAATCATTTAGATAAAAAGAGAATGCATGGGACAGATGATGAGTGGCGCTTCTGTAGGAGTGCTCTTCTCTGGAAAGTTCACAAGTGAAAATTGATATGAGCCAGCAGTGCGCTCTGGCAGCTCGAAAGGCAAATGGGATCCTGGGCTCCATCAGGAGAGGGGTGGTCAGCAGGGACAGGGAGGTGATTGTCCCTCTCTACTCGGCTCTTGTGAGGCCCCACCTGGAGTACTGTGTCCAGGTGTGGAGCCCTCAGTACAAGAAAGACATAGAGATCTTGGAAAGGGTCCAGAGGAGGGCGACTAAGATGATCAGGGGGCTGGAGCACCTCCCCTATGAGGACAGGCTGAGGGAATTGGGCTTGTTCAGCCTGGAGAAGAGAAGGCTGCGGGGTGACCTCATTGCAGCCTATCAATACCTGAAGGGAACCTACACCCAGGAGGGGAGTAAACTCTTCAGAAGGGCTGATAACAGCAGGACTAGGGGAAATGGATCCAAGTTGAAGGAGGAAAGATTTAGGTTGGATGTTAGGGGTAAGTTCTTCACAAGGAGAGTAGTTAGGCCCTGGAACGGGCTGCCCGGGGAGGTTGTGGATGCCCCGTCCTTGGACGTGTTCAAGGCCAGGTTGGACGGGGTCCTGGGCAACCTGATCTGAATGTGTACGTTTGGTGGCCCTGCTAGGCAGGGGGGTTGGAACTACATGATCCTTGAGGTCCCTTCCAACCCAGGTGATTCTGTGATTCTGTGATTCTGTGATTCTGTGATGTTTGGGAGTTGCAGCACACTCCTCCAAACTGTAATGGTGGCTTTAGAAGAGAAGACTTTTTCTCTATTACTTCACTGAAACTCTAACAAAAAGAGTTCTTGTGGAAGTATCCTAGAAATGGAAGCTTACTTATAGTGCACCAGTGGCTCTCCAGATCCTGCTGTGTAATGTCCTTATAGAGGGGCTACTCGAGCGAGATGAGGAAATCCAGTTTAGCTTTTATTTCCCCAAGGAATAAAGCATCTGTCAGAGCTGAAAGCCCTAAGCAGTCCCCAAGGGGGACTGGTAGGCTCCTTATTTCCCTAGTGCCACTACAAATTGGTGCTGAATTGTTGGGTATGCAGCAGGTACTACAGGTCATGCACTCGATTTCCACTTTGTTGTTAACCATGGCAACAAGAAGCTTGTCTGTATATTCTCTTACCTTTTAACAAAGAGTTAACTTGAATGCAGGCACTTCTTAAGAAATTAATTTTAATTTTAATTAAATTTTCTTTTAATTGTGCTTCATTCACCTGCTCTCATTTTGTTGTGACTCTTCGATTGTGAAGGTGGAGGTGGTGGTTGGCAAGATGTGACTCTGCTTCCTCAAGCTGGGAAGTCCCTCTTGGAAGGTGGAGAAGGGGGTCAAGCTTGTCACCAAGCATTAGCCAAGCTCCAGTGGGCTACCTCTGGTGGTTTTGGTGGTGGAGGAGGAGCCTGTACTTCTGGTGGAGGAGGTGGAGGTTACAGAGGTAGGTCTGCTGAAGAAATAGTCGCACTGTGTCATTTTGTGCAATTGGAGCTCATGCAACTAGGAACTAGAGCTCTCAGTGCATAAGTACACTACTGCAGAAGGTGATTTACAGACACTTCAACATGAATGGGATGAGCACGCCCCTCCATCTTTATTTAATTGGAGAAATCAAGGTTATAAAAGCATTTCTAAGCCAATATTTCAATATTTTCCAGATATGCTGAATAATCCCTTTATTTGTTCTCAAAATGCCCAAGGAACTGTTTAGATTTTTTTGTTTGTTTGTTTGTTTGTTTGTTTGTTTGTTTTCTGTTCAAAGCAAATGTATTTTTACCTAGATGAACTGGGAAACCTACACTTGAATAAGCCACTTTCCCAGCCTTGGTACTGGTTGGGAGGAGTGAGCCTTATTCATGAAGGATGTTATACACAGTAATATCACTGAAAGACTGGGAGTGACTGCAAGTGTTTAGAGCCAGAAACAAAATGTGGCACTTCAGAGGCATCACACTTTTGCAGCATGCAGCGCTGACAACTAGCCATACTCTTCTTTCTCCAGGGGGGCATGCCTCTAACAATGATGATATCACAGCTAGTGGGCAGTATGGCATCTCATTTGTGAATCCCATTGGAGAGATCTTCTTGCATCCCCTTGCAGGTACAATACACTTTTTCTTCTTCCTCTTCATTCTTCCTTCTCTCTTTTTTCCTGCTATCACTTCTCCTGCCTTTTATTTTTATAGCTTTCATTCAGGCATATTTCACTCTGCAGGCCAGTTCCTCAGCTGTCATTACTGCTTTAAAATTGTTTATAATGCTCTGGGACCTTCTTCCTCTCAAATAGTTAAGCCAGGAGAGGCATCAGTCATCCAGTTTAACTGCACATCCTCAGTCCTAGACACGTTCAAGTCAATTCATTTCAGGACTTCTCTGTTTGCTTAGAATTCAATTCCTTCTTCCCTTCTGGACCATGTCAGATTTCTGACCTGCCCACAGTATCAACTGTCCTGCAGAGAAAGAAGTTGACCTGCCTACTCCTTTTACTCCTTTTTTTTTTCTTTCTTACTGGGAAAAGATGGGAAAAGTTAAACTAAACCTGCTTGTTGTATCTAATTCCTCATTCAGCCGTGGAGAATGATGGTGAGGTGGAGGTTCAGATATACCTTAACTGTAGCCACTGCCACTCAGACAACTGTAAGAGAGACCCTGACACCAACCTACCTGTCTGCCAATGTGAGATGGGGGCTGTGCTAGCCAATGACAATGTTACCTGCACTGGTAAGATATAGTTTTATCCTAGCTGGATAATAAATGTATCCTTTGTTGGTGTCTCTCTTCCTGGTTTTTGTATTTGTATGCAATTAGCCAGTACTGAAAATTCATGATGTTCTTTCCTTGTATGCTAAACTGCATGTCTGCCACCATATCCAAAATCCAGGTTTGGATTAGGTGGAAGATAAATTAAATGTAAAGGAACGCTGTAAATTTCTTGAATGGATACGGTGTATCAAATAGTTAAGCATAAATACCTTTCCTGTATCGTGTACCACCTAATTTACACCACAAATTACTTCCTTCACAGAAGTTTCCTACTGTGTCTGTTCAGCTGATGCCTAGTGTTCACTATTTACTGACGTGATCTCTTAGAATCTCAAACCATCAAGACTGTAGGCAGTTTCAACTTGTTAGCAATAATGTTACCCTTTAAGAAAAAACTGAGGAATGCGTAAGCAATCTGTGTTTTACTAGGTAGATTTCTGTCTTAACAATGTTTTCAAAATGATTTTGATTTATTTTTTTTCAAATTCCAAGGTTGCAACGGGATTTTCTCTATTTTCTATAGGATGATTTAGCCATGATCTCTGTTTTCTGAAACAGCAACCATGACTGTGGTTCTTTCCTGCAGTTTGGCTTGTTTCCTGATTAATGCACCTCTGTTTTTCATTTTCCAGTGCCACAGGGTCATATCCCAGAGGGACATCTGCCTCTCCCACTCCTCCTAGCTGTGGTGGCTGTGATTGTGGTGCTCGGAATGATCCTCACTGGTGGCAGCCTATCTATCAGTAAGAAACACTCCCTTTTACTTGTCTTTTTCTCAGTTAAATTAGACAAAGAGGGACCACCCAAGCACACACAGCTACTTTTACTACTTGGAACCAGAGTGTTTTGGTCTCCCAAGTGGATCACAGAGGGAACAAGTAGAAATAATAGAAAACATCACCACCCCACAGATAAGCACAAGCATAATCCCCAAAGCCAATGACTGCCCTGTCCTTGGATTTGCTGCAGAAAAAAGCCTTGGACAACCCTGTAGGCAGACACTTTTTTTGCAGCCGTTGCTGTATAGTGTGAAGTTGCAGTCTCTGTAATTGAATGTAATTCCTTCAGAGAGACAGCATGCGCTTTTGCTGCCTCAGTGTCAGCAAGGTGTCTTGTGAGGCAGCATTTCCTCTGCCAATATATAAAGAAGCAGAGGTAACTTAAGTTTCTTCCAGCTGGTTAGGTCTCTGCAGGGGCAAAGATGTTTGCATATTCAGTATTAAATCGCTACAGAAGAGAGACGCAGGAAAGCTAATGACGCTTCTTTGTAACTACCACTTAGTTTCTTCTTTCTGTTCTGTGTGCCCAGTATTACATTTTCTTTCCAGGTTCTTATGCTGTTTGTATTTTTTCCATCCTCAGTTTATCACCTGAAGAAACAGCAACTGGAAGGAGCCAGAGCACGACTGCAGAGCCCAGAATATAAACTGAGCAAAATCCGCACATCAGCCATCATGACAGATTACAACCCCAACTACTGCTTTGCTGGGAAGGCTGCCACTCTGAGTGAGCTGAAGGAGATCCCACGGAAGAACATCTCTCTGCTTCGGTAAGGCTCGGCACAGGAGGGGGAAGGCAGCCTGAAGCAAAGGCAGAGTTGGGGCTCACACACTGGTTTAACAACAAGCATCTGGGGCAAGAAACTGAGGGCTTCCTGTCTGACTGACTGGAAAGCACCAACTACGGGCAAGGAAAACTGTGACACTTTCTTCGTTCTCTTAAATACTTTGATGCCATCAAGCTCTTAAGAGCAGGTATAAGTTCATAAGTCTTCTGTCCCATGTTCCCATGCAGAGTACAGGTTATTTCACCTCTGTCTTGTGTGATGTCCTGGATTATACTTGCTACCTGACGGTAACTCCCTTCCAAATCTCTAGCAGTATTTCTTTTTCTGCATTTCCTGACACAAGGAAATACACACTAGATTGCTCTTCCTCTCTATGTAGTCCAGGCTATCCTGATTAAAGCTATAAGGAAAATAAAAACGTCACCATCTTTGTGTTGTCTTATACCAGCACCTGAAGGGATCATCTTGCAGCTGCCTTCATATGCACTGTTTGTTTTTTCCTCTTCCCCTCCCCAGTTCTTTCTTGCCTTGCTAAAGCCACACGTTCTGACAGTGCCATAGGATTGAGCAGGCTGTTTGATTTCATAGAATGGTTTGATTTGGAAGGGATATATTCAGGACCATTAATGATCCAACCTCCCTGGTTCAGTGATGGCATTAGAAGATATTGAGAAGTTATTTTCAGAGGCTTTGAGATGAAAACAAAACTCTGCTATGGATTCATCTTTCACAACAGGTTTTCTACCTGTTCTTGGACTGGACAGTAAGAAGCACTTAGCCAGTGCTTGGTGCAGAGACACAGTAACGGCTGCTCTCTTTCGCAGGGCACTCGGACATGGTGCGTTTGGTGAGGTTTATGAAGGAACAGTGGTAGGCATTGCAGGGGATCCCAATCCTCTCCAGGTGGCTGTTAAGGTCAGTACCCACAGTTGTTTTTTTAATATACAACAATAATTATCAGTAAGAGTGCTATTATCTCACTGCCATTCCAACAGATTGGTGTAAATCACATGTATAATGACAGAAGTGTGTATATGATGCAAGTTTCCACATGTTGCTGCATCTGGGAGTTATAAACTTTGATTTTTAAGTTGTGGGGCACCAGCAGTGGGTTGAATGTAAATTATCATCTGTCTTGTTTGCTGCATGCCCATGAGTTGTGATCTAACCTAGGACGAGAATCTAAAGAGGGCAATCTCTTTTCTAGCCTCCACCCCTGTTGCTCAGGAAGGAGAGAACCAGTGCCCTCAGAAGGGAGTTTATATGAATTAGTCACATAGAGACTGCTTAATACTACATGTTAAAATGGAATAACAAATCATCTATCAGCATAAATAACTATGGCATCATTGAAATCCGCACACAATCATCAGTTCCCCCCAGAAGAAAATCTGGTCAGCCCCCAGAGATGTGATTCCTTTTGAGGTCATCACTGAGAGCTCTTGACAGGTCCACTGGTCCAACAGAGCTGCTGTCCTGTGCTTTTCTGCCACTGTGATGTATTGATCTGAGTAGCTGGGAAAAGAGAACGTTAGGGGGAAGAAAAACTAGCAACAGTCAGAGCATTTTGGACTGGAAAGAGATTTCTTAATCCTGTGCGTAAAACAGAAAATCCTGGCTAATGCTAGTATGAAGTATTTATATGACAGGAAACAGCAAATCTTTATAGTAATGCTTGTCTATTTTTACTTCTACATTTCAGTTTTTAAGTACTTTCTCATAAGTTTTTCACGTGACATTACTATTTTTCGTAATTTGTATTATTTCAGTTACATTTCTGTTATAGATTAGAATAGTGTCTGCCTAACATTGATAAAACTTGCAGGTTGTTTCTCAGTGCTGTGCAGCATTAAATATGCTGCTGTGAACTTATCTTGTAATATCATAATTTTCCATGTCATTAATGACAAGAGACAACAGTCTAGTTCTCTGTAAAATTACTGCTGTTGCCTCAGGATTTGTCAGTTACTCAGCCCAGAAGTACAGGATGCTCATTGCCTCCTGTTCTTTTACAAGTTTGTGGCTCAGAGGACTAAGTCTACTCCTATGGGTTCAGCTCAAAACATAGTTTCATTAATAGAAAGAAGTCCCAATGTTATTTGCTGTTATTTGCTCTTTCAAAATTTTCTTTAAAAAAATCCGCTTTGTAGGAAGCACAATAGCACAGTGCCAAACAGAAGCACATCAGCTTGTTGTGGTTTTTCAGTGCAAAGATTGTTTGCATTGTCCTGTGTGAAGCAATCGCTTACTTCAGATAGCAAAATGTCCCTGGCAGTGTGGGCTACAGGAGACCACAAGCAGGTTTCCATGCCAGCCCTCGCCTCGCTGAGCAACGACCACCACCCATTTCTGTGTGCACTTGGAACCTGCAGCAGGAGCTACACCCAGCTGTGGCTACCTCATCCATAGTCCTCCAGCTGGCACATGAGCAGGCACTGCAGCTCCTGCTGCCTGCACTCTCAGTTCACATTTAGCAGTGGCAGTTGCTGTCCAGATCTGCTGTCAGGAGAGAAAGCTGTGAGGCTGCGTGACATAATTATATGAATCAAGTGGCTGTATGTGCTGCATGGCATGAAGCAGGTGCTGCAATGTGGTCTTAAAAGCAAAGGGAGAATAAATTCACACCTGTGATTTTAAAATGCTTACTAGATTTGTTTCCCCAGCCGGTGCATTTCTTAATGTAAATCTGAAACAATTTTGCTCTAGAACACTGCACATAGTTAAACGCACACCAAACGAAGCCTCCAAGCAGACTTCCGCTTTCCTGTTCCTCTAACTGCTGAATGGGACACAGGCAGTTCAACTGACTGGCACTGAAGAGATGAGACTTTCCTCATAGCTTCCTGAAGTCACTCACAGTCGTGTTACATGCTTCTTTTTTTTTCTTTATTCTTTGGTGCACTCCTAAATGTTCTCAATTATTTGGTGGAATGGCCTTCGCTTTCTTAAACTCTCAACAGACACTGCCAGAAGTCTGCTCTGAGCAAGATGAGATGGATTTCCTGATGGAAGCACTGATTATCAGGTATAGCTCAAGGGTTTAAGACTGGTGGTGAGTGGGGGGGAGAAAGGAGTAATGCAGGTATGAGAAATATTAGTTCTGTTGCTTGGGTTTGGGGAAAAAATAATATCCAGTCTCTTTTTTCAGCAGATAGTATTTTAGTAGCGTACAAGTTATTGGTTTCAGCCACTTGTGTTTATCCTGAACACTTGTATCTGTAGGTTTTTTTGTTGCACATCTGAACAAAAGTTTCTCCTGATTGGTTTTGCTGGTCATGCTCAGGCACAACATTTTTGTACAAGCTTGTTCTGTATTTGAAATGGCTTCCTTTTCAAAGAATCTCACTGCTTTTTTACCAAGTATTCATGTATCAAGTAATCATATATTGAAGTTCTTGCAAAAAGAAATTATCAGTGGTGAAATGGAAAGCAGGAAATGTAACAGGAAGGCTACATAGTAGAGCCACTTGTGCAGAGACTCAGAAGTTCAGCCTTTGCAAGATGACTGCCAGGGATGGTACAACACAGGCTGCGTGCCAGGGAGGTGAGTTTTTGGTCCTGGATGCTTGGGCTTAAGCAGTATTATCTCTTGCAAATAGAAGTGAGGCTTTTTAGAAGAGTGGTTTGGGCAGCTGAAGAAGGTATGAAAAGCATTTCAAATTGAGGCTTTTTCAGGTGGCATGCTATTATGTGCAGCCTTTTTGCTTTTCCTATCTGTAGAACTATTTGCCATAAATGCTTTTTCTGGGGAAAATCCTTGTGTTTAACTTTTTTTTCCCCCCCATAAAAAATAGCTGATGAGATACTTCAAAGCTCCTGTGTGGATGAGGTAGATAAGGTGGCTCTGCACTGTGCCAGTAGCTTGCACAGATGGAATTGATCTATTTTAAATTTGGGCAATATGAAGTTTCTCCACCTCTCGCTACCTGCCCCAGTTTTTACCTAGATGCTCTTTTTCTTCTGCTGAAGCACGATTCAAGAATAAATCTCGTGACGTAATACTGCTTCATAGAGTCTGTAAGAAGTTTGAGTGGCAGATGAACTGAAGGTAACACTGATAGAGTTTTTAAAGAGCAATTTCAGTTAATTATAGAATGCTTTGATTCTCTTGGTAGCACATGATCTTCCCTAACCTCCTGCACATTATTCTTTCCTGTATTTTCCAGGTCATTGCTGTCCAAAGACAGACACTACTTTCTGAAACTGAGTCTTGCTTCCTGACTGTCTTTTGTTCTGTTGCAGTGGGGTAGAAAGCCATCCCCAAATCAGCTGCTGTAGTGGGTATTAGATGCATACTAGATGCTGAACCGAGTCCACTAGACTAGGCAGCAGCGTGTTTGAAATAATGCTGAAATAAAATCACCACATAACAAGATTTTGTTGTACACACGCCAATACTGTTTGGATGTTTGAGGAACCCTGATCCTGGGAGTCTTCATAAGTAGAAAGGCATTTGGATAAGTCTGAAGTTAGAATTTGTTCAGTAACTTGCTTCGATGCAGGTCATCAAAGCTCAAAGCAAAGTGAGCGTGGCAGAAGTCAGCCAAGTACTAACGTTGTCTCCCTTTGTGTTGCTGTGACCTTGTCTTTCAGTAAGTTCAATCATCAAAATATTGTGCAGTGCATTGGTGTTAGCCTGCAGACGCTGCCTCGCTTCATTCTGCTTGAGCTCATGGCTGGAGGAGATATGAAAAGTTTTCTTCGACAGAATCGACCCAGAGCGGTGAGAATCCTTCCTTGCTAGGCTTGTGATTGGTTTTAGTATGAATGAGGTTGACTGGAGCATTGTGCACTCCTACGTGACTTGGTGCAGTTGCACAGCTTCTCCTCTCAACATACTGTGGCTTTACATGTGTACAGTTGTATGCCAATACTAATGTGTTGTTAGAAGATCGAGCTTAATTCCTTCTTCACAGAGCAGTAAGCATACTAATTAGGGACACTTAGAATGGTATAATAGCACCCACACAGAGGAGTCTATGTAATTCTGATTATGCCATTTTGAGTGACAGTGCTACAAATTCTGCAAGTAGATAAATTCTGTGGAAAACAGAATACAAATATAATCTTTGTAAATCAAGTACAGTTGTCATGTGAGGAACAGTTATTTTTAAAATATCATGTGAAAGCAAACCTGCCACTGCTGGAATGTCAGAGAGCAAATACAAGAGCTGAATTCCCCTTAGTACTCAAAGAAATATCCCTGCTCACCTTTCTGAAAACAAACTGGCCCCATCAGTAACATATTTCACTGCAAGTTTCTGCGGCTGCAGAGAAGTGCCTGCCCATTGCAGACAGAGGGATCCCAGTGAAGAGATAAGGTCTCCAAGTCTGTGATTCTGTATCTCCTTCTTCATTTCCTCACCAGAAATGCCTGTTTTATAACTATAATAATTCTCCCTGGCAGGCGTCCAAAGCTTTGTACAATAACTTGCCTAGCCAATAAAAACAGTGCTCAATGGCTGCAGTGTACACTGTGTAGTTTGAACAGGAGAAATTGCAGAGATAACAGCATCCAGGAACAAAAGCAGATTGAAAAGAACAATTTATTTGATATCTCTTGAGCTTTTGATGAGCAATGTAGTAATTTCTCCCCACCCTTCCCAAGAGCAATATTGAAGTTCTTGGAGAAACACCAAGGAGATTTCCCTACAGAGAAGTAAATGACTGCATGAAAATAAGCAGGGCTCCTGAAGAGAGGTTTCCTTATTGTTCTTAGGGAAATGTAGATTGTGATGGGTGAGTGCTGGTCCCAGAGCCCTGCGATACCACGTCCCCCTCCTGCACACTCAGGGTATCCTCTGCCCTCCCACAAGAACAGATGGGTCGATGAATGCTGAGCTCTCGTGCAGAGATGTGCACTCCTGTGTCTTTGCTCTCTCCCTCTCTCTAAATTCATTAGCTAATCTCGTTTGCTAATATATCGACTCCATAGAAGCGAGGTTTGGATTTGGTTTTCTTGGTGTTTTTTTTTTGTTGTTTTTTTTGGGGGGTTTTTTTTGCTTTTCTTTGTTTTGGTTTTACCTCCCATTTCACCGCTATATCCAATACTGCTAGGGAACAGTTTTCTCCCACCCGTTTTCTGGGCTATTCAAGTCAGGACATAAATTCCTAAGCAGCCTACACTCATGCAGTGTGTTCTGAAGTACTAAAATCTTCAGGAAAAAAAAAAAAAAAAAAGCTTAAAGAAAAGTTATCTCCTTTTCTAACTTTTTTTTGAGCTGCTTGTGTCCCTCTTTGCTCCTGACTGATACAGCCTTTCCCTCACCTGGTACATGCCTCTCCCTTTCCCTTCTGCTGCTCTCTAATTATCCTCTGCCTCTTCTACTCCATTGTTTTACCCTTACCACTTTCTGTGCATCCTTTTCCAGAATCAACCATCCACACTAACAATGCAGGACCTGCTGAACATAGCTAGGGATATCGCCTGTGGCTGTAAATATCTGGAAGAGAATCATTTCATACACAGGTGAGGAGGAAAAGTCTTTTCTGAAGTATGTTTCCTCAAAAGTGTGCTAAGCTCACCCAGATTCTATTTGCAGCACATTAAACAGAGCTACCTCCAGAGGGAAGCCAGAGATTTCTACCAACAGACTTGTGGTCAGGTGTCCAGGCCAATCCCTCTAGTCACTGGCACGAGTTGGGCTCTGTTGGAAAGAAAGGAATCTTCCTCTTTGCAGTGAATGGTTTCAAGCGTTTTCAATTTACAGGTGATTACAATGTAGACACATTTGAAATTAGCCCTATGGTCCACTAGATGGTAGTGTCACGCTGTGTTAGCTTGAACAGCCTGCTCTGTTTTCCTTCCCCCTGCCCCATCAGCACAGGATTTGAGCCACTGTCTCCAGTAGGGTAAAGCAGGAATAATAGGAAGCAAAATACCAGAACTCAAGGCTTTCTTCCCAGTGGCTGACCTGCTGTGTGATCCAGAGGAGAGCATCATTTCTTCCTGGTTCAGCAAGAAAATGTTGGTAGGCTTCAAATACAAGTAAAATACTGTAGAAGGGGTATAGGTTCTTACAGGCAGCCTTTTGAGATTTCCAGTTGAATGTTGGACTTCTTTATTTCTGGTTAGGAATTGTTTCAGCTCATAAAGTTGCCAGGCGTAGCATGAACTGAATTTGTTCCTAAGTATGAACTCTGTGCTGAGTTCAGTGGGTGCCTGTGAAGGACAGGAGAGACTTTTGCCCCAGGGGGTGACACAGACACTCAGCCTATGTGCAGCATGGAGTTAAGCAAGTTGTCAGGCAATTTACTCCCGCCCCCAACAAACACACTTAAATGTGATGTTGTGCAGAGCAAAGAAGCAGAGCTAGGCAAGGGTGTGTACAAACTGGGGAGACTGAGGGAAACAAGAGGCAAAAAGGTATGAGATTGAGATAGGGGACGTGTTATGGCTTTATGATTAGAGCATCTGTGAGACGGCAACCAAAGCGTGTAAAATCTTTTGCCATGTCAGCCACAGGCTATTGATATGGACTCAAGCAAAGTCTCCTCCTCTCCGCATGCCTCCACATGTAGTATTTTTAGTAAAACCAATTTTCATTACTCCACTCAGGTAGAAGTTCTCTGATTTTCTTACTATAGATCACCAAGGCTAGCTGCCATCACATAAGATGTCTAAAATCTGTGTCAACAAGTGGAGGGGCCAGCTGCTTCTGCTCAATTTCAGGACAGAAATGGAAGAAACCAGTGTTTGCCTCTTTCAGCAGTAGCACATCATTTTTCAAAAAACTCTCTGGCTCACTTTTTACACCATTAGATCTTCTGTATAAGCAACCTGGGAACAGACTCGTTTTAGCCAGTGATTCAGCAAATCTGCATAAAAGGGATTTTGTTTAGGTCTTGTGCTAGTATTTTTTAGTGACATCAGTATTATTTAGAGTTCACAGATGTGGAATTCAGAGAAGGCCTTAAGTATGGGTGAATGGTATCCTGGTGGGAAGGATCATGTTGCAGAGATGTCACTAAGGGCCTAGTCTTGTATGTGAAGCCTTGTCATGTGAGAGTCACAGATGATAATGGGAGAAAAGGAAAAAGCTAAGCTTGAATTCCTGATCCTGTGGGAATTTTCAGTGCTGGCAGTGGGAAGAAACACGTTTATTGTTCAAGGAGCTCATTTTTCTTGGCAGCCAACAGGACCCACGCAGAGCTATGATTTTTAATGAGTCCCTTTTCAGAACACATATTTAAAATTAATACAAACCATTCAGCATTGGCCACGCAGTCATGCCTACCATTTGTCACAATCTAAACTTGCATCCAGCAAATGGCTGCTCCCATATGTAGCTTTGCTTGGTTCCATGGGAGGTTGCCAGAAGCAACAAAGGAACAGTTTACCAAATCTCTTTTTCAACCAAACCTACTTTTCAATCAGTTTACTAAGACTTTTCAATAGCATCACATCTGCATTGCTGATAGAGATGCTGATGCCACTGAGAAAACACTTGTTTTCTTTTTAGAAAGACACATACTGTCATAATGTGGTTGATGCAGAAGGGGTCGGATCCTTGCCTTGTCTGAGACTGACCCTGTTTTCTGCTTTAGTGAAAGAAGATGGTAGCGGGTAATGCTCAGAGTATATTGAGTAGAAATGGTAGAAAATGCAATGCAAATGCAGTTTAATAATTACAGTTAATGAAAATGATTGTGTAGTTAGAATAGTTTTTTGTTTTCACTAAAGTTATCCTCATCTGTGTTAAGATGACTCAGCTAAGACTTGTAGGGCTGGATGTAACTTTCTTTCTTTATTCCTGTAGCTAGATAGGAGTTCAAAATTAGACAGAATTATCCATTCATAGATGGCTGAGGATGGAAGGGACCATATGGGGCCACCTAGTCCAGCCCTCCTGCTTCAAATAGGGTCACCTACAGCACATCGTTCAGGATCATCCAGGCAGGTTCTGAACTTCTCCAGAGGAGACTCCACAGCCTCCCTGGGCAGCTGTTCCAGTGTTCTGTTCCCTTCACAGTGAAGAAGTTTTCTCTTATGTGCTTTTTTTTTTCTTTCTTCCTTTTTCTCTTTTTTCTTAAAGAGATATAGCTGCAAGGAATTGCCTTCTGACCTGCACTGGAGCAGGTCGAATAGCCAAAATTGGTGACTTTGGGATGGCCAGAGATATCTACAGGTAAGTGAAAGGCCATTTCAGTCACATGAATTACTCAGTAATCTGTATCCATTTAAATGGTTTGAACTGCCTCATCTAATTTGAAGCAGCTGAACTGTCTATTACATTTCTGAATTTGATTTCTAGTTAACTAACTGGGGTAAACAGACGGTAAATTAACACATCTATGCCTAGTAGCAAATACACTCAAATTGTATCATTCCAGACTGGGTCCTAGAGAGCATTGCAAACACATATGGATGCTAAACCAAACTCAGGTAAATTTATAAGATGGTTGATCACAAATAATCTCGAATTTTAAAAATATTCATAACTGTAAATATATGAGGTCAAGAAAATTTTCTGTATCAGTGCCTCATGCACAACTTCAGCACATTTGATCTCTTCAGCTATGCACCTAAACATCATCATTTTTCCATCTCAGTTGCAAACATGGTATGAAATACTGCTCAGATGGTACAATTCATGGTGATGATTTTTTCTTATTTGGCCCCCAGTACTGCATGCACTCTCTCCGGTTCCTGTTGCTGTGGTGATAGGATCTTTTATACATCTTAGCCTTTTGATGCTGTGTGACATTCTGCATATATTTAATCTTTCCCAGAGCAAGTTACTATCGCAAGGGAGGAAGAGCCATGCTTCCTGTCAAGTGGATGCCGCCAGAAGCTTTTCTAGAAGGCATTTTTACCTCCAAAACTGATACCTGGTAATAAATATCTATTAATAACTTCTGCTATTCACTAATAAACCACATTTACTGCTCAAGGAAAAAAGCAGCAGGACGCCCTAAAGATATCAATCTTCCATGTCCTAAAATGGGAAGAAAAAAAAAAGTAGATATTTCCCTTTGTTAGAAGACTGACTAAGAAATTAAGTGAAATTAAAAACTCTAGTGCAAGTGGAGGGCACAACAAATAGCCATAGATAAATGCAGAGTATCATATAAGGGTGAAGAGAAGACCGTTTAGAATCCTAAGAAGTCTCGGTCAAAAAAGCAGACACTTCCTTCAGCTCTTAGTATCTGCCACTCAGTACTTACTGGTGACAAGGCCTGCTCATATACTTTGTAAATGACTCTATCTATACCACACAGGATTACTCTTCTATCCTTTTTTTTTTTTCCTTTTGTATATGAAATGACAGCACATTTAAGAAGCCCCTGCTTGTTGCTGAGGAAACAGTATTTATATACCGATTCTTCATGTAGCCTGATTTTTCCTTAAAATAAACACCCCCTCAACAATGACACATTCATGCAAAGGTGCTGGGGAATGGAAGCTTTCCAGTTGCTTAAGAACTCCTCTCTTCCTATACAGTACTTTTCAATAAGCACACTGAAATATTACCTTAAATGGCACACTGACCCAGTTTCCTGAAGTTGTTAATGCCAGAAGAGAAGGGATTGTGTATCAGAACATAACTGCAAGCAGCCAGTAGTAAATATTTTGAAGGAGAGCACTACAGTTCCTGTAACTGTAACAGGCTATTGTACATAACGTGTATGTACTGGAAATCTCATCCACCTCTGCACCAAATAGTGACTCTTACAATTAATGACCCTACTGAAGCCTTTGCAGATCCCTCAATTTCCCTGGGTCTACATTGTAAGAAATTTTGAGTGTCACTGCCTAACTGACCTGTAGATGTAAAAAGAGCAACCATATAATGACGATGTTTACTTTTGCACTTCTAGTGAAGGTCTCTAGCTTGTTTTATTCTTGAGCATCCTTTTGCCAAACACTGACTCAAACATCTCAAGTCTGTCAAAGTAAGATAGGAATCTCCAAGCCAAACATAACAGTTCTTGTTTTCAGTTAGACCATGCATAGCAAAGGGTGCTTTAGCATTTTCTGTTCTAGAAATAACAAATGCAGCAGAAAGAACAAATTCAGATATTTTGAGGTGTCTGCAAAGCTACTTTGGGAGCTTGAAGAAGGGCTTTGATTGATTGTTTTGTTGTTTTTTTCTAAATCAAAGTTGGCTCATAACCAGGCTAATTGCACACTTCTGTAGCTGGCCTGCAGGTTCAAAAGGTTGCTGCTGTGTTTTTACCTACCCAACTTTGTTCCAGGTTTGTGGAGCACAAATGTGGAAACCTAATCAGCATTACTATCTGGTTTCTGACGCAGGTCCTTTGGTGTTCTTCTCTGGGAGATTTTCTCTCTAGGCTACATGCCCTATCCCTGCAAAACTAATCAGGAAGTGCTGGAATTTGTCACCAGTGGAGGAAGAATGGACCCACCAAAGAACTGCCCAGGGCCTGTGTAAGTATTTCCTCACTCTCTCAACTATGGAACAGTGGTTCAAAAGGGTTGGACAAAGGCAACTAGACACCTTCCATTGGGGACTGGTGATTGTACCAAATACTATCCTATTACTAATACTATTGTACCAAATACTATCAATACTATTATTGAGCATCTCTTGAGCCACTGCCTCCTGTACATAAGTTAGACCACTACAGGATTTGCTTTCTGTTGGGATCCAAGGATACAGAAATGACGTCTACTTTTGCTCCACTCCTTTGAGCCATTTACTGAGTGCAGTTCTTCTGGACCCAAGCTCGCATCACATTGAAACACATCTTTCACAGTTGTCTTTGTTAATGGATTCTCTTTCATCTTAAGGTACCGCATCATGACGCAGTGCTGGCAGCACAGCCCAGAATACCGGCCAAACTTCTCTACCATCCTGGAAAGAATCAAGTACTGCACGCAGGTATTGGCCCGCAGTAACTGGATGATAATTCCCAAGAATGCCAGCCATCCAAATGCACTATTAGTGCAAACAAGATTAAGGCTCCTCACAGGCTGATGTACTTTCCAGTGGTAGTGCTGGTTCAACTGTTCATTTGTGTTTTCATCTACCTACCTTAGCTCACCTATCTTCAGCCCAACCAAAATCACATGATACTGTTCCTGTGCAAGTGGCTGCTTCCAGTTCACTGTTTGTTCAGTAGCAAAATGCCCTTCTTTTTGTGATAGAAAGGTATTGTCTGCGAAGGTCCACACTTTGACCTTGCTTAGTGCTGGTTGAAAGCCATGGCTGAATTGTTAATGGGAGGGTGAGGGAAGATGGCACAGCGTGTTCATCATCTGGTAGAATTTTACAATTAGAGGCATGGATTAACCTGCCTGAGAGGCAAATTATATACGGGCAACCCTCAGCTCATATGCTGATTTCAGTAAAGCACAGCGACTGTTCAAAGGAAGCACATAAACAAGACAACACTTTTGCAAGTTCTAACAGCATGCAGTGCCCAGATGGCTTATGGCACCTTGTATGAGGTGCAGGAATAGTGCCCAAGCCTAATGCCAACCTCTGCCAAAAGCTTTTCTCGCAAAGCTATTTCTCTGAAAATGCAGGTGTGACAGTCACCCTGGAGGCACTCAGAGTGTAACACATTTCTGTGCAATCCTTCTAGGACCCTGATGTGATCAACACAGAGCTGCCCATGGAGTGCAGCCCAGCACCAGAGGATGAAGGGAACACAGTTGTGCGCCCAAATGTTTCCAGTGGGATAGTGCCCCTGTTGGTGAGCCCTTCTCTTACACCTCAGATGACACCTAAAACCCTGGATTCCCACCGTCCTGGGCAAAAACTTGTACAATGTCCACAAGAGCTGCTGGTGGAAAACCTCAGCAGCCGGGCTGCTCGAGGGCCCAGCCTGCCATGCCTCAGTGATTTCAGCGCATCCTGGATCCAGACTTCAAACCAGAAGTTAGAATTCAGCAATCCATCAACCCACAGACTGAAGAACAAAACTAAAAACCTTTGGAATCCAACCTATGGATCATGGGTGCTAGAGAACGTCTGTCACTTAAGCCCCACCTCCAAACTGAAAGCAACTCCAGAGCGAGAAGATTCAGGCTTTGATGGAAATTGCAGTTCTTCTCCTAGTTCTCGGGCATCTCCAGCATCTCCAAGTCGAAGCAACTGCCCTCACTTAGACATTGGTGGGATCGAACTGGTGAAACTCCAGACTTTCCCCTGTGGTAATGTAAATTATGCATATGATGATCTGTGCTATAGCACTGATCACCCACCATCAGTTTTGACAGGGGTCAGAGCAGCTGTGCTAAGGAGCTCCAGTCTGCATACAGACGAGAAACCTTTTTATAAAACAGATAAAGCAGCAAGAGAGAGGGACTCTGGTCTGTCTTTGTCAGATGATCTGAGTGTTACACCCGTATAACAGAAAAGATTCATCCAAATATCAGAGAATGTAAGTGTTTCTGGAAGGGCAAACTTGAACTGCTTCTTATTTCACTTACTTTCTCCATGTAAGTTCCTTTAGAGGGGTGATGTTTTGACATCAGCAATGATCTTCTTCCTCCTTCTACCTGCCAGATCCCCAGATCATTACAGACAGTTGCATTTCTACTTCTGTCCACCGACTGTGTTCCATTGGACCAACTTAGTTGTAGAGAAAACAGTATTGCTGCTCTGAATCAGCATACAGTACCTAACAAAAGACCTCTTTTTCAATCAGCTCAGGTGAAAAGAAATAGACTTATTGTCCAACCATAGTGTTTGGATGGAAATAATGACCAACATAGGCTGCTCTTCTTTCTGACCTTAGAAACCAAAAATGCATGCTGTGCCAGCAGTGAGCAACTTGTGAAGACCTGCTGTGTTTCCTTGAGCTTTCTACTGTCCTGAGGACTTGCCTAATGATGCTCACATAGTGACAGGAAAGTAAACGAATAGCAGCCACATTTTCATCTGTTTAATAGCAGACCGTTTGAAAAACATGATGTTACTGCTTAAATTGGAAGCAGCAAGAAGGATGAAAAAAAATCCAGGATCCTCTGAGCATGCATTTTGAAAACAAGCAATGAAGAGGAAAACAAACTGACGATTGGAAAAAAATAGAGAGTGAAGCTGATGGGATCTCTTTGAATAACAAGGAAAATGTGCTGCTTGCCTCATGGTGTTGTGTTCTTCACTGCTCCTGGTGTGGAAGGGGCAGGCGGCTTTCCAAGAAAGAGTGAGCTGACGGGGGTGATGGGAAATGGACTATCTTCATCTTTTAATGGACTTTATTTGGGATGGACTTCATTTTTGTAAGTACTTTGATACATGGCAGTAATTTCCTGTGCTATGATGATAAGCGTTACTCATGTTCTAAGGTAATGGTAGAATTTGGTAGGCTGTAGCTGGTTGCAATTTTCATATCTACTTCTTTGAAGTAGAAACAGAGTAATGCAAGGGAGCAGAGTGCAGACAACCTGCTTAATACAGACATCGCCCAATACAACGCCCCTTTTACAGCAAGGCAAAATAGCTCAGCCACTTCAGAAAGCTGTAACTATGACGTTGCTTCACACACAGATTGTCTTTCTCTTTAACCTTTCTAGCATACAGAGTTGCTGGTTAATGTAGTTGATTTTTTGCAAAACTATTTCTAAGGCTATTTTCCGTTATGTAGGGTCTAAACAGATGCTTACTGGTTAAAGCCTGGAGCCTGGAAAAGTAAATAACTTGGTTTAAGCCTGAGCAGTCTCACATATTTTGTACCTGTCCCACTCCTGTGTTGTGCATGACCAACCTGCAGTGGCAAACTACATGCTGCCTTTACATGTAATCAAGTTGTGTGCCACGATGTTGGCTATAGATTCCATCTTGTTCTCTTCCAAAAGAGATGAGGTGCCCCAGTACAAGCTACACACATAGGAAATAGCTGTATGCATACAGTGTAAAGATGTGGTTTAGCAGGATAGAGATTGCTTTGAAGACAAACTTCATTTCCTCTATGTCTCTGAGGGCAGGATACTCTGATATGTCGTACTGAATAGCACAGAGTGGAGAGTTGTGAATCCATCCTTGTCAGTGGAGTGCTTTTTCAGTTCAGGTTTAATGCTTTCCTTATCTGGCTTTGTACTTGTTCCCAGCTTCCTGTAGTCTTAGACCTTAAGCTTGAGAATGAGTAGTTTTATGTATTCTGATTTCCAGATCCTACTGACGATGATGATTCTTTTAGCAGTGAGCTGTATAGCATGGAAAAAATTCCAAATCCACGTTGTGAAGTTACAAGTTATCAGCGTGGTATTACTCATGCTTTTAGCCCATTGTCTGTCCTACCTTACATCCAGGAACTGCTACAGCCAGGTTAGACGAGGTAGATTTAGCAGGAAATTAGGGTACTCATCCTTTCCCCTTGTAGAGGCTAACATTTCTGGTTATGTCGCAGGCAGCCCACCTCTGCAACCTGCTTGTCAAGAATAAACAGACCTAATCTTGGCTGGCTGGATTACAGCAGCTCATCTATATACAATAATGTTAGCATTCCAGTGAGAAGCAGGCAGGATCCCTGCTGAGCTCACTTTGAGCTACTGTTGTTTTTCACATATGCAGCATTTGCTTCAACTTCATTCATAAATTTAGAGAAGCCAATATTGATAAAACTACATGAGGCATTGAAAAGTAAAGTGACAAAAGTAAAGCGAGAGCAGAGCAAAGTCGGAACTATAGTTTCCACTACTCACCAGTGCTACAGGTGGGTCTTGCATGCAGCTTAATTTATTCACAAAATGTAAGCAAGTCCATCAGTCTAGCACTTCGGACAACACAGATGTTTTCAATGAATAGTTAAGTCAGTATACTTATATATACAGGAAGAACAGGGAAAAAGCTCCACTGAACTACAGTAAACCTCCATCCAAGCCCAGTATCTTATCTCTAATAGTGACCAATAGGGTGTTGAAGGGCACTTGCAAGAGCAGAATAAGCATGCAGTTATTATCCCTTACATGTATGTTGTTAGTTTACAACAGCATGTAGCTCAGGGTGTACTGAGTCAGATGCAGTGTCTCCTAACAAGACAGAAGGTGGATCTGCGCAGACCAAATGGGCACTGAAAGAACTGGCTGAGAACTTTAAGCATCTGCATTAGCAACATGCTTTTTATGTGTTCTTACCTCCCTCAAATAGAAATAAAGGTAAGCAAACTTCTGTCAACACAGACACCATCAATCTCTGACCCGTAATAGCTTTTCTGTGTTTATCTGATCTCTTAGATGCTTTTCAAAAACCTCATAGTAAAAATTTTAAATGACAATACAGGAGGAAATAATGCTAACACTGCTCCTACTGCGATACAATAAGCTGTCCAAAATAGGTTTATTAAAAAGAAAAATAACTCTAAATGATGTATACTACAACCAAGCACTAATTCCTACAATTCTTAGACTGTTAATACAACCACAGATTTCAGTGTCCAAATTTTTCCATTTCAAAATACCACTTACTTGAAATAGTCTTTTAAGGAGATGCACAGTGCATAATGAATGAGTTTAACCCATACTGTCAAAATTAGATTACCTGGGCAACTAAAACCCAAAAAACCGATTTTGTTACCGAGAGGAATGACTCGAGCTGGAGACTGGCATTATTTAGTCACGTAATCCATACGGAAAGTCTTCCAACAGCTCCCCAGTGAAGAATCAGCCCTGTATAGGAATACTATAAATTGTTCTTCCCTTTGGGTGTCTACATTTTAACAAAGACTATCTACCACCTCAGTTCTAGATGTGTGTATATAGAGATGTTTTTTTCTTCTGGATTTTGCATTAGTACTTTATGTTCCTTCATGCAGCCTCACACCTACATTATAAGAGAACTGTAATAACAAAAAATGAAATAATTTGTCTATTTTTTCTTTTCACATTTCTCTCCTCTACTTCCAGAGTTTTGCATCTTCATTTTCCCTTTAAACAGGCAGAATTTTTAACTGTGCACAGATTTAAGGTTTCCGCTTATATCAACCCTTTTCCCCAGGTAAATTCTCCACTTACTTGCCAGCGGGCTGGTGTACACTGAGACAGTTGCACAGATATAATTACAAAGATATGGGCTTTTGCAAGTATAACTTATTCCACCTCCAATACCCTCCTACTCCTTACCTGAAAAAACACAACTCTGCTGCTGGGAATATGGTTTTCCCCAAAGTACGTGCATCTCTGCAGCAGTGTGAGCCAGGAACCACTCTTCTTCAAACCGCTGAGCAGCAGCGCTATGCCAGACAAGTTCTCTCCTGCAGCTGTGGCATTGCTCTTCCTGCTCCTAGCTGCCTACCCTTCCCAATCTGATGCAGAGACCTTAGGCATGACATCACTAACATCTGCTAGTCTCATCACACGACACTTTTGCTTAATTGAACCAGTTCTGATTTGTCGTTACCTCTGAACACAGCAGCACTTCTTGTCAACTTACCTTTTTGGGTGACTACTGTGCATAAATAGATGACAAGCCTGCTTCTATGCAATTTCAAGTTGGACAAATGTATACTTTATATTTGCAACACAAAATAAAGAGACGCCAGTGCTGACTGTTTGCTTCCCTCTGTGTTAAATACGGTTTGCACACAGGTAACAGAACACTGTCTTGCTGAGAAAGGTTGCCAGTGGCAGAGGACTGACTCCAGGAACAGAGCACTGTTTATCCCCTACTGCCACGAAAGACAGTGCTGTGGAAACAGCTGCTCTGTGTGCAAAGTACGTTTTAACGTGTTATTTTTTAATATGCTGTAAGATTTGCATTTTTGAGACAGAACTTACCTCTAAGAAAGCCTTCAAACTTTGCATGGTGTTGGGAACAGAGTTGCAATGTCAGCTTCCAGATGTCTCAGAACCAGTTTTTTATCAGGAAATAGTAGATACTAAAGCCTAAAACTGCAAGAAACACTGAAATAACACGGTTTTGTCCCTTGCATAGGGAAGCTCTTTAAGAAAATAATATTCTTATGTGACCAAATCACCATGGATGCCCTTTTTTCCTTCAGTCTCAGGTATTTATTAGTATACACACTTAAGAGTAACAAACACTCAGCCAATACAGTCAAAAGTGACCACAGTCAGCATTGCATTGTAGTGTTCAGAACAGAAGCACTGTTGACAATACAGGTCATTTGATCTCAGAACTGTAAGAATAACAAAAAATAATGATACCAATACAAAAAAAAAAAAAAAAAACCCAAAAAAAAAGCAAGAGCCCTGTGAGATATTCACAGTTTTAGTCCAAATCCCATTGAAATCTTTCCTTATCATAGGAACTGAATCAGAATCAGATGGTAAATTAATGTTCTACGTGCAAAATGCAGAGGCATTTAATTAGCATCACTTTGGTTAAACTGAATCCAAATGTATGTCCATGGGGAACCTTAACACCTATCATTTTTAAACTCATCCAATATACTTCTTTGTGTACTTCTTCTTATATTGCACCTTCCACCAAAGAACCTCAAGGCATCTTGGAGGCAAAAATGAAGTACAGCCTCATACCATTCTGTGAGGTAAGGAGATACTATTACCAACTGTAGAACAGGAACAAAACTGAGGCCGAGGATAGCTGCCCAAGGCCAAAATGTGAGTCACTGTCAAAGCTGGGAAAGAGATGTCCTACTGCCAGATGCACATTGAACTCTGCTGCATCTAACTAATGAGCTTAATGACCTTGGTGCCTAACTCAGAGGTTAGCTGCTCCATGCCTGGACGAGCATATCTTCCCATGCTGTGGAAACACATGTGATTTCAGTGTCTCCAGAGTGAGGCACTATCCCAGCAAAGCATTTAAAGAACTGTGTTCTGGACTTGCATGTGAGCAAGTGCCTTGGCTATCATGCAGCAGCTCTTATATGGCAAATGCCTGCGCATGTTGATCCCATACAAATGTCAGCCTGTTCAAGGCAACTTACTCCACAGCAAAAGAAAGCTATGCTGCTTCCTCACAGTAGCACATGAATGTACACAAAGAGCCTCTTGGGGATTTTTGATGTGAATCAAGGTTATCTAACTTACCCTGTGATCATTTGCTCATGACCTCACAGCCTCCAGTCCCTGAGAGCTCCAGTCCTCACATTTGCAGTCCTATACTTGCCATTTGCTAATGAAAAGCTCCTTCCTTTGCACTTTTCCTGTAACAGCAGCATAATATTAGATTGTGGTTTCTTCCTTTCCAGCCCTTTGATAAGCCAAAGGGTGATTTTTAAACAAACTTACTAGAACTATTTAGCATCTAGAATGAATTTCCAGAATAAGGAAATAAGGACTGCTATAGCTGAGGTTTTCCTTCTCCCCTCTCCCACCCCCATCTTCTCACCTACTGCACAGCTCTGAAGAGGTTCCCTTGTTATCTCCAACATGAGGGTCTACAAACCATCCTCGGAGGTGCTAGCAGCAGTCAGGTTTCTGAAGTACTGCTACCACATTGCTTCTACTTCTTTAAAACAAGACATTAATTCTAAAAGTTCATGACACATTCTCGATTGACATTGGAGCATCAGCTAACTTTTACCCCCTAAATCCCACCTCCATCCAGAAAATAACGCACTGATGCAAAAGGTTCACACGTGTTAACAGAAAAAAAACATTATGAAAGTGAATTAGGCAGACCACTAATTAATTGTATCACCCTGTCTCATTATGCTTTATTTAACCTTTTCCAGTTCTGTCTGGTTTTGGTTGTTTTTTTTCCCTAAATCCCTGAAACTGCAGTCTTAGAGAAAAGGCCTTGTTATTAAAGGTAATCCTGTAAGATTTATTTACTCCTTTTTTTCTCCTTAAGCAATGCTAGCTGACAGTTTACCTGTTGGCTGCAGAAAAGGAGGAGGACTTTTTCTTAATTAATAGTATGAAAACTACCACAGATTAATTTGTCATCTCATAGGAATTCCAAAGTTAGGAGGCATCAGAAATTATAACATGCGTGCTCAATACTGGAAGCTCACCACAATTTTAAAAAAAAAAAAAAGTGTAAACTCTTTGAAATAGCTAAAAAACCCTCTGAGAAAAAAACAAAACAAAACAGTGGAAAATTCATTAGCATACTATCATGAAAATAAATTGAGAAGGACTCTAGAAGGCCACAGAAGAAGTCTGAATTTGCAGTGAACTGCAAAAATAATTATCAGTTTCAAACAACCCCTTTGACAAGGAAATGTCTCCACACCTCACTACTTCCCACAGGATATCCATTCTATGTCCTCTAACCTTCAGGGCACAATTGCATTTTTAATACTGCTGTTTTGTTGAGAGGTGATGAATAAGTTCTCAAATCTGATCTCATAGTACAAGAGTCTGTTATCAAAAGTAACTCTTTGATTTCCCTTTGATTCAAATTACAAACGTTACAGATGCATTTCATTCCAGAGCTAAGCTCTATAGGATTTTTGCTCATGGTCACAGTTAGTTATTCTTGAAAAAGCTGCTCCCCAAAGCACCGAGTTACCTTCATCTATCCTTGGATAGATGCAGTTCTTGGAATCTCTTCTGAGCACAGGACACTCGCAAGAGAAGCAATTTCTGATCGATGTGCATTACCAGCTCAAGATGTTAAAAGTGAATTAATCAAACACTAATCTTCAGTCATGTCCTCATTTTGGCAACTGCATCGACATGTATTTATATTAAAGCCTGGAATGTAAGTGAACAGGCAAATACTGATGGTCTTTATATCCTGTTATATTTATAGAACTGTTAAAGTGACAAGAGGCAACCAACAGAAATGGTATGTGAAACCAGTGTAAGAAGTATCACTTCAGTCTTTCTTGATTTTAATCTAAACACTGAATCACTGTGAATTTTCTGTGGCTGTGCCTGGGCCACAGCAGAGAAGAGTAAATCAAAAGTGGTCCTGTGATTCCAGACAGGGATTAAAGGATGTGATATATTGACATTCCTTCCCCCAAACTGCCCTGAGTTAACAGCTGATATATTGGAGGAGGAATGCGTAGGAATTATCTTTAGTGTAATGCTGTGAATGCAGGAACTTTACTTTCCTGATTGCTGCACTATACACTTTTATATAAAAGTACTTACATGAGTCTACACACTTCAGTGGCAGCATTGTACTTGGGAATAGGAGCACGGTCAAGAAATCACCTCTTTCATGTGCATCAGAAGACAGTCAAACTATAATCTTAAAAGATCACATTGCTTACTGGCTACTAGTGTGTGCATGTATGTGCATGTGTACAGTAGTTTTATGTTAAAAATGAGCAAGCCTTGAAAAACCCTCTTAGTTCCCCAGTCTGAGTGCTAGAGTGCAATAACTGATTTTCACAGCTGCAGTTCAGCTGCAAGAGGCCAAACCTGCCAAGCTAGGCACTTTCCCAACAGCCCACCCAGTTTGAAAAGTCAAATGTTTCTGGAGACAACAGGCTGCTACTCTCTCCCTGGACTATCTGTAATCTCCTCAGAGGCTACATAAAAAAGCAAAGGCTGCTCTTGGACAGAAGTGAATTGAGACTAAGGTGGGGATGAGGAGGACTAATCAACAACAGTTACCACATACAGCCACTACAACTGCTGTCTCACTTTGCTCCAGGATTCTTCTGCTTATCATCGATTTCCACCTTGAGTAAGTACACCCATAACATAAGGCAGCAGCTGTTGTTAGTCCAACCTATAGTTTACACAGGAGCAAGAAGACTTGGAATTAGGGTGAAAGAAAAGAAACACTCCTGCTGGTTTCAAAACTATCCAGTTCCCTGAAAAATTGTTACTCCTCCCCTGAATTCCCAAGCATTTGCTCTGGATCACTGAGAGGTAATCTGGAAGTCCCATCAGTTTACCAGAAATCAGAATCATTCTGGTTTACCATACAGACCTCTTGACTCATGCTGGTGTGGTTCCTGAGTATGGAGATCTTGATTCTCTGAGGACCAGTCTTGCGTTAGGCTGGTGCAATGCAGACCAATCTGGAGTTATTTAGGTTCACAGAGGGCTGATGCAAAGTCATTTTGATAACTAGCTGCTGGGTTCTGGATGTAGTTCCCTCTGCACTGTGATGACCTCAGGAGTCTGAAGGGAGTGAGTTAAAGCAGTTTCCTTCTGAGTGCTCTCAGTAGAGAAGAAAGTTAGTTACAAAGCAGCCCTGTAAGTTTTGTGTCACTTTCAACTCATCTTTCCGTGATGCTTTCCAAGATGCGAATCAAATTGTCCAGTCCCAACAAGTACCCATCCTCCCTGTTGCCTTCTTGCCAGGGGATCCTATGATCCAGCGTCTGCCCATCAGGAAGAAGGGTGGTCTTCCCAAAATCAATCAGCCACACATTGGCATTCCCACTGCCATCATGTACAAAAAGTAGTGAACTTCCAACGACCTGGAACGTGGATTGAGATGATGTTAAAAGCGTATCTTTAGGTCTCCTCTTATCACGCCACCCATTAAGATGACAGCCTTCTCACCTGAGACCCAACAGTCTTTAGGGCCAAAGGCCACTCTGCTTGCATATTTACAACTTGCATGCATTGTTTATATAACTGAAATCAATCAGTAATGTATAAATGGGCAGCTAGCTGAAAAAAGGGACCCATCAGACAGAGGGAAGAAAAGCAGTTCACCAGCCCACTCGGCAGCTGGTCTCAATTCCAGCAATGGAGAAAATACCACTAACTGTTTTCAAATAAAGACTATAACCTACGATTAACAAAATTGCTTCCAGTGACAAGTGGAAATTAACAAGGTAAAATAAAATATCTGACCTCAAAATCTTGAGCTGTAATAACCAGAACTTAAAATGCCAATAATGCCCTCTCTACAGAAAAGCATAGAAGGAGAACGTATATAGCAGAATTATACAGATTTAACACAAATCCAGTATTTTAATAAAGACTTGATCGTCTAAAACACAACTGGATTCTATTGTACCAGGTGCAAGCTTCCACATTACCACTTCCCTGTAAACATTCCACTGTAGCACACCGAGATTAGAGAAAACGACAGGAAACTGGTACTACTAAACTATTCTCGACAGTGGCCCAGGGCTCAATGTGTTGGTATGTCATAAAGATGAGAGGATCCATTATTCTTAAAGATCTGTTATTCCTGTATCCTTGTGATGAAGGCTTTGTGTTACCTGTACTGTTTTCTTCTACCACAAACTCCTTTCTAATAATAGAGTAGGCAATTCCGTAGTACATGTGAATGACTAAAAGAAGCAGAACTAAACTACACCTTCACACAGCGTTATTCTCACTGCTCACCTCATGTCGCTTGAAGAAGTCTGAGGATTCAAGAACGATATGAATTTCCTGCAGACGCTTGAGGTATTTTTTCTGGAGGGTGACGACAGAAAAAAGAAAACAAACAGGCAGAGAATGAAGGAAGATATTCTGCTTACAAGAACCAACATAACAAAGAGTTGGTTTTAGATTAGAAGTCTTTCCAAACAGAGCCATCATTTGAAAGTCAATCTGAAAATACACTTCAACAGGCTTTCAATGCAAAAGAATTGAGTTCCTCTGCTACATGCATTACACCAAGCATACTTATCTGTCTGGATGCAATAATGTAGTCTGCTCTGCAGCCAAATGCTAAATGCTTCTTTTATTTTTCCCTCTTTTTTTATATTTTTTTCCAATGAAAATAGAAGTTTCAAGCAATGAAGAATCTTTCAGTTCACCACAGTGGAAAAAGAATGAGTTGGTGTTAGAGAGACAAGGAAGCTCCAAACATATAAGGGGAAGAAAATCAACACATAAAGCTCCAGTATGCATTTTTAATGCTGTCCTGTATTACCAAGCACACTGCTCCTGGGTGCTTAATTTTTCCTCATAATGGCTTCTATACTGCAACAAAATACTATGGCAGCCTTTGAAGTTCTGAAGATGATAGAGACATGTTATGACATCTACCACACACCTGCTGTGCTTCCTCTGAAAAACCATGAAGTAGCGTACAGGAATTGCTCTCTGAGGCAAGTCTCACACACAAGCAGAGCCAGCCACCAATCTCACTTCCCGTTCACATGCTCTGTTTTTCTTCTCTCTAGAACAAATTCCCTAATCATAAGTTTTCTGCCAACACAATCCTTGCTCATAAATTGTCATCCTTCTGATACATCTTACACTTATGGTGGAGACTGGTGGCAAGTCACAAGTTTGATTTTTGGCTAGCTCTCAGGCTATGGGAAACCTGAGGAACTTACGGCAACAGCTGCCAGAACAGGTCTCAGCCAACCACTACTCACTGCCCAGTAAGTCTTCATGTCCAGCCCACCTGCTCAGTGGTCCAAACCTGTTCTTCCTTGGCAGTTAAATCCATCTTTCTTGTACCAGAGGAAGTATGGCCCTCAAGTAAGTTGAATGGGTCAAAGATCAGTGAACACAAAGAGTTCAGACTCACCAGAATAGTTGTGTTGCCCTCAATGAATTCCACAAAAACTTGGAGAACTTGCTCTTGTGTCTTCGTAGTTTTGAAGTTTGTGTTGCATGTTCCATCTGCTTTCTGCACAAAAACACAATTTATACCACGCGTCACTCCTCTCATCAGCCAATGTCCTTGAACCATCAGCAGCTCAGCTCTTGCTAACCAGATGAAAGTAAGTAGTCAAACAGGAAGAGAGGAGATAAACCTCGTTTCAAGCAAGAGGTGGAAAATAAAGAAAAGCTGATAGGATTACTTGAAATGACACTTCATATCCTGTTGAGTGTAGTTAAAAAACAAAACCAAACAAACAACCCCAAACCTCATGGTATTACCAGCCTGCAGAAAGGTTTTCCTCACATCTCAGTAGTAGCAGTGCAAAGGTTCAATGAGGCAAACCACAGTGACCTCTTTAGCTGTCTTCTTAACAAGCCCTACGTAGCCAAACCCTGACAGTGGAATGGGCAGAAGGAGATGGTTTCAAACCCAATTGTACCAGTTTTTCTTCTTTTTCTTCCTGTTTAGTTTTTTGTTGGCTTTCGTTTTTAAACAGGAAACAAAAGAATTGTAGTAAAGACTCTCCATTCCCAAAAGACCTTTATGTTAACGTAACCTAGAAGCCACCAAACAGAAAGCGAGTTCCAGGCAAGAACAACTCAAGGTTTGCAGTGATCCAAATGCTAGCAGTGACAAAGTAGGTGTATAAATTCTGGCAAAAGACAATGTGAGCATGCTTGTAGCAGCCAGGAGAAACTCACAGTACTTTTATGCTAACAATACAACTGAATACAGAAGTACCCCACTCCTGAAAATGATAAAATCTTTTTCTGCATTGCTAACAACCAGTTTGTGCTTGCGAGGCTACAAGTAACTAAGAGCAGTGCATGGATCTGAGACGTCTGCGAACACAGACTGCACCTCTCCAAGAACATCCCTCATGTGAAAAGACACAAGTAAAAGCTTTTAGGACAGGCATGCAAAGTACAGCCATTTTTGCAGTAGGTCACCTGTTTCTACCAAAAGCCTGCAAGGTATCAAACTACATTTCTCTCCATTGTAACAGTCCAGTGAAATCCCTCATCTCCATTATTCCTTTACAGGATGAAATTAATAGGTCATCAAAATACACTCCCATCAACACATTGTCACTGCACCAAAACTAGTTACATTCTGCCCTGGTCTCAGAAGGCGCAATGCTTTTTATTTCACAGCAGAACCAGAGTCCTTACAGCATACATTAAAAAATGCAATAGTATTGAATTTTCAGATCTGTCATGCAATGAAGTAACTGAACGGCAAAGCCATGCTGAAGAACCTCCCACCACCCAGACCTTTTAGGAGAATAAACACAATTTTATCCCAAGGCCGCAGGCCAGATACCAGCGTGGCACATCAGCCTGCTGAGCTGCGTAAGTTTAAGTTATGCAAAGGCAGCAGCAGGCAGGCAGTGACAGTGAGGAGCCATATGATCCGAGGTACGATAAAACTCAACGGCAGACAGAAACCTGGAGTTCGGTCTGACGCCTTCTACCTCTTCTCTGGAGTAAGGTTATTTTAAAAACAATCTCTCCCCATGCCCTAAAGCTGACAACAAAGTCTGTAAAAGCTGCTGTTTTCTCTGGTATTTTTCTTTTCTTTAAATCCAGACACGCTAGTGGCTTGTATCCTTCTTATTTAGAAATACACTTACGATTTTATTCCTTTGCAGCGGTTGACACGAAACACAACTGCTGCCTGTCTTTTTTTGCTGTAAACAACAGTCCAGGCTTTGAACTGCACCATCCCTTGTATTCTGTAGCAGGTCCTTGCAACAGCTCTGAGTGTACCTGATCCCCAGAAGGCGCTTGCCCTACTTGCTCCCCGAGGTCACATTTTTGTCAGTTCCTGCACAGCACAGCAGTCCGTTGCATGGTGCAGCCTGTGGAGCACTTGCAGCACTTCTCACTAGATGGGACAGTGACACAGGTGGCAGCAGAGCACTAAAATATTGCTGCCTATCTTAACCTGCATGATTACTCTGCAGAGTCCCCTTAAAGGGTTCTGGGTTAAGGTTGTGACCTAAATGGATTTAACAGAGACTTCTGAGTCAAATCTGCTGGGAAAATGGCTATCCCAAAGGACAGCTAACAGAACAGTACCAAAGTAAAGTAACTTCTGAAATTGCAGAAAGATTCACTGACAGAATGGGAAATGTGAAGCCCTGATTCTCATGCATAACTCTGCAGAACCATTAGCTTAGTGTTGAAGAGATGACGTTTGCAAGGCCAAGACTGCAGGCAGTCCCTTCGGGAGGGGGGCTGAAACTCATTTATATTGAGCCCTTTCACAAAAGAAATTCTATGAATTCACTTTATTTCTGTTCCTTACTCCAGCAGCCACAAAGCAGGAATATTTTTGAATGACCAAGCCCAATATCTGCTGACCTAATTCCTGGAGTTATCAGGGTACTTGGGGCAAAAAACCAACTCTTTTTTCCCCCCCAACAACTTGCTGACATCACCGATCCTCATAGGCTTTACTCTCAAAACGGGCACTTGTGAAGTGTGGCACTGCTCCCCTGCAAATATACAAAATGGGACTTAGAGTTTGGCTACAGTGAAGCAGTCTGGAGGAACACTGATTAGCTGTATTACTTGAAAAACTGCCACCCCTTTTCCATATAGAAAAATGGAAGAATAATGCCTGCCTACATCCCCCATAACAGCATAGAAAGACAGAAGAATAGGAAGCACACTGGAGTACTCCACAGTATTTCTTGTGTTTTAAAAAAGGATTATTTGCATACTTTTTTGCACAGTTACAGCACTGTCTCAGCAGAGGGAAATATCATGCAGTCTGTGTGCCACACTGCTCCTTCCCACCTCTGACAACCAGCCAAATCACAAAGAACAAGCCAGGAGGTTTTACTGGAGCTCCTCTAGCTCAGTCACTCTTCAGGACTCAACACAAATCCGTAAGTCTTCTACACTGACTTCAGATATTCCCAAGAACATACACAAAAAGTCTTGATTTGGATTTCTGATTCAATTAGAGAGAGCATTCAAGGACTTAAAGTGGCATAGGAATGAAACAGGTAACTTGGATAACATCATTATACGGCTGAAGGGTAAGACAGAAAGTATGCTGGCAGGATTAGAGGCAGACCATCTACCACCCAGACATTTCCTGCATGAGAATGCCTGTCTACCAGCCAGGAGTGGGTGGCACAGCATACAGGGGGCCAAACTCAGCATGAGCTGGAAGGACTAGTTCCTGTAGCACAGCAGAAGGATCTGTGAACAAGGAAGGGAAAAGACAACACGTGGAAGTGGAGAAGATTGGAATGGTTAAGGAGCCTCTGTTCATGTGAATCACCTTCTTTGATTCCTTTCTTTTTCCTATGTGCTAGAACTACAAAGCAGATGCAAAATCCAAATAATAATTTAAAGCATCAAAATATACTTAAGTATATATGCTGACAAAAGGCACAACTGTGCTCTGATGAACATCCTGAAATCACACAGGGTAACTAAGCCTACTAACCTCTTCAGACCCCCCATTACCAACTTCAGCTAGCAAGTACTCACGCAGGGTGCAGGGTGTTTGGGCTGCCCTCACCAGCGCTATGCTGCTACAGGTACACAATTATCAAAACCCAAGCAAACTAATTTAAACTAATTTGATCTGTGACAGAGCCAGTGATGGAATCATAGAATGGTTGGGGTTAAAAGCAACCTTTAAGGTCACGTAGTTCCTACCCCTGCTGTAGGCCAGGTTGCTCAAAGCCCCATCCGGTCTGGCCTTCAGTGCGTCCAGGGAAGGGACATCTACAACCTCACTGGGCAACCTGTGCCAGTGTCTCACCATTCTCATGGTAAATAATTTCTTCCCAATATCTAGCCTAAATCTACCCTCTTCCAATTTAAAGCCATTTCCCCTCATTCTGTCACTACATGCCCTTATAAAAAGTCCCTCCCCAGCTTTCCTGTACGCCCCCTTTAGGTACTGGAAGGTCGCTATCAGGTCACCCTGGAGCCTTAGCATTTGAGTTACTTAGTGACGTTGGTGATACTGTAAGTGTAGATCCTAAAGGTTTCTGGATAGGTAACTGATTCTGCCATGAGGCACAAGAAATACAAGCAATTAATGGATAGGAAAGAAAATTGCAAAGATTCTTCAGAGGCTGTAAAGTACTATCCTAGAAACGATATAGGGACACAAACTCATCCATCAAGAACAGCAGAAGGATTTTGCTGATTGACAGGTTTTATCATTGTATTTTTGGGCTTTATTCCAGCTTCATCTATACTGGATACTGTCATATTCCTAGAAGTAAAAGATGTTTCCTCTAACCTAACAATACATAGCTAAATGGGGGCCAGCGTCTTCTCCCATGTAATTAGTGATTAGGACTAGAGGAAACAGCCTCAAGTTGCACCAGGGGAGATTCAGGTTGGATGATACTACTTTTCTGAAAGAGTGGTCAGGCACTGGAATGGGCTGCCCAGGGAGGTGGTGGAGTCACCGACCCTGCAGGTGTTCAAGAAACATTTGGATGTTGTACTGAGGGACATGATTTAGTGGGAAATATTGGCAGTAGGTGGACGGTTGGACTGGATGACCTTGGAAGTCTTTTCCAGCCTTGGCGACTCTGTGATTCTAATGCTTTTAACTTGCCTTGCAAATAAGCATAACTGGAACAAAAACTCTCTTCTGTGATTTAAATGGAATATAACAGGGTATAAATAAATAAGTAAATAAACAAACAAATGAAAGCAGAGGGAGAGGCAGCTATTTCATCAGTTCTTCATTCCTCCTTACATTTTTACTGTATCTATGCTCTGTACCTTCTTGTTTTCTTCCTGCAGTATCTCTGTGGTTGAACTGAGCATGGCTGATATGCATTTGGCACTTAACATACTTGACCCAACTGTTATAACAACTGATGCTTTAAAGCAACAACACACTGAACTTCATGGATATAATTAATGCATTTTCACATAATCCATTAGAAAACCTGGTTTGTGATGCATGCTAGCATTTTGATTAATTAACAAATCAAAGTTCAGTTTAAATTGAACAGGCAGAAGCAGAACTATTACCTTAATCCCTTCAATCCTAAAGCCCAGGTTGGCACTAGAGCTGATTGTTTCCCTCCACTGCATGTATCGGGGCTTGGTGACAGCATGTTGAGCATTCTCTTCAGCTGTGGGAGCAAGAGGATCCACTTCAATCATTTTCTTGTACATATCTTTACGCAGCTTTGGCTTCTCACGGGCTTTAGTCAGCTCTTCTTCCAGGTATGTCCTGCAAAGACATCACATTCCAACAAACTGCAGGAACTTCCCAACTTTATTTTTACAATTTCAGTTGGCCAGGAAAGTATTATCATTACCTCAGTTTTGCACATGGCAAATGCAAAACACAGACTAATGACCACACATGCTTACTTAGTGAAACTATAGCAGGAATCAAGATTTGCCTCATTCACTTCTGATTTTAACCATACCTTTGCCTTACAATTACACGTTATTCTTATGTCCTGCTTACAAGAATGAGAGAAAGCTGAGTTCCTATTCTGCCAGGACATACAAATGTACTTTCAGAGGACAGTTAAGAGAGATCAGATCACCTGCAAGAGAGATCAGATCACCTGCAAGAGAGATCAGATCACCTGCATTCACAGGGGCCTGCTGAAGTCTTAATGGCTACTCTCTCCTTAAGAAAAACTTCACTTACGCATTTTTTCAGGCCTCAAAAAGCAAATACAGTTTCATATAATGTTTTAGAGAGTAAAAGACATAAATCTTCAAATAGTAATGAACTAGAATGTTATCTGAGGAACTGTAGCTCCAAACCAGAAGAAGTAACTAAGAAAGGAAAGACAACACTTCTGTGCTTTGCTCTTATCGCTCCATCTTGGTAGCCACTAAAAAGGCAGTATCCATTGTCTCTGCATTTCACTGGATCCTAAAACTTGTCCCTCTCCACAAGTTTCACTTTTCAGGTGCCTGGAGTGTACATCCTTAATTCTTAATCACGCTGCAAAACAAGCTGGACTGTTGTTTAAGAGATGCTGTCACTCGTTCCCTAAGCGTCAACTACTGTGAACACAACATGTACTGCTGCCAATGCTTCTCCTCTTTCTTCTGGGCATAGCAGATTTCTACTCTGATTTAGCAGACAGTTCACTTAAGATTCTCTGCCTATTTTAAAAGGCTTGTCTCACTCCCATAAATTGCATATTCCATTTATTGCAGTAACCAAGCACCTGAGTTGGCACCCAAAGGATTACTATAACAGTTTCTACCTTTCTGTACTGTTACTTGAGGCCTTCAACAGATTCTGTATGTATTTGTTATGCTTAGATAACTTATTTGAGGTTTTCTCCTAAACCACACAGAAGACATGGAAAATGGAAAAAGAAAAGAAAGTGAGAAGCTGAAGAACAAGGTGAATAACATCACACAGATGTCAGAATGGGGAAAAGTCAGTCCTGGGCAGACAGTCAACACTTCTCCACAGGGAAGATCAACATCACCGAAGACTCATTCAAGCTTTAGAAATTGGCTTTTCTATTGGTATTCAGCCATTCACACTTGGAGAAGGGAATTTTACACTTCATAGGGTTTTAATGAATCACTGCATAGGCAAAGATTAAATGAACTGGCAGAGAGTGAATCGTGTAACTTTCTCTCCATGTTTTTTCAGGCCATTGCAGAGAAACTTTGTCCCAATCACCACGGAAAACATCTTGATGGGGGTCACGTTTAGTCTACAGGTCACTCAGTTTCCAGAACCCACGTACAACTGGGCACCAATGGGACACAGACTCCTTAGGCTGCCCAAGGCAAATGTCAAACCAATTGTCTGGACTGAATCCCAAGGCTCCCGAACTGTTACCAAGCTCCTCCAACACACACAGCACGACCATATTATCCCTCCCCTTGCCTCCTACAAACGCATTTAGGTTAGAAAACACGTTCTCTTCCACGTCTCACCTGATCCCCATCTTACAGTCCATCACACATGGCCCTTCAAAATCTGTAAGCAAGTCATCCAGCTGAATGTAGGTCTCTCCATCTCTCTCCACCACACCATGGAAGCAAGGGACGCAGGATCGTAGTGGATCTTTCATCAGTCGCTCAAAACATTCCTTTTCATTCTCTGAGAAGCGTTTGAGAATCTTACCACTATCAGCTGCCTTGAAACTCCCTGAAAAGAAAATCAAAGATATGCTGAAAAGCCTCATCTGTGAAGGGGAAAGCACCTTCCCCCCACTACTCCAGCCTCACCTACCTCAGCAGCATGATACCACAAAGATTTTCCCCAAATGAGAAAAGATAACATGCCTCTCATAAAAATAAAACGCCCAGGGCAAACACAGCTGTTGGCAGTGAAAATCCATTTGGATACATTCCCACACTGGAATTTATAGCTTTAAGGAATGCAGCTGCTCCAGCTCATTTTTTTTATCCACACCAAACTCTTTGTGAGTCTATTAAACATTACTATACTTACTAAAATGTACAGGAAGAAACCACAAGCCATGCTTCCTTTGCTCTGAAGGATTCTTTTAAAGCTGCGTAAGACTGTCAGCGTTGGCTTTGGCCTTAATCCTCATGTACGGTGTACCTGCTGAGTGTGTGCATCCCAAGGCAGCGCAGTCCATCAGCAATCACAAAGCCAAGCACTGCCCTTTCCACACGCACAGTCTGTGACTGCACATGCAGGCACACCCAGGTACTGTGCCTGCCCTGGGGAGCCCTGCTAATCTGCAGGTACAGCCTGCAGCACAATTGTTTTCACAGCCACGGGCCTGAACGGTATCCAGTACAAATGAAAGAGTGTGCATAGGCCAAGATAAGCAGTCATTACTCTCCAGCTGTGGAATTTGCAGCCTGCCAATAACATCTGAGAAAAGTACATGTTTCATTCACAGGTACTCTTTATTTAATCTTCACAACAGAAAATAGGCCCTAAAGTAGGAGCTTCATTAAACCTGTGCCTAGCACTGTACTTCTATTGCAGCGGGATCTTTCAGCCATTGCAAACTGTTTCCTTGCTGACAAATTCTGGAGCTGGCACTGGCTCATTACAAGGGCTAGGCTGACAATGGCACAAGTTATAGTTTAGAAAAAACTTGTCATATCATAGAAGAACAGCTGCAAAAATGATGGACTAAACACAACCACAGAAAACTATCAAAAGCAAACAGAAATGGTATCTCTCCTAATTATCTCTGGTAACCTCTCCGCCCTCTTCTTCATCCTACACAAGCACTCAGAAGGGTTACAATTACACACACGTTCAGTGCAACACTCCGCACAGATCAAGCCAACGCCAGACACACTGTGATAGAAACTACAGTAAGACAGGGTCATCTTGGCATTGGGTGATACAGGTCAGTACACCACTACACAAATGCAGCTACTCCATTTCTAGGACTACATAAATCTCTCTGCGCAGCTTTGAAGTGCACTACATTAACGCATTAACACACAAAGAGCTGGTTCGAGTGCTGCATTAAAGCACGATGCAGCGTAGGAGCCTGCCCACGTGTGTACTAATAAACCCTACGCTTGCACATAGGGAACAAGGGCTGCATAAGAATTAAATGAAGCGTAAGAGAAGCAAACCTGATGACTTCTCCTTATTGGTGTTCTTTTCTGTTTTTTTTTGTTTTTTTTTTTTCTTGTTGCTGTTTGTTTGTTTTAAGCTTATAAATGAAAGTAATCCTATATCAGGAGCACACTGACTAACTTCTACTGACACAGAAATAGCTGATTGAGTTGCTATGTGCATTGCATGCATATAATGAATACCAACAATCCTCACTATGCAAACACCTGGCCACCAAATCAACTGTCACCATATTTGCTTTCCTCTCAAGGGCTTATGTTCATGCCAAGAGTTTGGGGTTGGTACCAGAAAACCTGTCCTTGTCAAGGCTTGGGTGCACAAAGGAAAGGACAGTAATGCTTCCAGCTAAGGAAGTAACATCAGCAACTCAGTCAGTGGAAATGATCCCACACCACATTTCAGAGACAGAAACATTGAAGATACTCATCTCACCTGTATGCCCAGCCAGCTGCACCCACGAGTAGCGTTTCTTGAAGGGGCTAATCACTGGTAAATTAACCATGGTTTTAATTGTATGCCATGCTTTTTTCTGGAACACAAAGAAAAGAAATATTAAGTTGGGCAAAATCTGAAATCCTGACATATCATAAACCTATCATATAGCTTCAAGCACATTGAATTGCTCCTTCCTGATCTGCAAGCACTCAGAGGTAGAAGCATAAAGCAAACACTGCAGTCATCTCTGGAAAAATACACTCGTAAAACAACAGACATACTAGTCAAATACAATGTTCTACCATCCACAAGAAAGATGTCTGTAAAAAATAAAGAGTCATGCTGCACACCACAGGCCTGTTCAGAGCCACACCTGGCCCTCTCTCTCTGAATGAGTCATGCAGAGAGCAGACGCTGAAACTACACTTACGCATATTTAAGTTTCCATGAGACACGAATGTGAGCTTTTTGCCACTGTCAGCAATATTTCCTTTCCCAGAGGCTTTCAGTATCACGTCACGACTAACAGCTTTCACCAAGTCAACAAGGGAGTCTCATCATATTAGGTGCATAGAACACCATTAATCGGGCACATAGTTCACTCAGTGCCCCTGCAGCACTCATTAGCAGTGTGCTGTACAACTTATTCCAGGTCACAGATTTTCCCACTCCTCTCTTTCCCAATCTCGTTACTTTTTAACAAAGCTGGTCACTGCTCTGGCCACCTTGGCTGTCCCCCAGGGCAGCTGTCTGGATAGGGCTCCAGGCAGGCAGGGAAACAGAGCAGCTGCTCACAAACAGCAGCTGAGTGCTCCATCACAGAGGTGGAAAGGTGGAAGAATAAAAATAAAAAAAAATAGAGCGAAATAGAGACTCACGATTTGGGACTTAAAACCCTGGCAAGTTAGAACCACAGCCCACTAGCAAGCACATTACATGCTGAGGAATCCTAAAGAGCACCGCAAACAAGGAAGGCAAGGCTCATTTCTTCCATCATTAGGACATGGCACCATGCTGGAGAAAAAAAAACCGGAGCTTGTAACAGCATGTAGTGGCTATGCACAACAAAATAGAAGTGCAAAGCACAAAGAAAAATTGCAAGTAACAAAACATGGGCAAAGTGTAGCTCTCCAGATCACACTTTCACCTGGCTGCCCTTCCCAGATTTGTTCAGTTGTAGCAGTATTGGTCATTGTGTGGGGGCAAAATTGGGTGGCTGCCTTACCACATGCCAGGAGGATGTATGAAGTCACATATGCAAGCGGTATTTCTTTTTGGGATTTCTTTTTCCTCAGGGAAGTCGTAAGCTTTGCTGCAACTTGAACTGACAAAATATAATCTGCATAAAGGAGCGCTTATTCTGAAATAAGATTACTTTCCTATTTGACTTATCTTGGTTTTGAAAGCAGCTCAAGCTGAAGTCACTCTTGGTTTGATCCAAGTTTCCCATGCAGCAGTAATACTTTTGTAAACACACTGTGCTAGCAAGAGGAAGCGCTCATAGAAAGTTGTGGATGTTAAAGAATCATGAAGGCTCAGCTGCACTTGCTGAAACTCCACAGACGCCGCTAGCTCCAGCTAAGTTACAGTTTAATAAATCCCTACTGCAGGTTTATACACCCCTGCAGTATCATACTCTATATTAATTTGCCTTAAATCATTCCAGATTGCTACTGCACACTGCTAGCACAGGGCTAACTGCAGGGTAGTGAGAATGAAAGGCACAGCACCTGTAAGTGGTCCAAGCCTCCTTCTGCAGGAAGGAGCAATAACATTCTCCTTGTTATTCAAGCAGAAGAGATTAAAAATGATTTCTGTGTAGCCTATTTAGCAGATAGCAGAAGTCCTGTTTTCCTCAGTTCTGCTGCAGACAAACAGGACCCAAAGTTATTCACAGAACAACTGGAAGTAAACATCATTGAGTTGAAGTAATCCCTGTGGATGTAACTCCTGCCTAAAGTGGAGTTTTTGAAGAGTCCAAGCCAGTTTTCAGGTTTGTATTGCTGGCCCCCCTCAACACCCCCCCCAACCAGAAGTCAGCAGGGTTCTGTATCCCTTCTATAAAGATCCTATGCTCATCATGATGTCCCACTCCTAACACAGTGTATCATGTCTCCCAATGATGTGTCATACTGCTATATCCAGAAGTGATGAGAAGCACAGGTTTCCAAGGAATACATGTCAGCTGTCAATGCAACACCACACTCTAGTGGCTTTCCCACCTCCTCCCTCCCACCCAGCCCTCAAAAGCTGCAGCTTTTATTTGTGCTGTGGGTGTGAAGGAGAGACAATGGGCCAAATTCAACTTCAGCTCCAAGGGAAATGTGACTGCTTAGGTTACAGCTGCCTGGGATGAAGATGCTTAAGGTACTCACGCAATAAGAAGTGCTGACAATTTTTTATTTTATTCTTTATTATATATCTACTCACAACCCTTTTTTCCCTAAAACAAGGAAAGCAGGAGACTGGAGCTAGGTGGGAAAAGATCATTTTCAGCCCCATACCAGTGGGGCATGCTATCCTGGGCAGCGGTAGGCAAAAGTACATTTGCTGAACTGCAACTTTCAGTCTCCAACCCCACTCAACTGAGGATGCAAACAGGGCTGCAGGCTGTTGGAGCAGTGGCATGAGTGGGAAGATGAAAACTTTGTGTGCCTGCTGTAGGAGGAATCTTTCTCACATCTATTTCTAAAGCAAGATCTTCCTCTTTGTTAGTGATGATATCTGTTTTTCAAATCACTGCCTCATGCTGCAATAGGACTAGGACTAATGCTATTGCCCATGTGTATTCACAGCCCTTATCTCCTTCAGCCTCCTTTCTTCTACATTTCTGCTCAGTTTTCCTTGATCTTCTACTTTGGCTGGATTTCTCTAGGCCTCATTTTTTCTAGATTCCCATTTAGTGTTCTATGCTACTTATGTATGTGCAGGGAAAATTTAGATCTATGTATGAGGATTGTCTGAATGCCTCAAGATCAATGTACTTAAGGGTTTTCCAATTAAAAATAAAGCATTCCAAAAGGCAAAGGTGCAAAATGTTAACATTCTTAGATTCAGCATATAAGTTACTCAGTGTGAACTGTAACTAACACATCCATACATGTGTACACACACACACACACACACACACACACACACACACACACACACTAAAAGATGCTGTAATGAAAGATGTGGGATGCTGAAGAGGACAACAGCTAGTATTCTGCTGAAGAGCATGTGACAGGCTGTGCCACTAGAACAGCAGCGAGGTAGCAATAGAGCAAAAATGCTGTGGAAGATAATGGAAGAACCAATTCCTGTAACAGAGCCACAAGGTGTTCAAAGTATTGTGCCATGGTGACTGACATTAATCTGTGCAGCAGCACTGCGCTTTTGAATCACTGAATTTGAAGCACAGCACTGAAGCATATATATATATATGCACACACACATACACACACACAGGGAAGATGAAGTTTTCCAGATTATTCAACCCTAGGCAGAGTTCACTGTTGCCATCTCACCTATCCCATTAAGAATTAAAGATTAACAGCAACTTGGAGCCATTGATTCCTGGGAGTACAGCTTCCCCCAGAGGTCTGTTGTCATTATCAGAGCACAGTTTCATACATTACTACTATGCAGAAGCACAGCCATCACAATCCTGCCTCAGGACACCAGTAGGATACGGCTTAGCAAAACCCACTACACTTACTGGGAGCAGGCTGATATACTGAGGGGTTTTGGATCAGGTCTGAGTGCCCAAAGACCTAATCTGCTCTCCTGAAATCCTCCCACTATTTCAGGAGAACAACTATAACACTGCATTACACACACACACACACAATAATATAATAATATATAACATATTCAGCTCACTGAATAGGTTAAGTGGAATCCACTGAGAGTATTCCTTTATCTGTTTAGGGTTGGGTTTTTTTGCTCTTTTTTGAAGCTGTTTTAAGGGCTGTATAGAACAACTCAAGCCTCTCACTGAAATACCAGATATCCCAGGGACAGATCTATTCTGACCTGAGGGTACAGGTGACAGAGACTTGAGCCTGTTTGATGGAAAAATAAAATCTCTCTCTTACTTAAAAGAGAAAACAAAAACAAATGGCTCAGTTCTGCCAACAGCTACCACACTTGTAACTACCCTGAGGCAAGCACTGACAAGCAGGTAGTGTGAGCAGGAATTTGCAGAACAGGGTCCTAATTGAAACAAATAAAATTTATAAATACCAACTACATCTGAACTAATAGGGATGGGAGGGCAGGGGGAAAGGAAGATTTAAAACAAACAAACAAAAAAAAAACAAAAAAACCAACCCCATCATCTCTAATAATCCTAGCTCGTTATTTGAAACTACAGTGAGTTAAAGAACAGAAGTAAACTGAAATAGCAAATTTAATAGAGTCCCTACGTTCATTTTTCTATCATCAGCAAGGCAAAGCAGTAGTTTCTTGCTTGATCTGGTAGATTTTCATGGAAATTCTGCTATACAGTAGTTAACAACAACCTCTGCAACCTTTTTCCAGGACAATTTCAGTAGTTTCTTTACCTAAGATCCAGCTGCCTTTTTTCTTTGCTCTAGTACAAAGCCTACGCAAGCCTACAAAGAGCTATTATGACAGCAAGAAACAAAAGGATAGTGAGAAATTTCATTACAATTTTTCTTAAGAGGCTATAAAGACAGAGTACTTAATCATCAGTTATCATCATCTACCATTCTCTTAAAGTCTTTGCACCATTTAAGCTAAATTCTGCAGCTCTGGGACATGGGGGCTGAAATGTGATCTGTATTGCAGATGCCACTGCCTACTCAGTGTTTCACCAACACCCAGATGGAACAAGGATCATCCACAGGGACTTCGAAAGAATATAAAAAAATATAATCATCAGAAGGTTGCTACACATTTCAAAATAATTCTCTAAGATCCATGCACCCAAATCACAAAAGCACTAAGCAATACGTTGCCTGGCAGTCCCAGCCAACTCATTGCAAACCAGCAAGCTTGACAAGCACGTGAGGTAATGGATGGGTGCCAGTCTCTTAAAGTACAGAGTAACCATAACAGCAGTGACTGGAAAAGCAACACCTGACAATGCATCAGCTGAAACCACCTTTCAGATAGTGGGCCCTAGGCTGAAAGAAGTGCTGCTAAGCAGGGAGTCAGTTCTGACTTCCCGTGTACCGTACTATTCATTCCCAGCGGCTCACCTTTCCTCCATGATTCTCCCTTCCATTACTTCTTCCTTTCTGGGTCACACGTTAGGACCCCATTACTCGGAGTCACATAATAGATCATCACAAAGTCAGTATGGCTACACAGGACTCTCAGAAGTATCTGTGTGAACAGGTGGTAGACTAGTCCTGCAAACAGCTGCTGTTACAGACCTGTTCCCTCTGAGCTCAGTGTGTTTCAGTGATTGTTTCGCTTACGTAAGCATATATATCTACTTACAAACTTAGGGTCCTGAGGTTTTTAAAACCAAGTTAATAATCTACATAATCCTTTACTGTTCCACGCCCCTTAGTTTATAAAAACTGCAGTTTGCTCAAAAGCTAGTTTTGTTTGCTTAATTCTTCATGCTGTTGCACCCAACTATTTCATTCAATTTGGAAAATAAAATTAATATATTCTGTTTTGTTTTCAGTACTGTTTGCAGTGGCTTTCACCTGATACATTGGAGCAGCTTGTATACAAAGAGCTTGAAATAGATCCAATGCTACTAGCCATATTATTGCAATAAACTAAGGCTAGCCTAAAAAATGCTTTGTTTTCATCTGTCTCACTGCAGCACTACCTGCTTCTTTATGAAATCATTCTGAGTGGACAACAATCAAGATAATTACTAGTCTAGTTAATTACCCTTTACTTAGACATGCTTCCTGTCAGAAGGCAATCAATAACTACAGTTCTATAATAACAACCTAAGAAGGATTACACTTCAACAATGAATCACAATATTCTACCAAGACAAGTCATCATCAGTATAATCCCCCACAAACCAACGAGGTCGCCCAAGATGCACAGTCACGGCTGCCAACACCAAAGACTGAGGGACTTCTCTGCTTCAAGAATGTGACGCTCCGGGACAGCCAGCCATATAGTTCCATTTCATGGAGTGGTCTGAGGATTTGAATGATAACTTATCCAAAAAAAAAAATTAAGTAATGAAAGCTACTGAGCAACAGGAGATCATTACAGCTGCAGAGTTTGTCTCCTGAGGGATCCTGGTTTTGATTTCTTTCAGTTCAAGGCTTGGTATATTTGTATTTGCAGACCTGAAAAGGCAGGCAGCTGATTCAGTCAGATTCAGATCCTGAAGCAATCAATGCTTTCATGCCTAATGTAAGCAGCTAATGTAATGTAATGTAAGCTATCCTTGGTTTTTTTGTTCATTAAATACTATATACAGACATGCACACTTGAAAATATCCGAGGCATTTAGCAAAAGCTTTTCTCACCAGAATTTCATTACCACTTGTTATCATCCAGACCATAAAACCTCCTAGGCTTGGGATTAGGCAGCATTTGAAGAAAAAAATTAAAAGACCTAACAAGGCATCATACCGCAGCAGACAAGTCGAGGAATATCTGTAATTTTTCCTTATTTGTTGTTCAGTACCCACACAAATTCTGTGCAGGGATTTAAGGTGCAATATTCACCCATAACTGGAAAAAAAAAAAAAAAAAAAAAAAAAAAAAACACAAGTCCCCAAACAATAAACCCGGTTCTACCATATGTGACACTTGGTTTATATGTTCAGCAACTAGTTTCTGTGCTTTTGCCCCTCATTAAAGGCTTCTGGAATCCTCAAACTAAGGAGATTCTTGCTGCCAAGTCTACTACCCACGTGTCTGAATCAGACATGAATCACGAATCAAGACAAAGATCTCAATGGGTGGGAGGTGAAAGAGCAAGCCAGCAAGAAGAATGCTTCTCAAGCAAGTCCAGACAGGAAGGTATAAGCACGCACACACACAATCCATTAAAACTAAGTTTGAGTGCACCACTTGATTTAGCACCCAAAAGCATAACGGGGTTATGCTTTTACAGCAGATGACTTAGTCCCGCACACCATGGTTCACCTTTTCTTGTCACTGCGCTATGACCAGGTTTCTGACACACACAATCAACACTACTCTGCACAGCACTCCCAGATGCAAATATTCATCACCAGGCAGATGGGTATTTAGGTCTGAAAACAAAATGTTGCTCAGTGGTAATGCGCACCACAGCTTGCTCTACTCGAGAGTCCAGAGTGCTGAGCGCCTGCTTGAAAATGTCCATGCCGTGTGCTGATAAGCAACAGCGTCATCCATTCTTCAGACTGTCAGAGGCACCATGCAAACCAACATCAACTGACAATTTGTCCAAATCACTGCAGTTGGTCTTCCATCAGGGCAGCTGTGCTACTTCAAATGCTGTCAACTGCCATTTCAGGAACATAATCTAGGATGCTGTTACACTGCTTAAGGAAATTAGAGAGCAATTTCCACACACCAAACTCCTCGGGAACCTTGACCACCCTCGTACCCACTTAGTCAGCACAGCCCACAAGGAACTAACATGTGCTCTTTCTCACACAGCAGAGCTTCCTGCAGCATCCAAGTGCCAACTGGAGCTGGGAGACCAGTGATCAACAGCAAGGGAGAACACACGCTCCTCAAAAACTGCAGTTTGCATGCTACATGAGCGACTTCCCGATTAGCACTTCCAGACAGGCTGCCAGGCAAAGTGTGACTACACCTTCATCTCTGCTTCTTTCACCATCCAGCCTCCAGAGCTCTGAAAAGCAACGCTCAGCCTGTACGCAGCCCTCGACTCTTCCGGTTTTGCACTCAACCATGGGTAATGGCCACAGCTGCTTAAAGCAGCACTAGGCAGGTGTATCCTCCAACTGCAAGGTTTTCATTTCCTGTTTGTACCACAGGCAAGATGGGCTGAGCTAATTCTTCAGAGTCATGAGAAACACTTAATGCAATAAGCAGAAACAAAGCTGCAAGACTGAAGCCTCAGGTTCCTGCATTTTCTCCTCTGTCATGCCTCGCCATGCCTTATGCAGTGAGATGCATATATTCTTTGGCTTGCTACCCTCGGTACATTTGTACGATATCTGTAATCTCTGGACTAAAAGAAAAAGCGAAAGCAAGAGGAACTGTTGGAATCAGAGCACTGAATTACACGGAGCGCAAACTTACACACAACCCACTTCACAGCTGGATTCTGCTTCTAAATCCAAGAGATGCCCTCTCCAAATCAGAAAGCGGTGCAACACAGTGAAAGCATTGCTTGCCAGTCTGTAAACAGCACCAAGAGCCACAGTCAGCTGACTATTCCATAGCAATTGCATTTTGCTTCTGTTCATTAACTAAGATATCTACTGTCTGTGTGTCACTCCCAGGCCAAAAGCCAAAGGAATTAGATGGGTTTTGTTTACTTTATCACAGGCACTTTGTAGAAGCCTATTTTTAAAGGGGCAATCTCATTAACTGAAATAATAAAAGGTAAACATTTGCTGTTCTGAGGGATGAGATTGCCATGGCCATTATCTCCACCTCCACAGTTTGCGCTTTGCTCTGGAAGTTCTCCAATAGGACAGAGTTCTGCTACCTCTCCCTGCTGGGCAAAACTGAATGAGAGATGTTCTGTCAGAACACCAGTCTTGCTGGAAACTGAAACATCATTGTTCAAGAAGTACACGGAAATTTCCTCAATATTGGAAAGCTGATTTGCTTTCAGAGTGCAGACACTAGAAATTTATCTAAGCTGTCCATCATCGAGAATAATTTCATGGTAAATCAAATATCACTTTGGCAGATGGTGTGGCAGAAGGAAAGAAATCTTTCTTAACCTCCACAACAACTGCAGTTTAATTCATCAGAAGCTTTCTATGCCAGTTAGGTAACTTGAGAATTCTTTGACCATCCTCCATTAATCCACTGCTAGTCGTGGGTCACTGACATCAGTCATGAGACAAGGACATCTAGAAAAACCACACTCCTTGGATTAAAAAAAAAAAAAGAAAAGAAAAAAAAGAGCTTAACATCCTATTACAGTGGTAGCATAATTATCAGTTCCCAAATATTCATCCTGTTTGGAATATTTTAAACCCTAATGCATCCACACATCTTCATACACAGACCAAGACATCCAGCTTAAAACACATGCACAATTTGTCAAGGCATAGAAAATTCTCATTTGTGAGCTGTGCCTCAACTGAACCTCAAATCCAAGGTTCTACAAGTGCAAGTCAGGTATGGTTTCTGTATAACATCAAGACAGACTGCATTCAGGCAAGAAGCCAGGAAATAACTTCAAGAAGCTAATCTGCCCCAATTGAGCTCCAGGCACTTGGGAAGGAAGCTGAGCACACATTTCATCCCATTTGCTATGGTGATGCAGGCTAACTTAGAAACACAGCTCTAGCCTGCAAGTCCAGCCTACGTTCACCACCAGTTTATCACCTCAAGAATTCACTATCCACGGAAGTTTGAACAGAGAGAAAAGATGGAAATCCTTTATTAAAATTTCTCATTCACCCTACGTACATTGGCCACAATTTTGCAGTTGGCCTGATAGTAATGATTTGCCTTCTAATAACTGGTCAAAGACTTCTTCCTTCTTTACCCTAACAGCTCAGTTTAGTGAAATACATCCTGTGATGGTATCATGCTACTGTATGTCCTCACGTGTGGGCCACAAAAGCTGTACCCCATACAACTCTGAGATTCTGCCTTATGGGAATGAGTGATCTATATGGGTCCTAACACTCTAATTACAGAAGACAATTGCACCATAATTCATTTTTCCCTCTAGGAAACAGAGAGCACAAGGACAGCCAGTTGTTATCCACGTCTACTGGAATGGACACAAACAAATGGCTTTAATTTCCAACAAAAATAAGACATTCCAGTGAGATACCAGAAAAGAGCTTTCCAGGGGCATCAGCAAAAACAACCTTCAACAAGGGAAACTCAAATTGCCTTGACATATCTACAAACCACAGTCTAGTTTAGTCATGGAGGACCAAGATAGAACTGGGTTGATCCCAGTGTCATTGAGCTGCAATACTTTTAAAGGAATTCTAGTCACAGGCACCAAAAAAGTTAACTATCAATGGTGAAGAGATACTTATGTCCTGCAGAACACCAAATAAAGATAACCTGACCCTTCTCTGCGCTTTACTTCCATGTCCTAAAAAAATTCTGATGCATTTGTTACAGAAACATTAAGTCCCTCACACCAAGATTCATCTGCAAATCAAGGCTTGCAAAACTATATGCATGCATGCTCACATACAGTTGTGCTAGCTATGGAGCATCATGGCTTAGTGGGCAGTGCTGGTGGCAGGTGAATGATAGAACTGGATGATCTTAGAGGTCTTTTCCAACCTTAATGATTCATTGCTTATACACAGAAAGGCATTTTTGAGAGACATTTATTTTTCCCAAGGGTGTTTAAATACAACTTCTTGCTTTCCCACCACAGTAATTCAGCTTACAGTATCCTGAAGTGTCAGACACTCATTTGCAAGAGATAAAACTGCCATCTCACTACGGCATCTTAGTGCAGAGAAGTGCCCTTTGTCTGCTGCAGCTCCGACAACTATAATAGCTATATTTCAGAACACTGCTGAATGATGTAAGTAATTAATGCTTGTAAACTGTATTATAGGCACTCAACTAAGGCATGCAAGAGTCAAGTAAGAAGCCGAACAGCGTTAAGAGAAAAGCATTGTCAGAGCCTAAAAACACGTCATGTTAAAACAGATCAGACGTACTGGTAGCAGTTTGCCATCTGCTCTTCTAATCACAAGACAAAGTCCAGTACTCTTCCCTCTCCTCCTCTGCTGCCTCTGAACTCGCACTTCCATTTTCCTCTGAAGAATCATGAACAGTTGCTGCTTCTCCTATCATACACTCCACTGTTCAAACAGGCCCACCCCTTGGAATGGAATGCAAGTGTCAACATGCGATAGGACACTGTTACTCAGTGGGGTGTGGCATTTACCTAGGGGAAAACTACATCCTTCAGCGACCGCTCCAGTAACTGAGCTCTATTGCAGTAACTGTGGGATTGTTCCAAACCACTGCATTGAAATAAGTTTTTGAATAAACAAAAATTAAAACAACACCACATTCCTATTTGTGTTTGTGTGAAAACACAAGTAAGACCAGCGTGTTAGGAAAGATAGAGCCCACAAACAGGAGGTGAGAACAATGCAGAATCTGGCGAAGGTGGGGAGCAAGAGGTCCTTCTGGGTCACAGGATAGTTGTTAGCTTTTGAGCAAACCTAAGACCAGCAAAATTCTTACTGCCTCCAATCAGCACTGGAAATATGTAAGGAATCTGGGGAAGAGGATGACTTCACCTTGAGCAAAACTACAGGATCAAAACAATTTCTGTTAACAGAAGAGCACAAGGCAAGTTGAAGTCCTCCTCCGTATCAGTAGCAGGTAGTCCCAGTAGACAAGGGATTATTTAAAATTTTAATTTCCATAGCATAGAATTAAGAAAAGGAGTTGAATTCAGACCTTACATAAGCAGCAGTGACTCAAGACTGAAAGAAGGCATCTGAGTACTGAAGATTTGTGGGTGTCTGAACAATAGTCAGCACTGCACACAGTATGTTTCCTCTGCCCTGAAGGTAAACAAAAGCATTCACAATCAAGATCCTGGAGAGCCCACCTTCTTTAGAAGCACAGACGTCAACTGCCAGTTCTTAAGGAGCTAACAACAAAATACACAGCATAGTTTATATATAGACCATTTATCTACCCAAACTTTAAGAGGCACAAAAACCCAACCCATAAACCTTAAGAATTCCATACTATTGGTTCCTAGAAACAGAATTGCAAGCTATGGTCCTCTATCCTGCACAGACAGCCACCTGCACCAGCCTTGTGAAATCTGGAAGCCACAGCAGCTTCTGTGCCGGACTGGACACAGGCACAGAACCTGACAATAACCAACGTCAGCACAAACAGCACAGTGCTACTGGCATGGGATGTCCTCTCTCCCTGATCTCGCTGCTGAAGTCAGATGCATATTCTCTTTGGTCTTACTATAAACTTCAGGGGAAAAAAAAAAAAACAAAAACATGAAGCTGTTACATGACCCTGATTATTGCGGAAATTCACACAGATCATCAGGGCCAGTCTCTGGAGTACCAGCTTCTCATAACATATTTAAAATACAGCTTCCTAACTGCTTCTGCTGAGTGCTTTTGGTAGCTATGGTGGCGTGACATGCAAATGATAGACATAAGCCCCTAGAAGTCAGGAAGCCTCACCTTAAAAATCCCTCATAGGACTTCAAAAATGGCAGGAGATCTGGCCACAAGGGCCTTGTGATTTAATTGTTTGGTCTATCTAGATCAGCACAAGGAAGGCAAAAACACTGCTTATCTGAATTCCACAGAGCAAGATTATACAGACCGTATTCAGTTATCAGTCCAAAATTCTGACACTCAGCATTTTGTGCTACAAGAAGTGAAAGCTGGAGCGTAGGAAGGTTTCCTAGTTTCTTCAGATTACGTTCTCCTCTGTGCAATGCTGACCCTTTGCGGAGCCAGCATTGCTGTTCCTACAGAACACACAGGGGTGGGAAGGGCTGAGGAAGGAGCTCACAGCAAGCAAAGCTTATCATGATTAGAACATTCAGGTCAAGTGCACTTAGCCAACAACCCACTCAAACCCCACAGAAAGATAACGAACAGCCAATCTGCATGCACAAACACCGTTCACACAGATTTTATCCCACCACAGCACCATGTGAGCATACAGTGATAGTGAAACGTACAGAGACCACCTTTTAACTTTTGCTCTAGCTCTGCCTCCTTCAGAAGACTAGGGTCTCAGAACCCAGATTTCCTGTGCTGCTAAAAGCACAAGACTGCTTCAGTATGCCTCATTCTCCTGAGAATTGCTCTAATTTGTATGCATCAAAGAACAACAACAAAAAAAGATTGCTTCAGTCTGAACATTTCCCACAAAAAAAGTTCAGTTGTCTCCAACACCAGAAAAAGGATACTTTTTGATCACACTACTGATGAATCCTGTGAGAATTTTGTTAGCCTTGAATCTCGAGGAAGAGAATTTAATTCTGGCAAGAGGAAAGCATTCCAAGCAGGAACAAACCACTGGAAAAGCAAAAGCCAACTTGACCAAATCTAACAAATGGTAAAAACCTCAGCTTCTTATGCACTAATTATTTGTTAGACTTGGGAAATTACATCTGTGAAAACTGTAGGCATAGCACGCAGAAAGGACTGATGGAACTCAACTGGGAGGACTCCTCAGACACAGTGAAGCTCAACTGTGCACCAGGCAGCTGGGTCCTAGCTTTGCCCAGGACAAGAGGGCCATCTCCCCAGAGCCTGAAGGTCCTCTCCAAGTTCAGTGCTCCCGAGGGCATCCTGCAGCAGTCACCTCTAGTGCACTGTGCAGCACCCGCTGTGCAAAGGAAGCCAGGGTGAAACATCAGTCACATGTCAGCACCTTCCACAGCTCCAACACTGCTCAACAGCATTCAGTAACAATAGGTATTAGAAAAGCAAAAATTGACATCTCAAATTTGGCTTCAAATTTAGCTGATATTTTTCTGCACTAACGTAGCCTTCCTTCAGTATTTTCCCTAAAAGAGATGACTAAAGTAGTTTGCGCAACAGATTGTGAAAATAAATTCATTAAAATTTCAAAAGTGCTGTTACTGCAGCGATGAAGTAACACGGTGGAAGTACCACGTAAAACTCATTAACTACTTTTACAGTAGATTTCCAGTATATTAAGTAAAAATGGTGATGCCAAGAAGGCCAGAGCTAGGAAAATCTGCTTGTTATACAATCAGATTTTATATACAATACATCATGCATTTACACTGAAGGTATTGCAATTACAGTACATTATTATATAATTAGAGACGGTATTGTAAGCTGTGCATTGAGGATGAGAGCTAACATCAAGATGATAAATTCCATATATATACACACAGATTTATTTGGAGTGCTCAGTTTTGAGCTGGAAAGACATCAATGTTCTAGTGCAATTGTAATGCTGCATCTGAACATGTCTGAGCAATGGCAGTCGCTGACATATGACAACTTTTCATCCTCACTGCCTTTCCACCACATGTGCTGCACAGAGCACTAGAGATGAGTGCTGCATTTAACATGCTTGTGCCAAAGAGGATGCCTGTAGGAGTGCTGTGCATGGAAAGGATCTGTGGGAGATGGCCCTCCCGGCCTGGGCAAAGCTGCCTCATGCACAGCTGAGTCCCTTCAGGCTCCACTGAAGGCTGGGGTGGCTGACCACAGCTAACAGCCGAGCCCCAGACTTTGAGAAGCACCGGTACAAAGAGGAGAATTAGACATCTACATTCAGTTCAGCATTCCATTGCAGGAAACAAGCATAAAATACAGCACAGATATGACATACTGCCCACTGTGAACATAACTGAAGAGCCACTGCAGTGTTCTTAACTACTCAGAGCTTCTTGAAAAAACACCGCAACAAAAATCTGCGTTCTCTGTTGAAGCTCAGAGTAATGAGGGCAGCTATAGGTAAGGCAGGGTCACTGAATGTTAGGATGTGGAAGAAAGTCAAGGACAGAATCAGCTTTACTGATGATGAATGCTGATTTCCTACCATCACTAGAAAACAAAAGCATTCTCTATGAATGCTCAATATAATTTAGCAGGAGATATCACTTAGCATATGAAACAGGTATCAAGTCTATGGTAGCTTGCATTCACCTTTGATGCCTCACAGCAAAAAGCAAGTTATTCCATCATCACCAACTTTCTTACTCACACAGTTCAGCATCATCCCAGGTTCCGGTTAATCAGGTAGCTCATTCAGTGGACTGATGATGAATCATGCAGATATCAATACCAATTACACACAGACGTCCATACATCTATACCTGCTCTTATCACCGTGACCATGCCTTTCTTATCAAGGTTGCTCAAACATGGGTGATGAAGGCTGATGAAGTAGACTAAAACTGAATGCAAGTGAAACAGAGGTGGTATCAGTTGGTTTGGGTAAACAACTTAAGGAGTTTGTGTTCATTGTGCCACCTCACTTCGATATTTCAGCCCATAGTTAAGGAGCGTTCCTGGATTCTGGGATTAAGCCAAGCTCCCACAAAGCAGTGTCTCTGTTATGCTTCCTACAATCACCAACTGGCTCAGAGATTCTGTCCCAGGCTCTGAATTTGGATTGTGCCAGGTCTATGATATTGCTTCAAATGAGCTGCTAAATAGTCTTTGGTTAATGTTTTCCCAAGCTTGCCAAGGACTGGAAAATTTGGCAACAGGCAATAGTAGCCAGGCATGATGGGTTTAATGTAGTTTTCTGTCAGTCTCACCAGCCTGAGAAGTGAGACTTTTTATAAAGGAAAGGAAAATTCCATTCTTCATGGGAAGTTCAGAGCTTGCAGATATAAAAGCACATGCAAATGCTGCTTATTACATGTTATTCCCTAAAGTATTCTCCATTGCTATAGAGCATAAATCAGTCAAGCACTGTAAATAACAACATTCCAGTGGGATGCTAGTCTGACACTGGAAGGAGAGAGAGAGAGCGCCTCTCCCCCTTTCCTTCACTTTTCCTACTGCTTTTGAGCTGTACAGAATAAAGCAATAGAGATTAACTCCTGCTTTTCTTAATGGTATTTTTCCCCAGTGTGCTACAGAGTGGACTGACAATGCCATCTTGTCGAAATAAAGATCTTTAGAGGAAGCTCTGTTAGTAGAGAAGGCTGAGAAAAGCAGTTTAAAAATGAAATCTAAACCCACACTGTGCAAGATCCAAATTAACGAGAACTGACAAGTTAACTCTTTCTGCCCCAATCCCCTTCCTCTTCAGAAACTACACTGACAGAGAAAGAAGAGAGAGCAGGATTATACTGGGCTATACACAGGACAAGTTTGCTCTTTGCTTGCAAGATGTGAAAGGACAACGTTGCTTTTTCTGCCATCATATTTATAGATAACCATCACAAAGTGAAACGCAGCTGATAAGCCTTAGTTCTTCTCTCGGTCAATCCGAAAACAAACACCACAGCATTACATAGCTATAAGGGGTATTCTCAGCTACCAGAACACTGCATTAAACTGCCTCATTTTGTTATTTTTGTTTACATTTGTTAGCCAAATTGTTTCACTTGAGCACTCTCTATTTAGAATAAGTCTTAGATGTGAGTGGAGAGGTTATTCCTTGTCCGCGATACTTGCTTTGCCTACTGCCTGTTCAATAACAGCAATTCAGCCTCCAACCATTTTAATGGGTTAACAGTGACAAACCCCCAGAATACACACAGGCATGTTTAATTCCTAAACTATTGTCACAGCTGCTGCTTTTATCCCCTGTCCAGCCTGCATGGGCTTTCACAACTAAGTCTTCAACTCTCTGAGTTGACAATAAGCTGAGAAGATTCTGATTAAAAGCAACTTCTTCAAATATGAGCACATCACCTGATGATGAGGAGCCATCACTACTTCCTCTCCTACTTTCTAGGAGCAATAAGCATTATGAGGAGCTCAGAACTGGAGAAGAGCACAGACAGAGAACCTTCTATAGCATGCTTAATCCAACAGGTCCGTTAAGAAAAAAATTATAACAGAGCTCTTCCAATTTTAAACTGCATACTCAAGCCACATTATTTAAAATACAAAAAAAAAAAAAAAAAAAAAAAAAAAAAAAAAAAAAAAGAAAACTAACAGTGGGTTTCATTCAAAAGAAAAGATTTCTGTAACCTCTAAGCCAGTGTATGAGATGTATGTAGGGTGAGAAAGGCTTAACTCATAAGACTTAGTTGCTTTCCAACTGATTTGACTAAGAGCCCAGTCACTTCCTACATCACTACATTACTAATGAACAGTTGCTGCTAAAACTGATACTGCTGATGTTTGGATATTCCACTGTTTGAGAGTACAGTGGAGAACAAGCTGTCCTAAAATTGAGAGGTCTCCCAGTTCAGAGTTGAGGCCCAACAACAGAGCAACACAGAACCATTCACTCGTATTTGTTTACTACATAACAGGAAGATGTCAGTAGCAAGTCTGTTATTATAAATCATTATTTTTAAAAAATATCATGAAATGCTGTTAAAATTAGCTGTTCCACAACTAGCAAATTAATGGAGGCTGGTGTCTACTGAACTACTAGCCTACTGCCCTGCACCCTTCTCAAATTAACAACAGCTTGTCACTGTGCTCCATGAGCTTGTGTCATAAACCCTCCACTGCACCTCACAGTTCCACATCTCTTATCTGGAGCTTATATTCTTCACCCAGAGGCTGATGTTCACAGAACTTTACAGAACTTATGAAGAAAACTTTGGGATGCTTACCTCACTGTCAAAGTCAGCTGAATTCTATTGAAGTTGTTAAAATTAAATTGATACAGTGATTACACAATCTTTCTTTCCTTTGAAAGTAGGCTAAAAACCCATTAACAGTCTTACTTCTGTCATCTCTTCATTCCCATTCTTCATTTAAAAATAACAATTCTGTTCTAGTGCATTAGCTTACATAACACCCACTCCTCAGCTGAACCACTTGAAACTTTCAGGCTGTATTTATTAAGTGTATGTGCCTATGTTTGTTCATTTTTAAGGTGCTCACTATTATCAAAAGTAATAGTGAGGAGATAGGTAAAACCAAGTAATGGCTATTGCCCAAAGTTTCTGAACTGGTATCACTGCAGGTAAGAACTGCACTGCTTTTTCTCTAGCGAGCTGCTGTCAGCTGTTCTCATGGTTACCAATGCAGGAATTTGCAATGACAGGTCACAGTTCTGAGAATGAGTAGATTTGCCTGGCATGCTTCTATCTAGGAAATAACACTACCCTAATGAAAAGGAGAAAAGACTGCTGTACATCATCACGCGATTCCGTCTCTGAGAAAGCCGCTTTTAAGTCTCTCTGTCCCAACAAAGAAGGCACTAACCAGACTTAACATAGTTCTTAAAATTGCTTGTTCACACAATAAAGATAAAAATACATCTCTCGTATTCTCTTCATTACTATAAATGGACCAATGGAGCTTTCTCCGAAAGATTCAACTACATACATAAACCTTCCAGATTGTGGGAAGCAAGGGTAGGAAAGGCATTCTTTCCATTTAAATTCAAAGGCAGGCAGGAATAGTAACTTCGTCAGCTCGTGCAATAGCAGCAGAACCAGCTTCTCTCACAATTCTAACCCCTTGCTGCCTCTCCTTTAGGAGAGCCAGAGCAGTTCAGTTTCCAAAGTCACTATTACTGAAAAATGAAGTGTGGAATTTGTGATGATGAGACAAAACATCTACCTGCTGACTTACCTTCAAATGTCAGCCTTCTAGATACAAACAAAGGTAAGTCCCTACAGAGCCAGGCTGGAACTGTACTGTAATCGTCAGCCATCATTCCCAAGGAACTCACTATTCATTAAGGGCCATAGCATTCCAGGGACATACCATACATGGAACTCAGTAATATGCAAAAATTGCATATTGCTGTCACGATGTGCCAATTGATCCATGCCAGAACACTCTGTGAAATGCTTAACTGAGTCACTCACACTCCCGGGGAGCTCCTTGTCTGCCCAGAAAGCTTCCAGGAAGAGATTCTTCCAAGGCGCAGTCAGGAAAAGCACTGCATAGCTTGCTGTCCCAGGATTCAAGGCCTGCCAACTTGCACAGTTTTCTGTTCCCTATGGGTCTGTACAGGTAGCTCAAGGGCCCACAACATTTTGAAGATACACCTGAGTATAAACTTCCAGGTCAACAGTAGAGAGGCCTTCAGCAAAGAAGCCTGGGAGGGCTTTCTTCAGCTCAAGTCTCAAGTTTCTGCATCTGCAGATGGAAGCCTTGAAGCCCTGATAACAGGAACACTATCAGAACTTCTGCTCCTGCAGCTGAAAGACCTGGGCAAGTTTCCAAGGTTCCTGTGAAGCACTGAGGACTTGGGAGGCTCGATAGCTCAACAGCAGTCCTGTGAGCCCTGATCTGAGCTACATCAAAAGGTGTCAGACTCCACATCATTTCCAAAGAAACACTGGAGAAAATTCTAATACAAGGAAAATTTCAAGATGTCACAGTTTTCCATGAACTGGGGAACACCAAGTCTGGCTCATTTCCACTGCAATTTCCTGCAGAAAGTCTCTAATCTGTGTTCCTCTTTGAAAATGAACCTTCACCTGTTAAAATACATAATGCTAAAGCAATAGACATGAATAAAACATGCAAGCTTACCTTTAAGGTACAAAAGCATCCCTCATTATCCCCAAATTTCTAGTTATTCTCATATGAACATGCCTGCCTTGAGTCCTAGTCTTTTCATTTAAAAAACAACAAACCAGATCTACTCATCCTTCCTCAGGACTTACAGTAGAAAAAGATGCATCTTGTAAAGCCAAACCCACAGAGGTTCTAAGCAGGTTACTCCACTTGGCATGTTAATTACTCACAGTTTCTTTACTGAAACAGTATCTCTAGAGACTGGACAACTGAACACAGGGCTGGAAGTTTTAGAGTACCAAAAGACAACAGCCAAAGAACCAGTGCGTTCTGGACACCTGCAGGAATGTCCGGCCCACAGGCAGCCACTTGAGATGAACAACAGCGTGTATTACAAAAAGAAGGGCAGATTCCTGGGATCCAAGCTCTCAGAGGTACTGTGGCAAGGGAGGGAGGGATGAACTACACCAGCACACAACGAGCAGGTTAAAGATTTAGCTCACTTAATTTATTAGGTAGCATCACAAAGTTTTTGATACTTAGTGCCGCAGTTCTAGAGCCCGAGGCACAAGTCCCAGCTTGCCAGCCTGCTGCACAAATGGTAACGAGACGCAGGTGTCCATGGAATGCAGGCTGCTGGTGGGGCAGTTTATCCCATCATCCCTACAGGTGTGGAAAAGTAATTTGAGCCTTAAGGACATTTTACCAGGTGTGAATACTTCAGTACTGAAAAACTAAAGAACACTGAAGCTGCACTGAACTTCAGAAACTTGCAAGAAGCTTTTTATGAGACTGAATTCTCACAATACCTTTCAAGGTCTCAATTTCTCATACACCTAAATGAAGAGGACGTTCTTTCAGTTTAAAATATTTCTTATATGGCAATTTTTATTCATCTATGAGTGATCCATAAAGCTTTTTTTCTGTTAAGAAGTTTTCTTTTCTTGCCATTAAAAGATGAAAAGAGCCTTTTCCAATTTCTCACAGTGCCTAGATACTTCCTATAATTCAGATTAATACCATTCACATTCACTTACATCATATGCTTCAGATGCACTCACGCAGAACTACAGAGAAAGATACAGAAGAATGATTTAGGAATCAGTATTATATACAATATCACTACTTCCAAAATGCAAAAGCAACCTCAAGGCAGCTCAGTTTCTCACCTGAAAAACAGTTCTTGCTTTAATTTATGTGTATAGACAAGTGAACAGATGCTACAATGCCATCCCAGAGTTCTCCATGTAGCTTAAGCATTCCCAGTAAACTCTGGCTCTATATTTACCACATGTACAGCCCAGGATTACCTCCACGTAGCTCATTATCACACCCACTCTCCCACTGCAATAGCAGCGTTGTTGAGTCAAAGGATCCAACAGCTCTTTTCCATCTTTAATTCCAGTTCTTATGCTACTTCCACAAAATCCCTGCTAGCACAGCACATAGTTCAGAAAAGAAAGGCATATGGTGACAGAGCAGCAATTGTTTCCCTCCACACACCAATTTCTATATCAGGATAGAAAGTACAAATTAAGAAGCGTCATTACTGGTTTCTTGGAACACAACATGACAAAGTACAAAACTTTTTTCCCCCCAAGTTGATGCAAACAAAGCCAATATTGCGCACAACATTTTAGTTCCTGTACTATGTGTCCTCTAAAGTAGTAAACCCACAATTAGCATGAGAAAGGTCCAGCTGGAGGTATCACGAACAACTAGCATTACTTCTTGCATATGTATTTTTTTCAAAACATATGTTCTGCTTGAGAACAATAGAGTGCCAGTAGGTTGGCAGTAGAACAACAATTTAAGTTATGGTCTCAGTAAAGGTAGGAGGAAGAATTTGCTAAAGCAATGTATTTCACTTCAAACCCCCAAGAAGCCCATTACAGACAATCAGGCAAATATATGTTAATGGCCATGGGGGGAAAAAAAAAAAAAAAAAAACAACCCTAACTAAATGCTTTAAAAGTGCACTTCATGGATGAAAGCTGCCAAATTACAGAGAGGATTTACTGAGAAGAATGCGCTGCTGCCAGGATGGACAAAAGCATGCATTCTACCCAATCCAAGCTCCTCCCCATCTCCTGTCATGCTCACAGCAAGAAGCAGCTCAAAAACTGACAGCCACAGACTCCGGGACTGGAAGAGACAAAAAGAAAAATAATAATAACCCCGCTGGCAAATGCCAGGAAAAATGTTATTTTGAAGATCTAACAAAAGAGGCTGTGGAAAAAAAAAAAAAAAAGAAAAAAAAAAAAAAGAAAGAAAGAAAAAAGAACAAACAACGAAACAAAGCAACCAAAAAGACCCGAGTAACGAGCAAAATAACACCACTCAAAATTACTGGGACAGCAAGCACAGTTTCACAGGAAACCAAGCACACCTGATGGGGTTTTAAAAGAGCCAACATCAAGAAGTGCTTTGAAAACAGAAGCTGCAATGCGCATCATGCAACGCTTGGCAGGAGTTTCCCAGAGTTTGTGTGCAAGGAGAAAAGCGCAGTTCCCCCCCCCCCCAGCCGGACCACCAGCCTTTCCAAACGAGGATGCTCGATGGCCCCCAACCAGGCGATCGGCACCGGTGGTGGAGCCGAGCGCCGTTCGGCACGAGTCTACTTCCCTCCCTCCCCCCTTTTTCTTTCTTTCTTTCTTGCTGTCGCTGTAGTTCCTCCGTCGGTCCCGTTTACGGAGCTCCCGGCCCCCCGGGCAGAGCGTCCCGGCCCCACGGCTGCGAGCCGCCCCCTACCTGGTTGGAGTCGTCGCCGCGCTCCAGGTGCACGATGCCCTGGCTCCTGCCCTCCGTGTCGCTCAGCACGTCGTCCTCCGAGTCCTCCAGGAGGGATGACGAGCCCGTGGAGGAGAGCGAGGAGGTGGACAGCCTGCGGGACTGCAGGTGCAGCGAGCCGCCCGTCCTCAGCCAGCCGCCCTCCGCGTGCGCCGGCGGCGCCTCGGGGCTGCCCTGCGACTCTTCGCTCTCCTCGGCGGTGACGGTGAGGCGCGGGATGACGGGCGGCAGCACGCCGTTGGGGGGCCGGCAGCCCCGCTTGGCCGGGTCGGGCAGCTGCCGGGCGGCGGCGGCGGCGACGGCGGCGCAGCGCGCCTCGAAGAGGGAGCGCAGCTCCCCCACGCTGAGCCGCGTGGCCCGACTGAGCTCCGGGCTGCTGTGCAGCGCCGCTCGGGGCTCCGCGCTGGGGTCGGCGGCGGGCGCCCGCCGGGCAGAGCCCCAGGGATGGCGGCCGGGGGCGTGCATGAGGGAGCGCCGCGCCCGCCGTGCCGCCGGGGAAACTTCTTTGTTGCTCAGCCTCCGGCCGCCGCTCGCAGCCCGGCGGCGTGGCTCATGTCCAGCCCGCCCTCCCCGGGCGGCTCTGACTCACCCGCAGCCCGTTACCGCGCCCGCTGCCCCGGCGCCAGGGCCACGGGGGCTCGCCGAGCCTTCCCGCCCGCCGCCGCCCCGCTCCGCCTCGGCGCCGAGGGGAGGAGCGAGCTGAGCCCCGCCGCGGGGAACCCCGGCCCCCCCGCCCCTTCCTTGCCGCCGCCTCCGCCCTTTTGGTTTCGCTTTCCCTCGAGCGGCCTCCGCTCCTCTGAGGCTGCCTCAGCGCCCGCCTTCCCGCCCTTACCTCGGCACGAGCCGCCGCTTGCTCCAACGGCCGCCGCCTCGCGCCCACCGCCCTCCAACGGTCGCCCGCTCCCCGGGCACGGCGGCTGCGCGGCGTGGACGAACCCCGGCCCGAGCCCCCTGCCGGGCGGCTTCGATCGCCTTTCCAAAGCCTGAGCCTTCCTGTGCCCGGCCGAGGCGCGTGGCACGGCGCACCTGGGAGCTCTGCGGCCGCGTGGCACGTCCCGGGCTGCGCTGCCCACGAGGGGTGGCTGCCGGGCAGCGCCGCGTTCCTAAAAAAACCTGAACTGCGTGTCTGTCTGTCAGCGCTTTGCTGCAGAGCCGTGCTAAAGAGGCTCTCCCAAGCCCCGGGCTGCTGGTGTGCCCCGCTCTCCTCTGAATGAGTTTCTCCGGATACCGCCCCGCTTTGCCGCTGCTTCCCCGCTGAACTCCCGCTGCCTGAAGTGCAGCGTGATGTGACTGCAGGCACTGAGGAGAGCCGTCCTGCCTCAGGGTTCCATCAGCCGAGATGATTAGTAAAATTAACAACTGGGGAACCAACTGCTGAAGTCTTCAACCCAGTTTTTGCTCATTTATCTCACTTTCCCTACACCCTTCCATCTTCTCTCCCTGGCTCTCAGGCAGGAGCTCAATGGGTGGAGCAGAACGGCCGCGGTTGGGCTGCCCAGCCATGCCACGCTGCAAAGCAGAGCCTAGCAGCCCACCTCATTATGTCCAGCTGGGGAGCCCCACAAGCTCAGTGTTTTTGGACACCTCTCTAGAATTAGGTGCAGTGGGTTGGGCAGGGCAACAGCTGCCCCCAAATTAGGTATGCTTACCAGAAACTTGCAGGAGAAAATGGTTGGCAGTGCAGCGTTTCCCCAGCACATGTGGAGCGGGTGTCCTGCAAGGAACAGACATGAGCCGGTCTGAGTTCTCTCTGGAAGAAAAGGCAGTCACCACTTTTATTACAAACTGTGTAAGTCACTTCAAATGTTACAGTGCAGAAAGGCAGTCTTAAAATACAGTTAGGCCCCACATACTGAAAGGCATACCTGAAAGTGCAGTTTTATAACTGATGGCATTATGAGAAGAGTCACAGTGAGGAATGTGTAGATACCACAGAAAGCAAAGTAGCCAATTTAAAATGAATCTGAAAGATTTCACATCCACAAGTTGGATGCGCTGAGCTCATTTCTGTAGCCATGACAGCTGCTGCCCATTGGCAAGCAGGACAGAAAGAGAGCTAGGGCAAAGGTGAGGAGGGAAGGAGCCCTTCTGCAGGCAGAAAGGCAGCTCAGCATCCAGCATCTCTGTGCCAATGCTCACTGCTGATTCTGCAGATAGAGGATTATGTGAGGTCTATGATGAGAGAACTGGACTCAAGTGGATTCCTCATTTAGGAAATCTTGTGACTGTAACGAGACTCACTTCACATACGACTGAGTTAACTTTATAGTTATAAAACATATTTTTAAAGGATTTATTTTCAACTAATAAACATGAAACACTTGTAACACATTTCATTTTAATCAACCAATATATTGGACCGGGCTCTGAGCACCTTGATCTAGCTGTACGTATCCTGTTCACTGCCAGGGACTTGGACTAAACAGCCTTTAAGGGCCCAACTCAATGATTTCATGTATAAAAATAGGAAAACAACATTTTGACAATATCAATTAGTAGCAATTGGTTAGATAGGATTAGATCTGGTTAGTTAGCTGCTTTTGTAACATGTCAGTGTTAGAGAGCTGCTGATCTCTGAGGTTTAGATGAAATTTAATTTGAAGTCTTTCCGCACTAGCAGGAGAATGAAAGACTCTGGTTTGTCAGGTGGTGCTGCATTAACTCCCAGCTGCACAAGTTTGTTTTAGGAAAAGTGATTGTGGCCTGACGGGAGAAGTGCTGAGAAATTGTATTTTCCACCTGTGAAATGCTGAGATCCTGGCAACAAAGGGCTGTCAGCATTCACTAGTAATGCTTGGCAAGAGCTAAATCTGGAAAAATATGAAATAGGTGTCCCTCTTTTGCAGATGTGTGTACTGACATACAGATGGCAAATGAGTTGGCTGCAGACGCGTAGTGAGTCAGGGGCGGAAAAGGGCGTTTGATTTGTTGCTTGCTTCTCTAACCACCCGCTCACATTCCCATCTCCAGGGCAATACATTTGTCTATCTCAGTCATTCTGATTCATATTGGTATTCTTACTGCTGTGGTTTCAAGTTTCACACACTCCTGCTACAAAAACAACTTTCTGCCTTTATTTATATTGGCAAAAGAAGAGACTATTTTGTTTTCATGAAACCTCTTTCTAAACATTGTTATCATTAACATGTTACTTATTCCTTTTAGTTTGCATTTCCGTAGGGTGCCTAAGCCTTGACAATACAAAAGCAGCAAAAGATGCAGTGAATGCTTGTAGAAGATTTGAAGGGTTTCACATAGAAAAGAGTTTAAATATGAACTAGAGGAGATCCTTGGGTTTAGTTTGGCCTACTCAATAAAATACTGCCCACATGAGACCTTACTGATGGCTTGGAGCTCAACAGCTGGAAAACACCACATCTTTCAATTCAGTGTGGGCCTAAGAAGACCTGAAAAGTAGCTGGTAGTTGTGATTCACATATTGCTTTTGGATGCAACACATACAAGCGAGATAACTCTTATATCAAGTTACAATGTCTCTTTCAGGACCAACTGGTGTAATGAGGGAAACAAACAAAATAAAACAAAATTAAAAAAAAAAAAAAAAGTAAAAGATGGGTCAGCTTTCATACGGGAAGGTCCTTCTTAATGATAAGAAGGCAAGTATCTGACCCTGAAAGCTGGTCTGGCGTAATGGAGACCCTGCCTGGCGCATGGCCCCTTCACGGCAAAGCCTAATGTTCCCCCCAGCGGCTGAAGCTGAGATCGCCATTGCTTTGGGAAGGGGAAAAGAACTGCTGGCGTGGCATGGGCTTGGCGACTCTGCAGGGTGTTTCATCGGCAGGAGGAGGCTGGGACTGAGCCCAGGTTATATGAGGTGAAAGAAAGCACTGTGCTAAGTGACAGCTATTTATTTTACAGATTAAAATTTTGTGGGCTGTTTGCCAAATTCCTCTTCAAGCCTTCCTCTGCAAAAGTTAGAGAATTTTTGATGTAAACTCTGCTTAACGGATCTGTCAGCTCAGTGTGTGCCCTGTGGAAAAGGATTTATGAATCTACTTTTACCCCAGAAGCAGTACAGCTGTAACTCAGGCACCAATTTTTAAAACCATACTGTGGATTGTTAAAGATGTACATGTGAAATGACACAAGCAGTTTTCCAGCCTTCCCTCACCCTGACCTTCTGGCCCAGAGTCTGAGGGACAGCACAGCACAAACAGAAATCAATTCTGTTTGAAATCAGAAATCAGCCCTGATGTCAGCTCAGCTGCGATCACCCCAAAGAATTAGACCTGAAAGGGGAGTCCAAATCTCATGGGGAAAAAACATGTGGAAGATGCTGTTGGGTTTAAGCAGTATATGACAGTAATCTTAGATATGGATTCCAAGGATATGAGAGATGACGTGGCAGGGAATTTGAGCAGATCCTCAGCTAGGAGAGGTCCGTAGATTTTGGGTGGAAGTGAGCACGGCTGTACTGATCCCAGTAAAGATCAGAGAAAACTGCAACGAAGCAGTAAACTGTGGAGGACCTCTGGTGGCTGAAATTCAAATTACATCCGTAAGTCATATTCCTGAACAAAAGTGGCTAGAACTGTTCAGTTGGCTCGTACAGTAGGTTATAAGAGCAGGAGCTGATAGGCGAGGCAAAACACATCGAGCACATTCAGAAACCAGCATCCCTGAGAAAACAAGCTTCGAGATAAATGATGTGACAACCACGATGGTGAGAAAAAACATAAGGCCAGGGAGAAGGAAAGAGTGCACGCAGCAACCTTCTACCAAAATGACCCACAGCAGCTTGCTGATGAGCAGAGCACAAGGTCTACAGAGAAGTGCTACAGGAGGTCAGCGCTCCACTGGAGGTGGAGAGGAAGTGAAAAAACACTTTCCTCCTACATCTGCCCTATCTCATACTGCAGGCTGTTATTGTTCTATGTTAAGGAACGGGAAGAGAAAAGCCTTTTCTTCCCATTTATCCCCAACACTCTTGCTGCTGGCTTCATGGCCAACATACCAGGCAACAGAATAAGCTGAAGGAGGAGAAAAGGCTCCAGGTGCACCGTTGTGTGATAGCAAGCACGTGCTGAGAACAGCAGCATTCACCATTAGCTTGACAGGTGCATTACCCCCGGAGTGGCTGCAGGCTGATAGAAGGGCATCAGAGATGCTCACACGGTTTCTGCTTGTACTCTGCCTGTTGTTGGCTTAAGCAAAAGATCTAATTTACAGGGATTTTATAAAAAAAATCCACATGAAACTCATGACAAAACAAGAAGAAGTGTTGCTGTTGTATGTTTGAGATTATTATAGATTTTTCTGAGATTTGAGATTAAAGCCAACTGTATTCCCAATAGTTCCCTATCAGCTGACTGAGAATTCAGTATGAAGACCTGATTTAAAGATAAGTCCTTCAGTGAAATCACTAATGAGCTTTATGATCTACATAAGTACAACTGCTATTTTCGACTAGCTACCTATAATGCTCTCAGAACATGGGGACTTTTCCCTATTCTTACAGTAACAATTACATTAAATTTTGTACATTTACTCCCAAACTATAATAGTGTAAAGAAGAGCAGGATGTGTCTCTTTATGCGCACCCACACCATCATTTCTAGAAGTTTAATTTTACCTGTTCCTCGTGTACTCCAGGGAAGTATATTAAGAGCAAATCATGCTTATTTCCTATCAGATGAAATTAAGACTTCTCAGCGAGAAGCTAACTCAGGTTTAACACATTAGAAAGAATAAATTATAAAACTTCTGCTGATTACAGAGAGCAATGAAATAGCATCAGTAGCTTAGATTTAAACAAAGATAAAAGCAGAATCTAATGTTTTCCAGAGAAAGCATCACTACTAGCATTTATTCTAACAGTGAATCAGTCATGGTAGCTGAGCTGAAATCGTCTTCATAATGATGGATGTTACTGCACAAATAGCAGAAATTCATATCCCAACAGTCACGGGCTTTTATTTCCCTTTGAAGTGGGAAAATACTGGAGAAATCTTAAAACTTTTTACTAAACCAATTTAATAGCTACATGATTTTTTTCTTAACAAATACTTATTTGTCCACACAGTTTGCTTTGCCAGTTCGTTTGACAAATTTTGCATTAAAAACCCAGTACATACTGTAATGTCATAGCCACACTCTAGGACATCAATGAGTCTATTTTAAGAAAAAGACAAGCAGAAATAATTACTAAGAAATGAGCAAGCTGGGTTTGTTTTTTTTTTTTGGTTTTTTTTTTTGTTTGTTTGTTTGTTTTATGTTGAGGGTCTATTTTGTTCTTGTGCAAAATTGCTTAGAATAGAGGGGCTTTTTAGAGTTTTTTAATATGTGCTTTAACGTGACCTAATTGAAAATTGTGCCTATCTGCTTACAACAACGCTGACTTTGGTGCTGCCTATTACCCACATGCCAGTCGGCACCTGTGCTCGCTGTCCCAGCCCAACAGCCCGGCTCACGGCAGCAGCGCAGCGGGAACGGAGCCGCCAGGCGGCGGGGCCGTTTCAGCACCGCGGACAGCGTCACGATCAGAGAGCGGCCCAACTCCGCGCCGCGGGGAGCCGGGCTCAGAGCGGGACAGGCTTGGTGCTTCCAAGGGTTACGCCGGTTCCTGCTTCCTCTGGAACAGGTATCTCCTATTCTGTTTCACCTTCGAGTCCAAAAGGCTCTGTACTGCCTCTGAAAAGCGTCTGAGAAGACGCTTAAAAAGTCAAGCATTGACAGCACTGTAACCTTAATGATGCACGGCACTATTGGTGCCGTGTAACCAGCAAACAGCCTGCTGCACTAAAGGTTGCAAGAGTAAATCACTAAGTAAATACAGTAATGTACAAAAAGCTTGCCTAAGAGTTTATTTTTTCCAAGCTTTTTCTGTGATAACATGCATGATATTTGAATTTCTTTTCATACCAGTTGGAAAGAAAAGCAGGTACTATGCTGAGTGGAAAACAATTTCTGATTTCTGCTTTAAATAAATGTTAGCTCTCAATTTCTCCTGAAGCAAACCATTACGAAGTCTAGCCTAGGATCAAGACCATACTTTGGTTTGTAGTCATTTTTTCTGTTTCTTTGCTTGTTTCTCAAATCAGAATTTAAGTTTCCCTCTATTCTCCTTCAGCCTATTGGATAAATTCTGAGGTTTCATATACTATTATCTCTCTGATAGGTTTCTTGAGTTCTGTACGTGACAGTAAACTACCCAGGACTCTGACGTAAACATTAGCAATGCCATATCTGTGTGCTGTAATGAAATACTACTGCAGAAGTAATAAGGAAAAAAAAACCAACGTTTTTTTCTGACATAAAAACACCTGTCAACATGATGAAAAACAAACAAACAAGCAAACAAAAAATGTCAGGGATATTTTCTTCCTGTATTTAATGTATTTACCTGTCATGGTTTTATGTTGTTGGGGTTTTTTTGGTTTTTGTTTTTTGTTTTTGTTTTCAGTATTCCGCATCAAAACATCATGTAGTGTACTGGGCATTAAAGTGTTAATGCCCCAGTTCCAGGTACCTATCCCTGCACATTACAGAAGTCATGGGATCTGGCCCTTCCGGGTGGGGGGTGATCTCTTACTGCCTGGCAGTGGGTGCTGGAGGCTGCTTTCCTGGCCATTTCAATCTCTTCAGGTTTGACTCAGTCTCGGGAACTCTCTCTCTCCTATCTTGTTTGATTTATTAGTCTCAATTTCAATTAAATTGTATTATATTGTGTTATCTTGTATTCCGGTATCATAGTAAAATTATAAGTTTTCCTCCATAGATTGTTGCCGCTGTTTTTTTCCTCCCTTCCTTCCTTCCCATTTTGTGGGGCTGGAGTGGGGGGGTGGGCAGGGGCTTATTGCCCCCCCCATCACAGGCATAGATTGATCTAGTCAACTCCGTGACATTACCTTACATAAGTGCCATTTTGCAAAGCTGCATGGTGACCACACAGGAAGCAAAGGAAAAAAGCACAGGGAGAAGTCCTTTACTTCCCCAGTGGGACAGCTGCCAACCTGAAGATCAGTCTTCGATTTTAGCTCTATCTATCTATCTGTTTATCTATCTATTTTCAGTTGGGAACAGTGACTATTAATTACCCCGTTTACTAAAATCTAATTACTTTTCTTCTTCACATCTGTTGGAAGAATAATGAAGCTAGTTTCACTTAAAATGCTATTGAAGTACTTACCAAAGGACTTGAGAATTTGCCTCATGAGGACAAAAGCACCTTCAGAAATGAAAATGCTGGGCTGAAAAGATATAGGAAAACTGAAATGAAGTTTATGGGTATTGGTTTTCATTTTAGGAACTGCACTTCCCTCAGTAGGACAGGTAACTTTGGGCCATTTTTTATAAAAACCTTCTATCTTTGATACACATATATATGGGCTGCTGAAAAGCAATGTTATCTGCAGCTTTTATCACGCAAATACAACAGATGAATTTTATCTGAGGTGAATAATAAACATATTGAGCTGCACTTTACAGACAGAATGCCTAATGGAAGGTTGCACCTTCACACATAACTATGTAACGCCTTATTTTCCAGATGATCATATGAAGGTCATAAAAAGATTCCAAGAGAGTGAGTGGATAAATTTCTTCGTGAGCCAGTAGTAGAGATAAAGCACACAAAACAAAATGCATGTGCAAACACAGGCAACTGAAAAACACTGAATCATAAAGTTACAGCTTAATAAGGAAGCTGATAAGTTAAATTCATAATGCTGTATTTTCCTAACAAGTTGCAAGGAAAGAGAGCAAATTGGGTAGTCCACAGATCCATTAGAGAGGAATGTTTGTAGCAAACAGAAGACAAAAGTACTGGGCTGAGAAAACAACTTGTTTGAAACTGAATTCTTGTTCCAGTAAAAGAGGGATGGAATCAGAGGGAGAAAAGCAGGAGGGAACGAACAGGCACGAGTCGCTTGAGATACAAGACTTCAGGTTAAAATGAAAGGATTGGAACAAACAAGACAGCACATACCTCTTTTTCCGACTATTTCACTCTTGCCTGGCACACACTCCACCACCAGATGGCCTCATAATAATCGGTTACTAGCTTCAAAGACCTACGGGCATTTGAATCTGTTAAATTTCCAAAGCTGTGCCAAAAAAATATATGCTTCTCCAAAAGCCTACCCATATACAACTGAAGTTTGAACAGCTCCAGGTTCAAGTCTGGATTAGAATTCAGGTCTCATGTCCTGCAACCTTTGGATGTAGGACTATGGTTCAGTCTTATTAATATGAAAGGTATAACAGTGATAAGAAATTCACAGTACAAATAGGAATATAATCTGGGTCAAACCTGAGTTCACTCTTTCAATCCATGCAACACTCCCAAGTTCACAGGACTGGACACAACTTAGGGCACCTTGCTTCAGGAGAGATGGAGACTGCCTGGAACTGCAAATACTTCAATCGGAGCAGGAAAAAAATAAAAAATAAACAAATCTGTGAAACACAGCCCGGATGCTAAGCCTGAGAAAAGGGGCTTGATGAGCTGCTAAAAAACAGCTTTGTCAGTCAGCTGCAGGCAGCAATAGGTGGCAGGGCCAGGAGATAAAATCAGGAACGTAGTAGGGGATATCGGTGCCAGGAGCCAGCAAAGAACAGCTAACAAATTCTGGTACAGATAGACTCCTGGGATCGATTTCAGGCTCACTTTCTACAACTTCACTTTGCTGAAAGATTCAAGGGAGTTAACCATCAATCTGGCAGATACCTCCAGAAAAGCAATCTGGAACCGCACTGTATGTTATTTTCTAAGACTGCAAGTTTTCAATTCATATACAGAACGTATAGAACAACCTACATACAAAATAAGTAGCTTAAATAGCTATTTCAGAGCTGTTATTTATTTATATCTGTACAATTTTAGAAAGACAAAACATTCTCATGAACTCCTAAACCTGCAGTTTGCAGAACACGGAGGCAAAATCTGTTTTGGATACAAGTAAAAATGAAAAAGCCGAGAGGAATGAAAAGCTTTGGCACAGACTGCAATAAATGCCTAACTTGTAGCATGCAGTCAGCTGCCAGCACTGAGACGGGATAACTCCTGAGCATCACATGCTGTGCAAACAAGAGCAGCAGGAACTCACTGAGTAAATCCAAATTCTGATGGGGTATACAGCTAAGCGGGTGTCTGGCTTGGCATGTCAAGAACCCTACTACAAAGAAAAGCACTGTTATAACCCTTAATTTAAAAATAGAAAACCTAAAGGGCACTACCTGTAGTAGTACTCGCTATGGAGCAAGGCAAAAAAATTCTAAACAAACAAAAAAGCAAAAATGTTAATCTCAGCATTTCGGATAAGAATCAAATGAATTAATAAAATTAAAAAAAAAATTCCCTTGTTCTTCTTACATAATGCTGTCTTTCTGCAATAGAATGGACCCAGAATCAATGTCTTCAATGGCCAGATGTCAAGTGGATTTCCTCCAAGTTTTGTTACTTTACTTTTATATTCTTATCAAAAGCTAGCAGTGGCCCTCCAAGGGGGTCACTTATCATGTAGGGACAACTGGTGACAAGTCTTAAATCTCTGGAAGTAAACAGAATTCAAGAGGAAGGCAATCCTAAAATAGGAGGGTTTCCTGGATTTCCTCATTTATCATTAACAGAAGCCTCTGAGACTTGATAGTGTTGGTAAACCCCAAATTATCTTTCACCCTTGGCTGATAAATCTGAATGGAAGGTAAGCCCATTTTCAGGGGGAAAATAACATGGTTTCAAAACCTCTTTCACTTAATAATCACAATTCACCTTATATGAATATTTCCTTTGTGGAGCAGGTGCCCTCACACAAAAAGAACTGGTGCTATACATCCAACAACTTGCACCTGGCAAGTTGTGCCTGAGTAAGCCAGCATCTGCAGCACCTGCCTGCTGGCCCCCAGCTGTGGGAACTCAGCAGGACTCCAGGTGAATGTGGAGGAGTCTGGAAAAAAGTGTGGGGGGGGTGTGGGGGGGGTGTGGGGGGTGAGGGGGGTGGACAACACAATCAGTGAGGTGGGATATTAGTCATAGGTTTGTGTATATATAAAGGCTTTCCCTAAAGCTCTGCTAAATTACAGAGTTACAAACTGGAATATGCTTACCTGGCTTCAGGTACTTGTGCTAAGTTCTTCTCTGAATTCCAGCAACATCTGAACTGTTGTACCTTTGATGGGAATGCTGAAAACCGTGTCTAAGTTTGTTAACAACATCTCTTTGGAGGAGAATAGTGAAGACTTTTCAAAAAAACCCTTTCATCACAATAAGCACTAGTATGTCTCCATGGAAAGCTCTGGAAGGATCTGTCAGGTGCAACGCAACACGAAGAAGCACGCCAGCAGTTGTGAACAAAAGTGATAACAGATAGTGCTGAAATTGTGATAAACTGGTTTCTTTTCACTAACCTGATCCAGTGATGCATTGCTCATTTTGAATCTGCTGATTCACTTTAATTTCAATCAGTATACCGACTGAGATTTATGATCACTTGTGCTTTTTCTGTAAAAACAATTCTTATTAGCAGCTGCACTGTAACTGTACACCTGTGTATATTCAACACCCGAAACTTCCAAGAGGGCCTCCTTCAATTTCAGGCACTTCTATCACATAAATTAGCCATCTATTTTGATTTGGTTTGCCTTACATTAATTTATGTAAGCTGTATGACATCAACTTTTTTTTTTAATCATACAGCATGATCTGGCATATCATTCTGGGAAGGAGATAAGAAGTGTTATGATAGAGACAAGACAGGAAAACTGGAGACTGTAGAGACTATGTCTTTTGACATATTAGCATTCTGAAGTTGGAAGCAGTCATCTCCCAGCTATGAGCTGTGTCACCTGAACAATGACTTGCACTAGTAAAATTTATTTTTTTTTCCCCTTGATCAGAGGACATTCAGTGTAGTTGCAAGAACTTGAAGTTTCATTGCTCATACTGTTCACCTGTAGTAATCTTTTATTCTGTTGGCAGCAGCACTGCATTGGGAAGTTCTCTGAACAAGAAACCACTACTCATCAGTTGCCTGTTATTTTAAGATGCGTTCAAAATTGCACGTAAAATTAAGACTATTCATGGACAGAATCACTGATACTTTTTTTTTTTTTAATTGAAGGAAATGTCTGTTTAAGGAAATAACTGATGACATGGTCTCTGTTGTAGATGGACATCAGTCAACCACGGGATCTCTTATACCTTCACAAAGACTTGAGGGAAAGCAGCATTTGATTTTGCAAGATTTTTGCTTCTCTTATTTTCCCACCTTAGCTTCGTATTTTATCCAAACTTGAATGTCCATTAATACTTCCTCATTCTTCCAACTCTTCCCAAAATCCTGTGAGACAGCTTTATATTAAAGTACTGAAGAACTCAAATGGCTTTTAATTGTTGTCCAATAGCTTGTGGCTACGTTGATTTGATGGAACAGTCCTAAGCGTTGTGGTTTTTCTTTAAAAACAGATGTTATTGAGAAGGATGAACAAATGGATTAATGTATTAACTCACTACCATTTATTACAGTAATTAGGTATAAAGCATAGCAACAGTTATATCACAGACAAATATAATGATAAATCAGAAGATCAATTATAGCAATCCTCTACCCCTTCTAATCTACTCTGAGACCTGAGCCTCTTTCCCCTCCATGCTGCCTTCATCCCTGACCCATCTGAAAGTACCCAACTTCCTCCCAGGAAACCAATACCCAGAGTTAGAGCTGAAATGAATGAAGTTCCCCAGACATTCTTCTCCTGCAAGCATAGGTGGGAGCCAGTTCAGCCAGGAGCCTCTATTCTGGATAGTACACTTGTAGACAGGAGAGTGCAAGAAATTTCTCTACCAGGTCATCAAGAGGTAATTGTCTTCTCCTTTTCACCATTAAGTGTACAGGTGTCTTGAAGTTCTTTCAGACTAATTAGGATTAGGTCGAGAGCCTCCATCAAGTTTTATTATATTGCAGTACCAAGGATGAAATAATGGTAAGTCTTTTAATTGGAGAACTTAAAAGGCTATTTTTAAAATGAGCCCTACGAGTCACCTGGAGAATAAACCAAGTGGCACGGTCTCCACTGACAGCACAAAACAAGTCACCAACAACTCTGAAATACTGCAGAGCTCGTGTGCTCCTGCCTCACCGAACAGCAGCTCTTGGAAGGGAGAAAATGTGGATTATTTGCAAGCTGAGAGGTAGAAATGTAGTGAGCTGGATTGAGCAGGAACAGAGACCTGCAGGAGAATGTTACAGCAGCCTTTACAAGGTAATGGCCTTTTTTTTTTTTTTTCCCTCTATTTTCCAGCAGTTCAACTATCATCCTCCTTCTGTTAGTGCTGATACACAACTGTTCTTGTACACTGCTTCCTTCCAGAATATCTGAAGTTGTATGTGCACACTTACATCCTCCATGATTGTTGTTGAGATCCACATCAGCTAGACATAATTACAGCAGCAAGTAGTTCCTGGAAATTTACTGCATACAGTTTGCATATAGATAAATGCTAGAAGTCTGAAAGTCTGTCATGAATAGCTACAGAGGTTTTTCTGCATCAGTAGCCCCCAGTTACTGACTAGCATTTGGTGACAAATGAATTACCCATCCATTTTCTGTCACCACTGTAGGAAGAATATATATGTGATCCCCTGAGAAAGAAGAAGTAAGAATAGAAAGCCACCCATGCATAACAGCACGAAATTGGTGAGGAGTGTTAACACAAAAGTACTGACAAGCAGATACCTTCATCAGTATCATTTCTTCAAACATTTCCTAGGCTGGCTGGTGGTGGCAAAAAATTCAAGTACCTGTGCCGAAGCTTACAGCTCTGGAAGGAGTTATCATGCAGAAGAAAGTTATCAAGCAAATCTTATTTTCCCTCTTTTTTCTCTTCATGATCTGACAAAAGATAGGAGTAGTATATAGCTGGAGATGGCACTAAATCTGATTCAGGAAAGACAAAGGCCACATCCTTTTGTGCAGACTGAACTTCAATGGGAATTCTTTTTCAGCTTCCTCTGCCTCAGCACAAATAAAATAATTTAAAAACTTTATAAAGTACAGGCTGTCCAGAGAGACATGAATGTTGGGGGATAATAGGACTGTAGGGATACCAAATATGATGATTCAGAGCCATGAATCATTGGGAAGAGAAATACAAGATTTTAATTTTTTAAAGTTGTTCTGCTGAGCTTGCTTAGGCTTCTTGCTTTGGATCCTTTCTTTGCCAAAGCTGTCCAATTTATGAAATAGTTATCCATTCAAGAACTGCAAGACATACTGAACAGCAATCCTGGCTTTATGTACAATCAGCCATTGCGAAGGGCTGCACACACCCTCTTCTGCCTCTACCTCTTTCCATGGTCTGTCTCCAGCTGATGACCAATATATCACTTGAACTTCTCTTTGGAGTAGACCAGCCCTAAATCCCACTGACTACACAAGGAGCCCTCCCAATAATTCTCAGGAGTTCTCAGATCGTCCACTTTTTCCAATCTCCTTTTAACTATTCTAGGCCATTCTGCTGTCAGGAATGGCTACACAGCTAGTAAGCTCCAGTGCAATTAAATTATCTTGTTCTTTTCTGTGTAATAAGCTGTGAACCATCACTGGATCAAGGACTAGCCTGGCCAGTCTTTGTTTATTTGCAGATACAGATGGTAGGAAATAAAATCTCTTAAATCTCACTGTTAAATGCAGTTAAAGTTTGCTCCAGAAATCAGCATTGCCTAAAGTGAAATTAATGGAAAATTTCTGAAAATAGTTACAATTGACATGATAGCAAATCATTTTCAGTGGGACTAGGTTTCCAAAAAATAGGGCAAAAGTACTTAACAGATCTCCCTGATCTAAAAACAAAAGCCACTTAAGACTGGAAGAGATGGATTATGTTTTAAATGGCTTCTCACACACTCTTAATTGTTTCCCTCACCATAACTCTGCAGTTAATTTGCATTCATCTTTCTGTGAGGTGAGAAAGCAACAGGTAGAGCCTGTTATATATCACCTTCACCTAAGTATCATACTCAGGTAAGTCTCCAAGGCTCATGATCTCCAGCAGCTACAGATGTGAAAAGCCTGAACAGTGTCACCCCTTTGTTGACTGGCTGATTAGTTGGAACTAAGTACTTTTGGAGAATAGGTCAGAGCCACATTCCCACCATAACTTCAGATCCTGCACCACCTCCATTGTACAGTCTAGAAAGTACCCCTAATTTCATCTCTAAGGAAGACATTTTTTAGATTTTCCTCTTAGATCAGATCATCATATCCACAAAGGTGGTAAAAAGAATCTGAAGACACATAAGTGGAGACCTGCTGGACTGCAGCTGAAGATGCTGCTCGATGGAAGAGGCTGGTATGTTGCAGGAAGAGCACTGCCAGAGAGGAATATAATCAGGTATTAAGTTCTCTAACACAGGTCCAAGTATCTGAAGTTATTTGCTTCTTTCCTACAGGATTCATGTTTGAGGCTTTTATAGACAGAATGGTTTAACACTGAAGTATATTATCTATTGCTTTATGTCTTTTTCTTAAAAAAATATCGTTTTAATAAAAAAATTCTGTAAAATACTAATTGTGAAGAACAGCATTCTTCACCCTTCTCTCTTCTTCTACCATCCGACTAAAAAAATCTTTTACAAGCAGCCTTTTTGAAGCAAACATATCTATATGATTATCAGAAAGAAAAAAAAATCATATAGCTAAACACTGTACTACAGATCAAAGCACAGATTTGTTATGAGTGCTTACAACGAATAAAACCATGTCTCTAAACACCACTAAAATTGCATCTTCTGTAATATACCTATCAATCAAGCACCTTTGAGGACAAGTTCAAGCTCATCTTGTATGAATGAAAATTTTCACTGTTTAAGCTGCATTAATGTCACAGTTCTCATATTTCAAAGTATAGTTGAACAAGAGAAAATCCATTTGATATAATTTTTGTATCTTCTCAATTTGTTCTGAGCTCAATTGTCTGAGGTACTCCAAGGTGATATCACTATTAGTTCGTTTCTCTGAGCCATATCTCTTCAAGCTGGGGTACTGCAGGCTCTCTGGTGCACCAATTGCCTTCAGAACTTGCACAGAATCTAACCCAAGAGTTTCGTATTTGCCCAGAATATCATAGTGAATGTTGCAAGGATCACAGAGTAGAAACATTGGTTTCCAGTGAATGTCAAGAGTATTTGGTGGTTTCACTGTAATGAAACTGACAAACTCCTGGAAACTCACTTTTGCAGAGGAATTTTTGTTTTTCCTGAACATTGCCTTAATCTGATCAGCAACAATGGTACTATAGTATGGCTCAGAGTGCAGAAGCTTGTCTCTGTAAGCCGACACCAGCCGTTCCAATGGATGCCTGGTGAACATCACCTTGGTGTAATTGTTTAGAAATTCCTCTTGCACGGCAGGAGGGTAAGCACTCAGCCTTTTGATCAGTGAGGTTTGGTGAATATGGTCATGCTCAATTTCAGAAGCTTCCACATTCAAGCCTTCTTGGAGAATGAAAATAGTTCTCTTCCAGTTAGAGCAGCCTACTTTGGGCACCTCACAGTAGGTAAATTTATGTTTGTGCTCCACAAAAATCTGGCTTGCAACAAGAGAATCCAATGCACTTTTTAATTTAATGAGGTTGTTCTTCTGGCAGAGGGAAGCCAGTGTGTTTCTGCGATCAGTTTGAATTGTTAGCCAATCTTCAGTGAGACCAGGAAAAGAATCTGCAACTAAGGAAGAAGTTTAAACTGTTAGTGTGAAATACACATAACCTTTTCTTGGTGTAATTATCTAAGAATTACCTATGTCTGTCTCCCTGCATACATAAACAAAAAAGGATTTTAAAATCAATCTTTGTTGTCATCTGACTTTAATGCAGCAAACATGCAAAAAGCTATCCTGCTTAGTGAAAAGTTCATTAAAATGAAAACTGTCAACCTGTTAGCCATACTACTCTGAGGAGGGTGTTCAAGCACTTTAAAATCAAACATTTTTTGTAGCTTTCTTCCCAAACATTACTAAGACAGTTATCAGAGTGACAGCAGATTTTCTTACAGTGAGCTTCATAATTACTTTCTAACACATTTAGGAAGGGTAGACTTGCTTCTAGAAACTGGTTATGCTGGTAAATTCTTTACTCACCCATTAGATTTTTTTGTCTTCTACAGAAAAACCCAAAAAGAAATATCCCAAAAATGAAATTTGGGAGAAGGAAAATTAATGCCTTCAGATTCATAGTATTTTCACAGGAAGGAAGATGAAGATACTTCTAAACTGGAAATCTGCCTTTTTGTCAACAAGGAAACATAACACAGGTTAGATTTTGTAGGACTGGAACAGCAAAAATGACATTTCTTACCGATTTTAGTATGAACAACATGAACAAATACACAGTTACATATATTAACTATTTACTGGTGTGTACATTAAACTGTTACAATATTTATGCAAATGAATGCAGCATTTTTACACATTGGTTACATTCTATGGCATGTAGCCAATATTTTTGCATTTTCTTGGCTGCAAAAGATCACTCTAAAGACTGCAAGAAAACATAGAATTTGATCTTTGACTTTCAATATTTTCTCAACTCCATCTCAACTCTCCCTTCATCATGTGTTCTATTGACAGAGAATCAAAGAATCACTAAAATCAAAAAAGACCTCTCAGATCATCTAGTCCAACCGTGCACCTACTTTCAATATGCATCCAACTAAACCATGTCCCTTAGTACCAAGTCTACATGACTCAACCATCTCCCTGGGCAGCCTGTTCCACTGCCTAGTCATTCTTTAGAGAAGAACTGTTTCCTAATACCCAACATGTGCATGTATACATATGTATGAGGGTTGCTTTAGAAGTAATGCCTCCTGTTTTATTATGTTGGCCCACAGCACCAGAGGTGGATGTTGGTGGTAGAGTTTGAACCTTCCCACCGACATTGCATTACATTTTGTTGCTGTGTGACAGATGGCAGCAGAGGGGCAGTCTGACAAAATGATGTCTGATATGGAATTGCGTACGAAGAAAAGATGCGGAATAGAATTCCTCCATGTGGAAAAAACTGTACCCACTGACATTCATTGATGCTTGCAGACTATTTATGGAGACCAAACAGTGAATGTTATCACAGTGAGGCAGTGGGTGGTGTGTTTCAGCAGTGGTGACAGTGATGTGAAGGACAAGCTACGATCCAGATGGCTAAGTAGATTTTTATGAGCGGGGCATGCAGGCTCTTGTTCGCTGCTGATAAAAATGCATATCTAATGGTGGTGACTACATTGAAAAATAGCATTTTTCAATGAGAGATTTCAATAGAGAATTTGCTCATTCGAATAGTGTTAATGTGGTCTTTGTATTTGTTACAGTTTCCGTGGAAATAAGTAGGAGGCATTATTTTCAGAGCAACCTACGTATTTTTAAACAATATGCACATCTATGTGTTCATATACACAAATATATGCATAGTTCAGGAACATATTAATAATAGTTACATTGGCATATTATTTGCTCCAAGTAAACTAACCAAGTGGGTTGATAAGGATATATAGTCTCCAGGTGATAAACTTGCATAGGTGTGTCTCAAGCTAACTTTTTGGCACAAGCAGATCTTGGCCACACCTGAGCATATGGGTGATCTTCTGCACTCTACTAGAAGATAAGTGGGACTTTTCAGATTAGAAGAATGAAAAGGCAACATTACTTACGTGTGTTCGTGACAGATTCGAAGCCACAGGTGAAGAAAGGTATCAGTAGGGCCAGTCACTGGAAGGCAGGGAAAATCTCTGTAAAAAGATAACATTCTCAGCAGCTATGTTTCTTTCTCTACTTACGCCCCGCTAACCCCATTGAAAAGACAAATGCAAATACATGCATACCTATATGTGTGTAGGTACATAGCAGGTGAGGACAGGATGATGCACAAAAAAAAAGAACAGGAAAAAGCAAGCTTTGCTGGACACAGTTCTGAGCGTGCCCCTTGATCACTCAAATCTACAGCCTACCCATTCCCACTGAATTTGTTATGGATGGACAGGAGGAAAGGAGAGCCTAGTAACAGGAGTCTCTGCAGGTAGGCTTCCCTTTTCCATGAAGTGGAGAATCATTAGTGGATTAGGAAATTTCAGTAGGCTGCAAACTGCCAAGGGCTCATTGCATCTGATCGGGCTCCATGTGGGATCAGCCAAAATTCAAGTCATATTTCTAAAAATGTTGTTCAAATGTTTCTTGAACTTGAGCAGCTTCAGGCCATGACCACTGCCCTGGGGAGCCTGTTCCATGCCCACCACCCTCTGGTGAAGAAACTTTCCCTAATACCTAGCATGACCCAACCCTGATGCAGATCCATGCCATTCCCTTGGGTCCTGTCGTTGTTACCAGAACGCAGATCTCAGCACTACTCCTCCATTGCCCTCGTGAGGATCTGCAGGGCACCAAGAGGCTTCCCCTCAGTTTCCCCTTCTCTGGACTGAACAAACTAAGTGATTTCAACTACTCCTCATATGTCTTGTCCTCTAGACCCCAAACACCTTCACAGTACTCCTTTGGACATTCTCCAAAAGTTTTATGTCTTACTTTGTAGTGCCCAGAACTGCACCCAGTTTTGTTCAAGGTGAGGCAGCATAGCACAGAGCAGAGCAAGACAATCCTTCCCTTTGCCCAGCTGACAGTGCTGGGTTCAGTGTGCCACAGGGTACAGTTGGCCCTTTTGGCTGCTAGGGCACACTGCCAACTCAGATTGAACTTGCCATCAACCAGAACTCCCAGATCCCCTTTTGCAAGGGTGCTCTTCCACCTTTTGTCCCAGTCTTTATGTATATCCAGGATTGCCCTCTCTCAGGTACAGAATCTGGCACTTGCTTGCTATAGAAGAACAGGTACAAACTCAGTGCGGGGACAACACAGGACCTGGACTGAGAAGGAGGCTGACAGGGAAATCCTACAGAAAAGTACACCTCACTGCAGTGAGACAGGTACAACATCACAATTTCTAGCACACGCACATAGATAAGTCTCATTCTCTGCTGCTGTCATATCAGACCTTCATTACTGTAGCAGGTTTCTTTCTGGCCTCAGCAACTGCAGTGCAACACTCCTCAATGCCATCATTAAGCTGCTCGTTGTTTTCATCACATCATCATTTTACATCTACTAAATTCTCCTTCCCTATTTCATATCCTTGTCTTCCAAGACTTTTCCTAACTTGTTATTTCTCATGCAGAATTAAAAGCACAACTTTACCTTCTAATCAGTCATATCACTAGCCCCCATTAAACGCTGCTTTTTTTGCTATTTTCCCTGTTGCCTTCTTTCTCTGGAAGAAGTTTCTGAAGTATATACAAATTGAGTGCGTTTTTTACTTAAAATCACTCCTTAAAATCTTCCTTTTCTGGGATGCCAACACCACTCAGGCTGCCAGTACGCTAAAACTGTTACCAACCACCACACAAAAGAGCAAGCACAAACAAAACCCAATCTGGGAATGAAAAGAACCAAAGCAATGAAGAAAAAAAGGAGGACACAGGAAAAAACAGCAGAGTCTGACAGAAAAAATCCCAGTCAGGGAGCTGCAATGTGAGGATGTATGGAGGAACTGGGGCCATGGGAAACAGAAACTCTGTGCAGCCTGATCAAAAGGTGCTGTGGGAAAGGGAGGCTGAGAAAGGGGGCAGAAAAACCACAAAAGTAGTTCTATGAAGATGGAGAAGAACAAATATCAAAGAAGATTCTGTCAAGGAGCAGCGAAGGACAGCTTTTCCCATAGGGACGGGCAGCAATGACAACACAGCCAGCATGGCAGGGCCTCATCCATCCCCCTCTGCCTCTGAACACCAAAGACCTGGAATTGGCGGCCAGCTTCAGCCAGTAGGATCATCAGGGAGGGCCATGGTGACAAGGTCCTAAGAGTGGGGTTGGTTGGGCCAGGCCTATGGCCAAGCAGGTCTCTGGGGTGCTGGAGCCCAGCCCTTCTGCAGCATTGATGGGGCAGGGGCTGATGGCCCAGAGGTTGATGTTCTGGCCTTGGGCAGAGTGGAGAGAACCTTGGGGGTGTGCAAGGTTAGTCAGGGCCCTGTTCGTACTCAGGACCTGGCAGACCATGTAAGAACAAGATTTTTATCTTCTGCCTGGATACCTGGTAATGGCTGCTGGATCTTCTTATGTAAACCGCTAATTCAAAATCCCAGTATGCATCAACAGTCACACCATGGGGGAGTAACTACTTTTTCTTCTTTGGAATCTAGATGAGCCTAAGGAACTTGCAAAGGAGGAAGAAAAGGAAAAAAAGAGTATAGAAGAAAACCTTAGAAAATGGTGCATGCTTGTTTAATGGGACATCTGTCCTCATAAAATCCCTGTGTTTGTTATTATACCAATTACTAGGTATTACTATAATTACTAGGTCTTCGGTTTCCTGACATACCATGACAAGGTATGCTAAGAACATTTGCAAATATGGTTCCAGAGCCTGCTTGGGTACCCAGAAAATGGAGAACAGAGCATCACCCAGACTCTGAAAAGCTGGGTGTCTCAAACCACACAAGAACATTCTGTCAGATAATTCAAATTCTTACCATAGTTTCCTGATTCACTGCAAAACTTCCCCCTTTTACCCTTTTGCAGGAAACCTACTGCACAGCCCTAGAACATATCTATCACCTGTGAACTGTATACCAAATTGAGCATAATAGCACGTTTCTTTAAACAACAACATGCAACTATGAAAAGCTATTGAAAAACGTCTTAATGCAGCATCATAATACCATGCACAAAAATCACTGTTAGTGATAACTTATCAACCTTGGTCATTCTTGTGGTACTCACCCTGATAGAATAACCAATAGTGCAGCAGGTTATCTTCTGATCAAGCCTGGGGTTGAAAAGGATGAGACCCAAGACCATCAGAATTGTCTGCTGACAGCAACAAAATAGTGAGATTCAGGCATGCTGGATGTCATTCCTGTCACTGGTGGAGAGTGATCCTTAGCACAAATTCCCCCTGCTTCCCTCACCGTCTCTATTTGCATGACCTGCTCAGATTCTTCCAATTCTGGTACCTCAAAATCCCACTTGCTTGCACTTTACTCCCAGCACTGCCTTCCCCTCCTGCTGGACAAAGTATTTATACAGGCACCAGTGATTGTCCCTCAGCCATAAGCCCAGGTGGGCCCCCCTTACTCCCCAGTCCCCATCTCCAGTTCTCAAGCTTTTAACCCAGTGTCAGCAAATCCTCACCTCATCTCCAAAAGGCTTCTCATATAATTCCCTGTCAGTTTGCGAATCCTGGCTTCCAGCTTCCCAGATGCCCATCAGGTCTCATCCTGATGCTGATGTTCAGCTTTCCCCATGCATGAACAAGGTCTTTGCCTGCTCTAACTGCCAAACTACTCCCTTAATTTCCTCAGTCAATCTTACAGTCTCCCCACCCACAACACTTCTGAGCCCAGCTCTTCAGATCTGTCTCTCCTTCCTCTTCCAAACCTCCTACACAGCCTCACTGCTTCTCACTTCTGAGGTCTGTAAGCACATCCCATGCTGTTCTTTACCTTTTCTAGCAAATTTAGTATCTCCCAAACAAAAAATGACAAATTTTCTTTTCCATTCCCTCCCACACCAATTTTCTCACTGCCTTTCAAGGCAGTTTCTTTCCACTGATTTCATTCTTTGAATCTATTTTGCCAGTTATCCTCAGCACTTCCCAAAAACATCTTGCTCATGCTTGCCTTGCTATTTAAATGGGGTGGCTTACTTCTCAGCTTACTTCCCTGTGCCACCTCAACCCAGCTAAGGTTTCTCTGAGAATATACATCACCTCATTTTTAAATGCTTTCTGCAACATCTGCAGAATACCTGAAATTTTCAGAGGAAAGGTTACCAGAACCACTTGATGTGACAAAAAAGATCAGTATAAAAAGGCTATCAGCTATTTTTGCTGAAAGGCTTTTAAAAAAAATAATACCCACAGGCAGATATCCAGCACAGAAAAATTCTGCTTGAACACTTGAAGTTTGACAAAATCCTATGCAACTGTAAATTGTATTGAAATAAGAAGAGTCAAGATGTGTTTTATCCTTAGCAAAGCCAGAAAATGAACAAAAGCCATTCTCTCTTCAGACACCAGAATCCCTGCAGCATCAAATTTTAGCTGTGTGTTCAACTTCTCTGTTCTCGAGAGAGGTAACAGAATAAAAAACAGACAATTAAAACCCCTCTGTAGATGCACTTCATCATGGCATGATTTCAAAAGCTCAGAAACGTCCCAGTTTGTTTACTGAGATTCCATGGCAATTTCTGAATGCATAAATTAAAAAAATAAAAAATAAAAAAAATAAAAAACAATCCAAAGAAATCTTCCTTTGTACAGATTCAGCTACACCATGAAAATCAAGGTAACATGAAAACAGACCAGCAAACAAATTTTACTTTACAATCAGACAACCTCAGTGGGGATTACTGTTACTTGAAGGAATGAAAAAATAGAACAAGACTCAGAGAATGACAAGCAGGTCAAAGAGACATGTATTTCACTTTATGCTCGTGTCTGCAAAGAAAAGGGAGAAAAGTTCTATATTCTTCTTACCTGAATTTCAGGCCAGGCAAGGTGCTTCTGTACGCACACAGATGCCTTCCCAGGGGAAGCGTCTGAAACACCCTGCATATGTATTTATCCTCTTTTTGATGGAATGCTCAGCTAAAAGATGTGACTGTTTCCTTCTGAATGTTTAGGTGATCATCTCAATTTGTATATTACAAAGCAGTGTGCTGTGTTTGTCTCTGGGTGTAACGAACAGCATTTAACCACCCCCTGTGTATGGTCTACAGCAGCTTTCAGAGCCTGCCAAGTACTTGAATAGCAGCCTGCCAAGAGGCTGCCTGCTAAGCAACCAAGAGAGAGGATAGTTGGGAACATGAGGGTAAAGGTAATCTGGTTGAAAAAAACTGTGGTGTGATAATGTATGTTACTTTTAGATAAAGAAAAAGAGCAACAGCAATTCAAACCCCATGACTCTATGCAAGTAGATTACAATAAACCCTGGGATACAGCAGGTAATTTCTCAAGGGAAACATAGCTAAGACAGAAGGAATTCAGCAGAGTTGGCAGTTGCTTAAAGAAATGATGTTTAGGGTACAAGCACAAACAATTGCACACAGTAGGAAGATAGGAAGTATGGTCAGAGACCAACTTGGCTAAACAACATGGTCTTCAATGACCTGAAACACAAGAAGGAGAAGTACAGAAAGTGGAAACCAGATCAAACTGCTAAGGACAAGAAAGAACAGCATGAAATAATGAAAAAAATCAGAAAGGATAAAGCACAAATTTAACTGCCAAATGCAACAGACGTAACGGATAGCAAGACAACAATGAAAAAGGAAAAAAAACCAACAGTGATAGATCACTTACAGAAGGGTAAAGTACACTGAGCATCACCTTTCATAAGGGGGGATCTGTAAAGGTATAACTAAACCAAGTATGAAAAAATCCTTGTAGAACAGGAAAACAACAGGTTTGACAATAATTTGGAAAGACTTCAACTCACCTCAGGTAGGTCTCTACAGCACATCTCCAAGAAAGCTCAAGTCTCGCTCAACAGTGACAGGAACCTCAACTCCAGACATAGATATCTATTTTATAGGTAGCTAAATTAAGGTGAAATTAATCCCCTCCATAGTGAAGGCTAGGCCTGAGGAACTGCACTGGCGGATACCCTGAGAATACAGTGAAGCAAATTTGGAGCTGTTAGTTTCCTCTCTGAAAATTCACAAAGTCACGCGAAAAAATTGTGATGCTCATCTTTTAAAAGCCAAGAAATGAGAAAGAGATCAATTTGGAAAAGTCTCGGAATTAATAACAAAAGAAGTTATTCATAGAAGGTTTAGAGGTAATTTTAAAAGCTAGTAGCTGACATGCCAAAAATATAAAGTAATTTACTTTCTATAAAAGGGTAAGAGGTTTCAAATACAGGAGAAGCAGATCATACAACTTGTTAATTTTCATGCTATTCACATTGATTGCTAACATTTTTGTAAGTAAATTGTAAAACATAATGAAAGTACTTTAGAGGGAGTACAAAACTACCTAGGAAAAGCAACCTTTATAATTCATTTATCATCGTTTGTTTTCAAACTGCAAAAAAATATAATCAATGAGATTCCAGCTGTGCCTGTTCTAGGCCAGGTATGTTTTCGTTAATGACGCATAAAGGAATGATCCTTCAACCGTGCAGAAAACACAAAGCCTAGATGAATAGCAAACCCATTTCATGGTTTGTTAAATGCTGAATGCTCTTGTCAAATAAGAAGTTTGTAAGGGAAAGAAAAAATAGTGCACTACACTTGTCTTTACAAGTGGGAGGTCCTTAGTGGGACTAATACTTTGTAAAGACGTAGGATTGGCAGTTACCAATGCCACTTAGGCAGCCATTGCATCAAAAAGGCCTGTGAGAGTTGTAGTCTGTCTGAAGCTATACATTTTAAACTGACTTGACACTACTACAAGAAAGCAAATTGCATATTAGAAAGATAAACTTTTTTATTTGTAAGATACATTAGAGAATCTTCCCATTATATTTCTGGTTAGCAAACAGTGGCATTGTGTCCTGTTGCAGGAAAACTGTTCTTGTAGAAGGCACACCAACAGGAGAGCGCACAGGGGAGAGCAAAGAAAATGGGCAGAGATCTAGAAAAAAAAAGGTCCCCTCTCCTTCCTCTCCCCCCCAAAGAAAGGAAACTATAGAATTGGGAATTTGGGGAATTGAGATTCCTAAGTCTGAAGAACAGAAAGCCAAGTGATGTTCATCTATATCAGCTGTCTGCAAAAAAGCAGAGATTGACTGTTTTTATCTGATGTGGATATTAATTGAAGGGCTTAAAAAACAACAGCACTAAAGTTTATAATATGTATCAAGAAAATCTATTACAAATGAAGATAATGAAATACTTAATTTCCTAGGTACAACTGATCCTCTTCTATAGCTTCAAAATGCAAGAGCCCTCTTGAACTCTTTTCCAGTACGCATTTTTTGCAAGTCTGTGGCTCACAGTAGTTATGTACTTTAGAAGTCCCATCTTATTGCTCTTGAAAAGATAAATTTATCAAAGTTTCCATGCTAGATTATACCAGCTAAATTGTTTTGATATAGTGACTAAGAGAACCAGCAACACTACTGCTATCTTCCAGAAACTAGTGTACCTGAGATTCAGCAACTGCACAGCTTTCCCAAATGTTAAAAATCTGTCTTTCTCTTTTCCTGGGGCCTCCTAATGGAGTCTGTTATAAAAGTACCTATAGCTATACCTATAATAAAAGTTATATACTTTTATAACTCAAGCCTGCCTTTCCTGAGAGCTCTGCTGCAAACCGCTAAAACAACACACAGCTCCTTTGCCAAAGGGGACACTTATGATGATGGGACACGGAAGGGCGCTGCACCAAGGGAAGTGAGATGTGGGGAGGAAATGTGGAGATGTACTTTGTTAGAGGGCTGCAGAATCAAATCACTGCTTTATAATCTCTGAAGTCATTCAGGTGTTTCTTCACATAAATCAAAATCCAAGTTCATGTGATTTTAATGAAGTGCCCTCACAGGGTAGAAATGATTAAACTCCTTCAGCCTATCCTCTAACTTGGTCCATATACAGATGAGCTTGGCAAAAGAACATTATATAGATGTCCATCAGAAAGAAGATCTGGGGAGCGTTTGTTGTATTGATTCACAACAGGAGTTCCTAGGATGCGTGCCACCATTGCCAGCAGAATATCAGTGTTACTGACTGCCCATATCACTTCTGCAATTCACTTATGTTGACAATTTCAAGTGATTTTATACAAAAAAATATGGTCTTCGGAAGCAGTTTTATACTTGCAAAAAAGTTACTTTGTTCTCATTTTAGAAAATATTGGAAAGATTAAAATCCATTTGACGCCGCTTTCTGACCTTTCAAATATCTACTGAATAATGAAAACAGATGCTTTGGTTCTCTGAGTCACATCTTTTAAAATCAGTGTAACATAACCCAGCATGAAGCTCAGGCTTATCCAATATATAATACTCCCAGAGTCACAGAACAGATTTTTTTTTACACAAGGTTCTTCACCTTATGATTTTTTTCCAGGAAAATTTAAACTTTTCTGAATGAAAATTTTGGTCAGACCGATGTATTTCACCTGAGCACAGACTTTTCAACTAACCACCTAATCCACCTAGACTCAACATGGGCTATCAGTGCCTGCCATGTAAATGCCATTATAGCTGCACTTCTGAGTCCTTCCTGTAGTAAAGATAAGGTGTAATAAAATAGAAGTCTGATATAAATAAGCTTAAAAATCCCAAAATCCAAGTATTAGCACAGGAAAAAGCAGTTATCATTAGGAAAAAGTTCTGATTCTTATGGAACAAATGAGGTCAGTGATATTTTCAGATTGGATAGAGATCTTGAGACACTTAAACTGTTTTCATAGAATCATAGAATCTCCAAGGTTGGAAAAGACCTAAAAGATCATCCAGTCCAACCGTTCACCTATTCCCAATAGCTCCTACTAAACCATGTCCCTCAACACAACATCCAGCCTTTCCTTGAACACCCCCAGGCTCGGTGACTCCACCACCTCCCTGGGCATCCATTCCAGTGCCTGACCACCCTTTCTGAAAAGTAATACTTCCTCATGTCCAGCCTGAATCTCCCCTGCCGTAGCTTGAAGCCATTCCCCCTGGTCCTATCACTAATGACACGAGAGAAGAGGTCGACCCCCAGCTCACTACAACCTCCCTTCAGGAAGTTATAGAGAGCAATGAGGTCTCCCCTGAGCCTCCTCTTCTCCAGGCTGAACATTCCCAGCTCCTTCAGCCTCTCCTCATATGGCCTGTGTTCCAGACCCCTCACCAGCTTTGTTGCCCTCCTTTGAACATGTTCCAGAGCCTCAATGTCTTTCTTACAGTGAGGGGCCCAAAACTGGACACAGTGCTCCAGGTGCGGCCTCACTAGTGCTGAATATAGAGGAACAATCACCTCTCTGCTCCTGCTTGCAACGCTGTTTCTGATGCAAGCCAGGATGCCATTGGCCTTCTTGGCCACCTGGGCACACTGTCGGCTCATGTTCAGCTGAGCATCAATCAATACCCCCAGGTCCATTTCCTCTATGCAGTCCTCCAGCCACACCGCCTCAGGCCTGTAGCGTCGCCTGGGGTTGTTGTAGCCAAAGAGCAGGACCCGGCATTTGGCCTTGTTGAAACTCATCCCATTGGCTTCAGCCCAGCTCTCTAGCCTGTCCAGATCCCTCTGTAGGGCCTCGCTATTCCCAGGCAGATCCACACTTCCAGCCAATTTGGTGTCATCTGCGAATTTACTGAGGGTGCACTCGATGCCCTCATCGAGGTCATCAATAAAGATATTGAAGAGGACAGGCCCCAGCACAGACCCCTGGGGAACACCACTCACGACCGGTCGCCAGCTGGATTTGACTCCATTCACCACCACTCTCTGTGCCTGGCCCTCCAGCCAGCTCCTTACCCAGCCAAGAGTGTATCCATCCAAGCCTCTGGCTGCCAGCTTCTGCAGGAGAATGCTGTGGGAAACAGTGTCAAAAGGCTTTGCTGAAGTCTAGGTAGACCACATCAACAGCCTTTCCCTCATCCACCAGATGGGTCACTAGATCATAGAAGGAGATCAGGTTGGTCAAACAGGACCTGCCCTTCATGAACCCATGCTGGCTAGGCCTGATCCCCCGGTCATCCCGCACATGCCGCATGATCTCCCTCAAGACAATCTGCTCCATAACCTTCCCTGGCACTGAGGTCAGGCTAACAGGCCTGTAGTTCCCCGGATCCTCCTTACGATCTTTCTTGTAAATGGGAGTCATATTGGCAAGCCTCCAGTCTTCTGAGACCTCACCAGTCAACAAGGAGCGCTGACAGAATCACAGAATCACCCGGGTTGGAAGGGACCTCAAGGATCATGTAGTTCCAACCCCCCTGCCTAGCAGGGCCACCAAACGTACACATTCAGATGCTGACAGATGATGGAAAGCGGCTCGGCTCTCACCTCCGCCAGTTCCCTCAGCACTCTCGGGTGGATCTCATCTGGCCCCATCGACTTGTGGCAGTCCAGTTGGAGCAGTAGATCTCTGACTGTTTTTTCCAGAATCACAGGGGGGTTAGTGTGCTCCCCGGCTGAGATTACCAGGTCAGAGAGAGGGCTATCCTGAGGATAACTGGTCTGACTTTTAAAGACAGACGTAAAGAAGGCATTCAGAACCTCCGCCTTTTCCTTATCCTCAGTGGTCACATTCCCAGCCTCATCCAGCAAAGAGTGGATATTCTCCTTTGTCCTCCTCTTACTGTTAATGTATTTATAAAAGAGTTTCTTATTCCTTTTCACCCCAGTGGCTAGGTTAAATTCAAGCTGGGCTTTTGCCTTTCTGATTTCACCTCTACACATCCTAACGACTTCCTTGTATTCATTCTGAGTGGCCTGTCCCTCTTTCCACAGGCAGTAGATTCTCTTTTTTTCCCGGAGCCTCAAGAATAGCTCCCCGTTCATAGTTTATAGTTTTATAGTGTTAGTACTCTTATAAGGAAGTTGTCCTTATACCAGAACATCATGCTACAGCCTCAGCATTCTGTCACGTACAGTGACCTTTATAGCACCATTTTCCAGGAGCACATTTTGCTTCAGTTGGTTAGACTGATGAGAGACACTAACTTTAACAGTTCTTATGAATAGCTACAATATTTAAAACTAAACAATGAATAACATAAGCAAATGCTTCTCCACAACTTCTATTCCTCCAAAAAGAAAATAAGCAATAGCAGTGTCTATCTAGGTTTAGGAGCAGTGATTGTAGAATGACCAGGGTTGGTAAAGACCTTGAAGATCACCCAGTCCAGCTGTTCACCTATGACCAACATTTCCCACTAAGCCGTGTCCCTCAGTACAACATCTACACATTTCTTGAACACCTCCAAGGTCGGTGACTCCACCACCTCCCTGGGCAGCCCATTCCAGTGCCTCACTGCAATCTTGGAGAATTATTTCCTAATGTTCAACCTCAATCTCCCTTAGTGCAACTTGAGGCAATTCTCAGCTAATTACACGGGAGAAGAAGCCAACTCCCGTCTCACCACCACCTCCCTTCAGGTAGTAGTACAGAGCGAGGGTTAGCCAGTAAAAGGGTATCTACATGCAGTCCTGCATTAATACCCTCTGGAAAGGCCAACCAGTCAATAAAATAAATAAATAAAATGTGTTTTTTCTCCTATCTAAGAACAGTCATTACCGAACCCCGTTAACCACACTTTTGAAATTAATGCTTCATTGATTCTTTTTTTTCCACAGATCCTAGTTCAGCCAAAATGTGGCAATACAAGGAAAACAGAGCTTTTATGGTGGGTTTATATATTATTTAAGAAATCAGACATGGTACCACGCTGTACTGCCAGAATACAGGTTGTACAACTGTGACTATCTGCAGCAGATGGCAAACGTCTGTACAAGCAAAGCAGGAAAACGAGGGAAATGCCAGAAGCACTGTGCACAGTCATAGCTAAATGTTCTGTTCGAGGTATCTACTGCTACATCTTCAGAAGAGAGGAATACTCAGATGTATAAGACATACCTTTCTTTTACACCGCAGATTACCTGAGTAAACACAGACAATACAGACAACAAGAATTTCTAGCTATAAGCATTCCTAGCATACGTGAAGCCTGAGAAAAAGCGTGACGCCTTGTATCAGTTTTCTGTGCTTTAGAACCACCAGTACATTTCAAAAGATGAAACTGAATAAGAAAAATATATAGCAGATTGTAAGACAAATAGAACAACAAGCTAATATTTAATTTGTATTCTCAATAAGCCTTGATATCTCCCTTTCAAACACTATGGGAGCCAAAAATATGAAGGAAGCTTACCACCAAAACATTATGGTACGATTCATCGTACAGGAGAAATTGCTCCAAAGTTTAGAAGCTCTGTTAGAGGAGGATTTTCAAAACAGCTTCAGGTTTTGATACATAAGAACGTAAAAAATCAGAGTATTCTGGAAACACTTCCACTAGTGAAATGACAGCAGAAGAAATTTGTGTGAGCTTTTGGATTCTCTGTACACTTTCATGAATAAAAATGGGTTTATGGCATCTTATTTATAGCTGAGAATGTCGGAAGTTTGAGGGGAAAAAAGATTTTGTGCTTTGTGAGGATTTTCCAAGGTTTACTTACAGCTATACTTACTCTAACAGAACAAACAAATAAAAAAATACAAAAGCGGAAATTGAAGGCATTAAATAAGAGTGCGTCCTGGATTTTAAACAGCAGAGAGAGAAAAAATGCAGAAAATTTAAAATGTAATATCAACTGAAATTTAAAATAGCCTAGGAACAACATCAACACTTCTTACTACTTCTTGAAATCTATTGCCTACAAAGCATTTAGCATTTTAAAACAATCCAAAACAACAAGAAGTCATTAACTACTGCAAAATGATTCCTGCGTCTGAAGAGACCTACTGAAAAGTCAACTGCCTTTGACATCACTAACCCTAAAGTCAGAACTGAGTATCTTTTAAAACACGCATACAGAATACAGATGCTCTGATTTTCCTGTAAAACACCCAGAGGGGGAATAAGGTCATATTCTACAAAAACAGAAAAAAAAGAAGACAAGTACCTTTACATTTTCTGCCTCTGAAGCTGCTTGCGTGGATACAGCTTTTACAGCTCTGGTTCCAGTTTGCTTTCTGTTTACTCAATAGTGTAGCTCATAAAAAGAAGGTGTGACCCTTTGATGCTACATGTACAGCACAACCCCTCCAGCTCTCACAAAGATGTAAATAGACAATGGGCCAGTCCTACCGACAGCGTTCTGCAGATGGACTGCTTGTGTTGTTAGGAGCAGAAGGGCCGCAGTAACCTGGGTTTTCTGAGCCTGTCTCAACACCTGCTGACATTAATGAAATGTCTCTCACCAAAACCCTGAGGTCTGACATGGGACACGGCAACTCCCTGCAGTTCTGGAGGCTTTGCTGGGACTCATCTTTTCTTTCCTTTTATACCCACCTTTTACTTCAGAACTGAGACTATCAGCAGTGAAGCTTGGTTCTCAGTTTGAAAATGAGACGCTGTGTGGTGAGACCCTGACTGACAGCTGAAGACCTGCATCACTGGTACTCGTCTATCCAAAAAGGACAACACCCCAAGAAGCACATCTACAGCATAGCCCTCATGTCTTCTTTTCCTTTAACGCTTAATTGACACAATTTCTATTAACAAACACTGTGTTTTGTTTGTTGATGATTCAGTTAACAGTGCAAATTACTCTCTTAATAATTAATATTTGATTTTATTTTACTTGTAAGAACAGTACTTGTTGACTACTGCCTGTTTAAACAGAAAGGAAAAAGAGCCATAGCACAAGTTCACTGGTAATCACTCCATTACTTTTGTTTGTTGCCTGTATTTTACTTAACCTCTCTAACTGATAATCAACAGGTTTGATTATGAAAAGCAGCCAACCCTGCTTAAAATGTCGTTGGGTTGGGTTTTTTTGTTTGTTTGTTTTGCAACATAGAATTTGTCTTCAACTCTTCTGTCTCAACTCGCCACCACTCTTGTATCTTCTTGTATCTTCTCTAATCTAAGAAGATATGTGAATTTTTCCCAGCCTGAATTTGCCCAAACTCTGTCAACCAGCCCTAGAATCATGATAAACATTTCTCCAGCTAGACTGAACAAATTTCTATCATCAATCTTTGGTCTGTGAAGTGAGACAAAGCCAAGAATGAGAACAAGTCAATAAAGGCTTGGATGACCTGAAAACAGAGTTCAGGTATATGGGTTATTCTTATGATTTTCCCCAGTCTACGATATCTTCCATAAAGTACCAACAGAAAGACTGGAGCTGCCATAGTGAAAGACCACTGATACACAGAGAAAACACTCAGCTTCCTTAACCCAGAGTTTGAAATGCAGTATTTTCCAGGTGCCTGAAGGGCTGCCTACTCTTTCTCGTCATAAGAGATCTTGCAGCAGGTATTAGTTTCTACTCTCTTCTAGCCATTATCTTTTAAAGCAATGACTTGCAACTTAATATACTCTAATATGCTTTAGAAATATTACACAAACTCTACTTTTAAATGCAAAGAGTATTAGATAAAAATCAAACTTACATACTTTCAATCTCAACAGCAAAATCTAGGGAAAAAAATTCCAAACAACTGAAACTATTAAGTGGAAGACACTGTACAACTTTAAAAGCAGGAGCATATATATACGATGCCCTTTACCTCCATACGTGGATAAACTTTACCATACATACTCATGCTATAGCTCAAAGTGTAATATCAGTTACACACAAAGTGGTTTATTATTTATCCCAAGTAAACAAACAAAATTGAGTGCTATATATTTAAAATCTCCAGAAGATAAATTTGTAAGTGCAGGTGTGTCTCAAACAAACACTCAGTAGGGAGGAAGCTTGGTCATAGTCAAACACAGGGTGATCTTCAGCACTTGATCCAGGGATAAGATTTTCCACGTCAAATAATGAAATTACAGTAATTCCTGTATGTGCTACTGATATGTTTGACTGCTATGGCAAACAGTTGAAATGATAGGATTGCCAAAAGGCTGGAAAGATCTCTGGAAACAGCTGCATTATCAACTTCAGCGCGTTCTCCACATAATCTCTGATAATCCCTGAATGCTGGTTGGTTCACCATTCACCCTTTCCTTAATTCAAAGCTATTTATATTTGATTACTTACATAACGAATGCCAATTAAAGTTTGTTCTGAGCTCTGATGAAACCCCAAAGGTATCCAATACCTCCTGATGCTCAGATCTGGGGCTTTCCCCCCTTCTGATAGAGCAGAAGAAGGGAAGTAACATACGTTTGAAAGACGAGAAAAAGCAAATACATTCATTAAAGAATATAAGAAAACTAAAATAGTATAAGCAGATAAGCTCCCACAGTACTTCAGAGTACAAGTTATCTAACTGCTCAAAAAAACCTGCTCATAATTAGTTACTTGCCCTTCACAGCTATTACCGCTGCCTCTTCTCGACAAAATCAGCCTTGACCTGCTGTAACCATAAATTCAATAGTCTGCCACATCCCATCCACTCTCCTTTCCATTTTACCGTTCAATCATACCAAACATCAATTGCTCCTTGTTGCTCTGAAGATGTCACGTGTCTTTACTCTTTGTTCATCAAAAGTGCAGCACCCTCAGCTGCAAGATTTTCAGAGTGATAATATATGAAAGGCTTCCCCAAAGTCCAGGCAAATTAAAGCCACAGAATTTTTTTAACTAGACAATCTCTTTTATCAAAGATACCAGATCAGGACAGCATGGTCTACCTCTAGAAAATGTATGCTCCATTTTTTTATTTTGTCTCACCTTAATTACTTCCTTTTGCACACTGTTGAATCAGACTAATGGCCCCATTGTTGGTTGGGTCATTTTTACTACCACTCCTGACCCTTCTTTAGTACAGGTACAGTATCTGCTAGAAGAGTAACAGACGATAGTTCTGTGAACAGGATCAGCAGTCAACTGGTAGCAGATGAATTTCATAGATTTGCTAGAAGAACATTGCAAAATGTTTTGTTTACCTGCACATAAACTGAGTTTCTTGATAGGCATGTAGATGTATAAGCATCTTGTTCAAGCCTGAATATAGTAAATGTACTACAATTACATTTTGAAAACTAAATTTCCCCCCAAATTTAGGAGATCCAAATCTAAATGCCATGTTTCTGCCTTTCTGGGTGCTGTACTCAGATTGACAGTTATGTACTCGCTTGACTTGTGTTTTTGTAATATATGCCTTCTAGCATCCATTTGATCAATTCTGGCTAGCCAAATTTATTGAGGTTAAGATAGGATATTCTTGATGTCATTGCATTAGAACATTTTTTTCCTAGGCTTAAAGATGTATCAAAAAAACTCATTTATGAAAGAGATCGTACATTTTAGGGTAGCCACCAAACGGGTAGAGCAAGAAATAGAGCCAAGCATACAGGAGGAAGTATGTATCAGATAAACTTAACCATATGCTTAGGTTTGCTTTCTTTTCAGAGAGAAGTTCAAGAATGGTAACATTTTAAGTTACAAGCCTAAATCCTTACAAGTTAAGACAATTTGATCAAATCTGAGTTTTATTCAGTTTTCCACAATGAGAAAAACTGTAATCTTCTACATTCAGTAAAACCTTTGTTATACATTCTACATTGCTCTAAGAATTTTTCATGCCAACATGAAATGGAGAAATAAAATTTGCCTTTGTAGCTTTTCTGCTAGTTTCGAAGCCCTGCATCCACATTTAAATAATGCTTACATATGTGTATTCCAATTATTTTTCATGCAACTCAATAATACTTTTTGACATTTCCAAAACTGTAGATTTTCTTTATTCATATACTCTCTTATGGCGTCAGGGCAAAAGAAACATTCTGCAGATAAAAGGTTTTTTACAGAAAAGTTACAACATTTTGATTTTCTTTATTCTGTAGGCTGAATTCTGAAGTCCAGCAGCCTTTCATTTTAATTTGTAGAACAAGCTAATAAGAACATAAGAAATTCGAGGTATGATTCAGAGGGCTGGAGCACCTCTCCTGTGAAGAAAGGTTGACTGTGCTGGAGATCTCTGAGGAAATCTCACTGCAACCTTACAGTGATTGAAGGGAGCTTACAAGCAAGGGGGACTGAGTTTTACATGGTCACATGGTGACAGGATGAAGAAGAATGGCTTTACCCTCAAAGAGGGAAGAATTAGGGCAGATTTCAGGAAGAAAATTTTTACCCAGAATGGGGAGGGACTGACTGACACATGGATGGCCCATCCCTGCAGGTATGCAAGGCCAGGTTAGCTGGTGCCTTGAACAGCCTGGTCTGGTGAGTGGCAGCCCTGCCCATAGCAGGGGGATGGAACTGGGTGGGCTTTAAAGTCCCATCCAATTTAAACCATTCTTTGGTTCTGTGACTGCCTGAAAGAATTGGCATCACAATACAGAAATGTCCCTCTACAGACACACAGTTCAAATAATGCTGGCAATTAATAAGCATCTGTATTATTTTCATAGGCAGGAGTATAAATGCTGACTCCTGATTTAGACTGGAGCTCACACATTATGTACACCAAATTCCACCAACCATTTACCAACGTATACAGAAACTCTGTAAGGTTTGTCCAAATAATCTTGCAATAATTTAATACTTTCTTCAAAACATAAAGTTTGCAGTGAAAAAAGGTTGAAAAATGAGAGAGACATTTTATGTTAGTGTATTTCACTCTGTGGATTCCTTTATCATGTTTCTCAGGACTATTCACTGAACTGGGGAAAACCCACACAATAGTGTATTATTCACATGTGGGGTTGGTCATCTTTGGCACAAAAATAATTTCCTGTTCCCTTCCCCAGGTCCTTCAGGTATGTCTGAAAGACATTCACATCCACACTGATCTTTATGCCACTGATTTCAAGTGCCAGACTGCATGTCCAGAGAAGTCACTGTTCTTCTGATCTGTTCATTCTATTCAGTAGCAAGTGGACATTTCTAGAAGGCTGATAATGCAATAAAGTTTGATTAAATTTCAGAGTTGCTGAATCTAAGAAGCAGCTCTTCCCCTGATTTTTTTTCCGGCTGAGTTCATTCTGGGCCATCATTTCGGAAATGTTTTGTACCCTGCGAGGCCAATACTGGGACATTTTTGGTACTTTCTTTGGAATAGAAGGCTTCTTTTTGCTCTGCTATCACATCTGTGACATAGGGAACCTTGGGTCAAAGCATGTTCAGTAAGGGATTGTGCCTAACGAAGTCCTTCCAATAACCCTTATGCACAAGGAAAGTAGTGCACGCACAATACGTAGGTTGCTCCAAAAGTAATCTCCTACTTCTTTCCATGGAAACTACAGGAGATACAAAGAGCATGATAACACCACACCAGTTGATAGAGCAAATTCTCAGCTACAAAACATAGTCATGGCCATTAGTTATGCATTTTCACACCAGCAATGAACAAGAACTTACATGCTATACTTGCAAAAATTTGCACTGGAAGAGCTGGCCCACTGTCACTTTTGCCACTGCTGAAACACACTAACCACTGTCTCACTTTGCTCACTTCCATGTCAGACACCATTTTGTCAGATTGCCCCTGTGCTGCCATCTGTTGCACAGTAACAAAATGTAACACAGACTGGCAGGAAGGTTCAACATCTACTGCCATACTACCAACATTCGTCTCTGGTAATGTGAGCCATCATAAAATAAGAGGCGTTACTTTTAGGGCAGCCCTCATATCGCTGGTAACAGTTACCCAAGCCTTTACTCCTGACCACCCCCACCTGCTCCCACACAAAAAGACAACTTTTTTTTTCCAGAGAAAGCTTCTCAGAATGTTCCTGTACTCTCCTTAACATCAGCATTGTGGTTATTTCCATTTCAGAAGCAGGGATGTACCTCTGATAACTCTCCTGGGACTGTTTCCATTCCTCTTGCTGTACATCTGAGAACAAAGTGATCAGCTAAATCAAACTGCATTTACATTGTGTGGTGCCAGCACTTGTGGTCAGTTAACAGCATTCATTACTTCTTCACACAGCGCCAGATCATCTTGATTCACTTAGTAGCAAAAGCAAGTTTGCTTTCAGCTTTCTGATAAGAATATCTCAATTACATATGGTATAGCCATTGTGCCACATCTTTTTAGATTCCATTACACATATGTAACTCACTTTTTTGATTACATACGAACATCAGTACGAAGTTACTTGTCTTAAACTACACCCTGCCAGAAATGATAAGGCTTTATCTTAAACAGGACTTAAACAGAGCTCAAAACACACTGGAAGCGTGCACTGCTAACTGCTGAGGCCTGCTATTACTTAAGAGAAAAACAGCTTCTGTTGGGATGTGCTAAGATCAGACCATCTTGCACAAAAATCTGCCACAACAAGGAGCCTACCTACCTCTGTATCAAGGAAGTGTCCCTTGACTACTCCACAACTGCTGTCTGTGATTTGGGTGGACCTTTCTTACTGTCTTTCGCCTGCTCTTGGGAAGAACAAACCACTGTGCCACACAGCATAGCCACCTCTAAATAGCAACAGTCTAACAAAGGGGCAGCTTTAGTCTGTATGCTGCACCCCAAGTACTGGATTGCCAAGAGCTAATTAAGATGACTCACATGGAGATCGGCTTTCCACAACCCATTGGAGATAGCGAGGGGAAGCAGTAAATCTAGAGGCATGGACCCCAGGTTAGAAAAGAGCAAAGGTTTCTTGAGGCTGGATATGCACAGCCAGCATTCCTGATGGGGGCTGCTAACAACGTGAGGAGCAAACTTTCGGAGGAGAAAGAGCTCTTGGCAGGCTGATTTTTAAAGAGGTCAGCTAATATATTTTGAACTGTCATCTTAGAGCTGTCCTGGAAACCTGCAAGTTACGGGGGGGGGAAGAAGTGAAAGAATCCTTTCAAAGATGCAAATAATGTTTCCGCTTTTTTGTCAAAAAATATTTTTTTCTTCTTTTTTTACTGCTGCCACAAAGAAGCTTTGAGCCGTTGCAGAGGCATGGGGGCATACATTGCGTGCTGCTTGTACAATACATACAAACAATTTTATGAGGAACTGGGGAAGGTGAACGAGGAAGAGGAAAGAAAACTTCATTGTTTTCAGGTATCCTCCTACACCAGTAACTGCATACCTCACAACAACACAGAAGAGGCTGGGCTTTTGCCCACAGCTTTGAAACACTGTCCTTTGGGTCTTAAAAATTTATTGAAGTAGTTATTAAACAGCAGATTTTACCTGCACAACATAAATGACTGTTTAGGATAATCCTTGATACTGCTTATCACTTCATCGTGGCATATTTGACAAACACAGGACTTGTAAAATCCTATTAAATAGAACAGGAAAGTAAGGCCTACAGAAAGATCTCATGACTTAGTCTAACATGTGTGACTAATGCAAAATAAAGCAGAGACACAGCTAAAATGAGCACAGATATCCTGGCATTATGTGAATTGTACTAATCTGCAAGATTTGAGCAAGTCACAGCTTCTGTAATGTCACTTTTGATACTTGTCACTATTTGAGGAAGATCCTAAGGAAGATCCATTTAGGGAATGTTTCAAAGAATAAAATGTGAATGAAGATGACTTGGGGAAGGTGGGGCAACAAGGGCCAGGGGTTATGTTTTTTCCAGACACTGGTATCAGACTACTGCCTGAAAAATATCCTTTCAGCTACCCAACTAAGCTTTGCAAAACTGAAAAAAGTGATCTTCGTTTTTTAAAGATAAAGCTTTCCTTCCCATAGTAAAACTGATTAAGCATGGCTTTCATCTGCTGTTGCTTTGAAGCAAAAAGCAAGTCCTTTTCTGAAGGAGTGGCATCAACTTCAGTTAAGAGATAGAAGGAGCTCTGGTTTGAGCTAGCAGTCATTTCAAGGCTTAGTGAGACAGCAAAATTAGTATTAGAAGTCCACATGTTATTATGTGCCTCAGATAACTGTCTGCTCCAGATTCTCTTTTTTTTTTTTTTTTCTAGCAACCAGGGCACTGTGCTGCTTCTATCATTTCAGTTCAGTATCAACTCCATTTTCTTTCACAAGAGCAGAGACTTGCTTCAAAAAATCCTGCTGTTTCTTTCTTCCCTTGTCCTATTTTTGTACGAGTAACATCACACAATAAGAAAGTAAAGTAACAGCCTCCTAGACACATCTCCCAGTTGAGATGCAAGGTGAGATGCAAGAATGGCTTCCAGCGGATTTGGACTAGATGGTCTTCAGAGGTCCCTTCCAACTCTAAAGATTCTATGACTTTAACATTTCCCCACTTGAAGTAAGAATAGTTGGGTGTTTTTTAGAAATCCATCCCTTTTACATTCACAATGTCTGTAGGAAAAAAATCAAGCTGCAGCTATGCTTGCTGAAAAGCAGGGTGACTTCTGTGGCCCAATACACACAGCCCAGTATGAATTTCACTGATTCTCATTGGTAGAAAAGACTTTGTGGCCTCTGCAAGAAGAGATCCTAATTTGTCTTGTTTTGCTCTTTGACATCACGGCTGCAAGCACAAAGGAATAATCAGACTTTTACTGCCATATGCACTCTTAGTGAAAAAGGTACCTGAGACACCTTAAGAAGAAGTACGCCTAGTTTCTCTGTCAGAAATCTCAGAAAAATTGAAGAACTAATCCCAGTGGCACTTCTAGTGGAGAAAAACAGATGTTTATTTTGGCCTCCAGACAGTCCTAGAGGATGAGGATTGGAAACCCATAGAGCAATCTAATATCATCATGTCTGATACTAAGCACTATCTCTGTACTATTCTAATTTTAAGCAAAATGGCTGACATAAACAAATTAATATGAAGGATCTGAGCAATAATCACATATTTAACTGCGTAAAGATTTTGGAGGATCTGGGACAATGATTCTAAGTCAGGCTAAACATTGTTGATTTTAATCTATGTCCTCTGCTTTAGATAATATAAATAAGATGAAAAACCAGACACCTAAGAGCTTTCCATCCAGAAAAAAAAAAAAAAAAAATCAAATATCTGATAGAGATTTCAGAGTGTCGACTTGGAGTTGGCGGAAAATTGGTTTAGGAAGAGATACCTATCAAAAAAAGAGGTCAGCTGTAAAAAGGAAAATTATGTCAGTCTTCATTTATTCAGGAATTTACGACTGATGTTTTTACTCATGGAATTAGGCCATCTGCATATCTATTTCTTGCCAGTTTTTCTTCCTCCTACATAACTGACTAGTGTTAGATTTAAGTCTTCTCTCATTATTCTAGAAGATGCTGGTTTCTGTGTAGGGAATAAAAGGAAGTTCATTGCTAAAAGGAACAGAAGAATTTCACATAAAGCACTCTGTAATGTCCTACAAACCACTCCCCATCGCACAGAAAAGAGGTAGGAAAAAATCCCAACATTTCTGAAGTACAGAATACATAACAATTTGCAAATCAAGGTTTTTATCCTAAGCTAGGTGGGAAAGAGCTCCACAAGTGACCTCACCACAGGCATCTTCCATGGCCAGAACTGACTGAAGAACAGCTGCATAGTTTGAGTGACCACCAAATAAATCTGAAATTTTGATCCAGCTTGCTTAGGAACACGAAGAGAGATTAAACGCATCTACTTACCCATTAATTTATGTCTAGCAGTACAGCTCTGTTCTGGTAACGAGAGAAAAAAGCCACAACCCTTCCTCAGGCCAGCATTCCTGAGATGAAGCCCGTGTTTGCAGGGAGGCTCCTGTTTCCAATCCATGGCATGGCAAGGGCCTTCAGGGCCTGCCCCACCACTCCCAGCCAGACACAGAGGCCAGGTCCCATCGAGGGCCCAGGTTCATGGTGCTGGGGCAGGCGGGGCCAGAAAGGGAACCCCTCTTCAGAGCTGGGGCTAAGGAAAGGCCACAGCAAGGTGCTGAGGCCCTACTCAAGCTGCACCACAGGTAGAGTCTGTGGCCCAGCACCCCTCCAGCACAGTGAAGCCCATGCAGGGCTGAGGGCCCAGAGCCGAGCTCAGAGGCGCCGAGTGTGGGAGGCCTCAGATGAGGCCCACCAGGCCCCTCAGGCCTAGCAGTGCTTCTCCATGGCAAGCCTTTAACCAGCACTTACAGCAAGCCACACGCCTGAGATAGGGCCAGCTGACAGCCTGCCTTAATTTCTTTTAGTTTGCTGCACTTTGTGAAACACATGTTCTGCTAAGCCCTTCAAAATTCTTTCACTTGAACCTGCTGCTGCTGGCAGCCAAGGGCTTCTGCTCTCCCCTTCACAGCCAAGGCTATAAGAGAGACTGTACAAGAGATGGAAAAGGCGTCAGCCTGGCAGTTCCCAAAACCTCCTTCGGCACATTCTATTTCTCTTCCCATTTTGGGATCTGTTCTTACAGCTGACACATCCACCAGGCCAGCAGCACCCCCAGCCTTTCAGAGAGCCTTTGTGTTCTAGGCACAGCGTGGTGCTATGTGCGATATTTCTTTATCCTCTAGTGCATCTTTGTTTCTTCTTCTTTGTTAGGGTCTCTGTCACAAGATAGACGTACAGTTTAAATGGCTGTGATCAACTTAGTTGCATTCACATAGCACAATCCATACATCATTCTTCCATAAGTTTCTTTGTTTCCATCTATGGTAGGCAAAAAGGATGGATTCTGGAGCTGCCTCCTTTTATTATCAGGTACTGGAGTCCCTGTACTCATCTCAGAGCTGAACCATTTCCGCCACTTAAGACCCAGTTAATGCAAATTCTCTGGGGCTGCAACAATCCACAGTGTGTTCACCTCATGCTTCCAGCTCCCTTGAAGCACTGTAATGACTACTACCTGAGATAACAGGGTTTTGATTTCCAAGGAAATGCTCACCAGCTCTGGTTCTCTTCCATGTGTGTAGTTAATCATTTTTTAAAAGCAATATCCCAACACATTTTCCTATCTGCCAGTGTAGTTTTAATCTGATTTGTTGAAAAAAGATAAGCAGTGAATAGAAATAATCATACCACTATGCCATGACTGCTTTTTCTTTTTTTTTTAAAATTCATCTTTTAACAGACCTTCAGATAATCCTCTGAAATGTTCAGTTAGCAATTGGAGTTAAAATCTTTTTTTGTACCTTGTTTGTTCAGTCTTCAGTCCCACTATTCTACTGGGAGAAAAAAAAAAAAGGATAGCATGAATATCTTGAGCCAGATATAATGCATGTACCAAGCTTCTGCAGTCTATTCATGAGCAACTGTGTTGTATAATTAGACAGTCTAATTTTAAACACTGGACAGTTTTTCTTAATTTTTTTTTTGCATAAAACATAGCAACCTCTGATCTACCACAATGACACCTCAGAATTCTGGTCTAAAACTTGTAATTAAAGTGTTTTTGTCTTTTTTTTTTTTTTTTTAACATACAGTTAAAGTACTGTAAAAAGAAAAGATTAACTTAGAGTGTTAAGTACAGACAGAAATCCTATATATCTCTCACTACCTCACATCAACAGCCAATTTCAGAGAGTTTCAGCTTCAGAGAGAGACAATTACCTTTACATCTTTGTCTTCTCTAAGAAAAAAAGATCATACAAGGTATATAGCATTAATTTTCAGAGCGTCTCTGAGCTATGCTTTGTTTTCATAATTCTCCAAGGATTACTCTGCAATCTTTGGCTCACTATTACCATCAAATTTTAACACCCTGTCCTGTATTTTAATTTGAAATAAATTATTCTCTTTTTTTCCCCTCACTTTCCCCTTTTTATATACATTTGAAAATATTCACTATTCCTTTTACAAGCCTTACACACACACGCACACGCACACACACACACATACACACACACACACACCTATTTTAGAAACTTCATGAAAATTTAGAAAGTTTACAATCTATTTTCTTATTTGCTGTTACACTGTCTCAGGCATTCTTTTTTCCTAGAACATTTTTAATTTTATTTTTCCCTTGTGCAAATAACAGACCACAGTATTCACATTTTTAATACTGCCTATTATCTTGTAAGGAAGTCCCCTTTTCAACTTTTTACTGGAATCCTCCTCATTTTCCAAAGATTTTCAGTTAAGCCAAGTAAGAGTTTGGGCTTAACTCTCTAGTCTTATAAAAGCCTTTTAAAATGTCTGTTCTTCATTCCACAGTACTACCAGATCGTGAATAGTCAGTACTCCATAGAAAGTACATACAGTTGTATCCTTTTACAAAATATTTGAAATTATACTGATCAAATGGGGAAACAACAGTGCACTGTTCATAGCAACCAATAAGTCATTATCACATTTAATATGCCAATTCAAACATACCAGATAGTATTTTCTTTTTACGAAGTTCTAGATTTAGTACATGAACTCTGAACCGTTCAGTGAGAAAACAAGCCACACCAGTACATCATTTAGGCCATTTTGAGCAGCAGGCCCTAAATTTCTGCAATTACCATGGCAACTTTTCTTTGGTATTTCTATCTTTTTTTTTTTTAAACATATATACATTCCATATCTTTGGCATATTTCTACATCTATTGTCACTCGAGTTTACAATTTTAGCCACTTTTATATTGCTTTATTCGCTGAAACAAAAGTGAAGCAAAATTTTACACCTTTTTCCATGATTATTACAGAATTCAGACATTTAATTGGCTTTTCTTTACTGTTCTGTTTATCAAATCTCTATTGAATATCTAAGTATTTATTGGAGCACAAAAACATTTGTAATTTTTTTTTTTATTATTATTTTTTTCAGTGTAACTGTATCTTAGAATCACAGAATCATCTCAGTTGGAGGAGACCTTTAAAGGCTATCCAACCCTACTCCCCTGCAATGAACAGAGACACCCACAGCTAGATCAGGTGCTCAGAGCCCAGTCTAGCCTGACCTTGAACATCTCTAGGGTTGGGGCATCCACCTCAGCTCTAAGCCACTGGGTTCTAGAGCTTCACTAATCTTATTTACAGTGATTTCCTTTTTCTACCTTCAAAAAATTTGAGAGTAGACCTGTACATCTGAAGTACTCATCCTCCTGATAAGACTAAAACAATAAGCTATTTATTTTCAATGTTTTATTTTTACATTTATCTCTGAACTATTCATGTGTTGAAAAGAGCTTCCTTGCTTTACATTGAGAACCACACTTAAGAGCAGTACAGTTTTCTTATTATTGTTGAAAACTAATTTAATGCTTGATGAATGCATGTTAAGAATTCAATCAATAAGCAGATCTATTAATTTCTTGAGATATCTTTCCCTCTATCTTCAAAATAACTGATTTGTACTGTACAAAGTAGATTTCACAAAATCATACAATGGCTTCGGTTGCAAGGGACCTTAAAGATTGTCAAGTTCCAAGCCCCCTGACATGGGTGGGATTGCCAGCCACTGGATCAGGCTGCTCAGGGTCTCATCCAACCTGGCCTTGAATGCCTCCAGCAATGGGGCACCCACGTCTCATCTGGGCTGCCTGTTCCAGCACCTCACCACTCTCTGACTGAAGCATTACGCCCTAATATCTAATCTGAATCTTCCCTCTTTTAGTTTAACACCTTTCCTCCCCTTCCTTATTCATGTAAACAGTTGTTTTCCATCCTATTTATAAGCTCCCTTTACGTACTGGAAGGCTGCGAGGCCAGAGCCTTCTCTTCCTCAGGCTGAACAACCCCAGATCAGCCTGTTTGCACAGGAGAGGTGCTCCAGCCCTCCAATCGTTTTTGTGACCTTCCACCAGACCCACAGTCCAACATCTCTACATCTTACTGAATCAAATCACACACCAGTTTAAATCTATTATTGTAAGCCTGGAGAATAGAATTTTTTTTGAATCCTAAAGGACTGATTTCCATGAGAACAGCCATAGTTTTATTCAGTCCACAGTTTTCTGTGAAATTCCCATTCTGTGTGCCAGAAACCTTGTCTTAATCTTGATGCATTTCACATCTTAATTTAGGTGATGAGGCTAAGCTGAAAGTACATTCAAACCTGCAGAGAGAGAGAGCTAGATGGATGGAGAAAAAGAGATGAAATCACCATTAAGGTATATGATTGTTTGACAACTTGAGAGCTTTAAGACCTTTAAGTTTGTTGAGAAATATTAATATGTGAACATAGCAACCATTTATCTTTTCTGAAAGCTTATTGTGTTGTTTTAGGGTAGATTTTCATAACATTTGTTTGTGACAGAGAAAAAAAGACAATTTCTCTTAGCTACTCTTACTTAGCACCAATGCACACATTGTGTAGTCCTTCCCATAGAGCACGAAATGAAACAGCAACTCCAGTAAGTATTCCAGGATATAATAGCATTTTCTTTCCCTATCTTCTAATTATTTAAAAAAAAAAAAAAAAAAAAAAAAAAAGAAAAAAGCTGTTTTGTTTTGTCCCCCCTCCTCTCCCTGGTAGGAACAAGCAGTTCTGCAGAAAAGCAATGCAAGAGGACAGCATAGAAAGTTGCATGTTCTCTGAGGGGGGAGTTACCAGCAGTGCAGTGATGGAGTGGCTGACATGCAGAGGGACAAGGGGTGATTTAAACAAAATACAAAAACCAGCAAAACAGCCCTGAAGCGAGATCAGCTCAAGCAGTTGCATGTAAATAAGAAATGTCTATCAGACATCATTAAAGGAAAGCCCACCAGCCTGCCATTCTGCTCCTCTGAAGTTTCTCTACACAAATGCATGCAGCATGATGAATAAACACAAGGAATTAGAGGCATGCTTGCAGCTGCAGGCTTGGATCTTTTGGGGGGCAGAGTCATGGAGGAAGTGCTCGTGTTGCTGGAGTGGAATGGATCATGCATTATCAACCTGACTGCTCGAAACAAGAATTTATGACAAATCCCCATCACAGTTATCTTGCAATTAAAGAAGTTGGCAGTGTCACGTAGATGACATCCAACAGGCTCTGTAACAACTTCCCCACAATCTTTTCTCAGAACAGCACAGTTTAGCCAGCTAAGCTCAGGCAGCACAGGAGATGGTGAGTACAACTGCCTGCCAAAAGAAGAATGCTTGTTCTCCCACAGCAGCAAAAACCCTGCACTGCTTCTGCACATATTTCTGCAAGCAGCCCATTGCTCTCTTGTTCCCAATAAGAAGTGCAGGCTTCGAAAATTGTCATTGGCAACTGCTCACCAGATTCATATCTGTACTACACAAACTGAAATGTACTTGAGCATCTGTTTCCCCCAGTACCAGGAAATCCTTTTTTTCCCCCTAGTTCCTCTGCCCCTATTCCCTGCATAGGGAAAAAAAAAAAAAAAAAAAAAACCATCAAGATCTTTAGCAGCAAGTCAGATACTTCAAAGATCCCATTCCCACAATTCCTATGCAAAAGTTAGATGCCCTCAGGATACATTTTCTTCTTCCTCCCATAGGCTGTTACTGAGTCCCAGAGAGTGCTCCTCTCTCTGCTCCTTGGCCCTCAATGTCTTGTAGAAAATGCGGTAGTTGACACTTTGTTCTCACCTTTGTTCCAAAAGAGGCTGAACAAACAGAGGCAATAGACCCATCTGTAGTTAAGTGTACTGGTTTCAAAACAAGGTCTAGTTCAGGATGCCCCGGAACAGAAGCTGTTAAGAAGTCAGGTTAAGATATCAAGGGGAAAAAGAACTTTCTGCCCTGTTTCTTGTACTGCTATCTAAGGCAGGATAACGGCCCAAAAGGATATTTGATTAGACTCAGAAGAGTCATTTTGCTGCCCTTCCCAACCTAGAAGAGGAGCACTACTTCACCCTCTAAAAAAAAGTGATTAAATATTTGCTAGCATAACTTCTGTCAATCTGACTGCATTCTCGCAGGAGCCCTTCTTCATCCAGCATTTGTTCCTCTATTTTACCAATTTGCATGATTTTAAACTCCTCTTGCTGAATACCTATTATAAAACTTACCCCTCCCCCCCACTTTCTCACCACACAATTTTACTATGAAACGTTCAATCCCTTGATAGAAAAGACAAACGAACTCTATACAGGCTGGTCAGATCAGTCAAAAAGTGAAGTTTTTAGTAGCTGTATGTCTGTCAGAAAAAGTAAAGTATTACCTCAAAAGAGATTCTTACAAGTTTTCTGCTATTTTCAGTGAATCCCAAATCAAATTTAAAGATCAAAGAGATTATTCTGCAAAACTTCTGAACTCCTAGCCTGATTAATAGCTTCTGGATTCTCCGCTCTATCAGTGGAGACTGAGTACAGTCCTGGCATCTGATGCTATTTCTCTATAGCTTCATGATCTGCTATCGTCCAGAACAACAACAAATCATCCTTACGTTTTGGAAACAGTCTTCTACATAACAGAAAAACAGTCCTCATCTTTTTTTCCTCGATAATGCAATAAGTGGCTATTAAGTTACTTTTTATTATTATCAAGAATTAAGAGACAAAAAGAAACATATAAACATTTCCTTGCATCAAAGTGGAGCACAGCCCAAGCAATTCAACAGGCCAGATCTCCACTACTTCCACAGCCAAATGCAACAATTTCACTCAGATCTGAAGGACTCAGTCCTCCCCTACCAAGTGAAATCCCCTCAAAAATCCACAATTTGCTGTTTTTAGTCAGTGTTAAAGCACCTTGCCTTATAACAACAACCCAAATGCTAATCCATTAAAAGGAGATTCATCAAATCAAGCAGCTCAATTTACTTTCAAAATACGAGTTCTCCCTTAGTTTTGTTTTTTTTTTTGTTTTTTTTTTTTTTTTTTTTTTTTTTTTGCACGTGTATGCATAACAACTCTCCTCACTAATAGTTGCTCTATTGTCTCAATGTTTTGAGCAGCTTAATTTCAGCCACAGGATTTCTGGACCAGAGCCAGCAGATTTTCTAAGTGCTGAGCCTTCATTGTCTTCCATTTATAGACACAAGTACCACGTAAGACATTTTCATCAATTTTATGTGATTTGTTTTACTGAAAAACTTCTGATGTGATTGATTTCCTGAAGTGTGTGCTGTAATTATTTGTTACTCTTTAAAAATGAAAAATACCATTCCTAAGCCTCTTGTGCTCCTCAAGGTGAGTTTTTGCATGTGTTTGCCCAGGTGGAAGGTTACCACGGCTACCTGACATGGCTGAGTGGTACTTTACCTTCGATTTGTCAAGCTGAGCAATTTGTTTTTAATACTGAATGATTTTTTACAATACAATATCGGTCTTTTCCCAGGATTAATTTTCAGCTACAGTAAAAAAGCAAAAATGTAAACATACACACACACACACACACTTTGATACAGAAACCAAGGCAACAGTAGCCCCCAGGCCTACTTCTTCCATCATCTCATCAACTACAGCTCTGTTATTACAAACTGGTACCAAAAAGCCTTGTGAAGGCATTTATAGAAGGGTGCTCGGAAGGCAGTGCTGAGCTGTGGGAGTTACATAGCACATTCAGTAGCAATGCTGACTCCTTGCCCTTCTGAGCTCAGAGAACTGGGAAAAAGTTGCCAGGTTTCCACAGGTCAGCCTTCAAAACACTGCCTTTCACCCTTCCTGTGACCCAATATTGTGATCCTCTTTCCCACATCACAGCCATTGTTGTGCTGGGGCACAAGGAAGAAAAGGAAAGAACACAGGACAAAGGAGCAGCTGGAAACGTTGCCATCTTAAAAAGCTCTCCCTTCAGTCCATTTTTCTTCAACGTGATAAAAATTGAAGAGTTTATTTCCAGGCAGAAGTTGAGAAACAGGAAAACACAAAGGGGCTGTAAGCAGCTTTCAGAATTCAGATGTCCCCTAATTTTAGGCAGCTTACAGTTAGGAACCAGACAACAAACGTGTCATGAGCTTACTTACTCTATGCTGGATTACAGTGGATCTCACTTCCTTAGGACAGCAGGACCAGTGAAATCAGCTAGGCTGTCTGCCCAGCATTCAAAATGCACGGCAGCCTGCTAAGACCTCAGAATCAGTTTTCAGTGAACAGCACAAAATGACCACCAAGAGGAAGCAGTCTTACCCCGTGACTGCAATTCAGGTCACCCATGAATGAAAATACTCTCTCTGAGGGCTTCATCCAGATCCCAGTGCCTACCCCAGTATTCCCATCCATTGCTGCAGAGGCTGGGCCAAAAGATCAATAGATCTTTACATAGCACTATGGATTCTGTGTTTGCAAACTCTTGGCCATTGATTCTTATAATGTCTCAAGACAAAGTTTATAAACATAATTTTTCTCCCTTAGTACTGTTATCTGCTTCTAGAAGAGTACTAGGTACAGCAGACTGTTAGTTGAAACAGGCAACACAATGACAGGAAAACTATGAGCACATGCCCTGTTATTAAAAAGTCTTTAGCGCTAAGCAGTAAAGGGATTTTGGCTTAAGATGAAAGTTTTTGCTAAAGCTTATCCAAGAAAGGATATCTCATGCTGTTAGAGTAGTTCCTCACCATTCCCAGTGTTTGCTATGCTAAATTGCTCAAATACTCACAGCAGATCTTTCTATTAGGAGCAAAGCTGAAACCCCCACAATTTTCCAAGATGCTAGAGTTGTTCTTGGCCTACTTTTATATTTTTGTCATCGTATTTTACTACCCTCAGCTTTCTATCTATGAGCACTTGAGAAAGTATTGTGGAAATTTGCAAAGAGTAATAAACTCATAATCAACTAATAGTCAATCAAGCAATCCAGATACAAAACTGAAAATGATTGTTTCTGTTTTTGTTTTTCCAAGTTCATTTAGTTTTTTTCAGATATAGAGTGCATTTACACAAACCTTCAAGTTTTGCCTGGATAATGGAAAAACAGTTTGCCTTCAGTGTTAAGATACTTCCTACTGGAGAGTTTCATTACATGAAGAACAGCTATTGTTTTTCATTACCAGTATACCTTCAAGACTACGAAATAAAACTTTTTTTCCTTTTCCTTTGTAAACAATTTGCTTTTCTAGTCACATAGATCAGTTTTTTTCACTAAATCAAGGGAGTCTAGAGCATTACAACTGTTTAACATGTTTATGATAACCGCAATCAGAAAAATCACTGGATCAGGGTGCTCTTTGGAGAATATCTAGTTTCATTGTGTTCTAAAGCGTAACTGGGATGTAACACTTTTATTCTATCATATCACCAAACACCAAAGAAATCAGTTGCTGTTCAAATGAGATGAGAAATACCTGTGATGTACGAGGAGCTGAGGATGTACAAAAGCTGCCATCTCAGCATCCACACATGGGCTGCTGAGTTGCTCACATTCAGGCCGCTGCTTCCCAACAGCTTCTCATTCACTACAGCTTCCAGTAAAAGGTCTAAAAACTGATAGCCATGCATCTAGATTGAGGAGCTGAGATTATTGTTTTAATGCAGCAATTTCACCTGCTGACAGACCCGCCATCACAAATTCCAAACAAGTAACGAGGCAGTTGCCATTTACACTTGTGCTTGAGGCCAAGACTCTTGCCCCCAGCTGAGGCATATGACAACTGCACATTTGTCTGCAGTCATAGAGAAGAAAACAAATTTAAGAACAGTCTTCTCATGAAATATGAAGTCACAAACAACAGGGATTTCAGATTTTGGGCAGTCCTGTGTGGAGCTAGGAATTGGTATAGATGATCCTTATGGGGCTCTTCTGCCTTGGAATAGAATCATAGAATATAGTATTGTGTTTGATCCTGGGTCATTTTCCACAGCTGTTGAAATCCAACCCCCTCCCTGCTGTTAAGTCAATATCTTCAGAATTTCTTTTCTGTAACTGGCAGAGCAGATCAAGGTACCATGAACTTCTCTACTCTGGCTGCAAAGCCACATCACTTCTGAACAGTTATTCCCATTTCTCCAAATCACACAATCACAAGTCCAATGTCCAAAAGACTTAATTGTCGTATGAACATGAACTCGTGACAGAAAATTATCTGCAGTTTTCACTTTTATGTGCATTATTTATCATTACTTTCTACTTACAAATTTCATCTGAAATGAGTAACTCTGCCAAGCTTGTCAGAGTATTAAATTGCATACATACACTGCAGATAGATTTTATCAACCCGCATTCTTTTATGCAGAACAAGCTGATGGAGACTTACCAATAAACCAAAGATCTGTCCTGGTTCTTCAGTTGCAATCACTTCTGCTAGGAAATTTATCTGACCCAGATAACTGCAAACAATATCAAATTAAAGAAATTGCTCACATGATATTCCTTCTAGCTGGGGGGTGAGGAGGTCTAGCATCTAGAATGGCGATGGTGGTGATATAGAGCCACTTAGGACTTAAGCGTTCCAGCTAAAATCAAAAGAGAAATGACCCGTTTATTTGGCTGCTAAACATCTCCCTCTGAGAGGCTAAGTTACTGCGCTGCATTTATATCAGTATTTTAAGTACTAAAGTACTTAATTCCCACAATTAAGAACCCCAAAATTCAAAGCTTAAAGTAGTCTGGACACGATTTTCTTCTAGTTTCAATGGGGAAGGAACAAAGATGCCAGTGAAAGTTTGAGTTGACCTCCATGTGTCCTTTTATCCCCCAGCATGTGTAACCTTAATTCCTGTAAACTCTTAAGTTTTCAGATCTCACTTTCTTATTAACCAGTTCATTCCTTTTCCTTCAAGAAGCACCAGCACATCTCATTTTTTTCCTTTGACTCTCCTTCCCATAGCCAGTTGAAAACTATCAACCCATCCTCAAGATCACTTGATAAGATTCCTTTAAGATCTGTGATTTTGCACATATGCTTGATAGCACACTAATTAAAAACAAACAAACAAACAACCTAAGGAGGGAAACCTATTTTGTTATTCCAAGTGCAACAAGGAAGATAATCAAGTCCGCCACAGCTCTGAGAGCAGTCTCACTCTGTCTCATTCAGGAGATGAATGCTTTAGCAGCTTGGACTACAAAAGTAGCCTTTATAGTCATGAGACAAGTGGAATTTGTGTTTTTAATGAAACACAAGAGAGATGCAAACGAACTGGCCTTCCAACGGGTTCCATTTGATTCTAGTGGTAAGAAGAGTAGAGAGTGATCCAGCAGACAACAGCTTCTCTTGCAAAAAAAAAAAAAAGGCCTTATTTTTCATTAATTATTTTACAGTGTTAGTATTCTATTTTTTATATTTCTAGACTGATAAATGAAGTGTAAGTTTCTGAAAAAACAAACTTCCGCAGATAGAAAACTCTTTGCACTTCAGATCAAGGGATAAACATAATCAACCTTATTAAACCAACAAACCAAGTTTATTTATAGAAGTCTGTACAATTGTAATGAACTATATGCTAGGACACCAATGAAACAGAGCAAACAAGTCTCTCCCTAATGAGTGGGAGATATAGTCACTCACCTTTACATGCACTTAAAGGAAAAAAGATTACAGCTTTCATACACAGTTCTGTAACTATTCGGAGTACTTTCTTGATGTATTCTCAATGTAAGAGGTTTGCATGATAATTTACTGTTTCCTCTCTCTCTCTCTCAAAAAAAAAAAAAAAAAGAAAAAAGAAAACCAAAACAAACAAACAAAAACAAAAACCAATCCAGTATTTCAGCAGAATCCAGAGACTTTCAGAGGGTAGGTGGCAGTTTGATAGTTGCAGATAAACAGGACACTGTCCATCATTCAGTTCTGCATTCTAAACTCACTGCATCTCCCATTTTGGTCATCTCCACTAGAAGTTTCTTGCAACACTCTATAGGTCTTGACATTTTTACTGCAGTACAGCCTACTCACATTAGCACCGAGTGCAGACGCTTGCTAATACCCATGAGTCAAAGGCAAGCACGTTAAAAATACTGAATTTGAGTTAACTCGACCTCCAGAGATCTCTTTCCATTGAACCCAAGCGCCGAGGCACTGCCATGTGAAAATCAAGTTTTGGGCTGCTTGATTTTGCAATTATTTCTGCAAAGCATTGGAGAGCGATTATTTTGAAAACTGGCTACTGCAAAATAAGTTTTGATTTTCTTTTTATTACAAATCGTTAACATCATTGAAGCTGTTGAAAAAACAAAATCATATCAAATGCATATCTACACAGTGAATTACGATGTCTCCTATGAAGTTATTGTGGTAGATTCCATAAATCCACTCTTAAAAAAGTTAAAAGTACATATATGTGAGAGCCTACAACAACTCCAGAGAAGCTGCTAGAAAAGGCCATCAAATAAAGCAGTCTATGATTACATATTTACAGAATAATCCATTTGTCCTAGAATTATGGACTATTCAGTAAATAAGTACTGAAATATCCCTAATTATTTCTTTACATGGTAGATTATAGCTGCTTCATATGTTGATTTTCTTTTTATACACAGTTCATAGTATCAATCTGCACACAATTACATGATGTTTCTTTAAAGCTACCATTAAAAAGGAATAAAAGAAAGTTAAATAAGAACTAGATTAAAGTTTCATTAAGAATCCAACAAGAAGGTAGTATCACACACAGGTTTAAACATAACCAGAGTATGATGTCAGAAAAATAGTAATGCTCTGACACAAAGAGAGCATCAGCATTTTCCCTCTTTGGGGTCCCCAGAAACATTCCTATCCAGTTCAGTGCTTAAATTAGCATATACGTACTGGCCTGGGTAGGAACAAGCACGTGCTTCCACGATTACCTGAACGAGGGCCTCTAACCTTTTAGATTTCTAATTCTCTTTTAATTTAGTTCTTAGCTCCATATATTCAGTTGCATCTTGTTTGGAAAAGCTCTTTGTTAAATGTAACTTATTTACACTTCGATTTTTTTTTTTTTTTTTTAAACACCTGAGTGATAATTGAGCTGTCATCTTGTGTCCAGTCAAATATTCCATAAAGCCATACAATTCTTGTGCTAGTGTTGCACTTCACTCGTACCAGATCTCATAAGAAAAATATGCATCAGCTACCTCTCACATATTACCTGCTGACCTTTCTACTGTGTCCTTACTGCGTCCTTCCCCTTTCACACAAAGTGATTTTATTTCTTAATCTTTTATGTTTGTTTCATAGAAGCCCAGTTTATATGGTTCACAAGGCAAGAAACAAATGTGAGCTAGACCCCAACGAAGACGTGATGACTTAACAAATACATGATACTGGAGGCTGGGAGAAAAAATAAAGCCCAACCAATGAGCACCCCAGGGACACCCCAGAAAGAGCTACTTCACTAAGTAAAGCTGGAGACTCCTGATGTGCTACAGATGACAAGTCCAACATCAAGAGCCGTGTACCTCTCTCATCAATTAAGCGTAAATAAAGAAGAGAACATGAAGTTAAACAGCTATATCAGCCAAGCCGTTTTAGTAAGAAGAATCACATTTAATGAGTTTCTTTCTTGCAATTTCAGATGCTCAAGTACAGCTGGTAGAAATTCAAAACAGCCGTAAAGAACTGTGACAGACTGATACAAATAGTACTGCAGCTTAAAAATGATAAAAAAAACACCTGAAAAAAAGTCACACAACCCTCCCAAAAAAATTTACACTTTGAACCTAAGCCAGTTTTTGAAGATTCCCTTCTCCAAAGCTAGAATGAAGGAGGAGGAGGAAGAAGAAAGTGCAGGTGACCTTCCAGCCACAAAGGTCTTGCGCCAATGTTTATTCACCGTGCCTGTGGTGGTATGTAAGGGGAGATCACCAAGTGCTGATTCTGCAACCACCAAAAGAGATCCCTACAGAAATCCACACCTCAGGCTAATACTGAACACAGAGTGGACCAACGAGCTGCATCAACAAAATAAAAACAGAACTCAAACTAAAAGAAATGGGAAGACCCCAAATAGCACAGATCCACATTTGTGAGGGGGGCAGGAAGAAAGGGCAAGAAGGGAGGTCTATACAGTAAATAGTTGAATGGTTTATGTTACAGATGACTGGCAGTTTTAAAGAGTCTCTTCCCAGCTCCATTGCTGCTCCAACCCAGAAGGGAGAACTGAAAGGGGAAGAAGAAAAGGTAGGACATCATCATGGAGCATGCAGGATCAGAAGCAGCAGAGCGGGCATGCTCAAATAAGCCCCCGCCTCTTTTTGTAGTCCTCCAAATTCAATGATCTCCGAGGAGCACCATCTTTTGCTGGTGGAGCCTTGGAGGTGATAGCCAGTGCCTTTGATTCTGTTGGGGACAAGGGAAGAGTGAGGACCAAAATACAAGAGAAAAAAACAAAAAAAAAAACAAAAAAAACCCAGAATTTTACTTCTTGTTTTTGCTAACAAAAACCACCACCAAAGCGTATTTGGCTTTTCTGGAATACATCAGGTTAAAAATTAAGAATACAGCCATCTTACTGCTTATCTTCAAAGATAAAGCACATGCAATTTGGCCTTAATGTCATCTGCAATACCAAAGACAGCAAACAGCAACTTTATAGAACAGCAGGTTCATAAATCAATACTTTTTTCCACATAGTGCATATGCAGGTTATGGAACAGGACAGTATGGGCTTATCAGGCTTCAAAAAGTGACTCCACAAATTCATAGAGCAAGTATAAAGGTAGATATCATGATTTATTAAATACAACATTCACATCTGTTCCTCAAGAACTATGTGAGACACAAACACTGCAGATTAGAAGAATGAATCAGAAAACTCTCATATTACCTCCTTTTCTTTGTAGATGGAACAAGGACATACATACTTTCAGTGCAACACAGTACACCTCTTCCTCAGCAAATATCACTAGCACATGTTCACACTTCCTCAATGTGAGACACTTCACAAGAAGACAAACACAGAGTGCTTGCTCCCATTTTCAAAAGCCCATGACTGACTCTGAAAGAACTGTTCTGGAAGAAGTGAGCTCTTCTATCATATCCCTCTACAATCGTACCAAACAGCAATCATTGCCCCAGACTCAACTGAAACACTTACCAGAACTGGGAACCTGAAGATCAATCTTTACATCGAAGTCATGGACTTTGAAAAGATCTTCTGAGAGGTCACTGGCTGATTTAGAGTTCACATCTTTATCCTTCCCTTGACCCTGAAAGAAGAATATGTAAATATCCAACCCACATCCGTACAGACAAAGGTCAGAGATAAGAATACTTTTTCCCTTCACTTAATCACAAACATATTTAGTTCAGCTGTTATTGCTAAACAAAGTTAACTTTATTTCTCCACGGCAGAAAAAGCTGTTCTTTTTCTACAATAATGCTTCACACAATACTTATTTCTAGAACTGAAAAATGCCTATTTAGTTTTAGTCATAAGCTTCTAGGGCAAAATGGTGACAGTGGGAGGAAACATAACAGAAGCAAAATGGGAAACTTGCCTTACTCATGTCCTTTGGAGCATCTGGTAATACACCAGATCCATATTTTGCATTTAGCTGGGCAAGAATAGCAGCCTGGACAGCAGGATCTCGGGACTGCAGGGGAAAATAAAACACTGCATTTAAATTGGTGGCCATCTTTTTTTTTTTTTAAAGACAATGCTCACGCTCATTCATACAAAACCAACAGAGAATGGGGATCAGTTAGTCTGATCTTCAGGATTTCAAAGACAATTAAACTCATTCTAATAGCTATGTAATGCATTAAACTAAAAGTTATCCGTCAGAAAGTCCTTCTTTAAGATGACACTATCTTTTTTGTTGTTGTGATTTGCTCCTGTGACTAGACTTAACACTACCCTCAGATGTACTGCTTTTATCTTTCAGTTCTGGCTAAAATACTGCACTAGAGAAGAAACTGTTACAAGACTATTTTCTTTACATGATAATGGTTGTCTAGTATAACAATTTTACTCAATTATGATTCTACCTTTCAATAAATAATCATTTAATAAATAATCATTTAGCTCAATTTCCACAATAAAATCCCTTTTCTGCTTTGCTAATCTGTGGAGACTGACAGTGCCAACTTTACCTGAAAGGAGAGGAAAAAAAAGTAATTTAAAAAATGGTACTGGTGGCATTTCAGAATAGGCTTCAAAGTTTCATCACTTACAGGTAAGAGGTGATCCTTCAGCTTCATTATCCATCACTAATGTATCTATAGATGGCAGTAGCAGTTTTTGCCACTATCACAATGGAATTCTGTGTTAAACTGCTTTACATCACAGGCCCAAGTAGTCTGGGGCCCCCTTTCACAAATCTTTAAAGATGATCTCAACTAATTAGAAGCAAAACCAGACCAAAAGTAAACTGCCTTCCTAAAGCTAACTAAATACACAGTAAGTATTTCTATGTGTTAGAATTCACTAAAAAAATACACAGTTGCTTTTCCATGTGCCCACATAATTTACATCCTCTATGTTGGGGGAGGGGGCACTTTTTTCCCCTTTTGGGGGAGAGTAAGGTTAGAATCTCAATTACATCTCATCCTGGCACCCGGTATTTTAATAGCAGATGGCACAGCTAGGCACAAGTACAAGCAACATTTTCCTTCCTACTCTCTCCATTGTTTTCTGCTGCTCTGCAAATTGCCCCAGATGAACTTCAACATTATACTTACATTAGACACTATTGTGGGCTTGCACTGCCGCCTAGTAAAGGGGTCCATTTGCTGGTTTTTCATGCTGTGACTTTCAGCCTGAACAAAAAAGGCACACCATTTTGCAGTTAGCTGCTTACATCCTTGTAAATCTTCCCACAGCACCCCAACCATGCACACACACACACCAGGTACACACAATATCAAGGTCATAGAAAAAACAGTATTACAGACAAGAAAGATTTTTTTAAACACCCACCGCCCCATATTTTACAAGTCAAAACTGCCCTTTCTGAATACAACAGAAAACACCCGCACAACAACCCTAAGGGTAACTGAGGCTTTAGCATTTGTTAGGAAGCTTAACTTTTCTTAAAAGTGTCATCACAGAGAATTCAATACTATTTTCTTCTTCAAAGTCTCCTTTCTGATATCTTTGCCTTATAAAATGTATTACATTACTACTATAGTCAGGAATCTCCTGACTGAATTGGTCAAAAGCAAAGCAATACACTTGAAAAAAATAAAATCATATCACTTGCCTATTTAAAAGTTTTATAAAATCATTAAAAAAAGAGCAACTTCATCATGCAATTATCTTGCTCTGCATCATTTCATCTCTATATACACAGAAGTATTAATTTGGCATTATTTACCACAAGAGCCTTCTCAGACTCAACAATATTCCACTCTCTATTTCGTTGGTTGATGTAACTGCAGAAAAAGGGAAAGAAAAAAAAAAAGAAGGGAGGGATAAAGAAAAAGAAAATGACTGTCATTTATCAACTCTTACACAATAAAAAGCCTGTCAGCATTCTTGCATCTTCATCTGACCACAGATTACTCTTATTGGAATGCAACTGCTACCAGGGTTACATAAAGAGTTTCTGCTTTTGACATTTTTAACTGAATGACACATACAAGGAAGCGGAGGCGAATATCAGCAGGCAAATATTAGCAGAGCCATCAGTATGCAATCCATACAACAAAGAAACAAAGACTTACAGTTAAAACACTGCTGATTTAATTGATTTCACCACTCTTCCTAAAATAGCATCAACCAAAATACAGAAAGTGCCCAATATCAGTTTCCTACCTGATGGCAGAAATGTTTTTTGTTCGTTGACGATCCAGGGCCTCTGCTCTCTCCTCAAGTTCATTTAGCTGATCTTGAATCTGTTTGGCCTTATCTTGGTCCCCCAAGTCCTCTGCCATGGCCTTCAACCAAACAATAACTTATTAAGCACTACCTTTTTTTTTTTTTTTTAAACCACAGAACTAGTCAAAGAAATGAGGGATAGACCCAATAATGAGCCAGCAAACCCTATTCAATTCCAAATGTCCTAACCACATATAATGAGAACACAGCAGAGAGCTAAACTCCCCTTTGCAGCTTAAAACAAAACTGGATTTCTCATTCTGAAAAATTCTGTGAACTAAAGATTACTTAGCACCAATAGGACCAGTCAGCTAGCTGATTCAAGTTACATGATTTAAGCTACATGTTTGAGTAAGTTTTATCATTGCTATTTGACAGCTCAAGAAAAGACACTATTTCTGCAATTGTGAGTTGCCACTTATTTTAGCAAGCTGGAGAGCAGAACGAAGAAAAACAGCTTATTATGCCATCTGGTGATAACAAAAAGGAATTGCACCCCTCTGCACCATAAAACTAACGATTTATATATTCACACTTAGTAAAAAGTGACGATCAAACACTGCAGTTTAGCAAAAGAACGTAGAACATATGATTAATATGAACTCTTAGGTTTTGTATGAAACGCAAATGTCCTGAGAAAGGGCTGTACCAAACAAAACAACGTTTTCTATCTGTCTTCTGAGATACTTAAGACAGTTTGTTTACTTGTCTTCTGAGCTTTGGCTTCTCAGCACTGTTAAATCTACGCATTTCAGGAAGTGTACATGTAAAGCAATTTGGTAGCAGGTAAATCTTTCAGCAATGTATTCTTTTCAACACAAACCACTGGCCATTATCAAAGTAAAAACTGTTCCCCTCAAGCAAAAGGCAATTTAACACTAGTTTTGAAAACAACTGTCAAGTGTTACTAAGGAGTAGCTTACAAAAAATAAAAGGAAAACTAGTTTCTAAAGCTGAACAGCTTGAGAACTTCAAAGGACACAAAGAGACAGGTAGAATTGTTGGCAATTGCCTTCAGTGAAAGAATGCAATAGCTTAAGCTGGGTTACTTAAGTATTCTGAACTCAGTAATGAATCTTGAGATCCACCTCTTAGCTGTATACTTAAAGTTGAGCTTTCAGCTGATTACTGCCAAAATCCAGAGGAGCTCCAGTTCTTCAAAATCAAAGACTGTACTAAGCTTGCAGGCATCGTCTCATCTCTCACCTTCTCCTTTAACAGCTGAGTTTTCTTCATAGCATAATTTGGAGGGGCTTTTCTGAACCTTTCCTTCTCTTTCACAATCTGTAAAACCAGAAGAAACAGCAAAGAAATGCAGGTATGCAATGTCTACTTTAATACTTGTACTCTAGAAGCAACAGATCAGAATCATCTAAGAAATTTACTTACTGCCACAATATTTTACTCATGCTCTTTCTCTGCTGCATTTTTTGTTTTGTGACTTGGTAATGAGTTACAATTCCATTCCCCTCACTTAATGACCTACAAAAGTCTCATGCTAATCACATTTGGTCAGTATGAAGGAAATAGTAGGCTGTAGGAACTGTAATAAATGCATCTATCACCACGCTGTGAGCTTTTTATAATTTGAGAGATACCTTGCCATACTTTGATTAGGAGTTCAAAGCCCTGCAACAAAAGTTGAAGAGGAGGTAACAAAGATGAAGTAAAGCAGAAATGTGAACCAAACAGCTGGATCACCAAGATACTCTATCCAGTTATAAAATCTCATTTTCTTTTTAGGAAGGTGATACCATGATCATTCTGCTTCTAAAGGCTAATCTGCTACTCAGCTTTTAAGTACTGCCATAGCCTCACAATAACATGCTGTTTACCTCCTCAATATCCTGATCGTTAAACTTGTAGTTGAGAGCTTCTTTGATGGACACTTCCTTCTTGTTTATCTCATCTAATGTGGGTAACTGCATCCCAGCAGAAAACATCTAAATGAAATAGAGAGTTCATTTTTCACTTAGAATACCAGCTGTAGAGGGCTGCTGAGAAGAAATTAAAGACTGCCAAACTTACCGCTTCCTTCCACTTCATAAACTCACTTTCAGTGAATTCCTGATTTGAGACAAACTCCAAACGAAACACACGCTGATCACTGCCATGCCTGCAAGAAGAAAAACGTAACACCCCTTTGTGAAGGTACAGAGCTGTAATCTTATACTAGTTGGTAATAAACTGACTCATAAAACCCCAGAACAGACACTTAAGGCTGCTCTTTTGGCTCACATACTATTTATTCCTAACTTCAGTAAGATCAGCCACAGCTCAGGAGCTTCAGTCAGCTACTAGTACCAACAAATAGTGCAAGGGAATACTTGATGACATGTCTGTAGGGAACAGTAGTATCCTCAGTAGAAAAGGGAAACTGACTTATCTCACACCTAAACTTCAAATCCCCTATTTGGTGACCCATGGCATGATCTTGGGAAACAAAGTTCTTTCACATTTGGACCGGTAGAAGTAATCTGTAAGTAGTACTGAATTGTACCAAACGCAGAAGCCAGCTGCAGTTTAATTTCTCATTCACTGGTTAGTCAAGAGCCAGTAAGCCTTAAAGATTACATTCTGTGGAGACCTGCTACTAACCACTCCTAAAATTAGTTGCCATCACGTATGTTTCAATCAAAACACAGAGTTCTCTCCTGAAGTAGCATAAGCAGCTACTGTATATCACCGTGGATGCAGATAAGACCTATTTTTTTCTGCTGTTACTGCATATTTTCACCCACATCTATTCTCCACATACTTTCCCATTTCTTCCAAATGATGAATTTCTTCTTGACCTATCTCACCAGGATGTTTTATAATGTAACTGTTAACCTTCACCTGATCCTAGAAGGGCTGTAAAGACAAGCGAGAAATCTAAAACTATATTCAACTTCTTCCCTCCAAATTACTGTTTATGTTGTAACACATAACCAGACCTCATCACTCATGCCTTTAATACACTTGATTATCTCAACACTTGACTAAAGCAATTGTTGGAAAAAAAAAAAATAAAAATACAGAAAGGCTCTCATCATCCCTCTGCAGGAAACATTACGTGATATAAAAACAACTTTGATCCAGGAACTGATGAGGGTTATTTTTGTATCTCACCGCAACTGCAGTCCTTTGTTTGTCCGGGTACCACCGAGTTGGTAAACCTTTGCAGTCTCTACCACACCAGTTATTTCAGCAACCTGTACACAAAAGAAACAAAAGAATGAATGCAAATGCATGTGTTTGTGTGTGTGTTCCTCTAACATACCTGGGCACGTTTAAGTCTTTTCACTAGATATCAAAAACCTTAGTCTCATTAACAATTCTAACCAGACCAAAGCAAGCAGGACTCTTCAGCAGCCATTATCAGGTACTGAATTCATTGCACCACGCATCACCTTCAAATTGGCAAGAAGGATTTTTTGGTTGCTGTTATCTTCTTAGTCTACCTCCAAGCCAAATGATGCACACTTTCCTATTTTCCCTTACATTAAATTAAACTAAGGTTAATTGAATTTCCAAAATGACACCATAGCTATCCACACACTAAACACAGCCTCCTCTGGGACCATTTTAATGCAATATTAGACAGTATTATTACACCCTATGGTTGTAGTTACAGCAATGATAGAAACACGTGTTCGAAATCATCTTCTCTTCTAAAGCACATTGCTGTTGAAATGTGAGAACTGAGATCATGCAGTAACTGGGGAACATTTCCAGAAGAAGGAGCAACTCTTACTCATCCTTACTCTGTCAGAGTACCCTGAACTCAGGTTTCTTACACAAGTGAAGAGACAAGACAGCAAGAACCAAAGCAAGAACAGGCTTCATTAGTGCTCCTTCCCTCATGTAATACACACACACACACCACACACATACACTGTATACATTCATACATTTACACATCTGTATGTATCATGTCATCAGCCAGCTTGATTTAAAGGCCAATAACTGTTTCCACATCTTCACCTACCTGAACACACAGGTATTTACCTTAAAAGTATTTTTCTCCATTTCTTTGGCAGCAACTACATTTTCTGGCTAGAAAATACCTTTTTTACATTAATCACCCTAATCATAGATTCCTCAGAAGTACTAAGCTGCAAATACTGTACTACAGCACTACAAAAAGAGCTAAAACCCTTGGAACTAAACTCACCCGATAAACAGGTTTGCTGTTATGATTTCCAATGCCAATACGGACAAAGCAACCAGTGACTGTCTTGGCAAAGAAAGGCATATGACACCAGCGTTCCAGCTTGTGCCGTGATAACCGTACTCGGTTCAGTTCTTCAGGCAAAGACACTGGCTGAGATTTAGGAGGAATTTCCTCTTTCCTGCAGTGGGAAAGATGAGAAGGAAAGTGAACAAAATAAGAGATATAATTATCAGAGCAAGGCGCAGTAGAAGTTCCAAATATTTAAATTACTAGTAAAAAGAAAACAAGATTAACATACCAGTTGACCGTAGATACGTAAATTTAACATTCATGAGAAAGGTGTAATGCAACTGACTAATGTTACCCATTATCTTTGCTACCACAAAGCAGAAAGACTTGTGCACCAAGCCAGCACATCTTTCTCTCTGGCTAATATGCAAAAGTTCTACAGCAGCTGAACTATAGGACTAAAATCTAAACTGTGTAAATTGGGATTAGGATAACACCTAGACACACTCATCTGTCCCCACACAATTCTCTAAAACAGATCTACCTAACGTGAGTACCTGTGTTTTTCATCCCACAATAATCGTAGTCCTATGTTTACTACTTACTCTTCTTCTTCATCCGAGGATGAGGATCTGGATGAGCGATCACTTTTCTCACTAGACTTATCATCCTCTTCCTCCTCTTCATCATCAGAGTATACTTCACTAGTCTTTAATGGCTGTTTTTTTGCAAGCAATTCAGCTGGAGGAGAGAGAAAAAAAGCAAGCCGTGTTTTGTTTTGTTTTTCCAATCAAGCTTATTTTTTTGTGTGCTGAAATCTCATTGTTAAAAAAAAAAAAAAAAAACCACTAAAAAAACCCCAGCATAACTGGAAAGCTGTTATCTTTATATTAGATACAAGTACCACATGCTTAAATCTACTAGCAAACTAAACACTCCATTGTATATATTCAAACTGAGAAATCAAAGTAATTTAACTGCCAACTTAGATCTCCATTGTAGTTATCTTCAGCTTCCCTACTTGACTGCATATAGCCATAGCAGATAAGCATAACAACTGGATATACAAGTTAAAAAATATCACAGTCAGACAATTTATTCTTATTTTGCATGGAAAATAAAAATCTCACGTGTTGGAGTTTGGAGCCACAATTAAAACCCACCAGAAAAACAAAAAAGTAATGCATTAAAAGTCCGTGACAAGAAGGACAAGATGACTTGCCAGTGAAGAAACTAGCAAATGCAGACAAGATAGCACAAGTACAATAACCACGGTTTGACGATTCAGAGATGAAGTAACGGACTCAAATACATGAATTAGACATTACTTAGTAAGTGGTATTCAGTAAAATATCAGGGAAGTTTGCTGTGTTTTCAGATCATTCCTTATGGGGGAATAGAAATATAAAGAGTTAAGAAGTATCAAATAATTTTCTAGGTCATTATACTGGTCAAAAGACCAAGGAAGATGCAGACAGATCATTCATCCAAAGCGTAGGACCGCTGCGTTAATTAGAAACAGGCAGAAGCACTCGCAGAAAGCAAAAAAAGCACAGAACAAACAAAGCCTTCATACCTGTTCTGTTCTTCCTTTTCTCTCTTTCTGCTTTTAGTTCCTCCATTGCCTGAGATTTCTTGTCTAATTTCTCATCCCGCTTTGATCGTCGCTCTTTGTTATGTGACGTGACCTAAAAATATGCACAGAAATCCCTTAGCACTGGGGAGCAATTCATGAACTAAAACGAAAACAATGGTTTGCAGACCAAAAACTCTTCAAATGGAAAATATTAACAAATTCAATTTTAAAATCATCAGGTGGTGTGGGTTTTTTTTTTGTTTGTTTGTTTGGTTGGTTTTTTTAAGTTTGTCCTTTCATAGTCTAGGGAAGAGTAAATATACAAAAATAAAGGACTTTTGTACTTTGTGTCAAGAACGATTAACACATTTATTCTTCAGCATTTCTGCCATCAATCTCAAGCTCCACATTAAGAAGATAAAAAAAGACTAGAGAAATAAAACTGAACTAAAATTCTGTAACTAACAAGTCATGAAGGAAAAAAAAAGGATAAATATTAATCTCAAAGACTACTTCTCAGGCCAAAACACTCGTTTTCCTTCAGCAGCAAGGAGAGCTGATAAATTACTAAAATCAGATATAAAGTGTAAAGTCTGCAATAGGAATACAAATCCAAAATGCTGGAAGTCTTCTAATTCTTACTAAGGTTCTAACTAGAATTAGAATGCAGTTTATGTAACAAATGGTCATTGAAAGTAAGTCAGGCGTTTCTGGAAGGCTACACTTTTATGTACATGTATGTATGTATGCACTAGCACACTCTACATATGGATCTACATACATATCATATATGGTCAATATGTGTAAGTACATTCATATGCAAGTACATATGTGGAACTGAGAGGGGCGTGGGGAATGAGACTCAACCAACTTCAAGTGGGCCTGAGGGAAAAATTCATCTCACCCAACTTAATGTAGGTGGTAAACATCTATTTCATTAGAAAAAGAATGTAGGCTGAATTTCCCCCTCTGAATACATCCGTCTGCACAGAGGAGGCAAGAAACTACAAGAGTAAACAAACAACGATTCACAGATGGCGTTAAGCAAGATTAATTTCATCACATTCTGGGAAGCTAACTGCCCAGACTTCTAAATTAAAGGCAGGCTCTCAACCTAACAATTCAGCCATTTGAAACTATAATTCAGTTACACAGGCTTCACTCGCACACACAAGAAATGGCATTGCCCTCTTTCTCCTGGAGATACGAAAAAGAAAAAAACAAACAAAAAAACAACTTGTGTTTCTCCTAGAATTCAAGCTATTCCTTCACACAATGTAAAAAGCTGAGTAGTTTCTGGCTCTCTCAAACTTTAATTTGTAAGAAGGCAGCATATAAGAATTCCAGACTGAATGACAAGCCTTGTCACAGGAACTCCATGTGTAGCCACAACTCGTTCTTTATTTTGCGTTTTTCATTGAAAGGAGTTATCAGTGCACCCCTCAGCAGGCCAAAGATGTCAGTCTCTTTTTAAATGAACTTGAAAAGCTAAAGATAGCTTAAGCATTGAAATGAACCAAATCCTGACCTGCTTACTGTGCTGTTTGACATTTTTAAGGGAAAAATGTCAGGGGCAGGGAGAAACAGCATCCCATCTCCTGTTGCCAAGGAAAAAAGAATCAGTTACTAAGATACATTTCATTTCCTACCTGGGATTCTTGGATCTGTGTGAGTTTTTTCTTCTCCTGCTCTTCCTCTTGCTTTTTCTTTTTCTCTTTCTTTTCTTTCTTTTTTGCCGTTTTCAGTTTTTTCTTGATTTCAAATCTATTACATATTTGAAAGAAAGAGCACATGAAAGAATGCTCCCTTCTCAAGTGAGCCAAGTACCATTACATTGCTATCTCAGTTTAAGTGGTCAGTAAACTTCAAGAAACGTTTGCACTGCTTGGCCTAAGATAGTTAACCCCTTAACTCTGCCCCACAACACTGGTGGGTCTTGCTCCCCTCCCATCCTCTCTTCCCCAAGAAAAATAAGATAAAGAGAAGCTGAGCACAATAAAGTTCAGGCTTACAGAAGATGAGAGCTAGCTTAAAGGGGTGGGGAGACCACATACTAATAGTTTCTCCCAAGAACCCTACCCTTATGTCAGCTTAATCTTTGCCAGAATAGCGACCATTGCGTGCTGCCTTCAGCTATAAAAATAAATTGGCATTTACACATAACTTGAACCTTAACAGCAAAAAAAACTTGGTTCTTTTAAGCCACCACCATGCTAACTTCTTCCTGCTGAAACTCAACCCATCTACCTGAACTCACGTCTGTAAGAAAGAGAAGTCACAGCAAGTCACCTGCTACAGCACATTCCATCAGACGCAGGCATTTTTTGTGATTCACCGCTTCTATTTTGACCTTCCCTAAACATGTTATCCTGAAATCTCATTTTTAGCCACTGGGCTCAGAAAAGTCAATTCTGCTGGAACCATCCTGTGGCAGATTCCACTGCAGCACACACTGGTCACTGCTTTAGCAAAGTGTGCATGTGGATTAATAAGCAAAAGCTTCCAGCAACTGAAATTTAAAATGCATTATCCATATGGCACATTTCACCTTTAAAACAAAGCATAGCACCCTGGACACAGGCATTGTGTCACACGCCCTGTTTGCTGTCATCTCCAAAGATTTAGCAAAAGATACATACAGACAACATTCTGAACAATTCAACTTACCACAAGAAGTTAAGTAACCATCCCTCCCACAACCACCTCTTAGCTCTACCTGCCAACCCCTTCCACTGAACAGGACAAACTTGTTTAAGATTGTATCAGAAACTCGAGCTTAAATTCTTTTGCTAGTTTGTATCAAGTATTTTCATGTGATTACTTAAAAAGAAAAATATTCAGTTATAAAAAAAACAAACTATGAATGAAATCCAGAAAAATGGTGGCCTTCTACCTGATCTAAGCCTAACCTTTCCCCCATTTTGATCTGTTTGAGGAGGGCAGCAGACAAGAAAAGACACAGCAAGTAGTATTAAGAAGCACATTCAGTCAGTGCTCTAGGATAACTAGATAGCTGATTATATTGATTTGATTCACACGATAGTGTCCGTCCTCTAGAGGAATTTCTCAGCAAACAACAGAAGAGTCACTGAAGAGGGAAGAAAAAGAAGAAAACGTGCCCCACATACACCAAATCTTTTGTTACGTAGGTGCAGAAAACAAGTGAACAACCTACAAGGAAGCTGCCTGACAGTAAAGCATTACAGCAACAAATAACACCAGAACAGCTAAGGCAGAAATCCACAAATGAACCCTGGAAAATGACATGTCCAAAACCATTCGTCTATATCCCCCTCCCTTCTACTAAACCCCCAACAAGCTTTATACCCACAGAGGCAACCTGTAGTTCTGCTCTGTGCTTCACTATTGCTTTTTGAAAAAACTGACGAAGCTCTATGGAACTTTATTCTTTCTCATTTTCTAAAGTAGCAGCATATGACAGTCAGTACAGGAAAGACATATGAGGAAGTAATCCTAATGGCTGTCATCTACTGCTTAAAGCAGCACACAGGGATAACCGCACACATTCAGCAGCTATGAAACTTGCAGAAACCAACCTTTTTCAAGAACATGCAGAATTTCTGCTGTATGCTTTAAACAAGCTTTAAGGACAATTCACACAAAAATCTGTCATGAAACTTAACCTGCTTTAGAGTGCTAAATGCCTAGACCTCAGACATGAGAGCACAGTCCACGCAGCCTCCACACAGAAAAGTCCAAATTAAGAATACAGAAAAAATATCTGTAAAGAAAGATCAAGCTGGAGAATATTAATCCTAAAGCACTGGAACACTTTGATCTCAGTTTCCTATACAATGGTATCTACGAAAAATAACAGAGGGAATAACAATTTCATGAACACACAGAAGGGTTCTCTGCTTTTCAGTTTGACACTATGCAAGAGTTAGACTTAATTACTTGCAATCTGCTGGACTGTCTAGCTATTTACCCCATTTTTCTGCTTTATTCCCTCTTCTCATTTTTTTTTAATTATTATTCAGTGTTTTAAACAAACAACATAAGTTACCTGCAAGTCACAGAAACAGCAACTTAAAGTTCCATAACGTTTACTCATATAAATGAGAAAATAAACAGTTCACACAATATGAAATATGTAGGATATGTTATACATCACTGTTTATGTGTAGGATTTAATTTCAACAGTCTAACTGAACGGTGCATTGCAGAGGATTTAACTCAGTGCTGTTTATACAACAGCCTGTATAAACATGCTATCAAATATCAACAGTCTAAATTTACCTTCTCTTTAGCACTTCTCTCTTCTCTATCCGATTAAACAGCTCCTGTTCTCTCTCCTTTTCTGTCATTTGTTCCAGTCGAGCCCGGTCTTCTTCATCTCCCATAAGGTCTTCTCCATAGCCATCATGGAATTCCTCATCTTCAGATGAAGAATCTGAATCTGAGCTAGATGAGGAGCTGTTGCTTTCCGAGTCAGACACTTCTCCTAAAACAAAATCACAAGGCAGTAAAATTCAGCTGGGGCAAAGCCCAACCACTTCAATGTAGCGTGTTAGCAGAGGGCATATATATGAAAAGTCTGCATGTAATAAAAGCAGAACCCACTAAATATTTTAATATAGGAAGATGCACATACTGCAAAAAATGAGGAAACAAGTAGCACTGTGTATGAACAAGATGCATCATAGGTAAAATTCTTTGCAGAACAAGAAAATCTTAGGAGCCCTTTCGATTAGTGTTTGGGTCTTACGGTTAGATTTCTATGCCTACATGCTTACATTACTTGGAAGTTTCCTGGACATCCATAACACCTGTGTGTGTTCACACCTCAAATGCCACTATGAGCCACTGTCAATATTCCTTATTACAGCAAGTGAAGTAACCAAAAATGGTCACTCGAAGACTGCAACTGTAGGCACTGCTACATCACAAGATGGAATTAAAGCACACTACCCTTGTAACTGTCAAAGTTGCAAAGCAAGCTGCATTACAGCAATAAGTACCCTCAATTACACCTGGGCTTAGGGAACAGCTGAATCCCCAACAATACTGGGTAACACTACCTTTGAACTTGATCCAATGCTGTGACTATCTCATCTAATCAATCACATTACACCAAAATCCAAAAGCAAACAGATACTAGAATTCTTTATTCCAGCGTCAGCCAACCCTCAGTATTCCTGGAAATTTCCAGCTTCACAACCTTACTCACTTACTTATAAGCCTTGGTTTGTATGTGCTTATAGGTACAGGTTCAGTCACTTCATGCTTTGGACTGTCTCCACAATGCTTTAATGTACCTAAATCTGTAAGTTTCTTCAAATGCTTTCTTAACTTTGACTTTTAGTATTAACTGAAGTTGTAACTAATCACCTGCAAACCTTCACAGACATGATAAAAACAGGAAAGAACACAAGAAGTCTGCCCAGTGTAGAAACAGTCAGTAGTAATGTTAAAAAAAAAAAAAAAAAAAAAAAAAACCAAAACACCTGACAAAGTTAAGAATTAAAATTGTGACTAATTTAAGTGTAAATGTGCAAAACATCTGATTCAGGGCAAACACATAAGATAAGCTTCTGCTTGCATTACACAATCACGGAATTGTAGGAGTTGGAAGGGACCTCTAGAGATCATTGAATCCAACCCTCTGATAAAGCAGGCTCCCTACAGCAGTTCCACAGGTAGGTGTCCAGACAGATCTTGAATATCTCCAAAAAAGGAGACTGTGCAACCTCTCTGGGCAGCCTATTCCAGTGCTCCATCACTCTCACAGTAAAAAAGTTCCCCCTTAATTATTTAATGTTACATTCATTCTCTTTGTTGTCACAATAATTCTGTGAAGGCAAAATACACCAACTGGAATAAAAGTAAATGCTACCCAAACTACAGATGGAAGGAAGAAGGGTGCTTTCCAGAAGAAAGTCAAATAATTATGTCATACATTCTCCAACTGAAGCAATATTGAGTGATGCATTTCCAGTGGAATGCCTACAGCCACGCTATGTTGAATTACAGTAAAAATACATTACAAATACAAATTGCCTGGAACTATGGCAAGTTGAAGCCATTCGGTCTGCCAGTAACATAGAAAAAAGCTCTCTCAAGTAGTCTTTAACATCACCATTTAGCTTTACTTTACAATATACCCAAAGATGCAACTTCACTTGGCATTCTGCTGTAAGTACATGCTGTATGGAGATGGACAGGTATTATCTTACCCTCTTCAGGTGCTGAGCTCTCAGCTGAGCTGTCTTTATCTGAGCTGCCTGAAGAGGCAGCTTTGTTCATCTGTTTCTTCATGGCTCCTTTCTTCTCTGCCTTACCCGCCTTTCCCTTTTTTTTGTTTTTAGAACCTCCAACGGTCCACTGTAAGGAAAAAAAACAAGGAAGGGATCATAATGCAGGAACACTGCTCCTCCCTTCTCCATCCCTCCTCAAAACACTGGAGGGAAAATGATTGGGAAAAAGTCCAGTATCTGACAGCAGCAAATCAATCATACAAAGGGTGGGTGGGAAGAGGGAAAAACAAAAAATCAGTAGGTAACTCAGTAAATGAAAGCATTTTATGGTAGCTTTTTTCTTTTATTTATTAAAGGCAAAAAGTTATCATTCAATCGAACAGTTGAGAAAACACTCCTTTAAAATAGGACGAACACTTCAGAGTTCAGTCTCATGTACACTGGGGAAAAATTACTGAAGACAGATAGCTAAGAAAACAATTTAAGTAACAGGTGTCCAGATGTATTTGTAAAGGTTATCATCAGCTTACTGCTATTAAACAGAAGAAGCAACAGATGCATCTCTGAAACTAGTTTGTTCAAGAACAAATTTTAGATTTCACAAAGGAACGCTCATTACCTGAGGCTTATGGATAGCTCAGTTTTGCCAAGAGTTTGCAGTACCTGTGTATTTTTATGCCAACAAACCAACAGCACTCTCATTCTTAGACAGTAGTGCCACCTTCTGCACCTTACATATAGTGCACAAGTCGGAACCACATCAGAATCACAAAAGAAAAAAAAATGCCTAGGCTTAATTTTAACTTTGTCTTAGCACCATATCTTCACTTTAGGCTGCAGTTTCTAAGTTTGGGGTCTATGCCACCACATATACATAAGCATCAACTTCAAGCACTAGACTCTCAGGAGAAGAGGCAGTATTTACCTTAGTGTGACTTCTTACTACATTTTTTCCCTGGTCCCAACCATATGGGTAAAGCCAGAAGGAAACAGAATTGACAAGGATGGTGTGTGTGATTGACAAGAAGATTTTAAGGCTTTACAGTGTTCTGCAACATGCTGCATCTCCTAGAATTCCTCCAGATTCTCTCTTCAGAAATAAAATGGTTTGTTTCTAAATAAATACATTTAGAACGTTATCTTCTTCATAGCTGTATGCTGCCCTCACCACTCATGCACATCAACAGCTCAAGCATGCCATCTATTACCCCTCAAAAAGGAAGCAAGCAATGACAAAAGCATGCAAAACAATGCTTAACAGAGATCTTATATGGAAGATTATAGACTTTTTTCAACTAAACTATACATATTCATAAGTATATGTATTTACATTTATATGTATTTACATTTAATCTTCAGTGCACACACATTTCAGGCTTCTTCATCAAATCTGACCTCCACTTCCACATCTTTTAGAGTATACCAAACATCTCCAAATGGACTTCAACCAAGTAGTCAGAGGCTACTACCTCATCTATCAGTATCCTTAAAATTTCCCACCCTTTGATTGAAGTCACAACCATCCTTGTACTTTCCACATTAGTGTTTACTTCAACATCACTTTTAAGTGTCAGCGACGCATTCAAATTTATCTGACAAAGGTCAGGCAGAAATTCTCTTTTCTGAGGGGTAAGAACAGCTACCTAGTGGTGAGCCTTGGATTGCAATCCATGCCTCAATCTCTTTTGCATCACAGGACAGGTGAGAAACTGCACAGAAAGCATCTAATTTTGTATCAGCCTGAGCTTGTGTTTACAACTTTACCGGTTCCCATACCGAAGCTCTACTTGTTCAGTGTCACAGTGCTGCTGCCTAACTTTACCAGTATATTGCCACTAATTATCCTGGTCATCCAAGCCCAAGAAAAAGAAATAAAAAAGCACTACTGGAAAGCCATGAAAGGCTTGGCAACTCACAGCCCAAACTGAAGTCTCCAGCCCCTTCCTCCTATTCTAGCACATCTGCAGAGATCAGAAAGGGAAACACATGTTCACAGCTAGCATTAAGTAAAAACATACATCCAGATACAGTCACCAGAATTTGTTTGCTTTGCTTCCCTTCCCTCCATCTCAGACATAGAACCATAGCTTCCAAAAATCTGTCCTTCACTGCAGCTCCTCCAGTTTCCCTTTCCCTCACTCGAAGCAGGCAGCTCCAGTCAACACTTCCCATGTAATATCCACAGCTACAAAGCCTACTCCGAGCAGCCTCTGCCTCCTTGGCCACCATCTGGAACCCTCCACAGTTCCAGATGTAGCAAGTTAATAAACCCATGCCAAAGTGTGCTGTAACATTGCTTTCTGCTCATTTTTTTAGTAATATTGAACAATAGAACTTTATGGTTCACTCACAGGAAGCAGACAGAAAATATTTCAATTTTCCCTCCTGCTTCAAAGGTTCACAGAGCTGATCACTTACATATTTCCCCAAGAAGCCCAAGTGAAGATACAATATCCAGAATGGACTGCCAACACAAAGTGTCCTTAAAGTCAGCCAGATTTAGAAGTCAGCTTCTAAAAAAGCAACCAAACAAAATGATTGAAGAAAATAATTTATAGTCCAGGAAACCTGGACCATATTTCAAACGGGGAGATGAAGACCCCAAGAGGAAAAAAAAGGAAAAGTGAGCCGTGATTGTGCAGAATGAAGTAGAATTCTTACCAGTGCTACTCAAATAGCCATCAGCCTATTCACACAGTGCCCAAACATACTAGCCATTCAGTTTTCCTCTTTGCAATTAGCTATTCTTCCTGCTTTTTACATCAGATCAGGCAGAGTTGTAAAACTAAGTTTACCAGCCCATCCTTGCCACATCCTCCCCTTCTGAACAAGTGGGTTTTTTTTAATATACAAACAAAAGGCAAATTACAAGTCACAACTTCAAAGCAGACCAGGACCCCTCACCAACGCGTTCTTTTTCTAGCCCAGATGAACTTACATGCCATGGCAACGCAACATCTTCAGTGCCCAAGTAGCAGGACTGCTTCAAAAGTACTGCTGCCTGTTTTATGATGCTGGCCCACACCATCAGAGGCAGACCTTGGAAGTATGACAGTAAGGATGTCAGCACAGTGGGGCAGTCAGCGGTGTGCTTCAGCAGTGGCAACAGTGGCTCAGCTCCACTGGTGCAGATTTTTACCAGTGTGGCAGGCAGGCTCACAGGCATGGCTGTATGGCACTCTGTAAGCTGGGCCAGTGCCAACAGTTCACCTCCATTAATGCCACTGACAAAAAAGGCAGTCCTCCACACAACACAAACTGCAGTTTCAGACTGAAGACAAACTGCAGGCAGCATGGACATTAACATATGGCAGGATTTATAGTCTTCAGGGTTTTTCAAGATGACAATGATCTCTACCACCACCCTGACAACTAAACAATGAAAAAAAAGCCCTTGTTACTTCTCCTGTCTTTCAGGGTCTGCACCCATCATTCAGAGAGCCTCAAACACCTACACAGTGACTACTGTCTAGCAATTAGAAAATCTAAGGGGTCATTTCAGGCCAAGAGGAGACTTGAAGTATAAACACCAAAACGGACAGGGGAGAAGGAGGCAAGACTTTCTAAAGTCATGGAAGAGGCTTTTTTCAGGAACTAGCTGAATGAAGGCCAAAATTCACCTGTCCTCCCCTATTGTCTGAATCTCACTCAGACCAGCTCACAAAAAAAGGAACTAAGAAAAAAAGAATACATTTAGTAAGTTTAATTTCAGTGTAAGCTGCAAATTAACACTTGCTCTGGAGTTATTTTTAGAAGTCACTGTACTGAAAAACACTGAGACCTGCAGAGAGACAACATGGAGATGGCAGATATCAGATGTTCTTAGGAAGCACTGTACTCCACAACTCTCATGCAAGACTCTCATGCTCTGAGATCTGCGTCCCTGTAGGTTATTCCCATGTTAGCCTGCAATTCAAAGTTACTCGCCAACTAAATTTTGTATCTGCTTTGTTCCCACCTGGTTCACAACACTTCTTGGTGCATGTTAGCCTCCAGACCAGTAGCCTGCACAACTCCAGTTGACATCTGCAGTGTGTGCTTCCATGCTAACAACAGCCACCTTTATCTTCCTTAAGGACAGCTCTACTGTTCTGCGTTAACACCTGAAGGAAATTGTCTCCACAGAAACTCAAATTAGAAAGCGTACAGCCGTGTAGAGGCAAATTAAAACCCACTGTTTAAAATTCTTTAAGTTTGAAGAAGTATGGCAAAGGCCCCACAGGAGCAGAGAACATGTCCAGTCTAACAGGCATAGTCAAGCAGCATTATGAAACAAAAGCACACAGGGAAGACATTTAACACACTAATCTCTACAAACCCACAAGATATCCCAAAACAGAAGGAACACATGCAGTTTTCTGCTTATCTGTGGTTTACCAAAGCTCTTGAACTTTCAACACAGATTTAAACTTTCAAGTCCTTTCCTAGTAACAGCAGCACAAACCCAGAATTGACTTACTGTCTGCATGAACTCTGCTTTACTTTTTCCTCTGTTCCACAGCCCTTAGCATGGCTGAAGAGTTTGTCTCCTCCTACCAAATCTGCCTATAAAGGCCAAAGAACAAATCCTCAGTGAATTCCAGTCTGGTAACAAATATTCATGACCTAACTTTCCATGCCTTGAAGTATCCTCTATTATCACTCTACAGCTGTTAAAAGGCACAAGCAAACCCTTCAATACATTAGAATGAGTGTAAAAGGATGCCATCTTATACAAGCATTGCTATCACACCCTTCAGGAGCATTGCTGCTTTTTATCTAAACTAAACTGATGTTAGTGAAGCAGTTCCAGAAGTCATCCAAGCATAGCAGAGAGAATTATCCATGAGCGACAACGCCAGGATAAAAGGAAGAGCAAAAACCTAGAGTGAACTTACCACAACACCATCTACACAACACCTTCAATCCGCAACGAGGCCAACACGTACTTCTACTGCAGTAGCCTCAAAAGCAACTGACTAGAAGCAAACATGCAACAGGTTGATAACACTCTGGGATGGTGAGCTCGTGAATGGTCACAGCCACACGTTGCTCATCAGTTACAGAAACCACCCTTACACCTGCGTCCAGCTTACTGTATCTCTTTGAGAAGGTGGAGGTACTTGCTAGCACAAAGCTTTGTGGGCATCGCTGTTCATCTGCAGTCTAAACAGCAGTTCAGCCAACTCAGCATATATATTTGGCAGACCCACCAGAATACAATTCAGTGCATCTCTCCTACTTCATCATTTATAGCTCACGCTCAGGCTCTTGGCTGGGTAATCTGATTAAGACAACAGGTCCTTAAGAAATTATAGAACTCAGTATTTGCACACAATGAACATCCAGCATGGCTGAGTTTTCCCAGAAGTGCACTCTCACTATAAAAACAAGCAATACACAGATGTAAAGATCTCATAAATCACTTGGGCACCACTATACACGTTGTATGATTTGTACAAGCTCTTAATTGCAAAAAACGCATCATCGTTCTCTGCCCTAAGTTCCCCAAATTTTCTTCCCTATGGAAAAGTAGAACGTGGCATTAAGTCTCCAAAGCAGAGACTGAGGCACCTTTCCTGTATATATGCAATATACCAACTATCCTGGAACATTTAGGGCTAGCCAGGAACCACAAAGGATGTAAGCTTAAGCACATTTACCCACAGCAACAATTTCCATGCTGCTGCCTCAAAGTCCTCATCTTCCAGGAAGTCAAGCAAAATGGTTTCAGCTTATAGACCCCTCCTCCTAACCCCCAAGCCTAAGCAAACCCCAGAGCAACCATAAGAGCACTAAGCAAGACCAAGGTTGTTCAAGCAGGAACATTAAGCAGTGAAGTCCAGGGATGCACACAACACAGTGACTGGCTAAAGCAGAGCTGTCGTAACCTGGCCTGTCTCACCGTGCTACAAGAAGCAGTTCGGAATGCATATTTCAGGCACAGGAATAGAAGCATGTCCTAATTATCTCTTCTCTAAACCTTTTCCTCCTGCTGCTTGGAAGTCAGAAGAACAGTATCGGGAAGAAATGTTACATAGATATGGAAGTTCCAGTTGCACGAGGCACAACAGAGTTACTACTGCATCTGTAAGGTCCGTGCGTATGAAAAAAGACAGACTTGACTTCGGAAACATTTGTTTTCCTAGCACTGCTGGGAATGCATTGCTGTACACCACACGTAAAGGAAAGGTACACCTTACATGTAGTTACACTAAAAAAAATTGAATAATAGTATTTATTCTATCAGTTTTCACAGATAAACAAAGGGGAGAAGACCATAATCAAGGTGCTCTCCAAACCTGCTTACATTTTCAGATGAACTGATCGCCCAGCAGCGTGGGATAAACATTGCTGTGTGCTGTGAGTTCAGAACACTCAAAGCAACAGGTTGAGTGGTAGCTCAGTAAGATGGCTAACATCTAGTCCATTCACAATTTTCTCATTCCTTATTTGACAGTAACAATAATAGCAACCAATTTGCTGTGTTGGTTTTGTGTTTTTTGTTTTGTTTTGTTTTTTTAAATAAATGCTTGAAACAGTGTCCCAATCATACTTATTAAAAAAAATCCAGCAAAAATCTACAGCACTAAATATACTAGAGTGTATGCACTCTTAACATGTACTGGAAAAACTTACAGAATCCCAAATGCTGAACAGTTAATGGTTCATCACTGATGCTTCCTGCAAGCTGTCACAGTGAATAATCCCTCCCATAGTATTGAGGGGGGGGAAAGCAGAACAGTTCCTTCCTTCATTGTTAAGAACAGATGCAATAAGAGACCTGCCATAGTACAGAAAGCTTGCAAACCCTTCAAGAAAACGTTCTTATTTAAATAACTAAGTGACCCATTTGTCAGATCCTCTGTTTTAATAAATCAATTTCAATTTTCACTTGCATAATAAAGCACAGACTTTTCCTCAGCTCTAGAATGTAGCACCAGATAAAAAAAAAGACATGTAGCAGACCTGTCTATAGCACTGCTATACAAGAGTTTGTCAAAACCCTAAACCAAAGTAATTCTAAACTCTTGCCTGCCTTCCTTTCTTCAGAAAGACCAACAAAACCAGCCCCTGCTGCACACTCAAATGGTTGAAGTATTTCACTGTAGAGTTACTAGAGAATCAAAGCAGCAAAATAGGACAGTTCTGCTGTGAAACAGTCCTACGTGCTTTAGCCCTCCTCCTCTCTGAGTAAATTCTCCCAAAGCTGAACACCTCGCTCCCTTGAATTCAGAGTCCAGCTTCAGCTACTTCATTATCACATCAGCCACAAACACCATACAGCAAAAACACTAGATGTAAGGAGATATGTCAGAAACATTCATACCACACGAACCTGGGATTAAACAGGCAGTCAACTTCACCACATTCACATTATTTTGTGTACAGTTACTCTAAGCTCATTACTCACAACAAAGATAAGGCTTTCTGAGTACACATCCTCTGAGCTAAATGGTTCTCTACCAGTTCCACTGATGGCCTGTCCCACTCTACAGTATAAGCAAGCTAAATACACCACGTGACAAATACCTTCACCACAGAGGTAGAGTCAGACAAATCAGAAGTTCACTGCTAACATGACAAACTCACCTCATCATCGCTGTCTGATGTCTCAGAGTCCGAAGATGCTGTAGGTTTGCTCGCTGGTGGCTCCTTTTCCTCAGAGTCACTTCGTTTCCGTTTGGCCAATGACAAGAGCTCCTAGTGAGAAAAAACACACACTGATTTTAGAAAGCCATAATTAGTTCTACCTATCCAGGTCAGTGCACGCACACCTTCCCTGTGATATTGGAGTGGAACAGGATGATCTCCACTAACTGGGAAACAAAGTCCCCTCACATTTAATAAATATGCATATACTGAGAGTTTTAATACAGCTGAATGTTACAAAAGGATTTTGAAAGCCTTAAGTATCATCACCATTACTTTTTTGATATAAACAAGATCAAATACATCAACTTTCAGTCAGAGATATTTAAATCAGGTAAAAATTTAGAAAACCCTAATTACATTGCCCGAAAGCCAAATGCCACTAGAGAGAAGTGCAATCAGTGCTGGGGCAGTTCATCTTGCTTCCCTTTTATTTTTCAAGACATTTGCAACCATACATGTTATAAAGAAGATATATCACGGCTGATGCTTTTAGTGAGACTGTTCAACTCTGTTTCACTGTCCCTAGGTGCCACGGAATGCACTAAAAGCAGCAGACACACACAGAGCAGGCACCAAGCTCAAACTTGTGAAGCAACCCCAAAAGCCACACAGGTAATCACAAAGAAGTAACGGCTCACGAATAAACTCCCAGTTTACTGTGAGTAAACTCTAACAGACTGTTCAGATGACAGAAGCAGTAATTCAAAACAATTATTTCTGAAGCTGCAGTACTGCCTTTGTAGTCCATGACAAATAATTTACTACTAAAACATTGCTCTGGGGCTGATGAATCTTAGTGGTGAGTAAAAATAAAGCCACACCAACTTCTGCAGGCTTGGGAAGACAATACTGGATGGGCTTGAATGAATTTCACAACTGGAAGATTATCTCCACAGCAAACAGATTAGAGTTTAGGACCACAAATGAGAACGTAAACATTGCTGAAACTGACAGCCTATACTTTTACCAGCAAAGTTGGTAATGACATTTCACAAATCGTTTTCTGAAGACAACATGCTACACTAACAGAACGTATTTATACAATAAGCAGCTTTCTTTAGGAAGCACCTGGTGTTTTCTACAATCATTTTCTAGACATCACCTCTAACAACTGTTGCTAAGTAGTACTTACTCCAGCACAGATTACCTTCCATCATGATACCCCGGAGTTAACATTCACTGCTGCCTTTACTCCAAGCAGTTTGCCTCTTTCTTTCTAGCCTTACTCTTTCCATTTTCTGTGTCAGCACATGAGAAAGACTCCTACTCCTTCAACTCAATCAGCCCAGCTCCCTACCAAAAGCTGTCAAGCATTTAACCAACAGGGGCCTCACTCAGCATACACTCATCCTTGAAATCTCACCTCAGGAACAGCCCCGCTGCACAGTTTCCACCCTTGCATGTGCACGTCCCTGCTGCGCACAGCTCCCCAGGGGACAAAGCAAAAGCAGACAGTTTTGGTATCACCACCAACCAACACTGAAGTAGAGCTGTCGATGCACACTCCTAGCAAGTAGCAGAACTGCGCAGTTGCTGCTCCACCATCACTCTGCTCGCCTTATCTATGCTAGGGTTAGACCGACTCCTCCTGTTTTCAGGTTCTGAAGCGACCACGGAATTAATACAGCAGAGTGAGAAGCTGACAGCTTTAGAGGGCAGCAGTACTATCAAAGCAGGCTCTACTACGGAATGTTTGTCTAAAGGGGCGTAGAAATTGCAGCTCCAGTCTGCAAAAGCATTTCTGAGCATTTGAGGTGTTATTTATTTATTTGCAACACAGCAACAGCTTCTCTGTTAAAAACTCAAGGTCCGGCACACAACTTGAACAGACGCATGGGCTCCAACACGTGAAACCAACCTAACTTCTTCACAGAAGAAGGGTGACCACAGAAGACACACCGCACTTGGCCTACGTCTTTATTTACCACCTGTCAGCACGTGCCGCCCCGAGAAGGCCCGTCCAGAGAGGAGCGCATCCCCTCCCGGGGCCCCGCGATTCCCACGGCACGATGCCCCACGCCGCACCCCCCGCCCCGGGCCGCCGCCGGCAGGGCACGCGGTCCGAGTGGTTTCCACCAGCGGAGCCGGGCCGGCAGGGCCCGGGAGGGAGCACCAGTTCGCAAGCCCCCGGGACCGGCGGTACGGCCGGGCACGCCGCTCCCGGCGGGGCGGGAGGTACAGCGCGGCTTCCCGCGCCCTCAGCCCTCCGGGCGCTGCCTGCCGCCGGGCCCCCCGCCCGCGCCTCAGGAGCCCGAGGGCCGAACCCACGCGCGTCCCCGCGGGCCCACAGCCGCCGGCACGGTCGGGCCGAAGCGGCGCCGAGAAGTCTCTCCGCGCAGCCCCCGCGGGGGCCGCATCCCTGCCGGGCCGAGGGGAGGAGGGAGGGAGGAGAGAGAGGGATGGCGGCTCCCAGCCCCGCGCGGGCCGGAGGGCCCGGGCCGGGCCTCTCCGCGCACCTGGTCCAGGTTCTCCTCGCTGCCGCTATCCTCGGTGTCGGAGTCGATGAGGACGCGGCCTTTCCGCTTCTTCACCATGGCGGAGGCGGCTTCCCCGCGTCCCTCTCCGCCGGCGGCGGCGCGGCGCTCCGAGCGGCCCGGCCTGCCCCGCGCCGCCCGCCCGACCGGGACACAAAGGGCACCGCGCATGCGCACAGCGCCGGGGCGGGAAGGAGGGCGGGGCCGCCGCCGCCCGCGAGGAGAGAGTGCTGCCTCGGTGGTCTCCGCGCCTTCCTAGCTTCGGGGGTCGGGGCTCCGCGCCGAGGCCGCTCCCCCGGCCTTTTCTCCGTGCAGTCAGCGTGCCGCTCCTCCCCGTCCCCTGCGAGCGGTCGTGTGCCCCGCTCCGCTCCTCGTTCAGCACAAAGACACGGGGAGGGCTTCTCCGTTCTTCCGCGCCGTGGGTCGGGGCGGGCGTTCGACCGCTGCCACCAGCGGAACCCGCGCGGCGCGGAGCGCGTTCCTTTCCGGGCCCGGAAGCGCCGAGGAGCCGCAGTAACGGTGAGTGGCTGAGGTGAGCGGAGCGGAGCGGTGGGAGCGGGCCCGTGAGTGAAATCGCTGTTGTTACGGCGCGGCCCGTCCTGCAGCCTGATTCGGAGAGAAGCGCGGCGTTGATAAACGTCCTTCTTTGAGAAGCGCTGCTCCTCAGGTCGTTCTTGCTGCTTGTTGCTCGGCAGTGCCTAAACGTATGTGGGGTGAAAGGGATTAACAGGAATAGCTTTTTTTCTACTGTTTAATTTGACTCTTTGGTGTTTTGGTATTTCGTGGGGTGAGAACGTACTGGGAGAAATACTGAAACAAACTAGGGGGCCGAGAAAGTGTAATACTGGGCATTCATTGTTATTCCTTCTTTCCTAATGGCTTGGATTTCTAATTAATATCCTTTCTATTAAAAAAAAACACACCCAATGCTTGTAAGACTTTAATTTTTCTTTTCTCTTTTTCGTTGAAGGTGGAGATTAATTGCAGTAACAAACCAAGATACCTCCAGATACTAATTTGGCTGTTAAATTAATTTCAAACCCATAAATTGCCTTGCTGGAAGCAAATTCTGTGTCTTTACCAGCATGGCTGTAGCTGTTACGTTGCTGAATAGCGTGTGCTTACATGGTAGATGCTGCAGACACAAAGTTTTGCGACCTTTGCTTGGAACTCTCCGTGTTGATTCCATGTCAAAATGTTACAGCAGCTACAGGAGGCCAGGGTCACAGCCTGAGGTAACACCGTCTTGGCGAAACATTGATTTCAGCTTTAAGAAGGGCATTAATGCCTTAAAGACTCAGTTAAGCTTGCTGAAGAAGGAGACCGAAGACCACCTAAAAGGACCTGATGGCCATTCGTTCAGTCAATACATGTTGGAACAGACAAAGGTGATGTGGGTGTTTCGGAGCCAGGAAGATTTAAATAAATGGGTTATTTCCTCCGATGTGGAGATTGGAGGAAAAAGTGAAGTTTACCTAAAATTGGGTAGGAACAACCAGGGTGCTATGCTGTATGGAATACTCAATACTGAAGTACCTCGCGATGGGGAGACAAAATACAGTGGATATTGTAGTATGAGAGCCAAACCAGCAGTGGTAAGTACAGCATCTGTTATTTGAGTGCTTTTCTATAATTCCAGTGATGACAAGTGGACTGTTGTTTACTGCAGTTGTAACTGACCACCTTCAGGATTATTACATGCTCTGTTTGTATAGATGTCACTGCTGACCTACTGACCTGGAAGGAACTTGAAAGTCTTACTCAGCTTTTCTCTTTTCTTAGAAGACAACACGTTTGGTCATTTGCTGATGTAACATCGCTTGTTAAGACAGTCCTGTTTGCAGCCTCATCGCAAATGAGGAATTTGTAGTGAGCTTTTAGATCTGAAATTGATATGATTAAAATTGATGAGTCTCCGAATTTTGAATTCATTGCATGTGTCACAAGGACAAATATGCTGGGCTTCAACTGGGTCTCTTTATCAAACTTAGTTTAGGCGAGTTTGTCTTTATTTCCCTGGCAGGAAATTAATGCTTTGAGACGTTTTCATAAAAGTCTTGCCCCTACTGTGTATCAGAAAAAGCAAGATAAATGTTCGATAATTTTGAGTTGAACAAAATGTAAGCGCATGGCTCCTATCGCACTGCTTCTTTCATTCCTTTTATTTAAACATCCTTAAAAAGAAAAATAACACTTTGACTCAGCATGTTACTAAAAACCTTTTTAGTCTGTACTGTTGTTTATGATTCAGCACGAGTAAGCAGCTACAAGTCTTCTGAACTGTAAACCTGGAGAGCAGAGAATGTCAGCAAGGAAAATCAACAGGCAAACGATAGGCAGAATCGATAGCCACAGACTGGTGTGAACACCACGGACTGGTGACACCAGCACAGGGGAGTTGGGCAGGAAGTTGCATCTCGTTGGAGTTAAATTGCTCTGGCCTTGCGTGAATGTGACTCAAACTTTCTTCTCCTAATTTTGAAGTAGCAAAGTGTCTGTCAGTCCAGCTTTGTAATACAGTTTGAGATCAAAAGGTGAAAGCATGAATACAAAGACTTATTCAAGTAAAAAGGGTCAAAATTGGCAAATCATAAAATCAAGTAGCCGCAGTCTTTGCATTAATGGGTTAATTGTCTACTGATTGTGAGCTTATAAAAGGAAGGCTAATTAGGTAACTGTAGTAACCATATCAAGTTAAGGAGAAACCTCTGGATTTTTGGTGCAAATTTTGGTTTGGTTTGAGCAATTCTGGCCAAGAATATCTCCAATGACACCCTCCTGCTCCAGCAACCTCAGTAACATTCTGCAGAGGTTACTGGATCTGTCAGAGTGCAAATCACAACTTTGGGACTTGGAAGATCTTTGGAAAATACATTTGAGGATTGAATGTGCTTGTAATCCAGATCATTGTGCACAGTTAGTGTCAAAAACCTTTGGAAAATGTGTAGGTGCTTTTAGTGCTCACGTCAGTCTTCAATGAAGAAAGTAAGTTACCATAGGGGATAAATTATCCCACATTGTAACCTCTTCTGTGTAGTGCTAACCACAGAATATTAAACTTAACTACAGGCCTGGTGTGCTATTACAGAATTTGTGTTCTTGCCTAGGAGGGGATTTAGTCTTAGGATATAAATCTGCTAATTACAAGATTTATAACTAATGCATGGATCTTCAGAGCAGTGATACTACGTTTTGTGGGCTCTCATACAGTGCTGAAGGAAATTCATTGAGATGAGACTGGTCTGATGAGGAAGGGCCCCATTTTCACTGTATCACAGTAGATACTGCTTGTAGTGAGAACAAGGGCAGTGATTCAAGCAGTAGCACTTTGCTCTTCATAATGGAGATTTCTTTTTAAGTATGAAAGGAATAATTCTATTTATTAATATTTGTAGGGATCTTTTGCCAGGAAGAAGTATTATGACTGGTCAAACTTCAACAGTCTGTATTTACGTGTCCGTGGCGATGGCAGACCTTGGATGGTAAACATTTATACAGACCCTTACTTCTCCCACCAAAAGGATGACCTGTACAACTACTTCATGTTCACCCGAGGAGGACCGTACTGGGAGGAAATAAAGGTAAACAAATGAGTAATAATTAGTAACAAATAATTAGTAACACTAATTACATTAATACAATAATATGTTGATATCTACTGAGTATTTTAAATAATCTACCGTGTGTCTAAGTGTCCTAAGTGTCTGTTGTTTGCTGTTACAGGAGGCAGACCTTTGAGTTATGCTGATGCTGTACATATGTAATATATATTATACTATATACTGTACTATAGTATGGGAATATATATGTACTATAATACATACATTATGACAAATGTATGTGTATACTTAAATGTTATGAGTTTATTAAAAAAAAAAAAAAAGCAACAAATTCTACTCCTATCTGAAATTGGCTTCCTGAGCTGAGGGCTCATTCATTCAGATTAACAAAAAAAGACCCACCAAAACCAGAATCTCCTGGTTGTCACACCTGTGTGTGGGGCTGTACTGGGGCTCAGGAGCACCTGCCATTCTGTACCTGTGATTGTCTGGAATCCCGTGGGTCACCTTTTCTTAACACTGGAAAACAAGCAGCCAGGCAGGGTGCATAGTTAGCTCATACAGTGGGTGGTCAGAGTGTGCACTGAACAGATGCAGCTACTGGAGCTTTGCAGGCAGTGCCAGGAACTTTCTATGCAATTACCATTTTATCTGTAATAATAAATGGACTTGATGTAAGATTTCTACCCTGCAGTGTGGTTTGCCAAACTTGGAGTCAGTTGGAGCCTCAGAGGTATGTGGGCTGTTAGTCACAGCTTTGAATCTATGACATGCAGTAATGTTGGCAAGAAGTGGGAGTTTCAGCTCTTTTCTGAGGACACTGAAGTGTGTCACTGCTGGCCTGTGTGTGTTCCTCACCCACACCAGCCAGTTCTCTTCTCTTGTATCATCGTTTTATTTTTGTGAACTGTTTTGCTAGAATATTGATGTCTTTGAATGAAATTTGCAGTACAAAATATGCAGATTGGATGTATATGAGCTGTCGGTGAGCTTACAATGCATCCTAGACTTTTTATTAATTTAAGCTGACATTGCTGGAAGCAGATATTCTAGATGTGAACGGCTGTCTTCCATGCTTCAGCCCCTCCTGTGCCCTGGCTGGCTCAGAATCCAGCACAACCGCTGGAAAAGGCTGCCACAGGGCAGTGTGGGGCTGGAGCTGGCAGCATGTGGCTAATGGGTGACGCTTCTCACTGATTCTTTGGACCCTGGAGTGCTGGTATCAGATTTGGTGTTATTTTCTAAGGCAGCTGTTTGTTTTTCTTTTTTCCCTTGGGGTTTTATTCTATAGACTGGTGACACTAACGTCCATTTTTCTTTTGTTTCTGCTGTCAGATTCCGTTCTCCAAATTCTTTCTGTCCAGTCGAGGAAGAGTACAGGATGCCCAACACCCTATCTGGTTAGACAAGGCAAGTTTTCTATAGGCTTAATCTGTCAGAAACATACTTTGAGATTGTATTGTTGTTGTATAGGTAATTGAGAAATCCTTGGGATATTCAGTGGTTTTAAATTTAAAATTCAATAAGAGTCTCTACTTGTTTTAAAGTACTTATTCCTGTGTTCATACCTTTGCATACAAATTATCCTACTTTGTGATTTCCGTCAATTTACTTCAAAGTAGTTCCACAGATATTTTTAAGAGATTTAGATAACTTGTCTGTTAAAAAATAAATAGTTTTTTTAAAGGAATGATCAAAATGACTGAGATATCTAAAATGCAATTTGGCACAGTACTGCCAAAAATAATAAAAGCAAGCATGTATCACAGGCAACGTATCTAGGCATTACGAAGGGATAAATTCCTCAGTACACAGAGTTTAGGTGACTCCTGCAGTCACCTGTAACAGAAAGCTTTAAAACTTCTGTAGCCTGCACAAGCCAAGAGCTGACTGCAGAGCTCACTTCTGGAGAAGATAAAGCAATTGAATCCTTAGAATCAATCTGAGGAGCGTTACTCTGCTCTACCACCTTAGCTTTACTCTGCTACTTATTTAGCATGCATGTGCAACTTATGTTTATCCTCAATTCTCAGCAAATTCTCAGCATGCAGTTATTCAACTTGAATCTGACACATTCCTGCATGTACGGCAGCCCTTAAAGTCATGGGTATGGATCAGACCTGCACTTCCAGCGCAGATTCCCTAATCCCTAAAATACCAGGAGCTTTGTAGGTGTGCAGCTACTTATCACCCAACTTGATTTGAGAACAGTTAACACTGGAGTCTCTGAAAGGCTGGTGATGGACAAGAGCAGAAGGCTTTCAAGGCAAATGCTACAGGCTAATGGGGGACATGTCTGAGCTCCAGGAATTTGTATGGAGTTTATTACAATTAGAATAGTTATTATTAAATAAATTAGTGTTGCAATTGAGAATGAATGAGGGATATTCTTTTAAAAAATGCTATTGTAACTGGAAAACTATGGCTAAATAACTCAGTGTGTGATATAAAATTCAGGAGTAGTTTGGGGGCACTTTCACAATGTACCAGGCCTGTCTTGGGATGGAAGTTCCATCCATCCTTAATTACATTCTATTTGTGCTTCCTGTTCACATCAAACTGCTAAAAAAAAAAAAAAAAGTGACAGAAGTATGTTATTAATTCATCTTATCGTGACCAAATTGACAATATTCAGACCTCGAAGGCTGAAAATGCCAGTATTGCTCTAGACTCAGGCCATTTTCAATATGTTTCAACCTAATGGTAGAAAAGCACCTGTGAATCCCATTGGAGCCTGTAATGAAAATGTAGTAATAAAGCATTTGTGCCTTTGGAGATACTGCTGCATTTTGAGCAGATACCCCTCTTTTAAACTGAACTGTTGTGAACTATTTGTAGGATGTGGAAGTGGTAGTTACAGGTTGTAACATTATTTTAAGATTTATTCTAATGTATGCATCTCCTTATTAGATCAGTACCCTTGGATTCACACTGGGAGATAAAGTAGATGGTCCCTTCCAGCTGGAGATTGATTTTATTGGCCTGCTAAATGACAGAGCTCACACAGAAGAATTTGCCTATGAAACATATGAAAGGAATCCTAGAATATAAGTTGGTTCTGTGTCCTTTGGAACATTCATCAGCTGCTTACTTAATTTTTAAGCATTTTATAAAGTGTGAGAATATCCTTCAAGTTGTTATAATTATGTAAACATTAAATGTTAAGTGGATGAAGTGTTGACTCAGTAATCTGACTAGACTGACACTGTTGGCATCATCAAGCTGCCAACAACAGGCTGAGAGCTTGTACCTACAGGAACTGGAATACAGCCTGGTGAGAGCTGCAGTACATGCTTACTGTGTATTAACTGCTGTCTGGGTACATTTTAACTTTTGTCCTGATCTTTAGGGGAATAAAAGTATTCTGTTAACGTGGTGTTGGTTTTTTGTACTCAGTTTGATTTTCTAATACACTTTTTATAGGGCTGTAAAAGACTTCAAAATAGGTTGTAACTGGAGAAGTTACAGTGTGAATTAATACAGTGATAATACTGCTGAAGTGTGTCACAGCTTCTGAAATTTACAAAAGAACAGGACCTGAAATATGTCAGACTTGAACTTTTGGCACCATAAGGAACTAAAAGAAAAACCTGCTGCTGCCAAGAGCAAACAGTAGCACTGAAGGGGATTTAGCTCTTATTTTAGAGTTATGGGTGATAAGAGCTACAAAGCAGTAAGACTAAGCTGTTAAACAGAAGTAAGGTTCCAGGCACTGGCAATTCCCTAGAAATGCACCTCAGCTTTATTAACACTCTTACCCACAGCCTATGGCCCAGGAAGAACAGGTGATGCTTTTCTGTGGTGTTGTTAGTTAACTGTGTTGCAGAAAGGCACAGTGTCAAGAGGTGGGGCAAATGCTCAGTTCCCCAACCCCTCTTTTTTGTCATCCTCAGTAATTTAAGAAATACTTTAAAGAACAATTGCTGAATGGTTTCATTTCAGATGTCACAAATAGTCTAGTCAAAGCCTTGACATCATTTAGTGTCCCCTCCTTAAATGTGCCTTAAAAAAACTAATCTTAGCTCTGCCTTATATGGAGACCACAACAAAGCAAGTTGACACCATCTTGCATCAGCAGTTTCCTCTTGCACAGATTTAGATTAAGAGCAGAAGGGGAGCAAAGCTTATACTTCCTCATGGTGTCAGAACACTAATGCATTCACAAGAGGGTATGCAGGCAAATCAGTACAGAAACAAATCTGTTCAGAGATAACTGAGTAACGTGCAAACAGAACTGGTGCTACACTAAGGAGGTAGGGAGAGGTAGTCACAATAGATAACTGGTAATAAACAAGGTATGTACAAAAAAATTTATTTCCCCCCCATTTGGTTTATAAAAACAATTAAGCTTTATGTTTCAGCATTTGATATGACAGCACTGAAGTATTTGCTCACCTAGTATTTTTGAAGTACTAGTATTTGCTGAGATTACAACTGCTGAGTTACCTTTCCAGTCACAGTTTTTCATTCATAACACATCCAAATAGCTTTTCTGAGCTTTTTTTTTTTTTAAATAATATTAGTTTTTGCATTTAAGGCATTTAAACATCTCACTCTTCTTAGCATCTTTGAAGTATTTCAATTGTTTTTTTTTTTTTAATCATCTGTTTATTCTAGAAAGGACCAAGCCCAACCATAACTGATCTAAGCATCCAGTACTAGTTTGTAAAGCCACTTTTCATCTGTGACCTTACTGAAAAAAAAAAAAAAATAATGATAATTCTGCTATGCCTTGTAGTTTTCTGTAAACGTTGTAGATTTCCAGAAAGCATGCATATTTCTTTCCCTGGAGATTCCCTACCATTTCACAGATCTACAGTAGGACACACTGAACAGTTGCTACAGGTTTTAAGGATCCACTTGGATAACAGAGCAAGCAGATATCTCAGTTCCTTTAATTGACCAGTGGAATGTTTTGAAGCTTGCAATCCAAACTATGCGTTCTAGTGGATAACAAACATTTTGGTGAAGTTTGCACCAAGTTATTAGGAGGCTCCACGAGCATCTCTTTCCTACTTGCATTTTCTCCTTTGGCATCTTTTAGTTACACGAGATACATAGTGTGATACATAGCAACGTTACAAAATATCAGTAACCAACTGGAGAGTTCTGCAGCTAGAGACAGTTCTCCAAGGAGATGAGAGTTCTGAACATTTAAGAGCTTAGGAGCTGATTGGTAAAACGTTATGCTCAGATGCACTGTAAGGTCTTATTCAGTCATCTGTGGATTCTACCTAGCTAATAAACAACCTGACCCATACTCTGAAGCACAAACAGCACAAATATTTACATGCGAGAAACAGTATTTACAAGTGAGATCCCAGCTATTTCTGGTTTTACCTAACCCATAGATAGTCCTCTACGGTTTCTAAGAGCCTGAGCTTTCTTCTTTTTTCTCTCTTGCTCATGCTTCTCCCGCCTGTCTTCCCTAAAGGAGAAAAAGGAGAGAGACCATTTCAGATTACAGTAAGAGCAAAAATAGAAGCAACCTCAGAAATATGAAGTTAACCAGGGCTTAATACCTGTTCTAACAGTATGCGACATTAGCTATGCAAAAGAAGACTGCTCCAGTTAGACATTAGTCTGAATATTTAGATTCAGTTGAAATACTTAAGCTTAGATGCACAGGTCTAGCACTCAAGGTAGCAACTCATCAATACCCAGTTTCTTTTGAGATAAATCACCCAGTGCAGGAATTGATAGCTTCTCACAGAAGGAGATCTATCAAGTCCATAGCTGCTAGATAGGTATTGAACTACAATATGAATACAAAAAGTGTTCTTTCCTAAAGTGTATATTTTAATGCTCAAAGAGATAAACGAGTCATGATGTTATTTTAAATGACACTATTCATAAAAAGCTGTTGTACAAAGTATTGTACTGACCTTGTCTGGAGATGTGGCTGTTTGTAGTCTCTCTTATGTGAAGTAAGGCTGCTGTTGACAGACCTCTTTGGGGGAGCATTTTCCTTAAGTTCTCCCCAAGGTTTTAGCCGTCCTACAAATTAGAGGCAAAGAGAGGATACTGAACTACTACAGCTTAGCAACAGCGTGCTTAACAACTTCTTGTGAATTTTACACTAGCTAGCTTCTCCTTGGATGGTTTCCTTTGAGAGAAAATGCCTCTTCAGCTGCATAATACATTAGCTTCATCAGCCCATTTCTTATGAGCAGTTTTTCAGGTAGCAGTCTCTATGCAACAAACACTTCAGATGTTTCGCCTTTGCTAAGAAAGTGCACTTTTTAAGCAAGCATTATTGTGTACAGAATTATCCATATATTATATTCTGTATATCCAACATAATACAAGAATGTTTACTCCTCTATTTATGAAACTTTTGTTAGAGATTTTTTTCTCCAGTAGGGAGACTCTCAGAACACATGAAGTAGGACTTTCATATCAGTGCACAAACTATGTGGAAATCTCAAGAAATAGGGTAAAAAAAGAAAGCCAATTCACACCACAATGTAGAAAGTTTGCTCAGTGGCTTATTTTATGAACACTTTGCTATAAATAACACTACATGCATGATCACAGTACCTTTGTGTGGTTGATACCGAAGCGGCCTTGAAAGACTTGCTTTGAGATCAAATATCTTCTTGGTGCTTGAGGGTTCTGCAGATTGAGCTGTGAACTTGAACGGGGTAATAGCTACAAAAGGCATCAAGATGTCATACTTACTAATGGTAGCAGGAACATCGGTGTACAAAGCAACTCAGGAAGTGTCTGAGGACCATGTGACAACTGTCAAGACTAAAAAGTTATTAAACACTACCTTCTGCCACTAAAGAAGAAATTGCAAACAGCTCACTGGCAAAAGGGAGCTTCCAGAGAGGGCAGAAGTCATGAAATATCTTTTTGCTCTGATTTTAGATAGCATTCTGGTAAGCAGCAGATCTGCTACACCTCAGGTCAGTTGAAGTCATTCTCACATTAGTTCAGAATCCCTGGATTCACTGATCCCACAGTAACTCTCACTTTACTGACATCTAAAAGCACACATAACACTGTATGTCATGTTAGTAGCTTCTCACTGTTGATGCAAGAGGAACAGCCTACAGCCATGAGTAGGTAAGTGAATTAGTTATGTGGCAATGCACTGTATCTGCTCCACACAGCTCACAGCACAGCCAGCCCCTCACCATCAGGGCAGCAGCTCCACAGCCATTACTCAGCAACAACCAGACAGCCTTGTGCTATTTATTAACCCCATCTGTGCTGAGACCAGAGCACAGGGGGTGCGGTGCAGTGCCAGCTCGAGGAACAGCAAATAAGTTCCTGCATTTTGACACACTGGCTAAACAGTGCTGTGAACAGCCAAACAAATACGCAGCCTTACGCTTTGCATTTTGATGAAAGAATTGAGAACAGGTTTCAAGACTGCCAAAAAAATTATCGATTTTTTTGGTCTATTTGCACTTCCGTTTTCAGTCAACATAAATGTGTGTTCTGTACATTTTCAAATGGAACAGATAAAGTTGCAGTCAGATACTCAACTTGAAACTGATCGTGTCTCTCTGCTGGATTTCTGCACGCACTCTCTTACCAGAGAGAAATACCTCTGACTTCACATCATGTCCTATTCATGCCATCGCCTTTTTGGCAGTAAACAGTTTGTGAACAACTCTGGTGCTTTCAAGGATGAAGCATAGGAGTAAAATTTCATCAGAAATCTCCTCACCAGAAGTGCAGCTCTGCCACTGAGCGTGGCTGATGCATTAGTTTAGCAAAACCAGCATGCACTGGTGTTTTTCTTTTGCTCTCAATTGTTATGTTTTAATAAAAAATATTAAGCATTTAAATGTTTTGTTACTGATGCGTGTTAATTACAGTATATATTGTACAAGGGCTGCTCCAAAAGTAATGCCTCCTATTTTATTATGTTGGCCAGTGACATCAGACATGGATGGATGTTGGTGGTACAGCAGCAGAGGTTGAACCTTCCCACCAATATTCCATTACTTCTTGTTGTTGCGTGACAACAACAAGACAGACACCAGTTTGTCAGACTGCCCCTCTGCCATGGAAGCAAAGGTGTAGAAATGAATTCCTCATTGTGGAAAAAGCAGCACATGTTCACATTTGTTGATGCTTAGCTGAATGCCTATGGAGGCCAAACAGCAGTTGTGAACAGTGAGTAGAGACTTTTTTTTTTTTAAAAAAAAAAAAACAAAAAACAAAAAAACATAGCATGTAGGTGCTTGTTCATTGCTTGCAAAATGCAGAGCAAATGGTGATTATGTTGAAAAATAGCATTTTGTAGCTGAGAATTTGCTCTATCAAACAGTGCCACTGTGCTCTTTTCATCCATTGAAGTTTCAAAGAAATTAAATAGGAGGCATTGCTTTTGGAGTAATCTACATATATGCAGCCCAGTGCATTTCCTTCTCACTGAGTGTGGCCAAGGCGAGCCAAAAGGTTGGACATTCATGCTTTAAGGAGAACATGCGGCCTTTTTTTTTTGTCTTTCATGCCACTTAACAACTTACACTAAACTTGTAAACACAGTTCTGTAGCCAGAGAGGAATGTATTATGGCTCACTCAAACTGATTCTGTGCTGAGGTTTAGGTTATGCTTTAGATGTTAGTTCCTCAGCTCAGCTGCTTAAGGTGCCCCAAACCATATATTGAAAACAAGATTTTATCAGTTTTACCCTTATCTGTTTTTAAGGATGAGAGACACTGACAATTATTTTCCTAAGGTCATTTCTGCTCTTTTAGGATAGTAATTCTTACATTTACAATAAGAACTGGGATACCAAAACAGACTCGCCTAAAATGACTAAGCAATACCATATACAGCCCCCTGCATTTTTCTAGTCCTTCAGAGGAAATAGATTATTTCCTTGTCTCTGCATATTTGTTTGGAAAAGAGGATTTTCACGTTTAAGGAGAAGAAACGAATAAAAACAAGAAAACATCAGCAGTGAGACCTCCAGCTGCCACCCCAACAAAAAGAATGTCAGTATTGTCATATATACTGAGGTCAAGAACTTAAAGCTGATGTACTTAGTGATGCTGGGGCATCAATTCTTAGCAACACTTTGCTGTTGCAGATTGCTAGCGATCAAAAGACTTATTTTCCCTACAGACAGGGTTTTATAGGGTTTTGGATTCCAAACTAACTAGGATTGCAGAGGTGATGATATCAAATTGTCTTAAGATGCGTGCATCCTACAAGGAGAATGAGACCTCTGAGAAGACATCAAGCCCACATCTTCAGTGACAATCAGAAAACTGGAAACTGAAGGAAATAAATTACTGCAGTTTCTAAAGAATCACTCATTCACTACTGGATTAAATTGAAGTGTATAATCTATTAGGTTACTGGTCCACAGGTTACACGAACACTCAATAAAATATGTCTTGATGTGAAAAAGACAAGTATTCAGTAACTACTTTACCCTTTAATGCAGGCAGATCATTATTTCTCGTGCTTCTCTTGCTGTTTTTTGCATTTAGGGGTTCACAGCTCTTCTGGCTGTCAGGAGTGCAGATCTCTTCCACGTATGGAGACATCCTAGATGGAGTCTTAGTAAGGGAACGTTTATGTTCATTATCTTTTGTGGCTTCAGAGAACCTGAAAGTTAGAGATAATCAAGAAAAGTCACATGCAAGGAATGCAAGCAATGTCACAAAACAAGGAGCAAGTGTTGCACTTACAATAAAGCTGGTAACTAGCAAAGACATTCACAGGTAACAAGCTGCACTAAAAATACCTTCAACAATTTTCAGCTTGTGAACCATCATTAACAACTGTAAATAACAGTGGAAATTTTAAAGAGGTGACTATCTTGCTATTTCAGAAATCAAATGTATTTGAATGCAATAAGCTAACTGCATACTAAGAACTGTGTGCTGCAAGGGTAAATAGACACATTTAAGTATACGTGTGTGAGATCATGAAATAAATTTAAAATCTTTTGTGAATTAATAGTCTCATCAATAAAGATACTGAGCTGAAAGCCTGCAAGATATGGGAAAAAAAAAAGTTAATATTGAAGAGAACTGTATTTCAAGCAAGTTTGTGGATGTGCATTTGCATTTCATTACATTTTTGGACAAATGACATGGAAATAAATTCTGAAAGAGCTTCAATTTACACACTGTGAAAGAATCAAGTAGGGCTGCCGCAGAGAGGAAAAAACATGCAACACGAAGCACAGAGACAGAATGAGTTATTTCTGTTTGTTGTCACTTCCACAGGAAGAAAGAAAGTGATACAGAGTAATTGAAATAGGGTAAATAGGAAGAAGAAGCATGGAAATCAAAATTGCACATTTAAAATAGAAACAAAGCCATCTGGATTCAGTTTGATATTTCAAGGAACGATCGGTCTTGAATTCTCAACAGTCAAATAACTTGATAGGAAAAGTTACAAGTCCCATAATGTAAATAAATCATTAGGAGTTGGTCAATAATGGAAGATGTACTGACTCACCAGTAGAAAAATCCACACGTGTAATATTTATTCTGGGACCAAAAAATAGTCCCAGCAATTATTCACTTGGCACACAACTATTAGGAAGTGAAGGTTATCAGAAAAATTCAAAGGAATGCAATAGAGACACAAGATTCACCTGTCATTAATAGGGTGATAAGTATAAAATACAGTGTCTAAATGTGAACTTCAGCTGCTGTAAAAAGCCCAGTGAAAGCAAGTAGTTGGTGTCAGTACAACAATTAAAAGCCAGGAAAAACAGCAGAAAAAAATGACTTTTGCTGAAAGGAAAAGCGTGCAAAAGAATACTTTTAGGGACTGTATTTTCAATTCTTTAAGAAGATCTTTTTCCTCAAGACCCAGAAAAGTCACTATTAAGCTATTAAAAGAATTACTTATAATAAAAAAATTAATCAGGAGATGTTAATATAATTGCTTACTTATAAAAATAATGAAGCATGCATAGTATCTTAAATGCAAACAAGGTGAGGCTTAATAACATCAGCTCATTTATTTAGCAAGTCGTGATGACTTTCTGGCATCAGTTTGGTTCCCATCTGTTAAAAGCAACCTGCTTATATCAGTTGATCACAAGAAGCCCTACTGTGTTATGGGCACAGAGTATCTGAAGTCTCTGCAAATTTCACCTGGGATACTACATAAAGTTCTGGTTGAATCATCTCAAAGAGGAATTAATCCAAATATAGGAGACACTATTAAGTTGCTGACAAAACTGAATGCCTACACAGTGAGAGAGGGAAAAAAAAATTTGATTGGTTTGCTTAGGAAAATGCAGGTTGGAAGTGAGACAAATTTCCTCTGCAGTCAAACATCTAAATACAGAATCAAGATAAAAACATTTACTGTACTGCCTAAAGCTGTCAGTTCTATCTTTCAGCCTAGCTTTCTATCTGTACCTGAGTCATACTTGGAATTGTAATAAAGCAGTCAAATCACAGTCTACCTTTATTATTTTCAACATGTCATATTACATCAGTGACAGCTTCATTCTTATTACCTGACATTCATTTTGGTTGTTGAGAGAACAGAAGGATTAAATGAGGATTTCCTAGGCAAAATACTTTGACTTCCAGCGTTCAGCAGACCGCGTGGTGAGCGTCGCAGGTTACTGGGAGTGCAGGTGCCAGAGAATCTGCCTCGTTCTGGATTGGGGCTGAATAACAATGTTTTGCCACTGCTGTGTTTCTGGGGAAAAGCAAACTGGGAGTCAGCACAATCTGCTAGAAGTTGTTCCATCGAGAAGGCAGTTAAGAAGCAGGGAAACTATAGTGCGTATGACAACCACACCATCTCTTATGCTTTGAAAGGGAACAGGAGGGAAGTGTTTTAATCTTAAGATTTTACACGATTAAATTCATCTGAAAGCATATATTGTAGAAGTGCTACAAAGTGCCTTTTTCTGGTGCCCTTCAACGATTTGGGTTTTTTTGGCCAGCATCTGCCAAAATCACTTCTCTTAAGCATACATTCATACACTGTATGCCTTAAAGAAAGAGAAATGTAACGTTCAGAAGTTCAGTGTTACTATTTTGGTATATCCAATGACATCCATCTATTCACTGACACATTGCTATTGCTTCATAAAACTGCCATGCCCAGAAAGAAGCTTCCCTTACAGGTGTCAGATGTGCACTAACTCAAAGCCACTGGAAGCTACACGTTACCTATTAACGAACTAGTAGGTAACGTATGTAGTCATTGGCAAAGGTTCTTTAAAGCACAAAAAACCCTTTGTTTAATCCCTATTTTTTGGAAAACAACCCATCCCATGTTATGTTCTGCTGCAATTCAGAAATGCCTGTTACCAGAAGTTCCAGGAGACCCTTTCACAAGCAATCGTGAATTACATTTTACACATGATTACCAAGCTAATTATTGTTTCCTATAACTATTTATAACCGTACTCAATTAACAAATAAGTTACATCAAACTACAGAGAAACTGCATAGAACCAGTTATATAGGACTCCAATTAGAGAGCTCCATCACATATATGCACAAGGCCAGCTTCTCAGCTCTAAAGAGGCTTTGTGGGAAACTTAAGGAGAGCCTTTGTGGAAGTAAAAATATGGCAACAATGAAAGTCTTCGTTTGTTAGCACTTACCTTGGCTTCACTGAGGGAACTGCTGCAGGTCTCATGCATTTTTTTCTTCCTCTCAATGTAATCAGCAATGGACTCCATTTTCTTGAAGTGAGCTTCGTGCAGCCTTTTAAAGTCTAAGAAGTTCCAAAAGTAATAGGAGTCATGCATCTAACAGACTCCTAAGGAAGCTTGCTACAACACAGAAAGTTTACAACACAGCCTGTTATGGCCTCAAAGACCATAGCATATTCCTCTAAGTAAGGTTGGGTACCCACAGGTAAGCGAATAGCATGCAACAACATCTACATCACCAACACGGTTACATGGTGGATGCTCTAGAGAATTCCAGGGTCAAAGGAAAAAACATAAATACTTCCATTGTCAAGTAATAAGAAAAAAAAAGTGAGTATTCTACAAAATGATGAATTGTTATGACAACTGTAGTATTGATAAAGTAAAAACAAGTAGGAATCGGGAGTCAGAGCACACCTTCCTAACTCTTTGCTGTTTTGAAAACTCCAAGTGTGTTTTATCCAGAAAACACCAAATAAACAAGTGGGAAGATATACATCAGTGTAATTTTTGGTGTTCTGGGTTTGTTTTGTTTTTCTGCTTTGCTTTTTAAAGAGAAGACAGCCTCTTGGTTCATAGAATCCAGATTTGTATTTTTGCAAAACCTGCAATTTATCTCCCTTCATACACAGGTAATACTTTCTCTTTTTAAGCATGGAAGATTATCTTACTTGGTGTAGTAGCTTTCAGCCCTGTTTTCCCAGACTTAGATGCACCACCAACATACAAAGGAATCTTCTGTCCTGCAGGATGAGGATCACCTGGCACAGTAAGATTAAACAAAACTATTACAACTACTAGAAAAATATTTCAACATCACTAAAGCTCTTTATTAAAGCACATGAGGTGTGTTTTGCCACATCTCCTCAAAGTGGTTTAGGTTTCAAGAAATAAAACCTCATTTGAAGTAGATAAGTCCTAAGTATCTCAGAAGCCTTGTAAATGATATGTCAGTAAAAGCATGCCCTGATGAACTACAAAGCGAAGCACAAGTTTGGCAGTCACACCAGGTTATTTTCTCTCAACACTGAAGTATTTCACAGGAGGAGTTAACAAGAGAACTTTGCTTGTAGTAAACAACTACAACTCACAGGTCTTTATCCAGTTCATAAGCGAATGTTTTTAAAATATTGATAACTGAAAAAAGAAATATCTTCCAGCTAGCCTTTCTGCCACCACCTTAAATATGCACACAAGAGCCTCAGCTTTTTAAATCATTGCTGCCTTCAGGTCAGTATTATGACAAAACCAACACGCATTAAGTGTAGTTATAGTCTTTCCTCTATTACACAGCTATCTTACCATCTGAAGTTACAGTTGAGAGGAAAAAAAATAAAAACTAAAGCAATACAGATACTTGTGGTTGCAGTTATGGGAAGAGATTAGCACTGTTTGAAGTGTCAATGTGAAACTAATTTTAGTACTGCTTCAGCCAAAGCATTTTTTTACATATTTTATTTGCTTTTAAAAAAAGCTTCATAGAAAACTTTTGTTTTCTTAATTAGCTTTAAAGTTACATACGACCTCTAATAGGAAAGGCTTTAAATTCTATCAATCAAAGATACTCATGGTACATCACAAGGACTGTGACACTTAACAGGAGGCAAATAATGGTACATGTCCAATAATTTTTTGTGAATCTATCAAGCAAGATAGGGAAGACAAACTTAATTCCTCTCTAGTTCAGCTGCATGCACAAAACAGTGGAGGAGCAGCGAGCCCATATTTTCAGCAGCATCATACTCTAAGGTCATGAAAATTTATCAGATACAAAAGCGATCCACCATTACACTGCCTAACAGCATCTGTGTGTTAACAAATTAACAAGGGTGTTGCCTGCGTATCTTTTTATACTAGCTGTACTTCCAAGAAGGCAGTGAAAAAGCCCATTCACCTAAAGAAAAAGAATACTGAGGCATTTTCCCTTTTTGTGCTATTTGGCTCCTTTAAAAACTGGCATCTCAGGTGTATTCCAGAAGGCGCTGATCCTAAACAAAGCAGCAGGAGGATCAAATACACTCAGACTCCTTCACTGAAAATATTTACAGACAAAAAATAACCTAAGTAGTAAATCTAAAGTACCACAAAGCTTCTGTTTGTGGAAGTTTTTACTTACGTTCTGCTCTAGTGCTTTTAGTAGAAGTCCTGTTTGGCTGCTGCTTCTCAGCAGTAGCTGTGCTTGGATTCTCATCAGCTCTTTTTTTAGTAACTTGGTCCGCATTTTGGAATACCATTTTTTCCTTTCCACAATCACCCTGAGGCACTTCGTTCTCCTTTGTTTCAGAACGCCCCTACAGTTAAGCATACTTCATTAAACTCTTTGTTCCAATTGAATATAAGAAAAGGATTTTGTTCTGAGAGCAGCTGGTCAGCGAAACCAGTGTTTCCAGAGAGGTGGGGTAACAGCCATGCTGAAGAGTTTTACAAAAATTAGCTCACATAAAACCCCAAGCATTGTGATCCAACCTCATAGCTGACCCTGCTTTCAGGGAGAGAATGAGGAAGAGGCTTTATGAAACACAATGTAAGTCAACCTAGGAAATATTTGTAATTATCTATATTAAGGCTTTTCCCTGCACAGTTCTAACATTCTAGCACGATGTTTCTTCTATTAACAAAATTATTTTCAAGAAAAAGTCCATTCAATTGCTATGTTACTTTTGACTATCACAGCTGTAGTTACCACTGGCTTTCATTTACTCATGCTGCTAAAAGGACCAACACCTCTCGTGTCACCATTTCCCTACCATTAAGTTTTCTGCACAATTCTGACTTCACCCACTCATCCACCCGAATTGTGAAGCTCCAGTATACATTCAGATGTATACTATGATGAGCGAGTGAAATCAGTCCTACACTCAGGGTAGTAATCATGCACTTCCTCAGAAGGTTTTCTTTTCTTAGACTAATTTCATAAGTCATTTCTGTTCATTGTGGAGTAGCGTACAGTCCAATTAGACAAGGTCTGTGGTATAAAGTACAAGTTCTTGTTTTCTGTACACCTACATACAAAAATGAAACCCTTACCTGCTAACCTGGTAGCAGAATTAATCAAGCCTTTATTTATTTATTTTAAATCTCCAGTTTCATTGCAAGACACAGACACACAAAAGAAAGCAATACAAATTACCTCCATCTCAACAGAGGGCCCTGTATTTTCTTCACTGTCATTAGCTTCCATATCAGAGCTCTTCTTTTTCCTGGTTGTTTTCTTTTCTTTACATCTTTTTGTGACAAAACGTGCTGGATTAGGCATAAATTCCTGCTGACAGCTCGGTTCAGAGTCCATTGAAGCAGGCACGCTTTTTTCAGAATTCTGTATCAGAAAAGTACCATAACATGGAACGCACACATAGCAGATAGGCGCTCTGAAGGGACAGCTTCAACACTATTATTGGAAAAGGCACTTCACACAGACGAAAGCAAAAGTACACTTAAGTAGTACAGTAACTAACTTGGCAATATCTAGATTTCCCAAAACACCTTAACTACATCTCCATGAAAAAGCTACGTAATAAAATGATTGTAGTACTTATATTCAGTAAGCGGCTACTTATATAAAAAAGTAAGCAGCCACTTAGTATTTGAGATCTGACTTGAATGAAGCTGCTATCCTCCAAAATCTGTTAAAATTATCCTACAGAAATATACACATACAAGCCACAAAAGACTACACAATTTCCTCATGAATTTAGAGAAGTAGGTTATAAAGGCAAATTTTAATATGAGTTGTTTTAGAAAAAGTAGACACAAATTTATCAAAAGCATAAGGAAGTGTTAGATGCGATATTTTGGCTCATAGGAAACTTAATAAGAAAAGCAATTAATATAAATGAATAAAAGAAATATCAATTGTATTGAATCATAGAATGGTTTGGGTTGGAAAGGATCTCAAGGATCAGCAGGTTCCAACCCCCTTGCTACAGGCAGGGTTGCCAGCTGCTAGATTAAGTACTACTAGATCAGATTGCCCAGTGCCCTTTCCAACCCGGCCTTGAAAACCTCCAAGGTCACAATATCCATAACCTGTCTGGACAACCCATTCCAGCACTTTGCCATTCTCTCAGTAAAAAAAAAAACTTCTAAATCTAATTACAATCTAAATCTCCCTTCCTTTAGTTTATGACCATTCCCCCTTGTCTTGTCACTATCTACCCATGTAAAAAACTAACTTCCCTCACGTGTATAGGCTCCCTTTGAATATTGTAAGGCTATAATGAGATCTTTCCACAGCTGCCTTTTTTGCTTTTGTTATAATGTCAGTGTAAGTGAATTGCAGATGTAAAAAGCTTTGGGATTAGTAAGTATAGAATATAAAATGAAGAAGTTTAAATGTCAGTGGTTACAGGGAATGATTTTGTATTGATACTAATAGATAAACTTCAGGCAGAATTCATGCCTTCTGTTGTTCAGGAGGGCATGTCAAACATTCACACACACATCTATTAATACATGAGCGCGTTCAACTAAAAGCACCATTGAAAAAGTACTTTTATTACAATTAACACCACTAAAGCATTCTTTCTGAAAAAGAAGGGCTGCTTGATCATCTATTACCGTATTTTCATTTTCTTGCATTCTTCCTTGGAAGTGTTGCTTCAGCGCTTTCAACAACTTGTCGGCCTGAAGAAAAACCAAAGCGACAGATGAACTTAACACTGCCTAAGGAGACCGCCTGAACCCAGAGAGGGCTCGTGCCGGCCTAGCCGCCCTGCCCAGCGCCAAGCGGACCGGGCCACAGCGCTGAGGCCACAACGGCCACGGCCGCTCCCGGACACGCCGCCCGCCCCGCCGCCCTCAGCGCCGAAGGGACGCGGTTCCCTCAGCGCCAGCAACACCGCGGGGACGACGGCACCACGTTCCCGCACCGCTCCTCCCGGCCGCCCCCACTCACCCGGAGGTTGGCCCTCAGGCCGGCGGCCTTGGCGACCTGTTGCAGCTCAACGTACTTCAGCGCGTCTAAAGACTGAAGCTGTAAGGAGAGCGCCATTATTACCCCACTACCAACCGCCACTCTTCGAATCTCGCGCTTAACCGACACGGAGCGCCTTGCTCCCGCCTCCACCGTTCGAACTTGCCCGCCGCGGCCGGCCATTGGCCGGGCCAGGTGAGGAAGGCGGGCTTAGAGGCACAGGAATCGGCCAATGGCTGCTGTGGCCACCAGAGTGCTGTTTTTCAATCACGATTGGCGCAGGCTGCTCGGGAAATCCCCGCCCTCTAATGCTTGATTGGGCGCCAGAACGAGGAGCCGCAGCCCACCGCCCAATGGCCCCGTGCTGCGAGAATTGACGTCGCTATTGCCCAGTAACAGCGCTCCCATGGCGAGGCCGAGGAGGCGGGCGGTGCGCTTCAGCGCCGGACGGGAGGAGATGGCGGTGCGGAGGCAGCTGCGACGATTCTTCGAAGAGCCGCAGATCCGCGGCACGATCGTGGTGGAGCGGCCGCTCTCCTCCGAGCCTCCTCCGGCTCCTGCTCCCGCTTCGGCTTCAGAGGTGCCGCAGTGCTGCGAGCTGCGAGCGGAGGACTGCGCCGTGTTCCAGTGCCGCGGGTGCTGGGCGGTGCTGGGCGACTCGCTGCATCTGTGCGCGCTGGAGGAGCAGCGCCTCGGCCTCGTCGTCTGCCTCAGTCAGTGCTGCGGGCCGGGCTGGGGCTGGTTCCGCCTCCGCACGCTGCTTCTCCACGCGCTTCTCCTCTCTCCTCAGGAGTCACCAGCAACGTGCTGTGCGAGGAGGAGCTGATGGTCGGCCTGGAGGGAGCCCTGACGGGATGGTGCGTAGCAGCGCCCTTACGTCACTTTGGAGTCTCAGAGCCTAAAGCGTTCCGTGCGATGCGCTGTGGATTTAATCTCTCCTTTCAACTTTGATTATTACAGAGGTTTTCCACGCCTGTTTGAATCTACGCTTAATCTGTGTCCTCTTGACAAGTGAGAAGCTGTATCTATGGTTTCAGAAGCTTTTATTTAATAATAGAATTGCTCTGCTTTTCCTTTTAGTGCTTACAACACGTTGTCTTGTCAGTCGTGTGGTACAGTTGTGGGCTTTGTTCTCTATTCTGCCTTCAGAGACCTGACCCATCTCCGAGGCTTCTTCTGTTTCTTCAAGAAAAGCATCTTCTGGTGGGTGCTCTGCCCAGTGTTTTGACGGTCAGGGATTTCATGGCAATTTGCAACTTATTCCAGCACGAATACAGCTAACACGCACCTAACAAAGGCTGCTTTATTGAGAGCGTCACTGGGATTTTAATATTCTGTTCTCACTTTGTGTCGTCATGATTCCATTCGATTTACCTTATACTTTCTGAGTCTCTTCACATCAAAGTTTAAATTCAGCTATTTGCGGTACTGAGATCTCCTTCAGTTCCAGACCCACCTAACTAATGTCAGAGATAAAACAGGTCTGCGATAGATGGACCTGATTATAGAATCACAGAATTGTTTGAGTTGGAAAGGGCCTTTACAGGCCTTCTCGTCATCTAGTCCAACTCCCCTGCTATGAACAGGGACACCTACAGCTAGAGCAGGGTGCTCAGAGCCTGGTCCAGCCTGATCTTGAATGTCTCCAGGATCAGGGCACCTACTTCAGCTCTGGGCAACCTGTTCCAGTGCCTCACTAGCTGGTACTGAGGGGATTTTATGATTTGGAAGTAAATGTGTTATGGTTTTTAGTATTTTCATTATCTAGGTACTTTAGGGAAGTACTTTAGGGAAGAGTTTTATCCGCTTTAAAATCAGCTCAAATAGTCTGTCTAAATGAATGCAACTACTTGTTTTCAACTGTTTTTCTTGTTTTTCCCATTCCCCATTTGTTTTCCAGTTATCTCTTAAAAAGCAAAATGATAATAGAAGCTTCTAAGGTGAAATTTCCTGCTGTGACCCTAAAGGATCAAATAGAGAAAGTAAGGTTTCCGCATGACTTTGTATGAAAATAGCAAGAAATACTTTTTGATACCAGTATTTTTGGCTAACTAAAAAACTTAATAATATTATTTTATCTGTAACACATATCAAGTTCTAGCTAATTTTCTGACAAAAGCATGGTTTTTCTTTTTTTAGTGAATGTGTATGTGTAATTTTGCTACCCAAATGTTGTCAAGAGGGAAGGGTACGTACTTCTCTGCGTATTGAAAGCAAAACAGAAAATCCTTTTTAAATAAAACTTTCCCTAAATATTGCTAGCTGTGTTGTTCCTAGAACTGAAAAGTCACTGTTGAAGAATAAAAAACACGTATACAGATTTGTCAAATTAAAAGGGATTCCATTATTTTTATATGGGAACTGACACTAAAAAGCACAAATGTCATCCAGGCTTAAGTTTCCCTGAAGCTGAAATAGATCATTCTGAGGTAAAAGTATGAGTGCTTCATTGCAAACACGCGTTGAGGGATTTTGGAAAAGTTGTATGTTGATTAGAGCGAGTGTTGGACTCTAGTGTTTGCTTTTTAAAATGTATCTTAAAGATATATCTTAAAAGATGTAAAGATAAGATAAAAGCTATAAAGATATATCTTGCCTACAGTACTTTTCATGTGTTAACTTAAGCCCCAAACTCTAGAAATTTTTGAAGGGTTGTCCTAAACTGATGATGATGCCATCTCCAGATTTTGTAAAGCAGAATCATAGTCTATGTAAAAAAACATGTAATGAGTTAACTAGAAAATACTGCCCTGATCACAGCAACGCTTCAGCAGCTCTTCAAGTGCAACATTTCCGTGCATCTCTGACACACTAATTGTGCTGGCCCACAATCATTTTTTTCTAGCACAGGTTTCTGATTTGAGTCCTGGTTAGTTTTGGCTTTTCTAGACATAGAACATAAAGTCCAGCATCATTTTGCATTTTGAAAGTCACCTGTGCTTTAGCTGCTGAAAGTGGGATGCATATCATTGAACATTAAACATCCAGAACAGTTTTCTCTAATCTTACAACTCCCATCTCTCTTTTTTCTTCTTTTTTTTCTAGCTGAAAGAAAGCCTTGTGATGACACACATGCGCATCGAATTGCTGATGAAGAAGGTGGAGCAACTGAAACAAAATAATGTGGCAGAAAACAAAGCTCTGCATCACATGGAATTGTCCTAATGCCAGGATATGCAATAGTCGATACCAAGAAATATTATGCCATTTTGAGGAACTACTGGAGTCGTTTCTGCAGCTCTGCTAAGTTTCATCATCTAGCATGAACGATTTACTTGTGCAGCATATAATTCTCTAAGACTGAACTTTGGTTGTGATTCTCCATAATGACTTCAAAGAGGTAGAATACTTTTTGCAACAATAAAATCAGGGCTATAGAACCCTACCAGACACACTATCATAACAATAACTGAGAGGAAGCGTTGTAATTTAAAGGTTCTTAAGGAGTTCTAAAGTTTTGTTGTATCTTTTCATATATATAGAATATTCATGGCAGCTAGCTGTCAGGTGATTCATTAGCTACATCTGGTATGTGAGACTTCTGAATAGCCTCCCAATGAATTGTTTGAAAGAATCTGCTTGTATATGTGGCCTGCAAAAGGAACAAGTTAGCATTTCCCAGAAGCTGCACAGCAGTGCTTGGTGACTCTATATGGTGCAAAGCTAACAGATTACAGCTAACAGGTTACAGATTTCAAATCAAGGTACAATGCTTGTTTCTTCCAAAGTCACCTGGAAATGCAGTCACATGGCTGCATGGATCAAGTTCTGTGTGCTCCATGAATCTTACGCTGTGAGCAGCTGCCTTCAATAAATTTGACTCTTTTATTAAGACTTCTGGATGGTCTTAGTCTGTTCTGATCAAGTAATAACACAGCCTTGTTAAGAGCTGTTCTGCTGGGAAGGAAGCAGATCTCTATTAAATTCCTCAACTGTGAGCTATAGAAATGGTTATTATCCATGTTTTACAACTTCTTTAAGTGCACAAATGCAGTACTTTTCAATGACAGCTAAATTTGGGCTATTGAAACACCTGAAGGCAGTGTTACTCACTCTTAAAATCTGCTTCACCGCCTATAACGATAAATGTTTCTTTCAGTGTATGCTCTAGCCTGAACCCTTAACTGGAGAGCTGTTGTTCTCAACAGCTGTCACTTTATACTCACGTAAAGTCTGGAGTTATATTTGACTGCTTCATTATTAAAAACAAATAATTTTTTTAAAGACTTCTTTACCTAAATTACATTTGAAGAACTGCTGCTCTTTGACTGGAGTTCTGTCACTAAACACACCCTGTGCAAACACCCTTCCCATCTCAGGTGTTTTCCATTATGTAACTTCACCTTTGCATTACTTCTAAGTGGCAGTTATTTGTTGTTGCATCAGTCTCAGAAACATGATTGATAATGGGACTACTCACTTCTGCCCTTCTGTTTGCTTTTTTTTTTGCGTTGACTTTTTTCTTGTCATAAAGCTTTACATTTGTACTACGTATAATATAAATAGTATTAAGTTCTCTTGCTTCATTTAGCTAAGAATCCACCCCTAAGAGAAAAAAAAATGCAGCTGTTGGTTACATTTTTATATATTATCTTTACAATGTGTTTTTTTAAATAAAAATGATGGGATTCACAAATAGGTATTATACAGACCTTGTTAGTATCATGCGAGTTGTAAGCTCACTTTTAAACTGCATTTGGCTGATCTTTTGAACTGGAAAGACTTCAGCTCTACTGTGTCATCGTGTGGAACTTTGTGCCTACTTGTCAAAAGATGTTTTTTCCTGGCACTGACTACTGCCCAACTGATCTGCTGGCACTCACAGCAGTACAGTTTAAGTAAAACCTGTTTTGAAAAGCAAACCACCTTAATTTAAAGAAATAAAATGCAACTGTATTGTCAGCAGTCTGCAGCAAACATTTACTAAGACAGTAATTTAAACCTAAGGCTCCAGTTTAAGTGATGTTTGAACTTTTCTTCCTGAAAGATTCAGCTTTCAATTTCACCCTGTCCCAGGCTCAAATTCTGCTGGAATCTACAGTTAATGAATGACTATACAGTTTTACAGTGTGCAACCAAATCTCTAGCTAGGTATCTTGAGATGTGTAGCCAGGGCCAGGCTGGCTCAGAAATATTTGCTTGAAAAGCAAGTCTCATGGTCAGGCCACAGCTGTCTTTATTCCTAAATGAGCTAACTGGCTGTTATCTTCTCTGGAACCTATAAAGAAAAGCAAGCAGAAAATGAAACAAATTAAGGTGAAGTGAGTTACTGAAGCAACAATCATACAATTAGTGTTTTATAAGCTAACATAAGAGTTAGCAATCTCTGAGAAGTTTTGGAAAGTTTACAGCAGTGTTAGTAGCCATGGCTTCTTCAACACAGTCCTCAGGAAGTGGTGTCTTACTGCTGTCTTATAGAGCTTCCCAAAATTGCTTCTAGCAGCAGTTGCAAGGAAAGTTGTGCCTACCTACAGGTTGTGAAATATTGACTGAAGGAATTGTTGAAAAGTTTCAGTCACCAAAATAAACACTCCACATGCATGAGAAACAGTTTCCAGAGAATTAGTCCTTGTAGGCAAGCCACTTTACAAGCATCCCAAGCTCTCTGCTACTGTCTAAAACAACCTTTGAAGCTTTTATTGGTAACTTGCCCATCTTAAATTAAGTTGCAATAGAGTGACAATTATTCTTGGGTTGCATTCCTGGAAGCTGGAGAGCCTCTTGTGACAGAAATCTGCTGAAACAGCTGGATCCAAAGCAGCCATACAGCAAATGGGTGTTTATCTCAAATTGTTAAGCACTGACAAAGGTACAGCAATGTTTCAGAAGTGCAAGAAGCACCTGACTGAAGATGCAGTGTATTGCAACTTGGTTAATCTGTCTTTTGAACAAATGACACATCAAGTCTTCGTGCATTCTCAGCCTGTGCTGCTTTATTGCTAAAAAAATTTGTATACAGGTGCAGAGTTTCCAAGTTCATTTTTAAACAGTTCCTCTTTACAGCGTCAAAAGAATAAAATCTTATCTTGAAATCCTCAAAGATGCATAGATATAAAAGCAAGCTGCCTTTTGGAAAAAACATCAGAATTTGCAGGGAAACATTCTTTTACTGTTACCATGTAAAACACGTGCAATGCAAGTACACAGATCCTAGTGATACCAGTAATTCTCTCCACTAACCCGTGTGAGTAATGCCATCAGAAGTTCAGTATAAGAAGTCTTCTCTAACCTGGTTTCTAAGTATTCAGCTTATTTTTAACAATCTATAAACACCTCTCCTTTGCCATTAGATCACATTTCTCAAAAAGAAGATGTCTTTACTGAAGTCCTAAAGTAGCTTACTCCCCAGGTTTTATATTGGAGAGGATAAGCGTGAACAATGGATTCAAGTGTTTGCTCATTACACAAAAGAAAACATACATAACAGTGTTCAAAACCACATGAAATGTTCAAAAAAAAAAAAAAAAAAAACCAAAACAAAACAAAAACCCAACTCAGCATTAGGTGGCCACAATTAACTGCTGGGCTAAACTTGTTTCACCAATTCCATTTTTTCTTGAAGAAGTCGGCTCAAAGGATTTCATTTCATCTAACTTTGTACAGTAAAATAGTTAAATCTTCTCTTACAATATTCCTATATTTATTTGGCAATTCTTGTATATCTAGAAAGCATTCGTGACAAAAACATGGCCCCATTGTAAACCCAAATCAGGGTGCTTTATGGATGGTTGGCTACAAAGTATGAACAGGAGTTAACTTGACACAATTCCTTCCTCCAAGACACCACCTCTTTCTGCTTAAGAAAGAGGACCGAGCCTCTGTACATGGAGAAGTTTTCTGCACAAGTTAAGCCCACCTGCAAAATTAAGCTAAGCCAGAAGTATGGAATTCTGCAGTAACACGCCAGTATTCTACTTGAAAATAGCAAAAGCGTTGGTGACATCCGCTGTGCTGTGTTATTTTCAAACCACCAGCAGAAATCCACTGCATTATTCACTAAAGGACTTGGGAAATATTACTGAAAGCAGAATAAAAGTTTACAGAAAGATGGCACCCAAGTTCCCTTTTACTTAATAAGTGAAATAAAGAAAAAATATTATATTGCAACCCGTGTTGCAGAAGATAAAGACCTTCAGTGATCAAATCTCATTTTCTGTTTTTAAAAATCTCCTTTTCAAAGAACTTAAAAAATATACAAGATTACCAGTATTTTCAGGTTCATTCCTGCAGATGCCATTATTGCTGGCTGGTACCAGTATGCTTCAGTACAGCTGCCTATGTGGCTAGAGAGTTACCTGAAAATACTGTCTATTAAAAAGCTATTCAACACCTGAAATATATGTACTGTGCTTATTAATTTCAGTCTTCTCCAAATAAGTTCTCTCACCACAGACAAGCTTATTACCTACTGTCTGGCAAACGCTACACTCATTTTGAGTCTGTTGTTTCTGTTACTGTTTTTTCTTTTTTTCCACCAGTTGCTCCTCCCTGCACCATGTAAGAAACTCTGCACCCTTTTCTTTGCTACAGCTGCAGCAGGTGAGAAACCTCATCTCGCCCCTAAACATGCTTAGTTCATGCCCTGCTTTTTACATGCTCAGGGCACTAATATGAACCAGACAAGAGGTTATGAAGGCGAGTTCTGCTGATCCTGGTTCCTGATTTACAGTTTTGGTGCCATGCTTCTGACCCTATCTATACATTCTGCCCCCTTCTCTACAGAGGCAGCACATTCTCTAAGAACAAAAACAAAACAATCCCAAAATTTGAGAATCAAAGCAGGAAGTTCAAGCTATTGGTATATAATTTCCTATTGCTTCATTATGTATAAATGCATATCTCAATTTACTGGTAATAACTACATTACACTAAACATTGTGAATCATGCATAATTAGAATACTAGCTCTAAGATTTGGTTTGTGGGCCTGTGCCATTTTCCTTCAGTTTCTCCATGCAGTTCTTCGTGCCTAAGGCATCACAAACCAGACACCTTTTATTTGACCTGCAAACGTGCTCATTTGGAGGGGAAGAGGAGAGAAGCAGACAAGACTTACACGGGACACGCTAAACAGTAAGCCACCTTTTATCTTTAACCTCACATGTTGTAAAGCCTAGGGAAATCTGTCTACATTACAACCTGGTACGTAGGCTCAGAGACAGAAACACACTCCTTGCTTATGTCAAGTACACCTACACTTTCTCAAAACTCAGGAGAAAGTGCAGAGCAGAATGAAAGGGAACAAATTATGGTAGTGTTCTGCACTGTTAAATGAGACACCCTGGTTAGACTGCTGGCTTTTGTGTGCCAATCAAAGTGCTACAGGGGCAATATGCTGGATTGTTCACTAAAAGAAAAGCAATGGAATCTAACTTGAACTGCCATTATGCAGCTCTGTACCCGAACAGCAAGCTGGATGAAGCTCTGAAGGAAGCCCAGACTGCTTACTAGAGAAGCCATTATTTCTAAGACTGGTTATCCATCAAAAAACATTCCTCTTCCACACTTTTCCATTTTCTGCTCAAAAACATACTGCCAACCTTTGTTAACGTAACCCTTGTATAACACATTAGTGCCCTAAAGCACACTACAGTTTGTTCTCACTCACCATCAAGTAGCCTTTGCAAGCCTTTTATTTTTGCCCTACATTTGACAACTATGCTCAGCTGCAGAGGTTGCAATCTGTCAGGTTGCAGCTCCCAGCACAAGTACTGGCTAGACTTACTGCAGCAGCATCACTGGGCAAGGGACTGTACTTATATGTAGCTTTTGGGGTTGCTACTGCTAAGTGGGTGGTGTCAAGAACAACCTCAGTGGTGGTCACTACACTTTTGATAACTCACAGTGTTGTAGCATATAACACTGCTACTTAGTTTTAGAAGCAGTGAAGCCAAGGAGTTCAGTTTGGAACAAAAGTCATGCCATAACACAATTGAAAGGCAATGGAATTTCCTTTGCAGCTGTGAAGATTGATATCCAGGATAGTATACACTGAAGCCTGAACTGAGAAGAATATGCAGATAGCTTGCCTAGCTACAAGTCTTGATTCCCTCCCCTTCTCTAAGTTAATGAGACCTTGACAATTTCTATTCCATCACAAAGTTCACACTTCTGAAGCCTAAACATGACCATGTTTTCATTGTTAATTTGCTGCTATGTAAATGTACTTGCCAATCACAAGCAATTAGTAATTTATTTAATGCAGTTGGATCACAAAGCTTCCAATGTTATCAATAATTCAATAGCTGGAATTTAAGCTGATTTTAACTTCCCAGATCAGTTATCTTTTCATACTCATTACACATGAACCAATTTAGACATGTTTATGCTTATCTTGGTTACTTCATACTGTAAAAATGCTCACAGCCCTTAACAATCCCACTATCAACTTATGAAGAGCCAAAAGGCTTCATTCTAGGTCACCTCAGAACATTCAATGCCTCCCTCCAGCTGGAAACTGCATTCCAAATTACTTCAGCTTTCTAGAATAAATCTAGCCAGCCAGATCTAAGCTTCTGATGCAGTAATTCTGTTCAGAACACAGTACCATCTGTGGGCCATATAGTCTCCACACACTTCTGTACCTGCACTGAAATCACAGTCAGCTATGGATGCTTTAGAACTCCTGTGGCTCCTTTATGTAACACTTCGACAGCAAATGCTTTGCTGGGTGCAGAGGCTACAGCTGTAGATCAATATCCCTTTCTGTAACCAGAGGCTTCACAGTGCTTGCCTTGGCTAGACTTCAAACACTAACAGTAACCAATGGTCTGAAACTGAATGTTTAGCAAGTCTAAAATTATGTTTGCTGTACAGTAACATTTTTAGAATCCTGAAAATCTCCTTTGGAGTATACAAATACTGTCTATTTTATTTTATTTTTTAAGACCTGTCATTCATATAAAGATCGGTCTTTTTAAACAAAGAAGTACCTACAATAAAATTCTAATTTCAGAAAGTTTCTTTCCACAGTCCAGTTTTGGAAGGGTCTAGTTTCCCTTCAGAGGCTGAGCAAGCACTGGACTACGAAAAATGAAAAAGAAACAGGGAAACTTCAGCTATCTGAAAAGATATTTCAGAAAAAACTGCCTGCTTTTTCCCAGCACCCACTGACAGTGCTTCAGATACGTGACACAGCTCAACAGTAGTACAAGGTTAATGAACTAAGAATTCAAGTGCCAAATTCCCTCCAATGAGAGGAACACTAAGAGGAATTCACCCATCTTAGGAAAAGAGACTTTTCACCCAACTCCCTGCAGCACAGAGCGCCACAAACTTATTTGGTTATTACCCACCTACTCTACTGTACAGCCTTGCTAATGCAAGTTATTTACTATCACATGCAAAACAGTTATTGCTACTAAAGTTCTATTTTCTTATTAAATCATCTTATGGCTTTGTTTGCATCAGGGATTCTTCCCCCTACGTACTGTGCTATTTTGCATTCCAGTTTCAGAGGTATTTTTTTCAATTGATTCTCCCAAGCACTAAACTACTTTATTCAATGGTACAACTACTTCTGTTCAGAATTGAACCTAAATGAGCACAAGTCCCCCAGAACTCTGCTGTAAATGGCCCAACAACCCAATTTTCCTGGCAAAGCATTGGATGCAGAGAGACAGGGGGACGTTGTTATCTACACTAACTCTGCAAGGATTACTGGTTTTGCATCAAAGAACATGCTACTTGATTGATTACTTTAGAGATATATCCTATTAAAATTACAAAACCGAGCCACCCATTCCATCCCCCCTCCTAATGGCCATTTACAGGCAGGTCTCAGGAAAAATAAGATGCAGTATCCTCTCTAAACCAACAAGAGAATTTTGTTCTCGTAAAGAGAGAAGTGTGTGAAGAGCAACACTGGCACCAAATAAAAGATTTTTTTCCTAGGAAATCAGAGGATGCCATCCACAGAGCACTACACACCTCAGGAATCATACCAGTCTCTTATCCGACCAGCCCAAGCTGCCCACTGAGTGCTAAATCAGTTCAACTTCCCCGGGTCTAAGTTTTCCTTCTGAAAAAAACAGAGGGAGAAATGTAAGTTATTAAAATTGAGATTAGAGCTGGAAAGCAATGCTGGGAGTTACCCAAAATACGAGATACTGAATCCTCAATAGGTGGGGAATCTACGATCCATAGGCTAAATATTGCCTGCTGAACAGATACAGGCTGCAATGTTGATTTTCAACAGCCCTTAACCCTACTACATTCTCTCTTATTAAGATGTGTGTAAACGCAGGATCCACCAAAGGTGTTAAAAGATTCAATAGGACTTCAGAAAAGAAAAAAAAACAACCAACAAACCTATCCATTATTGCACAAATTGTTTAAGTCTTCTATGTAAAATTGGCAGATAGCATTTTGCTACCAGCAACTAAATGAGAGTAATGTATTGTTTATTGTAATTACATAATCAGATTCGAAATATATGTATGTTTTTAACTTAACAGATTTTGCAAGTAATATTAAGGTAGCAGAGAGGTGCAAAAAATGTACGCTAACTCTTCAACATATTCATAATCCTGATAATATCATATGATGGGTTATACTAAAACTGAAAATGCTGCTCAGAAGAAGAAAACACCTTCAACAGAGACTAAAAAAGAAAAGGATAACCTGTGACAGAGATGAGAACTTTGGATGCTTACGTACACTAGTTTACAAAGATACACTGAAAACAAAACACTAACGATGATTCTATGAAGCCCATTTCTAACGATAGCATTGTCAAAGGGAGGATACTGCATACTTAGACCATGTTTGTGATATTTCTACTGTATCCTTTCTATTGTTAATTACATTATCATCACGGTTTATTAATAAATTTGTCACTCTGAAATTGTAAAAATACTACTAGGCTCATGCACTGATCCTAACATGGCACTACAGTTTGCTACAAAGCACTAATGCTTATGGAACTATACACATCTCAAAATGGAAGACATTGGTGATTTTGTTGTTTTCAAACAACTTGTAACATCATTTTGTCCACAAGTATTAAAATATATATATGTATATATATATATGATCTATTGCACATGCCCCTTGTTTCTGTAATCTTTCACACAGGAAGATTTCCAACCAACACAGAGAAAAAGTGGAGCAAGAAAAAGTAAGTATGTTGAGGCAGCATTTCCTAACAGCGGTTTTATAAGAGGCCGCTGGAAAGGTATGGCAGTGGGGTCTTCTGGGCACACATTATTGGAGTATTACTTCTGAGAAAGCCACAGATCTTTAGCCCCACTAAAAATATTATGTTCTAAGCTACAACTTGAAAACTAACATTGTTCCATTGCCAGGGTTAGAAGTCAGTTCTATTTTTTTTTTTGTTACAACGCAGGGTTCCAAAACGTTGAGGGTTATTCTTACAGAAGTGGAAAGGGCTGAAAGCGTCTACTCTCTAGTCAGAAAGATCTTTATGGTTTTGTTCATACCCACAGAAGAAAAAATTTCATTCCTGTCCCCCAGTATTTTGTTATCAAGCTCTGCGAGAATCTACTGCTAGCTCTAATGTTAGAAGGATGAGTATGGGCAAGAAGAAGTAAAAAAACCAAGATTCAGAATCAGATGATTTTTATACCAGACACTTTTCAACACATAATCCTAAGATATTAACAGTATTTTCCATCAGTTAGAGATGGATCCTGCTTCTACAGACATCTACTATGGTAGATGTTTCCTATTGGTTTCAACGTAAGAAGGTTCTAAATGAAAAATGTGCTTTTCTAGATGCATCTGGTACCAGAAAATTCAGATCACATTCAACAAAGAAATCCTATATTCTTAAAAGAAATCAGACCAAGTTGGTGGTTGCCTCAACTGGATTAATGTAACTCATCTAAACTAATAAAAGGAACACAGCTTATCACAATGTTGCATATAATTTAAGTGCACCTCTGCTCATTACAGTGGGCATAATTTTGATACGCAGTGTCTTAACCACCCTGCTTAGCTTACATGTTTCCACGTATCAGACCCAAAAAAACGGGAAGGGCTTTCACTAAATCTTACTGTTACAATGCAAGTCTAAACACAGATCTAACCTTACTCTGAGGAACAGGATCAGTACCAACATCTGTCCTTCCTCTGCCATGGAAACTTGGTCCCCATAAAATTTCACCACATTTTATGTTTCAGAACGCCACCCTTGCAATTTATCAGTAAGGTTTAAGAAAGATTTCAATTGTTGGCTTTTCCAGCCATTTTCAGTCCGTCTGGCTCTCTCCAGTAGTCTTCTGAAACAAAAGACAAAACAAAACACCCCACCCAACCATGCTATTATTCCCCAAAACATAGCACTAGAGCCTATACCCCTTATTTGATCAAGATTTAAAAATATTTTAAGCTAAATCATATTTTGTAATGTTTGGATTAAGGTGCACTAAGAAATCCAGACTTGAAATGGAGATTATTTTTTGCCAAGAAATCTTACTTGCCATATCCAATAACACAACAAGGAGCGTGTGAACAGTATAAGATCCCACCTCAAAATGATTGAAAATATCTTATTTCATCACAAACAATGGAGACAGAGAACCCAGTGTAAACATAAGAACAACAGATAGCGCCTTAATTTGGGAAGGAATAAGAGGAACCAGAAAAAGGCCCACTCTACGCATTTCTGCTATCTCTCAACTCGTACCTCTCACGTGGCTGAGCTCATTCTGGGCCTAGACGATGGAAACACACAAGCCGTCTCAGTTCTCAGTCGCAACAGAATTAAGAATTTGATTCCATCAGCAATATGAAAAAGCTGAATCTGTGTCATGGAAGCCCAGGGGGTAAGCTGCAGCTTTATACCTTGGGTCTCTTCCATCTCATCAGAAGTTAATTTCTTTAATAAAGAAGTTCTGTCACATCTTTTCAACTGTAGAATGGTTTTGTTCCTTTTGCTGCTAAGGATCCATAAAAAGCCCAAAGGAGGGAATGATTAATGCGAACTTAATCATTATCTTGTAACCCTAGAGGTCCTTAAAGCTTCATTTTTCTTTGCTAAAAATGAAGTGGTGCAGAGTAATTTCTCCTTCTGCTCAAAGTTCTTCATAGCCAGAACTTATGTGGGTTTACACACGCAAATATACATTTTGATCACAGATTGGGATGATGCTGTTACACACTACAGACAAGGTGATTCTGCACTTGTTCCTATGCATTAGCTGCTTTGTGTGAGTTAACATCAAGACATTTATCTACAGAGTCAAGCCAGGATCCTGAACTACAAAATACCTGTTATGTGTGGAACTTCTCCAGTTGCTTGGCAAGTTTCTTCCTCGTAACAGAGCAGAAAGTATGTCCTGGTTTCTCTCTGCATACATGGCAATGCATGCAGATACTTTATATGTCAGGAATTTCAATATGACACAGTGAAGAACTTAATCTTCTGAAAATGAGGAAGATATCAGTGAAAAACACCAGCTTCCACTTGCATCTGATTGCAAAGTTTTTTCTTATTTTAAAACAAAGTGCAGATAGCCAAATGAAGAGCTGGCACTGAAGACATTTCTTCAGGTAAACTAATGCTGACTTCTGTTACTTTGCTTTTGAGTTCTGATGAAGCAGTAGGTTCCTTCCGTAGGAGATGTAATCTCAGGAATCAAATGTTGGGTGAGATGGCTGACACAAGAAGGGAAGAGATCTTTGTTCATCCAGCTCCATGAAAGTGAAGGACAGGGTTTTGTTCACTAGAACAGAAACAGCCTGTGAGCAAGCAAAAGGACAATCATCTTAAATGTTAGGAGAGGATCTGGAATTCCAAAATGAGAAGGAAGAAAGGTAGTTTAGGAAACAGAATAAAACGTACTTCACATTAACACAGTCGCTGGTTCATTATTTTTTTTTTTCTAATGGACAAAAATAGTTGGATTCAGACTGCAATTATCCCTTGTTCTATAAGATCTTATATACCTCATTTGGATGTCCATAAACTGGCTAATGATAGACTATAGAAATACTGAACTACACACTTACTCAGAAGCAGTGCATCCGAAAGTACACCAATGTTAAAAAGCTACGAGACTTCTCAACTGTGGCTCTGACATATGCTATGACAATGTTGAGATAGTACTGGAATGCACACAGAGAGAATAAAGTTTGCTATAGCAGGTCCCAATTCAAAGAGACACTCTAAAGTGTTACCTAATTAATGACAAAACTGCCAGTGCTGTAGCAGAAAAAAAAAAAGCACTTATGACAGCTGTAAAATCACAGATCAGGTGGTTGGTTTTTTTTTTTTTTACTCATTTTCTCCACACTTGTCCACAGCGTAGACAGAGTTCGCCAACTGCCATCTTGTCACTGATCTCCTGGCCTTTCGTCAGTGACACACCCAGAATTACCTAGTCACAGAAGCTGTTAAAATATGTTTGTTTTTTCCTTTAAGGTTGACGTCAGCCTGGATTAGAAGGTAACATGAGTACAGTCCTGCATTCTCCTATTCAACAATGAGAGATGTGAAAAAGGAAGCGTTTTTTCTCTCTAGTTTCTTTCTCAAATATAAGAGCATGAGGATACATCACGTTTTCTAACTTTTCCCACCCCTCGTTTTCCCCGATCTGTCCTTGTGTGCCTTTCTCATATTACTCTAATTACCTTACTCCTTTAGTTGTTCAGAAACAATCTTCAGGTAATAATTTTCAACTCCTATATTAGAAGTAGTGAGTAGGCCATGAAAATGGCAATACAGCACACCGCCATCACCTTTCACCTTCTTCATGAGGCACGCAAATATTTCAGCGGATCATGAGCTTGAGTATCCATGCCCACAACTGATGGGAAAGTCTTATTCTTATCATGAAGGTGAGGAAAAACAGACCTGCAGAGATGCAAAAAACACGCCAAAGATTTATAGCTAAGCTGAGAATGGAATCTAACAGTCTGTTATATACCTTAACTACCAGAATATGCCTACTTCATTTACAGGGAAAAATAAACAAATCAAAATTCTAGAAGTTGATTGTCACACTCAGACATTTTGAATTCGCTTTCTTTTACTTGATAATTGACATTTGGTTACATTACTGTTCTTCCAATCCTTCTGTTTAACAAATCTACCTTTAAGATAACTACTCTAAGATAATGGAATGACACGGTTGCTGTCTCAGAAGAGTAAAATGACAACATGGATCAGGTACTTAATAACTTCCAAAGCATTTATTTCTGTTTGCATATACACAGTTAAATCAAGGTTTATTACAAGCAAAGCCCAAGTTGAAATCTGCGCTGAGACAAAATTCCAGTTCTCTAAAAGGATTCTAAGTTTTTTCTTAAAATCTCACTAACTGATGCATTCAGTAAGGGAAAGAAAGAAAAAAGGGGAAAGAAGGGAAGGTAGAGAAAGAAGGAAAGGAACAAAAAACCTGGTAAGTTTAGTATTTTATATTTAGTACCTACATAATCTTTTGGTTCACTCACCACTATTTTTCAACACAACATTCTCTTCAGAGAATCTAGAGAGAGAGATGAAAAATTAAATGAAATTTACATCTAGGAAGCTATTCAGATAACAGATTATTATTTGCACAAGACACAGAAGATCATCTACGTCTTCAAGGAACTAGTTAACACTTTGAGGCCTTTTACATTAAACACGAGGTTGCTTTTCAGATGATCACTGCTACCGCCTTCTTTCAGTGTGAGGGAAAGGACGGTTAAGTGAGTCAGAGCTAAGTACGGAATACCCAGGATGGGTAACTTTAACAGGATGGAGTGGGAAGCACATGCCCAAAACATGCCTGGAATGCTTTGGTCCAGAAACCATTCTCCTTCCTGAAGTAAAACCATGTGTGTAATTCCTTCCATAGAACGCAGTATAAGCAGTACTGATTTACCTTTTCCCTGGAATCTGCTTTGCTGGTCACAGCCCATATTAATCTCATTATATCTGGAGAATTAAGTATACACCAATGCTCAAATTAATTCACTGTATATATTTTGAAAATAAGCAACAGTTTATAGTAAGCTATAATGTGTCAATTTCATAGGAACTGAGGAGGACACAACAATTTCAGCCTCCAGTAAGGCAAGGAACTCTTGTATAAATATAAGCCACTACAGCAAGGAGTCAAAATACCTTTTCTCAAGGATGCTGAGCCACCAATTACAAGCGTAGTTGGTTGCTCTGAACACACCTCTCAGATCACACAAAACTACTGGCAGCCTCACCAAAGTATTCCTGAGCTTTCACCCTCCTGCACAACACAGTGCCACTCTCGGTACTTCTGCAGGCAGCAGAGACCTGCACCTCCAGAAAATCTGCACTGAGCAGATGATCCCTAGCACTGGGCTTCAGGCTGCTTGGACCATCGTCCTGTTGTCAGTTCTGACTCTCCTGATTTGAGCCCCCCACAAGAACTTGACAAGTACTGTGCAGCTTCAAGAGGCTGAGGAATCAGTAGTAACTGATTACCAAAACAATTGATTTAATAAATAACAGTTATCTAATTCTCCAAGCTTACTTATCAAGCAAATGGAAACAAGACATTGTCCAAGATTGGTCTTTGAGAAGTTGGGTTTTCCTTCACTCGTCCTAAACCTACAACTTCAGAAAGTCTTTTTACAAAAAGGCCACAGGTGACATAAATAAAATAAAAAATAATGTCGCACCCAATACTGATTATTTATTTTAAGTTCACTGATTTTGGATACCCCAGTTTTTAACCAGTCTTCTTGATATGCTTTCTATCTGATTTCCATAGGGGATGTGGGAGAAGGTTCACAACAGCATCAAAAGAACTTGCTAATGCAACCAGATATAAATCAAGGCTATTTAAAATTAGCAGGCAGTGAAACTGACAGTGACAGCAGCAACTCCATAATTAAAATCTATGGGAAATGCAGGGGAAAAAAGTTATTTTTCTTGTTTCATACATTACTCTGAACATATAATCTAGAACAAGAAATACCTGTGAAAACTCAGCATTATATATATAGTTTCTTTCCTGTTAAACATTTCAAAACTACTATTTTACAGAGTTTTGACCTATTGCCCACTGATATTCCTTTCATCTACTGTAACTAAAGGTTAATTTCCGTGAACTCTGGGGGGGGAAAAAGGTCAATCTATTGACATAACCAGCACACCAGAAGTACAACGGACACTAAAATGAAGAATATACAACTATATAACCTGAGAAGTGTATGAGGAAGACTTAGAAACAGGCTTATGGAAAAGGGTCACAGAGACAAATAGTCAAAAGTTATATTTGATGGAGATATGTGAAAATGCATAAAGCAAAATTAGCACTTAGGATACCATGTCCATTGAGGACTTTCCAATAGCTTAAAGTGCCAAATGTAACTAGAAAGCTGATAATGACAAAAGCTTATATTACAAAACAAGAAGTAGCATAATCATAATATGTATATATACATACCATCACAGAGCAGGTACAGGGCTCTCAGAAGGGCTTGCATTATCAGCACCTTAGTTAGTAGGTCCTCGGGTGCATCCTTCCGCAATTTCAGGAGACATCCCATCTGGCAAGAGAAAACAGTGACAATTCACAGAACGGAACAGGGTGGAGAGACAGATCACTGTCAGCTCCAAAAGGATACACTGAGTGCACCAGCAGTACAGAACAGACAACACGTTGGGAGTCCATAGGACATAAGAACTTGCCAGCTGATGTCCCTTGTCCTCTGCAAAAGATCCCTGACTGCTAGACAGATGAAGTAAGCCATACTCCTGCCACACTCCCTTGGCTGCTGGACGGACATCTCAGGCACTGCACACATCCAGCTGTTAATTAGATTCCAAGCCTAAGTCACTGTAACCTGTTCCTATTTAAAATAAATTTACCCTCACCTCCTCTAAGGTTCCTAAGGATATTTCCTATCTTTTTGGTACACTGCTACTTCCTACAGCAGTAGATAAAATAGGCAACGCTGTTTCACAGCTGCAATTTCTATACATATCATAGTGACGGAATAGATAGGTCCTATGGCTCTCTACTTTTCAAGCAAAGAAACATCCCTGGTTGCACATCCCATTTTAGGGAAACTGCTTGTGCCTTTGCGTCTTCCATTCAGGTAACCATCAGCACTGCTTTCAATCATCATTTCTTTTCTAGTTTTACAGGATGAACATGGGAGGTGTTGAAGAGGTACTTCAGACTCTTCACAGACTCGGTCAGAAAGTGCAGCCTTAGTCAGCCCCTAATTTTTGACATCCCAATGAGAGGTGTAAGATGCACAGCCTAGGCACATATTGCATAGGCTCACAGCACCACAAGCAAGACTGTAAAGCAGTGCAATCTGTCAATGTGGCAATTTCTTTTTCTAATTTATTTTTGTACGACTTCTGAAAGTTCTTGAGCATTCAAAGCAATTAAGAATATATACTAAACCAAATGTACTTCGTTACTGCTCAAAACTGTACAGCTTCACATGAAGAGAGCCGATAGGTTACCATTCTTCTAATTACAGTATAAAGAAAACTTATCTTTATACATTATATGATCAAGGCAAATCGCTTGGTATATTTCAATCATTTAATTTCAAACCATTCATACACAGACACGTCTAAGCAGGTATACAGCAGCAGTCTTAACACTGGGTTGCTCACAAGCTGCCCTTACTGTTACTAGGAGAATGATACAGCATAAGGGATAGAAACATGCTGCAGCACATACAAAGCATTCCTTAGGAAATGGTCTTAGAAGTAGCTACTGCTTTTAGAACTGGTTGCCAAATAACACTTAACGTTTCTTCCAAGCTATTCCATTGGCTACAAACAAATTTCTTATTATCAGGTCATGCAAGACGACATTCTGTGTCTACACGGGATCTAAAACTTGTCATTTAGCCACTTTGGTGGGTTATCTTTTTTTACTTTTACCTGACAGTGAAAACATAGCCATTTCGAACTCTGTAACAAACTAGATTTAAAGAACTATTATAAAACATGAGACACAAGGCACTCCCGTGCTAGAGACGGCTTCCGACCCGTACACGCAGAGAAGGGCAGGAGGATCTCAATGACAGCTTACCGACGTCTAAGGCCCTTTTCACCTCCCTAGCGGTTGCCACCCGCGCCGCTCGGTCCACCTCGAACCCCGCAATGGGCGCCGTCCCGAAGTTACTTTGCTCCGTGGATCGCTCCCGCTTTCCGACGGCGTCGGCTAGCCCGGAGCCACCACGTCCCGCGTCAAGAGGGCGCGGAGCCTCCGGACGGCAGCGCAACCGCCCGCCTCGGCTCCCCTCCCCGCCGCGGCCCGGCTCCGCTGCCGAGACCAACCAAGACCACCGGGCGGTCGCTTCTCACCGGGGCGCCGCCCGCGGCTCTGCCGTCCCATCTCGCCCCTGAGGGCCGCTGCGGCGGGGAGGCCGCGCTGCGGGGCGGGGGGCCGGGAGTCGCCCGGGTGCGCGCCGGATCCGGCCCAGAGCCTAGGGAAGCGGCGGTGCGACGGTGCCCGAGCCCGGCCCGGCGAGGGATCGGGGCGGCTGGATGGGCGCGGCCTCCCGACGGAATCCTCGTCCACCTGCTGCACTCACCTGAGCGCGGCCAAGGCCGCGGGGCCGCGGCCGGCCCAGCCCCTCCGCCTCTTCCTCTCACTCCGCCATCTTCCCCTCCTCACCGCGGCCACCCGGCGGGGGGCTCTCGGCTCCCGGCGACGGCGTCCCGCCCCCTCGGCAGCAAGCCTATTGGATGCCGCTCCCAGGCATCCGCCGTCCGGCTTGGACGTCGATTGGTAGTCGGCACCGTCCGTCACGGATGCTCACCGCCCACCTCTGAGGCTGCCCTTTCCGATTGGCTCCGCGAAGAGCACACGCCCGCGGATCGACTGGCTCGGGCCGCGTGAGCGGGCCGCCCTCGGGCGAATCCTCCCTTGACCTCTACGGGAATGGGAAGGAGCGGCTCGGGAAGGAGCGGCCCCGGCGGAACGGGCGGCGCCCGCGGGCTGAGGCCCTCCGGCCGCAGCTCGGCGGGGAGGAGCGGGCCTGCTCCACAGAGCATGCCGGCGGCCGCCCCTGGCGCCGGGACCGACGCTCCCCGCCCTCCATTCGGCGCACGTTAACGGTCACGTCCTCGGTGCCGCGTACGGAGCGGCCGAGCCGAGCTGAGGTGGGCCGCTCGTTAGAGCGGCTGCCTCCGCTCCCACTGCCGGATCCCGTGCGCAGACGCATCTATTTTTATCGCCCCCGCCAGCAACTGTAATTTTACGCTTGAAGACGACCGGTGAACGCATCGAGTAGTGTGAAGGAGTACGGATCCATTCACAGAGCTCCCGAGAACACCCCCAGCGCGCACTGACTCATCACGGCTACAGGCGGCCCGCTCCGCTACCGGGCAGCTTCGTGCCCGCGGTCGTGTCAAAGGAAACCTGCCGCCTCCACTGCTAACATCTGAACACTATTCTCAATTTTTTTTTATTTTTTTTTTTTTTGCGGAGATCTGTTTACATCTGTACAGATTCCTTTTGAAATATTTTAAATTAAACATGAAATCTCCCTTCTGTACAACTTGTCTACCACCTCTCACTTCACAACTCAAATACACAGGCTGCAGAACACTGAATAAGATACTCAGTTGTAGACAGCCTAAGCTGTAAACTAGAGAATCATGTTCTTGTAGTTTATCCTTGACTAGCATGGGGTATGGAAGCCTCAGGAAGGTTGCTAACAATACTTATCAATCAGCTGCTTCTCATGAAGGAAGATAAAAACAGCTTCTCGATAACCAATGCCCATCTCTAAAACTAGCCTATAAACTTCAGTAAAGACAAAATACCACAAGCCTAAGGTTGCCGTCCTATTGCTTTGCATCCCATACAGCTTCTAGTTGATTTGAACAGCTAATAGGAAAGTCAGATCTGCTTTTTTCCTTCCCCTTTCTTTCCTCCACCCTCAAGGAAAAAAAAGCACCAAAACACCCCCCACCCTTGTTTGGAACCATGGAGAAATGTAATGCTCCTGTTCTTACAGAATCCATGTTGTAGTGTTGCATGTGCTCCTGCGGAGGTCCTGTTTTGGACTACTGGTTTCTTCCACTTTACCAGCAGAAAGAAGGGTTTTGGCAATACTCTCAAAGTTATAAGAATTCATTTGTAAAGCATGCTAGCTATACTATTGCACTGGTACTTAATTTTTCTAGCCTGAGGATATCAGTTACAATAAATTGTGTGTTTGTTTTTTAATACAGTGGAAGGTTTATTTATGGGTTGATAAATACAATATCCAGTCTCACTGGGACAATAAGGCACAACTGTAGGTTACAACTATACAGCCAGAATAGGAGAGCAACACTTTAAAGCAGATCACAATGCGTACAACTTCAAAAAAAAAAACAAAAAAACAAAAAAAACCCCAAAAAACAAACTACTTCATTAACATTATTACAATCCTATTTTACATGACAGTCAAAACATTTTTCCTCATACAGAGGTTTTTAATTTGTTTCTGGACTTGTGCTGCGCACTGCAAAACAAAGGATAGCATTTTATTCTGCAATTCCTTAATTTAAAACAAACCAGAAATCCTTCAGAGACCTGCATGTTATTTTACAGAAGTAAATGAGTCAAGGAACAAAGAAAATAAAACGAATATTTGAGGGTAGTTTGAGACTGGCAGTATTTATAGAAATATAAACAAATGACAAAGAAGCAGTTGTAACACTGATTCTTCAATAAAGAAGCTCCTAGGGCTTTTTGGTTTTACTGTAAGGTCTTCCCAGACCATAGGCTGCTCCAGCTGAACTAGGTGAGATCATTTGCCAATCTAACCACAGAAAAGTGTGCTGCTGTTGAACCTTCAATACTTCCGACATCTTGATTTGATTGGGAGTAAATATATTAACTGTATTAAATGAAAGATAAATGAAAGCATAATTATCTTATACTTGCAGAGAGATTTATGTAGGAATATATTCTGAAATATCACTGGTAGTACTCAAAATATGTACTTCCAAGCAATATTTGCATGCCCAACCTTCCATAAACACACCTAGTACAATCAACACAAATCTAAAAGACCAGGACTTCCATACTGAAAAGTGCAAATAACTACTAGTGTCTAGGTCACTAGAATTAAGAAAAAAAAATAAAAATCAGTGATGTTCCAAAGACACTTATCAGGGCAGTGACAGAAAGACAAATCCCAGTTTTTGGCATGAATAGTTTTCTTGCATTATGTATGCTGGTAAACAAGTTTACACCTTCAGAGGCAAAGCCACCCGAATGGGAAGAGGCATCTTAGAGTAAAGCAACCTGGAAAAGGTACTTCATGTTTCACCTGACTTCATGTCATGTCAAGTTTGGAAGCTACTCATAGGAAAGAAACATTCCTGCAGCAAATGCAGAAACTATTTAAGTGACTTAGTGCAGAGTTCCTATTTCCTTTGAGGACACCATTGTCCATCTCCACCACACATTCTCTTATTCTGTGCCTATTCTCCTACTGTGAATCAATCCCCAAAAGAAGGTCTCCACACCATACCTCTGGACTGTTACCATGCATTCTGTGCTAGTTTGCAATGACACCATAAGAACTATATCATCTTTTTGTAGAAGTCAAGATTTGAAAGCAGGGAAGAAAAAAAAATAAAGAGCCAACTAAGGAAGAAAGAGATAGCTATGATGTGAAGCCACTACTGGAAATGAAGGTGAACAATTATCACTGCACTTAGTATTTGAGTAGATACTCATCTTCAAGAAGCGTTTCAGAAGGCATTTCTGTGGCATTTTCCTTTTTCCATTCTCAGATTCAGAACTCAGAAGAATCAGTTTGTAGATTAAACTGCAGTACACCAAAAGGAGAAACATTTACTCATAACGCAAAAGGAGACAAGGGAAGAAGTAAAAATTAAAAATGGAAGGATTTTTTTTTAATGCTCCTTTCCAAGTTCCATGGCAGCTACTTCTCTTAGTTCCTGATGCACAGGGAATGTTCACATTGGTAGAACAAATCAGTGAAGGGTTGGAGATGTATTTTGTATGCACCAGTAACAATGCTTTGGGGGAAGGTGGCAAGGAAATAATGAAGTTCTATTCATTTTATAGTAAGGGTGGAAAGGAATGGGTTCTCCATCCATCAGTGAAGAAAACGAATACTCATTTTCTGCTCTACGTCCACCTTCTCCAAAACCTGCAATAAGATCCAGAAACAGTTATTTTAGTTAATTTACACAAGATATTTCTTTCTTGCAAGTAAAAAAGACATGGGCAGGAACATAGAGCATCTTCAATTTGGCATGACATTCATCTAGAGACTGCTGTGTTTTGTTCTGGAAAGAAACTCCAGCCATTTAAATCTGAAGAAGGATGTCAACTAAAATACAACTGATGCAGGTTGCCAGTAGTCCAGAAAGGGCTGAGCTATTCTCAAAAGTAGATTGTACAAGAATGCATGGTGAGGAAACAATGGACTAGAAAAAGGGACACAAGCAGTTGAACTAAAAGACCACAGCAGACCATTTTAAAGCTGAATTTAAAGTAATTTAAGTTCTAAGAGATTCCTGGATATCATTTAGTTCAGCTTTCTCAGTGCGTAAAGCAGGGCCAGCTAGATTAAGTCACTGAAGGTCTCACCCAGTTGAGTTTTAAATTTCTCAAAGGAAGAGGGGTTCTGTATCTCTAGCACCTGATCCTACTAAGAATTTCCCACATTACATTTTGTTTATGCTGCCTCATCTCATCTTTGTCCATACATCCAGGATGTGTCTGATTCCTATCATCAATCCCATCCCACTACATTAAAATTGTTACTTGGAGGACCACTTTTTTCTGCTGACTACATAATGGCTCCTTACTGCTAGCTATGCCTGCAACCATCAGGAGATGCAATTAACAGGACTACAGCTAGGAGTCTGTATGTTAGTATATAATTGGTTGTGTAACAGAAAATATAAAGTGAAATTGGACCAACACAGCTATACAGAATTATTTTGTTGTTACTGCTAGTCAGGCTATTTGTGTAGAAAGAAGCATTTATAATAATATTACATTGTTTGTTGCATTGCAAATCTCTATTGCCTCATTATGAGCTGGTTTCGGGAGTATATTGTTATCTCATTTTTAAGCTCTTGTCACTATTTCATTAACACCTTATTCTACAATATACGTTTAGGATCAGATGCCTGAAGTAGTCTTCTCATGAGATGAAAATTCTGCAGTATGTTCAGTGCTGTAGCTTACACGAGAGAAGCATGGACTAATTATTTGCACCCTAAGAGAACAGCTTAAACATCTGTCCTAATAAGCCAAATGCAAGCAGAAGAAATACTTCAACAACTTATTTTCCCATCTGCATTTAAGTCTGAATGATCTGTCTGTTTACAGCTGCATTTACTTGTGTCAAATACGTAATTTACCAACCTTTACAAACTCTGCAAAGGAGATGGCACAATCCCCATCTTGATCGGCTTCCTGGATTGTCCTGTCAGCAATGCTGCCAAGCTGCTCATCTGAGATGTTGACACCAACCATCATCCGTAACACCTGTAACGTATGTAAGTCCTTAGATTATTATTTTTTAATCATAGGTGGTATAAATACAAGTATTCTTAATATTATTTCTCATGCATGCTGTTTAGGTAATGACTTAGAAGAACAACTCAAAGATTTCCATGGAAATATTTCTGGACAGTTTGGGTAGTTTTTTTTTTTATTATTACTGGTCCTTATACATAAAGAATTGCAGGAAAGAAAGCTTTCTTCTTCAGCCAGCTTTCTCACTAAGCAGCTGAAAGACACAGAAGTAGTAAAAAAAACTTCTGAAACTAGAAAAGAATAACATTTTGTTCCAATGCTTCTAATTTTTCCCACAAAATGTATGAATACTTGATTTGAACATCTACCGTTCAAAATGCTTCCTACAGGAATTTTCTAAGTATATGCACAAGTGATAGCAGCCATTACCCCCTAACATTTAGTAAAGCATCTTCTGCACAGATTGAAAGTGGGCAGTTTCAGTCAAAATCAAAACCTTGTCTTACATCAAGAACCACAAATTGCCATGTCTACCTCCCAGGATTAGCAGTATGTAATTACTCCTAGCTTAAGCCTAGCTTAAATGCATACAGCCACTGATGAACTTTGATCATCTTTGCTGGTCTTTGCTGCAGTTTCACAGAGTTTTATTCTAGTTAGAGAGTACAATGACAACCAGAAGAATGACTGCATTCACCCTTAGCAATGTCCCCTATGAAGTCATGTTAGAAAGTTGCAGAAGACAGCTCTTAAGAGACTTAGTGTATTTGTTGGATTTTTAAGCATCTCTATCGATCAGACCTTCCTTATAGGAATCATTTCTAGTAAGATCTCATTTAGCCTAACACTGTAGTTTAAAACTAAATCTAGAATCCCTGGTTTCTATCAAACCAATGGTTTGATCAAACAATCTGGGCTACCAAATGAGATTAAGGCTTCATATATCTAAAGCTTTAAACCAGAGATAACAAATAACCACAAATTCCTGCAAGAATTCCATCAAGATTGTTACCAACACCCCTCTTCATTCTAAATGGTGTGAAATGACAGATGATGGAATAGTCTGAAGTACCTGAAGAAGCTCATCCCTGGAAATCTTGTCATCCTTGTCTAGATCATATAACCGAAAAGCAACTGCAGGGAGAGAAAAAGAGCACTGAATTCAAGTGCCATTGTTTTTCTTCCTGACAACTACCTATAAAAATAATAACAACTCATCACAAATCATTTTAAGATAACTCATGTAGAATTTTGACTCCACACAATTCATGTTCAGTTCCATAGAAGGTTATTACCACATTTTTGCCGAGAAGTGAGGAACATTAAGTACACACGTAAGTACTCAAAGTTACAGAAGCATTCTACTTGCAGAGTTAATTCTTCAAAGCCCTTAATCACAGTGGCTCTAAGATGTATTCACTACTTTGACTTCAGAGCCAGCTATTTTTACAATTGTCCTTTACCTTCCACTATACTCTTGCTGAGATTTACAACAACTTTTAAGTGCTCTGGGAAGCACTGCCTAGTGCATTCAGTAAGCACTATATTACACAGAAGACTGGAGAAAGATATAGAAAAGCCCATCTGTGCACAAAACATGGCTTCTTAATATGATATAACCATTGCAAACCATTTTTAAACATTTCCTAAATGTTTCATAACAAAAGACATATGAACTTAAGATTCAAACAATTCTATCAAATCTTACACAAATATAGGTTGACTACTGATATTCTGGACAGGTAAGATTGCAAGTTCATTTAAAAAAAAATCAGGTTATTATAGGGTATCATTCCACAGGGAAAGACTGGGTAGAAGACGCTAAATCCCTTTGCTCTCTTCTCAGAGAGAGAAAAGAATCTGAATTGCTTCTAACAGAAGGTCCCTATTTCTTACAGTGGAGCTTGTTACTTCGGCTGTTCAGTGGTTCTGGTCCATTCTGGTCTTTGCTCTTTTCATTATCTTCTATGGGCCGGAAGTGGGCTAGTGTCCTCATGAATCCACGGAAATTCACTTGGTCCTCCCTGCACAAGCATTTTAGCCAGTCAGCTTCAGCATAGTTCATACAGGTTTTTTATTTCAATAAAGAACAGTAAAAATGTCTCAGTTGTCCATACCATGGAAATTCTTAATTCCTATCTACCCAGGGTTTAGCAACCTGTGATCAAAGGCAGCTCTTGTGTGATATACAAGGGAAAAAACCTGCAAGAAGTCTTGTTACGGACTACTCCCCTCTTTGCCCACAAGCAGTGTTTAAATTCAAGCTTTCACCTTTTACCTTTGCCTAAGTTATCCTGCAACTACACCCAAGTCTAGCAGTACGTCTTGCTGATCTGAATCCTGGCCTTCAATACTGGAAATCTGCCTCTTTGGACTCATGCTGCAAGTGTCATAAGCTACACCTTAAATATGACGCAAATTAAAAAACAGAAGTTGATCTGTTAACTAAGGCACACTTAGAAGGCAAAAAAAAGCAAAGAAAAAATTTAATTAGTTAACTGCAATGCTACTTCACCTAAAGTATTACTGCTACAAGTTTGCTTTAAGAATCAAAGTCCATGCCTTTGACCTTCTTCAAAAGCAGGATAGCAAGAAGAACAGACAATAGTGACATGCAGGCAAATCTTGTCACTGAATAAAGCATACAAAACTCTCTCAAAAGAGACAAGTGTCTCTTATTATGTAATGAAAGCATACAGAGGAAGCAACATACCAACGTGACTATGAGAAGTTTGAGATGTTGAGTTACCACCGAATTCAAATTCTGTGCTTTAATCATCATTTCATTCCTATTAAAAGTAGGAATGTACTGACAAACTGTACATTTTGTGACTATTCACAAATCCAGGCAGTTGGAACTCACCCTTCTGAAAAAAAGGCATTGATAATTCGGTCTCCCAGAGGATTGATGGCAAGCTCCGGAATCCGCTGGAAGTCTTCACGGCTAAGTGAGGTAAGAACACAACAAGCCTGCATAAACAAGTCTGCAAGTCACAGGAGAAATAACTGCTTAAGAAGAACTGAGATGCTAACACTATCTGTGCTAGAAGCATCCCTAGAAATGGTGCTCACTAGTTTTCAATTTAAGGAAGGAAAACTTCTGAAATGATTTTGAAGGAAAAGTAAACTTCTTAAACGATGTGTTTTGGAGCTACATCTGGCAATGATTTCTCCAGACTAGTTCACTCCAGATTCTAGGACAATATCATGCTATGCTCCTCCACATATACTTGCAGGTGATCTGCACTGTTCAGTTTCATGAAAGAACTTCCTACATGATGAATGCTAAATTTCATATTTTTATCTCCCACTAAGAAGCACTTCTATTTTAAAACAGTAAGTTCAGTCCTAGCTTGTGTACTAGATGCTGCTTCACCAGTTCATTGCCAAGATTCATTGCTCTTGCCAGCCTTCTCCTTTCTACTCATGATTATATATATAGGCACATGCTAGAATAAGCATAGCTACACTTATTGTTAGAACTTTTTTTCTGCCAAAGAAAAAGACAAAAGCTATGCTGATCTAAAGTAATTCCTTCATGCCAGTATGATCATGAAAACAGTGTCCACTTTATTATTAAAATCGCCTGGATAATTTTTCTTCCAGCCTAACAATATCTCCTTGACAGGAAAGTGGGGTAATCCTGTCATTGCCAAGGCAGGCACACTAAGCAACTCTTTGTAAATACCTCCAGAAACAAAGTTTTTTTCAATATAATAGAGCGCAGCAGTTCATTGGTATAAGATATATTTCATGGTCATCTGGGCTTTAAAGTACAATAATAAAATATAACAATAACAATTACAATGTTAATATTGTACATTATTATGTATAATAATATAGCCACCATATTAAGGCTACAAAAACCAAACAAAACCCACAAAACCAGCCCCCGTAATCCCAGACTCTTCTGTCCACACTGTAAATGAACTCTGAAGTATTCCTAGTACTTAGTTACACCACTGCACAGTTAGCCCCAATTATAGCACATCTGTTACAACATGGCTAAAACTGTTTGACCTTCTAATAGAATGACCTGATCATATTTTTAAACCTACATCTGCTCTGACCAGGTCTGAATTATTTTTAATTGGCAAAGTCACCATCTGCATAACACAATCAACTTGTTACCCTACCCTCCAGGACTGCTACCTTTTCAAGCTATAGCTGAAGGGCAGAGCATGCATTAATGACTCAGGTATGAAAAGCGGTGATGTGGAAAACATGCACCCTAGAAGCAACACTTCAGTAACATAACTTCAATGCTAGCATTTAGGATCTAAAAGCAGCAACTGCTCTCAGATTCCATTCAAGGCAAAAATCTTCACATTTCAAGGTTTTCTACTTGTATATCACTATTTCTTAGTATCAAGCCTCAATTAACACTCAGCATTCCAACTTCCAGTTCTACTTTATAGCAGGAGATTAACAATTAACCACAAATAACTCCCCAGGTTTCAAACCTATTTGTCCTGTCATTATCAGGATTGCAGCAGACCATTTTTGCTTGTTAAGAGCGCATTACTGAGTGAGTGTTATAATTGAAATGGCTCTCATGGCCATAAAAGTAAATTAATGCATGATGCAAGTTATTCTCCACTTCATAAAGGAAAACTTCCTGCAGTCATTTGGGGCCAACTTCATGTGGCTGAGGCTGGAACTTGCAGGAAAATCAGATGCCCTCTGTTTCTTCTGTTTTAGTAACATAGCAACTTCTAACATGGTTATTTCCAGGGCTAGGCTTCAACTAAACCCTTGCTTAAACATAACGTGCAAAGCAACCTTTAACTGCATGTTATTGTGGAGACCGGATGTTTTATATGTATTCCAGAGCATTCACAGATTGCAGCAAGGAATTTCTCAATTTTAAGACTGGACTCTATTTTCCTCCCATTATTTCTGGCTGTCCACCCTTTTACTTCAAAATGAGTGGGTGAAACAAAGTAAAACAGTACATTTAACATGAGGGATGGAAAAAAGGGGAAGATGACCACAGAGTGAAGACAATAAGAAATATTTAAAGCTTCTAAAAAAAATTTAAAAGGGTATAATTCAAAGTAGAGTAAATAGCACCATGGTCAGATTTCACAGGTTACTACTGAAAAGACATTTTATTGTTCTCTTCCCCCGTCAACATCAGCTTTAACATTTGTCAGACTGTCTGATGGTCTAACGCACCTCATTAACAAAAAGGAAAGTTCCTCGCTTTTTCTTCTCCATTCTCTCAATTATCTTTGATTAATTAGACTAATTTTTGAACAGCTTCTCTTTGCAAATACCACCACAGCTGACAAAGATGTGCCAAGAACATGGAGAAGTGATACAGAAAGAACTATCACCCTCCTCTTTCAACAGCCATGTCAGCCATCTCATCTAACTTCAACCTTACACACAGTTTATAAAAGTTTAAAAATGGTTTCTTAACTGGGGAATAATTGCTTTATAAACATTAGGAAAAGAATGCCAAAATAACTAGAAGAAAAGCAACAGAAAGCAATATAAAATAAATGAATGGACAGTCAAGGACAGAAGCATGAACTATTATAGTAACCCATCATTCACCAATCCAAATCCATACGCTGCCTGTTTTGTCAGTTTTAGACAAAGCTAGAAATCCTTCACATTTTCTTAAGCAAAGGCAAAGAATTCCATACTCGGAGAGTTAGCTTGTACACTGTTGTTAATGCATGCACTATCAGTTGGAACTATTAAGAACAAGCCTAGAACTTTCTCAGTCTGAGCTGATTGAACTTGCTGACAAAAGTCAGCAGATGGCCCTGATAGTTCATTACCCTTCTCCCAGCACCAAAGGCTTTCTAAAAGTTCTCCAAGAGACAGTCTTGTGAACAGCATTTTTAAGTGCAGAATTTGCACAAATAGCACAGTATGTCTGCTCTACCATCAGCTTTCAGAACACTTGCCTACCGTCCTTCACAACTCACCAGGCTAAACCGATCGCTGTACAGCAAAAAAATACTTTTTAAGTGTTTAACATGTCATTTCCCAGTGCAGAAGTTGCCGCTATACAAGAGGCTCCTAGACACAATATTAAAATAAAAGACAACAAGAACAGTTACCCTGGCTTTTACAACCTGTTTTCATTCATATGGCACAAGTCAGTTTGGCAATTTTGTTTAAGAAAATGAAGGAAATACCATGTTTTCTCTACACTTCTAAAGAACTGATAGCATTCACCAGTTGCTGCAATTCTAAGCAGAAGATAAAGAGGGGGCAAAAAAAACAACATTCCTTCAAAATTATCTGATGACAATAAGCACAGTAACTTCTTGCTTACCCAGAAGTTATTTGATCAGTATTTCAGAAGCCATGCTTTCTAAGCTTCTGACCCACTACCCCCAGCACTGTTTTTCAGGAAATACTTTTCCATTACTTAAACTTAATGACTGCTTCCACATATTGTGAGTGCCATAACAGGTTTCAAAATTTGAATGCCACTTTAACACAGCCATGGCTGGATACGGCCGCGCTCAGAGGCCAAGAATGCAAGTTCACAGAACAGTTTGCACACTTGAGGATTTTTCCAAATGAACTTCATTTCCTTTTCCAAGTACCACATGGTTATCAACAGAGACAGTAAAACATCTCCTGATATTTAACCCTATGAAACCAACCAGGTTGCCCAAGGAGGATGTGAATGCCCCATCACTGGAGGCATCCAAGGCCAGGCTGGATGTGGCCCTGGGCAGCCTGGTGTAGTTGTTGGCAACCCTGCACACAGCACAGGGGTTGAAACTAGATGATCACTGTGGCTCTTTTCAACCCAGGCTATTCTATGTTTCTATGAACTACTAAGCAATATGCATCTTTCATAGAATATATGACTAACTATTCCTCTTACACAAATCAAATATGATCACTGTGAATTTTATAAAACTTCAAATTCATCTACTGAATCCTTAAAAGTTGAAGGGAGGGACTGAGAAAGCATGTGCATCCAGGTTCCAATTGTGCTGGACTGTTGTGAATACAACCATCTTTAACCAAAGACAAAATCCACACGCAGATTTTGAAGATGCCGTTAGTATTCACTTCAAGTAACTCAATTGAGACATTAGTAGTATTTTTACCTATAGATCATCAGCTAGTCTGTTAGTCACAACAGCCAGGGTTACAATTTATGATACATCAGGTTCGGTGACAGGACAGGTTTAAGCAGCTCCCGCCCATCCCATCAAGACAATTGTTCCCACCCCCACACTCCATCTTGCCATCCCTTCAGCTATGCCAGTCCATGCACTTACAGTACAACCACAGTTCAAATGACAGGCTAAAAATATCTACACAAACCAAATGGGAATTAAGTGTACTTTTAACACTGATCAAAACTGATCACTTAGACATGTTTACACAACAGGACAGCACAACTTAAATGTTAACTGAGAAGTCGGCAATTTGTAGCACCCAAAGGAATTGCATGAGTCATGGAAGTAAATGGCAGGAAGTAGTGTTATGTGTGGACAGGTTTATAGAAAGGTCTAACTTTATAGGCCATTCTACAGCCACACTTTGCAAGATCAGATCATGGAAAAAACCCAGGTGATCGCTGAATCAATGTTTACTGGGTTTGGGAGCAATGGAATAGCTATGAAGAAAATTAATCCCATTCCCACCAGACCAGTACACTATGTTAGGAGGTCTTTCCTCTTCCCGCTGTCCTGCATCATCTCAAGCTTCTGCACTGGTTCCAGCATATGTGGCTATACAGTGATGTGAAGCAAAACCTGTCTGTAAACAGGTTAGATCCCCTTTTTTGTTCATTCTTTTGGCAAGTTTTCAGAAATGTACATTAGCTTCCAAAGATGAGCCTTGAACACCAAAATCAACACAGAAAAGCAAGAGACTTCCAGCAAGAGACTACAGTCTTAGACCAGTTTATGTTGGTTGCAAAACTGCAGTTCTGGCATGTTCAGTCATGACCAGCTCATCTGTTAGATGTCTGTAGGCATCATCAATAGAACAGTAAACAGTCAAGTATAATAAGAGTTTATAATTAGTCCAGTAAATAAAGAGCAAAACAGTAACATGTTATACAATAACCAGATAATGCTTTCCAGCAGTTTCAGTGGATCAAAGTTAAAAATATTTTGCAGATGAGATTTCAGCTTCATTTTTATTTAACTGTCTATTAGGCTTATGTGATAGGTTTTGGTAGCAAGGGACCCTCTATCAGCAGAGCACAGCAGCTGCCTCATGTTAGGTGAGAGCCAGCTCCAACCAGCTCAAAAGAGCACCTATCAAAGGCCAAATCTGAGCCAGCGTGCAACACTGTTTACAGCTGTGAGAGCATATTTAAGACCAGGGAAACAACACTGCACAACAGCTGGGAGAGAGGGGTGATAAAATATGAGAAACAAGACAAGCTTGTTTCATCACATTTTCTCTCCCAATTCTGTTGAGGAGAGGGAGTGAAAAAACAGTAAAGTACAGCAGAGCCACCAACTAGCGTGAAACCACTACAAACTGCAGCTAACCAGCTCACTTCTGTGCAGCATTGGAACATCTTGCACATTTTTCATCTAGTAGTTAGCTACTACTAGAAAGAAAGAATCTAGTGAGTACTTATTTAGTTGCAGTGACTTAGTTCCAGCACTTTCATGTTATTTTTGAGCATATTAACAGACATGGTTGTTGTTAAAGACATGGGGCATCATATATAATTAGAAGTTCTTGCTCTCAAAAAAATCTTTCTTTTGAAAACCAGGATAAGGATAACCTAGTGGAACAATTCTTTTAATAATTACCTATAAACTAGAGGCAGCTTGTAGTATGAGAAGCAACAATTAAAAAATATGGTTAACATTTCTAAACATGTGTTGTTAGATCCTCAATGTCAACTGAGCTTTCCTGTATTAATTACTACAAACCTTCAGCTCTATGGTAAAGAGAATTGTTATTGAGAGTACCTTTACTCAGTCCAGCAATCAGATTTCTTTCATAAAAGAAGTTTGAAATTCCATGCAGACACTATGTATGAAGGAACCTGTTATAACAGCCTCAGTGATTCTCTACATGAGAAAAACATGCACACATCCCGCAACAGCAAGCCACCATTAAAGACATTTCAACAGAAAGAGACAAATTAGTGTCAGTACCTACCTAAGAGTGCCATTTTCTCCTTTGTCTAGGCTGGTGAAGCGACTATACAAGCGAGTGATTTGACTGTGGGAGACTGAAGAAAGAAAAAAAAAAAAGAGCACATCAGTGATTCCCTGCAGGAGCACACCTCACTGCACCTAACTGCACTGCCAAGAGATCTGAATCACAGTTCCAGTGTTTCTTTTATTGCTGGAAATTTTCTCAACAGCCTTCACCAGTCTTCTCCATGTCATTCGAGACACTGCAGACCTTTCTTGTAGCATCTTTACTTCTTTTCTTTGTCTCTACTCCTGTTGGTTTCTTTCCTCCCACCTTTAGGTGGGAAATGTATTGCTCTTCCACCTCTACAAAAATGACTAGGCTTGATACCTGATCACTTTTTGTTTGTTACAGGATTGTCTGAATCTAAACAGTTTATTCATTTTGTGGTTCAAAGCATGCTGCAGGCTTCTAGAACAGTGAATTCAAAACTGAAAAGCCAATTTCTAAACAAGTTCAAGAGAGAGCTGAAAAAGCAAGTGGAAAGAAAAAAATTACTTCAGACTAAATCTGCAATTTACAAGAGTTATTCCAAGGCCACTTATTAAATTTAGCACAATGGCATCAACATTACCAAAATATTAGGCATTTCAAAGGTACCAGACATCCAGCACCTTAGGGGAGTCCACAGTCAGAACATCTAGAATATTAATTCTGTAAAACTGAAAGAATATTTGACAGAATGTTGGCTTCTCAGAGCCCCCTCACAACAAGTTAGTCAATACATGAAATAAGACTGAATTGGGCTGTAATGTTTGCTCAGTAAAGGTGTGATTACATCCAGTGTTGAACTAGCACATACTGCAATGTTTGGATTGAATTGTTTTAAAAGCCTACACCAGCCCACATACAAAATTTATTTGGGAACAGGTTGCACAGCACTTGTCTGATCTGTAACAACTGAAGTAAAATTATTTTTATCAGGTCTGTTCTTTTCCAGCCTATTTGTTTAGGTTCACCTGCTCCCTCTTCTAGGATGACCTGCCAACAACTGTTCTTTTTCATGTCTCCTAAGCAACCTTCATTCTTTGCACTGGGTTGGGCAACTTGCTCAGTTCCACATAAGGCAACTTCTCTCCCATCAAACAGGGCAGCTTGCTCAAGTTCAAGTTAAGCAACACACACAGCAAGTAAATAATGCTATTTTCAAGACTTCCAGCATCTGCACTTTCTTCTTTTAGATACCATACATGCAATCATAACAACGGATTATGAAGTGAGTACCCTGGGGTTACAACTTTGGTTTAAAAAAAAAAAAAAAACAACAACAAAACTTTCAAGTCCTCCATCTCTCATTTTCAAGTCAGTGTACCCAACTCCATTTTTGGAACACCTCCACAACAGAATATGATGAGTTGGCACATATTGACAGGAGACAGCATTTGTTGATATCATACTGGACAAACAGCATATCATAGCAGTATGACAAAGGAACCTGATTCAGATCCAGCACTGCACTCTTTCCTAATTTCCTATTTGACTCTCATCCTTCATGAAAGCTGCAGCATCGGACACTTTTCAAAGCTTCCTCAGGCAAAAGAATTCCCTGCTGACCTAAAGAAAACCAGAGCAAGGTTTGCAACTTACAACCGCTTCTTATAACCAAAAACTAAGACTTGAAGCTTCTTGAAACATGACTTTATCTATAATACTCATTAAGGCCCTTCTAGAAGTTTAAGTCAAATCAAGACTGTAGCTGTATCTTCTATTTTAATTTTGCTAATTAGAAAATTTTGAGCAACGAGATATGCTGGAACATGACCAAAACACTAGCACAAGATCATATAAACATATGATGTTTATCTATTTCCAAATACATCTCAAAAATGCAATATATACAGAGAAAAAAAATCAAACCTGGAAAAGCATTGCAGATTCACATTTCATTTTTTTTTTTTTAAAGCATCTTTAACAGTGACACTACCTTTATTTATGATATATGAAAATATATTTCCTAAGCACATAAATAACCATAAGAAAATCCATCACCTCTTACTACTTAAATAATTCTCTTAAATCCTCATATAAATGCTAGCTTATTATTAATCCTTACATGAACAGCTTCAAAGCATGGGAACAAAGAGTATGAACCAAAGGCTTTGAACACTGTTACATTCCAATGGCTTTCCAAAGAGCTTGCAAGAATGCTGACAAGCAACATCTTGGACATCCTATCTGTTTTTCTTAATAGTGATTACTGAAATGGCAAAGTACTTTTCTCTCAGATTGGAGATAATCTGCCAGCAAGCACAACTCTTAATAGGCACAGTAGTCTCCAGTTCCTGGGAGCACTGCCTTTGCAGATGTTTCTAAACTTACTGAGCTAGTGCTCTCCATCACGACATAAAGAAGTATGTAATACAGAACTTCCCCCTGAATTTAAAATTTCATTCAAGAGATTTTTAGTGTCACTGTACGGCTTGTGAAAGACCATGCTTCAAGCTCCCACAAAGATATCGTTTCAGTCTGTTCAACTAAGAAGCATTAACACATAGCTTATTACTAATATTAGTATTATCAGCTATTCAGTTTTGTGCTATATAAAATTCTATCACTGAATTCATTCCAATAAGTTAAATGTTAGGTCTGCTCTTTTGTACTTAACTTCAGATGAACTAGAACAGGCATTTTCCTCAAGGAAGCCAAAACAGAATCATTCAGAGAACTTACCACATCAGTCCATCAGCGGCATGTAATACTGCCAAATTGTTTATTTCAAGAAGTCCCTTTCTCAAACTCTTTAACAACTGAAGTATCATTAGCATCAAGTTTCTAGCAAATGATCAGATAGCCTATTCAGTAATACTACTTCAGTATTCTTCCTGCAAACTTTGTTCCAGGTAACTTCAGAGTCCTGTATTTCTCCTATCTTGTACCTCGCATTAAGTATAGGTTCACCTGTGTGAAGCATGGAACAGTCCTACAGGTTGGTGGAATTTTCCATCTATCTACAGAAGTAGAAAAGGCAGAGGAAAATACATTCCTAGACTCCATTTACAGACTGAAGAGGGAAAAAAAAAAATTGATGAAGTTCAAGAGGCACTTTATGACAGCTCACAAGCAAGCACAAATCAGAGAATATCAGTAATACTTGATTAACCAAATTGCATTTTTCAACAGATAAAACTGAGTAATAAAAACACAGAAATTAAGTAAATTCAAGCAATAGATTTTAAACCTTCTGATCACAAACCATTAACATGGGTATTTAAGTAAAGCATTTAGAGGGCAACTAGAGCTTGATGGGTTTATTGCTCAGAAAGTCATGCCTGTACAACCACCTCAATTTATTTAGCCATTCAAAAAATAAAACTGTAGGAATTAAATCCAATCAATAATAAATCAAGTACGAGAAGGAAAGAAAAGTAAATTTTCCCTTTTCTTAAACTTCCTGGAAGAGCACTCCAGATTTAGGGTTTGTTTTTTTTTTAAGAGCATATTAAATAGCAAGGCCACCTCCACACTATGGATTTTTGTGGTTAAAAAAGAATATAAATGCAGATTTTTACATTCCCACTTGTTTATCATAACCCTCCTGTACAAAGTTCACCTGACACAGGGAAAGGATCTCGGAAAGTATGTTAACTCACTCAGCTGTCCAATACATTGGCCAATACTATCTTAGTTCCCCTGTAGCGTTTTCTGGACCCACTCATTTCCCTGCCACAAATAAACTATTGCTTATGACATACACAACTCAACATTTCAGTAGGAAAAAAAAAAACCAAAGTATTTTTACAGAGCAAGGAAAAACCAGCAAGCATGAACAGAGCAAGAATATTGTAAGAGACACTGATTTGACAAAGAAAAACCAGAATAAAAAGCAAACAGCAGAGCAATACTACCTCTGCTCTGATTAGATGGAAAGCAGCATCACCATCATCCCTCACCCTGAGGGTGGAGAGGCAGTGGGGAAGCAATGGGTGCCCCATGGCTGGAGGGCCCAGAGACAGTGGGGAGAGCCCTGCACACGGCTCCGGTTAAGAGGCAGCTACACTCTGCTAATTGCTAACTAAAACAGAAATTTATTTTTTTCGTTACTGTTGTTCAACACAAGACTTCCACAAGTTAAACTAGCTCCCCCATACCCCCAACAGCCTCAGCTGTAGCAACACAACAACTAATGCTGGGGAGAAAAAAAAAAGTACTACAACGAGAGAGCAAAGGCCCCCGGCCAGCAGCTCTCAGCGGCCTCCACGGGCACTTCCCAGCCCACCCAGCCGGCAGCCCCGCGGCCTTCCCGTCCCCGTTCTACGAGCCGTGCGAGGAGCCCGGCACAACCGGCCCAGACGCCTCTCGGCGAAGGACAACCGCTGCCCACTGCTCCATACTCACAGCCTGTCTCCTTCTTGATCTCCTCAATCTCCTCGTCCCGGAGTAGTGTAGACGCCCGGGAACCCATAGCTGCAACCAAAGGCAGCGACAAGACCTCACCTCCCCCTCGACCTAACCCGACGCGGCGCTCAGCAGCGCTGAGAAGCTGGGCGGCGGCACGCCTCTTATGGCGCCGCTCCCGGCCCAGCCCCACCGCCCGCCCCTCACCGCCTCGCGGCCGCGCGCATGCGCACTCCGCACCCGCCGATCGGCCCGCGTCAGCGAGGTGAGCTGAGGCGGCCTACCGCTCCCAGCGTGCTGTGCGCGGGGCGGCGCCCGCCGCCGTCTCCGTGCGTGGGCCATGGAAGTCCCGCCCCGCATGCTATAAGTAGGCCTCGGCCTCACTACCGATCTACCTTGCGTCGGTGCGCGTTGAGGCGGTCATGGCGCTCAGCTTTCAGTGCCTACAGGCCGCCCTGGGCAAGAGCGTTAAGCTCACCTTGACGTGTGGCATCTTCCAGGGCGTGCTGCAGCACGTCAGTCCCGGCCGCGACCTTCTGCTGTACGCAGGTTGGGGCTGACGGCGGTCTCCACGTCCTATCGGTCGTGTGTGGGGCTGTTGGGTGCCTTGGCCTTACAGCAGCCTGATTAGCGGTGGGGCGCTGCCTTACGGGCTGACGGCTTCTGTTCGTTTCTTTTGTTTTCTTGTGAGTAAGCCGGCTCAGAGCGAGTATGGCCCCACAGGGCTACGGCCGGCAGGTTGTCGAGGCGGCGCCCGGCTGAAGTGGATGTTAAAGCAGGCATCAGGATGAATAAATTGCAGCCCTAAGGTTAACAGTGACTGCATTTGTCTGTGCTTTCTAATGTGAGATTGCATGAGTGCAGCAGATTGGAATTTCGACTGTTGAGTGTATAGAACCACTGTGTAGAAATTGTTTTGTAGAGTGGTAGAAGTGTTACAAAAAAATACTTAACCTAGTGTTTGTTGGATTTTTTGAGTTACTAGAACTGCGTGCTCCACTTGTCTTGCTTTGTTCTACAAGTGATAAGCTTTTGCCCACATGTCTCCATTTTTCTACTTCCTTATTGCAGTAAAGAACTTGGAAACTGGCAGGAGCTCCCCAGGAGTAAAGGTGTTTTACAGCCGAGAAATAGTCAATGGTGAGGCCTTAATGAGTGCTGAGGCATGGGGTCACGTGCATTTGGTTCAGTCCAATTTTGGTCGCTGCTGAATTCCTCAGTTGCACAACTTTCTAATAAAACCAATGGGAATTAGTGCTGTGTAAATCACACAACTTTTGTTCCGCTGTTGTTTGCTGATGAAATAATAATTCCCCACTCTGTGGAGATCTTGTGACTGTCCTGCATTAAAGTTTATGAGTCAAATAATAAACAGCTCAGTAGAACCACTGATGAAAATAACAGCTTGAAGTTAATCAGTTCATTTGCATGCACTCCATGTTTATTTCCTGAAGGTGGAAGGAGTAATTACACATTCATTGTGTTACGTTCTTGTGTTTTGTGCCAGGCTGGGAAGTAAAATTACCAAATGTTCTAGTTAATTTGGCTTTGCTTTTTACTTGCACAGGTAAAGGTGGTCTCCACTAAATGCTTACGCAAGCACTTCTATGATTCACTAATGATAAAAATACGGAATTGCTCATATAAATTGTTTCCAGTATGTAAGGGCCCTGTGCACTTCTATTGGCATCTGCTATAAAACCTTGCTTCAGAAACAATGAGCTGAGGAGGAAGTAGCTAGAAAGCAACTACTAAACTTATCAAGTGCTTAACTGTGTCCATTTTTCTTTTTCCCATGTACCTGTATTCCTAACTATATGTAAGGTAATTAGTTGTAATTCTGTATCGACTTTGGTTTTAGTGGGATGCAAGCCATTAGTTAGCCTTGTTTAAATACTTAAGTTCTGATATACCCCTTTTTACAGACCACTTGTGTAAATTCCTACATCAGAATGAGTTTGAAATTATTTTATTTGCTTTGAGGTTTTTTCTCATATAGCCATATTCTATTCTGGTTTGTATATTTCTCCTTTTTTGAGAAATAATTGTCATAAAGTTGCTACCAGTCAGCACCAGAATATAAATTGTTAACTTCTATTGCAGTGGAATTGCTGGATGAACCAGATTCACAGAAGAGAACAGCAGTGCTGTCTGAGTATGTTGAAGTATTTCCTTCTTTTCATAAAACATGGGGTGGGAATGTACTTGGTAGGGAGGCCAATTCCTGCATTAAATATCTCACTGGTGTTTAAACCCAACTGTGCCAAGTTTGTATTTTACCTTAAAAGAGGTGAGCAGGATGATGAGTAGCAGATCTCCACTGTTTAAAAGACTTTTTCAGGCTGTAGCATATTTCTTTTTTTTCTTCCCATTCATGTTCCTAGGTATAATTCTCTTGATTTATTTGTGGTTTTGGGGTGAGTTTGCCATGAACATTTCTTCTATGTTTGTTGAATAGTTCCAGGGCAGTTGTACATAGGAGTTAAGTTTATACAGTTGCTCTGAAACTTACATAAATGGAGCTTTAGGTAGCTTGTAAAATTATGCTTTAAGCTCCTGCAGTCTGTGGTTCTTAGATGGCTGCTTTTGAGTCTCTTGGCATGACCTGAATAGTTTTTTCCTTTTAAGACAAGAATGAAATGATATCTAACAAACAGCCTTAAAATATAGCCAACACATGAACTTCTAATCAGCAATAGTCTTCTTGCTTCCTGTTGCCTTGTCTCTTTTTTGCTTTGAACAAATATACATGTGTACATATGCTCACTTGTGTAGCAGATTTCTGAATTAATCCTTCACTATACCATTTTAGATGAAAGATTCTTCATGTACACCTAAATGTGAATCAGAGTTTTGTTTTATCATAGTGAGATAGATCGCCATCTTTACAGCCCTATAATCATAGTGGTGTGGTTTTATATCAGTATAAAGGAATGTTCACTAGTAAGTCATATTTTGCTCTGAAGTAATCTTTTTTTTTGTCTTGGAATGTCCTGTTGTAGCAATGAAGCATTGTATATGTGATGTATTTCAAATAGATGACTGTTTGCTAACTTTTTGGTCTTGACTTGCTACTATTTGTGTTATTAAATAACCTTCTTCTAAGTATAGCAAAGTTTCAGTGGATATAACTGTTTAACCTATTAATGAACTTGTAAAACCAGCCTTCAATTATAATATCTGATCAATGATTTAATTATTATGGATTCAGTGTAAAGATTTGCAGATGTTTAAGCTGTTGGGGTCTTGAGCTTATGTCAGGCAATTCATGCCTTGTAATTCTTTCTTCCCTTGAAACCTTCATAGCTGAGCTTTGCAGTGAGCATCTGTTTGGTTTGTGTTTTCACCTTTTACTTTCAGACATACATCCCAAGTTTCATGTAAAATAAAGGTCCTGGGGACAGAATAAGCTCATGTTTGAATAGCTTCAAATTCTCCTTTTAGAATTGGGCACACATGATTAGGAAGTTGCTTCATGTGTAGCTGTTTGTTGTTGGATGCAGGTGGATAGCATTGCATGAAGAATTTTTCCTTGTTAAAATATCCAATCCTGTAATCACATATCCAATGTGTAATGTTTTACTTTTGGGCATGTATGTATGGCTGCTTTGCTCCTGCAGGTGCGCTTCAGCTGTAGAGGAGAACAAAGGAGCAGACATGGGAACAGCACAGGGTGGCCTGGGGAGTTCTCCATGTGTTTCCCCAGAGAGGCAGCTCAGAGCCTTGAATAATTTAAACATGAACTCCCTCCCAGGTAACGTCAGTGTTAGTTGTAATGACAGAAAGACAGGGATGTTACAAAGGAAGGGAAAAGATTGTTCACTTATGTCTGAGGATCTAGCTTAGCAGAGGAAACTCCCTAGGGGAGGGATCTCCAGAAAGAGCCTTCCATGGTGGCAGACAGCTGCTAGATAAGGTTCAAGAGATGCAGCCAGGCTCCACTCCTTCTGGTTGCACAGCTGAATTGCCTTCACCTGTGTTCCTGGGGCTGACTGGGTCTTTTCTCCAGGTGCTCAATCAGTGGGTCAGGCTGTGACTCAACAGTTTCCATACGCAGTCAAGTATAGTTGCTTTGTGTTAGCCAGTATCTTCCCTAGAAGCTGCAGTTTCTTGGCTTGCCTGTTATCTGGACAGGCTGTGCTCTGCAAGAACAATGGTCATGGACAGATAGGCACGGAGCTAGCTTATCTGCAGACATTCTTTTTGCCTTCAGATATGTACATGACATCAAAAAGAAACTCCTGTTTTCAGGAATGTTTATCCTGTGGTTCACATCCGCAGTAGAAGTGGCAGAGTAGTATCATTGATCTTTTGGATAAGTCAAAGTGCTTCAGTTGGTAAACATGCCTCTGGTGATTATTTAATCTTGTCCCTGAATTGTATGTGGCAAGACAAATAAATGAAAACTCATTAAGGCTAATGCTCTTTGTTATTGTGCTGGCTGTCATGCCTGAAAGGTGCTTGCATTGAATTGGTTGAGTGATTCCTGCTGTATGTACAACCACAGGTATGGATCTAAGAAGTAATAGGCTCACTGCTCTTATAAAGCCTTGACAAGCACTCTTTGCTTGTGTAGGCTGAAGGAAGGTTACTTGCACTGGCCTTGGAAGTGGGGGGACAAAAGGGCAAGGTTGACATGCTTTTAACATTTTGCCTTATCTTTGAAATTGAACAGTATCTCAGTTCAGAACATTTTGTGCTGTCGTGGGTGTGTGAATGGGGAAGGGAAAATCTTTGAAAGCCTTTCTTTTGCTGAGATATTCATGAGATATTGTTAGGCAGGTGTTTAAAAATGCTAAAATCTGTCTTAGATTCTGTTAGTTTAGTGCTCTTGGTCATTTACCTGTTGGCGTTCTATGGTATCATTGTCTTTTCTGCTTTCACCTTCCCTGGAATGCCTGGGAATTAGGGCTGTTTTAACAGGTACAATTTCATTAATTGGAATCTGTCTTTTTCCTTTATGTATCACAAAGACAAAAAAAAAACAACAAAAAAAAACAAACTGCAACTTTTGAGTATCATTTTTTCCATGGGAAAGTAAGAATTTTGATTCATGCTGAGGACTGTGCACATTGGAAGTGAACAGTTCAGAATCTGAAGCTGTGGATTCCCCATTCTTGAGGTTTTTTCTGCCTCCTGCAGAGGGATTGGAACTGGATGAGCTTTAAGAGCCTTCCCAAACCGAACAGTTCTGAGATCTCCAATTCTTATTCTATTATCTGTTTATGTGTGTTAAGGAAGTAGAAAGATAAGAGTTGAATTGCTGAACTAGAGTGATATTATAATTGAAATATATACCATCTGTAAGAGTTTGTTCAAGCAGAGAAAACATCTTTTTTTTTTTTATTTCATTTTAGGGAAGGAGGAAGAAGAGAAAGTAGAGTATACAGTTGTTAATTGTTTCCAGGAGAAATTTGGCTCAGCAGTGAGTATTAATTGAAGCTCTCATGTGGTGTATATGACTTTAAAGCCTCTTCTGTTCTAATTGTAAGTACAGGATTGTGAGCATTGCTACAATGAGTTCTTATGCTATGAGTTCTTATACTGGAAATCATCTCTGCAGGCTGTAGTGAAATTTCAGTTCTAAGTAGTAAATGGCTTCTTGAAGTCAAGTAGAAATGGTGTCGGTGGTGGTGTTAAGGTATGTTTAAGTTGTGCATACATGCATAGAAAGAGTTTGCAGCAAATATCATTGATTGTTGATTATGGTTTTCAGAATATATATCAGCTATAAACTGAGGTGAGGGGTCAATATTGCTAGTAAGTGAGCAATCACTTAAAAAGGTAGCAGTACCAGGATTTGTTGGTGTTTGGAGAGGGAATTGGCAGTGCTTTTTTTAATGGACATTTGGAACTTCAGAAATGCCTGGACCTGGGCTTTTTTCTTTAAATCGTGTGTAACATCAGTGAATTTGGAAGGAAGGCTTTGCTTCAGATCTAATGATAGACTTAGTAAACCAAATAGTGTTTTTAGGTCTGAATTAGATCTGTGTGTCCTTGATGCCGTTTTGTCTTGCAGCTAAATCAGATGAGCTTTGGGTACTCCTTATATGTATAGTGCACATGTGAATAAAATAATCCTTTTACCACAGGGGAAGATTTCCCTTACTGCAGAGGAATCTAATTTTTGCTTGAAAAGAAGCTGGCTTTTTTTTCCTGCTCCTTTTATATTGCATGTGCAGTATGGGTTAGTTTGTCTTAATTATCTGGGAGCTTCAAGTGTCTGTGAGAGTAGCAGTTTCATTTCTTATACCTTAGAAGATGAGTTCATCCAAAAAAATACCTCCTTTGTGATCCTGAGAAAGCTCCTAAAACCTACTTAAGAAAATTTCTAAAGAGGAGATCAGGAGTCTATATTATGTAATATAAGTTAATCCATGATCTCTGTTAAATCTGTCATTGTTTCTACTTCTGTAATGCCATGTGTCTCACTGGGCTGATACTGCCTGTTTCTCTTGGATCACTGTATACTTGAGTTTTGTTGTTGTGATTTATATTTACATTTCTTAAATTTGGATCATGACCAGAAACGTCCCACCTTACTATTTGTTTCTCTGTCTATTAGTCTCTGGCACTATTCATTTAACCCTATTTTTCATTAGGTGCTGCACCTGAAACAACAGGGTGTTATCAGTGTTGTTGGAGAAGGTGTCGCTTTGTGTCGTAATGGGAAACTCTTATGGCTTCAGGTAAGAAACAGATGTTTTCCAACAAGTGCCCCTACATAGTAGCAAAACTGGGAAATGTTTTGGGATGAGCCTTTGTTTAAGACTTACATAACTGCTTTGGTAAATGGATGTGATTTTCTTCTAGACAGATTAAGCATTTTATGGAAGACCTGTTGCAGAAACAATTATGCCACTGTAAGGCAATCTAATAAGTAATCTATATTTAACATAAAGTTGTTTTTATATATGGTATGAATTATAAGGTTTATTAAATATAAATAAACTATATAGCATATGTGTAACATTTGTTTGCAAATATAATTTACTTGGCCTGCCATCTATATTTATTTGAATAGAGGTAGAGATATTACAATAATACAGCTGTTGTCCATTAAATAGCTACAAGGACTACCTAATCACAATGCCAATATAACTGAATTAGATGGAAGGATTAAAATCTATCTGAAGGTAAAATATCTTGGTTGATGATTGTGTTATAAAAATTTTTGGAAAAAAAAAGAGATGGAAAGGAATATTGTTCAATCTGCTCAAAAGCACCTTGGTTTGTATTTAAATAGGCTTAGGACTGAGCAAAGCAAAAACTTGTGTGGGAGTTTTGTACTTCAAACTTGCAGAAGTGTCCACCTGCTGTGGCATGGCAAAGTAGTTAATTTATACCAGCTGTTTTTAAGACATCAGTTTGAGCATAGATTAAAATTTAAACTTTTTCTATCTGCAATGGTGTGGTGGAGAATGATGTCCTTTTTTTTTTTTTTTTGGTAGCAGTTTTTCAAAACAAAAGGAATGCCATGACCATGAGAATTTTGCTTGATGGTGTCAACTGCTATGTCACCATAATAGATGTAGGAATTTATTTGGAGTAATTCAGCTAGAGTTTACTTTCGATATGTCTCAAAATGCTGGCTTAAAATGTGTATAGTAGACTACTGGATCTTTCTTTCTAGCTTCTGTATCTCTACATGTCTGAAAAAAAGACTTTCTCATAGGTTAGCATTAAGGAAACTGAGCCTGCTTCCCTTAATGTAAACGTTCTCGTGACAGATTGTCTTGTATGTAACAGTGCACTTTCTCCTACCTTCAAATCTGTTGTGTTTTTGTTCCTCGCTCATCTCTGCACCTCAATTTGTTGTAGATGGCAACAAAAAGTCACATTTTTCTATTTGATATTTTCCTTCTGGGACCTCAAGCTTTCAGAAATGGATTACAAACTGTGCTGGAAGATAAAAACATTTTGAAGGTAAGGGTGGAGGGGAATGTAAGGACATTTAAGGTAGTAGGGGTGGTATATAGATGTGTCCTGTTCACCAGAGAAGTTGTGGTTGTACACATACTTGTCTGACAGCTCTTTTTTATTCCAGGTCATGCATGACTGCCGTTGGATCTCAAATTGCCTCTTTCACCAGTACAACGTACTTCTTGACAATGTCTTTGACACACAGGTACCCTTCAGATATTGTGGTTGGGAGCAGACAAGGTGTGCAGTCTGTTTCAGTTCTCACTGAAAAGAGCAAAATGAATAAAACCAGACTGGAAAAAAGCAAACAACGTTCTGTGCAGTTACTGCTGTCGGTTGCTTTGCTTTGGGTTAACAGATAAGTGGTCATAACATTTGAATTCCTTCCATCACAGGTTGCTGATGTTCTGCAGTTCTCAGTGGCAACGGGAGGCTTCTTTCCACACTCCACTTGCACATTACAGGAGTGTCTGATGCAGCACTTGAAGATACCTTCCAAATGGAAAATCCTCATGAAGCATGAGCAGCGAATGGCTTTGGTGGGTGATTTAATGAGGCACCTTCTGAAAACTGACTTGTAAGCTGTGCTTTGCCCTTTTACAGATTTTTATTTTAGTTTTTAAGAGCATAGTACTGTTTAGTGGTTGGATTGCTGTAGTTAAGGACATTTTGTAACAGTCATTTGGGAGACAGATGCAAGCTTCAGCTGCAGTATTTCTAGTATTGCTAGTATTTCCCAATAGTTCATTTGAAACCGAGGTATTGAAGAAACACAAAACTTGTGCAATAGAAATTATGTGTAAGTTGTAAGAATAGTTAAGTGTATTATGATACCCAGAACAATTCTGAAACCTAGTCCAACAACAAGATGGTTAAAGTGAATCTAGAGTCAAGTAAGGAAAAGGAAACTTGATGCTGGTGCTGGAAAAATTAGAGTAGTGGTTCAGTGGCATTTGCTGCATCTTTAGAATTCTACCTAGTTTCAGGTGGATAGTTAGGTGAGAAGGAACCTACTGGAAAAGATGTATGTTTTTTCCTGTTGCTGTGTTTTAAGCAATTCCACCTCTGAGCCCTCCTCTGTTGTATTGGCTGTATGCAAGTGGCCTTAGAAGCTGCAAGCATTCAGTAGCACTAAAGTAGATAGCATCTGGAGATTCAACAGCAGAGGAACGTGAAAAAGTTTTGTTATAATTTTTACTTCTTAACTAACTTCTTGTTTGCATTGGGATACACAGGAGAATCCTGATATGTTGTTCTTGAGACCCTTTCCATCTTCTCTGCTTCAAGTACTTGCTCTGAAGGCTATGTACCTTCTGCTACTCCACTCGTCTCTAATGGATAACTTCATGGCAGACCTCAGAGCTGTGGTACATGCTTACTTAAGTACTTCACAGAATGGATCTGAAGATCACCTTGGGAGCATAAAGGTAGGAATGTCCTAGCTTGTTTCTCGGTTCAGTGAAATAATCTAAGGCTCATATGGATAAACTCTGGAAGACCTAATTAAAGTCTTTTCATTTTCGGCAGATGTAGACCCTGCTTTATGCCACATCTTGCTTTTGGTGCTTGGTAGTGGAAGTGATGGTGTCTACATCTATCTAGCTGCATTTCCAGTCAGTCTGTTAGCATAAATCCACCTTAAGTTTGTGTTGCAGATAGTGAGCTACGGCCCTTAAGGCACAGGCATATATGTATTGTGTTCATTCTGGTCTGATACAGAACTTCTGGGCTCAGTGGATGGTGAGTGGGTGTAGACATGAAAAGAGACAGGCAGCTGTGAAGTGGTGTTATCTGGAGTTGACAGAGTTGCTTTATTTTGGTAGGAGACATTATTCCCCAAGACTTGTTCTATTTTTCTCCAGTCACATCATCATTACTTCTGAATTATTTTGAATATACTTGTTCTTGAAAAATGTTGTCTTTTGTCACCCAATGATTTTTATTTCTTCCTGATTTCTGCTCTTCTGAGTTATCTGAAAATAAAATCAGGTAACATTTCTCATTGTTAGTTATGTAGATCAAGTACTGTTGTCTCATAAATACACTTCCAAGTATCTTGGAGTGGCTTTTGTGTGGTGGTGGACTCCTCTGTAATTCCTTGGTTATCTTTAAAAGGGGAGAGGTGTGTGATTCTTTTGCTAAGGAACTTGACTTTCTTTGCTAATGGAAAGATCAGTTCTGTGCAGACAAAATAGACAATTGTATTGCTGGGTCTATAGTGAAGAAGTTATAGCGGGGATTGCAGTGACTGTGAAAGATATTGCTGCTGTTGAAATAAAGAAAAAGGTAAATGGTCAGACATCCTTATTCATCATGACAGAACAGAACTAACTTGTGTTTAGATTGTGTCACTACCTCATTTTTTGCAGTTGGAAATATTTTGAAGTATTTATTAAGAAAGCTGGATGCAGATCTGTCTTAATGAAATTATTTCTTTTCCTGGTATAACAAAGCATTCAATCCTGGACTTGAATCCTTTGGGTACTATATTAAGGCTCTGAACAGTAAATCCAATTATTAGGGATGCAGTAGGAGATAAATTTACATAACCACAAGAGGTCACAGTTGATTCACAGGTAGATCTGAAAGCATGCTTGTTTGCTTTTGTTTTTTTTAGAGTTTTCAATAATAGGAGTTTGTTCTGTGGGGAGAGGGAGGAGCTTGAATCTGGATTTCCAGTGTAAAATGCATGCAAAAGTAGGAGGGATACACGGAGAAAAAAAGCAGTCCTTAAAAAGTGCAGAGGATAAAATAGTCCTTAGCACTGGGTTGCTTGGAGAATTTTTAATTGGTGTCTGAAACAATTCTTTTGTAGATCCATTTACTCCATAAGATTAGCCAAGGAATTAATTTGAACTTCAATTGGCATTTTGAAGGCCTATTTAATATCACATTTAAGAAGAATCTTGTAGAATAGACAGTAAAAGTAGCCATTTTCACCATTACTTCACTGTGAATCATTTTGTTTCTGTATCTTACAAGATAATCACACAAATGAAACTCTTGTATTAAGAAAAAAAAGTTTGATATGTATTTTTATCAATTGATATTTAAACACCAAGCAAATCTCCTTGGTTTAGTTAAATGTATTCTCTTTTTTTGTTGTCCTGGCTTTATGATTTTAGTTACTGGTATTCCATATCATCACATCATACAGTGAACTGGGAGTCTCAGAAGAGAAGAAATGTCTACAGCTCCCAGAGAACTTTGCTATTGTTTTTGTTTTCTGGTTGGTGGGAAAGATAAAACTGACTGGAAGTCCTGGGATTGGCTCTCTTTGCTCCATGGTGGATCAAAGTGAGAACCTCATTTTTTCAGAAACTTATTTGATTTGGCATCAATCCCAGTAACTTGTATGTCTGCTATTATAATTAGCACATTTTCCTTCTCAGATTGTTGCCACTATTTGTTTTTTTTCTTTCTTTCCCTCTTTGTTCCCTTTCCTCTTCTTCCCTGCAGTCTGTTTGGGCCGGTGTGCCTGCTGTCCCCCTCTCACAGACACAGATCTAGAAATAAATGAGTCAAACATTGAACTTCAGCCCGGACTAGCATTGTAGCATCCTGCTGATTTTCCTTGGGACACTGCCAGAATCCAGAAATTCATCATGCCAACCACTGTTGTGCATTACAACAGAATCAGATATACTTAGTGAAAAAAGATGCTTTGGCTTTCCAGTCTGAAGTTGGCTGTATATTGAGTGATACTGAACAGCAATCAATGTTGAACAATAACTACTGGGTCAGTTAGCAACTTGTCTAATTGGGGGATTCTGTTTCTGAGAGCAGAGTGGACATATTCTCTGTTGCTCCTAATCTTGGAAATAGCAGGAAGAAGCGAGTGTGCCGCCTCATGGAGGAAAGCCAAGCCTGCACAGTTGCCTTTATGGGTTACTTCATCTTGTAAGAGTTGAGGAAAGACAAGTGTGAATAAGGCTGATGAATATAATTATCTTTGCCATTCTTTGGGCCTCTGCATGCCAGATCTCTGTAGTCAGTTTTTCAGGAAAATCTCTTCAGTGAGAAAAAGATCCTGTGTATCCAAATAGGCCCCAGTAGTGGCAGAATGCAGGAAGCACTTCCTGAACAAATGCAGAATTCTCAGGAGTGCTTGTTTTCAGACTTACACGTAACTGCAGGTACCAGTGCCTAATTTTGCCTTGTCTGTTGAAAATTCATGACTGCTAGTGAGTGAGCTTGTTTGGTTGCAGCTAGCTTACTTCACTGGAACTGTGGGTAAGACGGTATGAATAAAAATGGATCAGTGATTTTTATTGCTTTTGCAGCAATAAACCTGAATGAGCAGAATGAGTAGCAGTTATGTATTTTGTGCAAGTAGTATGTAAATGAATCTTTGACACAGATTGTAATTTTCATGAACAGTTCCGGCTCTCACCAGTGATAGTGCTGTTTTCAATTGAGGTTCCATCCATATTTTCTTCCCCTTGTTGTGTGTTTTTTTTTTTTTTTTTTTTTTTTTTTTTTTTTTTTTTTTTTAAGCTGTTTTGCTGGAAAAGGCAAAGAACCAGAATATTTCTGGGCAGCCTTGCTGGTGAGACTTTCACTTTGCTTCTGGATGGTCAAGTGCAATCTTCTGTCATTTGATAGCTGTTTCAGCAGTAACAGAAGATGCACTGAGTAGCTGGCCTGTGGACTGGTACACCAGGTTGGGGGAGATAAACTGGAAAGGTGGCATGATGCAAATCCATGGACTAGAGCTTCTTTTGGGAAAGAGTTACAGAAAAGATGGGTATCGAGCATTTTGCTGGCATTTGTTAGCAACAGGAAAGGACTTCCAGTGACTATAGCAGCCAGAAGATGCGATCATGCAGCACTCTAGTTCATACAGTACTGGGAGAAGAGAATGGCTGTGGGGCAAATGAAAAGGAAAGGCATCTCATTGATCTTCAGTTTCATATATCCTTGTATGTTGATGCTTTCTGTGGTTTTGTGTGTCACTACCTACAGAGAGTATTTGAATCTTCTGAGTAGTGGACGTTTCCTTCTAAGCACTTAACATTCTACCCTTGAAACAGCAGCGAAACAGTAAATTCTGACCTCCAGTAGTTCACTATCAAAATCCTCAGCTGCATGTTTCTACGTCTTCCTCAAAGTGATGATCTGCCATCACCACAAAGTAAGAATTCAACCTGGACTTTCCAACCTGAAGATATATGCTGTTTCTCATATTTTCAGTGCAACTTTCTGCCAGGAATATAATTATTCTCCTTGTGGATGCAGACATGAAGTTAAATGGGCTCTGTCTGTAGAAAAGAGCTAGGAAAGAAGCGGAGTTAAATTTCTTCTCATAGATGTGTATTGTGTGTGGTTAGGTGCTTTAAAATATGCTGTGTTCTGATGTGTAGGACTTAAATTCAAAGGAAGGAACACTGCCTGGGAACCAAGTGAATACACTTGTAGAGGTGCAGTGTTTTGAGTGGTGTCAGTTTACAAGGAGAGCTTTGGAACTGTAGAGTTTTTGCTCTCCACCATTATCCCTGTGCAGTAGAAATATTTCCTATGCACTTCAGGTAAGGCTGCAGTAGATAAGATGCAGTGCAGTAGACCCGATGGATAAGCAATTGGTTGAAAGGCCGCAGACAGAGGGTGGTGGTCAATGGCTCTATGTCCAGGTGGAGGCCGGTAACAAGTGGTGTCCCCCAAGGGTCTGTCTTGGGACCGGTGCTCTTTAACATCTTTATTAATGACATCGATGAGGGAATTGAGTGCACCCTCAGCAAGTTTGCTGATGACACCAAGCTGAGTGGTGCGGTTGATACGGTGGAAGGAAGGGATGCCATTCAGAGGGACCTCGACAGGCTGGAGGGCTGGGCTCGGGTGAACCTAATGAGGTTCAACACGGCAAAGTGCAAGGTTTTGCATTTGGGCCGGAAGAACCCCAGGCACCCGTACAGGCTGGGAGGAGTGGTCCTTGAGAGCAGCTCGGCAGAGAAGGACCTGGGGGTCCTGATGGACGAGAGACTGAACATGAGCCAGCAGTGCGCTCTGGCAGCTCGAAAGGCAAATGGGATCCTGGGCTCCATCAGGAGAGGGGTGGTCAGCAGGGACAGGGAGGTGATTGTCCCTCTCTACTCGGCTCTTGTGAGGCCCCACCTGGAGTACTGTGTCCAGGTGTGGAGCCCTCAGTACAAGAAAGACATAGAGATCTTGGAAGGGGTCCAGAGGAGGGCGACTAAGATGATCAGGGGGCTGGAGCACCTCCCCTATGAGGACAGGCTGAGGGAGTTGGGCTTGTTCAGCCTGGAGAAGAGAAGGCTGCGGGGTGACCTCATTGCAGCCTATCAATACCTGAAGGGAACCTACACCCAGGAGGGGAGTAAACTCTTCAGAAGGGCTGACAACAGCAGGACTAGGGGAAATGGATCCAAGTTGAAGGAGGGAAGATTTAGGTTGGATGTTAGGGGGAAGTTCTTCACAAGGAGAGTGGTTAGGCCCTGGAACGGGCTGCCCAGGGAGGTTGTGGATGCCCCGTCCTTGGACGTGTTCAAGGCCAGGTTGGACGGGGTCCTGGCAACCTGATCTGAATGTGTATGTTTGGTGGCCCTGCTAGGCAGGGGGATTGGAACTACATGATCCTTGAGGTCCCTTCCAACCCAGGTGATTCTGTTATTCTGTGATTCTGTAGTACCAGATAGCATGTTCATGGCAGGTGATGGCAGAAAGTCTGTTCTATCTGTAAACAAAATTGCATGCTTGAACAATAAGTCTTCCTAACTGGCACATGAGTGAGGACTGCGCATGTTGTAAAGGCAATTTTCATGCAGCTTGGCCTTAAGTGATTGAGGAAGTAGATTACCTCTCACTGTAGCATAGATACTGGGGCATTCAGGAAGCTGGATGTAAATTTGAGTGGGTAAACAGACTGTGAGTGGGGTTTTCCTGTGAGAGGTAAGTGCTCTGCTATTTTTTCTATAATTATCTCTGTATTATTTGGCCTTCATCTGGACCTCTGTGAACTTCTAGGTGCAGATTTTGAGGGATGTATCTACCCCTTACAAAAGCTATGATAATGCTTTCCTGGTGTATCCAACCTTTGTATTTGTTCTTCCTGCTCTTAGTGTTTCTGCCAGTGAGCTCACAGGGGCATCTGATTTAGCAACATGTAGCTTCCTGTAGCTTCCTGTGGACCTTCTTTGAATATTTACTGTCTTCCCATTTGTGAGTATCAGGGCAGGTTTTAAGCAAGTTGCTACTGTTGCTTGTTCAACTATTTCATCTTCAGTAATCTCGGGTGATCTGTGCCTTGCTGTTTGTGATAAGGTGTTGGTATAAATGTTTATACTGTTATCTGAAACATTGTAGGTACATAAATGGTTTTGGTGTTGGAATTGCTACATATTTCAATGTTAAATACGGGAGGGAAAAAATGTTGCATTTGTTCCTGTGCCGTTTTTGGGTTCTGCTGTTGCTTTGCCCAGCAGCGTGGCTGATGTTTTATGTGTTTCTGGAGTTTAAAGAAAGTTTTTAAAATTTGCTTTCTTATACTTTTGCTAAATAGTAATTTTTTCTAGCCTGTCTTTTGTTTGCTCTGCAACTTCATCCTTATTTTCTTCATTTTGATGTGACCTTAACTTTATTGAAGGATAGTTGCTGCATAGTCTCTGTTGCCCTGCTCTGCAGTCCTGCTGGTTTCCTTTTGCTTTCTGTGATATTTTGCTTTTAAGTGATGTTTACTCTGTGCTGCCTGTATCTCGAAGTTGTCTCTATGCTACTTGACAGGATTTAAGCTGTTTGGCTGCCTTTTCCTTCTTGTTATCAGGCTTTCTCATTTGTGTAATTTCCCTTTGTAAGGATGAGAGCAATGATGAATTTTCTGATGTTTCTCCAAATGCAGTGAGCATTGCAATCCTTGTTAAATAGCAGCTCCTTGAATGTAATGTTCTGAATAGTGTTTCGTCAACTGCTCAGAACCATGTCAAGAAGTGCAACTCCTTTTGTGAATTTCCTAGGCAGCTGTTCCAGACTTGCAAACTACTGACTATTCTACATGAGGCTTGTTTGCTTAGGATAGAAATACTATGATTTGGAGAAAAGCCAGGAGAGGTGCTCTTGCAGTGACTCCTGCAAGGAAACCTGAACTGACTGCAAGTCTTTTGAGGCTTTGTAAGTTAGTAGTACAGAAGATCACTGGAGCAATCTCAATCCCATACACAAAATATCACTTAAATGCTGAAGATCTACATAATAAGGGCATAAACAGTAAGGTAGGTCTAATATTCTTCCCTTTAGGCTGCCTTTGAGAGAAAGGATAAAGTCCTTCCCTGCTCTCCTCCCCCCCAGTATAGTGTTTGTACAAGCAGATAGTTAATTCGTGCTGTAGATGTAATGAGATGATTGCGCTGTTTTGTTGCCAAATCAGAGGAAACTCTTATCTGGCACCAACGAAAGTAGAGCATGTGTATGTATATGAATTGTTTTTATTTCTTTTCTTTTTTTCCTTATCAGCCTACTTGCATGGAGCTGCCAAAAGAGCTGCGTCAGCTGGCAGACATCCAGAAGCTGCGAAGAGAGAAAGCAGTGAAAGAGTACAGAATAAGTGAGGATGGTCTTTTGATCAGACCAGTCATAGAATTAGATGAGAGGAATCCACAGAAGGATGAAACCCACTGAGATGACAGGGTCTGTCTTCCCCCCCCATGAAGCCACGTGTCAAACTACATCCTCCAAAAGTCAGGATCTACTTTATGAAGTGAAGGAAGAAAGTCAAAAACAAGTGTCAAGTCTGTAGGAGATCCTCAGACCAATCTCAGGTTGACTGTAAAAATCTTTGGTGCAGATAAATTGATAAGTTTGTTATGTATTTGAGGAATACATATTTCAAAGAATAAGACGGAGCTATTCCCTATGCAGGAGCACCAAACAAATTTCTTCTTTACAAGGACAGATGAGCAGATTGTTAAGGGGAATGTTGACGGTCTCTCTAATCCTAATTTCTGACTTGAAATCTATTTTGAGATCTCTTTTTCCCCATGAGCTATTTTGGCTATTGACTTTTTCTTTTAGTCTATTTTATCAGACTGTTGTGTCGGAGCTTTTGTTGTTTTCAACTGTTGCAGGTATGTAAAACTCTCACTCAAACCAAATATGTGAATGGGGAAGCTTGTAAGGTGCCTGATCTTTGTGATTGGAAAGGGTTTGCTTGGGAAAGTTTAAAAAAAAAAATTCTGGCCAGCTCATGTGGGTTTGGCTTATAGACAGATAAGTCTCTTGGCACAGCTTACAAGAACTTGCATAGGAGAGTGCAGGAGATCACACCCTACTGAGCAGCATTGCTGGCAAAAGCAGCAGAGGTGTACAGATTAAAAAAAAAAAAAAAAGGCTCTTTTCTGCCAAGACAGAATTACTGTATCCTGACTGGCAAAGGCAGCATTCTGCTTATGAAGTTGCAGCCCACCTCTGTCAGCACTACTGTGTCTTACTCATATAGATAAGACAGTAACAGTAATGTCTGTATACAGAAAAGCATCTGTTCTCAAAGTAAGGGAAAGCAGTTAAATTTGTGTAAACCATGTATAGAGTTTTTTGGTTTTTTTTTCTAAGAAAAATAAGGTAGGCAAAACTTGTTTATTTCCAGTGTACTTGCATTGTCTGTTATTCATTAAAATATTAGACCAGAAGTATTTAAATAAAGGTTTTTGAAATTCTAGATGTATTTATTTCTGAAAGTGTTAGAAAAAAGTTGGAAGGTGTGATTTTTGACAGTGCACTTTTCTGTATTTTTAAAAATTTTGAACAGTATTCTGTAATTGAAGTGTACAGTTGTTTTATCTTGGTTCACTTTAGAAATAGAACAGGTTTGAAATGTTTCTTACAGCTTTTTTTGTGGATGTCGAGACTTGTTTGATTTGGTCTACTAGAAGATGTTGGGTTGGGCCCCTCCTCAGCACTTTTCATCTGTAACAAGACTTTCCTAAGCAGCAGTGCATTCTCAGAAGTCAGTGAGTTGTGACATGAAATATGCAGGGTCTTCAGAACCAGCACAGAAGTGCTTGTAGTGTATTTCCAGAACTGAAATCACCTGGGCCCATCTGGTCCCATTACAGAAAAATGGGGGAAGTTGCAGGGTATTGGATACTGGGGGTTTGGGACTAGTTGGATGTGAAGGTGTTGAGTCTGGGATGTAGAAGAGCGATGGTAGAGTGTCCTTATGCCGGGTATGAACAAAACTGAGATGCACACCTGGGCTTCTCAAGGAGAAACAAAGTTCTGGTTGGAATAATACTATTAAAGAATAAGGATTTTCAGATAGGAGCTGGACATCTGTGCTGCTTCACCAAAATCTTCAGGGTAAACAGGACTGCAGCTCTCCCTTGTATTTTGCAAATGGTGTGAAGAAATAGATTGGGACCAACTTGTCAGTCTTGATGCATTAGACTGAGAACCATCTTTTTTAGAGGAGAAGTAGGACTTCACAAAATATTTTTAAATTGGTAAATTTGTAATGCTGCCCCATGCTAGCACTTGGTATGGTTCATTTTTCTAAGCTTGGTAGTAATGTGGTGCACTTCTCTTCCTTAGTGTAACTGCTAGGCTGTGTGCAGGTAATGACAGCTGTAGAAGCTTGTTTGGGAGGTGAAGCAGTCTTGCTTTTTGTTTCTCAGCTGTTGTGCTACCATATGCTTTCTGATACGTTGTTAGAGAATGTAGAGAAGAGGTACCAACTGCTGTCTCCAAGCAGAGAGTGAGTCGAAGTACTGCAGGTGATGAACGCACTGAGCCGTGATACCAGTCAGTGGTTTCTGGGAGGTAGCCGTGCCGACAGCTGCAGTCCTTACGGTGCATCGTGCCCTCACCATCACATTCCGGCCGGCGTTGTCTCAAGCTCATCTGCCCTAACTCTTCGCGTTGCAATATACCAAAACGCACGCAGCTCTGCACGCGACAGCCGTTCTGCCGGTGCCAACCGCCGTGGGGCCGCCCACCCCCCCGCTCCCGCAGCTCGGGACCGGGCCGCTGCCACCCGCCCCGAGGGACTCCCGGCTGCCGCGGCCAGCAGCCCCACCGCCCTTCCGGCGGCTCAAGGGCGAGTGCACGTCACTTCCGGTGTACATCCGCCTCCCGCCGTAGGCGTCGCGAGAGCTGCCCCGCCTCGCGCGAGACTCTCCGGCTCACCCGGCCGCTTCGCCCGAGTCCCTTCGGCAATTTCCGTCACCGCCAGACTCTACCAATCGGCCCGAGGAACGCATCGATGGGCGCAGACCCCCCGCGGGCTACGCGCACAGCCGCCGCCCGCGGCGCGGGCCCGGGGCTCGTACGGCGGCGGCGGCGACGTCGGCGGGACGGCGGGGCAGAGGCGCGGGGCCGGAGCGTCGCGCCGGCGTGCCGGGCTCGATTGTTCAGGCCTGGCCATGGCGCCTCTCCTCCCCCCCGCCATGGCTCCCCGTGTCCCTGCTCCTCTCCTCTCAGTGAGCGAAAGTGGCCGCCGCCGCCGTCCCAGCGCCCGCAGCCGCCGCCTCCTCCTCAGCAGCAGCGCGGGCGCCATCTTGGCGAGGCAGGAGCCGGGAGCGCCCCGCGGCAGGAGACGGGCAGCGGCGGCCCCGTCAACGCGCGGCGAGAGGCCGGGCAGAGCGAGCGGGGCGGCGAGCCCCGGGGACACCCCCAGCGCCCGCGCCGCACCGCAGCCGGGCCCGCGCCCCAGGTGAGCACTGCGGCGGCCGCGCAAGGACACGCGGGGCCGGTGGCGGACTGCGCCCCGCTGGGCCGCGGCTCCCCCCTCCCCGAGCGGCGGCGGCGGCGGCGGCCGGGCCTTTTCTTAAAGGCGCAGCCCCTTCCCCGCCCGCCGTCGGCAGCGCCCCGGGACCGCCGCGGGCCGCACCCCCCTCGCATCCCCCCCTCCACGCGCGGCGCGGCGGCCCCGAAGCCCCACGAGCGGATGGGGAGGGGGGTGCACGGGGGGGGGGCCGTGCACCTGCGGGTGCACGTGCGCGCGGGGGGCGGCAGCGCGTGCGCGGCGGGGGGGTTCGGACTGCGGGCGGGGCCGCGGGGTGTCGCGGCGGGGGCAGGGCCGGGGAGCGTGGCCGATCCGCTTCCCCCCTCCGCCCCCGCGCGGCGCTGCCCGCCCGGTCCGGGGGCGTGAGGTGCCGGCGGGCGGCGGGGCGGGCTGAGAGGAGGAGGAGGAAACGGTGGCCGCGCCCCGGCCCCGTGTGGGCGCCCGGCGGCGGGGGCCTCGCAGCTCGGGGTCTGGCGCCGCGTCAGCGCGACGCCGCGCCGCTGTGGGCGGTGGTGCGCGGTCGCGGGCGGGCTGTGCCTCCGGGGGTGTGCGGGGAACTGCCGTGGGGCGATGCCGCTGTCAGATGGTGGCGGGGCGGGGAGCCCCTGCGCGCCCCTGGGACGGGGTAACGGCCTTAGACTGAGACGGGGCGGGTGGAGGTTGGGCGCTGGGAGGAAATCCTTCGCGCAGAGGGCGGTGAGGCCCTGGCACGGCTGCCCGGAGAGCTGCGGTGCCCCATCCCCGAGGCGATCGAGGCCGGGTTGGCTGCGGCCCTGGGCAGCTGAGCTGGTGGGGGGCAGCCCTGTCTGCAGCACGGGTGGGACTGAGGGGACTTTATGTTCCCTTCCAGTTCTGCGGTTATGACAGTTCCTTCGGACTGCTTTTCGCTCGTGTATAGAATGGTTCAGCCTAAATCCATTTTTTTAACAAGACTTCTTTATATGCATTGCTAGAATTCTGCTTTTCTCTTACACAAACCTGCTTGGATTTTGTGTACCTCATACAGCTGTGTGTTAGCAACGCTTACCTGTTTTTAATTTCCGTGGGTCAAAACTGACATTCATGTGGTCACCCCCTCAGTGTGTGCTGGTAGGCTTGGACTGTGACTTCCGTGTGGTTGGTAAGGCCGAGAGCAGTGAGGGAGAAGGGCCAGCAGCTTGAACTTTTCTCAGTGTTAGAGGATGTTTCCTCTAGGTCACCTCTAGGCCATCTCTCCCATATGTGTTGCTAAGATTGCTTAAAATCCCGCCTTGCACTTCTTGGCTGTTAAGATGAGCAAGTTCTGTTCTGCTTAGATATAACGTAAAGGCGGTATGTTCCACAGTAATCATGCTGCGTGGAGAACTAAATTATGCAGTAAGGGTTGTTTAGGTGGCAAGAAGAAAACTGCCTGGGCATGGTTCCCTTTTTGTGAGCTGGGGCAAAAGGGCGACACGCAGACAGGCAGTCTGTGCAGGCTGTGTGTTGTGGGCGCAGTGGGACAGCTGTGCTCTGCATAGTGCGGGCCGCAGTCCTAATGGATTGCTGCCGGGAGGTGGGCATTGGCCCCGGGGGCAAGGCCTGTTCTCACCCTACACCACGTGGTGACACGTGTGGCTCAGTCTCTCCTGGGAGCTTTTCCCCTGGTGTAAGTGTGGGAGTGGAGCTGCCACGTGCCAGCTTCTGTGTTTGGTACGTTTTAAAGCGTTCTGTGGTTTGGTTTTACTTCTGATAACACTTTTGTAGGGCTGTATACCTTTTTTTTTTTCTTCAGTCTGTGCCCATTACTTATGTAAATAGAAGACTGGGAGCCTGTGTCCCAGTGGCTCTTCTGTGTGTTTAAAAGCAGTTAAAGTGGAACTGAAATCAATGAAGTGCTGTCTTGTTCCTTGGAAAGCAATACAGAACCTTTCTACAAAAGGAGATCAGCAGAGTACTGTGTGTATAGCAGTGTGTAGTTTTAACAAAGTACATTTCTTAGAAAAGTGATTAAAAGGATTTCTTAGCTATTGCAAACCAAAAAGATGCAGTTATCTTCAGTCATGTGTGCTTGTTTGCCCAGTCAGCACTGGGTCTGCGCTATGGAGAACTTGAGTGCCTTATGAAGTGCTCTTCTGACTGGTCTTTGAAAAGCAATGGTCTCTTGGGTGTCAGAGTTGCATTTAGGAGAGTTACTGCCCTAGAAGGACTATCTGGGAGTTGCTCTTTACTTGAAGTCTGGGCGTGTAATGTACTGTGGAGAACAGTTGTCAGTGTAACTATGCTTTTATCAAACTAAATGCTGTTTTTCCCCTTTCAGTTTGAATTCTCCTCCAAGCAAAATACCCCTTCAAGCTCCTTTATGCCACTCCAATTGCCTGTATCAGAGATTACACAATATAAGAAAAGGTGACAAAAATGCACCTAACTGATATTGTACTTGTGAATTTTCCAATTAAACCCTGATTTGTGTGGATGTGTATGTTTGTGCCAGGAGTGATTCTGGAGATGTGACTGCAGAGTGTCCTTACAGCATGTGCTGTCACAAGCAGTGTTGTATGTCTGATTCATAAATTTGTTCAAGAAAAAAAAACCAAACACCTTGGGTGTTTGTGTTAGTTTGGAAAATCTTTGTGTCAAAATGCAAAGCATAAAAAGATGGCATTAGGAAAAAAAAAAACAGAGAATTGCTCGAATTGTGAGGGAACTAAAACAGTGTAGAAGGTAGTGTTCAGTTCTTAATCCTGCTCTATGGATAAAACTGCTGATGATGTAAATGGAGGTGTGAGAAATGCATAATTCCCCATGTAAACTGGGATTTTGGCTTTTGGCCCATTTGAACGTGTCATCCGTGTGCTTATTGGTATGGAGGAGAGGTGAGAAACCACTCGTGTGGGTTGAAGTGCCCGAGTGAATGAGCTCACCAGCCGGCCTGTTGCACTCGGCATGCATGCACTCAGCATGGCAGCTGAGCCCATTGGGATTAGTTTTACTTGCTGATTTGCCAAAGGCTAAGAGCAGGCTGTGTGGATTAGCCGCTGTGCTGCACCTTAGCCCTCCTAGGCAGCTTTCATTTGTGTGTGTGCCCTCAGGAGTGCGGCTACCATCACTTGTATAATGCTTCATGTCAGCACTGGGCGTAAAGAGAAGAGAAAGTAATATACTGGGCCTCAGTGAGATGTAGAAATGCCAGTGATGGAAGGGAAAAGAAGAAAAAGGTGACTTCTGGAGAAGCAGTACAAAGAAAACACTGTCCAGCTGGCAGCTAGGCGGGAGCTCAGAACACTTGCTGCTTATGTGGCTCCTGCTTTAAACTGATACTGGGAGCAGGAACCTGTTGGACTTAATTCAGAAATGGCCAGTAGGTATTCAACTCAGTAAGTCTGCTGTTAAGGTTGAACTGCTTCATGAGAGCAATGATTTTGCTGGCTTGATGGTGTAAGTCAGTGGGCATAAAACTTGGACAAGTTGTATAAAGCCTGACTGCTTCCTGAGGATGTCCTTGGAGGGTGCTTCTCCAGTGCTATGTTTGCTTACCAGCCAGACCCACTGGTGGGCAGACTTGAAAAACAAAGTAAATGAGTAAGCCCCATACTATCATTAACACTGGAATGAGCAACGTGTTCTAAAGGACAAAGAAGGTATCTTAAGAATGAACTTGGATCTGTAAGAAAATGTATCGTTTTGAAAGTTATTTCTGTCAAATTGGTAGCTAAGCAGGAGAGATTGGGAGTGTGGCTATTAGCATATAAATAAATGGAAGGCTGAATTCAGAGCCTGAGTTCTTCTGTATTTAATATACATCTCAATTTGTTTAGGGCACTGCTGATGTATGTAAGGGTTCTCTGAAGCTCTCCTGTGTTTATTTGGGTTATTCAGGAAGCAGAATGAACACCAGTAACTGTTTTGAAGACAAGAGTAATTACTTTGGTGTGTACAGGAACCTTTTGGGTCAGTTAAAATAGGAAAATGGTGAAAAGCTTGTGAGGGCTGAGATGTGGAGCGCTGTTACTGGGCCAGTGCAAGGAGGACTTTGTTAAGATTGCTGTCATATTATTTTTTCCCTTCATTTTGCTGCTGTGCTTGTAGAGTTTTGTTAGGCCAAGTCTCGTGCGGTGGAAAAGAGCACATTGGGTTTGTCAGTGTCCTCAAGGCGTGGTGAACCCAGCTGAAGCCAGGGGTGCTGGGTGAAGCAGGAGGCACTGCTACCCAGTGTTGAGGTTGGGGAAAGCTTCCTGCAAAGAGCCGAGAGGTGAAGGATGCCTTGTGGCTGTGAGTGAAATTGTTAAATGACGGTTATGTGTGGTATTTTGGCTGGAAACTGAAGGAGTGCCATATTCACAAAAGGCATGCCAGCTCTGGTTTACAGAAAGCTTTAAAAAAGTAAAAGGGTGATAAAGGAGATAGCTTTTTTTTTTCTTCTTCTTTCTTGATATTATAGGCATTGAATCTTGCTCTCTACCATATATAATTTTTGTTAATCTGCTCGTGTGATATATACATCAATTTTGTTAATGTGATAGTAAACTGCTCCCACCTTTTTGGTATTGTTTTTTATCCATTCCCTCAGAAATCTCATCTATCAGAGGCACAAGTTTCATGCTTCCTCTCATTTTCTCACCTCTTTATTTTCTTCATAACCCTGTCTCTTAGAAGACAGTCTTTGACTTTAGGTGGTGCTTTTTCTTTTTGTGCATTTTTTTGCTTTTCTTTCCCAGATGGATGATAAAGAACATGACATATATATTTTAAAATTTCTTGGACAACATGAATCTTATTTATTTATTTATTCCCAGCTGAAGGAGCTGGGAATGTTCAGCCTGGAGAAGAAGGCTCAGGGGAGACCTCATTGCTCTCTATAACTTCCTGAAGGGAGGCTGTAGTGAGCTGGCGGTCGGCCTCTTCTCTCGTGTCATTAGTGATAGGACCAGGGGGAATGGCTTCAAGCTACAGCAGGGGAGATTCAGGCTGGACATGAGGAAGTATTACTTTTCAGAAAGGGTGGTCAGGCACTGGAGGTGGTGGAATCACCGACCCTGGGGGTGTTCAAGGAAAGGCTGGATGTTGTGTTGAGGGACATGGTTTAGTAGGAGCTATTGGGAATAGGTGAACGGTTGGACTGGATGATCTGTTAGGTCTTTTCCAACCTTGGTGATTCTGTGATTCTATGATTTCATAGGGAAGGCTTTCAGGAGCTTTCTGCTGTCTTGTTAGCCTCTGCTTGAAACAAGTATTTCATAACTGAGGTCATCCATTTTATTTCTGTTGGGCATAAGAAGGTCTAGCATATAGAAAATTGAACCTAGACAGCTTCGGTCTAAGTGCCATTATCTCTTGTAACAGTTCCTGGCATTCTGTTGCTTATTCTCTAGGAAAGATACGAAGGCTGAATGTTTATTAAGAAATAATAAATTCTGCTCTGGTTCAACCACGCCTGTTAGTCTCAAGGTGGCAATCACTTATGATGTTTTTCTTTAATATTGGAAGATTTGAATCTATTTTGTAATACTTTTTTTTAGGATAAAAGACTTGGGAGAAAGGTAGATGCTGACTGTAAACGTGGAGAGAACAATTAGAAGTGCAGGTGCTTAAGCTTCATTCATAAACTCATAAACAATGTAGTCAGTAATTCAGTAACTGAAGAATTGCATGTTAAATGCTTTTCAGTAAAGTGAAATTTGTTTCAGGTTTTTAGTATCTCTAAGAAGTAATACAAGCAGGAAGAATCCTTCAGAACATTTAATCTTTCTAAAGCTGACTATTTTTATGCTCTATCATAAGCAAAAAATTTAGCTGGAGACATTTATTTAGCAGTAAATATTATCATATTTAGGGCATTTATAGTGCTTTCATTTATGCAGCTCCAGCTGTGGATTTGGATGTATTGGCATCTGGTGTCACATGCAGTAGGTTTGCCTGCTCACCTTGTTTTTCTTCTCAGAGGTGGTGGCAGCGATGATAGTTGTGATTTCCTCTCAACAGCTGCGTGTTCAGAGGCATCTGTGCATGAGGAGAAGTTTGTTCTATGGCCTCGGAGCTGGGTGCCAGGGAGGATGGCAGCTGCTCAGAGCTGGCAAAACCCCTTTATCTGCAGTACCTGGAGAAAGCTCTGCGATTGGATCAGTTTTTACGACAGACGTCTGCCATCTTTAACAGGAATATATCCAGGTACTAAAGCCTTTTCTACAAGGAATATCAAGGAAAGACAAGCATTTTTATAACCCTACAGGCAACACCATAGTAGGAGTTTACTCGTTCATTGGGAATGACTTGCTCGTTATAAAACCTTATCTTGTAACGAATTTGCACTGTGCAAACCTCTCATTGATAATTCATCATATTTCTTGCCCAGGTATACAAATTAGCAAGATGTTTTAAAGCTCTCTGTCGTAGTTGAGTGGCCAAAATTTTCTTTGCCTGCAAAAGGTAGGATGAACAAGCATTAAGTTAATTTTTTAGGGAACTGGCACGTAGCCGTAAGTGAAATACAAAGTGTTGTCAGATGCAGCATTTCTATGATAGTAAGCTGTACCATTGAGATGTGACTCACCAAGGTATGTTTCTGTCCAAAAGCAATTTACTTTTATTTCATCAGTATTCTGTAATTGTGAGCTTACAGAACTGAGAAGTGTATGCATAACAGAAAGCAGCCTGTATTACAGGCCTGTAAGATTCACACAAGGAATAAAAAAAATATGACTTTATATCTTTCACATGTACAGTAGTGCTGGGAATAACAATATTGTGCTTTGATTTGACTCAGCACTTCGTTTCTTGGTTAGTTCGTGCTTCGAGTATTAAATATCTATCTAGAGACTAGGGACACAGCTTGCTGGCATAACCAGACTGGTCTGATGATTAACTGCTGCTGAGGGTTTGACGCTAAATTATTAACAGCAGTATTTGTAATGCACAGAATTACAGCTGAGGCTGCTTTCATTCTCAAACCTTTAGGCAAATGGCCACACGCAAGTTGCACAGACGTTTCTTCTTTTGAATGTTTTCCTTTCATTCTCAGCATATTATGTATCTTCTTGCAGTGATGAAAGTGAGGATGGATTGGATGACAATCCTTTGTTGCCTCAATCTGGGGATCCCCTGATGCAAGTTAAGGAAGAGCCTCCAAATGCTTTGCTTGGGGAATCTTCTGGAGTAGGGAATTCAGGAGTGCTGAACACACATTCCCTGAATGGAGTACTGCAGCCAGGTAGTCACCCACTGAGTTGAATCTCTGCTTACTTTGAGGTAGGCTGAGAAAAGCATTATTTCTGAAGAAATTTGTTTTTATCTTTTCTTTAAACAGAGCCAAAGTCTGAAAAAGGAAGCTTGTATAACTTTTCTAAACTGAAGAAAAGCAGAAAGTGGCTGAAGGTAAGGGTATTGCAAAGAAATCTGACAAGAGCAGACGAGTCTTAGTTAACACCCTGTAGACAGTGATGAATAAAGGACTCTGCCTTCTCATCTGTATAGATGATGGAATCCTAAACATCTAACAATGTAGAGGACAAAAAGAAAGTAAATTGAGCACTTGTCAGAGCATTATCACAAATTATCACAAGTGTAATTGCTAAATATGGTAAGTTTACACTAAGATTAGTTGTTCCCATATCCTGTTATTAAGTTTGAAAAGATCACTAAGATCATCTAATCCATCACCCAACCCATCGCCTGTACTCACTAAACAATGTCTCTCAGTGCCACATCTACCCTTTTCATGAAAACTTGAAAAGAAATTGTTCCTAATATCCAACTTGAACCTCCATAGCACTTAATAAACTTAATAAAGCCAGAGCATTAGACATTTTTTTCCTGTTGCATCTTCCATGCTCTTTGGCCACAGTCGAAGTAAAGTACTTCTTTTGAAGCAGCATACACAGCAACTGCCTGTGTTTGAGAGCTGCCTGAAATGATGTGGTGCAGCTTAATTGATGCAAAGTATCATATTGAAGGAGAAGAGATAGAGATATAGTAATAATTGATATGTTGCTGAAAACAATCTTTAAAGGACTTCTTGAATCTCGTACTATATTGGTCTGATTTTTGCTGCACTTTTTTAAGTAACTGGAGTTACTCCAGTGTCCCTTGCTAAGAAGAAATAAGGGCTTTTTTTGTTGTTTTGTTTTCTTTCTGCATTAAAAATACCAAAACAAAACAGGCATTCTACAGAGATTTCTCATGTTAGAAAGGGAAAGAAAGAGGAGTATGTGATAGTCAGTAGTAAGTATTGTATTGGATCTTTGGTGGAACAAAATAGGATTATAGTCTCTATGCATTTAAGACTTCCATTTCCATTGTGTAGCAAAATGGATGGTAGGCATTTCAGTTTTGGTGAGCAGCAGCTTTTTGGTAAAATACCACAGTGAATATACATTTAAAAGCATTAAGAAATTTTAGTACTGTGTCCAAATTAAAGTGAGCTTATGAAATGTATTAAATGGACACTGGAGATTGAGGTGAAAATTTGTTTGGAAGATGAAGTCAGTACAAAGTCCAAATGAGGGGAGGAAGGAGAGAGTGGAACAGTGGCACTGTGCCATCTTTGCCTTTCATTGTACTGCAGTGTTCTCTAGTTAGTAAAAACAGGTTGCCAAGAGGTCAAGCAAGAGCCAAACCTTGTGCAAGTGGTGCAGTGGGAGAATAGAAGGACAAGTAGTACAAATGAGGTAGCAAAGCACCTGCAACCATACATCGTAAAATGCCCTTGCTTATATCCTGGCTTTTCTCACTGCTAGAAAGAGCCTTAAGGTTTACTTGATTGGATACTGAACAGCACTGTAGATCAGAAAACTCTTTTCCATTTCAAGCATTTCAGAGGGAAGACACTTTGTAAAGGCTAAGTGTTACTAGATAAAGGCCCAAGAGCATTCTGCAAAAATAAACAATACAGCATAGGGACTTGTTAGTGCTAATTTTATTTTTATTTATTGTTGTTAGAGTATCCTTCTGAGTGATGATTCCAGTGACACAGATTCTCCAAGTGATGAGGATGGAGAGGATGAAGAAGAATTTTCTCTTTCAAGGGAGGAGCTTCACAATATGCTGCGATTACACAAATATAAGAAACTACATCAAAGTAAATATAGCAAAGACAAAGAGGTAAAAATCCAGAACTTCCATATTTCCTTCATTTTCTTTTTTTTCATTGTTGCATTATTGCATTATTTTGTGTTATAGTTGCATTATTTTAACTATTTCCACATTTTTTTGTGAAAATTTATAGTATTTTGTGGATTAGAAAATTGTTTGGTAGACTAGAACAATCTAATGTCGGTTTCAGGGAAGGGTTAATAATTCTGTACTGATTGAAAAGCTATTGATACCTTATGCTAAGAATCTCTCAACAATTTACATAGACAGTATGGATGCATGTGTACATACAGCTTCTACAACACTCTTGTGTTCATTAGAGCAAAAATGGTGCTAGAATGCAATGTTCAAACAGTACATATCAAAACTGAGATGCTGTGGCTTAGATTTTAATACAGGTGGTCGCTGCTGTTCAGGATTAAAATTGTATACTTAAACCTACTGCAGTACATTTGCCTCACCATTGAGGCTGCAATCAAAGGGATGATGTTTATCTTTTTGAAAGGGAGTTCCTCGTATTCTTCCTTAGTGCTTTCTGTAATTCTTTGGGGTTTTACTTGCCTTTCTTGTTTTCATACCTTCCTTTTCTATTTTAGATTTTCTTTTTACATCCACTTCTTTTAGTCTCTTCGTTCTCAGAAAATATCTGCTGCATTTCTAATTTTCTTAACATTGTGCCAAATTTTGACTGCTTTGTTTCTAATAATGTATTGAGTCATAAGAGCATTTACAAAAAAAAAAAAAAAAAAAAGCTGCTTTGAATTGCAACTGAAAGTGGGTCTCAGATGAAGAAAATCATCCTGTTCTGCTATCAGAGAATGTGTATGAAATAAACATTTTACATTTTGTTTTATACTGCTTCAGATTTCTCCAGAAGAGTGAAGAAATTTTTTTTCCACCCAAGTCTTTCTTTCTGTCCATTTCTTTTCTTTGTTCAGTCATTATCTTTTCAACCCAGATTGTATTGGCTTCCTGAAATACCATGTAACTGCACAAACACTCATACACCCAGCTTCCACAAAGGTCATAATTTTTATGTTTGTGTATAGCCTGTATGTAGTTCTTTAGTATTTTAGTTGAATAACTCTTGAAATATGTTACATTTTTTTATAATCTCCAAATTCCTTGGTCACGTACTTTTACAAGATAACCTGAATGTTTGATTTGTTTGTGTGGAAATCTTTTAAATGCCTTTTACCTAAACCTGTCCTTTGATATCTTTTCATGTGATAAAAGTAGGACATGCATGTAACTTGGGAATCCAAACAAAACAAGTAGGAAGTCCTTGATTGGACTGTTGCATGTAATGTGCTGTTTTGCTGGGCAGCACCTATATGGAAAATGATGTAGTGGTATGTTTTGAAAGTGTGAGCTTCGCTGCACGCTTTTCCTGTCTTATTTGACTGAGTGGGTTTGGTTCCCTCTGTAGAACTCAGGGGCCACCTGTGGGCAAGTGGTTTCACTTTGGACTCTCCAATCCTCGATAACAGTGCTAAATATGGAGTAGTACATTTACTGATGTCTCACTTGCAATCAAGATGTGAATTCATTTACCTGCTATTGCTGTTATCTGCCGTATCTGGTTTATGTTAGTGTGCTCATTTACATCTACTTCAGTTGCAGCAATACCAGTACTACAGCGCAGGACTGCTGTCTACGTACGATCCTTACTATGAGCAGCAGCGCCACCTGCTAGGGCCCAAGAAAAAGAAGTTTAAAGAAGAGAAAAAATTGAAAGGTAAAGTCACTCACATTGTGTTTTTTGGGAGTTGCTGTGATTTAAACTCCTTTCTTTTATTGTTGTCTTTGGATAAATGTTCATGTTTGAACACGTTCCAGACCTTTGTGTTTTGGATGGAAGGCTAATGGCTGATTCCATCAAAGAGAAATCGTAAAATACTGTGCTTTATCTGGCCTCTAGAGAACTAGGGTGAAAAAAGATGATGCAAATTGAGAGTTCATGGTTTTAAATTTTCTTTGTGGACCTCTGGATCCAGAATGAGAGACATGCAATAAGTACTTCATAGCTATTTCAGTATTGCTTGGCTATGTTTCAGAATCCATAAATATTGCTGCGTATCATGATCCATTTGCTTGTTTCCTTTGAAACTTGATAGTTCTTAGAAAAATATAAGAAACTACTCAGTAACTGATACAGTTATTCCAGAATGTGTAATTGTTCCAGAAATGAGATTGTTTTCTGGAAGTTAGAGGGAGCTGAGAATCGATGTCCAATATACATTAAAATAGAATTACTTCTGTAACCTCTCAGCTGGAGTTTTTCAGCTGCGTGTTTGCCAGGAAGTACAGTTTTCTTTCATGGCTGAGCTGGCAGCATCTGTAGAAAGCAGGAAGAGAAGACTGTGAACTGTCACTGTAAGGTGAATTCTGTGTATTGCAAGCACTCATGTTCGAGCTGTGTTTTAAGAAGGTTGTTTTGGGCTTCCCTCTATCCTTCCTCTCTTTCTGTAAATTCCTTTAATGCTGTATTTTTTTCCAGTAATCTTGTAGTGTCCTGATTTTGCATACTATCGAATAGTGTATTTATTATCTGATAACAGCATCTGGTGGTTTCCTCTGAAAGTTGTGTTGACAATAAATGATAACATATCAATCTCTTTCACGATGATTTGAGACATCTACCAAATGCTGATGTTGTTACTTTTATATATCCTTTACATGTCTGTAAGTAAAATTTTACCACAGGGCAAAAAGCATTGTATCAGATCACAGATATTTTAATTCCTAATGAATACTTCCTCATGAAAGGAAATATGCCATAGGAGTTAGTTGCAAAAGCATGAAGAAATGAGTGCGTGGTACTAGTACTGGCAGGCATAGGTAGGTTTGACTTTTTTGTTGGTTGCACACACAAAGTGACTTGGATAGCTTAGTTAGGAGAGATGTCAGACTAAATGCAGAAGGTCCACAGAATAGGAAAAAAAAAAAAAAAAGATTTAATGATCGATCTTGCAGGAAAGTTGAAAAAAGTAAAGAAAAAGAGGAGACGGGATGAAGATCTGTCTTCGGAGGAGTCACCGGAACACCACCATCACCAGACCAAAGTTTTTGCCAAGTTTTCTCATGACACACCACCACCTGGGTCCAAGAAAAAGCACATGTCTATTGAACAACTTAATGCTCGTCGGCGAAAAGTGTGGCTTAGCATTGTTAAAAAGGAGTTGCCAAAGGTGAGCTTGGTTAATGGCGCTACATCACTGATGATAACAAGAAAGTGGGATAAAAAATAACAGTGATTTTCTGCTGGTCAGTAATGGCCGAACTGATACTCTGCAATCTGTAAGCAAAGTGCAGTTCTGATTTCTTAACACCAGTGGATCATGCAGTGTGTTTGTTTCATTTGGCTATCTAACCCTTTTCCATGAACAGTACAATAAACTCAAGGGGGTATTTCCACAAATCTGCGGATACCTACGTAAAGCAAACCAATATTCTGGACCAGTGTTTAAGTTCAGGAGAGGCATATTTCAGTCATCACAGCATATATGTGTTTTGAAACATAAGAAACAACCTAGGGAAAGCTTCGTGTCATTGACAGGACAAGCTTTGGGCATGTTTGCGATAGCTGGATGCACTGTCATTTGTTCTCTGGGAATATATTTTTAATAGACTGAATTTCTAATGACTTGAGTATAACTGGTAGCTGTATCATTCTTTATGAATGTAGGAACTGTGCAAAGGGTATGTGCAGTGTTATTTTTTCAAATGATTTTGTTAATGTGAATAACATAATTCACATTAACTCTATCTTTGGGGAACAGTGGAAACATCTTCTGTTTGTTTCAGTGTTGACAGTGGAATAGGATTATCCTGCTTTGCAGAAGTAGTAGTTAAAGAAAAAGCCTGAAAAAGGGGATGTTTTAAATACTTCCTTCAGGAGCAGGAATGCGTTTACACATGTTGGACAGTGAAGGAGGGAAGGTATTTCCATCAGAACCAAAAATAGTTACAGAACATGTACTCAATTATGCAATGGACTGCATGACTGAGGTTGGCAGATCTAACAGCTAGAGACTGGACAGTGATTGTCTAAAGTAGTGTGCAGCTATTAGCCATCAAGTAATTGTAGGATGTGTTCTTTTATAGGCATACAAACAAAAAGCATCAGCACGCAACCTTTTCCTTACCAACAGCAAAAAGGTAAGTGTTCAGCTTGATGCTGATACTTGTATTGAACGTAATAAGCAAACTGTAATCTCTTTGTTTCATACTGATGATTCTAGCAGGACAGTACAGGAGAAAGAACTGTACGTAAATAATTTGTATGAGGCTTTTCATTTTTTAAATGCATCATATTGGTGTGTTCCATAAGCAGTAGAGGAAACAAGCAACATAAATTTGTGTCCTCAAATCCCACTGGCTTTCCTAAGATTTACTATATTCATTTTGGCTTTCGTAAGATTTACTGTATTCATTTTTATTCACTGATTTTGATACAGTAAATTAAAGACTTCAGTACACTTCATTAGCTTTTGAACTGCCCATTTATCCAGTAGCCAGAATTTGCAGTTGTAAGTATTCATGTGTAAATCAAAAGGGCTCTTGGAAGCATTAAAATGTGTTAATTTATGCAAACTTACATAGGAACTGGGATTAAAAACGGAACAATTTTTTTCATTAAGTGATTGCCAAAGGAATTTATTTCCTCATTTGAGTAGTCTCTGAGAAGTGTCACTATTTCTACCTAGAAGACTTCATTGTAGGAACATTTGGTAATGCATTTAAAGCATTTTTAAAGTGTTATGCTCAAGTATGTGATTCATATATATGCCTAGTGTAAAAATAATCAAGTATATGGCTAATGATCGTCAGACACAAGATGACATAGGAGATATTATGTTCCATATATACATTAGTAGGAACGGGAATGTTTTCTCTGCAAGGAATACAGAAAACAGGATCTACTTCACTGTGGGCGTCCTTATCAGAGGCTAGATTTCTTTTTGATGTCTGGACAAATATTCTGTGATTATTGTATTTGTAGATATCACAAACTGTATTTTAGCAAGTGAGTGATGCAGCAGACTTAAAAGGTTCGAAATTATACTCTTTTTTCCTTTGCTTTCATTTTACTTGATCATTTGCAATCTCTGCATGATGGAATTATTGATGTACAAATTTCAGTGGGGGAAAAAAACAACTGTCACAAACATCAAACCCAGCAATTTTGACCATTACGACAATGACATTAATTTATATATGCTGGATTGAAAAATGACACTAGTATGCTTCTTTATGAGATGGTAGGAAAATTGTAGGATACTCCCCCACTTTTCAGTATGTTAACATGTGAATGTGATTGTGTGCTACCAATATCGCCATTGCAGCAGCCTTATTCAAACAGTGAGAAAGAGTGTGTGCAACTGAAGAATGTTTGGAGTAGAGTCACAGTTGCAGGCAGACCTTAAACTCTGGTCTCTGGAGTACCTTTGAAAGATCTACCCACCAGATCAATCCCTTTAAGTGCCGTGCTGTGCTGCAGCTGTCTTAGGTTTTGTTTTTTTGTATGCATCTCAGGAAGTTGTTGGACATTTATGTTCTCTCTCATCATTTCAAAAGTCTAACTGCTGAGCAAAGTGCCATAGTTTTTCTCTTTTGAAGGATCAGATTTGTTTGCAATTAAACGTGATGTGCATTGCTGGTTTTCTTTAAAGCTGCTCACCTTTCATCTGCATCCAAACCTTATTTCTCCCTAGCTTGCTCATCAGTGCATGAGAGAGGTACGTCGAGCTGCTCTCCAGGCCCAGAAAAACTGTAAGGAAACTCTACCACGGGCACGTCGTCTTACCAAGGAGATGCTTCTCTATTGGAAAAAATATGAAAAGGTAGAAAAAGAGCATCGCAAACGGGCTGAGAAAGAGGCTCTGGAGCAACGCAAGCTGGATGAGGAGATGAGAGAGGTAAAGCAAAAACACAGGTTGCTGATAATTAATTTCTTGAGTAAACACAGAAATGACTAAATAATTTGAGTTGCTAAATCTGGGCTATTACTTTCATTTGTTTATTCTGTTTCAATAATATTGCGTGCATTTATTTGCTATTTTAAAGATTATAAGAAGCCTGTGAACTACCTGAGTTCTTTACTCAGGTAAATTTTAAGTGGTTGAAGTAGAATAAAGGATTAAATGAACACCGTGCGTCTCACTGATGCATGCATAACTCAGTGTTAGTTCATGCTGGCCTTTTGTGATGATTTGTACATCTTTTTGAATACAAAGGCCAAGTCACCTTTTCATTCACATTGATATTTTATTTTTCTGCTGTAAACTAGCATCAAGACTTGCAGAGAATGTGAGCAGGACTTCTGGGGGCCTACAGAGTTGAGAATTTTTCTGTGATCACTGTTTGTGTTGGCAAAGTGTTTGGTTCCTTGACTCTCTTAGTTGTAAGGGTTGAATTTAAGAAAAAAAAATCTTGCCAAAATTCTCTGGTGGATTTACAGTTCTACCTTCAGTGTTCAGTGGTGAGCTGATGTTGAATCATCAGAATACCTTCTATTTAGTTTAATGCTAAAATCATTAGATCATGCTTTTATGTATTGCGTTTCTCTCAATTCTTACAAATCTGCAAACATTGTGTGGCTGAAATCACTAGGCAAATTTTACTATATCATTTCTTAGCCAGACTCTAAGAATGAACAGAGTTTCTGCAACGTCTTGCTGAAGCCCAGACAGTTATAATATCTCAGATGTGTACATTTAATATATTCTTTCACTGTTCTCCTTACTTGTAAATAATAGAACATTAGAGTTACCTGCTATGATTGTATAGTGAGTTTTTTAACTCTTTGGTTCTTTTACCATATACCTCTCTGTTGCTGTTTCTTTTTTATTAATCTTTTAAGTTTTTCAGCATAAACAAAACCTTTAATCTTTCTTTTGGGAGATTATGGTATTCTTTGCCATGATTATATAATTTAAAAGAATATTTCATTTGTATCACTATTCTATTTTAATACAGGTGGTTATGGTGGTGGCTAGTTTTTTGCATACAACTGATGTCCTGGCATTTTTTAATCAAAATAATGTGCATAGTAAAACCTAGATAGGTTGTCATTTTATTAGATTAAAACTTTTTTTTTTAACCATATTTTAATCACTGAATCTTTATTGCTTTATTGATGGGGTTTTTTGTTGTTTTTTTTTTTAACCTGTGATCTTGGTAAATGCTTTTCTCTTAGGCTAAAAGGCAGCAGCGAAAACTTAACTTCCTGATCACACAAACTGAATTATATGCCCATTTTATGAGTCGTAAGCGAGATATTGGGCATGATGGAATACAGGAGGAAATCCTACGCAAACTGGAAGACAGCTCTACCCAAAGGCAGATTGATATTGGAGGAGGAGTAGTGGTCAACATTACCCAGGAAGATTATGGTAAGCAATTCATCCACAATCCTTCCTATGCCCTTTTGGAATTTACTGTGCTATTTACGTTACTAATCACATTTACAATGTCAAGCATAAAATTCCTTCTGTATAAGAAGCACATCTGTAATTACTGAAGCTTAACAGATTTCTTTATTTTTTTTAACTTGGGTTGTTGATTCTGCAAAGCTCTAACATGGAGATGTTGTTTTCAGATAGTAACTATTACAAGGCCCAAGCTCTGAAGAATGCTGAGGATGCTTACCAGATTCACCAAGCCCGGGTATGTATGTTTTGAATCCATGAAGTAAAAGAAAAAGCAGAGTAATTGGTAAAGGTACTAAAGCCAGAATCTTTAATAGCAGCCAAGTCTAGTAGGTTAGTTTGATTTCATTGCCCCTTTCTTTGTTCAAACAAGTGGAAAAAAGATAAAATATCTGGGAACAGGTTTGTTTTCCATTAATTTCTGGCAAACATCATGTGTGCTAATGTGAAGAGTAAAGCCTTTTACTATACAGTTTTTGTTAACATGTTCATAATCTTCATGTATTTTCCTTTTCTTGTTTAGACTAGATCATTTGATGAAGATGCAAAGGAAAGTCGAGCAGCTGCTTTACGGGCTGCTAACAAGTCTGGTACTGGCTTTGGGGAGAGCTACAGTTTAGCAAATCCTTCTATCCGGGCAGGAGAAGATATTCCACAGCCTACTATTTTCAATGGGAAACTGAAAGGTTACCAACTGAAAGGCATGAATTGGCTGGCAAACCTATATGAACAGGTATCTTAGTACATCTTGCAGATTTTTAAAACTTCTAGGATAATTTAAGTAATTAGGGGAAACTTTTTCAAAAACTTAACTAGTTTTAAAAATAGACCACATCTACTGCATCTGCAATATTTTTAGAAGAAATGAAAATATTATGTAAACCATCCATCAGAATCCTTGACTTTGAACAGAGCATAAATTTCGAGATTCCTTATGTGGGTATTTACAGAACTGCTTATCATTTAGATTATACACTGAAGAGACTTCTGCTTCTCAGAATTGCATACAGTTTCAGGCTTTGGGCAGATTGTAAATTGCAGATGGCATTGCTCTGTGCATATCCAGTTTGCAGTGTGATTGTGATGTGCAGATAGACTGAGGGGAAAAAAAATATGACCTAGAAATGAATGAAAGTGCAGTTGATATGAAATATCTCTCAGTAGAAGACCTAAAAGAAAGTAGGTTGCTTCATTTTTCAAGTCCTGCGTGGATAAAAACGTAGTAAGACGAAAGTGTAAATTCATGGATTTTTTGCAGGGCATCAATGGAATCCTGGCAGATGAAATGGGTTTGGGTAAAACAGTACAAAGTATTGCTCTCCTTGCACACCTGGCTGAAGTAAGTGGTTTATAGCTTTTTCTTGGTCTTCTTGATAGATGTGTACTTTTCACATTTGAAGTGAATTCCAGATTATACAGCTTAAGTGCTTTAAAAATCATTTTATCTATGGCATTTCCGTTTGTTATTAAGTTGTATTTTTAAAAGTTCCTGTGTGTATATGACTGTATATGTGTGTACATATATATATATAATATTATGTAGAATTATATAAAAATAGGATTTCCATTTATTCACAGAGTAACATCATTTCATATGCACTGGTTGTAAAAGCTTGGTGAGAGAGCAAGTTGCTGTTGGTTTTGATGTACTTGTGATGGTACTATCAACAATTACATTGGAAGGATGCAGAGCCAAAGTCTCTTAAGCTCACTTGTATAAAAGGGATAACAACTAGATAGGCTTGTCTCCCTGTTGCAACTTGAGATTTTTGGAAGAATTCATATGGCTTTTAATATTTCCTGCTTCCCCTTGCACTGACCAGCTTACACCAGTACACTAATTATTCATCTTCTTTTTCACAAGAAGTTATTCTGTTGTTATGTGATGGAGCAAAGCTTTCCAATTCCACCCGGTGTCTTTTCCTTCCCGAAATGTTAGTAGGGTGCAGGTGGCAACTTTCTGAAAAAAAAAATGAACAATGCAGTTCACAGTGGTGGTATTTGTTCTGGGAACAACTCAGGTTTACTGAAGGAGGACTGTGTTAGACATTAGGTCTGCTCTGTTTGATTCTGTGTCACCCTGCTGTTCTGGAAGGAGGTTTTATTACATTGTGTATAATTCTATCTTACATAGCAACTGTTACTTAGCAGTTGCAAAACTGTATGAAACTATTTCCGTGTTCCTTCCCCCAAATTAATTTATGATGTCTGTTTATTTTTTTTTTAATATGTATATTGCAGAGAGAGAACATCTGGGGACCTTTTTTAATAATCTCGCCTGCATCTACTCTTAACAACTGGCACCAGGAGTTTGCCAGATTTGTTCCTAAATTTAAGGTAATAAGAACATACAAGACAGTTCTTTTAGATTTTCTCAAAAGCAAACTGTTTGTATTCCTGAATTCTTTGGCGCATCTGGGTGCCTCATTATCTTGCAGTTTCATATTCTGTAATGAGTCTGGTTCTGATATTTCTCCACTGTCCTGACTTTCTGTAGTATTCATTTATCTAAAATATCTAAAAAATATTCCTTCTTGAATCATATGATTTTCATTTTGCATCAGGACTCCATCTTGATGAGGGAATTGAAGTAAGCAAGGAGTGGATGTTCAGTTCTATAGTGTGTGGTCCTGGCAGTCGACCCAAGAATAATGTTTCAGTCTTATGCATCCTCTTCAGAGCAGTGTTTTCAGTCATTCCTATCAATCTGGTTAAATAAGACAAAGACTTTGTAGATAAAACCAGAATTCTAAACAAACTAGAATGAGAGACAGTGTTCTTAGAGAGAAGTAGAAGAACCATAGACAAGCAACTAGGAAGAAAGAAAAGAGAGAGTAGTGAAGCACAATTAGGTAAGAGCAAAAAGCTAACAGGAAAATAAGTCATAGCCTTCAGGTGTGTAGTAATTGTGAGAAAATAGTGATGTAGAAAGCAAGAAACAGTCAGTTACTGGAAAAACAAGCTGCTTACCTGTACTCCAGTGAAAAACATTTGAGTGTTTGGAAGGAAGGTTTGAAAGGAATATATATCACTGAAACAGAAACAGCCTTTTAGAATTAAAGGTAGACAGGTTCAGAAGCTTATGGTTACAGCTGCAAAGAAGAGATTATGGTTTAAATGTTTGAGTTGTTGATAAGGTAATGTTTGTTATGAAGAGATCATGATTAGGTTTTGTAAGCACAAGTAATTTTAATTCTTACAAAGAATTTATAAAGCCAACAAATAAAAACCACCCACTTAAAACTATAAGCAGCCAATATACAAGTAACGCCCAGGCTGATTGTTTGAATGCTGTGGCTACTTAATGAGGTGTGGGAAAAGAGTTGGAAGTATTGCTGTAAGTAATACTTCATTTCTTGGTTCCAAAACAGTAGGGATCCTAGCTTAAAACCTGGAGTAGAAAACATGAGAATGATTAGCCAACACTGTCTGTTTACTTTGCGTAATTTGCTCCGACCAGTTAATTATACAGAATAGATGAGTAACTTCCATGCTTTTTCTCCAATACAGCAAATATTTCAAAAATGCAGTCAGGATGCTTGAGATCAGAGAGCTATCTTTTTTTTTTCTTTTTTTTTTTTTTTAATTAATAATAATATTATTATTATTGTAAGCATGGTTTTCCCTGTTTCTGTTATTACATAGCTGTTTTGTGGGTTAGCGTAATAATACCACGTTCCTGGAACAAACTTTATTTAAAAAAAAATTTAAGCTTTTGATTGTTACTGATTATAATTTTTACCAATTTTTTTGAACCAGTTTTGTTCCTGCTTCTTACCATGTTGAAACTCATAGTTGTTTATTCTTATGGTAAATCACAGTGAATTCATTTCTTCAGGTTCATGGCAGAATATGTAAAGTATGTAAAATATAAGGCTTAACTTGTTTGTTAATCTCATGGGTTTTTTTAATAACATCCTTATTTTACAACGATTGCAAGAATGTTCATCCAAAGGCATGTCGTTTGTATAGCAACTTAGAGCTTGCTTGCTGGAGGATGGAGATGTTTTCCAAGCTCAGAAACCAGCACTCCTGACTTTGAGTCTTGCATTGTAGTCCTTTCATCAGACAGACGATGGCAGTGCACAATTAGTAACTCTGGCTGCTTTCTGTTCACTGCAAAGATCTGTTCTGAGCAACGGGACCCATAAAACTCTGAGTTATAAATGAATGGCCAGATTTTTTGTATTGTTACTGACTTTTTAAAAATCGTTATATTTGTTATGTCTAGACTAGATGTGTTACCTTTCATCTCTGGAAACAGTACGAATCCAACAGAGTTGGTGTTATTAGGAAGAAACAACAGGGAAAATTAAGCAGGAGAGCAAGCCTTTTAGTTATGCAGAGACTTGTTTCTTCCATAAATAACGTATCTGTTTTCATTTTTAGAAACATTCTTCAGGGCGTTTTTAGATCAAGATATGCTGTCTTTATATTAGGCATAAGACAAATGATCATTGTTTCTTGGAATTACGTTTCTAAGAATTTTTTGAGTACTTTCCGATTTTTTTTCTGCATGATAAGAAAGATCATTCCCTTTTGGTTTTGAGGAAAGCTGTCTTTCTGATCTGTAGAATGCATAGTATGAAATTCTAAAGCGAGTACATCTTTATCTGAAAAGTAATGTTTTTATATTTTTATACTGTTCCAGGTGCTACCTTACTGGGGAAATCCTCATGATAGAAAGGTCATTAGGAAGTTCTGGAGTCAGGTAAATTTGGCACGCCTGTGTGATTGGACCATCTTGGTTATTTGTGCAAAGTAAAACAAACCATTAATACACTTCATTATGCTAAGCAATGTGTGAATAACAGTGCTGTTTCTTCGTCCATGTGGTAACCTTTGTTAATATAGTGGGGTAGAAGACCAATGTTTTATTAGAGAGCAACACAGTACGCCACAATTTAGGGTAGTATGATATTAGTTGATGAAACTAGAGCCCTAAAATTAAGCAGGCTGTTTTAATGTCAGGAACTGTTTATTCAAGTTGGATAATTTAAGTCAGAATGCCCAAGGCTAGCATCCCTGCAGACCTGTCAGATTGTTCCTAACTTAATATAAGTAAACAGCGTTTTGTAGAGTTCAACACCTAGCTCTTGTTTGGTGCATTAAGAAGCATCTGAGATTGATCAGGGACTAATGGACTGAAGTTCAGATCCACTAGTTGAATAACCTTGCTGTAGATACTTTGAAAAGTCAGTTGAGGAAAAATGAAGTAATAATGAGAGAAAATTATGAAATAGAAGTCTGAAATTACAGCATGGACAGGTGAACTCTTCACAGTGTGTTTATGTTATATGGACATTTGTTTTTTATTTTGTGTTTATAGAAGACATTGTATACTCAGGATGCTCCTTTCCACGTGGTGATTACCAGTTACCAACTGGTAGTACAGGATGTGAAGTATTTCCAGCGAGTGAAGTGGCAATACATGGTGCTGGATGAAGCACAAGCGCTCAAGAGTAGCTCCAGGTAATAAATGAACTGGAAAAAAATCTTTTCTTTCTATCAATCTCGTAGAGGAATATAGAAGGTACAAAAACTGATTGTTACAATTGAAACAGACAGGAGACTTCAAGTGTCTTAACATAGTTTAAGTATGTACATAACTCCAACTCTGTGACAATGGAATGATCCACAATATTCCTCTTCCAAATATGTTAACGTAATTAAAGACTAACTGTGGAACAGAAGTATGAATGAAGTACAGAACAGTGAAAGAAAATGGTATTAAATACTGTTCATCTTTGTCTTAGCTACTCATACAGTTCTGCCACATGAACAGTCTGTAGTCTTTAATGCATATTGCTTACGTTTCTCCATTAAATGCATCATTTTTATTGCTTTTTCGATGGCACTCCCAGGCCTTCTAATGAAATTAGAACCCTGTGAATTCTAGAATCCCTGTGAATACTGTCAGTTGCAGTAAAGCCCAATCTTTTTCATAATACTCTGTGCCAGAAAGCTTTATTTTCATTTCTGTATAGAGATGTGTCCATTTCTACTTTTGTAGATGCTTTCTCACAACTTTTTCCCATATTGCCACTGTACACATCAAATCTCCATTTCCATATGCTGGAGACTCTTTTGGATGGAGACTCATTCAGACTGAAATCTGCCCCTCCAAGACTGTAACATACAGCTCAGTACTCTTTCCGCAGTGGACTTAGTGTTGTAAAGTCTGAAAAATACACAAGATTACAATTGATAATAACTGTTTCTCTTGGGAAGTTAATTATTCTGGTGATAAGAGTTTATTATCGTTTGTATTAAAAGTGAGTTAAAACATAGTTAGATAAATAAAATAAATGATGTTCATTCCTTTGTATTTTATAAAAGGCTACTTCCTTCTGTAACTGCCTTTTGAAAGACTGGGCAGTAGCTGTGATGTTATTACCCAATGACCTCCAACAAAACATTTGGGAAGGTCACTAGAAGCAGCTGGTCTTAAAGTTCTTTATTTTTTATATCCTACAAAAACAATTCTCATGTTTTTTTTCTCCATTTTATTCATCAGTGTTCGCTGGAAGATCCTACTGCAGTTCCAGTGTCGAAATAGATTGTTATTGACGGGGACCCCAATCCAGAACACAATGGCTGAGGTATTCATAGGCTCACAAGAGCTGGCTTTGCTTTATCACAAGATTATGTCCTAAATGTATGTGAGCAGTTGAGAAACCTCTTGTCTTTGTGCAGGATCATGTCTTGCACACCATTTGCCAAGAAAACCCCCTAGGATCAGACCTGTTAGGGCATAGTCAAATAACAGTAAAACTGGAGATATCTGATAGTAATGCCTAGGTTACAGGATAAAAAATAGCTCTGGTAGCTGCTGCTTCTGCTGGCTGAAGTTATTGCTGTACATTTCTCACTGCTTTCTAGTGATATTGATATATCTGGAATGGGGGAAGAATGTGGGTGGCCAGCAGGGACAGGGAGGTGATTGTCCCCCTCTGCTCTTGTGTGGCCCCATCTGGAGTACTGTGTCCAGGTCTGGAGCTCCCAGTGCAAGAAAGACAGGGAACTGTTGGAGGGGGTTCAGAGGAGAGCCACAAAGATGATCAGGGGACTGGAGCACCTCCCCTGTGAGGACAGGCTGAGGGAGCTGGGCTTGTTCAACCTGGAGAAAAGAAGGCTGCAGGGTAACCTCATTGCAGCCTTTCAGTACCTAAAGGGTGCCTACAAACAGGAGGGGAACCAACTCTTTGAAAGGGTAGATAACTGCAGGACAAGGGGAAATGGTTTTAAGTTGAGGGAGGGGAGATTTAGGTTGGATATCAGGGGGAAGTTCTTTACAGAGAGAGTGGTGAGATGCTGGAACGGGCTGCCCAGAGAGGCTGTGGATGCTCCGTCCCTGGAGGTGTTCAAGGCCAGGTTGGATGGGGCCCTGGGCAGCCTGGTCTGGTATTAAATGGGGAGGTTGGTGGCCCTGCTTGTGGCAGGGGGGTTGGAGATTCATGATCCTTGGGGTCCCTTCCAACCCTGTGATTCTCAGTTAAACAAATAAGTAAAGTGACTTAGCTCATAAAGAGCTGCAAAAATGTGGGATCCTTAGTTACCTTCCCCACAGCAGGATGACTTACGCTCTTTTTTTTCTTCTGCCTTGTAGCTGTGGGCCCTGCTGCATTTTATCATGCCAACATTGTTCGATTCCCATGAAGAGTTCAATGAGTGGTTTTCTAAGGACATAGAAAGTCATGCAGAGAACAAATCTGCCATTGATGAAAGTGAGTGCAGCGTTTGATTATGGTGGTTTTGTGTATTGAAAATCTATTGTCTTTTCCAGCTACCAATGAATAAACTTTCTCTCATTATGTCTGTGGGAAATGTCTTCTAAAGCAGAGTGTACATTAGTCAGATTGGAACATTGTGATGTATGTCCACCATTTGTCAAAATTTTTGTTTGTGACTTTATCGCGCATAGTGAACAGAAGAACACGTGGTGAAGGTGTTGGCTTGATACCTGTCTAATCCTCCTACTTAGCAATGCAGGAGAACAAATACTTAAATTATTGTAAATTTCTTTAGAGCCCATCGTTTTGTAGGCCTTGAGAATATGTTACAAGCTCTCTAAATGAAAAGGATAGAAAGCACTGAACACCTTTTGAGCTTCAGAAGAGAAGTATAAAAATTATTTGCTGGAAAAAAAGAATAAGTTTCACAGTAAGTTTCAAGGGATAATTATGTTGAAAAATCTACCTACATAATATAGGTAATTTTTGATTGGAATAGAACACAGCACAGTTGGGTCTTGCCACTAAGATGAAGGTTTTAAGAGTTCTTAAATAACCCAAACTGTGTGCTTCAAGAACTCATATTAGGGAACTGGCTGAGCAGTAAGTAGTAGGACACAATGTGGTTTCCTTCTCTGGTGAAGTAATTGTTCATTTTTCCTCTTCCCTTGTGTTTCAGACCAGCTATCCCGCTTACACATGATCCTGAAGCCTTTCATGTTGAGAAGAATCAAGAAAGATGTGGAAAATGAACTGTCAGATAAGGTGAGAAAAAGTATTGATCCTTAATTGGAGTATTTCAGCTTTACTGTCATAGTTCTGTTATCACATCTGCTTTTTACAGGCTAATTCGTCCCTGTGTAACCTGAAATTTGGTTGTAGACTTTTCACAGACCTGCTTCTGGCATCACATTCCAGTAATGTCATTAGGCATGAATACAACTTAAGAACCCCTAAACTTTTTTTTTCTTTTCTTCTGGGGTAAGCATTCACTATTACAAGTAAAAAATAAGTCTGTTTAAGGTGACAGTAGCATCACTGAGGTGAAAGAGATTAATACAGCAGTGTTTGGGTGAACTTCGTGAAGAATTTGGCATAGATTTAGGACTCTTTGCTTGCTTGTCTTGAGCAAGATATGCATAATGGCAACATCGGGCTCTTCTCTCTTGGGTTGTAATTTCTTCTTAGTGATGCTGGATGGACTTGTGAACAGTGTGTCTCATGGTTTTGGGACTACTGACTAAGAGACTTGCTTTTTTTGATGTACTTGTTAGTTTCAAAAGTGGAACTCTTCTCATAAACACTGTTATTATGTGACCTATTAGTTGTCTTTATCGTGGGTTCCTGACATCTGTTCATGATGACTCCAAATTGGTAACATTTAAGAATAGAATAGCACAACTGAGGGCAAAATTTAAGCTGTTCAGCTGCAGCTGGTGTTTTCAACAGCTTCTTAGGACTGTTGTCTTGGTTGTGTTCATGTACTTGTAAAGTTCTGTCTCATATTGTTAACTAAGCTTTCTGAAACACAGCTGCAGGTTAATTGCTTTCCAGGCTCCAGCCTTTTTCCAGGCTTCAGGATCCATCCTGAAATACAGATATGAACACAACTGTCTGTATATATATATTTGAGAACACTAAGATTTACTTAATATGAGTTTTCCCTTCTTTGTACTGATCTGGTCGTGCTCTGCCTCTGAGAGAGAAAAAACTGAAACTTCATTACTGTTTTGTAGATTGAGATTCTTATGTACTGCCAGCAGACAAGTCGACAGAAGCTGTTGTATCAAGCCCTGAAAAATAAAATCTCTATTGATGACCTCTTGCAATCTTCAATGGGCACTACTCAGCAAGCACAGACCACTACTAGTAGTCTCATGAATCTAGTCATGCAGTTCAGGAAGGTAAGGCTATTTTAAGTAATAATTTTAAAAGTATATTCCATTGTTAACTCACAGCTAAAGTACAACTTCTAGAAAACATCATATAAAAAAACTTATGGCATAGGCATGCGAATTTTCATGTGATTTGTTGTCTTTCTGGAGCAATGTTGCACAGTGTTGGGGTAGAAGAGCTTCAGGCAAATGCTGCTTGCATCTGGTTCCATATTGGTTGTTGAAGACATCATTTCCTTGGGGAAGAGAGGGAATAGCTGTGAAATAATAGGAAAATCTATGATGCAGTGTTCAATTTGAACAAATGTACCAGAATGGCTGTGAAATTCTAGCCAATGTTAGAGTGAGCAGTAGTGATAGTTGTCTTGGGATGTAAACATTGCATTAGCCTGAATTCATCTCTTCTTTATGTCTGACGTGCTCCCTTTCTTACAGGTGTGCAATCACCCGGAGCTATTTGAGCGACAAGAAACTTGGTCTCCATTTCACATCTCCTTAAAGCCATACCCAATTTCAAAGTTCATCTACCGTCATGGACAGATCAGGGTCTTCAACCACTCACGGGACAGGCAAGCAACTCCACTTCCTCTCCAACTTTGTATATTTAGTAGTATGATGTAGACTTATTTTAGCTTTGTAAGCACTAATTAACACTGTTACCTGGTGAACTTAAACAGTGTTTGCCAAGCAATGCATTCCTAGTTTTCTTTCATTTACACAGCTGTTAAACATCTTATATCTGGTGTTCCTTCTTATTGGAATTCTGACCATCAAGTATACCTTTGATTAAATAAGAAAGCAAGTAAAAGGAATTCAGAGTTATTGCTGATGATGTATAATGGAACTATCTGTAACAGAATTTTAGAAAAAAAAATGTTTTCCCTTCAATGGTTTTTCATGTGTACAGAAGCTATCAGTATCTGCATGTAGTGACACGATATATTCTATGTACTTGTGCACTGACAGCTTTTAATGCTTCCCTTGGATGAGTAGAAGCTGCCTGAGTGCACTTGGCTGATTTTTCTGACTGGCAGTTCCTGAGAAGTCTGTTTTTATAATCAGTTTGAGAATGCTCAAGGCAGAGATGAAAAAGACATGTTTAAAGATGTGACTAACTGTTCTGCAGCATAAAACGCAGTTCAAAAAAACAGTGGTGTTTCTCACTGTCACATTAACAGTAATGCACGTGCACTGCTGATGCTATGCAGTTCCAGTTATCCAGAGTGCAGGAATACTTACAAAAAAATGGAATTACTGAATACTTTACATTTTTTGCTGTGTAATTGAATGCTATATGCATTAACACCTTCTTAGTGCTTTTGTTTGTTTTGTTGCTTTCATTTTCAGGTGGTTACGGGTTTTACTTTCGCCATTTGCACCAGACCACATCCAGCAGTCTCTCTTCCATAGGAAGGGTATGTTTATGGTCCTGGGAAGCAAGTTGGGTCACACGCTTGTATGTGTGGTGTAATGTTATTTAGGAACAGAACTGAAAGGTCAGATCAGTTTGTCCTCTGAGATAATCTGATTGGAATTTGTTAGAATTCTTCTAAGCTTTGTACCTGAAGAGAAGTCAACCTGTATTTTTCATGTAAGGAGAGTATGGAAGCAGGTGGAAGGATGTTCTACAGACTTTAGTCTCTGCTTAATCTTACTTCAAACTCTTCTCCTATACCTTGTATTTTTTTTAAGGTTACTTTAGTGGATTAATGCTGCCTCTTCAGTTTAATGTGAGAATTCAGCGAAATCTTGGATTCATTTTAGTACAATCTGTAGTGTGTGTTACACTGCTAATTTATTTCAAGTAAGAAGTAGGAGAATGCATATGACCTGGGATCTAACTGAGAAACAGAAAACTAAATAATCAGTTAATATTGATAAATACAGTTTGTCATTATAGAAGAGTGAATATTTTTTACTATAAGGAGTGAGCTAGATTGCTCAGCTTCTCAAGTGGGGAAAGTTTTAGGAGAAAAAAGCAGAAGAGATCCTGGCTGTATAACTCTGCTGAAGTCTGTTAGTGTGGACCTACTTAGTCATGCAAAACTTTTCAAATAAGAAGAACCAGGTGCAGCAAAAACAGTCTGCACTCATCTATAACTCCCTAGATTTGGAGTGTCTTACTAATTATTCTGGTGTAATGATATTTGTATTAGGCTTATTTGATATTCATAATAGGCTTTTTCTCAGGTACCATAAAGGGAAAATTATTTTGGATATATAATTTTTTGTGTAGAAGTTAAACATAGAATCATAGAATGGGTTGGGTTGGAAGGGACCTTTAAGATCTAGTTCCAACCTCCCTGCTATAGGCAGGGACACCTCCTACTAGACCAGGCTGCTCAGAGCTCCATCCAGCCTGGCCTTGAATACTTCCAGGGAGGGGGCATCTGCAGCCTCATTGGGCAACCTTCTCCAGTGTCTCACCACCCTCACAGTAAAGAATTTCTTCATACTGTCTAGTCTGAATCTACCCTCCTCCAGTTTAAAACTTTTTCCCCTCATTCTGTCACTACATGCCCTTCTAAAAAGTCCCTCCCCAGCTTTCCTGTAGACTCTTTTCAGGTGCTGGGAGGCCACTATAAGGTCCACTGGGGCCTTCTCTTTTCCAGACTGAAAACCCCAGCTCTCTCAGCCTGTCCTCGTAGGGAAGGTCCTCCAGCAGCTCCAACAGCTCCATGTCCTTTGTGTGCTGGGAGCCCCAGAACTTGGTGCAGTACTCTGGCTGGGGTCTCATAAGAGCAGAGGGACAGAATCACCTCCCTCAACCTGCTGGTCACACTTATCTTGATGCAACCCGGGATATGGTTGGCCTTCTGGGCTGGAAGCGTACATTGCTGGCTCAATGTTGAATTTTTCATCAACCAACACTCCCAAATCCTTCTCAAGACTGTTCTCAGACCATTTCCTACCCAACCTTTGTCTGTGCTTGGGATAGCCCCAACCCACGTGCAGGACCTTGCACTTGACCTGTTGAACTTCATTAGATTGGCATGAGCCCACCTCTCAAGCCTGTCCAGGCCCCTACGGATAGCATCCCTTCCCTCTAGCATGTCAACTGCACCACTTAGCTTGGTGTCATCTGCAAACTTGCGGAGGGTGCACTCAATCCTATTGTCCATGTTACCTACAAAAATATAAAATAACACCGGTCCCAACAGTGATCCCTGAGGAATGCCACTCATCACCTCTCTCCTCTTGGACACTGAGCCACTGACCACAACTCTCTGACTGAGACCATCCAGCCAATTCCTTATCTAGCGAGTCGTCCATCCATCAAATCCATTTTTCTCAGATTGGTGACCAGGGTGTTATGTGGAACAGTGTCAAACGCTTTGCAGATGTGTCTGTTGCTCTTCCTTTATGCACCGATGCTGTAACTCCATAAAAAGTTGCATAAAAGTACATGAATAATGTTGGAAATAAAGGTCACATAGATGGACCTGAAAAGCTTTATTAATTAACAGTGGGACATGTCTTCCCTGCTCTCCACTGTACCTGTTGCATCCTTATCCTTGTACTCACTCACTTTCCTGTACCGGTTCCTACATCTCCATCCAACATGTTTGACTCACTGGTTGGGTGAGAGGGAGTATGTTTGGCAGACTGTCCTTCAGAGTGTATGTTCTGGTTAGCTCTCTGGGAGATTTGTGGTCACACTAGCAAATGCACAACTGCCTGCTGATTCCTTGTAGGTCAAATAAATGTCTTTACTGATAGCACGTTTTTCTGTCTTTGTAAATATGCTTCTCTTGCCCAGACTGGAAAATGAACTGTAACTTGGAATTGGGAAACAGCAATTAAAATGTATTTTTCAGAATTTCTAAGAGATCTGGGTTAAATTAGGATCTCCTGTTTATTCACTCAGATCTTCTGTATTAGAGAATGTGTATCTTTAATGGAGTTTACCACAGTTGAAGTGTATTCATTGTTTTTAGCACACATTGTTGGGTGTCTGTAATATGTCCTGGCCTAACTTCAGTATTTCTGTGACACAGGCATCAATGAAGAAAGCTGTTTCTCTTTCCTCCGGTTTATTGATGTCTCGCCAGCAGAAATGGCAAACCTCATGAATCAGGGACATTTAGCCAGGTGAGGACATTTTTCCCTCTCTTAATAATTATAGGAAAAATACAGATGTTGTTAAGATACTTCTGCTTAGGATCACGCTGTAGGTTGTTGGCATTATGAAGTACAAAATCCAGACTTCTAAAGAACATTTTGCTGTAATGCTCATCAGTTGTACTTGAATGTATATTTAACATATGTGGAATAGGCTTGCACTGTGATAGTTGTTCGTCAACTCCAGTTCATATTGTCTCTTCTCCACGTGTCCTGTTTTTAATATAAATTTGAATTCCATGGTACAGGCTGAGAATGGTGGATTTTTAACATTTTGAGCTGTCTTGACTTGGAAAGGGAAGTGAATCTGTTTAAGATGGTGTATTCCATAAGTGACAGTACTATGGCTGACATTTAGTAGTGGCTGTAAGAATTTTAAGATAAAAAGCAAGAATATATGAATAAATGAAGGTGTTTTCTTTAGGGCTTTGTTTTAGTCTCTTATTGTTGCAGTTATTTTGGACACCTGGTTTTTCACCTGTGTTTTAGTAGCAGTACAAATTTCTCTGATCTTTGTGATAAATTCTGCATTTGTTATACAGGTTGCTGTGAGCAATACATACATGGAATAATTTACAGAGAAGTCAGAATGCAATTTTTGGAAGTAGTGGCTAACTTGGACTTGACCCTTTTAAATGAAGTGTACTTCCAAGTACACTTCCAAGTGTATTCTAATTTCATCATTTGGGTTCAATTTAAGCCATTTTAGAAAAAATAAAAATAAGAATAGTATAATTGGCAGATGTCTAGTGAAAATGATTGCCCTCAAGCCAGAACACTGTCAGCCTAAATTTCTGGGAAAAAAACAAAAACCAGTTGTGAAATTATTGTTGTTAAATATATTCAAGCTTTTGTTTCACAAAATAGTGAATAAATGTGTCTGCTGTGGTTTGTTTCAGATGGTTAGCTCTTTTCCTGTCTCTGAAAGCCTCCTACAGGCTCCATCATTTGCGCTCCTGGATGGAACCAGAAAGAGAGAAACAGCAGGGCTCACACTGTCTCAAGAACAAGGATTTCTTGCTTGATGTAAATTTCCCACTGTCTTTCCCTAACTTGCACAGCTGCACTTTGCTGCAGGTAAGCAAAGTGGAGATGTAAGCAAATCCCCATGAGGGAAGAATGGTGAGAACTTCTTATTGTTACAAAACAGAAGGAAACATAAAATTAGAAACAAGATAACTTTATTAGTTCTCTCTCCTAGATGAAGTTCAGAGTGCTGAACAGAAAAATAGCTTGACTTCTGTCTTCCTCTTGTATAGCAATACATTTAAAAACTTGCTACATAAAAATAAATTAGTCGATTAGAAGTCTTAAAAATATTATTGGAATAGCTGAACTAAGCTCTTCATTTGTTGGAGGCAGATTCTATGTGTAAGCTTGCAAGTTTTTTGTAACTAACTGAAACTACTGTTTCTCAAATTCAGTACATTGTTGCAGCAACTGGGATAGTTGGAGGCTTCATTCAGTCTAGCAATGTTTTGGAGCTGGTAGACAGGCATTATCGATGGTCATCTTTCTACTCTGACATTTGTTTCTGTTGCTGGCTAGTAGATTACAAATGTGTTCATTTTACTGTGTAATGCAAGATCATTTTCTCTAAGCCTTACTCTAGGATGTGGGTGAATGTTTTGTCACGATCTAGTTGTTGATTTCTTGAGTTATAATTCCATCAAGTTGTTTCATTGGAAAATAAAATCAAAGAAAGATTAGCATTAGGGTCAGGAAACCAGCTAGCATATAGCTGAAATTCTCCTTTAGTGGCAGTTATATTTGCAGTGAAAAAATCTTTTCTGAAACAATGAGATCTTGCCACATTTCTCTGGGGAATATTGCTTCACTTCATGAGTCTGCAAGGGGAAAGGAGATAGCCAGAATTCAATTGAATAGCGTGTGGAGGAAGTTGAAATTGAAGACATGTAAGCAGTAGGAAACCAACCTTGAGCCTGGTGTCATGTTTTGCATCGTTAACAGCAAAGCCAATAAAATGAGCTCTCCTAGTTATCAAACAAAGATCAAGCCAAGTGAGTGTGTGTGCCAATTAACTCTGCCTGTACTGGTGTTTAAATATTCTGTGATTCCCTATCTAGCATGATAAAATGTCTGAACTGAGGATTTGCTTGCAAAATATTTTTTTAAGTTGTATTTAGCCATTTGAGTACTGTCTGTGTATTGTTTGTATCTCTGAAACTATTCTGTAGCTCTGTCCTCTCTTGAGTATGGCCAAGGAAAACTTGTGTGTTGTGGAAAACGTTGCAGCCTAACAGAAGGAAAGTAGATGATGTCATTGTAGGCCATAATTAATCCATTGGGTTAGCATATGTAAGTGTTGAAATAAAAACTGTTATAGTTTCTTACAAAGCAGAAGGTGGGCTTACATTATAGATGTGGAATATGCATATCTAGCTTTTAATACTAAGAATGGAATGAAAAATAAGTGGATAGACTTGAGACTCACCTGTACCACAGTCTGGAAGGTCTTAGATGTGTGATTTTGTTTCTGCAAATAAATCATTTGGATTGATTCATGAAGCTCTTACTGGTGTCTCTGGGGTTCCCAGGGCTGCGACTGTCATAAATCGTGTTTCACAGAAAAACAACCAGCTGGGGAGTAAAGTTCATAAGCTTGTGCAGTACAGCACATTTGTGATAGCCCCAGTAAGGAGAAAGGAAGTTTAGCCTTACAGTTATGAAGGATTCCTTAGAAGTTTTCTAACCTTATTATGGAGAAATTACTACTTGAGATCACTTTAAAATAAGTTACCTTTGCAGAATTTTCCAGATGGCTTATGTATAGAGCTTCTTAAAAATGTGCAAAACGAAAGTTGGTATAGAAAAACAAGTAGTCCTTCATGTTTCTTTCTTTTAACAGGACACTTTTTTTAAAACTTGGCCCAAATTTGAGAAATTTTTCATGTAAAACTCCCAGAGGCTTCATCTAGGGCTTTGCAAGATAGTAACATACAGGGAGTGGGGAGGGAAGAAACAGAGGAAAAAGGAAATGGTATAAATCTGGAAAGGCTTTTCTTAACTGCTCAGGTCAGCATTTCCTATGTAAGACGCAAACTATGAAAATAAGTCAGTAGACAAAAAAAAACAAACCTTTTTTTTAATGGTTCAATCTAAAATTGAAGTAACATCTGTCTAAAGATGGTATGAATTTTTTCACATAAGCACAGAAGTCCCTTGCAGTGTTGTCTGTTCATTCCCCTTAGCATCTCCACATGTGTATTGATTTGTATGTGTTGACTGAAATTAATATGAAATCTGATCTGTTCATATGAGCCCTTTTCTCCTTTGCTTTCCTCGTTTTCTTTGTGTAAAATCTTAGGGATGTTAATGAGCTTAGGACAGTGCTGGTAGCCATATCCCATATTTGTTTGCTGCCGTCTGCTAGATAGGAAAGCCTCTTTCAGCAATTACTGTGATTGCTTGGTTACAGTAGACACATACATGCATATTTGTTTTAACACTCCTCTGTGTGTGTGCTTAGCTTTGTTGTACTGCCATTTTAGAGCCATGCTTCTGTTCTGCTCTGTAACCTTATCCAGGCTTTTTCACATTGGTGACCGATGGCAAGCTGGTTTCCACTGTACAAGAGCTGCTTCTAATATTGTCTGCTTGTAAAAATAATACTTTTATTTTGGATACCTTCTTGGAAGTTTTTTCTTTGCTTCTTCCTGTGTATTTCTAATACCAGCTATACCTCCTGTATATGGGCCAGGGAGGAAATGAACTTTAACCTAAAGAAGCTCTTCGGAGTCTGACTAATAGCTTGCTGTTGCTAAGAGAAGCCACTCTTCTGTGACCCTTGTTTTCATTTCTTTACTCTAGCTGCTGGATCCTGCCTCCTCTGATATGTGCCCTTGCACTCAGATACCTGAGTGAGCCAGCTGCGACTATTTTCTGTCTGCTGAATTTGTTCTCTGATTTTATATGTAGCTGAATTTTTGGTACTCACATGTGTAAGTTGTCCACAGCTGTGTATCCCCAGCCCTGCACTGTGCACTATGCTATTTCAGCACAGTCTGCTTTACTAGCTGATGGGAAGGATCACAGAACTAACATGGAGTGGGCGAGCAAGGGTTTATTTTCATCTTGATTCACTTCTGAACATGCAGTTATGCCAACAAGCAGAAGGGGCTCTGTTAGATGTGGGAGTGAATATGTGAAGCAATTTCTGCTTAAGATAGTGCTACTTATAAAGAGTTGCAGCTAAGTAAGAGCCTGCTTAGGATGATGTTATCCCATGTGGATCAAGCTTTGACCAGGGCTTTTTTGCCCTGCTGAGTGTCAGTGTCTACCATCAGCCTTTTCAGACATCTTCCATACAGATATTATGTTAGCAGATATTCAGTTAGAGTTGGAACTTTTTGCTTGATCGCAAGTCCCACTGGTAACAGCTGAAAGATCAGCTTATGTGCTAGGGTTGTTTGTATTTCATAGGTGATCAGAGCACTTATGAACAGTAAAGCAAGTTATCTCCTATGTCAGGATGTTCCAAATTATTCTACTTATCTCTCTTTCATTTAGTGTAATTCTTATTACACTACTTTCTTTTGTTTTCTTCTTTTGAACTGTGAACTAACCCAATCAATGTAAAGATCTGCTGATGGTGTATTGATGTGGACAAGTGGAGTCACCTGTATGCTAACCATCTGCTTCTCGTTCAATGCATCAGCATCTGGAAATAGGGCCAGGAATGTCCATGCTGGGGTACTGCTGTGGCTATTTGGATGTTTTCTAACGTTTTTGAGATACTCTGGATATAAACTTTCCGAAGTACGGCTTGATGTGTAGGGTTTCAGACACTGGAATTTTAGAAAATTGGGAGTTCCTGTCGATTAGAAGTAGAATGTGGTGAATTTTGGTGCAGTAGGATCTGGGGCAGAATAATGTTGAAGCTTTTGGTGCTGTTCACATTTTACTTAAGTGAACTGCTAGAATTGTCTGAAGGGCAGGTTCTGTGATCTAACAGCAGCAAGAAGTTTCCTTCTTAATGTTTGTTTTTTGTTGCTTGTTTCCTGTAGCATTCAGAATAATGATCTCATGTTCTTGTTACTGTGATTACATTGGGTATAACTATTGGTTGGTAAGAGTGTAGAAGAGCTAGAATAAAAACAAAGTAGCAGAAATTGCTTAGTCTATAATCGATTAATTTCATCATTTGATGCAGATATTAACATTGATAAAGGAAATATAACTGATGCACACAAAGAAAATCTAGTTTTGTTGTCTGTTATTTTTCTCTATAGTTGGGCATCTTCAAAGAGCTGTCCTTGATTTAAACTTTAGTGTTGACTGAATGGTTCCCACTTGTCAGCAGGGGCAGTCAGTATATTGTTCTATATCAAAAGGACATCAATCCTCTTGCAAATTCCAAGTTTTACACATTGGTGTGTTCATGTGTCAGTAATTGTGCAACACCAGGAAAGTTTTGGGGATAATGTTCAGAGCCTTTTTGCACTGGAAGGGAAGAAAAAGTTGGAAAAAATGAATGTCTAAAGATTGTCCAGTGTAATGTAGTGTCATCTTCTGTGCCAGATTTCATTTTTCCCATACTTCAGAATAAATAAAGAAGCAGCTAGAAAATAGCTTGAGAGTTATTCTACTGGAATATTCCTTCATTATAAAAGCCAAGATCAGAGGATTCAAAAAAGCAGGAAAAAAAATGGTTTTTAGTTCCAGCTGAATGTAAAGATAAATATGGATATGAGCTATGCTGATTTGAGGCATTTCTGTATTAGAATGTTGTGATGTTGCTCGGAGATCTTGTACATTGTCACTGCAGATGTGTAGAGTTCCCTCTTTCCAAGCAAAATACTTGGAGTGTTCTTTTTCTGTCTTTGTCATAGGTGATTACAGGATCTGAGAGGAGTTTTTGATTAGAAACGTAATAACTTCTCAATTTTAATTTTGTTTTTAGAACCTTGTGTTCAGTAGCCACTGTAAAGCAGTTACTGGCTATTCAGATCATGTCATACATCGAAGGAGATCAGCTACCTCATGTGTACGGTGCTGCCAGGTGACTGAGCTGCCGTCCTTCCTGTGCATAGCCAGTCCACGGGTAAGTCCAAGTGAAGTTATAAATTATGTATTTTCTATTGTGTTTTAAATCTTGTTAGAATTGTGTCACAGGAACAGGATGATCTATTGCTTTCTTTTGGTTGGGTAAAACTGTGAGGATATCCTTTTGCTACTGTATTCTATAGTGCTTTTTTCATAGAGGAAGTGACTGCAGTGGCTATTGAAGGGAAAAGGAAAGTTGGGAGATGCACCCAAACAAGTTCTTGTGACATACATAGATTTCACTTTCTCTCCTAATAACAAAAACTGTAAAATTGTAGAAAAAGATTGTGAGGTAGATTCTTCCCATATAATCTAAGGGAAGTGTAGGTATGATATGAATGGAATGGTGAATTCTCATGTAAAAGGGAGCTGAGAAGTAATGCTTTTTTGAAAAGGACACTGAGTTTATCTTGTTGCATCAGCTTGTGCTCTAAAAAGAAATACCAAATAGTAGTATAAAAGGACTGAGTAGAAAGTTTAAGGTCTTCTGGATATTATCAAATGGTACTGCTTGGGATTGTCTATCAAATAGTAACTGAATTTTGGAATTACTTTAGCTGAAGATTTCTGGGCTGACATGGGGGACCTTCAGAAGTCTGTGGCTATTGTGTTGCTGGATCTTGGCAAAGCTTGACAAAATGTACTTCAGATTCAAATCTGGGCTTGAATCTACCATTTGTCATCATAGTAGATAAGCATATCTGTAGAGAGTTTCCACCTTCAGAATGACCTTTTGTGAAAAAGGAGGTTCTGACCTATGCTCTTGTTAAAAGATAAATCACCAAATGTTTCTCTTAATCGCATGGATGAACATCAGTTTTGAGGAAACAGCTGAAAGTGAGATAAACATGCAGTAGATGCCACTGTGCTGGGTTTTATAGCATGCTGAGTGAGTTACAGAGGTAAAGTTCCATAGAAGTCGTTGGCTGCTGGGCACATCCTTGGTCGTGCTTAAGATAAGAAAGCTGAAGCTGTGCTCCACCAAGTAGGCAGTATGTAGTTAATTTGAGAAGTTGTGTCTCTAGATTACTTATTCTCTGCCACATAGTTCTTTACTCTTCTCCACTTAAGTTGGTGAATGAAATCATATAGATGATATCTCCAACTAACAATAGTTGATACCACACCTTATCTTGTATTGCTTCATGATCAAATAAAAGGGAAGAAAAGAAAAAAAACAACAACAAACAAACCCTTTCTTTTTCCTGTAGGAAATCAATCTTACAGTTCCAATGCTTTTTTCTGTACACTATCAGATAACCAAGACTTCTCTCCATCAGCCTTCTGCTCTTGAGGAAGAATCCTACTATAAGTGAACAACAAGCATCAGTGGGGCTTAGAATGAAGGCAGACACCTGCTTCAAGTTACTTTGAAGCAGTAACAGGCCAATAAAAGCCCTATTATTTTGAGGCGTCTTAATACTGTTTATGATGATACAAAAGCAGTTTAGTAGTAGAAGACTCATTACCAGACTATCCAAATGTTACATTCTTTAATCAGCGTTGATGTTATTGATACAGCTTGATCGAAATATGGCTGTGTATATATTTATACGTTGGCATCTGGAGAAGGGAGGATGGCTGTTAGGTCTGTGCTTCCCACCTGTGTGTTCCTTGGGTTGAATTCATCTGTGCCTGCAGTCCTAAGGGCCAGAACTATAACTGAGTTTTTCAAAGTTACATGTCAGTACAGTCACAACATACTGCCTGGTTTGATGACAAGCAGTTACTCCCTTTTCCTTTAAATTCCTTCAGATTTCCAAGAAAAAGATTTGTCACTCTTTGTGCTTAAAGTTGAGTTACTTCTGAAGAATGTGTGGAATGCTACCTAAATATTGGGAAAGGGAGAAACAGGTTTAGAAGGCCAGGTTTGCAGGGAAGGGTGAAGAAAGATCATATCTGATGCTTATTCTTGTGAATAAAGGTGCTTGTTTTAATTGGCTAGTGTAGCAAAATGATGAAATGAAAGCATTACATTTTGTTTGTAGGAATACAAAGACTTATGTGTTTGTTGGAAACTTTTGGCAGGAGTGTACAAGACTTGAAATAGCAAAAAGGACATGTTCTCAGAAACTATAGCCTCCTGTTGTTTGACCTGTGATGAATTTTGAGATGTTAATGGAGCGAAAGAAATAGGAGCATGTGTTTATGGAGCAGCAATTCTGGGTAGGGGGTGGGGAGGAGGTATTGGTGAGGGTGATTTGGCAGAGTAATTTCCCTTCTATAGGAGGCTATTTGCCTGATTACAGGTAGTGCTCAATCACAAAAAGTTGAGGTACGCAGAGTTTATCTCAAGGCTGTCTCCTAGCAGTGCTTCCTTTAGGGAAGGTATTGCTTGAAGGAATGTTCTAGTTTATCCTCCGTAGAAATAGAAACTGAAAAGTGTCCCTTAAAAGAAACAATACCAATCTCTGCCATAGTTTGCAGAGGACAGTAGTGCTGAGGCAACAAAAATTGAATTTGGAACTGTGAGAGATTTTGCACTCTTGCACAGGAGACAGTGCCATGCTTGGACTGCAGGTGGCAGTGCAAGATAGCATCAACCCCAGCACCAAGTGGTGGAAATGCGTACAAAGCCTTACTTAGTGAAGTCCCGTTCACTTTGCATGCAATTTACCAGACAGTTTGATTTAAAAACAGCTTTTGGCATCTTGCAAAACAATGGCTTAGCAATTACTGCTAAGATTTTGTATGCCTTTCTGGTTTTTGTTTCAGTATGTCCCCAAATTGTACTTACAAATCTGTTTAAACAAGCCGTTGGTACTTGCAAAGATAAATCTGTTCATGAAACAAATTTATTCTTATGAAAAGACCATAGGTTTCTATCAGAAAGATCTTGTTTTGTATCTCCTATTTTCAGTTAGCTGGTAAATGTCCAGAGAGGAGTAGGCAGCATCTAAGATATCAGACAGCTATAAGATAATTCTTCCACTGTATTTCAGGTTTCAATTGTCCCATTATGAAACCTGTTGCCACATGTTCTCAATTCTTCAGAAGGCTCAGCTGCTTGCTGTTTAACATCAAACCTACAGATTCCCCTAGTATTTCTTACTATGCAGCTCTGTCTCCATCTTAAAATGTGAAGATTTTCAAAGCTTTGATTTCTTCTGTTCTTTTGTGCGTTTCATTGCTTTTTGTCCCTGCGTAATGTGTTCATTTTCCAGAGTATTAGGATTCATGAGAATGTTTGCAGTGTAGCTGAATCTACCTGGAAAATGTTTTTTTAGTTTTATTTCTTGAAATAGCAACAATGACTTTGCTGTCAGGTAACTTACAAAGTACTGCAAATTTATACTTTTTTCTGGTTTAATCCCACACTGTAAGGTTAACTGTGTAATACTGAATTATGGTTTACTTTTTAAGTGATCTTACAACATATTAATAAGTCTCTTGATAGTCTTAAATTATCACATGAATTTCTGTTGAGGCCAGTTTGTAGATTTCGTATTTGCTATGTGAATGCTTCATTGTGAAGAGCAAAAAAAAAAAGAACAAAAAAAAACAAGGCAAAATGAAAGATGCAGCAAGAATATTTTTCTTTTACTGTCAGTTTTGCTATCAGTTGTATAGCAATTGATACAAGACAGTGTGTATCAAAAGACAAATAGTCCATGCCTGATTGTTCATGGGGCTTTTTGTAGGGAGGGAAGATGCTCCATCTTTCCTTATTTTAAACTGGCTTAATGTTGTTTTACATTTATACGTGTCAGAAATGATGTGGCTTTTTAAAACTTGAACCAGTGAGAAGGTAACTGAGATGGGATTTGGGGATGAGGATGAAGGACAATTTGAACAAGAATGTTGATTACATTTTTACTTGCAGGTAACAGCTGTGCCACTGGAGTTCTATTGCAATGATCGAAGTGCAGAATACGAGCGCAGAGCACTAAGGGAAGGAGGAAGTCTTGAAGCAAAGCAGTGTTTAGTCAATGGAGCCCCTGAGCTAGCAGCTGACTGGCAGAAACAAAGCTCCCAGTTCTTCCCAGAATATCCAGGAGGACTGTTGGGGATCAGGCCTCAGAACGGCTGGTCTTTCATCAGGATACCAGGTGAGTTTGGATCTTGTCATGGAATAGAGCTAGGTAAAGGCCATCTATTCTTTAGTCGTCATGCTGCTTGCTTACGATTTTTGTGTGGTTTTGTTTGCTCCTCTTGAGTGAAAGTTAACTCTGGTATCTTAAATTGCACTGTGATTGCACATCCTCTGTGAGCAGTAAAGCTGTCAATGGAGACTGAACAAGTCTAGTACAAGCTTTTCTAATGCTTACAAACCTCTCTTTGCATGTCAGTCCTCAAAGTGTCTGTGAAGAGGTGGGTTCGCTAAATGAACCACGGTACTCTCATGACCCAGACAGTAGTTTGAGGTTGGAGATAGAGATATTGCAGGAAAAGTTTTGATCATGTTTTACCTCCTAATATGTTGGAAGACCTTTGTACTGATCTGAGATATTTTGTTGGTCTTGGTAATGGAAGGATAAAAAGTACTTGTCACAGTTCACCATGAGTGGAACGGATGCAGGGACCTAGTTCAGATGAAGTTTTCCTGGGAAACAAGGCATGCAGGACTTGTTGAGTTGAAATAAAGAAAACTTGTTCATATTTCCTAGTAAAATGAGAAATGTAAATGTAAGCGCATGTCAATTTTCCTTAGGCTAAATTAATTCAATTAGGCTAAAATAATTCAAGATTTACTAGAATTTGATTGCTGATACTACAGTGACTTGGGCACTGGGCATGGTCTAGTTGTCAGAAGATGGTCCTGAGCAGCGAGCAAGTACTGCAAAAAGCACTAGAGATCTGAGAGATAGCCAAGAGGAAAAACAGCTTACACTGCCAGATCCTAAGTTATTCCCAGACCCTTTTGGGTCAAGGATGTTTGGCAGGGGAAGTTAGTACAGTAAAAGGAGAATGGCCTTTTGCTTGCTAGAGTCCGGTTTAAGAAAGTACATCCTAAGTACATAGAGTCATTTGAAGAACACGCACATTTGTTCCTATGTAATAGAGAAACTTTTTTTCATGAGTTTGCACTTGATTAACATTTAGTTATTGATTTAATAGTTTCCTTTCTTCAGGAATTCATGGAATCATTTACCAGTTATTTAGAATTAGAAGATGAGGAACTAATTAAGGGATACATTAAGATAGAAATCATGGACAGAAATGAAGAGGATGATGTAGAATTAGGGAGAGGGCTGCTTTCTCGTGAAGAGACTGAGAGCTTTGTCAGCAGCAAAAATGTGTAGAAGAATAATGATGGGGAAACAAGAATCTTACAGGAGTGAGTGAATAGGTACAAAATTCAACAAATTGCTGTCCAAGCTCAACAAAGGATTTGTTTGTGTAGCTGATTTAATCTGGGAGGTGTAGTGCTAAAAGTAGATGAAAAAAGTGGTTTTGTACAGCTGTGTTTTAATTAGGTGGAAAGACGCATTCAAATCTAAACCTACTCTAAGAGAAGAGGGCACATACTACAGCAGGACTTCTGTGTTTATACATGCAAAAGCAGGCACGGTGCACTCCAGAAAGTGACTGATAGCCTGAAAAACCATTTATAATGCTGAAGACCAGCGAGTGTAAAATGGGAGGCATGGGTGTGAAGGTCCATGGTAAATAGGTGACAGGAGCAAAGGGGAAACCTCTCTGTCCTAACCCTGATCTATCCTCTTCCAGCCTCGGCATTCCCAGTGCCCTAGCAGCGGGCTCAGCTGCGATCACTGTGGGAATCTCTTGAGGCTTTTCCTGTTCTTTGAAAGAAAAATGGTCCTGGATTAAATGGCAGGAAGTGTCTGAGTCCTTTTAGCATCGATAAAAAGCACCGGCCTCACTGGCTGTTTACTGTGAGAGCCAGCCAGCTCCTCACTGACCCCATTGTGCTGCACAGACTGTCGGGAGGGGATCCAGGGGTGTCAACTGGAACCCAGGCTTTATCTCTCTTTCCTCTGCATTTTGCATGTCCAGAGGCACTTTTTCTTATTCTTCAGAGAGCAATGAGCCCAGCTGCAGTCATAAGCCAGTTCTCCTGACTGGGGTTATTTTGAGTCATAATCATTTCTAGCTGTTCTTCCCAGGCCATAGGAACCCAAAGTATCTCCTTGTTGATAGTTATTGTCCACAGCTGGAGGCAGGAGCTTTTTTTCAAACGGAAAGCCACAGAGTAGAATTTTACAGTTGCTGTCCTTTCGTTGTTTAGTGTCTGTCATACAGTGCTAAAGAAGAACCCAAAAAAATGTGCCTTAAGAATCATTCTTTGAAGTGTAATCCAGGATCTCATCACCTGACTGGTTCAAAATTTTATAAGTTCATTTGCTTATGCTATTAATATGTATATCAGAATACATTGTTGTTGAAAGCTTTCACTGATTATTAAAACTGTAGAACTGCGAATTTTGAAAATGCTATTTAATAAAAGTGGCCACTTTCTTTCGCCAGGGTAAAAGGAAGTGAGAAATAGCAATGGGAAAAACTAGAGATGGAAGACACTTTAAAATAATTGAGATGTTTTCCAACCATGGGGCAAAAAAATATTACGCTTTTTGTTAGGACTTTGCACAGTCTGTCCTTTGAAGCACTAGGTGGCAGGCTTTAAGCACGTGAAAACATGACTTTGGAAAACAGCGATATTGAGATAGCGCAGTGAAGTTGCCAGGCTTGTAGTCATACGGTTTTCTCTTCCAAAGATGACAGATCTTTTTTTTTTTGTTGTTGGTTTTGTTTTGCTATCCTGAAAAAGCTTTCTCATCAGTGCGGTCTGCTCAGATGCTGAGATGTTAGACAAATTATGAACTGTTAACTAGCTTTTCAGACTGTAAAACCATCTGTAAATCAATTCTTTTAATTTGCATTCTAGTGCAACTCGAAAATAGCTACTTATGTAATGGAATATTAAGGAGCCAGTAGCAAAGGATATGCATCATTTCCATTTCGCAAAACTTAGTTCTACCTATCATGCTTGTTGTAGAAAAACAGTAGCTTTTTACTTCTGGAAATGTGATGTATGAGTTAGTCTAGATGGACTTGTGAACAAACCCGGTTCTCTCAGTTTCCTTTCAGACAAATGGCTTTTGGTTAATGATCATGTTATTTTGGCAAGCATATCTAGACTTTTCGTGTTACTTAGGTCTATTTAATTCATTCTGAAATAGCAGGTTGAGCAATTTGAATAAAATCAAAATGTCATGACTTTGATTTGATAGGAAGAATAACATTTAGCGTAAAGAGTAAGGAGAGTAACTCATTTCTATTTTATCTAACTGCCAAAGTTAAAAGTTTGGGTTTCCTTAGAGGAATGTATAAAATTATTAACTTGTATTAATTTGTATGCAGGTGAGACTGAGCTCTATTCTAGGTTTCAGAATTATACACTCCATTGTAGTTAATACAAATGCCAGCCTGAGCTGTAGCCTTGAGTTTTCCTTACAGTATCTACTTGATGTGGCTTTCTAGTTGGTGAATTCCATGAGATAGTTGGTAATGATTCAAGTAATGATATGGTACTTCTTCCTGGCAAAGCAACAAGATCACCATCAGATGAGATTTTTCTTTATGAAGGGAGAACGAAATAAAATACAACAGTGAGCATCCAAATAGGCAGTGAAGCAAAAATGAGCAGAGCTTTTCTGTCTCAAATTTTTAGCTGGTGTAAGCAGAAGGACAGCTATGCACTTAGCAAGGCAGATAGCATTCACAGCACCATCTTACAGTGCAGATATATTACTAATAGTTCTAACTGACAATGATAGTTCACAATTTTTTGAGTGTCAGAACACAATTCTGTGGCTTTAGCTTCTGATGGCCTGATACAGATTCCAGTAATTCCAGCATCAAGCCCATTCTTTATATTTAAACTTAAGAATGTAGTTTTTCTTGAGATCTTGATTGGAAAGACTGAAATGATGAAGAATCCACCATGTTTCTGGATAAAACTTTGGCTCACTAGTTTTTCCTTCTCTGTTAGGAAACTAAGGAGAGAAACATGCTCAATTTTTATGGTTTTCACATAAATTACTGGATACTCTGTATCCAGTATAAAGTTCTCTTCTGTTGTTGAAAACTTTTGGCCAGGAGAAAAACCTTGTGTATTGCCAATTGGTCTTTGAAAAATCGGAGTTCATCAAGTTTCAGAACTCCTCACTGCAGGAAAAGCTTTTAAATGCACAGAAATCTGGAGGATTATTTTCCCAATGCTTCTCTTTTTTTTTTTTTTTTTTAAACTTTTCATAAAATGACCATAAACCTTATCGTGTTGTTTCAAAATGATCTTTTGAATTATGCAGAAGAACAGCTTCTTGTCTGCTTTTTCTCCGTGTGGTTGTACATGCAAGAACCAAATGAGCCCTCTGTGCCACATCACTGCACGTGGACAAAAGCCTTGTTGATGTGATGCTCATGAGCATTTTTAGGAGCAGTGTTCTCCACTTCAGCTCTGTATTCATCTTTTTCACAAGCGTGGAAACTTGTGGTTGGTTTTAGCTATACAAAAATGCACTGTGCTCAGATGAACAAATTATTTTTTGTATATACCGTTTGTTTGAAATATAGTACAAGACTGTCAGCTGCCTCAAGGGAAGCTGGATTTTCTTCAGACTATCAGTTAATTTATTCAATGCACCTGGAACTGTGGGAAACATTACCTGCTGGATGCGTTGAAAATATTTTGACTCTATACTAGCCTGTACTATTTGCAGTTGTCAACTTTCTGTTTTGGCTGTAGACCTAAATTCAGATGTGCCAAAGAATAAAGAATGATCGGTGACTTTCCCAACAGATAATTTTTTTTGGAAGAAAATGTCTCTTCATCCTCTTTCAACAGTAATGTATTGTTTACTGAAGTTTATGTAGAGAATGTACAAACAGGAAGATCTCCTTCCTGAAAAATACTTCATAAGCAGTGCTGAAATAGAGAGGACACAAAGTATAAAATCTGCAATGATTTACAAGATTGAAGTTTGGAAATGTTTCTTAAACAGAAAAAAAAGATGGAGGGCTGGAAAGAGAAGTAAAAATTAAGGCAGTGCTGTGAAGGGGCAGTTGTTTTACAGTGACCTAGAGAACTGTTTTTCAGCTTCTGTGCTGGTGATGAGTTCGGTCTTGAAATCAGGTTTGTGAGGAAAGAGTCTAAAGCTCAGCAGTGGGTAGCAGCAAATGTCCAAAGGACAGCATTATTGTGTGGGAAGGGAACTGTAAAGATATGGTACTGTTGTTGAACTGGATAGGATTGATCCTTAGAAGGGAGAAACGACTGTCCAAAGAACGTCTGTTTCCCTTCTCATGAGCAGATCAATCTGTGATGCAATTTGCCAAGTGGATAAGTTCATGTAGTCCTGTCCCAGCAAACAAAAGTCACTGTCAGCAGCATTACCGTGAGCGTCAGCCAGAGGGATGTTGCCATCTCTTCTGTCGCCATTTAGGAATTATAATGTTGTGAAGGGCGAGCAAAACTTAGAATTTACTTAAACCATTGCTTTGTAGCTATTTTGACTGTATTACTTCTTTTCTTCCATTTCTTCTTAGACAAGGAGAGTCTGATCACCGACAGTGGAAAACTTCATGCTCTTGATCTTCTGTTGACAAGGCTGAAATCTCAAGGGCACAGAGTTCTTATCTACTCTCAGATGACACGGATGATTGACTTACTGGAGGTAAGAGAGCTGTAGCCTACAGGAGGCAAATTCTGAAGGTGCAAATTTAGTAACTCTGTTTTGGAGAAAATACAAAAATTTGAATGCAGCAAGCCTGACTTAAAGTGGTTACACTGAGGGTTACCCAACAAATAAGATCTGCTATACGAAAGTAGACTGAAGGTCTGACTTGTTGTCAAACTTCCAGCAGTGTACAGCACAGATGGTTAGGGGAAGATGTATAAGAATAGTGATACTTCACAGTTATTCTCTGTGTCCAGTGTTTTGCAGCTTGAGGGCTTTCTGAGCCAGGTGTGGCTTCTGTATGAAATTTTTTAGTTACATCTTGAGTCTTTGTAAATTTTTGTTGTTTGCACTGTCCTGTGGAGAGATTTTGCATGGCTTAATTAGCCTCTTTCGCTGGTTCTGAACTGCTTTCTTCTAGTTTCTTTTGATGCCTGTGTATTGGAAGGAAAAGTGAGAACAATCATCAATTTTCTGTTATATTAATGTTGCTGGTAATTTCACAGACCTTTGCTCTGTGTATGTTTCCCTCTGTCATTTTATTCCAGTTTGATAGATATTAATAAGAAGAGGTTATCTGGCATATATGATAGGAAAGAAATCAGTAACTAAGTGATACTCAATATTTAAATACAGCCAGTCTACCTTAGAAGAAAAAAAAATAATCACTATTTGATTAGCAGCCATGTCACTATAGAGCTAGTCTGAAATGACATCAGTGAGAGGCTTATTAATTTTGTTTCCTATTTGTAATACTTACAGTGTTTTGAAAAAAAAGTGCCTCTTTCTCTGGACTTCTGTTGAAGACAGCAAATTTTGGGTTTTTTTCTCTGGATCTGGGGAAAAAAAAAAAAAAAAAAAAAGAGATTGTCTTGTGTTGCAATGCTTCCATCCTTTATCAATGAAGAATTAGTCATAGTAGTTTTTATGACTATCTAATTCTGAGTAGGAAACTTGATGTTCATTAGTTTCAAAGAGATAAAATTTTCTGACTGAATATGTAACAGATAAGACAGTATTTGCATTTGGCAGTGTAATTCAGCCCTGATAAAACATGAAGGTCCTGTGATACTTCAGCCATTAGTTCTAGACGTACATGGGCTCCCTCAGCAGTGTTTTACTTGAGCTGTTGTCTTCTCCACTAGAAGAGAACAAATGAAAAGCCTGAACCTAATAGCTGTCTCAGTCTCATATGAGGAGGAGTGTATTTAAGGTCAGCAGTTAATAGTGCAATAAATCATCACAAGCTGTGAAGAAAAGAAGAACTTGCATGGTTGCAATGGTGTATCTCAGCTCTTTCCCTTTTTTTTTCTTTTTTTTTTCTTTTTTTTTTTTTTTTGGTAAATGTTGGATGTGGTCCAGGTTTGTTACCACTCTGTTACACCATCAAACTCATAAAAAGGAGCGTTTGATGCTTCTTTGTTTTCTGTTACGTTCCATTGTAAAGGCTTGGGAGCACACCATTTTGCTATTGTACCTCCTAAGTTTTCAGCTTCACTTGTTCAGCGCTGTTGCTCACATAAGCCACCTACCAAGTCTCCTGTTTTAGTTTTCTCCCACCACTTAATGGAAATTGAAGCTAAGCAGGCTACAAGTGAAGCAAGGACTGAAATCCCTCTTTTGCAAGGATTTTCTTACAGTAGACTTTTTTCCTTACCAGTGATATCAGAATGCATCCCCTCAGCCTACTTACATGTAAAAACATAAGATATCCTGTTTCTTTAAACAGTATTTTGCTGGTGTGAGTATAACTGCTGTTATTATATTGTACTTAATCTGTGCATGACAGAGAGCACAAAACATATTGTTTACAAAGTCAATGTTTGTTTGATTTAGCTTCAGCTGAAGAACTATGGTTAGTTTTGCTGCTATGAAATGGTAAGTATAAATGCAAAGAGGAAAAAGATTTTCTTTTGGCTGAAAGAGATAAATAGAATTTCAGTATCATCATTTCAGGCAGTTGTTTATTTTGTACCTTCTTAGATTAATGTCATGGGGTTTTTTTGTCTTTTTTTTTTTAATATGATTGTTTTTTCCTGTAAGGAAGAATAATTGTTAATTATTTCAGGGGGAATAATGTTTGATGAGGACTCAAATTATATTCTGAATGAAGTTCGATGCATTAATTGTACGCTACCAAACGTGTATTAGTTGTGTTAAAATGTAACAGTACTTGATCTGGACTATGAAATAACACAAAAGTAAAAAAAACAGTTTTTGAGAGAAGTATCAGCTCTGAAGACTCAAGGAGCACTTTCATAGCTTGTTCTTCTGTAGATTGTGTGGTAGTGAAAATGTCTAAGGTCTAGGATAAATGACTGAGTGGAAGTTGTTTTCTGTTTGTGAAGTTTGGTTAGAAGATGCTGATGGAGAGGTGGTAATTCTGAGATGAGGGAATACTAAAGATGTTGAAATATCAGATCAGTGTAAATGCACATAGAGACAGTAAGAAAGAAATGGAAAGAGAAAGCCCGTGTGATAATTGAAAAAGGGTTGATCAGATTTGGAGAAAAGGTCACGTAGTGCCTAGTTGACAACTGTATTGCTGTGGTTTCATTTGGTGGCAGAAAGCTGATGTAGATGTGGAATAAATCAATAATAAATTAGGGTTTGAGTGCCTGTGTGGCTAAGCAGTTGTTCTTTGCTTCAAAATTCTGTTGCTTTGCTCCATAAATCCTACAACCCGTAAGCCCTGCTTTGTAGAGGTAAACCATGTGATTTTTGGCCTCTTCAGCATTGTTGATTTTATTTACCTCCTTTTCTCTTTCATCTGCTACATGTTGAAGCTTCTCTCTAGCACAGCAGTCTTTTTCTCAGGTTCCTTATAGCATGGCAGCTCTTTCACCTCTTCTGCACTGATGAAGTAAAATGAAGGAGAAGCAGGAGCCCTAAGGCTAGGTGGAAAGGAGAGCTGAGCATGGTACTATCAGAGGAGGGTTCGTTAGAGTGCAAATACTGCCATATCTTCACACTGCACAGCAGTTTATCTGCTGAATGTTGAAGCTTGGAACAAGATGAGTCCAATAGTTCTTGCTGCTAAAGCACCATCTGTTTCCATTCTGTCTTCATTTGCAGTCACAGCAGCTAGGAAACAAACACATGCACCAGTAGAGTTAAATCTAACAAATATAACCAGTAGGAGTTGTGCCTTGTCAGCCAAGGCTCACAGTGTTAAAATATCAAAGGGTATATTTGTAAAGAAACAGTAAGGATATATGTATAGCCTGCAGAGCTTTCTGTGTAATTCAGATTGTATTGATAGTTGCACAGTTACCAGAAAATGCTAAGTACTTTAGAGCATGAAAAATGTGTTTCATTGGAAAAGTCTTCTGCCTACAGCATTTCTGGTTGATGCCATTTGATTTTTGTCCAGGTAATGGGTTCACTTCTGCTACTGAGGGCTAACATCAGTATTTCCATTGCTTGCCGGGTTCTTTATCACTGAGATAAAGCCTGGGCAGGTGTTGGTGTGCAGTACTAGGTTTTTTAAAACCACTGGTCAGAGGTTCATAATTAACAGGCAGCAGGTACCAGTGGTTAGTTAGAAAAGGTTCATTGGTACAGTGAAAGCTCAGGGATTGGTAAAAGCTTAGACTTTATGAACATAAGTTTCATAGATCAATGATTTTTATTTACTTAATAGATTTATTTGTAGAAAAAGTGCTGTAACAACACTGTCTGCGGCCCGACTCTGAAGTGACATCATCATTCATCTCTTACCTTACAAGAAATACAAAAACTGACAAGTTATTAAGGGTAGCTTTCATTTCTGAAATAATAAAGTATTGTTTGCGTAAGATTGCTTATAGCATTTACCAATGGCATTTAGGTGTTCTTCCCCCCAAGCAACAATTCTGCTTTTATTGTGTTGATTTTCATTTCTTTATTTATTATCCTCTTTATGGTGAATAATCAAGACTGAGCAGTTCTAAGAGCAACTGTATTTTTCTGGTGTGTGTTCTTTGCAGGAATATATGGTTTATAGGAAGCATACCTACATGAGATTGGATGGTTCTTCAAAGATTTCTGAACGAAGGGATATGGTAGCGGATTTTCAAAACAGGTAATATATTTTAATAGATGTTTGTGTGGTTAGTCATGTATATGTAAAGAGTTGGTGTAAGATGCAATGGAAGTAAATGTGCTTTATAATTTGTGCTTTATAATATCTGATAGACCTCATTTAGCTGAAAGTTTCCTGATGGTTTGCAGGCCAGAAGTCAGTTGTATTGATGCTAAACCTATAGAAATTAATCGTCTGTGAAACAGTACAGGAAGCAAGTTTTAGTGTACTTGTAATTGTTTGTTCCAGTCCAAGTATTCTATTGCTTATAAAGAAGTTGAATAGGAACAGGGAAAATATTCTTCAGTTATTATGTACTCTGAGAACTGACACAATAAAGAAATGGAAAATCTTGCATGTGCTAGAGCTTTGGAAGTGCTGTGTACAAAACGAGCCATGTCACTTAAGCATGTTTCACAGAGTAGCAGTGTAAATAAATGATTTTATCGTTAATGCAGCAGGCTTCATTAAGAAAGCTTGAACAGAGAGGGAGGCGGGGGTGAGCAAGTGTTAAGTTGTAAGACATGCTGCCTGTCAGTTTAGAAAAACAAGATGGATTCTTGCAACTTTTACTTGCACATCAGGAAAGAAAGCTATGTAATCATCTTACAAGTTCAAATATTTTAGCATAACCTTGTCTCCATTGAATCACATTAAAAATGAACAACTGAATTTATGGTTATTAAGTTTCCTTTTAATCATGAAATATGGCTTGGTAGGATATTACTTTGGTATCATAGTTATTAGTAAGGTTACCCTTCCTGAATGTGGATGTGTGCTTTTAAGAAGGTCACTTTTGTTTTTCAGACAAGTTAGGTTCACTGATGGTTTGCTGCAAGGTGAAAGCACATGATCTAGTTCTAGTGTTAACTGTCCCAGGGTATCTCAGCTGAAGGTTGCAGGAGCTCCTCAGAGCAATAGAACTTGAAAAGCATGTGTGCCAATGTCTGATGTGGAAGGACTGTGCAGTGCTTTTCTCCCTGTTCTGTGCTGGCTGTGATGTCCTACTGGAATCCTGACACTTCTTCCTATAAGGTCCTTTAACCGGAGAAGTCAAAAAAATTGTTTTTATTAATAAAAAGAAATTTGTTTTTATTAATGAATAGAACAACTAAAGAAAAATAATCATTTTGACAGGAAATCCCTTTGAGATATAGGTCAGCCAGTATAAACAAGAGTTCCTATTAAAATGTTATTTGAATTCCTCTTATACATGATTTACTTATGAGAATGTTTTCAGGAAAAAAAGCCTGAGTGAGACTAAACTATGCTGCAGGATGTCCTAGCAGGGTGCTCAAATATGTAACCATAATTCGTTCCTGTAGTCTGTGGCACTGTCCTCTTTCTTTCCTTTCCATATGGCATTTCCAGAAGTATTTCAAAGCTGGATGTTCAGGTGACTGTCTGTATGCATGTTCCACTATTGTTGGAAGAGTCAAAAGACTTCCTGGCCAAGGATTAGCTAGGTAGTAAATAGTACCTGCTGGCTTCATTGGCTTGGATACCTGACAGATAAAGTCTAGAGTTGGTTAGCTTGGCTTTAATTCCTCTCAGCTGCCAGCAGCTCAAGATGGAGTTTATTTATTTAATTCATACTTTAAATAATTGTTTTAGCTGTCTGTTGGCATGCAATGGCATGCAGTACCTCTACTTGCCCCAGCAAGGGTAGAAATGCACGTTAGAGGACTCAGGGACAGACTGCCTATTCAGCAGGAGCTTCTGGTTCCTTACTAATGTTGCATGCATCAGTGTATGGACATGGTGGTACTGAAACGACGTGGCATTGCACAGTGTCTTCTCTTAAGCACTTCTCTTGCTGTGCCCCGTCAAAGGATGTCAACCTCTTTGAGGTCCTCTTTACTTCTCTTTGCTTTGTGCCAACCTGTGCACAGACAGACACAGTGTACATGCTGCTGGCCCTGTACCAGTGGCACTAGTGAGGTTCACAACCTTAAAAGAAATCCTGATTTCACTGTTACCACTCGGGTTTTTGTCAGTACTTGGTTGTCCTGCATAGGGCTTGTCTCCTTCATTTTGTATGTATGTAGGAAAACTGGACGAAAGAGAACAAAACTTGTAATATAAATCAGCAGCACAGTTAGGGCTAGAGTTGATTCCTTCAACTGAAGGACATCTGTTTCTGCTTATAGACCCTTGTCTTTTTATAATGTACCTCTCTATTTGCCAGCGTACTTCTATAGAAGTTTATTATTATTTTTTTTTCTGCAGAAGTTGTTTGTTCTCTTCAAAGCATCGAAATTAGAACAAAAATTGCACTTAGACAGTGTGAGCATTAATTTTTCTTTATCAATTGAGCAGTGTTAGTGCAAGTTTTTTTTATTTTATTTTTTAACATTGATCCGTTCTGTGAAACAGTAAGTTACTCTTTGTCTGTGTCAAATCTTAATTTCCAATGTGGTCAAGATAAACAAGCTATAGTTTGTTTTGATAAGAGATAAGAAGCTGCTTTTGCAAGCTGAATGTTTGCTTGTTCCAGCAGTCTTGATTTTTATATTCACTTTTTGTATGTTTTTCTCTTGCTTATGAGCAGCACAAAACGTTCTGAAGAGTTCAAGTAATAAAAATAGCCCTGATAACTTGGGTCAAAAAACTTACTTCCGTGGTTACTTCTTGTTCAGCATACACAAACTAAGGTGTTTTTTTTAACCTCTTTCTTCTCCAGGAATGACATTTTTGTGTTCCTGTTAAGCACAAGAGCTGGAGGGCTGGGCATTAACCTTACCGCTGCAGATACGGTAGGTGAAGTATCATAAAGTAATACAGAACAAAATGAATAAGCTTACTGATTTTTAGCTCTCAGTTCTCATATCCCTCCAACCACCGTTTTTCCCAGGCTGCTTATTTCATGTCTCCTAGCCCCACTGTTTATCTAGGAAAATTGGTGTTGCTGTGCAGAAGCTGGAACTCTTACACCCGTGCTAATCAATATTGTTTTAACAGTGCTATTTGCATCAATTGCCTTACTTACTTTGCTTGTATTTGTAATGCAATGTTGTCTTATCGATAAAATTCTAGAATATTGGGCACCTGGTTTACAGTTTTTGGTTGCCATTAGATATACTGATGTATGTGGCAAGAAGGAATGTTAGACAGTCTAGAAAGGTGTTGGATGACTGGGCTTTCTGCAGGTGCAAATACCATTTTCATACATTTCTTCTGTGGCTGCTTACTCTAAAGGTTCAGCAGCAAAGGAATCAGTAGCACAGGTAACAGTCATCCTGAAAATCAGAAATCAGAAGAAAGCTATCTGTGGGATTTTCAGGGTTGAAAAGTTCTCTCCATTGAAGTTGCTTCAACAGAGGAAATAAACAGATGGAATTGCTAGCGTGTTCTTGCAGGCTTCTTGGATGAGTGTTCTTAGTTGTGTGTTTGGGTAGCTTTCTCAATACTTTGCAAGCTAAAATTTATTTTCATATCTGTGTTTATATTTACAGTGCATAAATTGCAGTTATAGAATGATAGGGTAAAACAAATTTGGTATTTCAGTATTTCATAGTAAAAACGCTGGAGTTAGACTAAACTAGGCTTTATTCAGTTCTAAATAAAAATTGTGTAGGATTTTGTGAAAAATCCTGATTTGATGGGATTTTTCTTCTTAAAGAAAACTTTAAAATGGTTTCATGATGTAGTTGGTTATAGGCTGATTGAATGCCGGTGACTTCATAAGGTGATAAAACAATTTTATCACCTTATTGAGAGTTTTGTGCTTCCAAAGCAGAAAATATTTAAGTTGTAGTACTTAACAACCAAAAGTTGAAACATTGACAGTGTGGATTTGTTTGAATGCATTTGAGATGCATTGAAAAAGATTTTAGAAGACTGGCCAAAGCTGAGTGAACGCAGCCTGCAGTGAGCTGGTCATTTTCAAAGGCATATAGTGGGACTCTTTTTTTTTGGTGTGTTAGTTTTTTGTTTAATATCCAATTACCCTAAATATATGGTTTTATTTAATTCATCTTGTTCTGGTATTCTCTTACAGGTAATTTTCTATGACAGTGATTGGAATCCAACAGTAGACCAGCAAGCCATGGACCGGGCACATAGGTTGGGACAGACAAAACAAGTCACTGTGTACAGATTGATATGTAAAGGCACCATTGAGGAGCGAATCTTACAAAGAGCTAAGGAAAAGAGTGAGGTAGGAATAAAGAAGTTATCTGGAATAAGAAGATACAGTACAGAAACAGTATCAGAAAATGCATATGAGAATCAGGAAAGAAATATAAAAATATCTGCAGGGAAACAAATCTGTGTCCCAGACACAGCATCATTACAGCTGCATTATATAAACTGGGAAGAAGCTAATTATTTTCACCATGAATTCATGGAAATTATTTCTTATGATACAGTGAAACTACTCAGGCCTCTGCATCTTTGCTGTGTCAGGGCTATACTGATTCCTCTAATGTTACCATGTCATACCACATCTGTTTTGTTTTTTGTTTTTTTTTAAAGAAATTTGGAAAATAACCAAGAGACAGTTACTGAGGTGTGTGGTTTGCCAGAAGAGCTCAGTGTCCTTGCAGCATCAAGCAGTGAACGTATTAGAAACTTTAAACCTCATGATACTTTACTGGCAAGAAAAATTGCTCACAATCACTTTTTTTGTTAGCAGTAGGTATACTGTATGAAAGGCTTAAATGCTGTGTATGCTCAGGATTTCTTCTAGCTTTTTTTCTTAATTAGATGCTGATCATGACACTGCAGCAACTGAAGCATCCCCAGCTGAATGCATTTGCATTTCTCTTGTTCAGTCTCATCCGTTTTGCTATAGTTATACTGCAGTTAATCACCTGACATCAACCTGAAAGTGCAGTCTTTTTGCTGGCAATCTGAACCATCAAAATTGACTTACACAAAAGCTTTATTGCTCAGTTGTGCCTCTTACTTCTTTTCAGTAGAGTTGAGGTAATAAGAGTTGGAATTAATTACTTGAGCTGAGACGCTGACTGAAGTTAAAATCAATTTGACTTTACACACTTGTACTTGTCTTTTTTTTTTTTTTTTTGCCTGGCTTTCAATGAAGAGTATGATAATATTTCCTGGCTTTTTTGTGTAATTTCTTCCTCTCTCTCTCCCCTAGATCCAACGAATGGTAATTTCAGGTGGCAATTTCAAACCTGACACTTTGAAGCCAAAAGAGGTGGTCAGTCTTCTACTAGACGATGAAGAACTAGAAAAGAAATGTACGTGAAATTCATGTTACAGCATTTTCTCCATCTTCCACTTCATTAGACTGTGAAATCCCTGTTTTTATCTCTACAAACACATGTATTTCTTACAATCTTTCCTGGCCTATTTTGTATTACCACTCTTGTTAGTACAAACTGGTCTTGTGTCACTGCTGAGCTGAGGAATGAGGTTGTGCAAGAGAGACATGATGATGCAAGTTTTTATTGGCATTCATTCAGGATCATTAGGTTGTTCCTTAAAACAAAGCTTTAGCAAGTGTTATATAGGTCACAACAAGGAAAGTATTAAAAAGAGTACTGCATTTCATTGTAGTTTTGAAGCTGTACCAGAGGTACACTTGTTTGAAAGAAGACTTTTGCTTTAACTGTAAGGTTTCTTAGTAATTTGGACACAGAGTTTTAATATATTTTTGTTTATCAGTTTTTTTGTTTATCAGTGTGCTTTGGTTTTACTGCAGGTGACTTTTCATCACAGCTGTGTAAGAACTAGAGCTTGTAAGATTCAGGAAAGGATATGAATTATCTTTTCAGCATTGACAACTTGTGTTTCTTTTCTGACAGTGCGTCAGCGCCAAGAGGAGAAGCGACAGCAAGAAGAAACAAATCGTGTGAAGGAACGTAAACGTAAAAGGGAAAAATATGCTGAAAAGGTATCTTGATACAGGAGAGGTTTTTTAAATCATTGACAGAGAGCCTGAAAGGCTTCAGGCACACTATTATGTGGCACGGAAGTATTTTTATGCAATGTCTGTCTAATGAGTAAAGACTTCCCTTCATCACTGAACATCAGTCTGGTACTTTCTTAATCAGAATGCCGTTGTTACAAAATATGTAACACATAGCTTCCAATATTTTAGTATCATTTGCAACTTAAAAAAAGGAAGTACTGTGTTTTTACACAGCACGGATCATTGGCAGCCTGCAGACAATTTTGGGAATCAAGTTGAAAAAAAAAAACAAACAACAATTAAATGATCATTTTATAGCATATAAAATGGAGACTTAATTAAAATTTTGTTCTGCAAGGATGAAAATGGAATACAAATGAAGCACCAAATACAGATAAAACCCAAACAGCTATGTGGCTTGCATGGAACGAGGGAATATTAGTTTTTGTTTGATTGTTTGTTTTTAAAGAATTTATAAAAATTATTTTATGAATTATTTTATGAAAAATGTTTATGAAAATTCTGTATTTTTGAGAGTGGAAGATTTTGCATTAATAATTTTGTATTAATGGTAATGAATTTCAAGCTTATTCCAGAAGGCAGTAGAAATCAAAGTAATTCCCTAGGAATAATTCTGTGGCATTCCAGCTTTTTTATGAAGAAAAAGAAATCTGTTCTTATGTCTTTCAGAAACTTGTTTTGGATAGTTCTAAACATGGCATTCCTTGAGTTATGATACTACATTGGATGTTGGAATTTTACCTTTCTTACTCCATTTATTCTGTTTTAATTACAATTTTTATTCTTTCTTCTGTTTTATCTATTTCAGAAGAAAAAGGAGGATGAATTGGATGGGAAGAGAAAGAAAGAGGGCATGAACCTTGTGATCCCGTTTGTTCCCTCAGCTGATAACTCCAACCTGTCCGCTGATGGGGATGATTCCTTTGTCAGTGTAGACTCTGCCATGCCCAGTCCTTTCAGTGAGGTGGGACTTTGCTTCTTTAAACCATATGCTATTTCAGTTGTGATCTTACACCTTGTAGAGTTCTTGCTTTTCAGCTGGTACAGAGTCCAAATATGTAGGTATGTGGGATGTCTTAACGATGAGCCATGGAAGAAAAAGTAATTAATTGAAGCAGACAGTAAACTACCCACTGTAGTTCCTCTGTATTAACATACCATTATGCCCCCTGTATTTTGCTCTCTATCTTTTTTTGGAGCAAGCTAATATCATAAAACTCTCTTCCTTTCACATCCCCTGAAATTTCTCCATTTCTGCCTGCACTCCCACTATCTTCCTGCTTTCCCTTTCCTTTGTTATGTTTGTATTTATAACTGCTTGCCCTCCTTCTATGCCATTACCTTCCATAGCAAGAGCAGTCTTTCTGCTCCTGAGCAAAGCAATATCCCTAGACTACCTCCTTATTTCGGTACTTTGTAAGTACTCCTCACTAGTCTCATCTGCATCTCATCTCTACTTCCTTCCTTGCTTCTGATTCTGAATTGATGTGTTTTTAATCCTGAATTAAGACTGTAAATTTCCAGTGGTGCACATCCTCTTTTCCTTCATCTGTTTTTTGAATTGAATTGAAAACAATTTTTGGCAACAAATATGTTTTGTTCTATACTATGTTGATTGAGATTCGTATGTTGTATTAATTCTCTTTCTGATAAAGATTTTTCTTGGTACTACTATTAGGTTAAGAGTCCTTTTGTTTTCTCTCTAGCAATCAGAAAAATGAACAGTTGTGCAGCAGCTTTCTTAAGTCTTTGCTGAACCTATTAGTTTCCTGCTTCTTAACATTTACATTCATCAGTTGACATTAAGTAACTCTTGGAGGTTTTTACTGCTGCTCAACATGTAAATAGAGGGTGTGAGTAGGCAGGATATGTATCATGCTGTTAGAGAAAGTGAGAGAAATCAGAACATGTACTATTTAATTACTTGTGATTGTGTGTCTTATTGTGGTTGTTCCCTTCCTTTTCCTAACCTGAGAAGATAACAGTTTTGTTCTTTCTGCTTGTGTTTAGATATCCATCAGCAGTGAGCTACATATGGGCTCTATCCCTCCTGATGAGAGCAGCAATGATATGCTTGTGATTGTGGATGATCCAGCTTCTTCAGCACCTCAGTCGAGGGCAACAAACTCTCCTGCTTCCATTACTGGCTCGGTTTCAGACACCATAAATGGTTGGTACTCATGCCTTATTTACCACTAGCACTAAAACTTTACTTTGTATGCCTAGGTGTCATGTATTCTATAACTGAACTAAATTCTGTCCATGATTGGCAAGATTTGCGCAAAATAATTTACCTTATCATTGAGAAATAATTTCTGATTTGTTAGGAAATCTGTTTATTGTCTGTCATTCATTACAATTTCCTTTTTCCTGTTTTACTCTCCTAGGAGTTTTACCCCTCTTTCGATATTATAGTGGGCCCACCTTAACCAAATGTTGGACAACCACAGAAATATTTAATTCCTAAGCCTTTCCTTGTATTTGCCATAGGGCTGATAATCAGTTCTCTATTTCCACGGCATGTTTGAAGCAGCTATGGTTTTAAAGTATGGTAAAAGTTTCTAATTACCATAACTTTCTACTCTGAAACAAAGAAAGCCATCATTCTTTAATGAGTTTCTATACAAATAGTGAAAGGAAAGATGAAATGTGCCTTCAGTAAAAAAAAAAAAGCTTCATCCTGAAGTAGAACTCAGAATTCTCCATCTATATGCGGGTAGGATTTGTAACAATGACGAGGAATTTGAGTTAATAAAATATAATCAGTGAATGTTCAAGAACATATAATTTCTTTTCATGAGATGACAACTTGAACGTCTGTGTTAATGTAAATGAACAGCATCAGTTAACAGGAACAGCACTAATGTAGATAAGAGATAGTTGCGAGGCTATATTCACTTGTGAGTCATCCAACATTCCATAGCGGTTACTGTTCTACCACTTTTTTCATGAAGGAGTTTCAGTGCAAGATACACCTCTCACTGGCAGAGGCCAGTCAAGTCGAAACCGCGGTCGTCCTAAAGGAGGGAATGCTGGATCTAAGGGCACCGGGAAGAGCAGAAGCCGGAAATCGATAGCAGGAAGCGCGGCTGCAATGGCAGGGGCCAAAGCCGGGGCGGCAGCAGCCTCTGCAGCGGCGTATGCAGCGTACGGGTACAGTGTCTCCAAAGGTACGTGGGGAAAAGGGGGCAGCAGACCTGAGCACAGCCAACCACGTGCGTTAGGGCGTTGGCTTGTGTACGGCCTGTCAAAAAATAGATAAAACCGTTGGATTGCTGGTGTTGCTTGTACAGCATATTCTGAGATCCAGGCAGAGTGCAGTGTAATGCTGTGACGGTGTGAGAGGACAGCCATTGTCACCACAGAGGACTTTGAAGCACAGTCCTGCAGAAGCTTCATCTGCCATTTGAATTATCTCATACCAAATACTTCTCTTTCATTTTTAATTTTGTCACCCAGACAAATGAGATAGTGCTCTTTATCCCATGGGTTTATCTGTTGCTTTTCTGTATTGCTGTCATGTTCAGTTTACAGCATTAGGTTCCAAAATGTTCTAAATGGGTTGTGGTGGAGCTTCAGCATTTACATTAGGTAACCCAGTTGACCCTGGGTATAAACGCAAGATGTGTATGTTAAGGCCATCCCTCTTAATCAAAGTCTCAAAAATCATGAATATGTTGTACTCTTAGGACTAAGTGTTGGTAGTCAATTTATTCAATGTATTGTTGCCATTTATTTTTGTTGTTGTTGAAGTGCGACATGGACTTGGTATGATGTGCTCATTAGGAATTTGATTCTCTTCTGTTGCTAGGCATGTCTTCAAGTAGCCCTCTACAAACAGCAATTATTCGGCCTTCTGGACTGGCAGATTTTGGACCTTCAAGCGCCTCTTCTCCTTTGAGTTCGCCTCTGAGCAAAGGAAACAGTGTTTGTGGCACCCCCAAAAGCTTAAACCTGACCAGCAGTCTTGTATCAGAAACTGCCATTCGGAAGCAAAGCAAAGGTGCCCACACCTCAGGTGCTCGGTAGTAATTTTGAACCCCCAAAGTTTGTCTAAACTGCGTTGGCTATTGGAGAAGACCACCCTGCAAGCTGAAGGCATGCAAATGAATGCCTTGTGCTGTCATGCAGCTGTGTGAAAAGAAAATCAAAGCACAATAGGAATGGGTGGTTTATGTGAGCACTTTGATTATGTGTATCCCAAATAATTATCTTTGCAGACACTGCGAGAAGGATGGAAAGGGGTCTGGAGAGAGTGTCAGATGTGGTTTTATGATGTATATCTGACAGAGATTCCTGAGAAAGCATCCAGGTACTCCATGCAAAATCCCGAAGCTGTGTGTAACTTGAAGTCACACCAGTGTATTTTCTCTCTTGTAGCTTGAGGTGGAACTCAGCTTTAGTTTTATTCAATGAAATCGGTATCTGAATGCCAGAGTCAGAAGACATTTCTGTACTGGGAGCTGGTTGGTGTACGTGCAGGGGCTAACTGGGGGCCTAGCTGAGGACATGGTGTGATCAAAAAAATCTTGTATTCTTCTAATGTGGACCTCTGGTTAGTTTTTTTTGTTTGTTTGTTTATTTTTTTGTTTTCTTGAAGGTTTGAAATGCAAAGGAGGGTATCTCAGGGGGTTTCTGGGGAGCAGATTCTTGTCAGCACAGTTTGTCAAGAACAGGGGAAGAGCTCTGACAGGTCTAGTGGGAGCAGCAGCACTGCCTCTGCTTTGTACAGTGGAAGAAGCCACAAGCCAGTGGTTTGGTTTGTGTTTCAGAGTTCTTACCAGTGTGAGCATTCACTGTACTTAGAATGATTTTTCTCATTTTTGAGGTGTGCTGAGCTCGTAAAGGCTCAGGAACATAATCAGGCTCTACTTGTACAGATCTCAAGAAGAGGGAAAGCTGCAGTGCCGAGGAAGAGTTTGCTGCTGTTCCTCTCACTGTGCCATAGCAGAGCATGGTTCTGCAGCTAGCAGCTCTGCGAGCGGAGTGATGAAAAACAGCACTGAGAAAGAGAACTGTGCCATTCCCCTTTCCAGCCAAATCCTGGGGAGAAAATTTGTCTTGTATCCCAGCCATCCATTGATTGTTCTTCCAGTGTGTTTTCCCTTCATCTTTGTGATCATCAGACGTAGCTTGGTTGAGTTCCCTGCCATGTGCAGGTACTGGTAGCCGTCTCCCATAGGCTGATAGAAGCAGGGCTGCCAGTGCCCATCTGTGTTCTCATTCTCCTATTGCTCCTTCTCCTTCCTCAATGCACAAACCCCTCTGTAGGCCCTTGCTTTGCTGTAAGCATTGTCTGCATTGCACTGAGATGTAGGTGTGGGGCAGTTCTTCTGTCTGACACATTGAATTAAAAGGCTGTTCTGCCAGGGCACTTTCAATCCATCAAGAGAGAAGCAAGTTATGAGTTGCAGGTCTGGGCTATGACAGTGGAAGATGACTTATTATTATTATTATTTTATTTTTTTTCCAACCCCGAATCCTTTGCCTGGCGTCCTACAGTGTGGAGCAAGTGCTTCCTGTTGGCTCTGCCTCTAATTTGCACACCTGAAAATAGCAGAACTGAGCTTAGTTAGATTGATTTTTAAACAGATTTGCAGGGGATAATTGAGGGAGAGATTGTGTTTAATTAACTCATCGAAGATTTCTCCCTTCCCCTTGTATTCACATGTATATATGATAGTTAGAGGGAATCAGACAAATGCCAAGCCTTTTTTTCTCTTTGAATGTGCTGTCTATTTTTATAACTGAACTTGTACATATGTATAAAGAGAGACACACCTTTCTTTTACTAACTGGAGAAGAAAATCTTAAATAAAATGGAGTGAGATAATTTTATGTAAATCAGCGTCTTTGTGGTTTTTATACTTAAAACTAAACAAGTGAGAGGGTTAGGGAAGAGAGCATGGAGGGTGCACATCTGCAAGTGCACCTGGGGACATGCTGCTCAGTGTAATGCTCTGGTGTGTTTACATTCCTCCGAGTGTCACATTCTGTAACCTTTTTCAGCTACAACTGTGCACGTTATCCCATGTCTGTATGCACCAATTATGTGGCAAGCTGCTTTGGAGCAGGTATGCAACAGGTCACAAGGAAACAGAAGCAGCTGTAACTGCATAGTGGTATCTGAGTTATGATGGGTGAATTTAACACGGTTGATTGTTTTGGGGCGTCATTCTCTACAGATTTTTATTTTAAAAGAAAAATTCCTTAAAAGCAATTTTTTTTTTTTTTTTCCCAGTGAAGTGAAGTGACTTGGGTTGCAACTTTTATTTTTGCACTGCAAGATAATGGTGTTAATTTCATGTAATCTGGAGTGAAGAGAAAAATACATTTATCACTTGAAAAGACTGTGAAAAACGTATACTGTTGTGTGTGTGCCTTTGGAAGATCGAAGTATTGATACTGTGAAAACTGACAATAGCATATTAAAAACGTGTTTAATCTTCAGACGAAATACAGAATGGTATCACAAGTTTTGGCAAAAGTAGCAGTAGCTTGGCTGCTTGCAGGCCAGCAAATTCAGGAAGACCAAACATGGCAGTAAAGGAACTTGTAGATCAGATCCAGTTCAAAATATGCGAAAAATGTAAACAGATGAATTCTTTGTATTATATATCATAGAAGAGGTGGGATTCTGAGATATTGATCAAGAAATTAGAAGGAGTTCATGTCAAGGCTATTCTACTCATTGATTTGGTTTGGGGAATTAAGTAGTGCTAGATAGACAAAGACTGGGAACACTTTTAAGGAGATGAGGGAAGTTTTGTGATCTACGCTGGGGAAAAAGAACTGTTCCTAAAATGGATGTGCATATTGCAGTTTTGTTCTTTGAGGTTCCAGTCTGAGCATCTTTTCACTCTGTGCATTGTGTGCTTGTTTTGGGGATTAATGGCAAGGAATGTCCCTTTCCTCTAAGGGAGTGAGATATTTACTGCTGGCAGAAAGAGAATATTGAATTAACGGAGTGTGGTTGAAATGGTGAAATAAGATGTCAGTGTGCTTTATGGGAAGTTGGGCTTGCTGTGTATTCCTCTTATTATTTCATGATAGCATTGATATCTTCACTCAGCAGTTACTGCAGAACTGTTAAATACAGTTCCCTGGATATTACTCCAAGCCATTTTCTCATTCTGTTGTCCCCTTTTAGTCAGCTGCTACATCTTATTTTGCAAAGAGCTGAACAGGTTGCTGGGGAAGAATTTTCATCTAGAATTGCCTCAGTTCTTAACTTCACTGTACTAATATCACAGTGACCAAATGTAATACTATTTCTGTGCCTTTTCCCTTTTCTGTTGCATGCTTTTCCCACCACAGTGTCTCTGCTGTATCATGTTCTGTTTGTGGAATGCCATCTGTCTGCCTAGGGCTGTGGTTTGCTTTATTGCCATTTTCCTGAAGTATTTCCCTTAGCAGCATTTCTCAGGGGAAAAGGCACATCAAACTCAGTGGGAAAAGCTCTGTGCCAAAGGAGTAGGAATCTTGCTTTGATTGTAGCACAGCTCAGCTGTGGTTGGGAGGAGGAAGAGCCCAACTGATAGAATCTTTTGGGGCAGGATGTGGATCTAGCGCTGTGGAAAATGCTGCCCTATGAGTGCAATGCTGCAGTCCTGATGTGCTCCTGAATGCAAGGTGAGCTGCTCTGCTTCTGATCCCAGATGTGTTTAAAGGCTCTTCCTCCTCTCACTTCTGCCTCTTTCCTTTTGATTGACTGTTCAGCCTGAAACACATGCTGTAACTCTGAAGGAGCCTTATAGGCATGTCTTGTTCTCACCTTCCTGCTCAACAAGAGGTGATCGTGCACTCGATGCTGTCCTCTTGGAACTTCTGTGCAAGTAGCTGGGAAGCACTTGAAAGCTGTCTGCCCGAAGAGGTGCTACTTGGATGTTAAGTGTAACCAAGACGAATATGCTGAAATAAAGCATCGTATGCCCCTAAGCATAAGCACTCTCTGAACTGTGAAGGGTTTATTTTTCATTTGCAGCATGCACCAGGTGTGTAGTGGTAAGTGAGAGGGGAAGGGGCAATTCATTTCTTGTAGGAGCGCCATTGTTACGGTGATACAGGTGGCCTGAGCATTCAGATCCAGCCAGCAGATCTGCACTGTAAACAGCTGTCTTTCTTGTAGCATTCAGATTACTGTTCTGAAAAGCCTACCCCAAATGCTTTACGGAATGGAGAAATGTGTGTTAAGATAAGCTGGATTTCTTCCAGCTCTGTTATCCTTTTAGCTCCCACCTCTCCCTCAGGAAGGTGGATTTGCCACAAAGCTGATGGCTCTTCCATGTGTTTTGTACTGAACTATTCACACAATGCTCTTCCAGTGGCATGTGAAGGTATTCGTCTGCATCCCAGGCATGAGGAAGTGTTTCATTGCTCAGGTATGAAATGGCAGCTCCTTCCTTCCTTAACTGATGAGCATCACTGATAGAATGAGGTAGGGGAGGAAGAGATTGAAACCACTTCCATGGCTTCTTGAGTTTTCCCAGGGGCTGTTCCTTCCTTCTTCCAGTGTCAGAGTTAAACCCTCCCCTCTGTGCTGCTGCACACGAGCAGAGAGGTGTGATGTGGCACAGGGTCCCTCATTATAACTGACATTTGTCAAGCACCTGTTTTTTCCTCCTTGCTCCTTAGCATTACCTAGCTGTTCTCAAGACCAATGGGCTGTCTTTGGGGTTTTTGGCCACAGGGGAACTTTTATTTTTAAACAAACAATCCTCAGCCTTGCATCACAAGGTTGTGGGAATAGTGAGGGGGGAAAAAAAGAAAAAAAAGCTAAGCATACACGGTGTGCAAGCATTGTAACACTGAATAAACCTTCACCAACATTAACAACAAGCAAACAAACGAAAAGCCTGTAATTGCTGCTCTGTGATGAGAAGAGCCTGTTTGGGAATTTTCTGCTGTTTTGGACTATCACAGAACTGACGTAGACTTTCCTCTAGGAAGGAGTAAAGTCACAGGCAGGAGACTGCTCTGCAAGGTGAGATGTCTGTTCAGGTTTGTTTGGGTTTTTTTATTATTTTTTTATTTTTTACTGTTTTCTCTGTTGCATAATTCAAACAAAAATTCTTGTGTTCTTTCGTGTTGGCTCTAAGATCTGACTTCATTGAAGAGGTCATCTTTGGTAGTCCTTACATCATTCATGGTTGTTCATGGTTTGGAAGAAGTTACTATGTCTGCTCTTAGTCATAATTTTAATGTGATACGTGTACCTGTTAACATGGAAAAAATAATTGCTAATTGTTTAGTATAATTTGTCACACAGCTCAGTTCCTCTTAACTACATTGGAAAGTTACTAACATGAAGCTGAATCTATGAAGTGCAGTAGGTTTCTAAACACAGTGTGATTTGGGACTGGAAGCCACGATGGGCTGTTACAACCCCAAGTGATTGATGTGTTTTGAAACATACCGCTGGGAGCTTTGCTGAAAGGGATTGGCTTCTCTGGCTTTGACAATTTGCTGTTGCCATATGCAATCAGAGGTATGTATTGTGTAATGAGTGTAATTTGGTTACGGTGCAGTTTGCTGTCCTCAGCTGTGTATTTGTGTCTGTCTGAAATCGAGTTATTTGATGCTAAGAGTGAGTGTTGGGTCAGTAGAGTATTTGTAGACAGGTTAGAGAGCCCAGCTCTCCCTTGCAGTGATATAATTGATAGCAAATGAGAGAAGTAATGTTGTTTAAATTCTTAATTTAAAACAGAGCCTATGTCTGAGATGTTACAGAAATAAACACGGGAGAGGTTTGGAAGTGCTGGCAACCGAGCTGAAAATCCTGGGGGGCTGCAGCAAATCTGGATGTGTTCTGAATAAACACACACATACATCACACAGTATACCTAAATGTTTCTCAGCCAAGGTTTTAGGTGGCAAATAAATAGTACGCAAACTTTAGTAGGTGAAGTTTTAAAGAACAGGGAATTACTGAGCTTGCAAAGCCTTGGATTCTAATTGGACAAACATAAGGGTATCCATGAAAACTTGTGATGCCTTTTGCATGTTTGCATCATGACTGAGTGCCGATTACATCAGCACACATTACTTTTTTCCTACAGGGTTATCTCTGAACACCTGATGTACAGTTCAGATGCTCTGAAGACCATCATCCCCTAATGTTTTACACTGTGTGAAGTCACTGTATGCTTTTGAAATTACGTTCTCGATGTCTCCGTTCTCTGCCTGTAAAATATAAGTGATGCCTCTTCACAAAGGTGATGGGAGGCTGACTTAAAAGTTCGCAAAGGTCTTTGTTGGTTTTCCAGAGGAAAAAAAAAAAGGAGGCTGGTCTCTGTTGTTTGGAGCAAGGTGTGTGTAAATAAACACAGGGCCGTATGAGAGAAAAAGGAATGGGGCTGCTGCCTGTGTGTGAGCTTCCTTCCATCAAGTGAAACAAGGCAAGATTCCTTTGGAAGAAAAATAGTAGATTTGTACTCTAAATGAGGCCAGACCCACAGTTACTTCTCAGTGCAGACCTCACGGGTCCTCAAATTATAGGATGTGCTTCCAGGAATAGATGTGATATATATGTAGCCTAGAGATGCCAGCACTGCCAAAATGGAGTGTGCTATGTGGCGCGAGGAGATGCGATTTCATCTGGCTGCTGTCTGGGGGTCCGGTAGGAGGGGAAGATAGAAGGCATCTGTCTGGGGCTGGCATTGCTACACCTGCCTGTGTGATAGCAAAGAATGCCTCAGAGTACAGTGTGCTCTTGTAAACCAGATCGAAAGAATGGATGTGTATATATGATTTCCAAACCTGCTAGCTGTTTGAAATGTACTTTGGGATCTGTTGTGTTGCTTTTTTGTTGGTTTGTTTTTTGTTTTTAAAGAAAAGAAGTACCTCATTGGAAAACTAAGAAAGATTCCAGTCCTGGATGCCCATGGGAGCATCCTGAGGACAAAGCCATCAATCCCACTTGTCTGTAACAGTATCTACCACGTGTCTGCCCTGATGCTGGGAGGTCACTCCCAGCCAGGCTGTGCCGAAATGTGAGCAGGGCAACGGCATTGCGTGGGGGATTTGGAAGTGCAGCGTCCCATCGAGACACAGAGAGAGCAAAAGGCTGCTCTTTTGGTGTGTTTTGCAAATGTTTTCAAGTGACACGCGTACTTTGTTGCGGTTTTCCCTGGGCTGTTTTCAGTGGGGCTATAATTGCTGTAAGCAGGCTGGATAGGAGTCTGCCAGGGGGTTCCAGCATCCGTGCAGTCGGTGTCAGTTCATCTGCAGCCTCAGCTCATGGTGGAGAAGCAGAGCAGGTATCTGAGGCTGTACCCTGGTGAGTCCTAGTGCCCGTGCTAGCTCTGACTGCTCTGGAGCTTTCTGCACACGGAAGTGTTTGGGACAGGGCCTGCCGTGCAAACTGTGCAGGACACATGGTGTGTGCAATGTGCTGGGAACACCCATGGGTGCTCTGCGCTGCCCCAACTCTGGTGGCGTAGGCCTGCATGTCCCCAGCACGTGCCCCAGTGTGTTAGTCATGTTTCTGAAGGACAGCGACTGAAACCTCCTCTGTGCTAAAGTCATCCTCGGAGTTTTCTTTCTGTGGGCAAAGCAGTAGCAAATTTCTGGGTGCTGCAGTGTGTGGGGGGGAAGGGGGCAAAGCAGTGTGCAGAGGCTGCTCCTGCTGTGTGAATGCTGCAGTAAAACCCCTCGGCAGCTTTTCAGGTGCCAGCAGCCAGGCTGATCACTGGCAGCCTTCATTGAAATGGTCCATGAAAATGCATCCCATTAAAAGTGAGATGAGGGACGCAGAAAGTTACATAAACAGGAGGGTCCGAGAGCAGCCTTTGTTTCTGTCCCCAGCGCAGCTCAACGTGGTCTGGAACAGCATGGTGTCCCCAGCCAGGAAAACAGCCCCTCTGTTCTGAACTTCCCTGACCTTCCTCGTTATTTCAGTCTCGTTCTCTGGAGTTCAAGGTACTGGCTGTGCTTCAGGAATTCAGGCGTATAAACACTCATCAGCTTGGCTGGCACTGCTGGGAGATGAAAAGGGAGCTGGGAAGGAATAAGGCACATCCAAAACCAAACAAAAAGTGCACGGGGTTTGTAAACACAGCATGTAGAGCTTTCACAGGGCTGTCCCAAGTGCCCCTGCCCTCCTCTCCTAATGCAGTTTCAATAAACTTTAAATACAGCACACAGTTTAGGGTGGCTGTCACTTAAAGCCAAGGCAACTCAGAAGGAGGAAGTTCCAGGCTTGCCAAGTGGCCACTACTTTTGCTGCAAGCACAGTTTTTCCTCAGCCTGACTGAGTCCATTCCTTGTCCCCTCTGTTCCTCTGGAGCTGGTGGCGTGTCACTGTCACCCTTATGCTGGGACCGCGCTTGTGCCTCCCTGTTTGCCAGCTCTCAGCAGCCCTTTGGATCGCATGCTGCTGAAGCCTTTGCCTCCTGAAATGTGATGGTACCAAAGCAGGAAATGTGACTTGAGGAAATCTTCCATCCCGGCTCTCCTCACTGAACTGAATGCAATATAAACCAATTTCAGGTTCCGTGAAGAACTTTGCAGACACAGGCTGACTTACAGCTTTAGGCTGTGGGCAGTGCTACCACTCTGGCACTGAGCAATGAGGAATGTGTTACTGGGAAGCTTCACGATGCACACCTGTTGAGCACACCTGTGTGTTCTGTGCTGGGTGGTTGAGGCTGGTTCATGCAAAATCCAACCAGCTAGCAGCCCTGCCTTTCCCCTGCCTCACCATTTCTAGACCAGACAAACACATCCACACTGTAGAATGCGTGAGGCTCTGCTCAGCCCCTGTTGCAGATGGGAGTGCCGGACAGAGCGCAGCCGCTGCAGCGTCTGTAGCAACCAGGCGGGCGGCTCCTCGTTCACCAAGATGAGGCTGGGACCGACACATGCTGAGGCCGGGAGCCCCGATAAGTGCCCTTTGTTTTGGTCTTCTACTTTTCCCCTGCCTGTGAAGCATCTGTTGGTAATTAAGTGCACATTTCAGCCCGCCTCCTCAGTGGCAAGCAGGCACATATGGAGCAACACATGTGCGACGCACAGCCCGCCTCACCCCCTGCAGCAGCTGCTGAAGTCGGCACGTGCCACCTCCTGCAGCTCGGTGCTGCCTGCACGCGCTGAGGGCACGTGTGGATGCCCCCCCCCCCGCGGCTCCCTGATGCTCCCCAGATTGGTGCTGGCTCTGCTTTCTGGATGTCCAGACATACGTTGTCCTCAAGGAGGCTCAGCCGAGGCGTTGCTGTCTGGCACACAGTGAGGAATGTTGCTCATTCCCTGCCCCTCCTGGCTTGGGCATTCTGCAGTTCTCTCCTCAGTAGAGAGTCAGCTCCATTGAGCATCTGGAGCTCTGGTGAGCTTACAGCTTGGTGATGCTGTACGTAAACCACAGTGACCGCATCTGTAATAAAGGTGGATCATGTGAAGTGTGCTGGTTTTAGACTTTGGAAGTATTTGGTGGTGCTTGCAAACGCGTTTCTGTTACAACTGGGAAAGCATCTGTGCTGCAAATACTTTGTTGTTCAAGATGAGTGCACTTCCCTGCAAATAAGTTATTGTTTTAACACTTGAATGTTCTAGCTGGTGGCTAGTGGCAAGCCAGAGACACTGACAGCTGAGATCTGACTGGCTGCCCCACTGAGGTCCACAGCAATTAACTGCCAGGAAACCACAGCTGGAGGTGGGTGAGATGGGACTCTCTTGGGGCTTTCCCCAAAGGACCAGCTGAATACCAAACTGCCCATCAGTTGTGGTACTGCTTTCTATCACAGGAGAATAACACCTGGACATTTCCCACATGTAAGCATCTCTAGAAAGGCACTGTGAGTTACTCCGAAGTTGTCTTGTGGTCCCCTGTAGGGAACATGATGCTGCTCACAGTGGTGGCAGCAGCATCTCATCCAGGAGCCACGCTGCTAGCAGGCAGCAGCCCTCGCTTCCTGCAGCAGTACCTGGGGAAGATGCAGCTGCTCAGCTGAAGTGAGAGCCTCAAACAGAATAGGGAAAGCAGAGTTTTCTCTAGACTATTACTTGCCTTTAATTAGTGCTAAATTAATCTGTTTCAATTAGTTTTCACTCTGTAACTCCTGTCTAGAGACAGGTAATGCAGGTATGCACTGTTGTCTCAGCAGGGAGGCAGCTGGTGACAAGAGGAATCAAGGCAGTAGGGTAGCTGCCCGGTGGCCCTGCACACACAGCAGCTGTGTGCAAGGCAGAAGAGGATGTTTCTCCACCACAGTCAGCAGAGCCTGCTGCAAATGGCACTTCCTGGTACTGTGCTGATACTTCATGGAAACAGCCAGAGTAAGGTCAGCTCAAGTAAAAACCCTTTGGCATGCCCAGAGAGCTGCATTGCCTTACCCGCCCTGTGCAGGCAGCAGGGCTGGCTTACAGCTGGTGTTAGCACAGTGCTCCAGCATGGACTGGAAGTGGAGAGAATGACTGAACCCACTCCTCTTAAAGTGAAATATTGAAATGGGTGTCTTCTAGGAAATCTAGATGAGGGAATCTGCTCGGCATCAAGGCTTTCTCGTCTCGAAAGGAACTACAGTAGCATTGCCAGTTAAGTTTAGAAAACAGACAAAAAGTCAAACATTAAAAATAAGAATCAGTTTGAAGTCAGTAACTTAAAAAAAAAAAAAAGTACAAAGGACTGACTTTGTCAGCTTGTTTTATTACTGGGCACAGCACAGTACCAGTTCATATACATACAAGCCACAGTAATGGAAACATCCCCTATTTTTTATCTTTATTTTTAAAAAAAAAAAAACAAAAAACAGTGTTTGGGAGGAGTCAAGTGTCCTAGAGGTCAGCTCTCAGGAGTTCTTTTGCTAATTGCAGTAGCAGCAGTTTCCTTTCCAAATACTATAGGTTTTCATGCTGTTAATATGTGAAGCTGAGAAGCCTGAGCTTGCAGCAGTACCTCCACTTCTCCTGACAAAGCAGGATCCAGGATTGCATTATGTTCAGTGATGGTCCTTTACAGATAAGTACAAATCTACCAAGCACAGTTCTGGGTATGATACTGGAACCCTCAGGTTCTTCTCTGAAAGTCCACGTTACCCTAAAGCACCAGAGGGCAATTCAGTACAGGGCTGGTTAAAGTGCTGCTGCATCAGACAGCTATCCCACAACTTCTACACAGGACCTTACAGCATCAGTTGAGCCTGCAGCAGCACAAGGTCACAAGTCTAGAGCAAAGCTGCTGCCACTGACACAGTCTCAGTGCCTCAGGAAACTGAGCTAAAGCAAGAAGGCACCAATGCAAAGGTGAGCCTGGGCTGCATCCCACAGTGGCACATAAGCAGCCTGACACCTCTCCTAAGGAGACACACAACGCATAATAAATACAACAGAACAGTTTAGAAAAGCAAGTGCATTCGTGTGATCCCTTGCAACACCAGGAAGTAGGACCCACAGAGGCACATTCACTTTGTATTGCACTGGAGGTGGGACATGGGAGGGAAAAAAAAAGATCATTTGGCAGAACCTAGCCAAGCTCAACCACCATGCAACAGCTTTGGCCAGCCTGAGGTAGAACACAAATATACTGCTAAAACCCAGTCAAGTCCTGCTCAACCAGTCTTTGAGGTTTAAGAAAAAAAAATAAAATAAGTGCACAGAGGAGCCTCTTTCCCCTCCTGAGGAAGCACGCACTCCAGGTCTCACCCCAAAAGATCAAGCCTTAGGGCACAGCTCTAGTCAGATCAACACTTCCCACCTGGAAAGTGGTGATGGCTGCAGGTGCTACAGTTAAGAGTGTAACAGGAACCGTGCAGCCCCTTTGCCTCCTCCCTCCCTCCCTCCCTGTTTCCTTTCATCCACTCGGCCCTGTGTAGTTCTGTTAGAGCTCAGGCCGTCCCGATTGTTTCGTCCCTCCTACTGGAGCCCTGCAAGAAGTTCTCCCTTTCGACCTTCTGCGGGACGCCAGGCGCTTCCTCCAGGGCTTTCTCCGAGTGGCACAGGCAGGGCAGGAGGGCAATGAGGGCCTCTTCGATGGAGAAGAGGTGCTTGTCCTCCACCTGTGGGCAGAAGTAGCGCATGAAGTCCGCCAGCCGCAGGAGGTACTCCACGTTGTGGCCCGCACAGCCGCTCGAGACGATGATCTGTGCCGCGATGTCTTCTTCGGACGCCGGGCCGAGGTAGGAGGGGTTCTGCGGCGTGGCGATGTAGACGAGGGCCTGGATGGGCTCCCCCGCCTCCTTGTCCTGCGGGTGGAAGCTGACCAGCTTGGTGTCGTAGCCGCCCAGCACGGCTTCGCGCACGTTCAGGTACTGCAGCGAGGCGGCGACCTGCTGCTCCCCGCACACCTCGTAGGCGACGCCCCACGTGCACGCCTGCAACGAGAGGACGGGCGGTCACACCCCGGGGACATCGCACCTGCCCGCGGCCCCCAGCGCGCCACCGGCCGTCCTACTCACCCCGCGGTCCTCCAGCAGCGTCACCACCCGGCCGGGCTGTGGGGAGAGAGCAAGGAAACAGCGTTACGACCCGCTGCCGACAGCCTGGCCGTCCCGCTGCGCCCTGCGTCCCGCCCCGCGCTTACCGCCCGCTCGCTGCCGCGATGGAAGGTGTCCCCCTGCCAGAAGCGCCGGCTGTAGCCGCGGATGAAGCCCACCTTCCGCGACGTGAACTCGAAGCCCGGCCTCCACACCAGCGAGCCGTACCCGAAGATCCACAGCCGCGGCTTGAGCTCAGCGGCCGGCTCCGAGGACGAAGAAGCCGCGGGCGGCTCCGGCCCCTCGGGCCGGCCCAGGTGCTCCTGGGTGCTCTGCGCGTCCCGCTTCATCGCGCCGGGCGCCTTTGGGGATGCGCGCGTCGCCCCGGCCCTTTAAAGACCGCAGCGGCGTCGCCCCGCCCGGCCGGCCCGGCCCATTGCGGGTGATGCAACGAGGGCGGGCTGTTTCGCCGCGCCGCGCATGGGGCAAAGCGGGCCGCGGGTTGCGTCAGGTGGGGCCGTTACCCGCAGCGCTCGCCCTGCTGGCGGTGGGGCCGGCTGTGCGCGAGCGGGCGGGGCGCCGGGCACCGAGAGGTGAAGCCGTGGAGCTGGGAAGCGCGCGGGTCAGACGGGGGTTGTAAAGCGAACCCAAAGGCGGTGAATGGGGCAGGATGGAGGGATGCAGTGCAGATTCCCCAGGCTGGAGCGTGGGCTCCCGGCCCGCAACGTGTCGTGCAGCCCACGAGCTTTGTGTGTGTGAGTGGTGCGCTTGGGCCGGCGTTCAGCCCGCTCCGAGGGTGAGGGCACGTTACAAAGTCGTTCGTTTTGGTGGCGGAGGAAACGCAGAACCGCTCCTCGTTGTTCTGCCCCGTGTGCTCATCACCCCACATGGCCCGTCTGCACTCCTCGCTTCGGTTTCCTGTTGGCCCTCTTCCCGCGGGCCCCCACCTCTCCATCCCACATAACAGGGCGTTCCAGCTCCAGTGCACACAGCGCGGGCAGCTCCCTGGACCTTGGCACCCGGACTGTGGGTGACACAACGGTGCGGCCGTTGCATCTGCCCTACCATGCCTTATATAGAGCGTGCCCTGCTCCTGGTGCGCCCTGCTGGGTACCTTGGTTGACCCATCACAAAGTCAGCTCTAATGGAGCGACAGACAAATCGGTGTCTAAGAGGTAAAGTGAAGATTTTGCTAGGTTCTTAGAGAAAGTGGTAAAAAAAAAAAATCTATCCTCTTTATCCAGCTTTCCTCAGGATGTCAGTGAGAAATGAGTTGTGTTAGGCATCAGTCTCACAAGTGAAGCAACCGCTCCTTTATCTCTTAGCACAAGCTAAGGAATAACGCATAAAGAAATAAAATACGCTGCTGGGAACTGGCTGCATGCTTGCTGAGTGAGGGAGAGAAATAGCTCCTTTCCATTTCCATCATTTGCAGTCAGGAACCGATGCCTAAAGCAAGACCCACAGGGGGCCTGATTCAGATCCCACACCAGCTGAACACTGCAAGTCTCTACTCCCTTCAGTGCTGTTACACCCGGAGCAATTAGGTTTGAGGTTAGAAATTAATTTTGAAGTCAACTACCTGATTTTCTTGAGTAAAGGTGTTGGAATATTGCTCTATCATTAGGAGCACAGCCTGGGGAAAGTCTGCTTTTGAAATTAAGTCGTGTGCAGCAAGACTTGAGGAATGTTGTTGGTTTCAAGTTTTCGTTACTCTGTTTCTCACTGCTGCCTATACCTTCATTTTACTTTAGTTAAAACAAAGGTTGTGAGGATCAGTGGGGGTGAAAGGGCTGAGCAGCACACGTGGGAGGTAGGGAGAGCAGTGGCTACTAGTTGTAGTTTCTGTTTGTAAGGCAAGGAGAACAGCCTCCAAACTAAGCCACTGTAACGCTCGGGTAGGTGTGAGGGAGAATGCAGTGTAACAATGCAGTGGAGGAACAGGAGTAGAAGGTGATGGAAAAAAAACGTAGATATCAAACAATTTGAGAGTGACAAAAGGAAAAAATGAATGGAAGATAGTGGCCAACTATTAAAAAATACACAAATTTCTCCCTGCGGCTAAGCATTTTATTATTATTATTTTTGCTTCTCTTCAGGAAGGGGGACAAAAAACCAATTGTAGCTTTACTTGTGACGTCCTGAAACTGGTTTTCCCAGGCTGCAGGAAAACGAAAACCTAGTTTCTCTTTAGCAGTATATTCTGTACTTCCCCAGCACGAGCATCCTCCATGTCAGTGCCCGTGACTAATGCTGTGCCACTGCTGCCTGTTTTTCAGGATAGCAGTGAATCATCGCAGAGCCAGAGGAACCAACAGTGGGGCTGGCATGACACAGAGCAGTGGATTGAAACCGTCATTAGCTTCATCTTGCATTTCGGGCTCTCGTTGCAGGGCTCAATAAGCTGAGGACACACAGTGGGTTTTACCAAAACTTGTTCTACTCAGCAGGCACGGACTGGGGATGGGAAGACTGCTGTTCATTTTCAGATGCCACGTCTTTCACCATCGGCTTGGCACCGCTTCCCTCTATCTACAGTGAGCAAACAAGAGATTCTAAAGAACACATCTGCCCCTTTTCCTTAAGGCTTCAGTAAAGATTACAGCTATTGTGAAGTTCAAACAATGCCACAAAAATTTTCTAGTGATGTAAACCAATAACCAATCCCCTGATATCTAGGTTGCCACATCCACACACATCAGAGTATCTTACTTCTGTATGTTGAACCCAACTCTTATGGCATTTATGAATCTGCTATCAGACAGGAGCATATAATGTATGAATACACAGATGTCTGTGCTTCAAACACAGGCAGATGAAAATGACATTGTTAAAGCTTCCAGATAAGAGCCTGGGGATCAGGAATGTTTAATGAAAGAGTAGGCAGTGGCTACTTGGACTTGTTTGCTGTGTCTAAAGAGAAGGCACTGTCATTACCAGCTGCTTTAACTCTGGGGATAAATGCAGTCCTAAGCAAAGAGAATGGAAAAAAAATAGCAAAAGATTTGCCAGTAGTTTAAGAACAACCCTAATTCTAGGAGATACAGTACCATAAGGGCTCCAGACTGAAAAACAAAAGCCTGTGCAACCAGGATGATAGAGTTTCTGTGCGTACAAAACACCTTTTCAGGTGAAAAGCAAAGCAATGAAACATGACTCCACATCCAGGCACCACGCATATCAACAGTAATAATAGGTTTAGTAGTTTGGAGGACATTATGCAGGAGAGAACAATAGGTTTAGTAGTTTGGAGGATGTTACTCAGGACAGAACTTGAGCTGCAGATCCTCCCCAGCGCTATGGCTGCTTCAGCACTGATGGTGGTCAGTTGTGCTGGGAGTTTTTGCAGTATGCCTAACTCATACTGCAGTGACTGCTGCATGCCCACGGATAGGGATGGATTTTAAGTTGTGACAGACTTAATTTGTATATAAACTAGATCCATATAGGGGGAAATAAAGGAAAAAGAAAATAAAAAGTAATCCATTGATACAAAATAAAGTTCTCACATCTGTTCCCATGTCCTGGTAGTTTACTGTCCTACAAAGAAAACCCCATATTGTCTTTTTGGCTTTTGAGTCTTGTACACAGAAGGAACCTGCTGCAATATGGCCTTTGCCAACTTCCGCTTCCATTCTTACTTGGAGCTCGGGAACAGTTTTGACCTAATGGCAGGAGCTGGTCTCGATGGCTTTGGTCAATCTGCTGCTGTAACAGCTGAGTACAGAACCTTCCCCTGAACCCACTGAATCCCAAGCCCGGAGCTCATCCAAGTGCCAGGCTGTGAGCCAGGAACTGGATTGACTCACAGTGGTGCACTGTAACTTGCTGTGCTTGGCTCCCCGTGGCCTGGCCTTGCTGCCCAGGCATGTGCTGACACCCGGGAGGGTATTCTGAGGACCTGGATGGATGTGCATGGCAGCAGCTTTGCCATGAGACCGTGACAAGAGATGGCAAGGCTCACATGGGTTGGACCGGGAGCCTCAGCCTCAGCTACAAATGTCAGCACCTCATCCAGGCTGCTTCTGTGGCATGGTTTAGCTTCACTTCAGGCACAAAGAGAAGAAAAAATGGGCTTATGGCTAAAATTTTATTTTAACAAAGTAGATCTGAAGAAAACTGAAGGAACTTACAGAAGCAGGTAGACTGAATGTTGAAATATGGAAGACCCTCAGTAAAAGCTGAAAGAGATTTGTAATTAGCAGCCTTAGCGGGGAAGGACAAGTGTTTAGGAAAGTAACCCCTGAAATCAGACAGGGTATAAGAAGTAGAACACTCATGCAGGATGGAAAAGAGAAACCTCTCTTTGGCACTTTGCTGTGCTTAAACAACCAAAAAAAAGTACTGTACTTGAAGAAAAAGCAATGTTCCTAAAGCTCCTGTGCTTGTGTCAAGGGAGGTGAAAGAACAGGCACACCAAGCGTTTATAAGGAAGGAATGTAAATATATCCAAGTGGAGCAGGCACCACATGACTGGAAACCAGAACAGTGCTCGTATCTGAGGCATGAAAAATGTAATGTAGTGTAGAAAACCAAAGACCTGTTAGCCTGACCTTGGTAACACAACAGTTTCTAGTATGTGCTTTGCTAGGAAAAATAACTTAGGGTGTAAATTTAATTGAAACGCACATCAGAATTAGCAGAACAGTTCACTGCAAATTAACTTCACAGCTTTCTTTGATAAATGACTTTTGTAGACAAGAGAATGTACAGTAGACTGTGTTTATCTAGGTGTCAGCAAAGTATTCTGTATGGTGGTCCTTGGCAAGCTATTAGCTGCGACATAGCCAGGAGCTGGTGAAGGGGAGATGACTGAAGTGGATGAAGAGAAGCAAATCAGGGTGCATCAGCTGGGTACTGTTGTTTTGCAGTGCAGCTGTGTGGTTCCAGGGCACATAAGGGCAATATCTGCCTGATCAGTGGGAGCTGAATTTTTAGTGGGTTATTATGCAGCAGCATCAACTGATGGGCTGCAGTTCCAATGAAAAACGAAAGCACAGACAGAAGAGGGAAGAGCTGCTAGGATGAAGGGGGTGATAAAGAGCCCTCCTTCCTGGAGGCTGCTGGATTGCTTAGTCTGGCCATACGTAAACAAGGGAATAGGACTGTTTTACATCACAGGGTTTATCCCAGTGTCTGGGGAGAAAGGGAGAGAAGGAAGCTGTTGTGTTCAAACTGAACTGGCACAAAAGTACATGAACGTTATGTGGACAGGAAAGGCTTAGCCTGGAGATCAAAGAGAACATCCTGACCTGTAGAGAAGCAAGCTTTTGGTATCACATGCTCACTTCCCCATATGGAGAACCAGCAACAGAAAAGGACTCACTTTATCTTGATTTAACTGCAACAGAGGTCATGCAATGCCATTATGTCTGTTACCTATCTCTCCATCCACTGCATCTGAAGAACAGAAAGTCAGTTGGAGCCCAGCTCCAGAATTCCAAGAGATTCCTAGTGTCAGAAAAGCTTCATCAGTTTGCAGTGGGACTTGCTCACAGCCGTGTCTTCACAACAAGAACTGTCTGCATTGTTTGTCTGAGGCCTCAATATTAGGAATTCTTTTTCTACTAAAGCCAAGGCACTGCTAGCAAAAGGATGACCACAAAGCCTCTGGCAGGTAGAGTCCTGAAGTGTCTGACTGATGCACCAAGAAACAACACAACAAGAACTTTCACACTGTGGCTACCTGCAGCAGGTGCTAATATTCTTCATTAGAGGGAGGAAGGGACCCGCCTACCACTCACTTCTCTGAATCCTTAACAAAGCAAAAAGGAGGCTGAGGTTGGTTGTTTTAGGAGGGGGAAGAATGTGTGTTTTTGCTCCTCTGCTCAAAGCAAGAAATTAACCATTCAGCACATCAGAAGAAAGAGAGGTAAGCAACTGTGTTACAGGAAGCTGCTCATTCACCAGGTTCTTTCTCCTTCACTGCTTTTTGGTGTGTGTGGATGTCATGTTGCATTTCACAGTTTGAATGCTTGAGCCTTGCTGTGAGCAAGGGAGCTAACAGGCACAGTGCTGAATGCAAAAGAAAACAGAATATTTTTGTAGTATAAGCAAACATGAGTTGCATTTTTCTGAAGTTACTGAAAAGTCTGGTTGTGGTCTCCATATGATCACCCTAACAAGTTCTGATGTGGCAGATCATAACAAACAGGCTTTTGTAGTTACAAATACTGGCAGATTTTGCTTCATATGTGGCCATGCAGGGAAATGCTTGGTGTTCATTAAGACCACATCTCTGTCTTGCATTCCTAGAGAGAAATCCTTTCGCAAACAGTTGAAAATCTTTGTCTCTGTGTTGTAGTACCTCTGGTATGTGTATCAAGAATTGCTTTGGTACTGGAAAAATAACTGCAGATGTTTTACATGTGACATTGAATTTGTTTTCCTGATATTAACTGGAGATGTTCTGGCTTAACAATAACAGTTTGTTTTGTTATTTCTGCATTATGTCCACTTTGGCTCATCTGTACCAGAATAAAATGCAGTTTTCTTCTTCCCTTGGTCTGATCATGTAGGTCCGCCACTTGCCTTGCTAAACCTTGCCGTCATTACCCCATCAGACCCAAATACCTGTCCTTATTAACTACAGGTTCTCTTTCCAAAGAGGTAGAGCAGAACCAGCCAGTGAACTCCACCTTACTTAAAGCACAATGCTATTTATTTAGAACAAAATAGCATGGAAAGAAAAAAAAACACGTATTAAGCCAATAGATGTCTTGCACTTCTTAGTGATGCCTATCTTCCTTGTGGTGCACTGTCAAATTCAGTAAGGAAGTTCTGCCAGCTTCTTAATTCAGTGAGAACATCTGTGCATCAGCCTCTGTGTTGGGCGCCAAAGACGAAGCTGTGCGCCAGGAGAGCAGGCACAGAGGGGAGGACTTGCATGCATGCTCTCAGGCTCCCTAGAGACATTCTTATTCAGCCTGGAGTACAAGTGCCCAAGTAGCATGTGTTACCCAGCAGTCTGCCCAGCCCATCGTGTCTGTCCTGTGGGCTAGTGACTGGAATAGGCTTACCAGTGAGGCTGTGGAGTCACTGTCCTTGGAGATGTTCAAGAAATGTGTAGATGTAACACTTAGGGATACAGTTTAGAGGGCAATCTTGGTGGAAGGACAGTTGGACTGGGTGATCTTAGAGGTCTTTTCCAACCTTAATGATTTTATGACTTTGTGCATTTCCAGTAATGGGTACCATCCTACTCTTGATCACGCTTAGGACCAAAACAGGAAAAGCATCTGCCTGAACAGGGCTGTTGTGTGTTGGCTCTGAGCTCACCCAGGATGGTTCTGGTGATTTCTATGCTTTGTAACCTTGCGTTTTGGTGTAGCAACATTTCTTGGTGATGATGCTTCCATTATGGGAAAATCATGACTCCCGAATACTTAGCAACTCTTAAAGGTGATGAGGATAAATAATTTCAAAATTAAGTCTCTTTCTGTTTGATGTAGGAGATAGAAAGCTTCCAAACCCATTGAATTGAGAGGTGAGGAAATGCAGCAGTAGTGAAATAGAACAGGTAGGGTGTGTAGTGTCAGGTTGTGGCTGTGGTGGTAACAGAAGGCAGATGGGAAGAATGACAGTGGCCAGGCCTTGGGAATTGCCTGCCTGGCAAAGGCTGTGCCGGCTATGAAGATCATCAGGGTGAGTCAGAGCAAGAGTATAAAGTGGGTTGAATTCCTCGTGGCTGCTGTATGCAAGGGGATGATTTGGGGAACGTGATTGCAGGCACATACTGCAGCTGGGAGCCCTGGGCTGCTGCATCTTGCTGCTCATGACTCATGCCACCATCCATGGAAGGGCTGCCTGGGACTGAAGCGATGCAGCAGCTGGGTTTACCCTGATCCTCAGCTTCTGCCCTGTCTCTGTCACCAACATCGCATCTGGAGGCACCAACTTCTCCTCCTTTCCCCAGCCAAAAGCAATAAGTGACTGTCCAGAAGCTGGGTCCTGTGCATCCACAGGTGTAATGGCACTGTAATGACACTAATGACACATCCACTGGGTATAATGACAGTCAGGTACGTTTGGATGATGTTCTGGTAGTGCTGCTGTGCTGTGATCAAATGTCTAAACAATCAGGGTTCTTGTGGTACAGTTCAGCCTCTCCATTCATCACTTACAGCTTCTCTGCTTCCAGCACAAATGTGGGGTGAGAAGGCTGCTGTCAGCCTGCAGGTCAAATGCCCAGTAAGGACGAGCAGCTCCCCAGCTTTGGTGAGGTGCAGAGATGTTCCAGGTGGGTTTTCTTGCCATGTGTGGGAAGTGTTGACTATGCATTTCTGTGCTCCTCGGTGCTAATTGTGAGGCCACAGGCATCTCATGGCATTGTGTGCTCTTCTGTGCAGGGGACACGGTGATTTGAAGGACAGATGCAGGGCCACAGGCTAGCAGTGAGACTCGCTGCAAAGTAATGCAGGCTGGCAGTGTCAGCTCTTGGCTGGTTAAGATCACTTGTGAAGGTGTTCAATCCGCACATAGGAGTTCCTCAGCCTCTATTAGCCTGTGGGCACCAGGAAATAAAGCTCTGCTCTGTCGGGATATGTGTCATGCTTTGCTTGTGGTTTAGTTTCTGTGGCCAAAGCCAGCACACAACATTGGCAGAACAAGATGTTTACTTTTGCCATGTTCTCACATCTGCTTGGGTAACCTCTCTGCACATGTAGCTGCAGCGACCTCTGAACATTTTCCTGCGCTCGCTGACCATGTCCTGATGTTGCATGTCTCTTGGCTGACTCTGGCCTGTCTGTATTCCCTACAAGACTGTTCTGCCTGCTCCAGTTCCGCCACTGACCCCGACCTGGCTCCAACCTTTCCCAGCTCTGCCATGACATAATTCCGTTGTGGACTTCTGTCTTGAATTTCTATCTTGTTGTATCCCAGAGCCTGCTACATGCTGTGCTTTTTGGAACTGACCTGAGTACAAGCTAAACATAGCTATGCTGAATTCAACAGTTCACCTATTTATACCAAGTTTTCCTTGCGACTTCCCCCACCGCCACTGGCCACTGTCAGCTCTCAGCAGCTCTTTGATGACTTGAGGTGCTGTGATCTTTTCCCAATGCCAAATATCCTTTCTAGTTATTTATGTTTGCATACTGACAGTGAAAAAACCAGCAGATAAGAATGGAAGTGCAGTTGCTTTGACTGGAGTAAAGATAGTGCAAATCTACAGACTTGCTGCAGCTTGAAAATAAATGAGACTTCTTTGGGAAAATGGAAAAGAGGAAGAATTGAGGTTGATGTGGCTTGCATACTTTTTACAAATAATCAGCTTGAAATCAGTCACTCGGTACCCCAGTACCTCACCTGCAGCACTCATTTGCCAGAAACACTCAGCTGGTTGCAGCAGCACAGGGCAATATGTGGTGTGATCTGGAGCAATCTGGATACAAATTTTACCAGGGTACTTGGCTTGCTAATGGCCAGCGTGAGATCTGCCAGTGAGCTGTACAGTATGGACATCGGGGAATTTTGTCCTAGAGCTGTGTGTATTCTGGCTGCGCAGTGCTGGAGGTCCACTGCTGTGTCAGTGGAATATCAAAGTCATAACTCAAGTGACTGGTACATGATGTAATGATTAAATTGGAATGCTGTACACAAAGCAGAGGCATCGTCACCAGCTGTTTACTAATGCTGCTACTACCCGTAGCCTGAGGTTACATAAGGTCCAGCCAGATTTTTGTGAGGCAAGAATGCTGCGCTGGTGCCAGGACAACAGCTGACAAAGTCAGCCTTCTGAACGATGTGTGAAACCCGTCTTGGTACAGTTTGCACTGCTGAGGAAAGACTGTTTTGTTATGTGTATGTATCAGATAGAAACCAGTCCCTTGACTCCTTCCCACCTGTAAGTAAACAAACTCTTACCCCCACAGCCCCCAGACCATTGTAACAAAGCTGTTACAGAGCTGCTTGCATTCCAGCTTCTAATGAATATGGGATTGTTTTCTGCGCACTGAGAGGTGCACTGCCCATTCTTACCCTTATGGGGTATAAACGCATCCTGCTGCACTACACAGAGGGCTTTTTCTTACATTTTAGTCTTGCTTCTAGTAGAATTCCCATTTGTGAACTGACCATCTCCTTGTGCAATCTTGTTATCAGACCCCCTGATGTTTAACACAAGAAAGTAAGGATCTTATCAAAGCAGGACTCGATCACAATTGTTGGAAGTGTTTCTGTGAAGACTGAACGTGTTTAGGATGCGTTTAAATTCCTTGATGCTGAGCTTAATCATGTGCTTAAAATTAAGCAGTTAGTGACTTCTTTAATTTGAGTTTGTGCGTAACAGATGCCTTTGGAGTCAGAGGTATGAAGGATCTTTCTGAACCTGCCAGCACCTCTTTTTCTTTCTCCTGGAGATGGCTGAGGTGATCAGACTGCTTTTCAGGAACTGTTTAATAACTCATCTCTCATTGAATTGTTGGCCGCCTACTCTTGTCCTGTCCCCAGTTTCATTACCTCCTGTGGAGCCTATAACACAGGATCTCCTAGTAGTGAGGCTGTGTACAGCTGTTCTCTTCTAGCTTCATGTGGAAAACTTACCACTCGGTATTCTTTTTCTCACTGCCCCTCCAGACCCACTTGCTGGCTTGTGTGTATCCATTTTTAGCTCAAAAGAGCAGCGCATGCAAACTGCTATGCAACAGGTTGAGATAACAACTGATGGTACAGCAGTTCAGAGGGCACATCTGCCTCCAAGCATTCCTCTTCTCCTTTATCTATCTCATTAAAATGGCTTTCCAAGTTTGCATTGGCATATCATGCAAAGCAGTGAAGCAGAGCCTGTGGATTTCTTTGCCCTTGGATTTCAATGGGTGAGCAGACAGCTCTGTTTTTGTGAAGGGCTTGGCCATGGGTGAGTAAATTGTGGGTGGATACCTGTGTAGGCAGACTACGTGCAAACACTGAGATTTTGCTGCATGGTAATGAAGTGTCCTGAAATGGCAGCTGCAGAGGGATCTGTTCAACTAATGCAAAGCCTATGAGTTGCATTTCTTGCAGTCAAGTGATAGAAATAAAAGCAAGGAAATCTAAGCCAAGAACTGTATCTCTTTTCTTCCTCCTGTCAAGTTACAATACAACAGAGCCAGGGTGACTTGGTGTGTGCTGAACATTCAGTTAATTCTGCCATGCCTCTTCTTTCAAACATCAGCAAGTGTGAGGTTTTTCTCATGCAATGATGGGTTCTGTCCCAAAAAGAGTCAAAACCGGACTCCAGCAGAACCTCTGGATGAGAAATATCTCCCTTGTCAATCTCCATCTGCTTTACTGTAGCAGATTTTGCCTGTTTTCCTTGAGCTATTTTTGGCTGCTCTTTGGACATATATGTGGCACAGGATGATTGAGAGTAATTAAAAAGGAATTACAAGGTGCTGTGCTGGTGGTAATGGAAGAAAGGTGTCATCGTATGGGTGTGTAACAGCTAGCATGTTTTGCATATTGCTCACGCTACAGTGCGTGGTGAGGCGAGTGGAGCCAGTCTCTGGGCAGAAGGGTCACTGTGGCATGCCACAGTATTGGTGAGATACTTAGCAAAGGTTGCATCAGATTCCTGGGCACTGGCTGTAAAGAACACAAAAGAATCCTGAAATGGGAGAAATCCATGGGGGTGGGCCAGCTGGTGGCTGCACTGGCCTTTGTCGAGAAAAAATTTGGATGAAAACAGTTAGAAGCTGAATTCCTCAGATTTTCTGTGGTGTCTGCTGGTCACTTAGTGCATTGGACTTAACAAATAACATCAGAGTCTGTGACTGGACTACTCAGAAAGCAGCCATAACTCATTCATTTCCAAGGACATTAACCAGAACCATTGCCCTCCCACCAATCTCTAATCTGCGTGTTGAGAGATGATGTAGAAGAAAGATGCTGATAGCCAGAACACCTGAAATGATTTGATGCCTTCAACAGATCATGATGGAATCATAATGTTGACCATGCTCTAATCTGTGCATTCTTCTTGTCTGAGCAGGCTCTGACATTGCATCAGTATCCTCTAGTAATGCGCAGAACTCTTTTTTTACTCTGGTTAATTGAGTGTAACTCATTGAGGCACATGAGTGCCTCACACTGTCCCTCTCAGAGGTGGATGAGTGAGTATCAGCCCCACTTCACACCTGGAAAGAGCAGGGGAGAGAAAGTAGCTTGCCAGGTCCAACTGAACTGCTCGTTTCCCATGCTCCATGTGCCAAGGCAAATCTTCAAATGAACCTTTCAAGAGACACCACTCTGCTTATTTGGAAGATGACAGCATATTTTATATATATTTGTGGTGCAGTAGGTAGGTCAAAGATATTTAATGGCGGAGAGACAAGAATTTTTTTCTTATGGAGCAAGAGAGATAAATTAAGCATTGGGATATACAATTTTTTTATTAGATATCATATTGCTTGCTAGTTGCTAAGTACTGCACCAGGCAATGTATTGAGAAGGATGTGGGGGAGCAGACTCAGGCACTAGTCATATTGCCAAGCAGAATAGCAGCAGTAGTGACACGGTGGCAACAGGCGTGCGATAGCCTGCTGAGTGCTGGCAGGACAGCCTGGGTAGTCCAATGGCAAGAGGGATGCTGGCCCTCTTTCAATGAATCAGTCTGGCTGCACTGGTGCCCTGATTGGTATTTCCTTCCCTCTTCTCTAGAGAAAAAACAAGATAATTTGGAGCACAACGCCAGGACTTTGCCCTCTGGAGAGATTTCAGGGTTGCAGATGAACTGGGCTCTTTGCAGTGCTGCTGGAAAGCAATTACATTTGTGGTTCAGAGGAAGGGGTGAGGAGGAGGGAGACTCAGTGAACTGACAGCAGGGATAAGGTAGCTCATTAGCACATCATCTTTCCTGCGCCCTTCTGTGTGGGAGCAGATCTCCATATGATGATATTCAGAGTCTGGCAGGAATGTCATCCTCAGCTAGCAGGAATTTCTCCACAAGGAAGGGCAAGTGGAAAAGGCTAGAGATCACATGCGAGCTTCTCAGTGGCCCAAGAGCACAAAGGTTTATCCTATGTAGTCCTTCTCAAACGTCACTATCAGCTGCTGACCTGGAATACGAGGAGGATGGATGGAAGTAATTAGATATTTATTTAAAAAGAGCAAACAAACAAATACCCACAGGACCTGCAGCTCCATGATGAAGTTCCTTAAGGAAAGCAAATCAAATGTTTTTGAAGCTTAAACAAGGCTTTTCAGCACTGCCTTCAGCTTGTGCTCTTACAGTAACTCTGGTAAATCCCCCCAGTGTTGACAGTGAGGTGGAGGACAGAGCAGAGAGGTGTTTGCCTTCAATGACGAGGCAGCCTGTGCTGACAGAGGGTCTCAAAGCTCTACCCCCCACTGTAGGCTGTAGTGCAGAGCCTGAACAGAAGGTGCAGGGAGGAGAAAGGGAATAGATGCTTTACCCTGTGTTCCTGTGATCCTGATTCATACTCATGTAACTCTATTGGAGCCGGTGCAAGTACACTAGTATGAAGTTGGCTGAGATGTCAAAGCTGAGCGCCCTGCCTCTTCACTGCTTGTTCTTCTGTTAGCACAAGCTTTCCTCACGCTCCAGAATGGGATCTGTCTGGGTGATAGGGAATGGCATGCTGGAACTGTCCAGCAATGCTTTTATTCGTAGAAAAGCAGAGAACCAGAGGAAGATATGAGCACTATGTGCACAGGTTAATGCAAAGGCAGTTTGGACCTATTCATCCAGTGCTAGAAAATTATAAATTGGGCTACTCTCTACCTCAGGGCAATTCTTAGGGCTAGAGCTAGTCTCTGGCTCCATGGGAGCTCCCAGGTTTCTGAAGGAGTAGAGTCTATTCCACATCTTACAGACCTGGGAGATGGCTTTTTGGTCTCATTGGAAATGCTCAAGTTGCCCCCCTTTGTCTATACTGTAACATAAATTCTATGACACACTCTTCTGCTCTGGCTCCAGCCTAGCACCTCTCCCTGCAGGCAGCACTCTGCAACACCTTGGGTACATTCTCCATTGCAGTATGGACTTCTTATATATCAATCACTTGTAACCTTGCTGTTGCAGTCCCAAGAGCTGTACAAAGCTCTCTAAACATGTTGGGTTTTCTCCTTTATTTGTTTTTAAAAGCACTTCAGGCAGGTATCTTTAATCTGTGATCAAGCAATGATGCATGTGTACTCCCAGTGTTACTAAGCTGTCCCTGTCGCCAAAAAAACTTGCTTAGAGTAACAGTGCATGCTTGTGGCCATGCAGCACAGGGCATTTAACTGTCATTCCCCTTGCTCTATTCCCCATTAACCAGACTGCACAGGGGCAGTGCACTGCTGAGTTTGCAGTTCCAAGAGACAGCACAGCTCTGCTCTTAGGGTGCCTCTTGTGGCAGGCATTTTTCTGCCACTTAATCTGATCCTGCACTGCCCCAGTGCTGTACTCACAGGCTGTGAGCACTCCATAAACTTCTACCAGCTGTCTAGTGCTGCTCAGAGAAGTTGTTTTTCTGGCTCCAGAAGAGCTTTGAGTGTACACGCACGAAGCTTATGGATCTATTGCAAGTACTTACTGTCCTTTCTCACTACTCTCCCAGCCCTCCAGCACAGATGAAGCCACTTAGGATTCCAAGGATAAAATCTGTGTGTCATAGCTGGTACACAATGAAGAACTTCTTCAGCACCAGAACTCTCACCCACTCCCACACGCTGCCAGTTTGGATTAGCGTGGTATGATCTGTTTCTCTCCTGCCTATTCCCAGCAATGTGCCCCACAGTTACGTGTGGTGGGATAGCTTGTAATGCAGTTAATGAACAGAATGTGCCCTGCTACCATTGCCCACTCAGACTTCTGACAACACTGTGCAAATAGAATAGACATAAAGCTTTATGCTGCTCTGAGATCACTGGTACAGTCTTATTGTTGGATGCTTTAGTAGTAAAAGCATGTATTTGTCATGTTCAGTTAGGGTCAGCTTGGGAAATCAGTTTTCATTTCAACAGCTACGGCCACTTTGTCTTCATTCTGTAGTTCAGGATGTCCAGGGTCTTTCCTGTGCTGTGGTTCAGATGCACCTGAGTATTGTTTATGCTGCAGCAAAGAATAGTTCCTTCCTCAAATAGCTTTGAATATTTAGACAAGGCAGGCAGAAGGTGAAGGAACAGAGGTGCTTTTTATTGTGGCGGTGGTGAATTTTGCTTTGTTTTGTCTTTGGTAGGTGAAATGTAAGATGATGAAGCTCCAGCCAGATGCCATGTGCTGGCATCCTGCTAAGCTTCAATCTGCTCAAGCTTCAGGCAGCAGCTTGGTCGCTGAGCTGTTCTGATCTCTCCCCCACATGCTCTGAGCTTTGGCAGCACCAGGCTTGTAGGCTTTCTGCAGGTGGACACGCAAGAGTCACAGATGCATTTGTGTACACAGCAGATGAGAACTCACAAAGGCAGAAGCAGTGTTCCTCGGCCTCCCATCTGCAGAGCCATCCCAGAGCACCCCTTCCCCAACCATGTCATTACAGCAGCTCTCCGATTTCCCAGACCAAACCCTCCACTGATGCGTCTTCTGCTCTATGGATGGTTGCCCTTCACTGTGCCGTCCGGAACACCACCTCTGCTTAGCAGTACACAGTCTGCCTTCTTTAATGCATTCTGTGCCTTAAAGCTATCGATTACTGGCAGTATTACCTTCTACTCTCAAAGCACTTAGATGAGAGATCCTTGCAAGAGAGAAAAATGCAGGAGCACAGGCGCCACATCCAGCCGGCCAGGGGAGTGAATCATGAGGCACAGCGCTTGCTTTACCGAAGGGCCCTTGCGTAGCGCTTCCCACATCCCTGTTCCCCAGGCCTTAAAAACCGCAGGGTGTTTGCTTTCCACCGCGCAGATCCTGTCCGGGGAAGCCTTTCAGCCGCAGGGGTGATAAACACAGAGCCTCTCCCGCAGTGACCGCTGTACCGCGGGCGGGCCGCGCTGCCGGGGCGCCCCCTGCCGGCCGTGCCCTGCCCGCCGCGCCGGGCCTGCGGGGAAGCGCCGCCGCTGCTCGGGGCCGGCTGTGCTTTTGTCCGGTCGGGGCCGCAGCTGTAGGACCTGGGGGCGAGGCCTGCCCAGCTCCATCCACAAACCCCATCTCCAAACCGCGTCGACCTCGAGGGGCGAGCATGTGGGCAGCCTCACGTGGGGCCGCCTTGCTGTAGGCGTCAATGCCACGGCCAGCTGCGTGGTGGCCATCGCTGGCGCGTCGCAGCCATCCCTGCCTAGTTTGGTTTCCCTGCATGGAGATGTGGCAGCGGGGAGGTTAACTGGGGCGGCACGGCTGTGCCAAGGCTGGTGTTTATTGCAGTGTTTCTGCTTGGGAAGCAAAGGGGGGCGGTGGGAAGCTGGTCGAGGCCTGAGGAAAACAGTTGGCACAGCTGTAATCAGGCAGGAAGCAGGAAATGATGTCACGAGGTGACAAACAGGAAGCGGCCATGGAAGCACAATGCACCCGCTTTGGGCCCGAGCGCAAGGAAAGCGCTCCTCCAGCACGGGTGCCAGAGGAGGGAGCGATTCGGCCCCGCACACTCGCGCACGGCCGTTTTGCTTTCCCAGATAGTGTTTACACTGAGCTGCTATTTAAACAATAAGATGGGAACGGCAAACGATAATTTGCACTTCCGCAGCTGCTTTTCCCGAGGAATCTGAAAGATATGAATGAATCCTCACAACATCCTCTCAAGGCGCGTTGGTGTCGTTAACTCCTTCGTGTGTGAGCAGAGCGGTGCTGAAGGGAGGGAGCTGAAGGACACGGGATGAGTGTCCAGCTGAAAGTGCAGCTATAAAGATGCATCCTGCACAGCCCAGTCCGTCACGGCCATCGGCTGTCAGTTAATGGTGCTGATCCTCTCAGAGTTGCCCTGTTATTTCAGCTGCCTCTCCATGGAGCAGAGCTGAAGGGATCTGCCTTTCTTCATGAACCCCATAGAAACTCTGTGTGCTTGAGTCAATCTAGAAGTGTGGTTGGCCTGATCTAGAAGTTTTGTGTTTGGATGGCTGTAGTCAGGGGATGGGGGAACTTGCTCCAAATGAATCTGAATCATCTGAAGTTGCCAGATTGTGGAACATCACATATGGGATGAAATAGATCTGTCTTAAGCATTCCTTGCCCGTGTTGTCTCACTGGAAAAACAGCTTTTTGTAATTACAAAGGATATTTTTACCTTTTATGGGGATGTAAGTAAGTGAGCTCCAGGAATCTTGTCCGGTGTTTTGCAGACCTTCAGAAGCTTCCTCCTGAGCAGCTTACAACAAAACATAAATACCATTACTATGTTGAAAATCGGCGTAAAAACTTCATGAAAGAAGCGGTTCGGAGGAAGGCAAGAGCTGCTTTGGTATAAGGAAATGTGGGAATAGGAGGAGCTGTTGAAGAGCTAGCACCAGGACCTGGTGTCTGAATTGAAAGAGGTGATTTAGAGCAGGGCCATTTCTTCTGCAGTTGTCATACTTTTATTGTTTTGTTGTTATGTTGTTGTTTTCATAATATATTTTGTTCAGGTTCACTTGTGTTTCTTCACTGACAGTCTTCTAGAGAACAAACAAGTGCAAACAAAAATGCTTTGGCATTTTCTGTCAAAGCAGAAATTGTAAAGCAAATATTAAACAGCATTAATAGAAAATTAACCTTGAATGCATAATGATTCATATTTGTACCAGGAGTTTTGGCCTCAGCAGCCCTGCTCACAAACTGTCGTGGGAGCCATATGTTTGAGCGCAGGGAGCTGCATGCTACCAGGGATGGTCAGGTCCTGTTCTGGCTCATGAGGGCTCTCCAGCTGTAAGCCTAGCTCTCACCAGATCTGTTTGGATGTTAAATATGAGTTGGTTTAATTTAATTTATAAAAACAAATGTGGTGCCTCTCTGACCTTCTAGGCAGTTATTTAAGAGCATAATCAACAAACCGCTGTAAAGCCAGCAACAACTCAACAAATAAGCCATAAAGCGCAGATAAAAAAATGCTATCACCAACAGCCTCTCCTTAAACTGCACGCTTTCCTTGTTTATCTGACTATTTGCAAAACACAGCTGTGAACAAGGTGCTGTTCTGCACCTTAGGACTGTCCTGCAGAGCAGCCTGCAGGCTGGGTCAGCTGCAGAATTAGAGAAAGGCTGAGCCACCATCCCCATCACTGGTAGGAGGAAAGATGGCACAGTGATCGTAGAGGACATAAAGAAGGTTTTAGCCCTTAGCTTGCAGGTCTCCCCTTTCGTACTTACGTGGTAATCGCAGGAAGATGTTGAGATAACAGCTCAAGGAGGAGAAGTTATTTTCCAGCCAGCTCTTTGCCCTGCATTTGAAAACTTTTCCTTGGCTTCTTCCTGCCCAGCGGCCTGGAGAGCCACACAAAGCCTGCAAGCAGCTTATGGTGGGTTACTGGAAGCCGGAGAAGGTCTCTGGGTTACTGGGTGTACCTTGTATGAAGATCAACTTTGTGTCTTTTCTCCATTGTGTCTCCTAACAGCTGAACAGTGAACTGGAGGAGGGAGCCAAGCTTTCCTTGGAGAAGGGAGCACATGTGGGAAGGTGATGCTTTGCATCAGGATTTTAAAGGGAAAGAGAGAAAGCATATGCTGGTCTCCAGAACCAAACACTATGCATGAACAGTTGATCTAACACCTTAAATTATTTATCTACACACTTGAATTGGAGAGAGTCTTGTCCTAAATCTGCAGCATGGTAGACAGCAGTGCTGCAGAAAAGAGACACACAGCTGCACAGGATAAGGGGTGCAGATGGCAGTGGTGATACTGATTCTGAGTGAGGAGGCAGAGGAAAGGTTGTTTTATAGAGCTGAGTCACGGTACTGCCCAGACCTTGTCTGGGAGCAGAGTAGGTAGGGTTAGAGCAGGTGGGAGAATGACTGGGGACAAATGTCTCTGGCCAGCAGAGCGGCAGGTTGTTGCCTGTGGGCTTCGGGAGCTGATCTGGCAAAACTTTAGCAGAGAGAGCAGGGTGGGAAGGCTTGGTGCTGAGTCTCTAGAGAGGCCATAAAATCAAGTTGTGAAAATAGAGAAGTGTGGCAAAGGGCCACTGAATTATGACAATTCTCCACAACTGGAATTTGGATTGTGAGCAAAATGTGCTGGGAGTGCCTTATCTGATTTGTAAAATCAGTATGTATTCATGAATCAGGTATGCAAGATAAGGGAATGACAGGTAAACAGATTATTTCGCTTAAGCCACTGTAATACAGGTTTTTCACAGCTTGCTGTGCATGAGTGAATGAAAAGTCTGAGACACAGTGCAAGTATTTGAAATGTGTTTTTACAGAGATTGCATTATCTGCTGGATTGGATGTTTGCAATTGCACTGTGGCAAATTCAGCCTCTCCCTGCAGCTCTGCCAAGGCTGAGTGCTGCCGCTGGACAAGTACTGTGCAAGATAAAATGTGCTTTGCATTGTGTCCCACTTTAGGCAGGTTCTGTATCAAGCGTAATTTCTGCAAGCATCCCTCTTTTGAGCTAATTAAACTCTCTCCCCTTTGCTGCCTTTTCAGTGCTGTGCTGCTGCGTGTTGTCTCAGCACCAGTGGGTGCTATAGTTACGGGTTTATCCCAGCAGCTGTTTCCCCCTATAAGAAAACAGCTCAGAGAGATAGATGTTGCAGGGCTGGAGCTGAAAGTGCAACAACAATGCCTGGCCCTGAAACTGGGCTCTGTCTATAGCTGAGAAATAGTTTCTGTTAAGTTATAATAGGAGCAAACACTGAAGTTTTCTGAGCGTTTCAGGATTCTGATCTTACGATTGCTGCTTATCCACATTGTTGTTAAGTGAGTTTGGGTGGTCTTTTAAATCGGGAAACCAAATTAAGTGCAGTCCTCAAGCCAAACCCATAATCAAACCATGGTTAGGGCAAATTGTCCTAAGAGGAGTTAGTGAGAGCCCATAGTTGGCTCTGGGAAGTCTACAAGGCACTGTTTGTCAGCGCATTTACAGACCTGCAATTATCTGTAGCCCTCGGGGAGTCTCTAAAGTCCCGGTGAGCCCTGGCAGCCCAGGAGGACCCAGAGCTCCTCCCAGAGTACGTGTATGTTCTCACCTGGAGGGCAGGCAGCGCGCAGCGCCCTGGTGAGAGAACTTCTGGCCAGAGTTGTGGGTTAAATCCAGGTCATGATATGTATTCAGCTAGTTTGCTTGTAATTTCTTTGGCAAGGAGCTGGGGATGTGCACACGTGCATAGATTCACATATGCTTTCCATCTCCTCCTGTGTGGAAGCAGGCACAGCTCCTGTTTTTCCTGTGTAGGATCTGTGATCTATTCTGGTAGCTGTGTGGTGCGGTACTGCCTCCAGTAAATATTCACAGATTTCCTTGTAAACTCAAGCTTTTTTTTTTTTTTTTCTTCTCTCCTGTGTGGATACACAAAAGCATGTGTTGTACCTGCTTTACCCTGTGGGATCTACATAATCAGTCCACGGGTTTTAATGGATTTCAACTCCCTTCTGCCTATAGATACGGTTTCCTGTCTTATTTCTAGCAGGAAGAGCAGAGTCTTTTTTGGTCTTAGCATTCCTGCTTGCCTGGGTTTTGGGAAGAGTTCTCTGGCTATTTTCCCGTTTGATTTTTGTGTGTGTTTTGTTTTAAGCAGGACAGAGTGCATGTGTGTATGTAATCCATGTGCTCAATTAAGAGAGGCATCTGTTGGGTTTATTTCACATTGCCGAGGAAGGACTGCAAGCAGGGAGCATCTGCTCGGCTTTTTGTCAATGGCTTGTTTTTCATAATTTGCTCTACAGGGTGAATGTTTGGGGAGGGGGAGGTGGCTTTTTATTTCTGAGTTTCATCTTAAGTTTATTTTTATGGTAGCCAGGGAAATTGATTGGGATTTGAAAGTTAATTTTGCTAAGAAAAGAACTAGGAGGGAGAAACAAAAACCATCCAAAGTAAATAGCATTTATGTAACCTTAGCGATACACTCAGAAGGATCCTTATAAGCCATTATTTGCAGTATTTTAATGAGAAAGTAGAAATAAGTTGTTATGGTTCTTCTGTTCACGTCTGCGGGTTGGTTTTTTGTTTTGCTTTTTAAACCTGCGAGTTTTGGTTAGATTTTATTTTGGGAAAGATAAGAAAGGAATCCAATGCTAAGATGCTCTTTTGGCATTTTGTCAAAAACAGAAAAAAAGAAAACTTTTTAAAGTAGAGCAGCAGAGGTTTCCTGTTCTTACAGTTCTTGCTTTTGTGCATTCAGATGTTGGCTGTGCTGCACCTAGCTATCTAGCAGGAGATCTAATTGTCTCTAAATGTATGCATTTCAAAGGCTAATATGCTTGCAGGGAGTGTTTCATACAAGCATGGTTTTTTACACTTCTTGTGGAAGCATCTTCCAAAAGGGTTGGGGAGGATAATGACTCTGTGATAGCTGGGGAGGATATTGCTGTTGGTGTAGCAAAGGGACGGTGGGAGGAAAAGGTCTGAAACTCCCTCCAGTCCCATGAGCAAAATACAAACCCCACTCAAACAGGGGTATAGTTCTGCAAGCGTAGATGTAGATGCTGAGCAGGGTGAAACTTGGGTCTTAGTAAAAATATTTGCAGAAAAGGAGTTAAAAAAAAATAATTAATCTTGCTCTATGAACCTAAAGCCAATACCCTGAAACGGGATCAAATCTGTATCTTCCATGTCATAAGTTGTCAAGGAGGGAAACATTAACAGAAGTAGCTTTCCTGACAGTTCAATCCCACTCTATGGCAAGGTAATATATAAATATAATAACATATATATTTAAATCGTATACGTTTATGACTTCAATATCACAAATCATGGTATAAATAATGTGTCTGTCAGATGCATACTACTCAGCTGAACAACTCTGTTGATCGATGGATATAAAAGGTGCCTACAGTAGCTGGTGTGCAAAATGGAATGTGGGACTGCCTTTGAGGAATGGGTGGACAAGCTCCATGGGTGGATTTATGGGGCTGCAGGTAACTTTGGCTGCCACAAAAATCATGGAACCTGAAGTGTAGAAGGACAAACCACAATGAACTCCATGGTAGCAGGAAAGTATTTTCATTGCTTGAAAAAAAAAAAAAATAAAATTCAAACTTTGTCATCACATTAAAAACATTACATGAGAAGTAATAAACATATTTACACTTCTGTTTTGATTATAAATATACATTATATACAAAATAATGTTATAAAACGTAGAAAGTTCAGTGCTTCTGATTTTTTTTTTAAATTACTGAAATACTAGTCTTCAAAATAAACTACAAACAGATGAACTAAAACCCATATTATTGATTTCTGAAGGTCATCTTCCAAACGGTCCTACGCGGTCAGAGCAGAAGGTCAGTAGTGGACATTACAAAGGGGTCTTGTCTGCACAGTTCAAGGCAGTAGGTGGGCTAGTCCAACAGGATTTACAAGGGCAGAGATATCACTGTCCAAGAGATGGTATGATGCAGGTTTCTTCAAAGAGATTTTGTTTCTTCCTTCCTCGTTCTGCCTCACCGCACAGTCTCATGTCATTACTATCACAGCACTTTCCTCTGGGATGTCCAATATTATTGCTGTCAATGCTTAATAAGAGTTTCTGCAGGCCTCTGCTGTCCAGGGCAGTGTTCCCCTTCCCCGTGCAGCGGTGGGCAGGTGTAAAAGAAATAGGACAAGCCTAGAACCTTCTGACTCTGTTCTCCACCTGTCTTGGTGGAGGGCATCTCAGTGGGTGCTTTGATATTGGGAACTTGGAACCAGGATGAAGGACAGAATCGGCAATTTGCAACCTGATGGAGAAATAGGGGGATGACACTGCTGCTTCTCCTTTGGAAATTAACAGCAGCAACTTTGAGACCATTTGCAGAAGAAGGCGGCACCTAAGTCAGAAACACAACGTAAACCCCCAAATCTGTGTCATTATAAGGGGGCTGAGGGAGAGAATGAGGAAGGGAAAAGAGAATGTCTATTCACAATCGCTGGTAGTGCAAAAGGCGTGAGAACGGCTGAGACTGCTCAGCACATACAAGGTTCTAGGAGCCAATTGATTTTAAATGCAGATGTAAGGCTTCAGACAGGATTGGGATCATGTCTCTCATTATCAATGGGAAACAGGCAGTAGACATTCCTTCTCACCACATCTTTCCCTTCTCAAATGCTTAAATCCAGGAAAATCCTGTCCCATGTTGTAGCTTGGGTCAATCAGTTCTCCAAAGCATCACCAAATGCAATGACATGTAAATTCAGTCCCCCTCTTTCCTTCCTCCTCTTGCCCCTTGAATTGTCTCCAGTACATGCAGCAGGAGAGAGGAGATGCAAGTGGACGTGTAGCAGGAAGTATCAATCACCCCTGCCCAATACTGCTCAGGTAACTGCAAGAAGAGCAGTCGAGTCTCTGTTTGGGCTCATTAGATTCTCTTGACAGATTTTAGGCACTTTTAAACCCATTTAAAAAAAAAAAAAAAGTGGAGACCTCATTTATACTGTATCCATTATCTGCACAGCCATGCACCTTTCTTCACACCTTCCACAGCAACATCTGTGACAGTTAAGTGCCTCCTCATCTACCAGCACCTCCCAAACCAAAGTTCTGGAAAGCCACGGGTCTGTCCATGAGGAATTGGCCTCAGTATCTTTCAAAAGCAAATCAAAAGTTAACATGTTTAACCCCTCTCTCTTCCCTCTGCCTCCCTTCATGTATAGCCAGTGAGATTTGTGGCATCAAATGTCAAACAAGAGCAGTAAGAATGAATAAGTCTATTGCATCTTTCAGTAAATTCACAGTCTGTCCAGTTCCATCCTCCACCTGAGAGCAGCAAGTTGCATGTAATTACAAACAGTCCAATCCAGTTCTGAATTGTAAACAATGCAGCAGGAACGTCCATCTACTGGCATTACCAAATCTGAGGTGCAAACAGGCTGATCTTCAGTCTTATACCTGTCAGGGGATAGAAAAATTTGAGGAATGAGAAGGAAGCACAGAATACAGCAGAACTAACAAACTATAGTTACGTCAAACCAAAGTAACATAAGCCAGACATTACTGCAGTTTAGCTATCAGTATTCACTACTTTTGCCTGCCTCCTGAGAGAATAGTCAAACAACTCATCTGTATGATAAGTAGCCTTCCCTACCTGAAGTGAGGGAAGGAAAGCCTAGAATAAATCGTACAAATCTGGGTGTTTAACATAACGTCTCTGTAAATAGCATATGGTATGGCTAGATAGCTTATGTGCTTTGCAGAAAAGTTTCAGGGTCTGCCATTCTGATATTAAAAATACTTCTGGGGGAAACCAATGTAAAAATCAGCTTTTGCCAGCAAGGTCTTCAAAAGGAAGATATGGTATTTGGGTCTACTACCAGGAATGAAGCATCTAACTATCATTTATATCTTTGAAAATCCTTTCTGTTAGTCTTAAACTTCTAATATTGTTGGTTGACTAATATTCCAGCTTGCCTTCAAGCAGAAATCTGATATCCACCCTGGCAAGGGAGACAGAATCCTGCTCATCTGACTTCACAGGTCGTTGCTATATGGCACAGCAAGCTTCTTGGAGTCTCTAACTGAAACGAGCACTAATGGTGACTACGCTGAAAGGTATTGGTTTGTGATAAATTGCTTTTAACTTCTCTTTGGGCCTTTCTCTAAAGTGTCAACAGTCCTTTTGGAACCAGCTGGATCTTCACTTCCTCCTTTTGTACTGTTCTCTACCTTTTCAAAATAATGTCAACATCTGGATAACTTAAACAGCATTAAATTCTGTTACAGCCACGAATATGTAGCTAAATGCCAAGAAGTTGAAATTTCCTTCCATGTCTTACTACAGACTTACTAAATAGCTGTTCTGCCTATCCACTAACATATTCAGTTACTTTTCATCTTCTGCTGGAAAGCTAAAGCTTTGCTTGTTGTCACTGAACACAGATTATCTATTGTAGTAATGGGGGTGAAAAAAAGAAAATGCACAGCTTTACATCAATGGGGCCATGAACTATTTTTATTTTTTTTTTCCTTCTGATTAAGAGGAAATAATCCTGTGATACATTGAATCTTTACAGGCTGACATTCAGTGCTTTCATCTCCCACCGACTTATCTAAACACAGAATCTCTGGTTTAATAAAATCAGAGCTGTTCATTTCTTTATTTCTCCCCACATATGTTCTGTTTTCTTGGGCACTCCTGCATGCCATTGAAGAGATGAGGTGTATGCTGAGATCCCTGAAAACAGAGCATCATTCTCAGCTGCAGCTCTAAAGGATAGATTTGCCTCTTTTATTTTGTGAATTTATGTTTGTTCATTGGTGTGCTTGCTTACCTCTGTGGCTATGATGCACTCATTCCTTTCTTCTGTTATCACAAAGACGGACTGGTACATTGAATCCCTTGGAGAACATATTGCTGATATTCTACATTCCGGCTTTTCACTAAAGCAAGGCAGAGAGAAAAAGGTGTTATTTGACTTCTAACACACGCCTGACTCTGAAATGCTACCATGAATATGTAGGCATGGAACAAGATAGCTGTGGAGGTGAGGGAGAGGAGGGCAAAGGATGAAGTTTCACATGTTCTATATGATGGCAAGACATTTTACTTTAGGGAAGGGGAAGTGAGAAATGACTACTGTCTTGCTAGATTTCTGCCACGTCCAATTTAGTCAAGTACTCCTCAGATCCCTCAGTGCAGAGCAGCCACAAGCAGAACTCAGGCAAAACTTTCAGTATGCATATCAGAATATAGAGGAGCCAACAAATAGCTGCCCTTTTTTTTGAAGGGAGAAGTAATTTTCACTCTAATCTTTTTTTCAGTGTTTTCTAAATAAGCAAAATACTTATTTTTAATTCACTATTTGCTGTAGTATCACTTCTCTGTGATTTACTGAGGAAGGAAACATACTTCTTACTTTCATCACTGGACTGGTCACTCCTGTTCCCCTTCACAGCATTCATGTTACCAGCATACTGCGCACAAGCTTTCAATTAATTTAGCTATGGATACTACTTGGCTGTGGCACTCATACTTCAGTTCAGAATTCCTGCCTTTGCTCTGGTTTGTTTTGTTTGTTCTCTCCCTGAGTTAAATTTTTTCCCATTTTCTCATCTGCATCTAGGCCAGTGTGAAGGTGTGGGGCTTACAGAGGCTACAAGGAAGGCTAAATTCTCACCTGTGTAGTCGGAGTGGAGACTTCTCTCCTAAACACTTTTCACTTTTGTAATATTTATCTTCCTGTGTCCCTCTACTCGTCAGATCTTTTACTAGATTGTAGTCCAGTTTATGATTCTTGGGTTTGTAGTTTGACTTCTCGAGCCCACAGTCCACTTCAAGGTCTTTATTTTTATTGGTGTTTTTGAGCTGGGAAGCTGGAATGAGATTGTCCTTCTGGAAGTCAGACAGGTTATTCATCGTCTCCAAGTCCTGCTGTGGGTGCATCCTCATCTGCCTGATGACCATTGCTATCATGCAGAACAGTATGAGCAAAGCCACAAGCCCCACTCCCATAGATATAGCAATCCAGGGGACTGGTTTAGGAGGAAGTGTGATGGGCACTGAATAAACTGGTAGTTCACAACGGCTGCCCATGAAGCCAGAAGGACAGTAGCAGACAAAGTTGGCACTATAAAGTCCACTGTAGCATGTGCCTCCGTTCTCACATGGCCCAGAAGCACATTCATCTCTGGTCTTGATGTCACAGTTCCTGCCGCTATAGCCTGGCAAGCACGTGCACGTGTAGTCATTGATCAGGTCATGACAAGTTCCCCCATTGGAACACGGGTTCCTGGCACAGTCATTGATGTTAATCTCACATTTCTGACCAGAGAAGCCAGCCCGACAACGACACACACGAATCTGACCAAGGTAAAAGCAATTACCATCTGAGGAAAAAGTAAGAAAGAAATCAGTATGCAATGTGTTTCGCTCAGAAACATAAAGCTCTCCCACCCTGTAAGCAAAACTACCTCAAGAAGAGGGAGATTATTTTACAAAACAACTAACTATCTAAGGCTTCCTTCTAGCTTACTGATCACCCTTTAAAACCATGCCACTTCTAAATATATAATAACGCTGGTTTAATGTACGTAATGCTTTCCCATTCCATAATAAAGCTTATGCACTGGGTTTTTTTTTTTTTTTTTTTTTACATAGAAAATGCCAGTGAAAGTCCTCCGCAAGAGACCAAAATTAGGATAGATGTGAAATACAGTGAGGGAGAGGGATTAATGTATTAGAGGAAGTGTAGAGGTCAGATTGGATTTCTATCACTTCTGCACTGAAAAGCACAAACAAGTGGAGAAGCCATGAGATTTATTTTTTTATAAGAAAGACTCACCATTTGCACATGGGTTGCTTGTGCACCTGTCTACTTTTTTTTCACAGTTTGACCCCGTGAAACCAAAAGGGCAAACACAAGTGTAGCTGGCTCCTTGTTCTTTTTCCAAGCATGTGCCTCCATTGAAGCACGGAGAATCGATACACGTCAAAGCACTGTGCTCACAGTGAGCTCCATAGTAGCCAGGGGGGCAGGCGCAGCGATAACCATTCTCCAAATCCTGCAAAACACAACATTAGGCCATTGTTATTTGATGCCACCAAATGATAGTTGTGCCTGTGTTTCTTTTTTGGTCAGCAGCGAGTGCTGTTCTGTCCCACTTCATTCACACTCGGATGTGGCAAAAATGGCATTTGCAGAGTAAATAACTGCAAGCTGGACTGTGGGGGGCAGGACTGTGAACTGGCTGTATTTGGCACTTAGGAGTAATCGTGCAACAGCACAAGCAGAGCAGATACAGTTGTAGGAGCCTAGAGGCAACTGGGCAAAAACAAGACTAATGCCACTACTGTCTGATGGGATCCCCAGTGTCCTAGAGCAGAATAACATATGGAAACCATAGATATCCTGATTGCAGCTGTGTAGGTTAGCATAAGAGCTCCTGCCCTCTTCCTCCTCCCCTCCCCCCTCCCCCCTTTTTTTTTTTTTTTCCCCCAAAGGGGTTATTTTGCTTTGCCATGGAGAAGTCCCACCACTTAGGTTACAACAAAACTTGTCTCTTCTTTATAAGCAATATATATCCAAGGCCTTGAGAGAAGGGAAATAGGTGGTCTTGGAGCATTAGCTTTAACCAAAACATGCATCAGATTACATCTGGTATCTATAAGCTATCAGTCTCTATCAGCATGTTGGATCAGTCATTGACTGGGTCTGAAAATACACTGAAACATGAGAAAACTGAAAATACAGAACTTCATTTCACAAAAAGTGTTTCATCTGATTGCCCTTGTATCAACTGATGCTGCAGTTCCATAGCTGAAAGACATTTTCTTTTACTTGCTACTAAAATATAGACCGCACATTTATTTGTGAACCTTGGTTTGGGAAGCTTATTTTTTTTTTTATTTTACAGATACGCTCCCTCATGAGCCTTGGATCTTGCCAAGATCTCATAATGGCTGCCACAGAAACCTAAGGATCAGTTGACTAGTTCTAATCTAGATGATACATCTCCTCCTGTAACAGACTTCCTCCCCTGACACATCCAGGGAAGGGTTCAGAATGGTAGTTGTGAGAGTCAGTAATGAACCTGTGTACTATCGAATTCCCATTATGTTGTTACAAAACCATTTCTGAAAAGGTATACTGGAGCTTGCTTCACACAAAGACTTTACATTTAAAATGCCCTTACTGTGCAACTACCGCCATTCCTACAGGGATTGCTGTCACACTCGCTGATCTCATGTTCGCAGTCAACACCAGTAAAGCCAGGTTTGCATGAACACGTATAGCTGCCCTGGCCAGTGTTCATGCAAGTTGCTCCATTTTTGCATGGTCTGTGGTGGGTGCAGTAGTTCAGATCTGCAAAGATACCAGGTGTTAGAAGAAAGAGTGTTTGACAGCTGGCAAAAAAAACATTCATACAAAAACACCTTGATCAACAAAGAGTTTTAAATGAAGCCTTCAATTTTGCTACCAACACTGGAGATTCTTATCAGGTTATTATCAGTTCTAATCATGTCTGAGACTTATGAATTTTACACGTCTACTAATCGAGCTCTGAATTTTGAGAAACTTCTCTTTCTCAGGGCTTTGGGGGTGCAATCCCATCAGCTGTAATGATGCCAAAGTGAACAATGTACTCCAGATATTTTCTCAGAAAGACACTCTGAGGCACGACAGACACTCTGTGCACAATATGTCACATGATAGAAGAGCTAGCCCTGTCATTAAAAGGTGTGCTCCAAGGCACATTCTGGGAAGGCAGGAAGGAAACAGAAGTATTTAGGCTTGGAGATTTAAACAAACATTGGAAATATTTTATTGTTTATTTATTGTGTTCTGTTGTTATGAATGTTATTAGTTTAAACTATCTAAATACTCTGCCAAACCTAGATGGTTGTTTTTATTTTCCCTTTCAATTTGAGGCAGAGGTTAAGCACACAAGTCCATATCACATAAGTAGAGAATCTTTATAAGCACTATAAATGTCAGAGTAATGGAAACACAATTGGTTAATAGGTAACTACCAACAACAAAAAAAATTTGCACCTTTACTTTTCCTGCTTAATTCAGGCTTCCCTATCTTAATCCTGTAAATGTCTTGCAAACACTTGACTTGCTCTGAGTATTTAATGATCTCAGTGCCAGCAGTGCATATATGGCCTTGAGGACATGACTGCTCAGCTGGCTACAGTTCAGTGATTCACTGGGTTGAATAGGTGGAAGTGGTCTGGTGTACCTTAAAATGGAACCTGTACTTTTCATTCTTGCTTACATGATTTTTCTCTCATGCTCCAGACTTATCACATGAGTTAACTTCCTTGTATGCAAAATAAGGAAGGCCAAATTATGGTGTTTACTGCTGCTGGAAACTGTTTAGTAAATTGTTATCGTTGTACAGGGAATACATTAAACTTAGCTTGAGAAAGCAGAAAACTTGCCCACTCACCACTCACCCAGGTGGTGTTTTTCTCTTAAAAACAAAAGCTACCAAAAAGGCTTGGTTGTTTTCAGCCAAAACTAGTACAAATAAAGAATTGGTATCTGAGACAGCCGTGGTACAAAATAACACCTCTGTATACACACCATACACAAATTTAATTCTGGATCAGATTCCTTAATTCCAGACCGAGGAATATCCAACCCAGAGCCCTAAGCACAACCCTCAGAACCAACCTTGATCACAGAAGAGGCCACCCCATCCTTCGTCACATATGCACTGCCATTGTGTTTTACAAGTCCCATGGCGGCAGCCTATGTGGGGAATGCATTCATCGCAGTAGCGGCCTTGCCAACCAGAACGACAGCTACAAGAAGAGTCAAATTAAAGCATTAATGACATGGAAAAGAGTTTAAGTTTCTATTACAAGTTGACATTTTAATTGAAATTCAGATTGCAATTGCCATCTACTCACATGCACTCTCCAGGCTTGGTGCAATATCCATTCTGTTCGGCACATCCAGACAGACAGATGGCTGTAAGGAAGACAGGAAAAAAGAGCAGAAATGTTTAGGTAAATACGTGTGGACAACAGAATACACTTGTAAAAGGGGGAACGCCAGCTTTTAAAAAATACTTTGAAAACCAGTTTTGCACTTTCAAAGCTTTGTTTTAAAATCTCTCAGTACGGGGAGTTCTGGAGCAGGAGGAAGTGAACAGGGAGAGCCAACATCCGACAAGCTGTCCCTTAGTTTTCTTCAGTTTACACAACAAACACGAACTCTTGCAGCTCTCTCAAAAAGCAGCAAGAGGCGGCAGCCACGCTTACTCTAACAAAAGACTGCAGAAACCCAGCGGGGCCCTGAGCCCACAGCAAAGATTCCCGCTATACAGTGCGACACCTGCCCCACCACTGGCAGCAGAAGTGGGGAAGCCTCTGCAGACAAGCTGCTGGCAGAGTAACTTGGGATAGGTATGACTGACTCAGGGATATCAGCTCTTCTCTGCTGTTTCTTCATACGTGTAGAAGTGCAGCATGACATTGGCAGCTGCAGCAACAGCAGTGCAAAGTCCTCAGCATGCCACTTTTCATCTCCTGGCACAGAGTGGAAAGGTCAGCGTGAAAGCACAGCCCGAGCCTCCACCAGGTGCACTGCGCTTAGCGGGCACAAGCAAACATGCTGCATCCAGCATGGGGCCTCCTGATGCACTTGCTGCAGGAAGACAATGCACTTTAGGCCCAGGGTACCTTCACTAAACATCTCCCTCAGTTTGCCCCTCCTCAAAGGTCTCTTGACTTGCATTCTTGTCTCAGGCTATGGCTCGGGTTAGCCTAGGTGAAGGTCTAAGGAAGCTGCAGCAGGTGTGCAAGACACCAGCGGGACAGGCCTGCCCAGTGCACAGGACAAGGGGCAGCACAGCCCACCAAGGTGATCCCTCTAGCACTCACTGAAGCGAGGTGGCTGAGGCCCTGCTATGCAGATGGGCTGCGGGGCCTGGAGAGCTGGCGTGGCAGCCACCACCGGTAGGGCACGGAGCAGCACTTACGCTTGGTGCAGTACTCGCCGGTCCAGCCAGGCAGGCAGGTCAGGCTGCCATCCACCTCGCAGACATAGTGCCCAAAGCGGTCGTCGCGGCGCTTGCAGAGGCGGGAGCAGCTCTCTCCGTAGTAGTTCTCGCTGCAGACCACGCGGTAGGAGTAGCGCAGCTGGGTCAGCAGGCTGCTCTGCACATCCTGAGACCAGACCTCACCCACCGCCAGCGACCGCTGGATGGCCATCTGGCTGATGAGCCACTCCTCCGGCGGCGGCCGCGAGCCTGCGGGACAGCAAGTAGCGCATCAAGCTGCGGCCAACACCACCGCCACGTCCACCACCCACCCTGGGAACCCACGTGTGTGCTACAGGGCACGGCGCTGCCCCGGCCCCAGCGAGGAGAGACGGAGCGCGTCGGTGGGAATGGAGCGGGGTCAGCGTGCTGCTGCCCTGAAGGATAGAGGGAGTGGGGTCGGTGTGAGAGAGGACCCGTAGCCGAGAGCCCGGGCCGAGGGGGCTCCGCGTCGAGGGCTTTCGAAAGTGCTGCTGGAATATCCTTTTCCTCTCTTGTCAGAAAAACATCCCAAAGCCATTATTCCTTTCCAAAGGGCGGAATTCGAGAAAGGTGTAAAATACAGGAAAAGGCGGCCGGGGTTCTTTGGCAGCCTCGCGGCTTTCTCACCGCTGAGCTCCTTTCTTTCCCACGCCAAAAATAAACCGCAGGAAACGCAATTGTGTTGGAGATTAGGTCGGGACAGAATCAAAGCGGCCCCTGACGGGCATCGTTTGGGGACTAACTGCCGATGGTCGGATAAAGCCGGCCCCGAAATTATCGCATAAACATCTGAGCCGGGGGCGGCGGGGCCGGGCTGCCGTTAACCGTTTCGGGGCGGGGGCGCGGCGCTCACCTTGCGGCAGGTAATTGGCGGGCGCGTGCCAGGCCTGGATGATGAGCGAGAAGGTCCCCTGCGGGCAGAGAGCAAGAGCAGCGTCAGCACAGCACAGCGCGGCGCGCCCGCACCCCGCCCGCACCGCACCGCACCGCCCCGCGCCGCTCGGCCGAGGAGCGCGCCCGCCGCCCCGCGCTGCTCACCGGCCACGTGAAGTTAAAGGGTAGCTTGATGGGGCTGTCGAACCGCTCCGTGTCGCGGATGCTAAAGGAGTTGACCCCCAGCACCGGGGTGATGATGCTGCCGAAGGTGCAGGAGCCCGGCGACACCACCGCCTGGAAGTGCTTGAGGCAGACACGGAAGAAGGTGCGGCAGTGCGGGGCGCAGGGCTCTCCGCTGGCCAGCGCCCCGCGGCTGTTGACGAACTCGTGCAGCTTCAGCTGGAAGACGCCGGAGCCGGACGCGCTCTGCACAAAGGAACACAACACAGCCCCGTCACACCTCGGCCAGCACCCACTGACACCTCGCCAGCCCCTCTCGCCGTCGCTCCAACCGTTACCTGCTGCAAAAGCACTAACAGCAGCGTCAGGCCGCAGGCGCGCCGCGCTCTCATCCTCGCGCCGCTCGTTCTGTATTCCCCAAAAGGTCCGCCGAGCGCGGAGAGCGGCGCTGCCCGCGGGCCGGAAGGTAAATCCAGGTGTGGCCGTGCCCTCAGGGCGCTAATCCTGCGCTTTATAAACTCCAGAGCCCGCGGGCTGGGAACGGGGACGCCTCGTCGGGACGGCTCCTCCTTCGGCGGGTGCCGGCAGCGCTCGGTAAATGGGAAACTTGCTTTCCTCCGAGCGGTTTATATAGTTGCCTCGCATCCTCGCGAGCTCATTATGTAAACTGTCAGTCAGCGCGCGGGCGATCCCTCCCCTTTTCCATCTTTCCTTTCTGGAAAAACGGAGCCCGGTGCTGCGGAAGCCCTCGGGTCCCACACTCTAATCCCGCTGCCGGCGCTCCGTGCGGGGCCGGACAAACCCCCGGCCGCTTGGCTCTCTACCCCCCCGACGACGGGAGCTCCGAGTGGCGGGGTTCGACGTGTTCCCCAAACTCGCCCCGTCCCTCCCGCGCGCCCCGGGGCTGCTCCTCGGGCAGAAGGCAACGGCCGGGCCGAGGCGCCCGGGGCGCCGCTCCCTGACGGCCCTGGGGCGGGGGGGGCTCGGGGAGAGGGCCGGGGCCGGACCGCTGGCGGCGTTGTGCCGCTGCCGGCCCGCGCTCCAGCGTGCGCCAGTAAAGCCTTGGCCTGATTGTGGCGTGCGCTTATTGTTGGGTCGCGTGTCCCTCATTAAAGCCGAGCACAGAGAAGGCCTTTCATGTGGCTTTTTATTTCAGCTTGTTAAATGGATGGGAGGCCGGAGGGGGGAGGGAGAGATAAACCCTCAGCTGTATGGTAATGAGGCCTTGCCACCTTTGTGCCAGCGTCGGGCTCGCCCGGCTGCGAACCTTTCCGGCGTGGATCACCTGGGGAGCAGCCCTCGGGCTCCGCAGCTCTCCCAAAGGCGCTCCTGGTGCAGCGGCGATTCCACGGATCGGGCCCTTTGGGGGAGCGCGATAAGGAGGAAGTCCCAGGGTCCGGCTGGCTCGGCACCGCTCTGAACCCTCGGCCCGGCCACTCCCTGGAAGCGTTCCCGGATCGGGATGGGGGCCCTGGAGGAATAAAGGCGCGGGGTGCGGGGGTGCCCGCGGGGGCATGAGGCACGCGCCGGGAACCCTTTGTCTGGACCCGTAACCGGGTCGGGAGGAGGAATGTGCCGCCGACGAGCTCGGAATTTTGCAGCGATCCGCCCGGCCAGATCCCGGCTTTACCAGCAGCAGCGTCAACTGTCAAAATCAAATCTGATGCTAATAGCTTCGGTACTAAATAAAATGAGAGGCCAGATAACATCAGTGCTTGATAAATGGTAATGAGTGTCTAACCTAGGGGAACAGAAGGGCTGTGGGGCTCTTTAATTCAGCATTGAAAGGCTAGCTGGGTACTGCGGGCTCTAGCAGATGTTAGTATGTGTGTGTTTTGATTTTTGACTTGTATTGGACGTTTATTAGGCTAACCAGAGCCACCCCACGCATGGCCACTCGGCCCAGGCACCATCTGGCACAAGCAGGGCGGCGCGCAAGAATAGGGCCTCGCTTCGGCGCTGGGGATCCACAGGCAGCATCTACCATATGGACCCGCAGCTAATGTAGGTTACGGAGAGGCGAGCGGGGCTCCGCTCCTCGCAGCTCCGCAGAACTCCCCGCGGTCCCGCGCCGCGCACATCGCCCCCCTCCCCGATCCCGGCACCGAGCGGCTCCGCCGGGCAAACGTTTCCCGGAGCCGGAGCGAGCGGTTGCGATAGGGGCGTAAAATGAGACTCCGGGGCGTTGTTGTGATTGAGGCTGTAAAAAGAGCCCCTCATAAAGTAATACGCGGGGAATATAACAAACCACCTGCTGCATGTTGACACACGCACACGGACTTCAGAAGGAAAAAAAAAAAAAGAAGTTGCGCTGATAGCATCGGGCGGCTGTGTCCGAAAGGCGGAGAGCGGGAGCGCGGCGCTCCCCAGTTGCCTGCGCCCGATGTGGGGCACAGCGGGGGGACACCGCAGAGCACCTCCCTGCGGGCCGCGGGTCCCGGTGCTGCCTTCGGGCTGCGTTTCGGGGCCGCCTCGCTTAGAAACCTGCCCGTATGTTCAGCGCCATCCCTTCCGTGCGCTGCGTGAGCCGCATCCCCCGGTGGCTTTTAAACCCCTTAGCTCGAAAGTTGCGCATCGACTCGGCGCTGATACACACCGAGAGAGCCTAAAGAAAAAAAAAAAGAGGGAGGGAAAAGGAAAGAAAAATCCCTCTTGCTTGTTTTGTTTCTGCCTAAATGGCCGTAGCGCGGAGCAACTCTCCAGGGAGAGCTGCTCCGAGGGGTGTTAATGTGGTCGATTTGGGGTACAAATGTTTGGAAATGTTTCCCGATTCGCACAGAAGGAGGGGGGATTTGCAAACTGTTGCTGCCACATGGCTCCTCCAGCCTGTCCATTCTCATTGTAATGAGGCCGGCGCGTGCCTCATCTGCCGCGCGGGCGCTGCCACGGGCCGGCCGGGCACGCCGCGTGCCAACTGGGACAGCGCGGCTACGCACCGCTCCGCGCCGCTCCGCGCCGCCCGGCCTGGCCCCACCCCGCCCGGCCCGACCGCCCCCCCAGGAGCAGAGCTCAGAGCTCGGGCGGCGCGGCGGCGTGTGCCCATTGAGCCATTGTTGCTCGGAGCTGAGCCCATAAAAATAAGAACATTTCTATTAAAGGGTATAACGATCACTATTGAGCCTCTCGCTACAAATCGATGGCTTCTTTTCCATACAAATGCCTGCTTATGCCTTTATGTTCTCCATCTGTTTGTAGCTAACACCTGCCATTCAATAAATCGATTTGGCCATTTAATGTAACAGCTTCCCGGGACATTTTTTCGTGCCAGATGCCACAGCAGCTCCAAACCTCGCCCCAGCCCCTCGCGGGGATCCGCTGCCCAGGCACGGGGCTGCGGCCGGCACCGCGCTGCAAAGCTCCCCTTGGTCACTCGCTCTTTTGCTTGCTTGTGGCCGGTGGCACCGATCCCGTTTTATTTAGCGCTGTGTTATCGCAGAGGAACCCGGCTGGGCAAGTGGCTCTCGGGGATGCAGTTTTGGTGCTGCTGGGGCTTTGTGCGCTTCCTGTAGGTGTGCTAGGAGTGCCTTTGGAAGGCAGCTGTATTGCTTTAGAATGAATGAATGCAAAAAACAAAACACATAATACAAACACTTCTCGATGTGGCACTGAGGGATGTGGTTAGGGGGTCTGGCGGGGCTGGTCTGATGGTTGGACTTGGTCCACTTAGTGGATTTGGATTTCGTTGTCTTTTCCAACGTTAGTGGCTCTATCATTCTACAATTCTGTGATATGAGCGTATTTCACTTATGTGGTTCTGTTTGATGAGTAACTCAGTGCAAGCTGTAGGCACCACCCTCAGTGCAGCTGTCAGTAAAAGCCTGATTTCCTATAGAAACTTGCTTGGAGGCCTGCGGTCCCTCGGCACTCTCACCTGAGATGGATGAGCAACATTGGGACAACTTCTCATAAAAAATGCTCCTGGGAGCTCTGGCTGGAACTGAGAGAAGCACCAGGGAGAAACTTCAATCTTTGTTAGGTTTTGAACCTCAGAGCTGTAGGTGGGATTGGGAGGCTGGCAGTGCCTTGCTAGGACCTGGTGTTTGTTTGCACAAAGGACACATGTGGGTCAGCAGTCATGGCTGGGCCCTGCCTGGAGCAGCATAACAAAGCACAGGTTTTGGTTAAGGGAAAACCCCCCTTTGTGGGCTGCTTGGTAAACCTCCCATGGGCCCAGCATTGGGAATTCCTGCCTCATAGGTCTGTCTTCCAGCAGATGGTTGGGTAGCCCTTGGCTGCTTAGAATATGTCTGGGGCTATGGTACACAGCACTGGGATCTCTTGAAGGAGGCTGGTAAGTGGCTGCTGTAACCACTTTCGCTGCTCCCTTGGTAGCCTGGCAAGAGCTGGGAGCTGTGGAAAGTGCAGGACAGGATTTAGGGTCCTCTCCAGAGGCCGGTGCTGGCACAGCAACAGGATGAGGGCTGTGGGGCTCACAGCATTGCACCTGCGTGCACACCAGGGGAAGCTGGTCTGAGCAGCTGCAGCTCCTCTGAGCAGTAACAGTGAAAGGTATTTAAATACAGCTGGACACCTAGGTAAGGAAATTCCTTTTAAAATCCCTGTGCTGGAGGTAAAACTTCCTAATGAATAACAAGAAAAAGACCATCCTGACTTTTTACCCGTAGCACTTTTCTTCTAGTAAAAAAAAAAAAAAAAAAAAATTGTTAACCAGCAGCAGCTGCTTTTGCAGGCCATCAAAAGTGATCCTGGATTGTCCAGATGGAGTCACTCAAGACAGAGACATGAGTGAGGGCTGCCCCCGGCTCCAGGATTTCTGGGTTTGTCCTATTTTAAGAAGATCTGCTGTCCTGCAAACGCTGCTTGTGGGAAATGATTGGATGCAGGAGACCTCGCGGGGGCCCGCCAGGCAGCCTCATGTGGAGCTGTGGCGATGCAGCATGCTGACATTTTGACATAACGTGGTGATGATTTTGTGCTAGCATCGGCCCTCCGAGAGAAAAGTAAATATGTGACATATTGTTCGGGGAAACAAAATAAACCAAACAATGTGGTCCTGTGCCCAGCGACTGATGCAGGCTCTGCAGGCCCATGCAGACCCTCTTTTCCTTTGTGATCTGGGGATGCTGGGTAAACGAGTGCGTCGGGGTATCCGACACCCATCCCTGGCCCATCCAGTGCTCCTCCTTTTTGTCTTTGTGTGCGGCCATGCAGGGAGCGAACACAGAGCACCCGCTGTGTTCCCATTGTTTCTCCTGTCTAATGGCCCTACTTAGCCATGGAGGAGCGGGATGGATTTGCGCCTTGTGCACATTGTTCTTGGGGTTCAAAAGAATACTTAAACTAGAGCAGTAGTTAGTATGACAATGGAATAGAAATGAACATTCACTCCAGTTGCTGCGGATGGCACAAGGGCTTAGATAATAGAACAAGGGAGAAGAAAATTAATGAATCTGTCTGTTGACCCATCAGCATAAATATCTTGTCAGTCACATGTGACAGCAGATCTATCTGGATGGCAGAAGCTGTACTTGCCCAGGCTCCCGGTGAAGTTCCTTAAATCAAAAATTTCCAACATTCATGGAGATAGCTGGCCCTTGACTGCATAGCATGCTCTGGGTGGATGAGCAATAAATGCTTATCTCAAGTGTCCCGTCATACAAAGCAATGCTGCTGAGGGCACAGGGTACCTGATATTTTCCTTCTGCTCAGGTGCCCCATTGAGGCCGTGTCTGCTGCAGCTTTGGCTGATATGAAGAAGTGCAGAGGCCATTATTAGGCTGAGCAGCTGTGTGGAACCCTGCCTGAAAGTCTGCTGCTGCTGGAACTCCATCCCAGGCTGATGAAGTCAGGTAACCACTGAAGTGTCCTTAGATGACTTAAATCACCTGTGGAAAGGCACACACCTATGGAAAGATCCATTCCAGACTGCAGAGACCTGCTGCATCCTGGTGTAGCTGTCATGATGGAGGAGTTAAGCAGAAGGTTGAGCTGGGCTTACTGTTTGAAAGCCTGGAGTGAAAAATGAGGCCACTGCATGAGGCTCTGTAAGCACAAACACAGACTCAGAGTGATAAACGTTCTCAGAGCTTAGGGTGGGATTTGTCTCACCTCACTTTAGCTGTGTGACTGGTAGGTGGGCCATGTTATGTGTCCACATTTCCTCTTGGGACAATATTGAGAGATGGGACCATATCACCTGTCCTGGGGGTGGAATCTGTATCAGACCAGATGAATTGTCACCTGTCACCTGTCACACAAATCCTTCTCTCCAAAGTGACAGTCTAGATTAGGTGACACCTCTAATTTTTAAATAGTTAGAGAGAGGTGAGAGTCATCCCTTCCTGAGCAGCTGAATGGATGAGTCAGTCAGAAGACAGGAGAGGAAAAAAGAACCAAAATGATGCAGTTTGCCAAATGCACAGCAGCCTGGGGAGGAGCTGGAAGCAAGGAGTGTCTCTGGGCATTGACTGTTGGCACTGCTTGGGACACTGAGGTTAGGATGAGGTATGCCCCAGTCCTGTTGAGAACACAGTCCTTATGACAGAATGTGCAGAAGTGGCTACTGGATACAAAGAGATGCAGCCTCATAGGTAGCTTTTGCTTTGACATTTCCCATCGAAACCTTTTTTATACGCAGAAAGGCGCCCAACAAAAGGCATTGGTCTGACACAGGAAGGGTGCAACAGATGCAGAAGGTGGGGATTGTGCCACAATTGTGATGCTGAGAGGAGTGACTTGTACAGTCGGGAAAGACTAACACAAGATTCTGTTCTAAGTTTGTTCTTAATAAAATCTGGAGTGTTGTAGTGAATGTGGATGGAGATTTCAACTAGTATGTACCACAACCAACAAACAACTTGGTAGGTTACAGAGCACTTCCATCTTATGGTTTATACATTCATAATGCTCCCAAATAGAAATAGTGATGGATCAATAGATTTAAAATATGTCTGGGTTTTATTAATTCATTAGGGGAGCTCATAGTTAACCCCTGAATAATCAGATTAAAAGCAGAGAGCGTATTTTCTGGCATACGCTTCTCCGTGGACATTTTGCTGGTCAAATGCCAAGATATGTAACAACTTAGATACCCGGTGTGTTTATTATCTAGGATCTAGCAGAGGCTTTAGCCTTCAGTCTTGACATTTACACAGTGGCAGCTGAAATCTTTGAAGAATAGCACCAAACGGAGATGCTTTATCCCACGTACTGGGAAAAGTTTTATTCTGTTAATGATGAATTGCCCAGTGACAGCACTTTACACAACACATTGTACAACTGCTTATTTTGGTGCCTGCTTGTTTTCCCATTTAAGAGTTTTGGCCACATGTTCATGTTCTGTTTCATTTCATGCTTGCTGCAACCCCCCACAGATGAGTGCTGCTTCTTGTCTCATTTTAGAAACAATTCGCAGCTGATTAATTCTCAAAACTCTTGAAACTGATGAAAACAGTGAACATTCACTTGCGAGGGCTAACTCCAGCTTTAAAGTATTCCTAGATGTAGCTTTTATGTTTGAGATTTTTGGCAAGGCTTGAATAAACCTTTTCCACCATCAGATGTGGTAGAAGGAGCTGGAATCAGAGGGCAGTCTATGTCCCGTTGCCTTGATTTTTTTTACCCACCACAATATCTGCTATGCCTCAGATATCAAGTGTAAACAACAGAGCAGAAAAGTCACTAGGGATGGTTTCCCCTGCACTATCCCTCCAGCAGTGGATACCATCAGCAGGGAAGTAATGACAGAAAATGCTGGGAGATACAAATCTAGCCAGGATATGACTGCTTAGGTAAGTTCTGCTTGCCTTTCTGGCTTGAGGGGATTCAGCTTACTTGGGGTTGGTGACACAGGAGCAGTAAAACCCCCACAAAACACCCTCTGCAATAGACCTGTTTTGAAGCACCTCTTCATGCTGCAAGCAGCAGGTAAATGGTTGAAGATAGGCAATATATCCACCTGCCAGGTTGTTTTGGTTTTTTTTGTTTGTTTGTTTTCTTTTTTTTTTGTGGTTCCCAGGTGCTCTTAATGGAGATGGTATGATGATGCTCACCTGAAACCAGGCTGCCCTGCTGGAAGCTGCTGACCTACCCAGATGCTTGTGATGGGCTCCTTGTGCTTTGACATCACTGATCTGAGCTCTAGCATTGTCCAGCTTTACGGTAAGATAAAAGCGACGGGTTGGAAAGAGAGAGGCTGTAGGGGGAGGTAGGGGTTTAGTCTTTGTTGTATAGTATTGCTTGACTCTTGCAGCTGAGGTTGTTGTGATGTTGTGGGTGTTTAAGGGGAGGATGAGGGTGTTGGCTGGCTGAATGATGGAAAGCTGAAAATGGTATTCAAGCAGAGGAAAAGGGGAAGGTACTGAAAATGTGTATGATGTGCTACTGTGGATGGACTTGCTCTTCTGAAGGCAACAGTTTAGGGAGGAGGGTGGAAAAAGTAACTGCATCCTAACTGGATGTAACTGGATGGATTTGTGTTGCTTGGTGCTGGTTCTTAAATTGGTTCTTTATATTGGCTCCTGGTTTTTGTACTTTTTTTTTCTAGTTACAAGCTGATGAAGTCAGGTTCGATCTTAAAACTGTTGTTTGCGTTACTTTTCTTGATGCTGCTTCTAATTGTGTGGTTGTTCAAAGGCAGCCAGCAAGAGTGATTAGAAGGCTCATTCATATAAACGACTGTACTTGAGTGACCGCAACTCAAATGAGGAAATACCAACAAAAGCTGCTGTACAAACAGAATGCTTGAAGGACAGAGCCTGGATTAGAAAAATGTAGTAGTGAATATGGTGTAGTTAAGGCTTGTGGTCTGTAATCACTGGAGAAATTTCAGTTTGCTTCTAAAGAAGAAATTGATAAGTTTTATCGCTTGGAGATCTGCTGTAGGCTCTAAGCCTTGTACTGCTGCTGACTCCCAGGCAACTCTGTCTATAGACTCCACAGAGATGTAGCTTTTTGGTATTGCATAATGCAAAGTTTAGGCTAGCCTGGAAACACGCTCTCTGTATTCCTACTGAATGCTGGTAAACCAATAACAGGGGCCACTGAATTCTCTGTCAGTGTGTGATCATTCAGATCTGCTTCCTATGATATTCCAAGCTCCGTCTTGAATTCAGTGCTGCTGCTATGAGGCCTGGCACGTCTTAGTTCACAGGACAGTGCTTCTTCTTAGTAACAGATCCACTACAGCACAAGCAGCAGCAGTGCAAGCTGCTCTCTGCTGTGATTCTAATACTCCTTCGTGCCAGTATGCCTTGTGGCATGCATCAGTGTAATAAAGTTTCTAGTCTACTCATCAGAAAAGATGTTCACAGTCATTGCATGTGGACCGATAGCCATTGGCACTGAGGCAGAAAGGAGTAAATTCACTGCATGCAGGTGATGCTTAGAGGTGGCAGTGACTTTTGGTCACTAGTGAGTTGGGTGGCAACACGGAAAGCTGCCACAAATAGCATCCAGTCCCTCGAGCCAGCAGTCTTTGCTGGCGACTTTGCCAAGGACTGCTGAGTCAGTGGTTGCCAGCAGCCCTTAGGTTTGGACTTTTGTACTGAGGAACCTGAGGGCAGCTGGAATGTGCAGCTCTGCTAACAGGCGACGGTGCATTTGTTGTTTTAACCTAAAAGTTAGTAAGTCACTGAGGTCACTGCAGTGTTAGACATTGAGTGCATTTCTTGTATCCAAACCTGGTAAAATCACATAGGGGTGGTTAGATGGTACCTTCTGACTCCTTCCCTTTCCTGAGCAGTTCTCTCTCCTGCTCTTAATGCAGCGCTACAGCCATGGGATGATTTCCCTTGGCTGAGCTCAGGGCAGTGTCTCAAGCATGACTCGCCTTGTTGGATCCTGGTGTTTTTTCTCTTTCTTACTACCCTGAGACAACAGGTTGCCATTGGCTGCTGTGGGGCATCTGCAGAGGTAGGGCAATTGGTAACAGAGCGATGGTGTGCAAAAGCCTCATTCAAACATCTATGCCTGATTAGACACCCTTAATGTATGTCTTTTGTTTGTTTTTTCCCTCTCTCCAAACTTGAAAGTTGCTTCAATGAGCTGTTTTCTTGGGAGTAGTACCCGACTCTAAGTGCCACTCACTCTTAGGGCAGGAGCTGCAGATGAAACTGAACTACTGGTGGTGTGTATCTGTGATATTGCAGTGTCTGGGACTCTGCACAGGTCTCCCCACCCATAGAAAAGAGACAGGAGAGGGCCACACAACAGATGGAGATGTGGAGCGGTGGCTGTGTGAAGAGGCATAAAGTGATGAGTCAAGCAGCTGTCAAAGGGAAGCACATTTCCCCAGAATGGAGAAAGCTGGGCCAGAAATGGACTTCATAGTATTTTCTGTAGCTCATGAGTGTGAAGGTACAAAATGGGATTGTCGGGCTATGATTTTAAAACAAGTAGACTTTTGTTCTTGTTGAATAAACATGATTAGATTGTAGGATACGATGCAAGAGGCAGTTGTCATATGTCGCAGCCTTAAGAGGATTTAAATAAATCAAGGCCCCATACAGCTTTTCCTTTCAGGTTCACCTTGTTTCCTATTTCACCTTCCTGTGTCTGATCTCTCTTGCTGATTTTGCAGTCAGTTTTCCAGCTGAAGCAGTGCATAGGGTCTCCCCAGGGATTATCCTTGACTCAAAAGGGCAGACACGTCTCTGGGGGTGAAGGGATCTCTTGAGACCTGCGCCAGTGCTCTGAGACCAAGGGGCTGAACGCTTAGAGGCACCGTAGCTCCATACACTCATGTAGCAGAAGAAGAAGGAATGAGAGATGCTGCTGGAGAATAGAGGCGCATTCCGGAAGGGTTGCTGTCCTGTTGGGTATTGGTAGTTCAACCTAAATTGGTGGCTATTCTCTTTCCAGGCAAAACAAGCAAAAAGATCAAAAGACCAAAGCAGATTATTATATAAGTTATAAAATAAAGAAACCAAGTGAGGGATTTTGTACTCTGATAGTACCAGTATTGTGGTTGTAGAACTCTTCATCCCCAAATCCTCAGTCTTGATTTTGGAGACCCCAGCTTAGGGGTCTGGGAGCCTCAGACCCTAACACAATCTTAATCTCCACATCAAGAGGAGAGATACTTCTGTACCTGGACTGGTCTCTGATGCAGAGATCTTAGAGTGTACCTGCGAGGGTTTTTGGCTTCATCCATTCCTTTGGCTGTTCTACTCCACTGAGCAGAGCTTGTTCCATGGAGAGAGGTGAATGAGCAGCACTACCTCAGATACTTTTCATTCTTTGTTGTTGTTCTAGTCCAATCTCTTTCCTGAATGTGTGCATTTGCTTTTTGGTGTTGTTTAAATTCTGCCCCACACTAGTCTGCTTACATTGTTCCTCAGGCTTTTGTTGCTCCCACTATGGAACACAGGGGATCTCAACTGAGCTGCAGCACTTCCCTGCTCACAGTCCCTCCTTTCCATTCTTGTCCCATCCCCTTTGCTCTCTCTGAGTGGTTTTAATTCCTATTTCCTTTGGTGTTTTCATTCCTTTTCACTTTCACTTCTCTCTGCTTGCACTCCTCTTCCCTGCCTCGTAGAGTGCTCCTGCCTCTTGTATTTGGCTAGCTCTTTTACGTTCTCTTGTGATCTTCTTTCTACATGCCTATTCCTGGCTTTTTTTTTTTCCTACTGCCTTGCTGCTACTCAGTTTCTCCCTGCTTTATCATATCTACTGCAGTAGCTGAGTGAATGCTTATAAGAACACAGACTCTGCCAAAGACATTATGAAGGAAAATGCATTTACAGCTAATGTATGACCTTGGGTTGATGAGAAGAGACTATTTGGTTAGCTTAGTTATATTTTCTAAGTAGAAAGTAAATAAATGCTTAACTTAAATTACACCTTTATTACCTCTGTTCATCCAGACATCAGAAATGTGGGAAACCACTACAATAAACAAGCGCTGCCCATTGCCCATTTCTTTGGTTGACTGCCACCCACACACCTCTCCTTGTGTGCAGCCATGGGCTGTTCATCTTCAACCATGGGCAAGTCCCTTCCCCACCTACAAGGCTTCTCAATCCATTAAATTGACTTCTTTTCCTCATGCTGTTGGCATTACAGTAGCTGTAGCTGTGGTGGGCAGGTGTTGCCTTGAGATCGTGGACATATTCTTGTCAGGTGGTGAGCCAAACACTGTAGTGTGACTTAGAGGAACTGAAAGTGTGCTGCAGGCACTCATTTACGTAACTGAGTGGTTAGCTGAAAAAGGTGGATTGTCTGTGAGTCAACACCTTTACCTGCCATCCTTGTTCCTTGAATGGGTGGTGCCACAAGCTGGTGGCTGCCCAGCTGTGCAGAAAGGGCTGGTGGTAGCCTTCTCCACATAGAATCAATAAGGTTGGAAAAGACCATTGAAGTCATCTAGTCTAACTGTTAATTCATCCCCACCAACCCACAGTGCCCTCAACCCAGTGCCATATCTACGTGTTTCTTGAATGCCTTTGGGGATGATCACTTACATGTGTTAAAGAAGAAAACTCCAGCAAGAGGTTCTCCTCTTGCTGCTATCCTGTGCACCCAGGGAACTGTCAGCAGGCCAGGTCAGTTCCCAAATGCATCTCCTGCCCATCACCTGTCAGTGGTGCTCGCCTCTGGGACTGAGCATGGCAATACAGCAGGGTGCAGGTCGGTCCTATTGGTGTTGCCCTGTGGTGACTGAGAGCCCAGAAATGGTGATGTACACACAGAAGATCAGTTGACATGTGGTTGTCTACTTTTCCGTAGTGCCTGAACTCTACCTGCAAGGAGGGCGTTTGTGCTTATCTTATTTCAGAGCTGCAGGAATGCAGCTGGCTCAGCTGGGGCCCATCAGAACACACTTTTGTTGACTCAAGATTATTTTTCTAGCAGATTTCCGTTTGAGCTGCTCACAAATGTGGGAATTGCTGGGTTAATCTTCATAAAAGATAGAAAAGTTGGCAGCAGAAGGAATTTTTGAAAAAGCAAATTAAAGGAGAGGAAAGAAGCGGGTGTGAAGTAAATTATTTGCACTGGAGTGTTTTCCTTTCTGACCAGAAGAGAATGTAAGGGTATTTCCTGGGGAGAAGAATGTAGAGGTGTCCTTCCTTTGCTAATACAGAGGTGAAAATCCCAAGCAGTTAAACATTTTCCAGCTTAGACGTGCCCGTTCCTGGCAGAAGAGACTGTAATTAGCATTTGCTAGCCCTTTGGGCCTCCCTTTTAGTTCCCACACACATTTAGTTTGCCGCAAAGAACAAAGTTGCAGTACAGACTATCAAGGAAGCTTTTCCAAATCATGTTACTGTTTCACAAGTGCCTGCGTAATTCTTGCAAAGAAGGAAACATGAACTAATATAGGGTGTTTATCACGCAGCTCAGAGAATGCTGTGGCCGTTGCCGGAGGAGATTTCTGCTTGTAAACCTGTCCAGTGGATTTTCACATGAGAAAAGGCTTTCTAGATGGTGGCTTCATTCACTGCCCTCCAGCTCAGAGGCGCTTTGGGAGCAGTGAGCACCGGGCTGCTCTTGGGGCAATCCTAGCATCTTTGTGCTCCTGCAGCAGCCTTGGTCTGAGGGAACAGAGCTGGTGCAACACTTCTGGAGGGAAAGGGTCAATGATGTTTGAAATGAAAGCAAACTGGGGTAATTCCCCAAGCCTGAGCAACTACCTCAGGAAGAGCCTTTCTGATAGGCTCTTCAAGTCTGATGGACTTGTAATTTGTAATTTGCTGTGTCTCTTCATCTTTCTTATGGTGCAAGCAGAAACAATCTTTTTTTTTTTTTTTTTTTCCTTTCTTCCTTTTTTTTTTTTCTGCTGCTATAACAACATTCAACTCAAGGCTGCCTTAAGGACCTGAAGGAAGAGACGCAAGGAGGATTTTGGGGACTCTGCTGCACATGTGTAGATAGGTGTAGATAAAGTGTTTATTTGAAGAAAGAATAAGCATAAGTGAAGAGGACTTTCACATCTTTTTGGCCCCCACTGCTGTAGCCAGTTACTCTTTCCAACGGATTTAGATAAACTTTTGTTTTCTTAGCTTAGTTTCAATTTTAATTCGCAATAAAAATAAAAATAACAAAATTGAGGACTTACTGTTTTCCTAGCAAGAAGGTTCCTTATGTTCCTCAGTCACTCTTGTCTTGCAGTGTATCTGGAGCCTTGAGAGGTGGCCATGCATAACCTGGAATACTAGTGTTTGAGGAGTGTCTCTTATATGAGATCTCCAGTACTTCTGGCTCCCCTTTGAGCTAACGGCATTGTGAGAGCAGTTTTTCCTCTGACCTAGAAAAATGTAACTTCTGGCATAAACATGTCTGACGTTGTGAATGTGACTGTGGGTGTTTATATGCGTGCATGGGACCAACACCCTCACAACTCCAAAAGGTGAAGTTTCCACTGGGCATATTGAGGTCTCGTACTGAAAACCGTCTTGCAGTTGGACATGTACAGCAGAGTGCTGCGCAGTGTGCAGAGCTGCTGTCCGAATCCCTCTGGTCCAGGTGCTCCAGGAGCTGAGGTGGTGACTGGGTGTATTGCAGGAAGGTCAACAGCTGAGCGCTCAGGGCCAAAGCTGGATGGTGAGAGATGTTGGTATCTGGAGGTGGGACTGTTTGCATAATGCAGCTCCCAGGTTTCAGACACTGGGTGTGGAACGTGCCCGTATTTTTAATCAGCCTTTGCTCTGTTGCATGCCTCCCATTAATCCTTCGGTGTAGCTAACCTCTGCAGTAGGTGAACTTTTTCCTCATCCCGTCGTTGCACGGCTGGGTTCCACTTTGTACCCACTGTAATTACGAGTGAAATACAGCATCTTTATGATGCCCCGGTAGTGCAGAGCCTACAGTCTGGGGCAGGAAATTCCCATCATTAAGGGTTTGCTGAGCTCTCTCTCTGCAGAAAATGACATTTACTAATTACATCATTTTGATGTATATGATACCCAAACCAAACATGTTATAAATTAGCAAAAGCTCATTTGTTTCATGAAAAGTATTGTTCTTCTTTTATTCAATGACCTTTTTGTTCCTTTACATCCTGGACCAATCAAGTGCTGGTGCAGGAGCTGACTTCTGAGCACAGACAATAGCTTATTCCGTCTATTCTGTTCAGACGACTGTAGGAATAGGCAGTCACTTTGTCATGTGGAGACTGGAGGTTGTATAAAACCCTTTTTCCCACCATTTAGAGAGAGTCTGAATCCTGAGAGGAAAACCCTGTCATAATAATAATAATAATCCAGAAGCTAGAGCCCATTGAAGTTTTCTCAGCTCTCTGATTTGGGTGGGGTTGGAATGCAGCCCTCCGTGGCTGAGCCACAACTGAATTTTTAAGGCTATCACATAATTGGTTTTTTTCTGTTTCCAGCAGCAGGTTGTAGGGTGGGTTTTTATTTATTTATTTATCTGCCTGTTTGTTTGTTTGTTTGTTTGTTTTCAGTGAGCTTTATGTGCAGTTTCCACAGAGAAACTCCAGTGCTTGCTGGTGTAACAAGTTTGGGGCTGCTGGCATAACCTGTTGATACAGGCTCCAAACCTCTGGGACAAGGAGTGCCCAACATGGCAGTACTGAGCTGTACTGACTGCCATGGGAAGGCTGGAGGACAGAGAGTAATGAGGAACCATTTCTGCAGCAAGATCCTGACGTGTACTCTGCCAGCAGCTTCAATCAGTGCCACAGTGCCACTGGGAAGCTGGGGCAGAACAGTGGGGTGGGAGCAGGAGCAGGAAGAGGGCTGAGACCTCCCTAAAGTCCCAGAGCAGTGGTAGCTCTCCAGTGTCACTGGTATCCACAGAGGAAGCCCCACGATGCGATCTGAGAGGCATTACATGTGTGCCATGGGGTTAGAAGGCTGGGAGACTTCATTAGCATCATTCGTACATCTGAGTGGTAGCTTAATACTATTCTTCTTAATGGCCCTTTTGGAAGCCAGCGTGTACCATTCGCAACAAGTGTTTATCTTCCAGCTTTTAAGACAGACGTCAGAATATTTCCCTCCTTATTCATGCTCCATCTTTTCTCACAGCCCAATTATTCATGACATCATCACCTTTTCCTCCTCAGCCCCAGACACAGTGTTTCTGTGGCTACAGTTTCCTGGACAAGAATTTCCAGTTTGCATTGTTGGGGGGCGGGGGTAGGGGGCGGGGGGGGGGGGGGAGCACAACAACAAAAAAAAATGGTTGTTCCGTGTGGAAACATTAAATGAGAAACGCAGCCATGGAAAAGTCAGATGTGCACACATGTACACACACTGAGCGACAACAACAACAACCACCAAGGTTATTATAATTAATTTAAAATCTGTTTAGAAAAGGGTTCCTTTTATGTTGGACTGGCTCTTTAAGTGGCTCAAGAAGTATGAAAAACAGGAAATCAAACTGCCTCATTAGGAATTGACTCTGCTCAGTAATTAGAGGCTAGAAAACAAAACAAGGAAAAGCAGGTGGCGAGTGAGCCCTGAGCAGGCAGCTATTGTACCACGGCAATGTTCTGCAGGCTGACAGCGTTATTTGGTCAGAAAAGTGTTACTTCCATGGAGAAATGATGATGAGAATCATCCCAAGTTAAATGGGCAAGTGCTGCTTTCTCAAAGTGGGTGCAGCGGCTGTGAGCTGGCCTCGGTCTGGAGCTTAATTTGCAATTAGGCAGGATTTTGCTGGGCTCAGAAAGACAACTCTGTTCTCCGGCATCGACTGCTTGCCCGTGAAAATCACGTTAGAAGTAATTATCAAGTGATAGCATATTTTGCTGATACAATCAGATGAGATAACTGCAGACATTAATATCAATTATATTTTCTAACAATAACCTTTGCTAAGAAAATGCTGCCAGTGATTTCCAGCAAATATCTGTTCGTGCTTTAGTCATGCTAGGGCTGTTATATGGGTTTGCTTGCTGTCCACATTTTTGTCTCTAGTTTTATAGGAAGATGCTTTTAGCAGAAAGCTCACATCCAAAGTTTCTGCACAGTTATGTGCCAGAACCAGATGTGAGTTGTGAGTGCTCAGCATGCCCGAGGTCTGGGCCTGCTTTGCCCATTGGTGATGGTGGTGGGACTTTCTGTCTCGTCCCAGTGCACCCCAGTACGGCACACGCTGTGAAAGACAAACGCTTTAGGGGATGGTTTCATGGATATGTAAAAGAAGGTTGTAACTGAACCTTTTCCCAACATTTAATCAAATGGATGCCAACAAAAAAAAAAAAATCTAAAAACAAACAAAGCAAAAAATGACATGGACATCATCAAACCATTTTTGTGCACAGAATAATAATGAAGGAAGTGCCTTTTTTTGTACAGCTCTGCCGTAGGCAGAAAATAGAAGCTACTTTTATTGTATGCATTTTTTTTCAGTGGGAATTTTAGTGCAGATCTCTAAAAACAACAAATACCAACCAGTGATAAAGCGTGAGTATTTGCCTACTGTTTACTGCTGATATCCTGTCAGGATATGGTGCAGCTTGATGAGTGCCTGTTGACTCAGGATGGGCTTGGGGACTTTGCATGGTGAAATCCTCTATCAGGAATCATAGAATCATTTAGGTTGGAAAAAGCCCTTACAATCATGAAGTGCAGCCATCTACCTGATCCTACAAGTGCACCATCATACCACGTCGCTAAATGTCACATCTACACATCTCTTAAATATCCCAGGGGTAGGGGCTCCACCACTTCCTTGAGCTATCTGTTTCAATGCCTAACTACCTTTCCATGAATAAATTCCTCCTGATATCCAATCTAAACCTCTCTTGGTGCAGCTTGAGGCTGTTTTCTCATGTCCTATCACTTGTCACCTGAGAAAAGGGACCAAATGCTGAACTCTAGGAATGAAGCTGAGCAATGCATTTCCACTGGCCAGGGACTAACCTGAGTGGCTGTGGCTCTCACTGAGAGTGCTCCAGACAGACCCTTGATAGAGTAGGTCTAGAAAGTGTGGATGTGGGTTTGAGCGAATTTCTTCTGGCAGCCTCTTTGGGGAGATTTCCTTTGGTTGGTAGACTCATGTTTTTTCCCCGTTGACTTACATGCTTACTGCAAGACTAGAGGTTTCCTTATTAGCAAGCTGAACTCTATTCGTAGGTCTATTGACATTTACTATAAGTGCTTGAGCTGGGCAAATAATCCATGAATATATGTTGACATTTCTAAATCAATTTGCTTTGGCTGGTACTACACCTGTCTAAGGATTACTCTTTGCAAACATGCAATGGTCTGACTTCTGCTGTCATAAATATTAACAGAAAGTGCTTTTCCACACTTGAAACTGGCTTGTAAGGGTGTTAGGGCTGGGCTTGCCCCTGCATGTATTTATTAGGGAGTGTATATAATTTCATGACTTAATTGCCTGATTGCAACCAACTATGTTACTGAAAACTGGGGTAACTGAAGCGCAGGAGGCCTTTGAATCCTATATTGCCACAATTAACTTATAGGGCTGAGCATTAGAAAAGGCATAAATCAAGATGGGTGTGAATGTGTGCAAACTATAAATAACCTTAAATGAAGGGGGGAAAAAAAAAAACAACAACTTCTGATTACATACAATGTGAATAATTCCTTGGGATCCAGAAGTTCCTAGCAGGCACGGCTAATAATTTCCTGCAGTCTCTGCAGCACAGCAGCTAAGAAGGAGACATGGGGGAGAAGGCCGGGCTGCATCCAGCATTGTTTTCATTGGGCGCATGTAGGTAGGATTTTTGCGAGCTCCTGAGAATGAAAGCCTCGTGGCCCTGGCGGGGATCCAAGCGGTGTTTGGGCAGACATTGTGCAAACTTCCCCCTGCATCTCCAGGGGCAGATTTACTGCAGGATGAATGGGTTCCTGGGCCTCTCCACCAGCGTGGCCCATGTTACCTGCGTGAGCTGCCACGGCGGCCAGACCCTTCCATCTTCTCTTTATGCAATGGGAGGCGTCGCTCCCTCCTGCACAGCAATGTGATGCTGATTTGCATCAGGCTAGCTATTTTGGTCCTGGGAGCCCCAAAGTCACCAGATTAGGTTCTTTCGCTGTTTTTACACATATCCCATTGGGGCTGAGCTGAGCTGTTAAAAATAAGGCACTAGAAAGACAAATGGTTTCCGGGGGGAGGGGGAAGGGAGAAGGGAAGAGGGCTAGGACAGCTGTAAAATGCTGTAAGGTTAAATAAAACATTTGCCTGCTTGTGTTGTTCTTCCCATGTTCCTGAAACCAAGAAGGACCTGGAGAAATTGGAGGAATCATTCTGCTTGCTGTGTATGTTTCTTTCTTTTTTTTTTTTTTTTAAACTTGTTACACAAAACATTGTTTTTTCAATTTCAGGAAGTCTCTTGATGCCCTTTAGTTGATTTTGTTTTGCTTGTTATCTGGACAACTAATATTTTTTCCTGTTACGAGGAAAAAAAGATTTTCCCAAGCAGATTAAAGATGTTTTTTAAGTCTATGAATGGTGACATGGTTCACTTTCATTGCTTTGTTTATTTTTAATAATGAAAAACACCTTAATTTATCGTAGCAAGGCGTCCATCCTGGAGTAAACCTTGAATTGAGTTTTCGCTTGTTGTTTCTGCTTTGCTTGAGGCTTCTTATCTAAGAATGGGCTGTGAGCCTGTTCTCATGCTTTTGGAAAACCATGGCATGTGATGGAGTTTTCTTTGCAGCACATTGCTGCTGCCAGACAAGGAAAGCAGCAGCGTTTGCAAGAAGGGCCTGCTTTGTCTGGTGGCTTTGAAGTGATCCGCTTGTTCCTCTGCTGGTGTATTTTACACTATTGATGTAGGCAGGACAATGAGATATCAGGTTTTCGGGCTTTGCTTTTCTTCCTGACAGCTCAAAAACTGTGACAGCCTCCGTGCAAGAAGGGAATATGGTATAAAGTGTGCAGGTGAGAACTCTAGCAGCTAAGTAGCCAAGGAGGCAAAAAGCTGCTAGGTTTCCAAAGGCTGTGGTGCAGTGTGATGAAGGCAGCACAAGATGGTGGCCGGTCCCTGCAGGTACTGGTGGCCTGTGGCTCCACTAGCAAGTGAGGACAAGTAGTCAGACAATCACAAAATCAATAAGGTTGGAAAGACCAAACAGATCATCTAGTCTAGCCATCAACCCATGCCTGTGGTCAATCTCAACCCTGTCCTTCAGTGCCACATCTACCCTTTTCTTGAACACCTCCAGGGACATGACTCCACTACACTCCTGGGCAGCCTCTTCCCATACCTCACCAGCAGCAGGTGCTGAGGAACCTCCTGGTCCCCACAGAGCTGGTGTCCATTGCTCGTCACACTGGAGGCATCTATGGTGTCCCCTGATAAATGGATGAGCAACTGGCTCCAATTACAACAAACATCCCTACTTGTCCCTTTACCCACCTGCCTGGAGGAAACACCCGGGGCTGTCCTGCCCACTGACGGCACGCAGGAAATGCTTGGAGATGTTTTTCTTGGCACTGGGGCCACAATGCTAGAGACCTGCATGCACCACCTGACCCCAGCGAGCTGCTTCCACTGAAGGCTGCAGGTTGTTTCCTCACGTTCAGAGGAAAGGCCGGGCTGCTCCGACCTCTGGCACTGCTGTGGTTAATGTCAAGCTCACATCAGGAACTGTCTGGGGAGAAGCCAGTTTGTTTGCAGAGCCTGCAAGAGTGAGTGCCTTGCTCCTCAAAATGCCTGCAAACAAAATTCAGCTTCTGCTTTTCCTGACTAATAAGAGAAATGGCTATGCATTTTGTGCAGGTGCCTTCAAAGAAGAAAAACAAAACCTGTAAGCAGGAATACGGCACCATTTCAGCAGCAAGTATGGAAAAAGCTAAAATGATCTGCGTCTGGTGGTGAGAAGAGCTGCACCTAGAGACCTGTTGGACAAACAGCTGGACCAGACCCAGCACAGGGTGGCTATGGCCTCGTCATTATGTTAGCCACTGAAACACGCGAGTTGCTGCGTACGATCTCTTTTCCAAATGAGGGGTGATATGGCTACTGCTATTTCTATATGCTCTAATTGCAGCAGTGGTGGAAAAGTCCTGGTCAAAATTGACAGGGAAGAGTATAAATTTTTGCACAAAGGTGGTAGAAAATATTAGCAGAAGGGAGTTATGAAAAATGAGAGAGGAAGGGCAAATGCCAAAATCGCATTGTGTCTGTATTTAGAGGGCATTTCTGTCCAAATGAGGCACTGTGGGAAGGCAGGCCAATGTGGATCCAGCCACTGACTGTGCCAGATACAGCTGGGATGTGAAGGCCATGGAGAGCCTCACCTGCAGCCTCTCTACATCTGTGGGCCCTGGGACTCTATCTGAGCTCAGTGCAGGACCCTCAGCCTCTTAACCTCCTGGTCCAAACATCCATGTCTAACTGATATGGAAGCTCACTGCCTTATTTCCTATAGCTGTCCCCTCCAGCCTTTGGATTATTTGGCCAAGTAGCAAGCGTGACAAAAAGCCGTGAAAGGAGAGATGGAGTCTGGGTGGAAGGGGAGAGGAATGGAGAGAATGTGGAGGACATGTCCCATGTGGCAGCCCCCTTACTGGGGTCTTACTGCTTATACCAGTATCTAACTAATGGGTTTGCACAATGGTAGTGCTCATCCTTTGAGAAAATGGATCAGTCATTTCATAGCAGGAGAACAAAGGTTGTGGGAGGCATAGCCAGCACTCCAGGCACATAAAAATTAGAAAGGAAACCAAAAAGTTTTTGATGAAGTTTAAATGTGAGCCCTGTAACAGTGCTGGGAAATGATGAAACATCCTAGGCATCCATCATTACCCTGATTTCAAGACAATAGGTCTGAGGGCCCGCTTGGTGCAGGGTTAGGTCAGCCTTTCCTGCCAATCTTGCAGCTGTGGTGAGCTATGGTCCTGAAGAGCCCCTTACCAAGGGCCCTGGGTTGATGTTGTGCGTATGGCAGCTGAGCTGGTAACAGGCAGCCAGCAGCCTCTTCTCACAGCTACTTGGCTCCTTCAGTTCCTCAAAATGGGCGTAAGGAATGCTCCACAGAGAGCTTGTGTTTGCATGATCATCTTCTCTAAAGGCTGTAGAAGGGTGCCTAGGCTGAAGCAAGGATCAGCTTTCTCAATAGCACTCCATGACATGTTGCTTTTGCTTGCTGCTTGTGGTAAATGAGTGATTTTGTGTAGGACTTACTGCAACATGTCTAAACTGTCCTGGTGTTCAAAACACGTACCCTGCAACCAGAAAGCAAGAGACTCTTCGGTGGGGTCTATGGGAAGATGGGGTCAGTTTCCTTTCCTACTTATGTATCCTTCTGATGTGTATGTTCCATACACATTGCTTGGAGTGCTCTGGATAGCCTCCAAGGCAGTGAGCAACTCAGGAGCACACGGGACATGTTCAAGATCAATGCTGTGCTTGCTCTGCATGAGGCAGGCTGAGAGAAGCACCAGCCAAAATTTTCTCTTCCATGAAAACCACCCACAGGGTTTCAGAGCTCTGTGCGCATGAGTGTGTGCGCGTGTAGAGACGCAGGACGCGTGTTCCCACTTTAGTAATTCAAGAGCAACAGTGTAAATGGGCTCCCCAGGGAGCCGAAAGACACACAGCTGCAAAGCATCATTTGGGAGGAGAAAGAAAGCTAGCATGGGAGAAACGGAGGCTGTCTCCGATGACTTCAAAAAGCTGGTAGTATTGAACTCAGAGCTACTGTTCTCAGCCTGCATATGCCTCTGATTTTATGGCAAACTCATGTGGCTGAGGTCACTGATTGCAGCTGTACAATGATGCAGTTTTTAAGCATGCAGGACTAAGGCTTATGATCTGTGAGTTCAAGTAGAAGGAAAATCTCACTCACAGAAAGGGGGGAAAGCCTCTAACGTCTGAGATGAGAATACTACAAAAACAGTCAAAACAGCTAAGAAAAAGCCATCCTAATTTATTCCAGAGCCTATATAAATAGGCTCTTTTTTCTCCAAATGTTCTTCACTGCAAAAGGAAATGTCACGTTGAGTCAACTTGTGACCCAGATGAGATGACATGTATTTGTTTATTTTACTTATGCTCCTGTTTACAGTGTTGCACTTGGTGGATATATTTTTGTGTACACTGTTGCATTCCAGTATCACAATACATTTTTCTGCCTGCTACTAAAACCCTGGCCAGTGAACTCTGTTTCTGGGTATCACTCACATGAATTAACAAGATCTGTATGTGTGCACTTACTGACTAAGAACTCACTGCTCTGCAAATGAAACTTAATTATGCATACAGAATAGCAACTAAAGCCTCTCTGCTTTTTCTCAGCTGTGTGATTTTAAGAAGGAGGAGATGGACTTGCTACCCAGGCCAGTTCCAGGAGAGTGTTTTGATGGAACCTACACAGGGATTTCAACTCTCTGCCTCAAGGCCTGTTATACATAAGGCAGTGCGAGATACCAGTCCAAGGAATCATTGGGGTGTTCCTTTTTACCCTCTGAATGTGCATTTGTTGCTCTGGACACATCTTATAAATAGCAAATGCAAATGCCATGGTCAGTGGTGGGTTCTGTGGGCCATGGAGAGTGTTTGCTGTGTGCTGGTTGGCTGTTCCTGCATTGTACTGCCTGGGTGGTGTTGGTTTGGGATCCTGTGTTGCGTGCCTCACAGGTAGAGGTGCCTTCTAAATGTTTGTGGGTCATCAGTAGCTGTTTGCACTGCGTTGCTGTATTGGATAAGAAGCTATTTTCTCACTAGCCACCTGTATGCTTCCCATACAGACTTCGCATGCAAAGGTCTATTCGTGTTGACCTACACAATGGATTTCCTCTCTGTGAGCATTCTTGGAAATAAAGCTTTGCTCCCCAGCTGTCTGTGAAGAAAAAGGTTTATGGGATTCCACCTAAACAAAGCAATGGTTTTAGTAGCAAGATCATTGGTTGGTATTATTGTGTTGTGTTTTGCTAGCTCCAGGTTATGTCAGCGGCACGCAGGCTGCAGCTTTTGTTCAAGAGTTAGCACACGAGTGCAGAAGGGTTGGCCAAGTAGAATGTTGCAGGATGGAGACCAGAGCCATAGATTGTTTTATTGCAGGAATTGGATTAACTCATATGAGCTCATTCTCTGCTCTTCATTGCATTGTGTTTGGCGGTTCCTGCAGCACGATTGCATCTAGTTTAAGTGGCATTGTTCTGAGGTCCGGTGGGGAACAATCTTGTATTGACTAAGTGAGGGGGAAGGACAGGATGATCTCACCAGCTTTCACCATTTTTGGTACCTGCGTTTCATTTGTCTGTCTATTATTTTAACTTTCTTCTCTGCCTGAAGGTGATTATTGTGCACAAACAATGAGTGGGAATGCTCCATGCAATTGTGTGGCTTAGAGCTGGGGAGAAACAGTTGTCCTGTCAGGTATGGGAACATGGGCCTTCTTACAAGCAAAGGGCAGCACTCATCTGGTCATCAGTGTTTGTACTTGTCAACATTAGCTCTTTTGCTTCCCTCCCCTCCTGAGGGGAAAAGTGCAAGTATGGAAAAGACTGTGACTGTTCCAAGTGTCCTGCAGAACTTGGAGGACTGCATTCTCAGAATCAGTGAGTTCTGTATGAGGATCTGCTGAACAGAGTTTGTGCTGCACAAACTGCTGCAGGAGTGCATTTGGAGCACTGTCAGTATGGACTTGGGCTTTCCTGAAGAAAATAGCACTGCTGCAGACTAACAAAGGTGCTTGGGCTATGACAGAGAAATGCTAATGTCAAAGGAAATCCATGTCTGACACTTTCAAAATCTGGATCTTACTTTCTTTGCGGTTCACACCCAAGCACTCATTGGTTAACAGCAAAATACAACTTTTGCTGAACACGTTGACCATGCGTCATAGATTTGAACAAAGATCAGCTGAAAAGACTTGGTTAAGGGCCAGGAAAAATCTGCCTAGAACAGGAAAAGTAGGAAAGCATATTTTTGCAGTCGAGGTGAAAGGAACTGAAAGATCTCATTTTCTTCTCCCCTCCCTGGAAACTCCCTGAGCCCTAACAGTAAAATTCTGTTGTAGCAGCAAAAGTGTGAAAATGGAAGAGTATCACCCTTCATGAATTGCTCTTCCAAAAGCAGCATAAAGTCTCCCCTAATGATATGGAGGAGCTTTCCCACATCACTTGTTTCCAGTTCTGTGTCCTTTCAGTTTCCCTTTTTGCTTTGAGTGAAAGCATCTGTAGATCTTGTAGGGCAGAAGTTATGGAGAAGCTGGCAGGCAGCAGTGGGACAAAAGGGGCAGGGTGCTGGTCTGGCAAAGGGTAGGAGTCACTGTGTGAGTGTCTAATCCATTTACATGTACTCCAAGACTGTTTAAGCTGCTGCTTGAACAGCAGATTGCTAGCCTGGGTTTGTGGAGGTTCTTCCAGTCTTTCTGATGTTATTTTACAAGAAAAAACTTGTTTGCCACCAGGACTGCCTTCCTTTATATCAGTTTATATCAGTTTATGTGTGTCACTATTTCATTCTTTGCACGTTGAAGTTCGGGAGCCACCAGAGTGGCTTCTTTCTCATCATACAGATTTTACTTTATCTTAATCAAGTTTTATGCAGCATTTCCTACATACCTGTGACACTCACTGTCTAAGGGACACGATGTGCTGGGAGATGTTCCCCTCCTGCCAGCTGATGGACAGGGGTTTTTGATGGACAGATGTGTTTTGTGAGTCTGCACTCCTCGAGATCCATGTGCAGGCCAGGTGAAGGTGCTAGTGGGCCAGAGCAGCAAAGGCCCTGCTGGGAGATGGCTGGACAGTGCAAAACAGTGTGAACCTGTAAGGATGGAGAGTCATGCATGCCTTTATTGGTTGTAATGAGAATTAGGTGACAGAACTCTGCCCCAGGCTGATTTTAGAAATATTTTTACTTTCCACTATGGCGGTGGTGGCAAGCTCCGAGGATGTACATTCTTGCCTATTATAGGAAATTGAAACTTCCTTTCTGTATCTAAAGGGGGCTGTAAGAAGGAAAAGTACAGAATCTTCAGTGGGGTCTGCTATGACAGGACAAGGGAAAATGGTTTCAAACTGAAAAAGGGGAGATCTAGATTGGATAGAAGGAAGAAGTTTTTTATGGTAATGGTGGTGGGGCACTGAAACACGTTGCCCATAGAGGTGGTGGATGCCCCATCCTTGAAATCATTCAAGATCTGACTGGACCGGGCTATGAGTACCTGAGGTACTAAGGTACTCACTGTAGGTGTCCCTGCTCATCGCAGGGGTGTTGGACAGAATACCCTGTAAGAGTCTCTTTTAACTCAAGATGATTCTATGAGTCTAAACTACAGGCATAACTTCTCATCCATTTGCAGAAGTTTATCTGCTTTGGTTTATCCAAAGACAACAAAATACTTCTGAAAGGAGACTAATATAATCTCTGTGCTCCAGCGAGGGAAACTGAGGCACTGAGTGATGAAGTCAGTGATTCAAGGAAGCATGAGGGTCCATTGCATTTTGGGCATTAGGTGCATGTAGTCTTACCAGCATGGACCCCATAGCCTGGTGCAGCAAACCCTGCCATGGAGATAAACTCACCAGAGGCATTCCTGCAGAAATGGAGAGGCAGGTTTCCTTGGGGCTGAGTACAAAAAACACCCTGGCAATCAGTAGTAGGTGGTATTGCACCAACATGTCAGAGAAAAGCTTGTTTGTGCCAAATATATTGGAGAAATTATTTTTGGAATGTTCACTGGTGTGAAGATGTGTCTCTGAAATAGTGAGAGGAGCAGAGGAACTGTAGTGATGTTCTGGGTATGTGCCAGCTGTCTGCATTAGAGAGAAGAGTGATGGAGCAGGAAGGAACATGGATGCATTTACTCCTCCACATTTTTCCTTGAATCTCTTTAAAAAATCCTGCTATAGATGACAGTTTCCCAACAAAGGGTGGGTTGAAGATGCTGGGTGGGAGATGAGGTCTTTGGACTATGTGGAGCACAAGAAAACCAACTAAATCCAAGGGATTTGGGTGATTCCTGAACCCTTTTCTCTTTGTTCAGGGAGGATCAAGGCACTCTCAGGATAGGGGTGAGCAGAAGGGATGTCCAGTTATCTAGCAGTTCTGTCCTAGGCACCAAAAGGGGGAAGGAACAGGGATTAGGAGTTGCAGCCCCCCAGTGTCCTTCCTCCAAACTCCCCCTGAACACACGGTCCCTGGCAGCACGATGCTGCAGCTGCTACCAGAAATGCAGGCAAATCTGATAATGGGATGGGGGTGGGAAAAAACTCAAGAATAAAAAGAGCTCTCTGTAATGTGTGGGTTACTCTCTGAGAGTGGCACTGCTGTTCTCCCAGGCAGCAGCAGGCTGAGAGGCACATTGGGAAGGCAGGTGACCAGGAAGCAGAGAGCTGCCTACTGCAGCAGAGATAGGGATGCTGTTTACAATAAAAGAGACGGGCTGAAGAGAGGCCACTGGGGAGATCTCTATGGAGACACTTCACCTGCTGCAATGGGTGGCTTTGGGGATTGGCATTGGGTCTTTTGAAGAAAAGTGCCTTGCATGGGCATGGCAGGATGCACGCTGACTGCAGCAAGGTGAAGCTTTCCAGGCCTGCTGTTCAGCAAAGAGAAAATGGCTCTGAAGCATTGCTGAGGTTGGGATCCAAGCCATAAAAGCTAAGATATTCAAAAGATGCAGGTCAGCTGTTTGCTCTCAGAAGGGGCCCAGTATTCAGGTATAGGGGAAAGCAGGGAGAGGAGGCTGTATTTCCCTGGGCTGACAACATAGAAGCTTTCCTCCTCCTTTCCAGGCTGCTGTTCTCCCCCAGGTAAAGTGCTAGATACATGATTTCAGAAGAAGATGTGACATGGAACAACAGATCCTACAGGGCCAAGTCTGGGCTGTGCTGCATGTGCATTTTGGATGGTCCTGCTTGAAGGAGGCTGGGATGGAGGAACTCAAGGCTGTGATTTCCAGAGGTACCTTTGAAGTAGAGCAGGAGGGAGAAGGGAAGTGAAAGCATAGGGGCAGATTTTTCATCCTCTTGTCCTAGAGCTGGGGTGTCAATGATGGGTATGATGAAGTGATGGTATGTGTTGATTGTGCTCATGTGCCAAGTAATGAATGCATCACACAGACATGGAAATCACCGAATCCACCTAGCATAAACAAAGGAAATAGAGAAGTGATTTACTGTAAAATTAATGAAAATGCAATCTATCTAAAAAGGGAAATGCTCAGACCACACTTTGGGGAGAGTCAGTAAGACAGAAATGGGAGTGGGCCAGAGAAAAAGGTTTCTCTGCAGCCTTGGGAGTAGGTAGTAGACTGATTCATCCAGTGCCACCCTGCCCTGTGGTCTCTTTTCCCAGGGAATGGCCAACAAGCCCAGGAGAACAGCCCTGGGGAAAGCTGGCTGTTCTTCACGCCTGTGTGTGCACAGCCATGGAACTGCTGGTTTGGGAGCACTATTGTCACCTGGGGATACATGAGATCACGGGGCTGCTGGCTTTGTTGTGAAACTGTCTGAGCAGCAGAGCAGACCAGACAGTGCCTCCCTCTCCTCCTATATCCATCAATTTCTTTCTTTTGAGTGAGGCAAAATTTCTCCAGATGAGTTCTAGCAGAAATCAAAAGGAGAGCGAAGCCTTGAGAGAGAAAATAATTAATCACAATTATCATGGTTTTCCATTAACTTGGCTGAATAGTATATAAGTATAGACTGGGTTATTTGCAAGATTGAAAAGAGGATGTGCTGAAGTGGGCAACGGAGTTCAACTATTTCTCCTAACATATGATACACAATTTTTCAGAAGGAGAAAAGTGCTGCTGTCATTTAAATCAAGTCTGGTTGATATTCAAGTCTGGTGTCCAAAGGAGAATTACTGTGTTGAGGCTAAGCTCATTTGTCTTGAGATATTTTCTGTGTCTAATTGGATAGTTTCTTGGCAGTAGGAGATAAATGAAAGAGTGTGCATTTGTTTAAATGAGCATAAGGCAGATAAGGATCAAGAGGAACAGTGGTGGCACTCATATCAGTCATATAGGTCCCTTTTGTGCTTTTAACAGGAGACTGTCACTTCATCATCCTTCTCTTTGCATTTCTCTGACTCTCGCCATCTGAATTCCAACCCTTACCATTGCCTTTTAGCCCTCCTGTCTCATAGAAACTAAGTGGTCAGGATAAAAAACAAACACATAGGCACACACAGGAGAAATCACCAAAACCCCAGATCCTTTCCTTGCATTGGTAATGCCTGAAGCTAGAGGATGATCAGAGCTTATCCTTCCTGCTGTTCTCTAGTCTGAAGAAAATTGCTTCTCCAGGCCCCCCATGACACAGCAACTGTCCACATAGCATTCACAAGGGAATTTCCTTCCAGTCCCAGCTGTGGAGGCTGTCACACATGGGACATCAGCACCAGTGGAGAGATGATCAGAGCAGAAGCAGCAGTGGGAGGTGTCCTTGAGATTAGAACGGCATTTGGAGAGCATTAGATTTGATATGTTATAGTCATGTTGTATAGCTCAGATGTCCTGTGATTTTCAAGTGTTTGAAATCTCCAACAGATCTTCATTCTTACCACAAGTACTGTCCTCTAGGCTCTTTCCCTTTGGCCTATTGTGAAGAAAAGCTCCATGGGGGGACAGAGAGGCATGAAAAAATGGCTAGATTTGAATGGCTAGACTATTTCATGAGCAAAGCCAAGCAAGAGCAATAGGCCATGCTGATTCACAGCAAAGGCATGAGCCAGGAGATCTACTCACCAATAACCTGAATTACTGATCTGCACTTTCCCTGAAGAGTCACTTTTCTGAGCTCTGGAATTGCATAAAACCTTCAAAAGTGACAAAATTATGTAAACTAGATGATTGATAGACCAAAGGATATTTAAGTTATTTTCAACATTATGTTTCTTTTGTGAAGTGATGCCAGCTACTAACATAGCGCAACTTCTGAAAATGCTGGATAAATGCCTGCTCTTACTGGTTTTCCATGCAGCTGGAAAAACTTCATTGAGTGGAAAAGTCCCTGGGCAGGCAGCTTATATCAAAATAGATAAGCTTTAGACACCCTATGAACACAGTCTGACTAGATCTTGAAGGTCTTTTCCAACATTAATGATTCTATGGTTCTATGAACATACACATCTTTGGAGATTTTTCCAAATCCAAGATATAACTGGAAGAAGTGCTTTGTGGGGGACCCAGCAGTGCTCGCTAAGAGGTCCTCAGCAAAGGTTGGGGAAGAACTGGGCTGATCTTTCTGAAAACATTCCCATAAGTTCCTTGGCATTGTGCTGGCAGAACATGAGAGCTCATTCCTTCTCTTGAAGGACATCTTTGGTGCTTTGAAGGCAATTTGCTCCCCATCCAAAAGATCTTGCTGCTCTGTGCAGTCATGCTGAGGTCCTCTGGAATCACCCACACCAGGACTTTGGTCTTATAGCTGTATAGGGAAGGTGGCAACATGGATGTGAGCTTGCTGCTTGCATCACAGAAAGGCAAGCAGGTCTTGGGATCACTGTGCCTCCTCCAAGGACAGCCTGGCCTGAAGGATGGATGTGTGCTGTGGGAACAGAGATGGCAGGATCTGCTGTGACTGCAGTTGTAGAGATATGACCGTGGATCCCCATGCATGTCCTGCCCTGCAAGATGCTGAGTTGCTCAGCCTACTCAACCTGTAGGGAACTGCTTCCAGCAGATAAGATGATTCATGAAAGCACTATTTTTTATTTTATTCTTTGTTTTCAATACCCACAATACCAGATATAGTTTTGTCAAAGCATTTTGGTAGCTCCATAACCCAGAGAGCCTTGAAGAAAAATCTGCTTTGCTAGTTCAAAACAAAACCATTGATTCTGAGGCACAAGGGAATACATGGAGAGGCTATATTTAGCAGTCCTAATGTAGTGTAGTTGTTTTGTTCATTTAAAAGTAATTTGGCATTAAATATCATTTCTGCACATAGCATGGAAAAATGGATGCCAGGATTCTTTTTCAGTACAGAAAACCTTAGATTAATTGACCAAAAATTGCTGCTTGCACATAATCTTTTATTTCCAGACCATCATATTTTCTAAAAACATACACAGGACCCTGCGTTGAATTGTAATGGCTCCAGACTAGCTCTTGTAATGAAGCTGAGATGGTCTGTTGGCCAAATCAACTATTTAATCAGCCTGTATTTATATTACAAGAAACTACACTGTAGTGTGATAAATTCACCATCTGGTCACTTACTGTTCCACACATCTGTATTTTATTATCAGTTTAGACTGTAATGGTGGGATTCATCCCTTCTTTGTTTAGCAAATAGGTGTTTAGTCTAAGTCATGCTTCCCGGTAATCCATAGAGGCATCTTCAACAAGCAGTTTAACCTCTCCTGCCCCTGCTAACACCATTTATCTTGGGATGGGATGAATTGTTCTTTAGAAATACTTCTTTCTCTCTCCATTGACTTTAGAGAATACAAGGATGATTGGCCTAGACCAGGCAGCATGGGAATAAATGGGCTTGGGTTGTATCAACATCTTCTCTGGCACTGAGTGCGGTGAATGTGAATAGGTCTGTTAATATCTGCAGAGAAAGATGCTTTATGTGGACCTAGTTGGGCTCACACTGCTAAAACTGAAAGCATACAGCAAGCAACCTAGAGGCTCATTTTAGATACTTGATAAGAGCTTCACTCTCAAACTCAGTGGGAAGAGCCTCACTGATTTCTGCCCAGGGCTTTCCCAGATTCCAGGGATGCTGGGTGCTCCCCATTCAGCTGCTGGAGGAGGGGGGTTGCCTATATGAGTGTTTAGGACCAAGGAGTCTAAATTTGGCCCCATTATGGAATCATTTCCTGGCAGTTTTCCTTTTGTTGTGTCTCTCAATGCAGAATATCTCCTCAATTTTCTATATTTACCTTCCTTCCCTCCTTTTGTGGAGTGCATTGTATAAGACCTTGGCTATGACAATGTCCTTTTCCCCCCCCCCACCTCCAGGAAATGCTCTGAGCATCATATCGTAGTCATTGCTGTTTGGTGCAATGAAGTCATTTTCAGAGAAAAGTTTTGCAATGCATGCAGGGCTGGCTTCACCTGGGGATGGGCAGCCCTGTGTGGGAACTACAACCAGACAGGGCACATGGGGAAAAGCCTCTGCGACCCATGCAGAGCTGAGGTCTCCTAAGCAGGAGGAGTAAGTGGAGTTCCTCAGAAGCAGCTGGAGTCAATGCTTTCCCCAGGAGCATGTTGTATGGGAAATAAGATTACCTGGAAAGCACACAGCTCTGAGTACTTACAGCCTGCATTCTTCTGGCTGTCACAGTACCACCTAGTAGGAAACAATTGCCTCAGTAAAATATAACAATAGCTTTTCATTAGAAGAATCTGAATTCTTACTTTCCATTGCCATCGGCAAGCTAACCAACAAAATCATTTGGCAATGTCCTTGTTCTTTAGAACCAGCAAAGGCAAGAATGAACACTGGGTCCATGAGCTTGACTACCAGGGATCTTATCCTTGAACATCAGAACCATTACCTTAAGGCAAAACTAATAGAGGAAATATATGGCATGTAAGCTTGGCCACAATGAGAATTTTACTGAGCTCATTTGGCTCACCATAAAGAGTTCTCATCCTCCAAGGAAGACCTGTGGTAAAGCCTCACCTGGCCATGACTGCACCTTCCCTCTATGCATCGGCCTTGCCCATGCTGGCTGCTGGCTCTGGCAGTGCCAGGCAGCTCTCAGAGCATTTCAGCTAGGACAGTAAATAACACAGGCCATTGGACATGCAGAGTTCTCTGTGGTGGTGGTGGTGACTCTCACACAGCCCCCAGTTTCCATTAAAGGAAATTTACAGTTTCATCAAAACGATGTTTGTCCTGCAGAGCACCATGCAAGATTAAGAGTGATCTGCTACCTAGGCTGAATGGAGATCCTGAACAAAAAAACAACACACACAAACAAACAAAAAAAACCACAACAACAAAAAACCCCTTTCCCTAACAGTGAAGATAGATACATGGATAGATTGAACTGCAGTTACACTGAACCTTGTTTACATCCAGTGATTCATTTCATGAGACTCATGACAGACTAGTAAAATATCTTCTGCCACTAAAGCAGACAGTAGCTGCTCTTCCCTATTTCAACAGTCTAAAATGTTACATCTGCAGCTGTGTATACACTTCAAAATTTGGCCTGTCATTCTTTATCTGAGCACATCTGCTCAAATGTGCTGACCTGGGTTCCCACTAGGGAGGTACATCCCACAACTAGTGTGGGATGGAGCTGCCCACAGATAGGGCTTCCACTGGCAGAACCAGTTGCATCCAGGCTATAGGAGGAATCAATCTATTCCAATGAAGCTAAACAACAAAGAGAGCTTCTGATGCAGCTGAAAACAAGAACTAGCCTACTTAGTTTGGAGAAGCCCAGAGGCTGAGGTACAGGCTTGTCACTCAGTTTTCCATCTGGATCAGCAAACTGAGCTGAAATGTAGCTTCTCTATGAGAAACTGTGCCTTCCTCTGCAACCCCAACAACAGCAAACTGAACAATGCTTTGCATTTGTTGCCAAATCCTATTGTAGAACAGTTTATTCTTGTCTCTGTTAATTCACTGGCCTTCTCTGTACTTCTGCAGAGCAAGTTCCATCTACTAGCAGTGGCACCAGTGCCATCACAGGCTGCCCATGTTTTTAATACTGTGTCATCTCACTTCTTACAAGCAAGACTTGGTGTGATGATGCAATAAAGATACAGATGCTGGTGCAGGGAGCCTGTGCTCCCTCCTGGGCAGCCTTCCCTGTGCTGGTGTCCAGCATTCCAGGAAAGCCAAGAACCAGTGCTCCTCAGAGCACATCCAGGTGGCTGGTCAATGCTGCACACTGAAGAAAAAACAAACAAACAAACAACAACAACAAAAAAAAACAAACAGCTTGCCTACGCCTTATGGATTTCTTAGCAAACCCAGTTTAAACTCAAAATGTTTCTGTCAAGAGCAAACTCAAAAAGCTAGTAGCTCTATAGATAGGCCAGAGAAGTTTGTAGCTTTCTCTCATAGAAAAGTTACCGATCATGGACAGAAGCACTACATTGATTGCAGATTATTCACATTGCAACAAAATTGAAGTTTAGGTATTTGTGGGATGAAATAAGTTCCCACGCAGCCTGATCAGTACCTCAGCCAAGTCCTGGGCCAGTTCCTCTAAACAACCCTCTGAAATTCCCAAAGCCATGCTGGCTGAAACTAGCATTTCACCATGTGACCTCCGTGAAGGCACAGGGCCACTCTGATGCAAGTTCCGCGAAACCTCAAACCATTTCTAAACTTCCATATTGATATATTTCCTTGTTCCAGTGGTGCATAAAAGAAACAAAGTCCAGAAAGCCCTGATGCTGTCTTGTGAGACTTAAATCTATCATGTTTTTGTTAGCTCAGCACCTGTACTGCACACAGGTTCTGTTGAGCATCAAGAAGAGATGCCCACTATTTGCTGGCTGATGCTTTCAAAGCCAGGGAGGGAGTAGTTGAAGACAAATTTCACCATACTAAGTTTGTAGGGATTCCATCACAATGACAGATTTCTCATTTTTTTTTCTCAACTGCAAGTGTGAGCAGTTGTCCCCATTATATCTTGGTCCATTTTGGTTTCCTGGAATAGCACCTCATCAATTTTACATTGCAATAGGCTAACTCTCATCATCCCCGTCCCATGCGTTTGCTGATATTTCATACCTTTCTGCTTGCACAGAGTAGCTCTGATGCTCCTGCGTGCACTCAAAGGAACATTCTTCCTGGACAGGGATTGTTTTAGGATGCAGTTGCCACATAGAACTTCCTCTTCTCTGCTACATAGCAGACAGCCACATCTTTTGAGTCTTGTCTCAGAGTAGAGAGAATAACCTATGCAAACATCAGTATAACTTGTTACTAATCTGGTTCCTAAGAGTTTTTGCCCAGAGTTCAGAAGAGCACAAATCCTGCAGATCTGCTGTGTGCCTGCTCCTGGGTAGGCTCATATACTTGTAATTCAGCCACTACTGTCTTTCAGATATCAGTGCTGGATCTTTAGTATTATCTCTTTCTTCCTTCATTCGTCTGGGTTTTTCTTCACAATCTCAGATCTTATATGGTCTGTCTCCTTTTGCATTCGGATAAACATTTCATTGTTTGTATTCCTCACTTCCCATCCAGGGGTACCTCAGCTGGATAGGTAACACTCCATCCTGGGCTATGCATGTGTGTGAGTGATGCCACAGCCACCTCATGCTGTTCTCTCCCTCTGGGCACCTGCTCATGGCAGCTTGGGCCAGGTGGAAGCAGATGTCACAGGGAAGCCAACATGGTGGACCCTGGCTAGCAGAAGGAAGTGCTGAAGTAGCGCAAAAGACAGATGTTGTTTGCAAACAAGAGCCTCTGGAGGCCAAGCATACAACAAGCACCAGGGGCACTGCATCTGCCTCATTGCGTCCTCTTCTGTCTACCAATAGACCCATGGGACCCAGGGCCTCATTTAGACCTTCCCCTTATCATGTCTCGAGCCAGCAGTTCTGTTGTCTCCTTCATCCCTTCCCTGCTCCACCAGTCCTGAAGAGTTGGTGGGTTGGTCTTTTTAAAAATAAATAAATAAATACAAAAAAAATCTTAACTGTTTTTTTTTGGGAGGGGGTTAATAGCAAAACTTTAAAGGTTTGCAGAAGTTTCTACATATTTAAGTTCCTTCTCTCACCCATAATACATCTCAGTGGATATGTTTGAGTTAAAAATACATAAATACATGACTTTCACCAGCATCCAAAATGCAGCCCACAAAGAGAATTCCTCAGTGTTAGCAGTGCGCAATGCTGTGGTTACAATTAGTGCTGAACGAACGCATGATTTGGGATTATTACTCAAGCACACTTAAATGAGGTCTGAGAAGGGGTGGATCCTGGCTCCAGCCCTCCCAGTCACTCAGGTACATTGCATACACCTGAGATCCCCTGGGTTGGCTCTGCCTTTCCCCCAGGTGCTTAATCACTGGTTCAGGCTGTCACTTAGCATGCTGCACACTCCCATCTAGAAAAGCTGTGCAGTGCTAACTAACCACAGGCTAGGAAGCGTACCTGCCATCCATGTGCTTTGGATGTGTCTTGCTAAGTCTCAACCATGCACCAAAGTGTGCCCTATCCTGAGTGCGGATATTGCAACAAGATGGTTTTTCTCTGTATAAACTGAGCTGGAATTTCTCCTGGATTTTTCCCAGCCTGCTGCTGAGCCCTAATTGCTCCCAGCAGACTTCAGTGCCTTGGAGATACAGCCACGGGCAACTGCTTGGACGTTTGTCCGTGTGTCAGAGAAATCAGAGTGTCTGGTATTCGCTGCTGAGGTTGTCTGTCTGCGGCACTTGCTTGCTCTCGTCACGTGGCATTGCTTCTGTTCCCTGAGCAGAGGTCTTGGTGAGTTTTCTTAGCAGGACTTTCCAGGTTTTTAGGCTTATGAATTTATTTCCTTGAAGGCTTATGCCCACAGCATCAGTACTGGGAATGCTCTCCTTAGCAGAACTCCGTCACAGGACTCTTTCCAAACTCCGCAAGGGCTCTGTGCCAACTAAAACAGACTCAAATCAATCCCAAATCCTACTCTTTCTTTTTGCAGCTCTTTCTAACGAGGAGGGGTGAAATGCATGATGTCTCCCAGGGCTGCTGATTCCTTCCTTCCCTCCTCAAAGGCCAGGAGCACTGAGCACAGGTGCCTGGTGCATGGGGCCGGCGTGCAGCTTTGCCGGCCTGTGACAGACAGGAAGCCTTTTACTCTAATTAGCCACTACAGAAGCTTGGCATTTCTCCTCAGAGCGGCTTCCCCACTGATCAGGAGCACGTATCTCGCTCTTCCTTCTCACCTCGCACGTCCCTGCCACCGTGGCCTCCCGCTGGGCCATGGAGGCAGGGCTGCGCAGCACGTTGCTGTGAGGAAGCGGGTGGGGGACACACAGAGGAGCAAACATGGGGTTCTGGTGTGCGCAGGGCTTTCTTCCAACTTGGCCGTGTTCACCTCCTGAGCACGGGTGGTTTCTGTCCCCTGCTCCCCCGCTTCAGCCAGGCTCACTGCGCCTTTGTCTGATTAATCACTCCAACCCGTTGCAGGGCTTCCTGGGGGCTCTTTGGCTGCCGGGTTATGAAGACCCATGAGTTCATTGTTTAAATTAAGTTCTTCTATATGGAAACACCACTGGTTTCCCATATGGTCTTGGCAAACCCACCATCCGCTCTCCACCTAAATTAAATTTCACTAATTGAATTAGTTACCATTTTATCAGCTGCCGCTTTGCAGTAGTTTGTGAACCCCCTGGGGCCCGGGCCACGCGCAGTCAAGAGCTTCCCCACCTTGCTCTCTCATTTATCATCGTGACAACACGCAGCGCTGGGAGAAGCGGGGGGGTGGAGAATGCCCTGCCCTCCCCAAGCATCCCAGCCATCTCTGAGCATCCTAATGATTGACCTCTGCTAGCAAAGCAGCCCTGCGCTGACCTCAGGCTGCTGAAAGGAAGCATTCTCCCCTTTGTACAAATCCCCCTGCGACCATGGTCCTGAATGCAGGACTGTCAGAAGGGAAGCCTCACACGCGGGCAGCAGCACCCTGGGACCATGCAGCTTCCATATGCCAGGGGACTAATAGCGACAGAGCCAGGCTCGGGGATCACACCACCCTGGTGAGAGAGGGAAAGGGACTACATGGAAAGGGACGGCCTGAAATTGGTCTGCCAGCATCTGGCAGTGGAGCATGAAGCGTGTCACCTGTTCCAGCCCCTTCACAGGCACTGGCAGCTTTGCTATTGTTATACCCCATCCCCCAGCCTGGCAGGATTTTGCAGCACCACAGTGGATGGTGGGCTCCCAGCACTGCCACTAGTGCTTCTGGTGGGGTGCAGCCAGGTAAGAGTCTCTAATAGCCTAACTTAGCTGCTTCCAGGATAACCTGTCAAATGGTGACCTTATTCTCCCCTGTTGGTTTGCGATGCAGAAGACATGCCCACAAAGAGAAAGAAGCCAAATTGGAGGAGGAAGCTGCTATGCCAGCCTTCAAAAGGGACAGCATCATCCTGCCCACAGCCACCCACCTTCTTGCCTTTCCAGGGAGTATGCTTGAGAATGAAAACAAAAACCTTAAAAGTGGGGAAAAAAAAGTTAAAAAGTTAAAAAGTTAAAAAGTGAACAACGCTGACTGCGCATTTCACTGAAGCCTGGCTTACACCTAGCATATCATATGTCCTTGATAAAATGCCATCTCCTTTCAGAAAACTCTCGAGGGTGTTGGAATATCTAGAAAAGAACAGTCTCCGCAGTACTGTCCAGACTTAATGCTCAATCAGTGGCTGATGCTTTACTTTTAGTAGTAGTGATCAGTGTATGCCTCATGACTAATTTTAATATTTCTTCAAGGATGCATACACAGTAACAAATGAGTCAGAAAGGTTTTAGAACGGATTTCTTGGGTAGGAAATAGGATTTCTCTGAACCGATTACGGGTTTTACACTTGAGAATAGTTTTGTAGACTTTTACCCAACTTTATGCTAAGCCTCTCCTTTTTTCTCTGTAAGCAGCCTTTAACAAAGATGTGGTGTTGATTTTCACAGCAGCTCATGACTATATTAATGAGGTTAATGAGATGATAAGCAAGAGCTGTGACAGCATGTAAAAAGTCTAGCACTCATCAAGATACTGCCAAACTAGAATTGCTGAAGTCTCAGCATTGCTTAGAGATATGGATCTCCAAAATATTGGGGGTTAATGTGGAAGAGTCCCAACTAGTGCAGGGTTCAGAGAAGCAGCTGCATCACCAGTCTGGACAGGGGATGAAAGGAAGGAGCAGGGAGGGGAGAACCCTTGGGGAGGGGAGGTCCTGTTGTGGGGTGCTGTGTGGGAGTGGCAAGGACCTGGGTCATACAGGGGACAAGGTGTGGGATGTGTACTCTGGATGCTGCAGGGGCATTTAACTAGGCTGCCTTGCAAGACACTGTAATGAGCCAGAGATGGAGATGGTTTGCAGATCCCTCACCTGCACCACCTTTAAGCACACAGCATTCAACAGGCTAAAGTGATACTGGCAATAGGCACACTCTCCGGATACCTCAGATGCATTTTGCTAGGCCTTTGCTGTAATCCCGCTCTGTCCCTGTCCATGCAGAGCTGATGTTGAGCAATCCTCCAGTGTTTACTTTGCTTTTCAAAGACAATGGAAATTTACTCCAAAGCTTTACCTCATCGCTGCTGGAATGCTTGTGGGCAGCAGCATTTCCAGCACCATTCTGCTTCTTCCTCTTTCTGACCCCTCCTGTACTAGAGGCAGCTGGCTTTGCAGCAGTGTTACTTTTTCCCCATTTCACTTGAACTTCTTCCCTCCAGGAAATCCAATTCACATCTTCTGAATTTGCATGAAGCAGAACACTGGTCATAGAAACCTCCAATCTTCCATGCTTAACAAAACTCTCCTTTTCCACGGAGGAATCATGTGTCTTCCTGCTTGTCAGATATGGATGTTGACACCAGGAGGTTCATCCTTCTCCTGGCCTGGCTGTTGAGGATAAATACAAGCTTGCATCATCTGCAAGAGGAAGATGATTCTTTAGTATGAATTTCTTTAAGACCACACAGGCAATGCAATGTCCTGGCACTCTTTATAGTAGGCACAACAGACCACTGCACAACAATTCTGAACAGAGTTGTATGGTTTCCTTTAGGAAAGAAGTGCTTCTGTGCTGTCTAGAGAAAGCACTGTATCTTTTTCTACTAGTATCACCCATGGTTCACTTTTTGGCTCATCTTTCTCTAAGGCTATTAGAAGGGAGGCTCTGAAACTAATTTGTATTTTCCTGTGGCTGCCAAACAATTTGGGTTTAAGCATGCTGTTTTTCCAACCTATGGCTGAAGTGCATGAGTTTTAAGGTCATCTAATTGATCATGATAATTTTACATTTTGCAACAGCATGATGAATCTGAGGCTAACACTTGAGAACGGTGCATTGGGGGAGCACAGGGAGGGTGCACTCCTCTGAGCTACAGTGATGGAAATCACAATGGAGGACTGGATCCAGCTCTTCTAGCTGTGCCTGGAGATGTTGTAGGAGAGTGGCAAATTATAGATGGGTCAGACATAAGCTAGAAGAGTAAAAAATCTGCAATATGAAATATAGGCTTTTGAGTTCAACAAGTGCTGTACTCCATGAAGATGGTTATGAAGCGATTGTAGCTTTGCTGGTAAAAATCTAGATCAAAAGGAAGTAGCTGATACCAATGATTCTTTTCACTTAGTCAACAGGATTCATATACTTGGCTGGCTGAAGGTTTTAGAATAGAAAATTGGAAAAAATGTTCAATTATTAAGAATAAGCATAGCAACCCACTTCATTTGAGCAATCTGGGGAACTACAGCGTTATTCATAGATTACATTCCTTTCAGCAACAGGAGAAAAAATCATCAATCTTTTTTTTAAGAACAGTGCTATAGTAATTCCTATGTCCCTTTCAAGCAAAAGCAGATTATTTGTGCATGTTTTGAAAATTGATTCTGTGCCTGGTGACTGCAACTACAGAAGATGAGACTCAGAAGAACTCTTGTACTGCCCTGTGTTTTGTTTCATTCCTTTTGAACAAAGGTATTGGGTTGAACACTTTAGCATTTCACAAGCTAGACTCCACAGCATCCTGGAATATGGTGAAGGCTTTTCTTTTTTTTTCCTGGAGTTTTCTTTTTTTTTTTTTTTCCCCATACTTTTAGGAAGTATACGTCTGATGCAAAGCTGACCTGCAGAAATTCCTCTCTTCTGCTGGCTCTTCTTGGAGCACACACTCAGCACTGTACCTGAAGCAACTGAAAAGAATTGTCAAAAGTGATGACTACCTAGTGTGTAATTAGTAAGATCTTCAACCAGGAGAAAAAACTATTGTGTACTGTTTCTGTGTTCCTCTGAGACTAAAATCCTGAAATTTCCCTTTTCCCTATCACCTACTAGTTTTCACTAGATTTCACCCCGTGCTGTCTCTCCTGCCTGGCTAATGGGTACAGATTTGGGGAAACACTCACATATCCTTGCACTGAGAGAAGTATTACATGAATGGGAAAGTTCCAGGAATAGGAAATCTAGTATTAATCAATAAATATTAAATAATAAACACCCCCTTAAGCTTTAGAAGGAAAAAATACATTCATCAACGTTTTTGGTACAAAATAATTAAGTAAAGTACAGATTATTTGAAGACGTTTGATGTCCCTCTCCAGTGTGAGTACTGTATTTATTTACTGGAATGTCCAAGGCTCAAGCTGAAATGAGGGAACAAAAGAGCGGGGCTTTCCTCTGCACAGGCTATAAAGGAAAGAAGTCAAGTGTCTTTGCGTTGTGCAACACATGCTTTCTGTAACTTTAATTGGAATGTTAGTGGGGAGCGGGCGGGGGCCTCTAGATTGTGTTGGTGCAACATTGCTTTGAGAAATTCCAGTTCCTGAAGCTCTTAAGAAAAGCATTCACCATGAGGAGGGGGATGGGTTGGCGAGGAAGGCCTCTTTTTCTCAAGAATTCCCATTTGGAACACGTTACTCTTTTGCAACATGCGACGTATAAACTTTGTATAAGCGGTTAGATAGAATGCAAAAGCTAAATCTGTTTGCATTTGATTAGATTGCTTTTCTACTGACTATTCGTCTTTTTTCTTGGGAAGCAATAGTTTTTAAGAGAAAGCATGTCTCTTTCTGTAAAAATGAACTGGTTTGCAAGTGGGATGGAAGAATGATCATTTGAAATCTGAATGATACATCTGATTTTTTACCTTTCTGTCAGTTTCGCTTTTAAAGACAAGTTGTCAAGTCTCGAGGTGATTATTTCAATCTGCTAGCTTTCTAGTGATATCCATGCTAAACAAGGCACAGACTGGGATGTAATGTTCCAGAAGAAAAAGGAAAAAAATCCCACACGTACATAAATAGTTAAATGCAGAAGTGAAGCAATGTACCTAAGCTGACAGAAAGGTGCATAAAATCAGACAGATTGGCCCCGCGTAGGGATTCCAGTACGATCTTCTGGGTCCTTCTCCTATATCTGCCTTTCAGTCTTAAGCCATAATCCTCAAATTTCCAGGTATTCTTCCCGTGTGCAAAATGCTTCTTGGAGGTGGTCACATCAAAATCCCACTGTCCAGCTGGCTGCATAGCCATGTAGCCCCGCTGGACCTGGTCTCTCTGAGAAGCCTCTTCCCACGTAATTCAGTGAGGCTCTGGAGAGGACATGAACAAATATATTTCTCAGGATTTTATCGCTGGGACTCTCCCAAATAAATTTTTAGGAATTTTTCCTTCTTGGGTGAAAACTATGATTCACATTTTAGATAGGAATTAACTAATTGGTGGTTTTTGAGATGAAATTTCTCTCAGAATAATCTGTAATCTGCCATATGATAGTAATCTGTCATAATCTGTCATAAAAAAGTCCAGCACTAGGAGGATAGCATGAGCAATATTTTAAATTCTGCACTCTCTTAAACTTGTTGTTCATCTTCATTTCCAAAATGAACCGTATGCTCATTGCTGGCTTTGCCAATATACTGAAGATGTGTGGCTTCTATGGAAAAATTAGCATTTTACCTCGACCATAATTTTTACCTTCAGTCTCAAAAGTAGTCACCAACTCACTTCTGAGCCCAGTAGAGAATCAAAATCTGTGAACTGTGAAAAATATTGCTTTTTGATAAAATCAAGACCTCAAGAATAGAGGTCACTTTTCCACGTGGTTCCTAGATAATGTGGTGAAAGGTTTTGTCTTCTGTCACTCAGAGGGATTTCCTCCTCCTCAGATCAAGATGGCATTTTGGGTAGCTTGAATGGCTGCCCAAGAGGGCTTAATTTTGAGTTAGACATCTTTCCACCCCTCTATGTAAGGGCAAATCTTTTTCCTTCCTTATGCAGGAATAAGAATGACTCAAGGCCAATGAATGAGAAGTGATGAAATTCAGAATGCTATAGACAGAAAGATAAAATCCATGTGTGGGAGGGAGGGAGAAGGATGGATTGAGAACAAAACAAGAAAGGTCAAAGAGAAATGGGAAGGAACATTTACAGACACTTATCACTGTGCAGAAATCTCAGATGTGAGGCTGGAAGTGGAGGTTATAGATACAGTGTGGTTGGGAAGGAAGCACTCCAAATTGGATAGAGACATAGAATAATATAATATCCAGAGTTGGAAGGGAACCATAAAGATCATTGATTCCAACTCCTAGCTCCACTCAAGACCTCTCAGAAATATATTCTCCAACTGACAAGTTCTACAGAAGATTCAAATTGTTTGGCTTTAGTGACTGCTAGGAAAAAAAAATAGAGTAACTCCAATGGTTAGAAGCTGCCACAAGACATTTGCAAGCTGTATGAAATGCAGTCAGCTAAGTGGTATCTCCTGGTGTCCTTACTAACATAAGACATTGGGTGTTTTTGCACTTCTTGTCAGAGGGGACCTGGTCAGGTCAGCGTGCCGTATGGAAAATACAATGCAAAGGTTAGGTGCCAGGTTGTACAGATTGTTGGAAAAGTTTTTAAGGCTTGATTCCTGCTGAAGTTTGCACAAGTGCAGGAGAACAATGTTATGTGGAGGTTTGTAAACAGCAACTAGTTAGCTGTTTGCCTAATACTGCACTGATAGATTAAGCTTGGAAGCACACTCTAAGCAACCCAAGGGCAGGCAAGGAAATGTAAGCAGAACCCAGCAACTTTCTGTTTCCCTTCTCTGCATGTTTGTGTACAGCTCATCAGAGATGTTGTATGGTCTCAGTCTTTCATATCCCTGCAGTTCAAATCATTGTAGGAGCATCTCAAAAATCCTCATCTGCAACTGCTGGCTGGAGATCAAATGGATGTAAGAGCTGGAGGGAAGTGTGGGATGGAAGAAGAAAGCTGGAATCAGCCCTTTTTGTGGAGATTTTTATGGCTGAAGATAGGACATTCTCTTGCAACACATTTGAGATGTAATGAATGGTGAACATAGAGTTAAGGAGCCCATCTAGAAGAAGCCCACAGCAACATATTTCCAGGGGATCAGATTGTTTCTTCTACACCCAAAGCAGCTTCTGCTGTTATTTTATCTCTGTAGGATTTATGCCAGCACTGACCTTTGCCATGAATGTGCCAGCCACATCCTGAAGCCACATCTCATGTGCTGAGAGAAGAGTGTGAGGTCACTTTTAGGACCCTTCAGGACAAAGGTAATCCAGCAACAGCTCAAGGAGAGGCTTGGCTGCCTTTCCAGCAGCAGTCACCTGTGAATAGTATCTTGAGATTTCCAGGAGATAGGAAAGCAATGCAGCTGCTACGTCAGCAATGCAGGGAACTTCCCTGGGATTCCCTGCAGAGTTTCATTGAAGTTCATTGATTCCCTCTCCATAGAGCATTCATCAATGCTCCTTAGCATCCTCTTTATACAAGACTGTTGGGTTTTTTGGGGGGGAAGTAAGGAAGGATTTAGAAAATGCTAGGCACTGATGCTTGACTACCCTTTTTAACTTGGATTGTAACATTTTACCTTTTATATATACATATATATATATATATAAAATATTCATTTTTTTTTCCAAGAGACTGGAGAATATAGCAAGAGAACACACTGCAAACCTTTAGAGCAGCTTAAACTCACACAATGGCCAAGACTCCATGCTGTTTGTGGGAAGTATTTTCAGATATGCAAAGAGGCAAAAGAGAAACCTTTCTCTGACCTGGAATCCAGTGTTTGTTGCTTATTTCACTACTGTATTCCCATGCTAACTGGTTCCATAACCTGTGTGCTCTTGCTTGTGATTTTGGCCATAAATGGGTGGGACAGACAGGTGAAGTCAGAGATAAAATAAGGTTATTTACTGAGGCCCATTACTGTACTGGCATAGAGGAAGGATTCTTTTTATCCTCTGTCCTTGACGCTGTGTTGAAAGGGGACTGATGTGGGCAGTCTAAGAGTCTAAATGGCAGTCTAAATGGGCAGGCTAAGAGTCAGGGAAATTTCACCTGGGCAATGACAAAACTTGCACACATGGAGGATGCTGCAGGGCTAATGAGATGGTGGCCAAAGCCAGAAGAGAGGAGTGTCACTCAGACTCTGTATGGAATTGTTTATTTGCAGCCTGACTCAGAACCACTTTGAATAGACTCCAGGCTTTCTGCTGTCCTTCACTCTGCAAGCAAGCTTATATACAGGGCTGATACATTTTGGGATTAAAAATTTTAAATCTTATCTCTAGACATGAAACTGGGAAAGTAAGATTTCCTTCTGTCAGCATGTAGTAATGCAATTGAATAGATTGGAGTCGTGTTTAATTGAAAGATGAGAGAGTTCTATTATAATTTACAATTTGCATCCCTGGATATGGCATATGTGTTCCTGGTCACACAATACAGAAATGTCCAAACAGCTGCTGAGCCTGCTTCCCATCCTGACTTGACAGGTAGGACAACATCAACTAAAACAGCATCGCCTTGTTGCAATCGTAGTCACTATTAGATACAATGTCATGACTGCATTTTTCACCTGCTCTGGGAAGAAATGCATGCAATTTAGTAAGGAGGAATAAATCCCTGTATAGAAAGGCATTTGGAGAAGGCACATCTCAAAAGTTTCTTGGTACTCTTCACTCTCTGTGCCTTCAGAGCTCTTGTAGTAGAGGACAGAGAAAGGGCACATTCTTTCTAGAAATATTGCTGATGATCACAAGGAAAGAAACCAGGCACCTGGTGACAAAATAACAATTCAGCTCTCAAAGGGATGCTCCCCACCTCTGCCAACATTTCCTCAGGTCCTTCTCCGCATGTAGTTTACTCTGAGAAGCACATAAAGACTAACAGACACAACCATGCCTCTCAGCAGCCTGGGAAAGCAGCCTGCTCACTGCCTCTGGAGGGGCCATCCCAGCAGGGCATCGCCAGCCCCACGCCATGGAGGAGCACCTCTGCAGGGTTCTGCTGGCCAGGTGTGCGGCGGACGTGTGGCAGAGCAAGTCATGCTTTGAAGGGGCACAGGAGGAGAGCAAGCAGCAGCTAAAGCTGTCTCTGGGAAGGCTGGTGTATGTCTGAGCAGGCTGTGAAGTGCTTTTTCCTGCAGTTTCATTCACTTCTGCATGCAGAGCCTGGCAGCCTCCGAGTGACACGGTGAAGTGTGGCCACATTGCTGTGGCTGTAGGATTTAAAACTTTTTTTGGATATTAGCAGATGATCCATCTAGACTTCTCATCATCTTTGAGAGCCTCAGGGTCCTAATACTGTTGTTTGACATTACTAGTGCCAGAGCTGCTGTTTCCAGAGCTGGGGAGATTCTTTCAGCTGGCCTGATGCTGACCAGCAGTTAGGGAGACTTGCTGAACTGGGAGACTTCTCTACAATTACTTATGCAAAAGTTTGTCTTCACCTCTGAAACACACTGCTGTTGTTATATCTTGCTTACACTGTTATAAGCCATCCACTAGTTCCAGAGCCAGAGATTAAATCCAGGCGGTGGGGGCACCTCTTGCAGCTGGTAGCTGTTCCTCCTCCACGGATCATCACAGCTATGGCAAGTTGTGTAACTACAATCATGACCACAGATCAGGTCCAGAAAAGGAGTGGTTAAAAACTGCGGTGCGGTGGCTTCCCAGGGCTAGCGCTCTCATTTTGTGAGAGTGCCATTAGGGAGAAGTTGGTGGTTACTTTTGTCCCAACCTAACAGGAGGAATCTGTTTGCCTGGGAGCTCATGGCCATCCCCAGCACAGATGGAAGAGCAGCTGTCCCCAGGATGGCAGTGACCCTACATGTTCCTCAGGACTGAGGTACGTGACTCAGCAACTGCAGGGGACAGCTCTGTCCCCAGTTCTGTCAGAACTGTCAGAAACCTGTGGGAACTGTGGGACTTTGCATACGGTGGATACTCCTGATAGCTGTTTTCCCAAGTGAAAACTGTAGTAAATTGTGATATATGTACACATGTGCCAGGCTGGTGAGAAGGCTTATCTCTGGAGCGGCACCTAGCAGTCCTGCATAGGCAGATATATTGCTGTCATTTCTCATAGCTGATACAGCACCCAGCCATGGGAACGCTTCTTTGTAGAGCTGGTATCTTAGAATCCCTGAAATCATTTGTGTGACCAGGCTGCTGCAGAGATCTTTTGTCACCATGGCCAATCTCTAGCAACAGAACCGTGTACACAAACACTGTTCCTGTAAATCAGCCTTTCATTAGCTTTGTGGAAGGAGTTCAGGGAGATGTAGCCTAGAAACAGGACTTCATAGGAAAGCATCTGTGGCTTCGTGGCCCAACCACTGCCTGCTGCGTGAGTGATGTGTTGTTCGAAAGGCACTTAAAGCATGCATCTTCTGTGGCAGTCGTGGAAGGGAATGGGTGACCCTGCAGCTAAAAGTCCTGTGGTGCCTGATGCTGCTGGGTTGACATTCATGCAGCTGTAGCACTCAGAGTTTGGGGCATGTAGGTACAGAAAGATGTACCTTCCTGCAGAGGCTGGTACCAGCACCCCATGGCCATGACTGCATCCTGCACTCACAGGTAGAACTTGTCCTTCCTTGCCTTAACATGACATTCTCCCTTCTGGTATTAATTCCCAAGCACTGTACTTTCTTTTCAGAGACTTCCAGCAGAAACAGTGAACAGCTTTCAGTATACATCAGCATGAACTAGAACGCTTCCTTACTTGACCTGCTTGCAGCAGAGTAAACACAGATGCCTGAAATATGAGTTTAAAAAGATGTATTTCTATGCATATAAATATCCTGCTCATGGTAGTAAAACAGCACAGCTGTGCCCCTTCTGGATTTGAAGGAGTCAGCTTCTCGTGAGCAAATGTCCTGATTTAAGTGTCTAACTCTCTGCTCTTTTGCTTTCCCAAGAGCTGATTTTAGGACTTGAGAAGATCAGCACAACTGCTGCTTCTTGGGTTTGGGATGGCAGTGGTGGAGGGCAAAGCAGGATATGGTACGGGCTCACCTGCCCCAGGTGTGCCACCGGTGGGCACTGCCTCCTGCAGTGCCTGGCTGCCCCAGGAGGTGACAAGGAAGGAGTTGGGCAGCTGGCCAGGACCCGGTGCCAGCCCCCTTGGCTCAGGTTCTTATCTTTATGTTAATCTCATTTTATTATTTTTTTATGGTTAGGAAAAGGAAAATAAAACCTCAGAGCTACAGAACACTCTGAATACAATATCCAAGCAAAGACACCCTTTTCTGGCTGACGTAAATACAACTTCTGGTGTTAGTTAAACCTAGGATCTGATCTTCCTCCATTTCAGCTCCTCACGCTATGCACAATAAACACACATCTTGATTTGCGCCAATGCGAATAAGAGATATGGTCCAATGATCCTAGCACTCTGTTTGCAGGAATTTTTTGGCCTGAGTTCCATTTCCATTTTTTCCAGCGACTGTCTTGACTGTGGTGAAATTGTGCCTCTCATCTGCAAAGAGAGGACGAGTCACACATGGCAAGTTGTAGAGCACGGCGTGGTGCCTGGGTGTCAGCATGACAGGGGAAATTCCATCCGGATTCCTTCACTGCAAAAGCAGGAGGGAGCCTCATGGAACTCCAGTGCTGTGGGGACACCTATGAGCAGAGAATTCCCAGGGAGGAGAAAGCACATGGGATTTAGGAGGATCTTCTGCTACTTGCTCTTCCTAAAAGACCTGGGGATTCCCATGCCAGGATGCAAAACTTGGAGATTGCCCATGGAGATTGCTCACAGGGATTCTCATTGCAATTGTGGAAGAGACGCCCGAGGTGACAGCAGCTGCTCTCTGTTTGCTTGGAGGCAGCTGCCCAGCTTCGGCAACATATTTTGGCAACAGAGCCTGGCAGTACTTTGCCATGCGAAATGACTTATTTGCAGAGGGAAGGAGTTGCACTCCCTTATCTACACATTCAAATAGAAATAACAGGAAAAATGCCTTCTACAGCATCGCAGCTATTATTCTAAACTAGGATAATCCTTTTTGTGGTTAAAATTAGCTGACAGTTATTTTCAAACTTTTCAAGCTTCCTTTCCTGTTCCCCACCTTCCTCATTGGTAGCCTCTCATCACCTCTGTGCTGGCGATGTGCAGAGCCAATCTCAAAAATTGATGTTTTCATTTCAGTTCAGCCATTTCATTTGGCTTTGGCTAGAAATAACGCTTCTGAGAGAATGGATGTTGCTGTGTGCACTTGGCAGGAGGGAAGCTCTTTTCCTTCCTTCCCTTTTTCCCCTTTCTTCCTTGACATGAATTTTTTTAGCCTCTTTTAAAAAAAACTGGTGGTTTTTTTTTTGTTTTGTTTTGTTTTGTTTTGTTTACTTGCTGTCTTCACTCACATCCCTTTTTCTTTCATTTGCAGCTCAGCCTTTTGCTTAATTTGTCTGGGATTTCCTAAAATATCTGGGCAGGATCTTTGAGAAACAAAGAAAGGAGAGATTTGGACCTCTTTATACACCATAAACATAAAGCAGTGAAGTTCTTTTACCAACACAAGAACAAAAGCAGGAGCTACTCCAAAATGAGACCAGTGAGATATTTTTGCTTAGTGTTAAGTCAGAATTGATGACTTTTTGCCCAGAGTTCCTCCAGCAGCTGCTCAGTGCAGCTGCATGGTGGGCACCTAATGATCTTAAGTTGCACCAGGGTAGGTTCAGGTTGGACATTAGGAAAAGATTTCTTCTCACAAAGAATGGTGAGGTATCAGAACAAGCTGCCCAGACAGGTGCTTGAGTCACTGTCCCTGGAGGTGGTCCAGAACAGATGTGGCAGTGAGGGACATACTAGAGCAGTGACAGGCAGAGACTGATGGTTGGACTAGATGAACTTAGTAGTCCTTCCAACCTTAATAATGCTATGATTCTATGATCTAGCAGCCCACCGCAGCTGGGAGGAGGGATTTAGGTGGCAACAGCAGCACAAACTTCAATGGGTCCTCAGATCCTCTCACCAGCCCCTCATCTCTGGAGAAAAGCCCAAAAGGGGAAAAAAGGAGCTTTCCTCTCAGTGAGCTGTGCCACAGCCAAGCTGCTGTTGGTAACGGGTCTCACAGTGTTAAACAGGAGCTCATGTGCTTGAAGCCTGCGGGTTTGTTTTAGTTTGGCTCATTAATCTAAGTGAAGCGTTTCTGGCTTCGGACGCTGTGAGGATTAAGTGGGGCAGCAAAACAAATGAAAGCTTGAATATCTGGCCAGGTTCTCAGCACCTCCCTTCCAGCAGCAACCACGCTGGGGCTGCTGCTGAGAGGGGACCCTCAGCTTCTGCTACTGTCTGGTGTTTTATCACTGACATTGCTGGGAACATTGATCAGGTTGACATAAAATACATAAGAATGAAAATAAGTCATTACCTGTGCTGTCAGCTAGGGTGCAGGACAGAAAGGGCGGGTTCTCAGATCATCCTGATGGCTCATTTTTTGCTCTTTTGTAGTGAATTGAGAGCATATGAGCTGAATAACACCAAGGGTAAGATCTGCAGATAATGTGCATGTGCTGTAATTGGTTGAAGGATGTCCTGATTACATTATCCTGGAGCTCTTCTTTCCTTACCAATGCTCCCAAGCCTCCTTCTCTCACTCTTACACTTTAACCTGCTGGGACATGATTTTTTGGGGGGATTTGTTTCTTCTGTCTGGCTTAATTCAGCAAGGCCATTTTGTCTGGTCACAGCCAGTCCTCTGTGTGGTTCAGCTAACACTAAAACCTGGGAAGCAAGCTTTCTTCTAAGCCAGCAATCCTCTGCTTCTCTCTGGGACCTATGGAGATATAGCAGAGACAACAGTGTTAGCACCAGCAGAGTTACACCCATGAAAATAGACCCGAACAATGGGGACTCTGGCTGTGCACTGACCAGCAGTACTATCTGCTGACCCTCAGGGTGCAGTTTCCCATTTGGGCTTAATCTGATCTGATGGTGGGCTGCTGGTGAAAAGGGTGGTCCTGCTCTTCCTGCCCGCTCCTAGCCATGCACTCCTGGCACCTCCCTTGCACTGAAAGCAACAAACCTGTGGGCTACTGAAAGACCTGATGGAAGATTTTTCCTTTTTTTCCTTTTTTTTTTGGTGCATCAGTTTTTTTGCTGGATCAATGAGCCAACCTGAGTCACCTTGCCACAGCAATGCTCCTCAACACAATGCAGGACAACTTCAGCCATGCTGAGTTAAGCACAGCCAGAAAATGGGCCATCTGTATGTCATACCCATCCTCCTATGCCACAGCTCCCAGTGAACCACCTCTCTCTCCAAGATGTGGGTTTGCCTGAAACCATCAATGCAACACAAAACAAGGGCCAGGATCAAAGACAGGACTGAGCCCCAGCTCTGAGTCCACAGTCTTGCAAACATTTGGAAGACACAGCCTCGTACACCACTTCTGAGACAGCTTTCTTCCCTGGTTAATTCTCCTCGCTGCCAGGAGAGCGGGATGTGACTCTCCTGACATTTGTTTGGTGAATTATGCTTGCCTTCCGGAGAGCACAAACAAGCTGCTGGACTTCCTCCCCACAGCCTCAGCCCCAGCCCAACCCTCTGCATCCCCTGTACTGGCCTTACACTGTCACAGTTGAGATTAACATTGAGTTACACCTCCAAAAATGCCTCTGTGATTTACAGCTCTGACTCTACTTTCCAACCACAGTCCAAGAAACGTTAGCATGTAATTGCCATTGATATTCCTCGATATGAAACATCTGACCGTTTTTGAAGATCTGGTCTGAAGCATTTGAGAATGTCATTTGGATTTAGGTCTGTAAATAGTGATGTCACTTCTCAAAATAGGCCTTGTCCTCCAAAGGTGCCCAGGCACGACACATGTTGTCCTTTCTGTGTCATCTTACCTAGACGGCTGGAATTTGAAGACTATGATGAGAAAAATATAAGTAATTTCTACATCACAACAGCCAGACCTGAATGTAATTACTCAAAAAACCATAGTCTCAGCTTCTCAGTAATGTTTGGAAACCAATAAGAAGCATTCTCCTTGTTCATGGGAACAGAAATTGTATTCACATAACAAAGATATTAGGTAAGAGGAAGTATATTGAGGAACTCAGGAAGTGAAAAGTCTTTCATTGCTATATTATTGCAAGAGCCAGTACAAAGAAACATGATTAGTCGGTTCTTCAGCAGTTTCCTATTTCCATCACCAAACTGCTTTAATCTTTAAGATACTGAACACTGTGTTTTTTTCTGAGGTTAATGTGGAAGGGCTTTTGTGTCCAATTGAGTCACTGGGCACAGGTGAAATATGGAAGATGTGATGAAGGTTAGATTTCAGCTATATCCTCCACTCCCCCACCATTGCTCTCTTCCCTTTTCATTTACTCTGAGCCACAACGTGTTGGTGGAACCATTATTTTCCCTTGTCTAATGACCCAAGCTGCCCATACTATCTGGGAGTGGTTGTCCCCTGCAGAGGAGACCAGTGGTGGCAGCACTGTGATGATATATCCAGCTGGGGACAGCGATGGATCCTGATTCCAAGGCTGCATCAAAGAGAAGGAATCATAGAATCACAGACTCACAGAATTGTCTGAGTTGATTGGGACTTTAAAGGTCATCTAGTCCAACTCCCTTGCAGTGAACAGGGATGCCTACAGCTACATTAGGGTGCTTAGAGCCCCATCCAGCCTGACTTTGAACGCCTCCAGGGACGGGGCATCAAGCATCTCTCTGGGCAACCTGTTCCAGTGCCTCACCACCCTTACCGTAAAAAACTTCTTCCTTATATCCAGTTTAAATCCTGCAGGTCCCCTGCTCAGAGAGAGATTGCCTGGGCTAAGAGGCTGCAGCTGTAGCAGTGCTAGGGAGCAGTTGCACAATGCATGACAATAAGGATTTTTTTTAAAAAGTATTTTTGAAACCACTGTCTATTTCCAAGCTAATTTTTAATGGAAATTGCTTATCAGCACTGCAGTCAGAATGGAGGTGGATGAGAACTGAGGGACAGGAGAGCCAGAGCTGAGGAAGAATGTGAACAAAAATGTTTTCAGAAGGAAATCTTCTATTTAGCTTTCTTAATTGTATTTTGCAAATACCTATCCCATCCTTATAGCATGAGCCTGTAGATGGGATAGGTGTTGAGGCTGGGTTATTTTACAGCCTACGGTGCTGCTGACATTGCTCTCGCTAGTCTCAGAGCCACACACCTTCCCCTGACCTCACCAATGATGTTCAACTGCTTACAAGGAAGTAAACAAAAGGGACTCATGGGGACTTTGGTTCCATAGAAACAGCAGGGAAAATGTCCATGCGTGCCAAGTGGAAAAGGACTAAATCAGTGGGGAAGGAAATTTTATTGTCGCAAGTTCAAAGGGGATGTTACAAACAAGAGAGTGGGGAAAAAAAAGGAAAACTTCAGAAAGCAGTCCCTGAAGTAAAACAAAATACTACTAATGAAGATTTGCCTTAGAGCAGTTGTCAAATATGATGCGGTATTTACACCAACTGTGACTCAGGCAGCAATTGCTACTTCCCCTTCCAGCACACCACAGCTCTGCCTGCCCTCCAAGGGCTGCAGCTCACAATTCCATGCACTGATTTGGCCCTGGGTGGAAGAAAGCAATGAATAGGCAGTGGGACATGGGCATGCAGCCCCACCAATCATGAGCCCATCAGGGCTGGATGTGGGGGAACAGCAAGCAGCATTGTGGCAGTGGTGAGAGAAAAAGCCCTGCGAAGGAGCAGTGGCTGCATTCAGGTGGCTCATGAATGTATTCCTGGGCTGTAATGAGATCCTGGCCAAGATAAGCCAAATGCACGCATGGCTTTGGGTCTTGCAGAAAGAGATTTAGGGTTATAAATGGAGAGGATGGTGCAGTTTGGCCACTGGATTGTTCTCTTGTTGACATTGCCGTCTTCAGTTGTGAAAGCCCTTTGTGGGGCTGGCAGTACACAGGGTTCACAGGACAAGGCCATGGATGTGCAACAATGGGCAACACCTGTGTGCATCTATTTGCTACTGTAGGCTTCATGAGGGCAAACTGAGACAAGATGGGCCACAAACTGACACTGGGGCACCTACACAGCAACACTCCAGGCACCTTTTTCCTCCAAAGAGACCCATAGCTCTTCCCACTCTCATGCAGCTGCAGCAGTGACGCACTCTGTTGAATAAACCATCAATCCTGGCAGTCACTCTGGTTATTTCTAAGAAAATCACCCTCATCTTCCTGCTCTGGTAGGAAAAATCCAAAGATGGATCAAGTTTTAGTCATTTCCACATCTGAAAGGGCTGAAAGTTGGTGTCTGTGGCCAGTCCCATGGGGAGAAACAACGCTATGTGTGACATTCAGGTCCACATCACGTCATGTAGCATTTCAGAGAGCAATGCAAACAAAGCCAAGTCACAAACTGCACCTGTATGATCACCATCTGGTTAGGCTTCTTCCCTGTGTTTCCAGCTTACCAAGCTGATGGTACAGTCAGATCTGAATGCCCGGGGGTATCCTTCTTCTTGCTGGAGCTTCAGCCAATTCAACACTTGCCTGCTGGGATTTTGACCCTCCCATCCCCCATATGATTTTTTGAAGAGATAACTACTTTATATATACTTGCTATTTGGATGGGGGTGGGGGGAGAGAACCTTTATTGTTGTCTCCAAACTTCTGCAGCATAAAGTTCCAGGATTCCTCCATTCCCAGCTGCTGGATTCAGAAAGCTTTTCCTTTTCAAGCTTCCTGTTCACACAGGGTGGGGGTGGAAAGTGGGGGATGAGGGGGGAGGTTAGGTATTGAATAAAAGGAATTAACCATTTCCCTTCTCTGACCTTTGGGAATTTCCGTATGTGAAAGTGGCAGCTTGTGTGTCTAAGAATTATAAATGATGGGACCTCGCGAGTTGCTGAATGGATGTGTGACCAGCCACCATGGAGCTGGGCTAGGAGCAAGGAGGGCAAAGGGGAGGAACAAGAAGCAGGAAAGAGCAAAGATACCAAAAGACTGCATGTTTTATAGGAACGAAAACTGCTTATTGTGCTCTGGAGAGCTCATACCATTGCAGCTTCCCTCTACCATGTCCTAGTTCATCTTCTGTTCTCAGTGTGCAGCAGAAAGGAGGCCAGGAAGTAAATTTCCATGAGAAGGCTCTCATGACTCAGATCTCCCTCCTGTAGGGCTTCATCAGCTTCCCTCAGACAGGGTCACCATCCTGAAAGGAAAACAACCATTCTGGCTGGTGTTACACTGCGTGTGTTTTTAATGCACATTGCGTGTAGATGTACACACAACCCTCTCTAGACCCTTAAGAAACAATGGGAATGTGCTCAAGAGTGGGACTTCCAGTGCTGTTTCTGAGAATCCTGTGTTTCTCAGTGCAACCCATAAGCTCACAGCTGCTAGGACACTCCGTGACACACACAGGTGCAGCCATACGCATGAGGTGTGGAAGAGGATGCAGCCTCCATTGCCATTGCCATTTTCAGGGAGCATCAAGTATCCCAGAGCACACTCGGCTGGTGAAGAAAGAAGAGAGATTTCCTAAATACAGGAGGGAAAAAAAAACTTGTTTGTCCCCATTGCTGGCTGCGATTTACAAGGCGCAAAGGCACAAAGGAAAAAATACGCTGCTCAGCAGGGCTGCTGCTGCATCCTGTATGGCATTGCTGTGCAACCAGGCAGCCCCATCTGTCTGAGGATGTACAAATTGTAAACCTCACAGGGGTGAGCTGCGGAGTCCCAGCCCCTGCTGCTCTGCTGAGATGGCAGCACCCACCTGTGCCTCACTGCGCTCCAGCTCATGGAGGGGAGTGCCTTGTGCCATACAGACATATGCAACCTGCACTCTGGGGAGCATGGAGAGGTGATTGGCCTGGGAAAGATCTCCTCCTTCTCTCCCTCTGCTGTGGGCTGATGGAAATGGCTGCAGGGGAAGCCTTTCTTCCCGAAGTCCCAGTAGCTGAGCATCCCTTGCCCACTGCTGCCCTCAGTGCTTCCATCAGTCTATGGATGAGACAAAGGCCAGCCAGTGCATCAAAGACGTGTTAAGTTACTGCTGTGCTGTGAAAGAGAGGGAAAAAAATCCTGTTGACTGTGACAAATTAGGGAAGTTCAGGGTGGCGCTCACTCTTTTATTGGAGAGCTGCTTGAGGCTGCTTGAGTCTGTGCACTGCTAAAGGGATTAGAGCAGCGTGTGGCATGTTTCTGGTTCTGACAGAAACTTGAACACGCTCTAGTAGAGCTGTAAAGAGAAGGGCCACGTCCGTGGTGAAGGCCAAGGAGGGGGTGCCTGGTTGTAAGTGATTAGCCACACCTGGGAGACACCAGGAGGCTGAGAAGTGAACCTGCCATTGACTGTTGAGGTGCTGAATTCTCCTGTGCACTGCATTTGCAGCACCACACTGTGGCTTTCTCTTCCCACACATATGCCTCTGGGCATGCCATGCTCTCACAGAGGCTCACATGGTGCTGTCTCCCAAAGGAGGAGAAGGAGGATCATCGGGGGATGCAGTGCCAGCCCTGCAGGTCTCAGCCTTGACCTGCAACAACCTCCCCAGGGATGGAGAGGGCTTTGGGTCTCCACTCCCATTCAACCCTTGCTCATTCAGAAGAATAAGAAGGGAAAGTAGCAAACCTTGGTGTCACGTAAGAAAATTCATATTGGTGTGATAATAATGAAAAAAGTTGTAACTTACTGAGAGGTGAGACAGCTGCTGTGCCTAAGGTAGGTCAGCCTTTGCTTGGACTTTCAAGGCACCAAGCTGAACGTAGATGGGGAGCCAACTTGTATCTGGTTACTCCAAACTAAATTTCAACGAAGTTTCAAGAAAATGATTGAGAATGTGGTACACAACATCTGCTCTGAGAACAAGATCAGAAATTAAGCCTACAGCCCAATGCACAACTGGAATGACTGCATTCCTAAGCAGGACATCCACTCTGTGATAGGGACACGAAAGACAAGGCTCATAATGTTACCAGAGGTGTGGAAAAAGCAACCTGGCACAGCAGATGCGAAGAGATGGAATAAGTATATCTGGAAGGAGCATCATAACTTGTCAAACACTATTTTCCTCATATGGCCCTAAAGTTGGGTCATGTTGAGTCCTCCAGATAGAGTGGACAGGGCCCAGACTGTCCATTCATGTACTGGCCTAGATTTGCATGAGCTTGCTAGGACATCAGGACATCAAATCCACTTGAGTTCAGAAGCATCTGCAGTTCACGCATGGAAAAACTGGAAACCAAAGTTATCTGGAGTGACATAGTGAGAAAGAATCAAATTCCTTCTTCTCTTTCCCTGCCTCATCACAAAAATGAGATACGTATGTAGGTCTGGGATTTGGGTTAACATCCATGCGTGAGGTTATCCCTGGGGCATGCACCTACCTCTAGCTCTTTTATTTATCTTAGAGAGGTCCAAGTGCAGCTGGAGAGGCCAAAGTGTGTAAGTGAGATTTGAAAGTATAACTCTCTAGTTGAGGGCCTACCTAAAAACCTGAGATGGCAGATTCTCTGGTAAACCATTCAGCACACTGTGGAAAAGCTCGCAAACCCTGGCTGAACACCACTGTAGTCAGCATTACTGAGAAAGGTGAGTAAGCCAAATTCAATATGTGTCAAGCTGCTGCTAGAGTTTTGCAGAGTGAGCTTCTTGTGGGTGGTGAGGGAGGGACTGGGGCAAAGTTAAAGGAAAAGCAGGCTGAGTTTTGACCTAGAAGATCCCTAGTTGACCACAGTTTTAAAAACTTATTAAGAGAGCACAGGATGAAGGAAATCACTCATTGTTATTGCTCTTAAGAAATCCTTTTCTAGCCTTCCTCACAGATTTGGAAAGCGAAGTAATGAACATCATCCAAGACACCGGTTAGCTTACAGAGATGGATGAAGGTCAACCTCTGCTTCAGCAGCACCCAGCTGGCTCCTCACCCTTGGCTTTCCCAGTCTGAAATGGGAATTTTGGCTGGCTGAACTTCTCCATTGCCACCCGGCAGGACTTCCCCAGCAATGCCTTTCTGTCCCAGCAGTGTGACCTTCCTCCCCATCCTGCTGCATTTAGGCCAGTGCAGAGCTGGCAGCCTCAGCTTCCTTGCAGCAGTATCAGCTACACTGTGCCCCATCCGTATGAACTAAACAAAATTTAGGCTCAGTTCCCATTCTTAGCTTGAAAGCTCATATCAGGGTGCTCACATAATCTGCCTGCCATGACTGATCATGGAATTGTTTGAGTCAGAAGGGACCCTTAAAGGCCATCTAGTCCAACTCCTCTGCAATGAGCAGGAACACCTACAGCTACAGCAGGTGCTTAGAGCCCTGTCCAGCCTGACTTGTGTACCTCCATATCCACCACATTTCTGGGCAACCTGTTCCAGTGCTTCATTGATCATTGCAGAGAGGTGAAGCATGCCTTGTTCTGCCCCTGGTATGTGCTGCACTCACCTCTTACATTACAAACTGAGTTGGGGTACATATGGGTATTCAAGAGGCCAAGATAAAAGAAGCTCCCTTCTGATATCCTGCATGCAGTCAGTCTGACCACACTATGCTGAGCACACATGACACCCAAGAAAGGACAGGAGGAGGTTAGGGATGAGAAGCTCTCTGGCCTGCAATTAGCTGAAAGGCTTATATTTAGCAAGCAGTGAAGATTTCCCAACTACACAGATATACTGAGCTGTGCAACATCTCATTTCTCAGTGTTTGCAGCTGCTGACACAGCAAGGATTAGTCAAACAGATATTAAGGATGGGATAGTGAGCTGTGTGCACTTTCCACGTGACGGCAGGGATACCACAAGCGGGAACTGACTATAGTCAGTCAGACACATTCTCTACAAGCAGCCTGGGACCCCTGCCCCACAAGCCAGGCTCAGCATGAAGCTTTCAAATGGGAACATGCTCCTTCTCTGCCACAGGAGTTTTCTTAGTGTTGCTGCCTTGAGGGCATCTAGACAAACAGCAGTCACCCTGGGGACAGCTGTGGCTCTGCCAGCAAGTCTTGCAAGATTTAGGCAGGTCTTGAAGTTTATCTCCCCAGGGAGGCTCAGAAGGGAAAACAGCTACAGCAATACTCCAGCGGTAGAAAGCAGGGCGAGCGGAAGGCCTGGGAGGTGCAGCAGGAGGTCAGCCCAACCCATGCTGCTCTGCACACAGCACACAGATGGAACTGTGCTCTGTTTATCTGTAAACAGTAACACTGTTCAGCACAAACATGCAATCAGCCTGAGCTTGGAAGGCTTCATGTCCTTCTTGTTAACAGTGTGATTGAAAAGTCCTTGGCTCACTGCCCTGAGTGCCTTGCTGGAGTGGGCTGGGTGAGGAGCAGGGAAGAGCTGGAGCAGAAACGCTGAGCTTTGATTTTCAAGTCCAATTGCCCCAACAATATGACCCAGACCTTCCCAGCTGAGAGCTGAGTGACTGGGGAGGGTGCAGAGCCCTGGGACAGCTCTGAAAAGCTGCTCCATTCCTGGTCACAGCTTGCTCTCCAGGGATAGTCAGTTCTAATGCCTCAGCCTGCACACAGGTACCACCTGAAGCTGCTTTCTGTTGGCTATAGGTGCTTACAAAACATCTATTCCTATCAAGGATCCCAAAAGGCCCCTCTCATCTATGATGTTGGGAAGAAATGTCATCCCTATTTCTACGGCAGGGACATGAAGCACAACAAGGTCAAGCAATTGTGCAAGATTCAAGGCCCGACCTTCAGTGATGTACCAGCTTAAAAATTAGCATACCGTATGCTAGAGCTATCTGGGTGAATCCCAGGATGTATCTTCCCCTCCAGAAAAGCAGTTTCACACACTCCAGTGCTGCATGCCAAGAACTTCATTTGCTTAGAATAAGAGAATCAGTAAGGTTGGAAAAAAACACTTAGACCATCCAGTCCAAACCATCATGCCCACTGACCATGTCCCTCCGTGTCACATCTACCCTTTTCTTGAATACTTCCAGGGACGGTGACTCCTCCACCTCCCTGGGCAGCCTTTGCCACCTCCTCACTGCTCTTTCTGAGAAGCTTTTCCTAGCATCCAATCTATTAGATACAGCCCAGGATATCAGTCAGGCAGCATTCATTCCTGTAGCCCTCTATGTTCCCACGCTCCTTTTCATCATCTACATTAAAGGACAATCTGCTTCACAGGGAACTGGTAGCAGCAAAACTATATCCACTTCCTTACTGCTGATGGAGAAGGGATATTTCTGCTTATAGCTGGTGAGAAACTTTCTGCTCACAGTCAAGCACGTTGACAAAATCACAGGACATTTAACTGTCCATTTAACACAGGACATTTAGCTACTATTTGCATTCATTATATTCATGGAATGCATCAATAATTGGCTCTTATAACACTCATGCACAGACAATATAGTAGTGGTAAGAACTCACCTGAGGAGAACTCACAGTCTCAGGTTGGAAAATTGATATAGCAATCCTACAGTCAAGGCCTACAGTCCCCTAACCTGCCATTTATCCGGGAGAGAGTTCCAGGAGCTGAACTGACCCAGATGCATCCAAACCAAGTACTTAGTAGCAAATGACAGAAACCTGATGGTCATTGGTTTAATGGGAAAATCAGCTGAGGTTACAGAATCCCTTCTGTACTTTTCCCCTCCTCCTCCTTAGGAACAGCCATGAGTGACTGGATCAGATTTAACAGAGTATTTTCAAGAGGGGCTTTGCAGTTCCTGCCAGGAAGCTGGAGTAGTGCTGTTTTTCCCACCAGGCCTTAGGACAGAGTGCACGAAAGTGGTGTGTGGAGAAAGCAGCTATACTCCTTCATCGAACACAGGTGGTTTTCTTCCTATTCTCACCACACCTGGGGGATTCAAGAAATTTCAAGAAGAGACGTGCTTGCAATTTGCCTCTTCACAGTTACCTTGGGGAATCTTTCCAGACATTGTCCCCAACAGCATCTTATTTCTGAGACATTAAAAAGCCACTCTATTCAAATGCAAATCAAGTCCTTCCTGACAATAACTGTTGAGTAATTTTGACGTCAATACGAGTGCTCTAGCCGGACGTTCCAAGAATAGACCTGGTGTTTGGGAACGGAGCAAAAAGGAAGCAACCACAGATAATACACAGGAGCAACTCTTTAAAGGAGAGACTGTGAGGGGAAGATAGCACAGCCAGGGGTATCAGGTACCAAAGCACCAGAGATTCAGAGCAAGGAACACACAGGAGAAGCTAGGCCAAAGAGGGCTCTCCTCAGACCCAGGGTGAGGAATCTGGGCTTGACACCAGAGCAGATGTGCTTAGGCTCTTGTGCTGTTGACTTTGAGGATGGGAGCAGTAAGACAAGATGAGGGTGACTGAGTGAAGGAGACTCCCAAGAACATCAAGCAACCCAAGACTAGGCAGCCAAAGAGCAAGGTGGACAGTGTAGCACCAGGGCTACCACTAACTGTTGAAAGAAAGGTTTTTCACCTCATCTTGGGTGAGTCCATTTGCTCAGAGTCAACCTCAGACTCTTCCCTTAGACTGGATGTCAACCAAATTTCATACATTTGGAGCTTTCTTAGATGGCTCTGCCAGTACTACATTATACAGTGCTGTCTGGAAGTTCTCTTCTGCACAGTGTGTGCTGTCATGCTTCTACAGCTGGTTGCAGAGAGGAAACTAAACTTGCATGCATTTAGCGGGAAAGGCTTTTAACCAGAGCTTAATACCAAAAAGTACATTCAGACACACAACTAGTTATCCCACTCCAAGGGATGCATACAGCGTATATTACTGATGGGTTGATAGAGCAAACTGCTGTCCCCCAGGGCTCTCTAGGGCAAATAGCATGTTCTTGAGCTGAAGAAGACCCCCAAGGAAACACAATCCAGCAGAGACGCCATTGATGTGCCTGTGTGATCAGAGGAATACACGCAGGGCTTCCCAAGTGACATGGCATTTGAGTACTGTTTGGAATACAATGAGCTTTCTGCCTGTTTTGGGATTTTCTGACATTTAAGTACAATCACACTTATAGTGGTTACATCTGACCTTTCTGATCTGCTGGCTCATCAGCCAATGGAGAGCCCTCAGGTGCAAATTTTCTCTTTGCTCTACACTATTCTGCTACTTTGGCTTCATTTTGTATTAATTAATCACACAGGGCTCCCAGAGAGCTTCAGAGTCTTAACTCATTCATCTCTGAAAAATATTCTTGCATTCATAATGAGTTTCATATTTATCTGCCAGAGAGTAAGGTGAAGCCACATTACAGTAGACAGTTATTATTTTATTGCTCTTCTTTTGCAAAGCTGATTTATCTAAATTCACAAGGGAAAACAGTGTCAGAGATGCAGAATCAATGTGGTGTCCAAACCTTGAGTTGTTCTGTAGTCACTGGAAAGCATTCCTTCTGAAAATGCTTTCTCACCTCTCTTCATACAAACCCAAGCATAATCTCAAAGGTCTGGAACCTACCTTGAACCCTGGGTAAGGACCAGATTTGCCTCCTGAGGGCCCTTCTGCTCATTCTTAGGAGACTACAGGTCTTATTACTAGAAAGCATATGGTAAATGCTAACTTGTTAAACAAAAGACTGTCATCAGTCACTTTATGCCCAGTTGAGAAGAACAATTAATGTCCTTTGAAGTACATGTCACTTGCTGTTCATCGTGACCTGCTTCTCTTTTTTGAGGATTTCTTTGAGGAGAACATCACATATCAATGTCCCGGGTGGGGGTTGTACAGTATATGTTCCTCTCTCCCCATATATTTTCTATCATCTGTAGATTTCCCGGAGGGGAGAGCAAAGACGTGGTCACGAGGGCATGCAGCCCCTGATCTGACACTGCCTTGTGCAGCTGAAGAGACATCAGCTCCTGAAGGCCTTGACTGGCTTTATGTGAACACCACAAGTATATTAAAAAAAAAATATCCAGGCACTCACAGCCTAGCTCAGCATCCTACAAAGCTTACTTCAAGCTCAGGGTGTCCAGTGCTGCCTGGACCAATTCCCCATTGCTCCCTGCCACATCAGCCCTCTGTTATTTGTTCAGCATGGTTTACTGAATCATTTATAGGCTTCCAGCCACCCACAGCCAACTCATAGCAAGTGTTCACAGCTAGCATTGTGTAGGAGCCCTGAGGCCAGTGCTAGCCCACGGCTGAGAAGAGGCATTGCTCCTCCAGGTCGAGGAGCATCCTGACCAGGGATGCAGGTACCAGGCAGCCACCTCAGGGAACTGTAGGCCACAGGCTGCTCCGCAGGCAGAGCTGGGGCCAGGCGAGTGCACAGCGCAGGAAACACCTGCTCCTGAAGTGACGACTCTCTTATCTGACCCCAGTCACATCAGGTGGCTTCCTTGTTTGCCTTGGCTGGCAGCCCCTGTGGCCCCCTCCAGCCACGCTGGCGAGCTCCTCTGCTCCTTTTTCCGAGTGTGTTCATTGATCTGAAGAGAAAACTGCTTGGAGACTTTCCCAGCACACAGCCTCTGCTCCTCCCGCCTTGGCCACACACTTAAGCCCCACTCGCAACCTCCCTGCACCGAGGAAAAGCAGTATCCAAGGGTACAACATGCACATGGCCTTCCCCAGACCGAAGGCTGCAGAGTGGGACTATCGCTGCCCCAAGCCAGAACGCCCAGACTTTCCAAAAAAACAAAGTCCATGCTTGTGGTTTCTCCCTCTCCCCAGACTCCCTCCTGCAGTCTGAGTGATTACTGAGAATTGCTGGGCCTGGCCACAGGACCATGCCCGGGGCCTCCCCCAGGCAGCAGCTGGGCAGAGCCCACCTGGCCGCCCGGAGGTGTCTCTGGGCCATCCTGGGAGCCTGGAGCCTTCAGGAGCAATTTCACCACATCTCCTTCCAGCTCTGCCTCAGGGGCAGATCAGGAGCTGGTGACGGGCTTGTGCTCCCATGCTGATCTGCATTTCAGCCACAGATGCTGGCCCAACGCCAAGGTGATGCCATTTCGGTTTGACAATCACCTCTTAAACAATCTTCAAAACAAATTTAATCAGCGGGTTAGATATCGACACATTGAAATGTAATGCTGCTGCCATATAAAGATAAATTCAGTCATAGCACGCACATATTTTAAAAGCGTACCTTAGTCAATAGTCCCATGAAAGTTATAGACACATGATAGAAATCGTTTGGCTTCGGATTTTATGAGACATGTTCCTTGCAACATGTTTTCCTTTTCTTTTGTGCCTAATCCTTACTCTTAGACTCTTTTGATAAGGAGAACTCATTTCTCCAGGGGCAAAATTTGCAATGAAAAAAGCCACAGAAGAAACTTTCCATACTTAACATACTATGCAAAGAGGAACAATAAGATAATAATGAGGCTGAATATTCATTATGCTAATCGAATGTTAATAAACTATGGGATAGCATGCAGCTCAGTTTGGCTCCCATCTCCCTCTCTTTCTTTATTTCTTGCCTGATTGCATCTCTCTTCCTTTCTTCTTTGCTTCTTTCCTTCTCTTGCTACACAAGGCCATCTTTATGGAGGTGACCCACTCTCAGTTTGAAAGCATAATTTATTTAAAACAATCTTGCAAATAGTAAACACTGTCAAGTAGATATGCAACATCTGTGTGGTTCAGACTGTTGCTGAATATTTCTACTTTGACCTCAGGGAAGCCTCAGGTCCAGGAAGAGATGATGACCAATAAACACAGAAACCCCAAATAGATGAGTGTAATTATATCATTTTCAAGACATGAATACTTAAAAATGAAGACTACTTCACATATCTGTCACCTTAGAATGGAATAATTATGTTTGAACATCTGACATCCTCATAATTATATGGACAGCGTTTTCATTTCACTGCATTAATTATGTAAGGAAACAAAAAAACAAAGAAAGAAAGAAAAACCGTGGGGTGACATGCTCATGATCAGTAAGAGTGAAGGCTTCGGCATAATATGTGTAACCAGAGCTGCACCAGCACCTTGTGTCTCCAGTTTCAGATAATCGCCTGGTGTCAAATCCTTTGTACCAGGAGTGTGCTGCAGAGAAAGGGAAAAAGAGACCAAAATGTAGCGCGATGCTGAAACACAACCCAGCAGGTGACCCCTTCCTGCAGCTAAACCCTGCCTTAGATACACTGCTGGGGCTGTGACAGTGTCCAGCTCCCTCTCTCTGCTTCTTGGTAGAGCAGCCAGATGAACTGTCAGCCAGAGCAGCATCACTGAACCAAGCATGTTGTGCCCGGCGACTGCTGGGTACAGAGTGTCCCTGCTCCCTAGACGGGGACTTTCGTGTCAGGGTTGAGACAGCACTAGCTTTGTTCTCCTTGGGCAAAGGAAAAGAGACCACTCAAGAAACAGGACAGACATAGACTTGGAGGTGCTTATATCTGAATGCAGCTCCTCAAGCACCCAGCTCTGAAGGCTCAAAGTCCATCACCTGCACAGTCAAGGAGGCTTGGTCCTCCTCTGTCTGCTGTGCTTCTGATGGCTGGTCAGAGCTTCCCTGACCTGAGCCTTCACAGCATGACATGCCATGGGAGTCACTCAGCAACTGCCCCGTGAGAGACGAATATTCAAGTAAAGCCGGAAAGGCTACAGGGTCACTGAGTTCAAGGCAGGCCAAAGAGAAGGTTGTGGCAGGAAGGCTGTTGGTAGCCCAGGGGATACCTACTGCTGGCACAGAGAAGAGAGCATGCAGTCCCACAGCTGTGGAGCTGTGTATGGCTGCTGGTACCAAGAGCCACACCCAGCTCTCATTTCTGTTCTAGCACACCATAAAAGGCAGTAGGTGTGAAAGGTGTCTGCAAACCGAAATCGGCTTGGTCTGCAGCTAAACTCTATGAAGCTGTTCTCCCTCTGAGCCCCAAAACCCGAGTACTCCTCTTGGGAGACAGGTAGAAATCACTCCCTGCAGGCGTACTGCCTCCACAGCCCTTTTCTCTTCTCTGCCACCATGCTCGTGACTGCTTCTCAGTCAGGCTCTTGGGAAAGAACGGCAGAAGAGGGACACCCAGGCTCCTCAAAATGACCTGCTCCATCAAATCCACTACACTGCCTGTTCTGCCCTTTTCCTCCATCTTCTGTCTGGGATCTGTCACCATTTTCAAACGACTCATGCTGTGGCCTCACCCCCGTGAAGGAAAATTTAAAAAGAGAAGAAAGAGAAAAAAGGATGACCTCACAGGAAGATGTTTCCAAAGTCCAGATAAGCATCTCTTGTTGTGCAGCTCTGCTGCCCATAGAGTCATTCTGGGAAGAAATCAGCTCTGTTTGACAAATCTGCCAAGAGCACAAGAGCTCACCACACAAAGCACGTGCAAAAGCTGCTGCCCCACGGTCTAACTATGGAATAGAGATATTGCTACCTCCCTCAGTGCAGCTTGTCCAGGTGTTTGCTGGGTATGAAGGCCAGCAACACTGTCTGCACTGCATCACCTCCATTTGTGCTCCCTGGGTGGCAGTGCTAGCAGTCTGCTCTGCTGTGTTACAGTTTATCTGTGATTCTTGCCTAAATAAATCAAACATCTGCATATCGAGGTCTAAAGGAAGGTGCTGGCATGAAGATGAGTGTGTGCCTGTGGCTGCTGTAGGAGGGCTTTGGTTTACTTTCTTCGGTCAGGCGCCTGTGTTTGTTTTGGCAGCAGGGGAGTGCTGGTGACACTGGAGGCAGAGTTCAGGACATCGCCAGAAACTGAATTTCTGCCTTCGCTCATGTTGGAATAATAAGGGCAATTCCCTCAGCGTGTAACACTCCACCCACTCAGCTGCACTCACTGCAGCTGTGGGGCTCCGCTGCCTCCAACTCAACTCTGGAAGCACAACTTTCCCCATCCCACTGGCTTTGAGGAATACAAGGTGTGCCAAGGGGCTTTGCAGAGGAAGATGCTGCCCCACCAATGCATGCTGCTTTCTAACAGACCGCTGGAAAGCATGGAGCTCAGCTTGGTTACCCTCCTGCCTGTGTAACACTCAGTTTTAGACTCCAAGGGAAAAGCTGTGGGGTGGGATCAGCTGGGATGCTCCTTCCCCACAGCCTTACTGCTGTCAGGAAAAGGGATCTGGGTTTCTTTACTCATTGAGGCTGCAGACACCTTCATTCCTCAGCCCTTTGTAGGACACGGGAGTAGAGAATAAGCCTGACAAGATGATCCTGTGCCAAGTACTCAGATGCTCCCCCAGGGAATATCTCCACATCAGGAGGAAAGGGATGCAGCTGGGGCAGCTCCCAGCCTCAGTTAATGTCACAACCCTAGGGACACAAGCAGCTGCATGCAGGCCAGGTCCACCTTGACTACTGCGGAGTAAAAACATTGGCTCAGGAAGCAGGAATCCACATGCACTCACTAAGTCATGGTGTATTGCTGCTGCAGGATGGCTGCTGAGGGCACTGTAGCATGCACTGTGGCATGCATGGGGCATTGGGTTCCCTTGCTAGGCAGTGCTCCTTGGCCTCCATTTCTCCATCTGCTGCAGCAGCTTGCTTGATTTGCCCCTCAGCAGAACATGCTGCTGCATGTTTAGGCTGAGAAAGCAAAACAGACAACACCGCAGCTGCTGGTTTTAGGGAAGGAAAGCTCTCAGTTTTGACTTCTAACCACAAAATGCGTACTGGATTCTTCCTGACAGAAGTGACAAGAAACAGACCCTTAGATCTGCTCTGGACATAGAAACAGAACGTGCTGAAGATACTCCATGGGCCAGGCAGGGCTTACGCAAGATGGGCTCTGATAGGCTTACAGTCTGTATGGATATGAATGCTCTCAGAGCCTTTCTTTTAAAAGAGGACCAACATTTTACAGGCAGGAAAAAGACCTGTTTATGGACAGCGTGTCCTTGACTGTCTCAGAGATGCTAGCACTGCTGAGTAGGAAGTGCTCTTTTGGATCTATTTGCTCTATAAACAGAAACAAGGAAGGAAGAAATGAAGGAAGCGAGAAGAAAGCGACACGGTGGATGTCTCATTACCAAAGCTGCTCCTTATAGCATGTATTTCTTCTCCAAATTAGAGTGAGAAATGTCCTGCAGACTCGTGGCTGTGCTTTTGTATGGCAGAGCTTTACTAGCTGCAGGGGGTGAGTCAGGTTCCCCATAGCTAATTCCCAGCCATTCCTCAGAGGTCCTCTGTACTTATTCATGGCTCATCGCAGCAGCAGCAGCACAGGGCATCTTCTTGTCCCTGCAGCTGACTGAAGGGCTGCACTCTCAAGGATGCAAAAGGAACTTGGTGTGCATCCATTCTGTCAGCAAGGAAGAAAAGGGGCCTATTTCAGCCTCCATGGTGCTCTTCACCTGCCCAGCAATAGGAGTGGCCATCCTGGGACAGGAGGCGGTGGAAGGACTGTGGTTTTGTCAGATTTCAGCAGGGCAGGATGGAGTGGCTCCTTGTGCCCTCTGTCCCTCTTACCACCAATGCAGCAATCAGGTGCAGCACAGCCACACGTAGCCCAGTCCATAGAGGAACATTTCCCATTGTCCCTTTTTTTTTTTTTTTCCATCATTGTAAATTTTATTACCTCAAAGGTATGGAATTAGGAAATGAAAGATGTGGAAAAATTCCTCAGACCAAAGCACTCATTTCCACCTTGCCCTGGATTTCCTTCTCGATTAGCTCCAGCAGTGTCCTTGGTTCAAGCCTTGGAGTCATTAAAACTCTTTTGAAGCTCCAGTGCCCCATGCTAGTTCTCATTGCTCAGCAGAATGATACACTGGGAATAACAAAGTCCACTTTGATCAGCTACTTCCATCCTTTACAGCTGCTTCTGCGGGAGTGATTAATCCCAGCCCTTCCTCCGCTAATAATAAGCGTGTAGAACCAGCAATATCCTTTGTTGTTATTATTTCCCCTTTTCACGTCCCTTTTTGGGGAGAGCTGTGAAAGGCACGCAGTGACCTCTGTCCATCTCCTGCTGGAGGGGTGGCCACAGCGCAGGAACCAGTCCCCTGGCTGCAGACAGTGGCAGAGATCTTAGGCACCCATGGGCTGGTGATCTCCAAGCTCTCCCCTTGTCAAGGCTGTGAGTTTCCTGCATGTCCAGTTCCTGATGCACCTGCTCTGGAAGGCTTCACAGCACCCTTGTGTCTGCAGTCTTACCTACGTGCAGGAGATGAGTGTTTCCTCCTGGCAGCGAGCCTCTCAGAGATGCAGGGCTGCTGAAGAGGAAACTGGGCACTGCGACTTCACTGGCAATTAGGTTATCTCTGAATAAAACTTGTGGTCCCCTGGGTCATTAATCTGGCACCTTGCTCCTCTGCAAACTTTGCCTTACAAATAAGGAGTATTCTAGGCCTTCAGTTTCTGTTTTAAGCTAACACTGAGCCGGAATTGCTCTCCATTTGTACTAATCTAGCTGAAAGAGGAAGCACACTGTTTATTTAATGACAAATGCCAGCTGAAGAGGAGGTTACTGAATTACCAGTGACTACCAACTCTCACAGGCAGGATTTCAGCTGCAAACCATAAGTCTTCAAATGCTGAAGAAATAAGAGCCCTGCATGTGGGAAATAGCCCACTGATCTATATGCTGCTATACACTGTTTGCTGCAGTGATCCACCAGTGAAATAATGGGATATCAGGCTCCATGCATATTGCACTGACATCATGAGGAAGGGAGAGGGCAAAAGGAAAGTGAAAGAGAAGAGAGATGTGGCTGACGTTTCTTCTGCATCAGGCCCAGTGATGGGAGCCTTTGAATGCTGATGTGACACAAGAGCTGCACCTAGGAGAGGGAAGTCCAAGGACTGGAATGAAATAGGCTGCATTTTCTGGGTGATCTATCTTAAAGAAATGCCACCTTGGCCAAGAGCAGACTGCAGAATCAGGATGTTATTCCTCAATGTAACACCATAGAAAACACAGCAGCAACAGCAGAACAGCAAGGTCCCAGAGTGCAGCAAATGAGTATATGCTCAAATGCAAAAGCCATAGGCACAGAACAAAAGAAAAGAAGCTGCTTACCATCAGAAGGCCTCAGGTACAAAGGAACCTCCAGCAAGATACCTTCACCTCCACTGCTGCTCTTGAATGAGGTCTGGGAGGGGGTGGATCCTGGCTAAACCCCTTCCAGTCACTCAGAAGCATTGCATGCAGCTGAGTTCCCCTGGGTTGGCCCTGCCTTCCCACCAGGTGCTCAATTACAGGTTCAAACCATGACTTAGCATTTCTGCTACACCATGATTTTGGGTCTCTGACTGGTGATCTGGCTGCCTAGCACCTTCAGCCCTACGAGTGACACACTGGACACTGATGAAAAAATAATTGTACAGCAAAACTTTCCTTGATGGTGCTCCAAGCTGCTCGGCTAATTTCTTAATACTGCCTCTCCTGGGTGTTGCAGTGCTGGGTAGAATGCTCTCTCTTTGATACCAAAATCTTAGATTTGAAGTCTGGGGCAAACAAGACACCGCTGATGTAATGGATATGAGAAGATGGGATTTAAGTATGTAAATATGTGAATGCCATTTCAGTGAGGGAACTTTCACTTAGTTTTATAAGGTATGTGGATGCTTTTCGAAATGCATGAGTCCCAGAGTATCAAACGCCCCTGCAGCTCTGCTGATAGGAGCAAATTAAAGTCCCTGCATTTCTGCTCCATGGACTTTGCTGGTTTTGAGGTGGGTGAGGATACGGCCTCAGCACACAAGGAATTTCATCCAGTGTATGGCTTAGAAGTGCACTGACAAACTAGCACCCACCTAAGGCTAAAAGAGCCAGCTACAGCATGGGCACAGCCATGGCAGCTGCCACCAACCTGCAACACATGGGAGCCATCCATATACAAATGGCTGATGCAATGCGCATCTGTATCAGGGGTAGAGTTACATCTCATTTAGATACTTCCATTGCATTGTGCATTCAACAAGTCTGTTTTCCAAAACAGAATTTGAAAACAAAACCAAGAACAGGATAAGCTACTGTCCATCAGCTGAAATAGACAGGAGTTGTCAAGGCGAAGACAGAGCAGGAGAGGAAGAGACAGTCTCATGGCCAGCGATGGACATACTTGTGCATTGGTTGTTAGCTCCTCAGGCCTCAGTACTTCAAATTCCTTCAGATGCTTACCAGGAACAATCTCATGGAAATCAATGGATCATTATGTTATTACTATTATTATTGCTATATCCTTTACAAAATGCAGGGCCCTTCTGATTTTTATTGCTATGCTCAGCTTAATTCACCTGGTAAAACAACTGCCCCTCTGAAGTCAGAACTGAGAAGAGAAATGAGCTAACGTGCATTTTTCATACGCTGTCTTGCTTGGCCATCCTGTGAATGAGCTTCTTGTTTTCTTCTCCTTGATCAGACAGTTCCACCTAAACCAGGACTTGATGTAGAAGTAAATCTGATAGGAGAATACACTTCCTGTTTATAAAAATACCCTTCCTGAGTGGAAGAGCCCTCTTCCTGCATGCTCGTCTGGTGCAGCATCCCAGACCTGTTTCTATGCAGACAGGCAGAATGGCTGGGAGTGGGGATATGGTGATTAGAGACATTTCATCATACTGAAGAACAAAATAAATTAACCTTGCTCCTCTGCCACCTCTGGAAATCAAGCTGTTTGAACCCCAGGCATTCCCAAACTGTGACCAAGATGTTATCCTTTTGAAACGAAGAGCTTAATCTTCTTGGCTTATATCTAAACCTAACTGTGAATTTCCACAACCGCTGTCTGATTGCCATGAACTTATTTAGCTAACTTATAGACAGTGCATCCGGCTCTCGTGTTTAATTGTGGCTCATGGTTGACACGTTCACAGCAGCTGAGGATTTGAGCTGTGTACATGAAGTGGTAAAGCTAAAAAAATAATCTGGTCTCAAAAGGCAGTGAACTGGATGTCTCCATTCATTTTCCTCAATGTGGGTTTTCCTGCTCTTTCTTCTGACCTGGCTTAGATCATCGGGGCTGATGGGTTTATCCACTCTTCTCTCAGGCACTCTCTCGTCTCACACCTATGCGCAGCTCAGTGGTGAGCAGATCAGATCCTCCTTCTGCCATGACTGCAGCATCCCTAGACCACATGAGACTCCAGAAATTATTAGACAAGACTTTTTTAATAACTGACTTATGAAAGACTCCAATCACCATCTCACCTTCCCCCCATAGTCTGATTGTCTCCCTTTTCCACCTCAAAAACTCCCTCTGCTTTCCGTCTTCTTGAGGCCTCTGATGCCCATGCTGAGAGCTGAGTGGTTGCAACAGGTCCTCCTGGGCTCACAGTTCTGCTTTGCTTTCCCTCTTGGATGGATCATTTTTTCTCTGTTCCATGTTGGAAGTCAACGTTTGCTGTCACCACTTAGCCAACATGTCCTGCTGCCTCATCCCCCTACTTTCTTTTCTGGGCATCTCAATTACATGCTTGGTCAAGTGCAAGGTTATTGGCATGTAACATACAACAATCAGTGTCCTTCTAAAGGAGGGTGTATTTATGGAGAAGGGGGTTCTTTAAATCTGTCTCCTTTGCTAGTTTCTGTTAACCTCCCAGTTCGTATGTTCAAAGGCCAGTCCACCTCACAACTTCCCCAGCACATGCCCCTAAATTCTTATTTCCAGAGGGTTCCCACAGCATCTGACTACAACCCATGGTGGATGCAAGATCTGAGCCTCTGTGCTGTGCAGGGACTTGGGAAGTGCACAGGAGTGTTGCCTCAGCCTTGTACCTCTTCCAAGGAGCTGCAGCACCAGGCTCACGGGGTCAGATTTGTGGCTTAAGGGAAGCTCACCCCAAACAGGCATGGCCACTGGGGACATGGAGGAACTGGGAAGGCTCACTGGAAGGCATGGCCTGACCCTGCCTGATTTGCTTTGTTCTGGGAACTCCAATCCCTCCCCTGGAAGGCAATGTTGCCTCTGTCCCCTGCATTGCACCCTATGAGGTCAGCTTCCCAGTCCATGCAATGACAGACACAATAATTAGTGTGTTATCTTCTCCCTAATCACAGCAATGCTCATCTCCACAAACTCTTCTTGTCACACAGCAATAAGATTTCTGTGATTCCTGCCCCAGCACTTATCACTTTTATGGCTGCCTGGTGTAGGGAAGAGATCAGCCGCGTGGAGGGTAGGGTTAAGGAAAGTCCGCATAACTGTGGCAAAGCCTGCTCTTTGGACCTTCTCCTGGCTGTGTCACCTCCTATGTCCCATGGCCACCACTAGTGTCCCCACACTCTCCACTCATGTGGAGCCTGGGGGTGAAGCCATAGAGTGCTTGGTGCAGTGGGGTCAGAGCGGAGGGCACTGCGGGGGTGGCACCTGCCTGGTGGTGCAGGTGTGTGGCCTGGTGCTCTTCTGCGCTCCCCAGCTCTGCCACCGTTGCTGGGACCCCCACTGCTCTTCCGTCCCGCTTGCCCAGATTTCCTTCACAGGGAAAACAGGATACGAGCGGAGGGGGTGGGGAGCAGAGCGTGCCTCCGGCTCATCCTGACACGGAGGGGACAAACACAAACATGCCTGTCCACACAGACGACGGGAAGCACCCGCTGCTCTTCCAGCCTGCAGAGAAGCGTGGGAGTGCATGCTCCTCAAGGCAGCACCTCCGCTATGAGTGCAGTAGTACAAGCATCCCCTTTCTTCTTCTTTCTCCACACCCCAGTTTTGAATAAGCGAATCCCCAATCTGAGTGGTTGGCATTTTGAAGGGTACCAGCCATCAGCCAGGCAAGCACCTCAAGTGCTGCACTGCTGGGCATCTGTACAGTGCACAGCTCCAGAGATGAAGTCCAGATGGAGCCAGGCATGTTCCCACATCTGAAGACATCCAGCAAGTTGACTAAAGGGAGGCAGGGACCAACCACATTTCATGTGAGTTGATATCTGTGAAGTTCATGCTGTGCCTGGGTCTTGCTCATGAAGAGCAAGAAAAAAAGAGCCCAGGCTCCACATAGTTGTGCATGCAAAGACCAGAGGAGCAAGAGAGCAGTTTGTGTTTTTGCCACTGCAGGTAGCAGGACTGGCTCTGAATGCATGCAAGGATAGCATCAGGCAAGGCCTATTTATACACAAAAGAACTTTGCTGAGGATGGCTGCACTTTAACACCATTACTAAAAAAAAGGAAGGAAAAAAAACCTGGCCTGAACATTTGAAGGAACATTTGAAGGAAAAGCATTTGCTTCCTGGAAGGAGGCTCAGCCAGTGGAGGCTGCTCCTCTGCTGCCTCTATCTGCCTGGTGTACTTTAGCCTCAGGTACAGCTGCTGGGTGGAAGAAGCAGGACCTGTGCCACCCTTCAAAAGGCAGAACAGACATCTTCTGGTGACTGGCAGGTTGGTGACCTTTGTGCCCATCATCATGAAATCAGCTGACATTATGCTGAGGTTTCTAATGAACTCTCCTGTTCCCCTCACTGTGTGCTTGTGAACTTTGTTTCTGCTTGCAGCACCCAAATCTTGACAATCCTGGCTGGGCTCCTGTGCAATCTGTACTGGCAGCATGCCAAACTGCGACTTGGCCGAGGAGAGCTGCTGAGCCTGGTCGCTGTTTGTTCAAAGTGCTCAAAGGAAGTTCTCCAAACCACTCTGGCTTGGAAAGGAACTGGAAATATCACAAGCCTTTTGTGAGATTTCTGATATTTCCAAGTCAGGCTGGGAGTATTAAAGCAGCTCCCATCAGATCATTCTGCTCCTGTGCCTTGGGCTCAAAGAGGCAGTAGGACACTGAGTGATGTGGGTAAGCTGAAGCAAGCTGAAGCAAGCTGAGAGATAAGAAACAGTAGTTTGAAGCAAATTCATGTTTTGTTTGTTTGGAGAAAGCAGGGTTTAGGCATGAAAACACACCTAATACCAGGGCTTTTGTTTTTGCAGCCATAGAGACAAAGCTCCACATCGCTAGTGATGCAAGTGGCTGTAAAAGCAGTGCTGCCAATGTTTTGCATCTGCTAGTCCTGTAAAGAAGTCAGGGCTTAAACCTGCCCTGGCCCCACTGCCCATGCTGGGGACATAGGATGGGGCTGTGCTGAGCTAGAGAGCTCTCCTGAGGAACTGATGGGAAGAAAATGTAACATAACATGGAAGGGCACAGGGGAGTTACTACAAGGTTAGATGGGAGTGAAAAGGCTGGGGAGGAAGAATAGCCCTGCTCTGTGTCACAGTGGTGGGGGAGGGAATTATCTCCTCCCTTCCTCTGTGTTTTGAAGACAGAGCAGAGACAAAGCCAGAGTCCCATCGTTAGGAAGGAGCTGGACAAGGCTCCCAGCACTCCTGATGCCTGGTCTCCTCTGTCCAGAGGAGATGACACAGAGATACCTCCAGCAAAACAGGTTACTGAGATGCCTTCAGCTCATGATCTGAATTGTGTCCTTTACTGTGTGTGCGGTAATGGGGCAGGAATCAAGAACTTGTCTTCCCAAATCCATCTTACCTTCAGTTTGTAACTGTGAATTCCTCTCCACTCCCTGAGACCTGGGCTGTAATTGGCTCCTGCAAGTGGCATGGTGGGTTGAGCTGGCCCTAGGCACAAGGCATCTGAAAGACTGCCTGTGTCGAGGGGCTGTGGCAGGGGAAAAAAAGATAATAAATCTGCTTAGGGACAGCCATTGTAAAGCTAACTTCTAACTGCTACTTGGGACTCCACAATGCAGAAGCACAACCCTGTGAAGAGGGCAACACAAAATCTGTCCCTCGTAATTTCAAGGAAAATTCTGAGAGAAGCTGGGGAAAAGGGGCTTTTCTCCTTGGATTGCTCTAAGAACCACGGGCGGCTATTTGCCAGCAAGGAGAAGATTTGCATAGTCAGTCAGCCTCTCTTGCTGCTGCCATGAAATGAAACATAAACATGTTGCTCCTATAAGCAGAGAGCTGATCCTTGCTTGTGGTATGTTAGTTATGAGCAATTAGGATAGATACCGCACAGAGATTGGGTTACGGGTGATAAAAAATGCTGGGAGGGCATTTGCTGCCCTTTCAGATGCAAGGGATTACAGCCAAGTTCCTGGTCTTGTTGCCACACAGAGAACATCCCCCAGATGATTTTGGGAAGAGGGACTGTCTGAAAAACCACGGTCAGAAACATCTGGGAAGCAAGCTGGCCTGCCCAAAGTTTACATTGCAGTTCAGCCCAATTCAGACTAAATGGGAGCTGCCTCGAGTTGTTAACCCCAGGGGCACTTGGAATGGGAGGTCTGTGTCAGATCCAAACAAAATAACAATCAATCCCAAATGCAGCCTAAAATGCAAATTAAACCAGAATAGAAACCATTTGCTTTAAAAAAGTAATCATATAAACAAAGGACAACCACCACAACAAAAAAGGCAGAAAAAGCACATATTTGCTCGAGGAACCGTAAGAGGTCCCCAACCACTTCCTGTCGCTTAAAGATGGAGATGGTTTTTATTCCCCGTGCAGTGAGGCAGACGGGGCTTTGTGTGAGAGGGGCTCATAAATGCCATCCTTGGCTCAGCTGCCGCAGCTCTTCCTGTTGCATCCCCAGTGACGCCTTTTCCAGGAGGCTGGATGAGCAAGACAGAAGTGCCAAGACTTGAACTCCAGTCCCTCGATTCAGGACCCAGAGTGGGAAGTGAGGTAACAGTCAGAGAAGCCTGACACAATCAAAATGCTCCCCAAAGCCCGTGTCAGTGTAACACACCACGCAGTGCTGCCTATGAGGATGGTTACAGCAAAGTCATTGCTGTGACTGCCGTGGCTCTGCTCAGGTTCACTGAGCAGAAAGTGACTTAGAGCAAGAGTTACTTAGAGCAAGTAGTTCGCGGCAGCAGCCCACAGCCTCACCCAACTTTTCACTGACTGCACTGCTGGCATAGCAGCCGTTGTCCAAGGGGAGTTATCTGAGGACATTCTGAGACAGCCACTCATGTATGTGGACATTCAGTACGTGTTCTCCATCACTAATTCCCCCCAGATGAAACTCATTGGTGCCATTCCTGACTGATTTCAGGATAAGTGAAAACAGACTTGAGCACTTGATTTCTACATGCTAAGAAGAATTTCTGCTTTCCTTTGTGGAGGGGATGTCTGAATTAATTGTTACACATGCATCACATGATGCTGAAGTGCATTTTTCCACTGTAAAATTTCTAGAGGAAAAAGTTGAAGTGCAAACTCACAAAAAAAATACGAAACAACTGCAGAAAATACCCTCATAATGCATTATAAGCCCAAGAATGCTGAAGTTAAAAAAGCTGTGCTCCAAATGCATTATGTTAAAGAAGTGCACCCTTAGGACATGTGTACACCCCTACTACTGCCCTAAAACAATGCTTGTACAGGGAAAACAAGAAGTCAGTGAGCAAACACAAATTCACCTAAGACTTTTCTGAAAACTCAGTTTGAGATCAAGGATTCCAGTTACTCTGATGGCAGTACCTTGAGCCTGCGTAGGGCAGTGTGATGGTCCAGACATGGCCCGAGGGCCTGCAGCCAGCCTGGCTTGCATGTACCATCCCCATTTGCCTTCAATCACACAGGCAGGCGTACCAAAGGACCTGCTGTTTGGCTCTGTGCTTGAGGCACATCCTGCATGTTGCTTTCCCAGCTGGACCCATCCCATCCCGGCCGGTGACTCAACATGAGGGATGGAAGTGTCGCAAAGCCCCGCTGTCCTGACTCATCAGCTATTATTGTCACACACAGGTGGATGAGGAGTTTCTCCGGCACTCCCAGAAGAAGCGGCACTGTCACATCACCGCTGTAAAAATAGAGCCTTCTCAGTGGGATTGCTGCTTCAGATCTGTCCTTGTGAGCCTGTGGGCACCTGGCAGAAGCGGGATGAGCATTGCTATGTGCAGAGCTCACAGATGGTGTGCCGGCACTAAGCCTTGTGAAAGGTACGTTTGGGGCTGCTGCCTGAGGCCTGCTTCAACGTGGCCAGCCCCCCACCAAGCACACACCCCTGGATGCTGTGGGGGATACGTGTGCTGTCTGCTGAGCAGATCCGGACTATCTGTGTACTAGGTTGTACACAGCTTTTGCAAAGCCGCCTTTTCCAAAACTGACACTTCCTGATTTATCAGCTTTGATCTCTTTGGCAGAAGCTGTGGAGCTGTGTGTCTCAGTGGTCAGAGTTTTGCAAGACAGCACTGACCACACTGCATTCGGATGCCGTCCCATTTGTTTTCATTTAGGGAGGATCCATTCACTCCGCATCCCTCACTAATGGCAGGTGCCGGAGGGCTGCTCTTTGGGAAGCAGTGGCTTAAGGTTGTTTCCCTGCAGCTGCTTCGGCCAAACCAACTTTCATCAGGTGCTCCCATCCTCTTGCGGATGCCACAGCAGCCCAACAACCCAACTGGGAAGCGGTAAGGAGTAGTGCCCTGTCCCGGCTCTGGAGGCTTCTGCGGGCAGCCGGGCTCCGGGCACCACCAGCCCTCCATTACCCCCAGCAGCACTCCCTGGGGAGGAGCCAGGGAATCCCAGGCTCCATTTCCTAGGGAAAAGCTGAAACCTGGGGACGGTGCTGGCTGCCGGCCGCCCGCAGGTTCCCACCGCTTCCTGAGGAAGCGCTCAGTCACGTTTGGCCCCGCGCTGCCTCCGCACCAGGACAGCCGATGCCTCCGCGGGGGACACCCGGCACCCACCGCCCAGCCGGGCTTCGGCACGGCCCCGGCGCTCCCTCGCAGCTCCCAGCCCCGCAGCCGCCCCGCCCTCAGGGGCCGGGGTACCGCCTGGCCCTGGCCTCGGCCCTCGGCCCCCGCCTAGCGGCGGGGAGCGGGAGCGGCTCGGGGTTGCCTTTGGACGCGTTTTGCTTCCAGCTAGCATTCATCGTCTTCCGCTCAACGCTGGAGCCTCCCGCGCCGTTGGCGTGTGGCATCGTCGCCGAGGAGATCGAAAGAAGAGAGTAGGGCTGTGCGGCTGGTTGGAACCGGGTGTGTCTGAAACAGATCGGTGTCGGTGTTTACTTTGCATTCTATCTGGAGTAAACACAGTGCTCGTTTCAATTTATGACCTGTTCGAAATCTCAGGTTCACAGTGCCCCGTGCACAAGCAATACAAACCAACTCCTGGCTCCACGGTTCTGGAGAGAACTTCTCCAGCTGTGGGAGCCCAGGCTCGATGCCTCTCTGTCTGGGGTTTCTGGCTGGCATCTTCTGGGTTTGATGAATCCAGTCCACATTTGGCCTTAATATGAAGGGTGCATAGAATCATAGAACCAGTTAAGTTGGAAGGGACCCTTGTATGTCATCTAGACCAACTCCCCTGCAATGGACAGGGAATAGAATCATAGAATTGCTTGAGTCAGAAGGGAAACTGGATGTCTTGCTGGAAGTGCATGGAGAATGGCTGCTGACCTGACCATTGTTTGCATTTCATGCAGCAGCTGCAGCAGGACTGGCACATTAACCACTTCCATGTCACATTTTCCTGTACAATGAAACATCCTCAGCTGTATATGATTGAGAGTGGGAGGGGAAGAGCCTCTGAGGTCAGTGTTTATTGCAGTGGTGCTGAGAAACCAAAGGAAAACTCTGTAAAGAAGATCACAGGATGGTGTCTCACCTCAAATGGGAAGAGCAGGGGTTTAGGAGACTGCTGTGTTTCCTTCTGCCATTGGTGTACTGTGTGAACTTATTCATTAAGATTATCGGCAATCTTATTTATTAAGATCCTTCCCATTTTCCACTCTAAAGCAGAGACGATAGCTCCGTATTTTGCAAGACTGCAGTGTGACTGAATGAGGTATGGCTTTTGTTGTGCTGTAGGATTCGGCAGGAGCTTGTCCTCATGTGGCTCAGAGAAATGCAAAGCATCTGCTTCTCCAGGCATGCAACAGCTGCAGCAGAAGTGCCCCATGAATCCCTCTGCAGACCTGGTCTACACCAATAGCTACCTGGACATGGTCTGCAGCCTGAGCTCTCACCACATTCACATGTACCCCCCTTGTGCCCTTGACCTAGGATTCTGCTGCCTTTCCACACATAATGATATCATTCAACACGTTAGGCCCTGGGCTTTTGAGGGTCAGTGCCATCAATATATGGAAAGCAGTAGAGGACAATAACAGCTGTATAAGTCACGTGGCCAAGTAAGGAGAAGTCCCTCAAGAGTTGTAAAATGTACCAGATCTACCTACTGCGACCCTTTCTGATAGTTTATGCAAAATCCCTGGTAGTAAACATCCTGCTGCTGGTGGTGCCAAGGACGTTTCCCCATTATGCAGTAGCAGCGGCTGTCAGCCCCACTGCTTATGGCACAGCCTGGCTTCTCTGCTTTCTATCCACAGGAGCTCACACTGCTGAGTTCAGTCATCTCTCCTGTATTGCATGCTCAGGAGACACAGCTGAAGGCCTGGTGAGAAAACCCTGCTGGTCCTGAGTGATGCAGGCACAACCAGCATGGAGCACAACACTCTTTCCTACCCTTCCATCAGATGAGACCAGCCTCCCCAGAGACTGGCATGGAGCCTGGCTCTCTATGCAGGGACACCTCCAGGAGGTGGTTCCTCCATCCCAAAAGAACATCAGTGGGCAAACCCCTCTGTCAGTGATGGTCTCTGGCAGAGTCCAGGGCCACACTGGTGGCTGGCATTGGCCTGGTTGAAAGGAACCATCTTCTCACAGCCCAAGGACAGCAACATGCCAAAGGGACAGCTTGGCTCCTCCAGCCAGAAAACAATTCCCCAAAGTGCTACACAGTAGACAATTGAGATATGCAGTGAGGAAGAAGTGGCCCAGTTATCTTCATCCTGTTAGCTCTGTTCCCGCCACACTGCGTCCAGTGACACTTGAAGATAAAGAGCGAGTACCTTATTATCACCATCATGTCTGCCCTTGAGGTTTTATTCTTTCACCCCCTCCTGTCTTTGTTTCTTTCCCCCTTCTCTGATTTTTTTCTGTGTTGTCTCCCTACTTCCTACCATGCAATTCCCACTTCCCATATGGGTCTCATTCCTACCCTGTCCCCATCCTGTCTGCTAAAATAATCAGCAGTGAGACCCTGAAAATGGCCGTTCACATTGTTTCCATGGAACTGGGTGGCAAGGCTCCTGGTGCGATGAATGAAGGCAGGACGCACTTCTCAGAGCCATTGTTCCAAGCTGTCTGCCGACTCAGGAAAGCACAGCCTGCTTGGTTTACACTGAGCCCTTGACTGGTGGGTTTTCTCCTCTGTCTGCTGTGAATCAGGCCGTTATATTTTAAACAGTCACCGCTCCATTTGTGAGGTGCGTGCTTAGTAACTAGCTCTTGGGTCAGAGCAGATCCATGGGAAGGATGTTGGATGAGAGCATCATGACGTGGCCCTTTGTGAGCAGCCATAAACTAGCTTTATTTACCCCCTGATGAGGTTGCAAAGAGCAGGAACCTGGTTAGCACAGCAATGACTGTGGGATAGGATTGCCAAACCATCACGGAGTCTTTCCTCATCTCAAGAAGTCCTGATGTCATGGCTATCTCATTTACACAGTTTTCAGTCAGCCGAAAACACAGAAAGGGACTGCTCACATGTGTTTGGAGAGAGCTGCATAAACACCTTCTGACTCAGAATAACAACATGAAAACATGCTGCAACTAGCACACATGGTACCTCTCCATCTGCGCTTGACACCAGGAACTTTTTACTCCATGCCCTAAGGGCACTTCCAGGGAGGTACAAACCATGGCAGATGACCCAGAAATATATTATCAGGATCTGTATGTTATAAAATAGTCTCTTCTTGAACATTTCAGTTTGTTTAAATAGATTCCAGACTCCCAGTATAAAAAAAAAAACGGGGACCTTGCCCAATATCTGAATAGCTGCACTGTACAGTTTACAAACATGATTCACCAAAAGAGCACTAAGTGGGGTTTGAATATTGGTGTAACAAAAATGATCATGAGCTGAGACATCCCATCTGCTGAGAAAATTGTCTAGCTTGCTGGTAATTGAAAATCCAAGGCAGCGTCATATATTTCAGTAAAAACATCTTCCCATATTGGAGAACAGCTTCCCATCCATGTCCTGCCCCAGTTATAAAAGGAATTTATTCTGTCTGCTACTACTGTTCCCCTTCTGACCCGAGCAATGGATCAACATTCTTCTGTGCAGTTTGTATACTCCCAAAGTGTGTACATAGAGGCCCCGTTACAACAAAGCCTGGAGGGTCCCAACCTCCTGCCCCAAACAAGAGTTTCCCTGAACACAGTGAAGTGTGACACAACTTCTTGTAAGTGCCAGCCCTTTCTGAACTACAACTCTCCTGCCCCCCTTCAGCAGGAATCAGGCTGCAAGAACCTATCTGTGGGGATGCAGAAAAGGTTTCATTCAGTCAGCCCATGCAAAAGGCAGCTCTCACATCCAAAGGCCCCTAGGCCACTCAGCAGGCTGCTGAACTCAAGTTGCTCAGGGTAGACCAGCTTTAACCACTGCCCCATCTGTTTTCCTTGCCCTAGTTGTAATTCCCCAGATGTAATTCCTACTCTATTGACAAGTTTCAAAAAATCAATTCTTTTGCTGAGGCAGAATTTACAGGTAATTACTGTTTTGATTTGATTTTCCCAACAGCTGGACAAAGAGGCACAACCCCAAAGCGTGTATGTGGCACTGTGAGTGGGGAAAAAGAAATTCTTTCACAGTATTCGTACATTATAAGTATGGCTGCCAAAACGCAAGCTCCCAAGTGCTTGTGGTCCACATGTGCTCTAAAAGCAGCGTAACATCTTGGCATGGAAAAGCAACATCATATGAAGGAAGCCAATGTCTCTACAGGTCACAGTGTCCTCAGTGGAGATGAAAGCCCTGGGCTGCAAAGTGATACCTATCAGCTACATCTGCCACAGGACAATGTGTTTTGCTTTGAAAGCGACCCCCTTCAAGGAAACATGCTGCATATACAAATGCAGCATTTCATTTATTTAAAGCACAACTGCAAAGCCAAACAGTTCTAAGTCACAGATGTCTTTAACGAAAAACAGCTATTGGAATGCTCCTCGTACCGTAAGCAATGAGTCCTCTCTGTCACACTTTTAGGAAATGTAACAGTTTTGATGGATCAACCTATTAATCACTTGGCCTCCTAATGGTTCATCTGAGGGCAGCTACGAATGTGTTAGCATGGTGTGGCGACAGCTCACCAAGCGGTACACACACAGATGTCCCATGTTCTGCTCCTCCGAGGTCCTGCAATGACAGGCTCTCCTCTAAGATACTAATGAAGACTTCATTTTTCCCCATCCTGCTTCCGCTCATTCAGTCTTTAGTCACTTACCAACTTGTTCCTGTGGCTGCAAAGTATTCACAGCACTAAGAAGATGTCAGTTCCTGACTCCATACCACAGCCTTGGCACCCTGGATGACTGGCTGGGGTGATGCATTGCCCCAAGATGCTGCCTTTGGGAGATGTTCACACGCACTTCTGTGACGAACTGTAAGGTTTGCTTATGTTCACTTGCTCCCCTCTTCACTTGGAGGAAATCTGCCTGTGCTGTGCAGCTCCAGCCCTGACAGCCTTCGTGTTAAGGCTTAAAACTGGTGTGCAACGAGACCGACAACAGCACCTGGCTTTTCTTTTTGAATTCTTTTCTTTTTTAAAAAAAAAAACACTCAGCCAAAAGCATGCACAGCACTAAACTGCAGCATGTGAACACATTACTTCTCTATATTTTTAGAAATTCTTTCAGGCTTAATCATTGCCGTTGTCATTAGGAAGCCAGGAAAGACAACTACATCTGGATTTTCCTTTCCTTAAACTTCAGCTTCGGGAGTAAACGTGTTTTATGATGAGGGCTAGCACATGGCATGGAGTTGCAGTCAAGGGAGGCTTTAGTTCTGCCAACCTGTTCCTGCATTGCAAATCCCAGTGCACAGCTCCTCTCTCCCTCCCCCAGCTATGTTCCCACCAAAGAGACATCTGATAACCTTACTGCAATCCTGTCACATGCTCTATACATGTTCCTTGGGGTCTCTCTCTGTCCCAGAGAGACAGAAGCACATTTGCCCATCGGTGTCACCAGGAAAGCTCTGTGCTTGCCCTTGAGAAAGCTGAGTCCCACTGTCAGCAAGTATGGATGTATGTGTATGTCAGTGTGCCAACAGATAGTAATTGATTTATGCAAGAGAAACAGGAAGGACGATGGGAGAACATCTGTAAAACTCCAAGGTTTGGTACATAGCACTGCTGCTTGGCCTGCTTGTTGTCAAAGGTGAAAGTTTAAGAATGAAGCATCCTTGCCCCCCTGTGCTGCATGAGAAAAGCCAGTGTCACAGGCCCACAGAAGGCAGTTGTTTGTGCGCAAGGTTCCTGTTTGTTACTCATTTCCCCTCCCCGTCCCAACACTCTGACTCTTTAAAGCTCTTCCAAGATTCCTTATAGGAGGTTTGTTGCCAGCTCAGAGTTTCCTGTTGTACTCAAAGACTCTTATCTCTGCAATCTTCATGCACATAGCAAGAAGATTTGTTTTTATTCATTTATTTATTTTACAACCCAGACCATTTCTATGGACTAGCTGGTTTCTCTGTTGCTGACTTAGGTGGTACATTTTCTTGGAAAATTCGACTCCAATGCTAAAAAAAGATATTTTTGCTTTGTCTGTCCTGTGGTGTGAGGATCCCCATGTCACAAGGATGTGCTGGAGCTTTTCCAGCTGCCGCCCAGGCAGCTGGCAGCAGTGGGGTCAGAGTGCTGGCTGTGGCTGCCAGCATGACTCTTGGCCAGCAGTCACCTTGAGTAACAGTGCAGAGTCCTTGGCTCAGCCTCTAGGTGCTAAATGGAGAGAGAAGCAAGTGGTAACACTAGGAGACCTGGATTTGGGTCCTACAAAACATCACACAGATTGTAGCATCTGCTAGCCATCAGTCCTTTAGAGCATCTGGACTGTAAAATGGTGGCCACTGTATAAAGGGCCCAGCAGCAGGCTGAAGAACAAGCTCAGGATCCAGCAGTCCCAAATCTTGGCTCTGCCCTATGATGATGTCCCTGTGGCCATCAGATATCTTTCACAGTGCAGGACGAAGACTTGTCCCTGGCTGCTACATAGGCACTCATGATGATGAATAAATAGTTATGGACCTTCCTGGACGCTTGGTCCAGATTAGGAAAGGATTTATCTGCTAGATTGATAAGAAGAAGAGCAGGTGAAGGCCTAACATCCCGGGCCAGGTCTTCCTGCAGGCTGAGTCAGGCTGAGCTGGCCTTGCTCTCCACATGAATCATTGCCTTTATGTCTAGGAACAAGGCAGGGATGCCCCAGGGGCTGCTCTTTGGGGAAAAGCTGCAGCTGCCTTGTGTTGCCAAGGGGAATGTTTCTTCTTGCTTCTGTTCTTCCAGGGAAACTAGCAGAGGATAATTCCCGGTGCACACCCAGATGGTGAACAAGTGACGACAATGGCACAGTGTTATGTTGTCTTCTCAAGTGAGTTCTCAAAGCAGCAGAGTGACAGGTAGCTGAGAAGCTCAATCCATCCTCCCTGCCCATGGCAGCCACAGAGCAGCTCAGAGGGACTTCCTTTGCCAGGGCTTCCGAGGAAAATATTAGCTTTAAGTGGCCATTCCACATCACAGCAAGACACTGGGGGCTTCTGGATGGCACCAGCCTGATGACACAGCTTCGTGTCCAGTGGGGATCCATTTTCCCAACAGACTCATGAATATGGCAGAAGCAAATTTTACATTTCGTTTTCTGAATAGTTCTACTTTTCTAATGAGGTTGTTTCAGTTGCCCTCACAAGAGACCTGTCAAGCCAAATATGGGCAGCCTGTGAGTGCGGCAGTGTCAGATGGAGAAGGAGCAGGTGGCCATGCCCCTAAGCTCTTTTCTTCCCACAGTGTCATCCTTGGAGAATGGTTAGTAATGCAGCAACCTTTCTTTTGGCATCAGAAAGTGATTTGCTCGCAAATTATAGAAAACTCACGATTATTCCCATTTCCCACACAGCAGCAAATAATAAACCATTAATATGATCCTGACTTGAAGACCTGTGTGGTTTGCCAAAGCAAGATAATTATTTGGCTATTCTGAGCAGACCCCATCAGGCAGCCTTTTGTGGCATTCATTTACTCCTGAGCCTCCAAAGACTCATTATGTGTTGTCCTGGGGAAGATCTAGAAAACTCCTCCATCCTCACTAACAGCACATGACTGCATTTTGTGGTGCCAAGCCAGTTCTTCGGAGTGCGAACACAGCTCATCCACTGGAGCTCTCTGGCTTCATTGCTGGAGCCATTCCTCAGAATCCTGCTAGAGATGCTCCTTGGGTTGCTGATATCCTGGCTGCCCTGGGGGACGCACTTCAGGCATTTTATCTGTCTACTGCCATCCCTTCATCTGAGGCAGTTTTCACTACTATCAGCCATCTCATGCTGCCCCTGCGCCAGCATTACAAATCTGCCATGACTCCATGCCATTTCCCCAAACAATGACAGTGGCAAAAGTAGGAGAGCAACAGACTTCTACTCTTCCACTTCTGACAGCAGCAATACTTAGATAATAATCCTCAATTCCACTTTTTCGTTTTGGTTCTGTGATTTCAAGGCCAGGTCAGAGCAGGGGAGGAGAAGTGCCAGATAGTATTTTAGACCAGTCAGCAATGGTGTGAGGTGAAACTGAAAAGTTCCTAATAACTGTAAGGTCTAAGTCTCCTTCTCAAATGTTCTTTAAACATTCAAAAACTGAAGTTAGGGGGACAGTGCTCTTAAGCACTTAAATCACTTGAACTGGGGACAGCAGCTTATAAGTCCACACTGATGCCTTACTCAATTTCAGCCACTTACAAATGAGCTTTTTTCCTGGCTTTCCTCAGTGCCAACCGCGTGCAAGTGTTGGCAAGATCTGTGTTAGCTTGTCTGGAGTCTGAACCACTTTGCTGAATGCTTAATCAAGCTGCTCGCCCCTCTCTCCCAACAGAGGCCATTTATACAGCGAGGGAATCAGCTGGTCGATGAAGCAGACAAGAGGAGTGAGGGAGAGGGGGCAAGCTCTTTGAATGGGATGAGAACAGAGCCACCGGCACCTCAAGAAAGTTTATCTGCCTCCAGTGCCAAGCGCACACAGCACTAATCTTTTGTTGCCATGAATATTCAAGCCCAGCTGCCAGCAACAGAGGGAGCAGCTGCAGTGGCAGAGCTGGCGGGTCCCCTCGTGGTGCCCTCGCTTGCCGACCCTGGCATCTGGGGCTGCCTGGGGGTAGGGAGGGGGAGATGCTGCCTGCATGGCAGTCCGGAGCCATTCAGCAGCTTGGCCCCATGCTCCCTGAGCAGCATGAAGCCAGAGACAGATAGCCAAGCACTGTGCTCCTTCACTGACCTGAGTGTGCCAGGTGCTCCAGATGTTTGAGGTCATTTGAAGACCTGGAGGGAAAGGATAAGGAAGAACAACAGTCAGGCAATTTAAGTTTGAAGAACCCTTGCTGCTGCTGGGAGAAGCCAAAATGAGGAAAGAGCCCATGGGCCCCATGGAAAGCTAGACAGATGCAGCTGGATGCAGATCACAGTTCTGATGGTGCATTTGGTGATGGGATGTATTTGGCAGCAAGTGGAGCAGGCTGAGGACATACAAGGTTTGGCAGTAGGAGCTGCAGGCAGGCTAGCAGGTGACCATGCTGCTGCAGTGTCATAGAAGAGCTGGAGGGTTCTGGCACCCTCCAGGATGCAGTGTTAGGAAGTCATGACCTCTCCTTGGATGGTCAGCATGTCCTTCTCTATAGTCTAGAGCACTACAAAACAGACAGCTCTCTGCCTCCGGTGAAGCAGTGGAACAGATACCCAAGGAAGATGTGGATGCCCCATCCCCGGAGGCATTCAAGGCCAGGCTGGATGTGGCTCTGGGCAGCCTAGTCTTGAGGTTGGCAACCCTGCACATAGCATGGAGATTGAAACTAGATGATTATTGTGGTCCTTTTCAACCCAGACCATTTGATGATTCTATGACAGGTCAAAGCAGATATCCGTGCTGCCATAGCATCATCCTGCCCAGCACCAAAGTCAGAGGCAGAAATGGCCCTGTCATAGCTCAGATCACTGGGACCTACCTTGTTCAGCTATTTTTGCCCGGTCATATACTGAAATACTTAATTGAGGGGGAGGAGGGAAAGAAATGGAAAAGAAAAGAAAAAGAGACTGAGGAAGGGAAGGGCAGGCTGCAAGGACTCTGATGGCTTCCAACCAAACCCAGCATGTTCACTGCCACATAGCTGCAGAGGCTTGTCTCTTTCATGCACTGAAGAAGATGATTCCCAGAGCCCTTGCTATGATCAGCTGTCAACTACTGACATTTGAAAATACTTACTTTGTTCTTCTGACTCTCAAAGCTCCTTATGGAAAGCAGGGTGTAGGAGCAGCAATATGTTAGTGTTGCAATACCATAATTACACCACCTCCTACCCAGGAGCAAGAGGTCCCTGCTCTCTGGATCTCTTTAATCCAGACAAATATGAATGCAAAAGAGCTTGCTCAAATAACCTAATGGCCGTCTACTTGTAATATGTGTAAATTTATGGCAAACTTCTCAGAGCTCAGCCTCCTCACAGTCGACCCTCCAGGCATGCATTCCACTTGGTAGTTGAATGGTCACAGAATATAGGTGCTTCTCATGGATTTATGGCAATCTCTGTGAGTGATATTAGAAGAGAAAGAGTTTATGGATAAGAGCTTTTCCCTCAGCAAAGCCACCACCTCCTACTGCTTCTCCTTTTTAACTAAGAGATCAAGAGTTTAAAAACCGATTTCAGACTCCCAGGTTGTCATTGCCACAGTGCTGGGATAGCAAAAGGAAGGATCATGGTTCACAAAAGATATAGTTGTTTGCAAGAACTTAGAATCACTTCTCATATGCCATCGCTATTTACTTCCCAAGTGGTCTTGAGTTCTCATCCAGGTGCTGTGAAATGCTGGTCTGCACCCTTAAGCACAATGACAAACGCAACAGGTGTGTGCACAGTGATGCTCCCATGCCACATGAACATAGTATAGTTCAAATTATAGATTATATATAGGCTAAGAGTGACACAAGGCTCCAGCAAAATTGTTCAGGCCACAGCTAACAGCTAAGAGGGGGCATATTGGTCCAGGGAAAGCAGACAGGTAGGCAGATCTGTACCTTGCTCTCCTGGCAATGCATCTGAGAAGAAACACAGCTTGTTCCAGATGTACACTGTGTGACAGGAAATTTCTGGGTTTGCACCCTGAATTCAGCTTCCCGAATTCTGCCGAACTCCGTGTCCCAACTCTTTAGACTAAACAATTAATGAACACCATTAAGCAGCTCTGTTTGTAATCTGGAAAGAGTTTACAAACACATTGTGGCAGAAGGGTGTCATGCAGAATTGTGGACTTACTGTGTTTTGGCATATTAAAATTTCCCCTCATTCCTCTGGTTTGGCACAAGATGAGCTGCACAGAATGGAAGTGTCTAGTTTTTTGGTGTGTGCGGAAGCTCTCAGCCCATTCTTTGCTGGTGGCCAGCTCAATCAACAGCTGCTGTGGTAGGAACTATGTCTGAGACCTGTCCACCAGCTTGTGGTTGTCTCTTGTAACAGGGATTGTAGCCTGCTGGAGCTTAAGTGTCTTGCTTAAGATTGCTTCCTGCAAGTTTGGTATCTTCTTTTGCCGGGTTAGGCCAGGCTTCTGACCTGGGAGAACCCTGTTTAAATACAGCCACAGTGTTTTTGCTCACTGTTTTTTAACAGTTTGAGATATTTCCATTTCTTTTTTCTTATAAATCACTTTTTCACGTGAAGAATTTGCCCAACCCACAGCAGCACCATTTGGTACACTTTCTTGGCTCTGATGCCCTAATCCACACTTTGCTGGGAAGCAGGCCTGCCAAAAACGCACCAAGTCTGCAGAGCTGCCTGCTGGGGCCCACCAGCAGCCCAAGAGATGTCTGGGGAGAAGGAAGCAGCCTGTCCAAAGCATCTGTCAGGTTGTGCCAGGTGCAGGAGCACTGCTGGCCTCCCCACTGCTGGGTGGGTGGCAATCTTCCCCACAGCTTCTGCAGCACTTCCAGTACGGTGGGACTGGAATCTGCTGTACCACCTGGATCCTGTGAGTTACTCTGATGCTGCTTTAACGCCTTCACTCCTTTGCACCAGAGTGATCCAGAATGTCAGTGAATTTTATCCAAGCGTGGCACAGAAAACACAAAAGCTGTAATTATGTTTTGTTTTCAAATGATGCTATGTACTTCATGTAGTATTACAGGAGATGTGTCCTAACATCTGCAGTTCTTTCTGCCACACCCCCTCATTTACAGTCCTTCAGAAGAACTCCGCAGGGTGCAGGAGTTCCTTGGATCCTCATCTGCAAGGGACAAATCTTCAGCTTAGGCATGAGACAGGGGTGACATTGCAACCCAGGGCTGCAGAGGACTATTTCAGGCAGTCATCCACCAGCCCCTGCCAACCTGCCTGGTGCTATTTGCCTTGCAGGGGAGATTAACCACCCTTAGAGTTCCTTTAAGCCCTGCGCTGCTCAGGTCTGAACTTCACCTGCTCTCACTGCAGCCTCCATGGTTTCCCTTTTCCCACAGCAAATCCATCACTCAGAAAAGCCTGGGGATACCTGCAGGACAGGGTCTTAAAACCAAACAGCCCCAAGCACCAATGCACTTGTGTTAGAGGAGGGCTTTAAATCATAGCACAGCAACCTGCTTCTGGACCTATCCCGCTGCAGTGTGATGCTATGCTGTGCCAGTTTACTATTGAACACTGATAGCTCTGCAGGTTTGGGCTGTTTCTACTGTATTTAGAAGTTCAAAATAAAATAATAATAAAAGAGAGACAAGGAATCTAAATGTGATCATGCCTGAGCCTAAACAATTTAAAAAAAAAATCCAAACCTCTGTTTTGTTGCTGTCTTAATCTAATTTTGGCCAGATGCACATTGCCTATTTCTTCAGAGTAAACTGAATTTTACAGAAAAAGCACTCTCATTTCACAATTTGCTGATGCAGTACCTCAAGCTCATGCCACAGCACAGTTGGCTGACAGACAGATTTTCTAGTTCATGCATTTAGTTGGTAAATTTTATGTTCTTTAAATTTCTCTGCTGAGCACTGCACAAGAAAACTTTCTATAGGGTAGCTGAGAAACTTTACATGGAGTCTGAAGGTTTCTTTGCATGCACAGAGCACACAGCCTTCCTAGCACTACACCACATGCATACCTGGATGCCACTCAGTACAACGGGGCCCGTCCCATCCAGGCCTTCCAAGGTGATGAGGCTGAACTTGGCTTGGGAAGGAGTAAAGGCATTTCCAACAGGGCATAGCTGCCAAACCGCGCAACTGAGCACAGTGAGCCAGGCAAGGAGAGGAGCATAGGAAAAGAAAGGGGAAAGGAAGTCTCCAAAAAGAGCGTGTTGGAGGTTTTCTGTCCTCTGCCTGGATTGATGCCAGAGCTTGTGATGGGATGAGTGTTCTGACAGACTGAAGTTCATAGACTCATAGAAACACTAAGGTTGTAAGGGACCGCTAAGGTCCTCTTGTCCAACCAGAAAGTCAGCTAATCCAGGTACACGAGACACCCAGTTGTTCATGAGGAAGGCAGGAAATCAGACTTGCCACAAAGTACTCTTTCCTGACTGTTTCATTGAGCCTATCTTATTTCAGTCCTTCTACCTTGCTGTGAGCAGATGTGTCCCTGGTGGTTTCCTGCTGCCCACTGCCCTCACTTCCAGGAACTGAGGAATGCTTTAAAAGCACATCCTTGGTATGGTGCAGCTCAAATCCCAGCTGCCCTGAGGCAGGTGACAAGTGAGGCAGAAGCCCAGGGTGCTCTGTGAGCCTGTCAGTCATGTACCACTGCCATGAGAGCAGATGGGCAGGCGGGCATGCAGGGTTCAGCCCAAGAGCAAGCAAACGCACAGAGCTCATTCAAGGCGCTCTCCTGAATGCGCTCGCACCTCACCCTCAGTCCAGGCCCAAGCGTGGACCAGCAGCAGATCTGGCCTCAGGCCCAGCCTGGAGGCTGCTCTTAACATTCAGCCTGGGTGTCAGCGCCGGCTCGGCAGCTCCCAGAAGCCAGAGGCCCTGCAGCAAGTGGGGCTGGGCCTGCCCATGGGTGCCCCACAAACTGTCTGCAAGGTGACTGCCATTTGGTGCCCCCAGGGCTCTTTCTGATGAGGCAGTCTGCATGGAAGCACACCCCGAACGGTGAATCACTTTGGAAACGGTGGGCCTTTCTTTATGCAGACAGCTGCAGAAACACGAGGCACCTCGGCACCCAGAACACACATGCTTCCTCCTGCATGCAGTTTCACTGGCACTCCCAGACCTGACTGCGTCCCCACACTTCTACATTTCAAGAGACAGCACTCAGTCTAACCTCATTCTCTGCAAAGACTAAATCTTCACAGAGTTCTAAATAGGTCTGTTTAAACTAGAAACATAATTGCATCTTCTTTTCATGGCTGTCCACATATAAGCACTGAATTCACCTGAGGTGGAGACAGGGTGCGGGAAAGGAACTCTTAGTTCTGAACAAGGGTTCACTTTCTATCGCTTTCAAAAGAGAATGTCAAGTCTAAGTCCAAGTCCTGTAACACTTGTTTGGATAACATGGCTGGATTCAGACAGCTTGAAAAACAGTGCTGATGGATGTCTACATCACCTTGGTTTGTAAGGTGTATGTCAGGTATTATTGCTGTGCCTCCTCCTAGCACCTCTTCCCTAAGGAAAACAATCAAACAAAGATGAAAGGAAGAAGAAAAGGAAAACAGAGGGCTTAGCTGAGGGCCACTGCAGCTTTAACAAGAAAAACAGTCCCAGAACCAGCAGGTCTCTCCTACGTGCTTTATTCCCCCAGATCCTCTCTAGGTTGTGCCATTTTAAAAATCTACAACCTAGGACATCAAAGAGAGATTGAGCACAGGAGGAAGGCTATAGTACAGAGGCACTGTAAAGAATGAATGCTCAAAGACCCAGGGTTTAACGGCGTGGAAACGTAGGTTTGGACACAGTCAGAGTGGCTGAGCAGACACTGCATGCAAAAAGAGCTGCCTGAGTATCAGGATTCCCTGGATGAGGGTTTGTCAGCTCTGCCCTGCAGTACAGGAAAGCAAAGGCAGCACAAGCAGATCTACATCAGAACAACAACTGCATTACTGCCCCAACACCAGCTCCCTTCCTCCTGGCCGTGGCTGTCACAAGGGCTGGGTTGGGTTTGCTGGGGCAGTTTGTTTTGGTTTTGGAAGGATACAATTTGTCCTTGAGGTCTGTTGGTTTTTTTTTTTTTTGGACGACCAACATTTGGGGCAATGCCACAGATTCCATCGATGTGGGAGCCTGCTGCGCCTTTTCTTTTTCGACGAGCTCCCAGCCTGTGAGAGCAGCATGATGTCTCTTGATCCTTCCAAATGAAATTAGGAAAATGGGCTGCCTGACTTGCATCTGCCATACACTGCACAAAACGGCACTGTGGAGGGAGCGCGTTTGCTAGGAAAAGTAATAAATGCAATTTCCTCCATGAATTAGCTGTGCCACACTGGCTCCAAAAGGGATCTGAGGGAGAACAAGAAAAGATCCACTGTCTGCTAAAAATATGCCAGGCTTAAGTTATCAAGGGATGCAGGACAGTGGGTCACACTTCAAAACCTGATGACAGCAGTTCAGGGAATTTGCTCAGATCCATTTCCTTTGCTCTGTTTTTACAGAGCCTTGGGCATCTCACAGTGAGCACGGAATCCAGTGGGGAGGGCAGAATGGGGCACAGGGCTGAAGCCCCAGCTCTGTCGGGGCCTAAAGTGACCTTGTGTGCAAGCAGGAAGAATTTCAGGTCGGCAGAATGTAATTACACTGGTTGGAAAGGCGCCAAGATTCTGGCATTAACATCCCCACCGCCTATAAAAGTGCCATGGGGCCAGAACTATAGATTTCTCCATTGCTGAAAAATCAGGGCTGGGGAGGTAGAGGCGCATGTAAGCTTTGTGAGCAGCTTAAACTGTTACAGAGGGGGTTGGAAAAGCAGTTAATTTATAAAACATGACTAAACTAAAGAGCTGACATTTCTCTCCTTTCCTCTCTTTTAGGAAAGGGATAATAAATTCCCAAAGTACTGTGGCAAATGCATCCTAGCCCAGTAACATACAGATTATTTCTGCTTGTGCCAGATTGTTTTTTTGTCCTCTCCTCCCACACACTTACTGCTTTTTGCAAATTGATCTCATTCAGGGCAAAGCCTATAGCAGGCAGAGCACCACTTGACTTCAGGCTGACCCCAGTGAGACAGGGTGATGCTCTGGTGGTGTGGTGACCAGCCCCCAGCCTAGCCAAGCACTCATGCCCAACTGCCTCCATCTTGGCTGGTTTTAACATAGCTCCCTGCAGCACAAGAGGCAGTGATTACTATTGCTGAGTGCTGGGCCACGTGGGATATCATTGCAAGCTGAAACATTTTGTACAATCAGGTGCAGAGGTTTCCTGTACAGGTCTTCAGAACACACAGCATCCCAAACAGAGGCCAAATCCAGTGCCTGAGGAGAGGAATGGGCATGCTAGCACAACAGCTGCATTGGATTATATTCATAATTCTCAGAAATGTACAGAAATGCTTTCCAGCATGCGATCACTTGTGTTTCAGGATTAGTCTTGAGGAGGCAGAACTTAATTCTTCCCTTTCCTGGCACTCTTTGCTTTGACCCACAGGGGATCAATTAGCTTGCAAGTTGCAGAAGAAAATTTGCACACAATAAAGATTCTTTTCAGATACAACATTTGGCAAGAACACATTAGGAAAAAAAAAATGGCACTGCTTTCATTAAGGAACAGCATTAATTTTTCCTCTTGCAGCAGGCAGAGAACAGACTTAGGCACGAGTTTAGGAGGACAGCAGACCCCATGTACCAGCTCAGTGGAATTTGAGAGAGCTGCATGCTGCAACGTGTTGTATGTGCTATCATGAGCTGTGGCTACGCAGCATTCCTCCATGCACAGCTGCATCTCCTCACACTCCGGCTGTACAGAAAAAGCAAGATGTGGTTTCACTGCTACTATCTCTCACAGCTTTAGGTAACAATTGCAGTGCTTCTTTCATAAGTAACAATTTTTAGAGAGCACAGTACATCTTGATCAAGGTGCAAGAATGACATACATGTAAGAGCACAGCAGTAACATTAAACTATTAAAAACTGAACAGGTGAACTGCCCCCCAGATTGCAGCTTGTAAAGCATTCCTCAGTTCCTGGAAGTGAGGGCAGTGGGCAGCAGGAAACCACCAGGGACACATCTGCTCACAGCAAGGTAGAAGGACTGAAATAAGATAGGCTCAATGAAACAATCAGGAAAGAGTACTTTGTGGCAAGTCTGATTTCCTGCCTTCCTCATGAACAACTGAGTGTCTCGTGTACCTGGATTAGCTGACTTTCTGGTTGGACAAGAGGACCTTAGCAGTCCCTTACAACCTTAGTGTTTCTATGAGTCTATGAACTTCAGTCTGTCAGAACACTCATCCCATCACAAGCTCTGGCATCAATCCAGGCAGAGGACAGAAAACCTCCAACACGCTCTTTTTGGAGACTTCCTTTCCCCTTTCCTTTCCTATGCACAGTGACAAAGCTTTTTCTGTATCAGAAATAAGCAAGTCTTACATTCGCACTTCCTCTGAGCTCCTGAAATAGCCACACTGCCATCTGCCACAGGTACCGCACTTCCCATGTTGTCAGTGCGTTACGCGACTCCGAGGTCACAGAGCAGACAAGCACCAGAACCAGGAAGATGAGCTACATTTTCTCCATCTTCAAAGAATAAAGCATTAAGCAAAGATCAATAATCATGGGATAATTTATTTGGGTTTTGTTTTCATCAGTTTTGAAAAAAGGGTGTTGGCTGTGTGCAAACATTAATACTCAGCTAAAAATATACTCCTAAACTTTCCTTTGGTCAGAGCTGTAATTGGCAGCAGGAAGCAGAGCATCACTGAACAAGAATTGTGGCACTTCTCCTATGCAGATCAGACTGTGCTAGTTATAAAGCAGTGAGTAGGGAGCAGCATCCCCACTGCAGGATCAGCTGGTGAAGTGACAGGGCAGCTCCTCCACCACCCTCATGTATGAAAGTTAACTTCACAGTGTGTGCTGGGATATCTGCTGTAAACTATCAAGATGAAGTACTGCTCACGACCAGATCCTCTTTCCCTACTTAGCACAGTTCAGACAGGCACAAGAAGTGATTAAAAATTGTCCTCTTAGAATCCAAGCATTGATTTTCTCATCTCCTCAGATCCTCCCAGCCAACACTGCTGCAGGGCAACAACTCTGGGGAGGGATAGAACAGCTGGGGACAGTAATCTGTTCAGCCGCCTCAGAGTAATCTGTTGCCTATGCACAAGCATCATCCTGTTCCACAGTTCTTAGTAATTATCTAGAGATCCCAAGTATAGAGAGTCTTGTCATGTGTCCTGCTTCCCCACTGCCCACACACAGCTCAGATATGCCAGGGGTGGAATGCTTTGTAGGGTACCCAAAAACTTGTACTGCTTGAGGCTGCAGTACTCCCTTGCATAGCTTTCTTATTAAACCTACGCTGGATATGAGGAAGCAGTTTTTTACAATAAGGATGGTGAGGCACTGGACCAGGTTGCCCACAGAGATGGTGGACAACCTATCCTTGCAGACACTCAAGGTCAGACTGGACGGGACTCTGATCACCTGATCTAGCTGTAGGTGTCCCTATTCTTTGCAGGAGAGTTGGACGAGATGGCCTTTAAGGGTCCCTTGCAAATCAAAATGACTCTGATAGGGCAGGATTAGCCTACAGAAGTACCTACCCCCTCAGAATTACCCACACGTTACACAGAAAACATTCAGATGCACTCTAGAGCTGGGGTTGCTATGAAAGAGTCTCTTCAAAGACAAATTAAAAGCACGCCATCTGTAAATAAAGCAACCTGCCCCTATGAAACCAGGCATCTTCACCAGGAAGAAAGGGCCTCAAGCCGAAGGCAATGAAATATCTCAGTAGGACTGTCAGAGTTTCAATTCCCTCTTTGAAGTACCACACAGTGCTAGTGTTGTGTGTGCTAATGAATAGGCTCAGAGCTCTCTGATGAGTTAAGCACTACAAGGAATGAGATGCCATGTGCCAGCCACTGTTTTCTGTGAAGTCACTGGCAATGCTTTGCTGCAGTTTGACTCTGAAGCCTTGAAAGGGGTGTTGCTGAGAGAATCCACAGAAGAAGGAAAAGAAGAAAAGTAGAAGCAGGTGTTCTGGACAAGCAAACCCAAACAACACAGGGCTTATTTCTGCAGAGTGCAAAGCACCAGTGCCTTGCCACAGCATCAGCAGTGGACAAGAGTTCAGCAGCACTCCACGTGCAGATAAGGGTCAGACAGACATGCAAACATAGAAATGGCAGCCACCTACGTTCAAATTCCCACTGTGAAGGATCATAAGCCCCACTGTAATACTGCACCACCTTTCTGCTTTTCACTTCACTCCAGGTAAGTCTCGAGGTAACAGCAAAGAAAGTATGAACAGTAACAGGCAGTGCTCCTCAGGAAAAAATTAAACAAAACTTAAAAAGAAAAAAATCCAACCACTTGTTTTTACTTACACTTCAATCACTTCCAAGAAGTCTGCTCTCCACCCAGCATGCTGCTGTCAGGATACACACAGTCTCACAGCTGACTCCCATTTGTCATGATTTTTGTTTCCACCAAAAGAGATCATGCTTTTGGAATACACATCATCTTTACATATTCAAACTGTCAGTAGCCTGAGATACAGTAAACTAAAAGCTCACCAGTACCAAGAGATGGAATTCATCCTCCTTTTACCCCTATCTCTTCTCTCTTTACACGTTCTTTCTCAGCTCTGTTGCCCACTGGTACTGTCCATAAGCCAGAAGAAACAAATGCCAACTCAGATGCACCTGAAATCTCTGCCTCAGGCTCTCTTTCCTTGCAAGGCTTCCAGGCAAGACCCAACTTAATCAGGGCTCACCTATTCAACAGAACAGCTAAATGCTCCCAGCTTTCCTTAGAAAACATCTATATAACGTAGAAAATGGTTAAGCCATTCTCTTACCAGAAAATAAACACAAGTATCTCAGCATCTGAAAGGGTAGCTTATAATGCTGTTCTGATACTACGTTAGGAGCATAGACCTAGGCCTTATATGAAAAAGACAAGGAACTTGTTACAACAAACATACACAAGCTCAGATGCCTTGGCCCCGTTTCCCTAGAAACCAGGCTAAGGACAAGAAAATCTGGCAACCAACAGCAATGTTTATAGCTCAGCATCAAGACTGAATAGCAAATCCTTGTGCGTATTTCTCACTGAATAAGCTCAAAAATAAAAGTCCTCCTTTTCCCTCACATTATACAGCTGCAACACACAGGAGTAAACACTGATTGCCTTGCAGGGCTTAAACACTCAAGTTACTAGCCACCAGTGCATGGCTGTGCATCATACAGTTGAGCCTCTGATAAGCAACACTGTTTATCACAGAGAACTGGCTGATGCACTGGCAGCATGCAGGGTAAAAAAGATTCTCAGGGAGAGTATTTTCATTTACTATTTTCATTTACTATTCAGTGAAATCAAGTCCAAATTTCAAATAAATCCATCTAGATCTTGATCCATAGAAGGGACTTCATCAAAGTGAGAGAGCTGGATAGGAACTTGTGTCTACCAGCCCAGCTGGGGAATAAATGGAAGATAGCACAGCACTGAATTTATTACCTCAAATCCTACAGCAAAAATCACAGTGAATGGCACAAAGACAAGATGGCTTACTTCATATACGGGGAATTACTAATGGAAGGAGTCCACATGCATGCAGCTTTCAGACAAACAACAGAAATTCATACTACATGTTTTGTGTAGCATAGGAAATCAGTGGGTTATGAGGTAGACAGCCCCAGTAACATTGCTCTGGAGTTCATCAGAGAAGAATTGTTCCTGCAAGAATTCCACAGTCATTCAGATTCAGACTTGTAAGGGGCAATGGTGCTTCTCTCAACATGCAAAGCAGCAGAACTGCACTGCAGAACCTCAAAGCATGTGCAAATGGAAAGTCATTATTCAGACTAAGCATTGGACAGTGCAAAGGTAAAACTGGTCCAAGGAGGAGGTATCAAGAATTTTCTCAAGCTTGTAGGGAAATTAAAAATAATAATAAAAAAAAAAAAAAAAAAAAAAAGCAAAGAAGAAAAGAGCAGAATAAAAAGTATTTTTGCCCACATCAGTGGTCTTGATCATAAAAGGACTGGATGTTCATTCCTAGCACTCACTCTGAGTACAATCTCAGTCTCTGGGTATAACCTCAATCTGTCTTTGGTGGTATGTGCATCTTCAGAAACACTTACTGTGGCCAGGCAGAAACAGGTTCTCTCATTAATATTTCTTCAACTGAAGGGAAGGTGCCTGGTTGTCCATCAGTGAGATCTTTAAGCCAGTGGAAATACAGAAGGAAAAAAAAAAAAAACAACTATGAAACCTGTTCACAAGCTGATTATTATGCAGATCAGCAATCGTTATCCTTTCTCTCATTACCTCAGATGCTTTCTGCCATCTGTTGGTAACAAACCTGCATCTGGCAGATTACCAGAGGAGCCCTAATCAATGGGTAATTGGGGTAGAGGATTGTGAGGACAATCCTGGCAATGAAAGCACATACAAACTTATAGCATGAGAAGAAAGTTTGCTTGTCACAAGCGTGACATCCTATACCCAGCATTACTCTGCCACTCTGACAGAATACCTTCCTTTTGGAAGAACGTGGAGTGAGAAAGATTTATCACAGCAGCAGGACAAATTACACCAGCCTCTGTAATGATACCTTAAGCAAAAGGTTAATTTCCAACAGATTATGCCAGTGAGCACTGCCAGGAGAGGCACAGAGCACAGCAAGCACAAACATGCATGAGTTTGCATTGCCATGCGTGCCCCTTTGAACCATCTGTTAATGAGAAGCCGAGGATGCTACAGACGCTTTCAAGTAATGGTTCCCAGTTCTCTCTCTTAGTACCTTCTGATAAGAACGGCTCAAAATAGAGCCTCTGCAAGCTGTCTTCCCCAGTCAGGCATTCAGGGTCCAGCTCCATTCCATGTGGTCCTTCCCATCTTGATCACAGCAGCTCAGACACGATATTCTCATTATCACCCACCTTCCAAAATAAAGCTTTCTAAAATCACACTTACTGGTACTGAGCTCTCAACAGAGACCTGTTGACAGATTTGTCTCATTCTGAATTTCTGTTCTAGGCTTCAAAATTACCAGAATCCTGAAAACTTTGAGGGGAAATTCTGCTGGCGGAACACAGAAACCCAGCCAGCACCTCATCCAAAGGAGAGCACAGAAGAATTTGCTGCTTGCTTTCCTTTCATCAACTGGCTGCTCCTTCAGCAAACGCTGAGCAGGTCTCCAAACATGGGAGCCATCAATACCACAGCTGCTGCCCCTTCTCCACTGGGATCACTTAGAGATGAAAGCTTAAGCAATAAGTGTAAAGACCTCAGGAAGAATTAAACTTTATAAATTCACATTTCAAAGAATGAATCAATGTAAAATCAGCACCATACCATTTGAAAGAGCTGTCCTATAACATCTGCTCTTCTACCACTCCATATAGACAGAGAGAACAGTTTCAACTGGAAAGATTAGAGACAGCTAAATGCTGAAAATCACATTGTAACAGTTCTCAAGATGTTCCAGTCCAACAGTGATAAACCGACAAGCCCAAGTCATCTGCCAAAGTGGAAGGAGGCAAAAGAGGCAATTTTTTTTATTTTTATTTGTTTTTCCAACTATGCCTTGTGTGCCATTGCTGTGTCCTACCCTCCTGCTTGCACTTGCCCCAGCAGCTGGTTAGGTGCACACACAACATCTATTGCCCAGACACCACCCTGGGAGGGTCACATCCATTGCAGCATGAAGGAACAACAAATTCTTGTAGTAAGAAAGTGGTCCAAAGAAAAGAAGGAAGTAGAAATCCCTATAAATATCCAAATGCTGCCAGTGCCCACGCATGCTGGGCTAGGATCCAAAGTAACTGTGCTAGGGTGATAAGAACTGTATTAAGCACCTGAACATGGGAGAGGAACACCAACACCCAACCTAAGATGTTAATTAGGCTATGACAGAAAAACAACATCCTACAGCAATGCAGTACCCAGGCTGATGTGACTAAAAAGTGAAACTTTACTATGCAAAGCAAGTAAATGGAGGGAGAACTGCAAAAGAAAGCTGCTTTTAAATACATGCTCCCAAGGTATATAGATCTTATTCTCTTACTTCTCTTAAAGGAAAGGGGTGCCTTGTTATATTTGATTTACAACTTACAGCAGAGAGTAACATCCTCACTTAGTCAAATGCAACAACTTTTTTCTTTTTACCTTTTCTGTATAAATTCAGCACTCCAAGGATGTTGTGCAGACTCCACGTAACAGGTGCAGCTTGCAACATACTGGTTCACTTGCCACAGAGAGCAGGGATTCATATGCAATAACCTTGTAGATTATCTATCTGAACTGCCATCAAAAACCAAGAATTCGGTATATATTAGAAACCTACTTTTGTGCCCTAAAAACGTCAGGGAGTCAACAGAAACAGAGCTGGTAAAGAGACAGACTTGGCATGCTGCTTTTTTTGTGCATGCATATGTCTGTAATTTGTTTTGAGGTGGGGGTATTGTGTAGCCCCATCTGGAAAGGGGGAAGCAGAACTCAGTCCCTCCTGTATAAGATCAGATAGTTGTTTCTCAATGGAAGGATTACTTTCTCCGGCCATCTTGAGCCTCCCATACTCATTAAATGGTATTAGTCAGAAAGACGGGGTAATGGTGAAAAGCCAAATCCTTTCTGGCTGTCATTTGTGGTACTGGAAATGGGCTGAGATTTTAGTATCAAACTTTATTTAAATGTCCATCCTACTACTGCACTGCTTCACTCAGAACAGCCATGTGGGGCAAGAGAGAAGTGGAATTAAAAGACACAATGCTTAATTGTCCTGCTGACTCCTTAACAGTTAGGCAGTAACTACTATCCTTGCACATTTCATCCTTCTGAAACCTGAAAGCCAGCAGGGCTCTGGATACCTTCTCACTGCAACTCCCTTCCTTTACTTTTCAACCTGCACATCAGGGAGTTTTCACTGTCAACTTCCTGCTAACCCATCCTGTATTTATGCCAGAATCAAGAAGTGATTTGCAACAGCAGCGAGCAGAGGTGAAGGAAACGAGCTGGAGAAAGAGGTGGTTGCTGAGCTGGTGTCTGCCCCAGTGAGGGAAGAATGAATAAAAAACATATGACATGTCAGGCATTGAGAAGAAATGGCTCTGCCATTGCTCCTGATTTAAGGCCTCATAAGAAGGCAGTCAGCTCTGAAAGCATTCTAACTTCTGAAGAAAAACTTTAAAAGGAAGCACTTTGAACTTCTGCCCAAAGCCATACCTACAAATTGTTTATGACTCATGGAGGACATCCAGAAAGCTTGTTCTGGCCTGGCATTATGCACATGCTGAACGGAGACTGACAATAATGCCTGTGTTGTGTTCAGAAATTCTTCCCTCTTCCTTATTTCACCTTAAGTTTAGCATGAACTTCCCAAGTGGTTGGTTTTCTTAGGAGCACAATCCAGGCAGGACAAGATGCCTGGCAAATAATCCACACCTTTATTTTTGGCACAGGTGCCAACTGAGAAAATTCCTGTAACTCTAAGCTGCTGAAACATAATATTGAATTCCCTCGATTCCATGGATTTCCACCTTTCAGGTCCCTTCTCCATAAGGATACACGGGGAATTGTCATCATCTCAGAGAAGTCTGAGATGAATGAAAAGTTACTTTACACCTTATTCTTACTTTCTTGCTAAGTACTGAATGAAAACAACAGAATGAAAACAAACGCTGCCTATTATGGAACAAGTTTCTGAATTTTCCACTTTCATTAGATATTTCCTGTGATCCTTTTTTGTTGTTGTTGTTTTAGCTTTGGAATCCCTACCACTGCAAGTCCTTGAAGCACGTACACAGGATTACCACAAACCATCTTCCAGAGGGACATAGCAGAAAGATGTCATAGTTCCAGTCACTGCAGTCTCATTAACCAGGAAAGCAGGCAAGTGTTTGAAACAGACTGTAGAACATAAGGAAGTGCTTTTCTCCCAAAAAGGGCTGCTCAGCAGAATGTACCACCGTAACACAAATGCAGATGTCACTCTGAGACAGCCATGCTGTGTCACACAGGCAAGTATTAAACAAAGAATTGGGATACTGAGGAGAGCAAGCCTTGACTACCAGTTTCCTCCTTGTCCAGCAACATTCTGTGTGGTCTTCCCAAACAGCACGAGCTGTTAGTGGCCCTTTATCAAGGATGGCAACATACTGTTCAGCTGTGCTTGGGAGGATTATTTTATTTTACCAATAGACCAGTTATACATATTGATGCAGAGCTAAATGATAGCTCTGCAATATGAAGAAAACTAGAAGAATATTTTGCAAGGACCGTGTTAATTAGCCAAACACAAAAAAATTCTGACTACCTGCATCTTCATAGGCTTTTGTTGGCTCTTACCAGAATCGTTCATCTGAATGAAAAACAGCAGCCATCAAAAACCAGCAGCTTCTAATAAAGGTTACAACCTGGTCTATAAGGAGAAGTCCTAAAAAACTAATGCAGCAACCATCACATTCCTCTTCGTAACGTTCCTAATTAACCCAGAAGTCCTGGCCCAATGAAAACACACCTCTGTGAGAAAAGGGAAAAAGGTGAAACATTAGAGTTCAAAAAATGTTAGATCTACTCTCTAAGAAAACCACATTGTGCACCTTGTGTGCCATAGAAGAAACAAAAGCAACAACAAAAACAAAAAACTACAGATAAGAAAAGCTTTTTGACCCCAGATCTGTAGTAAACATTTATTAGAAAATCTATTCAGTATGTACATGCAGAAATGAAAAAAAGACTGCTGAGTAACTAACCAGAAAACAGAGATACCTGCTTAAGCAAAGTCCAACAGCCATCAAGCTCATGCTGCGATCCAAAAAGCACATCCAGGTCAAGTGACTGGCACTTGGACTTCAACTGCACAAAGTGGAGAATACCTGCTTTTGGATACCAAACCATTTGTCAATCTTTTTCATATTAGCTGCTACCTACAAAGAACAATATAACACACAAAATAAGGAGTAGGCTGCGACTGCTCACATCCTCCTGGGCATTTTCACTGCAGATGCCTCCACAGTACTATTCTATTATAAATGAAGCAAACAAACAGTTTAACAAACAAAAGGCTGTAGCAAATCCTCTTTAGGAGGAAGAGGATTTGATAGTTAGGATTTCTAGTCAGCTAAATGTACAATCTTAGAGTGCTCCTGTATCTTCCTTGCTCCTAAGCAAGGAATGTTATCAGAACAACCTTTCTCGAGCACCTCCAGGCATCACAAAAAACACTCAGTTCAGTGCTTCTTTCTCTCCATCCCAACCAGTTTCAACTGATAGATCTCTAAAATTTGTTTAATCTCTTCTCTCTTTTTCCACCTGAAAGCACCTGCAGGTCAGTTTGCTTGAGGGAGGAACATTATGAGTCTCCAACATCACAATAAGGGCACAAACCTTAACTTCTAGAAGGCTTCTGAGGGTATGAAGTCTACATGGGGCACGAGTCCTAAACTCACAGCAAATAAAAAGCATTCCTGTAATATTTCCTTTTAAAGTCTCAAGCTCTACAAATTTACTAAAATGTTGATGTTTCTTTTGAATAGAAGACAAGCTTTTTCTTCAAGACCTCAGAATGAAAATTACAGATCCATTAACTCCCACAGTTCCAATTAGAAGTCTTCTCTGAAGTCAGGCAAATACATAAAGCTTAACCAAACCGTATCTCTATTCCCTCTAACTTCCAGGACATTCCTCCCACCTTGGTGTACAAGAGGTGGAACAGAAAATTCTAGCCAGCATCTCCCTGCTTTGAGGATGCCTTAAGGTTCTGTCACAAACACCAGACTTACCATAGTGAATTGCATGGCTCTCCATCTATTCTGAAAAAAAAGATTGAGTCCAACTGAAAAAACAAAACCCCTAAGTCCATAAGCCCTGGATATTTCAAACCTCAAATTTCAACTCATCACACTCAATGCAAGGAAGAAGCCCACTCGCAGTCTATCTTTCCAGAGATCAGTACAGGATTGTTGAATTAAGTGGTACAAGGACCTAATGGAAAGATTTCCCACGAACTCTCACTAGAAGTAAGTATTTGCATTTGTAAACATAGTCTATACACTGACAGAAGCAGGTCATTATACTTCATTTGAACCTGCCTTTCAAAGAAGTAAATGTTAGATGATTTCTGAATAAAATGACATCTAATTTTGATGGCATACAGGATGTTCCTACTCCTATATTGAGATGATGACCCTGTAACTCAGAGACACACTGAGAAACACTAACATCTCTGGTCACACTGCTCAGTGTCTCACCCAAACACTAACACATCCAGCTGTAATGGTGCTTTTAATAAAGACCACGTGTAAACTCTAGCAATGAAAGAGCTGCCTCACATTTACTTCTACTGTCTCTGCCACTAGGACAAGTAGCAGAGGTAATGGCCAGATCCTAGGCCACCAAATGCCACTTCAAGAGACAAAGTGAGATAGTCTCCGGAGGAACTTACATGGGAATGCAATTAAACAAGAGTGTAAAAAAAATGCCACTTAAATGAGTAAAAAAGCTTTTGATACCTGAAAGTGACCTGTGAAATAAAGTTTCCTTTTAGCCAGAGATAATTCTTCACAGCATCTTTGCCTCCAGAAACTACCTTACAGATCTGGCTTCTCCTTTCTGACATAGAAGGCACTGAGAATCTGAATTGTTTCCTCTCTGTTGTGTAACATACTTTTCAAGCTTTAGCTTGTCTGCAGCAAGCCTAAGCATTTAAATGGACAGCAATGACATCTAGTGGCTTGCTAAGAACCTGCCTTACTATATTTCCAGCCCAATCACTTACTTTTAGTAATGAGACAACCCACACAGCTCCGAATTTTATTGATGTGCTCCTGACTTGATAGGTCAACAGCAAGCGCATCTGAAATTCTTCACAAGTTTTCCCATAATACACATTCACTGCTGTCTCCTATGATTGCAGCATTTCTTCAGTTACTTGCTTGATGTTGAGGCGAGATAACGGGCACGTTTACTTTAGCTGTGCAGGTAAGGCCTACATTTCTTCAGCACGAATCTATCTACAGAAGTTTACTCATATTGAACAGGGCTTGGGCTCCCATCCACCCTTTTGGTTACTCTCTTCTCTACCTGCATTAAATTAAATGACAGAGATTACTTACGCAGACAAGAATAAGGCTCAAAAACATGTTGTTTGTAACAGCTGGTATATGGTTCATTCACAGTTGAACAAAAATAAATAAATACAAAGGACTTCAAAAACCACAACTGTGCTGAAACTACAAGGAGAAAAGATCAAAACGCTGTTCTGAAAGCACAGAGGAAGAGATCTTGCAGACTGGATTTATTGGAGAACAGTAAACAGTTTGCTTCCATCTGCCCTCCCCAAAAAACACCTCATTTTCAGGGAGATGTACTGCAAAGTTGCCACGAAACACAAGTGAGAACTTACCAAAACTTTGGAATTATGTGACAATTTAAGGAAAGCTCAGAAGGTATCTTTATAGAGCTTCCTACACTACTGACACTGGTCATTTAACCACTGCTGGAGTCTTTTCAGGCAGTAACAATTTCCACAGCCTCAATAGAAAATAACTTAGAAGATTTTCAATTAACAGTGGTGAGGAAGCATTACATTTGTGGTATGTGTACCTACTGAAGAAGCCTAGAGCCCTCAGAGAATACAGCATACTGGCCATTAAAAAAAATAATGTAGTTTTAGTTTTGTTAACTGAGATGTATGAATATCTAAGACTGAAATGAGTGGGTTTTTGAGGTACTTTCCCCTACAAACCCATCTTAGGCAGAGACTTGTGACTTTTAATCCTACAGACCAGATTCCCTTGGAATGGTCTGTAAGCAAAAAATATTTTTCCTCTTTAGAGAAAAACAGAAACATTTACCTAACATTGTAACAAATCTGCTGCACTAATAGGAAAGGAATGTAAGGATAATACTTTTAATATACCAGGCAAGCATGCTGTAACACCAAAAAGTAAAGAGACAGAACAAACATAAAGAATGTCCTAAAGAAAATAGGTAACTCTAAATTACTCTCTCCACCAGAATAAGCTGCAACTGATGTTTCTCTGAAAAGCAGAAAAATAGCCACCTCAGGTCTTCCCACTTCGGCTCTGCTTTTTATTACTTACTTTGCACAGTCAAAACACACTCATTACAGGCTGAAGCTCCCAACAACAAATGCATGAATGGTCTTCTGAAGCTATGAATGGTTATCAAAATTCTTAAGTCAACTCCTCAAGAAAACCAATCTATATTCCCTTGTAATGAAGCAAAAGACCTAGTTCTACAATCCTATGAATAGGACTTGCAGATTGAGGCAAGTTCTCAAGACAAGCACAGGCTTGTGAAAGAACAGAAGAGGTTTTCAGAGGACAATATTATTGCTTGACTTAAAAGAATCATCACTTTTAACTTAGATCAATTCTGCTAATTTTGCAATTCAGCCACAACCAGCAGAACTTCATTAAAACTTCAGTTTCTCCAGTAGTGAAACAAGGAACCCAGACTAACTGCTGGAGAATTTTCTTTTTGTTCCCTTGCCCACAATGCAGTGGACAATTCTGGGAAGAATTTTCCAAATTAAAGCAATAGACAGAAACACCAACTTGCAGCCATTCCCAGAAAGTATCAAATGCTGCCAAGAAGGCAGAAGATTGCAGGCTATCTAGCAAGGAGAGCAAATTTTTTTTTACCAGTTAAGAGTTTTCTGTAGTCTGTCCTTGATCTATGACTGCATCTCTATTCCAGTGCTCAAGGGCTGCCTGAAGAGGACCAGAGCACAGCAATACAACTGGGCAGTGTTCTTACTTGTCTGGAACACTGGTTTGGGGTGGAGATGAAAACAAGATCCACTATACAAAGGAAGTCAAAGTGGAAGTGGGATGAAGGTGTAAACAGACTAAGAACCATTATTAGAAAAAGCAATAAAGCCCCCAGAGAAAATTAAAATGCATGGGCTTGATCACAAAGCTTGTGGGAAAGAGAACTGCAGTCAAATGACTAAACTGTACGCTGAGACATCTGCTTGAAAATTATACACACTCTTATACTACGTTGTGTAGAAACATGTATTTGTGTAGCACAACGTTTACAAAATATCTGTGCAAGAGCACTTCTCCTTTCATGTTCCCTCAGCATAAGTGGCTATAGACTCAGCAAAAAAAGAAAACCAAAGGCAATTCTAGCATTGGAAGTGATGAATGAAGACTACACTGTTTAGTGTTCCTCACTGCCTTCAATTTAAGTGTGTTTTCGTCAAAACAGATACAGCACAACAGTGAAGAGAAACCACAGGCTGTCCCCAGTTCCTTCTGGGCAACAAGGCACACCATTAGTTTCACACTGAGAACCTCAAAATTGCAAACAGCAAACATCTGCTAAAACAAAAATCCAATAGATTAGCTCTAATTGCTTTTTGAGTTCTTAAGACAGCAATAGCTGTATCTCCACTTTTTTCGAGATTAGTTTACTATAATCCTGATGACAAGACCCCATTTCTCTTTCCTTAAGAGTTCCACAGAAGCCACTCTGTTCCCATTTCCGGAGATTTTACTTCCACCACAGAAGCTTTACAAGTTGTGAACAAAACCTCTCTGGTATAATGACAGTTGCAGATTTGGAGAACTACAGCCAGCTTTGCATCTCCTCTTCGTACTTCTGAGGATCAATAAAAGGTTTGTCAATGGAGCGGATCATCAGCTCACCACAGTACACACATTCAGCTGCCACAATATCATCAATGTCAGCTTTGATCTGTTCTCGGCTCTGCTGCCCCTTCCCCAGACTAGCAGTGTCTGCATCCTTGGGACGATGGTGGCCCTTGGAAGGCTGACTGCTAGCTGCCAGCTTCTTCTGAAGATCTTCCAGCTTTGCCTGCTTATAGGCAGGAAGGTTTGGAAAAACTGCTTGAAGAAGACAGTCATAATGAAACATGTGGCCACAAAGGAAAAGGTAAAATGGGCGGTTTAGAAGAGGAAAGTCACAAGCAGCACATTTTTCCTGAGGCTCAACAGAGCCATACTTATTTCTCATTTCCTGGATGTCCTCTCGGATTCTCTTGGCACTCTGCGTGGCTTCCTCCATCTCCCTCTTCAGCTCCTCAATGTGCTTGTTGTAGTCCTCCAGGGAGTTACAGATAGCCTCCTTGAAATGGTCAATAGTGACAAAGTCTGGAAAAAATGGCAGGACATCTTCAATCTTCAGCAGGGCACAGCTGGAGAGGCAGGCCATTGCCTTCTTGACATCCTTCTCTTCCTGAACAACATGGCGAGCAATCTTCAACCAGAGCTTCTTCCGGAGTTCCTCATCATCTTCAGGGAGATCTGCACAGGACTTGGCAAGATCAACATCCACCTAGAAGGTGAACAGACAAGGAAATTGAGTCAAGCAAGCAGTCTTCTTTGTTTATCTACCATTCAATGCTTCCATTACAGCAGGTACTTACAAAAAAAAAAAAAAAAAAAAAAAACAACCAAAAAAAAACCCCTATTGCTATTGCTGCCTAGGGCAGCAATACTGGCCTGCTATTTACATGTCATACACCTTCTCTCCACTCATCCAGTATTCCTCCAGTTGGAAAATTTCCTCACTACCCAGCAGAGAACAAAGCCCAGAACTACAATAAGGGTCTAATCTATGATATGTTGTCTTTGCTGACCACACATTTCAATGAAGATATAGCTATGTCTCTGGAGTGAACTCAAACACCTCCCTAAAGGTCAGCCTAAGCTAACAAAGGCATTCCTCTGATAATTACTACAGCTACGAATAGGAAGTTAATAGAATCCTGAAGAGTTTCTATGCACACCTTGAATAAACGCAGACACTTTACTTTGTGTTAGAGACTAGGGTTAAGACAGATCATATTCTTGTTTGTATCTCCCATGCTCCTGCTCTCAATTGCAACTTGTTAAAGTCAGTTGTCTACCTAAAACAATCACGAAAGCTCAGAAGTTGAAAGTCTTCCCTCCTATACTTATCTGCACAGCTCCAGTATTGATGGGTATTCACTTCTCAATGCTTGGTTCTTCATGATAACTTGAAGTAAGTTCCTGTATCTCACAGCATGCATGCATAGACACACGTACCTGTAACGCAAGATCCACAGCTTCCTCATATAATTCCATCACTTTATAAATATGGACACATGCATGATGGTGCCCATGCTCTGCACATAGGCGCAGTGCATACTTCAGGTCATAGTGGATTCTGTTTGGGTTGGTTCCTGCTTGTTCCAGGTATGACAGCAATGAATCTGGCCGACACAAAGCATAGAGAGACAGCAGGTAGTTGTGAATAGCTTGCTGGGTTTCCTCCAACTGATATACACAGAACTCCATGTATCTAATGGCTTCATTGATCTGCTGAGTACTGGCACTCTGGCTATAGTTAACAAGAGCTGGAATAAGGTTCCTGGCATCCAGTCTGGAGCCCATAGAAATCCAAGCATCAACCACTTTCTTGGGAATATGCTGGATGAGGACCGGAGAGAACTTGTAGAACAGCTTCTCATCTCTGTGCCTGGACAGCACATTTAGAGCTTCATCGTACTCATCGTGCTGGCAGTGGTGAGCTACTACTCGCTCATAGTCCTGCATGATGACTGCAAAATAGACCATGTGCTCTGTGTCCCCATGGCTTGCCAAAAGCTCATAAATAGATGCCCGGTTATTAAATAAACAGTCTTTGTTCTTCGGGCTGCTCAGGAAGGTGCGAAACTTCTCCCGGGTATCCAAATAGAGATTCCGCTGTGAGGGATCTCCTTCCAGTATACCTAGCCAGTTCAGATACAGCTCTGTTAGCCACGTGGTCAGCAGAGTGGTCTGTGTCTTCTCAGAATGCTTTAGGTTATTTAACTTCTTAATTAGAAACTCCATCAGGGCCTCTTCTTGCTTGGCTTCAATGAACTTAAGGGCAATTTCCTCAAAATAGTTCTGGGTCAGTGCATAACACTTGGCACTGTCTAGATACCTCTTGTTTTGGAAGCAATGTTCTGCTTCTTTTGCCAGCACAATATCTAGGCACTCTGGACGGTCTTTACAGTATTCTTTGGCTAAATCAAATTTGTTCATATTCATATACATTTTCCACACATCTCTAGATTCCCGCTGGACATGATAGCGGAACACAACTTTCTCAGTGTGGATCCAGATCTGCTGGACCATAGGATCTTTGATCATGCGTGTCAACGTGCCAAACTTCTCCAAGAACAGATCTTGAAAAACCACTTGCTCATTCAGCGTGCATACAGCCATCACCCGATCAGGCAGCAGCAACAGAAAGTGGAACTGGGTGAGCACAATGGATATTGGCTTGTTCACAGTTGCATCAATATCAGAAGGATAAACCCAGACCCGTTCATCACTCAGAATCGAATCGGGACGGCTATAATCCAACGTACCATATAAAACACCATTTCCCATCATCCAGGCAAAGGAGCGTGGGTTGGAGCGCAGTTTTGAAGTATAAAAGGCTATCTCACTGAATCCAAAGCTGGCTGGAAACTCTCTGAAGCTGGGCAAGTGGTCAGCGTGCATAGCAAATATGGAGCCGAAGCCTTGCTGCTCTGCACCTTCAGGCACTTTGCCAACAAACTGGAAAAGTCTCTTTCGAGTGGTTGCTATAATAAAAAATTTCCCTTCTATCCCTCGTTCAATCTCCAAGCAGCAGACAGGCGCAGATCCCGATTCCTCCTCCAGAGTGTAGACGAGTCGGAAGTACTGGTCAGGATTAGTGCTGAAGAGGCTTCCCTCGCTGACAGATATTTCAGCTTCATAAATTTGCCCCTGGGCTGTTCCCACCAGGATAGGCCCAGTGTTGGTCTCTGTACCAAGAAATTTGTTCCAGCCCACGCTTTCAATCAAGTGGCCTTTCCAGCGGGAGAGTGCTCGTACTTTCTGAACACTTCTGTTCAGGTAAAGGCATTCACTAGTGTTCAAAGCAATCAGGAGATGAGAGCCTGTCAAAAGGAGAGGGGCACAAGGAGAGAACAAATTTACACTGTGCCTAAGCAAGCCAAATTCCTGAGGCTTCTCAGCCTTACATTAGATAAGCACTAGTATCAACATACTAATCCAGGAATTTTCCCCCATTCATGAAAACGTGGGGGATTTCCATAATGGAAACAGTAGTCTATCCATTGCAAACTAGAGTTGCTAATCTCAGATGTTTCAGTTGAAAGGTATTCTTCCAATTTAGTAACCGTTCTAAGGACAAACATTTCTCAGAGTTCTCTCCTATCCCTGGCAGCTAGCGATACTTATGCGAATCACTTTTCAAGCTTGTGCTTTGTTAGTTTTTTCAATCATTCAAGGCTACAATGAGCTACAGATGTTTTACGGTTCATTTAAAAAAATTCTTATGTGTACACACATAGCACAAAGCAATGAGTTCCATGAGAACCACCTGTTTGCCATATTCACAGAACCAATATGTTCAATTGCCTCTGCTGCCAGCCATCATCTGTAAATATATGCAGCCCATTGTCTCACCTGTGTGGTCCAAAAACATCTTGTAGACCTTGGCTTCATCTTTGCGTCCCAACTCCACTTGATTAGGTTCATCTGGCTTCCCAAGATCAATCCTGCAAAGACAAAACATGAATGTGTGCTGCCAATCAAAGTTCATATGAGCTTAACTTATTGTTTTCAATATATGCAGGTTCATGGCTTACCGTTTCTTCTAATTAACAGATCTCAAGAAACTTTAACACAAAAAAAAAAAAAAGATGAAAACAAGCAATAACTTCAGGTCACCAACAGCATTACCTGAGAAGGGTGTCTTTGCCAAGGCTCATACAGAGCTGGTTAGAGGAGACCACCAAGCTGTTAATTTTCTCTGGAGGAGCAAAATCAATCCTTTGCTTGTTAAATATTGGTGTTTCCTTTTCCAGTCGTGCATTCACATATCCTGGAGAAGAAAAAAAAAAAAACAACAAACATGAGTACTTGAACAAGACCAAAAAAACAAAACCAAAAAAAAACCATGACAACCTACATCAGATTCTAGTCTAGAAAGACAGTGTGACCATTGCCTTCTCTATGTTTTAGTATAAAGGGAGTTTGCTCCATGGAGCATCAACACTGAGAGCAGCCCTCACACAGATGTGTAACTGGAAAGTAGTAATACACTCCATGGTCTTGTCACAGAACTGAAAGCTCATCACAAAGAATTCCAGCCCTAGCATCAACTGCTTGATGAGTCAAAACATATTCAGACTGTTTACTTTTTCAAACCAAATCCTACAATACAGCCAGGTTTACCTGGTTTTCCAAAGGATCTGAGGACCATATCCAAATTCTAAGAAATGCCTGATGAAGTTTAGAGTTGAGGGTTGAAGTTTGCTCAGACATGGCTACTTTGCAGGATACACACTGCATTTTCAGCCTGATGAAGCAAAACTTCCAAATCAATGAACTGAAATTAGGAATACAACCAGCACGAGAGAACCTGTGTAACTGATTAAGAATTCAGCTAGTCAGCTGAGTCCCAACTAGCTTGGGAAACGTAATATCCAGCATGAGGCACATTAAGGAGTTCCTTATGGAGGAGACCTAGCTGGGAGAGGCAAAGATAGGTGAAGGTCTGACCTGAAGAAACTGACGTACTTGTGGAGAAATATGTTAAATTATTAAATAAACTACTCAAAAACCTATTGTTTAAAAAAAATAATAATAAATTCTTATGGTCTTCAGTGTAGATGGGCAAGACTGGCTCCTTTGGCTACAACAAAGGCAAAGGCTTAGCCATAGGAATAGCAGGTAACAAACAGAATGTTTAAAGACAGGTGAACTGTCACAACAAAGGGGTACCGAGAAGTAGTACAACAGATTTAATTTTCATTGAAGACACATAGACCTCTGAACCCAAAAACATGGTACTTGTCCTTCTTCAGAAATAGAATGACATGGCCTGTGCAAATGCCCTTTATCAGCCTCCTACGATGAAGTGAAACACTACAAAGATCTCAGATACGGCAGTGAACTGTAAAATATGAAGGCGTTCATATAAAACTGAAGCCAAGTGATGATAATCATCACAGAATCCTGGAACATCTGTACATTCACAAACAGATTTTATCACAAAGCTGCATCCATATCTGTCCCTTGAGACAAGTTTTCCCACTGACTGACATTTCCCATACGCACAAAGTCTTACATAACCCTCCGACAAAGAAAACAGCACAGGATCTGTTCGATCACACTACCTCAAGCTAGAAAGCCAGACAGACTTGATATATTGAGGTTAGCTCTTCTGCCTTGCTCCATGAGCAAGTGAAGGATTTCTAAAGCAAGCAGATCCATGCAGCAGTTAGTTTGGACAGGAAGATTAAAAGAAAGAAAATAAAATAAAAAAGAGCTATGGCAAGTTAAAGCCATTCATGAAATTAGCTACCCAGAAAGATGTAAGCCAAGAAAATAAATCTGAATTTGAGGAACTTAAGGGGAATTCTCAGGGGAAATCGACTTCCCTCATTCTGAAGAGCACAGGCCCAATAAACTCGAAGACACTTCTCTAAAGCATATCCAATACCTACAGCCTCACCCAGATTATCCTGAAAAACTCTAATTTCAGCTTTGTTGAAAAGGTTAGCATAGTAGTTGAAAGCCACTTGCTAATATCATGATTCCTTTGTTTGGAATGGCTTCTCCTCACCTCTGCCTCAATAGCAGGCCAGCTGTGGATCATTGAAGGCTTCTTGCTTTAAATGCAAGACAGACATGCAGGAACAAAGCAACCACAATCCAAGTAGGCAGCCTTTCGCTCAGCACAGATTTTCCCACACATCGATCCTTGCTTAAACATCATCCAATTACACAAACATGCATTCCTCTATTTTTAGCCAAACAAAAGTAAAACATATGTTCTTTAATTCAGATTAAGGAGCTGCAATGTCATGGCTTAAACTTGTCATTATGAATGCACTGATTTCAAGGCTATACCCATTACAGGAACAACAACCATAGCATCATCATCATCATCACCATCATAATTTTAACTACTGTCTATAACAGGACAAGGACACTTCTCCAGCTTACAATTTTCTACATGGAGGAAATATCTGTTGTGTAACATACATTCAATTCAGAAGGTCCCCTTCCTCCATCCTGACCCCAAAGTCCCTTCTGTGTTCAGGTGAAATTCTACTGCAGTATTTCCCATTCTGACTTCTGGGAAAACTTGCACTTTCCCTGAGAGTTTTGAATCTGTTCAAAGATTTAAGTTCACCAACTTCAGTCATATCCAGCAGATCAAAATAGTTCTTTCCACGCTGAAACTGGACTACCTAAAGTTTACACCGCAGGCTGTACTTGAGGTCTGCAACAGAATGTACAGCTTTGAGAAACAGTAGCTGTTTCCAAGCACTGGGAACAACTAACTGAAACAAGGGAATAAATGCCCACAGCTTCTACCTGTCCATGTTTTGTTCCAAATCAGCACAGTAATCTAAGAATGACTAACATCCTTATTGGATTGCACCTTTGCAATTTAGCCGTTTCTAGAACTTCCTTTGTCAAAATCATATGTCAGCAAGCAGGCAGATTTCTCAACTGTGAGACAGTCATGACCAAAGAGAGTATTGCAGCAAGAAGAAAAGCTGAGTCCTTGCAAATGTATTTTCTGTTGGCAGCTTGTCCCAGCACTACTTTGCTTAACACCTTTTGGGGACAGTCATTCTTTGTGTAATACTACAGAGCAAAGTAACGTAACGCATGTTAAAACAAACAGGAGGAACAAGCCTACTTCAGCATGTAGACTCGGAGTAATTCTATCTGTGCAGTTATTCTATATAGTATAAAGAACATGGCAGTTTATCAATTCTCAACACATACACAAACCTTACAACTCAGCTTCCCCAAAGGCTAACAGTGAGCTACACTGCATGAGGAAAAAGCTTAAAAGAATGTGCCTGCATCTGTAAACACATACCTCTCGTATGCCAGTGCTGCACAGCAGCTGCTGCCACAATGACAATACCAGGTAGACCAAAATCCCCTCACAGTCAACATTTCTCACTCAGTACTCAGTGTGGCATTGTGAGGTGGTATCTGACGGAGAATTGTTATTGAACCTGATGAACACACCTCAAATCTAGCAAGACAAATACTTGCTTTTTTGTGTATGAAAGAAATAACTCATTGGTGATCACATCTTTACGTGGGGTGCACACCTTCTTGAAGAGCATACAGCCAGAATATTGTGGCTGTAACAGCAAGGTTCCTAGATGAGAACCAAAATGAAAGCTAAATGATCCCTGTCAGCTACCACAGCCTTGAACTGAGTAGTGCTGAGGAGTGGTCATGATTACATCTACAAAGGCATGGCATGCCACACACACGTTTTCACCACACACTGCTTCCTGGCACACATGTGTAAGGCCTTACAAAGCCCTACCGTAGTCAAGCAGCCCCTAAGTTTTGCTGAGACTACACGTATCACCCTCGAGCTTCATCAGAAAGCCAGCATCCCTCGTGCTGAAACATTTCATACAGCAAGTGACAGAAGAAGGGGCAGCCAAACGCTGCACCACAAAGTTAGCAACGTACCTGAAAGCACAATCACTGAAAGCACTCCCGCAGCCTGCCATGCCCCACTCCCTGCCCCAGCCTGCCACCTCGTCTCCCCCTCTCCCCACCGTAGCACCCCGCACAGCACACGGTGGGAGCAGGCCTCTGACTCCCCGCTCCTCAGCCGGGACTGGGGCCTGCCCGTCACCCGGGGAGGAGCCTAGGGACGCTGCCGGCGCTCACCGGAGTGCGGGATGCCCACGCTGGCGCGGCTCTGCTGCACGGAGGCGGAACGGTACAGGGAGTCCTCGTACTCATCCAGAATGGAAGCCATGGCGCCCAGCCGCTCCCGGCACCCGAACCCCGCGCCGATCGCTTCCGCCAACGCTCACCTGACCCGCGTCACGTGACCGTAGGGTGGCGCACCGCGCCTGCTCCGCGGCCGTGGGCCCCGCCCCTGCCGGGGCGCGAGGTGGAGGCTGCCGTGAGGGGCGGGCGAATGCTGCCGTAACATGGCGGCCGCGGGGCCGTTACTGCTAATGAGTTTGTGCCCGCGGCTGGGAGCTGTTTGCAGGCTGTGCGCTTCCTAAATCATGAATGTACCAACCTATTTTACTTCAGCTGCAAATGCATCTAGTGGCTGTGTATAAGCGCTGCTCTACAGACACCTCGTGACTTTTCTCTAGCGCGGTTTTTCCTTCTAGCTGAGCAGTGGCTGCAGCAAAGCGTGTGGTGGGGCTGTCCCTGAGTTGAGCTGGATTTGCTCTGCGAGTTTATCACAAGCACATTGGTCCCACATGCTGCGTCACTGAATAATGCTTCAGAGATCGAGTTTTGCTCTGGTTATGCCGGCAATTGGTATTTACCCTGTAGCTTAAGGTGGCAGCATTTGTAACAACGGCATCAACAAAAAATTCAATTCTTATAGGACGCTTTTGGGCTTCATCTTAAATAAAATGACAACACGTATGTGTAGATATGATATGTAAGCTATATACTCTGAATTAAAGTGTAGTATTCACAGTGCTCCCTGGCAGAAAGAGAGAAACCTTGTACCGCATTACAGGACAGCTTGTGACACACAGCTGCTGCAGGACAGGCAGTAGCCACGCTCCACTCCTCCACTCGCATGTCAGCTGGCACTGACTGGCACCACCAGCAGCAATGGTACGTGGTTGCTCTTTGCACATGCTAACACAGTTCTGTCTCCCCCTCCTCTGCCTTTCTTCTGCAAATCCCACTCACAAAAACCAGAACTCCTAACCAGAGCACTCTGCCTCAGGCCTCCTGCATGGTACAGAGGCAGACACACAGTTCCCACACTTGCTTGGCTCCCAGATGCTCCTGTGGCACAGTTCTGTGAGGTCACCTCTGCCTTGCTCTGTTCAAGCACACGGTGCCTCTTCCTAACCGCCAGCTTGCAAGCACCAGCAGGAGCCCACACCTAGCTCCAGCCTCTGCTGTTTACCATCTTTGTGTGGCAGCTCTGAACCAAAACAACAAAACCACATTCCTTTGCTCTCCAATCATCCTTATCATCTTAAACAGCAAGCGTTCTCATTCTCCTTCTCTGAAAGTACACACAAATTGCATTAGGTTTAGGAAAATGAGCTAGGAAGAGATACGGTGGAGTATCAGATCCATTATCCCACTCTGGCAGATACCACATCATACAGCTTTTTCTCTATTCCTATCAAGCTTTGTCTGAAAGCGTGGGTATCCTTCTGCAACTGCTCCAGCCCATACCTGCCTCAAATACAGACTGTGTGCATGATTTTGAACTCTGATTTCCAGTCTAATGGAAGCCATGGCTAGTCTGACTCCATTTGTCCTTGCTCAAACATTGTCTTGTAGAGTAAATAATCCTCCCATTTGGCATTAACTTCCATTGCAAAAGTCAAGTCAAAGCTTTGATTTCACTCTGATTTACCTAACCCAAGATTTACCAGACCGACATCTTGTTGACTTTCTCCTCCAGTTTCCTGGAGCACACTAGTCATCCTTTCCTGTAGAATACAGTTTGACATCTCATTTCAGGTGAGGTCTTCTCTCTTGCCTTAAACAATGATGCTTATAATTTTCCCTTTTTAGTCACTTCTGGCAGTAGGAAACTAAAAGTTTTTTACATAAGGGGAAAATGAACCATCTCAAAATGTAACTGGTCACTAGGCTTAACTGAAACTTGTGCACAAATTTCTCAGCATTCAGCTATAATGAGTATTTCCATTCAAAGCGTACATCAGGTCATATTTTTGTAATCTTTTTTTTCTTGATCAGGTCCAGAAGTAGAAGAGATTTTCTTTCCCATTTTGGCAGATACCAGCCTCAGTTAGGACTGATACCTCATGAGAAACCTTTGTCCTATTTTGGTGTGGTTAAACTGGAAGTCAGATCCTCACCTTATTTGGAAATGAATCTTCAGCACAAAGCTAATCCAGTCCCACAAGTCTGCTCCATCCTTCTGCACTATCATTTGTAATTAATGAATTTACAAACATGTTCAGTAACTGTATCCTAGCACTGCATTCTGAAAAGAGTAGGGAAACAAGGGTTGCAGGCAAAGGATTTATCAGCTCTTTGATTCTCTAAGAGTATGTGGAGAATCACAGTGATTATGTTTTGTGTGTAGTAGTAGTAGCATTAACTTGATAAGGGGAACTTGTGGGAGAGATTTCAGTAAGCAATTCTGATGATGCATTTCAACTGGAAGACCGAACCCTGGTCTTATTTCTATGGCTGTGCTCACACTCACAGCAGATCCAGCTCAAATGGTTAACATTTTCTCCAAGCTATGGACACAGCTGTCACCATTTAGATGCTGTATAACATCTAACCTCTTCAACTGCCTTTCAGGACCAATTTTAGATAATGGCATGGATAAATGTACTATATGAGAGGAACAGATTCCTGGGAGCTTGTCTAAATTTGTGCTCCCATGACACCACCTCTGCCATTTCTGGCTGCCCTGCCCAGCCCATGCTATGTGCACTAATGCATGTATGCTCGCAGATTGAGCCATTCAGTGCCCCATACCTGATGACCATGTGATCCATGATGTGCTGGTGCAGAAGAGAGGGCAGGAGGATGTGGCTTTGGGAAGATGGAAGGGCGTAACAAATGCATCTGAGATCTAAATGACTTGAATTGACCCAGAGATTACCTAGCAACACAATTATGATCTTAATTAAACCCTGGACTTCCCTACTGATTTTCACTGCGGATATGGTACTGGGCGTCACTTAATCTCACTATCTATAGAACACTGCATAACTGTTGTCAACATAAAAATAAATCTCATTTATAAAAGCCATAAGCAAACACATGTTCTTCTCCCAAAGCAACAACAAGTGCCCTCATGGAAACTCCACAGGTGTAACCCATTAAGTGCAAAAATGAGCGTACAAATACAAGGAAGAAAGAGTACAAACATGCTAATTCCCTCACTTCTTCCAGTTAAGTGTTTTCTCTTAAGGTGTCTAACTGATTGGCATAATTAAAATAAGCTTGGATTAATTTACCAATTTACCCTTAATCAGAAGTATTCTGTTTCTTTTCAGATTTCAAGAAAGGGTTTTTGATGTCTCAAACCTCCCTCACTTTCCCACATTTATCAGTTGGTGTAATGAAAGATGTACTTTCTCCAGCAGATGGCAACATACTTCTGAATTATTTATAGAACATCACAGAGGCAGCACTCCTTTCTGTGCAAGTCGCATAGAAGATAATTTGTCTTTGAGAAAGGGCTGAGTACAGATACAGGTGCTTAATCTTTCCTTGGAACACTTAATACTTTTGAACCTAGTGGCACTGCCATTTTGTTTTAATTTATTATTCAGTAATCTTAAAATCTAATATAATACCATTGGTGCAGCTGTCTGCCCTCACATTTAGCAAGTATGGCAGTGAACAGATGAGCCAGAACATCCTTCTGCATCTCCCATGGCATTGCTTTTAATTTCAAAGAGGAAGAAAGACATTCAGAGGCCAGGGCAGAGGGACCTGCGTTCTTGCATTGCTTCTCCACATAATTTTTTATTATTAAAAGTCATTTCAAAATCACACATCTCTGATGTACACCAGAAATACGCATTGACTGCCGTAAAATTGTGAAGTATTTTTATTGCTGTGGATTCAGAAACTAAGGAGTTACTATCAGTCAAGAAATCTGTATGGGAAAGCAAATATTATGACCTTTCTTCCTTTTACTTCAGATGTGGTAATTTTTCTGTGAATAACAGAAGCCCTGTGTGCTCCTGGGTTGTGCTTTGTGGCTCTGTAAGGCTGTAAGAAAATGATATGGAAAATGCATTTGACATCACTTCCTGCAGGTTGCAGTGGCTAGACAAGGTGCATGCTAGGGAAAACCAGAGCAGGCTCTTCTCTACCTTTTTGTCTGTCACTGCTTTTAAGTTGTAATTACACTTTATTTTTCCCAGGGAGGATGTAACTCAGGTGCATGACAAAATGCCCTGTGACTCAGCATTAGCTGTCTCCCTGTTCAGGATTATGAAAGCGGCTTGCTGGCAGTGGCTATGTTTGACTTCTTCAGCATTTCCCATGGCGTCCCATGATCCTGTTTGCTCTGGCACCTGCACTCCCCTCTAGCCCCTCTCCTAATCCAGATCCACACCCACCCTGCCCTGCTGCATGCCCGTGTTGTTTCCCTGTTTTCATCACCTCCCCTTCCTTATTGTTTGGTGCTTCCCCACACACACAGTACTATGAAAGGATTCAGAAATGCGATCCAAGTGCATCGTTTGCAAAGGGAGTGTGTTGATATACAGTTGTACAAATGCAGGTAAAGCAGCAGGTTTGCTCAGCACCCAGTGGCCATGCCAAGATCGACCAGCATACATTTCTCTCTCTTGGTAAGGAGGAAGCCCTGCTGTTTTTAAAACCCCCTTTGTTTTTAAAACAGAGGTCTGACATTTCCCACAACATGTAGTGTTATTTCTGAGGCAATCTGAGCAGGGTGTGCAGAAGGCTCCCTGTCTGTGCTGTTCTGTGGCCACACATAATTGCAAAGTTACAAATGAGATGAACACAAGGGAGGCAGAATACCATGATATCTGAGGCTCACTGCTCCCCAGTGAAAGTCGAGACCACAAAATTCCCAGGATGGTAACCCTGCACTTTAGAGGGGAAATTACATGGAATAGTTTGTGCTGTCCTATAGGTTTACCCCCACCATGAGAGATGAGCCCTCATTTCCTATTCCCCTTTTCATCCAAAGTGGTTCAGTTTGGTTTTTTTTAACTCAGCCCATAGTCAGACCTTTCCTGCCACAGCTTCAAGTGAGCAAGGTGGCTGTAATTTGATAGGATGGGGGGTAATGGTCTTAAGTTGTGCCAGAGGAAGTTCAGGTTGGATATTAGGAAGAACTTCTTGTCAGAAAGAGTGGTGAGGCACTGGAATGGATTGCCCAGTAAGGTGGTGGTGTCACCATCTCTGGAGGTATTCCAGAAGCAGGTAGATGTGACACTGAGGGACGTGATTAGTGGGGTTGTGTTGACAGTTGGACTTGATGATTTTAAGAGTCTTTTCCAACCTTAATGATTCTGTGATCCTCTGTATGAACAACAATGTGCAGAGAAGCAAGTGCCTTCCTCCAAATAACTCCATTGTGTTTTGAGGGTTTTTTGTTTTTTAATAATAAGACTTTGTGCAGCTGTATAAACTTTCTTCAGTGGTGACAACCACACTGCCTATATAAGTTGAATTTCCACTGTAAATCATTTTTGTGTACTCTAATGGAGTTCCCATTGCTTTTCTGTTTGAGTTAAGCAGAAGCTACCAGTGGTAGCGCAGCCCAGTTGAACAGAGGCTGAATACCAACAATATATGAACTCTGTACTTGGTCTGCCTAGAAAAATGTGATTTTCTACACCTCATTCCCTTAGACGGGTATTCCCATCATGAGGAATACCATCATAATTGGTACTAATTATAATTCCTGGGAGAGAGGCCAAACGTAGCCTTGGAGACTGTATGTGTTGCATTCAGGCAAAAACTGATGGCGTGCTGCTTTCTGTGCACAGCCCATCTCTACTTTTGGCCCTCCAGCAGCTCGAGGAATGGGATAGACTTTCACTGCAAAACTAGTTTGTACCCAAATCTTGCAGAATCAGAATGTGTGACTCCTACTGCGTGATTCCTTGCTGCGTTGTGAAACTAAATCTGTGTCTTCTGTTAGACGTCAGGAGCAAGGCAAGTCCTGAGAAAGGAACCCGTGGGAGCTGCCCTGTTACTTAATCGCTTAGTTTAAATATAGATTAAAAATCACTTAAGCTCATCCACAAGTTAAGTGCATGTTAACCAACGGCTGTCAGAAACAGCAAAGGAGAGAAAACACAGTAAGATCTTTTAGGAAGGGAGCAAAAGAAAAAGGGATTCAGTCACTGGAGCAGGGCAATATGTGCGTCATACCAGCAGATATCTATTCCCAAGTGAAAACCCAGTAAGAATCTGAAGCTGCTGACATCTTTTCATCTCACCCCTCTGCTACTGCTGGCACTTGCTAGCCGTGAATAACTTGGTGCATAATCCCTCATTTACATTTGTTTATTCCGATTGAATGGAAATGCCATAGTTCACATAATGTCACCCGTGTTTGGCACATGCGCTGCGTGACCTTCGTGTGCTGTGCTGCCTGTCCTGGCTGCAGGGCTGCGTGTCCTCCTGCTTGCCCTATCTGTGTGTTATGCAGGGAATACAGCCTGGCCCTGTGCCTTATGAGGCTGTTGAGGACATTCTGCGTTCACCCACTGAACTGACACCAAAGAGCTCGGCACTGGGAGAGGCTCTTCTGCAATCCAGTCACTAGAATAAGCAGCTGCCCGCTGCAGCACGACCTGGGCACATATTTTAGCAGCTGCCTTGCTTGCAATACTGCCCCTGTTGTTGTACCTATAGAAATTCAAGGATGTGCTGGTAAAAATGCATAGCAGGGAGATGGAAGAAACTGCTGAAGGAAACTGCAGAGAGAGCCTCCTGCTCAGTGCTATTTCAGGGAGTTGTGGATTGTCTGCAAAAGGTGCACATTTGGAGGGTGGCATCAGCCAGGTCTCTTCAACTGGAGGAGCTGCTGAGCTCCTCTACCAACCACGGGAAGGAAAAAGCATGTTAGACTGTGCCTAGTTTAAGAACCCCTTATCAAGCCCAGCATTAAGACATGTAATACCTGGGTAGCTGCTCGCTGTGGTGCACAGTGCAGTGAGACTCAAGCTGGGGAGCTGCTCATCTGCGGTTCCTTGCCGGGTGCAGGCAGCTCTCCCCTTGTGCATGTGGTGAAGGACATCGTGTAAGGACATGGCGGCATCTATTGCCAGCTCGAGTTTTGCTCCTCCACCAGGAGACAGCTCCACTTTCAGGGCTGATGTCGCAATACAAGCAGTGCATGCAGCAGCGCTTCCCTCGCAGTGCTTTCTGTTGCTTAGCGATGTAACACGGCGGTGCAGCCGTCGCTCTGATGGTGCGGCCACTTCTGTTCGCGACGTGGCGACGTGTTTCTGCCATTCCCTTCCGCTGACTTCTCCACGCTGACCACCAGCACCGCAGCTCCATCTCCACCGGCCCAGGGAGCGCAGGCAGCAGCGCGGGGCGGCCGGCCCGGCCCGGAGAGGCGGATCGGGGCGGTCCGGGGCGGGCCTATGGAAATGAGGGCCGGTTTTGGGCTGCGGGCGGCAGGTGTATCCATGAGGATCGGGCTGAGGCGGGCCGGGAAGGGTGGCCCCGTTCGGTAGCAGCGCAGCCGGCCGGGCATGGCAGCGGCCCCGCAGTGCCGCAACCCCCGCTGAGCCCGCGCTGCAGCCATGCCTCCTCAGGAGCTGCTGGACTACGCGCCGGCCCTGCGCAGACACAGCCCGCCCCGGGGCAGCGGCCCCGAGCTGGGCATCAAGTGCGTGCTGGTGGGCGATGGGGCCGTGGGCAAGACCAGCCTCGTCGTCAGCTACACCACCAACGGGTACCCCGACGAGTACCAGCCCACCGCCCTCGACACCTTCTCAGGTACGTGCCCACCCACACGGCCTTGCGGGGTGGCTGTATGGGGAAGGAGAAGGGGCTTTCGTTCCTGTTTGGTTTGTTAGCTTCAGGGGTATCACAGCATTGAACTGCAGGCTTGCTGTCTTCAACTGATGTTCAGCAAAACCACGCCTTTCCCCTCACGGTCGTTGAAGTGAGCCTGGAGCAGAGGTCGCAAAAAAATTGAAGGGCTGTATAAGTCTGTCTAAAAAGCCTTCTCTGTCATCTGATGAGCTCTCATTAGTTTTCCTACTTTTGTAAATGCTGTCTTGGTGCTTGTTTCCACCGCTCCTTTTTTTGGGCTCCAACTTCTTGTACAAAGCCCAGAAAAATAAAAATAAAAAAAAAAACCCTTGGAAAGATTGCTGATTGTCATCAGATCTGAAGAAACACAGCAGTATGTGATGGTGCAGATAGGTAGATCAGAGATGGGCTCAGGTCAGACCAGGAATTAGACTTTTGGTGTGTCATAGTCTCATGGGCTCTCACAGGGATCGTTTTCTTTGTCTGACTATCTTCTCAGTTGCACTAAGAATTGCCAATTTGAGCAACAACGCTGTTGCTGTTTGGGGTCCTGCAGTCCCTTGGGAACAGTTGCAAGAGCCCTCAAGTCCTCCATGAGAAGGTTCCTGCTCTCTCCGCTCTCCTCAAGCTCATCTGTTCGGTTTGTGCTAAGTTGTGAGGGTCAGGAGCCTCCAACTGAACTGAACTTTCTGAAAGGGCAAGTTCATAGGAAAATGATCAAGAAAGGTGGAGATGAGTGTGGATTCCAAGACTTCTTTCCTAGCAGCAAGTAGTTTGAGGAGAGCTGGGCAGAGGGTTAGCCCCACTCTGAACGTCAAGCTACCAAGCCTGCCTTCCAGAGGTGCATAGCACCATATAAACCCAAAATATCATTAAAGATTTTTCTTTAAAGTCTGGTTTCATCTTGGGAGAAGGGCAAAGCCAAACAGGGAGAATTGAGGAATTTCCCTTCCCACTGTTAAGTTGGATAAGCTTGAAAAAAGTACCTTCCTGGGTTCACAAAGGACAGTTTAGGACCCAAATCAGAAATTTCAGCCCGATTTCCTCATCTTTGGGAATGCTTGCACCTGAAACTTCCAGCAGAGGTGAGTGGCACATCCTAACCCAACTTCTGGCCAATGGACAGTAAGGCCAGTAGGAGCTAAAGAAGTCAATGAGATAGGAGAAAGTGCTGCATTATCAGGGGAAATAGCACCAGGAGCGGGATGCAGCTCCACCACCCGGGCACTGCCTGCGGCTGGGTGCACTGCCAGGCACAGCAGTGCTGAGTGCAGCACATACCCGCTGACCTTTCCCCACCAGGCTATCCTGTTCTGCAGGCCCCTCTGCTGTTGTGCCGTGATCCCCGGGGTGTGGACCCGGTGCGGGCGGTAGGTAGAGACTTGTCACAGAGTTGCTAGAGTAGCTTAGCTTGCAGCAGGTACGAAAAATCCTTGTGCAAGCACTGGAGCAGCAGGTAATATACATGGTGCCTTTTTTTTTTTTCTTTCTTTTTTTTTTTTTTCTGAAGGCTGTAAAACCTTCAGAGATGCTAATTTGTTCTCTTAGCGCACTTTGGAGGCAGAAGAAACCAGATACTAGAAAGGCAAATGCCCAGTGCCTTGAAGATCAAGTCAGCATCTAGCAGGTTCTTTGATCAAGAACAGGTTTCTCTTCCTCCTCTGGGGCAAAGATATGGTAACGATCCAACCGATTCCCAGTCACAAGGAAGCTATGACTTTCAGCTATCCCGCGAGGAGTGGCACTGTGGTGTACTCACCCACCCCTTCATTTTTCTTTCACTCGCTGTCTCCCACCCGGTTTCAGTTCACGCTTTGTGCCTCCCTCCTTCTCCCCAGTCTGCTCCCAGGGAGGAGAGGTCTTCTCCAAGAGATTCTATTAGGCTCTCCAGGTCAGTTGTTTCTGTCACTTTTTGCCACCTGGCTAATTACCTTAGAAATAGGATCGATCTTTTTTTATTCCTGTCTTTTGTCTTTTTTTTTCTAATTAAAGGGGAAAAAAAGAAAACAAAACAAAAAAAAAAACAGAAAAAAAAAAACAACAATAAAGCCTCCTCCTGGGCCCAAAGAAGTGGTTTAGCTAGCTAGTGTGAAGTGCCAGCCATTGTCACTTTAGCACAGGATGTCTGCCTCCATTCAGCAGAGCACATCCCCATCCACATTGTCAAGACTTTTAATTGGTTGCGTGTTCCTCTGGCATCTTTCTCTCCTTTTCCTCAGTTCCCAGCCAGACTCTGCGGTGTCTGTGCACTTAAACATCTAACAGTTTCATTCCAGATTTCCATTAGAGGTCCTGCCAGCCCTCAGTCTGAGTCAGCTGATACCACATGAAGGCTTACTGTGATTAGGGAGTGAAATGGGAGCAGACCTCACATTTGTAACTCAGCAGTTTTCAGTGTGTGGATAGCCTCTGAAAGGGATTTCACTCGTCACTGCTTCCTTCATAGCTTCTTTATTTCCAAGTTGGTTTTAGGTATTTGCTTTTTCTTATCTGGGACACTTCCTGAAATAGATATGTTTTTTAATAAATGGGGAAAATCACCAATAGTTCGTTTAACGAAGACTGATTTGGGCTTCTTGCCTAAGCCAAGAAGCTGGGAACAAGTTGCTGAAGTTCTGTTTGTTCCACTTGGAGAGTGGAAGAACAACAGATTGTTTTCAGGGCACTGTTTGTTTAAGGTCTCTTCTTCCTAAGAAAGACTTCTTCAGTAATATGGAACGATTCTTTGAGAATACTGGAAAACAGTTCAAAGCACCTGAGGGATAACCAAATCAGGACATCCATAGCATGTCTCATACTGTTTCCAATGCAAACTTCAGCTGTTTTAGTGAGGTCTGTGGGGATGCTCAACAGCAAGGACAGGCTGAAGTGACTTCAGTGACTTCAGAGGTCTCTTTAGCAGGATACAAAACGAAGTACTCCAAGGGGAAAAAAGAAAAAAAGTATGCGCATGTGCTGAAGACTTCTGTGGTCTCATCCTTATTCTCTTTCTGTTACAGTGCAGGTCCTGGTGGATGGAGCTCCAGTGCGGATCCAGCTGTGGGACACTGCTGGCCAGGTAAGCTCTGTCAAAGGAACGATCAGCTCCGGTCCTGTGGGACAGGGTCCATTTGCAGGTTTTTGTGGAAGGCAGTATTTAACTGGAAAGGAAGGAGATTTGCTAGCACAGTGTCAGCCATTCGCTGACATGGCAGACACAGACTGGTGAATGTCCTAGTTAACGTGTGAAAATGTCACTGCAGCATCGTGCTCTTAGAACTCTCATGTTCAGTCCAGTGAAGATTTTTTTTTTCCCCCTCTCCATTCTCTACAGGAGGATTTTGACTGTTTGCGCTCACTTTGCTACCCAGACACTGACGTCTTCCTTGTCTGCTTCAGTGTGGTAAATCCAAGCTCCTTCCAAAACATTACAGAGAAATGGATCCCTGAGATACGAACTCACAACCCCCGGGCTCCAGTGCTCCTAGTGGGGACACAGGCAGACTTGCGGGATGATGTCAATGTCCTCATCAGCCTGGATCGCTACCATGTGAAGCCCGTGCCCCGGCCTCAGGCAGAAGGTCTAGCAGACAAAATCCGGGCTGAAGCCTACCTGGAGTGCTCAGCACTGACCCAGAAGAACCTCAAAGAAGTGTTTGACATGGCCATTGTCAGCGGTGTTGAGCATAAAGCACGTCAGGAAAAGAAGATGACAGCCAAAGGCATCAAAACTCTCTCCAAGTGCCGCTGGAAGAAGTTCTTCTGCTTTGTCTGAAATTGTGCTTGGGAAGAGGAGACAAAAGAAACACGTGATGCCAGTATTGCTCCACACCTTCTTGGAGTGACTGCTCCTGTGGCCCCAGTGAGGAGGGTATGATAAGCTGCTGGGCTTGGAAACCTGGCTCTTGCTGGGTTACAGCATCTGATGCCTGGGAAACGTGAACTGTTGTGCTGGGATTTGGAACGGTCCAGGCAGCTCTAAGTACCTGATGGACACGCCTGTTGTGTCCCAGGCTAATATAGGAGCCTATATCAAAACTTAGTACTGCAGAACAGGCATGTTCCTTACATTGATCAAAATGGCCATTTTTCTGTCTGAAACTAACAGGCTTCCAGAGTCCTGACAGAATGAGGAGGGCAGGGACAGCTATGGGTGACTGCAGTGTGGTCAAACACAGGCTGCTGAGACTGTAAAGCAAGGCTTGTGTTTCTCCTCTGATTCTGCTTTTCCAAATAGCTAGATGCCACTTGGCTGGGAAAAAAAGCTGCACTCTTTCTTAAAAGCCCTGTATTCAGAGTGCCCTTGAGAAGGTTTTTCCTAAATAAAGGCCATTAGCCAGCTGAAGAGAACATGCATTGGAAGCTGCATTGATTCTTTAAGCAAAATGTTCTTTGAAAAGAACTGGACTCCACTGAGTGCCAGTGCTGTAGCCCCATCTGAAGAGGGGGTCATGAACTTGGGGACCTGTTATGAAAGGCCTTTGTGTAGTGATCAGAGAGAAAGAATAGGTGAGGAGCAGCCAAGGGTGGCTCTGTCTGCCTAGCAGAGGGCAAACTGTGTCAGTGAAAGGTTTGTAACGCTGCCAAGAGGTGAAATGTGGATGGAAAGTCAGCGTACGTTAGAAAAGAAAAGGAGAGAAGGTAGAAAAGCAAGGGAATAAAAGGGAAGAAGAGGTGAAAGAAGGGAAAATGAATAAGGAAAGAAGGAACAGCGTTAAATGAAAGTTGTGATTCTACTTAATCGGTGAGTCATTTAGGGACTAGTGACGTCAATTTGAGCGTAATGTTGTCCATACTTTAAATTCTGAATCAAAAAGGAAGGGTCTGTAGAGAGAGAGTTCCTCTTGGCCAGTAAAATCCTCTGTTTCAAACCTAGACAGGAGAATAGCAATTACCTCATGCTGTCCTTCCTGAGGTTGCTGAACAGGAATGGAGGGCTCAGGGCTTCTTTCTGTTGTGCTTTCCTTTCTCAAGGATCACAGCTTGATCTGCTGAAACTAAAAGCAAAGGAAACTCATGAAGTTCCTGTCAGAGACAGATATTTGCTATGTTTGCTTCGTTGCCCACTCCCCTGTTTCTCGGGGGATTCATTTACTAGTGAGTCTACTCATACTTTATTGCAGAACTTGCATTAACTTCTAAAACTTTTCTCACAGACATTTTATTCTGGCTTGTATAGCAAAGTATGACAGATCTGTCAAGCAATGCTTTCAATACTTGGGGTTCTCTGCATCTAGACATTATCCATCACTTTGGGAATGCTCTGAAATAATGTGATGTTTGGGGATATAGCTGGGAATGTTTGCCTTGTGCTGAAAGAATGTGTAATTGGGCCAGTGGGCTTGTACAAAAATAAGTACATACAATCCAGTGTGGCTCTAGATCCAAATGCCTGCAAACATCTCTCTTTGTGGTACAGCTCACGTAGTCCCCAGGACATGACATGAGGATGCTATTATCAGTGGTCTGAATGAGATGGGCAAGTCTTCTTTCAGCCATAGAGCTGCTTGTTGGGTAGGGCTTTGAGACCTCAACAGACTAGTGTGCCAGAATGAGTTGTGAGTTGACAGGACTCCCCCAACCAAAATGCTGTCCAGGTCCAGTGAGGGATCCACAGAGATGGAGAGTAAAAAGGCAGTCGCTAGAAGTGAGGCATGCTACACATCTCTAGACAGCATACCATGTATTGAACAAAGCTCTCACCATATATCCCAGTGTTTCTTACCTGTACAGGCACCTTTGTTATATTATGACTTCAGTTTGTCTGTTGGGTCTTTATGCATTTCTTTAACCTGTGAAAGCAAGGATTCAGATGTGACCTGCTGCACTGTCCTTGTACAGAGCAAATCCACAGGTACAAAGAACAGTAGCCTTGCCCCATGCTGGGGAGAGCAAACATTGTCCTGCAGTAGCTTGGTATAAACAGGGATTCTTTCATTCTGGAAAAGAAACTGTACTGAGAGCTGCTTTCTTCCTCTGTGATTGTGTCAAATATTTGTTCAAATAAATTTTTTTTTTTTTTTTAAATGTCTGCAGTTGGCATTCATCATTTTGTCAGAGCAAAGTAAGCTTGGATTATAGATAGTGGAGGAGGTATTCCATTTTACTGACAGTAAGGTAAGAGGGGAATTGCCTCATTTCTCCCTTGTAAAGTTAGGACTCAACAGGAGTAAAAATCCCTCCCCCTCCAATCACTGAAAGCCTTGAAGATCCTCCTGTGGCCTCAGATAATGTTCCCCTCCCTCAGCAGCTGCTCAGGATGGAGGCTGCTGAAAGGACAAACAATGAGTTTGCAATGCTCCTGGTGCCCCTCCTTAAGCCATCAGCCAGGGACTGGTCTGGAGGGCCTCAGACAAGCCCAAATGGAACTTGTGTTTGGAGACCTAATAACAGCTTGCTGCTCTGTCATTAGGCTGGTAGGTAATTTTGCCACTGAACTCACTTAAATTTGGTAGTTAAACACTAGCAAGTGCTTAATGAAATGCTGAAAAGTTTGCTTCTACAACATCAAAACTCTATCCTAAAAGTTCACACACAGGACTATGGAGGGCTTTTATCTGTCTGCATTTGGGGCTCAGATTAAAAAAAAAAAACAAAACAACAAAACATGGTGGAGCACAGGCAATGAGCACACCAAATGCAGAAACTGGAAGGGAACAGGGAATTACTGCTGATAAGAAGAGCCAGCTTTGCAGCTTCCCAGCACTCAAGCTCCCAGAAAGACCTGCGAATGGAAACAGCAGGGAAGTGTGAATTAACTTCTCACGGAATGAGTCACTCCACTGAGCCATATCCTGTCATGTGCACAATAAGCACACTAAAACTCGCTGAAACCTGTGAACTCAGCCTCACCATCACCCCTCCCAGGAGCTGGGCTATCTCATTAAATGGAGCCCCAGGTGGCTTTGCTGGGACAAAGAGAGCTCTGGTAAGGCTCAGGCTTGTTTCTGTGTCGCAGTGCTTGCTTGACCAACTTGTATTTTCAGATGATGCTGAGAGCACAGCATAGTTCCTGGGAGACGGTTGCTAATACAAAACCACCCCACCAGGCTGAATTAAGCTAGCCAAGCCCATTGATAGACAAGTGTGATTCCATACAAGTGTCACTTACCTGAGACAAGAAGGGACTTTTATTCAATCTGATTGAACTGTGATCAGCATCAAGTGCCAAAATAGTGCATGTAGAGTAGAAGTTCTTAGTATCCTTCTTACTTTGGTTTCTGACTCAGATCCTGATCTGCAAGCTTCGGCATCCAACAGAGTAACTCATCAGAGAGTTCCTACTGGTGTAGCCAACACAACTTCAGCACAGGCAAACACTACGTCATGTAATTCTGCACGAAGCTCCAATAGAGCTCTGGTACTAGTGATGGGAGAGATGTGAAGAAGACTGGGGCCTTTCTTCTCTTTCCTCTGTATGAGCACACCCTAAACAGGCCCAGCTGTGCCAAGATCCCAGCTGGCAATGCTTTCCCGAGCTTCCACTAAACCCTGACAGGGAATTAATCCCCAAAATAATACCAAGTTTCATCTGACTCAACACAGCCTCCTTCCCAGAGCCAGAAGGGCAAGTCTCAAAGGTCCCTTCAGGAGAGCTTGAAGCCCTCTAGGTTACACCCTACTTACTATGAAAGAACAGGCTGATTTCTGATCAGGAGCTGAAATGAGCCCAGTTGTGGGGGCAGTCAGGGCCAGGAGCCCTGCTGAAATGCAATCACAAGAACATTACACCCTCCCCCTTTCCTGAGAGGGGTATGACTGTGTTAACAGCTTTACCACCTTTTTAAATGTACTTCAGGTGCTAACTAGCTTTTTCATCAAGTTGTCTGATGGATTACACTTGAAGCAATCATTTCCATTTTGAAAGCAGGGGCCAATTTGACTTTTTCCACCTGTCTTTGGTCTGCTTGTGCTGCTTACAGATCTTGGCTCTCCTTTGCGTTGTTGCCTCTCTCAGAGCCAAGCTTTGGTGCATCCAGGTGATAGAGTGTTTATACACAAAGAAACAGCTCATTTTTGATCAGACAGCTCCTAAGCTGAACCCCCCCTGTGCTGGGAAACGCTGCTCAAGCCCCAGCTCTCTGCATGCATCTGCTCCCTAAGGAGGAATCACAGGGCTGGCCCAGCCGGCACCTGGGCCTCCTGGAAGCTGCTTACTCACGCATCTGCTGAGTCCAGCCCTGGGCTCTCCGTTCCCACCATATAAATACGGCATTGTACTTGCAAAGACCTATTGCACAAGAGAGCAGGGTATGTTTCAACGTATCCCTGAGACAGGTTCCCTTGGCTGCGGTACCACGTGATGCCCATTCCCAGGGTGACACCGTGCCCTTTCCAGCTCTGGGACCCAGCCACTCAGCACCCAAACTTGCCTGACTTGTTCTGGGAGAGCAGGAGGAGATGTGGGTCCCATCCTCCCCCTCCGTCCCCTCACCCCCAGCACTGCCCCTGGGGCTGTGTTGTGAACTGAAATACACCGGTTTCTGCTGCTGCAGAGGAACATCAGGTGTGGGAAATCTGGCTCGGGGACAAGTTTCACCACGAGTCACTGAGCCAGGCTTTTCTTTCCCATGAGATAATCTTGGGCGGGGCAGACAATCGCTTTAAATTAAAATACAATGAAAATACATGGGCTTCCCAGGGCTTAGGGTAAATCTCTCTTTCCTTGTTTTCTCAGAAAGCGAGCCAGGTTCTGCTGCAACCTCCCACAGGCCTGCGGCGTGGAGGGCAGCACTGCACGGAGGAGCCAGGCTGAGGCTGTATGCCCACTGCCCCTCCAGTGAGTGGCTGGTGGCAGGAGGCATCCTGCAAGGCCAGGGCCATTGCTGGGACAGCACAGCCTGCTGTGGAGGCACCTCTGTGGCCCTGCAGAGGAGGAGGGATGGGGCAAGTGGGGCTGCTGAATCCCATTCTTGCAGCATGCCCCTCATGTGGGTGTCTTGCAGGTCATGTGGCTGCTGGCATGGTGGATCCGCTCCTCAGCCGTGAGCAGAACCAGGCTGGGCAGAAGGAAGCTGTGGGCTAAGGACTACCACCATGGTGTTGTCACTGTGTGAGCTTTGCCATGTTGAGACCCCCACCCCTGGAGCCTGTGTTGCTTTCCTATCTGGCAGCATATGCTGCAGCAGGGCCCGTCGTGAGAGGACTCTGCTCACCTGGCAGAGGTTGGGTCCCTGCGGGGTGAGACAGGAGAGAGGCTGGGAAAATGCTGCTTGAGCAGCACAGATGAGCTCGAGGCAGTATTGCCCAGCATGGGCTGTTCTCCTGCTGGGAGCCCCGGGTCCCTGCAGCGGGCTGGAAGCAGGAGGAGCACCGGGGCATGGGCAGAGCTTCAGAAAGTGCGCATTCATCTTCCCTGCCAGTAAGGCAGAAAGCGCCCGGGGTAGGATGATGACGCACCGCACACCTGAGATCGTTTTCATGGGAATAGACCCGTGAGAGACAGCGAGAGGAAGAGCCGGGGAAACTCTCCCAGCACTTCAGCCGGTGTCAGCATTCACAGAGCAGATTTCACAAGATAAACAAAAGCCTTTAATAACCACACTGGAGCGAAGCTTTGAAACCCTGTGCAATCCCTGCCAGGAGAGCACAGCAGCAGAGTCCTCGCACCGCGCTGGGGCCACCACCAGCGAGAGCCTGGGTGGCCACAGAGAAAAAGGCCCTACAAACACCCAAACGTCCAGATCGTAGTGTGGGTACCCAAGCTGTGCTCCCAGCCGTGGGTACTAACATGCACAGTGCTATATATAGTGCCCGTGAATATTCATGCCCTGTGCTAGGGGGTTTTAATAAGATGGAGCAGATGAAAGATGCCATCCACCCTGGAATATTATCTGGGCAGCAGCGTGTAATCTTGAAGGGAGGGGAAGTGAGGATGTGTTATGCTGTGATATCTTCTGTAGGGTTTTTCTTTTCTGTAAGCCAAATAGATTTGTAGAATAACGAGTTATCAGTGTGTAACTGAAAAATCTTAAATGTGCAAGACTCCTGTCAAAAGATGCTAAGCCTGAAATACAGGGATTATGTGCTAACCAGTAAAATACACCTATGCCTGGAAGGAGCATCTTGAAACATCTGGTTATTTGCCCTAGAGTACCGGTAAGAACAGGGGAACAGAGCTCCTGTCTTTCCTTGCTATGGGTCTGTTCCCTGTCTTCAAGCATCTCTTTTCAGATTATAAAAGCACTGTGGTAAGTGCTGGGAGAGAGGAAAAGTCTAAAACTGCTTTTAGTCATCAGAAATTTGGAAGTGCTAACTCAGGCTTTAACATCATTCCCTTCCATGGCTTTGGACAAATAACTTTCTCTCTTCCAGTTGAACAAGGGAGCTGCCTCCCCTCCATGGCATGTGATAGGTTTATTAACTGGCCTAATGGGGTGCCAAAGCACATGAAGAGTTATTGCCAGGAAGATCACAGCATTTCTCCTCGCATTTCTCAAAATGAGACTAGAGGCCTGAGATGTGTCCAGACATTGACCATCCATAATTGTCTTTCATGAATTCAGTAGATCTGGGAAACCAAACACTGTGATCACAGCTCCAGTTCTTGGGTTCAGGTAATCAAGGAGGAAACACAGAATTCATTTAAAGCAAACATCTCCAACCTTCAGAGGTGGTGAAGGAAACCTGAAATTGCATGTTCTGGAAAACAGGAAATGTTCTGAGCAGGGAACAGTACAGTCCAGAGCCCATCCTCCCTTGCTCCTCATCTGGGTGATCAGCTGGTGAAGGGACAGCTTGCTTCTGCACTTATGCTGCCCTTCAGCATTTTACTGGCACCCACTGGAAGTCTTTGGCCACAGCTGTGGTCTAAATAATTACAGAAGGGAAGAGGGGCCAGCATGAACATTCCAATATTACAAATTCAACTCCACAGTAAGCATTAGCTGTAGGAAGTAGGAACAGTAGGAAGAGACCAAGTCCAGCTCTCAACCCTCTGTCCTAGAGCATGGCTTTATTGGTAATTAAAAACTACATCTCAGCTTAATTTTCTTCCCACACTTGGCTGTACTCTATCTTACCCCCATCTCAAAAAGACATGTCAGTCCTTTCATATCCTCACTGAAGTTCACAGAGATTTGCCAGCATTAATCAGAGACGATTACCTCTTCATCTTTAGGCAGGGATATCAGACCTGAGCTGAGGGTGACTCACAGCAAAATCACTTCCCCCTGTGAGGTTCTTCCAAACATCCCTTTTGCCCTAAGACCTCAGCGCCTTTGGTCATTCTGCACTTGGGAAACTGTCTAGGCATGGAGCAAGCCCCAGCTACTACCCAGTCCATGTATTTCACATCCCTGTCTTTTCATCTCACCTTATGAAACTGAGAATAAGGTTACAAGCTGGTTCTGGCCAGGCAGTTTCACTTTTTTTTTTTAGATGTGCTTTTTCCAATGAATTTTAGGATGAAACAGTACTGTTTTGGTGAGCATCTCATGTAGTGCAAACAGAGCTGATGGACCACAGATCCATTCTTGGCAGTCAGTGTGGATGAACCCTGGAGCAACCCAACCACACTGACCACTTCTGACTTGGACATCTCCAGGATTCCCATGTTCTTGATGAGAAGAAATGAGCCACCCCTCCCTCTGAGGGAGATGCCACTCTGAGCCTAGATGCCACTGCTTCTCTCTTTTTCCTCTTCCCCTCCCAGCAGTCCACCAGCCAGGATAGATTTATGTTATTTAGTGATAATTTGAAGGTGCTGCCTGTAGCTTTGGCTTCAGGGTGCAAATACACTGGGCTTCTATTCTGGGTTTGTGCTGGGAAGGAAGCAATTGACTGAAAATAAACCATGTCTCAGCAAATACATGGCAGTCATTAAGGGATAATATAATTCAGAAAGTTTTATGGCCTCTCCAGGTGACCACAGCTGGGGTGAACCTTGTCTCATCAGTGCTGACTGAATAGAGAATGACTGGTTTAAACAAAGCATTTCTCTGCTACGTAGATACGGCTCTGGCTGCAGGGGGCTGCCCAGTCATAATGTTGGTCACTGACTGCCAGGCTGCAGCAGAAGCGGCATGGTGAACACTCTGAGATGCCAGGGCCTGGCCACGTGGTGGGTCATGGCCCAGAGTTGTTTACATCCTGCTGAGAGCAGAAAGGCCACGAGTCTCAATACAAAGGGAAGGCAGGAAAATGAAGCGAAAGCACATGTGTCTCCTGCACACTCACTGAGGACAATTTGGCTGGCATTTTCCTTTTTGAGAAAATTTGTTTTCATCTTCTTAGACATCCATCTCAAAAGATGGACAATAGCCTCCTTACCGGTAGGAATTACCACTGTGCTATGAAGAAGACAGAGGCACAAAAAGCAGGTCTGTCTGACAGGGCAAGCCCTTCCATCACGGCAGATCACTGTAGTACATAACACACTGCAACACTGTTTTGGTCCCCATTGTTCCTTTGCATAAAAGTCTTTGAACTAGAGTTAGTAATTATGGAAGCCGCGCTGCAGACAGCTCCTCAGCCACAGATACGTTTATCAGCAGAGCATCAACCTGCCTGGCTTCCCAGAGGTGGAGATGGCATGGGGTCATGCTTGCGTCAGCTCATCAGCCCTGCAGAGCTGGGATGATCTCTTGCTTTTGTCTCTGTGAAGCAGACAGCATCAGTGGATTTCCCATCACTGATTTAGATAGCTGCCCAGATTCAGCAAGGACAACATGCCAGGCTCTAAAGGCGTTGCAAAGATGGAGAAATATTTCCTGCTAATTTTAGGAGGTTGAAAACAAGGGGACTTTTAAGTTTAATGAGAAAACAGATCTATGTAGGTTAAAATACATGCTGTCATGAAAACACAAAGGTTTGCTTTCCTCTCACCTTCTCTGAACTTTGGCTGAGAACTGCTGGCAGACGAGTGACTTAGAAACTCTCACTGACCATTGCAAATCCTCTTTGACATCTATCCCCACATGTTAGGGACAGGAATGCTCAGGTAGTAGGGCAATCTTTTTTGATGCGCCCCGAGGTGAACCAACAAGTCTCAGCCTCCCTGGACACCCTAGCAATTTCTGAAATCTCTCTTTTTATGTCTTATTGCTAATCCTATGGGGCTATAAGATCCAGTGCTCTAACCATCAGATGTGTGGGTTGTTACAGTTTGGGGCAAACTGCATGGGGATCTTGAGAGGTAACCACTGGTTAGCCTCTACACTGGGTTCTGTGTTTTCTCTTGCTGAAGGAGAAGAGGAATGCTTTTAAGCAAAGCAACAATTTTTGCAAATTAAATTGGTATGGACCAGACAAAATGGAAGGCAGGTTGGAAAGGAGAAGATGATTTCTTGGTCACAGATCCTGGAAGTTTTGGAGAGGTTTTCAGCTGGAATACTATGAGGACAAGCCTCTCCCCTTGAAGACAAAGTATGTCATGTCTATGCAAGTAGTCTACAAAGTTGAAGAAAATAGAAGGTAAGTGGACATGAGTGAGGAGGCCCTTTCCAGCCCAAAATACAAAAATAGTTTCAAAGGACTGCCATACCTTACAATTACCACCAGGCTGGGGACAGTTCCTGAGCTTTGCCCAGCAATAACACTCATCTCTACGAGAAATTTGGACCACGTGTATTACTTCACTCTAATTGCGTCACAGACAAGCATAGACTTGGTCAGGAACCAAACACAGTTTGTCTCATTGGTAGCTTCCAGTTTTAAGAAGCATCATGGCAACATCACAGCATTAAGTAGGGACTGGGCCTCCCAGCCATCACTTCACTTTTTTTCTGGAAAAGCTGAGTAGACAGCTAGTTTCCTTACTGCTAGGTTTAAGACAAGGACTCCGCCCCCATTAGGGTCAGAGAACACAAAAATTGGCCCTAAACACTGGGATGGGAGTACAGCACCCCAGCAGACAGCCCCAAAGCCATGACAAGAAGGCAGCAGGATTTTTCATCACAGAGAGGTGGCCAGCTGAGCTTTGAACACAGCAAAACAGACTTTGGTTTCACTCTCTGCTTCCAGAAGATGAAAGGTAACTTGGAGAGCAATTTGGTGGCTTGGTGTTTACATGTGGGTCTGAGCAGCTGCAGGGCAGGGCAACCTGTGACAGCAGGCAGAGAACAAGAGCCACATAATGGCTCAGCAAGCACCTACAGCTGCCTTCTTCATTTCCCACATTCAGGCTCAAGCATAATCCCAAATCAACATCAAATTCCACCAAAATCAAGCAGAAATCCCCATCGGTGCTTTCTGCCATCCCTGCCTCAGAGCAGCAATAACACATGGAGGAATGCAGGGAGGTTTTGTGAGGAGAGACACCTTTAGGCTTCATCAGCTTTCCTGTAAAGCACTGTAGAGCTGGGTGAGAAGTCAGCTGGATCATTTTTACTTCTACTTCCACAGCTGCAGAGCATCACTCATGTATAGGAGCTGGAGTGCAGGTCTCAATTAGATACACTTAAATAGGGACATTTCCTTATCAAGAATTTGGCTCTAAGACTGAAGATTCTTGTCTTGCAATTAGAGGCACCATTGTTTTCACAGCAAAGGCACATCTTCATTCATGAGGGCTCCCATTATGCCTTCTGCAAGGCAAAAGTGTCCCACACTGGGCACTGCCAAAACCTCCTCGGTGGTTCAAAAATGTCTTACCTCTTCCTTTCCTGGCATCATAATGCCCTGTGCAGAAAGGGTCTGGAGGATGTTCAGAGAGACAAACTTCCTGTGTGACCAGAGAACGATGCTGTCTGGCTGCCTGGTACTGTTATATTTGGGTTGTACCACATGGCTCCAGACACCCTGCAATGCATATCAGAAACCACCTGTTAAAAAAAAAAAAAAAAAAAAAAAAAAAAAGGCACAAAAGAAGGGAGTACTGAGAGTCAAACAAAGGTAGAGTTTATGGGAAAGTGTGGCGGGGGGAAGGGGACAGGCACAAGGAATAGGAAGTCAGGCTTTGAGCAAGCCCTGTCATGTTGCAGGGACCTGCTCTACCTGCCCTCCATGTGACCGCAGCCCTGCCTTGCCCACTGCAGGAGGAACATAGCATGGCAAGAAGGGATCAAGAAGAGATATTCCTGCAGAGCCTATGGCAGTGAGCATGTCAGTTGGCCACAGCCTTGCTGAAGGCACATGTGTCAGGTGGCTCTGGAGAGGAAACAAATGTTTATGGGTGATGTTGCCTACCAGGCTTAGGAAGCTGGCTGTGGGATGGTGACAGAAGAGAGTTCAGTCATCTCTGACCTACAGGTACATCTGGTTGCTGAAAGAGACCAGGCATATTCACAAATAATCACAGCTTATCCTCCATTCCCCTCTTTATGGAAAGGAACAACCCCAGTACCCATAGCATCTGCCTTTCTCCAGCCCTGCAGAGCACAAGAGCTCAGTGACAAGAGCCAACACTCAACAAAAAGCAAGCAGTTGGGCTTCTCTATTGCAGAGCAGAAGCAGCAGACTGCAAAGGCAACTGCAAGCTGAGTTTAATCATTCCGTGTTTCATTAGAATCACCAAGGTTGGAAAAGACCTCTAATATCATCCTCCATCCACCTATCATCAATATCTCCCACTGAACCATGTCCCTCAGTACAACATCTAAATGTTTCTTGAACACCTCCACCAACACAGCCATCCCAAGAGGGAAAGTCACTCCGAGCTCTACGGTAGAAAAGGCATTTCTTGGAAGGAGGCTGGTGGGACAGTGACCTCCAGGGAAGAACAAGCACCCTGTACTCCCCACTGTCCTCTTTTCCCAGTTACTGCTCCTGAGTCAAGGACCCAAAGTACACCCAGGTGGGCAGTCCTCATCTCAACAACTCATGTCAGCTGTACAAGATAGGCAGCTCCTTTTGCCCTAAATACAGATCCTGCTTGAGCCCTTGCCCCATGCTGTCCCATCCAGCTGCCTTCTGCTGCTGTAGTCCTGGCTGCAAGGCGGAACCTACAGATTTATATGTGTTGTTCACCACCACTGCTCCCTGGCTCCTTCCTCGCAGCCTGCTTGCAGGGAGCTGTAAGAAGAGTTTCCAGCCCACAGTCAGTTAATCACCCACAATTAGCATAAACCCAATGCAACAGCGGGGGAATAAATGAAAGCTGGGAAAGCCCCCTCTTCCCAGCAGTGGGATGAGGCAATTTACAGAGGGCCCGGAGGTGCGGGAAAGAAGAGCCTTTCATGAGGTTGCAGGTCCATGTGAAATGCTGGGCGAGGGCAGTCCAGGGCAGCACTCCCTCATCCCCAGCTGGGTTAGCCGCCCCAAAAGACACTGTGGTTTCTGTTTCTGCAGGAGCCCAGAAGGTCTCCTGCCATCCTGTGCTCAGCCAGCGCCCCAGGAGCTGGCACAAGGAGCGCCACTAGTGGGAAACGCGTCCCTCACAAGTGGAAGGCATTCTGCCAGTATGTTGGGGGGGATTCTAGCAGAAAGAAAGCAGGGGATTACTTTGTTCAGTTCTCTCAGGTCTGCTCCTTCCATCTGTGGGCAAAGAAGGGCCTAGAGGTGAAAAATATCTGCGAAAACAAATAGGTATTTTTTCACTGCTGGGGCTTCTGTCTGGACCTCACCTCACTGCCCCAGGGTTGGCCAACAGAGGAAGTTTCCCTCTGTTAGCATTCAAAAGGCAGCATCTGGCTTCACGGGTGGTGTGCAAGCTTACTCATTTTCCTGATGGCCAGGTGTCAAGGGGTTTACAGCCTTGTGTGCCTCAGTGCAACAGGAATGCACCAGAAAAGGAAGAAAATAAATTTTTGCCGGCTGTCAACATGCATGTATAAATTGATGGAGAAAATGATATTGGGCACATGTGTTGTGCCAGCTCTTCCCTCTATCTGCAGGCCCATTCTCTGAGCAGATCCTGTCTCCAATTCATCTCAGCAGGTGAACACGGAGATGAGGGAAAGGAGCATGGAAATGGTACGGCTGAGCAGCAGGGGGGTGGTGATGGACCAGACAGCAGAAGGCATGGCAGGGAAGAGGCAGTTCCTGGGCACGTTTGTTGTGCATTTTAAACAGATTAACTTGGGCTTTAGGGAAAGGTAGAAAATCCTCCCCCTTTCCCAAAATACGAGGGCAAGAAGGAAAGGAGGGTTTGTTGACAGGGTGTAATTCTACAGCGTGAGCAGGGATAGTTTCTAAATATGAAAGAGAACCAGTTCAAACTGGTTTAACAGAAACTTTGTGCACCAAAAACCCCTAGTGAGGGCATTAGAACAGCAGCTGTGCATAGAATCATGGAATGGTTTGGGTTGGAAGGGACCCCAAGCATCATCAAGTTCCAACCCCCCTGCAAGCAGGGCTACCAATGTGGTACTAGAGCAGGCTGCCCAGGGCTGCATCCAAACTGGTCTTGAACACTTCCAGGCGTCCTCAGCAGCAGCTCCAGCTGCACAGCCATATAGTCCGGCTGCAACCCCAGTGCTTCCAGGTATCTGCCCTCATGCAAAGGTCACAAATGCTCCCCCCACCCCCTAATACAGATTTGCAGCTGCTTCCAAGACAGAGATAAAGAGTATAGGGTGAGTGCTGGAAGGTATGGCTGCCAACTTCTCACAGACCCAAGGGGAAGAAGACCCAGTGTGTGGAGGACCCACAAGAAGCTTGGAGAGCGGCAGTCATTTTTGTGCTCTCTGGAGGCTGTCCCAACTCTCTGCTGCCTCCTAGTTGGCTATGATGCTTGGAAGCTGGCTGGGGTATGGTAACATGGATCATAATGGATGGGGAGGAAGGGAACAAGATCCCACAACTTGAGGGACTCATTGATGGTCATGGCCTCTCACACTGAAGTGTCCAGTGTCAGCAGCACAAGATGTCCTCATTGTTTGACATTTCAGTGTCCAAGGCAGCACCGGTGGGACATTAGGAAATTGCTGCTCCTCCTTGTGGACACCTCAGTGGGCTGGGAAACCACTTTGGGAACCTGCTCTGGCTGAACAACACCCAAATGAATAAAAAACCACATCAGTGCAACCGGCAGACTGTGGTGGAGGCACAGGGAGCAGAGCTAGGACCCAGGTGCAGCTGGAGAAGGAATGAATGGCTCCCACCATGCCTACATGAGAGGGACACTGTGTAAAGAAGAGTTTCTGGCTGGGGGAGTCCTGGCAGCTCAAATTCTTGGGCCAGTACAGTCAGCGCTTTGCTAGAGAACAGCTGCAAATATTTTTTGAGAATCTTGAAGCGTGTAGCATGTGGGTCAGGTGTGTCAGAGGAGAACAAAGACACAATATACTTCATCTATGCTGAGATGTGTGGAAATTTCCCCTCTTCTTGCTAGTGTCTGGCTGAATCCACCAGAGCCCTGAGTCTCTGCAGCCCAAGTCACCTGCTAGCTGCCATCTCCTAAAGCCTCTCATGCAGGCAGGCTCTGGCAATGTGTTATACACAGTAATTAACCACTAGGCCTGGCTTTTGCCAGAAATCATGGAGAGCTGTTACAGGAACCAATGGCAAGTTTCAAAGCTCCTGATGCAGCTTCTGAAGAGGACATTTTGGAGCAGCGGTCATTGATGAACTACAGTAACTCTGCAACACCTCAGGTGGCACCTTGCTTTGGAAATAGACATCTCCCTCTGATGCTGGTCAGCCAAGCTGCCTTGCAGAAAAGCGCCTCCTAACCTTTTTACATTCCCTGTTGCAGAACAGAGTGGATCAACTACAATTTCTCTTAAATAAATGTTATCATTGCTGGCTCTATTTCCCAGCAACTGCAAATTATTACAGTAACACACAGTTCTGTGCTTGAAGACCAATTGAGAGTATTTCCAATTTCTCTCTCCATTTCATCAAGGAAAATAAGAATGCCTGGAAAGGTTCATAGCCCATTTCCCACACAGGCACTGCTTGAGCAAGCAATGTTTGCTTCCTAAATTCTGGAATAGCATGGCACTTCAAATCTGCATCTGATCTAATTCTAGAAGAATGTCTTCAAACAGGACAAGTGTTGCAGACACAGTCTCTGACTGACGCCACTGTCTTGCACAGACAGCCCCAGATCAGTTTGTGTACCCCCTTATTTAATGATTGCTGGGGGTTCATTTACTCATTCAAACCCCAGGAGGCTGTTACCCAAATGTGGAAGGAAAGAAAAGTGCAGAGCAATGGGGCTTTGAAGCTGCAGAGCTCTTCCTCTGTTGGGAGCCATGTTAAGAGCTTAGGGCACATGTTTGTAGAGCAAGTCTTGTCATTCCCAGTGCTTCTAGTAAGGGGGAGAAATGGCCTTCAGGATTTTTTTTTTACATTCTGCAGAGCAGGAAGACAGGCCCACTCCTCTTTCCGCGTGGGCTGGGAGCTCTCTTGATAACCTGAACAAACTGACCTCAAAGCCAAAATGATTTCTTCCTCAAGCAATAAATTTGCGCAGGGAGCTGAAGCAACTTATCAGAAAGTAGCACATCACCGTGGCCTCTATGCAGGAGACAATATTCCCATCAGCCAGGCAGGGCCACCCCCATGGTGCAGGGGCAGCTGCTGTGTTTACAGAGCCGTTGTGCCATAAGGGAGTCGGAGACACCCAATATTTAACTGTGAGCTAATGCTTCCTGCCTCCGGTCCCACAGACACACAGGGTTCTCAGGGCCCATTGGGATCAAGTCATCCAGAAGCTCAGGCAGTCAGTCCCAAGCCCTGGGACCCTCTGGGCAGCAGCACAGCAAAGCAGTTGCCATGGGGTGACATGGCTCTGCCCCGAAAAGATCAAGGCAGCACATAGCTGCTTGTCTCTGGCTGCAGGCAGGGGGAGAGCCGGAGTTGCACGCTGTCAGGCAGAAGCAGGCAGCCAGAGCTCCGCTCGCAGCGGGGTATGCAGGCAGAGCAGGGTGACCCCACACGGTGCAACTTGGGCTTGCAGGGCTCGGGTGTGCAGCTGAGCAGTAACAGAGGCTCTGAGCTTCCCTGTGCTGTGTTGTAATGACTTCCTGATGACCTTCGTGTCCTCCATCACAGCTTAAAACACAGTGATGTGCCTTAAGTGAATGAGAGTGTAATAACATAGCCTTCTCTCTTAGGATATGTCAAGAGAGACAGCCTTGGCTTCCAACGTCCACCATGAGTTGCCCACTCCACACCAGGACTGGCGACTCCATCAGCAGGCCAGTGTGTCTCCAGAGTGCACACAAGGGCAATGCGGGTGCCAGCAGCTGGACAGGACAGCAGGTGTGTATGTGGGGGGGTGGTGTTGGGAGAGGGGTGACAATGATAGCAAAACACAGAGTGCAGCTAAGAAAAGCTTCATGTGAAGGGGAGCAGTGCTGGGACACCCTGTGCTGCCTGCTCAGTGAAGTTTAATGCACATCCATCACTATTATCTTGTGCCTGAGCCATCGTCAGCCCAGAGATGCAGCTCGAGCAGGTTCTGTTTGAAGTGCAGTGTCTGCTCTTGGTTTCAGACCAGAACCAGTCTGACCAGCTGGAGCCCAGTTTCAGGTTACACCCTGCCTCATCTCTCTGAATTAGTGGGCAATGATCTCACTCTCAGCACTCCCAAGGAAGGACTGCTCTCTCTGGTTAACCCTACCTGCTGCATTCACCTGTTCGTGGTGTACCCCCCTTCCCCCAAACCGCAGGACCTGGCTGCAGCAACACCTGCAGATGAAAGGGTGGGAGATAGCAGGCATGGGAACGGCACCTTCCCCTCCACAGGTCATTGCTTCTCAGACACCACTCCCAAGTCAGATAAGACAAACAATTCCCATTTATTGCAACTAGTATTATCAGAGAGGGTGCACAAAAAGTAAATCAGGATGGTAAGTTTATTGCATAGGCTGGAAGAAAAACAGTGATGGAAGAAATGATACAAGATAGGCCATGAAAAGCCATGGCGGAATCAAACAAGCCCTCCTGCAACAGCGGAGAGGCAGCTGGATTGCCACCATGCTGTGGGCAGCCATTTCCTCCCTTCCAGCCTTGAAAGGGTCCAAGAATTTAAACTAAAATCTGTACATAAATTTGTGCTTTCTTACACACACATGCACACACACACAAACACATCACACACCCTGATTTCCTCTCTTTTCACAGCAGTTTTCCAGGAGCAGCAGGCAAAGGGGGTTCAGGGACTGGTACCGATCCCACGCCAGACTGAGCATACCAGGGACTACAGAAACATCAGCTTCTGTTCACAACAGAAACTCTCAGCATCCAGAGGCACAAGCCTGATGCTGGAGATGCAGCCATGCAAAGCTGGTGGCATCCTGCTTCATCGGCCACGGGGAAAACACAGCACCTCAGTGTGGTGGAGCTGTTACATGCTGCCACAGGCCCAGGGATGAGCTCTGGGCCCCCCAGGGTAGGTTCATCTTGCACAAAGAGGGACAGGCCAGCAGGAAGGACATCTGGGGACATTCGCTGGCCATGCTCCTGATGCCAGGGACTCAGGTGAGAGAGAGGCTGTGGAGAGGGTAGTAACACTGAAGCAGCAGCACAAGCTTCCTGGAGGAAGCATCAGCTACCAGCTCTGCTCACTGGCACAGCCAGGACCACACAGATGGCATCAGTGCCTCCAGGAAACCCTCTGGTTCCTTCAAACATCCCTTCACTGTGCTTCTCCCCAGCAACCTCTCCTTCCCTTCCTCCCTCAAGCATATTTCCCACACTGCAAGCAGTGCTTTCCCATGGGCAACACTAGCTGGCACCACAGCAGCAATGGGGAGCTTGATCCTTCTGCCCTCCCTTCAGCATCAGCAGAAAAAGTTTGGGCATTCCCTTTCATTTCACGTGAGAATAAATAGGTATTTTGTGAGCATGTTCAGGGTCAGACTGAACACTGGAAAAGCAATCAGGGCAACTCACAAAGTGGAGGACACATACTGTATGTAGGTGGCTGCAACATGGCAGCCAGGCAGAAAAACTCTAGGTGTGCTTTTCTGTTAAAAAGCAAAGCCTAGTGATTAAAACAGGTTATTTGTTATTCCTTCTGTCTTGAGAACAGAAACCACTGGAAAGTATTGCAGGGCTCAGAACAGGTCCAGCCCAGGACTGGCCGGTTACCAGAAGCACGCAGCCTGCGCAGGGCTCACCACGACCAGGAGGACAGCTGGAAGGCAGGGCAACTTGGCAAAGGTTTGGGAGAAAGGGTAGAAAATCTGAAGCCAAGTGGCAGGAAGCAGCACTGCTAACAAAAAATTGCTGGCCATGGTGAGCTTGTACCATTCACCGTTATGAATGCTACACAGATTCAATCTCAGGGTCCTTCAGTAAGCAGAGCTGAGCTGTGCTCCAGATTTGAGCAAGAAGAAAGATGTCATTCAAAGTTTCACTGGATTGCTTGAGGTTAGGAAGAGATAGACCTCAGAGAGCATCAGAATGCTCCCAGGTCCTGAGTCCAGAGCAGCCATTTAGCCACGACAATCATTTAGCCATGTCAATTTAGCCACATTACTGCCAAATCACGGCTAGATCTTGGCCTCAGGCTACCAATGTCTTCTAAGAAAGAGCCCTCCAGGCCGAGGCCCCCATCTAAAAGCAAAACTCCAGAAGTTCTTGGGAATGTCCCAGTGTGTGGCTGGGAGAGAGACTGGAGCAGGTCAGACTGGTTTGGTGGCACCGTTGTAAAACAGATGCTCCGTGTCCTCTGTAGTGGACAGGGTCGAGTTGGTAGCAGTGGTTGGCTGGCGGCGGCGGCTGCTCTTCCTTCTGCTCTTCAGGAAGAAGTAGCCTATGATGGCCAGAACCACCATGATGCAGATCCCAAGGAGCACAGCAATCACCACTTCAAAGGCACCTGCAGGGGACACATGAATGTGAATAAGTTAGGAGATCTGCTCCACAAGCTCTGCAGCAGCACACTAAGAACAAGCACAAAAGCTGCTGGAGAAGCTGTGCTGGAAAAGATGAGAAGGGGTGGGCTGACAGCAGGGTGGGCATTGCAAAACTAAGTGAGAAAGACAGCTACATGGAAAAGGGTCTGGTAAGAGTATTTCTGTTCTCCCAGATCACAGCTTCCATCATTTCTTGGATGCACCACGCCCTCTAAAGGCTATTTGGTGACTTTGGCAGAGTTGGCCATTTGGCACATCTTTAAATGTCAAACTCTTCTCCAGTGCTGGATTTTCTCCATACAACAATGCAGAGGCCACAAAGTGAGGTCACAGGGAGCACTCCTGGCCAGGAGAATGCCATGGGAGTGAGGTGCGGTGGTGAATGTGTTGAGAAAGAACTTGTAGCAGTGTTGTGAGCATACAGCTCTGAGGGTTGATAGGGTAATCAGACTTCACCCCAATCTAGCATCCAACATTATTCACATACTCACTTGGGCATTCTTTTTTGCAGAATTTAGTGGTCCTTTTTGTAAATGTGGCCCTGAGGAGGAATTTTGTGTGACGTTTTTTGATGTTGAACACTGCAGCATTCATGGATGTTGATGAAAAAGAAATGAGGAGCCTCTGCAATGATCTACAGAGTCACAGACAAAGCAGGAATTGGACCAAAGGTGCATGGTCCACTGAAAAATCTCTCTAGCCCCTGCTAGCATCCTACAAATACTGCACTACTCCCTTAGTCTCAGAAGGGGCACAGGAAATAGGTAAAAAGAGTAATATTTCCAAGGAAGGGCAAAGTATTTTTCACGACAGTGAAAGCAACAAATAAATTCTGTATGAGGAACTGTTACTCACTTATCATATCACATATCATCATATCACCGTATCAATTATCATATTGTTACTCACTCAACATATCACTGTGAGGTTCAAATGTTTCCCATCTCCGACCAATGGCATCTCTTTCTGAATTGGGAGTAAGAAGAAGAGTTTTAAGAGGAACAAGGGCTGAGACAGGTTTCAGAGGAGCGTATTTCCAGTACTGTGAAATGACTGGATGCATGCAGTGTCAGAATTCCTCCTATTTATGCTGTTGGCCTCCACAGCAACACCTGCAGAGCACTGCAGCGTGAAATTTTTCCCTCTTGATTGTTTAGAACTTCTCCCTAGTATGGAGAATTTTCTTCATTTCTCTCCTCCCACTTGTGGAGAACTGGAGCCAAGCTAGAAAATTATATTCTTTGGAAAGGCCACACCATGACTCTAGCTAGTTTTGTCATGCTACTCTGTACCTTTCTGAACATTAGCATCCACAGAATTTCTCCAGCTCTGACAAATGACAGGCTGTACTGCAGACATGCTGTAGACATGCGTTGTTCCCCATAAGCAGTCAATACATTGCAGAACATTGTGGGGCATGGCCAGGACTTGAGAACAGAGCTGCCCTGTCTAAAGGCTCCAAGTCACTGCCTCTTTGTCACCACAGAACTTAATCTGGATGGATTTTCCAAGTCTGATCTGTATTCCAGCCCTCACTATTCCTGCTTACTTGTGACGCCTGAACATGATTTCATGCACTCTTCCTCTTCTTCAAAGTTGTTCATGTTGCCATCACAGCCCCCGTAGGTGAAGCGGTCGCATTTCTCAGAGAAGGGATTATAGTACCAGCGAGGGATGCTGTCTGTGCACTGTCCAGTGTCAGGCAAGTCCACACAGTGAGCTGGCAAAGCAAAGGAGAGATGCTGTAGCCCAAGCAGCGTCTTACCAGAGCACCAACTTCTGCTCATGATAGAAGAGCACAAGCACTGTAGCAAAGGCAGACCTATAGCACTTGGGTGCCCACCGCCCATCTGGCAGCTGCTCAAGTTGGCAAGGCCAAAGTGAGCTGCCACTACCAATACTGGGCTGAAGGAAAAGGCAAGAGATGGCAGACGTCAGCCAAAGTGCTCCTGACAGTGTGTACCTTGCTTATGTGTGACATTGATTTTCTGCAGTCTATTGAACTCACGAGCATCTGCAAAAGAAACATTTTATGTTAATCTTAGGGCATTCCTGCACATTTATTTGCTACAACAAGCCAGGGAAAAGGAGATATACTCTGAGGTTCTTAGATAGCTCAAAGCTATGAGAGGAACATGGGAAAACACAGAGTAGTAACTAGAAATGATTTCCAATTTGAGTTCAACTTTCTTAGATTTTTCCACCAAGAAAAAAAGGGGAAGATGCTCTCACTCCAGGTTTTAAGAAGTACTGGTCTGGGAAATAAGTGAGGGCAAAATAAGAAGCCTGGGAAGGTAACAAAATACCCACACATAGGGAAGAGATTACGTGAATTTTGTGAGAAGGAGAGAGGGAGATTACAGACTTTGGCAGCTCACCACTGTGCATTTATGTTAGCATAATGTGAGGATGTTAAGGGGATTTTGATGCTGAACCAATTGGGAGAAGTCATGGTTTAATTTCCCACCTCCATAAACTAGGAGAGAAGGTATGATCATCCAGAAATAAAACATTGGCAGGGGAGGGGAAGGCAGGCTCTGAAGTCTTACAGGCAGGGACAGGGAAGACAGTAGAAGGAAAAATCCCAGCGGGGAGATCAGCTGTAGCAGTCAGAGATATGGGAGATGGCAGAACCTGAAAATATGGCAATAGTGAGAGCTCATGCAAGGTCAGGAGAATACAGAGCAACAAAAAGCAGAGTCAAGCATTGAGCACTGCAGTCATCCCTGTGCAGATACTAAGTTTTCTAAGCCAGAATGTGAAGAACTTACATTGTTCACAATACACCTCGTCTGATCCATCAGCACAGTCTGGAGTTTCATCACACTCCAGATAGGCATCAATGCAGCAGCCATCCTTGCATCTGAACGAGGAGGCCTGACAATTCCCATTGCATACTGTGTCAGAAACAGTTCAGATAGTTCATTAAAATTTGCTCATTTTCCCTGCCACACAGATGTGTTATGAAGGACTTAAAAAGCGGTGAAAGGGCTGGCAAAGGTCTCTCTTCTGTGCCACTCAACTCAAAAAAGAAGAAAATAATTTCTTGCTTATAAGCCAAGCAGTGCTCAGGGAACAGCCATGCTTCCTCTCAAAACAGAAGTCCGCAGAAGCTGGAGGCAAGGCATGGTAATGCCCCAGTCACCATGGGGACCCGGTGACAAAAGAACCAGACACTGAGGAAGTACTCAATACCTTCTTTGGCTCAGTGTTCACTGGGAAGGAGTGCCCACTGGACTCCCTGGTCCTTGGCTTAAGGGCAGAGTCTGGGGCAGTGAAGCCGCATATGGGGAAGACCACTTAGAATTTTGTGAGCAATACCAAAAATGGGGGAAGCAGGGAACTCAGTGCCATGCAGCGAGGGCTGGGCAGGCAGGAGAAGGCTTCCAGCTCTGCTCATAAAGCGCAAAGGCAAATGCAAAGACAAAGCAGAGAGTTAAACATCCCACACCTGAGATAGAACAACTCCACACAAGAACAGCATCTGGACACCAAGAAGTGATAAAGGATTTGTACAGAACAGCCCTGGGAGTCAAGGTGGACATAGTGAACGTGAATCAGCAGAGAGCTCTCGTGGCAAGGATGTCCAACTGCACAGCAGGCTGGGAGAGCCAGCAGAGACAACTGGCCATCTTCCTCTGCCCCTGAGGTGGTCCCAGCTGATCAGTGCTCTGCCCAAGTCTGAGCTCTCCGGTGCACAACAGACACCAGCATGATGGAGTGAAGCAGCAAAGATGCAGCAAGAGACTGGAGCACATGACCTAGTGTGAAGTTTTGAAAAAGACAGACCCTTTTTGGAGATGCACAGTAAAAGGGCGAGCAGCAACAGACAAATGATCCAATAAGGGAAACTGATTCGAATAGAAGGGAAAACAAATATGAGGGCTGCCCAGAGAGAACATAAAATCTCCTTCCTCAGGGATACCCAAAAGTGGCTTGAACAGAGCCCTAAGCATCCTGACATAACTCAAAGCTGGCCCTACTCTGAGTAGTGGGTTGCACCCCAGGCACAATTTCCAACACGAATTATCCTATGATATGAAAGTGAAAGGCTTGGCAAAGAAATTAGTCCCCGACACCTCATTTTCCACACTGAGTGCTAATCAAAAAGCCACAGGAATGGATATGAGACACTAAGCCTGAGCTTACAGCAAGATTATATAGAGGAGCAGGAGGCTTACCTGGCATTTGTCGCCCGCTGACAGAGCCTGAAGAGACAAGGGGAAAAATAAAGTTAATTTACCACCACGCTGCTTTGTCAGCATAGAATCAGCTTTATATTGCTTCATGTTTCCCCTAAGAAATGTGCCTTTTCTGGAACAAAGCCCTGTAGTGGTGAGGAGTAGAAATACAGAATTTAGATTAAGGATGCTGGATGAAAATTTGGTGAGGGTCTGTGCAGCCAGGGACATACCAGGAACACCTGGCACTGAAGACGTTGTGCCAGAAGGAGCCAGTTCTTGCTGATGCCTGCCCTGGTTAGTTACACCAACACGTGGCCAATGGTGATGATTGATGCTAAAGGAAGCTAGTCTGGCATCAGCCAGGGGAACAGAGAGCCAGGAGCTGGGCACTGTGGGACCCTCATCAGCCTCATCTCCTCAGCTCTCCAGACTATATCTGCTAGCCACAAAGGTGCAGTCCTTGCCCATAGGGACATCCAGATCCTATGAAAAAGAAGGGGCTGATTTTTGAAGCAGACTCACCTTTAACATTCCTGCAGGCAAGTTTACATTCCTCTTCCCGTAAATAGTTATTCTTGTTAGGTTTGCAGCCTCCAAAAATGAACTCCTGACACTGCTGAAGAGTTGGGTCATAAAACCAACGTGGAAAAGAGCCTCGACACCAACCAACCTTCTTTGGAGTCAAGCAATGCTCTATCAACAGAGTTAAAATAAGAGGGTCTGGTTAGCATGTTTTACTTTCACATAGAGAAAAGAAAATCTTCCAAAGGAAAGTTTGTCAACAGTGTGGATGTTTGTCTGAAAAAGAATTACAAAATGTGAGTGGCAAGGGGAAGGCAAATAGGGAATCACATAATGTGTTTTCTTATACAGGAGGACAGAGTACAAAATCAATTTAGGAGGTGCCATATTCATAAAAGCAAACAGCAGAGAGTTCAGCTGTGAAACTCCTTGCTTCAGGATGCTGCTGCTGTGTGAAGATTCATTCATGGATATTGAATACAAAGACACCCTATTTGCTTAAAAAGGCTGCAAATTCCTTGGTGGCTAGCCAAGCACAGCAAGGGTTTACTGACAGCATGTCATGTTCTTGCTATTATCTAGTGTTAAACTCTGGGCACTGTTGGATGCAGTGCACTAGATTTCTGACAGAGTGACTTGATATGGATGTTCTTTTAGTTTTATGGTTCTAGAGGCACAAGAAGAAATTTTCTGCTTGACAGCTAGGCCAGCATTTGTCCAAGAATTCATTGCCCCAGTGCAGTTATAATGCTGAGTACTTTGATCATTAAAAAAGGCCATTATAGTAAAACATATAGGTAACCCCGGGGCCATTCTGAACATCACACAGATGACTTCACCTGTTCTGTGGCTTAAGGGAATTAGGCCCTTCACAATAAAACCACGGAGTCAACAAATCCTTTTGGGTTCTTCTCTTTTGCTCTCAGATGTATCCTCAGGATCCAGCTACCCTGGGGTTATCCAGTAGAGGAGGCAATGGCATGCAGAGAGGATCAGACTATTGTAGGCCACCTCTTCTATAAGAGGATGAGAAAACCCTAAAATAGACAGCTACGAATGTAGAGACCTTTCACTGTTTGTCAGGTGCAGGCTTTTATTGTGAGAAGTTGACATGCAAGCCCACTCTGCTGCCTGTGCTCTTTTCCCATCTGCCCCGAGAGAAGGGCTGGCAAAGCTCCCCAGCTCGGGCACACTAACTAGATGCCTGTGGGCTCACCTTCAGTCTGCTCAGAATTCAGCACTATGATGGTGATGTTGGTGAAGTCTTGCTGCTGGGCAGTGTCTGTGACAGTAAGCTGGAAGACGTAAGTGCCCACCTGTAGGTTGGAGATTTCTGCCAGGTCTTTTTCAAGCTTCTGAGAATGCAAAATAAAAGAAGAAAAGGCATGTGTAATGAGAGGATGAATGAAGCCCATGTTTCTGCTGTATTAGGAAGAAACAAGTTTGGCTGGAAATCCCCAAGCAGAATTCTGGCTTTAAAAATGTCACAGAATCACAGAATTGTAGGGGTTGGAAGGGACCTCCAGAGATCATCGAGTCCAACCCCCCTGCCAAAGCAGGTTCCCTACAGCAGGTCGCACAGGTAGGCATCCAGGCAGGTCTTGAACATCTCCAGAGAAGGAGACTCCACCACCTCCCTGGGCAGCCTGTTCCAGTGCTCCGATGTCTCAGTGCTTTGGCTTAGGGTTTTTGTTTTTGTGGTTTTTTTTTTCCATAAAAGTTGCTTTGGCTGGGCTAGGGGAAACAAAAAAGGAGAGCAGCATCTCCAGATTTCCACAATCTCCTACAGCTAGATATTACTGCTCTTCAAAGTCAGCCATTGGCTGGTATACTAAGTCTCCCAGAAGGTGCCCCAAGAGCTCCATAAAAGCTTCAAGGCTTTCTGGAGTATTTTGCAGAAGTTTTACAGCAACTGTTTGTTCTTCTAAAACCACAAGCCCCATTGAACATCTACAAAGTAGTGTTCACGCCCTAGAGATGCTGAAGCTAGTCAGAAGCCTTGGCTTCTGCTCCAGCTCAGCTAAATTTGGAGATCCCAACAGGGAGCAGACCGCAGGCGACACAGACCAAATTGTTTCCTTTGTTCACCTCCTTACCTTTATCTCCACAGAGGGCTCACCGAGGACCTGTTTCCATTCATACGTGACAATCCCGTGGTCATCTGTGCTGTCTGTGCCTCTCAGCATCACTGGCTCCCCAGGCTGCACCCGCATGTCCATGCCAGCACGGGCTATTGGAGGACGGTCATCTGTGGAGGAAGAGCAGAGCAAAGCGTTGATAGAGGCAGCGCTCCAGTCCTTATCCGCATTATGAGAAAAGGGGGCTTTTCCAGAGTAAATCAGTATGGATGCCATTCACTAAAAGGAATACACTTTAATACAGCTGTGCTTCTTGCAGCCTGTGTGAGCAACAGGTGATCAGTACCGTTACTGCTGCCCTCAGCCATTTAGTAACTCCACAACTCACTCTGGCAGTGCCTTTTGAGCCACATCTGCCCACAGAAATCCCAGGAGGAGGCTTTCCCTGTGGCTACAGCCTCCATGCTTTCAGCAGTGGGAAGAAGGCCACGCAAACAGCACAGAGCAATCTCCACCCCACCACTAATGGAGATGACCTGATGTGGGTGGTAAAGAATGTGGAATGGACTCTCTTCATTCCTACTGCTGGCTCTACGCACTGCACTGTGCACTTAACTGGAGCTGTGCAAGGGGGGGATGGATGTGAATGGATCCCATCTCATCTTCCGCCCCACTCTCTGACACAGATGCTTTAGAAAAAGCACACAAATGCCATTCATGCCACTGTTACTTTTTGTCCCATTCCACATATTAACTCAGCAGCAGCCCCCACAGTCCATTAAACTCTCCTACAAACAGTGAGCGTAAGAGATGAAAACTGATCTCTGCCAGTGCCAGCAAGATCAGACTGCACAGTGACTCCCAGTGAGCCTGACTCATTGTTCCTTTTTTGACTCATTGCTCCTCCAAGGTCTGAACGCCTTCTGCTTGGCTCAGACCATAAAACCCCACCTGGTAGTTCCCATACCAGGACTCAATGGTCAGGTTCAACCTGTGCCTTTTGGAAAGGCATCAATTTTCATTTTCAATCTAGATGTGTCACTCTGCCATTCTCATACAACTGGAACTGAACAGGAGGATTACTGCCCAAAGCCTTTGGTTGGAAAACTATTCCCTCAGCTAATTACTTTCACTGTTTCAGACCTGGTCTTAATTTTTTGCTATATTTCTAGATTCATGTCCCACCTGTTGCCCCTTGCTAGAGCCTACTGAAGGGACCTGATGTAAAAGGCATATATGCAAACAAAGCTGATATTAAAAACAAGCCATTTGTTAGTTCTTTCACCTATTAATTAAGCAGGATAGAAGGTTTTGCAACGTGTACTCCAGGTGAGAGTGACCACATATCCATCCAGAATTTTCTATTTTCCAGTATCTTTTGATACTTGGTGAAGACACCAAGCAAAATCAATCATCCCTTTGGGCACTGTTCCTAACTGCAGACCTGCAGCTCTCCTCCCTCATTCCAGGAGTCAGGCTGCCTTTTGCTATGTGAGAACTTAATCACCCTGCAGCTGCAGGGCTTCTGGTTAACTTTATTACACCAGCTGCTCCCTACTGAATGTCACCAGCATTATCTTTTAGTCCTCCTCATGTAGCACCACGGGATAAGGCTTTCAGCAGCAGCCACCAAAACAGGCAGAGGACAGAAAAATGGCATTTTCATCACAAGCAGAGGTGCCCACTCCAGTATCCTTTGGCCTTTGGGCGAGGCATTGCTCCCTGCTGCTTCCTCTCAAAGGGCTGCCTGCCAAAGTGGTAGAAACTGGCCCCAGTGAGGCACAAGGACAGCTGGAAGACACCAAATTGTGCTGGGGCCAGCCTGGCCCTCTTGGCTTTGAGCAGGGCTGGCAGAATAAATAAATGGAGTTTTGTTTTATTTTCAAGAGATCTTGCCAAGGGTCACAGGACCATTTGTAGCTGAAGGAATGACTTCAGCTGACAGTGCTCTCCAAACAAACTAGGAAACAACAGCCCCACAGCTATGTGGTACACAGCGCCATGAGCTCTGGAAATGGATGCTCCTGCTGTTCTGCTGGGCCAACAGATGCCATGAGCCCAACCTTGAGAAATGCAATCTGCTCCCTGCTGCCTTCCTGCCAGGCTGAGCTCATCAGGTGGGGGCAGACACAGGGGAAGACCCGTTCTGCAGAGCCACAGATTGGTCATTAACTTACAGCAACTCCAGGTCATGCTTTTCCTTGACATTTTTAAGCACATACACTTAAAAAAAAAAAAAAAAAAAAGAAAAAAAAAAAAAAGAAAAAAACCACCAGAAAAAACAAACAAAATGCTTTACTGCAGGTTGGTTTAGTTGCTTTGAGTTATGGATTGTACAGTGAAGTAAAAGATTGGTTCTGATTACAGGGTCAGCTACCTCTCCAGATCCCATCTTTGGTGAGCAACGTTCCCCAGGTGTGCTCATCCCCAGAAAGCCAGAGGGTTTGCTTGTGTGTAGGGATTGCCAAGGAGGATCTTTCCATAGAAATGAAGGACTTCATTTTCAGAGGGCTCTACTTTCTCTCCTTCGAATATGAGAAAGCTCACCAACATCGGTGTATTTTCATCACTGACTGTATGAAGCAGGTGGGCATTCTCCACCTGAGCTTTATAGACAAATGCTTACTGAGCTGGGGTCAGTGCCAACAAAATGCTCTGGAAAGGGAAGTTCTCCATTCAGCTCCTTTTGCTATGAAAGGCTGTCTGAAAAATGAAAGCTGCCTTTGTTCTAATGCTCTTTGGAAAGTTTCTGTAGAAGTCTGTAATTAACGGGGATATTAAAGCTTTATGATGCTGTTGCATGTCATGCTCTTTTCTGTGGGGCACCAGCTGCTGGAGTCACATCATCGAGTGACAAATTCAGCTTCCAATCACAACACATAGGAAAAAGATTTATCTTTCATTTTTGCTGATCCTGCAGAAAAACTCAATAGAGTAAATCCAAAATGCTCACAGCTAAAATCTTGCACATTTGAGTGTCTCATAGGTTATTCAGGTCTCAGTTTCTGTTTTTTGCTTTTCAAGAAATTTTCAGGTCACTTCAAGGCTTATTCAGCGAATGGTTTACTTGGCTTCAGCTCTACCAGTGAGTAAACCTGAACCAAAGTTGATAGGAAACAGAAGTCTAAAGTACACTGAAATCCTATGAAGGCTGTAAAAGTAAGCACAGGGGTGGGAGGGGACCCCAGCAGGGGCCTTGCTGTCAGAAAAGGAACATGCTGGTAAAATCCTGCAGAAGGCAAAGCTCCCAGTGTGAGGATTTCTATTTTGGTGCTCACATTCCAACTACCGCCCTTGAGACATAAATTCACAGAAAACCAGATTTTCTCCATTCCAGCACTCACAGAGATGATACCACGCCGTGGGTACTTGAGACTGTAAAGTGATATCTCAGTACAGCAGAATGTGCTGAGATTGCCTCTGCTTGTTTATCATCACTCCCACAGCCCACACTGTGCCTTGGCACGGCTCACTGTGGCCCCCACAAACCAAAAGGCCAGACACCAGCACTAGGAAGATTTTCCACAACTTATGCAGCTCTCAACACTCATTTGACATGAAGCTTTGCAGGAGGGGAATCCAGGAGCTCAGCTGAGCCCCTCAGGCAGGAGCACAGCCAGGGCTGCAAAACCCTCCCTGCTGCCCACCCGTCTCCCATTTGGATCAGGCATTTGGAGCGTGTCACCCAGCCTTTCACAACCCCCACAAAGGGTTCGGTTCAAGAAACGGACAAAGGTTCAGGGAGGTTATTTTCCAGCATCACGCCCAGAACTGGTTTGCCCAGACCAGAATAAGCTCACAGTGGTTACCTCAACGCCGGCCTCCATGATTACCAACAAAGTGCAGGTGAGCCTGCCCCTCCCCAGTGAGCCAGGCAGAAAACTCGCAGCAAAGTTCAGACTGGGGAGTGATTTAAGGGGGTAGAGCTTCTTAGTTATGGCAGCAGGAGCTTTTGCTGTTGCCAATACCTGCAGGTTTTTTTTCTGAAGCTGTAACACCTCAGCAGGACGGCAGTGGCACACGCCAAGGCTGCCCTGACCCTGTGCCGTTTCCACATGCAATGCTTCCTCTGTCTCCCTCTCCTAGCATTTAGCTGCTTCCATCAGGAAACACTCCATAATTAAATCTGTCTTTCAGCAGTCCCCAGCTGTGCTTTCTTTCAAGTGTTACCTATCTCCACGTGAAAAGTTATAAGCCTCTGAATCCAGCAAGTCTATTGTAGCAGTACTGTGAGTCCTGCAACATGTGGCCGTTCTCTTTAATATCACCCACTGGGGTGCTAAGCCACATAAACACATATTTCACTATTGGCTAGAAAAGCATGCTTTTGATCCTCATTTTTGCAGAGCCCATCTGGAGATTGCCACTGAGCACACCCTCGGGGCTCTGAGGACACTAGACAGCATATAAAGAAGGGCATCATACAGTTCCCCACCACTCTTCGGCACCCAGCCCTGGAGACGATGACAGCCCAGGTCCAGAGCAGCCACAAAGCTTTGCACATTCAGAGAGGAGCAGCACGACAGTGAGCGGACATCTTTATCTGCAGCACAAAATTAGGTCCAAGAGGAAAGCATAGGGGGAAAGTCCAGTGTGCTAAAAACATCTTCCTTACCCTCAGTTTCACCCTGCCTTTTCAGGTATCCACAACAGGTCCGGAAGGAAAACCCACATCCAATATCCTTTTTGCTGCCAGGTGGGCTCATAGAGCACTTCTACCATGTTCTCCATTTCCACCGTGGTCCCTCTGCTCCACCATTACCACCTCACAACCATGGGATCTGGCCCTGCACAGCTGTGGGCAGCCTGGGGAGGGGGCTGCAGCCTGCTGGTCTGCAGAGGTGAAGGGACCTCGTTGCTCAACAGCACATCATATTTTCAATCTAACCTTGTGAAACCAGGATGCACTGAGGATGATGCATTACCTTTTCCTCCTACAGAAAAACATGTGGGAGTTCAGGCAGCTGCTATCATGCCACCTCTACTCCTGGAGACGTGGCTTTCAGTGCATCACTAGCTGTACCCCTGTGGAAAGGCTTTTGAGCCTGGAGCAAAGGCATGGGAATGCCTTCTGCAACAAGGAGCTGAGATTCACCAGAAAGCCCTAAAATGCAGTGGGAAGCAACTAGGGGAAAGAGAAGACAGGAGAGCCACCTCTGCTCTGCCAAAAGTTGTTGGCCTCGCAGGCTGGCACATCCAGCAGAAGATCCAAGACTATGCAGCTCACATGATCAAGTGTCACGCACTCAGCTGCTCCCCTGGGCACCTGCACTGTGCACCAGGGGCGGGCTGAGGGGCTGAGGAAAATCTCCTGGAAGCTCTGTCCATTCCACCACAGGCAGTAAGCTGGTTAAAGCTGCCAAAGACCAAGTCGTGCCAGAGGCTTGTTAGGCTTCCTCCAAAACAAGGGAGGAAGGAAGCAACAGGAGGAATTGGTTTTAGTGTTTCGGAACACAGCTTTTTAAGGAGATCACAGAGCACGTGGCTGGTGGCCAGGTACAGATTAGCTTGTTTTTCACCTGGATTTCTAGGCCAGGTGCAAACTTTCTGAGCAAGTAAGCAGAGGCTGAAAGAGATAAACAGACCCAGAGTGAAAGCGACATGATCAAAACCCAGCCAGCAAAACCAAGCAGCCTCAACAAGCCCCACAGAGGGGCCTCACAACATTGGGGCTGTGGCAAAAGGAAAGGTATGCAGGTTGTGCCCTGTCTCCAGCCCCCAAGCAATTAGGAACTTAATGCAGCCCTTTAAATACAGTTTCAATTTTAGAGGATTTCACTTTCCAGCCTTACAGGGCTGGGTAGGAGGAACAAGGAGGAAGAAAGAAGAAAAACAATATATTTTTCTCTGCCTTGTCAAGAATCAAAAATACAGCCTGCATTTGGTAAACACACTCTCCACCTGTTTCAAATAGGTTACAGAATGGCTCCTGCTCTATTTACTAATAAGTAAACTGGAACAGATCGTGAATTGATGAAATGCAGCAGCACAAATAAGAAATGGTAGAAATGAGGCCCAAAGCCCTCAGTGCTTGCCTACCCCCAGCTTGCACAGATCCTTTATGTACTCCTTACCACTAGATCCATGTTTCTGTATTGCCTGGTGGTAGGTATCGTAGACGTCCCTCTTCAGGAAGTTGAGAAAGCCGACCTTCCTGGCAAACCTGCAGACGAATGTCTGCTCATAGAGACAGTTGAGGAGAAAGCAGCCCCGGATGTGGTCTTCCTCTGAGGCTGGGTCCTGCTCCACAAGGGCCAGGTTACAAGCAGGGTCCTTACAGCAAGCCCTCATGCAGTCCCTGCTCCGATGGACCATGGGGGATGATAAGAAGGTGGCTCCATTCTGAACGGAGGCATCTGTGTCCAGCACCAAACCCGGTATCCCTGCTGTAAAATTCTCCAGGCACATTTCTCCAAAGGGCTTTGTCTCCTGCTCTTCACCAAAGACCACCCTTGCTACCAGCACCAGGCAGACCCAGAGTCCGGTCTGTGGACCTGGTCTTCCTCTGGCCATCTCAGCAACCCGATCCTTCCCACCTTGTGACCCTAGTCCTTTCCTAAAGGGAGAGAAAAAACAGACAAGCTAAGAGGGATGGTATCCAGGTACCTGCCAACGTGGGGTGAGCAGGGATCTGGAACATGCCCAAGGCCCCATTTGCCCCAGGTGGCCAACGTGTCCCCCAACCCTGCAAGCTCACCCCCAAACCGACGTTACCGGCCCCCACCTGTGCGGCCTTAGATGGACCGATGCCAGGAGTGGGGTCTCCCCCTGGTCCCCTACACCTTCACCTCTCAGGTGTGCCCTCAGCAGCGTCCAGTGCAGACAAAAGCACAGAAGGGGCAGGAAGTGAAAACCAACTCCCAGAGAGAGGGGAAAAAAAATCAAGTCACTCCCCTCCACGCTGCATTGCGTAAGAGGAAGGGGAGGAGAGCGGGCTGATACCATCTCCAGCTCAGCTGGCAAGGGAGTGAAGGCTCACAGGGAGCACCCAGTGCAACCCTGTGTGTTTGAAAACCTCACACTCGCACAGGGGCAAGGGCACCCAGCACCTTGCCATGCTTCAGCCAGCCAAAAGCCCAGACCTGCTGTGCTGAAAGCCCATGTCCTCTGGTGGTAGCTCTCACAGCCCAGCATCACTGAGGGGTGGCACAGAGCCCAAGTTTCGCTGACCCAAATGAGTCAATCCCCAGCTCTGTCTCACAGCCTGCACCCACTGCCAGAGGTTTCCTGCTCAAAATCATTTGTTTCAATCTTTGGGGGCATAGTACTCCTCTTGTATAGTTCAGTCACAGACAGGAACGCAAAGGCTGCTTGCTCTAACTGGATTGCATTCCCTACCTTCCTGCTTCTGTAGAGTGGAGATCAAATTCCCTTGTTCCTCAGCTACATTGGTGCCACCCCCTTCCTCTGCAAACAGACCCAAAGCCCCTGGGTAAACTCTTCTTATCTCTGTGTCACAGAGCTTAGGAGTGCAGGGAGTGCTTGCAATTTGCCAGGACATTATTCTTAATGAAATATTGCATCACTTCAATGGCAGCAGCAAATGCAAGGTGGTATTGATGGCAAACATTGGAACAGAGATGGTGAGCCATGGCTGTGCCTTGAGCAGGATCTGGCTTTGAGTTCTGGGGAACTTGCTCACATCCAGAGTCTTCAATTCCTGCTGCCTGCTTCTGCCTGCAGCCCCTGTGGTGCTGGGGAAACAAACAATGCCAGGATTGTCTCCTTTTGTTCTTCACCGCCTGAGGCACTCAGCCCCCCCTCCTTTTTTTCAGTGTGTATGGAATGAGTAAGCCCCTTCATAAAGTGATTCAGCCTAAACTGATCTAGCCTGAAGGGGAATGGGGTTTAATCTCCTTTGCTCCCATTAGAAGGCTGTACCAGTCTCCCATTGCAGGCTTTTCGGTGCTCACCCTAAAGGTTTTCAATGTGACTTTACATTATTATTATTATTATTATTATTATTGTTTTTGCATTGCTGTCCTTTAATTTCAAAAGCTTATTTCCTATTTTCCTCAGTAAAATCATATCCTAACACAGCCTTCATTATGCTAGTGCAAACCTGCCACAAGCTTTTAATCACTTCTTTTATGGCATTTCACCTCGGTTATCTTAGTTGCTTTTTTTTTTTCCTGTGCATTTTCCAGAAGCAGGGCCTTGTTGTTATTGTATAGTTATTAAGTTTGTTGCTTAATAAAACATACCATAGGCTAAAGAATGGATCACCAGGGATCTCTCTCTCTGCTGGAAACCCATTGCTAAATACATCTTAGGACCATATGGGCATTGCTGACTGAATCACAGAATCACAGAATGCCAGGGATTGGAAAGGATCTCAAACAATCATCTAGTCCAATCTCCCTGCTGGAGTGGGAACACCTAGATTAGGAAACACAGGAAGAGACACCTTATGAACAGTATGGCTTTTATGGATTTGTTCTCTCTGTTATTTTCAGCTGAGCAGCCTCCAGCTAAAATTCTTGTGACAATTTCCTAAAAATGTGACTTTACTTTCAATATTCTTTATATTATTAAAACGTGAACCACTTCTGTTTGGCAGATGAACATGGCTTGTTCATTAGACTTTTAAGCATCACAGGCTTGGTCCTTCACTGTAGGAGTGATGCATTCCACTTCAGTGCCAGCAGCATTACTGAATGTACCTGTTGTGGGGTTTTTTTCGGTTGGTTTTCTTCTTTCTTTTTTCTTTTTTCTTTTAATTTCTGGAGAGCTTCAGTAATGACTGTTCTAAGTGAGGTCAGCTCCAGGACCAAGGACTTTTGCTGGAAACCTCTCTCCATTGCAGCATCACTCCTTCCAACTCAAGACCTGCTCCCAGCCCAAGGCTCCTATCTCAGGCCTCATCTTCTGCCAAATGAATTATTCCCCGTGACTCCAGCTGAGCCGTGTGTTACTCATATTAGCGTGAAGAGAAAGCAGGCTGTGTGATTTTATGGCTTGGGAGTGTTTTAAAAGGGGTCGTGAAACAGTGAGTCATGGTTACTGTTTGTCTTTCATGGGGCAAGAAGCGCCTGCTCTTAGCCCTGCAATAATAACTATTCAGCTGGGGGGTTAAACTACACAGTGGCTTAATATTTGACCAGGATCATTGCAGCTCTTCGACATGCACAGCTTGCAGCAAATCACACAGGAGCCTGCGTCACCAGCCTTGATGTCACCACTGCGGGGACCCCAGCAGCTCTGGGCACCTGGCTGCTGTGAGGCATAGATCCAGGTAGGCACACAAACAAGGAGGACTTGCTAGACTTCGCCCAGCCAAGTGGCACCGCGGCTTGCAGCGGCTTCCCGACAGCACGCAGGCTGCTGCAGATGGCTCCACTCTGCTTGGCTTTATCTGGGAACCGCTCCGTGTGTACCTAGTGCTAGGGAGACAGGTTTGCTTGCTTGCTTGTTTTGTCGTATTTGCCTCAGGTTAAACCTCCTGGTGTGGTTTGCGGGCGAGACCCGGATACAAGTGACGGCACAAAGATGTGTCAAGGGAAGGAGACAGGGAGGGATCTCACAGACCGTGACTAACAACCCGTCCTGCGGAATGCAACCAGGGAAAGGATGACAGGCTGCTGAGTCCCCAGCAGAGCCTTTCCCACCGCTTCAAGGGCAGCTGTGGGAAGGGCACCACAAAGAGAGTGTGCTGTTTTTTTGGGGAAGTTCCTGTCTGCGTCCTGTGCGGCACTCTGGCTCTTCTTTTACTGTTGCTAGTCACGGTAAGGTGTTAAGGGCAGGAGCGCTCGGAAAAGAAGGCGAAATTGTACTGAAACTAGCTACGCCAGAAAGCATCTGCATTCTTGCCATGTCTGTGCTAGGCTTTTACAGGGAGATAGGTATGGAAATGGCTCCTTTTGTGAAGCAAATTGCCTCCCCTGGGCAGGAAGTAGAAGTTTAACATCTTCCATTTAAGTCCGCAAAGGCATCCTCAGCTGTTCTTGTTGGGCTGTGCGGTTCTCTAGGGCTTCTCCTCCTCCTTTCCCTCTTTCAGCAGCCACAGCCCCTGGATAGCCGCAGACAGGCCATCTGCCAGTGCCTCTGGAGATCGCTATTCCTCAGGTCCGGGGATGGAGATTTCCCGCAGGTCCCTAGCCCCCCTTCGAGGAGCTTGTGTCAGGACACACTTCTTGGTGCGAGAACTATACGGACAGCCTGAAATGCTGTAAGCAGGTTGGGAAGCAAGAATTCCCTTCATCTTTCAGCCACTGCTTCTCTTGCCTCCAACTCTACTATTCAAGAGCTTGCATGAAAACACCAATCACACTTTCAGCGCTGTGGGTCTCCTTCTATAGGGGAACAGCAGAGCAATATGAGAAGTAGAGCAACAAAACAACGCGGATAGATTTTTCAGAGATCCCAATATGATCCATTTGGAATCAAACTGTCAGCTTCACCTAAGCATTGAGGGGTGGGGGTAATTCCTATGCCTGCCCATGCCTGCAAGAGGGTGCAGCATGTCCTTACCTTGTGGTGTCAACCTCATGATGGTACAGTCACCTCTGCTGCCTTAATTTGTGTTAACTACCATGTTTGTAACCACAGGGAAAGTGATTATTTTCAAAGGAGGTGAAGAGTGGCTCCTGGATGATCGGAAGGAAAAATGTCATCTCTGGGCTGGGACTCGAGGGAAAGAGGGAAAAGAGGCCAGTCTGCTCCTCCAGAAAGAGGAGCCGGGGCCCTGCTGAATTATTGATGGTGCATAACAGCCATCAGCTTGCAGAGAAGGAGAAGCACCATCTTCAGTCTCAGCTGTGGATGGAGGTCATCAGCTGCAAGAGGAATGTAACCGGAGCTCTCGTGCCCTGGTGTCGCGGCTGTTTGGCACAGCAGTACAAGCACTCAGCTCTCCCTGACACAGGCCCTTCCTCTGTAGAATTGAATCCCATTCTGCTCCTTTTGGAGGCAAAAATTCCTTCTTAGGGCAGGCGTGCAAGAAGTGGCTGTGCACCCATGGAGGACCTGCTCTGGCCTGCTTTGTATGGGACACCTGGTGCTGTGCACTGGAACTGGCACCACGCCTTCACAGGGTGTTTTCACACATCGTCTTTGAGCTTCTTCCTCTTATTTAATGGTTGATTCAATTACCTTATTGCTGGAGCAGCCCTACTTAATCAGTAAGCATTTATTTCTGTATTTCCAGCTTCTCGTAACGAAGAGTTCATGAGTAAGCACGTATAATCCATAGTGGCATAACAAACATCCTGCAAGGCTGCTTGCTTTGGCTTGCAGCTATCCTGAAAGGCCTCTGGCATTCCCCTGTAGCTGACCCAGGCGGCACCAGGGCACCATGCTTATTGCTTTGTTGATAAAGTGCAAGCAACAGGGTGAGATTGCCTGTGGCCTTCTCACATGCCTTATCTCAGCCTTAGTTTGCACTTGAGCGAGGTTACAAGTAACAGTGGCCCCAGCTGACTGCACAGCAGGCATTAGGGCCGGGTGTTCCCCTCTTGTCCACATCCATCTCATGCTTCATAAATTTGGCTCAGTCCATTTAGAGTTGTGGGAGAGTAATAGGGTTGTTGCACAGAATTGGGGGAAGGGGGACAACTTTCTGCTGGAACCTTCAACTGCAGTAGATTTTGGGTTGACCACTTTCCTTGATCTTAGTGCCATTTCCTCAGAAAAATCTGTCAGCATTTGGGGCAGTAGGAATAAGGGGAAAATGTCAGTCTTTGAACACCAGGATAGAGCATTTCTGTATGTAGACAACTGATGCCTGGCATCCTTTGGTTCAGATTTACTATGTGGTCAGCCAGCCTATTAACCTCTGGAAAGTCAGTAGTTGTAAACATGTCAGAAGATGTTTGAGGGGTTTTGGAATGTTAAAAATCTCTCCTCGGGGAGTATGATCCCAGCCTCTCTTGTTATGGATTTTTTCTGGGTGATTTTGGTCAAGTAGTGAGGAAAAATGAGGAAAGCTTAGTAAATTAATTACCTGTCAGCTCTCTCCTGAATACAAGCTTTAGGCTGTCTGCAAAGCAGGGAACAAGGATACCATTTTTAGGTGTACTTTATCCTTCTCTGTAATGCTGCTGAAGCATGCTTCAGAATCAGAATTTTGCAAAATTTTCTGTAAGAAAATCTTTGGGTTTTGTTCAAACTTAGGGAAAAAGAAGGGCTGGAGTGCTCCATTTTCTTATTGGCCCATGTAGGACTTGCTGTTGGCCAGTTGCCACTGTCCCTCTGGGCACAATTACCTGGTTGTGACAAGGGGACCTGGTATGACTTCCAGAGGATGCCAGCACTGGCATATCTTCTTTTCCCACACAGCCCATGGGACTGGAACTGCTGATGTGCTTTACAGCAGAAGGTCTCAGTTCAGGTTCAGCCGTTTGACCGGGCAGCGCCTGCAGCAGGTCACAGGAGGGCTCTGGGGATGGGTGGTTACAGGGTGTGACACAGCATCTGGGGGAAACTGGCAGTGCATAGACAAGTCCAGTCTGATTTCTGCCCCTCTGTACTGCACTGCCCATGTCCCCTAACATAAGACAGGGCAATAATGTTGCAGATCTTTAACCCCTCTTCTATTAAGAAAGAGATTATAAACCAAACAATGGTAATAAACACTCTAGCAGTTTACAGTGCTTCAGCAGATGGACCTATTTACCATCTATAATTACCTTTTTACAAGAAGGAGATAATGCTTTATCCGTTAACCTGCAGTACTTTGTCACACTACGTATAGCTTTTTTTTAATAAGAACACAGATAATTTGTTTTATTGCTGAAATGCCTTGCTCAGACGACCTCAAATTCAGATCATCAGGTTTTCTAGACAGAAGTTTTACAGAAAGCTAGAAGAAATGTACAGACTGCAGAAGAGGTTAAATGGGGAGTGCTGATTCTGAGTTTGGCTGGTAACACCACTGACCTAGCACTCCCATCCTTGTAAAAGAGTGGATCAGCCCATTGGATTTGCACACAGACTTCAGTTGCATCTGTAGGAAAAGTAATTCAAAACCTTCTCTTCCCCACCTCCTGCTGCTTCTTGGAGCTGACGTACGTTAAATATTAACAACCTTTGTTCATTGGTTCCCTGCTTCACTTTTTAACAGCGGATGATATTACACCAAGCCATCTCCCTTCTCTTCCTGCTCATCAGCAGCATCCTGTGAAACCCAAGAGCCTGCTCTTGTAACCCTGCCTACAGCACCTGCCACTGCTCCCTGGCATTGCCAACGCTGCCTGCCTTCGACATCCACAAGTGGCTTGTGCTGTGAGCCAGGAGCTGCGGGGAGACACTGCTTACAAGACGGAGGGGAGCAGCCAGGAACAAAGAGGAGGAAGTGGTGAGGATGGCCAACAACTCCAGCACATTGCCCCGGGTGACTTTCCAGACTCCAGAGAAACCTGGGGAAGAATCGTCACACAGAAAACTGGGCAAGCTAACCATAAAGTACAACCGCAAAGACCTACAGCGTTGGCTAGACCTGGAGGAGTGGATCAATGCCCAGCTGCAGGAGCTGTATCAGTACCCGGTGAGTAGCTGGGGCAAACCAGCTCCTCGCTCATTGAGGGAATGAAATGAGAGGCTGTATGCAGGGATAGAGGTGTGCTTGCTTAACTTACTGGAAATAGATCCTTGCTATCAGTTTTGCTGCTAGCAGTACCTGAACTAGCTGGGTTTGAGGTACTCAGTGCATCCTTCAATCCTTTGGCCATAACTTTGTGACTTTATCCTGAGGCACTGAGGATAAAACAGTATCTGCAGCTGCTGATGCTAGACATGCTACTGGCAGCAGGGGAAGAAAAACAAAACACGTGCTCAAATTACACAACTCCCCAGAGCAGCCTTCCTGGCCTGCATTTTCGTTACCACCAGCAGCTGTCGGTCCTACATCATTCTTATGCACCTAAGAGTTGGGAGCATAACCAGGAGACTTGGGAGCAACGAGGTCCAGTGCCTCAATGGTGTAGGATAAGTGATGTTTCTGGAAGCACTTCTCAGAGTGGGAGCTGGCCTGAGATGGATATACATTTTGACAGACCAGTGTATGTGCTGAGCCCCTTTGGAGGCAGGTTAGACCTTGCATTCCTTGGAAATTTAGGTATGTAGCCATCTTGGGCTGCACCTGTCTAGCAACATGCTCCCTCCGGCCTTCTTGCGTCAGAAATGTCTGCTTTCACCATGGAGGTTTATGTAGCTTTAAAAGGACTAGAGCCATTTCCTCTGTTTCATCCTGTCACTCAATATGATGCTAACTCTGCTTTTATTTTATTTGGTTTCACTGGAATCTCTCCATTTAACACCATTGTAAAGTTAAATGCAAGCACCTCAAGGCTGCTATGAGGGAACCTGCAGATTTCATCTATCCAAGTTCCAGAAGGGGAAGTGGTTCTAGCCACCACAAAATACCACTGTGCTCTGAGTAGAAACAAATGTTCCTGATAAGTAATGTCTGAAGGAGAAGATAGGAGACAATCTCATTTCCATCTTAAAATATGTATACATTGATTTTGTCTGCATTTATGAAACCAACAAAAAGGGAGAATTTAGAGTCCTACTGATGCTCACAACTTGAAGGACCAAACAAAAGGGACATGGTAGTTCTGAAGAGATGAGCAAAGAGAGTGGCTGCTGCTTTGAGCAACAGGACCTTTGGGTAATGACTGTAGTTTTAAAGTATTAGTTCAGAGAGGGCTTTTTTAAGATAGATGTGAGGCATTTCTTGGTATCACCAGTAACATAATGCAAGATGTGACTCTGTGTATTACTTTCACTTGTCTAAGTCTACAGATATACATCTGTAGAGATGTCAGAAGAACAACTCAGGCTACTTTATTACTTCTGTTTTTCTGTGAGTTGACTAACTGGGAGTTGTTTGTTGTTACCAGAGTAGCTCCACAGAGGAGATATTTTTTTTTTCCAGTAGGCACAAGTGGGAAATGCAGCCATGCCCACATGGGAATTGATTGCAAATAGATTGCCTTTGCTAGCACCACTCCCACACCACAGTTTTAGCAACTTCCTGGTGTACCAGGTCAAACTAAGACATTCCTGACAGGAACTACATAATGCAATGCTGATCCTAATCAGAGATTGTTAATAGCATACAATAGAAGTTTACATATTACCTTTTCAAATAAACAATAAATGACTTGTAAGCACCCAGAAGTCCAGCAGGTACTCCTGCCCTGCTCCATGCACTGCAGCAAGATGGTTTAGTTAGCTGTGGTAGCTTGGGCTTCTTTGGATCCATTGACTTCCATTACATCAGCTCCCCATCATTTCCCCCTTTGCTCCTCCTGCCCTCGGCAGTGCAGTGTTTCTCCATGTCTTCCAGAAACCCACATGACAGCTGGAGTAAATGGCACTGAGGGTCAATTGCCAGCAAGATTAAATCCAACATCATCTCCTGATACAAATAATCTGATTGCTATGCTGTTTACTGCCATGAAGCTTTTCACAACAAAACTAAGATCTGGGAGACAATTTGGGTTTTCAAGACCTTTCCCAGCACTTGTAAGCAGAACCACAGTCTCAGACCAGATCAACACCTGTTATCTAAATAGTCATGTGAAAACTATTATTTTTATGAAGAAATGCTGTATAGGTCACAGTACAGTGTGTGTAACTGTTTTATTCTTAGTTATCAAGTCAGGTGTGTAACAAAGCTGAGCTCCTACTGTTTTTCTGCTTCCTCTCTGGCATGGTGTCAAAGACTGATGGGAAACAGTTTCTTTTTTTTCCCCATAAGTACTGTGTTTATTGTTTAATGTTTTACATGCCTGTCTATTAGGTGCTGCACTTACTCTACTGAGTACTGTGATAAAGTATCACTAGTGTCATGTTGTTAAAGGTTCATTTTGCAACTACATTGCAAAATGCAGCCTGCATTACAGTCTTGTGGGGGAATGTGGAGCTAAAATGTGCCTATGGCCAAGTTTACAAGTGTTCCCAAATAACATTCACTTGTACTGAAACTGTAACTCCTACCTCCAAAACTTGTGGGTCTCTCTTACATTAAAACTATGTTCTATCCTCCCATTCCTAATAGAGAAAGCTGACAAATAGTAAGTTACACCTTTCAAAAGCATAGCTGTTTGCTTCTTCATTTCTTCAAAAATCCATAGTATAAATACCAGCTATGTGAATGTATGCAGCCATAAAGCTTAAAATCTCCCTGTATTTGTAGTACCTCTTTAAGATTAAACCTGACGGGCTTCTGTTTGATGAACAATTTGCACGCACTCTTTTCAGAGTTAGGTTGTCCCAAGCTGGATTACACTGCATTGTAGTTAGCAATTGACATTGGATATTCTTGAAAAGGTGTTCCCATCACAGACCGTGATCCCTGAGCAGGGATCAAGTGTTGAGGTGGGAGCAGATGATGAATCAAGATGTGTGGCTGTAGCAGACACCACACAGGTAAGACACCTCTTGGTAAGAACCTCCTTACTTTGAGATGATTTGTGTCTTGACGTCAGCTTTGCAGCATGGTTCTCTTGTAATTAGTTCCTTTTCAGATGCTCACTTCTTCAAAGATGGTCTCTAGAGTTCTTGAAAGTTTGAGGGTTATGAACTATGCTGGTTTTTATTTTCTTCTTTTTAGCTAAGAGAGAAAACGGATGCAGAAGTTCCTGGACCAGTAATTGACCTTGAAGATCTCCTGGAAGTCCCCAATGAAGAACAGAAATTGAAACTACAGGTCAGACAGAGGAACTTGGTAACTTCAATATAGGAACTGCTGGTGTGATACAATACAGCAATGTGTTTGGGTTGCAGAAAATGTACATACTATAATGTATGCTGCTTCCCTGTGTCTTGAAGCCAGTCAAGAATAGTAAGATTCTATATCCTTTTTACAGCTGGAAGGAAGGGTCAACTTATGAAATATTAAAATGATGTCTCTCTGGCTTTCAGGAAATCCTCCATGAGTGCTCCAGTCCAACAGAGGTGAGTCAAGCACCACTGACACACATACATTATGCTGTGCTCTGAGTGCATGTTTGTTTATACAGACTATTGTTGGGCAGTGACTTCTTAGGTCAGTTTTACACACACTTTTTTCCCCCCCTGAACTTTACATGTCTCGATTTTGAGTTGGGGAGTTAAGGAAGCATCACTGTCACGGTATTCAAACAAGCAGAGCCCAGTGTTCTGCTGCGTGGCACACACATCAGACAGCAATTGACTTCCCCACACTCTGCAGTGTGCAGCAGAGTCCCCCGTCCCTGATTCAGTCACATGCACTGCATGTGAACATTATGCTCGGATGTTTTTCATCAATCTAAATGCCTTATCCAGCCTTTCAATTTAGCTGTACAATGACAAACAGCAAGTGAGGCAGATGCCTTTACAGTGCTGTCTTTACAGTGCTGTTACTTGCCCCGGAGAAGGCAAAGTTTGCACTAATCACAGAGAGTCACAGAATCATTAAGGTTGGAAGAGACTCTAAGATCATCTAGTCCAACCAATGATCCATTATAGCACTAATAATTACAAATAAACAAATCAAGAGCCAGACAATAAAAAAGAATTTGCAGTGTGAGAAACTCCTGGTTTCTGTGAACCGAGAGTGTTTATTTTTAGTAGAACGTTAAATAAAATAATTTAATATTGTTTACAGTCTTTTAATTGCTGGAGTGGAAGGCATAACCTGAACATCAAGCAGTCAAAATAGTTGCTTAGATTTCTGTTTGGAATAACCAGATGACCCAGTTTGGTCCGTAGTGCTTGGCTGTGTCAGCAGTGGGGTTTATGTCCATTAACTGCTCAACTACCTGGCCTGCCAGTCCTCAACCCCTACTCCAGGTTATCATTAATCTTATGTGCGTCCTGCTCCACCCCCTTCTCTGCCAGCCACTTCCGTGTAGAACTGGCATTGATCCACTGAGATTTGCAGTCCCCAACGTGAAGCTTTACAGGTTCAGCAAGGAAGCATGCTTTGCCCTACATTGGGAGGGCAGCAGAAGTGGGCAGGAGGTTATGGTGGCAACAGGAAGCAGGGGAACCTGAGACAACAGCATCTTGAGGTCATCTCAAGGTGGAACAAGCAGGCATTGGGAAGAAGGCAGGCTAGCTGCTGCAGAAAAAAAAGCAAACATGGCTGTTCCAGAGGGAGCCAGGGAAGGAAAGAAGAAGGGCTTTTAAATCCCGTTCAGCCATCAGAAGGTCTCATTTCCTAAGCTAGAAGATACATTTGCTTAACGTATGTCAAAATCCTGGTTTCTGCTCCTGAAGAGAAACATGTGAATAATGTAAAAGGCACAGTATTCTTTGGGCCAGTGAGAAACGGAATTAACATCCTTCTTCCTACAATTCTTACTGTAGGACTTCATTACGGAATTGCTCAGTCGATTGAAAGGTCTCCGGAGAATCACCAATCCTCAGAAGAGGTTACCTCACCCATAAGGGACATCTAGCTTTGGTCACAAGGAAAAATGCATCTTTTCCACAAAAAAAACAGATCAGCAAGATCACTTCAGAATACATTTAGGATTTACTGTTATTAAGGAACTTCACTGAGTTCGTGAAATTTGTACCAGTGGCTTCAAGTCTCCACTCCTTCCAGATCTACATGCACAGCAGGAGGCTAAGCTGTGTGTTTTCCTGATTCTCAAAGGGCATTTTAACCTGGAGAATGGGACAAGATGTCCTTCCTTTCGTTTCTTCTAGGAATTTCCAAGCTGGCTTGGGAGCAACGAATAGAGTTCTCAGAAGCACATAAAAACTTCCTTCTTTCCATCCACTGCAAGGAAAACAAGGAACTGGTTATCAAGCCTTCATCAACATGGAAAGTTGGTTTCTGTGAAGCTGCACCCTGTTTCAAGTCTGGCTGAGACCCAACTGCGATCTTTTGCCTGTTACTGCCATACCTGTCTCTACAGCATTGCTCATACTTTATAGATCTTATTAAGCCTCTGTTAGCCATGAAGGTTCGACAGAAAATATACAGTAGGACCAAAGGAAAACATCCAAGTGCATCTGGTCAGTACTTAAGGGGAAGCTGACAAAATAGCTGCTAAGGCTAGTGGAAGAGAGATGTTTTTCCTCTTTGCAGAATTTAGAACTTGATGATCTAGAAGCATCTTCTACAGGAGCGAGGCCTGGGAATGATTTTTCTCACCATTTAAAAAGACAATGTAAAATACTTATTTTGTATATTAAAACAGAAAATCAGCCATGTGCTGCCTCAAAATCGCTCTCTTTTTATACACTACAGAAAACTGAACTGAAAACATACCTGCTCCTAAGCAGCAAGTCCTTCACAGACAGATAGGTCTCACAAATTAGAAATAAAGTAGGACACAGCCTTGCTGCACAAACTCTTCAGGCTATAACTAATGTGTGGCTGGAAAAATACAGAGGAAACTACATCCAGGCTCTCAGCAAGTGGGTAACTTGACACGTGTTGCAGGAAACTAAGACATCAAATGGAGGATGACTACTTACGCAGAGCAGTCTCTCACATTATGTCCCTATGCTGCCACCCAAACACCAGAGATGAGTTGGTGAGTTGCATCTGAAAGGACTTCTATGTACCACCATGTACTCAGGGGTGAATGCCTTCATGTTTGGCTTGATATGAGGCCAACAGGACATGCTTGCCCTCCCGAAGTCTCCAATTTGTAAGAAAAATAACAAAAATATACAGTGCAGGTTTGCACCTGCTGTAAGTCTGGCAGTGCTCGTAGATTCACACCTGCTGACACTGATGAATCACAGCTCTCAAGAATGGAGAGCAGCTTAATGCCAAAGAGCTCTGAGCACCATTAACATCACAGACTAGATTCAAACAGAAGTTCAGACAGAAGACCCTGGTGGACAGGCCCCTGAGCTGTGTCCTCACTATAGCTGTCATTTGCTGCAATGTAAGTTCACAGATGTCCAGATTAGTTACATATTCCATAAAGCAGCTTTTATTCTTCTGAGCTGTGACAGCACGAAGACCTATAGGGCCATTTCTCCAACACAAGAGACAGATTTTTCTCCACGCAGGGAGTTAATTCTGTACCCACTCAATTTGGAGTGATGAAAAGAAAATTTTTTTGCTGTACTTTAAAGGTGGAGAACCAAGGGGAAAAAAAAGCTTTTGGAACTCTGCTTGAGAGAAGTTGTCTTTGTGTGTTCTCTTCCAACAGCAGAAAAATGAGCAAGCTGTAGCCCCTGTGATATGCAGTTTTTCCACTATATCAAAACGTTACTATAGTAGAAGAGTGCACTTCAGGCGAGCACAGATACAACAGTACAAAGCAAGATGATGTGGCCACTGCTAGTTGACTTCTCATCTCTGGCGCAAAAGAAAACAACGTAAGGCAGAACAACTTTTGGATTAGTTCTTGAAAGGAAGAAGTCAAACTTGATTTTATTTACTTATGGCTGCTCTCAGCTGAGCATTTAAGGACAGACTGAAGTACATTTTGTTTACAGACAGTTTCCAGTCAACTGCTGTTTCTCAGTACCATCACACTACTAGCATAAGATTTCTATATTTGATTTGCAGATAGCATGGTAAGAACATTTCTTTAAGGTGACATCTGCCTCTTGATTATACCAAGATAACTCAGAACATGTGAAATTTCATGTGTTCTTCTAATTAAAATTTCATGAAGGTGCATAAAATAACCTTCAGATCATTTTCCATTTATTATGAGCTACATACCCCTTAACCATATTCAGGAGGCTATACTTGGATCATTTGTTACAGCAGTTAAGGCAAAGCACATCTGCACGAACTGCAGCAATAGCAAATTAATGCAGTTTATCTGAGGCCTCTCTGTGAACCAATCTGATTTCAGATTCATTTGTTAGTATTAGTTTGAATTCTTGCTGGGGAGAAAACTACTTTTGATATTTCACGCACAAAACATATTGAGAGGAAAAGAAAATCATCTTATATCCTTATGGCACACAACAAAGAAGGAAACAAACAGATTCCTTCTTGTAGATCCCAAACTCTCTTCAGTTCTTGAATGGCTATCACTGAGGTTGATCCTCCCAGTGAGGAACTCACAGCTTACCAATACCTTTACTGCTTTACCAGCACCTTTTCAAAGCCAAGGTCAATGTGTGCAACACAGCTAAGTGTGCACTGGCCAGCTAAATGTCACACAATACTCTTTCCAAATGAGATTGTTAATTGTGCTTCTGCAGACAGCTGATTGAGATTGCTCTCATGATCCTTTTGCATGGAGGCATGAGCTACAGTGGAGATGGCTTTACAAGGAGAAAGTGATTGGCCAGCCACTAAAATGGCCAATTACATGCAGAAAGCTCAGCAGCCACAAAAATGTCCGTTAGTGACTGGGCAGTGAAAAAGTCAGTATGTGTGAATGACTGAAGAGTCTTCTATGACTAAGTTCTATTTCAGGTATTGGGCTGGTTGCATTTCTGGATTCCTTGGGATGAACCCACAGAAGCCAATCCAGGAAACTAAATAAGCTGCTTCAGGCTGTTAGCTGTTGCTTTACTATTGATGAACACAGGGCAGGTCTCACTGGACTCATGCTACCTAACTGCACAAGGAGCTCAAACTTGTGTTGTGATGGATCAAACATTTAAACTGCTTCAAGTAAATCATCAACTCATAGATAAAAAGGAGGAAAAAAAAACAACCACACCTGTAAAACAAGAATTAATTTGCCTATTATCTGTATGGAAAGAACCTTGGGAAGGCTGAAACCCAAAGGAGTGGATCAGTTTTAGAGAGAAGATGGCTGTTTACATCTTCTGTACATGCAAAACACAAAGGATTTAACCTGAGACAGAATTTTCAGTGGGCTGTCTTGCTGTCAGACCAACTATCCTGGTCAAATAACAACGAAGAAAGCACCATTCCCACAATGACATGAAGCCAGAACTGCCAGAAAAATAAAGTCTTAAAAATGAAGACTTCAAACTCCTCAGGTCAGTAACTATCTACTTAGATCTTGTGTAACACAGGATTCACTGTGAGCTCTTGCATCAGAACAATGCAGTAGTTTTCCCTCCTGTCTGTTCTAATGTTAAGGCACTTGTGAAGGAAGTCTTTCCTCTCACAGACTGTGCTTCAGTGGATTGGGTTTCACCATCCCTTCCTAACTATGAGTTTAGCCAGCACTGTCAGATATACTAGCAATTTCTCACTGTGTCAACCAGAAATATTACCACACTGTGTTGTCTGATACAGATTACTACTGAAACTCCTGATCCAGTCCAACAAGTTTGCACAAATCCACCTCTGGATGCAGTTTAAGGTATTTACTGAGCTTTGGCTGGCTGACTGGAGGTGGCTGAAGTGCATGCAAACAGTTTTGCCAGCTCACCTACACAGGCAGTGACCTTCAGCACAGGGGCAAAGCAGACAGCTGGGAGTGGCAGTGTCAAACCAGACAGGCAAGATCAATTGGCAGCTCTCTGTCAAAACCAAATCATAAGGTTTTTCTGTTTGGACACTCCTGGAATTTGTCAACCTTAGACAGCTGTCTAAAGTCACACTACACTCCTGGAAGAGCTCACCCTGATGGGATATTAGAGCTGATTTCAGAAAAGTTTAATCATGTATTTCAAACGATTCTGGGTGTTATAGCCACTGGCACGTGTTGCATGCATCTGGACTGTCTCTGGGTGGCATACAAGCACAGTAAACTGAGATTCTCTCATAGCCAGGTAAGAAATCATCACACATCCAGCATTTTTATCCTACCAGGGGAACAAGTAATAGACAGACTCAATTCTCACTTTCAGAGTAACACACATCTCTTCCAGATTAACATGCTGCTCCCATAGACTACATGCAACTTATGTGCAGACACTGCTGGTCAGAACACAGTGCATCTGTAGCAAATTATCTTTAAGAAGTATTTTTCATTTCAAACATATAAGCGACACTGCTCATCACTGGAGCATGACACCTTTGCATCAGCCCAGCAACACCACAGAAGTGTTTTTTCATGATTTCATTTTCCTGATCCACCTGGCAGTACAACTGAGATACCATTACAGGAGGGTGACACTTTATAAAGGGCTATTATGAGGCATTTCCAAAAGAGATTTCAACCAGTCTGCTGTAAATAGTTTTATTACATTTTGAAAGTTCTCATCACACACGTGACCATGACATAGACAATTTCTTAGTGCAAAGTACTCTGCTGACTTGTGAACCAACATGTGAGCTGTTAGCAAAAGCACATTACTTAACAACCAGCCAACACTGCCTTAAGCATACATCTTCACTGTTATTCACGATGCCTTACTGTCTATATTTATAGACTCAGAGCCACCACCTCACATCAAATCCTCATTTATCCCAAGCACTGGTGGCAAGCCCAGCACTTCTCTGGTTGTGTTTCTGAGGGCCAAGGCACATGCCCTCTAAGCCCCTTTTAGTTAACAGCACATCGTTTTACTGTCCAAAACATCACCCGTTTTGGCTGCAAATCCATTTGGACAGCAGGAGAAGAGGGAGGGGGCCAGATGCGAGGAGTCCATCTCCTTTTCTGCCAACGAAGACTGTGATCACCACTACTTGCAAGGAAGATGATACCGAGAGGTGTGGTGGTCCTTCATGTCGAACTCATCATGGCCTTCCCTGAGAAGCAAACACAAACTGCAGTCAAGAGTAAATATGCAGGTGGGAAACTCACCCTAAGCCAGTGCCCAAGAGCAGTCTCTAAAAGAAACCTATTCCAAGGGCTGATTGATAAGACTACACCAGCAAACATGTGGACTGGTTGCTCAAGAGATTTGTTTGTAACAGAAACCTGTGATGCACTTTATGAAAAGCTCTGTTCATCCTTGCCTGATGAAGTGGGGAAATGACAGCAGACCTCTATCCCCTCCCCTCCCTGTGAGCTTCATAACCAGAGACTCATTTTCAGCACCATGTCTGCGATTTGTAGGCATGTTAGCAACTCCAGTGACAACAGCTAAAACTGTAGCCTACTCCATTTGATTCTGGAAAATAACTCCTGTGGCTGAAGTACAGTGTACTGGCAGCTGTCATAGTCTTGCCAAGAAGCAGTCAGTGTTAAGACAGTAGCTTACATCTCCAGCGCAGGAACTGTATACCTGACATTTTTCATACAATTTAAGGCTTCACGGTCTCAAGCTAAGAAAAGCCTCAGGAAATTATACTATCCGATCTCCCTTCTGGGAGAATCCAGCCCAGATTATCCATCATTGTCATAAAAAACAAAAAACAACCAAAACACCAACCATAAGAAGTGCTGAACAATGGTCTCTCTTATCCCACACACATCAATTGTTCCAGATAACAGTTGAAACAAAGCACCCTAACACGCACTAAAGCAGTACAGACAGAATGCTTCTGTCCAGGACCAGTTTAGTCCCTGAAGCCTGGGGTAATTACTGGTAATGAAAAGTATTTCCATTAAACTACTATTCGATTCATACCCAAGTTCCTCAAATCTTCCCACCTGTCTTCTGTTCTTCTGCCCAAGAGGAAGAACAAAAGCAGCTAAGCTTACCTATGGCCTGTCCCTCAGGTGAGAGGAGCTGGAAGACTTACCGAAAACAGCGCTGGCAGTAGAGGTCCCCACTGCAACCATGGCATCGCAAAGTGGCATCTTCATTGCAGATGCAGCACCAGGGTAACTCATGTTCATCACTGTCATCTGCCTCAGCAAGAGCTATGGCAGTTGGAGTCTGCCTCTAACTCACAAAGAAAACAAAGATGCAATTCAAACCACAGCAGATACTATACAGGACTTCCATTGTAAGGCAGCTGAATGTCAAATAGTTCAAGGGTGTTTAGACATTGCAAGAAAGCCAAAGGACAGGCTCCATGCATGTATTTAGGTGGTTAAATAAATACCCAAGATACTCACTACTAGCATTTGCCCATGAATCTGTATTGTTTAGAAGGTAAGCACCCTCATTCAGTACCTACAGCAATACAAATCAACACCGCCTGTCCTGTGCTAAAGGCTGAAGCCCAGATCTTCCAGCAGGCATCACAGCAACACCAAATAACAGACTATTCCTGCTGCAAAGGCAAATAATCAATCAGCTTTCCTGAAAAGAGTTACATGTGGAGGGAAAGCAACGGGAAGGTCGGAAAAACAAGAGGTTGCAATTTTCTCTGTTAGAAAAAGAAAACCGAGGGACAAAGAAGATAGTTTATCAGGAGACCACTAGCACTCATTTGTACCTGAGGTTGGGCTGAAAAGACACGCTGGAATTACAGTGTTAAGTTTTATTCATAAGGCCCCCATTGTCTCTTGCTTTACAGAGCCCTTGGAGAACTGAACAACCTTATGCACACTGAAATGCACTGCCTGACCACTGGCACGGGCAGCACCTTAACACAACTGCAATAAGATGGCTTTTAGACCAGTTGTACTTGCTTTAGCAAGGGGGTTGGACTCAATCACTTGAGGTCCCTTCCAACCCCTGCAATTCTGTGATCCCAAAAGTGCAAGGTGGCATACCTACGAGATGGCTGTTTTCAATAATGCTTAGAATTAAATAATTTATTGCACCAGGGACAGGCCTGTCAGGTGTCTGTGACTCACATGTCCACTTAATTCTCATAATATACATTAGAGAAGGTGTATACATTTCCATAATAGGCTGGTATCCAGTCTGAATGTAGAGTATCTTGTTACCAATACCTTCCTCTGACGTTTTAAGAGTACTCAGCCAACTGATTACTATCTAGAGATTCTGTTCTGTACATGCTGAAAGCAATGGCAGACCTCCTACTTAGCCTGGTTCAGGCTCTGGTACTAGACCATGGCTTTCTTGATCTAATTTTATTAGCAAGTTAAAAATTCTGTACTATTCACTTTGCTAGGTCAATTCTAGTTGACTTTTCTAGATTTAGAGGACACTTTCTCATTCAGCAGAAAACCAGCCTGAAAGGATTACAGAGAGCAGTTATTTTTAAAAGTAAAAGATGACTCTCAGCTGTGCTCAGCATTTGTCAGCCTTACAGATGCCACTAATTCTCAGCTTGTCTGCTCTGGAGAAGCTGGGTAGTTTTTTTCCCCCTCCCAGAACTGACCATAGGATACATCAAACCTTTCTTGCAGAGCTGTACTCCCCTTGGACCCCAGAGTATATCATTCCAAGAGATCCTGACCAGCTCACTTACCCCTTGCTTTGTTTTTTTATGCAGGTTCTGTTGTGAAAATCCTGGCTGAGTGGTCTGATCTGGAAGAATGTTGAATCCACTCGCTTCATCCAGGGCTGCTTCCTCTGTAAGCTGACAATAAAGAAGCAAAAAGCCACTTGTTTTGAATACATTTGGGAGCCTCATTCTAGACAAACCTTCCTCCCTTCTTCTTCTTGCCCCCCCCCCCCTCCCCCCTCCCCCATGCAGTAGTTGGAGATGATTGGTCTGAACACATCTATGTAGTGTTATTAGGACAAGTGTGAGTTTGCCTCTGAACACTACGTGTGCATTGTGAACAGTCAGTGCAACAGCAGAGGCCAGACCTCAGCTAATGCACTATGCTTTACAATGCATCTATCAGCAGATGCTCCTCCTATAGCTGAATGGATGCACAGGAGCTAGTATTGGAAAAGCACTAGGAGAGGGAAGGAATGAGACTGCCCAGGAACAGAAGCTCATTATTTGCATGCTTGCTAGGTAACAAAAACACTGGGAATGACTGAAAGGAAAGTAAGGAAAGTAAACAAGGCCACAGACCTGTTTCAGCACTCTCTGAATGACTTCCTCCTCATCCAATTCCTCGTCGCTGTCAGGGAATTTGTACGTTTCCAGTGTAACTGCAGGAATATGAGACAAGATACTGTGACCCATATCTGCCTCATACTTTGTGATCACTTATGTTCCAGAGACAATTCTTTGTAGTATGAGCTGGTGTAGGCACTCTGGCAGAGACATATCCCTTTAGAGAGGGACAGTTTAAAAAGCACGTTACCATATGTTTTTGAAGTTGGAAAAGGAAGATAAAAAGAGAGCTTTGCTTTGACAACATCTCAGAGTACACTATCACAAAGAGGGAAAGATAAAAGCCTGTGCTTACAGCTCCAGCCTTAGTCTTAGCTAAAATCTTTCATGCTGATTTCATCATGAACCAACCTCTACAACTTTACAGTTAATAAAATCCCAGCCTGCTTCTTGCAGAACAGAAGAATTAAATAGGTAAAGGCCTCTCAGAAAATAAACTATTCTGACACAGGAACCTAGTCTCTCTTGGGACTGTATTCTTCTCTGATACCCACCTTTCTCTGGGTCTTGGCCTCTGAGTACTGCCAATCTCTTAGCAACCTGTAAGATTTTTTCCTGCCTAGTGTTTTCTTCTCGCAGCTCAGCAGCAGCCTCTGCCAAAAGTTTATTCTTCTCTTCCTCCAGCTGTCTTGGGTCCAGATTTGCATGGGAAACACAATCTTCACTTTCCCGACTCAGGTCATTCAAGTTTCGGCCACTAACAGCTGAAAACAGACATACAGAACATGCTGGTAACTCAGCTGCAGTATTCCTTGGGTACAGCCAACACCACTGAAGCAATAGCATGTGAGCACCTTGATGCTTTCCATTAATTAATAAGAGAAGGCATGTCACAACAGGATCTGCACTTTATGTGAACAGAAGAAGGCGAGTCAATCTGCATTTTACAGGAAGATTATAGAGAAAACACTGCAGCTGGGAAGACAACAGTATCCCAGATTTCTGATGTTTTCCAGAGCACAGATGTATTAGGAGTAGCAACAGCTTAGAATCATAGAATCACCAAGGTTGGAAAAGACCTAAAAGATCATCCAGTCCAACCGTTCACCTATTCCCAATAGCTCCCACTAAACCATGTCCCTCAACACAACATCCAGCTTCTCCCTAGGTAAGTGTCAGCTTACAGAAACACAGCAGAACAACCCTAAGATAATAACAAAATGGAACCATTTCCCAAGCAAAGACAGTGAGATCCAATATTGAATTGGGTGCTGTTCTTTGTCAATCTTGTGTCATAAGGGGGACATAAGGACACACCGGACACCTAGATCACCTGTAAGGTAGGAAGGGCAGCATATATTCCTTTCTCACTGTAGCAGGCACATTAAGAGACAAAAACAGATCTTTGGAAGCCAGAATAGATACCTTGAGGCTGGACTCCTGGACTGTCATGCTCATCAATAGAAACTTCCTCAGCTAGCTGAGTTAACAGGTCATCTGTTTGCTGTGACAGACTTCTGGTATCAGGGGGTTGGTGTACCTAAGAAACGAGAAGGGCATGGGAGAAAGCAAATGTGAGGAAGGTGGCACACTCAATTAAAAAAAAAAAAAGAAAGAAAAAGTGAGTAACCATATAATACTCTGAGGAAACAGTATAAAAAGATGCATCTACTGATTTGGGAGACTCAGCTTATAGGTATGTGGTGTAAGACTTTCAAGGTTTCATTCTCAGTCTTTTTGAATGCAGCCATCATTAATGCAATCATCTAAACAAGGCAATGCAGGGCTGAACATACAGCAATTGATGCTGCTGTATGCCAAACCCAGCTCTGCCACTGCCTCTAATATAAACAAAGTGCCATTCTCTACAGTGAAGCCCATAGTAAGAGCTGCATGTGCATCACTGCTGAAAAAGGAGCATGAAGAAACAATTTCTCAGTGACAAGACCAGCAATGCTGGTCAGCAATAATGTAAACAGGAAAAGGAGATTTCTGAAGGGGGACACCTGAACAAAAAACGCTAAAGGACAAAGAAAGGCTAACATGTTGTGCCAGCTTAGAATACAGAGCTGGTGAAACAGGTGGAGAGCTTACTGGTCTGGTAGCCTGGGAAGGGGGATCCCTCCCCTGCAGGACAGCCAACCGGTCCTCCATTTCCTGTGCAGATGGAATAGGTCCGTGGTAATCCTCCTTCAGTGCAGCCAGCCTAGCTTCGATCTCAGCCTGAGAAGGGATGGATTCTGCAATTCGGAATAATCCAAGGAAGGGGTTATTGAAAACAAATAGCTTTGAATTGGTTTTATTTTGTTGTTTTTGTTTTTCCAGAATCACACTCCAAACACCTGAGCAAAAACCTCCCTAAGTCCTTAACTCAAAGGAATAGTCATACTGCAGTAACTAGGAGATTCCTCTGCCACCCTTTTCTCCCAAATCACTGCCTCCTCCTGAGTTTATTCTTCCAGTTCTAAGACCCGTGTTAGTGCAACCTCATTTGGCAATCGGCTGACTACTAGGGACAGATACTAGGGATAGACAGAGAAGCACATGTCCTTCAGCGAGTACAGTCTGTTGCATCCTTTAACAGATCCCTAGGCATCAGACTGAAATCTCTCCTGCATAATCAGGTAACCACCTTGCAGTGCCTTTCCCTCTTAGACACTGTATATAAGATTTTTTAAAAGTTTATTTTCCAACAGGCACCCCAAGGCTGTCCCGGAATCTGAGAGCTGCTGACCGGAGCAGGAGTCTGGTTTTGTTCTCTGTGAGGCCAGATTCAGAATAATAATCCCACAGAGACTGGTACTGCTGTGGATCAGCACAATGACATACAGGAAAACTTCTACAAAATGGTTTGGCCAAAAGATGGCCCCTTTCATTCTGCAGCTACTGTGCCCAACACAGACTTTTACTGCCAAACAATGAAAAATGAGGAAGTGATTTCATAGGTAAGATACTGCCCCAGGATTGCGAAGCCATTTCAAGAGAAATCCCAAGGGGAAGATTAATCTAAAACCACTGCAGAACCCGGCCACTGGGACAGCTCTGATCACATCACTGCCTTCAGTTCCTAAGAAGGCTGATACTGAATGCCTGGTACTTCCCTTTCCCTCCCATAGTTTTTCAAGTAGCAGCATCCCCTCCTAGGGAATTTCTGGTCTCTCCAAAACTCACTGGGCTTCCTTTCCTCCCTGAGCTTCTCCAGTCTCTCTGCAATAGCTCTGTCCTCTTTGGAGAGCCCTCGGTATTTGGAGCCATCTTGAATGAGTAGTTTTGCATCTGCCTTCTGTTGTCCTTTCAGCTGTTTTTGCTTAGCCTCAAATGCTGCTACACGCCTGTGTCAAGGATGGAAAAAAACAACTGAAAACAGAGGTTTAAATCTTGAGATATGAAAACATCCTCTACGAACACAAGCTATTTGAAGAACATCAGTATAGAGAAGTCTCTCATTCCTGTACCAGGCTCTCCCATACCGGTACAGAGATACTGCCATGAATAAGGAAAACTGTGACTCCCATGGTGCAGCAGGCGTGGCATCATTTCTGAGGAGACAAGGAATGTTTCACCACCAGGCTTGTTTCCAAGCCAACCACAATCAGTCATAGAATAACACAGACAGGCTGCTGTTCATGAGTGTATTAAAAATTAGAGTGTTTCCTTCTACTCTCCAAAACAATAACCAAAAAAAAAAACACACCTACAAAGCAAAAGCCCATCCTTAATCTAATACTGAACAAGCAAACATCCACATCACAACCTGCTTCTTTTGCTGGTTTCTATAAGGACAGAGGGGGAAAGAGCTGAAGGTCTGTAAGGTTACCCTACAGCAGAAACAGGTGGCTGATCAGCAAGCTTAACTCACTTTTTGTAGTTTTCTGGTGGTGACCATTTTGCCGAAGTGCTTTGAGACTCTTGTCTGAAACATAAAAATACTGTTATCTCTGAACTCAAGACTCCAGCAATGCTTCAAACATCTATTCTCTCAACCCGAGAGGAATCAGAATACATGTGTATTGATCACCTGGTACAGTCCTTTCATAACTCCATTAATATAGAGTGATCAGCTTGTGAAAGTGACTAAGATGATACAGCTGCTTGGACAGGAGGTGACTTCATTTCTAGTCCTATGTTCTTGTTGTTTTGCTTTTAAATCAACTTTGTTTGATTTAATACAGACACCAGGAGGAGCTGAAATGCCCTTGGCCTCCCAGAGCCTGCACATCCCAGTTCAGCAAGCAGAGAGCGCAGTTAGGTAGGATTCTCAAGGTAATTAGCTTCCATACAGTACAGCTCCCTGAAAGGAGCAACAAACACAGAATTATATAATGCACAAGCTAAATTGTATTATGGAAATAATTATGTAATCACCAGTATCATGATGACATCTTCTAGGACACTTGAACATCACCAGTAAATCTTGTGTAACTGTTTCCTACCTCCTTGTGTTTGTGTCAAGCTGCTAAGCTATGCTTATATAAGGTAGTTAGCATACTTTATTCATTCTTAGAAGGCACAGCTACAAATACCTGTGCTGTGCTAAGGACAAGCAAAGGCAAACGTGGGCAACACCTTCATCGGACTGCTTTCAACTTCTGAGTCTTCCATTGTGGAAGCCGACTGTGTGAAAATCACCAACTCACACAGCCCACAAAACATAGCCAACACATACTATCTACCTGCTACCCACTCAGGGAAGAATTTCTCCTGCTCTAACCCAACAGTTACTGATACTAAACAGACAAGGGGAAAAAACAAACAAACAAAAAAAACCAACTGAACAGCAAAAGTAACGTAGGAGAAGGCCGAGTTTTTTTCTAGACGTGTTTGGAGCTGCAAAGGGAAAAAGGCAACGTTCCCGCCCACACTTACCCGGTGAGCTTCCCGTAGCACTGCTTGCACACCTTCTGCGGAGCGCTCCCGCAGCGGGGCACCGGGGCGCTGCAGCTCAGGCAGCCCGAGCAGAAGGCGCGCCCGCAGCTCCTGCAGCCGCACTGCGGGGACACGAAGCGGGCGGGTCAGCTCCCGAGCGGCGGGGCGCGACGCGGCCCGCACCGGGCCACAGCGACGGGACGCACCCGAGGCTGCGCGGCCCGGCACGCCCTGGGCTCTCCCCGAGGCCCGGCCCCGCCGACCCCTCGGCCGGACTTGCCTCTTTCTTGAAGAGGCTGAACTTGCAGGCGCAACCGTAGCAGCGGCCCTCCATGACGCCGCCATCCCACGCTCCGCAGCGCTGCGTTCAGCCGGCAGGCCGGGCCCCGCCCCTCCGCTTCTGCGCGCGGCCCGACGGGAGCGGGTGAGGGGAGCTTCGTTTGAAACGCGGGAGGCGGTCGGGTTAATGGCGTGCCGTGCCGAGCTCAGCTGTGGCACGGTGAGTCGCACATTCTCCGTCCCGCACAGAGCTGCCGACGCCACGTTCCACAGCTTACAGCACACGAGGCTGAGTGGCTTGTCCTTGGGGTTCAATGTGACAGAAGCAGCAAAGCATCACCAAATTGGAATCTGGAACCTGAGTTTCAGTTTTTGTCCAGATGAGGAACTATCCGCGTGCCAAAGCTACCCATGTTTTCAGTCTTAGTCTTGTTTTCTTGGTATTGTAGTCCAAGTGAAGTGTAGTCCAAGTCCAAGTGAATGCTGTCTTGACCACAGTTACTTATGGCACGGAAATGCACTTTAACAACAAAAATAAACCTAGGACTAGTAGATTTTTTTCTGTGCATTTTTGTAGAGCTTTATTTCAGGCTGCTTTTGTCTCAACAGAAGTGATTGACAAATCTCTGTTCTGGTTTTACAGATTAGGAAAGCCTGTTGCTCAAAGGCCCTGACTCACCTCCCAGATAGGAGCCAGGACAGTCCCAGAGCAGGTAAGATTGGGATACTTGGGCACAAACACTCCTCTCATCTTTTCCACATGCATAGGCTGATGGAAATGGCTGTATTTGAGCACAGATCTATTATGTAACAACTGCTTGTGTTATAAGGTTTGTATATACACATGAATATGTGTGTATATATGTATTCATTACAGCTGCTACTCTATTTTTTTTTAAGATTAAATCCTTACGTGTTGGTTTTATAAGCTGTATGTAGTACCTGATGAACTTTGATTAGAACCTCTCAAAATCAGTGCTGATATTTGAATCCTAAACCTTTGGCCATTATGTCCCTGGTGTCTATTGTTTGGTGAATATTAATTCATGTATCTCAGAAACTGAACATTAATAGTAAGTCTCTACCTCATTATTACACATGGGCAATGCGCATTCTGAGCTGATAATTGTCTTTTAAATGCATGTCCTCTTCTGCTATGCAGTTGAGCATACCTAAGCTTGTAGCAGGTGTCCGAAGTGTATAAATCCTCCATTTAAGATTCACAGCTAATGGAGGGTGAAAACGAACGATAGTATCAGAAGAATGTTTTCTATGTTGTGTTTCCCTGTTTGGCAGGCTGCAAATTTACAGCAAAATGACAAAATTAACTGAAGTCTGCTGGCAGGAATTCAAAAAACAGTTGGAGAAACATTGAAGCTTTTGATATCTGCAGAAGGGAGTGGCAGATAGTCTGGAGCGTTTGTGGAAGCTCCTGTAAATCTGCATGTTCATTAAGGAAAGCAGTTAACAATGACTCCTAACATAACTGATGAAATGTGGAAATCTTAGACTTCAGACAGAAAAGCCCTTCCTATGAAAGAGGGAACTTATGAATAACGTATTTCAGAAAATACATTCCTGAATGCAGCCTACATCAGTACTGTTGAATTCATACTTTCAAACCAAATGAGGGTGGAATTTTTATAGCCAGGCTGCCTGCCCCTTAGGGCTTATGACTTGCCTGCAAGAAAGGCTTGCCTACAAATAAAGCACCCTGCTCATGCCACATTCCCACATCTGAGATTGCTTCTTAATACTATATTCCTAGGGACTAGTTGCAAGACTAGAATTCCTATATGCAGTAAATTACTGTTTCATGAATTGTTCATGCTTCTCTTTTGAATTTATGAATGTTAAAAATCTGGACCTAGGAAGCCTGATAGTAGAGCCCCACATTAGGCTATGAAAAGAAAATCTGAAATAGTACTGAAGTTACCATCAAAGCTGTCAGCACTGCATATTTAAACTAGGCATCCATGCAAGTTTGCACTGGGGATTATTACTTTAGTTCCTCCTTGAAAGTCTGACCCAGAGAGAATTAGCATTCGTACAGTTTGATGTTTAGGTTAAGATATCAGAATTGCCTTCTCCCCTCTTCCATGAACACACACAATCTGTATTCCAAGTTTGTACAGAGAACATAAATCCAGCAGGATATGAGGTTGAACTGGAAGACATACATTTGTACATACATACATGCCATGCAAAACATTATTGTCTTTGAGGTTGGGTTCCTCTAGCTCTCCTTAGCTCTTTGTGATCAGCAGTTCAGTTCATGATGGCATCATACTTTTAAAAACTTTGGAGGGAAGATCATGGAGTTTCCATCCTGAATGATACCCAAAGTACTTAGGCACCCAGAGCCATATTTGATGAGTTTTGCCTGTTGCAGCTTGTTAAAAACAGCACCGGTTTTTGGCAGACTAGTTCCTTCCAGCTATAGCACAGGTGCAGCCCTCAGGTACTGCATCCAAATTACCTGCCACGCTGAAAAGGGAGAATATACTGTATTCTACTATATCAGCATTTCTCCATGCAGAAACACAGTAAGAAAAAAGCATTTTATTAGTAACATAAGGAGATAGTACCGAACAGGTACTATCCCAGGCTTATGCTACAGCCACCCAAGTGTCTCCTCCTTGCTTGATTTCCTCAATAGTTTGCATAGCCAGATCAGCTCATAACAGCTACAAGTATTTGTTGTCGGCTTTATATGCAGTTTCCTACCACAGTGCAGCCAGGCTCTAGACCTTTATGCCCACAGCACATCAGATATTATTCTGAGGGTAAAAACTATCCAGTGCTTAAGAAGCAAAATATTACAGATCTTTAAAAAAAGAAAAAGAGAAATCTCCATAATTCAGGATTTTCTTAGCTGCCTTCCTGGCACTGGGAAATCGAACTGGCATTCTCTATGTGCTTTTCTTCACAAAGATATAGTTGCTGCAAGAAAATTTATTACATTTTATCCCATTCCAGCTTGGCAGTGGCATTTAACTCTTAACATACCAAGTAAAAGTAAACTGTTATCTGTCCAGAGTAGTGATTTTTTTCTCTTCTTCCGACTTATAAGAGATAGGAGATACTGCTCTAAAGTCAAGATACTTCACACCTAATAAGATATTCTCCAAAGTTATTGGCTCTATTTCTATTCAGAGAGCTTTCCGTTATGTTTTCAGGCCTCATTTTGAGGAAAGGAAAGCAAAACAAAACAAAACAAAAAACAAACACATAATATCCCAATGGAAGATTTCAATACCTGACTCATGGCTTACTTACAAAGTGGCAGCAATAGGTACTTCCTTCCCTTCCTTCTCTCTCACTGTCTGTTCCTGCCATTAAGTTTCTTCAGCCAAGTCTGTTCCCTGTTCTGTTTCTGGTTAAGAAAGCAATGCAGTTATTTGAGTTGAAATGCTGCACAGGAATGTTAACATGCATCTTCAATGTGAAGTGGTCATTTCCAGGCTAACCACTGTGCCTGTACCTACTGTATAAACAGGCTAGGCTTCAAAGCATAAACAAATGTCTGAAGGTTTTTCTGTATGAATACTGGAATGCAGATTAGGGTTACATGGAATTGTCAGAACACAGGCTCTGGAATACAAGTTGCTCCATAGCTGTATTCCAAATTTTTCATGGGTGGTTTCTACTGCTATGGGTAACTGAGAATCTACTTACATAGTTTGTTTTTCTACTGCATCTCGCCGTGCAATACCAGCAATGGAATTACTATAACAAAAGCTTAGAGCCTCAGAAGCAGAGGCTAGTTGCTCTCATACTTTCATCCTGCATTTTCTAGTCCCCGTCTGTGTAGTGTTACCTATGAAATGTATAGCTCAACTTGAATCCGGCCAACTCCCAAACTGTGTCACTGTGAAATTCAACCAGCACAAAATTTGCAGTGGAAGTGAAGTCTGCAACCTTCTTTGTCCCACAGTAAGGGCCAGCTGCTGGTGATGTAGGTCGGCTTCCATCGTGTATGAGCAAATAGTCATAGATGCATCTGTCATTATCTTCCAGCTCAAAGAATAACATTTTAAGAGATACCTGAAGGAAACACAAGAAAAGTACAGTTTCTGAATTATATCTTGTTCTCTTAGCCTTCATATTTAATGAATGCTAATTGTTTAAATCCTTTATGTACAGGCCCTGTTTTCATTCTGTATTCGTCCTACATCCTGACCTTATACTGTAATATAAATCATTAGCAAATTGTTTGCTTAGTTCATGAGCATTAAGTCTGAAAGGAGAAGCAAAAGATCAATTTTGTACACTTTAAATTTCTTTCTCAAGAAACACAAAAACAACACCTGTGCAATATTTCAGTTTTCTAGTGGGAACTCTTACCTAGGGATTATTATGAGCAAAGCCTGCAAAGTACAAGCCGAACTCATAAGTTTCACATGCAGGCGTTAAGATTTTCTCTTGATGATCACCTCAAATACCAAGAGCCAGCATAAGGTCTTAAACTGAATTTACATGTTCAGATTTTCACTCTGCCATTACAGCTGTTATGTTACAAAACGAAACAAATTGATTCCATTAGGGAACATCGCTGCAAACAGTGAAAGAATCAGTTCTTTACCTTATATCCTACTGGAGAGCTGATGACCCAGAAGCATGCCCGGTTTTTGGGGTATTTATTGGGGTAGTTTGGAGAGGTGATGATTCCACTGGAGTCTGTGAAAGTACCTCCACAATTCACTGAGTAGTAGAAAAAAAAAAAAAAAAAAAAAGGATGGTATATTAACAAGTATTTTGACAGTAGAAAGAAGCTTGCTTGTACTCTCCTGTATTCTTTCTTCAAGCCAGGAAAGGTTGCGCTATGAAGAAAATGTATCAGCAACAGATTTTCACTGCTTAGCATTTTTATCAGCAGCTGTACCAAAGGCACTGAAAACTTGGCTGCTAAAAAAACCTTTGAAGGACAGGGAACAGATGAATCTAAAGCTACATTTGCCATATGTGTTACCATGTTAACGTAGCATTCTAATGGAACTACCTTACAACTCTTTCAGAGAAGAATTAGGTTAAGTATTTGAGACTGCATTACTGAGCTAGATCTGATGTCATCTAGAAATTACTCCATCAAGCCTAATGCAGAAAAACAAGGATACATTCTTAAGACTTCTTCAACTTACATTTTTTAAGGATTGCAGCTTAAGCTGAAATAAGACAATAGCCACTTATTTGTTTGCTGCCTTCTAACTGAAAGCATGTTGCAGCACAACAGAATTGTCTCCAGCAGTGCACAACACATTTTGTATGCTTATAAAACAGACACCCCCGAAGTGAATACAGTAAGCACTGAGTTTCATGCAGCATAGCAGAGCTATTTAAATCAGAAAGTGTAAGCTACCCAAGGTTATTCTCTCCTGTGCATAAAATGCACTAAAACCTTTAATAACATATGAACCAAATCTTTGCTTTGCTTCTCTCTGGCATGATTTCTCTTGGCATTTTGCAGTCTTTTCTTCTTTGCTTGCACTGCACACGTTAGTCACAGTCATTGCATTGTTCTTATTTACATAAATTTTGCTAAAGATGTGAAGATGCCCAGCAGAGGCTTTGAGAAGAATGTTACTCAGTTACTCAGAATTACTAGTGTGAGATCCATGCAGCCTCCTGTTTTGCCCACTGCTATCCTTCAGCGTCATCATTGCTCATCCTACTGTGTTAGTAATACCTATGGAGGTGCAAAGACTAACAGATAAACCTGCCCTGGATTATGCGTTCAAAAATGTTCAGTTCTTCCATACAAATACAACTAATACTGTACTCTGAGCTCTTTTAAGGAGTGTTCATACCCCTGTTGTAGGAGGCTCTGAATCCTGTGGCTGTAACAGTCTCGTCACTTGCAAACTCTACCAGCATTGTTGATCCTGAAGCAACGATGGAAGGCAGCGGCCCCTGCCCACAGTATTTGTCCAGCAAAACAGGAGAGTTCTTGCTGTTTCCACTGTAAACTTTTACATAGTCAGATGAACAGTCTGAGGAAGTTTGGAGATCAAAAGCCTCAAACTGCAGGAAAATCTTGAGAAACAAAAAACACATTGGATTTACTGCTATACACGAGGAAAGATTCAAATTACCTCACTGTTATGAAGCAAACTAGGAACTTCCATTCGTTTTATTATCCATGTCTCACTGCAATTTTATTGCCTGTATAATAGGAGCATAGAATTTCACCTGCCATCGCTACTACTGTGCCCCAATAACTGATATTTGGTTATTGCTTATCCTCAAAAAAACCTGCAATCTTAACTGGATAAAGAAGTTACATAGTAACGTTTTATGGTATTACCAGAAGTGTTATGAAAATTGTCGAGACTTTCTTCTCATTCACTATATAACAGAATAAATGTCATCATGATAAAACAACGTGGTGTAGCCCTGCTGCTCTGGTTCAAACATTAAAAATTACCTTATTCCGACGGATGCGGATCAACCACAGGCAGTTGCTGTTGTTTGGGTATGGGGATGGGTAATTGACGGAGGAGAACGAGCCTTTGGTTTTTGGCAGTACAGTGCTACAGTAATCTGAAGGGAAGAACCAAACAGTGCTGAAGAGAATAAAATCACACTAATCTTCCAGAAATTCCAGACAATTCTCTCCAACCATTATGATCAGTCAAGCTTGTAAAAAAATTATGCCTACAATTGTGTTGATGTTCCTGGTGTAAAAAATATTCAAAACCATCAGCAAACTCAATTACTTATAAAGGTACTTTGCTGCTTCATCTACTCATTTTATTATTTTTAAACAGTAGGGCTCCACCCACTTATTTCAGTTTTGTGGAAAAGGTCTAGATCTTTCATTAACTTGCTTAACCTTGATCAATAGCAGTTTCATTGATAGTAGTACATAAATTCCCGTGAGCAAATGTATGTGCATTCTTAGGTGTATGCAAAATAAAGCTTAGAACAGATTCTATCAAAACAAAGGAAGAGATAGGCACTGTGGAAAAACTAACACAGCACTGAAGTCAGGTTATAAAATTAGTGATTGGCATTCAATGCTTGATCGCATGTATATTACATCTTTCTCTCACTCCCTGCTTTCACCAAGAGAACTGGACTTTTTGTCCTTTTTTATTTCTACCGGGGTCTATATGTTTTTGGTGTTTTGTTTTTCTTAAACCTTGTCCTGCTTCCCAAATGTACAGATCTAATTAGGTAATTACATAATAATGCTATTGGAGTGTGATTCACTCCCAGCTTCGCTATCAAGAACACTTTTAAGTACTTTTTGTAGTTATCTTTGAGATTATGACAGATGCAATTAAACTGAAAACATGTCTTATTTGCAGTTCAACTGCAACGTCATTGCTGAGAGGTGTTCCTCTGTATACCTACATCCTCAAGTGAAGAAATGCTGATTCCTTTTGATTACTGATGACCATTTGACTTAAGTACTTACACAATTCAAAGCAGAATTTGGCACTAAATGTAGTCATGTTTCTTAGTTTTTTGGTGAAAACTAATTGAGTAACATCTCTGAAAAGTCAAATACTATATAGATCAATTAGCCTATGTGCTGGGAATCAGCACAAAAAATGCACGTGGCCGGAGCAAGTCTGGGATTTTACTTGCATTCTTTTGTGTCTCTCAGCTGGAGAGTTCCTGCTTTGGAGAAATGTTCAGTATTTCTAGACATTCAGATACCACAGCAATGAGTAAGAAGTCGATGTGAGCAAGGAGGTAGATAACTGAACAAAAAGCCAAGGGAATTCCTCTCACAGATGTTCTGTTAAGCCTAAGTGATACCCATACAGCCCCGCAGTCATTTTTTAACTGAAAGAAATCAGAAACCCACTGGTGCTACTGCAGAAAAACTAAACTTGAATCATGGCTCTGGATTGTTCATATGCTTTCCAACCTTCAGAGCTTTCCTAAAACAAGGAATTCACAGAAGTACTACCATGGTTTCTAGTGGATTTTGCTTATGTCAAAGGGCAGGGAATAGGTCAGCATAACTCAATGATAGCATATTACTGAAAGCAAAGTGCCCTTCCCAAGAAGACTGCAGCTTGGCACAGGGACAGTTCTGTTCCACATAGGTAGCAGCCCTCTTGTAGGGCTGGGGAGAGATGGGCAGTGGGCTGAGTTCCTCTGGGGATGTCTGACAGTGGTTACAATAAGTACTGAGCTGGCTATCTTACTGCACTTACTGCACTTGTAGAGCTTGTTGATTTTAGCTACATCCAAGTTACTCAGCCCTTCTCTCTGCCCAATGGGCACCAAAGGGTTAGGAACCGGTACAATAGTTGGTTTCCCAGGAGTGCTGGAGAAATCATACCTGTAGAAATAAGGAAGTCATATTTCTAAATCATTTCTATTAAATATGAACTTGATCATACTCGTGTGCCTCACAATTTTTATTGCACTGTATTGTTTAGAAGTTGTTTCTTGCTAACAGAAGTAAAGGAGGTGGTACATGATACAAACTTGTATGTTATGAAACAAAACACAACTATGATAGTCCTGGATAAATACTTTTCATGAGACAGCATACATCTTAATGATGGAAAAAAATCCATCTTTCTTCTCTCTGCACCCAAATAGTGTTGTCTAAAATTAACGTAGTACTAACTGGTATCTGCCCAGCATGGACTTCCAAACTGTTTTATTTCAGTGTCCCAGTCTTTGAAACATAGCCATGTCAAAGGCCTCTCGTAAGAGAGGTGACCGTAGTGACAGAAAACATTATCCTATGCTTTTTTCTTCTATCAACATCAATTTTGTTTTCCAAGAATACTGCTGACAAAGCACACTTACTCTAAAAAAAAAAAAAAGAAAAAAATCATTCCCTGCACAGAACAATTTCTTCTCCCTAGATCTGAGTGGATCCTATGAAAGCACGCATTGGAAAACTCACGCGCCATAGTGCATCACAGAAGAGTAGTCATAGGGAAGGCCCAGATTTTTGGAGTTCACTTTTCCAAAGTTCCCTTGTTCTCCTGCAAGGCAGAAGAACAACCGTTCATTTAGAGCAGTATTACTGCTATCAGACACCACCTGCTGTTGATGTTGACACTGTCATAATCCTAATAAAAGTAAATTACTATACAGATCGTGAAGTCACACTTGGATCTTCCAAAACAACCAAAACTTTCTGATGTCCATGGGAGCTTTTTTCCACTGAATTTAGGAGGTTTCAGAATATAAACTGAGGAAAACAAGAAAAAAATTCAATGTAATCCATGAATCTAATTCCATTCTTCAAGGAGATGTATTCATCTCTCCACCTTCATTTACGAATATATTTTAGTAGGTTATATTGGACATTAGAAGCATCCAGCTTATGTCCCAAGAGGTTTGTCCATACCTTAACAGAGAATGCTGTCTGGCTACCTAGATCAAGTCAGAGGTGAGACCGACCCACCAAGCTGTCTTGCTGAGCCTTTCCACTGTGCAAAGTAATACAGGGATATAAGACCTCAAGAGAAAAGTACTAGGTTTACCTATTACTCACACTTAAGTTATCAACCATATTCTGGCTTTGCCTCTAATCAAATCCATCAGCAATGGCTACAGCCAAATATTATAGCTTACTTTAAGTATGGGCACTCAGTAAAATCTGTTAGAAATAATCTGTCCAAATACAGCTACTGGTAATGCTTCCCTCAAGATAGCTGCTGTGTACCTCCCCGTTTTATCTGTTTAGCCTTAGAAAACTCCTGTTAGAAAGTATCATATTGATAAAGGAGTGGGGCCCACAGACAGACTAGGATTCACATCCCTTAGCATTCATTCTCTGAGGCACAGCTGGAGGGAGTTTGATCCCGTTCTAATATGGATGCACCTATTTCTCTCTATTGCCTGGAGAGCCTGTGAATTGCATCCTGGTCCTCTTGTCCGTAAGAGGTGAGCAGGGTCAGAGCAGAGCTCAGACTCTGACTCTGAATGCAGTCAGCATTGCCTCGAGGCTAATTTGCTGACCACTGAGCACTCCTTCTTAGTTCGACATCTGTACCTCTGTTATTGTAACTAAGGGTTTGTAAACAACAAGCCATCTGGACAAGAATTCAACACTGGGAACTCATCATAGAAGATCATCCTGACTATCTGACTCTTGAGTTCATGCAATTTGGCTGGCAATCTTGCAGTCAGAGTCAGCCTCTTCCCGTAATAGCCATCTGTGTTGGTCCCAGAGAGGGCTAAGAAATACAAAGAGAAAGTCCTGAACCATACAAAGTTTGGGGATAAACATTATTTTGGAACTTTTTGTAGCTCAAGAACTCAAAGCTCAAACTGGTTCTCATTAGCATTGGCGTTCCCTGCTCAATTACATTTTTATCTCAGTTCCTCTTATCTGCTATACTGACTTAAGAAAATATTATCAGTAACTTCACAGCTTCTTTTGAGATGATGACCAGAGAAGAGCACATTTCAAATGCGGTGAAACATTTAAGCATGTGGCGACTGTTTGGCATGTAGATACTTAGCTGATCTCCTTCATTAAAGAAAGGGGTAGCAGTAGCCTGGTTGGACAACGGGCCAACAAACTATGCTGCCCTGTAATGTGCTGGGAAGCTAAGGGTCGCACATACAGGAGAGCTAAGACCTGCACAGGCATGGGGACTTAACCCATTATATCCACTAAAAAAAAAAAACAAAAACAAAAACCAACAACAAATATCTGCCAGAATCTAAGTACAGTGACTCAGAATGCTGAAAAGGACGCTCTGAGTACAGTTTTCTTCCCAAGAAGTTTGGGAAAAGCAAGCAGAGTTTCAAGTAGCTAAGTGGACACTAAATGATCAGGCTGTATACTGTCAAAACAAAGGATTTGAATAGCTTCCAATGTAAATTGAGGGGGTAAAAACAAACCCCAAACATCCATAGTTATGAAGTCCTGGCAAGGGAAAAGCAGATTATGTGCAAGAACTGGGAGCCTACGGAATGTCTTGAGGTCTATTTCTGTACCACTAAAGTCAGGAGGATCTCTACCATCAGCCCTGTTAGCCACATAGTTTTGTTGGTTTTTATAAACAGATGATGTGCACTAACAGCCTTCATAAACACAGATAGCTTTTCAGTTCATTTCCCCTGCACGTCTCTGCCTTTCCCCCCCTTTCCCTTTTGGTGCACAGTCTAGTCTTCCTTCCATTTCCCCTCATCAGCTCAGTCTATAGACAAGGAGCTCAGAAATATCCTTTAAGAAATCCTGTTAATGAAACATCATGATCTAATTGGCTGATATATTCCACTGTTTTACCATCCTTGTTTCCAGAAGTGGTTTCCTAATGTGACCTCAGTTCAAGTGATTGTAACTGGTTGCTGCTTGTGCTGCCCACGATAGAAAGCAGATGCTTCTTTTTGCAGCATTTCACGATCCTTATGATCTTGATATTGTGGGTAGAAGACAAGTTTGGGCTCAGCATGGCAATCTCAACAAGAATGTAGAACTACTTTTAGGTTGCATTTGCCACAGAGTAACAAACTCACAGGGAACAAGAAATCCCACCACAGTGCGCACATCTCCACAGCTATTCAGCCAGGTGTTGCTGCTGCTGCTGATGTGCACAGTTGTTCTCAGAAGAAACATTCAGCTATATCTCAAAGCATTAGTTTTCTTTTAACACCGAGTGGGCTCACCTGCCGTAATGTGTTCCCACATAATTTTGACAAACTTGTCCCGATCACTCCGTGCCTGTTCGTGGATGAAACCCAGCGCGTGGTTCATTTCATGCTGAATCGCTCCTTTATCCATACAGCCATTTTTCACCAGGCCTACTGCTTGACGTCCTCCAATTTTTCCAAAGTAAGACCAGCAGCTAAGAAAAGCCAATTTTAACAAAAACAGTTACATTCAGCAAATACAAAGAAATGTATATACTGAACATGCCACCGTGGGCCTCCAGATACGCAGCCCCAAAGAGAACACACACAGTCACTAGTGTGAGATATCCTGACTACTTGAAAGCTGCCAAAGAAATTGCAGAGGGAGAAATTGCTCTTGTAAAATAGGTGTAGCATACTTAGGTGAAGCAGTTCAAGTAGGTAAGCAAAAAACCTGAAAGAATTTTCACAACAACTAAGGAAAAGAATAATTTTGGATTATAACGCATTATCTTTCATGAAGTCCACTCATCTTTTCCTGTAGCCTGTTGAATGATATAACTACCAAAAAATGAAAAATTGCACCTGCTTTCTACATCTTGACTCCTAAGATGAAAAGGGAAATTACTTAAAATCTGACCAAAATAGAAAAGAAACTGAAAGACATTTTGTATACTTCCAGACACAGGAGACAGGGAGCTTACCTCTGCCCACGTTCAACATATACATAGTCTGTTTCTGTAGTGCGATTTACAAACTTGACACAGGTCAATGTGGAGACCTCTTGAAGAGCATCAGCAATCCAAGACCTCTCTGCCAATGCTAGGATGAGAAAGGGGCCAGAAGTCTTGGTTAGCTATTTAAAAATAAGGTTCACCGATAGGATGCATTCCTCTAGATCTCTACAGCACTCTTTACCTTTTTATCCTACAAATGTACTGAAGAAAGGCACAGAGCCTTCAGAGATCAGGTTGATCAGATTTTGAAGGAATATGTAATAATTATAACTAGCCCATATGCATTCTGCAGGAGAAGGCTGATGAAAAGCAAAAGACTGGCAGAACATTAAAAAATTAAACAGTTTAAGATGCAAATAATTGGATTGAAACATCCCAAATGAACCATCTGACCTTAGTTAAGTTTGGAAAAAGCAGCTTGTTTATCAGAGGTAATGAATGTCTGCCACACACCCCTTGAAACCATTTGAGACAGCCAGTGTTAGGAAGCTCAGACACTCAGTGTTTCTGTTCAAGTACCAAATGTAGATTGTTTATCTGCTTTTGAACATTTTCGCCTATTTTGGCTTCCTCAATTATGAGTCATCTACAGTTACCTTTCATATCAATTTCCTCATCTTTAAATTTTGGAGAGAGCAAGGCAGAAAGAATAACCCTTACCTAACCACAAGACTTAGGTATGTTCTAAAAACACATGAGCAGAGTAGCAATTAAGACTGGGCTCTCCTCAGCAAAACCAGTAACACAAACCAGTACCACAAAGGTTTCCTTTTCTTGGGAGTAGGAATTGGGTCCAGCCTGACATCAGGGAGGCCTCCACAGGGGAGAGGTGGAGGATCCACAAAGCCCATAAGAAGCCTTCTGGAACAAAATTTTCCAGATGAAGACATTGGCCCTGGAGCCTTTTCCACTAGACAGATCGTTTATGACATATTTGAAAGAAAGTCAGTGTTAAAATAATTGCTTCTGGTGGTAATTATGACAAATACTTTCCTAACTTGGACAAATTACATATCTTTTTCTTCTGTACTTGCTGAATATCAAAGTGCATAGTAGCTAGCAGAAATGGACTATTATTTGCAATTAAAATTAACTGGTATTTTTTTAATATAACAAGCACTGCTTGAGTAACCACATTTTAGTGCTCATGCCTAGAATGTTTGGAGTCTTAGCCGAAGTGCCGTAGGGCCAAGAGATTAGCAGAAGAGACATGTTGATAAGTTCTCATTCGGACTCAGAGTCCATCTGATGCATGGCACAATACCATAAAATATTAGAACAGGGACTAAAAGTTCAGTGCTAGCTTTACTGTGTCCATTTGTATACACTTACAGAAATCAGAGGAGATGTTAACTGGAACTTTGACTAGTCCATCCTGCGACTTGGGCCATAAACAGCTCTCACAGTTAATTGCACTGCGTTGTCCTCTTCTCAGGAGAATGTCTCCTTCATGCACAGCTATTTTACTGTCTGGCAGATGAAGGAAATGAACATTCAAGGCACTGAGACATCAAAGAGAAGTGCAAAAGGAAGATGAGAGGCATACACTAACCAAAATTTTGTACCTTCCGAAATGTTTTCCACTGAAATTTATTTCCCAATAACGTGACAAAAGATAAGTGAATTCAGTTTAAGTGAGTCTAGTATACATAGACTGGTCAGGCTTACCTTTCCTTGCCATATATTTATCACAAACTGTAGCTACTGGTTATTATGTCAAAAATGTACAATATTTTTGGATACAACAGAGAGTGAAGTGACTTCCATCATACAGGGAAGAAATCAAAGTCAAACGTATACTCATTTTTGAGGGCATATGTGGAAAAGAACATTCAAAATAACAATTACTCTGTAGTTCTTCTAAATTTCTTTATTGTGACAGCATAAATAATCAAATCATAATCAAACTGAATGTGACTTTAAAACACATCTGAGTTTTGTGAATTATTTTCTACAGATACAGTAAACATTTTCAAGAAGAAAAATGTAAGAGACATAGAGAATGAAGTATAGAGAAGGAACCCCCCAAGAATTGCAGTAATTTATAGAATAGTTGCAGTCAAACTCACCTAAGTCATTGTTTCTTGTAGCTATCTGAAAAAAAAAAAGTACATTTTTTACATATACTTATCTCAACAGCAGAAAAATTACATTGTGTAGAATCACAGCATTTTATAAATAATTTTAACATAGAGCAACAGAGCAGCACAGCAAAGGCAATATGAAGTCTCAGCATCAAGGAGCAGCAACACACCTGGACAGGTTTGCTTAGAACAAAGCTATAGAGAAATGCAAATTGAGTTGGCAGAAGAAGGCACTTCATCTTCAAGTTTCTGAGATGATCTCTGCTCTGCAGCTCAGTTCTCAAGGCCGTGACTAGCTTACTTGGGACAAGCTTTATGGGAAATCTGCCTTTAACAAGTGCAACAGACTTAGATAACGAGTAGTAGTTTCACAAAACAAACAAGCTGCAGGACCTCAAGAGAATTGTCAGACTCTTACTTCTTATTTATCTTCAGAGAAAACAGAGGAAGTGGAGCAATAGGAAAGAAAATCCAGCAACCTTGAAGTGACTCATCTTTAAGAACCCATGAACTGCTGCAAATTCCCTCACTGCTGACCTAGGGACAGGATATCTGGTAGTAGTCTGTTTACAGCAAAACTCAATGTCAAGGAACTCTTTGATCCATCTGTACTGATTACCTGTCCTAGAAACAGCTTTGCACACTGCCAGGAGCCACCCTGTTCTGCAGAGCCCAGCTCTCAGCCAGAGCAATGGAAATGTGCTGGAGACAGAAGTTGATTGCTGTGTCACTGTTCTCCCCCCTCCCTCATTGCCCTATTATGCAATATCACATCATCACTGGTGGTGATTGTGTCTTTTATAAAACCATGAGCTCCCTGAGTTTTGGCTTCCCGTCTCTGGGATGCCCTTCCTCATTTGATGTCCATGAGTAGAAACAAGCCTGAAGAGATGCACAGCACTGAATCGTAGAAAACCTACACTATAAGAGCAAGCTGTGTGATGGAGATGTTTGCACTGAGGCCATGTGACAACAATTACAGGCCTGCTCTAAGTTTCAGCCTCTGTGCAAATATCCAGTGCTAGAGAAAAGCCTAAGGATTTGCTGCATTAGATCTTCAGGAAGCAAACAAGAAAAATGTATGAATTTTGTTTCTGCAGAGAATTTCAAGACATCTACAGGGTTCACAGCAGGAATTGGTGGAGAGAACCTTCTAAGTATTTCACTATGAAGGTTTTAACTGATACTAAAGTTTTGCTCGGAATGTTTTCATTTTACCACGCTGATTTTTAATTCCTAAACTTTCTAACGTATTGCACACTTCTGTGACATCCAGAATTCATTTAGTTAGTTTTCTTGTAGATTATACTCCCATAGCATGTATAAAGGGCTCTTTTTGCCCTTGGCTGATAATAGGATGAAATTCAGAAGTCCTCGTTAGTTAGTTATGCTGCTAACCACAGGCCCTCCTGTACAGTTCTGAGCAACCTCAATGTCTACTGAGGAATCAGGTACAGAAGAGGCAAGGGAAATCACAGGAGCACACTGCTACACATCACAAAATGATCAAGGAGAGAGCAAAAGACAATAAAAGCATTTAGACAATAAAAGCATGAGGAAAAAAAAAAACCAAACAGATCACTGTGCAGAGCCTGGAGCTGGGTCACTCTGGGTGACAGTCTGGAGGGCTAGAAAAGAGCTTTGAAGTTCTGCCATGCAGTTTTGCATATCCATTCCAGGCAAGGCTGTAATACCTTATTGGCTCCAGTTGCAGAGTACAGATGGGAGCAATTCCTGAGTCAGGAGACTTACTGCTGCTTAATTCATTTTCCTGACTGTCAGAAAGAATGGGGTGTTTTTCAAATTTCATATCACCTGCTAACTTCACACACTGTCAGCAGTTATTTTGTAGATGCAAAAAACTTTCAGTACTGCTTGCTTACATTATCTAACTTCATGCTTGCTTTGATATCCTAGCAGATTTTTCAGGACTTGAACTCATTATCTCTCCAAACAATTTGAATACATGCTTGTAATTTGTGCTCTTTCTCCTGTGTGCCCTTCCTCTTGTACCATCTTTTGACTTTTGTCCTTAGCCATACTGTCCTTGAGCTATCAACTATTTTATCATTGCTGGTTTTAATAATATATGTTTATCACATTCTTAGTGATGCTTATTTAATCTCAATTTCATTCCACAGCAAAGAGTGAACAACAAACCATGTGGGACAGACTGGTCACTATCTTCCCTGCTCCTGAAAATCTGATCAGAAAACCAATCTGATCTAAAACCACAAACATCATCCTGATACTTTATTTTATTCAGAAGTTGTTCTGATACATAACAGAAGTACTGATGTAATGCTGCTCTCTAGTGGTTTGCCATTTAAGTAAGTGGGACACTTCTCAGGAAAAGACCAGGAGGAACTTCTCATCACTGCTCAATCTGTTCACTCCTTTTTCTCCTGCTTACACAGCATAAAGCAGTAGCTGCTTCCTGCAGAAAACACTTGGAAGCGTAAGTGCCTTACCTGTCTCACAATGCGTATTGACAAGCAATCATCAGTTTTAGTCCTGACTACCTGAAAACTTTGCTCTAGGATCTGCAGCTTTTCACTTTACCACTCTCCCTCTCCAGATTCACACAACAATTCAATCATCAGGTTTCTGAGATGCTCTGGCAGTCCACTAGGAAAGCAAACCATTTACTTACACTGGTTCCTCTATTTATTTTTTAATTATTTTTAAATCCTTCACTTCTTTAAAAAAAACCCTTCTGAAAGCAATTGGACAGTTTATACGATAGATTTCAAGTTCTTTTCTGACTGCAGCTGAACTCCACGTTTCAACTTATTTGTATGGTTCCCTCACAGATCTTGAAGGCAAACCAAAACAAGAGAGAAAAGCAGAAGGGCTGGCCCACAGGCTCAGAGCCAGTGGTGGAGGCCATGGGTGGAGGCCCCAGGTGAGGCCCCAGGTGAGGCTGCTTGAAAGCAATTAAAGTCCATTGGAACCATCTGGCTTTGATAGTTATGTGTTGCAACAGTCTTTCGTGTTCTGTGCAGCCCTAGTGTGGTCTGCCCAGGGAACGCAGCTGCAGGCTGGATAACCACCTCCTTGGGGTCACCTGCTGGATCATCATCCAATTCTTCAGTGGCCTCTCAGATAATTGTATTTTAGAATGGCTGTGAAAGCTATGTTGACTCAGCCTTGACATGGCATTTATCCCCGAGTCTACTGCTTCTATTTTTACTATATATTCCTTCTAACCATGGGTACAAAAGAAGCACAATCACTCATCCTGGATCCTTTCAGTGTTCGATTGCACTTTCCCACAGCTCAGGCACAGCAGTGATTTAAGCAGCAGTTACCCTCGTTTGGCAGCTGAGAGGTTTCATACGTGAGCTGCTTTGGAACTCCTGCATGAGCATCATCTGCTCCTGGCAAGTCATTACTCTTCATTGCACTGATTTGTGCTAAAACCCTTTCTTCCAAGTACAAATATTTTTTTTATGAGGCATTCTTTCTGAATCTGAGATTTCTTCACACTCAACCTCTGTAAGGAACAAGCTGGTCAGTAATTTTCCTGCCCTGCTCTGTAGTCAGTGCCAACCATAGGAATGCACAGCTTTTATGCAGTAACCTCATAATCTCTGAAGGTCTGTTTTATATTTTGATTACCTATTGACATACTGCCATTAAAAATATATATATATATTGCAGTTATTACAGTTTTGTGTGTTTTGTTTGTTTTTGTTTGTCAGAATATATTTCAGCATTCAGATATGACTTCTACTCTTTTTATTTCTACTGTTTCCCATGTGTAAGTGTCCTTACTGCCTTTTACAGTGTATAGCATACACACATCTTATTTCTACCTCTGGTACATCATTTTCATGCAATTTCTAAGCTTTTCTCCCTTTAGCTGCTTGTTTTATCTAACTTCTTGGCTTTCTATGAGTTTTTCTTTTTAACATCTCATGTTACTACTGTGCATTTTTCATCTCTTTCTGTGCAATGAGAAGCATAAAACAACTGAATCTCTGGAGAGGCTTTTGGAGAAAGAAACATGAACCCTTGATAAGAAATAAAACTAATTCCATATATTAGTGTAGCAGAAATGATAAGTCATGGCTTGAATCAGTGATTGAGCACCTGATGGGAAGGCAGGGCCAGCCCAGGGGAGCTCAGCTGCAGGCAGTGCCCTTGAGTGACTGGAAAGATTGGAGCCAGGATCCACTCCTTCCCAGACCTCATTTAAAGGTTGGCAGGGGAGGCAAGGGGAGATTGCTGGAAATCCCTGTGTATCTGAGGTCTTCTGAAGGTAAGCTTTTTTTTTTTTGTTTGTTTGTTTTTCTTCCTATGCCTCTGGTGGGTGTATTTGAGCAAATACTTGCTGCTGCTTGGGGCCTTGCTGCTCTCTTGTCTTTGCTGCATTTTTTATTTTGTTACACATGAGAAACTGCTTTCAGGTGAAGCTTCTTAATAAGTGAGCATCAAGCAGCTGAGTAAAAGCAATCGTGTAAAGCGATCTAGCTGAAGCTTCAAGAATACAAGAGGGTGTTTGTAGGGAAGCTATACAGCTTGGAAGCATACAATAATAGGCTAGAAATGACACGAGGTGTTTAAACAGGTAATAATGTTTACTGTTTTCTTAGTGTGTCCTCTGCAAAGTATTTTGGAAATATATTGAAACACTTTTGAAAAGTGGGAGGTCTAGCTACTTTTTGTGAGTGCAGAAATTCAGGTGCTGACTTGTGTAAAAGCTCCAGTGTTGCTCACTAATGGAACACAAACTGCGTAGAAGCCAAGAGTTCTTTATTCCCCCACTATGGAGATTGCTACACACGAAAGTGTGTAGTGTTTGGTTGCAAGTAGTGTTTGGTAATGGAACAGAGCATCTGGTCTTCATATGTTCTCTTACATGGACTTATGAGGCAGTTGGGTACTATTAACACTCTAGACAAGGAACCAAGCATATAATTAAAGTCAGGTGGTCAAAGCTGACTGCTAAAAAGAAGAACCTTCATCCAGATTTAGGATTTGAAACAGATGTTGCAGTTCTCAGAAGTGTTTATTACCTGTGGTTCTCAGAAAGCCTGAGCATTCAGTTCTGAAAACTTAATCTGGAAGGAGGTGACACGTAGAATGTTGTGTTTCTGTGGCTCATTTCTATGCATCACTGAAGAAGTGCTTTGCATCAAATCCTGAGTGCTGTAGGTAGCAGTTACTGTGGTCCTGAACAGCATGTAGTTTATAGTGGAAATTGGACATTTTGTGAGAGAGGAGGTGGTTATCTTAATGTTATGAATAATTATTGCTTTAGTGTTGAGGACTTTCAATATCAAAGTATAGTATGTACAGTGATGTCTAATAGCACAAAACAAGCACAGTGAATGTATGATGTTCTAAGTGTGTATTATTAAAAAACCTAGAAGAAACCTTCATGACTACTGAGTCTGACTACTGCTGGTCTGTGTGCTAGCATCATATTAGAAGAATGGGACAGATAGAGGCAGCATTCATAAAATCATGATTACCTTTACAAGAGCACAGAAGAGACTTTTAGGACCATGTGGTTATATGAACTCCCTCTGTTGTTTTCTGATGTCTTCAATGTCATGAGACCTGATGTTGTGCATGATGAAGATGTGTTAGGAGGCCTTCTGTAGAAAATACATATATCAGGTGTTAATTTAGGATTTCATTCAAAATGTGAGGCTTAGAGTCAGAAAGCATTTCAAACACCAAGCTGTTCATGTTAGCTAGCAGTAACTTGCAGGGGAAAAGGCAATATATTCGGTAATCAAGAGCTTCTTCTATCTTTCTCAATTGAAAAATGCTTTTCTACAGGTATCTTGAAAGTTTGTTTGCTTTTGAAAGTTGATGGTCTTGCGTAGTACTTGCACAGAAGATACAAATGTTACCCTGATGTACCATAATATACACACGATCCTTTGCTGTGAGTCAGGGATGAAATGAGATCGCTGTCACAGTGAGGTTACATAGCATATCATCCCCTGGGAAGCGCTATCACCTATGTTGTCTGCAACTTCAGTTATTTCTTCTTTAAAGCTGTAAACACTATAGAATTTGCAGGTATTGCATCCTGCACTAGAAGAGATGCTATAGAGAAGGTCTGCAGAGCATAAGAACATTCTCCTGGTAAGCTGGTTAACTGCCTTCCTATTCTTTTCCATCTCCATTCCTAGCAGGGGGATAACAACCTCCCATTGTCCAATGCTTAGCTTAAGGCCCACTACTTCTTGTAATTATTTCTTTTTTATGTCTTCAAAGTCGTTATGTAGGAGTCCTTGTTCTCCCTGAAGTGAAACCAACACCTGGAGAATGAAAGTCCTCTAGGCTTTGTTTATAAACCAAAGAGAGGAGCTGGCCTTAAACTCAGAGAGGGAGTCAGTCACTTGTGGCAGCTAGCTATCTGTGTTGATGATAAGCTGCAAAAGCCACTTGTAGATTGCATATTGCACAGAATAAGGGCATATCTGTTCCTGTTGATTATTTGGTCCTAGTCATTCTGGAATACAAATGGTTGATTTGAAGTGTTCACCACCCCTCGGGACTAGATGTTGTACCAGACACTGAAATTTCTGCTACCCTGAAGTAATAGACAGCTTTAACACAGGCCTGTCTCTGTGGAAGATGTGTTTCAGAAAAAAAAATGAAATTGCCTAATGATTGGACTGTTCCATCTATATTAATGTGTAGCCTCAGCTGCTCTCAGTAGAAACTTGTTTTGAGCAGAAATTGTTGAACGTAGATAGTATTTAAAGCTACGCAAAGTGTGCTTGTGTGAGAAGTGAAGTATCTCTGTCAGTTATTGTATCAACACAGTGACATTGACATTCCTCCTCTTGCTGTAGATTGCCCGGCAGTTAGTCTTTGCCAGCTTCAGGAGGCAGTTCAACAACACTGTCAGTTGCTATTCCAGGGTATGTTGGAACATTAACATTGGTCTGATCTAGAGCAATAGATATTGCGTAGATTGACTGTCAGGCTGGAAAGAAGGCCATGGGAGAAGTGGTAAGAGGCACTGTGGGTAAAGTGGTAAGTTAGACACTGTGGGATGTGTCTAAAGCTGGGCAGACAGACTTGAAATAGTGGTTCACAGCTCTAGGTAGATCTGTAGAGCTTCAGAGAGGTCCCTTGGTTCCCATCAGGAAATCAAACCACAACTATCAAACATCTCATCTCTAGAACTACATTAATAAGGTATTGATAAAAGAGTTGGTATGCTGGCATGTACCTCTCATTAGGATAAATACTTCTGTAGCTCTTTCCTGTTGTGCCATTCAAGAAGCATGCAGGTCAAAATGTTTTACTGTGGGATAGCCCCAGCAAGTCTAAGCATTTTTACTAATATCTTGAGAGAAGAATCCACTGAGAGCACCGCTAACACTAAACATATCCCAGGACACTGTCTCTTTTGATAGCAGGTATGTTATGACATCAGCTACTTCTGCAACACGATTTGCCTGTAGCCATGTGGCTGCACTTAATCAGGATGCATACTTGGTTGTAGCAGTAGATACCCCTGCAGGTAGGGCTCCCTATTTTATCCTTTCAGAACTGGGCTGAAAATAAAGACACAGTCATTGGAATCCCAGGGTGCAGATCCTTAATGCAGAGGAAGCCACAGAGCTGGTTACAGAGACAGGAAATCTCTACCAATAACATGTAAAGCTACATCCCAAGTCCACCTGAAGTGCCATGTAGTGTTATTTCCCTCTGGTTCCCACTACTTAACAGCAAATTTAAGTAGAGACACTAGTTAATTACTGACAAATATCTAGGACTGTTTAGTTGTGCACAGGCATCTGTTGACAAAAATGAGAATCAGAGGAGGGCATGAGACTCAGCATTAAAGGGGTGGAACTCTAAGCCATGAAAGGACTGGGGAAAGCCTCATCAATGTCAGTGTGTTGCCCTTCCTAACTGCTGAAAAGGTGTATGTGTGTTGGGAAGGTATGTAGGTTGGGCAGTAACTCCTGTTCAAGTTATGCTGGATGGAGTGTGGGAATTAAGCTGGGAGAGGATAGTCTTTTGGAGATCTCCAGGAGCTCCTGATAGAAGTGCAAGGTGGTATGAGAGATTGGAAAGACTGGATATTTCGTATCTTACTTAACTTTAACCTACCACTGGCTGGGCTGAAGAGACTCTGCTCTAACAACTGGGAAAGAAATTACTTTTACCTTTTTTTCTCCTCTGTCTCAAGGAACAAACTGCTTACCTGTTCTCCCCTGCAAGTGAGGGATAAATTAACTTATAGCAATGAGTGCAGGAGTGGAAGGATGAGAGAAAGAAGAAAGCATTCCATGGTGAGAATGTAGGAAGGGAAAATACCATGTACTCCAAAAGTAGCTTGGAATCTCAGCAAAATATTAACCGAGCCAATATTTAATTAAGGCTTAACACTTTAAAAAACAACTTATGCTGAAATAAGACTTGCTATCTCAGTTCAGCTTCTCTGATATTGTTCTTTCTGTGTTTTGAGCTTGGAGGCTGCTAGCTGACTTGTCCCTGTTATTAATTATGAGAAGAAAGTTTAGTGTAATGAAGGGAAATTGCAACATGTGGGATAAGTTCATTACAGGATTTTGGCCAGAAGCACAGGTTAAAGAAAAACTATAGCTTTGCAAGCATTATGCATGGGTATGTCATGTTCCTGTAAAACAATTGCATTGCTAGTGGATGCTGAAAGAAAAGTATTCTTTAAAATCAGAGGTTCAAAAATGCTCTGAAGATATGGAGATAGCCATGTGGATTCTATTATTTATGATATGGATTAAATATTATCTGTAGCCTTGTTCTGGCATCCTGAGAACAAATTACCAGTGATTCCAAATGTCAGCAGAATCTAGCAGCGGAGCTTTTCTACTTGCACCGTTCAGAGTGCTTGGCACAGGTTCAGTAGAAATGTATCTGAATGCTTCTGAAATCTGGGAAGCCCATATGTGAATCCAGTTATGTATCCTGGCATTTTGGCAGGAAGAGTTTTCTATTACAAGACTCTGAAGCATACAAAAAAATATTGCTTTCATGCTGTATAACTAAGGACATGTGGAATGCAACAGCTTTGTTTAAGTAAACTCAAAAGTTCAAGCCCACTTATTTTCCTTTCTTTTTTCTCATTCAAATTATGAAAAATTGCTTTCAGTGCCAAATACGTGTTTTTTCATGAAATGCAGCTTCCAGTTTCTTTAAAGGCATTGAGTCTGTAGATTTTTTTTTTTTCAATCATCTCATCTGAGTTTTGATTTTGAAACCATTTAAGAGTGCATGCTTTCACAATTTATTTGGCATGAAGGGCTTTCAAATCTTTAGGTTTTCTTACCATATGTTTAGTTTTGCATCATTGTATGATTGAACTGATTACTTCTATTAAATTTTAAAATTGAACTGAAATAGTTTCTTCACTCTCACAGAAGGCAATCTCTGATTAAAGAAGTGAAAATATGTGAACTTCAGACAAAACACAATTCTTGACCACTTTGAAAATTAAACACAGGATATCTGCGATCTTATATGCGTATACACCTTAAACTGAAGCGAAGTCTAGCCTGTCAAAACTAAAAGATTTTACATGACTTCAGAAATGAAAGGATCTTATTCTTTGAATGCTTCTACAACATCAGACAATGAGTGTGAGATGCTAGCACTATAGCTGTGTTTCAATAATGACTATTTTTGCCTAATTTTTTTTTTTTTAATCCTTCCAGGTGTAGCATTTTCTACCAAACATATATTCTGTTTTTGTGGATATACAGTGTACGAGAGGAGGGAAATGGGCTCTGAGAATCCTTAGTTGCCAATAGCATGCCCTTTCTCTTAAAACTCATTTTGTAAAAATCTCTCTAGAAAGTGCCATCATCTGCCAGAAATGCCTTGTCCATATGATATCAGCAGAGTAAAATTCTACATGCTGCAGTGTAACTGGAAAATCTCCCTTGGTGTTCTGAGGGCAACCATAGGATGTTGATAGTTCAGTGTCTCTTCAGTATATTTGTTTACTTGTCAAGTAACAGTTTGTGAAAGGCACTGCCACAGACATTAAACACCTACCCTCATTTAATACTTATTAAAAAACAACACCACCACAAATGTATCAGGAAACAAAAAACCAAACATGTCAGAGTAAGCCAGCCTGCTGTGTGGGGTTCAGGATTTTGCAGAAGCATGCAAAAAAAAAACAAAACATTTGCATGCTGTTAAATGGGCAGACTGATAAGTACAGGTTTAGAAGGTAATTAGCACTATCCCTTTATCCAGAAGGATCTTTACTAAAGACATCTAAATTGATTTTTACATAAGAACTTTCCAAGTAAGAGAAAAAACATAACAGACTAAAGCAAAAGTGCCATTTGTAATCCAAAGCAGCAGTGTGTCCTGAGTTCCTGTCATATATCTACTTGATAGCTAGACAATTTCAGCTTGGAAAGAAGGCTAATAGGGTTTTCTTTTTATTACTGCCATTTTTCAGTATTGTATAAATAACACCTTTATAGTCCTGCTTAGGGCTCTTCTGTAAGAGCAGTACATTCCTATTTAACTTGCCCAAGACTCTTAGTAATGTAACAACACAGAATGAAGGGGGGAAAAGGAGAATTAAAAACACCGTGGGAGCCAAGGTCAACAACAAGTAGTTTTCCACCACATTTAGCTCTTAAGAAAATCTACTATTCCAGTCATTAATAGTAACAATTTAAAAGAAATAGTTAAGTGACAAATCTGCCAATGGCTTTGTTTTGCTCTCCTATCAATAGGGAAGGGATACTTACACAGACCTGAACCCAGGATGAAAGACCATGAAACAGGACCCACAGGTTCTGAGTGTTTACCTCAGGTGTTTTCTACTACACTGTATTGCCAGTACCTTCTACACTTTCTTCACAGTGGAGTTACTAAGCTGTCTCTGCATGCATGTGTGTGTGAGATGTGACTGCAAGCAAAAAGTTTAGAGCAACAGTGAGCCCCAAAAGTGAATATGACAGATCTCTCCAGCTGTCCAATACCTGTGAGGAAAATACCATTGAGGTTAAAAGCAGTGTGTTCTTGAAACTCGTTATCTGTGCATTGGAAAATATGTTACTGTTTTTAATTGATAGCTCTCTGCCCCTGCTCTTTATTTCTCCTTTCAGTTCACATAGTGAAAACAGCAAGTTAAATCTGGCTTACCCTTGTCAACTTTTTATGTTCTTTGTAAGAGTTAAGAAGTGCAGCTACATCAGGGATATCTTCAGGGCTGTATGTTCTCCATTTTCCTTGTAATGATAGAGCATCAGTCTTCAGTCATGAGTACGGTAGTGCACAAAATTATTTCTAATTGAGGCATTTCATTAAGCAGATCTACTCTCTAGCAGAGTTGCTAAAAGTCACAGGGAGGGAAACATTTCTTTACTCTTAAATTCCAGATGTTGCTTTTTGCATTTATTTGTGCAGTAGTACTGTTCTAAGCATCCATTTTTAAGTCTGCTTTAAACATGAGGAGTGTAATGACTTAAAAAGGCAAGACTTACAAATTCTGAACAAAATAGGTAATAATTAGTAAGAAAAAAAAGAACAAACTTTGTGAATGAAATTATTTCTAAGCACTTCCTATTGTTACCATCCCCTAAAAAAGCATTCAAAAATGTGCTGGCCATTTGGTTATGCTTGATTCTATCACTTTTTTTTTTTTTTTTTTTTTTTTTTTTTTTTTTTTTTTTTTTAATACCTTTTCTTAGGCTTCTGTCCCTTCCAGAGGGAAGCATGGCTTATCTTTATTTCATATAACACGGAACCTTTCTTTTGCTTTCTTTCTCATTCACATTGCAACTAGTGCTGAAATTCAATGGGAAATGCTGAGATGTTCACAGAGGAATTGCTCTAAAAGTATGTGAGCATTTGGCATCCCACATTGTGCAGCGGAGGCTTCTCTTAGGAATGGGCAGGTAGAGACCTATGGATCTCTGAACATTCCTTCTAACAGATCACAGTTTTCAGTGACACAGCTGAATCACAAGATTACTTAGGTTTTTCTTGTTACACCACTAGGATATGTTGATGTTTTCAAACAAACAGGGGCAAGTATTTAAAAGATGTAAATTTCAGAGTTAGGGTGTTACCAGTCTCCTACATTCTGGACTGACTGATGCTTTCTGCTCTGTCATTAATGTTTTGTGCATTGGATGCTTCATACAGATTCTGATGTACAGTATTGTTCAGGTAACTGAGTGCTGCAAGTATGCAACTTGCCTTGATTTAGTCACCTTTTACACCTTCATAACTCTGAACTTAAATTCTCAGAAGGAATTTTATGCGTACTTTGCTGGAGTTCAGCTACCTGATGCAGCAAGTACCTCCCAACTTTCTAGGGATGCGGTAAGGGTTAAGGGAAGAGACTTAAATGCTGCTGTGAGGAGAGAGATATAAAGACAAACAAATTTAGGGTAGCTATTTCAGTACGTGAGTCTTTCAGTGAGGTAAAGCATGAACAAAGGTTACTGCTTTCATTTCTGCAAAGTTGTGGATTTGCTTGCCAGGTGTTCTTGGAATTAGTAAGTCTAATGGCCAATTTATTTTATCATTATGAGGAAGGATTTTTTTATCTGGAACAGGAGGTCTGGAGGAGTTGTACTAATCAGCAGCTACATTGCCTGGAAATAATTTCCTTTCTACTAGAACCCTTTAGCACGTGAACCAACCACTCTTTTAATGCTTTTTTACCTGAATGCTGTACAGTGATCATTATTTATTTCTGTATGTTAAGATACATCTTAGGGAAAGCGCTATCACTGTAAAGCTGAGACCCAGAATCTCAGTCGTTGTTCAGATGTTTATTGCTGAGCCATGTCTGGCCACAAGCATAGACAGAAAGTGCTGAAATCTCATCTCCTAAAGTTGGCACATGTGACATGTTGTGCTATACCTGAAAGGTGTGCCTTCTAGTCTACACAGCAAAAATTATGCCCAAGTATCACTTTTTATCTCACACACTCACCCCCATGCAAAGAATGGTAACTTTATGAAACTGCTTTTAATTTTCTTGTTAAAAGTCATTTCGGGGTGTATTGTGACCAAATCTGGAGGTCAAAATATTTTGCCGCTGGTTTTGACATCTTAAAAATATTTATTACACGTGTTTAAAACATGCTTTATTAACTCAATGTTTCAGGTCCTCAGCCTTCACTGAAAATTCTGGACAGGTAAACCTCCTTGTCTTCCCTGTCCTTCAGGAAGGCTGGGAAGGTAATTTCTATACTATAAAGACATAAACTCTACTGCTTGCAAATAATAAAAAAATAACTGTAGGTATATCTACAGTAACTTTTTCTCATGTTTTTTGAGGTGACACTTAGGATCAGTGGGTACCACTTAACATGCTTTGCTTCATGTACCAGAGCAGGCTTGGCTTGTGTGAAATGGATTAAATCCAGCCGGATGACACAAACCTGGAAAATCCTATTTCAGGTGCACAGTTGGTACAGCCATTAATGGGTATTCAGGCTAAAGTATTAGAGCTTGTTCAAAGCAATCACTCCTGAAAAGACATTGAAACGAGGACAGCACGAAGTAAATCAAAACCAAAACAAACAAAAACCAATTGCTTTTCCTGTGCACCGAGAGCAGGCATGCCAAGGCTTTTAAGCCAGTGCTTTTTTTCCATTTTGGTTTCTAACTAAATAGGTTCCTCTGTACTGGAGAACAGTTTGGAAGACTTAAATGGTCAAGTGCATGTTATTTGGAGAAGGAACCGAGATGTTTCTCGGTAAAGGGGAAAAAAAACAAAAAGGAGATCTCCTTTGGGTTCAATCGCTTGTCAGCTTATGTTGTGTGTTAACTCAGTCTTCTGCAATTATGTGAAATCAGAGCAAATGACACTCATCGCCATTTGCTTAACACTACTTCCCAGTTCCACAAGCTGTTCAAATCATCCTCCTTCTTGTGCCTTGTTTGGCTGTCACTGATCGCATCAAACGATCGCTGGCAGAACCACCCCTGTGCTCGGCGACGGTCTTAAAGCAGCACACCTGTCAGCACAACAACCTGCGCGCTGTTATCGCCGTGCAGCTGACGGCCAAGGCGCAAGGCTGGCTGCCCCTTCCACAGCACTAGGCGAAGTGCCGATGAACGCCCCACACCACCCCGCGGTGGGCAGCTTCCCCTCCGCTCGCGCGGCCGAAGGGCTCGCAGTTCAGCACTCCGCCTGCCGCGCAGCACCGCAGCCCGGCCGCCGGACCCCGCTAAGATGGCGGCCCCTGACCCCCGCGCTTCCTCTTCCGGCCGAGGTTGCCATGGCGCTGCCCCCCCTCGGCCCACCCTCAGCCACCGCTGTGTGTGTTTACATCGGGCGGGAGGAGCCGGAGCGCTCGGGGAGACGGGGACGCAGCAGGCTGCGACGGCCGCCCGCCCTCCATCCCCTGCGGGCGGTGCGCGGGGAGACGCGGCATGAAGGTAAGGTGAGGCGGGGAGCGGCCCCCCGAGGAGCCGGGGCTCGGCGAGCACCGACCCGGGCGGGCCGGCTCCGCAGCGCGGGGGTTCTGCGATCTCCTTGCGGCTCGGGGCATCGCCTGCGGTTCTCCTTTCTCGGGCCCTTCCGAGGGCATGCGGGAAGACAGCCCTCCTGGTTGGCTTGCCGTGCAGCCCCTGGTAGGGATGAGGTCGATCGTCTCGTTTTGAACTTGGTGTCCTGGTGGAGGTGGATGCTGGGATGGGGTTATTAAAGTTGTAACGCAATAGCTCTTGCTAGAAAGGTTCTCTTTGCAGTTGTTGTGCTTGCCCGAGGAGTCAGGCACAGGATTACATCGCAGAAATGACTTAGGGTTGTGTCAAGGTGTTTCCTTCTATTGATCTCTTTTGTTTGCAAGTAGGTGTCCTTATGAGCTGCTCCCCTCCATCCAACACTCTGAAATACGTGGCACACTGAGTGCTCCCTGTCTCCTCGGTTTGTTTAGCAGTGAAAATTTTATCCGTCCTTTACATCGTAAGCTCATGGAGGCAGAAACTGTATGTACCTATGGCCTGCACCTGTTGTGACAGGGAATCCTGACTCAGGCCTTTCTCTGCGAGCCTCAGAGCCAACTGTGGGATGAAAGTTGCCGAGTTTATAAATACTTTGAGTCCTGGGCTGTGCAAATTCTGGTCACTCAAGTTAAGTATCATCTGCACATGTATGAGGGGCGCCATCTCTGAGTGTCTGTGCAGCTCATGGGTGGAAGAAGAGAGGCAGCTTCCAAGCATATGGAAAGAAGTGTATATGAGTCACAAAATTGCAAGGAAGGAACCTTGAGAGATTGAGTCCTATCCCTTTGCTGAAGCAAGTTCAATAGTTTGTATAGGTAGACAGCCAGATGGGTCTTGAATAACTCTGTAGAAGATGCCACAACCTCTCTCAGCAGCCTTTTCCAGTGCTCTGTCACCCTTACTGAAAAGACATTATTCCTGCTATGCAGTGTTAGTTTTTCATTTTGCTTAACAGCTGAAGGTGTTGGTTTTTCTTCTGTTTGATTGCTTGTTCTTATAGAGTGGGATAACAAAAATATGCATGAGGAAGGTATTTGTAAACAGCCTTATGGCCTTGGATAAGCTGTTGGCTTGCACTGCATAACAGAAATCTCAGCCTGTTGGCTGAGTACTACATCCAGCTTGAGGCCAAAATAGAGAAAAGCTGCCTTTCAGCTTCTGTTTTATTGCATGTGGGGTAAACTGCTGATTATTCTTGCTAAGCTCATTATTTCTGCTGAATTCTTCTTTTGCCTTGACCAGAGCGGGAAAGCTCGCGGTTGTTTTGAATGGCCTAACAAAAAATATGGCAGTGTGTGAGTGGAGTTATGTTGTGGTTGGAGGGAATTCATGTGTGTTCTGACTTCCTTTTTTTCCCCCTTTTATCATCTGTGAGCATTTCGGTCTAAGAAGCTCCATAGTTTTCAAGTAACTTACTTCGGTATGTATTTCTTTCCGTCTGCTGTAGTTTTTGCCTGAGTAAGATGTAATGTAATGTGAGATGCATAATTTAAAGTCTGAAGATACGGGTTGTGTGTGGTGGAAATAATTATGTTTTTAATAAACAGCTGTAATGCATCAGAAATGTTTGGGCTTTTTTTTTTTTTTTTTTTTTTTTTTTAAGCTCATAAAATGGGGAAGAGATTGGAGAGGAGGAGAGTTCTGTGTGGTGTGAGAATTGGATCTGAACCTTTTTCATGGACTTGCTCACAGATAATTCAGTTTGATTTTAAAACAAATCAATTTGAAGTTTTTTAAGTTGTTGATCAGTGCAGGGTAACAACGTTTAAGAATCAAGCTTTTTGAGAAGTTACCATTCCTATTTCTTCCCTAAATGCTGCTATGCCTTGGAAAGTATATCTGAAGTTGTGTGCCTCTTATCAGCATTTGTTTTGAGCCTTTTTTGTTGTTGCTGATTAGCAGGTTGCTGAGAATGCAGGGCTGTCAGAGTAAAACAAGCTGATGCTGGCTTGTGTAAGGATGATCTGTCTGTTTGGAAGAGTGGAAAGCAGCTGAGGAGAAGTGGTAGCATCAGGGGAGTGATCCTTCCACGATCTGTAACTGGTGTCTCATGGTTGCTGGGGAAACTAAAGTTTGTGCTTTATTTTTAAGTCAATCAAATAAGTGTTCTATTAAAAAGGTACAGGGAAAGCAACACGGCAAATTAGTTATTTAAAGCTTGAAGTGCTTAAGCTGGAGAAGACAGGATCATGTCAATGCTCACTTTGCTTCTATTCCCAACTCTTTCAGGCACTGGTGATGCTTAGAGATGGCATCTATGGAGCTTTCCAGGCAGCACAAAATATAAAATTGGTTGAAACCTCCACTTCCTAAGCTATAAGATAGGAATGAGATGCAGTTTGCTTGAGAGTTGACCAGTGCTATGCATTGGAGTACGTATGCAATGTGTGAAGAATATCAGAATCACAGAATTATAGGTGTTGGAAGGGGACCTCCAGAGATCACTGAGTCCAAGCCCCTTCCAAAGCAGGCTCCCTACAGCAGGGTGCACAGGTATGTGTCCAGACAGGTCTTGAATATGTCCATGGAAAGAGACTCCACGACCTCCCTGGGGAGCCTGTACCAGTGTTCTGTCACCCTTACTGTAAAGAAGTTCTTTTGCATATTGTTGCAGAACTTTCTATGTGCCGCTTTATGGCCATTTCCTCACAGATCACTGAAAGGAGGTTGGCCATATCCCTTTGTCTCCCACACTTAAACATTTATAAACATTAATAAGATCCCCTCTCAGTCTTCTTTTCTCAAGGCTGAAATACAAAATATTTTCTGGCTGAAATATGCCAAGAGCGAAAGCTTTTCTTCAGGGGTGGAAGATGATGATGGCAGGAAAATGCACCATGCTGCATTAGGAGCCTGGGTACCAAGCCTCTTAGGATAAGAGGGCTGTTCCATTTACTGGGGAAGTGGATAACAGTGGGGAAAGGACCTAGCCTTCACCCATCACGTTCTCGGATCTTGTTGGAATTGAAGAATGGTCTTGCTTCCTGGCTAGCCACCTCTTTACATCTTATTTTGAACAGGTCAATGAATTAGGACATTGGAGTCATCCCTGGTGGCTGCCTGATGCAGCAGCTGCTGCAGTGACTGCTTCTACTTCTACCACTGCTGCTGCTGTCATTGCTCTAACTTGAATGCACTCAGGAATGAAAAGCATTGAGAGAGTCTGGAGGTATTGAAATTCTTCTTTGGGAAAGCAGGCTCAAAGAGGTGATTTTGTTGAAGTAGCTGCTCACCTTTCCATTGAATTCAGATGATTGTGTAAAGTGTAGGGAGAGGTGGTGGTGCTTGTGCTCACATCTGAGTTACATATTTTGGATTGAGAGTGTGCAGTATGAAAATGTTTCAACTCTGAGAAACTTTTATAGCTATATTTAAGAAAACAAACGTGATCTTACTGCCTGGAGTTGTTCTGTTTTTCTTGCTGCTTTTGATATCCGATGCTGGCAGGAGAACACTAGAGATCTAACACGGGGTAGGTGTTTTGAAGATGAAGTCCAATCAAAAGTTAAGAAAAACCAAAATAAATGTTTCTCTCGCTTGTAATTTCAAACGGTTCCTGAAGGGTGTCATGGATTGTCCTGTTAAAACTTGACGTATGTGTAACTTTGTGTCTGTGATCCTGCCTAGCAGGGCTCATGACAGCTGAAATGAAAAGCACTTTGGAAAAGAGCAGCTTATAAAAGGGAGAACAGTCAAGATATTGCTTGCTGTGGAGTATGTTGTCTTTTTTTCTTCCCAGCATGTAATCGTAAATTTTTTATAGGAAATGGGAGGACAGTGAATGTAACTGATAGAAAAAGTAAAAGGGTCTACAGACTGTACAAATACTATAAGTAGCTCTGACAAATATTTGCCTATGATGGAGTACCTCTGGTAAGTGCACAATCCTATGAACTTTGTGGTGGTTTTCCTTTCCCTGTGTTTTACCTGAATTTCAGAGAGACAGAAAGAGGGTTCATGTCTTCAGTGTTCTGGGCAAGATATGTGCTAGCAGAAGTGGAGCTCTTTAAGCAGTTCATTTTGTGACCGAAGTCACGAAGGTGGCTTATGCCTGTGTTAGCAGACTTTATGATCTTACCACTTGTGCACTGCTGCTGAAGTTCTTTCTAGTGCAATTCCTGTGCTTTCTTTCTATGTAAATATCAAGGAAAAACCTGTGCACCTTGGAGATCCACAGAAACTGCAGGCAACTGTCAACAGAGTAAGTTCTTCCTTATGAGTCAACAGGTGCAATGTCTGCAGTTATTATGATCAAGTGCTTTCTCTATCTGACAGCTGTTTTGTTGCTGGGTGAAGTAACTCTAGCTGTAATGCTGTATGCAGCAACTTGTGATCTTATTTACACTTCTTGCAGTTAATTTGGAAGCAAATGAGAGAGGTTTCTATGATGCCTGAAATACAATGGGCATTATTGCTGGCAGTGCTTCTGGCTTTGAGTTGATGCATGCTGGTTAGGTGTAAAATTGGAGAGCTTGGGGCTAGAGGATGTAATGCTTGCTCTGTACGTTAAGTAAATAACTTGAGATGCCATGGCTTTAGAACACAATGACAATAAATGTATAGAGCAACATGCAAGGCTCTGAGCTTAGAGAGCTGACATTCTCCTTTGCGAGGAAGAAAATAGACTTTACTACCTAGCCATCAGCAGAAGCACCAGGATAGTGATGTGCAGTGAGTGCCACATATTACAATCTCATTGATATTTATATATATATTTTTTTTTGTCTAAAAAATGAAATGTTAATTTTTTAAGAAATCAGCATCTGTTTCAGGCTGTTCCGTGGAAAGCTCTGACTATTGGGAGTGCTCCTGTTTGTCAGGTTGGATACATGCTTATGTACTTTGTATCTTGAGTTTTGTCACAGAAATCATTGCATTCTAGCTGTGAAAGCCCTTGGAAAAACTGGTTATTTCAGCTCGTTGAAGCTAAACCAGTAGTTGTGCACTATTAAGGAAATGCATGCAGGTAATGTAATTCAAGTTGGCCATATGAAACCACTGTTAAGGAACACTGCTTAGTGCAGCTCTCTGTGAGCTTTTTAGAATACTGCATGTGAAAGTCTCTCCTTACTGAGGACAACAGCAAGGAAAGAAGTGCTGTCTGTAGCGCAGTTCAGACATTACTAATGAACTCTTGTACAGGCCTGAGCTATTAAACAGAGGGCTTCTCATCTGTTTTTTAGACAAGTTTCTCATGCAGTCTCCAGCTCTCTTGAGTATAGAGATACTTGCATGTCTCATTAGGAAAATGGAAAATATTCCTTCTACAGTGTATGCTGTCCAGCTTCTTTAGTCAGTAACATTGCCACTAATCATTAAATCTACCTGGCAAGAAACGAGATGCAGAAAATATATTGCTTTTGCTATTTGAAAAAAAACTTTGGGTCATAAAATCTCATTAGTGTTTACTTTTGATGGTAGGAATATTTTTTTCCTCTTCCCCTATGATATTCACTATATCAGAGAATGATCAGTTGCTGTTAGAGGTTAATTGATATTTTAATATATTGGCAATTATTTAATTGCTTTCAAATTGGTGTGCAGAGCTGTGGGATCATGCTTTGGTCCAGTATCATTCCATATCCGTGCTCTGTTTCAAGTCTGTCTGGTGTTGCTGTAGTGACTTTTCTGTATGTATTGGACTGTCTCCAACTTTACTGATTGTTAATGTTTGAATTACTGTGCAAAGACACTTTGCCTTCATGGAACTTATTTTTCTCCAAGCAAGTGCAATTCCATGCAGTCAGTTTTATAGCAAAAAAAAAGAAAGAAAAAGACATTCTGGATGAGGAATACTCTTCCTTGTGGAGACAGCAGTTCAAACTGAAATTGATAGCAAATCATGGAGCCTTTTTCTGGGTAATTTTTCAGCTCTCATGCTGCAGCAGTATATTATCTCTTGGTGATTATGCTGTTGAACCAGCTCAAAGTGAGGAGTGCTCTTAGGGTCGGGTCAATACGTGGTCAGAAGTGAGGTGTTTTGGTTTTGTTTATTTTTCAAAAATGCTTCTGTGCTAACGCTAATTTAGTAACTAAACTCAGATGGAAAAGATTTGTCAATCAAAATAGAACTCAATAAAATTGCCAGCTCAGAAGTGCAGAACTGTCAGAACTGTTGCTGACTGTATTGACTTTTTGTTGTGAGAGGGTAAGAAGTGCAAAGCAGACTGTTTACTATCTTGCTGAATGGAGAATAGACTGTGGCATTGCTTTGTGAAGAACTTATTTATGCCAAGTAAATCCTAATTGGGATTACTCACAGTGTGGAGTTGTTTTATTATTTTAGAAATAGGATTTGGACTCTTCTGTTGAGGACAATAGAACTTGGGCTTGGTTTGGGGCTAGCTGCACAAAAACTGTTTCATTGCCTGCTTCCTCTACAGGCATGTTCTGCCCCATAGTTGAGACAAAACTAGATGTTGTTGAAATCACAGCCTTCCTAATGTGTTTGTCCAAGTGCAGAGAAGAACAAGTAATCTAAGCAACTTTTCCAGTACGTTCTCACAGTGTACTACGAACAAAGTGCTATAATTTTACACTCTGTCGTCCTCAGCATTTCTATTTCTGTACTTTCCTTTAATGTTCTAGGGGATTTATAACTGCAACTCAAATTCCCCTTGGGCTGAAACCTAGCACAGAAGCTCTCATTATGGGCTAACCTTGTTTTGCGGAATTAAAAGCAAAGCATCCATCAAGAGGCTCTCATCAACCTACAGGAAAGTGAAAAAACTGTTTATGGTTGCAGATCAATTTTTCCTCTCCTCTGCAGGAGAAGTGCAGCCAACTTTGGAAGCCTCTGAAGTGTGGGTGTGCAGTTAAGTGATGGCTGATTCACTGGAGCGTTCCTATGGCATTTAGAGAAATTTAAATGGAAGTCTTAATTCTACAATGTACTGAAAGCTTATTGCTGAAATAAAACCTGCAGCTGCAACAAACACCTGCCTGCAGAAGGTGCAGCAACTGTGCTGCCAGCTTGTTTCTGCAGTTGAAGAGCAGCTGCCAGCACTGGTGTTTAGGCTGGTAGTTGGTAGTGTTGGATAGTTCTGTGCCTTAGCTGACAATTAGCTCCCTGGAAAGGAGACTTTCTATTGAACTATCTACACCATGTCTACTTGTTGAAAATTCTTTTTTAAAAGCAAAGAAATCTCGTTTCCTTAGAAACTCAGGCTTTTTGTCTTTCTATAGAAGCAGAAAAGACATTCCATCCTAAGGCACAAGTCACTTCCAAGTTTGAAAGATGGGATAACTTAACTTGATTAAATATGAAATATTGCAGGTAAGTTCTCTGGAGCTTCATTACAGTGGTTGGATAGAGGAGAGACCCCAAATTAACAGCAGTCTTAATGATGTCACTGTAGGAAAGCTGGAAAAACGTAGCTGTTGTTAGTGGGTCTGACAAATCTTTTGTCATCAGCACACGTTGGGCCTAACCATAACACGTCCCTTTTCCCTTCCATTTGGAGGAAACAAATCTGGGATGAGAAGAACTGCTGGGGGCTTTTTTTTGTTTTTAGGAATGGGGAAAGTATGTGATATGCTGGAAACCAATTATATTTGGTCTCCTGGGCATGGAATAAGTATTCTTTAAATGTAACAAATAAAGGTCAATGCTTTCACTAAGGTACTTTGAAAATGCCATGTTAGTTTCCCAAAGCTCTTTGCAAACTCTCCCCTGCTTAGGGATGGATTCACCTGTTTTTTCCCACAGATCCACTCAGTTTTGTGACACTCTAGAGACACATCTGTCCTTCATAGTTATCAGCTGAGATGCGTTTTGTGCTACCTTTAAAAACAAACAAATAAAACCAAGTAAAATGGTGTTGGACCAGTGCTCGGAGTGGAATAGTGAAGCCTTCACTTCTGTTAATTTTCTTCTGTTCAATTGCTTTATTGGAACGATGTCTATGTAGAGTACCAGATCTGAACTTCGGTGCTGGGCAGGGCAGAGGACATGTGGTGATATAAGCTGACAGCTGTAGGTTTGAGTAGGATGAGGCAGGAGGTGTGACCTCATGGGCCTCTATGGAGAGGTGTTTCTAGAAGGAAGGCAGGTTTGAACAGGGGAAGAAGTGAAGCTCTACTCTTAAGGGCAGTGCAGGGACAAATTTGAAGATGAACATTGGAAAGGAGAAACTGCTGTGAAGTGTTCAGGAACAAGAATAGAATCTAGGTCAGGAAATACATACATTTTTTTTCACTTGAAATTGCATAGAGAAATTAGGAGCTGGAGTTTGGCCAGGAGGCCAGAGTAATTTTTAAAGGCTGGTCTAAGAACTGAAACGCAACACTGCTGGTGTAGCCATGGCTTTGGGCTCTGAATTCCTCCAGCTTCAGCTCCACAAAGGGGAAGTGATTCCTAATAGACTTCACTATAATGGAGAGAAGTATGAGAGTATTCATGCATGTTGCCCAATGGGTTCTTTTCTGCTTTGGTTTTTTTTTGCCTTTTTTGTATGACTTATCTAGGAAAATATAGTGTTTCTAGGAATAGGGTATGAATGACAAGCAGGGCCAGAATTGTAAGGTATGTGCCTCTCTTTGTTTGGGAACAGCAGTGAAGCTGTTTTCTTACTAGTCATAAACTGGAGGGAACTTGAAATATTTGCCCCAATCTGCAAGAGATTTCAATAATAAAAAATCCAGTGAATTTGTACTTACATTATCCCCCCCCTTGCTGTTGGCCCTGCTTTTTTTTTTTTCTTGGTTATTCACTAGCCTAATCGTGGCTCAGTGAACAGTGAGTGAACAGCCTTCAGTTTAAGATTATACGTGGTAACTATTGTAGACTGGAGAAGTAGAGTTCAAAAGGTCTGAATATGTGTGTGCAGAGGGGACTGGGATTTCTGGTTACTTCAAAATTCCTTGTAGGGACTTATTAGAAAGCTTAGCAGTTTCCATGACTTCTGTGTTTGGGTATTTACAATGACCATCTTGTGTCACTGTTGACTTAGATGCAAAGTGTTCCAATCATGATTGCCTAGCGTTGGGAGTGCTTCTGCTGTTTCTTTTCATTTCTTTGTGATCTGAGAATTAGATGGCATAGGCTGTTTGTGTGGCTGACTATGCTGAAATCATATATTGATACAGTTGTCATTTTCAGTGTCGTTGACATAACTCAATACTTTGTGGAAAATACTGACCCTCACTGAGTAGGAACCTTCTTCCTTTCCGTCACTGCAGCGTTTGTAAAGTAGATGGCTTTTAAATATGCTGAAAATCCAGGCATAACACTGAAGGGTTTGAGTTATACTCAAATGTTGTGTCCCAGGGAAAAGTGTGAGGTGCTGATAAGTGATTACACTCCTTTTCATGGCACTTATTTAATTCAATACTGGCAGTCCTCTTGATCCATAAATACACAGCCTTCTGTGAAACACAATGTGAGACAGCAAAATGCAGTTCTTTTCGATTGTATGTTCCTAGGCTCTGTGCCATAACCTATTCCTATAATAGTACATGTTTAAATCAGTGCTTCTTCAGTGCCTCTAGTGAGGAATTGAACCACTTTCTCAATTTAAAAGACTATACAAGCCTATATAATGAAAAGAATGTTGTGCAGTTAACAACCTACTGATGTTTCTGAACTGTTGATGCATCTTCCTGCTTCTTAAATGCTTGTAGAATAGAATAGTTCATTTGGAAGGGGCCTATGGAGATCAAGTCCAACTGCTTGACCTCTGCAGGCTAGCCAAAAGGTAAAGCACATTATTAAAGGCATTATCCTGTTGGAGGGAGCATCAGTGTAAAAGCAATGTCTGCATTGCTTCTGCCATAGCTGGAGCTTGAGATGATTATTATAGAATTGCTGTACGCTGCGTGGCTGCTCATCTGTAAGCCATTAACTTATACAGTTGTGTGTATCCCACTCCGTTATTCATCTGTCAAGGATCCTTAAGGATTAAAAAAAACAAACCTCACTGATGTCTCATTATGGAAATAATCATTTAAAACGCAAAGTGGAGACCAAGAATTTTATCTGTAACTTAGTTATAAACCTTGTTATAAGGGAGTTTCCTAGGAGTTTTGTTTGATTACCATGCTGCCAGAACTATGGACATTTTGTACTAAATATTGATGATTATATTACCAAGCTTGCAGAAGACTCAGTGAGCTAACTCAGTAGATATAACTAAAGAGGCAATGGACGTATTAATCTAATATACAAAGCAGTTGTGAAGAGTTTATATCTCGTGAATGACATCTGTCAATTTTTGAGCCCTAAATATTACTTCTAGATATGGATACTAGAACTTAATATCTCATCTACTGTTAACTGTTTCACATTTTAAGTACTTAGTGAAGTTCAGTACTGGCACTCTGCACACTTAGTGCTCTCAGTGATTAAAGTGATATACTGAAGTCTGATAAACACAGATGTCTGAGACTGCTTCTCCTGAAGCTTCCTACTTAGGGCAATTAGTGGCAAGATACGAATGTGATAAAATATCACTGAATAATTTGGCTTATACCATAGAAAGCATTTCCAACCTCATTTTAGGAAGTAAGAGATTTCAGGGTTTCTTATAGGCAGTATTTTTGTCTTTTTGTTGTTGTTATTTTTAATATTAAATCATGAAATATAGAAAGTAAATCAGTTTTTCTTCAGTGTTTGTTGGAACAATTATCAAAAATAATAATAAAAAAAAACTGTTCTGAAAACAGCTCAAATTACTGTGATTTCTTAATAAAAATAGATTCACTTTAAATATTATTTCCCTCTCTCTGTTAGATGTTAAGAACATTCTATAAAAGTAGTAATCTTGGATCATGTACTTTTCTTCTGTGGGGTTGCAGTAGCAAGTGTTAAAGTTCTGAATTGGAAGTGGGTGTTATCCAGCAGCATCTCAGCCACAGACTTTGTGGATCTGTTCTGGGCTCTGTTTTCTCCCACCTGAATCATAGAATCATAGAATTGCAAGTTTGGAAACAACCTGCAAGATCACGTAGTCTAACCGTCCTCCCATCACCACTGCTACCGCAGGCCTCTAACCCATATCTCACAGCTCCTCATCCAGACGCCTGTTGAGCACTGCCAGGGACGGCGACTCCACACCTCCCTGGGCAGCCATTCCAGTGCCTGACCACTCGCTGAAAGAAAGAGTTTTTCCTTATGTCTAGTCTTAAACCTCCTCTGGCACAACTTGTGGCCATTTCCTCGGGTCCTGTTCGTTGCCTGGGAGAAGAGGCCAAACCCCTCCTCACCACAACCTCCCTTCAGGAAGTTGTAGAGTGCAATGAGGTCTCCTCTGAGCCTCCTCTTCTCTGGACTGAACAACCCCAGCTCCCTCAGCCGCTCTTCATAAGACTTGTGCTCCAGACCCCTCATCAGTTTCGTTGCCCTTCTCTGGACACGCTCCAGGACCTCAACATCTTTCCTGTAGTGAGGAGCCCAAAACTGAACACAGTACTTGAGGTGTGGCCTCACCAGAGCTGAGTACTGATCACCTCCCTGCTCCTGCTGGCCGCATTATTTCTATTGCAGGCCAGGATGGCTTTGGCCCTCTTGGCCACCTGGGCACGCTGTTGGTTAATGCTCAGCTAAGCATCAATCTGCACCCCCAGGACCCTTTCCTCTTCACAGTCATCCAGCCACTCAGCCCCAAGCCTGTAGCACTGCCTGGGGTTGTTGTGGCCAAAGTGCAGGACCTGGCACTTTGTTGAACCTCAGCCCAGCGATCCAGCTTATCTAGGTCCCTCTGAAGGACTTCCCCACCCTCAGGCAGATGGACACCATCTCCCAACTTGGTGTCATCTGCAAACTTGCTGAGGGTGCACTCAATCCCCTCATTTAGGTCATCAATAAAGATATTAAACAAGATGGGCCCCAGTACCGACCCCTGAGGGACACCATTTGAAACAGGTCTCTAGCTGGACTTAACTCCATTAAGCACTACCTGTTGGGCACGGCCCTCTAGCCAGTTTCTTACCCAAAGAAGAGTATACCTGTCCAGGCCGTGGGCAGCCAGTTTCCCCAGAAGAATACTGTGAGAGACTGTGTTAAAAGGCAGATGTAAAGAAGGCGTTGAGGACCTCAGCCTTCTCCTTATCCTCAGTGGTCATCTTCTCTGCTGCATCAAGTAAAGGATGGAATCCGCTGCTCAGGGCTTAAGCTGACCGTCAAACTAAAATAAAATGTCAGGATTAGCATTGCCAGTACTAATAGCTGTACTGGAGAGCTGTGTACTTGGTGAATGCTAGTTAGGTTGTGTGTAAGGAGGAAAACAATAGTATTTTGCATCCTTGTACTAATGGAAATGGCAGCAGCTATAAACCAAAGGGGCTTCACTGTCATTGACTGTTATCAAGATAAACGATTGAGCGGGTTTGTTTAATGGTAGCAAAGTGAGACTACTGACTCTTCTGTAGTAATTAATCTGTAGTTAACGTCTGCTTTTTCCTTTAGTTCTGAGCACTCAGCATGCCTCATCAGGCTGCATACAATTAGTATGGCCTTAAGCTTTGTCTTGTGTGCAGAGTTCTGTAACTGGGTTGGTTTGCTTTCTTTTCTTGAGTAATTTTGATCTGGCAAACTGGAAAGCACAGATGGAGGATTAGGAGACCTTGTAGTCTGGAAATCTCACAGCTATGGTTCAAAATGTTTGCAGTGAAACATTGGTGCCTTTTGTCCTACGTCTACATTTTTAATATGAAAATATATCTTGTTTTAGTGCACTAGCATAGTTGTCCTTTCCTTTCTCCCTCTGTAACATTAATGGATAGAAATGTATTGGAATATGCTGCCTGTGGCTGATACAGAAATGTACTAAAGTGTATGCTCTATTCAATTTCCTGTCTGGAATTTTCTTTACACATTCTTAAGAAATAGATCATATTAGTCAGGTGAAGTGATGAGATAAACCTTGTTGTCTGCAACTGATTCTTCAGTTTGAGTTTTTGGATCAGATTATTTCAGTCCGATTACTGCTTTCTTATCTATGCTTTATGGTAAATATACTTTTTCCCTCCTTTCCATGATAACTACTGTAATGAATAATGTAGTGTTTTAACCGGTACATTGTAGTGATTTTATCACTTTAATCAAAGCTGGGTGCTGTTGACATCAGATGTTTTTTAAATGCAGAGGAAGTCCTTCTTCAAGCCTTGGGTAAAGCTTGTGCAGTCGTGGATGGCTGAAGTCAAGATTATGACAGTGGCACACGTAGTAGGCTTGTATACTTGTGGATCTGTACTTGTGTACGTTGGTACACATTTCCAGGTAGTCTAGACTACAAGCCCATTTATGTTTCCGGAGAGCCCCAAAGCTTTGTTTCTAATTGGTACTATGTTTCTGATTTCATTTTGACTGGCATTTGAAAAGAAATCCTTGACTATCCCTACTGTTTACTCTGCCTTTACTTAAAAGAAGAGTGGGAATGGGAAGACAGGACCTTGGTTTTTTTTCTGTGATACTTTGTAATTGAAAACGCAACAGTGTTTTCATAGCTTCAAAGTGAATTCAGTGACTTAAATGCAACTGAAAGCTCCCAAAGTTAACAGACCTGATGAATCAGCTCATATCTGCACACAAGCAATGTTGGAGGCTCTATCCAAGATTCTGAAGGCTGGGAAGAAGAATTGCAGGACTTTGGAGAGCAATCTGGTTATTTTCCAATAGATAGTTGTGTTGCATGTCACAAATGTGACTGACCAGAAGGCTGTGTTGTCAAGGGACCTGGTTGGGTTAGGAGCAAGTTTGCTTTGTCTTTCTGTGAAAAATGAGGTGTTGGGACCATCTGGATAACTCGTGTTTATCTACTGCATTCAGCAGGGCAGCAATGTTTAAGAACCTAGTCTTAGTGAGATGTACATGAATCCTTTTAAATCAAAGGTCGTATTTCTTTTCTTGAAACTTCCGACTGATGGTGAATCCACTGCCACCCTTGGGAAAGGAAGATTTGAAATGATGATTCCATCATATGCATTATAGACGAAAGGTGAAAATTTCTAAATTATCAGTTTGGTTTAGTTCACGCAGACCTCATACTTTTTCAGTTGCTGGTTCTGTTAGCTTGAGGAGTCTTTTATTTTTGTTTTTGCCCCTCCTTTAAGTAATCAGACCACAGACAAATCTACCAGCAGTGTACTTTGTGAGCTGAAGGGAGCCTCTCGTGTCCTTACCGTCTGGCATATTATCTAATCCAGTAATTAGTTTTGTGGTTCCTTTCCGAATTCTCCAACTTACCTCCTCTTGTTCTGTTCTGCAGGGACCTACCATAGAAACACAGATGGTGGAAGATGAAACTGAGACGACAAGTGAAGATCTGCCCCCTCATCTGCGGGAAGAACCTCCCGAAGGTACTGTAATGGCATTCAGTACAAATTCTTTGCATTAAACTAGAGAAGTGATCAGGTCAAGGAAGTATTTTTTTCCTTTGGTGATTTGACTTTAGGGCCTATCTTTGCCTTTTAACTGTGAGAGATAAGGCTTTCCTGAGAGCTGAGGCAACCTCTCCTCTGGCCTACTTTTGCATTTGAAGAGGGCTGCACCCACTTCAGTGTTGATAATGTTCTGTGTTCTCTTTAACAATCTGGCTTCTGATTAAAATTGTCCTATCTGGTCATCCTGCGTGTAGGGTTAGAAATAAAAAGCCTCTTGTATTGTTTATGATATCTTGAGCAATTGTTAGAGAAGACTTCCAAAGTGGTCAGCTGTGCAGTTTCCTGCTATTGATACTGGCCACAGCAGAACACTGTTAAAGACAGGCATTTTGATTTTGTTTCTTTCTGCCATCTCTCTTGGAAGCCAGTTTAGCCATCTGAGAAGGAGGCTGTTAGTCAGTAGGAGGCTCAGAAATGCCAATTTTAATTAAAAATCTCATTTGCAGTGACATGCTCTGGATATATACAGGGAATGGATTTTTTCAACTGTGTAAGTGTAGCTGATATATATATATGTATATGTATATATGTAACAAAATAGGTGTTATTTTATTTTGAATAGAAGCTTGTAACATTGCAGCAAGCGATGTTTTTAGCTTTGTTTCCAGTTCAGTGACTTTTGAAACACAACTGCTCATAATCATTCTGGACAGCTTAAAGAACCCAGCGTGTGCTGAGGTTCTTAGTAGCAGCTTACTGTTTAAATATCGTGACATGTCTGTGGGAATCATAAATGTGTTTTATATTTTTCTTTAAGAGAAGAATCTATTCTTGATATAGCATTTATACTGACAGCCATTGTTAAAGAGCTTATGAGCCAAATAGTATTACGTGTCTGCTGCTCTATCCCTTCTTGTTGAGTATTCAGTTGCAGTTTTGACATTAAGTTCTAATTTGTTGCTCTGCCATTTCATACACTGTCTGGCAATTATGATATAGAGAGGTAAGTGAAATGCAGGTCTCTGCAACTTCTACGGAGCCGGAAGGAGCCACGTGTAGGAAAACAGTCATATCCTCTGTATACATATATATGGTTATAATTCTGATTTTGTTCTTTCTAAGTAGTGCATATAATGCACTACTCACAGTGTGTAGTTGAAGTTAGAATTCTGGTTGGCAGCCTGAGCTGATGATTACATGAGCGTGGAGATCAAATTCTGAAATGTAAAACATAGATCATCTTGACTCATAAATTCATCAGGAGTAGACTTATATTCTTGGACTGTGCCTTTGAATTGTGTAATCAGAAGGTTTTTTTACATGTGACTGTGTTTTGCAAAGCTAGGTTTATGTCATTGAAAGTTCTTGCTTCTGCCTGCAGTTCTGCTTGTTTGAATACTGATTAGAAGTGTCAGTATTAATATTCCACGTGTGACTTGTTGGGTGGCCTGGGAAATGTGTATGTCCTGGCCGTGCCTGCTTTGCTAGTGTGAGGGAGAGAACTGTAATATTGGAATTGGCTTGGCTAGGCAGTGGTGCAGTAAATGCTGTGAGTTCTCTTAAGGTCTGAGACGGGAACTGTTTTGACTGACAGCGATACCAAGACTAACAAAATGAGAAGGATACTGAGAGCACAACAGGAATAGAGATGTCTTGGGAGAAATTGCTCCTGAAAAATGGCCATCAGGACTGTGCTGAAATGACAGCTGGAATTGATGGGAACGAATAGCAGGAATGTTGCTCAGAAGCTGCTACCTACCAGCAGGGACCAACCGGAATTACCAGACGTCATACAGCTGCAGGAGTGATTGCAGATAGCCCGTGACAGAAGCAGATCTCTGTTTTCAGTATGAAATATCGTTAAATGCTGTCTTTTCTGTTGTTGCTCTTTGCTGCTTTCTGGTTTCTTCTGATAGCGTTTTCCTCATAAAGTCAAATGCCTCGCAAGGGTATGCCGCGTTGCTGCGCCTGGTGTCTGTGAGTCAGGCGCCGTGCCCCTTGCTAACGAGCACATGGGGATGGAAGGCACTCCAGAGCCTGTGTCCTCTAGCACGATTGGAGAAGATTGCATCAGTCACTGGCTGCCAGCTGGCGCTGCGTGTGTGCCCTCCTGAAAGGGGGGAGTTAGGAACAGTGTGCTTTAGGGATATTGCAGTGAAATAACAGGTTTCTCTTACCGATCCACTTGTGACCTAAATCCATGCAATCTACTCCGAGTTAACTGTTTAATATTGTCGGAATAAGCGAGTAAAGATTTCAGCTGCTGAAGGCCCCTTGAGGGCGGCTGTGTGCCCCGCGGCCTTTCATGGCGGAGCGCGGACGTTGTGCGGTGGGAGCCGGGCCGGCAGAGCCCCGTCAGCGCGGTACGGCGCCGAGCGGCCGCGGGGGGGCGCTGCAGCACTTCCCGAGCGCCGGGCGTTGGGACGGCCGCGGGGCTCCTGGCGCTCGTGTGTCTGCCCGCGTCCGAGCTAACGGGAGGGAGGGTTTAAAGCTCATAACTTCCTTCCGAAAGCTGCTTTGAGCGTGGCTTTCCGCATCTTCCACAAAGCCCCCGAAGCTTTTGATCCCTCAGTGTGATATTTTTACTTAATTTTATGTTTCCTTTGCCCAACTCGTGTTTGCCTTTATTCCTTCTGTGCATGCACACACCTTTCCTTTCTCCTTAACCTTGATATCATGCCCTTTATGTGTTAGAAATCAGGTGTCTGGAGCTGCAGCTATTCAAGCAGTGAAGGGCAGCCATCTCCAGGGAGGAGCAGGTCTGTTTTAAGTAGTGTGAAGCACCTTTGGCTCTGCAAGAGGTGGCACGTTGATCTGTTGCAGTGTGTTTGAATGCTGATCTGCTTTCAAGTAGATTATCACTCAAATGTCTGCTGTTAAAGGGCAGTATGGTCACTTTATTTTGCTGCCCAGGTACCGCAGCTCCTGGCTGTATCTGTTGTTTCTTTTCCTGCCATTTCAGAGTTCTGTTGCTGACCATTTAATATAGCACACCGTTAATTGCTATCACCACCTTGCTTTTCTGTCCCTTTCCCATAAATTATCCAAGAAAAGGGATGGCAATGAAATCTTCTGATGATTAGAGCTTCTGTAATGCAATCCATTAAGAGTAGCTAGCATTTCCAGTTAGATGAGCAGGTCTCTTCTGTTTGATGACGTAGTGACCCTGACCATTCTCCTACTACTTCACCCCATTGCCAGGTTGAGGGGGATGATCCTTCCCTTTTATTCAGACTTGGTGAAGCCATATCTGGAATACTGTGCCTGGTTCTGGGCTCCCCAGTGCATGAGACGTGGACACACTGGAGAGAGTCCACAGGATGGAGCCAGGCTCTTTTCAGTGGCACCTGGTGCCGGAACAAGAGGCAGTGAGCACTAACAGGAACACACAAGGGTTTGTCTGAACACTGGGATGCACTTCTGTGCTGTGCAGGTAACAAACACTAGCATAGGCTGCCCAGAGAGGCTGTGAGGTCTCTTCCTTGAAGGTCTTCAAAAGCTGCCTGGATGTGGTCCTGAGCACCTTGCTCTTGGTTTTCCTTCTTGAGGAGGGGTTGGACCTGCTGGTCCCAGAGGCTGCTGCCAACCTAAGCTGTTCCTCAGTTCTGCGGTCTTACACCTTGTGTCTACTCTTTCTGTGTATTAAAAGTCTTCCCGAAGTCTCTGAGTACATGCTCAGTCTGTTACCCTAATTCTTAAGGGAAAAGTGGCTTAACTTTGTCAGACTGCAACTGTTATGCATTCCAGGAATGAGCCCTTAGCACGTTCTGGGATATGGCTGTTCCTTTTGACCCTGCACTGCTAATTAGCATCCGGTGTGCTAAACCTTAGCGCAAGGTTATGCGGTCTGGTTGAAAAACTGTGTTGCTGCTTAATGGCAGGAAGCCCCTCTTGGGAGCTTGCAGACCAGTTTGTTCTTCTACGGTCTTTATGCATTAAGCATTAAAATTTTATTGGCCAACATGCTATGATCGGTCTGTCAGTGAGCACGAGTTGTCTGAGCAGTCTGCTATCCCTTCTGCAGTCTTCAGGCCTAGTAGAGATGTTCATTCTTTGTTGCTGACAGATAGAACCTTGTGGAATAAAAGTTTATTAAAAGCAGTGGGTCTTAGCAGCTCTGCAGTATACAACAAACCTTGGGGAATTTACTTTCCAAATAACTGTGGTGTTCCTAATTCAAATTTTTACATTTGCTGTGAGTAAAGAGCCTGCACGGGTAGTTCCTTAAATCAGATGATTTGCACCAATTTGAAATGTAGCATCTTGTGTGAGCCCTATAATCTGTCTCCGTGGAGGCATATAGCCTTTTTTGCTGTTCTATATCTTTTGCAAGATAGAATTATATCGTGTACTTCTGTGGGAAGCTTTAGGACTACTTATCCACAGTTTGGGAATCTCTCATTCAAGGAATTGGGGGATTTAGTGGATCATTTGTTTGGGATTGCCTTTGAGTGCAAGCGTGCCGTATTTTACCTAGATGTGTTATTTGTGCAGATCTAGCTCCCAAAATTGAACTGCATTTTAATTCAGGTACCACTGTGCATTTGAAATTTCTGAAACTAACTTGAGTTCCATCTTCATACTGGACTGATGTTGGCAAGAAGATGCCAGCTGAAGCATGTCATCTGGGATGTGACTTTCAGTTTGCATCCATGCTGTCGAATGAGCGTATTCCTATAACAGTTTGGTTTTGTCATGAATATGTGGTGTTTTTCCCGGTAGTTAAAGAGTTGTTGACAGAGATACATCTCTATCAGTGATGAAGTTTTGTTGTCAGGCTGAATCTTTGCAAGTAAGTGCTGCTCCAAGATGTAAATGCTGCAGACCTGAGCTGTGTCATGTTTTCTATCTTTCTGTCACAAGCAGTGTTTCATGTGCTAGTTTCCAAACTGACTAGAGCTAAATGAGTGCAAAGGAGTCGCGCTGGAAAACGGCGCAGTTACAGCCACTAAGTTTCCAGTCAGTCTTGAGCTCTGTGCTGAAAAATGTTACTTTTTCTGGTATGAAGGAATTTCATTAAAGTTGCCTGTGGCTCTTACTGTAATCCACTACATACATACATATGTATGTGCTTACACAGTCCACCAGGCTAATATCATCAAGAATTTCTCTGTAGGTATGCTATTTGCTAAGCCCTGCTCTGCTTTCCCAAGTCAAATCGCTCTTGTCGATGTGCTGTCCAGCAGTGCAAGCCTTCCACAGAGGAGCTCTTTAAGTGACCTGCTTTTCTTGTCTGATGGCCAGTTGGCAACACTCTCAGCCTGGATTTGCCTCTACTCCTGTGGTCACACAGCTAAAGCGAACGGCTGGGAAGTGGGACAACGGTGATCTATTCCTAGCTCTGCTGTTGACGTATTCTATGGTAGTAGCCAAATGGTTCAAGTCTTCCTTGAACCATATTATTCTTTGTGTATAGAACAGAATTGACTATTCTTATAAATAGAGATGGTTGAAAAAGCAAACTGTAACTTTTTAAGCTTTTGGAGTTAGAAGGTACTTGAAAGCTAATACCGAAAAACAGGATTGCAATGTATAAATAATATAAAACTTGTCAGGCTTCTTTTGAGTCCACAAAAAGGTGATTGAACATGCCAGATAACTTCAAATAGAAAGACAGGCTTCTTAAGAGCAGAGAAAGAAATTAGCAGTGAGGCTGTCTGTTCTTTGTAGCTAGGACTTTATGTACCTGGCATGTCTTCTCATCTGTAAAAACATTTCCTGAGCTGCTTCTGTGAATGGCCTGAGGCTGGAGAGCAACATTTCAGTATCATCTGTCTCTTCTTAAGGCACAGATTCAATGCAGCCATGCTCTTCTGCTGGCCGAAAAAGTTCTTGTTTCTGCAAAAAGAAATGACCTGGAGTGTCAGCTCAGCCTTACGCTCAAAGTCTACCTTAGTGTTTCTGATAGAATTGTAAAGCACTTTGACGTCTACCCAAATTGTAATACCGGGTTTCTGTTTAATTTATTACTATCACTTTAGTGAAAGCTGAGATTCTTCCTCGTTTGAATTCTCCAGTGGTTATATAGGCTTCCTCGTGCTTTATTTAATTTTGCTCTCTGAGGGAAATCAGTAGTCTGAAATTGGAAGAAAATACTGACCCAGCGTGTACCCCATTTCCCCCCTCTTTCACCCGCAGCCCTGCTGTAGTATTGCTGGTGTGTACCTGCTGCTGACAATGTGCATCTTCCATTCAGCAGCTATATTACGTGGTCTCCTAGAAACAGCATGAAAGCTATTTAAATTGTTTTTATTCCACTTCTCCCTCTGCCCTATTCTTTCCTCTTCACTATCTTTATATGATATAATGAGATGTTGCTTTGACAGCTCAGCATCCCTTTTCTCTAGCCTCCTCCATGCCCTGCAAATCATTCTGTCACTAAGTGTTGTATGTGTGCACAGCATATGCTGTTAATGGCAGCATAAATAGCCTCCAAGTGCCTGGTGGATTCCAGAAGAAAGGTTCTTGTAACTTAAGTGTGGGAAACCTCTTATCAGTGGATCTTGTTAATACGGTAACGTTTGGAAGCGAGTCAATAACCATCTGTTTTTCCCTGAGGGTGTTTGCACATAGGATAGGGGCAACGATAGTTTCACCACTTGCCTTGGCACAGTAACTATAAGTAATGTGCATCACCCAAATGTAAAGACATCTCTGGGTGAAGGGCCAATGGGAAGCTTCTGCCAGAAGATAAATCTATATCAATTACTAGAGAATGTATTTTATCCTAGTAATAGGGTTTTGAACTGCAAGAGCGTCAGAATTCTGTTTTGTGAGTGGCATACCTTATTGCCCTGCTGAAGCGGCAGATGTTTCTCACCATTTATGTAATAAATAGAGACAGAGGAAGTCACAAATGCAGGAGAACATATATTTCTACAGCATATTACTCATTTTGATGTAGATCTCAGCAAGTTGTTTTTAATTAAATATTTTGGACCTGTAGCTGTTGGTCAAGTTCTAAAGCTGAAAAAAGGAAGTGGTTTATATTTATTTCTAATGGGCTAAAAAAAAAAAGTGGCAGGTGAATCTCACTTACTTACAGCTGCAGACTGAGGTACTAAATAAGAACGCTCAGCACCATAAATCCAGGTCAGAAACGAAATTGAGTCGGTATATCAGTGTGTTAACAATGATGGTATCTCGAACTGCTAAACTATCAGTGTTATAGCAGGCGATTAAATCATAAGGCTGGTACATGAGGCTGTTAATTCTGCCTCAAAACGGAGTGAAATGCCCACTTAACATTTCATAAGCATCTGTACTCTCAGCCTGGCTGCCTGTCTTGATTTTAGCAGTTTGCAAACAAGTTGAAGCACTGCTCTACCTGCCAGTGGGACTGCGTGGTTGGCCTGGACTGTCTCCAGGACTGGCTGCTCTGGATCACAAAGCCACCCTTATTCTGAAAGGCAGGGCTTCTTTTCAAAGCTGTTCATGAACTTAAAGATGAGCTGTAAATCTGAGGGCTTTATGTCCTTGCCCTCTCAGGTAGTACTCTTTCAATAAGTAACATTCTTCCTCCACTATTTAAGCATCAGGTAGAGCTCTAGAGTAATTGTTATTGGAAGCATTCTTACCAGTGTGTGGTAAGCCAGTGTGTGTGTGCCTTAATTGTAATTTTCTGATCACAGTGAGGACAAAGGCACTTACTTTACTAATGTGGAGGATTCTCAAGCAGTTGTACTACTTTCCTGTCTCACGGGAGACCTGTTGTCTTTCTATTCAGCTACATGTTGCCTAGTTGAGAAGAGTTTAGCTAGGACTGTATTAGGTCTACTTCTTTCTATCTTACTGTGCCCTCTCTGTACAGCTAACACACTGATGGTTTTCAGTTTTAGCTCAAGGTATGTAACATTCAGCAGGATATACCTGCTGCAAAACTTTTAGGTGACTTTGTATTTTTGGGTTATATTAGTTAAATAAGACATCTTTTTTTCCCAGGTCATCTCCAGAAGAAAATAACGCGCATTTTCTTCTCATAAAACATTAAATCAAGCTTGCAGGCAATGGCAAAAACTTGGCCTTGATGATTCCGTGACTTGTGAGAGGGTCTTAGGATCTGGGATTTTGAAAAGAATGTCTTGGAAGCTTTGTGAAATGGGGACATAGATGAATAGACCAACTTCCCTTCTAGCACAGAGACCTCAACTTTGGAACAAGTCTTTAGGGGCTTTCAAGAAGCACGAAGGAGATGAAGAGACCAAAATGTGTAGCTGTATGTGTCATTTACCAGCATACTTATTCGTCCCTGGGTCAGTATTTAAGTAACTGATAATGTAGTTGAGTTCTGCTGCTTTCACCCTTCTGGAACTTACATTTTGTTGTAAAGGTGATAGCCCTATGCAGAATTTAGAAGCCCAAGACTGTTTTTTGTACCCTATATAAACTGCTGATGTTTCTTTCCTTCCCCTACCCCAACTTCTCCAGAGATCTGAGGAGCAGAAGGTACCTACTCAAGACTTTATTGATTTTTCTTTATTAGCTTTTTTTTTCCCCCCTTAAAAATTCCTCTATTTCTTAAGCACGAAAACTGGAATAATTTTAGCTAGTTATGTGAAGCAATCATCTTTGGTTAAGTCAAATTTGTACGCGCTCAGTTGTGGAAAGTAATGGTATGTAGTGCCCTGTACTTCTTACGGTCTCTCCAAAATCCAATGAACACATTCCCGAGATTTAATCCACTGTTCCTACAGCACTGTAAACTTAGGCCTCTGGGAAATGCAAATGGAGTCTGTAAGTTTAGTTGAGTGTGGACTGTGTGTGTATGTGTGTGTATCTATATAGGTGTGTATAACTTGAGAATAGTGTTACTGTTATTACAGTGTTATGTTCGTGGAGTTTGGGGGCTGTTTTGTTTTTTGCTTAAAATATTTGATGGATTTAATCAGTTAAGTGCTTCCAGTGTATGAATCTTGTGTCCTTATGCTGAAAAGGAGAAGATGCACTGACCAAGGCTAGATATTGGCTAAAAATCTTGCTTACTTTATGTAAATAAATCTGTTTCCTGTGAAATCTAGCTGACATTTGAAGGTAGTGGTTACCTGAACCCAAGTGCAGTCAAAATAGAGTTTAGTCCTTGTGTTAAGCAATGCACCCACAGAGGTAGTGCAGGAGATGTTCCTGTGAGCCCTGGTGATGCCCTGCCAGCACTGCTCCAAAGCAGCTGTGCAACCAAAGAGAGAGCTTGCCTCTTTCTGCAGGAAGTGTGGCCACAACCACATGGAGTTCACTTCTCCACCACTCCCTTTTCATGCAGATGGAAGGATGCACTGTCCAGCTGAGCAGAGCCTGTAACATATGTGTGAACTTGTATGGAGCCTGAGGGCAGGGCTTGGGGCTGGTAAGTGCTGGGAGGCTCTCCTGACATTCTCAGGCTTTAGGGAGAAAGAGATGCTAGCAAGTTATTGTTAAAGATGCCTTGTGAGAGCATACAGGAGGGCACCTTTTGATGACCACACTTCTGGCAACTTGGGTGTAGCGCAGTGATTCAGGCAATGGGGAAAGGGCAGGGATGTGGTGCTGTGATGTCACTTCTCTTGGCTCAGGTGCAGGTATCATTAATATGGCATGAGAGGTTGGTGTCTGATTAACTGAGAGATTTGCACTCGTTTTGCATCACACGATGCAAGCTAACCACCTGGCATGCTGACATGTGCTATTAAAAAGAAGCACTTAAAGCTTAGTTGGGAAGAGAGGGAAGGGGTTGAGGAGCCTGCCCCTGTGTTCTCTGCTGGCTTGGCACCTGCAGCTTCCCAGTCAGTGCTGTACCCACAGTTCTGTGTTTTGAAGCACCTTCTTCAGCTGTCCTGTGCAGTGAAGCATTCCTGACAAAACTTGTGAGCAGTAAATAGCAAATGAGTTGTTCTGCTCAAGCAAAGCTTTCTGCGGGAGCGGTGTCGGTCTCGTTGCTTTTCCTTCTGGCGGTCCCTGGCCAGCCTTGTGGTGCTGGGACCCGGGGTGGGAGCGCTCCAGCACTGGGATTTTCCACTCGGAGGCTCCGTGGAAGCTCCGGCTGCTGTTGTTGCTGCAGGCAGCCCAGTAGAGGGCTGCCGAGCGCCGGGCCGGGCATCCGTCTGAGAGCCCCGGGTCTGCCTTTAGCTGCAGCTGACCCATGTGGGTTCGAGTTGTGGAGTGGCTCTTCTATGTGCGTTTGCTGCTTCTGGGAGCTGAAGGTCAAGAAGAAAACCTGAAGCATTAGTAATGCTTCTTTTCCCTCTAGTTCCCTTCTCTTATTATTATTTGAAGTCTTCTTGATGTTTCCCTCTCATGGTGGTGTCCTGGTGTGGAAACCATTCCAAATTTCCCCATCAGCAGTAGGATGTCTTTAAAAAGATTTGCTATCCAGACCAGGAATTAGGTTTACGGGCGCTAAATATTGAAAGGAATGAAAATTGTAGGTGTTGAGATCTTTGCTTTGCTTTCAGACTGGCCTGGCAGTGTAATGAGAAACCTCCTGCTGATTCAATGGGTACTTTGAATTCTGCTTAAAGTGAGATGTGCCCTCTGAACTGTTTCCAGACAGCTGTGTAAAGCTTGTGAAAACACCCAGACTGCCTTGTCTGCTATCACAGCTTCACATCTCCTGGTGCAGCTGGAGGTGGGCGGCCCTGGGGACCCTGGCTGGGCCAGTGGTTCCAGCACAGCTCCTTACTGCCCCGGGCCTCTTTAGTTTTGTCACCTGCACAGCCCAGTGCGTTTTTCCTTGCTTTGCCCACTGATTTATTCCTGAAGCACTGTGGCCCTGTGACTGATGACTGGCTGTAATAATCTGTTAAGATTTTTGTGAAGAGGAAGCCAACATAAAATGCTCTTTTCTGTTGAAACAGGTGCAAGAGGGAAATAAGTCTTTAAATGAACCTGCTAATTACCAGGTCAAGATTTTAACCTTTTGTTTGGAATGCTGGTTTGTTTGTTTGTTTGTTTGTTTGTTTGTTTTTTGCCACAGAAGTGAATTGTATCCTTGTATGGGCTATGTTTGGTGGCCCTGCTAGGCAGGGGGGTTGGAACTACATGATCCTTGAGGTCCCTTCCAACCCAGGTGATTCTGTGATTCTGTGATTCTGTGATTCTTGTAGATTATGGAGTATGACTGGGGGAGAACAACAGCAGCGAGTGAGCTGCTGGCAGGGGAGGGGGACGTGTTCATACTGCTGTAGAGTTTCCAAATAGTTGGAGTCTCTGTCACATCAGCAGCTCTTTTAAATGACCTGTTAACTTTCAACTTAAAAAGCATTTTCAGAATGAGAGATCATTTTTTTTTTCCACTTGACTTCTCCCTGCAGCATGGAAAAAAACCCAAAACATTAGATGGAGGTAAGAGGTTCTGTAAGGACAGTTTGGTATGGGGAAAAATGGACAACTTCTCAGAATGATCTGCTTGGAGTCCATTAGTAGTCACTGGTGTGATTTGAGATCATGAGAAAGCTTTTAGTTCAGAAAAACTAACTGTCTTTGCCCTCAGTTTGTTCTGAACAAGCACTTGGTCTGAGATGGTGACCTGTGCTGAATTACATCTCTTCACCACACTGCTAACCAGATCTATGAGTAACAAGTTGACAGGAAAATGATCTTCAACCCAACTTGGAGTAGCTAGGATATATTTGGGCAGTTACACCTGATGAATAGGGGAAGGATGTTCTTCAGATTGCACTACAATTTTTATCTGCAGCTTCGGCTTCTGTTTCCAGAAATTATGGTCAGATTTCTGTTTTCGGGGTTCCAGCCCTTCAGGTGTAGGAATCAGTCTCTTCTTGTTGGACAACTAGGATACTGAAACTTTTAAAAGGGCTGTGGGGGAGAAATCTTGCTTCATTTTTTTTCCCATTTTTCTGTGGTTTTTTTTTTTTTTTTTTTTTTCTTTCTTTCCCATTTCCATCTGCAAACTTGGAGTGGATACTATTTGAATTTAAAGCAGTCTTTATCATAATATGTCAAGATACCTCACTTAGAGAAAACAACGCTAAAAAGTAAAGCAAGAAGGGAGGAAAGAGAGGTACATAAACTGACTCTGGTCAAGACTTTGACAAGAATGTAATAACCTTAAATGAGGTTTGTTCCCAGCAGACGTTGAAGACATCCTGACCTTATTTAACTCTGATTTATTCATCATGGGAACAGATTTTGTATCGCTTGTATTCTGTGACTGATGGGCAGGAGTAATTTTTCTCTCAGTACAGTTGAGTACGCTGTGGTAGACTCCATTTGCCACATTGACAGGAGCAGAATGCCATCAGCCACAGAGATAGCTGAAGAAATATTTTCCTTCTCAGTCTTGCACTCTTAATGTGTGTATGATGCTTGTGTAGCACTAGGACAGAGGGAAGGTTACTGAGTTATACGAAACCTGAGTCATGAATTCCCTTTACAATCTGAAATCTCAAATCACAAGAAAAAGGGGAAGCGTACAGCTACCCCTTTTTTTCCTCTTTGATTTTTTCAATCAGTGAAGAATTGTTCCTCCTTCCTCCCAATCCCACTCTCATGTGCTGTTTTTGTACATAACACAATTTTACACATCTTCTGCTTGCAGAGATGCTCCTTCTATGTGTAGCATTTCCAACTGTTATCATTCTCGGATGCCAAATTCTTTTCATATGACTATCTTATCACATGCATGTCCTTGAAAGTAGTAATAGCCAACCTTTTAGAAGGGACAGTTGTATACAGCTTTTCATTCCTTTTCCAGAAAATTGCAGGCAGGTCAATTTCCACAAATACCTGTTCTTCTGTGGCTGACACAGGGGCCAGAGTTGGGGAGATGCGGGAAGGGAGAACAAGGCAATTGATCTGATGCTGAAGAAGATAGCATTAACATTGTTAATGTTACGTCTTGATTTATTTCAGGATCTGTGAACAGAATGAAATCAGATGTCAAGTCTTTTCCAACCTGAGCAATTTGATCCTATTCAGTCGGAGATTAAAAAAAACTAGAATGCTGAATAAGAAGAGGGAATCTGTTGTGAAAAGTTTCTTTAGTGGTTCCTTCTGAGATTCGGTAATAATCAATTCCCAGAGAATGGAAAGAATATTGAGATCATGGTGCATTCTGCTGTGTTAACATCTTTTCTCAGAACTAGTAGCTCACTTGAGGTTGTCTGTTTCTGTGTGTTATCTTTCCTTAATTGACTTCAAGCTTTTACTAAATGAAGCAGTATTTCTTTCTAGGTCCTGGACTTCTGCAGATTTTAAATGGTGTTTGCTATAGGAGCTCTGCAAAGCAATCCAAATGTGAAACCTTACAGTCTGTGATACCTGTTCTACTTTTTGAGATTCAGAAGCACAGTAGGGATGACATTCAAACTCAGAAGGATGCTGTGGGGCAGAAAGCTTTGGGTGTTGAAAGATTTTTAAGAGGCATATGAAGCTGTGCAGGCAGTTGCTCTGCAGGTATATTTGGAGTTCTGTTGCTAGCTATTTTTGAGTTTGGAATTTGTTTTGTATTTTAGTTTCTTCATTCATGAGCCTTTAAAATGGGCATGATAAGGTCTTGTAAACCTGTTACACAAAACCTGTGGTATTTGCTGAAGTTTGCAGCTCCTTCTGGAAGGCTGGCAAAGAGGAATGGTGGTGGTGCTTTATTCATTTCAGTTTCTTAAATCATACATTCATAATCATAGAATAGCTCAGGTTGGAAAAGACCTTCAAAATCATCAAGTACTGTTTTGCTTTTCTCTTTTCCAAGATAGCAACTGGTGATTTCATAGCATAACTCAGTTGGGGTGCAATTGAACATTTGCAGAGTGCTGTAGAGGACTTTGGGTGGAAGAATACAGCAAAACACAGTCCTGTACTGCATTTCTTTGGCTGTGCAATCTTGCCTATCACACCAGTCTGTGGCCTGGTTTGTTACAGAGAAGACTGCAATGATCAGAACTTAATGAGAGACAGTGTAGGCAAACTACTTCAAGCTGTCCAAGGATTCGATCAAAACTTGTGTTGCCTTTCTTGCATCTCATTTTTTCCTCTGCAAAATGACAGGTATTTTAAATGTAACTGGCAATCCCTTTGAAAAATACTCATCTTATTGCTGTATTTATCACACCAAATCAAAACTGATTTTTATGTTAACTTCACTGGAATTCCTAAATCTCTAATGTTTCTTCTGAGACTGAATTCTGCCTGTCCACATCTCCTATGCTGTTACTGAAACCAGAGAACTCTGGCATACTATGAACTTGATTGTGGGATTGACCTTCATCTCAAAATTAATGGAGGTCCTGTAACCGGTGGGGTTTTTTGCACTCATATTTAAAAGGGCTTCCTTTTATTTGTATAAATATACCATTGCAGGTATGAAAATTCCAGTGCTGAATTTTGTTCTTGCCTATTCCACGATAAACGGTGTCTTGATATTTGACAGCTGCATGATAAAAGCTGTGGTATTTGCAGGAGAAGAATGAGGATGCTTGGCAGGGTGGGATGATTTAATTTCATCTCACCACTTGCTGCTACTGGCATTCTGACGTTTTTTTTCCCCTTTATTTTTAGTGATTCTTTCCTTCCTTCACTTTGAAAAGTTAATCTTCCGCTGCCTCTTTGCTTTCAAGATTGTTTGCTACTGACCTTTAACAAGCCCTGTAAATGTTAAAGTAGGTCACAGGGTTTGTATGGTTTTTAAACAAATAAGGAATCCATAGAGCCGTTCCGACATCATAAATGTTCCGACATCAGCAAAGCTTTTTTTAATTCTGGAAAGCCCCAAAAGAATGGTGCTACAGGACAAAGGAGATAGCCATTACAGAAACTTCCTTAGCTGAGGGCAGTTGCCTTTTTAATAGAGATTCCCCGTGATACCAGCTCTACTTCTTATTTCCCTCTTTCCACATAAGGCAATGGCTGATATGCTTCATGCACTGCAAGAACAAGTGTGACGCTGTGGATCATTTCCACCGGCTTTGTTTCTAGACCAGAACTGATGGTCTGGTTTGCATTATTTTCTTTCTTTTCCCCCGTCCATTTGCTTTCTTCTTCTATCTGTATGAAGCTTACGATACAGCTGAAATGTAGTGCAAAATGCTGAAGTAGTTCTCTTTTTTATTTTAATGCTTGATACATTGGGGTATTTAATTTCAAGCCTGACATTAAATTTAATAAGTTGAGTAATTCTGTAAAAAACTGTCTTTAATTAAACAGTTTCATGCTGCTATTCAAACACAACTTTCCATTTTCTCTCTGAAATGTGTCTGTGCTGCTGCTTAGCTTGTACATTGAAACCGTAATGGGCTGTGTGACAGTGTCCAACACGCTGTGACATTCCCACTGCTTAAGATTCACTTCAGTATCAAGAGTGAAAATCTATTTGTAAATAACCGAGTGATTCTGATATTAATGAGACCTCAAGTGCTGCAGCACTTTCAGCGGATGGTGGGTAGTAAGTGTATTGTTAATGGAATGCTGACACCTCTGCTATGCTTTTCTTTCTCGGAGGGTTTAAATAATCTTTCCAAATCACTTTTGGAATTTTAATCCATACTAAGGTGCAGAGTTTTTTCTTGAGTTACCAGAAAGAGGCAAACCGTACAATGTTTTGTTGTTTTTTAAGCATTGTTGTATCAGATATCATTGCGTTTAGAATTTCTGCTGGCTCTTTCATGCCTGTAACAGCAAGGTGCTTGTTTTCTCCCCGCCCTATGTAGCACTGCCTCGATGTTCACGGGGGATACGGCTCCTGAAGGCAAATAGGAAGATGCATTTTTTTCTTTGAAGTGAATGTGATGTGTGATGTTGTCTTTTTTTTTTTTTTTTAGCCAAAATGTTTTGGGGATCATTTCTGTCAAAGTGGCTAAAAATCTAGCCTTGTAAGAGCAGCTGGTCTGTGTCTTGTTGGCTTCTAACCTACCTGCTGCTTTTAAGGAAATGTAAAACATGTTGGTTGCTCCAATAATAAAGCTTTCTATTTATTTCCATGGAAACTACAACAATTACAAAGAGCACAATAGCAGCATTTGATAGAACAAATTCTCAGCTACAATACACTATTTTTCAACAGTCACCCCCAGTCATCATAATGTAGTTATGCATTTTCACCAGTAATGAATAAGAGCCTCTGTACCACACTTGTAAAAATCTGCACCATAGCAGGTGACCCACTGTTTCACAGCTGTTATGACAGTGTCATTGCTAGGAAAATATTTTCCACACAGTCCATCTTTTTTTGGTCTGAACAGATGTAAGTCAGATGGCCTTCAGCTTAGTCAGCATTGCTGTATTGCGTTCACAGTTGATGGTTTGTCTGGGTTCCATGAAATCCAGAAGGATCACCCCTTTCTCCTTTTCATATACCAAAAGACAGTGCACATCAGTTTCTCTGTTGAGGGCTGCATCTTGAACTTTTATGGGAATTCACATGTTGTTGTGGACTGCCATTTTGGTTCCAACTCATACTCTTGACAGCATGTCTCCACCAGTTATTATGTGATCCAGGGAACTGTCACCTTCAAGCTTGTTTTGGTTCCCTAGGGCTTGACAAGCTTGCTAACATCCACTGTTTGGTCTCCATAAATGTTCAGCAAGCATTGATGAATGTCAGTAGGTGCAATTTTTCCCACGCAGAGGAATTCAGTGGCACAGCTTTGCTTCATACATGCTTCCATGTAAGGCACCGTTTTGTCAAACTGCCCCTTTGCTGCCATCTGTTACATGGCAACAAAATGTAATGGAGCATTGATAGGAAAGTTCAACCTCTACTGCCATACAGCCACCAACTGCCTCTGACATCATGGGCTGACATAACAAAATAGGAAGCATTACTTTCAGAGCAGCTCTCACACATCTTACTGCGTAGCACCTGTGCGTGTTGTAGGATTGCTGGAGAACAAACTCAGTGAGGTGAAGAATTCTTTCTCGTAGCTGAGCAGTAAAAATTTTTAACAGATGCAGTATGTTGGATCACAGCTGTAGTCCTTGCTGTGTGTGTCTGTGTGTCTGTTAGTGCCACTGTTCAGACAAACTTGTGCCATTATTTTGTCCAGTACTGAGCAACCTGTCTGGATCTGATCGACCAACTCCTTATTTCATTGTCTCATTAGTCCCTGAATATATTTTAAAGCTTAAAAAAAAAAAAAAAAGCATATTAGAACTTCTATTGCACTTTTAGCCAAACAGGACCATTGAAATATCAGTCTTTGAAGTAACTGGAAAGGTCTCCCTGGGTGTGAGCTCTCTACAGTTATACCCATGCAGCTTTTCTGATCTTCTTCAAAAAACTCTCAGCACATCAATGTAATGATTTTCTTTTTTCTTCTGAAAGACTACATGGATTCTTATGCTTTGGTGGCAATAAGTATACTTAATCACAAACCTATCTTCTTTTTCCTGTGAAAGGCGTGAAATTGCCACGAGAGGAATTTACAACAAATCTTGGAAAGAGGAATTCCTACCTGTGTGATGTTTTTTCTGTGGAGCCCAAGAGATGTGAATGCTGTGGTCAAGTTTGTACATATAATTAGAAAGACAATGAATTGGAAGCCTTTCATAACTAAAATGCATTACTCCGGTATGTGACCTGAGTTTGATCCCTGAGCTTTGATCTGTGGTGGACTTCTGTGTTTGCTATTTCAACGTCTGCAACTTTTGATTTAGCAAAGGTAACCGAGTGCATAGGGGAAAAAAAAACAAACAAACAAAAAAAACAACCCACAAAAACAAATCAAACCTAGAAAATGAAACAAAGCCCGAACAAATAATTGTGTAGCTCCTGATGTTGTATTTTAATTGGACTGTTGTATAGTTTAGAGGATGGGCCACAAGGGAACAGCCAATTACTCTGTTTATCTGTCTAAAAGCCTTTTCATTATAGAATACTGATTAAGATTATATAGCTTCATATTGTTTCATGTTATTGATTTCCACCAAACCCAAGTCGATGGTCTCATTAATTGACAATTACCTTTTTTCCCCACGTTTCAGAAAATTGACATGAGCAACCTGAGGTGTTAAGTTTAATTTGAACGAGCTATCAGTGTGCCTGTTTAATCTTTAACAAGAGCCATTAGGTTCCCTCCTTTTAATTTTACTCAGGCCTTAAAGGCATCTCCATAGGGAGGCTGTGACCCTTTCAGCATAGGGGGAGCAAGGCAAGTCTGTAGGGAAACAATGAGTATCTGTGCTGGGGCTTTTTGTCAATCGATGCCAAAAGGAGGAAATCAATGTTTTGCCCATTGCACCTGCTGCAGTAATGTTTGTAGCCCTCAGCATGTACCAGTTTAGTATAGTTCAGTTGGAAAGGACCCTCAACGATGGAGTCCAATTGCCTGATTCTCTTCAGAGCCAACCAAAAGATAAAGCATATTAAGTGAGGGTATTGTCCAAATGCCTCTTGAACACTGTTTGGCATGGGGCATCAACCACCTCTTAGGAAGCCTGTTCCCATATCTGACTTTTTGGTCAGTGGCAATTTTGCTAATGTCCTGTTTGAACCTCCTGTGTATCCTGCTATCAGCTATCAGAACCAACAGCAGACTGGCCTTGCAATTGGCAGCCAGCTCTACCCATCCTCTATAGACCTCAGCTGTATTTTGAGAGGGGCAAGAGGTGTGTACCACACTGGCTGGTGGTGTTGCTATTGGGGCTGTTCAGAAGTGCTGACATTTGGGCATGTCTGTAAGGGAGTGAGGCTGCTGCTCTGGGACAGGTTAATGCACGGTTTATGGCTGAAATGTGTTAACACACTGAAACACTGCATTTTTCAGTCCTGGATCAGGACTGAACTGCACAGACAAGTGCAGAAAATGATACTTGGGAGCAACAGCACTTCAGATACTGATGAGAGTCTACCCTAGGTTAATTTCACTCTGCTTTGAGGGGAAAGCTAACAATGAAGTCCAATCAAAATCAGAAGAGTGATTATGTATAAACAGGATGGGAATTTGCATTCTTTCCCTCTCTGTGAGCAGACTTAAGCTTACAAACAGAACACTTTTCAATCAATTAGGAGTAGTGCCTGAATGGCGTACCTGGTTCTCTCATTCTCCTGTTATTATGCTGTTTTAGCAAACTGTAAATAGTGTTTCTAATAAGGCACTGAAATAATAACTGCACTGACTGGAGTTCTCCATTTATATTCAGAACGGATTACATTGCAGTAATCTTACCTCTCCTCTCCTGATCTTTAAGTGGCTCCCAATAAAGAACAGGAGACATAGCCCTTATTTCTGGCATTAATATGGAAGTACAGAGTTATCAATCAAAACAAGAGAAAAGGCCATTTTTCCAGTTACGGAAGTGAGGCAGTATGAGAAGTTAAAACAGTGGTGTCACCGTTACTGTAACGGTCACACCAAGGTAACAATTCTGAGTTTTGTTGCATATGAGGAATAGAAAAAATAATATGGGGTTGACAAAAACTAGAAATGAAGATGTTTCATTAGCCACGTGCTTAAGTTGTCTAAAAAATGTACATGCAACGTATTTTTGTTCCTTTAACTTGTTATACTGCATGGATCTTGCTGGAGTTGCTGGATAGCAGAAGTGAAATCTTTTGCATTCCTTAAATTAAGTCGTCACGGAAGTGGCAGCCCAGGGCAGGAGGACATCAGGATGCTAGTGGTAGCACCATAGCATCATCTCTTCAGAAACTTCCCCGAGTTTTTAACCACAGTGAGCATTCAAGTTCTCTTATGTCTTCTAAAAATATGCTTCAGGACAGAAAAACAACTAGGGCAATAATCTTCTGTGTTTAATCAGAGAAGATAAAAGCATCTGCTTGTGAGCAGCTCTACCTAACCAAGCTAAGCTGAGTCAGTTGGACTTGCTTATGCAGGAGCATCAAATATTTCTTTCTGCATGCATACCAAAGGTGAAATGCCTTATTCCATATGTGGAAAGCAGTGAAATATTTGTATTATTGTTTTCAAAGACTTAAAAGGATCTTTGCTCTATTTTTGAAACGTGATTAGAGATGGTCTTCTAGGTTCTATCTCAACTATTACAGCTGTGTATTGTTCTGCAGAACTCGTCTCTGCCTTCTAGTTGTAGTTCTTTTTCACCAGGTAACATCAGTGTCTTGAAATTAGAACATGATCTTGATAGAATTCTTAACAATTTTGTGTAACTTTGATTAGTCTTCAGACTGTCCTAGGTACTTTGCAGTCCTTTCCTAGAAGTTATTTGTTCATAGATTATTGTATCAGTGCTATTATTTTGTTCTGGTAACTGTAAGTGTATCACAGTAAATATGCTCTTTTGTTTAATTCAGTCAATCTCTCTAAGAATTAAGGAGATTTATGGTTCAGTTACAGACACTTCGATCTCTAATGAGTTGTAGTAGAGGAGATAGTAGCAATCTTCTGCAAGGCACAATTTGTTGCAACATTTTTCCAACAATTATAATATTTATTATGTTTATGAATTCAAATGCTCTTCTTAGCTTTTCTTTCAGGTTAAGCAGTGGCTCCATTTGAAGTCAGTGTTGAAACTTCCATTAACTAGAAGAGCACCAGAATTTTACCCCCTGTTTTCTTTTCTCATCTTACAAAAGCATTTCAGAATCACAGGGGTTAGAAGAGTCCTCTGGAGGTCATCTAATTCAACCCCTCTCCTAAGTCAGGTTCTGTAAACTAAGTTGCACAGGAAAGTGTCCAGGCAGATTTTTAGCATCTTTAGAGGAGGAGACTCAGCAAGCCCTCTGGGTAGTTTGTTCCAGAGCTCTGTCACCCTCCAAATATTTTTCTTTTTTCCTTTTTTTCTCAAGGTCACATGGAACTGCCTGTGTTCCATTTGTTTGCCCAGTGCCCCATGTTCTGTCACTGGGCACCATTCAAAAGATCTTGGCCCTGTCCTCTCCTGTCCATCAGATAGTCATAAATGTTGATAAAATTCCCTAGTTGTCTTCTCCAGGCTGAACAGACCCAGGTCTCTCAGCTTTGCCTCATAAGAGAGATGTTCCAGGCCCTCTGCTGGATTCTTCCAAGGAGATACCTGTCTTTCCAGAACTGGGGAGCTCAGAACTGGGCACAGTACTCCAGATGTGGCCTCCATTACTCTACCACTTGTCTTTTAGCATTGCATCAGGCAAAGGCATGTTTCTGAGGATACTGAACACACATGCAACGACGTACTTGTGGACTTCCCACAGCCTCATTTTTCTCTTGACCCGTTTTAGGACTGCTTCTCTGTTACATTTCATTTCATGATAGTTTACAGAAGAGGTGGTTTTTATTATTTGTTTATTGTTAGAGGTTAAAAATCTTTTTTTTATCACGTATCTTTGTTTTTTTTCTCTTTTTTTTTTTTTCTTTTTTTTTCTGGTGGGGTTGAAAGGATAAAAGGAATAATAAACTTCAGTTTCTGAGATTCTCACTGAAAGAATTTGAAGCTTGATAGGTCTGCTTTTTCTTTTCTTTAAGCCATTGACACATCCTGAATTGATGTGAAGCCTCGGGCCTTCCATTGCTGAATTTGTCCAGAGCATGAAGAATCTCATTATTACAGAGTGCACTTGAAGCTTGAAGTATAGAGAGTGTGATGATTACATTGATGGTTAACTTCTGCACCCTATGAGTCAGTGTCATCAGCACACTTAATGTCTAGGTTTGTGCCAGCATTTGTGTTCATGTGCCTGAGTGATGGCGGGCAATAGTGACTCATGCTTTGTTTACTGATGTCCTATCGCTTTTTCTCTGGCTTCATTGGCCTTTCCTTGAATCTCAAAGAGCAATTACTGGGAAGGAATAAAATCTGTATTCCTGAATAGTGTTAGAGAATTCACAAGGGCTCTAAACGTCGTTTTACTTAAGACAAAAGGTTGTTTTTCTTTGGTTTTCCTGAAATATTGGTATCTGTCACGTCTTCTGCTTTTATCAGAGTAGTTTAAGATCCTATATCACAGGTTTAGCCATAGGAGGTCTTAAGATAAGGTGGCTGTGCTCATTTGACCAGTAGCTGGTGATTGCTGTAGTTAAAAAAATAAACCAAATGGAAGCTGCAGTGTTTAAATATGTTGCACCAAAAGCATCCATCTCAGGGAAAACACAACCAGTATTGTACTAGTAAAGATCTGCAAAGGTTTAAGATAATTATTAGGTTTATTATTATGTTATTATTAGGTTTACCAAATTATTGCATTTATGAAACATTATTTAAATTCAGGACTCAAAAGCATCTACCAGACAAAACACTTCTGTCAGAGAGCTGGATCTCATTATCCTACTTCCCATCTCTTCTCTGTTATCTTTGCTGGCAGAAACAATGCAGGAAGATGTGGTTGGTGGCACAGCCATGGCAACATCCACCAGTGTGTGAGATGCTGCCATGTTGTTTACTGGCAGTGATGGTAGTGGCAACAATGAAATCAGTAAAGGGGGAGATGGTAAGGACAACTAATTTATTGGTCTTTGCTGTTGAAATGGTGTTGTTAAGTTCTTTAAAGCAGCCAGACCAATGCCTGTTCTAAAGATGCTTCTTGATGGACCATCACATGGCTTGAAAGTAACAAAAAAAGTTAATCACCTTAATATGTGTCTCAGAAAAGAGGCATAAAGGAAGAGGCATCAACAACAGCTGAATACGGAAGACTGAAGAAAGAAATGTTACTCAGAAGTTTTAGGTCAGCTCTGGAGATCAGAAAATATTTACTGGTGCAGCCAATGAAACTTCTGTGAGTGATTTTTGTTTTACTCATATCAAGTATGAAGATGATGTCTTCTGCAGTTTTTCATGTTCATATGAGTAACTGGAACTGTATTCCTACTCATGGGATTGAGAAATGTACGCAATTATCTGCATGCAGAAGAAGCAAGACGCATTAGAAAATGCAGGATCAGTAGCAGATTTTCAAGGAAGCTTAGAGATGTTGCCTGCAGGATGGTTTTTCTACAGCTGAGAGACACCAAGACCAGAGCAACTCTGATTAAATGCATGTGCTGTAAGCAGCCTTGCATATCTCAAAAGGTTTGCAGGGTGATGACTGCAGCCCTTTAAAAATAGGGGAAGTGGTGAAAATACTAGTTCTCAAGCAGTTTGTTTTTGTTTTTCCCTACGGAAATACTGGAGAGGAAAGCTTAGGCAACAGCTGCATACTGTAGCAGCCTAGTACTCATGTCCTAATTTAGAGAGCAGGAATGAAGTTGCTTGGAATGGTTACGTTTTATTCTGTCTACAGAACTGATGATATTTGGCAAGAGTAGAGTTGAGTTGCATCCGTACTGCATGTCGTGCCATATGCTTTATGGGTTTGCACTACTTCTAGGGTCATGGTGCGTATTTATCCCCAGCTTAAAAATCCTAACAAAGTGTATATGTGTGTTAGCTGACTTGTGCTCAGGGCTGCTCAGGCCATCAGACTGGTGCTGCTGGGGCCACGCAACACTTGGGAATCTGGTGGCCTCCTGACTGCTGGTAACTTGGGGGTGGCTCCTACACCTACAGTGTGTGAGCCTGGAAGGACTTGGTTGCTCTCTCATGGTCTTTCTTGAAAAAACAGGAAGAGATAGAAAAAGTGTAAGCTGATTATGCTCTTAAGTTTGCAGCAGAATCTTTGTGTTTGTGTTGTATGGAGGCTGCTCTCCTGCACTGAGAAGTAAGGAACTCTGCTGACCATTGGGGTTGTGTCTCAGTTGGATGCGCGTAAACGGGCTCTTTTGAAGGCTGTATTTCTAATTGTGTATGTTACCTTTGAAGCAGGATACACCCTTGCTCTGACTTTATTCTATCCTTTTAGCCATCAATCTTTCTTCTAATTGAGTTGAAAAATTAAAAGCAATTAGAAAGTTTTATTGAAAGATTGAACATGAGGTAAACTTTGTACCCATTAATAAAATCACCAGAAGAGTGCTTCCTATAGGGAGGGAGAGGAGATGTGAAAAAAGAGCAGGGTTGGAGAGGGTTGGAGTTTCTTCCCTGAATTATCATGCGCTGTTTAATGAAGCAGAAGCTTACACAGCCATGAACTAATTTGTTACAGCTCCTCACGAGATCTGTACTCCAGCTGGAGAGAACTAGAGAGATGACAGGTTTATTTTGGAAAAGGGAAGGAAGAAGCTTTCTTTAACTCGTTTGAAGTTTTGGATTTTCTAATGCTATCTTTGTTCAAAAGCCATTTGGTGTAAATCAGTTTGTCTGACCTATAAATTGTTAGTGCTTTTTTTTTTTGAATGCCATGAATGCATAAGAGGTGGTGACTAAATATTGACAGGTGACGCTGTTCACATACTGGCACAGTCCATTACCAGCTTTAGCATCAGGATGTTGTTTCAAATCTCTGTAAATGAGAAATATGTTTATCACAAGGGTGCTGAGCTGTGCTTCCTTTTTGATTCCTTAATTTTTAATGTGTAATGATTCTGCTGAAAGCGCTGCTCATTTTTCTCAAGGCACTGCAATGTTCATTAGGAACTGCAGTGTTGTATGGTGCAATGTGTTGCTGATGTATTAAATAATATATATTTGAAAACTGCATTTAAAATGATGTTTTGAAGGTGAGTTTCCTATGAACAAAATAGAGGAACTGTTACTTTTTCCTTATATTACCTTGTTACCTCATAGATCGCAAGAAATGCAAGAACAGAAGTGTTTGGAGGAAGTTGTTTTTCACTTGTGTTTCTCATGTGAGTTGTGTTTTTTAACAGAAGTTGTAAATTCCAGTAAATACTTTCATTAACAAATCTTAATTTATTTTGCGGTAAGAAATCTGACAAAACATGCATAGACAAGAATTTCCTGTAGCTCAGAAATGTGATACCGTATTTCTGGTAAAATGGTATTATTCTTCTCTGTTTGTCTTTTCTTTTAGAGTTCCTTCTTTAGGATTATCAAGTCCTTGACTGAGACTTCAACACCAAAGCGAGCATATGTGCTAGTGTGAATCACAAATGCTACCAGCTTTGTTTGCAAGTGGTCCCAGAGTGCAGCTCTGTCTCTTACAATCTGGCTTTTCTGGCATGGGGCTCATCTGCTTTCCCCTGATATGGAACGGGGACTTTTTTTCCAAAGCCCTTCATCACTCACCACTTTTTCTCCCCCTGCGTGAACAGCAGCAAACCCAGGGGCACAGAGCCAAAGTCTGTCATTTGTCCTTAGCATCCCAAGGACTATTTGAAGGAAAAAAACACAAAAACCAACCCAAACCTTATGTGGGGGCAAAGGATGTAACACCTGCTTGTCACTCACAAGTCACTCCACGGCTTTTACTAAATCTTTTAGAATGCTGGCGGTTCTTGAGTGCAGAACTGGAACAATCCCAACCTCTTGGCATTTTTTTTGTATACGTAGGGAGTGCCACTGCTTTAGACAAGCAATGTCATCTTGTTGTAATAAGTACTCAGGACATCTGTGCTTGCATTTTGAGTTTATCAGAACGAGCTTGTACATATTGGTAGCTGGCGTGTATTTTTTTAAACAGTGTAACTCTAAACAGCACGCATTGGAAAAACTATACGTTTCTATTATTTGAGTCTGCTCATATTTTTTGCCCTTTGCTTTTGCATGGGAAAGCACAATGAAGAAAATTCTGTTTATCCGTGTTTATCAGGTGTATTTGCCTGTCTGGCTTTTAGCAACTGTGTCTACTGAAGCGCAAGACAAATTATCAGTAACCGGTCATCTGGTTTCTAATTTGTCCTCTGCAGACTTCATTTACCTTCTTGTTTGCTGAAATCTACATAAAATCAGTAGAAGGGAAAAAACAAAGCAGTGAATAGAACACCGGTGATAAATGAGATACTGGTGTTGGCAAAGGCAGCGAGCGCTGTGTTTGCAGCTGAATTCTCTGGCAGACATTTAATGCATAGAGTGTGAATAGAACAGTATCTCCAGAAAAAGTGCAATTTTGGGCCATAACAAAAAACCTCGTGCATTCTGGGCTTTTCAAGGGAAAAGACAGTCTGAACTCCTGATGCAGGGTGCCGAGAGGAGGTTTCAGGATTGATAATTAGGATAAAAATGCAGCTAACGTTTGTGAGATCTTTCTCTAGGGTGAGCATCCCTTCAATTTTATGAATTTTGTTGTTCTGGAAGATTGTATAGAGGAGTAGCAGGAAAAAAAATGGTAAAGAAATCTGATCTCTATAAGGATTATCTTTTAACGTTTGTGGTCCTGGGTTAAGTGTGTGGACCTTGTACAAGAACATTCTGTATGCACTTCTGACTAAAAATACATACATAAAAATGCATATACTCAGTGGTGGAAATAAAAGCTTTGTTAGACTGAAGAAAAAAAATGATCTCATAAGAAAACCAAATATACTGAATGTGCGCAGAAGAGAAGGATAATGACTGTTACATGGCAAGAGGAAGTGATCTGTTCCATTGCATAAGACTATAAGATATGTGACTGGCAAAAAGGAGAAGAGAAAACCTTTTCCTTCTTTCACACAATAGCAGTCGAGAACAATGATTCTTTTGTATGATTAACTCTGAATATTGATGTCAGGTTCCAAAAATGAATCCACGTGGTTCCATGTTGGTAGATATTGCCCCCACTTGTGTTGTTGGCTAAATGAAATTTCCTCCATGAGGGCCTGTTTAATAGCTCCTTCGATCATTCTTTATAACACGAGGATTCAATCCCACAATGTCTGTTCAGAGTTAACGTACCATTTTGATTTCAGAACAGTAAAACAATAAGCTATTGCAACAAGTCAGGCATTGCTAGATCATGGATACGTACTGTGGGCATGGGAAAAGGCACCTCTCCAGAATAGAAAAGTAAAACTTCACTGTGTCTCAGATGTGCTGGTAAATAACTGAGGCAGGGAGTGTTTTAATGATGTTCTTCTGAAGATCATCCTAGGTTATTCTGTTCAGCATGCGTCAAGCATAACTTAATTATATAACTTTCTATAAACAGTGCTTTGATTTCTATTTTTTCCACTAACCTTCCTGGTGGTACGTGTAGAGGAGCCCACTCAAAATCTAAGTAGGCAGCTGTTAAACTGCTTATTTTAGGCAGTTTACTTAAATGTTAAGTAAATGTTAAGTACAGGTTTTAGGACCTGATGGATGCATTTCTAAAACATGCAAGAGCAACAGTTTAAGGTGTCTATTTGCTGTAAGCATCTATTGCTGTGGTAGATAGTAGAGTGGGAAGCACGTCATTTGCTTGCTGCTTCTGTCCTTTCCACTTTCCTGTCTTAAATTGCTGGTAAAGTTGGATTTGACGTGGATTGTGAAGTAAGGTACAGGCACACTGGCTCCTCTTGGCTCTATAATGGGGGTTGTGACCTCTGAGAGTGATAACATTCCCACATCTATTTTCCTGGAGACTTTTTTGGTAGGTGCAGCATTGCCCTCATAAGTCACCTCATTTGTAGTGTGGTTTTGGGTCATGGAGTGCAAGGGTCACTTTCAGTAGCCTAAATACTGGTGGATACAAGCATTGCAAAACGTCCTCAAAATAGTGCTCTGGAAGGAAGATGTCAGCCTGAAGGAGTGTTGTATATTGAGAACCTTGCTTTTCTTTGCTGTTTTGTTAACACATTTGAAGCCTAGATAGAAACTTGCTTTTAGATGATGTTTTCTCTGGTGACAAGGCTTTTACTTTATGTTAGCTAAGCAGGCTTACTGACTGTCTGGCCTCAATCAACTGGCGTATGTATGCACATGGTTTCAGAAAACACATACGATGTTAATCTTTGCATTCCTCAAAGCATTGCAGAGTAGTAACAGAGCTGTGTGTTATATTGTGGTTGGGCATCCTCCTGCTCCACAAGGTTTATTTCAAAAATGCAAAACATGGCAAATTTACTACTTATTTGTATAGTGTGTACGACCAGATTCTCTTGCTTCAGGTTCTGTTTGTTACTCGTCTTCAGGCCACAGTCATGCTTAGTTTCCACTACTCTGAATTATGACTTCACTAAAAACACGATACAAGCTTTTTTAACTTCAAAATAGCATGAAAATAAGCATAGAGTTGTGGGGTTGTATTTAAAACCAACCACTGGAAATAACACATCCTCATAATAAGCAGAGCCAGGGCTCTGCTCTTATATTCCAGTTTCTTCTGAATGCCATCGCTTGGCAGTTTCTGTAATTATAAAATTTTCATAAGTTGAATGTAACACTGTAATACTTGGTATATTTAGCTGTTTGACTTTATATAGGCTGAAGTAGTACCCCTCTTCATTGTGCTCTGTTGCTTCTTCTCAGAAGTGTATGGGTGAAATGATTTTGCCCCACTGTGAGAGCAGGGACTTTGACTGTTTTCCTGCATAACAAGGCAAGCAAGCTCAAATCCTTACTTTGATGAAGAGTACTTTATCCTAGCTCATACTGATTCAGCTGTGCAGGTACTCAATCTGTGCTCCCTGCTTTGCAGGCTGACATTCTAATCTTTTTCTTTCTTTTTAGTCTCAAATCCTATTCCAGTTCTGAGAAATACTGAACAGTGTTTTTCATCACATTTCTTGGTTAGTGTTCTTACTGGTGAGTTAGGTATGCTATAGATCTCCCATTCACAAAGGGAGGTCATGTTGTGTGGTACGCTATGGTCAGTGAGCTAAACTTCTAAACTGAAGGTCTCCAAAGTTCACAGCACTTACTATTGTTCTCACCACAGCAAGGGCTGTGGATGCGTGTAGTTCTTCAATCCAGGGACCATCTGTAATGCTAATGGAATGTCAGGAGTATCCAAAGGATGCACCGTGTCTTGCAGTTTGGCGGACCCAGTCTCCACTCTTTTTCCTCTAGGCTGCACTGCTGGATGACACTGACATTACGTAGCTTCAGAAGGCAGCCCGCTTTGTTTTCGTGCTAATAGTGAAAACTGGGGCACTTCCTCAAAATTTTTATCTAGAGAACTGGTATGTCTGTGATATTAAAGCCATCCATTTGTAGGAAGCCATATAGCTGTGGGCTATGTTGTTATTATTATTTTATTCTTGCTTCTAAGGCATTACTTGTATCTCCAGATAAGTACAAGGGCTGCTCCAAAAGTAATGCTTCCTATGCTTCATGCCCACAGAGGTGGTGAAGTCATCATCCCTGGAAGTGTTCAAAAAGTGTGTAGATGAGGTACTGAGGGACATGGTTTATTGGGCAGTACTGGTGTAGGTTGACATTTGGACTGGGTGGTCTTAGAGGTCTTTCCCAACCTTAATGATTCTATTCTATGATTCTATTTTGTTACCAAGGCCCACAGTGTCAGCAGGTGCTGGAGGTATGACAGTAGAAGCTGAATGAATGAAACGGAATTCTTGATATGAGGACAGCTGAAGACAGGACGATTGATCAGTAATGAAGGCTAGCTGTACTGTTCTCCATGTGTATACACTGTGCCAAGTCCTAAATGCCAGAAAGCAGTGGCTGTAACCTGTGCTGGAAGGAGGGAATTACGTGTTTCACTTCCTTGATTTTCCCCCTCTCTACAGATTCTGATCTTTCTGGGAACCCAAAATTGTCTTTGAGGGACTCTATCCTTGGCTGGTGGCTGCAGCACAAAGTAGTGGTAGGGTCCTTTCACTGACTTACCTTCTCCAGCCATTGTTTGAGTTTGGAACTTAAGAGTTAAAGGTAGAAAGTCACACTGTCCATCCCACAGTTGATGCTTGTGTCACAAAGCATCAGACCCTCGTGGCATTCATTAATGCTGCAGCATGAGATTGTCTGGACCGATTTGTTCATCCACCTATCATTGTCTTGGCTTGGAAAATGGTGTCGGATATGATTGTCGTCCTTGTGCTTTGTGCGTTGGCAGATTATTGTTGCTGGTTTCAGCCACCATTGAGTCAGACAAAGATAATGGACTGTTTTCTCCCCTCCACAAATTCAATTACAGCCTTGGTTGTGGATATCAAATACATTCATGATACTTCATAGCATCAAAGAAAGAAAATAATCCAAAAATGTTTGTCATAGCCACAGGCTGCAATATTATACTGACTCATTTCTGCATGTGGTAAGGAGTTGGGGGGAGGGGGGAACGGGGAGATGAAGCAGCTTGCAGATGCTATGTAAGTCTTCTAATGCAGAGAAATAGATGAGTGGTTTCTGTGAGGCTGGGTCTTTACTCACAGGAAACCTTGAATTTACAGGTTTGTTCAAAGCGATTTGATCTGTACCATTTCCTGTCACATAGTGTGCTGTGTTCAGATACTGCGCTGCATCTGTTGTGAGAGATATGGTAGATTTGGGGAATAGAGAGAGGTGGGGAAGCTGAGCTATTCATAACTCTTTCAGGATGGCCATTGGAACAGCCACTTAATTTTGGGGATGGTATTTATTCACTCAGTTTATCTGAGTGAAAAAACAACGCACTCTGGCAATCTGCGTATTAACCTTTGCTGAACTCTTGCATAGAGCATTGTTGCCGCTGCTCTTGGTAGTGTTTCTGCCTGGGTCTTTATTGCCTTTGTTATAGAGTACTTTCAAATGTCTTCTGTGTTGCTAGAGATAGGAAGCATGGCTGTCTATTTTGGTCAACTCATAGAGGCTTTTTGAATGCTTCATCAGGGTAAAAAAGGGAAAAGGAAAAAAAAAAAAGTGCCTGCCAACTAGCAGGAGAGGTTGCCTGTTCCTCTGTTGAGACTTCCCCTGTTTGTTAGCATCGTATTACAAATGGATGTAGGAATAATTCTGTGCTGAATTCCACTGTTTGCCACACCTTTTTCATCTTTTGTTTCTGCTGTTAGAGTTACTTGTTAGAGTAAGTCATGGCTGAATTAACACTAATGCGGAGGTGCAGTGCCTCAGATGATTTTGGTTCTGTACTTAGGTACATAGGTTTTCTGTCCTTCCTACCTTTCTTAATTAGTGCTGTGTGCAAAAGTTGACTGTTGGTCTTCATTACTGAGTTGTAGCACTAAAGTAATGTCATTATGCCATGAACCTACTTTGAAGCCCTTAATCAGTTCACTCTTACTAGTTCATGCAAGGTGTATCGGAAAGGCTCAAGATGAGACAGCAGGTTTCTTCACTAGTTTGTGTTAGTCTCTCCTTCTGAGCTACTGAACCTTGAGCCCTAGGCATCAGAACACAATCATTTAAACCATGGCTTTTTGGTGAAAAACTTGGTGTGTATTGCATTGGGTACCTCATCTTTGCAAAGTAGATTGAATATGTTCATTTGAATCACAAGCCTTATCAAATAGCAGATGGATATTTTCCTTCTTGAGCTAAATGTGTGTTTACGTGTATGTTGTTGTATGTTCATGAGTTCCTAATGTCAGAAATAAAACATGAGAGCTTCTTGCTTAAAGACAGGCTTGCTTTTCTTTCACTTCAGTTTTTAGTTGTCATACAATCTGACTGTGCATCTGTGTGCTGACTTGTATCACTAGGAGAAAATGAGAGTGCCTTCCAAGGCCTTTATTTAAAATAATCTGGAAAGGTGAAATTGAAAGAAGTCTTAATATTGATGCTATTTTTTGTAACCTACGTCTGAATCTCAGAACTTGAACCGAGTCCCAGCTCTTCCATAAGCGCAGCGAAGTTAGTGAGTGAGTTGAGCTCGCTTCCAGTTCTTCAAAGCACACATATTAGAAATACATCTCCTGAGCAGGGGGTTGCAAGCAAATCTGATGTCTGTGTTTACAAGTGGGATTGATTGCTCCATCCAGAAGGGTGGAGCAGCAGATCTGTTGCTTATTCTGACAAAATGGAAATGGGGAATGTGTCAGTTTTTAGCATTTGCTGGGCATTATAACCAAGAGACATCATTCTGCACTGATACTGTATGTTGGAGTTGAGACCTCCATCCTTACATTCATGACAGGTTCCCATCATGAGCACAGGCAGAATGGTGACAGCCAAGCTGATGTAGTTATAAAAAACAATGCAATTGATTAAGAATTTACCAGGATAAGAGGACTACTTTCTTTTGTAGCTATACTGTTCTGTTGCCTCTCTCCTACATGTATTCATGGGAAAGGTGGCTGTATTTTTATCTCATGGATAAGACTGATAACTTACTGTTGCTGGCATGGAGGATGAACTTCTCTGAGAAACTTGTAAATTCCTTTCCTCAGATAAAGTTATTGTGATTCCCTCTTGTGTCAAGTAACTCCATCTCTCAAGTACACACTGCCTTAGTGAGGGCATGCCCTTCAAAGCCAATCTTTCATCTCTTCGATCCAGCTTTAATTTTTGGCGTGTCAATCACTTCCATGGGTTGTGTCATTGTAACTGCAGGATTATATTGGATTATTCATTTATTAAACTTTTCTAAAGTAACATTTGGATGCAACCAGAATTAATACAGCTACAGAAACCTGTAGTAGATAGAGTTGCATATAGATAGGCTTGGAAGCTGTCATATTTTGGCTACAGCCGTTTAGAGCAGCAAGGTCTCTAGTGATACTAAGCAATGCGGGGGCAGCAATAAGGCTATTGGCTGCTGCTTATGAAATTGTCTAGTTTCCCTCCCTTTGGCATCCTCTCTGAACTTACCAGCCTGCATGGAAGTCTTAAGATTGTTACAAAGCAAGTGATGAAAGTAGAAAGGTGGAGCTGTGTCAGAGATAAGGTAACAAGGTAGTAACTTTGTCTTATCAGCCAGAGCAGATTGGGAAGGAAGTTGCCTTGGCATTTGCATCTTAATTGTTTGCTTTTAATAAACTCTCGATTTACTGACTCATAAGGGTAGAGTTAAATTCATTCTCTCTCCTAGTAATAAACTTCCCAGGGAGGATTCTGGAAGTGCTTTGCGTGTAGTAAAGCTGTCACATCAGATGGAAAGAGGCTGAGGTGTGTGCAGCAGGGCAACACAGGGCATGGCTGTTGCAGCCTTTCGTGACCCATGAACCCTCTCTTCCTCCTCAGTCTAAAGACTACAAAACTGAAGGAGGAAGAGTCTTTAGGAGGAGAAAGTTACGGTCATTTCTGTGCATGCTTTGTTAAAGTATGTTTGTGAGCCTTCACTGAGTATTGATCCTCATGACTTTTTGAGCAGAGAAATGCAGTTAATCCTGCTTCATGGGTGAGGAGACTGAATAAAAAAGACTCTTATTGAGTTGTCCAAAACTACACAGCAAGACTGTGATGAAGACAAGGAATCCCTAATACTCTACCTGCTACTCTGACAATTTATTCTCACTGGCTGCAGCAGCATTTATACAGCCTGAAAGTTGTGTGTTTCTGGAACAGACCCAGCTGGATCACGATCTGCTATTGCAGGAACGTATGTCTTCACTCATCCATCTCCTTAAATCAGAACAAATAAGGGGTGTAGCCTATGTCTGTTGATAGCCATGGTTATTTCCCAGTGCCCTGTCCTGATGGCTGTGCAGTGCTGCCGGTACCTGCTGAGTCGTGTTCAGGGCTCTGACTCAGCATGGTGCTGAGAACAGCTTCTGTATAGGGATGGAAGTTTGAGGCAGCAGGCCTGGGGAGGTGGAGTAAACCATCACATTGAAAGGAGCGCAGTGCAGTCGTGGTGGGATGTGTATTCTCAGGTTTATCATAGCTATTTTTAACTCTGCTTTCCTGCTGTTGCTCAGAATAAACAAGAACTCTGATTTACTGCTGAAAATAGGTTTTGTTTCGGAGATTGTTCTTGTGGAATGGGCTCTTTAATGTTGTTTTTTTTTTCTTTTCCTGTTCCTGCAAGGACACAGGAGTAGCTCTTCTATCTAATGGAAAAGAGCTCTTTATTAGCTGGTAAATTAATGCAGGGTGTTTAAAGCTCTCAAGTGACTCTCTGGCTATGGTGAAGGTACTTTTTTCTCTTATGACTTCACTGCTGTGAGCTTTGTACTTTTTCTTTAAACTTTAGAAATGATGCTTGCAAGCAGAACTGTTCTTCCCATGTGTTGCTTTTGTATGAAAGTTAGATCTCTCATGGTTGTGGGTACATCTCTAATGCAACCTACTCTTTCTTCTCTTTAGAGTCTTCCTAGAAGAGTTTGTTTGAAGATGACAGTTCTGCTCGTTGATACTACCATGCAGCACTTCTAGCTCAGCCTTTCCCTTACAGAGCTCCCCTGTGGGTGGCTTATCCCCTAGCTTAGACTTTTCAAGCGCTTTCAGGCTGAAATGAAATGTATGAGTTCTCTGCCTAGAAGCAACTCCCACCCTAAAATTCCTTCAAAAGCAGGTTAGCTGCACAGCGTAATGTAATCCTCCGCCTGCTTTCAGCACTTTCCAGCTGCAAGTGTTTAAATGCTTTTCAAACATTAATACTTCCAGTACTACTGTCAAATCAATGCCTTGATGTGAAGGATAAATAGATCCGTTTTGCACATCTGGAAAGGGAAGCTAAGAGCAGAGTTACAGGCTTACAGAAGGTCATGATTGTAAAACTGTCACAATTTCAATCTGTTTTAAAAATTATATTCCTTCAAACAGCTGATGAATTGTCTTATTTTTGCTGCATATTTCCGAGATAATCTTATTTCGACTTGAGACCTGCATGTGGTGATGGTAAAGCTGTTTTTTAATGTGTATGCATGACTCTTGACTAATCGAGCTGATCTCTTGACCAAGGCTTCTAAAAGCAGCTTTAATAAAATAGTAAATCAACTTTAGATTCATTAACAAGTGATTTAATTATGTAGCACTGTAGGTGAGAAATGCAGTGGTTCAGAGCTGCTCTGTCTTCTTTCAAGTACTCATTATAAAAATGGTTGCATATTGGATCCCTTGGATATATGGTTGCATATTGGATCCATTGCACCATAATGGATGTGCACTGCAGTCAGCCAAGATAAAGCCAAACGTTACCTCGCATCTGTGCTAAGAAACAAAGCACATTGAGGGTGGACTGTTTTGTTTAAACTTGACATAATTATGTCAGTTTCTCTCAGAGGAACAAGCCTTTGCTGTCAATACTTCTCTGCTTGCAGGGTACAGCAATATTGTTGGGATTTTAGTAACAGTTTAAAGAAGAAACTTACAGCCTATGTAACTGGATGGATGAGATTCCTGCTTTAGTTTCTGTTCTTTCTTCCTTTTTCTGTATTCTGTTCTAGTTCTGGCAGATAGAAAAATCAAAAATATGCTTCTGATTTGATCTTCGTATGTCAAGTGAGCTGTCTCTGTCTTCTCAGTGCATATGTCCTCAGGACACATCTTTAAGCTGCGATTTCCTCAGGCTGTTGTTCTTATTCACTTGCCTCTGGACACTGGTCAGCCTCTTCCTTGTTTGAATGCCCTTCCAAGAATGACTTTCTGTAAGCAATTGGTCACTGTACATCTGCCAGTGACCCAGTCAAAAACCAGCAACTGCAAAGTCAGCTGTTTGGCATGGACGTTTAGAGAACTGCGGGAGGCTGGGGTGCTCAGAAGCCTTGGCAGATGCTTGAGGGAATCCTCTTGCATGCCTAACCTGAAATCTCTCACCTGGGACAAGGAGATGCATTACAGCAGAGAACGAAACATTTCTTAAGCAAATAAAAAAAATGAAATGGCAAATTTAGACTTCTGCAGAGTCTTTAACTCAAGCCCCCTGTGCCTGTCTGTTAAACAACTCTTTGCTACACAGCAAAGACCATTTATATATTTGCGTTTAATAATATAGAACTGAGTGCAGGTCTTTAGTTTCCTGCAGAGACAGCAGCTGAAACCTGTGAAGTCTACCCAAATGAATCAAAAATTTGAAGATTGACTTCCTTGATGAATTCCAGTAGGCCTCTGTTTGCTATTGCATGCTAATAGGAAGATGGAGGAGCAAAGTGATAAAGGCACAGCGTGTGTGAAAATAAAGATTCCATTAACCTGAGGTCCTGTGGCTTCCGAAGCCTGAGCATCACTTGGGGTGCATCTGCTCCTGAGACCTCGCTACTTCAGGGCGCAACTTCATGTATACTGATCAAGGGATCCAAGGGTCTCTTCTCTTGTAGCCAGACAATTGCAGTGACTTGAGCGATCATCTAAGGGGCTGCTACATCTCCTGCTTGTTGCTATGACTTGAACAGGGAGGAGAGCTGAAGTAAGGAGGCTAAAGGAGACAGTGTGTTCAGAGAGAGAGTAGTAGAAAAGATGAGGGACATGCAGAGGAAAAGACAGAAAACAAAACAAGTCTAAGAACAACTGTTTCAAGTCCAATATGTACTTGCAAAAGTAATTTTTTGACTTGATGGTGTTACTTTTCTTTTTTTTCTCTATTAATGAATAAATTAGGACTGCTTTCAAAGGGAAGTTCACAATCTTTTCTCCCCTGGTCCGCAGCGCTCCTTCTGTTGTGGGATTAATCTGCTTTCATGTGACAACCAGATTATTGCATATACTAGATGCAGCATTTCTTTTCAAAGCTGTTTCTGGAAGTGCTTAGCCACAAGTGAGGGTGCTGCTCCATTGCTCTGGCTTGCACATGGGAAGTGATGGAGAGCTTCAGGAGGTTTCTGCACTGCAACCAAACCTACTGTATTTTGTCAGTTTTTTAGGGCAAGTCAGTGGACTGAAGACAGATGCTTTTTTTTTTTTCTTCTGTAAAGATTACTGCTTTTCCTAAAGTCAAGAATAAGGGATTTTGATGCTTTAGCTGAACAGCCTTGTTTGGGTTTCTAGGAGTCTCTGTCATGTACTGTGTGACTCAGTGATGAGCGCACATGCATTTCAATGTACGTTCCTTTTTAAAGCTCCCTTGACATACAGTCTCCTGTGATCTCAAATAGCTTCCTGTGCTCTCTGCAGGTGTAAGGCTGCAGCCACCTGAAAGGGATCCTTTAGATCTTTATATAGTTCTGCTTTATGGGATCGTGTGCACATGAATCCTACAGCAGCATTTCCTGCAGTCACTTCACAGAGCAGGGGGGTATAGCAGTATCTAGCACAATAAGTGGTACTGGCTTTTGTGTCATGTCTGGGATTACAGATCTGCTTTTCTGCGTTGTTAGAAATCAGCAGTAGAAATTAGTGGTCATGTTTAAATGTTTTTATAAACTTCCAAGTTGTTCCTTGCTTATATATTCTTTGCCCATTTCTGTTACTGATAGCTATGATAAGAAGAGCTTTGTGAAACACATGTTTCTGCCTCATACATCTTCCTTTACTCCTCCATAGTATGTGCCCATGTGAATGTTGTTTATTTGTTTGTTTTTTTGGAATGGTTGAGACTGAAAGATATCATGCTGCCTTTTGAAGAGAGTGCTGGGAAAAGTGAGTAGGAGGAGGGAAAACTCGTTACAATCAGTCGGTTGATGATATTCATTCTGACTTTTATGCAGAGAATTGCTCATTATTTTTTCAAATTAGCCCCAGAAGTAGGTAGTCATAAATTATGATCTGGAGGATTGGTTTGGCAGCCAGATTCAAGTTATTGCTCCTGAGCAGTCATACTGCAAAGAGGGGTAGCGTCTGCACAGTCAAGCCAGGTGGATTTTTCATCCAGGAAGTCCTCTAGAATCCTCTGTTAGGTCCTCAGTATCAGATTCAATGACAAACTGCAATTCTGAATGTCTCAGCTTGTCTGTAACGAGCAAATCACTGAACCTAAAGAAAACCGTGCATGCTGACCTTTCACAGCCACTAGGTGTTCTCGTGTGCTGTGCTGGTCTCAGTGGTTTGTCCCCGCTGCATGGTCCTTGGCAGTCAAACGTGGGGTACCATCCCTGCCAAGGGCAGCACACGTGTTCTGGGCACAGTGATGTGGAGCAGTCTGCATGTCAGCAGTCAGTCAATATCAAGTGTCACATTAGAGGTGGCAGCTGCTTGCCACAGCAAGCAATGGGAAGCCACAGGGGGAACAGCAATTAACCTGTGAGAGCCAGCGATGTGTTGGTGACATGAAAGATTTGGGGTGTCAGCCTGTAGTAGAGATGTAGGGATTTGAGGTCAGTTGACTTTTTCTGTTGTTTTTTTTCCAGCCTTGTTTTGAAATGGATCAATCTGAACTTGTAGAAAAATGCAAAAAACCCAAACTGCTCTTTGTCCCTGTATGAATATGGGCAGTGCTGCACAAAACCTCAAAACATTTCTGATATCTTGTTTTCTAGGTTGGTTCTTTCCCATTGCTTTGTATGTCCCTATTGCATAGGATATCTTTACAGTCAGTTACATTTTTAATCAGCTTCTGTACTCCTACAAGATGTGTTACCAGTGCATTTCTATCAAAATTAAGTCTTATCTGGGCTCTCACAGAATCTTTCTTTTAACCTTTTCCAAGTTTCCAACTGAATGGAGGTGTCCAGTGACAATCTGATCTTTGCTTACATAATGCTTTCTTAATAATGAGTGTCAATAGAAAGCAAGAATGTGATTACACTGTCACTTTGTAGGAAGATTATAAATAGAGTTTTAACAGATTCTATATCACTTGGAAGGCTCCTGCTGCTCACCAGTGGTGGTGATGCCTTGAAATGTTCATTAAAATGACTTGAAGTGTTGTTTAAGCCCAGTGTGTCTCACAGTCAGCTCAGTTGGCTGCTGTTTTCAATTCACTGTATCAATCAGACTTCAAGTCTCCACATTTTAATTTCTTTTGCAGAAGGAACAACTTTCTTGGCTCGTTTGTATACCACAGTTGCATAAATTGCCTTCTCGGCTGTCAAAAATAGGTAATGGACTGCTTTGTGAAGAGGCTCTACTCACAGGAATCTGGAAAGCTGTTTCAGAGTCCAAAATCTGGGTTGATTATGTACAAAACTTTGTTTTTAAGCTTTATGTGAAGTTTAAGTATTATAATTTAGCACCATCTAGTATCTTTAGTAGCAAGTTGTTAAGGTTCAGCCATAGAACCTGCTGGTATATTAGGTGCCGGATGCTGACAAGCACTGTCAAACACAGAGCATGTAGATGAGTTTGGCAGGATTTTAGGATTCTCATCAAGCGCACAGAAGTAGTTTCAATGGTTTCAATCCACAGCTCAAGTGATTTTTTTTTTTCTACCCACTTGAAAAAGGTGAAAATCTAGGCTTTCACCTTGCAGATTAATTCTGCCTTTGAGAAGCAGCAAAAAGAATGCTGAAAGCAAGCGCCCTGGCCTGCCATAACCACGAACTTCAGTAATTGTGGTGTTTGATACAGACACTTTGTTTTAACTCATCTGTTATATTCCAACTGTAAAACCATAAAATTGATCAATGATTCGGTATTTTTACAGCGTTGCAACCCTTTGAGCCGTTTTTGGAAGACGCCTGGCTCTCCTAGCTTTTCCTGAAAGTTCATGTGTATGAGTTTTCTTCTTGTTTCTTCATTGTGTGTCATCACGTACAAGTGCAGTACTTTGTTTGCATCGGGCAACCACATAACCTCCTATATAAAATGATGAAAGGGCCTCTTGAGGCTAGTTAAATTGCAGGTCCTTGGAGTAAGCATCTCCTCCTGCACTTAGAAGTCTCTTAACTCCTTGCCCAAAAGGGCAGCAATATGCGTCAACAGTTTGGATCCTGGAGACAGCATGGAGATTAGCCACAGCTTTCTTCTCCAGCTTCAGAAGTGGCCCTTTGATGAATGCAATCCCTTGTTTAGGTGCTAAAAACTAAAATGTGTGTTTTGTTTGCCTGTACTCCCTCTTTATCTCATAGACAGTAATTCAGCTTTGACTAGCTGACTCATCCAGCTATCAAAATCCTGTTGTTTTTCTAGGTAGTGCTTGCACCAAACACCGAATATATTTTGTGATTTGAGGTACTGTTTTTCTTGCTCTAAAGTATTCCGACTGTTTCACTTTTGTGTTACCTTAAGAGAAGTGAGCTCTCTGGATGACTCCTCAGGGACAGCCAGTTCTATCTCAGCTGCCCCTTGAGATGAGACTGCAGTGTGCTTGGCAACTGCAGGAGTTGGAACTTCTGAAGGCTGTCAGGAGAAAATGGTCTTTGAGTAATACAACTTGGGGGTATTGGTGGATAGCAAGCTAGACATGAGCCAACGATGTGCCCTCACAGGCCAGAAAGCCAACCATATCCTGCGTTGTATCAACAGAAGTGTGCTCAGCAGGCTGAGGGAGGTGATCCTACCCCTCTGCTCTGCGCTGGTGAGACCTCATCTAGAGTACTGCATCCAGGTGTGGAGTCCTCAGAACAGGAGAGATGTGGACCTGTCGGATTGTGTTCAGAGAAGGAACACAAAAATGATCCAAGGGATGGAACACCTCCCCTGTGAGGACAAGCTAATAGAGCTGGGGCTGTTCAGTCTGGAGAAGACTTCAGGGAAACCTCATTGCAGCCCTTTGGTATCTAAAGGGGGGCTGCAGAAAGAAGGAGACAGGCTTTTTAGCAGAGTCTTCTGAGATAGGACATGAGGAAATGGTTGTAAGCTAAAGGAGAGGAGACTTAGACTCGACATAAAGAAGAAGGTTTTTACAATGAGGATGGTGAAGCACTGGAACAGATTGCCCAGAGAGGTGGTTCACAGTATTACTGAAATGGCCCTAGAATCATAGAATAGAATCATTAAGGTTGGAGAAGACCGCTAAGATCATCTAATCCATTCATTAGCTCATCCCCACGATGTCCGCTAACCACATCCCTCACTGCTGTATCTGCATGGTCCTTGAACTCCTCCAGGGACTGTGACTCCACCACTTCCCTGGGCAGCCTGTTTCCATACCTCAGCACTCTGAGAAGAAATTTTTCCTTATACCCAACCTGAACCTCTCCTGCCCCTTAAGTTCCAGTGGCTGTATATATATCCAAGCTGAAAGCTGACATCTATGAGTGATGATAGTGATAGTGAATGGTAATTTGAAGGTTTGTTTGAGGAAATTTTTTTTTTTTTTTAAAGAGAAGGGGGAGCAGGGAACAAAGTGTTTTACATGGCTAAAATATGTGCTGGTCTGAGACTGGGGTCTGTTGTATCCGAAGACATCTGGTTTCACCCAGAGCTGTGACCAGGAGCTGACAGTGGCAGTGGTTACAGGGCAGCTGCTGGGCTCCCCCCATTGCTGCCTTGACCCTGAGGCCTGGCACTCCCCTGGGCCCCCCCGAGCTGGGCTTGCTGTGCAGCTGGAAGACCCCATCAGCTTGGTGGTGGCACAGTAAGCAGTTCACACCAACGGTGTTTTGTTGGGGTTTTCCTGAGCTCTGTTTCTCTGGTAACAACAGAAATGCAGACCCCAAGCTATGAGTAGAGATTCCATTTACACATGCTTTCACACTCAAATTTTCACTTTGCCACGGTCATTTTTTAGTAGCGCATTGAAGTGCAGCATCCAATATGAAATGCTTCTTTTTGCAACTGAAATGAGATTGGTGAGACTAGACTGGCTTTAATTGCTTTTGGTTCACAACGCACTCTGTTGCTAGGTGCTACGTAGCTCAGCACTGCATCCGTCTGCCGAAACGAGTCCCAGGGGAGGAATAACAGGCTTGGGGAGCCTGCGAATTAGGTGTGATGCACAATGTCAATGAAGTGGGTGAGGAATGGGCTAGAATTGGCCTTCAGCAGCTTTGTCTGGTCCGGGAGTAAGAGTCTGGCGTGGGGGTAAATGTAATGCATAGGGTCACAACTGCAGTGGCTGTCTGGGCCACAGGTCACGGCCAAACTGTGCCACCAGAGCTCTGCCTGGAGGCGTTAGCAGCATCTGTCCTCTCTGCTCCACTTTGTTTAATGTAAGAACTTGCTTTCCTGAGTGCTAAAATATGCCTGTATAAAAATATCCACCATATACTACACATAAAGGCACTAGAGATTTCTCAAGAGGAGAGGTGAGAAGGGTGTAGCCTTCTCTTGCTGCATTTGTGTGGCAATGGCAAGTCAACTCTGTCAGTTGTGCTAACACCCTTGAAAGGCATGCTCTGAGACAGCAAAGAGCAAAGCACTTAGAGGAGAAAGTTAGGAAAAAGGGCGTCTATGAGATGAATACATTGCTGATAGCCCCATTGTATTCCTAATAATCCATCTCACCAGAAGAAAAACTTCAGTGCACAGCCTTGAATTTATTTTGCATCTCTCACGTATTGTAGCCCTGCTGCTGTCTCTGATTCAGTTTTCTCCTACACTCCATCTCTCAGGTAAATTAAACAGTATTGAAACAGCTGTCTGTTGCCTCAGAGAGTATTGCTTCTATGCGAAAGACAGCAGTTTTCCATAGGATGGAAATTATATAGGCTCCTCTGGGGATAAATATTTGTAAGTCTGAATGTCAGCCAGCTGAGTGCAGCACCCATATTCTCATGTGCTTTTCAGCACTAGTGTCTGCTGTTATTGCTAAAAAGATGTGTCTAAGGGAGGCACCTGAGAATGAAAAGAGACAAAAAGATGTACTTCAGACAGTGTTCCTTTGGAGTATTGCATGTGTTTGACCTGAAACTTTAGCAAACTACATATATTGGATCACTTTCATTCACTTACCGCGATAGTTCTGCCACAAAAAGTTATGCAAGGCTTTTAGCACTTAGGCATTGTGAACATCATGCTGCTTTTTTTGCTCAGAGTTTTTATCCTGTAGAAACTGCAAATACTCATTTTATAAATATTTTTCCCTTCAGATCTGTCTGTACACAGATCTTAGTGGTTTGTTTGTGTAGAATCTGTGCCATCTTCTCAATTTTCTCCTTTCTCTTTTCTCATTCTCTCCTTTTCGTATGATACTTGAAGAAAAATTTATAATGCACTTAGCTGTGCTAGCCAATATTTTTATATTCTAAGATGGGTATTATTTTGTCCTGTGATATTTGTTGTAAATGCTGTGTATGTGCAGACTGTTAAAAGGATATGAAGTGATGCGCTTGAGCTAAAGAATGGTTCAGGAGGGCACCTTCAGCTGCTTCCCCTGTTCATCTGCATTATGATGGTGATGGGCCCACATATTCATGTTGTTTTCTATGGAACATCCACCTTCTTCAGTGCATTTGCTTGTTTTCATTTTTGTGAGACTGTGTTTTTAAGTGCCACAGACAGTGCAAGTCTCATTGTAAAGTCAGGAATATTTTTCTTCTCACGGACAGCTCTGTAATGTTACCTGCCATAACAGTGTTGGCAAGCATGCATGAAGCTGCATTGTAGCAGGGACATGGGGAAGTGTTCTTATCCTGGTTAACGAAATTAAAGCACAAAAGGATTTTCTATTCAGTTGTGTGTTGGGTTCTGTGTTCCCCTGGGTCAGAGCCTTGGCCTGAGCAAGTGCCATGGCTGAGAAGGGCTCCGTGGGGCTGGGGAGTCTGAGACTGTCACCTTCTTTCCTGCCAAGATGAGCAATACTGACATTTTCAAAAGCTTGTAATAAAATGAAAACATGGGGCTTTGGATGTCGTAAGAGGATTCATGGCTGTCACTTGTTTTGTTTCCCTTTTGCTGATATCTTTAGAAGTTGATGAGTGGTGGCTGGCCTTTGATTGTGTCCTGATGCAAAGCCACCCTGGTGTTGACAGTCCTCAATAATTAATTGGTAGCAGACCAAACATTTCTGGATGACTCATTCTCATGTTTATTTTCTAATTCCACCTGCCATCCGGAATATTTTCATTACAGCAGGTTACATCACAAAATCAACTGGATAAACAAATTGCAGAAGTTTTCAGCATCGCCTCCGTTAAGGTGGATGAGAATTATTTTCCTTTCTGCTACTGAACTGTAGAGAGAGACTGCTTTATTGACACTTCCGTGGCTGTCTGTGAGTCTGTAAGAAAAGATAGTGGCTCAAGAGAGCTCCTAGGAGAACATACATGATCGTTGCATAAAATGGCTGTTCACTGGCAGAATGTACAGAGGCAACAATAAGATATTTCTGTGGGTTTTCCTTACTTGTTTCATTGACTGCTATAATGGATGTTGAGGCCGTTCTTGTGTAGTCCAAGGTTGTTGTTTGTTTGTTTTTTTCTTTTAAAACAAGCTGATCTCTTCTAGTTATTCCATTTATATTTTTGATGGAACATAATTAATAGCAACCAGATTGTGGAAATCCGTAATGCTTTCTTCAGTTATCATCAGGTTAAGTAAATCGTTCTTTGAAGTAAAGGAAAAGCTTTGTCTTTCCATCCTGGATAAAATTGTTGGAAGCGGTTGCATTTAATTCTGTCATGCTGGAGTACTTTTCTACCAAAGAACTTCAATATTTCATATTGTGCCTGGAATCAAAACAAAAAAACACCCTTTTTTCTACATTCATCTCCTCTTGTGCAACTTGCTCCCACTAGGATGGGTACTTATTTGATACAGGCAGAAAAATAATTTTGGTTCTAAAGATTTCAAAGACATCTGAAACAAGGTAAGCATAGAAGAAGCTTGGGCATCAGAGCGCTTTGCCCAAGAGTAAGTGAGTATTGTGTAAACAAATGGAACGTGGACAATCCTCCTTTTTCATTCTGCAGAAGCCAGGAAACAATACAGTCGTCTGGGAGTCGTGTAGCTGTCTTTATGATGTGATCCATCAGGCTGAGACCTAAATGCATGGAGCCAATCTTGCACGCATTTAACAAGAGAATTAGCTTATAAATCTACAGCTGTTGTATGCTGAAGCACAGGATGTGTGAGTTCATTTGCCAGGCTTTAGATTTTGAGCCGTTGTTTCGCATGAGCTGGGAAATCAAGGTCTTATGCAAAACTAGGCAGATTGGCAAGAACAGACGTGAAACATACTGAGTTGGTACAGTCCCATCTACGCTCCTGAAGGCTAGCGATAAGAGCTTGGGGTCAGATGGGTCGTTACCAGCACGTAACATCATTAAATAGAGTGGGAGCCCTTATGCCCTGGGTAACCCCCTCTGTTTGCAGGGTGCCTGGTTTCCTGGCACGGAGCAGTGCTGCCTGAGCCAGGTGTCTGCAGCAGGGGTTTGGGCAGCACACAGCCTGTGGGTATCCTTTGTGAGATGTACCTGTGCCAGCTCAGCGCCAAGGTGCATCTCTGGGAAGCTGCTACTTCTTTTCAGTTTTTTATGCTTCATTAGAGCTGAAAGTTCCTTATACGCAGCGTGTATAATCCCCTCTGAAAGAGGCTCCGGCACCAAGGAACAGCCTCCAGCTGCAGATGGTAGCTTCTGTAGTTTCTGGTTTGATCCAGAAACATAACAAAGTTAATGCAAGATGGGAATTTTCAGAGTGATGTTCAGATGTTTTTTTGTTGGAATGGCAGGAGGAGGAGGATATATCAGTGTGAAAGCAGGGGGTGTAAGAGTTTCTTGATGGTACGATGAAAGAAAAGCTCAGTCATAACCTCTGCATGGCATGAATGAACAAAGTTCATGATCGGATTAACTGATTGTCTGGGACACTGAGCACTGTTTACGTTAATAATGCCACCTGAATACGGGGCTTTATGAGAAAGTAAACTCAAATTTAGTACTGTTCTTTGTTCACTGCCACGGTATGGCACAGCTCCTATCCTCACTGCTCCAAGCAGGTTTCTTCTGTATTGCTGCTAAAATAATTCCATAGATGTCCCCACTTTGGCTCTATTCAGATTTTTCAGGCTAATCTTAATCCTTGATACAAGTGGTAACAAAGACAGAGCTGAGTCCCTCTGATATGCAAGGCTGTCTCTACTGAATATTTGTGAAGGCTTACCTATTTTATTTCTGAATATCTATCCAGGAGTAGGTGCTTGCACTCTTGCCTTAAAGAGCATGCCATGTTCTTGTTCTTCTAACACGTTTTCATAGTAGGAAGACTCAGTTCTCTTCACAAATATTTTGAATGTATTGACAAGTTATTATCTTGGCATCTGATCTTTTATCTTCAAAACTGTGGGGTTTTTGGCCTTCATGCATCTTTTTCTGCTCTTTGTGTTGTTCATGGCTCCCTCTTTCCGTTTTGTTTCCTTTTACCTGAAATCTCTCACCTTGGGTAAGGTGTTGTTCAGCCACAGCATACTGAGCCAGAGAATGCATTAATGGAACAATTTCAGGAGCCTCTCCTGCTTGCAGCACTGATCCCTCCCTCTTGTCCCCCCTTCGGTGGACTAACATTTGAGTAGCTTGATGAAGTTTGGATGCATTTTCTTAGTCTGGGTTTTCTGGTTTTAAGTGATGGTGCTAGACAAAGCAAGATTATCATTCAGATGGCTACTACTGATGCTTTGCTCCTTTCATTGCCCAGACCATGCATGTTTTATAGGCGGTGATTTTGTAACTAGAGCAACAGGAGCAGAGTACAGAAATGGGCATATTTCCAGCCCATCATGATTTGAACACCAAAGTGAAGTTTGGGAATTTGTTCTCAAAACTCCTCTCTTTCCTTAAGTTGTGGACAAGTTGTATGTGTTCCTTGTCTCTCCTGTTCCGCCATTAATAAGTAAATAAAAGAAGCAAAACAAAACTACCTAATCCCCACAAGACATTGCAGAGTTTTTTTGTGCCTTAATAAGTGTTAGTTGCAGCAAGCAACACTCCAATAAAGCAAGTAAATAAAGTGCTGGAAGAAGCCAGAGGAGGAATGATCCAGAATTCTTCTTCAAAGATGTGCCATGCAGAGTAATGGCCCAATGGCCCACTAGAGTTAGGCCACCCCTACCATGTATTTCATAAAAAATTGGTTGGAAACATCATGTTTAAGTGAAAGCTAGGAAGAAAGATAAATAGGAAGTTAAATTTCATTTCTGTAGCTGTTTCTTAGCTTAATTCTTCAGTGCTTTCTGTAAAAATGTTCCAATTTCAGTCATTGTTTTGGATATTTGGCTCCCATTTGGACAATAAAGGGAAATGGTCATCTGCCATCTGCTAACAGCAGTACCAGCTCTCCCTGCAGTGTACACAGATGCGACTGGAAGATCCCACTAAACAGCCTGATACTGCGTGTGTGAACTTGAAATAAAATTGGTGAGTGCCCGGGGAGTGTTATTTCTGGGAGTCATGCCCATCACCAAGCTGATTGCATCCATGTGTTTCAGTGCTGTACAGCCATTAAAAGAAGTCTGAAGGATTGCTTTTGAATATCTTTAATAAGGGAGGATGTGATTTCAAAAGCACTTCTAAAACCATCTAGGTAAAAATAAGTGAAATATGCTGGATAATGAAAAGCCTTTGAACTCCAGCGATGCATCTAGAGTGGTAATGTTGAGTACTTGTTTTTATCTTATGAAATGTATAGTAGCACTTAAATTGTTTAGCTTTAACACCTCCACATAGCACAGGCAGTAAAAAATGGAGAGTTGACTTCACAGTAACTATTAGCAAGGGATTCTCGAGTCACACAGCATTATCACTGTTATTGCTTATTCTTGTGAATACACAGATAGGAGGGACCCCTGGATCATTGAGCGTGCTTCCCTGTAACAGCAATAACCATGTGCTAGGCATTAAGCTTAGAAGCATTCACAGAATATGAACCCCATGCATTCTAGGTGATTGTATGCTTCTTAACAGCTTAGTAAGAGTTGGTAAGGTGTAATAAAAGGCCAGAAGCTGCAACTGTGGCGTGCCATAAACTGCAGTGGGAGGGTTTGAAGGCATCACTAATATCTTAGTCATGTGCTTGTGCATAGATCTTGTTTGCATAGTATATGTTAGCTAAAATTTGTGGGTTAATCTAGGAATTATACCACAGATATCCGACCTTTTGGCTTACCTGATCCGCGTTGAGTGAAGAGAAATTGTCTTGGGTTGCATATAAAATATAAAATAAGTAACAAAACTTGGTTAAAAATACTTACTATTAAAATTTTAAGAGGGCAACAAGAACATTAAACTAGCAGGTTAGACACATGAATTAGAGTGTATTCCTCATTATAGAGGATGGCAAGAAATCTTTTGATTCTGATAGGGATATGGGGCAGTGGCACAGTACAGATTTTCCTTCCACTCCCAATTTTTGTGCATGATCTAATATGAAACGAAACAAGAGTGTGGTGCATTGCTTTAACTTCTGTCCAGATAGTTGTACTAAACAATAAAACATCCTACCCAAATTTCTGTCCATCTGTGATCATTCTCTAGGCCTGTGAAAGGGATGAGAATACAAAGAAAAGGAGTATTTTCTAATCTGAATCCTTCAAATAGCTTAGGAAGGTCTGAGTATGATATTTGTAGAAAGGAGAAACTGCAAAATGTGATCCAGTCATTTATTCGAGACTTTTTTGGAGAGTCAATCACTTGTACTGGTTCCTTCATAACCCTGTCAGGATGTCTTCAAACAGCGTAGGTTTCTCACTTCCCCTCCTACCCCTAAATGTACAAAAACCATTCTGGAGCTTCAATCCCGAGTCTTTGTTTTCTGAACTTTGCTATCTGGACTTAGATACAACCATTTTATAGCTGCTTGATCGGCAAGTGAATCACTGTCCTTTGTCTGAAGTAGTTGGTAGTTCTTCCTGGAGGCTTGTCTTACCCGACTTGTTTATCTGCGTTGGAAAGAAGAGATTGTAATCGCATGTAACTTCTTTTTTAAAGAGACTCCCTTGCCCTAATCATTCTAATAACATTCTGTGCAACTTGTCCTGCTTAAGCTCTCCTTCCTTGAATGTAGATGACCAGAGTGATAGTATCAGTGATACTTCACACAAAACTGCAGGTATCTGGAAAAAAAGCTCAGGAACAATCAGGTGAAGCACACAGAGCATGTGGGAGCTGGGGATGAGCAGCCAGCCGTGCCTTGGAGCGCCTGTTTATGCTGCCTCTGTGGTGGGCCGGTCCGTGAGGACCTTGTCATGGTGCTCACGACTTCGACTTGTTCTGTATGTGCTCCAAGCAGTGCACCTTCTGAGGGCAGGGAACAGCAGAGGTGGGAATAGTAAGTAGGGGTTTATCTTACAACAGCTTTGCTTTCAAAACAAGGAGATTTGGAAAAGCAGTTGGCAGTGGTCCTCCCTCAGCCCCGGGTTTGACGAGATCATTTAGGTTAGAGTGGGTTCCTCCATCCTGCGCTCCTGCCATCCCTAAGCTCTTTCAGCCTGCTAATCTCTATCTCTCTATGCAGCTGTTTGAGTTAGCCTTCCTAGCTGAATTTCCCCTATCTTTTTGCTACTTTAGTACTGCATGTCTGTCCTGAAAATAGGGTAGTGTTTTACCTTCTGATCTCACACGCAGTCAGCATGCAGTCTCTGCTGAGGAGGGGATGTGAGACGAGTGGGAGGCTTGCGATGACAGCAGATCAGGTCCTCACACACCATAGGAAACACGGAGCAGGTTCTGCTTGGGCTCAGAGTGGATGCTGCCAAGGTCAAACACGTTGCTCATTTGCAAATCTGTCCTGAAGCATACACAGATGCCTACTGATCACCCATGTCAGATGGAGATGAAATAGAAACAAATCTGCTTCATAGTGCCTCATGTTTAAAGTTAGCAGGTGTGTGATTTTCTTCATCCTGCTGTGAAATCCCATACTTCAGTGCTTGCGACAGAGTTACCAACATTGGCTGCCTTTTGAAATTTGTCTTTGTTTTCTTTTTGCCTTTGAACCTCTTCTGTACTGATGTTTTTCAGTTACTGGATGAGGCATTGACAAGCAAAGATATTTTCTTTCTTTGCCTCAGAACAGTGACGGACAGGGCTCTGAAGCTGCACCATCATTGCTTAGTTATATGTTATTGCTTCCATTTCTTTCTTTCTCATTCTACCAACCTGATTGTTAGAATGCTGGGAGAGCAAGGGACAAGATGCTAGCAGAGGTGGGAAGCCTAGGAAAGCATGGCCGTTGTGGCTGGGTAGAAATGGAAAGAAGGTACAGAGCAGAGGCTGGTTGTGGGGAGGCTGGAGCAACAGCAGCAATGCAAGGAGCCCAAGTGCTGCAGCACTGGCAGGTGAGGATTAGGTTGGAGCTTATTATTGCAGGCACAGTGGTTGCGTTGAAGTGATTGCAGAACAGAGATGGGCTTAACCTTGGCACGAACCAAAGCGTTTCCTTAAAGCACACAGATTTCAAATCACTGTTTATTCCACACAGTAAAATGTGTGTACAATAAATCTGTACTAAGACAGAGAGCTAACATGTTAACTTCCCTCTTCCTTTAGTGCTGTGGGTTTTTGCCATTTTTTCCACAGAGCCCTGGCATGCGGTGAGGTCCCAGTCTGCGTGCAGCTGAGAGATGGGCAGAGTGTTGCAGTGTAGGCATGAATGAGGACCTCAGGTAGGAAAGGAGCTCTGCTAGCCAGGTGCTTCAGGCAGCACTGATGCCCTATTGGAGTCAATGCACCTTGGGTGTACACTTGAGTGTAAGATACAAATTGGACTGCTTTGCTGGAGAAGAATTTAGCGTGGCCTTTCCAAGCTCGCTTTTCTTTAAAGCACCTGTTATTACTCAGAGAAGCAACAAAGGAAACAAAACATTTGCTTTACATGAATAAAATATTGTCTGCTGAACTTCTGGAAAACCATTTTTACCCTTTTCACCACTGGAAGGAAAAAATAAATTTTAAATTTTCAGTTGAGCTCTTGGAAAGCCATTTTTGCCCTTTTCAGCACTGGGGAAAAAAAAAAAAAATTAAAAAAACCACCAAACAAACAATTTTCATTTTCATGGGATTTATCGTTTTAATAACGCCGCGTTCCCCAGTAGCACTGCCATTCTATTTTGTTCCCTCTAAGGATCATTTGGAAATTAAAACGTATCTCTGTGTTTTGTAAAATAAATCTGATAATGCTAAATGGAGCAGCTGTAGTTTTCAGAGGAGCTGTAGTTATGTTTATTGAAGTAGACACGAAGAGTTTTTTTAAGGCTTTTTTCTTTCAGCATCCAGAACTCTCCATTTGAGTGATGAAGTTTGCTGGGCTGTGAGAGCTTGTGTGTGATTTGCCTGATGCAACATTTTGCTTGTGGTGAACTCACTTCAAACGTACACAGTCCTAAAGTTCAGTCCTTCATATCTGTATTTCACATGTCTTGTGTGTAAACACAGGAGCAACAACTGTTACTGTGCTGGGAACCGAGGGAGAATAGCTTTCAATGACTCCTCAAGCATTTCAGAACCTGATGTTTGCTTATCCTGGAGTGTTTGCAGTGGCACTGAAAAGACTTTTCCAGAATTTGGGTATTTTGTTAGTGGGAAACGCTAAAGCAGCCTGTTTTCTAATCTCTGTTTGTATGACACACACTTAAAAGATATAATCCCTCTCACTCCTCCCTCTGGGTGAAAAAGAAAAGGGTCAATAAGGTTTGTGGGCTCCCGTGTTACTTGTGGCCAAAATCAGCAGGCCTGCTCTGCTGACTTGATGCTTTATAAGTTTACAAGTTAGTATATGACAAAAGCAACATAATGTGGGGTGGGGACCTACATACATACAGAGTTTGTGGTGTCAGCTTTATTATGTAACCCTCTTTTATATTGCTGGTAGCCTATACTGCATCTCTTCCCAAATTTTCACTGATTCTTGTTGCAAGGCAGTGCCTCTTGTGACTATTGTCAGATTAACTATTTTCATTATAACAGTGAAACATTTCTAGTGAGCGTTGCAGGAGGAAGCTATATTTCCAGTGTATGGTCCCTTGAAAGCCACAGCCCCTTGTTGAATGTTTCCAGTTTTATTAGTCGATTAAAAGCAAGCTTTTGCAGTGTACGGTCCTCTTTTAGTAAAGTTATTTTTCCCAAATGTAGCTCATGGGGTAGACAGAAGGCTTTGAGATGGAGGATTAGAGATTACATTGAGTGAGATCTCCAGGTATTCTGAGTGTGAGATGTAAAGCCCTTTCAAGGATAGAAAATAAATGCTTTTTCACAGGTTGGATGGGAACTAATTCCCTTTGTTGCTCGGGGTGGTAAACATTGATTTCCTCTTGGATTCAACAAGTTTAGACAGTGTGAAATTGTCTTTAAGGCAAGGAGCACCCACTGCATCGGCAGGGGCAGATTCTGCCGCGGTTACTGCAGGTTACTGCAACACTCGTTCTGTGGTGAATCTATCAGAGCATTTCTTCTAGTTTTTCTAAGTATATAAATTTGCAGAGATTAAGCTGGGAAGCAAAAGGTCTGTCTTGTAAAACGCTTTTGGAAGATGTTCTGCATGTGGCTGTTTTCCAGTTTTATTCTTAATTTTAAAATCAATACAAGTTTATGGTCTAAGCCTCTCTTGCAGAAGATTAATTGATGGCCAGTTATTGAGAGCGAATTACAGCAGTGCTGTATTGGATTTTTAAGAGAGACAGATAGGTGTCCATCTAACATTATTACTGCCATTCTATTTTAGCAGATGTCTTCTCATTCGCTATCTGTCGCCATGCTGAAAAAATAAATGGGCTTGTCCTTCTGATGAGCTAGATGCATTCCTCAAAAGCTACAGTATGTTCTAGAATTTCCTTTTAAGTGTGATCTGAAGTCCAGAGTTTAACAGCTGTTGGTCTCCCAAGTTCCGTGTTTGGTTGTGCCACAGTCACTAAATGCCTACTTCACACGGAAGTGCCTCAGGAAAGCACTATCATTAGGTAATATACTTCATCTTCTTTAGAAGTGTCACTTTTTTCTCGATTTCTCTGAAGTCAGATGATACAAAAACAAGAGCTGGAGCAATGACGGATGCATAGATAATATTTGTTTGACATCTCTTTGATGAAGGCTGTCAAGAACACTTTGTTTCTATGGACGTAACCAAATGCCTCAATTCACTTGAGGTATGGAGAAGCCAAAGCCAAGCCTGTCCTCATCTTTCTCAAAGAACAGAGAAGTTAATATACAGTGAATGCTGCTAGTGCAAGTGCATTCATAAGCCTTGCTTTTGCAGGTTATAGAAATATTAAAACGGTGGATTTTGGGGGGGGCCTGTCAAATTTCCAGCACCTGCATTTGTTAATAGTACTCTCCTTTTAACTTCCTGCGTGCAAGGATACATCTGCTGGTGTCTCTGGGTGCATTGTCAGATAAGGTTTGAGGCAGAGGTCCTCTGGTGAGGAGCTGCTAGGTGGCTCTGTTTGTCTCTGCCAACACAAATTTCAAAACCAGGTTTAGCAGTAACCAGGTATTATTTTGAGAGCAGTTTGAGTGTCTGTTGTAGACACAGCTTGGGAAATAAAGCAGCGGGTTCCTGTCATAGCATTTATATCTGGAAAAGAGAAAAGTTTGCAGAAGTTTATCAGCACGGTGGTCTCCAGTGTGAAGGACTGTATATTTGCAGAGTCCTGCAGGGGTAGTCAGTCTGCAGTGGGAGAGATTGTGGTCTGCCATCCACCTCAGTCCAGGGCTTGCAGAAAAGGATGTCAGGCTAGATCCTAGAAGATGAATGAAGTAATCCTTCATGCCTGAATCTGGAGTGTAGCCTCTGGTCCTGGCCATGGCCTAAGGGGATGGGGAGCAGTGCTGGAAGGGCAGTGGGGAGCTAGAAGGCTGATCAGCCTGCCAAGCTTGGTGCTTGAAGGGCTGAAAGATTCTTCTACGGACCCTACGTGGCCCAGATAACTTCTTAGGACCTCCTTGTAGCCCTGCTTTTTTCTCCTGTAACGTGTATGGGTCTGCAAATCTGCTTCAGTTGCTTTTAAGGGCAAGATGTTTTGTAAATACCTTAAATATGTACACTAATACAAGTTGGACTGCCAGTTCTGAATTTCTCATTGCAATCCTGTGCAAGATTTGGAAGGAAAAATATGCATAGAAAGAATAACAACTTTTAAAGGCAATCAAGACTGGGTAATTTTCCTCTGGAGAAGAGTGATTTGAGAACTATGGCTAGGGGTCTCATCAAAAACTGCAAGCGGATTTGAGGGTAAAATTGTTTCACTGTCCCTCGTTCTTTCCATTTTATCAAACTGACAATAGTGGAGAGGTGTTTTAATTTTTCATATTTCACTTTTTAATTTCATCTATTAAATGAATTTTTAAATAGAAACTTGCTGCTTGCACTTAAGGCCTACAATCTGAAAATCTTGGCACATTTAATATAAGTGGTAAATTGTATGGAAGTTACCTGATCATCTCTTCCATATTGCTTTTTACTGCCAATCTCATCATTCAAAAACACATAGCACGTGCCCAGCTGGTGTAACTTAATTATGTTCAATTTGCCTACCTTAATTATTAAAGACCACTTTTTAGAGAGTTGACTTCTATGCCTTATCCAGCTCTATGAAAAAACACGTTTTCAAGAAAGCACACATTAAAATTAGGCATTTGTTTTCTTTTCCTTCTAGCCTTTCTAAATGTCTAATTTTATATTCCTTTTCTTTCTAAAATTCAGTTAGATCATTAAGATACGATCTTAAAATAGACAAGAGCACCTAGGCATATGGAACAGAAGCCAAAGGTATACTTTGTCTAAAATTAATGGGCAATCTGACAATGTAATGGCAGGGCAGTTTTTTTCTCTTGCTTCTTGACAGAGCCTCCACTCTCGAGGGTGGTTCTCTTAATGTGGCGCAGTGAGAGACAGTTAGAAGGCTGTTGCTGGCATTGGCAGGTCAGCTGTGGCACAGCTCACCACGATGGTCAGCTTCATGGGATGGGATTGGGTTATCCAGGGATGGAACGGGAGCTCTCATTTGACTCCAGAAATGTTTCTGAGCTTCTATGTTGGATGTTTATATCTAGAACACGTGTGTCGATTTGCAACAAGAAGTCCGTAGTGAAAGTGTTGAGAAATGTTTTAATTGCTTTGCTTGGGGCTTGGCTTTGTTCCAGGAAGAAAGATAATTTCAGATGCTTTTCATCATCACTGATTCATTTTTTCTATCCATCCATTAACCACAGCAAAAATGTTTGCCCTGCTTTGCTAGGTGTGTCCTCTTGGACTGCATCCTATAGGCTGTGCTCTGAATAAAAGGAGAGGGAGCTTAACCATTTGTTCCAGCCCTCTAATTATAACCACAACAGTCAGAAAATTGATCCGAACTAAATTAAAAACCAAATTGCTGCTGCTGCTCCTACTGTTTGAATTTCCTGAATATTAATTCAGCTGATGATACTCCTGAAATCGGAAGATTGCTTGTTTTGAAGAAAGAGGGGAGGAGGGTGTTTAGCCCGGCTGAGCTTTGACACTGGGAACCTCTCCGTCTGATCTGGGGGTTGAATTCGGTGATCTCTTGAGGTCCCTTCCAACTCCTGCAATTCCGCAACTCCGTGATTTTTGACTATTGTTACTATTTTCTTTTCCTTTTCCTCCTCCTCCCTTTTTTTAAATCCATTTGTGAACCCCCATGGCAAAACGCACGCTAGCCCTGCTGGGGAGAAGACTTCAATAATTCAGAGCGCATTATGCCGGCAATTCAATCAAATACAAAGTTACCTACGTTTCAGAGACATTTAAAATTCCTACTTATGTAGGAAGTTAATTTGAAGGAGCAGCTGAATGCCTCCTGGAAAACTCGGAGAGTTTCTCTTTAGTACCCATTCTGCTTGCTTGCTCTTATCGTATATTTTCTGCATTTCTCTAACCTTGTTCTTGATGACAAAAGACATTTGCATGAAAACAGGATCTTTGTTTCTTAAGTGTTCATCTGTTCCTGCTGTTTATTTCCCACCTAAAGCCATAATCCTCTGTTTGTAGCATCACAATTGGTTGCGGTGGAAATTATTATGTCGTCACAAACGGAGGATTATGACTTCAGGTGGGGGGATAAGCAGCAGGAACAGATGAACTCTTAAAAGCAAAAATGCTGTTTCATGTAAATGTCCCTGGTAATGAAGAAGAAAGGGAGGCAAAACATGACAGAGAAACAGAAAATTGGTATGAGCAGACTTGAGCCTGAACAGTAGGGCAGCAGATTTTCCTGGAGGCAGGAGCAGCTATTTTAAATTAGGGACATGTCCATGTAGAATTTATTCTCTCTCTCTTTTTTTTTTTCCCCCTCAACTGAAGAAAAACCAACAAAATACTGGTGTTGCTACTCAAATACACAAACAGCTGCTCAGTTTTGAGAGGGATTTTCATCTTTGTCTTTCTCCTTTCTGCATGCATTTGTCAAATAACTTTCAAACTTAAGGGGTTCCCCTTTTTGTGCCTGCTTCCAGGCTGAACCCCACCGTTTGCAGTGGAGCATCTGCACTGTGTAAAGCAGGACTACTGTGCTGGAAGCTCATCTAAACCACACTGCTGAACCAATCAGCCAAATGCTTTTCACGGACTGCTTCCATTTAAAACCACAAGCAGCAAGCTGACATTTCTCTTCAGCATCATAAGATGGAAAGCTCTGAAATACCCAGTAGCAATCTCAGCTTGTACCTTATTTTGGTTTTATCTGAGTTTTTTGTGTGTTTTTTTTTTTTTTTTTTTCTCCATGTTGCAGCTGCTCTATTCTTTAGAAAAAAGACGTTAAAAAAATTATTGGTGCAAGCCAAAAGGTTCATGAGAACAGAAACTAAAATACAGAATAGAAACGAGCATGGGGAAAGATTAATAACAAAGCCTATTGTGTGCTTTCTGTGGTAACAGCCAATTTGACTTGCTTTCATTAAAATTCTCCTTGTTAGCTCGGGTGATGTGTTGGGGTGATGGGCTATTTGATGTCTAAGAAGTGGTGAAAAGTTAGCTGTCTAATGATGGACTAATTAGAAAGCCCATCCTAGCAGGATCCATGAAAATTGATTTGCACAGTGCCATTTTTGCTAATGAGAATCATGAATACATGTTTGCAGCCCCTTACTTACTCTCCCTACACACAGCTAATGAAGGAGAAACAATCATTAAGAGCTTGGCTACAATCTATCCAGTTTCCTTTGCCTTTTAGGAATAGCCATACTTTTAAGAAACTCAGCTTAACATCATACTTTTCACAGTGAAGCAAGCTCTACTCATCTCCCTCCTATAAAATGAATGTCTTTTCTGATGTCTCTTCTCAAGTTATCCTTGCTGAGCAGGGAGCCGTGTTCTCTGCACATGGTACAGAAAATTGTCGTTAGGGTGTGAGATGAGAAGAAACCATAAATACTTGGTTTGAGTAAATTAAAATTAATGAGATGATTTTTCCTACAAGGGCATAACATGTACATTCACAACTGGGTCAAACATCTTTAATATTTATGTGTCTAAGACAAACAATAAACCTGTTACTTTTAGTATCTCATTCTATGATTTTATTTATTTATCCAGTTGCTTTCAGATGCTTTTAATCTGCCCAGACGGTGTACGGCCAGCCAGGCCCATATGGCACAAAGGAGATTATCCACAAAATTAGAACTCTTTGCAAAAAAAGAGCTCCTGAATAAAGTGTTGTTGATGAGTGCCGTGTGGTTACCCTTAAGGAAATCCTCAGTTGTCCCCAGGACTCTGTCCTCCCGTCACCTCTCCAGCATCTTGAGGCCTTCTCAGGCCAAAAATAGTCAGGTATTGCCTTGCCTTTTGCTTTCACCTGCATATGTTCCTGTAAATTCTACTATAATTAAAGAAAACTCTAGGCTTATTCAATTATGCTGCAGGTTAGCTGTTTTAAGTGCATTTTGACTGATGTAACCAATAGCTGTAGGTGTAGCATTGCACTGTAGGAACTAGCTGTAGAGAAGTTTTAAGTTTTACTACATTTGTAGTGAAGTGAATATCCCATAAATGCTGTTAAGGAAATAGAAGCTAAAAGTGGAAGCGGATATGAAGCTGAGAGTTAAATAGAGCCAACAAGGGGCTGATGAAGATGTCTTTGTAGGAAGCAACGAGTCAGCCTGAAGCTCTGTAATGAAAACCAGAAACAGGGAGAATGGGTAACTTGAAGGTACCATTGCATGGATGGCTTAAAAGGAGGAGGCATAGCAGAGGAATCTGAGAGTGAGTTATCAGAAGAGAAGAATGGAAGAGGAAGGAATGAGAGCGTACCAGTTTCTTAGGTTTTTTTGTTAGTTGAAGGGGAGATTTTACTGAGAGAAGGACAGTAATTTGTTCTGGGATGGGAGATTATGTACAGACAGTATCACAAAGGAATACAACGTTGGTGCCAGTGGTTTAAATTTGAGCAAGAAAAGTACAATTTATCTTAAGGTAACTAATGAAACTGAGTTTTCTCAGTATAACCAGGAAGAAAGATTCTTCCATCTTGCAACAAAGGAATTTGGGTGAAGCCAGCACTTCAGTTTTTTTCTGAAGTTGAACCTGCCTGGTTTATCTTGCAGTAGAAGTGTGTGCATTCGCTGTCTTAGTTCAAGCACGTTCCTTTTGCATTAGTTCCCTGAAGCAAAAACCTTATCTGTTTTTAGCAGTGAAAACAACTATAAGTGCATTCATTTAATGACTTGCTTTTTCCCTTAAAAGAAGAGATTTTCTAATTTAAAAAAATTACTTTTAACTCCTCCATTCTTGCTTTCTGATGTAGCATCAGTAAAACATAATGCATACATATATTTCATTTCCATATTTATATAACTTTGAAAGGTAGGTACAAGATTTTCAACTTTTTTTTATTTTTTGCATTTATTCCTTTTTGTTTCTGTAATGGAAACTTCATGACAGATTAGGAAGAAATGTCAAACCCATGTGCACTTTTTGCACTGGAGTGGGTATTCTGCCTCCTTATAATGCATACCATTTAACATCTTAATGCTGAGACCATTATGTTAGCACATAAAAAAGAAACAAAAACCTAACCCTTTTTTTAAACTAGCCTTTTTTGGATTTTTTTGTGGTTAGCAATTTAAAAAAAAAAGAAAATGAGTCTGCAAAAGCAATTACATTGATACATAGCTCAAATAGAGATAATACAAAATGGCAATCAAGGAAGATTATCCAGAACAGCAAACTAGAGAAGATTTATTTGTAGGCCATAGTAGGACTTTCAGAACTAATAATTCTTTTGAAAAATAAATGATGAAAGGTATGGGCATGCAGTAATGTGGTCCACTAGCATAGAGTAACATACAGTGTTGATGACTGATTATCATTTTGACAAAATACCGCTATATATGAGCTCAAACATTTGGGCTTAATTTACAGCTCGTGTCATACAGCTGTTAACTTATAATGAAAATACACTAGATTAATGACTTGTTGGCCTGCTTGGGACAGAAAAAGAATGTTGATGTGGGGAAACGGTTTCTATTGTCATTTACTCTTGTACAATTTTGATAAACATATTAGTTAACTGTAATATACCATGTAAAGCAAACATAAAAGCATATTGCCTGATAGGATTTTGCTAAGATGTTGTTAAAATTGGACATGTAGCTAAATATCTATTTACAGCTCTGAAGTCTCCGTAGAAAACACCCATGCATACAAGGAGCTGCAGTGTTGCAAAGGATTTGATAGCTGTTTAAAAATAGATGTAATGGGGAGTAGGGAGCCACTGGACAGTGAATTGTCTGTGATAATTATGGAATGATCTGTGGGCAAACTTCTTAATCTCCCAGTGGTCAGCGCAGAGGCACAGGCTTCGTGGATGCACAACTACTTGGCTGCAACAAACCAAACCAATAGAGGAAATGCCACATTAATGAGAAAGCAAAAGTGATGTTGGAAACCTAGTCTACCTAGCTGGTGTATCCAGTGTCCAGCTACGTAAGAAATTGTCACCTCCATAGTTCTGTTCTCCCCTCAGTGCAGCCTTTGTGATGCTTTGTGCTCCCACCCCTTGATGTGTGTTACTCAGCTTTCTTCCCATAACTTGTCTTTTCCTTTTAATTCTTCCAATGGAGCTGTGCCACCTTCTATGCAGGCTCATTTTCCCACTGAGAAGAGCCTCATTTCTCTTTTCTCCTTAAGCACAATCAATGGTGTTGAGGAACTCAAAGGTTAGGTGAGCTGTGTCACTTCTTACCTAAGCCGAAGATCTTGCAGTGGATGGCTAAAGTACCACAAGTATCTAACTATTGGTATCACACTTTATTGGCCAACTGTTTTTCATTTTATAAGGTGTCTGGATTTACCTTTTAAAATCTTAAAGTATTTTTATTGTCCTTATCATCTTTTGCATGCTTGCTTTTACGGCAGCCAGAGGGCAATTGGAAAAGCCAAGACCGCAAGCCAGCTTTGGGTGCTTTAATGCCAGGAGCAATGCCATGAACAACAGATTATGAATCGTTTGTGTTTTGCAAAAGTTTTAATCTTTGCAGTAGTGTTAAAATGCAGCCTTTCCCAACCATGGAAATCAAAGCCCTGGAAAGCCAATAAAGCAAGCATTTGTTTTTGGATAGTCTGTCCTGGATTCAGTCATTTATTTAGACTGGTCAAAGATTGGAAGTATCTCCATCATTTGCTGAGCTGTAGTTGTGGGAAATGATTACAGAAAGCCCAGTGAACGTTTTCAGTGGAATGATTAGAAATCCTACTGCCATGGAACAGAGGAAGTGATGCATATAAAGATAAATAAGTTATATTGAGTTATGGGCTCCGTTACCTAGTCGTCAGTCATGTAAATTTGCTGTGCATTCTGGTTTTATCAGATAGACGTTTGTTTATCCCTGGGGAATTGGAATGAGCTTGTAAGTCACACTGCAATGTAGGCCTCCCCAAGCAACCTGTCATGGTTAAACCTAAAATCAATCTGCTTTGCACTTTAAGATATTCCCACCTTGCCCCATGTGTCTTTTGACTGAGTGAAGTCTCCTGTAAACCAGAAGAGGTGTGGAAGAAAACCCCACAGTATTTTTTTGCTTGCCACGCTGAGGACCAGCTGTCTTATGTGCTCTGCCTTCCCATAGCTGTGATTTCCCCAACCCCCCTTTATCCTTTTCTCAGTTGGGTGGTATCACTTAAAAAAAAATCCCCACAGAATTGGATAATAAGAAAGTAAAGAAGGGTATCTGTAGCTTTATTCAAAACTTGAGACAGAATAAAAATGTCTTGCTTGTAGTTTCTTTTGCTGATATTTTTCAGTCCATGCTAAAAAGAAATGAAGACACTTGCCTAGGGAAACGTTGGAGAAAATAGGGGAAAAAATAATTTAGTCAGTAGAACTAAATTTTGGTTCATTTCTTCAGTTTCTGATTCTACCCTAGAGCCTGAAATCTGCTTGGTCATTATGATTAGGAGGAAGTGCCTGTAGGTCATAGAACTCCAATTTTTAAAAGTGCAATTTTGTAAAGTCTTCTCATTGTCTCCAGAACTCTGGAAGTTTCTGGAAGTATCCCAGAAGGTCCGCGTATGAAAGTCAAAGAGCAGTGCCGATAATGTGATGATGATTGGATCCAGCGTGAGTGTAATGCTTTGCTCCTGTAGCCTCACTTGCTTTGTCCAAATGGCTCAACAGCGCAAGAGTTGGAATTTTGAAAACCACAGCTCAGATATGAGCCATCTGTTAACACCAAGCAATTAATTAACTTAGCACTGATTGTAGTTGGTTTCCCACAGTGAACGTGCATTGCGTATACAGGCTTTGTATGCATTGTCTCTGCAGCACAATAATTTAATTCTTAGTTAGGCATGGTTCCATTTAATTTCAGCATGGTCATTTTCATCCAACTCCTGTTGCACAGAGTAGCTCCTGAAGTAAAAAGTTAAGTTTTAAATGCCCTAGCTCTTCGGGAGAGACTGTGGCAGAATTTTCCTTCAGGAGTTCCAGGTACCTAAGTTCCAGTACCCAAATTCCAGTAGGCGTTGTATCCTTCGTTTACTCTCAGAATAAGTAAATATTTATTTTCTTGTAAACACTGGCTATTGCTGACATACTATGTTAAGTATTCAGGTTGTTTTCTTGTTTCTGAGATTTTGGTGAAAGAACTGATGCTCGTACCTGTGTTGTTTCCAGTTGTACTGGGCTTTATGAAGCCAGTTTTCAGTGCTGCATATCATATGCCACATAGGAGAGGGTTGCTCTCTAAAGCTATAGAATACTGCTGGGCTGTGATGAATAGTGACAAAACAAGAAACTGCTTTATCACTGCTGGGGGAAGAAGAGGAGCGCAGAGTGTTACTGTACTTGCTGTGACAGGTAAACCTTTCAGAATAGCACAGCTATGCTTTCCATTGTATTATACGTGCAAAGAAAGAAGTGGATGCATAGAGAGCAGTTTAAATAGGTTTTTGTATTTCGTATGTGTTTCATATACTTAGAAACTGTTAGTAATTGGTTGTGTGCATGGGGAACTGTATGTTTTGATTCTCAAAGCAACAGTTGTATTCAAACCAAGTCAATGCAATCCTCTCTTTCTCTCTCTCCATAAATTTTAAATATGAGGTTATTTTACCATACAGTTATCTATTATATGGGATAAGGGGTGTAAGAGGCATCTTCTTGTGTATTTCACGCTTTCTTCTGTGCAAGTTGATCTCTTCTAGAGTAAGGCCACTTTCTATTATTGGAAAAAGAGACTGAGTGACTGACTGACATCCATCCAGTCATTAAATTTGCTGGTTCTTCTGACACTACTGGCTGCTGTCAGGAGAAGCCAGAAGTGAGATGTAGTGAAGGACTAAGCTAGGAGAAATACCTCTCTTGACAGAAAAAAGTGTAGGCATAATGTTCTCACTTTTAATGGATTTTCTTGATCTTAATTTCGCCTTGTGAAGCTAGTCTTATGATATAGAGTAAGCCAAAGGGAGCAGGCAGGCAAGGTCAGGCAATTGACATTCACCTCTAAGCCTCTGCAGAAATATTTCATTTGTATTTATTGTTTATTGAACTAATTTATATTTGTGTAAGCAGGTAGAATGCGAATATTTTGCTTCACAAACTTGGAACTGTACACCACAGTATCAGTTTCATCCATCTGCCGTGTTACACCACGGGCCAAGTGTGAAGCAATCAGAAACGTACCATGAAATGCCTTTATTAAACAGCTTTCATCCTAGGTGCATGTTGGATTGTATTGAGTTGTGCGGTGGTGTTACTCTGAGCGTGATGGTGTATGTAGCATATGAACTGCTGCTTTAAGTCTTCAGAGAACGGCAGGGTGAGGGAAGGATGGATGAGTATGTGTCTTCCTCCATACTTCTCTGTCAAGTTCTTAGATGTATATTATTTGGATATTTGATGAGCTGACTTTGTTGCAGCGGAGCCACAACTGTCTTGTAAGGACTGTCCTCCTTCAGGTCCCCCCTCTTCTTCAGGTCTAGAGGCTTGTGAAAGAAAGTAGGAAAAAACTGGAGACTTACCTGGGCTGCACCTCCAAATGTCTGTTTTCCTGAGTGAAAATGGAAGATCAATAAGGTGAGGGTTCAGAACATGATTCTCTACTGTTGTGGGATGCGTGTATGAATCAGAGCAGCGTGAGAAATGTTTTCTCTTGCCAGCAGTAAAAGTTGGACAATTACTTGGGTGAAGAAGCAAAGAATGCTTAGTGGCAGATATTATGTTGCAGCACGGTAGCAGCCTGAAAGTATCGGAGTAGAAAAATCGGATGAGATTAAACACTGTGTAGGATTGCTTCCAGAGGAGGTAGATGGAGAACAGGGACAGCTATAAAGACAGCTGTCCAGCTTCTCCCCTTTCCTCAAAGGAACTTTACAACAGTATTTTTTGAGGGAGGAGTGCAAATACTAACAGTTTGTTCTTGTGTGTTGTTTGAATATAAGTTATTATGTGAGACTCATGGTGAAATGAAGAAAATCGTGCCTGAACTTACGGCCCTCGGAATTGACAGTAGGAGGAACACAACAGAAAGAAGTTTGCTGAAGCTCAAAGCATTCTAATAAGTTCAGAGACGAGGCTTTCTGCTATTTATGAATATAAATCGCATTCAAAATTACTACTAAATAGGCTTCAAAAAAGAAACTTCATGTTGGGAATATTAGTGACTGCTAGGAGAGGAGCATGGAATAAAATAGGAAACATCACTGTAGTGCAGAATGAATTCATGGGGCATCATCGCCTCAGAGCTTTGTGTGGTTTGGGTTCCTTTGTTCTTCTTATCATCATTCCCCCTCCTCAAAAAAGAGATAGAAGGACTAGCAAAGATGTGGAGGAGAGTGGCAAGAATAATTCAAAGTCTACAGCAATTTCCATATTGAGGAACAGTTGACTGTGCGTTGTGAAAAAGAAACTGCCTGGAGAAAATCTGGGATACAGGCTTATTAAAACATGAGTATCAAGAACAGGGAATGGTTGTTAACCAGCGCTCCTTGATGCAAGAACTGCAGAGATCGTTAAGGAAATTGTTAGCTGGTGGGCTCAAAACAAATGAAGTACAGTATCTTTGTTCAGAGCACCAGTGAACTGTTATTGTAGTGCCACGGGTTGTTTTGATGCAAATGTTTGCATCAAAATGAATAAGTGAAGAAATAAATTTGTGGAAGAAAGATCCAATAAGACATATGGAGTACAAGGCTACTGGATATAGCAGAGTCCAAAGACCTTAGCTAGGAACAGCTAGGAACCTGGAGAATATGCAGATGGGGTGTTGTTCGCTATGAGCCTGCCTCGTGCTTAGTGGTTGTGCTCAGGCAATGCTACCCTCAGAGGCTAGTACTGGGCAGGGTATTTTTTTTAGTGTATCCAGTTTTCAGTCCTTGTCATTTGAAAATGAAATAAAATAAAATAAAATAAAATAAAATAAAATAAAATAAAATAAAATAAAATAAAATAAAATAAAATGTGGGGTTTTGCTTTAGGACATAATTGATATTTTCTTGGGCTAGGTAATTCCTTCATGTGCCTTTTTGATTCTGCCCGTGAAACATCTGATAATGATGTTGGGAGCAGTCATGCTGAATGATACCTGTTGTCCATTTCAGCCACTGGATTGGCTCTCACTGTGCCTTTGCATTCCAATAGGTTTATTTTTTAATCGTTACTACTTCTATAGCTGTGGTAGTTCAGTACAGTTGTAGGAGATGATAGAATTGTTAGAAGGATACTGGGAATTTGAAATCACACAGGTGCTTACATGCTATGGCAGTATGCTGATTAGGAATGCTTTATTGAGAGTGTTTAAATTCCTCTTCCTTTACTGACAGTCTTAATATAAAACTGAAGTGTAGAACTATAAAAATTATGGAGTGCTACTGCCTTACATAAGTATAGGATTCAGATCTTCACCCATGTTTGCTTTCTTTAAACTGCTTGAGAAATAAATGAACAAGCAAAAATTCACAGGTATGGGAACACTTCCGAAGGACATCCAGACACCATTATATTGTGGTCATAAAAGCAGTGGCAGTGTACATGCAGCAAGCAACAATATATATGGGCCCGCTCGGAACTCCAACTGCTCTGGACATCCTACTCACAACCTAGCTTAAAGACCCTCCAGTGGCCAAAGCAGATGTGCTCGGATCTGTGTCCTGCAGGCCTCCCTCTACAGCATTTCCATCAGCCCTGACTGGTAGGTAGCATCTTGGAGAGCATTGCCTGCCTTCTCATTTGCATTTTTGCCAGATTTCTTCAAGTTATGGTGGAACAGGGTTATAATGGAGGGCACAGTGGAATAAGCAGCCTATTTGTCAAGCAATACAAGCACTGCATGGTCTCTTTTTATTCATTGTAAAGCATTTTACAGAACTTTAGATAAGCAGATACCCAGGTAGAAGAAATTCCTCTGCCCTCCCTCCCTTCCTACAATTATGTACATCTCCCTAACCAAGAGGATGGGGTAAGCACCTCCTGCTGGAGCTGGCAGTGTGGAGTGGAGCATCAAAGCACCTGTCATGGGCTGTTTTGCACACGTGGACGCAAAAAGGCAGGTCAGTGTCAGGGCTGCAGAATCAGTGACATACTGAGCTACAGAACAAATGGTGGTTGCTTCAAGGCTGTGGAAGGCAACATGTACAAATGTTACTTCATGATGTTGACATGAATGCTGTCCTCTTCAAAGAAGCCTTGCGATGCCCTGAGCCATGTGGTTGTCATGTAAGAACACATGGCCCTTTCTAACTTCTTTATAAGCGTTGCATTGCAAATGTGGATAATATTTTGCTTGAGCTGCAAATGTCTCCTCCTTCCTCACTTTTTCATCTAAGTAGATTCCGTCTCTCACTGAGGGCATTTCAGGTAACATAGCTCTCCTTGCTTGTATGACTTTTCACCCCTCTGTACAAGTGGCCATAATGAGACTTGTGTTTGGAGGTTTTCTCCATGTTAGAGTAACTGAGGATGAATATTACTACTATTAGTATGTTCAGATACAGAAGGGTAACTGACATAATTGAAAGAGAATTCATGCTTTCTGAAGCCACAGTTTTGGAGATAACATTTGATAAGATGGTATTCAACTCATCTTACGTCTGCAAAGGGTAAGGAGGAGTTGATTGTTTTCTCAAAGCTGGAACAACTTGGTGGAATCTTGGCCTGATACATTCTGGGTACTCTGCTCACTGAAGAAACGGAGAATTTTTGCAAGCAGAGGAGACAGGAGGTCATTGGCATGTTGGACAACTGGGAACCTGCTGCTACTGCAGTGCAGATAGCGTTCCAAAGAAGGAGCTGTGCCGAGCAGTGTGGGTGGCCCAAGGCAAGGATATTAAGGCGTTTGTTGGGTGAGGAGTGGGGAGCACTGGCAGCCTGGGCTTTGTTTGCCTTGGGTCAGTCTCACTGCTTTCTTAGTTTGAACATGGCTCAGGGTTAGCTCTGAATTTGCCTAGATTTAAAGACAAGTTGGTGTGATTTTTTTCATTTTAATACGGCTATTCTGTTCTTTTCTAAAAGTGAACAAGCCAGCCATGGCTAATATCAAGTTGCTAGTTCACTTATTTGGAATTGTTCTTTTCAAGCTAAAAAAAAAAAAAAAAGTATGTTTGGAAACTGTTGTGAGCTGTCAGCTCAGATCGAGTATGGTCTGTAGCTCAGCGCAGCGTGCGGTGTCTACCGCAGACAAAAGAAGGAAGTATTGTTAATCTTGCTGCACCATTTTCTGTGCAACCTGAAGAGGACTGTTTAGAACAAGCCAGGTGTCAGCAGAACCCCGACCAGAATACAGCCCAGCCTTCCCCAGCATTTGTGGCGCATTGGAAGCCTGGCACAAAAGTCCTAGTCATCCATCCTTATTCCATCCTATTTACCACCATTTCCCCTCAACAGCAGCCCGGCAAAGTCCCATCCCACGCTGGTCCTGGCTGTGGACTTTTCAGTCAGCACCGATAATTAGACTTTGAGATAAGCCATCTGTTTGCCAGCCCCTGTGGTCCCTGGGTTTGGCACAGGGCTGCGCTGGCGGGTGACAGGCCTGAAGCAGGAGGGGGCTGGCAGTGACACAGCAGCTGCTCACCGAGATACCGAACGCTCTGGCAATTGAGCACCTACGTGCAGGGGGTTTTAAAATGTCACCGGCCAGCAGGAGAAAACAGTGCTCCCGAAAACAGCGTGCTCTGCTGCTCCGGAGCACTGGTGAGGAAAGGGAAGGGAGCAGCCTGCACTAATGAGGGGAAGGCAGGGTGGGAGGGCATGGAGAATGGGTTCGGTAATGAATCCATGATTTCAGTGTATTTCTGAGCATCTGGGAAGGGAAAGCAGGCCCAAGTTAATTCTGGCTGATTGTAGATGGAGGAGAACAGGGTAAAACCTGCCTCTGAGATGATGTTTGTTCTGTGTGTTTGGCAGTCCCATCCCTGTCCCCTTTGTGCAGATCAGCACTACCTGAAGCTCTGCTTGTGCTGAAGGGTCTCAAATTAGCATCTTCATAGAGAGGTTTAAAAGCAAAATGCACATGTATTGAGCTTTATACTAAGGCTGAGAGACCTGCTGACCCCTGCTTCCAGTTTCCCCTTTTATCTTTCCCCAGCCCTGTCATTTGGATAGAAATCTCTTATTGCAGATGCCTGTCTGCTCTGACTCTGAGGTTGGAGTGCAAAAGCTTCATTATCGCTGGTATTATTTGTTATTATTAAAGCTCCTATCTAGTCCAGTTTCTGTAGGTGACCAAAATCTGTTTAGCCTGTTTTTTTTCGTTCTGTTTCCTGTTGTGCAGCGAGCATCTCGCATGAACAGAGAGGGATAAATATTTGGTTTCTTTCTTTCCAAAAGCAAGTGGAAGCTTAGCTCAAATCAGTCACCCTCCACCTAGCTGGATTAACAGCAGCACAGCTGCAGTATTTGTTTATGAGCCAGGAATTTCTTACTCATAAGGGCAACCCCATGAATTCTAGCGCTGTGGGCTGGCTGGATTCAGGGGTGTCCCAGAAGTGTAATGGCCTCATTCTGTACCTAGGAAGAAATGGAAGTCTTTCTATTGGTGTAATGGACAGAAGCATACATCCTATAAAGGCTGACTCCATTTATTTTTCTGTAGAGGAAGTGAAATTGTCAACAATTGAGAAGGGAGAACAAGATGTCCCTCTCTTCCTTAGAAAAAAACAACCAACCCAGATGCAGAAGTGTTAGCAGCATGATGCCAGTGACCCAGGAGGCACTTCATATTAGCCATGCTTAGCCATGCCAGCGCGTGGATGCCGAAGCACCTGCAGCAGTGGCTGCGACACTGCGTGGGGCAGAGCGCCGTGAGCCGGCGCCAGTCCATCGACCTGCCTGCAGCTGGGCTCTGCCTCTCAGACAGCAGCTTGCCTTCGTGCCTTCCCTGCTGCAAGGGATGAAGCTGCTGGGAGAGGAGAGGGACTCTGGAATGAGCTAAGGATAACAGGGCAGAGGGGAAAGAAAAAAAGAAAAAGGGCTATCAATGGAAACCGTATCAGATTAGTGAACTTTAATTACATTTAATTTTAATCCTTAAAATTTATCTAAAAGGTGATTGAGGGAAGGTTTATTAGGATTCTGCGTCCCTATAGCCCTTCTTTGAAAGAACACTGAACAAGATGATTGCTTGCGTGTCTAATTAGAAGTTTTTCCCCTCTTGATCACCGAAAGTCAAATTCATTTACTCTGCTTGAAACAAGGATTTAATTTGATATTTTTTTTTTGCATCAAAAGATGTCTCTCACACTTGATACAGAACCGCAGCCTGCTAATCAAGACGGAACCCATTACCAGCCCTGTTTTATGAATATTCACATCAGAGGGCAGCACCAACCTCATTAGGAAGGGTGTTGCAATCATTATTAAACGGTTGGAGTCCATTATGATTCAGAGTACTGTAATGATGACAGATACCCACTGAGGGCAGCTGAGAATACTGCAGCATAATGACCTCACATTTTTTTTCCATCAGCCTATGGGGCTTTTCAGGGCTTTCAGCTTATGCCATTTGTATTTTTTTTCATCAAGTGCGTGAATGTGGTCTTAACATCCCTGACTCTCTTGCGCAAGTGGTGTGGAGAGAAACAGAAGAGCAATTAGAGAGCCTGGAGGTTATGTTTGGGTGATGTGGTCAGCCAGCAATACTACTAATTCTTTTAGATCTCAGAACTCCATTAACGAGTTGTTTCTTGCCAATTGCAATGGAAACTTTTAAGCAGGATCAAGCCTTTTCTGTGCCTTCCTTGTAAAGTGAAAAGACTGCGCTGCTGTTAAACCTGAGTTTGATCATTCCAGCAGTACAGCTGCTGTAGTTAATGGACCAATGGCATTGTCAGCATAAGCCCTTTCTCCACTCTCTTTTTGCTCTCCTGCTCTGCAAATAAAATCCACTGGAGGTTAAATGTTACTACAGACAATTTGCTACCTCTGTCTTGCTTCCCTCAGATACCTGCTTTATTCAAGAATGGTGAAAGGTTAGCCTGAACTCTCCTGGCTTGGTTACATTTACATAAATTAATGTTGTGCAAATTAGCATAGCATTTTTTTTTTCATTTACAATAATCAAGAGGGTATATGTACCTGTTAGTATATTTTCTGAGCTCAGAAAGGGAGGTTTCTGATAACAAGCTCCGTGTAATGTTTAAGTAACTATACCTAACCAAAGGAATTCATGTGACTCTTGCAGTCTCCAGATGTCTACTGCTTTTTGTGTGTGTGTGTCCTCAAGATAATTTGCTGTCTCCTTTTAATGATCCTCCTCTATTCTCCTTCATCCTGGAGATCATCTGTCAACCCAGAAAGACGTTCTCTTTGGAGTCCTTTGCTCACCCATGAAGGGTGCTGGAAACAGTGTAGAGGCTGCATGTGCCACCTCTATTTTTCTGCAGCATGGGACTGGAACCGTGCTGTCTCTTGGAGCAGTCAAGTCCCAGTGCATCTACTTTAACATGTTTTTAATTGACATTTCTTGCTACAATGTTCTTTTTATATACTTTCAAGAGACTGTTAATGCAACTGGTGAGGCTGGTTGTTATTCTGTGATAATGATGCTATAAAAAGGAGGCATTTTGGGAAACTAACAGTAAGTTCTAAGCAGGGCAGATACATGTCATCAAAGAGCACCTTTCTTTGGTCTTTTTTCAGCTTGGCTTCCACACTAACTTGTGTGATATCTAACTTGAGAGCTTTCTCTTCTCCAGCTACCCCAGCTACCATCTTGAAAATATGGATATGTCCTAGTTACTTGAAGCAGAGGTGCTAGTAACACTGGAGAAGTAACACTGGTCTTAAAATAGAATAAGCTGTTTCATCCAACTACAATATTAATTAAATCTAGTGAGGGAAGTCAAAATACAGAGGGTCTTGTAATAAGCAGGGCAGAGTCCACCCTTGATTAATGATATTGCCAAGTAGATTAATTAAAAGATTAACTCAAATACCACCTAGAGGAGTCTGTGGAGAAGAATGTCTAGCATTTCAACAAGAGAATCTGCATTAGACATCTTAAAGGTTGGGGCACATTGCCTTTACTGTGGTTTGGCAGAAATAGCAAGCTGTGAAGCGGGATGCCTCTGGCAGCAAAGAACACTTCCTAATTAGACTATTTGCACAACACTTGTTGGCAGGAGAACGTGTCTTATTTAGGATCTTTGGGGACATCCCTCAAGGAAACCTTTCCAAGATGAGTATTTAGACTAAGCCATCACCTATCTGTCATGTCCAGATTCACCTTGGTCTCCAGACTATAAAACCGGTAGCATCTGCTGTTTATCCAGCAGTGCTCATGTTCAGCAAAGGCGTCTCTGCTCTGAGGTTAACCTGGGCCTTGTGGGAGGCAGATTTTGGGCAAAGCTTCACTGGATGACAAAATGACTGTCACCGCTTCCGATGTAAAACTTTGTGTTTTGCTGACTGAAGCAAGGTCATCATCTCAGGTTGATGTATTCCTTCATTATACATGGCAGTATGCAACAAGAGGAAAAACTGCAGCCCAGACTTTTCCTTTCTCTTAGGATTATAATATGCTTCTAAAACGAGAGAAAGAGCTTCGTGACAACTTGGTTTGAGAAGCAGCCATTTCTGTAGAGAGACTTTCCCTTGCCCTGGATTAAACAGCGTGTTTTCTTTTAAACAGCTTTATTTCAGATAAGTCTGTCTTAATTGATCCCCTGAGAGCCTCTGAGAGGTTCCCTGCTGCACTGGCTCTTGCTTATTAATGCATCTTACTATTAATGAAGATATGTAAATACCAGGTTGTTTAATAAAGGACTTCACCGTTATTGCACGCTAGGCCTGCCATTTCTGCAGGTATTTGCTGATGTTAGCTAACGGCAGTGCCTGTTCCTTATCGTCTTTTGCTGTGTAAAGCTACTTGTGGTGCACTGCAAGGAGCTGTAGAACAGGCAGCATGTCTCCGGTACTGACATCGAGTGCACTAAGGGAAAGAGTTTGCAGTTTCATCTAGGTGAACATTTTCATGAGACCCTTGAGATGCTAGCTTCCCACTTGCACTGATTTCTGATAGTATTTGAGTGCTTGACTTTTCCTCTATGTACTTCTGCTTTTGTGGTTTGTGGAACCTGAATTTCGGAAGGAAATGTCATCCTTGTACACCTCTAAAAGTTGAATTACTGACTCTTGCTGTCACTCAGAACAGAGTTGCCATTTGTAGCAACTCATTTTGTTTGACCATTGATGGATTGATACCAACTCCTAGCTGGAAGGGTATGGAAAAGTAGAGGAAATGCCACTCCCTTCTGAGTTACAGTAATTGTCTACAAGACAAATGATACAGATGTATTTCTTAGCAGGTTCAATTAAAGCACTGACATGCTAAGTACAAGAACTGAAACAGTTTCATTAGTGTTCCTTCAGCGTCTTTTGCGATTGGTCCTTCTTGCAGATTGTCCAGTTTCCTCTGTTAGGCATCAGAGGGTGATTAATATGCTGCCGTTTAGAAATCCAGGGCTATTTATTGATGGTAGTCTTCCTCTGCAGCAATAATGCTGTTTTTAAGTTATAACATGCATTATGTACATACAACTGCTCTCATTTTACTGTACCTTTTAATTTATTATTTTCTAGAGAGAGCACAGTAGCCTAATTCCTCCTCTGACAGTTGATTTTAAGTTATTGGTGTTCCACTGATATCTAACCTGATGTTTTCAGGAGGATTAGACATCTGCTTCTCTTAAAAATTTTAGCAGAACCTGTTCTGTGCTTATGAGGAATGAGTTGCTTTAAGTGTTCAAGCGTACAGCTTGGAGTTCAGCTTTCAGCTCCTGATTTCAGCAGCTGTGGTTCAGCTCTTTTGAAACTCGCAGCAGGGATTTTGTCCGTACTTAAATAGACAAAACTTACGTGCAGGAGTTTCCAAGGGATTTGGTTATTCTAGAAATTGTGGGGATGATGGGAAGGCAGTTATGCCTGTCCCCTTCAGCTGATCACAAGGAGTCTGAAGGCTGGTACCATTTGCTTCTGAAGCACTGAGAAAAGCGATATACCGTGTTGCCCATCTCCCTCTTCCCCTATCAAATTTGAGGTTTTACAAGCAAAAGGTGTTAAGAACGTAGACTCTAGAAATTATTCTCCCTTTGTTTCTCTCTGTGAAGTGACCGTACTATGGCTTGTCTGTAAACCCGGTTGAGTAGAAGCAAGCAGTTTTGTGGTATTTACGTACATTTATGAGCTCTTCAAGTAATGCATCAGTGGAAAATGAGTGTCGAACAGCTTCTGGTTTATTTGGTATCACTTCAGATTGAAACACAGTTGTTTTTACACGTGCAACTTCAATCTAACTGTGAGAAAAACATGTTTCTGACATGTTCTTTTTGATAAGCCCCTCAATACTCATTGTCTTGGGGGATAGGACACATTCCCCACGTATAATTAGTCTGTCTCATTTCAGTCTTCACAAGAAAACGAAATGAGTACTTTTCCATCATATTGAAGTTATCCTCTTGCTTCCAACCCACACTCCAATTTCATGTCAGTTTCCTCTGTGAAGCTAAAGGTCTGTTCTCAAAGAATAGAAAGGAAGTGCGTAATGAATCCATAATAGACATTTTATGTCTTATGTCTAAATGCAGTTGGATGTATTGTCTCAGTATTTGTGCATATATGGTAACGGTGTATAGCAGCCTCCCCTTTCCTGCCAGCAGTGTCTGTTCCTTTCCCAGAGCAAGGATCTCTAATGCATAGTGCAGAGGAAATTTCAGCCAGCTGGAACAGAAAGGATATTCCTGCCTGTGAAAAGGGAGAATGGCACACATTTTTGTCCATCGTGTTCCATGTATCTTCACACACACATACTTCACATACATATGTGGTGGCAGTTTCCTTTGGTCTTACAGTTACCTAAGTTTTCTCAGTTCAGTAGGCTGCATTCAGATACTTAGTCTGACAATGTGAGCAAAATTAAGTTTTAAATTCTTGGGCATCTTCACTGAAAGGTAAATACTCCTGAGAAATATCAAGAGGACAACTTAGAGTACAAAAGGACTGAATATAACGGCCCATTGGTCCCTGAAGACAGTCACTGTTTGTTTTCAGAACTTGTACTATCACTAGGATTGTATGAGTAGGAAGTTAATAAAATTTATCATAGAAGTATTCCTTGTTAAGAAGTGATTCTGCTTTCTCTGATGAAGGCTGGTTTCGTGCTTGCAGTGTGATTTCTTAAAGACCTTTTACCTGATTTTTCGTGTGACCTCTCCAAGAAAAAGTGTCTGGCTCTGAAGAAAACAGGAGAGACATACTTTTGATTTGCTGGCTGTATAGATTAGAGGGCCTCGTGATGCACTTTGGTGTTATGTTTGGAGTCTTCTGTCACTATCTATCACTTCTATCTATCCATTTTCAAAAAGCAATATAAAGAGAAGCCTAGGAACTCTGTTCTTCATATGTTCACCCTCAAAAGTCAGGCAATATCAGTATTTGTGCTGCACGTACAATCTAGTTTCTTTTTCTTTAAGTGAACATATATGCGCAAACTGTATTCTAGTTACCTGGTCACGTAGTGCTTCTCAGACGTGTGCATTTTAGTATAAACCTTAGATCCCTTGGACGGTACATTTTATACTCCTTTAATCTTCTCTATTTCTGCTCATTTCACTATTGTTATGGTTTCAAGTCTTTATAGATTTTTTTTTGTCTGTGACTCCGATCTTGTAATTGAATTCATTATATGCAGAAACGGTGACATGGGGAGAGTAGTAATGAAGTGAGTGTGGTTCTTCAGAGGTACAAGTATTAGCTCAAGTGGTTACAACTGTGTAGGGTTGGGGCTGCAGGCCAGTGGCACCAGTTGCTCACTTCTGTTTCAAATAGTAGCTTTGCCTACTTTAGGTAATTTTCAGAATTGTAAGAGGCACTAAAAGGCAGTTTTATTGGAAAAAAACAATGTTGCCAGAATAAACACGTTTGTTTCTAATCCTGGAAGGTGCCAGAATATCTGGGATTTTAATAAAACCAATTTTTTTTTTGTAGTTGTTTAACGTTTAAGAACTATTTTAGTGACGTTACAGGTTATAAAATATAGTTACAATTTCCCTTTGCTTCCAAGGCATGCACAGTTGGACTGGGAGTATTAAGGTGACCTGGTTTTATAGGCCATATGGAAAATAGTACCAATAAAACACCTCCGAACTCTTTAAAATAGCCTAAAATAGAGCAGCGTGGTGAATGGCATAAAGAAATTATTTCTCTCTGTTCGAGATGACCAGTGCAAGTTGTCTGCCACCTATTTAAGTCTTTTGCATCACGTCGCGCTACCTTGTTGCTTGGTTCCAGTTCTTTGGAAATTCCTGGCTCGTATGAGTGCTCAGGACATGAAATGTGCTGTGTGATTTGTTTCACACGTGCGCGGGCTGGAGGAGGAGCGGTGGCTGGGAGCTGGGACCAGGCTGCCAGGATCCCCGGGGCTGCGAGCACTGGGAGAGGAAAATCCTTGTGATGTCTCGTCCTGCTTGGATACGTACCTGTAGGGTTTGTCTCATGGGTCGTTCTGTCTAGTCACACAGAAGCAGTGTTTGAGTTGAGATAATGCAGATGGCAGTGATGTGACAGGAGAACAGCCATCTGGTTTTACTGGCATTTGACTGGCTCATACCAGAATTGTTACAATTTCTCAGTAACCCCAATGAAAGTGAAGCCCTGATGATGAGCTCATATATTTCCTTTGTGGCCAGGATCTCTGTATTACTCTTTAGCAGAAGTAAATGCATGCAGGTGAGAGGCTACGGCCCTTCTGTTAGCAAAGCTCCAACAGTTGGGTTTGCATCTGACAACTCAGACCCTACACCAAATCCCAGTCATACTGGGATTTCTGATCAGGATGAGAGTCTGCAGGGGAAGGTCTCTGGGTTTCTTTGTGAGCTGTTAGAGCTCAGTGGAGTGGAGGTGCACAAGCAGAAGCATTCTGAAAAGCATTCTATAGGGCTACTGAAGATGCATCTATTTTTGTTCTGTTTTTTAACCCAAATGTTGTGTGGATGCTTCAGCCATATAGGGGTGAGGAATCCAAAGGAACCACTTACCAGCCAGATCACTTACCTCTGGGGCAGAGGGCTCGTGTGATAAAGGGGTGTTCCCTGTGCATGGTAGCCTGAAAGGAAAAGAGAGAGTAGCAACATTTCCTACAAAAATGGACTCCTGGAATTTTAGTTTGTTGTAATGGATCAGGTTAGTAAACATGGCTGTTCACACATTAACTAAAGCAAGTGGATATGAAGGGTGACAAACCGGATTAAAATGCAGAATTTGTTTGAAGTGATAACCTTGTTGGTACGCATAGCCTAGCATTTCAGGCAGATAGCAGTGGGAGCCCGGCTGTCACTCAAAGGGAGAATTTGCATAGGGAGAGAAAGACTGGCGGCTGCCTTGGGAGTTTTTTTTTTAAACATAGCAGCAGGATGTGCGTCTACCAAATGCCTGTCTGTTTCTAGAAGATTTCACAGGAACCGGGTGAGCCACGGTAAAGAGCACTGGAGAGGTGGCCGGGAGAGATTGACTATCAGGTAGTGCTGGGTTTTATGACATTTAGCTGTAGCAGAAAACAGATCACAGACCAGAGAGGAAACAGCCTAATGAGAGTATTTAGAGGTGTTGAAATAAAGTTAATATTGTCTAGCTGATGACATAAAAGTCGACTTTGTGTCTAGAATTGTAATGAGGATGCTCCTACCTTTTTTGCTCCCGGCAGATTGGCAAAGAAATATAGAGGAAATGGAAGTGTCAGTGCTGGCCTGAAGAGAAGGTTGGAGGAATCATAAAGTGCTGGCAGAGAGAGCTACCAGCAAGTGCTGGGGACACTCCTAGCCTGCTCCTTGCTCTGTGTTGCATTGTGTGTTTTAAAAAAGAAAAACTGGGAAGGTTCTGATGGCATCATCCGTGGTCTGGCCGATGGTTTGCCCCAGCCCACAGGACCATTCCCAACACTGTCACAGGGGATCTGGCAGCCCCATGCTGCAACGCTGTAACAGTCTGCAAGCACTCCAGCCTGGGTCCCAGTGATGAAGCCTGGTAGCTTGACCTAGAAATTCAAGGAAAATAGACTGAAGAAAAAGGAGCGTTAATGGATTAACTCTGTGGAAACAGTGAGATCAGGCTCTGCTTCGTTCTGCTGCTGCTTCTACAAAGAGAGGGTTTTCTGTAAGCGTCTGCTTCAGCCTGTGTCAATGCATCTCTGCTAGCTGGTGACCCAGAAGAGCAAAGCATTTTCCTCTGTAAGAAAGGAGTGTACAGGCCCTTTTTCTTCCCTTTACAAACACTTTCAAAAATACAATTCTATCTTGTTTAGAATAATGAAATACAGAAATTGAAAGGTTAGGAAGACAGAGGTAAACAGCAGAGGAAAAATGCTTTCTGATTAGCCTTATGAAGAATACACATGGAAAAAAGAATTGTTGCACATGGTAGGGAGTACAAGGAGAGATGCCTGTACACAACAGAGAAAAATAAGCAGAGGGAGCAATTCAATGACCAGATCTTTCAGATGTCTTTTAAAAATAAAATGTACAGTTGCTACTCACATTTTGAAAGTACTTGAGACTTGTGGCTTTTATATATTGTGTGGGAGGGACAGTAGTAGTCTAATCTCCACGTTATGGGGAGTTTGGAGAAAAAAATCAGTATTTGTTTACTGCATTGCAGGTGGCAAAGGTCTGTGAATTTCCTCCAAGTGAGCCTGTTACATGTTAAAAAGATGCTGACCACTGGTATTTGACATCTGTAACCAATACAGAAAGCACACGGTGCTCTGGGGGAGCTTAGATTTGGAAGGAAGCCTTGAAGGGTTTGCCTGATAAATTATTCTGCTGTCTTCTTGACTCTGTGACTGAACAGAGGAAAGATAGTATTTTCACTGCTATATAAAAAATGAAGGGACAGTAAGTTGACCGTCTCTCTGTCTGCCTGTGCAGCAGCTTTCTGCACTATCCGTCTTGCAGAACAGTGAGCTTGTTTGTGACCTAAGAGATAAACCCTGAGTCACAGACTGTACCCTGCTCCTGTCCGGCCGTGAAGTGATCATTAAAAGAGATCTAACCTTTCTTTTTCTTTCTTATATAGTTTCTGGTGTGATCTAACCAGCACTAAAGGAATAGCCACAGAGTTGTAAGTTTCCCTAAATAATTTTCATTCAGATCCACGGCATGCAGTTATTCTTAATCTGTCATTTTTTTCTTTTATTTTGAATTTGAAAACTTTAATTTGATTCTCTTGTAGTTTTTTAAACACAGAAAAAGTACTTTTTTTAAAAAAAAATCTTTTGAGAACCTTTGTGGAATTTCAGTCTTTTCAAGTCAAAGGGCAGCTCGGCTACCTGTTCTTTCTTTGCATTTAAGCAGTGTTTGAGGTGTAGATCTGCCATTTATCAGAGAAGTGTGATGTCGCACCACAGCTCCTTTGGCCCTGCAGGTAATGCTGATTATCCAGTCATTCAGATTTTCTTACAGTCTTGTCTCACTTCTGAAGCACTTCAATGATAGCATCCAGGCTTATCATCTGCTAATGATTTCTCTTCTGAATCAGGGACTCGTGCTATCGTCCTGGAGTGAGCGTCTCTACTTATGTTAATGATCAATTCATAAATCTGTGCCCTGTTTCTGATGGTGTTCCTCTCCTTTGGATCTCTCTCATGGTCACTCCTTATTAGGTAGTGTATTTAGCTTTGTAGACCACTTGTTCTAGTGATAACACAGCTGAACCTCACATGCATCTCTCCAAATAGAATGTTTCTGGTGTTACCCCTGTATCATTAGCCCTTGCCCCTTCACTTCGTAATGGATTGAAACTCCGTTATCAAGCACAAAAAGCCTCATGTTCAGGGTGGTGGAGGTTTTAGCCTGACGCACATACAGAGCTAATCTTCAGTACTTTGTATAATTGCTCACCTGTACATTGGCAGATTTTCTAAATCGTGACATAGCTGAAGTTTTTCTTGTGCTAAGAATATAAAAAGTCATAATACTGGAGTGCAGACATGGGAAAATTAAATAGGCTCATAATCTTGTCCCATGTCATAATACCCAGTGTCTGCTTTAAATACTTTGAGATAGGCTTATGACTGAAAAATAATTTTGCACTTCAGTTGGTGGATGATGCAGTCCTCTTGATCCTGATACGAATAAAAAAGGTAACACCTTTTTTAACAACAATTAAAAATGTGTGTATGCCTACAAGAATTGAAGTTACACACTGGAAGCTTTCAGCTGTGGTCTGTGGAGAAGACACTGTGAGAGGAGAGAAGATTCAGGAATGTCAGATGCCATCCAGAGATTGCCATAATAATGAGTTGGTACAACTGAGTATATGTGTGCGTGTACACAAATAATACAAAGTAATACAATATATTATTTATGTATTATATTAAAATAACATTTTTTTTTTGTTTTTGATCTTAATGATCTCACAAAATAGTTTTTTTTACTTATACTTGAGATGAGAGTCTCTCCTCATATTCTCTCACATAACTCTGGGATCTTAGGCCTCATGCATACTGCTAATATTGTGCAGTCTGTATCAAAATCCAAACGATTGGTAATGTTATAGTTAGTAGATTAAGTTGCTTCAGACTATAAACATGATCAATTTGCAAGACCTGTGGTGACTTTCCAATAATCTCTTGTTCGGTGTTTTTGAAGGATGCGCGTGAAAATGAACTGAGAGCAAACAGCATGTAGAATGGCACAGGAGGGAGTTTTTCATTACTGTTGTATTTATCATTTAGCACAACCCTGAGCTGTGTCAGACTTAAATGGCAAAGTCATTGTTAATTTCAAAGTTCATAGTGTTCTTTAATCTTTCCCTCACTCATAAATAACGTGGTTTTCAGTGCCCGATTCCCGGGCTCTCGCCAGTATTCTCAGGTTGTCCTTGATAGGTGGGAAAATCCGTCTCGCTAAAGGAGCTGTGATTCAAGAGGTCAGAGCATTGTCTGTCTCTGGAAACAAGGCCCATAAAATACTGCTTAACAAAGGAGTCTATTTGCAGTGTGGAGCCTCAACATATATCTGGTAAGTGCCTGGATGTCAGACCTGAAGAAAGAGATGAAAATAAAGAAAATAAATACCCTGCACTACTGAACACTTGCCAGTACATGGAGAAGAAGAAAGAAATCCACAAAGGAAGCAATTTTTTCTTTTTATTAACGAGTTTTCTTAAGAAGGATAATTTCTTTCTTTTTCATGTACCCAGGGTGTTTTCATTTTCAGCTGAATAGAAAGGAACATTTTATAACAGGCTCTCTTATTCATTTACAGCTTTCATTCTAATAAGGTGCACGGTTCCTAGAAGCAGTTTCCAGTGTGGCTCTTGCAGGTCTGTTAGAAGACTAAATGGTCAAGGTGGATTTATGAAAGGATTTAGTATGGTTGGAGCTTGGGAAAGATTTTGAGTTCAACTGAAGTTAGTTATTCCCAGAAGATAGAAAGGTTTGTCAAAAAATGAAGAACATTTTCCATTCTGAGCCACCCATTCTGATCCTTCAAGATCTGATAGTAGTGAGGAGGAAGATACTTAGGCCTTTTTAAATTGCTCTGGTGAAAATTCAGTAATTCTGTCTAGGAATTAGTTGTTGAGCCCCAACTCCACATAGAACAGAAGACTACTTTTATATGTATGTAATATGAAGATTTGGCTGGAATCTAGCCTGAATTGTATTCAGATTAGCAAACTGGAAATGAAAATATCCACTGCTAATGTGCTGAGCTGGCCAGCCCCTGTATTACACCGATTAACAGTGCAGTCCTATGGATCAAGCCCATGTCAAACTAGAATGAATACTCACGTAAGGAGTTATGTCATCCCCTTCTTAGAAGCCATTGGAATCTCATGATGCCTGTCTTTCAACCAATACTGTTACTCATTCATACAGACATTCACAAGCATGTAGTATCTTTTTCCTTGCATCAAAACTCTCTTGAAGCAATTCTAATTATTTTCTCCTTGATGTTGTCTGTATTAGACGTGTTTTCTGTATGGAGACCTCAGGACTGAAACTCAGTTGGCTTTTTCACAGGGTTGGTGTAGGTTACTATCTAAGCTTCCATATTATGATGAAATATAATTGTTCTCAAAGCACAGATTATAATGTAGAAAAGATGCCAATTCCTATGAAAATGCATTTTTAGTGAACTTTATTTGTTGCTAATATACAATACCGAATGGCAAAGGTAGCACATTCTCCCTAACTTTTATGAGCACAGGGCAAACAATACCCGCTATTGTTATTATGCTACACTGGTTGATGCCATGCCTTCAGCAGCATTGCTTCATTCCTGCACGTTGCCATTCAGAGCAAGAGAAACAAACACACCTATTCTGGACTGTCCACACAGTGTCAGTTGCAGAAGACCACTGGTTTAATGGAAGAGCTGTTTAAGCCATTTGTCTTTTCATCATGTCAGTAGCTGCAGAACTCTCTTGAATCCCAGCTCACTAACCCCTTTGGGATTGCCAGAGCCCTGGTTCTAACAGGGGACTGTAGAAGACAATGGGAGCAAGACGATGTCTTCCACAAGGAGCTGCTAAAGAAGGCGGTCTTTTTGTTGAGTGGCTGACAATTGAAGTCTGTGGAGTTGTGCAGAGTTCTGGTTGGGCTTAGAGAACTTAGGCTGGTTTGCTGGTTATAGGTTGTCTATGTGTTAAGGCCGATTTTTTCCCCCTTATTCTTGAGATTCCAGGGCAAATCACAAAGTAAATTTATTTCCCATGATATAGATTGGTGTGAAAGAAGAGAGGAATGAAAAATTCCCTCCTGATCACCCAGTGGTCAGGTCAGGCCTGGCAGCCTAAAATTAGCTTCTCCTCTCATTTATGCATATGTAGCTGGCTTCTCTGTTAATTAATAGACTCTGAAGAGAAGGCTGAGCAGTTAGCCTCTGGAGGTTCCTCCCAACCCAAGCAATTTCCTGGTTCTGTGCTCAGGCACTGCGGGTTCCCAGCCCCACTGTAGCCACTCCTTGCAACAGACAGCTTGGTTTGCTCTTGTGCTATCTGAAGCGACCAGCTGTAGTCATTAGAAATGTTGTCTTTATAGAATAAATCACGAGGTCTTTTGTTTCCTAGCATGAAGGGCAGTGGCCATTTTCAAAACGATATCTATTTGTCTTTCATGCTTAAGTTCTCCTTTGCCTGAGACTTTATATGCTTTAGGATGATTACTGCTGGTTTTGGAAGTTACAATACTTCTTCAGGCCAACAGTAGCTTTGTTCTTGCATAAACGTGGCGTTTTCTGCTTGTTTGAAAGAAAATTTCTGAAACTCTCAGGCTTCCATATTACGATGAAATATAATTGTTCTCAAAGCACAGATTATAATGTAGAAAAGATGCCAATTCCTATGAATGCTTTTAGCTGCAAGTAAATTCATACTGATGCATGTAATCTTGTTCTGATGTAAATAAGGTTGCTGTTCTATCAGTAGATGCCGCAGTATCTTGTCACAAACTAGGGAGATGATTTACTTGATGCAAAGTGGAGCAGGTTTTATTTGTTGTCGTTGCTGGGTTCTGAGCTTTTGCATTTTGCTTTGTGGTTGTGTTTGTTTTAAGTAAGCACATCATACAGACTGCAAACCGAGCGTACAATGTTTTCTTATTAAGGACAGCTCTACTGCCGTCTGTTCGCAGCTTTTATGGTAAACACACTGACAACTGTGAAGCAGATTCTCTGCTTTCAGGAAGGGAAGCTCAACTGTGGGCTGTACGAAAGCCATGCTGGTTAGGTCTACCATGCAGGTATATCATTATACATGCAGTTACGTGTGTGTGTAGCTATTTGTCACCAGAACCATTCTTGTGTAAGAAAGGATTTGCTGCTGCTTCTGCTTTCAGAAGTAACTCAAAGAATTTCTGCTTTCCCTGATGAAGCAGCTCAAAAACTTCTCTTAATGTTTTGGCTGTGGTTTGACTCCAGCATGACAGTGTCTGAGGCAGGCAGCTTTGCCTCCGAGAGAAGTTGCTTCTGCCCTAGCTGTCCATTCCCTTGCTTCTCTCTGCTGTCAGTGCAGACAGCTTTGCAGTGCAGCTTTGCAGTGAATCAGTCCAGGAGCTGACTGTGAGTTCCTGGTCAGCCCCGGTCTCTCATTCCCAGCCTCAGCAGGATGGGAGGAGACCAGAGCAGGATTATTCCCAGCAGTAGTGCCAGCTTCTGCCAGCTCTGAGTGCTCGTGGGACTGAGCCCGAGGCCCTGGGTTCTGAGGCAGGAAGCATCAGTCTTTCCCACAAATTGTTGTGCAGATAGTATAGACTTGATGTGAGGTACACTGGAAAAGCAAACCTGTCCAAATCCAAGGAACCCATTTCCCCTTGTTAATATCCTGGCTGGCTGAAGTGTGTGCTTGACCTTTTCATTCATGCTTTGCGTTTGCCTTAGGTGCATATGTGCTTGCTGTAGCAGCAAGCCATTACAAACTTAGTCAGTTTCAGGCTCCTCAGTTGTGCTCTGAATCACGTCATCCACAGCATGACACAGCTCTAATTCACTGCGTGGGTGAAAAGTACCAAGCATCTTGCTTAGGGAGTTAGGAGTCTGTGGGCTGACCAGTTGGCTAGCAGGTACACAGCTGGGAGGGACTGAGGAGCCACACCAGTTTCTTGTTTAAAGAGTAATGATTATGTTCAAGAGGATAAAGCACATATAAAATGACGGAGAGAGAACCCTTCCCCTTTAGCTTGTGAAGATTTTGGATTTCAGTAAGTGATAAGTGAAGTGTGTGATAAGGGACATAGTAGAGCTGGAAATGAGCAGTGACCATCTTACATCATTTCAAGTGTGTTTTGCCCACGTGGGACATGAAGCAGCTTTCTGGTTTGCAAAGGCCAGCAAATAGATGATTAATGAATGTAAGGAAGCTCTAAGTCCTTCCAAAAACATACTCTGTGTGTTTATTAAATAAAGTCCCTGTGAATGACATATGATTCAAATGTCCTTGTATTTCATGCTAACAAAGCTAATTGATATAGTTGCTCACTGCATAGAAATGCTTTTTTCCCCCTTTCATGGCTTCATCTTAGTCTATACCAGATAGAAAGCAGATCCTTCATAGAAACTGGCAGTGACCTTCAGGGCCAGTAAGTGAGAGAAGCAGAAATAAAATCATTACCTCGTCTTCTGTCCTTTTTCTGCAAAAAATCAAGATGTCCTCTAAAGCTACCCAGTGAATATGGCAGGGAGCATTTGCTCATTCAGTGCTCTGGAACTGAGGAAAATCTTAAAGCCAGATGAACTTCATTCCACTTGAGCTGTCAATACAGTCATGCCAATGGTCACCAAAATTAGTGAGCATAGCAGAAGTAGATAGGAACCACAGATGGCCACCAGTCCCTTGACAGCAGCTCTTTATGCTGTCAGGTGAGGAAAACTGGACTGGGATTTCGCTGCCACCAGGGTAAACTGAAGCAAATATTTTGAGAAGTGGCTCTGATGAACTGCAGTGCTGTTGCTGACCTGCCTTGATTCTTCATTGCTGGGAATGGTTTTGAAAACTTTTCCTGTTTTCAAGTGAGATAAGATAACTAGCAATGAGACTGCATCCAGGCTTTTCTTTTATGGTTACTTGAACAGAATGTATTTCTTCATTAATTGAATTACAAATGTAATTAATTTTATTGAATAACTTCAATTGGAATGAATACAGTCGTGTGGAGAAAATACCTTGAAGTAATTCTCTTCCCTGTTTCTTGCTATGTAATAACCTATATGCATTTTCTCCATCATCTGGGCATCCTCTCCCTCTCCTTTGCTTACTGATTCCTTTGCTCTTCTCTTAAGTGTGCTTATTTTCCTATGCTGACTGGAATCAGTAAGTGTGCACGTCATTGCTTGGAAGACTTGACTAGCACCTTACTGTATAGTCTGTGACTTCCTCACAGAACAATTGTGTGCTAATTTTTGGAGAGGGTCTCTCAGCTCACCTGATGCAGTCATCATCATCAGAGTGAAGGAATCTGCTCTGTAGCATGCCAGCATAGCTCCTTGCTTTGCTTTAGATTAGCTCAGTAGCTTTATCTCCTCTGTTGATTTGCATACTGACATGCTACAAAACGCTTTCCCCATCTCTAATTTTTGTTTCTTTTCCTATCGGGGTGTGTTGGGATACAGAACAGATTCACAAGGTGCAGTAGGGTTATGTTAGTGCTTGGATGCTGTAATTACCTACATAAAACTGGACTGCTCTTTGAACTGAACCACTGCACTCAAATGTTGCTTTTTGCTATGCTAAAAAACTAGAAAGCTGTGTATCTGGGTCTGTTTTTCTTCTTTTTTTGTTTTTTTCTCCAATTTTCTTTTTTACTCCTTACCACAACAGGTAATATTGCCTGTTTGCTTACTTTTTTCCTCAGGGGAGAGAGAGGAGAGAGGTACTAGGCCCTATGCTGCATTAAACCCTGCAAAAATCCTGATTTTCGGTTTTCTTTCAGTTTCCATAACAGTAACTGAATAATTTCTAGCTATTCTCTTTCCCTAGTAAATGCACCCTTCCCCAAATGAAAGGAGAACAGGATGGAGGAAAGGGGAAGCTGCAGACCCTTGCAGCAATAAAATAATGCGTTCATCTTGATTTTAAAAAACTGTCAAAGAAAAGATCTGAGGATAGTGCTGGTTTTGGAGATTTTAGTCTGATACTCCCTAGAATAGATGACTCTTTGCTTGTATTTCTTGATAGTGTGCTTCTGATCTACTCCAGTGAGAAAGGAAGAAGCTGGGACTTTAGATTGAGACAGTTAGGAAAAGTGTGATTGCAAATCCTTACGGGTTGGTTGGTTTGTTTGCTTTTCTCTCTGCATGAAAACAATAGTTATTTCTTATTGTTTTTTCAACCAAAGGAACTGTAAGGACAGTACACATCTTATTTTGTATAAAATAATCTAAAACTTTGTGTGTTCCTTCTTCTTTCTTTTTTTTTTTTTTTGGTACTTTTTTTTTCATATGCCTGTTTTTTATCTCCCATTGTTGATTGTCTAGCAGTGCTTCCAAAATGCAGCTTTCAGTGCACAAAGCCTCTGCCTAAAGAAGGAAGAGGGAAGAAGGAAGACCGAGGGTTTGCAAAAAGAAGCCTAAGTCTGGCAGAATCAGCAGCGATGCTCTGCCCTACTGTCTTCCTTCTTCTTTCTTCTAACTCTCCATTATATCTTCTTTCAAAACTGCCTTTAAGTCATCTTCTGCAATGGTCATAAAAGCAGCAGTGAACGCTCAGTGCTACCTGAAAGAAGTGGTAGGTCTGCTGAGAGAAGTGCTGGCTATTGGCCTCTTCCCTCTGTGCTGGGAAGTAGGCCATGCCCAATATCCTCCAGGGAAAGCCAGCGTGGTCTGTGGCCCATCCATTGAATGAAAGCATCGCTACATCTGTTTGTTATACAGATAGAATTGCAACAGGAAATGTGACCTGAAGACAGAGGAGGAAGCTTTGTGCAGGGCTTCGGAGAGACCATGCTGCCTGGCAGGGCAGTTGGTTCTCCCTGCCAGCTCATTGCCTCGATGCCATGAGGTGCCTCCAGTTCCAGGAGCCTTATGTTGTGTCAGTGATGTCAGTCATCTGCTTCTTTGAGCAGACTGTAACAATCATTGGAAAAGGAATGAGAAAATGGAAAACGTAATGTGGAAGGAGGAGATAAGAGGTAAAGAAAAGGATCACAATTTAAAATCTTTAATGATTGAGTAGTAGTGCAGCACTAAGTGATATATTTTTGTAGTCAGACAGGACTTTCACCACATACTGGAAATTATTTAATGCTTACTTTGCTGTCTTGAGGTTGACTAGAACTTACACAAAGTCCTTAATGGAAGAGAGGTGATCTGACTCCTCACTATGGTTGGTATTTGATATTGTATGGTACTTTCTTTTCAGTCCCAGGGAAGCATCAGAAAGTTGCAAGAAATAAAAAAAATATATTCAATTTCATGGAACTTTGGCTAGTCTGAGATGATAGGAGCTCCTGCAGCTGGTTGTTTGAGGCAGTGGGGAGCCCAGTTTTCCTTCAGTACAGGTAAAGCGTCTCCCTTTCTCCTTCATTCTGCTAAGGATTGTAAGAAAAATCTCAGCTATGGTGAGGGGTGTTGCATTCAGAATTTTTTAAAATGGTACACTCTACCTGTTGGATTTGCAGAAAGCTTGGTTAAAGCTTGTGCGTGTCAGGCTTTGTGTACTGCACTGTGGGGCCTTGAGTGTGGATGACAGCCCTGAGGATTGTCCTCTTGGCAGAATGGTTGGAGCTGCTTTGGCTCATAACTGCGAGACTGTGAGTAGGAATGATTCTAGCACCGAGCACAACCCAAAGTCTGAGACTCAGAGCATGTGTTCTTGATAAGATCTATGAACTGCTCTTCTCCTGTGATTATTTTTGTAGGGTGTCTGTGCAGCTGAGAGGAAAAACAGAGCACGAGTGCCAGGTATTAGTTCTGGAGGGCATTGCTATGTGACAGGAACAGAGTGGTTTGGGTGGTGGCTCGTCTGTTTCTCCTGCTGACTTGGAAGGGAGTGGATTCAAGGATGAATCTACTCAGTTGTTCTCTAAATATGTCAACTTTCTCTCAGGTTCTCACTGTCAGGAAAATCTGTCAGGAGAGCTAGCCATAGCAAAGAATCAAAATGGCAACGCCTAGAGCCTGGTTAATAACAAAAACAAATTGAATACATCAGAATTCCCTGAGTGCAGCATTTATGCTAGCTGTGTATAAAAGTCGAGGCTTAAGAAGAAGTAAGCTAATGAGTTAAGTTGTCTGGAAGTTTTGTTTTGTTTTTAAAAAACAAACAACTTCTCCATGTTTGCCTAAGATACTTCAGACCTGACCTAGGAAGAGGGAGTAAAGTAGCAGGATCCCACGTGTGTTCCTCTGTTGGTATTTTTGCTGGCATGCTAATGGGGTAGTTGTGAACTGTTGCTGAGGTTTCATAAATTGGAAGTGAGAAACACATTATGATGAGATGAAGTTGTAACGCCCTGATACATATGGTCCTGCTGTGCATTACTTCCTCTGTTAGTATTCTGCCTGCACTGCATACAAGAACCTGTAATCTCCTGAAGTCAGTTCTGTTATCTTGGAGATTATGAGGCACAATGCAACTAGAAAAGGGGTGCAAGACTTCCAGTCAAAAGAATTAATTCGTTTTCCAGCTCTGCTGCTGATTCTTCTTAAGTTTGGCACATCACTTAATTTTCTTGGCTCAGTCCCTGTGTCTTTAAATGCCACCAGTCCTTAAAAACAACTTTGTAATTAAAATGTTTAGTGCTTCCTTATAGAGGAACCAGAGGGCTACTGTTGTATGAGAATGTACAGTTGTATGTTTTTGTACAACTACTACACATCCATAGGAGAGCCCTTGCATTAGCAGAAACTAAATTTACAAATTGCTTTGAAAGTCACCCTTTCCCAGATATTTACCAAGTTCTGTTAGACTTTACCTGTGTCAAATACTTCCCTACTCCTGTTGCTTTAAAACCAGCATTCTGAATCTGACGTTGTGTTTCCCTTTAAGGGCACTACTCCCTGTGCTCTGTGGGCTCTCTTCTCCACCTCGGGCTCCTGTCTCTCGCTCTGACCGTGCTGCTGATATTGCTGGCTGAAAGCTGCACAGCCTCCTCTCCGTCCCTTCTAACTCTTATTAAATGCAGTTTATCTCTCTGCTGTTAAGTAGTCTATTGATTCACTTTAGAGTTTATTAGATTATTACTGTCTGGGGTTTGATTTTTTAGCTTTTTTTCAGATGTGTGCATGTGCACGTATGAGAACAGATCAATGAGCAGGGACAATGCACAATTATTTACATGGCTACAGCCGCCACTCTAATGTAATATTGTCATTTAAATGCTTGCTGTGTATTCAGACAGTGAAGGTCTGTATTGCCTGCTCTGCAGTGCTGGAGCCCTAGGGTAATGTTTTTCATAGCTGTTTATTCCTAAATACTCTTGAAGGAAATACAAATACCACCAAAGCTCCGTATGTGGTTTCAAGTACTGGGAAAAGGGGGGACAGAGGGGCCCATACTGTTTCAAAATCAGCACTAAAACTTTAAATCTTGTCTGGAATAAAAAAAAAAAAGCGTCTGAAAAGCATCAGGTCTGCTTGTGAGAAAAGAGTGATAAAACCAAGTAGAAAATTGATCTGCAAAGCCTGCAAGTTTATTTGTAAAATTCCCCTCCAGTAGAAGCTTAGACACTTGAGTAAAAATGCATGGCCAGTGCTGAGCTTAACCCTGTGCAGCCTGGCAGATGTTGGGAGGACCTGCACTGCTATTCTGGCAGATTTTCTCTGGCTAGGAAAGGTAAATCATTTTCAGCAGCGCCTTACAGTTGAACAAATGATTTGCATTTGTTAAATTTACAAGCACACAGCGTTGTTTTGTATTGTGATGGAGCTGTGCCGTGCGCAGAGATGCTGCATTTTCCCTGTGCTCGCAACAGCAGACTTGTTCCACTGGGTTGGTTTCCTCTTAGCTGGCTGGTGGGGACAGTGGCAGGAATTTGTTGGTTTCAGGCGATGTTCAGCCAAAAGGGATACAGGCCGTGTTCAAAGGCACGTTAAAATTCTGTCGTGGGGGCCTGGCTTTTGTACTCATGAATACAGGAAGATCTTCAAAGGCTTCTTAGCTCATCACCCTTCCAACCTCTGGTAATCTATCCTCCATTTAAAAAGTCTTCATCTGGAGGTCTTCAGCTCAGCCGAAAGGACTCCACCCTTTTACGTGCAGCCTCCCTTTGTTGGTGTGTTTGGCCAGCCAAACTCAAGACACAGTCAGTGCTGATTGAACATTTACCACAGTGCTTTACACTTGTGGCTGCACTCTTATATTGACAAAAATGTGGAACTATGCACACGTGTATTTACCGAAGGGAACGGAGTTCATATTTAGTGTTATGACGCAGAACAGTTGATGTGGTTTATTTGCAGAGTGAAGTCTTTCTCTTTGTCACCTGATTTTTTAACTGATTTGTTTCTTCACTGACGCATTCCTTTTTCATTTCAGCAGTTTCGGTTTTTTTTTCTGTGGTACAGTCATTGGTGTGCTCCTGCCAGAACTCCTTACTTCTATTCCTCTCCTAACTTAATCTCCACTGTAAAGTTTGGATTAGTTCAGCTGGGAGAAAGCAGCTGATCCCACTCTGTACCAGATTTTCTCTACTGCCATATAGCATGCTCTGTTTTATGTTCATATGGTTCTCATCTAGAGCTCACCAGCATAGCCTTGGGTTTTCACTTTGTTGTCCTCTACCTGTGGTTTTGTTTATATAAAACCAAGGGTAAATTGTTGATGTTATCCAAAATAGATTGTGTTGCCTGAGGTGTGCAGTTTTCATTTAGGGTGTTAAGAATTAGAATTCTGTGCTCCACGTTTCTTTCTGCTTCTCCCCTTTTCTGCACCTGCTTTGCTGGAACAGTTTCCATAGCAATAACCTCTTCAAGTTTTCCAAGAGTGTTATAGGAATGATTTTCTATCTCCTCCTCCTCAACAATTCAGGAAAATGGAGCTTATTACAGATACTTTTTGTCCTCTGCGCCTCGATGGGAGCCTGGCAGGGGCACTCAGCAATCCCAGGTAAAGCTGTCTGCAGCGCACAACTGTTCTTGTGTGATGAGGAGCCCAGCTGGGCTGCCCACTGCTGCAATTTGCTTGACCTGATATAGGTTGTCTTTCCTCCTCTGCTGACTCGGCCAGTGCCATTTTTACACCGCTCTGACTTCATAAGAAGTGTGAGCAGGACAAATGTAGCAGAAAAGCATTCTGAAAATGAGGAAAAACTCTTATATATCCTGAAGAATAAGAGGCAACAATTCAAGTTTCCATCACGTTTCTTTCTTCTGGCAGACATGTGAGATACTACACAATAGTTCAACTTGCAGCTCACTAGCATAAGGGAAAATATAAATCCCTGGAGAAAGCAAACATTAAGCAGCTGTCTGGAAACCCTCAGGAGTCTGACAAAAGAGGGAGGTGGATGTTAGCATGTGAGAAATGGTGATTATTTTAAAAAGCAGGGCATCCAGAGGCAGCTACCATGTTGTGGTTTGAATGTGAGAGGTAGGAGGTGTCCATGAGGCAGATCCTTACTCTGTGATCTGCTAGACCGGGGCTAAATGTGCTGGTCAACTTAGGTATCTGTGTTAGTAGTATCCAAAAAGTATCCTGGGGTTCAGCCAAGACTTACATCACTAGGACTATATATTAGGGTACTGCTAGTTTCTGAATCAACAAACAGGCTTTTTGAAATCAGACAAGGATGTGAAGTCGTATATGATTGCATACATGAAAAGAGCTCCCAAGCGTGACTGGACTAACTTCACTGTAAGCTGTGCTTGTGTAACAAGGACATTGGAAAGAGCTGATTTTGTCCGAAGGACTGCTGAGATGAGAATCTGTATGGCTCGAGCTTAATGTTCACAATTGGAACTGAAATAGTAGGGCATCACTTTATTTCTCCTTCTCATCCTTCCAGATGTGTCACCACATTTGTGATTTCTGTGGGAAAAGCCTTTCCTTGGACACAGGAGATGAGACCAATCCCAATGCTAAGGTCCTTTGTGATCTCTATATGCCCTTATCCAAACTTTGCCAGCCCCCTCACAATGTAGGGTTTCTATTTCACTATTAGTTTCAGCCTGAAAAAGACGTTTTTGAGTGTTTTAAAATATGTGTTGTCATTTCTTAGTTATCAGAGCTTTTCTTACTTCTGTTTTCCCCCTCAACCTCAATTGTTTAGACTCTTTAATAATTCATATCCCTTTTGACTTCACACGCTTTCTTGTGCTGCCTGTGGTGCTCAGTCAGGAAAGTGCTCTTTGCTGAGCTTGAAAAGATCAAATGAGAAATTAGTTAAAGCCAAGAAGGTGGAGAGCATGTTTCACCTGCTAATTGGAGCACTAAACCTACAGGTGTTAGGGCTCCTGCAGCAGCACGGCCAAGCTGCCCGTGCCATTTATTACTGGCTGATTTCTCCACTAATTATGGATCCTAGCTTTGCAGAAGTGAGTGTTGCTGAAGAGACTATGAATTCAAATTTCCCTATTTCTTGTATTACACCTCAGCTGTAGCACTGTGTTACTGTCTTTTGCATGCAGTTACACTCACAGACTGCTAGAGCTGGGGCTGGAGAACTTCACTAGCCTTTCATCCCCTTTTTACAGTTTCTTTAAGCTTCTTTTACTTGAAATCCCATGTGATGCTCTCTCACAGGCTTTCAAAAAAATAATATCATTTTGACAACCTAATCTTGCAAAAAGACAAAGTAAGAGTATTTCTTCAGCAAAGTGTCATAGCTGCATACATACAAGATCTGGTTTTTAATTATTGCTACACCCTCTAGCTATAATAAAAGACCTGTCAGTGTATTCATTCTGTCCCTATTCATATTCAGAGGGTTAGAAACTAGAGTTTTAGATTCATTCTGGATTGAGGTTAGGCAAGCAAGGTCTTCGGCATAATGACTTTCAACTCAGTTTGGTGACTGATCAGTTCAACCATCTGAATTGAGTATGCGCAAAGAGAAGCGGGGTTGTGCTTTTGCATACATTCAATTTTCATATTTATAAATCAGAATCTGCCTTCATTTAAAAAATGAAGTGTCGTTGCCTTCAGCTTATAAAGAGCAGCTGCCACCTCCATTAAAACTTTGAAATGTTCCCTTGAGAACTGTGAGAGCACATCTGTCTGAACCCAGCAGTGGTCTGAGCTTACAAGTGGGAGCAAATTGTCCCTTATTACTCAAGAGTTTAGACAATAGATCAAAGATTTGAAGTATAAGCAGCTATCATTCTTGGATGAGCCCGTCTACATGGGTAATTGCAAAGTTCTAGCTGAAAAGGATAGTCTTGCTGCTGCTGAACTGAGGTAGAGTACTGCTGGTGTCTTCTTCAGAAACAATACCAAGTACTAAACCTGCAAAAAAAAGTTGCCAACATGAGAAAGACCTCACGTAGATTTTGGATGCAGACTTATTCTTGCTGTCCCAAAGGATGCAGACTTTTTCTTACTGTCCCAGTGGCCCAACTACAGAAATTGAAGTGATGTTTTAGAGTCCTGCAGGTCTGGATGTATACTTTGCCTCTACGCTGGGTCTGTAGCACAAGGCTCTCTAAATCTTTTAACAATGCACCTTCACCTGATGGTATGGAAGACTGAGGTATCTGGGGGTGTGCTTGCTCAGAGCTTTGCTGCAGAGCTGCAGTAGCACAGTGCGCAGGGTGGAGGAGCTCAGGCACACTCTCTCAGTGACAGCCATGCTTCGGTCAGGTCTTAGGCTTGTGTTTCAGCACTGGGGCATAGGCACTGCCAGCAGGAGGAGGGGGCAAGAGTGAACATGTCTTCCTAGGGCCGTGCTCAGTGGGGACTGCACTGCTGCCAAAGCCTGTGCTCAGCTCTGTGCCACACTGTGCTGCAGCGCAGCTCTCTCATTCTATCCCACTAGGTTTTCACTGCTGGTAGCCAGTTGTGCTCTGGCAGGGTGAATCACCTGGGGAGGAACCCTTCGCTCTGTTCATACAGATGCTGCTTGCTATGGCTGCGCTGTGAGGATATGACCGCACTCTTGGAAGACATTTGGAGACGTTGCATTTACCCCTAAAGAACAATACAGCGCACGAGATTTAATTCTATAGTGAAATGTCAGTATGCTGCAGTTTTGCAGCTGTGAAGTAGTGACTATAGCTTGTAGATATATAAAAATTAATTTTTAACTATGTCTTCCTCTTCTATTAAGTGTTGCTGTTGCCTGTACCTCTTGTCTTGCAGGCCCAGTCACAAACAATCACTAGTGCTTCAAGTTTGAGTTAAAAATCAAATTAGTTTTAAGGACTTTTTCTCCTGGACTGAGATCTACTCTGCCTTCATACTTTCTGTACATAAAGTTGTTCGTTTGTGTAATTTCATGGTGTCTTTCAGCTTTTTGGGTTTCACATCTAATTAACGAACTCCCTTGGCATCTATGTAGGTTGTTCAGCTCTGAGCTCATTATTGGCACCTTCCAAATGAGGACTATAAAATGCTCTGGAGATTGTGGTAGTGGCTGGGTGGTTTTTTATTTTCTTTTCTAGCAAGGTCACCCAGATTGTCTTCTTGCATCTTTTCCTGGTTCTTTTTCTTTCCTTCTTTGTGTTTGAAGCACTTCTCAGCAGCATATAACAGAGGGCTGTGGTGAGTGTGGATGCTCTTTGTGCATGGGGCACTCTTGTAGGTGAGCTTGGGTTTTGGACCCCTGTTAGCCTTGTGAGGCTGGTGGCTTCATACAGAGCAATGGGCTCACAGCAGTGCTGTTTGGTTAGATAAATAGGCTGTGAAACAAGCTTAAGCTCAGGCTGTGACATCAGTTATTTCACCTAGTGGATTGATGGGCGTTATCTGGAGCTCAGCAGCAGAGGTGAGGCAATGCTGGCACTGCCTGGGCTCCAGGCTCTTCGTGCATCAGCGTCCTTGAGGCTGAGGGAGGCCAGGGTGGGCTTGGAGGTGCTGGGCACAGGGAACGGTGGAATCACAAAGTGATACGTGTCAAACCTGCACAACTTCCAAGTTCAAGTGTGTGACTTCACTCGAATTCTCTCCCCTCGGGGGAGAAGAAAAAGCTTTAATTTATGAAGTGTCACAACACATTACAGCACATCACATCCCAGCACGCCGCTGCATGGAACTGACATTTGTTTGCTTTAATTCCTCAAAATAGCTTTTATTTAGAGCAAATGTTCCCTGTTAATTCAAACAGTTCTCATTTTCCTGTGCTCTGTACTTGCTAGTTCCCATGGGGACAGTTGTTCCTGCAGCGCTTTGCCCTGTGTTGGTGAGCTGTCAGGCCTTGTCAGGGGTTTTAATTATTTTTCTTATTAGTAATGAAGAACTTCTTTGTTGCTTCCAAACCCAAATATTCACCAGATAGGGCACAGCGATGCTTATACTTTTTAACTGTAGTCCTCTGACATACCAAGCAGTTGAGTTCTGCAAGACCAGGGAGAGATGGGGTGAGGAGCAAAGACCTCATCAGGACCGATGTCCTGCTACAGGTTGTGTGTAGTTGCTCAGGATGCACTTGCCTGGTGGAGAACAACAGAAGATTGCAGCTTTTGTATTCAGCAGGAAACATGTTCAGACCTCAGAGTTTTTCTCTGCTTAGCAGAAGGATGGGAACTGTTGTCTCCTGAGAATGGAAAGTACTGCGCACCACTTGAAAGGCTAAAAAGAAAGGAGATGGGAAGCTCAGTCACCCATCTCCCAGCATGCAGTATATCTTTTTCCTTCTGTGTGAGCAGCTTCAGTACAGGTACAATATTCTTAATCTCAAGAACAGGCAAACACTGCCTTTTAATAAATTCTAGAATGGCCAATTTAATACCTGTCACACCTGTCTTTACCCAGAGATCCAATGTGATACTTGCTTTCTAAAAGATGACCAAAAAAATGGATGGTAGCTGTTTTGGATGTGCCTATTTTCTTTGGGGAAGGAGGTATCTTGTCTATTTGGAAATTAGTCATTGGACTGTTTGCACAACTGTGTGTGGACTCTTGCTCTTTTCTAACAGCTTTGACAATTTGAAAGTTCTTGGAGCAGGAATGATCTTCAGTCTCTCTTAATTTGGAACAAGCAGGTAGATTAGATGTTTGTCAGTGGTATTGTTCTTTGTTTCCTTAATCTTTTTTCTTTTCACCCAGTCTCCTCTGTTGTCCTTCATTTTGCCATATCTCCTGTGAGAAAAAAGCCAGAGCTGCCTGTGCTCAAAAAGGATTTCTGCCGCTCACTTCTCCAAGTGGTTCGATACATTAGCAAATCCCAGGTCTGTGTTGCATCAAGCCCTGTGTCACACTAGTTCTGCTGGAAATGCTGCTGTCAGAAAGTGTGACTACAAGCAAGGTGAGAAGAGCACTAAACAAGTAGTGGAAAGCACTAAAAGTCTTGATCGTTCCTACTATGTGCATTCTTGGAAACATTTCTGCTGTTTCCTCCTTGGAACCATTAGCAAAAGCAGAATGGAACAATTTCAATATGACCAGCAAGCTTGAAACAATTAAGCATAGTAAGTGAGGGTCTCCATGAAGACCTTGTGTCTCTGGAGCCATCTCGCATTACTATCTGCTGCGCTTTGGGAATTGCAAATTGACATTTCTGCAAACAACCCCTCATACAAACAAATCTGCCTCAACTTCTGAATGTGTTTCGATACTCTCCTTGAGACTGAACAATGTCTTGGGCTGTTAGGGAAAGTGAGAGCTTGAGATCTCAGAATAACATCAGAATAGTTTTATTTTTGGAAACATATTCCCTTATGGTTGTAAAAGCTAAATGAGTGAAGGAGACTGTTTTGGAAGAGTGAGTGGGGGAGTGGTGTGAAGCAGGAACGGATAAGTGAGTGAACAAGTTGGTCTGTTGATATGGGAGTCTCAGCGCAATCAAAAGCAGCGCTGATGTAATTTAATAGCAGAGTGTGCCTCTTGCCTTCCTTTTCCTTGCCTGAAATCTGTTTTCTCATATTACGTTGTAAAGTAACCTGCATGCACTTAATTGTAGATTGTCATGCTTTGTTTTCTGTAGTGTCTCCAGATGTCTATGTAGAACTTGGCTCCTCTCCTGAAGTGAAAAACAAGTCTGCAAGGAGACTAAAATGTTATGGCCCGGGCTTCAAGCATTGGGAACAGCCCTTTCTGAAGAGAAATCAGCAACAGCTACTGGTGCTCTAGACTTATCGAAATATGCCCGCTGTTTGTGGAACACCGAGTTCCATAAGATGCTTGTTTACACTGTAGTGGTAGGCTGCCTTTAGGCTTGGGTTAAGGGATTGTTTATATAGAAGGACATGTAAAACTTGTGTGTTATTTTTTTCCCCGTGACAACACATTCTTCCTCCAGTCTGTTGACACTTGTATACAACTGATCTTGTCCAACCAAGTGTTATCCTCTTTCTCTGGTCAGATACCCAAGTCCCTTCCTTCCCCTTTCCCCCATTTCTATTCGTTGCTGTTCTCTGTGTCCAAAAGTAGATAAGTAATGTCTTCAGTAGATAGAACCACAATAGGCTGGTTTATTCCATGCTACTTTTGCTCCCTTTTCTGCTCACTGTGATGGGGATTTTTTGTTTTGGAACTGTTGTTTATGAGAAAGCTTTCTGAATGCTGGTCTTCCCTGCTCTGGGCATGAAAGACTTTTTTTAAAAAAAAGTCTTGAAAATATTCATTTAGTTCAAAAAAATCCACTCAGTTAATGTAAACCAGTTTCTAGTTTGTATCTGAGGGACCCACTGTATTACCATTGAGTCTCTCATACCCAAGAGCCATGGCAAAACTTCCATCAGTGCTGATTTTCTGTCTGCAAGGATTATGTGTGAAACTGATTTTGACTTGTGCATCGTCTGAGATGTGTTTCTCTCAAGGGAATATGTGACACTTACACACCATGCCTGTCTTGCATTCCTTGTGTAATTTAAGGTGTTGACTTTGCCCTTTAAAGCCTGAAATAGGATGAATTATATGCGGTGAATTGTCGAGGTGCATCTGTTTGTTTCCTATCCTACTAACAGACAGTTGCTTTAAGGAGGAATGGATTAACTTGGGGGATTTGATTCTGTGGTGCCTGATGTATATTCACTTGCCAATGTCTGAATTTGTAATCTTTTGAGATAAATGATGGATTTTCCTGTCTGTTGTGTTGAAGGCAAGGGAATGCTGGCTGTGATGGGGTCACAGTAGAGGAAAGTCCCAAGCTTTGCACAGCATCGTGGGTCTGTGTGGTATAAAGCATTACTAGTTTGTCCCATGATATTATAAAAGCATGAGGTAGGCTAAATTGCACAAGCTTTGAAAGAAATAAATAAAACTGGGGGATGAAGGGAGACAGCTGTAGCAACCGGTCAAATTGACACGCCGTGGTGAAGAACCTGGTGCTTACACAACCACCTGTCTCTCTCTTATTTTCTCTTTCTCTGGAAAGGTTCTGAGCCAGATCCCCTCAGCTGCTGTGCTCAAGCTCATTTAGGTAGAGCCCATGGATTCACTTCCTTTTGTCACCTCTGACTTGTTCCAGGATATGTACTTCATTCTCATCCAGCTCTTGCTGTCTGTCATAAGAGATAATGTGAACTTTATGGGAAGCCTTCTCATTTAATGACACTTTCTTTGTATTGCCTGGTGCTGTAATCTATTGCTTTGCCTTCAGCCAAAAAAAAGAGGTACTTGAATGAAAAGGAAGATGCGATAGCAGTCAAAGAAGAGGGTTGTTATGTATCATAATGTTAGCATTCTTTGGAGGGATGCTACTGTAGTTGGAGAAACTAATCTTTGCTTGCATAAGTAGACAGAAATGCTGGCAATTTACAGCATCCGCTTATGCCCAGATGTCAACTCACATTTCCAAAAAGAATCATCAAGTCAGGAGATAAACAGCTGGTACAGGCAAAAGGAAAATAAGCTTGTGTTTAAAGGAAAAAAAAAAAAGTGTTAATTTTTATGAAGTGTAGTGTGCTGGCATCTAAACAAATGAAAGTTAACAGCCGAGAGCAGAGAAATGAAAGGGCTGGGGTTTTGTGCTTTTTTTCTCAACGTATGAGAATTAAAGTCTTGATTTCTCTTGTAATAGCTTTGTGGCATCCTTTGTTTCGTTTGGATTTCCATCCAGTAGAACTTGGTGTGCTGGTATCAAAAGGGAGAGCTAGCCGTAGTGCGTTTTGGACATCCCCACAAGCCTGTCTGCATGTGCTTTAAGCTGGCCCAGGGATCAGGGTATGGCTGCAGGGTATGTGCCTCTGATTTGAGATTTCACCCTTGGAGCACAGATCTCCCAGCTGTGACCAAAGGATCCGATGGCCTGCAGACAAAGCAGGGCTCAGAGGCAAGCATTGGGTGCCACCAACTGAGGCTTTTTCTTCCTGAGAAACAGTGTGTTTGACAAAGCAGATGAGTATTGATCTCTGGATAATTATTAAACAGCTGTATGTAAAAACAAAGCATTCCTGTGGTCAAAAAGCGCAGAGTTGTAGCTGCAGGGAAAGTCAGGGCTGGGGTTGTTGCTGAAAGAGCATCTAATAGAGCACACTGACTGGCAGCATCCTTTGCAGGGAATGAGAAACAGCAGGGCTCCTGCTGGCTGTGGACGTCGAGGAGGGTTTGCATGCTACTTGGATTGATAACAGAGCAGAGTAAGCAACTCTTAACAACAACAACAACAAAAACAATAACCAAAAACCCCACCAAACCTAAGTTCTTCATTCCTTGAAGGAAAATAAAAAGCAGAGCTTTTACTGTCTTCCTCCCTTCCTCTTGTTCATTCTTACTCCAGTCTTCTAATGCTCACAGGGCCCAGCAGGATTTTATGTGGAAATCGTTGGGATTATCTCCCAATTTTTTCTCAGATAATTCAGTTGAGAGGTTATACAGAACTGAATGGTTTGGAGACTTGGGATCACTGAGCTAGAGGCTTAAGGTGTTCGCATGCTCCTATATGGACAGAACAGTTCGATATTTATTGGATGTGCTGCTAATTGGCTGAAAAATCCATCGTTCCTTCTTTTTCTGTCTTTTCTCAAGGTTGTTTTCTGGGCTGGCAAGGGCAGGAGGCATCTGGATATCACTGCTTTCACAGCCACTGTGGGGACCTGTGATTTATGCTACGTGCTCCCACATGACACTTCCCAAACTACCAGAGGCGTTGGCCATCCCTGTTCTGTCCTGGGGCACAGCAGGTTGTGTACCTGTGTACGTGATACTGCACGCAGAAAGGCAGACTGTGACTCAGAGAGTAGGCATGGGGGCCTATTTGTCCAAGTGGCACTGCTCATCCCCAGCTCTGAGCTCAGTCTCACGTCCTTTCCAGTAACAGCACCCCACAGCCTTTCCCTCCAATGGTGTTTGAAACAAATAAATTGTAATGAGACTAGCTGTCTTAGCTGTTACAGTATTTACAGGATAAATAGTTTCCACTTCATAGCCATCAATACCCCCGCCCTTTAAATCCATTAACTTTCTGACTGCTATACGCTGCCTCGGTAATGGGCTGACACTGATTTAAGGCTAGAAAAACACTGCTTAAAGCCCTGCATTAGAGGAAGAGAATGTAAATTGTGACCATGCCATTTGGTTTGGGACTTAAGATTTCTGCAAGTGACAAGTTTCAAGCCATGAATTAGGCTGGGATGGTGACAGTATAGCATCTTCTTCTGGTCTCAGCTGGAGAACTAGAAGGAAGCTTGGAAATCAGCAGTGCTGGCTTTGCTGAGCATCTGTACTCTTACAACCTCTAAACATGGCTGGTGTGGGCTGCTCTGCAGCCTCAGCCAACACCTCAGTCTACGCTGGAGCACCATGTTTGCAGATGCTGGTGGTGTTGGCTACCTGCGGCAGTGAAAGTCTTCCAGAAAGAGAAATACTTTATCAGAGCTGCCTTCAGTTCCTCTCCTGGACCTGTCATGGTAGCTTCAAATGGTTGCTATTTTTAATCTTTTGTAGCTGATTGCTGACTCTTTTCTTGCTTCCACTCTGCTGTGTTTTAAGGCAGAATAAGCGGACTTTACTTATTTATAGATGGCTGGAAAGGAATACCCTGCAGCCTCCCTCCTGCATTCCTGGTGTGACCGAGGGAGAAGAGGTGGGGAATCAGAATAGAAGATCTATCACATTCAGCCTGCAAGGCTATTATTTGAGCTGCCTCAAAAAATGTTGAAGTTTTTGCTGCATGTTAAAGCATTGGTGCCTGGATTTTGTTAAAGATGACACAAGTGGAGAGGTTTTATTTGAATCCCACCCACATGATCTTCAGGGATTTATATACAACAGAAAATGAAGCTGCTTCTCATTTTTGCATATCACAGGCTGGCCTTCTTATCTTGTGATGCAAGGAGTGTACGTTTTTCAGAGCCTGGGAGGGAAGAGCAGGGGGAGCAGAAAAAGAGAGGTTCATCCCTTTTATCTTTCCCAGTATGTTTTGTGCATGTTAGTTAAAGCCTCAGCAGCCAGATACAACTGGACACGGAGCGATCGAGGCTGTGCAAGGACAATTCAGCCACACGCAGGCTGGTAATGGGATGCCATTTCTAACTCTCTTTGGCCTCTCTGTAGCAAGAGAATTGAGTCGAGCTGTATCCGTGGGCAGTGATTTTGCAGATAGAAGCATATGACCCCGAGCAGCTAATACAAGAGCAGCTATTCCGACTTCATCCTGCATGAGCAATCAGCGGTGAACCCCTGTTCTGAAAGGCACAAACCTCATGTAATTTTGCTGCTGGTGTCTTTCCATGAACCTTTCTTCTCCTGCTCAAATTGTTTCAGTAATGTAGATGGGACAGGCAGTGAGAATATGATTTCTGACACTGCATCCTGCAGTACGTGGTGAGGGACAGTCCAGGAGTCTTTGTTCTACTTGTTTTCTTGACATTATCACAGTAATGGGAGGTCATTGCTAGTCTCCATCAGAAGTAAGCCTCCTAATTCCATTTTGAGGGCTGATAGTATAGAGCAAAGCTCAGGCAGGGACCTGTGAGACACAGCCTGGCACTTTCAAGATGTGCCAAAGGGAAAGGTAGGTTGTTGAACAGACAGCAGCCAATTGTGCTTGGGCATGCTTTGGAGTGAGCAGGGGGGGTGGCTTTGCTCTGGGGCTGTTCGTGCACAATGCAGCCAAGCATCTGTTCCATTACTAAATCATTATCATTAGCTATTTTCTCCAAGCCTTGCCTCTGAAGGAAGGAAAGCATTGTGTCTTTCACTGTGTGCGTACCTGCAGGTTACTTCATTTCCTTTGGCTATGGTTAGACTTTTTGATGGTCATTAGCTGAGAAGCACTGAAGTCATTAAGTGGCCATAGGTGCCCTCTGGAGCCACTTGCTGGGTGTTGATAAAGGAAAATGGCAGTGTAGTATAAAGTATAATCTAATCACCACATCTAATTACAGACAAGCATAAGCGGCTGAAGAATGTTTCTCTAAGAATATCATAATTGTCTTCATCCAGCATTTCCAACTTGGAAGCTGTGAGCAAATATCGACTAATCCTCCCCAAGGACCCTGAGGGTGGGAAGGTAAATCTATTACTGTTTATTAAGAACTTGTTTCAATTAGCTCTTACCACTGTTGAAATAACTATGAATTGTTGAAAGAATTAACGGCACTTGCCTTGCAACAGTGTTGACCATCTTGGATGTCCAAGTGCTGAGCAGCATTTCTGATAGGAGGCCATCGTTTGGCTGCAATTAATGCTTGGAAGCTTCAGATAAATGCCTGTTTCTTTTTACTTCCATTATTCTTTAGTGTCTTATTAAATGCTAAATATTCTTATTTGGTAAATATTTAACAAGCTCTCTAAGGCTTTGTAAAATGTATTGTTTTCAATAAACATACACAGCGCTGTATTATTACTACTATTATAATTTGAGGGAATATTTTTTGCGCAGTATTAAACTGTAAACAGTAGCAGTAATGTTGTTTTTTTTCTTTCTTTCTTTCTTTCTGACAACATAGAACCACTGTAATTTTGTTCCTTTAATTGGTAACATTCTCTCCCAGAGAAAAGTTGATGGGAGGGAGAGGGGGGGGCAGGGATAGAAAATGATGCATAAAATCATTAAACATTACTTAAGCTCATGCAAGGCACAAAATGTTATTTTCACTACTTCTGTTTTGGGGTTCTTGATGCTGGGGCTCATTGTTGCTGGTCTGGCTGATGGCCCCTACAGGCTCCCAAGGATGGTATTATGCTATGAATGCTCAAACCTTCCACTGCAGGAATGGCATTTTGTGTGAAAGGCTACTCTTGGAAATACGGTATTTTTAAGCTTTCCTCCCATCTTAGACCACAGCATTCGTTTTTCTTCTTGTAATGTGTGCATCTCAATGACAAGTCAAAGATGGCGAATTGTTCTTCAATCTTTGATATTTTTTTTTCCAGTTGGCTTTTTTTGGCAATAGTTGAAGCTGTAGTCCAAATTTATATCTAGTGTATCTGCCAAAAAAATTGAATATTCTGTGTTTTGAGGAGAAAATGGAACATTTTTATTAGTTGCATGAGAACGCTAGCTTAGCTTAAGTCTGTTCAGGCTTCTGAGGATTTATGCCTCGGGCAATCTCTTAAAAAATTGCCATAGGTTTTGAGCTTTTTAATGTACATTATCATGCATATTTATCATCTTTTTGGACCTGTCCCTTCTATGCAGAAACCTGCTGCAAAGCTGTAGTATACCATATTCTGTAGCATTCTCAGCAGACGTTTCCTGTGTGATTTTGTTAAACTGCTGGATGTGACTCCATGCTGAAATAGCTTTCAGGTGCTTGCAGTGGGTGGCTGAGTATCTCCTGCCCTTCTTCTACTCGTGCGGAATGAAAAACTGCTGTTTGTTGCCTGTTGTTTGGCAGGCTCTTGGTGCCCGTATGCAGCTCACATTAGTGTTAATGGGAGCTGCGTGCACAGAGCCATCCAATCCGCCAGGTTCTTCCTTCATCTGTACTACTGGGTGGTGAATGCCTTGCTGTGGCGCCAAGGATTGCTTCTCACTGCCTGGAAATTCAGTCTGCTAGGCCCTCGTGGCCTAAGCTGCACCTAAGACATATTCCTCCCTGTTGTGACAGCACGGAGATGTGATGGTGTGTGACAGGCAGAGCACAGTGAGCACTGATGATCCAGAAGCAAATGGTGCATGCCGGAGGGCCCTTCCTGCCAATAGGCACTGGAAATCGCTGGGCTCAGGTAGGCACCAGGAGCTGCAGGCTGGCGAGGCTGTGAACTCTGGGCAGCTGCCTTATCTGCAGCTCCTCGCCCTCCTGCCTCTGGCTGCAGCTGCACCTGGCTCAGCGCAGGGCTTTAATGAGAAACCATCAGAGGAGAAGGGCGAGCAAGCAGCTGCCTCCTCAGCAGCGCTGGTTTCCCTGAACTCTTCTCACTTTCCTTTTTCTTGATCTTTTCTTTTTTCTTTTTTTTTAATTAAACAGAACAACCCAGCCTTCTATTGTATGCATGATTGTTAAGAATTGCCATTCCTTCTCCCAGGTCTCTCAAAATGCCAAAGCAATTTGGACAGGTAGAAATGCTACTGGAAGCTGCTTGGGAGCAGAGTCAGCACTTCTCACCTAATTGCTTCTCTTACAATGGTATTTCTCCTACCCACATCTTTCTGAAAAGTATGTTGTTTTTTTCCCTTGTTTTGAAGTTTGGTCATTTTAGTACTTCACCTAGATTTCCTTTCTGTGACGATCCCAGCCCTTAAGTGCAAATTCAAGTGATTGGACTTTTTGATGGCTTTTATTTTTTATTATTTTGTCTTTGGAGGCATTGATCAGACTCTCAGCTGAGGCTCTGGGCACATTGTGCACTGCGTGCTCCTACTCTCTTATCCTGATACGTTCTTGTTGCTCCTGAGTAGCTATGTTGTAGCCTGTCCCTCGCTCAGAGCTGGTTGCAGTGATGCTGAGGCACAGGGGGCTGTTTGGTTGCCCCCTGTTGCCGAAGCACAGCTCCCACTGGAGCTGCTAACCTTCTGTATGTCTATTGGCTGGCTGAGGTCTGATTCTGGAGTTGTGCATTTTCTGCAGAGTAACCTCTGCTCTTGTTGTACAACGTGATCTTGTAGGCATGTTCACAAGCTGCTTTGATAATAAGGACTGGGTGGGTGTTAACTGGGAAAGTGCTCTAGCTCACCTTCTCTTACTCTGTGAGCCAATTAGGCAGCTTCCTCCCTGTTGTTGTTAACCATAGGTGGCAGCAGCTTTCTAATTCTGTTACTAAGCGTGCAAGTTGCTCAGTTTCTCCAAAGCTGAGGTGATGCTTCCTTCAGACCTCAGCTCCTATCCCTGTTTGCTTAGTAGAAGCTTTTTGAGCTTCGGTTTGCAGGCCCCTGGGGACTGCTGCTTTCCTGGGAGGGCTCTCTTAAAAGCAACCAAGAAAAACAACCAGTTGTTCACGGATTCAGACTTTCTTACATGATTTTGCACCCTCCCTAGAAAATGCCTTGAGGGATATCTAAATTGCAGAAGGCTGAAAAGGACTGAGTAAAGCAAAACAAATCTGTGCGCTAAGAATCACCATTAAATCTGTCAGTACTAATGCTACAAATATGCACACTTTGAACAGCAAAGCACAAGCACCTCTTTTAACAGTGCTGTAATGTATTGGGTTGTGGGGCTTGAGGCAAACATGATAGATGGTGATGGATGCTCTGCTGAAATAGAAGGAACAGGCATCGCTCTTAGATCCCTTGAATTGAAACAAATTATTTTTCAGTCTTATTTGCTAGATCAATTTATTTGTACACTAATGGTTGGGCTTGATGGCCTTGGAGGTCTTTTCCAACCTAAATGATTCTATAATTCTCACAGACTTCATGCTTTTCCTCATGCCTGATTTTTCTTACACGTGCTGCAGGGTGCTTCGCAAACGGGTGATCAGGGTTCTCTGAGCAGTGGGGCAGAGATGGTGAAAGAGAGACTGCAGCAGGACATCTCCAGGATCTCATACCTGAAGCTATGTGAAGACATCTTGAAAAAATTAAATATTTAGGCAGTGCCAGTTTAGCCAAAGAGAATAGCTTGTGTTACAGAAACTTTCATGGGAAGACTATCCTGTCTCCAGGAAGGAATTCCAAATAAAACTCGTGAAACTCCCTTCCATGTTCAGTATTCTCACTTCAGATGTGAAAAAGATGGCTTCTTTCACTCCCTTGCTAGGTAGAAGTCCTGGCCAATGACTTGTTGGCACTGTTAGGTGGTGTCTGTCTTGCTCAGTCTCTATTGGACCAAAGAGCTTAAAAAGCTTTGTGGTTTCATTCGGAGAGGGTGGAAGAAAATGTGTGAAATCCTGGAGTGGCATGGGATGGAAAAGCCATTGCCGCTCACCTGTAGATACAGCTTGTATTGCCATCTGGACGAGTGTTGATTTCTACAGGCTTGCTTTCAGTATTCTGGCAGATGAGCATATGCTTGTTCTGCACAGTGCATAGGTGAATTTCCCCATAAGGACCTCAGTGTTAAATGCAGCTGCACAGCTTCCAGTAGGCAGAATGACTTCTTAAAGCCAGCTTAGCTTACTTCTCTGCACAGTACCAGTGAGAGTACTTGAGATCTGAATCAAACCATTCCTGCACAGCTGCGAAGGTAATACTTCCCATTCCGAGGGCTGGGTTTTTCCTTGTAACTCCGGTGATACTGTGCTGCCCCTTGACTTCTTGTGTTGCTCCTTTCACCACTGGTTTTACCCATGTTAACTTCATTCTGTAGTTCCTTAAGCATCAAACCATTCGGTGGTAGAACTGTCTCTAGTCTTTATGCTCTTCAGCTTTTCACTGAGCAAGAAAAAGCAGCAGTGTGTCTAACCCACGGTATGTCCGGCTGTTGCTTAATGAGATGCTCCATAGCTCGAGGGGCACTCTTGTTTTGCAACCCAGGCTCAGGAAGTGGTGGTTATCAGTGAGCTCCAGTTCATAAGTTGGTATTTTTTACCTACTGATAGAAATTGCAGAGTCTGAGCACTGCTGGTTTTGTTCACAGCTATTGTTCCCTCTTTTATGTGTGTGTTTGCCATATAGCGTTGAAAGGAGATTGTGGCAGGACAGCGGATGAATGCAACCATTAAATTTTGCTGGAAATGATGAAATGAAAGCGCATTTTATATTCATACCTGATGCATCATTCTCCTGCCTCTACCTTCCGGCCCATCGCATTCCAGTCTATTTCAGAGATTTAGATGCATTTAAGTCAGATCTCCCATTCCAGAGTATAATCTACATCCAATTATCAACCCTTAGGGATACATTAGATGTAACTATTATATCTTCTTCTGTCAATAAAATTATAATCGCGGAATGCACAAATGTCCTACTTTGGTTTCTAAAAGCATCATGGAAAAGAATGAGACAAAATGAAAGGGCTGTTATGCTGCATCTTACACATGCTTATATGCAGAAAATTGCCAAAACCTCAAGCTGAGGTATGTATCTCCTCTTTCTGTCTGCTGCTGACAAATACTTAGCTGTGAACAAGCAAGTGCCTGCATAAGATCTGACAAAATTAGATGCAGAGATGAATGAGGTTTCTCCTCCATTTGTCCGGTGCCATATCTAGTAGAATCACAAGGGCCCGAGCACTTGCGGCGCTTCACTCAGGCCTGTCTGCACAGAAACACTTGGTTAAGTGAAACCGAGTTAATGACAGAGCTGAATTTCAGATGTGTCAAAGCTCAGTAAGCCTCCTTCAGCACTCTCCTTGAGAAATAAATTGCTCTGAGTTCTCATTAGCTTGCTCAGACCCCGTTTTACTTCTGACTGAAAACATCTGCACAGGGGTTCCATGTTCCTTAGTTAACACACCTTAAACTTACACCTGCAATTAATTTGGTTAACCATTCCTAAGTTTCCACTAATTGCAGCTACACCCTAAGTGAACCAAGCCATATTTAATTAGCTCAGCACAGCCCAGAAAGCAATAGTCACTCTTTATCAGATAAAGTCCCATTTCCCTTTCAGCCAGGCATGGTTAGTTACCCGTGCTCCTGAAACAATCGTCTCTGATAGTAAAGGAAGAATTCCATCTCCTAAAGAGAACTGCACAGTACTTGAAATTAAAGGAATAAAGGGAAGGGAAAAGTTTGTTCTGTGTGCAGATAATTCTGTAATAATCTGCTATGGAGTGTTTTTGCACCTTGATTTAAACCTTCTGGTATTGACTGTTGTTTGAGACAGAGGAGAGGAGTGACCCCTCACTGGTTAAGGAGCACAGACATTTGTGACCCTGAGCGAAGCTCTGGGTTGCAAGGCTGCAGACAGGGCTAACAGTGCCTATCTAAGACAGTGCATCAAATGGAATTTCACTTTCAAATGTTTCCAGCCCAAGTATTTCACCAGCCAAAAATAGTTGTTCACAATACTGGTAGGTGGTAATTTCTGTTCTTGTTCTCAGTTTGTAAACTGGAGCTCTTATCTGAGTGCTAAGGGAAAGGAGAGAAGATGTCCTGAACTGACAAAACACTAAAATTACAGTGATTTGGTTAAGGATTTGGTGGTCATCAGGAGTAAGGGGGAAAAATGGGCTAACTGCAGGTGTTGTTTATTTGTTTTGTTTTAAAAAGGCAACCAAAGTTTTGCTTCCATTTGGAAAATAGTTAAGCTTTCTTGACAGGTATCAACTTAGTAAACAGCTTGCCATAACCAAAAGGAGGTGATAACAGTTGTTCTGATCTGTATTATTAGGGACAAAGGTGGGATTTGTGCAGTAGCTTTGTGTATAGGGTGAATGGAAGAAACAGGATTCTAGGAGAAATCAGAAGCGTAAATCAATTCAATGTTTTAAGAGTATGGATTTTAATGAGCAGTCAGATTTTCAATTCAGTGCTCACGTGGGGTCATATTCACCAGAAATTTTGCTAAGCAATACCGTGACAATCGGTACAGCTCAGAACTTTGTTTGATACTACCAACAAACCTGCAAGGACTGAAAATGCTAAATTTCATCTCCAACTGTTGCAGTTAAAGGCAGGGACATGTTTGTTATCTACAAACCTGGCACAGGTTAGAGCTGTACAAATGAGTTTTTAAAATAAGGAGACTTCTGTCATTTCTTTTTTTCAAATTGCCTCATTGGTGTACACCACCACTGCATGGGGGGTGGAGGACTTATCTCCACCAAAACCTGTGTGTCGGTCCTTCTAATGCCCTCACAAGGGCTTGACACTGCTATCTCTAGAATCACCAGCTTTTCTCTAAGATGAAGATTAGTTTTCTGTGTGCTCACAACTTCCTTGTAGAAATAGCTTTCTGATGTCTGTATGCATGCACATGCATGCATGTCTGCGCATTGGTATATTATATAAAATAACACTGCTTTGGGAGGATGCTCTTCTTTTCTTCTTTCTTTTACTCTTTTCCTTTCTCTGACTCCAATTTTCAGTGTCCTAAGGGCTGTTTGTTCTTGAATAGGTGACTGCAATGTAATTTCAGGAAGAAAACAAATGAGACTTGGAAGCAGCAGAACAGATCCAGTTGCGGGAGGATGGGTAACAAAGGAAATGTGCTGGAAGAATACTCTCCTGCTTTCTGTCTTCGGAGGGCTATATAATTTATAACTGTTCTCTGCAAAGCGTCTGAGGCAGCGCCAGGTGGTGGGGAGTTGAATTAACCCCTGTGGCGTGTAGTTATCGGCAGAGGCCAGACCTGTGGATCGATACCTCTGTGCAGTGAGTCACCGTATCAACTGGGGAAAGTGAATCTGTAAGCTCCTTATTTCTCCATTCTTCTAATCGTGAGGCTGTGTCTGGCAGTGATGAAGATGGAGCAGACGCAAATGCCTGATGCTCGAAGCTCTTTGATTTCTCAGTTGATGGGGTGAAGCCAATGAAAAGCCATGAGAGGCTCAGAGCTGAGAGCTAATTGCTTCTTTCCAAGTCTCCAGCACCCCCTTTCTCCTTTCCCTTCTCTCCTTCCCCACAAGTCTGGTTACACTCAGTATCTGTGCAGTGTGTGCTTTGCTTGACCGCCAGATAATTTCCAGCTTCACTAGTTAAGCCTGTTTTTTATCATTATTAATAATAAAGGATGTTTTAGTCTCGCTTAAGTGGATTAGCCTTGCTCCTGCCTGCTTTTTGATTGTTTTTGCTGCTGGAGGCTCGCTCTTCCGATGAGAGTACTCACAGATAGAGTATATTGCCAAGCTGGTTTGCCACTGAGGCATACCTAATAGAGGCCAGCGTAATTGCGTTTTCAGGGAGCAACTGCAGCACAGAACACGTCTCACTTCAAGAACAAGACTTTCATTGGAGCTACAGAACAGTCTTGCTCAGCTGCCGAGTCAGCCGCCTCCGCTCACGTGCCCCCAAAGCTTGTGGGAGCACCAATCTTCTGCATGCAGTCTCCTGAAGTCGTGCCTGTCGACAGCTCAGTCTTCATGCTTTCCTGAAGACGTGTGCCTTCCAAATCTATTACACCCCCTCCACCTCCCTCTTTAAAGAAAAAAAAAATTACTTTCTTCTCTGTTAAGTTTTTCGAAACTCAGAGGTACCCATTAGTTGCCCATGTAGGGTGTGCTAACAAATCAAGTAACATGTTCTTTTCTAGCTGTACTCACTCTCTGGAAGATTGGAAGATTGGCATCTGCAGCCGTTGCCTAAGAAAAATAAATGTGATAAAACAACTGCACCAAGTTTCTTACAAAGCCAAATATAACATGTCCATCATACCACTCTCCTTCCGTCCCCACAAAATAAATGAATTATGTTTGACTTTTGAACAATAACAGGTGTTGCCAGCCTTAAAAATAATTGTCCCCCAGGTGGAATTTAAAGCAAGCCCTTAAGTTGAAGGTGGTAGTCATGAGCAGACACCTGGGGTGATTGGCTGCAGTGATTAATGAAGACTGAACTCTGGGTTGCACCTCAGGTTAACAGCTGAGCTTCTAGCTATTGTTCTAAATCTTCTGTCCCTTAGCTTATGTTCTGACTTCTAACCTCGCTTTCTAGTTCAATTCTTGTCCCTGTTCTACATCCAGTTGCAGACATTTATCCTAACCACTGGGCATGACTGTTCTTGCCCTGGTCTCTTTCTCTTAAAACTTTCCCTGAACTGAGTTTAAGCTTTCAGGGTTTTCTTCTGCTTTATTCTCAGCTCATCACCATCTCCTGCCAACTGTGGAGAGTAAATACATACATGCAGTTTTCTGTGTTGTTGTTTGTGCCATAGCCAGAGATGTTTCTGCATAACAATGTGGAGTTATTTATCTCGGTGTGCCAACCATGTTGTCCAAATTGTTTGTCCCCATCTGTCTTCTCCCTGCCTTCTTGCATGTGGTCAGTTCTACATCCCTGAGCTCCCTTCTACTGGATTCATATACAAAGGCACGCTTTAATACTTACTGAATTCAGGTCAAATCAAAACCAGCTCTCAGGCTGAAACAAGAATGCCTAGAGAGGGATTTGCACTGCTTAATTGAGGAAAGTGTTAGATTAGATAAGGCCTTTAATAGACAAGAACATGCTGTTTTTAGCTACTTTGATTGGAAAATGTCTGTTATGAGCTTGAACAGAAATAAACAGTTTTAATTCTTATCACTGTTTTTTCAGGGATAGTTTGCTTATAGTCCCAAGGCATTGGGCGAGGCTAATGTGCAAGACTCGGGGTGAGTCTGTGGGTCTTGGAGCTCTGATGACAACACCATGCTTCATCGCAGCCATAACAGAAAAGTGGCTGTAGTTACAGGAATTGTCGGCCTCAGGCAGAAGGCTAATGCAGCAGGGCTGCAACAAGGATGTTTTCCTTGGCTCACCAGCACCCGAGGAGGGACAGTAAACAAGCCATTGCGTAGAAGCCAGTGGACAAGCAGGTAGACAGTAGGTAATGTTGTCTGGGTCCTGCAGATGGGAAGCTGGTGGCTTTACTTCTGACTAGGCATTCATGCTTTATGCATCGACACAAAGATCCTTGCAGAGAAGGAGGGACTGAGATTGTAAAGGGGTTGATACCAGGGAGCGGAGTCAGGTGCAGGAAAGGGGGGAAGAAGGATCACTGTTCCCTTTGTTTATCCCAGAATGATTTGTGTTTGGAAGACTGTCAAGATAATTGTGAATGTGTTTTCCACAGACTGACTCTAACTGGCTAGGTGAGGTCACTGTGCTTCTGAAATATTTGAGGTAGTGGTTTTAAACAAGTGCCTACCTCAACACAAACAGGAATAAAGCAATCCTGTATAGTCTTGGTCATACAGTGACCACTTTGTTCTGTCTTCAGAGCTCACAGTGAAATGATTTGGCTTGCTAAAGTGGAGACTTTGCATCCTTTCATGGACATCTACCCCCATCTGAAGTCTGCCTGACTCTGCGTTGCAGACGCTCTATGCTTCTGTTCTCCCAGAACTGAATTTATATTTTCAGTTCTCACAGTGGAAGTATTGAAGCTGGGGTGAAAACGTAGCTGGAATTAAAGAAATGTTTTGGTTTAACCCTGGCAGTGCCAGCATGCAGTCCTATGCAAATGTCTGCAGGAAAGGGAAACTCCCTGCGTCCCAACTGATGCAGAAGGAGCCAACAGCTGGGAAGCTTGCTGAAACCAGATGCCTTGTGGTAACAGTGCCATGGTTACAGTTGCAGGCTGAAAGAAGTTTTAATTGGGGTGTACTTCTTTCCTTCTGAAAGGAAGGTAGCTAGCCAGGGACAGATTACGCATAGATTTAGCTTGGGAACTTGTGTTCTCAAGAGTTTTTCTGTAATTGTTGTTTGTTTGTTTTTTTCTTCATAAATGTTTAATATGAAGTTGCTGAGTTTGGGTTAAGGCTGAATTATGTTTTTCTTGGCAGTCGTAGTCTTTGTTATTGACCAGAGGATTTAGAAAGTTGCATTGCCCACAGCTGTGAAGATGCCTCAGGAGAGCATCTGGAGTAAATAGGCCACAGACTTTATATCTTTTATGCTGGACTTGAGATCATCTTCTGTTTGTGTGCATTGTGCATAAGCCGAAGAGCTGGAGGCTTGGAAACCTACAAGATGGAATGGGTCAATTGTATGAGTTGGCAAACAGAAGATTTCCTCCTTCTATACATGCTGTATTTCTCTGTTAAATGTTCCACTTTTACAAAGAAAGATGAAAGGTAGATGAAGGATTTTTTAGAGGCTTACTGTTCTCATCCAAATCTCCATCCAGGGCACTTCAAATTAGTAAATAAGGCAGAATTTTCAAGTGCAAACCTTACCTGTGAAGCAGAATTACCCTGCGCATGTATCTAATGCAAGCCTGCAAAAGCAAAGAAGTGGAGAGCTGAGTCCTTGTTGGGTGGTTAAATAGGCTTCCGGCAGCTGCTCAGAGCCCTCTGCTGTCACTGCGCTCATGGCAGCATCTCTGGGGGTTCTAGTGGAGGTGAGGCATGGTTGTGAATGCAGCTGCTTCAAGCCATGTTTGACTTCTATTTTTTTCCTTTGTAATGTGAGCAAAAAGGGCAAAAAGCCATCTTGTACCATCTCTTCCATGCGAAAAAGAACTGCCTGAATATTTCAAAGCTTGCTCTCATGTTCTCATTTTCCCTGTCTTTCCCTGCATGCTTCATACTTGATTTGCAAACAGACAAGGTCAGTTGGGCGCATGGCTTCCCCCCATGAAATGCGGGTGCCTTTTTATCGATAGTATATAGGCAATCAGCTTTGGGCCAGGGGACAGCTGTAGACCCAGCTCTGCACTCCCTTTGTCAGCAAGTGATGAGGAAGGTATTAGTCACACTTGTACCAGAAATACATCTGTATTTACCCATGGGGTCTTGCCCTGAATCACCAGACCAGCTCCACCTTGCCCTAGAGCTGCCGCAGAAGGACACCGCCGCACTTAAGAGCACAGCACAGTCTTGCTGCCTGCATAGGAGCCATGTTTCCCACTGCTGAGGTATAGCTGCCTCTCAAGAGGAACATAGCAGCTGTTTTATGACAACACTATTCGACAAAACTGCTTTTGCTAATGGTGAAGGGTTGCAGTACAGCACAGCATTAGTATTTCTTTCCGAACATGAAACGTAAGTGCAGCCTATATATCTCTTGGGTGCTGATCAGAGAATAACTCACACGGACTAACTTTCTGCACTGAGAACACTGGCAATAGGCTATGAAATAAAGGCAGTTTTGGGGTTGTGAAGCTCAAAGTAATGTATTTCACAGCAGGATGTTGTTTCGTAGCATCTCTGTGAGCTGTGCAGCATTGCATGGTCCAAATTGAGGAGATGTTGTGAGCCACACTTGTCCACATGTACACATGTGTACTTTGTACATCCTGCACTCTTCTGTCTGCACTATGGGACCCGCACAGCACACTGAGAGAAAGCCTGAGTGCTGACCAATAGCCTGCCTCTGCCAGTGGCTTTTGAAGCAATTCATTAATAAGCTTCTTCAGCCCTTGTGGTTCTGAGTATCTAGAGTTTGAGATGGCATACCTGCTGGTGTGGTGCTTTGTTGGCAGCTTGCACCAGGCATCTTGCTGGAGAAACACCGTTCTCCTCTCCCTATCCTATCGAACTCACTTGTGTGTTGACCATGAAGTACTGTTATCTTACCAATCATTCTGGAGTAATTTGAATTACTTTCATAGGAGCATCATTCCTCCAACAGGAGAGAAGGGTCATTATTGCATTATAGATGGAAAAAAATGCTGCTTCCTCCCTTGTGGTGGCCAAATAGCAGCAAGACAGTTCATCAGGTTGTGTTTTCTTACCCTTCCACCTCAGAGGGCAGCCATCTGGTCGCTGTAAAAAGACAGGGTGAGCACTAAAGATTGAATTTGCATGCAGCTTAGCTATTGCACTGGTAACTGAGCCTAGATGGGTGTTGTGTGCTGGATGTCCCAAAATCTCATATTTTCATGTAGCTGATCCAGTAATTTGTGAAATGCCCATAACTCCTGAGTCAGTGAGCTTTACAGGGTAATAGTGCTCTGTATCATGGGAGAATAGCTCACAAAAAGATGAGAGCATTCTCTGAGAGAAAACATTGGTAAAGGAGCATGTGCAGTATGTTATCATGCTCGGTAGGAGCACAGATTTTCTGGAAATTTGAGCTAAGTAGGGCTAGAAGTCACTTGTGTTAAGTCATCCAAGCAGGGTTCTGCCACCTGGTTGGGGATCTACTGACCAGCTGAGCCGTGTGGACTTTAATAGAAAAGGCTTGATTTTGATTAGAGGTGGCTCTTTTTGCCATCTTTGAGGTCAGCAGAGGTTGAGAAGAAAAAATGTATGAAATGGAGGGACTTGAAGCAATAGATTGAGTTAAACATAACATAGATAGGGAGCATGCTGTGTGTAGAAATGGGGAATCCTAAGTTACAGACGGCGGTCCCTCTGTCGCTGGAGGTGGGCTTCCCTTGTAGATAATCAGTTTATACTGGCAGAGAGCATAAAGCCTAACTGGGAGCTGAACGAGGCAGGGAAGCTAGTATGCATCATGCTGTCTGCAGGTATGGGGATGTTACGATGTAGGCTAGTGGATCCTGAGTACTCCTTCTCCCTTGACAGTGCCTCTGAACTGAACTGATTACCCTCCATGTGGATTTCAGGGCATTCCTATGTAACCATAACCAAAGGTTTTATCTGATGTCAGCCACCTGCATTATCCTGCTGTGTGAGCACCCCCAGTGACCACCACAACTGGACCGTGCTCTGCACAAAAGCTTTGCAGGCAGCACATGGAGGAGATGGCATCCTCTGCCAGCATCATCACTTTTGTTTCTTCTTGTGGCAGTAGTCACTGCAGCACAGCAACGAGAAAGGTTTCAGGAGAAGCATGAGTTCTTAGAGAAGTTTTTGGTGGAATGATACGGGTTTGACTTAGCTGGTGTCCAAATGACTCTTCCCACTTTCCTTTCCTTGCCTCATCATATGAGAGAGCCGTGCTTGAAGTTAATCCGGGGGCTCAGGGCTTTTTGCCCCTGCCAAACTCCTGAGGAAAAGTTGTGCAGAGATATTACCCACTGGCTGTCACGTGGTAGGAGCTGTAACAGTTGGTGATGGTAATAGCTGCGGTTTGAAACTAGCAGGGAAATGCAGGTCTGGTATATGGACATCTAAAGCTATGGAGTGATGGAGCTGAGGAAGAAGAGATGTTCACTAGCTTTTGAGTTTAGCATCAAGCTGTCTTGGAATTTGGCTGCAGTAAGCAGTTAGTGCTTCAACAGAGAAATTTCCAGCTAATCTTTTTTCCTGAATTCGCCAGGCAGACGGCACTGAGTCAGCTCAGCCCAGTCCCCACTGTGCAGTGGCTGCAGCCAGTCTCACTCCATCACTTTTAATGAAACCGAGTCTCTGTGGTTTTCACTAATTTACTCATACGCAAGAGAAATGAGGAAGTATTTTCCTGTCTCTCTCTGATAATGAATGAGATATGAAAGAGCTTCATGGCCAGTAAGCACCCTGGAGGGACTTGAGTTTGTCAAAATGTACAAGGCGTCTTCATCAAAGTAACAAAATGATTTTCTTTCCCCCTATTCCATGAAGTGAAAATTCACATGACAACAGCCAGAAACGTGCCTGGTTTTGCTTAGACAATAGAATTGACTTTGAAAAACCGAGCGTGTGGCAAAACTAATAACATCTTTTGCATCAGTATTTTTCGCAGGTGTATCATGCAATAATAAAGGGTTGCTTCAGGCAGACTTTAATGTGGGGCTTTTGCTGTAGTCTGGCTTGGTGTCTGCACTGCAAACCCCTGCTTGCACAGTATATATGTTGCACTCAGAGCACAGCATGGGCAATAAACATGCTTCCTTCAAGGGATATGTCAAGTTTTGTTTACCAAGAATTCCCATTTCTGTTTGCAGCCCTCCTCAAATGTACTTTGTGTACATCAGAAGGACAGAGATAAGAGTTTACAGAAGATTAAACAGGCACAAACACATTAAGAGAGACAGTAAGGGATGCAAATTGTTAAACAAAAATATTGAAGTCCACTTCAGATGTCTTCGGGGCTTTTCAGTACCCAAACGTAATGAAATTAACCAACTATTGCAGCTTAGCTCATGTGATTAGCATCGCTATCAGAAGCAATCAATAGGAAATCCAGACGGTCTGGTTTTAGGGTACAAATGGTAGGCAAGTGGAGAACAGCTCCTCGGGAACATTGTCAGCTGGGCAATTTTGACGAGGTAACTTTGTGCAGTGATTTGGTGCAGAGCTCCTTACTGCACTCTTATACTTGAACCATTTCTAAAATGCAATCCCCTTTGAAAGGAAGAGTAAACAATTTACTTTTCCCTACAGTTTCATATATAGAAACAGACAGTACTTGTAGAAAGTACAGACCTTGAAAACTGAGCTGAACACTTGTTAGTCCAAGGATGGAATTATTTGGCCAAGAGAGAATTTTATCTATGTGCCTCCCATTGAAATCTGAAGGACTACAGATATTTTTTGCAATTTCATTTGAATATTCAGCAGAGACAAATACTCACCGAAGGTGCATTTTAACCAGCACTGCATATTAATTTTAAAATACTATGTCTGTAGCGTGTAATTTGAGCGTCATTCAGTAGTCCCCTTTCTTATACTTACTGCTTCATTCTCATTTCAGCATTTCCTGAGCTTTTAAGCAATTTTAACGTATTGATTACCAAAGACTTCACAGCTCCTCGTCCCCTTAGGGAGCCTACCTGTGTTGGGCTGTGATGGAAGTGGGGAGTTATCTTGGCACTGTTGTCTTTGTATTCTGGATGCGTGTTACATCTTGACTGGATGTGATATTATTTGAGATGTGTCCAGCTTTTATGATTTTTTTTCCCACTTGCATCAGGTAGATATTGGAGCCTGGAGGCTCCAATAAAATCAGCAGGCAGTTGGGGTAGGCGCTTTGCACAGCCATGGCAAGGCATGGTGTCTGGTCCAAAGAGCTTGTCTGTGTCCTAAAATGAAACCTATTAAATGAATGCAAGAAGGAAGCAGAGGAGAAAAATTAGACTAATCATGACAGAAATGCTTCAACGTGCAGGTTGCCTTCCTGCTCCATGGAGACCTGAGAGTGGCCTTTCACTATCTAGAGGGGGACTATAAGAAAGAAGGAGACAGACTCTTTAGCAGGGTCTGTTGTGAAAGAACAAGGGGAAATGGTTTCAAAGTGAAAGATGGGATGTTTAGTTTGGATAATAAGGAAGAAGTTCTGTACAAAAAGGGGAGTGAGGCACTAGCACAGGTTGCCCAGAGAGGTGATGGAATCCATCCTCGGAGATGTTCATGGTCAGGCTGGATGAGGCTCTGAGCACCTGATCTAGTGTAGGTGTCACTGTTCGTTGCAGGGGAGTTGGACTACATGGCCTTTAAAGGTCCCTTCCAACTCAAATAATTCTATGAGTTTATGTTTTGCCAGTTCAGAATCCGTTCTTAGGTGACTGAACTGTTAGTCACGTTCAATTCTGCTAGCAAAGAGAGGAACAGTTCTCTCCAATGCTGCCTTCTGAATGTGTAGCAATTAGTGTCACAGCAGTTAGTGCGGTTTGTCCCTCTGGAATGGAGTGTGAGCACACACTCTTCTGAGGAGAGCTGAATTACACAAAGGGAGTTGGGTTACTCCTGCAATAAATGATCTTTCCTCTTGACCTAGCTTCCTCTTAAAATGCAGCCCTGGGCGAATGGCTCCATTGAGCTCCTTGGGCCTTATGTTCTGGCTTCTGATGTGCCAACGCAACCCCTGCACTTGGTCTCTACAAGGAATGGCTGAACAACAACAGAATTTACTGGAACAAACTCTGTCATCTTAGAAGGGTCCCTACTTCTGCTGGGAGTCCTCTCCTCAGCATGCCTACCAGCTTCTTGGCTCATCTCTTTGCTCTGCACCGTGGTGTGAAGTGCTTTCAGCGCTCAGGAGCTGAGTTAGAAAGTTAGCCGTGCAGTTAGAAGATTTGTGGATGGTGGTAGTTGGCTGTTAGGAAAGGGAGGGGATGGCACCTTCTCCTATGGGAGCTGATGCTTGTGGGTGGAATTCTACCCATGTTGGCAGGCTGACTGCCTGGACATCTGTGCCCTATCAGCACACATCGTCAGACTGAACACGCTCGCAGCTGTTGACCTTTAAGAAGCCATCTCTGAGGTGATATTTCCCTCACAACAAGATCTTGAGCAATAGACCTGTCACCTGTGATACCAGTTGCAAAGCGGTGTTAGTAGGATATTGAATTTCAGGCACTCTCATGCTCTACGCATCGTCTCTAATTCATCACTTCTTGTGAGGAAAAGCTTAGCACAGTTCCTATGCCGAGCAAAGCTAAGTTCTGTGTTAATCAGGAGCATGAAATATATCTCACCTACAGAGAGCAAAGTTCCTCTGGATAAATATTCCAATCATTAAGAATGCATTGCATGGAGCAAAAGCTCCAACCACAGTTTCCACGCTGTGGGTCCTTTACCAGCAGAAAGATTTTTTTCTGAAAATCTATTTAAAATTAACAAAAAGAATCATTAAGCAGAATAAGACTTTTAAAAATGCACTTTCAAGCTGGGAAACCACCTCATTTAGTATAATGAGTGAGCAGATCCTTGGGCCCCAAAGAAAAGCAAATTGAAGCAAAATGGCTCCAGCACTGACTTGCATAATGATGGATTTGGGCACGTGTCCTGGCAAGTAACGATCCCATCTTTCCCACGGGGCTTCAGAAAATAGAGACAGAATGCTCTGGCCAGGATGCTGTTTCCATCAGGAAAAAGAAAAAGGCTGGTAGCAGTCCGAATACAGAGTGAAAGACAAGGCAGAACCATATTGGAGAAGTTAAAGTTTGCAAGCATTGGAGGAGAGAGTGGTGATAACGCTCGAAGAAGAGAGGGAGGGCAAGAAAAGGGGAAGGGTGCAAGGCACAGCAAATCTTGGAGGAGAGGTGACTTGTGGCACTGGAGAGGAGCTTCCGTAGAGCAGCTGGTTAACTGGGTTAAGAATGAATGAGCAGTCTCTGGTAGGAAAATTAATTCTCATGCAATCTCTTGTCAGTGCTGAAAGCTTATTTCCATCGTGTTTTGAGAGAAGAGGAACTGACTCACAAAAAATGTAGTGGCACAGCACTGACAGCAGCTGTGCACCTGTACCAGCCCCACGTTTTCATGTCGTCTCTGCGCAGGGATGGGTTTCTTTCTGTGGTAGAAAGAGTAGAACACTTTCATCCTTCTTAGCCTTTCTGCTGAAACGTCAGCTAGGAACTAGTGTGTTGAATGGCTGCATGAGATACAGTTACAAGATGTGGATGCCATCTCCTGGAAAATGGACTGGACCCTTTCTCTGCTATTTCAAGCAATCTGCTGGACAGTTGCAAAATGTAAAAGGGGCAGTGAGTCTCAGCTGATGTATGCTGGGATTTACCTCTGCCACTCCCAAAACTCTTTGGAGATCACATTCCATTTATAGGTTCGAACTGCTGCATAGTCTGTTCTGGCCAAGTACCAAGTCCATTTAGTGGCAATATCTCTTGTCCACTTTGCAAGTGTAGTCCAGAGGGCTGAAGATCCCTAATAAATGATGTGCTTTGTGAGGAAGGCAGGGGGGTCACGTTCTCCAGAACGCTGTTCAGTTGTCCCAAATGAAGCGTTTGTCATGCTGTAGGCGTTTTAAAGTTAGTCACTAGCCTTTAGAATAGCATCAGCAGAACTCCAATTGTCCTCATCTGTTCTAGCTGGGAACTCAGGAAAAATGTGGAAGTGGTGTAGCAGCTGCTTACATGCCCATCAGACTTTGTGGTCCCAGTGGAAAAAGGCTGTGCACTGTCTGTTCTGCATGCAGCCTGCTTGCTGCTTGATCCTTCATCCATTCTCTTTTATCTATCATTGCGCATGGCAAGCAGGGAGACTTATTTGTTCCCCTGTCTGTGGCTTCTGTCATTTTTTCATTATTGCACACTGTCAAAATGTTGCCTCCCCTCACCTCCTTTTCGCCTGGCTCCCTTTGGAATTCGTGTGGAAAGATGAAAGTAAAACCATCTTTCTTGGCTACTGGAAAGGCAGAAGGTTCATTCTGATATGCATGGCCTGTGGGGAGACAGAGACTGCACTGGGGATGAAGAGGAGAATATTTGAATGGAGAGGAGCCATCTGTTTCTGTGGTAAGGGCATAGCCTACCCTCTTGTGGACTGTGAGATGTTTATGTGCTGAAAGAGCACCTACAGTTCTGTCTTCCTGAGCATCCACTCTCCCACTTGAATGCATCCATGGTCCAGTTCAGCCCGGTATTAAAAGGCAGTGCATCAATTTCTCTTGATAGCAATGAACCAATCAATGTTTCATCCTTCTGTGAATCTCCACTGACCACAAGACTGTCCTGCACCAGCTAAAGCCCTTCATGCAGATGCCAACACATGTGAGTTTGTCTATGTGTGCGCTGTATGCAAAGTTTAGAACCACTTCTTTCTTTATAAACTCTTGTTTCCAAGGTGGAGACTCCTGCAGTTTTGGTGCTGGGGAGGGATGTGTGCCCACGGCTCCAGCTGCAAGGGCATTGCCAGAACTCTCACATTACTATTCTGGATTCCTGCTGCCAAGCAAACCACCATCCTAAATTTGACTTGATCCTGAGGTCTTTTCAGTCATGTTGTGGTTGCCAGAGGTCCTAGGTCTCTTTTCAGAAAGGCTGAGCTGTTGAAGCCTCATGCAGTGGCTGGGATTCAGTGCATACAGTTCAGCTCCAGCACATCTCTGCAGTTTCAGCTGGAGTGTCTCATCTTTTCTTTCTTTCTTAAATTTTTTGTATAACATTGTTATGTCTGTTCCCTCACATACCTGATTCTAGTGGAATTTAAGGTTTAGAAATTGCTGTTTGTTATTTTGTTGTTTAGTGTTTGCTTGTTTGTTTTTGGTTTTGTTTTTTTTTCTGTGTACTGACTGCATTCAGTGCTGTTCAAATTCTGTCACTGGTCTTCAGGAAACTGTTATATTTGTTTTGTTTTGACAGTAAGTTCTTAGTTATTCTAGTGCTGCTAGTGTAAGTCACAGAAATTGCTGGCATCCCTGAGATTTCCTGCAGCCTTCAGAAGAGCAAAACAACCCTCAACACCATCCTGCTCTGAGTGTCCAACAGCCCAGTGGCCATGCAGATGGCATGGCATGTCCCTGGGTGACGGCCGCTGGCATGGGGAGGGAGGGGAGGAGTGGGCTGTGCATGCACTAACTGAAGGAAATCGGTGACAGCAAGAAAAAGGAGCCTATCTGAGCTTGTGAGCCATTCTGAAACAGGAGTCTTTCCTGTTTCCTTGGCGCATATAAAACTTCAGTTATTCTGCATTCACAGTCCTCACTTCCACTGGAAGGAGCCAGATATTCTGCCTAATACATTTGCTATTTGAGGAATCAAAGGTTTATCACTGTCCTTGAAAAGTGGAATTAATGCAGTTGCTTCTATAGTGCCAATTAAATCCTCTGTTTAATTCCGGGAGCCAGCTGGAGATGTTTGTGGCTGAGATGTACTCGTCTTAATGGCTCTCCCTTAGCTGCTGCTGGTGTTTTCCCTCTCCGATGTTTTATATTCCAGACCAATTGGTTCTGAGGACACTATAGCAGGTCCCACTTTAATACCCCACTTTTACTGCCTTCTCATTCAACCTATTGTGATTTCAGACCAAGAACTCCCTGCATTCACATACGTGTATATCATGAAGCATGGGGCAGTCACATCCTTAGATATGGAAGGGAACCATTAAAAGCTGGCTTCAAACTGCCCAGCTGAACAGAAGGCTTTTCTGCTTGTTGGTGGTTCCTCCTGGCAAATTGTACTTTGTGTATAGAGGTAATGGGAATAAGGTTTGTTAGTCTAAGACTTCTGGATGTTGCCTGGTGCTTTATGAAAAGCTTGATGTTACATACAAGGCTTCTCTGCAGTTCCTGAGCAGCTGTCCAAACCACAGCACCTGGGAGCTTTTAACGCCGCGTATTTGTGGGTTTCATAGTCTTAGAATCATTTCAAAACTTTGCAATCACCAATGACGATTTAGCAAGATTTGGTGATTTTTTTTGTTCCCTAAGTTAGCTTCTGTTTAAAACTTAGTGAAGATGTTCTGAGCGTAGCTTTGCAGACTTAGCTGGTGGTTATTGTATTCAGAAATGTTGTTACGATGACAGCTCATTCCTCTCATTAATTCAGCTCGCTGCTTCTCTTCTTGCAGAGCTCCAAGGTGATCTGTGGCTGGGAGTGCAGAACCCAATCAGCCCAGTTTTCCAAAGAACTCACCCGAGATTTTCTGAGCACAACCAAATGCCCTTTCATTTGGACTTTTCATAGGAATAGAAGAAAGGAATAAAGGGAGAGCTAGCCTCGGTCTGTTCTCTGGCAGCAAGTTAAATCATAGTAGCCTGCACTGTCAACACAACATGGAGCAAAGAGAAGTCAGCGCTTTCTCTAATCACTTTCTTCATGTTCAGGCTTCCACTTCGGACTTTCCTCAGTGGAGCACTTGTCAGCCGGCCACGCCAGCTTGTCATGGTGTCTGTTGTGTTCCTTTGACCATTCCATCCCCCTTGCATGAAAGACAACTATTTAATTAGGTTACTGTAGAAAAATGGGCCTGGCTGCAGGTCTCTGCTAGAAGCATCACCACCAATTCTCAAGATGAATAGCTACATTGCCCTATTTCCCCAAACCTCGTAGTACAAGAATTTGCTTCTGTTGAGATTTTTATTTTTTGAGGAAGCAAACAATTTTTTCCTCTTTTTTTTCTTTTCTTTTGTTTTCCTTTTATTCTTTAATACTTTTTTTTTTTTTCCCCCCTCAGGGAGATCTGATATTAAAATATTCAGCTGTCTCATTTCTCAACGTGCAATTTGTCAGGAAGTGGGTTTCCATTAAATTCTTTATAATTAGCATACTTGGACTTTGATAGACATTTTTCCTTTCTGCAACAATATTTTTTTTTCTTAGCTCATTATCTACGTGCAAGATCAGTCAGCTAAATTTCTGTCTATCAGACGTCTCTATTGGCTCATTTTTAACCAGTTTGAGGCCTGTAAGTATTGTAATAAGTTACTGTGCTGGATCTCAGGTTTTAAATGGATCTTAGGTAAAACAAGTTGGGAAAACTCTGCCTAGAACATGCTGTATGTTTTCTCCTTTCATGCTGCCTGTTTTTTGAAGTTAATAATAACACTTTTCCCTATTTTCTATGGTAAAAAAGGAGCAAGAAGTCAGGCCTGGATGTCACTGGTTGTGCTACTGGTCGGCACTGGGGTGGTGTTTACAGAGGCCTGTTTAAAACAGGGAGTCTAGTGTTTGGAAGGGGCTGGCAGGACTTCAGGAGCATTTCCGTGTATGTTATGATTAGTTCTAGCTGGCCATATTGAGCTTGTTACTATCGCAGGCTCTGGATTGAACTAATTTTTTATTATTCGTCACAATATGTTTTTTGACTAAACTGAGTTTTCCATTGCTATTGCAGCTGCTTTCTCAAAAGAGCTGGTTACAAATGCACAGCGTTTTTTGTTGGTTTTTTTTTTTCTTCTAAATATACTGCTTAAGAAGCACTTGGACATGGCTGCATTAACATAAAAATCTCTTCATGCTTAGTTACTCATCCACTGGCCTTTTCTCCCGTGGGTGGCTATTGCAAAAGAACTTTTCGAAGTGCAAACACTGATGCAAGTTCCCAAGTAGTTCTGTCCAGCAGCTTGTCAAAATGTCAGAGAAGAAGACAACTGCGGCAAAAATCCAAGTCGTTCCCTCAAATGACATCCATGGAAATGCGCAGTAAGCTTTGCCCCAGGGTAGTGCACAACTGAACGATATATTAAAAATGAGGTAGGGTAGCTAATCCCACTAAGCTGTGGGCTAGAGAGAGCTTTCTGCCAAGAGCAGGGTACAAGTTGGTCACAGCTGGCCACAGTGGGCCATCCAGTCACATTAACTTCAAAGGGGGTCTCAGCAGATCTCCCAGGCATACTAATACCGTTCAGGAGCAGGGAGAGGAGGAAAAGATGCTCAGAGGGTAGGGTAGATCAGGTTGCCCATTGGACAGTTAGTGAAAGGAGATTAAGGGGAAAGTAGGAATTGTCATGGTTCTGCATAAATACATTCCTCAGTGAAGGAGCAAAGAGACTCTGGGGCACTTTTGTGGCAAGGCTGGAAATAAGAGCAGCAAATGTTATAAAAGCTCTTCTGAAATTCATTTTCTAATCAGTCCTTTCCGTGCACTTGGCATAAGGTGCTGTGTTGCTCCCACCTTGAATCCAAGGCAGACAGAGCAGTGGGTGGATGGATTGAAAGCCAGGCTCAGCGTGGCCTGCTTTACATCCCTTCGATCTGGAGTGCAGATGGAAGGATGAGCCAGCTCTTTGGACTTTCCTGGCCCCAAGCAGCAAGGCTGCTGATGGGCCTCAGGTCTCCTATTTGCAACTGATTTGAATCTTGTGCACTTCAAAGGTACTGCCTGTGAAAGATAATCCCTTGCTATGCATCAGCCCGTGGCTTCTAGCAGCCTGACTTTTAAAGAGATAGAGCAAACTTTGAAAATAATATCAGTGGATTTGGATTCCTGTCCCTCTTTCCCATAGCCAAACCTTGCTCAGACCACTGCTTGGCTAGTGAAATGTGTGCTGAGATAAACAAATCTTAAGAAAATTGACCTGGAAGTTGCACATAAGCTAGAGACCAGAGTCACGCAGTAACCTGACTGTAATTGCTGCTCCTCCCCCTTCCTTTGGGAGCCCTCATCGTTCTGTATGGGGGTCTTGCAGAAACAGCAAGGAGAAGAACACTCTCAGACATAGGGCTTTAATTTTGGGTGGTGCTTTGTGGAGCCAGGATTTGGACACAGTGATCCTTGTGGGTTCCTTTCAACTGTGAATATTCTAGGCTTCTCAGATAAGGACGAGCTGCTTTCACTAGTGAGGTGGCTGCAGGCCACAGCATGCAGGGCAAAGGGTGCAGGCAACTTGTAAATGTGCTGCAGAGAGACAGCGGGTTCACAGCTGCTAGCTCGTCAGTCAGCGCTTCCTTCTCTCCTTCAGAAGGGGACCCTGTCCTGGTTTCTAAGCTGCTGCAAGCCGAGTGGCTGCTTTTAATAGAGTGTGCACAGAAGATGGTTCTAGGCAATTGAATTAGGGTTGCGTTATTAGTCCATCTGTGCAATATGCTCTGTTTATTGACAATCTGGTTAGAGTGGCTGGAGCTTGTTAAAGGTAAAGTGTTCCCTACTGTTGAATTTTGGGAGGTGTCCACCTGTTCAGAGGAAGCAGTGCAGGAAGAAGGGCTCTCTTTAAGCTGGAAAGGTGTTCAGAGCAAGCTGCTTATATTTGCCCTGTGTTCTGACCTTATGTAAGGGAGTGGGTGCAGAAGTTTCAGCAGCCAGCAGAGTTTTGCTTTGCGGTCTGTGGTGACATGCAGGCTTCTACTGCACCTGCCTGCAGCAGGAGCTCACCAGTGGGATGTGGGGTTGTGTGAAGGGTGCCAGAGAGAGTTCTGTTCTGCTCACCTAGGAGATTTCATCTGCTGCAACCAGAAGCCAAAGTCAATCTCTGAATGTCAGTCTGTCTGCAAGATACATTTGTGAATGAAATGTGTGTACATCACAGAGGAGATCTCTGGGTGCTGCTTTGTTTGTTCTGATGGCTGTGGCTTGGCCTTTTGCAGCAGGTTTTACATGCATGCTGTAGATGTCAAGCTCTTGCCTATAACAGCAGCCTTGCTGTGGTATTTGAGATAGAAAGCTTATCTTTGAGGATGATCATTAAGAGAATAGGAGACAAATACGATTTCTCAAGCCACAAGTACATTGCTTTTTGTAGACAGCAGGTGTATACTGTTGCCTGGGGAATAGAAAAGTGACCAGAATCATAACTCTTCACCAAAACCATGTTGCACGTTTAGGCTTATGATTTCTCCAGAATTCCTTGTTTCAGAGCTTGGCTGTCAGTGTGCTCCTGTCCTCCTCACCGGCACCAGATGTTTTTTCTTATATACCAGGCTATCCACAGTGGTCTAATCATACAGCCTGCAGATAGTCTTGATTTGTAATTTTCAGTATTGGGTCTCATGAAATGGGATCAGTTGTTGCACGTTATGAGCTAACACAGGATATCTTTTGTTTCTCTCTCTGTTTATAGGTTTATAGTGAAAGCACTGATCTGAAAGAAGCAGCAAGGATGACTAAAGAGGATGTGGGGCTGGTTGGAAAGCTAAATATATGTAACTTGACTAGAAGGCAATTTATAAGGCATACAGTCACCGTATTTAGAGTTTAGAAGTAACAGGAAGAGGGGAGTTGTTTAGGAGGCACAAGCAGAAATTCAATTTAAGCAAAAGATCAAGTAAGGTATTTTTGTGACAAAGAGATAAATCTTCGCTCGGAATAAGGAGAGCCTCTATGCCTTTCTTTGGACCAAACAAAAGGTAATATCAATACATGGAATGACAACTGCATAACATAAGAGGTACGTTTAACCTTAGTAAGGTTCAGTATTGTTACTGAACTTGAACTTGATTTGCAAAGCAACTTTAGTTTCCAGAAGTGTGGGTCTCCAGGTGCAGAGGTAAGGTACTGGAACTCCAGGTGAAGTCTCACAAGCACTGAGTAAAGAGGCAGGATCACCTCCCTTGTCCTGCTGACCACACTTCTTTTCATGCAGCCCAGGATATGGTTGGCTTTCTAGAATGCAAGAACGCATTGCTGGCTAGAACGCCTAGGGTAAGAGTGGTGAGGCACTGGAACGGGTTTCCCAGAGAAATGGTGGATGCTCTGTCCCTGGAGATGTTCAAGGCCAGGCTGGATGGAATTCTGAGCACCCGTATCTAGCTGTAGGCGTCCCTGTTCATTGCAGAGGATTGGACCAGATGGCCTTTAAAAGTCCCTTCCGACTCAAATGATTCTGTGATTCTAAGTCCAAGCTCCAGAAACTAACTGTCTCTTGAGCACTCCAGGGTTTCTTATTGTGGCTGATTATTTTCAAATGATCAGGAGACAGACCACAAATTCTTACTTGAAACTCTGTCCGCAACTTGAAAAAGTCAAAATATTAAGCAATATAGTTTGTACTGGCATGAAAGCTGACAGGAACCTGGGAACATTTATCTTCAGTTACCTGACAGTGGCCTGAAGCAATGAATGCGATATAAAAAGAGGAGAACAGGAAGGGTGCATAAAAACTTGCTATTCTTCAGACCATATGTGTTACCATAGTGTGCCAGTCCTGCCTGGGAGCTCTCTTCACTGAGAGCTGTGAGACTGCAGAAGTCAGTCCATATGAAAATGAGCAACACAGTCTAGAGACAAGCCTGCATTTCTAGAGATCAAACCTTGAAAAGCAAAGGATCACATAAAATATCTGCATCATGTATTCGTTCACGTCATCTGGAAGAAGGAAAAGTTTAATAACTGAAAGCTAGACTGGGGAATCCAATCCACCCAGTTACTACAGAGGGAAGACTGTGGAATATCAATGCGCTTTGAAATCGGCGTCCTCATAGACCCTGGTGTATTTGTGATAATTTGCAAGTAACCTGACAGTGCATGAAATAATTGTCTTTGTAGATACAAAACAACGTTGACATCCACTTTGAAATTTAAATGAAAGAAACACAGTAGAGTATTTTCAGAAGCATAACCTTGGTGCATTGCCTTATTTTTTCTTTATAATAGGTTAATTACTTGAACAGGTATTAGTTAAAGAGCTTCTATTTAGTTATAAAGCAGAAACACCCGTGGAAGGCTCCGTGTTCTCAGTTCACAGTCACTGTGTATTGCTTCCCATTCTGTATACAAACATGACCTGAAACAAACTGATTTAATCATCTGGGAGTAAATAATTGTTATTCAGGAAATGCTTTGTTTGTCCTGTCCTGTTGCCACTCTGAAGCGCAAGCCACAAAGCAAATAGCAATAAAAAAGCAGTCTCATTTGATTATTTGCCGTGTGTGGTGCACACAACAAATGCACACACAGTAGATTTGATAGCTGCTCAGAAAGCTCTGCTGGTGTCCAGTGTCTTTAATGCAATTTCTTAGCAATAAATAGTTGGATTTGAGCAGAGGCTTTCACTGAATAATTTTGTGCTTTTCAATGTCTGTGGTTTGCTATTGTACGGCATCTGCAGATGAGCAGGGAGTTATTCAATATTAATAGGTTTATTTTATCAGGTAAAGTGTTTATTAAAGAGAGCTCCCTAGTATATGATAAAATCTTTATTCAAAGCTATGAAGCAGCGATAGAATTTGATGATCCTTCTAATGCATTTGGTACAAAACCATTTCACATTTCTAACAAAGACTATTGCTGCCCTAATTACAAACTGTTACACTCTAAATAGTAGAATTTAATCTTGTCTAGTCGCAGTATCAGTATTTGCTTTATCAGTCTTGTCAGGTGGCATTTATTGGGGGGGCACTCAATTTCATGCCATTTTAAGCAATTTCACTAGCAAAGCACATAGTTTCACAATGTGTTTAAATGGAAAATGGAAATTCTCACTGAAAACTTGTTAAAATCTCATTTGTGTTAGCATATAGTCCTCTGTGGGACATGAGGCTGTGTAATACTGCAGGCCTTTCTGTAGCAGCGCCTTTCAGCAGTCTCCTCAGCATCGCTTTGTGTGAGAGCCTCGGGTTTAGTTTTACATTCAGTACCTGAATTCCTGCATTCAATAAGGGAAGTAAATTCCCACTATAAAATGTGCCAAACTGAGAATGTCAGGGCAGACTGCTCTGCCAGGTGAGCTCTAGCTGTTAGCCAAAGCTACAGAGCAATGTGCTACACTGTAGGTAGCTCAAATCTGTTATTCTCCCCAAATCCAACACAAGAGCTCCGCTGTTGACACAGGCTTTGGTGTAAGGGGGTCTGGAGGCGCTGCCTCCCACGACAGTGCTTGGGTGAGGATGCACGTGCAATCCAAGTGCTGCCTGGGGGAAACGTTCTCAAACTCTGACAGCAGTATGTGTGCAGTGAAATAAACAGGCTCCTTGGCTATAAAACGTGGGGAGCTCCCACCAGAGGAGTGTGCTCAGGTAAGGAGGCTGAGGATACTTTGCTCACACAATCCCAAGTTACAGGTAATGTGCACGTTCCCTTTTGTTCTTCTAACCACTGCTGCCACTGTGGCAGGCATGCTGCACTGCTGGGGTGTCCATCATGCAGATGTGAGTATCGGCCATCAGCCTCCAAAGGATGTTTGTTTACCCAAATTTCTTACTTCCTTTTTCTTTCTCCTACATTCATGAGGGAATGAATCGGTAATAAGTGAGAAAATACGGCTTAGGTTTATAGTTTTATTCCCTCAATGCTTGATTTCTAAAGAACATAGGTTTATTTTAAAGCAGTCTGCAAGCCACAATCTGGCTATAATTCATGCTGCTTTTTCTTACCAGGACACAGGGAGCCCTAGGTCTGGACAGAGATGAGTCTTCTGGAGATAGAGACTACATCCTTGTTGCTCTTAAGTGTGCTCAGGATGGTTTGTCATAGGATCATAGAATGGCTTAGGTTGGCGGGGACCTTAAAGATCATCCAGTTCTAATCCCCCGCTATGGACAGGGTTGCCAACCTCTAGATCAGGCTGCCCCATACTATAGGCAGTGGGAATCGGAATTCCAGGCCAATCGCACTTGGCCTCAAGTAGGTTTTTTGGACAGGTTTTTTTTCAGAAGTTCTTAACAGGAGGGTAATATTGAGCTCCCATTGAGAATCTGGCTGTTTCTCTTTAGTGCCTTCCTGGGAAATAAAATATGTTGAAAATGTGGCTCATGTTGGTGTCTGATGAGCAGGCAGAACATACTTCAGAAGTCGCTGCTCAGACATTTCATTTCATGTCTTGCTGTAGAAATCGCTGGGATCAGGAGAGGCAGGAATGCAGCTGGCAGTTTGTGTTAGCTTCTTTTTAGCTTCTGGACTTTGATGAAAGCAGTGTCTCAGTTTGGTAATACTACCAGCTAAGCCTGGTTTCATTACTGCTTGCACAGAGTTTTATGTAAAAGAGATCAGAAAAAAAAAGCTGGAATCATAACTAAGAACAGCAAAAGGAAGTCACAGCAGGAAATGGGCATGTTGTGTCCTATCATGTGCCAGTGCGTCTTAGTCCTCAATTGTTGTAAAATTCATATTCTATTTCTGTTTATGCATCCTTTCTTCGAGGCTGCTAGCTCAGAATAGCTTTGCTTGTGATATCCTCATCTGTCCCAGCTGCCTGCTATTTTGGAGCAGAAGTTGCCATTTGCAGCGGACTTCCATACTGCATAACCTCTTGCAATGGGCAGATATCCACCAAAGGCTATGTGGGCAACTTTGGAATTTATTGCATGAGTGACCTCATTCAGTTCTCCAGGGGTTGAAGGTCAGTGCACTAATTTATGATATCAATCTACCTTCAGCAATTGGTACTGTTTCAAAATACCTTTTGTGTTTCAGGAAATGTCTTGAGTTCAATACATTTAAATCACTTTTATATGATTTCAAGTTCCATAAGGTAAATTTGTTGCCAATATAAAATGTCTTCAAGTACTTCAGTAAGAAGGGTTTGTTTGAGCTGGTGTTCATTATGGGAAGATTAATGGGGCCACTGATCCCATTAATTTGATGTTGACCCTTAACTTCACATAATAGGTCAGGCATCCCTACTTTTAGCTTCAGGGCAAGTTTACTCAGTGAACAAAATTTCATCTTGTTGTATAACATCTTTCTTCAGATTAGTTCCGTTCATCTTTAGCATCTGGTTTCAATAGGGGTTTTGCTTTATATCCAGTCCTACATCTGTGTAACTTGAGGCAGGTTACACAACTTAGGTACAATCCCATGGCACATCCTGGTTTCTCCCAAGTACAGTAATGTAATCGTGTAACTGTGAAGAGATCTGTGTTTGTGGAGTCACATACGATCGCATTCTGTCTTGGATCACAGCTTTTCTAGTTCATATGTGCACCTAGACACACGCACAATATGTTTTGCAGATTGGTTCAAAATGCACCAGCTTGCTTCCATTGTAGACTGACTGGAGGAGAGCTACCATTTCTCTAGCATGGTGCGCCAGTGCCAACACTCAAGCACGCACAGAGGTGTGTCTTCAGCCTCTGGTGAGAATTGGTTAAGCTGTATTTGTTGCAGACAATTATCATCTTGTTAAGCTGCGGTGGCAGAATTGGGACTATAAACTGCAGAACTGAGGTCGTCTGGTCAAGCATGGCTGCTCAGAGCATGCTTGTCCGTGTCTGGTTGTGGTATTCCCAGCCCAGAGTGTGATGACTGGTAAAGAGGGAGGCAGCATTTGGAGGGGAGGAGAAAGCAAGAAAGGGAATAGATATGCTTTTTTTTTTCTTCTAAGTTAGTCTGTAATCTTCAGACAAATCACACCCTTCCTTGATGATTTGTTCATCCTGGGGAACTCACGGGTGATGAACCTGGATTTGGATCAGGATGCTCAAGGTGGGACTCTGAGCTCCCATCTCTCCATCTTCTCTGAAGGCACAGAAGATTCCCCGTGCCGTAATGCCCAAGCTTAAGGGCAGTCCTACAAGTGAGTGACAGCCAAGGTGCAGCTTACCAGCTCACAGTGTACTGCCCTGGTTTTGTAAACAGAAGCCAGAGGTATCTGCATTTGCCTTTTACCTGACTTTCAGTCTGTGCGCTGTACCAGCATGGTGTGTCCCCTCCATGCTCTTTGTGTCTTCATGCCCCAAAGTCAGGTGATGCTGTGACAGCACACCCCATCTCGTGCTGCCTGCAGTACTCACTGCTTCACTCAGTGCTGCTGGCCCATCATGCACACTGCCTTCTGTTCTGGCTCCCTTCTTGTCAGGCTGGAACGCTGCTGCTATGTGGGAAACATTGCCATCTTATTTCATCCCTGGTTGTTTGGGATGGTCTTCTGCCATACTGTTTGCTTTTCTAAGGGCCAAACAGTTCTTTTAAACATTTTGGGTTTGTTTGTTTGTTTGTTTGTTTTCTGTGTTTTTTGTTGTTTTTTTTTTTTTTTAAGCAAGCGATTTCTATCATCTCTTGAGTTCAAGGTTTTCAGTGAGCCTTTTCTACTCAGGGATGTTATTTATGTACAAGAGTGCAGTAAAAATGTGAGAAAGCTGTACCTTGCTAAAGCATATTGATTGGAACTTAAAAGGCTTTTTCTAAGGCTCTGTTTTAGTCTCTGCATGCCTTTTATTTCTTAAGTTCCACAGAACAGTTTCCTCTGATGCCCTCTGCTTTGGGGAGCTTCTGTAATCTAACTGGTTTCCACCATCCTCTTGTGTCTTTTATCCCCCGTCTCATAATTTAAAGGGATTTTGTCGGCCACTTTAAGGACATTGCTTTAGCTAGAATATACCTTACTTTTAAAGCCATTTAAAAATCTTTTAAAGCCTAGTATTTCTTATGCTGGCTCTTACGAGAGCGCTAGAACCAAAAATAATCTTGCTGAAGCCCATATCTTTCCTGAAACTCTTGGAAGTACTTCAGTGTTTCCATGTTGCAGATAGGTTCCTCTCTGAGCACTGGCATGGCTTTTGCTCGTGGGCTGCACGTCTGGACCTCTCTCCTGCTATCCTCTCCCCACTACGCTGCCATGTCCCAGTCTCTTTTTAGCCTCTGAGCAAAAGGAGGAGATGCTCCTGCTGGGGGCTCGTTCCTCACACAGCCAGTGCTGCTTCTGCCTCTTACCTGGAATCATAACCCCTAGAGTGAGTGCCCATATAGGGCCGCATTTTCTAAGCATCTTTGTTCTCAGTTTAGGATCTTGTGTTCCTAAGTAATGGCTTGAAAGAACTCACCTTTTCCAGAAGCTGTGCTTTTACTAATGCTGCTTAACTACAGATTAATAATGATCTCCTAGCCACCACGCTTCCTATTAAATATTGATGTTGTGGTAGCACATAAAGGCTGCGGTCGGGGTCTAATTGTGCTGATTTATTCAGACCGGTTCTGAGACCTTTGCTACCGCTGGCTCTGCAGCCAGCAGCCCTCCTTGTCCTTCCCTGTCATTTCCTCACTCAGGTCAGCACATGAAACCCATCCCCGATTCCCTGATGTGGAAGCCGAGCGGCCGAGAAGAGCGCTGTGCTGACAGCTCTGCGCAGCTCTTCTCTCTTCGTCCCGCTTTTCATTTATTCTTGGACTTTTCAAAAAGAAGGGGACAGGGCAGGCTGTCTTCTAAAATCCCTGGCAAGTTTTTGCCCTCGTCAGTGTATCTTTTATATTGTTGATTGTAAAAGTATCCAGGCAGCTCAGGTGAGCGACTCACTTCTTCGCTCATGCCCACCATGCAAATCCGCTTCTCCAGTCGAACTACAGAGCTCAGCTGCTGCTGATGCCTTATACATGTTGAAGAATCTTAATATCTTTCCCATTTAAAAAAAAATTAATCTACTTTAATCCTGCCAGCACTGTAAGGTTCAAAGATGTTTTACATTATGTACAGGTAGGATTATGGCTTATTCGTTAATAGATGGGAAAGGGGGATTTTTTCGTTACATCCCTGGTAGCTTTTTCTGTGCTGAAATCCTAGTTGATGCTTTTTTCTCTGCTCAGCCTGACTGCAGAAGGTGAAGATACAGAATATGAAAAGTAAATGCCACAAGTCTTGTTGAAAGCAGCAAACTAGCATCACTCTCTCTGTGACAGAGATGCAGTGTTCTGAATTAAGCTGTGCAAGGGCATCTGCCCTTACACTCTCTACTTTCCTGTTAGGCGCTGTATTAGCATCTTAAGTTTTCATAGTTTTTCTGTGGCTGCTCTGATCTGGAACAAAGAGAATTTCAGATCCACAGCAAGACCCAAGCTTATCAATAAATAAGGAAATCCTGAAGCAGGAAGAGGATAAACTCGTGGGTCCGGTTGTCAATGTCAATCCGTCATGTCTTAGGCAGCACATCACTCTAAGGCAAAGCAGAAGGAGCTCTCAGCTTGAAGTGCCCCCAAACCCTTCTTGCAGAGCTAGGGACACTGTGAGATGCGTTTGCCTGGTCTCCCTGGATGATTGAGAATGGAGTTTTGTTGACAGGCCATAGACTAGCTGTTTATTTTAAGAAAGTGGGACAGAATATATTGGTATGTTACAAAGCAGAGTCATCTAGCTGAAGTAACAAAGGCAATTCTGAAACATGACAGTTGTTTTTAACTTTCCTTTTTCCCTCTTTTTTGTCTCCATCATAGCTGAAGGTCTTTATTAGCAGTGTCCTGAAGGTTGCAATCTTTTGTTTGTGCCCTTACATCTTGTAAGCAGTAGGCAGCCCAAAAGGCAAGCGAGCTTTGAAGTAGCAGGTCCTTGTAGGTCCAGCAAATTCTTTTGCACAAACACATGATCTGTTGCATATGAAAGAGACCTGTAGGGCTAAAAATTATTTGTCTCCTAGTTATACCTTGGAAAGTCCTGTTTGTAGAATATAATTGCAAAGATTTGAGATGGGACCAGGTCTGCGGAGAGTTCTGACAATTCAAGGGGGTTCTTTCTGGGTTCTAAAAAGGATGTTTATTGTTGGTATAAGGAGAAGAGGAGCAGAATCTGGGTGCTTCAGAATTTGTAAAAGCACTAGTAGGAAGGCTATGCAAAACTGAATATCTCTCCAGTATTTCCACAATTAGTGTGGTGAAGGGGAAATTATGATCACAGGAAAAGAGTAAGCAGTACAGAAATAAACCTTCTAGCAATCTGGGAAAACATTTGGCGTGGTTCAATGCCTGCTGATTAATAAACAAGGAAGATACAGAGAAAGAAATCTAAGAGGAAAAAAGAAAAGAAAAAAAAGGCAAAACCCAGCAAGCATACAGTAAATAAATTTGGGAAGTTGTGTGGTCACGCAGTCAGATGCCTGAGATGAGGATTCCCCATCTAGAATGAAGATTTAATGGCATCGCTGATGTAACCAGAAACTCAGTTTGAAATGGGGGATGCTGACACCAAGGCTGCTGCCACAAGTATGAAAGATGGGGATTTCAGTGGTAACTGGAGGAACATTCTTTTCCTTTCTAAAGAATTCCCATCGGTCAGATATGAGATAAGCTTCTGTTCTGACCACTATCAGGTTCATGCCCTCTAGTACCTTGCTCCTAAGAATTTTGGTGCCAGCTTTGTGAAGTTAAACAGTTCTGCTTTGTGCCTGTGAACAAATGCGTCGTTCATCAAAAGAACCAGTTGAACATGCACAGGGTGCTTTTCCTGCCAGTGGGTTTTTTCCTTGTTGTCCATCCCCCGTGCACCTCCGGTGGGGCTGCTAGGAGCGAGGCACCGCTTAGTAGCTGCAGAGTTTGGACTGTTGCTGTGCACCATTCTGCCTATATGTAGAATCTTAGAATCATAGAATGGCTTAGGTTGGAAGGAACCTTAAAGTCCACCCTGTTCCAACCCCCCCTCAGTGGGCAGGGCTGCCACTCACCTCAGGAGGCTGCCAGGGCCCCATCTTACCTGGCCTTGAGCACCTCCAGGGATGGGGCATCCGCAGCTTCTTTGGGTAGCCTGTGCTAGTGCCTTACCGAGTAAAGAATTACCTCCAAGTATCTAAATCTCCCTTCTTTTAGTTTAGAACTGTTCTCCCTTTTCCTGTCACTATCAGATCATGTAAAAAGTCAGTCTCCATCCTGCTTGTAAGCTCCTGTCAAGTACTGGAAGGCCACAATGAGGTCTTCCTGGAGCCTTCTCTTCTCCAAGCTAAACAAGCCCAGCTCCCTCAGCCTTTCTCCATAGCCCTTTGATCATTTTCATGGCCCTTCTTCTGGACCCACTCCAGCAGCTCCCCATCCTTCCCTGTGCTGGAGGCCCCAGGCTTGGACTCAGCGCTCCAGATGGAGTCTCACAAGGGCAGAGTAGAGGGGGACAGTCATCTCCTACGCTCTGCTGGCCCCCCCTCTGTTGATGCAGCCAGGATACAGTTGGCCTTCTGGTCTGCAAGCATGTACTGCTGGCTCATGTCCAGCTTTTTGTCTATCAGGACACCCAAGTCTTCCTCAGCAGGGCTGCTCTCAGTGAGCTCTTCTCCCAGCCTGTACACATACCTGGGATTGCCATGGCCCAAGTGCAACACTTTGCACTTGGTCATGTTAAACCTCATTAGGTTCTCACTGCCCACCTTATGATCCTGTCCAGATCTCTCTAAATGGCATCCCTTCCTTCTATTGTGTCAACAGCAGCACTCAGCTTGGTGTCACCAGCAAACATGCCATTTCAAATAATGAACCTGTTTGGAGAGAAATGGGCCGCAAGCTGGAGCCCCACACAGCGGGGCATGGAGGCCAGGCTCCCTACCCCTTTCCTTATCAGCAAGAAGAGCTGCTCCCCACATCCTCAGCATACACAGTATCTGCTGTCAGCCTGAGTGTGATTTAGTGCTCATGAAGAACTGGGAGACGTGATCTCGTTTCATTTAGAACCTGGAAATGGTCCCTGGGGGCCCACAGAGGAGCCTGGCTGCTCCTTGCCACATCTTCCCCACCCCACTGCTGTAATTCCCACTGCCAGATCCCCAAATCCAGTGCCAGCTCAGCTTTATGGAGCATTAAGTGACTGAATTAAATCCTCAGCATTCTCTCGGCATCAGCCAGGCTGAGCGAAGGATTTCACGGGCTGGGGTGCTCTGCGAGACCGTAATTTATAACATTATGCAAAAGCTGCTCCTCTGAGTTTTATTTTGGCATGCTGCAATTTCTTTTTATTAAGGCCCCAATAGTATTTGTTGTTTTTCTGTTTGCTTTGATGTGGGAGTTTTAGATTAAATCTAAATAAATAAATGAGGTTTAAAATTAAATTAGGTTTTATTTGCATGAGTTGGGGAGTGAAGTGCATCTTTCTTCCACCAAATAAAACCTAACAGACCCATTACCCATCCCAGAGCCCTCACTTGCTCCTGAGAAAAAAATGACATTTCCCTCAGCGTCGAAAATACTTAAAAGTCCCAAGAATAGATTTATAGGAATATTTTAACCTTTTCTTTGATCCTTGAAATGTCATTGTTCTGTAGGCTACATTGCAAAACGTGACCTTTTATAGGAACCGTGGGATGGATTTGATCTTTGGAAGACGTTTTAGAGATAATGCACTACAGGGTGCAAGGAGCGTCCGCTCCTGAAAAGGAGCTGAAAATGCTTTTGTCTGTGGATATTTGTGTTTGTGGCATATCGTAGGGACAAAAGATTGTGTATAGCGGGACTTGTGCTCTGGGGACAGCAGCACAGAAAATAATAAGAGAACATGGTATCTTCCCCGATTTTAATGCGCAACAGTTTTGGTTTTGTTACATTCATAAGAAAAATGTAAGCAACAGAGATTTTTCACATGGGAGCTGCTTGTACATGAATGTTTGAAATGTAATGGGTTTGGTGGTTTTTGTGTTGTTGTAAGCACAGGGCTACACCTTGGCTGGGAAATCATAAAGCTGAGCAGTTCAGAAAGGAAAATGCTGACCCTTTGCTTCAGGTTTGCATTTGCTTCCTATGCAGCCTCGCTCCTGAGTTGTTTCTCACTCACCAAACAGTCCCCATTCCACCACACGTGGATCCCAGAGGACGTGTTGGTGTAGAATGCCTGACCCACTGCGACTCTGACTGCAGAACACTGGGGAAACAAAGCAGCTGCAGGTCTGCAGGTTCCTACCGCACGCACTAGCTCAGTGCTGGCTGGTGGCTGCTCCAGGCCAAAGCTTTCTGAAAGATGTCACAGCTCTGCTCACCATAGTGATAAGGTGAGGACGGTGCTGGCCCAGAGCGGGTGAGGTTCCAGGTGGCAAGGACTCTGCTCTTCAGGGATTGGCAGCCATGGCGTGGCATGCAGTTGGGAAGCCGTGGAAGCCTGAACAGCTCACAGATGCTGGGCCTGAAAGGTTTGTATACATACCTAATGTGCTGGAAAAAAAATTAGTGTCTGGGATTCACTGGCCTTTTTCAGTGTGACGTGACTATCGGGAAGTGATGGCTGGTGACATTTTGAATGTAGGAAGTGAGGTGAGCAAAATCAGGATATCTCCACAGCAAGTTGCAGCAGGAAATGCTGTACACATTGTACCTTAAGTAAAAATACAGCAGGTAAGATCGAATCACCTCGCTGTGCTCAAATCAGTGAGCTGTTACTCTGATGCTCTGGCAGGCAGGGCTCAAACAGACTCTGCACGGGACACAGTCGCTTCCTTAGATCATCTTTTGTCACATCGATGTATTGTGTTTGGTCTCTGCGTGCTGCCAGAGACAAACTGGAAATCAGAAGCGTGGAAAGATGTTCTGTGAACTTTTCTCTGCATGGCTGATAATAACGATGAAATGCTTGAGTATGACTTAGCCCCAGAATGCTTTGAACAGCTGAGAAGAACTTCCAGGTGAGCATGGGATGTGTCACTTACGTTGCTGCAAAAAGACAACTGTGTAAACCCTGTGTAGTCAAGAGAGTTATCAGCAATGCTGATGTGATTTGGTTGCATCTTGCAACTTCTTAGAGGTCATACGATTATTATAGGATGCATATATTATATGCTGTATGACTTGCACAACGCTGTAAGATCTAAAAGAGGATTTTGTTATCCTGGGAAGAAAAAATTAGTGATAATCCAAGTAAGTGTTAGATCATAAGAAATCATTGCATCTAAAAACTCTCTGACAGCCAAAGATGTAGTTGTCTCCAAATGCACTTAGGGTTTTTTCTGTTGCCTTCCTCCTTTATGTTACTAGACTCAGCCTGCGGAGTATTTACCTCTATTAAAGAGCGGCTAAAGAGTAGGTAAGGGAATATCAGATGCCTTTGACATCATCATCCATCCTTGCCCTGAGAGAAAATAAGTTCACTTCTGGGCATTTAGTGAGATGCTGCTTTTAAGTCTCTGTTTTAATACATGGAACACTGTATTGCTTTGGGAATTCAGCCCCTCTGCCCCAAAGCCTAGGAAGCAGTTCTCCAAAATAGTACTCAGTGACGAAGTGTTACTGGATGCGTCCTCTGCACCTTAACATGAGAGGGAGCATTGGAAGGAATCCAGAGCAGAAATTCAGAATTAAGCTTCAAGTAGATAGTCATGCACTTTGTTATTTTCCTCGTTTCCCCAAGAGACTGAGAGCCATCCCACAACACTCCCATGATTAAGGGCAGGCAGAGGAAGTCTCCAGTAGAGTTCTTCTGGAAATACTGCACCTGGTTTTCTTCTCGGTTGTGTAATCCCAGTAATTGCCTTTGTTCTGTAAGACAGTAAAATTGATCTATCCTCTCTTTAAATCTCTTAGAGCCAGCGCCCTCAGGGCGATGGGAGAAGCTGGCCATGCCTGCCCACAGCCCACGTGAGGCACCCGCAGCGGTGACCAGACTCACTGTGGGAGCAAGGCCTTTCTGAGGCTTTGAAGTGTCGGTATCTGCTCCCCACTCCGCTGCTAGAGGAGCTTTGGAGTCATTTTTTTCCAGTCTCTGTCTCCAGCTTCTAGCAATCTGCAGCTTAAACATTTCCCGAGCCAAAGACTCCATCTGAAGCATCATGTTTAATAGTCACTGATAGACCCGTTCTCCGTGAATTTATCTAATCACCTTTGGAGCCATTTATGCTTTTGACCTCCACAGAAATCCATGGCAGTTTAATTCCACAATTCAAGTATGTGTTGTCTGAAAAATCGTTTCTCACATTTGTTTTAAACCTCCTGCTTGCTCATTTTACTGGCTGTCTCCTGGTTCCGGTATTATAAAAAATAATGATTAATCATTCCCTATTCAAATTCTGTATGCCATTCATGGCTTTATAGCTTTTCATCATGTTCATCCTCAGTCATATCTTTTCCAAGCTGGAGAGATCTAAACTATTTTTTTCTCATCTGGAATCTGCTTTATACCTCACAACCAACAGCTCTGCAACATTTCTCACCCTTTTCATTATTTTCACTGGTTCTATTACATCCTTTTCAAGGTGGGAAAAGCATAATTATGCATAGTATTTTAGATGTGCACTCTCTGTTGATTTATACAGTGGCGTATTTAGGACTTCTTAATTCCTTCTTCAGAGCTACATCCCTGGTTTAATTCCACAGCAGAAGAATGCAGAGGGAAGTAATTGGAAAGCTGTGGTCTACCACAACCCAGTGGAGTCAGAAGAAGCAGTGTTCCCTAGAACTGCGGATCTGTAGCTCAGATCATGATTTATCATTTTCTTTGGTACGATCTCCATCCATTGCCCTTCATTTCACATTCTAATGCTCTCATTTCTTCAGTGTCATGAATTGTTCATCTAGAAAACTTACTAATGGAAGGTGTCAGAAATGTAGGTGGATTTTGCTTTTCTGTTATTTAGAGAAATTAACTCATGGATGCCTTTCTAAGCTGTTTGTTTTCGCTTAGGATGTTGTGCTTTCAAAGAGTTATTGCTTAATAATACCAAGTTGCTCTAGGGTAGAAGGCCAAGTGCTACGATTTACTTTGTTGTGTGGATGTAATGCAACTCCCACCCCTCAGTAAAAACCACTTTCCTCCCTTTTTAAGAGGTACTGAGTAGGGCATGTGAGAAAAAAATAAATTCCGGAGTTATTTTGTGCCATGAGCCACACTGCACGAGCATGCATTCTAATTCAGGAGTGAATTTGTCATTCCCATTGGCATTTGGAGGACTTCAGAGCACTTGAGCTTTGCCAGCCCTCCTACTCACAAAAGGTAATATTTAAGTTGAAAGTTGAAGGAACATGAGTTTGGAATTCTCTATTGAATGACTAAGTTCAGAATGTGTTGTCTTCATATTGCCAATTGCACCCACATCTAAAACCTTTCCTTTCATCCTCCTCTTCCTCCCACACCCCAAACTCCATGTCCTACTCAACAATAATCAGCTGTACCACATTTCTCTACTTGAGAGAACATGACCTTGCAGAATGTCTTCTGAAGCAGATGTTCTTGGGAACCAGAAGCATGGCAGGAGAGATCTGAGGGGGAGAGGTGGCTGTGTCAGGAGCAGCTCAAGGGCTGCGCAGCTGCTGTTGTCTAAGAAAACAACAGCGAACAGAAGGATGAGCTGAGAAAAGAGAAAGCAAAGCTTCCCAGAAGAGTAAAGGCGCAATGCTGTGTTATTATGATCAAGTCCAATCCTGACCCATCTCCCCTTCTACTAGAAACCACAAGGTTGTTTTTCTCTTCTTCGTGCTACCTGCCTTCCTCCCAGGAACAGATTGGAGCTCTGTTTCTCCATCCTTGTTCCCAAACCAGCCCTCTCTCTTCACTGCATCCTCTCCTTACTACCAGATGCTCAGTCACAAGACAAATGACCCAGTCCTCCGCAGGAACACAGTTTGAAACCCACCACACTGGCATGGTATTTACATGCAGAGGAGTTTGGACTAGAATCTGTAGAACATGAGCGGGCTGTGGAAAGTGTTCATAATTACTTCAAAGTAGATTGAGATTTTTGCAGCCAGCCTCTTGACAACTTGGAGGAAAAAAGAGGAAGAAGTAGATGAACTCACATCAAAGTGTGAGTTGAAAGTTGTGTCAGCTAGTGCAAGGACAGGGTGCCTGTCATAGGATCACGCCAGCAGGCCTGCAGTATGCCTTTAGTCCCCAGTAGTGTAAGGTCACTTGCTGTGCTGAAAGGAAAGCTAGCTGACTGTGTAAGGAGGCACCTGAACATTTTGACACCTTGATTACCTGCTTATCTGATCCCTTTTCTCTCTTTCTGTGCCCTCATTTGTGTTTTGGAGTTCTTTGAGCAGTACTTCTTCACAATATTTGAAAATGTTTCAACCCAAGGACTTGTACATGCTGTAGTATCGTATAATTGTGTGATGCGTGTGTTGGAAGATCACCTTCACCTTCAACTTGCAAAGCCCAGCTGCAGAACTCCACATTTATTTCCTTTCCCTTCCTTTCCTCATGTTGACAGCAGTGTACAAGCGATGCATCCAACTCATGGCTCTGAAATTTCAGCCCTTATGAAACACAACAGACCATGGCAGCCAAAGATTTTTATTGTGCCCTAAGGTTGTTGCAAGCTGATCATCAAAATAGCATGATTCAGTTGTAGCCATCATGTTGTTTTTTCCCTGGTGTCACAAGGAATGGAAATGCAGGATTGATGTGTTCAGTGTTCTGATCGCAGGTGTTCTTATTTCTGGGGGATCTGGTCAGATGGTAGTGTCAAGGCTTTGCTTGTCTGCCTGCATCTGGCTCTTATTCAGATACTTCTCTCTACTGCATCTTGTGCTGTTTCAGACCTTTCTAACCAGAACACGTATGGAACCTAATGCAGAAGTGCTGAGAAATCTGTAGTGACGTGTCAAATGAACACCTCCCACACAGTTACCAGACAGCTGTGCTCAGGCACTCGTGCCACAGGATTTGTCTTGTCTTGTTTCAGAATGACCTGTGCTTTGCCAGCCCTGAGACCCTAAGTGCGTGAGGAACTGCGTCAGGAAGAAGAGGTGCCTGGGATGGCCATTGGTGAAGATTAAGTAGTTCTAAAGGCTTGACTTCTTAGTACAGCTCGGGTTAGGTTTGTCAGATTGTCAATCTGTAGCATGATTCACCAGTGAGATGATAACTCCGTGTCTGGCTCACAGACTAACAGTGTGCTTGCTTCTATCCTTACCACGGTGACAAACTATCTTCCTTTCCTGTCTTTACTTATAAAATGTGTCATACCTGTCAAACCATGGAATTAAACCCTCCATTTTGAACCAGACAGGAGCTGCAGAAATTCACAGTGACTCTTGAGGAAAAAACTATGGGGACATTTTTCTTTCCCCTTATGGATTTCACTTGTCTTATTTCTGTTTCTTTCCTGCTCCCTTCATCTTTTTAACTTCTGAGGGCAAGCCAAGACCTCTCTGACATTTTGACCCAGTGAGCACATTTCCTCTTAGGCGCCTCCAATGGCCTCCACGCAGGTCTGCATTCTTGCCTTCAGACTTGCATTTATGCCATAATTGCATGAGCCTTCAGCTCAATTCCTGCCATGAATCAGCATTAGTACTATTCATTATTTTTCTGTGTATGTCAGGAAACCAAATGGAAGTCACCCCTTTAGATCTTTTCTTTCCCAGTACTGGAGATGATGAACAAATGAAGATCTCCACTCCAGAAAGCTTGTAAAAGTCCAGAAAAAGGGAGCTGCTGTCCAAGGCGATGCTGTGTGTGGTGCACTGCCTGGAGGACTCCATTTACCTCGCTCGTTCGGTGGAGATGTGCTGGGCAGGATTTGCTCATGGTACCCACAGAGGCATGTCTTCACACAGGGTCTTCATTGAACAAGGGTAGTTAGAGCAAAGGGAGAGGATGTCTGGAATAAACACTGGAAGAAGCTACAGGATTCTAATGGCACAGGCATCGTGTGCCACTTACATGTTTTCAGTGCATAGGCTTCTTGAGCTGGCTCCTGCTTACCAGGTCTTCTTTGTTTCTCAGAAGTCATGTGGCAGGAGACCTTTGTAGACCTTGTGAGCCACGTAACCGATGAGAGTGCAGAATTGTTTCCCTGCAATCCACTGATTTCCAAATGTCATTAGAAAGCTTTTTTCTCTCTTTTGCATTTTGTACTCCTTGCTTTTTTTTCCTATTCCTTTATGAAGAAATAACCTGACTAAATTTCCATTTTTTATTCATCTGTACAAAATCCTCTATGAGGTGCTTCATGTTGCAGTGTATTTCTCATGCTGCTCCCACTCCTTACATGCCCAATTTTTGTGTTTAGTCTTGCATCATTCCTTTCCAAAGACATCCTGAGGACAAAATCTAATGGCAGGATTCTTCTAAAAGGTTGCTGTGAGCTTGGCAGGATCTCAGCTCATGGAGTAGAACAGTACATCAGTGTAACACAATGTCTGAGCAGTTCTTACAGAGCAAGCAATTAAACTACGACAACAGTGACCTCTGAAATGCATTGTCTTGGCATACAGTAAATTTTTCCCTGCTAAAGGTTTATATTACTTCCTCAAGAACTGGTTTTGGAGGTTTTTCACACCACAGTCTGGATGTAATTGGAGCATGCTGCAGATTTATTCCTCCAAGAAGTCAAATAACCTGATATTTCATTACTAAGCTGAGTGGGGCTTTTATTTTCTCAACTTATCTTTCTATCAGATATTCATTTCTCTGTTTTATGGTCCACAGAGGATTTGGACCATTTGGTGCTTGCATCAAGTGGAGGCAGTCCGTGGATTTGCTTCTCCTTCAGCAATAGTGCTGCCAATGGATTAGTGGATTGAGCGTGGATATCGATGTTTCGTTCATCCAGCCAGGGCTTTTTCCCCCCAGAATGAAAATGTGTTATGAACCATCCCAGCAGATGGCTTAGAAGCTCTTAGTGTTGCTTAGTCTGGAGTCTTGCAGCAGTTCCTTTATATGCTGTCTTTTCAAGGATGTGAAAGAGTTGGAGTTTTCTGATGTGAGCAGTTGGTATTGAATCTTTTCCCAGTACATAAAGGGAGCTTATAAACAGGAGGGAGACTGACTGTTTACGAAGTCCAATAGCAATAGGACAAGGGAGAATACTTCTAAACTAAAAGAGGGGAGATTTAGATTAGATTTTTGGAGGAAGTTCTTTACTCAGAGACTGGTGAGGAGCTGGCAGAGCTGCCCAGAGAGCTGTGGGTGCCCCATCCCTGGAGGTGTTCAAGTCCAGGTTGAATGGGGCCCTGGGAGCTGAGCTGGTGGGTGGCAATCCTGCCCATGGCAGGGGGTTGGGACAGGGAGTGCTTTAGTTCCCTTCCAACCCAAGCTAGTCTGTGATTGCATGAACTTTAACTTGATAGGCTGCCTCCTGCCATGGATCAATAAAGAGGGCAAGGCTCTGCGCAGGAGGAAAGTATCCACTAGGACAGCATTAAGGGGAAGTGCGGAAGGATAAGAAAATGCTTGCCATCAGTTTTTGCAGTGAAACCCTATCTCCTCTTTTTGGTGCATTTGCATTACAATATTTTATTTAATAATGCTGTGACTTAATAGTTCTCGAATAATACACTGTAATGGAATATGATAATTTGCATGCAAGTTTAGAAACATTCATAGCATTTTAATTTTCTTGCTCTAGGTTTCCCATTATTGCCTGTATGAATTAGACCTCTTACAGACGTTTTCAGTAAATCTTTTGCACTAATAATTTTGCAAGTAACCTTATTATATGTGTTCTTCCCTGGAGATGAGGCAGCTAATGATGAACCTGATTTGACCATTTGTACCTATGCCCAACGCTGAACTCCTTAGCTGTAATTTAGAGGATAAGGTAAATAAATAGGAAACTAAATTATCAGCTGTCTTGCATTAACCCTGTGTGCTGTCAAACTTCCTCTCTTTCCCCAGGGAAATAAAGCAGAACTGTGGCCTGTTAGGGTCGGTCCATTAAGACCAAAATTTAAAATGATGTTCCTCAATTGCCATTACTTCTCTACAAAGTAGAGCATGGCAACATTTTTTATAATGTGGGTATGTCTGGGGAGAAGGATGTGAAATAATTGCTTAGCCTTTTCGTAGAATCACAGAACCATTAAGGTTGGAAAAGGCCTCTGAGATCATCTGGTCACTGACCATGTCCCTCAGTGCTACTTCTCCACAGTTCTGGAACACCTCCATGGACACTGACTCCACCACCTTCCTGGGCAGCCAGTTCCAATGTCTCACCATTCTGTCAGAGAAAAAGGTTTTTCTAATATCCAACCTGAACCTATCCTGATGCAACTTGAGGCCATTCTGTCTCATTTAAATTTTCTCATTTGAACTCAAATTTTCTAGTAAAGTCCACTGAGAAAGTAGGAGGGGGAGAAAATACCACAGGAAACAAGCTTCTTTATCCTACCTTTTATCTGAGACTCTAGCTCAGGCACTCATGGAGAAAATAAGAGAAACAGATGCAAGTCCCTCCTTCTGGATCAGAAGACTTTCCACCCCTTAGGAAAGCTCCTTTGCCAACAAGCTGAAGAATGTTTTGAGCCTGATGCTCTCAGTTGTGCTCCAGCAGCCTAGTGAAGGTGCTGGTGGAAACCTGGAGCCTGCTGGTGACAACACAGAGCAGGCAAGGTGCTTGCCGTAATTCCGTGGCTTGCTCGGCTGCATGGTTAACTATTTTTGCACAGAAGAAAACACTAAAACTCCACTCCAAAATACAAAATTGCCTAAGTATATAGTACTCTACAAGCAATTTGAAGATAAGAACTTGGATCTTTAGGGCCATTAAACCCAGTTTTCTTCTATCGTCAGTGAACGCTCTCGCCTCTGAGCTATTGCATAAAAAGAAATGCACCACTGGTTTTGTGAATCCAACCATTCATTTACAATTTTTTTTTTTCCCGTCTAACCAGCACTATAAAGGGCATGTTTTATTCTGGATAAACTAGGATGTTTCCTGTGGAGCACAGCAATGGGTTCTGGTTTCCTCCTGTCTGTGCTAAAGAATTTTAAATTGAATTTGATTTGAAGGAAATCTTTATGTCATTTTTTTTTCTTTATTTTTTTTCTTTACAACAGCCATTTCAACACAGTGGGGGGCATCATTATTTCTAATGATAACAATTATTTTAAAGCGTTTGATTGAATAGTTTGGATCAGTTCTACTGCATGTCCTGGCCCAGTGTTTTAATCTCTGATGCCGTTACAGTTGGGAGGCTCTGGATTACTTTGAGTGGATCTGCAAAGTTAGTTAAAAAGAGCAAGCTCATTTATGCTACCCTAAATCTGCATCATTTCTGACGCACCAGGGTGTCGGTGTCTATTGTAAAACCATTTGGGGAGCACAGAGTGAATTCACTGACAGCCACAGCCCTTGTCTGATCCAGCAAAGCACATCGGCACCTGCTTAATTTTCGGGAATAGCCTGTGGACTTCTATGAAATTAGTCTCAGGGTTTTATGAAGCGTTTTTCAGGAGTGATGTAGAGCACACAGTACAGGACAAAATCCAGTCCCTAATGAGCTTACCAAAAAACCCCACCGGCATACTCAGCGTGTGCTTTTTAAACGTGTATAATTGGGTCAAATGAAAACTAATTCCCATTGGAGCCAGGCCATGCCCAAGGAACCCTTCCGGGATTATTCTTTGAAATCCTTCAGGCAGAAATACTTCCGTGCCAATTTTGACTTCAAAACATTTTGACTGTGAAGCTTGTTCAAGAACAGACTAACAAGAATTCCTCTTCTATGAGAATTTTTCCTGTTCTCCATCCCCTCCCCTAACATAATCCTCCTTCTTGCTTTCCTCGTTGCCTCTCAGCATACCAGAAGTTGTCAGAAGCTATTTGATCAAAGTTTGCAAGGAATGAGTACCTTTGAGCAGAGTTCCTGGCTGCGGAATTTGAATTTAAGAGTTAATATTTTGAGGAATTGTTAGGTTGTGGAAATTGAGCTTCACAATGAAAAATCACCCTTGGACCTTACATCTTCCCCTGCCAGAAACCCTCCTGCGTGTGGAGGTACTTCTAGCACTGCTGTGCTTCTTTCTTATCTCAGCCCTCTGATTTCCCCAAGTTGCACTGAGGTCTTCTCATTTCTCCTGAGCTGGCGCGGGCTGCGATGCTCCTCACAGGGGATGGGGGAGTTCTTGCTGCAGGACAATGTTAGCCCTTTATGGTACAAGTCCTTTAATGTGGAGCCTCTGCTGAGTGTATTCTCTGATCTCTTCTGGGATAGCTTTCATTCTTGACAGTGAAAACAGACTTAATCTGTCAGGAACAAAGAGGAGTGATTTGGAAAGGAGGTCTCCTTTTGCGTTAGGACCGCTGTGCAGAACAGGTGGATTCCATCTCCTGCTGAACTCTTCTTTGCACTCCTGTAGGGATGCCTGCAGGCAGGCCGAGCTGCCATGCGCTAGCAGAGGAGGCAGCCCACTAACAGCCCTTATCCCAGCTGCACCTCCTCGTGTGATAGAGAATCATTCCTTTCTGTCCTCCAGACTGACAACGTCCTGTGAAGGGTACTAAAATGATGACGCTTTTTGAAATTTTAAATGGCGTACTGGAGGCTTCTACTTTGCCTCTGAGTCTTTTTTCCAATCAGGAGGATATCTTAGTGCTCTTGCAAGAACTCGATACGGCAGGCAATGGATGGATGGGTCAGCATACTGAAGCACAGCCACCCCTCGGAGCTGGCTTTGCCGCAGGCTCTCAGCCCTGCAGTGCTGTGAGCTTGGAGAGGAGACTTTGCATGGCCAAGGGCAGTGCTGGCCTGCAACATACAAGCCTGCTGCTGGGGAGTGAAATCGATGGGATTTCCCATCAGGCAGCAGCCCTGATGGTTGGTAAATTTGTAGATGAGGCAAACTGCAGCTTAACCTAATGTGCGCTGCTGCTCTGGGAGCCCCAGAGCTTAATAGAGTTGCTGCATTTAAACAAATTAACATAGTTGTGATAGTGAATGACTTTGATTTTACCTAAAGATGAACAAACTAGGAGTCTAATGAAGAGCTGCTGTTTCTCAGAAATCTCACAGTGCTGCTTCCCTGAATGAGATTGGGGGGGTTGCTTTGTTCAAACCTGCTTCCATTTGGACACAACTGAAAGGTCAACCCTTGCATCCTTTTGTTTTTTTTAACGTTTTTTTCTTGTCACAGTGAGTAAGTCTTATCCCAGACTATTAGTAACACCTAAGAATGATGTTTTTCCTGCTTGTTATCCAGCTCTGCTAAACCTGAAGTCAGCCCTCGGAGGTCTGTATGTATCTGGTGCGGCGTTTGCGGAGTTCATCAGAACAAACCAGAATTGACGACATCTTTAGGGAGCAAAAAAAGAAAAAAGGAAATCAATTGGTCTTCGTGTCAGAGTTGATCAAATGTGTAAAGAAGGAAAGCATTGCCAGACAGTATCTGGAGCTGGCTGGCTTCTCATCAAAATACCGCTCGTGTCAAACTCCGGTAGTTTCTGTGGTAAGAAAGTAATTTCCCACAGTTAAGAGAACATGGGGTATTGAGTACTAAGATTTTTATGTTGTCTTAGAAACCTCAGCCTTTTTGTCCTTATCAGTGCTGTTTGGGTTTGTTGGTTGTTTTTTTTTCCACTGGACAAACATTGATTTTTCTTGCTGCCAAACTCTGCATTTCTAATGGAGCTTGAAATTAACATGATTTTTTGTTGTTGTTCTTGTTTACCTCCTTGTTTGCACACCAAGAACCTAAATGATGTTGGCACAGCTTTGGGAATGAGATTTCCTCCAATCTTAGTTGAACACAGCAGAGAAGGCACGAAGCATCTGTTTCTGCAGGCATCACACAAGTAATGGCTCCAACATGGTATCAAGGGGCAGTTTTATGTGTGTGTGATACTGATGGAAAGGCTTGGAAAAGCTTGCATTTGTTCAAGATATTTGGGATCCAGAGGATATTCTTTATCCTTCTCTGCTGGGATGATCTTTGTAGCGTGCTGCACATGTAATCTTGAGGTAGCAGCCGCTGCAGTATCCTGTAATTCTGCAGTTGAGTTGTAGAACCTATTCCGTGTTTCGGAGAAAGCTTTTGTGAGGTCTGTAAATCACTCAGAAATATCTTGATTCAGAAAAAATGGCAATTAAGCTGACAGAACAGTGTTCCTAAAGCCTTCTTACAAGCCAGAATTTGCAGTCCCTCCTGACCTTATAAACTGTGATGCTGAATTGAGGTGTTCCCCTTGTACAAAGCCTCAGATGCTGCAGTGATCCACTCCTGGCTGGAGTGCCTTGAAGCAGCTGGCTAACTCTGAGCAGCTTCAGCTGGCTCTAAATGACAGTATGCACCTTGTAGAGTAATTAGGAAATCTAAATGTCTGAGTATTATTTTGAAACTTTGCAGCTATCCTTCGGTCTCTGTGCCAGTTCCCCATAATCCTATCAAATATACTTGGAAGAATTCTTGTAGTCAGAGATAATGGACTTGTGATATATATGGCTGAATTTCCATGCTGTAAGCATGAATGGATAATAATAGCAACAGATTTCTCCTTTCCTTTGATGTTCACAAAACAGGTTAAAAAAAAAAGACAATTTTAAAGCCCCATAATTAGAAATAACTGAAGATAAGATACTCCTGGGTCCTTGCACTCAGGACCTTTTGCTAATGCGGGTGAGATGAGAGAGCTTTTCACCTCTCCATGACAAGAAAGCCTATGATTAAATCCCAACTCTGCTCTCTGCAATTTGGATACATATGGGCCTGGTCTCATTTTCTCAGCTGTCTGCCAAGAGGAAGATGTGATCTTTGGCAGGAGTTCGTGCTCCTAAGCATTGAGAGCAGGAGATATCCAACACAGAACAATTCTGCATCGTGTCTGACTGGCAAAGTGGCCTGAATATTGGGTCAGCAGTTTTTCCATCAAATTGCTATCAGTTATTGTTGATACAGAATAAAGGTTGTTAATTAAGCAGAAAGGATTTGGGCAGTTCAGGGTCGAGACTTGAACAGCTCTTATTCAGTAAGAGGCTGCTATCAACATTCTTGTTAGCTATTACAGCGGGAAATTCTTTTAAAATTAATGTGTTAATGTACTGTTCTATTGTTCTACCATTAGGAAAATGACTGAGTGTGAATGTGACACTGTACATTTTGTATTTATTTTCACCCACCAACTTAAAACTGTAATCTGTTCACTTTCCAACATGAGCAGTGATTTTTCTTTCTACCAGAGGCACAAACTTTACCTGGAATCTGGAAAAACTGATCTATGGAGTCGTCATCACCAGAGGTGATGTGTGGAGCAGCCATAAGGCAGGGCTCACAGCACACGTTCCAGAAGTGCAGAGCATCCTTGGTGGTGTTGCACACCCAATTCCATCTTGTTCTCCTCTCTTGGCTCTGCAGGGCCGAGTGGAGTTGAAAATTCTCGCACATTGGTAGTCAGTGGTTTAAAAAGTGAGGAGGGACTGGGAGCAGAGATGATGAATAAAAAGGTTGCCACTTTGCAGCTCTGCCTTTTCTCGCTAATTCCCATCAGTTTGGTGTGCCTAAGCCCCAAGGGATGAGGTTATTGCATGGAAGACAGCCAACAGATTTGTACTCTAGGACAGAGAATTTGAATGAAATCATTTGGAAATAAGTCATCAGTACTCCATTTACAAGATACAGGTGTTAATGAAGCAGCACCATTGTCCTGTCAGGTTTATTGCAAGCCAGAAACTTTTCAAGGTGTTTTGCATCTCTTGGCTCTGATGCCATGGGCTTTGACTCAGCAGGATTCAGCAGCATTCCTTGACCTATGTTTTACTCCTATTTGTTTCTGCTTTTAAGATTAAAATGTCGTATGAGATTAAGAGCTCTACAGATGTCAGCAGCGTGAAAGGCTTCCCTTTCACTTAGCAGCAATAGGGACTGAGGTGCTGCATTCCTGAGGGCATCTGATGGAGTTTTGCTAATAAAATCTGATTTCATGAGGCTTGCATCCTATTAAGACAAGAGGGGATCAGGACTGTGAGCATGATAGCAAAGTGCAAACACAATGGAAAGTCTTGTGTGAATATTAATAGGCCATGCAAAAATACAAGGCAAAAATGGTGATGTGGTGGTGGAAGCAAATGCTGCAAAGTGCAGCACAGGGACCTCCCTTTCTCCTGGCTCCCCACACTCTGTGCCTGTGGCTGTCACATTCAAACACTGGTTTTAGAGACTGGGAAACAGAAGCAAAGGAAATTAGCCAACAAGTTGGCCGAGCTGAGGTTACATGTTCTACTTCCAAAGGGTGCTCCCACACACAGCTCTTCAGCACCTCCTGCCCGCCATCCTGTGCCAGGGTGGGCCTTCCTGTTCCTGTTGCAGCATGGAAGTTGGCAGGCCTCTGGGCTACTGGAATTCATGGCACGTCCTGGCCTTCCAGTTTGTTCATGTTTCACTTCTCACAATGCTCATCTCTCCACAGAGGGATCTGAAAATCCCCGAGACATTGATTATCTTTCTTTACACACATTTCTTTATCAATTGAATTATTTAGCAAAGAAGTACGCTCATATATTATTTATATAATTTGAAGTGTAATCTTACTCTTCTGCCCTTAACCACTTGTTTCAAGGAAATAACATTTCCTTTCATTCATCCCTGAACCTCTGAGCATTTCATTGCTTTTCTTCTTGTGGGAGGAAACTGGATCATGGAGGACAAGTGATTTGCTGCCATTCATAGAAAAATCAGTCAAAAACTAACATCCAGGTGCCATGCCTGCTAGTCTAGTGCTAGCCACACTAACATGTCACCAGGCAGCAGGTGTGCCAGGAGAGCTGCCCTTGCGTTTGTTAGCAAACTGCATGCACTGGAGCTTTTCTAAAGTGAACCCTACCTAAAGGAATGCTTGTGATCACTCAGTAACGGTTTGATGGCTTGGATTCATTTCACCGCTTTCTTCCATCATCCTTGCTATTACTTTTAGAATAATGGAATCATTAAGTTTGTAATAGACCAGTAAGACCACCAAATCCAACCATCAGTCCATGCCCACCATGCCCACTAACGACGTTCCTCAGTGCCACATCCACACATTTCTTGAACACCTCCAGGATCAATGACTCCACCACTTTCCCTGGGTGGCCTGTGCCATTAGTTGCTTTCTGCCTCAATTTTCCATCGGCTGACTGGAGCAGCAGCTGCTGCCCATTGCACAGCAGAGGTAAGAACATCAGGGCACTGAAGAGCTCTGCTGCAGCAGTCCTGTAGAGTTGGGTAGAACAAGGTACCCAGCTCAGGAATGTGGCTTTACATTCAGGGTCTGAAGCAATGTTCCCAAGTGGAATGGTGCGCAGCCAGGACTGAAGCACCTACAGCCTGTTACAGAAGTGACTAGCTGACGTAATAAAACTGTCCTCCTCTTTATTTCTCTGCTCTTTGTTAGGCAAGTGAAAAACCAAGTCATGCTCCTGTGCTGGTCTCTGGCCCTCGGTGGGTGAGAGGGGTTTTTTATGCTTGGTCTCTTCAGGGAGAAGCTGCTTGTTTGCATTGTATTTGTGGCATAATTACAAATGGTACAGATCATTTTTATTAGCCAAGCTGTCTGCATTAAAATGATAGATTCTTTTGTATTATTAAGAACATCCAAGGGAGTCTCTGCAGCAGCAGGAGAAAGATGATAATTTTTCGTTTAGCTTAAGAGCAGATGGTTACAGAAATATTCTATATAAATAAATTAAGAAGAAGCCACCCTGGCTAATAGTTAAGTAAACAGGTTTGGAAACAGCCAGCACAGGATCAGGCTTTTCTGTTCTCTTCCTCTCCTCTCCAAGCTCTGTTCTGCTCTGCAGCTTACAGCCCCATATGGATAGGGTGTTAATTAAACCAATTTGCTTTTGGCCCAAAGTCATCTAAACAACTTGAGTCCTGCTAAAGCAAACTCCCACTCCCAGACAGTCTCATGAGTACCAGAGAATACTTACCTAGCCCAAGCATCTGGGCTGTAATCAATGTTATTGATAAGCATTTCCAAATGTCTTTTGTCACGGTAGCAAGGCTCTGAGAGATCTGAGGGAGGTATTACTTACACCCTTGGATTTTATAGCTGCTCTCTGCAGTCTCTGATGAGTGCTGTAGTCACAATGCCGTGCTTGCCCTCGAGAATTTCTGCTCAACAAAACAAGTAAAGTAGAAGTGGAGAAATGGGAGGTGATTAGAGGAGGGAAGTCAGATTCTGTAGCACAAAGGCTGCAAATGCTACGGCTGTGACAGCCGGAGAAGATGGTGGATCTTTTCCTGGCATCCAGACTCAAAGGAGATGTTGGAAAGAGGGCCTTGGGAAAAGCTTGGGCCTCAGTGGTAGTCCATCTGCTGTGCCCATAGGTGCCACCAGGGCCATCTGCCTTTCCACACGCCCTTGGTGGCACATCACGATTAGTGGTTGGTATCAGGGGAGATCACACGCAGATAGGTGGTAAGTTGCTCCGTTGGTGCAGACTGGGCAGGACAGGCCTAGCCCTGACAGATGCTTCCCTCAGATGACTGGAGAGCTGTTTCTAGATCCTTACACAAATTTTCCACTGGGTGTGGATTGTACAAACAGGCGGTGTACAGAGCAGTTTGTGTATTACCATTACTGATAGCAATGCTTGGATATCATACGGCAAAAACTGACAACCAGTGACTGAAATGGTACAAATGCAACAATTTCCAACGCTACAAAAATAGGTTACTGTGTGCTTAATGATGACTGTCGTGGCATTTTGAAAAACCAAATGCAACCCCGGGTTGTATGATGCAGTCTGCCCCTGTAGGAGAAGGGGGTATACATGTACTTGTCTGACACCTTAGTGAATTGTCTGTACATCCACCGGACTGGCATACAGGTACAGGGAAAAGCTTTGGGGATGATGGGAGCTAGGGGGAGTCTATGCATGAGAACTAGAATTGTGTGGCTTGTTTAATCTAGCAAAACAAAAGCTGAGGGGAGATATGAATGCTCTGTATAAGTGCATCAGAGGAGTAAACACTAGGGAGGGAGAAGAACAGTTTAAACTAAAAGACAACATTGACATGAGAAGAGATGGGGATAAACGGCCCATGAATAAACCCAGGCTGCAAAGTAGGTTTCTAAGCAGAAGACCTGTAAGATTGTAGATATCCGAGCAAGCATACCAGGGCAAATTACCGAACTATTTTTAAGATGGAATTTGATTGGTTATATGAGAATCATGTGCTTACCTGTGGCACCTCCATTACATTACTTGTCGGTGGAGAACTGGATATGATTATCCTGTGCTTCTGTATTTGCACACGAAGGAAGATTGGGCTGGGAAAAGAGCAAGACTCCGTGTTGGTATATACCCAGTGAGAAAGATCATACACACAGCCTGTATGTTTGGCATACCGCTTGTTTCTTCACAATTAAAAAAAAACCCTAAGGAAGTAACCAGCCCCTCAAAATGATGAACTTTAAGTAAAACTTACGACTGCTTCTCAGCAACAGTAGCATACTAACTTATGGGAGCAGGCTGTTTTCTCAAAGCAAGAAGTTTGGAAATGCTCTGATGCAGGTGTTAACAGCTGTAACGTCAGGTCTGAAATTGGTATGTGTGCACAGTGAGAATTTTGCGGCTAACCTTAACTGCTGCTGATGTTTCACCACCCAAAGCCAGTGACAAGCCTGTTCTCCAGCAACATACATCTTCACCGCATCAGTGACTCTGGAAATTGAGAAGTGATCTGTGTGTGGTCTACCTCTCTCTTGTTTGATAGACTGATTTTCTTACTGTAGCATTTAAACTGAAGTCTGTGTGTCTCAAAGCAGCAAATGACTTTAAGAGTAGTTTCCAGCGAAGAAAACTCCATTGTTCACTAGGAGAAGCCATGGATTGCATTGACCAGAATAAAATATGTGTGGTTTTTGATACATTCTGCGCATTTCAGTAGGTAACAGAAGTATGGATTGAGGTGATGTTTATGCCAAGGAAAGATCTTTGTCTACACAAACAACATTCGTATACTTCAGATTTTATATTTCAGCAGCTGCAGACCAATAGTGCCTTACATTTCTTTTCTAAACCTTCTTGCTAACAAGCCCTTATGTGAGTGCTGTGGGCTAGGAATGAAGGCTGAGCTGTGAGTTTGCAGCCTTTTGCTGGCCAGATTTGCAAAACTGAAGGATTTTTGCTTTGATTAACAGGATAATTAGAGCTGTATTGTAAGCATAAGCTTCACTGAGCTTTGCAAGTGCTCATTTCTTGCTGTGACCTCAGAGCTTTGCTGCCATCCTTAATGCTGTGCAGAGCGGACCCGGTGCGTCTATTTAAAGACCTCCTGCACTCCGAGGCAGGGCCTCTTGCTGCCCTGCGTCCAGCTCCCCTCTGGCAGCGGTGCGCTTTCATCGCTCCTGGGTTTTTTTTTCTAGGTTGCTGTCAGTCAGTGTAAGAAATTCACACTGAAGTCATTGATGCAGTGAAGCCTTGTGAGCGGTGAAGGCCAGGGTCAGGAAGTCGTGAGCCTCTGTGTCACCAGGGACCCAGCCGAGGACACTGGCTGCATTACAATGGGGCTGCGTGGCCACGCTCCCCCTTGCCGGCCTGATGCCATCCCTTATCATTTTCCCTTGTTCCCTGTGCTCCTCCTTTCACACTGGAAAGCAGTCCCACCTGGTGAGTTTAACTTGCAATAAAGTCTTCACAGTGAAGCTGCTGACTTCAGAGAAAAACTGAACTCCACATCAATCATTTTGCCTATGCAGTGTCTCTCAGCAGGCAAATATTCTACTGGCAGCATCTGCCGTTGCTCTTGAATCTTTTTGCTAAGGGCCCGTTTGCTAGTTCCCGCCCATACTCTAAACTGGAGAGAATTCATTCTCACATCAGGCACCTATGTGGTTCTGAGCTTCCAAAACTGAGTGAATTACACAGTTCTTAAACAACAAACTGATGGCTGTGCCCCTTAGCAGGGAAGGTGAGGCAGGAGGTGATGTGGCAGGCTTTGGCATTATCTAGGAGATCTCCTGGAAAGCCAGACAGGTGACACAACAACAGCTTGTTCAGCCTAAAAAAGCAGTAAATAAACAATGGTCCTGCACTGTAATTAAATGTGACACTGAGATCCTTACCATACACAAACCTGAAAGCTGGCAGCCTGTGTTGAGACATTAAAATGGTGGACACCATGTGAAGTTTGTCAGGATGTGTGACATTACTGCTGTTTTGACATCTCAAAGAGAACGGGCTGTCTTACGGTGCTTTCTGTGAAATCAGCTTCAGCCTTTCTAGCCAAATTCTAGTATTTCCAGACCTAACCACTGCTTTTCCATCTCCTGCTGTTTATGGATGGAAAGTTTGGTGTTCCAGCATCTGTCATCTCAGTAAAAGTCACTTCCCAGACAATCTGCATTTCCATGGGATCCCCCAGGTGCAGGAGGAGGAGGCAGGTGGGGGCAGAGGCAAGCAGCCCGCGGTGCTGCATGGGGCTGTAGGGCAGCTCGGTCCCTACCCTGGCAGCTGCACCCAGCAGGGCTGTGTACCTGGTGCGCACCAGCTCTGTCTCAGTGTGCTGGCTCCTGAGAAGCTCTGGTATGTATAATCCACCCATCATCAGTGTTTGCCGTAAGAATAAACTTGCAAGCAGACTGTTCTTGGCTCTGGCTGTAGCAGTCACTGAAAAGAGACCTTTTTTCTTCCTTTCCTCCACCTCCCTTTCAGAGACATGACCAGTGTTTTCCACAAATGGAGAAGTTTACAGTTCCCCACACAGGGTGGTTCCTGCCAGAAATTTTGCTTTAGTTGCCACAGCAACAACTTAACGCATTTTTAAAGCCCCTGCCGCTGGCTGTGCCTCTGCCCTGTTTGTTCTTCCTGTGCGTTTCCCCAGCATCACACAGGGCTGCACAGGCAGTGACTGAGAGCTCTAATAACCCCCATAATGGATCCAATTATGGCCGTTAGTGCTTCTGTTGTGAATACATGAATAAGTAAATTTGTGCGTGAGGATGAAAGAGTGTGTTTTTAAGGCTGTCTGAGCTGTCCTGGGGAATGGTGGGCAGCTACTGCCAGTCCCCAATGGAGGACAGCAGCCGGGGGCTCTCAGTGCTCAGCTCCCCTCCAGACCAGGCAGGTTCCCTGCAAGCCGTTCCGTGGTGGCCCATTTTCACAAGAAAATGTCATCGTGTTCTCATGGCTCTGGGGTTTGTGGCTGAGAATGGACTGAGCAGGACAGAAAAAGCACTAGCAAATTTTTGCCGCAAATGTTCCACTCTTTGAGTATTCTTCTCTCAGTGCAGGATGATCTTCGCACCTTCCTCACATCCAAGAAAATCTGTTGCTTCCTCTAGCTGTTGCTGGACCTTCCTTCCCTGTGTACTGTTAGCACAGAAACATCTGTCTTCACCTTGCCGCTGGTGGCTGCCCTAGCCTCGCCCATGGTAGCATATCTTGTGGTCCCACATCATACTGCAGTTGGTCCGATGGGAAAAGTGCCCTCTCCTCAATGATTTCCATCATCGTCTGCCTTTTCCTAGCTGATGCCGCAAAGGTAGGAAAGTAAACATCCTTTGGGCAGCATACAATAGAGTTAGGTGAGGAAGACGTGAGTGTCAGTTCAGGAGAAGAGAGAAATGATCATGTCAGTGAGTTGTCACCTTCTTCAGCTCATAGGGAGCAAATATCAACACTAGGACAGAGAGCTGTAGGGAGGATGCAAAGTGGACAACGAGCTCATTGCATCCAAGGTCATGAAAGGCACGAAGTCTCCTCAGGATGTGGATTGTCAACCAGGCATTCTTACACTTGCGGTAGCCCATGTTTCCCACCTGCGTCATTGTCTGTCCCAGAGCTGCACTGCCTGGGTTTATTTTTCTGTTGCTCTCATACAGAGTCTGTCCAGACTGATTGCCAAAGACTGTGGTGGTAATTCCCAACTCTCAGATTTACATGCTTTATGGAGTAAGAGCTGCTGAACATCCAGAACATTATGTCCTGTAGGGTACCTGGTGGCCCTTGTGAGCCTATGAGAGCCAGGCTGATGATCTTTCATTAGCACTCAGAGGACAAGAGCAAGCTGTGAAATGGAAGCAGTGTTAGCTTTCTCTGAATTGCAACTACTGTTTTCTGATGAGTTGTTGGAGGGCTGCTTTACAAATCAAGATATGAGGGATAGGCTGGCACAGGCTAACAATGTGTCTGTTATTGGCCATAGATGGCCTCTTAAAACCTGAGATTCATTTCTACACACTGGGCTCTGGTTCTATATAGCCTTTCCTTTTGAGGTTTTATTTTCCTGCCCCACAGGGATTTGCAGTGTTGGCTTGCTCTTGTTAACTGCGGGGAATCTGAAATACTAGGTTAGGAATTACAGCTTGGAAAAGGTCCTTGAAGGCAGTTTCCAGGGAGTGAGCTTGTATTATATATAGATCTGCACACGCTATCCAGGCCCCTAGAAAAGTTTGAAGTACTCAGCAAAATAAGACGTTCTTTACCATCTCCCAGACACCAGGAGAAGCTGAGAAGAAGTTAAACCAGGCATGTCCAACCCTCAGCCCAGTGGGCTGCATGCGGCCCCACAAGGCCTTCAACTTCTAATGTTATTATGTGATTCTTAATGATATTTTTCATGAGCCGATTGTGGAGGGGAGGCCTCAGGGCAGTGCTGGCTCCACCTCTCACACCCACCGGTGGCATTGAAGCCCGTGTCTATTGCACATTACATATGCTTGTGCCACATGGTGAGTAAAATGCAGTGATTGCTGATCTCAGCAGTATCTCAACCCACCTACACGGCTGTGGGCCTGGGAAGACACACGGTTTTGTTACTAAGCAAACGTGTTTGTTTTCTTATTTAATTATTAAACTTGGGCTTGTGTTCCTTTGTAAAATAATTTAATAAGCTAACGAGTTATCACATTCATTAGTTTCGCAAGAACATGGTCAAATATCCAACTGGTCTATAGTTTTTGTTGCCTTTCTTTTTTTATGTTTCAATAATATATATATGTGAAAAAAAAAGAAGTTTTGTTACTTATATACTTCCACTATATTATATGTTCTATATGCAGCCCAAGACAATTCCTCTTCATTCAGCGTGGCCCAGGCAAGCCAAAAGGTTGGACACCTGTGAGTTAAAGGAAGGCTCATCTTCTTGAGGAAGAAGCAGTGATTCTTTCCCCCCTTACCTGGCCTCACCTAGTTGTATCGCCAGAGAGCCCATTTCTGTTATGAATCATTAATCTGAATTTCTAATAGCAGTAAAAGACTCTGAACTTGGTCGACAGGGAAGTTAACAACCAGTCTGCTAGAGTCCTAACGGTTGATCCCTTAGCCTTGGTTATTAACTGCAGGCAAGGACCAGTTTCTGGGAGATAATTGGGGTCATAAACAATAGCTGTATAATGGAGCCGCTGTCCTAGGAAGGGGACTAAACATATTCAGCTGCAGAAAAACTTACTGCCATTGGCTGACATCCAGGTGCTGCCATCAGCCAGCCAGAGTTCAGACAGCCAAGTTGTTGCTGGAGGGGAAGAGAGGCCTTTAGTGCTCAGCAGACAGCGTTGGTCTGTGCTTGGGATGGCCCCTAGCTGGAGGGATGCTTGCATGCGGCCACAGGAGGCTTGATAAAAACTCATTAAGCAGGAATCTGGAAGGTGCAGGTTAGAGGCCACAAGGCTCTTCATCCCTTTCAGAAACAGGGCTCAGCATTTAGGAACGGCATGTTCTGCACCCTGGGCTGGGGTTGTGGTATCAGCGGCATTTTCCAAGTCAAAGGTATGTGGGGGTTGAATTAATCCCATAAGGTTGTTCTGGCTGAGCAGTGAACAGGGCTGCACACATCCCACTGCAGGAGCCATTGCTTGAGCAGATGTGGGCTTATGCTCAGCAGGTAGGAGATGTGTTTGCAGGGTCTGCTCAACCACTTGGGCTCTGCTGTGGAGTTATTGGAGAATTTAGATTTCTCTGCCTGGAGTCTCTTAACTTGGAGTTGTTTTGTTGCTAAGAGTCCAGAAAAGCACCATTAAGAGCTAAAAGGACACTTAAATAGAAGGGTGTTCCGTTTTTTTTTTTTTTAGCTTTCTAAAGTAAAATCCAGTTTCTGATTCCTGAACCCATTAAAATTCCCTGCTGAGGACACAGTGTACATGGGGGTCCTCCAAGCCATGACAAGATGTTTTCTTTCCGTGGTGGGCCTGTTGGGACTAGATGATAACTTGATGGGATTTTTGATGAGACATCAGCCTCTGATGAGATTCATGTCACTCCAGTTGTTCCCTGTAGGCATCTGATTGGAAACAAAGGGAGGAAAATAGAGGTGCAAATGAGTTTTGTAATGATGACTCTAGCCAAGCTGGAGTGCTGCACATTGGGCTCTGGAGTTTCTGAAGGCTGTATCTTGAGTTGAGAAAGAGCATAGAATGGGACTGAGTGTGGACCACAAACAGAGTTGGACACCTGATGTGAGAACTGGGATGTAGCTGACCAGATCCTTGCAGCTCTGTACCAGGGTACTTGGAAGCATCCGTGAAGAGTCACTCGTTTTTAAAGGAATAGACTGTCCTGTTTCATTGCTTCCCTTGTGGGCAGAACTGCAGGGGAAAAAAAAAAAGAAAAAAAAAAAAAAAAGGAAAAAAAAGGGGGTATCTGTAGAGAAAGAGTAATATTGTGCTTCATTTCCCAGTTGCAAAATCATAACTACATTGCCATGCGGGGTTGCATTATAGAATCAAGACAGTATAAATGCAGTTTTAACATGGAGACCTGAAATGCTGCGACAGGTGTGCAGCTGAATTTTTCCACTGAGCCCTTTGCTCTGAGAGAAACCAGCCTTTATCTCAGCTTTGATTCAAACCAGGCTTGCACTGAAGAAGGGCAGTGATCCCAGAGGGGTCTGAGGTCCTCCAGACTGTCAGCTTTCCCTGGCACACCATTATCCAAGCCAGGCATAGGAGAGGTTTTCCACCAGTTGGTAAAATGAATGAGAGCAGAAGAATTAGCGGTGTTTGTCCTACTGGTCTGAAGTACTGATCTCAAAGGAAGGCCTAGATATTCCAGCATCTCTGAGAGCATCAAAGAAAAATGCCACCTTATCTGTAGCCCATGCCACAACACCGGGTAGAGCCCATCAGTACCCACTGGGAAGCTGAGCACACTGAGCCCTGCTGTGCCTTACTGAAATCTGCAATGAGAAGTGCGAGAGCATGAATATGGAACAAGGCAAAGGGAGCTGCCACACTCGTGGCCTCACATTCCTGAGCAGCAGCTCGTTGTCTGTGTAGCACAAAGGAGATGTGATGTCTTCTTGGACAGTGTTAGTGCTACCATTAATTTATGCATTTGGGGCTGAGATTTTCAGGTGACAGGCTCGCTAGGAACACAGCAGTGGGAGGGCTGGTTGTCACACTTAAATGTGACAGAGGTGAGGGGACATGCGAGAGGTCTGGACATGGTTCTGGGGTGTGATTTTTGTACTGGAATAGATTAAATCTTCTGACATGCAGCTTGCTCCTGTACTTCACTATTCTGCCAGCTCATCTGCTTGCTCCCAGAGGCAGCATACCTGCCCACTCACCAATGCAGCACTCTCCCCCTGACAGCTGAGCTGGGAAGCAAGTTTTTGAGGCTCTGCCATTGAACACCTACCAGCAGCAGAATAACATGCCTGTTTCTGGCATGCTAAAGCATGAGCAGACAAATGCATCGGAGCCTTCCTGGTGGACTCCCAGCTCCACTGTTTCGGAAGCAAACAGCTTTTAGCTTAACTGTCTTGTTATCCTTTGGATGGACAGAAAGACTCCCGGATAGCCACTGTGGTGAACGAGTCATTTCTCTGAGTCAGAAATGTTCACTCAGACCTTAGGTCAGTTAAAATCTGTGTCTTTGATTTTTGAGCCTCACTCCATTTTTACTTCAGTTCCTCCATGCACCTTTAGGGCGGAAAGTAGGCACAAAATTAGAATAAATGGGCGATTTCTGGATTTCTCTGGTGCCAGCCATTATGCTGGAAAACATCAATGTCTGTTGCTTAGTTGCTCCAGGAACAGCAAGAGGAAATGCCTGAACCTGGGTCACCTCTGTCAGCACGGCAGGACTTGTTCCTAAATTTTCTGGGACAAATTTTTGGATGTCTCATCTGCAGAGTGTTTGAATGGCAATCATGTGCTTCTTTAATGTAGGCAGATTAAGCCTTTAATAATAAGGGGTAAAATATATAAAATTCAGAAGGCAGCTGATGGATGAGCAGAGATTTCTGATGTCCGATCGTTCAGCTTAGAGCACCTTTCTGCCAGTTAGATGTGACTGTCTTTCCCTTCCGTGATCCTTCCCAAACTGCTGCTGGGACCATATTCAGGCACCTTTTGATAAATGGTGAAGTCAGGCACGTTGTCGTGGGAAGGAATTCTAGCCTCACGGGGCAGGAGTGGCTTAACCCAGTCTGCCTTTGTGTAAAATCCACCAGGTAGCACTAGAGCATGGAAAAAAAGTCGTTTCTTACATAAGCTTGGATTATGTTATTTACTCTCCATTGTTTGTAAGGGCCTCATAGAACCATGAAAATGACCTTTATTTCTCTACAGGTTTTGTCCTTTTTCATTTAACAAATATTGATTTTTTTTTTTCCGCCCGCGTCTTCATCAGAGCTGAATTAACAAGGATGTTTAACAAGAGCGTGTGATTCATTTGGGGTCTTTTTGTGCCAGGTGCTATCACGAGCAGCTGAAAGCAGCGCAGCAAAGAATGTGCAATCACTGTTAGAGAGCTGTCAGAGTAGGCGTAGTGCTCTGACAAGAGCTGAGCTAACATGGGTCAAAGAGCAAGCTTTAAAAGATGGTCTCTTCAGCCTAGGCACAAATACAAGGCAAGGTTGTTTTTAAGGAAAGTGCCATTTTGTGTGAAAGCTCCCCTCCCCAAGCCATTAAAGCTTGAAGACACTGAAAAATCATCATTGCCACTGAACGATTCCATTTCCATCCACAGATCCCCAAATGAGATTAAGAACCCCCTGTGCTAGGCCATCTTCACAGCAAGAGGTGATCCTGTCTTTATGATCCAAAATCACAGTGTCACAGTGAGACTCCAGCAGGACCACAAGAAGCAGGAGCCACTGGCGCAGCTTTCTGTGCTTCCTGCCAAGCAAGCCTCTTGACTGAATCAAGAGCTCGTAGGTGGAGCAGAGACTGGAAATGGAAGGTAGACAGGGACATAAAGTTCAAACAAAGTGAGTCTGATGGCCACTTCTGATGCTTTTAACACAATAGAGAGGGAAAGGAAAGGTCATCTGATAGCTGTCCCTTGCTGTTCATGCTTCCCATAACATGTCATTCTGGTTTCTAGTGCAGGACCTGGAGGTTTGTGCGGGGGGAGTAAGCAGCTGCCACAGTCAGTTGGGCAAATTGAGATCTCATGCCCTTTGGGATCGTCTCTCTGCACAGTCAGTGGCCTTGAGACATCCTGTAGGCTTTTTAGTAACCCGTATAAGCAGTAGCAAAAGCCTGACCTTCTCTGTGCATTCCATAATGAGAAAAACAGACATTGTGTTGGAAGTGGAAACACAGTGTCTGGATTCATTTGTCCTGTACAGGCAATGTCCATGTGGCTTTGCTCCTGGGCTCTCCTGTGGGCTCACCTTCCTTACAAGTGCGCCCTGTGGTCAGAGATGACATTTGTTTCAGATGAGACTGGGGTCTCATTAGGGCAGAAGTTGAACAAGCTGATAAAAATGGAGTGTCCTCATCCTTAAGCACTTATGATTTATGCCAGAGGACGACAACCTTTTGAGGACTTTGTCCCAGCGTGCACTTTTTTCTCTCTCAGATTAGAGGTTAAGCATGCCGGTGGGAGCAGGGAGATTGTCTCTAAGAAGCTCCCTGAGACCAATCAATTAGTGCTTATTATTTCCCCTCTGCAGCGAGAGGACACGTGCCTTCCCTAATGCTGTGGGCTCTGCGGAGGTGGGGCTGGCTGCTGCCTCCTGGTGTTAGGCGGCATCCCCAGCTGAAAGATGACTACGGTAGTTCCTCACAGACCATTGCAAACTGCACTTGCAAAATTAGAGAGCAAGCTTACATTCCTCCAGTTGATGTCTGTTCCTACAAAGTGAAAAGGAAAGAGAGGACATGACGTTCATCTGCAGTTTGAGCCACTGAGCAGGTATGAGGGGGGGCTGGGGAGCATCCTTGGGCTGACCCGAGGCTCAGTGCTTCACCACTGGGGTATTAGCTGCTCTGAGGCCAAGCTCTCCAAGTTCCCTTTTCAGTGGAGGTTTCAATAATACCACCACCACATCTTTACAAGTAGTTTTGGTGATGTGATGTTTTCCAACAGAAGGGAAATTCCCAACAGAAAATTCCCAACCAAGGCAAAGCACAGTACAGCACCTCACACTTCCAGAGTCAAAGTGCTTTTCCCCCAGGCTCCACTGAGGAAAACAAGCCACTCTGTATCACTGTTCATTTACCCTCTTGAACCCTCTCTTGCAATGCTGCAAGGAAGATGTTTCAGCAGTTAATAATGCTCCTGGGGCATGTGCAAAGAACAATTAAAGCTTATTGTGCCAGTGACGAGCCCTGGGGTGAACCAGGCTTTGGAGACAGCTGCCCCCATTTTGCTGCATGCAGCAGGATCTCACAAGCTGTCCTGTAGCAGAGAAAGGCAGATATGTCTTGCTGATTGCAGACTCTGGCAATTAGCATTTAAAGCTCAAGTGGTAAACTCAATGTGGCATTTCTAGGCTTTTTGCTGGTGGCAATCACCTTGGTTTGCAGTGGTCAGTGCTTGGGCAGGCGGGGCTGGGGGGGGTACAGCTGCAGAGCCCATGGAGCCATTTCAACCAGCTGCAGCATGGGATGTGTGGCAGGAAGGAAACACAAGTGTGCAAGATTTCTGCAGTGCTCCCTTTAATTCTTTGGCTTTGACACAGCCAGATCTAGGTCTTTGATCCTGTAGTGCTGCAAAGGGCAGGAACAGCAGTTCCTTCATCACAGGCATTGATGCTTTGGTACAGCTGTCTCCTGCAAGGGTCAGCTCAGTCTTCTCTAGAGACGTGGAAGAAGGCAGAGCCGGCCTTTCTCCGGAGAAGATTCCTCCTTGGAGGTGTGCAGCGAGGTTTCATTGATGCCCAGCCCTCGGAGCAATCCCTGCCTACTTTAGTGGCTTGTGCAGGAAAAGAAGCATCTCTCCCAAGCTGAGATTCTGAGCTATACAGTCAGCAGCTCCACAGCTGGCTGGTGTGCCTGGGAGGGGGCAAGCTTTTCCCTCGCCATTGTGACTTGTCTGTAGGCTGGAAACCTCTCCAGAGATAAATTGGAAGTTGTTGCTGGCATTTCTACTGAGAATGTCAACAGGAATGTGTCAGTGCCAGTCATGATGATACAAACACAGTTTCCCGTTTAAAGCACTGCACCAAGTGTACCTAATTAACCTTCATGACAGCCCAGCAATACAAGGAAATAGGGATCATTAACTTCAGCATCGCTTTACAGAAGGGGAAGAGAAGCAGCAGTGCCAACCCCGTGCGTTTCAAATTGAGGTAGGCTCAGAAAATCGCAAGGTTAAAAACAACAATAATCCATTTGGGATTCTCAGAGCTTTAGGAGTGCACTTGAACCAAACTCCAGCTTTTTCTCCAAGAAACATTAGGACTGGAAAGTTCTCTCCCATGCACACTCCGGTGTGACTCAACAGCTAAGGCTTTTAGAAAATCACGCATTCTCAATTGCAGTGGTGCAGAGGCATTAAATGAGAGAATGATTTACTCAGAGTTGCTTAAAATTTAGTGGCGAAGCTGAGACTGGGTTGTGTGAGTCACTGACCCTCCACCCCTTGCTTGTTCCTCCAGACCAGACGTTTCTCCAGGTAGAGGAACCTGTCTCAGTGCACCAGCTGCCATACAGGGTCACTTAATGGCTGCCAGAGGCATCATTCAGGCAGGAGCTGGGATCTCATCCTGTCTCATCTTTGTGGAGGGACAGATTGGAGCCAGGCACTGTTTGCATTTTGGTCTTTGAGCCAGCCCAGCTCCTTTGCCTTGGGCTCAGCTGGGACAAAAGTGTCCTATGGATGGAGAGCTATGCATGTTGCTCCTTCACCTCACCTTCTTGTTCAGAAGAGGCTGCTTATATGAGTCTATTAGGAAGAACAACTAGTACTAATCTCACCTGGCCGGGATCCAATGAGGAAGTGCTGTTCTGTATGGTACGCAGCAGTGGGACCCCAGCTCTGCACTGACAGCGTGGGACAGCGAGGCTATGGGTAGGAGCAGCATGCTGTGTGGGACACCGACCTCAGTGTGGAGAGTCAGTGTTTGTACAGCAGTGTGCTTCACTCTTCTCTTTTCCTCCTCCTTTTTCTGTTCTGAGCTGACGTGGGGCGAGGCGAAGCTGAAGGAACCCTCAAAAAGGGCAGGTCATTGATGGAAGAGAAAAGGGCTTGACAGATGGTGAAGAGCTTTTATGAGCAGCATGGGCTGCAGCCGGCTCCAGGGAACAGAGTTGTTCCCATGCTCTGGCTGTGTGTCTGTCTCTCTGATTATTTTGTGTATTTCATCTCTGCTGCCTGTCTCGCCCTTAATCTGGGCTCCTCTGTGCCAACAAAATGCTTAGCTCACTCCATTGTCTGAGAGGCTAATTTGCACTGTAAATCCGATGCTTATCTTACATGACAGCTTACTATGGGGTTTATTGCAGTCCAGAAGACAAACTAACCAGGGCTGGCTGGAGAGCTCTTGACACATCCTCTGGAGTATAGTACAAATACGACTTGTTTCAGCACGCTGCCACGATAGGATGTGTCCCCTTGCATTTTGAGGCCGTAAGGGATTTCTCTTTTTCTTTTCAAATATATCCAAATTTGAGGTGGGTTTTTTTTTGTGTTACTATTAATGTTTTTGGTGGTACAGCATCTTGTCTGTGTTGGAGCCCTGGGAATGCTTCTGGAACAGCCTCTCACTCTCCTAGGGCCAGGTCCTTCGTTCCTCCTCCCTGCTGTCTGTGGAGAGTAAGGACCGTGAGAGTGGCTGCAGAGCAGGTGCAGGCACCGTTCAAGCACTGATGCTCCAGGATGCTGCAGCTTTGTTGACTCTGCCTAGCTTAATCAGAAAGAACCTTTGTCCTTGTCTCTCTTCATTAGTATTTCCTGACACTTTCTCCAATATGTTGTAGCTCTTTGCTGGCAGAGTAGCATCCCCCCTCAATCTCATCTGCAGTTGCCTCCTCCCCTCTGGTCCCTGGGCTGTCTACCTGCAGGCAAGCACACAGCACCTAAGTGATGTTCACAGTGGTGTCGGTCAGTGAGCTGGGCAGTGGTCCCAGAAATACATGGGAGGGCTAAAACCTCAGACAGAGAGGTTCCAGGTAATCTCGGACATAAGTTTACCCATGCGAAGCCAGGGAGATTATTGCTGCATTGATACAGCACTTGGTTCTGCAGCTGAGCACGCTGCTTAATGCCCAGAGCTTCTGCATTGCAGTCCTCTGAGGGACACACAGGATCCTGCTTCCATGACCAGCAGGAACACGGGGACCCTGTGGCTCCATCCCGCCCATGATGGCAAACCCATCCTTCTGGGTGCTGTCCTGCCCTTGGGCTGAAGACAAAAAACAAAAGGTGCCTGCCTTACTGGCTAAGCCGTGTGCAATGGCTGGGCAGCTGGCAGCTGAGCTGGAGATGGAGCCAGAAGGTCTCAGCAGCAATGAGGGAAAGAAAAAAAGGACTTAGAAACTGCTGAGGAAAAGCCAGGCAATGTATTGTATACCCAGAAGAAAAGTAGCTGCTTAGGGTTATATCAGAAAGTCTGCACTGGCCCTTCTCAAGCTCCATTTTGCTGCCTAGATGATCAGACTAGTGTGTAATCTAAAGCTTATTCCAAGTCACCAGAGCTGGCAAACCCAGGCTGCTCGCAGGCACTGTCCTGAACCTACCCAAGGGATGGCTGCTCCACAGCCCACCAGAGCTCAGGGAACCATGGCTCTGAGCAAAGACCCCCAGAGCTGAAGAGTTTTTAGGACACAAAAATAACTGGGAAAGGATTATCACAGCACCTAGTTCATGCTTGTGCCTAATCCAGATCTCTTCCCTGACTATAAATAAAAGAAATTTCCTAGCTTAAACCCTATGTTAAGCACCTGAAAGTTAGCCACTAGAGTCTGAAGACATCTGGAATTGTTTCCTCAGAGCCCCAGAGCATCCCCTTCCCACAGAGGGCCTGCTGCAGTCTGGGAGTGCCTGCTGGGACCACTGCTGGAGGTGCACAGCAGCTCCATCCATTTGGCAAGGTCGGGCTGTCCCCTCGGCTGTCTGCATCCAGCACTCCAGGGCAGGCGGTGCTTCCAAGGATAAAATCTATGCCCTGCTGTTTGCTGTCTGGTTGGCTTGTTTGGAAAAAAAAAAAAAAAAAGGAAAAAAAAAAGGAGAAAAAGAAAAAGGCTTGTTTTCCAGCAGTACTTTGAGATCCTACAGTGTTTGTGTCATATGGACGGTGGGAAGACAGTCTCTGCTCCAACAAATTCACAGTATTGCTGGGCAGAAGTACACTGAATAGCAGATGTGGTAGGGATGCAGGGCGAAAGAAAATGCTAACAGTAAAAGGAAGGCATTTGCTCAGACTGAGTAAGTCTGACATCTCCACCAAGAAGGGCAGCAGCACGCTGAGGTCCCACACCTCAGAGAGCTACTCGCTGGCATTCCAGCCTTTACAGGGCCTTTGCTTGCTAGCAAAGGAAATACACTGTCTGGAACAATGCTGGCTCCAACCTGCATGGAAATGAAAAGGGGTGGAGGCATCAAGAGGGGGAACCAGGTAAAAAATTTTTGTTGCCTGGAATATTATTAACAACCAAAGAAAGAGGCCAGCAGTGAGCAGGTAAACATGGGGCTTTCTTCTCAAGTTGCTTCAGAGAAAGGGGGTGGGGAGGACTTGAGTGCTTGGAAGAGGAAACCAGGTGTGGATGTAGCAGGGGGCTAGGAGACCTCCCACTGCACTAGTGCTGTGCAGCCTCTTCACCTCTCTTCTGAGCAGGCAGTGGGTGAGGAGGGATGCTGCTGCTTCAGGGCTGCTGCCTTCCCAGCTGGTGCTTGCTTTTTTTCCTGTCACAATTGCTTTGTTGTATTTCTGCAATTATTAGTAACTCATCTCCTGTACGGAACTGGCAGTGAATCAGAAGGCAGAGACTCCAAAATATCTCGTCCCACGAAAAGAGCAGCTCCTCCTTTTCTTGGCTGAGCGCTGTCAGCTGAGGCAGCGGGGAGGGCTGTGTGGGGGCTGCCAGGAGGGCTGCCAGGCCCGGATCCCCCCGCAGCAGCATGGCTCGAGCCCCTTCTCAGGAGCTGGCGAGCTGTGAGCACTACGTCTGCAGGGCTGTGGGCAGGTGCGATGGCAGCTTGGGTGGGCACAGCGTGCTGGCCTTCCTCCAGCTGGCACAGGTAGACAGCATGACAGAGCGTATCAACTTAAGCTTAACAGTCTTAACACTATTAAATACAGCGCTGAGCTCTCTGGAGGGCTTGTACAACCTGAGGTGACGTCCGTGTCACTGTATCTTTACTGCAGTTTGCTATCTGTGCGAGCTCAATTACATCTCCAGCAGATAGGTGTGTGTTGCACCTCAGTCCTTCATCTGACAGGTGTGTAGGGCTGCCTCCAAACAGCTGCTTCTGAGGGCCCGCGGCCACGCCAGCATCAACCGCTGCTGTCAGCAGCCTGTCCCGTGCTGGCTGTGATTTACTGCTGTTAGTCAACACATAGAGGATGGGATTACATCTCCCGTTAGTGGCATTTGCATTGAGTTGCACGCGGGAGCAGGGCCGTGGTGGGAGCGCAGCCTGGGAAGAAGACCCTCAGCCTGGCCCCACTGACTGTCTCTCTTTTTCTCCCACAGATGCCAGCAAGGACCATCCACAGCAGCAGGCAGGGGTGATCTGGAGAGTGACGGGCGGCCTGTTCAGCATCACCCGGGGAGCGGTGGGGGCCACGCTGGGAGGAGTCGCCTGGGTGGGCAGCAAGAGTCTGGAGCTCACCAAGACAGCTGTGACCAGCGTCCCTGCTGCCGGCGTTGGACTGGTGAAGGGCAGCGTCTCGGCTGTGACCGGTGGCGTCGGAGCCGTGGGCAGCGCAGTCGCTGGCAAAGTCCCTTTCACCGCAAAGAAGAAGGACAAGGCTGACTAATCCCCATCGCAGCCCCTTTCCGAAAGGTCTACCTGCCCGTACTCTCCCACACACAGCCCTCTTTGAGTTGGAACCATCCACTTCAGGGAGGGTCAAGCACCCGAGCAGACTCCGGCTGCAGCCTGCTCAGCACCTCCTGCTTGGCTCAGGGCTCCCAGAGCCGCTGTCTATGCCTTTCACTCCCATCACCTCCTGGGAACCATTTCTGCTCCGAGGACTTCAAAGCACAGTTGTCTCTGTTGTGTGGTTTCCTTCTTCCCTTCTGCCTCTTGTAAGCACAGAAGGGTGGGAGAGGCTCCATCTACCTGGAGCCAGGGACAAGGGGACAGGGTGAGTTAAGCCTGTCTTGGGGCATGGGTTGTATAGTTGAATTCAGCTTCATCAGGGAAGACAGCCTTTGAAACAGCACTTCCCTCAGGCCTGAGAGGTGTGCCTGGGGAGTCTGTCTGGGGGAGAATGGTGGAAGAAAGTCCCACTGACACAAAGGAGAGATACTGTGAAGAGGGGGAAACCTCCCTCCTGCCCTGCATCTCTTAGGTTTTCTTTCAGGGCCCACTCACAGGCTGCTCCCAGTCACACACTCCCTGGCTGAATTGCACCCTTCAGAGAACGAACCCTCAATCTCAACAGTGCAGCTCCAGTTATGATGCCACACAAGAGTATCATGTGTCCCAGACCATCAACTTCTGTGTGGATTTCCTTGGTGGGAGGCAGGAGGATGAAATCTGCTGTATATTCTCACTGGGGGAGAGAGCTGCCAGTGGTATCTGCTAGGCATCTGTGATGTTACAGCACAGGTAGTGGGTGCGCCGCTGGTGAGAGAGGAGAGGTTCTCTTACCATAGAGACACAAACCAGCCCTTGGATTTGACCCTTGAAGTCCTTGCAGTATCCCCATTTGCTAAAGGGGCACTCTGGCTGTAGGCCACACTCACTCCACAGATGTCACTGGTAACCACAAGCAAGCATGTTCCCAAATGCCACCCAAATTCTGCTCCAGGGAGGCTGAGAGCCTCGCTCTCCTGTGGCTCAGCACCCCGGGAGCAGTGTCTGGCTGGAAGTGGGATGCATTGCTTTGGAGAACGTGTCCCTGAGGACAGCTCCTCTGAACCACCGTATTGCACTAAAAGCCCACCCAAACTCTCAGTGCCGCAGAAACCCAGACACCTGCATCCATCTGGGAGCGATAGCCATCCTCAGTCTGGCCCGTGATGCTCGGGGGTCAGTGACATCGTGCACTCACACACACACACGTGCACGTGCTCACACTCCACGGCCCCTGCGATTCTCGGGATGAGGAAAGCCGCAGGTTCCAACATTAACTCTGCCTTCCCTGGCTTTGGCAGGTTAGTAGCCTAGGTTGTTAGCTGTTGGATGCGTAGGCAAGTGAAGCAGTGTTTGTGCTGTGTTTTATAGATATGCATATGTATTAGCGTGTGTGTACGTAGCAACCCACAGGCATGTTTTCAGCCAGGTGAGAAAAACTGTGCCACTGCCGTGGAGGAGTTCACATCGTCATCTTTGGCACTTCTGGCATGTAGGTTTGTATAGGGTCCTTGTCACAGTAATCACAGTTCTGAGGAAGATGTCCTCTCTGTGGCCCAACGGCTTAGTTTACTGAAACCAAAGGAATGTGAACAATCTCCTTTCTCCTGTCTGTGCCGTTTGTTTACTTTCTGCCCTATCTTTGGACGTCGAAGCCGACTTCCTTCGTTTTCATTTCCTGTGCAGGCTCATTGCATTTCCTGGCTGCCTAGGCCTCAAACATCAGGGAATATTTAAGTACAAGTCGTCCCCTCCCAATCCTGCCTGAATGTTCTTGGGCTTGTGAAGCCGTTTTGATTCTGACCTTTATTCAGTCCACATTTGGGGCCTGCCACAAGTCACTGTGTCCCTGTGCTCATCATGCTGCTGCTAGGTTCTCCCTGTGCCCCTGGCTGGGCAGCAGACCTGCTGTTTGCAATAAGAGCTTCCTGATCTCCACACTGTTTTACTTTGGGTAGCATGAGAGTGGTTTAACCTACATCTTTGTTTCTAAAGAGGAAACAACGTTCAGTATGAGTGCGCATTTCCTCTCCTTGTGTGCTTTGTTCTTGAGAAGGCCACGTTGACCCAGATGTGTTGGTTCTGTCTCTGACGGCAGCAGCTTCATAGAAAGATCAGGTCTTGTGCACCTGCACTTTGCTGGGATGCTTGTGGCAGTGAGCAAGGCCAGAAGAAACCTTTTCTGTTCTTCCTTTGTAGTGAATGCCCTGCTAAGCAGGAGGGCAGTCTGCACTGCATGGATCTCTGCTCACCGCTCTCTCTCAGTGTGTCTCATTTCTTATTCCAAATCACAGACTGCTTCTGAATCCATCTCTAGCCCCAAAGCTAAAAGCTGCTTGTGCATAACTAGCTGTGCTGTCACCAGCTCTCTTGGAACGACACAGTTTCTTACCCACTGGGACTCCTCGTCACTACCTCTCCAAGGCTTTAGGCAGGAGAAGATGCTGTGAAAAAGCTTCACATAACTATCCACCTCTGGACAGATGATGGGGAGCTCATCATGCTCTGACAACCAGTATCCCACACAGGCCTGTTCTTCTGGGGGAAGCATTAGATCCTTCTCAAGCTGTTGTCTGCAGGCGTGGAAAATATGATAAAGGTGCATTGAGAAAGGCTGTAGGGAACCTAGGGGTTTCCCATCTTTGCTCTTCTGTTCTTTGGTGACTCCCTGCAGTAAATGGAGTGAAGCTCCCCATTTGTCCTCATTTGATGGATGGCCTGAACAGGGGAGGAGAGAACTGCTGTCCTTTGAGCCCAGCTAATGGAGAGCTCATGCACCGTAAATAGCAAAAAAAGGCAAAACTAGCAGCTGGGGACAGAAGATTAAATCTACTCAAAAACCAGGGCCTCCTGCTGCTTAATGAGTGTTCAGGAATACATAAACACGCTGGGCTCAGAGGAAGGCCTGTGAAGGTATGGCTGTTGGTGTGCTAGGCCTGCTCGTTTGATCTGAGTGATCTAGTTCTGAGCTGCTCTTCTGGGCACTCTTTGTGCCAGAAGAGAAGCAGCATTGGTATCCATCACTGTAAGCACAAAGGCCACCCAGGCCACTTCTCACACAGCCTCTTGAAGAAGAGGCTAAGAACTACGTTTTGCTTCGGTCCCATTGATACCAGCTCGTGGGACTTGATACAAGGGGGACAGTGTGAAGGTGGATAGGTGGGTGAAGGGAGCTCATTCAAGGAAGATTTGGGTCCTGGTGTTAGGAGAGGAGGACAGGAGGAGCAAGAAAGGGAGGAGCACAAAGAGAATTTGATTCTTAGGACAGGCTCTGAATCAGAGGATGAATGTAAGAGAGTTTGCCCTAGGGAAGAGTGTGGAAGAACATGAGTTTTGGGGTGTGGTGCTTTTCTGCTCCTGGCTGGGGCCCTGCTTCCACAGCAGTGATGATAATGAGGTTGTTTCCATTTGGCTGGATCAGTGTGCCCAAAAGAGGGTCCAGGCACCAGGCCGGCCCCTCTTCACTCCCAGATCTCCCCCAGGCATTTGCCAGGATCCCCCCACTGCAGGGCCGGGCCGCAATTCTACACACAGCTCAGTGCCCCACCACAGCTGGGCGTTCCCCTGCCCCAGAGGCTTACCCTGGCTTGGAGAAGAGCCCATGGGCATTTCCTTTCCTCCCTTTTCCCTTGTTCATCCTATTAGCGTGCACCTTTTTTTTCCTTCGCTTTTTGTCTTGCCCTAGGTGCAGAGCTCTCCAGAGCTCCCCTAGAGACCTCCATTACACATCCACGCTCACATTAGCTGGGAGGGCAGAGAGGGTGACTGCTCCTGTGGCTGCCCTGGCTGGGAGAGGAGTGCATGTCTTCCACCCCTTTCTGTCTGCTTGTGTTCATGTCTGGAAATTCTTAACCCACTTCTTTCCCTCTGGGTTTTCTTGTTGGCTTTTGTTCCTGTGGGTGGGTCATTCCCGTGTCCCCACTGCAAAGTCATCCTGGTGAAAATAGCAGCACGAGCATAAATGTGGAGATGGATGGAGAGAGCCACAGAGCTGCCAGGATGGACGTCGGGCCCATCTCTGCTCCTCCAGGAGCCAAGGAGCCCTTTGCTAACCCGGCACCGTCGCTGCATGGCACCAGGCTCCAGAGGACACTTCTGTTCTTTATCATTTCATTGTCTGTAATTGGTTTCCTACTGAATCTGTTTGCTTGGTTTGTTTTGCAGTGTGTTTCTGGGAATATTCTGCATCTCTGTATTTTAATTACAGTAAAATTTGAGGATAAAAATCTTTGTTGCACTGTTTCTTGTTTCCAGTGAGGGAAAACAAGTAGAGGAAGTGCAGCTGAGTGAAGATGTTAGAGATTCCTTGGGAAATCACATCTCTCCCCTAAGGGCTCTAAATGAGGCACCAAGCAGGGCTGAGGCTCAGTCCCCTCTTAAACTGGGACACGACTTTTAACTGTGATTCAAAAGCAATTTTGCTACAAGCAGGTTTCCTGATTGGAATGGCAAGAGCAGTTCTGAGAACACTTTTAAACTCCATTTCTTCATTTGGTTTAAAGACCAGCGCAGAGAAGTATTTGGTGCCAGGGAAAGGCTAACTGCCCCAAAAGTGGAATCTCAGCAAAGACGGAAGAATTTGCCTCTACAGATGCAATTTCTTGATGCAGGCTTGCATAGCCACTTATCTTGGCCAAGGAGAGAAACCTCCTTCTCCCTGCAGCAGTCTGTTTTGACAGCCCAGGGGAGTTTTCTTCCCACTGTACAGCTGAGAGGAGCCTCATGGAGCAGTCAGACCCACGTGTTTGCTCACTAGCAGGAAACATGGGTGCTGGATGGGCACAGCCAGTCACCCTGGCCACTTCTCCCACTGCACAGATACTTCCCATAGCAGAGCTGCCCCAAACTCCTGGAAACACACAGCCCTTGAGCAGGGATGATGGCAGCACAATGGAGGAGCCACCAAACTCTAGCAGGGAGGAGGGAGTTGGCAGCCCTGCAGCCTGTGTCCCTTTTACTGGGATAAGGCCGGGAGCCAACAGCTCGGTATTTGTTAAGCGCTGACAAAAGGATTAATTTAGTAGCTAATAATAGGGCAATCAAGCCATTTATTTGGTTGATGCCTCACTGGTGGTGGAAAATGAAGGAGAAAATGCCTGGGGTGGTGAAGCTCTCCCCAGAGCTGCCCCCAGACCAGCCAGAGGCAGTGGATGGAGCAAGCATTCACTGCAGAGCATGCTGTGCCCGTTCTGCTCATAGGGCTAAAGTGGGTTATGTCACCGTGCAGACAGCATAGGTGGCTGATGAGAGACATCAGATTGACCACCACTGCTCACCATTTCTCCTCCCCTGCCCACTTCAAGCAGGTTTGCAAATCAAGCCAATTTGCTACATGCCCCTAACAAGCTGACCTTGTATAGCAGCTGCACCTGTTCCTCCAGAGGTCTTTAAAGGGGAGAGAAGAGGAAGGACTTTCCCTCCTCGTTCCCCCTGGTGGGTCTGGTTGTATAGCCAGTCAGTGGACTGTGCCTGCAGGATTGGATTGTTGGGTGGATGGTGTCCCTGTTGGAAGTTGGTCAGCAGGCAAGGTTTGAACAGACAAGCATCTTGTGTCAGATTCTGAGTGCTCTGCAGCCTTGCAACATCACTGCATTCCCATTCGGCCCCCAGGATACAGCGTGCCTGGAGTGTGAGGTTCCTGCCTCTGCTACTAGCTTCCAAAGGAGATCTCTGTATTTCCAGGAGAATCTTTTTGGTTGCTTGTTCTTATTCTGCTGTTTAGTGACCTGAACCTGGAGAACTTCTCTCTGTCCTTCAGCGTAGGGCACAATAATACTCATGCCAACAGCACTGGATGTGACATGGGACACAAAGGACCAACAGGAACAATGGGGGACAGGTTGAAGGGGCCGTGCTGGGTATGTGGATCTCTGCTGCCAACCACACCAGCAAGCTATTGTGCCTGGAAATAACCACAGGTTCTCGCTTCTGGCTTCGCTGCTTGCTACAAGGTTTGGATGCTAATGTGTCCTTGCTGAAGCAGGAGGCTTGCAGCTCTCTGCCATCCTTGTGGGGATGTGCTGGTCTCCAACCCGGCTTGACACCACTGCACTGGGAGCCAGGCGGATCTGCAGACATCAGCCACTGCCTGTGGGCACATCCACCCACTACTTACTGAGGTCTTTCACTTGAAGTTCACCTCCAGGTCAGTTTTATTGCACTTTTATTTACAGAAAACACAGAAATAAAGCATTTGTGTTGGGCTTCTACCAAACCACCCAATCACTTTCTTCCCTTTTCTTTTTTTTTTTTTTTTTTTTTTTTCCCTGTTCTGGGATTTTGGCACAAAGAAGTATCACAGGTGTTACCAAACCACCATGTAGGAGCAGCTGACCACCCGCTCAGCTCTGTAACAGAACTCCAACAGACATATTGAACTGAGATCTGAGACAAGGAGGTTGCTCCACATTCAGCTTCCAGTCTGACCTGCTCACTGTGGGGCAAGGGGGTTATTCTGGAGGGGATGATGCCATTCATAAATTATATTTATATTTACCTCTTACATTGTAAAAGTAAACAGTGCAAAAGTACAGTACCCCAGGTACCCTTCTGTCTGGAAAGCTTGAAGGTTGCTTTATACATTTTGTGTGTTTTGTAAACATTGTTACCCATCCACAGTTCTAGCTCTTGCTTGGAGAGACCCAATTCCTCGTGCGCCCAAAACGTGTTGAGAGGCAAGAATCACTTCCTCTGAACTCCATTGAGATTCCCATTCAAGATTTAGTGCAAATTTTGGAGAGAAGACGACGAGAAAGAGGGTCGGGGGGGAACCAAACAAAAGAAAACAAAATAAGGCAACAGTTCGAAATGGTCTGTATCAAAAACGGGGCCCAGCCTTAGGAGAAGGGCAGGAAGTCTCTTTCCTCCACCAGGCTGATGGAGAGGTTCTTCAGCTCCTCCTCAGAGCGGGCGGCCCGGTAGCCGAGCTGTGCCAGCACCTGCTGGCAGGCGCGCTGGGTGAACGCCACGATCTCGTAGGACAGACGGAAGCGCCACTTCTCCGCCGTCGCCGCCGAGTTGCGCACCGTCCCATACTTGTGCTTGGATGAGGAGCGGTCCCCTCGCGTGTTGTTCTGTATCCAGCGCTCGACGTTGCCATCCATGGGGATGCCCAGGAAATCGTAGATCTCCTCGGTCTTTTTCATGGGGTTCCGGGCCAGGTCTTCGTACCTCACCAGCATGTACTTGCCCTTGAGCCATGGCGGCCGGTTGAGGCCGGTGGAAACGGAGTTCCAGAAGTCCTCGCACACCGTGGTGAGCTGGGTGACGTCCAGGTTGTAGGGCTTCCTGCCGGTGCCATCCCAGATCCTCCAGAGCCGGTAGGTGTCCCGGAAGGTCTCGCTGCGGGACGCCAGGATGCCCCGCGGGTCCCTCACCAGCTGGATCACCTTCAGGTTCAGCCGCGGGTCCTCCACCAGCGCCCTCAGGTCACTCACCTCGGGCACACGCACGGTTTTGATGGCCACGTGTCCGTGCTCCCTGCAGGACTCGGTGGCCAGCGTCAGGTTCAGGGTGCCGCACTTCTTCACGCAGTCCCCTTCTTCCAGGTGGAGATCGACGGCGCCCAGGGCCTCGCAGACTGGTGGCGAGCACAAGGCCTTGCTGGCTCCCCTGCGGAAGAGGCGGTCGGTGGTGTGATTGATGGGCTGGGGCTTGATGTAGTTCTCCAGGAAGTAGAGGTCGCAGTCATACAGGCTGCGCAGCAGGTCACGGCTGGCCCCCAGCATCACCCGCCGGTCTGTCGTGCTCTTGCTCTGTGTCAGCTTCGGGATCAGCGTGTACTGCACGTGGTAGAGGGGCTCGAATAAATAGAAGACATCGAAATGCTGGTTGAAGAGCTGTCCCACGAACGAGGAGCCGCTGCGGGTGGTGGCGAGGATGAGGACGTGCGTCTTCCTGGTGGAGAGGTTGTAGGCGAAAGTGGGGCTCTCATCACACAGCCGTTCGGCCGCGTCAGCATCCTGGCTCAGGCTGCAGTTGACGGGGATGGGGCAGCTGTGGAAGGATTTGGCGGTGAAGGTGCGGATTGCCGTGTACTGGATCGCAATGGATGCCAAGGCTAGTAGGAGGACAGCCTTCCAGGAACATTGCATGGCTGGTCACCTTCATGGGGCTTCTTCACAGGTTGTCTTGGTGTCTGCAACCCAACAGAGAAGGCATGGGGTGAGCAAGGACCAGAAAGAAGGACTAGAGTGTTCCTGCTACCAGCAAATGCCCTCCCACAGTGCACGCGCATTGGGTCTAACCACATGGATCCCAGCCACGCACTGCAGAGCCTGCTTCAGAGGAGAGGACAGCAGCAAGATGCTGGCACAACTCCAGAGATGATTGCAGCCAGGACTTCCAGGGACATGGAATGTTCTTCAGAAAAAGTGTAGGCTTGGAAGCTCCACGAGGTTCTCCGAACCCTTTTGGAGTCACCAAGCCAACACTTTTTCCAAGGCTTCTTTATTTTTCCAGGTCTGCCTATTCGGGAGAAGTCCGGGATGTGCCATCTTCTGAGTGGAAGCTGCCAAGCGGGACCTCTTTCCTGCTCTCTAGTGCTGGCCAGCTACACTGCACCCTTCACACAGAGCCCCAGCTCCCGTACTGCGGGAGGACGGCTCACACACGGTCGCCAGCCCTCCCAGTCTCTGCTCCTATTCCCCGATGGGAGATGCGGGACTTCGGGACGGTGCGGTGCTGGGCGCGCCCCGATCCCGCAGCCGGCACCCTCTACCCCCCGATCCCATCATCTCTTGTTTCCATAGAAACCGCGCAGTGACTCAGGACTTTGGGACCAGCTGAAAACCGCAACCCAGAGCGGCTGCCGCCCGGGGGGGCGAGGAGGGCGGGGAGCGGGGCGCGGTCGCCCGTGCGCCCGGACGCGCTCCCAGCGGCGCGGAGGGGGACGCGGGACGAGAAGCTCTCCCGGCACCCGCGCTGCCGCAGCACCCGGCGGGCAGCGCTGCGGCGGGCTCCGCAGGGAGCGGGTCCTCGTCGCGCTCCGGCCACGGGAATCGCGGGGCTCACGGCACCGCAGCTACGACAAGCGGCGCTCCGGACGCTGCGCTCCTTCCCCGGGCAGCCCCTCGAACGCGGCTGCGGCCGCTGCGGCCGCGCTCCCTCCGTCCGGGCGCTAAGAGCCGCAGCGCTGCAGAACAACTCTCGGCCGGGCACCCTCCGCCGGTCCCGGCGTCCCCCGACTTCTCCCCACGACGTGACACGTTGCGGACGGGCTGCGTGGCGGCATCCCACGCTGTCGGGTCGGCTGAATCGCGCCCCCGCCTCTGCACACTCCCGCAGCTCACCCGCCCCGGGCAGCGACTCAGCGCCCGGCGGTGGGACCGCGGCAGATGGGATCCCTGCGGTGGCAGCGAGCGCTCGGCACCACCGCACACCGCAGCCCGCGCTCCCTCCGGCCTCGACTCCCCTCGGGGCTCGCTCTGCTCTCCACGTGCACCGCCGCTCCCACGGCACCTCCCGAAGGACAGTGCTCGGGGCACCGCGCTCTGGTCCGCTCGCTCCCCCGTCCTATCCCGGCCGCGTTTCCGAGGGACCTAGAGATGGTTCGCGCTACGCGCACCCCGCAGGTCGCTGCCCGGTCGGAGCGGCACTGAAATCGCGGGGTTTGACACCGGGGGTTCTTTTTTTTAACCTCTCCTCCTGGCATTCAGCATTCGCCTTCCCATTTAATTAATCGCTCCCGAGCCGGTCCCGGAGTTTCCTTATCGCAGCATCCACCTGCGCCTGTTTATCTCTCATCTGCTCAACTGCATCGCTCCTCCCGAGGATGCGGCTGCCCGGATCAGCTCACTCCGATGGCGATCGCGCTGAACGCTCTGCTGCCCGCGAGCATCGTTATTCCTGCGGGCCCAGGGGGACTCCTCTCCCGGAGGAGCGACCCTCGGCCCACGCAGCCGCCCCTTCCCGCAGCGCCGGGACCCGCGTAGCTCCGACCCCCCGAGCTCCGCCTCACCCCTTTCCCTCCGCCCGGACGCGGGACGGCGGCGATCCCGCCGCCCTCTCCCGGCGCGGCGAAGTTGGCGGCCGGCGAAGAGCCCCGGGCAGAGCCGCGTCTCGGGGCCGTTCCCGCCGCCCTTACCTGGCGCGGCGCCGCGGCCAGCTCCCCCCGCATCCCCGGCGGCCCCGCGCCGCGGCTGCCGGGCCGCGCACGCCGAGCCCCGCTGGCGGAGCTCCGCCGAGCCGAGCCGCGCCGCGCCGCGGGGGCCCAGCGCCGCGCACCGCCCTGCCCGCGCCCACTGCCGGCCGGGGCCGCCCCTCCACGCCCCTCTGTCGCGTTCGGTGGCGGGGAGAGGCGAGGGGAGGGCTGGAAGGGGGCTGCGCTCCTTCTCCCCTCCCTCCTTCTTTCCTTCCTTCCTTGCTCTCTCGCTCTCTCCCTCCCTCCCTCCTCCGGGCGGCCCGGCGGCGCAGCCCCGGTCTGTGCCGAGCTGAGAAGTCTCCCCCAAGTTTTCCCCTTTTTTTTCTTTTTAGTATTTTTACAGTTTTTTTTTCCCCAGGGGATGTGCCCCTGAGCTCTGCAGGCGCAGCCGAGCGGAGGGCGCTGGTGAATGCGGGCGTCAGCTGCCCTCCCGTTTGCCTGCATGTGCTCGTTTTGCAGCTCACTTTGCTCCTCAGAAATGTGTATATGTATACATATCCTCCCGAGGGGTCGTGGTCCAGGAACCCACAACAGGACGGGGAACACTGCCACGAGCATCATAAAATCGTTAAGGCAGAATCACCACGTCCGAACAACAACCCACCACACCACACCTGCTAACCATGGCCCTCAGTACCATGTACACGGTTCATAAACCCCTCTGGGGACAGAGACTACCCCACCTCCTAGGCAGCCCGCTCCAATAGTTATCCCCCCTCCACGGCAGCTCCATGCTCTGTGCCAGCCCTCAGGTCTCACTGCTTTACGCGGTGCTCAGGCTCAGGCTGCTGACACTCCTCTGTGCCCAAAGGCTCCGATCCCCACAGTCACCTGCAGCAGATTTCCGTGGAGCCCTTGTGTTTTCTCCTCTTGCCTTGAGTTACGGTTCAAAAAATGTTTCTTAACCACATAAGTGCCTTGGAGGGTCTGCCATAAGCCAATGGTGAAGTTTAACGTTTAACATTTAACACATTTAACAATGGCATGCACACAGAAACATGGCAACCCCATTTAACCAAGTACCAGGGCATTATAGTACTTCTTTCAATTTTTCCCCAGTTAACATGTTTGTGATAAGGAGTCAGAGTTCTGCTTGGTAACAGTTTCTCCTCGGCCTGAACAGTGCCAGTCTCAGGCTGCAGCTCCTTTCCTTCCACCTGCTGCAGATTTAGGGGCAGGACCCCAGCTGTGAGCCACTGAGCATCCTCACCCACCTGCCTCCTATCCAGCTCACCCTACCCTCCCCCCAAAGTGCTTGCTGGGGCCCATGCAGCTCTGTGGGACTCCCACCCATCATCCTACCTCTGTGCTAATGGCTCCAGGTATGCGGGGAGGTCAGGGTTGGCTGGGCAGGGTGGGTCGGTCAGTTGGTCAGTCAGTCTGTCTGTCTGTCTTGCTGCTGCATAGGGGTGGGCCACTGGAGCATTGTCGGTTTGTGTTGCAGGCGACGATAATTTTCTGCCTGCTGCCTGCACGCTCTTTAATTAACAGCTCGGAGGATGCGGGGCGAGAGCGAGGTGTAATGAGCGCTCCGTTTGCATATCAAAAGGAGCATCATTAATATCGCTGCTCTCAGGGGCTCTCTGAAGGCAGCTGGCTCGTGGGCAGACACCCTGCAGTGGCACCATGTGTCACTGTCCCCATGCTGGTGGTATTGGCAGCAGGCTGATGGCCCCTGGGAGCTTGGTGGCCCAACACACATGGGGTGCGCCCCATCCTGGGGCAGCAGTGTTTTGGCACAAGGCTCAGTAGAAGGCCTTGGCACCAGGCAGAGGGGAGCTCTTAGGGATATCTCTAGGGATAGCTCAGGATCCCAAATCCAGCAACATCCATCCTGCTCTGTGTTAGCTCTGCTCTGGGGTTGTCCCGTCTGGTTGGAGGTGTCCCTGGGTGATCCTGTGCCCAGGAGGCTGATGTAGTGGTGGTTGGGATAAAGCCCTCCTTCTGCCCTGCTGGGGGCATCCAAGTGAGCGGTCCCGTTCACATGGACACATCTCTGCAGAATGCTGTGCACTGATGCTGAGCACTTCTGCCTTATTGTTTCTAGGAAGTCCATGCAAACAAACTCCCTTGTTATCCCAAAGGATCTTCCTTCCTTCTCTACAGGCTTTGTGATGGTGGTTGTTTTTCGGTGTTGTCTCTGTTCCAGCAGCGCTGCTCCACACGCAGCTTTGTCTCAGGAAGGAAAGAGCTGTGCCGGCACACCGGTGCAGGAAGGCTATCAGGCGCACGCAGGCTGCCAGCTGCTTGTTTGCTGTTTGCAGAGCTGCTGCGATTTGCAGTGGGCGCTGCTTTGGCGTGCAGATGGCTGGAAGGCGGCCAGGAGCTGCTGCCACCTGCACAGCGGTGTCACGGTGAGATCCTGCTGAGATCTGCTTCCCAGGGGAATGTCCGGCGGTGCGTTGGTGCAGCTGGAGGAGGATGGATCGTGCGCGTCTTTCTGGCCACCTCTCACCGAGCCCTTGGTGCTGGGCCATCCTGGCTCTGTGAGCTGCTCGAGCTCCAGATGTGTGCAGGAGCTGCCCTATAACAGAGGTTGTGCCCAGCCCTGGGTCCTTGCCAGGGAGATTTAATTGACTTTCCTTGGGGAGAAGCGTTTCCATCTAATTTGGCTCTTAATTAACCCTTGCACCCCAAAGAGTCTCCGCAGCCACTTGTAAATTAAATATGAAAAGCATTATTTATCCAGGACCAGCAGCCTAATGGCTGCGGATCTGACGTTTATGGCTGCTAATGATGATGGATGTGGAAGAGAGGAGCAGGGAGGGGAGCACAGGGGAAGAGTTCTTCTCTTCTAAAAGAGTACAGACAGCCTGACATGGGCTACTCGCTGGGGCACCAGTGAACTCCTCCCTACTCTGATGGGAAATGGGTATGACAGGAGCACAGGGAGTGGCAGAAATGTTCTCGTGCTGTAGTAAGCTCCATCTCTATGGTTCAGAGCAAGGTGAGACATAGGGCTGGCATGGAGGAGAGGGAAGTGGTGTCCATTCAATGCAATCAGGTAAATATTCTCCCGTATCCGATGTGGGACGGAGCAGAAGCTCTCATCTTTTTCACTCTGGGATGGGGCAGCCTCAGCCAGGTGCTGTGTGGTGCTTGCACTGTGCTCCTGATCGATGGCAGGGTGTCCCTGGAGTGGTGACAGCTGTAACCTTGACAGAATATAGAGTGGGATATTGGTGGCCAGCCCCATGCACATGGCATCATCCCATCCCCATCACAGAATGTCACTTGTAACAAGGAAGCTGTGGCTTCTGTTGACATTTGTGTACGGCTAATCCAGCACAGAGTCTCATTGAGTTTCTGGTCTCAAGCAGCTGTTTCCTGAGGAAAAAAAAGAACAGCCTGTAGTTCAATCTCATAGTGTACAAAGTGACATTTTCCTTTCACGTCTCTGCATCTCATCACCTGGCCTCCAGCTCTCCTGTAGGTGCTGGGGGATACCGAGCTGTCCTTCCTGGTACTGCTGTGGACCCCTTGCACAGACCCATTCCTAGGGCAGCCCATGCCCCTCTGAAGCTGGTACTGAGAAAAATTTCTTATCAGAAAGAATGGTGAGGCGGTGACACAGTCTGCCCTGGGAGCTGATGGAGTCACCGTCCCTGGAGGCATTCTAGAAACGTGTAGCGTGGCACTGAGGGATGTGGTTAGTGGGCATGGTGGGGATGGGTCAGTGGCTGAACTAGATGATCTTTTCCAACCTTAATGATGAGGTTCAACAAAAGCAAGTGTAGAGTCTTACACCTAGGGAGGAATAATTTCATGCACCAGTACAGGTTGGGGGATGAGCTGCTGGAGAGGAGCTCTGCGGAGAGGGACCTGGGCGTCCTGGTGGACGACAGGTTGGCCATGAGCCAGCAGTGTGCCCTTGTGGCCAAAAAGGCCAATGGCATTCTGGGGTGCATTAAAAAGAGTGTGGCCAGCAGGTCGAGGGAGGTGATCCTCCCCCTCTACTCTGCCCTGGTGAGGCCTCATCTGGAGTACTGTGTCCAGTTCTGGGCTCCCCAGTACAAAAAAGGGATCTCTTGGTCCAGCGGAGGGCCACAGAGATGGTGAAGGGCCTGGAGCATCTCCCCTGTGAAGAAAGGCTGAGTGAACTATGATGCAGGAGCCCACCCAGATCCACCAGGCCCACGCATTTCACACAGCAAAGCACATTTCTCTGCTTTTATTGGCACTAATGCAATCTGTCAGTGTGGTTCCAATCCATGTAGTGTGTCGAGGGATCACCAGAGCTCCTCACTCTCTCCAATGGTTATGAATAACCTAAACCAGGCTGTGCTCCCATCCCCTACCCTTGTTCCTTCATCTTAGCCACTAATGACCTACTAAGTAGTGGAAGCTAAGAGCAGATCCAGACTCACTGCAGCTAATCCCTTGCCATCCCAAAACCCAACCTGTTATCCTCCTGCTCTCAGCTCCTCGCTGGCCACCCGAGCAAGAAGATCCATGGTCTCCTGCTCCACAGCAGCTGCCAGCACTTCTTCATGTGAAAGAAGCCCTAAACAAATACCCACCTCGTTGTGCCTCATCCATTGCTGGGCTTCAGCATTCGAGGAAATCCAAGAGATTAGTGAGACGCGAGCTTCTGAGATGCACACACTGGGCCGTATTATGAGATGTTCTGGTTTTAATTATCATTCCAATCAATTTGGTGCACACAGATGTGCAATTTACTGATCTGTAATTCCCCAAATTACCCCTGGAGGCTTCATCTTTATTGTCGGTGTAACATTTGCTTCGTTTCTTTTTGGGGGGAAGGGTTGCTTCTTGGTTTTTGTTGTTACACCTCCAGCCATCTGCTCCCTGGCAACCCTCTTGGGCTCATTTCTTTATTTCTGATTACCTGCTGCTATGTCCTCTTCCAGGCGTTGGTTCCCCCATCGCGGCTCCCCCTGTGTGCCTCCTGCAGGGCTCCAGGCCCCATTCCTGTAGGGATGCATGGTGTGGTTGGCCCTGCAGCACTCCCCGGCAGCAGGCAGCGCTCCCACTGCAGCTCCCAGCAAAGGTATATGGCTTAATTAATTAGTGTTTGCGGAACGCAGCCAGGGCACTGTACGGGAGGTGTCAGGGAAGATGAACACATCATGATAAGTGCTCTCTTTATAGAGATCCATAATTACTCCTTCTGAGGGATAGAACCACTTCCAGCATTGCACTCCCACTGCTGGCTGATGCCATCGCGGGATGAGATACAGGGACATGAGGGGCATTGAAGCCAGCCCTGGTGGCTGTGGGGGACCTGCTGTGGAGAGGGGATCAGACAGCCCCGCGACCTGGCCCCAACTGTGCCTGTTGGGCTGCTGATAATCCCTGTTTAATTCTCGTGCACACAGTAATCCAGTCTCAGATGTGGCCCCGTGCTTCCTGACCCGTTAATCCCATGGTGTTTAATGGGAGAACTGGTGACACCGTGTAGGATGTTCTCTGGTTCTCTGCAGCTCCCTGTCCCTCTTTCCTCCCCATTCCTTCCTGGAGATGGGAAATTGGGCTTTGATTCCTTTCTTGGCTCCTGGGCACCATTTGGCAGCAGGACTGCCTCCCGGGGAGCTGCTCCAGGGCCCTGCAATAAAGAAGCATTCACTGGTGAACATGCCATGCTTCAGTGCCATGAGTCCTGCCCAGCCTCAGGGTCAAGGCTGCTGGGCTTGGGAGCGGGAATGCAGATGCTGAGCTCCCTGGCATCAGACAGCGGGGGAACAACCTGTTCTGTTCCTCTTCATGCTCCCGTAGCCTGGCATTAAGGGCAGATTCATTCATTTGGGGCCCTTTGTACAGAGCTGAAGTCTCTTGTAGGCACGTGTAGTGCAGCCTGGGAGCGGCTGCATTTGTTTGCACCATCCCAGCCCTGTGGCACTCGGTCCTCTGGGTGTGGAAGGGCTCAGCTGAAATCCTCTTTTGAAGCTGAAGTCCTGCGGGCAGATGCTCTGTCGTGCTCTCTCCCTCCTGCATGCATATTCATCCAGAGAAAGTGCTGCTCCCCCTAAGGTGAAACGCTGGATATTAATTTTCTGAAGTTCTCGATAAGCTATTGAAGATTAATTTTAGGGAAAGCCGGGGGATATGACGGATTGGAGCCTGAGCCTGCTTAAATATGCAATATTAAAAATTGACTGTTGTGTCTCCTTGTCATACACCCTGCCCCGGTGTCTGGGGCAATCCCACCACCTGTCTAAAGCCGGGGAAATGCTTGGTAAGCCCAGCGCCCAGCTGAGCGTGGATTTTAATAACGTGCGTTGCCATTATTGTTTTTAAAATTACTTTTATTAGTTCCTGCTTTGATTCTGCCACATGGGTTGGCAGCTGGGGCCATGAGCATCCTTCTACTGCATCTTCCTGGCAATGGCTCTGAGCTGCTCTCACTGCACAGTGCAGGAGCTCTGGGAGCAGAGAGCTGCGATGGGGCAACCTTCAAAGTTACCCCACGCTGCTGGAGATGTCCAGGCAGTGATGAACTGTTGTGGGAAATTCAGAGGTTGCAGAGCCACGTGCTGGCCCCAGGGAGCGGCTGCTTGAGCAGTGAGTGCGGGAGAGCAGCACACTTGAGCGAAGAGCTGTTATCTGCCAAAGGCCCAATCTTCCCTCATTTGCGCTCAGGCTGTAGTAGCACTTGTCCTAATGATTCATCCACACTTGTGGTTGTTGAGGGCTGGCAGTGAAGGATGCATGATTCTGCAGCTCCCGGGACCGGCCCCAGATCCATGGTGCTGGGTGACCACACCATCCTCAGCCTCCTCTATGGGGACGGGGATGGGCACAGCAAGAGGGGAAGGGGGCCAGCAGCATGCCTGGCTTCAATAGATGACCCAATGGATGACCCCCATGTGGACCCAAGACGTGGCTAAAAGCAAGTACTGAAGAAGAGAGATGGGCACAGGCAGTGTATCAGTACTGCCCTGTGGAGTGGGGCTCAGAACACGGTGTTTTTATGGTTGCACTGACAAGCACCCAGTGCTGTGCCCCTGCTGGGCACCAGCCTTGTGTTCACAGGCCTGGGACTGAGCATGATGCTGTCTTATCCCAGGGGAAGACCAAGAGAAGGGAAGAAGGCAATGGGAAGAGGTGAGGACAGTGGTTGGTTTCTTCCTGTGTTTTTTTTCTTTTCCTTCACCAAATGCAGTTTTATTTCTGTGTTAAAAATTTATGGAGCCCTTCATTTAATATTTATAAAGAAAGTGTCTTGGTGATAAATTGCTGAGGAGCACAACAGGGCAGCTGTGCTGTGGGTGGAGGAGGGATGGGCAGCGGTGGGGAGCTCCCTGTGTGCCCTTCACCCCAGGGCCAGAGGGCTGGAGAAGGTCCCATGATGGGGCACTGCTGCCTGTGGTGCCAACGTGGAAATGTGGCTGGAACAGAGAGCCGGGGGTTGGGTCTCAAGGTGACCCCAGAATCACTGAGAACTCTGTCAGGTCGATGCGATCGATCCTTGCATTGCTTTCTCCTCATCAGAGCAAGGAGCAAAACCTCTGAGCTTGTCCTTGTGCCGCTGTGACCCAGGGAGACAGGAGCTGCTCCCCGAGGATGGGGGCACACAGGGCCGGCCATGAGCTCTGTCCCAGCCTTGCACACCCATCCCTGCATCTTCCTGTTGCAGGCACAGCATGGCAATGGGAGCACTGGTGCAGACAAACCATCCTGAGCTCTTTGTGCTGGAGCCACATGGTCTCAGCTGCACTAAGCGGGCTAAATGACCTCCCCAGGGCATTTTGGGTTTGTTTGCTCCCTCGCTCTGGCTCCCTAACTGGTCCCAGGGCGGCAGGCAGGGCGCAGGCGAGATGGCCGAAGGCAATTCCGGCCCTCGGAAGAAAATAACTGGCGTATAACAGTGAAGGGAAATTGTGCAATTAGTGCAACAGGGCAATGTCAACAAGCTCTTAACGCCAGTTGTTATGGCAACACCAGGGAAAGTGATATCGGGGCTGGAAAAACAGAGGCTGGGAAATAGCGGCCGCAGCGGGTAGAATGGTGGGGGCTCAGCTCTGCCATCCCACAGCCCCAGCTTTGGGTGTGCAAGGGCTGGCAGCACTGTGAGCGGGGAGAGGTGCCGACAGGCCTTTCCACCAACAAGGTGATGGAAATCCTATCCCAGCAGCAAGCTCTGCCATCATGGGGCTCTCTGGTCTTTACAGGGCTCCAGGTGCTGCCGCAAACCGGTGAGAGCTGAATGCCTGCGTCTTCAAAGGGAGAGACATCCTAGTCCTGTAGAAAGAGCCAAGCGATGGGAGGATCAAAGCACCGTGGAGAATTGTGTTTTGCTTAAAACTGAGGTCTTATGACAGCTTTTGAGTGAATCTTAAGGAAATGTAAAGAGATCTCTCAGAAAGCAGTGCCACGAGCCTTGCAGCTAGTGCAATGAGGAAGAGCGGAGACCCCTGTGCCATAGTTGGAGCCATGGAGCATTGTTGCCCGTGTAATGATAGCTGAATGAGTTGTTCAGGTCACGTAGGACACAGGGTTTGAATGCAAGAGGTGCGTCTATACATGGTTCTGTGCTCAGCTTTGCCCCCCACACGCCTCTTGCCATGGGAATGCACACAGTGGGTTTGCTGGAGCTGTTGGTAGAGCAGAAACTGTAATGTGTCTGTAACGGAGCACAACTGAGATCACAGGGAGGAGGAAGCTCCCTTAAGGCCAACAAGTTACTGATGAGTGTGAGAGCTACCACCTGAAGCCCTCACCCGTAAGTGCAGTACAGAGTGTGCACCAGTTTCAGGCTATAGCATCCCTCTGGAGAGCCTCTAGCATCAGCTCTAGACAAAGGTGCCACAGGCTTCAGGGCTGTGATAAGTGTGGGCAGGATGGTGGCCCACAAGCAACATGGGGGTCAGGAGTTCCCCAGCAGAGTCCCCAGTCCCTGGCAGAGAAGGGAGGAAAACCATTTCCTGTGGAAATGAATACTTCCCCAGCAATTCCCATGTGCTCTTTCTCCCCATGCCTTGGCCATACCCAGCGCGCGCCACTGCTGTGCAGCATCCTTTGATTGCTGCAGGAAAGCCTTCCCCAACAGAGAATGTGTCTGATTTCTCTCTCTCCGTGGCAGCAGCTTTGGAGCTGTTGAGATCCCCAGAGACTGAGCAGCTTCAAACAGTCAGAGGAGAGGAGCCCCAGTCTCCTGAGACGCCTGAGTGCAGCACAACATCCGCTTTTTTGCGACGATGCTACCAAGATGTTTCTCTGTATTTCTTCCTTTGCAAATCAGGAGAATGGAGCTGCTTTCCTCCTACTGTTGTCAGTGGCTGTTGGAGAAGGTGTTTTCTTTTTGGCTCTTTAGTTGAGGAGTAGAGGAGGAGGAGTGGGAGAGAGGCAGCAGGAGGGAAATAGCAGAGAGGAGGGTGCAGGAACATGGCAGCTTGCCCACGGAGGGAATAGCAGAAGGTGATGAGGCTGTGGGATGCTGAGCGCCCAGCCCTGCTACCAGCAGGTGGGGCGGATGGAGCTGCCTGCCCCTTGGGAGCCCTGATGTCTTGGCCCTTTGTGCAGCACAGACCTGTGGCACCCAGGCATGCCTGCTTCCAGACTTTGGGAGCTGACCTTCCCTGCAGAGGCTCCCAAGGGAGTAGAAGCCGCCGTGACACAAAGCAGTCCATTCTCACTAACCCACAGGAGAGGGCTGGGCGAAACCTGGCAGTCGTTAATTCTGTTGGAAGGATGAGCTAATGAGAGGCACCTTGTAAGCTTCCCTCCCAGCTCCTGCTTGCTTGGTGCATATTAATCTTCCCCACCACATGTGCCAGCAGCATCCCCGGCAGCTGAGCGCACTGCTGCGTGTTTGCTTTATGGGCCATTGTTCCCGTGTCCCAGACCTTTGCTTGACTCACTATAGTTCTTCCCAGTGAATTTGTTCCAAACTGGATGATTTAGTGGCACGCAGAGGCCTGGGATGGGACGGGAAGGCCATGCACGGTGATGGAGTCCCTACTCACACTGCTGCAGGGAGCAGGGAGGACAGGGTGCTTGCTGCAGGCACAGCTGATCCTGACTCCCCCTGGCACCTGGTGACACGGTGCGGGATCCCTCCTCCTGGTGAGGGGCTCTGGGGCAGGGGTTGGTTGGTTTGATGGCAATTCTGCTGCGATAGGTCCATGCTAGCATGCAGAAATGTAATTAATTCTGTGCAGTGGCCAGGGAATAAAGGGGAGTTTGAGTGTGGAGGCTGTAAAACCCTCCTGGGTGAGCACATCCATCTCATCTTGAGCTTTGTAAGCAGTCCCAGTTGCATGCCTCCTAAAATTACTCCCATGGAGCCACAAATTCCCGCACGCCGGCTGTAAGGCTGCTGACAAGAGGCTCGCTTTTCTTAGTTAGGCTGAGAAATAGCTTACAGCACCCTCAGGATGTATTGACCTCAGGCTGTAAAACACTGACCTGCAGCTTGGAAAGGAGAGGAATGGGGGGGCAAGGCAGCAAATCCCACATGGATGCACCGCACACCAAAGGTGTGGAGCAGTGGCCACCACATCCCCATTTGGCTCAGCACACAGTGGGATCCTCATGCATGTAACCTACAACATGGCTTTCCGTTTGTCTTCTTACCAACATGATTGATGTCTCTTTACAGGAGCATTTGGGAAGGCTTGGTGCCAGGGAGGGCTGACCCTGGGCACAGAAGGGAGCATGGTTTGATGCTGTCAGACTCCAGCCTCCTTTGGGGCTGAGTGTGGGAGGGCTCTGCTTTTCCTTGAGCTCAGGTTTCTGCCGGTGCCCAAGCCCCAGAAACAGGATGTAACTAAATAATGCTGCTAGTTGAATGTGCTTTAGGGCTGTATTTCTCTTAGAAATTAACTCTTTTGATTCAAAACACCAACTCAAGGCACGGATTTACTGTAGGATATTAAAGCCATGCGCGTATCAATGCTCACACAATGCATGCTTGTTGCTCAGAAGCTAATGCTAGGCTAGCAGCTCAGGAGGCATCTGAGACCTGAAATGAAATACTAAATAGATTTTGGCAGCAGTAATGGGCTCTCTAAGTGCAGAGAAAATGCTGTCAGGGATGAGCTCGGTCAAAAGTGAGAAGCTGCAAACCCAAAGCACAGAAAAGCTCGTTGCCGCTCTCGTCCTAGCGGTGACATCTGAGAGACTGAGGTCTGTTGTTCTGAAAATCCTCCAGGATGCAGAGCCAGACGTTGAGCCCAACTCATCTGCTGTGCTGAACGCTGCCCTTAATGAACGGTGTGGCTTTTGGAGAGCAGTGCCTGTAAGAGAGCCTTTTGTCCTGTATCTAGGACAGGTGAGGCAGGCCAATGGAATGCAGCGCGGATCCTGAGTTTATACATGTTTCCGTTAATCACCATCCAAATTAAAGCTTATTCAACTGATGAGTTTCTAAAAAAAAAAGAAAAAAATAATTAATCAGCTAGTGAATAAATGCAGTATTAATCCTTTCAACGCTAAGTGAAAAAGAAGAATAATCAGAAGGAGCAGTAATTGCACCGTAGCTGGAAGGAGCAGGTTTACCTTTGGCAGAAGCAGGCAGAGCCGTGCTGGAGCTGCGGAGGACACGGGGGGGGGTGATGAGAGGTGCCTGGGGCAGGGGTACCCCAAGATCCCCCATGGCACAGCACAGTGATGGGCAGAGTTGTGCCGGGCTGCCAGCTGCCAGCGGCTGCGTGTTGCTAAGCAGGGGGAAGTTCTAACGCCTTGATTAATGCCCTGACTCCGGGTGAGTAATTAGAATTAATGTGGGATATCAAATCAGGAAATCAGGCATTATTAGGAGGAATTAGTGATTTATTTTCATTTTACGCCTGGCTCACCCCAATTCCCCAACACAGACAGGGGATTTGGCAGGAGACAAAGCTCCTTACTTACAGCAGGGAGTGGTGATGGGAAGGGGGGAGGCAGAAAGAGCGTGATGCTGGGCCCCCTCCTGCAGGATTAATGGCAGAAACAGTGTGCCAGGTCTTCTGGAGGTCTATCTGCATCTGTGCAACAGGTGACAGCAGCACAGGAGGGAAAGGTGCAAGTCTGACTCATGGCATCCCAGTGACCCCACACCAGTAACTTAGTTGGGAGGAGGAAGCCCAAGTGGAGGCACGTGAGAAAAGTCAGGAGAAATGTCCCAGAGAAGAAGGATGAACTTCAGGTGACAGTGCCTTAAGGAGCAACCCCAAACAACAACTGGATCCATCTGCAAATTCATCTTCTCAGGCAGGGGTTTTGAACAGTTTTTTCCATTCTTCCCTTCTTCCGAAGTTTAAAATGTCATTGGTATGGTTCTTAGTACTTCCTATACCATCTCCATGGTATGTTACACTGCCTTTGATGTATCTCACGTGCAGAGCACATCCCAGAGATTGGGGAGGGGGGAGTGGGGAGCTGCAGGAGCAGTGCACAATGTGCACAAAGGCTGTCTCTCAAGAAGTTATCCACTGAGAAAGGTAAGCAACCTGTTTCTAATTATTTTTAATATAGAAGCAGGATGGAGATAGATATAGATATAGATATAGATATAGATATAGATATAGATATAGATATAGATATAGATATAGATATAGATATAGATATAGATATAGATATAGATATAGATATAGATGTGCCAACTCCCCTGCAATGAACAGGGACACCTACAGCTAGATCAGAGTGCTCAGAGTCCCATCCAGCCTGACCTTGAGCGTCCCCAGAGATGGGGCACCCACCTCAGCTCTGAGCAACATGCTCGAGTGCCTTACCATACTTAAAGGCAGAGCTGGGTGACATGGTCCTGCTGTGTCATATACAAATGGGATGTTGCTGGGTCCTGCTGGCTGGGAATGAGGGTGGCGAGTGCTGGAGGCCTGGGGACATCCCAGCCTCTGCCAAATCCCATTGGATATGCAACCAGCATGTTCGAGGAGGCACAAGCAGAGCTGAGTGCTATAATGCATCCTGCTGCAAAGCATCACAAGTTTGCATGTAGATTCTCATCAGAATGAGGAGGTATTCGTTTAGTTAGCACCTTTGTAACACAGGCTTGGCTGGAAGAGGTATGCATGGCAGGTGGCTGAGCACGCATCTGGGTTCCAGGGACACAACCTTAGGAATCAGTTCACCACAGTATCTTCATTGCGCCTGCAGGAGTGGCCACAAAATGCTCTCTGATGTGGCACTGAGCGGCTCTCAACTTTGGTAGGAGTTTTGGCTGCATAGCATGGAGCCCTGGAGATGAGTCTTGAACAAAACAGGGTGGCCACATCCTCCCAGTCAGCTGTGGGTACTGCATTCCAGAGCTGCAGGGTAGGAGCAGCCAGGTCACCTTGCCCTAGGGCTGTGGGCAATGAGGCAAAGCACTGCCTGCGGGCTTGGTGGTGGGTGGAGAGGTACTAAATAGGACACAGGCCTGTTGTTATCTTGCTTATTGTCATCACTGAGGAGTTAGCTGAGTGCTGAGCAGCTAAGCAGTTAGCAGGGTTCACACTGTACTCTCCCCAAGTCCAAATCCAAGTCCAAGAGCAGGTCTCAATGGTCTCACCCATTTGTCTTGGGTTTCTTTCCAAAATGCAGTTCAGATATAATGTCATCAGCACCCATGTCATCTCACTGGCTTCAGTGGTGCATAAACTGAATGTGTGGTCCAAGCTAGTGGCACTGGTGATAAGAAAGACGCAGGGGCAGAGGGCTTTTTATGGATTCCCAGAAGACACAGAAAGTCCCAAAGAATTTGGCAAAGCATGTGGCAAGTCAGATCTCGCTTCCTAACTGAGCATTTCTGCAGGGGGCCAGGATCAGCAGCAGCTCCCTTGGGCCATGGGTAGGTGGCCATGGGTGGAGGTACCACAGGGCAGCAAGCAGCTCCGGCACCGGTACCTTCTGCTACCTTGCAGACTGAGGCGGGCCCTGCTGCAGTAGATTGATGGGTGTCTGGTGAAAACATCCTGCTGATAGCCCGAGAACAAAACGCAAACAGGGAGCAATGACAGCTGCTCCTGTAGCTTTTCTATCATCGCTGCCGATAGCGGCACGGCGCCTGCAGCTCTGCGATTGATGCGTCCCCAGGGATGCCGGGAGCGTGGATGCCACAATCAGGGAGGATAAAAGAATCGCTGCCGGGACCCGGAGGAGGCTTCGGATCCTTATCAGGAACAAGAAGGACATCAATCTGGTGCCAGCATGAGGCTGACAGATGCAGCCCATGTGCTCTGCAGCAGCATGGGCATGGCACATGCTGCTGCCCTGTCCTTGTCCCCTCTCTGTCCCAGCCACCCAGTGCTGGGCAGCAGCTAGAAGAAAGGGCAAAGAGGCAAGGTTTTTGTGTGAAGTTTCCTGGTTGTGTGGTACCACTCCTGATGAGTGGTAGATAAATCACAAGGCTTATAATGCAGTTATGAGCTCTGATTTTTACAGCAGAAGAGGCGTTTTGTTTGCCTTGGTGCATACGCATATGTGCCCAAGCACATGCACCTCCACAGGGGAAACTATTCCAATTGAGTTAAGCATGGCAAGGCCTTGCTACAGTGTGTGTCCAGCACTAATGCCAGGTAAAGAGTGCTAATTAGTTTAGAAGCAAAGCCCAGCAGCAGTTTTCAACTGAGTCTTGAAGAAACTGCATTGTGACCATTTAAACCTCCACTGCTGCTGCCCTCTGGAGAGCACTAGCAATTTTTCTCTCTCCCTTGGAATAATGTTTGTCTCTGTGACTTTGTCTTGCATCCATCCTTCATCTGATGGAGGGCTACTCCAGCACTTGAGCAGGCGAGGAGGTGCTTGGGATCCAGAACACACAGCTCACCCACTTGTAGCCCAAACATGGTAGGGAAGAAAGTGGGGGAGATGGCAGCATGTCTCCTAATACTTTGGGGCCTCACAGAGGGTGGATTTTACAATTATCATAGGATCATAGAATGGACTAAGTTGGAAGGGACCTGAAAGATCATCCAGCCCCAACCCTCTGCACTGGGCAGCTGCCACCCACCAACCTGGTCTTGAACACTTCTGGGGATAAGGCACCCACAGCTCTCGGGGCAGCCTGTGCCAGTGCCTCACCCTCTCGCCTATTAAGGCTGCTGTCTCCCTAGGGTGTGGACTGCTCCCACTGGCAGGGAGGTGCCTATTAAGGATGTGAGCAGGGCAGCTGAAGGTGCCTTCCGTGCCTGCTCCCAGCTTCTGTTCACCAGCTGCAACTCCTGGCAGGAGATCTCCATCTGAAAGTGGGCCGAAAGCCATGGGCAGGTAATTGCTAAAACAAGCAGGGCTGCGTTAATTGAGACAACTACAGCCAGCAATGTGCTCCCAGTTAAGTCCTGGCTCTGCTGCAGCCGCTGTGCATCCCTGTGTCCCCTCTGTGCCATGCCTTGCTGTATGGGCACAAGGCAGTGTCACGTCTCACAGGGACATGGGAACAACCTGGTGCTAGGAGAGGATGGGCTGGGCTGCAGGCTCACCCTGCTGCACCCCGTGGCGAGGAGCAGGGTGGGGTGGGATGTGGCTGTTATGGCAACGGCAGCTCTGGAGATGAAGGGAAGGGGAAAGGCATGCTTTAACACATGTTTCCATGGCAACAACCATCTTCAAAGACCAGGATAAAAGAATACTTTTTTTTTTTTTTTTTAATAGGGGAGGTTTCCATGGAAGGAGCGCCTCTGTGGGTGTCTGGCAGGTGATCCAGGGGCCTTGGACCCCCTGACAGGGGACGGGACTTGGCCCTGCAGGGCAGTCAGAGGGCTGTGTAGTTCAGGGGCTGCAGGATGCCACCTTCTTCCCCTGAATACTCTATCTCGCTCCAATTTATAGGAGGGAGAGGAGGTTCTTTTAATATAACATACCTGGCGTGAGATTGAGAAACAACGGTTCAAATGTTGATCCAACCAGTTTATTATAAATCCTAATCAGGGAGACAGGGAAGGGAAGGAGGGCAATAGAAAAAATAGGAAAGAAGCAAGAATTGCTTAAAGCGGGGAGAGTCACCACCAGGATCCAGCAGAGGTCCCGTTGCACGGCGTTTTGAGTGTTGAAGGTCCGAGGTAAAAGCAGCAGGGGGGAAGAGCAGCAGCATGGCCAGCCTTGGGCAGCAAGCAGGTAGCAGGAAGAAGTCGCAGAGCCAATCTGGGAGGAAGCAGCAGGACTCGGGTAGCAGGTCCAGGAGAGTCTGTCAGCATGCAGGAGTTCCGTAGTGACTCTGATGGCAGACACCTTTGTTCTTCTTCAGCATCGTGGTAGAGTGTAGAGCAAGTCCAGGAGGGAGGGAGGCAGGTCGTGAAGCTTCTCATGTCAGAAACCTCTTCTTCATGAGGAATCTGTTGCCAGAAAACCTCTCCTCATGGTGGTCGATCCCTCTTTTATTCTCCCTTTTCCTGCCTACATGACATCCCTGGGTGCTTGAGCAAGAGTCATGTGAGTACCCCCTGAGATGGCCATCTTCCTTGAGATAAGCCCACACTAAAGACCACTTCACGGCCTTTAAGCTGCGGGTTTATCTCTCTCTCATTGCCTCTGGCCTTGTCCATCTGTGTCCCTCAGACAAAGGATTTCTCAACCCCTGCCCAGCACTTGTTCAGAATTGTCCATCTGTGTCCCCAGCAAGCTTTGAGACAATGATGTAAAAGAATAATTTCTTACACCACCCTGTGACTCAAAGGTTGCTTTAAAACGGGACACAGATTTTCCGTGATGGTGAGAAAAAGATAGCAAGCACAAGGGTAAAGGAGGGAAGGGGGCAGGGAATCAAATGTTTCATACAATCATTACAGAAGATTTTTCAGGCTTGGCCCTGATGTGCTTGTCCCCATCAGTAGAGGAGGTTTCAAACTACATAGATGATACAACACATTGTATAAAACATGGAACCATACAAGAAACAAACATAAGAGTTGCAACAGCAAGCAATATCAACATGCCACAGATATACTCCTCTTGTTCTCTGGGTCTGTGCTCAGTACACCACAGCCTGCAACCTGCGCATTGGAGGGCACACTTTTGGCCACAACCACTGCCCTCATGTTGCAGCATTGCAGCATAACTGCTGGGAGATGAACTGGAAAGGACAATTGGAAAGGCAGAGTGTGTTTGGGGAACCTGGGAGAAGTGCATGACCAAAGCAGCACAGGCTGAAGCACTGCAAGTGCTTGGGGCATGTGGAGGTTTTTTTCTCTGGATGTGAGGCAGCAGGGCAGTCCCATAGGTGCATCAGAGTGATGATGCTGCATGTTTCAGGTGATGCCTTCCCTGCATCCCAGGCAGGGAGTGAGCTGGGGACAAGACTCAGAGCCTTCAGTGGGATGTTGGCAGGATGCAGCCTGCTCCATGCACTGCTCACTTCCCATAACCTGCAGTCAACAACCACAGCAAGATCACAGCGTTGCTTTGGTTCAGCAAGGGTGTTCAGCAGCTGCAGGACTGTCCTCTGTCCCTCAGCTCTTGCTGGGGCAGATTGCTGAGCAGTGTGAGCTCCTCGCTCATTTCCATCCACTGCCTCCAAAGCACCCCCAACTAGCGTTGGCAGCGTGGTCTCTATGCTAACCATAACAGCCAAGGCCCCAAGTGTTCCCTGGCAAGCTTGACCTAAATTCAGCAACAGGGTTTGCTCTGCAGCTTGCACTGCAGTGGTCGGGAGAGTCTGCAGAGGCTGTGGGGAAAAACAAACCTTAAAAAGGAGAAGCTTGGATTGAATCAAATCTGGATCACATCACCGCTTTCTCTTCTACGTTTCTTTAATTGGAAGAATGAGAAGTTCAAAATTGGTTTATTGTTCCCAGCTCCATCTTTTTCAGTTTCTGACATAGCAGGGGTTGCTATCTCAATCAGCCGGGTTGGCTGCGTGGGGAAATTCTGGCTGCTGTGATTTCTGCAAGTTGGGAAAGGACTGGACAATATTTTGTTAGGTTTCACAGTTAAAGCTCATCATCTTCAGAAGGTATTCACTGGTATGATTTGGGCTATTGCAGTGCAACTCGGTACACAAAAAAAGTGGCTTCAGCAAGTTCCTGTCTTGGGGAACAAGAAAAGAGCCATGGCTCAATGACAACAAGCTAAACAGGTCTGCATGTTTTGCGCCTTTAACTACCCTAACCTCCAGAGGACTCAGCAATGATATGCTTAATCCTGGGTGTTTGGCCAGCTCTTAACTTTGTTAGGCAGCTCCCTGGAGGGAGAACAAAGCTGCTCACATATGCACAGGTCTGAGCCGCTGGCGGTGCTCCAGAAAACACTCCTCTCTGCTGCTGAAGAAGGATGCTCTGTGAGGCTGTGCTTGTGCTGATTCAGTCATGTCCCCAGGAGGGATTAATGCTCAGCAGAGCTGACCTGGCACAGGAAAGGAAAGGGAATTGCTGCTCTTCCATGGAGAGAGCCAGGGGGGCTGCTGGCTTTAGGTGTGGCAGGAGGAAAGCTGAGAGCTACTGGCGTGGCCCTATGCTCTGGGCAAGCTGGGTGCTCTGGCAGCCTCCTGGGCTGGCATCACATGGCTCCGGTCTGAAAAGCTGACCTCATCCCAAATGCAGACAATGAAGGCAAAGCAAAGAGAAAGCAGAGTCACCCTTCAGTTTCCCTATCTGACCTAGCCATAAAAACTCAATTTGAAGGCGGCATTAGGGAAGTAAGATATCGTTTATCAGGAGCGACAGATCCAATCTATAAATTAGCATGCCCAGCTGGGAGTCAGGAGGCAGAGATATCTATCAATTCTCCCTGGCAGGTGGACACAGGCACACAGATTTGGTCAACTCCCACAGCAGCACTGGTCTCCAGCAGGTCTGAGGACCCAGAAGTACTCCGAGGGCAGCACCAGTGACAGGGAGATGACAGAGAAGAGCCCTGCATACAGGCACTGCTCCTGGCCCTCTGCTCTTCTGCACTCCACTGTGACACAGTGGTAAGAGGCCCCCAGCAGAGCAGGGTTGCTTCTCAATCCCAAGACATAAGATATTTTTAAATGCTCCATCAAAGCATTCAGTATACGATGAGTTGCAAAACTGCAGTGGCCCATCAGGGAGAAGCTGGCTATTTTAAGATCTACATCTATACAGCTCGCCTCCACCTTCTGAAAATAGAGGTTAAACCGTAGAAATAACATCTGTAAGACCTACACAGACATAACCAAAGATGCATACAAACTGCTGCCTCTGTGATTTGGGGTTTTAGGGCTGCTCATCTCCCTGCCCCAGTGACTTTTGGTGATAATTGGTAAGATTGTATGGGGAGAGCTTCCAGAAGAGGAACAACACCAAAACAATGGGGTTTAGGGGATGCCACCAAGAAGACTGGTAGAGGTTCCCATAAATAAAACCCCAAGAAGACTGTTAGAGGTTCCCATAAATAAAATCCCATGAAGACAGCAGGTACCGCCAGCCTTTATAAGGCTATAAAACACCTCCAGCTGCCACGAGGGCTGGAAGGGAAGGGTGAGGAATCTCATTTTCCAGGATTTAAAGCAGGTGAGAGAGTTATCAATGTGTGTTTCTAATAGCAATTAACGCTGCCATTCAGAAGCACTTAAGCTCTAGCTAGTGAAGGCTCCAACCGTGTGCCAGCACTGCCCTCTAGTGTCACTCGTACCGCTTGGCTCCGGCAGAGCCCCAAAACGCAGCTCCTGGTGCCTCGTCCCAGCGGTCGTTGCTACCTTATCGGCTGGGCTGTATGTTATCAGCTGGAATGCTTCCTTATAAGTAGGTCACGTAACTGAAGCGGGAAGAGGAGAGTTTTCGGGGGCAGTAACACCTGTCTTGTTGTAACGTAGTGTACAGCAGAGTGTGAAGATTGTCTTGTGCGCACAGGGAAGTCAATCACTGCTGCTATAGCATAATAAATTTACTCTCTAAGGAAGTTAAATACACTTAACTTCTGAAAACCTAAGTTGAAGTATAACTGCGGCCTCCCGTGAGCGCCAGCTTGTGGAATCCTCAGTAAACAACAGGTAACAGGAACCACAGGGTGAAATCTTGAAGTAGGCAGGCAGCTGTAGGCATGGAAAACGTGCCTTATTCAGAGGGAGATACCCAGCCTTTAGAGTCCCACTGAATTCCGCACCCCTGGGCACAGTTTTAAGTATGGTGGATGTCTTATGTTTGGGAGCCTGGCCCACACAGCCGCCACTGTGGCCCCAGCTCTTGTAACCAATTTATTAGCACCTTCCTCTGCCATCTTAGAAGCACCTCTGCCCTGAAGCATGGGCAGGCAGGCAGATCTCTGGCACAGCAACGCTGCCAGACAGCTTTCCACCCAGGCAAGCCTCTATTCAAAGCACTTGTCAAAAGCATTGCCATGCTGCAGATGAGCTCTGCCTGCGGAGATTGACCAGCTCAGCTATCACAGAACAGCGTGATTATTGGACAATAAATCACTTTTATTTTGGAAAACACTGTCAGCACTGGGGAGTTATACTGTCAGAGCTGAGATAGCTGTTCTGGTCAATTTTCCCATGCGGACGTGCCATACATGCACTATAAGTCTGGAGAATCATCTCCTGAGAGAAGCAATGAACACTTTATTGATTGGGATATTTCAAACTCGTGTGGGACAAAGCAATCTTCCCCATGCTGAAAAAACAGACAGCATGTGACTGAGGGCTGGGGCTTCTTTTTTCCATTTCTAATTTCTGTGCTTAGTTTGGAGAAGACAGCTTGAGCAAAATGCAAAGGAAAAAAGATCTCTATCTGGCCCTAGCACTGTCAAACTTGCTTCATCATTGGTAGGAAAGGTATCTTTTAAATTCAAGATATGTGCAGTACTGAAACTACGTGCATGTGTAAGAGAGCAGAGCTGCTGGGAGGGCAGTTAACACCACAGACCTTGCCTTGGAAATCACTAGGAATTGTGCTTTCTGTGGGTAGCAGCCCCAGGTCATCCAACACAAGGTCCTCTAGCAGTGCCTGCTGAACTGAGAGGTCAGTACAGAGCAGTGTTTGACACTGAGCTCAGGCTGCCTCCCATTGCTGCATGCATTCCGCCATTACATTCAGCAGCTTGATTGCTCAGCAATATGAATTGGCAACATGATGGACGGTTTGGTATTGAACTGGCTCCTTTGTTACAAAGCACTGTTTAGAGAATATGGGACATGTTGGCAGGGGGGCACAGGCAAACGGGAGCTTTATGCCTGGTGCAGTGACCCGGAGCTGTGGGACAGTCCCTTCAGCCTACACCCACCCCTCGGAAGCAGTGCGTTCCTGCATGCTTGCATTGCAGCAGTGGGTGCAGAGTTCAGCGCCACCCACAAGCCAGTCACGCAGCACTGAACAGCACCAGCAGTGACTTTTTTATACTTAGATGTACACGTTGGCAAGGCAGGAAGAGCAATAAAGCCGTCAGCACTTCCCTGTGCTGCCTTTATGAGCTGCATGTGGATGTCACTGTGCTTATTTCACTCAGGTCGTACCGGGGAGGTTTTATTTACCTCCACACAATGAGAACTTTATGTCTGCAAGTAAGACTGGCACGGGAGGGATGCTGACAGGAGACAGCATGGCCGGTGTTATTCCTGGCACTGCTATCTGCAGCTCCTTAGTGCCTGGAGGCCTGCGTCCCAGCTGGCTGCCAGCCCTGGGAGCCTGAACAGACCACACTAGGGAGAGGAGTTGCCTAAGAGGCGGGGAGGGGAATGGGTACATAAGGCCTTTATTTCCCACAGTAGAACATGTAGGCCAAGAAGCCTACAGATGTTACGAGCCATGAAATAAGTAATCTGTGCCTGAATAATCCCCCAATAAAGGAGAAGAGCTGCCCTCGTGTGATGTGGCACCCCTTGAGCAGAACCGGGGCAGGAAAGGCAGGCGGGAGGAAACTACCCCCAACAAAGCACCGGGAAGTCTACAAAAAGCGAGCGGAGCACAGAAACTGCCGTGCTGCGGACTTAAAAAAAGCACAATCCGGCTGAGCACCGGCACAGGCTGCCCAGGGAGGCCGCGGCTCCACCCCGCGGAGATGCCCGGCGCCGGCCGTCCCGCTCCGTCCGGCCGGAGGGGGTTGGACGGACGGACTCGCGGCTCGCTGCCAGACCGCCGCCACTCCCCCGCCGGGCGCTCCCGCCATGGCGGCACGGCCTACAGGCCGGGGAGGCGGTGAGCGGCGCCCGCGGGGCGTGAATAAAGCGCGGCGGGCGGGGCCGCGGCGCTCCGGGAAGCGCGGGGCCGGCGGCGGCGGAGGCGGCGGTCGGAGCGGCGGGTGAGCGGGGCCGGCGGCGGGAGGAGGCGGGAGGCGGCGCGGGGCCGGGCGGGCCGGGCTGACGGCCTGCGGCCGCCATGAGCAGATCGCAGCTGACGCGGACCGGGATCTTGCGGATGGCGCTGGGCGGTGCTGCCGACCCGCTGCTGCCGGCGGAGGACGGCGGGGGCCGGCGGGCGCCTTTCGTGCTGCGAGCTCTGCGCATCGCCTTGGTGGTCAGCCTCTACTGGTTCGTCTCCATCACCATGGTGTTCCTCAACAAGTACCTGCTGGACAGCCCCTCGCTGCGCCTCGACGCCCCGCTCTTCGTCACCTTCTTCCAGTGCGCCGTGACGGCCGCCCTGTGCCTCGGCCTCAGCCTGGGGGCCGCCTGCGGGCCCTGCGCCGCGCTGCCCGCCCTGCGCCTCGACCCCAAGGTGTCCCGCAGCGTCCTGCCCCTCTCCGTCGTCTTCATCGGCATGGTCACCTCCAACAACCTCTGCCTCAAGCACGTCGGCGTGGCCTTCTACAACGTGGGGCGCTCGCTCACCACCGTCTTCAACGTGCTGCTCTCCTATCTGCTCCTCAAGCAGACCACCTCCCTCTATGCCCTCCTGGCCTGTGGCATCATCATCGGTGAGTGGGAACGGGCCCGCATCTGCCCCAAAACCTCAGAGAGCCCAAGGAGATGCTCCTGAGGCCAGGCAGGTGGTCAGAGGGGGACCCGGTTAATGGGACTGTGGTGTCTCCTTCTGGGCTGCAGCACGTCAATGTGCCACTGTACCCAGTGGAGTTAACACCTACTGAAAGGTCCTTAGTTGTTCTCTTGATGCTTCAGGCCTTGTATCTGCAGACAGCAGAACGGTAAGTTCCCACTTCCCTGCCGAGGGCTTCCTACCTGCTTTTTACAAGCGTTGCTTAGCTCTTGGTAGGCAGAGCACTGCTAAGTAAACTGCATTGGCAGCTTCCTCAAGGTGGGTGGTGATCCTGTGGGATGGTTAGGTTTGGTAGTGCTTTTCTGGCTGAAGGCTTAGAGCTAGAAGCTGAACCCAAACTCTGAACCAAACAGAAGCAGGCTGCCTCTTGGGAAGTCATCCCCACATATGCATCTGCTTCTGGATGAGATGGGGTAACTATAGGGCTCTTTCCTTGCCCTGCCCTAGGCAGTCTGCCTCACGTGTCTGTAGCACTAGGTAACTTGTTAGGAAATTACTCTTTTCCTTGACTTGCTGTCACTTTAAGCCCTAATGACTATCTATTTTTTAATGAAGCTTCATTGCCTTCGCTTAGTACCATTTCTTTTCTGCAAAGGCCACAGGAAAAACTACTTGTTTTCTCCCTATTTTCAAGTGAATGTTAGTTATTGACTTTGAAAACAATGTCAGTATTTATTTAAACTGCCAGCACTGTTGAGACCATACAATACAGAATGCCAATTCAGATAGGATTAGTTAGTAAAATCAAGCATAAAGCACCACCAGAAAATCTGGTTGTGTGGTAAGAACGTAGGGCAGGGCATTGAGGAATTGCTTGCAAGTCTACTGTTCCAAAGTTCAGCAAAGACAAAAGCTGCCTTCCACTTGGGGCCATTCAACATCAGGGATGGTGAGATATTGACTTCCATCCAGTTCCTGATGACCATGTGTTCATGCTGATGCTTAGGCAAGCAGATGGATTTCAACAAGACAAAATAAGCTCTCCAGAAGAGGTGAACAGGGGAACACTGTGGCTGAACAGCTGTTGGCTTTTCCCCCCAAGTGAATGCAAGCACTTGGCTCCACCTGGTCCAACATTCAGATGTTCTCCACATCTGTGGTGCTTGCCAGCCCTTCCAGGTTACTTTAAGGCTCAATCTCCCAGCTCCTCCTTCTGCAGTAGGTGCATTGCCTGTATGCCTGCCAGCATAGCCAGGCATCCTCTGTGCCCTGACACAGAGTTCTTCCTGTCTTCTTCCTATGCATTGAACTTGGGCTTAGTTTAAAGCATGTCTAGCTTTGCAGGGAGCTTCCCACATGGCTCACAGTATGAAGCAGCTAATGCAAAGGCACTGCAGTACTTTGTCAATAGGTGATCTCCGTGTTTATATTCTGTTGATAAGAAGGATAGGGAGAAGTCTCTTTTTGCCCTGGAGCCTGTATCTCCTATTTCAGAGATGGCTAAAGAGTGAGCATCAAAGTTTAATGCAGTGAAGACCTCCTTCTGCCTTACAATCTCTTTTTGATCAAGTTCTTTAGTGTTACACCCATATGTAATTCTTTCCATCTTTCCATAACCTATCTTTCTGTTATTGCTAACAGTGCAGCAAATCCTAGGTGGGCTGTGAGGCTTTTTTTCTAATTTTTTTAAACTTTTAGGATAAGAGGAATGTGTCACTACGTGTCCAGATTGCTGTCTTTTTAATTAAGATCTTTTAGTCTCCTTCTGAAAGTGACCTATATACAAAGAATAGCTTTAGCTTTTGTTCTCAGCTTTTTGGAGCAATAGTTTCTGAGCTTTTGCTGCCTTCTCAGTGTGGAATCAGTCCTCTGAGACCAACGGATAGCACAATTAATTACCTGCACTCCTAAAATAAATCTTCCCAGGACAGTAATCACGACGCTTTGTGGGTTAACATAATAGAAAGGGGAAGCCTTCAAGCCTGTCTCTGCTTGTGGCTGTGGTTTTCAAGTATAAGGTAGATGATGAATTGCTGACTGTATGTTTTGAGTCCTCTGGCAGTTCAGATGATACCTGATTTCTTTGATTGCAGGTGGCTTCTGGCTGGGTGTTGACCAGGAAGGAGCAGAGGGCACTCTATCATGGACAGGTATAATCTTTGGGATCTTAGCAAGCCTGTGTGTCTCGCTCAATGCCATCTACACCAAGAAAGTGCTGCCTGTAGTGGATGGTAGCATCTGGCACCTGACCTTCTACAACAACATGAATGCTTGTGTCCTGTTCCTCCCACTCTTGATGATCACAGGCGAGTTCCACACCCTCTACCACTTCGACAAGCTGGGGAGCCTCAGCTTTTGGGGTATGATGACCCTGGGGGGAGTGTTTGGCTTTGCCATTGGGTATGTGACTGGACTGCAGATCAAGTTTACCAGCCCACTCACCCACAACGTCTCTGGGACAGCCAAGGCCTGCGCCCAAACAGTTCTGGCCGTTGTCTACTTTGAAGAGACCAAGAGTTTATTGTGGTGGACCAGTAACTTGATGGTTCTGGGGGGTTCCTTTGCCTACACGTGGGTGAAAGGGCTGGAGATGAGAAAAGCACAAGAGGATCCTAATCTCAAAAGCAGTGAAAAAAATGAGACTGGTGTGTAGGAAGGTCCAGCCTGCACCTCTGTTTCTGCACCTAGGGAGTTAACTTTCAGTACTCCTTCCTGGGGAGAAGAGCAAGGAACAGGAAGAAAATTCACCTGCAGTGAATGGGGAGCTGTGTCAGGAATGAGAGCCAAAGACCTAACTGAATTATGTTTTATCCACAGGATTTCCCCATCTCAGAGGCAGGGTGAGAGCATGTGTTCTTGAGAATTATCAGGTTGGGCATTTTTGTGGTCATTTTGTAAAATGGATATTGCTGTTGACCTAGTCTGAGTAATTTTTGTCTCTGGGGGGATTTGGGGGCATGGGCATATAGTGGACAAAGAATGGGGAGGGAGCTTTGTGTAGCTAGGAGTCTAGAATGAATTAAGGGACTGAAGTTACAAAATCCTGAAGCTCCATGTGTAGGAGGACCGGGTAGCCAAGCTTTGGAGATAGTCTCCTGTGAACTGTTCTGCTGCGTGTGCGCACAAACACACACACACAAAGCAAATGGCAGTAGCAGTTCTTGTTGCCTAGTTCAATGCCAAGGACTGGAAATTCCCTCCCTTCTGGTTCTCTACAAGCTGAAGGACACAGCAGTGCCTCTCAATCCCCTTTCCCAAAGTCAGTATCTCATCCCGCAGAGGTCTATCCTGCCTGTTTCTCATAAATGGTTTCTTACTTGGGGAATTATGTTCAGAAGCAGGGATGAAACTTCTTATTCCCTCCATGTCTTTTCCTGAGAGGGAAAGCGTTGTTCTCTGAAGTGACCGGCCTTATATCAGTCCTCTGAGACAGAATGATAGCACGGTGAGTTATCTTTGCTACTCTTGTAGAGGAGCAAGGGTGGCATCTGCCTTTCTCAGTGATGAGATGGAGAGCTGTCCACTGTGCTTCCTTGAAAAGGATGTGCACCGCGCCATCTTTGGTGTTAGCGTTTCGGTTATCCCCTTATTCCCTCCGGCGAACCCTTCGCTAAAAATAACTTTGGAATGTCGCGTTTTGTAATCCCTAAATCCAGCCCAATAAAATCCGGGTCGCTCTCTGCGTCCGTTCGTTTTGGCGTGTGGGAGGGGCGGGCGAGGGGGCGGCTTTCACCCGGCGCGGCCGTAAGGGGGCGCCGTAACACTGGGCCGCTGCCTCCTCGCCCTCCCCGCCCCGGGACCGCCCCATCGCAATCACGGCGGGGCGGTCCCGAGGCGAGGCGAGGCGAGGCGGCCGCGGTGGTTGCCCGTGATGGCGGCGGCCCCGTCCCCGCCGCGCGGCTTCTGCCGCTCCGTGCACTGGTTCCGCCGCGGACTGCGGCTCCACGACAACCCGGCGCTGCAGGCGGCTCTGCGGGACGCCGCCTCCATCCGCTGCATCTACATCCTGGACCCTTGGTTCGCCGCCTCCTCGGCCGTGGGCATCAACCGCTGGCGGTGAGCGGGGGACTGGGGTTGCAGGGAGATCCGAGCTGGCGGTGCGGGAGGCTGCCGGGAACTTTATGTAACGTTATTAAACTTCCCCTAAGCCGGCTGCGCCTCCCCGCCTCCGTCTCTCTGGTTCGTGGAGGGGGTGCGTTGGCCCCGCTGCGTGGCCAAACCGTCCGCTTCTTCCCTCCGAACGTAGGCAAACGTTTGGGGTGAGTCACGGCTGTGCAGAAAGCGTGCGTACCCAGTAGGCAGTGACGTTACATAACGCTGCCGTGCCGAGTCTCGCTGCCCCAGCCTTTGGAAATCCCGAGGCAGGTAGGGGTTCACCTCTGCGAGGCTGCCCGGCGTGCAGGTGAGCACATCTCTGCCCTCGTGTCACCCAGCGGGTGCTGGACGGGGCGCCCACCTGGCTGGAAATCCTCCTAAGCGCTCCGCCGTGTCACGTGGCCACGCGTCGGGCTGGGAAGCTGTGGCTGTGCCGGCTGCCAGCCTTGCTGCGGCTGGGGGGCTGTTCGGGGCTGCTTCCCAGGCGTTTCTAGAAGGACTGAAGGCCGGCGATGTGCAGCAGTCACCACAGTGCAGGTGTTCAAATCACAGAAATTGGTTCATCGTGTTACTGTTGTGGCACGAATTGCTCTGTCCATAGGGCAGACTTCCAAGCGGCAGCAGCAGGCAGGAGTGCTGCTTGTGTTCTGCTGACATTGCTCATCTAGGAGAGCCAGAGCAATGCTCCCAACAGAGCAGTTTCATAAAAGACAAAACCACCTTCCCTTGCAGGTGTGTACCTACTGCAAATGACAGGAGTTAGTGCCACTGGGCTGCTGGGCAGAAGTGTCTTAGCAAACTGCTTACGTTTACTGCAGTCCTCTTGTTTCCCCAAAGGAACTCTGGCTTAGTTTTGCTATTTTTTTTTTGTTTGTTCATTTACTTTTATTCTGAGATCTGTGCTTCAAAGTGAATATTTACTTTTTACCTAGCCTCCAGAAGTGTTTTGTGTTGAAAATCCCTTATTACTTAATTGCATATCGCATGTAAGCTATATAGGGCTATAACCCATGTTTAATCTTCAGAACACCTTGGAAGGGTGCTATTCCTATTTAAAAGATGGGAGGTGGACAGGGAGTATGGGAATAGTTAGTTCTGGTTATCCAAGCCTGCTTCTGGGACCCGTGCTTTGATGCCTGGCCTTTGTTGTCCTAACCCCTCAACCCCTTCTCTGTCAAGAAGTGCAGAGGGATCTCGTTCTACCACAAAGCTTACAGTTCCCTTTACTGCAATACAGCTGAGCAGAGAGCTGGCCTGTCCTGTTTGCAGGGCAGCTGTAGGTTAGCCTTCCTCTTAACTGTGCATAATTTTAAGAGAGCTGATGCAGATACCTGTGTCTTCCAGGTCACACTGCCCAGTGGGCACGTAGGATTGGGGAGAGGCAGAGGTCGGCAGAAACACTTACCAAGGGCTGTGAGTTTCCCAGCAGTGCCACGTGCTGTTGGAGAGATTAAAGTTTTAAATCCAGTGTCTTTCACAGGGGTGGGCAAACAAACTGGGGTTAAGATGTATTCTAGTGAAGGCAAGAACTGTACAGATGTAGTTGTTTCGTAGCAAAATGGAGGATCAGTAAGCTGCAACGTTAAGAATTTAAAGGCATAAATGCAAAAAGCACTTTAAATGCTTTTTGACACTTTTGGGGTGGGAGGAAATAGTCGATTGTCTTGGCATGCTCTCATCTTTGCGTCTCTGTGGTGCAAGATGAACTGCAGCTCTGTCTGCAGCCGTTTAAGTACAGATGGCTCTTGCCTTGGGAGGTTTTGGTGCTCTGTTTCTTGCTGTTGGTGAGTTAGGAGTGTATGTTTCTCTGCTGTGAGTGTACATTGCTCTGCCATATCCTTTCCTATTCTGAGACAGAGCTGTAAAACTTGCACAGTTCTTGCAGCAATCCTTGGAGTATTGTATTGATATCTTTCTACTTCAAATGCAAAATTCCCCCTGTTCAGAATCCAAGAAGAGTATGAATTACATGATCTATGCTCTTTTCCACGCAGATGATACAATGTGGGGAAAGTAATTGGCGGGGGGTACTCACAGCTTTGAGAGAGAGCATGGATCAGAAAAGAGGAAAGAAGGAAAAAGTCCTGAAAAGTTCTTGTACCTGGCTGAGCAGAACTTGCATAAGAATGGTTGGGAGCTGGCTGGTGCAGCAGTCTCATAACTGTAGACCAATGAGGGATGAATAAGAAGTCTTGCTTGCTTTTTATTTTGTTGTTGTTGTTTTGTTTTTTTCTAACTTTCAGTTTGATTGGTGATGCAGATTTGTTGGAGTCCACACAGAACTTCCTCACTTGTCTCTGGCTGGAGCCATTCTGATGGTAACTGCTCTTTTTCCTTCTCTGCAGATTTCTGCTCCAGTCTCTGGAAGATCTGGACAACAGTTTAAGGAAACTCAACTCTCGCCTGTTTGTGGTGCGAGGACAGCCAACAGATGTCTTCCCAAGACTTTTTAAAGTAAGAGAATACGCTACTTTTCTTAAGTGCAGTGAGGAAAAACTAATGTCCCATTGTTGGAGATCACTTGGCTTCTTGTTACCTTCAGTGCTATCCATTATGGCAAGCTTAGGAGCTGTACATACTCTTGTACTCAACTTACAAAAAATGAGTAGAGTTACCCACTGCTGGGTGCCTGTACTTCTCTTTCTGGACGGCGGCTTTTGCCTTTGCTTTTGCACATCAGGCCTCACAGGTCTGTGCTGTAGTCCTTCTGCCTTTACTCAGTAGAAGCATCATATTCATATGCCTTTAGAGACGACTGAAAAAAAAAAAAAAAGCATATTGATATGTAGGTGAAGTGCAAATAAGGCTTTGCGTTATCATTCAAAATTCAGAAGCTTTTGTGTTAGCTGACCTTCCTTGTCTGCTTCCATTCATGGCTGCATTCAGACAGCTCAGCAGCAAAACATAGCTTGGGTCCAAGCTCCTTGTTGATGTACTGTTTAGCACAATGGAATATGCACTGACCTCTGTGGTCAATGATGGGTTGGTGGGATACATTTCTAAAGTGATACTTCAGTACTGCAGACTGTGAGACAGGCAAGGTTGGCAAGAGGATCTCCTGGAATATAAAGGTCCCTCAAGCGTTAGAAGTATATGACTCATTCTTCTCTGTCACGTCCTGACATTGTGCTTGCCATCATTTTTGAAGCTTTCTGACAGCATTTTTGCTAGAATGACAAAGCTACAGGAAAACAGGGTTCACCATGGTCTGATAAGCTGTGTTTGTCATGTAGATTGTATTTCACGTATGGTTTACAGAAGTGGTGCCCCCAAAACCTGCTGTAGCCCAGCTGCAGAAGAGGAAAGGTAAACTTGAGTCAGTACCCTCCTGCCGTATGCTATTCTGATGTATATCTGTGTGAGGAGGGCAGTCCTGGGGAGGCAGAGTGTATGCAGATCAGAAAGTGCATCAGTGTTTATTTTGGCTTCTCGAGGTTAACACATGACAGAACCTGTGTGCTACTTTCAGCCTTTTTAGAGTCTGGGTTATTTTTATCTTTTGATCTGCCAATAAGTTTGAGCTGTTAGTAGCTAGCCCATACTCTCTTTATTTTAGTTCAAGGACTGGGTACTCAAAAGAGAAGTGAAACTGTGTGGGAGAAATATACCTACTTGATCAAAGAAACAACACGTAGCTGGTAGAGGCTGAGGTTTGGAGGTATGGCTGTGGGATCAGCCAGGCCTAAGTGTTGGTACAATCTCTTCTGACTGGGCCAGTGATTCAGTGGGTATGAAAATAATATTGGTGGCTTTTCTTGTTTTTTGTTTTTTTTTTCATGCTACAACAAGGTAAATGTGTGGCATTCATGGGAATTCAGGCCTGTCCAGATAAACTGAGCAGCAAATACTGGACAAATGAATGACAGCAGCTTGTACTTTGCTCTCAGCTGTTGTGGAGAGTTGGCACATGTGGTAATGCAGCACTTATGCCCAATTAATTTCTGCTCTTGCTGCTGGGAGCTGAGTTGTGTTGTTGGTAACTGTTGCTGCAGTGGCAGTGTGTGCATGGGTACAGTGAGGCAGGCAGATGAAGTGTACGCTTTAGCTCTGCATGGACCTTTGTAGTAGTATAGGATTTTTGTCTCCTGCTGTATTACATACGTACTGTAGTTCTCTACTCTTCCTGATTTTAATTTTAGGATTCAATCTCACAGTTCAGAAAGGAAGGGAGGCTTGTATGGTTGTTTTTTTGCTCCTAAATTCCCATCCCAGTCTTGGGTCATTGTTTTTAAATGATCATTAGCGAACTAATAACATCTGCTCCTTGTGCACTGTTTGTGTTTCTGATGCCCCTTAGGTCTGGTTCTGAGATGGAAGAGACCATCCTGTGCTTACAGAGGTGACTCATTGTCTCACTTGGAGACTGGTTCACGTCTTGCTTGTGTGCAGGTTTTTTTAAGTGTCTCTATAGATTTCTGGCTGTGTTTGACTGGAGTGTTTGCTAAACAAATCTGTGGGCTGCTGCTCTGTTTGATGGATGCCTCCGGAGGGTCACTGTGGAAACCATTAAGTCTCTTCTCATAGGATTCATTTTCTGAGGAAAACTAGGCCATAGTCTTTGAGAGGAAACTGTGCGCTGCCAAAGCCTGAAAGAGGCAGAGTGCTATTTCATAAGGCCTGTTCTGTGTAGTTTGTAGGAAATCTGTTGCAAGTGTGAAATACAAAGGCTGAGTAGAAGTCCTACCTTTGGAGAGTTAATCGTTTAAATCTGAATTGTAGTATCGTACATTACTTTTTGCAGCAGAGAGGTCTGCTAACTTTTCCCAATACCACGTTTCTTGCTTTTGGCTTGGGCAGTGGTCTTCTATTATGCAGTGGCTTTATAGGGAAACGTGGGAAAAGAATTTAGTGTGTTGTCTTTAGTTGATAGTAATCTGTATGTAATCCTTGCTCAGAAGTTTGTATTTTTGCATTGAAAGACTTCTCTGAAGTCCTCTTTTTGCAAATATTGGAATGGAATAGCAGGGCTTCTTTTGGATACAACCAAACAAGGTGGTGTTAGACCAAGCTGTAACCTAAGAGCATAAATGGAGAAGAACTCCAGCCGCCTTTTGTGTGGTTTAAACCCAGCTTTTAGGAATTTGCACAGCATTTGCTAGAGCTGATAAGATTACTGGTTCTCCTGTTATTGGTTCTTCTGCCAGACCTTTTTTTTTATCCACAGGAACCCTCCCTGAGTTCCCAGGACTTGACAATGGCAATTATAATTTCTGTGATTTAGTAATAGTGCTGGTTAAAAAGGTTTTCTTTTTGACACCTGTGTGTGTTATTTCTTATAGGAATGGGGAGTCACTCGTCTCACCTTTGAATACGACTCTGAACCTTTTGGCAAGGAGAGAGATGCAGCAATTATCAAACTGGCCAAGGAAGCTGGAGTGGAGGTGGTCGTTGAGAACTCCCACACGCTCTACGACCTGGATAGGTAAGGGCAAAGTGCTGCCTCAGCTGGGATTGCTGTGGCTGGGAGGACCTCAGTCTCCTCATTTACTTTGATTACTATATGTTGATCTCTGTCATCCCTTGTGAGCCTGGAAGGTGTCAACAGGATTAATCTGCACACTCCAGCTTTTGAGTAGTGTGCGTCAACATGCTGACAGTGACGTGAATGTATAGAAAGGTGCTGCTGCCTCAAGCTAACTAATCTGTACTTTACTGTCATTTAAGTTGCTCGGCTGTGTCCTGTTGATTGATTTTCCTTGGGCATGTCCTGTCTGCACGGACTGCTTTTTTTCACTTCACTGTATTAAAGGTGTCTGAGCTATCATCTCAAACAGAGAGAATAAAGCAAGGCTTTAACTGATGGATGTGCCAGGACAGCTGGAAGAAGTAGAACAAGGTAGATTGGGGCAAACTTACCTTATTCTAAAATCTGGAGGCCTTGTCTTTATTGTGCATTTGTTATGGCAAAGTCTTTCCTATATCTTGAGGTTGGTTTATTTATATGTAAGTAAGGTCTTCTTAAGACAATCTTTCAGCTAAGACTATACAGTATGCTTAACTTGAACCATGTTTCAGTGCTATTCTTACAGGTTGGTTTCTTATTTTTCCTTCAGATGACTTCTATCAATAATGTTGAATGTAGTTTTCCTCCTTTAAATTTTCAGTATGCATAACTTCCCGTGCAAAGGAGCATTGCAGTTTAGCATGTGCTTATGGAAGTGTTTACATGTGGGATAGGGGAATTCTGCATCTCTCTCATGAGGAGGAGATCCTCTCTACTTTTTTGCATTAGAAGACGCAAAGAACACTTACTTCATCCTCACTTCTTCAGTGGCCCTCATACCCTTCCTTGTGTCCTCTTTATCTTTTCCAACTTGGAGAGTCTTATTTACATTTTCATTGGAATCTGTTCTTTAGCTGTTCTGATTTTTTTTTTTTTTTTTGTAGTCTTTGTATTTCTGTGTATTTATGGAGGTGACAAGGAGTGGAAAGAACTGCAGCTGATATTCAAGGTGTAGGAGCAACATGCATTTATATAGTGTTGTAATATCCTTCTTCCAACAGTCTCCAGTGTTTTGTTTGTTAGCTTTTCTGAGCGAGCATCACTAAGCTGATGTTTGGGGGCTTCCTTCCTGAATGGCCTTAGATAGTTGAGAGGCCATTATTGTAAGTTTAACATCACATAGCAATGTACATGGCGGGGGGGAAGAATATGACCAATTCTGAATTTCATCTGATCTTTTTGTCATCTGCTCATAGGGAAATTTTTAGGTTGCCTTTCAGTTTCAGCTATCCCAGGTAACTTACTGCATCAGTAAACTTTGTCACTGCACTCTGTCCTTTTTTTTTTTTTTTTTTTTTTTTTTTTTTTAACAGTCAACTTATGAATTACATTGAACAGCAGAAGCCTTAGTTTGTCTCTGTGTAGGATTCCTCCTCTGTCCTGGATCTCAACAAGAATCTGCTGTCTGCAGGAACTTTTTCATCTATCCAATTTGTCCTTGGTTTCTTTAAAATATTTTTAGTGAGGATCTGATTGGATGGATTCTGCCTGGATTTTTAGAAGACGATAACCAGATATCCCTTGCTCCTGTGCTTAATGTGGCTAATAGATTTAGGGGCACAACTTCGCATTACCAAGGCCAGTTTAACCCTTCAGCATACTGTACATAGCCATTTGTTCACTGGCCCTATTAGTATTTTCTACTAATTTGCCCGGTAGATCAGCTTTCTGTTCAGTAGTCCCTCTGCCCTGAAGTGCTTCTTAAATCTGAGTCATGCTCACTTTTTTTCCTCCTCAGTATATGGACAGTTTTAAGGCAGGCAGTACTTACTTGCAGCAGCATGGCTATTTCTTGACCTGCTTCAGAACTCCTGGCTACGTGTTGGCTGGTCCTGGCAACTTTGCTGTTCAACAGTAGCTTTGTTGTGTGCAATTGCCTGCTGTCCTCCCAGTCTGAGACATCTTCTGATGCATTTCCTTAGAGGCTCGGGGTAAGAACCTCCCTAAATAGCTCCATACTGACTAGAGCTGCAAAAAGTTAAATGCAGTTCCTCTGCTGCGGTATTACAGTTTGTCTTCAATGCCTTGGCTGCCTCTTGGCCCTATAGATATCCTGGCATGTTTGTGAAGGCATTTTTTTTCCTGTGTATGGGTAGTATTTATTTATCTATCTATTTTGAACTTTTCCCAAACTTTCATTTGGACTGGGAGGTGTACAGGGGATTGCTTTTGTGGCTTTTATGTTTAATGTAGTATTTTCTTTTTTTTTTCCCCTAGTCTTCAGTTTTTCCTGAAAGATTTTTGCCTTCAGGTTTATGTGCAGTTATTGACTTTTTTTTTAATTTTTCTTTTAACTGAACTTACTGAATAGTTTATTGAATTGTTTTTTCTCTGGCATGTTGTCTTCAAATAACCTGTGTTGTTTGTCGGCATTTTACCTCTCAGCTTCTTCTTTTTGCTTATTGCACTTTCTTTTTTTAATGCCATTCTCAACATGAAAGCCAGTGTTGTGTAATTGATCCTGGGAGGATGCTAAATTGATGCATGCTGCTTATAGCAGACATGGTAACAAACACTTTCAACTATACCTTATATCTCAGCTATATCTACTGCCTAAGACAACTCATAAGTTGACTTTCCATCTTATGGATTCTTGATTAATTATTCCATGGAGCACTCATTTATAGCAGCTAAAAAACAGTTCTTTCCAGACCACAGGTTGTGACAACTGCCCTGTCTCTGCAGAGGTAGTCGAAGTCTCCAGTTACTCTGACATTTCCAGGTTCTTGGCATCCCTGGGATTTCTCAGTGGGTGGTACTACAGTTCTGAGACTGTATTCCTCTTGGAAGTCTCTCTCAGGCAGGGCATATTGCCTTCCAGTCATGGCTTCTAGTCTTCTAACTCATGGAATATATTGTCCCTCTGCTTAGCCTAGCTTTTTTTTTCATTGTTCATAACTGGGTGGTGGTGTCCTTATCTTGTTTTAATCAGATTTCTGACAAAAGTGTCAGGCCTGTTTTTGAACAACGCTGACTAATCTTTCACTTCAGTGAATGGTTCCAGCCGTCCTTCTCTTCTCACTTGTAGTATGTTCTGAGCATCACCACCAGAGTTCCTTTTTGACATCTACCAAGAGCCTGTTTTGTTAACATGTGAGTTTGACCACTTCTGCCCAGGCAGAAGGTCTCAGCGTGCTCCTCTCTGGTACCACCAGTGCAGCTGTTTGATTATCAGAGCCTCTTGCCCCTCCCCTTCCCCCAAACAAAATGAGGGCTGTGCAGAATCAGTATCAGAAAAGAACCCTGAAAACCCGGAGACTCCCAGTCCAGATCAGCTGTGTTCAAACTGTAGGATTCAGACAGCACAGATAATCTCTTAGGTATCAGCTTAGCCTGCTCAAAGCCTTTCCTTGGCCGTTATTCTGTCTGACAGCTTCCAGCTGACAGGTTGTTTTTGTCCCTTCTCTGGATCTGCCTGTTCTCTTCTCCTAGAGATGTAAATCCCCACAGCCTGCTTGCTGACAGTCAGTGTCGTGGCTTCTGTAATCTCAGACAGACCTGGGTTGTGTTGGGGGCAGCAGTGTTGGCCAGAAAGGAGCACTGTGAACCTGGTTGTATGTAGCATGCATCAGGAGTGGCTGTACCTCAAACACTACTGTCAGATGGAAGTAATTAAATGCCTTTCAATAGGAGTGCTGGCTTACTCAAAGGAACCAAGCTTACATGCTGTGGTGGTTCTGCCGTTGGTGATTACCCTATGCCAAATAAGTGCTTTGATTCCATCTTTGAAGTTTAATTCAAATTTCTGTATGCCGGACCTCAGTGCCTGGGGGGAGATATTCTCTCCCTGCCCTGACACTCAGCCTTTTATAATGTCACCACTCCATCTTTCACATTCTCATACATGTGCAGATGTTGAATTGTTCATCTGTTGTCCACGGTCTGTTGTGTAGCATAGCAGTCAGTTATCTATCTTCTCTTTGAATCCAGAGAAATGCTGTTCATTTCATCTATGAGTAGCCCTACAGAGGCTTAGATGGGTTTAATTGCGTAATCTGAAGAGGTTCATTGGTGAAATCCTGGGGATGGTCGTCTTGTCAATTTGTGACCTGGACTGCAAAGGGGAAAGTCCTGTGAGATTATCTGGCTTGGGTTATAAGGATGCTAGGAGGAGGGAATGGAATCTGCTTACAGAGCTTCCCATAAAAGCTGTGTGCAGTAGGCTGAACTGTATGACACACGTGGTACATATTGTATAATACCCAATATTGTACAAAACCTGGGATCTGGTACTTCTTTTCATGATAATATTGTGCAAGATGCAAATTTTGTTGCATAATGGCAGTGTCAGGTGCTATAAAAAGTGCAGTTTGTCCTAGTCCCTTCTGCTAATGATTTGTGCCTCAGACCCAGTAGCTGGCTATTCGGGAAGCTGTGGCAGGGAACTATTGAGGATGTCAGCCAGGGACATGAGCACCCACCTGCAAGTCACCGTGCTTTGCTCTAATAGCTTCTGCTCACAGAACCTGTGGGTCTCAGACTGAGCTGCGGCAGCTTTGTGGAAGAGGGCTGGAAAAAAGGCAGTGCTAAAGCAGTAGCTTCCCAGTTCCCATCCCAAATACCACAGGGCAGATATAGTGTATCATGGTCACGCTTCTGCTCCCAAATGCTGGGCTTCTTCGGGAATCAGTAAACCTCCCTAGAGCGCTCGCTTCACTGGAAGGGTGCTGTCGCCTGGGCAGCAGTGGGGAGCAGAGCCCAGCATCCCGGCTCAACTCAGCACAGCAAAGCAGAGCACACGTGAGGGCGGCTGAGGGCTGGGAAGGCCGGCATGTCGCTCCTCCTCACCACACGTGCAGCTGCCAGGAAGGGCAGGGAAGGCACATGGCGGTGGCTGAAGCGCTGGGCTCCAAGCCCAGCCCCTTGCATAAGCTGTTGACTGTACGGGGTGGGGAAGGCAGCGCTGCTGCGGCTCTGTGTGAGCTGTGGGGTTGGCTGCCTCTGCTTTATGTAATACTGGCTTTCCTGTGCCGCCTGCCTTGCTGTTAACTCCTTCCTCTCTCTGGCCCAGGCGGGTTCCCAAAGGCCCCTATGCAAGGCAAACTAAGTCTGCACGAACCTAGCAGACCTTGTGTGCACAGTGAGCAGAGAGATGGGGAGCCATGGCTGCCTGTTTCATCTCACATATCCAGACATAGGTGAAAAGCATGAGACAGGTCTGCTCATGCATATTGTGGGCGAGCATGGTGCCTTTTCTAATGGCCAGGAACGAGAGGAATGACGCAAAGTGGGATTTGTCTCATCTGGGATGGGTGAAAGAGGGATCGCCGTCAGTCTGGGATTTGTTGTGGCAGACAGGGAGGAGGTAAGGTCAGAAATGGGCTAGGACATCACGGGAAAACAGACGCAGGTCTGGGATTTGTCGGCTTAAGGAGTATTCAGACTGAGATTTCCTTTAGAAGTCTGGTGAAGAGCCCTGGGAGCAGTAATGGTAAGCCTGATGCAGTGGAGCTGGGTTTATTTTTCCCATGGAGAATGATTACTGTGAGGTTTTTGTTTCATTTTAAATATCCCTCTGAGGGATGCATAGAGTGGAAGTTACATCTGTAAAGATTTCTGTATCCAAAGTAAAAGGCTATCCTGAGCAGAGACAGCAGTTTGGCTGCCATTTCCTTGTCCTTCCTGTGGCAGCCAGGCTTAGTTATGTCACCGCTTATTTTGTTTCCAGAATAATAGAGCTGAATGGCAACAAGCCACCCCTCACCTACAAGCGCTTCCAGGCCATCATTAGCCGTATGGAGCTCCCAAAAAAGCCAGTGAGCAGCATAGTAAGCCAGCAGATGGAGACATGTAAAGTGGACATCCAGGAGAACCACGACGACGTGTATGGGGTTCCATCCCTGGAAGAGCTGGGTATGTATTGCGAGTGAAGTTGGGTTAACTGCCAGTCAAAATGGACTCAACTGAAGCTGCTTCTGATGACTGGCACCTGCCCAGGACAGCTCCAGTGTTGTCTTCAAGCCTTGCAGGCAGTGTAATGTTTTCAGCAGGTGCCAGGCTTTGTAAAAGAAGAGTGCTGCTGCTTTTGCACTCCCGTTGATGCACAACATCCCCTTTAGCACTACTCTGAAATGTTCTGCCTCTGTCCTTAACGTTTTCTGCTATTCTGAGCACATAACCCTGTATCAGTGTCTCATGTCCTTGCCAGCTGCTGTCCTCCTACTGCTGTCTCCAACAGGTTGTGTAACAGACCCAGAGAGGAAAACTAATGGTGTACCAGGCACATGTCACTTCATTCATTTACTGTCAAGCACCGCCAACTTGAGAGCTTAGCAAGACAAAAGATATTACCAAAACTTCTTTCATGTATTATGCTATGGCTTTTGATCCTTGGAATGTTGATGTTTGCCTCCTCTTTCTTAATGCTTATATTTTTCCTAGAGGAGGAGGATGAATAGAAAACTGAAGAATGTAAGCGTTAGATCAAGGAAATAAATCTAAATGCAAGGGAAGGAAGGGTTCTTGAAGAATATTGTCCGCATATGTGTGTCTCTGAAGGCTCTGTGCTGGCTTCCAAGGAATATCACCTTGTACCTTAAGACACAATTTCAGCAGCTATGGAAAAGGGGCTTCACATACAAAACTGAAGCCTAAAGGCTGCAGTCTTGGGTAGATCCACTTTCTTTGTCTGGCCTAATGTAAGACTTTCAGCAACCTTACACTGCTTTGCTTGCTGCCGTGGGAGGCTTCTCTCTCAGCCCTGAGCACTGCAGGGAAACTGCATTACTGCTTGTTTTTTTGTGTTGGCTCTTCAGCACTAAAGCAATAGCTTTCAACAGAACAGGAGCGTTGCCTGTTCACTTGTTGCAGGAAGTATCTGCCCAAGAGGCGAAGTATTTCATGAAGCAAATCTGTGGAGCAGGTATTTCCTTGAAGCTGCTCTGGCCCTTAGAGCACAGCCCTAAGAGTAATTGGTGTGTAACCAATGGGGAAAGTCCTCAGAGGGCTGCCTGAAGCACTGCAGGAAGAGGCTCTTGCAATGTGACACTGTGAACAGGCTCTTACTCTGCTCCAAGTAAATTGCTTGCTGTAGAAGGACTGGAGCAGCAAGTAAGCCATATTAAGCAACTGCAGTATTTAGTGTATCTTGACACTGCTAACGCTTATTCCCATCTGTACTGTTCATATCATACAAAGCTCTTTCCCTCAGGCTTCCCCACAGATGGTCTTGCCCCTGCAGTTTGGCAAGGAGGGGAGACGGAAGCCCTGGCACGGCTGGATAAACACTTGGAAAGAAAGGTAACTCCCCCTCCTGTTTAAGTGATCATTCCTGCAGCCTTGGGCTCCAAACAAAAAAAAAAAGCTTGAACATTAGCCATTGCTTTCTTTTCCTGCTTATCTTAGCAGTGGCCCTCACATTGGTCTATGCGGGACCATTTGATATTGTTGAAGTACTTCTGTCATCTTGGGTTGCGTGGGGAACAAGGAACTCCTGGGCTTCTTTAGACCCAAAGTAGTAAAAACTATTAACCATACTACTGTTAGAACCACATAAGATTCTATTCTTGTTTTTTCTCCCTCCATTTCGCTTAGAGGAATGCAAACTTGGAAACTCCCATCCAAGTTGCTCAGTCCCTGCTGTTCGCTACATGCCGGCTCCTTTTGTCTTTATCTGAGGTACTTGCTAGTACCTCCCCTGCATTTCACAAAGTGGTATACCTCTAGCTCTCTGCTGAAATATCTCAATTTCTTCTGTCAGACTAGTGTTCTTCACTATACTGTGCATGAAGCAAACAGTTTTGAAGTCATGAAATTAGATTTAGGTGCAGAAATGGGACTCACTTTTAGACACTTCTTGTTTTTTTTAATGCTGGTGACAGCTGTAGAGCTCAAAGTGTAAATTCTTGCCAAAGAAGGACTGTCAGCATCAAACAGGTCTGAATTTCCCCAGATATTCTAGTTTAGTGTGCAAACTGAGATAGGCATACTTGGATGTAAACAGTTGCATTCAGATGTGTCCCTAGGAGATCTCAGGGTTATTAGCTCCTATATGCAAAGCAAGTTTAGTCATTTTCTTGACTAAAATGACTAGTTTAAAGCAAAGATTTTAGGTTTTTTTAATAGGGCGTGGGCATTGGAGTGGCCCACTTGAGCTCTCTCCCAGCAGTAGCTGAAAATGAATAGAAGAGACTGTGCTGCCAGACCTGAACGATCCTGCCACCCATACAGAGGCCTGCCCTAAGCAGTCTGACAGATTTGGATTTGTTTTGGCTAATTTCTCCTGAATATGTTTAGGCGTGGGTTGCAAATTACGAAAGACCAAGGATGAACGCCAATTCGTTGCTGGCCAGCCCTACTGGACTCAGTCCCTACCTGCGTTTTGGCTGTTTGTCCTGCCGCTTGTTTTACTACCGTCTCTGGGAGCTGTATAAGAAGGTAAGACAAGAAGGTCATGGCGAGGGCAGGCTGGTTTGGAGCATAGTTTGATGCCAGTTGCTGTACACTGTGGGAGAACAGCTGCAAAAAAGGCTATTGCTTCATTTGTTTGTCTATTAGATAAAGCCTGTTGCTGGTATAAAAGAGATTTTCAGGTAAGGAGAAGGGATTTTTCTGTACCTAGTTGAGCAGGCCTCAAATTTCTGGTACTCTGTTCTTCAGCCTGGACTCCTGTGTTGTGAGCCATGGGCATATAAGCTTTTTACTGTTAGTTACGGGTGGTTCAAGTCACTTGTCAGTGCAATGAGTGGGCATGAAGCATGTTCTGACTTCATCACTTGGGGTTTCTGGAGAAGGATGATTCGGAATTGAGCATTATGGCAGCTGTCAGTAACAGTCTTGGGAGCTGGGTGTGAGTGACTTGCAGCTCAGCTGAGTGAAGCCAGTCTTCCTCTGCTTGTGAATACCGTTGCTCCCTCCTCTACAGGTGAAGCGGAACAGCACTCCTCCCCTTTCCCTGTATGGACAGCTTCTCTGGCGGGAGTTTTTCTACACAGCAGCCACAAACAACCCGAAGTTTGATCGCATGGAGGGGAACCCCATCTGCATCCAGATTCCCTGGGACAAGAACCCTGAAGCCTTGGCAAAATGGGCAGAGGGCAAGACAGGTTTCCCCTGGATCGATGCAATCATGACCCAACTGAGACAGGAAGGGTGGATCCACCATTTGGCCAGGCACGCCGTGGCCTGTTTCCTGACCAGGGGAGACCTCTGGATCAGCTGGGAGTCAGGAGTCAGGGTGAGTCTGACATTTCCAGAGGCTTGCAGGAGGCCATAAGGAAAACAAAGTCTCCCTGGCACTTGCTGCAAGGATGGGCACACAGGTATGGCTTTTGCTTGGCATGTAGAAGTTGCATGGAAGAGAAGATTTGCTAGCAGGCTCCTGGCCTGCCAGAAGTCTGCTTTCTACCATGAGGGCTCAGAAAGTATTGAGTCTGCAGTTGCCGTAACAAAATGTTAGTGGAACCCTCTGGTTAATATGGACTGGGGGTTGGGTGGGCTGCTTTTTCTTTTTTTTTTCTTTTTTTTATAGAAGTTCACTCAGTCCATCTGTTTCATTAGCAAGTTCAATGTCTCTTTATAACTGGACCTTTTTCCTTATTGCTTATTGTGTAATCCATCATCGTGCCGGTCAGGGAACGCTCCATGACTGTGAAATCAGAGTCTAGATTCTCACAAGAAAAGAGGTAAAGACCATCCTTTGGGGACATCTGAAGGGACAAGCAGCTTGAACTTACTGGGTGTACATACTACCCCATGAAAAAAGTGGAGGTAGATGCATCTTGTCAGGAGGCTGTCAAAGCAGAGCAAAGCTGAACGAGCGTCAGGGTCAGACGTTTAAAGTGCTGCATCTGTGCATGAATGTGAGTGAGTTACTGCTGAAATCTATCTGTCTCTTGGAGTGGAAGCGAGCTCTGGGACCTTCAGAAGGGTTCATTCTTCTTGCTTTTGTGCTTGCTCTTCTGTGCAGCATCTGCCTGCTTCCCACAGCTGGTGCTTTGCATTTATTACACCTCTCCAGTTAGGATCAATACCCCAGGCTTGCTGTAACACCAGGTAGTGATTTAGTCTGTAGCTTCACTAGGGATTAGCCAGCATTTTATCAGTGTGAGCAGGCAGTGCCTCCCTACGTGAAGGTGTCAGGAAGCAAGATGTATTGACCAGCCACCTGGCTTCAGCCAGCAGTTCGCCTCTTTGCCGCTGTTCTTAGAGCTGTTCGGTGCCTACCATTTGAAACAGTATCTTGGTTTCTCCTGGCACAGAGTCCTAATTAGGGAAGCTCTCACTCACTGTCTGTTCCTCCAATTGCTGCAGGTGTTTGATGAATTGTTGCTGGATGCAGATTTCAGTGTAAACGCAGGCAGCTGGATGTGGCTTTCGTGCAGCGCGTTCTTCCAGCAGTTCTTCCACTGTTACTGCCCCGTGGGCTTTGGACGTCGCACAGACCCCAGTGGTGACTATGTGAAGTGAGTAATGTGACTTGAGCATCTTTCTTGCTAGATCTGTGACCTTAAGTCACCCAGTAGCTGACAAGTATCTGGGGTTTTCTGTGCATCCTGAATGGTGCATTGCTGTACTTTAAGTGACGTGTGCACCTTTTTACTTGTTGCAGGAGATATCTGCCCAAGCTAAAGGGCTTCCCCTCAAGATATATCTACGAACCGTGGAATGCACCAGAATCTGTACAGAAGGCAGCCAAGTGCATCATTGGAGTGGACTACCCCAAACCCATGGTGAACCATGCAGAGACCAGCCGGCTGAACATTGAACGCATGAAGCAGATCTACCAGCAGCTATCACGCTACAGGGGGCTCTGTAAGTACCAACAGTTGCAAAACATTGTGCCTCTAATGTGACATAAAATGCTTGGAATTAGGGTCATAGTTTAAAGTACATAGCAATAGACTCTTTCTTGTCCTTGTAAGCAGCAGTTGTCCCTGCCAAAGCTGTTCAGTTTCCAGGAAGAGCTACACTGAGCTCTTGAACAGCTAAGAGTTGGGTTTTGTTTGAGAGGTGGTGATTGGTTCAGCACTGTCCACGTGCTACCCACTGTGTATTCTGCACTTTGGGGAAAAAAAAATAGGCAGAGCATCCTACATAAATGTGCTGCTAAGTCATTGTGTCTCCATGTGGCCAACCCTGAGGAAGTACAAGTCAGAACCCGTCCTCACTTGGCAATTTAGATGTGCTGGCTGGTGATCACTAAGGTGTTTCCATGTGAAAGGTGAAAGTCTTCTCCCAGCCCAAATATTTCTTATTTATACTATGATCTTCTTGCCTTCCTCTAGGTTTATTGGCATCAGTCCCTTCATGTGTGGAAGACCTCAGTGGCCCAGTTACAGACTCAGCTCCAGGGCAGGGCAGCAGCACCAGTACAGGTGAGGTGGGAGTGTTTGTGTATTTTGGACGTAACTTTGTGTCTGCTTAAAGGCTGCGTGCAGGAGAGATTCCTTTTGTAATAAACGGAAGATATAGCTAGGAAAACAGATCACAACGGCATTCCTTTAGGCTTTCTTCAGAAGTCTCCAGTGTTTGCTTCCTTCCTGAAAGGGCTGAAGAATGTTGAATCTCTTATGGTCTATATGGTTCCTATGCAGCCACAGTAGTGCGCATCACTGTAGAGCTAATTGGGTGTAAGGAAGCTTCCTTTGTCAAAGGACATTTTTGTTTGTTCTGGGGGACTTAACTGCTGTTTTTAAGAAAGAATTTTGAAAGTTTTAAAGAATACTAACAATATCCCTGTAAGTGTACATTGTCTCTCTTTTCTCTCACTCTCTGGCATACTAGGTTAGGGTGCACATGTGAGGAGATCTAAAGCCAGAGGAAATTCTGGCTTCAGTACTTCTTTTCACTATATATAAAGAGGGCTTTTAGAAAAAATGGAGAGCAACTTTTTATGCAGGCAGATAGCAACAGGACAAAGGGGAATGTTTTTTAAACTAAAAGAGGGGAGATGTCTATTAGATGTTAAGGGGAAATTATTTATTCAGAAGGTGCAGAAACACTGGAGAAGCTGTGGGTGTCCCGTCCCTTGATGTGCTGAAGGCCAGGTTGGATGGGGTCATGGACAGCCTGATCTGGCGGGTGGCAACCTGCCCATGGAAGAGGGTTGGGGACTGGATGGTCTTTAAAGGCTCCTTCTCACCTAAGCCCTTCTATGAAATGCTGCAGTGACTGTTGTCTCTCTACAGCAATCAGACTGCCGCAGTCTGACCAGGCGTCTCCAAAGCGCAAACATGAGGGAGCAGAAGAGCTGTGCACTGAAGAACTCTACAAGCGAGCCAAAGTGACAGGTCTCCCTGCTCCAGAGATCCCTGGCAAGAGTTCATGATTGTGAGTAGACCCTGGCGTGATCTGGCCTAAAATGTATTGTTCCAACAGCTAGCAAGGCTCAATTTTATTTGCTACCTACATTTTAATGAGCAAAATGGACTTGCCTGGTGAGAGGGGTGGTTCCTGACTGTAACTGCATAGCCCTGTAACTTGGCAGTGGTCTGCCTTCTAGTTGTTTTGCTTTTGTTCAACAAGCTGTTAACTCAGTATTCCAGCAGAGAGCAGTACCCTATTTCTAGAACAAGCACAGAGCACAGGTATGTTTGGGTTTGAGCTAGTGAGGTTTTTTTCCCCTTCCAAAAGGGTTGCAGGCAGGTTTGCATGTGTCATGAGGGCACAGGCTGGAGGAGGGGAAGCTCTTCTGCCTGAAATGCTCCGTATCCCAGGAGAGAAATATCTGGTCAGTATGATGGGTCCTCAGAGTAAACACTCTATTCTGCTTTCTTCTGCAGCCATCCACTAGCAGCTTGCAAGTGAAGAGTGAGGGTGCTGAAGTGGTGACCAGAGGAGTGGGGACTGCTGCCTGCACAGGACTGGAACTCGTGATCTGCTACAGGAAAATCGGGGCCTCATAAAATATGTAATTCCAATAGCTGCCACAAGGGGGCACCGTGTAACGTGTAGGTGGGAATGTCGGGCTTTCTGATCTCCCAAGAGCCAAATATGTCTCTTCTCAGCCATGCCCTACATCTGCCCACATCTAGGAGGGCAGGAGCTTTCTTTCAGCCTGTTCACTCTCAAGTGTTTCTGTCTTTTCTGACAATGGATCAATGCATGTGAACTTGCTGCATTGATAGAGAGAGCAGCATCTGCACGTGGCAGCAATAGTGAATATCCTTTCTCATCGCTAGTACTAGGCAACAAGGTGTGCTAACTTCAATTCAAATTGTAGTTGGAACTGAGAAGGAAGCTGCTGGAATATCCAAAGTACCTGGCCTAAAGAAAACAGGGGACTCCCTGTATTTGTTTTGTTGGGCTAAACTGGTTGGGATAAAAATGCTTCCTGAATAAAGCCAGTGATGCACGTCAGACGAAAAAGAAATGAAGGATAATGTAGTATAGGAACAAAGAGACACAAACTGTCCGTACATTTGAATGGCACTTAAAACTTTCCTTGCAGAAGAATCTCACCGCTCCCAGGTAAGCCATAGTGCTGTGCCTGCAATGGGCAGCTTCAGAGCAGCTTGCCATGGAGGGTAAGCACTGGAAGAAGGAGAAATTCTTTGGAGAATGAGACAGTGCTTTGATGTGATTAAAGCAGTCTCTCAAAAGCTTTCTGATCCACATCATGTGGGAGCTGTACCTGGTGGGGAGAACAGCCTGGGGCTCAGTGCTTTACCACGTTTCATTCCCTGAGTGAGAGCTCTCAAATGGAGTAACCAGTATGTAGTGAGTAGCCTGCGGAGTGCCTCGTACTGATAAGAGAATGGTAGCTCCTTGAAGTGAGTCTTCCTTGGGCTCAAGTCTGGTGTCAGTTCTGCGTGGATGTTTGTTCTTTTCTGTATTGACATCTGTGTTTTTTGAGTTTCTACGCAGTATTGTCCCTGTATCTCGTACTCTGTGTTCCTAGTTCCCATTCACATTTATGCTGGTGCAGTATAGTCTAGCAGGACAACCATGTACCTTCCCTGCCTCTTGATCATGATCTTCTTGGCCTGGTCCTGCTACAGGATGTCATTTCAGAGCAGTGCTGGCACAGTGCCTCTGCTTGCCTGCACACCTGAGAGGAAAAGGGTGCACAGTGATAATGCAGAAGAGCCTCTGTTGTGGTGGTTTTCAAGAGAGATCACATCAAGTAGCAAATCCCATGCAGTGGGCTGCTTTGGGCACTGTTGTCATTTGCTGTCCAAAACCTTTCGTCTCCCACCTTGTCATAAATAGTGTGGGACTGTATGTGAGCTTATGCACCTGGCAGCTTGGGGAGCCTAGTCATTGTGACCCACCCTGACTGAGACAATCAGAGTCAGTTTTGGAGCCCATAGCAATGGGGTGCAAGCAGAAATTGTATCTGGGGAACCTGAAGTGGTGGAGGAAGCAGAATGGTGAAATAGCAGAGTAACCTTTCCTTACAAGTGATCTCCCTGGGAGTTGACCCATTGGGCAGACTGTCCAAGGAAATGAGTCACTTTTCCAGCCCTTTCTTCTAAGCTACTGATCAGAGTCTCCCTAGTAGATAGCCCAGTAATCAGCAGGTTTTGTCTCCTTCACTCTGACCCAGACCTTGTTCCCACTGTGGGCAGGAAGGTATAAAGGAAAGTTGACCTTCCCTGCCCCATCTTCAGCTGCAGAGGGAAGAAAGGGGAAAAACATGCACTTTGTATACTTAGACTACAGAAATAGCTAATTTTGTCATTTGGAGGTTGCGTGCTTAGGCAATGGTCTGTAAATATGACTTTTTTTATATATATGTGTATATATAAATGTCTTTAACCTTCTTTATGCTGTCGTCTATTTAATTTGTTAAGTGGCATTTTTTTTGCTGGATCTATGGGGACAAAGAGCCATGGGTAGGGAGTGCAAAATCTCCCAAGTGATTTCTTGGAAGGCTTTGTGGGTGAGGTGGAAATCATGTTTGCAAGGTTTCTGTCAGCACTGATGATGTGGATGGTGGCAAATGGAAAAGTAGCAGTCCTGAGAGCAGAACTGAGAGCAGCACAGAGATGCACAATGCCAGAGGTACTGGAAAAGTCATCAAGAATCCTGCGAAGTAGCTGGGGAGTCATCTGCTCCATCATTCTTTTTTTTTTAACCATCAAAATGATAAAGGTGTGTAAAACTGGGATAAAGAAGTGGAATAGGGGTATGATTGTTCCCTGTTTCCTGTAGTATTTAGGTTTGGGCATATGCAGTTAAATTACCAGATGATAGATTCAGCACAGCTGCAGCTTCCTTACATAGATGTGTTTGTGGGTGCTGAGCTTGATCAAGCTAAAAAAAAAATAAATAAATTGCTCACTAGTTCACAGACAAAGGAAAAACTTCAATAGCTATTAATGAAGATATCATCTTCGTTTCTGGAAAGAGCAAAGGGTGGCTGGAAGCTGTGATGACAAAGGAAGCATCATGAAATGTGTGCCAATAAGGGGATTTCCATTTCTTGGGATAATGTCAGGGCTAGCTGGCTACATGGCCTGACTCAGTACAGGCATCCCAAACAGGGATTCTTTTCTGTCACTGAAAAATTACTTGGGGGTACAACATTTTCTTAGTAAACAGCAAAACTTAGCAATTTCTTGGGAAAGCCTGCCAAGAAAAAGATAAATTTCGGAGATAGACTGTTTGTAAAGAGGTGCTGGGGACGAGAGGCTACATGTGGTCTGCAAGGCAGGCAATGTATGCAATGCATTGGTGACTTGAGAGAGGTGTGGTTAAGGTGCTTACTATTGCTCAGCTTTTCTCTGTCCCCAGCAAGGGACTCATGGGCTTGGGAAGTACACTGCAATGCTTCAAGTGGCCAGTGTAACAAAAAAGCTCTGAAATTACAGCCTGTGCCTTAGAAGATAAGAGCAAACTTGGTGCAGCTGTCTCTGTGCAGAGTGTGATAATGTAAATTAAACCTGGAGAGGTCAGTTTTGAGGTTTTGCTGTGCTGCCACAATATCTGTTCTCCCTGACAAAGGAATCACAGTGACGTGGTTGAAGATGGAAAGTGGTGAACCAAGGATTTCTAGCAGAGTAAGTGATTTCTTCATGCCCTGAAGGTTGGGGAAATTCCCTTCTCCTGTGTCTCTTCTGCCTTCACAAAGGAGGAGCTGGAGTGGCTTCAGGAGCAGCTGGCTGAAAGGTTTGGGTGCAGGAATTGTACCTGGGTGTGAAGAGCTGGGAGTTGGGGCTGTGGTTAATGGGGCAGCCGGAGGAAATTGGAGCACAACTGTACCTGGGGGCAGAGAGAGCAGCTTGGGTTGGAGCAGCTGGTTCCACTGGGGCGAGGAGCAGAAAAACCCTTCCTCAGGCTTAATTTAAGGCTGAATTACTCTGAATTGAACCCAATGGTCAGACAGCCAATTTGAAAGGGTGAGACAATGGATGCCTTGTGAGCAGAGACACTGGCTGCAGCAGATGTGTGTCTCTGATTTGCAGGATATATACATGCATACACGTTGCTGGGGAGCACAGAGGCTTTTATGCGGTGCCTGGGGAAATTCAAGATGTAACTCAATCAACTGTTTCTACCAAGCCCCTTAATAACAGCCCTCTGACATCTTAGCTGCAAAGCCTGTAACACAAAATGAGTTGACTGCTCTTCTCACATTGGGCAGGTTGTTGTGACTGTTGTCCAGGCATCAGGTGCAATCCTTTGCTGCAGTGTGAGAAGTTTTGCATTTCCCTGACAGCAGGAGAATGGTGACGTGTAGTACAGCCCTGATCCTTGACACAGATGGGTGCAGGTCTGCTGGGAGCCAGCAGGTCCCAGCAGCAGCAGCAGCCAGGGAAGCAGTGCTAGGTGCTAGCAGGAAGCAAGGCATGCAGGGCACCAGCAGCAGGTCACTAATAACCTTCCTCTTCCAGACCTTACCTACCATGATTGGTGTCTCCATGCCACCACGGGGTCAGCTGGAGAGGAGCTTCTATAGGTTTTGCATAGCAACCCAGGGTCCTGCAGTGTGTTAGCAGGTGGATGCAGAGAGCAGTGGTACGGGCAAAAGGCTGAAGCAGATTTCCTAGCTAGGGACACCCGGCCCCCCGGGGTACCACGATCACCCAGTAGGTGGGTGCTGGTGTCCATGCTGGCTGGGAGTGACGTCAATTCTGAGTCTGTCTGGCAGAAGGCCGAGGCTCCCTTCTGAGAGCAGGACTGTGTGCCTGGAGGGCTCTGCTTGCTCTTCATTGGCAGAGCAGCTGATGGCCTGGGTTTTGGCCAAGCAGCAATACCATCGCCTCAAAGGCAGTCAGCTCTGCAGTTCGAGACACACAGACGGACCTGCTGTCTCTAAGGCAGTGCCACCCACACCAACTGGTGTTGTGCACTGCTCTATGGGCTGCTACCCGCAAGATCTCCTGAGATAGCCCACAAGTATGTGGCAAGAGAGGCCAGGGGGAAAGAACTGCTGGGAAAAGGCAGAAGGGGATAACGTTCACCCATGTAAGATGCTCTCTGGGCCACAGCTGGATGCAAGAGTGGATCTGCTTGGTACAGGGAGGTACACACTCACACACAGGAGGGGTGTGAGAGTGCAGCAAGACCAGATCTGTGGGCTCCAGGCATTTCCCTGCTGCATGCTGAGGCCAAGGGAGGTTGGCACAGGAGGGAAGTCTTAGGAAGGTAGGGGTGACAGGGTGCCCTGTCCCTTGGGAGTGGCCCTGTGCATCCCTCGCCCTGGGCATAAGCCCCCAGCACCCCAAGCCATGGGGGCTCTTCGGCACTGCCTCCAGCTGTGGGCATGGCTGAGTGCATGTGTTGGGGGTGTCTGGCTGTGGTACACCTGCCCTGCAGACTGGGGGCAGCGGGAGGAGCCCCCCCTGCAGCAGGTACGTCCCTCCTCAGCGGCCCCGCCAGCATCCCCTCCCTCCGTCCTCCATCCTCCCTCCCTGCTCCTTCCCCGCCGCCCTCCCTCCCTCCCTCCGCCTGCATGGAGAGAGCCACGGAATGGCGGAGCGAGAGAAAGGAGCCGCATCCCCGCCCGCCTCCTCCCCCTTCCTGGGGCTGCATCTCGCCTCGCCCCCCAATTTCAGGTACCGGTCGCTTCCCCCGGGACCCCTGCAGGGCTGCCCAGGCCTCAGCACCCCGGGGCTCTGCTCTTCATCCACCGCAGCCCCCCGCGCCCCCAGCCCCGCGCTACCACTGCGGGCCCCTGCCTCCCGCAGCTCTGCATCCACCCTGTACAGCCCTTTGACATCCCCAAACTCCTAACCCACCCCGCGTGTCCCTTAAGCCCCCCTCCCCCCCCACACACACACCATGCATCGCTGAACCCCACCTGATCCATTATCCCCTACAATACTGCTTCAGCACCTCCATACATTGCTTCATTCTCCCCCTCTTCCCATGTCGGCCCCATATACCTACCCTCATTTCCCATTCAGCCTCCCACTTTCAGCCCCACACCCCCTTTGTCAACCCCCCCCCCTCCAGTCTCCTCACCTGTCTCGCCACCTCTCCCCAGCACCAAGATCCATCCCTTTCTCCACCCTCAGGAAAGCCTTTTTCTAGCCTTTTCCTTGAACCCCCCTCCCCTCCCCGATGAAGGAAGCAGCAGCCCCAGGCGAGCAGGGGTGAGCGTGCCGGGACCCATCCTCACCGCTACACCCAGCGGTCTGGGATGCGGGGGGGCTGCCCCTGTGACGCCCGGTGCAGCCTCTCGCGGGGACTTCCGACGGCATGGGCCGGGCCAGGCACGGCCGGAGGTGTCGACCCGCAGAGCCGGGGGGGGGTAGGGCCTGCTGGTGCCTCCCGCTAGTGGCTGTGGGATGGGAAGCTTTGGCCGGTTAAAGGAGCACGGTGGGCAAGGGAGCCTTGCTTGCCGCCTTGGGCAGGCCAGGTGCTTCTGGGGCCGTAACATCTTCAGCCATTGCTCTTCGCTCGGCTCCAGCATCCCGGGGTGCTGAGGTGTGCTGCTCGTGTGAGTGTGGTCGGTGCAGGTTGGTTACGTGGTGACATGTTGGAGGTGGGAATGAGGGGAGGCTTCACACCTGGGGCTGCAGCTGGACGCCAGTTGTAGGTGATTCTCAGCCCTCCAGCCCTGCAGATCTATAGATTGGTGGCCGGATGCTGTCGAGCTGTGTCGGGTTCTGTACATTTCCCTCAGCTCTCTGCCCCCAGGTCCCCTCACTGGGCGCTCACACGGCCGCCTGTGATTGCTGCGCTGCCTGCCCGAGCCGCTGGGCGCTGCTGCAACATGGCTGGGAGAGCTGCACGCCCAGCAGCTGCACACTGCGTGGGGAACGGCTGCCGCCGGGCTAGAAAGGGAATGGGGGCTGAGGGCGTCGGGCCGGCTCCGTGTGCAGCACCATCCCCAGGGATTCTGCTCACCCAGGGCACTGCATTGTGCAGGAGGTGACGTGGCGACTTGAACAGCGAGAGGATGTGGCGAGTAGGTGATGGCACTGAGGCTGGGGGGGCCTGCAGGCCGCGGGGCCGGTGGCTTTAGTATTGGCTGTTGGTGGGTACTGTGGGGAGAGCTGCAGGCACAGGGTCTCTGGAGGCGGCTGCCCACTGCTGCAATGGCGTTTTAGGAGCCAAAAACAAAAGCAGTTGTCTCTCCCATCCTCTGCATCATCCTCCAAAAGCCTCATGCTCAGGGTTGTGCCTGGATGGCAAGGTGGCACAGCCAGGACTGCTCCACTGCACCTGTGGCTGAGGAGCCTGTGTGGGGGCGATGGACCGGGTGCTGAGGTGATGGCTGATCGTCCTGGCAACAGTGTGGTGAATGATGAGGTGAAGGGCTGTGTGTTGAGGCAATGGTGGGCTGGGTATTGAGGTGATGTGCTGGATGTCGAGGTGGATGACCCTGATTTTTGTGATGGGATACCGAAGGTTGGTCTGGATCTGATGGACCTTGACAGCCGGGTTCACTAGGCCCCCTCCACACTGTGCTGCCCTGACCAAGTGCCAGCACTGAGCCCGCACCCAGCTGAGCCTGGCCCCATCTCCTTGCCCTATTCTCCCATCCTTTGCTCACCCCAAAGCCCCTCCTGCTCCCCAGCTCGCCCACTGGCTCCCTCCCGCAACAGGCTGCTCACAGAAGATGCTGTGGGCGTGCGCAGCTCCTCCTCCTCCTCCTGCCTGGGGCCTGCTGTAGAGCAAGCTGGCTGAAGCTGGGAGGCAGACTGGAGAGCTGAGTGCCTCGAGGACAGCAGCCGGGGAGTGATACAGTAAATGCCCCCTCCCTTTGTGTTGCTACAGTTACAGTCACACTGCTCCTGCAGCCAAACCTGCAGCCAGAGCTGCTCACGCACTCGCCATTATCAGCTGGTAGACCAGGGTTGTCACAGATGTTTGAGAGCAGATAGGATGCATCTTCAGGAGGATCTTTGTGACCACAGTTCCCTGTCAGTCCCACTCAGGGCTTTGCGGGCTGTGATAGAGCTGATGAGAGTGAGAGCTGCTTTGTGTTGCTGGTGTTTTCAGCCTCTTTCAGGGGCAGGAGAGAAAGGCAGGGGTGTTCCCCATGGAGGGCGATGAAGGAGAGTCTTCATCACCTCCTTTAGGAAGTTCTGGAGCATCCCTGTTAGATGAGGAAAGGGCAGAGTAACACAGAGACAGAGATTTTTTTTTTTTAATTAACTCCAATGAGCCAGGAAGATTTGAACAGAGCAGCTGCCCCTGATATGGGAGATGGAGTCCAGGGTGGCACTATATGAGAGCTGAGAGGCACTGAATTCAGCACAGCGAGTAAAACCCACCAGCAGCACCTCACCAAGGTGAGGACCGACTCTTTCCTCCACTTAGTGCAGCAAGGGCAGGAGAAGGAGTGGGTAGAAGGGGCACCAGCGCTGGGTAACCAGATGCCTGCTGCGGGTGTGGGGACCGGCTGCTGGAGCACTCCTAGGAGCCGGGCTGGCTGACAGGCAGAGGCAGTCAGCATCCCCAGCAGAGAGCAGGGATTTGGCATCAGCTCAGCTGGGAGGTTATTTTTTATTTTTTTTTCCCCTCCAGGACAGCTGATTCCATCTATTTTTAATGAGCTTGCCCAGGTTGCGCAGTGAGGAGACAGAGCAGCGCCAGCAGCCATAGACTGCGCTGGGGCAGCGGGCACCTGGCGCTCGTCCTCTCCTCACTACGGACTAGGGACTGCCTCAGGGTGGGAGCTTGCCCCCCGGGGAAGGGTCCTCCTCAATGCAGCTGCCCCTGAGCATGGAGTCGAGCACGGAGGAGGAGAGCTGGCTGGAAGATCACTGGGAGAAATGGTAGGGGACCGGCAGGTCTGGGGTGAGGGCTGTCCCCTGGCTGCATGGGAATGAGGGACAGCCTCTCGTTTGTCGACGCATCGCCCTCTGCACCAAGCGGTGCCATGGGGCAGCAGCAAATTCAGCACTGAGTGCAGCTCAAAATTTTCCCGGCTGCTCAGGAGCTGTGGGCATGGAAATGTGCAGGATTTGTCAGCAGGGCATGAGGAGGGAGCTGCAGCATGCAGCGTGGGGTAAAAGGGCTGCGCGTGGGGGTCCTTTCTGCCTGTGGGTGCAGGCAGGGATGGTGCTGGCTGCCTACACAGCATCTCCCCATACCCAAGCCAGGGGTGTGCCCTGTGCCGGGACCCACGGTGGGAAGAGGTAATGAGCGGTTGGTAATGACACCGGTGACCCAAGTAACTGGAGAAGAAATCGATTTGTGCATTGAAGGCTGTGCTGAGAGCCTCCTGCTCTGCGTCTCTGCAGGCAGCAGCAGTGGGGGATGAGGGACCCTCTTAGTGTGGCCTCTCTGCATCTCTTAGGGACACCTCCATCCCTTGCAGCCCTTCAGGGGAGCTGCCATGGCTGGCAGAAGACTCTTTGGCTGGTCTGTTGTGTTTTCCTTCCTGGAACAAGCACGAGGAGCATTGCAGTAGTATGGTGTAGAAATGTTTTAATGCACAGGAGCCAGGAGCTCCCTGGGGATGCAAGTGAGCACGTGAGGAGCAAGGCAGTCAGCACATTTGCAGCCACTAAAAAGAAATCTCTGCAAACTTTCCAAGGGGACATGAAGAGGCTGTAAGGGAGCCTTCAGAGGCTCATCGGGGTGCTGAGCAGCACCAATGGCTACAGGGATGTTGCAGCCACCCCAGAGAGGGAATAATGGCACAGAGGGATCTCACTGCTCTACTCTCCCATGTACAGTACAGGGGAGCACCTTGCTGGGGCAACTCTTGAACCCGCTTGTGAGGATCCACTCTCTGCTTCTTCCGCAGCCAGTGGGCAGATGCGTGCAAAGGCTGCAGATCTCAATGCAATCTCATGTCCTGGGGTGTCCATGTTCCAGCTGTACCTTGGCATCCCCTAGCTCTCCTCTCCAGAAGCATCCCTTTTCCTGGTCCTTTTTCCCTGTAAAGACCCAGAGAGCCCCTCCTGGGGATCTTGGTGCTGCTCCTGCCCCCTGTGTGCTGTGTGTGACAATGGTCTCTGCTCCCTCCAGGCTTACCCACGACATCAGCCTTGAGGAGTTTGAGGATGAAGACCTCTCTGAGATCACTGATGAGTGTGGCATCAGCCTGCACTGCAAGGACAGCTTGGCCACCCGGGTAAGTGCATGTGCTGGGGGCAGGGACAAAATGAGGTTCTGTGTTGTGCTGTGAGTTTCATGCTGGTAGTGAGCAGGGAGGTGTGGTGAGACCCATTCTTGGGGAGGCATTGGTGGGCTTCTGCAGCCTCTCATATGGGATCATTCTGGGGCAGGGAAAGGCTGGTGCTGGAGGAGAACTCTGTGATCTGCCAGGTCTGTTAGGACAGGGGCTGCAACCCTTCCCTGGAATGAGGGTAAGAAAAATGTGCTGTGTTGCCCATTTACAACAGAATCCTTCTGTTGTGGGGTTTGTCGAGGAGTTTCTGTACTGCAAAGCAGAGCCCTGTGCCATGGCAGGGGTGGCTGGGGCACGGGCACTGAGCCCTGTGCCTTGCCCAGCACCCAATGTAGGGCACTCTGCGTCTGCTGGTTGCAGGGATGCAGCGAGCTGATCCTAAACACAGGAGCCTACACGGTCAGAAAACAGCTGCTAAAAATACATACAAATGGCTTACATGAGGTATGAAGGATTGCCCAAGGAGCAGAACTGGAAGCAGTAGCAGTGAGAGGGCTCTTCAGTGTGAAATATGGGTGGGGAGAGCCAGGTGCTCTCAGAGCTGGAGAGGATGAGTCTCACGAGATGAGAGCCTGATGTAGGTGGTTGCAGGAAGTGGCCAGGCTTAGGGGAGGTTTTGGATGGGTTTGGCTCCATGCGCTGTGCAGAGCCTGGGAAACTGGGAATAACCCCAGCATGGGATTGCTGACTGCATCCTGTAGGAACATGGCCTTTGCTAAGGGCAGGAGCTAACCCGAATATTCAGTGAGAGATCCCACTGTAATTCCCCTGCAAACAAGGCAGGGCTAGAGAAGGCAGCTGCTGGATGTGGACAGGCAGGCAGAGAGGCTCAGCAGCAAAATACCCTCTTAGAAGACAGTACCTCAACAGAGAATTTGGGGTGGGTTTTTATTTTTATTTTTTTTTTTTGATCCTGGAAAAACAATGATGACTTCATCACGGGCTATTTTAGCAGATCTCCAGAAATAGAGGCTCCAACACCCAGCCTGCAAGGCGCGGCTGGCTCCTCCAAGGCGGGTGCAGCGAGGGAGGTCGTGAAATGCAAGGTCTTGGCTTTGGGTTTGGCCTCATTCCGTTTGTCTTGAAGTGCAGGGCACCTTATGTCTGATTGCTGCAAGGCAGGATAGTAGGCTGCCCATCACTAAGGCTCATCATGCTCTTTGTGTTCTACGAGACTGTTTGATGTGGGAATGAAAAATGGAAAAAATGAAGTAAAATAACCTTTTTAGGAATGTTAAGAGAAGAGCTGAAGGAAAAAGAGCTGGGATATGTCTGTACTAAACCTTCACGTTCTGGGCCTGTGCTGGATGCACAAAAAGTCTTGAACCAGCCATAGGAAGAACAAAAGAACAAATCCCTTTGGTTTTACATCAGAGTAAGGCTCCTGGAAGTGCCAAGCTTCCCCCTATCACCATCCCTGCCTCGGTGCAGCCTGCACCAGCTGCAGCCGCCTGACCCGGAGGCTGATGGCAGCAGTGTGGCTTGGTGCCAGCCGCCCGGTTGCTCTGGGATCCCACTGCATGAAGCAGAGACACAGGAGCATGGTGGCTGCTTGCTCAGGGTGCTTTTAAACAACCTCCTTTATCCCTGCATCTCCTTCCTAGCACCTTCAGAGCACCTTTCCTTCGGAGAGAAACAAGTGGCATCCATCCATGCCCAGGGTTGCAGCACCACCTGTTATGCTACAGCCCATTAAACACGTCCCAACAGCGGTTGTAGTTTCCTCTTAGCTATGGAATCCTGAATGCAGCATCGCTGCTAGGATGTACATTGCTCAAACTGTTTTGCTGTTCTGCATCCTTCTGGGACATTCCTCCTCTGAGTTTTCCCAGTGATTTGGGATCACGCTAGCAGGCTGGGCTGGCTGGCAGCAGCTGCCTTGCAGATGCCCACCTTAGCTAGGTATCACAGAGCCAGCCGGGATTTCCCCCCTTCCTTTTCCTATGCCTCTGTTTCCTTGCTAAAGCGCTGCGGGGCTCGCAGCGTCCCAGAACAGGCACGTCGGTGGGGATGGATGGAGGGGGAGTGTGCGGGGAGCCGCGGGGAGCATCCCTGCGCCTTTAAAAGGCTGCGACCGGCCGCCCCGTCCCGCCCCGCCTGCTGACCGTGCCGCTGATCCCGGCAGGGCCGCGTGAGCCTGTCGGGCGGCGCGGCGCGGGCTGCGGGCGGCGGGGAGGGAGGCCGACTGCAGGCCGAGATGCTGCAGCTCGACCTGATCGACGCCGCCGGGGACGCGCCGGCCGAGGAGCAGACGGCGCCCGCGCCCCTGCAAAAGGAGCCGCCGCCCGCCAGCACCGACAGCTACCGGCCCAAGCGCCCCACCACGCTCAACCTCTTCCCGCAGGTGCCTCGCAGCCAGGTGAGCGCCGGCCCGGGGGACTCTCCCGGCACCGGGGGCTTCTGGCGGGGATGGGTGCGTGATCGGGGGCGTGAGGGATGCGGGGAGAGATGCGCTCGTTCCCTGCTGAGCCGAGTCCCCCGAGCGTGGGGAGGCTCAAAAGTGGGCTCCCCTCGAGCCCGTGGGGCCAGTGTAAGGCGGCTGGGAGCGGGGAAGGGACCTTAGTGGGGACGGGGAGCTAATGAGGCGTGGCATCCTGAACGCGTGAATGAGCATCCGTCCCAGCACCGCGTCCCAGATCAAGGGCTGGCAGCGCCGCGGCTGCAGCCTGGGACGGGCCGGTGACGCAGCCCTGTGTGCTCGGCGCTGGGACTGGGGCTCCGCTCCTGGGCGGCTACACTCGGCAAGGGGGGCATCAGCGTCAGCGCCCAGTGCAAAATCGCAGCGACAATCACCTTGCCCGAAACAGTGGTCAGGAGAACGGGGCTTCGTCTTGATCACTCTCAGGGCTTGCAGGAGGTGTTGGATGGAGCCTTTTCCCAGATGCAGCAGTGGGGCTGTCCCCAGGAGGGTTACACCAGAGTGCCGTGCACTCTGAGCCTCTGAGCTGGAGTCCCTTTGCCCCATCTCTTCTGCAAACCTTGCAGACCTACGCAAGGTGTGCTGTGCACAGGGCTATTTTTGCCTTCCTCCTGCCTTCAGCAGTGGCTTCTATTGCCACGTAGGAGGATTTTCGTAGTGGTGACGTGCAGCTGAGGGGCTTGAAGCTAGAGGCAGGTGTCCCTGCCGGTGACAGATGGGGCGTAGTCGGAGCTGGGTGTCACCAGCCTGAAACCTGCAGCTGATGCCAGCTCTGCCTGAGGCCATGGGTGGGAGGAGGAGGAGGAGGGCAGGGAGCCAGGACAATGGCTGCAGGACAGCTGGCACAGGGGACAAAGGCAGCAGGGATGGAGGGGAGGGGGAGGGGGGAAAGCCTGCTGGAACATAATGGACAAGGGGACAGCAGGCAGCCTTGTCCCACCCTGCGCAGGGACCCCGAGGAGCCGGTGGCACGTGGGAGCCACATCCAGCTGGGGGGACGGGGACAGCAAAGGCCCCCCCCGGGCAGCTGGTCCCAACCAGCGTCCAGACCTGCGGAGAGGTATTTTTGGGGTGTTTGGGTTGTGTAGATGGTGGGCTGGGGAGGGGGAGATGATGGTGCCCTTGTAGGGGATGGTGGAGACTGTGGGCACACTGGGAGCCATGGGCATGGGCTGTGCTGATGACCTTGAGGACAGGAGCTTTTCCACACAGGGTCTGATAAGGCTGGCAGCAGGAACGCAAAGTCCCTGTGCTCCAGGACAGGACAGGGAATCCCATGAATCTTAGTGGGCTTTAAGGCAGAGGATTGCTTCATGTTGATTGAAAGAGCAGGGTAGCTCCTGTGCTGCTTTTGATGGCTGCAGGAGAAAACCCCAAGAATCCCAAGCTTGGTGCTTGAGCAAAAACTAGCAGGGCAGAAAATGCGACTGCTGCAGAGAGACTAAGACCCATGCTGTCCCCAGAACCATCTGCAAAGTCTGGGAGCAAAACGTGCCCTGGCTGCGCATGAGGATGGTCACAGTGACCCTGAAGAAGCTCTTGGGCAGTCGCAGGCATTGCCCAGGGGCCATGATGGCTCTGGCTGCTGCCCATGCTGTGGGGCGGGCAGGGACAGGCGCCACGTGCTGTTTACTGCACGGGTGACAAGGCGGCTTTGTTCTCCTCCTCAGGACACCCTGAATAACAACTCTCTGGGGAAAAAGCACAGTTGGCAGGAGCGGGTGTCCCGGTCATCGTCCCCTCTGAAAACAGGTGAGTTGTCTGAGAGCAGATGCTTGCATTCCTTGGTACTTCCTAGGAGTCGATCCCTGTCCCAGGGCCTGGAGCAAACCTTGCTGAAACAGAAGGTTGGGAAAATGTCCCCAGTGGGCACTTGTCCAGCTTGAGTCTGGGGTGTCCCTATCAGTGGGAACACCAACACTGCTCTTCTCCTCACAGGTGAGCAGACCCCTCCTCATGACCATGTTTGCCTGAGTGATGAGGTCAATCACCAGAACAGCACAACCTCCACCAAAGACCGGGGCACATCCACAGAAAGCCCGTGCCGGCGCACGGCAGCTACTCAGATGGCACCTGCCTGTGTTGCCTCATCCCGGCCCCCTGAGAAGCACCAGGCTGCCAGCCGACCCCCACCCCACGGTGCCAGCGTGGTGGTGGTGACGTCGAGGGCCCCCGAGGCCCACCGGGACCGCATCCGTTACCAGACAGATGTGAGGCTGGAGGCCACTGAGGAGATCTACCTGACACCCGTGCAGAAGAACTCGGACCCGCTGGAGACCGAAAAGCCGTTCCTGTCACAGTCCAGTGAGAACCGCATGTCTATCAGCTCTGACATCGACACCTCCAGCTACTCGGCCCTGGCTGGGAAAACCAACCCCTCCATCAGTGAGGAGGATGAGGTGCTGGACTACATGTCCTCTCCTGACAAGACGAGCCTACCCCGGGCCTCCTGCGGTGGTGGGAGCAGTGGCTACCGGCCAGGCCATGGCCTTCAAAGAGCATCCGTCAGCTCAGACACCAGCGCCCTCTCCTATGACTCGGTCAAGTACACGCTGGTGGTGGATGAGAACGTGCAGCTGGAGCTGGTCAGCCTCAAGCAGTGCTACTCGGGCTACAGTGACGAGAGTGACTCGGCTACTGTCTATGACAACTGCGTCTCCTCACCCTATGAGTCAGCCATCGGCGAGGAGTATGAGGAGGATGCTCTGAAGCGCGACTCGGTCTGCCTCTCAGAGGACTCCACCCCCGAGGCAGACATCCACTTCTCCAAGAAGTTCCTCAACGTCTTCATGAGTGGCCGGGCACGCTCCTCCAGTGAGTGCTGGGCGGGGGGAGGATGTGGGCTGGGGGTTGTGTCCCCAGGCAGCCTTGCTTAGCCCTGGTACCAGCTTGCCCAGCCCAGGGTGCCCTGCAGGGCCTCCCATGAGATGGAGAAGCTTCAGCAGGCGCTGGTCCTACAGCCTGCGACCTCTTCCCTTGTGATTAGGGAGGGGTCAGCTGGAAAAGCTTTGTGAGCTTTAGGCAAGGGTAGCTGGAGTTGTCAAGCTGTTGTTCTTTTTTGTCTAGTGTGAGGTACGGCCAAGACAGCGCAACCTTAGCTAAGGCCGTGAGGCGTGAGCTGAGGGTCTTGTCCTTCCCTGTGTGTGGTGCTGACCCCTCAAAGCTGCAGCATGCCCCTCTACCTTCCTCCCCAGGTGCTGAATCCTTTGGGTTGTTCTCTTGCATGATCAATGGTGAGGAGCAGGAACAGACCCACCGTGCTGTTTTCAGGTGAGTGCAGGGCACAAGCAGTGTCCTCTGGTCCTACCCAAACCATGTAGTTTCTAGCATGGGAAGCCTGTGAACTAAACCACAGTCCTTAGGCTGTAGTAGGCCCAGCAGGAGCCAGACAGTGGCTGGGCAACATCTTCCCAAGGGTGAGAGACCTCCCAGGGCACCCAGGAGCACTGGGAGCCACATGGGGGATGCCATAGGGGAAACCTCGCATTAGTGCCAGGTACTGTCTCCTTTTGAGCCTGAACCCACTCAGGTCTCTATGTAGCACATCAGATCTTAGCTCCTTCCACCTGCTCCCCAGCTGCGCCGGCCGCAGGCCTTGCACTGCCATTGCTCCAGAGGTGTGTCGGTGAGCATGCCACCAGAGCTGCCAGCCAGCACAGTGCTAGTGACTCCCTGCCCAGGTTTGTGCCTCGCCACGCGGACGAGCTGGAGCTGGAGGTGGATGACCCTTTGCTGGTGGAGGTGCAGGCAGAAGATTATTGGTACGAGGCCTACAACATGCGGACAGGGGATCGGGGCATTTTTCCTGCCTACTACGCTATCGAAGTCACCAAAGACCCAGACCATATAACAGGTACCAAGCCTCCGTACTGCTTGTGTCCCTGATCTCCTGCCCACGTCCTCACCACAGAACAGGGGGTGGAAGGAGGACACTAGGCAAGGAATAACGTGGCCGTGGGCAGCTCCGGCTAGTAGTGGTCAGAGCTTGCACCCATTGCCAGATGGGGAATGGTGCAGGTTTGCACCATGGAAAAATGGTCAACAGAGATGATCCTTGCCATATGCTCTGTCTTCTAGCTCTGGCCAAGAGCAACGACTGGGTGGACCAGTTTCGGGTGAAGTTCCTCGGCTCGGTGCAGGTTCCCTATCACAAAGGCAATGATGTACTGTGCGCGGCCATGCAGAAGGTAGTGTCCCACTGTGGGCTGAGCCTGCCTGGGAGCAGGGAGGAGATGGGAAGGGGTGGGCCATCTTCGCATGCTGCCTGTGAGTGCCAGTGATTTATGTCTGTGTCTCCCTTCCCAGATTGCCACCACGCGCCGCCTCACTGTGCACTTTAACCCACCCTCCAGCTGTGTTTTGGAGATCAGCGTGCGTGGGGTCAAGATAGCTGTGAAAGCTGATGACTCCAAGGAGCACAGCAAGGTAGTGCCCTGCTCACCTTATCCCTTCTACTGTTGCTACTCTGAGCATTGCTATGCATGTTCACATAGAAATTAAGGGCTTCCATCCCATGTGCTCTTTGTTCCTCTAGAAATACCATCCAAAGGGTTGTAGGTCCTCCATTGAGGTCCCTGAAGCCTAGTGAGATCCCAGCATTGGGCTATACATCAGAATGGTGCCCTCACAGATGCCAGGCATGTTGCTGTGCTAGGATGCTTTGAGCTGAGCTGCACCCCTAATCCGTCAGCTGTTCCTAAACCTTTCTGCTGCTATTTAGAGTGGTGTCCTCCAGATCTTCCCTGTAATCTCTTTAGCTGGGCATTGCAAGCTGCTGATTAGTGGTCTCCATAAGAAGCCTAACAGAGCACAGCAAGATGCTGGGCAGAGGCAAGTGAACCTTCCCAGCAAGCTTTTGGAAACCTCCCCTGTGGGTGGGGTTTGGGAGCGTGGCTGTGGGTACTGTTTGGAGAGCTGGGCTCAGCCTGAGCACCTATTTCTAAAGCTGGAGTCCAACTGTCCCACAGAACTGCTGAGGAAGAAAGCTTTGACTGTTCTTTTATCTGTTCCCCAGGTAAACAAGTGTAGCCATTTTTTCCAGCTGAAGAACATTTCCTTTTGTGGATACCATCCAAAGAACAACAAGTGAGTAGCAGGAAGATGGGGCAGCTATCAGTGCTTTAACACATGGAGGCATCACTGCTTTCTTGCTCCCAGCATCATCATCCCACAGCTTCATGTGAGGAGCAGCCTTTGGGTGGGAATTACATCCCTGATATGGGCCTGGGAAGTGTTCACTGCTGGGGTTTGAATCCCAAACCCCTTTGCCAAGGGCGGGCACATGTATTTATTTCTGCCTGTCTGCCAATCCAATCTCACTTGCTCTGTTCACCCTCAGATATTTTGGGTTCATTACCAAGCATCCTGCTGACCACAGATTTGCCTGCCACGTCTTTGTCTCAGAGGAGTCCACGAAGCCTCTAGCGGAGTCTGTAGGGTAAGTCGTGGGGTGGGAGGAAGGTGCTCCCTCCTGAGGGACAGGAGGAATGAGAACCTGGCACCTCTTCCCTACAGTGAGAGGCTCAGGGATAGAGCCAGAGCTGACGCTGCTATGGGCAGCATATTCCTGACAGTGCTGGAACAAGTCCCAGTGCAAAGCTTTGCAGGCAGATGGCTGAAACCCAGGGGCTGTGTGGAAGCTCAGAGCTGAGATGGAGGCCTTGTTCCAGCAGCACCTCTGGGCACTAATGCATGAGGCTCCCAGAGCTGGATCTGGGTTTGACTTGACAGCAGGATGGAGCAAGGGCGAGAAGGGAAGCAAAATGGGCTCTGTAAACGCTATGGGGAGGGTACAGTTGAGCTTTGCTCCATGCTGTGTTGCAGGAGGGCTTTTCAGCAATTCTACAAGGAGTATGTGGAGTACACGTGCCCCACGGAAGACATCTACCTGGAGTAGGGGCTGGCATAGGCACCTGCTGCACAGCCAGGGCTGCAGTCTCGCCCCTTCTGCGTCGTGCATGGACAAGAGCTGCTTTGAGATTGGAAGAGAAGTGGGCCCTGAGAGCTGTTCCCTGGACCCTGTGCTGCCTCTTTTCATGGCTCCCCTTCCTCAGGCTGGGGTGATGGGAGGGGGGAGGGCTGGACAAATCGTGTTTATCGTACAAAATACTTAGTTTATTCTATTTGAGAAGTGCCCACTGGCTGCCCAGTCTGTGATTGCTGGAGGGGTTGGCATTCTCCAGCCCTTCCCTGATGCAAGCTGGGGTGAAAACATCTCCTCGCTGTGACCATGGCTCAGCTTCCCGTCACATCCCTCAGGGGTGACTTCTAATGCACTGGCGGAGTCAGACTCTTGCAGGATGAAGACACAGAAGCTACAGCCAACAAGAACTGTATGATGGCTCCTGCCAGGGCAGAGACCATCACTTCTCTGCCTGGCCCCGGGGATGAGACTGCTGGACAGGAGGGATAGAGCCCAGCATCTCCTCTTTGAGTGCCAGAAAAAGGATGAACAAGCTGAGACAGCTCACCCTTGCCTCTGCCCCCATCCCTCCTCTCTTGTATCCATGCCCTGGGGAAAGGAAGATTTCCTCCTACCTCTCTGTAGTGACCACACCATGGGGAAGGGAGCATTTCTCTGTCCTTGTCCCCCTCTATCCCCTCCAGCTGCAGGTGGCAGAGGCAGGACAGGGCTGAGCTTCCCTACTGCGGTGGTTCTCAGCCCTGTGCAGACTAGGGTGCCCGCCAGAAACAGAGCAGGGAAGGGCTAACGCCTGCAGGGAGCCATACACATCTCCAGGGAGATACAAAAGCTCTCCTGCTCCCTGCCAGCGGTCTCTGTGCTTCAGCTGGATCTGCTGTGATGGCAACTATTAAATATGATGGTTCATGGAGCAGGGCTGCAGTGCTGTTTGTGTTGGGTGCATTTGGGCCCTGGCTTATTCCTTCCCTTGGGGAGCCCAAAAGGAGCTGGAGTTTCTCAGGTTAGCAAACCTTGGAGGTCAGAGACTACCATAAGATCTTGATGTAACTTAATTCTTGTTTTTCCATTTACAGTGCCAGGAGGACTCTGGCTAAAGCTTCCCTGTATTTGCCATTAGGTTGTTGAAGACAGCAATAATATCCCTTCTCAGCCTTCTCTTTTTCAGGCTGAGAAACCCCAGCTCCTCCAGCTTCTCCTATCCTGTAGTGTGGCTGGAGAGCCCATGTTCCTGCACCCCACACCTACCTGAGTGCCCTGCTGTCCCTCACAGCTGAGCATCATAGTAGTACTCCAAGTCAAGCTCATCACGTTTGGTTTTGCCAGCCCTCTGCAGTCCTGCTGGCTGTTCCCGGGGTGTTACGGTCCTGAAGTGAGGCTGTTTTGGTTTAATGCCATAATCTGTGGGTAGACAGTGGGGTGAGGGCTCAGGAGCTGTCTGTGTCATCACTGGACAAATGAGCATATGGGAGGGAATTTAAGGGAAGAGCTGTACCATCCACCAAGCCAAAGTGCTGCTGTGGGAGTTCTAAGGGGGCAGAGAAGTCTTCAGGGACAAAATAGCTGCAGAGGAAAACCAGAGGTGGGAATGAGCCCGAAGCTCTCCAGAACTCCCCATCAACACTACAAGCCCAAGCCTGGTCCAGGAGCACTGGTTACAGAAGAAGGAGCATCCAGCCCCTGTGGCACCACTGCAGGTACTGGGGCAGGGAAGAGGTGGGGGAGTCATCACCTTTGGCGCAGGGGCAGAGGGAGCACAGCCCCCAGTAGCACAGTGAGCAGCAAGAGCCAGCACTGCATGCTGAGCTCTGGTACCCACCACTGTCACATTCTGCACTGAGGTCACAGAGGAACCACCAGGTAGCCCAAGAACTTTTCCTCTCCTGTACTTAGAATCATAGAATGGTTTGGGTTGGAAGGGACCTTTAAGATCATGTAGTTCCACCCCCCCTCCAGTAGGCAGGGACACCTCCCTCTAGACCAGGTTGCTCAAAGCCCCATCCAGCCTGGCCTTGAATGCTTCCAGGGAAGAGGCATCCACAACCTCATGGGGCAACCTGTTCCACTGTCTCACCACCCTCACAGTAAAGAATTTCTTTTTTGGTTCTCTTCTTTCTAGGCTTTATCTTCTTGCACTCCCTCCTTTTCAAATTCCCAAATGAATGGAGCACAGTTCACTCAGTTCATGACTTTCATTTTGCCATGTGGTGGTAACACAGATGCCATGCAGTACCAAGCCCTAGATCCCCTTACTACATGGCCTAGTAAGGGGATGTACCTCACCTTAGCAGCCAAACTGGGGTAGGGGAAGAGGGGCTGTGACTCCTGTATCCTGGGAGGCCCCTGAGGATGGTTTAGGTAGGACTGCTGTCACTCACATGGCCAATTCACCATTGGTCAGAACCAGGTGGCATCACTGGCAGGTTTCTGGCTCCCAGAGTTGGGTGCACAGGTGAGCTGCTGCTCTCCAGGCAGCCCAGTGCCAGGGGCTGGCTACACCCTGTTCTGGGTGACTAGCTAAACTGATGTCTTACATGAGCAGAGGTGATAATGAATATGGCCATAGCTGTCCAGACCTCAGCTAGACCCTTTATTAAATGCTGCACAACAGTATTTGCTCAATCCTTCAGTTCTCTTCTCTGCCCTTGGCCAAGTCCCTAAGCACCGGATGGCAGCCATTCTGCAATCCTATTTAGTATGCATAGGGTACTAGAAAGCAGCCTACAAAGTGCAGCTCTCCTAGCCTCAAGATGAACCCCAGGAAACTTGGGACTGAACCAGGCAGGCACCTGGAGTTACAGACACAGCCATCAGCTAAGCAACATGCAGGGCTCTGCCCAATTAGGCCAGAGCAAAAGGCTTCTAAAGGACGATACAGAAATGGGACCAGCATATCCCAGGCTAGACAACTGCACAAACTGCTCTTCCTGATAGAGAGAACTGTTGGCAACCCAAATCAAAGGCGATCCTTTGTAAGCAAGGGAAAAGAGCTCCTTCAGCTCAGTTCTTTCAGTCAGTTTATTTGAAAGACAAGCCCGCTCCAAGCAGATCGGCCAGGCATGGCCAACACAAGCAGGCTGCAGGTCAGTCTCAAAGCCACAAAGTGGGAGACTATGCTCTCCAAAAATCTCTACGCTGCCTGGCTTTAGTGTAGTGCAGCCATAAAAAAGGAGAAAAATCAAGTGCTTAAAAAAGGTTGTCCCGTCACTCTCACTGCAGCCACAACAGTTCATAGAAAGAGGTGGCCAAAGTCTCTCCACACACGTAGTGTCCATCATTCACAGCCAGATCTGTTAAAAAATTATTTACATCCCCCTCCCCGCCCTGCAGAACAGGAGCTTCTCATTGATGGTTTAACTGAAAATTAGATATAATCAACATGCCTTCCCCCAGCCCTCCCTAGAAACAACCATCCCTGATCTTAGCAAATAAAAATCATAATCTTCTCATCAGCCCCAGTTATAGAAATAGATTTTCTGCCAGGCAGGCAAGTAATCCATCAGTGGCCCTGAAATGAGAGAACAGAGACATTGCACATTTAGAAAGGCAAAGATCAAAAGATGTACACAAATGGTGCCAGTACCCACTCCACGTTATGATACCCAGCAGTTCCAGACCTCCCCTTTCAAAACTAAGAAACCCCTGAACAGAATAGTTATTTTTGCCAAGGTGGGAGGCAACTTTGGGATGTAGTGACAGAGTTTAGAGCAGGACCAAGGAATGCGTGAAACATGGTCAACACAGGCATGATGTGGGAAACCTCTCTCTCAGTGCTGACACACCTGGGTTCTGGTGGGAAGGGACGTTGACAATGACCAAGGGAAAAACCTGCATGCAGCGAGTCAAGAGGACACAGCAAAGAGAGACTGCTCAGCAGTAATGAGCAGGTGCAAACACAAAAGCAAGTGCTGTATAGCAAAAAATGCTTATGCTGGCACAAGGTTTAATGCAGAGAGAAAGGCTGCATTTCAAAGCCTCTCTGTAATCATTAACTGGAGGAGTGGCTCCTGAGTTAGCCAGCTTTGTGTCTTCCTCAAAGAAAGGACAGTTCCACAATCCAATCTAATTCCATATCAGTGCCATGAACTACTCCAGAAACAGTTTGACATCATCAGGGAAGAGGGGTAGGTGAAAATCTGGCCCATAAAAAAGGGATCTTTGTGTGAAGAACTAGGAGAAAACAGACCTGATTTTGGTTTTTGATTTTGGGGCTTTTGGTTTATAATATGCTCTTAGCGGGGTTAATACCTCTTGACAGCTACCCCTCACATCTGTATTGCAGACTGGGGATCAAGGAAAAGGATTCAGAAGCAGGGTTCTGGTGCTGTACTGTAGTTGCAGAAAGCCAGCCCAAGGGAACAGGCGTAGGTGGCAGGGACAAACCTCTGCAGCCTGTGAGGGAATCTAGAAGTCTACCACTGTGGTTGAGTACAGGTTGCAATCTTTTTCTGGTCCATCTTAAAGCAACTCCAGTACCAATACAAGGTACAGTGAAGCTAACCATCCTAGGGACATCCCAATTCCTTTTTCAGGTCAGAAGCTCCTCAACAAATACTCTACTCAACTCCCACGATTTTTCTTCGCCTACAGGAAACAGGGACAAAGCAATGGGTCCCACTTACGTGTGACAAAGCCAAGTCCAGGCACGTAATCAGCCAACAAACGCAGGAGGAAGAGGATCCTTGCCCTAGTAAGGGAAAGAGTATGAATGAGTTCAGTGGGACATCTCCCATCCCAGCTGTTGAACACGTTAACAGTGACAGCAGGAGTTAGGCAAGGGGCTTGTATTAACCTGGTCACAGGCACCCAGACCTCTTCAGATCTGCTCACCCAGTCCCCTGATGCTATTTCTGTTCAAAGGGAAATTCTCAGCAAAAGCTCAACAGGGCCCCTTACTCTGAGTATCGGTCATAGAAAGGAGATCTCAACAGGTAGTACAGCAGCAGGATAGTTCGTCTCCTCAGCTCTGCTCGCTCTCTCCTGTTCAGGTCTTTCAGATCACTCAGCAAGCTCAAACTGGAAGGAGAGGAGCAGAAAGTGAACTTACAGCAACAGCAGCTGACAGGAAAATTAAAGTGAGTTTCTAAATGCTCTCTGCCCTCAGGTCCCTACAGAGCAGTCTGCACCAGAACAGAGTACTGTGTTACAGAAAATACCCAAACATGTTCATCGCCCAGTTAAAAACAAGGCTAGCCCCTGCACACATTTCTGGCAGTAGGGCCTGCCGTGGATTGGGGAGCAGGGGAAAGTGTGATTTTTTTCAGCAAGTACCCACAAAGACTGACCTCGAGATATCCAGGACTGCTGAGAGGAGCCAGGGTTTCCATGATCTCTGTCCCCACACTCCCAAACTCAATACTAGGAATGCACAGTCAAGGAATAGAAAGAACCAAACAGGCCTAACAAGAGGCACAGAGCCAGACAAGCAGCCTGCTAGATATCAGCAAAGCTCTACAGAGCCCGAAAGAAAACACTCTTGGGCACTGCTGGAAGGCTCTAGGGAAGGGATTGGAAGTCTTGTGCACATAGCTCAACTGGCTGACGCTGACCATCAAGATGCAATGGAGGAGTTCCCAGGCCCCTGCACAAGCAGAGCAGCAGCAGGAAGAGAAGTATGGGGTGATCCTACACCACGGCTCAGCAGATGAGCCCATAGCACCCTCTGCTGGCACCCGGGGTACAGAGCCTGCTCTCATGTAGCCAGGGCAGGATACAGTGGAGCAGAGGACGGGTAACATAGATCGATTCTGCGATGGTTTCTTGGAGACCCAGAGGAGTGGGAGGCTGGTTCATCTCCTCTGCTCTTCGGCTCTGTGTCTCCTCCCTCTGCTGGGGGGATCCCCAGTGCCTGGACTGCAGGGAAGGAGCTGAAACAAGCACATCAGGTCACTCACATAACAAGTACCTCCCTACAGTCAAGCTCATCTCTCTTTGCACTGTGAAGTAGGTGAGCTGGAAGAGAAGCACAAGCAGCAAGACTATGGCTGCACCTTCCTTGTTGCTGCCACTAAACAGCAACCTCACTGCTTGCCTGAACAAGGGAGGCAGCAGGGAGAAATATTCTTAAGATTCATGTTTCTTAAAGCAGAACTACCACTGGTCTTGCACCATGTGTGAGAATTCCCATTGCTGTAGTATTTCCCTGCCCATGGGGCCCAGTGACTGGCAGGATACACCCCCATACAAGCTAATCAGGTTTTTTGCTCTTTACTGCCCACATACAGGACCATACATCAAGGGCACAGAACAGAAGCAGCTTAGACAAACACAGAAAACAGGCTCAGCTACTTACTATTTTGGAGAGATCTCACAACACGGCTGGAACGCCTACCAACATAGGTCTGATCTTTCCCTGAGGAGTTGCCTTCCACATCTGCAGGAGAAAACAGCCACAGGGGTGAGGCTCTAAAGGAATGTATCTCAATTGGTCTCTATATTGTCAGCAAGAAGACTGCACCAAAAGTTTGATCTAGTTCAAAGTGGACCATCCTGAAAGTGCTAACATTACAGAGCTCTCAGAGGGTGAAGAGAGACATTTGCTTGGCATTACCCATCAGAGCAGTGGACTCACAGTCTGAGCCAAAATTCAGACAGTATTTCCCAAACTAAGGACAGCACTGAGAGCTCACCTTCAGAGTGGAGAGACTGCTGCTGCTCCCTGTTCAGCGGCACTATAGGAGGAGACGTCTGGATGCCAGCTTTATACCACAGCAGCAGCAGGAGGCGGAGGATGGCCCTGCAGGCAGACACACAGGAAGCCTTCAGTACCCAGTTGTGGAGCTGGGTTGTGCTGTGCCCGAAAGATGACATTCCCAGAAGAGGGAAACACTCAGGTCTGCTCAGGGAAGACACGAGAGGCATCCTTCTGCAGCACAGTACTCCACACTGCAGGAGGCTCCACACTCCCCCAGCCTCAGGGACCGGCTGCTCAGTCTTGCATGGGATTTTTCCTGGGGTAATGCCAAGACCCCTCCAGATTGCACATCCAAGCACATGCAGCCCCCTTCCCCACCGCCTGTGGCACTTACTTAGCCAGCTGGATGAGGACAATGATGGTCCATCGGCCCATCTCTCCCCACACCCTGGCTGTCCCCATCTCTGCAAAGACCTCCACACATTCTAGCACGCTCAGCCAGGTCAGCAGCTTCTGCTGGGGCAGTGACTGCAAAACACAGGAAAGGGGGACAGGATGGAGGTTCTGCTTGCAAGTTGAAAGGGAAAGATGCACAGCCTAGTCTGGTGGGATTCTCGGAGCTGAAGGAGCAATGGCCCTGGAACTCAGAGCCTCAGAAACAAGAAGTGGTTCCTCTCCTACGGCCAGAGCCTACATGCAGGCCTGTTTCCCTACTTCTGAGCAGGAGCAGACCTGGATATCACAGTACCATATGGAGCTGCAACTCCAGAAATGGGGAAAATATAACAGCTGAACTCCAGTTTGCTTTCTATCTGAAGTGAAGCAACTAGCAGTCTCCTGGGTAGCCGCACAGTGCCTGAAATCCAACGGCAGAACTTTCCTCCTCCTCTTTCTAGAGCTGGGACACTTGATGACTCTCTTCCCCAGGCACAGCTGATGGGTACACTGATGGAGCACAGGGTCCACTGCTGCTCTGAAGCAAATGCCTGCCAAGTACAAACTTATAGCATCAGTCTGGATCCCAGGCATGAAGCCCACAGCAGCCTGGACTCTTTCTGCAACAGAAATTGCCGGTGCTGTTCACCATGAAGTACAGCCTATATTACGTGAAAAGCACCCACAAAGAAGATATAGCTGAAATTCACCTCACCCCACACTCAGCTTTTATCACCAAGGGAAGCGAGTCTTCTGCTCAGATGGTTGTCACATACCCCGTGTTCCGGCCAGGGCCGCCTGTGTGGACTGACACCGAGCAACCCACATCCAGGCCCAGCGGGCAGGCAGGCGTGCAGCAGAGGGCTGTCTGGGAAAAGAGGAGCCCTCCTTCTCCTTCCCCAAAGGGTCTAACTGAGGGCCGGGAGCCGGCCTGGGGATCTGGCGAAAGAGGCGGCAGCCAGCTGCTTTCACCTTCGCTTTGCTCAACACCGCAAGCAAAGAAAGGCTCGGTCGGAGCTTCGGCCGCTCCGCAGACAGCCACGGTCGCTGAGCGGATCGGTTCCGGGCGCAAGTCGGGGCCCGATCCCCGGAACCCGAGGAGCGCTCGGCTCCGGGCCGGCGGCCCAGCGTTCGGCAGCCGTACGGCGGCGGCCGCGGGCCCTGCCCCCGCGCTTACCCCCGGCAGGCCTCGGGGCAGCTCCTTGCGCAGGATCCAGTCGTTGAGCAGCACCAGCAGGTTGGAGGCGGAGTACACTGCAGCGGGAACACGGCGCGGGGTTACGGGCGCGCCGCAGACGGCCGCGGGACCGCGCCCCCCGCCGCCCCGGGCCCTACGTACCGAGCTCCGATAGCTCGTGGGCGTCCGCGAAGCGACCTGCGGGGAGAGGAGAGGAGCGTGGCCGTGACGCGGCGCCGCCGGGCCGTACGCGGCGCCGACACGGGGCGAGGGCCGATCCGCACCTGGCAGCAGGTAGGAGAGGCCGCGCACGGTGCCCTCCAGCTGTGCGGTGGCGGCCGGGTGCCGCCGCACGTACTCCTGGTAGCGCTGGCACAGCTGCCGCAGCCGCTGCACCGCGCCGCGGGACGGGGCCGCCGCTGCCGCCATGCTCCCGCACGGCCCCGCGCTTCCGGCCGCCGCCACACCGCGCACGCGCGACCCGCCCCGCTCTGCGCGGCCGACGGGCGCCGGGGCGGGGGTTTAAAGGCACGGCGGCGGCGGCACGGCAGGTGCGGGGCGCGGCGTGCGGCGGCGGGCTGGGCGCTGTGGCCGGGAAGGGGCGCGCCGGCGGACGGAGGGGTGGGAGGCCGGCGGCCGGCCTGTCAGCCGCTGGAGGGATCTCACGGACGCGTTCCTGTCGCGGCCGGGATCGGGAAGGCGGTTCCCACGAGAGCCGTGCCCGCGGAGCGCTTCGGCTCGCCCGTCTTTGGGCACCTGTCGGGGGCTTGTTTCTGGAGGCGGCAGCAGTCCGTGCTTCAGAGGGTTGGAACTGCGGTGTCCGGCTGCTGTGGGGCCTATGAGCGCTGCCCGGGGGTCTGTACTGCACGGACGGGTGCCCCGCAGCCTCGCGTTCCCTTCCTAATACGTGAGCCTGCCCTCGTGGAGCCGGGGGACGTGCTTAGGGCCAGCCCGCAGCCACGCGGTGCGGCTCTGAGAGATCCGCGTGACTGTGGTCACGCTGTGAGCTTTGTGTAAGTGCCGACCCTGTTCTTCAGATACGGGGTGCATCTGGCTGCAGCCTGTTGCAGCACGGGGCACCGAAGCTGTTTTCTTCCCTGCTGTGCTCCATCCCTGCCTGACTGGTGCTCCTTGGCCCCGTGCTGAGTCTGCGTGGCCCGGGCTGTGTGACCTGCTGACCTGGGCCGGGCACAGGGCACTTCAGAAGGTGCACAGTGTGGGTAAGGAAGGCGTTTTATGGCCTCTTGCAGCTGCCCCGGAGCAAACGGAGCCCTGCCGTGCTGCCTCTCCTTCCTCCTGTCAGGTTACCTCTGCACAATGGATGCAGTGTGTGCCCGCAGCCTCCACCGCGAGCGTTGCCATTGCACGGGCAGGCACTTTATCCTCTCTGATCTCTCTGCTTCTCCCCCCTTCCCCTGAGGGTTTGTTTTCCAGCAGGCTGAGTTCAAAAAGGGCACGAGATACAGCTGGCAAACAGCCCGGCACTAAGCAAACCGCTTCAGTCTGAATTGCATGGATTAGACCCAACTTTCAGCTCACATGCAGAGCTACCTGGAGCTGCTCTGAAATGCAGCAGTGGAGATGCTGGCGTGAGTGTCAAGGTGGGGTGAAGTGGCACCCGGAGCCTGTGACAGGTTGGGGACAACTCATCCATGGTCACTGCATGCTGCTGATGACTCTGGGGGCATATTCGGTGCAGACTGCTGGGGCTGTTCGCCTTCAAGGAGACAATCTGGCCTTTCCAGACAGCAACTTGAGAGCCAGCTGCTGAGGAGTCTGCTGGAGGCACCTTGTCCGCAGCCAGAGGTGAAGCTTGATGCATCGTGTCCTTGAGCCACTCTGAATGGTGGCACCAGATAGAGTAGCTCATCCTGAGTGAGAGGCTCTTTGGCAGAGGATTCACTCCCTGCCCCACCCCTGCTTGTCCTGTCTGACTTTCTGTCTCCCTCCTGCCGTGAGCGAATTTGGAGGACAGTTGGAGTACCATCGTGGTGCCTTTTTATGGTAAATAAGCTGCAAGGGAGCACTCGCTGCAGGAGGAGCTGCTGAGAGCCCATGAGATTGGGAATGATTTAAATTGCTTTGGTTTATAACGTCCCTTGTGGGGGCAGAAGGTGAAAGGATGGGTTAAGCAGCAGTTTCTGCCCTGACTACCAGGAAGGATCTCTGAACAGCTCTGTTCTTGCACTTACTGTTGGTTGGAGTGACAGAGATTGGTGCTTACTGGAAATCCTCTGACTGAGGCCAAACGGTTCCTATGCTCCAATGACGAGGGATGCAGGCTCAGCAGTAATGGCAGGAAAAGAAGCAAACCCGAAAAGCACATGCTTTGCCAGCTCATCAGTGGGGGCCATGCTGAAGTCCAGCTTGCTTGATTGCCAGCAGTTTGCTCTTGGCTCAGAGCTGCCAGACTGCACCACTTCTGGGGCAGCTGACTCCAGGCAAAGCATTGCTGTGGGGCTGAGACAGCGCTCCCCAGCACTGGAGCTGGGATACAGGATAAGGCAGAATAGATTCAATGTACTGATGCATGGTTGTGCCTTTGGAGGTTGGTACCTGGCGGAAGTTGGTGTTCTTCCCAGCCATATCTTCCTGCTGCACTCCCACCAGCAGTGAAGGAGCCTGGCAGCATGAAGTTTGGGGCATAGATCCTTCTTATCCTGGTGTGGAGTGGCCCTTCTGGCCCAGTCTCCCCTGCATGCACTTTCAGCCTCACTCAGCTCTCATGCTGTGATGTCTGTAATGTGCTTTTGGGTGAGCTCATCAGCCCTCTGGGATGGCTGGGGATAAGTTGTGGCTGGCTCCGAATGTCTTGTGGGGATTCATTTCCAGAGATTATTTTGGTCCCTGACACATGAGCCCTGACGAGAATGGAAGGCTTCATGCACTCATAGCATCTCTGTGGGGGCACCTTTCAGGAGAGCCTGCAATTCCTGCCCAAATGAGGAGGTGGGCAGAGAACTGCAGCAGACCATGTGGGTGGCTTGTGTGCTTGTCCCCTGCTCCCTTTCAGCCTGCTGGGAACCAAAGGGCTGCACCAGCAGACGGTGGTGGTGTGGTTCCTGTGTTCCCAGAGTGTCAATGGTGGTCCACTGGAAAGAAAAACCCAAATCAGCCAAGCTGAAAGGGGGGTTAAGTGAGCCCTCTGACTTGGAGGCATTTTCTTTCTGTTCCCTATCATGGTGCTGCTGCCCTTCCCAGCTTAGCTGAGACTTGGCACCTCTTCTTGGCTTCCCAGGAGGAACAACATGCCTGGCAATGTGCGCACAGCCTTGCTGTGAGATCATGGCTGCCTCCTGCTTCCAGATGCCTCTTCCAGAAAGCCATTTAGAGCCCTGGGCTGCTGCTTGGATAACTCCCTGCTCTGATTCATCAGCAATGTGCAGTCTCTCCCATTATATCCCAAATCAGCCTGTGCTAAAGGCTGAGAGCGAGAGGCACTATCTTTTAATAACTATGTGATGCAGCTGGAAAAAACTTCAGGACTTGTAGTTTGTAGTTCTCTAGTGGCCTGGGTTAATGGGATGTTTGGGGGGGTAAACTGGGATGGCTCTAGGAACTTCAGGCAGCAGTGCTGCTGTAGGGCTATTCCTGGCTGAGTAATGGCCACTGTAGGCTCCACCTCATCCGTCTGGGATTGCCACACCTGTACAGGGAGTTTGCTCTTGGTGGTGGGAGGATCCAGCTTGTTTGGCAGACATGTGCCCAGCTCTCACTGCTCACAATCACCTCTGCTGAAGGTGCCTTTGGTTGCCCAGCTCACAGCTGTTGGAACTACACAGCTTTGTTCTCGGCAGCTTCTGCTACTTCTTCCAGGTGGGTGCCTGAGGCTTGGCTCTTAGCTGCTGATACTGTGTGAGACTTGCAGAGCAGAGGTAGTATGAGGCTTTGTTGCTGCAGGAGAGTTTTGCTGAGCACCCGTGCTGTGTTTCTCCACCAGAGTTGCTTGGTTTTACTGCTTAGTTAGCAGCTGTTGTGCTACAGTGCTACTGGCCCTTTTTCGGACTGATGTTGTGTACCTTGTTCCCTGTGTGCTGTGGTACGGGATCTTGCTGAGATTAGAGGGATGCAGTGGGAGCTGTATGCTGCACTCTCATTTATCTGTTGCTTTGTGAAGCAGAAAGCAGATCAGATAAATCAGGAAGATGTGTTGGGAAGTTTTACCATGGCTTGAAGATGCTTGTCCATCTGCTGTGGCAGGTAAAGGGTGCTCAGCCCCATGTGAGCCAGAGGGGTATGTGTGGGCTGCTCTGCTCCCCGTGGTTTAAGTGGCTCTCTCTGTCCCCCTCTCTGCCTTTATCTTGTCTCTGGGCTGTGTGCCTGTCTGGACCGACTCCTGACCCACCTCCAAACTGCCCAGGGTATGTTTCAGTGCTCAGGTTACTGAACGTGATAGTTAATCTCCTCACTGCCGTACAAGTTCAACACTTGCTACTGCCTTCGTTTGAGAGGGAGCCAGGGGACTTGTGTTCCTCTCCCAACTCCTGCTAAAGAGTTGGTGTGAGGACTCGCACGTGTTGTAATGGAGCATGGTGGCTCTGCCAGCACTTCTGGGTATGGCCCTTGTGTGGGTGGGGCATGTGCTATGGGATGCAGAAGTGCTCTGGGTCTAGGAATATGCAGCACATGGATCATTTCCCAGGGGCTGGTTGGGTAGCCTCAAATAGCACTGAGCTGTGCTGGGTAGCAAGCTGGGGAAAAGGGGCAGAATGAAGGCGTGAGATGGTGCTGCTGGTGATTTATAATGCTCCTGGCTGTGCAAGGGCCTGTTGCCATAGCTCTTCTGTCCAGTAACTCTTCATGTGACTTCTGGTTTTCAGGTGACAGCAAGGTGCAAAACCCTCAAGCAGAGCTGGGATGTGCTCTGTGCACCTCAAGATGGGAATCCCTGCTTAGAGGGTGGTTCTTACAGCTGCTACTGCGCCCTGCCAGCTTTCTCAGCTATTGCCACGTACCCCTACAACGCTGAAGCTTCTGAAGGTTGGTAATCTTGCTTTCTGAGTAGATGAGTTACATGTGCTTGCTTTCCTCCTGTCCCAAAGGTTCTGTGCTCAATATGGTAAAGTGGGGGCAATTGTGTGGCACTACAGGTTTCCTCCCTGTTCAAACGCGTGTGTGTTGAGAATGTGCAGGGAGTCCTGGTAACAGTGCTGGCACTTGTAAGCCTCTGTAGGCAAGCTCTGCAGGGAAAGACCAGATTCCTGCATGAATCTGTAGAAAGAAGTGTGCTCCCATCTCTATTGCTGTCTCAGTTTAACTTCCCTTGAGTACATGCTTCAGGATCCTCTTCACCAAACACCGGAGTGTTCTATTGCTTGTTTCTTACGTGGTGGGCAGTCAGGGACTGGGGCTGAGGAGCTGGAAGAAGCTCTCTGTGCCAGGGGAAATGGGATGACACTCTTCTGAAGGCGGAGAGCTTGCGCTGATATTCTTCTCTAGTAACTTCTTTTCCCTCTGCCCCTACCCTAAGTGTTTCTGTGGGGCCACTGTTCTCAGTCGCTGCCTCTCCTCCATCACTCATTAGTGCACAGCTTGGCATGCCAGCGGAGGGGGCCTCAGCATGTCTGCGCCTTGATCGGATTTGTCAAGGCTCCTTCCCTTTTCTTCCTGTTCATTGAGGGCTGAAACAAAGCAAACAGAAGAGAGGAATTCCAAAGAATAGGAGTGAGGGAAGAGAAGGACGTGGGACTGACAGGCTGCCCCTGTTCTCCCTTGTCTGGTGGGGCAGAGGGGGAGGCAGAGTATTTCAGGAGGTGAGACCTTTCCTGTTCCCAGCCATGCCACCAGCTGTCTCGCCCACAGTGCTGGGAGCAGTTGTGTGCTGCAGCCCAAAGCTCTTCTGACCCTACTGCCTGCTGGTTTTCCTTCTGAGGCTGTCCCTGTTATGTGCTGAAGGACACCTTCAGTAAGGAATGAGGCTTGGGCCTACTGCCTTCTCTTAGAGTTGACATGGGGGCCTTGATAGAGCCTGAAGGGAACAACAGTGTTCAGACTGCTTTGTCATGTGCTGTGTTAGAAAGGTTTCTCTCTTTACCTGTGCCAAGAAAGTTTCTCTGCTAGATAGCTCCTAATGAGCCCAGCACAGAGCTGCGTGTGCTGTATGAGTGCCAGGGCAGCAAGACATCAGCCCCTCCCAGATGGGGCCAGATAAGTGCCTGAACAAGGAACTTCTGTGCAGCCAGGTCTGGGAAGTAGAGACAAATGTGGCTTGGCACTTGAAGGCTTCACAGAAGGCAGGGACTCAGAGGTGAGTCCTGGTCAGCCAGGCTGGTCTGCCTCAAGTGCAGTTTCGCCTTGCCTTCCTGGCCCTTACTCCCACCTCTGCCATCTGTAGGACACTGTATGGGTTTCCTCTTCCCCTTGCCCTCACTCTCGCTAGGGCTTGGCTCACAGGAAGCAGCAGGATGTGAAGCAGCCTTGGCGTTCAAATCCTTGAGGTGAAATACATCCTTGTGAATGACCCCCGCATAGCCCATCTTGCGTGAAAGCTGCTAGGAACAGCATTTTAGCCACAGCCTCCGTTCCTTTTCCTCCTTCCTTCTTGTTCTTTCCCTTCTGGCAATCTCTCTGCTCTGTGGTTTAATTAGAGAGCAAAGTAAAATGCTTAGACTCTAAAATGTACAGATTAGGAGGGTTACTAATCCTTTTCCTCTATGGGTGCTCACATCCTATCCAATCAGATATTGAGTTCCTTCCCCAAAGTGGAAACCCAGCCAAACTCAAGGCCTCTACCTCTCCTCCTGCTTGGAGCACGGGAGGAAGAAGGGAGAGAGAGGAAGCAGGAGGGAATTGAGCTGTGGGCTTTTGCGGTCCTCAGGGTGGGTTCATAGTCAGCACTGGCTGTTCTCACTTCTTGTGCCTTGGCTATTTTGGGTGTTCTAGGAGCAGTGAAGCAGGAGCTGTGATTCCCCTGCTTGCTGTTGTCCACTGAAGCAGTTCTGCCAGAATGTTTCACTGCTGACCACAGAAACCTTTCCTTAATTCATTTTTGAGTGCTATCTTCCTGTTCTGATAGGGAGGAAAGGTAGGGGGGAGAACCACTGACAACACTTTCTGGCAGAAGAAGCAACTGCTTCCCTGTACACACGTTCTTGTGTGTTTATACACTGAATGAATTGGTCTGAGTCTACTGCTTTCCTTCTGTGCATACACCTCTCCATGTTCCCCGTTGTCAGTCCTGCACTCTTATTCCTAAATTTGACCCTGATGGTTGCCTGGTGGGCTGAGGTCTGTCCCACTCCTGCTGTGGGCTGGGTGTTGAAGAGGTTCTGGTGGATTGCGGGAGACTTAAGCTTTTGTCCTGAACCACTCATCTGCCGCTTGGTTGAGTTGAGGCATGTGTTTTCTTCCCAGCCTTTGTCCTCTGCTGTGAAAGTTCAGGACTTAGCTCAGTAGTGTGAGGAAGCCCTGGGGGTGGGAACAGAGTTACCAGCAGGATAAGATGGGGAGGAGTACTGGGGAGGTTCAGCATAGTTTGGGTTTCAGGGGTATTTTTGTCTCCCCTTTCCTTCAGGAACCACCTTCTTGGGATTCACTTCCCTTCTTTTTGCCCCTGTCAGTTGCTTCCTTGTGTCCAGTTTGCAAAATACTCCCATGTAGGTTCTGTTGGCAGCTGAGTTTGCTGACTCTCAGACCAACCAACAGCAATACTTTTGCAGTGTCAGAGCTAATTTGCAGTGCATGTCTGTAGCTCAGATATCACTTCAGAGCTATGAAATGCCCACGGTACTCTGACTGGATGGCAGTATTGCTGCTTGGGTTTTTAATACGTCCCTCAAGGCAGGGCAGAGCCTGCCCTGAGCCATCCTCATTTTCTATTTATAGTGCAGTTGTTCCATTCTTTTGCAGCAAGCTCTACTTTCAGCCCTCCTTGGGCACTGAGGGCATCAATGCCACGAATAGCCCTGAGTGAAGATGTGGGAGTGGCTGTTGGGGCACAGCTCCCAGTTTGGGCCAGTCCCTGGTGGAAGAGGCCAGCTGTGAGCAGCTCTGCCTTGTGATGAGTGTCAGCCTCCTCTGTGCTGTCATCCGTTTTCAAACGAGATGCAGAGGGTCTGCCCTTCCTTTCCTCTGACATGCTTTCAAGTGCCTGGTGAAATGGATTTGGGCACTGCAGGAGGTGTTCAGAAGAGCAGCCCCAGGGAGGGACCTTAGTGTATTGGCCAAGGTCTGGAGAGCAGCTTGTGCAAGAAGCCCTGCCTTGCATTTGTCTTTCAGCCAGCGGTGTGACCTCTTGGTACTCTGAACTGCTGCTTGCTAGGGCAAGAAGATGCCTCTTCTCTGCTGTACTTGGCCTCCCTCAGGGCCCCGTGAATGCTTGCTGGTCTTGGGAGAGCTCAGTCTGAGGTCTGAGAGGAGCCTGCAGTGCAGAGAGCATCACCCTCCTTAGTGCTGCTGCTTAAACACAACTCCTGCATCCCTTTGCTTCTGTTGCTCTCAGCTTGTCTGGAGAGCAGAGCTGAGCAAATAATTCATTGCTTCAGTGTCCAAAATCAAAGGCTGGAAGAAAATGAGAGGAACCGCAACCCAGTTTGAGAGACATTTTTTATCTTTTAAATGTAACAGAGCTCAATTGCAAGCAAAACAATGCGAAGTGAGACTTTTTGCTTGGAAAGCAAAGCATTTTGTTCTTGTTCAAAACTTGTCATGAAGTAGCAAATACTCCAGAGCTGTCTGGAAATTTCACTTCTCAATCAGAAACTATTCAGCCATAAACACTTATCCAGTTCGGCTGGCAGTGAGATATCCTAGGCACCTGGGGCCTGGCTCAGAGTTGCACCCCTGACATCTACCCAGGGTTGGTAGGGAGGAGGGATGTTTTGCATGAGAGGACACCTCCTGCCAGTCCCTACCTTGGTGAATCGGGGTAGGTTGCACGCTGCTAGCTGGAAGTTTGAGGCATTGCTATGCACAGTGACAGTCTCATCCCTTTGCTTTGTGGGGCATGGTGACTGCTGTGTGCTCCAGCAATGGGCATTGCTAGAAGAGTTGTTGCTAAGACAGACTTAGAAGCTGGAGCTCCTGACTGCTGACCCTGCTGTTGCTTCTTAGCTCTTACCCCAGGAACATGCTGCTGTTTGCCGCATGCCTGCAGCAGTTAGGAGAGCCAGAGGAATCAGGAAATGGCCTAGTGAGCAGATTTCAGTGTCCGGAGACAGGGACACAGTGAACCTTGTGCATTCAGAGCTGGCCATTAGCTGCAGCACAGTCATCAGCAAAATGCAGATATTAGAAACCTGATCCCAGCGGAGGGATGGGAGTTGGAGATCAGCCCAAATGCTTTTCCTCTTCTGTTTCAAGAAGTGTACAGGATCCTTCTGTCCCCTGTTGTACTGCTGCACAGAATCCAGGCTTGGTTCTTCTCCTCCTAGCTGTGTTGGCCAGGAGAGCACATGATGATGTGATGCAGGCCTCTGTGTCCTGCTGATTCCCTTGCTGCACAGAGCGACAAATGCAGCATGTGCAGAGGCATGCAACCCAGGTGTGGCTGAACGCTGTTGCCAGCTGGGTCTTTCCAGCCTCTCCACAGGCTTAAGAGGAGTGAGAGCACATTGCTGACAGGGCTGGGTCTGGGTGGCCCTATCATGCCTTGCCTGAGGGTGGTGGTGAAATGCACCTGCGTGGCTTGCAAACATTGTGGGACATCTGGCAAACCTAAGCTTCCTGCACACTGCTCGCATGCTATGCTGTAAATCCTGGCTCCCTGTGCTTGCCCCACAGATGATGCAGCAGAACTGGGTGCCCAGCTGTGGGTAGGAGCCTGGCTGTGTGCTCAGCTAGAGCAGGCTATGTCTAGCAGAGCCTCATGATCAGTGTTCCTGCCAGCAGGAACTGTTCCCTGATGTGTTCATGGGCCTCAGATGTGGAGAGACAAGCAGTGAGGCATGTGCCTGTGTCAGGCTCAGTCTGGACTTGTTGGTTTCCTTGTGCTCTGAGAGAGAAAAGGAAATAGTCTGGTGATGAAGCTCCCTGCTTTGGGGGCCATTAGCTCCTGTTTCCTGAGCGGTGTGCTCTTCTGTCAGAAGAGAGTGGCTTTTTCAGTGTGACCTTTGTGGAATAAAATACACAAGAACGAGGCACAGCTGAGGCACAGAAGCAAGGGGGTGCTCATCTTAGAGCTTTCTCCGTAGCTTGGTGATTGTGGAGGGATGGCAACAGTGTGTTCTTGTTTTACAGCCTGTATTCTGGTCTCTCACTCTGTGTCTTGATCCCATCTCTGGAATATGGTGACTGCTTTGCCACAGGTTGTTCTTCCCAAGGAGATACGGAGGTGAAATTCTCACTTCAGTTTCACTTATCATAAGACTGGGAGAAGGAGGGGTGGAGTGGTAATCCGGAGCATGGGGCTTTAATCCTGCTTTCCTGGCCAAATTCCTTTCCGCCTCTGTACATTCCTGCATCTGCTCTGCTCAGAGCTGCCTGTGTGGTATCTGCTGGTGCGGCCCTTGTCGCATGGAGGAGGCATCTTGGAGATGGGAAGGGAGATGACCTCTGATTGATTGCAGCTGGGTGCTGCGGAGCTGTGATCTGCTGAACAAGGAGCCCGCCTGTCCCCTTGTTTTTACTCAGAGGAGCAAAATGAATTGTCCCCTGTTGCCTCTCCTCAGAGACTTTTTTCATCTCTGTCTCTTTGCTGGGTCCGGCCCAGCAGTTTGCTTGTGCTGGGGGAAGGTGAGCCTTGGGCTTTCACATGACCCGTGCTAGCGCTCCCTAAACATTAACTCCTCACCTGATGGGGAGCAGGGAGTCAGGGAGAGCAAAGGCTGGCTAGACTGAGCCAGAACAAGGGCACTGCGGGGCTGTGGGCAGCCTGGGGGCATGGTGGGCAGGTGCTGCTGCTGACTCCTCAGAGGTCAGGCAGGCACGTGTGGCTTTCCTCAACACCCTTCATAGTGGTGGTGGCTGACGTCTCTCCCAGGCCTGGCTGCAGGTTGGTGGCCTCTGACTCCTGGGTGGGAGGCCCTGCTGGGCCTGGAGCCCTGTTAGTACAGATGGCTGTGGCCCTTGTGTCACTGCAGGAGGTGGAGGTGAGGTGACCCCTATTGTAGCAACGGACTGGCCTTGGGGGGACCTTGAGCCCCTTTGTCCTGTGTGTCCCCACTCCTTCTGGAGCTGCCCTGCTCCTGTGACAGGCATGGGGGAGGGAGGGGGGCAACCTGCTGTGGCCAGCACTTTACCCCGCATCCTTGTGCTGGTGTTGGAAATGGAGAACAGTGCTACTGGGGAACAGCTCATCTTACCATGGGCAGTGCTCATCTGTTGTGAGCAGGGAGTGTGAGCAAGGGAGGCTGGGGACAAGTGCCGGGGCTGCAGGTATGGGTAGAGCTGTGTGCGGAAGGTGTGAACGCTGCATGCAGACCAGTGCATGGTCCACACCACAGGCAGGGCCCTCCACACAGCGCACACTCACATGATGCCATGGCCACTGGTTCCCAGAGTGGCGCTTGGCTGAGAGCTGCTCTGTGCTTTGCTCTCCTCACTGTGTGGGGGAGGAGAGGCTGTGTAATTGCCTTCCTGCTTGCCACCTCCTCCCCTCTTTCCCCCCCCTCCGCAGCCCTAAAGTTCCTACGTGATGGATAGCATGGGGTGGGCAGGCCCTGGGGCTGAGATCCACTGAGGAGTGAAGGTAGAGCTCCCACGGAGGGTACAGCTGGCTCAGGGGAGTGGGGCCCATGGGGGTTTGCTCTTGCTGCTGGGGCCAGGCTGGGCAGGAAGGTGCTGTTAAGGTGCTATTTATTAACTGCCTGTTCTGCCTAGAGCTCTGCAAAGACAAGCACGAGCCCGAGCAGGAGGTGAATGCATCTCCTGGGGCAGTGATTTCTGCACTGCCTGGGTGGGGACCAGGCCTCCCCAGCCCTGCTCCATCTTCATAAGGCAGGCCCATGCCTGCTACTGCAGCTGATGGGGTGGAGGACAATTCACGTTTCGTTTCCTTTGCTGTGCAGACAGTTGCATCCTAATCCCCCCATGCTGCCACCCTGCTGTGCCTGCTCCCTGTGTGGTGGGAGGCAGAGGGCAGGATCTCCTCTATCCACTCTGTCCCAGGGGAAGGAGCTGCCTTTCCCAGCCCTGGGGCCAGGCGCAGGGGAGCTGCAGGTAGAGGCAGTCCCTGCATAGTTAGCATTCCCAGCCCTGCCTCCCGCTCTGCTGCTGCTGCTGCTACTTCGGGGTGCCGCACTCCCAGGCCGCTGGGGCTGGAGGCCTGCCCTGCTCCTGGACCATGGGTGGGCAGCGCTGTTTCCTTCCTGCACCTGCGGCCTGTCCACGTAGCACCTGCAGCCTGAGTGCTTGCAATCTCTGCTCTCCGAGTCATCGGGATGGCAGCTGAGCAGCCCACACGCCACACTTTGTGCCTCCTTCCCATGTGGGCAGCACAGCTCACAGCTGTCTTCCAGCTCCCCCCACGGATGGCACAGTGCCCTGTACCTGCCCTGGGAGAAGAGAAAGCAGTTGGTTATGGGGTACCAAACCCTAACACTGTCCTTATCTTGACTGAAGAAGGGTATGTAGGGCCTGGGATCAGGGAGGGAGTTGTAGGGCAGCAGGCGGGTCTCTCCTGCCTGCCTTAGGGCAGCTCACTGCCCCAGTGTGGGGGGCTCTTGAGCAGCAAGTGAATTTAATCTGGTTTTGTTTGTTCTTTCCTCCTCTGAAAGGGGGGCCAGGGCTGGGCGTGCGGGTGGGGGGAGATCGGGTTTGAGAGCGGGAGGAGCTGGGGGGGAAGTGTCAGATCTGAAAGGGAGGAGTAAAGGGAGGATTGGGAAAGGCAGAGCCAGGAGGGAGTGCGGCAGCAGGCTGAGAGCCACTTGGGAGGCACTGGCAGGAGAAGGGGAAGGCAGGTAAGGGAATTGCTGCCTGGGGCAGGCTAGGGGCCATATGGGGAGGGAGGGGTTGGGGGTGCTGCAGAGTACAGACTCCTTGGGGCCGCTTCAGCATCTCTGCCCCGGGCCTGCTGCTGTCTTAGCCCCATTGTGTTCCCCAAAACTGCTGTGCCAGCCACGTGCTTGTGTGCGGAGAGCACTGCTCCCTACTGGGAGGGTCCCCAGCACTGCAGGCAAGTGGGACAGAGGCCATGGGATGAGTGGGAGCAGCGGGGCTATCCCTTCTTTGTTGGCACGGAGGTCTTTTTTCCCATCGGTTGGTTTTTTTGGACAGCTCAGTGTCTGCTGGTCTCCTGCTCTCCTCATTCCCCCTTTTGTGCAGTGAGCTCAGCACAAAGTTTGAGGGACCCCTGGTGCACAGGTGGGATGGTGGAGGTGGGTCATGTTCTGGTGGCAGTGTGCGGAGCCCTAGGAAATGCTGAAGTTCCTCATCAGGGTCCTGCAGGGCGAAGGAGCCTATGCCCACTTGGTGCCTCAGCTCCCACCATGCCTGTGGCAGCGGTTCCTGCCTGGGGGCATTGGTACGCCATCCCCTCACCCAGGTTGTGTCCTCCCAGGCTGCCCGCCTCATCCAGAGGCCCTCTGGTATCTGCACATCAATGGGCTCTGGAGTGCATGGAGGGAGGGGAGTGGAAGAGGCCCTAATCTGGCCCATTCATCCGAGAGGCAGCGCGGGCTTTTGTGGCGCCTTCAAATGCTGGGCCAGGCTGGGGACGGGGGGGAGATTGGTGGTCTCTTGCTTTGCGGTACCTTTGTCTGCCCCATGCACCTGGCTCCTGAGGGAGGTCATAGGGCAGTGCTTTTTGAGGCCATCTTTCTGTTCCTGCATTTGACCTGGGAGGTGACACACAATTTCTCCACCTCTTTCTTCCTATGTAAAAAAAGATGGCTTGTGTTTGGAGGGCAGGAGCCCTGCAGGTGCCTCCAGCTGCGTGTGTGGGCACAGCGGTGCTTCCCCTGTTGGGCTGGGATGTGGGGACAAAGCAGATAGCGTGGTGCCATGGAGCAGCATCTCAGAGTGGTGAAAGCAGCATGCCCAAGTCCTCTCTGCTTCCCCCACCCCCTCCAGCCACCCCCAGGCCATGTGTTCTTTTAAGCTGATGCTCCAGACTGCCTGGAATCTTTTAAGTGTGACACTAAACTTTACCAGGGAGGGTAGCTGCATTCAGCCTGAGGAGAAAGCGGAGGCGTTTGACCTGCTGGGATCTTGGGAGGAGACAAGGGATGCCACTGGAGTTCCCCCATGCCCCTGCTGGCAGGAGGGCTGGGAAGGCATCCAGTGGGCTGGGCTGGGGCTCCTCACTTATCTCAGCATGGGCTGAGCTCCCTGGCAGCACATCTTGCCCAGCCCAGCCATGTCCTTCAGGCTTTGCCTCAAGTGCAGTGGGGGAGGGCTCTGCTCTCTCTCCCAAGGGCAGGCACTGGGAAGCAGTCCAGAACCAGAGATCTTACACCCGGAGGATGCCGAGAGCTGTTGGTGACCCTGTTCTCTGCTTCCCTGTCCTTCCAGGCTCTAGGATGCTGGGGCCAGCCAGACTAGGCCTGCCCACCTGATCCTTGGCATTCGCTTCCGCCAGCCCATCATGTTGTGCTCCTGGCGTGTCAAGCTGAAGCTGCTGCTCGCTACCGTCACCCTTGCCGTCCTCCTCTCCTGGCTCTACCTCTTCATGGGCAGCCTTGAATGTAAGTGAATCTTTCTCCCTCAGTTCCTGGGAAGGTCCCTAGCACAGAGCAGGCTAGAGAGGCCAAGGCCGTGGTAGGGCTGCTGTATGGCTGTGGGTGTACTGGTCTTTGGAGCCCTAGGGGTTTTCCTGGGGACTGCTGGAGCAGAGCTGTGACATTGGGCACGTGGGGTGTCCTAGGACCTCTCTGATCAGGTTGGGGCTCCGCCTCCATCCCCACGCAGTCTCTTCTGGCTTACCACTGCCCTCTTGCCATGCCCACATGTCTCACCCCACGTCCCCCCCATGTCCCCGCAGACGGCCGCTTTCTCCTGCTGCCGCCGTGCCTGGGCGAGCAGCCGAGTCGGGATGTGGAGCGGGAGGCCCTGGCCTCGCAGGTGCGCCGGGTGGAGGAGGAAAACCAGCAGCTCCGCATGCAGCTTGGCCAGGTGCAGGTGGAGGGCAGCGATGGCATCCCGCAGTGGGGGGCCTCTGCCGAGGATGGGCCCCCCCTTGGAGGTGACAGGAACAACCGCACGGCCTGCCCCAAGCAGCGGATGGTGCACAAGTGTGAGGTGGGTGGCACAGCCAACAGGGCTGCTCAGAGGGAGCTGGGGCTCTGACTGTTCTTTGCAGGAAGAAGCCAGTCTCAAAAAAGCAATGTTTGTCTCTGGGCAGCTCCTGCACGTTGCAATTGTGTGTGCTGGACACAATGCCAGCCGGGATGTGGTCACCCTGGTGAAATCCATCCTCTTCCACAGGTAACAGGGATGTGCTGTGCCAGAGGCCTGATGGTTTGGGGTTCCCTGGTATGCTATAGGGAAGGTAGTGCTGGAGGAGAGAGGCTCTAAGTCCTCTCTCTGCCTCCTGTGTCATTTCTGAGACTTAAAAGGGACAGAGGGTAGTTGTATTCCACCCCCAAAGGTGTGATTTTTCTCCGTGTGCTTGATGTCTGTCCCCTGCCGCGGTGGGAGAGATGGGGACCATGTCTGCTTCCTCCTGCTGTGGTGGTGAGTGCTGCTGCATTGCCCTTGGCAGGAAAAACCCCCTCCACTTTCACTTCATCACGGATTCGGTGGCCCACCAGATCCTCCAGACGCTCTTCCAGTCCTGGATGGTGCCTTCCATCCACGTCAGTTTCTACAACGCCGATGATTTGAAGGCAGGCACTCTCTCCACTCTGCATTCTCCTCGCTTTCTATCTCAGCTGGGTGCTTGGAGGGTCCCAGGGGAGTGGCAGCGAGAGTGGGAGGGAGATTGTTAATGCTTTTTCCTGGTTCCACAACCCTGTTGTGCCCCTCTGCTGGCCTCCTCTGTATGAGAACATGGCTCTCCTGCCCAGGCAGGAAGAGCCCACCTATGCCCAGCCCTGAGGCCATGTCACCTTGCAGCCAGAGGTGTCGTGGATCCCCAACAAGCACTACTCTGGCATCTACGGGCTGATGAAGCTGACGCTCACCAAGGCACTGCCCTCCAACCTCTCCAAGGTCATCGTCTTGGATACTGACATCACCTTCGCCACTGACATTGCTGAGCTCTGGGCTGTCTTCGGGAAGTTCTCTGGTGAGGATGGGGAGCCTTTGGGACCCACTGGAGCTCTGACAGGGCCTGCTGCCACATCAGCATGGTGGTCCCCATCAGCTTCAGAACTAATGTAGAAGGTTTGCTTGCACCTTCCAAACTTGTAGAGGTGTGGGCCACATGTATGTCCCTTTCTTTCCTCAGAAAAGCAGGTGATTGGGCTGGTGGAGAACCAAAGTGACTGGTATTTGGGCAACCTCTGGAAGAACCACAAACCATGGCCAGCACTGGGACGTGGCTTCAACACAGGTGAGTGAGAGCTGCTGAGATGGCTTCTGCACTCTGACAGAACACCCAGCTGGGGCAGTGTGTGCGTGGGGAGGCTGGGGAAGGCTGACGTGGGCATGTGGAACTGCTACAGCATCCTGGAGATGTGTGCACAGAAGTGGCACATCCCAGAGGCTGGAGGCACGCGGGCTGCTGTGCTCCACCGGTGGACCTAGCCTCCTCTTTCCTGGCACCCAGGGGTGATCCTGCTCTTGCTGGACCGTCTGCGTCGCCTGGGCTGGGAGCAGATGTGGCGGCTGACGGCAGAGCGGGAGCTCATGAGCATGCTTTCCACCTCGCTGGCCGATCAGGTAAGGCCTCCAGGGTGGCCAGCCCTGCTGTGTTCCCATAGCAGTGCTGTCATATGGGGGCCATTCTGTCCCCTTTATCCTCCTCTGCACTCGCCATTCTCTCTCCCAGGACATCTTTAATGCAGTGATCAAGCAGAACCCAGCCCTGGTGTATCGGCTCCCATGCTTCTGGAATGTGCAGCTCTCCGATCATACCCGCTCAGAGCTGTGCTACACCGAGGTCTCAGATCTCAAGGTGGGTAGACTTTTGTGGCATTTGAAGCAGAATCACAGGTTCTCCTATGAGGAGCCCTGTGCTTTTCCTACTAGATGCTTCTGCCACGTAGGAGACAGGGTGCAGGATCCAGAGGTCTCGGGCAGTGAGCAGTGGTGTTTGAGGGCTTTGGGGAGCACTGGGTGCTGCTGACTTCCCCTCCGCAGCACGATGTACCATTGCTCCCAGGTAATCCACTGGAACTCGCCCAAGAAGCTGCGGGTGAAGAACAAGCATGTGGAGTTCTTCCGCAACCTCTACCTGACCTTCCTGGAGTACGATGGGAACCTGCTGCGCAGGGAGCTCTTTGGCTGTGCCAGTCTCCCCAGCCCGCCCAGCGACCAGGTGAGGCTGACCACAGCTCTGTCCTGGCCCAGGGCACGGGACAGGCAGAGATGCTGGCAGTTCCCTGTGCTCCCCCCCCCGAGTCTCCCGCCATGCCTCACCTTTGTGGTGTTGCAGCTGCAGCAGGCACTCGAGGAGCTGGATGAGGATGATCCCTGCTATGACTTCCGCCGGCAGCACCTCACGCAGCACCGCGTCCACCTGTTCTTCCTGCAGTACGAGTTCCTGGCCCTTCCCAACCCCACCGATGTCACCCTCGTGGCCCAGCTCTCCATGGACAGGTACTTACCGGTGGAGTTGATGAGTGGTGGGGTTCCCCCTCCACTGCCTTTGGGGTGACTTTACAACTCAGGAGCTACGTGGGATCTGTAACATGGGCTGCTCACTCTCACACCAGAGCACTGCAGCAAGGAGCAGCAAGCAGCCTGTTTTGGGAGCAGTAATTCCCTCCGCTCTCTCCTGAACTGGACTTGGATGGCTTGCAGCTTTCTGACAGCCCTTAGTTCTGGGTCTGACCAGGTGATTCCCACAAGGCAGGGCTCCCACTCACACAGCGCTCTCTGCTCTGCAGGCTACAGATGCTGGAGGCCATCTGCAAACACTGGGCCGGCCCCATCAGCCTGGCGCTGTACATGTCAGACGCGGAGGCCCAGCAGTTCCTGCGCTACGCCCAGGCCTCGGAGGTGCTGAGTGCCCGCCGCAATGTCGCCTACCACATTGTCTACAAGGAGGGGCAGTTCTACCCTATCAACCTCCTGCGCAACGTGGCCTTGGCCAACACACAGACGCCGTATGTCTTTCTGACTGACATTGACTTCCTGCCGATGTATGGCCTCTACGATTACCTCAGGTAAGGAGTTTGCAGGATATGCCCCAGACAGCCATTTCTTATGTGTAGAAATGGGTTGTTTTCTGCTCAGTCTTGTGATTCTGTCCTTCCTGTTGTCAGACGGCAGTGGATCAGGAAGGAGAAGTGGCTCCTGTATGGCAGCACTGCGTGCTCCCTAAACGCATTAATCCCTTTATGGAGCTGTGGGTGGGCTGGTGGGGCTGATGAAGGGGAATTAGGAATGGGGTTGTAGCCACAGCTGATGGCTACAGAGGCCTCACACCCTTTCTACCTCTGTAGGAACTCCATCCAGCAGCTGGAGTTGCCTCACAGGAAGGCAGCTCTTATTGTGCCGGCATTTGAGACCCTGCACTACCGCCTGACCTTCCCCAAATCCAAAGCAGAACTGCTCTCCATGCTGGACATGGGCTCCCTCTACACCTTCAGGTAAGCCCTGGAGCTCCCTGCCATCCCAAAGGCTGCCACGCGCAGCAGAAGCCAGTCCGATACCCTTGTGCCTTGGGGGCCATAGTGCGGCCGCTTTTCCTGGTGTCTCACTTCCATCTCTCCTCACAGGTACCACGTGTGGCCAAAAGGCCATGCCCCAACTGACTATGCCAAGTGGCGAACAGCCACCGTACCGTACCGTGTGGCCTGGCAGCCAGACTTTGAGCCTTACGTTGTAGTGAGGCGAGACTGCCCAAAGTACGACCAGCGGTTCGTGGGCTTCGGCTGGAACAAGGTGTCCCACATCATGGAGCTGGATGCGCAGGTGGGTGCCGGGGCCACGGCCGGGCAGTGAGGTGTTGGTACCGTGCTGATGGTGACAGTTGCCGCTCTGTCCTCAGGAGTACGAGCTGCTGGTACTGCCCAATGCCTTCATGATCCACATGCCCCACGCTCCCAGCTTCGACATCTCCAAGTTTCGCCTGAATGCTGGGTACCGGGGCTGCCTACAAACGCTGCGGGAGGAATTCCACCAGGACCTGTCGCGGAGATACGGGGCTGCTGCACTCAAATACCTCACCGCCGAGAGGAACCTATGACACCTGAGGACAGTGGGTGCAGGGTGCTGGTAGCAGGCGGAGAAGGGAGGGTGCAGGGCCTCCTGCCCCAGCTCGCCTCGTAGCCTTGCCCAAGGGATCTGATTTGCAATGGGATGTCTGTAGATAAGAGGGAGGATGCCAGCTGTGAGATCAGGCAGCGCCTGTGGGTTGAGTTGGTGCAGTGTGGCCCAGGATTTGTTCAGATCATTCCTGTGTTAACAGGGGAGCTTCCACTGTGCCGGGGGACTGGTCTTCCCATCCCTAGTTCTAGCAGATATCAATTCACAGCTTTTGTTAGCTCACCTCAGCCCGGGGCCGGGCCTCGAGAGGCCCTGGAGCTGCACTTTTCCCCTCTCTGCTCCTCTCTGCAGTCCCAGTTTGCAATCCTCTGCACATCCCTGGAGCCTTGGCAAGTGGGAAATGGCTATGGGGACCATCCTCTTGCGTCATTTGTGGAGCAAGGCCTCAGAAGAGGTGTCCTGATGATCTAGGAGCTGAGGCCAGAGATCACTAGGAGCTGCGGAGTCACTGGACCAAGGCTGGCTCCTCATCCCCGTGGATGCAGAGTCTCTCCTGGGATGGCCCAGCTATAAGTGAAAGCAGTCTGGTGCTTGGTACAATCCTTCTGCCATTGTGGTGGATGGCATAGCTTCACAGGGGGTCTGTGCTCCTGTGAAAGAATTCATGGCAGGGACTCCCAGTGCCTCCCCTACTCCTGGCAGTGCCAGGGCTGCCACCAACAATCAGGGATGGGACTGACCCCAGGGAGGCCATAGCTGAGCACCGTGGTCTGCAGTGGGAGCAGCGTGGCTGGCTCTGCTCTGCAGCTGTCACACACTGGAGCACAGAGGATGTGTTGCTTTCCTCATGCTATTTAAATTATTTATACTTTTCTCATAAAAATTCAGTGGTTAGGGTGTCATGGGTTTTTTGTTCTGTTTTTGTTTTGTTTTGTTTTTAAGCCTTTCTTGCACCTGGATGATTTTGCTGCTGGCACTGGAGCAGCTCCAGGCCCGGGGCTGCTGCAACCTATGCTGTTCTCTTAGCATTATTCTGGTCTGCAAGAGCTAGAGCTGTGCAGGTGTGAAGATTTCCGTCCGTGGTGGGAATGGCCAGGAGGAGCCATACAAATCGCATTGTCTGGGAAGGGCACAAGCGCCTCTTGCTTATTCTCTCTTTTTAATTTAATTTTTAAATTAAAGCTTTTTTATTCTTTTTCGTATCCTTGTTAGAACGATGTGGTTATTAATGCTTTCTGCAGTGAACCTGCACAAGCACGAGGGAGCAGGCTGGTAGAACTAATCTTGGTGTCAGTGCTCAGTGGGTGAGCCCTGACGTGGGCTGCTGGTGGACACTGCAGCCTGCATGGCGGTGCAGCCAAATTGTGGGCTGGTCTGTGGCTTCATAGCATGGCTGTGTGCCCCCAGCAGCACGTGGCTGAGTCCTGGATGGGCACTGGGACCTAAACAAAGGGCTCTGGGTTCACGGTGCTGGTGGGAGCACAGCCTGGGATAAGGACTTGGCTCCTGGGCCTGGAACAGGAAGCCCAGCCTCTGCAGGGGTAGATGGGGTGGCAGCAGGCTGGGAGCAAGTTGTTGGCTTTGGGAACAAGCTGGTTCGTTATTCGTTCGAACAAGCTTGCTCATTATTAGTGCAGCAAAAGGCATGACTGCATCTGGGTGTCCCCTAGCAGACAGCATTTGTTTAGTAATGCCATAGCTTGCTGTTATCACCAGCCTGAGCAGCAACACAGATCAGATCCAGACAGCACCTTACCTGTCCTGCTCAGCCTGCTCTCTGCTGGGAGCCATGGGAAAGAGCAGCTGTGGCTTTTAGTGCTAGCCCTGTGGTTGGCTCTGCTGTGGGCCCTGCAGGGGTGGCACAGCCAGCCCTTAGCACAGGAAGTTTGGGTTCCTAGAATCAATGGGGGCTTCGATCTCCATGTACTGGAGCGCAGCAGCCGGAGGAACCCTACGTGGAGGGGCCAGGGTGGTTCTTCCCCAGCACAGCCCCTGTGTGAGGAAGTGCAGGGCAGGGCTGGGATGGGCCTTGAGCCCCTCCTTGAGACACAGCTGAGGAGACGAGAGAGTTTGTTGTGCTTTATTTAGTAAAGTGTTAAAATAAATAAATACAAATCGATCAGGTGCTCTGTACCCCCATCCCCCCCACCCCTTCCCAGTTTAATTTGCTAAAATCTAAACACATTTGTACCAAAACTGAAACCAGCAGGGACCTGAAGGCAACAAAGAGCCTGCAGGTCACTATCAGCGTCAGGATTTAAAAAAAAAAAAAAAGATATATATAAAAATCACCATCCAGCTCCTGTGTGGGTGCTCTCATGTGTGGTGCTGTGAGAACATCGGGGCACTGCTCAGGGTGCTGCACGGGAGGTCTGCAGTGACAGGAACCTGCCAGGGGGCTGCTCCCAGCCCTGGTGAGTGGTGGAAGCAGTGGCTGAAGGGCCACAGAGCAGAGCTGGGGTGGCCCAGCAGGGTTCCTCACCTGTGGCAGTGCCCTGAAGCCGTGGCTGAGCTGGCAGCTCGTGGTCCCGGGGCTGAGCCTGGGGCCGGTGTGGAGCAGAGTCCTCGGAGGAAGCCGTGGCTGCGTCACAGCAGTGACTTGGGCAGCGTGCCTGATGGAAGGAGGGCTGATGGGTGAGGCACTGCCCCCGGCTCTAGAGGCAGCCACCGCTTTGATACCAGCGGTAATTAAAGGAAAGAACTACGTGAGACTAAGATTAGAAGTTGCACATCATCCTAGAACAAGCAGAAACACGCAGCCTGCTGCTGATACCGCCCCTATTCAGCACTGCCTGCTTGCAGCACCTGCAGCCCAAGAGAAGTGGTGCTTGATGTGGCCATCAGCTGTTGCACAGCAGGGAAAACAAGGCATGGAGGGGGCCTTCCATTCTTGTAAGTAAATGCTCCCCTTCCTCCCTCTTGGCACACTCTGACTCATGGTGGCACAGCTTCTTCCTCCGGACACTGAGGGCCCAAACCTGAGGCTGTGTGCTGGGGTGAGACCTGCCAATGCGGTGTTTTGTTACCCAGTGGCACCCAGAAGGGCTCTCCCAAAGTTTGGGCAACACCGTTTCTATCTCAGTGACAGAAGGGAGAAGGCAGGCAACACAAGGGTTGGGTTCTTGTGCATCCTGGTGTAGGTTCAGGAATAAGATAAAAGCTGCAAACTGCCACAGCCCAATAGTTCATGCTGCTCCCTGCTGCTGGCTTTCCCTGCCATCTCTCTCAGGAGCCTAGGAGCTCCTGTCACTGAGCAAAGAGGTCCTTTAGTCCTTCTTCCTCCTTATGTGTGGGTTGGACTGAGTTTCTAGGGTGTTTGACACTTGCTTGGGTATGATGGTGAAGAACAGCACTAGAGCCTGCTGCCCTCCTGCCACCTGGCTGCAAGCAGCTCTCCGGGCTCAGTCCTTGCAGTGACCTTACAGCTGGTACACCTCACCACGCTGCTGGACCGCCCCTCCACAGGGGTATATAGGAAACTGGGTGCAGAAAGGCAGCAGAAGCAGAGCTGAGGTGGTGTGGTGCTTGTTTCCTTCTCCATCTGCAGCCTAAAAACTCTTCTCCTGCTGCACTTTGTCTTTTTAGAGTACAGATCAACCCACATCACAAACCAAGGTAGGACAAAGAGCTCTTTTGTTCCAGTCCTTCCGCTCAACTCACAAACCTTGTAGCTGCAGCTGTCACTCCTGGATCTTTCCTGCCTTCACCTTCCCTGTTTCTCACGTGTTCCCATGTCTTCTCCCTGCTCTCCCTTACCCCAAATACCCTTCCTTTCAGCTCTTCCTGCCTCCTCTCGTACCTCCCTCTGTCTCCAGACCCATTCTCTGATCCCTGCGGCACCCACCACTGGCACAGGGTGAGGAGAGGCCCCCGAGACCCCGTCCTTGTGTGGTGATCTCCAGGATAGCCATTGCCCCAGCACAGAGGCCCTTGGCTGGGCTGTTCTCTGCGTGCTCCTCACGTAGCTGTGTCACACTGGCAGGATGCTGGCAGACCCTCACACAGGTAAGGTCTCGGTCTTCTGAAACAAGGCCACCTCTTAAATCAACAGCCAGCAGATGTTGGGTTTTCATGGCTTTGTAATTACCAAGCTTACCAGCGCATGGTATAAATAATTCTCTTTATTGGCAAGTTTCAACTATGTGCTCAGCCTATACAAGACACAACGATGCAGAAAGTTCTTGTCCCAGATGAAAGATAAACATTGGGAAAATGGGAGCTAAAGGTAAAAGATAATGAGCGTCATATTTTCAAGTATTACATTCCATTCTGTAGGTGTTACAAACAAGACTGAGGCTCAAAGAAGGATCTGAGTAAGACGGCAATAACCTGGAGACGGCTGCAGCTCTTGTGTTTTCCTGATCCCCCTGATTTTTAGGGCATTCCCTGGCCCAGGTCTGATCAATGAAAGCAAATGTTTGACAATGCGCTGCTGTAAGGCTCGCTCGCACGCATTCAGAGGCCGGCACCTAGCTGGCTGCTTGCAAGGCTTCTTTGGAGACATTTTGCCTTCTGGATAATGGAAACTACAGAATCCACGCGGTGCTCAGGAATGGCCTTTGCTGAGGTAGTTTGTTGGCCAGGCAAGCCTCAGTGCCAAATGAATCAGCTGCACGACACAGTGCTGCTGTCTTTCTCCAGGTTCCTGACTCTTCAGCAGAGTTTCTACAAACGTGTCTATCAGAAAACTCTCTGCAGTAACCCAGCAAGGCTGACCTTGCCCCAGATCTTCAGAATCCCAAAGGAGGACAAAATGGAGGTGAAGAAGGGTCAGAACAGTTCTGAAAAGACACAACGAAGTCTGCCCGAAGGGGCATGGTCCACCAGGAAGTGTAATATCAGTATTTGAGTTGTTATCTGAGCAGCTGGCGGAGGGAAGCCCCCAGTGAAAGAGTGAATCTGGTTTGACATCTGAATATGATCTTCTAAAAACACATTTCATTAAAAAAACATATATTCGTCACCAGTGCTTCAGAAGCAAAAGAGGGCAGGGGCCCTACTCAGCTGGGAAACAAAAGGAAAGAGAAATGTGCACTGCAAAGTCACAGGTATTTTCCACTGCATCCACAGGAGAAGGAGATGTCAGAGTTCACTCCCTGTATTGTGGGCTGCCACAGCACGGTGCGACCAAGAGGGAGACTTCAATGTTGACCATATTGCTTTTTGGGGCTGCCTCTGCCTCCGTCCATGGAAGATGATGATTTTGAAGCCAAGGAGGCCAGAATTAGGGTCTATACACCTAGACAGCTGGAATACAGATTTGCTCTCTCAAGCCTGGTCTGTTGGGAGGGATAAAATACCAGGCCATTTTTTCTGCCATCAAAACAACCAACACTGTGCCTGTAAAATTCTTACCTCTTTAATTTCTCAGCAGGTGTCTTTTAGCTCATGTCCCCACTGACAGAAATTCACTTGTTTAAAGGACAAAATCTTTGTTCTGTTCATGCAAACTGTTGGTTCCTCCTACTGCCATGGTGACTCTTGGCTAATGAAGAACCATCTGCACCACTCATCCCTGGAACGATTGCCTTCACCGCATTTTGCACAGCGCTAAAAGTTCCGCTGGCACTAAACGAAGATAAAGAGGATCTAATGGTAGCACTAATTCTTCTGGCCAGATCACATGCTCGTTTTCAGGCTTTGACCACACCATACTTTTCCAGCTGCTTAAAGAACAGATTGCGAGGAGAAGGGGAAAACTGTTTCTGCAATTCTTATTCTATTTCTGAGCAGTTAAAGCAGCAGGAGGACTTCTGAAAGCCCTTAGCACTAGGCTGAGTGCCAGGAACATCTCTGAGAGGAGCTTCCTCTGTGGTCTCATCTTCTTCTCCTTTACGAGTGAGACTTAAAAGCCACTTACTTCCCACTAATGACAAGCGATGACATAAGAATTAGTTGTTACCTTTATGGTGGTTTGGAAATACAAAATGCCAGTCATTAGGACAGCTTCTTGAAGAGAAGTTCTAATACCAACTCAGCCTGTCTCAAATGTTGCATGAGAGAAAAACAAAACAGAACAAAACCACAACACCCAACAAATCCAAAAGAAAAGCTTGAACTTAAACTTGTCAAAAAGTTTGAATTTTGCCCTTTGTTGGAAACTCTGAGAGCAGGTAGAAAACAGAACAACATTTCCCTCTGTATTTAGCAAACAGCATTTCCCCTTCAACCTCATTGCTGCTAATTGGGCAAAAGTTTACTCGTGCCTGTGTACCAACATCGTTGCCAGTGTCAGCATAGCCCTGGGAATGATCTTTGCCTGTTGGCTGATAGTGCTGCAGAGCCAGGAAGGAAAGTGCTCAAACAGGATCAGGGAGCAAAAACTACCCAGCAGCACTGAACAGTTGAGGTCATTTCTCTGCCAAGCAATGATTAACTAAAGGTGTCCTTTGACAGTCTGGAACACAAGGCTGGAAGAAAAGGAGACAAAAGTCTGTACTTAGCTACTCAGTTTCTAAAGACAAGCAGATGCCTTGAAAAAGCAGTAACAGCTGTTTTAACATCTCCTGGCTGGGTAACTATGCTCAGATTTAAATGCAGCTACCAGTGAATTTCATTCCCATCCCTTCCTGAAACAGCAAAGCAAACAGAAGGACTCTCAAGTCTTCCAGCAGCTTACTACATCCAAGAAGTGCAGTGCTCCCAGCAGAGCTCAGAAAATAAAACCAGAAAGAAAAACATGAGAACATGAAGATACTGTCTCTTACTGGGAATGTACTTCACAGCTCAGAAGAAGGGGAGTTACCCAAGCAACCAACTAGAGAAGAACCTGGCCAGGATGTTTGATGGTAATGACTTCAACTGGTAATTGGGTTGATGCAAGTAGAACACGTTTAGTTCGATCGGTTTGATCCTACAGCTCTGCTAGCAAATATCCAAACCGTGAGGTGATCACAGGTTTAGCTGGGATGTGCACCTAACAGTCATTTTCCCAAGCTACGGATAAACATGAGAACTCAGGATATCAGCTCTGAGCTCAGTTCTGAAAATAGCACACAGTCCTGGGAGAAGTCCTTAAAGGTCAGGAGGGTGAGCAAAGGAAGGGGAAGAGAGCAGCGCCAAGAATCCTGCAGAAGCATGCTTGGCTGTGGCAGCAAGGAGACTCTTTCAGGAATGTAGCATTTGGAGCATTTGCTACTTCTTTCTCAGAAACGCCGCCCTGAAATGCAAGGCTTTCTCTGTTCCAGAAGGATCAGTGGCTGGGCAGGACTGCCTAATGCACGCTCTGGAGGGCACCACTGCAGGACCTGGCCTCGTACTGCCTGCGGAGAAGCTCAGCTCTGCTCCCACTGGGAGCAACGGGAGTTTTGCCAGCACTTCCAGTGGAATCAGAGTTTGCCCAAATACTTCCATGCAGCAGTGAAAGCGGGCAGCTCTGTGACATAGCCCTAAGTGACACGAGTCAGTACTCTACGCTGGGACAGACCCCACCACAACAGGAGCACGAGGAAAGCTTTGGTACCTATAGTGAAAAGGCTGTGTGCAAGAGATGAACTTCTTAAAGAAAGGATATAACGAAAGTGACTTCAGCCCAACAAACGCTCCTTCATTCTCAAGCTCTAATCAGTCCATATCACAAAAGCATTGAAGCCTTAAGCAAGTACACTGCCAGTGCTTTTCTCTGGGTTACGCACACATCAAGGAAGGGGGAAGATACGGTAACAGCAGAGACAAGCTAGGCAGATCCTCCAGGTGGGGTGAGATCCAGCGCTGTGGATTTGATTCTCTTTAGGGTTTAGCCAGTAGCATGTATGGTATAATCTAGGGAAACTGTCCCGTTGGATCTTAAAACACAAACACAGCAGAATGTCATCATAAATAAGCAAAGTCTGTGTTAAAAAATTCTAAGTACACAGCATTTTCTCCAGTTCTGACACCTTTTTAATAGAAATCACTTGTTTAGGAAACAAATAGCACTTTTGTAATTTTTTTTTTTTTTTTTACAATGTTTCTTACCTTGATCTTATTTTAAGTAACACTAGGAAGACCTCAATATCTTTTATTTTCCTTTTTAATTTAAAAAAGTTGTTTTTTTACCCCCAGATACAAAGATTTTGCCCTTGCATAAAAAAACAGTGCCCAAAACGATGACACAAGGACTCACAAAGACTCACTGTATCTCACTGACACTATTACTTCTAATCTATACCATGCAAGGTCCCATCTACCTCTTTAATTAGACTGTCAGCCTGAAAAACAGCTTTTCTATTCCTTATTTAGTTCTTGTTACCAAAAGAAGAGAAAAGAAGTGAAAGAAAAGGACATTTCTCTGTTCAGTTCACACATCTGGGTCATGTGCTACTTTGTTCAGGACAGTTTTGTTGTTTATAAATATAGAAAAGGGTTGGAATCTCATTTTCAAGTAATCGATGCACATTTTCTCTTGGGACACCTCCATCCAACACTCCAAGCTGACCCTGGATTCTGGCCCTCTATTCTCCCATTCCCAACATAGGCTTTCTGGATGAGTGTGAAGATTTGAATCAGTTCTGCAAAGCATGTATTTCTCTGATGTGAAGAAGTACAGTTTAACCCAAAGCTGTTGGGACAGTAGATCTTCAGCCTGTACATGTGCTGGTTACTCAGTGAAAAGTCCATCTCCTTTCCTTTTGTACATCTCCTGTCTAAACAATAGTAAATACTGCTTATTTGATAGACTTGTCCCTTCTGGGCACTGGGATTTGATAATTTATATTTCTGGTTTTTTTTTTGGTTTAATAGTACTGAGAGTTTAGAAACAGGAAAAGCCCACAGGCTCTTTGGACTTGTTTTTGTTTTCCCCTAGCTAAACAAACTGTTCTGCAAATAAGGATTTGAAACCTGCTCTCCTCCCTTATCCCTGCTCCTCACCCCAAACAAAAATAAAACAAACCTATAGTGGCTGTGGAGGCTGCTGCAGGCACACACTGGTGTAAAATATAGAGAGAGTAAATATATTATTTCACTTGGCATGGTGCTGGCAAAGAACCCCCAGCTGGCACTATTCATGTATCATGATCCAAACTTTGCATGTACACACAGAATAAGAAGGATCAATTGGCAAACTCCGGTGCCGCCTGGCACAAGCATCTTCACGCTCTCTCTGGAACCAAAGAACTAAAGAATTCTGCACTTTCCAGAAGAAATCCGGTTTTGCTTTTCTAGAGTTTTGTTATTTCGCTTCTCCTCCTCGCCGCCACCTCCCCTGGCTCCTTCTGAGCTTCACTGTGTTATTTAGTCTCATCGCCCTTGTTACAGTTCACCATGCAGCTCTGGGAAGGGGAGGGGGCTAAGGTGGAGGTGGCAGCATTAGTATTGTTAGTGGAGTCCATGCCGTTGGAGATGGCTACTGAATTGACCTCAGAGTTTATGGGTTTTGAAAGGTCGATGCCTTGGATGAGGCGGATCAGCTGTTTTACCTTCTCCAAGGAGCTGTGCATCTCCTTCTGTTTTGCAAGGATGGTATTCTTCATTTCCATGCATTTCTGCAGCAAAACAGAAAAGCAATGCTAAGTTCAAGCTTTAGCCTTGTAGGAATGGAAGCAGGCAAGAGAAGGAACTCAGCGCTTGCGGATCTAAATGTAAGTACTCAGAAAAGACTGCAGCTGCAATGTTACCTGTAATTTCAGACTAGAAGAAAAGAAGGCTCAGAGCTGTGTTCACAGCATTCATATTTGCAAGCTAAGGAACTAAACTGTCTGTACATAGCTGCCCCCCAATAAGGTCCTTTAATCCCAAGGCGCCTGGCAAGCCAACACAGACAGTTCCATCCTCTTGGGTTCCTTTTGAAGGGAAACTTCCAAGTATGTGTTCTTATTTTTCTGTTAGCACTGCATTGCTGGAATTTCTTTAGCTCGGATATGCAAACTCAGGCATCCTATCACAGCTGACTGTGTGCATGTCATTAATGGGATACAGTCCTTGCTTTTACATACACTTTTAACAGGAACATTTCCTCTTCTTACTAAATAAAGGGCACTTGAAATGAAAAACAAGCCCTTTTTCACTTGAAAATCTTATTTTGTGGCCACCTCATTCTCTTGGAAGCAGTAGTAACCTAGGTAGCTCATAAGATAAGAGCCAGAGTATGATAGCTTAAATGAATGCCCACAAGTGATGTTTCAAGAGTGACAAACTGCTTATATCTATATTTGAAACCCTCAGAAAGAAAGAGACGGTAGCTATTTTGCACCCATAACTTTCAGCATCTTACACAGAGATGGCAACCTTCTTATTTTTTTCAAGTCTTTTATTCACACTGATCTCCAGACACTCTTATTTTCAGCTTTACTGTTTTCACATGCAGCTCTTGGCATCACAAGAACATTACAAAATTTACATCTAATGTGTCTTTGTTTGATGATTCGAATTAAAGTGTAAACAATGGCTTGATCATGGAAAAGACACCATTCTCCTTACCTACTATCAATCCTTGCAAAGGCTTGCTTCTGCCTCTGTGTAATATGACTGAGAAGCAGCACCAGAGCTGCTCAGTTTATGTCCAGCTACTGCTAACCAGAAGATGACAGACTCCAGACCTGCCAGCCAGCACCTCTTACCACTTGGCTCACAATTGTTTTAATTGTATCATTAGCATTTAGAGGTCTTTAAACATGGGATGTTTACTTTTCGTCTAAGAGGTAAAGACACACAGACAGTGCATCTACATTGGAAAAAAAACCCAAGTCTGTACTTACATACCCAGCTTTACACAGGCTGCCACATAGATTTTAATATTTTTCATGTTGTGATACTGACTTAGGCCATGCTAAGTGGGGGGGCTCAAACTTTGCACTGGCAACTCAAGAGCCAATTTGCATATTAACAGCAAATTAATACGTATGGCACAGTTACTGTCATAAATTTAGGAGAACACTACTGTTTCTGGTCAGAAGTATGACACTGTTCAATTAGTAATATGCAGAGGCTTGCTGACTCTCCAGCCAGCATGTCAAGAACCCAAGAGACAGTTGTGAGCAAATGGTCACTTTTGTATTAGGAATATCTGAAGAGAGCACCAAGTAACTCTTACTACACACAGAGGCCCAATCATTCAAACTCAAGTGAGGCACTAGAGAATTAGAATTCATCTGCTGCCCACAGACAATATTGCTGTGGGTCGTGTTTGTCACCTGCTGATATTACAGGTCACTGCATTCTACAGTATATGGTCAGTAGGGATCATGTACGAGTGTCTCAGATTGCATGTCGCTTGTATTTCATTCCTGATCCCCACAGTCCTAAAAGAGCCCATTCAATCCTCAGTAAAACCAGTGGAAGATAAGTCTAGTACATGGGCTCTGCAGTTTTCTATCTGCATTCTGACACCAGAACACCGGTGCAGATTTATCTGGGAGGGTGATACTCACTGTTATAGAATTGCTGAGCTGTTTGACCTTCTGCTCTAGTTGTTCTCTTTCCTGTTTTAAATCTGAACTCCATTTAAGTAGTTTCTGTTTTTCTTCTTCTTTTGCTGCAAAACAGAATATTAATCACCTCAAGAAATAATATTTAAAGTCTTCCTGTTACCACTGTGGATATAAGCTCTAAACTGTTTCATTTAGAGTATTACTGAAGTAAATTCAATCACGTTTGCAATAAATCACAACCAAAATTTCACCTGCACATGCAAGTATCACAAAAAGCTTAAGAGTTTGGACTGCTATTATCACTTCGCTGATTAAGTTCTTCCTCTTTAATTTCCTTTTGAAAAGGAAGTATCATGCTGTCCCATTCCCTCAATAACATTTTCCAGTTTTAAAACTGAAAAAAACCCATTGCTCCCCATTTTCCTACCTGCTTTATACGCAATATATGAATGAACAATTGCTAAAGTTCCTGGCCATGGGATTGCTTCTTCTTTCTTTAACATCTGAAAGAAAAGTGTGTAGAGATTTAGCTGGTAAACAATCTATCCCTGAGAAAAGAAAAAGAAGAAAGGGAAAAAACAATGGATTTTCTCTGTGGCTATCATTAATCTGAGCTCTGTTAACATGAAGCTTTGCAGACCTGCGCTGAGATTTAACAGAGGGAATTATTCACAACTTATTGTAGCTCCCACAAAGGAGGCCTGTTTCTTACAAATGTCAGCATATTCTCAAATTCCCTCCATAGCCACAAATAAACTAATGAAAAAGAACAACTTAAAAGAGGAATGAAAAGATAATGCATCTGAACTGAAACTTGCCAGGAGACATAAACATTATTGCATGGTTTGGACAAATTGCTGATCTCAGTTGTTCTGAGAGAAAACTTTTCATGTCACAGAGCAGCTTCCATACCACACATTTAAACAACACTCTTCTGGGCTAATAACACATCAAACTGTCCTATATGCCCTTCGTATCAGAACTGTCTTAATAGCATCATCAAGCCCTCTTTATATAAGGATAAGAACCATTTATGTATTTAAGTGCATTCCTCACATATTCCTTCCTAAGGAGCTTTAATTTGAGAAGAAAAATGTACTGTGTCTTTTTAATAAGTGAAGCAGAGGGGTGTCTCAGGAGATAGAGGACTTGGTCACTTTTCAGTAAAATAACTCAGATATTTCCCAGAATTCTGTGGGAATGTATTACAGAAATTCAGAGAGGAAGGATATGCAATAGTTCACAAGAGCAGGAATAGAAAAGTGGTAATACTTCCTCCTCATTTGCAATGACTGACCAAGTCACTTGGATTTTGCATTCCTGTTCCTCTGAGCAGCACGTAACATACCAGGTTGTATTCTTACCTTACCATCTGGCCATGTGAGTGACTAAGCAATATGCTAAACCAGATAGAACACTAACAGCTTCAGGCTGCTGATTAACAGCAATCCTTTGCAACTTCTGAAGTGCCACATAAGGTTACGAATACCCTGGTTTACTTCTTTGTCTTGTCATTTCAATGCAAGTATAAACAAAATATTAAAATATCATCAGTTATGTACTTTGAATAAAGAAGGACCAAAGTATTTGCCCATCCTCATTATGCTGATGCTTGACAGTATTGCTAGAGAGATCACTGAAGACAAAGTCTCTGATGCCTGATTTATATAAGAAAAGAGAGGTTTGTATTTTCTCAATCTATTGAGGCAAACTCGTACAAACACTTGATATATTTATCCAAAAGAACATACCAGTGATTTAAAGAAACAAGTTCAGATGAACAGGAGCATTTCTATGGGTAATAGAGAATCTTTCCCAAAAGTCTGTGTGCTTTGGCCCAACAAAAGACTGAAAACACATAGGTAACAAATAAGGACCCCAAGTCCAGAAGGAGGACATAGGTAATGGATCCAAGTTGAAGGAGGGAAGATTTAGGTTGGATGTTAGGGGGAAGTTCTTCACAAGGAGAGTGGTTAGGCCCTGGAACGGGCTGCCCAGGGAGGTTGTGGATGCCCCGTCCTTGGACGTGTTCAAGGCCAGGTTGGACGGGGTCCTGGGCAACCTGATCTGAATGTGTACGTTTGGTGGCCCTGCTAGGCAGGGGGGTTGGAACTACATGATCCTTGAGGTCCCTTCCAACCCGGGTGATTCTGTGATTCTGTGATAATTAGATCAAATTTACACAACCCTTACTGCAGATCAGATAGATTGGTTCAGTGTCAGCCTGCCTTGATGTAAGTAAGCCAAGCGATGCGGTTGTTTCCTTTAACTTGGAAAAATCTTTGCAGTGCATTGTGTATAACTCTGTCTGTTAAACAATACCTGGTCTTGACATTTGGGACAGATCCACATGCCCTTGGGAATGGTTTTCAGAGGCGGATCCAGACAGTCCAGGTGATAAACACGTGAACATGTGTCACACATCAGCAACTGCCCACTTTTTCTGCAAACACTGCAAAAATCCTCATGGATATCGCCCTATAAAGATCGAGGGGAAGGGGTGAGGGTCAGAAAAAGAGAGGAAGAAGACAAAAAGTGAATTTTGACCTTTGACATCTACATCCTTGTTAAATGCAAAGTTTACAACACAACTATTTCTAAGGGGATTCCAAACGATCAAGCCCTTTATAGGAGGTGAAACAGGAAAATCAGGCAGGACATCAGAAACACATCAGTCATCCCAAACAGTGCCCTCCCAAGGTAAGATATTATAGCAAACACTCATCACCATACATTCTCTTAACACACAGTAACCCATGGCCTATGTTATTTTAGATTCCCTTCCCCCTTACCCTGCTTGTTTTTGCCTAAAATGATGAGCTACCCACTTTCTTAACCCTTCTCATTTCTGAATGTAAGCACAACTCCAGTTTGGGAATGCTGATGAGGCGGTCTCTTGCCAGTAATTATATGTAAGAAACCCCAGTGGAGTGACTTAAAAGAACACTGTCAAATATTCAGGTCACCTTTAAAAATGAAAGTAGAAGGAAAAGGTGCTCTGCTTGTAAATGAAAAAGAACAAAATGAATTACACTCTGGAGACAATTCTTTTTACTTCACAGAGGCTACCTCGAGTTGCACCAAAAAAGCTATGACTCAAAATTCTCTCATTTTCTATCGGCAGTGGCTTATGTTTCATCGCTAGCATAGGCTGTGAGAGCCAAGATGAAGGAATACCCAAGAGAGATTTTCTAGGAGTTTTCTTTTTTGGAAAGAGTTGAAAACATTACTAACATCTCTTGGCAAAATCTAGTCCGACTTACTACTGTATCACTATCAGAGATATTTCTTTTCTGCATGCATCAACTCCCCAGAAAGAAAGGTCTAATTTTTGTCACTTTTTCTTCTCTCTCTCTCTCTCTCTCTCTCTCTCCTCCTGTTACTCCCATCTTATGCTTGGGTTGGTAGTTGTGTTCATGTTTGTTTTCACTTTGTTCTTTGGATAAAAGTACACATAGGCATTGAAGAAAAATGGGTTAGCACCCATAGAATAGGAAAGGGGCATCGGAACCCACTTCTTTCTCACCTGTGGCTTGTTCTGACAGCTTGACATATTCTAGGCCCTGTCTGGAGTCTGAAATATGCACTTCTCACTGACTTTAGTCAAAAGCTTCACACAGACAACATCCTCAAGACTATAATCTCAGAATGTGTGTGCTGAGTCTAACTGTGCACACACTCTCCCTCTGTATACAGGCATTATCAGTGCATGCAGTGCTTCATTTTGAGCTGTACAGTCTTTTCATGCGTGTAAGTTCCATTATCTTGGAATGATACCGGACTTGGCCATGCACTTACAACATTAAGTTGCCAGACAAGAAAAATGATGCTAACCTCTACTACGGATAAAATATTAAACATACTAGAAGAATGAGACACAGGCAATCTGCTAAGGCTCCTACTTCCTGACTCTGCTGCTGATGAGGCCTTTCTTTGAAGGGAACACTATGCTTCTCTTAATTCCCGAGGTTAGCACTGATGCTGTGTTTTGTAAAAGATCAACCTTCAGTGAATTATCAGTGCCGTTTTTTGGTTCTGTAATTCCCAGGGATCACTGGCAGCTGGGTTATGGTATTGTTTCATACTTTAACACCACAGAGCTCTTTGGTGTTAACAGAAGAATGAAATGAGTGACATTTCATCCCTCCTCTGAAGTGATCTGCGTAACCAGGCTGGGAAGAGCTTCTTTTCCTCCATTATGCATTCTGCAAACACAAGTGAGGAAAGGAAGGCAGGCAGCAGGTGCCAGAGAAGCTAAACCAAAATCCTCTGCAACCTAAGGAAATTCTGACATTCCAGTAGAAAATTCTCATTCTAGAGAATTATACGTGTTGTTAAGATGCCTTTGGCTGCCATTGATTACAAATGGCATTTGGTACCTGGCTGAGGTGCCTAACTAGTGCTATTAAAAAACCCAAACTGATACATCTAATATCTTGCAGAAAGAGACCTATACAAGAGGTGCATTTTGTTGCTTCTTGAAGAGGAGACATGAAGAAATTTAGGTCCAAAGCCTTTTAAATTCAACAGAACATCATAAAACCAGTAGTGATATACTGGTCAGTGTGCAGTGTTTCTGAATGCATCAGAATGGCAGCACACACGCACAAAATCCATAATCCTATTTTGGTTCATCAAAACAGTAATGCAAATTTCCTGGTATTCCCTCAAAATTAGTAACTGGACATTAAAAATAAAAAATCCAGCCAATGCTCAATTCCAAAGAAAGATCCCAGGTTTTAAAGACAGTTAATAATGTATGCATGAAGGGTGCTGGATTTGATGTTGTGACATGCACCCCACTAATCTCAGCTTCTGGCCCTGCTCCCTGAAGGCTGTTTGCAGCCAACTTATGTTAGAGCAGAGCTCGCTGACGATGCTCTAACATATGTTATAGGCAGAAGACGCTGAAGAGTAATTTCAAAACAGCGTGAATATAAAAGGTGATTTAAGGTCACTATTCGCTCTATTTCTTCTTCCAAGATAATGGGAAAGTAAATAAAAGCTTTCTGAACAGCTAACATTTTCCTTTATTTTTATACGGTATCTACAGCAATAAGGCCTGGCTTTTGGCAGTACAACAGAACAATACGATATCAAATCCACAGTACGTGTGTATAGCTTATGTGTTTGAATGTGGACATGTATATGTACATTTCACTAGAATAACATGGTAAATCTAAATTTTCTGAAACAAGAATTGTGCAAGACCACATTAATAAAGATTATCATAATAGGTATGCGTGCTGTAAGTGACTCAATTATCACTAGCAATAATAATCTAGGCATTCTCGAACATTTATGAGCTTGACTTCACGGTCTGAATGTTCTCCAACACTCTGCTCAACTGTAACATTTATTAATTTACTAATAAAAAGGCATTTTGCGACCACAGGCTTGAACCATTGCTAGAATAGAGATTTCTAGACAGAAAACAGTTTTGCATTATTCTTTCTGCTGAGTAATAGACTATCAAAGGCAATTGCTGTCTTCCAGGTGAATATGCTATTGTGTGAGGGAGAATCACCCGTAACCAAGTGGTTCGCAGCCAACTTCAAGACAGAAAAATAAAAAATAAAAAAAAAAAAAGCTTTGTTCAGCCCTGCCTGTTATTATTTCCCTCCTTTTCCCAGGCTCTGTTCTCAGTTTCTACCCCTCCACCCTTATCTCCACTCCCATCTCAAGTTCCTCCCTTCAGAATTCATCTCTGTCACTGAGAGGATGACAATTCAGAAGAAAGGCAAAAAGCCATTCTGGGCTGTGGTGATGAATGCTTGGTCAATTTTCACAGGTTGGCTAAAAACAAAGTTTTTTCACGTACCAAACATCAAATTTCCCTTCTACAGCCTATAGGAATTAGACTTTCCAAATAAATGAGTGTAAAAAATGTTTTGAAGATGGGAAAAATTGCAGTTTTCTTCTTTAATTGCCTGGGAAACAGCTGAAAGGTTTTAACTGAGACTTTTAAAATAACTTTTTACTTGGGCACGCACGTATCATGTTTTCACTCTATATGGTCACCAAAAGCAGGAGGAGTAACAACAGGAAGCATTTTTTATTCTACCTGGAATACATCTTTCTATATTTTGACAAACACAGATTTGTAATTAATGAATATTGAAACAATCCATCAGCTAGGTCTGAACACTATCTAAACTGAGAAAATTCAGGGCATTCAGAACGAGATTAGAATGCTACAAGAATTCTCCATTCTTGATTTAGCCTGCTGTCACCAGGCAGAGCAAGAAAACAGGACACCACCGCATTATACTGTTTTGAGAGCTCTTATACAGTAGGAAATGACCATACAAAAGTCAGAGATGGAAAAGATCTAACACATTATCCAATCCTTCTCATGGGGCCAATATGAAAAAAAAAAAAAAAAAAAAAAGCTCTCTCCAGCATGTTTACTTGTCAATTTTACTGGTTACTTTTAGAAGTCCCCAGAGATGGAGCTGGCACACCCTCCCTCTGTGGGGCTGTTCCACAGTCTCTTTCATCTGACTGTCAGCAAAGGGTTTTTATAGCTGAGTGCTGTTTTGCTCTCAAAAGTAGCTACACAAAAGCGCACTTTCTAATTTCACATACGTATTCCCTGTGTATCAGAACTGCATCTATTTATTTCTATGACTCAAACACACTTCCACTATTTCTATTTCTGTTGCCTCTACAGAACAAATACCATTCAGAAGCAACAAGATGGCTTCTGTTGCCTCTTCTCCATGGCCAAAAGTTTGTCCCTTGGTCTATGCTCTTTAAGTGGTGAAACTGCACAGGTGAAAATAAAACCACCCAACTCAACGCTTCCGTAAAGTCCATTTCAAGTTGCTGGCTCTCAATTACACACAATATTACATAAAAAAGAAGCATACAAACAAACCAACCTAGGTCTCTTATTCATGTGAATAAATAAGCCAGTATCTTTTTATTTTCAAACTGTTCCCAGTACTTAGTAGTTACTAAAAGGCAAGCACTTTACTGGAAGTACACTACAACTCCTGACAAGTTTTGTACAATGAATTACTTCACTCAGTCATTGTACACTTTTAGACAAGCCATACTGTCCATTCATTACATTGTGTCAGACCTACACAGTAACTCACATCAACTTTCCCTGCTATTTCTTTTCAGAAACTTATGCACAGCCTTTAAATTTTTTTCTTAATGCTTTTGGCAAGAAACAGAAACAATGAAATAACTGGGTCATCCTCAGCAACTTTAAAAAAGGCTGAGCTTTGAGGGGCAAATCTTTGTTTCTAACTTAAAAAAAAAAAAAAAAAAAAAAGATATTTCCTTCTTTATAAATTATGAAAAAATGAGCAGATTTCATTTGAGACAGATTTTGTGAAGCATAAACATAGCAATTGTACATAGCAATGTATTCTACCAATGTAGCTGAACTGCCATAACCAGTGCAGTGAACAACTGCTCCTGGCTGTCTTGGGTGATCCAAGTTGTTTTCCTTCTCTCATTACTGAAACATCACAACTTTCTGTTACTGTGGTCTGTAAGTAATATTTTCCATTCTCTCCTTTCCCCTTTATCATGGATGACAGATTCAATTCAGTCAGACAAGATCTCAAACACGGCACAAAGGAAATGAGCTCATCTAGCATGCCTAGTGCCTCCCCGTGTTTCAATCCACCGCACGTTATAAATAAAATCTCTACAGGATAAGAACGTAGGTGCAGGAGGAAAAAGGAAGGGTGTTAAAAGGAGACTAGATGGTTTCACTGCGCTGAACCAGGACAAAGGATGAGTGTGACTAAAGAAACAAAATCTGCAATGATTTGCCTTGCGATTGTTTCTGCATATCTTCCCAAAAGTAACCTCCCTCCCCAAGAATTACTTACGTCTGTGGAGCTGGGGCTAGGCAGGGACACAGGCTGAACAGCCGCGGGAAAAGTAAATGTGGTCTCTGTCTTTTCATTTTCAGGGGAGTCGGGATAACTGGACAGAGGGGACGTGGGCGTCAAAGCCCCAAACCCCAGCACCGTGTTGTACTTAGGTGGACGACCTACATGTTAACAAAAGGGAACAAACAAACAAACAAACAAACAAAATCTTACATACCTTTGGCCAGTGGTCCTCATTGGCTAGCATGAAAAAGGAAATGACGTAGCACAGAGAGGAAGTTAATAAAAAAGTTACAAGTGGAAGGACAGAAGCAAAGATTTAAACATTTTTTAAGAAATATTTAAGTAGAATTTTGCCAGGAAAGAATATTTAAAAGATGTATTTCAGAAGGAAATAGAAATAAGTTCTGTAAGAAGGTCAAAGAACTACTCCCCCCAAAAGCAGTCTGCGGACTCCTAGAAACAAGGCTACTCAGTTTTTAGGGAAAATGTGTTGGCACCAAAGCTAGATAGGAAGCCACAATAACTACTATGAAATCCTTTCTACTGCTATCCCACACATTCCTATCTTTCTACTGCCAGCATAAACCTACACAAAGGTTAAGTCCTATCTCAGAGACCAACACTCACCATTCCAACCCCATCCTTTTCTGCTCATTTTTTAAACCCACTCACTCACAGATCAGCACTTTCTACTTTACTGGTACATCTTTTAAATTAGGGTGCCTCAAGAAAAGTCCTGTTGTGTGACTCATAACCCCAGCACTACCAGTTGTAATCTGTCGTTGGTCTTAAAATGTGACTCTCCTCAGATTCTGTGTTTTTTCTTAACCTTTCTCAGTCTAGTTTGTTTGACTATGCACAACTCCTATATGCTCCTTCAGATTAGCAGAAGTGCAAAATGTGTCTGTAACTATTTTCATAAAATTATGTATGCAAAGTGAGAGAGTAAAAACCAATATGTAACCATCATTTCTGCTTCCCTTCTCCACAGTAATTTATGACTATGTAAACATAAAGGACTTAGAATAATTCCCCAGATCTTATGTTTACAGATTGTCAGTCCATACCCATTAACATGCTAAACCTTGCATTTAAGGTCTGGATATGTTCCAGAACTAAGTATGTCCTTGGAAATGGATTTCTGATAGTGATGTCCATGGCTGAAATTTCTGACACGCTCAGCACCAACTCAAGCTCTCAAGGGCACATGCTTGCATAAGCTTTACGGCTAATATACTGCTATTCTAAATCACAAAATAAATGTATTCACCCAAATCTTCTATCAGTTAAAAATGCATGCTACTAATTTGGTGCTAATAGAAGGTGCAGGCTCACAACAGTGTGTGAGAAAAAAAAAGACAGTAAAACAGCAGTCAGCATGCATAAACAGGCTAAGAGAATATCAAGCACAAAAGCATGCAATCCCTTTCATTGATGCATTAATTGTTCACGATGACTTGTAAAATAGAATTAAGAAATGATTACTAGAAGTAGGAACATTTATTTATCCACAGAACAAATGCAACACTCTATCTCTGTAAAATTCATACCATACTATTAGAAAAAAAAGTCTTTTTTTAATGTGACTAGAAGATAGTGGTGCATACCGATGTGCTTTATTCAAAACAGCACAAGGGTCAGCCCTGTCACATTGCCTTCTGGACTGACAAGGTTTGTCAAATAAAGTACACATCAAATGAATATTTGACATTGCAGCAAAAAAAAAAATCATAATTGAACTGGTCAATTCTATACTTGACTGCACAAGTTCTTAAGAACTGCAGAAAATCATAAAATCAGGAAAAATTGTTATATATGTGTGGTTGATGCCTTGTATGAAAACCTGTATGAAATTCTGTGTTATGTTGTGCTGACTCATGTCTTTCATCATAACATAAGTATTAAAATTTCAACTATTCTTACAGAAGAATTTGGACTGAAGAATGCTGCATACCTATACAAAAGATCATATTCCATTCCTGGACAAGTGGCACTTTGCTTGCAGTAAAGTGCTCAGAAGGAGCAAGATAGTCTTTCTCCAGACAAATTCTTTCCAAGGAACCATCTCTGCTCCCACTGGGGAACAAGCTTTTCTCACACTAAGTTTCCTCTCCTACTCAGAGCACAGACACTTCTTCCACAACCACCTTCTTCTTGACAGCAGCAATACAATTTAGTTATTAAAAAGAGAATCTCGACAGCAGCTTTATACCTCTAAATGATGTTCAGACATCTCACCTTTCACTTTGCTCTATTTTTGTGGGGGAAGGTGAAACTGAAATGAAACACTGAGCTGCTTAATAAAACCTGCTATGCTAATCCCTGGAAGTCAAGATCTGTGTCTACCATGGAAATTTACTAGACAAATGAAGTACTGTAAAGTCCTTCTTTGTTTTGCCCTTCAGATGAACAAGGGGACTGCAAATGCAAGATGGAGGAAGAGGCACAGAGCAGGAAGACATGTCTAAGTATACCTCACCTCTTTTACGCGTTCCAGGATGCATTGTGCTGTTCAGGTACGTGACTGCACTCTTCTTGCGCTGCAGGGGAAAACACGACCATTTTAGCTGGCTAACATTTTTGCAACAACTATATAAAATAGCTGATGAACAGCAAGGCAGCACTACATATGATTACCAGCTGTTCTGTTTTCTGGAGCACAGCTTCAGAGAAGTTAGCTTTTTTACACTACTTCTGACCTCTGGACTGCTTCAGTCCAATATGCAAGCTGACCTAATGGTTAAGACTAACACACACTGCCATTTAATTTCAGTTTTACACAGGAGAAGGCAGAAAAGGACATAAATATTGTAGGAACACCCCAGCGTGCCTCCTGATTAAAAATCTAAGGGTCGTATCATTGCAATGGCCATCTGAATTACAGACAACAGCTACCCTGTCTTGTCAGAGGTAAGATGTCTTGATTGTCATGGTGGTGTGGTGGCAGTGTGGCAGAAAACAAGCTCAGAATGAAAGGACTAGCTTCCCCCAGCAAGAGATCAATACCTCAGGCTCAAAAACAGCTCCACTGTATACTGGATTTGCTGTTGTTCTTCTTTTCCTCTCTTGTCGCTTACTTTGGATTTCTTGAAAAACAAAGCATTCACTCAGGTTAGAAAACAACAGACCCTAGAAATTATGAGTTTCTAAGAATGCAGTTTGCATGTGAAGATTTCTACAGAACCATTCATGCTCAACAGAGGAAACTTTATCATGCTTCTAATTTCTGCAGGTTTGGAACTAACAGCTGACAAAAAATACAAATATAGTGCTCAACTAATTCACAAAATGACCATCATCTTCTCTCTAAATAAGAGTACTTCAGGATTAAGACTTTTTATACTGGCAGTCAGTGTAATTGGGAGCTCAAACTAGAAGCCTCTGATAACCTTGTCAGTACATAAAAATAAACACAGTACAGAAACACACAAGCTGTTGCAACGTTAGGCTGTTCTTCAACGTATAGGATTAAGAAAACAAATTATAATCTATTAATTCATTTCCTTTACAGATTACAGTCCCATGAAATCATGAAAGAAATGAGAAATCCAGATGTGGATTACTGTAAAATTATCCATGGCATAACTTTGCAGATACAGAGGCTGTTTAGAATGCAACAACATTGTCACAAATTTCTTTCCTACCATCAAAGCATGCACTTTCTTCCCCAACACTGATCCTTCTGATCTCAGCTGCATAAGCAACTGCTTTGCTTCCATGTAATAAGGAGAATAAAAGATGTGCAAGAGACCAGTAAGATCTGGAGTACAGACATCCCAAAAGCACTTTTGTATAAGAAAATACTACACTGAATACAGAAATATGTTGGACTTGTAATTCCCATTCAGAATGACTATGAAACAAAGAGCTCAAGAACCAGCTTAAGGCATTATTTTTTTTTTTACCTTCCAGATGGTCATGAGTAACTAGTCCTAGAGACACCATGAAGGCAAGTTTCTGTGAGAGAGAAGAAAAATACAGAGATCATGACAGTTCTGATTGTTAGGATAAGGTACTTTATTTAGGCCCCTTAAAATCAGTTGACAGGTAACTAAGCACCAAAAATGTTACTAATAATGCTTTGCTTCCATAACTCACTTTTCATTTATATATGCTAATTTGGGAACCTAGGCTGATACACAGGGAAATGTCAATTGCTTATGATCACCAAGTTGGCAGAGTCAGAAACAAGAAAGCAGTTTCTTTGCTTCCAATACACTGAGATAACTATGTGATTGGTTCTTAGTAAATGCCAACACAGTTTGCTTGCCAGTAAAATATTACTGGCTACAGAATCATCTCCATATTATTGCAGACTATAAGGAGCAAGTCTGTTACACAGTTTGATTAGGGCTATGGCTTTCTCAAGGGATTCTAATTTTAATGCAAGAAGTGCACAGACATCTAAAAATCAGAATTTGTACTGACAGTAGCTAATCTCACATTACAAATAGTCAGCTTGAATCTATTTAAAAAAAAACAAACACATTTAGTTGTAATCAGTTTCAGAGCTCAACATGGCAGAAGGGCTCTAAGAAATAGCCATTTTGGCTTTTCCATCCCCCCAAGACTAATGGGACCTAAACTAGAATAAGATCTAGGCAGAATGTGTACATACATGGCTCTTTCCATCCTGCTAATCAGAACAGTAGTTTCTTACAATGGAAAAAAAAAGGCCGTTTTCCAACAGTCTAAAAGCTCAAAGGATTAGAAATCAACGCTGTAATCTAAGCTTCCTGGTTGAAGGAAGTATCAGGCAAATTACAAACTTCTAATTTAACAAAAGACCAGAATGAAATATGCAAATGCATTATATCTGTTTAGATTTCTCATTCTGTAGACCTAATAGGTCTACAGTCATAGACTGATAGTTACTGCTGCCCAATAGGATATATGGAATATGAAAGTTTAGGAATCTTAAGGGAAGAAGGAGGAAAAAAAGTATTTTCTGGAGGACAAGGAATTCCTTCCATCCAGAAAACTCTGGATGTGCTCTGATACCTGTGGATTTTCTTCTCGTTTTGGCTTCGGTGCAGCAGGTGGAGTAACTGTACGACTTTCTGTTTGCTTCTCTTCTGCTTCCACATGTGGTTTAATAGTCTGAAAAAAAAAAAAGTTTCTCTCATTCTCTGATAAGGAGGACTATTTTATTTTGACTAATAAAGCAAAACAAATACTTCAACAGATACAAAGAAAAACAGTTTAAAGTTGGCAGTGTATTAACAAAGAATCGGATTGAGAGGAATATTAAATACTGTTTTGCTTTAACAAAGGATGAAGCAGCCTCACAACCATTCCATTAACCCAAGCAGCCATGCAAGCAGTAAAAGCCATCACAAGAGTTAACTCCATTACAGAAGTTGCTGTGCTGTTTGGGAAGGAAAACTTCAGGTAAAACCATTCTGCATGGTTACATGCATTTTATACTTCTGGCTCTTCAATCTTCTTGAAGAATTATGAATGGCTCAAAAACTCTCTCTCTGACTCCAAAGACCTCATATTTTTCTGCATTTTTTTTCTTAAGTCAGTGATACCACAAAACTCTTCATGTCAACCCCTAACCCATGGCACAGCTGTTGATACTACAAACTGAGGTAATCTCTACCAAGACACAAACTCTTCCTCACTACCAAGCAGGGAAAATATACTGAAAAGTTAATGTATTATTAAACCAGCAACATTTTTCTGTATGTTTTTCAACAGTTCCTTGATTTTCCAGTAATTATTTGAAGAGCAAATGAATATTGCTGACATCAAAAGGAATAGGCATCAAAAGTATAGTATTGTAAAAGTACTACTTCAAATCAAATGAAAAGTGCACGCACTGCTGAATAACTTGTAGAACTGCCTTGAGGTACACAAGAACCTACTCAAGTGAATTCATAGGGAGAACAGAACATAAGCATGTCTTTCATGCACTGGATTATCTCAGTCTCTATAGGTGACTTCAAACGTGGAAGATAACTTCAAGGCACATTAGTCTACGAAAGATTTGTAAGTAAAATGTATAGTAATATATGCATAATTACACAAATACACATTGTATGCTATAGATAATGCATTATACATTATATAATGGTATACTATCACTAACGTGTAATAAATGAAAGAATTAAAAGTGAAATAGAAGATTGCTTCACTTCAACTGAATGTCAAGGAAGCAGCAGCCGCAAACCACGCTAAAGTAAAAACTTTAAGAAAGTCTTTGGTGCAGAGGGACTTTAAAACTAATTATCTAGAATGCTCTGTTTCTGAGGGTCTCCCTTCTGCTCATTTAACCCAATTTAGTCATGGTAAACTACCAGTCCTCTAAAGATGAGTGACTCTATTTTTTCTCCAATTGTAAGACAGCAAGACTACAAGATCAAGGAAGAAATTGTTGGATTATATACTTCTATGGTTTTGCATCTTTTTTTTTTTTTGCTTCTCTGGTTGGCATCATCTGAAAAACAAAAACACTGAAAATATTTTTCCAGTGTTTCTTAAAGGCTTCATATGAACATGGATTTTGGTTCGTACACGGTCTCCAAGAAATTAGTACAGCTTTGGAATATAGCTTGCTTGCAATCAACGGAAGCTGAACAGTAGAGAGAATAAAACTCTTAAAGTATGAAAAGAAGATGTTACAGAAAAAAGGTTATTTCTACCCCAAGAGTCAGAAGTAATTTCATAATTTGTACTATTGTTGGAACATGAATATTTCCAGCAACCAATGAAAGCTTCTCCATTTCTTATCCTCTCCAAAACCATAAAGCAATACATCCAGTATGCTTATTCAGCAGACACTTTCTCATCTGTACCTGTTTTTCAACGTTTGGTTTGCTGATCTGTACAGTCTGAGGTCCAGCAAGCCTGGTACCTGGTGCTGCTATCACGATGCTGGTGAGCTGTGCCATAGGGAAAGTTTTGGCTATGGTTGCTGTCTGCCCGTTAACTACACGAACTGGATGTATGGAGTTCTGAGAGTTGGGTAAAGAGGTGGGTGTGAACTTTGTTGTCAGCATCACAGGCCTCTGAATAAGCTGAGGAGCTGCAAGCATTGGAGGAGGTGCTGGGGCAATAGGAATGTTATTTTGGGCAACTGGCTTAGGTCGAACCTACGGGGGAAAAAAAAAGGAAGAGAGATATTCATATACCAATACTGCAGAAAAAATTATTTACTAAGTCTTTCAATTCAGCCTGTATAATCCATGCAAGGTTGATTCCTTACAGAATGTAATTCTTAGCATAGAGTCACAAGTATGATATGAAAAAGAAAAGGCACGTTTTCGAATTTACTTTCATAAGATCCATCCATAAAACATTTGCATAAGCAGTCACAGTCCCTGAAATGGCATTTGGATGCACAGATATTTATATTACATGTATATTGCCAAGTGCCTTATATATGTCTAAATCAACACACTGCTTTTGTGAGCCAAAAACTAATGTAATATTTACAGGCACTGCAGAGACTTTCATGTTAGAAGTGTGTCTCAGGGCTTTATACTGAGTCTTCAACAATTTTTCAGAAAATCCTTGTTATCACTGTTATCATATTACTCTGTACATGTCTAAATAGACACTTGCACATCCACTCTTGCTAAATAAATAGAATTTTCACAATAATACATTAATCTCCCACTGAAAATGCTGAAGGGTACAGGTAAAGGCAGTTAGTAATATTTTTCTTCCATGAGTCACAAAAATTGTTCAATACTTTACTATAGATGCTTGTTCATTTCTTGCCCATTGTTTTACTTATATGATTACAGTGTACAGAAACAGAATAAATTACTCTGAAAATCAAGTCTTTTTCACTGTTCAGTTTCTGTTGTCCTATCCACATTTAATACTCCACAATGGATTTCATCATTAAAAACAAGGTGATGTTCCAACAGACACCAGCCTATACTTTCCTTTTTTTCTTTTGCACCACATTAAGGCTTGTAGTCAGTGCCAAGTATATGTTGGAAATGAAATAGTTCCTCCAAGATCTTTTCTTTTAATGAAGAAAGAATCAGTGTTTTTTCCAACCTGTGAAAAAATCTGTTTTCTACAAATTTTACTGCTCAGCTGTGATCAGAAATAACTCTCTGCTGCAGTACAGAAATACTTGTGAACAACCTAGAGACATCTTGTTTTTCCTTCTTGCTTATGAGCAGCAAACAATAATTACAGCAATTTAAGGCCTTAGGTGATGCACTGATTTTTGCTGACACCAGTTCAGTGGGTTCTTTCCTTTTGATGCAAATACATTCATAAATGATCACTATATGCTAATCTCATAATCAAGACAAGCAGGGCAGGAGGAAGCTCAGGATATTTCTAATCCAATCTCCTTCTCAGTACAAGGCAACACTCAATGCAGACCAAGATGCTCAGGCTTTGTCCAGACAGGTCTTGCTAACCCCTGGGCTTTACCCTGGGATTCCACCACTCCCCTGGGCAGCCTATTCCACTCCTAAATGATCCCACAGTAAGAAATTATTTCCTGACTGGATATTAGGAAAGCTTTTGTTACTGTGAAGATGGTCAAACACTAGAACAGGCTTTCTAGAGAGGCAGTTGTTACCTCGTGCTTGTCAGTATTCTAAGAGGCATTTGGATAATGAACTGCTCAGGCAGCTGGACTGGATGATCTTTGAAGATTCCTTCAAAAAGAATCATTCTGTTCTGCTCTATTGTACATCCAGTCTGAACCTTCCCATGAAGATGAATTGTCTCCTCCACCATGTCACCAATAAAGACTGACAGGCATGATGTTCTCAGAAAGTTTCTCCTATTTATGCTATAATTAAGGTCCCTCTTCAATTGCTTGCTCTCTATACACTTACCTGTGGAAGAAAATTTGGACGAGGAGTGAGTCTGGGAGGAGGGATGAACTGCGGCACTTTTATGGGCTGGGGTGTAGCCTGAACCTGCTGTAAGAATGTAAGACATAGTTCAATCAGAGAAAAATAGCTCTGATGTTGTTCACCAAAATCAACACCCTGAATGCATTTTCAGACTTGATGTTCCTGGCTTTTCACTCCATAATTTTTCATGATAGCAGCTTCTTCATTACAAATGTACTGAAAACCGAAGTACCCCTACTTTCCAGTGCCTGTATATCTTTGTTTACAAACAGAAGGCATCTCTCCTTTTAGTGCACCTGTACTAACCACTGTGGTCTGTGATCTAAAAATCACCTCATCTAAAGATAATGAAACTATGATTTGTTTTAACAGTTCATAAATGGCATTATAACTGACAGAAAGTAACTTCAGGCTTTGATGTCCAGCTACACTATCCTATTATATTCAATGGCATCCAGGAGAACGAAAGATTATCTCACACAAATGAGAAAATTTGGAAGATAGAACTCTACTATTTCTAGAAATATTAATGACACTCTGAGGGGCTGTAAATGCACAGCCTAAAATTCAAACGTAAGTCAATTGAAGCAATTAAGCACTGATTTTAAGGAGGCCTAAGTACTTCTCTTTCTACCTGAAATCAATTGGAGTTGCCAAGTAATTAATCTGATTAGTGCTACTAACTACCCTAGTTGAGTACTCAGTGAGATTCTTTGAGATTAATATCCATGTTAGTTTCCACCTTTCTCTACTTCTGTCCATACACATAAGATTGTGGTTTACTTCAAAAAGGTATCATGCTGATTAATTAAAGCTTGGGAAAATATTCTGAGATTTTTATGAAATGTGCTTGCAAAACCTAAGTCATGTGTAAGTATGATAACACTATCACCTGCACAGCCTAAGTAGGTTATTCAGCAAAGAGATTAAGCAGAAGCATGGAAGTCAGATGACAGGGGCAACAGATGACTCTGGAAAAGGGAACAGTAGAAAAAACTCCATGCGTTCTATCCTGATTACAATGATGCCCTATCAGGAAGTAAAATTACTTTGATCTGCATTATTAAACTGTATTTATTAAATTGTACTTTTAAACAAAGATAAATAAAGATTTGTATTTAGTGAAGTTTTAATCTTTAATTCAAAAGTGGAATTTCCCTGTCGTGATCCTATGTAATTCCTAATTTCCAGTCCAAGAAGGTTATATAATCTAATTCTACAACATTTCTTCTTATATTTCCAGGTGTCTCATTAATTGTTCAGCAAGTTAACTACTCTGGAAAAGACTGTATGATATAATCAGAGCACTTTCCAAAATACATGATTAAAGAAACTGGACCTGCGTATGAAAAAGTGGTGAGTGAAGACATGGTAGTGAGCAGAATTAAGTGGTGTGTCTAACATGAGAGACTTTATCACAGAAAGTGGACAAGAGAGATTGACTCAAAAAATGTAAAACACAAGCCCAAAAGGATCAAGCCATGAAGTTCTGACAGCACCTTTACCAAACAAAAGAGTTGAAATTTTGCAGAACACAGCCCATACACTGCGTAGGGGCAAAACAATTGCTGCTTCCCCGTGACTAACAGTTACTACACAGAGGTGATGACAGCACTGATTTAATTCTATAGAGCCAAACAGTAGTAACAACCCGTGTAGAGAATAAATATTTTTCTCTTGGTCTTTCAGTTTAGCAGTGTCAACCTACGAAGTCTCGTAAGTCCCTACTCTTCGCCTTTCTGGTACAAGAATGTGATATATTTTTTTCTATAGCCCTGTTGCAAACTAAACCACACATATTTGCAGGGCAAACACACAAAATGCTTACCAAAGTGACTGTGTTTTTCGCCACTATTTGGACTGTCTCAGCTCCTGGCCCAGTGACCTTATTTGTTGTCTGGAGGTTGACCGGTGCATTCTGCGCATCAGTGCTGAGGACTGCTTTCTGGTTGTTGTTGATAGCAGTAACCATGGCAATGGTAGGTCTCTGACCCACAACGGAGGCAGGCATGGTCGCAGTTGCTGCTTTCAAGACGAGAGGTAGTGTCTTAGTGGTGATCATAGAAGCTGTAGTTACCGTTTTCTAGAGGAAACAGAAAAAACACTGTAAGAGACAGAGACATTTGGCATCAGACAGGATGTGGGCTGGTTCATCAGAAACAACAGACAGTAGAAGAAAAGGCAGCACTAAGTCTACCTGCCCACTGTTCAGACATGCATATGATTTTACTCTTCTGAAAACTGGACAGCTAGAAAGAAATCTCATCTGGGGCTCCTGTTGGGAACATTTTCATCATTTGCAGAATTAGAGATTGATTCAAAAACAGTTTTTGAGAATATGACAACCAAGTGTTAGCAGAGAGAGGTGTAAAGGTTTTTTTTTGATCTTTTAGTTTCATACTACTTGTAAATGTGTACTGTCAACATCAACCCTATATGCTGGAAGTTTATGAAACAAACCAGCAAACTAGCTTCTCATCAATTAAAATACATAATTCCAAATGGAAATTTTACTTACAGAGATCATAATCAGAGGAAGAGGGAAAAAAAACCTCATAACCTTATTTTTTTCTTTAAGAACAAAAAGGGGTTTTGATTCTGCTTAGTCCAAATTTCAGTTTTAGACATACAGACAGTAATTTAGTCCTTCATGTTCTTTCCTAAGAATACCAGCAGGGCTATCCTGGAGTTGTGAGTTGGCTGTACGCCTGTCCAGCTGCAGGCAATTAATTTTAACTTCACTGGAATGGGGGAGTGGGGGTAGTTTTGGTGCATGCACACGATTTCAGATTGCTGTTAGCGTGTTTTAAAGAAAGTGGTTTTGAATCACTTAATGTCAGCATTTATCTGAAATGCATTGATACACTATGCCCCAAATTAAGTGCATTCCGAAGTTAAACAACCGTAATTCCCAATTTTGGTTTAAAATGTACCATCTTCTAAGATACTGAGGAAAACAGAAAATATCAATCTCATTCAAAAAGTAACAAGGCAGGAAGATCTCCATATAAAATCAGAACACAATGTGCACAGAAAAATCATGATGAATGACACTTGATAGAATGGCAGAATTTATCCCTTCTGTCTTTGCTGTAAAAAATCCAGTGTATTAATGAGTCTGCATCTTCAAAACGGTTACTGGCATCATTAAATGCTTTTAGAATGAAATAAGAGCCATTCCTTCCTGACAATGGTGCTGGACTTTGGAACAGAAAAAAATGGAGAACCAGGGGTCAGGCAGCCTTTCTCATGTTCTGAACATGCCTGATTCAGATTTATGAATTACGATGGCATAAGACCTTTCTTTTCATTCTAATAAAGTAATATATTTCCAGTTGGTTTTTTCAGTATTTTCTCTGATAACTATTTCCTTAAACTAAAATGTGTTTTGCCTTCACATCACCAATTTTTTACTGCTTAAACTGTATCTCCTAATTGTTAATTACACTCAAGTGTGAAAAAATCTCTGTATAATGCCAAATCAAAGAATAATTTGTGCTACAATTTTAATGCATTTATATAAAGTCTGGTCATAATAGTTTTTTCCTTGTCTCAACTTGAACAATTCCCTTAACTTTCCACTTTAGATATAAGAGCTTCTCATTGACCTCTACTGCACTGTATCCAAAGCAAGAGGCTCCTTTCCCCTGAAGCAGCTTGAATATTATTCAAGCTTTTCCAATAAGATGTAACACCGTATCATTTTCACAAGAATTACACCCACCTATAAACATTTTAAAGAAAAGTGTAATCCATCATGTAATACAAGACTGGGACACTTTCAAGGGGTTCTGCTAAGTGTGAAAGTACTGAGAGCATAGTTTCAGACAGCAGATCACAGAGCTTGAATTTCTGTATTACTTTGCAGAGCGTTAATTGCTTCGGTTATTCTAAAAGGTTTTCAATGCATGAATTCATACTGAAGTACCATTCACAGCAAGTTTGCTTTATTTCACATAATAACATTGTAATAGTACGAGCTTCCAGCGGGCTTGCTGCTTTTTGAAAAAATATCCCTCTGACTGGATTACATCAAGTATCTTACAGTGTCACTATTAAAGCAGTATATATAACTTTATGCCTGAACTGAATTACTCTGAGAATAGCAATTGAAAGCATTCTCTTTACTGGAAAATGTATTGTTACAAAAGTTGGCAGCAGTAACCTTTATACAGAGACAAAATACTTGACATTACATGTTCCTTGTATCTTTGTTGAAAGAGAAGGCGCAGTTTTACTGAGGGGCAAGAGAACAGAGAACCTGTACATAGATTCCAAGTACAGAAGCAAGTGATGATACTGCAGAGTTATACCAACATAAACAAAAACAGATCACTTAAGGCTGCGAGCTGGCTTTTTTTTATTCAAATGAGAGGGAGACCTGCCTTTCAGTTCCTAATTACTTTCTGAGTGCAACCGCATCAAGGAGTCAGAAGGGTGTAGCAGTTTTGTGACTGTTTCACTAGAGGGCTCTTTAACTTTAAACAAAACCTGGGTTTTTGCAACCCAGAATATGACCTGGAAGTTAAAGCGTGAACGCAAAGTGTGGAACAAGGACAAAAATGTAAGGCTGCTTTTGCAGTTGTGTTTCCTGATTGAAAAGCAAAGAGTGATTCACCGTTTTACGACACACTTCATAGTTCTGTCCTAGATTCAGTGTAGACGTTTGTGCTCAAGACCATCTTTTTCTTAGACAAGTCTGCTTCATTTCTTCAATATTCTTTTTCAAGTACCTAAGCCTCACACAGATATTTTTAGAAAATATTCAAAACAACTTGCTCACTTAACGAGATAGCTAAGATCCCAACCATTTCTTCCCCTTCTACTTTCAGGAAAAGAAGAGAACGGTTACCAGTCAAAGTTACGGTTGCAACTCCCTGCAGTATGCATAAAGCAAATGGTGACTTCTGCCATCTGCCTATCCAAGCTATCCATGTGAGCTGCTGAGATGGCAACAACAGGTAAAAAAAAGTCACACATCCTCTTACTATAAAATGTACCCCTGCCTTTCTACCTGCTTTATTAGCAGACTTTTGAGATTCCAACTATTTGAACAGTAGAGACTTGGAATTAGCTTGCAATTTCCTTCTCAGTAAAGAGGTCCACTTTCCCTGGTGAGTTCTGGGATTATATCTCTAATCCCATACTGTAGTGAAATTAATGTGCTTTCCCAATAAATACACAACTATCTAAAATTTAAACTTTGTAACTACCACTGTATCCTCTTAAATTAATGTGTGCAGACTCGGTTAAGAATTATTACATATGAGTTATGTCTGTTTAGAAAGAGCCAGGCAGAAAGAAGAGGGAATTGTTTCCTTACATTTTGCTCACAAAGACTGTGAGTCTTTTAAAAATAAGTGATTTTAATCATACACTTCATACAGTACAAGCAAAGTCTTTACTGTTTCTTGAGATCTACTGGCTATAGGTAATCACATATGCACCTGTGGAAAAGACAGATTAATTTGCTAAACTTTTATTTATTTCTAAGTAAGATGATGCGACCACCTTTCTTTTTTGTGACATTATGATCTGACTTTTAATCTCTAATAGGTGGTTATTGAAGAAAAAAAATGACACACCAAACCAAACTACTGATATGCGCACATGCACAGAAAGATAAATTAATATTGGTACACTAAGAGGCCAAAGTGAAAGTTTGTAATTTTCTGTCTGCAACTTTGATTTTTCTGCAGTGAACTTTACCTTCAGCAAGGAAAAGAACTGCTCTGGCAATTCTTACCTGTGATCCAATCACATTTGGAGAGGGTGCAGTAGACTGCTGCTGCTGTTGATGGTGGTGTTGCTGTAATTGTTGTAGTGGTTGTGGCTGTGGCGTCTGTAGCTTGTTTTCTGACTGTGCCAATGGCTGTATTTGAAACTTACTGTCTGGCTGTTCCTGCTTCACTATCAAATTCTTCCGAAGCTGTTCCACCACTCTTTTCTACAAGACAAATAGAAACATAAACAGATACGATGATGGTTAATTTGTTGCGTATGTTAGAGAAGATAATAATACCTAAAAGCATTTAAGGTAAATAAAGGACTATACAAAAGTGCAGTAGGAGTTCTCTTTTTAGAATTTTAAACATTGGTGATAACTAATGGACTGAATTCCATTAGCTATGCTGTCCAACAAGATGACCTTTTCTCCTTGTGGAAACTCACCCCACTCCAGGCACAAACCACTGCAAGACCTCATTAGCATACATTCACTTGAGACTTGTTGGCATTCAGATTCCAAAGTCTCTGTCTCCTTCTGACACGCACTTCTAGGCACAGAAAATGACTGGCGAGAGAGCCACACTGTGTGCAAAGTGGGGAATAGGAAGGGCACTGATGTGTGGTCATTCAGTCCAATATTATTGTCAATTGAAAGAAAATCAGATAAGGCTACCTACAGCAGGAAAGAAAGACATAGACTTATTTCTCCAAGCTTAAATGCTTCCTGTGATATTATGGCTTTCATGAAAATTTGAAATTATTTCAAAGGGAAGTTTCTTCTCCTGGTAGCTATAGGTACCCTTAGAAGATCAAAGATCTGACACCAGACCAGATGACTCATGGGATAAGATACCCTGTCACTGTATGGGTAATAAGGGCTCACGTTTTATGTTCGTGTGCTTTAGCAACAGCAAGGAGTGCATATACCACAAGACTTCTTTGTGTGTGCACATGATAGGAAACAAGCATCTCTTCTGATCCTCTAACCACCACCAATGTAGGGTAGCTTTAAAAAGATTCAGATGTGTACTCCAGAATTGTTACACTGCATGGCTGGATGTGGAGCAGTACACTAAAGAGTGAATTGACACGCCAGGGGCCAGCCTGAGGAAATTTTATCAAAAAGTCTGATGGTCAGACCAATTCAGTCAGAGCTTGGCACTGGCAGAAGGAGCTGCCTGAAGCAGTCTCACTTGCATGAAAAGAAACAAAAACTTTCTGACAGTATCCAATCTTTGGATTTTATTTTATTTTTTAAGCATTTCTATTAGGGTGTAGTACAAACCAGAGAGAGAGAATGAAAAAAATAATAATCCACATACATACAACCAACTAAAACAATCTTTCCCTGTTAATATATATATATATTCTTTTTTTCTATGCAGGATTATGGAACTCTGAAGTAGTGAAGTATCAGTTCTTCTTGTAGTTCCCATTCTCATACTTTACACCTACTTCCAAGTATGTTGCTTATGATGGCTTAAGGCTGCACCATGCCTAACACACTAACCTTTTACCTAGAAAACAGCAAAAAATTGCAGGGTTCTAAACAGGCACTTTTTGAGAACCAGAACTTTAAAAAGCAAGAGAGAACACATTATCAACCAAAAATAAAAGAAATTTAAAAGATTCTGTTTCATAGGGTTGAAAACTGTGAATTCAAAGTACAGATGTTTTTGCAAAAGACTGAATTCAGCAGCTACCAAGTGTACATGAGGAAGACCACCCTTCTAAAACCTCCCTGGAGTTGTGGTGATGGCCCTGGCAGGGATGCACACCGCACTCCAAAGGCAACAGAAACACTGGCTCAATCTCATTGAAAACTCAGGGAGCTTGTAGTAGGCAGGAATGCAAAATAAATATTTTACACTGCACCTAGAAGAATGCTAATAGATATCAAAACCTAAAAACTGGAAGCCGTTCCCGCCTAGAACTAAGAGAAAATATTAAGGGTTTATAAAGTATTTTTCAAATTCAGATGATTTACATGGTTTTAAGTGGCCTGTGTCTATCTGCTCATTCAAACATGGAATAGCTGAACAATCATTTAAAATTGCTGTCTGAGAAGATCAACCATGTTAACCCGCAAACTGAAGTGCTGCATCAGCAAGCAGAAGAGCTGCAAAACATTTCCAAAGAGCAAACCAAGGGGGGGGAGGCGAGAAGGGAGCAGAGCAGGAGATGAAATACTGCAACATGTCTATGTAATACATGCCAAAAACGTACTGTACAGGAGGCTGAAGAATTGCAGCACCAACTCAGGACAGGAGGCAATAGGACAATCTCGTCCCATCTTGCCAATAGGACACAACAACGGCGCTGCTGGGGAGAGAGCTGCTGCGAGCCGCCTGGCAGCGGTGTATCCTGCCATCCACATCCATTATGCAGATATTAAATTGAAAGAATCATCTAATGCTTTTAAGATTCAGAGCGGTACAAGTGAAGTTTGCAGAGAATGCCAATTGCTGACGCAGTTTATTAAGCTTCCTCTACCAACTGTCAGTAAAAATACCACAGTACCACTACAGAAATCGTTATGCTATTTGGAAGGCTGTGGGGATTACGTGCTTGCTAGCAGTTATCAGGAGTGGCTCTGAACAACGTATTCTGAAATTACTTAGCTTAATTACCCAAACCAGCTCAGGCTGCCCCTACACCAGCACCAAGCTCAGGCCATGCCTGCTCGCAGCACCTCACTGCTGCATCCTCCCAGCACCACTGCCAGCTCAGGCCAGGAAAGCAAGGAAGTCTACTGTGTGGCTTCATACTACATTAAAGCAGCGTTTTTAAATGGTTCCTGGGAGCTATTGGGCTGTTTTTAATCAATACTGAATGTAGTTTGGGCCCCAAAATGTGCAACCTGCATAGCTGAAATTTGCCAGTGTTGGTGTAAAGTCCTGGCTGCACATTTGGTAAAGCCAAGGGACACTGAGGTGACCTAGAAGCACCACAGAATTCTTAAGAAATATTCCCAATAATTGCCATTTCCTTCCCTCCATTTTTAATTGAAGAATATTTAAACACTGCATTCTTATTGACAACTTCAGAGTTTTAAACTGAGAATAACTCAATTGCAAACACATAAACATAACACAGCAGCTTTCTGAGTGTCAGAAAGCTCTAAAGCCCACCCGTATTCCTAAGGTAGTTTCTTTTCCCACAGTGCCACAAATGTGTGAAAAGCATTTGTCTTTCAAGTTTACTGAGTTTTCCTCAAAGCCTCTGTTTACATCCAGAATGTGAAATAAGTTAATAATCACATCCTTTCATCTGAGCTGTATCCTACCCAAAAAATAATTGCTTGTGCTCTGCAATGGTTATGGTCAGGCTGCTACAAACTCTATTTGCCGAGCTGTACCCTGAAAGCATACTGCATAATGTAATAGCTCTTGCTGTCTTGACATCTTCATCACTAACTTCATCAAGAACTCTTCATGCCACTGAGTTCACAGAGCCCTACACACCTTATATGACCCCTTCTAAAAAGTAATAAATGTAGTCAATACAGTGACATTTAGTGATAGCACTTTCTCGTTCACATCTCAGGCCAGATCAAACACAGCATTACATTATTTTGGTTTGATTAAGCAGAAAATCTGCCTCTGCATCTCACCGTGCCTCAGTGAGACAAGAAAAGATGTCTTCTCTGTGCTCTTATCAAAAGCTTTCTTCTATAGCAATATTTTCATTATAAAGTCCTTGATAAAACTTTAAGCACAACATTATTAGCCAAAAATTATTTCCACGAAATCATTCAATCAGTCTATGAAAAAGCGGTACTGTGAGTACAGCAAATTTTAAAATACTAGATCCCTCATTACATTTGGTGACACATTTTCTTTTTTATCCAAGCAACATTCCAAAAAAACCCCCTGTGCCTATCTAAAGAGGCTCTGTTATTAAACTTCAAAGATCTATAAAAGAGTTTAACGTTAAAATCTCCTTAAAAAAGAGAAAGATGTGAAGTACCAAGCAGCCTCACAGTGCGTACCTTCAGTATCACAAAACCAGAGCTGATGTGCTTTGAATTTACCAAGTACCTGCCAGTGACCAGTGACCTGTTTTCCTGCTCCACCGACTCCAGTAGTAAACTATTAAGTGCACCCTGTTCTCTTACTCCCTGCAATGAGCAAGAAACGTTCTCTGGGATTTAGAAGTTGCCAGCTGCTGAGAATGAAATGGTAAGAGAGGATCGGGAGTGGAAAGGCTGGAGGGAATCTCCCTGCCCTGCAGTCTCTTCTTCCTGCCTCCCTCCCTCGCATTGCCAGTGCCTGATGAGAAATGAAAGACCTCTGCTTCTATGTAGAGTTTAAAGTTACTCTTTAAACTGCCAGGGGTGTGCGTTTTGAGAGTGGAATTTAGGAGTGGAAAGATTACCAGCAAGGAGAATAATTGTATGCTCATCTGCTGATGCATCAGAAAGTTAAAGTAGGAGAACGCAATGATAGAAATCCATGATGCCGTATTTCACAACTGTGAGGAAAAAAATCCATTGTATAATAAAACTGGATTTTACTTCTATTGACAGATTTCGGAAAGAAATACATTCACATCTTTAATGGTCACCATGTATTTGTACAGAACTTTGCATCTTTAGCTGTGCTCGATTCACATTCAAGATTGTTTGATGAACAAAAAAATCTAAATGAACTAAATTAGAAAAAAATTATTCCCCTTCAAGAAACATGGTCAAACTTTCTACTTCTACTCCAAACTGCCATCTATACATGTGAGTTGAAACTGCCTCCCCTGGGAGAGTGGGGAAAGGGATCGCCTGTGTTCTGTCGGGCACACAGCCACCACGGCCAGCAGTGGGACTGAGACTGCCAATGCCTCATTACTGGGCACAGGTATTGAAATGCGCATATTTCTTTCTACAATTTACTAACCTAACTCATTTTTTCCAAGTGTTTTTGTTTGTTTGTTTCTTTGTGTGTTTGATTAAACACAGACATCTTAACCCTACCTATCTAGTGAGTGGCTGCACCGCCAACACACCAGTGAGTGTCCCAAAGAGTCTGTGCTCCACACAGCCCACGAAAAACATGTCTAAAAGCACTAGAGACATAAAGACGTATTCTGCATGTCTACATGCATACCTATTTTGAATGTGAGATTTTTCCATTAGGACAGAAAAACACTTCTCAAAGTTGCTAGAAATAATTCAGAAATGGCTTATGCACATTCTGAAAATAATGTTAGTTCCTTCATTCCTAATGGGAGAGAATGCTTATCAACTTTTCTATTTTATTTAAATTATGACTAGATTTATAAACGAAAATGACTGAAAATAGCTGCTGTGCCGTTCTGTTTTATGCGAGTTCTTGATTGCTTTATTTTCAGTACTGTGCCTTTTACCATTTGCAGCAACACAAGATCAATTAATTTTTGGAAGGAAATGCTGTACCGTGAAATGCCTTATGCATCACTGTCTTCTCATTTTAGAATCTCTCCTACTTGCTGCACAAAGTAGGCAACAGACACTGAACTAGCAGGAGCACTACATACACTATGTTTTCCTTCAGCTTATACATTAAATAAATACAATACTTGCCCCAATACTTTTGTTAACTGAAAGAAACCTGAAAGAACATCTACAATATTTAAACAGTAAAGCAATTAATGAATGGAGAATTAAATACATGACAACAGGCAAAACAGAACAAGAAAAACAGTTAAGCGGGGTAATTGCAATGTAAGGAGAAATAGAATGCAAGGCATGACAAGGATTGTTGTTTTGTTTTAGGTTTTTCTGCTTCTCAGAAATACTTCTGAGCACAAACACAAGCTGGTAAAAGGATGTGGGGATCATCTCCACGTGAAATGGTCAGAGAAATGAAACAATTACACTGCTGACTACCACATTAAAGGTGCTAATTTTTATCTTATCTTGCCCATCTCCATATTGACTTCCCCAGTTCATATATTTCAGGAAAACAGATTCTCCTTGGGAAAAAAAACCAAAAACCTGGATTCTGAAGAAACACAACAAAGGTTCTTTTGAACTTTGATGTAAAGTACGTTTCTATGTCTGACTGAACTCGTCTTCTAGAAGTCTGTAATTTGGACTCATAAAATGTCACGGACTAAAACTTACTGTATACAACCACAGCAGAAAATTTACCGCAGGAAAACATGTGGGAATGATCTCCTCGGGCAAGTGGCTCACAGCTCTGCATGGCAGCCAGCGGTTTCAACTAAGCACCTCTAACAGGGAGATACCGCTGCTTCTCTCCTCTAACCTCTGATTTATATCATAATGTGACATCTTCTAAAGAGAATTTGTCTGAATTAAGTAAGCACAGCAGAGGACTATACATCAGGGAATTTATTTCTTGCTTTACAAATCATCAGCCTCAATAAAACAATCTACTTTCTAATCTGCTACCTCCTAATATTTTTGAATAGCTCAAACAGAAAGGGTAGTCACAGAATAATTTTACAGTGTGCTCCTGCACAGTAACACAGTCCCTACAAGAAAAAATGAATCAGTTTCAGCAGGATTCTTGTGCATCCCACTGCTTTTCCCATGACCGCATCACACCTCTCCTCCTCGTGACAGGAAACACACACAGATCATGCACCATCAGAAGTACCAAGCAAGATGACTAACTTGAGGTTAGAATAGGACGTAAACTTCTCTTCTATTAAGAGGAACATCTGTATGCACGGACTGTATTGTAGGAGAACCTGTTGATTACCTTGATATTGTCAACAGCATCCAGTATTTCATTTCCACAGTTTCTTTACAGAGATCATAAACTAACTGCAGAGCTTAGAAATTCAAAAAGAAGGCATAAATACAGAGAGACTTGATACAGAGATACAGAATGAAGTAGACGCTTGTATTAATTCTTTCCAGAACTAGAAAATATGGAAAATATTCCATGAAATTGAATGTTAACAATATAAAACATGTAGAAGTAGTTTTATTCAATTCATTTTGCATGCAGCGTAATCAACCTGTTTCAAAGATCAGCTGGCTAAGGGATCCTCTAGGGATGAGAGGAAACGTTAGTATTTCTTTGGGGATTTACCACAGCTGCTTAAGCAGCAGTGGGCAGGCTTTTTTCCTTTCAATGTTGTCAACCAAATACTATTAAACATGGATTCAGTTAAACCCCCTCACTACCAACATCACACAGCAATTCACTATTGAGCAGTCTTTAATAGGCAGAATGAGCTACCAGAGCAAAAAGCTGTAGTTTCATCTCAAGTGAGAGGCTTTTTTTTCTTCTGATTCCTACATTTAAACAGCAGGTCAAACAAGAGGTGTTCTGCCCAGCCAAACCTGCTCTAGTCTTCTCTTTAGTTAACCAAACATGATCAAAACGAAGAACAGTGCCTGCTTCACAGAAAAGACATGAAATCAAACTAGTACTGCAGATCCAAATCGCTGGCCTTTCATTGTATAAGTTTGTGGATCAGTCAACAGTGACTCTCCTCTCCATGGAAAAACAACACACACACACAAAAAAAAAACAAACAACCAGAAAAAAAGTAAAGGTTCTTGCTTAGCCATCCAATTTAAATGGAAAAGAGAGGGAGGACTTTGCCCCTGTGTTTATCTCAGTGCAAATAATATCTCACTAAGTATGGCTAAAACTACTAAAAAATTGAAGATGCAGTTCTATCTCTTTTAAAAACAGTTTTTGTCTAAGGATGCAGAGCTACTGGTGAGAGTCCAAAGGAAAATCACAAACGCAGTTGAAGACCCAACAAACAATGCTGTGCAACATGGGGATTCCTGTGGCTCAGCACTTCCTGCTCATGACATAGAAAGCTGAGAGGAGACATCTGACCGGGTAGCAATACTTCTGAGCATGCGGGGGGGGTTCTGAGTGTCTCTGAGAAATGTAGAATGATAATTCCATGACTGCAACCTGAAAGTAGACAAATTCAGCCTTGAAATAAGATGCAAAGATGGGTCAATGCTGGAAGAGCCTGAGATGAGCTACAATGGCGTGCCACGGCTTGACATTTTCCAGGACAAAATTTTACAGCTTTCCAAAGGAAATGCTTAATTTAATTCTTGGAGATTCCATAACTACATGTGTGGGAATCCTGAGAAGCCTTTGCTCATGCCCAGCCTTGATGGGCCACAGGGACAGCACAAGTGCCAGCATTGTTCTCAGTGGCCTCACTTCCCTGGCACTGAGACACCACATAAACACAGTCTTCCCCTTTAGAGTATGAATGTCTCTCCAGGGGCACTAACGACCAGATATACTCAGGGTTGATTTTTCACCTTGTTCTAAAATATAAGCTGGTCACAAGCAGAGAAATGAAGTTGAGCAACACAAACTAACCTTCCTTTGATGCCTTTCATTGTATGCCTTGCTTACACATTCATGTTCTTATTAATTCCAGTCTTGGAACGGGAAAAAAAATTCCCAGGTCAGAATTACTGGGATGTTATTTTTCCCTTCCGTTACAATGTAGAGTGTGGGTTCCTGCTAGGTTTGACTGGGCAAATTTCCCCACATCAACCTGCTGACATTGCAATGGCCTTCAGAATAACTGGCAGCCCAATCTATCACCTGCTCTCTGGCTGTGGAACACAAAAACTTCGTCTCCTGATAACAAAATCATCCTAGTCTCACTGAAGTCAGGAGACATCACACAGGAGTGCTGAGGTAGAATATAATGGCTTCTAATCACAGGAAGTTGAAGTAGTTATCTCATTTGTCCCTTTTGGTTTTGACGTGTGGCGTCTCTCCTCTACTTCCTGTTTAAGAAGAAAGTCTTTTTAAAAAAATCTGCCTGCTAGATGAAAGACAAAAAGCGTCTGACACGCACAGTTGTTTTTAGCAGATGTACACAGTACCTAACAGCTAACAGGATCAAGCATAAGCATTTAAGTACGCATATAATTTGATATTAATCTAAAATTTTGGTCAGTTTCTGCAACATAAATCTCAGTAGCTGTTTTTGCTGCCCCGAGAACTCTTTTCTATAAAAGTTTAATCCTTTGGGATCTAAATGCCTTAGGAAGGTGCCATTACTCCACTGAGCAACGTAACAGTACCGTGAGGAGCATAAATGAAGAAGTCATGTGTGGAACACAAAGATCTTTCTGGCTTTGATGGACACCTCATGGGAAGATGCATTTGAGATATGATATATCAATATGGACAATAAACAGCAAGAAAGAAAGTACTAACAGAGACCACAGAAGGGAACATAAACATTTCTGTCCGTAGGTTCATACCACTTCTTCACAGTGTGCTTGCTTGTTTGACAGTTATTCTGTCATCATTTTAGACTGTTAAACCTCTGCTCTAGGGTTTATAAAAGATCAGAGCACTTGTCACTCTCAGTGCAGGTAGAGGGAGATAGAGTGGTTGAGCAGTTCATTTTTCTTTATAATTACACTCCATTAACCTTCCACATGAGAGCTCCCCCGCGCTTTCATACCAGCAGCACCAACTGGCTGTGTTTGATAAGGCTCAACAGAGTCTGCAAGACCAGCATGTGGAACAAAAGGAAGACTTCAGCACTGCAGAATTAGCAGAAGCTGGTTTGAAGCCCTGTTAGTGGCAAAAAAATATTCAGCTACATGACACACAGGTGGACAGACAACAGCTTCACCCTACCTGCTTCCCTACAACCACACTCCAGACCTCCGTAGGTGCATGAGCTAGTATTTGAATGCCAAATGCAAAGCCAGGGAATTATTCACTACAGGGAACTGAATATTTACCATGCTTTCACCTCGCTGCAGAGATCTGCCAAGAGAAATGCATTTGGAGTATTAAAGCATGCAGGGCAATATAAAAGAAGTTGTCATTACATTATAATTAGATCATGTTGGAGTAAGCAAGCAGAGTACAGAGAAGGAAAATTACTTCTGAAATTTATTTTTTATATGTTTCAGGTACCTAGGGTTGTTTGCTGTATGTTCTGAAGACGACACCAGTTAACAAAGAGCATTATATTCATCTGCAACCTTCTTGACGGTGACCACATAAGTGATAAGCTCTTCTAAAAGGAGAGACTTCTTCGATTAATAACGTATTCTATGAGAGTTTTAAACTCAGTGCCAGGAAAGCTATTTTCCATGTGCATTAAGGTAGATTAGCATTTGTGTATACTGAGCAATGGTCTCGGCACATGCTTACACAGATAAAAGGGAAACAAATTTGGAAGGAGGGACTGTAAACAATCTGGAATGGGATCCAAATTAGTCAAAAAAATAAATGAAACCTTACAAAATCTGCACTTCCAAATGACATTCTATATTATCTACTGGAATTTTTAACTGTTTCAAATGCCTTCATAACATGAAACTGCATACAGAACTGGCCTGTAGAAGTGAATGATTATGATATTCTTTTTGCTACTTAGGTCCATTATCCTTTCACAACCCTCTTCTGGTGCTTAACATATTGTGATACTGGCATCTGCATGCATCTCCATAAATAAATCTAACTTCTTCCCTACAGTACGTTTCCCAACCTTCAGCTAATATTTTGAAATGATGTGTCATTTTCTGTGTCTTGGTAACTTTGAAGTGTCTGAAACAAAATCTGTTTATGGTGCAAACCAAACCAGGCTATGAATCCAGCACTGTCCTTGTTCAGAACAATACAGGAATTTTATCTCAGAGTTCTGGTGAATGTCGCCACAGATCCCCTATCAGTACAAAGGAAACAGAGATGATACTTCTATTAGGAAGTTTAACACTGCTTCTGAAAGCTCTTAACATAAATCCCACTTCCAACTCATAGTAAGTTTTGTTTGCTTGTTTGTTTAAGATTTTGGACCTCCTTTCCCAAATTTTCTTTACCTGAAGACACCAATTCGATCTGTAATGAAATTTAACTTGTGCCACCTAAGCCCATATAACACGTGACATTAAATCAGAATTAACGTGTGTGACTGAGAACAGTGATTTCAATACTGCCAAGTTGTTGTGGCTGCCTCAGGAAGGCAGAAGAGTCAGAGGACAGTTACTTCTCTCCAAGGCAGACTATTCAAAGTGGGAACCAAAGTACTTTTGTAATATTCATTTCTTGGATGAACAATGAAAGCTTGGATGAACAATGAAAGCTGTGTCTCAGATGCACTTGGTATCAACTAAGAGGTGAGATGAATTTTGTCAGATGTAATTTCTCTACTAAAGATGATGTTCCCTCTCCAACTTAATAAATCTGAAACAATATAATTGCAACATTAAGTAAAATTCTATAAAGCATCCATATCTCTTGTTTTTGAAAAAAATGATTCTACAGTGTCTCAGTGCTGTAATGCAACACTCAGGTTTGAGCTGGGAATGACATTTGCCAGGATGGTAGCACAGCACTTTGAAGGAAGGCAGAATCAACAGTTGAGGCACCACACTTAGCTCCTACTCCCATAAAAAATAATTTTCAGTTTATGCACAAAGGAATTGCACTTAATGCCTCTACAACCTGCTCTCTCATCTTTCGTGGTGTACATTTTGGAAGCACTGAGTATTGAGACTGTTCTTAGAACAAAGCACTGCAGAGGTGCTTCTGCTCCCGTGGCCTGTCAGCCGTCAGAGCTACCACCATTTGGAATGTGCTCTTTGGACAAGTGGGCCAACCTCACCTCCAAAGAGTGCAATACTGCAGCTCATGGGACTTCTTAATAATAAAAACAAACAAAACAACACAACTCTTGACCTGCAAAACGTGCCTCTACAGAACTTTTCAGCAGTATTTACTCTTTTCCCCAATGCCTGTTAGAAAATACTTCAGTAGGAAATACTTTGCTCTACAGTGGCTCATCATTCTCTTTTTACAGAAGATCTGACAAAAACAGTGAAGTTCTGTTGTTTTGTTATGTCAGTGAAGGAGATCTTGAGGGCTTTGAGGAGGGCAGATCATTTATCTGCACATACAGAAATATGCAGGCTGGGAAAGGACTCCTAGAACAGAATTACTGAGGTTTTTGGTACTGTTTATGTAATAGTCTTTGGAAGACTTAAGGACTGTTGAGATCATAAACGTAAATGTGAGAAACACTCATTAAACTTTGGGAAGAGAATCTCAATCCAAGAGGCTAAAACTCTGCAGATTGGTGGGGGTTGGAGTATTTTTGTTAACAGTTATTTTGTTCAAACTTTACAAAGAGCCCATGAGTGCTACAGATTTAAAACGAACACTAACTAAGCCTTTGATGAATTTCTCTAAAATTCCCCAAAGACTTTTCTGTCAAAAAGTGGTAAGGAATAGCAAGTAAGCCCTCTTATAATTCTTCTTTATGTGATACAAATATATAATAACTGTATTTAGGGAGAGACCAAGACTACTTCTTTGCCTCTGCAGGCCTGTATTACATTTAAAAGGCAAATTAACTTTTTTTTTTTTTTTTTTTAAAAGATGATGGCAATGATGAAACAAATACTATATGTATTTGCACATGATGACGAGTAAGTGTATTTTGAGAGCCTATGCCTGATGTGATACTAATGCAGAGAACATGCAGTGTATTGGATGAAGACAGGCTGCACTACAAACCAGTCTGACCAGCTGAACCTGCACTCAGGGGTATCATCAGAGAGCTGTAGTGAAACTCAGAAATTTTACTTGTTTGGCCCTAACTCAGCGTTTCTGAATATGTTTGCCAGCATCAGCTCACAACACAGGCCCTCCAAAAGCAGCCTCAGCAAGTCTCCTCCGGGGAATTTCCATAGACACCTTGCACACTGGGCTCTAGGAGCTGTAAAACACAGAACAGGAGTTTTCCTCCCCATGGTTTTGCACTGATGGATTTTTTTTTTCCCCTCTCTCTCTTTTTCTTTTTCTTATTTAAAAGTAACACACGTTGCACTGTTGAGAAAAGCTGAAAGATTACAGCAACCTAGCAACTAACAGACAGGCTGTTGGGGTGAGCCATCTTGCTTTGTGTCCTGGGCACTGAGAGCTTCCCTCGTAATGGGGTCTCAGGCTTTGTTATTAACCCAGAGAACAAACCTGAAGCAACACTGGCTTTGGCATCAGAGCCTAATTAAAGTTTCATACGCATAACGTGTGCTCCTCTTAAATAAAACTAAGCCCTCACAAAACCCACTTTCTCAGATAACCTTTGTAGCATGTGGGGCAGAAGGGGAGCTTCAACATTAGACTGAAATCTAATGCTTCAGGTGAGGTGGGCTGTGGGGTAGGGAGCCACTGAAAAGAAGAAGCTGAGCAAACATTTTCCTTCACCTTGCTTCTGAATATAGCAAACCAATGCTGAAATGTAGGGATGTCGTGTGGAAAAAAAAAGCCTCAGGGTTTTTCTGTTTTCTAACAAATGCTACAGGGCACACATTTGAGAAAGTACAGCATCTTTACTTGCTCGTTTTGATAAAGCTATCCTCAGCTGTATTTCATCTCAAGTTGGGGCAGGATGTGAGTAAAGAGGCTTTAAAAATATCTATCTCTCACACCCCCACACGTAGAGCAGTAAATACATGCAAGGGCATGTGAGGAACCAGTGATCCAACGTTACTCTAAAAAGAGAGACACCAGAACAAAGTCTGAGAAAAAACATTAACCAATGATAATAAGAATGTCAGTATGTGATAGGTGTTGGAGAAATCAAAAAAAGAAGACGACTTAAGATTGAAATGTGCAAACAGCATTACTTGACTTGGCACTGTGCTGGCAGTGGAGTAGGATTTTCACGATAACTGTTTGGAGGACCATATATACACACATTCATATAAAAAATACGTTTAATGCAAACCACATGTGCCAGCCTGCCCAGGAAGACAGTCACACAGCCACTGATTGCTGGGAAGTTCAGATGCAAAAGATATAAAAAAAATCAGGAAACAGAACAGGGTAAGAAAAAACAGGTTGTCACAAGCACAACATGAAGCTGAGTTGAAAAGTGGTTTAGTCTAGCAAGCAGAAATAACTGTTTTTGCACTGACAGACAAAGCTTGCAGGGGAAGCACTACACCTTGTCAGGTTGACTTGAACAAAGGGCACACAGACCCCTTGTAAGGTCCCTTCTCCCTGCAGGCCTACGTCCTTTGGGAGGGCTGAGGCAGCACAAGAACTGCTGGGAATACTCATCCAAGATTTTTAGCAAGGTATCAGACAGAACTACTCAATGAAAAAAGGAAGCCTGCAAAAACTGACTAAGAAAATGTGTGATTTAACCCTGCAGACACTCTTAATTGTTTTTCCTTTTTTTGTTTCCTTCCACTATTTGCCCATATGCTATGCAGGGCAAAAACCCAGCCTACAAAAATCTTCTGAAATGTTTAACAAGTGATAGTGCTATACAAATAGCAACAATAACTCAGCGGCCTTCTCCTGTTCTGTATATTTATTACGAGCTGCAGGATCACAGCATTCTGCCTCCACATCCCTTGTCCTCCTCTTGCAGTTCACCCGAGCTATGATGCAATGAGAATTTTTGCTCTGAGCCTTTAACGCTCTCAGAGCAGATTCTCACACCAAGCAGCTCCCTGAACCACAGCATTCATCTTCAGCACGAGGCCACCAACTGACTTCCCCCATCAATTTACGGCAGCTCGGAAGCTTGCCCAGTGACCCGCATTGGTTGAGAAGCTGTATAAGCAGTGGAAGCATGGAGGCAGCTGCTTTTAGGCCTGCAGCAGCACGCTCAGCATGAACAGCCTGTACGAAGGTTTCTCTCCCACACATAAAATCAAACTGTTCCGTGCCCCTTTGTGCTGACTGAGCCTCTCTCTCAGATGACGAGCAAGTTGCTATTTACAAAATGCTTTCTCCAGCCCTTTTTGGGAACTCACAGCCATTGATAACTGGCTGGGCTGGTTGGCATTCAGAGGCCCTGCTCAGCTTCTGAGCACACAGCTGGAGTACCCAGGGATGGGCACTGCACGCTATCGCTAAGCCCATTCCATTCATTCGGTTGGAATAATCGCTTGGCATTGCTGCTGTTCTGCAAGTGACAACTTCGAGCATGTTTGCCAGAATTATTTCACCATTTTTTTCCTTTAAGAGGCCAGAGGATCAGTGAAGAGAAATTGCCAGTCCTGTACACGCGCTCCACAATTGGTTCTTTCAGCCACTTGCAGCACAAACGATTTGCAGCAACATGCTCCCCACCTCCTCATGAGTTAACAGCCCAATCCAAGACAAATACATCAAGAAAAGAAAAGCTGGGGACAAGATTAACCGTGCAAGCTTGCTTTTTTCATGACACTCACATTTTTTCTGTTACCCTGTTGCCAGATATTCAAGAGAAAACAAGAGCGTACTCTAATAACAGCTCTGACAGACTGCAAGAGAACAAACCCACTAAGAAATCTTTCTTTTTGGCTCTTCACAGGGCTCTCTTGCACTCAGAAAACATCACTTTGATGCCCTGTTTGCATGCCATTTCCAACAACAAGGAGGAGGATGGAGGTCTCCTGTTTCTATGACTACCCAGATGGGCCACGATACAAGATATTTACCAGCTTTGGACTGCGGGGATGGCAGAGCAAATTAAACTAGAGTTTACATTACTTCACAGAAACTAAAAAGAAAGAAGAAATCCAAACAAAACAGGAACGTCAAGGAAGGATAACATCCCCTTAGAGCACTCCAAAAGATTTTTGAAAGTAGACGATGAAGAGAGATATTTCTCTACAAAAATAAAGAATAACGTAAACACAAACAAACCGAAACCCTAATTTACATGAGTAAATGTTTTCATTAAAACTAGACTACTGGAAAATTACCATCAGACATCAGAAGCAAAAAATAGGTCCCCAAAATAACATGATTTTATTAATTTACTGAACTCATGAATGGGTACATTAGTCACCCCAGCATTTTGCAGGGCTTGTTTAGCTGTGTGAGCTGCACTTTGTAACACAAGTTGTTTTTCTGCTGCTTATCCCTGCTCTGGCCTTGTACTACATTTTGTCAAAGGCAAAATACCCTGTATTCTAATAGAAGAAGTGAAGTTAGTAACAGCAACATATTCCACTAGCACTAGCAAAACTGCAAAAGAATGTGATGTGTATTCTGTGACTTCCTTTGTCAGCTAGTGGAAAGGTGGACTTTGCACGTTTCTCAAAGGCAGCAGCTTCCCATGTGCACACCCACTCAGTGCTCTGGGAAGGCAGGTGACTGCAATGGGCAAGCAGGTCTAGGCAGTGCGAGTAAAATGCTTTCTGGAGAAAGAACCTGTAAAAGCTATTAGTAAGCTTTTTGGGTATGACATACCTAAATGTGGTCTCCTGTAACAAACCAAGCTGAAGAATTTCTTAAATATGTATTTCAAGGCTTGCTATTTTGAAAATGTGTGTATTTTAATCTTCTGACACAAGCTAGGTATTAGTCACTGTCCTTTCAAGTTTCTTTCCTTCTTTCAACCTAACCACAAGCCAGCTAATAGCCTTCATTAAATATGTGATATGTGCAAGGCTCGTAGGAAGATGGCTCACCGTGGACTTCTAGAGGCTTATGTTGTTTGGGGAGGGGAGAGGCAGACGAGGACAGAAAGGCTTAGCAACTGTACCTAGTCAAAATAATCCAAAATTAAAGGGACTGTAACATCTCAAATTGGAACAGGGAGCTTTAAAAGCTTTATTGAAAACTGCAGGCACTCGCTCTTCACAAATCACTGCCCTTTTCAGCACCACTAACCAGAAACTTTCACACAGGGCTGGTCAGCCTGCTCTGAACCACAGATCATCCAGAACAGCCAGTGCTCTGTGCAATCAGCTCTGTACCTGGGCTCTGTGCCTCTATTCTGGGCAGCTGAGCCTCCTGCCAAACCCAGCATCGGAGCCAGCATCTCTCACCAGCACCTTGGTGAGAGAATACCAGGCACTGAAGTGTCCGGAGCTCCCGCAGAATTTGAAGCAGAAGCACTGAGGTGGCTCAGTCCAGCTGAGGAGAAGAGGACCAAAAGTATGTACTGTAATAAAAAGATGTGGCAACTCTGCTCACGTAGTGGGAATTAATTGGAAGTAACTCACTAGCATGGAGGAGGGTGGGTAAGGGTACAGCTGGGCATAACTTCCTTTAAACCTGAACTACACAGTGGAGACTGTGCAGTCACATCCTGCAACTGCTCCTTGTACTTATCATGTAAACACAAGGGATGGCACAATGAAAAAGAAACCTTCCAACACGATAATGCCTCCTTGAACTGCAACAGTTTAATGGGAAGAACTGAATGAACTGGGAATAAAGTCAAGGAGGAGCTGAGCTCCACTGTAAGGGATGAGAATACAGCAGCAAAGGCAGTACTTGGTGTCATGTGGTTAAAGCTACGATAGTTGTAATTTGGTGTAAGTATCAGGAGACTGGGACAGAAATCCAGGCCAGTGGGCTGCTCCCAGACTCTGTTGCCAATTGCATACCCCAGACATTGCAAAGCACGAGCTTCCGTTCTGCAGTGATACGATGTGGAAGCTGTACTTGCAAATTGCATGGCACTCGCTATTCCACAGGGTCCTTTCAGCTGTCAGTTGCAGGCAGCTGCAACAATGGAACTGATTGCTGACCCCTGCAAGGAAATTGCTCTTAATAAAAATTGAAAAGAACATGGATAAACATAGAAGTTTTGCAGAAATTCAGCACTAAGAATCTGTATTAATGTGGAGTTGTAACTGCCTGATGAAACTTTGTGCTCTTCTTTACTGCCAATTTTAGCGATATTCAAGTATTTGAAATGAAGAAAGTGCTCAGGGCATACATCCCACGTGCGATACTTTGTGCTCTTGGAATGATGCTCAGAATACCATCAACACTAAATTCATGGTGTGGGACTATTTTAGAGGCACAGGAAATGTACCTGCAGTCTTTCAGTACCTGAGCTGAACACAGCACAGGTATTTTCACAAAAGCCAGTTATCTATGTCGTTATTCAACTCCTGCAATACTGTAATTTAAAAATAAATCATCGCTTGCCTCCACATACAGTCACCAGAAACAGACAGATAGATGGCTGAATCAGTGATGCTCGGCACGTGCCCCATCTTCACAAATCCCAGGCAGGCTTCAGACCACTTTTTTGCAAAGTCAGAATTAGAAACCCCTGGGTGACTGCCTAGACAGAACATCTCACCTTTCTCAGCCCTGCAGACCCCTCTTTTTCTGCCCCATTGGTTGGACATATATACCACTGCCAGACACTATAACTTCATTTGTCCATTGCTAAAAAGGCAACTACGCCCATCTTCCATGCTGCTGCTGCCAGCAGCAATCTGTTACAGATGTGTACCCGATGCTAACAGAGGCAATACAAAGCAGCACCTCTCCCCTCACTGTCATTCGCTCCGCTCACAACCACCACCCACCTTTTCCACAGTTAAAACTCAGAGAGACTATTCTCAGCCTGGTTTTATCTTGGAAATTGCTGTTTCCGTTTCACAGCTATAAAAGGCTTGTATTCCCAATTGGATGTCATTTCTTTGAATCAAAGATATCACCGCTACTTACAAACTTGGCCACGCTGAAATGATTTGTGACAACTCTGCTTGGGTATATATGCATGATATATATGAATCCCTCCTAGTTGGTCATTGACCACTGACACTTCCAGATGGAAAAGCTTTCAAGAAAGCAGGTAATCTTTATTGTTAAAGACTGTAAGACTGAAAATCACCTACAAGGATCACTGTACTTGCAGCTTTTCTTGAATTCATGACTGCACCAAAATACAACAAGAATCAGCTGCACGAGAAGCTAAAAATCCTATCAGTCCTGAAAAGCAAGTCAGTTCTATCTGTCCTGAAGATGCACAAACAATAAAGTAAATGAGAGGATCTCTGCTAAATTAACACCCAGTAAAAAAAAACGCATCAAATACATCCGTTTGCTGACTAGGATGAAGCTGATGAAAAACAGATAACTTTCTCGCTGCTAACAGACTGCTTACAAAAGCAGAGAAAGCAAAAGCATTCACATTCATAGAACCAAAAGTATTTAAAAGGAAGCTTTCCCACATCCAAACATTTAAGTGGCTGCATCTGCAAAATGTCTTTTGGACTTGACACGTTTCAGAGGCCTCAAATCGATGCTCACGCTCTACTTATGTGAAGTTTTAGCAACGTGGAGCTAGCAAACCGTTCAGACAGCTGAGTACCGCTGCCGGATTTGCTCAAAACCCAGCTGTAGCAGCAAACTCGCCGAGCTTCCCTGCTTCCATGCTTTACCCCCAGCACCACTGCAGGCTGCTGTGCAAATCGGAGGCTTGGCGAGCGGCCGCCACCTAGCGGAGCCCGCCGGGGCCATGCACAGCTCTACCGCTGCTCTTCGTGGTTCTGCTTACTTCTAACTCAACCCGTAAGGGTGATAACGCAGATCGCACAAGGGCATTTCTGAAAAAATCAGACACGACACACGGTTCTAGTACAGCAGAAAAAAGACCCGCCCATTCCACCCCTTCAGACAACGTGACAAATCCGCATGTTTGATGTGAAGCCCTCAGAACTGGATTCCAGGAAATCCAAAGCACGTTCAAACGCTCCTTTAAAAACAGCCACGTTTTGGGGAAAAATACCCACCGATTGCTTTTGTTACTTCTCCCATTATCCCACTCACTCAGCCAAGGGAGAGCTGTGCTGAGCACTGAGCTGAGGTCCTTGCTTCAAACCCTTGTAGCCCTCTGGCATTACAACTGAAAGTAACGCCTTTAACACGGCAGCCAACAGCAGAATCTTTTTTTTCCCCCTCCCACATGTTCTTTCATAAATACCTGATTTAATTCATCCAAATACTTTCTTTCAAAAAGCATCACTGAAAAAAAAAAAAATGTGGCATAACTGATGAAGGACATACAGCAGAAGACAGGTGCTGGGTATTGCAGTCCCTTCCCACGTGTTGTGATTGCGTCCCACACACCGTATGCTGCGCAGAGTGGAGGCTGACGCTGCCCCACGCTGTGCCCACAGCTCTCGGGAGCAGAAGGCCGAAGGGCTGCTTGGGTCAGCAGGAATTCCCTCTGTACGGAACATGCGTTCATTTTTCTTAACTTCACAGCTCTCAGATGAATCTGTGGCCCCCAAACTTTACAACAGAGCAGTTAAATGCATCCCCTCTCTGAGAAATGCTCCAGGACTTCATTTTAACTAGGTGTTCTGGCTGTTCACATTGATAAGCAAAAATAAGCCTTCACAGGCTGGAAGAGCTGAGCTACACTGAAATCAGAGAACACGAAGTTTAATAATCTTTTCAGTCTTTTTGCATTCACCAGTTTGGCTTCGAACACTTGAGGAGGAATCTGCTACTAAAACACCTCGATAAAATTAGAGCCACGTGAAGAGGAAATTTAAATAAGGAAAGTGCAAGGAGGAACTTAACTAAAAATAATACTGTAGTAATTAAAGAAAGATGTACCAGAGCGCGTGGAACCAAACGGAAATGTAACAACTTTTCTGTCTCATCTTCAGTCAAGGACATCTCTCTGCTTAAAAGCACTTTTTCTTTTTTTCAAAGAAAGCACAGGGAATCAGAAAGAGCAGTGCTTTAAAAATGGGAGAGCCGGATGTCACACATAATGTTCTGCTAAATTGTTTTCCTGGGTACTGTCAGAAATCACTGATTGAGGAACCACGTCCCATCTTGTTTCAGGAAGCCATTGGTTTTGTTCCAGTGCATTACTGGCTGTCTGAGGTGTTATTAATAATTAAACTTTAAAAATTCTTCATTAGCGTTAACTTCACCTGAAATCTTCCTGGTGACTAATAATTTCAAAGGAAATTAAACAGTAACAATCTGCTAATGACAACCATTACATACAAGAAAGCATTTAATTTGAAAAGGAAGTTACTCCTTGTAAATTCACTTCCCTCGATTCCTACTCAGTAGGAATGACACTACATAAAAAGGGATTTCAGCTGTCACTTTTTACACCTACGAGAAGCTGAAAAGCAATGGCACTTTACCTACTCCATCTCCCTCTTTGTGCTTCTTTAGATTCCTCTATGCTAATAAAATATAAGGAATAGCAAGTAATATATTGCAGGTGAAACCACTGTACAGAAGCATCAGAAACCTAGCAGGTTGGCTATGTCTGACAGCTCCGCAGACACCTCATCCTGGCCCAGTGACCACACCAGAACACCTCCATTCCTTATGCAGAGCTTAGTGAGAGCTAATGCAATGGAGATGTACATCACTTGGAGTAAAGGGACAGACCAATTATGCCTAAGAAAGCTCTTATGAGGAAGAATGCCTGAAATCCCATTTGTTTTGCAGGCTTAGGCATCTACCCACGTTACTGCAGCAGTGCTTGGCTGCACACATCCTTATAGTTGGAGTACTTGCCCAAAAAGTGACAGATGACATCCATTTCCCTTTTCAGCTGGAGATAATACAAAAGTACATCTCATTTTCCCAAGGCCTGGTTATATGTGAAGCTCGGCCAGAGACACTTTGTATCTCTCCATCCTAGTAGCAACACAGAAAAGAAGCCAAGCTGTACCAGGATGGAGTGAGAAAGCAAGAGGCAGCTGGAAGAGAAGGCAGTTCCCATGAGAGATAACTCTGGTCCCTGCAACAGCAGCTGCTTATTCCAATTTGGCCGATGCTGCCAGCAGATTTCCTACACACAGAGCACTACCATACAGGTTGCCTCCACTCCTCCTCACACAGAAGGCCACATTCCTCTTCCTGGCATCATTTGGCCACCACATCTTCTCCCCGGGAGCGGCAGAGCCCACACGACACCCCAGGACACGCTGACACCTCCTGACAGGCAGCTGCACACTGGGATTTTGGGTTCATGGGAGAGCTGCCTCCCCAAGCCACTGCCTGTAGGAGACAGACGTTAGCTACAGGTTCTGGCTGCTTCGTTAGAAGAACTGATTAAGTCAATATTATTCCTAGTTCTTGTTTGGATTTGTTTATTAACTTCTGTATCAAATATTTCTGGCATGTTTGTTTTATTTTCCTCCTGAAATACTGTATACAAAGTAATGGGGGAAAAAAAAAAAAGCGTACAGAGTGTACCGAGGAGAACTGGGTTCTTCTCTAACATTCCCCCCTCTAACAACCCTGTAATTCTGCTCTACAGTACCCGCTCTCTGTGAACTACAGGCAGAGGATGATTTTGTAGCAATATGTGCAGCATTACATCATTTAAAGCTGTTCAGATAAGTCTCAGCCTTTCTTCTTAAAACCATCTCCTACTCTGAGTTGCCTCAGAAAAACAATAGGGAGACTGTTGTGTGGGTATAACTACATCCTACTTCTACAAAACATTTTTTTCCCATTTTTTAAGGAGAGAAAAAAATGCTTCTAGACACTGTCACCCGAGGCAAGAGGGGGTAAATGGTGCATCATAGGCTTCAGTTGCAGCAGAGATGACTGCTGCTCCCCAAACAGTGGCGGTGAATGTTTGCACATGGACGTAGATGCTCTGTGTAACTTTGGGCAGACTGCATGGAAGCAACACAGAAGGGTATCATCCACAGTGGCATGATATTGTACCACTTTCCTTTTCTCCTTCTCAAATAACGCGCAGGAATCCAAGCTAGTTTCTCACAGAGATGAGAGATTCCAGTAATGGAGCTCAGCACAAGCCACTGGCAGAAGTTACAAGACTTTTTGTGACATCAGCAAAACTGGCACATATCATCTGTACCTGCAGCAATAGCTCACCTTCACTGTAAGAGAAGCTCCCTGTGCTACACAACAACGGGGATAGTACAGTGTACTTCCAAACCAGACTTTCAGAAGAAAGCAGAATTCCTATTTGAAAGTTTGCTCCAGGAAGGGCATAAAGATGTTTTGAAAGTCAGCAAGGGGTGTTGTGACAGTTCCTGAAGTTTCACCCGGGTACAACCACCCCATATATTAAAGTTCCAGTTCACAAAATTCTTCACAAAGCAGCAAGTATGTCCTTAATAATTAAAAAATAATACATTTCAATGGAACAAAGACTATGAGATACACATTATACTGTCAGGGGGTATGTAATTTCTCATTTTAAATAGCTGGCTTTTCTTTTAACTTCCTGTTTATAATAAGAAAAGCTACTTTTCATGTTTTCTACAGTGCTGTAAAGCATTTCGAGTGTCAGCATTCTCATTTACCACGAGAAGCTCTTTCTGATGAGCTCAGGACTTCAGCTTAAAATCAAGTTACATCAAAATGAGCTCAACTGAATGCTAATTAGGGTACCATACACAAACAGGTGTGACAAAACCATGTTGTGACTAAAATGCAAAATTCTAATTCACATCAAGCCCCCACAAGTGTCTTCATTAAAGTCCATCCATTAAAAAAAAGAAGGCACGCACACACAAAAACCTGCCAAACATACTGAAATGATAGATTCGCTCACTAAAAAAAATCACGAGCTGTACAATTATCCTCTTGAAAATCAAACAACAAAACGCCAACTATCGGGTCAATTTAATTCACATATGGAGTTACACATCTGGATGCTGATGGCAAGGCTGTGCTTACACGCTGCTATTATACACTATTATGCTGCTGATGACTTTAACCTTTCTGAAGGCTACTCTCTTCTTCAGCCTGCTGATTCAACTGCACCTTGAATAAAGCACGCGTGGTGCGGGGAAGGAGAGGAGGTAATCTAACAACCAACTGAATAGTAGCAAGAAACCGCTACCTACGACGCTGCAGCAAAAGTGTGACGCTGTTGACCTTTGCTTCTAACATACTTCTCTCTCCAGGTATTCACATAAGAAAGCGAACATCCACTAGTGACATTATAAACAAAACAGGGTGTACAGACACAAAGAAGACGGCTGAACACACTGCTGATGCACTCTGTGATTCCAAACACAAAGATGTGCAGGCACCCCCCATTATCAAGAGCGTTAAATGCGTTAAAATATAAGGGTACATTTTATCTGTCAGGTCTCACAGGGATGTGAGCACTGTTTAAAATCCCCCAAATTATTTGTTAGTTACATCACCAAACAGGAAAATCTTCATTTAAACAGCCACGGTTTAATCTGTTTATGAATTTTTACTTCTTTTTAACTTTTTAGAAAAAAAATAATAAAAGCTGCTCTCACTGGCAGTGAATCTAAGGAAGGATGTAAAAGAACGGTCTCTAAAAGTAAGTAGCTCTGATCAACATAATGTTAAAGTAAAAATATACCTACGCACCTAAGCATACATTCATTCAAATTATTCACCTATAAATTACTATGTTAGAAAAAAATCATTATTTCATTTTGCTCCATTTTATTCTTTTACTCTCTTAACAACAATTTATGCTGAGATAAACTTAAATACTACACCAGAACACAGTGTACATGTGATTTTAAGAAAAATCAGTACGTCTAATGAAGGAAAGATCAGTATATTTAATGTGCTGTGTATCTGAGGGGGAAGGGTGTCTATGCATGATTTGCATTTAAAACAGACAAATTAAATAGAGAAGGGCCACCTGATAGACAGAACTGAACTGTTTTTAGCAAATGTGCCCTTCAATATTTTAGAATTAGTAGATGTTGTCCTTCCTCACCCACATTTTACTTACAGATTACGACAGAAAACAGTTTCTCTGTTGTTTTTCAGCTCTTTACAAAGTAATTATACAACTGAATTAACTGAATAAGCGTAAATGAGGAAATATGCTCCTTACCTGCAGAAGGGACTACAACTATCATAATTCAACTTAACACATATGCACTAATTCCAGCAGCATACTAAGTGATTTCTATGAGGTTGTTCATTTGAGCTCCTTTAAAATGTCAGAAACAACCTTGTGTTGCTTAACATTATTAAAATTAGAATTATTCAAATTGAAACAGGGCATGACATTGATTTGCAATAATTTTAAGTAGGTACTTTTAAAAAAAGAAGGAATTAAAATTAACAATATTTTTTTCTTTTTTAAACTACCAACTACTTGTCGTTGAATATTATGCCTATATTTACCTTTAGGAGGAACCATGGAAATACCTAATAAAACACCGTAACCCTGCTAGCAATATTTGGGCCTTTATATAATGTTTACAAGCATAATTAATCTTCACAATAACCTTGCAATGTTGGTGGGGAGTAAAGTATTCATTATTCTTTAACTTCACATATGGGAAAACTGAAACAGAGAGACTAATTTTAAAAAAAAATAAAAATCAAAAACCAAACAAGTGTAGATCTCCCAAATGCAAAGTCAGGTCCTGAACAACAACAAAAAAGACTAATTCTAAAGGCACTAAAATCAATAAAAGCAGATGGAGCTCTGTGCCTGTGAAAGCCAGTTTTCCTCAGGATTATAACATTAGACATTTGACAGTCTGGGCTAGCATTCTAATTGTATTTATTAAAAAAAAACAAACTTGTAACATTATTTTCCACAGTTAATGAAACAAGCATCCAGTTCTGCATCAAGATTGGCTCGTTCTTGCTTCTCAGTTTTCCTATCGCAGCTTCCAGCACGTGATCTTACCTTTCTGTAATTATAGCTTCCAATTAGGAGTGCCTGTCAGTGCTCCAGATACACCAATAGTCTGAGGCCTTTATTCAGTACAAGGCAGGACAAAGAACGATATGCTCAGTCAGTGCCACTTTTGTGGCATTTGGGCAGCCAGGTGCTAACCCAGGCACACTTTTGCTCTGACTGCAAGCTGTCTGGGACAAAGGTGGCTCCATCGAATGAACACCTCCATGCATGCTTTACGTCATACAGAAGGCTGCTGGTGTTGCGTATTCTGGTTATTCATGGCAGGAAGGAGAACTACCTGTGCTATGTCAGGCTAGCAGACTTCTTAGCAGTACATTGTTGCTCTTATTTTGCCTTCAGTTCCACTGAGGGCATGTTTTTGTGGTTTTTTTTTCCCCAATATAATTCTTAGCCCATGAACAGAGTTTCTCTCAGCTGACATCCTGCACATTAGACTTTATGGAACAAAGCCTCACAATATCGCTTTGGATCAGCACTTTTGCTGAGATGGACTACTTACCTCCCCCTCCCTCTCTTAAACAAAATGTTCATGAAAATACTGACAAAAGAAGCACTTCAACGTAGGTGCTAATTGCAGAGTGGTGAGAGGAAATCTATTTCAACATGCCTTTGGCGTGTGTGAGCACGTGCAAATGAAAAATACTTGTACGCATCCGGAGCTGATCTGGCCTTTGTTCCTAGGCTGGAAGAGATCCATTCCAGCGTCACAAAACCCAACCAGAAAGCTCCTGCAGTAGCAGAAAGAGGACACAGGGTGGTGATCAGTGAAGCACGAAGGAGGAGGCAGCACAGGAAGCCTGACTGGAGGAGGCCGCGGAATGGGGGTGCTGGCTCACACAGCCGTGCCGGGGAGGCTCTAATGGAGCGCGCTCCCTTTGAATCTCAGCCAAACACTTAAAAGCATTACAACAGCTGCCTGCACGGTACTACCTTGAGTCTTAGCAGGAGAAGAAAAAAATCTGGAGCTACACCCCTGGCTCAGCGCACAGGCTCCGCCAGTTGCCCCGCTTAGGCCCAGGAGCTCCTGCAGACTGCCAGCACATCTCAGCAGGCTCACAAACACACACACTCAAATGTGTGCAAATACAACCCACGGCGGCACAAGGAACAAAGCAGGAAAACATCTGGGAGAAGGCACCCCTGCAATTCTCACTACTAATGTAATACTTCAGAGAAATGACACGGGCTGGAAGGCTTTACAAATAAAGCAGGGAAGCTAAAGCCTCTGTGCTTACCAAAAAGCCTTTTACCAAATGGAAGAAACTCATAGACAGCACAAAAAAAAAAACACCTGAGAAAGCACATAGAATAGGAAGAAAAAAAAATGGGGGTGGGGGGGGAAATAGCCCAATGTCATTAATGGTGTGATTTAAGATGTTATTAGCAGCAAACACGTATCCTTCAAAAGATGGAAATTCACCCCTAGCAAACCGCTATCAGGAAGTATCAATTATGACAGGTGAAACGAAAGATGGAAATAAGGAGACATGAGAGGAAATCTGAACAGCAAACAGAGCTCTGACACCAGCACCGAGGCAGCCCTGAGATGCAGCAACGCAGGAAGCCACCCAGCTGCTGGAGGACAGGCGGACAAGGAAGGTCACTCAATCGCAGAGGAAACAAAAGGACTTCTTTGTAGCAGGCCTTCATCACAGGAGACGAACATACGCCTACAACTTTGCTTGTCATATAAAATGATATGATAACCGGAATGCCAAGGAGATCGTGTTGGAATCAGATAAAATTACAGGATAAACAAACAGTCACTGGGAAAAATACATCAAATATCAGTAATTATGAAGGAATTTTAAAGTGAAGTATTGTAGCGACTGACAGAAATAGGTGTTTTATCTTCATCAGCAGATTAAACTGTTAGCATTGTAACTATCTTAAAGACACAAAAAGCAATCCTAGACAATAGGGCTGAACCAGCCTTACTTTGCTACCAGGCACTTTGAATGCTTACCACAGACAACGCGGTCAGCAATGACAGAGCAAAACCAATCAATAAATGTACCTGAAAATAAAAATCCTGGATGTTTCTTTCAGAAGCTCAGATTTACACAAAGTGAAAAAATAATTTTTAGAAAGGCAAATCCAAGAAGATATAATACACAAACGATATGGCATTGTATAAATTAACAGTGGGCCTAGGAGCCTGAATATGCATTTTCCCTAAGCCTGTCCCCAGAAACAACCAAGGTATTATTAATTCAGTAACAGGCAACACAAATAAATCAAAGGCTTAGAAAGATTTTCATGTGAGAGGAAAAAAAAAAAAATAGGATTATATAATTGCTTCAGACAAAGGGAGTGAATAAATGCTAAAGAGAAAAGAAAGTCTTTTCTCCTTTTAAAAACCGAAGAAAAAAGCAATACAAAAATAAGAAGTTAAAAAAAAATTAGAGAAAAAGTGAATTTTGTTTAATAAATAACTTCTAGAACTCACAACCATAAGAGAGCATGGTGAAGAATTTATGTTCACTACTATTTAGGTAAGACATACTTATGTAAAGAAAAGACTTGCAGCAGTGTTCAAGCGGAGAACCCAGCCACCTGGGCCTCTACATCCTTCTGTGTATCTTGGACTTCCAGCCAGAAACGTCCACAGACGGAATGAATGCCTGTCCTAATACTTTCACCTGTGACTTACTAATGGAATTGCCCTAATGGTTAAGAAGTTGAAGTAAAGTTTAAGGTAATACCATTGTGTGTGTTTAAATATCCATTAAAAAAGAAAAAAAAAAAAAAAAAAAAAAAGAAGGAGAAAAAAAAACACCACTACAAAAAACAAGCTGGTAACACTGTTGCAGATTTACCTTCACAACATTTGTGCCATGCTCCATCTCACATGATAACATCATTACAAACGGCACTCAGTACATGCAAACAAGCCCTACTACCTTACCATGTTTGATTTGTATAAAAATTCTGTAATGAACCGCTAAGTATAGCTTCCTGATACAAAAGTACTAAACAGATCAAAACTATTCAAAAACCTTCAGATTCGGTTTGGTCCATTTACTTATTTTCTTTTTTGTATGTGAAAGAACTTGCATTGCTTTAATTCAGAAATGCTCAGCCCCTGTGTACAAAGCATCACCGCTGGTATCTGATGTGTCACAGCCCAGCACAGAAATCCAGCTTCCAGCCTGCCCGATTATAAATAGGCTGCCAATCTGGGCAGCAGCAGCAGCTGCCTCTCATCACTCTGCTTTCCCGCTTTCCCCCTCCCTTCCTATTAGATTTCTAACATGATACGGTGATTTCCGCATGTTTGCTCCACGCTCTGTAATAGGTGTGACAGGCACAAGCACAAGTACGTTTGTTTTTAAGATTAGTCACAACGCACGCAATTCTGTATCAGCCTGTGATGTTTACCTGATTTATGTACATGTACAGGCTAACCGGCCTGCACACTTGTATGCCTGTTATAAATTAAACGGTTTGTCTTATAATTAATCTGTCTATAGAAAATCAGCTAAGCTGCCTGTCCTACCAGACTCTGGGATATTACATGTGCACCTAAGCACTGCAGCTTGCAGCACCAGCAAGCAAGACACAGCCCAGTGCAGCCCATCCAGCTCACTGAGGTGCTTACTCATACACCAGCGTAATGAAAAGCGTGCCCAGAAGTCTGCCAGCTCATTTTTAGGCTACATACAGTCCCAAGCTCAAAATTACAACCAAAACCACCTTACTCCTCATGTTATTCACAGAAGCACCACAAAAATACTTCGTCATCATTAGTATTCTGAAATGGTTATTATGAAGGATGAGTCCCAGAGTATAACTCTTATTACTAAAATTATAGTAAGTGACCTCTGCTTTTGTATTCACAATGCTTCAAGTCTTGATGCTGGTCCTGCTTGAACAGTTTTACTTTCTGTATCTTTTCTTGGAATGGAAAAATCACCTCACCAGATGAGCATTAGTTTTGTCACATCCTGTCAGCAGAACTGTGTGTTGAGATGCCATTACCCCAACAAGATCATTACAAGTTGTAGCGGCATTTTTAAGACAAAGTACACAAGTGAAAATGTTCTTGAAGGGCTGTTAAAGGGTACAGCACTCCAAGAAATTAGGAATGCATTCATGGTTCTTCTACACTCTCAGTGGCCATAAAGTTCCAAGTCCACTTGGTTTAGAGGCTATTTCTAACAAAGGCACATCATCTCATTTCAATACACACATATTTTAGTATACAGTCTGTATTTGAGAATTTTCAGAGGGATCAATTAAAGATGACCTTTCCTGCTGCATGCTTCCTCTAAAATATCCACACCTACAATACACACACTGGTGCCCAGTGTCAAGTTCAAGAAAGCTGAAGCAGAGGCTCTCAGTAAAACACAGCAAGGTACAGAACACTGCCATTGATCAGAGTTAATCTTAAGTCTTCCTTCTTTTAAAAGCAATAGAAGTCCAATCTGTTTATTTCAGATTTTTCCAGACAGGATACTACATCTACAGCTAAAATAGTGTAGTCAAAAAAATTCAGAAGCCAAGATCTGGCTATCTGACCACGTGCTTTTAGCATGGTGCTAGCAAGATCGTACTGAGCTGAAACTCTCAGGAGATGCCTATGTTTTCCTGACTCCACTGTCAATACAAGTGCCACACACACATAAAAGCCAACCAACCCACACACACAAAAAAAAAAAACACAACAAAATAAACACCAACTTTTCACTTATCTTTCTAGCTTTGTCAATTTTGGCTTGTAATGATTCCCACTGCCCAGACATTTACTAATACAGCAACTGGTGAGTAACTTTTGCAAATGCAGTGTAAGCCCTGAAGTCATCGCTGCTGAAACCCATAGGATAGCACCAACACACAAACACACTAGCTGCTTCCACATAGCTTGGGCTTCAGCAGATATCATCTTGCAAGTCTGCCTAGGACCATTTTAGAAGTTACTGTTCTCCGCTCATAGTCTTATGTTCTCCTCTGCAGAGGAAACCTGAGGCTGTTTTGCTCCAAGTTTTGTCACCGTCAGCTTGTAAAACATTTGAAGCACTTGATTAGCTGAGGTGCAAAACACACAACCGCAGCTGCAGCATCTTAAATTATTCCAGATATTTTTGCAAAAAGGTATCTATGTAGGCACTTAAAGGGAGCTGGTAATATGAGCAGTGTACAGTTTATAAATACAGCAACAGAAGTTACAGAAAGAGAAATAATAAACAGGAAAGATTATGTTTTAAAAATACAGCCCAACTCAGCTCAATAAAGGCAGTGAAGAAATGTTCTTTTAAATGAGACTTAAATATGGACAAGTTAAGCACCACCACAGAAAAGTCCTGGGAGGTCAAACGCTGCGTAGACCGCAACATGGAAGATGACACGGAAGCAACTGCTCAAGAAGTGACAGATGGATGTGTGGGAACATTAAAGAAGTGGAGCGGGTGGGGGAGAGACAGGAAACTCAGTGAGGGAATATAAGTAAGGAAGGGCAGAATTATGTGGAACTCTAACAGTACCGAAAGGAGCTCAGATCTGATGCAAATATGGATGGTGAACAGTAGGGGGAATACAAAAATAAGAGTGACAAATCAGCAAGCAGGAAGGATTATTTTAACAGCTACATGTTAGGAAGTGAAATAAGCTTCTATTCCTTTAGTCATAATAGACATGTCTAGAACAGAGCTGAAGAACCTGCAGCGGTTAAGGCATGGTACAGAACAAGGCTTGCCCATAGTTATACAAAAAAACCCCACGTCTTAGGATGCTAAGAATGCAAGCACCAGATCTGTAACTGACCTAGATGACTACAACCAATGGAATGAACATACTAAAAAAAATCTAAAAATTGCACACCTGAATAAAGCAGACTGAATTGTCGGTAGCAAAAAAGACAGAAAACAGAGAATCTGGGACAGAAAGATAGCAAGAAACGAAGCTTTGGCCCCACAGAAATAAATAGCAAAGTGTACACCAGCTTCAGTGGTATCAAGATTTTACAAAAGGGGTGATTTTTCACCATTTAAAAACTGATAACATGGTACCTGACAAACATCTTGTGAAAGACTGCCTCATAGCAGAAAATGGATCTGGAGATAATACGGAGAAGCAGAATAAAACGTCGTTTCTGAAGGAGGAAACTCAAGAGGTTATGGAAGGAGCTAAAAAAAAAATCTTCCACTTTCCATTAGCTGAGTATCAAACCTCAGACAACCTTCACCATTCACATCCTAACATAAAGCACCGTTCTTAAGCCCTAATTAACCAGTTTTAACAATGTTTAGAAATGAGCAGAACTGCATTCATATCAATCTCACAAAAGACCAAAGAATTTTGCAAACAATCTGCACTATATTCTGCTCCAAAAAAACTCTAGAGATTTGCTATAATTTCACGTATCACATCACTCCGCCTGCTGCATTCTTTAAAAATTAGAAGTTAAGGAAGACAAATTTTACACAAGGTCCAAATGACTACAATTCTGTTCTCTGTTTGCAGAAGGTGAGCAGGCACTTTGAAGTCTGTACCTTCACCAAAGTCAGCCAATCCTAATTTTGGATATTCATTCCACGCCTCCTCATTTATAATAAATGGACAAAACCAAGCTGACTACAAATAAAATATATGTTACAGAGAAGTAAGACCTACAAAAAACGAGAGTAGCAACTGTTCCCACAACTGAAAAAACCTCCTCTGCAAGCAGTTCTGTGTGGAGAGCAAGTCCCGTGTTTTCAACACACGTAATCAAATCAATAAGGCTGATCAGAAGTATAAATTATCTTCAAACAACTAGGATGTAAAGAAAAAAATACAGCAAGTTATGTTATTTTATAAATTATCTGGTTTAACTGCTCCTAGGGCTATTTTTAATGGTGTGTTTCAAGGACTTTTCTTTCTCTATTTTTTCTATGGAGAAAATACCTGAGCTACTTTCTTTTTTCCGATTCACAATATTCTAATACAATTTCTCACCAACTGCAGCAGGTATTCAGTCTAAAGAGCACTTCAAGAATTTTCTGTATTTCCTAGCATCTTTCCAAACACAGTTGAGTTTCACTTTCAAATAGGTGAAAACAGAGAGCAGGACCAATGAAACAGCTTAAGATTACCTCTGCTTCCTCTATGAGCCTGCATGCTTATGTTAACAAAAGAACCACACTACACAGTTATTCATGCCTTATATGTGGCATTCTTTGGTTGGTGCAGCGATTAGGAGAGTTGTGAGCCCTGCCATCTTCCTACCAGTCAGTATCTTGGCGAGCCAGCTGTGCACACAGCTCACTATGTCCAGCCTGCCTGGGGCTGCAGCATCTTCCTGGGTACTCTCCTCTGCCCAGCTTCCATTCTGCTGGAATGCTACTGCTTCATTTTCCCTGACAACAGAGGTAAACTTGCTATTTAAAACATGAAGGGAGACCTGGAGCCCAATTATTCTTTTTCTTAGAGATAGCACATATTGATATTCAGAAAATACAAGAATTTTCCTTGAGAGACTCGATTCTGTACCAGTTCAAGAGAACAGAAAAAAATATACATTTTAACTGATGAGAATTGAGTTGAAGGAGGGGTTTGAGTATGCCGCGTGCTGCACTGAATAATTAGCAATATCCACGCATATAATCTTTCTAAGATTGATAGACACATTAGCTACAAATGACTACATCATGTAATATTCTGGCCACGCAGATGTGACTTCCACTGCAAGTTTTGTAAACTCTAATAATTAACTGCTACTGAATGTATTGATGCAGAAGATACCTGATCAAAATTATGCATTTCAGCTTCATATCAAGTACAATTCAAACAAACATTGAAAGACATTGTCCAATATTTGATCTTTTTTTTTTTTTATATATACTTTCTGTCATTTTACATATCCTGCTTTAAAAAGCAGGGCAACCCTCGCCTAGACAGTATTTTTCCTTTTTGGTCCTGCACTTCTCCTGAACTGAAATTAAGACAGCTGTTTTGAACAACGACCAGAAAAAAAAGTGTCTCTCCTTTAGTAGAATGAGCTGAGCTCAGTTTGTGCACTGGTTGTATGGAAAGCCGCCCTCACGGCTGATTGGAAGCGAATGTTCAATAGCTACCAATGACACAAGGCCAGTAGATGGAGCACAGTAAAATGGTGCTTGTGGCAACTAGCCTTTTTTTCCCCGTATGTATTGTGACACATGTATAAAATGCTTAGCTTGCCTGTCAGATACAGCACCATGCAAACAAGTCAGAGTTTTAATTAAAAAAAAAAATCTGAACATGATTTTCCATGGCATTTTTATTGTGATGTCCACTAGTGGTCTGTAATGCACTGATATTTCCTGAATGAAAAACGTAAATTGATGTGCAAGTTACTGTTCCATGTGCAGCCCTTACATATCTATTATTTATCCTAGTTTCATGCCACTCCTCTTCCTGATTCTGTCCTTCCAGTGCACAAAATGATGAGAATACTCTCTCACTACCAAATAATTAAAATCTATAATTAAATTCCCATCATCTTCTAATAGTTTTTGCTAAAAGCAAAGGAAAACAATCACTAAAGGGAAACAGAGAAACGAAAAATAAAGATCCGCTGGAAAATATCATAATCTGTAGCTTTCTAAATTGTTGAAGCCCTTTCTCAAGAAGCTCAAAACTTTTAGAATAAGTTTAAGAAAACGTCAGTGGGAAGATTACCTTCAGCAGATCTGATTCTATTTTCTTTCCTTCTGCACTTCATTTCCAGAGTGTGGAAGTTTGTTCCAGATTCACATATGAAATACTAAACACTGAGACCCTGTCCAAAATAGGCACTCACATTTGTAGGCTCTTTTAAGCAGCCAGTTCTCCCAGCTACACAAATCTAGGTGGTGTCCAGCCACTGAACAGTTACCATAGCATTATACTACAACTGTACTGAAGCAGATCTTACCTTTGCTCACATATGACAACCAAAGTAAGTTATAGCACTATTATATCCCTATTGCTTACAAGGCAATTTAACACTTCAAAACACCACACAAACATTAACAAATTAATCTGTACGGTCTTTTATAAGGTATTCTACAGAAGCAAATTCTGTAGAAGTTAGAAAGTAGAAATTCTACATTCTGCAGCTCTACACCTTGGAACAATTTTTGCACTTTCATTTCATGCACTGGGGAATAGAATCTTCACTTACGTGACTTCCAGCATAATTACTTCTGAATTAATTAAAATGAATAAGAAAGCAGCAGAACAAGGTGAATGCTGTCCATATCACAATACTTCACTTTTTCCCCATTTGCAGCCTTCCTCAATTGGGCTTTTACAGAAATCCAGCTCTTTAATGCCAAAAAGATTTCAGAATTTCTGAAGATGCGTAATAATCTCTGTGGTTATACATTCTAACTCCTGGATACCTGTCTCATCCCACTTTATTACCACTGAGAAATACCATGAAAATTTAAACTTCTTAAAACTTCACAGAGAGTATGAGTTCCAACGTAGATGGATCTCTGCAATGAAAACGCTGGTAGTCCTTTACCTCCCGCACTCTTAAGTATGGGTAAGCCCTGTTACAGTCACTGATTTTATGACCCTGCAAGGGATGCAGTCCTTCAGATAAACCAGTCCCAGAGCTTCACATCTTAACAGTGTCATATGGAATCCTCTCTGCAGGCTCTTCCCTCCTGACAGGTTTGCTGACAGAAGAAAACAAGGCCAGGCCCACAGCAGCTCTCCACTTGCATGTAAAAGAGAGTGGAGACACATAAAACACAAGGTTTCAGGTACTCTTGTTCCAGGCTGAAGTCTCTACTTAGTTCAAAAGGGGCCAGTCTGGTTCTATATGTTAAAGCTTTTTATAAATCACTGTTACACCACTGAAATTCTGAAAACAAGCCCTCTGCTCTCTGTGTGAGGACTGTCAAAGTATCTGAGGTTCAGCTGAATACATCGACAAACACTACCGTGTAATTCCCCAGTTCTGATGTAGCATTACACGTGCACAATGAAAACTGCCAGAAGACTCAGATTTAAGGAAAATGACCCACTTTCAAAAACCAGCAGTTTTTGTTCCAGGTGGAATATGAATATTTATATTTAAAAACGATGACACCACAAGCAAATATTTCAGGCACGAGCACTGATGTGAACAATTCACTCAGGCACCCTGAAGAACAGTCCTCTATTAATTTTACCAGTCTTCAAGATACAACTTGTAGATGGAGTGGCTATGTGTGAGGAAAGCAATGACAAATTAATCTCCTCTAGAACCTTAAAATGTACATTCAGTGAGTTATATCAAACCATTCAATAATTTAATTTACGGCAAATTATGGGAACTGGGGAAGTTCAGGTTTGTAGTTAACAGCTTTAAATCCGAATCCATCCTTCCTTACATTCATAAAGCTTCCTCATTGAGCGCTGTGTCTCAGGCTGGCACAGACTTATTGCAACAAGGCTGAAATCCACCTGAGATCAGGTCCTTAAAGACAGATCATGACAACTCTTAATTCAGCTGTATTTTCAGAAAATAAACTGGGAAGCATTACATCCAACCTCATCCAAATCTGCACCAAAAAAGCATCCTATATCAAGTAATTTTATCTAGACCATGCCTTCCTTAAATTCAGAAGAAAATAAAACTGCTCACTTGTCTTTGGTCAGCCTTGTTTGAGCTGATCATCCTGTTGCAGGGAGCTTCATCTGAGCTTAAAAACCTTAGTTTAATACTAAGGCACACTTGTTTGGGAAATATGTATTGTTAAGCTGCTACATCCTACAAAGTTTAGGCTTACAGTTAGCTGAGGATTGATTCTAACTTTTCTTGTGGGAAGAGGAGCAGGTGCCCTTCAGAAGCTGTCTTTCTTCTGTTCCTTAAATATGCTATTTAGGAGATGCCACTCCACAGCACTTGAACAAACATTAGTGCCTAATGAAAAAGCTTTTATTGCCTTGCTCGTATTTTCCTTTGGAAGACTGAAAAGAATAAAATATAGCCAAAAGTTTACCCGCATATAGAATGGATTTAAAGAACACCATCTTTAAAAGAAATCTTTGTGAAAGATCATAACAGGTACTGGGGTAATGTTTCTACAAAGATGCATGGGCAGCTGGGCGCTTCTGTATCAGTTCCAATGTGTGTTAGATCAGATTTCTTATATTTAATAGCAGTGCAGTTCTCCACATCATCTTGGTAGTTTGCAAACAAGAATGAATGCATCTCAGTGACTTAATCACTTGAAACACTCTGAACCATGTTTAATTGATCGGGAATCCGGCACAGAGAAGCAAAAAGCTTTTGTAAGTTTATCCAGTGAATGGCAGGAGAGTAGGAATTAGAATTCAGAGCAGTTTCTAACTAGCAGACTATGACTTTTTTACTTGCTCACTGAGCAGAACGCGCTGCAGAAGTGTTTTGTGAACAGAGAATATGGTGAAATAGTAAGGGGAAACACAGGCAGTAAACATCTTTTGTTTTCCTGTTCTAATGCATTTCACAATGAAGACTATCAAAGCTGCAGTTCCCTCTCTCTTGCTCTCTCCCTTGCTCTCAGCAGCACCCTCTCAGCTCTTTCCTCCTCCCAAGAAGCTGCAAATCACCCTGCGAGCATCTGAGCTGCTTTACAGCGAATAGTAGAGATCACTGTATTGTAAGTGCCATTAAATTTTAAACCAGCCTTTTGAGGACACCAGTTAAACAGAAAGCCCTCTATTTACCCCTGCATCCCCCTGTATATTTATCATTTCAACAGCTGCAGAAGTCAAATTTTCGCATGCGAATCTCACAGTTCCAGAGGCTGCCTGCATTTCAGAGCACCCTGCGCCCTCTCTGCACAGCTGCTGGTGCCCCAATACACCCCATCACAGCACCAGTGGAGACTTTCCAGCTCTTTGTGCCAAAGCTCTTTTGAACCAGTCAGCTGTATGAGATGTGCAAGAATTTGCAGATGTGCTAAAGCACGTAAGTTGCAGAAAAATATTACTGCTTATCGTGCGTGGAGAATACAGACAGGCATCTGCCAGTTAAACACAATTCACATTTTAATCTGCATCCACAGTGAGTAACCTAGTAAGGAATTAAATAATGTCACATAAGATATACATACGTAGATGTAATAGGACTCATACTACACTCCTAAGTCCAATGGGCAACACATCCCAAGTCACAGGAGGACGGTGCTTCAACCAAAGGCATGCATAGAGGTGTCTAGCACAAAAATGACCATCCAAGCCCCTCTACTGACACAGCAGGAAGGGAGCATTCTGGCAGGAACCAGACAGAACACCAAACCTGCAGCTGAACATAAGGAGGACTTCCACTTCCATGCTACCTTGGAGCTGTGACAAGGTACCTCCCTATCCCACTGCATCCTTCTAGACCTAGCAGCCAGGTTCAGGACAGTGCACAATCAGGGACATAGTTGACTAGATCCCAGCAGCCACTCTTCTCAGATCTAATAAACTACATTCAGGCTGCTGCTAGGATTTCAGGCCCTAGAATAGGCTTCTTTTGTGCTGTATACATAGTTTAAAACTCACCTACTCTGTTGGATACATGAAGGACACTACAAAAAGTCATTAGAAAACTACCACAGTGCAGCCAGAGCAGTGGTACTCAGAAGTGGGCTGATTACAAGGATAAGCGTAAAAGGATCCTGGCCACGCAGTAGCCACACCAACTGCAGTAAAAAGTGTGGTGTATGCACTTGCATAGTATTTATAGAGAAAGAAGAACTAGGTTAATTCTGCAATAAAAATACACACTAAAGCAACATTTTTATTTCTCTTCCATTAAATTTTAGAGGCAGGCTTGCTGTTGTGAAGTTTGATTCCCCAAAACTTGCATGTGGTCCAAAAACAACAAAAGGTGCACCTGTGTGCTAAGAGCACAAGTCCTTTAGCAGTTATTTGTATCATGTTACACAGCTGAGCAGGGATTTTGAAATGCTTCAGAGTCTGAGGAATCAGATTTCTAAGTTATCAGGGCCTAGAATCATAGAATAGAATCACTAAGGTTGGAAAAGCCCCCCACAGTCATCTAGACCAACCATTTACCTACCACCAATGTTTCTCCACTAAACCATGGCCTTCAGTACCACATGATCTATTGTGCTTAGTTTGTCAAGATAAACTTTCTCTCTTCAAGAGCAATCTGATTGTTATGGGATAGTGGTAAGCTCTGCCTTCCTGTAGTTATCTGTTGCAATCAAAAACTCCAGTTTGTGCAAGCTTCAGCCAGCATTCATCAAGACAGATTATGAAGCCATGTGCTACTCTATCCTCTTTTTTTGTGCTTCTTGGAGGCTTTTTCTCCCTCTGCAAATGCCTGCATGGGAGTGTATGTTCTTCATTCAATTCTCACACATCATTGAGCAGCAAGAGCAAACGTCCAGGCCCGCAGCAGGGGGGTTAATTAACTGTACAAGCAGCAGAGCCAGCTCTAGAACTCTCCTTTACAATGGATACAGAGAATTCACAGAGCTAACGTTTAAGAGAGAACACAGTAAATTTTGTACTGTTCACTCATTCATAAAACATTAATAAAAAAATACATGTTTAGCAGCAGTTCAGGACAAGACTTGCTGAAGACAGACCTCATCTCATGCACTGCCACTGGCACACTCAGTTTAAGACTTTTTTAGACTGGAATAAGACCTTGCAGATAGACAAATGAAAACATTCATCTCCTTGTCACAGGGTCTGCTCACATATCCTGTCGTTAACTGTGGTTGGATGCACAGGAGAACGGCAGTGGTCTCTTCCTTTCACATTAAGACAATACAGTATCAAAAACAGTTTGCATATAGCACATTCCTCTTGCAGGTATTGCCAGCAGAGCTGCAGCAATGCTAACACACAAGTTTCAGAAAAACAACAGCACAGCATTTAGGAAGATGTTTTGAAAACAATGGATGGAGTTTTCCAGCTCAGGAAAATAAATTGTCAAGGATATGAATGAACATATTAAGACTGATGGCACATGCACTGAGTTCAGACAGGGATACTAAGTAATACAAATGGGAATACAACCGTTACTCTTTTATTCAAATAATGCAAGCCCAGACCATCAATCCCTTTTGGGAGAGCAGGATCACTCTGTATTCATGAAGTACATATGTGCTTTGAGCTGGAGGTTGGACTGGATGACCCCTGGAGGTCCCTTTGTACCTCAAGTTTTCCATTTACCATACTCCATCAGAACACCAATTATGGTATCAACCCTGAACGCACAAAAATAAAACTTGCATTATATATGCTCTTGAGGGCACCCTAAGCCTGAACTTCTCAATCTTTTCTACTTTCCTATGTCATAACCTTATTTCTCATCAATGGGGCATAACTCACTTCAGAGAAGCATACTGTACTAGCTGGTTCAATTCCAGGGATCCAGACTATCAGCTCTATTAACAGTGCACTTTATGAGGGAAGTAATATAACAAATGTAAGCTAGGGTCAAAGGGTGTTCCTTGCTTTCTCCTCGTGAAGGCATGAGTGTCTCAGAGCTTCATTCTTCAGACTCCAAGGATCTTGGATGAAGACAGGAGGAGATTTTCCTTGGGATTTCTTTTTTCATTCCATTGGCTTTAGTAAGCTTGGTGGGGGAGGGGGGGAGGTTTTGTTTGCTTTTAAGCTCAGTTGTGTTAGTCTTTGTCATTTACAATTCCTTTCTGGCTGACCTGGCTGCTGGTTTGTCTAGAAAGAACCTGACTGCATCAGCACACCAGTGAAAAATTACTGAGCACCATCTTAGTTTCACAGATGTCTTTCCTCCCAGACATGCTAACCCATCACCCTGCTACCAAGCAAAACAGTTGTGATGAGAAACTGGGGGGACAAAGAAGCAGAAAAAAAAAATAGATGCTGCCCTGCTTGGAAAATGCAGAGAGAGTAAAAATTAATAATAAAAAATCCTCATGGAAGTGCCTGCCGCAATTGGTAATGTGTATATAAGCAAATATTTATGCATAATCTTTAAATATTTTTATGCTTCCTATATTTTTAATTTTTTTTAATCCACACCTGTAAGCAACTAAATCTAAATTTCCATATTATTTTCACTTGATACTACTTTTTTTTTTTAGCATTTTTCATAGCAGCATCAAATATATCATGTATCACTCGATAATTCCTATGTACTTATCTAAAATACAGATACCTTACAGCATTAGACTAAAGGCACCCTCTAGAGTACCTGATTCTGAAAATAACGTCTTACTGCTAGTTTCTGTTCAAGTTTCAGCAACACTATGAAACATGAGTACAAAGTCACCAGTAATAGCTTCGTCTTGTATACATTTCAAGTCTAAAAATAAACAAAAACTGTCTTTTCAACTAAACGTAAGAACTACTTTCATTTTTGTTGAATTAACTCTACAGGACTTAAAAAGAAACTTGTCTATTTCCAATTCGTTAAAAAATTCTTTAAAAAGGCAAAATCCCCTACACTTTTCAACCAAGCACCAAGGGCAGGACAAATTCTCTCTGCAGCTATGCCTGTGCAAGACCACCAGATACTAACAAAAGCAGCTAAAGAAAATTTACATCCTTTTTGTTTAAGATTTTCTTTCTTTCTTTTTTTTTTTAATAACTTGGCAATAGGAATAAAGACACCCAGAGGGGACCATCATTCGGGTGAGATTTTCTGTTACCCGTGAATAATTTTATTCTGCTTGTGTTAGGTTTTCCTGAAAATAGCATCGGCCGCAACCAAATTCAAAACTGTAACAGCAGTTTTCCATGCGCAACTCTAACAATCTCTATCCTCAGTACTTAAACCCCAGTCACTCAGGACTACTGTATCTACTTCACACACAAGGCTGCTGTGTGGATTAGCTGCTCCCAAGGGAGAAGGAAGAAAGACCAGGGTTTTCTTCCTTGCCACCATTCAGGTACATTTACCACAGCTACACCCTTGCAAGAGAAGACTCTGAAACCATAGATGGTTCAAAGCTGTGGCTGTGCAGCTCTTTTGCCACAAATAAATTCTGACAGCTGTCAAACAAAAGTTGTTCCACCCTTCCTTTACTTCAGCCCTTCCTTTCCACCACTCCCCGAACGCCAAAAGCAACATTGATTCAGCTGCACATAAGCAGAGGGAGCAAACTGGATTGTGCTCAAAAAATAGCACACGTGAGTTAGTTTTCAGGCAATTTGTTGATTCCACTTACAGTGAAGCAAGAGGGACATTGGCTCTGGCACAAGAGCAGGGCAGAAATAAGCAGTTAGACCAAGCAAGAAGGCAGGTCGCTATATTCAGCAGCAGTTGTAACGTGATGCTTAATCAAAGCAGCCATATAATCACAACCCATCAAAGCACAAGGTAAGAGACTCTAGCTCAGTTTTGGCTATGAAACACAGCAAATTTGACGTCTTGGAAGCACAGCAAAGGTTCCTGAGAAAGATAAAATACAGCAGTGCAGCCCTACTTCCCCAGCCCCTGTGCAGGGCCTCTGTAACTCCAGAGAATGATACCATGAGAGTCATTGTGAGTCCAACCACAGGATACTCCTAAGGAGATATTTCTTCAGTAACTTGCTTATACTCTATTAAATACTAGCAGGAAAAGACAAAGAAAATAGCTTTTAAAAGGCAGGTTCTGGGGAGAAGCAGTCTGAGCAGAGGTGAAGTGCAGGTAACAGGCATAGCACAGACAGACTGCTCTCCACAGGCAAGTGTGGAAGAAGTGGATGCTGGGCAGTGAGCAAATCCAGATGAGGCGAGCAACAACCATCTTGCTGTGAGCATCCCCTCAGGACTGGCTGCTAACAGGACCTCTCCTGGGTCCTCCTTGCTTACTTTCCTTTCAAGATGCACTCCTGTCTTTGGCCTGGTTGAAGTTAATTGCATTCACCTTTCAGCATGACACAGCAGCAATTATCCCCAGTCTTACTAGAGAGTTTTCATCAAGTGAGCACAGAATTATTACGGCACCCAGCATTTCTATCTGGTCTTGGAATTTGCTGTTCTAAGACATTGGTAGAGAGAAAAAATAATTATTATAGAAATTTGTATAACTAATATCCAAAATATTAGTGGGGGATGGATGAGAACAGGGCTCTGTTTTCACAGACGGTCTGACTGCCCCACCAAGTCCAAGAAAGCACAGATATTACTCTATCCTGTGGGTTGTAGGAACAGCAGTAAGAAATAAAACATCAACAAAAACACCTCTGTCCCTTGCATGCCTCAGCTTGGGGTTAAGTGCAAGTCCACAACCCATTTCTCCTGTCATGCAGAAACTGATGAGAGATTATGTCATCAATTAGTCAAACCTCGTCTTTTCAAAGAATAGACTTCTGCTTGGGAGGTCTCAGAATATTTAATGTGCCATGAGACACGTAACTGAACAGAGAGAAACCCCAAGTACCAGAAGTGGCAAAACAAACTTTTTGTCTCAGCAATTTTCTAGTCTTAATCAGCATATTGCAACAGCAGATCATTAATATTTTAAAGGCAAATAAAGAATGTAATGAAATTTTGGAGACATCTTGACCCACTAAGATATTTTTGAAAGCTAAGGTTCAGAATGACTATGTGTGTCAGTTAAATGGGTCTCATGCTAACTGAAGCCAGGAGGGAAGCTCACTATTAAACCATGTTCCTGAAAAGAGAAGTTGCGTATGCTTTTAAAGCTAGCAGAAGAGCCACCTTATAAAGATGTAAACAAGCCTATGACTGAAGGAAGATTTTACATCATCATCAAGACTTTGAATAATTGGTGATATTCGCTCAAGCAGCTTTTGAATTATGTAGAATTCACAGAACAATTCTGAGAAGTTCAAGTTTAATCCCATGCATCTGAGTACGATTGATGTAAAACTTATTAGGAAATCATGGAGTAAAAAGCATTTACATCACTGTTAATAAAGCAAACGGATAAGCAAAGGCAAAAACAATTTACCCTTTACCTTTTAGAAGTACTATGCAGGTTACTAAATTCATACTGTACATTAATACCAATGCTTTGATATCATGCCCAATTATCTTAGAACAGGTATAAGCTTAACATTTTTAATGAAGGAATTATATTTTAAAAACAGCATTTATATTCAAAACTACAATAAAAACGGTGCAATATTTCAAGTGCTAAACTCTTTGGGAAAAATGAAAGGACAGTAACTTTCTTACTATTCAAATACAAAAACCTTTGTATTCTACACAGAGCAGTACCACCACGCTGCAGTGCACCAGCTGTTACCACAGAACAGCGAGCAGGTACAATCCATTACTAGCCCATGCAGTGCCACTCTCTTGCTTCTGCGGGCCATCCTTGTAAACACTGCCTACTGCCCACGTTCTCGCCAGAGAAACCAAGTTCCAGGGATATTGAAATTGACATTTATATCACCACAATGCATCTTCCTAGGGCAAAAGATGAAAGCGATGCGTTTGGATTTGTTACCAAAAAGAAAAGCCTCCACATTTTGTTTTTGTCTGGGTGATCCAGGAAAAACACATTGTAAACCATCAATCTGTACACTACACCCAGCTAGTACAGCCAAATATTTTTAGAAGCAGCTATTTATTTCCCCCCTTTTAGGCGCTCCATTTTGTGACTGACATCCAGCAATTCTTGGTGACATCAGGAAAACACTTTTGCCTGGCAGACCCTCCTGCCTTTCTGCTGTGGCTGCCATCTTCACTTCTCGCAGCACTCGGAGACATTTGCATTCCAGGTGTCGATTTTGATGGGTTCATGAAATTTGAGGGGTTTTTTTTAATCTAACATGATACACATTGATAACAAATCCTGAAGAGACAACTTCAGATCATAACTAAGCATCTTCAAAAGGACCCTTCCCTTAACAGATCAAGATTCAATTTGTAGTATCTCTATCTCTCGTGTGAGATTTTTTTGGCTTAAAAATTAAGATCTTTGCAGAAACTTCATTCTTCACTACTGAAACAACATCAGACAAAAGATACGCAGCTACTTGAATACATTTAGAAGTAATTTGGGAGAAATTACCAAGTCTCTCACCAGTCTTCCTTAAAGAAGACCATTATGAACTCCAAATCTGTTTTGTAATAATTAAATCTAAGGGAATATTTAAAGGAAATTAACATACATATAGTCACAGTTAAAGACAAAATCTTTCAAATCATTCTTATCTGTATCTATAAACATAAATTAGTCTCATTTGCTTCTGATATCAGCTCCATATCTGATCAAAATGAATCTTCTCCACTGCGTACTGTATTGCACGCCAAAATCCTTTACATGGAAACTTCTGAAGTTCTTACTGCTATGTTAAAAGCAGAACTGCAGCCAATGTTTCAATGCACTAAAGAATCCCAACGGCTCATTCCTGAAGTCTTGCTGTATGGAAGAAGCCTCCATCAAACCAGCCTCCAGGTGCAGGATTCCTGCATCTTACAGTAGACAGTAAGCTGAGAAATTTCTTCTTTGTTTGGCGAACAGAACCGAATCTTAGCCAGGAAACTGTTTTCATCTGAAAAGCCTAAAGAAACTGAAAAGCTTCTTCTATTTTCAAGTTTAAGAGAACACTGTGCCTTTAAGCCACTCAATTTTAATTGTGCAGCAGATAGACATCAGGAACTTAGCATCCTGGGCTCCCCCAAATGATTTACTCCAAGAACAGGACTGTTTCTGTCTCTTGAGATATAAGATGAGACTTGATGAAATGGAGAATCTACAGATGCAGAGTTGTATGAGCTGATCACTAAGGCATTTGTCCACAAGCCCCAAGGTGTGCACGGAACTTCCAAGGCCAGAAAGCTGCTGACAACAGCCAGGCACATCCCCACTGCCCTGAGCTGGCTGCAGCTCCCAAGCACACAGCACCGCTCTGAAAAGCTGCCACACCAAAATGAAATGATCTACAGACGGTATTGGATCTGGAACAAGATTCTGCAGGCCCAAAGACTGCCAAGTACTCACATTTCCAAAAATCTAAAATAAAAGGATAGCCACTCTGTCTACAGGACATTAGGCAGCTCTAGAACTTAGTTCTGAAAAATTCACATCACTCTTTTTTCAAAGAAAAAAAAATGATGTGTGTTCTGCCCTCTACAACAAGTGTGACACACTTCTCCTTCCCTCTTAGCAAGTGCCATTATTAGGGTTTTTACTTACAGGGCAAATTAAAAGCTAGTTTGTTTCTTTTTGTAGCCCAGCCCCAACTGTTTTTCATACCAGTGCCCACTAACATGGACACACTGTCAACATTTTACCAATGCAAACTTAAGAAGAAAGATCGTAAGCACTTCACTGTTCCTAATTCACGTCACCAAACTTAGAACAGAATTTACAGGACAAAGAAGAGATGCTCATCACAACTCAAGTGCTTTCTCCCTGATGGCTTTCAAATACCTATCCTAAGGTATTTTGAATTTCTTGCTATTAAAAGCATATAGAATGAGAGCTCTCTTCCATGGAATTGATCAGATAAGCGATAAAAGCAAAACAGGTAAAGAACTCACAGGCATTAACTGAAGCTTAATCTTCCTACATATTTTCTACAGTCAGTGGGGTGAGGGCAGGGCCCTCACAAAGGCAATGCAGAGCAGGAAGAATTAGGTTCCCTTGTCTGAACCGCTCCTGGAAAGTTCTCCCTGTCTCACCATTCATCCCCTGGCAACAATACCCCTGGGCTCACATTCAGCCTCTGTCAGCACCTCCCGACAACTAAAATTCAAAATTAGTTCCACCAAAACAAGGGTTCTACACCTGCTGCCATCTGAAATTTACCTGTTATATTACAATTAGGGGACATTTGAGAAGGATGACGCACCTCGCACTCCAACACCAGCTTTCACTGACGTAGGCAGGAGGAGGAAACAAACAGTAAGTTTCACATTGACTGGACTCATCTTTTAAGAAAATAATGTCCTCATTATTTCTACCGACAGAAAATAAGCACTGGTCCAGCATCCACCACAACAAACACCCAGTGTGCCTGTGAACCGACTCCAAACCAACACTATGAAAGTTATGCAAGACATCACATTCATTTCAGATCATTTCAAAAATAAGCACAAGACTTTAACTGGATGTTTCCACAATGTGCTATGAGGCTGTTATACATAACTGGTATGCTGGAAAATACCACCTAAGGCTAACTACACTTGTCAGTTTTGTTTTGTCCTTGGCATAACACCATTAAATAAGCTGATTTTTGCTAATAAAAATATTTTAGCCTGTAACTGCAGTATTTTCTGTAGCTTACTGTGCAACAATAAAAAGCAAGTTTCAGGAAGTGGCTTCTTTTCAAATCAACTAACTTGTAGCAATTGGACAGATCAATACAATGGGAAAGGCATTACAACAAAAGTGCAACGATAAGAGAATCAGCATGATAGAAAAGTGCTATAAGGGAAGAGAAAATTGCTCACCCATATGAGAAGATTCCAGGTTCACAGAGGAAAGCTTCACTAAGCAAGGGATCTCCAAGGAAAGATCCTTCCTCAGAGGTACTCAGCCCTTAAACGAGGTCTAAGAGGGGTGCAGCCAGGCTCCTCCCCTTTTGGTCACACAGCTGAATTGCCTTCACCTGTGCTCCCAGGGCTGACCGGGTCCTTTCCCCAGGTGCTCAATCAGTGCTTCAGGCCACAACTCAGCTGTTAGCATACACTTGGGCAGCGGAGAACAAACAGCAAACAATTTTTTGCATCAATTCTAAATGTTTGACACACAGTCTCTCTTATCCATTCCAAAATTCAATCCAGATGGGGACCAAACAGCTGCAATAAAAGCTGAAAATATAACTGGTGTCTGAGAAGCAGCTCCCCAGATTTGATTCCCCTTCTCATACTAGTAAACTTAGACTATGTCAAAATACCATTTCTTCAGCCATGGGGTTGCTCTGCTAAGGCATGTAGAACAGGACATAGTAAGTCAAATCCACAGGTCCTAACTGCTGGTCTGGCAAGTTATGCTGTCTATTCAAAAGTAAATCCAATTATTTTCACAGATCAACACACTCAAGTGATTTATTGTACTCTTCAGTGACTGAAGGCATTAGTATGAGAATTAAGAGAATGCAGTTAAGTTTCCAGTTTGGTGGCTGACCAACATAGTAACACTTTCCCTGTCTTGCATCTTTCCCCCACTCTAAACATCGGTCATGTTCAGGAAAGACACTTACAGTGTAATACAAAATGTGACTGCTGTTAGTCCAGATGCACTCTACTACCTGCATTTGCACCACTTGTTGCCCCTGTAGGGTTGGCCATCTCTCTGGACAGGCTTGCACACCAGATCCAAGACACGTCTTTAACTGCTATCAAACATTCCCATTAAAAAAAAAATAATTATTTTGAGCCAAGGGTTTCCACAAAAGAGTTGCACCCTAGCACAGAGAGATTTTGCTTTAGTTGGAAAGTCTACTACAACAATATTATCTTCCAATTTCCTTTTCTAAGTTGTGCATTTAGCTTAATAGAATGGGTTACTTTAACTGATCCAGCTTACAAAAAAAACCTTTAGATTTAATCCTTTTTCCTGAGCTCCCAAGGAAGACACCTTAAAAGGTGTTATATAAAACATCCTAAATCCCAGTCATCACAATCTGTCTCCCATCCTTCTTTCAAGTATAAATGGGCATTAAAATAACTACCCATGTCTGAGGTTGCTCAGCAAGGCAAAATATACAGGAGCAACTGAAAACCAGCTCACACCATCAGTAGGGGATTTTCAACAAAATACTGTAGTTTAACTGCTTATTTTCTACCCACAATGTTGCTTTCCAAACAGAGAAGGCTATCTTGGAGATACAAGCCAAGGCAAGCAAAGATGAAAAAGATGCATCCAACTAGCCTCAATTCAAGAAGTTCTGCAGCTGCATCCAAATCTGACTTAAATGATGTATGAATTCAAGAACTAGAAGTTGAGCCAGAAAATTATTGCTGAAGGATGGGTGGCAGAGGGAGGGAGTGTAGGTTTTGGGTACTTTTTTTATTTATTTTATTTTATTTTTCCCCCCCTTTGTTTGATGATATACTGAAGCGGTCATTTGAGTATCCTAAATTAAGTTACTGCAGTGATTATATATATTAGATATGCAAAAATGAGTTTCAGAAATTATCAAGCAAGAAATCTAGATGGAATTATTTCAGGAGAATGGGAAATCTACATTCGGATGCTAGTGTGGGTTTAATAAAGAGCTAGCATTACAAGAGGCCCAACAAAGCTTAGCAATATTTCAGTCATTGTATGAAAACAACTACAACATCAATTTTGCAAAAGAGTTTGGGGCAAAAGATGCATCAGGGAGAGATGCATGCACTTTGCCTATCTGAAGTCATACGTACAACATCCACAGTTTGTTTCAGACAGTACCTCTTGAGAATATGAAGATGGTAACTTGATGAGAAATCATTATATTCACATTTCCACAATATTTGGATACAAATTAAATGTCAAAGATTAAAATAGCGAGCTCATACAGATCTCTCAGACATTCACTTCTAAACAGGTGCTGCTCACCCTGATTAGAGGGTTCAGAAGGTTCCTATGACTCACAGAGGCTGTCAACTGGACATAAGGAAGAGCATCCTTTGACAAGAAAAACCGAGTGACTACTCCAAACTATCCAAGAAGGAAATCTACAAATACTCAACTCTGGGAACACACAAAATTGTTTTCATATACTCTAAGATTGCTTTACAAACAGTTGACATAAATGGATGCTATGGTTACATGGAAATTAGGATATCTATCATTCATGCCATTTAGTTAAAAAAAAAAAAAAAAGTTAGGTGCTCAGTAATATGTATAGGTCAGATAAACAACTGGAACCAAAATTAAGCATCACCTGCCTCAAGTTATTAGTTACTACACATTCAGATAGCGTATTGGCACAGTGCCTCCATTACTGACTGAATAATTGGCATTTTAATGCGCCCTTGAAGGAGCTTGGGGAGATTAGGAACTTCAGGCAAAACCGAAGTGAGCAACTTCATTGTTTATTTATTTCCATAGTTTACATACTAATGTCCTCAAAGCCTTCACTGGGCATACCTACTACATAAAGGCATATCTCACCCACCTTCTTACGAACAATGCAAATACATTTTTAAGAGTTCTTCCCTCCCTGCTAACTGTACTGCTTCCCTCCTGCTTCCTCGCCGTCTTACACTTACTTTCCATTCACCAAAGCACAGCATTTCACACTTACAGAATACGACTGAACACGTTTTGGGTAAGATTTGCTGATAACGTGTTCAGAAAGGCTCCATGAAAATTCACCTTTTCTATGGATAACAAGCACGCAAGGAGAGCGAGCTCACAGGAAGCATTTGTGCACATTACTAATCTATTTAGTTGGTATTTTAGGGAATATTATGGAATGTGGAATAAATAGAGCAACATTAATCCCGTTCCTGACTGTTTTTAAAGAATAACTTCCCCCATCCAGTTTAAACCTCATGTTTACATTTATACAACCATATAAAACCAAGGGCTAGATTACAGTACCATTCCTAAAATCCCTCCAAAACCTCCTTTCCTTTCACTTGCTATTTAGCAGCAAGGTTAAAAGGAGTCTTACCCAGAACACACGGGATTTAAAATAATCTAAACTACTTCAATTTGCTCTAAGCTTTAAACACAAGCAGAAGTCAGTGGATTCATGCATAACATCTATAATGAGAGAGAATCTTGTTTTCCAGTGTGCATTTTACCTGGTGAGATTCTACAGTTTCAACTCAGTAAAGTACGTTAAACTTCACCCAGCACCCTGCTCCAAAAAATACAAACAAGTATCCCTACGCTGAAAACTATTTTAAAGTACTTCTCCACATCACTTCAATTTCAAAGAACTGCATATACTTACAAAGGTGTCTGTGATTCTATGATACTGTATTCTTTCCACGTCAGAGGAAATGCATTAGAATACAAGTCTGGTTTTTACAAGATTGTTTTCTTGAAGATTAAATTAACTGCACTGCAACTAACTATAACAAGACACTTCCAATTCATTTTCAAAAAGAGAGCGCAACTCCTTTAGCATATAGTAAAAAAGGTGATGGTGACAGGCATAAGGTCAAAAGATTCTACTCCTGTAAGCTTTCCTTCACACTTCAGACAACATTGCTACAACTTTTCTTAGAAAGTATGATAAGCAGATGTACAAATTGCTCCATATTTGACACGATGCTGTTAACAAGCATTTGTTTCCTGCCCTCTTCTCCCTTTACATTTCCTCATTCAAATAAATCTGACCTTTTTCATGTCACTGGAAAAAAAAGCACTGTAATGATATGCACCAAGTGATGCCACATGTGAAAAAGCATCTTATTTCTTAATTAACAAAATAAGAAAAGCAGCAGGAAAAAAAGTGCTACTTAACAGGTGAATTGGGATGTAACCTTACATCAGTCCTGATTCACAACAATTTTTCACTGATGCTGTCGACAGTAATTCCATGTCAAATTCCCAAAAGGAAGGAAAAGAAGTACATGTTACTAAATTTCCTCCTGGAAAAATTCAAGAACACATTATTTATGTTTTTACTGTAAAGGATATGTTCAACACAAACAAAAGCTGAGTGATGCACAGGCAATTTCCTACAAGGTAAACACCTACAAAACAATGCCAAGGAAAGGCACTAATCAAGAATACAAAGGCAAGAGCACTGAAGATTCTACTACTTTCTTACATGTGAAAATAACATTGTTTTAAAAAGCATAATAAGAACAGAACTACACAGCAGTAGAACTAATTCAAATTTAAAACCCAAGTTTAGATTTGGGAATTACAACTTTTGCAAGAAGTTACTCCTGACTTTGCTTTATTAAAAGAGATGGGTAAGGGTAGGTTAGAGCAGCAAGAAGGAAATCAGTTTTAAAAGCAATGCAGTCTCAACTGTAACACTGATGTTAATAGCTGAAGGGCAAGACTATTAAACTGAATTCACCTTTCTGCCCCAAGATTAGGAAAACCCAGCTTAGAATGCCATGTTAATAACATGAAGAGACTAGGAGGAGAAAATAATTGTCTGTATCATTCATTTTTACTGCCCTCTAAACGCAAATCACATTCAAGAAAGCTTTTTTTCTTTTTGAAGTTTTTCTTCCATAAGATAACACTATCAGTAGACATTGCTCCATCACCTTCTAGATGAAATAAATCAAAGCACTTCTTTCCACCATCTCCAAACTTTCAATAACCATACGTGTACTTGCCATACCTTGTGCTGGAACAGTTTCAACCTGTATCGAGTAATAGATTTATTTAGGCTTAAGCCTACACACAACATAGCGGACTTGGTTTCTTTCCCCACTTTGTCAGAACTTTTTGATGTCACAAACTTCTAAACAGAACTCTCATCATTAATTCTCAGTCAGAAACGTAAGGCACTATGAATCACCACAGTGACTGCACTAATGTCAGCACTACTCTCACACTGCTTCAGAAATTGAGGGGGAACCTAAAGCGACTGAAAGCTTTTAGCTCCACTACCACTGACTTGCTTCTTGCACTGCAAGTCTTTCATTCATACAATTTCATTACATGAAAGTGCAAAGCGAAAGGGTTAAGTTGGCATAACATTTCACAAGCCAGAAATATTTCAGCATTCCACGTGTATAACCTCACAGCCTCAGCTCCACTCCATAGCCTCAGAGGAGGGACATCACACTGGCTGGAGCTTTAATATTTCACATTTCATTAGAAACTGATCAAACAGTGACAATTATGCCTCCTGTAACTGTCCATAGCGCAAGTGTTCAGAGTTTATTCATTGGATATTATATGTCAAGAGTACTTGGCTCTGAACAACATTACGGATAACACACATTGTACTTTACCATCTTCCTCAAGAAATGCACGGGACAATATAAAGAAATTATTTATTACACAAAACATTTCCCCATCCTGTGAAAATTAAATTATTGAATCACATTCTCCCCATGTAACAACTGATAATAATTGTTTCTCCCAAAACAAGAACTGAAAGTGAGAACAGCAATAAAGGCTTTGTTGCAGTCTCTACAGTGCTACTTTAACTCGCATTGCCAAGCCACAGCTATCCATACAACAGATTCCTACAATTAATGGGAAGTGAGCATTTCTCTCCATTAGGAAGTAGTTGTGTTTAGTTGGTTGATTTTGTTTGTTTTTAGTGTTCTGAGTGTTTTTTTCCCCCAACCTCTTCCTAGAACTTATTTACCACTATGACTGCTTTTCAGCATCCATGCTACTTTAATAACTCAGTTATTTGGGACACTGGCAGATCTGCAGACTAGTGGTAGATATAACAAAAAGTACCTAAACCTCAACAGTCAGAGAAGGTCACTGTTCTATGGATAGCCAAAGCCACAAAAATGCAAAGACTGAGACCAAAGTGTGACTTCATATTTCCTGCAGTCTCTGAGTGATGGAAGTAAAATCAGAAACCTGTTTTTCAGAATCTTTTGGAAACATGGCCCATGTTATTCTCCATGAACAAATGTGCTTCAGCACTCTGAGCTGTAACTTTCAGCTTTGTATGAAGCTATATATAGCTGTGGTCTTGAAGGTAAATAATTTAAAGCATTGAATATACTAATGTGTATTTTATAATGTAAGTTTCAAAGTTCCAATAGGACATGCATCTTATCTTCCACTATCTCACTGCTGATCATGTGAACTGGTAGTCAATTTAAGTTGCTTCGTGGCATCAAGGCAAGCTAATTTTGAAATTACCATGGGCCCCCAGAGCTTCCTAGAGAATTCTGAAGCTGCTTGCTGTGAGACACAGCTGTATGCAGAGGCTCATGCTGGTTTTAGAGAATAAATCATCTTCAAGAGAGGCATGCCATCACAACAGCAAAAACCTCAGTTTTTGTTGAATTAGAATTCTCATTAAAAAATCATTTTCTTTATTATCCTTACATGTTCTTTACTAGACTTATTGTTCCAGTACCAAAACATGCTATAATTTTTTAGTAAACAAAGTTTCTAGAGAAATGTTTATCACTATCTACTTCTTTCCTTAGGAAAGGCAGTTATTGCAGAATAAAAAACAGCGATTCTTCAAGCAGAACAGATAACAACAGATGTACATAGGTATCTAGGTGGGACACTGACACATAACTAAATGTTTGGGTTGTTTTTTTCCTATGCACACATTTTAAAATGCCTCCCATCTTCAAAAGGTGTAAGCTGTTGACCCCAGCAGCCAACCTAATTCAGTTCAGTTACTCACACAATAGCAATAAGAGTCAGGGACTGCTAAGTCAGTTTAATTGTGGGGGGATTTCTGTATCTGAATGCTTTTCTGTTGTTATAACACAAATGAGAACAAATTTCCAGATGTCTCAGTGTTATTCACTTTTCTTCTAGTTACCCACAAGATGCATCTTCCAGTTCTAAAGTGTTGTTATAAAGCATACAGTTGTAATTATTACTAATACATAAAACCTGTAGAGAACTAATAAATGTCAAATATAAGACAACTGTGGTGCAATTTATCATGATAAAAGCAAGCAACACAGCTCCAATTTGTCTATTAGGTATCTATAACTGACACACATTTACTTGGTCTCGACACAAGGAAATACTCCAGAATACTCATTTATAAGTGCATAGACTAGTCCAATGAAAACAGAATCTGAAGATTTGCCTGAAGCAGGATGTTTTGGTTTTGTTAAAGTTTTAAAATAACTGTATAATAAATGACAAAATTATTTCATTTTTCCATCTCCCTTAATAAAAAAACATTAGTTTCAATGCTAAAAAATTCATAGCTTCCATCGATTAAACTAATTGCTTTCTCGATGGACTTGTAATATTCATCTTGTCTTTCACTGAGAGGAATCAAACACAATCCAAAGCACGTTTGCCCACACTTTTTGTACTTCAATAACTTTAGCAGTTATCTCAGAAGCTGGGAGAAGATGCATCTTTAGAAAAAGGTGTTAAAAGTACATCTCCCTACCTGTTTCTCACTCAGAGCTGTGATTTTGGCTTGAAGTTCATGAAGCTGTTTCTTCAAATCAGCATTCTGATTAGAAAGAAAAAATATCTGTGAGAAAGATATTCCATTTGTTAACATAGAGTAGTAGCAGGAAGGCTTTTTTTTTTCATATTATACTACAAATGCAGCACCTCTGGATGTACAGCCAATTAAAATCAAGAGGCTCAACAAAGCCTTGCTTAAGTTACTGAGTGCAAAAAAACCATCAGAAGACTTTTGTAGCACTCAACGAGAGTCCGGAACTCAGATTTCATTAAAACATCCATTAGTGCTCACCACAACGTAAAGCACATTTTCACATTCCATCAAGTTTACAAATTAAACAAGAAATGTTTGTCAATATATAATACGACAGTATCATATTGCATGCAATGGTACTTCACCTAAAGCATGTGCTCATCTGTGCTATTTATGCAAAGACATACATTTGATTACGTTGAACACCAGTAACCGTATCTATTAAATCTTAACTGCCACACATGCCAAATGAAGGCCAACATACCTAAGTATTCATTTCCAAATGTTTGTGTGCCTTAGACTATATTTAAGAGAATTACATCTGCCTTAGCACATCATTCATATCAGCACTTTGCTTACAATAGCACTTTAAGATTTGAAAGCAATAAACACCACTATAAAGACGCAGTAAGAAAACAATTTTTACCAGGACTGTTTCTTTTCTACTAGAAATAATTTAAAAGAACCCAAACAATAATGCACTCAGTTTAAAGACTGTGAAGCTCTGAAGAAGTGTGACAAGGAAGCAAACCTCCCTGCAATTTCATTTTCTTTTCCCTAATTTATGTTGTATACTCTTTACGCTGGATTACGCAGGTTTGCTGTACAACACAACACTAAAACCTAAGACTAATATTGTTACAGAAACTTCACGCTCAAGAAAACTTCTCTGTTCTTATATCCATCTACAAATCTGAAATGCATTAAAATCCCAACTCAGTTATTTGTAGATAGCTTTATCTAATATAAACACAGCCTCAGTGAAACCAGATACTGACTAATCATTCTCCCTTTTCCCTAGATTCTACTTTATACATTTTTATCCCAGAATATTATTAAGAATTCTGAAACAGTGACCAAATTTACTCTTAATGATTCCATGAACTTTGCACGGCTGTTTGCTGCCCTGACATCTCTCTCACCACACATGAGCAGAAAACCAACTATGCTGTAATCACCAGCAGACTTGTCTAGAAAGGAGGAGCAGCAAACTTTTAGCAAGTGGATTTTCCAATACAATTTTTCTATGGGGATGGATGCTCTTACTAGCAAGCCTGAAGTAACTCCCCATTCAGCAAACATGAGTGCTCAATTGCAGGATAAACTGAGTCTCTTTACATAGCCACTGGGAAAGAAGAAGTTTTTGCCATCTACACAAAGATCCTAATTACCCAGGCTTTGGTAGCTCTGAAACACCACAGACCAAGTGGCCACGCTTCAAATATTACAGTGCCGAAGCCGGATAATTAAGACAGGCGAACTGAATGAAGTCTTAAGCAATGTTCTTCATTCAGACAAAGTTTCTTGGAAGGAGGATCCTCTTTTGGCTTGTATAATAATTCAGACAAGAAAAACACTACATCTAGAAATTGCAGATTTGGCAAAGAGACATTTCCAGAAGAACCAGAGACGTAATACTTGAGTTGCATTATTGCCTGCAATGGTCCCATGATTTAAAATACTAAGAAAGAAGCAAAAGGCTCCAAAAAGAGTTGGTGGATTTTTCTTTGTTGGCATGTATCTTAAAAGAACAATGCAGTCATTTCTTTAAAGATTTGTTCTTAATTGTTTTCTTCTAAAAAATTGTGCTAACATGGAAGAACATGATGAAATATCTGAAATTCTCAAACTTGGTGCAGTTATTCTCTCTCTTCTTAGAGATACACAAAACAATACAAAATAGATAGTTACCTGTGGATCTTGCTTCATTTGGGCAACCAGTTTCTAGAAAGAAAGAGATGCAATGATAAAATAAAGACTTATGAAGGATCCCATTGAGCAGTGCAAAACCAACATTTTTGGAGAATCTTTATAAGAAATACACCAAAATACACATTCCATAATTTGCAATTGCTAGACTTAATCCATAAGGAATCTAAAATTAATGATTTCTAAACCTATTCTTGTTAACACAGTAAAATTATCACATTAAGTCACCACTTCTCCTCCAAAACTGTTCTTGAATAAGTGATACCTTTGTAGGACAATTTAAGCCAGCTGAAGAAACTGATCTTACAGCCAGGACTTCTCTAGAACTGCAGCAGCCTTTGCTTGCATTCACAAGAAACACAAATCACAAAGAATCACTGCAAACACAAAAGCTGTTTGTGGACTCAGACATAGAACATTTCAAACACCAAAGGACTCCCTGTGTGTTGGCTTGGCTGGTACCACATGGAAGATCCATGTTCAGAAGTATCTTTGCCACTTTTCTCTCTCAGTCAGAGAGATTGATATCACTGCAGAAAAGATGCCCTCTGCATTCAAGGGAAAGTGGATAGATGGTTACCATTCACTATTCTTTCTCCTTCGCTTCCTTCAAGCAGCTGCAGGAGGATGTTGTCTGTTGATAAGCAGGGAAGTTATCAGGCTGTCACTGAAGACATCTAGAGCCCCAAATGAACAGGCAACAAACCACCCTCACCACTGCTCCCAACCCAAATCTCTTCCTTAGTTACAGCTACGTTTTATCACATTACATTGTTCCTAGAACGTGAAAATATGTAGTGCACCAGCACCAGGAAAAGAAGTGAGGAAGAGAAAGCAAACAAGAAAAATGTTTATTCCCACCTGCATTAATATTACTCAGACGACTCAGATTTGGCCAATGAATTTTTTTGAAGTGTATTCCATTTCACACCCTGGATGTGATACTAATCACAAAAAGCGTGACACACAAATCTGGGTTAGACCACTGGTCTTTCTGCCCTAATATCTTTTCCTAGCCAACAGCAAACATGGCCGTCAGTTGGAGGACTGCACAATCATAGTGTTATCTCCCATCTCTCAGAAATTTACAGCTTGGATGACTTCAGTGAAAGATGGTATCTTAAGCTCAACAGCTAGTAACAAACTTTTTTTCCATTAATCTGCTCTCATTACTTTTTGAATTAAAGAAAACACTCCAAATTCTGTAACAATATGTTCCAAAGTTAAATGAGAATATTCTTATGTAAAAGGACCTCCTTCCTTTGAACATGCTTCCTGTTAATGCATGCATGAAGGTAACTGAAATTATGGAAAGCCATTCTTGCTGTTTGTCTACTCATTTTCATACTACATCTATTGACACCTTTCATATTTCAGATTGAGAGCCTCCCTATGCCCTAACCATGCCATGCTTCGCTCCTTCTTAGCACCGTTCCCTGTACTTCTCTCGTTCTTCTCCATCACTTGCAAACAATGGGATTAGAACTGCATACAACATACAAGTACTCTGTATTGCAGGAAATGCCTGCTCAGTGCTAATAGCTAATTCAGTGATGTAAGACGGATGGCTCTTCCAAGGTGCACCACTTTGGCATTTATCTACACTCAGTACCATTTTTTCATCATTCAATGTTATGGGAAGTTGAGGTGCTACACTAGCCTTGTGCTTACATGCTTAACTCAGTTTTCCTCAGTGCGTTCCACGTTAGAGCTTGACAAACAAATCTGTTAGTTTTTACACATACAAAGTTACTGTACAGTCTCAATCAAGACATTACACTTAGTGGCTGTAAACTGTTTTAACATATTCGAGGAACATGTAGTACTGCATTATCCCAGTCACAAGAAAAATGTATGTTAAAATGAAGGTATTTTAAAAACACACAAATCTTTTTGCTAAGAAATGAAAAGGGAAAGGATAGCTTGGTTTCTTTCTACTCATCTGCTCGAAGACCCATCCACAAAGCCCATCCCTTCTGTGAGAATAGCGAAATACAGCTCCTCTAACACCTCTTGTGATCAAAACTATGAAGAGCAGACTGTTTCAAAATAATCTTAATTAAGTCAACAAAGTAGCAGAATGAACTACTTAGAGTTAATGGGTCTCTTCTCAGGACAAGTAACACAGCCGGTCATGAAGGCGTTTTAATATTCAAGTTGTACTCTGACATAGCAAGTGACCTGGACAGACTTCCCTTAAAGATCAAAATGAAACTAAAAGTACCTTCTCCTAAAGAACTAAACACCTAATTCGGTATTTTAAGATGCACTCTGTCAAATAGGGAGCATCAAAGCTTCAGAGTTCTGAAGGTGAACTGGAATAGGCAGGAAATAAGGAGCAATTCTACTAACAAAAATGCAGTCACACCGAGCATCACTTTCTACAGCTATGTAAGCAGTCATGACAAGTGACATGCTGCATCAGGGAGAAAAAGCTGGGAGGCTTTGTTCACACAGTGAAGAGCTGAGCTCCATCACAGACACCTGTCCGCCACGTACAAGAGGAGGACAAAATGTGACTGCGTTTCTCTTGGCAAGCTTTTAAAGCGTCCTTGGAACAAAAATTAAGTAAGTAAAAGACGACAAGCGAGACAACTCTACAGAACATCTGCAGTACTGCCAAAAGAAAGGATATATTGTATTTTTAAATTGAAGAATTGAAATGTATACAATACATTAAAACTTTTCATTTTGAGATTTTTTTTTTGTTCGTGCCAAAAGAGTTTACGTTTCTGTTGATGGCCATTTGAGCAGCAGAGCAGCTCTAGTTCAAGATGACTTTACGAGGCACCCAACATGTTGCTGTAAGCGTTATTTCCCACTGTAAATGCTTAGACTTGTTTAACCTTAGTAACTGGAATCTACACAGTCTTTAAGAAGTAAACAATCTTCTGATATAACGGCTTGCAGTCTCACCCACTGAAAGAAAACTTAATTAAATTTGATTTAAGTGCAGACCTCACTTTTCATGATGGCTGGGCAAAGCAAAAGCAAGTGAGACCAAAATATCCTTTATGTCATTAAAAGAAAAAAAAAGTAGTCTTCAATTTTTTCTGACCTTCATTCCTTTTCTTCATCGTTACTACAAACAGATGTGAAAGCTTATTAAAATTCTGTGGGGTTTTTTTGTTAGTTTAGGAATAAAGAGAAATAAAGATAACACACGAGAGGTAAATGCTGTTATACAAACACAAGTGTGATTACCAGTCTGCTCACCATACAGCAGACAACATTTGGAAAAAGTTAGTTATTGGCCTTTACTATTTTAATGCCTGAATCAATGCCATGTGTAATTTCTGAATTCTATTACCTCCATAAAAGGCTGTTTGAAGTTCTGAAGGCAAAGGCCTTGGAGTTTGAGGAGAGCAAAACACTTGCCTTTAGTTCTGGAAGTTAACCTATTGTTGTTTTTGAACACTCTTCTCCTCAGCTGAAAGTTTTATCTTCATTAAAGCCGACATAACATCATTTAACTAACTCATCCACCCACTCAAGTTTTCTTGCACTATGCTCATCATTGCAACAATTACTGAACAAGTCATCTGATGACTTGTCCAAACAAGTGTTCTAGATAACTTGGAAATATTTTCCAAAATTCATACAACCATAAGTTTATTTTATGCGTTGTGTAACACTGTGAGTTTCACGGGTCTGAAAGACATACCTGAGAAATACTTGCAGAACTGTCTTTAGAAAACATTAAATCTAATGTTACTAGATGGCAGCCACCCTGGGTTTATAGGTTCTGCTTCAGTAATTTTTGAATTATTTAATATGCTCATGCCTTCTTACATTTGCTTGAAAAGTTCCTTCACCATAATTTTCCATTCCCAACTTAATATTGAAATTGGATTTAGAATATCAGAAAATCCTTCCAGACAGAAGTTACTGAACACAGTTTTCTGAAAGTTTTTTTTTAAATCACTGCTAAAGTATATAAAAAAAAAATCCCCACCCACAGCCTGATATGTGGATTTTTTCTACATTTGCCAAAAACAATGGGTGGTGGGGTCAAAAACCAGAAACTATCTTACTATATTATTACATAATAGTTACGTAATTAATATATTAGTATATATCAGATATATTACTATATCACTATAACAACCTATAGTTGTAATGGCATTACCTATTCATGCCATTAGTTGTAGTGTTATCACAGATACTGATGTTGCTATTGCTTAAAAATATAAAGCAAGAAAGAATACAAAATACCTGGTGAACCTGAATTTCCACTTTCAGAGCCTCCTGTAGAGTCTGCAGCTCCATTCTCTACCTTCTCCACTTTCTCTAGATATGTCTGCTGATTCCAGTGCCTTTAGTTCCTGGTTTCCTCTCCTCACCAGTGCTATAAAAAAAATAAAAAAAGTTTTGCTTTAGGTAGGAAAAGACAGAAGTTAGCTTGAAAAATGGGGGGGAAAAAAAAAAACAAAACAACAGAACAGGAATGCTGTGAACTGTATTAAACTACAGCTTCCTACCCTAAACACGTGGAATCTTCCAAACACAAGAAATTTAACTAAGAGCTGCCTTCCTTAGTGTAGTTTAGCCAAATGCACCGCTTCTCACATACTCCAAAAGTTGACATCCTCGTCCTTTATCTCATTTTGCAGGAAACTATTTCCTTCCAATATTTCATTGCAGTTACATATTAAATTAGAAAACTACTAAGAATGTTTCAAAAGTAAATAAAAGATCTGCACAGACAAAAAAATATTCTTAAGACAATAACTTTGCAACCCAAATGACAATAAATTGTTAAACTACGTACAGCATTAACATGCTTCCACCATACTTTAGAGCTGCGTAGATGGGAGGGTCTGCATGCTATCTGACACAACAACATAACACATTAATAAGGCAGTGCCTAAAGTTTGTCCGAGTTAGTCACCTTCTGTTTTGAAGGAATAGAAGATATAAAACACAATACATTGAAAAACATTAAGTATTAAATCCTCTGCTGTTTCTAGATGGAATTCTAGTAAATAAAAGTTTAGTATCTTTATTTGTACTTCAAAAAAAAGAATGAGTCCCCCAACCTCTGAGAGGGAAGAATGCTATAATCGGTATTTCTAAAAGCCTTCAAAGCTGGACAGGAGATTTTTGTCCAGAAATACGTTTAAAGTATCAGATTCTGAAGCAGGATCAAGATCCCCATCTTTATTCAACATGCTCTCAAAACGCAATGAAACTTGCCTAAAAACTGGACTAAAAATGCCTGCGTTGAGATTTATTTATACACATAAGCATAGAACGTATCACAAAATATTACATAGCAATCTTTCCAACCAGACATCACACATGAAAGAACTGTTGGAGTGTTAAAGTAGTTCTACATTTTTATCTTTGGAGAACTGTTCACAATTAACACACAGGTATTGTCAGCTCAGATCTTCATAATGGGACTTGAAACTGTCAAAAATCTACTGACAACTTAGATTAGGTACTTAGACAATGAAGGGACAGCAATTCTTTAAGTTAAGAATTTTCTTTTGATGTTGCCCATGCACACAGAACACTGAAGTGTCGGGAGAGTTCGAGTTCCTGAAAATAAAGTTGGAGGTTTTTTCCTGTTTGGCTGGTTTTTAAGCCAGGTTTGTTTCTCTTCGCAAACAGCACCACATTATTAAGGGAGAAGACTATCAAGGGTTTTATAAAAGCATGGTATTCCAACTCATTCTTTTTCCACACCATTTGCTGGTACCTGAAATTTACTTATTTAAATAACAAAGGCCTGATCAGACTTTCTAGACAACACTCGGAATGACCTTCTGCAAGGGTCTCTCCTACATGTGGCCCAGAAGAGCTGGAACAGCTGCCTTTGCAGCACCACTCTCCATAAAATTGTAATTTGTACCAAGGGATACATGCAAACTACATATAGTTCCCTGTTCTATTACCACAGACCTTAATGAGAAAACAGAATCCTGGATTAGTACCTCCAGTCACAGGCAAGAACTACAGCACGCATTAAGTCCCCACCACTGCAGTTTCAAAAGAAGCCATGCTTCAGAAAACCACGTGGGAGAGAGACTAATGAAAGCTGGAGCCCACTGCTGAGGCAAAAAGTATTTCATAAGCCCTGGAAATTCCATTTTGAGGTAAAGATTCAGGCAGGCATGAACAAAGTCTCTCTCAGTGTGTCTGCCATGCACGAGACAGCACTCGTAATAAACAGAGAGTATCATTCTACAGCTACATGCTAACTTTAAAGCAAAATGCAAAACAGAAAAAAGCCATCTCAGAGAACATCAGAATTGTACATTATTTTAGCACACACTTGTATAGCCCAGTACTACACAGTACTTCCTCCACAACACACAAAGCCTGAGCAAATACCACTGATTCATAAAAAATAATGAAACTTCATTTCAAAGACACCTTCATCAGCTGGAAAGATTTCTCACAACTAATTTTTAAGTTTGAGCAAAAAGCAGCAGTGCTTTGCAGAAGCAGGAGGCTGTTCAGCCTATCCATGTTTACACAGCTGAAGCCAGGAGAAGGTGTAATTCACTGCAGTACTGAGGGATGATCAAAAACCAAAGCAATGCCAGTAAAACATCCATTGCTGACTAGCTCCATCCCAATTTTTTTTGTTACAATTTCAGATTTTTCTTTTATTTTCACGTTGGAAGTTAACAGATTTTAAGATTCCTTAGCCACAAAATTTTTTAAGTGTATATAAACTGGAAATACTTGTCATGCTACAAAAAAATATCTGTGGAACTCCAATAAATATGATTGAAGTATCTAAAAAAAGGCAAGAGAAAAAAATAGATACATGACTTTTTTTTCCTAATTCAAGTTTTTGGTGTTGTTTTTTTTTAAAAAAAACTGTTGGCTCTCTGTCTACTTCCCAGAGAAGCTGTGGATGTTCCCTCCCTGGAGGCGTTCAAGGCCAGGTTGGATGGGGCTCTGAGCAACCTGGCCCAGTGGGAGGTGTCCTTGCCCATAGCAGGGGGTTGGAACTACGTGATCTCAAAGATCCCTTCCGACACAAACCATTCTATGACTCCTCTCCTCCAGTGCTCTCACGACAGCCTCAGAGCAAGTCGTTTTGCAGTATCATTTACTTCCAGTTACCTTCTGCAGGCAAGGTTGCACAGAAGGACATATTAAGCATAGGGAACAACCTTCTCTCTTCAAAAACCAGGTGCTCCATATGGAAGGAGGAGAAACTAAGTGCTCCATCAGCAAAGGCTGCACATAAGGAATGGTCTTGTGCCATCACCTTCTCTGCCAGCTGCTGCAGACGTCACCAGCAGCACCACTGTCCTCTTTTGTAAAAAAGGCCCAGGATTGGCAGTTACTGGAACTGTGTTAAATCACAGATAAGATACCACATATTTGGCATGGCATCCAAGCTGAGGCACACATCACCATCACTTTAAATACGAGGAAAAAGCAAAGGGTAATAAAGAATTTATTAGGAGGTTCTAAAGCATCCTGAGCATCCAAACCATTACAGGTGGGAGGGAGCGTGGAGAACACTTTAAATAAGATATAAGATGATCACTTTTAAAATCTGGTCAAGTTGCCAATTTATAAAAATGAAGTGTATGTGGTTGTATAAAGCACTTAGAACACACTCTTGTAGCCTTCCTCTAACAACCAAGTTACCCCTGGCTGAAATGCCCCTGAAGCACCTAAACACTTCGTCAGTGTTAATTAAAGAAAAAAAATAGTGATCGTTCTTTATACCTGACAAATCCTCAATTACTTTTTTTCTGTTTTATGTAGAATAACATCTAGAGGGCACCTGGCCAACTACTACCTGTATTTCTTCCAAAAGTAGATGCAGAACTACCTAGACAAGTGATCACACATTTCTAAGTGCAAAAATCCTCAGTATCCTTGAGCTTTTATTCCTTCAGACTCAGCTTCCAGGGGAGACGTAATAGCTCATGACCAGTGGCATTATGAACTACCTACAATCACCTTTCAGAAAGTATAAAACTATCCCTGGATTAATCATAAAACGTATTCCATTTTCCACTTTACTCTTCTAATGGCAAAATTATTATTTTAATTAAAATTCTTGTCGGTGATTGAAATTGCATGGACTGGTTGGTCTGCAAACAGCCTTCATCCCATTCATTCCTAAAACATGCAAATGCTTCGCTAGTGCTAGAAACAGGGACTTCCAGAGGGAAAAACAGAGGACTGAGGAGCACTTGCATCTCTTACACGTCCAGACATACTTTCAAGTCACAACCAGGAAGAACACTGACAGCAAGACATAAATTTGACGCTCCTTGGATTAATTTCAACTTTGGAGACAGCAGTCCTCCAGTCAGTTTCTTGCTGGCATGCATTTGTCATAAATAATCCCGTATTTCTGATGTGATCGCCTCAATTTCATACAGATAAAGTGCCACAATTCACCTCAGTTAGAGCAGCGTGGAGGTTGCATGTTTATACAAAAACATTCAGAAACTGAATGAATCAGAGTCATGTAAAGTGTACCAGCAATTCTCTATTATTATCTCAATTAAAAAAAAAATACAATCCACTGCAATTCCTTAAAATATCAAGATACTTAAACTATGGCTACTTTGGAAAGTACAACGAAGACACAGTTTATGTGACTTATATATACATGCGCACAAGTAAAAATATAAAAAACACACACAAAAGCTATTAATTACTGATCTGCAAATGGAGGGATGCTGAATAATTTAAGATTTTAAGCAAAAGTCTTTCTCCACTCAAAATCCCTTCAGATAATCTTATTTTTCATATTACACAGAAAAAAAAATATTTTTGGATAGCTAAAGTTAAATGTCTATTGTACTTAGAGACTCTCACGTCCAAATCTCAGCCCTGCAGTGAATTTATTTATAGGACTGAGACTTCCATCAGTAACATTTACTTCTTAAGATTTAATTTCTGAATATAAGAACAGATAGGATTTCAGTTTCAGTAAGCATCAAACTTTTCCAGGAATGGATGCCAGCTCTTCATATCAGCTATTCTTTGGTAAACCATCCCAGCTCAGGAAAGAAGTACTTACCAGTGTTGAGGAAGTTATTCCCTTCAGCCTTCTACCCCCTCCTACAAAAGAGGAAAAAAAAAAAAAAAAAAAAAAAAAAAAAAAAGATATGACCAACATGTAAACCTCAGTCTGAAACTGAAAAAGCAAATTCAAAGATTTGGAAAATCTGGGGTCTTCGGGGTTTTTCTGTTTGTTTTTATTGATGCAGAAAATAAGTATAAAAGTAACTCTCGAAAAGACAATTTCTTTTCCGTAGTGGGGAAAGCCAAGGAGACCTCTGGTTCTAATAAGGATTAGAATATGACTGATCGCTATCATCAGGGAAATTAGAGATTACAGGTACAAGCTTTCCTAGTCCTGTGCAAGGTCTGTTTGCCTCCCCTGAGGGAAACAACTCTTCTCCATCACTGGAAGATCCGAGCCACAAGCCCTGCCAGCTGTCACAGCTCACTGCGATAAGGTCACCCACGTTAGGCACGTGCCCACCTCCTGCTCGAGGTTCCAGCAGCACAAATAGGGCAAACCAGGTGGTGAGACAGCACAGCCACCAGAGCTCAACACCCAGAGCACGAGTGTAAACCAAAATCAACGGCAGTTCAAGCTAACGTGCTGGGTCATGAACTGCAGAGGCTGTGAAGACGCACTACCCGATACACGGCCTGTGGATGAGAACACTTAGCAGCACAGAAAGGTTGGGTACTACTTAAATCATCTTCATATGAATCATAAAAACTTGAGTTAGAGTCTTAAAAAGACAGTTAAGATATAAACTATACCTCATTTACTCAATTTCTTTGCCTGATGCTAAAAAAAAAGCCTTCCAAAATACTCCAGTTTTCTAGTAAAATACTAGAATATCAGTCTATTTTAAGCTCTGACTCCACAGTCAGCAAGACCTTTACAGCAAGGTTTCCATCCGCACACATCTCCACAGTGCTGGGTTGAAGCCCCAACCACGCAAAAAGGAACAGCCACAGCCCATGCTCTGAAAATACAAAACCTTCTAATTCTGCCTTCGTGCAAGTACTGAGTTTTTCCTGGCACCTCTGCTTCATTTAGCAGAGAAGTTTAGCTTAAAGAATAAAGTATCTGTTGAATAATGTCATTCTGAATTTTCAGTTTGCATGGGTTTCTCAGTAAACATCTGCAGCAAATCAAAAGTGAGTTTCCTCATAAGCAGTGCACTAATGGGAGCTGTATAAAAACTTATGCTGATACAGGAGAGTCTTCCTAAACAGAGAGACAGAGAAATGAAGAGCACATATGCCTGCTGCTAACTCCAAGCGTCTTGAACAGGCTCACACTTCCCATTGCTCTTCATATTTTTATAGCATCCTATGCGCTAGCCCTTACAATAACCTGTTAAGTGGTTCAATTTCTATCACCTCCCACACAGAGACAATTGCTTCTCAGTTGTGAGGTAGGATGTTACCTTCTTTGGTTTTGATCCTAGGTCATCAATAACATAAATATCTCTTTCTCTGCATGGTAGCTGAATTCCTAGAAGTCCTAAATTGAAAAACTCTATCATCCATGCTAGTTAAACTATTTTCTTCTTAAAAGGAAGAACAAGAAAAAAGGCAAATTAATCAGACAACCCCCCCAAATTTCTCACGTTTGCCTGTCTGATACAAACAATCCTCAGATAATTAATTTAGTAATTTTTAAGGCAGCAGATGTAGTGATAATGCCACTTTTGTCTAGTCAAAAGGGATAGCAAGTAGAGATGAAACCATGGTCAAGACAGATGATCTCTACAGGGCATCATTATCTACCCTGAAGGCGCAACTTTCTTTAGCAGTAGTAAGCACTGAGCATAACCTTTAATTTCCTCTTAATAAATACATTCATGTATCCTTAAGTTTGCCACACGGCTCAGGAAGGCTCTAACTCAATACAGCTGATGGCTATTGCACAAAGAGATTCCAGCCCTCAGGGGACAGAGCTTCCATAGCTAACAGACTTCCACTTGGCAATAGAGAGCCTACGTAGCAATACCAGAGGTGTCAGCGCAGCTTGCGCGTTCTTAATAGCAGTCAGTGCTTTGAAATGAAGGACCTGTCAGTCCAATGGCTTATTTCAAAAGTAGAATTCAGCTGTGCTTCACAAAGCCCTAATGAATCAGTGGAGCATGACAATTCAAAACCCCAAATCAAAAACTTGCCAGAAAACAGTTTGTGACCAACTAAATCTGTATAGCCTCGGTTCTCAACAAGTCTATCTGCAGCTACTGGAAGCCAACCCAGAAGAGCATTAATGGAAAAGGTACCAGATAGAATCTGCTTCTACTGAGCAAATTAGATTGTTTCTCATTCTCAGCAAGACGACATACACAAGCTTGCACCATCTCTTAACTCTCACTACAAAACACACTAGAGAATTAAAATTAAACCACTCGCAATCACACGTATTAATAAAGAAGAGGGGTTTTTAGCTGTTACTTTAATTAAAAACCTGCACCCAACTGGTCCAAATATCTTAATAAAAAGTAGCAAGTCACATTTTTAAGTAAGTCAACCAGATTTTCAAGACTTGATTGCACATGACCCTCAGCAATCTGAGATACCTACAAGCCTGGCCCTGCTCTGATCTACAGGGTAGAACCAGGTAACCCCCAAGATCCCTTCCAACCTGAATTACCCTGAGTTTGTAGTCTAATACAAGAAAGATGCATTAATTTCCTAACTCCTTTTCCTACACGATGGCTCTCTATTTTTACACTCCAGTATGATTTCCAGAAAATGCTTCACTTGTAGCCAAACAAATTCTGATACGCACCTATACACACACTTGAAGTAATAAAAAGATTAAAATAAAGGCTTTTAACCTTTTCAACATTTCTAGACGACGCATGTAAGAGAAAATACACTGCTATTACCAAAACAATCATATTCTGCAAATCAACTTTAATCTGTTTGAAACCTGAGAATACAGAGAGAAGTTAAAGCACAAAACTCCTGCGTTCAAGGCTTGGTAGCCCCTGAGGATTTCAGAAGAACTACACATGATGGTTAAATGTGTTTGCAAACAGCACCGGCAGATTTAAGAATACCTAACTGCTAAGTATCTGTACACTGAAATGTTTGGTCACATCAGTAAGACACTGTGGTCTTGAAGTTATACAATAACGCTTACGCTACTGTAACCAGAGATTCATTTGGGAAAAAGAAGTGAGAAATTAACAAATACTTTTAGCCCTTTCCAGTTAGTACCTTCCCTAACTCTGAAAGCTAGCACGGGGTACTGTTATACCATGGATATATAAAGTTCCTGATTAAAGCTACGTACCACACTGATATTTAATCCTCTAACTTCTTTTTCCTTGCCAACAGGACTTCTGACTCGTTCAGAGCACAGGATGGACTCTGATGAAAAAGGACTGGTTGCTGTGCAAAGGAAATTGTGACATCCTCTCACGATTCAGAGCATTTCTTCATAATATTAAGCTTAAATCCTCCCCATCCCTCCCAAAAAAATACACTGCATAGAAGATGTTTCATCTTCTCTGACCCTCCTCTGTCTTTAGATGCAAACTCTTTCAAGCAACTGTATTTTTTTTTCCTTTATTTGAAAGGTGCCCCATATAGAGAATGCTATCAGTATATACTGGGACAACAAGTCATAAACGTTACTTCACAGTGATTTTCAAGTTAAAAACAGGAAAACTTCATATTCCTTAATAGGATAGGATTTCTATAGCCTCAAGGAAAAGACAGACCAACCAACGCAGATGGAGTAGACGAGACATTTTAAATGACTTACTAACCGAGTGTTCACATTTCAAATATCCCATTAGTTACACAGGTGCTGCCACTTCCATGACAAAAAACACCTCCTGCCTCAGCAGCCAGGCAGGCAGGTGGCACAGAGGCCACAAGCTCCAGCCCTAAATCAGAGCTCCCTGTCCATACCATGGAACTGGCACAACTTTGAGTTTAAGACACTAAAAGCCTATTTTGTTGGGGGATAGATAGACTCACTTCCTCCAAAACAGTTTAGAAAACCATCAACTGGAGGAGATCCATAAGCTACGTGGCTTTGCAATGTTTAACCCACACATGAATGCACAACACCCTCTCCTTTGAAAACTCCCAGTGCATTTCTCAGATCAGAGATGCATATCCTAAAGCCACTTGAAAAGAGAACAAAGTTAGCATAAATTCATTCATTGAGGATTAACCACTTAATCCACCTTGAAAATAAAACACTCAGCCTCCCAGTTTTTGCTTACACCTACACTCCCCCTTTACAGGTAAAATGTTGCCATCTAAAAAACAAAACAAAAGCAAAAGCATTGAATTTCCAGCTGTAGTACATCCTTCCATAGGATAAATAAGGCATCCATGATTTTAAGGAAAAAAAAAAAGAAGTATACAAAACTAAACTAGAGAATTTCAGAAAGTCCACCTGACCTATGACTATAGGTAAGCATGGTAAAAGTTCATCCTGAACAGCTACCAAGGGCCCCATGTATTTCCCATATAACCCTTCCTAACGTTCAAGAAGCGATCATGAGTACAATTCCTGTTTTTGTGCCCACGGCAGTACTACCAAGAACATGAAGCCTCCCTCTGCTCAGTGAATCACTGCTTTCAGCTGAACACAAAACCACCTTCAGTGCAGCATGGCTGAATTCCTGCTCACGTAAAGTTACCCCAACCTCTACGTTGGTGAACTTCTTTGGTGTTTAGCAGGCATCGTTTATCCACACACACATCAAAAGGAAGCCCCACTTCTAATGAAGGCTAAATTTCTGGTTATTAGCAGTGCAAAACCAAAGCTTTCATTGATGAAGCCAGCAGATACGGAATTGTATTTTATTTTTCCAAAAATTACGATTCAAATCCTAAGGATGACTTTAGGGTCAGATTTTAGACATTTTTACTGCATTCTATGACATCCCACGAAGTTCCTGGAATCAGGCATTTTTGCTCATTTTAAATACAGTTTATCAACTAAACTGTTGCCATGCTTAAAATAACTGACATTTTTTGCAGTCTTAGAACTTGAATTTTTTTTTTTTTTTTTTTTAACTTTCAAAACATCTACAAGTATCCACCTTTTTCCCCTTCAGGTGTATGGTAGGTAAATCCACAACAGAAGCCCAGTGTCCAAACCCAAAACGCACAGCCCAGTTTTGTTTCAACGCTTAAAAACAATTCCAGAGGGGCCTTATTCAGAGTCATCTCGTTTGGCTGGTTTTTTAGATAATATGTCCAGAAAAATCAGTTCACTATCATCTGATTTTCTGAAGGTGCATTGTAAATTTCTCATTCCCATGGTGGAGAGGTTTCTGACTGCATTTTATAGTCCCACCACTCAGGGCTACTTGGGAAAAGGATATAGGTGAAGGAATCACAAAGAGGAGAGAAAACTATTATCTCGGAAGAACAGCGTTTGATACCGGTTAAACACTAAGGAAATCCAAGTAATTGCTTTAACAACTGAAGACACGGCGAGGAGAAAAAATAAGAAAACTCTGCTTCAGTTCTCACTGTAGTATTTTTCTCTCCAATTCCATTAAGAACAGAGGGATCTCCAACTTCCTGTTTTATTCACTGAAACATGACAGAAAAATTTCATACTGAGTGCCAGCCTTCTTCCTTTTCTAGCAACCCACTTTTATCTTGGAGAGAACTGGCTTGCGGGAATTACACATTAGTGAGGCAGAAGAGTTTTGGGAGAGGTCCAGAGTACAACGGGAGCCGATGCGAGGAGCGCTTGCAGGGCTGCGGGCAGGAAACAAACCTGGCAGCATCTCGGCTACCGCTGGCAGCGCTGAGAGCTTCTCAGGGGGCAGCTGGGGGTGCTTGCAGCCCCTGCTGGGCGAGCTGCTCCTTGAGTCCTGTTGGTCTCCTGGGGGTCATCAGGGGAAAAAACAGCATCAAAAATAAGCAAATAAATAAATAAATGATCAGAAAAACAGCTAGCAGCTCAATCGTGAAAAAGGGCCGTTCAAGGACTCCGGTCTGCCATTTCCACAGCACGCAGTGCTGTTAGCTTCATCTGCCACCAGGGGGAAATGCCAAACAAGTGAAAAAAGTTAGAGCAGAATAATAATGATGAGGAATAAAATTGGAGAGAAAAAAAAAGCAAAAAAGTCAAGAAGAAGCAATAATCCTCCCTCTACCCTCTTCCCCTCTCACACTACACATTTCAGCAGTTTGGAGAGGAAAAGGCTCTGCCCAACAGCAGAGATTTTAGGGAAGTAGCAGTGAAAGTGCTAAAACATTAAACAAGCATTAACCAGAAGCACCAGCAAGCAACAACTAGCTCTCAGTTTCAGTGTCAGCACTGTGACTGCAAATCAATTAAAATTTTCTGAGAGCTGGCATTCTGATGAAGAGCAAAGTTTCAAGATTACGAAACTTAGAGAACAGAGATAAAAGAACATGAATTTTTAAAGGACCATCCAACAAGAACGTGTGAATTAATTTATTTAAAGTGAATACATATTTTATAGAAAAAATCACTCTGCTTTTCAGAAGACTTATTGCATTTATACAGAATCCCGAGAGCCTGGACTTTTTTTGTTGCCGTCGAAGAGATTTCAGAACAGCAGGGGTCCCATTAGACACCCTGTTTTTCTTCTACCTTATAAATACCGCCCGTACACCATTTCCATGGTTACGAAGTATAGCGAAAACTACTTACAGGGGATATCAGTTATGGGAATAAATCAGTATTAAGCATATTTTGATAAACGGCAACTTGCGTGCGACAGGAAACAGGCAATTATACATGGCATTTTAAAATTAAGGAGCATCAAACCGAAATGGGAAAACGTGCTCAACAAAGAAGTTTAGCACACATTTACAGGGTAAGAAAGAGACGAGCTCTGCTATCACAAGGATTTGGAGTTTAAAGCATCACAGGGTGAGAATCACAAGGAGCAACAGGGAGACTCTCAGCAGCAGATTGATGGAGATTAGCTACACAAGCTTCTACTGATGTTACCCTACCACAAATATCAGACAGAAGCTAGGTACATAAGCTATAAGAAGCAAACAGTCAAAATTCAGATGCATTGTGATTAGCGATTATATGGCAGGGTACCTCACAGCAACAGATAATCTCTTACACTTCCATATTTATAGAACGGTTTCAAAATCAGATACCGTACTTTCAGTAAAGCTCCTCTCAGTGTGCCCCTGAAGCCTGCTAAAAGACTGATTCTTCAAGGATGCATGAAGAAAGATTAAACCTCTTGATGTATACTGTTAGCCTAAGTAAATCCCAGTGCTACTTAGAGTTTATGGGCCATCCTTCAGTTTCTCCACTTTCGTTTCACTTACGCTGCAGCTGGCACACTCCCCCATGCTACTGACCTATCTGCCCTGCTCTCCCTCCCTTCACACTGCTCCAGCTGCAAAATCCCTCCTTTCTGATGGCAGGGAGGGTGTCACACTGCAGGAAGCAAAACGCGTCACTGACTGGCAAGGGGCAGAAATGAGTCCACCTTCTTCCTTCCTTCAGCAGATGCAAGTCCTATCCTGTGCACACCAAGTAAGAAACCACACCTTGTTGCTTTTGCTTTTGTTTTAAACTGCTGCAATCAGAAGTCATCTTTCACTTTCTCCAGCTTGTCACAAGTACGGCTGGCAAGTTCACTTTGATGATCCAGTGACACAAACCTGTTCTTTTCACTTTGAGCCCAGACGATCTGCAGGATGACTCAGAAAAGAGGTATTTGAATCTTGCCATCATCACTATCATCACTAGAGCACTGAAAAGAACAATTCCTTCGTTGTTTATTTTCTGCTAACATTGTGTAAAAGGGTCACTGAGAAAACAAATCATTTTAGATATATTTGCACGCAACCTGTAAAGTTTTTGCTGTGGGTCAACTTTCAAATCAATATGCTGGAACGAGTATATGTCCAGACATCCTGTCTGCCACAGTTCCTAAGAGAAGTTGACCTCTTCAATGTAACTGTTAGCTTATTTTTAGTGCATATACTGAAGCAATTTCACATATGTATAGAACAGCTGCATAAACTTGAAGTTTTGCTCCTAGTGTACATTTGCCTTCTATATTTAATGACACCGTAAAGTACTTGAATACAGAAGCTCTTTTTCTCTTTTGTGGAACTTGTGTTTTAACAGGAAGCAAGATAGCTGAAACTAAGAAGCCATACATGAATTCTTACCTTAAGCCACAGATCGCTCTGGATCTAGTATGTCACAGGCATCTGAATAATTATTCCGAGACAATACGAAAATGATTTGTTAGTGAACAGATGTTCACATGACAAAAATATCTGTTTGAGGGGACTGCTAACAGGGAACTGTTTGTTCCTTGTTCTCAAAGTCTGAAGACAGATCAAGATGAAAAAGGTAATGCTTCTCACCTTCTAGAAGAGTTGTTTTTTTTCTAGAAGGAATATCACAAATTCACTTTCACACAGTTCTCCACTAAAAGCCTCAGACTTCTGTTGGGCGCTCTGAGCTCTGTGAAAGGCAGCGAGGACCCCCTGCTGTTATCAGAAAGTTCTATTTTCCCTATTCCTGAATAAACACAACACCTGTTTTAAGCACAGCCAGCTAATATTTACTAAAACCCATTCTCATTCTGCATTTGATTTTGATGTGCTTTTTAATTCAGGCTCATTTTATTTCAGCAGCCATTCTTTCATTATAGCACGTTATCATGCTGATATTCCTGATGTCTGGAGCACAGAGACTCACTAAGGAAAGAACTAGCTTAAGATCCTCCCACAGCAAAAGAGATATGCTCCGTGTACATATTAAAGAAAGAAAACAAACAGTATTAAGCTTTTTGTAAGTTTCTGGTTTAGCGTACTGAGAAATTATTACCGAGCACTTAAAGACATCACCTTTCAGAAAACAAAGAGCAGCACGTCTTGTAAGCCTACATAAAAAGACAGTAAACAGAACCAGGCAAAACGTGCTTGTTTCTGACTCTAGGCTGAAGGGAATACGGAAAGCTCCTTTCTCTCCCCCTCCATCCCACGATGACAGCGTGACGAGAAGGGCCCTTAGCGCGTTCTCGGATCTGCTGCTGGTGCTCAGCACACAGGCTGTACGCGCTCCCAGCGCAGCACAGGCACAGAACAAGCACTGCCTTCCTGCAGCCTCCGACACAGCTGTCACCGGGCCTACGGCCGCTGGGCCCACACTGCTGCCTGCAGGCCCCGGGCTGCCCCTTCACCCTGCTTCCCTCCCAGGCTATTCCAGCATCAGCGCTTCTGTTCCGATTTCTGAAACTACAATGCCCACAGTGGAAATAAACAAACAAAACAGAGGGAATTAGCTGTTTACTGTGCGAGGCTTGGCCCTCGCTCTTGCTCTTTACCACAGCTGCTTTCCTGCAGCTTGTGAGCCACCGATGGCTGCTGCCGTTTGATCCCTGAGCGCACCAGGACCGCCTGCCGGGCTGCCCTGCGGCTCCTGCAGCACACCTCTGTGGAGGGGAGAAATCCCCTCCGCCAGCTCCATTCCTGCCCGCCTCTCTGCACTCACGTTTCCCCATTCTCTAAATATGCACAACACAGGCTCAGAGCTGGTTTAATATCCAGATTTCTCTCTCCTCCAACACCAATTCCTCACCCTCCTGTTTATTTTCCTACAAAGCTATTAAATGAAAAGCGCAATTAAGTGGTGGCCCGAGTACCTCAAGTGTTCTCTTACAGAGAACTCAATTTCTCTGTCAGGTTAATCCCATCCTGACAACTACTTTAAGGCTGTTACTTCCCTTAATTCATCATTTTTCTTCTCCCAGGATTCCTTATCTATCTTTAGCTCGGCAAAGCCCAGGTTTGGGCGGAGGGAGTTTTGTCACCCAGGAAAGACTGAGATTAAAAAAACATCTTCCTAATATCTTTACCCTGAATGACGTTTTGGGTAAAGCACTGGATTCAACAGTCTCAAAAGACTCGCACAAAGCCACTGAGGAAACACAGCAGCATAAGCCAAGGTACAGATCAAGCCTTACGATTCAGCTTCAACAGGTAACATCCTGGAGGTCAGAAAGACACTGGCATACAACAACAATGAATAACCTTCAGTACAACTAAAGAACACCGAGTCTTGTGTGTTTCTGCACTTACCACCATTTCATCTGAATACTGGAGGTTTAAACAAAAATGGTTTCACTACACTCTTTCTTCTCCCAGAAAAAACAAACAAACAAAACAAAGCAGACCAAAAAACCAACACACAACCACACAACAGCTTGTTCCTTCCAGGGAACAACCCACAGCAATAAAAAAAAAAAAAAAGTAACAAAAAAACAAAGATTTCCCAGGCAGCCCAGAGTACACACAACTTTTTTGCTTAATATATGTAATTACTTGAACAGTGATTTACGCACTCAGTGCAACAGAAACCCTGAGCTCATAATTAAACAACATGCAACACAAAAACAGAAAAGCGAGAACAAGGTTATGTACCCATCTTGGGAAAACCTATTCTTTCTTCCCCCTTGGAAGTTTGTCAACTGACCTCAAAATCCAAGCTTCTCTTTCCTTCCTCCTGTACAATATACCAGATCTGCATTGCAAAGTACGCTTTTTCCCTCCTCTTCCAAGAAACACCTGCCCTAGGAGGAAGGAGAGCATGAAGATATTACTCTCCACACTTTTTTCTGCCCTTTCTGTTACAAGAAAAAGATACATCCTTGTACCAGGCAGGAGGTGTCTAAGTTCCCAAAACAAACAGGGCATTTTTAAGAACACTAAAACAAGAGGCAATTAACGTCTCGGAAGTTGCTCCTAGTGAGTAATAGTCCCTACTGCCATTTTAACCTGCGCTAAATGGCATATTTTCATATCATCTATTGGAGAAACATTAAGAATTCCAATTATTTCAGCCCTTTCTATTTTCTCTAGTTGCATTAAGAAGCACAAAATATCTGGCACTGGTTCTATGGGGGAAGTGGCTTGTATGTCATCCTTCCATACACACTTCAAGCTCCAGCCCTGGAAGAAGGCAGAATGCTAAGAAGTACTTTTTTTCCCCTTCCCCTTAAAGAGACTAGGATGGTGTTTTCAGTGAACAGACAAAAGGGCTCTGGCTCAGCAGTAGCACGTGTTGCTAGTTTCAGAACCCAGTTCATTAGAACAGTCTCTGTCGAGATGCTTACAGCACTTCATCTTCCAAATAAAAACACTCTGTTAATAGTAATACCTGGCTTACAATAACAGAAGGATTAATTCCCGGTTCCATATGTTTTAGCAGTGTCTAAAGTTCATTAATACAACAAACAATGGTTTGCTGAGGCAGAAACCCAAGCAAGCTTCTGTTGCTTAGATTACAAAAACAACAGAAAAACATCACTTAAGTTTCCCATTCATAAACATCTAAAATAATGAGTTCTACTTTTCCAAAACTTGCATACAAGTTCTTACACAAGCAGGCAAGATACCAATCATTTTTATGAATTGAACTTTCTGCAGCTATTAGCTTCCCACTGCAGTCACACAGTACACTACAGACTGCTCAAATTCCACAGCAGATTAATACTAACCTACCAAAAAAAAAAAAAACAAAAAAAAACAAACAAACAAAAAAAAAACCCATCTTCCTACAACTTGCCAAGCATTGCAAGTATGCATCCACACACAGCACAAACTGCTATGAGCTTCTGACTATAATAATGTAAGATTGCAATTCAAATTACTAAATGCACAAATTGAAAGAAGCTGAGAGGGGGTTGACTCCTCCAACAATAATCTAATAAACTACTTTGATGTCTACAAATGTGTGCAGAGCTGTGGGACTGCGAGCAAGGCTGAAGGATGCAATTTTCCTGCAGCGGAGAAAGCGTTACAGCGTGGATGTCGCATCTGCATGTTCATACACGAAGCATCAGTCATCTTGCCCTCCAGGCTAGCAGTCTTCTGGACACAAGTGTCTGTCTCAGCCCTTCTTCCTGCTTCTCAGACATGGTAAGAAAGGACACACATACTACACTGTCAGCCTAACTACAACATCCCCAGCCAATTCCTATAGCAGCAGGAGAAAAGTAAATTCATATTTAGAAACACAGTAATCAAAGAAGCGTTACTTTCCAGAAATATTTCTTCCCTGAAAATGCCTGCTCACACACTTCACAAAAAAATGTGACTCCTTAATACAAAAATACCCCCCAGAAATCACACTGGGGTGTTTTAGCTAAACAAGGATTAAACCTGTGAGATTTAAAACCTGCTATTCACCTGACAGCCAAACTGCTTTAAAACCAATAACATTCCCTATTCGAGATCAGTGTCGAGTGAGTGAGAAGTTTTGGCTTTAAAATCAGAGTTTCAGAGAAAGCTACAAAAATCCTACTGAGAAAACCATAGGAGAGATAGGCAGTGGATTCTTGATGCTTATTCAAAAACTAAACTTACAGCTGGTCATAACAAAAACACAACAGACTGAGTTAAAAATACAAGACAACGAGGAAAGAACTGAAAAAGAGATGCAGGGATGACGCTACCTACAGGAAGTAATGCAAGTCATAACACCAAGCTTACAAAGCAGCAGCCATTAAAACTATGGTGCACAGAAATCCCATCTCTAGAGAATGCTGTCTCCTAGGTGTTGATTGGAGAATATAGCAGGCTGAGACTTAATGATACAAAGCTCCTGGATATCCAACTTCAAAGCAAAGGAAAAGGGGCACTGCAATACATACATCTGGACCAGCGGAGAGTTCGTACAACACACATTGCATCTAAAAGGGAAAGGTGAACCAATTTGTACACTTCACATCACCTTAAAGCAAAATCCATGAGGGTACCTTCTCCTCCTAAAGAATATACTAAAAGACTGAAAACAGAACACTGAACAGTCATACAGCAGGAGAGGCACCGTGGCAAGGATCGCACTAAGCCTGTGAGTATATTTGTGACTAATCTGGCAAAAGCAGAGGGTGAGGGCATTATGACAATTCCCATTACTGCACAAAGTTAGAATGAAAGAAAAACTTCAGAGTTACAGCAGATCTGATGGTACCAAATAATTTATTTTGTCATTTTATTATCCTGCATTGACAAGTACAAAGTAACAGAGGGAAAAAATAACCCTAGCTATAAATACACAAGGAGCCTTAACTATACTACTCAGGAGAAAGATCTTGAGATTGTTGCAAGCAAAGTTCAGCTCCCAGCAGCAGAAAGTCAGGAAAAAAAAAATATCTCAGCATTTATGAGAAACACAGCTAAGAACAAAACAGGGAACAATTTGCTGTGATGCGTGCTATCTGTAGCTCTGGACACTCCACCTCAAAACGGAGTTACAGTGGCATGGAGAGCAACGACAACTGGAGAGCACGTTGATGAGTGGGACTGGCTCCCTCAACATCAACCAGCCCCACACACAGGAAATGTGGTAAAACTGCCTGGAGCTTGCTGCTGTGGAGCACTGGGAGCAACAAATATAAATGAGTCCAAAAAGCCATCAAGTTCACTTATAATTAGTTTGAAGTTGCTGTTCTCGGTGTAGCTGCCCAAACACAGTTTCCATCTCAGGCAGTGGCTGAACAAGTGTCTGTCACAAATTTACTCCGTTAATATTTCAGCAGCTGACAGCCTTCCTCCGTTTCCTATGCTGTTCACTCAGCTGCTGCTGCTGGCCGCTGATAAAGGCAAGATGCTGGATGAGATGGACATTTGGTCCTCTGCAGCCTGTTCGTTCTTACATATAATCACATTGAGCAGCCGTACCAGCATGTCTTGGGTTGCTTTGGAGGTTGGTTCTTTTGGTAAATAAACCAGGCTATAATTCAAGCACGTAACACTGAAAACAGAAATTGCAACCTCTGAAGCAGAAACCAAACTGTTTTATGCCTAGTGCGTGATATAATGCATCAGTAAAAGACATAAAAAAGCCACATCCTTGAATATATATATATATTATTATTTTTTATTACGTAGTCCATTTTACTGATAAATCTCCTAGAAATCCCTCACCAACCAGGATGTCAGCCCAAGGAGATTCAGGCAGTTAGTCCCTTAACGAAGGAAGGCCCAGAAAGCCAGAACACAGCACTAAACAAACCATGGACGGTTGCTGGAAAAATTGCCAGGACCCATTTAAGGCTGGCAGCGATTTGGCCTCTTCTCAGCTGACTGAAGATCTCCTGACCCAATGGATTCCAAGGGAACACGTAGATGAATGCCTGACTCCTCTCCAAGAAAACGAAACTTGCCGAAGTCATCAGTCCTGCCTGACCCTGGAGCAGGACTGGATGCTCTCTTTTTTAACACGGACATCCAGCTAAAGGAAACGCATCACCCCAAGCTGAGGCCCAGGACAAATACGGAATAGAATTCTGATAGAAAGTACCTCAAATTCTGCTAGAAAGCACTGCCTAAACAATTTGGGAATCGTCTGCCTTCTCATCACTGTCAGCCTCCTCCTCTTCTGACAGATGAGCTTTAGAAGATAGCCAAGCTGAGAGCCATGCAGGATGAACAAGCAGGTCTCTGTCTGCAAATCTTGCCACAGAACTTCCATTTTCTAGAGCCCAAATTACTAAGGGTCTGGAAAACAAAGCAAGCGTCCCATATATGCCACCTCTGAGTATTGCTGCAGGCAGCAAGATGAAGATGGATGTGCCCAATAAGCTTATCATCTTTATCCGGAACAAGCAAGTATCACGTTAAAAAAAAAACAAAACAAAACACATAAGAAAAAACAGAAGCTTTGTGATCAGTTTCACAAAGACACAAACAAAGCCTGAATAAAATTACTGCTCAGCTACACCAGTGAGAGAGCTGATCATGATCCAGTTTACATGAAAGATTTCTTCAGGTCATGCAAAAACATAAAATAAAAGCTGCTCTATGTTGTGTCTTTGTTTTACATAGTGGGTAGTACCATTCTATTTAAATAACCTTCTGCTAATGGGACCACAAGTTGGGTGTTTTGCTTTTTTTTTTTTGTCTGCATCCATTTGGTTTTGCTTTTTGTTTGTTTTCTTCAGGGAGAGAGGGTTGTTACCTCAGCCAGTAATGGCACTGGAGCTGGTCCTGCTGTGAAGGAGGAATCAGCAAAATAATGCCCTTGTCATCCCAAAGATCATTTGCGCCAACTACACAGGCAACAAGCAGCACTACAAACCAACAACTCAAAGAAACTGCCTCTCTTATTCATAGTTGGGAATCTCAGATTTACTAGCTGTTCTTGTACTTTGCATTGTCATAGGCTGAACATTTCAGGTCGAATTTCTGGCATCCCCAAGAGAACTGAAGGAGGATTTAATCCTAGCATGTGTTTCTACTGAACTTATTCACATTTCGGCGCTTCCACTGGTAATTCATGGGACAAAATCTCTCCAACCCATCAGTAAAGCCTGTCACAGATGCAAGATCTGTCTTCCAGATGCAGAACCTGGATGAGTAACTTTTCTTCTGAATTGTCACATCCCTTACTGAGCACCAAGAAAGGTGTAAGAATTCCCAGTAGTACCAAGCGAACTTCCAAATGTCCTGAATAATAAAAGCAAACATTTATCCTCTAGCTCTCCTCCTAAGTCCAAGGTCAGGTGACACTACTTCAGCTAGTATTTAGGAACATCCAGTTGATTCAGATCCACTCCAAAATACAGGTGATAAATTTAAGGCATCTTCTCTTCCCACATTAGGCTGTTTGGAGAAGAAGGAAGAAGTGGACAACTGCATGGATGTCTCCAGACTTACACCCACGTGCTGCCATTCCAAGCAACTGGTCTTAGCCATGATGCAAACTGACCTTTCCACCCTTACACTGCTCACATGTTCTTCTACTTCATGTTTCTCTGAGGCACGCGCACAAAGCAGGCTGCTTTCTTTGGCAACACTGAGAACAAGAATTCAAAGCTTTCTCTCTGTAAAAATGCAGCACCAGCTAACACAAACCCTTCAGATCTCAGGCCTTTAATGTCAAGGCAATATCTCTGAAGATTATTTTGGAAACATTATTTCATTAAGCAGTGCTGATGATGCTGGGATTAACAGCACACAAATTAACTGAAGCAGTGTGCCGGTCACTAAACTGTTAACACAAGAAGATACTCCGAGAAGTTTCAATCTACAACTCAAGAGATCAGCAAAAAACAAAGAATTTACTTCACAGAATTCACATTGTACAGTAATGAATGAGACACGGCAGTTACTCAAGTTGCCTTGTATTTGGCCTTGAAACTGTCTCCACAGTTACAGAGTTGAGATGTCACAACATAAAAACACTTCAGTAAGAGACTACTAAAACAGTTTACTGCTGAACGTCAACCCAAGGCTTATGCAGAACCAGTGCCTCAAAATACGAATGACTAACAAGACATTGGAAGAGCACACGTCAGAGTTCCTGTTCTCTACAAATACCGTAAGACGCTGGCAGATACCACAAGCAGTACAGCTTATGTGAAATTTGGGGTCATACCTGGAGACGCTTCAGAATAAGAGACACAAATTTGAATGATTATTGCTGAACACCACCCCAAAGCCTAACGCTATGGATAGTCACCGAATCAATCCCATGAAGTCTGAAACAGCAGACTCACGCCTTCCAGCGAGCTGCTTTACTCTAGATGCTGAGGTATATAGCAGAAAGGGAGCCAGATCTCTCATGTTTGCATAGGAATCTAACTTCTTTGAGCAGCACCAGAAGAGTCAGTGGAAGCAGTGCTGGACCCAGCGGCTGGGACAAATGCTGAAATCTGAGCATTGCCGATGCTGCTGATTCTCCACTTGGAAAAGCGGGTTGTCCAGATTCATGGAGCAAGATACCTGACTCTCAGCAGTGCTCACATGGGACAGCTGTAGAATTCTGCTCACATCAGCTACATACTGAATAGTTTACCAAGCAGCTAAGACTTCAACACTGAAACTGGTTATTTTTGCTGTGCATTGAACTGCTTCATGCAACTGACTACGTTAAGTCCTTTGTCCCAGACTCATAAAACATGATACAGAAACATAGTGATATTATTATGCACAGGAGATAACGGAAGCATTCACACACTGATCATAGACAAAGTGCATCCTGGAGATGTTTCAGTTCAGTAAATGCAAGTACTAACCTTAACTCTGACCCTCTGGGTGCATTAAGAATCTGTAACGGTATCTGTAGAAACATAACCACACTTGCATGGGAATTTGCAATTTTTTGGGGGCTAATTCTACTATCGCCTAAGGGAGAGCCAGAAAGGGGGACCAATAAATAAATAAATAAATAATCCAGGAGCAACCACCACCACCATCTTTTGATATTTTTTCAAGCCCTGCAGAACTTAATTCTGCCTCTTTCTGGGCAGCAGGCCTTATCTATGCAACACCACACTCCCACAGGATTTCAAATTCTCATCTATTAATCATAATCTCCCCTATGCACCATAAGGTCTCCATTTCTTATTCAAACACCTACTTTTCCTTCAATCCAAGATAACCTAGTATGAGAATATATCCCAAACTTCAAAAACAAAAGTACCTTCCATATTTTGTATGATCCGTTTTATAAGAGTCTCACCTCCTCTGGGGCAAGCACTGCTTATTTGTACACCACCCATACATGATCAGTAGATTGCCTTTAAGCTTGTTTCTGTTTGTGCTGCAGCAACAGTCAGGACTTGAAGGAAGTGGGCAGTTTCCTGAATTAAACGCAAGAGGGAAGGCCTCTGCTTCTGGGTTAAAGCCTTCAACAAACACATAGCAAAGCAGAATAAATGAACTCATTTCTGCCTCAGCGTCTAATCTGAAACACAGCAATGATAATATTCACCAGACTGACCTGTTATCTTTCAAGTGAAGCAGATTCTCAAATAATGACAGGCACACCTATACTCCAGTGAATAAACTGTGCTGATTCACAGCAACGGATTGCCTGGGCCAAATACCATGCAGTATTAACAAGTCAACAGGAAGCACTCCAAAATTATTACACTGATGTGCTCTCGTCTTCCTTCCCCTACACTCCAGTCAGCTGACACTCTTGCTGCTCCCTGTACACACTACAGGCACAGGTATCAAATCTTGCCTCCCCTTTCCCTTTTACGTTCTCCATTCTCACCCCTTAGAAGCCTTCTGTTTTTTCTTCCCCTCATAAGCTCACAAATGTGAACTGTAGCATTTGGAGAATGGTATTTGTAGCTGGGACAGTCACACTCAGTGTGGGAGTACTGAAGGTAGTTGCTAATCTGAAAGGAAGGATTCAAGTCATCATACACTTAATAGAAGTTCTTTTCTTCTCAAAACCATGATTATTCAATATAAGTAAAAAGAGTTACATACACATGATAGATCATGTAAACACAGCACAGAATCCCTGCCAATCTAACATGGAATCACATAAGTACAAAATTAGTGTTCAGTGGGGAAAAAAAAGGCTGGTTACAAGACTCCCATAGAGTGAGACTTCTGCTACATTAAAAACATTGTCCAAGACACGGCTTTACTGACTGCCACAGTTTTTTAACTGATTGTTTCCTTGGAGTGGGAATGCTATCATGCAGTTGTGTCCACTTTTATAGATAAATCCCAATGTTGATGGAGAATGAAAATGTTTCACAGAACATGGCATGGTTGCACCTTCTAAGCTAAAGGATCAGCAATCTGAAGTAGTCAATCATCCCTCTCCCTCATGTGATTTTTGCTCCCATGGAGCCAGGAGCCATCTCCGCAGGGTTTCACCCAGGGCAGAAGGCACTAACGTCCTGCTGAGGGACACCCCTCTTTCAGATCCCTTCACATCAGCATCACTATAACCTTAACCTGCTCTCCTGGCATCCTCTGGTTCCACAGACACAAGAGCCCCACTGCAAAGCTGTCCTAGGAGATGGGAGACAGCAGCCACATGGCAAGAGGGCAGACAGCCAGATGAGGCCAAACAGCACAGGGTACTGAACTAATGCTGCGTGTTCCACAGCAGCACCAAGAGCCTCCAACCGTGTTGCCAGGACTGACACTTGCAACGTTCATGATCACAGAACTGCTGTGCTGTCAGTGCGGTGACCATTCTCACTGCAACTTCTTTGAACTAACTCTTTTCCATAAAATTTAATGCCCAGATTTTTAACAGTCCTATTGCTGTGCTAGAAAAGATGTTTAAACACATTTGTCTCCACACACACAAGAATTCTTATGTGCTCTTTTCATGACCTCATCCTCACATAGTCCTCTTCCTGCTGTTTTAAGGGTTTTTGTTTGTTAAATCCCACAGAGGGGAAAAAAAAAGCCCTCAGAATCTCGGCTTCTCTCTATTTAGACTCCGGTCATTACACGACATTGGGGGGGAGTGTGGAAGCCATATGAGGACCAGAAACATATGTGAAATCTTATTGCATGACGTCAAGCCCCTTCTAACACAACCTCTGATCCCCAAGCAGACCATATGAGTCTGGACTACCAAAGATTACAGCATCAAAAGCAACACAGAATGTATCAAACAACACAAGGGAAGTTTCATAGCTTAAAACAAATTTCAAATGAAAAGCAGCAAAAATGTAGGGAAAAAAATGCATGGATAGTATTTTATCACCTTTCCCATATTATGCAAGAATTCTTGAGGAAGACACAGGAGTCTGACAGACCTGAGAGAAAATAAAGGCTTGCCTCATATGTAATACTTTCCACATATGCGAAGCAGGGATTTAAGATATCCATCAACTTCCTTAGTAAAAGTTTTTAAAAGCTTTTGAGTAAGTCAGCTTACAGGAACAATGCTGTAATCATCCATTACACCAAAAATTTACTCAGCATACAGAAAACCAATAGTCTGGGACAAAACCAAGAGGCAGAGGAGGCAGATTAAGTCAGAAAAGAGAAAATAGAAAGGAGGTCCAAAGTTCTGAGGAATCAGACATGCTTATCTTACACCAGCAAGGAGCAAATCTAAGATCAGTCTTCCCACTCATGCAGTTCTGTAGCAATGACAACAGCAATCCTAAACAACTTGTGGTGCTTGCATTCATTAGTGCAGGCACAGATCTGCACTGAACTAATCAACCCCACAGCCGAGGGGATACTGCTCATCCAGCCAGGGACCAGCCCAGAGCGTGCATTTAGATGGAACAGACCAACAGCATCACATTTTGACTGGCTGCAAAATTTGCAGCTCATCATCACAGGAACGGACACGTGATTCAGTTAAGCACAGCACAACCTATTAGAGCTCTGCACCAACAGCCAGACAGCCAACTATCATTCCTGCAAGAAGTAAGCTGGGAGAAAACACTGCAAGTACATTGCAAGCTTGAAGTCTAGAAGAAATTGACATCCGGTGTTAAGAATTCACAATAATTATGAGAAGGGGGAGATTTCCACGTGTACTTAAAGCCTGACGTTCAAAGGAAAAGCAAAGCTGGTGAAACATATCAAAGCAGGCAGGCAATGGAAACAGACTGATCCTGAAATAAGTCTCATGGTGATAAATCCAGCCGTTTCGGCAGGATTTTCTGATAATGCAGAATAAGAGGTATGATGGGATTCACCTTTGGGAGAGGGAAAAGAATTGCAGCTGGCTCAAGGAGAGCTATCTCATGCCCAGAAACAGCAAAAACTGTTCTAGTCCTTCCCGGTGTATTCCTGACCAGAACAGAATCTGAAAGGGTAGCAAAGGAAGCTCGGGTTGCCACATCCTTTCCACTCAGAGTCACTGACAAGAGCATCCTTAACACAGCAAATTCATACTGCACACGCAACAAGATTTACACGATAAAGAGTTTATCAGGGACAATTACTGTAAGCTAAGCCCTGATCCAAACTAGCCAAAGTTTCATTGTTAGCACAGGACATCATAGCCCTTCTACAAGGTTATGAAAAAGGGTTCTTAGAGGTGTAGGAGTTGTTTTCTTTTTTGAGTGCCTTTTGTTGTTGTCTGGTTTTAATTATGATTTTTAAAATCCATCACACATCAGGTTATGCAAATTTAAGACCAATCACCTCAACTGGAGCAGTTTTTGTCATACTGGCAAAAAAGAAGAGACAGAGACAAATCCTCGGACGTGTCAAGGACTAATTTCTGGCTTTCATGTAAAATTTTGTTGTGTTAGCACATTAAGCAAAAGCTCTGAATAAATACATTCCACGTCCTTACAAAGCTTTACAGGAGCTCAGTATTAGTCACTTTTTTAAAGGAGCAGCAAAGACACAGGCACACAAAGTAACTGGTGTGAGATCCAAGGGCCAGCAGCAACATCAGAAACAGAAGCCAGATTCTTCAAACCCTATTAGGGGCTGCAGCCCTTTAAAACTACCTTCAGAGGGGGGAGGAAATGAAGTCACCCGTGGCACTCCTGATCCAAAAGCAGACTTCCCATCGACTTCAGCAGGGCCTGAATTTCCTTCCAGATCAGGACACGTTTGCTCTTATGAGATAAGAGATACTTACAGAAGAGTTGCTCTGTAAGCTATGCACCGAATGCTTTTGTACATCCCTATTACCTATATTCCTTATCTCGAATACCCTGATACAGCAGCGTTACAAGGGGCACAGGCACAGCTCTGCACAGAGGGTACTACGTCCTTGAAGGACGAGATGCATCACTGTTCCACTACATAGGGATGTATCTCAGTTCCTTCTTCTGCCGGTTGTGTGGTTCCAAGTGGAGAAGGGATTTTCATCCTTACGCTGCAACAATAACAGCATTCTAATTATGTCAATACACCAATAGTAACTATTTAGCTAACTGTGTGACCTGCCAGCAGCTTGCTCTCCACTGGCTGCGAATCCTTACAGAAAACTACGTTGCCATCAGCAAACACTATTAACTGTCACAGCACACGCGAGGTTTTGGGTATGGATTTCACTGATTTCCATCTGTTTTAAACAGAGGTGTCAGCAAAGTACAGCCCATACAACCCATCAGTGCTGACAAAATACATCCCCAGCCTCGAAGAAGCTATCAGTACCTAAATATCTGTCACACTTAAAATTTGTACAGGTGAAGGAGAAAGCAGCTTTTTTTGTCAACTTTCTTTTTTCGCACTACAAAGGAAATATACACATTAAATTCATACTGATTGGAGTTGCATGAGTTTCATAGAGAAGAATTCTGCCATGCAGACCTAGATATAAGCTAGTTATGGTGGATGCACAGAAGCTACTTTGCAATTGCAGATGTTTGGAGGGCCTGATCGCACTACTACTGATTTTAGACATTCAGACTTATGCACAGCTTAAAGCAAAACACACATGAACTTTTACAGGACTGGAACTCTAATTAAACTCTTCAAAAACATGAAAAAGGCTCAGTTGGTATTGCTTGGCACTTAATGATAAGCCTTTTTTGGTTATTATTTCCCGCAAACTTCAGAACTCACAAATTGACCTAATAAATTGGAATCAAGAGTTAAAGCTAAGCACTTGTTTACTTCAAAATTAAGACAACTGCAGTATCCAAGACTTGGCACACAAGACCACAGCAAATACTAAACTTGCTACAGGCCTAACAATTGAAATCCTATTAATGTCCACATTAACTGCAGCAAGTCCCACTCAACATAAGTCAACATGAAAACAAGTAATTCTTATGGATACAAAACAACAACAAAAACAAACAAACAAACCACCTTTCTGAATGCTCCTATTCCTCTATCTCCTTTCCAGAAACGCTTCGCTTCCTTCAGTGCGAGCTCCACGTGAATCCAAGCTCAATGGCCGGAGCTGAAGCGCAGTGAGACGAGCACTGGCCGCAATGTGCTTCTGGTCTCACCTGCCAACACAGGAACTGGGGATTCCATGCGCCTGTGGTGACAACAGTGATGTCACTAACTGCCATGGCAGGGAAGCAGCACGCCTCCCTGTGCCCTCATGGTTCCAGCTGAAGCAGCCGCACAGTGAAGTCAGGTCTTGGCAGGCAAAGAGCTGCTCACATGCCCTCTCCCCGTGGCAGAATCCACTGTAAGCACCAAGCAGCACTTTAGGAGGAACAAGGCACCAGTAGCAGAGGGGAGCCTCCTCCTGCCACGTTTCCATCCGCAACATTGCCTTGAAATTTCCAGAAGATCAAACACTGTACTTGCAATCACAGATGAGACAAGAGATTCATGCAATTACTTAGGTACTCTTTGTATAAAAACACACGTGCAGCTGGAGGACTGACTTCATCACTTGCTTCTCCCTAAAGATACCACTTGACTAGAAGCCGACTCATGGATGTGCTGCTGCACAGCAGTAGCAGCCAGCTGTACTGATAGGGATTGCTCACGGCAGCGACGATTCAGTTTCTAGGATTTATAGCATATTTCACCTGTCACCCTAAGCCTCAAGCTCCCGCGTGTGCAAACTACAAGTCCCAAGATGCAGCGGTGCATTGCTACCCAGACAAGCCTGCAGATAACATCGGAGCACAGCACACTGGGACCTGTAGTTTGCACAAGCAGTGCTCAGCAGAGAGCCCAGCTGTAGGCCATATTGCACGCCTCTGCGGGCCAGAACACACGCGCTGCACAGGGATGGGGAGCCAGCAGGTAAGCAGGGCCAGCAGCTACCACTCACAGGCTGGAGCTGTTAAGGAGACAAAGACTTCAGTATAAACACGTCAGCTATCCGACAATTGAGAAATCAGCAGTTTAGCTACTTTCAAGGATGCAGAACAGAGCAAGGCTTTTTAATCTCACTGCACGTAGAGATGGTACGTTTTCTTCCAGGACTGCTACGTTTTTAGTGCTAAAGCCTGTTTTCAAAGAGCACTCTTCTGAATATCAATAAGAAAAGTACATTTGGTGAGGGGCACATTCTTCCTGTCCAGAATTTAGTCAGCTGGAAAGAGATGCTCTCTTCCTCCATTTCTGAGCCACGCTGAAGCAGAAGCTCACGTCTCTTCCAAGAAGCAGCCGAGCTTAGCTGAACGCTAAATAGCTGCATCTCAGCGTAGGCCTCAGAGAAGAATACGTTGTACTTCAGCAAAGGGAAGGGCAGCTCCCCCTACCAGTCTGCTCTAAGAAGGTTTTAGTGAGGAAGGAAACAACCAGTGCTCAAAATGAACAAGTCTTCCTTGTTGTTTTCTTCCTCCTTCTCCTCCCGAGCTCAGGATTTTTCTCATTGTAAAGAAACAGGAACCTGCCCCTGCAATTCCATCTCTAAGGATCAGTACATTTCATCAGCCTTTGTGGAAGAGTGGTCTGTCGGCGCTGTCAGCTAGCGAGCAGGAGCACAGCACCCGGGGAAACAGGCAGAGGGCCCCGCGCTGCAGCGAGGGGAAGGCAGCATCCCCATCACCTGACGGACGTCCTAGTGCATCGCCCCCATAGGCAAAAGGCCTCAGAAGCATCTGAGGGTTTTGTCAATACAGTGATACTGTCCATAGGCCAAAGACAGCTGTTGCCATAGTTACTATCAGTCAGCTTAACAGAAAATAATTATTGCGATTACTCAGAAGTTTCACTAAAACAATTTAAATCTTGACTCGGAAACCACTGGAGCTCTCCCATTAACTACCTGCAGCCTCTGGGACACACGCAGTTACCTGCGGTGGGCCGGCAGGCTTGGAGGGGAGCAGGGGAAGGAAGGGACGTTCCCTAGCGCTGACAGCGAACGTCACGCAGGCACAGACGCAGCCAGCAGCCCGACCACAGCCTTCTGCTGGGTGCTGTTCCCCTCCTGCAGGCCCAAAGCCAGCCGGGCTCAGGCCGCCTCAGAGGTCCCAAGCTGCCCTCCCCTCCACGTCTCCGTGCTCCCATTCAAGACAACACACCGGCTGTGTTTTCAAAACATATTTCTAATTACACACGCAACGGTACAGCCCAGCATTTTAAGAGGCAACCAGCACAAGTGAACTTGCTAACACCGCCTTTTGTCCTAGGAGCGCGGTGCTGTCAGGGAAGGGCAGCAGCCGGAAGACGCGCGTTTTAAGGCATCAGGCATTAAAATAGAAGCGGCGTGAACACGGCCTACGAGACAGCTCACGCTAAGCAGAGCCTCGCTCCTTATGTACCACATAGAAATGCATTCCACCGCTAACAGCGAGCGGCAGGCTGGGGTGATGTTTGCTTTCTGGTGGGGTTTTTGGGTTTTTCTTTTTAGCTTTTATTTTTTTTTGCAGGATGCTCTGAGCACACAATCTGTAATCAAAGAGCGAGCGTTTGCAGTGACAATGAACAAGAAACCTCAGGTAAGAAGGAGCGTTCAATAGGTCAAACCACCTCAGCACAGAGCTTTTAAGGCACAGGGTACTTGATAATTCCTATGGAGATATTAAAGCCATGTAAACAGCACAATAGAAAATAAATTCTGCAGAGAAACCTGGACCAAGGAGCGCATTTTTTCCCCTCAAAAGCCCAGGATGATCAAAGTGTTAAAACAAAAGGGTCGGTGGCAAAGTTGCGGCTTTGTTAGGGAGCAGGCACAGCACTCAGCCCAGTCCAAAGGAACGGATCTTTCTGAGCTTTCTACAGATTTAAAGATTATTTTGAAAACAGGTGAGTGCAACTCTAAAGCCTGACTGTTACACAAGCACGCCTTTCCTCAGTGCTAAACATTTCTAAAAATAACTGACTTCTTTGTACATTTTGCAGCCATCTATACCTACACTTGGCACCCCGCTTTTGCCAAGTTTTAACATAAAAGTAGAGTCAAGCAACTTAAAAACATACTTTACCAATTTTAACAGTAAGGAAGGTCCAGGAGCCATGCATTATTTACAGCTCAGAAACATGCAGGTTCTGGGGGTTTTTTATTTTTTTTCCCCCTTTGCAGCGACACTGTGTTTGTAATAAGAAAGTAAACACACAGCTTCCCCCCAGCTGTAAATAAACTTCTTTTTTTTTTTTTGCCTGCATAACGCATCTTTCTATCACCGGCACAAGCCAGACATCGGTGTTGTGCTGTGCTGAACATGAAATATTAATGTAGGATACCTATAAAAACTATCCTTCAGCTCACCCTCTACTTGCAGGTACATCCCTTACCCCTCTCCCCAGCGGCACCCCGCACCGCCTGCGCACTGCCCCACCTTCCCAGCACACAGCTTGCTCCCAAGTAACCTTTGTGTAGTTAAAATACATCAGAAGCAGGATGTGAGCTGCTTTCTGGCACAAAGTAATTGAACAAGGGCAATTCATGAACATGCAGGAACCAGGCCTTTGTGGAGCCTTACACTTCCAGCACACAGCCACGCATGTGACCGCACAGTTGTGAGCATAAAGGGTGAAGGGGACAGTAAAGAAATACTGTTACAAGCTTGATAATAGGTTTTTAGCACTGCCCTTCTGCATGAGGAGCCTCTCCTAAAGGCCAGGCTGTAGACCAGCTCGCATTGCCCACAGTGCCCCCTTCAAAAAGCAAAGCCCTGCCAGGCCATGAAGGCCTTTCTGGATGATTTTAAACAAAACCAAGCAGCAACAAAACCGAAACAACAGTAAAAAGGTTAAAGCACCAACATATGTTTCTCACGTGACGTTCATCTTGAGTTTCTGTACCGCACGCCAAGCGCCCCTAACATAAGAAACAAGATAGTCCTTCAAGGTCTGTACAGACGGTGTGGAGCTGAAAGAGAAATCTCCCTTATAAACAAATCCCCATAGGACCAGTCCACTTCACTGCACAACTGCCTCTACAAAGTGCTAAGGAACTGAGGAGTTACACCACATTCATATGCAATTATAACCATTATAAACAAACTGCACCAACAGCCTGGGCCATAGCCTCGCTGGCTTCGCAGTGTTCCAGCTGCACTCCCAATTTCTGAAGCACTACTAAAATACTTCTTATTTTCCCAAGGAAAAAAAAAAAGCTTAAAAAGTTCTCATCAGCTGCACAGATCCAGTCGGAGGATTTTTTTTTTATTAGAATTTCTACAGCAAAGTTGAACAGGCGCACAGGCAAAAGCTCATCTCTAAAAACAGCCAAGTTGCAGTAAGAACTCTTTAGGCCCAATGAGTTGAAGCGCAGCTGAAGCCGAGCGGCCTCGGGTGAACAGAGCTTCACAAAACCTAAACCAAAGGCAGAGATCTTACTGTTGGAGCTGGAAAAACACATCCGTATTTTTCTTTGAACTGCAGAAATTTCACAGCTCCCTTCTTTTTCTCTATTTAAGTTCTCCGAAGGGAAGTTTTCTATTTTCATTCCCTAGAGGAAGAAAACAACCCTCCTCTTCTGATGCCTCCTCCCACCTCACAACAAATCCAGACCACGATGCACAAAAAGAGCAAAGATTAAAAGCTTTCAGATAGAAATCTTCAGATGAATAATAGCAACATAATCCCAAAGAAAAAAATATATGTATATATTCCTTGATGTGGCACTCTGAACTACAGCCCACAGGCACTGCCAAGGCCCCTCCCCAGCCCGACCCCACTTCCAAGCTGCCTGGCTCAGTACGGCCAGACACCGGGGGCAGGGTGGGCAGCACTGGCAGCAGGTGCTGAGTGAGCGCCTTCCTGCTGCTGTGGGCAAGCAGCTCTCCAGACCTCCGAGGGACGTCCCACACACAGCACAGGATCCAGACACTGCTTAATGCTTACTCCGTATCAGCCCAAATTTCTGGATGATAAGAACTACCACACAACAATCTAATGTGTCTACCACAGTCAAGCTGAAAGGTTTAAAAACACATAGAAGCACAATCCATTTTGTTTTCACCCCCCAAACACAGATTTAAAGTCTCGTTTACTGAGCGACAGAATTCCTTATTAAAAACAGTAATTAAAAAAAACAAACCTTCAAAGAAATAGTTCCACTGAACTGTCATGCAACATGCCAGATGCAAACAGAATCCCCAAACCCTGTGATCTTTCTACTAATGCGTGGTAACCAACTTCTCCAGCTAACATGGGTGGTTCTAAGAACTTTTTGATTGTTTAAGAGCCGGGTCTTACTAGGAACTTAGTGTCAATGTTTGGATACAAACTACAGAGCTATATGCACAGGCATCAACACACTTAACGTAGAAGTTTCAGCGTTACATGTTAACTGGGTATAAAGGCATCAGAGTCCTAGTCTTCCAAGGCTTTCAGAAAAATGCTACTACCTGCGCCAATTAAGCTCCAAACAAGCCTCTCCCCATCAGAGCCCAGCATTTCCCTGCTCCACGCACACCAGGCAGGCACGGAGGAGCCCCATGTGAGAAGCAAGGCATCCTCCTTGTTACAGGCAAGCACAGCCACAAAGCAGAAACAAAAAGTAAACAAGACAGCTCCAGCCCTTATTTCTGACACCTGAGGACGCAGCTAAGGATGACAAGCCCCCATTACCTCCTGTGGTGCACATGGCTGTACACCCCCTGCCCTGACAGCAGGCAACAGCAACTCCAGCAAAGCTAACACCACGGGCCCAGGTGTGTGCCTGCCCCTATCCGGCATCCCGTGCAGCCCTCTGGCACGCAGGTGCTGCGCCAAGGGCCTGTCCATGCAGCCCTCCCATAGCAGAGAAAAGTTGATGGTGGAGCTGGTACTCAGGCCCAAACAGCACGCAGAGGGAAGGAAGGGAGCGGGGAGGGACGCGTGCCTCTCCGCAGGTCTGCGGGCAGTCACCGTTACACGCAATTAAAAAGTGGGAACAGGTGTAGTAGATACCATACTTTGATAGCCGAACAAAGAATATTACAGCACGTGACCAAAATGCGATGACATTTGTTCACCAATCGAAAACAAAAGCCACTCTCCAATGGCACTCTTTCCTCCACCCCCAAGAATTAGGAACTTGGAAACCTCTCCATATTGAAGCTCATCTTCTCCCGGCCTCATTTTTTGACACTTGAGAAGAAGTTGAAGGGAGAACCTCATGCACCCGGCCGCCGCAAACCCACCCCGAGCCCAGGTGCGCCGTCCCGCCCCGGCACCACGGAACTGCGGCTGCGAAGCGACTCGCCCGACGGCAGAGCTCCGAATAATGGAGAGAAAGGGAAGAAAAACAACAGCGGGGAAAAAGGAAAACACCACCGCGGAGACGAGCGAAGAAAGGAGCATGCACACGACCAACACACCAAATGGCAGAGTCCCACACAGGGCCGCTCCACCTACGCACGGAGGAGGGCAGGGACGGCAGCGACGAGGACGGGGCACGGCGCGGGCCGGGAGCGGAGCGTCGCTGCGGGCGGCCCGGGGCGGGGGCAGCGGCCGGCGGAGTACAACTTGCAGAAGAAGCGGAATTCTCCCGGCCGCTGCTCGGGCCACAAAGACGAATGAAAAGAAGGTGGAGGAAGGAAGGAATAGAATTTTAAAAAATAAAAAAAATTAAAAAAAATTAAAAAAAAATTAAAAAAAAAGCCTGCGGCAGCGGGTTTACTACGAACGATCAATCACCGAGAGCGAGCGGCATCGTCCCCCAGCCCGGCACCAAACTTCCCCGACAGCATCGCGGCGCTGGGCCCGGCCAGAGGGAGCGGGCCCGCAGCCCCCCGTCCCCGCGGGGGCCCGGCGCGGTGTCATCCCGGCCCGCTCCTCCCCCCGCCCGGCCGCCACCTCCCTCGGCCCCGCGTCCCCCTCCTCCTCCTCGCCCCGCCCGCAAACTTCTGGCGGGGCCCCGGGGGCCGCAGCGCCCCGGGACGCTGCACCCCCCTCCCCCCCCCACCCCCACAACCATACAGACAGACAGACACACAGACACACACACACCTCCCCGGGGAGGGGCCGGGGGCGGCGGCGAAGTTGCGGCGCAAGTTGGGCGCGGGGCGGGGGGCGGCGGGGTCGGGGGGGGGCAGGGAGGAGGAGGAGGAGGAGGAGGAGGAGGAGAGGAGGAAGGCGGGATACTACACCCTGCTGGCGGCGGTGCGGCGGCGGCGGGCCCCCTGGCAGGACCTGGCTGCGAGGGGGAGGACTCTTCTTCATAGGGGGAGGGTGCTGGGGCCGCCGCTCCTCCGGGCCTCCCTGTGCCCCTCTTCCGGGCGCCTCTCTCTCTCTCCTCCTCTCACTTTCTTTAAGCTAAGCGGGGAGTGGAAGATGGTAGGTTGCTCCCTTCTCCTCCTCCTCCTCTTCGCTCGCTCTCGCCTCCGTGGGGTCCTGTTCCTTCCCCCTGTCCGCGGGGGGCTCCTCCTGCGGCGGGGAGGAGGGGGCGGGCGGGGCGGGAGGCACGGAGCCGGCGAGGCGCAGGAGGAGAGAAACTGTGACACAAAAACAAGCCGCGAAGCTGAACTCTTCTTCAATCCCATTCACCCGGCCCGGCCGCAGCACCGCGCCGACGGATCCCTCCGCCGACGGCCTCCCTGCCTGCCTGACGCGCGCTCCCGACGCGCCGCCGAGCGCGTCCCCGCCCGCCCCCGCCCCGCGCCGGGGGGGTCCGGCCCGCCGCCCTCGGAGCCCCCCCGCCGCTCCCGGAGCGCCCCCGCCGTCCCCTCGCCTCCGTGCCGGCGGGGGCGGCCACGCCGCCTCCTCTCGAGGGGGACTACTTGACGCGTCGGTGCGGCGAATTTATTTCCCTTTGCCTAAGGAACGGGCTGTGCTGCGGCACCCATTGCCTAGGGAAAAAGCCCGGATGTGAAGTGAGTGAAACTAAAGTAGAGTGAAGTAGGGCACCAAACTCTGCCGGAGCCGCGCCGCCCGCGCGCCGCCTCCCTCAGCCGCCCCCCGAGCGGCGGCGGCCGCCGTCGCTCGGGGGGCGGCTGAGGGAGGCGGCGCGGCGCGGGGCCGTTAGCCGTCTCCCCCTCCCCCCTCCCGGCCGGCCGGCGCGCGGGGCTCGGCGCGGGAGCGCGCGCGGCGGGGCCGCGCGCAGGAAGCTGGGTCGCGGGCGGGAGGAGCCGCGCGCGCGGGGCCCCGCCGCGAGGGGCTCCTCACAGGAAGTTGATGCAACAGGGCCGCGTCCGAGCCGCCGCCGTCACGCCGAAATAGCGAAATAAAATCAACCGGCGAAACGCACGGCGCCGAGCCGCGTTCGGTTTTAATTACCGCTTTCCCGTCAAAGTTCTGGGGGGAGGAGGGTGTTTGCCGGGGAACTTTACGGCTTTCTTAAAGCGGCAGCTCCTGGGCTCCCGTAATTACGTAAGGAACTCAGACTGCTTTTTTTTTTTTGCTTTTTTTTTTTTCGCCGACTGGAATTAAGTTTCCAGTTTGTAGACGAGAGCCTGAAAACACAAACCTTAAAGATGTAGAACCCAAGTGGAGTCACCCAAACAGGCATCTGCTCACCTCACAGCGCTCACCTTTCTCTGGGATGGTTGCACAGGACAGACATGGATCAGATGGAGCACGTCCAGAGGAGGGGCACAAACATGGTCCCATGGGTGGAACACCTCTCCTTGTGAGCTGAGGCTCTCCAGCCTGCAGAAGAGAAGGCTGCGGGAGTCTTGAGTGGCCTTCCAGTATCTAAAGGGGGCTGCAATAAAGGACGGGTCTTTAGCAGGATTTGTTGTGAGAGGACAACAAGAAATGGTCCCAAGCTAAAGGAAGGTAGATTTAGATTGGATAAAAGGAGTAAGTTTTTTACAACAAGGGTGGTGAAGCACTAAAACAGGCTATTCAGAGAGGTGGTGCATGCCACATCTCTGGAGACATTCAAGGTCAGGCCGGACTGTGAGCGCTCTAACTGTACGTATCCCTGTTGGTTACAGAGACTAGATGTCTTTTAAAGGTCCTTTCCAACTCTGATGATGGTGTGATTGTATGAAAGACCTCAACATCTCAGGTTTCTCCTGCATCACTTCTCACTGTGGGCCAAACGTTGCAGCCTAGTCACCAACCTGGGGTTTGGTTTTCCCTTCTGTAATAGTTGGAGGCACTCAGCTGGAGTCAGCTGCCCACAACACAATCTGGAGCTGCTTTTGTCCTTCAGAGTGTTTGACAGATGCACCACAAATGTAAATACTGAGCCCATTTCTTTCACTGTTTTTCTATCTTTCTGATTAAGGAACAAGTTAAAAGAAGTTGGAACCAGTGATTAAGTGTTACAGATTCAGCATGTTTATTCTGTTGAGAAGTCAATATGTGCGGTTTGACTGAAGTTTGTTTTAGAGATGAACTTTGGACAAAGTTCAAAGAAAAAAAAAATCATCATTCACTATTACAGCAGATGTACAAAGAAATTGTATGCCATTCCTCCCAGAAGTCAGGCCGTGGTAAGCGCTGTGCCACACCGTCTTTGTTAGGTGCACGCTGCCCACAGAGATCTGTGGGTCATAGATGGGTGGCTCAGCCTGTCTCACACCAACCTCAGCAATTTAATCCATAGGTTCTGATCAGATGTGCTGGAAGTGCTTTAATAACAACGTACATACTCTGCTCCTTTGTTCAGGCTCACAATGACAAAGAAGAGCAGTCCCAGCCTCTGCACTACTTCTGGCTTCATTTCCACATCAGCAGAAAGGGCTTCCCCAGGTACGTGTGTAACATATTGCTTCTGGTAGCATTGGAAGTGATCTTGTATATGAAATTGGAAACAACAGCACTATTAAACACGCAGCTAAATGCTTGAATAAACCGGCTGTCATTGTTTGTTGGCTTCATGCAGATATGCAGCATGCTTCCATAGCAAGAAAAGCAAAGCCTTGATAGAAGTCTACAAAAAAAAAAAAAAAAATTCCCTCCTTTGTTTCAGGGTGTCTGCCCACAAAGTTGGCCTCCACATCCCTGCCTCCTAATGTGGCATTCTCTCTGTTCACCAAAATTCAGCCTTCAGCTTGCACAAATTTTCCACTGTCTGTTTGATCACATCACCCCATCCCCTTCTCCAAGTTTATTTCCAAAAGCACAAGTCCAAGCCAACTCCAAGGCCTTTCCAAAGTTAGCGGAAAACTTGTGATAATCAACAGGCTTTCGATGAGAATTCGCAGGCATCTGCTTAGTGATGCTGTTTCTCACCAAGTGAAATGCAGGAGCTTTTCAAGAGCTGCTGCTTACAATTTTTGTAATAATGTTCAGAAGAATAACTTGCATTGCTAATGCCAGTTTTGTTATATCCAGCCCACTTTACAGTGCCATTTGCTGAGAACACTTAAAGAGTGTCTTCTTGGATTTTGCTCTATCACTCAGCACTTGCCTGGCAAGCAGCAAGTGTGAAAGCTCCTAACCTCCACGTCAAAGATGGAGCCAACAGAGCTGGGTAGCCACACGGTGCTTTCCCTTTCCACTGTTTCCAGCATCAAACTCAAAAATAAACTAAAAGTTAATTTCTTGCCTATTACTGTTCTTCCCTGTGCTGTCAGCAGGAATGCTAGATGACTGCATATGGGCAGGGGGACAGCCTTGCAGTTGTGCTTGAAAGAGAAAGTCACAGAGCATTTCAGGCAAGATGTGCTCCTGTCTGACCAAACAGCTGGGCATTGACAGGGGTCTCTCTCTCCAGCAGAGAGCTCCCTCCAAGCACATACCTTCCTCCTCCTAGGCTTAGGGAAGAGCAGGGCATAGCTCGCTTCTAGATGATACAGAAAAATCAAGCAAATGGTTTAGACTACTGGCTAGAGCTAGAGCCTGAGAACACAACACACACAAGGGGCTTGCCATTAAGGATAACAACCTAACTACAAACCACACTGCTTAGCAGAATGACTCTGACTTCAGCCAGAGCTTATTGCCTTACATAGGGCCCATTTAGTACAGCAGCTGATGAAGCAGACCCCTGCTTGCTCTGGCCCATCCAAAAGACCTGCTTGCTCAGCAGGTGCCAGCTGGTCTCAGCTGGGGGTGGTGCAGCTGCAGGTTTGCTCTTCTGAGTGCTACTGGCACAGCTGAGGCTGGGGGAGTTCTTGGTGCAGTGGGCCACAAGTGGGTGAGGAGTGCATTGCTTGGGATCTGTATTCCGAGAACAGTAATTCAACCTTTGCCCCTTTCCCACTGCAAAGCTGACGTTCCCCACATTGTCCCAGCAGCACAGTACCAAATTGTCTGTGTCTCTAGTGGGTTTGTATTGGGGATAGATGCGACTTTGCAGCTAGTTATGGAAGAACAATTTTATCTTACTGTCCTCTGCCATCACGGAACGTTTCACTAACAGGAGATACCTTTTATGAAGTACAGAAGTCATAGGATCATAGATCCTACGTTGGGTTGGGAGGCACCTCTACCTGTGAGCTCCACCACGGTCTCTGATCTCTCAACGGCTCCCATACACGCTCATCCCTGGCTCCTGCACAAGCCTGCACAGATTTTGGCTATGTTAAGGTTTTAGTATGTCAAGTCAGGAAGGCTGGCTGCTTCTTATCTAATCTGACTTTCAGCACAATGCAGGGTATTTAACCAGTAAATCTATCTCAGATCTTCAATTTAGGTAGGCCAGCACATACCTCACCCTTCACAAGCTGTTGCTCTCTGCTTCTGGAGATGCATCTGCCCTCAGAGAGCTGAGTGGCTCCGACCGCTTCCAGATGGAAGGAAAATCTGAGCAGTGATATCGTCTCCAGCAATCGAAAGGAATGGGTTTCCTTACCTTTTTTTGTATCTTTTCTCTTTAAGTAGATGTGAGCAGTCATAAAGGGGACATTGCTTACGGCTCTCGGGTGGCTGGCCAGGCTGACTAAGCACGCTTACCGATCCCGCACACTGTTTAGAATCACAATGAGCTGGAAACTGCGTGCCAAGACGTGAGCGATCCAGGGAGCAGTTACTCATTTTTAAGCCAGCAGTATGAACTATCCCATGAGCAATTGCAGCTCCATTATCAGGTAAAAGAAGCTCTTTTTGGCTCTTTGCCCTTTTTGTTAGGCAACATAATGCCCCCTCATTCAGGCTGATTTGTTGTAATATCGTCACCCCATAAAATTTTTCAGCTGTAGCTTGCTGGCCCACTGGTGGTTTCATCCATTTCCCAATCCAAATGCCCTTTTCTAGATACCCTCAGCAGAACCCTCTCACTTTTTATTTCCTAAGAGCTCAGAGAGGAGAACATCAGTAGAGTCAGAAAACTGTGGATGGAAATGAAACCACTAAGTATTCAGGGACCAAAAGAAAGGAAATAGCAATCTGTAATGGAGATTTTCCACGTGCCACTAGCCTGATAAGTGAATAAAAGTCCACTCAGAACAGTAAACCAAGGACACAAGCCACGAGCAATGACAGCAGCCACCAGGTTTTAAACACAGGCATATAGGCATCTCAGCTGGTAGGCTGCACAGAAATCAGAGATTACAGGCAAATAGCATCTGTAGAGAAGTGTCCATTCCCATAAACAGTACAACCAGCAGAAAGAACATCTTTTTAGCTCTTTTAAGTGTTAATGATCATTTTGGCACCTAGCAGGGGAGACCTGATACAACAGAGCCTATCCTGAAGAACACATGATGTAAAAGGTGAATGCAGAGGAAGGGAAGGGGGAACCAAGCTGCACCAGGTAAAGTAGGTGGTGATGATAATTTCAGGCTGCTAGCTACTTCAAATGTAGATACTGATTGCAGTTTTCAAAAATCTTTGCATAAAATTGGCCCCTGAATCCTTACATATCACTACATATGTAAAGATCCTGGGCTTTGAGGGGATGGAGAACCTAAAAATCAATTCTGTTTCCTTCAAGTGTTTAACTACACATATATTTGAGCTGGGATTACCAGCTGAGCACTAAATTCACACCGCTAATTTCAATTTTAATCTCAGTATTGTCTTTTGTTGAATGACATAGCATGAATAACACCAGCATTTCAAGCAGTGCAGAAGTAGCCAACTTTTGGGAAGCATTAAAAAAAAATAAAATAAAATCACGGAACCCCTGTATTTATCTCATGCTGCCCTGGCTGATCATTGTGCTGACAAGTAGGCCAGCTGTGAAACAACAGTTACTTAGGAGCAGTGGGAAAAGGCAGTGCCAGAGCAGAGCTGTGCACGGCTTTGCATGCGAGAATGAGTTAACTATGACTCAGACAGAGAGGCGAGTGACAGTGCAAGGATTCAGAGTGGGTTTTCATGGCCTAACAGCAAGCAATGTTAGTTAATGGCAGACTATCAGGAGTTAAGTACACTGTGGGTGCTGCTGCCCCTAGTTTTGGTTTTTGCCAGGTTTCTGCTCTGGCCTCCAAGTCTCATCTTGCCTCTTTTTCAAGTTAAGGAGCTGCCTTTGGAACCGAGTGGGAAGAGGCAAAGGGAAGGTCAAAAAATAGTCAGTAAGCATGGCTCCTATGCAATGCAGCTGTAAAGTATCCTTTTTATTTAGTTTTGGCTTACATTAGAGCTACATTATAATGCATAGCCATCATATTTGTAGACTGTCCTAGCTCATCCAGTTCCAGCCCCCTTGCCATGAGCCAGGACACCTACACTAGATCAGTCTGCCCACAGCCCAATCCAACCTGGCCTTGAACATCTCCAAGCGTTGCTTCTCTGAGCAACATGATCCAGGGCCTCATTCCCCTTGCAATGAAAAAATTCCTTCCTAATAACTAATCTAAATCTATTTACTCATTCTACGACTACACAGCTCGCTAGAGTCCCTCACCATCTTCCTATAGGCACCCTTTATTCCCTGAAGTCCACAATGAGATCGCCCCACAGCCTTCTCTTCTCCAGCCTGAACAAGCCCAGCTCCTTCAGTCTGTCTCCATTGGAGAATTCCTCCAGCCCTCCAATCATCTTTGTGTGGCCCTCCTCCAGACTTGCTCCAACTGCTTCACAACCTTCTTATGCTGCAGGCCCCACTGCTGAACACAATACTCCATGTAAAAAGAGGCCTACAGTGCTACTCCAATTTATAATTATTTTAATTTCTTCCCCTCAAGCCTTCCATTTTTTGTGTGACAAGCAAGTTGCGTAATATATCACTCAAAAGTTGGGAAATGCAGCAGTGAAGCCTGTTTGTACATTCTTTGATTTAAAATTGATTAATAACAGTAAGATGCACCGATGTTACACTTCACAGATAAAAAACAGCTAGATAATGTCAATACATTCACCAATCTCATTGGCATAGTTCTGCTGTAGGAATAACACGGGTAAACACAAACTGGGAGGGACAGCATGAAAAAAAGTTTCCTTCTGAATTCTGTTAGGCAACTGAGCGGACACATGACATAATTTTGTTAGTTGCTCTTGCAGTGGACTTGAATAAACAGAAGTGAATTAGAATGAACGTCTCTGGTAGTTTCAGAACACCACAAAGTTCCTGTTTGCCTCAGTTGTTGAAAGCATTAATGCAGTGCTTGCCGTTGGCCAAGTAGAGTTGAACAAGGAGGGCTAGAAGCTTCCTGAAGAAGGTGAAATGAAATGGGAGCTTGTGTTGTTCCCCTTCATGGAGACATGTCGTGCCCATCTCTTGCAGCAGCTAGAAGACTCACTGTCTGTCTCAAGAGAGTTGCATTAGAATTGGAAAAGCAACTCTTGGGATACAAGCTCATTTGCATAAAAATGCATGTATTGGGACTTTCCAGCTTGAAAAAATAAATAAATAAACCTGAGAGGGAGCAATGAAAGGCCTGCTAGGCAAAGGACAACATGAAGGGGGCCAGGGAGCAATCAGTCACCACATCTCAGTGTGAGAGAGAAAGCAGCAAGAAATGAATCGATCGGATAGTGTTTAGAACAAACAAAAAGCAATACCTCTTCACCCAACTCATAATCACATTTGGAACTCCTTGCTGCAAGATGTGGAACCTGACAGGATAGATACGTTCAGAAAATCACAAAACAAACCTGCAGAAGGATGCAAGCCATACTTTCACCACTGACTACCAGTGGCCTTCAGGCCCCATTTCATACAGCCCTCCCAAAGTACCTGAGATGGGACATTATCAGGGAAAGGATAGGCTAGATAAGGCAGCTTTAGTCTCTTACCAACAGCCAACAGTATTGGCTGTAACAACCCAAAAGATCTATGTGGTGGAAGGGCAACAGAGGGTAATAACAAAAGGATTAGTGCAAATGGAAAGGTGCTACAAAAGAAAGGAAAAGAACTCACCTAAAGTTGAATATCTAGGCTCACACAGAAAACTCCACAAGTGAGGGATCTCCAACCAGAGATTTGTTCCTTGTGGCAGTCAGACTTTAAATGAGGTCTAAGAGAGGTGCAGACAAACTCTACCTCTTGCAGACACACAGCTGAATTGCCTTCACCTGTGCTCCCAGGGCTGACCGGGTTCTTTTCTCCATGTGCTCAATCAGTGCTTTAGGCCTTGAGGCAGCAGTTACCATAGATTGTCACAGGTACAAATTCAGGAACAAAAGATGTCACTTTTTTTTTTTTTTTTTTTTAGAGGGGAAACAAAATCATTGTAAGAGACTTCTCTTTTCACATGTGCTTATGGTATGCAGACTTGGTGTGCCTTCTGCTCTGCTTCAATAGAATGAAACTTCTCATACTGTGGTTTGTTTTGTTGTTATTTCACAAACCATTTGGGCATTTGCATGGAAACCACATGGTAAATTTGTATGAAGAGTGAACCATGGTATTTCTGTCGGTGCACACAGTAGAAAAGGGAGAGCTGCTAGGAGTGACAGGGCCTGGTTTAATTCCACCTCAGAGGAACTGAGAAGTCCTCCCTCTATGGAAAACATGTTCTCTGCAACATTTAAATCTATATTTAACTTGAATTTTACTTCTTCCACTTTGGACCTAAAGAAAGGCTCGTGTACCTAAAAGTTCACTTGTGTTTCCCAGTGATAACAGTTGATTTCATATACCACCTTTATGATTTGCTCTTCTACATCCACAACAACTATAGCACTGCTAAATATATTGAAGCTTGAAAAAGGAATTTTTATCTCCCCACTTTCACATGAACCATGTCTTTCCTCACTTGCACAGGATGCTTGCCTCTTTCTAGCAAAATTGAACTTACAGTGCCTGGGAATAATCATATCAATGGGTATTTCTGGGGAATTCATTCAGAAGTTTTAAATTCCTCAGGGAATCCTTTCTGGCAGAGATGAGAAGACTGTACTGGGAACATTAACCTTAATGGATAAAATGAGAGACCTCAAACACTGCCTGTCCTTGTGGAGAAATGTGTCCTGTACAGATTTAGTGAGGAATTCAAGGAAAAATGTCCAAATATGCAAAGGTGCTATAACGCCATTTCCAGCCCACGCTGGCCTTCAGCAATTCTTCTTTTGCCCAAACTGAAATAAATTAATTATCTCCCAGAAACAAACGTTTCTCAGCTATTTGTAAACAGCTGAGGGATGGGAAGTTACACCCCTTCTACCGTGGTGTCCTTGGAGGGGATCAAATAGCTGCTGTTTATTTATCTTTACTAGCATAACCGGCTGTCAGCGGATTATCTCCTTCTGGCATCGAGATGGCTCCTTTTCACCATCAGGCAGCTGCAGAAGCAGCAGAGATTTTTTTGCTGATTTTTGGCTTTCCAATTCATCGTGCCTCTTCCTTTGGCTGTCGGTGTGAACTGCTTGGTGGGAAATCTGCCTGCCAGGCCAGCCTGTCCCGATCCTGTGATACAGTCTGGAAAAGTTTAGAGGCTCCTTCTTTGTTTTGGTATTGAGAAAAAAACGGCATGATTAGGTAGATAAACAATAGTGTCATTCCACATCCTTCCCCTGCTCAAGGTTCAGCTGCCCCCTAGATGTGCTTAGCAATGATACAGGCATGCGCACTCATGCTGGGAAGATGAGGATCATGAGGATCCCCATCCTCACCCTGGCAGAACTGTTCCAGACATACGACGTTTGCCATGGGACAGCAGCACCAGCATCTGATTGAAATAAGAGCTACGTTTTTATAGGCACTGTGCAAACAGTTAAGGAAAAGACTGAGTATTTTCACGCCTAAAAACATAATATGCAGCACTGGTATCAAGGAACTCCAGCTCTTATCCCCAGGAGAATAGAAGCCCTTTGCCAATACCTGTCTCTCTCCTATTGCCACTCCTAACCCTGAGCTCCACACATGCAAAGGGGTTACGCCGGTGCCAGAAGAAGGCATGCAGCGTTAGGATTATTCAAATACAGTCCTTATCTTCATCTGATGAAGAAAAATCTGAATGCAGTAATGAAAAATCCTCTACAAGTGCCATCTGCTTTCTCCTATTATTATTTTGCAGCACATGTAGAAAGCTCTTTGCTATTGACTTCAGCTAAGGGCATTTCAAGATGGGTCACTTGAGGGAGACTCCAGGTGGTGTGGGTTTAGGAAGGTCCCTGTGATTCATTTACCTGTGGGATCAAGGATATCTTAAGAGTGTGTGTGGGCTAGAGCAGATTGGTGCCAGGATGAGTGCCAACGTCTGCAGTGGTCCAGGGTGCTGCCTGTGTTGAGGCTCAGAACAGAGCAATTTGAAGGCTGAGATTCCTCACCTTTTTATGGTGAGGATTAGTTACACTGATTACAAGGGCACCAAGATGCCTGCTCTGGGACCACCTAAGGTTCCTCAGTCCCACGGCTGTGGATGAGACCTCAGGCTGCCACAGTTCAGAAGTACCCTTTAAGCTTTCATTTGGGCTTATGTGAGACATATCAGTTTGGCATGGACAGGACACCTCTTGGATGTCCTGCAGTGCATTGATTTTGCAAGAGGCGTGCGGGGTAGGCATGGCATTCAGAGAGATCTCCAGACCTCAGTCCAATGGCCTCAATAAAATCATAGTATCATTAAGGTTGGAAAAGACCACTAAGATCATCTACTCCAACCTGCACTTTTTTTTTAACTTCAGATCAAATACTTGGATCAGAAGAGAAGGTCAAATAAACAAAGCAGAGAAGACGAGAGACCATGAGATCAAATGAAAGCAAATAGAGAATAGACATGTAATAGATGTATATGTGATAGAGGTAGATATTCCTTTCTGTTGGTGTTCAAAGGCAAACTATACAGCTGTAGATATTTCCCTTTTATGAGAAGAAACGAGACATTGGAGTTACCCTGGGAAGTCACATACCCAGTCCTGGTGACACAGGCAGTGCACATGCTCTGGTCGAGGCAGGTAGGGGATGGCATATAGAGGTAATCACCTGGAGGGAGAGGCAGAGATGCAAAGGGGTGGCACAGACAATGAGGGAACCCCTGGAGGGCATCAGCAGAGGGTGGGTGACAGGCTGCAAGGAAAATATAACCAGAAACTGAGTAAGTTGTTTGAGAACAGCAGGCAGAAAGTGAAATTGGGCTGAAAAACGTGAAAGGGAAAGATAAAAGAAAAACAACAGAACCAGGGAGAAAGAGAGAACAAAGAGAGAAAACCAGACTGTGAAATCCACCTGAAAAGATAAGTGAGTGCCTCGCTCTGTATCTCTCACTGCAGCGAATATTTGGAGGATTCAACTTGCTGCCTAAGGCAAATTATGTTAAGTAATGGGGAGGATAATGGGGTTTACACATGGAGGGATCTTCTTCCCTCCCTACTTCTAGTTCAGTAACAAGTTGTGCCTTTACACGATGTCCTTTTTATAGGGAAGGGCTCTATGGTACATCAGGGATTTTATAGGGAATGTAAGGGCTGCAAGGGCTTGGACCAGAAAAAGTGGCTGAATGCATTCAAAAATATTTCAATGTTTAAAAAAGTTGTGTGTTCCTACTGTTGCTTGAATTTTTATTTTTTATTTTTTAAATAAAGATTCTGTTTGGATCTATTTTAGAGAAGAATTCTGATATATTCCAAGCCTATTCTCCCTTCCTCCTTTATTTCTCTCTTTCCTTCATGATTCATCCCTGATTCTCATGCTCTATTTTAGATTATTGTTCTCTTTTGTTGATTTTCTAGCTCATGGGATTTTCCCTTCCCTTCCCTTCCCTTCCGTTCCCTTCCCTTCCCTTCCCTTCCCTTCCCTTCCCTTCCCTTCCCTTCCCTTCCCTTCCCTTCCCTTCCCTTTTCTCATGAAATCTCCCTGATCCACATGAGGATTTGATTTTTTACCTTTATTCCTTCTTCTCCCTTTTTCTTTCTCTTCAGCCCTAAGTGCTCTCCTCAATGCCAAGCACAATTCCACCTTTAATTATTGCCCTCTATGAAATATCCCTTCTCTCCTGCCTCCTAATGCATAACATCTCAAATCATCCTACTTCCCTTCGTAATCTTGTATTCACTCCTCTATAAATTGCCTCCTTTCCCCTTTATCTTTTCTTGGCATTTTCTTTCCTGTCTTTCTTCCTGCCTGTATCACAGTGAGTATCCCTCCTGTCTTTCTCTGCCTCATTTCTCTTCCTTGTTTGCTTCCAGCTTTGCTCCCAGCTTTCCCTTTCTCCAATGCCCCCCTCCAGCCAATATGTCTCTGGCTTTCTCCCCTGTTTTCCCTCCCTTGCTTCTCCCCTTTCCCTTCTAGCTGGATGTCTCCTGCTTCTTCTTCCTCTGCAGCCCCAATAAAACATCATCTCCCTCCCCTCTGGCAGGAACAGGGAGTGATGGAAGGCTTGGGACCAGGAGGATGGCAGGAGCCACTGGAAGGGCACTGTAGGGGAAGAGAGAGGCAACAACAACCAGAAAACAATTGAAAAATGCACTAGAAAAAGTAAGGAGGTTCCTAGCTACCTGTTGCTGTGATAATGAGCCAGAATCACTGAATTTCTGGTCTTCTACTCAAATGTAAACCAATGTTTCTTCATCTGTATTGCAGTGGTACCCAAAGGGCATGGCAGCGTTATTCTCACACTAGAGGCCTTGCCACACTGGCAGCATTTTTGCTTGAAGGCAAAGAGCAGGGGGGAAAGTGCAGCGTGTGTGCAAAGTTGTAAGCAGGCATTAGGCAGGGGAATTCATAGCTGCTTGGTATTCCTTGATTTTCTACCAGCCCTGACACACATTGAGATGCTTGCTCACAGAAGAGCCAGGATGACACCTCCACCATGAAGACATGCTCAGCAGCTAGATATTCTCCTCCTCTCTCCACTGCTTCCCACGGCTGAACGCTGCACACTCACAGTAACAATTCCCTCACATATTCAGGAAACTCTAACCCCTGGTTTAGGTACATGAACCAGGCAGAAGGCCAGATAGACCTTAATTAGACATTATCATATTCTCACACAGTGAAGTCTTAAGATCTGCCCATTTTGCTATTCCATTTGGGCCTAGAGCTACAAGAAAACAAATAACTAGAATAAAGAGTGACTGCCTTTTCTAGGTACGTCTTCTGGCCACGTATCAGCGTGAGCCTGCTGTACCCTTTGCTGCATGTTTGTCAGGAGAAGCTAAGTAAAGGTTGTATTCACTGCTATTTGCCCTGGTTCTGTGATATGCAGCCAGTGTGAAATTCAAAGACAACTTAGAATGCTATTACCAATCCTACTAATGACATTTTTCCCTCCCTTCGTTTAGTACAAAGCAAATCATACCTCAGGTGCTTAATTTTCTTCTAAAAAAAATTAAGACATTAAACATATTTGCTTTTCAGCTCCCAAATAATCCACCTCTGATGCAGTGGTTCTGACTTCCTAGCGACTGCCTGTCTAGAAATATTTGTGAAAGCAGCTCTCTGCACAAACATACCTTCAGGATCCAATCTGAGTGAGTACTTCCTGTGCTGCAGGTTGGTCGTGAAGTAGAAGGGTTGCTGAGTAGACTTTGGTCCTTACAATTGCAATTGCTTTCTAAAGAGCAGGAAGTTTCCTCAGGCAGCAAAAATATGTTAGCTTCATCAGCAAGACAGCACAGATTGAGGCTGCTGGCACTTAATACATGCAAATTGACAGGAATCCCAAGTCACCCATCCAAACTAGCTCTTCTGAAGGCAGCACTCTGTGCCTTGCCTCTCTCAAACCTTCCACAAGTGCTGACCAACTCTTGTGGCACCAGGCTAGCTGTGGAACGAACTGGTGAAACACTGACAGAGACTTTTGTGCTAAAAAGGATCGTGACTTTTGTAAAGCTGCATTTCAATGACATAGTAAAGCAGAGGAAAACATGAAGTAAAGCAACCTATGCAGTCTTTTCTAGTGCCTTGCTTGAGCGATAGCCGAATCACTGGATTTCTCTGCCTACTCTTCCTTATGCAAACAAGGGGAAGTGATACTTAGTCATTATTATAATATCTAGGGATGCAAATTACTGTGTCAATGATTACTGTTTGTTCTCAAAATACATTCCATTTCCCTTTATCCCATTTACAACACGGCATTAGTCACTTCCAGTGTTACAGAATCATAACCATTCATTCCTTGAGATGATGTGCTACTTTCCCTAAAAATAAAAGCATCTCTTAGAGGTAGGCCATTGTTCGACACTAGGGCATACAGGATCAAGTTGCTTAGATACTAGGGTGATGAAGGCTGTTAAGGACAGAGGTGACCAATAAACAGCAATAAAAACTGCATAATATATTGAGGATACAGCAAATGCTTGTCTAATGTAACATCTGATGGCTAATGAGGATTTGTAACTCATTTGTAAGAACAGCTTTATTTTTTGCAATGATACTGATTGCATCAGGAATTTCATACTACTACAGAATAGTACATAAATTAAAATCATACACAACTATTAGCACACATTAGTATGCTTCCTTGCAGGGGGTTCTACAAAGTGAGGAAACATCTTCAAGAATCAACCTACATTGTCATATTTTTTGCAAAGGAGTTTGTCACAGCTATACGGGTATTAGACAGTGCCAACATCTCCCTCACTGAATCTGGGATCGTAAAAAGTCTCTGATTTCTGTCTACATATTGTCTTAGCAAGGAAAGAAAACGTTTTCTTGAAACTTGGCTGAATATTGAATGAGCTTTAATCACTGGGACGCAGAAGACAGTTACTGAGGTTATGGTTGCACACAAAATTGCAGTGATTGAAATGAAGATTGGAAACTGACAGAATTGTTCAAGCCTGTATCTGTCTCAGATCAGGTTCCATATACCCTTCTTCATGGGTAAGAGGTAACACGTCTTGATTCTTACACAGTTTTCACACCGTTCCACATGATGGTGTGGCCCCTTAGCAAACAAAGAAATACAGGTAAGATGAAATCCACAAAAAGTAGGTGCATGACTCATTACAAAGATACCTTTGGAAACATTTATCAATTGTTCCTTGTCATTCGGAGAGGAATTTTCAAACGGGGTTCTCCCAACATCTGTGTGGAATCCATTTTATGCAGTATTTTCATTAACAACCTGTGACAAGGGAATAAAGAGTACTCATAAAATCTGCAGACATCGTCTAGCTGGGAGAGGATGCAAACAGTTTGGCGGATGGACTGAGAATTCAAAATGATCTCGCTAAATTGGAGAAAATCAGCGACTCAGTAAAGAAAAGTACAAAGTGCTACACTTAAGAGAAGGAAATCAAAAGCACAAAGAGAAAATGGGGAATAAACGGCCAGACAGCAGCACGGCAGAAAGGCAGCTCAGGGTGTGAGCCATGGACTGAATAGGAGTCAACAGTACCATGCTGTTCCAAAAAAAGGCAAAGCTAATGCTGGCTGTTGGGCGTGTGACACATCAGGTACCTGTTTTGCCCCTCCTCGCACAGGAAGGCTGTACACAAACTGAACATCTCAGAGCTGAGCAGCAAATCTGAGAAGAGGTTTTGAAAGCGTGTTCTGTGAAGAAAGATTCAGAATTGCTTAAGAAAGGTGAGATACATACAGAATAGTATGGTCATTGTTGGCTTATCAAAATGAAACTTTTTCTCTGACCACTGGGAGCAGGTTAAGAAGACATTTCTGCTTCAGATCAAGTACTCAAGTAATGCATGAAAACCACTGCCATTTAGTTACAATGTTGTTCAGCACGTTGTGACAAACTTCATCGGGGAAATCGTAGGTTTGCTCAGGCCTGCCAGCAGGCAGCTAATGAAGGATGAAGATGGAAACAAGCCCAAGGCGTATGTCCAGGGTGGCCACAATTGAATTGTGCCACCCCAGGAATGAAGACAAAATGATTTATTTTGTTACAAAGCCTGGAGATGGCAATATTTAGTTTGACAGTGAGGGCAGAGCAACTTCCTTCTATCTACTAAATTAGAGAGAAACCCTGTGGCAGCCGGTGCAAAAAGGCCATGAATTAAGTTCCCAGCCCCTTCTGAAGCTCCGTCTGAACATCTTGGTGAGGAGATCCCAGGAGGTTTCTGGGGAACAATAAAAAGTGCCTAAGCTCTCACCAGTGCAGAGTCTCTGCTTTTAGTCTCTTGTGCCTTGCCTACATCCATGTGGACATATTGTGTTTCCGTACCCATCAGTCTCTGTTGTGATTTAACTGGAAATAAAAATTGACAAAATTTTCCTCCTCTTTTTCAGTTCTCCCTAGAGCTGTCTGCAGTTTCTTTGAATACTGGAGTTTTGAATTTCATTAAGGAAACAAAACAATCAAAAACACAGAATGATTTTGGAACCCACTGAGTTTGTCACCGTTTCTCAACTTGGAGAAGCAAAGTATAGCCAGTGCTGAGTTGCAAACAAGGTTCTGCTATCCTCCGCTGGCCACATTTAGTTAGCAATGTGTCCTTTCTTCTAGATGACGTGGGAGTAGAAGATATATATTTGCCTTTGAAAACAATCAAGAAGCATAAGGTTCTAGTAAGAGTTGTCAATCTGGGATGCTTTTTGGAACTCCATTATCACGTAGGAAGCAGCATCCTCTAGCTGGAAGGATGCAAAAAACCTGAATTATGCTCTTTGCTGTGGAGTAGGAAAGCAGATGAAATAGTGTAGCAAAGGAGTGAATGGCCCAGTGGGCCGGGGACTTTGCTGGGCATGTAGTAGGAACTGGGACTTATTGCACATGCCACATAGAATCATAAAGGTTGGAAAAGATGTCTGAAATCATCTAATTCAACCATCAGCCAGCCCATCCCCACCATGCCCACTAACAACAACCCTCAGTGCCACATCCACATTTCTAACACCTCCAGCGATGGTGAATCCACCACCTCCCTTGGCAGCCTGTTCCAACTCCTCACCACTCTTTCTAAGAAGTTTTTCCTAATATCCAACCTGAACCTCCCCTAGCACAACTTAAGGCACGACACTGTGGGGAAATCATTGCAGCTGCCCCTGCATCACAGCATCTCCAACTATAAAATGAGATCATGATTCTGGCTTTTCCTTAAGACTAACTTTAACTTTCCTTATAAAGAACTCACAGGCCTACAGATGATAACTTCTAGATAGGAGATAAAACATGTTCTGTGGCCCCCTTTTTTGGTAATAAGCACATTTCAGAACTCCAGTAGTTAGGTGAAACAGTTTTGGATGCTATTATTCAAAATGTGTTGCTAGAGCAAAAAAGAAAAAAGAAGCAATTCATTCCATTTAACTGCAAAAATTGCAAAATTAAAAGTTAGCAAAGCAGCCATCAATGTTCATGATACTACATCTCTTTCACACAGAAAATGATCGTATCTGAAGCACCCCATAGAATTAACAAAATACTCAAATTGAAAACAGATTTTTTTTCAGACCTTCTGACTTAGAGTTAACTTCATCCATTAGCAGCAGTGTGACTGCTCACTAAGGCCTGAGACCAGTCCACCTCAGCATTCACTGGACTGAAAAATTTGCTATAGCCCAACCAGTCACAGTAACTGATACGTCAAAGAGGTGCCTTGTGATCGCAATTCAAGGCAGTGCATCTTCCAGCAGTTAAGCACTCTGATATGTAAGCAGAGAAACAACGCAAGACCACAGATGGAGCAGTTCCACCCAGGGAACTGATTCTCCAGAAAGGCTCAGAGCGCACAGCGTTTTTGAGATTCTCTTGCAATTAATTGGCTTCTCTTCTTGTGACGCCACCCTTCCACTCGTAGGCTGAAGCTCACGCGCCGGCCCCGACATGCTGCCACACGTTGAAGAAGATAACAAATATTGATCTGTTTTACTCTCTTTCTGCAAATGCCCACACAATTGCGTTTAGTCAAGGAGCATTTGAATTGTCGTGGAGATGTAGTACCTTTGTGGCTGGGTTGCTTTTTGTTTTCCTGAGATTGACTGGAGCTTAAGAAACAGTGTTCCTTTTCTAGCTCTGGGGCTTTGTTCCCATCATCTTCCAAGAATCGTTTTTCGGTTCTAAGAATTATCGAGTGCTGAGCTGGTTTCTGGTAGAGACGGCAGAGCAGATGAACTTGACCTGGAACATACTGATCCTGTTGAATATTTCTGATGAAGTATCCCGTTGTTTTATTTCAGCTAGGAACAAAAAACTTCATTTCTTCAAGGTGAAAATGTCTCATTTAAATCATCCTAAGAACACGACCGTGAAGTTTGGCTCTTCAGATTTGTCAGAATAAGCCCACACTGGCCTGCTGGCACCACTCTCCCTAATAACACTATTTCTCTGTGCAGGCAGTTGCTTGTGAAACTCAGCTTAGTCCTTTCACAGCACCCTCTTAGCACTTTCCGAAAGCCATTTAGCACTTAGCACAGTAAGCAATATGTGGCCAAGAAGATGGGAATATAAGAGGGATATATTGGGGACTACTGCTGTTTGAGGGAATTTGTGTGTTAAAGCAGATGATAGTATCAGAAACAGTAATTAGGTACCGTGGCAGACAGCAAAAAATAGGGCTAAGTATCTCCAGACTCTGATTTTGACACCTTTCTAAGCAAATCAAAATCAGCAGTCACCAGAGCTCAGTGGGATCTTTGTATTTAATCTGAGTGTAATTGATTTGAACTTAGTATCTTTCAAAGAACTAGTTGGCCATCCAGTTATTTCCCCCTTTAAATAAGTATGAGCTACGTGGCAGTAAAAAAGTGCCTGTGAAATAAGTATCTGTTAAAAGGGATATCATGTTTGGTGAGCTGTTCCAGGATAAACCACCCATTAAAAGTTTCCTGGTTCATTCTATTGCACAGCAAGTTTGCATGCCCATGATTCAGACTTCAGACACCAGGAAGTATTCCAAGTCCAGTACTCTGCCTGCTGCACTGAGCTGCAGGTGGATGCTCGGCAGTGGCTGGGAAAGCTCTGCCCACCTTCCACGGCTTGAACAGCTCAGCCTGTGTTGTTCTTAACAATCCTTTGTATTTAGGTCCTTCATATTTCAGTTCACAGCCTGTTTTCTGTTTAGCTCCCACCAAATGCAATACACAAACTTAGCCCACTCAGCTCTGCTGGCACATTTTGAACCCCTTCTCCTCATGATCTTTCGTAACTTAGCACTAGCGTACAGATTCTTCACTGATCCTCCCTGCTCCTCTTTGTGCAGAATTTGCTCCCTCTGTATTCTGGAGACAAGTTGGCAGCCCAAGGAGCGTCTTCAGTGCAGAAACAGCAGATCCAAGCAGGTGGTGAGGTCACATCAAAGATAAATCATTAAAGATACAGACAATGCATTGGCACCGGTGACCAACTCTCATGCACATGAAGAACTTGTCCTTATGCACCTCCTTCTTCCCTCCATACGACTCAGATGATCTGCTACTGCACACAGCGCATTGCCAACTGTGTGTGTATTAGCCAGTTCAGTCTGCTGCCATCAAGAACATTAATGTCTGTGAAAGCTTCCGTGTTCTTATAATCATCCATTACCTACTACAAGGTCTGGAATATAGAGCTTTCCTCTTACTCACCTTCTACAACCCTCCTATAAATCCTGTTTTTCACAATGGCGGGGAACAAACCTGCGGAAACTGGATTAACTCCACACTTGTCTTCTATTTCCAAGTTCTGTTTAGATTTCGTTTTAAAGGAGTAGGTGGTTTTGCAAAAGATAGCTGTTCGATACGATTCAGAACATGACTCAAAAGACTACAGGAGTGGAAAGAATGAATTCCTCGCTTATCCCATCCTCCTGCACTGCAGCCCTAGGCTCCTGCAGGGAACAGATGACACGACACCATCAACATAATGGTGCACAGCAAGCAGGAGTGCTTCTCACCGCATGGCCACATTGCTGTCGGAGCATTGGAGACGTACCGGAGCCAGTTGCCAGCGAGCAGCTCCTACCAGTACGGCCATGGCTACTGGGGCTCAGCGCCCGGGCCTTTTTTGCAGCCCCTCGGCAAGGCTGTAGCTGCTCTCCTACACTTGTTAGTATACCCAAGATGTCAACTAAAACTGCACTGCTAACCACTGCTACACCTGAGTTAGCGACAGCTTTCCCAGGTAACAAACGCGAAACCTCCTGGAGAGCTAATTGGTGCCCTTGGTTATCTGTTCCTTCAAGGTTTTCTTCCACGCTTACATCTGCTCCTGTATCCAGCAGTGTTTGTGTACCGCCCAGGGCAGCTTTACTCAGCTGGCTTCTGTTGTTTTTGATCTTTAAATACAAGGGGAAGGTTCACACAAGCGCAGAACCACAGACGGACTTGGGCTGGAGGGACCTTAAAGCCCACGCCGTCCCACCGGTGCCATGGCAGGATTGCCACCCATCAGCTGGGCTGCCCAGCGCCACAGCCAACCTGGCCTCGAGCACCTGTAGGGATGGGGCACCCACAGCTCTCCGGGTAGCTCTGCCGGCTCCTCGCCGCCCTCTGGAGAAGAACATTTCCCTAACACCCAACCCGACCCTTCCCTGGCGCATCTCCACGCCATTCCCTCGGGTCCCGCCGCTGTCACCAGAGGGAAGAGACCCTCGCCCAGACTCGCGCCGCGATGATGGCGGCGCACCCAGCCCCGCCCTCCGCCCGACCGCCATCTCCATGGCCGTGCCGGGGGCGCCCCCTGGCGGCGGCGGAGCGGAGCTGCCCCGCTCGAGGCCTAGAACGATGCAGTACCGACCTCCGACCGCCAGAGGGCGCCGTCTCCCCGGGCTGTGGCTGGGGATGCGTGCCTGCGCACTGCCGCGTCCCGCCTGCGTCACCGCCCCGCGGCGCGTACAGCGCTCCAAGATGGCTGCTGCTGTCAGTCGGTGGTGCGTGGGAGCGCTGCTCTGTGCGCGCTCTGCTCTCGGTACGATGGAGAGCACAGGGACAGGTTTCCGAGCAGAGCAGCCTGTCGGCCCCTGCACAGCTAGCTCTGTGGTAAAATGAAGAGATTTTGCAGTGAAAATACAAAAAGAGAAGGAAGAGAAACGGTCCTTCAGAGGATAAAGGTTAAGGTGCCATCCTGATTTCTGAGCAGGCTTTACCTCCACGGGCCAAATGCATGATGAAGGCAGTTTGAAAACCCGAGTGCCGAGGCGGTCAGGCCATGTGACAGAGCCTCGTGCTGCTCCGCTTCCTTACAGTCGGAGGAAGGCGCAGTAAGACGGCAAGCTGAACGCCTCATGCTGCGCTCACAAGCCTTCGGAGCTGACAGATGTTTCCTCCGGGGCTGTTATTCCAAACACCTCCACCATTTATATAGCCACACAGGCCGCGTGGGTGGAATTGGATGTCGCAGACAGGCTGAAAATAACTCAGACTCCGATACCTACTGGCCCGTGTGGAAAATCTCAGAGATCACGTTGAATCACAGGGTGCGTGGCTGGCAAATGCACCAAGAGGCACAGATGGAGCAATGGTGGGTTAAAGCGAGGTTGAGACACTGTGATGAATGCCAGCAAGGACTCCATAGTAGCATCACGCTCAGCAGAACCAGCCTGGCTTAGCCTGCATGGCTGCTTTGTTAACGCCTAGAGCAGCATATGGAGGAACAAAATTGTTCAGAAGGATCTTTATTTCTTATACAATCATCATTAGAAGTGGACAGAGTGGGCTAAGATGGAGTGTACTCAGGTGAACTCAGAGTTTCCTGCTTTGCTCCGAACACAGAGCCCAGAGAATTTCACCCAGCTGCTTGGTCATTCCTCTGAGCACAGGCTGGCTTCCTTTGGGCACATCTTAGAACCAGCACTCACTGTGAGACGCTAATATTTTCCAAGGCTGTCCTGTTCATCCATGCCAGCCTCTAGAGGACAGGGAGAAGCAGTGCGAGAAGGGCCCAGGCACACTCAGCCCCACCCTGCGTCTACCAGCATGACATCCATAGCTGCCAATGTAAACGGCATGAGCAGGCACCTTGATTCACAGCTCTGGAGCAGAAGCCATCAATGAAGAGCAGCAGAGCTTTAGTGACTTGCAATGAGCTAAATACAGGGCTTTGGTGGGGATCCCTTGGAGGATATTCCCATACTGAGAGAGAAGATATCCACAATTCCTGTCAGAGCTCCTGCTGTAGCACAGCTTTGGCACATCATGTCTGCACTGAAAACTTTTTATTTATCCTAAAAATTATCCTCCACAGTTTGTTTTTCTCTTGCCTGAGTTCCTCCCAAACATTAGTCTCAATTGCACCACTCTCTTAAAACACCTACAAAGGCTTCAGCCAAAGGGTTTTCATTTTTAGGATGTTGAACAAATAATTTAGCCAGCACTCAAAAACTTTGTGCTGGTAAATGGCGCCATGCCCTAAGAGAATTAATTTGCCTATTCACACTGCAGGACTTTCCTGCTCCCAGGGGCCTCAGTCCAGACCACACTTCCCATGTTTCAGCCTGAGACTCCCAGCCCCACTCTTGCAGGAGAAAAATGCTGCTGCTCTGAAAAAATATGGGTGAAACTCTAAGCGGCACAGCAAGAACAGAATCCAAGGCCTTGAGCTGGTTTGCTCTCAGGCAGCTCATTCCAAACTTGACTGTCCAGAAGTTTGAATTAGGTCAGCACGATAAGCAGCATAAAAATGCCATTCAGTCTGGGAGGGTGTTAGGTCCATTTGTTCTCATAATGTCCCAGTGTGCTTGTGCAGCTCCTCTGATCCTGAACGAGCCTTTTGCTATAGTGGAAAAAATAACATATGATGCAATTGTTACTTGGTGGTGTGTTCGTTAGGTTTTTTGTTTTGCTTTAAGAAAGGCCTCCCAATTCTCCTGTTACTACTTCCCAAGAAACTTGGTGTTGTTCAGTAAGCACTGTGTAAATATGCAACTCTCTCTAAATGAATAATCAATAGCAATGATAACAGCAAAGTTCTCAGCCCAGCTCTGGTAATAACTCATGGCTGCTAGCTTCTTGATAAGATCACTTGCATGCACAGCTGCCTCCTCTCCGTATGAGAGCACAGGGAGCAAAACAGAAGATATTTGTGTTCCCAACAAGAAGGGAAACACTGAAAACATATTCCTTCCAGAAGGTGACAATTGTGGACAACAACCTGAAGAGCTCTTAAAAATATATGACGGGGCCTCAGCCCCAACACTGAGCTCTGTGAACACACACTTCCTGTTCTAGGAAGTTAGAATCTTTGCAAGCATCTCCTTGATAAGAGTATCCTTTTTTTCATCTCTCTTCACAAACAGATGAGAAAGGGGAATTCCCAGTGGGTTAAAGCACAGAGGGAGGAGCTGGTGCAGCTGTGACTGTACTGGTAGTGCCACCACTGGACTGCAGTTCACAGGGCACATCCTGGGCTGCACTGCACTCCAAGCTGTGTTGGGACCCCACTTACTGCAGCTCTCCTACTTAGAACATCCCACAGCTCTTCAGGCAGGCAGGTAGAAGGGCTTCAGGATTTTTACAAGCTGGATTGGTGCCACTGGCAGTAACCAAACCTATGCCATTTAAAAATAGCTCGTGTGCAACCAATGGCTAAGTATCAGCTCGCCACCCCCCACCTTCCAGCAAAGCGGTTCCCTTCGTGGTGGAGCTGTGGCAGACAGCTGAGGTTGGCTCCATGCAGTCTGCTTCTCTTCCACCACGTCCCTTTAATCCTGGTTTAGGGTTCCCAAATGGTTTATGCCATCCGCCTGGCCTCCACTGTGACCTCTCCAAGGAGTTCACCAAGAGGCAGGAGGCTGCAGACAATCTCTTCCTTGCCCTTCTCTGTCAGGAAGCCCAGCTTTACAGTCACCTTTGGGCTTTCTCTTTGCCTCATTTCTGCAGTAAATCAAGCCCATCTGCACATCAATTCCTTCCTATCAGCTTTTCCCTCACCTCTGCCTGCTGACCTATCCTTAGATTCAGCGATCTTCAGCATGGGAAGAATCCTTCAGATCCCAAAGGGAGCACCTCACTGTTAAATAACAGCCGCACAGAAATAATCACTGGGGGCTGGCAGGGGCTCGAAGTCTTTGAAGCCATCTTCCCGCCCATCCCGAGGTGAAGTCACCCAGAGAAAGCTGTGCTGCTCCGGACCAGGATGCTCAGCCTCCCCAGCAGCCCCCTGCGACCCAGCAGACCTTCCTAGGAAGAAAGCGCCTTTCCTGAGCGCGGCCCAAACCCTTTCTCCTGCAGATTAGAGCAATTACTGCTTGTCCTTCTCCTAGCGGATCTGGCTCTGGCGAACAATCGATCGCAGCCTGCTTTGCAGCAGCCTTTTATATAATAACAAGACAGCTTTTAGAGTAACTGAAAAAGAGGCGTTTTCTCACTTGCAAAGTCAGGACATTCCCTGCCAATGAACATTCTTTGTTGGAGATCCTTTGCCAGCATAGGCTGAGCACTAAGCCCCACAATCTGCATTTTCCTTTTGAATGACTCCCGCAAAATAAACCAAATAGCACATCCAACGAGATTTATTACATCCCTTCCAAGGGCGAAACATTCCTCAGCTGCATTCCACTTCTGTCTTTTGTGCTTAGGAAAGGGGAAAAAAAAATATCTCTGTGATGCCTCTGGATCCCACCCCTCGAGGGCTTCTGTCATTAATAAAGGCGTGCAACTGGAGCCAGACTTCAGGCTACTTCTGAATGGCTGGCGCAGGGCTCACGGCGAGAAATTCTGCCTCTGCGAGAGGGAGAAGAAATCGTGGCACCGCACTTCTTGCTGCCAACACCTTTTGTTGCTCTGAGTGACGCCCTGTCCCTGTGGCACAGCTGCCAGAATGGATCTTCTCACTTCCCAGCTGCTCCGGCTTCCCCTGCTTCTGCATGATGCAAGAGTTTGCAATGGTTTTCGGGAGCTCAGGCGTGCTCTCAGGGACACAGCTTGAAGCGATGGCTCTCGCAGCTTTGCAATGAAGCTTTTATCCAGATGTGTAAAGGAGGATACCTATAGATGGAGGGCAAGGGGGTGAAACCTTTGTTATGTTATCTCAGCTTAATTAAGCTTCTCCCTAGGCAGTCACTAATTGATTGACCCCAGGACTACAGAAGGGAGCAAATTTACCAGAGCTCGTTAGAAGAGCAAAGGCAGAATTATTTTTTTTTATTTCAAAGATGAATATCTCTGATTGCTGCCTTGCAGTAAGTAACCAGTGAAACAAACACCTCTCAATGAATGCTGGTAGGTGGATTTGGCTGCTTAAAGCCAAACGAGAGAAGAGTTGCATCCTCATATACCCTTTCATCATCACTGTGTGCCACCATTTAAAGGTATTGGTGAATTAAAGCTCTGATACTCCTTTCTGCCCCAGCCTAGGCTGTGCTAACCAACACATAAGCAGGCCCAGCGGGCATCAAACACCTCTCTGCTTCACATTTCCCAAAAATGACTAAAAAAAGAACCTACCCCAAAGCAAAAGTCTGTTTATCTGCAGTGAGACATGGCCATTGCAGCTGGCAGCTCCTCAGCAACCCTGGGCAACACACACCACATTATACAAAAAGCAAAAGGGAAAAGATGCCATGCCCACAGGAAGCAGCAGGAGGAACAAAGGTGAGAGGAGCAACCCTTCCTGAAGCATCCCCTACCCATCCCGAACCTCCTACCTCACAAAAAAAAAAATGTCTGAGATCATTCCAGTCCAGCAGCATCCAGATCCACCTTCTGCCTCTCAGCCTTACCCAGCTCCTCAGTAGCACAGAGCAGAACACACCCTGAGCAGCAGCTCCCATTCAAAACACTACAGCTCAGGACACTGCTGGTAGGCCTCCTCCACCAGCACCAACTTCAGCTTTTCGTTGGTGATGTGTGACCCTAATAAGCTGCTGGCCTTACAGGTGACAGAATTTCGTTGAAGACTGGCTTTCAAAACCAGCCCAGCTGAAGCTCTTCATGCTGCTTGGTGCCTTATCTTTCACAGTGGTTCCAATGAGGCTTAAGTCAGTTCAGCTGGGCTTTGTGACTAGTAAGAGTATGGAGGGAAAGCCCTAGCACACAGTAACCTGAAGGAGCTTCGTGAGTGCTCTGGTTGTGAGGAATTATGCATTCTCCTATCAGCAGCTTCCCCTTTTTTTCCATCACTACAATAGACTGGTGTCCCATTCCCTCGTGTTCTCCACCCGTGAACAAGATGGTCCTCTCTCCCTCCTGAAGAGATTTCTGTACGTTCTGAGAAGCTTTGCAGACAATTGAATAGAACACTGAGCCATGGATGACTGACATCTCTCCTGCATGGTGAACACAACTTTGCAGTCATGGCTGCCTCTCCCCACCTGTGTTTGTCTTCAGGCTCTGAGTGCTTTGGAGTTGCTGTTTTTCATCATGTTCAACATCAGTTTACAGACAACTCCTGACTTTCACCCTGCATCCAAAGGATGCTGCTTTGATTATCTGGGTTATGCCATGGCTGCAAGAATTAGTCTCAAGGCATTAGGAATTAGTCTGAGGAACAAGGAATTAGTCTGAGGAACAGAAACCATTATGAAATGATGTTTGCCACTGAAGAAACCTGACCCTGCAGAAGAAGGTGTTACTGAGGAAGGAGAGGAAGCCTTGTGCCTCCTCTATGGAGTGTGTGGGCTTCTCCATGCTAAGACCCTCACAGCCTTCCCCCTCCTGCCTGCTCTGCAAGCTTTCTTTTTTTCTCTCTCCCCAACCACACCCACTATTTAACCATTTAGACATAAAAATAAAAAATAAAAAACCACCCAACCCACTAGACAGAGGGTTTGCTGAAGAGGGGTAATTTTAAAAGTAAGTGTTTGAGGTCAGCGGGTAATTGTAACATTGGGACTACGTGAGCCAAGACAAAAATAATCTGCTGGTATCTGGTCAAGGAGCAGCGGACGGCAGCCTGCTGTGAGGGAGGGCCCACTCCCACGGGGGGGACCCGTATGTCCTCTGGTGCCATGTAAGGGCAGAAACGAGCCTCCTAAGTGCCTGGCTGTGCCCTGTGCTGCCCCTGAGGGGGCAATGCAGGTAGGTTTGTCATTCTGGCAAGACAGTGGCAGCCCCCATTACCTGGAACTGACGATATTAATCATAAGGGGGGGGCAAAGCAGCAGAAGCCCACAGAGGTCTGTGATTTTCCTCGATCCGGAGATGGCACGGATAGAAAACTAGGCAGCTTCTCTTCTCTGTAATTCCAGGGACTGCGTTGCACTCACGTTTGCTCTCAGATAAATGTACCATGAAAATCAGGCTTGTTTTACTGTGAAAAAGTTAAATATAAAAGGAGGGAGCACACCTGTATGTTGCGTGCCAGTGGCCAGGGGTGTAGAGCTGTACCCGAATCAATGCCACTTGTGCTTGCCTTGCAGGACACTTAGCCAAAAAATTCTCCAAGTTTTCACTGCCGTTCAGCATTTCCCCTTCCCAAACCACTGTCTGGCCATGAAAGGGATTTATTTTTAATCGGAGGCCAGCAGTGGCTGCAGGGGTCTTTACTTTGTGACCTTCAATTCTGTTTCTAGGAGGAGACAGTGGGTTTCACTACCTTCTTGCTGTGGCCACCGTGGGTCAGCCCTTCCCAGAACAAATACCACTGCTGCAGGAGGGCTTGCTGCTTCCCCTTTATTTAAGTACTGGTTACACAGCTCCTCCAGAATCTGTTGCAGTCGTAAACCATGCTCTAGGGATGAACAATTTAGGGTTTGGAGTCATCACGGACCAGCCGTGGAGACCTCATGCAATTGTTTTTTCATCTTACACCCACAGTTTTGCTAGATGAGAGCTGCAGCAGAACCCAGGGAGTCTCTGACTTGAATTTGAGTTGGGAAAGACGCACAAAAGAAAGGAATTTGTGTTGTAAATTAGATTGCTCAAATTTCAGTGATTTGTCATGGAAATGTGGTTCAATCTTTGCAGTCATAAAAATCTTTCGCATGTTCCAACCCTTCTCATGTTTTTAACTTCCCCGATGTGACACGGTGCAGCAACTGCAGGAGGTGAGGTTACTTTCAAACCATCTGTGGCAGCAAACAAACTCAGCACCCCAGCCGGAGAAGCATTAAACCTGCACAACGAGGATTAACATAACAAATGTTCTCTGGTCCTACTGATCTATGTTAGGAGATGGGATGTTTGGCTCGAGGTGTATTCTGCCCCTTCTGAATGCTCCAGCAGGATGTGAGCCTTTGCTGCTTCGACCTGCCACTGACTGCTCCCTCTGCCATTGCTGCTTTGCCAGCTGGAAGCTGAAACGCTGGTGTGACCGTACCTCAATGTGGGGGCTGAATGCTTCCCTGAAGTGCGCCCCCAAAGTGAAATCTGTCATCTGTGGCTCGGGCTCTGAGGGTGGTCTAAAAATAAGAGGGTTGAAACCAGCGAGCAGTGGTTTCTTGTGCCTGCATCGTGGCCAGAGAGTACTTCCAGCCTGTCCTCTGCCACCACCAGAAGTCACCCAAGGAGAGTGCAGGGAAGGTGAGGATCTCCCACATTCCCAGCATCCCAGGACACTGCAATAGGAAATACCCTGGATGTCCCACAGCGCCTGGAGAAGGAAACAGATCTGGGAATGCTGTTATCCCTATCTGCCATCCAACCCTGAATCTCCCGTTCCTGGAGACACCGGAGATGTGGGCAGTGGACTCCCGACCCCCTGAGGAGGCTCTCCCCTGCGTGGCTGCCCGCAGGCACGCTCTGCTCCTGTTTGGGCCCTTCAGGGCAGGCAGGAGCAGGGCAGGGGAGCTGGCTGCGTAGCGACATTTCTGCATCTGTTGCCATGGCAATGAGTGCTTCAGGCTGAGCAGCACAGCGTCTCCCCGAAGTTGTGAGCCGAGCTCGGCTTTATTTATTTAAAGCCGACCGTAACAAGCGATAGAGAGAGAGAGGCACGTTCCAGGTCCCCCACGCAGGCCGTCGCCAAATGAGTCAGAGGCACCGCAGGCTGTAATCAGCCCACCTGACGTCAAAGCGCTCCATCAGAGAAAACTGCCGCCTGGAAATGTCAACATGCCCAAGTGGAAAGGCCAGGAGGTAAATCTCTTCCTGTGCTCGCTCACCCAGCGGGAAGGAACAATTAAAATTCGATCCCCAGAAGCATCCTAACAGCAATCAGACTGAAGGCTTTCCGTCTCCTCTCCCTCTCATCCTGCCGTTAGCCGTGTGGGGACAGTGCCTTGCAGCCTGAAGGACCTTCCTGATGCAAGCCCCGGGTCCTGTGGAAACGAGGTGCCGTCTCCACAGCAGGAGCAGGCTCTGGGTTCCCTGCTGGGACCCGCTCCTCCTGCGCACCCTTGTGCCACCACCAGTGGCCATGAAGCTTGCCTGAGGAGGATGGGAGGAAGAAAGGAGGGAAGGAAGGAAGAGATGTAAACCACAGCGCTTCAGACCAGGGCAGCTTGCCAGCTCCTCCAGAGCTCTCCCCAAGCCTGGCAGCCAGTTCTGTGAGGTTCTGATCTTCCCAAATCACTTAACACTTCTCTCCCTTTTATTTTTGTGCTAAATTGAAGCGTTTTGCTTTGGTGGTCGACCCTGGCAGTGTGCCCCAGACATTACGCCAGGCGCACTTTTGCTCTGGGAGATAAGCCTGTAATGAAGGCTTCCTCCGCCGTGTCCCTCATTCTCCATTTGTGAAAGTCTGTAATTACCACTGAGGGGCGAGGCAGACAGGACTGAAACAATGTCATTTGAACTGGAGTGAGATGTGCCTGAATTACTGGGTTGTGCTTTTCTCCTCCGTGGGCTGCTCCCGGATCCGGAGCTCACTGTTAACCCCTGGCAGGGTGGAGATGCTGTCCTTGCTCCCAGCACAGCCTGCTGCTACTGGGGCCTGTCCTGTTCTGTCCTGTGCCACGGTGTGAGCACCCACAGCCATTCACGTGCCCCAAATACCTCCTGTTGCCTGTTCCCAGGCCCTGAACTTCCAGTCCCCACCTGCTACTGCTGGCTCAGATAAGCTGGGATCTCTCCAAGGGCCTCAAGTCCACCTCAGGAAGGATAACTACAGCACCAAGCTCTGCAGCATCCCTGTCATTCCCTGCATAGTGCCAGGGTGCTCACAGAAACCACAGCATTCATGTATCCCTACCATATGCAAACACAATTAGTAAGCTCTTCATCTTCCCCTGCACTTCCCCACAACAGGGTCACAGACACCCGTTCCCTGCTGCAGATGGCTGAGCTGAGTGTGATTCCCAGCAGCAGCAGCAGCAGCAGCAGCAGTGTGCAGGTACCTGGCTAGGGCTGGGAGCAGCTGCAGGATGCAGTACTGGGATCCACTGCTGGAAGGGAACCCAAATAGAGCTGGATCTCCTGGCTGAGGAGGGGCTGTGGGACGGAGGGCAAGAGGCAGCTCCAGCACCCATGAATCCTTCCTCAACTGTTGCCTCTTGCTAGAAGGTGATTTTTCCAGACTCCACTTCGTGCCATCACTTTTTCACAGGTCTTAAATTGTTCCCACAGAAACTAAATGAAGAAATCACAGCCTGAGTACTGGGTCTGCAGCTTCTGTGTCCTGCAGGGCTGCCTATTACTGCTCTGCCTCATCCTGGATGCGATCAGGTCCTGTTCCTGTCCTCACCATGCACTCTGTGTGAAGACACCAGCCAGAACCCCTCCTGTAGCAAAGCTCTATGCATGCAGCAAAGCAAAAACCACTGACGTACACATTTTACCCCACATTCCTCAAGAAACACTCATCTGTGAATTTGTGAAACCTCCTGGCTCGCTCTGGAGAAAGCTTTGCAGCTTTGGTTTTGCAGGCTGTGCAGTGCCCGGGTTGCGGCAAGGCAAGGAGCACAGGGGAGTGGATGATTTTGTTTTAGGAACTTGGGTTCCTAAAACTTAGGATCAACTTAGGGTTGATCATTTTCTTATCAGCAGTGATAAGGCCATCTTGGTCATCCACGTGCGTCTGCCGCACCAAATGCCTTACAGCCAGGAAAGCTTATCTGCTGTTGGTTTGAGACTCTATCTGTCAAAGCACACCCAGCTGCTGCTTCAGTTTCCTGCTGCAATCAGATTGCAACTAATCTAAGTATAAAATCAGAGGCAAATTGGGCTGAAAAGGAGCCTGAGCCACTGCCAGGTGCCATCTCTACACTGGGCTGCCTCTGGATCAGCCCCACCTATGGACAAGAGGCAGCTACAAGATGTGCTCATAAAGGGTGCTCTGACAAGGGATGCATTGCTGCATCCCAGCACCTCATCAGGGGAACCCCAGGGGGTTCCTGTGAATTGACCTGAAGTTTTTTTGCTGAGGAGCAAGCCTGCTACTATTTTTCCCCACAATATGGGAATGAAGAGATGATGGTGGTCATCCTGCACCTGCCTGAATGCCCCAAAGATGCTGGTGTGTGCACTTGTCCTTAGACTGCAGCGGCCTGATCCCTCTGGCATTTAAGGAGAGCCTTCCCATGTGTGCTCAGCTGAGACATAATGGTGACAGAGGTGATATCCATGTTCAGCTCAGGACAGGAGATGGGAGCGTCCCCCTCAAAGCCAGAACATCTGCAGCAAGTGGCCCTCGTGGGAGAGTTCCCAGTGTCCATTCTGTGTAGATGGTTTCCAAATACCATTCCTCCTTCATATACGTAAGAATATGTGCCCTGGGAAGAGCAGCACAACCCCATCCTGGCTGAATTTATGTCTTTGACCCCTTTCACCCAGAGGCTCTTCACACTTGACTGAAACATAAGGTAAAAGTAAATGCAACTGAAAGAGCCCATTGTGTGCGCGAGCATAAAGGCCTTTGTGTGTGGGAGCAGCGTGCGGCCAGTGCTATGAAGAGCAGCCAAGGTGTGCCCAGGGCTGTGCTGGGACGCACGGGGACACAGAGCCCGTGATGGCTGTGTGTGGGAACACCGGGGCCTGGCCAGGCCTGAGTGTCTGTGCCGAGGCCTTTCCCAGCGGGTCTGTACCAGCAGCACAGCGCTGCTGCCTGACTTCTTCCTCCACCCGCCCACAGCCAAGAAGCAGTGGGACCATCGAGTGGAGCCACGGACGCAGGGGCAGATCAACGACACATCGAGGCTTCTTCTGCACGATCATTTTAAGTGGTTTTCCGAGTACTGGTTGGAGTAAGGATCAGAGGATGGGGATGCACAATCCCATTTATCCGAAGCCGCATAATCCTCCCGAAGCTCCTTACGGGTACCCAGCTCCTTAGTTACCGAACGGCCGGCACAGCCGGGCCCACGTTGGGGACCGCGCCGCCCCCAGGGGCTCTCGGACCCCTCTGCGCGGCTCCGCCCGGAGCGAAGGAAGGGGAGCGCTGCCCGCCGCCGCCGCCGCGCTGCCTTAAGGGGTGTGGGCCCGCCAAGTCCCGCCCGCGGTTCCCCAGCGCGGAGCGGGGGCGTGCCGCTGCCGGCCGCCGGCGCTGCCCGCCCGGCCCCAGCGCAGCGGGGCACTGACAGCTGCCCCGAGCGGGCACCGGCGCGGCGCTCCCCGGCGCTCCCCTGCCCGCGGGCGGCCCGCTCCCACCCGGCCCCGCCGCCCCATCCATGGACCGCCGGCCGTTGGGCGGCGGGACCGTGCCGCCGCTGTGAGCCCGGCCGGGGAGCGGCGGAGCCCCGTGCCGCGGGCACCATGGACAGTATCCTGGAGCCCTTCGCCGCCGAGCGGCTCTTCCCCGCCGCCGGCCCCGGCTTCCTCGACCTGGGCGACTTCAGCGAGGCGGATTTCCTCAGCAATGTGGTAAGGGGCGCTGCCCGGCGGCGGCCAGCCCGGGGTGCCCGCCCCGAGAGCCCGCTGCCAGCCCTCTGCTCTCGGTCGGCTTTCCTTTTTTCCGCCTTATTTGCCCTGACGGCGCGCTCAGGCCTCCGGGAGAAACGTGCGGGGCGGGGCGGATGGAGCGCGGCCGGGGGTGCTCGGATCGGGCAGCGCTGGAGCACGGCGGGGCAACGGGACGCGGGGTCCTCCCTCCAGGCTGCTCCCAACTTCTTGGGCAGAGAAGCGCCGGGGAGACAAAGCGTCTCCGTCCCGGCGTTGGGGCTGGGACGGTTTGCTTTAGAGAGCAGAGCGAGAGGAAGAGTGACTTAGGAAAAAGAGCTGCTGCCAGTCCCAAAGAACCAAAGAGGCATTGTTCACCTCTGAGGAAGCTGCCCGGCCTCCCCGAGGAGCCCTGCGAGCCCCGAACCCCGCAGCTCCCTCCCTCGCTACCCTGCCGAGAGATGGGAGCTGTGCTGTTCCGGTGAGCTCTTGACGTAAATCTGCTGCCCCTCTGTCCCGGGGCAGGAGAGGAGGGGCCCCAGTGCTCCAGTGGTGGTCGGTGTGAGATGGGGAGCATCCTTCCTTGTTCCCGCACAGCTCTGAGCATCCCCGAGGACATCCCGATGGGGGATGCCAGCACCACAGCACCGCTGCAGGAGGTGGGAAGGGGAAGGTTGTAGCCCTTGAGTAACTTCTGCTCTGCTGCACAGAAGATAGCCAAAGCCTTTTGCTCTGATTCTGACGTGGAGAAGAAAGTAGAGATGCGGAATTTGCATAGATGTGAAGTGCAGCGCACTGGGGTGTGGAGACACATTGAGTCTGGGAAAGAGATTACGCAGGCAGCCCTGTCTCCCAGGGGCCTCACCAGCTCCTACTGCAAGGCAGTGCCGTGCCTGGGAGCGGCAGCAGTGGAGCTGTGCAAGGCCCTGTCTGCTCCGAGTGGGTCAGAGCTTCGTGCTTCCCCTATGTGCTGTGCACCCCTTGTGGGTGCAGCTGTTCTGAACCTAGAGTGCTTTGTACCAGGACTGCTTATTCTCTTATCTCCGTGATAATACTCAGTCTTGGCACCAGTCCTTTGACCTCTGTGCAACACAGGCTGCAAGCAGAAGGCAGGAAAACCCTTACCTGTATAGATGGTCCCTCCTTGTAGTTCAAACACAACTTTTGCCTGCAAACAGAGCATGAGAAAAAGAAGCCTTTGTGTAAGAGTGCCATCTGGTGCCACCTGCCAGGACAGTGTGCTTCCGTGTGCTGTGACCACGGGCAGGCAGCGACCAGTGTGGCAGTTCTGCTCTTGCTGTCCTCAGCTTGCAGTTAGAAAAAGGAATGCTGCGTGGATTTCTCCCCTGCTGCCAGCACCACTAACTTCTGCTGGAGTGAGAGAGTCCGGCAGATTTCTTCCCTTCCCAGATAAGCAGAGGAGATTCTGTAGCTGCTTCCCACCTACTGAATCTGTAGCTGATACGTGCACCAGAACATAGTGCATCAGCCTCTTTGTTCCCCTGCTGGATGACAGCATGGGAGGGAGGAATACACTGACATTTTCCTGCTAAGTCCAACAAACCTCCCAGGAGCTGGAGATGTGCTGAGCTCTTTTCACACAGAACTGTGCAGTGCATCACCGTGCACAATAGCTCGCAGAGTTGCCAGTGCCTTTGCTTCATAGATGGGCAAACTTTTCCAGATATTGTTCAGCAAGTATTTTTCTTAGAAGAGCCAGGAATTTTGGCCATAAAATGCCTGTGTGAGACTTCTTCTGGGATGATTCCTTCTATTCAGAACAGAAGCAGAAAGGATGAATGATGCTCAGTGCAGAGGCTGTGCTCCTCGGCACATGGATTACGTGGCCCTGAACGACTCGCTTTTGTCGAGCCGTTGCGCTCTTATAAATCACCTCATTTCTTTAGAAACGGTTTTCTGCGTTGTTCATCTGAAGTTGTGACTGTAGTAAGGACAGAAGAAAGGAAGGAGTAAGGACAGTACCTCTGTCCTTAGTAGATGTGTCCTCAGAGAATTCTGTGTGCTTGAAGCAGGGAACAAAGTCTGAACTGAGGGGGCTGGCATGCAGAGGAGCCCAGGCAGGTTGTAGGGATGGCTCAGCAGGAACTTCAGGACATGCAGCAAAGTAATGCTGACTGCTGCTCCTGGGACGGACCGTCTCCTGTGCTGGGACGGTTAGTTGGCATTCGCTGGCTGAGAGGAGGGAAGAAGTGCTGGGAGTCCTGGGTGGCCCTGGGCCAGCAGAGTGCATAGGGGGCTGCTAGCTAATGCAGGAGTGCAACAGTAGGGACGGAGGGGAGCTGAGGCACGGATGTGGGGATGCAGGGACCCAGCAGCAGCCTGCCTGCCCTGTGAGGAGCGTGCTGAGAAGGTGGAGCCAGGCTCTTTACATAAGTGCATGGCAGCGCTCGTAAATCAGAACAGGGAAGGTTTAGACTGAGTATAAGGAAACAATTTATCACTGTGAGGACACAGGAGAGGAAGAGGCTGCCCAGAGGTGTGGTGGAATCTCCAGCCCTGGAGGTTTCCAAGACCTGTCTGCTCAAAGCAGCCCGCTCTGCATTAAGTGTTGGCCCCATCCCGAGGAGGGCTTCAATTAGAATTGTCCTGAGCTCCCTCCCAGCCTGCATGAGGCTGTGATTATGTGATGGTTTGGTTTGGAAAATCCTAAGGTGAGTGGTGTCTGCTTTATATGTGGAGGGGACATCTCCAAAGAACAAGAAATGCTTTTTTTTTACTTCATCTAGCTAACCAGACTCACATACAATGACTGCCTACACTATCAGCCTCTGCTTGCTCAAGAGGCTGCCTCCTGCTCTTGAACTGAAAGAACTTTATTCATCTTTTTCCACCAGACAGGACCTGCCATAAATGAGGCTCATCTGTCACACACTGTTTGCTTATCAATTCCACCTGCCCATCCCCTGTCCAGTCCAGCATTTCTGGTTGTTCCTGCTGGGACCCATCCATTCATTTACGGTCTTATGGCCACACTCACAGAGCTCTTACTGTTTCAGCTCTTACCAGGGTTGTGAAACTCTTCAAAAGGTTATCTTTTGAGTCAAATCCACCACTGTGTTCTAGTGGGTTTGGGACACTGGTGGCACAATGAAGCCAGAATAAACCAGCAGAATGGGAGGCATTTCTTTTAAACTAGTACCCCAGCTGGTTTGTTTATTCCTTATGTCACTGTGTTTTGTGGTATGAAAGATACCCTCAAAGATGACTTTGGACATTGGATGTTCATGTAAACAGAGCTCCATTTTGACTCTGTGCTTTTCAAAGTATATTCTGTGTCTCTTTCTGAAAGACAGGCATCAAGGCAAAAATATCACTGACATGTTAGTTGAGGTCTCAACTGTTAGAAGTTGCAAAATGGCAATTCAGGCTGTCTCAGTAGCATTCACCCAGCTGCTCTGGGGAATGCACAGTAATGTGCTCCTTTGTTGTGTGATCTGAGGTTGCTGGGCAAGCTGACAGGCATACCTGCTGGGAGAAGAGCCACTTGTCCCTCTAGGTTGCTCCTTGAGCACACACTGTGTTCTGTGCCTACTGTCTACTCTTTTCTGCAGTATTGTCACAGCCCACAGAAAGGAGGGAAGCAGCAGGACTGTAAGGAGTGAGCAGGATGAGAGCAGTGCTGTGCAGCTCAAAAGCGGAGCATAATTTGGAAATAAACCCAGGCTGTTCACCAGGGATGACCGTCACTCTTGCGAAGACTCTTCTGTTCCTCATGCCTGCTACAGGCACTTAAATAGCACTTAAGTGGTGCTTAGTGTTGGACTGATCTTTGGCCTGAGTGAGTTTCATGCTGTGTGAGCTCCCTCCCACCACCTCAGCACACAGCAAGGACGGAGAGCTCAGCAGATGTGGTCATCCATCTCTCACTCCTTCCTGATGCTAGTGAAGGACCTTGCTGTAACAGAGGCTGGGCCTCTGGGACTGATGTAGTTCTGCATAGGAACACATGCAGAATGCATGTTGGCCCTCTGTTCCCTGCGGTAAGAATTGGTGAAGATTTGGCCGACAAGCCAAGTACTGGGCAAGGCAGGACTTTTTTCTTTAAGTTTTGCTTGGAACATGCTGGTCAGAGTTTCCTGTGGGATCTGGAGCGCAGATACAGAGAGGCCTGGCGGGGCTATCAGACCTGGCCCGATGGAAATGAATCTCAAAGTAATCATTCCCAGATTTTCCTCATTTCATTAGTTTCTTTGGATCTGTCTCACAGTTCCCCCACTTCATGCCCATGCTGCTCCTCACTGTCACACAGTTGGACTTGCATCTGCAGGAGTACACATGGAAGGGTGAAACCACAACTGGACACAACCATTCACAGGCATCTGAACCTGCAGCATCATCACTGCAGTCATCAATGGGAAATGTATGTCCACAAAGAGGGTAATGGGTTTGAACTTCCTTTGGAAGACCAGGTGAATACTTCCTCCGCAGAGACTGGGGGAATCACCTGTGTGTCCTTCCATGCCAGAAAGAAACTGAGAGACATTTGAGATACTCTTCCAGAAGAAAACATGTTTATCTGTAGGACAGATAAACAGCTGGCAGCACACACTGGGGATCCACAGACCAGAACATTCATCTCTGCCAAAGTGGGAGAATCCTTTAACTGAGCAGCTAGGCCAGAGCTAGGAGAGACCTAACTCAGAGCTGGAATGCAGGAGGCATGTATCCACAGCAGGGTTAATCCATGAGGACAGAGCTGTCATCCTGGTGGGGAAAAGCAGAAAGGGCTTTGGAGGAGTAGAGCAAACAAAGGAAATGTTGGCAGGGGGTAGGAGCATATTTGTTCTTACTGTGCTTCCGCTTAGGGATGGTGTCAGTGACACCAGCTGGGAGGTGCTGAGCCAGTTACAGCTCCATCCATGTCCCTCTGGTGATCCTAGTCCCCACAGGTGTTAGGCAGTCATTTAGATTCCACTTCTGGAGACGAGGAAATCAAGACTCAGACTGTAGGGACCAGACTCTAGAAAGCCTCTGAGATGATTTTCTGGCTCATTGGACCTCCTTCTGGAACCAGCACAGGTGTCTAAGCATGGCTGGATTTAACTGGGGTGACTGAGCACATCTCTCAGTGATGCCTGCCTTCTATCACTCTTCAAGAGCACAGCAAAGAGAAGAGGGGCCAGGCTTGTGGCCACATAAGAGGAAAGAAGTTTACTGAAGCAGCTCCTTAAAAGGCAGTATTGGAAAGAGTGACTTCATAGCCACCAATGCAGTCCCACTACTCAAAATATGGCCAGTTGACACCTATCCAGTGTTCTCCACTGTTTCTTCAGAGGAAGTCCCAGCCCTGGGCTCACTCTGTTTTTTTCTCAGCACTTCCCTTTAAGTTTTAAGACTGTAGCATTTAGTTAGCATTTAGTATAGTACTTATTTTAGCAAATTATCAGTGTTAAAGGAAGGTAATGGAAACATTCCACTCACTGAAGCTGTCTCTGTGGTGGCCACATGATAGGCTCTCTTCTCATAGCCACAGGGATAGGATTGTGCTTGGTATGAAGATGTGATTCCCGAGACAGACTTGTGCTGCTCATGTTAGGGAAGGGATGAGTCAACCTGCTGAAGTTATCATGCCCTTTGCCCTCTTGCAAACAGTGCACTGCAGCAAACCTAATAGGACACAGAAGTCGTTTGGTGATCTCCTTGCTGCAGTTAGAGGGGAATGGATAGAACTGAGCGGTGAAGTGGACCGTTACAGCTCAACTAAGAAATGGCCAGCAGCTTGGCAATGGGTGCTTGTGAGGAGCTCTTCCCTTCCTCTTTCCTCCCTTTGGAGCCCAGCTTGAGCTGTGAGTAGCTCCCTGTTTCCTTGGGTTGGTATCTGCAGATTTGCATTGCTCCTCAGAGCAGAAGCAGTGGGAAATGTGTGAAGAGCCAAGGGCAAGGCTGGAGCAGCAGGGAGCTGCAGGTAGCGTGCTGAGAGGCAAGCTTTATCTGCCCACATCAGCTGTGCAATGCTTACACCTGTCTGACTCTCAGCTGCTCAAGAAAACAATTCTTTCTTCTGATTTCCTGAAGGGTCACATTTTTTAAGGTTTTCCTTTTCTGAAGTCCCCTCAGCATACTTGGTCACCCCAGCCCTTCTCCTCTAACCCGTCCCTTTTTGGCTCCTTCATCCACCTTCTCTTCTGTATCTCTGCATCTCTCCTGTTATTCCTTTTTCTTAGATCTCTCCAGGACTGTCTGCCTTTGGAGCTGCTCTGGTCAGTATCCAAGCGCTAGCTGCTTGACATGAATCTTGTCATGTTGTTCAGCCACAACAAGGTCTCCTGAAGGCTGTAACTGCACATATCCACGAACTCTTTCACACCTTCCTTTCTGTTGCACATCCTATTTCATCTTCTCACTCTCTAGGACTGCAGAAATTCTTTGGTCAGGATGGAAGCAACGTGCATGGCTATTCTCACTGAAGCTAGTATGTAATTTAAACCAGCGCTGGATTTAGTAGAGTCTTCAGGGATCTAAGGTGATGCTTTACATGAGGTAATTCATTGCGATCGCCATTCAGCCTGTTTCACAGGAAACTCACCCTTGACTACCTCAGCAGAGTTGCTTTTGGCTTCGTGACACTGTGACTTTGTCTTGATCGGGGAAAATGTTTGTTTAGGCTGGTCAGGCTGACCCAAGTTAGCGAAGCCTGCTCCAAACTCCCTTATCAGTTTTCCCGGAATAGCTACAAAGTAACATGTTCACTCAGCTAGCTGTGTCAGGAGTTCCCATGCAACAAGAATATCAGGTCTCCCCAGGGAAAAATCTGGCAGCCCAAGTTGGAGGAGAAATACTGTTTGGGCCAGCTACCAAATATGTTACACAGGAGGGAGCTGGATGCAACGTGCGCTATGGGCACTGGTGCTTGGATCGTCTGCGTCCCCCCTGCAGGTGAGCTTCCTCAACCCAGTGCCCAGAGGAATTTCCTCATGCTGCACTTTCCTGCCCTGCTGTCACAGGGACACCAACTTCTTCTCAGGGCGCCGAGTCCAGGTGGGAGCACTACTGCCCGAGGACACGTCTCTATCACAGTGCGGGGCTCTGCCTTGTGAACTTGTTAACTGCTGCATGCCAGGATAGCTTAATGCCAGGTAAACACCATTGGTTGGTAGCAGCTGAAGGAAGGAGATAGGCAGGTGCTTTTGGCTGAGCCTGCTGCTGTCCTGGGGAACGGCTGCAAGCCAGGCAGCCTGGGGAGGAGGAAGCAAGCGCTGACATTTGTTAAGGCTGCTGATGGAAGGTTTCTTTCAAAGCCTTTTCAGTCTCTCGATCTGAGAGCTCTTTGCCCAGGAGTGCTGGAAATCTGGCTCTTCTTTCCAAGCAAATGTGCAGACTGCAAGTTGATGAGGTGCTGCTGAGCCACAAATAGCAAATTGCCAATCGAATGATGCTGGGTTTGTTCTTGGTTTGTTTTTTTTTTTAAACTTGCAGATAGTGGTGCAGTGACTGGGACATGAGGTTGTCAGGAATGGGAGAGTTAGTCCCACCTCTGCCAGTTGCTTCGCTCATGATCTTTAGGGTGTTATTTGTTGCAATGTAGCTTCTGCTGCTTAGAAAGTAAAACACATCCTTATTCCTGCTAGCACAGCGCAGTGCCATCAGCGGGTGACACAAATTAATGACAAGCTGGACTGTGACGGGAAGCTGCTAGCAGATACTGGCCAGGATAGGTCTGTGGGAGCTATTGCTTTGCTTCCCCAGTCAGTCCCTTTGAGTTAGTTTGCAGCTAGTGGTATTTGCAATATTTTCAGGTTGGCAGCTCCCAGCTGTCCTTCACCCTTTTCCTTTTCATTTCCCCTATGGACTGTGCATGGCTGATTTTGACCTCAGATACTTCAGGTTAATACAGAGTAATTTTTCTGTGTCAGTGTGAATGACTAAGTTAGTCAGCATCAGGATTAAACTGAAGTACTTGGCCCATGCTGTTACTGGCATGGCCTCTTTGGGCCATGTTGAAAACCAAACAGTTTGTGCTTTATAAATTCAGTGAACGGGCTGTACTCATAGCTTATCCTCTACTGAACAACTAGATCCTGGCTCAGCTGCAAAACCCCACTTCCCCCTGGGGCTGATGCAGCTTGTCAGGACTATGTTGAGTCCCCAGACTCCCAGTAGGTGGGTGGTTTCTAAGGAGGTTACCAGACGAGAGCATCAGAGTGCTACGGCTTTATCAGTCCACCAGCAGGGCACTGAAGACCCATGGCAGTCCCTCTCTGTCTCTCCTGCTGGTCAGTGCACAGTTCTGTGCTTTTCCTTTCTCCTTTTCCCAACACTAAGTCTGCCTGAGCTGCCCAAAGCTGGGATCACCAGCGTTCACTCAGAAGAGCGATGTGAAAGGTCGCTCTCCTGTTCTCTGACACCTCTCCTGCTCTTCAGGATTTGTCAAAGATACTTGGCAGCAGCCCAACCACTGGGTTAGCATTAAATAATGAGCAAGTGGCCCGCAGGCCTTTTCAGACAAAGAGCACACCTTTAATTCTTTCCTCACATGTCTTCTAGCCCTGTTCTTATCACACCGGTAGACAGACGAGGAGGAGACGCTGGCCTGGTCAGCTCTGGGGACAGAGCAGAGTGTGCAGCACTGGCTTTTTTGTCACTAATTAGTAGCAGGGTGGCAGCTAGCAGCTGTGACAGCTGCCCCCATCAGTGCAGTCAGTAGCAGCTGCATGCAGCTGGGACATGCAGTAGTAGAACAGCAGCAAAGCTCATTGCTCAGTGTTCCTGTGTGTGTCACACTCCAGGGGAGCATGGGAAGGTTGCCCAGCAGCCCAGGTATCTGTGGGTACAGAGACCATGTCCTGAGTAACGCCCATCCTCTGGACTCAGATGCCTTTCTGACATTCAGTGAAATTGGATTCTGTAGAGTTGCCAGAGCATTTATTTACTTATCCTGGGAAAGGGAAGAGGAAAGAGGCCAGGAGGGATGGAAGAATAGGGAAAGAGAGAGGAAAGAAAAAGCAAAGACAAGAGAGAGGTAGCTATGCAGTTAGCATTCCTGAGCCATCTGGGCCTGTTGGCATGGCCCCAGCTGGATGGGCTGGCAGGTTTATCCACAGCATGATGTAATCTCCATCACCCAGCATTTGATTATTCTCCTTGCTCTGGATGGCCTCAAATCGGGTGCAAGTCTGGAGCGGGCATTTTGATTTCCTGTTGCTATTTGTGGACTTTTCCTGGCCAACCCTCAGGAGCATCTCAGGCAGTTTTCATTCCTCCAGCTGAAAGAGTGATGCCACCCGGCTGGTGTAGTGCAGAGGCCAATCCCCGCCAGCCTGTCAGCTGGAGACAGACAGCCCTGCAGAGGGATCCAGCTGTGCTTCACACTATGCCACAGCTGGAGAGAAGGGGACACCCCGCCTTTGTTCTTGGGGTGCAGCTTTGTTCTTCAGTTGCAGCTCAGCCCAGAATTTGTCTCAGACTTCAGCAACAAAAGGGAGAGGGAGGCTTTCAGACCACCCCCTCCAGCTGCTTGCTGGTTTTCCCTGGTCTGCTTGGTCTTGCAGTGGAATGGGGGGGGAGGCAGGAGGGCAGGAGGGAAGAATAATTTTATTTGACTCAAGACTTATTCTTCCCTTTGCTTTGTGGGAGCAAAAAGCAACAGGTGATGTCAGTTCCTCCCTTCTGCCTTCACAAACAGAGTAACCCCCTACTCCTGCATGGCAGGAAAAGGCAATGATATGCAGAGGGTGAAGGTGAGACTTCTCTATTTACTGTGCACCCATGCTGCCAGGAAACCTCAAACCTAGCTGTGCAAGGGACCTGGTCAGAGAATGCTGTTCCCGGCTCTGACTCAAGAGATGTGGGTAGCTGCATGACAAGCCATTAGGTAATAGCTGACAATTGCAGACAGTATTCCCTCCCCCATGATGCCTCATCCTGCCCACATGCCTTACTTAGCTTTGTTTCTCCAGGGCCTTGGAGATGGAGAAGCTGAGTGCAGTGACCCCATGGGACAGAACTCCATTCGATGGAGAATCCCACTGCCTGTCTCAGAAGCAGAGCCCTGGTTGCATCTGGAGGGAGCAGGGCTCTGCTCTGTCATGCCCCAGGGACAGCCATGGGCTGGGATGGACTCACTGGAACCGCAGCACTGAGCTTTTCCACCCAACTCAGCTGTGCTGAGTGAGAGAGTAGCTGAGGAAAACGATGGCCTCTTTATAAACCAACTGGCAAAAACTCTTGCATCTCTCCTGGGAGCAGGCCAGGGATTCTGAGTCACTGCTTGAGCTAGTTGCAGCCAAGGTAGTCTTACTCAAGACATTAAGAGAGAGAGGAGAGATCCACCCAGGAATGCCAGCAGAAAGCAAAATAGCTATAACCATAATTAATAATAATATAATGATGAAGAGATTCAAAAATGAACTGCCCTCTCCAAAAATAAAGTTTGAGGACAATTCAAACGCTGTGAAGAAAAGAGGAAAGAGTCGAGAAAGGCCGCCAAAGCCTGCATGTCAGCTGCAATACAAGGAGCCCCGTCCAGCTGGCCAGAGTTCAAAGAGCTCCTATTGTCCAACAGCATTTCCAAAACACCATTCAAAACTTTCAGAAAATGAACCCAAGATGCAGGGTGAGATTTATCACACAATAAAAAGGCAATCCAGATGTTTGCACCCTTTCAGAGAGAGGAGATACGAGGAAGGTGAGGGAAGAGCATAAGGGAAGAAGGTTGTATGAAGTATGATTATCAAGACAGGAGTAGGGGCTGGGTGTGCCTGTGATGGGATACATGCCAGGCACTTATGGAGGATTTCAGAGATACAGAGAACTGCATGCTTAGGGAAAGTCTCTTGACACCTGAATTAAGGGACAGAAGGGTAAGATTTCACTGAAGCATTTTCTTTTTTGTTGCTGTGCGATTAACAAATGTACAGTTAGAAGAGTGGCATAGTTAAGATGGTATTTTACAGGTTTATCATGATGGAAAGAGACAATCAAAAATGAAATGCTTACCTGCATCCTAGGCTGGCAGTAGAAAACTCCAAAAGGAGGAATCTCCAACCAAAGATCCCTCTGCAGTGGCAGTCAGCCTTTAAATGAGGAGTAGGAGAGGTGCAGCCAGGCTCCACCCCTTCTGGTCACACAGCTGAATTGCCTTCACCTGTGCTTCCAGGGCTGACTCAGTCCTTGTCTCAGGTGACTCCACAGTTCCCATACAGTTGCACATAGAATATTGTTGCACATGGATACTAAGAGCCTATTGTTGCTTCTGGTCCCGGGTTATATATATTTGTTATAAGGCCTTATCTGAAACCAAACCACCGTAGATTTTATCTTGGTTCTCTCACAGCCTTTGTTATTGCTTTGCAGTACAAGCCACAGTGGCAATGCTGTAGCTTCGTTTGCAACAGGAAACACTCACTTCCACCTTTGCTTTGATTATATTAAAGTCTGGTAATCAATTATACTGGAAGACAGTTTCATCTTTGAATCTGCTGCTAACACGGACTTACATAGCTACAAACTGCTGTCGCTGAGTATCCAAATTCTCCCAGCTTGCAATGAGACTAGTGGTGCTTCTGCTGCCTGCAGAACAATCCAGTAAGGTGACTATATGCATCACACTCTATAGATTAAGGAGTGACTTGGTAGCTTTCAGGAGGACCTCTGGTAGTAAGGGCTTGTTCATCTGCACTCCAGTCCTGAGTGCAAAAAGCCTGAGAAAACGATTTGTCTGAATGCTTAAGATAGAGTCAGTGTTTTAAGTGACTCATCTGTTTAGTGAATGTAGTTAGCTTTAAGTTGTGCTTTTTTTAGGAGGTAGATTTCTCTGAAGCCATTTGGCTTAGACTAGATGTTGCTTTCTATGAAGCTCAGTTACAGATGATGAGTTTGAGGCAGGAGGTATGAGTATAGTTCCTGCGCTCATCTGTGTAAGGACCCACACTTGATTACCAGACTGCTTCTTTCAGGCTATAAAACCTGTGAATTTTCTGATCAGCTCCTTGTGTCACTCTAGGTGTGTCCAAGGAACAGATTCCCAAATCCACAGGTTTCTGCACGCTTCAGGACCGGAGTGCAGGTGCCTGACCCGATCCCATATATGGGAGCTTTTGGACAGGTTTTCAGGGCACTATAGATTTACTGTCTTCAAAGGAGCATAGTGCTTTTTCTTCCCAGAGACTTCTGACTCCACTTGAGCTCTGCTCCCAGGCATCTTCAGATTTCTACTTCTTTTCACCAGCTACAGAGAACTCAGCTGGTAGGCCTTGTCATGGAGAAGTCCTGCTAGGAAAGGGCTGGCAATGGCTGCCCTTCTCCTTCAACCTTGATTTTCATCCCATGGCTGAAGCAACTGCATTGTCTCTAGTCGGTCAGATCTCCAATCTCATCTTTGGAACATAGGGCTCTGACCCCATGCTACATTGTCATCAGGGACACTGTTAATGCGGGTTGCCCCAGTAGTGAGGAGTGGCCTGAGAGGTGTTACTGCCCTTCCTGGTGAAGGAAGGATTTCCCCGTTCTCTGGAGATTCCTGTTTCTGCTGCTCTACCTCTGAGGTGAAAATGATACCTTCAGCACTGAAGCTGAAGTTTAATTTCCTATCTGCTAAGCAGGGCACAGATTTTCCACTGGAATATTGGCAGCAGGTCAGAAATCTGCATTCCAAGCTGAATTGCTTTGAAAACAGTCCCGATGCCCAGAAGCAGGAACGTCTCCTATGTGCTCGCACACAGAGCAAGGAGTCCCCTGTCTCAACCCAGCTCACACCGAGCTCCTCCAGCTACAGGATGCCTGCGCATATCACATCCCCAGAGACAGCAGACACTGCAGCAGCCGGTGGGATCCCACTCAACATGCTGGTTGCAAAACCCAGCTCTTGCCCGGCTTTGCCACTGAAGATCCCAGCTTTCAATCTCTCAGTCAGAAATTTTGGATGAACAACTCTCACAAAGCATCTGGTCTGGCTTACTTGCTCTAAGATTGTCCTTTACAAAGACCCGAGGAATGAAAGCCACCAGTAATGTTTGGTATTAGCTGCATGCCTCAGCTCTTGGACCTGAACAGAGTACTGCTATCTTCCTTTTCCAAGGCTTTTCTTTATGGTCCTACTGGGACCTGACAAGGGACAAAATGTGAATTATCTCTGATTTTGTTCTCTGAGTATTCAAGTGAAACAGTTTCAATGAGACAAATGAAGCCGATTGTAAAAATAGTACAAATTCTTCCTCCTCTTGCTCCAGCTAACTCCCAAAGCAGATTTCCTCTGTCTCTCAGGGCACCTTTTCTCATTGCTTTGATTCCATTCTTAAAGATTTAGAAAATAGCCCATAATAATACAAGGGTGAAGAACAGCATAGGAGCAGAGATTTGCTGACTATTGTGGCTCCAACCCAGTACTGGACAGGGCCAGAAGTTTGCAAGAAGATTGGAAGAAATGGTGGAGTGATGTTTATTCAAGTTAATTTCAGTTACAAAATAAACTTCCCCATTCCCCTGACAAGTGATTGGCTTGAGCAGTTGTACCTCTCCAACTTATTTTTAATTGCATAGTTCATTCGTGCTGTATTTTGTGTCTTTTGGGATGCTGTGACCTCATCTTCCCCTCAGCACAGCAGTACAGTTTGGAATTGCACAAAGTAGCGTTTTCTTACACTTGCCCTGCTCACTGCCTTTAATTGCACCATGTGTACCTGTCTGTCAGAACCATGTGAGGCACAAACAGGTACAGCCAGGTGGTTGCTTTAGGGCTCTCCTGAACCTCAGATTCCTCCTGCTGTCCTTCAGCAGCACCACCCTTCCTGTGCAGACCTCCTGGGCCTCTGCTTACTTGAGCCGATGCTCTCTGTGCCTGTGTGACCAGGAGGGAATCCAGGTGGAACCCTAACATAGCGTGGCATAGCCTTACACACAGTATTTTTCCTATCTTGCTTCTTGCATGTTCTAGCTTTCTGTTTGCTATTTTTTTGTGCAACAGGATTTTTTCCTTACACTGTCCAGGCAGATCTGTCACACACAGTTAAAAATGTGTGGGCTTTCTCATGATAATTTTGCTCTAGGTTTGCAGAGCTGGGTCTGAGCTGCACTTCTAGGCAGTGCAGGGGTGCAGCACGCCAATGAGCTTGGCTGCCAAAACCCAGTTGTGTTCTGGCTCTGCTGGCACTGAGAAGGGGTGTGTGTTTGGGCTTTGCGAAGGGCAAATTTGGGCGGAAGATCAGGGTAGTATAGCGGGTCCTTCTCAAAGATGATGGATTGTATTTTCACACCTAGCGAGGTAAAGTACACATAAACCCCTTTCTCTCCACACTACAGCAACTGGAAGAATGCATGGGCCCATCCCTGTGCAGTAGGGTATGTTTAGGTGCCTCGTGCACACTCAGCAGATGCAGCCCATTCAACACCAGCGGGTAAAGCTGCAGGCAGTCAGGCAACGGGGCAGAGATGACAGCACAGTTTCTTTCTCTCAGCAGCGTCTCTCTGGGAAGGAGAAGGAGCCAGGAGGAACAGAGCCCAGGGCTATTGCCTTCCAGTGAAGAACAGCCCCATTCGAGTGCTGCCCACCTGCCACCTCAGTGGCTCTGAAATCCAGGCTGCCTGTTGCGGAGTAGGCAGTTATCCTTGGGTCTCAGGGCTCAAAGAAGCCCCAACTTCGTATTTACCTGACAGACTCCTAGAAATAGCACCCCATCTTCTGCCAAGTTAGAGTTAGGAGCAGCTGATGTAAACGCCTCATCCTGTGGGAGTTGTAGCCACTTCTGTGCGTGGTTTAAATCCTGCTCTAATTATTTTTCACCCGAGCCGGCTGCGAGCTGTGAGCCAAGGGAAATTTGGGCCGCTCGCAGCATTTGTACTGTACATGCAGCGCAAGCGAGCTGGAAGGCAGAGGCATTCCTCGTATCTCCAGGGCGCTGCTGCTGGGAGGAGAGCCGCTCCCGTCTCCGCCGGCCGCGCAGTCCCGTGCAGCGGGCAAACCAGCGCTTGCTTCCCGCCGCGGGGCCGGACAGAGCCGGACAGAGCCGCGGGGCACATCTCCCCCTCGGGGCGGCTCCGGGCGCCAGCGGGGCCTCCTCGCGAGGCAGCGACTGGAAGACGCGGGGCTGCGCTTCCCCCCCTTCGCCCCCCTCCGATCGCTGCCGGGGTGCTCGGCCGGCGGCCCAGCGGCGGGCACCCCCTCACGATGGAGTGGCGGGGCGGGGCGGGGCAGGGCGGGGCGGGGCGGAGCCGCCCTGCGAGGCGAGGCGAGGCGAGGCGAGGCGCCGCGCATCGCGGCGGGCCGCGGGCCGCTCCGTCCTAACCCTGCACTCCTCCCGCCCGCCTCGCCGCCGCCCGCTCCTGGCAGCCGCCACCCATTGGCCGCCGCCTCGGCGCCGCCGGCCAATGAGCTGCCGCCGCCGCCGGCCGTTGGAAGCGTGCGGCGGCGGCCGTTCACCGCCGGCGAAGCGGGCGCGGGGTTCGCCCCCCTGCACCTGCCGCCCCCTCGGACGCCGGGCTCCCGTCGCGGAGCGGAGCTGCGGGGAGGCGGCTGATGGGCGCCCGGGGCTCGGGAGGACGTCGGCCGCTCGCGTCCCCGCCGCTCCCTCGCTTCGGGGCCTGGGGGAGCGCCTTGTGCTGGCGCCGCTCCCCGCATCGCCTTCTTCCGATTGTGTCTTGAGCCTCCGTCGTCTCTCCTAGGTCTTGTGGCGCCTAGCGCTGGAAATTGTAAATCCAGGCCCTTGGCACAGCGCTCGGTGGAAGGAGGTTTCCGCAAGGAGACGGGACTGCGCGAGGCACCAGGGACATGGCTGTGACCGCACCTTCGCTCCGAGGGGCCGCGTGCCCTGCTGGAGGGAGCTGATGGCACAGCAGAGTCAAGGCGAAGTGGGTCCCCTGCCTTGCTTTCAGTGATGCAACCCTCCTCCCCCTCTCCTTTTCCTGTCATTCTGCATTATTCTACAGAAGGCAGTAAATTCTGGGCCCGATTCCAGATCTGGCTGAGCCAAGCCCTCTGCCGCTTGGAGGCTGGGTGTCAGGGAGGTGTCTGGTTAGCTGCACAGGCTGAGCCCGGGATGCTGAAAATCACCCTGGGCTCCCCGGGATCTGAGAAGGATGGAGGAGTACTGCTAGTGCAGCTGAGGTTGAGCTGCTGGAGAGGAATAGTGCTTGAATTTGCAGACCGTTCGGACCGAATTGCTTCAGCACTGCCATGCAGAGATGCAGGAAGAGCGGGGAGCAAGACTGCCCAGGCAGAATGCGGGCATGGGCAGAGCTTGAGTGAAAAAGCAGTGAGATGCGGTCCATGATGGACTTTGGTGTCCCCTCTCACCCATGTAGGTCAGGGTAGAAGAGCACTAGAGGGATTGGAGAGAGCCAAGAGGTAGTGGATGATCGCTTGCGCCCCATGGGGAGCAGTTGCACTGACTAGACATTGAGATGAAGTGTGCACAGCAGCTGTCTGTCCCGCATGGACCCCATTAATGCTGTCAAGACCTTCCCTTTCATAAGCTCTAAAATTCACTGCATTTTAAAGCGAGCAGAAGGACTGTCTGGAGTGTATGGGCTCTTCTTTTCTGGAATGTAAAGGAAACCTCGGCTGTGAAGCTGGAGTGCAGGGGGCTTCATTCCTTAGTGAAAGCAGAGAAGGGAAATGCAGATGTCACAGCTGGGACAGGAGATTTATCTTGGCAAGCAAAGAGGAAAAATACTTTCAAAAAGAAAAGAGAAAAGTCAGAAGATTCCCCTCCCCATCTGCCCCGCCTGCCAGCATGAGCAGAACCTCCAACCTGCAAAGGCCCTTCATCTCCTGGGCCTGGGCTCCCACCCAGCTGGATTAGCCCCTTGCTGCTTTCTCCTTGGAGCCGGACCATCGTAGTGGGAGCAGGGAGGCTGTGAGAACTAAACCGATCCTAGAGGGAGACTGTTTCCAAATAGCTCCAGTGGAGGTGGGGAGGGAAAGTCACAGTCAGAGGATGGATATGTGAAAGGGAAAGGGAGGTACAGATGTATCCAAAGTGACTGCAGTGGAGAAATGGATGCAAGGAGAGGAACCAGTTCCTTTCTCAGCCATGTGGAGCCACTGGGTAGGAGCACCTCAAGGTGCACCGTGTACACAGCTGGACAGTGGAATAAGCTTAATGCCTCAATCTCTTCCTGAGGCCCTCCAGAGGTTTAACTCCAGCTCTGGGTGGGGGCAAATGAAGAGTTTGCATTTGGATGTCTGAATGCCTTTCATTAACTCCCAGGATAACTGCTGTACAACAGGAAGGGGTGTTCAAATGAGAAGTGCACGCACGCACACACAGTTTGCTATTTAGACAACCCTAAGCATGAGGTCAGGGTGAAAACATGTGGTGGAAATATGTTTGGAAGAGTTAGTGCCTATGTCGGTCACCACGAGTGAGAGAGAGCAGGAGCCAGCAGCTGACAGATTCGCGCTCTCCCTGTGGCAGAGGTGGCCTCAGCCTGAGCAGATTCTCCTGTGGCATGAGACCAGCTTCAGGCTGCCTGGAGGTGAGATCGTTGCCACCCCTGCCTGCACGCCCCAGTTTGTTCCCCTTGGGCATTACCTCCCCGTCCTTCCAGAGCTGCAGTAGGGGGATGGGTGGCTACAAATCAGGCTTGGATCAGGAAATCTAGCACATCCTCGCCATTGCGTTTCTGTCCCTTGGCTGCCCCCTCCCTGACCGCTCACTGGTAATACAGCTTTGGAAACACATCTCGTGCTATTTCTTGGCTTTGGAGCATAGTTAGAAGAAGGAAGGAGGGTGCGAAAGGGAGGGGGAGATAGCAGGAGGGAATAATGCAAAATGAGACTGTGCTGTGAGCTTTGTAACCCATCTGGAAGCTGTTTCCCCCAGCTTCACGCCTGCTCCCTCTGGCCCAGGATGGTAAAGAATCACGTTCCCCAGTTGACTGGTCCTCCTTGCTCAAGCTAGGCCCATGAAAGTTACTTGAGATATTGTGAAGGAGAATCTCAGTAGACTTGCAGGTTCCTTCACTGTCACAATAAGGATACTTTTTTCCCTAAGGAGCAGGAGCTGGCTGGAATGTGCTGTTAAAGAGAGAGTTTAGACCTTGGACAGTGCGTGAGGTGAAGAGTCTGCTCTGCTTGTGTATCTCCACACATCCCACCATTCCCATCCAATACCTGTGGCACTCTTTCTTGGACCTCACGCTTAATGTGCTTCTAGTCTGCTGTGGTGTTGGGAAAAGTCTCTCCAAGGCCCAGCACCTTCCTTTCATTCAGTGGCAGAACGTGCAAGCCTTTGGCTGTGTGTTTTGCAGTCTAGATGGCAGGTATAGCACCTCCATTGGTGTATCAGCTCAAAGCCTCAAGGAGCACATGTTTGGTTGGGTGATTAGCCTGCTTCTGTTATCACTCAGAATCTGGCAGCTCTTGGCTGTCATGCTCTGCTGTGATCCATGCAGCCCTGACACACCGTACCCTGGGACCTGCAGTTACCCAGAGCCTTCTCTCTCACATGTGTTAAGGAGAAGGCTGGCTGAAGCCTTCTTGGAGTTTTACCAGATAGGCATAGCTCTCCCACTAAGGCTGAGTGGCAGAATTTGCGTATTCTGGGCTGCTGGGGTTGATCTGGGCTAACTAGCAGTGGTTCTGAAATAAACACTGGGCTTTGCTTCACAGTTGTATCTGGACAAGAGATAGTTTCTTGCTACCTCATGGCTGCATTACGGATATTGTTGCTAATCATTGTTACTAACTACATTGATACCTATCCTAAAGCTTAGGCTAGCTGTTGGCATCAGGAAGGAATGAAGCCCATGAAAGAGGCCCAGCAGTCTCCTCAGGACTTGGTGGTTTAACTTCTTGCTTTTTCTCTTGTGGATTTAGGTGGCTACAAAGCCATGTCATTATTTGCTTTGCCCTTCCTTCTTCTACTTTCCTTTGCCGCTTGCTTTCTTTTCTGAATAAAAGCAGTCTCCAGCTCTGTGTGGATGCTCTTTCTGTCCAATCCCTGATGCCACCTTTGATAATACCACAGTTACTTCCAGTCTCATATGCTAGTTAGTCCTCAAGCACAGCTGCTTTCTCTCCACCATCCACTCAGAGATGCTGGGCTGGTAAATGTATGGTTGATGAGAGATGAAAAGGTGCTACTTTATGTCTGTCTCTTGGGAGAGAATGGGCTCTGGTAGAGCTGAGCTCCTGCATCTCTGGAAACAGAGTGCTGCTGCTTCATTATCACTTTCGAGCAGGGAGGTCCCCAGACAGCCTGTGTGGTGTCTAAAAGCAGAATCAGAAATATGCTATGGCATCTGCCAGTGTCAGTGCCTGTGTTAAAGCTGTGCTGACCAGCCCCGTGCACTCATTACTGACATCTGACCCAGAGGCACAGCTTCTCTTCCCTCCAGGTAGGCTTGTCCTGCAATGGGAAGACTGATGGCTGCCCAATAAATCCTTATTTTAAGCATGGGTGCTAAAAGTGAGTGGAACTATTGCATAACCACATCTTCTGCCTGGCTGTTTTCAGCCCCACCTTTGTTAATGCAAACTTGTGAAAGAAATTTGAAGCACGTGGCCGTCACAGACGATTATTCCTGCAGCTGCCTATCCATTCCTGGTCCTCTTTGAGAGTCACATGTTCATTCTAGTTTATAAGGCTCTGGCTGTACTTATAGCCATGACACGGGATGCCTGTGTGTTCTGGTGTTACACTGGCAGCCAAAACTCTGAATCCCTTTACTTTTCTATGATTGGTTACATTCTCATCCTTACCATAAGGCTATCGTGTTCATATCCTATTTGCTTGTGTTGTTTGGAGAAAGCAAGACAAAGAACAGCTGTTACATGAGCAGGCACTCTCTGGGGTTAATGCTCAGGACTCCAAACTCTCTTACCGCTCTGTGTTGTAGGACAGGACAAACATGGTTTTTCAGTGCTTTTTAGATAACCCAATTCCATCTGCTGGCTCAGCTCCCTCAGAAGAACAGTGCGGATGGGAAGAATTTGCTGTCACTCAGTTCAAGTGCAGAAATGCTTCTAGGCAGCTTGAAAATGGCTGAGTAGCTGCCTCACCTACATCCTGTCAGCATGGGAACAAGAGGAGAAATCTTCATCCCAGACTTTCCTGGGAGGGCCTTCTCAGTGGGAGAGAAACCTGGTGTCAGGTAGAATGTAGGCAGCAGGGACTTTCCCCCATTTCCTACATGCTCTGTGGGCACTTGATTTTTAAATTGAGTGGCTGAGGGATGACACTGGAGGGTGAAGGGCACTGCAGTGATAGAACCTACAGCAGCTTACCGTTTCCCTCCCCCACTTGGTGGGAAGTGTGAGTCTGCTCAGTTGGAGCCTACTTCATTCCCCAGCCTCACCCTATGCTCAGGCAGCCCAAGTAATGTTGACAGAGTGATATTGTGCTCAGGTAAAGCAAATATACCTTCCTGTAGGAACAGGAACCTGCACAGTCCAGCATCCGGGGTCCTCTGGCCAACTCCTTCCTCAGTATTACAGGTGGGGAAAGAACTGCACTCACCCCCCCCCTCCTCTGGGAACTGGCTCTCCCACTGAAATTGTCACTGGCATTCATGCCTCTGCTCTAGGATCTGTGTGCTGTCTCCCACTCTCTTGTGTCCATACCCTTTACTCCTGGTATTTCAATATGCTGCTTTCAACGCTCTTCTGCCCACCCAGATGCTTTTACAGTCAGGCGGGTGGGGGCAGTCTGACTCGGCTGAGCTCTCCAGTTCATTTAAGTTACACAGTTCTGTCTGTGTAATATAGTCACTTGAATGTATCTGTCTTTTCTTTCCTTTCCATGAGCCAAAAGTGTCAATCTGCCAACGAATGGGATAATTTTTCAGCTGGTGTTTGGCAATCATTTTTCTCCCTGCTCAACCAGCGCTTTGTTGTAGCAAATGGAAAAGTTAGCAATCTGACTTCTGAATAGGAGGATATGCCTCAAAAGAAGCAGGTTCCTGTGGCATCGGGAGCCCAGCTCCCCAACTGCACCAGCCAGATTTACTGGCTGCTACTAGAATGATTAGTGGCATGATTGTTTGTTGTTAACAGCCCATCTGTAGTGTTTAAACTTCATCGGGGAGCAGAATTTCACAGTCATTATCTGGCTGGAGGACAGCTTCATATGGTCCACAGAGGGGCTGTGAAATCCCAGAGGAAATTAAATATAACAGGGGGCCTTCCTGTTATGTGGATCCAATTGATTTTTTTCTTTTTTCTCTGATAGAAATCAGCAGCTGGTTTGATGTTCTCTGGGGCATCAGAGCGCCTATTGCTGCTGGCAGAGATCATGAGAAAATGTCTGTCACCACAGGCAGGTGCTGGAGACCATGATTTTCTGCCACACTTTTTGTCATCACAGCGATTTCTTGCCTTGTGCTCTGCTTGGCTAGGTGTCATAGTGATGATGCTGGGAAGCTGAAGATAGGTACCCACAGAGGAAGGAGGAGATGCGAGAACATAGAAGTTTCATGAGTGTTCACAGCGTAGATAAATAGGCAGAGAACCTATAAAGCACCTCGGCTTTTTCTATCTAAACTCCTGGTGCTTTTATCACACTGATGCAAGGAAGGGGCAGCAACTGCTCTTTCCCATCCAGAAAGTGCTTTTGCTGAGGTTTGGCTGTCAGCACAGCACAAGGCTCAGATTCCTCTTGGAGTTGACACTAATATTCTATCTCCCTTGGATTTTCCTCAGCATTTCTCCGAGAACCTGGATCACTTCTCCGACAACATGGAGGATTTCTCCAACGACCTCTTCAGCAGTTTCTTCGATGACCCAGTTCTGGCTGAAAAGAACCCGCTGCTGGACATGGACCTGGACCCACCCACTCCAGGCATCCAGGCAGAGCACAGCTACTCCCTCAGCGGAGACTCTGCTCCCCAGAGCCCCCTCATGCCTGTCAAGACTGAAGATAATGCTAACGGTGAGCACGAGACACGCACACTGCACAGTCAGACACATCTGGTAGCAGCGGCTCTGGCTGTCTTCCTCATATGAGGACAAACTGGCTAACCCTTGAGCTTGCGCTTGGCTAATCCAGGGAAGAATTTGATCTGCCATTGTTAAATGCAGCCCACATTTTTTCCTTCAGTTTGTGCTCTGACAATCACATTGCTCCTTTGCTGGGCTAGCTGTTATTTACGAGGATAATGGCTGTGGTTCTGTGTGCTGCCAGCTTCTGGCAAGCAATAGGCAAAAGTCATTTTAGGATCCTGCAAGCCTGGGTGTGGATGCCCTAGATCCAGGTCTGTTTTGGCATCCATCAACAGGGTTTTGGCTTGAATATAGGAAGCATGAGTCTCTGGCTGCAATCAGTGCTGGTACATGTGGAAAGCTAAGTGGCTTCTTTACCAGCAGATCTTTTAGCAGGAGACAGAAAGGAACAGTCATTTCAAAGTCTATTTTTAAAACAATTCATTTCAGGATAATTTATGATGGCTGGATATTTTTAGAGCAGTCCTTGCAGAGAGTCCTCTAATTTGCGGCACTGTGTGGGTGTCCCAACAGCTGATGGACAACCGGGCTGCCTGAAAAAGCAGTGGCACAGACTCAGTATACACAGAAGAAAGCCATTCCTTTAAGTGAGAGTGAGACTCAAGACAGAGGCTTCCCTATCATGGCCAGGAAGGATCCCAGCTCTGCGGTACAAAGGCAGAAGTGGAACTGGCCTTCACTGCCTCTTCGGTTCCTACAAAATTGCAGCCATTGCTACCATGTTCCCTAGGAGTCCCTTAGGAAAGTATTTGAGAGAGGATCCCGAGCAATTCAAGCCAAGCAAGCACTGTCTTAATATCAGAAAAGCTTTCCATCTGCACAATTCTTTGTTCCCACCTTTAACCCCTACATAGTCTTGGAGGGCACTCATTCCAAATAGTCCATCAGGCAACTAACAGAAAAGAAACCAGAGTAAGTGCATCGAAACGTGGTTATTCAGTCTCTGCAAATGAACACAAGGAGGGTGCGCCTTGGGAATGAGAGAAGCAAGAAGCATGAGTTGTGAAATGCAGTGAAATACTCCTTGAAGCCTGGATGCATGAAGATACCATAGAGACTCAGCTCTATGGCACCTGTCACTTCTCTGCATCTGGACATATCCCAGCTTCAGTTGCATTCTCTCCAAGGCGAGTCCATGAGTCTCCTGAATGCAGTGCAACATTCCTCCTTAGGCAGAGGCTGGTACAGTGTGAGCACATAAACCAGGAGAGGCTGAGATGGAATCTGGCGTTTGCTCTCTAAGAGTGCAGACAAGCTCTGTTCTGGGAGTAAGGTCTAATATTAGTGTGGCAAGTATAGGGGTATCTATGCCACAAGTCCTGCAGTGGAATAATTCAGCCCATGTTTCCAGGGCTATCTTGGCTTGTAGTGGGATGTGAGTCATGTTCTAGTGTAGCCCTGAGTCAGGTCCAGTATTTGTAACACTGTGCAGTCCTTTTGGCACAGCTCCATCCAGTCTCAGTCCTTTTAGACATTCACTAGAAATTAATTACCAGGAGTGGCTTTTCTTTAACATTAACCCAGAACTGCTTGGTCTGCACAGTTCCTTAGGAACGCCTGGGCTCTGTCTAGGCGTTGGAGCTGACTGAGGCTTGCTGCTTATCAGCTTTCTCCCAGCTTTTCTGCAGATCTTCAGCACTTCCAAATCCTGCCCCTTCCCACATGGTTCCCACTAACACAAGTCAGCCAGGGCAAGCCTCTGGGTGCGTTGTGACCCTGTTTATCTGTGGAGTCTGCTTCCCAGATGGTTTGAACACAGACTGACTGTTTTAGTTCACAGTATGAGCCCTCCATTCTGCAGGCTGTGATTTGATGCCAGGAGCAAGGGGAGCCAGGATCATGCACAACAGTGGGTGCAAAACCAGCCTCAAGGCTAGTGATTGAATTCCTGTCCAAGTCCTACTTCCCTGTTGCTCTTTGACTTACCACCTCTCCAACCTAGAGCAGCTATGGACATCTCACAGCCATACTTCTTCCTATCAAGTACAGAGGACCCACAGCAGAGCATGAGATTCTTGGCATCCCTCAACATAGAGTGGATTGTGCAGTATCTTACATAATGGACATACCTCTGAAATGTCCTCTCATGCAGCAAAACATGGATGTGTCCACACAAAAAGCTTCCTTCTCAGTCCATTACTGACCCTCTGATGGCTTATGTGTTTGTGAGTCTGCAACCCAGCCATTCCCTAGATAAATCTCCAAGGGTGGGAAACAGAGCTGGGTCAGAACATAGACAGGAAATGGGAGGATGACATGTATAATTATTTGGGTGTCTGCTCCTCGGACTGTCTGGACTGACAGCTCTGGGGGCTGCTGTCTTTCTGAGTCAAGTCTTAATGGGGAAAACTGTTGGTGGTCTGCTCTCCCTTGCCTGATAACTGGCTTCAGCAACAGGCCTCTCAGATGGAGGATGTCTTGTGCTTCTGAGAAAAAGAGAGCATAGAGTTCTGCAGCAGGAAGAAAAGATGAGGAGAGTGAGGCCTAAAATCACACCAAAGGAACTTCAGATTAGCCAGTAGGCAAAAGATTCCTACTGTGGGTATAGAGAAACCCTGGAAGAGATTTAGTGGGGAATGCTGTGGACTGTTAATTGCTTTGCAGAGGAATGAGATTAAATTGTACAATCCTCTGCCAAGCCTGACACAAGTTATCTGAACTTGTCTAGAGTTGGGACACAGAACACTTCTCAAGATCTCTCACCTCTGTAACAGGCTGTGGTCAGACAGAAGAAGTTAGTCCAAGTTCTCTGTATGCAAATTCTTGTGGCTAACACCTTGCCTCCAACCATAAGAAGGGGCATACCAGAGGCAACTGGGACTTCGTTACCAGATGTGGGTTTGGTGTCCTTCACAGGTCACTGAAAATGCAATTCAGTCTGTCTGCTCAGCAGCCTCTTAATTCTCACAGCTCTGCAGTGCACCACTGCCTGAGACGCTCCTTGATGATGCTGGCCCTGCGACATTATGGAAGCTCTAGGAAGTGATCCAGCAGCCCTGGGAGGAGCACGCTGAGCTGGTATACGCATGGAGTAGCCACAGCATCTTGTGTCTGTACTTGAAGATTTCCAGCCACACAGAGAGCTGGAAAGAATGGGCCCCAGCTAGAAAGACTTCTCCAGGCAGCAAAGTAAGGGATGCCAAGCCAAAGACAGGAAGACATACCACAGGCAAAGCTGATGTAATTTCTGCTCAAGCTTTGAGACAACTGTGTCTCAGGGTTCCACCCTTTCTTCTCCTGTGGGCAACAAAACCTCAGTTGGGCAAAGATGACTTTATGGTACCTTTAACTTTGGTTCACATGGCAGCTCCATCATGACAAATTGCTCTGTCATGCCCTTTTTTGCACAGACGTTTTTTGGAGCTAAGAAGGACCTTCCTCCTCTCCTCCTGCCGGGACATCTTCTGGACTGAGGCTGCACTACAGTGCTGCTTTGGGCAGCAAACAGCTGGGCAACCCCCCTGGCTGTGGGAGCAGTATGTGCAGACAGAGATGTGCAGGGGCTGGAGAGTGAGCCTGAATGTTGCCTTACGTCAAGCCAACTGGGGCACTGTCTGGTGACATACTTAGAAATAGTCTGTCCTTTGTCAAGATAAATGAGTTTCTGTTTGTCAGATAAAAAGGGGAAGGGATGAGGATTAGAGCGGAGGATGCAGGCTCCAGGCCAGCGTGGAGTAACTTTTTGGCAGTCTGAAGTATTTGAAGAGCAATAAAGGGACCAAAGCTTCAGAACAGAGCCCAGGCCACTCTCCTGCCTGGCAACTTTTTCCACCTATGTGAGTTGTACCACTCCTGGTATCTCTGCTTCCATTGGTGAGCCTGGCTTACACCACATGCATGGTACAGAGCAGGCAGGGTCCAAGATCGCATCCCCACACATCTCCATTCAGTGTTCTTCAGTGCTGCTGCTCCTGCCACTGCCAGCAATGGCAGCTTGGCACAGCAGCTCACAGCAGCCCCCAAGCAATGCAGAGCAGCAGAGGTAAGACTGAGGACAGCAGCCCCACAAGCAGAGTGCCACACCGGGCTTCTTCCCATCATCTCCTCTTGTTCTGTGGCCAAGCCACAGTGGTACACGATGCAGCATCAGCAGGAGGCCAGAGCGCATGGATGGACCCCCCAGCAGCCTCTCTTTGCCTTTGTGCTCTCCAGCTCTCTAGCACAGAGGCAGTGCTATTCTTGGTAAAACACCTGGCAGCTCTGTGATGCTGGCCATGTTGCCTGAGAAGCCAAGCCCAGCATCCTCCTTACACTGAGTTCTAAGTATAAATAAACTCCAGAGAATGAGACCGAGACATCAGTGAGGGAAGAAACCCCGCAGCTGTCTTTGAGCACATTGGCTGCATAGGGAGAGCAGAGCAGAGCAGAGACACGATCCCTCTAGCTCGGTCCTGTCTCCGCTCTCCGCACACTGGGGGTTTGTTCCCTTTTGTTCCCTCTGTTGTGGGCCTGCACATGCTTGTGTGGTGACAGTGCTAAACTTGGAAAGGCAGCCTCCCCAGATGGGGGGAAGCTGTCTGCATGGATTTTTTTTTTTTTTTGTCCTGTTCTTACTAGAGTTTGACTCTCACGTTGTACATGTTTCAGAGCTGGAGAATGGAGTGTGGTCTCTGGGGCCCAAGCTCTGCTCCATCATGGTGAAGCAGGAACAGAACCTGGCTCTAGACCCGCCTGAGTCCCAGCTGGCTGCCAGCTCCAGACCTGTGCTGAACCTCAACCCTCTGCAGAGACTGCCAGTCCCCGAGGAGGTGAGCCCATTGAAGGTCCATTGGGAACTTGGGCTCTCACACAGTGGCACTCCTGCGATGTGGACCCAGCTGTGTGACTGCAGGGTCCTGCTAGGTGATTAAGCTGCCAGCTGGACAGAAGAAGCCCGAATATCGCATCCTTTATCATTCCCCTCTTGAAATAGCAGTCAGAGCAGCACCAAACCTTAGGCTAGCTAGAATTGCCTTCTTGATTCCTGCAGTGAAGCTGCAGGATAGCTTATCCTTCCAGAGAAAGTGATGGAAGGAAGGTTTTCTCTGGCACAGGAGGTTTTACAATCTGGGTTAAATACAAGCATGTTTTCTTGGCACAAAACCCAAAGGCTTTTAAGCTTGCACATGCTGGAGGCCTCTCACGTCCAATCTGCCAGTATTTTTGTAGCCACTCTTTTGCTTATTTTCATTGACTTAGGATTACATTTTTCTCAGAGAACAGTGTCAGTTAATGCTATGCCAATGAGCCAATTACTCTTGAGTATAGACTACTGCCCTGCCACTATCTTTTTCACGGCCTTAGCCTTATCGTATGGCCTTTCACTTTTCTCAGTTGCTTACTGGAAATGGAAGCCCTAGTCCAGCTCCTCCTTTGCATTTTCCTATGAGGCAATGGGAACTATTATTTCTAAGGAACAGGAGGCCAAGTCTATTGGTCATATCTAAGTTCTTAAAAAGTCCGTTTGTCTGAAGAGGCTCAGTTATACCACTAGTATGTGGGAGGGAGCTGGGGGCTCTGTTTGGCTGTCTCTGAGCCCAGCTTTGTTGGAAAGGAAGGTTCGAACACAGATCTCAGTTATCTTGTAGCAGCTCAGTAGATAACAGGAGAGCCACCCTGGGGTTCAGTTCCTTCATTCACTCATGCTGAGCATCTTCCCACTTAAACAGCCATCCAAAACAAATGGGTACTTCCAGCCAAAACTGTGCACAAACTTCCTCTACTGTTTACAAAGCTTGAACTTGCTGTGCCCTCGAAGCTCTGCTGTGTGTGCTCGGCAGCTATACCATGGTGCTCTCTCAGCTGTGTTTACAGTCTGGAGGAGTTTGCAATGTGTCTGTTCAGTGTAAAAACTCCCCCAGCCTGTGGTGGCCTGGGGGCTGGTAAGCCAGGGAGCTGAGGGGCAGCACGGCCCAGATGGAAGAAAAGTACTCTTTATTTAACTCCCAATCCTCTCCAATTGGAAACAGCTGCCCAGTGGTCCTGCTGAAAATCATGTGAGCAGGATGGGGTTTTGTTCTGTTTTCTTTTTCTGCACAATATCTATGCTCCCATTTCTAATGAAGACAGATCAAAGGGGCCCTTCCCATGGTAACACAGAGGTTGGTTTAAGTTGCACTGTCTATGTTTAGCAAGGGAAGAAATGCCAAGGATGAAAGTCAAAAGTACCTTTTGGAGGTACTCAGGACACTGCTTGGGAGCATACCCATCTGCCACTGCTGATTCTCCTGCAAACATGGGATTCTCCTGCAAACACTGCCTGCCCAGCAGCACAAACTTCAGGAGGCTACGTTTGAACTCCTGGTTGTTGTTGTGTGTAGTGAGAGGCTGTCTGGGGACAGAGTTGTGATATGGGGTGGAACACAGAGTGGTGAGCAGGGGCTGTGAACAGAACTGGTGGGAGCACTCTGGGCAGGGGAAGTGACAGCATCCAAAAACTCTTTCTGCTTCTTTTCCACAGACTCCCATTGAAATGACTCCAGCTCCTGTGATCAAAGCTGAACCCAAAGAGGTGAACCAGTTTCTAAATGTACCTGCAGGCAAGAAGACAGAATTTGCTGGTAAACATACATCCTTCTAAATTACTCAGATATAGATCATTATTATTTCCATCATTACTTGAGAGCAGAGCCATATATATGAGATAGTACTGGGGTACAGACCAATAGATGTGGGGGGCATTGTAAATTTTCAACTCAGATCAGCATCTGGACCAACAGCCACACACATAACTGCTCAGACAGGGACTCCCTGGCAAAACAGGCAACCACAGAGTTGGAGATATGCAAGAGTGCCTTTAAAGTCCTCGGAGGGACTGTAGCGTTATCCAAAAACAACCATTTGAAAGTCAGGAAGTTCAGGATCCAGTTTAATTTGAAAAAAACCCAAGTATATGAAAATCCTCGATACACAAATGAAAGCTCTATGGCAACTTCCACTTTGCCTCAGAGAAACACTTCTTAGTCAAATTCTCACCTCCATTAAGGTCCCCAGGGCTCTCCAGTACAAAGTGGGGACAGTTCTAAGGTGCTTGGCAGCATGCTGAGTAACCAGAGTCGCATTTGAACAAGTGTGCTGTCAGGTGTGCGAGCCCTGTGGTGCTTTTGGAAGAGCTCGTCTACAGAACACGTGTGAGCAGGTTATGGAACAAAACATCATGTACTCCATTTTGGTTGACACCTGGTAACGTTAATGCTTTGTAAATACCACCAGTGTTTTGGCAAACCCCCTGCCAGTTCTCTGATTCCTGCAGTTCCTAGTTTAGCACATTGGAGGTCAGTCTCACCTCTGTCTTGGGCAAAGCTCAGTCCAGCCTTGTTCTTATACATACCCCATCTTATGAGATTTATTGCTTTCTTCTTTCAGTCCTGTTTTAAGGCAGTGCCTTTTCCTATTGCTACTTGGCATCTGTATGGGTGCCAATGTCCCATCTGTATGGGTGCCAATTGCTGTAATGGCATCTGTAAGGCTGACATGACAGCCATTGACTTGATATCCTTGTTTCTCAGTAGATGACCTGGTGCAGATGCCTCCAACTCCGCCCAGCAGCCATGGCAGTGACAGTGATGGGTCCCAGAGCCCTCGGTCCCTGCCTCCCTCCAGCCCAGCCCGACCTGCTGCTCGCTCTTCTACTGCCATCTCCTCCTCACCTCTCCTCACAGCACCACACGTAAGGAAGAAACAGGATGTCATAGCGATGCAGGGCTTCTTGGTGCTCAGAGGGGACTGGAAGCTTTCTGACGCTTGTAGAGTGGATTTGGTTGTTGTTGGGGAATAGGACTCCTTGCTGTTGCTGACAGCTGCTTTCTGTGTGTTTCAGAAATTACAAGGGACCTCTGGCCCGCTGCTCTTGACTGAAGAGGAGAAACGCACCTTGATTGCTGAGGGTTACCCCATTCCTACCAAGCTGCCCCTCACCAAAGCAGAGGAGAAAGCACTGAAGAGGGTCAGAAGAAAAATAAAGAACAAGGTGACTGCAAAAAACCCAAACCTTGCAGTTCCCATGATTCCAGAGCCTCGCCTGACCAGCACTGTAGTTATCCTTGCAGTGCAGCTCAGAAGAGGTGGGATCCTGCCTTTGATGCACTGGCACAAGCCTTCCAGCCCACAGTGGTGCTGCGGATCATCTGTGTGCATTCTGTGCATGCAGCTATAGCTGGAGAGTGTGGCTTCTAGCCCATCTCCTGTGAGCGCGTGGCCTGTGATGGGGCCCACAGATTAAAGCATCAAACCAACCGTCCTGGTCAGGCGTCACTGTGGGGGCGGGGAAACAAGAACTACAGCATGGTGTAGGACGAGTGGTGCACAGAGCTCGTTAGCCAGGCAGAAGCTATCAGACTTTAGACCGATTGGAAAGCATCTTGTGGGAGAAATAATGAGACCCTGAATTAGTCACCCAGTGACTCAGAAGTGGTCTGGGTCAGAATCTGCCCAGATGGCCACAGCATGTACTGTGTGAGTCAGAGGAGTTCAGAGCAACCCAAAAGATGCTCTCAGCAGCAAGGGGGGTCAGGCACACTGCAACAAATATTTGTGGTCTATAGGCCAAATAAGTCTGCATGTCTGCAGCATCCATTCCTCCCAGTTTTGGCCTGAAGTCCAGTAGGAATGGCAGCCTGGAAGGTGACTTCCCCATTTACCTGAGGGTGCTGTGTGTGCAGAGAGCGGACAAGACGAGGGGGCCACAGAGACACGTCTAGATGCTTGTGGTACTGACTGCTCTCTGATGGCTGCCCCTCTCACAGATCTCTGCTCAGGAGAGTCGCAGAAAGAAGAAAGAATATGTGGAATGCCTAGAAAAAAAGTAAGTTTCTTCTTCACTGTCCTACCTTTGACAAAGGAGTCCTGTCCTCTCACAGTCCCTCTTTTTAGTGCTTTTGACTCTGATAGCCCATCTGATCCCTTATATATGTCATTATTCTTCCCCACAGCACCTGAGCTCAAATGTGACTGAACCAGGGTCAGGGGTCTCTCCTATTACTTTCATTATGGTATAAGGATGGTCACATGTGCTCTAGCCAGCAGTGACACCATGGTCAGTTGGCACTTTAAACCTCTCCTAACCAAGACGGTGAAGTTAAAATGCCAGAGGAGTATGAGGTATTTCCATTGTGTCCCTATGAGACTCGGTACCCACCCCTGCCCTGAGGTGACCTATTTGACAGTGGGAAGTATTCAGCAGTCACTGGGCTTGCAGTGGGACTGTGAAAAAAAGAAGCATATTTTCAACTCAGAAAACTACTGACTTGCTCAAAAAGTACAATTCCTTGCAAGACTGGCTGCACAGAAGTTTGGTTTGGGATCTTGCCCCTACTCCCCTCCCTCCTAGAAATCCTCTAGCAGGATGGAGAATGCTCTAGAAATCTAGTGTTTCCAGCTGCTTAGTTTGGCTGGTCCTCTGCAGAACACAGGCCATTTTGGCTGCCCACAAGGTGGGATTTGGGATAAGAGTCACATTTCCCCACTAGCATTGCTCCTATTCTGTCAATCCCATAAGGAGTATGTCCTCCTAGGGTACTGAATAAAGCTTTTCCCCTTCTCCCCATGAAGAGAACACACAAGCATTTGATAACAAGGAAAACCTTGAACCATTATTAACCACACCCTTTTCCTTTCCCTACCCATCCCCCTTTTTGTACATAGGCTTTGTTTTTCTCCTAATAACCCTCAGATCCTGAATATGTGAAGGGCGTAAACCCAAGGTGACATCACATAACAGTGGCATATGTCAAAGAGGGTTGAAAATAACTCCTGAAGTTCTGATCCTATGGTCCTCTCTGTACCAGCATTCCCAGCGGGCATTCCAGGCAAAGCAAAATGCTGGGATCCAGCTGCAAGCTCACATTTCTGTTTAAATACCATCTTTTTCCCTGTTATTAACACCACCTGAGATCAGCAAAATGGAAAAAAAATCCCCCAAACCCAACCTTAATTAACTCTTCCTGCTGCTGCTGTTTGTTTATCTTGTCTAAGTGTGCAGAAATGCTAAATGAAAGCAGATGACTCAAGGCCCCTCCAAATTCTCATGCCCTTTCACAAGCAGTGCCTCAGTGCTCATGCACGAGTCCAGGCACTGCAGCACGTCACCTCCAGTTAGTGTCCCACACGGACACCCACATCCCTCAGGATGGGGCTGGGGAGGTGCTGCCTTTGCTCAAGTAGCAATCAATCTGTGCTGGGGCCTCTTCCCCAGACGTGTATGTACTCAGTGCTTTGTTACGCTAGTGCATTGCTGGGACAGATGGCTTTCAAGCAATGCCAGGTTTAAATGTGAACCAAAAGGAACATTTGATCATTTTTTTTTTATAATTTTTTTTTTTTTTTTCATCTATCAAGTCTTTGGTCAGCTTGGCTTTCTGCATGAGCTGATTTGTCAACATCTGTGCTTGGGCCCTTCACCATTCAGCACCATACTTTTGCTGCAAGCCCGGTTTTTGCACGGAACGCCTGGTTTGGAGGTAGCGCTGGAAAGCCCAGCATCAGCAGGCTGTGTCCCTGCCCTGGAGATACTCCCCTTCGCCTGTCCCGAACACAGCGCTGCGCCTTTCCTCTCCGGAGCGCTGGGAGCAGCCTGCAGGTTCTCTGCTGCCCTCAAGTGCCCACAATAAGAGCTGGCCCAGCATTTGTGCAGAGCTGCCTGGTTCCTGCTGCGAGGCTCCCAGCCTGGCAGATTTTTGGTCCCAGTGGAAGAGGTGTGAGAATTTATACCTCCGATGCCCCCTCCCCCTCCGCTCCTTTGGCATGCTTTTTAGGGGGGTTGGAGATGATGGAACATTTGGCTCCAGGACCACATGTGGAGGCAATGGATGTGGCCGTTGAGCCTGAGCCTTCTCAGTGCAAGAGAGGCAGGGACTGCTTCCTCTGTCCCACCTGTGTAGCTAACTGGTCATGGGTCTTATTCCCACAGGGTGGAGACATACACGACAGAAAATAATGAACTCTGGAAAAAAGTGGAGACCTTAGAAAGTGCAAATAGGTAAGGGGAGTTAAACTTGACCTCTCTGTGGGCTGTGCAATGGAAGGGAGACTGAGGGAGCACTGGGGCAGGAGGGCAAGAAGTCAGCCCCCAACTCCTGGTGAGGTGGGTGCGCTCGATGAGGCACTGGTCTGGGGCCCATGGCAGCAGCAAGGCAGCTGGGTTTGCTTAGTGAGTCTGGAATGTTTGTGTTGGGACGGCCAGGCCACGCCGCAGCAAAAGGAGGGAGGGAAAGAAGGAGTTCTCTCCCATCTCTTCCTTCTTCTCCTTGCAGCCCTTTGGGCTCACTGTTCTTTCTTCTAGCCCTCCAGGGGTCTGACTGTCTCCAGGGCAGGTGATCTGAGGGAGGCGCCCCACAGCAGGCCCTCTAATCCACTCCTTCTGTTCTTGGGCTCTTTAGAAGCCCTGGACTTTATGCAGCTGTTTCAGGTTTCTGTTGAGAAACAGCCGAACAGACTAGATGGGAAATCTGTTTCCTCTAGTAAAGGCAGAGATCCCAACTCCCACCTTATCCAGGGCAACTCCTTGTGGTGTGGTATTGGTGGAACTGTGCAGCTCAGCCCACAGCCCTTGTTTGCCCTGCCTTGCCCACTTGAACAGCTAGGCTAGAGGAACTCCCTGCAAGCCTGGAGGATCCACTCCCATCTGCTGCTGCTCCTGCTGCCTGCCTGAGAGGAACAAGATGCTCCTGCAGCCCTAGAACAGGCCCTGGCTCCTTCCTTCAAGTCTCTGGTGAACACTTGTGCTTATAATATGCAGAGGCAGTCAAGAGATCAAGCAGATAAGAAAGACTCATGCCCTTGCTGTGGGGATGAGCAGCCAGAGGAGAGCCCAGCCCTGATTGCTCATACTAGATACAGTTAGGTATAAGCAAGGACAAGGCCAGTAAGAGGAAAGTTCATTTTTGCAGCCCTGTTTGCTGCCGCTTCAGCATACAGGGCTGTGAAGCACTCCTTGAAGCTCTGCCATTCTCTTCTCATCCATAACAGCAGAGCCATGCCCCCAGCTTCATGCCAGCCACTGCTGCTTGGACTGGGGAACCAAGGTGTGCCATCTGCTGGTGATACTGCTGCCTGGCACAGCTAGCCACAGGTTGATGCCTAACCTCCCTGGGAGCACAGGCAGCCCTTGGTGTTGAAAAGGCATGAGCCCCATCCTACAAAATCAGAAGATTGGCCTAAAAGCTGGGGATTATTATTATTATTATTATTATTATTTTTTCCTTCCTCAGAAAACACACTGTTCTTTCTAATTGGGCTTGATTTTCAGTCACTGCCAGGGGGATGCTCTGTGCCTCTTTCCACATGTACAAGGAGCAGAGGAGAATTTGAAATGAGATAAAACTGGGATTCTCCTGCAACCTCCTGGCTCCAGGACTTAGCATTTTATAAAAGTTCGTACATATTTACGTGAAACAGCCAGTAATCCCAAGGGGAAATACTCAGTAATCCATATTCCAGTAATTTGGAGCCCTTACTAACAGCGTGCTCTGCAGTTAGTCTCCTAAGATTTCTTCATCAGCCCAGTGAAGATTATGGTGGCTCTTCATACCACACCTACCACTGTTCTGTGTTCGTGTATTCTGATGCCTGCATTCAGTTAAACAGGGCAGAGATACCTCAATACATGTTCCTATTGGAGCAGCCAGAGAATGAATTAAGCACTGAATTCTACATTTGGCTTTGCCCACATCCCTCTGCAGAGTTTGACAAAACTGAAGAAGCTGGAGGGAATCAAAACTGGTTTGTGTTTCTCTCTCCACCATACGGTTCAGGACACAGGTTGAGCTGCAGAGCACGTTTCTCTGAGTGAAATGGGAAGAGACAGGCCTCTTCTCAATGTCTGAGAAGGCTACAGCATTCAGCCTCCAAACCAGAGCTTGATTCTCATGGTAGCCCAGCTCCACAAGGCTTTGAGATTTCCGGGTGAAGCCCTGACTGAATGTGATGTTTATAACCGAGGGCAGTTACAGTGAAAATTGTGTTGGATCTACCCATGATCAGAGGGTTCTCCAACCTTATGGCACCTTGGGGCATACCTCCCTCAGTTCCTGCAACACTTCATATCTCAATCTCTTTTTTGTTTTGTGCCTGCCTGGTTGAATAACTTGGGTAAGCTATAGCAATGAGGAGAGATTTGTTTTTACAATAAAGGAAAATCAGGGTAAATTATGAAGGGGGTAGTGGGAGCTTTTCATCATTCACTAGATGTTGCCTCTTTATCAAATTCTGATTTGGGTTGTTTCCTGTCCCAGGACTCTGCTTCAGCAGTTACAGAAGCTGCAGGCTCTGGTAGCTGGGAAAGTCTCCAGACCTTACAAAATGGCTTCCACTCAGACCGGGACCTGCCTAATGGTATGAGTGTCATTTCCATCATTCCATTTTGCCATGCTCCCCAGACAGCTTCATCAATCTCTGTTCCTGCCCTCTTTCATACTCTGTTGCCAGTATACTTGCTTTCTCCTCATGTGTTAACAGTACCAGAACTGGACCATGTCATATACACATCAGTAGTGTCAGTTCTTTATGCAACAATATGAGAATAATCCCTGTGTTTTCACTATTTTATTATTTTGTGCCAAACATACTTTGTTCGCTCTTCATTATCTATTGGACATTCAGTAAAAAAAAAAAAAAAAAAAAAGGTGTCTTCAATAAGCTCCTATCATAATGGATAGACTTTTTTTTTTTTTTTTTGCTGAGTCTGTAGTCTTAACATTTAACTTAGCAGGGTGGACAAATTTCTTCAGAATTCCTACCATTGAGCATTGCCTTCTACCTATCAGCAAGAAATGACATCTGCTCTTGCTATGCCTGTACATCAGACATCGTTAAATCCAGCTGGAATCTTTCTGATTTGCACTTCAGCTAACCAGAGTTTTTTGGGGTCATCTGTTGGTTTTGATAATCCATTTGCCTTTCGTATCTCATAGTGAGGGGTCATACTTAAGCAATCTTGACTTCACTGTGGTGCTGTATGACATGCCAGTGGGCGGCCTAAGTGGAGTCATGCTTATTTTTCATCCTCTTTTGGCCAGGGAAGAGCACTCTGATCCATGATAAAAAACACAACCTCCAACCCTGGGATCTCTTTGGAGGATTGTCATAGTATGAATCTGTCAGTTATCAAATTATCCGTATGTGGTTATAGCTTCTATACCATTAACAACCATGAAACACAGATGAAGAGGTGTTTGCCCCATTTTCTCAGAGCACTGTTTCCTGAGAAGTTTTTTTCAACCCCCCCCCTCTTCTTTCAGTTTCTCCTTTCAAAAATCTGCTCAAACTTCTGCTATTCTTTGCCACCTCCATATCAGATCAGATTTTAATGACAGATTTTCTTTTCTGTTCACTGCTTTGTTGCTTCATTCCCAAGTTCTTTTCACATTTTTGGGTGTGACCCCACAGGACCCAGTGACTCATTGCTCCTTAATGCAACAGCTCATCAGAGCACCCCTGGCTTCAGCAATTCTTCATTGCTGCTACCTGAAATGAGCAAGTCCAGGAGAAGCGCCTTCCAGACATCCCCAATGCCATAAAAACTGATAAAATACCTAATTTAGCTTCCCAGCAATGTCTTATCTCTCTTAACTGCTCCCTTCATTCCACAGTATCGCAGCCCACACAGCAACTCTCTCAGGCTTCTGAGCTTTGAAGCATTTCAAGAATTTGTAATTTGCTTTTCTATCTTTGGCCAGTTCCTCTCATCAGCCTCCTAGTTCCCATTTTCCATTTAGTCTCCAAATAGAGCGCTCCTTATCAAGACAGATATGTAGAATAATCATGCCTTGCAGCATGGGCGTGCAGCAGAAGACCCTTCTCTTCTCACTCTGTGCCTTTCCTGCTGGATATATTTCTAGCTAATTCCTGAAGGCTCCAGCAGCGAGCAGCCCTCAGCTCCCCTAGGCAAACCATTACAGCATTTTGTTATCTTTCCCAGTTAAAACTTTTGGATATCTCATCTAAGTCTTCCTTGCAATAACTTAAATTTATTGCAACTTACAGCAGGCACACTGTAAGCAATATCAATTTATCCTTTTTGCAGCTGTGTTTCACATATTTGAAAGCTGTTATTTAGGTCACTTCCTTCAGTCCACTCTGCTAAATCACCAGTTTCTTCTATCTTCCCTCATAGGCTGAGTTACTGATTCACTGCTTGTACTCAAAGATCTCTTCCAGGTCTTTTCCAATGGCCCCATACCTTTTTGGAATAAAGGAGCCCAAAGCTGGGTACAGTGTTGCACCTGAAGATCTATACAGAATCAACAAGCCATTCAGGAAGCCTGTTCATCCAGTGAAGCTGAGATTTGCCCTTCCCAAAGCGACACACCTTGTGCTTCATCTTCACTCCCAGACCTGCTTCTGCCAAACAGCTGCCTGCTCACTTGCTTGGTGCCGTTCCTTCTGCTAATCACTCCTACCACCTTGCTGCTCTCAGTGTTTGCCTGCATGCATCTCCCTGCTGTTATCTTCAAACGTTTTTCCCCAGTGGTCACGATTGCTCCAAATGCTGACCAAAAGCCCATCTGCTCATGGTCTCTCCCACCTGTAGATTTGATACTGACTTGCATCCAAGTTAAGCTTTAAGATGTTGTATCTTGCCAGAGCCACAACAGATATCTTTGCTATTCCATCTTCTACATTCTCCCAGCTTAACAATGAACTATTTGTCAACTACTTCTGAAGACACTTTTATAAACAAATTTTTCATCCACCTTTCCAACTGATTTTGTAGCATTTTCCTCTAGCTTAGCTTTCCTTGTTTTTAAGAATTCCAAATATGATGTGTCTAGCAACTGGGTTGTCCATAACTGGTTTCCTTACTTCAAAATCAGTCACGAAAGGTCTGGAAAACTAAATTTCCTTTTACATAGTATGGTATCCCTGTGCTATCATAGGATCTTCTGCATATCCTGGAATCTGCTGGTGGCCGTATTAACTTGAAGTACTAGCTTCCGTGTGTTACTTAAATGTGGCTATTCCAAAATACTTGGCTATTCCAAAAAGCAATCAAGAGATTGCCACTGTCTGATTTGTATACCTGCTGTAGAAATCATCAGCAGATGCATTGCCTCTTTAGATTTGCTCAAGCTGATCACTACACCGGAGGCAGCTATTAATATACTATCCTGTGGGTGGTATATTAATGTGGGATCCATAGCGTTCAGGTAATATTCGTGTTGGAATTCAGCTAAAAAGGATTTGGCTCTTTATAACTTCCCATTTGTTCTGTACTGTTAGCTCCCCTAATTAAATGGAGTCCCTTTCCATCATGACAGAACTTACAGATAAGTGCAAAACCACCAGAGGGGAATTTCCAGGGTTTCATCCGCATCTCTCCTTTTGCTGTCCAGTAGCTCTGACTAATCTGCCCACAGCCAGAAGACACATGGCTCAGAATATGTGCATGCCAAGCTTAAGTTGATCTCCTTCCTTGGACTCTGCCCATATCATCAGAAGTTGGGCTGCTGCAGCTCTGCTGCCACTTCTGTCCTAGTATGGAGAGTAACTTGCTTCCCTTTGTAATCTGCTGTGGTATCTTATAGATGTCTTCCAATGAGCTTGTTTACTTGCAGCCCACTGCAGCTCCTACTGTGCTAATGGCCAGGTTCCCTGTGATCAAGGCAAACATCATCTCTTCCCTTGTGCATCCTTCCTTCCCAAATTGCTCCTGGGCTGTGAGCATCTCAGCTGGACAGGCAAGTTCTCACTATGGAACTATAAATACTCCAGAAAAAGAGCAACACAAGGAAGCTTCTGAGTGCCCCTTCTTAGATTTCCAGTAGAGATTAGCAGAGCAAGTCCTTCCATCCCTGTGGGACTGCAGTGACTGATGGCAATCCTGAATACATGCTCTCACACAGATGTGCCTGTGTGCTGAGAGGGGGCTTCATCGCTGTTAGTGGCACTGACTGCATGTTGATATCTCCTCACTAGGTGCTGGTGCTCTGCTTCGTTCTCATCCTGGGATCCCTGATGCCCTGTCTCCCAGAGTTCTCTACAGCATCACAGACAGTGAAAGCAACACCAGCGCCAGACATTTATACAACTAGTAAGAGTGAGTCTAATGTGGTACCTCCCTTTAATCCCATCAAACCATTTCCAATTTTTTTCCTGCCACATCTATTTCAGGGGTAGCATTGACCCTTCAGAGCCTACCTCACCGGATCTTGCTTGGTGGGATTCATGGCCTGTCAGTGGTATTATAGCAGCATATTGTTTGGGCCTGTGTTCATTTTCATCTAGTCATTCTCCCAAATAGGAAAGGCTGCCAAATGAAGAAAAAGGCACAGGTCAGATTGCCTTCTGAAGAGGTGGCGTGTCCTGGGCAGCATTTGCCTCGTGAAGCTTACAGGAATGGGGTATTTTTCAGAGCAGGACAAGGCCATAGCTGGGTGGGCATGTGCTAACCAATACTGTGACCTTTGTGAGAGACCTTAACCACATTATTAACCCATGCTCTCTTTGTTTCCAGTTCAGTCACGGAGCCTCTTGTTCTATGATGAGGGTGCTGGCTCCTTAGAAGAGAGCTACAGCTCCTTCCTAACCATGGACCATCCTGAGGGGTGGGAGGTTGAAAAAGGGCAGTCTGACAAGCCAAGGCCTCATCTGGCGATGACACATGAGACAGCCAAATACATGAGCAAATCCCATCTGGAGAATCCTGACCAGAACCAAACTGACCCAACTCTAACCCACCTCAAAGAGCAATTTCATGAGAGGTAAGCAGGTGGGGACCACAGTCTGAGCCCCAAACCACAGCATGACATCTGGGAGGGACAAGCAAGCATGTCCCCTTCACTGCAAGCTTAGAGCAACCAAGCTCCCTGGGGCAGGCAATTAGACAAGCAGCTGCAGGAGGCCAATGCTAGCTGAGAGCATAAGACCAAGTTTGTTTTCAAGAGCAAGAATTTGGAACTCTGTAATCAATGTTCCACTGCTCTAAACATGAGCAGGGTGGGATGATGCAGGTGGTCCCAGGTTTGCTCTTCATTCAGTGGCACAGGGAAGACCTCCATCCTGGTTAGAGCATAACAGCTGGGCAGAGAAGTGAATTTGCCTAGGAAACTGCAAAAAGCCTTCACTGATGTCTTTGTCCTTTTTTTTTTTTTTTTTTTTTTTTTTTCTCCTCAGGGAAACAAGCTCCAGTGAGACAGCTGAATACTTGTAGCAGCTGCTGGACCTCAAGGCCTCGTCTGTCTGATCGCAGGATTCCCTCCTCACTGACCAACTGAGGGGACTTGGTGGGAGAGGACACTGCATTCAGACACTCCTAAACTGGCCTTGAGTTCAGCTCCTTCCCATCCCCATGGTCCCCTTTGAGAGGAGTCACAGGACTGCCAGAACCAGTAATAAACGTCTGACGAAGTCCTGAGACGCCTTCTTCTCCTGGCCTTATCTCCTGCTTGAATGAGCACTACCCTATGGGTGTGGGCTCACCATGGAATGGAGGGAGGTCAAGAGTATGCCCTCAAACTATTCAGCTCACTCCCCAAAGCCTCCATGGAGGCTGTCCCTGGCCACCTACCCCTTGGCTACATCCAATGCACGTGAAAGAGAGAGAGTTTTACTGCTCTGCTTAAGGGACTTTGAAATGGGTGATGCTGGGACTGGAGAGTTGACTCTGGAGAGTTTGAGCTCATTCCTTCCTCTCCATCTGTTAGTATACTTCTGCCTCCATCAAGAGAAAACCTAGCTCTTCCTTGCTCTAGCTTTCTCTTAATGGATGTGCCTACATAACTTCCACGCCAAATATCTGCAAAGATCTGCACACAAACGGAGTGGGGGAGACAGATCCCAGATCAAGATAAACCACCATGAAAATTAACTGGCAGCTTCTGGGCAACCAGAACTCTAAAACAGGGAGAAGTTTTTCCCCACAGCCCCATTCTCTCCACCCCCAGCACCTTTGTTTTGGCAGAGGTGGTTTATTTTCCTTTTGGTTCCCAGCTTGGGCCCTACAGTGTGGTACTAATCAGAACAGTGCTTTCCCACTTTCTATTCTACACACCCCCTGCTTTGAGAGTGAGTGTGGGAAATCCACTTCCACGATCCTATCACAGCTCTCCACCAAATTCTGCCTCATGCCAAATGAGATCCTCCTAAGAACCGTGAAGAAGAAAGAACTCTGCAACCTATAGAAGAGCTGCAATAGAACCATAAACCCCCTCATATCCTGATATCACTGCTGGTGCCCAGTAGCTTTGTGAACACCACTGATGACATACTGGCATCTCTGGAGACTGTTACTTCTGCCAGGAAAGAAGTGTCACATTTGAATTGGCCAGAGTCACCAAAGACTCTTTTAGCTCTCCTCCTGCTAAGTGCCAGCACCAAAGTCAGCAATCTCTTCCCATACCACCTATCAGGCCAGACTTTTCAAATTTAGTTCTTGTAACACCATAATGCAATGGAAAGTACCGCAATATAGGATAACAAAGTCTTTGGGTACAGCAAATGAGGACAAGCCTAAATGCAGCAGCTATGGCTACAGAAGTGGAGAGGAGGGGGGGTAAAAAAAAAAAAAAAAAAAAAAAAAAAAAGCAGCCTACCTTTGAAAAACCTCCAGCAGTCAGGAATATCTATCAAGATACCTTTACCTCCATTTCCAACCCTTAAATGAGGTCTGGGAAGGGGTGGATCCTGGCTCCACCCCTTCCAGCCACTCAGGTGCATTGTGCACAGCTGAGCTCCCCTGGGCTGGCCCTGCCTTCCCACCAGGTGCTCAATCACTGGTTCAAGCCGTGACTTAGCATTTCTGCTACAGTGCTGAAATGACTTCATCTCAAACGTGTTCCATTCTCTTTAGCATCCAGTCATCCACTTTTCACCCTTTTTCCTCCCTTTTCCTGCTGAAAGGCCCAAGTGTCTCCTCGCTCTGTACCCTCAGCTGTCCTTTGCTAGAAGGACAATGTGGGACTTGAATTTCTGAGATCTGGGATGCAGCAGATTGCATATGGGAATCTCTGTGTGTGCTCCACTAGACCTCACAGCAGACAACCTTGAAGCTTGTTTTGCTTTAAGTGACCTGCACTTAGACCATGCTGCCCCAACCTCTCTACCAGTCTCACCCCCTGCTCAAGAACTGGAAGAACTGAGAGAATGGCCCTCACATCTCTCTCTGTCCCCTCTTTTGAAAACTGCTTTTGCCTTGGAAGCCACTTAGGACAAATTTGGACACAACTAGCTGCAACCACACATGCTTGGCCAGTGGGATGAGGAGGAAGAAGGCCTTCAGCACAGCTCTTCTCAAGGTTCACACAGGATCTGCTTCTCACCAGATACCAGAGTGCTCCCAATCCTCAGCCTCTACCCCAGCATAAAGAACCACTGCTGGGTCCAAGCACACCCTCCTCCACCCCAGCACCTCCACTGTGCGTGTCCCCATGCCTCCCACTCCCATCGTTGTACAGAGACCAAGAGCAGAACTCGTTTGTACATAATGAAACTTATTTTGTATTATTGCCGATCCCTTAAGATATTGTATTTTGGAAACTCTCAGATCCTATTTTCAGTATTGTATTTTATTAAGAATTAGTGCGGGCTTAGCATCTATGAACTCCTTTCTTGTTAGCAGCTCACTTTCTCCTTGTACTCCAGTAGCTGCCTCTTCCCTCCTGTTTTATGTTTCGTTTTGTCTTGTTTACTTGTGGGTTTTTTTTTTCAAGCCATCTTTTCTCTTTCTTCTATCACTTGCTCTGCATTTGCTTAGACAAGCAAAATAAAAATAAAATAAAAAGATGCAGCATCAATCCTGGGTTGATGAATCCCTTCATTCCAGCATGGTTGTCACAGCTTCTGACCTCATGCTCACCAGATGTCCCATTTGTTGTCTGCAAGTGGAATTGGTTCAGTGCTGGGAGCTCATACTCAGTGTTTGGGCTAGAAGCAAACTTGCATGTTTTAGGTCAGTGACTTGGGACCTGATGGCCTGTTGATCTGCACCTCTGATAGTCCATTTACATCCACGAAAACTGGTGTGAAACTCGTGGCAACAGGGGGTGTAGGAAATTAAGTTTTATTCTAGATTGCTCCTGGTGGGTTTGTTAGGATTTGGACATTGAAATGACCATAAATGGCCCAGGCAAGAGTTATCTGGACTTTGGAGACGCTTGAACAAAGCATCCTAAGAGGTTAATTTCTCCAGCATTGACGCTTTTAACACTGACACATTTGGAGAAAGCAGAACCCCTTCCGTCAAATCTAATCCTCTCTATTCTGCAGTTTGCTGGATAGCATTCTGAGCCGTTCAAAATAGGCACATTAGGATCTTCTGATCTTTGCTGTGCCTCCCAAAATGCAGCCAGCTAATCACACCTCCCAGTTTGGCTACAGCAAGTAATTAGAGCAGAACGAGGGAATTAGCTAAATGAGAAGGCACCTTCTTTGAAGTCACCTTCAGCCTTGCTCAGTTACACTCAGTGCACTCCAGACATCCACAGCCCACTTCTGCCATGCCAGTTCAGGCTCCTTCCCATCTGGGATCATGTTGCTGATGAGCCCATGTACTGCCGACATGTACAAGCCCTGCACAAAAGAGTACTGACAGAACACAGTCTTCATTTTGCAGAGATGAGTTATTCCCAGCCATTCTCTGTTACCAGGCCAACTTGGAAAAAAACCACAATTGCCTTTGCAGCTCACGGCTGCAGAGCAGGGCACTAGCGGTTCATGGGAACATTGATGCCTTGCAATAGGACATATGCTATTGGAGCTCTTGGTAGAACATCCCCACTTTCCAGGTGCAGCTTGTTCCCTCTGGGTGTCACTGCTTGGGGCTGTACCTAACTGTACTTCTTGTACAGATCCATTATGAAATATGCAGGCTTTGTTCCTGCTCCTTGGCAAGGAGCTTTGGGTGCCCTTGGGGGGAACAGGGTGATCAAGCCTTCTCACAGCCTCAGGCTGAGTGTCCTTTAACCGTGTCAGAGCTGGCACCTTGTTCCATGTGGGTTTTCTTACCTGCTGGAGCTCTCTGCCTTGTGCCTGATGAAATCACCCATCAGAGGTGCAGAAGCTCTCTGCATCTTGCTATGACCCATGCAGGGGCCACTCAGCCTGCAAGCAGGAGGCACCAAACTCATCCAGTTTCCTGTGGGAGGGCCAGCCCCCATCTAGCAGCTGCAGAGGGGAACAAAGCCCCTGTGGAGGCTGGAGGGGGTGAGTCATGCTGCAGGAGGGAATGGGTTCCCTGCAAGTCACGACTGCACGAGAGAGCAGCTGGGGCGGAGGATGGGGCTGCACCATGGGTCTGGGAGGCACACAGGTCCTCTGGGCTGGGAGGCAGCTGCTACATACCCTCAACACCCATTTCTCCATGCACAGCAGGTTGAGGCTCAGCGTGTGATAAATCCGAGGCAGAACAAATTGAAAGCAAGGTGCCAGGCACATACAGGAGCTCTGCAGGGTCCCTCAGCCCAGCTGACACAACTGGGACCGGGGCCACCAAGCACAGCCCCAGCCCAGCACACACAGATGATGCCATTCTTCTGCTGGATATCCGTGCTCAAAGGTGGGGAGCCCTTCCCCAGGCAGATCTCACCCCATGGAACAGGGACCCAGAGCAGAAGGTCCTTTGCTCTGCTGGGGCTGCTGTGCAAGTTTTGGGGTGCCTGCTGCACACAACTGCTTAGGGCAAGCAGCCTCGGCTGTGAGAGACCAGGGCTGGGGATGCCTCCACGCTCCTCTGCCTCCCAGCCTCCAAAGGGTTAAGTGCCAGTTTCAAGTGTCTCTAAGGTGACACTGCGCTCCCCGCAGCCCCCCTCCACACGCACACGCTCACGCTCGCTTTCTGCTTTGTCTTTTGAGTGCTGCTGCAGGATCGGTGCACAGGCACCTGCCTGCCTGCCTGCCTGTGTTGCTGTGGTGGGGGACAGTAGGAGACGTGCTGGGCCCTGCCACTTCAGTCTCCTTCCTTGGTCCCGACACGCTCTCTCCTCAGCCCTCTTTTCCTGCACCTCCGAGCAGCGGCACTGACGTCTGCAAGTCTCTATCTGCTGTTCCTCCTCTCCGCCGTGTCAGGGCAGCGAAGGCAGACAGAGGCTGAGCCACGGTGCCTGAGCGCTGCAAACTGGTGCTGAGAGGCTGATAGACAGCACTGCAGAAAGTTGGGCTGCTGCTCCATTGCTTTCCCTGCGACTTTCTCAAGGAGCAGAGCCCTTCCAACATCCTCCTAAGGCCCACGGGCAGCCAAGCAGAGAGCGACCCAGCCGGGATCAGCACCTCACTCCACATGGCTGAGGGGCCCAGCTGGAGAGAGCTCACCCCTGGCAACGGGGACAGCGAGGGAGCCCCAGGAGCCACGGGAATCATCCCAGGATCTACGGACGTGGAGAGCACTGGGCGAGAGCAAAGCTCGGGCCCCTGTGGAGCAGAGCCAGTGTGGGACAAGGTGAGAGGGGCGGCGACTGCGGTGGAGATGGAAGAGCAGTTCCTGCACTTGGCCATCAGGAAGCAGGTGTCCTACAGGTAGGAGCCACGGGCTGTACGCAGACATGCTGTGGGGCCTGGGCTGGGTGTAAGGGATGAGTCTTTCATCTGCCAGGGTTGTCATGGGGGTCACGCCCAAACTCCATTCCCAGAGCCGGGTGCTGCTCATCCCTGCACTCTTTCCCACAGCCCTGTCCTTGAGTGCAAAAACAGGGAGCTCCCAGCAGGGAGAAGTAACGGTGATGCTGAGGTAAGGAGCTGAGGCTGGAAAGCCTCTGGGGCAGGCTGCTGCAACAGGAACATCCATTCCAGCTCTGGGTTTCTCTGTTGGTGTCATGGAGCCCAGCAAACCACCGCATAACACTGTGTCCTGCAGCACTTGGAGAGCCAGCTGTGGGGATTTGAGGCCCTGGTGTGCAGGGAAGATTACCTACACTTTGGGGCCCATTTGCTAACTTCTTGGCTCAGTGCCCGTGCATGCAACAGCCCTTCTCCCCCTTTGCGAGGGCAGTGAAGCAAACTAGGACCAAATTGCTCTCTAAATCCTGCAGTAATGGGAACTAATGGGAAACCGAATTAGTGCCTGCAGAGCAGGAGGGCCCTGGGCTGAGTCATCCCAAGCATTAATTACTCTTGCAATGGGTGACAAGCAGGGGCTGGGTGACAGTGTCCCACCTGAATTAGCACTGGCTACAAGCTAGGGCTGTGGCAGTGCTCCTGGCACAGCCTGGCCCAGGGGCTGTAGAGCAGGGGGCTGCCTCCACCACTGAGATGAGGGATAGCTACACCAAGTGCGGGAGCAAAGCAGGCTTTTCTTCCTTTAGCTGTCTTTCTTCAGATGTTGAGCGGATTAGCCAGCTGCAATTACCCAGCCTTCACCGGGGAGGAAGGGAGCATATTGCAGCCTAATTTGATCAGCCTGAATTCTCTCCAGAGCTGTCCAATATCACAGGGGAATGTTCACATCCTGCTCTCTGCTCCATGTGTGCCCAGGAGCTGGGAGGATCTGGCAAGGAGTCCCATAGAAACCCGACAGAGGCATTTCCCGAGCCCCAGTTCAGAGTTTGGAGGCCCTCTTCCATGGGCTGTTGCCCATCACCAGAGTCTTCAATGTCACACGGAGGTGGAGGCCGTGGTGCTCCTGCTTCTGAGCAACCCACTCCTGCTGGGGCTCATTAGTCATCAGGAGGGGCAGGCGGCAGGAGCCGCTATATAAAGGCTTTGAAACGAGCAGAAATGATATGAAGCCTATGGAAATAAAGCTCTTTCCATAAATAGCTGCCGTGGTGTACGGAGGCGCCTCGGGCGGGCGGATAGATCTCAGTGCTCAGGTTATATTTAGGGCTTTGAGTAGCAGTTCCATGCCAAGCTTATTAATGATGCTGGCTTGGGCAGCAGCTCTGCAGATTCTGGGACAATTTCCCTGCAGGGAGGTGCCTCCACAGTGCTAGGAGGGCCTCTGCTACCCTGCACCACAGCAGACCCTGAGCAAGTGCTGGGCCTTTGTGCCTCTGCCCGCACTGCTCAGCCAAGGAGTGTGCCTTACGTCACATTAGCTCCTGTTCCAGTGTGCCGCAGCAGGGCAGGAGCAGTGTGCCGAGCAGTGGCACAGCACCAGTACTGCCAGGGATCTTTGGGCCAGGATTCACAGCAGCACCCTGCAGCTGGACACTAGCATGCGGCATTTGCACATCATGGGTGCTTTCTTGCCTGCTTTTGGACTGAGACTTGCAGCAGTGACCTTCTGTTACCACAGCCACTCCCGGTAGCGCAGCCCGCAGGGGTGTTCACCGAGAGAGGAAACCACATTGCAGGAGAGTGCTTGCTGCTCAGGGCTTGCGTGCATGACAGAGGACATGCTGGGAGCTGGACCTCCCCTCCTGAGCTCGCAGTTCTGCTCCGGCCACCCCCACGGGGAGGCAGCACCTGGCAAGGACTCCAGGGTAGTCAGAAGAGCGGCTCTCAAGCCCCCTGCCTGGCCATGTCTCCACGCAGCCAAGCAGGGTTCTGGGGGCCCAGCTGCTCAGCGTAGTTCCCGGGTGACAGATAGGATGCGGGCAATGGGTAGGATGAGCTGAGCATCTCACATGCTGTTCCTTGCTGAGCTAAATATAACCCAGAATGGAGCAGAGGGGCTTTGTTGTGGAAATAGCAAAGGAGGACATGCTGGGTCACCACAGCAGAGCAGAGGGGAGAGGAGGGTGGGCTTGTTCCAGCCACTGCACTGGGACACCAGGAATGGGGATCTCTGCATGCCCCAGGGGCAGAGCGGTGAAGCCTTCCCATCTCAGCTGGGTAGCACAGGAGCTGGGAGAGAACCTGAGCTGTGGTAGGGGAGCAGCAGTAGGGCAGTCAGCCTGGCTCCCACCTGCCGCCCTACTAATTGCATTAGCCAGACAGTGCCGAGCAACATCATTGAATTGCCATCCATCCCCACCGTGCTGAGCCTGCTCTGCCAGCACAGACATCTGTCTCTGGGTCGCCGCACAGCTTGGAGGAGGTGGCACCATGTATGGCTTGGGTAGCTTGACACAGCAGGTGGCCTTGGTGAGGCGGGGGGCAAGTTGATAACCCTTTGGACTTTGTGCAGGACCCCTGCAGTTTCACACAGAGAGAAGGACTTGCTTGCTGGGCCTTTCTGAGAACTCTGGGACAGCATGAGACTTGGGAGCATGTGGCATGAGGAAGGACACTGGGCTGGGTGCTGCGGGGCAGGGCGTGAAACTTGACAGAGAAATGCCCACAGCAGAGTACGGCACCCTGAGCTGCCCTTGTGCACACAGCGGTGATGAGGCCATCACCTCCCGGTGCTCGTGCTTCACTCAGGTACTTCCCCAGGGCCCTCCACAGAGCCCAGCACGGGACCTGATAGCTATCCCAGGCCACGTGAGGAGAGCTGACCCAGGCTGCAGGCTGTGGGAGGAAGAGCGTGGCGGCGCTGGCCACAATGACAGCCGCCCTCGCACTTCCAGGAAGTGCGGAGAAAGGAACCAGGTGGAGGGTGCAAACAAAGCAGGGCCCACACCACCACCACCGGCTGCAGAGCCCTGCCAGGCCCTGCCCTCGGGATGACTCCGGAAAGCGGCCACCAGGGCAGGAAGAGCGAGCACGAGCCCCGGGCCGGCTGAGCAGCACCCGCCTGTGCTGCGGCAGATGTGGCGGCACCGCTCATGGGATGTCCCCCAGAGCCCCGCGGGGACCGCAGTTATGAGGTATCGCTGGGACGGGTGCTGCGCTGCGCTGGGGCTGAGCACTGGTGGCCCCCGCAGCGCTGCGGGGTGGGGGGAAGGCTCCTCCAAAGTTTCCTGTGCTTTCCCAGCTCCTCGCCCGCAGTTCCCTCATCTATCCTGGTGCCGCCGGGTGAGCACAGCCTCACCATTTTGGATGCTGGAGGGTCGCACTGCTGAGGGGCACATAGGATTTCCTCTGGGCCAGCAGCTGAAAGCCCCCATCTGCACCCATTAGGGCACCGACTTGAGGGGCACAAGGGCACCGTGTGAGTGGCTGCCCCCAGAGCCAGGGGTGGGGGTGGACCTGCACCCTTTGCAAGGTGACGCTCTTGCCTGGCTCATTTGCCATGCAAAGAAGGCTGCCACGCTCCCACTGCTCAGAGAAGCTGCAGGGCGGCAGTGACGCAGGCAGGCTGTGAGGCGCAGCACTAGTGCCAGGGCGAACAATGGGAGGACGAGGGAGGCCCCGCCGCTGTCGCCGAGCCTCTTCCTGAGCACGGGGGCGGCAGTAGGGCTGACACTCGGCTTCCTGAGCCCTCAGCACAGGGCCATGGCTGCTGGAGCCTGGCTGAGGCGCCCACATTCAGTGACACTGGGACTTAGTCAGTTTGGGATTCAGTGATGCTGGAACTTGGTGACACTGGGACTCGGTGACACCGGGGCTCAGTGACACTGGGAGCTGGTGATGTGGGAGATTGGTGACACCAGGGCTAGGTGACACCGAGGCTGGAGCTCCATCCCCTCGCTGCAGACCCGGGTGGTGATAGCGGCCCTGTCCCAGGGGCGGCAGTCCGTGAGCCCGCGACGCGAGCAGGGCTCGGGGCAGCAGGTGCCCGGCGCGCGGCGCCCGGACGGCGGCAGGAGGCGCTGTCGGGCCGGTTCGGCCTCGGGGCCCGCCGGTGCGCGGCCGCACTTCCTGCCCGGCAGCCGGGCTCGGGGGGGCGGGCGCCCGCGCCGCCTCCCGCCCGCCCCCCTCGGTCCCTCCCCTCGCATGGAGCCGATGCGCGGAGCGGCGGGCCGGTAGCGGCGGCGTCGAGCCCCCAGCCCGGCCATGGAGGTGGCAGAGCCTCCGCCGCCCGGCGGCTCGCCCTCGTCGTCGTCCTCCTCCTCCTCTTCCTCCGCCGCCACCGCCTCCGGGCCGTCGGGCGGAGCCGATTCCGAGCGGGGGCCGCCGCCGCCGGGCCGCCGGCACAGCAACAAGCGCTTCACCGGCCTCAGGCTCTTCGGGCGCAGGTGAGCAGCGGCCGGGACGCGGCTCCGCGCTTCTCCCGCCGCGTCCCGGGGCCTGCGCGGTGCGGGAGGACTGCGGGCAGCGCCTGCCCCGCGTGTCCGCGATCGGAGCGGCGGAGCCACGCTGCCCATCTCAGGGCCCGCTGCCGGGTCTGTTCGCCGTCGGTCCAGCTTTTTCTAGCCCGTCGTGTGCCTGTGGCAGGGGGCCGTGCCGTAGGACGTCCGTCGAGCCGCTTGGAGCATCCGACACAGTGCTCGCCTAAAGGACGGGGTGCTGCCTGGCAGCCTCCCCCGGCCCATCGGCTGTCAGCCCCGGCTTCGACCCGCAGTGCTGGCACCGGGCACTGGAGAGGGTGTTGACCCCACTTACATAAAACATGCAGTCAGCTGAGATGAGGTGCCAAAGGGACATGGCATGCTGATAGAGGAAGATGAGATTGCGTGCTCCTCCTTTTGAACTATTGACATGGATAATGGGAAGCTGGCTATCACTGCCTCACTGACGCCAGCCTTCTCCCCATAGAAGTCAGAGTCCCATGTCCGGAGGTTTGTTTCCACGTGCCCAGCACCATATGTCCCCATCCCCATGCTCACACCTTGCGCTTCAGCTGCGATTTCAGCAGGCTGTCAGCACTGGGGCTGTGCAAGCTCTGCGCTGCTCCCAGGGAGCCCCAGGTCCACACTCTGGGCTTGCTCTCTTACCGTTACTGAGTGTCCTTCAGAATCACGGCATTCACTTTATTTTTGGGATGCTACACCCACGTAAGCCAAGAGGTGTCTACACCATCCAGAGATGTGTAAAAATGAGGATAGATCAGTTCTGAAGGGCATTGCTGGGGGGACTGTCCGACCCAAACTGCCTGATCCTTCCTGGTGTCACTCTGCTGACCATGAGTTTGTAAGCATCCTTCTTGTACAGGGAGGATGAAGCAGTATGTAGGGCTCCCAGTGTGTTTTCACTGGTGCTAAATAGAGAGGAAGAGTCCCACTTTCAGATCCCACAGTATGCCTTGCGAAGTCATATAGGAGCTGGGAGCGAAGAGCTTACAAGGTCACTCCACCCAGTGCAAGAGCTGCTCTCCTCTGCTCTGGTTTCACAGCTGGCAGTGGTGGCCATGTGGAGCTTCTTTCAGTCTCTGTCCTTTCCCTCATATTAGTGGGTGTTTCTGGCCCCTGGAGGGTCCTGCTTCCTTGTGTAAGCCATTATTGCAGAACATGGTGGAGCTTACAGAAAGCATTTTCTCCTTGTGCAGAGGATTTGTGCAGTGCAGGTGCATGCAGTACAGGAAATGCAGACCTGATCCCATGCAGCATGTTTTGCAGCATGCTCGAGATGCTTTTCACGCTGTTTGGTGTTTGGATACTTTTCTTCTTCTGCTTCCTCTGACAGGGACGTGGTTCTGCCTGGCTGACAAATCCATTTCTCAGAGCTGTGAAAAGCTGTAGGGGTGTAAGAATAGATTTTTAAGGGGCATATGAGAGGGAGAAGTCCCCACGCACACCTCTGAGTGGAGAGAGCATGCTGAAGATTGGTGGAGGAGGATTGGCTGTGGGCTGCTGAGAGCTGCTGAATTCGTGCCCACCTGAACAGAGGAGCAGAATGTAGCTCCGAGTTCCAGTTCACTAGAAAGAATTGCAGGGTTAAGTGCTTATTCTCCTTTGTTTTGGAGAAGTACAGTCAGTCCCTATCCCCAAAATGCTTTTCAACAGTGATTGCTGAAGAAATTTGCACCCCTTTGGATTTTGGAGTTTAGCCAGAGTGTATTTGGCCGAAGTAAGTAGAAGAAACTTTGCACTGGGAGATGAAGCCTTGCTCTGGGGAGCCCCAGCTGCAAGAAGCGATTTCCTAAGCTGGGCACATGCCACTCAGCCCTGCCTGCACGTTCTGTCAAGACTGCTGCTTGCTCGTGCCACAACAGCAGAAGGCACAGCTTGCTGTGTGCAGCCCAATGAGTGGCAGACTTAAGAAACAGGAGACTGCACCAATATTGAACACTGCTTGTCTTGTTGGACCCCCATGGTACCTGTCCCCAGGCTGGCATCCAGTGCATCATGGACATCTCACTGCAAGTGAATCCTGAGGGGTTTTTAAACAATAGGAGATGAGACCTCAAGTTCTGCTTGCAGCACATTAGCCTGCTGTGTTTTGCAAGCAGACTTATTTCTGTACCTGATTAACTGCCTTAAAGGAGGGTGAAGTAATTGGCTCCAGAGCTGACAGAGACAAGTGCACAATATGTGCATCCGGGCCACAGATCGGTAATTCTTCTAATTGGGCTGATAAAGAGATTGGAGCCAATCAGATAATAGGTAGTTGGGATTAAATTTCCTTCCTAGGTGCCCTGTTTCTTGTGGTGTAAGTGAACAGCATGGTTTACCCCTTCCAGCTGGGAAGGAAGTACCATGCTGGGGACACAGCCCTCCTGCATTTCCCATTGCCAGAGCGGTGAGCTGCTGGTGTGAGTCTCCTAGTGAGTCTCAGAGTCTTTACTACATCCCCTCCACTGGGCACTCAAATGTGATCGTGAGTCTGATGTGGCAGGGTCATGCCAGCACAGCCTGGGGAGCGTGGGATGGTGGCTGAAAGCCCTGGCAGGCCTGCACCCAGCCTGGGGGCTGCGTGTCATTGCCCTGGGAAGGTCTGTGGGTGGCACAGCATGTGGGTAAACGGCACTCGAGAAACGGAGCTGAGCGCCCGCCTACACCTCTCTGGGACGACGCTCGTCTTTCTGCTCGATGCTGACGACATGTGAGAGCAAGGGGAGAAGCACCTGTGGGAGCACTGGCTGCTGCCCGGCCTTCCCCTGAGCACCGTGCTGGTGGCATCACTGTGTCCCCTTGAACTCATCATTCCTTTGCCCAACTGGCCCAAACCCAAGAGATGGACACAGGGCTGAGGACCTGCTTTGCCCTCACACAGGGGTGGTATGTAGGCTGTGCTATGGGGCAAATTCCAGATGCTTCAAGGGCAAAGCAGGCAACTGTGGCAGCAGTGAAGATCTTGAGCTGTAAAATCAGCACACTGTCAGAGCCCGAGCAAAGCTTACCTCAGGACAGGCTTTTTCACAAAGCACCTCGCTGCCAGCTCGCTGTTGAGCAATGGAGAGGATGCCTCCTCCTCCTCCACACATGCAGATTTGGATCTGGCTGGCAAACCTCTCACTCTCAGCTCTGCCAGCCTCATGCTCTGCTCCACTTGCAGGTGGCAGAGGGCAGATAGAGGGCTGGATCTGGCTAGCAGCCCCTTGAGAGCCCCAGCTGCTCCAGCTGAAGCCACCTGTGTCTGCAGGATGTGTTGCTGCATTGCTGGCAGAGACTGGATCCTCACGATTCTTTCCCTCCTGGCTCTTCTCCCTCTCCTGTCCGACATCAGGGTGTGCGCCAACTGCCTGCTGGAGAGTAGAGGTGGAGAACGGGGCAGAACTTCTCATCTGATTCATAGCTGGAGTGTTCTTTCCAGGGATGTGTCACCTCAGCAAAGGGCTAAGACAAAAAACAGCAATCCTCTCTATTCCTGACTATGAAATTATGGGAAGAGGGAAGGACAAAGGAGGAGCTGTGGGGCAATGCAGGTTTTTGTAGGAAGGCAGCATTTGGTGCTGCAGGTAGTGCAGGAGGGAGAACTCAGGGCTGTGTGGTTGCTTGGGTCCTGCTGGGCTGTGGGAACAGCAGGTGCTCATAGGGCAAGACCAGGTTCTGGGCAAGCAGAGATGCTCTTAGAAGTGCATCCTGAGCCCTGGCAGGCAGATGGGGCTGCAGCGTGGGATTTCTTTCTGTCATTGTGCTGCCATGCCCAGGGAGCAGACAGTCTCTCTGAAGACTTGGCAGAGCCTCTGAGGATAACTTCCAACTCTGCTCTCCTTGCAGCTCTGGCTTCTTTTTCCCAGGTGACTCTGTGAGCTGAAGCGTGAGAGTTGCTCTCAGCCACACGCTTGCTTGCTCACATAACTGAGTACTGAGCTCAAAGCAGATTTAGGGCTCGGATTCCTTGGGACCACAAACCATCCTTCTTAGGAGAACCTGGGGGGCTGGTAGGAGGTGAGGTGCTTCTGCCAGAGCCTTCTGGATGTAGGGCTTAGATGCAGGGCCTGCTTGGGGTCATGGACAGGGTGTGGAAATACCAAAACCTGTCCTGCTAGTTCTGGAGCTGGCACCTGGCTCTGGAGGAATAAGTGCCTCTGTTTTGGTGATCTTGAGCCCGGGAACTTTCCCCAGTCCGGCTCTCCTGTATTGCAAAAGCACAGTCCCTTTTCTTCGTGTTTCTGTAGAAACTTGCAGGCATGGCAGCAGCTGCAGTCTCTCTGGGAGCTGTGAATGCTTTTCCCTCCTCCGCATCAGGATGTTAAGTAGGTGGTGAAACTGCACTAGCACATGTGACAAGGCTGGGCAGAGGGGATGGAGTCCCCCGCTCCACGTCAGACGCATGTGCTGCATCCAGCAGTGTTCTCCTGCCCACAGTGTGGGGGGTTGGTGCCTGAGAGGGCTGATTTGTAGTGAATTCTGAGCTCTGTCCTACTTGTCACACTGTGACAAGTGTGTCCTGCTAACCCAGAGAACCTCCGCTGGTCCCCAACATTCTAGTCAGCCTGAGCCATCTGCTCAGCCCTGCCCGCATGCAGGTCATGCTTTCTGGGTGAGGCTGGCTGCAGCTCATCTCTGTGGGGCAAGAGCACTCTCAGGCTCCAAAATGCGCTGTGGCTTTGCAGAAAGTCACGTGGCCCCACTGGTTTTCTGTCCCAGGAAGTCAGAGAAGCTAACAAAAAGGCTCGTTACAAAGGGTTTTCCCCTCATTTTGGCACAGCTTGTCTCCCACAGGAAACGTGGGTGCCAATGTGGCCTATCTCTCAGTTGCTGTTGGCAGCCAGGTGTGGAGGCTGTGCTCCCCAGCAGCATGGGGAAGATGGGAAACCATGGGGCAAGAGCACCTTAACCTGCCCGGGGCCTGATCTGGTCTCACAGACAGGCCCTGGGGCCGGAGGGCAGTCACATGCAGCCCCTCCATGTGAAAGTTCCCGCTCCATCAGATTATCCGTATCTCGTCCTGCCTCGCCATCCTGCCTCGCCATCCTGCCCTGGCCAGGATTCAGCACTAAGCCTCTTACTGCACAGACCTGAGGTCACTGTGCAAGGGAACATCGCGTGGGGCACACTCAAATGTGGCGGGGTTGTTTTCTGCGGGGATTTTGCTCCCGATGGAGGCTGGCAGATGGCGGGATTAAGCAGCGGATCTGCTGGCAAGGCCCTGTGTGCCTTCCTGCCACTGCACACAGGAGAGGGACCCGTCCCGTGGCATAGGGTCTGAAGAAAGTCTTACCCTCCCACTCTTGGCCAGTGCTGCTCACTGCTCCTCTTGTGCCCACCAGCAGGGCTTGGTGCCTGCACACTAGTTTGGGGCAGGCAGGCCACTCTGCCCTGCCCTGCTTAAACAATGCTCCTTCATTTGAGGTCTGTCAAGTGCCTTTGTAATTTATTTGAAATTCAAATCCTTGCCCAGGGCTGGCAGCTAGGGCGAAGGCTGCCAGGAGCCTGGCTGGTGCAGGGCAGGAGGAGGAGGAGGGAGGCACAGCTGCCTCCTGCTGCAGATGTGGCCCTGGTTCCCTAGCTGTGCTTCCTCAGCCCTCAAGGTTTTGGGGTACCAGAAGCTCAAGTGGTGAGTGTGGGTGCCGGGAATGCCTGGGCTCTGGCTGTCCCACTGCCCACAGCAGCTCTCTGGCAGCAGGCTGTGAGTGGCTCTCGTGGTGTTTGTCTTGGCCCTGGGGTTGAGGTGACTGGCCTGGGCTGGGTTTGTGTCCCAGCAGCGGGATCATGATGCTGGACAAGGCCTCTCCTTCCCAGCAGGGTACTGCACCCTCCCTCAGGTGTGCCTGTGAGACCCCACAGCTGGCAGCTGGGGAGGTGATATGGGTGCTGCCACCTCGGCTGTGCACCAAGGCCATGGGGAGAGCGTGCAGGGAGGAGGGACGTTGCCAGGGCAGCAGCGCGCCGGGTGGCTGCAGGCATGAATGGGAGGGCGTGCTGACCACTCTCTTTGTGTCCCCAGACTCCATCTGCCCCACAAAGGTGTCCTCCCTTGTCTCCTTGGCAGCCAGCCCGGCCGATGGGGATCCCGGAGGATAAGGCACCGGCCAGCCGTGTATAAGTACGTGGCATTTTTATTGGCTTGCGCAGGCTGTGCAGTTCCAGCAGCTGCTGCAGAGAGAGAGCTCTCCTCCCTCCCACCCACGTCTCACCCCACGTCACCCTCCTGTTCCTGCGCTAACCAAGGCCACCGAAAGCCAGGCTGCTGCCTGCTGTGTGTGTCACTAACCTTGTACCTGAGGGCAGCTCCTTCTGCTAATGTGACAGCCCCATCCTGCTGGTGGTCCAGTGAAGGCATGCTGAGGGTTTCTTCCTCCATATCCTGGCTGTCATGTGCACGAGGGCTGTACCACCAGGCCCTATGTAGCTGAGCGCTTGAATGACCTGAGGTTGGCTTATCTGGGTGGCCAAGTAGCCTGAAGTTCAGTGAGTTAAGCATGCCAGCTGGGGTGGGAAGCCAAGACTGGGAGGTAACTGTGTCTGCTGCCATGTGGTTGTTATGTGGGGGCCAGCACTGAAACTAACCATGGTGGGGGATCATGAGTGTTCCCAAGGAGGTGAGGGGATGGGGCAGGTTTCCCTGCTTCCTGTGCCCTTGTGGCCTGTGACATATTGGCCTGCTAATGGTTTGTTTGCCATTTCTTGGCTTTTGAGCTTTCTGCGTGTTGCCCAGCTTGCTGCCTCTAATCACAAGGTGTCCAGCTCTCCCAGCCCTTAGGCACAGCAGCACTGCACTCCTGCAGGTGGAGGTTCGGTAGCAGCACCAGTATGGCCGCTGTGCTCCTGCAAACTGGTGTTCATGGGGTTTGGAGAGGCCCGAAGCACTGTGGGTTGAACACCAGAGGGCATGGTTGCTCTTCTGTGCTGCACACAGAAGGAGGGCTACTATAGAGGGAAGAGCTCTTAAGGCTCCTTTCGTGGTGCTTACTTGGTCTGAGTACTGTGGGACGACCCTTCTGCAGGCCCTATCTCCATGCTCATGGGCCATTGCTGCATTTTTTGTCCTCTTTTCTGCAAGGGGAGCACCCAGTGCAGATTGGGAAGACAAAGGTGGCAGAGCAGTGACCAGCAGCTGGGCCTTCATGGCAGGAGCTCTTCATGCCCCTCATGGCTCATGGTGGGAGCGCCTGTTGTGCAACCCATGCTTTCTGAAGCAGAAAGGCTGGTGCTGGGGATTGCTGGGAGCAATAAAACAGAGTGAGCAGAACAAGGTAGCCCTGTACTTAGCAGCCTGCAAGATGCCAGCCCACATCCCAAAGGCCATCCACTCTGCCCCAGCAGTGCCATTTCGCCCAGGGTCTCCTCTGCTGTACAAGTGCCCATTAGAGGGTGTGAGGAAAATGGCAAGGGGATTTGGGGTTGAGGGAGAGAGAAAGAAAGGAAACACGTGAGGGCAGACATGCGGAAGGCAATCACAGCAAAAAGGGTGGAGGAAAAAATCAACTTCTCTTCCTGCCCTACCTTTTGTAACAGGGACAAGCTGACCTTTTGCAAAACCGAGAAGTGATGGGTTTAGCATTGCTGAGTTACTTGAATCTGTACATGGAACAGGGAGAAAAAGGCTGAGTAACACTGCTCCATGGTGAAACTGATGCCACACCACAGATGGGACTGGATATCAGCAACAGGGTCACAGTTAAGCCAACAAGTGCCTTTTGGGTCCATGAGTTGGAGCTTAGTCATGGGACTATAGTAGAGGCTCGTGACATGGGGACAGGATCCTGCCCCAGGCTCAGTGTGGAGTCCTGGCTTCTCAAAGTGCTGAGCTTTCCCCAGTTGTCTGGCCCTGCTCCTTTCTTGCAGGGCCTGGCCATGGCTGCTGCTTGCTGTGGAGTTTGGGTGGATTTCCCCCACGGAAAGCTGGGCTTAGGGCTGTGGGCAGCTCAGTGCTTGTTGACAGCGAGATGGACAGCTAGTTGCATAATGATTTTGGTTTCCTCTGTGGTAAATGCAGTGGGAAAACACTCTGTCAAGCCCCAGCAAGCAGATCTCAGCAGGGATATCTCAGGACTCTGCTCCAGGGGCTTTGGTTGCAGCTTGCACCACAGCTACTGGGTCAGTTGACGCACAGGTACATGCCAGGGGGCAGCTGTCCCTCTGCCTGCTGCCACTGTGGGGTCAGGGCAGAGCTGGAGTCTGGCCCTGGGGAAAGAGGAGGAAGGAAGCAGCCTGGTACCGGGAGCTGCTGGATCACAGCAGGGAGAGGGCAGAGGCTGGTCTCAGCGAGCAGACACTTCCTGCCGCCTGCCCGGGTGTCTCCAGCTGCCAGCAGCACGAGAGCAGGGCTGAAAACAATCCGGCAGCAGTGCTGACATTTGTTCATGTGAACTCTCCCACCGCTTTGCAAAGACCTCGTGCTCCACCTGCGTGACAGAGCTGCTGCGGCAGCTCCCTCAGGCCTGGCTCCCCTCTGATTAATGGTTTCCTGTGATACCCATCGGCAGCACAGCCGCGGGAGGACGCCTGGCCCTGCCTGCCTTTGCCGCTCTGGCAGCGATCTCTGTTGACGTTTTGTTGTTGTCGTTTTACTGTCTTCTCTCCCCGGTCCCTGAAGAGCGCTGGGTACAGTCCAAGCACACGCAGGCTCGCACGCCCGCGCGCAGAAAGAGCTCCGGCTCTAATTTTAGCCATGACATGTATGCAGGGAGTAAGCAGCCGGGAGGAGGCAGAGTGTGAAGGGATGAGGAGGTCCCAGCTGCGGGGCCGCCGTGACTCACCCTAACTGGTCACCAGCACTCACTGCTTTGGGATCTGGGGCTCCTTCCTTGTGGGCATCTCGGAGTGATTTGGCCATGGCACGGCCCTTGCCACAGTGTGGGGAGGGAACGGGCTCCTGCCAGGTCCTCGGGCTGCACAAAGGATGTCCTAAGGGGGGGGAATGGCTTTGGGGGAAACTGTTCCGTGCCACGTTTGCAGAAAGGGTTTGGTTGTGAAACATCATTTTGGGATGTCACCTCCAAGTGCCTGTGCCAGAGGGGATCCCCCTGCTCCCATACTTACCCAGCACTGCATGTTCTGCAGGGGCAAACCAGGGTTTCAGATCTGAGGGGACAAGCATCTGGGTGCCAGGGATCCCTTTTCTTCCTGGGCCCCTTTTTTGTGTGTGTCCTTTGCCGGGGGTGAGCTTGACTGGGGCTGTGCGCAGAGGAAGTGCAGTTGGTTATTTTAATGAGCACTGTCAGGGTTTGCAGAGTGGGGAGGAGGCGGAGGGAGCAGTGGAGCACTCGCTCGCCAAACTAGGACTTGGTCGGGGAGGGCTGGCCCGTCGCTGCTCCGCAGCTACTGCTGCCCGCTCATCACCTGCGGGGACTTCAGCGCCATTCCGGATCAGGTCACAGAGGCTTTTCCCCACGCTCTGCCCTTCTTTCCTCTCCTGCTCCATTCCTGCACCTCACTGCTTTTGGCTGTGCTTGCTGGGAGAAGGGGGGGAGAACTAGCCTGGAGCTGGTGGGTTCAGTCTGAACGGGCAGTATGTCCTAATGTACCAGTTAGGGGTGGGGGGTGAGGGGCAGATTCCTGAGCCATCAGCTGCTCTCCTGCCCAGCCGTGCTGGTTCCCAGAGGCTGAGGTGAGCCACAGCTGTTCCATGGGCCGTGAGCAGGGTTGGCAGAGGGGCTCAGTGAAACCCAACTCTGTGGCGCTTAGTGGCTACTGCTCTCCCTGCCAGCAGTGGGTTTCCAGCTGCTCATGTTAAGGCACCGGCTATATCCTGCCAGCTCGTGGAGGAGGCAGGCAGTAGGAAACCTGCAGTGTGGCAGAGGACAGTGGAATGGGGAGCCAGCCTGTGCCCTGCCAGGCTGTTCCTAGCCAGCCACTTGGCCCCAGAATAGTCTGGGGAGGGCAGGACTGACTTCTGGGCTCCTGGCATCTCTCCTGGTGCTGGTGGCACCCTGTGCTTTTTCTGAGGGCAATAGGATGCCCTTCTGCTCCTCTGTTGCAGGTGTCCAGTCCCATCTCCAAATTATCAGTATCTGTAGCTGACAGCCTTAGGCTCCGTTGGCTTTGCTTCATGCTTTTGAGAGGTCTGTGCAGCTTCCCCCACTCGCAGCCTGGGAGCTGCATTCCTGCCTGAGCCGTGTCCCTCACATCGGAGCTTTTTCCCTGTGCTGGTTTCATGCTGCTTCTCTCAGGCTGCTGTGCAGTTCCCTGCTTGAGCACCATGCTGGGAAGCCTTCTCCCAGCTTTCCATATGCAGGGGGATCTGGGAATGGGCACCTGGGCTGTGGGACTGGCTTCCCTTTAAGCAGGGAGGCACAGGGCATCTGCTACAGGAACAGATGGCCTATCCAAATTGCCAAGGCTGGCCTGAACTGCTGCTGCTTTGTTGTTCTGCAAAAGGAGCTCTGAGAGATAAGGAACTTTTTAACATCCCTCTCAGTCTGGGTCACGGGCAATGCTGATGAAACCAAAATAGAATCTGATGTTTGCTTGCCCTCTGCTCTTTATTAAGGATAATTCACCTTCCCAGGCTGTCACTGTGGCTGCTTGGCTTTCAGCATAGGAGCCAAACAGCAGCGGCTTCTTTAAATCAGTGCTGCCCAATTTCTTGATAACCAGGAGGCAGATTATTTAGTGCAGTGGCAAATAAACTTCATAATGTTATGATGGTGGAAAGTTGTCAAGGGATATGAATGTGCAGCTCAGCCCAGAAACCTCCAAGGAGACAGCTTTAGTTTAAATGAAGACAAAACTCCATCTTTCATGGATTTTGGGAAGGAAATCACGTTGTTGTAATGGGAACATTACCCTGAGCCTTAGGGCTGGCAAACTCTTGACTTTATGAAGTATAAGTGGAGAGGCTGAGCTAGCCTGGCAGGTATGCTTTAAAGAAGGCCTGCGGCACATTGAACCTGGCAGTGGGACTGGGCAGGGCGCAGTGCTCTGAACCCCTCCCTGCACTCCCAGACTCGAGGTACTGCTTGGGATCTGGGACAGAGGGAGCAGGGAAGGTGTGGGTCATGTTGGACACCAAATGGCAGCAAAGGGGTTGTGGGACCGGAGCCTGGAGAGAGGCAGGATGGAGCTGCCACCAGCAGGAGGTAGGATTATGACAAGAACTGTATTAAAAAAAAAAAAAAAAGCCTCAGACCCCTGTGCTCCCATCTCCTGTTCTTCCCAGCAAGCCTGACCTTGGGAACACTTGGTTGTGCATCTTGTGAAGGGCCTGGCAGGAGGTGGGACAGCTGGTCCCTTTTGCCTTATTTTGGTCAAGGCACGGACAAGTGCTGGGGACTGTACTCAAATCGCTGTGTGGGCTTGGGTGTCTCCTTCAGTACTGCTTTGCTCTCTGGATGAGCTTCCCATGAGAAACTGCAAAGCTGCAGCATTTCCTTTCTCCCACTTGCCTCTGAGCCCTGCAAAGCAGCTGCGAGCATCCTGTTGCTGCCTCCATCCCTCCTGCTCTGGTTGTTTGGGGAAAAGAGATTTTGCAACAGTTTCTAATTAAAATGTCAGTGAAGATGCTTCCAGGCAGTTCCTTTTGTCCTCTGGGGACAAACTGTCAGTGTGGAGGGACAGGGGCTGCAGTATGACAGATGGGTGTCATCATCCCTTTGACAGTCTGGAAGGAAGCAGTGAGGGTCCTTCTTTAACCTGCATGCTCACGGCATCCTCAGCTCCTGGAGGAGCACCCAGAAGGACTGAAAGTGGCAAGGGGTTATAGTTAGCAGTGGCTGCTTGTAAAGCCTGGTCCCATCCTTGGGTGTTTGGTGTGGTCATCTGCCATGGGCACTGGCAGTCAGATAGGTGCTGACCCTGTGCCTCTCTCACCAAGTACTTGCTGCCAGTTGGGTGCTGAGCTGTGCCATGGAATTCTTGTCCCCTGAAAGAGGGCACGTGAGTTTTCCCTCTGGCCAGTGTCTGCAGGGATCCCATTACCATTCATTGTATGGAACGTGTCAGACCTTGCGGGTTCTTGGATCAGGTCCCCGCGCTGGCACTGTTGCAAGGTGGCCTGTATGTGTGCAGCAGAAGGCTGCGAGTTTTCCTTTTGTTTGGCCTCATTCTCTGGACAAACGATTGTGCTGGGTCTGTGCCCTGGTGCTGCCTTCTGGTCTGTGCTGCAGAGTGTCACACGCTGTCATGGGGGCTTTGTGGCACATAGAGTCTGAGCTGATATTGCTGCCTTCAGGTGATGGCACAGCTGAAGGTGTTCTTGGCTATGGCTACTGCTGCTAAAGGCTCTTGGTTTGGATGGATGTGTTTTTGGTCATCTCAGTCCTACGAGTGGTGCAGCATTACTCACACATCAGCTGCAGTGATGAATCGGAAGGTAGAAGGGCTGACAGTGCTGGGAAACATGAGCTGTTGTCCCCACTGTGACAGCTATCAATGGCTCATACAGCCCACAGGCAGACACTGCTTCTGTCCTGCTCCTTGCCGGTGGGGGTTGTCTGCACCCCCACTTCTGAGCTGGCTGAGAGCTGGTGTGCCTGTGCCTTGACTATTCTCAGACCTTTCTGCCTTGGAGCCCACATTCACACAGCTCTGCCCCTTGTGCAGCTTCTACCTCTGGATCATGATGTAGTACAGATTACAGCTGGAGTGGAAATTTTGGGTAGAAACCATCTATGCAGAGTTTGGGAACTTGCTCACCTCTCTGTAACCACAGCCGTGAGGGCTGCATCATGTCTTGACCAGCGTGTTCCCTTCCCTGTCCAGCACAGGCACTTCCTCTGCAGCATGCAAGCTGTGGATGGGAAGCGAGGCTGCATGGAGCTCAGGAGATCTTGGCATCACACACAGGTGCCTGCTAGTAACGCCTCTTCCCAGGAGTTGAGCTGTGCAAGTCACTGTCATTGCCAGGGAGGACAGCTTGTAAACTGAGACAGGCTCTTGTCTGCATGATGGCAGCTCTGGTGCCATAGCACCCACCCAGACACCACAGCAAGTACTGCTTCGCAGACTCAGCCAGGACAGATTCTCGTCATGGAGAAGGGCAAAACATGGGCTCATTTCCCTCCTGTAGCTCCGTGGTTGGAAAAAATGCTTTCCAATCAACTAACTAGAGGCTTGCTGAAAGGTCTGCTGATGGTTTTTTCAAGTCCAAACTTTCTCTAGGCTTTGAGGCTTGTTTGGCTGGCATCCCTCTTCTTCTGGGCACTGGCAGGAGGACACCATGGTTTGGGGGGGGGAGGGGAACAATGGCACAGGCAAGAGGACCGAGCAGCGTGCTGCACTGTGTCCCCCTGTCTGAGGACACAGAGGGCATGGTCAGCACAGTACCCAGAGATCTGCCTGAGGCTGCTGGAGCAAAGCGAAGTAATGGAGCTGAATATCAAGAAATATTCATGATGTGGGTAGAGCTTAGAGCTTATGCCTTGAGGGACACTGTGTAGAAATCAATCTGTCTGGTTTTGTTGCTGTCACCACCAGGGGAGTGATAGCTGCTGGGTGATCAGGGTGCCCATGTCAGCCAATCCATGAGTTCTCTGTCCAGTGAAGTTACAAGATGCAAGTTTTCCCTCTTTGATCTCTGCTCGGGTGTTTATATCCTGCCGCCGAGGTTAGCTCTGTCCTTAGAGCACAGGGCTGCATTTTTCTCTGAGAGCCCCGTGGGTTCCTGCAGCACCTTCCTCTTCCCCCAGCTCTTCAGGGCAGCACACACTCCAGGATACGTTCTTGCTTTGGCAAGGTCTCAGCCCACCAGCACCAGGCAGGGAGCACAATAGGCTGAGGAGCTCTGAGGGGTCTGGCTCAAAAAAATCCTACCAAAAGCTCCAAGTGCAGATCACAAGCTGACCCCTTCCTTATTCACAGAATGAGATTGAAATGATAGTGTTGAGCTGCATGCAAAGTAGAGTTGATGTCCTAGTGCGTGCAGAAGTATTATTTCCTTTTCCTCCTACCCTGCAGATGCCAGGCTGCAACTAGCCCCTTGAGCTAACAGCCCAGTGATGCAGCCTGCAGAGAAGCAACATGCTGTTCTCTGTTGTGACTCAACTACCAACAGTCTTTTCACAGAAGCGTGGAGGTCACAGAAATGTCGATAGTGTCAGGCCAAGGGCTGCCAGGACACAGCTCTCCTTCAGCAGTACCTGGTGCATGGTACTCTGATGGTGCACATCAGTGCTGGGCACTCCATGCAGTCAGTCACTCCACACTGTCAGCAGCAGCTCTCAGTGCCTGCGCTGTACTCTTTCAGATTGGAATTCAGCTGCAAGCAATAGGGATATCTTCATCATCAGATCTGAGCTGCTGCCACGTGGTACTGTTATAAGCTGTCAGATTACCCAGCAGTAACCTTCACTGCTGATGTCTGGAGCGTGAGTCCATGTGCCTCTTTCTGACAGCTCTGGAGATAAAAAAGACCATAATCAACCAGTAACCAAACATAAATGTCAAGCCAAGGATGTTCTGGCAGGTTTCCTCATGAGAATGTGGTGTGAAAAGGAAGGAAGCTGTGTTGAGAGATCTTCCTGCCCAATGCAGCAACTCAGCAAGCACTGCACTAGCTTTGTGCTGGTGGAATATCTGGGACAGAAAGAACTACCTGTTGAGCTCACTCAGGATATAGGTGGACAATTCTGTTTCTCCCAGCAGCTTAGCCTGGGCAAGCTTGCCACACTCCAGCAATTCTCTCATTGTTGTCTTTTTTCAAATACATTTTATTTGTTCATGTAGTTTTTAACACCTATTGGTGATGATGCAATTCACTGCAGTATCCCACTGATGTTGGGGAGAAGGGACAGGAATGGAGTGCTGCAGTGACAGGGACAGGCTGGAAGCTGGCTGGTCAGCAAGACATGGTTAAGTCCTCTGGAAAAGCCTCATGGTCCTCTGTGGTGTGATGGCTACCCTGCTAGTCACTGGGCGGGGATGAGCGTATATGCATTACTCGTGATGGAACTTGAGAAATCCCTCCGAGGTGATGGTACTTTGTTTTTGCTTTCAGTTCAGCAAGGCTCTAACTCCCCTAATGCTGCTCTCTGAATTGCACATTCCACTGGAGAGCATCACTACATGAGAGAGACTAGAGACTTCCTTGCATAACCAGCTGGAGGCAAAACCAAACCTGATTTTTCTGTCCTCCACCTTTGTAGCAATTGAAGATTCAGAATTTGCTTCTGCCATGCTCTTTAGAGGCTTGAAACAAACTGGTCTGGAGAATGGGAGTTCTGGTACTATTCAGAGTCAGCCTCTTCTGCTCTGACCTTTGCATGCCAAGCTGAGAGCACTGAAACTGCTGCTGCAGCAGCTTCCATCTGTGGCCTAGTGCTTTTCACGGACAGCTGCAACGCTCTGGCAACACACTCAGCTTTGAGGGAAAGGTCAAGAGACCCGTTAAAGCTCTTTCCAAAACGAGAGGGAAGTTTTGAGCAGGACAGATAGGATGATTTTCCTAGTTCTCCTCTGCTCCAACTTTCTCAGCCAGGCTCCACCAAATGTGCTTGCCCTGCTTTGACTTGCCTGATTGTTTTCCTTCTTTAGTGCTTAGTTTCCATTTGCCACAAATTCTGTGGGGCTGCTGCTGCTTGTGCTGAACAGTTACGGCTGCAACACCGGGAGAGCCAGCACCAGTGGGGAAAATAGTGGTGGGGCAGAGAGCAGGGCTGGCCTCGCCAGGGCAGGAGCTCATCCGTGAAGCAGTCTCATGTGTGATTCTGAGGGTGCTTTCCTCAGGCTAAGCTGTGAAAATAAGCATAGACTGCCTTAAGAAGAGCTTTGCTTTGAACTAGAGAAGCCCAGACGCTCCCAGTGGGTCGCAGAGGCTGGGCCCAGCCCTACCCTACATACCATACAGCCCTACCATAGCACCCAGCTCTCTCAGCTCAGCTGCTCCAACTGTGCTCTGCAAACCTGGGGCCACCCCCAGCCCCGCAGATCTGTAGGCAGCCTATTTAATTCCTGCTTTCTGTGTCAACAGCCACCGTCGGGCACAATGGAAACATTTTTTAAGAGGCACTTTGGGAAGAAGGGGCTGCCGGGCCCACGGCGTGCCAGCGTGGTGGCTGTGCCCACGGGCAAGGCCCGCCGCCGCTCCCAGGCCGGGCTGCCCTCTGCTTCACTGACACAGCGCCGTCGCGGCTCAGGTGCCCCGCTGCCAGCTCTCTCCTGTTTGCCCCTGACCCGCCGCCGCGGCCCCCGCCGCCGCTCCAGCACCACCCCACCGTGCCTCAGTCCCCGCTTCGCCGTGCAGCAGCAGCGGCGCGGGGGCTGCCCTCCAGCCATCGATGCCACGCTGCTGGGGCCCTCTGTGCTGCTGGCCGGCCTCCTCCCCGCTGGGCGAGAGGGTGCCGGGGATGCCTCCAGCTCCTGGCCTGCAGAAGATGGCGACGGCAGGGTGGATCGGGGCAGATGGTGGGCCGAAGAGAGCTGGCTGGGCATGCTGCCGCGGCTGCGGCCGCTGCAGGCCAGGCTGCTGACACGGGGCCCTCGATGCCTGCGCCGCGCCTCCTCCCACCGCCTGCCCACCGACATTGGCTGCAGCCGGGCTCCCCACGGCCTGCCGGGCCGCTACCGTCGCCTCAGCCAGCGCCGCCGCTCCAGCGATGTCCTCTGGCCTGGGCTGCTGGCCACCACTCGCACGAGGTGGCTGGCCCAGCAGTGCGCAGGGGCTGCCTTCCCTGAGTGCTTGGAACCAGAACCAGCCTGCTGCCCCGACGGCTGGAGCCCCAGGCTGCTGTATGTATGGTGGTGCACAGGAGGCGATGCTGTGGGAAGGGAGGCTGGGGTGGGCAGGGTGGGATGGGCAGGGCTATGTGTACCAGGTAAGGCTGCTTCAGGCTCCACCGCATCTTGGATAAGCATCCTGGGGCTTTTTGCTTGACAGCCCAGCAGGCTTTGACATGCCATTCTTCCTCCCCTGAGCTAATAGCTGGCCCTCCTGTGTTTTCCAGGAAAGCTATTGCCAAGTCCAGCCTCCAGCACATGGTAGCCCAGCCAAACCCCATGCTAGCCCTGAGGAGCGAGTCAGAGAGGCAGATACGCAGCACTGTGGACTGGAGCGTAAGTGGTGGTGTGCTTCGCTGGGTGTTGCGTGGGACAGGCTCCTGACCGGGAAGCAGCAGGCTCTTCCCATGCTGAGGCTTCCCAAGTGACTTCGGCTTTGACAGTTTTATGGCCTCCGCTGTGCCACCATCTGGTGCCACTGTCTGTGCTGCTGGCAGCACCCCTTGGCACTGTGAGGAGAAGCATGGGCAGCTCCCCGGGAAGGTGGCACAGCTTCTCCTCCTCCAGCTCAGCTCCTGGCAGTGGAGCTGGTCCTGGTGGCTGGGGCTGAGCACCAGGACAAGCCCCTGCTCCTCCACAGGCAAGGCCAGGCAGGCTGTAAGCTGCGCCTTTAGGTCACAGAGTGGAAACTGTTTTTCATGTGATGAACTTTCCTCAGATTCTCCTTTCAGGTGTTGGAAGCAGCACCTCTATGCAGGACATTTTGTAGCTGGGCTGGGGATCTTTGCAGTGGGATCTGAACAAGGGGAGAGTTGGTTTCCTGGGGCAGTCTGATTTCCTCTGTGGAGATGTTGGCCCTGGTTTCTCAATAAATCTTGATACCTTGCCAACACTCAGCTCCATTTCTTCTTTCCCACCTCATCACAGAACTTGTCCCTGGCACAAAGCAGTTTAGGGATGGGGTGATCATTTGAGGATGCTCAGAGGAACATGTTGTCTTGTGCCTTTCAGGAGACTGCAGTCTATGGGGAGCACATCTGGTTTGAGACCAATGTCTCTGGGGATTTCTGCTACGTTGGGGAGCAGAACTGCATGGCCAAGCTGCTGGTAAGTCGCCTGGGGTCACCCGCACTCCCTGTGTGCTCCTCAGCTGCAGGCTGTGCTGCCACCCGGTGGAGAGACCACGAAGAACTTGGTGCTGGGAGAAGTGGGAGCCTGGGGAGCTGGCAAGGGGAAGAGGATGAGTCTCTGTGTGCTGCAGTGCTGCCATTCAGTTTTCAACAGGAGTCTAGTGCAGAGCTGCACACAGCTGCAGGTCACTGCAGGGAGAGGTTGTTGGGATCACACATGCTTAGTGGAAGAATCTGAATCTAGTTTCTCTGGAAAAACCTTTCAACACAGAGGAAGAATGAGCAGTGGAGACCCAGACCTGCTGTCCCTTCTCCTTGCATGCTTGTACTGGAGCCCCAACAGGCCTTGCAGCAGCATAGCTGCACTTCTCTCTCCCTGCTTGCGGACTCAGTCCTGTTTGTGGTGCAGGATTTACAGCACTGATGCCACCATATGCCTGCCCCCTGGCCTTATACTGCCACCAGATGAGCAAAAGCATTGGGCCAGACTGTGAAAGTGCTTCCCAAACAATGTCCTGTTTTGTTCTATGGGAGTGACAGAAGAGGCCAAGGACTGCTTTGGCAGTGGGAGAGCACCTCCCTGTTGTGCTACAGACTCAATAGCATCTGCTCTAGGCATGTGCTTAGATCCTGATACTGGCAAGGTGTCTAGATTGTACAAAATTCCTCTAGGACTTGTTCTTTACATCCTGAAATATATGAAGGAAGCATGAGAAATGGTTGAGTTTCTGGCCTCCTTACTCTGCTGTTCACATGCATGTTTTTCCTCCCATTTTCTCATCCTCCAGCAAAAACCTCTCTCCAGGCGTAAGTGTGCAGCATGCAAGATCATAGTGCATACACCCTGCATAGAACAGCTGGAGAAAGTGAGTAAAACCTATTAAGCCCTCTCTGTGGCTTCCAAAGCTCTGACAGTATGATACTGGCCATTCCTTTCTCTGGGGTAGCATAGAAGGATTGGAAACTGCAATGTGTTGCTGGAAAGAGACAGTACCAAAAGGAGCACTATTTACTCTACTGGGAGTCCTGACCCCATTTTGTTTAATGACAGAGGTGGTGGGTTTTTTCAATCAAGCATTGAACATTGCCAGAGGTTCTGCTATACTAAAATAAACTCCAGTAGGTTTCGTCTTGGTGGTGATTTTACTGATTCCTATCATGTGTGTTCAATCCACAGATAAATTTCCGCTGCAAACCTTCCTTCAGGGAGTCGGGATCACGGAACGTACGGGAGGTGAGATGTGAGCCTTGGATGCTGCCTATGGCTGAGCACTCGCCTTTCCAGTTTGGTTGCAAAGGGATCAGCTGCTGCCAGCACGCTGCCCATCAAAGTGCTGGCATTGTACTGCCTTCTGGCTCCAGAGGGGAGGTGCAGTAAAGAATGTTTCCTTGCCAAGCAGCAGCACAGTCTGGGTGTAAGAAGAGAGGAGGTTGCAAGCAAGAGGCAGAGCATCTGCTGCTTTGTATGTTATATAGCTCATGTATCTGCATGGGAGGAACACGCAAACAGTGTTTCTTGAGAAGGGCAAAGAACCCCTCCTTTGCTGATGTCCAAGCCAATAGAGCAGGCTGTGGCAAGCAGCAGTTCCCCAAGTTTCCCACAGTTTGGCAGGGGGCAGCGCAGGCTCAATTCTTGCTCTATTGCTCAGATTTGCCCAGGGTGCCACAGGTGATCCTACAGCAATGGAAAAGCACCCACGGTGGTGCTGTTGGACATCTTTTGTCTGCATTGTAATGTAGTGGGTGTAAGCTGGGACCTATCTGCTGAGCTGCACTGGTGAAGCACCTGCCAGCCTTCATGACTCATCTTCCAGCCTCTCTCTCCAATACTCCTCAGTTTACCTAAAGGCATCCCATTTCCATAGAAAAGCATTCTTCCAGAATTTTTGCTGCCTGCTTCTGTCCCCCTACAATACTCAAAGACCCCACTGTGAGGTATCCCTGTTTCCACCATCCTGCAAGCACCAGCCCTTATGCACAGTGCAGCTGTGGGCACCGAGAAGGTGCCCATGAGCAACTCTGTTCCTCTCCTTGCAGCAGGTTAGCAGGATTTTATCTGGGGAGAAGAGCAGGCTGAATTGGGCATGGGGCCTTTGGGGCTGCTTCTTTCCTTGAAAAAACACTGTTAGAACTGGGCAGGTTGCTAGGAGCAGGCAGCTGACTTGGCTGCAGGCACTCCTGTTGTCTTGCTGTGTGCAGAAGCTGTGTCTCACTGGGAATTTTCACTTTGCCCTGGCACATTTTTCACCCTTCACTTTTGTCATCTGGTCAGAGATATTAAGAGAGAGAGATATGGTTTATGGCCAAAGTAACATTATAGGCTACTGCTTACCCATTCTGTTGTTCGCTTTCTGTGATTCTATCTTCAATTTCTGACTCTTCCTTTCTGATTTGGTTCTTTGTTTTGTCTTGTTTTTTCCTTTTCTTTGAGCACCGCAATTTGGTCTTGTGCCCCTAAGTTCTTTGGCTTTGCCTTCACAGAGATTTGGTGCTGGTGCACAGGGGCAACAAGCTTGCTACAAGAGCAGAGGTTCTGGCTGGCCTGTGCCTGTTCCTCTTGCCTGTTCCTATGTCCTTGTATGCATTGGGGCTTTCACTTTTTTTTTTCTTTTTTTTTTTCCCTTTAGCCCATAGTTGTCCGGCATCACTGGGTGCATCGGAGGCGACAGGAAGGGAAATGCCGGCAGTGTGGCAAGGTGAGAGGACATCTTGGTGTGTTTTTTCCTCAGCCTGAAGGGGAGCTAAGGTCAAACAAGGGGCAATAGCAGGACTGGGAAGTAGAATTCCTGCCTAACGTACTGCTATTCCTGCTAGGCAGAAGCAGCCTGTGGCAAAACCAAGACTAGTGGCCTGTTTCACACAGTGAAGCACTACATAATTGCTACATGTGTAAAGTTGTTCTCCCCCTGGGCCCTATCAGTCCTAGAGGGGACTGTCTTCCTGATGCACTATCCCTGGGCAATAGAGATGCTCCTGCAAAGCGCACAGCAATCTCCCTGGTGCTGTAGGGTGGTGGCTGGGGCTATCTGACAGGGATCAAGAGGGCTCCAGGTGCTGGCACACTCACTTTGTTTATATATCTGGGAAAGTCCTATTGGATGGTAGAAAGCTGTAAGGGAATTCCCTAAGCCTCTCATCCTTCCCTCTGCAGGGTTTCCAGCAGAAGTTTGCCTTCCACAGTAAGGAGATTGTAGCCATCAGCTGTTCTTGGTGCAAGCAAGCGGTGAGCAAAGCCCCATTGAACATCTGCTCTAACGACCTCTGCTTTTAGCTGGGACCCCCCAGGTTTATCCTCTGCGGCCTGCACTACAGCTACTCTTACCAAGATAGCTGGGAGCTGCTATGGGAAGCTTTCTTCTCAGCCCCTCCTAGGGGAAGCCCTTCCATTACGAAACTCCTGTATCATTTCCTACAGCTCTCCTTTCACTGGCACAGGGCAGCAGGGAGGAGAAATGGAGTGGGCTGAGTTTTCTCTGTCTCTCTGCTTCTCCAGTATCACAGCAAAGTGTCATGTTTCATGCTGCAACACATCGAAGAGCCCTGCTCACTAGGGGCTCACGCTGCTGTTGTTGTTCCTCCCACCTGGATTTTGCGGGTCCGACGGCCCCAGGTAAAGCATATCAGCTCTTGTCTTTTTGCATGGCTCCTGCTTACCCAGCAGTTCCTCATATAGTGTTTGGGTTTTTGTCTTTTCAGAATCCAATGAAATCCAGTAAGAAAAAGAAGAGGACATCATTCAAGCGAAAATCCAGCAAAAAGGGTGCTGAGGTAAGAAATGAGAGGGGTTGGGAGTGACCTTGTGTTGGAAAGGTGGAGATGCTGTGCAGTGAGGAGCAGAACTGGGAAATCAGGGCACTATTCAGGGACTGCACTGAGGTGCGAGGTGAAGGAGAAGGGGGCTGGGGCAAAGAGGAGCCTTGGGAGTGGCTGAAGATCTCAGATTGTCACAGAGCTGAGAAAAGCTGAGGTGAGTTATGTCTGCTGGCAGGGCACATCCTAGCTATTAGATTTATGCAGTGGTTGGGATATTCTCTTCTTTCCACTCTTGATCTATGTGATGTTAGCTGGAGGTGGGAGTTTGCATTTCACTAGGTCTGTTAATGGTCCTGTAGTGTCTTTTGCAGGAAGGGAGGTGGAAACCTTTTGTCATCAAGCCTATGCCAGCTCCTCTCATGAAGCCCTTGCTGGTGTTTGTGAACCCCAAGAGTGGTGGGAATCAGGTATGGCCTTGCCCTTCATCTCCCTGAGAAGGCAGCTCTTTGCCATTTGGCTGCTGAGAGCTCAGAACAGTTTTGGTAGTCTCAGCTGCAAAAGGGGCTAGAAACCTTTGCTGTCAGTTTGCTTCCAATGCTGTCCTCTTAACCCGGACTTTGCCTGAGTACCCCAGAACACTGCTGTATTGACCCGTCACCAGGCTTTCTTCCCTCTGCTCACTGAGAACTGCCCATTACCTGAAATTTTTCTTACCCCCTAGGGAGCCAAGATCATCCAGTCCTTCATGTGGTATCTCAACCCACGGCAAGTTTTCGACCTCAGCCAGGGCGGTCCCAAGGAGGCGTGAGTACTGTTTGCTGTATTTCAGTTTACCCCTGCAGTAACACATTTTCCTGGCTGCAGTCTCAGTGTCTGTGCCCTCCCCTCCTGACCCTCCTTGCTCCTCGCAGGCTGGAGTTGTACCGCAAGGTCCACAACCTACGGATCCTGGCATGTGGGGGAGATGGCACGGTGAGTCCCCCAGCCCCTTCACATCCACGCTACCCTTTGCAATACCCTTTTGGCAGCCCTCCTCACTGTAGTCCAGAACAAAGCAAAACGTGTGCATTGTGTTGTGTCTGTGATACAGCTGGTAGCACCAAGTACTGTGGGACCCCTCATGCACAGCTCCCAGGTGGTCTAGTTGTGTGGAGTGTCTGCATTTGTGGCACTTCCAGAGGAACAGTGTCCCCTCTCGGGCTGCTGGTATCTCCTGCAGCACTCATTTGATGTATTAAAGAATGTGAATAGCCTCAGTAGTGCCAAAGGAAACCTGTTTCTGCCTCTCTGGCTGTGGCTAGTATCATGTCATGTCACCTTCATGTCACCTTCACCTGCCTGTTGTTCCGTGAAATAACCAACTGTTCCTCTGCACCCTCTTTCACAGGTGGGCTGGATACTCTCCATTCTGGACCAGCTGCGCCTCAATCCACCTCCTCCTGTGGCCATCCTTCCGCTGGGGACAGGCAATGACTTGGCCAGGACACTGAACTGGGGTGGGGTAAGTGACAGGCAGAAGAGCCAACTGTGGCCAGAGGTGGACAGATTGCTTTGACTGGTGCGTTTGCACCTCCTTATCCTAAATGCAGACCAGTAAATAAGTGCCATTTGGACATTACTGTTCTTCTGACATATAAACTATTCTGAATTAGATTATAATATATTAGAACATTAACAAAAGCAATCATTTTTCAAACTTCTGGGATATTTCTAGAAGGAAGATGCATTGTTTTTAAATTTAAAGTCCCATTTGGTTGTTATGCATTCAAGTAGAATCTCTCTTTTCCCCATACTTTCCTCTGAGATGTTTTCCAACAGTCCACTGTCTCTGAGACATCCCTGGGAGGCAGATAGAAGACAGGTTCTCTTCTTCACTAGGGTTACACAGATGAGCCTCTGTCCAAGATCTTGTCACATGTGGAAGATGGGAACATTGTGCAGCTTGATCGCTGGAACCTCCGTGTGGAAGCAAACCCTGAAGCAAACCCTGAGGAAAAGGATGAGACAGCTGCTGACAAGGTGGGACATCTCTCTGCCTTAGTTGCCTATTCTGCTGGCGTGTCTGCTACTCTTATGCACGACGGCGGGTGGGCTGAGTGTCACATTGCCTTAAGCCTCTGTGATACACGTGCCTGGACATTGCCTGTCCTGCCTTGAGACCTGTGCCAATGCCACAAGGCCACTGAGAACAGAACAACAGATAAGAGCTGGCCCACTGCCTCAGGCTGGTCACCTCTGTGGTGTTCTGGAGGGACAGCTGATCTCCACTCACCCTTGTGAGCACAGTGCATGACTTGCCTTTGCCATGGCCACACAGTGGCAGCCTCATTCTGCCAGCATGAGGATTTGCAACCTTGTTCCTCCTTTCCATTTCAGCTTCCCTTGGATGTCTTTAATAACTACTTTAGCCTTGGTTTTGATGCGCGGGTGACGCTGGAATTTCATGAATCCCGAGGTACGTGGCAGCAAAGTGCAGTGGGGCTGCAGCAGGTCTGCAGTCAGGGGCACCTCTGTGACACATCATAAATGATCCTTGAAAAAGTGGACAAGAGGATTGATGCCAGAATAGAGGTGAAATCAGAGGGATGAGAGGAGTTGTTGAGGGAAAGAGGGATGTGTGCAATGGCAGTGAGCTGGGAACTGTCCTGGCCAAGGCTGGCTAGAAAGCCATGTTTGGAGAAAGCAGGCAAGGAAAATATTTATATGTTCAGGCCAATGACTTGGATTTTTTTCTCTTTTCCTTAGAGGCCAATCCAGAGAAGTTCAATAGTCGGTTTCGGAATAAAATGTTCTATGCTGGGGTGAGTGCATGAGGGTATCTAGGCATTCCCTCGTAGATTCAGCTGGAACATAGGCATGGCCCCAGCTCCTGTCCATTACCTAAATTCACTCCCCTGACTGTGCTTTTGCATACACCTAAGCTGAGCCTTGCGCCTGAAACGGGAGAGGTGCTGGAGAAGGTTTGCAGTGCTGGGAGTTGCAGGTCTGCCTGGCTGCAGACATTACTGGTGATATAGCGTTCTCTCTGGCCTGCGGTATAGTTGCTCCCTTGATCTCCTGCCACTATTGTTCTCAGGCTCGAGGACAGTCAGCCAGGCAGGACCTCCTCAGAGCTGTGGGAAGGCAGAGGAAGGGAAAGCCTCTCCGTAGAGTCCTCAGGCTACTTTGGTCTTTTATTTTTTTTAAACCTGGGGCCATTTGCAGCTCCCTGGCTAATTATGCCTTCTAGAGCTTTGCATCTTATTGTCTTATTTATGTGTCTGTCCCCTCACCCACAGTATACCTTCCTACCTAAGTGGGGTGACTGGTATTTTATCTGTACTGAAGGCCAAGTGCTGCTCTGTACCATCTCACATGTCTCCCACCTATATCCCCTATCGCGTTATTTCTAAACAGTCTTATCAGTGTTATGCTCAAAACTGAAATTGTGTCCTGTAACTCAAGTGCCTCAGTAGAGATAACCCAGCTTGCCTAAAGCCAGGACTGGGCTGGCAAAGAATGGTTGGGTGTGTTACTGAAGCTGTGAGGTGCCCCAAGGTTTTTGGTGGGCAAAGTGGCAATGGGAATGGATCAGGTTGTTTCGGGAGGGTGAGAGAAGAGGGCTTCTCCAGTCATTGGGGAGAGGGTTTACTCCTCTCAGCAGCTGGGGTTTGAAGGTTGGTGGCAGGCTTCCTGGCTGCCCATTTCAGTGAATGTCTGGGCACTAACTCTGTCTCTTGCCTTGGCAGACGGCTTTCTCCGACTTCCTCACAGGGAGCTCCAAAGATTTAGCGAAGCACGTCAAGTTGGTTGTGAGTGTGTGGCAGTGCACTGGGCCAGGGAGGAGGGCAAACTGTATAGGGAGTGAGGAGCAGCTGCTCTAAGCACACTGTGTGTCTTAGGGCTGGGGGAGATGGTGTGTTCCTTGGGGCATCACCTTCCCTTGGCTTGGAAGATGGTTGCCCTGAGAAGCAGAGGGGGAGGCTGTTTCACCCTGAATAGCTAGGGCGGGCCAGACTCCTTCCTTATAGCAGCCTAAGTGCCCCTGTGTTTGTCTCCAGTGTGATGGGGTGGACCTGACCCACAAGATCCAGGACCTGAAGCCCCAGTGTTTGGTCTTCCTGAACATCCCCAGGTGAGCAGTCCCAGGACCTGCTCTAGTGCACTGGCCTACTGACTGCCATCCAACAGATCTGTGCCCAGGTTTGAGGGTGTTGTTCACTGTCCCTTCACAGATACTGTGCAGGCACGATGCCCTGGGGCAACCCTGGAGAGCACCATGACTTCGAGCCGCAGCGCCATGATGATGGCTGCATTGAAGTCATTGGCTTCACTATGACTTCCCTGGTGAGTTTGTTTGTGCTGGTGGTAGCTTGCAACCAGGGGAGTGACCAGTCCTATTGCCCAGGTGTCAGTCAGCCCCACTGCTTCACAGTTCCTCTCCTGTGCTGGCCTGTGTGACATTATGCTTTCCCTCAGATTTAGGCCGGATGCTGTCTTGCACTGGTCTCTGTGGATTCCTTCCCACTAAGATCAGGTCCAAAACCTTCAGAACTCAGTTCACCATCGGGCTGACAGTGGATGTTTTCCCCATCCATCTCTCAGTCTGTGCTCTGCTCTCACTCTGGACTCTTTCACAGGCTGCATTGCAGGTGGGTGGCCACGGGGAGAGGCTGTGTCAGTGCCGGCAGGTAGTTCTCACCACGTCGAAGGCCATCCCCATGCAGGTAGATGGGGAGCCCTGCAAGCTGGCAGCTTCCTGCATCCACATCTCCCTGCGTAACCAAGCCAACATGGTGCAGAAGACCAAGCGGCGCAACTCCATGCCTCTGCTCAACGAGTAGGTTCCTCAGACCAGTCTGTCATCTCCTCTCCAAAGCAGAAGGGGTGGATGGAGAAGGGGGGGACTGATCTATCACTCCCAGGAGCATTTTGGTCCTCTCAAGGTGGAGCTGGAAAGGGCCCAGGCTGCAGAAGTGTGCCTAGAGTCTCATATCAAAAAAGCTGCTGGTGGCAATCTCCCCACTCCACCCTGGGCTTTTGCCTATATTGGAGGAGTAAGGTGCATAAGGAGAAAGTGAGTTATCACCTTCTGATCCCTTCTCTTTTCCCTTCCCGTGGCATGCAGCCAGCAGCCAGTGCCTGAGCGGCTGCGAATCCGAGTGAGCCGAATCAGCATGCGCGACTACGAGGCACTGCACTATGACAAGGAAAAGCTGAAGGAAGCCTGTGAGTGACCAGCTGAGTAACAGAGGGGTGGGAACTGCACTCCCTGAGTCCAGCAGTGCCTGCAGCTGAGCTGTATGAGGTACTGGGGATCGGGCACAGCTTCCTGAGTTGTATGTGTGTCCCATTTTGTGCAGCTGTGCCGCTGGGGATCATCGTGGTTCCAGGGGACAGTGACCTGGAGTTGTGCCGGACCCAAATTGAGAGGCTGCAGGAGGTGAGGCTCTGTGTAGAAGAGGTTGTGATTGAGTGCTGAGTTTGGAGGGAATCAGAAGGATTTCTAGGCTGCCTTGATCTGCCCGCACCAACACTCACATTCCTGCTTCTGGTAGGAGCTCATGATTCACTTTCACCACATGGTGGAGGCAGGTTCCCGAGCTGGACGGCATGATTCTCCCTGCTGTCCAGCAGCTTATTTCTTTGCATTGCTCTTCTGACCTTGTTCTCCAGGCTGTGAGTGTCATTGGCCCAGAGAGATTCTGTGGCAGAGGAAAAGGCCAGCACAAGACCTACCTCCTTCTACATGTCTGGGGAGGCTTTTCCTCTGCCTTTGTTTGCTGTACTGTGTGTTCCTTCAACCTCCTTTTAACCTACTACAGGCTTTGCATTTCGGGGCACAACTCTGCTTCTCCCTTGATGCCCAGATTAGGGTTGTTTTCCCCCCAATACTCTTTATTTGCAAGTAGTAACTTCAGTGCTCTTGCCAGTGTGCTAATGTGTGTCCCCCACCTGTACACAGGCGGCATAACCTTCGCTCCTGATGAGTAATGTCTTCTGAGTCCACAGTGTGGTTCCTGGTGTTGTACTGCACAATCCATTTTTCTCCCAGTTTACAGAACCTTGCTCAGTCCATAGTGAGCTGGCACTTGCAGCCTAGGCCATCTTAAGCATGAGGCTAGGAGACTCCTAAGCTCAGAGGATACGACTTTCCCACATCATCAGCCTGGTAGCCGCCTCCAAAGCAGTGCTGATGTTCCTTGGTCACCTAATGTTTTTCCTGTTTTCTCTTCTTGAGCTATATTATGTTTCCTGGTTCTGGATTGGGGCAGAGACTTTGGCCTGGTAATGTGTAAAGCTGGTTGCCATATCTGCAGTAGGGTGACAGTGCAAACCTCTGTGGGACCAAAGAAGGGATAGGGGGATGCCCAGGCAAATGCTGTAACAACATGCCTTGCCTTTCTGCAGGATTTCTCTCCACAGCCCTCTGCTTTGCAGCGCCTGCTCTTTCAGGTGTGTACGGCATCTCACCATCCCTCAAGCCCATCTGTCATGTGCATCATGCTTGTCTCATGGGCTCATCTTCTGGCACTTCTCCAGTGAGCTGGTATGTCAGCTCTACTCTGTCCTGTGCTGCCCTCCATCACAGTGTTCGAAGTCCTCATTCCTGTCCAAGCACCTGCAACCCTCCAATCCACAGGGACCTCCCAAAACAGGAGGGACACGCTGGGGAGAGAATAGAGGAGCCAAGAGACATCGCTATATTCTGTTTTTTCTATGCAGGAAGGAGATGGAGCCAAACCGAAGACACTGTCATCCCAGAAACTGTCACCAAAATGGTGCTTCCTGGACTGTGAGTATCATCATCTGCTGGGAGTGCTTTGTATCTGAATCTGGAGTAGAACTTCAGGGCAAGTCATTGAGAGCCACGTGGGACTTGAGACTCAAGGATGTTGGGATCCCTGCAGCCAAGTTCAGCAGTTCTTTGCCCAAGCTGTGCCTCTGGCAGCTAACCATGAGTAGAGCGAGCAGCCTGCCAGGCAAGGTCTATCTGCTGCTCTCCAGCCCCGGAGCTGAACACAGCCCTGTATGCCCTGTCTCTTCGGGACTGGTGGGGTTGCTCTTCTGTGGCATGCAGGTAGGGGGCCCCCATGCTCTAGCAAACTGGGAGTGAGAAATCACCTTTTATATCTTGGAAGTATGGGAACAGTTTCCCCACTGCTTTCCAGCTACTTTTCCCTTTTTCTGGAAACAGCTTTTTTCTCTCCCTCTGCCTTCACTGACCTGGAGGTCAGAGCTCTCTGTGTGTATCTGGAAGCTGAGATAAGTGACTATCACTTGACACTTTATCTCCCTGACTTGCAAGAGGAGTTTCCAATTGCCAGCAGCAGGGCTTAGGGCAGAGCAAAGCTGTCTACTTCCTGTGTACTCACGGCAGCACACAGCTACTTAGCCCTGAATGCAGGAGGGCTTAGCAAGGGCCAGGGAGAAAGACAAGGACAAGAGCCACTCCTAGCCTAGACAAGGAAAAACAGACCTGTCTCGAGAGCTGGCAATCACTGCTGATCAGATAAAGGCCATCTTGGATATAAGTGAGATGCTTCAGAGGTCCTGGCAGGTCATCTGGGAAAATTGTCCTTTCTTCTTATCTCAGTGGAGATGCTGCTGTATTTCCCCTGAGATCTCGGGTCTCCAGCATGTGTGTTGGTCCCTCTCACCCTGCAAGGGACATCAGGTACAGCCAGAGGCTGCAACATGGGCCTGAGAAGCCTCATACTAGGGTGAAAGGACGTTGCTTCTCCCTTGGGGCCTTCAGACCCTTCACGAGGGGCTGCTGGTATGGCTGCTCCCAGGTGTCCCTCCTCCAGCCAGTCTCCCAGCAGCAGGTTCTGAGCTCAGGAGAATGCATCAGGAAAGGAGCCAGAGCCCCATTCAAGACAGCACAGTCTTGTTAAAGCAGCTGAATTATAGGCCTTCAGCAGCAGCTCCATGGCTGTAAATCTCTAGCCAGGATAGAATAGATGAAGCTCTTTCACTCCTCTAATCCGATCTGGGCAATCCCCACTCAGTTTGCAGAGAATTCCCGGGGCCCCCAAGGGTCCCAGTGCAGCAACCTTGCCTGGGCAGCCAAGAATCACTCTGTCTGATTCTGTCTCTGTCTTGCAGCAACCACAGCAGATCGATTCTACAGGATAGATCGCGCTCAGGTGAGTGTGGGAAAAACAGCCTGAAACATAAGCTCTGAGGGGGGGACATTCAGGAGCCACTAAAAGCGACTCCGACTGTGTGAAGCTGGGTTGCCTCCAGGTATCATCGGGGGTGTGCTTTAAGCTGAGGCATAAATCCTGTGAAGGTCTGAGGTCCTTTTGAAAAGAGATGGGATTTGTGCCAGCCTGGGGTGAGGACTGGGGGAATCGAGGCAGGAAAAGCATGCCTGACCACAGCCTCAGGCACTGGTGATGACAGGCTTCACAGGAGTAGACAAGGTGGGATGCAGCTCCCTTCTTTTCTGTCTGTCTGACTCCTTGAGGCTCCACATGGTGCCCCTTTCTGTCAGCTTCAGTCAGCTATAGTCCTGTGGGCAAAGGCTTTTCAGAGTGGTATGAAAGGTGTGGGGTTTGAGGGTTTGAGAGATGAAGGCCTTGCTTCCAAAGAGGCTGACTTTTGCATTCCAGGAGCACCTCAACTATGTGACAGAGATCTCTCAGGATGAGCTCTATGTGCTGGATCCAGAGCTGGTGATCACCCAGACCGTAGGCACATCTCCTGCCATGCCTGATCTTGTCGACTCATCTGCCACACCTCCTGGGCACCATTTTGCTTTCCCTTCCTCTTCCTCCTCTCCACCCTGCTCTCCTGCCCCCAGGTGAGTCTGCAGTGGGAGGAAATGGGTTGCTGGGCCTCAGGAAGGATGAGCAGCAAAGGGAAATCCATGGTTGGCTTCACAGCTTTGATTCCTAGGCTGGATTGCAGAGGGGATCCCAGGAATTGAATAAGAGTCCACTGCCAGATTAGACCAAGTGGATGGGATGCTATCCTGCCATCCTTGCTTCATTGCTGGCTGTGCTGAAGGCAGTAGAGCATCACAGTGTGACTAGGCCACGGGGCCAAGCTCCAGCATCTGGTCTGTGGACATGGGTCAGGCCAGGCTCAGGTGTGGGTGCTGAGAGCAGTAGTGGAAATGGGAGTGGGGCTGGGGAAGAACCCGGCTCGAGGAAGAAGCAGATGGCATGGTCAGAGGGTAGCTGATACTTTGGCCTACTTCTCCTGCTGGCTGGAGAAGTGCTACAAGTAGGCATCTCCGAGCTGTCCCTCCACTCACAACGTGCATCTTTCAGGCAATGTGCTGCCCAGGCTGGCAGGGTTAGTTACACCTTCTCTTCTTTTCCAGTGCTGATGCTGAGCTCTGCCTCCTGCACAAAGGTGAGTTCATCTGTCCTCACTGCAGGCGCCAAGCAGGGCTCTCAATCTGTCTTGCTTCCTCTCCTGAACCATTTTGGGTTCCTGCCATTGCTTTCTGGCCTATCCTTTCTCTGAAGTGCAGCCAGAAGCCCTGCAGCTAATGTGCTAGGTGGGGGCAGGTGACCCCAGAGGCAGGCAGCAGTGACCTGATGATGATTTGTGTAGTAGTCTGGCCAGGTGCTCCCCAACCCTGCAAGCTGCACGCAGAGGGCAGGAAATGGCATGGCAGAGGGGTTAATCCCCCACCTGCAGAGCTGTGTGCTGTTGGCTGGGTTGGGGGCTGTTTCTGCCAGGCCGCAGCAGGAGCTCGGGAGGTGGGAGCACAAGGTCAGGGGCCTCGCTGAACTGAGTAAATGGAAAGAGTTTCCTGGAGCTTGAGCAGAGCTCAGAGCCTAGACGTGTGAGTGACTCACGTTGAGAGGCATCCTAGCTGCTGGCTGACACCCAGATCTGCCCCTTGCTTCCCTGCACACATCTCCCTGGGCCAAGCTCTGGTTGCACTGCCAGGTACATACCTCTCTTCTTCCCTCAGATACCCAAGGGTGCAGGGGTCATGTATAATCAACCTGACTGCTGTTCACCCTGAAAACAAGGGGCTGGCACCCGGAGGAACTCAGCTAACAGCTTTGGGTCTCTGGTGCCCAACTCTTGGTTCCCCAGGTAGATAAATAGCATCACAAGATGGAGTTTTCTGATCTCAACCCATCTCTCTTTGCAGATGACCTGATAGAAGCTGCCAAGAGCGGTAACTTCAGCAAGGTAGGCACTTCAGCTTTGTGCTTTGACATGCCGCTGCCCTTCAGTGGCTCCTGGTGAGGCCTTTCCTCCATGCAGTGCCCAACCAGGAGCAGAGGGTGAAAACCAGGCAGGCTCCTGGCAAGGAGCCTTGGTCCTCAAAGCTCCTCTTCAGAAACAAGCTGCTGGGCACTCCAGGGATGCAGTGCCAGGACTTGGGGAGTTACAGACGAGAACTGAAACTCATCTGGACCTCTCTGCCAATCCCATAGTTCCGAGAGCTGCACCAGGCTGGAAGAGACCTGATGGTGCGAGACTCCTCTGGCCGAACTGTCCTCCATCACGCCGTCATATCAGGGAGCAAGGACATCGTCAAATACATAATTGAGAATGGTGAGCTGGGCTGGTTCACTGTGGCCAGAATGCCACCCCTAGCAAAGCAGGCTAGCAGCCAACAACACCCGACCCTCTGCGTAGAGGGTCCCTCAGATTTGCTGTATCCTCCCACTGTAACATGGGCTATCCTTAGTATCTTTCTGCCAGTGCTGGGTGCCCTGGGCTGTTATCCGATCCTTGCTGTGACCGTCATGTCTCTGGGAAACATCTCTCAGTGTCATGCTTCTGCTTTCATGGGAGCTGACCTGTTGTTTTTGGCAGCTTCCACTGAAATGCAAGCTGATTTATTTTTATTTGGCTGTTTCTCTGTAATGAATGCACAAGCAACTCTTCTTTCCTTATCTCAGCTGAGGTCAGATGCAGTTGCTAGCCTGAGTGTTTTGGAGCCAAGCCCTTTGTGGGCAGTACAGATAGTAGCCCCTACAGCAGGGTGCAGTGTGCAACTGGGGTGTTGGTAGGCCCACCCCTGCATTGTGGCCTGGTCTCACTTGCCCCGTACTCTTTCTCTCCACAGCCCCTTCAGAAATCCTCGATGCCACAGAGGAGGAGAAGTAAGTTATTTCCTGACATTTGTTACTTGTTGGCCATGGTTTCCAGTCCCCAAGCAGCATCCCCTGGGCTGACCATGGGACAGGCACCTTTTGCAGCCGGGGGGATGTCTCTCATGTGCAGCATTTATCCCCTCTTGGTGTGTTTAGGGGGCACACCTCACATCTTCTTTCTCTCTTTCCCGTAGCGGTGAAACCAGCTTGCACCAGGCTGCAGCTCTACGCCACCGCACTATCTGCCACTACATTGTGGAGGCCGGAGCGTCACTCATGAAGACTGACCTGCAGGTGATGGTGGGAGGACTAGGAGGGATCCTGTTGTGGGGCTGGCAGGAGTTGGGCCGTGCAGGCCCGTCTGAAGAGCAGCTCAAGGGCTGGAGTTTTTACCATCACGCAGCCTGTACATGGAGAAGGCACCAGGGCTGGGAAGAGAGGAGCCGTTTAGGGTCCCCATGGTGCCGCTCAGCCTGCTCTCAGCAGCAGAGGGGTTAAATTCCCCCCATCCTTTCACTTCTCTCCATGTTGTTTTATTAAATTAGGAGCGAGGCGCTGGAATGTCTCATCCCTGTCTCCCCCTTCCCACCCTGTGGGGTCACAGCGAGGACATTCTCGCTGTCGAACTCCCTCCCAGCCGCAGGGCTCCCCCCGCAGAGCCAGGACAGAGCACTGGGGCTCCTCGGGTGAAGCAGAATGTCAGCAGGCGGGTGAGGAGCTCTCGTTCACATACCACATTAATTGAGATGTGTCTTGGTGCCAGGAGCTGCTGCCAGCCCCTGCAGAGCAGTTGCAGGAGGGGGACTGAGGCGGTGTTTTGGTCTGCGAGGTTCCTGACATTGCAGCAGGGAGACGTGGTTGTGTTTGTCTGGCAGAGGAGGTGTAGGAGCGGGTCGAGAAGGTGCAGTCTATGGATCTGGGACAAGGACCCCAACCAGGGGCTGGTTGAGCTTAGGGGCCGACTCAGACAATGAACAGCCCCTTGCCAGCTGCCAGGGAGATGCTGCATACACAATCTCTGGCTCCTGATCACTCCTTGTTCACATGGTGCCCAGAGGGGTGGCCTGGCAGGATACGTGGCAGGCAGCCATGGGACAAGGTGATTACCCGTGAGGGGAGAGAGCCAGGAGAAGGCAGCTGGGGTGGCACGGCCCTTCTCTGCCCTTTGGGAAGAGCTGTGGGATGCTCTGCCTGATGAACAGCCTCAACCTGCCAGCAAAGAAAGAAGCCCAGCTCAGGAATGACAGCCTGCCCCAGGGAACAGGGCTTGCATGTGCCTGTGTGAGTGCATGCCTGGCTTTGTAGCTCTTTGGGGACCCACCTGCTCATGGTGCTGACCTTGTTTAGCCCCAGGTTACAGCCTGCCTGCACAGGCAAGAACCAGCCTCCACAGAAACTCTGCGTAGAACCTTTGGCAGACCTATATGCAGCACAGCTGGGGACAGCATGGTCGTGCACTCACGACCCTGAGGGAGGCTGGCCCTTATCAGGTAGCGCACATCAGCCTGTCTGTGCAGAGGGGCCCTGGCAGCTCCAGTTTCAGGCTGCAGATCCAGGCAGGAGGTGGTGCTGGACCAAGGCTTCTGCAGGGGGATGAGGAAGAAACTCTATTCCTCCTTTTTTTTTCTTCTTTGTTCAATGCTTGCTTAGATTCAGTGGCTGCAGAGTGGAGGCCCCCAAGGAGAGCCAAGCAGTGAGGCATACAACAGCCTCTAACCCCCTGCATGCTCAGCACTTCTTGGCATGCCATGGTGTGTGTATGCATGATAGGTTTCTTGGTGGCTGCATGCCTGGCAGCAAGTACAGGAGTGTCCCAGGAGTTTCTGTGCGAGTGTGTAAGAGAAAAATGTGCCTGTGGGTGCCCCCTTTGTAGTCCCACTCTAGTGCATCTTTGCAGTGGGATGTGCTCAAGCTTTTGTTCACGACCGTACCCACACAGCCGAGGCTCCGAGAGCCTGACCATTGTTCACAGTGAAGAAATCCATCTGTGGGTTGTCATGGGGACCCCTGCACCCCACTCAGTCACCGTGGTCCTGCTGTGTGCCGTGAGATGAGCTGGGCAGCATCGCTTCCCTTCGGGGGCCGCTTTTTAATGGCAGCGGCAGAGTGCCAGGTTTCCGTGGCCTCTCTCAGCAGAGGGTTTGTTCGGCACTGTGGAGCCCAGGCATTAATGAGAAGGAGCGAGGGGCAGGCAGAGGGAGGGGGAGAGGAGACGTAGCGGCGAGCCGTTAACAGATTTGCTTTTTATGGAGTGCGGGAGTTCATTAGTGGACACAGTCCAGATGGCTGCAATAAGCTGGTGAAATGCGATCCTCCTGCGGGAGCAGGAGCACTGGTGAGGCTGCAAGAGGGAAGGGGGGTTGGTATTCTCGGGCATTCCCCAGACATACCCCTCATTCCTCACCCTCTCCCTCCTGCCTCGACAGCGCCGGGGAAAAGCGTGTCATGGGGAGCAGCCTTTGTCTCCTCCGGTGCTCAGCGCACTGATGTGTTACCTTCCCTCTGCAGGGAGACACCCCTAAGCACAGGGCTGAGAAAGCCAATGACCCCGACCTGGCTGCCTACCTCGAGAATCGACAGCACTACCAGATGATCCAGCGGGAGGACCAGGAGACAGCTGTGTAGCGCTCAGCGTGCCTTAGCCCAACCAGCTTGGGCAGGACGAGCAGAGGGCGGCACCTGGCAGAGCTGTGAGTCTGGCCCAGCCCTTCTTATGTGTCAGCCCAGTCGCTGGAAGAGATGGAGACAGCAGGGCTGTGCCCCAGGTTGGGCTGAGACGCTGTTTATGAGGACAGTGGGTATTTGGGACTTGAAGCCCTGCTCTTTGTGTGTCCCCCTTTGCCTCTCATCAACCATGTTCCCCGCTCCAGATGGGCTCCATCCCAGAGCCCCACTGGGGCAGGCAGGGATGTAGCAATCTGTCACCCTCACACAGGGGAGCAGTGGTAGTGCCCCCAGCAGGTTCTTACCTATGACCTGTGCAGGACACCATTGCTCACCCCTCTGCCTGCTAGTGGTAACGCTCCATTAGGCACTTCACCTTGTCCAGAAGAAGCACCATGATGTACTGCCTCCAAATCCTGTTGTCTCTTGTTGGCCTGGGACTGTCCTTGGGCTCTGTGGCAGGAGAAAAGTCCCTTGTGTTAGAGAATGTGTACCCACCCCTTCCTCAGAGCATCTGGGACTGGCACAGCTGGATGCGGGGCAGTTGCTTTCAGTGCTGGGCCTGTGCTGCTCTCAGGGATCTCCCCGTGCTCCCAAACTATGCGACCGCTGCATATGGCTTCTGCCATCCCCACAAATCAGACTCAGGGTCCTGCAGGGAATCCTTGGAGGTCCCCCAGCCCAGGCACAAGCTCTCTGGGCAGGCTGCCAGCAGGCTGCCAACACACCTCCACAGGTTTTAGCAGAAAGAGGGATTTGGATGCATAGGAAGCATCAGGATCCCCAGCCCCGAGTCATGCATGTGACAGGATGGCATTTGGGGCACCATCTGCCACGGGACACGAGGCACCGTCTGCCCTGCAGAGGCCATGAGTGCTGAGGTAGCACAGCAGCCCTCATGCATGCACTTTTTGCAGAGCAGCAGTCCCTGGCTGCAGGGTGCGGGCAGAGGGGGAGGGCAGACGACTGTTGGCATTGGTGCATTCAAGCGGGAGGTGTGTGCAAAGCGGGTCTGGGTTGCAGCGTACAGATGGGGTCCCAGGAGAGGAGGCCGGGGCATTCCCAGTGTGCACTTGCACCTGACTGTGGCTGTGCTGGGTGACACTGCTCACATCCCCACAAATACTGAAGAAAAAAACATATCATGACACCACAGAGAACCACAATGCTGATCTGGCTTTAGGTTGGGGCAGAGTTACCTTTGAGGCTATGGGGCAGCCGGACCAGAGCAGCACGAGGCTGGTGCTGGGGTTCAGTGATTAATATCATCGCTGTTCCGATGGCGATGCTCCAGCAGCACCAGGAGTTCCCATCAGCGCTGCTCGCTCGTGGACAAACGCTGTCATCTTCCCAAAGGTGCAGACTGCTGCCCCAGCTAGGGTCCAGCTCCCCCTTCTCCCCAGTTTGTACATCCCCGTTTTTGTACAGGTAGTTCAGAGACACACTGTCCCCCTCCCCGCCAGGCCCCACACGTGAGCTGAGTTGCTGTGCAATTCCGAGCCTGGCTGCTGTGTAGGCAGAGGCGGAGGGGTGTTGGTAGCCCTGCCCGCATGGGGCAGGAGTTCTGTGCAATACCCAGTTCGGTGTTCCCAGACGCTGTGGTAGGACTGTATTTTTGTAACTCTGTGAGTGCCCGCTCTAGCAGGCCCGGGGCCTGGCGTGAGCCCGCGCTCCCATCGCTTTTTGACTTTTGACTGTTTGGATGTTGTTGTTTCTTGCTATTGAAATAAAAAAAAAAAGTGGATGTTTTAATTCCTTCCGCTGCGGTGGGCGTGGGGTGGGTGACACGTGGCTGGGGTGAGCCAGGTTGGGCCTCAGCCTCTGGGGCAGCGCGGGGCACCGGCACTGCAGGGATGCAGTGTGGGATCAGCTGCAGCAGGAAGGCTGCTGCCCGCTTTCAAGAGCGAAGGATGAGGAAGGCTGCTGCCTCTTGGGATACCTGCACCAGCACCACCAATCCTGCAGCTTCACAGAGGGCAGGTAACCAACCCACACGCTGTGCGATTGCAGTGTTTGTCGCACTTGCTCTCCCTCTTTTCCCTCCTTCCTTCAGTGTGAGACCCCTTCCTGCAAACGCAGCCCCCTGCTGCCGGTTGGGGCCGCAGGAACCATTTCCCGCTCCGCACAGCCCCGTTGTATCCGAGGCTCCGTGCTCGGGCTCTCCTCACCCCCATCCCCCGGCTGCCTGCCGTTTGTGATTCCTGGCGCCGAAGCAGCTCCCAGGGGCCCGCAGCCCACTCCCAGCGACCTTCCTTCTGGGGAAGGGGCACAAAATGGCTCTGCTGCCCACCTCAGCCCCTTCTTCCGGCCGCCGTGGCCGGGGGCTGGGAGGAGAGCTTCGCGTTAGCCCTGGTCGCCCGTGGGGAGAGATGGTGGTGAATCCGTCCATGAGGGCAGAGGGCGAAGGAGGCACCGACGGGGCTCCGCCTGCGATCCGCAGAGCCCCGCGACTCAGCGCCGAAGTGCTCTCGGAGCCCCGGACCGCTCTGCAACGCTCGCACACGGGTACAGAGGGACGCAACGACGGCCTCGTAGGGGCTCGAGCCCCCGACAGCCGAGCCGAACCGCGCGGCCCCTCCCCGCTGAGCAGCTCCCCCAGCCCCCGGGGCCGCCCCTCGGCCCGCCGCCAGCCTTTGTGGCTGGCCGTGCTGCCGGGGGGCAGAGGAGGGGCTTGCATGGGGAGTTTGGGCTCCGACCACCTCGGGCTGCCGGCGGGGCCCGACGTCAGGGGCCGCTGTGCTGCGCTGCGCGGGGCTCCGCACGCGGCCGCCACACAAAAGGCAACGGCGCCGCTCCGCGCCGCAGGTGAGTGGGGGGGTGGGGGCACACGGAGCTCCGCAGGCGCACCCCCTGCCCCGCCGAGGGAAGGGGCTCGGGGGGCGCCGGGGTTCCCGCGCGGCAGGGCGAGGGCCACCCCCTCTCAGCTCCACGGGGGAGCGGGGCGCACCCTGAGGGTGGGGAGGGGGTGCGGGAACGCTTCTGGGAGCGGGGGCTGCGCCGTGCGGGGCTCGCGGCGAGGGGCGGCGGAGGGATGGGTGCGGAAAGGCTCCCCGAAGAGCCCGGCCTTGGGGGAGACGGAGGGGGCCCGGAGCCCCCAGCGCTCTCGGCCAGGCCGACGGGTGCCGGGGGGCGGGAGCGGGGCACTGTGCCCAGGAAGGGCCGGGGCTCCTCTTTTGAAGCATCACCTGGCGCGTCCTTCGGCTCTGATGCGGGGTCAGTCCGCGCGGGGCAGCGAGGAAGGATGGGGACGGGGCCGGGCCGGGGCGAGGGGTACAGGCGGTGGAAGGTTGCGTTCCGTGCGCCGGGACTGCTTCCAGCGAAGGGGGCAGCGCTCAGCACTCAGAGCTGGGTGCACGCGTGCACATGTATGAGCACTTACGCGTGCACACGCACTCACCCGCCCGGCAAACGCACGGAGGTGCGCTGGGAGCCGCGGTGCCGGCAGTGGGCGCCGCTCTCCCATTCAAGCGCTCCTCGAGCTCCCACGCTGCGCGTATCCGTCTGTGCGAATTCCGCTGGCTCCGCTCCAGGCCCCTCGCGGCAGGGGCTTCGCTTTCCATGCCTTTCTTCTCCCCTCGGCCCCCGGATTCCGCGGGGGCCGGGCCGAGGCACCGCGGCAGCCCCTGTGCTCCTGGGGCCCGGGGCGATGCGCGGTGCCCATCCCTCCCTTCCTCGCTCCAGGCAGGATGCAGCCCCGGGGCCTCCTCCTCCTCCTGGCACTGCTGCTGCTGGCGGCCACTGCCGAGGCTGCCAAAGCCAAGAAAGGTGAGCGGGCGCCCGGGTGGGCACGGGGAGGTCTGGGTGTGCCGCCCCGTCTCCCAGCCGCTGCCTCCCTTGCAGAGAAGGCAAAGAAGGAGGGTTCCGAGTGCCAGGACTGGCGCTGGGGGCCCTGCGTCCCCAACAGCAAGGACTGCGGCTTGGGCTACCGCGAGGGCACCTGTGGTGATGAGAGCAGGAAGCTCAAGTGCAAGATCCCCTGCAACTGGAAGAAGAAGTTTGGAGGTGCGAAGGTGGCTGTGGGGGGACTGGGGCTGCATTGGGGCCACACGTTCCTAATGCCTCTCCCTTCCTGCAGCTGACTGCAAGTACAAGTTTGAGAGCTGGGGAGGGTGCAGTGCACAGACAGGTGTGAAAACACGCTCAGGCATCCTGAAGAAAGCGCTGTACAATGCCCAGTGTGAGGAGGTGGTCTATGTGAGCAAGCCCTGCGCCGCCAAGATGAAGGCCAAGGCCAAAGGTGAGTCCTCAGCTCCCCCAGGCAGCACTCAGGGTCAGAGCTGGGCAGGGAGCTGCTGGTGGTTGCAATAATGCTAACACATCTTCCATGGTCATTGGGTGCAGCTAAGAAGGGCAAGGGGAAGGACTAGAGAGGGGTGGACGATGTCCTCATCGGTCCCGGACATATGTGCCTCTCCCACCACAAGGAGCCACACTCCAGCTGCCTTCCTCTCCTTCTCCTCCTCTTCCTCCTCTCCCCACCTCCTCTGCCACCGAGATGCCTTGTTTAATCGTTAGTTTTGTTGAGAGCAGACCAACTGGCCCTGGGAAGCTGCTGCCACTGCCCTGGGGGCTGCTGCAGCCATACTGACCATTGCTTTGAGTGGTGCCGACTGGATGCTCTCACCTCTTTTGGGAAATGGGTTTTGGTTTCTTTTCCAATAAAATTTTTAAAAAAACATAACTGAGTCAGATCCTGCCTGACATCCCTGTGCAGCGGTGCAGGGCTGGGACCCCCGGAGAGGAAGGGGATCTGGCCCTTCACCTTCACATCCGTCTCTGCTCAGAGTGATGCTGTGGGGACGCGGTGCCATTGTGGGGTTCATAGCACCACCAGGGTGTCTGCCAATCCCCTGGGACCAGAGGGAGCGGAGCAGTTACTGTGTGCCTGGGGACAGCAGCCTGGATGCCACCCGCATCAGCCCCACAGCAGCACCTCATCTCAGCAGCACTTCAGGCTGCTGCCCTCTTCTTGCTCCCACCCCTGTCCTGCGGTGGGTGACAGAGGCGCATACAGGAATGTTACCGTGAACCGTCTGCGTCTGCACTCACTGTCCCTATCAGGGCCCATGCGATGCTGAGGACAACACCACATGGAATCCTCAACCTGTGGCCTTTGGTTTCTGGTCCGAGGTCTTTATTTGCTGGGGGTCAGCTGTAGCTGTAACACTTCTCCGAAACCCAAAACCAACCCGCCAGGCAATGTGGGTAATGCTATGTCAGGATCCTAAAGGCAGTGGCAGTGAGGGGGGCAGGGCAGCCCTTCTCCAGGTTGCACGGCATTGCCCTGGCATGGAGTGAGACAGACAAACAGACATGGCAGTGTCCCCACATTTCAGCAGAGCCCCAGCCTTGGCAGAAGTGAGGCAACAGCACGATGGGGCCTGGGCTGCACGCACGGGGCCAGGAGGGGCTGGTGGGACCCCACATGCTGAGGACTCTGCAACAGCAGAGGTTGTGGGGTTACGTCCATTTACAAAGCTCAGCAGTCATCTCCTGTGTCCTCCCTGGGTCCACCATGGTGGGACAGTGTCCCACACTGTCCCCACAGGTCCCTATGCCAGGAGGTGACATTGAGACAAGGAGGGAGCTCACTGCTGCTTGGGCACAGCCCCAACCTCATGAGTGGACAGTCCGAGGGCCTTCTGTGCGCACACCTAAGCCATCCAGGTCCAAAGTGGCTGGCAAAAGTTGAGCCCCTCTGTTTCTTTTCATCTTGGGTAGTAAATAGTCTACAAGGCTATTGAAAACACCCAGTGTTAGGCTGTTTGTGTGCAAACAAGCTCGGACAGCTGGGAGACAGTCAGCCACAGGGAGAAGAGGCAGCCAGTCTGATGAGGAGTACTGATGCCTGTCAGCCAATACATCCAGGACAGGGAGCTGGGAGGGCTCTGGTTAGCACATCTGGCCTCAGCTCGCCTTCCTCCCCATCCCTTCAGTGAGTCCCTGGGCTCAGGATGTGCTGCAGCTCAGAGGTGCTGTGGACTTTTGTCAGCACTATAGGGCACCACCTGCCAGCACTTCGCAGTCTGCGCTTCTGTGAGAGGGAGCAGAGGACCTCTCCAGGTGAATGAGACGAAGGGGAGGACTGCCGTAACGTTGCTGAAGTGGTCCCTGAGCACCAGCTTACCTGGCCGTGCCAATGTTCCTGTACTGGCACATGAGGAGGTGCTTAAAGGTTTTCTTGAACGTGGCATTACAGAGGGCATAGCAGGCTGGGTTGATGGTGCTGTTGACGTAGCAGAGCCAGTAGCCAATGGACCACACGGTTTCCGGAACGCAGGTCTCGCAGAAGGTGTTAATGAGGACCATCACGTTGTAAGGAGTCCATGTGAGTATGAAGGCTAGCAGGATGGCAAATATGGTCCGGGTGACCTTCTTCTCCCGGGCTGCCATCTGGCGCTTCTTCCGCACCTGGCTCCTGGCGATGCTGGCAAACTTCCTGGCGACATTGGCAGGGCGGCTGTTGGACAGGGAGTTGTGGTCAGAGGCTCCTGCCTTAGCTGGGACGATCTCGATGGCGGTGACACATTCGGTCCCAGTCTGCTTGGTGACGATTTTTATCTTGGACCACTTGGAAGTCGGGTTCACCCGAGGATGGGCGGGGCTCTGTCCTTGTCCTGCTGGCAAGATTTCCGTTGTGGGCTTGTCTTTGGTGGTCTGGGTCATGCTGACTGTGCTGGACTCATTGGAGGTCTCCTTCTCCTCCTGCTGGCCAGCGGCCTCTGTCTGTGCAGAGGGCTGGTCATCCACCTTCCCATTCCTCACCTCCTCCTTCACCTCCACGGCCCTCTTGGGGGAGTTATTGTTGTTCTGTTTGACTGGGGGAGCCTTGAAGAAGCTGAGGGACTTGCCTTTCCTCTCTTTCCTGCTTTCGGGCTTGTGTCTCCTCACCCTGCTCCTGCTGGCCAGCGAGATGTGGATGTACAGCACCGTCATGATGACCACGGGCAGGTAGAAAGCAGCGATGGCCGTGCCGAAGGTCACCGCCGGGTTGGAGAGGAACTGGATGTAGCATTCCCTCTCGTGGACTGTCCTCTTGCCCACAATGAACTGCCAGAACAAGATGGCAGGGGCCCAGAGAATGAAGGACAATATCCAGGCGGCTGCGATCATGAGCCCCGCCATCTTGGTGGTCCTCCTGGCCGGGTACGTCAGGGGCTTAGTGACACAGAAGTACCGGTCAAAGCTGATGATGAGTAAGTTCATGACTGAGGCGTTGCTCACCACGTAGTCCAGGGCCAGCCACAGGTCACAAACCACGGCCCCCAGTGGCCAGTAGCCTTTGATGATGTAGACCGTGTAGAGGTTCATGGAGAAGACTCCGATGATGAGGTCGGCGCAGGCCAGGCTGAAGAGGAAGTAGTTGTTGACAGTCTGCAGTTGGCGGTTCACCTTGATGGACAGCATCACCAAGATGTTCCCCACCACGGTGACGAGGCTGAGCGAGCCGGTGACCGTGGCGATGAAAACCAGCTCCACCGTCTTGTAGTTGGTGGGGGGCTGGATGGCCACCTCGGAGCGGTTGCTGAGGGTGACGTTGTCGTAGGTCAGGTTGGCCATCTTCGCCTGCCAGGGCTGTGCCGAGAGGTTGTGCATGGGGTCTGCAAGGAGAATGGAGACAGAAAGGAAGAACATCACACGTGGCGGTCCGTGCGTCTGTCCAGCGTGGCTGTGAGCCCTGGGAAAGGGCCGTGCCATGGCTCTTCGTGCTCACCTGTATCTCTGGCAGCAAAAAGCTCCTTCTGGAAGAGGAAATCTGGGACAGGGAAAACAGCAAATTTTGTTACAGCTTCAGCCCAAAGATGTCCGTGTGAATCCCACAGCATCTTACTGGGCACTGGTCTGGCCTGTCTTCCAGGTGGGCTGAGGCCCAGGGCTCAGACAGGCTTCAGTTTCAGGGTAATTAGCCTCAGACGGGTTCACAGCCCAGCCCTGGCAGGTGTGGGAGATAATGGGCAGACAGCCTGCATTCATGGATACCTAGATGTCTGTAGCTGAACCCCACGGTGATGAGTGAGAGGAGAGTGGTCTTAAAAATAATCAGTGCAAAGAGGGAGCATTTCCCAGAAGAGGAAAGAAATGGAAGTGCTGGGTGGGCAGGGCAGGGAAGCTGATCTTCCTCTCCAGTACAGCTCCAGCCCCTAAGTCTGCTTTAAAAAAAAAAAACAACAACACAAAACTGTCTTTCTTTTCTACTAAGATAAGATTGCTGTGTTAAGTTTTTTGTTTGTTTTGTTTCCACTAAGTTTATAGACCAGCATCCCCCTCTAAGTGCATTTAATGGCACGGCAGAGGCTTGCACTCTCAGTTGCCCAAAGTAAAATGGAAGTGCAGCTCATCCCCCTGCACAGCTCACGAGGAGGGAACAGGAGAAGCTCGATCCAAACGTCCGTGGATGCCACCCAGAGGTCAGGCTGCAAACTTCTGGGTTGAAAAAGGAAAAAGTGGATCTTCGGGATGGATTACCGTAACGGGCGATTTGAAAGCGGCGGCTGGCTCTTTTCAGCCATGCCCGGCCCGTCGGCCGGAGCCCGTGGGACATCTCACGGCGATTCCGATGCTGATGCCCACACATCCCCAGACACCAGCCGGATCTCGGCCCTGCACAGTCCTTTGCCGGCAGCAGTCAGCCCCAGGCCCGCCCTCACCATCCTCTTGCAGCAACCTCTCCCTGGGACTCCCAGCACCCCTCCTTCCTGCAGCGCTTGGGGCGCGTGGGGCTTTCGGCAGAGCCTGGGACGGAGCTACACTTTTGCTGCCTACTGTTTGAATGCTACCTGCCTTAGCGGGATGCTCTCGGTCTTCTATAGCTCTGGGCTGGAGCTCTGACAGCAGCCAGCGCAGATACGGTGGGGAGAGGGGAGAGCAGCAGGAGGGGAAAGAGGGAAAGGCTGAAAGGACCACAGCAACAGGTGTCTGTCCCACAGCAGCTGCGCCCTCCTTGAGTCTGGGATCAAACACCTGTGGGAGAGAGAGGGACTGGGGGGAGAGAGCATCAGGAACAGGTTGGGACTGAAACCAAGGCGGCTGTGGGGGAGCAGGGATCGCGGTTGCCCTGCTTGCTGCTTTCAGCCCTGCCTGGACAGACTCCACAAGGCACTTGTCCCGTCCCTTTCATCCCATCCTGCTCCATCCCATCCCATCCTGTCCCAGCAGCCCCGCTCCCAGCCAAGGAGGCATGGGGAAGCTCAGGGTCCAGGCGCCAAGCTGCCACTCGGGATCCGCCCTGTGACCTGGACATGGACATCATGTTTGCACAAAGTGATGTTTTCCGCCCTTGGCGTTGCACAACCGAAACCTCAGAGTTTCCCACAGCCCAATCAGCCCAGTGCTGCTGGACCCAGACCAAGGCAGCGTTAACCCTTAGTGCTACAGGAACAGTCAGCTCCTGTCCTGTGTATCTCGGCCTGCCCTCATGCTTTGACCCCTCTCTCCTCCAGGTGCATGTAGCTCGGTGCCCTGAGGTGCCACCACTGCCATGCCCGGCTGGCAGTCAGGCAGTGCCAATGCTTGCTGCTGTTGTGCCCTTTGAGGAGCCGCAAAATGCATTAAGGCCATCATGGGCAGTAGAAGGGTCACCTTTCTACATCTCCAGCATTTGGCTTCCAAGCACTGCCCACTCTGCCTGCAGCACTCAGCAGCACTGGGGCAGCCTGCCCACTGCGCAGGGCTCTGCCTTTAAAGGCCAGGCTGCTGCTGCCCCTCCTGCCGGCTGACCGATGGAGCTCCTCTGCCGGGCTCTTGAGGCTGAGCAAACAGCTGCCACGGCTCCTGCATTCCCCCGGCCCCTCTGCGTCACGGCAGCAGCACAGGGCCAAGGCAGCTCTGCTTGGAATGCCAACTCCAGGCACGCTTCAGTGAGCTCACAGATGCCGGTGTGAAGGAGCTCCAGTGGAGCTCGGGTGCTGAGTGTCCCCATCACTTGGGGCTGGCGCTGGTGCTGGCAAAGGCTGAGGAGTGGGGATGGAGGTGCGAGGGGATGCAAACAGGAATGGCTCAGTGCAAAATCCTTCTGTCTTACTGCCCCAGCACACCTTGTGGCTTCCGAAGCTGTCCTTTAACTGTGCAGCTCAAGAGCCAGTGTGGATGGATGCTGAAACACAAGCAAACCTCCCTTGGGTTGATGGAGAACAAGAGGGGCACATCCCCACGGCTAACAGAGGATAGATAATGCCCTTTAATGGGCATTTTGGGGCATCAAGGGGCAGCGGGGCTGTCTGGGCTCTGAACCTCCTGCCATGTTTGTGTGTACATGGGCAGGTGAGCCATGTTGGTGCCGAAGGCGGCACCCGCTGCAAGCAGCTCCCATTTCCTTTGCTGCCACTCTCCCCCCATCCCTCAGCCCTGCAGTACCCACTTGCCCTTGGCACTGCTGGCTGTGTCTCAGCATGTCGAGGGACAGCAGCTCCAGGGCTGAGGCCTGCTGGGTGCTGCTGGGCACTGCTGGGCACTGCTGCTCCTCCCCATCTCGTTATTTTTATTACCCGACTTTGACTGTGTTTTCCTGGGGAGATGTTTGTCATTTTCATTAGAAACAACAAACAAAAAAGAATAAAGCAAAAAAAACCACAACCACGACAAAAACTGATATCAATAGGATCCTCGTGGGGACAGTTTAAAGAGAAAAACCACGCTCCTCCTGCAAACTCAGAGTAATTGGATGATGGCATTAATTAATCATTTCAGTTCATTTCTCTTCTATGAAAGAACACAGACTGACCTGCCGCCGCGGGCACGGCGTGTGGCTGAGCGCACCATGCTGATGGTGCCCCTCCTGTGTGCCCCTGCCCAGCGGACGCAGGGCACAACGCGGGGCCGTGTGGCTGTTCCTTGGGCTGCCTGTGAGGGTGACACAGCCGCAGCCCTGGGCTGTGTGGCAGCAACGCGGCTGGGGAACGGCAGGTGCCCAAGCGCCAGACGCTGGAAGTAGCAATGCTCAGAGCATCCCACCGCTGCTCAGGGTCCCAGTAAGAGCCCAGAGCTGCTGCTCTGCAGCTGGGGAAGCAACGCTCCAACCACGGTGTTGGCAAGTAGCAAGTCGAAATCACGGCCACAGTGAAGTCAGAGGGCTTGAGACCGAGGAAGGACAGAACCTGGTGTTGCACTGATTTGAGAATATGCCAAGGGCCGTTCCTCTGTTTGAAGCCAATGTCATTATTTTGGGAACGAGGTGTGTGCGGCTGCCCGACCCATCGGCCGCAGGCAGCTGTATGCGATGCGCGGCCCGGGGGAAGCACTGCCCTTCGCAGCACGGGGCTCTGCGCAGCGCTGCGCGTCCCGGGTAGGGAGGGACAAAGTAGAGAAAGAGAGGGCATCTCGTCCCAAAACCAGGGGGAAGCAAAGGCGGAAACCCGCGTAGCGTCCTGCCTGGGAGACAAATCTCCGTCCAAGAGGAGGTACTGGGGAAGCGAACGCTCCCGGAGCCGCGGGACGGAGCACGGCGGGCACAGACCTCGGAGCGGCGCCGCCCGGACGGAGCCGCCGCCGGGTGCAGCCCTGCACCGCTCCGCTCCCCCCGGGCCAGGAAACGACGGCGGTTCCCGCTGCGGAGGGCCACTCCGGGGGCACCCAGGAAAGTTGGATGAGAGACCCCCACGATTCCCGAGCGCTCCCCCGCCCGGCACCGCGCACCCCGACGCGTGACCCATCATCTCCCCGGATCCCAACGGAGAGACCCTCGGTACCCCCAGCCCCGCGGCACTCACCGGGCAGCCCCCAGGGCGCGCCGTCGCCCGCGGCCGAGCGGTTCTCAGCGGCCATGGTGCAGCGCCGAGAGCTCCGCCGCGCCGTCGGGGGCTCCGGCACGCATGGCCCCGGCCGGCACCCGGCTCCCGGCGGCGCCGTGCGGCGGAGGGCGGGGAGGGGCGGGGGGAGGGGGAGGACCCGGCTCTGCCGGCCCGGCCCGGTCCCCCCCTCCCAACATCTCCTCCCCGCCCCCTCCCTCTCCCGCCCCCAGATGTGCCGCCCCCAGATGTTTGTCGTCTCCCCCCCCCCCCCCCAAACGCCGGAGGAAAGCTTTGGGTACAGGGGTGGGGGGGAGCACAACGTCACGGTGCCGCGGCCAATCCCCGCGCCTCCGCTCCCCCCAAAAAAACCCCTCGTGTGCCCCCTCCTTTCCCAGATGTGCTCTCCCCCCCTCCCCCGGCAGTTGTGCCGTGAGCCCCCCTGCGCCCCTCACCGCGGCGGGCAGCCCTGCAGCACCGTGGACAGCGGCGGGCAGCGGGCACCGAGCGTGGCACCGCAGGTGGGGAGGGCGCGCTGGTAGCGCCCGAAGGCAGCGCCGGGCGGCTTACGGCCACGGGGGAGCTGAGAGAAAGTGCCTTCGAGGCCGCGGCCCAAAGCCTTGACCTCGGGCACACCCCACCCTTTCCTCTTCCTTTTCTCTCCCGAAGAAAATCTGCGTCAGGGAAACCGCTGCGCTCCGGGTGCACCCGTTTGGCTGAGTGCTCCCAAGCCGATGGGGCTGCGCTGGCACTGGGCTGCTTGATGGGCTCCAGCTGTCACGGGTAGGCATTCAAAGCCTCTCCCGTCCCGCACAGCTCCCCCAGCACTCCTGGGCCCTGCAGTCCCCACTGAACCCAGTGCTCCCATCTACACGCTTTAATATTCATCAATATTCAGTCAAATACAGGCTTGGTCTAAAGAAAACGTGCCTGATGATGGAACTATTTACATTGCAAATCATTTCTAATAACCCACCAGTAGTCAGCTTGATAAATGCTAAACCATTTATCAGCCAAAAAATAATAATAATAATAATAAAATATAATAAAAACAACTCAGAACCTGAGAGAGGGAACAAACAGGTGGAGATGGGGCTCAGCCCTGTGCAGCAGCACTGAAGCACTGTGTGGGGAGCAGTGCCAGTGCTGATCCCCCCAGCAGGGACCTGAGGCCCTGGGGGCTCTCCCAAAGGGAGGAGAACGTCTGGGGGTACGGCCAGGATGCCAAATCTGGGCAGAGCCAAAGGAGGGCATTGACACCTCACTGCTCAGCAGCATCTGCCTTCCGTGCTTTCAGAGATCACTGCTGCTATTTTAAGGTTGCACTCAATTTTGTCACATTTGCCATATAAGCACGACTTGGAATATTTCAATATAATTGTTGTGTTGCAGTCCCCATTCTTGCAATGCTTATTTGCTTTCTGGGTAATGGAAGGGGTAAAGTGCTTTTGAATCACTTCTTTTATACCCATTATCCAGAGGGAAAAAAAAATTAAAAAAAAAAAAAAAGAAAAAGAAAAGAAAAACTAAAAAAAAAAAAAAAAAAAAAAGGAAAGAAAAAAGGGAAAAGAATCAAGTTGAAATGCAGGTGTGAGCTGTTCCCAAGCTAACGAGCTGGGTGCTCTGTTGGGTCCTTATCCAGTTACAAGCCATCCCCCTTTGCTCAATGCACTGTCTGGTGCTGCTGGGGCACAGGGCACCCCAGGCAGCCCAGCACCATCATCATCCCAAGGCAGGATAGGCTGGGAAGGGCCGTGCTGAGGCTTTGGGCACTGCCTGGGGCTCACAGCAGAGCTGGGGGTGGAGGAGGCTCAAGGCTGCAGCAGGAGAGAGCTCTGTGCTCCACTGGCCAGGCTAATAACCTTGTATTAAATTATGAGCCCAGGCTTGTGGCTTGTTTGTTTTTATTTTTTTTATAAGCTGTCTGTTTAGATTTATCACTGCAATTCCTGATAGTGCCTTGTCGGGGATCATTACGATAATCGCAGTGCAGTGTCTGCGGGGAAGGGGAGGGGAGCAGGGTGCCGAGTAGGAGCTGCCCGCAGCCTTTTGGGGCACAGGATCCGGTGAGGGGGAGGCATAGGGCAGGAGCCCTCGCGAGGGGATGTCGGTGAGACACTGCCCAAAAGGCGGGGTTAGGGCCCATGGGGTTCCACACAGAGGGAGGGGGGAGACAACCTCCCAGCAGGAGGTCTCCATCCATCTCCTTCTCCAACTCCATCTGAATGAAGATACTGCTGGGAGGAAGAGAAGCACTGAGAGAGGATGTGCAGAGAAAGCCAGAGGATGCAGTGCAGTTGGAAATTAGAAGGTTCTGTTTTGGCATCAATCCTTCACCTCCCCTTAATTCCCAGTAATTACACCATTTATTTAGGTAAGGCTCTTGGAGCAGAGTGAGCAGAGGAGAAAACAGCAGGAGGCCCTCCACCCCGGCATGCCATCCTCCCAGCCAGCTCCCTTACACACTTGGGTGTGCAAACAAGCACGTGCAGCCTTTCTCCTCCTCCTTCCCTCAGCAGTTCTTGCTCTGCCCATGCCAGCAGTACTCCAAGACCCTCTCCCACAGCAGGAAACAGTGTTGTGCCCTCCAGTGAGACTATGGACCCCCAGCTCCAGGATTAGGAGAGAAGAAAGCAAGGAATAGTGAGAGTGGCACCTGGAGGAGCAGCCCACAAGCGTCCCATGCTGCAGTGAGTGGCTGGGCTGGGTCCAAGCCCCAGCAAGCACCATCTCCAGCCCATCCTGCTGCCATCAGTGTCATCAACTGCGTGGGAGGCAGCACTCCTAGAAAGAAAAACCCATTCAAGTGATGAGCATAAGACAAGTAACAGTAAAGAGGGAGTGAAAAAAGAGCAGAAGGAAGATGCTTGAGAGAGTCACCCAGTAAGAGCCTATAAACTATGTTGTTCCCTGGCAGAGAGGAGTCATGGGAAGCAGGGGCACGGACACCTTGCAGCAAATGTGCCACGGCCCTTTCAGTTTCACTTGGTCCCTAGAATCTGGCTGAGGTGTTCCCCATGCTGGGTTTACAGAGGCAGCGAGCAGCTGTGGGTAGTGCTCATCCCTGCCACGCCATGCCCACCACCCCGGCCCCGTCTCAGGGCCATGACCTCCATTCCATGTCCCCAGCACATGCCGCACACTTGGCTGCATTGAGCCCACCAAGCACTGCGCAGGGCTAATTTCTGATGGTGCTGTCACGATGCATCATGTCAAATACCTCACAGGAGTACAAGCACATTATGCCGACACAGCCACCTTTGTCAGCCAGAGCTGAAATCCCAACATGAGAACGCCACAGGTTTAGCCTTCCTCAGCACCCCTGCAGCAAATCCATGCCAGGGTCCTCTCAGGGTTCCTCGCAGCCCAGCACTGCCTGAGTCCCCTGCAGCCCAAATGCTGCTGCTCTGGAGCTGCACTTGGCGCCTGCAGCAAAGCAGCAGGCCCAGCCTCACTTCCTCCCTAAGTAATTGCTTTAATTAGCATAGGGCTTGATGTAGGTGATTAGTTCTCGGGAACTTTGGCAGCAGGCAAACAGACCAGCACAACCCCTCACGGCCTTTGCATTTATCTGCCTCAGTGCCAGCCTCAGTGCCAGCTGCTGATCCATCTCCATCAGCCCACATGAGCCCTCGCTGAGCCCATCTGGGGCTGAAGTGCTCAGAAATAACTAACTGCCCATTGCAGCTGCCCTACCACATGGTGGTGGCGCCCAATCTGGAGGAGCAGCCAGAGCCCCAGGAGCTCTCGGGATGTCACTGCTTTGTGAACCTGGGAGAAGAGGGAAGGCGAGGGGCTCGGCAAGATGATGGAGCATGGCTGCAACCTTCAAAATGACTGTTTCTCTGATTTCAGCACTTGAGAAGGCAGCAGGTCCTGGAGCTCTGAAGTCCATCCGTCTCTCCCAGCGCCAGCACCATGCGCTCCCGCTGCCCCAGCACCCACATCTCCCGGTCCAAGGCAGGAGCAGATGAAAGGCTTCTGCTGAGGATGCGGCATGGAAACAAATCCCTGTGCTCTCTGGAGTGTGCCCGGCACACTGTGGCAGCGGGCAGAGGCCTCTGCTCCAGGGGCTGAGAGGAAGGGGTGCCATGATGGGGCTGGGGATGGCTGAAGGCAGCAGCTATAAGGGGAGGCCATTCCCCACTGTGTGCCGAGCCCCGCGCAAGGCTGGCAGCAGTGCCACATTGTGTGCTGCATACCAAGATCCCAATTAGAGGCAGACGCCTCACATGCTGAACACTTTCATTAATTTGCCTTTTCCTGTCAGAGAATGGCTTCTCTGACAGACTGGGAGGGAGCAGAGAGGGCTGCTGCTGCCCAGCAAACTGCGCTTCTGCCTAGGCCAGAGAACGGCTGGCTGCAGCAGAAACCCACTTGTTTTTGGAAGGAGTCTCACCTGCTGCTGGCCTCCAGAGGCCTGTGGATGAGAAGAGCCATGATGAATGGCTGCATGCCTTAACATGTGGGGAAAGGGACATCACCAGCTACTGCCACAAAGGAGGGGAAGGCTCCCTGCAGCCAGGCCCCACGAGCTCCTTTGCAGCAGGGCCCATACAGGGAAGGATTCACACAAAAGGCCCCATCCAGCACAGCAGCTCCAACCAGTATTTCCAGGGCCCCAGGCTTCTGGTTCCTTCCTTTTCTTTTCCTTGCTAACCTAAATTACATTGGGACCTCTGGCTGTTCCCCTACTCTTCTAGCTCATTAGGGTGCCTAGAGAACCCCAGCTCCCACAGAACCTGGCCAACCCATTATTAACCTCCTTCCACACCAAGAACTGGCTCTTATTTCGCCTCCCATTCCCACCTCAATTTTCATCTCTAGGCGGACTTTACACCCCTCACCCTGGAGGTGACTCACTTTCTTCAATAGCCTCTTGTGAGGGACTTCATCAAAACCCTTTTGAAAGCTAAATAAAATTCTCAGCACTGCATTTCTCCTTTCCCTAGGATTTTGTTAGCACATTAAAAGACTCCTGACAAGCTAAGGCTGAGAAAAGCTTTTGGTTTTTAAGATTATTTCCTGCTCCTAAGCAGCAAAGCTCTCATTTTGCCTCCTAAATTGGGCCAGCAAACACGCGTGGCTCCAGCCTGGTTTCCTCAGGCAGCTCGTGTTGAATTTCCACCTCGCTCCTGGCAGGGTGCTTGCCTCCACGCTGTGTTATCACGCTGCAGTGAGCAGATAAGCTGCAGGCTTTTGGGAAGGAGCCTCTCAATCCCACGGCCTGTGCTGCTCTGTACCTCAGGCAGGCTGCGGGGTGGCCACAGGCCCATGCCAGAGCTCATATCAGCCCTGCCCTAATCAACCTCTAGCTCTTGGGCTAAGGAATCCAAAGCAATGGCAAGGAGCTGCACTTGGCACATTCTAGGACTGCACTCCAAAAATAAAATATGCTCCTAACACACGAGGTCCAAGAGCTAGTTTTGTGGCCTTATAAAGAAGCCTACAAAGCACACCTAAGGCAGCATCTGCTCCATTCTGCTTACAGCTGGTACAAGCACAGAGGCCAGGCCACGGCTGTCACCACGCTTTGGCCCAAAGCTAGAGAGCGGATTAGGAGGAACACCAAAGCTACCCGCCCTGATCAGGCCCCCAGCCTTACATCATCTGTGGGCTTTCCCCACAAGCCTCAAACAAGCAGTTGCTTTGGAACTTCAAAAGTGTCCCAAGTTGATGTCAAGTGGAGCGGCTGCAGTTTGCTGCAGCTCCCACTGGAGTTCACTGCCGCTCTGCCAGCATCTCAACAGGGACAGGTCCTGATCAAGCGGCAGCCCCCAGCAGAGCAGCTTTGGGCCCTGCACAGAGTGCCCCTCCATGGCAGCAGGCCTTTGAGAATCTCTTGCTAAAGCAAGACAGCCCAGAAGACCTTTCTCCAACCATGATGGAAATTTTTCCATAGATAGTTTGGCTCTGATTATGGAAATGGACATCTGTAAATGCTCTGCAACACATCCACTGAGAATGGGCCTGAAGACTCTTCCAGAAACCACGCAAGGAGAGGGAACGGGAGATGCCAGGATGAGCTGAAGCAGAAGCAGTTTTTTCCAGGCTCTGTTTTTGTTTTCAAGCAGAGCAGTAAACAGCTCTGCCCAGACCTGCGCCGCCTTGTCTGCATGAGTCCTCAGCTGAGACACACAGCTCCTCCGGCTCCCAGGGTCGGCACATCCTCAGGCCACACTATGCTGAGGCTACAGGGATGCATGAAGCCTTCCTCATCACACAAGGGAATCCCGTTTCTCAGGCTGCTCTCCTGTCAGATCAGGGATGTGGTTGGCTCAGGGCAGGTTTAAGAGTCTCATTAACACTCTGCAATGAGGCCTGGCAGCAGCTGATTTGATTTAAGGTTCATTTCCAGGCTGTGATTTAAGAGAAGATTTGCTTAATGTTCTCTAACAGACTCTTCTGACTGGGAGCCTGAGTGCTGCCTAATGACAGCCTTATTTATTGTAACATCTTTGCAGTGCAGAGTCTAGAGGAGCAGAGCAGAAGCACAGCAGCTGCTGGCAGGTGCTCGGATGGCAGAGGAAGCATCCCTCTGTGCAGACAGTGGTAACAGATGCTGGGGTGTGCATTCCTTTATCCAGGACAGCTAGACATTGCATCTCTTTTCTGCTTTAAGAGGTCAGCAAGACAGGTTTTTCTCTGCTTTCCTAAAAAGGACAGTGCTGTTGCGTACTATTTTGAACAGGACAGGAGAAATGCTCCCCTTTCTCTCTGTTGCAGTACCTGAATGATAGGAAATGCAGAAGTGCCTGCTCATCCCCAGACTGGTTGAAAGCCAACTTGCAATTGAGATTCTCTATTCCTCCTCTCTGTTGCATAGCTGAAGGCCTTCAACTCCAATGCTGAACCTGCCATCCTTCCGGGAAGGGAATGACTCTTGTCTGACATTTGTAAGCTACCTTGAGTTTCTGAGCTGGATGTACCTATCTCCCAAAGCCGATCCCACAGACATTCATCACACAAATGAAGACAGTAGGTCAAGCAAGGGTTTGTCATATTTTAATGACGTTGATCTTTGGTGTTTCCCTCGTTAGCATTCACACTCTCCCCGTCCTTCCTCCACAAACCTGCTAGGGATGGAGAGTTACAAACGAAAAGGAAAATCACATCTGAGACTAAAAACAGAATATCAGAGCCTTGATTTCTCCACTAGAAACTACATGTACAAGGTCAAGATTTCACATGCAACACCTTACATCACAGACCCATACCTCACACCCTGGCCTGGAGCTCAAAGACATTTCCTGCCCTCTACCAAGGAGGTGCAGCTCAGTCCTGGCACCATGAAACCACTGGGATGGCTCATTCATATTAATGTTGGCACAGCTTAGAATATCCTTGCGTGAACTGCAACCTGATTGGAGAGCAGTAACCCCTATCCCTCTACTCATCTATATAGCAGCTCTGTTTAGGTTCCTGACAAGTACTAGCCTAATTCTAAGAAGGAAAGATCCCCGCTCGTAAGCAGTTCCTGAGCCATGCAGGTTTTGATGAATCCCAGCTCTTCCTAGAAAAGACCACAGCACAGGACTGTGTCCCGGAAGACTCCTCTGCTCCAGCAACAGCACTGGAGCACCACACCCAGGTTTGTACAGGAGGGCTGTCAGTCTTCAGAAGGATGCTGCAGGCCCATTTCCCTTCACTCTGCTGATCAGCCTGTATACGCATAAAAGGGCAGGAAAGAGGAAAGGGAAGAAGCATGACAAAGAATGACACTGACCAAACTGCAGGGTTGAGCTCAGCAGATCCCACACGACTTCAAAATCTGCATGGGGTGCAGCCAGTATTGTTTATATTCCTGTTTATATTCAGCAGCGGGAATGTTGGAAATTAAGATAGTATGCTTTCTTGCCCATGGCTTCCTTGCAGTTCTTGTCTGTTACCACTCACCCAGGACATAGAAACCCTCTGAACTACTAACATCCTGTCGGAGCCACACGTCCCTTCTCTTCCAGCTTCTGGCCAGCTGTGAGGTACAGGTCTCTGCTGAGCAGTACAAGGGTAGCACCAACACACAACTCATCTCTACCTGTTCCGTGACTCCCCACTGGTGCTGTCATTACTATAGAAGTTGGTACTGTCAGGAAGATGGTTATTATTAGTTAGGTCACTGTATTCGATTGGTCCCTCAGTGTCCATGGAGGACTGGACCTGCTCCGGCAGGTCCAGATCACCAGTGTCTTGTCCTTCACTCTCGCCAGAGGATGTCCGCGGGCTCAGGCCATGCTCCGACAGCTGCATAGACTCTGAAAGGATCCGTCCCTCCAGCTCAGCTGCCAGCTGCTGTGAGGTGGACTGATGTGCTGATGTGCCCTCAGCGCCAGTGGACTCTGCACCAGTCTGAGAGCTGCGGTGGATCCGGTGACTCACGATGATGTTGTTGCCAAAGCCACCCATGGACGCCATGGTGGTGCTCTGCTCCCGCTGGACCACAGCAGTCATGCCTCCTTCTGCCATCAGCCTTTGTATCCTGCTCAGGGCATCCTCCCCACTGGTCCCATATTCTGGACCTTCACCTGAAAAGAGAGAGCAAAAGAAACTTTGGTGTACCAGGCAGACTAAAACACCAAGAAAACGCATGCTCTGGGATGCTGAATAACGGGGCACGTGCTGGGACAGAAAACAGGCTTTGCTCCAGACGAATCCCAGTATTTCATTTCTGTAACTTTCACTGAAATGCCAAACAAATGCAGTGCACTCTGTCAAGAAGTCCAGTGTGTAGGTTTCCGCTCTCCTCAACAGATATCTTTCGAGGAACATCTCTTAAGGTCTTTGTCTATTCTTCCTCAGACTTCCCTTCATAATTTGGCTGCGCCGAGCTCTGAGGGAACCACTGTCAGATGCCTTGGCTGCTGAAGATCACCTCTGAAGAAGAAAATCTCTCAGAAAAATAGCCTGTGTAGGAGATTAAACCCCACAGCAGGAACATCCAAGCCCAGTTTCTGTTTTTCACCATTCTCCTTTTGCTACAAACCTTAAGCAGACTGTCTGGGGAAAACAATCTGTAATCATAAACTGCCAGAATTACTCCACAGTGGGATCCTGACGATTCTTATTAAAGAGATAAATCTCACTCCCAGCTCCACGAAGCTATCACAGTGCTGATTAGAGGAGGAGAAAACCACGAGCTCTCCTGGCACCAAAGAAATCAACACAAATGTCAACAAGGCTAAGATGTAGGCTGAAGTTAAAACACAACAAAAAACAAAATGCCACATTGACTAGGAAGACAAAGCACCTGGGACTGTGGGATAGAGATCATATCTCCAGTATGGGAGCTGGGATTTTCAGCACAGACAACACCATGCTGCTGTAGATGTTATTTTTTGTGGAAAAAACAAGATGGTTAAAGCTGTTAACATTTATGCAGTCAGTTGTTGACAGCTTACTCCCTTTCTTCTCTGTCTCAGTGGTATTTGCATCAAATACCATTGACTTCCTCCACCACAGAGTATACCTAATTTCTTCAAGCAAGCCTGCTGACATACTGCCCTGCTGTAGAAACACAGCAGATATTAAAGGCAAGCTTAATTCTCACAAGCAGAATAAGTCCTTTTCTGCTAGGAATGTAGTAAGCCTGCTATACCAACCATGCATACAGCAATTACATAGCTCCTTGATTAGAGCATTAGGAGACCACGGAGATACCAGTAATCACAAGAGAATTTGGAGCACAGCCCAGAGGACTGTGCAAGAACACCGACAGCGCAGAGCACGGCCAATAACTGCAGCAAAGAAATCCTGTCCAGGATGTGGGTGATGCATGAGTTAGGAACCAGACTGACCAGCATAAGCAAGACCAAGAACAGAAGAAGGAAGGACTGGAAGGACTGGAAACTTCAGTGCGAAAAAATGAATGCCAGGTAACACTGGAACAACAATCTTGAGCAGGAGTAAGTGGAAGTTTTGAGAAACATGGTTTTGAATTCAATCACTGCTGCTTCCTTCTGGGGACACAGTCATAAGCACTTCATTACCAACCATCTGGTCAGGCCAGACAGGATGCTTGAGAAAGCCAAGATGTACAACGTGGTTGAGAGGAGTGCCAGCCCACCCTACCTACACAAGCCCTGGAACAGCAGGTACTGTGCTCTTGACAGATCGCTTGCTATAAACTGGCCCATGCAGGAGTGCTGGAACTGCAAATCAGCCAGGATCCCCAGCCGACACTCCGTAACGTTACAAACACATGCTTCACAAGAGGAGTCTTTGCATGCAGCGCACACCGCAGCATCTCCTGCTGTTCCCATCCCTTAATTATTACATGTTACGGCTGAACTGCCTGTTGAGGCACATGCCTGCTCAGAGAATAGGCCAGGGCTGATGCCACAGCAGTAATCAGAAAGTTAGAAGTCTTCAGGTAACAAGAACTGAGACACAGTCTGCTGGAAATGTCAGAAAGACAGACTATCAAAGGCCAGAAGTCAACTTTCCCATTCAAGTGGCCAAGAAGCATCTCTACTCTGGGAGTTAGGGAGTTGTCCTCCCCTCCCACTCTCCTCAGGTTTCAATTTCAGTTGACTGGATCAGAGCAGAGCTTCCTGAGCAGTGTGCCTTGTGTTGAGCTACAGCACAGATTCACATAACAGCCTATTTCTACTGTCTGGTGACTCCCACACATGTTCTTCACCATGCTGCCAAGGAAGGCCAGACTAGTTCTCCATGCAAGACAAACAAGCTAACTTCCATTTAGTGGACATTCAGGCTACGTAATCAAGCTATGTATTCAGGCCCTTACCCAAAACAACAAATGCCCTCAACCAAACCTGAGGTCGCCAGAAATTCCAGCTTCCTGTAGTGGTTAAGCTCCACTACTTATCCAACAGCTGAGTAAAATCTGGACTGAGAGAAATCCTGTTCTGGTGACACCTTTTTCAGACTCCACAGGTTTTAAGCATAACCAAAGCTCCTGCAGGAGCAGTAAGCCACGACTGCATATCTTATTCTTCATCCAGAGAAAGCAATTCCTCAATGCTCAAAAATTTCCTCAAATGCTCAAAACTACATTCTGATCTCCCAAGTCCTGTGAAATCCTTTACCCTAAGGATAAAGGAAAAAACTCTCAGAGTATTGAAGACAAAATCCAGAAGACTGAGCTAACTGGTTCCAGAAACAGCCACCAGTGTGTGGAGTAGGTAGGTGTAAGACCTGGCAATTTCTTTTCTACCTCAGCTGTCCCTGGGTCAGAATCCATCAAAAGGCAGGGAGTAATCCCAAAAGGGTCCATTCACTTCTGGATAAAGACACACAGATTCTGTGTCTGACAGTACGGAGAAGCAACACTCTGTTCCCTTACAGTAATAAGCCATTCCCACAAACCTTTTCTACTCCTAACCAAAGTGACTTTTCCAGAGTTCCAAACCCCCATCAATCCTACTAATTACACACTGAAAATCACTCTTGAGAGTAATTATCCCAAGAATTATCCCAAGATTTCTGTCACTCTGGGTGATTGGCTCCTATAGTTAACAAAATAAGGATACGGCCAAGCTAATACTGTCTGCTGAAGCCCTCCACCACACTGCTCCAGTAGGATGAATTTGTTACAGAAGACTACAAAGGCAAACTGCTTGGCAATCTGTCAATGTAGGTGGGCTTAAGGAACATTTCTGCTCTTAAAGGAAGTGGAACCTGACATAAATACAGGGAGTACAACTAATTTACTTGTGGACATGGAGAACGCAACACCTGACAGAACAAATCCCACAGAGGCGATCGGGCTCATCTGTTGCCATGCAATACACCAATATCTCTTCAATTTTTCCTATTTTCAGCTTTTCTCTTTCTAAACTCAAGCAGTAGCTAGCTATGCCTGCAAACAAAGCTATAAAATTAGCACTGTGTTAGTACTGCAGAGATACCTAAGTCTTCAGAGTACATGGAACAAGAGCTCTGAGGTGTGAGCTGACCCACTAATTCAGATGCTCAAAGATAAAAATAACAGCATTTTAAAATTAATTCATGTATTGCAGAAGGAGAGGAAAGGGAGGGTCACAGCTCTGCCTAACCAGCTACGAATAATGGCATCTCCCTTAGTGCCAGAAGAAATACTACCAGTTACTTTCCTTTCCAACCTGCTCAGAAGCATGCTCACACTCCCTGTCTGAGGTGGCTAATTCAAACAGAAAAGGCACAGCTGCTTTGACTCATAACCAATTTCTTAACAATAACTTACCTTGGTGATTGGAAGACTGAAACTTATTTTTCTAATTAGAGTTTAAAAATTGCTCTATAATTTAATCCCAAGAGAATCAGGTACTTGAAGTACTTAGCACTGTAAAGGCTTGCACAGTACCTGAAGACTATTTTTTTCACAGAGCATTTTTCAGAGGGCTTTAAAGAGAAAGTGAACTTTGCGGTTCTGTCAGGCACACGACATACACTGTACAGATCTGCAATCCTATAGGACACGTTACATTTTACAGATGGGCAGGCAGATGAAAGGTTAAGGGACCTGCCCACGTTTCTGCCTGGAGAATGAGAGGCAGATCTGGAAATAGAGCCCTGGTGCTCCGGTTCCCACACTGATCACAAAAAGTCACATCACATATGATAACAGCATGGCAGAAACGTGTTCAGCTAATGCAAAACAGTATGTTTCTTCACAGCACACGTGAGGCTCAGCTGCTATCAGGGTATTCCTGCCCATGCCGTCCCTCAGCACATGTTCCTAATGTCTCAGATTAAAAGTATTACGCTGCATTTAGGCACACTGACTGTGCTCGTAACTGCAGCTTAGGCAACCTCGGGATGCTCTGTTTATACCAGAAAAGTTCCATGTGCGTGTGACATCCATTTGCTATCAGTTTAAGCAGGATGAAGCCCTTAAAGCACCTGCTGCAGCCTCTGACAGAAGTTGGACGGGATGGAACGGTATACTGGCCAGTGAATTTAACCTACTGAAATACATTAAAAAAAACCAAAAACCTTATATTGCATGAAAGCAGTCAACACATTCCTCCTTCAGAGACAGGCAAAGTAGCAATCCACTGACAGCAAACCTTCTGATAGCTGCAATTTCGGCTCATAACTGGAGCCTACTAGTACAGTGAGCATTTAGCTAGCTGAATTTTAAGCCCCAGAGACAACAGAGATGAAAGGAATTGAGATGACAATTGCCACTTGGGCACACAACCAGACAAGTTTCCTGCAGCACCTCTTCCATGGCTCCAGCTGCTGGCAGCCACGGCTGCTCACACCACTCTCCACACGTTCAGCAGCCTGAACAAGTGTCAGCCACAGCTTGACACAATCTGGATTGGGAATTACATTTTCTAAAGGTTAAACAGAGGTCATTAACACTCATAAAGAATCTTGCTGATTTTTGAGTGAAATTTTATTTGCCAGTTGAATACAGAGCCTTTCCTCATTGTGCCCATTTGCAAGGGCAAATGTTTATATCATGCCCCAAAAGACTGTGTTTAATTAAGAATGCCTCCAAGTTACAACTCTATCACAATTTCCAATATGTCTGTCAGCTTAAAAGAAAGCAGGAGAACAGCTGAAACACTGTTCTCGGCATTTCTCAGTACCTCTCCTAGTTTTTCTCCTAAATGTATCTTATCTTGGTTCAAGTGTGGCTGGCGAGCAGAGCTCACAAGGCAGCTATCAACTGCTGAAAAACAAAGCCATACAGACATTAGAGGGATTCACTTCTAATAAAGTCATCACATACTCATTCCTCCAAAGGAGGTAGAAAGATAATCAGAACAGCAAAGTCCCCGCAGAGCTTTGCATGAGAAAAGGAAACTATTTATACCACCACAGAGCTTAATTAGATTTCTGATGCAATTCTGCATACTTTTTTTTTTTTTTTTTTTTTTTTTGTACAGTAAGCACATATCTGCAAGAAATGCCCTGATCTAGAATTCCCCACAACAGCAGAGCTCATATGACATAAGACAGAACCTCACTCCTGGGGGTAGCACTTTTCTCTTTTAATTTTTTGGGGAAATGTTCCGAGATTTTTGTTTTGTGGTTGTTTTTTTTTTCTTTTCTTGTGACGAGGTGATAGCTAAAACATTCCTTTACATTACTCAGAATCACATCTGCTTTATCCATTTTGCTGTTGATAATACTGCTAAGCCCTTACACAGTGATTTACATCTTCAAAGCCCCATACAAAACACTAATTAATCTTCGCAGCCCCTCGTGTGCTGTATGGGAAGATTTATTCCCATTTGGTAGACGATTAATATTTTGCCCTAGGTTGCACACCAAGTTAATGGTAGAACACATCCCCCCCCCCCCTATCCCCCCCCTTTGAATGTCCCTGACATCTAGATCCTGATAACAGGAAACCTTGTTTGTCTTTCGACAGACAAATAGTTACGGTAGATACAATGGGCAAATTTAACCATTAGAAAAGAAGCACAGCACCCAGTCTGACCTGCTTGAATGCACTGGGTGAATATCACAAGAGTTTATGATGCTAGAATAACAGTAACCTTAATGCCACAGCAAGATCAGCAGGGCTCAAGCTGTACATGTATTTTGCAACTTGCAGAAGATCAGATCAACTACATAGCATGAACACCGGAACTGTCACCAGCGCATCCATCCACACTGGGAATGTTCTGAGAATCCATATACTAGAAAGGAGAGCGGACAGCCCATTTTGCAGGTGAAGCCACTTGTGTAAGAGCACACAGTTTCAGTCAGAGATCACACCAGATGTGGAAACTGTGAATCTTCTTTCAAGCAAGAGACAGACAACAAGAAGTCTCTGCCCTTGGCTTGCTTTCTTACACTCCTTTTCTTATGAATGCTCCATGTTTCACTTCATTACAGAGAAACTCTGCCCACAACACTAGTAAGGGACAACTCTTTCCCACCTCACTAATGTCTACTTACAAGCCATACTCAGATCTGAAAATGGAAAGGTTATAGAGAATGAAGAAGGGAAACCTGTAGATGATTGCAGAACAGCAGTGGGAGGAAATATTTAAGTTCTCTGTTTTAACAGAACAGAAAGAGGCCCCCACACCTGCAACATCAGCCATCACTGCACTGATGCAAGAAGCTCCCAGAGCTGCTGCACACTGTGCCCCGTTCTTCATCTGCATCTCACATTCAGTGGAAGGAACAGTTCCCATAAGCTCAACATTTGTCCACACGTTCTGTGTTCCAGTCAAATTCACATGCCCTCAACTGCATTAATGTTCTAGAGAAGTGAATCCTAGTTCTGTTGAGATTAGCAGATAGGAAACAACACAGATCAATAATTTGCAATTCGACGTTAAACAGAAGAGCCGATATCAGAGAAACACAAAATCTTATCACGCATGCTGGATGCTGCAGAGTGGGAATTGTGGAAGAGTTGCATGCCAAAAGGCATATTCCACCATGTCAGAGCACAAAGCGTACAGATACGGATGTCATGGGGCTGCTTTCCACAGCCAAATGGGTTATCATGAACTTTCAAAATTGCCCCTTTAATTTTCTCTGCCTTTCCCACATACACACAGTTCAATGCCAAGGTTTCAGAGTTGGACTCAAATGCAATGGCTCAGTACATAGACAGGAAGCCTGGACAAAATTACTATGCTTTCGAATTATCAGTGATTTGTTATCATAAAGAAACTGCGCATCAGCTGCTCAAAGCTCTTTATATGCTGATAATTTCTCCCACACTGGGAAACATTAGAGATGTTTTCCAGTAGCTGAGCTGGACATTCATCACAGCCTTCATCAATCAGACTAAGCAGAATACTCATATCTGCCTTTGTGAGAATTAATTTACAGTATATTTTATTTGTATTCCGAGGCTGAGCTTGTGAAGCTTGCATGGGTTTCAGGTGCAGAAGTTGATGGACCAACTGCTAAGGATGAAACTCAGCAGTTTGCAGTCCTACTGACGGTTACAGTATAGAGTATTTGTGAAGAGTGATGTCAGTACAGCTAGCTTTTCTTGAGATTACTATGTCTTTGTAAAACTGATTTTGCCCTGTGAAAGCATATGAAAAAGACTTTTCTATTCGTATGGGCAGAGACAAACTGCCATGATCATCTTGGCCTGGCTACAAGTAAATTAGGCTGGAGAAATCTTTGCTGAAGAGATGCAGAAGTGTAAAAACGCATCATGGGATATGGAATCTATACGGAAACTCCTCACCCGTGAGATAAGTTCTGTCAAACAAGTAAGCTTCTCACCTTCCCCAGTCCCTGCAGAGGTGGATTCCTGCTCCTGTACCTCCCTCTCTGTCTGAGTCTCGGCATTTTGCAGCTGAGGCGCCAAGGTCTGGGTACCCTGTGAAGTCACAGAGGTAGGGGGGTTTCGTGGTTGTAGACCTATGGCATTCATCAGGCCCATGTCCCTATCTGTCCTCCATGTGGCTCTGCTGGTTCTGAAAAGAGAGAAAAACAAATATGATTGTAAGATTGGAGACAATACATCCCAGCAAGATGGAAGCATTCACCTGAGCCTCTTCCTGTCTCCACTCCAATCAGGCAGCTTCCAGCCACTGCACAGGCTGGGCCTGGAATGAATGGTCATCTGCACTTAAAGACAGACACACCTCTCCAACCTCAGCTGGCTGGTCTCTTGAGTTTTAGGCTAAGAGAGTCTTTCAGTCTACTCACCCACAGAAGCAGCGTTTCTGTATCCCTGAAGTACCACCGCCTGCAGAACTACCTGCTCTCAGGGTCACCAAGTTCAGTTGGCAACACAAATGCAGCACAGGACCATAAACACACATATCACCTCTCTCTGAAGCAGGGCAGTTTCTTCTCCTGAGGATACAGCCTGTATCCTTTCCCTCATCTGGACCTCCTAGTTTGTCAGCATCACACATGAATGCTCCCTGGCAGGCATTTCTGCTTGTTCCAGTCAGACAAGAGAAATTCTCTGTTCTCCAAAGCAAATAACAGGAACCGCCTCAAGGCTCATTAGCTTCTCAGAGACAAACAGTTGAAGTATATTCAGCTACAAAAGCTGGATATTGGTAATGCTTGGATGCTCTTTCCAAAACTGACCTCTGGCTGTAAGTGCTGGGAATAGTAAAGAGTTTCTAGGAAAGCCTGCCTCATTCACAGTCAACATTCTTTCATAAGGTTTTGAAACCTGTTTTGCTTTTCTTACCCTCTCTCAGGAGCTTGTTCATTCTCAAGCAATATTTCTGTCTCTGATTCTTGAATCCCCTAAAGAGGGAATGAAGCTCCCACCTTTCAGGCTGCTCCTTAGCCCATCACACAAGACTGATATACACTGTCAAAAAAAAATGCAAGTAGCGGCAATATCCACTCATGGCAGACAGAGAATCTATACTGTTAATTGTTCATCTTCTGTCAGACAAAGGCTGTAGGACAGTACAGACACCAGCTCATAACTTGCTTGAGATCTTGAAGCTCATAGTTCAGAAACAAGACTGCAACACTCTTGTCAAGAACAACGAGCTTAAGAAGAAGCGCTTTTCACTGGAGAAAAAGCACGATACTGCACTACCATCTTTGTGTTTAGGATAACTAAACACATGTGCGCATCATTAGGTAGACTGGATGAAGCAGCCAACAGGATTCTAATGGGATTTAGCTTTATTTTTAGAGTTCAGTCCTCACAAACAACTGTCCCAAGACTAGAAACCAAAAGGATGAAAATCAATCACAGAGACCACCCAATGGATTTGCACTCAGCTCTATGAACACTACGTTGTTCAGTTATCCTCCAAAGGCACCTTTAACTTAGCATAGCATCTTTGATGCTTGAAGCTCTACATGTTCCTCCTACAGCCTCCTCAAGGATATTACCAAGGCAATGGCTGACACACGTACTTCACTATCTCTGGCAGCACTCTTGGGCGTCTCACTTTCTAGAAGCATCCCAAGTGGCCTAACACATAGTGTGAAAGGAACAAAAATTCTGTCTTTAAAGCAGGTGCAAAGGGAACAAATGGGAAAAAGTGATGCTGTCAAATGTAATGAAGCCAGTAGAAAGGGTCAGCTTGCTCTCACCCATGCCCAGGAAACTCACCCAGGCCTCTCAGTGCTCCTGCTGCTGGAATGCACAGTGAAGACATTCTCATTCTGCTGGTCCCAGTGGTATTCAACTCCAGAGTTTAAGGCCCTTGAAACATCAAAGAAAAAATTATTAGTATGACAGGATGCTGTTTCAGCAAGCATGCATTACATCACCAGAACATGAAAGACAGTGCTGATTCCTGTTCCACAGAGAATGCAGGTCTAGTTCAGTTCATGTTTTCATTACAGGGGTTCATCATCAGTTGCAAACGCTGAGTATTGTATTACCCAGATAGCTCTGGAACATCCCATTCATTTCAATTCAATATTAGCACTGAAGCACAGCAATATGAGCAGAGAGATTTTCAGGAAATGAAGACATACAACTGTGTATAAAATCAGGTTACCATACCTCCAAGTGACTAAACAAAGAATTGGAATGGGAAGACCAGCTCTCTTTGTGGTGTCTGCCAGTGTTTCCTGCTCTAGGTAATGCTAAGTAAAACACTGCTCTATATTTGACAATTAGTTTCTTTGTTGGTTCTCATTCTTTCTACCTATAAATAAATCCCTATGCAGCTTTCTCACTGATGGTCACTGCAGAGCAAGAACAGAGTCAGAGGAAATTTTGGTAAGTTTCCACAAAAGTGTTTGTGCTGGATCAACTATATCTGTGCCGGAAAAGTCCAAAACTCGAATTTTACAGTGAATGTTACTAAGTTTAGCAAAACAGCAATGCTCCAACAAAGTTTCACAGTGCACTGTCTAAGAGGATACGTAAATCCAGGACCGATTAATCACCTCACAGGAACAAGCAAGGTCAACAATGTATTGTTATTCACCACTGCGCTGCTGAAGACGCTAAGCTGTTGTAGCCATGATGCTCTAAGTATATCTCCTACAATTTCTGAGGGCCAGCAGCAATTCAACAGAAAGAGGATAACAGTGAATTCCAACTTACTCCATACCACACAGAAATAAGAGCCCTTCTAGTCACTTAAGAGCATCCACCTACAGAATGGACGTTCTTAAGCATCCATCTTTACATTACAGTATCCACCTCAGAGCATTCTCCTACAGGATCAAAGCAAGTGACTATAGGGTTTGACATAGTCAGTCTAGAAGCCCTGCCCACATACAGTACCGGAGCATGGACAAGACTGTAGTTATTTGAAGCCTGGGATAACAGAAGGAACATTAATATAAGCCTAAGGATCATATGTCACACTCTGTAAGCCTATTCCATTCACAGGATCGATGATGTGGCAAAAGGACCTTGATCTGGAGAAAAAGAAGAGAAGGAAGTCCTGCAAAGACAGAAGGGAACTGCATCTGAAGAGAGGGATACAGATCAATCCTGAGGTAGTCTGACAGCATTCACCCAGTCTGCAAGAAGGATAGAGGACATGTTGTTGGTAGCTGAGTATGGCTGAGGCATAAACATAAATACAGTGTTTACGTGTATATATGAAAACACACATCCTCCGTAATGAGATGCCTCAGCAGAACTGTGGTAAGACTCCGGTTCAGAAGAGGGAAGGATGCTGCAGGTCAAGTGTGCTGCATGGCTGCACGGCTAAGCTGTGCCTACTGGAGGCCTGGGGCATGGCTGCTGGGTGACAGCACCTCAGGTTGGGGCCGAGGGCAAAAGCTGGAGAAAATGAGGTCAATAGAACCATGCGCAGAGTCTACAGAAGTGATCACTACAGGTTTTTTGCTGAGCTAGCCCTGCACTGTATTATATCCCATGAAAGCAGCTGACATGGAGATGCTAATTTACAAAGACTTCAGAGTTTACTGACAGATGACAACCTACCACTACATACCTGCCAGTCCCTCTCTGGCTGTTTCATCCTTTGTACACTGAAACCTAACTGTCACACTCTGTTGCCTACAAAGCAACACTCCGTGCGTAAGGGAGACTTTCTAACTTGGTAGTGAAATTTTCCGGAAAAAAATAACCTCCTTAGCATTTGCAGCTGTTATAAAATAGAGCCAAACTGGCCCATGCTCTTCTAACTCTCTCTTCACACTTCCATACTTTCCAAAGTACAGGCATGGTCGCCACAGCCACCTATATGACAGGTATTCCTCACCTGTGTTCTGTGCAAACGACTTGTTTTCGTCAGTTTCCACTTGCAGAAACCAGAAGATTGCAAAATCTTTCCCAGTGCAAACCATGAACTGGCAATCCTGCATTTCTCTCCTTCCCCCAAACACCCAAGAGCTGTACTATACGGAAAGCTCAGCACACATACACATTTGAGTGATTCATCTTAATTCTACGGAAGCATCATGATACCAGCATCATGCTGACACACAATGCAGGAGTAAATGCTCCCGTCCGTTCTCCCACCCATTCTGCAGAAGCTCACTGCTGTACAGTCAGGATCTTCGATAGGAAATCCCAGTTCAACGCCATGCTGTCAATTCACACCTTTCTCTGGACAGTGAAATCAATAGCCATTCCGCTGAAAACATGACTTTGCACACTGCTTTTAAATGCTGCCATTTATCAACTATGTTTCACTGCCAAGAACCTATTAGCTGCTCATTTACTGTCAGAGAACCAAGAACTTTGCTTTCCTTTTGCAGGAGGAAGGCCTGTGGCAGCTTGTGCTGCTGCCTTTGCTGACTCTGACATTTAAGCCAAGGTCACAAGATTTGATCATGATGGGAATTCAGCAGCCTTACCACCACTTTAACCTGGCTCTTTAGCCAGGACTAAGCATGTCTACCAGTAAGGCCAGAAAACTGGCTCACAAAAGGCAGTGGGCACTTCTCCTACAGCAGTAAGCATCCTCACTGCTCATCTTCAGCATTTTAGTTCCACCAGGGCCAACCAAACAACTCACTCTTTCCCAACTCCACCTCTTATAACAGACTTCCAGGCGTAAAGCATGATCTTTGTTTCCTTTTGCAAGCATGTACACCTCTCTGATGTGGAATTCACAGCTATAAGGCAGGTATCCACCTTACAGCCTTAGGACGATTGTTTGAGACTTATGCAAAGGATTCTTCAGATTGCATCAAGACACAGCGGAGAAAGCAAATGCCTGAACCTACTAGAGGGAGTCAGTTGGGCAGTATCATTTATTCAAAGATCACCACCTCATGATTAGCAAATGTTTCATCAAGGAAATGCCACTATTTAATGGGTTAAGTGACAGTTTTGTGACCGTGTCTGCATTAGAAAATTGATCAGATATTTGCGCCTTATACCAACTTATGCACGTAAGACGTGACAACCACAATTACTTTGGTTTAAAACAGATTTTGAATTACACTTAAAGATTTGCACTGGTTTAACCACACCTATTTAAAACAGTACAGTCTCCCTTGGCAGAAAAACTAAAGGGTTTTTTTACGCCCTTTGCAAAACATTGCTTGATTTTTGTAAATTAGCAAGCCTTTTGCAGCACGTTTCCCAGGAGATTTGCAAATCAAGGCTTGACTATTCATTTCACAGAAGAGGAGCTTACATTGGAGAAATGAATATTTTTCAGGAAGCATTTAGTGTTTGCTCCATCAAACTCCAGGCATGGAAATGCTGGAAGCCCTTTACATTTTCCAGGGCATGAGGTAGAAGCTCTGTGTAGCATGGAGCATGTTGCCACTTGGATGTGGACGCAGTAAGGAGGACATTCATTGCCGAAGGCTTCTGGGTGAAAAATTGCAATTCTCCACACTGTGTCAGTCATGGACAGTGAAGACCATTTAGTCAAGTTCTTATTTTTTTTCTTTTTATGGCTGTCTCTAAGCCCTCACTGGAAATTTCCATTAGCTTTGTCAGACACAGAGCTGCTCTCTGACAGGCTTTCCCAGCAGAGCAAGCCTCTGTCCAGCTCATGTTATTAACGAGCTTGAAGAAGATGAAGGGCACAGACTTGCAATGCTTTGCTGTGAGCTGAATAAGGACTCTGAGTGGAGCCTAAGTACCAAGTAGCGACAACTGCAGTAACACAGCCCCTCCTCCGGCACTGAGCTCATGCACAATCCCCTGAAGAACCTAGAATCAAACTCCAGGAGTTAATGATGAAAGTACTCACATGTAATGAGAAAGAAAAGATGAAACACTACTTATTGCACTGTCCTAAGCAGTATTTGAAGAGTAAACTGATGGAGCAGCGGTCAGCACAGACTGACAGACATTTGCATAATGGCCCAGCTGGTATATCCAAAATCAGGGGTTGAAGAGGAGGAGGATTAGGACAAAGGTTCTTCAATTCTACCGTAATAAAGCTCAGCATCAAGATGGCAAAACAAAGAAATCATTTGCAAGTACGTTACGGATGTCCAGAAAGGCAGAAATAATATTTGCTTACTGTTTTTTCACTTGAGTCATCCCCAGTATTGAAGAATGTACCAACAATGGCCAAGTTCATTTCTCTCCTCCAGATCCTGCCACATAGAAAGACTCAACAATAACAAATTTGTTTGCTACAATTTCTGATTAAGACACTGCTGTCTGCAATCCCTCCCTACACAAAGAAGTATCAGTACAAACCCATTTCTGTCATGTAAGCTTCTGGCAAGCCCAGTATGGGACAGACATACTGCACTGCAAAGCACTGCAGCACATAGCCAGGTGAATATCTGATTTTCATGCTGCCAATGCTCATTTCCTCTAAGTTACTCTTTAAAGCCATTTTCTCAAATATACTGCCCATTCAAGATCATTAAGAGCCAGCTTATTTTACAGAGGATTTTAATTCCCCATGATGCACTTTCCTCCCTTTGCTTAAACTTGTTAACTCTTAGTGCATTCAAACCACGTCAAACAAATATAGGGGAAGTCACAGAGAGCAAGGTGATACTGTGTCAGGAACAGGAATCCATTGTTCTCACTCAGGAAAGAAGAATCAGTGTGTGGCATTCCATGCAATGCAATGCCTGGACAGATTCCAAATGCATCCCTGTCAGTAGCTCATTATCTCTTCCTCCAGCGTGTGCTGATCAGCACAGCAAGCCCCATCCCTGGCTCTCATGATTAGCCAAGCAACGTTACTGTCAGTACAAGGCAAAGTTTGGCACTCTCAGCAGTTGCCTGGGTAGGCAAACAATCATTTCTAACATCTTACTTCATAAATATTTAGCTTTCTGTACAGGCAATGAACCATGTGCAAAAGCAGATCCAAGAGAAAACTGGCTGCAGTGCAAACTGTATGGAATCAGTATAGGAGTTCTGGAGCAGCACTGCTGGGCAGTAGTTCCCTTTGATCAAGGTTGCAGCTTCACTGGCACCTCCTACTTCAGAGCACAGCCGCAGAGCACAGTCCATGTATGATTAGCCAGGGACGAGCAGGAGACTGAATACAGAAATGTCTAACAAGGTAAGTTACAGAACACAAGGGCTGCAGTTTAAGAACCATGGGTATTTAAGTAGCATATGAAATTATCCTATTGATCACATCCAGGAAAGCAAAGAAAAGGTCATCTCTTCCCTACAGGTAGCAGCAGGTGTATTTTGACTGTGTGGATCCCTACATACGTCCTGCTAGTTTTCCAGCATTCTGCAAGTTCTGCCTACATGGAAAGCAGCAACTACATAAAAACTCATCCTGATACTCAGTAAAATTGCCAAAGGTGCTGCAAAAGCAGGACAGCAAGCAGCTTGGTGCAGCTGGTAGCCATGTGCCTGCTTCAGGGAGGATGCCAACTCAACTTAGAATGCTATACAAGATGACTGGCCCAGTTTATTCAATTGTGAAATTCTATCAGCTATATTAAATACTGGGATTTTTAAGAAGCTCCCTTCAAACTCACACCACTTAAACGAGATCAGCTTACTAATTTGGAGGCACCAGTGCCTAATAACACCTTCCTGTCTCCACAGGGTGAATATGCATGAGCTTGTTCTGCCCACCAGGGGGCAAATAAAACTGGATACAATCCAGGCTCCTCCAGTCAGCAGGTAAGATTTATAGAAGGCACATCTCTAAAAGTCTTCTTCCCCAGGTGAAAATGTGACATTTAAGCTCAGAAATTATCCTTCAGTTAGCTGTTAGAGACCTTAAAGAGAAAAAGATATTAACAAAGTAGAAAGAGTGCAAACTGAGTGGTTTCTTCTGATCCAGACTATCATGGAAGAAGCATCAACAGAAAGTGCAAGAGGAATTCCTGGGAATTCCTAGATTCAGAAATTTTCAACACGTGTGATAAAATAAAATTAAGCATCAAGACAACAACATTGCAGAAGGAGACAGTTTTGTATGAAAGTGTATACATTTGATCATTTGGGGACCTAAGAACAATGTCATGGTTAAAGGGATATGAAGCTACACAGCAAAATCTCTGTTGAAAATAAGAAAAGTCTTTTGAAGACTTTCATGGCCATGCTAATTCCTCTATCAAAGTGCCACAATTGCTTTTTAAAGCAGCTTTACTGAGAGCTTTTTCATGCCACTCTCAGCAGGAAACAGAAGTTACAACTCATTCCTGAGAGAAAACTGGGAATCCTCTGTATTTTACTCCTGTGCTACCTATGTTGTAATGAGATATCAGTTCTTCTGATGCTAGAACAGACATACCTCAATTTGGAGTGGCATATTGGGGCAACAATGAAAAATATTTATATTATTACAGCCCTGTAAGCAGATGGACAAAACACAAAGAAAGGAAGACTCTGAGTTAAGATTTTCTCCTGCAAAGCTGGTAAGATCTTTGCATATCGTATAGTGCACTACACAGTAGTTTTAAAACTATTAACAAATGGATGTTTATGAGCATAAGAAGATACCCTGCAGGCCAAATAGCCTGCAATAAACAGGGCAGAAGAATTTCCTGAATGTTTGCTGACTTTCTTCTCACTCAAAAACTTGCCTGTATTCCACAATATCACTTATGTAGCTTCAACCATGCGAAACAGCATGTAGAGACCCTCTGAAAGGTTCCTCTGCATTCTGGAATTTGTTAGGTTCCCTAAACAAGAACATCCAGCTTAGTATCACCTTAAACCAGGCTCTAAAGATGGATAACTTGCTTAAATGCCTTCAAAACCCAAAGCCTTGTTAATTGCTTTAAATGATTATAGGCAGACTATGCTCTGAATAAGCTTTGAACCCTCAGAGTACCTTAAGCTGTTTATGATCTATGAGCTATTCCAGTGGCTTAGACAACTTAAAATGTGAGGAGACTTCAGGGGAGTACAAATTGCTTAAGCCTTCTAAGGCCTTAAACATCTTAAACTGCTACACGTCTGACCAGCCAAACTCACACGTCAGTCTTTGAACTTTCATGGGAGTTTTAGCAGAAACTAACAATCACTTTGATTCAAAGACAGCAACTTTGAAGTCAGATTGTTTTGTAGATCTTATGCCAACATACTAAACCAGGAAAACGTTTAGAATGTGTTTAAAACGGGAGAAATCAATGTCAAAATAAGTGCTTAAAATCAGCAAGCATAGCAAATGCTTTTTTTTTTTTCCTTCCTTCCTTCCTCAAATAGAATATTGCTCTGAGCACATACAAAGCTGCCAAACTCCAGAACCAAGACCCTGGCATGGTCTAATCTCAATAAGATCCAACAGAAGGCCAACTTCTATGCTTTTATCTTCTGCAGTTTTGAAATCAGACAATTGAAAGTGTTCAGTTCGGCATGCACGGCAACCTGCTCCAAAATCCATACCTCCACAATTATTACTGTAATTCCATTTTTGAAGACACAGAGTTGAAATCATTTGCGCAACAGGCAGCTTGTGGGTTTAAAATAGGGAAAGAAAGTGAAGAAAAAGTTGGCTGTTTCACTTGCTAGCTCAAATCACCACAACCTTGCTGAAAAATGCATGTGCAAGGGACAACCAGTAACTCCACAAATAAACTGAATCAAAGCCCGGAAGATCAAAGATGATCTTATTGGAAAGCCAAAGGAACAAACAACCAAACAAGAAAGAAAGTCTAATACGGACCTGCAAAGAAAAAAGGTTCTAAGAAAGCAGGATGGACTGGTGCTGCCAAAGAGGGAAAAGGCATTCTAAAAATAAGCATGAGGAAAATGGTACTTGAATGAAGAAGGGTCTATTTATCGGTGAGACTAAGGATAAAATCAATGATGACTCGAAGTGGCTGAGAATTTTCTCTCTGAAGTCTCTACTTAAAAAAAATCCAATGGTATTTATGCAATTAGGAGTAGGAAAAGTCTTTGGTAAAAGACGAAGCCAGGCACAGCAGCTAGTTGTACTCATTAATTTTAAAAGGAAAAAAAAGGGAAAAAAAGTTAACTTTTTGAGGCAGTCACACCTAATTCTGAAAAAGTTAGAATAAAATGGGAAAGTGACAAAAGGCCAAGAAAGCCAACTTAGCATCATTCTTCAGAAAGAAAATCATATTTAATGTGACAATTACTCTCTCCTAAATGCAACTTTTATCGTTAAGGAGAGTAATGTAATAGAGAAAAGAGAATAAATCTGAAAACAATGAAAGAATGAGCCACATGCAGTAGGCAGGGGGATTTAGTAAGTCAAATAATTGACTGCATGAAATTTAATTGCTTTTGTAGATAGAACTAGAAAAAAAGGAAAGGAAAGAGAAGGTGGCAGATGTGATCTGAATAGAATGAAGTGAAGCATTTGTTAACTGTTCTGGAAGTACATGGCTGCATTCTGTGACAGAAAGATTGCCACTCAGTCTGAGAACTAGCAAGGTCCTGCAGAAGCACAGTGGCATTATAAACAAACCAGTAAGCAACAGGTTCAGTTTCTTTATCACTGAGCTCTAAACTAAGTCCCCTATGCCACGGAGGAAAACTAATGTCACTAACAAGTCAGTGCTGCAGCATCTCTTGAACAGCGTGACGGAAATGAACTTGTTAATAACTGAAGACTTAGAGCAGCTGTCAGATTTTATCTCTAGGATTCATGGATGTATTAAATGGAATTGTATGAGGGTATCTTCTACCTAATGCCATCATTCATTGTGGATATCAAATTCACATACATAAACGGAAACAAAACTGGAATAAAAACAAGATCAGAAAGGAGATGCTGTTTCAAGCCTCCATATTACCACTCTACTTTTCATGCATCTGCAATGTACAAGCCTTTTGGCACTCAGGATACTCATGCTTTCCACAGTTTGGAAATCATTCAGTTTAGCTTTTATTCAAATGTATGAATAACAAAATCCAAAGGTAGCAACCTTGTCCCTTTTTTTTCTTTTTTTTTTAATCAATCAAACCACACCTTCCACCTTCACTTAGAAAATATGCTGCATCTTGTGGTTAACAGGCAGCAAAAGTTCTGTGCATTTGCTTACTTGGCCACAACCAGAAGACACTGCTCAGATGCTGCCTTTCAAGAAGTCATTTGCAGAGAGGACTCTGACCTAACCAATACTTCCACTAGCTGTTCCAGTTAACAGATAAGGAAATACTCCCTGGCAGGTTTGTGAACATCCCATGGTTACACATAATGGAAGACAACTCCTCTTGACTTATTGTTAATTCCATCCTCCAGAAGTTATTCTTAAAAGGCAAAAAAAAAAAAAAAGCACCAGGGAGTGTGCAGTATCATTGCAGAAGGCTGAAGAGCCTGATGAGCTCTTCAACCAGGACGAGGTCCTATCAACCAGCAGATAGGACACAGCAAGCAGCAGCATTGATTATCATCTTCTTACCAGCACACTGATAACTGCAGACACATTGTCCACATCTCTAGATATGAGCATATGCAGCACTCAAAGGAAGAAAAGACTGGACTGATATTTGCAGACAACTGCAAGAATCCTACTCAGCATCAACATTCATTGTGAAAAGAATTTTCACAGAATTATTTCATGTTAGAGGCAGAGCTCACTTAAAAGAATTAAAATATGCACACTGCATAGCACTGAACTAATTTGAGACTCTCCACACCTACTTTCCAATGAGAGAATTCTATGGGTTGTAGTCTTTGAATCAGATGCAACTTCAGGAGGCATTTTAATTCCACTATCAGAGGCTCTGTCTGATGAAGAAATGTGCCTCTCTTGCATGCAGATGCCTGCACTACAGAGCCAGCCCTAGGCAAGGTATCTTCAATGTTCAGTTTTTGAAACATCAGTCTCATAACTCTGGGGGTTATAAGTTAGTATTGTCAAAAGCATCTGAGCACTGAGACCTTCTGGAATGTATGACTGGCCACTGGAGGAACTCAAGACGAAATGACAAAGAACTGATTTGTGGACTCTGCTTTTCTCCCTTGATAATCCTTTACAGGAGAAGCCAGCAATGGTCAGACAGCACCATGCAGTTTGCTAGTCCTCAATTTCAGTCTGATCTGTTCACGTTCTACAAGACATTTGAGAATCTGCACTGGGGACATTTCTGAATGGGAAAGCTCCTGATAGAATGTGACAGGATAGGAAAGGTTATGAGCATTAAAAATAAAAATTCCTTTTTCATTTAGTAGAGGTGTTTCTACTGCATGGGACACCGTGGCTTTCATTCCATATTGAAAAGTATCAAGGATTCAGGAACAGATCCAAGCCTTGTGCTGCAGAGAGCCAAAAAAGGCATACAAGACCCTAGTGAGCATTAGCACAAGCCCTAGTTACATTCGAAGTCAGGCAGCACATAGTGCATAAGAAACAGCCTGGAGGAGGCTAAAAGGCACTAGAAGCTACACAGAAAAGGCAGTGCAAAGTAGAATATGAAGATGGAAGAAATCCACATGGCTGTCGCACCCCTTGTGCTAGATCTCAAGGCCACAGTGAGTGGTAAATGCTAACACACCTCATAGCTGCCATCTACAAATATCTGAGCCTTCTGCACCCACCCATACAACTTACATGCTATTGCAGGAGACATTTGGTTAGAAGCCTTCCTCTAGTTTGCAGCCATAACCTACCCATAGTGAACGACTAGTAAAAAGTATGTAAGTGTAAATAGTCCTCCTTTCCTGGGCATTTAGGGAAGGCTATATAAGCCCCCCTCCTCAGCCTTCCTTTGTAGGCTAAAGACCCCCAGCTGCAGGTGTTCTTAGATATTTGTTCCACTGACATTACTAGCTGCTGTTCTCAACTACAATAATAGATGTGAATAGCTGAATTTGAAACTGTTTCAGCTTATGTATCTAGTTTCTTCTACAGCAATACTAACATTCTACTATCTCTACTGTTAAGTATCTTGTGTTTCACCCTAGAAATAAATTTGTTGCTTTTACAACCACATGTACTGACGGCTCAATCATCTACAATCAACAAAAACCTCAGGCCTTTTCCCCCCTCTATCATTTTAACTACTGAGCTCAGTGTTATTAGTCACTAAGTGCACTTTGTACTATTAAATTCCATCTCATTTCTATAGCTCCAGTAATTTTCAAGGCAATCCAATTCTTATGTGATACTCTGATCCTTCTCTGCAATGACAAGGCTAATGTCACATTCTCAGCAAATTTATTCAGCACACCCTTACAAGATAGTAGTGTAAACAGCAATAACAACCAGCCACAGAACAGGTTCTGAAGAAGATTCGTCAGTAACTTCCTTTGTGATAGTGTCCAGCTTTCAGTCCTGCTGTATTCCTTCCCTCAGCAGACTTGCTCCTTACCAGGTCTTGTTCTAATTCTTAACAATTTAACTAGATTTATTGTAGTCCAAACATGCTAATTGCCTTACTAAAATGTGTTAAGACCTGAAGCAAATCCTTTTATTGTAAATAAAATTCTCAGTGATAGGTATCCACCTGCTGTACCTTACCACAGTCAAGTCATATTGCACTTGAACCTCCTCACAGTTTTAATTTCCCCTCCCTTCAAAACATATCCCATAAATCTGTGTACTGAGCTCAGATTATGGATTGCCAGCATATCCTGACCTTCCCCATTTCCATCTGGAAGAAAAACTGTCATCAGTGCTATCCTAACCTAGCAATATAGTCCTAAACTTTTGATTTTAATTCCAATTTCTTTAAATATCTGGAAGAACTACTTGCATAACCTCTCATTATCAGCCCATGAAGCTTCAAGTTATGCTTTATTGTTTGTGTGTTAGTTTGTACTTCTAGCCCGCTCTTTTTCCCTAAACTCTTCATTTCAAGCCCTGTATATGAGGCACAGCTGCTATTTCAACCTGTTTATGTTATCCCTGTGGTACTTGGTTTCTAATGCTTTCATTGTACACGGGAATAAAGACCCAGGGAATTATAACCATCTCAGTTGTTTGCTACTGACCACCGTTTTCTTTGCCAAATTAAAATAGTGGGAATGTTTTCAGCAGCACAGTGTTTTTTGGATCCCTGCTGTTTATCAGACTATCCCCATATCATACTCTGTCGATTGCTTAGTTCCTAATTTAATATTTCTTCCCTTCTGTATTACTGTCTACAGAAACCACACAAATACTTTTCATCTTTCTCCCTCATTTCTCAAATCAAAGTCATCAGATATTAAGTCTGTTAAGCCAAGAACTACTGAGATGCCACCTACACATTAAAATTTCTCCTCTTTCTCTGATGACTTTCCAGGTAGACCTGGAACAGACATCACAGATGCAAACTACTTCTGCTCTGATAGAGTTACTTATTTGCTTGTCCTGATGTTAGAGCCAGCATGCAAACTCCTCAGATCAATGAATGTCTAAATCTTTATGCACAGAATTTTAAGTCAATCTGGCTGTTATTGGCCTACAAAATGATACAACTGAGAACAGAACATGTCAGGAATCCTGCTCCAAAGAAGTTCATGTGAAGTCTGCAGTAATCATCAGAAGCACCAGTTACTCCAACCAACCAGCAGGGAACCTGGTGAAGCATTCTGATCAAACTACTAATAAGTATTCCACCTTTGTATTTACTGTCTCATGTTCATATTCAAAAAGCTCATTTTCATTGAAATTGTGCATGACTGTTGCTATGATGGAAATAAAGAGACTGAAATGTGTCCAAAACAACTAGGTGAGCTAAGAAAGATTTCGCAGAGATGCTACAAAAAGACTAGCAGTGCAGCTATAACACACAAAGGAGTTCCTGTTGTGTCTTTAATTAGAGAGATGCCAGTAAGAGACATGGCACTCAGCTTGGGGCAACTGCAAGCACCAGAATGGATATTTAACACAGGATGCGGCAAGCTGAGATAGGCAGGCCAAGCTTGACTTTGCAGAGGCCATTAAATCAAGCCACTTTGATACCCCTTTTCCTTTCCTTTCCCCAGGTTTTTGTCCATGTTCATCTCATGAGTCATAATCAACTGACCAGATCTTACCACTTCTCTATACTGAAAGTAACTTACAGTAACTAGCGTTTGAGAAGAAGTCGCTATTCCCAAATTATTCCTCCGCTTATAAAGTAACAGAAACTAACTTTGAGGAAAGCAATTTTTCCTGGAAAAGAGTGATTACAGCTTATTCCATAATAATATCTTGTAGAAGTTCATGTATAAATAAGGCCTTGATGTAAGACTATATTCAAGAGAACTAGAGAGACTTTTGAAGAGCATTGGCATTTTGTGCTATTGAAATCGGTCCAAACTGAATTCTAACTGCAAATTTCACCAGAAGACTGTACTGTATTAGTCACTATTACAATTGTACATATTTATTCTGATTTATGTAGTGGTTCTACACTGATCATATGACTCTTGACAAGCACCACATGCTTGATCTCATGCACAACAGATGGAGTCCACATGCATTTGGTAAGATCTCCAGCAGTGCTGCAAGTTTCTAGCAGCCAGACTCTAAGTTACAAAGAGCTTCAACATATCTCGAAAGAATATCAAGGTGGCTTAATACTGGGAAATAACTGAAGCAGAGAAATCCCTGAAGTACTCTTGTAGAACACGAGAAGCACTGCTCCAAAAGAACTCCTTGCACAGGATTATGGAGAAAAAGGTCTCAAGGTATTGTACATAAACCACCAAGAACACTGAAAGTGATTTATGTTTCACTGTTTACTCTCAGTCATCATCTGTGTGACACAACATCCAAATCAGATTGTGCTTAATTGCAGGTTTACAAAGGCAAAGTTACACCTTATGGCACTGTATAAATAAGAGCTGAAGTCTACACATCACACCACTGGGCTTTCAAGTGAGGATCAAAACAATTCACTGGCTTGCTCATAATCATGACAAAAACCTCTGCAGTTATAGAATCTCATACTTGAACCCTAATAAATATTTGGTAAGTCTAGGTCAGCAGTTTTCAACCTGTGGCTGGTGGATATCAAATGTATCTCTAACACCTTGTATTTGCTACACTCATTGGCAAGATGTGGAAGTACTAAATTCGAAGAGACTGAAAGACACTGCACTAGACAAATATAAAGGTTCAGAAATCCAAGACAGATACGGGAAATAAAATGGGAGCTAATAAGATGCTCCTCATAAGTCAGCAAAACTAACAAAGATAGTATGAGACAGTGTTAACACTGCTGTAGACCAAAAGGAGTATCATGACTACTTATTTGGGGAAGGCACTTCAAGTACAATGCCCCAAGCAGTGAAAAGTGAAAAGACATCTTATTCCCAGTGGCCGAAGAACAGAGTAAGGAAAACAGTTATAACTCCATGTAAAGCAAACACTTACTCTGGTCTGCAAATCACCAGATCCCCTTTGTTGGTGCCATATGCCAATCCTAGGCCTGGTTCAGGTAGCCAGCGAGCAGAGTTTATGCTGACATGTCTTCTCTGGTCAGCAGGCATTGGGTACAGAACGTTGAAAACTCTCTGAAACAAAGACATAAAGTTACTACATAAGACAAAAGGCAGAACAGCCAAGGAGGTTCAAATAAACAAATGTTCAGTCTCCCTGCAGCAACAAAGCTGGCGAAGGAGACACGTCACTTTACAGCATATTAAAAGAAACCACTAATCCAGCAGCAAGAGCAAGCATCTGCTAGGGAAACATACATGTGCCCTTAACTGCTTAACAAACAGATTGGCACATAGCTGCAGAACATAAGAAATCCTGCCACCACAAGATTCTGCATGCCATTCGGTGGACTGCAGAGTTGAAGTGATGGGAACAAATAGCACAGCCATCAGACAGCAAGACAACTAGGTCCCTTCTAGCCTTCACTTCTCATCTTAACTCACTAGGGAGGAACAGGAAACTGGCAAGCGCATGGGCTTTCAGCATCAACAATTCATTCTTTTTCTATTAAACAAAACATACCTTACACAGAAATAATATACAACTCATATATTTTTAATCATTTAAACAGTCTTCTGAAAATTGCTCAGTTTGACCACCTCCCACAACAACAGGGCACAGATGAGATAAATTAATGTCCAGAGATTATGAATAGCACAAGTCTGCAAGTAACAAATCACTCAGTTCACATCCCCTTGCATCCATTTTACCCACACTACAATGAGAGCTGAAGAGCTGTTAAGACTGTGGGGTAGTTAGCACAGCTGTAAAACTGCTTCCTAATCACTGCAGCAATACAGGAGAATGAAAGCTCCATGCACCTGTAGGACAAATATCAAGCTCTGCTCTCTGGTCTGCAGTAATTTGGTATCTGAAGTGTATTGAGCTTGAAAAGCAAAAACGATGAAATGGATCAGATTATATCTGTGCAGATACTTTCCAGCTCTGAAAAGCAAACATCTTTTGTACAGCTTAATGCTTTCCTGCAACCTGCTAGCCTGCAGCTAGTGTTGGTATGCAGTTTGGTCTTGGAAGCTACATTTTCAATGGGCTAATTCCAAGTTGAGACACAAGTTTTCCTTAGATTTTCTGTTCATCCCCAAAACTTCTTCCAGATTCCCCAGAAAATAGGAATGGTGCTGGACCAGAAAGCATTAAAGAGAATTAGGATGCACTGGAACAAGAGGATGAAGGTAGACAGGAATGCAGACCAATCACCACTGCACTGCTGAGATGGCCTGAACGAACAATTCCTTAGCATGGGTCTTGTTAGCTAGCATTACAAACTGGGTCCAAGACAACTTATGTACCTGGTTTTCTCTACACCTCTACTCCCCTCTGCACATGTTGCCTGTCTGATAGTTTAACTTGATAAATCTGAAGCAGAGATCATTCAAATGTACTCCCTCCAATAACTAACACCTAGGACCTTCATCTGGATCATCATAATGACAAAAAATCAAGCCAGAGCAAAAGAATGTAACAAAATTATTTCACATAATCAGTAACACAAGTAACCTGTTCTCTGAGGAGGTCACATAAGAGAAGAAAACGTCCTTTAGGATTTCTCTTGTGTGACAGAAGCTGATCATTCTTTGCCCCAAATATCTTCCGGCAGACAGCAGTATTTTGAGAAGCTCAGCGTTCAAAGGAACAGGCCCTTTGGGGTTTATGTAGCTCTTACCCATCCCTGTCACGTTTGCCCCCATTCTCCCCCTAGTATTTTGTGTAAAGGAAAAGAGGAAAAAAAAATCAGACATATGTTGGAAACACTTGTTACCATGGAGATGATGGTGCACTCTAAGATGGGTAGACTAGATTTTGAGGAGGAGGAGAAAAGGGAAGGGGAAGGGGAATGGTGCTCCAGAGCTGCAGCTTCCCACATCAATCAAGAACAGCAAGAGTATTCTATCATATCCTTCTTCAGCTAGTCAGAAAATGTTTCTTTTCTCCTGAGAACACCTTTGTAAGACATCACAGCTGAGAAGCAGCCTGCTAGAGGTAGCTCTAAGTTCTCTCACACTGGCAGGCCAGCTTGCATAGCCACCATCCCACAGATCAGCAGCCAGTCATGCCGAGGCAGGGACTTGCCAGCTCCTGCTCAACATCCAGGTGTTCACAGTAAATGGCACCCAATGGAAATCCTGACAACCTGCAAACATGTTGGCTGAGGACACAATGTCAAAGGCAAGATGGCTTAAGAATTCTGTATAAGAAGAGATGCTTCATCACTCCACTTCTTCGTACACTTCTAAACACACCAAAAAGCTCCCCTCCCCTGCTGCTTCCCACTCCCACGCTAATGGGACAACTCCATGCAGCGTTAAGGGTGATGACATCCGTGCGTGTGGTAATTAGTACATAAAAAAAACAAGAGCAGCTGTACTGGCATAATCACCACTCGCAGCAGTAACCAGGACCCAGCTAATCAATCTGATGCAGTCACACAGATCGGCTCTTGCAATTGCATCCATTAGCAAGACCCCCTACTCTATCCACAAAGGAGGGAGGGAAAAAAAAGTTCCTTCAACATCAGCAGGCAGGACCTTCTCTTCAAAGAAGGTTAGAAGCCTCCCAGGAAGCATTATTCTCCATAGATCATCATGGTTTTTTGTTTTGTTTTGTTTTTTTTATTTTTTATTTTTTTTTGTTTTTCCTCTATTGCTGAATTGTATGAAGTTACTGAGATACTTCAGCCAAACTACTTAGCCTGAAAATACAGTAGGGTGAGCACAGATCTTTGCCAGCGGGAATGTTACATAATCACAGAATACCCTGAGAAGGGTCCCAAAAGGAACTTCAAGTCCATGCTTTTTAGGTCTCAAATTCCAGGAACAATATTCCAAGTTACTACTGGAATCTCAAACTGACACAATTCTCTAGCTTCTACATCAAGAGACTACTGTCAATCCTCAAACACTCTTACAGCTAGCAATAAAGATGCAAAAAGTTGATAATTCTCCACTTCCCTTTCTTTAGGGCTGGTCCATGAACTAATTGTGGGCCACATGTAACACCTGATGTGCAAGGGTTCAGGAACCACTGTTGTAAATATCCTCTGATCTTTAAGGCACCCACCACACCATACCACAGTCTCTACAGAGGTTATATTTAACAGGTTAGCATTTTAATTTTGACCAAACGTGGTGAATGAATCACACTATCAACCCATAATCACTGTCAGCAGTCTCACATCAAGCTTCCAGGCAATTCACCATAGCCAATGGCAAACTCTCCCATGGTACTGCTGTACTACTAATCCAATATTACAGAGCCACACCATTAGATGTGGCCACTCAGCATTTTATTAAGTTGGCAGCTGCATTTCATTTGTTTTCAGATGCTGTTCTGAAACAAGGTTTTGAATGATATGTTTCTCTAACAGTAAACACTGTGAAGTCTGAGGACTGGAAGCTTCAGGAGTTGCCCCACCAGGCATTTCAGAGCATCCCTATGGAAGCTCGAACCCAAACAAGCATCATCAGTTTGGCAAGCTGCTCTCTTCTTGGCAGCAGTATAAATATCATGTCAGCAGGCAAGAAAGCACCTGCTCCTTTCCTTTAGTACCCACACAACCCAGGCTACATTACACATAATAGCTGCTTGACCATTGCCTGTATTTGCAAAAAACTAGGCTTCCAGTGATCTCTATGCACTTCAAGGAGATTCCAAAGGAACTTCATCTCTCCTCTAAGTGCAAGGGATGCTGGCAAGGAGAGAAGTCTTCCTCTAGGAATACCACGCTGTCTGAGGTAGCTAAGCTTCCACACAGAAGGCAACAGCAACATAAAGGGAAAGGAATACTCACTGAGAAAATGCTACCATTCTACATGCCCATAACCATGGAAGTATAAGGAAAGGTTTGCTTGGGTCATTTATGCCTGTGCATTTTTGCTTTCAAAGACTGCTCCAGAAGCAGCTGCTTTCCTCTTTGGTGTGCCTTTTCTACCCTCCCTTAACTTCTATGACTAATCTAGGAGTAACACTGAATTCAGGTGGGGAGAAAGATGGCTCAAAGAAGGGCTGTAAGGCAAGAGAAAAAGGAAAAAAAAACCACCAAACAAACAGCCCCCCAAAGCATTCAGCAAGACTGCTTCATGCAGAGCACAAAAGCCACCTGAAGTCTACCACTGTTGTTCTCCCTCCAACTTGTGACTGCTGGCACATCAGCACTGTGGCACCTGTTACAATCACTCAGGTATTAAACTAAATATTTACTTATGGCAGAGAGCCAGAGAGGCTGCATGACAATCAACAGCTTCAAGGAATCCTCCCCAATGATCTTTCCTTCAGCATCAAGCTGCTGACTTGAGTGGAAAGAAGGGAGCCTTGGGCACAACACGTATGCACAGAGCTAGACAGTTAATTTGTACCTGCCCTGAAGGAGCAGGAATGTTTTTTGCTGCAAGCTTCTCCTCTTCAAAGCCCTATCGCTAGTTACAGACCTTGTGCTTCACTCTTTCCTTCTTGTTCCACCTCAGAGAAGTTGCTGCCATTTAATAACACTCTTCAAAAGTCCACCTTCTACTTCTATTTATGAGATCTGCCAACAATAAAAAGCTGGACCAGGATCCTGTCAGTCAAAGCAGCAGGCTGCCCCAAGCCCGTGCTGATGCCAGTTGGCAGCAATGCTGCAAAACTCACCTGGGCTGAGTAGCACCAGGACTGGGCAAAGCTGCAGGCACCATGCTGCTTGCACAGCCAGTTCTTTGCTCACAGCAAAAGAAAGCAGGGGAGTACTGATGACTACTTCTTCAGCAGAGTGCAACCTATCTTTCCCTTCTTGCTGGCATCCGAGAAGGAAAAAACATGTTTTGAAGCTCGAGGAGAAGAGAAAGTTGGCACAAGTGGGCAGGGAAACTCAGCAGGAACTCTTGCGTTTATCTTTTTAAATTCAATAGAGACATTTCTGCTCTCAACTAGATGCATCTCCTTTCAAGATGCCAATAAATTTCAAGCTATTACCTTTGCTTAGCCCAGGCAGTAAATTGGGCTGCTAGATCAGCCTTGATAAAGAGTGAGTGGGGAGGGGGTGCAGCTGTTCACTTGTTTACGTGGTGAAATCTTGTCATCCGTGAAGCTCCATCCTGACAGGTAAAAGGAGAGGAAGGGCTGGAGCAGATGAGGTTGGTTTATCAGGCACTAGGCTAAAATTTAATTATTAATTTTCAACTGAGTCGGTGCTGTCACCAGAGGCAAGCTGTGAAAACACACAGGAAGAGAAACATCTAGTGTGCTAATCTAAACAGGGCTGAAGGGCACAAGAAGTATTAAATAGGAACTGGGCAGGGAGGCAAAAGTAAGAACAGAATGCTAGGAACTAAGGTACAGAGGGAAATCTGAACACAAAGATGGCGAGTGCACCGAAAGCATCAACCTGAACATCAAGCTGCAAAACAAGCACCATCCTGCATGGGGCTGTCTCTTCCCTGAGAACACCACCAGCTCAAAGGACATCATAAAAGGACACAGGCCAAAAGGGCAAGTAGATTTAACACATAGTGCCCAGGCAAGAATGAGAGCTCTGACCACACCTCTAACTTGAGGCTGATGACAGGCACAGAGATGTGAGACCCTGACCACCCCGTGCTGCTCTGTCCCTGGCTCTTGCATTCTTCCACATCCTACAGCTGTCATACTCTGCTTCCTGGGCAGCAGCCACTCTTACCAGGGGACTGGCAAAATCCAAAACCTCACAGACACCCTGACTTGGGCTGCAGAGAAAAGGAGTTTGGAAAAGAGGGTTATGAAGAGAAACATTAGACCTGTGCAGGCACAAGAGACAAGTGTTGACAGTACAACTAAATATCTATGCACATACAGTGCAGATCAACAGAGTACTCTTTGCATGGGTACAGTTTATACCACACAGTAACCGTGGGGACAGCACAGCTTTTCAGTGTAGCTGCAGCTATGCTAGAGCTTTAGCCTGAACAGATACCTTGTTAGGTAATACACTTTAATAAACTAATCTACATGAGCCATATAGTAAGATGCAATCTTAAAAGCACAATTAATTCACAACACTGCAATTACATTCACTGAAATTACAGCTGAACACAAAGACTACATACAAAGGGCCTTCAAACAGTAGTAGTAGCAGCTTGCAAAAAACCTGCAAACTGCACTTGCGATTTGCAGAGCAGATGAGGTGCAGCGACAAGATGAAGGCACAAGCAGAATGAAAACAAAAGCAGTACAAGGGCTTCATGCACGCTGCATTTCTCCATCTGCCCTTCATCTTTGGCTCTACAATCTGACCTTGAAGTTTCATAAGTTTATAATCTCGCCTTTTTTAACTTTAATCACACTACTGAGACTGAATAGTAACAAATCAATTGAAGACAGCTTTTTGCCTTCCTCACCCCAGGAGGGTATTGCCACTGAAAGATCTCACCTGGTACACTTTTTTAAGTCAATGTATTCACATCTGACATTAGCATACTAGATTAGAAACTGCTGTAAAGCATCTACTGCTCTACTAAAAGCACTGTATGTCCTCTGTTTTGCTGCCAGGAAGCCACCTGTATCACTGACTTCTATAATGTTGCCAATTACTTTAAACAGCTCTTTGGTTTTTTGTAAGGTCCAGAAATATAACAAGAAACAGACATCCTAACTTGACCACCTTAATAAATAACACTCTCTCTTTTTTGCTTAGATTATCATTCTTTACTCCACCTTCTATTTATGAATTTCAAGAAAGCTGCAGAAATTGAGGCTTACACTACGCACTGCCACAAAGCCTACAGACCTCTGCAGCTTGTCTAAAGAATTGAGCTTGTCTAAAGCAGAGGGCCTTGAAGGCAAAGTAAAACAAATACTCTTTGGAATAATTGACTGATGGATTGATAGATTAATTCATAAGACAATGTACATCAATCTATGTTTTGTAATGAAGCCAATCTCCCTTCTGGAAGGAGTCTCCTTTCTGTACCTATTTGCAGATGTAAATAAAAATGCATGCATTTCCAATGATCGGAGAGGAAAAAAAATTGCTCTTCTGCTCTAAGTTTCCTCTTATTAAACAGGTTAGTTCGTGCTGCACTCATCCCCTCCCCCAAAGCTAATTCCTGCCAACAACAGACACGTCCTTCCATTAGATCTTCTCCGTTAAAATGGAAGAAGCAAAAATAATGCACTTATCTTTTTCGACTTGTCAGTCTTATCCTCAAATGGATCTTATCATCTAATGCTCAGCACAAATAAAATTTCTTTCAACTCCATTTATCTACCCCAGATGCAATAAGATCATACATGAAATTCTTCTTCATTCTTTTCTGATACAACAAACCTCTTTCTGCCTTTTTCTGCATCTGCTGCCAGTGCTGAAAATCCTTCCCTTGCTTTCTGAGCCATGGTGAATTAACTGAGAGCTAATCCTTTATTTTCAGCAACCATTGAAACCTTAACTGAGGAGACTTGATCTATTTCCTAAAGCAAGACAGCATCTGAAGTGTCTGCAGATTAACCAAGAAACTTTGCACAAATATAAAGCATTGTTGGTTCTTCCTGACCATACTTGGTCACATAACTTAGTGCTGATCAGGAGAGGTTTAGTTACAGCACTCCTCTCCTCAGGCTTCTCTTTAGCCCTTCCTGTCTTTAGGCAAGCTCTTGGCATTATATCACCTAGTACTTTATCTCACAAGTCTGCAGTCCGACTACTAAGTAGTTTTTAAATAACTGAACATTAACAAGAGCTAGGTTACATAAAGATGCTGATCATTCCAGGTAAAAAAGCTCTCACCATGAAGATAACACTCTTGCAGTGAAGCAGCTCATTAATTTGCTACCAGTCTCCCAGAGGCTGCATAACCAGGATAATACCTGCAAAAAGCCCTTTTGGTGACTGGTTCAAGCCTGGACCCAAAAACTAGGGCTGAGTAAGCAAGAAACTGCCAAACAAAACAACTGTGCTTTCAATCAGGCGTGTGTGTGGCTGCAACAGACGAAAGGACAAAAAGTGAATGCCAAAGGGGGTGTTAGCAAGACGGAAGATAGATACGTATATATTCAGTGAAGACACAAAAGTGAACTGAACTGTGCAAGAGGACTGTGCCCCCAGCTATTGCTGTCTCCTGCAAAAATCACTGGCAGCTGTCAGTGCTAGAAGGATCTAATAAAAATATGGTCACTTCTATGGGAAAAGGAATGACAAGCCTCTTTATTTTTGCCTTTATCTCAGACTGCAGTCCAAAAGCACTGCCTTTGAATTCCCCACTAAATGTCACACTGAGACTGTAGCAGTAAAATCCACAATATGTTAAAGATCTAATGACAAGAGCAAAGGATGTGCGCACAGCTGCCATTCCACCCTACTCTTTGTCTGCTGAGCCTCAACAGAGTGGCATACAAGATCAAGTGTCAACAATATGTTGATGACAGAGCTATGTGCACCCTCATCTGGGTGATAAGAGGCTGTCATCCAGCTGCCTACACGTCTGGAAGGAATAACTACTGGAGAAAAGAGCTAGCTTAAATTTAATTCAAGAAAAATGGTATGAAGAGGTACTGACAAATCCTCATGAAATTACACAGGTCTTCCCAGACTGTGGTGACTCGAGCACAGACCTGGTATTTACCAAAGCTCCTTTTCCTCAGGGTGACTTTGGTAAGATGACCGAATCCAAATCATCCCAGAAGTGGAACCATCTTTGCCATAATTATTTCTACCTAGTTTATAACTATGTCTCCAACTGCACTGAAGCAAACAGTAGCTATTGCAGGACAAACGGGCTCACGATTTTACCCAAACTGCTGGAGCTCAACTTTCCTAATTCTGGCCCCCACGTTAAACAAAAAGTCTTGGCTCTTACTACTGTATCCCACGAAGTAAGCCCATACAGAACTGATGCCGCTTTCCTTCACACAAATTTGTCACAACCAATGCTGCTCACATGTTTAACCATTGTATGAGATATTAACACAGTATTTTCTGAAGGACAAGTTTTTACAGTTTAAGTTGTGCCTCAGCAGCCTTTGTGCAGACATGGCTGAAACCAGTCAAGATAACAATTTCACTACCTCTTTCCAACACACTTATTTATCCATTTGTACTCAAACATGCAAATCTGTTAAGTTTTTCATGCCATCTGCAACGCCAATGTAGCATAGCATTTTCTGATAGTGAATCCAGTTCTTATCTGCAGCGCCCTACATAAACAGTGCTTCCCAACAAGAGTTTTGGATGCCCTGTTTTATAAAATTAACTAGAATCTACTGGTTGACAGAGCATAACCAACCATTTGGTCGTAACAAGTCTATAATATGCTCCTCTCTGGATCAAAAGGAGAGATTTCCCGTATCAATAAGAACAGGGTCCTGCCCCCACATCCTCCTTTTAGTACCAAGAAATACATTCAGTCAGTGACTTGGCTTGGACTTTTGACTGTGAAAGAAGCATCTACCTGCTTCAATTTCTGCCAGCAGCAGAAAATTTCTTAGGGTGGGAATTGGAAATACTACACTCTGCTCTATTCAGAATAGTCAAGAGCTCCCTCTGTCCACTTGTAGATATCAAAAACTCTCTCAAAAGAAGACACGAGAGACCATACCTACAAGCATGTTCATTCAGTAACATAATGTGAAGTTGGTACTTTTTTTTTTTTTTTTTTTCAAATTGTTCTTGTTTTCAGACATATGTCAGTTTACCTGAATTCTTCTGATGGAGCTCACTTGTTATGGCAAACCATCTCCACACATTCCTATCAGTTTTCTTTTTACATTATAGTTTTGTCAGAACACTCGATAACTCGTTTCTCAGCGAAGCAAATGTTCACAGCCATTTGCTATCAGGCTTGAAGAGCCTTCACTTCCAGCTGCAGGAGCACTCACAGTGCATCCAAGTAAGTCAGTGGGGTGTAGCAATGCCATCCCCTTTGCTGCCCATACTAAATACATTCTGTTGACATTTGCACACAGCTCAGAGTATGCAATACAATTTGACATCTTCTCACATGTTCTGTGTATTCTCCTAGTCAAGATTTAATACTCTGAGAGAGAGCTTGTCTCTGTGCTCAAACTAGGTGTGCCTTTCTGCTTTAGGCTTTTCTTCCTGCAGTATTTGGAATTCTCTTGTTTACAACAAAGTGCACGCATAGCCCCTTCTGTCCAGATCACAGACCAACCACTTCAACAGGATCTTTGCCACTGCCAGTCACCTTGTCAGGAGTTAATTTTGGGTCTCTCAATTTTCCAAGAGCTAAGTCTGGGTTTTCCTTGTACATTCAAATCACGAGGCAGTACCTGAAACAGGAACTGGTTGTCATCTCACTCCTCACAAATTACACGATTGGTTTTTTAGCTTTGCGTCAATCAAGTTTTCAATCATCTTCGTTTCCTCAGTTTAAAAATTCCTTTCTGAGTTTTATTTTAATTTGAATTATAGTAATTGCATTTTTGTGATTTCAGTTAGGGTAAAATAGAAACAAAAAATTAAGAAAAGCGAGGACATCAGAATTTTTGAATGCCAGAAAAAAAAGTATCTTTTGGCCTTCTTATCCATAGGTAACAGACCCAGAGCATTATGATCCTTGCTATTCTAAGTTTCCAACTTTCTAAGTTCAATATTATTCTATATTCTTTAGCTTCCATGCATTCCTGGAGTAACAGAGAACACAGGACCAAGCAGCTTGAAAGCAGATACTTCTTATTCAGATCACCTCCAACTACAGTTTCAAAACAGGCTGCAAACTCCTGTGTTCTTTCTCCAAACGTCCCATCTCTGAAATTCATCTGTATCAGGACAATTCCCAGCATCATTGCTTCCACACTACCCCAAGCTAGAGATCTGCTAAAAGCAGCTACAGGCAGATTTCAGATATGTTTGTCAGTTGTCAAAAAAAGAGAAAAACAAAACAAGGTTTATGCATAACACTCTAGTTAGAAGTCAGTACTACTAGCAGACTTTTTAAATCTCAATATGAAAAAGAATCCTGCTCTTAAGGAAAGGCAGGTTTCCATCTGAAATGCTAAGCAGATTAAATTTTAAAGGAATAAGCAGGAAGAGCATGAATCTCTAGCTCATGATGCTATCACAGCAGATGAGAATTCACCACTTTTAGTCCCTTTCTAAGCACAGTTCGTAAGTAAAATCATGATTGTGACCTATTTAGCTCTACCCAATCTCTCTTGAATAGAAGCAAGATACATACAATCAAGATGCTCCATGATACTATCCAGGACATTTCCCTTCAGCTCTGCAAATTACACCACCAGCCAGGATATTTCTAAGCGCTATTACACATACCAGGGCTAATTAACTGCATCTTCAAAACTTCTATTGCAACAGGAAGACAAGGAAAACTATCTGAGGAATGGAAACTCGCATTACCCTTACTACTTAGGGATGCGGAGAAAGGAAACAGAAGTAATCACTGTATGTCACTTCTCAGCAGGTTGCCAAGCTTTCACAACAACTTAGGAGCCACACTGCCAAGCCTTGCTCTCTCAATGCATTGACAGGTAGTCAAATGGTGTCAGGAAGGAAGGAATAATCCTGAGACACCTTTCAAGAATTTGCATACTATCTGATACAGCATTTCTCTTGAATTTCTCTCTGGGGAGTTCTGCAAGGAATGCACAATTAAAACATCCACAAAGAACTGCTTCAGAACATGGATATGACTTCTTTTTAATTAAGAAGTTGAACAGCAATTGCTCTGTATTACAAACTGTTGGCACAGAAGCAGAATCAGAGAAGATGCTTTCCCATTTTCTCTAATGTGCACACTAGAGATAGAAGAATACAGTTCCACCTTTTTTTTCCTATACCTCTTTCTACTGCATGCTGGCCAAGCTGCAAACAGGTTTTTACTCAACTGAATATGAATGCAGCAGTCACTGTAAAGATGGTGAGCTATGAATAAAGTTTCCTAATTAAAATTCTATTTTTATTTTGCATGTCCTAAAAAGCATTACAAACTTATGGAGCTATTGCAAAACTCAAGATAGAAGAAGTGACAGTTCTTCTGGCGCCAGTAGTTGATTTACTAATTTCTACAACTAGATGAAGGAATAACATTTACAAGATTAACAGTCTTATGTTTTTCAAGCTTGGTCCTGCAGACTGCACAAAGACAACCAACGACGCACCAGAATGCTGAAACTATAGCCAACGTCATCTGACAGCAAGGCTCTTCAACCAAATTAATTTAAATTGGTCTAGTTGTGACCCTGTCACATAGGCAGAAAGCTGAAAGACCAAAGCAGTCAGAAATGAGACATTTTAAATGTCTTTAATCATGGTGCAGGAAAGGGGAAAAGCAGCAAATTAGTTAACAAACCCTGCTAGACTGGATAGATTTGAGAATGTGGGGGAAAAGCTTTTGGAAGCTAAAAATATAAGTGCAAGAGAGATGAAAAAAGCAACCTTTAGAATACATGCACACCATCTGGAGAAAAATAATCCAGAACTACAGCAGATGAAAAAGACAGGGGTGCAGTGATGCAATGTAAGAATGAGAAAAATTGGACAAAACTGTCAACGTACTATAAAAAAAATCTAAGTAAATTAATATATAAGTAAAGTTCCATATTCCAAAGGGAAAAAAAAAAAAAAAAGCTGAAAAAACATCCTCTATGGAGTTTTGGCAAGACTCTGTTTATCACATTACATACATTCATCACATTACATATGTAGGAAAGAGAAGAATCTTATGAAGTTCAACAATGGCAAGTGTTCAGTCCTACACCTGGGAGAAATAACCATATCCACCAGAACAGGTATGGGGATGACTTGCTGGAAAGGAGCTCTACAGAGAAGGATCTGAATGTCCTGATGGGCAACATGGTGACCATGAGCCAGCAGTGTGTCCATGTGGCCTAAAAGGCCCATGGCATCTGAAGTGCATAAAAAAGATCGTGATCAGCAGATGAAGAGAGGAGATTCTCCCCCCTACTCTGTTTTGTGAAGCCACGTCTGTGTTCAGTTCTGGAGAAGATTGAGGGGAGACCTTACCAATGTTTACAAATATCTACTAGGCAGGAACGGATGGGGGCCCTTTTCAATGGTGCCCAGTGACAGAACAAGGGGCAACCAGCACAAACTGGAACACAGGAAGTTCCATCTGAAAATGATGAAAAACTTTACTTTGAGGTTCACAGAGCGCTGGAACAAGCTGCTCAGAGAGACTGTGGAGTCTTCTCTTCTGGTGACATTCAAAACCAGACTGGATGCTGTCCTATGTAACCTATTCTAGCAAGCCTTCTTTAGCAGGGAGTTGGACTAGATGATCTCCAGAGGGCCACTACAATTATGCAATTCAAATATATACCAGAATGAGGGGAAAAAAGTGGCTAATCTGGAGAGAATTTAGGATTTAAAAACCTAAAGCTAGGAGACTGAAATACAAGAAAAGATTAAGGGAATACAAAGAGTTACTTCGCTAAGTGATGACTAAGAGCAAGGATACAAGCATTTAAAGAATATTACAGACTCTGGGGAAAGAAAGTATGTGCAAAATGGACATGAAAAAAATTAATGAAAGATATTGGAATGGAAGATTCAGACCAAAGCTTACTGATTTTGTTAGTTACAGAATGTGTGTCCAAAAAGAATGGCTACAAGCTGCAGCAACTGGAGCTTAGAGAAAATGTAAAGAATGGATGAGAGGAATTAATCTTACCATAGCTTTTCATGCAAAGAGACATGATTTTAGTTAACAGGACTTCCTTTTCCTAACTTACTGTGATACAGTACAAAGACTATGGGAAGTGACACTCCCTTATCTGGTACTGAAAACTTAGGATCTGAAAATGACTGAATGAAAATGAATGAATCAGTACCAGGGCAAACTTAACATGAGCCAGCAGTGCGCTCTGGCAGCTCGAAAGGCAAATGGGATCCTGGACTCCATCAGGAGAGGGGTGGTCAGCAGGGAGAGGGAGGTGATTGTCCCTCTCTACTCGGCTCTTGTGAAGCCCCATCTGGAGTACTGTGTCCAGGTGTGGAGCCCTCAGTACAAGAAAGACATAGAGATCTTGGAAAGGGTCCAGAGGAGGGCGACTAAGATGATCAGGGGGCTGGAGCACCTCCCCTATGAGGACAGGCTGAGGGAGTTGGGCTTGTTCAGCCTGGAGAAGAGGAGGCTGCGGGGTGACCTCATTGCAGCCTATCAATACCTGAAGGGAAACTACACCCAGGAGGGGAGTAAACTCTTCAGAAGGGCTGACAACAGCAGGACTAGGGGAAATGGATCCAAGTTGAAGGAGGGAAGATTTAGGTTGGATGTTAGGGGGAAGTTCTTCACAAGGAGAGTAGTTAGGCCCTGGAACGGGCTGCCCAGGGAGGTTGTGGATGCCCCATCCTTGGACGTGTTCAAGGCCAGGTTGGACGGGGTCCTGGGCAACCTGATCTGAATGTGTACGTTTGGTGGCCCTGCTAGGCAGGGGGGTTGGAACTACATGATCCTTGAGGTCCCTTCCAACCTGGGTGATTCTGTGAAACTAGAAGGATCTAGCAGGATACTGAATCCACGTAATTAGTAATCCTGTCATATCCACACAGCTTTTACCAACCATACCTGCTAGCCAAATTGGGCTGTTTTCACAAATGATCTTTAGTCTGTCTCTTACCATAAGAGGCCTTTGCCAGAATGGCAGCTCAGAATCAGGGCTGAAAACGTGCTCACTTGGTTCACTAAAGAATATCTTCATTATCAGTCTTACTTTGCCTCATGATGTGGAGCAGGTGATGAAGATAAACATGAATTTTAACACTGACTGATAAATCAGCTCATGTAAAAATGTAGCTGATGTGACCCTCCCTGAATAATGAGCAGCCCAGACAGTAACTACAGAGCATGAAGTTGAATCTAGCAATCTGGGCCAGAGGTAAATTCTCTCCCCAGCGCCAGGCCACTAGTCAAATGGTCCAGTCTAATTCCTATACATTATGATGGCTCTGCCAAAAGAAAAATAATCAGAAGGACCTTTAAAAAGAGAGGGAAAAGCTGTTTGTGGAAGCAATTCCACTATAATCATGTTACTCCCCCAAAATGGAAAGGCTTGAATAGTTGTTCTTTATCTCCTGCAAGATGCCTGAATACATAGCAAAAAAAAATACCACCGAATCCAAATTTCAGCTTCAGAAACTACCTAGTTCTGCTTCTTCAATTGCACATGGCTTTTACCACCCTAAACTATTACTGAGCAGCTGTCTTTCTCTGCTGATGAACGAGGCAAGCTGTATACGGTCTCTTAACTCTGTGTCTGTTTGAATAAAGGCAGTTTTATGCACATTCTGAATAGTCAGGGTGGGTCACAGCTCATCAACAAAGCAGAAGTACAGAAAAGAAATTCCATTTCCAAAGCTAGCCTACATATACATAGAAAGCTCATTAATAATTAGCCATGAACACCCTATTTGGCAAAAACAAGGTCAGCCTCATGGTAAGCAAATCTAATATGAAACCACTGGCGGTCACTCCTAGAAGTTAAGTCCCTTTTAAGAATGTTAGGAAATAATCTTGAAACCTCAGCCAAAAAAACTCCCTCACAGTAAAGCCAACTGCAGTGCCACAAGATAGATCAAGATAGATGCATAGTAACCCCCCAAAATAGAAAACACCTACTAAGTACTCTGAGTGATATCTAGACTTACAAATATATGACACTGAATATTTGTTTGTCATCATATTTGAAACCACAGTAAGGTTTTAAAATTCTGTTAGATTTATGTTCTCCTGTCATGTTTGCATACCTCTGTGATAAATCCCTACATATGTTTTTTATTCAGTGAGCCTGGAGCATGTTAACATTTTGCTGTCATAAACCAACAACTAACTAGCAGGCTAGAGCCAAAGCAGCATGGTATCACTGACAAAAATTCACTGAAACAGAATACACACATACTCACCCTCATAGAGGTTTCTCCACCATGGGGCTGTTGCAACCTGAAGACTTGAGCAACCATGTGTTCTGTGGAAGGGTGCAATAGGATACGTCGGGAAGCCAGTCCCACCATTACATATCTGCCCATTGGAGACAGGCTCACAGAAATGGCATTAGGCCCTATAAAACAGAACAGTAGTTACTTCACTCAAAGGTTGACATCCCTCCCGACATATCTTTCCCACAGTTTCTTCTTCTAGCATTCTAGCATTCCAATAACGTAAAACATACAAAGCTCATTCTTGTAAGAGGCAGAAAAGAATAAGGAGACCTGCATGAGTATAAATTTTGTAAAGACACTGCTGCAAGTATCCTCTCTCTAAGACAATGAAGTTCTTCAAATAAAAAATTGTCTTGCAGCAACTACCCGCTACCAGCACCTTAAATATCCAGACATATCACAAACTTCCCCCAGCAATGCTATGTCTGTGGCTAGTGGGGCAGCCAATATTGTATTTCCTGTTACTACAGTAGACAGGCACTGACGTTCAGACCATTGTGTTTCTCACTGAAGGCTGAGTTCTGAGGTAACTTCTTACATCCCCACCCACCCTGACTTCTTGCTGCATCTTACCAAATCGTTTTGTGTAAAGCATCTCGCCCAAGTTATGGGGTGCCAGAGAATACACAGCCAATATTCCTTCATCGGGAAAGCCTCGCTGGCTGCTGGGAATGAAGGCTGCCAGTAGCTGCCCATCTGCAGATATATCACAGCTAGCATCATTGTAAATCTTGCAGTTTTGAACAAGCACGTTCACGGACGCTGAAGAAAGAAAGGAACAGTGATTAAAACATTCAAGCTCAGCAGAATAAAGTAAGATTCAAACCTGATGTAGGACACTAAATGCATGAGACATTCAAGACGTATAGCTTCCTCCAAAAGTTTATGAAATATTGCTACTCTGATTAACGTAACATTTGCTCCAAAACAGAGATAAGGCACCACAGTGAGCCCAGAGAATGAAATCTACTCACCTGGAGCCTTCAGTCAAGAAACAGCAATGACTGCATTTTATCAAATCCCTCCTTTCTTGAGTACAGCACTACCCTTTGCAAAGGATAGCACAGTTTAAACAAGTCCCAAATTGTGACTCTTTGACATACTCCAGCAGTGGTAACATTAGAAACAGTACACCTTAATTCATTTCCCATTTTCATACAGAAACCCTAAGTTTCAGCTTTCCTTATTGCCAGTAAACAGAAGGTAAATGAAAAATTCCTCCCCATACAGACATTCCTTTCTGATGGCTGTTTTTACACCAATCTTGGCTAAAGGAAACAAGATAGGAAAGAAACTTCTCTAGCCAGTCCACCATTTAATTACTTCAGTATGAGATACTTGTGCAATCAGTGAAGCAGCTGTTAAACAGACAAGGTAATGAACGACACCTCAAAAAACTGAAGTTTTACTTTAATCTCTGCCAGTGAGCTGCTGAGTGACCTCATACAGACCCTTCCCTTCCATGCCTTGCATTCGCAGCTTATATAGTTTTTGGGCGACTGAATCTTACCACACATCTGTACCATTCCTAGGGTAACAAAGCTTTTGCTATCATCTCTTCACCAACAGATCATGATATTCACTCCCTCAGCTTAACCAAAAAGCACTTCAGTTTTTTTACTGGAACCAATATAATTATTGCAGGAGATAAGGAGCTGAAACTGACACTTGCGGCAGGAGGAAACAAAGTCATGATGGGGAGTGAGCCAGGACTGACCCCCCCCCCTTTCCAGCACTGCTGATTAAAAGTGTTTGCTGAACTTTATTTTTTTCTGGTCTTGAAGACATTCCTTTTTGGAACTGCTTTCCTGCATGGTTGAGTATCATATTCTACTGCTCCATTTAAGAAATTTCAATGAAAAAACATACGAGGATAAGAAATGGGCTATTTAATTACATTCTGTACTAAGCCACCTACACCTGTACTCTAAATTTACTCAGACTTTTTTTTTTCCAGTTTCAAAGCTGCTAAAAACAGTAATTTTCAGCCTAATATAAACAGAAAGGTGCCGAACAGAAAAGGTAAATAATGTAGTCACTGCCAGTGCTGAAATAACCAAAAATACACATGGCCCTTCAAAAAACAGACAGTCCAAAATTCCTGAGTGATCAGTCTAAAGCTAGTTGAAGAGAAGGAGCACAGAATAAAGAACTACACTACCTCATTTCAAAAATGCAGAATTAGAATGTGCCTTCCAATTCTCCCCCTTCAGGCTTTACTGAAATACTCTGTTATCACAAGAGAAGATGGGCATCAACACAAGAACTACAGTAATATATGCAATGAACCAGCTGCAGGATACATGACAGTTCACTGCGCCGGTGTAGTTTTCATCAGACTGGGAGGATTCCTGCAGAGTTCTTCAGCAACTCATTTCAAAACCTATCCTATTTATTATCTTTTTCAATCAGCTAGACACAAGGAGTGCAGCTGGTTGATGAATTCTTTGACAAAGTTGGTTAACTTCATTAACAGAGCACGATTAGCTCACAAATGGAAAACTGAACTATACAGAAGCATAAAAGAAGCGAAAAGCGAGAATTCTGGAGTGTGATAATGTTTTTCAAATTCTGCTCTACCTAGCAGCTCATCAGTTGGAAACAAGATCAACTCTGGTGATCATAGCAATGACTAGCACCCACTTGGCGTGACAGTGGAAGAGATGGCAATGCTGAGGTGCACTGGGGAGCACGCTCACCATGGAAATGTCAGAGCTACCACAGTCAGCTTCTGCTGAGAGCAAGTGCAGAACACTGAGCACAGTTTTAGTCAGCCATGCTCAAGAAAGATTAAGCCCTAAATGGTACCAAGTCCAGCAAATAGTTAAAAGATAACTGGGGAAAATGTGGCATTTATTTTATGGCTTTAAAAATAAAAATGGAGAGGAAATAGGATTGCATTTACAAAAAAGTTCCAAAAACATAAGTGCCAGAGAACATTAGTTATAATTCTCTTCAAAACGAACACTGACAGGTGAGAGTAAGTGGGTAAAAGCAACCATTAAGTTTAGAAACCAGATTTATTTCTTTTAAAATCTGAATCGCAAGATTCTGTAATAGTTTTTCAACAAAAGTAAAAGGGATAAAAAAATTTAACTAACTTTAAGATAGAACGAGAGGAAATATAGGATGTGCTTGCAGGGAACTAGACAGTGGTTAAGAGAGTCTTTTCTCACTTGTCTCTCTGGAATTCTACTCTAATCTGCTGCAACCTGAAAATATTAATTCACCAACAGTCTATTTATCATACAGCACAGGTTCACTTATATTCTACCCTTTTTTGTTTTCTTTTCTTTTCTTCTTTCCTTCCTTTACTCCTTCAGTACAGCACACTGAACAGAGTCTTTTGGTGAGCTCTTCACAACAATGTCCGACATGACTGTGTGTCTTGTTCTTTTTAAGGTTTAATGCATATGCTGAAGGGCTCTTAGAAAAACAGATTGTGAGCTCCTCTGCCAGAAGTGAACTATCTTTCCCCCTCAAAGTTTGCCTGGAACTAAAATATCACAGATGCAAGTCACACGGAAGAAGAAGAGTGCCCTTTATTTCAGTCTTGCAAGATCTCATTCATGTTGGCATCAGTTCTTTGCTCTTCCGTAACTTGCAAAGGATGAAGGACTCAGGCGGCACAGACACCCAGGACCAAAGGCACCTACTGTGTCAGCAGAAAAACCTCAAGGAACAGCATCTAAGAGATTCCTAAGTCAGGGAGATGACTTAGGATGCATTTGACTATTTGATTTCTTTGAGTTGAGGTTCCATCTGTTAAAATGAAGTCAAAATAGAAGACTTTAGGGGAAAAAAAATGCTATTTTTGGAAAACCATTTGCAACAAGGCTGCCCTTTCATCTCTTGTTTTCTTTTGTTGTTAATGCAGCCACAGAGCTGACAGAATAGATCAAAAGAAACATCAGAGAACAAATTAATCAAGCTCTTGTGCCAACATGGAGTGCTCACACCTACAGCATTATCCCACGTGAAGCTAGAGAATGCCTGGAAATGCCAGCAGAACAGCACTGTTTGCCAAAGATTGCCCAGGATACAGTGTTGGGAACAGGCTTCCATCCTCTTCTTATCATCCCTAAAGATGATGCTCTCTTCACAGCTTTTTTCCTTCTTTTAAGTTGTTCTACATCAAACCATAATCAATTAGTAGTGACGAAATCACCTTCCCAAGACCCATCAGTGTTACAACTGAAGACAAACTCCTGACTTATGACTAATTATGGAAGAACTAGATCAATTCAGACACAGTGGTTAGAATTTCAGGTTGCATTCTGGGAAAAATTTCTTCTCAGAAAGAGTAATGAGGTATTGGAACAGTTGCCCAGGCAGATGGTGGAGTCACTGTCCCTGGAGATGTTCAAGAAACATGTGGATGTGGCACTGCATGTGTGCATGGTAGGGATATGCTGATGGTTGGACTTGATGATCTTCACCTTAATGATTCTATGATTCCATGAAATGGAAGTAACAAGTAAGAAGTAGCGTGAGAGAAACTATATTCAAAAAACAAAAACAACAGACAAAACCTTCAGATATTTTACCCATGGAAAGGTAGTATTCTACACTGGTCACCAATTCAATACTGACTTACTAGCTGAGCAATTTTAAGCATCTGTGGTAGTGACAGCAGCAGCACCTAGCAGAATATTAACTAAGTGGCCAGAGATACCTTTGCCTCTGCTACCAAATTCCCCAGCCCAATGCTGATATGATCAACAGTTATAGCAGAAGGTTCGGTTGTGTTCATTTTGGCATTATTAAAAACAGAACTGGTGAAAGGAGAGAAGGCATCTTTTTGCTTTGTAATTGACAGAGAATGATAAGCTGGAGGCTGAAATCCCCCAGGTCCCTCCAGAGTCATTTCCCCAGGACCATCGGTGTCACCACAGAATTGTAGGGGCTGGAAGGGGCCTCCAGAGAACATTGAGCCCAACCCCCCCTTCCAAAGCAGGCTCCATTGATCAGGTTGCAAATGTGGAGGTCCAGGCAGATCTTGAATTTCTCCAGAAAAGGAGAATCCACAACCTCTCTGGGCAGCCTGTTACAGTGCTCTGTCACCCTTACTGCACGCTGAAGAGTGTGGCCTCGTCCCTTTGCCTCCTGCATCTTAGATATTTACAGCCATTGATCAGATTCCTTCTCAGGCATCTTCTCTCAAGGCTGAACAGACCCAGGTTGCTCAGCCTTTCAAGGCCCTGTGTGCACTTGCTGGGTTTTGCATCAGCGTGGTCCCTGCCCCAGTGCTGGGGCTTGTGCACGGCCAAAGGTCAGGCCAGGCCTCTGAGGGTGCTGAGATCGCAGGGCTGCACTATGCACACTGCTGTCACTTCACATTTCAGTGAAAAACATCCTATTTCCAAACTACCTTCTCTTTGTTTAATTATAACAGGAAGAAGAGCTGCTCTGAGATGGAGGTCAGCCACGGAGCCGTTTCTCTGATGGGAAGTGGAGTTGGCAGGCAATCTCAAATTTCAGCTGCATCATTTCATCTGCCTTAACTCCCAAACCACTTGTGGCTCGAGTCCGTCCCAGGAAGTGCAACAGCACCCTCTCTGTAAGCAGACTCTCACATAGGATCATCTCTGATTTACAGAAAATGATGGAAAAAAGGAGCTATTGAGGTCAAATGCTTTACTTGGAAAACTGTTTGTACCCAAGGTCACAGACAGTCCTGAAAATACTTCAAGTATACCACTGCACTGTTACACACTTAGCTTTGCAGTATCTTGATTAACTTGTGTACCTGTACCAACATTTTACTAAATGAAACAAGCAGACCATTGAGATAAAGCTTCTTTGAAGAAATATGCTTACTATATAAAATGGCCTGGCATTTAAAAACATAGATCAGCAGCAGCACTACCATCAGATTATGAAGGGAAAGATTAGTAGCCCTAGGCTACATTAACATCCGTCTGGTTTGGCAAACTTGCAGCTTCTTTTTTTCTGTGCCTCTAGAAGCATGGTAAATGGCTGTGTTAGGATTAATCCAGCTGTTCCACATTCATACATCCCTACTTGACTGTGGCAAAGGGAGATAAAACTAATAAATTTAGAAAAGCCAGACTTAGACTGAGCATGTAAGAACAAAGAAGCAGAGTAAAACCAAGCATTTTCAAATGGTAATAAGTCAAGAGAAGTACAACCTAGAGAAGAGAAAGCTCCAGAGAGACCTGATAGCAGCCTTTCAGTACATAGAGGGGGCTGTAAGAAAGAAGGGGACAGATTCTTCAGCAGAGTCTGTCATGATAGGACAAGGGGAAACGATTTCAAACTGTAAGAGAAGAGATTTAAATTGGATATAAGGAATGGGTTTTTTTTACAGTAAGGTTGGTGAGACACTGAAAAAGGTAGCCTTAGCAGGGGGTAGATGACCCATCCCTGGTGACATTCAAGTTCAAGCTGGATGGACCTCTGAGCACCCTGATCTTGTTGTAGGTTTCCCTGTTCACTTCAGGAGGTTTGGATCAGATGCCCTTCAAAGGTCCCTTCCAACTCAAATAATTTTACAATTTTCAGTACTACAAAGCACAAAGTGTGGATTCAGAAAGACCGGGGGTGGCCTGCCAGAAAGGCACGATGACAGAAGAAACCTTAGCCCAATATCCAGCTAATTGGAAGTGATTTCAAAATGGAAGCATTTTGGTAGAGGAGAGGGAGAAGATAAATATTGATGCCTTAAGTAGCAGTTGGTCATTATTTTCTACAGAATTCTGTAAATTACAAACATCTTATGATTTTTTTTTTTCCCCTTCAAAAAAACAGCAGCCTGCTCCTGAACAGTTAGATGAGGCCAGAAAAGCTATTAGCAGCTGCAGCACTCTTCAAATACTTCACAAGATTGCAGAGGAGTCTCCAAGAATCTGAGTCAGTAGCAAGATGCTTTCTTCTCTTGTCTTCCTCTTCATTTCAGGATGGATCATGGAAAGTGTTGCCACCACATGGCAAAACTTCACCTTGTACATTGATCCTTAGCCTAAACCTTTACACTACTACTACAAAGTCTGAAACTTAACAGGACATGTCCACATTTGAGCTCAGTGAAATATTCTACTTCCAAGATAACACTGCCTCCTCCTTCCCATGACAGAATGCTTCTCAGACAAAATACTAAGCACTTTTCTCCTTTACAGCATCAAGCATCACCATCTAAAAGCAGGGCTTTAATTTCTCACCAGGCTATAAATGCCACACCACAACATTCCATAAAAACATGTAGAAAGATTGAGACAGGCACCAGATATCTTGCCTGTATGAATGACACAGTAAGAAATAGCTTCTTTAACAGGATGGGTTACAGCTGGCCTTTTCCTGGCTACTTTCTGCAAACAGAATCCCTGTTCCCTCTGAAAAGAAGTAGTTAACTTTAAAATATGCACAGAGATGGACCGAGTTAAAAATCGCTGCACAAACATTCCTATCTTCTATCTTCATATCAGGCTGCCACAAACATTCCAGCAGCTGTGCAGCAACCTATATCAGGATTCCATTGCAGACTAAAAATAGCCTTCTAGCCAAATTAGTTCTAATGCACCAAAAAGTCATTCCTTGATCAGCTGACCACAAGCATCAATATTCTTTCATCTGTGTAACAAAGTCTCTTCCAATGCAAGAGCTGGCTTATGCCAGCTCAGAATGCATGTAAAACTAGGGTCTAATTCAATAAATGGAATAAGAAGGAAAAAACAAACAAACAAACAAAACCCCACAACAAAACAATAAATCAAAAGCCACAAACCAGTAGTGCTGCTTATTCTTGACCTAGAAGTGGCTTCCACCTGAAATATGGGACAAATTACTGCTTTGGCAAACATCTACTTCCCTCATCTTGCAACACTGTGGTAAGCAACAGACCAGGATTCTGATTATCAAAACACACTGCAGCACTTTAAGCCACAGTAATGCAGTCCCAGTTTATTAGTAGCTTCTAATGCAAAAGTATAAAGATAGTATGCCAGTTATCCCTCTATAAACTTGTTGGTAAAAGAATGAAGGGGATTGGATACAGATTTTCTTTTTTTTTTTTTTTTTTTTTTAAACAAGGATTATATATTCTCATGAGATTACTCACATACAGCCCCAGTTACACAAGGATTTGCTGACAGCAAGAATACACAAGCTAGACAGAGCAGCAACAGCTCTGAATGCATTCTGTCATTGTCAGCTTTCCCAAAAGGCTAAGCATTTTACTGTTCCCACTGCAACAAGGCAATCAAGTAAAGCCCTGCAGCATATAGCTACCTTCCAAAGATCACAGTGCTTATGGTAGCTCCATCTGGACTTAAAAGACAGCACTGGTGTCCTTTCTAGCTTACCATTGCTGATTTCTGGCAGGTCAAACTTTGTGAAGTCCCACCACTGGAGCCGGTAGGTTGTGTTAGCAATGTTGCTGGCCACAGCTGACTGTCCGTCTCCAATCACAGCACCTACGTGAAAGGGAGGAAAATAATTACCAATTTGATCTCCAAAAGATCATCCAGAAAAAAAGCTGGAGTGACAAAACAAAGAGCTTTCTAAAATCAAACACAAAGTTCAAGATTCTTAAATAAGCCTTATTTACAGAAGTGGCAACGTCTCCTACACTAGAGACAGAAAACAGGAAATTAATAAGAAAGAACCTCCCTGGAACATATTCCTGAAAGAAAAGAAGGTTGATAAGCAATAATATTTGCACAGGTACACAAGGTAGAAATCTTAATCAGATTCATTTGGTCCAAATACAATTCAATGCTAGTGAAGATGTATTTTCGTAGACACCAAATTTTCTAGTATAGCTATGAAGGTAATAACGTTGCCCTGTCAAATCACACACATTTACAGACATATTCCTTGCTATCACTAAACTTCACATAGAAGGATTCAGGCTGCCTACAATATATGTCACACAGTAAGGATTATAACAAAAATATTAGCAACTCTATCTGAAATGACAGTGAAATTAGAGCCCACTATAGAACCCAATCCTATGCCCCTGAAGCAGGTACTCCTTTTTGGAGTCTCTGAGACAGAAGAATACCACAAATGCGTGCTGTGGGCTTTGGTAATACATATATACAGAGAAAACACAGAAAATCTGTACATTACTTGTACTTACATAGGTGGAATATGAGTTAGTTCTGCCTGGTAAGGAGGACCTCAGAGCTGGCCTCAGAGTTTTCCTTCCTTTATCGCCCTGCCAACCTACCCTGCACTGGATCCAGCCCCTTGCTAGCCATCCTAGGATTTGGGCAACAGCCTAAAGCACAAAGCCAAGCATAATATTTCAGTAACTAGCACAAAGAACCTAATTCTCCAGGCAGAAAAGAACTGCCGCTGGCAACTTAAGTAGGCATACATGTAAAAGAAGCTCAGAGGCATTAAATGCAATCCTTATGGCAACAAGTAGAAAAAGGAAACAGTTCTCCCATTATGGTACTACAGTCAAAAATCTTTTGCTATTTCTACTCTCTAAGACCTTCAATTGCATGTAGCCCCCATACTACAAACACATCCTAGAACTCAGAGACACTCAAGCTATGAGAACTGGATAAAGGGGAACAGAACAAGATCACCCTCATGTACACATGAGGAAAAGCACAGCCTCCAGGGGCTCATCAGACTGGATTGAGGCACTTCCACCGTCCGATGGGAAGCATACAGAGGCTTCACTCTCCCACAAAGACTAGCTCAGGACTGTTGCCACAGCAGCACTGGTGGAAGAATAACACCTGGTCAGCTCAGCCTCTGTTTCTGCCCATCAGATGCTCACATATTGCTGGGAGGGAAGAAGCAAGGATTTTTGCTCCCACATGTGCCCAAACCCTTGTTCTCCATATCCCACAAAACAAAAGGCTCCTCTAAACAAAAGATAGGTGCTGGGAAAAGCAGACAATGCATTAATGAAATTACATTTTGCAACCAGAAGTGGAAGAAGGACAATTAAATTTTGTGTTCCTTTGTCTTCAAAAGTCTCCTTGTTACAAGCTCGTGGCTGGTACACAAGGGCACCTCTTGTTGCATTGCTACCAACCACCAGAGGGAGAACAGAAAAACTAGTTCTATGCAAATTCTGAGCAGTAGAACCTGCTGCACTAAAACTGTACCTAGCATCACCAACTGGTAACAACTGCCTCAACAGACTGGGTCAGGCCAGGAAACGCTCTGTGAAGACAAGCCTCAACAGCGCTATTCAGGGTACCTAATTCCAGGATATTTCTCTTCTTGTTACAGAACAGCATCACAAGGTCATCGCCTGTTTTGCGATGACAACAAACTCTGTGGGAATAGCCAATAGCATGTAAAATGGAGAATAACATATGCTAGCAGACCAATCTCACACTCCCTCTGCATCACAGAAGCCTAGCAACATCACACAGTGCTCCACAAACAGCAAATTCATCTGGCTCATGCTACTGTTGCATCTACAGCTACAAGCACCATCAAAAGAGCTGCTGGCAAATGTTTTTGATTTTTTTTTTCCCCGTAGATATTCTGGTCCTGATTTCCTTCTCCTTGGAACCTTCAGGTGAGTTATGGTGCTCAGTTCAACCTCCCATCTCCTTGCTTTGCCTAAGGTATTTACATTCTACACAACTACTAGAGGAAAGCAGCTGCTCCTCTCTGTCTACATGACAGCCATGCACAAATCCCAGAGTCAGCAAAAGCCACCAAGAGATGCCAGTGCTGCAGGTAACAAATGTCTTTAGCAAAAAGAGGATCTTGAGGGAACAAGGTCCACAGAGTACAAAGTGTATGTTCAGAAAGATTCGATCAATTTCTCAAAGAACCCAAACAAGAGGGCCTTACACTAATGGCAGTTCCATGATCTACCTGTTTTCAGTAAGTAATTAATTCCACTTACACTAATCGTGTATTTGAAAACCATAATTATCAAGTTATATCTAGTTACATACAACAACAGGGAATAACATTTCTATGGTTTCACAAACCCTGCCAGAAGCCTCCCACATGCACGCATGCACTGTCCTACAGTAGAGACAATTAAAGGCATTAAAACATATGAGACATTTAATTTAGGAAAGAAAATAATCCTCAGTACTCAGCTACACTGTCCTAACCTTTTGTGTTTGATTTCTCTGTTGGTTGGTAGGACAGACTTGAGAACATAGGAAAAAAAATTAACAGGGATGTTAAATCATCGGTGTTATAGAACTTGTGTTTACTGTGCAGCTCAAGGACTCTTCTCAGCTGCTTCACCTCAACTGGGTTTCAGCCTGAGTAAGAGCATAAGAAAGCATTGATGTCTCTTGCATCCTAGTGTAACTTGAGGCAAAACCCACAGTTCAGCTACTTAAATCTGGGTGGCAGCAGATCAGCTCACACGGGCAACAGCTCTCACTAAGCACTTGACAGTCTGTCCTGATCCCTGGATCTTGTATTGTTTGATGGAATCATAAATGATTGCAATGGGTACCCGAGGGTCTCGGGCTTGTCATTGCCATGAACAGAACGACCTTTTTCTGCAGAGGAGATGTAGATTTCAAAATGCTGAAATCCAAAGTGAAGGCCAATTGAAATGCAGTGAATGTAGGTTTGATTGGCAGCTTTCCTGCGTATGTCTATCACGGCATAATAAACACTGGATGATAGCAGAAATGAAGATAAATGCTTTCAGCAGCCCCCCTTCTCCCCCCACCGCCCTGATCTCCACCCACCCCCACTCAGCACATGACAGAAGAGTTTAAAGAGTGGGGGAAAAAAGTCTTAACAAAGGCTTAGGAAAAAGAAAAAACACCACCTTCTCTTATAGGCCACCTACACGTACCAGTTATTTATCCATCAGTCTCAATCCTCTCAGAGGGTCCAAGTCATCTTGCCAGGTGGAGAAACGAACCTTTGTCAGTCAGCTATTGCTCATTTATGAATCAAGCCATACCAGCTCATGTCAGAGTTTAGACTGAAAGGGGAAAAAGGGCTGCAAAATCACTTTGCGAAGTATTTCTGAAGTGGTGAAGAGCAGGACACTTGGAGACTACTGCCGTATCAGACCCTCAGTGGATGAGCTAATATTCAAGCTACACAGACTTCAGTTTCAAGAATGCAGACCATCTACAGGTGATGAAAATTTCTCTGCCATAAAATGAACAGAAACTGGAGTTTAACCTATTTTTTATTTTTTTTTCTTCTGCCCTCTCCCCCCCCCCCCCCCAATTAGATCATTTCCTCAAGTTTTTATTGTCTGGCAGATTCCCTCACAGTCAAGCAAAATTTATTAAGATGCTTAAAGATAAGGCACATGCCTTTGAGGAAGTTGGAAAAGTCCCTGAGCTAATTTGTGACTCAATTTGAGAAAGTGATTAGACCCTGGTATAAAATTCCCCCTAGATCAGTACTTGTATCTTTAAGCATGAGTACCTTCGAAAAGTAATTACCTCTTTGTGTGCCCATTTGTAACTGTAGCTAATGATACTGAGATTATTCAAGGCTTGCAGAAGGGATCTATCACAGATGGTGAGTTTTGTTTACACAAATCCTAGGTTTACTACTGCCCAGTCTCCAATAAGCCTGAAACACAGGACCAGTCTATTTGATAAACCAAGAACAAAGCTCTTTGTTGCAAGAATACATCAGATTCTCTCAACCAATTTGGAAACCATTTGAAGCCATATGAAACGTTACCACTGATCACCACGTCCTAGTCAATTAGTTGGGGCTGTGACAGCTTCTTGCACATCTCCAACACTGAAGTATTCCACAGGGCAGCCTGGCTTTGGGTACAATAAAAACATGCAATCCTGAATACTGTATTGAATTTTGTATTCCAGACGACCACGAAGACACTACCTTCGAAGTGGCAGAGCTATCTATCTTTAACTGGGCTAACACTGTAGAAACAGAACACATAGCAACCTGGTATTTTCAAGGATTCATTTTGGGAGGCAGCCATTTGAAGAGACCGTTTTTTTCAATTTCCCAGCATGTTTTAAATAGCAAGTAGGCAAAATTATATGAATGGATGCACAAGAACATTACTAAGTGTAGTTCAATGATGTGAACTGAGAAAGCCCCAGAGAGGTCTATGCTCTCTGAAAGCTGAACCCTTCAAAAGGCTATTGTTTTTCCCTTACCCCAGATGTACAAAATAAGAAGAAATGCAATTCCCCATTCATGTTCATTCCTATTGCAAAATATCCTTTTAACAGGGGCAACACTTAGCATGCCCAATTCCACAGCCTTATCAGAGATGGGAATTTAAGCAGGCTGAGGTAGCAAAGATGAATACCCTAATAGGAGCTCAGACAAGTGCCCAAGGGCTTCATTCACATCGTGAATAATGCAAACATGACATGCAAAAGGGAATATTCCTGCTACAAGTTTCAAAAATGAACGAGTTTATTTGCAAGAATACAAACAATAAATGAACAAATGTCCTGCCCAAAGCCTCCATATCCCCAGTACACTCTTGCTGGCTCCTCAACATCCTGATATTAGAGACATCCCTCTGTCTGACATGTAACAACTGAAACAGAAATGCATAAGGGAAGCATCTGCTTTTGATGGTGGGGTCTAGCTGTCCCTCAGGGAAACTAGAAGAGGTGAAGGTCCTTTTCAGACACATTTTCCTCTTGTCTGAATTGTTTGCACTTCACCAATTAAGCAGATAATTTTCTCCTCAGGAAAGAGAATTCCTGCTTCTCTCCTCTTGTTCACCCCACAGATGTGTCCCTACTCATGCCATCACGATTCCCTAGGAAAATGGAAAACCAACTATAAAAGAGAATGGTGAGATTCCAGGACCAGCAAGAGCTTAGCCAGCAATATTCACATAAAACTTCTCAGATGAGGAAAAGCACTACCCTCTCATGGCTGACAAGTAAGTTACCTTATTGTAGCCTCTGAATATTAACACTGAAAACAAGCAAACATCACTGCTTAGGAAGTACTCATCCTACTAAGCGTGACCAGTAAGGAATAAGCAATTTTGTTTCCTTCTATAGCTATACATCCTCAGCTACTGTTAAGTAAGGGCACGATGATCCCAGTCTCCAACTTGCTAAGAACTTCTATTATTCCAACCTCCTAAATCACTACCCATGATAACCTCAAAAACAGCTTTGCCACAACGAAAGCCTAGATTTAGAAAACAGTGTGCAAAAAAATTGTTTTATCTGTGAAGTTCATAATGTCTCGCCATCAAGGAAAAACTAGATAATGAGGAACACCATCTGAATTGTGGGCATAACAGAGCGTTGAACTCAAGCCTCAGCTCAGTGACGAGTGGAAAGCAAGATGACTGCTCAGTAGCTGCTGAGAAGGAGAAGGGATGAATGACACAGTGAGACTGACTTTGGCAACTCAACTGAAATTAACAGTTGCACCTTGCTAATGATATGTAATTATTTAGCTTGTGTAGATTCACTGCTGTAGAGGATACTAAATTTGCACAGTTTAAAAATTTGTTCTTACAGGGTAGTTAGTATAACTCATCTAATGTTGCTTGCAAGTCTTAGTGTTGCTTATATGCACAGAACTCAAATGAAGCTTCTAAGTGCAATTTTTTCCTTCTAAGAAAACTTAGAAAACAAGGACTGAATGGGCTCAGGTGTTTGTCCTTCTTGTTTGTCATTTCTGAACCTTTTAGCCACAGTGGAGAAGAATTTCTACGGAAAAGTTCCACTCTAAGTTACTTTACACTGTCTAGTAGCACACATGAAAATGCATTTGTGAGAATCAAGTGTTGTTTCTGCATTAGAATTGTATAATATTATTTTTGTTTTATGATCTCCGCTGTCGTGGTTCTTTTTGGGAGTCCTTCTACTTAGCCTGGGGAGGATCTCTAATAAATTTAGATTACTTATTGTATAGACGAACCTTCCCAGGAACGCACACTCTGTATATATGTATATTTCGTCATACACACTGCAAGAATATCCTGCAGGAGAGCAAACAAGGGAACAAGCTATGGCATGCCCGAGGAAGTGCCTGACATTGGGAAGGCCTGACATCATTCCCCAGTGCTCTTTGTTTAACGATGATGACTTTAAAGAAAAATCACCATATCAATAGGACAAGGAGAGCACCGAGACATCTTGGATGATTACTGACTGGCACCAGATAACAAATAAATTAACAAGTAAATAGCAAATGTAAATTCTTCTGATAAGATTGTGAACCTGGAGTACCCAGCCATTGGGGAAACAGGGGAGAGGGAGGCAAAGGGGAGAAAACAGGGTATAAAGGCTGTCACGTTGTGTCCATAGGCGCGCTCCTACTTGCAGGACGCCCGCCATTGCAATCGCGAATAAATTTTGCTTTTATCAGAGATACCGTCCTGACAAAATTACTTGGATTATTTCCAACACATTTTAAACAGCAAAACTCCTTTGCTTACTGAGTACCATGTGGTATCTGGAATTCTGATTCTGCATACCATTTCTAAAGAGATGGAGGTGCCCCATAAAGCACATGGGTCGAAATAAATCTTACAAGGCTAGAGAGTCAAGTGAAATCTTCCTGCAAATAGAAATCATTAAAAGAGCTTGACAGGAAAAGTTTATAGAAACAAAAACTAACATCTGTTACTGTTTGACAGACAGTGGTCACAAGTTGCTTAAGAAGTGGGTGGGCAAGCAAGCTTTCCTTTCAGTTCATTTGGGTCCCTTGCTGGTAATAGAAGTCAAGGTGCGAGTCTCCCAGTCAGCAAGCTGCCCGAGCCATTAAAAGAAGCATCTGCAGATATTGTTGCTTGTTTTGAGACCATTTCTTTATTTCCATGTGACAGCAGCATGTGTCAAAAGCATGCCTCATATTACCATATGATTCAAACAGTAAAACATGTTTCCTAAATCACAGGCTTTTAGGGAAAATATTCAAGCACTAAAAATACATTCCAATCTGCACTTCATTTCATCTAATGTTTTGTTTCAAGCATGTCTGCATATTTCAGCCATTTAGATGATTTTGTCTGTAGCAGAAAGAAGTCCTAACAAAAAGCACTGAGGAAAGGGTTGGAGGAAGAAGTTTACACTTCCAAGAAGCATGTATTTTCTTCCTTCACCTTCATCTGAACCTACATACGAGGGTATGTTCACAGTTCTCCTCCCTTTCCAGCTTCCCAAAACAGTAAGTGAGTCTGGAAGTCAAAATGCCACATCTCTGCTGCCAGAGTTTAAATTTCATGCAATCCCTCTGAAGGTGAACTAGCAAGGACTCGCAGCTAATCTGAGCTGAGTGTCACTACGGCTCCTCCCTCTGCCAGTTCTATCCCTTGCAATGCCTCCACTCCCCTCTGTCACTAAGCCCCTTGCACCATTTCCAAGCCCTTCATTAAAGGCTGTTGGAAGTCTGCTTTTTAACCTTCACATCTGTGTTTATTCTCTGCACAAAAACAGAGTGGAATCTGTGCCTGGCAGGCAATTCCTTTTGTAAAACTCCTTTTTCTTTCCCTTTCTGACTTTTCAGAGCATGAAATGTGCCTGCTAATCCTAATTGCCTCAGATGGAGAGACTGAACAAAGGGGCAGCCTTCCACCAAAAGCACAGCTCTGTGCAGGTCATGCAGAGCGGCCACCAGGCTCTAAGCTCAAGTCTTCAGAGCTCCCATCTCATTTTGCTGCATTTCTAAAGCACACAAGGACAAAATTCCTCACATAGATATGCTGGGAAGAAGGACTTGCTTTTCCTCCCCGACTTAAAAGGCTCTTCCAGCACTGCAGCCCACTGTGTTGCGTGACATGGGCATTGGTCGGGTAGTCCTCAAATACCGTTGCTATGTGTCAAAGCAGAGCAGCTCAACACACCTGGCTGCATCCCAGCATAAACTCTCTTATCCAAGCAAAAAGTTTGCAAGGTCCCAACAGCATGTTTGCAGCCAGTCTATCCATGAGTTATGCCCTGACCAGTGGCACAGGCACTGAGAAATGGAATCGGCAGGGATTCATACACTTTTGTTTGTAGTGACAACTAAGAAGTTAACTTTCTGTTCAAGCAGAGATGTCTGGATTCAGAGGAATATTTCCACAGCAGAAAAAAAAAAAAAAAAAAAGAATCTCATTTACAAGTTTGCTGTCATTGCTCAGCGAGGATGTCCTTAGCACCCAAGGTTGATACTTGTGAACTTGAGTTGTCACGCCACTCACACTATCCGCTAGGTCTACTGCAGTTCACTCGTCTAACAGAGGCTAATGCAGTGTCACACTAATCCAGCCTTGCCAGAACTGCTCTATATGATTTTAGCTAATTCAGAGCTCCTGAATTTTTGAGATTTTCTTGTAGAGACTGTCACAATTGCCAGCTTTATCCCATATTCCACAAAAGTTATACGTTATCACCAGCTCCATACCTGGCAGATTAGCACAGCCACGCTTTCAGTTCACACTGAATAATTCCTCTCCTGAGCAGAGGCTCAAACAGGACTCCCAACTAAACAACACAGCGGTGCAGATAGATGTAGAACAGATGCGAAAATAGAGTAAAACTGCTTTTTATGGAGAATAGCCTCTTCCTCTATGAGTGAAATCTTTGAAATCCTATTAATTCAAACAAATCAGCAGCCAAATGCCTGCTACTGCCTCTGCAGCTCTTACTGCAAGGATGTGTGCTTAGCACAACTTGAAATGCATGTGTCTTCTGCCAAAATACTCTTTTTCAGTGGAAAAAAAGTCAGCTGTATCCTCATAGAGCACATAAATGTCTTATCAGCCACCACACTGCAATAACACACTTTTTCACTGATCCAAAAAGCAGTATGTTCCCTAGAAGGATCCAAATTCCCAAAACTTGACTGTATATGAATACAACTCAAAGCTTCTAAACCACAGGTACTTTTCATTGTAGAAAAAGCAGCACGCAGTATTAATAAAAGCTCCAAGCACAGAAACACATCCAAACCTCTGTACTCATCAGTGAGTGGAAGACTTGCAAAAATTCTTACTATCTTTATACACATTTCAGAACTAGTTTTTATTACAGCATAAACCCTGAGCATTCTACAATGGAAATGCTGTGTCAGCCCAGCAACACAAACAGAGCTACCATCACAACACGGAGAAGTAAGCTAAACACACTCAATGGTTGATTACATTTCACAGCTATAATATCCTGTGACCAGAGTAGGTCTGCTGAGGAAACACTTGCCTGTTCTGAATGAGTACACACACAGGGAGGTTAAGATGAAATCACGTCTCCTTGGAGAAAAATGCAACTCCATTAATAAGAATGCAGGTCCTGACAACTTAAATAAACTCCATATAATAAACTAACAAAGTGTCTTAGGGGAAATGGAAAGCTGACAGGTGGCATTCATGAAATATATTTTAACTGCATGCTGCTTTCACTAAAGGCCACTATTCAGATCAGTGGGTCCCATATAGTTGCTAAATCTGCAAGCAAAATGGGCACTAGTCTTGCTCTTAGAAGACAGAAGAGGCGTCACTAATGGAGCAACTTATGAGGCATCCCCAATCTGATGCAAAGTGAAGGAAGAACAGGAACTGGGAAGCAAGCAGCCAGGCTAGCTGTTTCCTGGGTAAAGTAGTGAATAGGGAAACAGCCAAGAAAAGCAGAAAATGTGCAAACTAGGAAAAAAATAAAACCTAACAGCAGACAAATTAATGGGAAGGTAGTTTAAAATTAAAGCACAGTAAAATAGAAAGGAGGAAGCCCAATCTGGAAGAATGCAATGAGAAGACCACATTATTTCAATTGAGCAATAATAAGGTAAAAGTAACCTACATTAAGAAAAGTGTTTGGCTCTTGCAGTGTTTTGAATACTTTCTGATGAAGGAAGTTTTGAGAGTAGTTTGAGATGACCTCAATGACAGCAATGGAAATTAGACTCTTATCACCGTTAGATTCAATGCACTAAGCAAGTTCCATAACCTCAGTGAATACAGAGATTCAAGCTCAAGGAGTGATTGGGATCCTAGAGCAGACAAGCAGGACTGACAGAGGTCCACATGCTGCTGGACCACTGTTCAACAGTCTGAAAGTAATAGTACAACATTTAAAACACAGTGATTCAGCAGCTGAGCTCCCAGAAAGCAGCAGGACTTCCCAAGGAGTTCAGCAAAGTTCATAACCTTGCAGCAACTTCTGTAAATCAGCGCCACAGCTGAATTCATGCCAGACAGGTTCAATTCACTGCAATTACAAAAGCAACTGCAAGATGAAAAGAGACTGACACTTTATCCCATTATTTTACGGAGTGTTAGAAGTCAAACTCAAAGCTACATAGGGATGAACTAAGACCTAAACTCAAAGCAGCAGAAGTACATCCCAGCTACTCCACATGTGGCTCCTGGGCTCCAAACAGATGAGTATTCCAGGTAGGTTTTTATTTCTTTCTAGGGCAGACTTGACCTTAATCCAATTCAAATTAATTCATAATACTACCAGAGGATACAAGCAGACATGTCCAAGAAACTGCTATGCAATGTAACCAACACTTCTACTAACAAAAGCAGAAGGAAATTCAGACACTGAAAATGGGGCAACTGCAGTTTACTGGTTCGATGTAAAATTTTAAACAGTTTGGAACAAGCCGTGCTTTACTGGAGGTAGGAGTCATAAACTAAAGGGAAACTGCAGTGAGGCTCCAAGATCTCAACTTCATGGCAGGAGAGCCAGAGATCCAGTTCCTACCAGTTCAAAACATAGCACAGATACACTCTAAGCAGATGAGCACTCCAGCTCAGGCTCTCGAGTCCTAGAACTCAGTGTAAAGTTACAGTGCCACAGGACAATCTTATTGGGCCTCAGAGGTGAGAGGGACAGCAGAAGGTAAGCAGTAGCTAGCTAAAATCAGAGAAGTAATGATACTGACATCAAGCTCTTCACAGCTCTGCACAGTCTGCCAATTGGAAAGGGCACTGTCACCAGGTGCCTTACACTTAATGCAGGGCCCTGAAGCAAAGGCATTAGAGTGTCTGCACACACTCAAAGGCAAGAACCTTGAAACAGAAAAAACTGATGGCAGAAGGAAGGTCATTAGCCAACTATCAAGTGTGATTTTTCTTACCAGTGAGAACCAGAATATTAATACAGTGTACTTCAGAGGCAATGCTGCTGCATTTTCTATGGCTAGGGCTTAAGAGCTTGCACCCTGCTCCAGAGAGCTTCCTGCTTGAGAAGGCTGGGCCAGCAGCAGCTGCTAGCTGCCAGACAATTAAAATAAAAAGCCATCTGAACTCTGACCTTCCCCATGCAGCAATACATTGACATTTCCGGTCAGAGCAAGCCTCTTGCAAGCAGAGAAGTAAAGACAGAGCTTTGCCTTCAGGTTTCACTCCTTCCTGCATCAAGAGAAAATACGTATCCAGTGAACAAGGGGTCTCCTGTGGAACTCCAGCAGCCAAGCTGGAAATGCAGTCCTCACATCACTTCCATGCCTTCCATAAAGGGCTCAAACTCTTAGCTACACTCGCACTCATCATTCACTAGCTTTGCAAACTGTTCATTCCACGTGGCCTACAAGATACTTCTCTCAGAAGAGAGTTACTGAATCCCGCCCCACCATAACTGTCTTCCAGCTTCTGTTAACCCTTCTGTCTTGCTATAATTTCAAGTCTATAAGCACTATCAATAAATCTTCTACCCTCAGCCCTCTTTTTACTGCTTCTTCTATCCCTTAAGTCTGTCAAAATATTCCCTTCATGCTTTTCAGTGTTCTCATGAGGTGTATTTCTTTTGCCTTCTTCCTCCCAGTCATGCTCCTTACCAAATTTTGAGCCAGTTCCCATTTCACTATCCACTGTAAGATATCTCTAATGAAAACTGTCACTACTACACACATTTACCTTCTCGTATGGCAGCTCAGAGATAGGCTGGCCTCCTTCATGAACCAAAAGACAGATCCTTGAACAAGATGTATGCAGCATACCAAGCGATATATCACATGGATGGGTGTATGCATGCCCACACCATGAATGCTAATATGAACAATTGTTTGAAAGAAAGAAGGAAAAGTACTTCTCCCATTTAACTAAAACCCACGCCTGCAATCCTAGCTGCCTTGTCACCACCTTTGACTCATTCCTCAATCCCTCCCCTCCTCCAGCCTCCATTTCTCTACGCGCAGAATCCCAATTGCTTATGAGAAAATTAGAGAATGACATTACTTCTTCCACCTTCCTAACCTCCCCTACCCCTCCTGCAACTCCTCCATCACATTCAGAAGAATCTTGCCAACCTTCTAAGCTTTCCACTTGCCCTGATGTTTTATTCTATTTCTTTTGTGCTGATTTCCACTCCTCATCACTTGTCAGTACATATTTGTACGCTCTTCTTTTCTCTCACAATACAAATACACATTAAGTTTTTGTGTCTCCAAATTCCTCAGGCACTGGACCACAGATTGAACGTGTCGGGTGAAAAGGGGAAACGTATTCATCGTGACCTTTGTTTTCTGCTCAGTCTTCTTTTCAGCTCTCAAATGCACCACGTGAACAGGCAGTCATTTCTCTTTTCCTGACAAACATAGTATTCACTTCGGCAAAACCACCTTTCATATCTCCAGCCCCCTTCCATTTCTCAAATACTATCAGGGCTGCCTTGCTTTCAGTGACCACCTCCTGGTCAAAGCTCAGAATTAGTTTTCTAATCATCATCGCTCCTAACTAAGCAAAGGTCATAACATTTTTGATTCGTGAATTGCTCCTAAGTAGGCTCTCTGTGTATGACTTCCACCATTACCACACTCACTTCCCCAAAACATGAAGGACACAAATGAGTGATTATGAACATCACCACAGCTTCTTCCACACCAATCTCCGCATACTGCAAGTTCTGACATTAGCTAACTGGTCATACACCACATCTACACTGCTACAAAACCAGGCAGGTTGAAGCAGCTTGGTACAGCTGAAATTGCACGAAGTTACAGGGGGTGCTTGACGCAAGGGAAAGAGATGCAGATCAGGTTCCCTGCTGAATAAGGCCTGTACTCAAAAGTCAGGCTACCAGGGCACTTAGCATGACTCAAGAGCCCAGAGCACTTGTCTTCATAGATGAATTCCTGGCTCTTGCTAATTTTGAACTCGTAGAAACACAGAGACTGCTGGATTCCGACTCACACAGAGCTCAGCAGGTGAGTGTCAACCTAATGCTCAAGTAAGCAAAATACAGCTTCCTGTAGCAGTGCAGACATGCACATCTTTCTCAGTTCAAAACCAACTCTCTGTGCTCCTGTAAACAATGGAGACCATTCTCTCCTTTGTCCCATGTCTGAAGATAAATAACACAGGTAGAGTAAAACCAACTGAGTATGCTGAGGTAACAACACTATGTTTGCAGGAAAACTATCACAGCAGAATCCAATAGCTAGCAGCAACGTTCAATCTATATTCTAAATGGTAAAAGTTTGATGCACTGCTCAGTTATCACAAATTCCAGGATAGCAAGCAGAAGGATCCAACGATACAGTCTAATTCACCTGGGAAAGGGAGCTAGAGACCAATATACAGCATCCTTACCAACCCCTTATTAAACATGCAGGTGTCTGTGAGGGAGTTTATAATGAAGGTAATGAATTTGATTCAGGGTTTGCTCTCCCCATCATGCACAAAACGTGTAACCAAAATGAGAATTATTGTCTGCAAAGACAACAACAGTCTGTTGTGGCAGGTCACTGAGAAAACCCACAGCTCCACAACTCTGCTCACAGATCTCAACAGGTTCCCTGCTTTCCCTTCTCCTTCAAGAGCGGGGTTGATCTTTTTATTAAAAAGAAAGAAGGAAAGAAAGAAAGAAGCAGTGAGCTATGGGAAAATAATTTAAGGATAAGTGAGCTTTACCACCCACAAAGAGACATGTCCCCAAGGGGCCTTCACCGCCCACAAGATGATGAGCACTTCTGCAAAATCCTACCCCTTCTGATATAATGGTATCCAGAAATTCATCACGCATACAAAAGGAATCAGCTAGCACCCTTCATTTTTAAGAGCATCATCATTTCTTCCCAAGCTATGTTTCTCGCCTTTCTAAATCTCAAAGCCAGCTTTAGCTTTCCAGTCAAAACAACCAAAGAAGGGCCAGCCTGTATCAGCAAATGCTATGTACAAGCTCTCTCGCATTCAGTACTCACTTCTGTCACAAGGCACTTGAGCAGACTACAGCATGTGAAATGAAGCACATGGCTACTGGGGCCTCCTGCCCTGGGGTCATAGGAGACATCTAGTTGAGGCTATCACATAGACCAGAAACTGTGGGAAGAGTTCCTACACTCAAACTCCTCCCTGAGTTCAGGGAACAACTCTGTTAGTTAAACACTACATCTACTGAAAAAAAATGAACCGTTTCAACAATTAACTGCCAAAAGGCAGGTGGTGAATTTTATGAAGCAGTATCTTAAGAAATAAACAGAAAACCCAACTAACCCAGCTCTACCAATACCCAATGTCTGCTATTTGTTTCCAGTCTAAATTAGCCTGCGTTTTTTTTACTCCTTTTCTCTCTAAACTGTGCTCTACCAGAAACCTTTCCCCCACTTTGGTATATCTAGACCAATCAAACAGCTATTATCCACTAGTTCTTTGCTCAGCTAAGTTCATTATGGTTATGTCACTCTATACCTGAAGTTTTCCTCAGCAGATTCTTCAGCTACTTTGAGTCCTTCTAAAATAAAGAGAAAAGTTAAGTGGTTTTGCACACCACCTAGAATAGTGGTACTAACACCACATAAAAAGACAACAACAATTTCATATTGCCTGTTTTATTGTAAGGCTTTAGAGCTACATAATCATGACAGGAATTCATGCTCCCCTCTATCATCACAGGGAATGAAGCAAACACAGGAAAGTTCTATTCACCAAATCAACAGAGATTACCACAAGTCCAATTTTACTGCCTGCAATCAGATGTGGATTGATTCTTTGAACAACCAACAGCAACAGACCAGTAACAATGAACTAAAGGCTCCCAACCATATTCAACAGCTGGCTTGTTTGAAGTACATCTTGCCTCTGGCCCAGGGTCATTGCACAAAAGCTGCTTCCTTTAACTGCCCAAAATCTTCCCTATTGTTTCAGTCTAATTCAGGGATTTGAGTACCATACTGTTCCTGTTTGAAACGCACTTCCAAAAACGCATATGGAGGTCTGTGTACCAGGGCTGGTGACAATAACAGTGCAATTGCATCCCTCATCTCTTCTGGGAAATGTAATCATCGTAATCATCCCTCTAACAGAATGGCAAAACTGTAATTAGCACTTCAGGGCTCTGTATTTGGGACCTCATAACCCTTTAGCAGAATCTTCTCCTATGAAGGATTGGGAAGGACAAAGTCATAAGCATTTCTGTAGCAAAAACTCCTCTCTTGGGGCAGCATAACCAAGGACAACACATCAAAAACATCTCCACAACTCCTGAAAGGCAGCCAGTCACAAACAACATCTGGCATACTTGAGTAAATGCAGATCATCTCAACTACTGCTAATCTCAGTGCAGGCACATTTCCAGATCCTAGCCAAAAATCCCCTGACACCTAACTCTTCATTAAGCATATCCTGTAAGACAAAGGGGTCTGTACTCACTCTGTCTGGAAAAGTTGTACTCGTTTTAATTTGCATTTGCAAATAAAATTGAAATGTTATGCTTATAACGTATAGTACCTAATCCACACCACCTTTTCCTACAGACACATGCTGTGTAAATGGGGGATTGAACAGTTTTTGGCTTTCTGGTTCAGCTTACCAAAAGGAAAATGAGACTCTTGGCACAAAATAAGTATCCCCACAGAAGGCTAGTAACACAGCTTTCTCCAGTAAGGCTCGCACCTTCAGACAATCCTTGAAAGAGTCAGAAGTCCTCTGCAATCATCAGTGTCTTACAACAGGATATCGCAGTACATATAACTAGAAGCAGCTGTACCTACTCCTTCAAACAGAACTCCATTCTCACATACAGTGAACCCAAACATCGTTTCACTGCTCTTGTGTACTCCATGATTCAGAGAATCTCTGAAGGTCAATGACAGATCTCTGGAGATTCCCTAGTCTAACCCTCTTGCTCATTGTAGGCTGAATTTCCTGGCACTGCCACTCTGCCAAGCAGTATTTACCCTCTGGAAGCAAGGCATTCCCAAAGGAGCATGCTCCATACAAACCAAACAGCTGCTGCTTTTCCTCCCCTCGAGGTTCCTTGTTTCTTAGTTTGCTATACCACCTCTGCTGCTTTCATTTTGTCCCTTCTGCCTGTCTTAAAGATATTTTTTTTTGCACCCAGCTGTCAGAGCAGGATGCAGCCAGCCTAATTTCAGGCATCTAAAGGTATCCACAATAGAAAGGTACTCTTCCCAAGTTCCTCATATAATCAGTGATAAATACACTGGCAACTCCATATAGGATTTAAAGCACCTAAGTTCAGCTCCCTCCAGATGATGAATCAGAGCAAAATCTTCTCTAACTACATAGGATGGTTAGTTTCCCAAGTCAGATGACCAAAGAATTACAGAGTGAGTACCCCCTACAGTGCAAGTAGCTGTGGATTCTCATTTCCAACTGACTCATATTCCCTATCAATTAACACATTCCCACTTAGCAGATTGAGATGAACTGCAGGTTAAGGTGCAAAAAACATAAAGGGAAGACAAGAACAAAAAGGACTAAGCAAAAGCAAGCTTTAAAATGATAATTGCACTATTTTGACTCTTCAGTTGCACCTTTATTCTGCAGTATTTAAGAGCAATTTTCAACATCTTCTGTGCTTGGACATGAAGAGGCAGCACTCACTGTATAAAAACACTGATATACATACATTTTAATACAAGTTTATTTTAGAAATTAAACTGGTTTTAGAGATTGTGTATAAGCCTCAAGACTACTCTGGTCTCTGCAATCAAACAAAGGTTTCTCCTAAAATGATTATTCATTTTATTCTGATGCAAGTTCATTCCTTCTGCCCTTCAGTCTCTAAAGCTTTGTATTCTTAATGCCCTAACCAAAAAACCTCATTGTACCTGTTCGCAGCTGACAACACAGAAGTTTCTGTGCCCACAGAGTACCTTTGCCTCTAAATGGAAGAAGCAAGTGAACAGAGGCATTGAACAAGCAGGGTGTTACGAGCAGACAGTCAGATTAACGTTCTTCCATTCCAGCACACAACATACCCTGACACTTTCTCGCTGCCTATGCTTTCTATATGTGACAGAGCTGATACCAAAACACGGATGAGTAACCACATGGATCTTCACCATGAAATTTGACAATTTGGATGAGAGGAAAAGGCTAAGTGGAAACAACATACACAGCCTTTTCTTTTATATAAATGTATGATAAGGCTACAGCATGAGAAAGGAGCTGCTGGACAGTCAATTAAGGCACAGAGTTGGGAAGAACAAGTTCACTGGTGTCTTGCAAAACAGAAAGAAAGGACTGATGTACAATAAAGATAAACCCGTAAGGTCTAAACATAGCATCTACGGATCAGCTAAACATCCCCTGTGTAGCCACAAAAAGTTACATAATACTAGCTGGTTTCTAAGTTTGTTTTTCTTTAGTAATAAACTCATTCCTACATTCTGGGAGAGGGATTTCATTTGAAGAATATTTACCACAAAGTTCATTTTCTGACCACAGTCATGAAGTGGTAAGACACTGCAGCCAGAGCTGCAGAATCTATAAAGGAGAAGTCAGTGCTGGATCTAATACTAAGATATCGTTCACTCACAGACATTCATCACTGGCTTTTTATGCTAGCTTGCTCCTGCCTTTTTATCTAAGACAACTCCATGAATTTGGCTGAGCATCCTGATCTTCTACTCCTTTTCGCAACAGACAGATCTGTAGAGCAACACAGTCAATGAACAATAGCATTCTGCTTCTGTTACAAGTCTGTTGGGTACTACTGCTCAATACGAAAAGATGCGAGCCTTTGAGAGTCACCTCATTCTCTGAGGTCTCTCTATAGCCTTGTCACCGGCCAATAAACATAAGAAGCTTAAAGCATACCCTCAGCTGTTATTTTTTTTTATTGGAAACCTGTAGATATCTATCACCTTCATGACAGATTAGAGAACTGTTTACATTTTTTTGAGGAAATACAGCCTCTCGCCCAGAAATATAAAGAAGAGAGGCTGTAGCATTGAACTGCAGCAGGGAGTGAAAAGTTTGCCTTTGAGGAACTGAGCAACATCCTTCCCAGAGAAAGTGGAGTACACACCTGCTAACAGTGAGAAAAACAGGGGTACAGAAACAAGAAGGAAGTATTTTCCAATCAACTCTTGATGACCTTTTGGAGTTGAGCCATCTATTTCTGTTCTACCTTTTACAGTTCTGGATTGCTGCAAGCACATTTGAAAGGTGAGGGCATCTCAGAACAGAATTCACAGCTCACTATGACACTGGAAGTGACAGAACACAGTTAGGTCAAGAAAACTTAGCTATGGGAGGCATTCACACCTGTGATGCCAGAGGAACTGGAGAATCTAACTGCAGCACTGTTCCCAAGGCAACCAAAGCAGCCTCTTATCACGATCACTTTCACCATTAGAGCATAAGCGAAAGGTTACTGGGTGAATTCTAGTAGCAGCAGCAATAAATACTCTTTCTAACAGTCTGTGTCAGAGGCTCATCAACATCCATTTTAACTCATGGTGAGTTAGAGTCATTCACTTGTATTTGAACAAGTGAGCTCTTAACACAGCTAGAGTGCTAACAGATTGGGAATGTGTAGCAGGAGACATCATTAGGTCACTGCCTTAATTCTTATTAGGAAGATTATCATGACCTCATACAAATCTTCCTTGCACAGAGAAAAGACAATATTTACACATCATCTTAGCCAATTTTTATCTAAACAAAACTTCAAATGCTCTAGCTATTGTGCCTCAATAGTTTCTGGCAGAAGTACAGAAACCAGAAGCTGAGCTTCTGCATCGCTTGAAGACACACAACCTGGAATTCTCCCAGGGATACTAACTTTGAACAATGGGACAGTTTATGTGATTTTGCAAAAATATCATTTGGGTACTATACATGTAGTCCAACAACCAAAATCAAAGGCAGGCTGTCAACATTACAATACTAGTAAGCTTAAGATGATCAATTTCACCTATAGCTTCAGCCCTATTCCACTGCAGGAGATTTGCTTTGTTGGCACCTAAACAGAGAGATCCAAAACTGCACCTTTAGCACTCTTGTAGCAAGTCAGTATACTGAACAGGGATAAGTTATGGAAAAATCTGTAATACCAAGCTTATTTTTTGCAAACGTGTGTTTAGTCTCTGGTCTGAATCTATTACCCTAAAATAGCAAGGAAAACACTCAAAAACCTGTAAATGTAGGCTGTCATTCAGGGCTATTCAACCCTTAAGTTATTCTGAGTGTGGATTTCCCCACGAGATGGAGAACTTTGAGCAACTGTGCTGAATTGCATTTCAGTAGATAAAGTCTGGTCGCAAAGTCAGAACACACAAACACAGTCTGTATCCACACACTGAAAAAATCTTTTGACATGCACATAACTGAAAGTTGTCTATTAAACCAAAACAAGGTGAGAAAGAAGCATTTCCAGTAAAATTTCATATGAAGATCTCCTGCTGATTAACGGGAACATCAGCAAACCGGCATCTGTGTCAATTTTTAAGGTCCCCTGCAAAGTTTCTTGGCAAACACTGACTTTCTTCCTCTGAATTTGCACTAAACTGAAACTGATGCCTTCTTTATTTCACTGTACCACCTGCATGCCTTCGTCCATCCTGAAGTAGTCAAATAATTACTATAAAGCCTAAAGGAAAAGCTCACACAGGCAAAAGAGGCTAGAAGTAGTTCAGTAGGAATGAAGGGGACTTTTATTTAAATATAAATACTTATATTTACTCATTTTTAATAACATATTAGGATCTACATTTGACTACAATTAGATGCCAAAAACACATTCATGACTTGGTTCTCAACCTAATTACTGTCCTGCTCACAGTGTGACTAAGGATGAAGAAATCTGCAAACAAAATATCGGACAGAAGTCCTCAGTCTCAAGGAAAAATATGAAATAAAATAAAAAAAGAAAAGAAAAAAAACAGTAGGAGGTGGTAAACAACACTGAGTTGTGTCTTCCTTGATCCAGAGGCAGGCATGTTATGCTGCTGAACTCTGCCACAGCACTAACTCCCATTAAGAAATGTGTAACCTCATCCTGCAGAAGAGCTCTTTGGTCTCTCCTGGGAGGCACAAGTGCCTATCAGAACAAAAAGAAAAAACACACTCTGCTGGTTAGACCAGAAGACAAACAATCCCAAGACACTGAAGTCCATCGCATGAAATAGGTCAGCCCTACTGAATACAAAGCCAAAATGTATTTATTGCTTTCACTGACTCTTAAAAAAAAAAAAACACCAACTAGTTTTCAGTGTATGGATGTCTCCTTGGAGACCATAACTCCATCATCTATGTCAGTTCAATAAGGAGAGAAGAGTCCAAAGGGCAGCTTACAGCCCACACTACCAAACGTATCAGAATTGCTACCAAATGAACTCCCAGATTTCTGATAAGTCTTGAAATAAAATGAGAATGTGGAAGACTGAAAATTTGCTAGTGTTATACCAGTATTTTAAAAGGTTGAAATAGGATGAGACATGTCAGTCTTGTCAGCCTGACATCGATTCCAGACAAAATAATGAAAAAGCTGATATAAGACTCAGTTAATAAAGGATTAAAGGAGGACAGTGTAATTACTGCCAATCAACATAGACTTTACAGGAAAATATAACTTGTCAAACTACCAACACTTCTTGGTGTGATTACAAGTTTGAATGCTACAGGTAACAATGTTGATGTAATAAATTTCCATACAGTGTTTTACTTGGTGCCACAAAACACAGTGATACAGTGTATCATATCTGCTAACATAAGGATCTACGCTGCACCAGCAGATGACTGGGAAGAAATGGTGCTACAGGGAATTGTTTTTGTTCCAATGCTATATGCAGATTAGGCTGCCGACATGAGATATCTGTCATGTTGACTAGTATCCTTTAATTCCCCCCACCCTGAGCTCCCATCTGCTTTACCCATCTGTTGTCCCTTCCTACCTTCACCTGGAAATGTTTTGGAGTGGGGACTGCTGCATGCCCTGAGAAGTACAAGGGTATCTAACCCTGACCAAAGCCCTGCCTACATCATCTGTAAGACCTCCCATACCAACAATGCCATGCTGTCAAATCCACAGTGGTGTTGTGCTAGCTCATCCGCTTAGATAACTCATTATTTCAGGGAGTTCGTTAAAGATTGCATTTATTCACAAGACACCCTCCCCTAGCATGGAACTGCTGGATCCAAGTTGAAGGAGGGAAGATTTAGGTTGGATGTTAGGGGGAAGTTCTTCACAAGGAGAGTGGTTAGGCCCTGGAACGGGCTGCCCAGGGAGGTTGTGGATGCCCCGTCCTTGGACGTGTTCAAGGCCAGGTTGGATGGGGTCCTGGGCAACCTGATCTGAATGTGTACGTTTGGTGGCCCTGCTAGGCAGGGGGGTTGGAACTACATGATCCTTGAGGTCCCTTCCAACCCGGTGATTCTGTGATTCTGTGATTCTGCTGTCTTTAGGAGTTGCAGGAGAATAACATTAAATAACGGAAAGTTGTTCATATAAAGCAGAAATCTGAAAGTGAATGTAGAAAGAACCTGACAGCAAGAAATTTGACTCTAAGAAATTTAGTCAGTACAACACAAAAAACATAAACCCTTATGATCTGACTTTTATTTTTTCTCCTCATACAGCAATAAATGGGACAGGGGACAGAAGAAGAGTAACCAAGATCTCCCATGAACACACAGCCACAGAAGTCTATTGTCAGCTCTTACGCAAGCTGTCAGTATTTGTTTTCCGGCATTTTTCCTCAATTTCTGCAGAGGATGCATAAGAAATACTTTTGGCATTCATGGATTTAAAAAAAAAAAATAAATCAGAAGTAATAGTCTGGATGCACCATAGGATAAGTAGTTTAAAGCACTGAAGTTTTGGTTAGCCTGATTTAAGTGGAAGATGATTGATTTTTCTTCAGAGCTTGGCAACCTCACCTGTGATTGCCAGGCCAGCGTTAAAGTATTCATAAGTTTTTTCACTATGGTAGTGAAGAAAGAACTACTGCTTTGGCAAAGGTTAACTAGAAAAGAAGGCATACTGTCTGCAGTGCAACTTTCAACAGCCCCAAAATAAAGTATCAAAAATGCCAATGCTGCAACTAACCTAATGACCACAAGAAATTCTCAATTCCACAACTGCCACCTCGTTTTCTAGTTCTCATCCTTCACACCTCCACCTAATATTTACATCTTCAACTTTCCTGGCTTCTGTAACACATTAACATGTTGTTGAACGCAAGTGTAAAACATTTTGAAAGCTGAAAGTGTAGGTACAGACCAAAATAAACAGAATGCCGAAATAAAGTATGACAAGGAATTGCTGCATCAGAGAATTACTTTTATATTTCAGTCAGTGAAAGTCTTCACTTGGAATCCCAGCCATTTCCAGTGAGAGATACCATAACACTGCAGCAGCCAATAAACCTTTCCTGAAGTATATTCTGCACAATACCATACAGAAAAGATTGGCCTTGTAATCACAGAGCTTCCAGCAAACAACTTCCATCTTCTTTTGTTAATCTTGGCATGCATGCTGCAAATAGCAAGTGTGCATTTTTGGGCTCAAATTCCCTAAAATGTGCAAGGAGAAGCAGCCAGGCTGCTTCCCAGTCACTAAGGAATAGGCAGACTATGAGGAGGGCTGGAAGAGGGTTGAAGACAGGTGTCCCCTGCAAAGCTGGGCTACAGAAAATCTCTGCAGTGTTGCCTGGCAGCAAGTAATTATCTGCCAGTGTGCTGTTTCCATGTGCCAACAACCGAAGCCCACACAGGCAGCAAGCATGGGAAAGTACATGCGTCAGCTAAAGCTTCAGGCTAATTCAACTGCTTCCTAATAAAAAATAGCGGAGGTGCTTTGAAACCTAATCTATTCCAACAAGGTTTATGAACCATACATTCACTCAGACAAAAACAACCACAGACAAAAATCCAGGAGATGTTTCTTGCACTTAGGAGCCAGAAATCAAAGACAAGACCCTTGTCCTACAAAACGAGCCATGCAAAAACCACAGCTCCACACGTGAACAGTTGGGAAGTCTCCAGTGTAAGCACAACATGGTTTAGGCATAACTGATCATAGCTTAGGATAAGCTAAAGGTCTCTCAAGAGTCTGTGTGACCCTTACAGCACTCCTTTCAGTGATGAAACTGCCTTCAAACAGGAAAAAAGCACATGCTGGCCTATCTGTCCATACCTTGTCTGTCGTCCTCCCTCAAGCTCCAAGATGCCTTCCCTGCACTTGAGTTAATTACAGAGCAACTCACAATCAGCCAAAAAAGCACCCCAAAGACTTATGCCATCCAGAACCATTTCATTAATGAGCTGCAGGAGTGCGTCGACTCTTCTTCCCTTCCACATCCCCTCCTGCCTCTGCATGCCCTTTAAGGCTCCCAAATGCCTGTGCACCATGTGGTGGCAGCCTAGCTTTTTAATGCACACTTATTAAGATCCTAATTGAATCCTGCATTGTCTTGTGTGCATCTTGCCAGCCAGAACACGAACAAGGCACCCTATAATTCAATTAGAAGGACCTGCAGCAAACTGATCATTAGTCTGTCAGGTTGTTAAGACATCTAGAAATAGGGAAGGAAGCTAAACAAAGAGAATTGTTAACAGCACCCCTCCCCAAATCATGCTGACAATCCCATACACATCTACAAAGAATGGAAGCTGCAATGCTCAAGAACTTGAATGATAGTTTATCATCATGCCCTACAGTCCTCTCTGTTGTTTCAGGGGGACTTTAAACATCAACAGTTGGAATTAGCCTTTTTCTGGTGGGTCTTCTGCACAGATTCATGAGAAAAAATAACAATAACATACACAACAACTTCAAACAAGGAAATCTCATTACCTGCCAAAACCCTATTGACAGAAGAATGAGTGGCCAAGCCAGGCTGTCCCCTTTCATGGAAAATTCCAGCATAAGGCAAGTACTCTGGCAGCAAGAAGCGTCTGAAAAACAGAGACTGTGAATGTACCTGAAGACACATCTCAGTATGTTACAGCAATTGCTTTGAGGAAACATGACTAAATCTCAGCACATTATAGCAGAAGGAAGACTGGACTCCTCTGCTTATCAAGCCATTTCACTGCTTGAAGTGAACGGCAAGTTACAGATTAGACCTTCCTCTAATCAATGTGGCTTTGAAGTCACCATCAAGCAAATCCCACAATAGCTTCCTAATCTTAAACCAGCAAGTCTCACTAGGAATTTCCCATCAGATTCTTTTCTCCTCCTATTATGTCCAAACATGCAGGTAAGAAATGCTAAGATCACTGATGATGCTAATATGCCATCTCAGGTGTTCCAGAAATTGCCAGCCAAGAAAACAGCAGCCCTCAAAAAGAAAGAAAATCAATCTGAAAGTATCACAGAGTTGTACTGCAACTAGCTCCTCTAGGATTTTCACACCCTTCTATTCTTATAAGTAGAGGCCTTACCTTGGGACAAAGCGCCCCAGCGACGGCGCAGACATGCGGGCGTTACGGGGAGCTCGGTGCCTGGATCGATCTCCGTTGTCCCTTCAGCAAAAGAAAAAAATTGCACATTGAAAATACAGTGTAATAAAGTATTCTCCATGAATGGGAAAAAAAAAAAAAAGCAAGGTCAACTAGTCATTTTGAGGACACTACTGAGCTTTAATGGTTCTCTTGCATAAGTCCTATGCTTCTTGTGTTCCAAATTCATACAGTTCATTATACCAGAAATATCTGATAGCTTTGCATATAGATTGCCTAATACACAGTTTAATACAGTTTCCTCATTGTTTGTCAGTGTCTCAAAAGCATCAACAAAATCACAGTCAATTAATTAAAGTCAGTATCCAAATAAATGAATCTGAAACCTTATGATTTGGACCATGAGAACAAAAGCAAGCACACCACAGTCCTGAAGAAAATGTTCTGCTAGCCAAGGACATTTGTAACATTTCACCTGTTCATTTCCAGAAGTTCTGGCTAAGAAACATCATCTGCAGACTCCTTCTGAGCTCTCTCCCTTCAAAGTCCATTTAAGTGCCATCACAACTTAAAATAAATCTCACTTTTCACAAGCTTTTCCTTTGAAGTCAGAAACGTTAAGTGGTATCAGACAAAACCATACCTCTTCAAAAACGTCTCATTCTGTTTCACAGTAAGTGACTATGCCTTGAAGAATGAGGTGAAAGGGTTTAGAATCTTTTGTCCTACAGTAGGTACAGGAAAGCCTTCTTCCCCATAACAGTGCAAGACAAAAAAGGCTGCCAGAGCAGCTGTGTGGAATTGCCATCCTTGGAAGTCCCAAGCCAGAGCTAGATAAAGTCATGGCTGATTTTGGTAAAAGCAACCCCACATCAAGCAGGAGCCAAGACTGAAGGACCTCCAGCAAACAAAATTCCTGACACTGCATTCATAGAGTCAGAGTGCCTGACAAAATGACACTCCATCAACTGAACTGAGTTCTGAAACAGATCTCCACAATGCTAAATGCTTTCAGTTCAGAAATTTACTCTCTGCATGACTTTGCACGAGCAGTACGTTCTCCTTGGATTCCAGACCCCCATCAGTCTGCAGTTCTAACTGCCCTCCTCCCAGGCAGTTGTGGGGAGAATATTACTTAAAAACGCCTAGAATGGCCAGAAAACTAAATATTCCTTATGTAACACACTCACCGTGCATTCCTAACCCACTCCAGCAAGTTGTGCATGTGGCTGGGATTGTTTTCTTCTTTTTTTATTTTGCTTTTTTAAAGTCAGTGAGCAAGAAATGTGGGCTGAGAAGAAAGTCCATTGCATGGCTGTTTCCCACACACTTGAGGAACCAAGAACACAAGAGCAGAGGTTGTTCTGCAAAGTTCATTAGCATTTCAAGTTATTTCACCAAAATAAAATCTATATGAAAGCTCAACACATCCATTTCTCCTCCTGCTGCAGAAGCAGCATTTGCTGTTCGCAGCCAAAGCCACACCTCTCCCTGAGGTTTCTGTGAAACCAACAGGGGATCCTGAAATCAGCAAAATAAAAGATGCTGCTGGTCTTTTATCAGAAGCCTCCACTCTATTAGGAAGCAGATCAATAACAGAAGAAAATACTGAGAAGTCTGAGTGCCGACATATCAACTTTTCCTGCTAAAGAGAAAAGGCAAAAAGGGGACAGCAAACATCCTGCTCCAGATCCTGCCACACACAGTAAGAGCTGGTGAAAGTCAGACAAGAAATACAGAGATTTTTCTTTTTCTAAAGAGTTCAGGTATAATTTTTGAAACTACGCTGACATGCAGTCCTGGGAGAACAAAAGCCAAATGGTTTCTATGTACTTGTTTTGGACATGTACTAGAATCACAAGATGCTCTTGTAGCAGATAAATAAATACAAGAGGAACAACAGGATTGCACCCTGTAGAACTACCCAAATAAAAAGAATCTCTGCAACAGGCTCTGCAAAAGGAATGAGGAATTAGCCCTTGCAAGCAAATTTAAAAAGGTGAAGGTGCAAAGTTTCCCACAGCAGAAATCAAGAGTCCTTAAGCAACTACCTCTGGTATTTTAAAACAATACTAACCAAGGTTCCATAGAAACAATTTAGGACACATGCTGTCTGATGAACTGGAGTGGAAGATGGGAGAACCTGAATGGGGGAAATCTTCTACTGTCTCTGTTTACAATACAAAAAGTCAGAAAGGTAAAAAACAGACTATACTTTCTTCAGTTTTCATCACAACAGACAGCCTCTAGAGATTCAGAATAAAGCAATCTACTTTTAAGATTCCTTTGAAAATTAAAATAAATAAATAAAATTTAACCCCCCACCGTTCCAACTACTGCTACCCTGTAACTTATGCAACAGGATTTGGAATAAGAGACTATCCTGTGAGAATGCTAAAATTTCCAAATACCAGAATGGAAGAGTAAGATACATTCACTTGGCTGTTTGTGTGAAAAGGGAATATTACCAAACATCACTCTGAATCACTAATTTACAGTCATTTATGTCTAAACTCCTATGCTCAACGTCATAAAAGAGTTTCTGAGCATCTAGTGCTGTAAAGCTAGAACAGCTGATATTACCCTGGTGCCAGCTGAAGATTATTTCTGCACCTTCTAAAAAGGAAAATATAAAGCTCTACAGATCAGTAAAGATGGGTGGCACTTTGTGTTATTTCTGTATTACACACTGCCTGCTGACAGAGGGAGGAGAGCAGATGTTAGATTGACTGCAGTGCCAGCGTGAAGTGCTTCTGCAAGAAACTAAAAGCTTCCTACAAAGTTCTCTAAAGTAGGAGTGAAAACCACATGTTCCACTTCCTACCTAATGTCAACTACCTGTAGAATCATTCAGCTAATTATTTGCAGTGGATAGTTTAATTAACATAACCCGAAAGGATAAATCCCTCAGTATATTTGTACTCATAAGCTTCCTCTGTAAAACGACCCAACAGCTTCCTTGCAAAAATAAATGAAACCAATTTGTCATTGGCAAGTGCTGTAACAGAGTTGTAAGTCTCTTGGAATATCCTCTGCTGTCAGTGCACCAGCAAAAGCAAATGGCACAGGGAAACTTCTGAAGAAGAAACAAAACCAGACTAGTTTGTCTGAGGAAAACTGCAAAAACCTAGAAATGGTCAACAAACTTAAAGGGTCTGGTCCAGAATTCAGCTTACAGATAACTTGCTTAGATCCCAGCATGGAATAATTCAGAACAGCAACATAGTGAGTAAGAGTTGGTAGGAGAAAAATAGCATTAACACAGAAAGGAACAGGAAGAAAAAGCAACGTTCCCATACATTCAAGAAGGCTTGCAAAGCTCATGGAGCGGAAGGATTAAAGTTTATATAAACTTGATTTCTTCTTGGTACTTTTTTTGCCCATTGACTGAAATATGCAGAATGGAGTGGAAATGAGGGCTGTGAAAACATACATGGGTGCTAAAGTATGCATTCCAGAGCTTGGAGAATAAAGGCTTCCTTTCTCACAGGCTACTGCATTAATAACTGAAATTGTACAGAAGATAGTCAAGATTATCAGAAAAGGGGAGAAAAAAAAAAAAAAAGGTTTTGCTTTTCAATCTTGGCAACAGTAATCTTTAATATTTAGAAATTGTTGTATTAGGAAGTGAAATTAAACACACGGCATGGAATTTCTAATGCAATCTGCCAGTCCCATTATAGTCAACATTAAAACTCCAACTGCCTACACTGCCAACAGAATTAGGTCAACAAGGACCATGTAAAAAAGCCATTTAATTATCAGAACCAGTACCAGTAAAGTCACACAAGCACGAAAGGATCAAATTATGCCAGACCAAGCCAATTGTTCCATATTTTTGGCATTCTATAGCGCTTCATCTGAGCAAATTTAAAATGCTAAATCAATTTCTATTGCAGAGGTTTCTGCACTTCATTCTGATGCTATATAACTGGTGAAGTGGCATCTTCAAATATCTTGAAGGGTTGGCACTGGATTCAGTTACACCATCAATAAATACAATACAAAGAAAAGCTCTGTCAGAACTTCAAACACGAGGCTAGCAGTTGTCTAAGACTGCAGCAGGTTACTTCAGAGGAATCGGCAAAAGGGCAGGAGTAGCACAAAGATCATACCAAGAGCTCTGAAGAGGTTACCAAAAAGTACTGTGGCTTTGGAGGTTGGCCAAAACTGACCCAGGTCCTTTAGAGAGTACGCTTGCAATGTCAATAAAATGGCCGTGAAGAAGAAACAGAACCTGTATTGTTCACAGGATTCTCTGAGGATCCTGTATTGTTCACAGGATTCTCTGAGGATCTGGATGGAAACAGATGACTTATAACTGCGAAGGGCATACCCACAAGAGCTGCATAGGACATGATCAGGCACATTATGTTTCATCAAAGGTACAGAAGCACAAAGGAAAAGGAGTCGGGGGCACATTTTGTTTGCTAGTGATTCTAAGAACATGTCAACCACCATGTCAAGACATCAGAAAACGCTAGAACTTCAGCTTTTTTCTGCCTGATCTTGCAAGATCCTGAGCATCTCCTGCAAACTGAGAAAACTAGAAGCATTTCTAGGAAATAAGCCTCTCAAAATTGAGAGGTAAGCACAACATAAACAAAACCTTGATGATCTCAATATTTCAGTAAGACACATATCTTAGAAGATGAAAGTCACAATGCAAGTTGCTGTAACTTTGCGGAAGGACGCGGTAGCTGGAATAACATGTCCTGGATCAATAAGGTTGGCTGGTCTCTTAGAAGCTTACAGTTTCCACTCTAGGGATGCTATTTTACTCATAATTCTTAAGTCTTGAGAAATCTGTAAACTTAACCCAGAAAAAAGGTGCCATCTTACTTATGGCTGAGGACAACAGCATCTCACTTAAAAACAGGAACATGTTTAACAGAAAAGATTCAAGACAATATCTGAGTAGAGATTTTTCTCCATATGTAGGTACAAATAGGTAAGTATGACACACTGGGCATATTAAAAAAGGTAACAAATATCAACATTCGCAGACTTCAAAAGGATGAAAATGAATTTGATTTAAATGAATGTACAATCTCAAAGATTAAAAACAATATTTTCTACCTGTTTTTATAAGGTATGACCATTACCAATGTACTTAGAACAGAAGGATACAACAAGAACCAAGAAAAATTAAGCAAAAAGAGGCATACACCTCACTATAAGCTTTTCTTGGCACTAAATGTATTTGGACCATGGAACAGACTGTTAAACATAACAGCAGAAGTCCAACAAAATTGAAGAATAAAAACATGAAAGAACAGCACTGCTGCCCATCTAGAGAAAGTAAGAATAGAAGAAATTATTTACATAGCTACTTAATGTGGTAACTGATGAAGAAGTTAGGTAAGTCACTCAAGACATAGTGTCTTTCCATTTTCTAATGTTCTTCTGAAGGCTAAAATGTCAGTCAAAAGAGTTTTTTCAAGAAAAGTTTTCTCTGGTGTTCCCATGTATTTATCAACTAAAACTTAGTAACAGCAATGGTATTGTAGATTGCTGTGTTACTAATGGCTCTTCTGCCTAGAGGGAAACAAAACCTCCAGCCTTGATTGCCTTTTAGAGGGCCATTCTGAGGGAAATGTATTTACAAGATTAAAAATGGCACTTCAGAAGATGAAGTGTTTCAGACAAGCATCACATAAGAGAGGATTTGTCACCGGTCAAGAGAAATAGCAGCACTTTCCTGTTAAACACTGAGGATTAATTGCTTCAGAGAAACACTAATTTCAAATCACAACAAAGCCCTCTTATCCAGGAGCAGAGCAGGTTTCCAGTTGACTCTATTCTAATCACCTCACTATGTGCTGGAACTTTCTAACAGATAACACCTTATTCTAAAAGGTGTCATACCCACAGCTACATCAAATCCTTAGAAAATAGAAACCTGGACAGAGGTAAAGACTCCCTGCACCCCAGCCTAAAACTGACACTGGAGTATTGAGGAAACAACTGTGTTCAATGTTTTATTAAAAAAGAAAAAAGAAAAAAAGATCATCCAGCATTACAACTGCCTTTCTTTGGAGACCCTTTAACGGGGCATTTTCAAGCACTTGAACATGAATGTGGGTACTGAACGCACCACCAATAGTTTGTACAGCAAACACGTAACAGCTGCCCCACTGGACTTTAGTACTGGAATTAAGTGACAAAAACAAGCACTAGTTTTTTGTGGGTTTTTTTTTTTTTTTTTTTTTTTTTTTAGTAGAATACATTGACTATTACTATGCCACTCTTCCAAGAGAAATAGAAAGGAAAATATAATTGCACAACCAACACAACTGTCAGTTCTACGGGTTTGCAGAAAGCTAACCACAGCCTGCTCTGTATGGTCAGCAACAAAAATGCTTCCTTAATCACTCTCATCAACACCAGACATTGTTTACCAAGTGATCCTGTTTGAATTAAGAGTTTCAGAGTCAGAAAGCAAAGGCAAAAAGAAAACAATGAATATAACTTCAAGCAGCTTAAGTTGCAGAAAAACTCAGAAGGGTGAAGGATCTGGTCTTGACATGAAGACTGTTTCAAGAAGCCCAGGCAACACACAGTGTGGGAAATGATGAGAGCCTTTCTGGCAACTGTCACCTTCCAAGAGGCACTTGTTCCCTTACCACCATTACAAAGACACTCGCCTTGCTGGAATCTGACTTACTGGTTAAACAGCATTATGCTGGAGAGGTTAGCAATATCCTGCAGTGCACCTGCAAGGAAATAGTCATTGCCTGTCACTGCATCCAAGCAGCATTATTAGACATTAAGACCAAGATAAGGAGAATATAAAAGACTGTCACAAAAGATAAAGATAAAAAGAACAGGGAAAATGAAGCTGCAGGCTATTATGAACAGATCACAAGCCAAACTAAGACTCTCACTAATCCTTGAAAAGTGAAGTTCAAAGAGTAGTTTCAGTATCATTCCCATTCATCCAGGACTTGTTAGCATTCTTAGCCTGCAACTGTGTTTAAGATGATGAATATAATTAACATAAATTGCTGTGTATCTAGAAGCAACATCCTAGTGCTAACTGCGACAGAAACCTATGCCGGAGCGAAGAACAACAAATGTGACCATCAAGTTCCAGTCAGTTGGCACCAAAAACATAGATGAACAGGCTGTGGGAAGAAAACAACAACAAAGGCAGCTACATGCAACAAACAGTAAGGACAGGGAAAACAGCAGGTACACTGTGAACTGACTGCATTTCCACAGATCAGTGCTTTAACAGTTCTGCATCTCCAGCAAACAATATGTAGTCAAATTGAGAAGGCAAAAACTGGATTTTAAAACAAGTACAAAATTCCTTCACAAGTATAAGGAAAAAAATATTTCAGCAAATGGTAACCTCAAACCCTTCTCCACTCGTTCACTTTAACCATCCAAACATTTCTTTCCATTCAGGCACTAAGGAAACTACATGTTGATTTTCCATTGTGATATGCAACTCCTTTTCCACACCCAATTTTCACCATTCCCCTTGACAAGAAGTGAGAGAAGAGTCAAAAGCCTGAGCTATCCAAGTGACACTGAGTAATAACATTGCCATGGCCACTGCGCATCCCTTCAGGCTTTTCTCAGGTAATATTAATTTAGAACACAATTGCTTCCAGGCAGTTCTTAATATTGTCAGATACTAAGACATGTCAAACTTTCAAAAAATATATAAGATAAAATATTTTAAATTAAGAGATTCTGAAGGAAGAGTGATTGCCTGGATATCTTGCAGAAGTGTCTAATTAGCCATGAACTTTCCTTTTTATTACATAAAATTTAAACCAAAATGCTAGCTCCAAGCAGAACGCTGGCTATGACAAAACACTGACAAAACACCAAACCAAACATTTCACCTACAGAAAAGGGGAAAAACCTACCGTACCACTCTCTAAAATAAAATTACATTAAATAAAGTACAAGTGAGACGTACGACCCAATAAAGAGGCAATCAGCTGGCAGATTTCAATCATAAACTTTAAGGCAAGAGACTACTGGAAGAACTTGGATTTGCCAATTCTAGCTGTGACAGCATCAATAACGAAACTGAAAGTGGCAGAAAACAGACATAGTGGACATTTACACGCTTATGGAGGGACCTCTTCCAGATGCCCATCTGAGAAGTCTAGGTCCAGAAATGCCTGAAATGAAAGGATTTAAAGCTGAGAAAAAAAGCTAAATGGTTTTATCCAGAATCTAGTAAGTTTTCCACAGGTGATCCATCACTTCCGCTAAGCAAAAGACTGCTTCCACAAAAACAGAGTGCCCATTATGGTCTCAGTACAACAGTGCCTATGGTGCTCATATTCTCTGCCTGGGTGCTCTGAAATGTCTCAAAAGAAATAAAAAAGATAAATCACCAAAACAAGTTCTTTAGGTCTGGAAGGTGAAACCCTTCTTGTCTAGAGACAAGACAGGAAAGACCTTCCTATTCTGTGACAGTGGCACAACTGCATGCCCAACGCACATCCTTTTGAGAAGAATGAAAAAGGACAAAAGAAGAAAAAGCTGCAGATGTTAAAGAAGTGTTATCTCCAACATCCTTCATAACTACATTCTACCAGGCAACCTGCACTCAAAAGCAGGAATCAGCCACAGCCACACCTTTAGCCCCAGCTTGAAAGCCTTCACAGAACTGAAGGACTTTTGAGCAAGGCTTTCAGACAAGGAGGTACACTGTACTGTATATCTGATTTTCTGTCTGGCAGATAAAAGAACCTGTATTCTTTTCCATATCTTCAGTAGAAAAAAAAAAAGTTACATGGATGGGAAAAATAAACCTGCAGAAACAGCTTCACATAATGATTAGGGTGACAGATTTTGAATTACACATAAAAAATTAATATGCAATATCCAAGGAGTCCTTGGAAGCACAACCTCATATTTTAACCCCATATTTTACCCCAGAGTAAGAGACACCAGAAGAGACCCAGCCAAACTTATTGAAGAAGTGTACTTACTACATGTTCCAAAACAGAAGGCACTCAAAAAGACCTTGAAATTAGCAAGTTCAACATCTATGACTTGTCTACAAAGAATCTATTTCCACCAGTTAAAAAGAAATGATGTCATTCTCCACTCAGAGACTCTTACACCAGAATACAATAAACATTTTCATTTTAGCTTAGAACTCATAGAATGCTACCCTAAAATCCCACTCATATCAATTTATCTGTTAATAACCTAATATTACAGTCTGTATATACATTACAGTATGTATAAAATACTTACTTGCAGACATGACTAAGTTTACAGTTGTCAGTTGTATTTAATAAGCAGTGAGATGACAGCAGTGACAGGCTAAACACAGGTAGTGCATGCAGAGAGATAAAATCTTATTAGATCAAATAATGTAAGTATAGCTTGTGTCTCCCTCCTCCCTCTGCCCATAGCAGCTGGTACAATGAAAGGATATTACTAATACCTATGAAAAAAACCACTGTTTCACATACTTAGACCAACTCTACAGCTATCACTACCACAAACAAAATATATTTATGAATTAATTCAAATGAGATTCTGGAGAAATTGCAGGCATTCTGAAGAAAATGAAATCAAGATACTGATGTGCAGGGAAAGAAGATTTAGCTTAAATTTATGGGCCATATGCACACAAACAGCACAGAGGCCAAGGTTTCTGCATCCTGTACACTAGACCATCAGGTAAGCAAAGTTGAAAAGATGTAACAGTGAATCCTAGAGGAGGCTCCTCAGAAGTCCAAAGAAAATGAGAGCCAAAGATAACCTGTCTGGTAGGCACTCTGCACATCTACCAGACTTGTTCCTTACCCACAGCTTTACATGCAGTAAGACCAACTGGCGTTTAATGCTACCTCAAGACATCAAGAGTCAAGAAGAGAGACTGCATTAAAACCAATTACATTAATCAGTTAGAAAGATAAAGCATTGAGGAGAATTGCTATGGCTTTTACATTGAGAGCAGTTCATCGGATACCAATAGAAAAGCATGAGCTGAATCCAGAGACACAAATAAGCAATTCTCTGTAATGCATCAGATCAGGAGAAGCAGGGAAATCAGAGCAAGAAAGAAACATATGACTCTGCTCAGGCAAAGTAAAAAGCAGGGATACAGGAGTCAAAAGGAGAATAAAGAATGCACAACATTTAATTGTATAGTCACAGCAGAAATCAAATGAGTCAGGAGACAAGTTTCAGCTTAAAGGACCCTGCACAGCAGCTCCCTCTAATCAGCCAGGAGAAATAATGAAGCAGAGAAGGAAAAAGACAATGTCTTGAATGCACAGACAAGTATTCAGTATGAAACATTCAGCCAACAAATTCAGCCACTATACAGTAAGGAATGAGCACTTCTTGCTCAGTATGAAATGAAAGACAACCAATGAGCTTGGTTCACTGAAGAGTTCCCTGACTGGGTGCTTTCACCACATGAATATTATCTGCAGGGGAACACACCTCTCTGCGGGTATTTGCCTGACTCTGTGAATGGAGATTCTACCAGCTTTTCTTTTCCCCGCAGAACAAATTGCCTCCAATGAAGGGAATGGAGTAAAAGAAATAAAGGTCTGCACTTGGAAGTACCCGCCTTACAAAATTGGCTCAGCAGCCAGCACATTTCTGCTTTTCCAGGCCAGGGTACTGCTTGAAAAAGCCTATAGTCAGTGACTCTTCTGCATTACCTTACCCTCCTTCATTTTCATCTTATACAAAGCCACAGTGATGGGAGATACTCATTCACCCTATACTTCTGAATAATTGCTGGAGCACGAAACAACAGTTCCACAAAATAACACCCAGGAATGAAACAATCTTACCAGCATTCTTCATAAAGGACTTCACGCTGCCACAAAGGGCATGGAGCTTTAGCATCATGCCATCTCAAACATGTGCAACTGCAGCAAGCAAACAAGAAAACTCTGACAGTAACGAAGTTGACAGCAACCTCTGCTGGTAGGAACACCACAAAAGCCCAGATATGAGGGGCTCAAAGCTCCTCTCAAAGAAATGCATCTCCCTACCACACTGTCTGTATGGACTACTTTTGTAACCATGTTCACAATAATCCCATATCTTAAGCATAATATACAAAAAAGAGGAAAAAATAAATTAGTGAAAATACTTAAAATACCAAAGGAAAAGTCTCCTATTTAAAGGGAATGACCGAAGACAGATGAGAACAGTCATCCTCTTTTCTTCTAAAATTCATTTTCAATTAAATGCCTGAGCTTTTGGTTTCCATGCCATCCTAAACAGCCTATTACTCTATTCCCATCTAATTAGAAAGGATTTGCTATAAATTTGTTCTCTGGGATCACTTTGGGTATCACTAAAAGTCCAAAAGCAGATGTTGGAGAGCAGACTTAAAAGTCTGTCAGGAAAATTGTTCAGGAAGAAATACAGTGGCTCATAGAAGTGCAGTTCTAAGGTTAGGACGCAGGGCCATTCCTCATTTTGACATGAGAAACCATTTGCTCTCCTTACAGGAAATTAAGCCTTAACACAGATTCACAAGCAAAAGGTCTTCCAAAAAAATGCAATCCCAGAAACTTCAAGTAACCTGACAAAGTTGTATGGATACAACAAGTAAAAGTAATGGAACATGCTGGCTGTCTCCAATAGCCTCAGACTACAGAACTAATTTCTGCAAAGCCTCCTGGTTGTTCTCAGTTGTCTCAGTATTTGAAAACTCTAATATATTTTTGGCTCAACAATTTCACGACAAAACAAAATTCTCCTATCTTTTGTTCAACCAGTCCTTTAAATGTGGTTGAGGTAGAATCACTTGCCAAGTTTGCCTGAAGCCATTTTCATTTTTTTGTAACAGAAATGACAAGATCAATTTGTAGCAATTCATTTTCATTGAAGGACTGAATGAATGATCTAAACTTATCCTGTTCCAATAGGAGGCTTGAGATGTCTTTGCTTGGTAAGCAGCAGGAGGCCACAAAGTGGTCCTTTGCTGACAACATACTAGCAAAAGGGCAGGACAGCTTATGCACACTTACTCAAAATCTTCAAATTCCAGGTCATTTCCTTCTACAGATGGGCTTGGGTTCTCTGAAGTGGAAGAAGAGGAGGAGGAAGAGCGGAGACGGTTCTGTTGGTATCTCATGGATCGCTGCCGAATACTGTCCCTCCGAGAAAGATACTGAATCATCCTCTGAGCATAATATGCAGCAGGAGATAACCTGAGCAAGAGAGAGAGATACATACAAACATTTGTTACAGAAGTACAGAATGACAGCCAACCTTGCCCTTCCTTGGGAGCTCCAAGTTCCAGGACGGTAGCAGCACATCACAAAACAGGTTGGTTTTATTTTATCCACAAGTAAGACAGTGTAAGTAAGGAAAGTAAGTAAAACTAGTTTTCCCTTCATGCATTTTACACCTATATGATTCTCCTGCTGTGCAAATATAAGCACTATAGAATATCTGTAAACAAAAACTTCAACCGCAGCACAGAAATTCTTTTCTGAGAAGTCTTTGGAATCCATTCTTTCATTACCAGATCACACAACTAACCCCAGAAACCATCACTGGTAAGAAGCAAGACAGCTCCCAGACTGAATGCACAAAGCTAGCAATGTCAAACAGCACTAGTGTTCAAACAGGGAGTCAAGGTGATGCTGTCTTGAGGGTACTTCATAGGAACAGCACAAAACATCAAGCGTGGAAGAAAGTTAAACTGTTTTAAATGCTTTGTAAACCAATTGGTAAGGATTTCATATACTGACAGCTTCATCAAACCCCCTAAATGTTCTGAGAGTAGCACTGTGATTGAAAACCTGCACCCCATCTTCCTCTGTAATTAACTCTTAATCCATTCACAAGTATAATTTGGCCTTTGTTTGCATCAGCTGTTATGTACTAGTATTACCCAGGTCCTTAGTGCTAAATGAGTAAAATACACTGTTTTCCCACCCTACACACATCCACAATTTCTAGTGCATACTTTCTGTGGCACAGTTACTCAGTATTAAAGCCTAGAGACTTGAAGAATCATGGTATTCACCTTTGAGTTAGACTTGAACAAAGATTTAGGGAAAGGGACAAACAAAACAACCCTCAAAAACTGAGGACATTAACATGCTTATTCCTTTAACTTCTAGCTCTCCCATTCCATACATGTTTGATTTTCATTTTTTTCATCAATGCAAGTTAGCAGACTATTTTCATGACCCTGGTACGTGCTGATCTCCTTTTCTGTAAAGGCATTACAGGCAAAAGACCAATAATAGAGTGTACAGCCATACTTTTGTCTACAGATAAAAGTTTAAGCAGTTTTTAACAAAGAAAAAATAAAGCAAAAACTTAAGTAAACAGTAAATTCCAGAGAGTAATACAGAGATGAAAATACACTTTTCTGCAACCACATAAGAGGTGGACTTTCTGCTTTCTGTGAATGCTATCCATCTTCAGAACAGAGCTGCAATGTTAAGTCTTTTCAGAATAGATCTTGCTGTCAGCCAGAGAACTCTTAAGGTCATATTCACTCTCATTGTGACCACTAGAAAGGTTGACTGAGTTGTAGTTACAAAACATAACTCCATAATCATCCTTTGATAACATTATTGTTATATGGCTTAGACTTTCTTCCCTGTCAGCTCATCCCAACCCAAAGCAAGCTGTGCTGGTTCTATGGTGAAGTACTACAAGTAAGATGAATGAATACATTTACATCCACCAGCATGAGCAGCAAACAATCAGACCTGGTCTGACAAAGTGCTCAGCTACTATCCCTAAAGTCATGTTTCACTGGAAATCTATATTTAATAGCATTTTGAGAGATTGCTCCCTAAAGCAGCACAAAAAAAAAAAGTACTAATTCTCCAAGAGACTGATTGTTATTAATGTTGTTTTGGCTGCAGACAACCATCAAGGACAATCAATCTCCCATTCCTCCATACATTCAGGGCACATAAGCAAAAAAGAAGTTAATGAGAAATATGTGGAGAGTAAGAGATGCCTCTTCTCACTGTGAACTCCCCATACACTACCAGGCTACTATTTCTTCAGCATTGCTAGGCAGACTAGAGGCTATGGGGTGTGCTAAGGTTCTCAACAGCCAGCAAAAGTGGTAAGGAGAACCACGTACATGCACTTCCTTTTAGATGTTTCCTTCGTCTTTTACACACTGTTAGAGGAGTTAAAGCTGTTCGTGCTTTCATAACGTAAAAGATTTGGCTGTACATAGCATTTCTCTTTACTCTCTCAACTCCCTGAAGACTTACCAGGCCAAGTATAAAAAAAAAAAACAGAAATGCAGATATACACAAATGCACATATAAACAAAAAGCTGTTCTCTTCTTTGGCCTTTTGCATAATCCAACGTCTCTGCATATGCTAAGAAAATAAGTCTACAGCACAATATGTGCATATAGACATAAAAGGGAACACAGGCACAAGGTAATACAAGAAGATATGAACAGTGGTCTCAGCAATCCAGAAGTGTAATCATTTAAACCTTTTTCTTTGTTAATTGCACACATAGGGAGATTTTTACAGAAAGACGCAAAGAGTGAATTTTGCAGACATTTGGTATTCTCAAGCCATGCAGCACATCACAAGAGAAACACAATGACTCTTGTTTGAAGAACATGAAAGAATAAGCAATAAAGACTGGCAATAACGGATGACTAGCAGCCAGATTCAGCTTCTTGACAGCATGTGGCATGCAGAATGGATAGATGATGAAGAGGATTTCCAAAGGTAAGACAAGAAGCTTAAGTCTGATACACAGAAAGAAAAGTGCAAGTGATAACATACAACAGTATAGGGGAGAAACATATTCAAGGCAATAGGCTAGGGAATTAATCTTTGCAGATGAGTGCATGCACAACAAAAAAAGTCATATTTGTCAGGCTGTATCTGTCTCTGGAATATGGTCATGACACAAATCAGAACTGAGAACCAGCATAAGGGATTTAGCTGTCCTGGAGGGAGTAGAATGCTGCAAAGCAGCATAAGAAATACTGTTTAACATTGAAAATACCTCTTAAGTTCATTCAGCTACTGAATACAATTGTAAATCAGTTGCTGACTGCAGTTCATCTACCAGCTGGCTGAATACAAGCCAATCACAGCAGACCATCAGACTGCTTGATTCATTTATTTCCCACCTAAGCTTCCAAAAAAAAAAAAAAACCAAACAAAAACCAACCAACCAAACAAAAAAAACACAAAGGCAAAGCACAAGTAGAGTTTATCCAGTTGTTCTTAACCCAAGTTTGCATCCCCAAGACAGTCAGCTGTATCTGACAGCACCACAGGACCTGAATTAACCTAGTCTCTTAGGTGACTGGACCCTGGGTACTGAAGCAGATGGTTTGGAGTAGGAGGGATGATGTTGCCACAAGTAACAGACACAGAACAAGGCACTGAGTAGGGGAATTGCTGCTGTGCAAAAACCAGAACCAAACAGCTTCTGTCTCATCCAGCAGCTGTGTCACTGAGACATGGGGTTTTCTCTGGGTACCTAATGCTGCTGGCTGGCCAGTAAGAAGAACTGAAGGAAAGTGAGGAACAGAAAGAAATGTTTTACTACCATTAAGTTCAAATATCTTGCACAAAATGGCATTATGAGCATTAAAGAAACAGCTACTGCATTGCACAATGTCATCAGCTACAGTCAGATACCTGAAAAACCTGGACATGTTTACAGGGAATGTGAAAATATTTTAAACAAAGAATGCTTCTTTTCACCTTTTCCCATTGTAGTGGCTTCAGAGGAAGGAAAAATAAAAATCACAACAACTTTAGCTGAAGGATGACTACACACAGCTGCCCAGAATGACTACAGCAAGAATCAGCATACCATGCATGCAAGGGAACTAGGCTACAGGCCTCCAAGCTCCCTGATGTCTCAGAAGGAAAGACACCACTCATCAACTCTGACTGATCTGATGATCAGGATATTCACATTACTATAACTCACACCCATGAATGTTTCTCAATCAGAAGACTTTTAAAGTGGTTGCCTGACTGGTGACACTGATTTCCATGGTGATTACTACAGAAGCATAGCCACCACCAATGAATGCTTGAGCTGAAGGTACCACTGGCAACGGACACCAACTTTTAGTTGCTTCCATTCCACTTCAGCCTTCAACTCAGAAACAACGTTCAGGCTTGAAAAACTGCCAACCTAAGCATTTATTCTCCAGCAACTGTTTCAGAAGCTCAGATTTTTCTAGAGATGCACTTACCAACCAGTCCTGTGTTCCTCTGTATATGTAGTCTGGAAGCATCTTTTGGAATATCTTTGTTTAACGTGCTACTAAGAGGTGCTCTTTTGGAGCCAGCTCCTGATTCTTGATTCCTAAGCAACTTGTTTCCTAAGCTTAATACATCTGATCTATGAAGAACAACCTAAGAGTCAAAATGACCTTAGAGATGTTCAGCAAAGCCACTGAGAAACTCTACTGTAGTCTACGCCTGAATATTCATTCTAAGCCTGAGGTAACTTCAAAAACATTCGCCCTGCTTCACTCTTGACCTAGGCTGTTCAAATGCAGTGCCATTACAGAAAGGAGATACTGAAACACATAAACACAATTGAAAATAAATTCTTCAGAGCAAGGATGAAATTAAAAAAAAAAAAAATCCATTGGAGATAACGAGGTCTTAAGGAGTATAGATCAAGTTCTCCGTCTTTGTTTCACTTCTTCCAGTTTTTTTTGTTGTTGCTTTGTTTTTTTAAGAACATCTGAAAGTTCTACCTTTCCTGTTACAAACTTATGATGCTACAGAAAACTCAAGCACAGTAGCATTCCATTTATTCACCTCCCTCCAATTTCTAACAAGGTGAAGTGACAATTAAAAGATTCTACTAGCCTAGCACACCAGCAAGATTTATTAAGGAAAATAACTCATCTCACTCTACTCAAAATTTCCAGCTCACACTGATTAACATTATGTACCTCATTCTCTGAAAAAAGATAAAGTGGCACTGAGTGGAACAAATTAAACCTCTTAAGAGGTTTCAACACTGGGCTGTTATTCCTAAGATCCTTATAAACTCACACTACTATAACTTCTATAGGATTAAAAAAAAAAGGCTGAACTTTCACAAGAAGAATGCTGTATCAGTTCAAAAATAGCTTCAAGTATAAAAATACTTTTGGCAACTCTCTTTCTTATGCTAGGACGTGTCTCACACAGTCATCCCTTTTCATACACTTTACTGAGCTTCATCATGGGAGAGATCTGACACAGGAGGAAAAAATAAATAAAATCAGTAATCTCAGCAGGCACTCCTGCTTTTTTTCCTATTTAAACTATAATTCCTGAGAGCAAGAACCATTTTTTACAGATCTGCTCAAGAAATCTGCTAAAAATCAAGCAATCAGGAAAATGCTGTATTATGCATTCCAGAAAATAAGGACTGGTGTATTTCCAGACATTTAACAGCACTTATCCACAAACTGACCTAAATGCAGTAGTATCCTTTTATTAATATTTGTAAAATACCATTTTCATCTCTCTAGGTGAATCAACCTTCTACATACCATTTAATCAATACTCATCCTGAAAACTTCTACATATATCAGCTTTGCTCTGATACTCAGCTGCCAAGACCTTGACACGTTTTCCAATGACCTCACATATAGGCAGCACACTCTAGCTTACACCTCACTCACAGACAGTTTTACATCACCTCTAAGCCTCTGAGCCATCTTCGTAGATCAAATTTCTTCACAATAGGTGGAAAAAGGCATAATATAATACTTCACCTCTACAAAGGTTTACTTATACAGAGTCAGCAAAGAGTTGCCTAATAGCATAATTATACTGTGTGGCTAGTTTGCAACATCACTTCTTGTTTCAAAATCCTTAGTTGAAGTGCTGTCTGAATAAAAACATAGGCTGTTGTCAACGTAGAAAAGAACAAAATGAAACTCCTCCAGCAACGCAGATATTTAATTTTGATACTCTGCTATACCCATACTATTCTCTTTTATGATTACCCGAGTTGCCGTCAATTCATGCAATTACACCGGAGGTTCCTTAAGAGGCTAAATGATTAAAATTCACTCAATTTTCCTCATTCATAGCTTTGCTAAACCCATCTAATGAAAGCTCATTTTGTCATAAGTTAGTTTTTGAAAGCTTCCATAGCTGCTTGCTGTTAACAATTCTATCATCTCTTCTGACAGTCTGTGGGTCACAACATCCCATCTGTTGCATTCTTAATACACGAAGTGGTAACTGCAAAGATCACTTGTTTCCATTTTTGATAACTCTACCATGTTTGCTTTTTCTAGTCTTCTACAACACTCCCACCTCTTCTGGAGATTAAGCAGCATTACAGGTGTTTCCATGTCTAATGTCAATGATTCATGACTCTTCAGATATAATTGTCAATAATTTGTTCTCAGTTAAGTATACTTAACATTCTGGTTATGCTCTCTCATACAAATGTCTTGCAGAGACATTTCATTCTTCCAAGCACACTGCCTGCTCTCAGCTGTCTTTACTGCAGTCTCCCTTGCTCCCAAATAGATAATTTTTTTTTTCTTATTTTTCTTGAGGAGATATTTCTGATGCATTTATAACATCTCACTTACTGTTGCATCTGTTTGCCACCTAGTGTTCTCCATCTCAAATGATTTCAGGAATCTTTATGTGCTTACCTCAACAGCAATTTCCTTCTCATTTCCTCATTCACCTCAAGGCCTAATGACTTTTTCACATTCAGTTTGAGCTCTGTCTCTATAGCTAGTCAGTAGGGAGGAGATGGGACCTATACTAGGATCACTCCCAAAGGGTTCAGGGATATGTGTATTTTTGTCCATGAAACTAAAATGCCTTCAAATTGCGTTTAGCTCTTACCTGGCTGGATCTGGATAGATTGGATGTTCCCGGGACCCTGCTCCATCATAGCGAGATAACGAAATGAGGGAAGACTCCAGCAACCTCCTAAAAATAAAATTTAAAAAAAAATAAAAAAAAATTGAAGTCCTCCTATGAAGTCTCTCCTGCTTACGTCCTACTTTCTAAAGCCTCTTCGAACTATTTCCACCATTGGTGCAGAGAATTCTGCCACACACTAAATCAATGACTGATGACGTGTTTTTGCCACACAGCTACAAAAACAGTAACATCTTCATCATACAAAAGAAAGAATACCTCAAGTAAGAAGAGTCATCCCAAACCAGCTACCAAATTTCAAGAGAAGAATGCAGATGTTATTTCTGCCCTGGAGACAAGCTATCCCAATTTGCCAGATCCACAAAACTAGCTAACGAGCATAGGACACAGTTCACAACAGAGACTAAGGGCACTGTTGGCAAATATTCACAATAAGATATTCAGTCTTAGACTCAGGGCTCAGGAGGAGGCTTTTGGACACAAAAGTGTTCATTTCCTCTGTATCTTAATCAGTCACTGGGAGAAATACCAAATATTCACTCAAGAAGTAAATGTATGCAAATGCAGCCAGACAGCTTGAATATGTGAGAAGGAAGTCTGAGTCATGAAGGCAGCAGAATCAAAGCATATAACAGGAACATGTCCTCCACCACAGCTTCTACGTGCACCTCTATGAAGCTTCTTGCCACAAAGCAGAGGATGACATTGTTTCAAAGCTGACTCAGTCGAGCCTGCTGCAGCCATTACATTAACACAAGAGAGATGATTTTGAGCAGGTGGGGAGAGTGGAAAAATCAACTACTAGAGTTTATAAGGCGTCGGAGTTTCCTTTCAAGTCTTTCTGCCTTGGAGCTCCTGCTCTAAATTCTGTTTTCCAGTCATTGTAAATCAAATGAAAATTGTTATGGTTTGAAAGTCAAAGAGATCCGACACCACATCTGTTCAATTCACCCCCCACACACTTGGCGAGAAAGGTCTGAATCTATCAGTCTCAACCTCACATTCCTCCTTCGCAGTTAGCATTTGCAATGCAGGACACCAAACGTCAACACAGGAAGCAAGATGGTGGACCAGATCCACATCCAACTTCCCACTTCTGGACAGCAAGTCATAATATCACAAGAGAACAGAGATACTGAGAGCACAAGCCTACCCAGAATTTCTCAGGTAAGCACAGCAGGACTGCAAATGACACATTGTTCCCAGTAGCAGACTTACCCCTCCTCCATTCAAAATCACAAGACAGATCTGGATTGCCTTCCAGGATTAAATAAATGAATAAAATCTTAGTTTCAAAGACTCAGTGCATGCTGCAAAGTACTGGGACTTCACAGGCGGTAAAGAATCCTGTTCACTCTGGCACAAAGCTGTCTAGACATTATCTGTCTTATTCGAGAATAGTTATTAAATCTCTTATTGAAATGAATTATTTCCCCAGGTCACTGAATCTAAACCTCTCACCCTTAACACTGCTAGATATTGCAAATCCCATGGCTCCCCAGAAAGTTACAGTACTTTAATCCTGGCTCACCAAAATCTCTCTCCTGCTCCAAGTACAGAAGTCCATACATGCAAAAGCAGCCAATCCAGAATTAATGGTACAACAGTTTTACACAGTAGACCTACAACCACTGCAACCCAACACAAATAAGCAGCTTTTATTACTTCTGAAAGACAGAAATGGATGATCGGATTTGTCATGAGCAGAACTGATACCTGCAATGGCTTTGTTTTAGTGTGATTTTTCTTGTCTGCTTTCATGGGCTGCTTGCCCACAGCTCTCCAAACACACACAGCTCTCCAAACTCAGCAGCCTGCAAGCATCCTATGACCAGCCCTGTCTAATCTCTGCACAAGCACTGCTCTCCAAAACCCAGAGCAGTTTATTCTAAGTCTGCACAAATAGCTTAATGTTCTACAAATGATGCTTCAAACAAAACAGCAAAACCAGGAAGATTTCCTTGTTCCGTGTGCCAGGCCCAAACGTGCAGCAAGATGAACAGTGTCCCACAGCCCACATCCAGCCCACGCAGCATCACACACCCCACAGCCCAGCATCTGGTGTGCAAGGGGAGGCTTAGAGCAATCTCTTTTAGAAGGAGCTACAGGAGCCATGCTTTGCCCTGCAGTGACAGCAGTCCCATGCATGCCAACTGTGGAGCTTTGAACAGGAAGCAGCAGCAAGGCACACAGTACCTTGGGATAGTCATGCCAAGAGGCTCTCTGCTTGGAAACAGAGTTTAGACCCTATCTGATTCTTGAAATAAAATAGGAAGAGCCTTGCTTTGCATGGTAATCATCATCTCCAATGAAAACCATTAAGTGTTACTTCAAGTAAAACATAAACCAGCAATTGACTGAGCCACAGACTGATACGCAACACCCAATTATCCAGGTAAACAGATTTCCTATAGTCTTCACAGCTATGTGATTTTACCTCGTCAGCTTGCAACATGAAGCAACACGAGCTGTTGAGGGATGCCAGATACACTTCATTAAGTGCCATCCATAGGACGCACTCTGAGACTGTGCAGAGTTGAACAGTCTCAGTTAACACAGTCCTTCAAGAGTCTTCCAAGTCTGCCAGCACCAAAGACACCTCCTGCACTACATCACAGCAAAGTACACAAGCCACTTAGTAGGGCTGCACTGAAACCACATGGGCAAAGATAATGCTGCTAAGAAACTGCTAAATGTTGTGGATTCTTAATTATCCTACAACTGTGCCCTCTCAAATTACTAAGAGCAACAAACAGGTGGAAATCAATATATATGGTAGGAAAAAAAGCAAAACAAAAAAGGCAAAGTACAATCTCCTGAGATCCAGATGGATCTCTGCACTTAATGCTCCCAAGAATAACAAACTCTGTACTAAAACCTGAGTACTGAACACACATAACATCTATTACTTAATTAACTCATTCTAGACTAAGCTCCTGAGGCTCAAGTTACAGATTTGAATGCATCTGCTACTGACAAACAGGTCCAATAATAGATACACTGCTACAATCATCAATAACATGTCTAATTTGATACAGACAGTGTAACCTACTGTCCCCAAGGAAGGAGCAGATGAACGTTTTTAAACATTCATGTTGCATTCTATAGTAGACTTAGATGCTGCATTTGCAGTTTTTGCCATCCTAAGTCTCAAAACAGGCACAGAGTGCATGTTTTAAGTAAGCCCAGAGTCTAACATAGCCCAATATCCTACCAAAGTATACATTACTTAAGTTACTAGTAATTTTATTAAGGAGGGTAAAGACAACACACAGAGAAATAGCAGCAGACACAAGACAGCGCTAGCCACTAAATGTCTGTTTCCAGCAGAGAAGCATGAGAAGAGAGAACAAAAATACACATCTCTTGCACCTCCTTTGGAAACGTTTCAGTAGATGATGCCTGACACTCAAATCCTTTCCGGAGCTTACAGAACCCTCTTCCTCTCCTCCTTGCTGCACCGCCCGCCCTCCCCCCCAAGCTCCCAATTTCTGCTACCTAGATATATAACAGGCTAACACCAGGCTTTGTACAAGTAACTGCTCCACTGTCTCAGTCTAGACAATATGAAATTGTCACAAATGACATCTAAAGTACAATTAGCAGAAAAACTGCAATTTCCACTCTCTTCCCCCGCTCACCAGGAAAAATCACACATTATCATCCTCCAGGTTGTCAGTCACTGCCACGATGATGAGAATTAACTCTGCTCACCCTGGGAGATGCTTCTGGCCCAGCTTGCTAAATACAGAGGAGGGGGATTGCAGTTCTTTGTCATTTTGTTGTTGTTGTTTTTAAAACTACTACAAGAAGATATAAACTGCCTTTTCATCAGCACTGGTGTCTCACCAAACATCTCTTCCATCAGATATCAGAACTATAAGACTGCCACTCTATATGCACTCCATTAACTTTTGGCTGCAAACAGCAGCAATCATTACTGTAGGGGAAAAGGAAGCAAAGGCCGAGTTACTGAATGCCTTCATTTAAAAGCATGAGGGATAACATAGATGTGCTGAATGCTGTAAATGAAAAAGGAAAATTTCTCAGGATTGAAGCAACTGAATGCCAGGAGATGCAGCACAAGGGGGAAAAAAGTTAGGATGCAATCTCCTGCAAGCACATCAACTACCAGACTGTGCCATACTCTCTGGGGGTGAGGATCACCACCAAAGCCTCTAGGGACAAAATGATTCATCTAGGCAGGCTTTGAGAAGATACCTAAATGCAGCAATTTAACTTCTCAGCGACAGATTCTAGCAATATGCAGTTCTCTATACCAAATCTTGGATTTGCTGTCACAGCACGCACATTACTGAGCAGTGCTTCTATCCAAACACAGAGGGAAGGGCTCTCCTCTCCTTCCAAAAAAAAGGCACTCACACAGCACCGAGGCTTAGTTTCCTTAAAGCCAAAAGGTTGTTCATCAGCTTCATCCTCCTAAGCTGCTACTGCACAGCAGTGTCTTAGTTCTGGCTGGGATGGAATTGTTTTCTTCAGTATCTGGTACGATTCTACGTTTCTGTTTCTAGGAGAAAAACAATCCTGATAACACACTGATGTTGGTAGCTGCTGCTAAGCAGCGTTGTACAGAATTAAGACCACTCTCAGCTGAGGGCACAGGGAGTTGAGAGGGAACAGAATTAGGACAGCTGACTTAAACCAGCCAGAGGGATAATCCATACCACATGACATTGTGCAGAAGGAGTTTTGAAGGCGGTGGGAGCTCATCTTGCACTCTTCCACTGCTTGGAGGCTAGCTGGGCATCAGTCAGGGAGTGGTGAGCAATTGCTTGTGCATCATTTAAACAAGAACGACCAGAAGAAACCAGTGAAAAAAGCACGCTAAGGGCAGCACACACTCCTACCCTTCACACAGCCCCAGTCTTTAAGCATTGAAGTGGGCCTAAGACAGCATTTCTTAATTATCTCTTGAAGGAGTACACTGACAATTCTAGCAGCTTCTGTGAACTTCCTCCTCTGGCTCTACATCTCTCCTGGTTTCACATTCCCTGCCACTCACTGGGAGGTGCTGTTACAGCACTACACCCACATCCCTTTCTCAGCTCTCTGACTTACAGCTAGCAGCCAGCTCTCTCGAGCAATTGTCCATATGGATCTGTTCCTAATGATCGAAAAAACAACAACAGTTAAAAACAAGAGGAGGATAACAAAGGAATCTAATGATCAACAGAAAGCAAGAAAGCTGAAGCATGAAGACAGATGAACGGTCTCTGTCTCTCCAGCAGTAATGCTACCCACTCTCAAATCCTAGGCTCATTATTAGCTGCTAACAAGTCCAATTAATTCTTGGAGATCACTTATAGTCTCAGTAGAAGATTAGAAGCGGGGCTATGATGAACAAAAACGTAATCCAACCCAATCCAATGGTTTCATTTTTTCCCCCTTTCCCTTTCTCTGAAGAACAGGGTCAAATTATTTCACCATAGAACTCTGTATTGTCTTGCCTAATTTCAAAAAAAACAAACGAAGTCATATATGCAGAAACCATTAGGCATTTTTCAGTCTTTGCAGAACAGCAAAACATTACTGCTATCACCAGTTTATATTCAAGCTTAAAATAAAAAAGCAATCAGTATGCAGTCTTAAAGATTGCCTGAAAAGATGATTTCTAAAATTAAGTCCTTTACAGAATCTACTCTGATACCTCTAAGCTCACATTTCCAGACTTGTTTCAACTTTTGCATGACTATGGTTAGTCACAGCAAGCTTGGCATCAAGACTGAATTAAGACAGATCACAAGCAGATGACTAGAAGTGAAGAAATGGTCAAACAAGAATATGCTTTTCTTATGACAGCTGTAAGCTCCTGCAAGATATGACACCCAGCTAAATCTGAGAGATATCCCTCAGTCAGTACTGATGAAAATCTAAATATTCACCTAGTCTCACAGCTGTGAGTAAGCTCCTCCAACCCCTTGTTCATATCTGTGTTGTGCAACTCCTCCTCCCCAATAAAGAGCAAGAGCTTGTGGCTGCCTTCCTTATGGTTATCTAAGCACCACTAGGCATTCTTTCGGTCATATGGGGTTTAGGTGGTTTTTTTTTAGCTGGTTTGTTTTGCGGGAGAAGAGTTACTTAATATAGTGAATGCCTCTTAGGGTCTTCTTCCTCTAGGGAAAGCAGGGAACAGTGACAGCAAAGACACAAATGCAATTACAGATATGTTCCAAACATGGTCTTTGTAGAACACTTTGGACAGCTTAGGAAAAAGTTTGTGCTAATTCTGACGGGTGGATGAAGACATAGAAGACATCCTTCCAGATTGAAGTGTGGCATTCTCAGAGAATCAGAATCTATTTTTCTAAAGGAGAAGCAGGTTGTATACAAGACAGAAATTCTTGCGAAAAATATTTTCTCCCTTCACTGACTCAGTGTACGAATCCTGTAGAAAACAAGTTTTAAGTATTTGTTTTTTAGAAAACAGACAGCACGTCAGGTGTTCAGCTAGGATGGAAATGAGTCTGTTGGGGAAAGAGCGTAGGGAAAAGAAGTTACAGGAAATAAAGAACTGCAGGTAGAAGTACAAGCAGTAGAAATAAATGTTTGGATTTGAGTTCTCTTAATCACAAGGCAAGGAGCAGACAGCTTCAAGGACATTTAACTGCTTTGCATTTAACAGTGTCCATCTAACTAGATGGTAATACTACATAAGATTCTGTTATTACTACACATTTGCTCTCTGAGTAGGAACTCAACCTCCACTTACCACCAGATGCCACAGAAGCCACACAGCACCTTTAAGCTCATCACAGGGAAGGTCAGTGGCTCTGAGGAAGATGATGAATTCTCTTAAGTGGACCCAAAGTCACATTCTTAATCTATTCACCTGCTGACAAAGGTCATGCATCAGAACAAAAGATGAGGGAGCATTATGCAGAGGTCCTCATCACACAGCACCCGAGGAACAATTAATGCGTTATTTCAACAGGCAAGAGGAAGCACATATCCATGACAGACATAAAAAGGGTCAAGAGCAGCTACAACAGCATTGATTAGTTTGGCAATAACTCTCAGAGGAAAAAAAACAAACAAACAAACGATGAAAGGTCCTATACTTAGTATGCCATAGCAAGACTTGGGGCAGAGGAAGAAATGTATACAACAACATGAGCTACTGCACATGCTGTTTTGCTCTATAGTAGCAGATTTATAACTGCAACTCAGGATGAGACAAGCCAAGCTGAAGACAAACATTCCTACACAGACTCTTAACAACGTGATTATATACCAGAAATAAGAAAGAGGCCAGGTCATAGTCATCATGGCTATGAAGAACAGGCCTGAAAGCATGGCCAGAAGATTGCCAACACACTGAACTCCCTGAGCCTGCAGACTGCTTTACTCTTCTGAGGGCTCTCCTACCTGCCCTCACATGCATAATGTATGCCCCAAATTCTCCTCGTTCTGGGAGATTGCGACGCCACAGATTACGTGGACAGCAAAAATCTCTGCATAACTATGCACACAAATCTGCGTCAGCTTCTGGGATAATTACATAGGACTCCCACTGCTCCACAGGGAATTGAAGAGGAGGTGTCTTTCTTGAGAGGGCAAGAACCATACTGCTATCTCTGTGGGTTTCTAAGTCTATGAAGACAGAGGTCCCGCTGCACATCAATCACCATTTAAAATGCTCTTGGGCAGGCTGAAATAATGAAAAGGCCCAGGGTCAAGAGATGACCTGCAGGACTGTTCAGCCACTTAACCCCAGCCCTCCCACCTCATGAAGACGGGGGAAGGATTGGATACTAATGCATTCTGGGCAGAAAAATGAATCAGTTTCCTGGCAGATACTAAACCCTGTTTATTCACAGACTTCAGCTCCAGCAGGTGCTTTCTTGAGAAGAGAAAGGGAGGGCGTCAGTTACATCACAGCTATTTGGCGCAATCAGTTAAATATGTATGCGCAAAATGTTTAAAATGCATGTTAGCTATTCAACAGACCAGAATGGCTCAACTGGAGAAATCAAAATCATCACTATTTTGGTTACAGTTGTATTTCTGAGTCACATCACAAGTCCCTCTCTCTCCCTCTCCACTTGCTCCAGGCCCAAGGAGTGAATGTGCGCTCCACTGCAAATTCCTGGGCCCAGATTCTCTAATAAGGAGCGAATAATTGGATGAGGGCAATTTGTCCCCAGGCTCACTGTGCTGTGTGCATTCATAAAGAGCGTGAAAAATGAGCATGAGCATGCAATATATGTAAGTGACTGCACATCTAATGATTAAGGGCTCCTATTAGCATTAAAAAGAGGCACACTATACCATCAGCATCTCCAAATCCACCTCACACTCAAGAAAGCTCCAAAAATCCTCCACCTAAGCAAGTAGGTCTGAAACAGGAGGTCTGAAAGCCTGTTGACAATTAATTTATTGGTGAAAGAAAAACAATAAAAAAACTCAGACACGGTGTTCACATTATTTATCTCAAGCTAGACAAGAAGATTGAGGAATCAGAGCTACAGAAGTTAACCATCTCAAAGACCACTATTAATTGTAAGTTGAGAGTAATCTCCTACACAGAATATCACACGTGCAAACCCAGCATACATAGGTTAACAGGTGAACAGAAGCAACCCTTCCAGACCAAGCGAGCCTGCCTGGACCTGCTGTCCATGATGCTGTAGTGGGAGCATGAGTGTGCATGGAAGCCCCGTGCAGACAGCACAGGAGATGGACAACCTAACAAAGAACAGCTTCCAAGGGAAGAAAGCCACGCACACTTCTCCTGACCTGTAGGAAAGCTTTTTTATGATGTTCTCAGATAGTTATCTTCTAACTTCTAAGCAACGTGCGTTAAAGATCTTTATTTCATGGTCATCTCTTACTGTCCTCCCTACAAAAAAAAAGAAAAAAAAAAGAAACCTCAAGTACCAAAACCTTACCTGCAGGAGAAGCAATAACATAAGACAATTTGGAAGCATGCACCTCTTCCATTTTAATAAAGGAAAACCACTTCAGTCCAGTTTCTCTTGCTACCATCCAGGAACAGAAAGACAAGTAAACAAGAAGACAAGTCATAAAACAGTTCCATAACAGAGATCTGTAGGGAAACAAGTCTTCATTTCCCTGAGACTGAAAGAAAGTGAAGTTTAGCTATTTCTTCTATCGGTGAACCATTGATTCTACGGCTGGCTGACAAGAAAGAGGTAAGAGAAAGCAAGTGGGTTGGCTGAGAAAACTCCATTAAGGCACTTGATAAGGCAGTGTCACTTTTGTACCTGCTCAATTTGCAAGCAAAGCTGCTGCAAGAATCTGCTACAGCCATTGCTGCATATTTAAATTCAGACCAACAAAAAGAAAAGAAAGCTTAAGCCTTCTCCCAAATTTGGCAAAGACTGCCCATGGTCAGCTTTCTGAAGTACGGTGGGAAGCTCAGCAACAGCAAGTAACTTCCATTAGTCACTGCAAGAATCAAAGCACAGGAACCATTCTTTCCCCTCAAGCAATTCTCAGTAAGGAAGTAGCAAAGCAACCTTACATTATTCTTCAGTCAGGAAACCAATCGTCAAAGGCAGAGGGAGGAATAAGAAGACACATCTTTCACTTGTCATTCTACGTAACAACTCACAGAATATCCACGAGCTCAAACTTGTAACATCTCAGCAAAACAAAGTCTTTCCTGCCTACGCAAATAGCGCACTCAGTCTGGGAAAAAAAAACACCAAAGCATGACAGTGGTAGAAAACCTCCAGAGCCGGCGCAGAGCTGCCCATTGGGTACCACTGCAGCCTCTCTAGCAGTTCTGGCTGCTGTAACATTTTCATGATGAAAGCCATTTTTATTTTCCATTGTTAAAAAAGGCCAAATAAACAACACTAGCCGGGTGTGTCAGTAATCTACAACACAGCCAGCAAAGTCATCTTTGTTCCTGCACATCCAAGCTAACATTTCCAGAACTCATTCCTACCCTCCAGTTTTGCCCTTTTCCCCTTACGTCCCTCTTCCCAAACACAAACCCGAACCAGTTTGCTCTGGCTGCAAACCTCTTAACATCATCCATTTATCCCACTCACTACCGAGATATTACTCATCTCTAGTTACCATTATTTGTAACAAGCGTATTTGGAATTTAACAAGCTTGAAACAGCACAAACCTTTCCAAAACTACTATTTTATACACAAAGGCTACAAAGTTTGCAAAGAAAATCCTTCTTTCCACAACACCTATGAAAGAACACTACTGTAAGACTTATGTAATCTTTTTTCTTTGTGTACCTTACTTAAAGCCAGTTGTCTGGCCAAAATTCTTCAGTCCGTGTTTCCTACAGTCTTCCAAGCTTTGTTTTTCGCTTGACAACACAGCAAGAACTCAGAATACAAATTTTATTCCAGCAGGAAGGTGATGTCTAAACACCATCAGTTCAAACAGAACAACCCAAAATAGAAGTGCCAGGGCACGAAGCTAGCAGGGTTTCCAGTAGTGATGGGCCTGAGTTTAGGGGTCACAGACAAATGACAAACCCACTCAACATCTACTGATAGATTCGTTGGTTTAGATTTGGCAAAGGAAACATTTACACTGACGTTTGTTCTGAGCAGTCAGAATTGTACTGCTGCATCTACAGCTCAGCAATGCACTGTTGTTCTCCTGCTCCATTCCCTCTTTTTAATTGAACTTAATACGTCACTGCTGTAATATTAAATATTTGAATAAACAAACCACAGTTGCTGTAAACAATTAGGAAAAATAGTAACAACGCTGTTTCTGTTAATTAAGGAACTTAACAAGATTGAATACAGTATGCATGCATTCTCTCTCCACTGTGAAACAAACTCGATAGGTTTGGGCAAGGCTTCAGTTCCCCCATGCTTCAGTTTCCTTCCCTTCAAAAAAAAAAGCAAGGGCAGAAGCATTACATTCTTCTCTTCAATTTTAGGCTACCTCTAGCCATTTTGATGATACATTTCAGGCACGGAAATGCCTGAGAGGCAATTCCAAGCCCATGACAGGGGACAGGGAAATATTTTGGTTGGTTTGTTTTTAAGGATAGGATATGAGTGATGAGCAATCCACTGCTTTATGTAGTGAAAAAGCTACCAGGAGTCAATACATGCACAAATGTCAACAGCCTGATCAATTAAACCAAAAACTAGAGCAGCGTATGAGAAGCTCAGGCTCTAGCAGGAGCTCCATAATCATTATATACATTTTCCTTCTTAAATATGGCACTTCCCATCACCAGGCAGGAATGTAGGTGTTCCTACTCTGCCAAACTAGTTTAATCACAGCCTGGGCCCAGCCTGACCACAAGTCAACATCATAACTACTATTTAGAAACAGAAGATGTGTAAGAGGCATCCCCTCATAGTCATGAATAAGCCATGCCTGTCTACATCAGAAAAAAAAAAAAAAAGCAAACACCATGAACATATGCACATTATGGAAAAGCCTAAAAATTTAGGAAATGGTTCAAGGTATACTTGAACAAAAAAAAAATAAACTGCCCCATGGAAAAGGCGGTGACCCAGACTCCAGCCAACATTTGCCAAGCATTCCTCCAAAAAACAAGCCACATATTACAGAACTCTTCAGAGGAAGGATGAGCGCTCATTTAAGTGGGGACAAAAACCTTCAAGGCAGTTTGTAAAGTACCTCCAGATTCGGTAGGAAATGAGTGAGAATTTGAGATGAATTTGGTGCAGTTGTCAAGGTTTCTTACAGCTTCAACTTGAGGGTATTCACTTGTTACATAAAATACCCATTTCACCTCGAGATCCACAGCTATCCTTACCAAACCTTACAAAAGCCAAGAAGCTGAGCGGCCGTCCTGGCTGCGTTCTGTATCAGTCACTTCCCCCCAAGATCCCCATTCATGCCTTTCCCCGAACACCAAAGACCCTACAAATGTATGACAATTAAGTACATAAACTGCAATTTAGGACTAGGAGTGGGAAGGGATGGGATCTTAAGCTATGGTTATTTTTCCCTGTTTATAAGAACTCAAACATTTCAGATCTGCAAGGAGACAACAAAAGCAAAGAGAGAAAGCAACATTACCACCTTGTGGCAGCAAGGCAATACGGAAATGAGAAGAGTTCAGAGAAATTAAAGGGAAACAGACTGTGTGTTCCTTTTCCTATCCTAGTGAGTACATTGAGAGCTACAAGCTTTCAGGAAGACCATTAGGACTGAAGAAAGGTGTGCTGTGAACAGAAGGAATAGCCCTGCTGCACCTGTCACCACTTTAGGCTTTCATGGGCCTGGCAGGAGCATAGCAGAGATCTATGGCCACCCAGTATGTGAAACCACGGTAGAGCACTGACATCTTTCTGAGGGCAATACCACAGCCAAACTCACTCACCACATACAAGGTGGATGACTGGATCTCACTCATTACCCTCTATGTAACTTCCTCATCTCAGCCAAGCTCTGCACAGTCTCAGCCCAGGAAAGACGACGGGGCTCACTGTGCATAGCAAAAGCAAGGGCACAAGGGAACTTGGTCCTCAGGCATGAGCTGGCAAAATGAAAGACAAATTTTCCCCAGACACTATCACATCACATACCAGGAAAGCTCATTTGCATTTGTCATTTTGTGCATACTGCATCCAAGACTGGAAAGCACCAAAAGAAGCCACGTGTTCAGACAAGCAACTTCAGCAGGCCAATTATTTGCACAGGGCTGTGGATGCTGCACTTCTGTACACTCCCAAACAAAATACAAGATTTAATACAGATGTCCCCAGAAAAAAAGAAACTCCTTCATCTCACATGGGCTCCTATATGTGCATGTGGCACATGGCACAGTTCAAAAGATTTCTCAGATTTTAAGACTGCGTCAACAGCCTACCTTGTTTGCCCAAGTAAGCAAATGCAAAAACATTCACAATTCTTAAAATAGGCACAGAAGCTGTTCGCTCCTCAGCCTACAGAATTTGACCTCTAGAACGAGCACAATGGAGCCAGTCAGACAAGCCCAACGTTGCTGTTAGACAAAGCTTCTTAATGTAAGAATAAGGACAATAAAACACCTTTCCTCATCAAACACCGGCTTCTTTCAAACACACCTGACTAGAGGACAAGACCCATCTTTCATTTACGGTAATCCCTTTGAATTTCTAGTGAAAATAAACAGGTAAACAGTATCAAAATTGCTGCCCTTAGCACACTGTGAACAGCTAAAGCTTGAAAGCATAGACAGTTTTTTCCTTGCGCATTTCTTCCCCCCCATCTAGAATAGTTTCACAAGGTAAGATTTGAGTTGCAAGACTGTGGACATGCAAGTGGCACTACTTGTTCTGTGCATCCATTCTTGAAAGATTGTGGCCTACAGCATCATGCCAGAATGCAGAAGCAACAAATGATCTGAAAACTAAGAATTTTCTATGTGTAACAACTCACTAGATCTGTAGACACCACTGGTATCTCAATAACATGGCCACAGAAGTGGCATTTGGAGATTTGGACTGATTTTGTTAGACAGCACTGCACTGTACTTATTTCATTAGCTAGCTGAAATACACATTGGGAAGGACCACTGCTAGGGTTTTATACATTATTTTCTTAAGAAGTTGACATCAGCTACACACAAGCAAGCAGCTGACTAGAAGGATTCTGCCATATCCTTATTCAACTTGTCATTATAAATCTGAACTGGCCCATGCAACAACAATGGTTTAAGGTACTTACAGGACCTTCTTCTTCACAAAGATTACAGTATTAACACAATGCTTTCTCAACCCATTTTTAATTAACAATTTACAGAAAAAAAATGAAGCCAGCTATCATCTGTTGCTCAATTATCTTTCCTTTATCCTGATCTTGCCAAAAGCTTCTATTGCCAATTTCATACAGCACATTTCACACACCAATTTCAAGGATTTCTTTTCACTTTGATGTTAGAAGTGAGGCAACTATCAATCCACAAAGGGGGAAAAAAACCAAAACCTACATTTGAATTAACGAGAACAGCTTGGAGAACCTCAGAAAAGCTGGACCTCAACCCCACCAGCTTCTGCTTAACTAGACCATGACCCTTCCCAAATTCATACACCGCTAACACAGCTTCAAGCTCCTCAATGCCTGTACTGCTTTCAGGCCAAGTTGAAAATGACAAGGCTGCAACACTGCTGAGGGCTCTCAGTGACACATTTCTCCTATTAGAGATGCCAGAGCTGTTAGTCAGGAATAGCTTCATTACATACTTATTAGTGCTTTCACAATTAGCCCAAGATAATTAATCCAGCATCATCAGAAAGAGCAGAATTGTTTCCATAACCAGCTGGCATAGCTGCAACAAGACAATTCAAAGAGGAATATCTTTTATTAAACAACAAATTAACTTAATTGACCCTCTATGGCAATGTCATCTCAGCAAGCTACTTTTAAGTCAAGGAAACCATGTCAGGAAATGGATCCTGCCTTTGCATAAGGAATGGGAATGTACACACAGTTTCCAGATGCAATTTTCAGCTTGTCTTTGAATGAAGTGCTCAACTGTCCAATGAGGACATCTAATGGAGAAACAAAGAAGAACATAAGGTTCAGGTTAAGAGCAAACAGATGAAGGTCTCTAATGCTAAAACCTAACCTCAGGTTCACAGGTACAAAACTACCTTGATTATAAGTATGTAATTCAATCACCACTTGCTCTCTCGGGCTTTAAGACTTACCTCCCCTCCTCTATTTCCCTATCACTTTCAGCATTACATAGCTTACATTTCATGAACCTCAGTCACCATTTTTGCAGACTTCTGGAGCTGCAAAAATTAATACACCTTTTGGATACATATATGTAAAAGGTGTACATATATGGATATATATATATATATACATAGATATATATATATAGGCTATATAGAAGTGGTTCCAGAACTGCCCATCGTGAGAGCACAATCCATGTCTGAGATGCTCTGCAGCTGGACCTAAGGATGTTAAAATGTGGGTAAGAAGATGCCTGCTGACTTGTTATTGCTCTATGAGGAAAAATGTAACAGTTGGTTTCAGGAGGGTAAAAAATTACAGCTGCAGGATACAGCTATTCCACATACAATGTTCCTTTTAAGGGCAAAGATTTCATAAAGCTCTCCACAAGTCCAACCAGTATGTTTAACAGGAAAGCAAATAAAGCTTTGCTTCAAGAAAATTGCCCTGAGCAATTCCACTACCATCAGACAGCTCACTGCTTCCAGGCTCCTTACCTCACTATATTACAGTCACCTACCCTTCAGTTAGAACTAGTTAGCAGTGTTAGTTAGAAGTTAGTGTTAGTTAGAAGTTAGAAGTGTCTAGTTAGAAGTGAAGAAACTCCTGCCATGCCTGTTCTTAAGGAAAGTCTGACAGAAGCAGGAGACTGAAAAAAAATAAGAATCCCTAAAAATCTGCCAGCAATCTCTGACAAAAGAGTTTCACTAAAGGCTTCATATTATAGGAATTCCTCAGGAATTAAGCCTACTCATTGAGCTACATGCCTCAAATTCACCCAACCTAGCAAAAAGCATCTGTTTTCAGAGGCAATCAGGTAAGCAACTGACCATGTACAGATGCTAGAATCATGGAGCAGACAGCAGCAATCAGCACCTGCAATGTCACCCAGAGATCCAGTTACAGGATTCTAGCTCTAAAGTCACAATCAGTTCAGCTCCTGCATGGTGGGGTAGACTGAGCTGTATGCCCCAGGACACTTTTAAAGAAATGCTAACTCCTACAGAACCAGCTGAAGGAGTGTACCTATAGATTCCACTATTTGGACCTCACCGTCCAAATAAGAACCAATAGCCTGATCACTGCATTTGCTCTCTTTATTTGACACTGCAGTTACTTAGTCCAGAGAACAAGCAACATGGTGGAGTGGAGATAAGAGCACATGCAGCTATTTCAAAAGAAAGATGATGTAAAACTTACTCGAATGCCATCTCAAATGTAAATTTGCCAGTTCCTTTCCACCACTCAGCTCTTTTATATGGGTCTAGAGGACACCTGACATAAACTAGCATCAGGTAAGCCTCAGCCCAAGAAAGTAGTAGTTACCATGTAATCAGCTTGACACTCTCATGGCAGGCAATAAAAAAACACTGGGGCAAGGATTTAGAAGCAGATGAATAACTTCATGACCACCACATCTTACTTGCTATGCAAACACAGAAACAAGAAAGGCAGCCACTGTTCCAGCCCGCGTATAATCAGCTTATCTGCAGGAAGAACAAAAGAATTCCCTTTCCTCAGGCACTCTTGTGTACAAAGCTTCATCAGTCAGTACCATTTGCTCCAAGCCTAGAAACTTTACTTTCCTAAAGCACACAGCATCCATTTATGAGAAACACCAGCACTGGACCTTTCCTCTGGCAAATGCATAAATCACTTGACCAAGAGGATGACAAATTGAGAGCAGTGGGGAAACCCTATGCAAAGAATGCCTATGTAGCTAAGTCACTGCTACAAGCCAGTGGAGAGGAAACCTGATTTGGCTTGCTCCACTTCCTCTAACACATCTGAAGTGTTAAAAATCCTTCCAAAACAGAATCACCTAGCTAGAAATGAATACAGCAGGCCCTACAATTTCCAAAGATCAGCAGCTTCCCAAGCAGCTCTCACCAGATTCAGGTGAAGAAAAGCCACTTTCAAAACTTACTTCTGTATCAAAGGCAAGCAAAGCACATGGGTTTGATCAAACACTCACAACTAAGGTATATGCCCAGCCATCTGATATGGAGCTTTACCTTTTCTCACTCTACATGGCAACACCCAAGTAAATGATTGTTAATCCTTCCAACTCACCAACTCGCAACAAAACAGAACGCTCAGCCCCACTGAAAAGGACTTGGAGTACTGCTGGATGGCAAGTTAGGACGTGAGTCAGCAACGTGCCCTCACAGCCCCCCAAACCAACCATATTCTGGTTTGAATCAAAAGCAGCATCTCCAGCAGGCTGAGGGAGGTGATCCTGCCCCTCTGCCCTGCACTGGTGAGAGCTCACCTGGAGTACTGCATCCAGGTGTGGAGTCTCAGAACAGGAGAGATGTGGCCTTGTTGGAGCACATCCAGAGCAGGGCTACAGAAATGATCCAAGGGATGGAACACCTCCCCTACATAGGACAGGCTGAGAGAGCTGGAGCTGTTCAGCCTGGAGAAGGCTCAGGGAGACCTGATAGCAGCCCTTCAGTACCTAAAGGGTGGGCTAAAAGAAAGAAGGGGACAGACTCTTTAGCAGGGTCTGTTGTGACAAGTCATGGGGAATTAGTTTCAACATAATGAATGGGAGATCTAGATTGGATACGAGGAAGAAGTTCTTTATAATCAGGGTAGCGAGGCACTGGAGCAGGTTTCCCAGAGAGATGGTGGATGTGCCATCCCTGAAGACATTCACGGTCAGGCTGGACTGGGCTCTGAGCAAACTTACCTAGCTGTGAGTGTCCCTGTACATTACAGAGAAGTTGGACTAGGTGGCCTTTAAGAGTCCCTTCCAACTCAAACAATTCTATGGTTCTGTGACTCAGAAAAGCAGCTCTCAACTCCTGCTTGATCTCCCATGCATAACCTGGGTAAATTCTCCATGTACAGCATGCACATGGTATGACATACTAAAGACAGCAGTATATCCTGTGTTCCTCTCTGCAACATCTGGGAAACATCAGCAGCACAGTTCATCCCAGAGCTCTTCTACAAAAGCATGTCCTTTTGCCTGTATGTGCTATAATCCTCCTTCCCCATTAATAGGCAAGTTCCCTGTCCTTACGACCTTCAGAACCCTATAAACAGAGTGACAACAGCAGCTATAAAAGACATCAATGCAATGTCTCAGTGTTTTCATCTACACAAACAGCACATAAACACATAAGAAAAGGTTTTAAATTCTGAAAGTACTGAAAAACTCAGACCAGATGGGAAAGGTTTGAGAAAAAATGGAGGAGGAAGGCTGGGCATATATCTTACCTCCTGAGTGAATCCTCCTCTGAGCTTTCCTCAGGCATTTCCTGGTTTAAGGCCTCCTGTGATACATTCCCAGGTCTGCTTGAAGCCGACTGGCTGTAAACTCTCTCCCAGTGCCCCGTCTCCTGGTTAAAGACCACTCCCACGGTCCTCTCCTCCTGCGGGGTGGAAGAGCTGCCCAGCTGCAGCCTGCTAGAGGCAGGAGCTCTGCCCTCGGTTCTCTCTGCAGGCTGCACCTGGCTGGTATTTGGAGGCACACCCTCAAATGTGCTTTGGACCTGCCCTGGTGTGTAGCTAGGCGTGCTTCTTTCCCAGCGCAGCGTGTCATTGTTAAAGGTCAGCAGGTTATGACAAGCGCGACAGCGGTTCAGGTGACCCCGGGATAAATTGGAATTGTTTTCACTGCTGTGTGGAGCCTGCTGATGGGAGGGACCAGGCCGATCAGGCTCAATGTTGTTGTTGAGCATTTCTTGAGCCTGCTGCGACTGGCTGGGCTCCCCAGCAATTCCCTGATCTAACTCCTGAAGTCGGTCATATTCCAGGAAGAATCGCCTCAAATCACACTGGAGCTCATTACGGATGCTGGCCGGATTGCTCGGGCCAGTGCCACTACCACTGTCCGCCTCAGCCCCTGGGGCTAGGAAGCCTCTCCCTTCTGTTGCAGAGGTATAGACTGATGCCTGGGAACCTCCCTCCTGCTGCCGCAGCACCGACAGCAAGCTCACAGAGGAGGCACTGGTCCTAGGGGGAGGCATGGCTTCCAGCTCTGACCTGGAGCTCATGTTCAGCACTGTCCTGGACCAGTCAGACCCGCCCAAGCCTGAAGCCATCTCTCTTGCAGACTGCTGGTAGCGGGACTGGTGGCCTGCCAAGGGCCCGCTCAGGGACCGCCGCGTGGGCCCCAGGCTAAGGTTGCGCAGGGTGTTGCCAGCAGCGCTGCTCTGAACTGTGCTGAAAGCAGAGGGCCTGTTAAGTATCCCCTGCTCCTCCTGTGCTACAGATGCCTGCTCTGGGGGCTGGTAAGGCTCTGTCTGCACAGAGGAGAAGGACGTGCCAGTGGCCCCAGAAGACGTGGAGGGTGCGTTTTCCTGGTGTGGGAACAGAGAAGACGGAAGTCTTGCACTAGAGCATCGGCTGCAAAGGCACAACATCCCCAAGTGCTGACAGCACTCTGCTGTGGGGTAGCTGACACGCTCCCGGAGCCTGTTATAAACAGATGCCCTTGTGTTCTCACTGGCTGGAGGCGGAGGTGGTGGTGGTGGAGGCGGTGGAGGGGATGGGGTAGCAGAGTCTTGAACACTGTTTTGCTCTCCCACCTGTATGCCAGAGGAGCGGGAGGACAACATATGCAGGAAGTTGTGGAGGAGAGGTGTGCGCCTCACAGGTTGAGAGGGAAGGATAGCGCGCTGGCGATAATGCGGCATCTCTGTGCTGTCCACGGAGATTTCCACTTCCTCGTCACTCTGCAGAAGGAAACAAAGCTCAGCTTCCTCACAGCAAAAATCCTACACTTCCAGATAAACACAAGAAAGCCGACTACTATCCCAGACAAATGAAAGGATGTGATAAAGCCTCTTCCTAGAGATGAAAAAAGAGTCTGGCTTCCTGCAAGTCAACGTTAGACTTCAAAGGAGCTCATTTCTGGGATCCAGACGAGCTCTTCCTGCAGCCGAGTGAGCTAGAACAACACACAGTTTATACCAACAGAATCAGCAGCACGCGAGAGCCAGCAGCAGTGAGGAGCACTGCTAATCATACCTTACAGAGCTTCATTCCAGGAGAATGTCACAAAACAACTGAAAGACCAGGCAGATGAAGAAATCTGTCCCACCACTAATGACAGAGGGGGCAAAACAAGCACACTTCAGAGTTCTTTAATAGTCCCGCACATTACGTGAAAACATTCCTACGACCAATTAAGTTGGGACAGAACTCAGCCTGGAAAGTCTTCAGGTTTTTGGAATAGCACAAGGCTGATTAGGAGCAAAGTAGGGTTAATACACATAGAACACCTTTTAAAGAGTCAGCCAGTGCGGGTACTGACATTACCCTTACCTGCTGGTTGGAAGGGTTAACAATTGCTGTGAGCAAGTAGTGTCCCAAGGGATCAAACCGTACTAGCCTAAAACAAGAGCAAAGACAGTATCAATCATCAGTTCACATTCTACATTGACATAGGAAGTTGGACACTGCACAAAAGAAAATCCTACATGAAATACATGCATTGAGAATGTTACTATGTTATTACCTTAGTTTCTGAAGGCATCAAAAGCTTACGCATTAAGAACATACATTTTGTACCTTAAGACTGCAGTTATTTTTTAGTCCACAGCAACACTACAGAGGAGTTAAAAGCCGGAAGCAAGCACTTCTGCACCAGTTGGAACAGCCAGGAAGTTTTAGAGAAAATGTACATAGCTAATACAATTTGGAATTCAGTACAAAGGGAAAGATTAACTCCTCTTGAATGTTTCTTCGTCTTAAAATGCTCAAAGGATGGCATCAAGTTTCCAGCAACAGTTTTCTCTGTAATTGCACTTGCATGGTAGTTGAGCACTCTTCCAGCAACTTCTGGGTTCTCTCATCCTTAATGCTGACAAGTTTAATAACCAAGTTTACAAACAATTACAGAGTCGATCCAAAGACATTTATAGGACTATAAATAAGAACAGCCAAACTGATACACTATTTCCAATTGCTTTGCCTCCTATCCACAGAACTCATTCTACTAGTTAGATGAAAGAGTTGCAGATAATGTTTCTCCCCACTCTCTCTGTGTGTAGGATGCAGTGTCCCACAGGAATAACCCTCAGCCCCCAAGCCAGACCATTTTCTCTAGACAAGCATTCGCTGCTCCTGGGAAAAAGAACTCACCGGACCCGCTCCATTTCGCTGGCTGTCTTCACCACTGCAAAAGGCTCTCGACGGCTCCAGTCCCAGAAATGTATCTCATTGGCCGTTGCAATCAGCAAGAGTTGAGCCGTAGGATGAAAAGCGAGCGATGCAATGGCATTGTTGCTATCTGTGAACCAGCTTTCACTTCCACCCTGGGTAAGGAGTCAAGAATCACAAGCAGTTTATTGTGCAGTTTGAGATCAGTGGGTTTCCACGTACATGCCCTCTCCAAAACTGCCTACAGCATGAAGTGACATATTTTCAACAGCAACAGCCGCTCTAATACGAGTCCATGTCATGACCGCAGCACTGTCTACAGCAATGACCACAAAAGTATTTTTACAACTGGGCAGGCATGTCTCAAGCAGCCCACACAAGCTGTCTTTCGGAACAAGCAGGTGAATACACAGGTTTTGTCTCTGAAAAGATCATTCAGCAAAGTAGAATAGGCAGGGCAGGAGCTTCTCTAATGAAAAGTCCAAATATGCCCAGTGGAATGAAAGATATCAAATCTTTCACATAAGCTAAACAGGCACCTGGCACAAAGTTCTCCAGAACTACCACTTGTACCAAACATATGTGCAAGGCTAAGAAGAACAACCTAGTCGGCCTGACTGAACAAAGAACCTGTCATCATCTCTCTAGACAAAGGAGGATGGCTACAATCTGTTCTACGTAAAACTTCCAAACAGGTTTCTTACCAGGCAACATCTGGGACACAATTTCAGACTAAAAAGGTCAACCACCCACCAAGTACGAAAAGTGTATGAGTTTCAGGAAAGACTTACATGTAGATCCCAAATTCTAACCTCCCCATCTAGGCATCCTGAAGCAATGAGGCCTGGGATGGTGGGATGAAAGGTCACACACCAGGGAGTGCGGCGATGTCCAACCAAGGAATGAACACACTTGCCCGTTTTCACCTCTGTGATGTAGATGTTGTGGTTCACATGCGTGGAAGCCATTAGGGTCCTGGGAATGCAGAAGGCAGGATAAACATCAACATGAAAAGAATACAGCAAGACCAAACTGTGGTTAGCTTCAATTCAACAGGGTCTTTCCACATCTAACCCAGCAGCAGTCCCGCAGAGAGCCCCACATTCAAAGAGTAAGAGGCTACTGTACCAAAGGCAATGGAGGTTCTTGTGGCCAGATTTTGGGGTTCATGCAAACAAGCTCATCAGATCTGCAAGCACAAACTTGACTTTTAAAGTCGGAGTCAACATACAACTCAGAAGGAACTCTTTTGAGTGACAGTTTGGGGCAAATAAACATTTCCAGTTTTCCACACCAGCTCAACCAGAGTCAAGGGACACTGAGAGATCCCACCTCCATTTCTGTTTCCAACATAGGCATCATTCTGCTCTGTTCTCTCATCCTCAATATCCCAGTGCATGTGCCTCAACACCTGGTATGATGTGATGAAGCACCCTTTACTCCCTCAAGTTTTTTTATGAGATCTCATGGCAGCCGTACAAATCCCTTTTCCTTAAAACTACAGATCTCTTAGACACCTCAGAAATTAAATACCAGCTACACCCAAAGCTGTGAGATTAAGAAGGTGTGCAAGTTCCATCCATGCACGTCAGGAACCAGAAGTTTTCTTGGCTGTTCAGGCTTGAACAACTCAAAGGGCACAAACTTCCTTCACTTTAGTAAGTGCAAGGAGACTGCTGAAACAGGGAATGAACTAGGAGTTAATTACCTGTCTGGACTAAACGCCAGCAAGAAGGTGGAGCGTGGACTGTCTGGTAACTCAACTTTCTGAAAAAGCCAACAAAGCAGGAAGTGTTGCAAGTGTCATATGATCATACTTGAACTGTAAGCCACACAGACAGTAAGGGGAACCTGCTGCAGGAACATATCTATTATCACACCTCTGCAGGAACTGAACACAGCCAGAGAGCATATCAAGCGTAACACATCAAATATACAACTGTGAGAATTTATTTCAAATCCCTGCCTCCCATCCCCCACTCCAAAATCAACCTGCACACCTCTTCCACCACCTTACCTTGCCCTCCCATTTCATCCATCGAGTTTTATCCTCCACCAACTCCTGCAGGAGCCGCTGAGCTCCCAGTGCCTGGGTACCTCGTTCCCTACCCCACAGGATGCGGACCGCATTCTTCTCTGGTACAACCTTCATGACTCTCAGCAGCCTTTGTGATACCAACTACAGGGAGAAGATACCAGCAGGAGCCTTCCAGATGACAACCAGCACCAAGCTACCAACAGGCTATCCACATTTCAACCTTTTATCTTCATGGAAACCTAGAAAGAGAACAATAAGAAAGGCAGTTTTTAGCTGGATGAAAAGAGAACTTTAAATCCCATTACACTAGATTTAAGAGGAAAATCTCCCTCCCCCAGCTTTTGCTACCTTCTTCCATTATCGAGACCCAAATTTGACAGTTTTGCAACAAAAGATTACTTTAAAAGGTTTTTGAAAGCATCCAGCCCCTTCCATATACAGATGTCCTAGATATACCACATCTAAAGAGAACTAAAATAGCGGACTTGAAAACTCTCATCCTTCCCAACATCTCTTGCTGTACATAATAAAGAAAGAATATTTATAAACTGACAGTCTTCGAACCTTAAAGAGATACCTCTTATCTGGGAAGACTGAGATAGCAAGAGGAAGAACATTAAGAAATTGACAACACGAGAGGAGTCTCTGGGGAACCACCAGATTTCAATAACAGCAACCTGCAGCGCTGCAAAGGTCAGACAACTGGCACACCTCAAGTCCTAATTATTTCCAATTCCATCCCAACAGTTTACAATGTATGAAAAGAAGCACTTATCAGACCAAAGCCTTTCAGCGAAGGCTGTGGTGGTACAGTGGCCAATTCCATTGAGATGACTCATTCTGTCTGCAAATCATCTTTCTACTCTGTTCTTAGAAAAACAGTTCACCCAAGTAATACCAAATGGCAAAAATTAATGCTTTTAGTACACTTCAAGCTACCAAGGAAAAGCATTAATAATTATCTGGGTATTTGTTTTTTTTAGGAAAAAAAAGTTGTTTGACAGAAGCAAACATAGCAACCCTAATAGCAACCATGTTACACAGACTTTGAATGGTCTCACACATAGGGGTTTGTTATCAAAAGCTCTCCAATTAAAATTTTTGTAGAAGACAGAACAAGGAACACTGCTGCAATGCTACTACCTTTTGATCCCAGCAGAGTGCATATACGACTCTGTCATCTCTTTACAATGTAAAGATCAAAAGATGAGTCCTCCCTGCTTCATGGCACATTGAACAAAACCACCCATGTGCTACTGTGAAGAACGTGGTAACATAAAAAAAAAACACAAAAACCTTGAACCCACCATACATCACACACGGGAAAAAAGATTCCCGTACACAAGAGCTGGATTTTTATGTGACAGAATTCAAAGCAGTCATCAGCAAGCCTTCCCTTCCTCCCTAAAAACAAAAAGCCTCCTGAGCAAATGATTGAAGACAGCTGCTGCTTACAGGGAGGAGCTCAAGAGATAAGCCAGGAAATAAGTTCCGATAAAGCAGACCAGCTTTTATTTGTAAAAGTTCACCAAAGTGCATTGAAAGTGATGAGCAACTGCATCAGCCTTGCTAGAACATAAATTCAGAGCAGAGAAATTCAAGTTAGCTGGAAATTCCCTGATGCTTAATATGAACAACATGTGGATCTTCTGTTTTAATAGAGAAGCTAAACTGCTCAGTATAAAGTAAACCTTCTTTTGAGAATCTGTGAAAGTCAGCCAAACCTTAGATAGGAGTTATCTACAAAATAAAAGCCTTACTGAAAAGTAACAGAAAGACTAAAGCTGTCATACTGCAAGAGTTCATAAAAGCAACTGCACAAATTAAGAGGCCAGATCCAAAACAAGGCTAACTAGAGTAGGTACAGCCAAAACTGCCATGTAACACCAGAACTGCTAACCAAAGGCTTTTTTTTTTTCTCCCCACTAAGCTAATAAATCCACACCTGTATTCTGCAAACACCAGTTACCCATTCAAAAGTGACCAGGATCAGAGTGAAAGAAGCATGGCAAATTAGGACAGGCAAAAATCAAGCCCATTTTACAGAAGCAAACTGTAAGCGTAGTTTCATCCAGGGAATCTGAGAAAGCAGCAGCCAAATAGTCTTTATAGGTTCTTTTAAGGTGTTAAGTACACATCAACCCAAGAATAAACGTATAAGCCAAACACAAATGGAAGACCAGACTTGCAGCTGGAATAAGCTAAAGTCTGAAGAGACCTCAAACCTCAAGTTTCAGAGCAGCCTTCTGACAGGTGTGAAGAACAAACAACCTCAGTAACTGAAGAAATCCAATAATTTACAAGCAGGAGAGCCCAATTACTCATAAAAAAGAACAAGCTCTGACAACTTCAGAACATTTCAGTTCTAGTAGAAAGAATAATATTACATGAAGTACAATAGCAACAAGGAAATCAAGATGTTTATCAAACACCTTGATGTTTATTCATGCCGTGAGCAAGTTTACATATTGTAAAATAAACAGATAACAGCTCCAACTGCATTTTGTGAACACCTTGTATTCACCTTACTTAAAGGCTAAGGTAAGTCACCTTCACAGAATAACAGCAAGTACCTACCTTAAAACAGCTTATCTACATCTTTGCAGACGTGTACTAATTTCTTGAACTAATTTGGATACCACAAACGCTTCATACGTGAACGTGTTCACACTTGATGTTTTTCCTGCAGGGACTGTCCCTCATTTTTCAGACACTGTGAACTGACTCAACCTCTTGAAGTCATTTGAAAAGAAAACAAAATAAACCCAGAGACTTAAAGCTTAAGGACTGCCCTGTTAGCCTGCTCAACACATGGAGACGTTGGGATCTCTTTGGAGAGCGCTGAGAACAGCTCCTGGAGCGGAGCTGCCACACCAGAGTCACCAACTACTTTGTGGCCAAGCTTTACTTGTGCTTCAGAAGTTTTAATCCCTTACCTGAATGAGTCTAAATGCAGGAACTGCTCTCCACTACCTGGCTCTGCAAGATGGGCAAAGAAAAAGGACTCATAGCCTTGAAGTACAGAAAAGAGACGCAGCGCAGATAGGTATATTTCTTCTGCTACCTTTAGTAGGAAGATTAACTTAGTTAGTGGATAATCTCTTGGGGGGTTTGACTAACAATGGACCTCAGAGAGCTTAAAAATACTGCTCCCTCTCAGCACAAAGGAAATTCACAGCATACTGCACCAAAGCTGCTCAGGCCAGAGGTGAAGCAATGCAGTACCAGCTGCTGCTATTACAGACCTGGGCTACCGCAGCTGACGAATGGCTGACCACCAGAACAAGGAACTGCTCTGCAACCAGTATTTTTCTGTTTTCTTGTTTTGGTTTTAAATCAGGATGACCCAAAGTGGTGTGCATCATCTAGAAGATGAGGTGATGGCCTGGTTGTGGTCCAAGGCACCAGACAAATTCTGAAAATGGAAACTCAAATTTTTCTACAATTGGCAGCTTTGTTTCCTTAACAGTTTTCTCTCTCCAGGGCATTTCAGGACAGCATGCTGGGCTGTTTACAATTTTGGAAAGAGCAATACACAGCCCAGCCCCAAGTCTTCTGACTTTCTCTGCGCCAGCTGCACTTGAAGAAGCCTCAAGAATTCCCAGACTCGGATCAGCGTGAGCCCCACTGCGACTTTACAGATGCTGAACTGCTAGGAAACCATGGCAAAGCAGCAAACTGGTAACGTTTCGGGGTGGCACAGGACCCCAAGAAACTGCCAACAAATAGGTGAGGACAGAAATGGAATTTAAAAAGTGCATGCAAATAGCCTTACAGAAAGACGTCAGGATATTTTATGCATTATGCAGCAGTACAGTGCTCCAATTAGATGCCTCAGCACTTTACAGAGATCTCGGTCCCATTTTCAATATACACACTGCTTTGGCATTAACAACTTTGTCAAGAATCTGAGAGCACAGCTGGCGATCAGAAAATGCTGTTTATAATAGGAGTTCCATCCAAAAGATGACTCAAAGACCTTTGGTCAGGTGTAAAGACTTTCTGAATGCATTGGTTATCAAGGCGATGCGATCTCTGTAAGGTATGGGCCAGTGCCAGCATTGTACATTGCAGTACAAAAACACATGGTTTGGGGGAAAAGCAAACAAAGCTACAACTTTTGTGAATGACAAAGCATACGACCAACCTGCAAAAGCACAAGCAGACTCAGACCATTTATGCTGTGGACAGCCCCACACTCCAGCCATGCCCATATCTACCGTGTAAGCCCATAGCTTCTATTTTCAAGATGTCTCTTCTCAAGTGAAGCATCCAGTCACTATCAATAAAGCGTGCCATTTACTCTAAATTAAGCTTCAGGCTGCAGGCTTAGAATATCAGCACATTATTTCTTAAGCAGTTCTCATGCAGCATTGGCAGTGATTAGTATAAGAGAAAGATCCACGTGAATGTGCAAATATAGGCAGAAACAAGAAAAAAGGATTAAGAAAAAAGCTCAACTTCCATTGGGCTGTATGGAATAGTACAGGGCTCTCAAGAGTATTTTGACTGTATTTAATAAATATCAGTGATAACTCAGCAATCCATCCCTTGTACATGATAATAAGACCAGCCATGAAAACAGTTGATAAAGTGGTACAAACCACAGCCTTGTTTATACTTCAGGTTTTCCCCCTCTGCAATATGGGGATAATGATGCCAGCATCTTCCTAAATCACACGAAACAACACACGTAAGAAACCCCAGAGCCTACATCCTGGTTGGAAGACCACCTCAAGTCCACCAGCAGTTTTACTAAAACACCGATTCAATTCACACCAAGCGCAGTGCCGTTCCTTCTAACCCTCCTCATGTCTCCACTTGAAAGATTGAGCAAAATAAAAAAAGCTTATGTAAAATCAAAACAAAACAAACAAAGCTGATTTGCCCTCTCTGTGCTGCATCAGCCCAGCTAAATAAACAAGAGAAGCCAAAGAGTCCTAGTTTGGTAAGTAATCGAACTACACAGCAATGGAATTCAAACTATGCAATAACAAGAAAATCAGTAAAAATGGGTGACATGACTCATACCCAGAATAGCTCCACTGATCTAAACTTAGAGTCTCCTGCTCCTCCAAAGCTTGTCCCATGCTCAGTACTGAGCAGCCAGAACATATGGATTACTGAGATCGTACCTGATCAGCTGCATAGTTAAATTTCCTCTCCACACCACTATTTGTCTTCCCTTAACTCCACCTGTACTGACTCTACTTAAGCTGTAGGTGCATTCTGAGAGATTTTGCCTCTCTGTGGGTTTAAGAAAAACAAAACAGAAAAGGTTTTTCGTGGAGACAACTTCAGTAGTCCACAGAGGTACAACAAACAACTTCCTCAAGCACAGCTAATCAAAACAGCAAAGGAAGCAGAACTAGAGTGCTTTCTGCTTCTACCCTCTGTGCCAATGATTATCCTTAAAAAATAAGCAATAAAATAAAACACACCAACTTAAGCAAAGACACTGGAAATACTGGGAAGTTCCTGACCTCAGGCTACTAAAGAGCATAAAGCCAGCCCTCAACCTATCTGCCCTAAACTGTCAGAAGAAAGGAAAGTAAGGAGAAGGATAGAAACCAAGTTTGTGCTCTGAAGTCTTCCTTTGACCAAGGCCCAAAAGATTTGAAAAGCAACTCCAAAGCACATCTTCTGCAGATGCATGAAATACACTGTTCTAAGCTGCATCTGCAACTCTGAGCACTTCCACAAAAATCACAACAGGATCATGAAAAAAAAACCAAAAAAACAACTAGCATTAGTGCTTCTTGATTAAAAAAAAAATAATCATAATTGTGCTTTAAATTGGAACTACAAGCAGCTCAGGAAATTTAATTAAATCACAAAGACATCAGTGCATTGTCAGCTTGAGATACTGTACGACAGCAACAGGGAGCTGACTGCCAGCAGAATGTTAATTTGTCTTCCCAGCCTGGATGAAATGAGTATGATACTCTTAAGAGAACTTTTAAGTGTAGAGAAGTACATTTAATTGCTAGCTATTTACAGCAAAACTATCAGGAAGCGGAAGAGAAAGTTGCAGATATCAACTTCTGAAGGTCAGCAAACTGATGGTAAAGATGAGAAGGGAAGTTGCAAAAAAAAAAAAAAAAAAAAAAAAAAAAAAAAAGGTAAGTGATAAGCTGTGTCTGGTGCTGGATGGCTCCAGTGCCCTGTGGTATTTATTATGGAGCACTTTCACTTCTACTATTACCATTTCCACATAAACTTCAGGACTTCTTGAGAAGATACTAGCTTCAATCCTCAAGCTAGGAAGAGAATATATAATTTTACAAAGCCATAAGAGATGTCACAGGAGACGTGAGATCCAGCAGACTGCTTGTTTCCTAACTCCATGCTCAGCCCATAGTACCTCTGGCTTAGTGTTGCACACTGTAAGAAATGAGGGTCAGAGAGAAACAGAGCAAAAAACGCAGATCAACCCCTTCCCAGAAGCACTCACAAGCAGATAACAGAGTAAGGAAATGTGAATTCAAGGGGAAGTATTTCATTCATTCATTCAAGACGGAGCTCAAGGTATGTCCACCTTAACGAAGCAAGGAAGAAAAAACAACTGGAAGTGAGAACATTTTTTCAAAAAACACAGCTCCATGTGGTTTTCCTGTTCATGTGGAAATAATCAAACATGGTAACAAGGCAGAAACGAAGATTAGCTACAAGAAGCTGAAGTCTTTATGCATAGCTTTCCCCTTCTCTGTTTCTGAAGGTGAGATTAGCACAAGGTGAGAAAAAAATAAGGCAGTGTCAGGAGCAGGGGGGCAGAGACTACTCTCAGCAATTCCATGCTGCACAAGGTGGTGAATCAGCACTGAGTGCCAGCAATGGGCAGCAGGCAGGGTTGCTCCAGGGACAGCCCAAGAGCCCACCCCAACACTACCAGAAGCGGACGATACGAGGACTCTCTGCATTCAGTCTTAGCATCTCACCACCCCGTATGTCCTCACACAGCTCTCAGAAAGCAAAGTTCCTGGGCAACAGGTACCGTCAAAGATCCCAGCAGCCAGCATTAAACTTACCAGGCACACAGGTCTCCTCTGGTTTTAAGCAACCCAATCAATAGGTCTTTCACTAAGTAACTGCTATACAACTGAACAACCTTCAACTTAAAAAGTTCTAGCATTAATCCCCTTTCACTGCCCTGCTACTTTTGAAAACAATAGCTCTTCTGCCCTCTGATCACTCACACTTTGATTCTGTGGCTTCCCTTGCTAGGCAAGTGCAGGATATTAACACAAGAGCACAAAAGGTAACTATTAACATGCACTATGCCCCTTATCAGCTTTCCATACCAGCACAACCTGGAAGAAAAGAAAAAAGAAAAAAAAATACCTTAATGCTATTTGTCTCAAGAGTATTAATGAATATTAACAACATCAGTGACTTTTCAAGTGTTCCAAATTCAGTTTTGTTTGCCAACCAGTGTACAGAAGATACTAAAGTCATTTTCCAACAATTTCACAAAAAAATATGATGCAAGAAAGGAGCAAGTACTCAGATCCCACCCAATGGCAGGGGGGTAGTAGTAGACTGTATTACTGTTTCTCTTCTTTACAAATGGTCGTTGCAGTTGCACAAAAGTTAAAATTACTGCATGAAAAAGCAGAAAACAAGTGACCAAGAATCCAGAGGGTCAGCTATGACTCACAAAAGGGCAAAAGAAAGAAAATTAAGGAGAAGCTGTCAGCAAAGTAAACAATCTGCCTAACTCCCCAGCAGCAATGCCTGAAGAGGCGAGTCCACATATCTGGATCCAAGCACATTCTGTGTTCCAAGCACCAGAAGAATAAACACCAAAATGCTAACAGAGTGTAACACTCATTAATGCCCACAGTGCCACAACCCAACAGGCGAGCACAAGGTGCCCAGACGTCACCTCAACCCATTTTCAGAAAACTAACCCAAACCAAAGCTGAGCAGCACTGTAACAGGCTGGCAGGGAATGTGTATCAGGAACAGCTCACGGCCAGGTCCCACTTCAGCATTCCCATCAGCAATCTGAAAGAGGATGGGAGTGGCAGCGGCTAAGATGCCAGATGACATTTGCAACGGCCACTGAACTAAGCGGGTGAGGCAGTAAACAAGGGCAGCACAGAAAAACGCAGTAGGCTCCATACAGAGCTCTGCAAATGTTTGGTGTGGAGGAGAAGCGGAGTGGCACTGAATGCTCTGCCTGAGCACAGCTGAACTCACCGAGGACTCACTCATACCTCGATAAAAGCCTGCTGCGAATCCATCTGCTACAGCAGGTTAACATTGAAGTATACACCAGGAAAAAACAGCGACCATCCCTAATGACCCTTGGGAATGAATAAGCCTTTTTTAGAGCAGAAATTGTGTTGCCCGCTTCCCGGGGGCAGCGCAAGGAGAAACTCTCAGAGAACACGGAGCACTGTGGGCAAAAGCAGGAGTCTTTTCGATAGCCGGTGAAGGACCGGGCTGCGCTCCCCCACGAGCAGAGCGGCGTCAGGGTCAGCGGCGGGGACACACGCCGGGGCCTTTCACACCAACATCACTTACAAGGCGAACGCTCCGCACCACACGGCGAAACACTGAGGAAAAGACCTAAAAACGCAGCCCCCACGGCTCGACGCCCCAACCCGCAGCCTACGCAGGGCTCCAGCACCGGCGCGGGGCTCGGGGGAGGCGCGAGGGGGCAACACGGGGGCAGCGCGCACCGGGGACGCAGCTCTTCATCCCGGCTCCGGCCGCCGGGGGCCCAGCAGCGCCGCCGCGCTCCCCCCGAGCCGCCCCTCCCGGCCCCGCGCCCCGGAAGCCGAGCGCTTCCTTCGCGCGGGCCGCGCCCGCCCGCCGCTGCCGGCACGGGGAGCTCGGCCCGAGGAAGGGCCCCGTCCGTAGGCCTCGGGCCCGGAGCTCCCTCACAAAGACTGCGGCCCCGCTCCTCCCGCCAGGCCCCCGGCCCCGCGCGGGCCGGTGCCGCAGCCTTCCGGGGCCCTGCCGCGGGGACGGCCGCGCCCGAGAGCCCACCCGGAGAGCGGCGGCACGACGCCTCGCTACAGCCGAGGCCGGGCCGGGGCGCGGGCCCGGAGCCTACCTGAGGCGGGGGGCCGGGCCGGGCGGGCGGGAGCGGCCCCCGAAGCTCGCTCGCTCGCCTCCGCCGCCGCTCCGAGCTCCGGCCAGGCCAGGCAGCCGAGCGCCGAGCCGGGGCCGAGGAGCGGCGCCGAAAGACGGCCAGGCCCGAGCAGCCGAAACTAGAGCGGCTGCAGGCAGCGCCGACCGAGCGCCGAACTCCTCCAACGGGGCCCTCCCCGTGGCCGCCAGGGGGCGGCAGAGAGGCGGGGCGGGACGGGGCGAGAGGGGCCGCCCTCGACGGGGCCCCGCGGCCGTGGCTGCGCGTTCCCTCTCGCGGCGGGATGCTGGGGCTGCGACCGCGCGCCTTCGTCCGCATCCCGGCATCAGAAATGCGCCCCGCGCCTCACGCTTCGCACAGCTAAGCCGCGCCGGCCAGCGCTTAACGCCTCCCCCAGCCTGTCTGGAAGGAAGAAATGCCCATCTCTTCCTGCCCCTCCAGGTATGTACCAATACCGCTGCAATCCCAGCGCCTGCCGACACCGCAGCGTTCAGAGGAACCGCTGGGCCCCGAGGTGGGCACGGCTGCAGACCGGCATTAAGCAGGAATTTATACCTGCAAACTAGAAAGAAATCTCCGTGTGCCTCTCCGCTTATGAACTCAGACATGGTCCCAAAGGGAGGTTTAATGTGTGAAATGCTGTTCAAAAATCAATTGTAAGTGGTTTGGGTTACAAAGTGGCATAGAACTGTTGCTTTGTAAAATAGTGCGAGGCTTACAGATTTATCATAGTTATCACCACAGTTTTCCACGTTTCTCCACCAACCTCACATTACAGCCATTGTCCTCCAAATTAGGAGGAAGGGGTGTTTATGAGAGTCACAACAGCAATGATTCAGCAGTTAATGACACCTACAAGGAGATGAAGAGAAGTTCTGAATGCTCCCTGAAACGAATAGTTTCTTCTCGTCTCACATCCCATAGTCTTGACCGACTTAAGAGGAGGAAGCATGCTGGTCTCTGCATCTTCTCAGAGGAACAGCAAGAAGCCTTCCTGCTGCCACAATGCTAGCTAAAATGAGTGAGCAGCAGCTCCTGACGAATACGGCAGGCTTCAGAGTCCATTGACTCCATTTGCTCATACTCCTCCTCCGCCGGCTCCATGTGCCCCGCTGCAGGGGCAGACCACACGTCCAGCCCGTGCTGCAGGGAGATGTTGTGAAGCACGCAGCAGGCCAGAATGATGTGACTGGATTTCTCGGGGGAGTACTGCAGGGTGCCTTTGGAGCCATCCAGGCAGCGGAATCGTGATCGGATGGTTCTGAATGTCCGCTCGATGATGTTGTGTGTGGCAGAGTGCGCCATGTTGTAGCGGTATTCTGCAGGTGTCTCAGGGATGTGCAGGGGGGTCATCAGCCAGGTGCGGAGAAAGAAGGAGCTGTCACCTATTGGCAGGGAAAGGAAGGGGCACAAGTTACAGACCTACAGCTCACCGTCAGTTTCTGATCTTTGCCCTGGGTTTTCTTGTAGTGTAGATACAGAATAACATATTTCTCTGGCTAAATTAGAAAATGTGAAGCACTGAAAACTCCGGTTTACAAATGTGACAAGTAACAAAATAAAGATATTCTGGTTTACAAAGGGAAACCTTGGAAGAACGTGACATAGCTGTAGGAGAATCTCTTTAACACGTAATACAATGAAAGTATAACTGGACTAGGACCATAGATTTGGTGGTGGATAAAAAATTGGCTGAATGGTCATAGCCAGAGGGCTGTTGTTAATGTGTCTATGTCCAGTCACAAGTGGTGTCCCCCCACATCTTGGGACCGCTCTTCAACATCTTTATCAATCACATAGACAGTAGGATTAACTGAACCTACAGCAAGTTTGCTGATGACACCAAGCTGAGTGGTGCCATTGGCACAACAGGAGGAAGGGACGCTATTCAAAGGGACCAGGACAGGCTTGAAAAGTGGGCACATGAGAACCTAATGAGGTTTAACATGGCTAAGTGCAAGGTGTTGCACTTGGGCCGTGGCAATTCCAGATATGTGTACAGGCTGGGAGAAGAGCTCACTGAGAGCAGCCCTGCCGAGAAGGACCTGGGGGTTCATGATGGACAAAAAGCTGGATGTGAACCAGCTGTGTGCTCTTGTAGCCCAGAGAGCCAACTGTATCCTGGCCTGCATCAACAAAGGGGTGGCCAGCAGGGAGAAGGAGGTGACTGTCCCCCTCTACTGCTCTTGTGAGGCCCCATCTGGAGCACTGAATCCAAGCCTGGGGCCTTCAGCACAGGAAAGGATGCAGAGCTGTTGAAGTGGGTCCAGAAGAAGGCCATGAAAATGATCAGAGGGCTGGAGCACCTTTCCTATGGAGAAAGGCTGAGGGAGCTGGGCTTGTTTAGCTTGGAGAAGATTCCAGGGAGACCTCCAGTGCTTGAAAGGATCTTTTTAAGGAGGGAAAGAGACTTTTTACATGGTCTGACTGATAAGACAAGGAGGAATGGCTTTAAAACTAAAAGAGGGGAGATTTAGGTTAGATGTTAGGAAGAAATGTTTTATTCAGAGGGTGGGGAGGTGCTGGAACAGGCTGTCCAGAGAAGTTGTGAATACCCCATTCCTGGAGGCATTCAAGGTCAGGTGGGATGGGGCCCTGGGCAGCTTCATGTGGTGGGTGGCAACACTGCCCATGTAGGGGGTTGGAACTGAATCAGCTTTAAGTTTCTCTCCAATCTAAACCGTTCTATGTTTCTATGAATTTAAAATTGCATAATTCTGCTTAGGTAGGTATTGGATACTGAAATACGAATGAATGAAATGAATATACAATAATCAGAGTAAATAAAACAGGTTGGAAGTTACTGTTATTGATTTCCAAGATAGTCCGAACTGAATCTCAAGCCTCAAGGAATTTACAAGAAGGCAATCAGAAGCTTACTCCCAGTTCCAAGAGGCTCTGTACTCCATGAGGAGGCAAAAGAAAGCAATGACGAAGAACTGACTTACCCAACAGCCAGCCATCCTTGTGCAGCTCGGTTTCAAACTGGCTGTTAAGGGCTGCCTGCTGCAGCACGGTGCAGTCGGACATGCTGCCTGGCCAGTGCGTCTCAGCGCTTAGCAGGGCCCCCCTGGCATCGCACACCATCAGGCAGTTGAGGGAGTGGAGGCCCTTCCGGTTCACGTAGGACAGGTCCTCGGCGTTGGGTGCTTTGATCGCCACGTGGGTGCAATCCACCACGCCCAGCACACCCGGCATGCCCGCCAGCGCATAGAAGTCGTCCTTCAGGCTCCGCACCGCTGCTTCGTCCTCTGGAAAGTGAATGAACCGGGGAGCTCTTTCCACCAGCGCCTCAGTGACGTTGGCAACACAGCGGCTCATGGAGGCTTGGCTGATGCCAATAGCATCCCCCATGCGCGTCTGGAAGGAGCCAGAGGTGTAGAAGCCCAAGGCGGCCAGCACCTGGGTCTCGGGGCTGATGGCTCGGGAGCGCTGCGTAGGGCGGGACAGGCTGGCTCCCAGCAGGTCCACCAGGTAGCAGATGAACTGCCGGGGGAAGCCGTATGTGGACACCAGATATTCATCCGTGACGTCCTCCAGCTTGAAGCGGTCCAGCGTGCGTTGCCCGCGGCCGTACAGCAGGAGGTCGCAGTCCAGCACCGCGATGGGTACGGCCATGCCGGCGGGCCGAGGGCTCCAGGGGGCCGCGTCACTCCGCCCGTCTCAGCGCCTGCACCTGCATGAGGCAAACGGGAAGGAGGCTCAGCGCAGCTTTTAAGGACCAGCCTTGCGGACTCCGTTCCCATTTTCCTTTTATTCGGGTTACGCGGAGACGAAATAAAGATTCCCGGCTTTCTAGAAGCCCCGGGAACCCCCAGAAGAACCCAGTCCTTACCGGCCTGGGGCGGCTCTCGGCCGCCGGGAAGCCCGAGGCGGCGCAGGGCCCGGCCCACAGGCGCCGCCGCCCCCCGGAGCTGAGGAGCGGATCCCGCCCGGCAGATTCGCCGCGCCGCGGCCTCCCGCGATCGGGGCGGCGCGCCGCCCGCCGCACCCGGCCGCGCCTCCCGCCTCCCGCGGGGCCGGGCCGCCGAGGGCCGCGTGTGGAAAGTGCGGCGGCGGACGCTCAGGCGCCTCCTCCCTCCCTTCCTTCGTCCGCCCGTCCCTCCCTCTCTCCGCCCGCAGCGGATGAAAACAAACAGCGGCCGCGATGGTGACGACGGCGGCGCTGCGCGGGCCGCGGCTGTGAGGCGGGGCAGCCCGAGCGCCGGGACCGAGTGGGAGGCGGCCGCGGGGCGCTGAGAGGACGCCGAGCGCGGCGGGGGAGCGGGGCCCCGCGGTGCGGGCAGCCGGGCCTGGGCGCGGGATGAGCCACCCCGCCGCCAGCACTGCCGCCCCCGCGCAGGTACCGGCCCGGGGCGGAGGGGCGGGGGGCAGGGGGCCGTCGCGCTGCGGCTTCGGGGATCGCGGCGGCGGCGGGCCGGGCCCGGCCGGGCCTGGCTGTGCGTGCGGCCTGCAGCTGCCCTGGAGCACCGAGGAGAGCGGCCTGCGGGCGGCCCGGCTCCCTCCGCCCGCTGCGCCCTCAACGCTGCCCGTTTCCCGTGCGGTGTGAGGATGTTTCGGGGCGGGGGGGGCTCACGAGCGGCCGCATCCTTCGTCCCTCTCTGAATACGGACTGCTGCCCCGCTGAGCTGCGGTTGGCCACGCAAACGAAGTATCTGGGGCAAATCCAGATGTTTGCAGGAGTGACGTGAGGTGGTGAAACCGACCTGTTTGCGGAGAGGGATGAGGCATTGCGCTCAGGATAAGACGTTGCAGTCAGCCGGAAGTCCGGGAGGATCAGGCAGGGTCCCCTGGATTTCTTTGGGGTTACATCAGCACAACTTTCCCGACACCAACCGTGTGTGCACATCGAGCTGAGACGTGACGATGGTGCTGTGGTTCGGGACATGCAGCTGCACACTGTGTTCCAGCCCATGCACTTTGGCCTGACTCGCAGTGCCAGGATAGAAGTTTGTGCTGACACATCTGTACAGCTCAGGGAAGTACAGAATGTAACTGCCGGTCAACAGGAATTACTCTGTTTCGTTTCTAAGCAGGCGGAGCTGGCAGGGCTGGCTTTAGTAAGGCACTTCCTAAACTGGGAAGTCGTTTATCAGTTACAAAGTTCTGATAAGCAGGAAAAAAATGAGTCTTTAATAGTCAAAACTTAACCATACGGTGAACTACAGAGCCTTTGATTTCGTCAGAATGTTTGTATCATATGAATCAATTTTCCTCCTAGAATCTGCTTGTCTATGTTTTTTTTTAACTCCTAGACTTTCAGGAATGAGTGTGGCACACCTTAAGTTAGCACTGTTCCCTTCTCCCTCTCTGCCTTCTCACTAGGTTTTCAGCAAACCTGCTATGAGGGGGAAATGGAGATTAACTTTCAGTCTGTGTAGAGCCTGACTCACAGGCCTGGCCTTGGAGCTGATGTCTCCATCGTGAGCTTTTTATAGTTGCTTATTAATGCGCTGAAAATACCTGCTTGCACTGGCACTTCTTGATCATTGAAGGAGATCTTCTAGGAAAGTTCCCTTGGCAGCCAACCCTATTTATCAGACAATCTATTAAAATCTTCCAAAACTTTCATGGTCATTTTACCTGAAAGATTCAACAAGAATTCTCTGGAGCTTCACACAGGACACACTCAGATGTTGGATTTGGGTCCTGTGTTTACAAAATAGTTCTGAAAAAAACAGTGGGAGTAGGGAACCCAGTGCAGGGGCATGGTCAGACAATGGGAAAATGAGAACTGGACTGAGAGCAGCCCACTTTAGAAACGGTCAGAGCTCTTGGTCAGGGCCCCATGCTCTTTTCAATGTCAGTGTGGCACTGTGGGACAGAAACACTTGAACAACTATTTAGCCTGGATAAATAAAGGAAAGCATTATGAGTTGAAGTTGTAGCAGCCATAATGCAAAGTGAAATCTCAGTGGAGAGGCGTAATGGAAGCAGCCTGTATATGCTTTTCCCAGCATTAATGCCCACTGTGTGTCAGGTGTTTCGGCTCCTTTCTCATTTGTGTGTCAAACACTCGTACGCACTGAATTCCCAGGCACAAAGCTGTACGGTAATGCAGGTGCTCACAAGCTGTGCACCTGTTCCATGGCACGGCTACAAGTGCCTGCATGCAGCAGGCTGCTGGCAGTGGGCACAGCATGCTGGGAGCTGTCCTCAGGGCTGAAGGGGATGGCTCTTGCAGGCTGTTGCATCATGCAGATGAGGTGCCATCACCTCATGTTCACGTGCCTTTCTCCTTGCTGAAGGAGACTGCAACTGCCAGTGGAGTGTGTAAGGCACAATGTTTAGATATCTGACTGCTGGGTAGAGCTCGTATTTTTCACTGCCTCACAGCATTGTAAGAAAGAATGAGGCTTTAGCTAAAAAAGCCCCGTGTAGCATTTGTCCTTTGAATGTTTTTCTTGGACTTTTCTGTTTAGAGGAAAGTAGAGACAAAGGAATGAATAAATAGGGCATGGAAGTGGAGGCTGCAGAAAGGCAGCAAGAAAGCCAAAAGCTGTGTGGCTGTGATGTTTGGTTTACCTGCGAGCATCCTGTGTACAAGGTTCAAGCAGCACAGTTTCTGTTTGGTTAAGAAATTCTTTGGTTGAGGAGGAATCAGTCATCCGTGCATTTTTGAGTGAGACCAAAGGTCAGCTCCTTCTGCTTGTTATTCCATGTAAAATTCGATCACGTTCCCCCAGTGTGGAGCATTGCTTGAATGACTGGCACTTAGCAAGGACCCTGCTGGCATCACAACCTACAGGACTGAAGAGTTGGATGAGTTTGGTCAAAACAAGTTTGACAAGTTTCCTTCACATTCAGGTCAGGCCTTAGCAGCTAACCTGAGGCAACCAAGGCATTTTTGTAAACGAAATGTTTGCTGTGGTTCTAGTTCTGATTCTTCCAAGAGTGATCCCAAAGGTGAGCGCTGTCCTAAGCCCCAGCACGTCACACATAACCATCAGAGGATCCCTGCAAAAACGAGGGGGTGCTGTCTGCCCAATGCCAGGTCTTGGGTGTGCCAGGGGCTGAGTTCCAAGGTGATCATTGTCCCTGAAATTACAGCTCCCTGACATGAAATCCTGCCCAATGCTTGCTACTGTGCATTAGGCTCTAGTGAGTCAGCTGTTACGGCATTGGGAGCTTGAGGTGAGGGTATGAGCCTCCAAATGTTTTGTGGATGTTATAGAAAGCTTGGGATCTTGCAAAAGGAATCGTGATTCAGGTGGAGCAGGGCACAACTGTAAAGCTCTCATCTTCTGAACCCTGCATCTGAGGTGTGTCTCTGAGGGCTGCTTTTCTCCCCTCTGGAGTTATTTGGGTACAACGCTGTTAGAACTGATTCATTACAGTGCACAGAGAACTGTGCTGATGCTTTGTTTCCTTTCTTAACAGACCAGAGAGCCAAACATCTTTCATTAGTTTTCTAATATCTTGCAAGTCAATATCCAGATTTTTTTTCCAGTCCCATGAAGAAACCATAGGTGCTATATTTGACAGCTCTTCTGCGCCATAAGGATAGAGCACTTCCTTGCAGCTTTCTCCAAGGGTTATAAATAAATCCTCTCTCTCTTCTCTTCTCATTAAAAGCTAATCTGTTTGCTCTTGGATGTTAATTTCAGTATTCCCTTTGCCGAGAAAAAGATGCACTTTTTAATGCAGTGTTTTGTTGGCCATGTGATCCAAGTTTTGCTGTGGGTCTTGGTTCCTCCTCCCTTACAGAGCTTTGCTCAGTTAAGACAAAAGAATAACTGCAGCTCACTCTTTTTTTCTTTTGTAATGGGAAGGGTTTATACAAAAAACTTAATTTTTCTACATTAGAGTGGTGCATCATGAAACATCTCCAAGAACCAGCTCCCTTTTGCATCCCTCCTGTGACTGAGAAACATGCAGTCTCTGGCTGGTGGATGTTAAACACAGGAAATGATCTGAGGAGGTTAAAATACCCAAAGGATAATCTGATAGTGCATCTACAGCTTGCGTTGTTAGATTTCACATCAAACCATGACTTATAATTAAAGCAGTAGAGTACAGGAGGTGCAGGATGAATGTAGCTCTGGAACTTTCCACCAGTGTAAGTGCCCAGCCTTCTTAGAGTCATTCAGAAAGCAGCACTCTAGAAGATGCTCTGGAAGTTGCGGTACTCTTATGTAGCAGCATGACTTAAAAGAGACATTTACTTCTGTTGATCGGGCTGTTCTGAACAGAAGCTGTGGATGTGCAGAGTCATTAATGATTGTCTGATGTTCTGTGGATGTCTGGGATGACTGACCCCCCTCAGGGCTGCAGTTCTGCCCCTGAGTGAAGGTTGAGCACTGAGTGCTCCTGCTTGCTGAGAACTGCAGCACTGCTGTGAGGGGCTGCACGCTCCACTCATGTGATGTCTGACGAGCTGCTTCGGGGTGATTAACCATCTCAGAACAAAACCAGCAGCAGGAGTTAAGAATGAATTAATACTTTGAAGGCTTATGAGTAAAAAGCATTGGTTAAAACTGCTCATTAAGGCAGTCCTCCCCATGGTCTGTAAGTGATTATTAACCTACATGTGAAGAAACTGAAAAAAAAATTATCGTTTCTCCCAGACCATGTGATGTGATGTGGCAGAAATCTGATTAGTAACTTGGCCTGCCAGCTTCAGGCACTGTGCAAGCTCCATAGTGCTGCTAAAACCTTTCCTAGTCCTTTGACAAGCAAGCCAGTATAACTGAGGGAGGTTGGGTATTTGTCATCAGAAGCTTTTGAGAGAAGCACAAGTAGAATTGTGGTTCTTCCATTGGCAAAAATACCTTTTTTCAGTTGGTTGTAGGTGCATTTGCAGCCGTACAGATTTACTGCCACATTTACCCAGGAAAACAGTTTGCCCTGGCTTTGTCCTGTGCAGTTAACTGAGAATATATTATATCTGAAGCCCTACTGCTGTGTCTAATGGATGGCTTGGTACAGATCCCAGTGTGCTGTTGGAGTGTTTTGGTTTGTTTTTTTTTTAAATTAAGCTAGCAAAATTAGAGAAATTGTACTCTAATTGTGACCTCCCTTTGTTAGTTCTTTCTCAGTACCTTTTGCATCGACCAGACATGAGATTAAACATCACTTGTGCCCCTCAAAGCTCTTGTTAGGATTTTGATGGACCGAGGCTTTTGGTGCTTATTATTTCTCTTGAGGTGGCTTCTAATGGCAAAGTATTTTGAAATCTTAAAATCCAAACAGAAAGCTGAAGGAAGACTTCATTCTTATGCCTGCACTGTATTTCAGATTGCCATATGCAATGGACACTGATCTCAGTTCGCAGGACAGGAAGGACCTGGACAAGTTCATCAAATTTTTTGCTCTGAAGGTAATTTTTTCTCCTGCATGTAAATTTTTCTTTTTCTCTTATTTAAGGAAAAAGCCATAGGATCAGTTTGAGATATATCACACCTCTGTCAATGCTGGGCTCCCATCAACACACTTAAGCATCCCACATTTAGGTGGTAACTTCTGCTGGGCTCTAAACTTCCTTTTCAGCCTATCTACATTTTTATATTGCATTCAAAACCAGTAATACCAGAATGTTCTTTTGAACTATGCTGATATATAACTATAAGATTTGGCCTTCCTTGGTACCCATATTTGACTTGCTTGGCCTTGCTAGATGATTGTAGGTAATCTGACAGTGGATTTTTAATATACTAGAAATGTACAGATTGACTTTTGTAAGTGTCCAGGTTCAGGAAGTGGTTATGCATTTTGATTCAGTAGTACAGAAAACTGTACAACTCTTGATCAGAAAACTGAGTTAGTCATTTCATGTTATTACAAAGAAAGTTTAGCTTAAAACCATTTTCTATCTGACATATCTATCTGACCTGTTATATATAATGATTTGATTATACCTGAAAATCAGCATCGGAAACTGCTTTCCTGCATTCTGGCGATCCCTTTTATTTTTCACTTGGAATTTGTCTGTTAGCTTCTGAGCTGAGGGCTCTGCTGATCTCCTGAGCCCAGTGTGAATCGTGTCCTTTCTGTTTCAGACGGTACAAGTAATTGTCCAGGCCCGACTCGGAGAGAAGATCTGTACCCGATCGTCGTCCTCCCCAACAGGCTCCGACTGGGTAAAGCCATGTTTTGTAAAGCAGCTCCATAAACTCTCTTGTTTGTTGTTTATTTTTGGCATTGAGAACACAAAAAGGTTCTTAGAGCGTTGTGCAGCCCGTAATAACTATTTGTATAATAGCTCCTAGGTTTGATTATGTTGACTGGCCTTTTTTTTCTTGTTGACACACAGCACGTCACTCAGGACTTTTGAAGGGCTGATTAGAGGAGAGAGAAACGATACCTCTCAGCAGCTCCTGCCAGCTCACTGAGGCACTTTGCCAAGATTTGCTGGAGAAGGGGTGATGAGTTCCTTTCTGTCACAAGCTTGCAACTCTGCAATTCAAGTCTGTATAGTAATGGGCTGTATTAAAACTGGAGAGACTCAAGGCCCCACTCTGTGGGTGAACATATGAAGCAAGTGAGAGAGAGGGAACACGATTTTGATGGCAGGATAAAGAACATTTGAATTAGCAGTCAATGACATGTTTGCAAATATAAAAAGCCTCAGCCAATCTGGGAATTCACTATTTCATAAGTACTTCAATGAACACAGCCCTAATACATTACATGTGAGCCCATGAATCTGTTGCAGTGTACTAGTAGGCAGTTTTCAAAGAAATGCAAGAAGTGAACCTTCTCTTTCATTCTGCAGTTCAATTTAGCCATCAAAGATATACCAGAGGTTACTCATGAAGCAAAGAAAGCCTTGGCAGGACAGCTGCCTGCTGTTGGACGGTCTATGTGCGTGGAGATTTCTCTTAAAACCTCAGAGGTGAGGACATAGTTAAAACAGATGCTGATTTTTTTATTATTATTACTTTTTACTTTAATCCCAGCCCACTTTGCAGAGTTCGTACTCTTTAGCTCAAGAAAATGCAAAAGCATCTTCAAATATTAGGAAAGAAGTTAGAAGTTAGGCAGTGTGCTAATGAAATGTATTGATTGCCAGAAACAATTTACTGCAAATCTTGGGGCCAAACACATAGATGATGAAACAGCAAAACTTAATTTCTTAAACCATGAGGTGTTTGAAGAAGATATTCCCTCAGGTGATCAAGTTTTGTAGGGAGGTGCAACACATTTTTTTCTATGGTTGCACTGTAAGAAAGGGGGAAAGAGGAGAAACATATTTACTGAGAAGAGTGGTTAGTGCTGACTGTTAATGAGATGTTTGTTAATGAAAAGGTTTGTGTACTGAAATGAGTTTTTGTTTGCCATCTTTCTCTGGTCCAGGGGGATTCCATGGAGCTAGAAATTTGGTGTCTAGAAATGAATGAGAAGTAAGTGCATTCTTCACACCACCTTTTTGTTTGTCATTTGTTTGTTTTGGCTGATGAAACTGAGCAGTACTCAGTCCATGTTGATGAATGAGCACATAATTGGCTGCATGGCTTGCAACACTTTACAGGGGTTTTCTCTTTATCTAGTGCAGCTGTTAAGCTGTTTAATATTAGTGTCAAGAAAAGCAAACAGTATATTTGTTCCTTTTTAATTCTTTCATTGCATTCGTATACCCCCCCACCCGAAGAGCTCATCTACTCAGTAACTCTAAAAGTGTTAAATATTGTAAAGATGTTACTGCCAAGTACAGAGCTGCATGGCATTTTTCAGCAAGTACTCTACAACAGGTGACTAAACTGAAGCAGGGCTCTCAGCTGAACACTGGGATTTTATTTTGTCATTTTGGCAATAAAAGTGATGTAAAACAATTCACCCAGACTCATTTTGATTAAAAATTTACTTTCTTGTTAGGAACAGATGACTAATTTTCTCATTTGCATTCTGTAGGTGTGACAAAGAAATCAAAGTCTCATACACAGTATACAACAGACTGTCTCTACTACTGAAGTCTTTGCTTGCTATAACCAGGGTAACTCCAGCCTACAGACTCTCAAGGAAGCAAGGCCATGAATATGTGATATTGTACAGGTAAAGTAGAAAGTGAAATTCCGCATCCGGAATAGAATAAGCAGCAACTCTAGAACTGCATAGGGCAGCTGTAAATGTGGTAAAAAGACATTAGTTACAATAAATTCAAATGATATGGATCTGTCTACGACTGAAAGGTGATAGAGACCTTTGGACTGTGCATTTATTACCTTATAAACTCATTCTGAGCTGTTGAATGCTTAAAGAAATATTCTTTGTTAGACTTGGCTACCTTTTTCTCTTCCTTTTTATGTGGCATGTCTTCCTCTGAAATAGCTAGAAGGTTGATGTGGCCATTCCAGCCACTATGTATGTTTGTGTTTTTTTTTCCCCAAAAAGGAAATGTGCTTCCAACTGTTCAGCTCATAAAATGAAACAGGGAACGTGGATAGGTACAGCATTATGTCCCCACTGGTCCTAATAGCTTTTCTTTTCTTCTTTTCCCCTCAGGATATATTTTGGTGAAGTGCAACTGAGCGGCCTGGGAGAAGGTATGGTTAGGCAATACACAGAAACTAGAGCAGAACTACTTTCTGTACTGGTGAGCTATCTGTTAACATTTCTGAGTGCCACGAACAGAAGAAAACCTGAGGTTTATGCAGTATTTGTATGTGGCGCAGTGAAGAGTCGAGTCATAAGGTGACAGGTGTAATGTGGTGCTTTGGCAAAATCTAGAGTGATTTGCCAGTCTGACCCAGAATTGAAATAAGAATATGGAGGTAAATTTATAAGGAGCAGGACCAGTAGAGGAGACAGTGATCTGCTCCGGCTCAAGAAGTACTTCAGAATAGTATTTCAAACCCAGGTAAGAAGTAACATCTGGAGTTTGTAGATAAAGCATCCCACCAAGACAACGTAGTGCTACTTTGTTGCAGACTCTGTGTGCATATTTGGAGTTCAGATTGCAAGGGATAATGGAAGCACTATAGAAATAAGACCACAGAGTGAAACATAATGAAAATAAATAATCAGCTTCTATGTACTCAGTAGAACTGATAATAATTTTTTAACTTTATAGGTTTTCAAACAGTTCGTGTTGGGACAGTAGGAACCCCAGTGGGCACCATCACTTTGTCTTGTGCCTACAGAATCAACCTTGCTTTCATGTCAACCAGGTGAGAAAATGAGATAATGCCAGAAACTTTCACAGTAATGTACTAATGAACCCTTCACACTGTGAGCCCCTATATCTTTCCCTTCTGCTTATCCTTTCTTGCTGAAATTCTCCTTAATGGAGAATATTCTCTAATGCTTAAGTCTTGCAGCAAATGGAGTATTTGGGTTGCCCTGAGTCAGATGCTGGAACTCCAAATTGCTAATGCATGCTTGGAATTGCAGAGCTGCATTGTAAAGATACTCTGGTCCCACTAGCAGACACTAGGGCTCTCTCAGGATACCGTGAACTGGGATATAGTAAAAGAGTAAAAGCAGCCTTACAATAACGCCATTGCTTGTTGCCTTGCAGGCAGTTTGAGAGGACCCCTCCTATCATGGGGATTATCATTGATCACTTTGTGGACCGCCCCTATCCCAGCTCTTCGCCCATGCATCCCTGCAATTACAGGTGAGGAAACACTGAGAGAAGTCATGGGCCATGGTGAAGGCATCGTTATGCCCAAACACAGAGCCTTTTCCACTGACTGCACGGGAAGGGCGACTGGAGGATTAGGGTCTATCATGCTTATTTAGTCAAGCGTATAAGGAAAGGCAACATTTCTCTTCGTGCCTAGAGTACTGAGTGCAGCAAGCCCTGGGATATTGCCAAATTCTTTACAGGAGCGTTTGGACACAAAAGAGGTTAAATCTTGACTGTGAGTTTGAAAGAGTAGCACTTAATCTTGCTGCTGAACTATCCAGAGGCATGCAGCTCCAGACTATCCAATGGAGAAAGATTAGAGGTGAATTTCTCTTTGTAGATGTGAGGTTTGTCATCTCTGAAGTTCATGTGAGGGCACTCAAACTGGGACCAGTGGTATTGTTTGACAATGCTTCTGTAAACACCAAAGCTAGTAGCATTGGCTGGTGTAAGAAAATCTTTCTTTGGTATAATAAATAAACAAATAAAAATCATAGAGAGAAGTTTCTATCTGGGGGTAGAAGAGAAGCCCTTATGATAATCCTGGGCAAAATAACATTTCTGTGCCCTCTTTTCCTCAGTTCTGCCGAGTAGATTACGAGAGCCCTTCAAAATTCTCTTTTCAGCTCCACCCAAATACTCTCAGCCTCCTTGCAGCATTTGTCCCAGCGTGTTTTGCTATTTGTTTGTTATGTAGAATATTTCCAGTCTGGATGTTTTTATTTTCTTGCTGCTTTAGAGCTGGTGAGGACAATGGTGCAGTATACCCCTCAGTAGAAGATTCCCAAGAAGTGTGTACTACATCATTCTCCACCTCTCCTCCATCTCAGGTAGGAGAAAACAAGCTCTTTGTATTCCTAGGTAGAACCATCACTGACAGCATAGTGCATGTACTTCTACATCAAGTATTATGCAAACATGCAACCTCCTGACAGTAATTAAAATGTGTAAGCTTCTTATTCAGATGGTTGTACTCTGGGTAAAACTTCATTAGATACTGATTTCAACAAGACGGTGGAGGATTAGAAAGAATGAATTACTGAAAGAACAGAGATACACTGGAAGACGACAGCAGCGTAATACATACATGCATGTACTGATACTGCAAAAAGAGGAGTTCAAGAGATCAATGTCAGGCAGCATAAATAGAGGTAACAGGCTGACACTGAGAAAGAAATACTGAATTATCAGGAAAATGTTTATGGCATAGTCATATTTTCAGGCTGCAGAATGGAAAAGCAGGAAAAAGACAAAAGCCTTATTAGTTGGACCATCTGGAACTAGTTGGAGGAGCAGAAGTAAGTACCAGCAAAAAAATGGGTCATTGTATTGAACTAGGGAATTAATTTAATTCTCTGTACTTCTACCTACCCGTGCCACTGTTATTTAAGTTTCAGTTTTAAAATATACATAAAACAAATGCTTTGTGAACCTTGCAGAACAGCAACTCAGGTTTCTCCCTTTTCTACTGTCCATACGTGTCTGACTCCACAGTGCTGTACTTTGAAGGACTGGGCATTTGTTGTTCACCTATAGCTTTAAATATTCAGGAATGTTCTTTGCTGTTCAAGCAGATGGCTCTACTGCATTTTAAAGACAATCTAAAGACTCTGTAAATCTCTTCCTCTGAAGTAAAACACAGAAAAAAGTATAATTGGAATGCCACTCCAAACTGAAAGAATATGCTGTAGGACTTTCTTCTCCTTCAGAGGAATTAGTATGCTTGGTTTAGTAGAACGTGTTCTACTGAATGGCTGAGCCAGAAACAAGCTTTTCTTACAAAGCATTTTTTCACCACCTGGCTTTTGAGTGACAGGGCATTAGGCAACATTGAACTGATCAGCAGGCACCCACGGTAAGTCTGACAGAATAAAGATTTTCCTGTTCTGAGATTCAGGATGTGTGTTTGTGGCTGAGTTGTATTCTGCCTGTTCACAAAGCAGGTTAAATGCAGTAGGGTTCATGAGGAAATTTCCACTGTCTTGCTTGTGACAGTATTAAATAACAGCATGAATGTTTGTAAGTACAGTGAAGCTGGCATTTCCCCAGGGAACGTGAAGTTTTATTGTCACTGAAGGGAAAAAGTGTTATGAAACCAGATGAACCTTGAGGATTCACGTCAATCGTGAGCCTACATTCTTACCTTTTACATGGCTCATAGCTTCTGCTTGCTCATTTATAAACAACTGCCAGTCTTCTTTACAGTTAAACAGTTAAAATTGACTGTTTGACAGATTGGTTTCTTTCTCCATCTTCTTGCTTACAAATTAACACTTAGGAGAACACAAGAAACTGTGGTGTAGACAGCGTATAGACAGGCTGTCCAAAGCTCTGCCTGCCTTCCAACTAGAAATGAGGCCTCGTCTGTGTGATACAAGGCACTGAGTGTTAATTTTTCCCTGTCAGCTTGTATAGCACATCTGTTGTGTGTTTCTGAAGTATCCCAAATGTGGAGTAAAATTTGGCCTCAGGCAGCTTTCATAAAACCATGCTCGTAAGAGAATAGCTGGTATAAGGTATGTGAGTGAACCAGAGTTGGGTTACATTTTTGCATTAGCACTCTCTAAGACAGCATTTAGTTCTGGTGTCAGTTCTGGTGAAGGAGCTCTCTCTTCCCATCAGTGTATTTGAATCTCCCCTTAGTCTGGTCCCTCCTTAGTCTAAGGCTGCAGCACAGACATGCAGAGATACAATCTGCTGCCCTTCTAAATGCTGGAAGACTAGGAGCGTGTTCAGACAGGTGGAAAGTCATTAAATTCAGTGTTATTTCTACATTCTAAAAGTAAAAGTGTTTTTCCCTGTTTTTTGGTAACTACTTGGCCTTGACATTGCTGATAGGCTGGTAACAGTTCTATTAGCTGTGGGACACTATCTGGCAGCATTCACTGGAATCTTAAATATTACCTGTGTAGAATAGTTTCCTGAGACCAGAAAGCAGTCAATTCTTTATAAAATGAACATGTTTCTGGCAACACTGAAATATTCTGCTCTATGTGTAAGCATGGCTGCTGCAGCCAAACATTCCTCGCTAGCATTCAGTTCATCCAACTCTTTATAGTTCTTCTCTGAAGTCCTTTTCTCTCTTTCTCTCTCCCCTTCTCTCATTCTTTCTTTTCTTTGTTTCCTCTGTGCGTCTGTGTTTGTGCACAGTGTGTTTTTACTGTCACAAAGGCACATTTTCAGACCCCTCCTCCTGTGGTGACGGACACCTTGAAGGTCCCAGTGATGGGGCTGGCCTTTTCACATCAAGTGAGTTTTCAATAGAACGTGTTATACGTGGCCAGAAAGTACTGGCACGACTGAACAAATACAGGAAAGTACACATTTGACAAAACAGAATGTTTGTTGTGCATGGGAAAGGCTGGTCAACCCAAAATGGGGCAGGTATGTTATTTGAAAATGTAACAGTTTGCAAAACCAGTGTGCTCTAGATATAAAATCCACCTGCAGTCTTTGTGCTGAACAGCAGATCTGCATAAAGCAGCCTGTAAAACTCAGAGGATACAGGAGAAAGAGGAACTTTGAGTAGGGTTTTAAAAGGACTTCACTGGAGTGAATTTAAACAAGAAAAAAAGGCACAGCATAATTTTCAGGCTGTCAGGTCGAGAAGGAGCTAGCATTTCCCACCTCTGAGGTAGGAATCCTCCCTACAGCAATAACACTAAGGATGCAGTGAAGACACAGCCTGTTGCTGGCTAAGAAGGGCTGTATGTAGTCTGACAGAGAGAGCAAAGGGACAGAGGAAACAAAAGTCATAAAGGCAAATTGATTTTCTATTCTTAAAGAGGAACTATCTAATTTAATAGAAATGCAAATAAATTTTGATCCCATTGATGCTGGAGGCCCTCCCAAGTTCAGTGAATGTTATCTACCTTTGTTAGGAACCACATCTTCTTGGGTGTTTATCTTGTATGGATTTCAATGAGACTCAGCTGCTTAAATGCCTCTGCAGCTGAAGGTCTGCCAAAGACAGGACAAACACACTTGAATAAACAGCAGCTGCAAGGATTAATTGTTAGTCAGAGACACAGGAGGCAAGGGCACAGCACTGAATTTTTTCTCTTAACAGTCAGTAGCCCTAGAACTTGCACAGTCATTAATTAGAACTTTTCCTGGATTAGAACAGAGATGCTGTTAATTTGAAAGAGAAAAAATAAATTCACTTCCACCTGTCTTCCAGGTTTCAAGTAACACCTTATAAAGACCTGAGTTTACTCTTCTTTGTTTACACCTTATAGGTCTGTCTAAAGTCATGTTCCTCATGTTTGTGCAAGTGTCTCACAACAATGGGCAGAGAAGTACCTTATAGGAAAGAACATTTAGGTACCACTTCAGTATCTGAGCAACACTGCCTAGAATTCCTTCAGGAATTCCTACAGGAAGATGAGTGTAAAATCTCCAAAGCAACATGAGTTCTTCAAAAGGAGTCAAGTTGCCTGGACATTTCTAGAACAAAAATAATAATATTGTACCTGCTTTTCTTCAAAAAGAGATTGCTCTGTTCAGCTTAATTAGCCTCATATGAATAAAAGTACTGCTCACCATTCAGTTTCCTGCAAATTACATCAGCGTTGGCACTGCTAGGGTATCACATGTAGAGCTCCGAGAAGTGTTCCTCTTGAGGCCAAGACAGCCAAAGCAGGAGAAAGTTATTTAATATGGTTAGATTTCTACTTAGGGAAATCTAAGTGTATAAGGAACTTCTGCAGAGTTTCACTGCTTGCAACACTTCATTCCTAGAGCAATCTCAGAAGAGTTAGCTTGCCAGTTCTCTCTTCATCTAGCACATTTATGGGGCATTGTATTCTTTGGCAGAAGCTAACTGATACAAAACACTGAAATGTTAGCTTTGTAAGTATGCAAAACAAGTCTGTTGAGCAGAGCTTCCCTGTGCCTGGATGTCAGAGATCAGCCATACCTCTCACAGCCGCCTCCATGTGTAGGAAACCAGTCATGACAAAGCCCAAGTTTAGTCCCCTACAATATTAACTTTTTAAAATAATAACTTCCATGAGGGACTAATGAAAATCTAGCATTCTTCTGCCAGCCTGAAATACTGTGCTGTGCCTCTGACTTCTCCTGTTCCTTCTTCAGTGACTGATGGTTATTCAGACTGGGACATTCCCCTTCCCTTCCTCTCCTCTCCCCTTGCCCCCCGTTTTTTTTTTTTTTCTCTTCTTTCTTAGCTTTCCAGCTCTCGTCTTTCCTATCAGCCTGCTGCCCTGGGAGTTGGATCAGCTGACATGGGGTATCCTGTACTCTTTGCTGGTGGCTTGAATGCTGCACACCCTCACCAGGTACTTGTAGAGGGTAGAAGAACAAGCATAGCTGGTATTGCAACCCTCTTGTGTCACCTCTACACTTAAGGGAGGCCTTGAAACTAGAGCATGCATTAGTTTCTTGTCTGTCAGGAACAAAAAGAATCTAGGCTAAGTACAAGGAAAGCACAACTTGCACAGAAGCTAAGAATTGGCTCCTCAGCATCTTTGACTGTGCTGGGGTAGGGTAGGGGTCATGTAGAGAAATGGCTAAAAGATGTCAAACCTGCTTGTAAAACCAAATCCAACCTATTTGCCTGCACTGATGTGCCACTGATTTCATGCCTCAGCTGTGTTACAGAGCTGCTGCCATTGTAGCTCTGCGAGCACAGCTCTGTAACCTAGATGCAGGAAATGCTGACAGACCACATTGGTGTATTTGCGTCCATTTATCAGAAAAAATAAGTTCTGTTCTGTTGCGTAGGGCAGTTCTTCTGTGTAGTGCAGCCCTGAAGTGGAGTGGAGTAGGAAGGGAACAAGAAAGAGCTTGTACTCAGATGGTCACCTGCTGCCGCATGGGTGTGAGAGCCCAGGCATACACCAGAAACCATGACTTAGTCCCAATACAAGGGAATCTGCTCTGTACTGCGCTGTGTTGCCGACCTACTTTGGAACTGTCTAACTTAATCATTCCTTTCCATCTCAGTTGATCTGTCCAGGCAAAGAGGGGGGAGTTCCCCCAGTTCCTAGCCAGCCAGCACATGGCACTCAAGCTGACCAAGAGAGGACATGCACCCCACTAGATGGAGCGCACTACTCAGCAGCTACTCCTTCTAGTAGGTAGGTTGGTTTTTGATGACCCTCCACTAGTGCTAACCCATTTGGAGCCATGTTAAGATAAAACTGTTTTCCCTTTTTTAGCTATTGGTTTTTAGCATAACTGTTGTTTTTCCTCCCCCTGAAACAGCAGGCAGTTTTATCTGACTGGGGCTTTCCTAGCACTTTCCTGAGTATGTTATGGAAATAGTCCTCTTACCAGAAGACTCAGCCTTTTTCTTTGGCTATTTTAAAGTTCCAAATACCTGTGATAGGAAAGCAAACAGGCTAGTGAAATAACTAAAAGCCATTTAGTGAACTAATAATCCTGACTCTGGCTGTTGTGATGCATTAGACTGCTACCTCTGTAGCCAGAGTGAATGATAGTATTCTGCTTCTTGACCTCGCCTCCTGAAGATCCTTGTGATGTTTGTTTTACTGAAAAAATAACGGTGATGAGCAGAACAGCTCTGAACACTCACATTCTAGAGTAAAGTCCCCCTCCAAAAAAAAACCAAAAAACAAAAACTGTCTCAGTCAGCAGCACCTTTTTGTTCAACTAACTAGTTTTGTTCCAGCTTTAAGCAAAAATCTGATTCCACAAGCATCCCGCTCCCCTTTTCTGCTTATGACTGAGAAGAAAGGTGTGGTACAAGGAAAACGATTTCTGTTTTTCTCCTTTTTAATATTGGGAGTAAACCCAGAAAAATGAAGGAGCCTTTCAGAGCATATTGTTTGCCTGTATTGGTTATGCAGTGAGTCACTAGTTTGTCTTCCTTTCCCAGCGAGGACACGGAAACAGTATCAAACAGCAGTGAAGGGAAGTGTGGCTCCCCACATGACCTTTTGGAGACCATCTTTATCCGGAAGGTGGGAGCTTTTGTCAACAAACCTATTAACCAGGTAACTAGCAGACAGCTTTTTCACAAGCATACGCTGCCTCTCCTGCCTGTTCACACAAGGAGGAAACAAAGCACCCCGATGTCAGGGCAGTTCAGGAGACTGAGGGTACATATTTCTGCCTGCAGCATTTGCCTGCAGTTTTGTCAGGCATACTTTTCATAAAATCCTTTTGGGATGTGACAGCTGCTGAATTTGTCCCACTTTGCCAACACCCAGTCTGGGTATGGAAGACTTCATTCTCCCCAATGATCCCACAAAGCTGGCAGCAAAGCCTCCTTTCCTTGAAAGGATGTGCAGTAGGCCAGTTCATCACAAGTAAGCAAGCATTAAGGAAGTTCAGCTAGGGCAGCTTAGAGATACATCCAGTTGCTACAGCTGCTTTAACTATGTTTTTAAGCCCTCTCCTAGGCCCTTTGGATGGGCAAAGGGGGTTTGTTTGAATGTGTAGCAGTGTGTTACCTCTTGCCTGTCTCATATAAGGTGCTGTATATGGAGTGTGTGTCTGTATTCAATCAACTGAGTACAACCTATTTTATATCTTTTTAAATGAGGTTGTCAGCATCATGCCAAACTGATGATGTGATCTTGGGCAATTTTTAGTAGACCTGACAGAGACTTTCAGTAGCCTTTGCTGTGCTGGGTAAGCAGAGTCTCTTAGTGAAATTCTGTTTGCTGAATCTCCTCAGGTGACCATGGCCAACTTAGACATTCCTTTTGCTATGTTTGCTCCCAAGAATGTTGAGCTGGAAGATAACGACCCCATGGTAAGCCCCTCCCCAAGGAATAATCTGTGCCTTCTCAGCATCCCTCATGCAATATCCATGCTATTCCCTTGCTTGAGTACACTTTAGTGTTTATTTTGAGGAAAGAACTAGCTGCTTGAAACCCAGGAACTGGGGTCTCCTGTGTTGAGCCTTGGGCTCTCCTGGTATGCAAACAACACGTGTGTTGTAGCATGTGCTTATCATCCAGCCTCCTAACTGCCCACACAGAATAAAAACATGCAGACAAATGAGTTCATAAATAACATCACTACTCACCATCTTCAATTTCTTGGGCAGGTCAATCCTCCTGATTCCCCAGAAACTGAATCTCCTCTACAAGGCAGCTTACACTCAGAGGGCTCCAGTGGCAGCAGCGCAGGGAACACCCATGATGACTTTGTTATGATTGATTTTGTAAGTGCCCTGATCAGCATTCTCACGTAACACCTACATCTTGGGTGGGCTTTGGGTACTGGTACAATAGCAAATGACATAAAAGCTGTTTTCGTGGGAGGGAAAAGACCCACGATTCAGACTTCCAGCAATCCCCAGACCACAGAAGGCACTGATACCAGCAGCTACCAATTAAGTAATCCAGTTCCTACCAACACCTGGGCTGTTTGTTTTCTCTAATGCTTAAAGAAACCAGATTCCACAAAAATGCTCCTTTCTAAGTGGCAACCACAAATCTTGGCCTCTCTTGGCCAAGCTTTAGCTGGAGCTGTTCAGTTATTTAATCTGCGCTATTACAACAGCAGTTGTAATACCAAGATATTTACTGGTAGCAAGTAGTGACTTTATCTGAGATTATGACAAAAGGGAAGCAAAGATCTCTGAATGAGAACTGACAGTGGTTTTTCTGATTCTAGAAACCAGCATTTTCTAAAGATGACATTCTTCCAATGGACCTGGGGACGTTTTACCGTGAGTTTCAGAACCCCCCTCAACTCAGCAGCCTCTCCATTGACATAGGAGCTCAGTCCATGGCAGAGGATTTGGTATGGAACCATATAGCTTCTTTTTGTGGGAATCATACATTATAATTCTCTTCCTGTTTCTAGTTTAAAAGAATCTGACTAAGGGGGGGTCCCTCACTAATAGGTTTCAGACCAATGCAGATTTGTTTATAGCACACCTGAGCCTCTGAAACTTTTTTGTTTATCTTCAAACTGAAAGCTGCTACCATGTGCTTTCTGTAGTTGTCATTCAAATCACAAAACTATTCCCTCAAAACTGATCCCGCTTCTGGTCTGTTAGGCTTAGTGACAAACGAGGCCTGATCTTGCATTCTGCATACAAGTAAAATCCTGGTGGATCTGCACAAGGCCAGGCCCCAGCGCACTTATTCTTCTGCAGAACACACACTCTGCTCAGAGTTCCTTTCTCAGGGTCCCTTGTTAGATCCTGTCAGAGGACTCTTGGTTTTGTGCATGTGGGAAGGGGAGCTCAGAGTGGTGGAGAGGGGTTGGGTTGCTTAGAAAAAGAATTTTTGCCTTACGAGGACGCTTTAAATGCAGTCTCTATCCGTTGTGAATGAGACCTGATCTGCACCTTTCTTTGCCCCTCCAGGACTCACTACCAGAGAAGCTGGCAGTCCATGAGAAAAATGTCAAAGAGTTTGATGCCTTTGTAGAAACCTTGCAGTGAAGCGATTTTCCAGTTTTGCTGCAGCAGTTCTTCTCCTCGGACCATCCTGGAGAATGATGTCAACAAATATCTGTCACCCCTGCTCCACCTTTTGTCTTGCTTTGACTATTTCCTTCCATCAAGTGAGCTTTCTTTGACTGCTCTTTCAACAGCAGGTACAGCTCATCTGCTGGTTTTCCTCAGCTGCTCCACTGCACAGTTCTGGACTGCTTTTCCTGTTCGCATTCAGTCTGGAATTTATGACCAGTAGGTACACAGGAAGTCAAACTCCAACGTATGAAACTCATTTTCTCTTCAGTCTGTTCTGCGTGGAGGGGCTCTGTGAAAAATTGCCATCTTCTTCCTCCAAAGATCCTATGGCGTGAGTTCCCTCAACACAGCTTCTTGCTGACAGACATTTTTTTCCCACAGTCTTTGATCCTGTTAGAGCACAGAAAGCTTTGGGTCATTTCTAAGGTCTGAGTTCAGCAGATCAGCAGCTCTGTGTCCAGGACAACCGTTCCACAGAATGGGCCATTTTAGCCTGACTTCAGTGTGAGTGCCTGGAGCACAGGGAGAGGCATCAGCTTTGGGACCTGTGTAATACAAGCTACCTTTGTTTTTCTGCTTCTAAGGAACTGAGTCTCTACACAGTCGTTGTGTGACACCTTTTGTAAAGACTCGCTGATAGGCAGGAGAAAACCACAGAAGTGTTTTTCCACATTTCCTTCCTGAGTGTACTGACACTCAGCTATGTTGAGTTTACCAGTTTTGACTGTGTTGGCAAGCCTGCACGTAGCAGCTGTGATGCTGAGTTCGTAGTCTGCTTTTGAAATGTAACTGTAAATACTAGGAATCCTATTTCTTTAGGGTTATGTAATTAGGAGTCTTAGTCTGAGATACTTTCCTCTAACCCACGCAAACACTCCTGCTTTATGGTGAATAGATGATCTTAAGAATTGAGAAATATTTATTGCTTTTAAAGAAACCTATATTTAAAATATGTTGTTTTCATGTAGTTGTGTGGGTCATTCTGCCTGGATCGCTGCAGACAGCATGTGTGCCACAGAACCCTGTCCAGTGAGTCCCCTTTTGCAAGAAAATATTCAAGATATTTATTTTATAAGACAGACTTGATTATTCTAATATAATACTCTGTTTTGGGGACTGTGTTTCCATTTCATCCAGTCAGGGCCCACTGATAGAAGGAAATGCACACATCAGCGTAGTGGAGTGGCAGGGACTTAAAAGCTGTGTTCTGATAGGTATGGATGAATTTGCAGTGTTCTTCAGCCGTTCAGAAGGCAGCTTCTTTAAAGAAGCACATTTTTGGGAGCTTATGGTACTTTTTAATCAGCTGGCTTTCGATGAGCTGAAATTTTATTTTTATAATGAGCTGGCTATTAGCAGTGTGACTGGCTGGCAGCACTCTGTGGTCGATTAGGCTGTTTGTCTTTTGTCTGATATACGGACAGGAGAGGAAACGGTGACACTAAGCAGAAACTTAGAGAAGGTCGGTCTTCTTGTGGTTTGTTTTCCTCCTCCCACGTATAACTAGAATGAGCAACTGCAAGGCCCCTTACTGTCCCATACACTTTTTTTCCCCTTCTACAAAAGCGTTGTTCCCTCTACGCCAAGGAACCATCTTCACTTCCCTAGAGTGGTTAAGTAACCCGCCTTCAAGGCAGCTTCTTCAACTGTGCCGCATTCTCAACTGAAAGAGATGGTTAGCAGATGACTGGGGAAGCTCATCTCCTCTCTAGAACACTAATTCTGTACCCACCGGTAGAGCAAGGAACCAAGTTCAGAGTAGAGCTTATTGTAAGGTCAGAGCAACGCAGTGCTTGAACTTTACCAGCTTTCTGGTTAAGAGGTGCGCTCCATGGGAGGACAGGTGAGCTCTAAAGCTCCAGCTTATAGCCGTGCTGAAGAAGCACCCACCAGAACATAGCCAGATAACTCACCCAATCCAGCTTTTCTGAATCCTGACACAGACACTGCTTACTACTTGCAAAACAAGATGCACAGACACCTCTAAGAAGTTTCTAAATGGCTCACAGAATGATTTAAGTTACATGGCGTTTAATACTTGTGTGCACACAGCCAGGGCCACCTTGCTTTACAGGTGAAAGGGGTGTTATAAGGGTGCAGAAACTCAAGGACTGAGTGTCACCCAGCTCTCATCTCTGCTCACAGGTTGGTCTCTATTGCCCTTGGGACGTAGCAACCGCCCCTCTGTGAGCTGTCACCTTTTTCTTAGCTTACAGCCAGTGCACAGCTGTATGATCTGAGCTGCCAAGCAGCAGAGATGGGATAAAGTGCTGGTTTGCACTGTATTCAGGGAAGAAGACTAGAATAGGTTGGACTTTATCTAGCCAGCGCTCCTGCTGGCCTCTGGGCACACTGAAAAGCTGTAGATGGAGTTGGCAGAAAGCATGCCCTTCTTGCTGATCCTGCCCAGAAGGTCCTCCAAGCCAAATACTTGTGTTCATGTGTTGCTACAGCTCCCGCATTTTGTAGAGCAGAACTTCAGTGTGGCAGTTCTTTTCTATGGAAGGCTGGAAATTAGCCTATGTAAGCTGCTGGTGTTGAGCTGGATGACCATAGCAATAAAGAGATTCTTTAGGGCTGAGTTATGTGCCTCTTTTCTGGACATTCCTCAGCTTCAACACGTAGTTGCTGCATCTAGGCTCTGAGTTCTCTGACCACTGTGTAAATGCTCAGCTTCAGGAAAGATCTAGCTGCTGCTGTAGCCTACTACAGATTGTACTATGAGGGCTGCTTATTTTAGCAGATGACTGCTCAAGTCTGTGCTAAGGACAGCATGTGTATAGCTGCTGCTTTACAGATATTTTGGGTGAAGGAAAAGGCTCCTAAATTGTATTGTTTTGGAAATAGTCTCCACTGTACTTCAAGTATTCAAAGAATTTCCAATAAAACTTTTATGTAAGCAATGGACAGCAACTCTGCTCCGTTACGCGCTCTCCTCCACATCTGCTGACTGAGGTCCCGACCCCTCAGTCTTTGTCCTCCAGGAAACTGGATGGGCAGAGCTGCCTGCCTCTGCCAGGGGTAGCAGGTGCAGTGCACCACTGTGTTACCACTAGAATAGTCAGCCAGGGCGTGCATAGCATTGCTTAAAGTTAACCCCAGATAATGCCATGCAAGGTGCTGACATCCCTTCAAAGAAGAAACAATAAGATGGTAAAAATGGATGCATAATTATAAGCAGTGCTGATTCAAACTGCAGCATAAGGGGTGTGTGGTTTTTATAAAGGCAGAGGAAGATGCAGGAAAAAAAAATGACAGTATAGTGTAAGTTTCTATGAAGGGAAGTATTCCAGGATAACTCAGTAACAGTCTTATCAGAAACCAGTATCCCGTTGCAACCTTACAGCTACTGAGATGCATACATTATGCATGTGCTTGTATGTGTATTTATCAGCATCACTTTATGCACTAAGGAAAGATGCTGCATGATGTGAGAAGCAGTAATTGCCAGCAAACTCACACAAACCATCCTGGGGGATGTGGGCCTTACTGCAAGGCCCACCAGAATCTTTACTACCACCAAGGCTATGACCAGTCACATATTGTCCATAAGAGAGCCTGCTTTACATACTAAAATATATATATATATATATATCTTCTGAATAGTGTACCTAAACCCATAGGGCAGCATACATGAAAACACACCAAGCAGTAAACACTATTTACACTGTGCTACACTGTCTGTGTGGCTGCACGTAGTATATATGTCCTGCTGGCACCATCAGGGACAGACCCGCTGCTCTCAGACTCCTCCAGAGCAGCACAAAGCTTATTGCTGCACAGCCCCAGCAGTGAAGAGTCCCTGACCCAAGTCCACAGATGGGCATCTGAGAACTGATTACTGACGTACTGCTGTACAGTCATCACATAAACCACACTGACCCCATTACAGTGGGTCAGCACAGTCCCAGGGGTGGAAAATCAGGCTGAAGCCTGTGAACTCACAGACTATGGGCAAAAGCACCATCCACATAAAAAGGCCCCACAAAAATATTAAGTAACCCCCTCGACTGTAGATCTGAAGTACTGTGCAGTAAATGACAGCAGGTAAATTAGCAAATCAGACCCAAGGAGCATACACAAAGCACTATTTGTGAACTGATGTCAAGAACACTTCAGCCTGTATATGGCTGACAGCTTCTCACAAGTCATGCTGAATAGTGCCAACATGAGGAAGAGGAAATGGCAACACTGGAAGGCTCTTCAACAGCATGAGCCTTAAATAATACACCATTAGTAATAACTGAAAAGCAGCACACTGTTGTAGAAACACAAGTGTTAACATCAGAAACAACATACCCGGACTACAAGGCATGCAGCCAGGGCTCCTGGTGGTGTGGTTTTAGCTCCAGCGCTCCATGTTCTCTTCTTACCCTCATATCCAGTATTTGTTTCTTCTGTTGTTACGCTGCACTAATCACTTTGTGGGTAAAAGTCCTACTAACCAAAAAACATCCTAATGTAGCCAGGAATTACAGTTGCTTTCCAACAGGAAAAGTTGGTTAACCATATGTAGATCAAGGAGTGTAGTCCTAACCAAAGCCTACTGCACATCAAGGAGTTGGTGACCCACATAACACACTGATGTCGGCAGGCACGGGCCTGTGCTTCTCTGCACATCACTTGGCCACTGGATAAGCACAACCAGCTCATCCTAACAGGGAGCCAACAGTTGGCTCCCGCTTGGCCCACAGGGATGAGATAAGCGGTGCTGCTCCCCGGCTACTGACTCATCTTCTCATCAGGGCAGCGAGACAGTAATGTGGATGCCCAGCCCTGACCAGGCTACTGCTGTCAGGAAAGAGCCAAACACCCAATACTTCATTCTTTCCCTAAATCTGTTTCCAGCCTGATGCTTCTGCAGACAGTACCTTGCAGAGTTACTCACAAAGCAAGCATCTTATACTCACATTCTTCTCTGCGTGTTGCGGTTGGCAGCACAGCAAGCTAACTCTGTTTCTTGTAGTTGTGCCACAGCTGCTGCCACTGGACAGACACACCTGGATCTGGGATTACATTTCCATTTTTATTGAAATACAAAAAGTGCAAACTGTGAAATACAAGATTGGTGCCGATTAGAAGGAAATAAACAATGTGAACAAATACCACTGTGAAACCCCCAGCTCTGCACCTGATAAACGTCAACAGAAAAGAAGGCAGGGAACACCAGCAACAAAAGCAACGCCAAATATTTTGCACAGGGGCCCCTGTGTGTGAAACAGGAACCAAACTGGCCCTTAGATCTCTGTCAAATTAGCAGATGTTGCCACAAGGCATTCAGATAGCCCCAGCCCCCTCTGCACCACCCACTGTACAACTTGGGTCGGAGAGCAACACGGGGCCACGAAGACAGCGCTAGATCTTAGCAGAGGGGAATAAGCTAGGTGCTAAAAAGCAGAGGGTTGGAGCAGAACCATTTTTCCACCTCCACAAGGAGAAATGGCTTACTAACTTGAAAGACAAACCAGGGAGGAGACTCGGGCAGCTCTACAGAAAGGAAGAAAATGCCAAAGATCAGAAGCCTACCCAGACCCCATCCCCCAAGATCAGTGGGGCCACACACTCTGCCAGCCTGGCTCCTTGTGCAGATGCTGCCCAGGTGTGCAGGCAATGGAAGCCCCAGGCCTCAGCAGATGCAGGTGTGCTTGGCTGCCCACTGGCAGAGGCTGTGAGCAGGCCCAGTTCCTTGCTCAAGTCACACAAGGGATATCTCAATAGAAGGTGTTCAGGAGAGCAAAAAGCAGAAGCAAAAGCAGCTCTGGTTACTGTGCCTGCTCCAGGGCCCCCAGCAGCTCCAGCACGAGGAGCAGCAAACAAAAGGGGAAATTTGCACTGGGTCCCTTCCAGGATTTGCAAGCACTTTCCCACCATGAGCAGCAGCAGCTTCCTGAACACCCTCCAGATCTGCTCCCTGCAGGCACTGAACTGGAGCAGGCTGTTATCCCTGCCTGCAGGAGATGCACCAGACTCCATTTGGCTAAAAAAGGAAATGTTAGAGAATACACTAAAAAAAGAGGAGGAAAAAAAAAAAGAAACAGCACCTGCTGAACAAACTCGATACAGAACAGAATGAATCATACAATCACTAAGGTTAAAAGTCCTACAAGATCATCCAGTCCAACCATCCACCTGTCACCAACAGTTCTCAGTAAACCATGTCCCTCAACACAGAATCCGAATGTTCCTTGAACACCTCCAGGGTCGGTGACTCCAACACCTCCCTGGGCAGCCCATTCCAGTGCCTGACCACTCTTTCAGAGAGGAGGTATTTCCAAATGTCCAGCCTGAATCTCCCTTGGCACAACCCTCCAGTCCTATCACTAGTTACATGAGAGGAGAGGCCGACCCCCCGCTCACCACAACCTCCCTTCAAGAAGTTATAGAGAGCAATGAGGTCTCCCTTGAGCTTCCTCTTCTCCAGACTGAACAATGCCAGCTCCCTCAGCCATTCCTCATAAGCCCTATGCTCCAGGGCTTTGTTGCCCTTCTCTGGACACACACCAGTTCCTTGATGTATCTCTTGCAGTGAGAGGCCCAAAACTGAACACAGTGCTCACGATACAGCCTCACCGGTGCTGAATACAGAGGGACAACCACTTCCCTGCTCCTGCTGACAACACTGATTCTGATACAAGCCAGGAAGCCACTGGCCTTCTTGCCTACCTGGGCACACTGCTGGCTCTTGTTCAGCCGAGATATCTGCAGCAATCTCTGCTCTCCCCCTGGAGCACAGCTAAGCTCCCAGCACTGCTCCTGGCTACTGGGCTGGGAATGGCACTTGCTCCTCCAGAGCCTCCCTGCCAAGGGATCTGCAGCTGCATGCAGGGCCCAGGCCTTGTGCCCCAGCACACAAGCACATCCCATCCCAAGTTCCTGGCCTGGAGTTCATTTCTCCCTGGAGAAATTAGCTGGGTTTGCCTTTCCTCTAGGGAGATACAAGCATGGCCAGAATCAGCTGCACTGCTCTCTGTACATGCTGAAGCTGGGGAGCAGGGTGCCTGCATGGATGAAGTACTGGAGGCAGAGCACTGGGCTCTTTCAGCCTTCTCCCTCCTCACAGCATGTCCAGGAAGCCTCAGCTCCTAAAGCAAACACTGCAGCAAGTGCACCTTTGTCCCCTCTGTCCATCACAGCAGATGACTACTGCACAGTAAATCAGTCCTGCTCACTTACTCCAGCAGAGATCAAATGTGAATTAGGAGCCCAGTATCTTTACCTCCAAAACATTTACTTGGTTACTGCTGTGAATGGTTTAGGCCAAACCAGTATGTATCTCTTGGCCAAACAGGGTAGACTCCTACTCTCAAAGGACAGAGAATAAGCAGTCTTGTAGCCTCCACAGGACAAAGTCCCCTCATATCTAGAAAGGATCAGGCCCAGCCCTGTCTTAGAACATCTCGCACTCCAACCTTAGCAATGCTCAGTTTCTTGCTCACTATTTCCACCCACAAGCTAGCTTGCCTCCTCCAAGCCAGCTGCAAGACCTGCACTGCCCTGCCAGGCTTCCTGTGTTAACACCCATCCCTGTTCCACAGTGTAGCAGGAATAGCAACTTCCATCATCCCTGCAGCAGATGTCACTTTGATTACAACTGGGGCAACAACTTTCAGTCACGCTAAAATGCTACAAAAAAGTAAATTCTATTTAGCATCCAGTATCTTTTCATAAAATGAGTTCTGTTTGGTCCAAAACATTTGTCCCTGTTGCCAAATACAGCACAAAGCAGGACTGGCCAAGGCATGCAGGGCACAAGAGATAAAGGTATAACACACCAGAGAAATAAGGCTAGAAAGCTGCTCACGAACACCCCATCAGGCCCAGGCTAAGGAGAGGGATCTCTTCTAGCTCTAGGTGACCTGCACGCTACAACCCCAAACCAACAGCGAGGCATCAGGGAAGGCATCAGGCACATCCAGCCCTACGCCTGCCTTGCAGACAATCCAATTTCTCCAGGCATGCCCAGAGCATATAGGATACACCACATGAGGCTTCCACATGAGAGGATGGAAGGCAAAGGAACTGAGGAAGAGAGAAGGCAATGCCCTCTGAAGGAATAGCTGTTCCCTCACAGCTTTGGCACGAGTGCTCAGCACCTGGGCAGAAACTTGTAAACCAGGCCTGATACACTACAGAGTGAGAGTTAGCCTCAGTCCCTAGACCTTCCCCTAAGGCCACATTCACTGTTACATTGTGCTAGAGAAAGTTCTGCTCAAACTGAAGAGAAGAAACAACCAAGGCAGTCTGTGTCTGTCAGCACAGATGCACATGCCTGAAGGAGTAGAAGAGGCCTCGTGTTGCTGCCAGAGGGAAAGGCAGCAATCTTTGTACTTTCAGCAGTCCTGTGCCAGGTGGGCATTTTCTCCTTGCAATCAGACTCCCATCTGAGAAGACCCCAGCCAGAACCCATGCACAGCCAGGTCTGACACGCACCTTCCAAAGCAGGCTGGAAATACTGCTGAAGGGACAGAAACACCTGAGCTGGATAACTACAGGAGGAAACTCACTCCAGCAAAAGCTGAAGAGTAGCTGGAGTGGGTGACCCAAGAGGGGCTTGGGCTAAATTGAGCTTCTGTGTGTTGCAGTCTGGCAGGTCTATACAGCCCATGTGCTGTAGAACCCATCCTTCGCTTGCCTGCCAAAAACTTGTGGCTAAAGTGGTGTTTACAAGTGCAGGACAAGTACCTGAAGCACAAGGGCTGCCTGCTCCAATCAGTGTTTCAGATGCACCTGGGGAAAGGCAGAATGCACGTTCAGTGCAGAAAAATGGCACCTACAGCAAGAACATCTGTGCCACATACCGAGCGAGTCTTGCCCGAGCCCTGACAGCCCAGCTGAAACAAGGAGAGTGAGATGGGGCTGTTGGGAGTTTAAACAACAAAAAAAGATCTTTGCTGAGGAAGGGAAGGGACAGGAGGGCAGAAAAACCGTATGTTAGGGAAGGAGGAAAGGATGGCTGGTCATCTTATAGGGCAGCAGGCTGGTGATGAGCCCTGGAGAAGCCGCACAGACTGGCAGGTGAGGCAGTACTCCACACAGTAGCTGGGAGACCAGCTCCCATCCCCATCTGGAGCAGCAGGTCTCCAGCTTGCTTACACTTTCACCACCATCTCCACAGCCCTCATTCTGCTCATCACCCAGGAGATCAACAGTCCCTTTGTACTGGAGACAGCTTAGTCACAGCCCCAAGACAAGGTGGAAAGGGTGGGAAGGTGGGCACAGTGTGCTGGTGTGGGCTGGCCGGGAATCAGGCCTCCACATCCTCAAAGAGCTCCTTCTGGTGATCCAGCAGGAACTTGGTAAAGGTATTGATCGGGTTGATGGCTTTTAGGGTGATGGCTACATCTTTGGCCCACAGCAGATTTGGGCCAAACACAACTGCCAGGTTGGTGTTTGTCATCTTGTTTCTGTCACTGTGAGCAGATACCTATGGGGGAAGGAAAGAGAACATCGTGAAATCACAGAATTACAGGGGTTGGAAGGGACCCCGAGTGATCACCAAGTCCAAGCCCCCTAAGCAGGCACTCTACAATAGGTCACAGATAGGCACCCAGATGGGTCTCGAATGTCTCTATAGAAGGAGACTCCACAGCCTCTCTGGGCAACCTGTTCCAATACTCCCTCACCCTTGCTGAAAAGAAGTTCTTCCACATGTTAGTATAGAATTTCCCATGTTCAAGTTTTAGGTCATTACTCCTTGTCCTATTTCCACACACCAGTGAGAAGGCCACATCCATTTGCCCCTCTCCTCTCTTTAGACATGCTGCAGAACAACACAACAGCTGCCCTCTTCCCTTCCCAAAGCCAGAGCTGACAGATTTTCCAGAGCAGATGGAAGGAGGGTGGAAGACAAGCTCAAGACTCACTGCCAGAAGATGGCTAGGGGAAGCACACACAATCTGCAGTATTCAGGAAGCAAGAAGCAACATTTTGCCACTTCTCACATCCCACCATGGCTCAGCAACCAGGTCACAATGTAATAGGACCAAGAGCACTGTCAGCCAATATCTCTCCAGATCATTACTAACTAAAATGATCTTTCTTGCTAGAATAACCTTTCTGCAGTAGCAGAAAGCAGGGTGGACCTGTGACCATTCTTCTAGTCCAATCTTTTGCTCATTCTGCAAAAGATATTTTGCAAAAGGTATTTTGCACCTCCACACTTTCAGCCCCTCTGATACAGACTGCATTGGCTTAATGCCTGCCTGCACCTCCCAGTCATGAGACTCCATTCAGTGGAACATAAGGTAAAGAGAGGCAATTTCTTAGCTTAAGATTCATTTCTTCTCAAAGGAAAAGAGGGAGCAGGCGGTCGAGAAGCTGATGCAAGGCACTGGCAACTGAACTAAAAGACAAACTCCAAGCCTTGGAGCAGCTCACCTGCACCAGAAAGGCTGTCAGGAAACGGAGCACATGGTAGTTTTCTTCTGGCAGATTTTGGAGTGCTTTGCGAACGACATCCACACGATTCACTTCTTCCACACCTAAAAAGCAAGTAAGTCTGTAAGAAATTCTCATCTCTCCATGGAAATGAAGATGAATACCTCAGCACACATCCCAACAAAAGCCCAGTTTGCTCTCTCATAGGGTATTCCATGCAGGACCGTCCCTTCCACAGCCAAGGGTGGTATGGAAGATATCTTTGCCCTTGGCCACTGCAACATTCAGGGAAGAGCATACTCTTGTTACAACTCACTCTGGAAGCTGACAACATGGTCGTAGAGGCCAAAAGTGAGGAGGGGCTCAGGCAGCTCTCTCAAGAAGGTCTTGAGAATCACAGCAGGGAGATGGACATCTTCATACTGCTGGAAATCTACCGGCATACCTGAGAAAGTAATGCAGAGACTCAACTCTCACTGGCCAAAGTAGGATCTCCTCCAGACACAGAACGTGATGTGAAGGTTGGAGCCCAGAACAAGGGAAGCCATAATTTAAAGAACATCGAGAGAGTACTGAAACACCACGTCTTCTAACGCAGTGGAAAAATGTGTCCCAAAAGCATATGCAATGCCCTGCTGAACCCAGCACTAAATCTTCAGAAAATATGGAAGAGATGACCAGTCATCTTCAGTCCCTTCGGCATAGCCAGACAAACACAGTATGCCCTATCCTGAGAAACAGGGAAATATTCCTGAGAGACAGGAAAAGGGCAGCAAAGGAAACATGAGTGTGAAGGATTAGGCTTTCCACAAATCAGAAGTACTGAACTTCTGTGTCAGATGCTTCTGCCTTGCAACTCGGGTCATATCCTGGCGGGGCTTCACCGAGAGGCCTATCAGAGAAGTTGAGGAGCCCTGCTGGCCTAGCTCCAACGCAGCTCTAGCAGGACAGCAGGAGTCAGAGAACAACAGCGGCTCTGCTGAGTTGGAGCACTCACCCATGTTGTATTTTTGCTGGACGTCTCTGACAACCTGTGTGTTTGCTGATCTCCGGAAAATCCCTTCTGTCGCAAGAGCTGTAAGGTGAGAGCACATGGAGAAGATTGGTTATGTGGGAGTCTCTAGGAATGCTAGCATTAACAATCATAAATCCACGCTGTGGGGTGTTCAGGCAATTATCAACAAGTTCCTTTTGTTTTTTTAACAGAACTGAAATTCTTCCTGCCTTCAGCAGCAGGAAAAGGATACAAGCAGCATTTACTACTCTTATACAAGTGACAGGATGGACAACTGAAAGAAAAATGTCTCCCAGCCATGAAACTGTATGACCTCTTCAAGGCTGACCCACTTGGGTCAGGCCTTTACATCTTACCTTTGATTGTTCTGCTGGGTCTGAACTCACTGTGGATTAGAACAGGGTGGAGGAGAGGCCAACAGCATGGAATTAAGAAGGGCCCAGCCTCCCCAAGCACTTACCATGCTCCTGCAAATGAGCAACGGTCTCTCTGACTACCAGGGGAACAGGAGACTGATCAGGGCTCTTCTCCCGGAGACTGTGGGAAGAGACAGAAGATTACAAATGACTGCTCCTCCCTGCCCTGCACACAGCCCGAGACATGAAGTTGCCTGAAGGTGTACTAACTTCGACTGGGATGACATAGTATCTTGCTATCCCTATCTCCCTGATTCATCCATTACTCCCATCATGAGAAGTCATTCACTGGAGCAAGACTGGGCTCATTACCACACCACAGGAATATTTCTTTGTCCTCCATAAAAATCACCACATACAGACACCAGGGCAGTGGGGTTCCCAGAAGGTAAGGCTGCTAGTTACAAAGCAGGTGAAGAGAGTTAAACTGCCTTGGTCTTTTCCCTTGCAGACAAGGGCAGAGAGAAGCTGACACGCGACAGAATGATACATAGGATAATTTTATCTACTCCATTTCTGTAAGGGAAAAATAGTCAACACAGTGGTTGTCAGTGATGCTGAGGCATCCACTGCCACTTTCACATTAGACAGTCCATGTACAACTTTGTGGTATGCAGCTGTTCACCCCTCAGCCCACTAACAGGCTCAGGCACACATCACCACAGGGTGATATTCGGAAGCGTGGTGTTGAAGCTGGGGAATGTATTCCCAGATTGCTTCAGAGGATCTGTCTGGCCACACAATCCTGGCTCCTCCTCCTCATTTTCCTGCTGCAAAATCACAGTCAAAGTTAAAAATACCTTCAACACTTAGGCAGTATCACTATCCCCTGCCAGTGTCTGCCTGTGTCACTGTGCAGGAATGAGGGCTGGAAATCAGTACAAGGGTGACTACAAATGATATGGAAAAAAACTAAGAAACAGATCTGCAACGCTACTCAGTAAAAATAGCACAGCCCTAAAGACACCTCAGTCAGCCTCTAACAGACTTCCTCTGTTTAGACAAAGCTTTTAAAGGCATAAAGCTGTCCTCATGGTCTTTATTTTGCCCCTCCCTTAATGAGCCCTAACTACAGAAACAATCTCATCCTAATTTAGATAGGATCTAGGTTCTAGCCATGGAATGAAAAGGGTGGAACTGAACTGAGTCAATCAGAGTCTGGATGCAGACAGAGATTCTCAGAAGGATGATTATAGTTTTGTAGTAAGTCCAAACTGCAAAGAATTTTACAGCCATTTCTGCAGCTGTTCAGCTATAAATACAGTGACCTCAAAACAGATCGATCAGGGCAACGGCAACAAAATTCAGAGATACTCACTGTTGGAGCGAGACTCCAAACTGCTGGTTTGCCAGTGGTGTGTGTGGAGACATTGGCTTCTGGGGCACTTGCGAAGGTTTCTGGAGGGATCTGAGATATTCATCATATCTGTGGCAAAACACAGGCTAGTAAAAAGCTACTCTACTTCCCAGAAAGAGCACAAACCCAGCACTGTATGTGACCCACTGCTAGTATCTCCAGCCTAGCACGGTTGATTTCACTTATGCACATACAGGACAGGCAGGTCTGGAGCAACACAAACTAATATGACTGCCAGAAAAAAAGCAGGGGGAAAGGAAGATACGTATGGAATCATGAGCTGGAGCAGCTGAAGACCACAGAGCAGGTAGGAGGCTAGGACAGCACTGTTTGTGATGAGGGACTAAGATTGTGGTGACTTCAGGAAGCCTCAAAGAGGAGCTGAACCGTGCCAAATGAGCAGAGGAGGTGCCTGACACAACAGTACACGCCACACGGTCTAGGTCAGTGTTAACTTCAGTAACTTGCAGAAAGCCCCTCGGGGTTGAATGGGAGAGGCATGATGGGTGCTCTTATGGAGAAGTACTTTTACTTCAAGGGCAGAACTGGGTGCTGGGATCAAAGACACACAAGAAAAACAGCAAAGAGAAACAACAGTCTTTATAGCAATTTGTACTGTTCCTTCTAAAACCACTGCCTGGCTGGAATAATCCCTTCCTCCCCTTGCCTTTCATCCAGTAAAATCCCCTCTTAGAGCCCTAAACAAATGGAAGATAAGCAACACTCTTACTTCAGCACTTGACTCGGGATTCCCAACTGTTCCAGCTTTACATACTCCTCCAGCTCACTGAGGAAGTTCACATAAAAAATCTTTCGTCCAAACTTAAAGCTGAAAAACAGGAGACAAGTAGATATGTGAGGAAATAAGAAATCCAGTATCTGAAAAGCAGATTTCTTACAGGCAAGGAGGGCAGGGGTCTGAAAGAAGCATTGATGAGGTAAAGGGGTAGGCATGGAGTAGCAGAGATGTTGCTCACACAGCTCTCCAACTTATGTATTTTACTTGGAGATGCGAAGACTTTGCAGGTCATGTTAGAAGCCCTAACAGAGGCAGCCTCCCTGGATTTCTCCCTCCTAAGAGAGGAAGTAACTACTTTTCTATTATTTTATGGAGTTCAGATTTCAGCATCAATGCAGTGAGTTAACAGAATCTGTACTAATGCTCTCACTTCGTTTTTTATTCTTAGCAAAATCTATAACACATTATTTCTAATTGGCTGGATAGCAAGGAGCAGCAAACTGTATTTTGTATTTCTTGTGTCTGAATATTTTTGAGCTCAGAAACAAGAGGGGACAGCACAGGGTGTGAGGCTGCAGAGCAGATTTCATAGCCTGCACATACCTTGTGCTTCCCCAGAATGCTCCATTACTCCCCAGCACTGTGAGGATTGGGTGAGTCTCCCATAGTACTTCCTACCTGATCAGAGGCTTGAAGAGAATCAGAAGGGTCTTGATGAACATGGTTGGATGCACAATATACAAGGCTTTGATGTTCTTCTTGTACCTGCCAAGAGAAGCTAAGTGAGGATGAACGATGCTTTAAGAAGGGGACCAACCTTTTCACAAGATTAACACATTCTAGATGCTCTGTTCCTTTTGCGTTCTGCCTCACCACTCCCCACTCACCCGTGGCCTCTGCTTTTCCATGCTTCATCCTCATGTCAGGATGCCCAGCAGTCTAAGGGTCCATATTACATTATTCTAAGATTTGCCCAGGAGCAGTGACAAGCCTCACCAGGAAATAACAATTAAACCACAGAGCTGACACACTTGCACTGGTTCCTGGTTCTGCTCCTTGCCTGTTGTCCTAAGAAATGCAATTTCAGAAGGAGCTGTGCATTCCACGATTCAGCCTGCAGCAGACAAAAACCCACCTCCACAAGCAGTAGAAACAGGCAATAGTAAGATATGATCACCAAGCTACTTGTGAAAAAGGGGAAGGATCTTCTGTATGAGACTACAGAGCAGCATGCTGCACCTTGCCTGCTGTCCCCTACTCACTTGCGATCAAATTCCCTGTAGGCATCCCGCAGCCAGCTCAGGGATGGCTTGTTCTCACTAGTCAGGCCATGGTGTAGGTACACCAGAGTGTAATCACTTTCCACATACTGGTCCAGTGTGAATTTCAGGTACCTGAAAACAGACAGCTCATGAATTCACTTCATACTCTGCCACAAAGGGGCTCTTCCTCCTTTTAGTGTGCCACAACAGAGGACTGCATCCTCAGCAACAGAGGTAAGCTCTTTGCAAGGACATGTTCAGATGAAGATGAGATTCCACATGGATCTGGCCTCAGGAATCCAGTACCTGGAAATTACATTAACAGCAGCCTCTGAAGACACTACTTACCCCAGCAGTTTCACATGGTCAAGCTGATGACTTGGGGGCATCCGACAGGCACTGAACAAAATGACTTTCCTTCCATATTTGTCATCACCTGCAGATTAAATGTCAGAGGTTACAAGAGTTTCAGAACTATGCTGTGGGCTTGACAGCAAAGGGGAAATGGAACGTGGAAAACAACCATAACAAGGCAGAAGTCCAAAATGCCAAAGCTGACAGCAAAGATGAACCAATTTTCAGTGGAGTTGTCATAGGCCTAGGATGAAAGCAAAAACCTGAGCACCAAGGGCCTGGCAAACTGGCAACATGAATAAAGAACAGAGACCATGCTTCAGCCCTGAAGGAAGAGCAAGGACTAGAAGCCAGGAAGCTTCATGGCATATACAAGTGGAGGCCTGCAATACTCAAAGCATTCAATGCTGCAACACTGCTCCTTGGGGCACTGCTCCTGTCACATGCATGCATAGGGAGGCACAGGAAAATCGCCCCTCACAGAGGCAATAACCATTACACCTCTTCTGCATGCAGTCCCAGGCTAACTGTTCATGGTCTGTGTATTTCTTGCTTCACCTAGAGCTTCATTCTGCACACAGAACAAAGCCACTCCACACCCTGGAAGCCAAGAAATTCCCAGAAACAGGCAGCCCCAGCCACATCCCAGAAAAAAGCAAGCATCATCACAAGCCTTTTCTACAGATGGATCAGGTCAGGGTTGCTGGATTCTCCAGGCGGGGCTCAGGGGGAGCTGTGTGCTGCAGAATAAGCTATTGTTCACTGCTTCCTAGATTTTTCCATCCACAATGGTATTTTCCCAAAGAGCTGCAAAGCCTGGTATAACTGAGTGTTCTATGTCAAAAACCTATCAGAAAATAATCCCTATCACATTTAGAGCCAAATAACCTACATAGCAACCTTATCTTAGGAGGGACATTCCCAGCCACCTCTTGAGGCTTCAGAGGCAATGAGCTGAGTTTTCCTCCAAATATGTCTTCATACCACAGCACACTTCTATCAGCAGAGCTCTCCAACTCCATGAACAAAATCCAAGCAGGTGGGTACGGGCAAGCTTAGCAGGCATGGTAGGGAAACAGAGATTTAGATAAGTAAGAACCAGGTCTGGATATACAGTCTATTGGAAAGTCTGGTTCTCTCCTAAGCAGGCACACCATCCAATTCACTTCCATAGAGATGGCCCGCTTTTTTAGCAGCAGTGGAGGTGACATTGTTCCTTTAGTGTGAAGAATTCAAGTATTCCCATCTTTCTGGCTAGTAACCCGGCTGTGCTTTATTGTCAATCGGGAGAAGAGAGCAGTGAAAGAGGTTACTGAGGTTATGATCAAGAATACCCACCTCCCTTTCCATGGCACAACCATCCCATTCAAACCAAAACACAGAAAAGCAGCAAGGATCTCCACTTAGGCAGGACAGCCCTGCAGCACATCATTCCTCTTGAAAGATATCCTTTTCCTCCTGCTGGCTTTACAGCATTCAGAGCATGCAGCTGTTTTTTCACCCTTGCATGGGCTCCAGAAGCCAACTACTGTCCGGCTAGACTTGCCATGCAACAACTAAGATCTCACATTAACAGCAGAACAAACCTGAGGCTTCCAGGAATACTGTCTGTTAGTAAGAGATGACCACTTGCTGCTTCATATAGCAGCCAGAGAACTCACGTACACAGGCCGTGACACTAAGAAGCCATTAACCCTGTCTTTTACCTCCATCCTGGCCAGAAGAACAGATTCTCTCTCTTCTTGTTCACCTCCATTTTTCAAGTTTCATTTTCAAGCCAGTCACCAGACAACACAAGACAATTTATTGATGCACACAAGCCAGAGCCTCTACAAAGGTTAGGGACACCTGAGGCAGCACCAGGTACAGACCAGGAAAGGGCTGGTGTAGGCCATCACACTGACATACACATGCGCAGGTAAGGGGCAGTTAGGGAGGACACATGACCCGGAAAGCAGGACTAGGAGAGAGTGATGCAAGGATCATCTGGAACAACCAGATACAGCCACAGCCAGGCCACAAGACCAACATCACATTGCACATCCCACGGTAGCCCACTCTCTGCCTAGCCCAGAGTTTATTGGTAGCTTGCTATGAGCTTTAGGGCTGAATCAAATGCACATAAGCCCTCTAAAATACAAAGATGAAGGCTAAGAAGTGCTGGAGGAGAAGATACCGCACATTTTGACTCTTCTGCTCGTATGGCTTTGTCTAGAAGACAAAGGATCCTGCCCACATAGAGCACCAAGAAGATGGTAGCATCTGAGAACCTGATGAGTTTTACAGCAATGAAAGAAAATGGGGGACAGATCTGTGCAGATTGTAGCTCTTGTGCTGAAGTCAGAACAGGTGCTACCTTCAGTTAACTGAGGCTGTGACTCATATTGAAGGGGATGGTTTGAGGGCCTGCAAAGAGTGAAGGCTTGATCAAGGAAGGCTTCATTGTGAAGAACTACAGCACAGCACCACTTTCGTGTGATGCTGCAGGTGACCACACAGTTCAGCTTCCTGGGCACTGACTCCCAGCCTGGATAAATCACAAATCAGGAACCAAACAGCTTAAGCATCTTTCTCTAGAATGACATAACACTTATGGTGGGGCCTACGCAAAGTCCAAAATCTCATCGTTTTAATAGCCTTGGATAAAATGTCTGGGACTGATAACAAAAGAAAAAAGTGACAATCTAGAGAGATGGCATGTTTCTCTTGGATAATTTCCAGGGCCAAGTACACTAAGAGATTACCCACTGTCATTCAGATCACTGAAAAAGGAGTGACCCTAAATGAATTTCTGCATGAGCACTCCATACCCATCACTGAGTTCTGGGTTTCACTTCAGTTTCGTCACACTGAGCTCAGCTTGTCAACAGAGAAATGCTTAAAGTAACTGAATGACAACCCTGTTTTCTCCTGACATAAATCTGATCCGTCTGACTTCTCCAGATATATTGAAATTCAGCTCCTGATCGATGAAGATAAACAATCAGTTGTTGCAATTTATAAGCAAGAATGTAAGGCCCACTCCATGCATTCTTGATTGCCAGAAGAAACTGCCTCCAGGTGGCCTCTGCCTCAGGCCAAACAAATCCTTACTGCATCTGATCTTTCCCAGATGCTCCATCCCTCACACTATTTGTTTGCTTGTTTGCAGTATTAATCAATTAACTACCTCTTTTTTTTTATTCCTCCTTTGCAATTGCAAGTAGCTAAGGTTTTCTATTGTGCACAACTGTAGACCATGAAGTAATTACTCAGCTTCTCAGGAATAGTTAACAGCTAACCAAAAAAGCAGCAGTTATACACTTTGGTACTCACAGAGCCAAACCATCAAAGCAGGACCATACTTCTAGAAGGAATGAAGACTAAATACTGAAACTAATGTTTCAGATGGCAACCTGTATCAATGCAAAGATATCAGGAGAAATTCATATTAAGGTAGCAGCATTGTCCTGAGACAGAACCCTATATTAAACATATCTGTACAGCCAAAATGGAAAATAAACACTTGACTTGCAAACCTTGCTTTGTACTTTTAAGTGCTTCTCCTGAAAATTACCAGTCAGCCTTTCTGCCACAGTCTGATGTTATCAGCTTAGCCAGCAATAGCACTGCAGTCTGGGGACCCAGTTCATTCATCAGGTACTCTCAGCCAAGCATCCACCTTAATGGAAGATTCAAATGACAATAAACTGGTACTTCAATACTGAGAGAATGCAGACAGATCAAATCTGACACCAAAGCCAGTGCTATCAGAAAAACAACAAATGGGCAGTTTGGGGATGAGGAAGGGACATCGCTGCAGAAATCTGGAACACCAAGTTTCACAAAGCTTAGGATGCTTCAGAGCCACTGTCAGTTTAAAAAAACAACAACAACAAACACCTTCTCTAATATAATTTCAAGTCTCTGCTGAACACAGCTGAGCAGTGTCTAAGCATCATCAGTAGATTTCTTTTTTTATATCTGTTGAACTCCACACAGGATTCAACCTCACAAGAAAAGAAAGAAGCCCAAAGTGGCAGTATTTTAATACATAGTATCTTCCACCTCAACATTCCCAATATTTAGACACTGCCAGAATTATAAAGCCTCATCAAGTGACTTAACTGATATAAAACAAAACCCTAAAGAATCAGATTAGAGAATGCAAAATTGGAGGATGTCTCCAACAGAATACAGCAAACAGGGGAGAAGCATCCAAATAATGAGGTGATGAGGATCAGCATTTCCATGGACTGCACAAAAGTTCTGGCTTGCTGTTCAGAAACAGCAGAAAGAATTTCACACCAGAAGAGAATTTCATCTGCACTGAGGAGTGTGAAAGCACTGGCAGCCAAATTCTTAAGGCTTGGGATTGAAGTCCAGAATAAGAATAAATGCTCAGCAAGAACAGAGTAGTTCAGCACAGCTTCAGGCTAGAACGAGGCACAAGTTACCAAAATACAACATCTCTGCAGCCAAATGCAGAAGAAATTGATAACAGTAGCTTTCATCTGGAGAATCCAATTGTAACACCAGCTGCACAATAGGTGAATGCAGCAGCAGGTCTAACAAAGGGAGAGGAAGCAATCCTAGGATGAACTTCTAGAGCACACATGACAACAGGGTAAGCATTCAAACTGAGCAGGACCAGCAGGCCACCACCAGAAGAGGAACAGAATTGACACGGAGTCCAGAGAGCCCCAAAGCACCACAGGGAAAGCCCGCAGGTCAAAGTTGGCTCAGATGATTCCGCTGTGCCTCAGGCAGAGGTGCAGTCCTCAGAGAACAATTTGGTGCAGCCTTTGGACTCCTGAAAAGTTGCCAGCACGGCCTGAGGCTGAGCAAAGTTTGGGCTCCCTTGAGATAACCCAGCTACAGGCCACAGTCATGCTAAAGGAATACCAGGATCTACAGCATCACAAAAAATCTACCTACCTGGTTGGGCCCCATCAAGTGCACCCTGGTCTGGAGGAACAGAAACAAAGTTATAGCAAGCCAAGTTTTGCACTCTTTCCCAGAAAGTAATCTTGAGTATGAAGTCTCAGTATCTAGTGAGACTGCCACTGAGATGCATTCACTTGCTGTCCTGCAGCAGTTAAACCCCTTCCACTTTATCTTTTCTACAAGCTCCTCTCTCTTCAGAGCAACCACAGCTACGAAGTAGAGGTGCTTACTGTCTTCCATGACAGCTGGGTGTCTTTCTTCAGATTGCAACAAATTCATTATAACCACAATCCAGTTTCTGGACCTTGTAAGCTATAGTTACACTCCCTTCACCAAGAAAATGGCAACTGCTGTACTGCTACTTTTAAAAGGGTTTAATGCAACTAATTCTGTCACTCAGGGTCCTTCAAAGAGCCACAGAAGCGTACAGTGGATGGCATCACACTGAATAAATAACCAATTATAATACACCTAACAGCCTGTTTGGAAAGAAGCCCAAATTCACTAATAAGAATATGAGGACAATTTAGACCTACAAAACAGCTTTCAAAGCAAATCTTTTTATTAGATTCTGAATTTAAAAAAAAAGAAAAAGAAAAAAAGAAATTGCCTATTAGAGGTGAAAAAGTGGTTTCTTTGGAAAGGAAAAAAGCTATGAAAGTGTTTATTGCCATCCCCGCACTCCTTCCATCACCAGCTACATACATTCTACAAACCCAAATGGAACTGTTGACATAGAAGGATGAGCTGAACAGAGCCCTAAAGAGAAATACTTTGTTCCTTTGATCTCCCTCAGAATCTTACGATTCTCTTAGAAATTCTGCTCCCATGATCTCACATCTCAAAACATGGAGCAAAAACTTTGCTTTCTTTACATGGGCCCAATTCTACGGAAGCAACACATCATTCTGTATCATATGATACTCTTTAAAAAGTTAAAGCCATAAGCTACAACCAAATACAGCAGAACTGCAAGTGTCCTGTGCTAATGGAGCCAACAAGAATGCATCATACTGGAATGGAAAGGATCCTTAGTTAGTAGGGCCCTTTGCTCACTACACTGGCCACCAAAACAATGCTGCAACAAACTTCTGACATCATCTTTGTCTGCAACTTCTGCCTTTGCCTGCTTAGTGCAACAGTAGCTACTGTGACCTAAGTTTAGATCTCCCCAGGTCATTCACCAACAGTGACAGCAAATGATCAGCAATAGTTACAACTTCGGTACCTGCAGCCAACAGCCAGCTACAATGGTTTTCAGGTAGGTTTGGTATCACGCACCAAGAAAGACATCCTCTGCAGCCTCATAACATTCAAGAAAGTGCACTCCTTGCACATCACCTTGCTTTCCCACCTCAATAGCAGGTCTTACTGCACACTAGCATCAAGCCTTCTCTGCATGGACACAGTCCTATGGTTACCAATTTAACGGTGTGAGGAAGCAGATTCCCCACAAGCCTAGCAAATACATGCTCTAAGCTTCCATAAGGCCTTGAGGTTATCAGGCAGAGACTACGCAGCTGATAGCAATGGCCGGTCTCCTGACAACTGCTACATCATCTCCAGCTCCAGATCACCAGAAAATTCATCTGCCACTTCCATGTTAAGCTCCGGTCTTCCTTTTGCAAAAGGAAGAAAACAGTTCTTGTGGAAAAATGGGAATCCTGATGAATCTCATACAGGTTTACCTATTGACTGCAGAGGTGGCATAGCAGTACTTCTGACTGGGTGGAAGAACAAGGAAGGAATGTGTTAGAAGAGAACAATCAAGAGACATGCTCTTCCCACACATCCCAGATTTCAAGTAGGAACACCTTCAGACTGATATTAACTATCTGCCATTTTCCTGCAATTCAGCCTCTGCTGAAATTCAAAGCCGAGATTACATCACACGAGTTTGCCTCAGTCTTAAACAGATGGAAGCAGAACCTCTGCCATAGAAGAATTTGCATTAGGAAACAAAAACTCTGAACAGAACCTTGGGAGAGCTCATCAACAGCCTTCAACCAAAAGCCTGTGCTTCCTCCAAACGCTGTGTGATGTAAGGAAAAAACCACACTTTGCAGAAGTGGTTTGTGCAGTGAAACCGAGCCACCTCCGCTCCAACTTTTAGCCACATGCAAAGACAAATTTATCCGCTCTCAAAAAGGGCAACTCAAAATCACCAACAGCACAACACATGCAGTCCTCTCCACGGCCTCCCTAAAATGCTCCAGAAACAGACATCTGAAGGCTGAAGTCTGTAAGGACAGGCAAAGAGTACCAACCCTTCAGAAAAGCACGATATCCCAGAACCAACAGAAGCTTTCCCAAAACTAAAATATTCATAGATTCATAACTGTCGTTGCAATCCCTTGGAACCATAGTATGGAAGCCTCTTGCTCTGTTTTCTTGTGACACACCACCTCTAGGGACAGCAATGCCGTGCCAGCAACTTCCAGGGCAACAAACAGCCTCTTCCAAGGAAGATCCCAGCCCCCAAGAAGAGACAGGAGCACAGAGCACAAAGGGACCTTCCATGGAACTGCTGCACTATTTTGAAGCACAGGAAAAAAAAAAAAAAAAAACCACCACATTTTTCTGGCAAACCTTGCAAAATGTTTATGAGCCATTTTCTTCCCCTTAAGGCCAGATAGTTATGATATTCACATGCAGCATGACTTGCACTGAGTCATAAATTAAAGTCAGATAGAAAATGAGTGGGTTCGAAACAGTATTTTTGTATTGTTTATGAACATTGTGCATCATCCTGCAATAAGCAATTACTGCTCTGACCACGCAGGATAACCCTGGGATCTCAGCCTGGGGATGGGAACCAGCCTTCTGCTCTTGTCTCAAAATAGCATCAGCACCCAGAATACATTTCAGGGAAAGCACAAACAGAATTAGCCATAAGCTTTCTACTCTACAGTGTAAAACAGGGAAGGACACAGAAGAGAAAGCTAATAAAAAACCAGAATGGATAAAACTACCCTTCAGCTGCTGACGTTTGCCAATATTTACAAGAAAGCTGGGGTGGAGCCACTGGGTTCCACAGTAAATGTTCACTGCAGCTAAAAGTGCTGACAAGCACAACTTGTCAGTACAGCCAGATCCAAACTGTTCCATTTCAATCCTCCAGTGTGACTTTTTACTCCTCAGCTACTTTTGAACGGATTTTTCCAGATTTTCCCAGATTGCTCACTTCCAGTGACAGCCCAAAGGACATTAACAGTTCAGAGAATCAGACAACGTAATGTTACTAATTATTGACCAAGAAAACTGAACAAACTGCTTCACCTCAGAACCCAGATTACGATTCCAGACCCTTTGATCCACTTTGTAGTTTCCACTTCCAGGAGATGAGACAGCAGAGAGTCTCACAAACCAGGGGCCAGCAAATCCCCTACCCAGAGCTGTTTCTTTACTTCAGTAAGGCACTGCACCACATTTTGTGGGGAAAACTATCATGCATTTTCAAATAAATTAGCTCCGGTGAAAAGCCCCTAACAGCCAACAACTGACGGCTCTTTGAGATGCTGCTGTGCTATATAGAGACACAAAGCCAGAGAAACACTAGAAACACAAATTCAAACCGCAGCGAAGAGGGCTCCTTCAGAAAGCAAGCACACCTCCCAGGCAGCCACCACAGCTCCCTGACCTCCTTCCAGGAAGTGAGGAAATTCTTTGTGCGCTGCGCTAGACACCTGTGACAAATGGCTGCTTTCCAACAGCGCTGAGATGCATCTCCCTTGCAGTGACACTCCATTCACAGCGCTTGTACAACAACCACTGCGTTACCTCAGAACAGAAATCCCACAGAAAGACTGGTGCTCATATCAAGAGACAGCCCTCAAAGTGTATCCTTCTCTGAGCTGATGACATTCCAGTCTTATCTACGTCTGTGATCTAAGCACTCCTGCTAAGCTCTTTGGTTTTGTCTGGGGTGAACAACAGTATTATTTAACTCACTAGCTCCCGGAGTTTAGAAACAGTTTCTTCTATCATTATGTTCCAGCCACTACCAATGAAATGGCAGGAGTCTACATATCTGTTCCTTCCCAATTTCAGCAGCAAGAAGATTTGTGCAGATTCATATTGACTCCAGTCCTGAAAAGCCAGCCCATGGAAAGGGTTACTAACATATCTGCAAATCAAAGCACTTGTAGAAAAACTGGAAGACACAATGGCTCCAACACTAAATGCCTGTCATTCAGCAACAAAGACACAGAGGGAGACAAAGAAGGGTGAGGTTTTAAGTTGGCCATTACCCTTTGTAACATGAGAGGACAATAGAAAGAAACCTCATTCTAATGACAGCTCAAGACTGATATCCAGACAACACATGCCAAGGTAAGCTGCCCACAAACATTTCCCCTCTGATCAAGCCCTTCTGCAGAACAACCCTTGATCAGGAAGACTCCAGCTTGTGCCTCTGCTTCTCTGCAAATTCATATTTGGGGCAAGAACCAAGGTACAGAGAAATAGCAAGGGAAAGGGGATGATGTGGCTGCAGTTGGTCAAGTAGGAAGTGTGTCAAGTCCCAACAGGTTAAAAAGGCTTTTTTTCTTAAACAAGGAATGAAAGACAAACTAGAATGACCCTTCTCTCAGACTTACCGTAGCAAACTGAAAACTATCTCCAGCTGTCTTTCTCATGGAGGCCCCAGTAGGAAACCACCAAGAGTTCATGCAATTAAAATAATACTGGTAAGACAACCATACAGAAGAAATCAGAATGCTTGTGACTCTGAGTGATCACCTCCTTACTTCCAGTGGGCTTTGGGCCTCCTCCCCATTTTTCAGCTCTGTAAAATATGCCATGTATGGACAGGATGGCAAGCTGTGGCCATTCAGATACAGTAGAGCTTCCAGACCTACTCAGTTAGCTGAGGAAGCTCACAACTGTGCTGCATAACCAGGTAGTTTGGGCAACACTATCATACAGAATCCACATCCTGTGCCAAAGGCCACACCTACAACAATTCAACAAAAGCAACCAAGTCCGACTAATCATATAATCAAGACAACAACAGTCAAGAAAGAATGCAAGTTTAACCAAGGTCAATGGAAAATTAAAACTTATTGCAAACAGACAAGAAGTTCAGTGCTTCTTTTCTTTATGATGCCAGCTGTCATTGCCACGTGGGCATGGCAAATGCTCCCACTACTGTATCAGAAAAGAGCCTTCCTCAGCCCAGCTGCAAAGATATCAAAGGAGAAAACAGAAAAAAGGCCATTACCTGCTACTTCCACTATGTGGTGCCTGGCGATATCATAGTAGGGATCATCCCAGCGCAGGTGAGTGACAGCCTCAGGGGAGCCTTTGGGGTCTTCTGCACAAATCATATGGAATAACCACTTAAAAAAAATGGATCTGGATATCTGAGCTAGTTTCCCTGACCTCCTTGGGCAACAGTTCACTGCGCAGTAATTGAATGGATTCATACAGGCTTTTAAAGCCCAGTTTTCCAGACCTATCTCCCAAATGGAAGTTCAAGACTCTTCCTCCCAGGCAGATCAAACTATCCTGTAAGAGTCAACAAGAGAGGATATTTCAGGCTTTACAGTGTGTCTATGCTGCCACCACTAAACTACAGTTGGTGCCATAACTGAGAAGAACATATTTACATCACCTGGCTTTGAACTTTTAGTGCTGTTCAATGGAAGAGCTAATCCGCTTGGGTGTGGTACAACAGAAATGCACCTATAAAGCTTTTATGAGAAGCTGGGACTTTCTACATATGTAGATATGACCACAATGTTGCAGGAGAAACAGCTCTAATTTGGCCTAAACCCAGACCCCAAACAAGAAGGATACTGACCTGATTTGGGAAAAGCAGGGTCTTCATCTGCAGGCCAGTTCTTATCATCTATGGAGGCCAGTTTGAGCTGGCTGAGGGACTGGTTGGTATCATCCAAGTTCAGGTCATCCTGAAGCTCTGAGAGTGGATCTGCAGCCATGGTCTCCAAGTATTGCAGTTTATTTTGCAGCGTCTAGAACAAGATCTGCAGAAATCACTAAGTGAGACACAGAAATCATAGTTTCCATCCCCAAAAAACTCTCCTCACTGATTTTTCCCAAAGCCTGCTTTATCTTTACCTATCCAGAGGCCACGTTCCCCTCCCCCTCTTCCTGCTCCAAGCCAGAAGTGCTGACATATGTCAGATTCTTTTGTGTCAGTTGCTATCAAAAGCACATCATGAGCCTACACCAACCCTCTCAGTGAGGCTGTTTGACCACAGCTGTTTCCAAATTAGTTTCTCTCCTCAAACCAGAGCAGCAGCAAGACGCAGAGGAAGGCAACAGGCTATGCCAACCCCTGCCCAATACACTCACTGCAGCTAAGAGCTCCCCTCCCTCTGACCAGCTGGCAGATAGCCCAGCTGTTTCCATAGCTGGCCCAGTGCTGGAAGCTTTCCCAGGAATCACCCCCCTTCTCCCCATGAGGGAGGGTCAGAGTTCTCATCAACACCAAAGCTGGTGCTTCAATGTGCTGGGATCTGCTCATAGAAGCAAACAGCTCAGAGCTTCTTAAAGCAGGATTCTGTAGGCTAGTAAAACAGAGAGAACAATGCACATAAAACCCTAATCTCCTTTCAGCATCACCCAGCAAATACTTCTGCTGAAGAATTGCAAAACTACAGAAATCATTCCTTCAATATAAAGCCCTATTGCTAGAATGAGTATTTTTCACCAATACTGCCATACTACTAAGGATAACAAGGAGTTAAGCGTGTCCAAGAAAAAAACCACTGTGTTTGCTCTTGCAAGTATTTCTCATCCTTACTTTAAGCAGCAGTTTGTCAAACCCAGAAGTGAGGTAGCACAACAAAGGCACCTCCTAAGGGCACCAATCCTCAGGGAAGACCCCCAGGAAACAACTGTCATCCATTACTGTCAGTCTACTGGAAACAAGCAAGGAAACTCAGGACAGGACAGATATGCTGACCTGGATTGCTCAAACAGACCTAAGTCAGCATCACCACATGGACAGTAATTCAACAGCCAACAGGCAGTAAGCCAAGAGGAACTGTAGGAACACAAAATGACACCTTGCATCAGCAAGATTCCCTGTAACACTGCTGCTCTGACAGGCTTGTGCTTGTTTTGCCTTACAAGGGGAGCAAAGAGCTAAAAGATGACCTGAGGAGGCACACTGCCTTTGTGTGGAAATAAGATAATCACAGTAAAGCTATTTTCTTTAGCAGAATGAAGGGAGCAACTATATATTGCATCTTCCATCCCTAGAACTTGACTGTGTGTATCTATCCAGGGAAAATGATCAAGCCCTGAGGATATGACCTGCAAGAGACCAAGCACTGGAAGGTGTCACAGCCACATTCAGGGCAACACTGAAGACCAAGCTTGGTGTATTTTGAGAGAGAAAAGGAAATGGAACAGTTACCATCTGTTCCCTCCCCCCAGAATAATACAAAAGCTTACCTCCTGTCACCCCTTATCTCTAACCCACCAGTTTACAACCAGTTTTCACTTCTCTCAGGCTCCCAGAGGGCAAGGGCTAAGCAAATGAAATTAGATTCCCGAAATATGAAAGAGCAAGATGCATCTGGGCAGCAGATAGTCAAGGCTGCATGGCAAACACGCAGGGTCTGACTACTGCAGCTAAGCAGAGGCCCAAGCAAGGCCATTCCCTGCCCTCTCACAAGGACCAAGAGCCGCCTGACCTCTCTGCTCCCAGAGGTTCTGGCATGAGCTCGTGGTTCAGAAGAACCTGATCCCAGAGGAGCAGAGAGCAAGAAATCAGGTTCTTCTGAACCATGAGCTCATGCCAGAACCACGCAGTAACAAGGCCAAATGACAAGCAACTCCCCACCCCTAGCAACTGCTCTGATTTCTATGGTAACACCAGGCACCGATTCCTATGACTCAGTGAGCTGAAAGCATTCCCGCTGCAGCTCAGCAGCCCCACCGCCCAGCCCTGTGCAGGGCACACAAAGCCAAAGCAGCTCCCAAGCACTCCTCACTCCAGTGGGCAGAGGCCTCACTTACCTTCAGCTGCTACCATGCGCTGACCCAGGGACATGCCTTCTACACCCGGCTCTTGAGGATGCCCTGTACAACACTGTCCCCTCAGCAGTCTTGATGCTCTCAAGGACCAAATCCAAACCTTCCTACAGAAGAGCGATAGTACTGCCACAGGGCCAGCAGGACACCAAGTTTCCCTACTTCTCACTACAAGGACCACAGCTTGGCTCCAGAGTCAACTGGCAGCACATCGTCAGAGCCATAAATGTTGGTTATTTGACAGCACTGGCAGAATTCCCCTTTGGCACGCTCCTAGAATTAATGCTAGTGTGGCACCATGAGGAAGAAGGAGGGCACCAGTAGGATGTCTACAGTTCCACACTGCAGAAACCAGTGGGTATGCTTCTGGCCAAACCTGCCTTCCCCCTTGGAAGTCAGAACAGGCTCCCCAGGTATCTCCTTGCACTGTTCACTAGTAGGTAGGCAGCTCTGTTTCTCAACTCTAGGCTAGTGCCTCATGGCAGTTAATGGCAGGAGAACCCAGAGAAGACCTCTTAGATTTCAGGTTCTGCTTGTGAAGCAGACCGTAGGTCCCAGAGAGCTTCAGAGGGCTTTCTGCAGAATTTCTCCTGCCTTTTCCCACCGATGCAAAAGACAGAAGCACGAAATCTCTCACATCATAGCAATTCAGAAAAACATAATGCTCAAAATGTCCAGGAACTGGTGGGCACTGAGAAGGAGAGCTGGAAGTGAAAGCTGGGAGGTAAGAAACTAAACGTGGAACTGAAACCAGGACAGCTCTAATGCTAAGGTCCTCACAAGTCTACACACTTCATTTTCTGAATGACTGCACACGATTTTTTCCATCTCCTCAAAACGAGCGATAAGCAGGACCTGCCACTGACTGGGACATCCATCCTGCAACAGTGCATCATCACAAGGGTGAAACGACTGTCAGAGAACAGCACATCACCAGACGTAACACCATCTAAGAACATCACATTCAGTGGATAATTACTTTGACGAGATGCAAACCGTACACCTGCACGGCCAATCACAACGCAAGGATAATTACGTTCCCAGATTTAAAAAGTTAAAAGCCTACTTAAACATTTCAAACAAAAGAATCACACTTGGAACCAGAAGCATTTCTCTAAAGAGCCAACTGCTCCCATTCCTCCCAAGCACTTTCTGCTCCTCTCCGAGCGCTCTCAGCATTTGCCAAGCCACGTGCTTTGCTCTCCAGCCAAAAAAAAAAGACTCTTTCGCTAGCAGAGATGCGGTGCAGAACAGCACGTTCCGCAGGAGGGAAACCTCAGCCCTCTACAACACAACCTCCACACAAATTCTGAGCGGGGAACTCCTCAGACAAAACCCTGTCCCTGCTGCCACCCGCAACTCCCGCCGGTTTCACTTCAATCGCAGAAACTTCTGTTTTTCCGTACACTTCAACCAGATTCCTGCACCGCGCTGCAGCCTTCACAGCAAACACAGCTCGCACGGCAACGCACGGCAGGAACGAAAGCAGCAGAAGTAACAACTCTTGCCAGGTACAGCCCGCGGGAGGGCTCCCCTCCCCGCTGCAAAGCGTTAGTCGCTCAGCAGCACACCTCGGGCGTTCCCGGCCTCCACACGTAAAGCCCCGGGACGATTCTCCCCGGACACACGGCCGCGCAAGGAGCCCGGCTCTGGCGCCCAAGCGGGGCCGCTTCCCGCCCGGCCCTCCGGCACCTCCCCCTCCCCAGCAGCCCGGCCCGGCCCGGCCCGGCCCCGCAGCCTCCGCGCACAAGACAGGCTCGCTAACACCCGGCCTCGGGGCTCGGCGCTCCGTGCCCAGCCGCGTCGCCCGCCCCCTCCGCCGCCGGTACCTGCCGTCTCCTCTCGGCCCGGCCCGCCCGCCCGCCAGGCCCCTCCGGCATCCGCCTCCCGCCGGAAGCGCTCGCTGCCCGTCGCCGGGGAAACGCCGCTCCGCCCTCGCGGGACTCCGTCCGGCCGCGCCCGTCGCCGCCTCGCACCGTTCCGGCGACGCGGAGGGCCGCGGGCCCGGCCTCGAACCCTTGGCGCCTCCTGTCTGCGCGGCGCTGGCGGGACGGCGGGGTGCGTGGGCCCGGCGCTGCCGGCCGAGGCCCGCGGCTGGCGGAGGTGAGCGGCGCGGCGCCCCGGCGAGGAGGCCGGCCGCCAAACACTGCCGGGAAAGGAAAGTGCTTCTCCCAGACGTGAGCCAAAGTGGCGAGGACTGACAGTGAGCGCCAAACGGCCAACTCAAACGTCCACACCAGCGGCAGGTGCAGGGAACAGCTGGACAAGGGTGTGGGTAATGGATCCACAGCAGAAAAAGTGGAGATGGGGCAAAAAGAGGTGCATTCAGACCTGGATCTGTCGTTATCCTCAGGTGGGGTTCAACTCGGTGCTTGCATGGGCATGTGGGCCAGTGGTGCCAAAACAGCATCACTGTTCACGCAGTGGACAGGAGCCCCAGCAGCCCAGCCCTAAAGAACAAAATGTAGACACTTGCAGGAAAGAAAGCAACACTTCCAAAGTCTCTAAATTGGCATCCAGAGAGCATGGAAAGAAGGGCCCACTGGAGGAGGCTGTGGAATAGCAGAGCCATAGGGAGCTGGCAGAAGGTCCTTCTGGCAGCCCAAGCCCACTGCCAAAAGCTCTGTCCCAGAAGGAGGAGATGATCAAGCGCAGGTACCACTGCAGGGAGTGTGGCAAAGCCTTCCTGCAGCTCTGCCACCTCAAGAAGCACCGCTTTGTCCATGCTGAACACAAGCCCTTCCTGTGCACAGAGTGTAGAAAAAGTTACAGCTCATAGGAGAGCTTCAAGGCTCCCCTCATACCAAGGGACGCCAGTGTGCCATTTGTAGATGCTGCCTGGCCAACCCTGGTTCATTGCACAACCATATGCTTCTGCATACAGGCAAGCGGCCTTACACTTGTCCTCAGGACTTCTGACAACAGAACAACCTGCATGAACACCTCCAGTTGCACAGTTAAGTGGTCGTGAGAAAAACACTGTTGCATAAATGATTCTCCTAATGCTTGATCTGACTACGTAGGTGCAGGCCTGCACTGTGCTGCACATAGTGGACTAAGCCTAAGGACCCCATAGGTGGCTCCTCCTGGGCACCTCATGATGTTGCCACCACCGTGTCCCTGTCTTCATCATAGAAGCAGCATGTTCTTATGTGAACGTCCTTTTGTTTGACGATAAAAATGATGAATAGAGTTATTTACTTCTAAGAAAATCCTATCAAAACCCCGAACACTGTGATGCTGTTGGAACCTCAATGTGGATGGGATCAGTGCAGCATGCCGTGGCTCAACTGGACATCTGGTTGATGCTGTACAGCCTGGCGATCACAACGTCTGCACAGATGTAAGATTGTCTCTTACTATCCACTTTCTCACATTATCTCCAATAAATTGTGTTTTAATTAATCCATTATGGAGTCTGAGTGCCTTTCTTACTGGGATCCATCATGAACACCTGTACTACATTTTGTGTTGTCAGCAAGATCCCAGTGAGAAATGCCTTACTGGAAGGATACGTGAGGAAAAGAATAGATTCCTGCCTCATCCCATATTCAGGCACAGAAAACAGTGGCATGGTGTTTAGCCCAGGTGACTTTTCTGATGATCTGGGAGATTCAGGAATTATTTGAAAGTCCCACCCCAGCCGAAATACTAAGCTTTCTCTTAAAGGAGGGGGTGAGAAAAGTTAAATGAGAATTCACTGTTTGTACTTGTTGCTTGTGCTTGAAAAGAGTGTTGGAATGTTTTGATCTGATACAGGAGATAAAATAGACTATTATTCTCTTGTATGAATGTAGAAATATGAAAGATACAGAAAGAACAAGTGTGGGTATCCCAGCAGCAAGAAATACAGGTGAAGAAGCATGCTGCTTGCTGCTGTGCTGTGTAGGTTGCTGTGCTCTGAAGGCTGTGTGCTGTCTGTAAACAGCAGGAACAGGACAAAACCTGGGATCCCAGAGATGGGACAATTAATTATGACCAAAGAGAAGGAACCTCCTGGACAACCTCATCATATGACCTTAGTGTGAGATGATGACCAAATCATGGCAAAATGATTTGGCAAATCATGGCTGAAAGTGGCAAAAAATACAGCATCTGAAGGAAACTAAAATGATCTAATGCTATACCCCTTTGCCTTCTAATCCTATCTCCAGCAAATGGCATTTTAATGAATGCCTTATGAACTGTGGTTGCCTTTCGTACTGGGATCCACAATGAACACTTGCACAGGCACATGTGTATCCATCATTCATCACTGCGACCAAAGGGTGTGGGTGATACTCACGTCCACATGGGCTTGCTCAGTAATGCTCTGGTGAAAGCAGCTCTAATGTCACTTGTCCCAACTGCATGTGAAACCAAACCCAAATTATCAGAGAGTAAAGAAACTGGCTTTTCTGTTATCCTTTACAATTTTGTCAGCTGAGCAAGTCCCTCTGGTTGCTTGCTGAACTTACAGAAATGTGTGCCTGTTTTTGCCTCCTCACACAGAGAAGAGCAGTAGTGTGGGACAGCAGAGAGTTTGATTTCACCACTTCCCAAGCTCTTGTTGGTGCACTGATACCTTATTCCCATCCCAGCATCAGTGCAGGCCCTGCCTGCGTGCTTCTAAATGTTGGATCCCTTCCTCTAAGTAACCCGGGGTGTTTCTAGGGTTGTGGCTAATCTTATGCACACACACCCAGGTCAATCTGGCTTTTCCCAAAGGTGCTTTTCCAAAATCCAGGTGTGGTGGGTGAGAATAGGGATATTCCTGTTAGATGAAGGCGGCAGCCTCTGCAACTGCTCTTTGTACCAGTGGCCACAGAGTCATTCCTGAGCCACCCTAATGCTAATATTTGCACTCCTTCTATGGAGATAAACATTACAGTTGTATCTGCTGCACGGAGGCACAGCGCAAAACATGTTCTCTGCTGGAAGAAACCACTTTTGTGCTCTGTGGCAGTTTCTGAGCCTACTCCAACCCTGCCTTGTTTTCTGCTGTTTTCTCACCATTCCAACTTTCTGCATGTAGGAATCATTACAGCATTCCCAGCTCTGTTAGTTCAGTTCTTAACTTGCTTGTTAGCTGATGTTGTGGCACCCGTATCACTCCTGCCTTCCTGTTCCTGCAAGCCCTTTTTTTTCTGCCTGTTTCTGGCATACTTACTGCTCGCTGTTTGCTTGGCAGAGTTTCTGTTTCCTTCTGGATGTACTTTAATGTGTTTCACTGGCGTGGGAAGAGAAGGGAGAGACCAGACTTCAAACTGCTTCACCCTCCTCCACCCCACTGGGAATTATATTGCCACAGGAAGTATACACTGAGAATGGCATTGCTGACCTAACTGGAAGGAAAATTGAAAATCCACAGAGACTGCAGCCAGCACTCCTTCTGCTACTTTGCATGGGTGAGGGAGACAGCGGAAACTCAAATTTTGTTCCAGTGCCAAAATATCAGACTGAGCCTGCTGATAACTGTGGGGAGAGAAGACAACTGGACTCTAAGGGGAAAAGGGATGGAACTTCAACAAAAAAAACCAGGAGGATGACTGGGAATGGTTAAGGAGGTCGCTGTTAGAGTACAGCATCCAAGAACTTGCAGCAGGGAACCAAGCCAGCATGATGGGGAGGCAGCAGTCATGCCAAGAGCTGCGGGAGAGCAGGTTGACACAGGGAGCAGTAGCGAGCTGCTTGGGTTGGGGCAGCTGGCAGAGACTTCTCTGCTGGCCCAAGCTCTCCCTATGCCCTGGGACAAACTTATCCTCTTAATCCTTATGCCATGTTATACAGTGAGATGCTAATTTTAGTCCAGAGTGTGGCGGGATATCTAAAGGCATTTGGTTTGGTTTCTACTAATTAAGTATGAAAATGAAAATGCCCCAAAGGGAGGGAAAGATGCCAAGAGAAAAGGGATAAGAGGAGCCTCAGTCCCGCTGTCCCTGACACACCATGACCTCTGGAGTCCTATTTCTTCATTCTGGTTTAATATTAACCCAGCAGGGCTGTGACTCCACTTATTCTGCTTCCTTTGCATTTCCTCTGCAGCCAGGGCTGTACAGCATGGCACAGCACAGCAAAACCACTATGCTGCAGGGCCTGCTCCTCTTCAGCCTTCTGCACCCCATCTTGAGCCATGACGAAGGTAAGAACACAGGGAGATGGGCAGTACCAGTGGGTGATTAAGGAAGGAGGATGGGCTTAATTCCTTTAGTGGTAAAGCCTGTGGAAGATTTTCCAGGTAATGCAGAAGGAGATTCTAGAAGCCTGTAGCTGGGAGCGAAAGGGTGCAGAGAGCAGAGAGAGCATATTGCTTCCCTGCCCAGAAGGATGCAGTGGCACCCAGCAGCTGGCAGGGAAAGCTGGTGACAACAGCTCAGTGGATTTCATAGGTCACCTGACTGATGGTGGAGAAGGAGAATGTGGCTCAGAACAAGCAACTGTGGGTCTTGCTAGCTCCTTAGCTGACCCCACTGGCTGCAACTCTGCATTCCCTCTCCAGCTATCCTTTATCTAAAGTTTAGGTCATATACAGTATGCAGCCTTCCTGCTTACTGCTCCTTTTCTTTTACTAGAGCCTCTACTTCATCTACTTATTCTTAATGTGAGTTCAGGTCCTTTCTAACCCACTGCTGTATGGGGCAAGACCTGTCATAGGTCTCAGATCAGGGCCTGTGAAGATGAAGATGGAATTTACCTATGCCTATTGCAGTAGCCTGAAATTGGCAAGACAGAAATTCAGTGGTTGGCAGACAGCAGTAGCAAGCTCCAAGCAAACAAGCGAATTAGCAGAGCAGCTTTGCCAAGGATAGCAGAAGATTATTGTCACTTCTGTGACCTGGATGAAGCCAATCCTGACAGATGAATTATAGTGAGACTGCTGTGATCACCAGCTGTGAACCTCACAGGTCCTTGACAAGGCTTCCCTTCTCTGTACGGTGAACTGGGGAGGCTGGGCTGTGGGAGCATTACGCCAGCTGAGTGAAAACTTCAAGAGGAGACACAGGGACCCCCCCACCATGAGCATCCCTTTGACTGGCAGTGTTCTGACTCGGTAGTTTTCCTGGAAAAGGGGCAGGCACTGTCACTGCTCAAGCGTCCACGACGTGCCAACAAGGGATTTCTGGAAGAGATGATTAAAGGAAACCTGGAGCGAGAGTGCCTGGAGGAGACATGCAATTACGAGGAGGCCTTTGAAGCCCTTGAATCCACTGTTGACACGGTACGTCACAGGCCACATCGGTGTCCTGCAGCCAGCTCCTGCAGTGAGACCTGTGGGTCACACACAGCCAGGGGCTGGGGTCTTAACACGCAATTTTGTGCTACGAAGGCAAAGCTATTGTGCCTGTCACCCAGGGAGAGACTAGATATCCTTAGGGAAATTCCCTCCTACAGCACTCCTGGAAATGCACCGCAAATCTCAAGTTCCTTTTCCTCTCTCTATTTCAAGCGTGAAGTGAAATAAAAGAGAGCCTTCCCTCAACCACTAGATAAGAATTTCACCTTCATCTAGTTCAGTATGGTGCCACACACATTCGAATAGCTGCAGTCCCAGACACTCAAAGAACAGCTGACTTTGCAAACAAATTCTGAGCGCAGACGCCTCAAGCCCTGTTGAGATGAAACTCTGGCACAGCGTATCAATTTTCTGGCTTCCAGACTCACTCACTCAGCTAATCTTTTTTTTTTTTCCTCCATCCTGTTGTAAAATACTCCTAGCCCCAAGGCCAGTGATAATTCCACACCTGAGTATAAAATAATAAGCATTATCAGTCAGGAGTTTAAGCCAGAATGATAAAAGCTCTACAAACTATTTCTAAAGCAATCACTCTCAGGCTGCACGGGAGAGATGCAGATGCGAGGAACTGAGCAATACTTGCAAATGTCTTTTAGGAATTTCAGGTTAAATTCTTTGGACTTCTGTGCTGCATTACTTCCTCTGCAGGTTGATGAGGAAGAACTGCTGTAAGCATCTCTGGTGTTTTTTTGGAGGGATTGTAGTCCCTTCTGTTAGTCTCATTAGTTGCAAATCCACAGCAAGTAGCCTGAGTCTCTCCTGGAGATGATCAATTACTTGATTAACAGCTGAACAAGGACAGCAAATGTTTCTGCACATAACCAATTGTCTGTGTTTGCATCTCCACATTTGTTAGAAGCAATAAAAAACATTGGTGCATCCTGCCTGTTCTAGGTCAATATAGAGAAGACAAAGCCAAGGTGGAAGCTCAGCACAGATTAACAATCAAAATGACCTTCAGAGGATGGTGCAGAAACCTGCAGACATTAGGTTAATTTGTCACAGGAACTTTGCTGTATTATGGTATTGTGTTTTGCTGGCATGGGACATAAGGCAGAGCTAAGCAAAAACTTGCTTATCAGAGCAGAGCTGAAAAATGACTTGAATCCTGAGTCTGATGAGTGGGAATGTGGTTTTATATCAGACTTTCTGCTTTGTTAGATTCCCTAGTACTTAATACAAACAGAGCTAGTTTAATTTGTTCCACTTACTGCAATGAGGCATTCTGCTTGTTTGAATTGCAGCAGCCAAGGTCTGATGTACTGCATCTCTACTCCTTGATATTTATGGTGGGTTTTTTTCTTGTTTGTTTTTACAGGATGCATTTTGGGCAAAATACCAAGGTAGGTTGTTTCAAGTTCCTCAGTAACCCTTCCTGGAGAAATGGCTCCCTACCCTCTTAAGACAGCTCACTCTCCAGGAAAAAGTGCTTGTGTTTTGTCCCTAAATGATGAACTGATTCAAACCATGGTGCTTATTTAGATTCTCTCATATAACGTGCTTCTTTCTTCTTATTTTACAAGTATGTCAGGGCATAAAAATGCCTAGGACAACTCTGGATGCTTGTCTAGAAGGTAAGAAATTCACGTAGAACTTAAGCTCTCAGATATTTTGAATGCTATGAATGTGCTTCCTGCAGATTTCAGAAGGAAAAAAAAAATCTGAAATTGGCAAGGTCATCTAATTAGAAAGAAAAATATCATGAGGGGAGTTTAAATTTCTTTCTTCCTCTTTATTTCCCCACTATCCATTTTACAAACTGCCTTACTGCTCCATTGAAATGGCATAGGGTAGGTACGCTTTTCCCTGTGACAAAGTAACGCGGCCTTAAATATAGCTCTGGGTTAGACTGGACTCTCAATGCTGCTCTGGCCTGTGCCTTACAGCCAAAGCAAAGCACAGAGCCTCAGGCAGAGCTCCCTCTGATGAGGCAAAGCAAGTTTAAGCGATGTGCTCTTCCCATCTTATAAAAAGAACACCTATGCTTGTGCAGGCTCACACACATCCAAAAGTTAAAGGCACCTGTGGTACTTCTGACTTTGAGAAATGTTACATCCATTTCCACCAACTCAGGCTCACCTGTTTTGGGATTTTGGCAGGCAACTGTGCTGTTAATCTGGGCCAGAACTACCGGGGGACAATTAACTACACCAAATCAGGCATCGAATGTCAAGTGTGGACAAGCAAATATCCACATATACCTAAGTAAGTTCATCTCTTGCTTTCCCCTAAAGGGTTCTCCAGGGCGTCTCTCCTTCCTAGCCTAACCACCCTTTCCTCACAGATTTAATGCATCCAATTATCCTGACCTCACTGAGAACTACTGCAGGAACCCAGACAACAACTCAAAAGGTCCGTGGTGCTACACACGAGACCCAACGGTGGAACGGGAGGAGTGCCCCATTCCAGTATGTGGTATGTCTCAGCACTACATCCCAGCTTTTCACCAGCAAGGAACTTAGCAGTAAGACTGACCCTAAGAAAGGGAAAAGAATTAGTGAGGAGGCTGCTTATACAATAGAGGACACATGGAATAGAGGACCTGTGTCTTAAAAATTAAGAGGGTGGGAAGGAAACATCACCGAGTTACACACACATTCGCATACCAGAAATAACATCTGACACTACAACTTTGTTGAAGGTCACCACTCACAAGGTAGCATAGCAGAAGCTCTCAAATATAAATGGAACTCTGTGCTTTAATAAACTGGTTCTAATACTGTTTGCTAACAGAAGTATTTTCTAGGACAAAGCTATGGATTAAATCACAATTTTCTGCCTTTCCAGGTCAAGAAAGGACAACAGTCGAATTCGCTCCTCGGGTCACACCATCAACCACAGCACAGCCTTGTGAATCAGAGAAAGGCATGCTTTATACAGGGACGCTTTCGGTCACTGTATCTGGGGCCACGTGCCTGCCATGGGCCTCAGAGAAGGCCAAAGTAGTGCTCCAAGGCAAAACCATTAATCCAGAGGTGAAGCTTCTGGAGAATTACTGTCGGAACCCCGATGCGGATGATGAGGGTGTCTGGTGTGTAACAGATGAGCCACCATACTTTGAATACTGTGACCTGCATTACTGCGGTAAGAAGCCTTTATTGGTTTGAGCAGGCACACTTGTCAGGGAATGGAAAAACAAACAAAACAACAAAACGTGACTAGATTAGTATGAGTTAGTGCATGTGAAAGTCCTAGTTGTCCAACTAGCACATGCACTAACCTACCATACCTGTACATAGAGCCATTACCTCTCTCAGGTGTATTTTTCTCACTAAAGCCTCACACTGACGGATGACGAACATGAAAGTAACAACTGTTTTAAAATGCCATTCCTTCATTGTTCCTACTATGTGTGGAAATGAACATCCAAGCTGACTTAAATGTGGAAACAGCAGCAGTAGGCTTTTTACCACGTCCATCTCTTTGTCTCTCTCAGACAGCTCGCTAGAGGATGAGAATGAACAGCTGGAGGAAATATCAGGACGTACTGTCTTTCAGGAGTTCAAAACCTTCTTTGATGAAAAAACTTTTGGTGAAGGTGAAGCAGGTGAGCAATAAGTGTGCAGAGAATTTGCCATTTCTTCTGCCAGAGCATTCCACTGTGCCTCCGAAATACCAGCTTGCCAACAGCTGCCAAAAGCAGGGGTGGGAGACACTTAAATTCCCTGAAGGTGCAGCAGAAGTCAAGCTGTCAAACTCTAGTTACAATTATGGAGCTAATAAGCATCTCTTCCTAGGCTCTTCCAACTTAGCATGCTGACTTCAGATAAAACTGTGCTGCTGTGAAGCAGGCAGAATAATGAAAACAGACTGCCTATTTTTTCAGACTGTGGCACTCGCCCTTTATTCGAAAAGAAACAGATAACAGACCAAAGTGAGAAGGAGCTGATGGACTCCTACATGGGAGGCAGAGTTGTACATGGGAATGATGCAGAAGTTGGAAGTTCCCCCTGGTAAGTATTATCTCCCTTCTCTGCCCTTCCCACCCACTTCATGCAGGGGGAAATAAAAGGGCAATCTGCCAGTTAGCATGTAGCTGGTATCATTTCTAATCACAGATTCTCCAAGTAGTTGACAGCAGAAAAATAGCTGGAAATAAACTTTTCTCCTCTTGAGCTAAGTATACAAGCATCAGGGAAAGCAAGAGTGCTGGTGTGGCTCATGGTTCCAGCTTTGCTGGAACAGATGTGATAAATTTTTGCAAGTGAAGAAAATAAGGCAAATTGTCTATCACGTAAGTTACACATCTCCAGGGTAGATATATTTTCAATAAAGCCATCTGTCTTTTTATCAATACAGCACAACGTGCTTCCGTGCTTACTGCAAATCCCACTCTCCCTGCATAACATGAAGACACACGCGTCCAGCCAAGACTTCAATCCTTAAGCTTTCCTCTTTTCTTGTATCTAAGGCAGGTGATGCTCTACAAAAAGAGTCCTCAAGAGCTGCTGTGTGGTGCCAGCCTCATCAGTAACAGCTGGGTCTTGACTGCTGCTCATTGCCTTCTTTATCCACCCTGGGAGAAGAACTTGACCACAAATGACATTTTGGTGCGGATTGGCAAGCATTTCAGGGCAAAGTAAGAGCCTAGTCTAAGCAAGAGTGAACTAGTTTTGCCCTTGAAGTAGTGAGATATAATGAGGTTTGGATAAAAATCAGTATCCAAGGAAGTACACAGAAATATGCAAACTAATGGCAAAGGCCTCCCACTAGTGGGATTTAACGGAGCTATATATGCTGTGCTTCCTGATCCCAAAGGTTGAAGTGAGAGGGAGAACAGAAAGGCTGAAGGTGCACTCCATCATCCAGAGGGGACAAAGCACCTGAGAAAGTTGTCAGCCCCCAGAGACTCTCACTTGCTACTGTACAGTGAGTTCTTTCCTTTACAACTATTTCAGATATGAAAAGAATAAAGAGAAAATCGTTCTGTTGGATAAAATCATCATCCATCCCAAGTACAACTGGAAAGAGAACATGGACCGAGATATTGCACTCCTGCACCTGAAGCGACCGGTCATCTTCAGCGACTACATCCATCCTGTCTGCCTGCCAACCAAGGAGCTTGTGCAGAGGTGAGGTGGCTGTTGCCTCAGTCTCAGAAATACAGACTGCAACATCCTTCAGGTCATCATGGAAGACGATAAGAAAGATGCCTGTTTGTGCTACTTACAGTGAAGGAGCCTGGCAACAGAAAGCTGTTACAAGAGATATAGTATATATGTTATAATCTAATTTCTTTCCACAGGTTGATGCTGGCAGGATTCAAAGGGCGGGTAACTGGCTGGGGAAATCTGAAAGAAACGTGGGCCACTACCCCAGAAAACCTGCCAACAGTTCTGCAACAGCTCAATCTACCTATTGTAGACCAAAACACCTGCAAGGCATCCACCAGGGTTAAAGTCACTGACAATATGTTCTGCGCTGGTAAGTACACCTGGGTGCATAAGGTTAAAGCTTGCCACTGAATACACGGGGTCTGGACTCCTCTTGAAATCTGTGCTACAAAGTTACCTCCCCACAAACTCACAAATGCCCTCCTAAAGGAAAACCTTCCCATGACAGCAACTCTTCCAGCTTTCAGACAACACAAAGGCAGCAGAATTTAGGAATAAGGTTTTAACACTACGCTGTCAGACTAAGTAGCCTAATGGAACAATTCCACTGATTATCAGCAACAGCTGTGTGAGAACTGTGCTCATAATGCAATCTTTTTGCCAGCATAAGAAGCAGTTCAGCAGCTTTCTACGTTGACTGCAAACCAGCTATTGTAATACTCAGTAGACAAACAATCCATTCTTTACTAACTTGCCTCAACTGTTTGAATTCCTCTTTAATCCTATGCCACAACTTCCTTGGGAACAGACTCGCTCAGATTAATTACAGCATGTGTGGATAAAGTCATTCCCAATGTTCTGGTCAGTTTCCTGACCAATAAACTAGAATAAATCTGTTAATAAGTTCATATTTCTTAATGTTACAGGCTATTTTACGGATCTTATAGCTTTGTAATTTCTCTTTCAAGCTTTTGAAAGAGCAGTAAGAGCACTTTTCATTTTTTTTCCTACTATAGAAGGCATTCTGTACTTCTGATAATTTTTACTGCACCTTCTTAAACCTCCTCTAGCACTAGAAGAGACAGTGTCCAAGATATAAACACACTAAAGATTTATGTGCTAGATTAATCCTTCTTGCTATTGCTGTATTTCTAATTCCTGCAGGCGTCAACAAGTATCAGGCTGAGTTTGTGCTGTTTGCATCTAACAATGTGCTTGAGACAGGATAGAAGCCAATTTCACAAGCACCCCATCAATACAGTGTTCCTATTGTTTCTTCTTCTAAAAAAGCATTTTTGAAAAAATAGCTGAGATGAAGACATATGGCAGCAAAAAGGAACCTTGCATGACAGGAGGAACGCATGTGTTCAGCAGACATGACAACGAAACCTGTCTTTATAGCAAGTCTAAAATAAACATCCAGCTGGACAAAGAGCAGAGCCTACAGACAGACATGCAAGTAAAAATGAGGAAGATCATTTTTCTCTAGTCAATACAATGAAAAAAGAGAGTGCACGGAACTTGCACACACTGAAGTCTGTAAAACAAAGGTACAGCAGCTCAAGCTATAGCTGCAAACAGCAGCTGACCAACGGCAATTCTGATAAGAAACAGGGTGGCAGAGTACAGCAAAATCAGTAATGTTGCAAAGACAGCAGAGATAGCTGTTACAGAAATATTAAATTAAGAAAAAATCATTTAAGTCCAGTGTTTGTAGAAGCAGTAAACAGGGGGTCTGAGACATCATGAAGCAATGCTTCAAGGAAAAGATGACCACCGCTCTCCCATAGCCAAATGTCTAACTCTCCTGTTGCCTGTAGGTTACAGTCCTGAAGACTCAAAGAGAGGAGATGCTTGTGAAGGTGACAGTGGGGGGCCTTTTGTGATGAAGGTATGTTCAACAAGCTCAAAGACACAGAGCTGGGTTTGTGGGATGCTGAAGTTGTATAATTGCCTGAAAAAAACAGCAGTAGAGATGAAAACTGCTGAGTGGCTGAAGCAAATTCATCTGAAACCTGAGCTGATCCAATAGGATGCATCCTGCAGTTGTCTAGCTCAATTTCTTTACTGTTTCCTGCAAATACAGAGATTGGCTGCAGAATTTCTAAGTGCTGGCCAATTCCCACTTAGAGGTTTAAGAGTGAAGACGAAGCTACGCCAACAAGCTGTTATCTAGTAGATACCGCCTTAAATTTCAAAGTGGTATCCATGATGCAAAAAGGCTGTGGAACAAACAAGTCCTAGATCTGAAAATCTCTTGTTCTTGTGCTAATTCCATTTTTCTTTGCTTTAGAACCCAGATGACAACCGTTGGTATCAAGTGGGAATAGTTTCATGGGGAGAAGGCTGTGACCGAGATGGCAAATATGGATTTTATACTCACGTATTCCGCCTGAAAAAATGGATGCGAAAAACCATCGAAAAACAAGGATAGAAGAGCTTCCCTTGCTTGTTCTCAGTTCTGCTACAATATTCCACTTCTTAAAAACATACACATTGAAAAATCTTGAAGTAGGAGGTAAATCCCTGCAACTTGACAAAGGAACGTGTTCTTCCCTGAAAATAAAAATTCTCAACTATCTTCTTCCTCGTGTTCATGCTAAGCTGAACAGCACCTGAATCCATGCCAGCACAATAGCTAGGAGCATCACACAACAGCACTAGCAGTACTGCTAGTTAAGATGTTGCCCTTCAAATGTTCTTCTCCACTCTATCAGCAATAACAATCAACAGATTTCAGACTTCAGATGATGGACTTGAGTCACAGTAAGCAAGACCTCCCTTGGACACTGTCCATTCCCCCCTTCCATTGAATTCATTTTCTAGAAATCTGAAATGGTAACAACCTGGAGATACCTACTGCCTTACAGGAACTGTAGCATTATTCAAAATGCCACTTCAAGAATAAAGCAACTGTAGCCTTTGTTGCTAAGACCGACATTGTTCTCAGCCACAACAGCAGCAACAAAATACCAGAACTGCTCCTTATAAAGTTAGTGTCTGAAGTTAGAGATGTCATCTACCTGTAACTAATCATGTACAGAAACAGGGGTTTGAACAGATGAAGCAACACATGCATTTCTGCATAGCATTAACTTTCTATATGGCAATTACTGCTGGGACCTGGAAGCGTATTTTCTGCTGGCGTAACTAGATTCAGAAGGAAACAATTTGTACACACACAGTTTAAGGTCTTCCAAAGGCAGCATCTGGCACTGTACCTATTTTGTTCCTATAAAACTGTTTAGGATTCATCCTTAAAAGAAGCCCCACTTCTGTGTCTTTGCTCCAGTGTTCATGAAAGAAGTACAATAGTAAACATGTATTATATAGACTAGCCCATCTGTTCAGACCAATTTCTCTCAAAAGTAATGAGAGATTTGGAAGCTATCTTTGCTCCCCAAAACATCACATTCTCAAATCCCTCATCCTTCACAGTGCCATTAAGTTACAGAAACAGGCAATAGATAAAGTTGCTTCTGCTTCAAATGGAGTATTAAAGAAGGAGAACGGCTTGGAAAAAAGATGATAGAGACAACTATCCAAAATTTGTTGGAAATAAATGAAGTTATTAATCAGTTACTGTGTTTTGCTACCTTATTGAAATTGGCTTATTTAGGAATCAACTGAGGACAGCCCGTTTTGACTGCCCAAGAAAAGTACAAAAACAACCTCTCCAAAGGTATCTCAGAAAACCAACCTCAAATGCTCAAGTTCCACACCTGTTTCAAGTCACTGATAACCACAGGCATTGAAAAATGAAAATTCTTAGCCCTCTTAATGCTTGAATTTTATAGCCTCATCCTATTCACAGCTATAATTTGAGAGAAACCTGGAGGACTTATGGAGAACCAGGACCATACAACTTCTGGAGTAAGCCACTGTTAAAGCAGACTTATTACAAACAATACAGAGGAATCATTTTTAAAATTCAGTTTAATATTATTTAAATATTTTCTGGGCTAAAGATTAGGCTTTATTAATTTATGTGCACAAGTTTTAGCTTAGAACTCCCAGGATATTGAGTCCAACCAAACACTACAAAGACACAGGGCAAAAAACTCATTCATAGTAAACAACTATATCTTCTTCTACTCATTATTCCTGTACTTCACTTCCAAATCAGTTTTAAGTCTAAAATAGTTGTTTAAAATAGTAGTATGCAAGTTTGCAGGCACTGCCGCTTTAACATCCTGAACTAATTAACAAACAGCTCTTCAGAATGTCTATTAGACATGGTACAGTAAATAAAAATATGGATTCATTTATATGTTAGTAATTGTTTCAAAAAAGCAGCTGGTAACTGAGAGGTAGTGGCAGTAACTCCAATGACATCCAAACAACTATTTGCCAACAGCCCCAAGTGCACAAAACTTCTGCACTCATCAACAACGGCCAAAACTTCCTCTTGCCATTTAGGCCTGTTAAATAAGAGGGCATGACCGCTTCGGGTCAGCACAGGAGACCGCAACTACTGAATCAAAGCAGTGTGAAGCAATGAAGGGCATCTTGTTAGTTAACACAGGATGAAGACTGCTCACAAGTCACCTGCTATCACAGTGCCATCAACTCACCACAGGCACCAAGCAGTATTACAAATCCACTGTAACCCCAGCCAGGGGTCTTGTAAAAGGAAAATGGCAGCCATTTGCAGCAGCTCTGGCACAGACCTGTTGTACACGTACTGATTTAAAACCAAGTTTTCACTGTAATCGGGCAAGATCGATCCAGCTACAGCCCAAATGCTGAGACTCCCGCGGTCCCCAGAGCAAACAACAAAAGCAGCAGTTACATGGAGCCAAGATTAGAACGCAGAGTAACAAACTCTGCTTTAAGCCTGCCTGTTCAACTCTTCAATAGCTCTGTTCTAGCTCTGGAGCAGATGTGCAATTTATGCTTCACAACCAGCTCACACAGGCAGTGAAGGAGCAAAGTGAAAACATCACCTCCTGAGAGATGAAAGGGCGAGGAAGGCTACACAGTGTAGGTCTTTAAGCTTTCATACTTGCTGCTTCTGAAGAAGGCTACTCAGAATACGCTCCTCACTCAAAAAGCAGTTGACTACAGCTTCTGAAGACTAGCACTAGTAGGCGTTTTCTAGTCATACGACACAGGAGGGTTTGCTAACATTAGATGTTTAAGTGCAACTGAATATGGTGCTGTGGTCTACTTGCATTTGAAAACTCCATTAGGAAGACCACTTAATCAAACGAGTTCAGGATAAATGAGGCCACTGACTGTACATCACCGCTAATCTATTTCTTATCAACAGCAGCACACTCCCTCAAAGAGAAAGCATTTATACACAGAAGGGACTATGCTTCATCCAGGTAGAGGCAATACAAGGATTAGTAATTTAAAATAAGCATGTCAGCAAACAAAATATTCTCGACTTACTTGCAACTTACGGAAACCATAGTCCAAAACAAAAAACAGCAAGTACATGGAAAAAAAATACACTACTGCTTATAGAAGAGTGCAAAGTCTCAGGATTGCAACCCAGAGATAATATATTCACTCATCTTCCCTATAAAATATCCAAGCTTTAGGTTCATTTCAAGAATAGCTTAGTTCAATTTCTAGATGCCCAGTCACTAACATTCAGGAATAGACAGCAACTTCTCTCACCAGCAGTCACTGCTGTTCCTATAAAGACTGGTATAGTTAATGCAAACTTTATTTACAAAAGACACTTAAATTAGTTACTTCATGCCATGTGTCCATATAGAATCAACAGTTCAAGGATTACATGGAGAAGAATTCACAAAATTAAAAGTGAAATCACTAAAGACTTTCTAAGAGTTAAGAACTAGGAAAAAAGGTCTTAAAGACATTACAAATAAAAAAACAAGATATGAGAAACTAGTCTGAGCAAGAGGATGGTTGTTTACAGGTCTGTACACTAAAACTAATACACAGACAGCCTTCTATTGTCAAGAGATGCTCACTGCGAAGCAGATTATGTACAAATACTTGTGCCACAATGACCCAGTCCCTCCAAAATCCACTGTATTATACATAAACCAGTTTGTATACATCAGGCCTAAACGAGGCCATTTAACTATGAAGACTTCTAGTTTAGTAAACTAAAGCTGAAGACAGCAACCGTGATGCTGCCTCTCTATTTGCGACTGCTTTTTATTCTCTCCAATCTTTTTTTCAAGTCATCAATATTAGCTGCTGCAGAAGAGGATGAAGCTGTGGTAGTTCCAATGCCAGAAGAATGAGTCTGATTGGAGTCCAGATCCAGATGTTGGTACTGTTCTCGTGACTCACGGAGCTGGGAGAGCTTACTATGAAGCATATCAGTAGAGGAGGCAACTGTAGGGACTGCTGGTTTAGAGAGCAGAGATGTCAGAGGTGCTCTGTCTTCCTGCTACGGTGAAGAAAAGCGAAGTGTTAAGACAGACAACGGCAAAAGTGGTGTAAGTACAAAACACAGTTAATGGCTTTTCATTTTTATAAAAGGCACTGAAAACAGAAGAAAGGAAAGGAACAGTATTGCTCTAGATCACCAGTGCTATTAAAGTCAGGCGCCAAAGTCAGAACCGTGCAAAGCTAGCTACAGTACTCAGTTCTTATAATTTAAGCAGCGAATGATTAACTTGATGTCAGTACAAACACAAAGGAACAAGTCCAACCATTTGCATTAAGAAGTCACACTATATCCCTGACACTTTGAGCCTCAGAGCAAATCTAGATTCTGAGGCGAATTTCTCTTAGGCGCAGCGGAGCCAATATTTGAATCCTTATAAAGATAAACACAGGTAAATGAGGTTCAATCCCACAGGATTTCCAAGCGTTGTCAATACGATACCTTTGCATTGTCAAGGCCACAACGTTGCCTGAGGATTTTTAATCGTTCCAAGTAAACTGAAGGCCCCACTTCCTCCCCATTTGTGTTTCCTATAGATGAAGATACAGTGTGGGTAGAAACGGGAACACACGTTTCTTCCACCTGAGGAGAAATTCCTGGAAAGAAGAAGTGTAATAAAAACAAGAGGAAAAAAAAAAAAAGATTAAAAACCTCAAAAATAGGCCTCTTAATCTATTGCTTCAAATGAGATGCAAGAGATGAAGAATCAAACAATCAAATTATGTGCATTTGCTAGGATAGGAATATTGGCTCTTTCATGCCTGTCAGGTAATTTTTAGTTTTCACTCTTTCAAAGAAAACAGTACAAGAAATAAAGACATAAAGCAGTAGTAGAGAAGGTCCAGAAGTAGCAATGATGCTAACAGTTGGTAAAAGAAGGGTCAGTGTATACACATGCAGGATGGGGACAAAGATGCTGATGCAAATCAAAGGTAGACAACAGAGGGAACATAACAATTACACTGGCAGGATAGGAAATATTTGGAGCTTTCCATCTTTTGCTACACTCTGTAGTACTCAGTCAGACCTCACCCCTGATTCTAAATCCTCTTTACTTCTTGTTCGGGTAACTTGAAACTACTGCAAAATCCAGTTCAGCCTGAAACAGTGATGTCCAAAAGGAATGTTACATGGTGTTCAAAGCCTCTCTATTAGAAGACCAGGGAAGGATTATACATTATGAAAGAAACTTCTTCCATTCTGAAATGAATGGCAAGTTGTAAGACTTACTTTGAACAGTGTTCATTAGTTTACTGCAAGGGTGTTTAAAAAAGATTTATGGAGAATTACAGTTAAGCATAGCTTGCAAGACAGAACAACATCTTTCATTATCTCCAACTATTATAGTTGGGGGAAGAAAACTGGAGTCCAGTTTGAAAGCATTTACTGCTCAATCAACATTTCTTGGCTGTACAGAGTTTTAGATAAACAGGAAGTTCTGCCTTATATCTAGTCAGATAGATTTAAGAGGTGCTAAAATAAACCCTCTTCTGAATGTAGTTTACAATATACAGATAGAAGAACAAACAGTAGCATGAGAAAGGCTAAAAAAAAAGCAATCACACAGGACACAGTTAAGCACCTGAAAAAAAGAAACAAATTAAAGGTAGCTTTGCTGGACAACATCAGCAAAAAAAAAAAAAAAAAAAACAAACCACAAAACTACTATGCTGCTTAAAAGCAGAAAGTTAAAGGCAAACCTGACAGCTGTTGCTGTTCATAAAACAGCTTGTATACTTTCAAGTAAAAACTCCTGACACCAGAAACATGAAGCACAGATAATGCTTGTCCCACACTACAGGGCAGAACTTAAAATCACTTGTATACCAAGCACCTTTCAGATATTTCCTCACTTAATGCAATGACAGTTATAACAACTTCCTTGTAAACAAAGAACTTCTACCATGCAAACCATACTTAACACAATCACTAAGAATATGTGAATTACTTTGGAATCCTATAAAAAAAAAAAAAACCCCGTATCTGGAGACGTTTAAAATGTGACACATGCAAGTGCTTCTTATAAATCAACCCTGTTGCTGTAACATGTACCTGTAGAAGAAGCAATGCGTCCTTTCCCCTCCCTTTCTGTTTCTATGAGCCGGAGGCCTCTTTCCACGTAGCTCTGGAAGAACTGAGATGAGTTTTTCAGGAAGGGCTCAATATCTGCATCAGAATATTTCTTTTTGTATTCATACAGCTCTGCCAAACCCTGGGAGGGAAGAGTTTCTGTGTATTACTACGAAGGCTGCATACACTATTCTATTGTATCGTGCTTTCTTCTCCACAGGAAGAGAGCTCTTACCTCCTTGGTGTTCTCCTTGGAGCCAATCTTCTTAAATATTTCTGCCAAAATATCATTCACTTTGGCTTTTGAAGCTTTTTCTTCCTAAACAAATAAAGGGAAACTTCTAAGTGAAGTGGGTTATACAATCTTCTCTTAAAAATGAAGGGAAGTTCAGACAAACCCACAGTACCCTCATCAGATCTGTTTGTTAGCTGGATACAGAACTTCAAAAATAAAAAAAAACACCAAAGAAAACCTTTACAAGAGTTCTATATAATCACAGCTACAGAGAAGTATACAGACATTACCAAGTTGTAAGCATGCTTCTGAGAGGCCAGCATTTAAGATCTGGTTTGGATATGGTTAACTCTTAGTAGATGAAGTGCTTTAGCAAGCAGTACAAAGCCCGTGCTGCACACACCAATGTCTCAGAAGAACATCTTACCCTGGCACATATACACAATATTTAGGTAATACTAGAAACACTCCAAATTTCTAAAACAGCCATAGAAATAAGAGATTATTTACAAAGCCACCTGCATGTGGGAAGAATAATCCTTACTCCACTACTAATTGAAGCTTGTTTTCTGAATAAATTGCCATACAACATATTTCTATTACTTACTATGCGAGAAGCCCCCTTTTCTGTATCTTTATCAGCTTTACTTCCAGTCTGGTCCATGGAGTGCTTCATTACTCTACACAGGTGAGCCTCCAGCTCAGATTCGTTTTTGTTTTCTATCATCGTTAGGTGATCTAAGATCTAAAGAAAAAGAGGCAGTAGCTTTACAAAGTACATGAACAAATCAATTTAAAGAAGTACATGACTGATGCCAGGTCTGACCTTGGGCCCTTTCAGCTTGCACAGAGTGTGAAGCAGAGTCTTCAATGTCCTTATAGGAAACTCACTCTTACACTGCTTCAGCTTCTCTTTGGGAAAGACCTTCATAAAAACGTGGATATCCAGTAGAATCCGATCCAGATTGATGCTGTTAATGGTTTCTGGCAGAAGACGCACCATTCTCCACAGACACTGGAATGACAGGTTGACTTACAGCAAGACAACTCCAGGAAGGAATATTTAAATACTTAAGACCAGATTACACAAAACTATCTTTGAGTTGTTTCACTTTGCTGTGACATACATTGACATACATAGCTTGTGTGTCTGTTAAAATTATTGGTACGTATGGTCTCTCATTAGCAGCCCTATGTCCAGATCTTCCTGTAGAAGCGATGCATAAAACTGTATGTAGTAGTACTGACTTTACCACCAATAACAAGAGATGGCATTTTGTGTGAAGAAGTTTCAGCAAATAAAGCAAAGAAGCCAAGTACGCCTGAACACAACATGACGCCCTCAGGTTTAACCTTATTAAAAATGCTGAAGCTCTCACTACATCATGCCAGTTATAGTAGGGTGCTGTAAGATATATAAGCCAGTTTCAGCCTGGGATTGTTTGAATGCACAGTACACTAGCGTGCCTAAGAAAACAGGTCAAGCAGGTGACTGTATCTCCCTCTGTGGAGCATGTATAAGCATGTATGATCTTCTGTAAACTACTAGCAGGTGTTAAGCTTTCTCTCAGTAGAGAGAATGAAGTCATTGAGTTAAACATTTAATAAATACTTCCAGTTATCATCACTTTTTTTTTTTTAATAAACTATCTGTTCTTTAAAGCTACATTGCTGATTCATAACCAGGCATTTCAGAGTTCAAAACCGCTATTAGAGGCTCACCTTCATGACAAGTTCTGAAAACTTAGGAGAGCTGGCTGTTGCTAGCAGACTGTCTTGAAGTAAAAGAAGCAGAGCACTAGAAGGATTAAGTTTAGAGTTGAATTACTTGGGACAGCACTACACAAAATGACTAGTTTCTCAACACAGCATTACACCAGAGACTACTCCAGTTGTTCACATCATGCCATATAAGAGCTCTCTCTTCACAGCACTTCAGAAGCAATTAAGAGACAGTCTGCTGAAATACAAAATGTATACAACCACACCAAGCTAGTTTGCTTAGCCTGCTTTCAGCTGCACAGACTATGCAGACAAGCTATAATTACCACTAATGACCACTGACAATTCTTTATTATTAGCTAAACAATCTTATAGAGATCATTCTTTGTTTACAACATGACTAATGAACATAATCATTCATTCAAGGAACACAGAAGAATAGATGGAATGACTACTAAGTCATGATTTTGTTTTTTGAACAACATACCTCAAAATGTTGGTCTGGTCAGACTTTTCAAGAACCCTCAATACCAAGAGATTGACTGATCGGATGACCTGCTCACCCTCCTCGAGGTCTTCAACTCGAGAATCCAGCATTAATGTAATAAGACCATGCATTAGGTCCTTCAGCACACCAGCAGAGGCTTCTCGAGCCAGACTCTCTACCTGGAACAGCTACCAATTGAAAACAAGGTTAAAAGACTTCCCTACATAAAATACTTCAATAATAAGATTTCACTACATTGCTAAATCCTTTGACATTTCTGCTTCATCCCTCAGTGGGGGATTTCTGAGTAACTTCTGAAAATACTTAAACATCCAACTAAGTATACAAAGCTTAAGGAATGTTAAAATAGAAATAGAAACATCAGGATGGCTGTAAGCTATTAAAGACATAAACAGGCATTCTTCCCTACCCCTACTACTTATTCTCTGGTCCCTCCCAAAAGGTGCATTGGTGAGCAGATAATTAACAACAAACCTTTCATAAAATCATAGTGTGCTAGCCTAGGTACAAGTCAGCTCCGCTCAGGTATTCCATTTGGCTGCAACTTCAGCATAGACATTCCTTGCTTTTCAGCTTAATTTATAGGTCAAAGCCTTACCGATATCATGCTCCCAATAATACAGCTGTAAAGCTTCGCTATCTCATCTTTGTCTAGCTTCTCATCTGCCATGTGTGTATTGTAGATTAACCGAAGCTGCATAAGTGTAGCTATTAGAAATTGGTCAATGTGGCCAGACATAACTTCTGCTTTGTCTTCCTGTCTGAAAACTTCATCAATCTAAGATTTAAAAACAAAACAGAACACCCAAGTCAACATAATAAAAACAGTGCAAAACAGCTATAATTTAGAAACATTTACGTAAGAAAAGTCTTGCCCTTATCTATTTTGCCAAGGTATTTCTATTCCAAGCTTCCACTTGAAATCAATAAACTACAAACTCCTGTTGCTAATTCCAAATATAATACGTTACATTTATATCTCTTTAAAGGATCAGTATCCTGTACAGTCTTGACATCTATCATAGATTCTGGAATTAACAACTTTGTGAAATCTTCCAGACAAAACATTTCTACATAGTTTTCACACATTCACAGAGTGGGCTTTAACTATGACGGAAGATACAAAATCTTTCTGCTGAGTCTGCACAGCAGTTTACATTTAGAATTTAAGTTACGTTGGCAACAGTCTGCTTTTTCAAATCTGTATAGCATAGTCTCTATAGTATAGATGCGTACTTTACAAAAAAAAAAAAAATTACATTTTTCCCAAATTAGTGCTTCTGTGTTAGAGTCTATTTCACAACACAGAAGTGAAATCGATATTAATAAAGCGAGTCAGATGGCCCCTGTGCACTTAGTTTTGTCATCAGGGAGATTCTGAGCAGAGTCCATGTCACCCGACACGGTTGCTCCACCAGAGTGCAGCTCATCAACCTCGCGGAGAAATAGCTTAGTTCAGTATGGATAGGTGTTACACCTTAGTTCTCTTACCTGTGCTAGAGCCTGAATGCTTGTATTTATATCACCACTGGCTACTTGAGAAATGACACAGTTGATGGTAGAAGCAATGCTACTGTGCATGTCATCAAAGTGTGGCGACACAGCACGGATTCTAAACAGGTGAAAACAGGATTTGTTACCCTTTGGAGTGTTCGAGTTTATACTAAACTGCTATTTTTCAGAAGCAGTTTAGAGACAAGATTTTTTTTATCTTCATAGGGAACATTCAAGGTAGAAACAATTTCTAACATCTATGAGTTTACCAGTATGCTAACAGACATAACACATTTAAGAAAGATCAATGTTGTCTTAAAAAAGATGACACAAAAATAAATAAGCATAACTCAGGTTTTTCATTAGAAAGAACAGCTACCCAGAATTCAAAACAGTACCGTAGATCATGACTCTGACATCTCTTTTCAGAACAGTTGACACTTCCCCTTCTCAGGTAAAGAGGTCTGAATGTACAAACTGGTCATTTCAGCTTCTCAGAATAGTTCTTTAGTTCTTATAGGTTTTACTTAGATCTAACTAGACTCACTTGGGCTCAGGAATCAGGACCGGCTCAAAGATGTCATCTAGTTTGTGCTGTACAAGTGCTGGCATCTCACATTTGACAGTACCGTTATCATTTTCAATTTCATCAAGATCCAGCTGAAATTCCCGTGGAACTGTATGTGCTGTCTCAGAGTGACTGCCCATACTGCGATTTTGGCTACAGAAACCAGGAGAGAGATGTTTATTACATACACTCAACAGGCAAAAGTAACAGTGCTAACATCTACTGGTAGCCCTAAAGCTCCTATAATAGAACAGCATACATTTTGGAGATGTGATTTTATTCAAGATCCTTAAAAACTTCCCTTTGCTGCTCTCCCCTAGCTATTGGTAAAACTAAATTTTGAAAGCCAGAAGAGCAGCTGCCAGTTACTTGCTTTCCCAGCTACCCTTACAAGATGAGGCCCCATCCAAACCACTGCAGTTAGGTATAAACTAGCTAATGCTGTTAGAGATCACTGAACACAGTTTAAAGTAACACTAATGAAACACAGGCTTAGAGTTCATTTGTGTTTTTAGATGATGAATAGGATGCATGTGTACATAGAAACATTGCAAGCTCAACTGAATCTAGTATTCTCCCATATAACTTGTACTTCATACTAGAAGTTTAAAGGAAACATCATGTGCTATTCTCCAACAGGGACTTTTATTCCAAGACGATGAGCAAGAGGTAAGACACTGTTTCTGAGCTTTTGTTTCCAAAACCGTCTCTCCAGGCTGCTTCACACGTGCTCATCCAATTCTGTACTATGTAATTGTGCTAACAAGTTAGGGACACGGTCCAGATAAATGCAACACACAGGACATTCTCCCAGCATTTCCAACAGCTGTCTACCACAGGTGCCCTATCTGCCTGCAGCTTCACCTACAGACACCTCGGTAGAAACTTCTGCTGTTGTTTTCTTTCTTTTGCTCAGATCACAGACCTACACACCTACTGAACTGGCTATGATAAACATGTCACCCTTTGGAAGGGATGACAAGGATAGAAATGGAAAGACAGAAGAGCCCCTGCACTAAGGAGTTAGTGGGCAGTACTTACATCCTATAAGTGCGATACATAATTCTGTCCATGGAGAAGCAGTGAAAAAAGGCACAAGACCATTTAGAAAGATTTCAAGACAGACAAGACAAAAAAAAGTTTCAGACATTCTGTTTTAAATTCTTTGGCCAATTTTCACAACATGCAATGATGATACACAAAATAAAATGACATAGCTGGACATGACATTAGCACATACACTATACCACCTGCAGACCATAATGTATCATTACATACTTGAGCTTGGAAGACATATCCTCAGCTGGCCCCTTCCGCAGCATGCTAGCATTCGCACTGATGTTTTGGATACGCTGAGGTTTCTCCTCTGCCTGTCTCACTGGAGCAGCAGATGGTCTCTTGGCTGACCGTTTTATTCTCTCCTCCAACATGCTCATGTCTTTCTCTGACAGCTAAAACAAACAATGCTTTCACTCAGTTGAATGAGTTTTAGAAATGTGTACCTCTTGTAGGTGACACAATTATTACAGGCTGAGGTTTTGCAATTCCAAGGCAAGTCAATACTACCATCTAGCAGCTCTCCAACAGGGTCACTTGACTACCAGATGGTTGTTCAGGAGCTAGTTAATCCATATGGACAAGCTACTATATGAAATACAGTCCCTTCTGGCCCACATTGTTTCCAAGAAACAAATCATTTTTAGTTCAAATCCTACCACTGTTAGTAAGTTTAATTGTTGCTTGTGTTGCTGAAGAACAAAACACACCTATCCACCCTTGCATGTCCTCTGTATTTATGAGCCCCAGGCAACATTTTAACACTGGGGACTCCAAAAGCCAAGGTCCTGCTACACCTTGCCTGTTCCAAGTACTTGCAACTCAACCATTGTTATTTCCAGTTACACTCACATTTCCAATCAGCTTGAATACTTGGTCACCATGAACATTGTAGACAGTTACAATGGTGTTCAGTGCAGCATTGCGAACGGTGTTGTCTCTATCACCAATATGAGTTGCCATTTCTTTCAAGGCTTTCCCTGGAGTTGGCTGGCATACGTTCATGCCATAAGATTCAACCAGACATCCAAGCTCTTCCAGGCACTCTGAAGGAAGAAAATGACACAAGCAGATTCAAAATTAAAGCTGCTGAGAAACAATCCTCTGACTTCTGTGCTGTTTGAGAACGAACATTCACTATACAGAAGGGTGAATCACAACGCTCAATTTATTAACAGAATGATAGTTCTTGCCCTCTGTGTTGATAGATGCACACCTTCTGGGCGATTTATGAGATAAAGAAGCACACAAGCATCTAAAAGCTGTCAGTCATTCCCATACCTTTCCAAGTACTTCCCATTACTGTGAGCTATGTGATGTTCAACTTCACAATTAGGCAGTTTAGACAGTTCTAAGTTTGTAATGTCGTATCATAGAATTTAACCTTCTAGATTTATAAGGATGAGATATTCAAGGTGACCATGAAGCTGTTTGAACTTTAAAACACTATATGGTAAACAATTCCTAAAGTAAAACAGTTGAGACCTCTGTACAGCATAGAGACATCTTTCCAAAGTTCTGATCGTATTACCAGATTCCCTTAGTGACTTGAACAGTACTGTCATCATTTTTCTCCACAGCACTGTTTTATTAAAACAAGCCTCCTCAAGGAAGACTCAAACTTAATGTTAATGTTAAATTACTATCAACAGATTGTTATAGCTTCCAAAGATAAAAAATAAAGAGCAAGATTATTCTTCCTTTAACTAAAATACATGACAGGGTTACTTGCAAGTGCATATAATTCTACATACAGGGCAAATCTCATCTTCTACTAGAAGTTAAGTTGGTTTTTCAGGATGCAAAACAACACGGCTAAACATTGAAACTGCTTAGTATGTTTAATGCTATTTCCCACCTGCACGCTGTTTTGAGTTTTTAGATTTTGTCCCCTCCATGATGAAAGTAAACATTTTGCTGGCTGGATATATGAGACACATCCTATTCAGGATGGCACGCACATCTTTGCGGATGACATCTTTTGGTTCTCCTACCTAATAGAAAAGCAAAAACAGTTGGGAAGAAATACTAAACATTTTGAACAGACTCTTCATACTGATGAAGTAGTTTAATGTCAAGACAGTCAAAATTATTCTCAGTGCAAAAACTCCTTCTGGAAAATGCCTTTTAAAGGCAAATACACAACACACTCAGAATGAGCATCACTGTAGTAATTTGTTATCCTGCAATGTTCCCCACAGAAAGCGAGGTTAACTTCTGTATAATAAATGGTACCTTTATGATGAGATACGGGATGAAAGACGATGCTTCATTTTCCGTAAGGTGATATTCCTCTTGGCTCAGCATATTGAACAGCAATTTAAGGTATTCAAGTGTTTTCATAAGAACACTTGTGTTGGTATCAAAGAACCGAAGAGTAAGCCACTTCAGGATCAGATCCAGGCAGCTGATGACTCCTTCTTTCTCATTCTCCAAATGCTTCAAACAACACGGGGAAAAAAGAGGGGCAAAGTGAAGCACGCTGTTCAAGAAATCAGAACAAGGAAAAAGCTATTCCTGCTGAGACAGTCTACACACACTGATTGATTTCTGTGACTGCAAGTGCTCACTTTCAGCTTAAACAGCTTTCCGACATTTTAAGAAAAACCTCTAGTGAACAAACTAATTTTCTCTTCTCCTCAAAAACATAAAATTCATTAATTATCTGGAAAAAAGTTTCAATCTCACAGTACAGTTACCTCTAGCTTCTCAGAACACTCCTAGTTGATTTTAATTCAAGATGAGACAGCAAGGAATAATTATTTTTGTTGTCATCCACTAGCACAGATCCAAACTTACCTCAATCATAACAGCCAGTGCTTTGTTGTGGTGCTGGAAGTCTGCATGAAACATCTCATCCTGTAACCATTTGGCTACACAACTGGACATTTGAGTTTTCAGCTGTTCAATGTATTCATCACGAGGAGTAGTGAAGTTCCACTTCAACACCTGCAAAACATCAGCATTTGGAACCCAAAGCAAGCAGCACTTTTCGCTCTTGAAAAAATTTTTTTTTCATTTGCATTGTTTTCTGTCCTACTTCAGAATCTGTTTTCAAAATCTTCTCATTATCAAAAGACAACGGGAAAATTTAAATGGCTTTTGCTCATCTTGGCTTCCATAAAAGATCCTGTGTTGAGCAGTCACCTTTAGGCTGTTACCTTAATTTCTACCAACTACTTAGAGTGGTTGTTTTTAAGCTACATAGGTCTTTTCACTGGCAAGTAATCAATGAAGCATGCTTTAAGCAACAAAATTTCCACATGCGCAAAAAAATCGAGCTTGTTAAGAAGTACCATTCAAAATACATAGAAAGAATTTAATGTGGATCCTAGAACTCCAACGTTAGGCATGCACAAAAAGTTGATCAACTTGACACTATAAAGCTAAGGATCATCTCTTAGAAGCAGCAAGAAGTTCTACAAGAACACGCAGATGCACAAAATCTGACAAACAGACAAACATCACAAAGTAATATGGGCCTGTGCAAGTCAACTGGGGCACTGGATAAACAACCCAAAGGACAGACAGAAAATACAACTTTCATGTCCTAGCATAGTTAATTTTAAATGCCAGAACAAAAAGATGTATTAAAATTAATACTAATTCAAAATAAGTGAATGCATTTAGATCTTTCTTACCTTTAGTCCTTTTTCATCTTTCATTCTCTGTTCTTTCCCATTTGGGACTATGATAAAAATGGGACCTGATTTGTCATCATCCTCCTTTAAAGTAGGCTTGTTTAATATTTTCTTCCCCTGTACGCCCTGAGAAAACAAAAACAAAAAAACCCCCAAACCCAAGGTATTAAGAAGCAACGCAAGACATGTGCCTTAGTCCAAGCAATAGCAAGCATTAGATGCCAGCCAACCTCATGCTGCCTACGTAAACAAGAGCCAGAGAGAAGCTGAAAGAATAAAGTTGATTAGAATTTTTTAAAGTATGTGCTCTGCTGCTGTGGAAGCAATACTCGTGACAGTGTGTGCAATAGCACCCTGTGAAAGATGACATATCATTCTGGACCAGTGCACCAGTTACCCACACACATACCTAAAACCCAATGTAGTACCTGTTTGATAGATTTGCTCTTTGTCAGTCTGGTATTGCCTTTGCTGAAGTTTATATTAGTTTTGGACAGGCTGGTACTGCCCTTGGACACACTGCTATTAACATCTGACTGCTGTAAATAAGCCATAAAAAAAAAAAGGCTTTGTTGTTAGAGACATATTTACTTGGAAGAGTTACCAATCCACATCTCTTACATAGGCATTTTTTTTTTGTGTGTGTCCATTGCAGAGGTATTAACTCCAGAATCAAAATTCTGACAAGCAAATATATTAACTTTGGCAAGCCTACAACATCCTTCCAAGTTTGTTCCATTCATTTCTGTCATAGATCTGGACTTGCGTCAGTTTTTCTCATAACATTACTTGAGGCAATAGAAGCAAAAGGATTATAAAACAAGGTGGTTTTTTGCTTAACTTTAAAATAAATAGAAAAAAATCACTAACAATGAAAAAACAATTCAAGGATGCACAGCTGAGGCTGTGACTGTGCTTTCAAACATATTCTTTCTCTTCTTGTTTCTGTGTTCCAACTGTGAAGGAGATGAATTTCCTTCAATACATGGGTTCAACACTGTTGTTCACAGCAGAACAGCAATAGTAAGAATAAATGCTCAATTACTTGAAACCAAGAAGACAAGCAAATTTACAATATGGAATGAGCTGTTCACATGGCATTTAAAAACAAAACAGACTTAGTTAAACATTATTTCTGTTATTACCTACTTAAGTAGAAGATACAGAAACATCTAATTTCAGAAATCAGACAAACACACTGATTCTTTTTAAAAGCAGTCCCAAGAAAGGGCTATACTCTTTTACCCATAAAACATTACTCAATCTGTTAATTTATTTGAATTAATATCACACAAAATAGAATAATTACCTTAGTTTTAGAGGAAGTTCCTCCTACTTTGGCTTTTTTGGGATCAGGCTTAGATTCCATGCTATTTGACCCTGAATCTTCTGTAAGAGCTGGAGAAACAAAGATCATCCCAAACTATCAGGAAGCCTGTTTCAAATCAACACTGTTTTTTTGTTCTTAGAACAGAATAATAAACTACTCATGAAGATAATGATAGTAATGTGTGATAATGCCCTTATCACATAGAAAATTTTCTTTTGCATGTTAGCACACACAGTTCCCCACATCGTTATACATCAAATTTATTATAGTTTAAAACATAAATAATCATTAAAGTACTGTTTACCAAAAATTCTTCTTAGGGGAATGTAAACCAACCCTTTTCTTCAGTTATTTCCCAGAACTTGAGAGGTTACCTGATGCAGGTTGGAATTTGGCTGGAGCTGCTCCCCCTCCCACTCTGGAGGATGCTTTAGCAGGCGGAGCTGGTTTGGCTGGCATATTGGCTTTGGCTTTTTCAAGCATGGCCAGTACCTGGTCTTTGGAAGTAGGCTAGAGGGCGGGGAAACAAAATAACAGATATGGAAGGATTACTGTTTCAATACATACCTCAGACTAGAAAAACGACAGTACTTTGAAGCAGAATATTCTCTAGTAAGCATCTTTCATGACACTTGGAACATGCTTTCAGATCTTCACATTCTGAGATGGGACACCTTGCCATTAGTTATTTCTGGAAGATGTATATGAAGCAAACCAGCAATCTGTTCCAGCTTGAGCAGTCCTATGACGTTACTTGAGAACCCTATGAGTTATTGTTTGAGTAAGCCATGCATGTGTTTAAAGGCATACAGTTAGAAAATAAATGGTAAGCTATCAACAAATAGATTTCTTTTAGAAAAATACACATTGTGAATAAATAACAAGCTCTTGTAGAGATAAATCAGTTGTGGCCACGGTCTTTTTGAAGTACAGAAAACTTGCAATCTCCTAACCTTATTTTCAGCCACCTGAAGTTCAGTGCAGGCAAGGTTTTCCATAACCAAATACATCACAAACCTAACCATTTAATATTCACTTAGTCAAAGTCACATTAGCCACTCTTAGTCACAGCAATACCTTCAGCTTGCCGGTAGCTTTTGCCATCTTCTCAAAGCCAAGATGCATCATAAAGAATGGCAGGGCATCCTGAGCCTTTTTACGCACATCTCCATTTCGATCTTCAAGGCAGGAGTAGAGGTGAGGCACACATAAGAGCAGGTCAGAAGGAACAGAGCGGAGGGTAGGCAACTTGTCAGCCAACCAACCAAGAAGCTGTAAGTTTAAAAAATGTTTTTGAATAAGCGATTATTGATATTTGGAACATCTAACATAAGCCACAAGAGCACGAACACTAGTCCTTTACTCATACATACAAGGAAAAGGAAAAAACTATGTTTAGACAAACATACTCCTAAACAACGTAAGTGTAGCATTAACAATTCAGAAACAACAAAAAGTGAGTACAGTATTTGAATATGCAGCTACTTCAAAACTTGGAGCCTGACCAGGTAAGATTGTGTGGGCTGATTCCTCCTTCTGTAAATAACACTGGAATTTCAGACTAGGTAGTGCAGCTAATTAGTAAGTTGCACTTCATTAACCTCAATATATTAACACCTCCAGTTCTGTTCTGGTCTTCATCACTACTGTGTCAATTTGACGGGAAACAAAATAGTCTTACAAGGGTGACCAAGAGGCTAAACCTGCATTTTGGAGGCACTAAAATCTAAGTTACAGCTATCACGCTAGGGGACAGCTCATTAGCCTTGTAAAGTTTTGTCAGCAAGAACAGAGAGTTGCTTCTTGTTTACTTACATAATAGTTGTATTATGCAACATCAGTTTGCTTATATAAAGTTAGTCCATAGCAAAAACGGTTATTTTGAGCAAATACACACAAAGAGCAGTTAAGAGAAGCCTACCTCTTGCCTTAGAAAAGGATTTTCTTTTTTGAGTTCCTCAGATAGGTCTTCTCCTTCCAGCCACTCTTTCATGCCAGTTTGTTCAGCCCAGGCATTCACAGTTGCTAGTGCAGCAGCACGAACATTATTCTGTAGCAATAACAAGATTTATGAATAATCCTAAAGAAGGGTCATAAGATTACAACAGAAGATTCTACATTATAAATTTTGAACTACGTTCTCACTCACTACTTGAGAAACGTAGGATTCAGTGTCTAATTTTAGCGTCGCTATCGCATACGGAAATAAGCAAATCATATCATAAACTTACTATTAAAAAGTGATAGGTATAATAAACAGGCACAAAAGGTTATCTTTAGAAACACTTCAAACTTGCTATCTTAACCTTAACTCCTGAATGAAAAAACAGGTACAGATAAGGTTGACTTCTAAAGAATAAAGTTGATTTATGTAATGGTTATAACAGGCTTAGCATATACATATAGCAGGACAAGAAGATTATGGAACCTGTTAGTAGTTTCAGGGCAGTCTTATTTCAGGTTTCTGAGCCAAGGTCAAAACAAGGGCAGGTGAGTCTCTTACCCCAGTTCTATCTTTAGTGTTTTGGTTTAAAAAAACAAAAAAACAAAAAAAACAAAAAAAAACCCACATTGTGTCTTTTTTTGAAACAGTTATGTGAAATTGGAAGTCAGATGGAACACGCGATTCTTCAAAGAAAATCCGTCAGTACAAACACAAGCGTACACATGAGAACAGATCACTCTCCCATAGGCTGAGTAGGAGGCAAGATGATATTAAAGCTGAAGTATGTGTGTTTGTATAACAGATACATAGGATACATGTTACATTGCACTTAAAATTGACTCAATTCTGGCATGTACCCAGAGTCAGCATCCTTACTAAAAAGTTGTCCACAGAGGGAAATAAAATTCCTGTGCCAAATGCAAACACCTACATTTGTCTACTTACAGGTTAGAGCCTGGTTTTGCTTAATTATTCACTGAATGTCAGTATTTTAAGCAAGGCTCAAAAATCTGTCTCATCTCCCTAAATACCTGCAACTGGATAAATCTTGCAGAATAGTTATTATTGCAGTAATGTTTGAATGAGTACACAATCCTCCATCAGTATCACAGCACATTGTAATTGTAATACCAGTAACACTGGTATTATGCATTTGTATTGCACATTTTGGTGATGATACAGGTTAATCTCAGTAGGTCTTCTCCTTAAAAATCATGTACTTGCAAGTGAAGACAGCTTGCTGTTTTCTCATGATAACTTGAGGGGTGAATAAAAGAAAGAAACCAGCTTGCTCATAAAAAAAATTAGTTCCTTTGGACTGAGGAAATAACCTGAAATAAACCTTATTTTAGTTTGTTTTTTTTTCTTTAAATCTAGATCCTTATGCTTAGTCCTCCCATTGTTTGGAAGGAGACCCAGTTTCACTGTTGTATTAAACATGACAATTTCTGTAGCACAATTTGTGCATGTTCTCAGAACTGTGCAAAAGTGAATTTGTAGATGTGTAGGTGGTAATTTAAAATCTGTATCCTTGCAACTACACCATGTAGTTTTGAGCTTTAAACAGACAACGAGCTCCTCAGTTCACATAATGAGGTGTCTGTTTTGTTAGAAGCTTTAAGTCATCTTCATATGCGACTTCTGACTTGCTGGATTTTAAATGGAACTTAGGCTCCTTAGAGAGAGATCCCAGAGAAGGGAAAGAAACTAGACACTGTGACTTACAAGTAGCATCAGGATAATACCTGTGCTCTTCAAAGAATAAGAATCATCTCCAGTAGAAGGGACTGTTAGATTTTGAGTGCTGCCCAACTCCACCTTCAAAACTGTCAGTAGTCAAAGTAATCCGTAATTCTTGGCAATCCTGACTAGTCTCCACATACCAAATGATTTTAATTTATTTTAAAATGATACTCATCTATTTATGGCAGGCAAGACTTGCTGTCATTCCTACTGGGGCAGACAAACACATCAAGCTTTCTGACACAAAAAGGACAAGTCTTATCTGAACTCCTTGCACGGAGTACTTCAGAGTTTCTGCCTCTTCAAAGAGGAGAAGAATGAAGTCAATGCAGGCACCACCAACACCAAGGAGGCAAACACATTAAGCATTGGTACACTAATGCATGTTGGCATGCAACATCAGCATGTTGTACTTCAAATATCAGCACAGCTCGTCAGTACAGTAGAAGACATTTTGCTTGTTCATTTGTAGATTCAAGAATACCACAGCTTGTAAACTGGAGCTAGCTTCTCTTGCTTTCAAATACACACTCCTCAGAAATAGCAAGCTTCATGAAATTGAAGCACAGAAGCAGCTATTTTCCCCTAGGTAATGACAACCAGTTTCTTCAAATAAGAAGGGAACCTTCTATGTTCAATAACAAGCAATTGATTAGAAGGTACTCGCTAAACCAGTATCAGTTTATGCTGAGTGAGCTTTGGCTTCCAGAAGAGCAATGCTAATCTCCAGGCACTTTCACTGTAAGAGTTCATCTGGGGTTGGGGGAGGTAAAGGGAAGATGATTCTCCTTCTCAATCTGCATATAAATGCAGACTTGTGAAACTGTGTCAAGCACCTTTCTCCTACAGGCATCAACAAAAATAGTACTTCAGTAGGAATCCAGTTTTGACACACACCCTCAGCAGCTTTCCAAGTAGTTGCTTTTGCTGCTAGGAAGACTTCCAATTTCAACCTGCTCACCTACTTCCTGCACATTTTACTGCTCACACTCAGAATAGGAACATCTGAAATATCACCTCTGATGATTGCCTGTGAATTCTGGCACAAATCGTTAGCATCTTCTCAAGCCTCCCTCTCTCCAGTTGTCCCAAATAGTTCTTTCCATGGTCCTAAGTTTGATTTGACACAGTATCTTGACAAGCTCAACAATGACATTATACAAACTTCAGTATAAGTCAGTGCCATATTTCAGCCTACACAGAAGTCTCCCACACAGTGACACAGAACAAGACAACACTGCACACTGGAATTCATGCTGATACACTAAAAGAAGACTTCTACAAGCAACCTTAAAGTCAATCAAGTTTTCTTGGTAAAGTAGTGTCCTTTCAGTCTGAAAGTTCAGCTCATGTATACATAGTCATTGTGTTTCATTTGTAAGATGAATTATGACCCCAGCTCCTGTTATTCACAAGCAGTAGAATATGTCTCATGCAGAATGCATACCAAGGATACTTTATTTGGATAATAAGTTGTCATTTAAGCAAAAACAATCCCCCTCCAGAAAAATCACCATCACAACTTGCATGAGCTTCCAAAGCTTTAATTACCATTCACATCTCAAAAGCAAACAGGAACAGTTATTCCCAGGTATACTTCAGGGCAGAAAGGCAAAAATGAGACCAAGTTGGCCGGAAGTGTCGATCTGCCTGGAGGAAGCAAAGCCCTACAAAGGGATCTTGGAAATACCACTCTTCTGAAAGAGTGGTCAAGCACTGGAATGGACTGCCCAGGGAGGTGGCGGAGTCACTGATCCTGGAGATGTTCCAGGAATGTTTGAATTTTGTGTTGAGAGACATGGTTTAGTGAGTACTATTAGTGATAGGTAGATGGTTGGACTGGATGATCCTGAAGGTCTTTTCCAACCTTGGTGATTTTGTGATCTGGACTGGCTGGATAGCTGGGCTGAAGCCAATGGGATGAGTTTCTAAAATGCCAAATGCCAGGTCCTGCACTTCGGCCACAACAACCCCAGGCAAGGCTACAGGCTTGGGGCAGAGTGGCTGGAAGACTGTGGAGAAGAAATGGGCCTGGGGGTATTGACTGATGCTCGGCTGAACATGAGCCAGCACTGTGCCCAGGTAGCCAAGAAGGCCAATGGCATCCTGGCTTGTATCAGAAACAGTGTTACCAGCAGGAACAGGGCAGTGATTGTCCCCCTCTACTCAGCCCTGGCGAGGCCGCACCTCGAGTACTGTGTCCAGTTTTGGGCCCCTCACTGCAAGAAAGACATTGAGGCCCTGGATCAGGTTCAAAGAAGGGCAACAAAGCTGGTGAGGGGTCTGGAGCACAGGCCATATGAGGAGTGGCTGAAGGAGCTGGGATTGCTCAGTGTGGAGAAGAGGAGGCTCAGAGGAGACCTTATTGCTCTCTATAACTACCTGAAGGAAAGTTGTAGTATGCTAGGGGTTGGCCTCTTTTGTGTAACTGGTGATAGGGAATGGCTTCCAGTTGTACCGGAGGAAGCTTAGGCTGGATGTTAGGAAATACTAGTTCTCTGAAAGAGTGGTCAGGCACTGGAATGGGCTGCCCAGGGAGGTGGTGGAGTCACCGACCCTGGAGTGTTCAAGGAACATTTGGACGTTGTGTTGAGGGACATGGTTTAGTAAGAACTATTGGTGATGGTTGGATGGTTGCACTGGATGATCTTGTAGGTTTTCTCCAACCTTGGTGTTTCTGTGATTCTGTGAAAAGGAGAAAGGTATTGAGCATCTTACCTTACTGTCTCCAAGGACTGTAATGACAGGAATGCCCAAATTTTTCACATGCTGTTTGATATTGGGGCCCATTGCTGTTGCCAGCTGCTGAAGAATGCTCAGCGTTTGTTGCACCTGCATATAAAGAGAAAGTCTTTGAATAAGCTACTGGTACAATCATATATGCAAAATTCAAAGTCACATGGAGAGAGTTAACACTGCTGTACATAAGCTTTTACTTCAGAATGCCTGCTCAGTGATATAGGGACACTGAAACAGGAGCATTACTTGTATGGCGACACACAATCTTCTCCTTTTTTGGAAGATTTTTTCATTAATACACTCCACTGGTTTCAAACTAATGGTTTTGTGACATTGCAACAGCTCTCTGCCATAAACTATTTCTCATTTCTGAACTGGAAATAGTTGAAAAGTAGGTTTTCAAATAACATACCAAGATTTTATTGGAGTCATTGAGACGACTCTTCAAAGCTGCAGGAAGTTCTCCTATATTGGGCTGTATGAACTTGGCATCGTTAATAATGCTTGCCACTTCATCTAGACCTTCTTTCCTGATCTTCCAGTTTTTGTCCCCAATCTTAGCCACTAGCTCAGCTGTGATCTTATCACTGTACAAAACAGAAAAAGTAAAAAGTCCATTTTCTTATTTACATGCCTTCAGTATTTGAGTGCTTTAATAATGCAGATTTATGCTTATAAAGGATGTCAATTAAGCTTTGAATTGCAGTGCAAATGCCTTCAAGTTGTAGAATATAAATGTACCCAATATCCGTTCTTGGCAGAAGATCCACAACATCATTCCCAACATCTTCCTGTTCCTCTTCCTCACCATCATCCCCACTTCCTCCACTGTGCCTGGAAATGCCACGAGTTGGGGCTGGTGCTGTCTGTCCTTGCATCTGCAAGCAACAAAAGCTTACAATGGCTATTTTAGAGTTTGACATTAAAAATAAAGGCACTCATACAACACAAATACACTATTTCAGTATCAAAGATTTTAAAACATAATACTCGGAAAAAAAAAAAAAAACCCAAACCCAGGAACAAGAGCTTTTGCAATCTGTGACAGGAAAAAAAAACTATTGGCATAGCTAGGCACAACACATTTAGCTCACCAAAGCAGCTGCTATCTTCAGAAATCTGGTTCACTTAAAACAAAATCAAAGGCTAGACCCACAGTATTAGTACACATTCCAACTACTGTTGTTTCCAAGTAGTTTTAGTGATATTTGGTATTAAGAATGCTACACTTCATACCTTTTCAAATTCTGCATCAATCTGAGAGAGAAGGGCTGGCTTTTCATCCTCAAAAAACATTCGTAAAGATGGTCCCACATAAAGATACATGACTCCCAGCAAGGTAATGGCAGAAGTCCTTACAGCCTGACAGAAAGGTGATAAAAAGCGTTCAGTCTTCACATTAAGGACTGATCAAAATTCTGGATTAAAATAAATTTTCTTACTGGGTTAGTTGCAGCAAGAGCTGTCTTCACATTACTAATGAAAGCTTTGACATTCAATCTGTGGAAAAAAAGTAAAAATAAATCACATTCCCATGAGTACAAACAAACCAACCAAAACAATCATAGCATACTAAAAACTTAAAAAAAAAATAAAATAAAAAATGCAATGGGAATGAGAAATCACCGAGAAGCAGAAAATATTCACACATTAACATCTTAAGTACAGTGTACTAATTAAATAGATCAGTTTTGGGAATAAGCTGCTATGAAAGTCAGCACAGTAAACCTAAGATAACTAACATCAAATGCTATTTATTAGAGTTGTAGAGCTTCTTATGTTACTACAATCCTGAGATTGCTAGTACTAAAATCCAAAGGAACAAGTCTTGTACCATTTTAAGCACCTGAAATGTGGCTACATAATAAAAAGCATTTTTTTGGTGAACCTGTACCAGGATCTTGCTGAAAAAGGTCCAAATTTCAGAATCAGTAATTCGCAAGAGAAAGAAGGAAGGTTTAGATTACTTAACCTTCTACACCACCACTGCGCAGCAACAGACAATAGATGGGTCAACATGGAAGCTTCCTTCGTATGGTTCTATTATCATCTCCATACATTACTCTGGTGGAAATACACTTTTTGTGGAATTTGTCCAAATGTGAATTGCTACTGAAAAAAGTTCCCAAGACTTAATCAATGCAACTACCCATTTCATGGCTGTTGTGTAATCCAGTCAAAGTAACTGCCTAAGCAATCAACTAAACTAGCATTTGATTGCTGATCCAACAATCAGAAATTTGTTCTCTTAAGTAAATGGCACATTACTGTATACACATAATAGAGAGCATTCAGTTAAGAGATAGGTGCTGAGAAACTAAGGAATGTTACACTGGTTCTAATGAAAAACTTATTTTCTACCCCATCCAGCATCAGCAGCAGTAATTGTGTTGGCTAAAACATCACCCTAGAAATCTACCCCAATGAGAAAAATAAGCATCCCAGTATATATTCCTCTATACTGTGTCAAACAAAACTACACTGGGATGCATCAGAGCATAGACGTACCAAAACTATTACTCATCCCACTTCCATATGTAGATTAAGATTCTTCAGAGAAGCCCCAACGAGAAGGGATCTTTTAACAAAGGATGCAACCTTATTATTCCTGTCAGATGTTTTTGTTTACACGTTTAGAACTGGAAGAGCAGCTGATAAAGTCAGTATCAGAGCTGAGAGAAGTAAAAGTTCAGTGCACTTGCACTCTCAAGAACAAATCTTCAGCCCAAGATAAAAAACACAGACTCAAATTTCTCTTGGAAGACGTACCCAGAAAAGCCAAACTCTTTAATTGCATTTGAGAGCCAGTTCAAAGTTTCCGACTGGTTTTTAGGGTTCTTTTGAGAGAAAGCCATAGCCACAACCTGGAAGAGAAAAGTAAAGCTTGAGTTTTCATTAGCAAGCCAGGTGACAAAGAACTATTGTATGTAAATGAGTGATAATACCTGCAAAAATCAGGGTAGTGCAAATAAACCAAAAGAGCTGGGGGGAACAACCAAGGCAAAATTTGTTGTGTCACTGTAACATAATATAATTGCAGCTGAAGTAAACCAGAAGTTATTAAAGTACTAAAAGGCTTTCAGAGATCAGCTATATTACAGAAGTGTAGAAGTGGTTTTTTCCCCCCAAACACTTTTTACAAATTTTTTTTTTTTTTTTTTTAAACATTATTTTCAGAAAGGTACCTATTTACTACCATTATTTTTGCATTTAACAGCTATCCCAAGAGATACCTTCAAACTTCCCTGTGCTGAGCAGCACAGGAAAACAAAACAACAAAAAAAACGCATGAAGACTGAAGACTTACTCCCTGATTTTCCCTTAAATTCCCTGAAAGAACACATTTCTGTCTTTAACAGAAGAACACTTTGCTATCCACTCACCTGCTCAGCAGTCCATGGCAGTTGGCATGCCTCAGCTATTGCTGTCATGGCTTCTTTTGCATTGCTCCCACATTTCACATCACCAACCTTGTCTACAAGACCATCCAATACAACCTGTGCTGAAGTCTTGGAGAAGTTTCCTTTCTGTGCAATCAATGCAACTATATGCAGTTTCATCTGCATCACCTGGAATGTTCATAATAGCAAGGAAGTCACTCACTTTTATATATCTTAGACCTCTAAAAAGTGTATACGTATTTAATGTAAGAAATACAAATTGCATTTTTTCTATTAAACTGTGTCTACTCAAGTACATACATGCATTTATCTGAATATAAACTATATATGTTTATATAAACATAACATAGTCTGAATGTGTATACACATTTTAATACACAATCAATGCTGAGCAACCATTACTAGCTTTTAGAATTTATCTATACCTATATATGCATATACACAAACACCAATATACATCTAGACACATTCAAGTGTCTCCTGGAGTCTCAATTATAAGCAAAAAAGAAATCTGATTTTAGAGTATATATTCTCATTTGACTGTAGAGAGAACTGCACTAAAACAATAACATATATACAGCAAGGGCCTTTTTTCAGTTGGAAAAACAGCTTACATTAAGTAATAAAAATGAACTGCTGCTTACTGAGATAAAGATGTATTACCTGAAAGTTTGTTTCCTTCCAACCAGGTTTCTTGGCCAGCATTCTTACTAGAGCTTGGCAAGGCATTTCACTTCTCTCCATAAGCTCAACAGCCTTAAGGATAAACATCAAAAGTTAACCAAAAGGTCACAAATGAAAGAAGAAAAAAACACCAACAAACAAACAACCAAAAACCAAACATCCACACAAATGGAAATTACCTGAATTGTCATGCAAGTGTTTTCTTAATATTACACTAAGTTGCAGAAATCCTTAGCATAAGAATTTACCTGAACAGCCTTACTATAAGACCCATTCCTGCAAGGAGCCCATTTTACACACACAGAGCCAACATTTCGGTGGAAGTGTTCATACTTCTACACTTTGTTTATCCTTTAAATGTATTTACAAGCACTTGTTGGCCATTCCAAATCTGGAAATGTAACGTTTAATAAGTGGCCCACCTAGAAAGCTGACTACAAAGCAGAGACTAAGCCTTAATGTAGCCCCTCCTCCCCACAAAGGTATTCCACTGAAACTATAATAACATCCTCGTATTTCAGTAAATCTGCTTAAGCTTTTGCAGCAATATTTCAGTGCTGCCAGTAACAGCACTGTTCCATAATTTCAGTCAGTCAGCACTTCCACTAAAATATTAAAACTCAATTTTTTAATTAAAAATTAAAACTGCAATACAATGGTATGAACTACTTGTACATCAACGGTTGATTGCTTTTTGAATGCGAATTCTCAGAAGTTTTATGATACCGCAGGAAGAAAAAAAATAATCAGGCTTCACATCCCAGTTTTTGTAGTAGACCACGTTTGTAACTACATGAAGCACTCACTACCAGTTATGAATACTAATATTGCTGTCATAAGTTTCAAACTATTTACTAACTGAAACTTTGATATTATGCTCAGTCGCTGCTTAAAATGCAACCAATGGGGACTTGCAAGTGTTTTTGCACAAATCATTCCAAAACCTTTATAATTACTTTATATTTTTAATAGACCTGTATACATGCATCTTCAGTTCATGTATATGCTTCAAATGCTTCTCATAAAACCATATCTACATCAAATTAAGAAAGTTACTGCACCACAGTTATGGATTAAGAGTTAATTTAAACCATGTACGCCCCTGGTATTTTGCAAGTATTGTTTAACTTATCTGAAACAGCATTCTGACCTACTGCTACTCTGGCATGTCTCTTTAAAAGAGAGCTACCAGGCCTAAAACAAGCTGAAGAAATTATTTCTTGCTTTCTTCTCCCCCATTTCTCCTTTTATCAGTTGTTGCAAAACTCACCTTCTGAAACTCTTCCATGGAGGCAAGTCTCTCTTTCCAGTTACCACTGTCCAGCTGCTGGATACAGGAAGCTGGAAGGACAGCAGCAGCTTTCTCCTCACAAACTTCTATCTGCAGACAGAACAGAATAACACATCCCACAGGATTCTGCGTTAGTAGGAAGAACAGAGCTAGGGACATATAATGTATGTGAACAACTCCTGCTCTTCGATGCATTTACAAAATTTAAGTCACCATATGACTTAATTAAGTCACCATTATGACACCATAATGACACCATAATGACAAAGTTCTGCTGTAGGTTGAAGCATTTTGTACAGATTACAATATAAGGGTTTTGCATTTTGTATAGGTTACAATACAGAGCTTAGGAAGCTGCTAAATCATATTGCAACAGAAAAATAATCCCTAAAAAGTTTCAGTTGTACAGTCAAAAATGATACCAGGTAGGCATTACTGAAAGAATCAAGCAAAGATAAACTGAAGTATACAAGATAATTTTGTATGAAGTTGGGATTTCATAGCAATTAATCAGAGAATAGTGGTGGACAGGAGAAGACACCTTCCACGTCCATCTTAATGGAATGAATTCAAGTTATTCTGAAAACAAAACATAGTAAAAGTTCCCTTTGCATCTCTGGTACCTGCACTATTCTCAAGAACTGTATCCTCATTTTGCACCGTATATAATATATATACTTATACTAAAGGACACTTCCTAAAGGTAGCTGACAGCTTAAACTGCAAATTGATTTTGTAAAGGAGCAAGTCAGAACTTAAGCAGCTTTTTGTTACTGCTCGATCCACAGATGGGGAATGAGATAGACTAATCTACTGAAAGGATATGGAAGGGAAAAGGTTGTTTTTTTCTTAAGTAGAAACAAAGCATCTAACCCATATGTATATACACTATATGAATGATTCCATTAACACACAGATTTCCAATGCATTCTTGGCTCATCCCCAACTGAGCAGCATGCAAGAAATTTGATTTGGTTTATTATTAGTTTGAAAACTGAAGCATAACTAACTCCAGAATATCATATTTTCAAGCTTTTAATGCCAGACAGCAAATCATACATCCTTAATTACACTGTAAGTAGTTATCTCTATCTTCTACATCTGTTTCTAATTCAGTAACACCACTGATCATTACACTAGCTTGATAACATTTACTGCTTTTATGACCTGGTACCAAAGCCAGCCAATACAATAAGTGTGTATTTGCCAGAGTACATCAAACACCCATTTTGCCAGTTATGAATTCTATTTAAATACACTGTTTTTCCTTACCCAAGAAAGATACTGCAGTGAAAAAATGTAGTACAAAAACTTTGTGTAGGGAAGTAAAGACTGAATATCAAATGTAGCTGACTATTTACACAGAACACTTTATTTTGGATAAAAGCAAGACGCTTACCGAGAGCTCAGATTCAAATATCTCTTTGGTCTCAGGACCCTTCTTGCCTTTAGCCCCAGCACCTCCTGTACCTGCAGCTGCAGCTGGTTTGCTTTTCTTAGGTGGGCCCCCAGGCTAGAAAGGAAGCACAAATTAGCAGAGTTCAAACAGCTCTCCAACTCATCAGATTCTAAACGAACTGCTGTTTTTCCTATACCTCCGCATTCTGACATCAAAACACACATTTGGAAGATGTATTTCTAGTACCATAACTGTTACATTTGATCTTCAAGATAGCAACTAGTTATAGTCAATACAATCACAGACAAATAGAACTGTCAATAACCTCTTGACAATCTCTTACTTTCACAGCAGGTGCTTTTTTCTGTGGTCCTGGCTTGGCTGCTGTATCTTTTATTTCTTTATCTCCAGCAGTGCCTGAAAGCGCAGGTGTCTTTCCAGCAACAGGCTTGCCTTCTTTCTTCTCAGCAGCTCCAGCCTTTTTACCATAAACCAGTTCTACCTTCTCTGCACACTCTTTAATCTGACAAAGTGTTTCAAAACAAAACAAAAATGTAAAGAAATATCTGTTTAGCTGTCACAACGAGGTGTAGTTTATCTTCTCAGCAGTGGCTCAAACTTTGCTATTCTAGAAATATTAAGTTCCTCAGTTAACAAAGTTCAGCTATCCTGTATTACAGCACTAATGTTAACTAGTCAATAGCATCACCTCCTGTTATATTGTTCATTTTCTTAGTTCAAAACGAAGCATGGAGAGTTGAGAGAACTCCTTTCAGATGCAGATGCTCTAAAGACTAATTCTTAGCACAATAATCAAGTCATCATTCCAACCTGTTAACTTACACAAAAGTACAAAAACTTTGTGTAGGGAAGTAAAGACTGAATATCAAATGCTGTCTTAAAATATAGAGCTAAGTCAGGGAATTAAGTCACAAACACATGAGATTTGTTTCAGAGAAAGAAGAATTTGGAAAACAACCCACCAACCAAAAAAGAAATCAAGCCACTTCACCAACTCTTAAAGCCAAACACACATTATATTAAAGAATGAGAAGGTGCAGTGTTTGCATATCAATACATTTTAGATACTGAGTCAGAGAAAGGATACTCAATATTTAACAAAAAATTTTGAAAGCCTTTTTCCAGTCTTCCTGCTCCGATAGTAACTTTTAAGTAGGACACTTTCAAAACAACTGTGGCAAAACATTGACTGAAGTACCTCCTCTCATCCTCTTTACTGAAATGCATTTTACACGGATAAATTGAGCATTTTACATTTCATAAACTCACCCGATCAAGCTTTAGTTTGTCGACATCTGCTAGAAAAGGATTCACAGCTTTCTCTCCAGCAACCTTCAATGCAGTGCCTAATGCTTCAAAACCAGCATCTCTTACTTCAGGAGCAGAATCATTGATATGCTGCCAAGAAATACAGCACGCATCACAAAGTTTGCAGCTCACATCTAAACAGGCGTTTAAACTCATGGTCTGTATAAATCTGTTCCAACCTTTTAATAAAACTTACAATCAATACAGCGTAATACTTAATATTCCATTCCATTATAGAAAGAAAGAGAAGTTGTCTACTCTGTTTCTTCATATCTTGATCTACTCTTTTCTCAAATACAGGCTGCTTCCCATCCTTAGATCTCTCATACAGCAAGAAAAGGAAGAACATTTTAGCTTTAAGAAATACTGAAACACCATAAAAGCTTCTAAGAAATTTAAAATCCCACAACCCTTTTCAAATCTCCATTTTAAAAGCCAAGGAATTCACCCAGACAAAAGAAATGGAAACACATAATGAAGTGTACAGATTTTGATTCCACTGGAAGTTCTCCAGTGTACATGCAGTCTATGCATAGACAGAAGTTTTTACCCATGGCAAATTAGATGCAGCACTCTAATAAAAGCTTGCTATGAATATCTGCAAGAAGCATTTGTCAATGTCCAGCAGTTAAATAGTTAGCAAACCAACGTCTTTACTGCAAACTAGGTGAGTTTTCAGTTTTAGAGATAGTTTAGTCTCTTCTTAGCAATTTCCATGACCAAGTCATCTTCCACTTCCATATCAGTCAGAATTCACTGACAGCCATATAGTACACAAGCTTTTTAGCCCCTGCACTATCAGATTTCTTTCTCCCAAAACAATCTGATGCTTCACACCAACATTTCAAGTCAGCATCAGAGAAGTACTAATTCCTTCTCCTTTTTTACCTTGAGAAGTGCAGCACAGAAAGGTTTCAACAGACTTTTTGGCAGAGTAGAAGGTGTGCAGTGTCGAAAGCTTCTTGCAATGAAAAGGGATGTCTGCTGCTTAATTGTTGGATTTTTGTTGTCCATCACTGCCAACACATCTTCACTTATGTTCTGCAATGTGGTCTACAGAGAAAAAAGATACTACTTTCAGTAAAGGAACAAAAAAGCAAATAAAAAGACACCAATTCTCAGGCACAGTGGGAAAATTTTCAGCGTTTTACTTACAGTAAGAAAGATTGCATCAATGGCTTCCTGCAGTGCTTGCACTACCTGAGGTTTCTTCTCTTTAAATTTCTCTAAGATTGTTGGAACAACCTGTGGAAAAGATTAAAAAAAAGTCAATCCACTCTTCGCTAACATAATTGTGAAACATGAAAATTTGTTCCCTGACGTTTCACAAAGAAGCAAAGCTATTAGCATCTCTCCTACCCCATTGGGCATACAACAGCAGGATGAACTAGTCTATTCCAGCTTTTCTCCAATATGAAATTCTTTCCACTCAATCTATTAATAAATAATGATTTTTGAGCAGTTACACAGAAAAGCTAAGAAAGAAGCAGGTATATAAATTCACAAGTGAACATTCTGGATCTACTGGTGTGAAATACAGAGGCATTGATAGGAAACAGTTCCACAGTAGAACACTATGTTCTCATTTTTTAAGAATCGAAGATTGTGTATGTATGCATACATACACACACAGTCCCACTTTCCAGCATCCTCACAGCATTCAGCACCACTGTCCAAGATGCTCTTATTTGACTAGAACACTGTCTCTCCAGTTGTGAAAGCCTGAACCTTTCCTACAGCTGCATCCCTTCCAAGCAGGATATTTTTGGATTTATTAACTTGAAAAAGCACACCTGATAATTAAACCACACCACATCAGAGCTTCTCTGCAATTTAGACTCAATATAGCTTCTCAGTCAACCAGATACAGATGACTCTCCAATGTGCTGGTAATATGAGGAGGTCCACTTAACTATGGCCTCTGTAACCTACACTATCAGTAACATAAGAAATTCTGATGTTTAACCAGAGACATGCAGAGCTTTTAGCAGTGAAAAGCAGGCTACTTTTGACATTTCTGTAAGCCTATCAGAGTTGACAGTTTAGAAGCCATCTAGTTACTCATTATAAGCTCTTGCATAATAGAAAACAGGTCTTCCTACAGATACCTCTTTCTACACAGAATTTGACCACAAGATCTCAACTCATTATGACACAGTGAACAAAGCTCAGGTGGCATCTTTGTGTTGCTAACCCTTGCCAATTCCTGTTTGCAAAGCCTTAAGCGCTTCAAAATAAATAAGTAAAAATAACCATGTTCCTCATAACAACAGGCAGCATTCAGAATGAAATTATCATTGCCCGAACTTTTGCTCAGAGTTCAAGAGACCTGAAGACTTTGAAGCAATGACATTCAGTAACTTCACAACTCACCATAAAACATAACACTAACAGCTGCCAGGCACAATTTCTCCACTTCCCTCAGCTTTACCCTCAGCTCTCCCTTACGTATCCTCTTACGCATCACAAGAAAACTTAAAGTCGAGTAGCTAAAAGATCACAGCAACAGTGACTCTCTTGAGAAAGAAGTGAGATAAATGCAAATACTTCCACAGCTTTCTTGGTAGCATTGTTACTAAGACAAGAGTTGCAAAAGGAGAGAAGAGCATTAAGCTAGATCACCCGAACATTTTGGTGCCAAAGAAAACTCAGTAGTTTTGTTACCTGCTTTGAACAACCAAACAAGTAAAACCAGAACTAACAACTATACATGACGGCACTGCTAAGTAGACCTCAGGATCAGAAATGCTTCCCCCACCTCCGTGTGCTACAAGTGCACTTCTGCAGGTGTACCTCCAGCATGAGGCAATATAAATAAGTTCATCTTATGAAAAGTGAACTCAGAGCAGTCTTCATACACAAGATTCATTGTACCAGCAAGCTTTATACCACTGAACGTGAATAAACACTGTCCTTTTATCCTTAAGCTGCAAGTAACTTCACTTCTTAATCCATCAAGGTGGAGACAAATACTTGTAATCCTACAAAATCATATCTTTCGTAAACACCAAGCACTGACAAACAAACAAACCCTTCTCCCCAACCCCCCAGTGTTCTTGGTGGCCAGCACCACCACCAACAACAAAAAAACCCAAAACAAAACAGGGGAAAAAGCCTTACATCCTCATACTTACATGTCCTGCATATTGTCCAAATTTCTTTCGGAGGCCAGAAGCCAGTCCAGCAAGGCATTTGGCAGCTAAAGCAACCAGCATAACATTTGTATCCTTTCCAACAACCTGAAAAGGAAAAAGTAACAAAAGGTGGAAGACTTCAGGGACTCGGAGAAGTCTCTTAGTAGGATCAGCAGGCTACAGACAAGATTACTTCTACCACTGTTCCAACTAAGAAGTTCAGGCTCCTGAGCATTATCTTAATCAAAATTTTTGAACTTAAATACAATGAAATCATATTAAAAAAATAATAATTAAACCATATGCATACATTGTGTTTCATTACCTTTTTGAGAACTTTCACCAAGTCTGCATAGTCTCCTGATTCTAACTTTGGATTTTTCACCAGCAATTCCACAGCCTCTAGAGCTTCTTTCCTTTCCTGCCACTTTTTTGCTTCCTGCAAAGCAAGTCACTTAGATTAATTCATAAATCTAAACAGCCCTAGAGAATCTTATTTGCCACAAGCTATAGATTTTAGAGCTCAACTCTATTCAGAGAAAACCAAGATCTTTTAAAGTTTCCCTAAAGCTCAACATCAACTGCAGTGAAAGATTAAACAAAGTCCTTTCCCAGGATGTATCTCAGCTCCTTAGAATTACAGCTTTCTTAATGGTAAAAACAAAAACTTGAGACTTATTTATGACAGTTTATTATTTGCTTAAACTAGTCTGTTACATGCCACAGAATCAACCAGTGGAATTAAAGTTTATGCTTACTATTTTCTCATAGAAGTCCTTCGGAAGCTTTGAAAGAATTTCTACAGCTTCAAGCAACTCATATGCATCTACTTGTGGTACTGCTTCTTCCTCATCATCATCTCCTGCAACAGAAGGGAGAAAAACAAGCTGCACAGTAAGTGCAATTTCAAGCACACTACTGTCTAAGGCTCACTTATAAAACAGCGTCAGCAACTGTGAATTTGCTATGCCAAAGGATAGCTACTATCATGTAAAGTTCTTACCCTAGCCATATTCTCACGTGGTGCAATGCATCCTACGTTCTCTATAAGTTTGAATGGAAGAACCTTTACAATTCAATGCATTTCTCAAGAACATACCCATGATAAGCTTCCCAATGGAGTAGAGAGTAGAGAGATAGTTTACCTCCATCTCCATCTCCTCCAGCTGCCTGTTGCTGCTCAAATTTTGCTTTCAGCTCCTGTTGGGAACGCAGGAACCTGGTCTGCTTAGGAGCAGCTGATGACACTTTGACCCACTCTTCTTCCAGTTCCTTTAGCTGTCAAAGGAAAAAAGTCATAGTATCTACAACATTTTGTGCATACCACAGACATAAAACATCTCATAAAAAGCACTGGAGATTTCCCATTACAAGTTTAAGATGCTGCTAAATTTTAAGCTCTTTATTTTGCCATCAAAGAAGTGATTTCTTCACACTCACTGTTCAGAATCTTTTGAACAGATGTACTCACACAGCAGAGCATCAAAAACAGAAGTGCTAATGCCAAGCATTTACTTCAGAACAAGCTGTAGAACGGTCAGGCCACTAAAGGTTTAAAATATGACTGGGTGAACATGGAGAAAGATTCTTATTATAGTCTTAATATCTGAAGACAGGGCTAAGACAAAACAAACACCTTGAGTTATATTTGACCAGGCAGTTTAAAAAATAACAGTTCTGCCTTGCTCCAGAAATCTACTGCTTTCCACAAAACAAAATGAATATGTGGATAGGAAAGAAAGATACATTAGTAATTTAGAAAGTTCAAAAATAATGGAATGTTCCAGTTATCTATCACAACATAACACTTCCTGCAGTGGAACTGTTATCATACAAGGAAACAAACACTGTAAATGCAGACCTGACCACTTCCAGCTGCAGGTCTTTTTACACCACTACTTATTTGCCCTTAGCTAAGGTCTCTGTGACAAGCTTCTCTACTTTTCTAAATGCCCTCCTGAGTTCCAGTACAAATGAAGCAGAATTTTTTGTCACCCCCTTTGGAAACCACAAAGAGGGACTGAAGTCTTCAGCTCTGTTACAGGAAACTAAAAAATAATGCCTCATTAATGGAATATTCCAGCTTTGACAAACATTGTGGGATCAGGGCCGCAAGCACACGTGTAGAAGTGTTTTCTCAACTGTCTGGTTACAGCATTATCTTCTACCTACCTGAACAGAATTTATATTCTGCAGGGGAGGTCTCAGAGCATCCCTTATCCAACGGTAGATCTCCACAGCAAGGAGTTTGGCTTCATCACGAACAGCCTTTTCCCGAGACTCAAACAGTTTTGGCAATACTTTAATGATTGGCTTCAGTGAGATGATTTTTGAACCAAATTCACTGAAAGTTAAAAACATGGAATAGCATCAGAGTCCAAACAGGAGCCACAAAAAGTGATTAAAAAAACAACAAACTGTGATGTGCAGTACATGCAGAAACTGTTATTTATTCAAATCCTTGTTTCTTTTTATGATATTATTCAGCTGCTGCACAATTAAAATAATATTTCCCCAATCATAATCACTTTCCCCAAGCCAATCAGTATTACAATAGCAGGCCTCTGCTAAAATTACTTCAAAACATTTAATCCAATCCATTGCCTAAATCAGTTTCCTTGCCAAGAAGGGAGAAAAAAAAAAAAAAAAAAAAAAAGTGTCTTTAGACTGAAATTTATGACCTACTTTTTTTTTTTTTTTTTTTAAATCAGAATAAATAGAATCTCCTTTGTCTATCCTTGGAGGCAAACTGCAGTAAAAGCATTAGTCATTTTACCACTTGTTGCACTAGATAATTATAGTAAGCCTGGGTCATCCTCACAAAAAATACACGTGTTAAAGTGTGTGCAGCTGAAAGGACACACAGAACAGGTTTCCCCAGCCAACCTTCCCTGTCAGCAGATTCCATATATTGTTGAACTTAACACACATTTCATTTCTCAATCACTGTTGAGTGAAAACAAGTTTTCTTTAGATGCCCATAGAAATACTTGAAGAACGGCAGCGGTTTGCTAAGTCACATCAGAAGCCACAAAATACCGACTCAGGACAGCTCTTCTTTCTTGAGAGCTCTAAACTTGCTAGTCACACTTCTGCTTCTGTTCAGCTAAGTACTTCATGAAAATGCTAGTAAAAAAAAAACAGCTACTAAAAAACAGTTGCATATTTAAGTTCTACAAATGTTACTGCTAGAAGCTTTATTACAAATCTCACTGTATGAGAAATGTGAGGTAAAAAAAACACGCAAAAGAGGCTCCAGTATTAGAAGTAACAATTATAGAATGCGAACAAATGAAAGGCACAAGCCTGCTTTTACACCACGGTTAAAATAAGGAGCATACTAGAAAAAGGAGCTGTTGAGAATGAGAACTTAGAGGAACAGCAGACTACTCCAATTCCTGTAGCAATACAAGGAATAAAAACATTTCAACATAAAATAAAAAACACTGGAAGCTTAACTAGTTATGTAGCCAAGTTACCCATTTAGGTACAAGATGTAAATCTTGCTATCAATGCAGAAACTCTGAAAGCACAATTCTAAAGCAGAAGATTAATAGAGCCCCATGACATAAATTGATCTTGCGACCTAAAGCATAATACAACATATTCAATACAATATATATAAAGAAGGCACGTTTAATAAATATGGTTGGTAGGGAGATATTGAGGAAGGTTGCACCGTTTTCTAATTATACCATACTGTTACAGAGATAAGGCAATTTAAAATAGGTAAAATATGCTCTTAAAAGTAGGACATTTGGCAGAACCTAAAATAAAGCATTGCTTACAGCACCCATTTAGTGTAAAAACGACCATCAATGCACGTACTTCAGCAAATTCACTACCAGATATCAACCATAAGGTATTCTTCACCTGTACTGCAGTGTTTTCACACTAACTACTTCATTATTATAATCATTTTTGCAGGAAAAGGTATTCTGGCCTCACTAATACCGGAATTATCAGCAGGAAATTCACTCAGAATGAAACAAAAGCAAACAGGTACTGCAATTCTAACCCTGAAACCAACTATCCTATCTTCAATAAGATTTGGTTTTTAGAAAGTATTATCAGCTTTTGTTTTTAATGACAAAATTTTTATATGGACAATGGAAACTGACAGAGACAGCTCTTCAAAATAAACTTATGTGTAATGAGCATTTAAAAAAAAACAAACCAACAATGCAGCCAACCAAAAGTGCATGCATCAGTGAGGAAAAACTTGAAACAAACCGAATGAATTTCAGCTTTCCCATCACTAACTTTATCTCAGCTGTTCAGAAGAGTTGTGAAATTCTCACAACTGTCGTCACCTTAAAAATAATCAGTTCAGTAAAGACAGCCTGCTAAAAACACTGGATGGATATATGTTCTGTGGGGTGAGGAAGAAAAAGCAGCACCAAAACAAACACCCCAGCCCCAAACCTAGAAGCTTACCTTAGTGCTTTCCTCAGCGTCTCTATACAAGCAACTATGATTTTCGGGTTTTTGTTGTCGAGACCCTTTAATAATTCTTCTTGTACTGCCTCCCCTTTCTCAATTTCTATATACATAAGACAGATATCTACACCCAGCTCCTTTGCTCTGGCTTTTGGCTGATTGAATACTTTATTTACAACTCCAGAAGCTACTTCCCCTGTTGTCCTGAAAGATGAGAGAAAGTTACCTTTAGAACATTTAAGTGAACTGGTTTTTTTCCATCATTATCCACAGACAGAAGCACACACAACATCTAAAACAACGATGAAAACTCAATCACCACACAATAAAGGCTAAGTTAACTTTGAAGGTTACAATCTTCTGTAAAAGGTGATTTTACTACCCTCTAGTTTAATCAATGGAACACCTTTACACTGAGTGCTATTTTGCATGTTCCTAATACTGGACTACACCAAATTGTGAATACAAGACCTTATCTCAAAAACACAAACACTAATTCATCATCTCCAGGAATTGTATAGATCATAGTAACACAACACTGGTGCATAAACAGAAAATAGTTTGCTGGGATTATGTCAAAGCTCCCAGTACCCTCAATTTATACCACTTGTGAATTCAGGGGCCTGGAAATGCTGTTAGACACCCAAATTAAGGTTTTAATTTAAAAAAAGTATTTAAAAATAAATAATCAAGTCATTTAAAGACAGTGGATCAAAGCATGAATGAGGTCAATTAGGTGCTTTTATTTCACCCCCAGGAGAACATTATTTCATGGGATAGATAATGTAAAATACTAGGAACACCCTCTGAAGAAATAAGCAAGTATGCAGATTCAGATGGATTAAACTGGATACACCACCACAAACATAAGTACATTTTATTTAAAAAATAAATTACACGAGTATCTGCTAGGAAAGATGTACATACACATTGTTTCAGCCAAGCAAGAGGAGGGTTTCCAGCTCACAACACCAACTGTTTCACTTCTCTACCATTTCTAAAATCTTTACCACTCTTTTCTTACAACATCATTAAACATTATGTAAAGCAACTTCTGATAAATTAACAGGTATGTGGAAGTCCATCTACAAACCTACTATTCAGCAGGTTTTATAAATCAGAAAGCAACTTCTGTTCTCAACATACCCTATCTGTTTACAATCCCTGCACAGTTTATCTGCAGACTTCCTCAGAGAGGGACATAAAACTCATAACAGCCCACTGATAGCAAGGAAAGGCTACTTACTTTCCAGCTACATGAGCATTTTCTACATAAGCAAGTGCTGCTTCCAGTCCTTTCAACTGTGCCACTGCATTGGAGTCCGTCACAAATTTCTTTATCAATCCAAGGTATTTGGACCATTCAGGACTCTTCTCATCATCTATCTTCTGGAAGAGCTTAAGGGCTTCTTCATAGCCATTTAATCTGGCTTTCCACAGCTGGAAGTAGAAGTCAAACATTTAAGTGTTGTGCTAATACAAACCTTAACTCAATCTCAATCACCTTAATAACCTTAATCTCACCAAAGCACTTCAATCACAGCTGTAAGGGTGCTCAGTAAGCTGGCATCTGCAAAATTTCCCTACACAAATACTGTGCAAGAGGGCAAAATACCCATTGCTTTCCTGTCAACAATGACCCAGAAAAAAAGAGATACGTTAGTATTCCTCGCTGCTCTCCATCAGCTCTAGCAACCACCACCAGTGTGTAGGTGTGAGCCCAACAGTACTTTCAGCTACAGATGAGTAATACATTCACATGAACAAGTGTACTGATCTTTAGGCTCACAAACTTACACCATCTAGATTATCACACAACTAAACTCTGCTTCATGAGTGTTACTTAACTGTTTCAGACCTTTTACACACACGCACACTGTGTGGCTACAAAATAAGTCAACTTTGTTATAATTCGGTACAGGAATATCATAGAAGTATCACAGCACAGATACACAGCAGGCCAAACCCAGACAGTATCTCCCACCTTGTGTTCACACTTCTGGTCAATGGGCAATTTCATCCACTCACTGTCGTCCCCCATCGTAATTCAGGTTCTCTCTACAGTTACAGCAGTTCCTGCGGACAGAGACAAGAGTTAGAACACATAACACACAAAAAAAGCGAGATTCCACTTGCAACACAGTTCAGAAAATTAAAAAAAAAAATAAGACAGCTCTAAAGCAGATATAATATTTAATGTGAAACCCTCTCTTTCAAGCCTGCAGTTGTATTTACATACTAAGATTTGGCCACAAATCTGTTAGCCCTGCAAGGCCACCAGAAGGCACCGACGAGTAGCATATTGCCATTTGTAATGCTTCTGACACCAGAATTCTCAATCTGTTAATGTTTCAGTAAGCTGACACGAGGCACGTAGAACACACCTTTGTCTAAGCTTGAGGAAGAACATACACAGTTGAGGAACTAAGAAGAAATGAGTACTGATCACCACTAGAAAACTGATGCTTACTGACGTGCTTTCTGCAGCAGGTGCCATGAATCAGGGTTGAAAAATCACCACAAATTAGTGTGAGGACAGCTGTTTTAACTATTTCACAGAGCATTTGAAATGAACAGCACTATGAGATATGAGACTAACAAAATCCATTTTTGCTAGCTAGCCACTTTATGCCCCAATTGCAACAATAGCCAGCACTGGCAACTGCTCTCACCAGGAGACCAGTTTCTTACTGCATGCAGACTCAAATATTACTTGTTCAAGGTCATAGAAGTGTTTTATCCCTCTCTCCTCATTAAAATATTAACACTGACCACTAGGGCATGAGAGATGAGACCTCAGGCTCAATGGCCGTCTTAGACATGCAAGTTTCAGCAGCACTGAGACAGCTCACAACACTGCAGAAGCAAATTAAATCAATCCAGGCAAGGAGTAACACATTCCAGCACACCATTTCAAACACATACACAAAGAGATAGATTTCAAGAGCTAGTGGTCATCACCATCCAATAATTTATCCCTGAAGGTGTATAAATACACAGTGCTAACATAACTGTACGTAAACACATCTAACACATCTGTAATGTAAATTCAGCCCATGCCAGTAAAATGATATACTTTTTAGATAAAAGCGTTTTATATTTGAAGTACACACAGAAGCTCCCTGCAAATAAATAAATCCTAGATTAGGACTATAATTTCATCAGTCTAAGTAAATACAAGCAAGTCCTGCAAAGCTATCTGTCAGCCACAAATAGCTAACTCAAGAGGGAAACCAGACTACAACAGTCCACAAGCAAAAATGAAGCTGCATTCATGTTGAAAGCTCTTTTAATAGCTCACCTAGTCAAGAATGCAGGAATACCCTTGTATGAATGCAGCTCCAACAACAGACTTTAGCAAACAAGTTAGCTCTGCAGAAAGAAAGACTCGCAGAGCTGTGTCTCGTGTAATATAAGTTCCATTTGTGTTAGGAATAATTAGTGTAGCAGTATAGAACTTAACACACCAGTACAGAAATCACTGGACGACCTCACCAGTGCAGAAGCGAGTCACAAACAGGCACAATGCTTTCCCCTAAGCGCACACCAGTCCTTGATGAGAATAGTGATCTTAGTAAGAAGTCATTTGCAAGACTAACCACAAATTTGGAGGCAGTGTACAAGCTACTTCCTGGCTTTTTCCTTTTCTTAAGGAAAGCATAAGGAACCAGCAGAAGGAAAAGAACTACCACAGATAAAACAGGAGATAAAACTGTATAAGCAGTAAAAAGAGAGCATCTCCTTTGTGCCAGAAATCCACTCTACCAAGGAAAATCTTATTGCAGGATATTGACTACCTCTTTACGACCCTAAAATCAGAAGCATCACAGATTTCCAAGTATTTTTTATGTTTACATACAGACAACAGTCTGTATGCCCCAAAGCATGACCTCTGACTTGCATATCCTACTGCCACATCATAGAAAGTAGAAGAAAAGGATCCCGAATTTTCCTTCCCAACATCATGAGACACTCTCACATGGGGGAACATGGAGGGCAAAACAGTACCATGCTCTCACTCATCTTTTATTTTATTTTTTTCTTTTCAGTCTGGTCAAGTCCGTTTCCTACTATTTTTAGTTGCAAAAGCTACAATCATTACTTCAATTATAAAATGGGTTCAGTTGCCTTCCGCACTGAATCTTGTGCCTAAAAATAGGGATAAAATTATACGTCCTCTCTGACAACATACTAATCCCTTTGGGCCCAACAGTTTTTCCATGGTCATAGAGGGGGGAGCTGGCTTCTAAATATTTATTCTCTCCATCTTATCACTGTTCACACCTGCCCCAATCCTGAATTCCTGTGCTGCCTGCATCGTGCCTTCAGCAGAATAACAGACTGTTGTTTCTCCCTTCAATTAAGTTACTGCACTCTGAATGTTCAAAGAATATCTCAGATTTGACAAAAGTCTTTCTTTAAAAGTTTCCCTGCAAAGTTATGAACAACTCTTCTCATTACTTTTCAACACCCAAATAGAAAGTAGCCTCACACCGCAATAACGCAGCCAAATTGCGTTACAACTAGTGAGTCTGCAGCAGTGAAGTGTTTGACCTAGATAGCTGACTTGTCAGCACAACTAATTTTACAGACTCAGAACAAAAAGATTAATAAGTCTTTCAGCAACAGCGCTCATTTTGGTAGCACCCAGAGAACGGGACCTCTGAAGCAACTGAAGCACCAAAATCAGTTTTGTGAGAGAGGGTTGTTATTAAGGCGGTCAATGAAACATTTACAAAAGCAAGTCAGCTGAGCAATCTGCAATGGAGATGAACAACAAATCCTCCCTGACAGTTCTTGGCACAGCAAACTCATGCAATGGAGCAGTAAGAAAGTGAAGGCCATCAAGGAGAGAATAGGATATCTTACAAAGGGAGACAATTTAAGAGCAGAAAAATACTTACAGGACAGTGCAACACAACAAGCTCAAACGTAAAGTGAGAATTTGTTACTGAATTATTGGGGGGAAAAAAAAAAAAATCAAAAAAAAAAAATCAATGCATTGAGAATGTGTGGAAGGGATGCTAAGGGAATATTTGGATTAACCACACACTGCTCTGAAAAGTTCCTTACTCAGCTCCTAAATAAATGCTTTCTGTGCTAAAATTCTGAAGGGCTGAACAGCATCAACCCTACAGCTCTATAGTATAGGGGTATCACTAAAGAAAAGCCTTCTGACATAAATAATTTGAAACTTCTTTTTTTTTTGAAGCACGTTTATTATGGAATCTCTGTGCACTGTCATGAAGTTTCTCTTTCCTGGGAAGGCAAAGTAGGAAGCCATTTTGTGCTAAACAAAAACCAGATGTTTATTGATACCAATTGTCCACTTATCCCTGCCCGCTTCCACCTATTAAGCATCACTGCCAAGCAAGAATAGCTTTTAAAATATCAGAAGGCTTGATGCCAAAGTAGCCTTCTCAGTAGGTTTGCCCAAAAGAGTAAGCTCTGAAGACTTACTGAAGACAGCCCATTTCCAAGCAAAATTGCATTTGAAATGTTCTTAGAGTGCATACTTTAACATAAAATTGTGAAGGTATAATTTCCACTGAGACAACAGTTCTCTGTGGACAGTTCTGTGCCAGTATAGTCCATGGTTTTGCTAGTAGAAAGAATTTTTATTTGTTTAATGGCAGTTTGGGGTCATATTCTCTCTTTGCCTCTCAACATATGAAGTTCCACTGTTTCATAAGTTTAGCCCAGCATGTTTTACAGTACTTGCCAATTAAAGTTTTAAATTAATTAAAACTCATTAGCTACAGCATTATGCAGCACAGAAAAATGCTTAAAATACTCAAGCAATCATAATACAGGGGTTTTGTTTCTCTGTCTTAAACAACACTCAGATGAATATGCAAACTGAAGAATCGTGTGGCCTAATCAACCAGTGAAATAAATAGTGCAGTAAGCCGCTTCAGCAAATTCTGCATAGGAAGACTGAAGTCCAGCTAAAACTCCTAAAGTTAAAGAGGTAAAAACAGGAGTCAAAAGAACTTCCAATCAGACCGCCAGCACACCTCCCAGCTTCAGTGCACCCATCTTTTGATGACAGATGCAGCAACAAGCAGCTCAAAAACTAACACGCAAGCACCACCACTCAGAGGGCTGTCTGATGCTGAGACAGCATGAAATTCCTATGGTTTTAGAAGGTGGCAATATCAATCTCAAGATGTGAAACACACAGAGCTCTCGATGACACAGGGCCTCAGAATAATGAGAAATACAAGAAACAAAAGGCAAAAAGGAATCATTTGCAGGCTGCGAGGTACTTTGCAAGGTAGCTTCTCCCAGTTCCAGCAGCAATGAAATGGCATATGAGAGTAAACGGCACCGCATTCTCTCTCACCTGCCCCAACGCTCAGCAACATCTTAATGTCAAAACCGGCCTCCTGCTTCTGCCTAGGAGCGGGGTGAGCACGGAGCAAAGCCAATCTTAACAGGGTAGAAGGATGGGCAGAAAAGGGCAGCACCGGGGCATACCCGTGAGCCTCGGGTAATCGGCAGGGGGACGACAGCGGGACAGCGGGACAGCGGGACGGCAGCAGGGCAGCGCCCACTCGCCGCCCCTCCCTCCCTGAAAGAGCTGCCCGAGCTCAGACGCACAGAGGCCGGCGGGACGTTCCTTAAAAGGAGGGCCGCGCCGCCGCCGAGGACGGCCCCTACGGGAAGCACCGGGAGCTCCCTCGGCCGCCGCGGCCTCCCCGCAGCCACAGCACCTTCCAGAAGGAAGCCCCGCCGCCCCCGCAAGGCCCCCCGGCCCCGCTCTTGCCGCCTCCTTCCCTCTTTCTCTCCCTCCCCCCCCCGCCCCGGCCCATCCCGTCGAGCGGCGGGCCGCCCCGCGGGCCCGGCATTGTTTACACCGCCGCCGCGCCTTACCGCTCAGCGCGCGCCGCTCACCTGACAGCGCCGGCTCGGCTCGGCGGCGGGCGGAGGGGCCGGCCCGGCGGAAGCACCTCCCCGCCGGCGGGCGGGGCCGGGGGCGCCGCGGCCGTACCTGGGCGGGGAGCCGAGCCGCGCCGGGGCCAGACAAAGGCGGGCAGGGCAGCGCCGGGCCACCCGGCGCCTCCGCGACCCCCTTTTCCCCGGGCGCTCCCCGGGGCCGGCGGCGGTCAACGGCCCGGGTGGCGGGGCCCGCCGCCCTCGCGAGTCATCGCCTTCGGCACCCCGGCCCCGCGCTGGCGGAAACGAGGTCGACGCCGAAACGGGCGGGCGCGGCCCGGGTGTCCCTCGCGGGGCGGTCCCTCGGGCCGTCGGCCTGACGGGAGGAACGAGGCCCGCCGCCAAGAAGCGCCGTGCCTTCCGAACGGCGAGCCGCCCCGCGGCACCGCCGCGCTTCGTGCCGCACGCCAGCCGTGCGATGACGGCGCCCCAGCAGAGCTGATTCATCGGCTCGCTCCAGCCGTCACCTGACGTTGGGAGATGCCTTTTCTAGCGGCAGTAGCAACCGAGGAAGAGCTGCCATGGTGGAAACCCTGTGCCGACAGCTTCCTCCCTTGGGAGTCAGATATGCGACGCGAGGCTGTGCTCCTTCAGAATCATCTTAGCTAGATGAAGAACAGCCGTAGCAGCAGCTGCTCCACGCCCCACCGAATAATTGAAGTTCCTTTTTCATTCATCTCAGCCCTACAACACAGAGGAACAAACACACGCCACCGCTTCTGCTTTCCAACCTCCGACATCCACAGCAACCGAGCTGTCATAGAGACAGCCTCAAACAACACACATTTGGTCAGTTCTGGAGACGCTCTATTTCAAGAAGGCCCAGCGTGCTGCTTAGTGCAGGGCGATGTTTAATTTAAGCACGAGGGTACCAGGTTTTCCCATGTCACTCTTCGCAATGCCAATGTGACAAGGACGACACAGGAGCAGCCTATGGCAGCACCAACTCCATGAGCCACACGGCCTACAGTCAGCCATTCTGTGCAGGAGCACGTGGCCCTCATCCCAGCCTGCTCCAGCAGGGAATTCACAAGCCATTCCTACTACATTGTTAAGTTGTCCATAAAATATTTCATTTTTACATGTTTCTTTTAAAAAGGCAGAAAAAGACACCTAGCTGGAACAATGGAAGAGAGGAGAGACAGCAAGGGAGAAGAGGAAATCGACTGCTGGCCACAGATTCGAAAATCCCTGATTACAAGGTTTGCAAGAACTTACACCTCACGAGGGTCCTTCAGGTCATACATCCTCCACACTACAGTCTTCAAATCAAATACTTCGCATTTGGGGATGCTTACCTCTACTCCACAAAACATTCAGATCAATTTCCTATTTGTGTGCACTGTTTGAGATATACATAAGTGACCTATCAAAGGGGTGAACAGCAGTCTTGCAGTTGGCAGATAATTACTCAGAATAGCAAAGGAAAAAGAAAAAATAAGAAAGGATGGACTGAAAAGGCTCACAACATGCCAAGTAAATTTCAGCTGTAAATTTATCACCAAAGAGACACACGAGAGAAAACCAAATCTTAATATATTCTAGAAACCAGGTTTTGGAACTGCCAAAGGGGAACGAGAGCTTACAGCTCAGACATCAGTAGATGTTCAGCTGCACAGTGGTACAGCCCAGGATTTTGGAATACAGGCCCAGATCACATAACAGGCCTGTATGAAGGAGAGGCCAAGAGTCAGCATGGATACAGGTCCCACAGATTCAAGTCACGTGTGTATGAGAATCAGGAATAACAATGCATTACCACACAGTTGGTTTTTAACATTAAGACCAGCAAATGGGAAGTCCAGCAGTGTGATTAACTAATTCTTTGTGCCTCTCAAATCAAGTTTTCATCTATGTCTGTACAGATGTCACAAATAATCTTCTCCATAGCTAACCCCCTGCTTAACAGTCCCAATTTTGTATTCTTTAGGATTACCTTCAATAAATACATCTGCAATAATTCATTTAGAACCAGTCCATTTTTGTTGAGCCATCTTTCATATACCAATTTCTCTCTGTAGCTTAAAGCTGTAACTCTATTGCAACCATCTAAAGGGGGTGAAAAAAAAACAACACATCTACAAGTTTTAAATGGAGGAAAGCTATAAAACCAGCAGTCAAAAAATAGGCCAAACTTGGGGAAAGAGACAGTTGTACTAAATTCTAACTTCAAACAATCAACTGATCCAGTATTAGCGAGCAAAAGCATCAGTTATAATGACAGCTTGTACACCCTCATTCTTCTTTCTGACTTAATACTACTGGGGAGTTTCAATAGCTTGTAGCCTTTTGTAACACTTCAACATTTGAGCCTCTATCAGCGCCTGAGAACATACAGCTTCACAATTTCAACCCAACAGATACATTCACTGCAAGTCTGTAGCCATGCTTTCCTCCATAGCTGACAGCCCAGCATCCCAACATTCACACATGCTGTTCTTGTCTGCAGAAAGGAGCTTTCAGTAGTACCATACAACACTCAAAATAAGAATCAGAAAAAAAAAAGAAAAAAAAAAAAAAAAAGGAAACCCCAGGATAATTCCATAGCTGATACATACTGAAGAAAAACCTAGATTAAAGAAAAACCCAGATAGAAAGTTACAGCACATGAGTTTAGAGGTATGTGCAGCTTCCATTGTTTTTTAAATAGCAGAGATAGGGTCAGCTTATGCTGCACAGAATTCCTATTCCCCAGCACCTGCTCTTCAATGTTGTTAAAGATCCAAATTCAGGAGGAAAACCCCCTACACAGCAACCTGAAAGCTCCTGCCTGGAGACAAATCACAGGATTCTGACTGAATCCAACAACACAGGAGAACGGTGGGAATCCCCACTCCTGCCAGCCTCCCTTTGAGAGTGCTACAGGAGGCTCAGCAGGAAGCCCCTTCAGACGAGGGACACAAGGGATCCCAGACCAACACCTGAACTCAGTACCAGGGCTTTAGAAACACAGATACCTCCATGGCTTCTGCTTTAGGACCATCCTCACCTGAGGGAACGTTACCCCAGGATGTTATGCAAACAAAACTACTTCTATATACAGCCTCCTTTAGCGAGTCCAAGGATAGGCCGGGCCGGCCCAGCCCAGCACCTCCCGGCCACCCCAGCGCCCCTCACAGCCCCGCAGCACAGGCCGCGGCCTCCCCCGTTAACCATCGCCTTCTCCGTAGTCACGAAAGCGGCTCGGATGAATCCCCCGTGCCCCGGCCCGCTCCCACGGGAGGCTACCACGGACCACACCTCCTCCGCAGCCCCCTCACGGGGTCGGGAGGCCAGGCCCAACAGAGAATGGAGGCCTACCCAGCGGCCCACGGGTCTGGCGAAGCGCGGCGGACGACACAGGAAAGCAAGCGGCCCCCACGGAAGAAGCCAAACGGGGGGCGGATCTCACCTGGGCCCGGCAGGTCGGGCGCGGCGAGTGTCCAGCCGCTGCTCAGCGCGGTTTGAAATCGCTAACACCGCCCGCACCTCCCAGTGTCCTCGCCGCCCATTGGCCGCCGACAGCCCCGCCCCCTCCCGCAAGAGCGCGCTTGATTGGTCCGTTTGAATCGGACAGCAGCGCTGCGTGCTCCGCGCACTGCCGGGCTGGCTGAGGACGGCGCAGTGCCGGGGGCAGATCGGACACGCTGCCGTGGGGCCGGCGAGTCCGCTCCTGGCCGCAGGTGGGGGCTCAGCCCACTGCTCTGCTTCGGCAGCCTCGGGGTGAGGTAGAGATGGTAACTCCAAGGTAAAGGAGCTCGGCTGGAAGCGGCCTGCGGGAGATGCGGCCCCTTGTGCTGCTTCTACACTATGTGTCATCTGTGGGTAAGGATGGGCAGCTATAAAACTAAAGCGTTTGAAATCGTGTTTGGTACTTATTTCCATCGGAGCTGGGTAGAAGGGAACTGCGGGTGAGCAGTAGTACTGCAGAATGGTTATTTCCGAGCATTTCAGTCGTTGTTCAGCTTTCTGTGTTCTTGAATGAAGAGATGAAAATCATCTCTTCTTCAGAGCCACATTTTCTAGTTGGCGGAGGCACAAAACAACCACAGGTTCCTGTGGTGTACAGTGCTGGAGACCACAGTGCTCTTAAATTCCTTTCAAAAAAGAGGGTTATGCTCCTAGGCTGCTGCTGTGTTAAAATGCTAACAAAAATAGCAGGTTGGGGCAGAGTGCAAGCATATGGGAATGTGCAAGTGAGCATAGCTATCTGACCCTTGCTTTGAGGCCTTAGTGGCAGAAGTGTGTGCTACAATCCCGTCACGAGGACAACCCACATCCATTTGTGCCTTCTTGCTCCTCCCAAATGAAATACAGGTGGGGTTCTGTGTAAACAGAGCTGGGAGCGCCTCTTTCAAAGGGGAATCCAAATACCATGCACGATTCACAACCAAAAGCCAGGCAGAGTGGTTAAGAAAAGCTAAATTTATATTAAATTATCATCAACCCCTAAAATACTGAACACAGTGGTTAAATAACTCCAGAAATTCTGATGTCTCCAGTGAGTAACATTAAAACCATTACACAGGAACACAGGGAAATCACAGACGTTATCTCGGGACAGACAGGAGAGAGGTTTGCTTTGTACATAGTAAATCAGTGCTCAAGAGATCATCCTCTAGTGGCCTTCTTACATTCGTAACAGCCTAAGTGCAATGAAGGTCTTTTACTTAATTTCTGCCCACCTCACTTGGGGAGGAGAGGCTGGGGGACATTGAGTTATGTCTTTTTTTTTTTTTTTTTACCATATTTGATTCCAGAAGAGAGCAGAGAGCAGTTATGAATTGCTAGGCTGGAGTGTGCAGCGTCCCTCCTAAGCAGCAGCAGAGAATATACTACAGTGGAGATCACAAGCACCATCAGCTGTTGAAAGGACTGACTGGGTTTTCCTTTCCATTCTGCCCTTGTAACTCAGATAGCATGTATTTCAGCTGACTGAACCTCAAGAGACAGGAACAGGCAGATGTTTCCCTCCACCCCCCTCCCACCTCAAGAGTTTGGTGCACAAAAGGTATTTGGAGGGGTGGGGGAAGAAACAAACAAAAACTCAACTGTTCCTCCATCCACCCGCACATCTCACTTCTAATGCCTCCACCTCTGTACATGGCTTCTCTTCAAACCAATTCGCCTGCCTACGCTTGAGCCTTTGATGCCCCTGTGTGCAGCAGCCCAGACAGGACAGATGTGTGTCAGTGATATGTAATCCTTTCTCAGCTCCCAGTCAAGTCCATGTCTCAATCCAGAAGTGCCCCTGCCCAACAAAAACAATGTTTCCCAGGCTGGAGTCAATCAAATAAATAATTAAATAAAAAATCTAATTTAAAAAACAAAACCCCTCTGGGAGTAGGGGAGGTTCCACATTAACACAGAATTTTCCAAGCCTTAGCTCCAGTTCATTTTCCACAGGAATATACACCAGTCAGCCCAATGGTGCATTTATGAACAGAGTTTATGTCACCCAGCCAGGTTAAAATTGCAACCTTTACCTTGCTGCAAAGCTACCTCTAGTATAAAAAGTACAGCCAGCCTGCTGACAACCATCATGTTTTCAGGAGCCGCAGGACTGTTAGTATATGAAGAAGATTAAAGTTGAATAGGATTGATTTTCCTTTTTTTAATAGCTGGAAAAATACTGCACAGGAGATGCATCCTCTCCTGTACTCCTACTGCATGCTTTGCTCTCCTTCCATCATGGGTGGGAATGTACTTGGCTTCTTCCTAGGAGACAAAGAGGTCACAGTCTGCTGTGGGAGATTCCTCACTGGAAAGTTCTGCTTCCAAATATCTGCCTTAACACTTAGTATTTTACCATGATAGCACCCACGTGACTTGAGGGGTTGATAGAAATCTCAGTTTTGAAGGAGTGTCCAGAGATTTTCTCTTCTTTTCCAGCTGAAGAAATACATAATAGGAAGCCACGGAAGTATGAAAAAGTGGCAATAGGTCTTGAGCAAGCTCCAGCTGCTGCTGGCGTACAACTGCAAGCGTAGCATTACCTTTACCCTCTAGAGGATAAAGGCTTTGGAAGCCAGAGAATAACTGAGGCTTGCACAGCTGATGGGAAAAAATGTCTTTGCAAGAAGAGCTATTTAGTAGTAACACTAGAGCTTACTTAAAGTGTCATTCTCTCTGATAAACAACTATTTTAACACAGCCCTTGCAGCTCTGTGACTATTGTCTCCTATTCTGGGTCAAATGGGCTCAACCTCGTATAAAGCAGCTCCTAACTGTCAGCACTGAGGATTCCACTGAGGGAAACTCATCCTAGGAATCATCTTTTTTCTCCTCATTATGGAGAAATAAAAAAAAAAAAAGTCAGTAAGGTCAAGAGAACTGGGATCTTGCAGAACTGGGATCAATGGAGATGTAGCAAATTAAAAAAAAAAAGAAGGCAAGAGTAAAATTTAGATCTGGCTGAGATTCATTTCCTCACATTAATCCTCTAGAACTAAGAACATACTTTCCTCAAGTACAGCACCCTTGACTCCTGCACCCACTGGGAGCAGTCCTGAAAGGGCCACTTGCTGACTTATTTTCTGGAGTAGAAACATTTTTTCAGTGAGAAAGGGGAGAATAGGAGCAGTGCCCACTGCCAGCAACAGACACTGTGCTCCAATCTGAGAATTCCTTAGCAGATGGGAACGTAAGCAATGATGCTTCCATGAAGTGGGTCACTGCAACAACTGTGGTTACCCTCTTTATGCCCTGATGCTGTGCCACTGTCCCCTTGAGCCCCAGAGTACATCCCACATATTCCCAGACATCTCTCCCAGCACAGCCCCAACATCACAAAGCCTTCAAGAGTGCTGCTACTGATGGAATGACTAGGGGAACTTCTGTGACCAGCAGCTAGCATAATGGCAGCTGCGCTGTCTTCATGGGCATTGACTGTGAGCTGGACAGCATAGGACTTGCAGGTTGCCAGAGAACTCAGCATCTGGACCAGATGCAGGCCAGAGGAGTCACTGCAAAAGTTAAAACGGCAGCTTCCAAGAAAAGAGAACATATAAATAAACCACAGACACAGTGAAAATGAGCCGAAAGGGTCTCTGGGTTCCATCCAACCCACCCATCCTCCCTCTTCAACCACAACAGCACAGCTGGCCAAGCTCCTTGCTAAAAGGCAGTCACAGTCTCTGGGCCCCTCACAAGAGGAGCTAGTCTCTGGGCCCTTCCTTGCTTGCCAGGCAGAGTCCTGTCTTCTTTTGTGCAGAACAGAGGCTAGGGAGGGTTCAAGCGTTTCTAAAGCAACATGTACTTTAGACCTCGCTCTCAGTGGAGGGCTTGCGTTGGTGTTTCCAGCCTGTGTCTGGGAGTGAGCCACGCCGTTCAGGAGTGGCCGCTGCTGTGTTAACACTGCTGCACTCAGACTGTTCTTCCTGTAGCAGCTGCTCAGTTTCAGTGTCATCCAGTGAACCAGAACTAGCCTGGATAGAGACTGTGTCTGTCTTCATGCAAACATGGTCCCGGAGGATCCCTCCTCGAGAGCTCCGAATTTGCTTAAGGTCATCCCACTCTGAATCATCACTGGATAAAAGGCATATCCCCTCCACAATCTTTATCTTCTCCTTGGTGTAGCTGTGATCAGGACCAGTCTAAGAAGCAGACAGATGAATGAAAAAATAATACATCCATGGAAAAATAAGGCAAAGAGCAAAGCAGAGCTGGAAGAAAGACACTGAAGCAGACAAAAGGCTAGACCTCCATGTAAACATCCACTGGGTCTGGCTGTCACAATGGCAGAACCTGTTCTAAGTTTGACCTCCCTGCAGGAACCTCTAAATTGTGGAATGGAAATGAGCATGAGCCGTCTCTCCTAATTCAGCTATATGCAACACCTGACAGCAGGGAGCAAGAACAAAAACAAGCACAAAAACCCCAACCAAAATAAATAAATAAAAGCAAAAACAAACAAACAAAACATGCAAAGCAGGAACAGCTAGAAGTGGCAAAAGTAGGTAGGGTTAGGGAATAGATTTGTCTGCAATGTCTTTGTCTGAGTCATTCCAGATTCACCTCTCAGTAAAGCACAGTTGGAATGTTGAGTTTAAGTCCCATCATGATAGAGGGGAATAAGATTACAGGGAAACAGTGGAAATCATGATAGGCTAGCAGGACCCCACTGAGATTCAATTAATGAAATCTGCCTTATTTGGCTCACTGACATATAGGAGCATTAAAACATCTGATATAAACTCAGGGAAGAAAGTGAAGGGAGAACGTATCTGGGTGTAACTAAGAGCAACAGAATTAAAAAGAATCATGGAAAGGATTTAGATTCCCAGAAAAATCGTCCTGTGTTACCCTTTGTAGACAAGGCTAAAATTGCACGAAATTTGGGGAAATCTATTGCATACTATGTCTAAAAAAAAAGCAGGGAAAAGCTCTCCTCTACATAAGCCTTGCCTCAATCCCTGCTTGAGGAGTTAAGTAATCTAACAGGCTGTCATAAATACTTGTACAGAAATTATCTTTTTCAGATCTCATGTTCTATGTAGCCAAGCCCAAGACCATAGAAAATGACCTCAGCTTTCTTGGCAGACTGTAAAGCTGACTTAAGGACATAAAAGCTGATGGAAAAACATGGAAGAGTAATTAGTATGGGACAGCTACACAGCAGAGATTGAGTGAGGGAGCCAGGATCAAACACATACACAGAATAGTGATACCTGACATGAGGATGTAGGTGGAAATCAGAAGAGGGAAGATGAAAAACTATCTGAGTGATAGGAAAGCTTCTGAGGAGAAAAAAGAGGAGAACCTAAGTGCTGCAAGACAACGCATTAAACACTCTCTATCATGCCACACACATGAGGAGGACTTCTGTGGGGCCTGTCATGTGCTTTATTTATTAAGGGCTCCATTTCTTTTCTTGTCCCACCCCTTCCATGAAGCATATAGCCAGGAGTCACATTCTTATTAACAAATTCTTTCTGGCTGCCTGGCTCCCCTCCTGGTTGTTGCCCTAAGGTTGCTTTGGGGAGTCACCAATTGGGACTGTGTCCAGGGAAGACAATTCCCTTTGATGCCTGTACTTCATTCGCATTGAGTGCTGGCTACTGAAGTACAAGACACTGTGGAAGTGGGTAAGAAGCACAGAACTAAAGACCAGTCACTGCAGCTCTGGAGAAGAAATACTGCTGGTTGATGCAAAAAAGTCTAACTGAGCAATTTATTGAAGCTGTTCTCCCATGTTCTAAAGGGTAAATGCTAACAAGCTGCAACATTTTCACATATGAAGGCCTTAACAGCCGCTTGAATTGGGTTCCCATGTCCTTAGTAGCAGCTCTTACCTCTTTTTTATAGCATAACTGGTTGTACATTGTCGGCTTGGGAATTGTTTCAATCTTCACCTCCTGGGTAGATGTCCGATACGAGGGATTACTGTAGGTTAGGTTCCCTAGGCCAGGGTCTGTGAACTTGGATTTATTATGCCTGTAGGAAAAGAGGCGTTAGAAAAAAAGCAGAGCCCTACTGCCAGGATCTGAAGTTCCTGAGCGGAAAGCTCCAGCAATCTTCACTGCCCTACAAAGACAGACTGCTGATTTTACCATGCCCTTCAGCTACCAGTATACTCACCACCTACCAGCGCAGCAAGGCACTGCCATGTAACCACAAAAGCTATACTGACAGTAACTGGAGAGGCTACCTGGCAGAGAACACATGAGTCCACACGTGTACTGAGATATGAATTATCACACATCCCTTTCCTTAAACCTAAGCTCTCTGCAGAAAATTTAGCTAATAAGGCTTCAAAAATATGTGGTAGGGGCATGTCCAACACTTGAAAGGGACAGGAAGCAAACCGTGCTAATCAATTCAGCAAACATCGACACTTCCAAATGAGAACAAATGGATTGTAAATGATAATAAGGAAAGACAAAGTGCTCTTTAATAGCTTCCTGCTTCTAAGAAGGCTAGATTTTACTATGGTCCAAGAGAGGGAAAAATATCACTCACCTATATATGATTAAAGAAGCAATAAGCAGCAAAATGAACAAGATGCTGAGAAGACCTCCAATGATGTAGCTAACATGCAGTCCCTCACCTGAAAGTGAACAGCAAGGGTATGTTATACACCTTTCTTAACTTCCGCTGGGTAACACTGACATCAGTGTAACACCTCATACAGAATTATAAAAACCATATGGAAGTACGTGAAGCAAAACGTCAGCATGCTGAGCTTTAGCAAAGGCTTTTGTTTGGTGTGATATGAACAAAGCCCTTCTTCCCGCCCAGGTCCCAGCAAACCAGGAGCATCAAGATATTTGTAAAGCTGTTGAATAAAGATGAGTTGGACTTCCTTGCTGACAGGTTACTCCTGCAGTGGGAAACCATTATCCTAACTACCACCCTCAGATAAACACAAAGAGGATGGTGAGGTGGGGTAGCATTAGTAGTGAGAGCCCAGTGGATGATGTAGGGGATCAAAACAGAAAACATTATTATTTCAAACGATACTTCAGTGTGAAAAGCTCCTATATAGGCTAGTGAATGCTTATGACCGATGTTCATTTTCAGATTTTGCTTTGCACAGAAGGCATTGGAGAAATTCAAGTTTGATTTTCAGAAGTTTTCATTTCAAACACTATGGACTGGAATGTTCTGGGCATATCTGGAAGAATACTGGTGTAGAAGAGTAAAGAGGAGGAACTCACCCATTGTTGCCAACACTGCCTCATTGGCATGAGTACACAAGCCTCGCCTGGCGTCTTTGTCAGAGCAGCTGAAAGACAAAAGGACACAATTAGAATCACAGAGTAACCAAAGTTGCTAGGGACCCATGAGGATCTTTGAGTCCAACTCCTGCAGTATTCTGTTACTGAAAGTAGTACCAAAGGTATCAAAAGACAGAATGGGTCAGGCTAGCACTGAAATTCCTTAAACTTCCAATTCAACAACAAAGCCTTTCTTTTTCTTCTCCAGTATACTTTTTTTTTTTTTCCTCTGGGTAGTAGGAATAGCAAGCTGTAGGGAATTTGCAGAAAAAATGCAACAGACTGCCATCTCCTCTAATTTTAAGAATCTTGGAATTGTTAAATAAATCAAATGAATGGCATGGACTCTGGAGGATTCTAACTCTTCATTGTGTCTGGTCTGGAGCTGGAATAACCTCTTTTGGGTAGGAACAGCTAAAGAGGGCTTGAACTTAAACAAACAATAATTTTTACACCCCAATTCCAAGAGAACAAGAGTACTTACTTTCCTTCCTCTTCTTCCAGAGATGTAAGAGGCTTGGTTGTTGAGGTACCTATTCTGCCAGGTGGTGTCTGACTTCTCTCACTGGTGATTTCGGGACCAAAGGGCACCACACCAGGAACTAAGACAACACAGAAAAATAAACAGGACCCCAATTTTGTGGAATAGGTGAACAAGACTGGTAAGCTATAGCGAGATTCTGAAATGGGAAGCGTCAGAACTTGTATCAGCAGCTTTCCCATTGCAAACCCAGCTCATCAGCAAAAAGGACAGAAGAAAGCTGTGTTGCTCACAGCAGTCTTACTTTAAGAATAAGGCTTGCACAAGTTCTTGTACTGGAGAACTTCAGATGCTCTGGTTGCCATAGATGAGCGGCATCAAATAATGGCAATGGCTCGTGTGGAAGCTAGTACTCAAGGGATGCTCACAAAACTCACCAGTAGAACAGGGTCGCCCATCCGGTTCATCTGGGCATGCACAGACAAAGTCAGAAGCTCTGGCAAAGCAGAGGTGAGTGCAGCCTCCATTGTTCACTCCACAAGCATTGGTACCTGGAAGGAAGAAGAAAATTTAAAATTTCTTGCAACTATCTAGGTAGGAGCTCAGAGCAGCAACTTTTTTCCTGCTCAGGAAGACACTTCCTAGAAAGGCAGCAAATTACTATCCTCTGGCACGTGCCCTACATCTGATCGCTAAGAAAGCTGTGATAATAGTGAGACAATCTTGATAGGAAGGCACTGGAAATCAATAGAGAACAGCTCAGTCACCACAGTTAAAAACAAGCTTACGTTATTCTGTCTTTAACACAGTGTCAGATGAATAACACAGGAAGTGGTTTGCTGATCAAAGCTGTAAGAATACAGTCAAGACATACTTGGCTGAAATGTCATGGTTAGAAAAAACATGCCCAGAGAAGATACATTAACAGTTTACATCCAAGGAAAGACACCAACTTCACTTTGACATCTACGATAGCACAGTGGTTCTAAATTTTCCTTTTGCATCCATTTATCATTTGCCCAAATGAAGGCCCTCCTATTTACCTGTCTGTCTTTGAGGGGAAACCACAATTATATCCATCAGCCCCTCAACATTGGCCAGGACCGTCTCTTTGTTCCGTCCAGAGTATTTGTCCACTCTCTGTATAGACTTGGTTTGCCAGTCAGTCCAATATATCCATCTGTCCTGCTACTCAGGGAGATAGCATGTAGGGAAAAAAACCAAACCAAAACAAAACAAAACCCAGAACCATTAGGATGTTTAGCCACACAGACACAGAATACCCATCAAAAAACATATCCCAAGGCCCAAGGGCCCAAATAAAAACCTTCTCAACCCTTTCTCATAAAGATGACAGCTATCTACACCCTACACATTTTCGTACAAATCTCCTCCTGTTAACTCCACAGAATTGTAGCTATTAGCCCCTCAGCTCTCTTTGTTTACCACAGACTACAACAATTGCTTGTCCCCACACTCCACTACTGTCCAAATTCATCAACACAGCAGAGAGAATGGTAGCAGCATGGGGGGGGGAAATCTTTTTACCTGTGTCAAAGCAAAAGGATGTGACACCTGGCTGACCAGCACTTGCCGTAGCTTCCCATTGAGATCACAACTCTCTATGCGATCAAGATGCGCATCCACCCAGTATATCCTGCAGGAACAGAGCAAGAGGTGAGCTTCCACCTGTGCAATTCCTTTTTACTTTCTAGTCATTTTCTAGCCAAGATGGATTGGATGGAACAAATTTCTTCATGAAACCAAGCTAGGAAAGCTGAAGAAAATTCATTCTTAATTCCATACAGGTAAAGCAAATTATTTCACTGACCTTCTGGTGTCGTAATCCAAGGTCAAACCATTTGGCCATCCTAGGTCAGTGTTGATCAGGATTTTACGTTCAGAGCCATCCAAGTTTGCCCGTTCAATTTTAGCAATATGACCCCAATCTGTCCAGAAGAGGTACCTAACGAGATAAAAAGCAAATGCAACAAGAAAAGAACGTTTCGCTCAACCTACTGAAAATTTTATTTACCAATTAAACTGCCACATTCTTCAGATTCAAAAAAAGCTCACGTGCTCTGTAGGTTGTGACTCCCAACTATCTTAAAATCTACTGTCTGCTCAATTTCCTCTGTCACTCAGTCAGACCCTGGCTGGTGCCTACAGATGCGGACAGCACATCTGTTTTTCCACTCACATCCTCGCCCTCCAACCTGCCTCTGTACAGCCATTCTCCCTGTCCCACCAATACCCCCATACCTACCCCTTCTTGGGAAAGACAGCAATGGCTCGGGGCTCATCCAGACTGTTGTTGATTAGCACTTTCCTGGAGCTCCCATCCAATCTAGCCACTTCAACAGTATTGCGTCCTGTGTCTGTCCAGTAGAGGTTCCTAGCAACCCAGTCCACTGCCAGACCATCTGTAGTCTTCAGGCCCTGACCAATAACAGTTTCCATGTTGCTGCCATTCAGATCAGATCGCCTGAATAGAAATAAGACACAAGTGGATGGTAGTGAGGAATGGATAGTTCCTGATGGCGATCGCACAAGGAAGTCTCCCTAACCACAGGGGGGTTCATACTGTTACTTCCCAAATATCTTTTTCCCCATAATCTCCAGGAGGTTAAATACACCTTCAGTATTTAGTTCAACAACACATATGATGTTGTGTGCCACAGACTAGGTGTGAGCAGTGGTATATTGACAGCATCTCTTGGTTCCCTCAACTTAATGGCACTCCACAGCTTGCTGTGGCACAGCCAGCACACATAGCTAGGTGACCTGGGCAGTGGCCAAGTAGATCATTGGCACTCACCTGATGACATCAAGAAAAACATCTGTGTAGTAAATCTTGCCATCCACACTGTCATAATCCAGAGAAATGACATTGTTCAGCTCAGGGACGGGGATGTGCACATCTGTGTGGTCACTGGTATCCAGCGAGATACGACGAATGGAAGCACGGCTAGAGAAAAGCAGGTATGTCTCTGGAGAAGAGTCACAAGTCTGCTCATCTCGTTTCAGCTGGATGCCAGTGGGGCAGGCACAGGAGAATCCAGTGGGGTGAGGCAAGCAAAGGTGAGAGCAGCCACCATTACGAACTCCACATTTATTAAAGCCTTAGGAAGTAGGAAAAGCACAGTTTTAGGATCAATGTGTCTCCAGGAGACCGAAGCTTAATTTTAAAGGCTACATACGTGCATAACCTGCTAGCAGTTGAGTTCATCCTAACTGTAGCCTCTCTGAGAATCTACAGCTCTTCATAATTTTCTCTTGAAAAAAGAACTGGCCAAATGCTGATAGATTCACAGAATTGCAGCTGATCTTTATAATAGCTGCAAAGAAATAATGCTGACTGAAGGATCTCACCCTGTGAAGAAGCAGCACAACAATGCACCAGAGGCCAGGCTGACAAAGAAGCTTCTGTTTCAAGTTAGCTGCACACAGTGACAAACAAAAGCATCAGAGAAGCCTGTTGCAAGTGTTTGACATATTAGGGTCATATCTTAGGGTTTTGCTGTTGTTTTTTTAAATTGAAAAACCAGCAAATATTTGTTTGGAGTGGATAAGCACAGAAGGTGCAAGGAATAGGAGGAGAAGCCCAAAAGGAGCAGAGTGGGGGAAACAACCAGGATATATGATGGCTGGAGCTTCTAATAGCTTGAAGTTATACCGTACAATTGTATGTCAAGAGCAATGTTCTACAGTTAGCAGCTACAGCAGAAGCAGTAAGGAGTTTTCTGTAGAAGTACGCACTGGGGAAATTCCACTGAAATAAAGCAGCAACTCAGACTCAAGAACAAGGAGGCAAGATGAGGTTGTATAGGACCCCAAAGAGTAACATAAGGAATCTGGCTCTAGCACAGAATAGTTTTGAAAGTATGATATATTAATATCAGCTAAAGAAGCATTGATTCTATAGAACAAAGATGAAGCCTGCGATGTCTGGGCAAAAAAATTATTCGAACTAAGGTTTCAACAACGAGCTTAAGAGGAATGAGCATCTTTTGGAGTTAAAAAAAGACAGAGTCCATTCCCAGTAGACTCAGGTGAAGTGTAACATGGCATGACTCATTCAGTCCTCTTAAAAAATGCCCTGATGTGTGTGAGAATGAGACTGACTGTCTGTACAATCCAGCATGGGAAATGGAATGAAGGGGAAGAAAAGGAGTGCAGCAAGAAATAAACAACAGACCTAAGGAGCTGGATAAACAGGAAAAAGTTTAAAAATAGTTACACAAGAGAGAAGAAGAAAAGAAAAACTGATCCTGGTGCTCTACTTCTATCACTCATGCTTCCTCAAAGGACTCCTTTCAGTGACAGATTTCAAGGGCTACTGTCACCACAGTCATTCACTACTCATTTGGGAACAGCCTAGCAACTCACCTAGGGGCCGTGCCCTATCAACAGCTTGAATGTCCATGAGGCCAGGCAGGTTTGCCCTCACCAGGATGACATTGGCACCACTGTCCTTGTCAGCCCTGTGAATGCTGCGAGTTTGCCAGTCGGTCCAATAGATGTAAGAGTCCAGCAAAGTGAGGCCATAGGGGTGTTGCACTGGGGACAGCAGGGTGCGGCGGTTAGCACCATTGAGATCTGCAGCCTCAATACGCTGAAGAAAGAAGCAAGCACATCAGCCCCACACTCAAAACACCAATGACTAACAATGACTACCAGCGGCAACCAGAGCCTGAATTAGTGATGATATTCCTCTCCACCCTCCCAGAGCCCAAGCTCTCAAAAAAGCTTATATTCCCCTTGTTCTTTCCACAGCTTGCTCAAGGGTTTCAAAACAGCCTCCAGGCTACCACAAATCCAATGACAAACAATGCCTAAGAACAGAATCAGACCTCAGTGTGTGCATCAGCCCAGAGCAGCTGGGACCCAGCCTTATCCACTGCCAGTCCGTTGGGCCAGCCCAGGTTGTTGCTGATCAAAACCACGCGTCCTGAGCCATCCATCCCAGAGCGTTCCAGCTTGGCGTTCTCACCCCAATCTGTCCAGTACATATAGCTAGGGAAAAGCAGCAAGTGTTATGGAAATAGAGGTCAGAAGTTGTATCCCAAACCCTAGATAATCCTCCTGGCAACACTAACCCCATTTCATGGTATAAGGCTATTGCCCGTGGGCTGTCCAGATTCTGCCAGACCAAGACTTTCCTCATAGAGCCATCAAGATTGCCCACTTCAATACGGTTTGTTCCTGTATCTGTCCAATATATCTTTCTGCCAATAGCATCCACGGCCAGCCCATCTGTAGTCAACAGACCTGAGAAAACACAAAGGTGTATCAATCACTTCTCATTCTCCCGGCTTAGTCAGGAACTTCTGATATTGCCTTTGTGCACCTCATCAAGATGCTTTAGGCTTTGCCCCTTTTCCCCAAAAAACTTGAGGAGATTACTCCACCAGGTAATCTCATCTCTCTTTTCACCCTACACAGAGGCAAGAGGACAAAAAAATCACTCTTACCTGTGGTGATGATGTCCTCAAATTTGGAGCCATCAAGGGCAGCCCGGCTTATTTTTCGCAGTGTGCTGTCTGACCAGTAAACCTTTCCTGGGGTGAAGAAGAGAAACCTAAATAAATCACTAAAATCCTTGCAGTCCAGACCCAGGTGTCTGACTACCAGCTAGGCAATTCAAGAGAGATGTGATTGCAGAGAAATAACAGCAGCACAAGGCTGTTCAGCTAGAGTGACAGAAGAGCACAAATGATCATGTTCCACTCATCCCCCAAAGGTGTGTACATGCAGGCTATTAGAATAGATTTCTGCTATTCTAATAAGATGAGCTTCACAGAAGGTAAGAGAACATACAATACTTTTTAAGCTAGTAGTAGAGTTCCACATTTTATTTCTCAGAATGTCCCAAAGGAGAGCAATCAGATCTTACTATACAACAGGTTTACATCAACACTGCATCAGATTCTAGTAAAAACCAACAGCCACTGTCTCAGCTCTACTGCTGTAGCATGCTTCTGTTGGTGGAAAGCATTCTTAAACCCAAAACGCACAGGGACCCTACTCAATATAGCAGACTTTTTCCATTCAGTTGAGGTTGTCCTCATATAAGAACATCCCCATCAGGAAAGGAACATTTTCACCACATAATAGAAAAAAAAAGTCTATTCAAGTTCACAATGTACAGTAAAATCTGCACCCAGATCTCTACTCAGACATTCAGACACTGACGTCACTTATTGCCTTTCAAACAGGCAGTTGGATACACTATGAAGTTCAGACCTTCATGAGGATCCACTCCAATTGCAATGGTGTTTTTCATGGTGACATTGACTGAAACAACGACATCCGCAAAGTAGGGAATATCCAGAGAGACCATCCGTATGTCAGTCCTTCTGGCAAAGATCAGAAAGCTGGTCATTCCTGCAGAAAGTTGAAAATGAACAGCTATCAGTGAGAAAAAAAAAATCATGCAGTTTCAGATATAATTTGTTGAGCATTCTGGAGCTGACATCCATCTAAGTGGAAAAGGGGAAGTCATAGATCTCTGCCTACGGGAGTCTGGGCTGAATGACATGAAATGCTTCTTTATTTCCAAGTTGAAAATGAGTGCACTCATGGAAGAGTTGATTCTGGTAAAGAGTGGAAACAGGAATTAGGAATCAGTTCTCCTATTAAGGAGTGCAAATGGATGTACCATGGCCTGAAATCAACAGTTTTCTGCAATCCTCAAAATAAGGGTCAAGAGGAAGATGTACAGAACTGCTAAAGAATATAGCATCCGATAACTAAAGAATCCACTTCAAGATCAGAGCAAAAATATGGGCAAAATGTGATATCTGGTTTAGTTGCCAAATGCAATTTCAAGAACAATTTCTTTTGCAACAATACAATTATCAAATTGTTTCTTTATAGTAATTCTCTGTCACACTGAAAGTACAGATATCAAGATTGGCTTTTCAAGCAGGTAAAGCAGGTAAGTGCATAAAAGCAAATTTTGTTCTCTAACATGGAGGGGACCAGAATGTAGTTGTGATCTACCCCCAATGAAAGTCTTACAGAGTGGACTCACCAGTGGAACACGTCTTGCCATCAGACTGTAGGTTGATCCCAGTGGGACAGGTACAGCTATAACCTTTTGGAAGAGGTGCCAGAAGGCACAGGTGACTGCAGCCTCCATTATTAACTTCACATGGTGTACGTACTATAGGAAAGACAACAGGAACCCATACAGCAGCAGGATGGGCACAAGAAAGGGTCTATCAGCTACAGAAATGCATTCTAGGACGTTTTTAAGTACAAGCTGAAAGTTATTCTCATGCTCTCATGTTCCATGACTTATGGCACTGAGGGCTGACAGATAGCTCAGCTCCTTGCAGGAGGCAGTGACACACACTACAGACTGAATAAACTCTAAGCTCAGTGTAGCTTGGGGTGAGTTCTGTACCTGGTGGCCTATGCCGGTGGAAAACATGAATATCCATAAGATTCTCCAGATTGTCCTGAAGCGTTTCCCGTGCCTGCCCAGTCCTTCTATCTGCGCTCTGGATGCTTTTGGCCTGCCAGTCTGTCCAGTAGATTCTCTCGCCATAAAGAGTAAGTCCAAACGGGTGAGGCAGATTGCTCCCAATCAGCACCTAGTCAGATCACCCCCAATCCCACCAAAAAACATTACTAAATGTCACTAAGGAAAAGAGGCTTCCCTTGCCCCTTCTCAACATCAAAATGTACAGACACAGCACAAGCAGCGATGGGGCAACGTGAGCCCTCAAACAGAGATTCCCTCAAACACAAGTTACAACTGAAAGGGAACTTCTCTCCTGGTGAAAGCAGTTCAGCATGTCTTGATTTGGAAGATTTCACTTTCAACTGGAAAGAGAGGCAGGGGCCATCAGCACTCTGTGCTCTAGGACTCGCACCTCATGCTCCCAGACTCCCTCCTCAAAGATGTTTTCCGTACCTTCCTGTTGCTGCCATCCAGACTGGCGTATTCAATGGTCTTCATGCCTGCATCTGCCCAGTACAAGCGCTGCGACTCATAGTCAATGGCCAAGCCATTAGGCCACGTCAAGTTGGAGGAAATGATCACCAAGCGATTTGAAGCATCCATACCAGCGCGCTCAATTTTTGGGTTGGCTCCCCAGTCAGTCCAGTACATGAATCTGAACACAAGGCCAAGATAGAAGTGAGTACGTGATGTCTGTCACTGCCATTACAGTTGGACACTGGCTGTAGTGAGAAGAGCCTTCAGCAGCTAGCAAAAACCAGCATTAGACTAACATCATACTCATGTTCAGCCTTGGGTTTTTGTATTATGCCTGAAATTATACTCAAACTGATATTCTTTCCACAGCCCATGTGCTGGCCTTATTAAAACATGGAGGAAAAAGTTACAGGTCTAATAACTAACCAGTTATTTACCAGTCTTCACCATTAGCCCTTTGTACTGTTGCTGCACTGGTGTTTCAGTAATCCAGTCAAAGACACTATAAGCACTCTTCTTTCTATTCATGCAATTCCTAGCTGCATACTCTTGTAAGAAGCAAAATCTTTTATTGAAACCATTTGTTTCTGTTAATCTACTCAATGTTGCTTTCCATGGTGAATTTGATCATTCAGTATTCCCACAGACACAATGCTTTGAAGCAAATGAGTCACTAATGTCACATCATGCTTAAGATCAGCCCTAATTTACACCTGAGGAGATCTTTCTGTTTCAACTGTGGTTGATAAGCAGAGTGCTTGAGTATAAACTCAACACAGATGTGAAACAATTAAATATAAACGTCTTGTTTGCCTAATTCACAACATTTTCTGTACCAAATTTTTAGTTGTTAGATCCCAAGGATAAACAAATGAAAATATCTGACTGCTCTTGCAGCATGACACGCAGTTACTCCAGCTTATCTTGTTCCACTAGCATCCAAAATCAGGTCTCTAATTTCAGACTTCAGCAGAATGTAGAACAAAGGAGTCAGAGAGATAATTGCATGAAATCAAAGCACTTTAACATCTTAAGGCAGAGAAGAATCTCCACGTCATCCCAGAAAAAAGAATCTCTCACCCTTCAACAGGGTCCACTACGATATCTCTAGGTCTGTCTAGGTTCTCCCAGATCAGAACAGTCCTCATGGTTCCATCTGTGTTGGAGACCTCTATTCGATCTGTTCCTACAAAGATTGAGAGAAACAATTAGACACACACCTCTGAAATAAAAACAGACAAGGTAAACACTATCCTTACAGCAATGCTTTCTCTTCCATCCCCCATTTCTTTTCCTGACTGGAAAAGTGTCGTCAAATTATCACCTCTGTCACCTGTGTGACTGTGACTGGTGCCAAGTTCTGTGTCAGTGCAAGCCAGCACTTTCCTAAGCTATCAAAGTATCTATACAGTATAGACATAAGACAACGCCTGGAGAAGAGTCACCTTTCTTATATCTCTTTGAACTCATACTCTGACAGGGAACTAACTTCAAATCCTACCTGCTGCACCCCAAGATGTTGTGTTGGAAGATATGATGTGTACACACACAGATACAAGCTCTGTGGCAAGAGAGCAGTGGAACTTGACTTCTGCTATAAGCTCTTCTAAAGGATTAGTACCAGGAACACTATGAAGAGAGGTTAACTAATGGTTCCAGCTTCAACCTCCCCTTTGTTTATGGGACTTTGATCTCATGTGGGCTTTTTTTGCTAGACAGAAATAGGCAAATTCGTGATGAGACAGAGAACCATTCAGCTGTTACTCAGTTTTCACTACTCATAATGAAGACTGAAACTCCAGTAAAGCAGAAGAGCCCAGTACCTGCATCAGTCCAGTACAGTTTGTTGGTGACCCAGTCAATTGCCAGTCCAGCTGGACTTTCCAGGCTGGTATCCACCACAACCTAAGTAAAAAAAACAAAAACAAGAAAATCCTTAGTGAGATCAGACCCTAGTGAAAAGGCACTAACTCAGTGCGCTATTCATTCACAAACATGACTTCAAAGGACAGAAGTTCAAGCAAAACAGTGAGATATGAGAGAGATCATTAAGGACTTACTAGTTCAAATAAGCCTTATGCTTGAAGTTACACATGTTTTTCATGTCTGTTCAAAACACAACTCCAACTCTTGAATTCTGTTTGCCTCATTAATGGTAACAATAGCATAAGGGCATGCAGCTCTTGTTATAATATTGTATGTAACAGAAAATGCAACACATCTTCCTCTCAGATTCTAGGGCTACAACAGAGGAATCAACCACAGCTTGTAAATCAACATGCTTTTTCCCACTTTAGGGTTTTCCAGATAAACAGGAACCTACACCAAACTTGTGTTTTAAGTATTCACTGATGTTAGAGCCCACTATTGCCAAAACTAGGCAAATCAATGAACAATAAATCCAACATGAACTACAGTTCCTTAGGAAGCCAGTGTTTCCTACTGGCTTCAAATCTGATGCACAAGGAGCCTCCTGGCTAGATGGTCTCCACACATAGTTAACACTGTACCTCCTGGCCTGATCCATCCCATTTTGCTCGGCTGATTGAATCGGTGCTAACATCTGTCCAGTAGACATAGTCATCCTTTGAGTCCCAGTCCAGAGCCACTGCGCTGCGCACATCAGCAAGGGGGATGACATCATCTGACAGGTCATCTGTGTCAAAGCTGATCCGACGGATGTCCATCCTTCGGGCAAAAAGCAGGAACTTGTCAAGACCTGATCAAAGGTCGAAAGGTCTCCTTTTAATTTCTCTAAGTTCAACAACACAGTGATAGACACAGACAATTCCCTGCTATATCCAAACCTAATCCTTCACATCATCTCTCACTGACAGGTCACAGCCCAAGATTTTATTGGTAGCAAAAATTATCATCTTATAAGGGATTGGGATCAGCAGGGAGCGTAGGAGTAAAGAACTGCATCCTGGGGTAATCTTTGCTAAGGGAACAAATTCAACCATATTCTTCAAAAAATGGCATAGACGTTATTTCCAAATTAAACAGCTTTGCCATCTCTTGAGAATCTAGGACAACAGTTGGCCTAATTCTCCCACATGGCTGCAAATTAAGAGAAACTCTGGGAGTCCACAAGGTTGAATATCTTGGTCATCACTGACACAGCTCCTATGAAAGCTTTAGGAAAAGCTGTGGCAGGCAGTGTGGCATCAGTAGCAGCCCTGATGTAAGTACCTATAGACCGAGCTTCTCTGCATCCCCACCCATCCAGCCTAGGAATGGGAATGCAGAACAAAGAAATGCCTCAAAAAGGTGAGGCATTCTTCAGCATGGCCCTTAATCTTATCCAGCACATCTAGCTGTATCTTCTTGGAAGAAACCGCTGCATATTCCCACAACCAACCCTCTGCCACCCACAAAACATCTGGACACGCAGGCTGTGGTCCCACCTCACTTACTCTGAGCGCAGGCATGGCTGCTGGTCTTGCGGAAGCCAGTGGGGCAGGCGCAGGTATAATCCTTGCTGCTCGGCAGGCACAGGTGAGTACAGCCCCCGTTGTTGGCCCCACAGCGGTTTCTCCCTGCTCAAGTAGCCAAAGACAAAAATAACCACGCATAAGGCAAAGAGCAAGAAAAGGGGAAAAACACCAGGCAAGGTGCAAAGCCCCATGTGAATGAGATAACTTGTCTACGCAGACACTAATTGAGAATAAGGAGTCAAATTAAAGCAGTAACTCCATTTCTAGGGGTCAGTATAGTAGAAAAACATTTAATAAGTGTACTTCCCAAACAGATTACAGTAATTTAAACGGATTATGGGAAGTGTCAGTCATTGCTAGCGCTCACTTATATTCCTCCTATCTTTCCCAAACAGTCAAGAGCTATTTCTCACTGAAAAGCATTCACCTCAGAGTGCCAGTAGGGGGAGCTACGGTAACACACAGCACGGCGTTACCGCCGCTGAGGCACCTAAACAGAGCTGCTGGATGGAGCAAATGCTGCGGCAGCTCCGGACAGAAGCGGGGGATGCATCAATACCCTCGGTTCATGCTTGACATCTCCCTGCTTTAAAGGGTGGGTGGCAGCAACAGTTCTACAAGCGGCTCGAATTGGTCTCTACTCTCTCTGCAGTTACCTGCTGGCTGACGCTGAGGATGCAGCGTGTGAATGTCCATAGGGAAGTGGAGTTTGTTTCGGATGATTTCCTGGTTCTTGCCTGTGAATTTGTTGGCACTGTTAATGCTCTTGGTGTGCCAGTCCGTCCAGTACAAACTGTCCTCAAACACGGTGATAGCAAATGGGTGTGGAAGGCCTGCAACAGACATCCAATACAGGGCTTCCATTACGTTCAACAAACAGGACTTGTGCTAGCAGAGAGGCAAGGATACTCTTACCAGTACCCTTAGGCACTGCCACAGTCAATCTGCTCAAATCCATTTTACACTACGGTGACAAGACACTTCCTCTTTCCTGTCCGCTGATGTCTGGGGTAGCAAAGCCCATCCCTTATTAGTGACAGAATTCATCCCACAGCAATTAAAAAATAAATAACCATAGAATAACAAATCACCTACAAGCAGGTGGCTCTGAAACTCAGCTAAGCACCATGCCCTCTTTGCTGCAGAGAACATTTCCAGTACCTAGCTCCATTACTTACCTTGGCTAATAACAGCTTTCCTATTCTGTCCATCAAGGTCAGCCCTCTCGATGACATGGTGTTTGGCATCCACCCAGTACATCCGATGCCCTGCATAATCAATGGTCAGTCCGTTGGGCCAGAATAGGTGTGTATCCGCAATGATGCGCCGATTAGAGCCATCCATGTTGGAATACTCAATGCGGGGAGTGTTGCCCCAGTCAGTCCAATAGATTGTGCTGGAGGGGGCAGGGAGACACAGATTAGAATACTAATGTCCCACCTAATGCACACTGCAACACTTCCTATCAGGACAAAACAATGTTGATCCTGTCACCTCATGCATGAGACTGGGTTTCAGCCATGGGAGAAGCAACAGCTAGAAAGGTAACACCCAGCACTTTGAGGCTGTTGAAACCTGAAGAGTCCAGAGTACGACTAAAGCCCTCAGAACCCTTGCAAGGCTTCCCAAACTGCAGGTACCAAGCAAGGAGCTTGCACCCAGGGGCACCCTCAGTGACCATTGTTCACCCAACCCTTGCATGGAAGGCTCACTGAGAAGTCAAGTTTTCACTCACCCCTCCATAGGATGGAGGGCAATCGCCCGGGGTTTCTCCAGGTTCTGCCACAAAAGCACCTTCCTGTGAGTACCATCCAAGTTCGCTACTTCAATTCGAGATGTTCCAGAGTCTGTCCAGTATAATTTGTCATGTATCCAGTCAATAGCAAGTCCACCTATCTCCAGAGGAGAATGAAGCACAGAATGAAATAAGGAGCAGGCTCTGCTCAGAAAAATAGTTTCCTTTCCTTCTTAGCCTCAAGAAAGGCCCAATTCCGTCCTATCTTATTCTCTGTCAGCAGAGATAAATTCCAGGGGGACAATTATCTCACACCCATTCCACCCAGCCCATTCCAGCGCTTAAGGAGATGCATTCTTTTTTGAACGCATGGTACCTACTTATCTCCACTCACCCATCCCTATTCTCACACCACAGACAGGGAACAAGCTTTTGCCTTTTTTGTGGTGACGCACCTGGGCTCTCCAGACCTGTAGAAACCACTTCTTCCACATTGCTACCATTCAGATTAGCCCTCATGATGCGATCCAGGGTGACATCAGACCAAAATACCAACTCCTTGCTGTGGTGGAAGTCAAGGGCAATGGCATTTTCCAAGTTGTTCAGGAGCAGTGTATACTCTGAGCGATGAGGCAACACTTGCCGGATATCAATTCGATTGGCAAAGAGCAGCACTGGCTCTGGCCCTGAGGATATATGAGAAGACAGCATTAGAGAACTTTGATAGGGTCCTGCCTACTATTCCCTTTACTACAAGTCTCAGAACACTGTCTTGTAGCACTGGTAGTAAGAAACCAACACCCAATTAGAAAACAGCTCAGACAGCTCTTTTCCTAACCCCACCACATATTTCTACTTTGAAAATGAGCAGTTTTAAAACTTTTGGCAAATGTTCACTCAGCAAGAAGTGATCAGTCCAGGTCCCATTTGAGCTCATCTCACCTGAAGCCACACCATTAGGCACACGCTTGGCAGCAAGGTTATAGTCTCCTTTGTCTCTATCCACCTTCCAGCCATGCAAACACACAAGCTATACCACACCTTCTACCGCAACCTCCAACCACAGCAAAACAGGACACAGTTAAAGTATGCCTCAGCCAGATATAAAGTAAGTCAGTAGATACTTGTACTGAAAAAAAAAATAATTGAAGTTCTTTATGAAGAAAGTTTGAGAGAGTTGAGTTTGTTTAGCTTGGAGAAGGCTCTGAGCAGAACTCATTGCAGCCTTCCAGTACTCGAAAGGAGCTTGTAAGCAGGAAGCAGAGTGACTTTTTACATCGTCTGTTAGTTATAGCACAAGGGGAAATGGCTTTAAACTAAAAGAAGGGAAATTTAGGTTAGACATCAGAAAAAAATCTTTATTTTGAAGTGATGAGGCACTGGAACAGGTTGCCCACAGAAACTGTGGATGCCCCATCTTTGGAGGTGTTCAAGGTGAGGTTGGATGGGGCTCTGGGGCAGCCTGACCTACTGACTGGCAACCCTGAGCACAGCAGGGGAGTTGGAGCTTGATGATCTTTAAGGTCTCTTTGATTCTAAGCCATTCTATGATTCTTTATGGATATCATTAGGGTAATTCCTAATTACGTTCTTATTTCCTGAAATTGAATTCCTAATTCATCAGCTTCTACATCATGGGAGTTGAGGAATCAAGTTAAACACATGTACAGATGCCCTTAAAAAACAGATGTCCTTACAGTAGCCACTGAGGACTGGTGACCAGCATCTAAGGTCAAACCAGAGCAAAGAGGTGTGATACAACTTCACTGGCAAGGAAGGACTGAGACACCTCCTGAACAGAAACAGGATGCTGTTTCTGTCTCAGGGTGTAGGCCACCTGGAATGACGAGGAATAAGAAAAGAAAGCAGAGGCTGTCCTGTTGGCAAGGAAAGGAAACAGTGAAACACCACCCCACAGTCAAAATCATAAAATTTTCACAGGTTTTCACCAACAACCTAGGCATACCTAATATAAATCCAGGTACTTCCTTGTGTGTGAGCAGCATAATGTTGCCAGTGAAGCATTAAAGGCAAAGTTAAAAGAATTGGACCAACAAACAAACATGCACTAAAGTAAGACTGAATTTCTGTTTACCTAGAGCTTTGCAGCTACGCTTGTCAGGGCGCAGCTCATAGCCTTGCTCACACCAGCACTGGAAGCCACCTTCACTGTTGGTACAGCCTTGGCTGCAGTAACCTTCCTCAGCACATTCATTCACATCTGCATGTTAGAGATAAAGGGATAAAATTATTATGATATTAACAAGCCTAACAATCTTACCACAAGCTTGCTTCTGCCTTCATGCTCCAATTTGCACCCCATCATAGCCATCAACTCCAAACACATCAAAGCAGCAGGGAAGAGGCTACTGCTCCAAAAACTCACCTTGGCATGACCGGCCATCTTCCAGAAGCCTGTAACCTGTATGGCAGGTGCACTGCACCATCCCTCGTACCATCTGGCACTTCTGAGCACAGCCACCATTGTTGACATTGCAGTTCTCCTCCCCTGTTCGTGGACCTGTGAAAGCAATAGATGAAGACAACTGAGATGAAACCACAAAGCAGCTGCTTGTGTTCTCAGCTGTTAAGCAGCCGTCACCCTCCAGAACAGGCTAAGCAAGACAGGGGGGAAACAGGTTGTGCGGGAAGCTGCTTCTTTACACTCAGAAATGTCCCCTGCAGGCCACAACCAACAGGGAGCAGCTACTCCCAAGATCTGGACAATGACACTCAGAACAATATGGTTGGGGATTCACTATCTCTGCAAACAGACTTTGATACCTGAGAGTATAATCTTCTCCCCATTATTCCTTCTCCGCAGTATGCAATTGGAAAACCACAAAGGTCAGCGTCCTCAGTCTTCAACCCACACTCCCTTCCATTAACACAGCCCAAACTTTCTTCTTTGCACACATCCTTCAGCAACACTAAATTGACTCCCACACACAGTGCCTCCATTTATATTTAAGACCTGACTTGCAGAACTTACGGCAGTTTTGATGCGGGCTCTCATCACTGCCATCTCCACAATCATTTGCTCCATTGCAGAGCTTCCGTTGCCCAATGCAACGCCCATTCCCACACAGGAACTGGTCTGGAGCACACTGAGGGGTCCCTGCAATAGAGGAAGAGGAATATAAGCACACCTGAGCTTACTGATGGAACAACAGTCATGGGGAAGTAATGGATAAAGAACGTTTCTGGTTACAATCTGTATATATGAACAGAAATCCATCATTTCCTCTTTCCTTGAATTCAATTCATCTTCCACTTCTTACTGCTCCAGATTTCTTTACATTGACTCAGAGGCTTGCTCAGCTCTCCTTCAGACTGACTCCAGTGCTGCTTTATTGGAAGTCCAGCTATTTAGTTTCCCTCAGAATGACTTCAGGGTCTTAGCTTAATTCCATTTGGTTCCAGATTCCACAACTTTCCTGAGCATGTGTCAGAAAGGAGCAAGTTTAATCATCCGAGATGCTAAACCAGCAAGGCTATAGATCTTAAGCCTGCTGAGGAATGTGTGTCTTGTCCAGCACTAACTGCACTGTGACGGACTTGGAATGAGATTCACATGCATCCTTGAAATGTGAGCTCAGGCAACAGGATTTCACACATGAGCTACACACTTCAACTTCTGCTGTTGGCAGGGACACTACAGAATTCCTGTAAGTAAAGTAATGCTATTTGTAGGGACTCTGCCAATCTAATTGTTTCTTCAGCAATAACTGCACTGTCCTATTGCCTCTTATTTCTTGTACCTCGCAAGCTGACTTTGTTAGTGGTTTCCAAATCATGGCATTGTGATAATCCTGGGAATACAACAAGACAGTACAGTTACCAGCAAAGAAAAAAATAACTTGGCAGGCTGCCTGTAAGCAGAATGGAAAAGGGTAGGTGTGAGATTGTCAAAGAGAAATAAGAACTAACGGGCACACCAACTGGGAACACAGACACATGCAGACTCACTTTCCAGGGCACAGGAACACTTTTAATAAAGGTTTCTGAAACTTGGACCACATTTATCATAATGAAGATAGAGATTCTTACTTAAGTTGATCTCCCAGCATTCTTGGAACTTTCTTTCCACAGCCAACAAAAACGTAATTCTAAGTGTCACAGGTTTCTAACTCTTGCTACAGACGTTAAGGCTATATCTCATCAGATCAGCCAGTACATGTCCTGCTGTGAATAGAACCTCCAGGTTAACTCTTTGTTGCTATCACTGTAGACCCAATGCAGAACTGCACCATTAATTTTATGGTAGCGATAGGTGTACTCAACCATGGTGGGGTCTGTTTGAAAGTGGAGAGGTTGAATTTCAGTGGCTCTGGAATTTTGATTTGGCTTCAGGGTGGCAACAGTTCAGTGTTCGTTTTAAACACTTTGGTTATTAAGACAAGGAAACATAGTTACTGCTTTTTCTTCAAGTACAATTGCTTTTTCCAGGATTATTATTACCATCTTCTGCATGCTGGTCCTCATGACAGCTGACCCATCTAGAGCAGTAGCTCCAGGACCTCTGAGCTCAGCCTTAGCTCTTCCTATACAATACACACTGTCCACTCCTCGACAGGCCCATGGTAACAGTTCTAAACTATCCCTTTTATCACCTGTAAACCCACTTTTTAAAACACACTTCTGGACTCTGCTCACTATGACAAATGCACTGACCAGTACTCATTACTCCTCAACAAGGGCTATAGACAACCTGGAGGACTGAAGAAAAATTGAAGGTTCTAGATATTCCCTGAATACTACAGTAGTATGAGGGTCTGATGAAATTCTCTTCTATATCCATAATTATATAAAAGAATATCTATAAGGGAAATGATTACGACAAAGAACAAGAGAGATTCCCGAACAAAGGTAGAGGAGACAGCAGGGGTTGGCATCCTTAACCTCTAACACAAAGGCTTTCTTCTTAACTTTCACAACACGTCTTCTTTTGATCTACTGCCTGTTAACAATTGCTTGGCAGCTTCATATGGCAACACAAAAGCTACCTAGAATTACCTACAAAGCATGAGCTAGACTCATGCCTATTTAACAAATGCAGCAACTTTGAAAATTATTAGTATTCACAAGTCTGAGTGGAACAGTCTCAAAGCTTTGTGGTAAATCATAGCATGGACGGGATAGAAAGATGCAGGGATCTGATGTGAAAACACAACCACTTTAGTTAGTCTAATCACTAGAACTGCAGGTGTTTGCGAGCATAGAAAATAGCCTACATATCTCACACTTTGAGAAGCACAGAAGTCAAGCCATCCAAAAGAGACTTGGCAATCCATTGCCTCCAGGATGGAACTATTAGCTACAAGAAGCAAGGCAGCAGACCAAACCTGTATTTTCACAATTCTCCTCATCACTGTTGTCGGAGCAGTCATCTTCCCCATCACAGCGCCAGGACAAACGGACGCAGCGCCCTGATTTACAGCGGAACTGGTCAGCTGTACACACAGATGTAGCTGAGGGGTCAAAAAAAAAAAAAAGTCAGATGAGCAAGAATGATCAGAAGAGCCTACTTTCAATAGCGTTCCCCCGCACACCCGTGCATTCAGCAGAAATGGAACACTCCCATTAGTCCCCGGCACTCACTGCAGTTCCTCTCATCAGACTGGTCGTCGCAGTCAGAGTCTCCATCGCACCGCCAGCCGGCATTAATGCACAAGCCACTATTGCACATGAACTCCCCAGAGCGACATGGCTGGTGAGATGCTGCAGAGATATTAAAAAACATAGAGTGAATTCAGACCAATGGAACATCCAAGAAATCTCCCAATGCCACGCTTTTCCTCTACTATTGCGGAACCCAGTCCGGACTAGAGTCCTCCTGGAAACTGCTTTAATTCTTGTGTGCAGAAATATGCTGACTGTGCAGTGATTCCTGTCACTACCTTCAGTTTCCTGAATTTAAAATAATGAAAGAGACAGCTTATGTGTGATCAATTAGATGGCTGTTTTTCCAGCCAACTCAAAATCCATTTAGGTTCGCAAGTCAAATGTTTGGACCCATGTGTCACTCTGCACTAACTTACAGCAGTCAGATTCATCAGACCAGTCCCCACAGTCATCGTCGCCATCACAGTGGTAGATGTCCAAGATGCAGCGTCCATATGCACACTGGAATTCCTCCAAGCTGCAGGTGGCAGCTGGAACATCTGATGCTAACAAAGGAATCAAACAAAATATGCCTAAGGTAACAGGGCACAATCCAGTTTAGATGCAACTTTTCTCTACTTAGTAACAGACTAGCAAGTATTCAGTGGAAAAGTGTTGGAAATTGCTAGTCCTTGCTGCCTATCTCTGCATGACTTGTATTACTCAGAGGACCATGAGTGCTGTTTGTGCTTCACTGAGGAGTGGTTAAAGCTATACACAGAGGCAACTGTGCAATCAACACCCTTTTAAAAAATAAAAATAAAAATAAAAATAAAGAAAAAAAAGGAAGAAAGGGATGAAGATCCATGAGTGTCACCTTCTCTCTTGTGCTCAAGGTACTGTTCTAGTGCTCTCTGCAAAGAATTTTAATTGTTATTAAATTTCCAAAAAACAGATACAGAAATAAAAACTATCATATTGAGTAGTTCTTAATATAGAGGCACATCAGAATGAAAGGTTAAAGTACGGCACAATTCCTTCAAAATTGTAACAAAAATGTGCACCTGAAGACCAAAGGAAGCAGCAAACAGCAGAGTGCCCACTTCTGCACCTGACCTTTGAAGTTTCTTCAATCCCTTCACTCTCAAGCCATCACTCAAACAAATTATGTTTTATCAGTCAGGAGCAACAGCATACCCCAGGCAGAGCCCAACAAACCTAGTCAAGGATTTTCCCACTGTTCTCTGTTCAGCAGCATACAGTGTGGGAAGTGATGAAAAATATGAGTCCCACACAACTGAATCTGTCTCTTCTCCTACTGTCCAGAGAATGAACACTACGTTTCAGACACGTGACCTTTTCAACTGAGGAGCTCCAAAAACAGATCTATTAAACAAAAGGGAAAACAAAGACTGGCAATCTGGGACAGGAACTATGCCCATAGGCATGCAGTAAGAGCTCCAGTTCAGCCAGTATCCAGTGGCTGGGTACTGAAATGTGTGTTAACCTGCTCCTTACCAAGGAAATCTGAAAGAAGTGTTTGGGCTTCTCTGAGGAGAAAGTGAAGCCAGTGACATAAATTCTCATGTACTCTGATTAAATTATATGACTCTCCTACTCCCCAGTACTCTCTAGAAAAACAAACAAAGAAACTAACAAACAAACAAATAAATAAGGAAAAATAAAAAAGAACAGCTTTGTCCTACATTGTTTTAGATGAACAATGAGCAGCACTGGATATAAGAAAAAGATGACAGCCACACTGAGGAAGATAAGATAAAAGGAGGTAGCCAAACAAAGTTTCTTAGTGAAGTTCCATACCTAAAATGCCTTACAGAAAAAACTGTCATTTACAATTTGAGAGGCATTCCAGCTCAGAGGAGCAGGGGCACCAACTCAGGTTGCCTGCAAACCTCCATAGCAGGCAAGGTTGAAACAATGTCACCCCTCATTCACCCAGGGCATATTCGTGGCCCTGTGGGGAAGCAATAGGCAAAGGAAAAAGAAAAGAGAGGGAAAAGGAGAGGAAGAGAAGCTGCCTTCCTCTTAGAGCTCTTTCCCAGCTTAGAAACGTTTGCAACCCCTGGTTTGCTGCCAACTCTCATTATCTAGAGAGATAAAAGACAACTCCTCCATGCACCCACTCCCCCTGCCCTTCAGGAGCTGGCAGCCCTGATCCCTCCTCCCAGAGCTTTTTGAAGTTTCCTGCTATCTAGAACAAATCCTGCAAAATGCCTTTGAGAGCACGGTGGGGGAAGGGACCACTGAAACTTTCACAGATATTAACTGCACTCAGAGACACAGCAAAGAGGGAGTGGGGGTTAGAAAGGGACATAATAGACTCTTGTCCCATTTACAAGGCTATGATGGTGGAAAACAACAAAAAAAAAAGACAACTGTTGTTGGCTCTCACACTCCCATCTATCTCCATTCCCATCAGTCAAATCAGTTTCTAGCTAGCTCGTTTACCATCCCTTATCAGACTATGTCCTGCATAAAGCACCTGAATGGTGAGAAGGTGGTTGTGCAGAGAGCCCTTGCAGCATGCCAGTTAGCAGCATGCAGTCCTTGAAGATATTATCAGTGGGCAGAGTCCCCTGAGAAATTCTGGGCAGGATTCAGACAAGAGGATAAAGAAGGCAATTGTTTCCTCCCTTTTCCCCTTGCCCATTATCTCCTGTAGTTTTATATACCGCTATATTCACTACATCATAAGCCCCCTGCTCTGACTAAAGGTCACATAGCCATGGGAAGCAACAGAGAAGTAGCCAGAAACAGATCAAGTATTTCTGTGAGGTAACACGAGAGACAAACCATCCTCTTGTGCCCTCTGGGGTAGACAAGAGAAGGCAGCATAGCTGCTGACACAGGCAGAATTGACTCGTTTCTGATCTCTGCTGCAGGAAATGTGTCAAGTCTCAAGACAAGAGCAGGTCCAAAGGGCTATTTCCTATGGTTACAAAGCAAGAAGAGCACTTACGGCAATTCTCTTCATCCGAACCATCTTTGCAGTCTGTGTCACCATCACAGAACCAGTGCTCAGCTATGCAGCTGCCATCACTGCAACGAAACTCCTTCTCTGAGCATTTCCTCATATCTGCAGAGAAAGCAATACAAAAGAAAAATCTTTGACTTTTCTTAGAGTGCTCAGGAAGAATCACACCATAGTCCTGAGGCTTCTAGGGCATTAGCAAACATGACTGCTTATTAAATCACACATTTTCATGTAATGCAGTGCCTGGACAAAACCACCAGTGCTCATTTGATAGACAGAGAGTAGTGAATTCAAAAGAAATCCATGGGATTTCAAAATGGCAAGTCAAGGAAAAACAAGTCACAAATGATTTTTGCCTGGCAAATGAGCCACAGCCTGAGATCCCAAGCAGACAGGAAAAAAAAGCCAGGGAAAAAAATATCACACAAACTTTGCTCTGATGAGCCAGCTGCAAGCTCTTGACAGACTAAGGGGATCTTAGAACTGCACAGGTGGGAGCCTGTGCAATGCCTTTTTAAGCATCAGCAGGGCATTCAATATATTGGCAGCACCACTACTCACCACACTGCTCATCACTGTTGTCTCCACAGTCATTGTCACCATCACAGTGCCACAGGCTGCGGATGCAGTACCCATTCTGACACGAGAACTCATCCTCCTCACATTCTCGTGGTGCTGCCAGAACACAATGTAGAATAAGGTGAAGGTAAGGCACAAAGATTTATCTAGTAGAAAAACAAACGCATAGCATATTGTAAATTGAGCAACATCCTCCCGCAAGGACACTGCCATGTTGGAGAGGCTTTTTTCCCTTTTCCCTATCAACATCAGGATGGCCACTGAGTGTCTCTCTCCCACTCCAACTGCATGTTGACGGTACAGCAAGCTCTAAAACCTGACAACAAGGGCTGGAGGAAGGACATGGAGCAGAGTAACTGAGCCATCCACCATGTGCTGGTATTTTTGCACAGTTCCAAGTCAAGTTCAAGTGATCGTTTTTGGCAATGCATGCCTCCTTAAAAATTTAAAAATTAATAAGATTTAACAATAGCAAGTGTAGAGTCTTGCAACTGAAGAGGAATAACTGTATGCATCAGTACAGATTAGGGGATGTCCTCTTGGAGATGAGCTCTGTGGAGAAGGACCTGGGGGTCCTGTTGGACAGCAGGTTGGCCATGAGCCAGCAGTGTGCTCTGGTGGCCAAGAAAGCCAATGATATCCTGGGGTGCATTAAAAAGAATGCGGTCAGCAGGTCAAAGGAGGTGATCCCTCTCTACTCTTGGTGAGGCCACATTTGGAATAATATGCCAGTTCTGGACTGTCCAATTCACAAAAGACAGGGATCTAATAGGAGACCAGCAGAGGGCCACAAAGATGATGAAAGGACTGGAATATCTCCCACATGGGGAAAGGCTGGGTGACCTGGGTCTGTTCAGCCTGGGGAAAAGACGACCAAGAAGGAATCTCATAAATGTTTATAAATATCTAAAGGGAGATGGGAGGTAGATGGATGAGGCCAGGCTCTTCTTGGTGGTGTGTAGTGATAGGACAAGGAACAGTGGCCTGAAACTTGAACACAGGAAGTTCCGTACTAATTAGAAAGGTGATGGAGCACTGGAATAGGTTGACAGAGAGGCTGTGGAGTCTCCTATGGAGATTCAAGACTCGTCTGGATGCCTATCTCTGCAACCTATTGTAGGGTACCTGCTTTAGCAAGGGGCCTGGACTCAATGATCTCTTGAGGTCCCTTCCAATTCCTGCATTTCTGATATTTTGTGACTATCATTATCTGGCAAACATTTCATGGCAGAATTGCAGCTCCGCCTTTTTTTCCCCACAATGTCAAAGTTATCTTCACAGGAAAGGTGAAAGAGAAAATTCACTGAAACGTGAAAGAGAAAATTTAAACTTCTTCTAAACTCTCCAGCATTTGCAGCCTCACTCTACTCTGTCTGCCAATCTTCTACAAAAGGTTGTCTGCAGGCCAGTGAGGAAAGAAAAAGGGACTGCAGAATTAGTACCTGAGGACTTTAATCCATCATAAATCTTCCTATGGTTAAGTGCTAGTCTGGACAACTCCCTAGGACTCTCTTATTCACAGAACCAACTCCTTTCATTAGTCTCCAGATCTTCTGATCACACCCTTCTCTACTGTTGCCTTAAATATACGGGCATTCCAACTTTTTATGAAAAAATAGAAGCCCAAAATGATCCAGAACCACATATCTTTTCTTTCACCAAAAATGGACCAGGAAACTAAGCTTAGTCCTGCCATTCAGAATATCACACAGAATAGATGTTAAAACCCTGAACTCTGCTCTCCATTCTTCTACCGAGATACCAAAGAACAGGGGCATACTGATTAAAAACTGATAAAATACTGATATGCTTTTCTTGAGATATGATTGAGTCACTCTGGAGTACCACACACACAACTGTTGTAGAATTCAAGAGCTGCCGGGTGATGCTTATCAAGCAGCTGCCATCAACCAGACAGCACAAAATACCGCTCCTAGCTGCAGCCTGATGTCAGCTCCAGCAACCAATGCATTTTCAAAGAAGCTGAAGATCAAGTGCTATGCAACACGTTAGTTCCCCAGCACATGCTGCCAAGTACAGACTGGATGATCTGTTTTGGTGAAGAAAAGCTGCATCCCTGAACACCTTTTGCCAAAAGAAGCCAACCACAAATAACAAAACATAAAAGTGCAAAAGGAGAGGGCTAAGGTCCAAGGGCTCAGGCAAAATTCCCTGTTTTAATAAGCTGTAGAAGCACAACAGCAGTGCTCACGGCTAGCAGTATGCCATGGCAGCTCTTCTGAAGATTGCACCTTGCAGGCAGCAGACAAGCCAGCTTTCAGGGTAACTGCTGTCCACGCAGGCAGCATCCCTACAGCACCTTTCTCTCTCCTCAGGGAACTCAGTTTGAAGGGAGAAGACGCTGGGGACAAAGACAGCAGAAAAGCAAGCACAGCAGAAAAGTCAGACAGTGGAACCTGAGGCCACAGGAAGTTAGCCAGACAAGCAGTTCAGTTGGTATTTGGCAGAGGTTAGGCATTTCCATGAAGAGGGGAGGACACGAAGCACTCAGCTCAGGGAACTACTTCATGCGACATTAACTAGCAAGGCTGTGGGGCATAAACTGTTCTGCAGCTGGACGGAGAAGCATCCCCTCCCCCAGGACACACCTCTGAACAGTGAGCCAAGTGCCAACACAGGAGGGCTTACTGACATCAGGAACACCTCTCTGTCAGAGGAAGGATGTAGCTTACTGCAAGCCAAGGGTTTGCCTCAGCAGATAAACTCTTAGAATTCCACAATAAAAAGGGCTAGCTTTCCCCAGCCATGGCAGGTAGGCACTGCACCCACCCTCTCCCCTTAGAGAGGTGACTTACGGCAGTCCTGTTCATCAGAATCATCCTCACAGTCGTTGTCTCCATCGCAGACCCACGACCGGCGGATGCACTTCCCATTATCACAGTGGAAGTCCAAGGGGGAGCAAGTGGGCAGCACTGCAACAGCAGAAAAACACTTCAGTATGAAGCTGCAGTCAACTTCCTTCCTGAAAGTTCCTTCATCCTAGTGGAAGAAGGCTACATCTTTTATAAACAAAAGACATGAATTTTTGAGTCATGAGGAAGAGCTGTGCCTCAGATGGTGGGCCAGGCTAAGTTTGCAGCTCGCCGGTCTTTCCTCCCCAGAGAAGCACTGACCTTTCCACAATAGAGGAGTTGTCTTTACTCCCCACTGAGTTTATTTTTTCTCTTTCATCCCTAAGCCCACTATCATCCTCTTATGGCACATTTTTATAACAAGGAAAATTACAGTATCAACGTTTTTCTGTATGCTTCACAATGCAGTCCACACAGTTTTATTAACACAGTTAATTCTTTAGGGTAAGACCCATAAGAAGCAGTGGTTTTGGGAACACGGTTTTGCAAGGTGCAAGAAAAACACATAAAACACATGTTTCAGCTTGGAGGTTCTGCCAGCAATTTAGTCTAAAGAACCTGCAAGGAGAAGCAGGAATCCACCGCTGAGGACAAATTCAGTGTACCTCTGTTCAAATCCTGCTAGACATCTCCAGAAGGGACCAAGGAAGAGGGAGCGTGGGACACTTTCCTACACAGGATTATGGTGGTAATGGAGTGGAACCACAGATCCACAGCATTTAATGAAGCCTGGAGCCACAAAGATGAAATTCAAGAGGAAGCAGCATCAGCCCTGTCCTTCCCCCACAGATGAGAGGAACACTCAACTCCGGGCAAGTTCATGCTTTTAAGTGCTGCCAGCTGTGGTAGGGAAGGGGCTGCACAAGACTCTGTTCCTGACAGGTGTGTTCTCCAAAGAGCAAGGTTAACTCAGTGACGTGAAGGGGAGCAGAGGCAGTGCCTGAAACCCTTTCATCCCAGCCCAGCCTGCCGACAGCATCTCCCATCTGTCACCAGGAGGGCCAGCCCTCGCCTGCTATGCTTCTGCTTCTTCTGCCAATGCTATCCTGGACGTGGGAGTGCAAAGGGGGGTGGGAGGGTTTAAAGAAGACAGTGAAGACAGCAATCACACACACAAAGAGGAGGAATGAATAAGGAGAACAAATAGTCATGTTTTCTGCTTTTCCAGCTTCCTTAACCCTCCGTTTCCATTCACCACAGGATTGCTGCCAACGTCCTGTGAAAGCAGTATGGATTACACTACACAGAATCATTCACAGCTCTGCTCTTTACAGCATGCCCTCCAACATTTCATACCAAGCGTCTGTCCTAAAAGCCTCTCACCCTAAGAATACACCAGAGCAGTTAAATTCAGACTTGCTGTAACAGACACCTCTTTTTGTAACCACAAAAGCAGATCATCTTTTCAGTCACTCCTGTAACAGGGCAGGCATAGGCATCCCTGTAACTAACAAGACATCACTGCAGATGTCACCACAGATGACACTGAAGCTTGTGCTGGATGGTAAAATACAGAATTTGACACAAGTCCTTGCAAAAATGTTTACTACCTCAAGGACGCCTTGTGTAGGTGTATGTCCAGATAACACCACGCCAGTTTCAGGCCTTGGAGAGGCATGAAGGAAAGGGAAGCATACAAATCTGTATCATCACCCCATATCTCAGGCAGTACCCTGGTCTTCCAGTGGCTGACCCATTTCCTTAGTCTTCGTGCTGCTGCATTAAAGCGAAGAGGCAAACCCCTTCATCCTCATGGGGGACAGAATGGGAAAACATCCCTAAATTCTACTTCCAGACAAAATCAAGACAAAGTTTTAAGATTCATAAGATCAGTTCCACAGATCAGCCCTCCCTTCTTCCAGGACAGATCCCATACTTTGCACGCTGAAGCAAACCTTCCCTGGCCTCAGCTGCCATTTCAGGACTAAGACCATCCCCCCAGCATATGCTTTTCTGCCTGCTCTCCCCAGTCCCAGCGTGACTAATCACCAAAGGACTGCACAGGAGCCGCCTGGAAGGGAATTTGCATGCTGACTCTCCAGGGGAGAATTCTTCAGGCTCGCAGAGGGTTAGGCCATTAGCACTGGTTCAGAGCTGATACCATTATCCCATTGAACTGCTGCATCCCTTCATGAGGTAACGACACAAAATGAAATTCCACCCCTACAGGGAGCAGTTCAGCCAATTTCATACTCCCCCTAAATATAAAAATCAAGCTTCAAGCACAGAGGAGGGGGTGCATGAGCAGGGGAAAGAGAGCAAAACACATACAAAGGAGGACCTAATTCCCACCCCAGCAGACAGCAAGTGTGTGCCAGCCCAGACAGCGCCAGGGGGGAGATAAATCCCCTTCTACAGGAGCTCTCCTACAAAGGAGGAAGAAAAAAAATCCCAAAACTACTTAAGACAAAAAACAGAAAAACAAAAAACTTAAAACCAACCCTAATGAACGAAGGCTGATGTTTCATAAAGCTTAGGAATCGCCAACAGGATCAGGACAGGGATCCATGTAAATTCGTAACCTGAATCTAATCATGTTCAGAAACAGATGCTTCAAAGGAAAATGCAGGAGATTCCAGGAGCAGCTTTCAGGCAAGGGCAGCCTCTCCCTAACCTCTTTTCCCAGCCCTGCCCCTCCCAGCCCACAATCCCTTCTCCCCATTATAAAGCAAACTGTCTTCAAAGAAACATTCCTGCTTGTTCTACAGACGTCAGCTTCAGTTTCACTGTACAGCTCTTTGTTCAGGGACTACGATCATTCAGCCTTTATGCTGATCATTTATTTCTGCGTACTTTGATGGAGTTGAGTTTTATTCCTATGAAGTAAAGCTGAGGGCATAGCATTAGCTCAGAGCTAACATTTTGTGCTGTTGTAAATATATCCAGACAAGATGTTTGGAAATACAAAGTTAAGAGGGAATTCAAAAGTTAAGATGTCACACTTGGGAAACACATAGTATTTGACATTCAAACAGCCTCCACTGTATTTTTCTCTGACATGATAGAATAGCTATACAGTATGGTAAGCATATTTCACAGCTTTGACTAATTTTAAAAGCCACACTTCCATGTTCTTCCTCTCTCAGTCAGAAGAAGAATACATGGCCACGTAAATGAAACATTAAGGACTTTTTCTCTTGGCAGAGAGGGAGCAAGACCTCTCTGGACAAACTGGATTAGCAGCTGGAAGACTGGAAAAAGAACATTGGTGTTTTCTCCCCAGATTTGACTGTTATTATTGCATGACTGTGGGATAGTTCTGGCCCCACTTCTACCAGTGGCAAAACTAAGGGTGTTTATTACTTCCTAGGAAAGCTGCAAGGCTTTCCTAGGCACAATTTCTCTGATGAGAAAATAATAATTGCACAAACATGTTTTCACCACTGCTCAGAGCAAAATTAAATAATACAATGGTAAACACAGTAACACCTCACTCCTCCTCTTCCCCACTCAATTCCAGTTTCATCTCTCCACATCTGTACAAATCAGCAGCGGTTTTCCTAAAAGAGACGTGCAAAGACAAATCCTAGGATAGAGCTGGAGACAGAAAAACAGCCAGAAAGACGGGAACTAATCTGCTTTCCCAGGCAGAGGGAAGAAGCACGAGGAAGGGAAGCCTGTGGGAAGAGCAAAGCGAGCCAGTGACAGCCCAAGAGAGCACATCTGTCGACTGACAGGGAGCAACACAAAAAGGCCTTTGAACTTCCAACCATTTCCCTGAGCTCATCCCTCTGCATGGTCACACTGGACATCATCCAAGGTTTCGGCAAAGCTAGGTCTATCATAGGGCTGCTGTTCCTCCCCCTCTCCCAACTCCTATTACACAGGGCACTCTTTTATGGCCAAGCTGAAGGAGAGGGGGAGGGCAGGGGGAAAGGGAGGTTTATAAGGTGAGACTGAATCACGTCTCGCTGTCCTTTGAACAATTCATCCCCACTGCCTGCAGTGACCAGGATGCTTTGTATCCAAGGACAGCAAGTGACTGGTGCCCTGATATGGGTCACAGCAGTTTGAACCAACACTGCTTGATTAGACCACCTCTTCATCACGTGAAGAACGAGGAGATAATTTAAAAACAAATATAAATTACAAAGTTTTCATATCACCTACAGGTTGAGCCCCACGTGTGTATACACACACATCCACACACACACGTGCACACAGAGATCTGTTTGCTGAGCTCTGCAGCACAGCAGGCCTTAGGTCCACAAAGAAGAATTAAGGCTGCTAGTAAGCTCTCAGGAAAGAAGAGGAGATGCTACATTCCACCAGCCACATTTTGTAGAATAACAGAAAATGTTTTCAATGGTGGTGCTGAACTGTACATAAGCACTTTGCTGGTCAAAAAAAAAAAAAAAAGAAAGAAGAACTCTACCAGCACTCAATCTTCCACAGCCCTTCAATCAAAAGCTCTGTATCTGAGGTGGCACTGCATTAATTGTGATGGTTTATGAAGGAAGCATATATATACTAAGCCCAATAAAATGACAAAGCATGGAGCAAACTTGAATCACAAGAAAGAGCAGCAGCGGAAGAGTTATCTTTTCAAGAGAAACCATGAACTGAGTTCCTAAGTAGCTGAACTAGAAGTTCAGAAGCAAAGCTTTGCCTGGGCTCTTGTATATGAGCTCAAAACCAGTAATTATGGGGAAAGCATTGTGGAGAAGCTTCCAGTAATTTCAGTAAAAGAACTGCAAGTTTTATCCTCACAACACTGTTAAGCAGAGATAATGGAGGACTGATAAGCATAGTAGTTATACAGCTTCTGGAAGCAATGAGACCATCTCCTGGGTTTGAATGTGTTGGTGCTCAAAAGGAATTATGTAAAGCTCCCAAATGAGATGGAAATAGCAGGCCACTCTCAGTTAAGCTTTAAGGTAAATTCTTCTTCAGGACCTTAAATGAAATAGTGTTGTTCAACAGAGCATGCAGCTAAGCAAGGAAGTCTGCATCCCAAGGAACTACGCATTTACAAGCTAAGGAGAATTTCTGAAAATTCCAAATTCTGTTGCAGGATGTTGGGGGATTTGGCTTATTTCTTATGAGAAACAGAACTATTTATCAATCCTCGGGCCAAGTTTACTCAGTTGTCCTTTCACCCCTGCCACAGGAAGCAAGACTCATTCACACCATACTGAACTTCAAAGTGCATGTAAAAGGGCAGAATGAAAACCATCCCTCTGCTTGCACGCAGCTTTCGTTAGGGACAGTCCAAAGTAGTCTCAGTTGGCACAAGGCAAGCAGGCAGCTGAGCTACTCTGGGCATGTGTAGCAAAGACTTCCAATCCAGACACTGTCAGTAAGCCAGAGAGCTGACACCAGAAAAAGTCTATGAAGCTGGCATGACAGCTGGGACATTGCTTATTACTATTATTACTACAGAACTCTGGCCTGTAAACATGATCCTGAGCAGGAAGTCAACATGTCATGGAATAACTGGCTCTCATCACTGCAGGGCTTCAGATTTGTAAGAAGACAGTTCCTACCATAGTCAGGTAAGCACAGGCAGGACTCTACCACGAATTACAGGAAAACACCTGTGAGAGCCCAGCAACCAATACAGGACAACAATACAAGCTAAAAATACTTACAGGAAAGTCAGTCAAGCTGGAATATATAGAAGGGGGAAAACCTACTGCAAATGACTTCCAAAAGCATCAGTTTACTCTACAGTTCGTAAAATAACATTAAGAAAAAAAAAAACAACAAAGAAAACAACCCAGAGAATTTATTTCAAAACTGAAAAAATCTCTCTCAAAAGGAAGAAACAGGCCCTGTCTCTACTCCTGTTTTTCACAGGTGCAGAATTCTCACTGCTGAGTCTCAATATCCTGCTTTCTTAACACACAACTTGTTTCAAGTTACCTCTTAATTGAAATTTTAGATTACCAGTTCCAGGCCAGATAATTGCTTTACTACAGAGCATTTAGTAAAGTCTGATCACCTACTTAAACATGTATAGAGTCTATAGACACTGATCCAAAACTGAATCTCAACTTGATACTTTTTGCTTTTCCCATTACCCTGGGTTTCACTCTCCTGCTTTATTAGGAATGTAGCTGTCCAAAGTCTTCCCACTCTCACCTTAATTTTTCAATAAAGTTGACAAAACTCTTAGAAACTTCTTATTTCATCTGCATATAGTATACATATCAGCTGATATACTTAAGGATAAATCGATGTTAAAACAAGCATGGTCATAACATAATTTTTCTGAAAAGTTTGGACAGCTACAGCAACTCTTCTAAGACGAACCTGGAAGAAACCAGGGGAAATTCCTTGCAATCACTTGTTGGTTCTTTCATCAGAGACACTTACTTGATGATATTCTAGCTCCCATCTTTACCACTCTGAGTTCTACATAATGCTGAAAAACAATCATGATGGTTTGAGCATCTCAGACCAGTTTACTCAAGTGTTTGCACATACTTTGGCTCATGACTCAGAACAAACCACTAGGCTCATCTCAGCATGAAGACTCTTCCATGGTTTGTGAGAAACCTCACTGATTTCTTAGCTAAGCCTTTAAAATCAGGTTCTAGGATGACCTCATCAGGATGATCTGTAACTTCAAACCTGTAGCTCAATATGACAGGAAATTAACACTTAGTAAAAGTCAATAAATAGAAAATAAATCAAGGTCAAAATAGATGTTGCTGAAAACTTCACTCCAACCATAAACAGTGCACACAAATCATACACTTTTTTTTCCTTGCAGGCCGTGTATGAACTGATCATTCTCATATACTGTGTACAACTATCAGTGGTGATTTGTGAGAAACTTACATTGGTTTAAAGTTTGAGCTGCTGTTCAAAGGAGCTTACAGCTCACCCCACCTCTTGTACTCCGTCTTCTTTATGTTGGCACAGTCAGTAAACCAATAAAATTGAAACTTATCCCCACAAAAGGGTCTATCTTTCCAAGGTTCCAATAAGCCAAGCAAAATAGACAGATTTAACAAATGATCTTTAGCAAAGAATTTCAATGCAATAATGTCTATGCAAGATATGATTTATCATAGACAACTACCAAGAGCCTATACTGAATAATCAATCTGTCTTACAAGCTAACAATAATATCACATATTTGGAATCATATGCAGCAGCTACTCAAAGCAAAGCCAAGAAAACTTAATAGAAAAACGGTTCCCAGGGCCTTCCCATTGCAATCCTGCACTTGTGCACTGCAGCCCTGCATTCACCTTTTCTATAGTCCTTAACCCCACTGCTTAACAGATTGCTTTTTAAAAATGTTTGAAATTTCAGAATCAGTGTTTTGTGGTAAGAAGACCCACAGCTTAAGTACATGTCAAATGATGAAGTAACTCCTGTTAATTTAAAAAAATTCTTGCTAGTTCCCTCTTCTGTTTCCACAACTGTTTCTGCAGTTGCTTAGTTTAAGAATCTTTGGTGCTGGACTGTATTAATGCACAAAGTAGACCTTTTCAAATCCTGTCTGAATGGTGACCAACTCTTTCAAGGCATTCCAATAGATTTGGGAAACATAATCACAGAAAAATATAAACAAGTTTCTGTGCTCAGGAAGAGGCTAGCCAAACTAATTTAGTTAGTGGATAACCTTACCTCCCCATTTCTCATATTCCTGCTCAATTTCTCTTCTTTTTTTCAGCCTCAGCTCTCTCTTTTGTTCTTCTGAGATTTTAGTATTATTTCTTTAGATCTCAGATCTTCATCTCCTCTTTCCTGCTGTTATAATTTCCATTTTCCATTACTAAATGTAAACATGAAGGTTTTGCTTTCACACTTTCACTTCTTTCAATAATTTCTCCAGGTTCCTTCCTTGCCCAGTAACCCTTTCATGAATCATATTTACACAAAAACATTGATGATCTCAGTTTGCTGGCGACCTATTTCTCAAAAATCCTCTTTTCACCAAAGCCTCCTGTGTGCTCATGATTTTGTGGAAAAATTGTAAGAAACAAGAACTGAGAAGGAAGAAAGATTTCCTACAGCTGGGTTGAAAAAAACTTAAAGAGGAGTAAAAACAATATACCGATGATGAGGGAAGCTCTTTTTTCTTACAGACGTGAACAAAGGAAACCAGGCAGAAAGAGGAAGATCTATTTCTCAATCATGTTCATCCAGTCTTAAGAGGAGTCTTAAGTCTTCAGCTCTAGGAAAACTTTCAGGAAAGGAATTCCATGAAATTGGGCCTTTTTCTCTATTCATTTAATTCTACCAAGGTCTGTGGAATCCAAAGAGTCAAGGGAAGAAAGCAACCAAATTGTGGCCTTGTGGAAAAGAATTTTCTCTTCCAATTCATTATACTATGATAGACCCTCTAAGACTGAAACTTTTGATCAGTTCCCATCCATTTGCACTCAGTTACACGGATGCTGACAGAATACAGATAACACAGCAGCTACAAGCTAATCAGTGAATCCCAAAGCCAGTAGAAGTCAATCACGGTGCTTATCTTAACATCACTTATAGAGAAGCTGGATTTGAAACCATAAGTGTTTGAAAGTTTTACTTTATCTACCTTCAATATACACCACACTGTGTTTTGGTTTTGTTTGTTTGTTTTCTATTACTACTTATAGAAGAACCATGTAACTTTGTGCACACAGAGTGTTTTTGAAAGGGTAGAAAAAAAAGTACTTCTATCTGTTTTTCTTTATAAAACATCCAGCAAACATTCCAAAACCTCTGCAAAAGGCCAAGATGGCTTTCACTGTGCTCTGCCAGCAGATGCTGGCCCTGGCAGATTACAAGTGTCAGCCAAAATAGGCCATTTACAACTTTAAACACCTGTCAGTCAGAAAGTAGGACCAGTCTGTAAAAGAAAAGCATCTGCAGAGGAAGAGTTAAGACATTCAGCTTCACACAAACACAAGTCACAAGCGGTATTCTTACTGCAGCCATCCTCGTCGCTGTGGTCCCCACAGTCATTGTCTCCATCACACTGCCACTGAGCCGGGATGCATGTACACTCCCCAAAAGCACTGACTGCACACGTGAAGTGATTGCGTCCACAGGAGCATTCGGTGCTGCCTGTTATGCCTGCAAAAGGAACAAACAAATGGCGTATTTTGAAGAGCTCTCTCTATTTCAGGGTAATCGCATTAAATACAAATTGACATCACAATTATTCTCCGTGTCCACACTACATGTATGAACGTACGCTCTCCTACAAAGCAAAGCATTCACCCCTCATGCACTGTTGAAATAGGAGATCAAACGCTATGCGCAGTTTCCTGGAACGGAACTATCTGAAGGCAACAGCAAACAGCAACCTGCCAAATACAGCTTTAGGAATCAGCTGGAAAATAACTTTGCACTAATCACAATTGAGCTGAAAGAATCCTAGGAACCAGAACACTCTTTTTACTTTACAGACTCAGCCTTCTCCTACAGCAGAGCGCTGACACTGCTCCACTTAGTTCTGACAACACAACAGAAGGGATATCAAAGATTCTACTTCAGGGGGTTATTAGGGATTTCCTGACTCCAGAACTTTCTAGATGTCAAACATTAAGATGTCAGTGCTTTAGAGATTTCAGATTCCAGTGAAAGATTAAAAAAAATAATAATAAAATCATTTATTTATCTGTAGAGATTAACCTGTGACATTGTCGTGTGCATAACTGACATTCATGAAAACAGGAGAAGAGGATTTTCAGCTCTACAAACAGACCAAAAGAAAATGCACTTCAAATGTCAAGCCGTAATGCAATAGGAACACTTTTTTCATCTTTAAAGTTAGCTTAAGGAGCTCCCAATCCTGTTGTCCCCTTTACCACCTACTGCACAATTCTCTCCTCAGCTCTAACTTTCACCCATTTGCAAATGCAACTATTTATGATGTAAGCTCATACACTCTTAATAAACTCTGCCTTGAGTGGATCCTGGCTCCATCAGGAGAGGGGTGGTCAGCAGGGAGAGGGAGGTGATTGTCCCTCTCTACTCGGCTCTTGTGAGGCCCCACCTGGAGTACTGTGTCCAGGTGTGGAGCCCTCAGTACAAGAAAGACATAGAGATCTTGGAAGGGGTCCAGAGGAGGGCGACTAAGATGATCAGGGGGCTGGAGCACCTCCCCTATGAGGACAGGCTGAGGGAGTTGGGTTTGTTCAGCCTGGAGAAGAGAAGGCTGCGGGGTGACCTCATTGCAGCCTATCAATACCTGAAGGGAACCTACACCCAGGAGGGGAGTAAACTCTTCAGAAGGGCTGACAACAGCAGGACTAGGGGGAAATGGATCCAAGTTGAGGGAGGGAAGATTTAGGTTGGATGTTAGGGGGAAGTTCTTTACAAGGAGAGTGGTTAGGCCCTGGAACAGGCTGCCCAGGGAGGTTGTGGATGCCCCGTCCTTGGACGTGTTCAAGGCCAGGTTGGACGGGGTCCTGGGCAACCTGATCTGAATGTGTGTGTTTGGTGGCCCTGCTAGGCAGGGGGGTTGGAACTACATGATCCTTGAGGTCCCTTCCAACCCGGGTGATTCTGTGATTCTGTGATCTGTGAGTGAGAATACACTACAGCCCACCCTCAAAAGGGAAAAGATCATGCCAGAACTTTGGTCTGAAGATATCTAGATGATGAATGTAATCAGTATCACTGTTAAATAAAGGATTATTCTATCAATCAACCTCAAACTAGACTGCAACTGGATTCTTTTTCCATGGTTCCTTCTTTCTGAAATTCTAACAAATCTAAAGCTCTCACCTTAAACAGAAAGTCACAAGGAAAGAAGCACCGAGGGATAACTGCCCTGCATGGTAGTTATATACACACACACCCCAAACTATCTATTTGCAGATGTATTGATCTCATTTGTTGTGTTTAGAATATCTGTGACTGAACATGGACCATGGCAAATAAACCACAAAATCCTATGGGGGGAAAAGATAGAAAGAAAAGAAGAAGAAAAAAGGCTCATAATTTCATTTTCTATTCCAATTGTTAAAAGCAGCATCAGCAGAATTGCATTTAACTGTTTTCTCCACAGCAGAATTCCCTCCAGTGGAGATATCCACTTAGGTAAGTTAAGCTAAGATTTAAGTTTCAAGGGGACGTATGCATCGTGAAGGAGAAGGAATAATTCCATGATAAATTTTTTCCAGGCTGAGAACATTTCAGCCAGCCCCTGCTCCCTCTGCTGCACCGCCTGTTGGCAGCCCCCAGACTACTCCCCAAGTGTATCCCAAGAACTATTTCTCAAGGACACTCACAAGCAAACTGATTGCTTTATCTCCTAGCACAGAGACTGCTGTGGGTGCAGCAAGCTATTTATTTCCCATCTCTGTAATAATTTATTTTTAAAAGGCCTGGCAAAAAAAAAAGTATATCTACGGTATTACTGCAGATGTCGGGGAAGGCAATCAATGTGTGATGCAAAATGGAGTAGAAGCAGGAAGAGCAAGGTGAATAAGGAACAGAAAGAAGGGCACAGAACTGGGAAAGGCCCTCAGATGCTCCTTGAACCCACAAGTTTTGGCTACAGCAAAACTTGACACAAAAAGACTCACACAATTAGTGAGTGATGAAGATGTCTAAAGACAACTTTAATTCTAATGCGAGGCAAAACTCTCAGCCAGACATCCTTAGGGAAAAGTAACACATCATCTATGTAACATATTTGATGAAATTTAGAACCACAAACCTCCACAAAGCTCAAAGAGAAATTCCTTCAAACCAATAGCACAGGAAATTCAGGACATACTACCTCCCCCTGGAGCCTACCACTACTTAGAAAGGCACAACCACAGGTACCTAAGGTAGATACTGTTCAAAATACTTTTTCTTAAAGTATATTTTCTATTATTTGGCTCAACAGTAACTGTAACAGTAATTCACAGTATTTATCCTAAATACTTCCAGCTCCAAAACCCCTTCTTGTTGGAATCCACCAAGATGATGATCATTGTCCTCACTACCCTCAGAAAAAGACAAATATGAAAGTAGTAGCAAGTATCTTTCCAAGCCCTGTGATGTCACATTCTAGGGTAGATTCAGCAACAGGAAAGGATCTAACATCAATGCAAACAATTTTTAAACTTGGAGAAAAATTAAGATAAACATGAGTGAGAGGGAAGTTGGGGGAAAAAACATAAAAGAGCGAATTATTTTAGCTGCGGGACAGAAATAATCAGTGCAATGTATCGAACTCCTGGGAAATCTATGAACTGCAACTCAATCTGCTCAACCATTAAACACACAATTATCTTACTGCAATCAATACGAAGTTATACATATGCATGTATTAAATCTGCTCCTCCTGCCTCACTGAAGTTGCAATGTTCAGCCATCTCTGTTTTCACCAAGCCACAGAATTTGTTGGAAGCTGAAGGAGATGTTGCAACCCAAGAACCAATACCTTCTTGCATGCAGTATCCTATACCTATGATACCATTATGTAAACATACTGTGCTTAAATTATGATCTTTGTGAACCTTATTTTTTTAATTTGTGATCTTCAGGTTAACTAACCTAGACTTTATAATGATGTGTTTTATACATCATGATTTACTCTGACCTTACATTTGGATGTTATTTTTCAGAAAGCACAAACATTGCTCACCTTGAAGAAAGATGACTCTTTTTAAACACAGTAACTTACTCCTGCCTATAAGCAGCATCAGAGAAGAATCAATCCTGGATGACTAGTGTTTATCCAATAAAGAGAACAGACAGAAGGAAGCCCGAGACACCCTGCAAATAACAGGAATTTTCTTAATTATTTCAATGTGGACAGTATTTTAACCTTGGTTTAACGTGATTATTTCCCGGTGCTCAGAGCTCCACTGACTTTCCCCTCTGTAACAGAAGAGGGCCAAGAAGGAGAAAGATGAGAAGTGTGATTTCTTCAATCACCCCATCAACAAGCGGAAGCAGTGCGTTTGGTTTGAGAAGCCTCAACGGACGACTTACTATTTAATACTGAACACTTAATAAACATAGAGAGTGTGAGATGGAAGACTAACCAAGCAGGCATTAGGGTGGAACATAAGCCTCCAGTGTCACGTTTCAACCCCAGTTAGTCCGGGGCCCAGGAGCATGACGGAAGTTAGCACTTGCCCTTCAGGCAACTGGACCAGCAATCAAAGCAGAAATATCTTCTTACACTTCTGCATACAATTCCGGAACAGAAACAATCAGGTGAACCTCTGGGCTTAGCCATGACAAACATCTTGCATAAAACTTTTCACTGCGTTGGAGTCTTGGACGTTTTAACAAACCCTTTGTATTCAAAAATCATTTCACTTTTCCAAGAGGAAAGAAATGACATTCTGACATCAAAATGTGTAAAACAATATATAGAAGCTATACAGACACCATTGCCAGAGTGTGAGCCAACATCACTCAACTTTCCATGTCTATCTCAATAGCTCACATGACCACGACACAAGTTCTTTACGTGGTTACAAGCAACCAAAAATCATCTTCACTGTCTGTAGTTTTGTTCCCTCCAGAAGCGATAGCAGCAGAATCCAGAAACCAAACAATTTTCATAGCAAAATACTACACAAACAGCCTCTAAATTTTTAAACAGGAAGTCAGTCTGAACACAGACCTCATACTGAACATCAGCCATCACCTTAATTTTAGTATGCCTAGTTTCTTCAGACTCCTTCCAAATATCCTCCATTGTTATGTTTATCTGACACACAAAATCTCTTCTGAGGGAAGGCAAAATTTTTACCCCCATCTTTCCCTTATGAAAAACATACTTAGCATCTTTGTAATTTTACACCTAAAGCTGGCAAAACAATTATCTCATGTCCAGCTGAAAAGCAGCAGTAAATAGTCATCCAATTCTATCTGCAGCATATTTCTTTTTTTCTTTCTTCTTTTTTTTTTCCCCAGTTTGCAGGAGTTGGGTTGCTTAAACAAAAAATTCTTGCTCTGTTTTCCTCTTCACCCCCCAGTAACTCTTCATTAGGACAGATAATACAATCCATAAAGAAAAATTTAACATACAAAAGTTCGTTTTGCTGATGAGGTCATTTGCAACACTCAAGAGCTATTATATAACAGCCCTTTATTTGCAACAGTCACAGAAACTACAAAGGAAACTTAAGTAGGCAGAATAATTACCAAACAGAACTCTGCAGCAAATTTTTAGCTGAGCCTGAAAACTCTTTCTTCCAAGTCCTCACGGCATGTTTTATTCCAGCAGTAGAGCTGCTTCTTCAGTTTTCAGTGAGAACAGTGACAGCTGGCAGCTCTTACCTGTTTCGTAGAGAACTCACCTTTCCACAAGCTGTTGCTTACATATGTTCCTGCTCTTCAAGATGCATCAGCTCTGTCAGGCTCTGATAACATCCTGGCAATAGCAGGATTTTCTCACAGTCCCATAAAAATGAAGATACCTCAAATGGATAAGGGCCACGAATACTGCATCAAACAATTGCCAAAGATCCTGGCACCTATAGGCAACACCATGCTGCCTTGCCACATGTTCCTTCTTTCCATGTACCAAGAACTGACTGTTTAAGAGATTCTTGCCTTCCGTGCCATCCTTCAGATGCATCTTTTCCTCATCATCCTGAGAAATTCTTACTGCTATTTTTAATAGCAGTAGTACTAAATTTATAGCCATCAATTTGCTTGTACCATCACGTAATTCTGTATGTACATACAAAGCAGCAGTATAGCTAACCACGGCTAAGTATCCACTCAATTTTTCTACATCTCAAAGAAAAACACCAGCAGCAGGTTTAGAAAATCCTACTTTGGAACTACAAAAATATTTGGCAAGAATTACAGTTGCAGACTGTTCAGTTCAGAATCAGAAGCTTTTGAAAGAAACACTCATTCCTTTGGTCCAAGACTGAGCATCACACAGCTCTGGGTTCCTTTACCTCCTAGGACAGAAGTCTAACTGCATTTCTCAGAAGATCTTCAGCAGAAGGCAGAGATATTCCTGAGGAACCTCACTATCACAACCGATGCAAACAGAACAAACAGATGTCAACACCAGTTTTTATAGATTTAATCCTACCATCTAGAAGTTCCTGGCAGAGGACAGAAGGTATAAATAGATATTGGAAAGGTTTGAGAACACAGTACAAATATTTGACACCAACCTACAGTAAAAATCTGGAGCTGTAAAAGAACTGGAGTATAAATAATGGAATTAAATGGAAAAAGAGAAGCAAAAAAATGTCACAACAGTGACAGGCATAAGAACACGAGTTTTCTCTCCCAAAAGAAGCATGGAAGGATAACAGAAATTGTATTTAAAAAAAAAAAAAAAAAAAAGCACCAAGCTGCATTAATCTGAATATTTTGCCTTGGCTTCAACATTTGCACTTCAATTCTGATTTCTGTGCTTTAGGAACCCATGAGCATCTAATTGTTCATTTAGAGTTCAAACTAGTGAATTTTGTAGCACAAACTTTATTACCTGGTTCACCTGCTCTTTCTCCTCTTCCATGCCAAGCTTTCTTTTGTATTGCCATCACATACATTCCTCAGTGAGGGAAGACCTACATTGTGTCAGATGGCCTTGAACACAGATCGATACATTTTCTTTCTTCAACCAGCACTTCACTAGGTGTTTCCACAGCAAAACAGTTCAGTTTTCTTTGCTTGCCTATCTTGAAAGAAAATGAGAATTTTGGATTTCTCTCTCTTACCCAAACAGCAGTTTCCACTGAAGGAAAGTACAGTTAATCCAGCTTTAGAAGAGGGATTTGCTGACCATTGTACAAGCTCAGAGCTCTGCTGGCAAACACAGCAAAAGCAACATTACAGCACAGCCTGATGTCAGGAAGGGCACCTCGCTCTGGTAAAAGCAAACAGAGTTGTTTTTTTTTTTTTTTATTACTGCCATTGGGAAAGTATCTGCAGCAGCTCTGACTGGGTACCCGCAGGGCGTCCAAATATTTGATGCCTGCCTAGAGTAAAAATACCCTTATGTGCCACTAGGATGAGCAATCCAAAAGTTTCCAAAGCTTTAAATGGAACTATTTCACTTTGAGGAAAAGCACTATAGTGGTAATTTGTTGTTTATTTTTTAAAGAGGGGATAGGGGATTTTAAGATGTTGCAGCATTTTCCGAAGAAAAGATTCTAATTTTAATTTTCTTTTATAGTGACTGGGTATTGTACATACTTTAGCAGCTCCTAAGAACAGAGGAAGACTTTTCCAGGCTTAGAGGGAAACCTCAGTCCTGAACCAGCTGGCTTTTAAACATGTAGCTGAACAAAGTTCTGTGGGGAGGCACGCTACCAAGCAAAACCGCCCTTCACTTCTCAAATTAAATTACACATTTATGCCAGGTAATTCTGAAAAATGTTACACTGCATACAACCACAAGAAACAAAAAGCACGAGGGAGAGAAATTCCACACTGTATCTGCTAATTACCATCTAAAGAAAATAAGAGAAGCAGCCCAAGTATGACATGAGCTGGTGTTTGGTGCAACTGGTGTATGTGTGAGTTTGAGGGAGCCGGGCACTCAAGAAATATGACACGGCTTGGGAGATATGAGGCCTTTGACATCGCATCTTTGACTCTCTGAGGCTCGATTCTGATTGCACAGAAGCAATCATTACCAGCCCCCTCAAAAAACTCGTCCCGCACTGAGTGAATAGGAAAGTAATTATAGAAACAACTATTGACAGAAAAATACTGAAGGATTTGAACACAAAGAGATTCAAGGGTCAAGGAGTAATTATCACAGCTCATTCTCCAAAGCCCAGAGAAACATAAATGAACATCTTGTAATAAGAATTCTGACTAGAACCAAGATCTCTAGATACTTGTCCTAGCTATATCTGTTGTCTTCTACAACATTCTCCAAAATTACTTCTTTATCTCTAAAAGTAGGTACACTACTATTACCTCAGTACAGTGTGCTAAAGATTACTGTGTTCCTAAACACCCAGTGTCTTTGAGCATAAAGAACAGTATTATTGCCATGAAATCCTGTTCATAAAAACTAATTCAAATTGGCTTGGCTACAAGCACACACAGACCAAAAAATCAGCTGAAGAAGCATAAACAAAAGATAATGAGAAATGGCAGCAAGTCAAGCTGTAGGGGGTTGAGATGGCTAGTAGATACCATAGGGATCAGCATTAGATACAGTTCCATTAAATAACTTCATTAATGATATAGAAGACAGAATAAGTATCATACTAAAGCAGCCTGAAGTGAGACCAAAATAGGAAACATTTTATACAAAAACCACAGAGGACAGAGAAATAATATAGATGAGACCTTAGAAGATTGGAATTACGGACAAGAAATGTCTGGGATGCAGCAATGCCTGCAGAAATCAAGGAGCAATAACAAAAGATAAGCTAGCCATGGGTATATGCTATGACACAACATGGCAGCCAAAAATGTACTTTTAGACTAAATAAAGCACCACATCTTGGGGGAAGACATGTTTGTACTGGTTAAAATATCAGTTCCACACATCTCAGGAATAGGTTAACACAGGGAGGCTAAACAAAATACTCTAACTGTGGCAATAAAATGTATAGCAAATGCATTGCTACGGCACATTACTCTCAGTACTTCAATCGTATTCATTTTATAGCCTGAACTAACACTGCATTTTTTTCCCTGTTCTCTATCTGGTTCTTCAAATCAGATAAGAGGCAATGACCAGCAATCTCATGCAATTTTTTTTTTCTAAATAGGACTTTTATTCCTTTTCTCCCCTCCAAGGAACCACTCAACTGCCTACAGAAAATATTTCACGCTAGAAAACCCATGAAGTTCCATTACATATGCAGGAACCTTTCAAATACCAAAATGTTACACCCTTCAAAATCTCAGAGCAAAGTTTTGGTTCAAAGGCAAAGTAAGAAGTATTAGGTAGACAACTGCTTCCAGACGAATGAGAAACTCCGGAGGCAAGGCCAGACAGATGAGAGCAATGTCTCAGTGACGTTTTTCTTCTTCTCTTAGGATTCACATGCAGCTCTTTCCAGATAAAACTGTTCTGTAAGGATCTGATAAAACATTTTATCTCTAGTTTTCAATTCTCTTGAATCAAATACAACCATACTGTATGCTTTTACATATTTACCTCCCACTAACTGACAAATGTTCCGCTTCTTTTAATTACAAAGTCCCTCAAACATTTGCATCTGGTGAAGGAGTCAAAAATGCAGGTTTTGTTTTGTGGCTCCAAAGGCCTGCCAACCAGTGGAAATCCAAACAGTCATCTTTTAGAAAAAGCTTCCAGTATTTCAAAAGGTCCCAATTCAATAGTTCTCCTATTACCTCTACTAGAGTGTTCAAAAACATGAAGTACCAGGAACATCCATACTCACTGGCACAGGTTCTTGATAAAACAAAGGAAATAAGGAGCTCCAGTATACTATCTCTGACATTCTCCTTATCACATCCAAGGCCCTCACTGGAAGAGATTTGAACTCCTAGATCCTTTTATCCAATGTATTTACATTTTTGCTGTGGACTACTTTGTCTACATGTAAACTTGGATCCCAAGGAACACTATGCTTCCCACCTTGTGAAATTATCTTCCTGTCAATATTAAAAGCATCTCTTCAGACTTGACATTTCATTATCTGTAGATTTACCCTTCTAACCATGAAGCATTTCATTCATATTACGTTATGAAGTGCACAGCGATACTTGAAAGATGCCATCAAAAAGTACATATTGCTGATTTTAGCCTGGAGGGGCATTTTCTTATGTAGCTGCAAGCTCCTGTGCAACTATGCATCAATAGAGAATTACAAAGAAGAAAGCAAGGGACATATATAAAGTGTTTAGCCACAGGAATAAATTACTTGTCATGCAGGACCATTTCACTCAAGCACATTGAACAGAAATAAAATTCACTCAGAAATGGGCAATATTAAAAGACTGCTGCAGCATAACAAAGAACAGTAATATCACTGTCTGTTCTAGAACAAGGTGGGAATTTTTAGCTGGACACCACGGCCTGGGAGGTGGGAACTATACAATTCAAACCCTTTCAGAGTGCACAAACCTTATACAAACATTTTAAAAATACTACCTTAAACCTACATAACGCTTTGCAAGATTTAGTCACCTCAGCATGATGAGACAGATAACTTCACTTTTTTTTTAAACCACATTCTAATAACCTCTATCCTTTCTTGTCCCATAATGAATATGAGCAATTACTACTTATTTGTCGTGAATTCATACAATACAATAGACACGAAGAGTTAGAAAACAAATGCTGGCCAGCAGAAATGTTAGCAGGAGATCTCTCAGAACACAGACAACTGTTAAGTGCCGGCTTGAGGGGCAACTTCAAGCTTAATCTGTTCAGAAACAGAGATAATCCAAAGAAGAAAGGTACTTCTGATGCATTTCATCTACTTGAGCTACACTAGCACATCAGTTCATGACAATGAAGTTCAGTGAGTAGTCAGGAATCCTTCTTCTACTCTTGCATATCAAAGTTTATGGAGATTATGGCATAGATTACAACAAGTGAAGCACAGGAGTTTGCTTCCCCAGCTACAGGACAGAAAACATCAGTATTTTAATTTCAGCATGCTTTGGAGTTACATTGGCTCATGTCCCTGTTAGAAAGCTCTCCATCTATCATGGGAAAATTTCTAGATTTTCTTTTCATTATACATTTTTCATTAAAATAAAAACATGATGATAAATGCACAAAACTGCTGTGCTTGCCACAAGGAAAGACATTCTTAACTGAAGGAAACAAGATATTATTCAACGGTGGCCTGCACTACGCAACACCCAAGATCCTAACAATTGGTTCATCCCCTAAAACTTTAACTGACAAGACAAAGAAGTATCCTCAGAGGCACAGCCTGGGTCAGATGGGTCCACCAAGTCTTACAAAAGACATTCTTACATACACGACTTCTCCCTGACATCATCACCACTGTTTGACTTAACAGGTTACATCTTGCAAGACCTCTGTGTCAAACACTCCACACTTCAAGTAGCAACTCACTCTCTATGCCCAAATATTTTATACTTTTATCACTTGTTTATTTATACTTCAGGTGAGTACGTGAGCCTAAAGGGCAGAGTGATGGGGGCAAAAAGGCGTGAGAGACATATGAACACTATAGACATCAGTTGCAGAATACCGTAAATGGTCACAAAGGCAAAATCAGCTTTGACTCATAAGAATCTGAGAGGTTGTCTAGATGATCTTACAGGTCCCTTCCAACAAAAACCATTCTATGATTTTATGATTATTTTTACGATAGCAAGTGATTTATAAATTTGGGGCAACTGTGAAATCCACATCCATGATGTTAAAATTGCAGGCAAAGTGCACCTGCTCCTCCAGAGGCAACATAACTCTTAAATCAAATGCTGCCATGTTACACAGCCTTCAGAAGGAAGAGTTCTAGAAAATAGGTTATCTGTGAGACCCAGGAAATAGATGCTTTCTTTCACAGCTACAGTCCCTGTTTTGTGACCCTTCATCGTATTCATCTCCATTAGTTTAGGTAGCCTAAGTATTATCTTTTAAGGCAAACAACTGTTAGTACATTCCAACATGCACTCTGTTTTTCCTCACATTGATATAACATCCTCTTCCAAGGTGAGTGTCTTTGGGATTTCACTAATGGCTTGTGTAGTAGATGAGAAAGACTGAGCTGTCATCTCACAGTGCATGGTCTAACTCAACCTGATTTGTGCTAAAATGTTTTAAAACAAAACCAAATGAAAAAAAAATCCAACAACTAACAAACAGAATCCAAGTTGGATTTCAGTTTCATACAGGAGGAAAACTATACTCTTGAAAAAATGGTCTCCCAGTCCTGAAGGTGCTACAGAAGAAATAATCAAAGGTCACAGCATTAAGAGAAACTGAAATTAATGCTGATTTGCCTCAATCTACTGCCTATAGACTGTACCTGTTGAAGTGCAGCTAAACTCTCTCACGGATGAGGGAAAGAGGGCTAAGAAAACAGAGTGGTCAAAACAGGACAGGTAAGAGGAAGAAAGGAAGAACTGCTGCCATCCCTGCTTGAAAAGTAGCATTCAGAGGCTTCACAGAGCCAAGGAAAACTTAAAGTGACACATTTGGATCCGAGTTGCAGGGATTAAAAATTCTGATAAGCATATTTAGAGCACAAAAGATCCTGCACAATCATTTACTTGTCACAGATACTCTATGAAATTGACTCCCTTCTCTTCAGATTCAGAAGCTTCTTGAGCTTTCAGTTTCCTCTACTGCACGATTTAATCTTTGTTAATTAGCGCATCACTGCTTGTCCAAACCAGTGCTACCCGGATTTACAAAGCACTCATAACCTTGCTCAAAATACATTCAGATGCCATTGTTGGCCTTCAGGGTTCCCTCCTGAGCTGACTCTGTAAATGTACTGAGTAAGTTTCTTCCACAGGAAATTATTACTCAGCCTCCTTCATCCTTCTGATGCTCCAGGTGGTGAACTAGCTACAAGGATGTTCTGCCTTTCAGAGCATGTGCCCAACTTTTCTTGAGATCTAGGAGACATATTTCTTTGCTCATTTCACCAGTTCAAGATAAAAGCCAAATTCCTCTGTCCTGATCAATCCCAAAACTCACAAGCATGAATATTCATAATTTTATTTCTGGATAAAAGATGTAAGCATTGCAAAGTCCTCCTTTTCAGGGAACCTAATATTCTAGCAGTACTTCAGTTGCCCAGTCACGTAGGGCAAGGAGACAACAGGAGGTCTCCCCCTCAAAAGAGCCTATTTTGGCTCTTGTGGGCTGCAGTGAAATTCTTCTCATCATTATGGTATGATAAAGAAAAGGCCAGGTTCCTGGACAAGACGGAGACTGTTCTCTTACAGGGACATTTTAAGGAGTTTATTTTGGTCCCCTTTAAAGAGGCCATCATGTTAGTGGTAGAGCATCTGAGCTTTGTAGCTTTCCAGCTCTTTGCCACACAAGAAACTAGGAAGTCAACCACAATAGCTCAGCTTAGCAGAGGAGTTCTCCAGGGAAGGGGTAGGATATGCAGTGTGGTTTTGTGGCAATAAGGAGGCAGAAGCTCATTTTTGCAATCCCACATGCAGGAGGACTTCAAAAGAAAAAGCCACAAGACAAACAGAGCTATCTTGAGACAAAGAGAGTTGTTCTGTATTGCTTTTTCTAAAAAAAAAAAAAAAAGAAAAAAAAAGGAAAAATAACCCCACACTTGATATTATGCTGCCCTCACAGGATGAACAGCAAAGGGGCAATTATTAGCTGGTCAGACTGAGCTGGAAGAACAGGGTTGGGCCTGGCAAAGAGAAGTACCACACAACCACAGAGACATCACAGCAACTGCAGTGCCTACCAGAGAACTGGATTAACTTAAGAGGAAAAAAAGAAAACGCAAAAAAAAACCAACAAACTTTTACCAGCAACATTTATTTCAATATATATGCATATATATACACACACACATACACACACATATACGCACACTTGCACTCAAAAACACAAGCTTAACGTAAGTATGTTTTATGGGCTCAGATGGGACAAGCTCTGTCCAATAGAATTGCCAACAGGAAAAACAAGAACTTCAGAGTTGGGGTTACTGCAGGGCAGCTATGCTGTGCATCAGCCCCTATTCAGCCCACCCGCATTTGCTTGATTTCCAGGCAGCTCACGAAGCACCATCCTGCACCTCCCACAGCGCCTGGACTTCACACTCCTTTGCATCATTTACAGAGCGGTCACAAAACTCTTCCTCTGTTTCAGCCATAGGTCTCAGGTGCTGCCTGTACAAACCCACAAACTCCACAGTTCATTCATATTCACACTCCAGAAATATTAATCACAACAGTGAAAAAGCACCACGGGATTCTTTATAACCAATCTCATTGTTGACATTGGGCTTCACCTTCAGTGAAATAATAGCAACACCACTGAGGCAGGCAGAGGAAGATGCAAAAGCAGCCTCTGGAACCACACCTTTCTAGGTATTTGTGTAGCCTCCACTACTGCAGTGTCAGAGCACCTGTTTCCACTAATGAACAATTTCAGCACCCCTTGAAGCTGGGAAGTATTACCTTCAATTGAAAAACAGAAATGGAAGCCCAACAGCACAGATCGGTGAGTATCTGCATGCCCAACTCATTTAAAACCAGCGGAAAATTAGACCTTTAAGCTTCATTACACATCTGGCCAAAGGGATTTAGACCTGACACTCAGTATTGCAAAGTACTCATACCTCCCACCGCAGGCACTCCTTCTGCTTGGAAACCTGAGCCTTCAGTGACTTCCCAAAGAGATTGTGGCCAAACTGAGAAATTAACACAGATCCTACCCAGTCCCAGTCCACTTTTTAAACAGGGCACAACCTGCCCTGCCCAATCTAGGTCCTTACCCCAGAGAGCTCATTAAAACAAACTTGCAGGAAATCAAAGTCACTACTGCACAAATGTGGAAGGATTTACACACGCTGCTTGGGAAGTCAAAATAACACCTCCCACCCCAGTTCACTTGCCTGCTCCCCTAAGCTCCTTGACCCAAATTAACTAAGATCCAAGTCCTGCTTCCCAAAAACAAGGTCAGAGCCAGGCTCCTGAGACCCTCCTGGGGGTCCCAAGTTCCTGTATTAGCCTTACAATTATTAAAAGGCCAACATTAAAGGAAGTCCAGCCCTGAGGCCACTGTTGATCTAATAAACACTGGAATTAGATTTCTTCTCAGTGAAGAGACTGCCCGCCTGATGGCATAAAGCCAATATTTAAATGCTACTGTTGCTCAGAGCCCTAAATTAGTTTTGGATCTGGGGAGTTTGCCTTGAGCTACAGCCAAAAGAAACATAGGAACTGAAGGGAAATTTGTTAAACGTTAACAGAGCTGCAGGAAAGGACTAGAGCAGGACTAGTAGGTGGTAGGGAGGAAGGAGGGGGAGGTACAAACAAACAGAAGAAGCAGAAATAAGAAGCGAGATACAGAAAGACAGCAAGAAAGAGTATTTTTGTGCAGAAGTGACTCCTCCATCCAAACTCCCACTCAGCTGTGTGAACAGCAGACTTTTTAGGTCTCGCTTTCTGCTAGATTTTTTTTGCAGCTACGACGGTTCTCATCCATCCTCTTCAGATTCAAAATGAAGAGTAAGAATGAAGAAAGTGCTATTCTTAACTCCCTGTCTACGTCAACCCTGAGTTACCATGAAACATAACTCCCAGGTCAGCTGTAAGCAGATGTTCACTCCCAGTCTCCAATTGGGATCTCAACAGATTCTACGTTCTGAGGATTGGTACACAGCCACCTGCAGGAGCAGCTCTTGCAAAAGCTTTCTTTTCAGGAAAAGGAAGTAGTGAAAACTGCACAATATTCTAACTGTCTATTCATGTTACTGATGTATTGACAGCACAATGTCTTTCCTACCTTGTATGCCCCATCTAAAACAAGTGTTTTCGTAGAGAGAGGATATTTCTGTCTGTTCTAACATATTTTTCCTTCTCCTAGTTGGAAAGAGCTGAGCACAAAGACCCCCCCCATTTCCAGTTGCTTCCTGTGATGCCCAGCCAGTAGCTTCTGATAGAAGCAACTACAGATGCAGGACAAGAAAAAGGAAGATGAGTAACTTCCAACTCAGGAATCTCTTACTATCTCTACTAAACCTTCTTATTTGGAGAGATGAACTGGAAGATTTTAGACAGGAAAAAGTAATCACTCGGTCATATTCCCAAAGGGCCCACAAAGGACCTTTGTTTGCTACCAAACATATCCCTGCTCTTTTCACCTCTCCACTGAAACATTTCCGAGCCAATGGGCACACACGTGCAGAGTGTGCTGTGGAAAAAGATAAAACGTCTGGAGAGCACATTCATTAGAGTTCTTACATTGCTGTCCTTTACTGTGCCACACTTGAAGCTGAACATTGCTGGGGGGCAAGAGTGTTCCCCCTCCCAAATCTCTTCACACTGCAATACAGAGACCCCTTTCAAAGACTGAAGAGTCTGTTTGAATAAATCATCTGTGCTTCTCAACAGAAGAAGCAAACAACAAACGTGATATTAAAGAAGGAAAATTAACAGAGAGCATTCAACCATGTCCAGACGCTAAATTAGTTGAGCGATAAATAGAACAGTTTAAAGAAAACCAGAATGTAGACTTAGGCCTTTTTCTTCTCATTCATTTGAAATGAAACCAATAAATAATAAAAATAAGTTTTCATTTATAGAAAGGTATCTCATCTGAAAGTGCCTTGAAACTCCATCCTTTCACCGCTGAGATCACATGTCCAAGTTATCTCTCCACTTTCAATCTCTGCATCAGTATCTGCATTCACCTGAACTACGGCTTTGTTCTCTCACAGATTACGACTTTCTTTTAAATACATACATTGTAATTCGTGTTATATCCATCACAGGATAATTCATGTTTCTACCAAATTTGTTTGCAAAAAATTCACAAGGAGTCTGTGGAACTTTCCAGCTCCCTTTGTGGATTTTTCCTACTGCTGCATTTAGGAAAGCACAGAAGATATAGGTAGGGATGAGGGCTACTAGATTCTGCAAAATTATTAAAATATAACCAGCAACATTTGAGCAAATCCCTGTACAACCTCTCCATCCTAACACATCCCTAAACCTTAATCTCATTCTTCAGCCACTCATACTTCATGAGATAGAGTTTGTTCACAGGTCTCCTGCTGTGCACACAACCTTTTCCCCAAATGTCAAATCCTCTCTCTCACAAACCTGTAAACACAGACTGGGCAATGATGACTTTGGTGAGCTCCTCCCTCCCCCATGAGCCTCAATAAAGGGTTAAGGCCCAGTTATCACATGCTGGTAGGCATTATATAGCTTTATGTTTGTAATGTCTACGCAGATTTCAGACTCTCCCTTTAATCAGGTTCCATTGCAATTAATCAGTAGGCTACTTTATAAGAAAAAAAAAAAATAATAATAAAACCAGCTAGCACTCTATTCAGCCCAATTCAAACTGTCCAGCCAAATCTCATGACCAGCTGGAATGCCCCTTCCCTAGCCTGCCCAGCAGGATGCCCAAGAATGGCGTGTGAACATTTCTCTCTGCTCCTGCTCCAGCGTTAAAATGAACAATAGACCCTGCCAGTGTCATTCTTCAGCAATTCATTTCTTCCTGTCGCCAGACTCTTTCGTTCCTTCTTGCCCCTTCCACCTTTTTTGTATGAAAAACAACAGCAGATCAGCAGCAATATAATAAAATAAAATTGTATTTACTTGGGAGATTTGGGGAAAGGGACAAGGAGGTGCTGGGAGGAAGAAGAGCGCCCATCCCCCTTCTGCAATGAAGACACAGACTGGGAGCGTTCTCAGGCCCCAGCTGACCTGCTCCACTCCATGCCTGCTTTCCCTGCCACAAGGAGCATCACGTTTGCCAGGGGGGCTGCAGGGGGGGACAGAGTCCTTTTCTTCTGGAGGATGTTGGAACTGTAATTACAGAGAGGCAGTTTCCGGAGGGAAATTAATATGGATCTCAACTTACGTTCCCTGTGCTTTTCATGGGCAGACCTGTGGCCTTTACTCAACTCTCTTGCTCACTAGGAAATGGGTCAAAGAGGTGAAAGAAGCAGCAACTGCCAGCGCGAGGAAAGATTTGGATCTCCTCTTCCTAGAAGAGCAGAAGGAACATGCTGTGGGACAACTCCAAGGGAAAAATTAAATTACATACACACACAGTTCCCTCCAGAATGAGGAATGTGTCAGTGCAAAGAATTAAAGACCAGTGAAAGCTCCATGAGGAACAAGTTAACCAAAGAGATAGCAGTAAAGAGCATGCTGAGAGTAGACATACTGCGACTCCCCAGCACCAGTGCTCTTTCCCTCCACAGAAGAGAAATGAGGAGTCAGGTGTAGCACAGCTGTTACCGAATCTGGAACATTTTAGTAAATTTATTTTCTCAGATGTTGATTTTAAAAGTTTGCTTCCTGATGTACAAAAATTCTCACAACAGGACTGATCAACAGCGTGGCAAAGATAATACCCTTTATAGAATGCTTCAGAAGCAAGTCCAATTGCTAGTGATAACACAATAATTTTGAAATAAATATTGGGGGAGGGGGGGGAGAAGGGGAAAAGCTTTAATGAAAACTCGGAACTAAATTCATCTGCACAGCCTTTAATAGGCCCTATTTAATTTTTGCACTATACGACACCACCTAACCAATACACTATCCTCACATTACTTACAGCACACCAAATGAAAGCTGAATTACCATACAGGCCTTCCAATGATATTCATCACTATAATGGTCTGGCTGCCCACGAACATAGATAGTTTCATCTGCCTTTACAGCTTACTGCTGCAAATGATTTCATCAGCTCCCTGTTACAAATATCTTCTACCCAAAGAGTGAACATGCTGAAGTACTGGGTGCTCATAAAACACAACCGAAGGAAAGGAAAGAACCCAGGTCGTACGTAATACTGTGACAAACCAGTCAGCCACAGCCCTTTCAAACTTGCAGATTTCCTTTATCCATGACGACAGAGAGGAAACAGAAAAGAACCTAAAAGATACAAGATGTTTTGTGAGTGGGCCACTACGTAAGAGTGAGACTTAGGAGCAGGAGATAGGCAAGAAGTACAAAAAGAGAACACGAGGCAGCATCTCACACCTGCTACCCAGAACCCCTTGCTAAGATTATTTCATCCCCTTTCTGTCACCTAACACGCTTCCCTATTTCCATAGTAGTTTGCTTCTGTTACTTTTTCCTCCTAAATTCCTCTCAGTCTCTCTTTAGGGAACTCTATGTTATTTTTCACACTGCAACACAATCTTCAATACTGCATTGTATCACACAGAAATAGGTTGCCTTCTCCTTCTCATTGCCTGTAGGTCAGCAAGGGAGCACTCACCCAGATCAGCTAGATTACAGTTCCTCTGCAGCCCTTCACTTGGAAGAATACCTGAAGAGTTCCTATTCAACACAGCATTTTAGTCTAACTAGCTAAAGTTGTTCTCTCTTCCTACAGTCCTTCCCTCACCTGCAGTTGTCATGGGCTAAGGATAGAATGCCTTTACAAATATTGCATTGTGAATGATGTAGAAGAAAGAGGTAGTCAACTGATGCAGTAAGGATAAAGGATAAAGACGCTACAAAAAAATCTCAGTAAGGATAGTTATGCACATTCTTGTAACTCAGGTGGGTATCTGGCACATCAGTTATTTCTTCTAACCAAAAAGAACTCCTATTTCGCCCTCATCACCAAATAAGAGCCATGGACGTCCTTTAATTGAAATATTTGCTATATCCATACTAAGAACTTTAGTGTCAGTCTTATTATAGCATAGCAGCTTTGCCTTCTCTCAATCCATGTATTCTCCCATACACTGACACAGAATTAAGTCTTTGCTTACTAAATTCTGGCAATCCCTGGAGACTGGATTCAATTTGGAAATTTTGCTGAGATTTAACTGACTGGAAATGGAAGATGGGCCAGGTCTTGGCCAGGGAGTCCAGACAGTCCAGTCTCCATGTGAGCAGACCCTAGCTATGTTCAGTTGGAAGCATCTGCAGAACTATGATTTTAGAGCACGAGTATTCCCTGCTCCAGGACAATAATGACACAGTTAAACATCTCCTGCTCAAATTTAAATTCTGACATAATGCATTTAGAACAAAGATGGAGCTTCTGGCATCATTCCCACTCTAACAAAAGCATCCGGTCTAAGAAGACATTTTTGTCTTTAATACACAGCAAATAATGCATGCAACAGATTGTTAAATGTAAGAATTCAGCCCTGAACTGTAGGCTTGCTGCAAGCCTTACAGGGATGAAAAGGAATGTTTAAAGAAGCAGCCTGCTTGCTTCTTCCTCATAATGAAAAAAAAACCAACAAAAACAAACAAACAAAACAACAACAGCAGCAAAATAAAATAAAACCACCACTGCAGAACAACAAAAAAATGTTCCATGCCATTTATATACTTGTGCTGTAGTTTTTGAAACAGAAGACGGAAACAGCACTTAGGTGAGAGCTTACCTGACTATCCCAGGACTACAACAGTGCCCTCAAGGAATTCCCAAGGCCAAAACCTATCAGGCAACCAAGCTGCAATAACTTGCTTCAAACAGACATCATTTCTCCGATTTCTTCCACAACTGGAGCTGGGACCCAGATCAAATAAACTAGAAATTGAGAGATTATTCCTCTACTACCTGTGAGCTAAGCATAAAAACATATAAAACGGTTAAGCAGAAATAAGCTATAGGGATACTAAGCACAAGAAAAGACTGCTTTCAGCCTTTGCCACCACTTCGGATGAATCCATTCAGAAGGGGCATGTTGGCTAATGTCTCCAACTAAAAGGAAAACAAAAAAGGAGATTGACTTAGCCCAAACCATCATGTGTTGTCTGCCTACATCTCCCTCTTCCCTCTGATGCCTTCCAAACCCACTTTTAACATGGATGCAGAATGCTGACAAAAGCTCCCACTAAAACCCTGGACCACAGAAGCTGGAGATAAATCCCCCTCTAGTCATTTCAGTTTCCCGCTCCCTCACGCACATGCAAACTTTTTCCCCTCTCCCACCTCTCAAATTCATCTCAGCCTCCTCCCCTCAAAAGCGATTAAGGAAAAGCTGTAGAAATATTTGCCCAAAGCTGGAGCCCGTTGCTGGGCTCAGCTGTATTGTTGATAGGCATACACACAGCAAACCTGCACTGTGAGGAGCCCTGCAGGACTCCAAGCACTTCGGGGAGGCTTTGTGAGCCCAGCTCCACACGCACCAACCAGACTATTGTGAAAGGGAAACAGAAAAAATGTTACAAACACCAGTGCTCCCCCATTCCCATTTCCCCTGCCCCCCAAGTGCCCCCCTTCCACCCACCGCCACCTTCCCTAACACAAATCAAGCACAGAGGGGGCCGCTCCTAAAGAGATTGAAAAGGTTTCCTCAGTTAGATTTAAGGCAACAAGTCAGAGATGGAAGGAGTCCTTTATCTGCTGGGAAAGCCTCCCACTGCTCCAGAGCTGGGCTGAACGGGGATCCTGGGGGCCAGCTTTCTGAAGGCTGCCATTGATTTGTCACTGGTGATAAGTGAGGCCGGGGCCGTTCCCACAATCGCCTGCAGAGGGGACGGCTCTCCCACAATGCACGACGGGGGAGAGAAAACCACGAGAAAACACAGAACCTTGAGGTCAAAAAATCCGGAACAGCTCCTTTCTCTAATGAGCAACAGCAAAAAGGGGCGACTACGTGAGTCCCAGGCAGAGGAGGAGAGAGAATGGCTCAAAGGGCAACACGACCTCTCACGGGCACATGAGCCTTCCCCGGAACTCTTCAGCCTTTGCCTCCGAAGGGCCTCCTAGTGCTAGCACAGTCAGACACTATTCCTTCAAAAACTCCCCAGCCGCTCCTTTGCCAATAGCAGAGGCTTTCAAACCGGCTCTATTTACACAGAGACACTTTTTGCTCAAACAGATGCTGCTGGAAACTCGTTCTTCTGCTTTTTGGGAAGGGAAATCTTTTCTCACAGTGCTACATAAATGAGAGGCTAATGAACTACTATGTCTAAAAGGTGAATTCCCAAAGCAACAGGAGATCTTATAGGAGCAGCAGAGCTCCCCCAGGGAACATACAAATAGAGCAGCAGCTGCCTGGGCAAGAACAGATGCAGATGGGTGAACTGAAAGAAAGGCAAAGAGGGGGAGAGGGAGGGGGGGGAATAACCAACAGGAGAAAAATGGGATCGGTAAAAGAAGCAAAGACCCTGGCCTTTCCTGATGTGACTAATTAGGAAGCACTATCAGAACTAGTTCGACTTGCATTGTGAAACATCTCTCTTGCACTTTCTGTGTGCTTCCAAACCGCCTCAGTGCCTCAGGACGCCTTCCCTTCCTTTCTCAGCCCTCAGCAAAACCTTGTAACCTGCTTCTGCTCTGTCCAGGCAGAGGCCTTGTAACATGACTAGAAGACCAAGAGATTCAAGTCTCTAGAGGGAGAAGAGCGTCATGCCTGCAGCCTCCTTCCAATCCAATCAGACAGAATCCAGCAATCTGGAGGATCTTATCTGGCAAGATATTACCCCAGGATAGTTGTGCCCAGAACCTAAAGCATCAGTTTATAATTCAGCACATTAAAATAAATGGAAATTGCCAGGCTGTAAACTGTGACATTCAGCAATATTTTACCTTGCCTTTAGCCATTCAGAGGCACAGGGCAGACCACGGGGAATGGTCGTTAGTTCAGATACCCTAATTAAATTTGCTCCCATACAAAAGAACACAGCCCCCATGGATCTTTAAATAGGAGATGAGCAGAATATCAGAATCCTAACAGATAAAATCCAGTCCAAAAATTTCACAGGTATAAACAAACAAAGAAACAACCACCACCACCACGAAACTTTAATCCCTATTTCAGAACCATCCAGCAGCCTGTACCAAGCAGCCACATCCTAAACCAGCCAAAGCTTCTGAGCAGTCTTGACATGCAACCCAATTACAGCCCACTGAACACTTCTGCCTCCTAATGAGCAAGGACTGAATGATCTCTCCAGCTTGGTGAACTAACTCCTTGGATCACAGCCACTGCCTAGAAACTTCAACGCAGGCATATTTCCAGCAAGATTCCAACATGCACACCTGAATAATCTCGATAGCTGCATAAGAAGCAGAACTAACACAGCCAGTTTCAAATGGATCCTTCTCTAATAGTCAATTTTGGTAGGTCTCTTGCCAAATGCAGGGAGTGGATGCTTTGATGTCTAACAAAATGCAAATTAACAACGAATCTTCACCTACAGCCCAGTCATTTACATAGTGCCTCCCCTTTATTGTGTTACCTATTTTCATGAATCTTATTCTCTGGGACCAGTTTTTTTGAGTGAGAAGATATGCATGCACATTGAAATAGCCATTGTACCATACAAAATCAGGCTGAAGATGCCTGCAGATTTTTCTCATAAGAAGAGCCAGTACTAACAATATAATTAAGGATTTCTTTTCATACTATTTCCTGGACTAAGCTCCAAGACCTGAGGAGCACATTTAAATAAAAGAAAAAAAAAAAAATTCTTCTCAAAGCTCACAATTTGTTTCAGTAGATATGCCATTCAGCCCTGGAAAAAGAACTTTTGGCATTTTAAAAAAAAGACAAAATAGACTTAAAGCCTCTTATGTCTACAGAGTCAAAGTTCACCTTACATACAAGCATACTGCCTTACACTAGAATCATCATCCCAGGGCCAAAAACCGCAAGAAACTGTGTCATTTTCTGTTCTTACAGATGCATTTACTGTAATGACTTGAGAGCCATTTTCCTTCTCTCATTCCACTGTATTTTTGGGAGACAAATCAAGTTGAATCAAGCTTTTGAGGCAATTTGTGGTCACCGCAAGAAGTGACGTTATCCAGCCAAGTATAGCATACTTTCTCTGATCAAAGAATGACCCAAGCCTCTCAGCATTATAAATGCTACCTTAAATGACTGGATGACAGCAGAGATGCTGCAGAACACAGGGTAACTGTCCTAGTTACTTCCATTTGTAGCCAATCTTTATTTCCAGTAATTACAAACTACCTTGAGAACTTCCCATTTTTCTTTTTTCCAGTCGGACGGACAACTTTCCTGCCTTTCCTAACTGGAAGAATTATGTAGCAATCTATTTCAATGCTTATGCAGTTAAGTGATTTTTTTGCAGTCACAAAAATGCAAATTTCTGCAGTGGGGGCAGAAAGGTCTCAGTGTGTGACTGATACCTTAACTGAATTTGCTAAGGATTCCTGGTACCATGCACTCACATTCCAAGTCCCTGTGAGAACACAATATTTATTCCTGCATATCTTTTTCTAAGTAAGAACATCTAGCACATTTGGACCTTCAGCCAACAAGTCTTGATGAGTAGAGATCATATCTACTATATCCCAGCCACAGTATGCCACTAAGGAACGCAGCATGAAGGTCATGATAGCACAAACCTCAGCGTGGGACAGAGGCTGAGCTCAGCCAGCTTTCTGAATTCCTGGTCCTTTATCCTGAGGTTGAATGTAGTCAATTTCAGATTCTGAGAAGAGTGCTAAGAGGTTCATTCTCCTTCCCTTTTTTTTTTTCTTTTTTCTTTTGCATGCTATCAAGCAGTGGAATTACCAATTGACACAACACTTTGGCAGTCATTTTCATGTCCCTCCTCAAAACTGCAGAAACACTTGGCAAACTGAAATACAGACTAGATGATTTAGGTATCATGTCCTCAACAGAGTATAACTGTTTTCCATGGGGAAGATACAATCTTCTGCCCTTCATGCTATAACCTAGTTTCTTGATTTCTTTGCCAGACATCCTCCCAAAACCAACCTTGTAATAAAAGGACAGAAAGCAGCCTTGATTTGACTATACTGAAGCAATAAAACAGTTTGTAGGTCCTCCTGAAACAAACTGAAATTTGCATAAAATGTAACATAAACTTCAAGACTGTGGTTTCATGTTCATCAGTAGCGGTAGCTTAAAGAGCTGCCAGCCCTCCAGCCCATGCCCCTCCATGAGCTGTCACAGTTATTCACAAAGCCTGATGAAAAATAGATCAGGAAAAGTATGGTCCAGTGCAAGATGAGCAGGGGAAAATTGGAAGGGTCTTCCAATTCTCCCTCAGCCCATCCAGTTTGATTTCTCCCTCTTCTTCACCGCTTATGGAATCACAGTACCAGAGCTGAACTGACAGGAGAGCTGGGGTCATTTCCTGTTTATGACTTTACAGACATGTTTACTGCAGTCTCAGAAGTTATTTTCCTCTTATAGTCTGTTTACCAAGTGTTTGTGTATTTAGAAGTATGGTTTGCATGTTGCTGTGCTGAAAATTCTTATGAAAAGGAATAAATATGGTGAATTAGATCATCTTGCACTTGAGTATTGTAAATGTTTAAAAACTTTAACTGTCTTATTAGGGAAAAAGCCACTGATTTCAGTATGCAGATAAAAGAGGCTCTTAAGCAACCAGTTACCATGGTTTGGTTCTTTAATCTTGCAAGAAGAAATGCTGTTGCCTACAGAAATCAAGTTGTAAAATATATCCTTAGAGGAAAGAAAAAGTCCAAATCAGTAGCACACCTGGTCTAACAATCACAGCGAGACATTAAGCCATGATCTGCAAAAAGGGTGCTCTCAAGTCAAATTCTGTACAGACAGTCAAAGCTTATTGGAAACAACATTTAAGCTACTGGGAATATGGCCACCAAGGCCAACTATGTATTTTCAGAATTCTACCCAGCAATTTAGCCTTCTGCTACAGAGAAGCAAAAAGAACATTCAGTAATTATTATTTGGCATTGGCTGCAGCCTAAACCACTCCAAGTCAGGAATCTACGGTGCAACACTTGGATTCCTAACCAAGTCCAAGTTATGCTTCTGTTCTCTTATTTCTTGACCTTTGTGGATACATGGTTAAATACCCATTTGCAATCCACACAAACAGTTACAAGTCAGGACAGCAAAAAGACTAGAAGTGTCAGAGAGGATGAAAAGATTTTTGGAAGCTAGTTCAGATACGACTCCCTTCATTAGACCAACATCAATCATGTATTGAACACACTAGCAGAAAACAGGAACACGTGCTACCTAGGACAAAAACAGCAGCTAGACCCTTTTAGAAGGGCATTACATCTGAAAATAATTTTCATTCTTCCTGTACTAGACCCCACACATACCAAATGAGCTCATTCAGTTCTGATAATGTAGTATGCAGCATGTCAAAGGAGTAAAAAAGAATAGGAAAAAAACACAGTTTCAGTAGAAATATATTCCAAGGGTAGAGAAGACTAGAAGCAATTAGTATCAATAAACAGACTAATAGGTAAAAATACTGAAAAATATAGTATTTGGTATTTCATTGACCTTCTCCTTGTTATTTGATACATCTATCAATTTATTACACTCAAAAATTAAGAACTCTTCAGAGCAAGGACTGCCCTTATTGTATGCACACACACTGCATATAACAATGCAAAGCTCCGATTTCCATCAGAGTGGATCTTTACGTGATCCAATTGACAACTCATGTGTGAGATCCAGCCCACGCAGATCTTCCCCTTCAGCCTGCCACATATTCATTCAGGGAGAAGAAAAATTGCTGTTTAGGCAGCTTTTGTTTCCAGTTATCTGTGTATTCGTTTCGCCAACCAAACACTTACAGTCATCACTGCCTTTTCTACATCACCTCAGGAGAAAGGTGGTATTGCCTCCTTATGCATGCATGTCCAGACCAGGCTACAACATGAGCACATTAGTGGAGGGGTGGGATGACCAAAACACCAATCCAAATTCTGCAACTATGAGTGAAAACCCAATTCTTCACTATGGATCAGTCATTTAAGAGGCCACGTTGAAGAAGAGTCAAGGACTTAGCAAGGGATAAAGCTTTTCATATTTAGATGAACAATTTCCCCAGCAACAATTCAGAACATAAGCCTATGTTTGCCCAAGTAAAATAATAAGAAGGTATTTGCTTCAAGTTGTCTCCACCACAAAAGACATTGCTAATTAACGTACTGCACCAGTGCCGACATCTATAAGTTGATCTTTCACTACATCTTGACACTAATACAGCATTAAATCATTATATATGTAATAAAGAGGTCTACGTTTTTATATAAGCCACAGAAAGTGAATCATGGCCCTGAATTCTCACCTCCTGTTGTTCCCAGGGCTAGTCCTTCCAAATGTCATTAAAGACAAAGAGAAGTAGCAGCAAACCATTGCCAAATGAAAAAAATAGGTTGGCCTTGTCTCTCTCTATTCCTCAATGAAGTCCATACTTGCCAGCAACATACAATCTGTGGTATCGCTGGTTTCACTATTTGGCAGGTTACTTGTTGATAAATCAATAAGCAGATCCAACAGACATACAAATGCAAACCTATCAAATGGACAAGAAAAGTGAGACTGCTTTTGTGGGGTAACCCACAGTTATGCTAGGTTAGGTGCAATGTGAAACCACAGCCCATGCATCAAGGAAGACACGTAGCTGTAAGTCAAATTGCATATATTCTAGGCAGGTAACAATCCTCAAAAATGACAACATCCTAGCACCACCAACACAATTTTTCCTCCTTCACCAAGAGACGTATTGGGTTTACGGAGAGCAAGATGCAGCAGGAAAAAAAAAGCCTTCCCATTTTGATATCCTAAAATATGGGCCTTGTATTACTCTCAAACTGTATTTTGAACGCAGTGTTTCCTATAAAGTTAGATTATACTCAACCTGACTCCAAGTCAGCAAAGCAGCTTTAGAAATGTAACTGCAAGTGACTTCCAATGTAACCTGAAGCAAGGTTTGCACTGCATTTGCTTCAAGCAAGTCATTGTCCAGCCTATTGTTTGAGGACATCAGAAATGCAATTTGTACTTCAGAAGTAGTTTCTTGTAGTGCCTCTAGACATGGATCTGCAGGAAGAGAGTGGGTGATAATTAGGGACAGTTTGAAATACTGTTTATCTCCTACTAGAGAAGCCAGTATTTCAGGCCTCCAAGGATAAATGAAATTTCTTAATCAGACAGAAGACACTTCATTTTCAAGTATCAATCATGTAACAGAGAACCACAGAAATCAAAGAGCCAATTCACAACAGCAACAAGAAAACAAAATTACTAGAGATTTTAGAAGAGTTCTCATCAAAATCTGCACTTACAAAGACTCTCATGTTGCATCAGAACTTGTGTCACATCCCACCACAGGCAATTCAAAGACACTTTCATTGGCAAAACAAGCTCTGCAAGTGTTACCCACATGTAAGAGACAGCACGTGTCAGTTTCTCCCAGAAGTGGATTCAACATGTGAAGCATTTGTGTCCACAAAGATTTCAAGAGGGAAGGCTATGTCACATGGAATCCAGAGATAGACATGAAAATATTCCAAGGAATAATGTTTCATTTCTGGTAAGGTAAAGTGTTTTCTTGTTCTCTCCAATCCTCTTCTATATTTTACTTGCAAGATTTGAAGATTTCCTTCTCACTGTCTCCTTTCACTTCTCCTTCCCAGACATTTGCAGTTTTACTTACAAAGCTATCCTTGTATCCAACTCAAAGTTGCATGTGCCAGTTCAGTATTTGGTAAAAGCTTGACTTAGTTTTGCACATTTCATTTACTACTATCTGCCAGTACAATAACTAACCCTAGCTGGCTTCCATGTTTATACATTTTTTGTTTGTCAGTTTGTCAAGCAGAAGATTTTGGATTAAGTTATTCACTTCATTAGCCTCAAAAGGTTTGCCAAATCCCAGCTGCAAAGTTTTCATAGGAATGGACAGCATTTTCATTTAATTTCAGTTATGGTTTCTAGTACTTTTATGAGGCTTTTAGGTGGCTTTTGCTGTTTGGCTGAGAGAGCTGCAAAAACAAGTTTTGTTTTTTTTTTTTTTTTAATGGAAACAGCAACAATGGAAATCTTCCCAGTTCTACTCGACAGCTACACTACACAGATTTCATAAATGTAGTTGTGCCACGTCTTTTCAGATCTGAAAATCAAGAAATTAACTTCCATTTGGTTACAGTGTAAGAACATACAGAGTCCTGGAGTTCATGCTTGTAGAAGTTGAGTTTAATTTGCTACCAAATAGTATAGCAGGAAAATCCATGTATTGTATTTACAAGCCTCATCATTTAAGTAGTTCAAATGAGTCTTTACTTGCTAGGACCACCAAGTAACCAGCATCACCACATTGTCACAGAGCTTCTGCAAGCAAGGGCCCCTTAGGCTGGATAGTGCAGGACCTTGCCGCAAGCCCAGCTCAGTGCAGCCTTAGGCTGCTAAAGTTACAGTCCTTTCCCTCCCATGACCCTCTCCTCATTCTACTTATCTCTAAAGGGAACGGTGCCCAATAGCATATACCTTGAAGACTTTGGTACACAGACTGCAAGGTCAGAAAGGCTGGCTCTCAAGGTATATCGGGCCTCCTGTTGCACAATTCTGATGGCCCTCTTTTCTCACAACACATTAATAGGCAGTTTTAACATCCCAGCCACATTTATGTTAAGACCTTGAAATACAGGATGAAAACCATGCTGTTACAACATTGTTCAAGAAAAAGACCAAAACAACCCAGATAACGCATCACACCTTCCTGAGATTAACCTGCAGGACCAATGAACTGCAGTACATTAGCTAACAAATTTAGGTGTTTTGGCAGCTGTCCCAGTCACTTAATCAGAAGCCTGAGCTCAGAAGCTATTTTGCCTGAGTGAGTAACTCAAGATGTACACACCAAAGATGCCATTTCTGCCTCACTCCCTTCCTTGCTCGGAGGCTTCTCTCTGAGTGCTGTTTACTTTTATCCTACAGCTGATGGATGGCACATAGGTTGAATTCACCCCATATCTCCCATTAGCTCCATACTGTAAGCACATTAGATTTGTGTGTCTAATTAAGCTAAACATGTTTTTCTTTTAAGTGTTAAAATTAGGCAAGTGCCTGACACTCCTCCTCCCTGCCAGCTCGCTCAAAAATACCTGCAGCACAGAAAGTGGTCATGGGCCATTTTTCAAAAACTCATTATCTGACACTGGAGGAAGGAGAGAAGCTAAGTATTACTCATGACTTTGCTTCTCCAGCAGAACAACCAACAAAATGTTACTATACAATGTCACAGGAATTACTTATTGTTGGGCATTCCTTTTCAGTTTCAGTTTTCTAAAGAGCTGTGGGTAAAGAACAGACCATAACGAGTAAGAACGAAGCTTGGAAAAAAAATCCACAGATGATGACTGAAAAACGTAACTCTTGTTCTAGCCTGGAACTTGCATGGAGAGCAATAAAAGATTACAGTTTCTCATCTCCTACTTCACAGAAGGCAGGTCACAAACAAGAGAAATGTCAGAGAAACAATGAGTTTCTCTTGTGAGTAGGTGAGTAATTTCAAGGCAGAGAATTTGCAGTGGAAAATTGTAGAAGGCAGGTATCATCAAGGTTTTTCTTCCCTGTTAGGCAGGGGAGAAGCCTTTGAGTACTTGTAGCATAGAAATTAACAGATCTGATAAAGATGCAGAAACAGCACAACTGCCCTTCCAGAGGAGCTGAGACACAGGTAGAACATCCACCTGCTCCATGGATAATAGAACTCTGGGCCTGCAGGAAAAAGGAAAAAAAAAAAAAAGCCTAAAAATCTTCAGTTGTTTAAAGTAGTGCTGACTACAGGTCTGAATTCTTTCTTACGCTAAAATGCAGTGATCAAAAGCCAACATTGGGTACTGATTCATGGGCAATGACTGTCCAAACTGCGACAGCTGAGAAGGTTACCACCCTCCTCTCAGTAGAGACTTCTTAACCAGCCATGAATCAGCTGGTTGTGAGTCAACACTGACAAGTATAGGACAGAAGTGGGACCCAGGGACCCCGGACCACAAGGCCTAGTAAAGACAGAAAAAGGTAGTAACCTCACCAACCAGACCAATCAGCCCTTCCTTGTTTCCATATCAATGCCCAGGAAAGAAGTATTTTCACTAATGTAACCCTGCATGAATACAACTTGTCAATTCAAAATGTATTAAACCTACATCTGTTTGCAGGGCAACTACTCATCAAGAGTCTTGACCCTGTCGCCTACCTACCTTCTCCCACATTACACTAAGAGTTAGACATGGGCTATTTGAGAATTTGTGACATAAATGTGAGTACACTAGCATTCCTCTGTGTCTATCAGCATCCTTCCATGCTTCTTCACTGTTAAACATTCAGAACGGCAACCTCCCATCTGTTTCCCTTTCCCATGCCACCAAGTCTACAGTATTCTCTCAAAGCCAGACCTATTATGTTTTTCCTCATGCTAATAGGCACTATGCTGATCAAGGCCCTTTTCAAAAGGCAGCACAGATTAGGGGCATATCCTCAAGCTATAAGAAACACCTCAGGCTTTTCAAGAGTAACAGGCTCAAAAATCAGAGTGAGAAGAAAAAAAAATATCTGGGATTGTAGGAAAAAAACCCCAAACACTTCCTAATGTTATGCTCAGGATCTTAGGACAGAAACTGCAGACAGCAATCCTAAGAGTTCCCATTTTCCTCCTCTGCTCCCAGAATTGCAAAGAAAGGATTTGACTATTCAGCAGTTATGAAAATTTAGAACTAAAATTGGGTGGGAATACAAAGGAAAAAAAAAAAAAAAAAGGTGTGTCTTTAGTTTATTCTAATCCTAGATCCCATGAGACATGTTCTACTACAGTGAATGGCTGCACCTCAGGCAAGAACCTCTCCCCGACTCTACCAGCTGTCACCAAACCGAACGAACTGACAGAGCTGGAGATACAGGCTGAAGGAGCAGGGCGCATGTTTCCCTCTACCCTTCCTGCATAGTCACACAAGGCTTCTTCTGATCCTTCCAGAGAAGGAGGCTGGGAACATCACATGTCTATGTTGTAACTGTTCTCTGTAGTGAGTCACTCCTTCACAGAGGAATTCTTTCTGGGAGATGTAACCTCCTGCAGAAAAGGTGTCACTTTCTGTCACTAGTCCTGTTGCTTCTCCGTACCCAGACTTCTTTCCAAATCTAAAGTAATCTCCTAATCTCACTTTATGCCTTTTGTCAGGCAACCATTTCCAGCTTCCTGACTGCTCCTCAACTCCACTCTCCCATTTCATAACACTTTTCCAGACAGGATTGCTCTTCAAATATCCTCCCAGGCATCCCACTCAAAAACCCTTCTGGCTGTACACGTTCCCAAGCCTGATCTGTCCCACATTCCAGCGCTGCAGACAGCTCCATCACCACCTTTATCTCATGGGCTTACTATCTCAGCACTATCCCAGCATGTCTCCTTTCCTACCTCTCGCCCTCATTACGAAGCTCCCGATACTTCATAAGATCATCGCACCAAGACAGGAACTCTACTGACAAGGGTACCTAAAAAGTTTTCATATCCTCTTTTAAAGCATTACTAAAGTAATACTTTCCCTACTATGGCAATTAAATTCTGCTCAGCACTCTTGTTCACTTTTAAAACTTCTATGTTTTATACTACCTAATTAACAACTTTTTCTGCCATCAGATTTCATATAATTATTCCACTTGGATCTCCTGACATGGTTCTTCTGTTCCTCTGCCAGATCAAGTCCTTGGCTCACATTTCAAAATGCCTATCTTTGCTTCTGTTGGTATCTGTACTCTTGTATCCCCTTCCCATCTTCCCATGATTTACTCTAGTCTTAAATCTTCTTCCTCATCCTTATTTCCCCATTTACTGGCTTTTGTTAATATTCTTTGCCAACTCTTACTTCCAAAAATACTCTATCCTAGTTCTAAGAAGCGATTGGAATGAAAAACTTTCAGAAGCTTTTCCCATTAAACCAAAGCTGAAGGAAATTTAATTAGAAAGCTATGCTATTTTAATATTGGACCTTATCTATCCCACTAGAATTATCACATCCCTGATCCTTATCAGATGTCTAATTTAGACTACAAACCCTTCAGGCAAATGTAGCTTCTTCCTCCACGTAACACAGAGCAGCAGCACTTACACCAATCCTGAAGGTAAGACAAATACCTCAGAAATGCAAACAACTTGATTTTGCCAAGACCAGCTCCACTCCGCGCACTGGGACTTGGGTATGACGAGGGAAGTACTCACTCTTTGAAAACTCCAAAGGGAAGTATAGCTCCCTGAAAAAAAAAAAAAAAAAGAAAAAAAAAAAAAAAAAGAAAGAAAGAAAGAATGCCTGACATTGTCTCTGAAGAGAAGAGCTGGGTATAGACTGTACTGAAAAGGCTTTTCCGTGGTACCTCTAGTCACTTCCCGCCTCGAGTCCCAAAGCCATCACTTATCCCCTTCAGAACAGCAGGAGAGTCATTTCTTTTTTCTTCCCTCTCCAGAAGAAGTAGAGAAGAAATAAACCTCGAATGATAAATGATGCACCACCTTTGTGTGGCTGCCTCTTGGCCAGACGGGAAATTTTTCTCCCGAAGCCTTTTGTTTCCAGCTTTGATCCCAGCGTTGGATCCGCTCCGTTCAGCACTGCCTCGGCATGGAGGTGCAGGGAGTGCCTCCACAGGCCAAGTTCAAGCGGACTTCGAGTCACAGTCAGGTCTTCCATTAGCCACATCCCCTCCCCCTTCCAAACTGGAATCGTTCTTGAGGTTGAAAAGATCCCATTAAACATTTTCCAGAGGGCCTTACAGAGGACACATTATTTTGATGGATGCTGGGACTAAAGGAGGAGGATTTCTAAGTACAGGGAAATAATGGAGTTTGTTCTAATGGGTTTAAGAGATGCCCAGGGGCACCAAGTAAGTTCCTTCTCTGCAAATCAAAAACACAGAAGACCAGAAAATGGAGCCGAAGAACTAACCGCCAGGAAGCGGGGAAATCGGGCTCTATTTAACTGCTGCTCTTGGTTACAGCCAACTTCAGGCTGCTTGGAAAAACAGCACACACACACATCACTGGCACAAACTTTACAGGAGAAAACAAAGAGACAACAGGGGTCAAACTGGGGGTGGTAAGCAGGAGAAGGACGCGAGGCTGGGTCCCCACCCCCTACCAGAGAGTCGGATCAATTATCCCTGAATACTAACAAGATTTCTGATTAAAGAACTGCTGCTATGCAATAGAAACAGAAAGCTCCAGCAGGCGGGGGGGGCTGTCAGGCACTAACAAAGAGACACAGAAGACTCTGCCCTGCCAGGCACATGGAAGAAGTCACCACGCCGGTAGCCAGGAGAGGGGGCTCCTCCACCCAAAGTCACCACTACGTCCACATCTCACTGCTGGCCAACATCATTCTGGAAACGGAACTTCACTGGGACACAACGGAGCAGAGACGCAGGCACTACAACACACAACAGAGTTGGAAGCTCTGATGGATGCTTTGCTGGACAATAAATCTTGAAACACACTCATCACCACACTCCAGGGAACTGAATTCCATTCCCATCCTAACCCGTTCAGAGGACAGATCTGGTGCTATCATTGTGACTTCAGGGAGTTGCTATCGACATATGACAGCTCAAGAAACAAGAGCCTACACTGTCTTTGGTCATACGTTTTTCAGTAAAGCTGCAGTTTGCAGTATGAACATTTAATACACACACAATATTATCCGTTAATCTTAAATGTTGGTGGACCTGCTGACTGGTGGTTACATGCAGAAAAATCTAATGACCTCAGAAGAGCCTCATGAAAAACAGAAGCTTCTGTTATTACTTTCCACAACCCAAAGTTGTGCTAGCATGCCTCTAGCAGGATCCTTAATTGTAACTCATAGCATCAGCATCAGGCTTCTGACTGCCCTATCCTACTCAATCCTGTCATTTCTTTGATATGATGAGTTTTGGTCAGTTTTCAGCTTCCACAGTTCAGCAAGTCCACAACATCCAGTTGCACAAACTCTTAGGAAAACCTATTTTCTTGCCTTTGCATAGTGAGTGTCCTTTTGTCTGGGCTCAAAGCAGTTGAGGGAGTTCTGCTCCTCACAGCAACACTGACTGGAGCTCAAGAGTCTCTCAGACTAAGTACACAAGACGGAACACTTCAACACTTAACAGGCAGAAGCAAAAAAAAAGCGACTGGAAAGCTGAAAAACCTGAACATAAACTCACCCACAGGAGGACAGCAGCCAAATACTCCCAAGGTAACAGTCTCAGAGCAACCAGATACACAGAAAGAATAACCACAAGCCTTTGGTTTACAAGTCCCTGGATCCATAGTTACTGTTTTTATCTTCGGTACAAAGAGATGGAAATCTACAGGGAAGACGGTATGGAAAGATTCAAGAAGCATTACAGTGCCCAGTCTTCATGCAGCACAGACAACAAAATCTTACAAAAGAGTGTTGCCTAACGTAACAGCCATGTCAAAGAACAGCAGTGACTAAGATGCAAAAGCAAGAGCTGAACCATCAAGCTCATTAGGTTAATAGATGACAATTACAATTAGCGTTCTCTACTGTGATCTGTGTGAAATACAGACAACCAGCAAATACTGCATGCCAATCAATGGAGTGGGCTTGCTGCATGCCAGAGCTCCATCTCTGGATGTTAGATCAGGTGGAGCCAGACATTCCCAAAGGATGATGGTCAGCTTAACTCTGTGTGTGTATATATCACCTCCTTATGTGAAACCTGCTGAGAGAACATCACAAATAACTACGCTGGAAATAACAGAGAACTAAAGAAACGAATTGTCCACTTTCAGGGCGTGCATCTTTTGACAACACTTTACTTGTAATTCGCTTTTTCTGATGGAGAGTCAAGAAAATTTCTGCTGTTTGAAGAATTTTTTGGTCATCAGCGAAGGGAATGCAATTATTAAGAATGAGAAATAGGCAAAAATCCCAATTAGCACAGGAATTCTATTAAGGTGGAGGACATGCACGCACTTAATGCATTTTTAAAACCTTGACTGGTTTTCAAGAAAACATCTCTTTATTAACTTTTACAAGTGTTATGAAGCATATATTCCCTAGTGTTGCATTCTAGGGCAAATGGAGTTGGCCTTGGGCAAGACAATTTCCACTTCATTTCTCACATTTACAAAACAAGAATAATATTTGCCTATTTCACAAGAGCAAAGGAAAATTGAAGAGGGATATCAAACAGCAGATCATTTTCATAGAACAAATTTTTAAATTATTTGTTAATGTTAATTTCACCAGAATCACAGGGCTTTCAGAAGTTGAAGTGTAATCGCTTCTGTTTCTTTCCTGAGTTAATACACATCAAGAACTGCTTTCAGGTTTGAACTACAAACAGATGAATAATCTTCCTACACAACCATGTTTCATTTTGTAACAAACATACATATGGAGGAACATCTCCAAGTTTTCTGAAATTTTGTGGCCCACAAGAACAGAAAAGCTCTCCTCCAGATTCACAGGATGCTCTGGAAATGCAAATGTTTTATGTAAATGACCCTATTACTTTGGTTCCTGCATATACCTCCATATGAGGACGCAGGAAATGATTCTCTCTTGCAAAAAGCAATGCTAAAGTACAGAACTAAAAGCATTTGAACAAGAAGATAAAAGAATGTTTCATCTACACTAAATAAATGAAATGATAATGTTGACTTCATACTGAAAAGGATTGTTTCTTATGGTTTTCTACCATGGCTACCTTGTTTTAGTTATGTGGAATTGTTTTGAATCAACAAAAAGTAGCCATATAAAGAAAAACCCATACACAACCATAGAAAAACCCAACAATTTTCGTTCTCTTGCAGTATCTTATTTTTTGTTTTATAGGTAGGGAACCTTACTTGGCCTATTACTGCACCACTCTGAAAAAATGGTCAAGATAAATTCCATAATCATCATGAGATGAAAATATCATCCAATCTGATTGTCAGCAAACTCAAGTACTCTCAGAATAACCAGGAAACAGAGTTACTACCAGCTCTAAGCAGACACAAGGAATACAAGCATTTTGCATTTGGCTCAGAGCTGCAGAATCAGAAGTGGTGCCAACCGCAGGTAGAGGAGATCTTAACTCCCATGCAAACTATACTTCTACAAAGGCATCACATTAAGTCTGTGACTTGAATGTGTAGTCAAGATGTTCAGGGGGGTGAATTATTCTGGCATTATTCTTCTGGCAGAGCTCCAGGAGCTACAACATCAAGAACATCACCTAGACAGGTTCTGTGACATTCTGCGCCTCTGCTCCCACAGAGCATCAAACCTTCTAGCCCTCCTTCGTAACGATGAACTAGCAAAGCATGCCATTAACTCTCTCCCTCTACACCCGTTTTCATCCACGAGACACTTTTCCTAATGCTCACAATACTTGCAGATCTGCTTATTGTTCTGGCACAGATTTTTCCACTAACAGACGATCAAAGTTCAATCTTGCAGATTTGTTTGCTTTACCTGCACCTGCAGAGGTACAGCAGAAAACGACCAAGTACATTTCCTGTAATCTACCTGTTTGGCATTGTGAATTCTGTGCCTGTGGATGCTTTATGATAGTTAAGCTGTATACCAACCTCACAGGCACTTCTATGGAACGATGGAAATAAACCTCTGCAGATGCTAGCAGGTGGGAACTAGGAGCAGCAACTTGACATGAGTCCTGCATCTTCTCTGCCACCTCTATCCTGACACCTCCTTACCTTTTTCCTACATTCAAAGGAAAAAAATGTTGTTCAGGACTCGTGCCCTTACATTTCTTCCCAGAATGGAAAAAGATGCTCGCTTCTGGAAGAAGTCAGAGCATCCAACCTTAAACGCACGTTCACTTGACAAGACGATAGGGGAAAGGGCAGTGATGGGACAACAACTTGAAAGGGAGACAAAGTGCCATAAAAAGTGTTCTGAAGACATCAAGGCACAACCACCTATGAGCAAACCTGCACTTCACAAACAGACATCCCCCACGTGGCTGTTAACAGCCCAGACACATTAACTAGGAGCACCTGGGTAACAGCCAAAATAAAACACATCCAGATCTGCATCCATGCTAAGACCTGCACTTTAGATCCTTCTCACTCCAGACTGCAGTTAAGCATCTATGTGGCACTTAGGAACTTAAGAGCACTTTCGTTTCCAAAAAGCAGGTTTTCTGATACACAGGACTGCAGTCAGCCTCTCCAAGCTGCTTATGCACCTTCATCAAAACTGCCTGCAATTAAGTCTCTTGTTGGAAAAGAAATAATATTACTTGAAAGCCAAACCCCATGTGATTGTGCCCCAGAGGCAATACTTGTAGAACGATGGAGGTCAGCAGCGCTACTGCAAACGCTTCCTGTAATTTCAGAGAAGCATAAGAGGAAAAGGATGGGTGAAATTATACAGCAGCTGCTGGAAGATAGAGGGGAGGAAAGTGAGGTACACAGTTCCCCTCCCCCCAAAGCCTCCCAACTCTGTATAAGCAGTTCCAAGAAGCATTCAGATGCTTTCTCCATCGGGAGCACTTGTGAAATAAAATGCTAGCGCATGAGGAAGCAATCGCTTTCCAGTTGGTAGGGCAGCCATAAAGATAAGTTTTCACCGACGAGACTTCACGAAACTGCCGCCCCGCTCGCTAGGACTGCGGCCGATCCCTCCCCCGGCCCCGCCGCCTCTATTTTTGGTGCGCTCCAGCCCCGGCCGCGCAGCGCCGAGCGCAGCGGGAGCGCTCTCGGTGCCGGCCGACGCAGGTAGCCCGGGGCGCCGCCGCGGAGCCGGGCTGCGCCTTTAAGGGGCCCGGCGTGGCGGGTGCGCGGCCGCATTCCTGCTGCGGAGCGGCGGCTGTCCCGACACGCCGGGCACGGCAGCCTCCGAGGCAACCTGCGCGCCCGCCCCGGCCCGGCGCGCCGCTCGCCCCGCGGGAACAAAGCCCGCGCCCGACACCGCCGAACTTCCGCGGGGAGCAGCGGCCGCGTGGGGCGGCGGTACCCTCCGGCTCCGCCCGGCCGGGGCAGCGCCGCGCCCGGGGACCCCGTCCGGGCCGCCGCCGCCGGCTTCCCGCGAGGCGGGAGAAGGCGAGCGGTCCCGCGTCCGGCGGCGGGACGGGGCAGGGACAAAGCGCGGCGCCGGGCAAGGCTGCGGGGCGCGGGCAGGTGAGCGGCGCGAGGCGCTCCCGCGCGGGCGAGGCTCCCCGCGCCCAGCCGGGCGGGAGGCGCCGCGGCAGCCGCTTACCTCTGGCGCGGAGCAACGCTCCCAGCAGCAGCAGCAGCAGCCGCGGAGGCGCGGGCGAGAGGCAGCCCCCGCCGCGCCGCCTCATGGTGGCAGCGCCCCGGCCCCGCGCCCGGACCGCCCGCAACCGCCTCCCGAGCTCCTCCTGGGCGCTACGCCCCGGTCCCGCGTCCCGGGCGCCTCCGCCCGCTCTCTCGCTCGCTCCCTCCGCAGCAGCGGCGGCTCCGGGGTTGGGGGCTCGCTCCCCGCTCCGCCCGGCCCAGGCCCGGCCCCGGAGGAGGAGCCCCGCCGGGGCAGCCCCCGCCCCGCTCCCCCCCGGCGCCCGGGCGCTTCGCAAACTTTCCGCGCGGCGCGGGCGGCCTCGAGGCGGTGGCTGCGAGACCCGCGCCTTTCGCCGCCCCCGGGGTCGGCCCCTGCGGCGGGTCCCGCTCCCGGCGTCACCGCCCAGGAGCGTCGCTGCGAGCCGCCCGCCTCTCGCACGGCGATGGCTTCCCGACCTGCGCTATCGCAGAACCCCCAGTACCTGTCCCAGCCCCTTTTGCCACACGCCCCTCCGAAACCGAGAGCCTTCCTGCATCTCGTTCCCGAATTCTGTGCCCGATCGCACGTGCTGCTATCTTCGAGAGCGCTCTTACCTGCCGTTTATAGCAGATCTTCTGATGAAGGCTTTTCCTTTACAGCTGCGATGTCTGAGGACAGCTGATGGTGTAGGAATCTGTTACCCCCAAAAAGGGCTCAGCTCAGAGCCTACGTGAGTAGAAATTAACACTTCATCAGTCCTCTTACGTGCCTGCCGGTTTCTGCGTTACATTTAGAAGCAGACAGGCTCTCCCTGGCTGTTAAAGGCAGCTTTATGATCTTCTGTGGTAGGATTTGACGTTTTAATACACAGAGTTGGCAATGTGAGAAACCTTTGTTGAGTAATTAATCTCAGTTGCTTACAAAGTATTAATTTGGATGGATGGCTGATTCAGATACTCAAACTCTGGACCACAGGGGAAGATGGGAACTTTGTCAAATTGACACCAAAGGGGCAGCATTAGGAACGGTCTCATTTAAAGCCTTCACAAAGATGAATCCAGAGGAAACTACAATTATTCCTCTCCTTTAAAGAATCACAAGAGCAAGTAAACAGCACAGCGTGCGATGGAGACATTTCTGCCATTCCTGTTAATTAAGTGTAAAATAGTGAAGACAAAAGATATTTTTTAAAAATGTCAACAGAAAATTAAAGTGACAGCTCATTCTTAGTGAGCTCAAGCTAAAGAAAAAAATAATAATCCAAAACAGCTTTGGTGGGAAGAACTCCCAAGAACAAGAACACCATAAGAAGCAAACCAAGCATAAATTCACAATATACAGCCCCAAATCAGAGGGCAGGTCAGAGCGGAAGCCTCTCTTTTTTGTATGCTGAATCACTGCTTCAAGATGGGAACAGACCCATCCCATGCAATGAGTGTGACGGTACCTCCACCGTGGAGCTGAATCCTGCACATTTGATAGATAAAATGTACAAAATTGCCCAAGAGTTACAACTGGAAAAGATCGCCAAGAGCAAATGATTAAATGGAAAGATTAAAAAGCCTCTCTACACTAACTTGGATACAATGACACACCAAGCCACCAAGAGAATGAGCAATTAAACTAAGAGAAACAGCTCCAAGATGATTGAAGTGGAAGGTCTGGGTACAGAAGGGTGAAGTTAAAGGTGATAAAATGCTACCACCACTCTGCAGTGATTGACCAGCCAGCATGCCAAACCCCTACAACTACTGCATCCTCCTAAAAATACAGGGCAATACAGCCAAAATTCAAATAAAGCTGCAGTCTCTGCTGAGGCTGGATCCTCAGGTAGTATAAATCAGAGAAGCTCTGCTGACTTCAGGCTCACAGAAACTTAAGAGACATTCAAAAACTAAAGTACTGCACATGATAAAGCACAGACACAGGGCCCAGAACTTCCTGATAATTATATATTTAGCCCATGGAACAGTTTTCAGTAGTTGAGAGGAGTGTTTTCACAAGTTTGAAATAAAAGCCTCTCAAAAAATATTGTCATAAACAAAGCAAGTTTAGAAAAGTTGCTAAATACTGCTAGTAAGATTGATCTCAGTGTTTAGAATGTGTATCTTTCAAGCCAGGTAGGTTTTAGAAAGACAGTGTAGGTATCAGTATGCATTTTAATCCATGCACAAGGTGTGTATTTGCTTTTATCCATGGCTATGAGGAACATTACATAACTTGTAATAACATATAGATCACTGGTAAGTGATATATACCCTAAGTATTGTAAGAAAAATGAGAAATCAAGTATAATTAATGATTAATTGACAATACACTTAAAACAGGTATTATAAAGTCAACAGGGAGAAGGTTATCATCACTATAATCATATCACAATTTCTACCCTCAAAAATTACAAAATTAAATAAATTGAATGGGAGAAGTTCACTCTGGAAATGATGGTAACTTACATTATTTCACAGTAAAAGCAACTCTGTCAGGAAAGCAGAACTAATACTGGAAGAAGAAAAGAATCAGGTAGGATTATTAGAGAAAATATAATTGTGTTTTTAAACCACAAAGGCTTGAATAAGAAGTAGAAAAAAAAAAAACGTGATGGGTACTTTTGCTTTTATCTTTCAAATCTTTCCCCCAGGGATCAGTACTGGGACCCATCTTATTTAATATCTTTACTGATGATGTAGATGAGGGGATTGAGCGTACCCTTGGTACACCAATGATGCAGATGACACCAAGCTGGGAGGTGGTGTCCATCTGCCTGAGGGTGGGGAGGTCCTTCAGAGGGACCTAGATAAGCTGGATCGCTGGGCTGAGGTTCAACAAAGTGCCAGGTCCTGCACTTTGGCCACAACAACCCCAGGCAGTGCTACAGGCTTGGGGCTGAGTGGTTGGATGACTGTGAAGAGGAAAGGGACCTGGGGGTGATGGTTTGTGCTCTGCTAAACATGAGCCAGCAGTGTGCCCGGGTGGCCAAGAGGGCCAGTGGAGTTGCTGCCCTTGCCAGCGTTCAAGAGGTGTCTGGATGAGGAGCTATGAGATACGGTTTAGTAGTTAGTGGATAGTAATGGTGATAGGAGGATGGTTAGATTAGATGATCTTGTAGGTCATTTCCAACCTTGTGATTCCATGATTCAAATGCCCTTCCTTGGGAAGATGTTTCTCCACACCTCAAGTTCCCTAGAAGAAACCTTCTAGAAGAAAGTTTCCCAGCAAAAACTTTCACTGTAGCTTAGTTAAGCTCACAAAGGCTAGCAAAAGTCACGTTTAAAGTATTTAAGATAATATTAACTTAATAGGACTAACTTAATATTATTAACTTAATAGGAGCAAAATGCATTTGTGCCAGACTAGGCTCCTTCTCATAAGCATTGTTAAGTATTGGTAAGCAGCAGGCTCTGGACCCAGTAAATGCTGTCCAGCTTTTGACAGTGTCTCACAGTACATTTTCATGTAATCATATTTTAAATAAAACTAGCAAAAGGCTTGGAGGCATTTGATAGAAGAAAGCCATAATGGTCATCAGTGGTTATTTACCAAATTCAATACTTCAGTTGGTACCTTTCAAGGCTTGTTTTAAGCCCCATTTTGTTCTGTACGTTCACTGACTACTTAGGCAATGCAATGTTTATACTTCAAAATCCATACTAACAACACCTGATAATCTCAAAACAATGGCTGTGGGGATGCAAACACTAGGAAGGATGAAATCAGACCTCAAATGCTATCAGCAGTTGGACAGACTGTCCAAAAATTAACAAGGAAAAACAGTAATGAGAAACATGAAGTATTATTCTGGAAGTCAACATAAAATGTGAATTCCTGACAGAGGAGAAATACAGCAAAAACATATTAAGGCTATATTTATAACAAACAATATAAATCAACAGTGCAATGCTGCTGCCAAAAATGTGTTTCATTCTGGAATGTATTAAAAGGTGTGTCTAGCAAAACAATTTGTTTCGTTTCTAAACTTTGCAAGGTATAAAGCCCCAAGTGGCATTCCTTGTTCAGCCAAGACCAGACACCTTCAAATTTTAAGCAGAGATGAAGAGAAACAAGAAAATAACAGTAAGTTTATAAAACAAACCCTATAAGGAAAAACTGAAGGAATTCGATTAGCCTAGTCAAGAAAATAAAAGCTCCAAGAAGACGCAGCTTTCTGATACATAAAAGCTCGTTACAGAGATGTTGATCAGCTATCCTCTGTGGTTCCTGTAGAAAGGCATGAAAGAGTCAACTTGATTTGTGACAAGAAATACTTAAGAGATTTTGCTAATCAGCATTCCAACTAAGCATTTCTAAACACTAGAACTGACCGTCGAGGGGCTCTGTGGAATCTCTTCTGCTGAAATTGTTTAAGAACAAAGTTTGATCAGCTAGTGGGTACTAGCCTTGATATAACTAAGTCTTGATGCAGTACAGCCTGGACCAGGTGATCTTTTATGACAGCTTACAAACCTCCAGTTCAACAATGGATATAATTCTGAAAAGGGAAAGTGCATTTTTGTTGTTCAAATTCTGCGTTAGTGAGCTTCCTTAACTAAGCAGAAAATCCAGGAAAAAAGCAAGTGGTTTCCTACAGAGCTCTGGGTTCAACATAAAATCGCAGGTTGGTGTCATCAGATTATGGGATTTTTCCAACTGCTCTTTTAATATCTATCATTATTCTACTGCTATATTTCCACATCAAGCTCCCTTTTCAGTATCACTACTGAATCAAAGAGGCTGTAACTTGGGATGCCAGTTCAGACAAAACTAAAGATCTTACCCATATATAGAAAGATGCTCATAGACTGTTTGGCCTCAGAATTCACTACTGGATGTAAAAAGAGACTGTTTGATTTTCCAAAGAGCTGAGAGGCCCACAGCTTTCACAGCTGGTGACCTAGTTTGTAAATGATGGTCTCTGTGTTAAATACATTAAATGAAAATTTAGCATTGATTTATATTTTATGCTATGCTAACACTTTCCCTTGTTGCCTTCCCTTTAGTTTTTTTAAGCAGTGACACCACTACTTCGACCTCAAATGTACTCTTAGATATCATCAATATTCAAGTCCTTCAGTACTGTTCTTTACATTGTTTCTCAAGTTAAAGCCCACTCGTTCTTGAGAAAACAGGAATGTGTTGCCTTCTGCTGTGTTACCGTGATTGTTTTCATTTATGACACATAATATAATAAATATATAACATTATTATTATAATAAATGAAATTAACAATTCAGAGCTTGTATTACTTCATTTTTCTACCCCTTTTGTTCATTTGCTGCCTTATAAACAGTAACATCTCAATTTATTTGGAGGAAATCTGTGATCATCTCACAGACCACAATTCTACTTTGTGGTACATAACAAAACTAAGGAAGATTACAATAAATGCCTACACTTAAAAACTGAGATACGAAGAATCCTACAAAAGTGGCTTTGTACTGTAATGATCAAAGTACAGATTCATCTGAAAACCCATTTATATATATATTGTGAGGGGTAAGGAGGGGAGACAACAACAAAACAAGTTGACTCTAGCTAGGGAGAAAAAAAAAACAAACAACAAACTAAACCTTTCCTCATCTTTTCTGATAGGAACTCTTCCTGGGTGTCCTGCAAGCTGGTTCTGCTCTCTCTTGCCGGTTCCCTTACATCTTCTATGTAAAAATAATGCAAATGCACCCTCTACTACTCCTGATTGGACTCCTCCCTGCAGTGAAATGGCAATTACCCAGGCCTTGCACAATGCCTGCATTGCAAAGGTAACCTATGGCCTAGCCTTAGGAAGAGCACAGTTTAATACCTTAATACTGGCACAGGAATTTAAAAAAAAAAAAAAAAATCATAAAAGGAAAATGTTCTGTTGAAAGCTACCAGCAGAAGAATTCAGTTTGAAGGCAGAAGCCTAACAACTTTTCTTCTCCGAACACTTTCAAAACAGATAAGCAACAAGTTGTGCCTCCTAAATAAATTTTCGCAGGCACTGAGAAGCATTTTCCAAAGAATTGAGAACCTGTGCCTTTCTCTGAAGCTCTTAATGTGGTTTGTAATCAATAATCTCTATGTTCAGGTAAAAAGTGTGTAGTGGAACTCAATCACACAACTGGAAAGAAAGGTGACCTCATGCTCAGAATATCTGATAGGCTGACTTTTCCTTCTCAGAAGGATAGGGTATCTGAATCAGGCCTGCGAGAGAAACAAGGAGTTATAGGAACAGATGTGAAAAACACAAACATATCCCTTTCAGCTCATAAATGTTTCTTGTTTACAGTATCCCAGCCACTATGGAGATGAGTGACATGTAAAAATGCAGACAGACAGATAAAGAATGTTTTCTTTCTTGAAGATGATTCAGTTCTTACTCTTCATTGGCATGATGGGTTAGGCAAGTACGGCCAGCGTGCACAAGCCTTGAGTCTTCCTGATAAGAGATGTCAACCATCTGCTTTCCTATCAGGTGGCTGAATCAGAGACGCCTCTTAACACCTCTCCCTCTCTCATATTACCTCTTGATAGGTGTGAATCAGGGAACAAATTAATTGCTTCTTATCTACACTAAGTGAGACCTGAATAAAGGCATAGATGGCAGCAAGATCCAAAGTTGCGCGCACACACACACACACACACACACAATGTGAGTCTGAGATCAGCTGCTCAAACATCTACACACACACACATCCAGCATCCCTTCTAGTCATATACACTTGTGCTCATGTCATTGCAGTTTTAGCATACTTAAACGTTACATTTTTAATCCTGTTAAACTAAGAGTAATATACTGAGAATTCAAGGTAATGTGGGGTTGCATCTTGCATTTCCATTTGTGCTTCAGTTTAGGTCAGAAGAGTTGATAGAAGCTTAATCAAGGACAACCATAAACCATGATTTTAATTCACAGCACAAAGTTTGTAAAAGAAACTGCAAGTTTCTGCTTCATGTAACTTAGAACATACTGATTATGCTTGGCAAATACCAGAAATGTACTCCAGTTACAGAGTTTGAGGGAAACTAATCCATACCTAAACTTCATCATAGTTCAGGAAGAACTCCGATCACATTAACAATATGTAAACTTTAATGCATAAAGTGTTAGAATATGAAGGACAGTTTCTTACCATCTTCCACATAAGTCAATCTGAAAGTAACACCTCCTGTTCATTTACATGGACACCACAAAGAGCACAATAATACTATTTAATGGAGTCAATTCTCAGCTATAAAACACCATTTTTTGGCATGGTCAACACAATTAGCTATGTATTTTCATCAGCAATGAACAAGAGCCTGCACACCACACTTATAAATATCCAAATGGCTGTCTGGAACTCCACTTAGTCTTTCATGTCACTGTGGCCACTGCTGAAAGACACCACCCACCACCTCACTGTGCTCACATTCACTGTTTGGTCTCTGCAAAATGAAAGAGTACTGCGTGCACCTGCAGCTCGAAAAGCAAGTGGTATCCTGTGCTCCATCTGAAGAGAGGTGGCCAGCAGGGACAGGGAGGTGATTGTCCCCCTCTACTCTCTTGTGAGGCCCCATCTGGTGTTCAGGTCTGGAGCCCGCAGTACAAGACAAAGAACTGATGGAGAGAGTCCAGAGGAGAGACACAAAGATGATCAGGGGACTGGAGCACCTCCCCTAAGAAGACAAGCTGAGGGAGCTGGACTTGTTCAGCTTGGAGAAAAGAAGGCTGTGGGGTGACCTCATTGCAGCCAGTACCTAAAGAGAGACTATAAACAGGAGGGGAATCAACTCTTTGAAAGGGTTGATAACAGCAGGACAAGGGGAAATGGTTTTAAGTTGAAGGAGAGAAGATTCAGGGGGAAGTTCTTTACAGAGAGAGTGCTGAGGTGCTAGAACAGGTTGCCCAGAGAGGTTGTGGATGCCCCATCCCTGGAGGTGTACAAGGTCAGGTTGGATGGGGCCCTGGGCAGCCTGGTCTGGTATTAAATGGGGAGGTTGGTGGCCCTGCATGTGGCAGGGGGGTTGGAGATTCATGATCCTTGGGGTCCCTTCCAACCCAGGCCATTTTGTGATTCTGTCTCCATAAACATTCAGCAAGCATCAGTGCATGCCGTGCCGTCCCCCCCCCCCATGTGGATTAATTCAGTGACACACCTTTGCTTCATATGCACTTCCATGTCTGAAGCCATTTTGTCAGATTGTCCCTCTGCTGCCAGCTGTCACACAGCACCAACATGTAATGGGATATTGGTGGGAAGGTTCAGCCCCTACTGCTGTACCACCAACATCCACCTCTGATATTGTGAGCCAACATAATATAACAGCAGGCACTACTTTCAGTGTGGCCCTCACACTATCAGTTTCAAATGGGGAATGATGACTTAATTTTCTACTTTAGAAACCAACATGATTAAGACAGCAAATCAAAAGAGAATTTTAAATACATAAACCTTAATATCTTAATTTCCTCTTTCATTCTCCTTTGGCCTATTTTCCCCCTCAGTACGCGATTTACATATCACCCTTTCCATCCCCTGCCTACTGCTTCTCAATATCTCTTTAAATTCTCCAACCACTGTAATCTTCTGGTCTCAGACTTCTCTTCTAGTGACTCCACAAAGATGTCACTCCTGAAAACACCCCAAATATTATGTGACAGAAGGGAAACCAACATTCTCCACCCTGTCTTCTTGCACTGCTTTGTGAATAACTGGCATATAAGCGTGTGCTTTCAGTTAAAATCCTTCTTCAGCTCTCACAAAGCTGAGATATTCTGTAGTGGCCTCTCACAACCACCCTAATAAATACTCAGGATCTCTCTTAGATATCTAACAAGCAGAAATCAGGATTGCTTTGCAAGAATTTCACAATTTTAATGAATCTGTAAATTTCTCTTCCTTCTGTTTTTCCCCCTTGTTCCATCGTTTGCTTTTCCCTGTAGATTTTATAAGATAGAATACTTCCAGACTGTTTTGAATGTGCTAAGTCTCTGTACTGCACACAGGAATTTATGTCCCTCTCCCATATGAGCTGGCCGGTACAGCTGTCAGAGATACTGCTTGCTTCTAGAGCTGAAGCAAACAGTTTACTCCCACGCAGACCTGCCCATTTTCTTCCACACTCTCACACACACACACACAGCTTCATTTACTTCTTCTATCACACAGACACCTGGCCTAATCAACAACACAGTCCAGATGCCTCAGTTTGCAAGGAACATTCGATGAATAAAAAGAATGAAAATTGCAGGCCTTTTTGAGTTACCCCCCAGGATGAGCTAAGCCTTGGCTGTCAGAAATGTTTCCCATGCCAGAATTTCATAGAGATATTTATTTTTACCAGGCATATTGGACTTTTTTTGTTTGGCATGAGAGATCCTGCAAACTCTGCCAGAAATGGCTGTTTTTCTTCTCTGCATCATTAGTGAGGCAGCATTCCAGCTAAGAAGGGTCACTCGCTTGGTACTTAAGTATTTTTGAAGATGTCCTTTCCTTCTTGAAGAGATAATGGGAACAAAAGCTGAAGGAGAGTCTGTCTCCAGCTTGACATTACAAAAACACAACAAAAACAGATTTGCTTGCTAACACTGAGCTCAAAAACAACCAGAGTTTGGCCAATGTATTTGCTAGACATTGCAACTGTGGCATATGACTTACAACTACCCTTGATTTTAAAATGAAGATCCAGCCTCAATAAGTCACAGAACCTGTCACAATTGTGTTCCCTCCTCACACACAGATCACCCACAATTTAGAACTACTCCCATGACTGAGGAGTAGAATAATGTTCCTTGTGTTTTTTCCCCCCCATAAGAACTTATATTTTGAATGTAATGATCTGTGAACTCAAGATTTATCCACAGGTGAACATGAAGTTTATTGACATATAGACTTCAAAATTAGATCAGACCTGTGGTTTCTTTCCTTTGATTCATCATTTAAAAGGGGCAAAATAAAACCTCTCTGCAACCCAGACTGCAATGTAGGTAAGCAATAATAAAGAAGAAATTAATTATGATTGTACAGTATTCACAGTATGGTTTCCTGCATGCTTATGACACCTAACCAGTTAAGTAAGTGTACACTCGACTTCAGAGTTCCAGATACAATTACAAGTGCCACATTAAAATCCATTAATGGAACAAATGATGGCTTCTTAAGAGAGCTGCTGCTGTCATCAAGTCCTATCATTAGCTGGGAAATACTCATTTCCAAACTTCATTCTGTGGCAGATGCTAGCAGAGAGAAACTTCATGAATCTCATTTCTCTAAAGCCTGTTGACCTTAAGAAACAATCTAGGTCCCATTTGTTTGCCTATGTTTTACCCACAGAAATAAATTAGTATTAATACTGAATTATTAGAGGAAAAAAAAAGATTGCTTTGTTAAGCTATGCCTTTGGTTTGCTGCTTGTTAGTGAGGTAACAGTTCATTCAGTTTGGAAAGGCTCAGATCAAGATAAACATGGGTAGTACTGCAGCTTTCTCCGTGAATGTCTCAAGGAATCAACAATATGAAAACACAGATTTCCTCATATAATTTCACTGTAACTTTGGCTGACTTTCTGATTTAAGATAACCATATTCTTAGCATGCGTTTAGAGAGTTTGATCATAGTTCATAAATACAATTACTAAATCAAAAATTTATTGGAGGCATTCATGGTTTTGAAAGTGACTCATAAATGAATCATCAGCTGTGGCACCATTGATTTTTTAAAATGTCTTGCATAATAGAACAGTAATTCACAGCATTTCCAATTAATTACATGGAGAACAGCATGTGAAGTTTTTACTCATTCAGTTCACTCTCCACAAAACTTCTCTGCTATGGTGCTTAATATAATAGATCAAAAATTGACACTTGTTTGTTTCACCCAGTATCCGATTTGTTTTCCAGGTGTTCTTGGATAAACATTTTGTTATCCCACTAGTAATTTTGCTCATGTCCCCGTTTTGTGAATCTACGGGCAAATGCATCAGAGGCCTCAAAAAATACAAAGCATCACTAAACACCCAAAAGCTAATTCCTGGGCAATATAAGTACTTAGCTAGTTCTTAAAATAGGACAATGCTACAGACACGCAAAAGATAAGCAAAACAGGCTAGAGAGCTTTCTACTGTTTCTTGTAAAACTCACACGCATAGAAGTCAGATGTGGGACAAGACTGAAGATTCCTCACAGCTTAGTTCTTAACATGTTGCAGTAGTAAGCCTTAAAGCAATACAGTCTCCAACTGCCTCCTTCAGAAAAAAAATAAAAGGGAAAGTTAAGTTTCCTGCCTCCGATACTTCTAGGGTTTAACATAATTACTTTAGCAGTAATTGTTATAATTCTAACCAAATTAAATATTTTGTCCCCAGAAAAAAAATAAATAATAGAAGCCACACAAAATGACTCCGCCTGTTTCAAATGGGGGTATATCCTCTGGCATTTGATGCTTAAATCTAGTCCTGTTTATTATTCTATATAATATCCTCCCTGAAAGAGGGCTGTTTCTCAGGAGAACTTTGGCTAATAAAAATATTTCAGATCAACTTTGGTGGTATTTAGAATAACGAACATAAGACCAGAAAGGATTAAGCTACACAATTAATATAGCGGGCTCAAAGTATGTGGGAATGGAAGAGAATAGAAACATAATCTAAACTACATTGCTTAGAAACTTACAAAGCTGATACAGGCAAGATTTTTCCTGTCCACGCATCAAAATTCAAAGAAATCGTAGCATTAAAGAAAAATTTGAACTATACCACTGGTTATTTTCAAACTTGTGGCCACAAGGACTCTTTAATAATTACACTAGCCCAGTTTCGATTTCTGAAAGCCTACTTAAACCAGACTTTGAGGGGAGTTAAGCTAAATAAAATCCAGTGCTGGTAGACAAAACTTGCAAATTTAGTTTAAAAAGTGTAATTTAAAAGATTGCAGGGTGGATGGTAATCCTGAGTCTACCGCATACTCTTGCCCTGAAGTGAAAACTGGACTCCTGATCATCTCCCAAGGGGTTGCTGACAGAGAAAACTGCTGTTTTCCACTATCATTCTCCCAGAAGGGCCTGAAAGAACATTAAATCCCTGCTAAAGGGTTCCTCTTCCCAGAGCAGCTATTAAGCAGATGCTTTCCACTGATCCAGAAAAGCCTTCTCAATTTAAAAGAGCTTTTTATTAAAAGGCAATACTCTTGAGTTCTACGATTAATGTGAGGAAACAAAACATCCACGGCTAAACTGGCAGCATTCCTCCCTTTTCAGGTCACAAGCTTAAGAGACCAGGTAAGCCCTAGAGCTGATGTGTCATGTCACCTAATCCTGGCTGCAGCAAGTCCAGAAAGGAATTACAGTAAACAGGGAAGTCTATAAAAGGCTTCAGAAATGATGCCTTGTGTTTATGCAGTTTCCTTTGCGCTATTAATATTCAGGTGCTGTTACTACTGAAACTTATTTCTGCCACAAATGGGTTTGGAGTCCAAAAGGATTCCCTAAACTGGTTTAAAGAAAATAATTAAGTCCAATCCACAGAGACCAAGCAGTAACATAAAAAAATCCCAGGAAAAAAAAAAAATATATATATATTATGGTGCATTATTTAAAACTGGACTTCAAAAGCCTCTTGTAAATGAGTGCTCCAGATAATAATCAGGTCAATTTTTATTTATTTGTTTATTTTTTTACAGAAATGGCTTAAGCAACAAGAAAGAAACAGCACACAATTTGTAGAATGGTTCCTACCAGCTCAAGAGATCGGCACCATAGAAAAGGCTTCTAAATTTGACTTTTCAGTATCAGTGAAACTTCCTGGCTGATGGTAAAAAAAAACTGCTTGAAAACAAAGATTTTGACATTAACTTTGAAACTACAGAAACTATGCTATAAACCTGAAGGGGGGGGGTCTACCAAATTCTATTCCTCCTCTCCAGCAGTAGCCTAGGATGAGAGACCTTATCGTAAAGTGCCAGAAATGCTAAACTAGTTATGGAATAGACCTCACATTAGAAAAAATGCTTCCTAAAACCCAATCGGTCAAATATTGCTATGATGGATCACAATCCTACCAGACATTGTGATATTTTTTGCTATGCCTTTATAGGTAATAACATAACCTTGTAATTTCTCATTACGATACTATAATGCAATAAAATACACAGCAGTAATAGCAAGACAGCAAAGTCCTAAGTAGCAGCAAATAAGGATAAACCTAAGTGCAGCAGCCACGGTTACAGAATTAAACAAAAAAAGGTACTTACCTTTACAAGGCCTCAACCACAAAGGGATCTCCAACAAGATCCACTCACCTTCACTGCCAACCCTTAAGTGAGGTCTGGGAATGGGTGGATCCTGGCTCCAGCCCTTCCCAGCACTCAGGTGCATCACATGCAGCTGAGCTCCCCTGGGTTGGCCCTGCTTTCCCCCCAGTTGTTCAATCACTGGTTCAAACTGTGACTTAGCATTTCTGCTACGCTCATTCTGTGTGAAAACATCTACTTCCCTTCTGGTGAATTCGTGGTCTCAAGAATATCCTGCATCAATATGTTCTACAATCTGATTTTATCTGGTATCAACAATCTCCCTTCTTCAGATTTATGGCTTTTAAATACACTGACCTGAATGCACAAACTGCAAAACTGGATATGGAGAAGTTTTTAAATGAACTGTATTTTATCACAAACCCTTTTAGATAATGTTGTCATTTTCTATGTTATACCTGCTCTCTTTAATACAGTCTTATTTTCTATCTGATCACTCTTCACACTAAAGTATTTCATTGTTTCCTATGTTATTCTCACTACTCATCTTTTAAATATTTATATCTAATACATATTAATTTAAAGACAGAGCAAGACAAAGAGAACAGAGTGACCCAGTCAGTCTGGTGGAAGGAATGTAAATAGGTTGGCTATAACATCCTAATTACTCTTTTTTATCTATGGTTTTGACTGTGAGTAGAGGTTGAAGATGAGTTTCCAACAGCAACATTCAGCTTTTCCCCTCGAGTAAAAAGCAGCAGTAAAAGCAGGCTGTGTGCCCATCTCTCTTAGCTGGCATGGAACTTTTTTCTTAAGAGTGTCTGGAATGATTCTATATTTTTTGTTTTAGGATAAAAACAATGTTGATAACATGGTGATGTTTACGTGATGTTGCTGCTAAACAGTGTTGTACGGAGCCAAGGCCATTCTCAGAGAAGAGAGCTCAAGGAGCTAGGAGGGAATAGGATTAAGACGTGACTTAAACTGGCCCAAGAGACATTCTATAACATATAATGTCATGCAGAAGGAGTTTTGAAGGGATGGGAGTTCATCTCGTGCTTTTGCACTGCATGAGGGGCTAGCTGGGCTTTGGTTGGGACGTGGTGAGCAATTTATTGTGTATCACTTGTTATATACATTCATATATTTATATGTACATACATACATACATACAGTCATAATTATCCTTTTCTTTCCTCTGTCTCAGTAAATAGTTCTACCTTAACCTGCAGGTTTTAGGGTTTTTTTTTTCCCCTTTTCTCTCTCCCATTCCATTGGGAAGGGGGGAAGTGTGCAAATGACCTCATGGTACTCAACCATCCGTTGGGTTAAACCACAACAATATCTCAGCGTTTTACTTAATTTCTGTTGCTTTGTATTTGTCACTAAAAACACACAGCAGTTCCCAGTCCCTCATTTGGAATTTCTGGGTTTACGCCCTGGGTTGGGATTTTTCTATTGCTGATGTGAGAAATTCCAAAAGTTTTCGGATATTTTGGCCCCACCAGCTTCTGGGGAAGGGGCACTCAGCAGGGCCGGGTCCTGTTGTGGAAAGGTATCTGCTTGGAAAAGGGCCATTCCCTGAGAAATTCCCAGATAAGCAGAATGAGCAGAAGGAAGTAGCTCAGGACCTTCTGCTACTTCCCACTTTCCTGTGAACAACGGGCAATGCCTGATGCTCCCCATTCCTTCCTCTCTAGAGCACCAGGGTTGCAAAACAAACACAGGAGCAGAGTGAGCATTACTGACAAGACCCATGTAACTGCAAGGGGCCTCCTTGCTCACTGCTGGCCCTGCTCTCCGGGATAAAGTTGTTAAACAATACCCTTCCGTATCTTTATCGCCAAAGCCTTACTTTTCTCTTCATGTTGCTTTGTCTCTTCAGCCCTTTTCCCTCTGTTGAGTCGCCCGGCCTTGGAGCACACAACCCACGCCGTCACTCACACCCTCCCTCAATGCCAGGCCGTCACATCATGCCGGGGATCCCTCCTCAGGACCAGGATGCCCCGCTCCTCCGCAGACCCTTCCCTCAAGCTCCCTCCATTCCCGCCTCTCGCAGCCTCGCGTCGAGGCTGGCCGCGCCCGGCTCCGCGGTGCTGCTTTGGGGCCGGAACCCCGGCGGCGTGAGGGCGTGTTCCCAGCCGGGGCGAGCGGAGGAGCAACGCCGGGCCTGGGAGCCGGGAGCGTCGGGCGCCTTGGAAACGGACGGAAGCCCGGAGGAGGCGGCGGCGGCGGCGGCGGCAGCGGCAGGATGCTGAGCCCCGAGCGGCTGCCCGGGCCCGAGTACCTAGGTGAGGAGCGGGGCAGCCCAGGCCCCCGGCTGCCGTCCGGCGTCAGAAGGGCTCGATGGGGCGAGCAGCGTGCCGGCATCAGGGCCGCGTCGTGGCGGAGCGGGTGGGGGGAGCTCGGTGCCCGGCCTCAGCTCGGCCGGGGAGCGGCACCGCAGGGCAGGGTCTCCCTGAGGGGGCTGCTGTCTCAACTGATGGCCTGAGGAGAGCGTCAGAACGGGTGCTGCTCTTCGGCTGCGAGGGGGTCGGAAGGTGGGCTTTTTCTCTGAAATAAAGGTATTGTTTCCCGCTGATCTCTTTACGCCACATAAGATAAAAACCTTTGATCTTACAAAGCAGCCGCTCCCCTGTGGGCTGCATCCCTTTGCTACGCCTTCCAGTGAACTAAAGGGCGAAATGATGAGGTGCTGTTGTGTCAAGTGAAAGATAATTATGAAGGAAAGAAATCAATATGACGTCACTTAATTGCTAAAGAGGAGATGAACTGCAAGCTGTGAGCATTTGGAGTGTGTTCAAATCAGTGTTTTTGAAGTGAGACTCTTCAGCCGTTACCTTCTAGGCCCGAGAGGCTGTTTGCTAATAACTGTTATTAAAGTATGCTTAATTTGCTGTGGCTTTGTTGTATAAGGAAAGGTAAAAAATGGTGCATGTTGGTTTGCGATACGTGTTTCAGCATGGTTTTGCTGTCTCTGGTAAGTCACAGCTAGAGAAACGTGGTGGCTTCTAGTAAATGGAAAGCTACTGTTGCAAGGGAAGGCTGAAGCAGCTGTTTCTCCAGCCCAACATTAGGATCAATGAGTAAGGATACAACTTCCCTGCCAGAATGCCCCACAGCAATAAAAGAGCTGAAAAGTTTAAGCAGAGGGGTGATCTACATCCTCTTGGAGTAGAACCTCTGCACTTTTGCTACTAGACTGCTAGTAGGTGCTTTGTACATGCCTACATAACCACACTGCTGTTCTGTGCTACAGAAACTCGAGGCAGGAAATAGGAGTTTTAGCTCTCTGCACAGGGTGATTCTTGAGAGAATTATGGATTTTAACTTTGGCATTAATTCAGGTATTCGAGAACAATATTGCAGCATGCCATTTAGATACACCCTTCAATTGTGTGTCACTCTGTTATACTACATCAGCATTTTCAGCCTACGCATTAATGGAGACACTCATAACTTTTCCACAGAATTGCTCTAGGCTGAAACTTGCAAAATTTCTTTTTTTCTTTCTGTAACAAGCCAACTTGGTTTTGGGCTCATTTAATTGTTTTTAATGAAATAGGTGCTTAACTCTTACTTGTGTGAAACTTGTCAGTTAGGATTGAAACAGCCAAAACAAGCTAGGAAGCAGACTATCAATTTTTGTAATTATTATAAGAAATAACCAGTTTTCTGTTTTAGGCCTAAAGCTTAGGAGAAGCATGACTTTGGAGATGTGTGCAATGTTGTGCAAGCAGCTCTATTAAAATGAAATGTCTCCTTCACTCTCTATTTCCTGATCTATCACTTTTTTTTTTTTTTTTTTTTTTTTGAGACACATAAATTATTCCGATGTTTGGATTAAGAAAAGACTCATACAACTATGTGGGTAACCTGATTTAGCTGTGCACGCCCCTGTTCATTGCAAGGGTGTTGGACTAGATGACATTTAAAGATCCCTTCCAACTTTAAGGACTCTATGATTGTATTCAGATTGAGAAGCAATTGTCTAAGAGCTTGTTTGGTTGATCATGTAGGGAGGGTGTCCTTCTGTTTAAGTTGCAATCTATCCTCTGTTAGAAAGTGTTTGCTACGCTGGGATATTTTCACTGACAGTAAATATGATCAGGATTATTATCATTATTATTATTATTATTATTATTATTATTGTCCTCATGAGGCTGCTCACAGATCCTATGGAATGAATTCTGTCTTCATAGTAGGAAATCAATAAGTAGTGTGTTCATAAGATACTTTTTCATTTTCTACATCGCCCTGGCATTCTGAAATTACTGTTATTTGGATTTGTCCTCTTCTGTACCTCTAAGTCTTGTTAATATTGTTGTCTGTTGTAGGGTTGTAAGCAATTGTGATTTTAAAAAAGTTTCACATTCTATAATTTCATTCTGAAGTTGTTGCCCCAGGCTGCCACAGAAGATATTTTTTGAGTCTCCTAGGTTGGATGGCACCCTTTTCTCTCCTGATCTGGAATGAGAAAGCTTCACCTAGCCTCTTCTCTCCCTTTTCCTTTCTCAAGGCCCAAAACAGGCCAAATGAACTGAGTGGCCAAAGTAGCATTTTGTGCTACTTGAGGTATTTATCTCCCCCTCCCCCCCCCCTCCATTTGTAAGGGTCTTTTTTGTGCCCAGTTTGGATGCTAGGAGGACAATACACACATAAGGGAAGTAGAAGCAGTTGTAAGTTAAAATAAAAATGAAAAAAAAGTGAATCAGACATTCACTCAAGATGAAGAATAAATGCAAATTTTTGATACAGAGAAGTTCCTGGGAAATGCAAATCTCATGCCATAGTGACTGTGAGACAATAGGTAGAAGAAGAACAGAGACAACCAGAATTCGGTGAATAGGAAAGGAGATGAAGTCTGCAAAGATGGCAGGAAGGCTGTGGGGAAGAAGCTGCAGCAAGGAAGATATTTAAAACAGTATTTTCACTGAGTAAACAATAGTGTTTGGGGATAGTGATGAAAATGTGTTTTACGTTTGATGAATGAGACTAGAATGACAGTAGGCAAAGTAAAGCTTATTTGGGACACTTTTCCATGCCTTCCTCATTATGGTTTAATAAGTGGTGATTGCTCCATTATTTATAACAGACTCAGAGAATTCAGTTTATTGTTCTACTCATGCAGCTGTCTTCTGAAACTTCAAATTGTAGATTTCCCCATCTTCTCCATTAAAAAGAAAATGCTGAAGATTATCACAAATTTCTGAAGTTTTCCTCTGGGGTCTCCTTCTTTCCACTTCCCAACTCCAGGATATTGTTTTTTTTTTCTTCCTTTGCCAGCATGAGACATGTAAGAACACAAATACGCCATTAAGGAAGTACCTTATTGGTAAGGCATGGGGCTATCAAGTGCCAGTCCTGTTTCCTCATCTCTCTTAGGCTTAACGAGCTGAAAGAACTCATTCACTTTTTACAAAGCCAAGAATAGCTTCCAGCAAAGTACTTCAGTTATGCAGCAACTTTGCACAGAACTGGGGTTTACTCTTCTGCTGGACAGAAATACTGAGTTAGAAAGTCCAAGTGCACCTGCAACAAGTTTGTGTGTGACACCAAGTTGTGTGGTGCAGTCAGTGCACAGGGATGGGATGCCATTCAGAGAGCCCCAGATAGGCTGGAGCAGTGGGCCCAAATGAACCTTATGAGGTTCAACAAATCCAAGTGCAAGGACATGCACCTGTGTCCTGGCAATCTGCACTATTACTACAAGCTCAGGGTGAAAGGATTTGAATAGTTTTGCTGAAAAGGGCTTGAGAGTACTGGTGGATGGCAAGCTGGACATGAGCCAACGACGTATGCTTACAGCACAGAAAGCCAACAGTATCCTGGGCTGTATCAAAAGAAGCATAGCCAGCAGGTGGAGGAAGGTGATCCTGCTCCTCTGCTCTGCACTGACGAGACCTCACCTGGAATGCAGTGTGAGGCTCTAAGCAGTATGATCTAACTGTAGGTTTCCTGTTCTCTGGTGTTGGAATGGGTAGCTTTTAAACTCAACCTTTCCAGCTATAAAGGTTCTATGATCTTATGATTTTCTTTGTCATCACATTCAATGTTTAGGCTACTGTTACAATTGGAAAGATTAGTGCACTGGAAGGACAATACAGGAACATAATAGCAAAGAGACCAGTATGGATAGAAAGGTGTTTCACAGGAAAAGGAAAGCTGCTCACCTAGCTCTAAAGATCTAGGCTTGTAGAAAAGATTCCACAAGGGAGGGATCTCCAATCAGAGATCCTTCCCTCGTGGTACTCAGCCCTTAAATGAGATCTAAGAGAGGTGCAGCCAGGCTCCAGCCCTTTGTTCACACAGCTGAATTGCCTTCACCTGTGCTTCCAGGGCTGACCGTGTCCTTTCCCTAGGTGCTCAATCAGTGGTTCAGGCTGTAATTCATCTGTTCCCATACAGCTACATTTCTGTCTAGGCATTGTGAGAAATGTTGAGTCTCTTCGTAGTTGAGACATTGCCAGGCTTCTGTGGAGCACTTCATCTACGATATGTTGTGGTCTAAAAAGAGAAAGCCTTTTCCCTTTCTTACTCTTTTGTATAAATAGGAAAGCTGTGACATCGAGGATGAATGACGTCCCTGCTGATGCATTAAAGTTTGCTTGTATGGGTGATAAGTCTGAATCTTCTTAGATTCAGTGTCACACTTTCTCCAAAAGATTGCAGCTTCAAACCAAACCTTCTGTTGTACTACAGGACATCTACCTTAGCTTGATATCGCATGGAATCTGATCTGAGTGAGGTAGATTTTCAGAACTGGAGAGTATAGAGGCCTCTGTGTTTGAGTATGCTTTGATAGGGAGCCTGTCAAAAGCTATCTAATGTCCTTGTAACAAGCCAGAATGGTCATTAATTCCACAATGTTAATAACATGCTGAATAAATTCAGACTGATTTATTTTTTAGGAGAAAAAAGCTCAACAATTGTGCATCGAAGGGGTGGTGATGCCTCCCATCTGCACTGCATCTTGCAGGAGGTAGTTGCTGGCGGGACTTGAACAATGAAGGCAATCTCTGTGGGGTCTCAGGATGCTTGCGCAGCGAAAGACTATAATGTCATAGTTTGTTATTAATGTCTGATTAATTTTTTGAAAGAAATATTCAGTTACAGCCACAACAAAATTACAGAAGGAACCATTTCTCAATTTTTTTGTTGAAAGTGATTTTGAGTCTGTGAATATACGGAATACGATGTGTTGTGCTGCCACTTAGCATGCATTCATGTTTCGCTCATATCATAGCGTTATCTCTGGTATGGCCAGCTCTACTTGCACTTTGCTACACGTTCTGTCCTTTAATCTTGTTTGTTAGGGTTAAGGAAATTATACTGCCAAGCTGTGCAAAGCTGTGAAGAACTATAGCTGTACAGTGATATAGCTCTTAGGTTGGTTGGTTTTATTTACATACTTCTCTTGCTAAGTCCATTCCTTGGGGATACCTGAAGACGTGAAAAAGAGCATCCTGAAAGATCATCAGTGCTGAAAAGTCTCTTGGAGCTGATGCTGGTCTGGTTTTGCAGTTTATACGCGTTATTATTGCTCACATAATATTAGCTATAAATGTTTTTATGTTACTGTAGTTGTCTCTTTCTAATGTGCTTTAATACAGTGGGGCTCTTAATTAAGCCCTGATTGAGAATAAATTCTGGAAGTTATTTAGGAGCGTACAAACTAGCAGAGATTTAAAAACACCAAAAATATTTCATGTACATTAAATCTTGTAATGCTCTTGGAATTTTGATAACTAAAATGAATTATAATGGTAATTGCATCAAATTGTGTATTTTGAGCACTTCACATACAAGCAAACTTTAATGTTGTGTAGCTGAGGAGGAGGAGGATAATTAATAAAAATCAGTCTCATTATCCAGGAATTCCCACTCCTGATTTTTCAAAACATTCCGTTATGCCAGGAATGAAGCAGCCAACAAAAAAACATTCATGCACACAGTAGATATTGCTCTGGTACAGAGCTTGTGATCCATTAGAAGGCATCTCTCATGGCAAGTTGAGCAATAATGTAGCTACCTGATTTGATGATTTGATAAATAAGACTCAACCTCTGCTCCAGGCTGTGGTTCTGCTGCTGCTTTAAACAGAGCATACCTGTTGACCTGTGCCGATGTGTATTTTACCATCCTGCATAAGTTTATTCCAGTCTTTTTTCTGCTGGTGTATTGATCTTCAGGGTGAGGGTTTTTGTTTTGTTTTGTTTTTGTTGGATAGTTTTATTGGCCACTTAAAAAAGGCAGATTTCTTGGAAAGAGAAGCTTCTTATTAACATAACCTTAAGGACGTGTACCGAAGTTGCAAAGCCAGGTAACTAATATGCAAAAGCAGAGTGGTTAACTCCATCACATTGCCATTGTGTGTTGGAAGGGACATTGTGCAACTCAAGGGCATGGCACTACAGCACATGTAAGGTCTTAATCCTCACTGCCTCTGAGCGCTGCTGGTAATAAAAAACTTACAAATATGCAATATTGTTACTTAAAGGTGGCATGTACTTTCCTTCCTCCTCCTGAATTTCTGACTTAGAGAATGTCAGTGCATACATTGTTTCACGCAGTAGTATTTTCCTTTTCCTTCAAAACTTTCCTCAAATATCAGTGCTTGTTCTTAGAATATTTTTAGTCGAATCTACAAAGTACCAGAACTGTTTGTTCTTGTAAGAAGAAACAAGTCATTCGTTGGCTTATAAAAGCACTATTTTTACTATTTGAAATATAAATGTAAAAATAATTTGATACAGTTACAATTAAAAGGAATCACTTGGGGTTGTGTAAACTATTGTAATGGAGAATGTAGGGATTGTGAACAGAGTGTGGATGTATTTCTTTGCCTTTTACTTGTAAGCCGGAGGAAACTTGGATGACCCGATCAGGCCTTGCTTTAATTGAACAGCCAGCATTCAACCTTGAGTTTGGTTTTGAGCCAAAGGGCAGCAATTCCAAAATGCACTTTGAACCTTGAGCGAGTGAGTGATGGTGGGATGTTGGTGTGTGATAGAGTGGCAATGCCATCAGTGCCATTCTCTCAAGTGCTGTGGTAGCTGACTTTAAGAGTGCTATGTTGTATGTATTGCAATCAGTTGTGCAGATTCTAGGTGTAATGTCACCGCTAGAGGTTTCATGATAAGAGTTAAGCTACTCTGTGAAAAGAAACTTACTTAGCATCATGTCATTGGCTGCCAGAAGATTCTTCTCTGTACTTCATGCTGTTCTATCTTTCTGTGAGAGGTGCCTGGCAGGTTTTAGGTCTGACAACAGGAAGGGGTACCTACCGAATATGTGTGGCAGGCACGCTTGGTTGCATTTTGGGGTAGTGGCATTGGATTTTGAGTTTAGTAAAGGAGTTGCATGGTCATTAGCTTGGAGGATTTTGTGTGAGTAGGGAGGAGAGTCATAGGTGGAATAAGCCAGAAGCAGTAAATGATGAGGATAATGTGTGTGGAAGCTGCAGTAAACTGGAATTCTATCTGAAGGACAATGAATAGAGAGGTCGGGTTGTAATTGTAGCATTTTGTGAGCATCTGAGCTTTCCATTCTGATTTGGACTTGTTGCTTTATTGCCAAATTGGCCTAAAAAATAGGAGCCGCATCTGTACCAGTACAACATTAACTCCCTGAATTTTCAAAGAGTTTGAAACAGAATGAAAACCTATGAATAATCATGTTTATTTTGCATTGGACCCTGTGAATTTTTAACTTTGCACTTACATAAATAGGTAACGTTGCCATATGGTTCCAATGTTTGTTATGGAAAGTACCCTTTATATAAATTATGCCACTAATGTTTTGCTATAACTAGACCCTTGGCATTTCATTTTGTCTCTCTGGCCTGCTAGAACCTGCCCATAAATTAATTTTTTCTATGGCTTTTCTGTGTAGGATAGAGTTGGTTGGGCTACAAAACATACTGCTTGTACCACTCTGTGCAACTTGGCAGCCAGAAAACAGGAAGCCAGAGCAGGGTTTTGATTTGGCAGTGTGAACTATGCTACCTGGGAAACAGCACAGCAGTTGAAGAGTCAAGGAGAGAGGATTCTTAAGTAGATTGCAAGTGTTATTTTGTTTTTAGCTTCCCTGCTCATCGTCTTCTTCCCTCCCCCACTTCCCTATGTGCCTTTTGGGAAATAAGGAGAGACAATCTTTGCCAGGATCCTGAGACCATGCAACAAAAAGTTTAACGAATATCCATTTTTCAGTGACAGTATTCATCAGTGACCCATAGATATTTGTGTACAATTTTAAGGTCGTCAGAAATGTCTGAAATTCTGTGTTGAATGTTAATTTATTCTCCACGAGCAGACTCAAAGGTATTTGTTAGAGAGGTCAGTCTTACTGTGATATGTAGCACTGTGGGGACCATGCCTGTTTACTCCTTTAGGCTTTTAGGGGAGAGGTTAACGACTCTAAAGAAGTGGAATAACAAAAATATGTGTTTCACTGATAGAGGCTCTTCCACAACAGGGAGTGTATACATCCCCACAAAGTTTAGAAAATGGTTTTGCAGCTGAGTAGGAACATATTGTGGACTAAGAGAAGTGGAAGCCTCTTTGCTACTGTGGTTTCCTGTCTTAATCTGGTACTGCTGACAGCTCTAGAGGGGCCTGGGAAGATGTTTCTGGGCGCAAGATGGGCTACATAATGAAGAGGGAAGAAGGATGGGCTGAAATAAAGTTACCCAGCTGCTGTTATCTTAAGACCGTGACTGAGCTGCACAACTCATTCCTCCCTCGGGGGACACAGGTGCGCAGAACTATTTTTCTTTAATCACTCACATAAATTAAATTTATTCCTTTGCATTAAAATAATTAAATAAAGCTACGCCCTGTATCTTTTAGTGCCAGATAATATCTTTGAACCTTTGGCTCACCATTTTGCTATCAGCTGCAAGGTGTTTTCCAGGGTGTGCTTAACCAATTTTACCATTGTCCTAAAAAGTGTTCTAGTCAGAGAAATCCCCTGATAGCAATCAATGTTCATATATACTTTTAATCACTGTATCCACTGGGAATAATCATTTCCGGGCCTCTCTTGAAGCCCACCTGCCCCACACTAAGATGAAAGGGACTTCCATGTTGTGTATCAAGTGGCACAGGCTTGATGCCTACCAGGATATTAAGCACAAATTAAAATGGTTTGAAGAATATTGATGTGGGTCTGTGGTTGGCCAGTTGCTAGTTGAGGGGAGTGATGCTGCCAAGTCTGGAACAGATTGGCAAGGAGCAAGAACAGCCTTCGCCTTTCCTATATCCCCTAAGGGTTTTCTCCTGCTCTTTTTAGGACACGACACTACTTGCAAAGGTGCAGTACCATACGTGTTTAGGATGGAGGTGTGTGCTTTGGGAACAGGGCTTGTGTGCTTTCCAGGTTAGGAACAATTTTCCTGGGTTCGTTGTGACTTGTTTTCTGATTGTTGAACTTGTAGGTTTGGAAAGTCTACTGCTTGCTAGCTGGTGCATCACGCCAGACTCAGCTCTTTGTTCCTTCGAGTTGATTTCCAGCCAAGAACATCAAAGGCGCTCAGTGGCAAATCTGTACTGTTTCCTTCCTGGCAAATGCTTGATTTCTGCAGTCTGCCCCCTGCAGAAGCAGCAAAATGGTTTGTCTTGTAGTCTTACTCAGAAGACTTCCTAGTGTGGTTGGGTACTGGCAGATCTGCCTCTTCTGAAACCTCCTCAGGTTTGGTCTAGGCAGTTACTTGGGACTGACTGTTGAGCAGTAGAAATCTCTCCTGGCAATGAGATCTGTTCCCTACCTGCCACTCCAAGGACAGTCATTGATGCTTGTGTGGCAAGGGATGTACTTTTATGTGCACCTTTAGGAAAAAAACTTTACAGAACAAGCTTAAAGCTACTTGGCTTTGGTAAGCAGGGAGGGGCAGGGAGCACCTACATCTCTACAACAGCCTCACTGATCTATTGGTGATTTATATATGAAAGATGGCTGTGACTCAGAAGAAATGAAGAATTCCTCTTGGATAAGCATTTTCCAGCATAGCAGTCTCACAGCTCTGTCACTTCTTCCTTCACTTGCAGAATCTCAAAGGATTTGAAAAAGGGTCCACGCTGTTAGTGACTAACTGTGTAGCCAGAAGAGACGGCAGGATTTAGGTCAGGAGTTCTGCTATCTGAATCTGGGGGAATAAAACCTCTGCTCTCTAAATGAGGGAGCAAATGCTCATTGGCTTGTTTTGTAAGGCCCCGACAAGGCTGGTCTGGGTCTGGGCTTTGCAGGCCCCTTGTATTCTAATTTCTGTCTCTTACTGTCTTTTATTTGCAGCTCAAAGGCATGTCCTCACGTACATGGAGGATGCAGTGAGCCAGCTGCTGGAGAACAGAGAAGATGTTAGTCAGTATGGCATTGCCAGGTTCTTCACTGAATAGTAAGTACATCAGGACGCTGCCAATAGGGCCAGCCTGAGAGAGGCTTTTGGAAACAGGCAGGGTACATGGAGAATGGAGCTGGACACATGCTGATTATGTTGTGAATGCTAGATTTCACTGGGTTAGCCAAGGGCTGCCTGAGTACGTCTCAGAAACGTGCATGGGTTTTCGTTCAGTTTGGTACCTCTCCTGTTACATTCATGTCAAGCAGCCACTTTGGGAAATGAAGCCTTTAAAAGCATATAGAAAAGCAAACCCTGCTTGGCTTAATCAGAGCTGGTAGCCACTTTCAAAAGCAGGGATTGTTTCTGGTTTCAGCAGTGCTTGTTCTTTCTTTTTCTGTTTGGATTCAAACTGTTTTGTCTCCTTGTGCAATTGTTATCGTGCTGAATGCTCTAATAGAATATCTCTCGCTCTCCCGCAACCTGCCTAAGTCCTTAAAAATGAAAATAATTATTAGCACAGATAATCTTTTCCTACTAATTTGGGAAGTTGTTGGTTTTGTTTCTGTTTTTGGTGGGGGGAGTTGAAACTGTGTACTGATCTCCGGTGTTGTTGATGTTGACTCAGCCGATCGCTGCATGTTTTGCCAACTTGATGTCTTACACAGTGTTTAAAAGTCTTCCGGCCACTTCATTAAAAAATCTGTTGGTAATGGATGTGCTTGCAGTTGGTATGCTTCAGTCTGTCTTCTTATGCCCATTTGAAAATCTGCTTGTTTGCTTCTTTTGCTTCTTTTCCTGTTATTTTTTTTCTTGAGGCTAATGACTGTGCAGAGCATTTCTCAGAAATCTCTGTACTACAGCTGTGGAAGAGGATTTCAGTGCACAGGAGCAGCTTGCTTTCTAGGCTGACCAGAGCCTTGTTGGTTTATTTTGTTTGTTTTTTACTGAAGTATGATGAGATCTAACTTCCTACTTGAGCTGTCTGGACAACTTAGGTTACATTTTCCGGCACCATGCATATTTTAAACTTAGAGATATCTGAGATTCTCTCTGGTAAATTCGTAACTAAAATAAATTATGCAGCAAATCTGAGTGGAAATTCCTAAAGCTGTTTTTTTTTTTTAATAAATTTTTATACTGAGACAGAGTAACAAGCTGCTTGAGGCCAGTGCGGTTTTGACCATGCTTGGCAGAGGAAGTAAGATATGGGCCATCTTGCTACATCTGCTTATATAACAGATCTTTGAGGTAGATGGCATTGTAATGAGGAAATATGGTTTTTAGTATTACCTTAGCTATTTTGCTCTCAACAAATCAGTAAGAAAAGATTATCTGTGCTAATAATTATTTTCGTTTTTAAGGACTTATGCAGGTAGCAGGGGAGCAAGAAATTAAAGCACTCAGCATGATAATTCAGCTTTGTATTTTCCCAATTACAAAATGCAACACTTTTCTGTATAAGTGTAGAATTAAGAAGAATCAAACAGCTAACTGAGGTTGTCTTGTTCTACTGTTAATCTTACTCTGCAGCTATAACTGGAGTAAAAATCGACTTTAAAAGACCTTCAAAATCTATTTTAGAATAGATAAAATATTTGGTACTACATGAATTTTACAGGGATATTTATGTGTATGTATATGTGTACCTATATGTATATATGTATGTATGCACATGTATATATGTAAGTATATAAAGATTTTGTCTTTAAAGTAGCCTGAACTCAAACTGCATTCCCTTTCTGTAGGGATATACCAAGATATAAAGATTAAAAAATAAAAATCAATGCATAGTATCCGGAATGCAAGTCTTATTGCACAAATAAATAAACAGTGCACTTGCACGATGTGAGCAAGTTGCAGTGCTAATAGTCATTGTTAAGTGATGGTTGTAGAGAATTAATCTCTGGCAGTAGTTATTGGGGACAAATAAAGATACAATCTTGTGTACTTGATATGACTGGGAATCATGATGCTCCATCTGATGCAAGTGACTTTCCACAGATATAATACTGAGATTAATCAGCTGAACAAATAGTAAACAAGTTCCTAATGATAAAGAGCATGACTGTAGTGACCTCCACCCACATCAAAGTTTGTTTACCAGGATTGAAAGCAAGGTTATATAATACGCAGTTGGAATTGTTGTTCAGCCATCTATCCAGACTGGATTTGGTTTACATCTGCTTTCAAGTTGACACCTCGGGATGTTTTCTAAACCTTTGTGCATATATACTTCAAACGTTAAATAGTGGTCAAATAAGTCTTCCATGCTTACTTGAAACTGCCCACACTGCTTCTCTGCAGTATTTCTTCCTTCATCATGTCCTGATAACCATTTTCACTTCCTATTATTGTTCTGCTTCTGAAAGAATAAGTAGTAATTCAAGATCATTTTAACAAACAGAATTGTGAGCATAGAGCACAACTGTGTGATGGACTTATGTTTTTCCCAGTTACTTTCAAATATGTGAATTTCTAAAACAGCTCCATTCACACTGAAAATTCCACGGAGCATCTTATTTCCTGAAAGATGGGAATAAACTACATTTGTTTGTTTGTTTCACAAGTAATAAAAAACTGCTCACTCATTTTTTCCTTTTGTGATATGGGTGGAACTTAGCAGATGGCATTGTGTCCAAGACCCAAAGCACAAACAGCCTTAGTAATTCTGAGAGCTGTGAAACTCCTAGCGTGTGAAGTGTATGAAGCTTTATTTGAAATGAAGAATAAATGATCACAAATATAGACTTAGATCTAACGGGAATTTTCCCAGAGCTTAGTTTTAAGCTCTTACTGCCCAGTGAAATTGTACTTGTCTACCTGACTGTGTGTGTTCAGGCTGTGCTTTGAGAACTTCACCAGCTTGTACTGCTCTGTCAAGCAAACTCGACTTGTATTTTAATCTTAATATCTTAATACTCAAAGATAACTTGTGAGATTCCTAAGGTTTGTGTGCACTGTTCCAATGTTTTGCTTGTTCCATGTTATTCTATGAAAGAGGGTTGGCATGCCCATATTTAGAAGCATGCTATTGGGATTTAAGATAAAGGGACTTGTTGGGGGTGTCTGGTTTTTCATATTGTTCATTCCTTGCTCGTATTTACTTACAATTAGAGACTAAGCCCAGAATTCAGCAAGCTAGCATGTGGACCCACAGAAGTAACTTTTTTTAAAGTATGGGATAAAGTAACACAAGTTTTGTAGCTTTGCCAAGATAATGAATCACAGAATCACAGAATGGCCAGGGTTGGAAGGGGCCTCGGTGATGATGAAGCTCCAACCCCTCTGCCACATGCAGGGCCACCAACCTCCATGTTTAATGCTAAACCAGACTGCCCAACCTGGCCTTGAACACCTCCAAGCACGGGGCATCCACAGCCTCTCTGGGCAGCCTGTTCCAGTACGTCACCACTCTCTGGGTAAAGAATTTCCCCCTGATGTCCAAATTTCCCCCTGATGTCCAAGAAGAAGTTTGTGTGTCAAGTATGGGTTCTACGTATTAACTCATTATAGAGGGTACACTGTACAATAGCAGTGTCCATGCACCCTTCTGGCTGGATTCATCACAGAAGGATGCTCGTGGCTACCTATCATGTCTCTATCATGGACTGCGGAGCCCTGCCTTACCGGGAGTCACTTGAAAACATTGTACAGTTATAACAGCCATTTTATAGGTGATCATTAAGAAAAGATTCGTTTTGTTGGGATTTAGCTTATCTGAGTGAAATTTCAGAGTTGAAAAACTATGTGATCATGCATCTCTCTATGTATGGATCAAGCTGGAAGTGTTTTGCAGGCAATAAGTTGTTCCTTGTTCAGGAAATGAAGCCAGTTATGTATTCCACTGCTATCCACAGCCGAGCACTAAGATTGCTGATTGCAGAGGCCTGACCCTCGTCTTTACAGCTCTCCTTCCAGAATATTTTTAGCCTTCAAGGATACTTTTTTTCTCCCACTTTATTTGGTTGTTCATTTGTCCCAGTCATGTGGACATCTGCTTTCAATCTTGGGAGTTCTTTGAGGCTTCTCTCATCTGACTCACTCCTGACTCTTACAAGAATGGGCTCAGTCACCCTTCTGCCAATTAATCCACATCTTTTACCTAAAAGAGTAAAATTGTGCCTCTCTCAGGGCTGGTTTGGATTTTATAGATTTGCTGAAATGCTACTGGTGTTTGTTCATTACAAACCCAAGAAATCTCTGCTTTGCTTTTGAATCTCCATGAAATGCAGACTCTTGAAAGCCCTTTGTGTAATTACAGACTAATGCTGCTTTACTTCTTCCAACCTAAATTCTGCGCCAGCATATCTTAAAGGGACACGTTCCTCCTATACATTATTTATCATCCTGTTTTCTTGATTGTTCCTGTACTGAAGAAAAAGAGGGCCCCTGTGCTAATGCATTTGATCACTCAGTGGGAATGTGCGTTGTGTCCTACTTTAAATTTTCTGGGATCTTAAAGGGAAGCTGTGTTTATTTCACTTTAGCTGGAAGAAACAGCAAAAAACTGTCCTTGACCAAAAGACTTTCCATTAGTAATTTTTGTTTTTTTCTTCTATGGTAGTAGTTTGCTTGAAACTTTCTCTCCCAGTTTGCAGGTAAATACCCTACGCTGTCCAATGCTCTTCTAAAAGGTTTTGGTGTGGTGTTTTTTTTGTTGTTGTTGTTGTTTTTTTTTTTAATGTACCTCTCCCAGAACACTTCTTGTTTTCCTTTGTTTATGGCGAAATGTTTTCCTGTCCATGTGCCAATTGCAGGATGATTGAGAAAGACATCTTACTGTTTGCTTGCAGATGCATCACTACCTCCGTTGGGCTTTGTGCATACTGATTGATGTCCAAGATCCTCTTTTTCTGTAAGGGGTTTTTCATCTGAGTCTGACTTGAAGTATCCCTGGTGGATCGTGTTCACATTTGTGTGCTTTCTGATGACAGTTTTGATAAGTTATGTACAGTGTGCTTGTTCATTGGGAATGGTGGTTAGACGCTGCATTTAGGTCCTTTAGAATAGATTTTTAGTTTAAAATGCAGGTCTGCACTGTGTAGAGCACTATTTTACACAGGGGAACGCTTTATTTATAATATTGTGGCCAGCAGGAGCAGGGAGGTGATCATCCCCCTCTACTCAGCACTGGTGAGGCCGCACCTCGAGTACTGTGTTCAGTTTTGGGCCCCTCACTACAAGAAAGACACTGAGGCCCTGGAACGTGTCCAGAGAAGGGCAACGAAACTGGTGAGGGGTCTGGAGCACAAACCTTATGAGGAATGGCTGAGGGAGCTGGGATTGTTCAGTCCAGAGAAGAGGAGGCTCAGGGGAGACCTCATTGCACTCTTTGCACTCTACAACTTCCTGAAGGGAGGTTGTGGTGCAAAAGGGTCTGGCCTCTTCTCCCAGGCAAATAGTAGGACCCAAGGAAATGGCCAGAAGTTATACCAGAGGAGGTTTAGGTTGGATATTAGGAGAAACTTTTTCTCTCAAAGGGTGGTCAGGCACTGCAATGGCTGCCCAGGGAGGTGGTGGAGTCGCCGTCCCTGGCAGTGTTCAAGAGGCAAGAGGATGAGGAGCTATGAGAGACGGTTTAGTGCTTGTGGTACTAATAGGAATGGGAGGGTGGTTGGATTAGATGATCTTGCAGGTTGTTTCCAACCTTGTGATTCTGTGATTCTGTGATTATTTAGTTCAGAGTAACAGGATTGGTAGCGCTCGAGGTATAGCTCGAGGTATAGCTCGAGGTCATTGGATAGAAAGTTTTGAGAAGTATTAGCTTATAGTAAAGAAGGTACCTCATTTTGTCCTGCTCCTTAGATTGGCTGGGACCATTTGTTCAACTTGCTCCTTAGGGGCTACTGTGATACTGCTCTTTTGGCTTAATCTGGCAATAGCAGTGACACCAGCTTGTCTAGTCTTGTACTTCTATGTTGTGATACCTGGATGAAATCTGCAGGGGAAACAATGTCCTCTTGTTTAAAATGGTCTCTATACCCTTGGGGAATGGAAGAGGCAGAAGGGAAGGGCCGGAAATGGGACAGATGGGATGCCTGTGAGAAATAAGCCACTCACTAAGGGCAGTGCTGAATGACAACTGGAAATAAGCTGAATTATCTGCTTATAAAGAGGAGAGGTTCTTAGAGCTATCTTAGAGCCACTTTTTTGCTTTCTTTTTTTTTTTTTTTTTTTTTTTTTTGCATCTGTGTGTATGCAGGTCTTATCATCATCATCTTGCTGTCATCTGCACTGTATCTTTCCTCTTTTCATTGTAACTTGTTGTGTCTTGTTTGCAAGGATAGTATGAGCTTGTCAAGACAGAAATTATATTGTACTGCGTGTACTTTACAGCATCCAGCACTGTAGAACATTTACAGCAGTACGAAGTGTGGAGGCATAAACAACAGAAATAGTGAGAAGGTCCTTAGGGCTTTGACAAGTTGTACTGTATTCCCTTTTTGAGAGACGGAGCCTAATCGGGTGTCATCATTTGAATTTTTTTTTTTTTTTTTTAATTTTTTTGAGAAACTTGCATCTAGGAAGCAAAAATTCTTTCAGCTACTTACAGCTCATGTTGATATGCTCTCTAATACTATTTTTGCGATAGACATTATGTTTTGCATGTTCTTCCAATACTTCTTCAGAACTTCAGAACTTCTGCAGTTGTTTTGCTTTGGAGAGAAAGAATCAAAATGATCACAGTCGGTGCAAGACTGCTGTGAGCCATGTGATAGGGATGAATTTGCTGCTGTCAATGGCCCAGCCGTGAAGGAGCTCTTTGGGCTGAGAATCTCAGCTGGGATTATGAGCTTGATGGCTCCTGACTGTCTCTTACTTGAGATTTCTCGATCCCTATGACACTGCATAAGAGCGCTGTCTGCATCTCCTTTACTCTGCAGTTATCAGTAGAGAGAGAATAAATAGGTGCATTCTGAGAGACAGTGCTCATGCCAGCAACTCTGAGATTTTGCAGTTAACGTGAATAAGTTCCTCAGAGAGGCATTTTGAATGCCTGTTTCTGGAGAACACGTGCATTTGCAGGACTGAATTTGGTGGTAAATCTTTTGGGGATCTTATAATAGTTGCATATCTATCTCTACACTTACAGATGTGTGGCTAATGGACACAAAGCCTTTCCGTTGAGGTCCATTTGTTGCTTTCCAATCTTGCCCCTACAGAGAAGTATCAAAATAGGAAAGCCTTTCCTTTGTAACCTAAGTTTCTCCAGCCCATAGCAGAAATGAAACTTCAGTACCACCTGCTTGCAGTGTAAGGGGTGTACATTTGGTATGATTGTTTGTTATTTTAAATCAGATGAATTTTGTGCAGAGCCTGTGGATTGCCTGTAGTTTGATTCTTTATTACAGGCCTTATTTTTTTTTTTTTAAAGCAGAAACAGCATTAATATCTTCATCTTGCCAGTAGGTTCTGCAAAGTCTTTCTTTTCCCATAGTTGTTTCTTTGTAACAAACATTGCAACAAGTCCTAGCGTGACAAATATGTTGATTGGGACGGCTGCTATTGAGTAAACTGCTGGAAAAAAATGCATATATTAACAGGAATAACACACTCATCCTCACTGTAGTTTGTACATGTTGCAAATATATTAGAAGAAGTATTGATTTTTCCCCTCCCTGCATACATGAGAAGTTAACAGGAGAGCACATGCTTGGATGAATCTAAGTCCTTACAAAGAAAACAGCGGGGAAAAATCTAAAAGAAGAATTTTTGGTAGTAGGACAAATTTATAAAGTTTGTAGTTAGAAGAGCAAGTTGAATGCAGGAGGCAATATTTACTTTTAATGAGGTATTCAGTAATGTACTCCACACAGGAAACGTATAATACTGTTGTGGTGACAGGAAAACCTAGAGAACTTGCCATAACATACAAATGCTAGCACTTGATATCAGCATCTTGGCAGCACAGGACAGTTCTCCATGGATAAGCCTCCTCTTCTAAATAGCCAAGCTGCAGTATGCTCTTGCTACTTGAACAGAGACAATTGCAAGTTCTGTATGCAGTGTGGTCCAAATATGATGCTTCAAGCATGTATTCACTGTGTATCAATGCTGTCTTTACTTGCTTTGTTCCTATTGCTTTCTGTAATGGAAATTATATGTTTGCAATCTTTGTCAGAATAACTGAAGGAGAATTGGGCTGGCTGCCTTATGGAAGAGCTTTCTGTGTAGTTGGGTGTGTCTCTATTCCTTCATACAACCTTGAATGCTGAAAGGCAACATGGTTGCCATAGAGTTGAGGTGCCTCCAGTGATCATTGAAATTGCATATAGGAGGTGTTACCAACACTGAAAAACAAACACTTGAAATTTTTCAAAAGATGAAGTGCAGAAACCTGGCAAACTGTAAGAGTGTTAGGGCTACACATATCTGTGTTGGCTGGTGTTTGTGCTCTTTCTCTGTGCTATGTTTGAATGCACTATCCTTTGTCTGCTTTTAGTTCATAATTCTGTTTATGCTTTCAAATTTTCAGTGTTTTCATTGTAGTTACAAATATTGCTAATACAGATTTGAATATGCATACTTGATCCCTGGAAATTAATTTCAAATTATTTTTGCACACTTCAAATGTGTACATTTGTTCTTGAAACAAGTCTGAATAATTTAGGGAGCAATTGAAATAGACAAGATCCTATAGAATGCTGAAAACTAGTCACTTTCATCTGGATTAGAAGGTAACAGAAGTGATTTTATTTGGTACACTCTGTTTGTGATGTAGTTTTCATACTTGACCAGTCCACTTGAGCTGTCTGCATTTGGCAGTGCAACAAAAGAGATATGTAAGTCATTGCAGCTCCTAAGAACATCTTTAATGAGCCTCTTGTGTGTGAGCTCTTTGTGGTTATTTTGCCATAACTTATCAGTTGAGTATTTCATAGGGATCATCGTGTCCCTTTTTGGATGACTCTTTTCTTTTTTCTCCAACTATCAATTGTTTTTCCTATATCCATGGTATATGACAGTTACTTCCTTTTCCCTGTTTTGGCATTTCTGATTGCAAATCTCCGCTCTGCTTTAGTTTGAATTCTTGCAGAAGCAGAAAGGTCCTTCAGTCAGAATCTTATGTTGTATGTCTTCCAGTGAGGAATGCTCTGGAACTGAGCTCAATGTAATGCTAAACAGATACTCAATGCGCAGATTGCTGTTTGACAAACATCTTTCTCCATCATTCTGGAAAACAGCTTATTTGTGCTTACTGAGTCTCTCAGTGTTGGAATATATAGGGAGGGAAAAACTGAGACAAATAGCGACTTACCCACAACAGATGTACTGGGTCTATTTACAGTCTTTTGCATACAATCTGCAATGTGTATATAAAGCAGTAATCTCTTTTCATACTTGGTCACCAGCTGTAATGATTAGATTTCCTGCAGCTTCTGTAAATGTTTTGAAGAAAATTGTTTTAGAAACATGGAATTGGCACCCGGAATGTGCCAATGGAAAATGGCAGTGGAAATACAGTAGAACATAGAAGCTTTAGAAAAGCAAAGTAACATAGAAAATTTGGAAACTAATGGTAATGTTTTTACTTTACAAGGAATTTACAAGTAATGAGTCATAGTTTAATCCTTATCTGCAATTAATTTTTTTAATATGCTATTTTCTCCACGAATATTTTACATGTCTCAAGATGGAAGAGAATCACTGCTGAATACGTGATGATTTCGGCATTAACAATACCCTTTTGGTTTAGTTTCATAAAAGTATCTTGCTGTGAGTCTAGATTATTATATGCATTCAGGAGATCAATTCCAGAAGAATACTTGGCTTTTATCTATCTAAGTAGCTTGCTCCAAAAGTAATGCCTCCTATTTATTTCCACGGAAACTGTCTCAGATTGAAAGAGCAGAGTAACGCTGTTTGATAGAGCAAATTATCAGCTATAAAACATTGTTTTTCAACGTAGTCACCACCATATGTTATGGTTTTTTTTGTTTGTTTGTTTGTTTTTTTGCCAGCAATGCATAAGAGCCTGCATGCCACTCTCGTATAAATCTGCACCAGTGGAAGTGAATCACCACCATGGCTGTCACTGCTGAAATGCATCACCCAGTGCCTCACTGTGCCCACATTCACTGTTTTGTTTCCATAAACATTCAGCAAACATCAGTGGGTGCAGTTATTTCCACATGGAGAAATCCAGTGACACACATTTGCTTCATATGCACTTTCATGTCTGAAGCCATTCTCTGCTGCCAGCTGTAACACAGCAACAACGTGTAATGGAATAGTGGTGGGAAGACTCAGCCTCTACTGCCATATCACCAATATCCACCTCTGATAATATATCAGAGGCCACCAACATCGTATAATAGGAGGCATTATTTTCAGAGCAGCTCTCGTATATTTGTAAGACTGTATTAAAAAGTAATGAAGTAATTTAAGCGTGAGATGCATTTTATCTTTATGAGCAAGATTTTAAAGAAAAAAATGGAGCAGGATTGAGGTGTTTTACGTTTTGGTAATGCTCAGTCTTAGACTGTAGAATGTTCTGGTGTTACAGGTAATTTTGAGGAGCATTTCTGATTGCCTTGCAACAAATATGTGTCTTTCAACTATGGACATGGCCAACAAATGTAAATTTTTTCCTAACCTAGATATGCCAAACTGCAAAAAATCACAAATGCTTACAGCAATGGGATGTAATAAGATTCTCTAATAAGATTCCTTATCCTTTGCAGGATAAAATCCCCTAAATGTCTCCATATCACCATGAATAGCAAACAGTTGTAAGCTCTATAGTTCTGTCTCAACTGAAAAGTGCATTTAAAAAAAAAACACCTTATTTTAGCTTCTTCTCTCCTTTTTTTTTAAAAAAAAAAAACCTAATATTATTTTCTTTTTTAATCAAATAGAAATCAAACAAAATCAATTCCAAAAAAACCAGACTTTTGATGCTGTCTAATGATGAAACCATACAACCTCTGTATACCTCATATAATTATCCTCAGAGATTTGCAGTAATCTCATGCCCTGTAAAATTAATCCTATTGCATATCTCCAAATATGCTGGACGAACAGCGGCTGGTCAACACTACAGCCATGCAGTTGTAGTGAGCATTAAGTAGTTTAGCTAAGTAATCTCTAAATTGATGTTAATGAAAATTGATGGAGGTCCATCTATAGTAAGGAAACAGCGGTGTTCGTTTGTTGCCATGATGGAAATACTGGAAGCTGCTTAGTCTTTAATGTGCTGTATTTCATGCCAACAAAATTGAATAGGTGAAAGAGTATTAGTTGTAATTTTTTCCTTCTAAAATTCCCCCCTCTAACCAAGACTGAAAAGAGCAAATATGGAGGCTGCACACATGGTGGAACTGTATTGAATCTCCTTTGAAAATAATTAAGAAATTATATTTCAGTGGCTTGTGGATTGTAGTCACTGTGATGTGATTGTGCTGCTATCTTTTAAACTAATCAAATTCTGATTTTCAAAACATGGAACTGTCTTACAATGAGGTGTACAGGAGACTACCTGCAGGATGGAGCAAGAGGGCTTTTTACTTATGCTTGTTGCTTTGGCCTCACTTTCTGAGAAGCCAGTGTGCCTTTACTCACCATTATGTTTTGTTCTCAACAGTACAGGATGGGTCATTCAATACTGTTGGAATTCAAACTCCTCCTTCAGTGGACATTGATGTTTTGTTATCAAATTCCATCTCCAGTCAATGTCAGTTCCATAGCGTCTTCCAAAGTTGTTAAACCAGGGTAAATCTGTACACCACTGTGTGAAGTTTGCATTTTTAACTCTGTTTCTCCTCCTTGTACCATCCTCTCTCCCATGCTTCCAGTTCTCTGAATGGTTTCTGAATCATCTTGAAACTATTCACAACATGACAGGGAGAGCAAAACTATCTGTTTGCTTATGAATTAAGGCAAAGAACACAGATCATGGCTGTGTGTTAATAATGTAGAGGACTTGAATCTCCCATGCCCTCAGAGTATTGAAGGTCATAGAGCAGCTCAATAAGGAATTTTCTTCTTCCTTATAATGGCTACCTAGACCAGTTTGAACAAATACTAAATACGTTAGCTGGGGAGTTAACAGCTTCCTTTGTGTAATTCTGGATATATATTTTCTTAACATGTTTGGGGTAAAATGAGGGTTTTGGAGTGCAGCTGGGTAGGAACTTACAGTGATCTCCATAAAACCAGTTACAACAGTATTCACACAGCCATCTCTGTGGTAGGCAACACGCTGTGGTTTTGTATTCTACTGTAAAAAGTAGACCTCTGTTTATACCATCAAGGCATATCTAGACTCATTGAAACACCATGTGGTCTGAAATTACCTGATCAGACTGAAAAAGCTACTCTTAGTGATTGATGCTTATCTCTGAGGCTTCATTACTTTTCCCTAAGCACCTTAGAGGACTTCTGCATGGCTATTTACCATCTTCCATTTACCGTATTCTATTGTATGCCCTTCCCATCTTCCTGAATACTAGGTTTCCCAGCCCATAACTCCAAGAAGCAGCTTTATTTCAGAGTAGAAAGGGGTCTCAATATGTGGCCTATTATATCCATATCAGCTTGCCTTACTCTTTTCAAACAGCTATTGTGTTTTAATAGGTCCTTGCCTGGCAGGGGGAGTCCTTAATTCCTACTATGTTAGAATGGCCAGCTTGAGTTACAGCAAACTGCAGGATGCTGCTCTGATCAAAAGGCCTCTGTTTTTAGAGATTCCTCCCCAGCCCTTATTTGCTGCTGCTGCTTTTTTTAAAAAAAAAAAAAAAAAAAAAATCCTGGACTAATAATTCAGCATGGTAAGGTCATTTTAGCTTTTCATTTTGAAAACTTTAAGGTGTTAAGTTACTGACCTAGCAGAGGAGAAATCAAGGGAGAGGACTCTAAAAAGATAAAGGGATTCCGGGTAATAAAGGGCAAGCACAGCAACTCCTTTCATCCTTTCCGTTTCCAGAATCTGCAGACTGGTCTCAGAGGGTTTGTTTTGCTACAAAGCAACACAAGAAGGCTTTTTCACTGCCTGCTCTGAGCTGTGTCACAGGTGCTGTTGTTCATTTCCTTTCATACAGTACTTGGGATAATCTCTGTACCACCTGTACTAATGCCGCCATGAATACAGAGATTGCTGTGCCTGTACCAAAAAGGCTGAAAATAAATTGTTAGCATTTGTGTCTCTCCTTTCCTTCTTTCCACACCCCTCAGCTGAAATAAACTTGAGTGGGTGAGACAGAAAGCATAGCAAAAAATCTCATCTATTTGCAGTGTTACATCACTCAACAATATGTTGTGTTAATGATTTCCTATCTGCCCAAGGATATTTAAGGATATTTCCTTAAAGCCAGCCATCAGAAATAACCTTCAGCATCTGTTTCATCTTAATACTGCTAACACATTTCAGTGGAAGTTCCTAAAAAGTACTGTTAATTTCATTAGAGGAAGACGTTGATTTTCTTAGGGCTGACTTTGTTCTCCCAAATATTGTTATCTAAGGAATTTTAAGAAGCACTCAATACAGTAGGTTTGCATTGAGGTATGCTAATGTTCCTACACTACCTTCCAAGCAAGAGTGATAAGGAAGGAAACAACCCAGTGATTGGTCTGCATATTGCACATAGTGTGGTAAACTTAAGATCGCTATTCTTCACGTATTAGTTTATGTTAAACCACATCCATTCAGCAGTAATTTATTCACAGCAGTAGTGAAGCTGGGATTTTTTTTTTTTCTCAGTGGTGCCTGCTGTTTCAAATGTTCCCTCTCAGGGCTTGTTGCAGGCAAGGTACAGCTCGCTTTGCTAGTAGAGAGCGTAACCTTGGGGTGAGAGTGATTGATCACTCGGGGATGCTTTAAAGTGTGTGGATGAGTTATTTAACAACACAAATTTCCTGAACGTTAAAGCCTCCAGTATTTTCTATTGCTAGAGCTAGTTCTTTGTTACCCATTGTACAAATGTCTCTAATCCTAATACTCCTGATTATCCTTACTGTGCTTTTGGTTTATACCAAAAGCACAGTAAGTGCTTGGAGCTCGTGACCTGGGTTCCTTTCAGAGGAACTAAATTGGAAGATGTGTTCCAACTGCAAATGAGCATGCAGTCCATGGGACCAAACTTGAGCCAGTCCAATGGCGTTTCAAGAAAAGCAAATGCTGAAATACCCAAAATGTTGTCATCAAGTCCTCTGTGCTGTTTTTCCCTACAAGTGTTTCACTCAGTCTAGCCATAGCCTCTTTGAGTTTGAGACTGCCTTATTCTCACTTAAGGCACTCAATTGTCTATTCATGATGGAGACACCAGTGGGACTGGGAAGAGAAGTTGGGGATGGAAAAAGAGGTGCTCATGCTAGAGAAGCAGGATGAGCCTTCACAGTGAGTTTTCCTTCTTTCATCATGATCTCAGAGGAAAATGCAAACAGTATGCTGTAAGTTAAGGAATGTTGGCCCTTGTTCTTTGCTGTCTCTTTAGTAGAGGAGGGGTCCTGTTCACTCCTTCAGCTCTCTGCATGGTAGCCAAAGGTGGCACTTGCTAAGGGGAGGCAGGACCATGACAAGCTCTTCTGTCCTTGTCGGGGACACATGGCTCTCTCTGCATTATGCATAGTTAGCTTTGCCAAAGTTCAGCAGGCAGAGGCTAACTACTGTAGTGAGTTTCAATTGGGATGTTACCATAGCATCCTGGGACTTTCACAATCTATTTAGAAGTCCAAAGGTTTGAAAAGGGTGCTTGAAAGTTTCTGAACTCTGGCAAGTTGCCGAAATGTAATTACACAAAAGACAAAGCCCCAGTGAAAGCAGCTCTGTTTGGAGAAGCAGCACCTGAGTACTAGAGTTCCCAGCAGGGCCATTTCTGAGGGCTGGGACTGTTTTATCACAGTCTCTTCTCAAAACTGTTTTCTTCCTCTCCTGTGCCTGTGTAGTCCCACAAGTGCAGACATGATGTGCTGCAAGGTGCAGCTTTCTCAGCAGTGCTATTGGAAGGGATGCAGTGTTGTGGTTTGGCTGCTCTAGGGCTTGAGAGGATAAAGAGTGACAAAGCAAGACCTTGAAGTCTCGACTGCAGAAGCTTCTTTAGAGTTTCCAACTGAGCAACGACTTTTGCTCTATTTCTTTCTCATCTTTCTCTAGAATGTCCTTTTAGTGAATGAGGGAAGCTGTTTGGCTAATGGAGTACCAGTCAGGTAGCAATTCCTGTGTGAAATATGAGTGTTGTAATGAACTGAGGTTACCTAAGGAACATTTTGTTCAACTTCTAGTCTCAGCTTCTGCAAGACAAATAAAATCATGTCATAGTAACTTTTGTTAATGTTCTGATTTGCCTGTGCTGTTTCCTGGTAACAGAAGACCAAGGCAACCATTAGGTCTGTAGTAGGAGGCTTTGAAACCTTCAGCCTTGTTAAAAGGTTTCTCTGCCAAGGACCACAGTAAAACCTGGAGGGGGGAAAGGAGAAGTTAACCAGATAAATGAGAAGGTTTTTTTTCTGCTTTTGCTTCTAGGTTTACAGACCTGCTTTTAACTGAATGAGGACAAATTGATAGTGTGTTAAGATGCTCTAGTTTGGTCATAAGTCTTTCTCCTGCACAAATGCACTGCTAAGCTCTGGCCACTTGACTTTGCAAAGGGAATGAATTTTTCAGTGGGAGGAAGGCAGGGGGAAGACTGAGCAATCCTAAAGGAGGAATCTCAGCAGCTGTTAAACTTGCTGAGAAAGTTGGAACTGTTTATTGCCTTGCTGTTGTTATCTTGCTTACTTAAGCTGTTCCTCTGGAGCGGTAGCTTGTTTTATTTCAAAAGAAACTGGAAAAGACATCCCTGCAAGCATTTATAAAAATATAGGTAATGTGATGGTCATACCACGTACATGCAGTTGTAATAACTGCTAGAGGTTTTGGTAGTCTTTTTCTTTTTTCTAGGGTTTACCTGCAGGTCACTTCTACTAGCCATGTTCATGGTAGTTTTAGAGCCATCCCATGCTGAAAACATGAGTGATTTGAGTTTTCATTTTATTAGGGCTAAGAAGCAAGATATTAGTGCTGTCTCCTGCGAGTTAATAGTATGTTAGCTTCATGTTTGAACCTTTCCATCATAGATGTGCCAGGATTTGCTTCCAGATAGTGCAGGTACTGTAGTTCTTCTGAGCAACATAATTCAGGTGCATTTAGATGTCTCACTGCACAGCTAACCCTCCTCATTTCTTTCTCAGATTTAAACTACTCTGAGTATCCTGCAGTTCTGTGATTCTTTCTGACCCCCTCAGCAGTCTAAACAAGCGTACTCTTGCCTTCATCTTCTTTCTTTTCCTAAAAACGTCCCTTGTATGTGTCATCTTTTTGAATGCTGCCTTCTCCAATTATACAAAGTTTCTTCGTTTTCTCATTTATATCCCTCGTTCTTCCATCAGCCTGACAAATCATCAGTAAAACAATGCAAATAAGAAATGAAAAAAGTCTTACAGGCTTGGTTTGGTTTGGGGTGAGAAGAACTGAAATCCCATTTCCAGCTTTGTCACAGTCATCTTGTGTTAAATCATGTTACTTTCCCATACTCTGTACTCATTCCCTCTGAAGCAGTGAGCTAGAGCACTTTGTAATGAATGCTGTTCACTTACAATGAGAGTCATGGAAGCCTTTCCTCTCATTGGTTGTATTTCGATCAGGCAGAGCGTATACGTACTAAGGTCTGCTGCTACAGCGACTGTGCTTTTCTCTGACTTGCACAGCACTGGTTTCATAAATATGAAATAATTTGTTTATTCATTATGTTTACAGAAGGAGTACTTCTAACTCCAAACTTCAAAGATCATGTGTGTTTCTTAATCATAATGTGATTGTTTGTACTTATTTTGCATGAATTTCCTTCAGAACAGGTGGGCTAGAATCGGTGCTTTCAACATATGACAGAAAGTTTTGATTACAGAGACATAAAAGAACAAATACAAATTCTTATCTGAAAAAGTTACATTGGCCTTTCTCAACCCTCCCATCCTCCCACCTGACAGCTGACTTTAATTTTGCTTATCTGTGGTGTAATTCCCTCTCAAATGTAAGACACTTTTCTGAGCTAGGAAACTTAAAAGGTGATTTACACTACTTATATTTAAGGGGCTGATTTTAAAATTGCAAGTTGAAAGGGTTCCCACTGACCACTGGATTTTGTCTACAGCAGAAATGCTACCCACAGAGAGGTTCTGCTGTGATGAAAATAAGCTTATATCTTTTTCATTAGTTCTCTAGATTCTCTTCATTCTCTTTCATTAATGCTCTATATTCGTGTGGACAAGTTAAGCTGCTGTCCCAAGTGAATATTTTTAATGATCTCTCTGGAGTGTTTGAAAGCTTTGTCCCACATGCATGATTCATAGTGAAATGCACAAAATCCATCTTTGAGGCAACTCTATCATTGTACCTTTGGTATATAATGTTTGTATTTGCATTTCCATTGTTCTTACATGCTGAGCTTCACCATACCCAAAGGAGAGCTTCTTATACTTCAGAGAAAGCATTTTAAGACAAATGTTTACTATGATAAGTCAGCCTAACGTGCATACAATTCAAATATGAGAAATCTGCACTAAAATACAAGGGTCTGAATATCAAACTGACTTTCCATTGTAATGATCAGGTACTATTTTCAAAATGCACTTGTGCAAGAGTATCACTTAGGGGAGTGCCAGTCTACTTTTCATGATTCCTGAGGTAGATTTTATACATCTAATACAGTCATGTCTCAGTAATCAACCTAAAAATGAAATCTTGAGGCATGTGTTAAATATTTTTTTGGTTTTGTTTTGTGGCTTCAAGGAAAACTGGTGGTGAGAATGGCATTGAAATATAAACGATGCTAAAACAAAGGGCATCTTCTGATCAGACAAACAACCGTAACTCTTAGCCAGCCATTTTCTGGTGGATTGGTCTCAAGACATTAAATGGCTCTTGGACACCCCTTGCTGGGATTCTTTAGAATGAATTTTACTTTCACAAACCTCTAATTCCTATAATTAAGTTCCAGTGTGCGGTTTTTGCAAATAGTCTTGCCTCTAGAGGACAGATGGATATAAGCTTTAGAGACTTGGTTTCACAAAACATAACTGCCAGTGGTTTTCTTGCTACTGTTCCAGCTGGCCCCAGAACATTCACACTGGTTCAGCTTTCTAACGATCTCTTGTTTTTACTTATCTCCACAGTTTTAACAGCGTACGTCAAGGAACACACATTTTGTTCCGTGAGTTCAGCTTTGTCCAAGCTACCCCTCATAACAGGGCATCTTTTCTTCGGACTTTTTGGAGATGTTTCCGAACAGTGGGGAAAAATGGAGGCAAGTATTCCAGTATCAATGCGTTGATATCAAAATTGTTAGCTACACTACTGGTGCTGCACAAATGCTGACACTGCGCACTGATCTAATACACTGATTCTGTTAAAAGGCATCATCACTATTGTGGCCTGTGGAATAAAAAAAAAAAAAAAAAAAGTGCCCACAGCATAAATTAACATAGGAGCACCTTGTTGCCAGTGTTCCTTCTACTACAGAACAGCTCATCAAGCAATAACAGAGCAGAGGGAGTACATCTGTGGTCCTATGCATGAGGACACAAAGGAGAAAATACAAGTTCTGGGGGTCGGATGGGACTCGGATAGCAGCTCTGGAGATAGTTTGAATGTAGACTATGAAGCATGAGATGCTGCTATTACAAGGCAGGTGGGGTGCTGAGTTCTTTGGCTAGGAGCTCTGTGTGATATACAGGGTACAGCATTGTTGGGCTGAACATGGGCACCTAAGCTGTGTCTGAGCTAGTTCTGGCACATTTCTTAGATGACATTACAGGAACCTGGTGGTTCTGGAATGGGGACCACTGACAGCTGGGTGACCTTCCCAGCTTCAGCCACAAGGAAAAAGGTTCAATGCCAAAATAACTATTCAGCACTGTGCTATCTTGTCTAGCTATTCTTATACTGCACACACTAGAGTAGGTATTGAAGAACTGGCCAGAGTACAAAATAAACTCATGTAACTGCATGCAACTAAAATTAAGTTTTGGCTTAGTCTTTAAGTTCAGAATTTTAAGCAAACATAATGAATGTTGCTGTAGAAATGCGGATTTCAGTGGTTTGAGTTCATTCTGTTGTTTTTTGTTTTTTGTTTTTTTCACAATCAGTCTCACTTGTTTCAAGATATTCTACCTCACTTCTTGTTGCAGGGAAGACTAGAGATAAATCTACAGATAAATCCTTAACTTCTGGCTAAGTTTTGCAAGACTTCTGCTTTTGATGAACAGAGTTTCCAAGATTATAAATAGGGAGATGGCTTTTTTGACACATGCTATTTTAAATCCTTTGAAATTTGACAGTTATAGCTAAACGTGGCAAAATAATTAGGTACTGAAGCAATTGGGTACACTGTAATACTGTCTTAATAGTGATAGTTACTCTGTTGTGTTCTAAATCAAATATATTGGTTCAGGGATAGCATTTTTAAGGCATTGTGTAAATTTTATGGTACTAATCTATTGAGTATGCAGTGAAGACATCTATGATATAAAGTCAGATCATTATCAGGAAAAACAGAGTGTAGATTCCTGGAACACGGTTACACCGTAGAACTGAGAGATGATAATAAGAAAGTCATCCAGCAGAGCTGCAGCTTTCAGTGGTGAATGTTGCCAATAACTTGAGAAGAAGCTATCTGATGGAAGGTACTCAATCAACGTTCAATGCAAATTTTCCACAAGCTTTGTCTGTCTAACATTTAACCTTCACCGGGTCGTCTTCATTTGTCAGAACCAAAAAGTTTTGGCTACGTAATGTGCCGATTTTCTATTACTTTTAGCAATTGTATGTAAATACAGAAAAGGCCTGGGTGAAAATGGAATCACCAAGGTACTTTGTGAGGGAATGGGGGAATCTTAAGAAAAAAAAAGCTTAGATGAATGCTACTCTATTGTGGTTCTGGTCTTAAAAAAGTTCAGGATATGTTTTTCTGACTTCAAATTTGAGTGGCTGCACTTCTTGGTCTGAGCAAATGTGGCATGTTTACCTGTACATTTACATGCTTTCTTCCTATGTTAACTGGAGACAGAAATGTGCAGCTTCAGAGAACTTGCTGACAAATTTTCAACCATTCAGTCTAATTTCTTCTTGTTCTCTAGCAGTAATTACAGTCTAGAACTTTGTTTTTATTCATTTTAGTTTCATTTGCTCTGAGATTTTTATCGGTAATGAATCACATTAACTTCTTAGTGGAATTTCTCAGTATGTCTGCAATTAAAATATTTCTGCTGTATTTGCACAACAGGAGAACTCAGAACATCCATGTTATTTTAAGTGCTAAACTCAATTTACTAAGAAGTTGCCACCAAAACAGTGCAACATGATGGATGAAAGATGATCATTGCCATCCCAAGGCATAGATTAGACCTGGATTTACTTCTTTTAAATACTTTCTTTTTGGGTGAATGAAGTAAGCAATAATGTTATGCAACAAATGGTAGCAACCAGAATTGAGATCATTAGTGTTTTAAATGACAAAATGTCTCCTTATGAGAGGAAAAAATCAAACTAAGTGATGCCCAAAGCAAGTGAGACTTTCAACTTGGAGCTTTCTTTAGAAGAAGGAATGGTGGTATGTCTTTTAATTAGATTATTCCAGAAGTTAGTTTTGTTTTGGTTTGTTTTTTTATGATCACTGAACTAGAACACAAGACCATATGAACATATCAAAAATAGTTATTTTTTATGAGCTTGCGTAGAATCATAGTTCTGTCTGTAGACAGTTTGTTGCTGTAGCATCTTATTTTATGTTGATAGAATTATGACAGTTTTAATATCATTATGTGCAGGAGGTAGAAAAGTTAGAGTCCTGCTAGGATTAACATCAACAGAATTTCTTATACCATACAATCTCTTCAGCTTGATAGGTTTTAGTTACATTTTTACTCATATTGGAGACTGGATTTATAATTATGTTATTTATTTATTTATAAATAAATAAATAAATATGTTTATAAATATATATATAAAATAAATATTATATATTTATTTATAATTATTTTGTTTCAAAATGCAAAGGAAAAGTCTCTAGCTTCACTAAGTATGTTGGTAGCATAATAAGCTTAAAAAAATAAAGAAAATTTTTAGGGAAAAAAAAAAAAAGAAGGTGATACACTGGATCTATTATTTTATTATTTTATTATTTTATTTTTTTACTTTTTTCCTTTTTTTGAAGCTCAGCAAGGTGCAGAGTTCTGTTTTCAAGTATGTTTAAGCGTATGTTTATGCATATCTGGGATTCCATGCAGGGGGGGGAAATACAATTGAGTTTATTTTAGAATGCGATCCACTGTTAAGGAACTGTTGAGGACTTCAGAAAATTTCTTGCATTCTATAAACACTTAACAATGATTTGCAACACTCATAGAGGTGGTTAGAGGACAGCTAGTTTGTGTGTTCAGAAACATAGAGCATAATGCTTGGTTAGCAACAGATTTCTCCCAGAGGAAGGTAAAATGACCAGAAGTCTTGTTTTCCTTCTGCTTATGCTTAAATTGACCTCTTGGAATCTAGCTGACCTGCTCTTTTGAATTGTCTGTTCTTCAGGACTCTTTAATTAAAACTGTGCTTTCTCAGTTTAAACAGCCCCTGCAGAGTTCTGCTGTAAAGCTTCATAAGGTCAACATATGCCTCTCCCAACCCCCTTGGCTTTCATGTCTTGTTGGTTCTGTTTTTAATTAAAAAGATTTTTCCTTAAATGCTTTCCAGCCAATTAAAGATATTTTGCACTGAGAAACTTGTTCCAGGCCTGATATATTGAGAAGCAAACAGAAAGCTCAGACTGAACCAGTGGTACCTTTTTTTTTCTTTTTCTTTTCTTTTTTTCCTAGAGCCCCAGCTTTCTTCGGTACTCTTCAATGGCTTTTCTCTTTCTTTCTCCCCTTTCTTTCTCCTCTTTTCTTTTTCTATTTTTAGCAGCTATTTAAAATTGCATCTAGGAAAAATAGCTGTGGCTTGATACCTTAGATATAGTTCTGGAATGGTTCAGCACCAGATACAGGATCAGGAGTGGTTGTTACTTTATGTAGGTGCACGCAGCACCAAAGCATAGAAGTCCTGCAGAAAAGTATGTTGGAATGTATTGGTTAGGGAACATTTTGGCAGGCCATTACATCCCCTTCAGGCAAAAAGTACTGCTACTGTATCAAAACAAAATCTTATATACTTGTTTCTGGTTTCATGTTCATCACAGGGCATAATGGTTGAGGTTCTGAAACCCTTTTCTTTGTCAGTGTCAGCCTACCTCTGTGTATGTAATTCCTCATTTCAAATTGTTCCTTTTCCTTTTTTTATTCTCTCTCTTTTAAGCTAGCAGAATCCTCCGTCTTTTCTTTTTTTGTTACTAAAAGCAAATCAGATCTTTACATACTGTTACTGTAGGAAAGTTTTTATTAATCAGTAAGGGTTTGTGGTATTTGCTAAAGATGATTAAGCAATGGATTTTAGTATAGTATTCTCTGGAAGCTCATTCTGCAGTGAAATAGCCTTATCTGAAATGACTGATCTCCAGCCTTTGTTCACTTAGTAGTTTCACTGCCCTGCAACTGTGGCTGTTGCTATTTATGATTTGTTGATGCAGCTATGTCTGGAACCACAGATGAATTCGGAATATCAGGTCAAAGAATTTCTGAAATTGAGGAGAAATAAGTAGATTGTGTAACAGACATGGTGAGGTATATCTACAGGTATTATAAGTTAAAACATCTGCATTGCACAATGAAATGGGCTGCAGTAATCACTGTAGAAGTAGTAGCACATGGGTCAGTGATCATGTCTTCATTCAACCTCTTCCTGAATTTAGTCTATACCGTTTTATCTGTGCAGTTTCTGGAATTCACTATGGTACAGCAGAAAGCTTCATTATTGAATCTGTTTCCTCATCCCCAGTATTGCATTTTCTTTTTAACTGTCTCTCTGAACATGCAGCAGCTCATCTTAATTTCCAAATGTTTTTTTTTTCAACTTCATAACTTCATATTCTAAATTTATATCTCTTCAATGCTTTTAATGCTTTTTTGGGGGGGAGGGGGGAACAATAAGTTTATCTGTTTTTATAAAAATTTTCTGGTTATTTGTTCATCTGACAGTTTTTCACTGGTTATTATGTCACTGGCAAATTGAATTAATATGTTCTTTATCTTTTGTTCCACTAGAGTGAAACATTTAAATGAGCTTATACTCAGTGATCATTGTTGCATTCTGCTAAGCAATTATCCAAAATTCAACTGGCAATTATTATGACCATTTGCTTTGCAGCCTTTTGGCAAGTTGCCCACCCCTATGACAGAATCCTTATTCAAACCAACTGAAATGGATTTTTTCAATTAAGTTGCTTAAGACTTTTAGATTCCAATATGGGCCTAGAGAGTTTGTTATTCCGAATTGTGGGGAAGTTCCTTGGAATAAAATTAGCTCTATGTTGTGTGATTTGGACTGGGATTCTGAACTCTCCATGTGTCCTGTGTTAAATGAAAGTGGTCTGTCTCTTTTCTGACATTTGACAAGTCTTTAGAGGTAATCTACACACTGTATATGCATACACAACTAACCAATCAACAATCTTTCAAGCATTGGCTTCATGAACTGTTAATTTTTAGGACAGCTGCTCTGAAAGTAATGCCTCCTATTTTGTTATCTCGGCCCATGACTTCAGAGGTGGATGTTGGTGGTATGGCAGTAGAGGTTGAACCTTCCCAGCAATATCCCATTACATTTTGTTGCCATGTGACAGATGGCAGCAGCGGGTCAGTCTGACAAAATGGCGCCTGCCACTGAAGTGCGTATGAGGCAAAGGTGTGGAATTGAATTCCTCCATGAAAGAAAAATTGCACTTACTGACATTCATCAATGCTTGCTGAATGTGTGTGGAGACCAAATAGGGGATATGAACACAGTGGGATGGTGAGTGGTGTGTTTCAGGAATGCAATGTGAAAGACAAGTCTCGTACTGGATGGCCATGCACAGCAATCACACAGTGAAATGAAGAGTGTCTTAATCAGCTCCTCTGAGTGAATCAGCAGATTACTACCAGGGAAATGTGCATGGTGCTGAATATTGGTGTCAGTGCATTGGAAACTGTGGTGCCGGTGTTGGAATATCACAAAGCTTTCACCAGATGCGTCCCACAAATCATCATACGGGAACAAAAACAATAGCATGTGCAAGTTTGTCAGGACTTACTGGTCCAATATCAGGCTGAAGGTGACAGCTTCCTGGATTGTTTTGTTACCAGTGACAAGATGTGGTGTCACCACTAGAAGCTGGAATCAAAACTCTATGGCAGTCCATGGAATGGCGACATGTGAATTCCCTATTGAAGAAAAAGTTCAAGGCACAGCCGTCAGCAGAAAAAGTGATGTGCGCTGTCTTTTGGGACAAGAAACAGGTGATCCTTCTGGATTTTCTGGAGCCTGGACAAACCAATAGCCCTGACTTCTGTACCATGATACTGACTAAGTGGAATGTGTGAACTTCCAGTCAGGCCAGAGAAGGAAGCAGCCTTTCTCTTGCAGCATGATAACACCGGGTCCCATACCAGTTTGAAGACCACAAAGCCCATAGCCAATCCTGGCAGGCTGTCATACTACATCCACTGTACAGTCTGGCTTTGCACCTTCTTTCTTCCATTTATTCAGGCTGATGAAAGATGGACTGTTGGGCAACATTTTCCTAACAACACTGTCATAGTAGCTATGAGACAGTGGGTGAACTCCACTGGTGCAGACTTCTAAGGATGCAGCATGCAGGTTCTTGTTCATCACCATTGAAAATGCATACCTAATTGTGGAGATTATGTTGAAAAATAGCATTCTGTAGCTGAGAACTTGCTCTACCAAATAGTGTTATTGTGCTCTTTGTGTCTCTTGTAGTTTTTACAGAAATAAAAAGGAGGCGTTGCTTTTGCAGCAACTTACCTGATGTTTCTTGTCCACTCTTCAGCAGTAAAGATATTCAGAGGTAGAGAAAGGAGATGTACATCTTGTTTTCTTTTGATTCCTTTTACTGTGACTTTTACAAAGAGCTTGTAGGAAAGCAAGAACCTCTGTGAAGCTCGCATCTGCTTTCAGTCCACTGTTGGCTCAGAGATGTGAAAGTGAGAAAAGAGTTATCTTCATCCCTTCTCATTAACAATTAAACATCCATTCCTAAGTTGCTGTTTTCTAGTATGCCCCTGTGCTGTTTAATTCAGGGTTTATATACATTGATATTTCCAAATACAAATATGATTTCCAAGTACAATTTTGCACTATATAAAGATGCTAGCTTGGGACCTGGATAGGCATATTTGTATGTCAGTAGCCTGAAACTAGGTGATTCTCTCAGCAAATCAATACATATGTGAGCAGTGTTATGGTGAGTCTTTGTAGCTAACTGGTATAGAATAAACTCTGGGACATGTGCTGAACTACTTGGCAATGCAGATGCAGCCTGAGGAAGAGCAATGTGAAAGGAACGTGTATCCATGTTTTGCATAAAAAGTAGAATATGGACCCTCCTTCACACACATGCAGTTAGTTCTTCAAAGTGGCCTCCATGCTAGAAGATGTCATCTTAAGTGAAGGTGTATCTATCTATTTATTACTGTCATCCAGCTGCGTGGATAACTGGATTATTGCACCTTTTTTGTTCCAGCTGCTGCTTATAGCTTTTCTGATTTTCTTTTTATTCATAGTTTCCATCATTGTAAATTCACTTCATGCTTTTCAAAAGTTAACCCCATTGATTTACATAATGTGCTCCTGACTCTAAATTGGACCATCTCCTATTGAATCAAGCAGGCTTGATCTATATATCTAAAAGGATTTTGTTTTGTTTTGTTTGTTTTGTTTTTTGTCTGTTTGTTGATTGTGAGTATAGACAACTACAGTCTCTCATCCCTGGTCTTCTACCTCATCAACTGCTTACACTCACCAAAAGCTTTAAATGAAGTTATTCTGGTAAAACAAGCTTGGAAATACCATTTATTTCTTTTGGAAATGTATTTTTCCCTGTGGTGTAAAAAGGCTGGCTTGAGCTGAATTTCTATTTCTGTAACAATGTTACCAAACTCTTCCAGCAAATCTTTTTTCTTGCTAGGCAGGATAATTGATGCCTGCAAACTCGTAATCTCTACTCTGCTTTTTGTTTTAAGGTCTTGGTACCATTCGAGATGCCCTTGCTTAACTAAAAGTGTGATGTAGAATTAATTCAGTTAAACAGTGCAGCTGTGCTTAGGTGTAGAAGTTCTTGCATAACCCTAAAGTTGTCTTACCTTGTTGAACTATTTAAATCTGGTTTAAATAAGTATGACGTGAACAAAGGTGTTTTATATGATTGAAAAGATCATTGTATTCTACTGTGGTGTTCATCCTTGGAGAATTCTAGATGAATATCATTTGAAATGATCTGCATGCATGATTAGTACTTTGATATACTCTACTACTTTCTGAAATTGCAGTAAGGTAATCTGCAGATGAATTATTAAATATAGTCAGTAATATTTATAAATGAAGCCTGATCCATTTCAGATTTGTCAAAGGGACATGATTCTTATGTTGCACAGTGTGACATCCATCTTTGCAAGCTGAACTGAGAGTGATTTGCCTTCAGTGGTCTTAGTAAGGACAAACCTTATCACCTCTGATGGTTCAATGTTTCCATTTTGCAAACTGTAAAATAAAGAAGTGGAAAAAATGTGGAGAAGTTAAAAACTTCTATGTTACTCTTTTACCAAAAACAGCCCTTCCCTTTGGTCCTTTTCTTTCATGGGGAACTAGGACTGTATGAAATGTTTAGTTCAGTTAGTTCAGTGAGGTGGATTTTTCATGCAGGAAGCTACATTTCATGCTAAAAAAAAACGAAATTAAAAAAAAAAAAAAACAACTTTTTTTTTCCTATTAGCTACAAAGTCTTCCCAAAAATAAATAATAAGTGTTTGGGGTCTTTTTCTGTTGCTGCCTAGCAGCACAAAAATACACCATAGGGATACTTCATCAAAATTGATATTTTCAAAGCAATACTCTGCTACATTGCTTGCTGATGCTAAGGATACTAAACAGCATATCTGTGCTGTAGGAAACTCTATTCTGAATTTTCAGTGTAAGTTAAGTATTATCTAGAGACTTGCAACAATAGTATATGATTGTTAAAGCAACTCAAGGTATAGATGTGCTAAAGAGGCATGGAGCTTGGTCGCTGCTGCATGATGTCTGTTTCCAAGGTGTTTTCTGCCCTCGAAAGGCAGTCAGTAGAAAGATTAAAAGTTGTGAAGAAGGAAGAAGCTTTGGGTGTAGGAAAAAAGAAAAAAGGCCTTATTGGGTAGAAAATTCAAATCATAATCACAAAACTGTGACTGTGATTAGATGTTAGAAGGAACATTTTGATCACGCAGGGTCAGATGCAGCATGTTGTCCAAGACTGTGTTGAGTTGGGTTTTGAACTGAATACAAAGATGAATGCTTTATAACCTCTCTGGACAAACAGTTCCAGTGTTTGACCACCCTGAAATCTCAGTGTGACCAAGAAACCACTCTTAAGCAAGCCACTGTTAAACTACAGCATTCAAATTGTACTGTTCTTTTAGTCACTGAAATTTTAAGTAGAAAGTCTTTCTTCAGAAAGAAAACAAGGGGAATTGCTAATAAACCAAGTGTGAATGACTGTCAAAAGCATAGGTTTTTTTTCTTTCTACCCCTTTCTATAAGGGTTTAAATGTCTATGAAAGAGCATCGTCACAGACTTTGTAAGTTCTTCTAAAGCAAATGCTGTTTTAGTTTATCTCTTCATTAATCTCTTCAAGTATGATTGTTTCTGTTGTACTTATGATTGTTGATTGTTTTCTGTGTTTGTCCTTTCTCAGTATTTTGTGGTCAATTTTCATTATACTTAACAGAAAAATATGACTCCGATAAATTCCTGAAATGGTTGCTCAGATATAAAGACAGAGACCTCAGAAATACTTCATGTGCAGGAAAAGCTTAAATAGAATTTCACACCTGGAACTTCAGAGAATTCAATGTCAGTTTAGCTAAAACCTACAAATCTGTAGTAGAAAAGCTTTGTAAGTTCCTGTACTCACAGAGCTGCTTGTTAGAACTTTTCTTCTAAGGTTTTCCTGCATTACGCCTGGGCGCAGGAGCAGTCAGAGTTTACATCAGCTCATTTAATAAACTGGTATTGATTCCTCTGTAGAAATTGTGTATGATTTGTAACAGTGAAAATAACTCCTCATACTCTACAGTCTCTCTGCTACTGCTTCTTTTTCTTAAGCAACACTAAGGACTGGAGAGAGTATGAGGAGTTGGGGACACAGTAAAAGCCTAAAGGAAGCAGAAGAGGTGAAGTTATTTATTGATTTATTGTGGTGGTGGTGGAAAGTACATCAAGTTTCAAAGTTTTTCTAGAGTTAGCTTTTGTAGAGGGAGAAGTCAGAAAAAGTGATATTATTCTGAATGGAATTTCAGTCTTTCCCCTTTTTTGTTCCACTGTGCTGTAGCACAGACTTTCTGAACTATATTCACACTCATCCTCTGTTCAAGTGTCATGTGTTAGACCCAAAAATTTTTCTTTGTTTCCTTTCGCTTCATTCTGCTATTAAATATTTCTTCACTTTTGCTGGCAGTGGCAGAGGAATTGCTATACTGTGCAAAGTTATAGTGCAAAGCAGATACTAACCAGCATGATTAGGATAAAGAGCATTTAATATTACAGTTTCTGCCTGAAATAGTTCTAATTTTTTTGTCTACTCTGATTGAAAACTTCATATTCTTGAAATGACTGAGCTGCAAAAATTGTCTTTAAGGAGCTGTGAAGTGTTTCATTGCTTTCATTTGTGACAGACAGAACCTCTCAAATGTGATATCTCAATTTTAATCTGGTGAATAATTATGACACTTTTCTATACCTGCTGTCTAAGGATCTGTTTTACAGATTTTAAGAAATGAAGCCTTCCCAAACTCTTGTCAATACTATTTTCACTTTATAGCTGCAAAAAGTGAGACAGGGAAATGAAGCAGCTAGCTGAGGTTCACATAGCTGGAGGTAGAATCAAAATCTTTGATCTTTTGATATTAGTTATTCAATTTTATATGCTAAAATTGTTTTTCTTACAGATACAGGCATCTTTTACCATGAAACAACTAAGAAAACGTATTACTATAAGGCAGTATTGTTTAGATGAATTGTTTTTAAAAACCTGGTTTCTATTTAATTTGTAACTGTTTTGAGTGATTGCTGGCTTACTCAGAATAGGATACCACTGCGTATGACCTGCATGGGGTCGTAGGATTTATTTTTTGTTCTTTTCAAATTTGACATTAAAACCCCATTTTCTGTTTGCTTTTCTAGACAAAGTCTTTAGAGCAAGTTAGAAATCAGTTAGCTAACAACTGCTGTCATGTTCATTGTCTTTATTGTAGAACCACATGCTTAGTATCACTTTCACCGTGATCCTTCCCTCTTTGGGAAGAAAAAAAAAGGTAATTTTGTGTGTATGTACCATGGTTCATAAGAATTCTGGTGTTTAGCTGATAACTTTACCACTTAGAAAGCAAATCCCCTTGTACCAAAGTTGTTTGCTTTTCGTGTAAAATTGGCAAGAGGTTTTCTCTTTTGAAGGAGCTCAAAATAGAAACTACTTTATATGCTGGAATATCTTCTTTGTTCATCTTCCCTCATTGTAAATGCAGAATATTTTCCTCTTATACAAAGGTTGTAGTCTTTTGTTGTTTCTCCATAGTTTCAAAGTACTAACTACCAATTGTACTCTTGTTCAAACATGTTGTGCTTCAAGGGACCATCTTGTAAAATAATGCACTATTATTTTCTAAGTCCAGACTGTTAGATGAACTGAACATTGTGTCTAGAGAAAGTTTTCCTGAGCATAACTGTTCTTGGAAGAGCCATCTTCTGAATTCTTCTATTTAAATCATAGAGAGCAGAAGCCTAGAACCTAATTTGGGTCTGTTATGCCTTGCTATTTGTCTGGAAATACAGGTTTATAAGCTGAGCTTTTAATATCACAGAGAAGTCGAATTTTGCATTAGATTAAACAAGGCTCCTGCACTGGAAAGCTGTGTGTATGCATTTGAGTAACCAAAGCTAAAGAATGCCTGCTGGAGCTGCAGCTGTTTCTTTCTACATTTTCCAACTAAACGAATAAACATATAATAAAAAATAGAAGTAAAAAGGACATAAATTGATGAATAGAGTTCTTAGTCTGTTAGCCTTAGCATAAACTGCGTAAGGAAGATCTGTGTGAATGTCACCAGGAAGAGAAAAAAGGATAACACTTCTAGAAAATTGTATTTCATCTACAGGATGTAGAATCATAGAATCATTCAGGTTGGAAAAGACCTTGAAGATCATGGAGTCCAACCACGACCTAAGCATACTGCCCCAACTCTAACAACCCTCTGCTAAATCATGTCCCTGAGCACCACGTCCAAATGGCTTTTAAACACATCCAGGGATGGTGACTCAACCACCTCCTTGGGGAGCCTATTCCAGTGCTTAACAACCCTGTTCTTCTGTAAAGAAGTGTTTCCTGATATCCAACCTAAGCTTACCCTGGAGCAACCTGAGGCCATTTCCCCTCATCCTCTCACCTGTCACCAGTGAGAAGAGACCAACCCTGCTCTTGCTGTAAGCACCTTTCAGATATTGGAAGAGAGCAATAAGGTCTGTCCTCAGCCTCCTTTTCCCCAGACTGAACATCCCCAGTTCCTTCAGTCTCTCCTTGTAGGGCATAGTCTCCAAGCCCTTCACAAGCCTTGTTGCCCCTTCTTTGGACCTGCTCCAGCACCTCAATGTCCTTTCTGTACTGAGGTGCCCAAAACTGAACACGGTACTTGAGGTGAGATCTCACCAATGCTGAGTACAGGGGCAGGATGACTTCCCTTGTCCTGCTCTCCACTCCATTCCTGATCCAAGTCAGGATACCCCTGGTCTTCTTGGCCACCTGGGCACACTGCTGGCTCATATTCAGCCAACTGTCCATCAGTGCACCAAGGTCCCTGTCCATCAGGCAGCTTTCCAACCACTCCTCCCTAAGCCAGTAGAGTTGCCTGGGTTGTTGTGACCAAAATGCAGGACCCAACACTTGGCCATATTGAGGCTCATGCAGTTTGCCTTGGCCCATTGATGCAGTCTATCCAGGTCCTTCTGTAGTGCCATTCACCCCTCAGGCAGATCAACACTCCCTAACTTGGTGTCGTCTGCAAACTTACTGAGAATGCACTCAATTCCCTCATCAAGTTCATTAATGAAGATGTTAAATAGAAGCTGCCCCAGTACTGAGCCCTGGGGGACACCACTCATGATTGGCAGCCAACTGGTTTTACCTCCATTGACCACAACTCTTTGGCCACAGCCATCCAGCCAGTGTTTCACCCAGCGGAGCATACGCCCATCCAAACCATGGGCAGTCAGCTTCTCCACGAGAATGTTGTGGAGGACAATGTCAAAGGCCTTACTGAAGTCCAGATAGACCACATCGACAGCCTTACCCACATCATAAGGGTCACCTTATCATAGAATTAATCAGGTTTGTCAGATAGGATCTACCATTCGTAAACCCATGCTGACTGGGCCTGATCCCCTGGTTGACCTTTAATTAGTACATGATGGCTCCCGAAATTATCCATTCCACAACCTTCTCGGGCACTGAGATGAGACTGATAGGTTTGTAGCTACCAGGATCATCCTTCTGGTGTCATATTTGCCAGTCTCCAGTCTGGAGCAACCTCTAGGAGTCACCTGGTTCAGTTCTCTACTCTGAGTAGGCCCAGGACTTTCCCCAGCTGAGTTTTGAGCATCTCCAGTTGCCCCTTCCTCAGAGATGCTTCTCTGAGTTAGCTGTTCCAATGTTTGACTACTCTGGTTGTGAATTTTTTCCCCTCTAATATCTCATCAAAATTTCTCTTGGTTCAACTTGCATCCATTGCCTCTTGTCTTATGAGAATATAAATTTAATGCGTAACCTAGAAATCTAGTTTCCATGGGCTTCTTTTATAGACAACAAAGAATGGCTGGTCCATAAGATAGTTTTTAACAGTTTGGGTGGGATCTTGCCATGATTAATTATCTGGGAATATTTCACTGTATTGGTTATGCTAGGAGTTTATGTAGAGCAGCCTTGGAAGACCTGTGTTTGGTCCCTGGGTTAGGCAGCATGAATATTACTCTTTAACTCTGCATTTCAAACATGCTATTTCTGGAGAAATGCACTAAACCTTTATCTAAATGCATCTTTCTGAGAATGCTGTGTTCATTTTACATTGTCATTCACTGTACTGTAGGACCTACAGATAAACCTTTTAGGGAAGTGCTTGATTCCATGACGCTTTCTTCCTTCATACTTCTTCAGCTAATAATACAGCTTTTGTATCTAGAGTATGCCCTAAGTAAAGGGAAAAAAGTAAGTAGCATATTAAATCTTTTTAGACTAGAGAAGGTAAGTAAGAAATCCAAAGTAATTGAAATCAAACTTATAATCTCTTGAAGTATTTATTTTGGAATCCTAGTTAAGACATCTTGGAGATCTAATGTTGTATAGAAAAAAAAATCTAGTGAAATGCTACTTACCTGGTTTCTCAGTAAGTGAATACTGCCAACTCCAGCAGATAAAGAAATTAAACATGGTCATTTAAGGAAACAGGTTTTTTAGTTCAGAGTATAGATACTGTAAACTTCATTCATTCTTTCTTTTTCCTTTTTTCTGTCAGAGAATTCTATCGGCAACATTCCTCTACACAGACTCACACACAGAGTCTGAGGCTTTCTTTTATAAGAGCTTATGCTGATTTCAAATAATGTTTTTTAGTTCTTTTGTACTTACATTATTTCTGGTTTAGGTGTATATAAAATGAATAGCTGATATTGAATAGTGTGACAGTGTTATCTGTGTTTACACCAAGCAGAAGATGTAAGCACTTTTCTCCCTTCCCCACTCTTCTCAGTATACATAATCTAGTGGAGCAAATGTAGGACAAGCAAAGAAATAGAGACTGGCAACTTCTGAATCCTAATCCTGTTAGACTGTGTCTTTGGCAAATCACTTAACCTCAGTGCACCTTTGTTTTCCTATTTATAACCTGGACTTCCACCTGTTGAATTGGTCTAAGTGTTCTTTGGACGTATGAGTTCAGGCTGGATAAGTAGAACTGAGACTACTTAGATGTCTGTATCAATCAGATTTGCCAGCATCGAGACCTTACGGAACTCTCACTTTTTTTATTAGTATTAAGCAGTTAATTTTCAACAGAGAAGTATGTAAACTTCACTGCAACTTCTTTTTTGCTGAAGAAGTAACTATTCTTGAAATGCATAGTAAAACTGAGCAAGCATTCGAAATTTAAAAACTTTAATATGAAAAACAAAGTATGAATATCAGTCTTCTCTTCTACTTTACCTCCCGCTTCTTCCCATTCCCCCTTTCAGACTCAGAAGTTTTTTCCTATGGGATTTTGTCTGCCTTTTAACAGCTCTTTGGATGATATTCAAATAAATTCTGAAGGAGGAAGAAAAGGCTTTTTGATAGTTAAAATGAGATTTCAAAAGCTATATGTATTCATGCAAAAATTAACTAAGCCTGCAGAGAGGAAATATGAAAGTGGCAGCTCTGTTTGTTGTGGTCTTGTTGCAGAAAGCTGTCAGACACAATATGCACAATCATCTTGAACTCTTTCGTACTTTCAGCAGAGATGAAGTAAACCAATGGCTTTTTAGCCAGAAAGCTATTTTTTTTTCCCTGCCTTGACTCTTTGCTTTCTCTACTTGTATTTGAACATTTACTAAATGCTTGTTAAAAAGAAGATGTTGATGAAATATACCTGATAATCAATTTGTGTGTATTCGTATGATTCTGTTTCTGATTGGTGAAGTGAACACATTTAAAATGTGAAAACTCAGATTATGTAAATGAAGTTACACAAGCAAATCAGTCTTCTCAATTGCCTTTTTTTTTAATTTTTTTTGAGTAATGTGGATATAGATAAAGAAGAACTTTATATTTACTTATGACTAGTTGTCAGATAGTACACAGAGAGTAGTGGTCAATGAATCAATGGAAATCGGTGATAAGTGTTGTCCCCTAGAGGTATCCAGTCCCCATGGTACAGGGATCAATACCCTTTAAAAAGTATTAAAGATATTAAAGAATATATTCATCAATGACATTGACAGTGAGATTGAGTACACCCTCAGCAAGTTTGCAGATGACACCAAGCTGTGTGATGCAGGTGATGCACCCAAGGGAGAGAGGTGGGGTGCCATTCAGAGAGACCCAGACAGGCTGGAGCAGTGGGCCCAGATGAACCTCATGAGGTTCAACAAATCCAAGTGCAAGGTTATGCACCTGGGTCCTGGCAATTCCCACTGTCACTACAAGCTGGGGGACAAAAGGATTTGAACACAGTCTTTGTGAAAACCAGTGCCTCGGGGGCAGTGGTGGATGGCAAGTTGGACATGAGCCAGCAGTATGTCCTCGCAGAAAGCCAACCATATCCTGGGCTGCATCAACAGAAGTGTCATCAGCAGGTGGAGGGAAGCGATCCTGCCCCTCTGCTCTGTGCTGATGAGACCTCACCTGGAGTACTGCATCCAGATGTGGAATCCTGAGCACAGGAGAGACATGGATCTGTTGGAACATGTCCAGAGGAGGGCTGCAAAAATTATCCAGGGAATGGAACACCTCTCCTACAAGGACAGACTGAGAGAGCTAGGGTTGTTCAGCCTGGAGAAGAGAAGGCTCCAGGGAGACCTGATATCAGCCCTTCAGTATCTAAAGGGGGACTACAAGAATTTAAACAAAATAATCTTTTTTTTTTTTAAATTTATTCTATACCTGTCTACAATCCTGATTCCTGTATACCTTATTATGACAAAAGGTAGCAAAATAAAAATGGGATTCTAATTAACAGATTTATAAAACATTATCCAATTACCTTAAACAACATTCTCTACCTTTCCTTGCCATGATAGTTACAAATTAAAACTGGCTTACACCTCCCCTCTCCTCACAAGAGTAAGTCAAGTAGCTTTTGCTGGGTGCCTAGAGTATAATTATCTTGTTTGTTATGAGTGTATCAAAATGTAAGACAGTTTGGGCATAAGAGGCAGAAAAATGTTATTGACTGGCTAGTAATGCTGAAATTATAATTAGTAAATTAGATGTGGGGAGAAAAGCCCTTGTATGTTGCTTTACAAGTTGGACTTTGGGAAGGCTATCAGTGTGAATGTACTTTCTATTATTTAACATTCTTTCTCCTAAAACCACTGGATAACAGTGAATATGCACACTTTTCTTGAATCTTGACAGTGGATTAGACTCAGCTGGGTGAGTGGGGTAAGTTGGAAATCAATTGGGTGACTTTTTGCAAAATTCTGCTTAGGCTTATCTGAATTACCTCAGATTCCACTAGTGTTAGCATCTTAAAATGTTCAGCACTTTTGAAATTTATTGCTTAGTTTGTTCTTCTGTTTCTACTTACATAACTACATTGTTTTTTTCTTCTTATAGTACTGTACAGGAAAGGTATTGAAAAGATGCTGTGCTCTGCAATCTTAGCCTGATATGGAAGTTTGTTATCCAAGAAATCTTTTATTCTCTTTTCACAATTTTAGCACATGATTTTCATGTTTGAATTAAAAAAAAGAAAAAAAGAAAAGAAAAAGAAAAAGGAAAAAAATGTATAGGGACCACTAAGACATTCGGGCAGTTCAATTGCTTTTTGGCTCAGTTGGGTTGAGTAACTTTATTGGAAGTGTCTGGATACACTGAACAGATGCACTCTCATAAACCTACAAAGTGCAATCCCTTTGCTTTCAAGTAGTGTCAAGTGTTTTGAAAAGGGACTAATGCATCACCATGCAACAAAAGAGCAGAAAACTGCTTCACTGTTTTTTGAAGGAGTTTCAAAATTCTGAAGGATGATAAGTTTTGCTTAACAAGAACTTTGAGAAGCAAAGTCCCAACCCCATGGTTTACTCACGACAAAGGTCAGTTTGAAGAAGTTGCCCAGTGATGACTGCATCATCTTTGTAGGCTCTTCCATCATGGAGATGAATGCATTGTAGTATGCATTGGTGTTCTTCTCTTCTAGGGAGAAGGGGAATGCAGGGCATACTGTATTATTTCTTAAAGCAGACATCTTGAACTATAAATACTTTAGCAAGTTAGAGCACCTGTTACCTGTCATTTTCTGACAATTGAGTATCCTTTGGTGATGGAATGGCTTAATATCAGTGTGCTGAAACTTCTGAATAACTGGCAGCTGAGCCGTCTTCCTGTAAAATTGCAGGCATTCTTCTCATATCATACTAACCTCCCTCGCATTCCCTCTCACTGGCTTCAATCCCTCTCTGAAATCTTCTGTTTCAAGGCCAGAGTCTGCCAAATTGGCAAGAAGAACAGATTCTCCCTCTCTTTGAAGAGCTAGTGTCACTTATTAGCACGTGAGAAGATTGATTGTAAATAAACAATAAATTGTTGTGTGGAGTATAGTATTCTAGTAATGTATACAAGGATATGTAGCTGTCTGGATAAAGCAGGTTTATCATTATTATTTAGAAATGACCAATCCTAGCTTGTTTCTTAACCAGCAGGCTTATTTTAACTAGAACAACTGATACTGTCTTTGTCTTAGCTTTACCTCCAGAGATCCCAGACAGTGCATGTTCGTGTATTGTGGAGTTCTGTAACATTCAGTTTTAGTGCTGCCAGCTGTAATGTGTGTTCAGATCTCCCAGTGCCCCTTTAATACAAACAAAGGGAATATATAAGAGTCTTCCACCAAGCCTTGTTAATGGGTTGCCCAGAGCAAGATGGAATTCTGCAAGTTGAAACTTGTAATTTTAGAGACTGTACCTTTGTTACCTTGAAAGCAACATAACTCATCTTTCCTCACAATCAAGCAGTTTTAAACTGGCTTGAAAATCAGACTAGCATGCTTCACGTGGCTACAAAACATTCCTGCAGTAATTCCCATTGTGACAAACCTGGCCCTAAGATACAGATCATGTTGCTTTGGATTGACACTTGGCCCAGTCTAATTAGTTAATACAATGCAATATACTAGTGCTTGCTCTGAAAGCCTCTTTTAAAGAGTAATACACTTGTAGACTTTTATAGCCAGTAAGTACCATTAGGCCATGTAGCCTGATCTGTATAGCACATCATTAAACTTCACTTAGTAACACCGGTATTGAACCCAAACGCTTTTGTCTGACTGAAAAAATCATTTGCATATCTTCCAGAAGGGCATTCAGTTTTGATTAAGTCATGTGGTGCTGAAGGGGCCGAAAGGCCCCTGGGAAACATAGCAGCAGGAAGCAGTCAGATGGTGGTGCTGCCAGAGCAATTAGGCTGGCCTGCAGCCCGGTCCCCATGATGTACTGAGTTTTCATGGGAAGGAGGCTGCTGGGAACAGCTCACTCTCGGACTGCTTCTGCCCAGTGTGCCCATACGTGCTTTCACTCACAGGTGAGAGGCTGAGCACTGCAGGCACAAAGTGAGGCAGCTCATGGGCACCTCTGCCCTCAGCCACTGCTGGGAGGAATCACTGCTTGTATAGGCTGAGAAAACTGTCCTGACAGAGTAGGAAGATTGCCAATGACCTATTTGATAACTTTGGTTTTGTAAGAGGACAGAATTTACTAAGACTTACTTACTTGATTTTTGAACTGAAATATATGATGGAACTACTGAAATCTGAATGCTGAGCACTACAGTACAATCTCTAATTGTGGCAGTCTCTAACAATGTAATTATCTTCACCGTATGCATTTAAAAGATCTATGAAAAGTAAGTTCTTTTAAATATTGAATAACATATTGAAACCAGTTTGTTATCTTTCTTTCTGATAAGCCAAGTAAATTATTACCTTGAACCTCTCTAAGGCAATTTGGTAACCACATCATCCAGTGCTGCACCTATTTTTACTCCTTTTCAATTCTCACCATTGTTCCTGAGTTGTGGGTGTTTCAGTCTGGCCAAATGCTGGTAACTCAGCTTCTCTAATTGACACTGTTTTGTTTACTCATCTGAAGACCATATTATTTTGGTTATGTTGTTCTGAGCAATTATTTTCACTTTTCTGTCTACTTGTCTTTATAGAAACTGTTTACCTAGCTGAGTCCTCTGCGCTCAGGTCTATCATAGAATTGCTAAGGTTGGAAAAGACCACTAAGACCATCTTGTCCAACTATCAGCCCATCCCCACCTTGCCCACTGACCACGTCCCTCAGTGCCGCATCCACATGTTTCTTGAACACCTCCAGGGATGGTGACTCATCACCTCCCTGAGCAGCCCGTTTCAATACCTCACCAATGTGGAATGGTACTCTAAACTCAGTGTAAGCAAACTGCCAATGGAACTTTTATCTGTTACTGTTTCCTCAGTTGCTGCACTGCTCAGAAAATAATCTTAGTTCTGTTGTAGGCCAGTAATTAAAAAAAATGCTTTGCAGTGTAGAACTTTGATGGTATTCTTGTGCATTGCAAGTGAAATGTACCTTCTAAGTGGCGATTCCTCATCCATGCTTCTAGTTATACCCATTAACCTGTTAATGTGTTCATTTATAGCATTCACGTTTTTTAATCAAAGCACTGTTTAGTATAGTGTGGTATCTCTCAAAGTCTGTTATTTAATGCTCTTTTACATCTAGATTTTTGTTCCTGCTTGAAAATACAACAGTTCTCCAAGATTATGTTTTCATAGTTGATAGCTACTAGTAGGTAAATGAAGAAGTCCAGTGTTTCCCAGGGGCCATTAAATAGTGTTTAATGTTTTTCTTGGGAGTATTATCAAACTGGACATAGTATAAATATCTAGCTCATCTTATGGCAGCACTAAGATCCTATTTCTGCCCTATCCTTGCAGTAGGTCCCGCATGCTCCTGTTGTATAGTAGCCACTTCAGTCAGTAGTAATCTTAAGTTCTAATGGAAATTTAGCTTCCAGTCCTACAAAATTTTCCAGGTGCTTCAGACTTTGAAAATCAATTTTCCACAGTGCTGAGAGGTTGTCAGACAACTCTCTTCTAACAAATTATGAACACCTGATTTTAATTTCTTAATGTGTTAAGTACCACTCCACTACTGACATCTTCCCAACTCATCACTGAAATGGAAGATGCATTGCACAGAAAAAGATGGTACACATTATATTACATACAGCACACACTTGTTCTGAACACTACTTTATTTGCCTCTCTCCCTTCAACACCAGGATAAAATGTCAAGAGGACTATAATTGCGACAGTTTTCTCCTCATATGCATATCATTATCTTTTTGTTCACTGATTTTTAACATTTCATTTTGTTCCTCTATTAAATTTTCTGAAAATTCCTGGCGCTTCATCAGCAGAAGAGATGTTTTTACCTTGTACTGTTTACTTTTATACTGCTTAAGAGTCCATCAAAGACATCTATGCCAGTAATGCATCAATTATTCTTGAATCTTCCAATTAAAATATACTAGAAAAATAGCTTAATCTTTACCAGCACTTAATGTATTATCTGAATTTCATCATACATGAGGGAAATAGCTTTAAACTGGAAGAGGGTAGATTTAGACTACATATTAGAAGGAAATTCTTTACTGCGAGTATGGTGAGACACTGAAACAGATTGCCTAAAGAGGTTGTGGATGCACCTTTCCTTTAGGCATTCAAAGCCAGGCTGGATGGGGCTTTGAGCAACTTAGTCTAGTGGGAGGTGTCCCTGCCTGTAGCAGGGGCTTGGAACTACGTGATCCTAAAGGTCCCTTCCAAACAAAACCTTTTTTTTTTTTTTTTTTAAGTGAACAAAATGTCAAACAACTGAAAGCACTTGATTAATACTAACTGCCTTCCTATCCCATATACTGAACAAATTCCTAACAGGATTCTTTGTATATTCATTCTACAGTATGTTCATGAAATTAGGTAACGGCCGGGATGAGACTTTGTTGTGTTCTTCATATGGCTTCTAAAACATCTCAAAATATAAACATAATTGGGGGAAAATGGGAAATTGTAACATACAATTAGAATTTCAGTGCGTAGACAACACTGAAGTTTCTGAAAAGTTTCTCTGTCTATGAATGTATTTATCCTTACTTTATTCTACTGAGTGAAAAAACAGATGTTAATCTGGGAAGATCCAAAAGCACCTCTTTCTATTTATTCAAGCTAGAGAATTTTATTGTAGTACTGTTTGATGTTCATGAAGTTGAGTAGTCTGCTAAACAGCAATAGAAAATAATAGTAAAGGCAAAATATGGCTTATGTTCAGATGTCAGTCTGATGTGAGTGGATTTTCAGAATTTTGAACACTTCAGCTATTAATAATTTTCTCTCTGCAGAGAAGTCAAATCTGGTAATTATTTAGAATTAGTTATTACAATTTCAACCACCTAATAATCAAGAATATCTCAGGAAAAAAAAAAAAGAAAAAAAAAAAAAGAAGGGGAAAAAAGAAAACTTTGAAAGGGTAAGTAGTCTCATCACCAGGAAAGAAAATTGAATCAGTTAGAAAACCTTAAGGCAGACATGGCACTTCTGGAGGAGATGCCCCTTTCCAAGTAAAATACAAACACTTATGTAAGAGAGACAGGGTGGAACTAGCTGTGCCTAATGATTTTTTTCCCCAGAGCAAGGGATGTTCCTGTCTTGTTTAATAAAACTAAAATTCAGGCTCTGAAAGCTACAGAACAGGAGCTTATTGACCGTTGCTGAGTACTAAAGTGACTGGTTAAAGATTCACTTGTCCTTAATCAAGATGACCCTAAACTTTTTATGAAAGTTACCAGGGGGTATGATCTGACACTTGTTCACTATGTCTAGTGTTATTCTTTCACTCTTGTAAGAATTTTTTTTTGTAGATAAATGCAGAAAGATTTATCCCTTTAATTCTCTAGCTTTAATAACCATGGGCTATTCCCTTAATGATTTAGAATTGCATGACGCGGGAGACAGTTAAACTTAGTTTACAAGAGAATAATTTCACTTTCAGGCTGTGCCCGGCTATTTGACAAGATTGTAAGCAAGGAAACTCTCTCTTCCCAAGGAAGGCAACTGTAGTTAGATAAGCACTTTTAGCTTGGCATTGGTGGAGGAACAAACAGTCTGGATATCCTCCATGCTACTGATTTCCTTGCCTTTCTTTGTGGAAATACAGCTTGTCATGTGTTGAAGACAGCACAGAACTTATCCAAACAAAAAATATCCTGGGGAAAAAAAAAAAAAAAAAAAAAAAAAGTTACTTCTCAATTTAATCAGGTTCCTGTCCCACTTACAGTGGAGCTATAGAAGCAGCTGGGGAGAAGATAGGAGTGAAGGCTGGAGAGAGTAGGACTAATCTTTTCAGATGACCAAGTCTGAAATCTATATTTTTACTACAACTTTGCTTGGTGGTGGCAAAAAGGGCCTAGTGGGACAAATTTGCTTTTAATGCCACAGAACTTCTGTTCCTCAGAAAACAATTTATATATAACCTCAGTTCTCTTGTTTACGGCTGTAACATCAGCTATCAACTGCCTGCTATATTTGTTATGTCTGGTTTTAACTGCATGCTGAAGAGTAGGCACCTAAGCAAGAAGATGACTAGTGTATTGACTCAAAGAACAATTTACCAAAAATACTCTGCAGGTATTTGGAGCCTTTCTCTGAACTTTTGATATGGAAAATATTATTTATGTCTAAACCAAGGATATTAGTGAAATCTTCTGTGGTATCAGTCCTATTCTTTTCTCAGTTTGTGGTTCTTTTGCTCATCTCATATTTTTTTCCACTTTTTCCAAAATCCCACCTGTATTACAATCAATTAAGTAGATTTTTCTTTTTTCCACCTAACTTTTACTGTGTACATTTTAATTTGCTGTGTATACAGAGAAGGGTTTGACTGAAACTGTCTGTGTTTTACCCAAGTCATAGATGTAGCGAAGCTGTTTTAACAAGCAACTTTAATACCTCTTTGCCCTTCTCAAGCTGCGAAAAGGGCTGTAGGGGAGCCAAGAACTTTTGCCAAAACCGTTTACCCAAATGCCTAAATATATCCTCCAACCAAACTTGTAGTATACTGAGTCAGACAGTGCTTCTGGAACAATTCTGCTTCAAGTGTTAAAATCTAAGGATGAGTAATGAAAGCACCTTTGCTGACTGCAAGTACATTAGAATAACAGAGCAAAACACACCACTGCAGACAGTCAGGAGACTAACATTAATCAAGGTGTTCACCTGTATTTTGTATTGAAGCTTCCAAAAACAAACAAAACCACTGAAAACATTCATCAGACTGAGTGAGTGGTTCCTTCATCTTGACGGTACCAGATCAACGGAGAGCTGGTTAGCTTTGAGGATTCTTGCTCTTTACTAAATAAGGCTATCACTTACACCCATCTTTTGAGCATATCCACTTTGTATTAAAGTGCCTTCATGTAGCAATACTTGAAAGCCTCCTTCAGAATTCTTTATGCCCTAAGTTTTGACTGAGCAATTTATATTAAAACCATTTCTGCTTCCCTTGCCTGTTCTCTCCCTTCTCTCTTCTCCCCCCTCTTCTTTCCTAAGTAACTGTAGGGTGAGAAAAGAAGCCGTTTTGCATTTCAGTACACTTAATGTAGCCAAGAGGTTTGTTCATTGCTGCTTTGTACTTTCAGACAAACTAGAAAATTTAGATTAATAGGTTGTTTATTCTTTTGCGTGTTCCTCAAATCAAAGGCACTGGGTTGCATTATTAAAGAAGTTTTGTGTGGCAGGCTTGGAACTGTCCTTACTGCGCCGTACGTGAAGAAAAACGATTGCTTTTCATCCCCCTCTCTTTATGCAGACTGGCACTGGAGAACTGTTAAATGTGTGTCATATACTATCACTTAAAGACCTTCCTTCTGTACAGCTGATGCTTATCTCCAATGTCATGGAATGCTTTAATGATCTGTTTTGGAACAGAACAGGAAAACGCTAGAAATAGAAACTCACATGTCTTTATATTTAAAAAAAATTAAATATTCACCAGTTTAATAAAAGGAGGTTTTGTTTAGAACACTAGTGACTGTCTGCTTCGCGGCGTTTTCAGATCTCCTCATTGGGATTCTGTTCATTTATTGTATGGTTTCTCATCCATTCAGTTAGCCATAATGCACAATTAGGGTTTCAGGGATGATCTACCCAGCCAAATTAATGAGGAAAGTATTCAATGTTATTTTGAGATGAGACCCATTGCTGAAGTATGTGGTTATTTTTTAGTAGCTGACTGAATGCATGACAGTGTCCTGATGTTCTGTACCAAATGGGTAATAGCCTACCTCCAGGTTTATAATTATGCTAGGGACTCCATTCCATTGCCATTCTGTGACAGGCCTTCAGCTTCAGAAGTGAAAAGTCTGAGGTGATGTAATTTAAGAGACAAGATTGTGCCTGTCATATAAATAAACGTAAGAGCTAAGATGTTTCTTTGCCTTATGGTTTGTACTTCAGCTCTAGCTGATGTTCAGAATGAGAAAGACAGAGCTGCATATTCAGCACTGCAATTCACTTTAAGAAATGGAAAGACTTCGACCTGTGTGTCACACCAGCGGTGCCAGGTGCACAGTGGGAAGCAAGCAGTCACAGCTATTAGGCTGGCTGAAATGATGAACTTTCTTCAGCTTGATGCAGGGTGCAATAATTATGACTTTCTTGTTTCATGTTTAGTTCCCGATTTGCAGCCCCTTTGCCTAAGAAGAGTCTGGTTTTTGTTCTGAGTGAAACTTAGTGCCTGTACTTCCATTCTGTGTGAGGTACTAGCGCTAGTAGTAGGTTCTCCAAGTCTTCTAGGAAAGAGTATTTAAAGAAAACTGCCTATAGGCTTGTTTGTAACTATACTGTCATCCTCCACCTGAGGATCATGCAGAGTTCATCTAGCCACTTCTGAATTTCACTTTATCGTGTTAGTTTACCTCTGTATCACAAATCACTGGCAATGTTGGGTTTCCCTGGCAAGGAGTCTTAAACCTTTTTTGTGGAAATGGGAGTGGTGGTGCTTTGCTTTTGTTTTGGTTTGGGTTTTTTTTATGTCTGTTCATTTGTGATCTCTGCATAGGCAAGTAGTGACTTGTAGTTCTGCTAGAAGCTGTTTTCCCAGCTTTTCAGGGGACAATCTCAACTTGAGTCTTTCCATACTGTTCAGTTGTCTGGTTTGTTCAATTGTGCCATGTCTTCCACCTTTCTAATGCTTGCAGGCCAAGGTAGCCAAGATCAAAAATTTATTATAGATCTCTATTTATAATGTTACATATTAACTTTTAGCCTATTATAAACTGCCAAGAATATGAATAAGTAGATCATTGTTCTTTTCTTGTAGAGCCGGAACTGTGATGATCCCAGACTTCCAATGGCACAGCAAGTGTTGTTTGCACTGCAATAGATCTGTGACTGAGCTGAACATTGGTACTTTTTTGAGAAAGTCATAAATATTTTTATCTTCCTAATTAATATTTCACATGTATGAATTTTACCCTGCGGGGGGGGCCAGCAGGGACAGGGAGGTGATTGTCCCCCTCTACTCTGCTCTTGTGTGGCTCCATCTGGAATACTGCGTCCAGGTCTGGAGCCTCCAGTACAAGAAAGACAGAGCTGTTGGAGAGGGTCCAGAGAAGGGCCACAATGATGATCAGGGGACTGGAGCACCTCCCCTACAAAGACAGGCTGAGGGAGCTGGGCTTGTTCAGCTTGGAGAAAAGAAGGCTGTGGGGTGACCTCATTGCAGCCTTTCAGTACCTAAAGGGTGCCTACAAACAGGAGAGGAATCAACTCTTTGAAAGGGTTGATAACTGCAGCACAAGGGGAAATGGTTTTAAGATGAGGGAGGGGAGATTTAGGTTGGATATCAGGGGGAAGTTCTTTACAGAGAGAGTGGTGAGATGCTGGAACAGGCTGCCCAGAGAGGCTGTGGATGCCCCGTCCCTGGAGGTGTTCGAGGCCACGTTGGATGGGGCCCTGGGCAGCCTGGTCTGGTATTAAATGGGGAGGTTGGTGGCCCTGCTTGTGGCAGGGGGGTTGGAGATTCATGATTCTTGAGGACCCTTCCAACCCTGGCCATTCTGTGATTCTGTGATACTGCTTTTTTCCAGTCTAATTTTTGGACATTTCTGAGTCAGATTTGGTCATAACCTGATATATCATTACCACAGAATACTAATCTTATTTATTTTTGTTACTGACCAGCAATATTCACACTTACAGGAATTAAAATACTAGATTGACAGGAAGTAGTTTTATACTGCAAAGATGAATAATAAATCATACCTGTTTGTTTTACAAATGAGTTCTATATAAACAAAACTTCTCTGTTCCTATCTGTCTTTAGTATCTGAAAGCAGGTTGTTGTAGCCACAAACTCCACTCATGTATCTCCTCATTTTCCTGTTATACCAGAAATTTCTAGTACTTGCCTAGTTTTCTTTGTGTTTACTAATAGGTATAACAGAAGGTATTTTAACAGCTTCCTTTTAACATCCAGAATAGTTAACAATTTCACACAGATATTGAAACTGGAATCTAATTTGTCTATCATTGAAAAGCTTTCATATCTACACTTATTCATAAGGAGACTTTCTAGTGGTACAGACAGCTATTCAAAAAGAAAAGGAAATCAGAAGAAAGGCTCATTAAATTCTCAAATAATTCACTGATTTGTTGTTTCAGACCTTAACTGCTAAGCAAGTAATGATGATCTTCCTTGTGCTGTACCAGTGGATTCAGAACTGTGTCCTTCATTCAGCAAAAGTCTGTTCTGGTCACAGCTGTGTATACAGAGCTGCAAGTGAATATGAGATGTGCACATAAAGGCTTTCAGCCTATTTCCCTTTGCAGCACTCATCCATTTGTTCTCTACCAAATCCCAGAAAACATCCTCCTAAATGGAAAGAGTAAAAGTAAATAGCGAGAAGATTTGTTTTTCTTCTTGATAAACATGTCATTTAAAGTGACTTTCCAAACATATCCCATTTACTGGAGATGATTTAGAAACTTCAGCATTCTGTTTATTGCCCACCAGCTTGAACCCTCAAAGCCTTGTTCTTTCTGTCAGTTTCTAATTCAGGGAGTTCATCAGCAAAGTTTTATTTATGCTTGGACTCAGGTTCTCAAGTCCAGAGTAACTTCCATATTCTCTAATAACTGAGGAGCTTTTTCTTGTAACTTGTATCTACTGAACATCCTGGAACTTTTTTGGAAGTGGTATATTTTCTGTTTGCCTTTGGGACCCACTGTATGCTAATGATTTTATTTAATCTTGAATCTCTTTGAGAGCTAGTGCTGCTAGTTTCAGAGTCCTCGGTATCGGGAGTGTGGAACAGCAAAGCAAAGCTCAAAACAGATCCAGACAGGAGATAACTCATGTGAGAGACAACTGCAAGGATGGATGTTACTTTTAAATGTGACATGAAAGTTAAAGCAATATGACTTAATACATCTATATAGCATCCCTTTATTTTGACCATCCACTTCACATAGAGTACTACTGAAATGCAGGAACATCTGATGCAGTCTGTTAGATGCAGTTCCTTTGCCAGAAACACCAGGAAGCAATCTTTTTCCCAACAGGGCAGCATGAAGAAACATTTATAATTGCGTGGAGCAAATAGGACCTTAGCTTTTAAGCTCTGCTTTGAAGGATCGAGCACATTTCCTTTGAGTCAAGAACATATGCTGAAATACATTACGTTTAAGTACTTCTTAAAGCTATGTTGCTGTATGATTTGCACCATCTGATTTTCAGACTTGTTCCATAAGTCTCACCATTGAATGGGAAAAGAAGGGCAAATGTTGCAGCAAATAAAAGGAACATGTGTTTTGTAAGTCTTTAATGGCTAGAGATACTTAAAGAGCAGCTTTCATCTTGACTCCCACTCTGATGGTTTATCATACTTGCATTTTCATGGTGGGTTGTAATTTATTTATTTATATTTTTTTTTTGCTGAACAGTCAGGATATTGTTGCACGGGAGACTCAAAAAGAATATGTAAGAGCGAAACCACAAAGAGTACAATTGTGTTAGAACAATGTCACTGAGAACCCAGTTACTAGTAAAGGTTAACACAGTGTTACTATGGATGGCCCCTCTTCCTATACATGCGTTAGTCAACAGTATTGTTTTATTCTACAAACACATCATGAATAACAGTATAACTGTATTTAGGATATTAGGCATAACTGTATTTAGGATATTAGGACTCCTGGAATTCTTTTTTTTTCTTTACTTTCTTTTTCCCCAGAATAAGGATAGCCCTATATTTCTTGAAAGTTCTGTTTTAGTTTCCTCTTTACATTCTCAGTAGCATGCATTGCAGCAGCAATCCTTACAGGAGCTTCCATAGAATACTGATCATGCTTTCTTTAGGAAAAATCACTTCTATATCATACATGGTCAGACTAATTTGCTCGCAAAGTTATCTTCTTAAAACTAAGCAGCTAAGTTGATACTCTTTTTTTTTTTTTTTCAATCATTTCATCCTTGAAGATCTTCAAACTGTCATCTGAAAGCTGAAAAGAGATTAAACAACTGAACTCTTATCTGTTTTCAGTTTCTTCAAACAAAGATTACAGTGTGGGTTTATATGTACCTCCAGTAGATGGCCTTTGTTTTCTCTGGAAAGCCCTGTGCAGCAATAAGAAACTGTCCTTTCATTTTCTCCAACAAGAGGCACTCTTTTGTCTAATTTTTTTACCCTTCCCTGATTACCATAATATATGCATACTATCAGTGTTAGGACATAATGCTGAAGAATTTAGAGCATTTCCTTTAACCTTCGTCCAGCAGAATATTTTTAATTTGCAGTTCACAGTAGATGGTCCATGGAAGTGTATTAAACTGTGAAATAGATTTCATTTAAACTTTGTAAAAAATGCATGATGTCTATGTGAGGCTTTCTGGATTAATGGACACTTGAAGAGTTAAGAACTTGCTGTGCTAAAAGTTCAAGAATGCCCAACAATTTTTATTTATTTTTAATGAATGTTTATGGTCATTTTAAAATATATGGCAGATACAGAAAAAAGTACCTTATTTCATTTTCTCTCCCCCTTTTTTTTGGGGAGGGAAAGGGGGGGGGGGGGAAGGGGAAGGGCCACACTGCTCCCTGGAGAACTGAAGAGTTAAAATCAAGAGTGAAGTTACAGAACTGTGGCCAAAAAAGGGGTAGTTGGATGCATTGTTGTTTCAAGTTTCTCTTAGTGCATTCATTCTGCTTTGCATTCAGACCAGTTCTGTAGTGGTAGTCATTTATAATCATTAATCTAGCTCATTGATATTGTAATGGGCTGCAGACATTCTCTGTGGAGCTTACATGCTCCACTGCATTTCCTTCTAAATAACTAATGACTTCTTCAGTCTTGTCATTAACCAGATTACCTTCCTACATCCACTTATTGACTTGTTTGGTTTCAGGTTCATTTTCTTCTTAGTTTTTTACACTCATAAAAATGACTTGGTTTCAGAGTGTTTGAGAGCACTTTATCTGATTAAAAAACATTATCAAACCATAAGTTTATATATACCACAATGCTTGTTTTTTGTGAATAGATGCTTTAACTGTTGACCCAGAGGCTCTTTAAAAATGTCCTTTCCTTTCATACTGTTTTCCTCAGCATTTGTAATCTGTAAAAGACTGGAGAAAACTAGCCAGTGGTCTGGGTACATAGGATGATGCTGCACGGTCTGTGGAAAAACTATGTATAAATATTCATTGCAGTACAGTCAAAGAATGGCCAGGATTATGAATGTTTTTATTACACAAGCTTACAGAGAAAGTTATGTGCTGGACCTTTCAGTGCTTTGTGGATCACAACTAGCTTCAGCCACAATGAACTTACTGCTTTACATTATGACATACTAAACTATGCTGAAACGTTCCCTCAGTCTTTCATGATGTGTTTGTAGAAACTGCACTGTTCCTTGAAAGCCTCTTCTGAAACAGTTTAAAGTCCAAAACATTTTAGTTTCGTTCATTGTTGATTGTTGCTCTTCATGCTTTTATACGCCATGTTGAAGTCTGAAACATTTGGGAGATTCAAAGTATTTCAAATACTTGATTCTACTGGAACTGGGTCACCAGAACCTTTGGTTGATGTTTTTTGGAAAGGTCTTAGACCTGAGATTGCTACAGCAATCTGCAGCATTTCTGCAGTTCATTGTATGTCACTTCTTTCCTCTTTAACCCTCACTTCTTTTTCCTTCTAGCCCAATCTCATAGCTTTTCTTACGATTTCAAACCTGCTGTGCTTGACACTAATGAGTTGTTTGCCAGCTAAATATACTTCTTCAGTTCCCAAAGCAGAGATGAAATACTAAGCAGTAGCTGAAGGCTGTGTGCCTCTCCTTGGCCATAGTCCCATTACTGTCACTAGACCCACTACACATCTGAGGGAGGAGGCGTTGCACGTAAGGTCCCGTATTGCATGAGATGCAGCTGCATACCACCTGCCCATTTACTCTGCCTTTCTCGTGATGTGTAGCTATGAATTCTTCAGTTGTTTTGAAGATCTTAAGCTTAATGACAACTTGTTTTCTTGAATGGAGCCTGATCCACATCTTGCCTAAAGATTATTGACGCTGCCTGAGAGCCTGGGGAAATGTTGATGGTCCCCTCTAGTGAAGTGTAGCCGGCATTCCTGTACTTCACTATTAAGATTGTTGTGGGTCCCGTTTCAAGTGGTTGAGCAGTCTGCCCCCCAGATGGCCAGAACTCCTGCGGGAATGTTTGCTCCTTATTGTTGACACGACCATATAGCTCTGGCATTGGATTGATTATTTTCTCAATCAGCAACTGAAAGCTCCTCAAAATGAAGAAAATCAACTGTTGAACAAGATAGAAGCACTTGGAAGATCTGCTGATTGCATCTTAAGTGACATGACAGTGAAAGGGAAAAAATGGTGTCACGGACAGCACATACAAAGAATGGTAAATGTAACAGCACTTCAGTTGTAAATTAATCTCACTTTGAAATTGTAACTTATTTATGATTTTCCAGTTTATATTTCTGAAGAGACAATCTTGGTTTGGTTTTACATATATTTGGTAGATTAAAACGCCTCTTGCTATCTAATGTCATTTCTCTTTTTAGCTGTTTACAGACTGAGGAGTGATTTCTGCTGGGCCACTGGCTGATGGTCAGCCAAAAATATACAGAATATTTGTTACTACACTTAACTTTAGATATTGGGACATTCTTAGCATTTCTTACTTTGCTTTTTTAATGTATCTAACACATGATAGAAAGCCATACATTCTCACACTGTAGTCCACCAAACAAGCCTTTTCATTTGCTTCAAGCCAATGTCCTTTGGAAAACGCTAAATGTCCTTTTAGACCTTACTCACAGATCTGAGTGTAGATTTAGTATTATCTATGCTTTTGAATATACACAGGATTATCTTGCGAAGAAGGCTACATGAAGAAAACTGGGTATCTGTGTAGCAAATAGTTTTATCTACTACTTGCTTTCTTTAGTCAGTAATGTATCTGACAGATTTAAACCGGGCTTTTTTTTTTTGTTTATCTTCTTCCATCTTTGGGGTTGTTCAGCCTGAAGAAGAGAAGGCTTCAGAGTGATTTCACCACTGCCTTTCAATACTCAAGGGGAACATAAAAATATGGAGAGTAATTTTTTATATTGTCTGATAGTGATGGGACAAGGGGGAAGTTTTAAACTAAGAGAAGAAATTTCAAGTAGATATAAGGAGAAACTTATTTACTTAGAGAATGATGAGGCACTGGCACATGTTGCTCAGAGAAGCTGTGGATGCCCCATGCCTGGAGGCATTTAAGGCTAGGTTGGCTGGGGTCTTGAGCAACCTGATGGAGCGGGAGATACAGGGGTGTTGGAACGAGATGGTCTTCACGGTTCCTTCCAACCCAAGCCATTCCATGGTGATCTACTTCTGAAAATACCTCCAAAAGTTATGGTTAATTCTTCTTTCTTACTGCTTGCTGTTCTTGCTCTTCAGGAGTTCTGAATTCGTTAAAATCCAACTTCATCCGAAGTCCCATCCTGCAGTTAAAAGAAGAAATGAAAAAGTTAACATCATCTTTAGTGTTTCATTAGATTTTAGTGTTTAAGTTACCAAAGTTCATACTTGAGTCATGTTTCAGGCTATCTGTGGATTGAGGAATACTGCATTGATGATGGTTAAACTTCCACTGTTGGAATGTTTTCTTTACATTTTTTTGTTTTGTTTCTAATAAAGTTTAAATTCTTCAGTTTCTGGATGTGCCATGCTAGCCACATGAGCATGCCACATCATAGCCTTTGGACTGCACCTTTGGCAATGCTCATCCTGCCCTTAGTGACACTCACTCTAAGCTGAAGGAATGCTGCCACATGAAATGTTTTATACTGTAAGATAATTATGGGGAATTTGAAAAGAACTAGAGGATAATTGAAAGTTTGCATAAACACCAAGATTCTGGATTCTGGAGATAGAATTGCAGCAGTTCTATACAGATTCATGTTTTGTTTTTTGTTAACCTGACAAATGGCTTATTGATGACACAGTTCAAGATCGAGGGGCAAAAATAACCACATTATCTAGAGATTTTCATTTTTTAAAACATCTTTGGCTCACTCAAAACATGGTGCCACTGGAGCTTTGCCTGAAATAAGCCATCTTTTCAGTGGGGTTACTGTTCATTTGAACTGTCAAGATTCCCTTTCGAACTAATGTTTTTATTCTTTATGTCAACTGCAGATAAATCTTTTCCTTCTTACCTGAGTACTTAAAAAAGCTCTCTGCTCAACCACAGTGTTAATCCTTTCTAACGGTTCTCTCTTTCAGCACTACCCCGACAAATCTTTTTGGTCAGTCTGCTTTAGCTCTCCACTGTATTTGTCTTGAGTCCAAGTGAATCTTACTAAATCTCCGTCACTCTTTTCATTTTTTCTGTATCTTAAGCTGGGTCTTTCTGTGTGTTATCAGGAGTCACCTAAGTTTGCTGTTTGCAGCCATGATCCTTTGTGGAGCACAGAATACCTTGTGAAGGCTAGTTGCCTGTAGCAACGCTCTTACATCTGGTTCTGGCAGGATTTTGCAAATGTTTTCATATGTCCGTAGAAATAATCTGGCGCTTCAAGCACCGCTCTGGAAGAATTCAGCTACAGAACCAAACTCTAGCAGCAGAATGCATTCTTCAGATATCCTGCCTGCCTTTGCTGTCATGTCAGATGGTCTTTTGAGAACACCTTGGGATCCCTTCTGGAGGGATCGAAATGATATCAGTGGAAAAACAGGATTTGCGAGTAACCTGAAGTCAGCTGCTGCTTTAACATAGGAAAGATGCTAGAAGATGAGTCTTAAGAATGTGTCTGATATCAGAGTGTTAACAAACGATCTTAGCAACTGTAATACAAATAAAGCCAGTTGTCCTGAACCTACCTTTAATTAGAAGACCATTAATGACAATAAGGATCATTAATGACAATAGTATTGCATACTCTTCAACTTCTGAATTTAAACATTTTCAGCAGGAAATTACCTGAGCCTAAGTTTATCTCTCCTGAAAAGGGAGGTTCTGCTTTCTCTCTTTACATTTTGGATCTGGCTTCTGTTTATTTTATCTCTTCTCGTTGGTAAAAAAAAATGAATCAATCAAAGAAACAGTGGTTGAAAAAAACAGTGGTTTTTATTTTCTTTCAAAATCTTCCTAAATAATCATTTCCTCAAGTTAGAACAACAGGTCTTCTTCCTGATAGTTTATAAAATCTCTCAATGTAAAATTTTATAAATTTATTGCTGATCAAGTGCTATGCTTAGATTCATTTTCCTAGAGCTCATGGTTTTCTGTTTGCTACTAGTGCCAGATGCATGGAGAGCTGAGGACATTAGGTTATCACTGTCCTGCAAATAAGATATGAAGAGCACAGCCTCTTAGTCAGATGGAAGTTGTGAAATTGTGTTATTAACTATGAGTGTGTTTATATTGCTCTTTTTGTAGAATTGCAACTCCTGTAGGCAGCATGAGAACATCTGGACTTTTATTTTCAGAGGCTTTTTCTTTTTTATTTGTTTTTTGTAAATATAAAGAGAAAATCCTAAGGATGTGATAGTGTGTATATCAGAAACTCTAAAAATCTAAAGGCCAGGAAAGATTCTCCCAACATTTCAAAGTACATTTTGTTATTTATTGGGCTTTTCTCTGTTATATTTCCAGGAGACTGATTTACCGTGATTATGACTTTATGACTCCTGAATGACTTCATGGCTGTGGTAGAAAAACAATCTGTGGAAATTTTGTGTCCTACCATAATCCTGAGTGGAAAGCTACATTGCCCAGGGCTCCAGCCTTCTTGGATAGCTTTATATACAAGATGATGAATATAAATTTAAGTTTCTTATTCCCATCAAGGCAATCATTCTGTTTCTGGGGAGTTACTAATGTGACTTTTTGGGTCAAATTTCATACACCAACTGCAATAAGTATTCTCCTACTGCTTTTGGCATATTTATAGCTGTCATAGGTTGTGACAGCACTGTAGATAACTATGTCTTGTGCCGAAAGCAGCCTAGATACAGCAGCAGTGACTTCAGTTCAGGCTGTCCTAAATATTTATTGGCTTCCTAGGTAGATTTTACAGCCTTCACTGAGCTCCAGGCATCTGTGGCTAGGCTGCTGTCAACATGAAAGATTTTAAAGCTTTAAAGATAGCTCAGGTGTGTTTACAATACACCTCATTCAGGACACCAATAGCAGGCTAAATGCATCATTTAGCATTCCTAGAGCTTGCTTTGCTTTGTGTTAGGTGCCACCTGTCAGCTACACACAAACAGGAAACAGAAGTGGTAGAAGAGTCTAGGTTTTAAAAGCCAGGGAAATACAAAGCAGCTGCCTTCAAGTGCTGGCCATTTTTATCCAGAAAGTGGTTATGTTTGTTTTCCAAGACTGTACCACTTGGATGAACATCTCTGGCCACTGTGTCTCTGAAATGTGAGGACAAGTCTCCCTTGGCATTAATGGACAATAAACTGATCTTGGATGGTGAGATCTGGTGGACAACAGTCTGGATTTTGCTAGTATCATGACAGCAGCAGCAGTACACAGACTAGGCAGGAGTCTGGAGATGAGTACAGCAAAAATTGTGAGTAAACAGTTAAAGAGCTTCCTCTTCATCTTTAGCCATACCAATTTACTTTTCTTTTTCTGTTAAGTCTCCCAGCTCCTTCTTAGTGGACTGCTGTTTTAGAATCACTCTGCAATTTATTGATTAGCTATCTTGCAGTAGAAAAGTGTTACTTTGAAATGAAGATGGTTAATGTGGAGATTGCAGTTTCTCTTCATCCTTAAGCACGTGAGATGATCAAGTTTGTTGCACTGTGAAATCATGGTAGAGTGTATATATTTCTCTGCTATAGGGTCAGCCTTAAACTCTTTGATTTGCTTCATTTGTTACTGGAACTTGAGATATAGTAATTTTGTGGTAGCAACCAAAGTGGCAGTTGTGGATTCCAATTTTCACTTATTCTGACTGATACCTTCCTTCTTTTCTTTCTTTCTTCATCTTGCAGCATTGGAGACTATTTACTCAGCTGTGGCCTGGAGACAGGAAGGAGCAATGTGGTCATACACCAAACTGCCCTTGTTTATTCCAAGCAGCTCTTGGCAGGCAGTATGGTTCATGGGCAAAAGTAATTTTCTGTATGGTCTTCGCTGACCTTGCTGTAGGGAATAAGAAAACAGTCATCACAGAAAGCTGTAGACACCTCCTAGGGTCTGCGGTGATCCCCCTTCCTGTTTAATAGGTATCCATTCCTAGTCAGAGAAATCGGTATGATTTACTGGTCAGATGCCTGGGGTGTCTACAGGCTGAGTTATGTTATGGTCTAAAAGCCTGCATGCTTTGGTGACTCATTTGAGGGTGCATTCTCTCCAGGCATAAGCAGCAAGAAGAATAAGAGTAAAGAACAAGCTTCTTCCTTTACAGAAGGAACTTCTCTGTGCTGCTTCAGCTTTGCATGCAGTTCCCATCTAAATAGACTACTTGCTCAAAGGCCAGAACTGTAATTAATTCTTCACTTGTACTGAAAATAAATGTTGCCTTCTGATTTGCTGGCTGGGGAGGATATCTGCTATCCTTTCCTAATGTCCTTTTAGGCAGACTTCTGCTTTAGCTATATGTTGCTTTGTGGTTTTCCGGTGGAGGAATAAGGATGGTGCTCTAATTCAAAACAAAGAATGAGGAGTAAAAGACAACATAAATGATTATTAAGTTTTAAAAACACATTAATTCCAGGCAATGAGATATCTTTGTGCCTCAAAACTAATGCTTACTTAGGGCCCAGTTACCCTGTTAAGCTGCTTTTGTCTGGAAACCTGACAGAGTCTGTGAACAGCTTTCACAGAAAACCTCCTCCTACCTTTGAGGAGAAAGATAAGGCTAAGATTCAGAAGTCTGTGGGAGAATTATCCTCCCGGAACTTGTCTGCTCCGAACGCATGAGGGATGCTCTGTACAATGCTGGCCACTCCACTGTGAAAATGTTAGGGGAACAAAGCAGAGCGACAGGTATGATTGGGCAAAGTGTGGGAAGTAAAATAAACAGATTTAACTTCAAATCAATATAGTTGTCAGTTAAACAGACTGTAAAAAAGGAATTGTTTTATTGGCATGCTGACAAATGGATGGAAAAAAAAACCAGAGAGCCAGAGGTGCAAGGATGCATAAATAGGAATTGAACTTAAGCGAACCAGAAGTGTAACCTGAATATTGGATCAAGCTTCCAAATGGTGTGACTGCTTGAGGACTAACACGTAAACTCTTTAGGTAAAGATCAGGATTCTAATGCCCACTGTTATTAAGAGCTAGATTTAGAAGTTCTTGAAGAGTAGCCCACACCATACTTTTCAACTGTGAGAAAATGTGTTTCAGAAGAGTTTTTTTATGCCCACCTACTAACCTTCTCCCTGTGTTGAGCTAGTTGAAGATGATTTCATGAAGCTTGCATGTTCTTTAAATGATCAAAGAGCTTCTTTAAGAAATTAGGACCAAAATCTGTATTGCTATAAATGAATGTCAACATAACAAAACAAAAGAGAAGAAATTTTCTCTTTCTATGTTTAATGAAATATAAATTGTGACCTGGCATTTGGCTGAAAAATCTGTTAAAAATAGCAGTTTACTGCTTGTAGTAAGCAGGACACTTTCAATAGTATCTTGTGGTTATACTTAAAAGCTCAGTGGTACTGGACACCCTCATAGCCCAAGCTCAGTCACATGATGGCTGAAAGACCAAGTGTCTTCAACAGAGATCAGCCTCTGAATTGCATTTTAGTTAGAAATGACAATACAAAAGAAGTTATAGTGCCCTCCATATTCTCTAAGGTATTTCACGTTTCAGTGCCATCAAAGAAATCTAAATTCAGTTCTTATGTGGGAAGAAGAGAGATTCTGATGTATTTATCCCTGTAGAAGAGCAGGCTGTACAAATCCCTATAATGGTATTGTGACCTGCACAAGCTGGGACTCCCTTGTATTCTTTCTGATTTCTGACTGCAGAGCTGGCTTTTCCAGGCTGAACAAAATGTTTCTACTTATTGTTCAAAATAACCTTTTAGTACCATGACTTGAAATCAAGGGTACTTTATCAAGTAGAAAGTCCTCCCGAGAGCAGTGTGAAATAAATAATTCTAGGTAGTGTCTGTCTTATAGTTTTCTGAACAGAAAATATATTAGCTCTCTCCCCTCTTTCCTCCAGTTCCCTCACTAATAACGTAGGTAAAGTCTGTAACCTGATTTTGATGTCAGTGATCCCGCAATGTTTCTGTAGTCAGCACTGAAAAAATTACTGTGGCTGGGTTGGACATTGCAGTGAAATGTCCTTTGGTGCTGCATACCTGGCTCTTGAAATGTCTGACAGAGTTGTAGCATTTTCCCTTTCTCTTAGTTTTTCTTTTCTCTTAGTGGAACCATCTAGCTTTGAGATAGCAAGAAGTTGTGGCTGCCAGCTGGGATAGGTATATTTGGTTGATTATTTGAATGGGAGCTTAGGGGTGATGGAAGGTTAAGATGTGTCTCTGGTAACAGAACTGATGTTCTGTACCTCAGTCCTAATGCCTGTGCCCTTTGGATTCCCTCCCCAACTACTGCTTGGCTCTACTTCCACCCCTGGCTCTTTCTTTCATACTTCACATTTTTCTGTATATAGAAGTACTGCAAAATTGCTGCCATTCAGCTAGTCTTCTCCATAACTCCAGTCCACAGGCTTTTGGACCATGAACACACAATCAGGTTGGGCTTTTTGACAACAATATATTTCCATTCCCTTGGGATCCTATAAAATTCCATAAGATTCACCTCTATGACTCCTTTTGCTGAACCACAGAGGCCTTTCTTGACCATCCTTTCACAAAGCAGCTCCCAAAAACATAAATCATTTGATTGCTCTTCTTGTGTTTCTTGGATCTTAGTTCTCTGCTTCCTATAATACAGTGACCAGATTTGTACACATTATTCCAAAAAGAGACCGTCCAGCTGCCTTACCAAATGCCAAAGTAATAACGTCTGTGGTTTATACTCTGTAGCCTTCCATATACAACCCCAAAGCCTTGTTTGCCTTTGTTACTGCTGCCAGATGTTCTGTGGATGGTTTTCAGGCTTATTGTGGTGAATGTCATCATGCCAGCAAATTTCAGCAAATTTAAGTGACTTTGAAATGATTCTTTTTTCCACATTCAAGTCAAACCAAACTGTGTTGTCACTTGAAACTGCGCTGTTTTGGTTACCTCTTTGTCACACTGAATCACCACTACCTGCTAGCAGCTTCTCTGATGGAAATGCTTTAGAAGTGTTTCCCCTCTATTAGGCCCCTGGTTGTCTGGTTCACTTGAAGTCCCATCTGCAGAGTCCAGCTCTGAGGGCCTAGGCAATAAGGAAGTGGATTTATTGTTGCTACGTATTCAGTCTTAAAACGAGGGTAGAAAAGAGCATGAATTTTTTCAAGAGATGAAGCATGGGGAGAGATCATCCTGTAAAAAAATTGTGATTTTCTCACCTCTCCTTTCCTGCAGATTTGCTGACAGCACAGGAATACCACTGCCTACTGCAGCTGCTCTGCCCTGACTTCCCTATGGAACTCACTCAGAAAGCAGCAAGGTGGGTTCTCATCTACTCTTTTAGAGCAAGATCAGTCCTGCACAAGTGGACTTGGGAACTAGGTTTGTGGATAAAGGTACGAACAGAGACCTTCAGCTTTTAAGATTCTGGGGAAAAGAGATATCATGATTTGGGGTTAAAAACAGTGTTTTTTCTAGCAATGAGAAAGAATATATATTTAAAGCATATGAATGCAGAATATTGCTCTAAATTCAAGGTGAGTTGCATTTAATGTTAGCCAATGTGTTTTAACTGATATCATTTAAAATGTATTTATCAACCAGCTTCCTGTGGTTGATCACATTTAAAAGGTACTAAACTCAGGTAAATTGCTAATGTTTTAAAGTACTTTAGCTAAGAACATGGTTGCTAATCTGTTCGAAATTTTATTTTAATATAGGCAAGGCCTAAAGCAGATAGATGGCTCAGGGCACTGATAATGTGATATGGGACTTTTTTACTGACAGTGTTTGTTGGTTCCAGTCCAGCCCAGACAGTTAGAATAGAATCATAGAATCACTCAGGTTGGAAAAGACCTTGAAGATCATGGAGTCCAACCACGACCTAAGCATACTGCCCCAACTCTAACAACCCTCTGCTAAATCATGTCCCTGAGCACCACGTCCAAATGGCTTTTAAACACATCCAGGGATGGTGACTCAACCACCTCCTTGGGGAGCCTATTCCAGTGCTTAACAACCCTGTTCTTCTGTAAAGAATTGTTTCCTGATATCCAACCTAAACTTACCCTGGTGCAACCTGAGGCCATTTCCCCTCATCCTGTCACCTGTCACCAGTGAGAAGAGACCAACCCTGCTCTTGCTGTAAGCACCTTTCAGATATTGGAAGAGAGCAATAACGTCTGTCCTCAGCCGCCTTTTCCCCAGACTGAACATCCCCAGTTCCTTCAGTCTCTCCTTGTAGGGCATAGTCTCCAAGCCCTTCACAAGCCTTCTTGCCTTTCTTTGGACCTGCTCCAGCACCTCAATGTCCTTTCTGTACTGAGGTGCCCAAAACTGAACACGGTACTTGAGGTGAGATCTCACCAATGCTGAGTACAGGGGCAGGATGACTTCCCTTGTCCTGCTCACCACTCCATTCCTGATCCAAGTCAGGATACCCCTGGTCTTCTTGGCCACCTGGGCACACTGCTGGCTCATATTCAGCCAACTGTCCATCAGTTGATTATTAACTATCTGATAGTGAAAATGTAATACAATATATGCATCTTTTGGGATAGGGGGTCTTCTCAGATCTTATGTCTTAGATCACAGCAAGATTACTGAATGAATACTTTATTCCTAGCCATCTCAGTAGAAGGGGCATGGAAATTAAAGTGTTCTAGTGGACACAGATATAACGCTGGAAACAGAATCCAGGCACGTGATCAGGATATTAGCTGCTCCTTTGTTGTTCATGGCCTGAATAATGAAGAGGTCCTTGTTTTTAGTATTTTTAATTTCTTTCTTCAGCATCAGAGTCTCTTGAAAATAATACTAAGACAGGAGAGTGAAAAAGTGTTATCCATCTGCCAGTACTTCCACCTGGCTGACTGAATTCTTCCCTGGTACCTATGTCTTGGTATCTGAATTAAAGCTGTGCTGCTTCAATTAATACTAAAAGATGAGTGCTGCTTTTCCCTCTGGCTCATCCGTGTGCCTTCTGGGCCCAACAAAGTGCAGTTGCTTGGCCTCCAGTGCCAGACTGGGAAAGAATGCTAACCCTGCAGCAGGAATATATCTGCTGCTTCCTTTCATGGAGGTACAACAGCACCAGTCCCATGTGTGGGTGTGCATTTCATAGGGTTCCAGCTGAGCTGAGCAGGAATTTGTGATGGTGCATGAAAGGAGACTTCAGCATATCTACACATGTTATGATGTTTGTGTCAAGGAATTTAATCCACAAGGCTGCTGTAAACTAGAGGCCCCATTCAGGGGCCTGCTGCACTGTTGTGTGCATGCCTTAGAGACAGGCGAGCAGGCTTTGAGAGCAGGTGTTAGAGAGAAACGAAATCTCTGTCAGATGCACCCCAGCTCAGGTGGGGATGACCTCACTCTTGTTGCTGGCTGGTTAAGATTTACTTAGACAATGCTATTACTCTGTTGGAAGATAATCCGATTGAGCAATTTTAATAAAACTTGCCATATTTCTGAAACATCTTTCTCTTTGCTTCCAGTTGTTGCTCTTTTTTTCCTTTTTCACATCCCATGCTGCTACTCAGTCCAGTTCCCACTTCCTATCGTTCTCTCTGGTTCTGCCTGTCAGAAACGTGAATCAGTCTTCTGGAAGCAGCTGTTTGAGTCCTTGAAGAGTGGGAATGGCACACAGAGACCTCCTGACACTGTTCCTCTTTCACTCTGCACAATCCCAGCAATTTTGTTGCTAATTTGCCTTGGGAAAGGAATTCAGGTGTGGCAGTAGCCACAGTGTTTGCTGATACAGCCAGAAGCTGTGTCATTATTGGAGCTCCTAGGAAGAAAGCAGTCATAGTTGTATTCTCTGTGCTGCATGATTGAGATGATCTCACAACACGGTACTCTCCACTTGTCCAGGAGCTGTTGCTATGCACTGATAACAAACACTGGAAGGGAGTAAGACCTGGCAATGTTAGAGGAACAGAGGTTACAACAGTATTGGTTTTGTTAGCATGACACCAGAGACCTCTATTTTTCTATTCCTGGTGCCACACAGATGCAGAGGTGGTCATGCTGCCCAAAAAACAAGTTATGTGTGTCTATGAGACTTCTTGGACATTTTTTTCTTCAAAGGGTCATAGGCATTAGCATGTTAAAGATTTTTATCTACAGAGATACCTTTGATCTTCAGAGGCACCTTCTGGCTTTCTGAATCATGAAACTGCAAAGGACAGAAAAGGAAGAAATTTTTCCTGTTTGGTGCTGGAATCTCAGGACCTTACCAGAGCACTGATTTTTCTCTTGTAATAAACACAAGGACCTCACTGCCTGCCTGGAGTAGTGTGAGCAGAGTAGTACATAGAGTAAGTACATAAACAGTCCTGAGCTGGTTTATGCGGTATGGGAGCTTACATTGCATTGGTAAGTGCTAACGGAAGTGGGTCTTGAAAGCCTGTACACCCACTGGTAATAGATTGCCTGAGAGTGCAGATCTTACCCTTTTTGTGTGTTCCATTTATTTTTGCCTCCATGTATCAGTAAACAAACCAAGTCTCTGAAGACCCATTTGATCCAGCCTGGCTTTAAGACACACAGAGTCAGTTAGCCCTTAATGGTAGTAGAGAGCGGTAAAAGTCCTTTGCCTGGTCAACTTACTGGGTCTAGAATTTGTCCTGGGAACATCCTGTCTAGTCTGGGTTTCTGAAATTCTAGCTGTAGTCAGCAGATCACAAAGTTTCCCCATTGACACACTAGCAAGGCTTTCCTGCCAGCCAAACCCGCTTGAACCCTAAAAGACCACTACATCCTTACCAGAATCCCTCAAGTGTAGGCATCTTTCTTCAGTTCTTTCCACATTTTCTTCTTAATATCCATTATTAACGGAGGCCCAACTACTACAGCTACTAACCTTGTAACCAAGTCCAAGCCCCCAAGGGCTGAAAGGCTAATTTGGACAAGAATGAATAAACAGTCCCTTGAAAAACTGGCTACCTGATGAACTCTTGATTTCCAGTTCAGATTTTTCAGATTTTGTCCTCAATTGAGGTCCTGCTGTCTGGAATTCCCTCCTTGCCAGTTGTTTCAGGGAAGAGGTGCAGATACGTTGCATATGATGCTCTCTCAGCTTCCCTGGCTGTACAGTCAGCTAGTTATAAGGGGAAATAGCCAGCTGCAGTCAATCTCCTCATAAATGATTGTATTGGATTTTAAAACTTCTCAACATTTCCGGAGTGCAGACTCCTGGGCCAAGTGGAGTCAGTAACCCAGCACCAGAGTGCACCTGCTTCTATTTAGACATTCCCCTGTTACATATGTGCCATACAGTACCCCTTTGAGGCTCCTTGCCATCTCTAAAAGCAAGAAATATTAAATTCCCAGACTTCTGCCTGCTTCCTGATGCTCTTCTTTAAGTAGGAGAGTGGAAATTTCTGCTGCAGAGCACACACACTGACCATAGCTTTAGATTTAAGAAATGAAATTTAGTTTATTGTCATGAAGGTGATATCATGTTGTTTCTCCACAAAACATATTTAAAAACTGTCCATCATTGTTCTTCTACTTCTCCAGGATGTAGAAATGTACCAGCAACAGCTTTGGAGCTGGTGCTTTGAGGGTATCTAGGAGATAGACCAGCATTTCAAAGCAGGGAGTGCAGCTGCTCAGTGATGGGGCCCATAGCATTTCCAGTGCTTAAAGAGTGGTTGGAAATGCTAGTAGCTGAGTAGTATTGCCTGAGAGATGAAGATGCTCAGCCTGCCAGCTTCAAAGCCATTTCCTTGATGTGGCCACTGACAACTTCAGTAACATGCTTATTAGTGAGAATTAAGCACTGAAGCTACTGCTTCTTTAGACAGGAGGAGGAGGAGGCTTCTGGAACATAATAAATAAATCAGAAGCACTTTGACATCTTCAAAGAGTTTTGTTTTAAATACTGGGGTTTCTCCTGGGGACTCTCTTAGCCTCAGTCTTTCTTCTTTAAGGTAATTAATTCAAGCTGCTCTGCATGTTTGATTTTGCCACAGCGAACAGAACTGGTCTGAGTGGCAGGGAAGTAAGCCTTTTGCAAGATCCTGTAGCTCTTTTAGGTCAGCCTCCCACACAGCTCCCTGGAGTCTTCTACATGAGACATAACAGCTTTTTGCCAGCAACGTGTTTAGACTATTGAGGCTGCAGGAATTGGTTTGTGGATCACATTTGGCCCCATGTTCAAAAGGGTCCTACAAGATGACCTATACTTTGGCTGTAATGAAATGGTAATCCTTCTCATATGGCATGATATGATAGATACCGACCAGATAGGGTCAGAAGACCTGTTTCTGCTTAGTGCTGTGCGGTGGTCCAGGAAAGCACACAGCTGAAAGGAAGTACCAATCACCTTTCTTTGTCATCCTCTGAATATTCTGGTTTGTTTTCTTTTTCTTTTCCTATAAGTGGAGTGTTTCCTTCTGTTTACTAGTCTGACCTATCATTGATCAGCCCAAGCTTAATATTCCCCTCTTCAGAGCTTTTCATCCTTATGCAGTGATAGTGACCAGAATGATGTCTTCATTTTTATGAATGTTTTTGGCATAATTTAGTTCTTAGCAGTTTTTTTCCTGAAAGGAGAAGGTGGAATTTGCTCTCACTTCTACTTCATCTTTATGGCTTCTGGCTGACGCATTTGCCATTTGCGTGGTTCAAAATAGGGGTGCATGAAACTCCCTAAATATACTTGGGACTTTGCAGAGAGAAAGAAGCATTGTCACTGGTTTAGGAAGATTCCAGTCTCTGTGAAACTTGACCTGATAATATATGAAAAGAGACTGATTCATTCATCAAGAAAGGAAGATCAGATGTTTACAGTGGGTAATTTTAAAGCTGATGGTTGGTGCAAAAGAGACATTGTGTTATTTCCTTTTTAGTCAGGTTAGGTTTGACCATAGATTGGGAGCTAATCGCTGCTATTATACTCACAAATCTGAAAATAGCCCAGTTCAGTGAACTCTGGTATACAAAATAACAGCGTAAGTCTCATTCTGCTCACACCAGTTTTATTCTCATGTAAATGCCTGGTCTTTAGCACAGTTGCTCTTTATATAGTCATGTGAACCCTTTTTTTTTTTTTTTTTTTTTTTTAATGCCAGTGTTTATTCCGTCATGTCCCTCAGGCTTTGAATTACATTTAATGCTCATCTTGTTCTGTATGTCCTTAAGGTGAAGCACGTAATAGCTTTGGCATTCAGCATCATCTCATCACAGTTTATCAAGCTGCATTTGTTTGATTTTAGGATGTCCACACCTGTGCACTGATGGATGTTCCCATTCCCCTTTCCCAACCTCTTACACTGAGCCAAGCTGCTAGCTGTCCTCAGTTGCACATAGATCCCTACCTGCTCTTTCTGTAGACCTGGTATTCCTGCTTGAAGATTTCATCCTGTTGGAGATGCTAAACTGTTTCTCTCGTCTTACTCCTAGGATTGTGCTGATGGATGATGCTATGGATTGTCTGATGTCTTTTTCTGATTTCCTCTTTGCTTTCCAGATCCAATTCTACTATTCAGGTAAATACTGGGAAGCTTCTTACTTCACCCACTAGCATGTCATTACAACCTTCCAGCTTCCATATCCCTTCACTTTTTAAAATCTTGTGTGTATGGTTTTTCACAGACAGCATATAGATAATGGGATCTACTGTGAAAAAGTTATCACTGATACCAGTAGATAAAGAGGTTTCGTAAAGAATTTTCAAATTCTGCTGAATAGCAAGATACTTCTAATGGCCAAAGCTTATGCATATATTTGTCTTAGCCCTGAGACATGGTTTTCTATCTTTATCAAGTGTATGTTAGCAACTAACAATTAACTTTTACTAGGAACATGTTTTTGCATAACTCTGTAACACAGCATTTCTGCCTCTAAAGTACTGGGTGCTGCTGGAAATGGGATCAGAAGATTCTAGAGCAAGGCAAGCACAACATTCTGGCAACAGCTGGTGCCTTGAAAAAAAAAAAAAGGAATTGGGCAAATGGGTACAATTCTCTTCCCTAATACTCACCCAACCACAATCTATTTTCAGCTCAGAATCTCTCTGAAATGCATATAGTTTCTGCGGGTTTAGGAATCCCTATTGGATTCCTGTCCTGAAGACTTCTCCACATGAAATTACGTAAACATTTAACCTTCGCAACACCCTTTGGCAAGGGGTTGCACAGGCCTGCCACCTCTTCCATGAAGAACCACTTTTTTTTTCCTTTGAGAGCCCCTAATTGGAAAGCAGCAGTTAATTGTTGTCTACCTTCCCATATTATTGGTCACTTCTCATATTCTGTCTTTCCTCCCAATGCTAAATAGATGGAGTACTTCTTTTAAAATTCTTGACAGGAAAATTACATGTCAAATAACAACAATTTGTGCGTGTTTATCTTTACATACACTCACCAACACATACACATCTGTGAAAATCCTGAGGTATTTTTAAACTAAGTTCAGGAGGCAAGGGGAAGAAACTTGGATAAACATTCATGAGTTTTTCCTGTGCAGAGAAATGCTTTAAAATATGTTGGCTTGTTTGTCGTAGTCCCCTAAAGTGTGGTTGAGGAGAGGAAATCTCATTTAGGGAACTACGCTGGTAGGGAAAAAGAGGGAAGGATTTCCCTTGTCAGGATGAGATATGTTCCCAAGCACGGGGTGCTGTGGGGCACTCATGTCTCCCAGCATAGTGCACTTTCAAAAAGCAACATAAGCTCATGGGATTCTGACCGCTCACACTATTAGCTCCTTCTGATGGAGATAGCTCTCATTTGGCCTTAAACAGGCAAAAGGAGCCAGCTCTGAGGTACTAAAGAGACATTGGCTAGAAGCTGTGATGGAGCATAGTTTTTGGTCAGAGTGTAGCCCTGGGTGGCCTGGAGATCTGATCCAACCTGTCAATTTTCATCTTTGCAGCAGTTACAAGTCAGCTGCTGTTCCTAATACAAACATCTCTATTTCTTAGTACTTTTTTGTGTATACTTACCCTGCAACTCCCCCGCACGTATCACAACATTATCCATGACAGGTCATCAAAGAAAACCAGTTAAAATGGTCATTTTAGGTTGGGCAGAACCAGGCTTGCAATGCCTTTAGCTGTGGGCAGAAAATGGGTTTGGAAAGTTCTTCTCTGATACAACAAATGTTTCCACTGAGCTGCAAAACCTCAGTGCAGCCACAGGGCTGACACACTGCCTTTCCTCTCCACCCGCCTCACGCACATCACCACACTTCCATTCACTTGGGACACAAATGCCACTGCAGTCCTCACAAACACGCCCTTGTGTACACACTCAAGCATCCCTTCCCAGTCCTGCTCACCCAGGCACAATGCACACATGCAGCCTGTCATACGCTCTCCCACCAACCCACACACATACAAACCACTCCAAATGGAATCTAGATTTGTAAACTGCTGACCACATCCATAAACAAACTTGTTTAAAATTAGGCTCTTGCAGTAAACAGTGGGTAGTATGAGGAGCCTGGGGAGAGGCTTTCTGCCAGCTCTAGCCCTGACCTGCCCTGGCCCTTCCTTTAGATCCTGTGTTATATTTACTTTGGAGGAGCACAGAGACAAGCTGGGATACAGCCTGGAGCCCTGACTAATTTGCTCCTTTTGCTTCTGTTGCAGTTCTATATATTTTCTCCCAGCTTGGTGTGTTCTTAGTTGGTGGTTGTAGGTGAAGGAAGAAAATTTTTGAGACTTTGCAAACCAGTTGTATGTTTGACATTAGCTTTCATGCTCCACTGTTTCATCTGTTTGCTAACCTGTGTTTCCTTTGGAAAAATCTGAACAGAATGGCTAGTCTCTCATAATCGTCCTAATAGGGAGATGTCAGCAACTTATATGGAAATGGCCGTTTGTGCCTGCACAATATTTGATCTGAATACACGGGATGCCTTAGTGTTGTGCTAACATCCATCTCCTGATGGTGTCATGCATAACACAGAGTGGAGAATGACAGTTTAATCTTGGGTCTGGTAGGTCAGGAGGATGCTTTGATGGTTGTAGCCCTGAGTTGTAAATTGCTTTCTGGTTTTCCAGAATTCTTGGAAAGTGTGGCTGCTATTTATCAAGATCTATTGGCTGGTAAGAATCCAAATACTGTGATCGTGCCAACATCATCCTCTGGGCAACATCGGCAGCGGCAACCCCCAAATGACTGCAACCAGCTTGATGGGGTAGAGGCATCTCTCTTCTACCAGTGCCTAGAGACCTTGTGTGACAGATCAAAATACAGGTATGAACAGAGTCCAGAACGCAGATGTGAAAATCTGTTTCTGGAGACCTTTTGTGAGATTGGAGCTGTGAATAAATACATCAGTTTAACTTCTGTGTAGATCTCACTGGAGAAGTATGACTGGAGAGATCATAGCAGAACTGCTTTAACCAAAAGAGAAAAACAATTACAAGGGCCTAAGAGACGTGGGGGTTTGAGCACATTCTTGAGCTGTTTGATTTGGGACTCTGTTTTCCTTCTTACTTTAACATGGACACTTTCATAAAGAAGAGGTTAATCTACCATCATTAATTATCTGGAGATAAATGAGTGCAAGTGTGTTCCTGGGAGCTGAAGCATAGGCAAGCAACAGTGGGGTGGATCGAGTCTGAAGCCTTAGTAGCTAGACAGGATCACACTGCTGGTCCGTACTGGAATCCAGGATGGAGCTGGTTTCTGGTTACAGATCACAGGCAAAAGAAGTCTGCTTACTACATGCTAGAAACTATGAAAAATGTGTCTGTCAAGGATACACAGTAAGGCCCAGTATTTTTCTATCCCCTACTGAACTAAGGCTAGTCTTTTTGTGTTGTTTTGCTTTCTTTTTTTTTTTTTTCTTTTTAAATTTAAGAATATGTCAGAAGTTGGCATGTGTACATCTCTGAGCAGATCTGGATTTTTCTCCCTTTCCTTACTAGGGAGACAGGTAAGACTGCTCTTAGGAATGTACTCCAGCTCAAAAGTCTTACTTAACAAACTGGGAGCAGATGCAGAACTAAATAAACAACCTGTTAGCTGTTTATTTTAAACTAGGGCAGCGTGACAGTGTTAGAGCAATAAATGGGCTTGCTCTTCCATTTTGAACTTGATCTTAGAAAAAATTATCATTGTTCAAAAGACAAGATGATTTTCTGGTCTCTCTTTTCCTAGCTGTCCACCTTCTGCTCTTGTGAAGGAAGTGCTAAGTACTGCACAGAGACTGACCTTCTCTGGATTCCTTCTGGCACTTGCAAAGGATCAGGGGATCAACAGAGCCCTAGGTAAGATTTCTTTGAATGGTACAGCTCTACATTTTCAGTCATTCTGCATTTCTTTGGAATTCCCATTGTAATTATGCTCCAGATTTTACATCATCATCAGAGAGAGAAGGAGTTTTTCCTATTTTTATTATGGATTAAATTTTTAAAACACTGCACCTTACTGTCTGCTTGAAGATGTGGAGATTTGTCACCAATACAATTAGATGTGAAATGGTGTCCTAAGACAGCAATGTTTTATTCTTTGGTAGCTGATCATTTTAGCAGAACTGTCATTTTAGCATGCTTGGCTGTAAAGGTTGGATAGAGGTTGTCAGGAGGCAAGTAAGGTAGCTGGCTGCTTAAACTGAACTTTCATCCTATGCTTTAGCCCTTTATGCTCCCACAGATTTTAAATGACTGCTTTCATTGTCCACAAGAAAAAGAAGACACACCTAATGGGAAAACTTCTGATGACTTCTTGGCTCAAAGACTCAAGCTAAGCCCAGACTTCCCCAGCCATGCCCCATCTTCCCTGACATCACTGTAATCTTTCTAATATATTAATCTATGGCCTACTGAAAATCTGGTGGTATAAAATGCAAAATTCTACTACAGAACTCTGTACCAAATTACTGTGGAAACCAGAGGGATCACCAAGCAGCATCTCACTGCTCATTTCTGTGTTGTGATGATGAATACAGTTCTAGAGCAGGGAAGCAAAGTGTTGCATTGGCAAATCACAGTGTGTAATCCATACATAACTCAGACACATAATTCAATACTGCTCTCATATGACTTGGTTGTGCTTGTCCTGCAAAGCTGAACAAAAATGGCTTTCTGCATTTGATGAGGGGAAGTGGGCAAAGGCTCACACACTTTCACTCATCTCAGAAAATAATCAGGGTAGGCTTTTTGTCTCTTTGAGTATCCTCTTGCTCTACTTCCAGGCTTGAGTATCACCCAGTCCCTATATTTCAAAGACAGGCCTCAGTGAAAAGATGGTGTACCTTGCCAGGGGATTTGTTCTTTTACACAGGTGTGTCATAATAGAAGTGTCCCCCTCCCTAGCTAAGCCTCTTCTTCCAGCAAACCGTTTAAGCTACTAATGTTCTTCTGGGAAAGGGCTGCTTACCCAACAAGGTGAAGATTATATGTCAAAGGTACATGCATGCAGCTCTGCAGTCTCTTCTGCAAACAGGCTTACGGATCAGTGTACTCACTGGGGAAGGTGTTGCCTGGATTGCACCAAACAAAATGGAAAATGGTTTTTTCCTTGCCCAGTAAAATCCACTTCCAGTCAAAAGCAAACAAAACAGATGGAAAAAAAAAGAAGAAGAAGAAGAAAAGGATCCTGCCCAAGGCTTCCATTTTGTTATCTACAAAGCGTGTGGGTTTTCCCTTCCATTAATGTGAGCCCAGCCCCTGGCTCTCTGCCTCCTCCCATGGCCTCTCACAGAGGAGGGGCAGCAACCACAAGTCTGACAGGTGCTAGCATTTTGACAAGGATAGGGGGATTCTTTTTCTGATGTTTTTCAATCTTCTAAGGGTGATTTCAATAGTCTTTGGTCTGTAGGAGGTCACAAGCTCCCCAAAGCCCTTCAACAAGGGCAGTTGCAGGCAAAGGAGCTTTCAGTCAGGATGCTTGCTTCCTCTGTAGTCTCACAAAGCCGATGGCACCCCTGGAGGAGCAGGGGTAGGGATTAGAGAAGCTCATTCTGGCTGGGGTAGCACTGATGAGTGTCAAGCAAATGGGAATCTGCAGGCTAACTCGTGTCAGTGTGGACTTGTGAATCCTTTATATAATTCTCTCCCAAGTAATTCTTATGCCCAGAGACCATACTAGATTCTGCAAACACAGAAACAAGTTAAGCTTTAGCCGCTTATTCTTTTAACTGAGCATGTGAAAGCAAGCACTGGACCTCCCAACACTTGTTGGGATGCCAGGTTTTCCTGTTCATGTGCAGGAGAGGGAGACCAGAACTGGAACAAGTGGGAGAGGTGGGTCTGATCTGAACTGCTTCTAATTTGTTAGATGCTTGTTGCTGCTACATTTTTGGTAACTGCTGCCAGTTTGTCTGTGTGCAAGAGTGGCTTTCCAGCCCCTCCTTCAGGACCAAGGTGCCAAGGCCAGAAACCAGATTTGTGTTCCCACAGAGCAGTATAAAGCTCTTTCCCAAAGCTACGGATTGTGGCAGCCAGGTCTCCTCAAAAACAAGAGTATTCCTCACTGCACTGTTGGTACACGTTACCCAATGTGCAGCATACTGCACATTGTACCAAACTGCCCAGGCTGTGGTAGGCAGTTCCCATCATCTAGGTGCTGACCTATCAGACCCTCCCATAGTTCCTGTGCAAGGTATTCACTACAGAATTAGTAAGGAGGTCTCTCTGAGAGCCTTGTCTTCCTGAGGGCTCTTTCTGAGCTTCCTTCTAGTGTTGTTCTACAGTGGTGATCAACCAGCTGCTCCAGTCCTGAACTACACCTATCTCTTTCATCCTGAATGGAATTTCAAATGTGAAAAGGAGCCTTGTGCTGAGGGAGGGTACCTGTTTATTAAACAGCTTTTTCCTTTCTTACCCAGGCAGCAAGCAACAGTAAAATACAGCTCATCCACCCCATGCTTCACATGCACCAGTCAGGGCTAATCTTCCTGAATTGCAAGGAAAGCGAGTCTCACACCTGTGTTTTGATCCCCAAGCTCAGTGCACCACAAGAAAGACAGGCAGCACAGAAGTCTATGTCTCCCTGGGTGGTATTATGTGTGCTTTAGGCTGTGGCACATACAACCTGTTACTCTGATAGCATCCGGCACTGACATCTACATATTGCAATTAGCAGGAGTGTGAAGCTGTCAGTCTACTCCCTGAGACAGTGTGCACTCAGTAGTTCTGCAAAGTCAATGGACCCTGCCATCTCTGAGAGCTTCAAGTTCTGTGAGAAACCACTTAGCGTGCCCCTGTTTGATCTGAGCACTGCTACTGTGTGAAGGATGGAGAATATGAGCCATCATTCTTTGTCTGCCCATGATCACTGAGGATTCATTTCTCTAGTGGATATGAGGAAGGGTTTTCTCTGTCTTCCAGAACAGACTTAGGATGATGAATTGAGTGATTTTCTTTAAGATTACCCCTGAATAGTCTAACTCTGCTGTAATATTTTCCTTGTTTGTTTGCTTGTTTCCAGGGGCTTTGCCAGATAAAGGAGATTTGTTTCTGGACCCTGCCATGGATCAGGAACTTGAGAAATTGTAAGTTGAGTTGCAAGGAGTAGGAAGTAAAACAACAGATGGAAAGTGGCATGTTGAGGATGGCTTCAGTAAAGTACTGTCTCTATTTATTTAACTTCACTGTAAGACAATAGAGATGCTAACACTGCAGCCCTAACAGACAAGGCCTTTTGTCGGGGTGCCTTGGTGCAGCTAACAAAATCCTTCAAAAAGACTTCAGAAGCATTGGGAAAAACTTGCTAAAAGAAGGATCTAGAGGTAACAGAAGAATCTCTAATGATCTGAGGCATTTTGTTTGGACAGTGAAAACAAGGGGTACTGGAGGACACAGGCCTAGCCAAGATGATCTCCTTTTAAAAGGAAGAAAAATTATTCACACAGCAAGTCTGGCAGGTGGTAGTGCAGTGTTCCTCCTCTTTGCCATAAATATCTTTCCATCTCTCAGCTAGCTGTGAGTAAGTAATCATCCCAAGTTTACTCCAAAACTGCTATGGTTAAGGCTGGAGATGACAAGCTAGGGTACCCACTTTAGCCTTTTCTCTCCTTTTTTTTTTTTCCCTCTCTTCCAGGGTAGCTCAGGTTTCAGGGCTTTCCATCTCTGCTCCCATGAGCTCCAGCGGGGACACTGCTAATTTTCATGTCCGTAACTCTCCCAGGATAAACTCTCCCTGGAAACCACTGCATCATCGCCGAAAAATAGATGCTGAAAGTGAAGGCTCCAATGAAGAGACAGATTCCTCTGAAAATTGAAGGTTGTGAGGGTGGGAACCTTTCTCACCCTTGGTTTGTCCAGAGCTCACTGTAGGTACAGCATCTCTTCCCGGAGCATCTGCTCTGACAGTGGGTTCTGTTCACATCACGAGTGTGTGTGTGGCTGTGCCAGTTCCCATTGCCAGGTCCGCCTGTTCCTTCCCAGCAAGAATGCTGCTGGTTTCCTAGATCCGAATTTGTGCAGTAGCTCCTCCTCAGAAGCTATTTCCAGATGCAGTTATGCTACCCTCTGCTGGCAAGTAAGACAAACGAGCAGATGCTAGATGCCTGTACTTGGAAATAGCAGGGTGTTCTCACCAGGGATCTCACACAGTTCAGCAGGTGCTGGAGCAGTGGGAGTTCTGGTGCAGGCTGATTGCCAGGTAGCTGTGTTTAAACTTGACCTAGACAACAGACTGGTTAAATTGCCAGCAGCAGCTTTGCATTCATGCTCCATTATGATTATTCCTAGTAAAGCTGCACCTGCATGTGATCAAAGGTGGACAAATTCCTGAAGTTCCTCAAGTAGAAGGGCTTAGGTATTGCCATGCTGCCTGTCGCTGCTTCCTCCTCTCTGAGTCCAAGACATGCCAAAGCAAACATACCAAATAATAAGCAGGATTTCAGTGGGTACTGCATGCTGCTGTCTGGCTCTTCTGCAATCCCTCACTGGGAGGCCTCCCCCTACCTCCAACAAGCTTAACATGCTATTTGGCAAAAGGGAACTTTGGAGGGGGTGGAGGAGAGAGATGAAGTCTTGAGATTGCTTCGCTACAAGCAGTGGCATGGCCTGCAAATATGTAGGGCACCTGCTGGTGTATGGCAGGCAGAAGCACTGGGGAGATGGAGGCAGGTTTTAAGTCCTAGATATTTTTGTAAATATTGGTATTGCAGCACCACAGTGTGGCACGAACAGCTACAGAAGGAGTTGTAACTTCATTGTGTTAATGGTAATGCTAACTCCACAGCCTGGATGCTGCAGCCCTGAACCCTTCCCTAGCTGCGCTCCTGTGCTATGGCTTGCATAGACTGATGAGACACTGGTTTCTTATGAGTCTTGGGGAGCCTCCTTGCTCTTCCCTCCCATAAAACACTACATGGCATGGGCTACTAACAGCTGTTAACCCAAAGCTTATTGCTGCCCTAAGCTGACTGGATTCAGCACATACTGTAACTATTTTAAGAGTAATCCCTTCACTACTGCTGACCTAGCTGTGGAGGTAGTGGGAGGTGTTATTTATTTATTATATTATTTATTAGCATGCCCTTTAACTGCACGTTCACTCCCACCCACCAAGTGACAACCAAAGCTGGAGAATAAAGCCTGCTGTGTAAGGTCTCCACCATCTCTGGGCTCTTCTGCGCTGCTCCGTGCCCTCCCCAGGGCTCACTCTGCCTGCTCCCCTCTCAAGCCTCTGTCTGCCTCCAGCCACGTGGTGGGGAACTGAGGTGAAGGCAGAGGGAAGCTCAGGCCTCTCCCACTCTCCAGGCAGCCATATGGCTTCACCATGCAGGTAGAGACAGGGCAGCTGCTGAGGCAGCAGGACTTGCTGGTCCCGCAGCCCCTCTGGCTCCCACCACACAAATCTGGCCCAGGTCTATGAAAAGATGGCACAAGGTTGGGACTCAGCCCTGGAGGAGGTTTGTTGATGGGAACCCACAGAATAAAAAGACCCAGCCTCTTGTTTTGCTAATACAGTTATTTTTCAACTGTAGAGCACTTAATAGGGGATAAAGGGCTATTCCATCCTCAACTGCATAGTCAAAGATACCTGAAAATAGCTCTTGTTAAAAACACAGTCAGGAGCAAAGAGTCAACCTGAGCAGGACAAAAATAACAGTCCTCATGCAGCCCCCCTCACCCACAACACACTTCGGTTAAGTCAGAGGTCAGGATTTTTCTCTCTGTCCAAGTCTGGAAGTAAAGTATAGCTGAGCAACACACTAGCCAGCAAACATCCTTACCATACTTCAGTACCTGGGACTTTGCTGTTGTTGTTGATGTGATTAGAAGCTAAAAAAATAATCTTTGCTTTGATTTGTTCTCCTGCATCAATACATGCTGGTTTACAAGACAATAGGAAAAAATCACCCCATGGTACAAAGCAGACCCTGAAAATATAGAGGAATCCGTGACACCATGGACTACCATGCACACTAGAACCTTGCAGTTGAAAATGTCTTACCAGTGATGTGAACTGCAACAGCAGCCTGCGTGGAAACAGGCAATAGAAGCACTGAGCAGAACAAGAAACCACAGTCATGTCCATGAGGATCAGGTAACACCACATTCAGAAATACAGCATCCCCATTTCCTCTATAACATGGTGAGCTAAGGTATGGGCTAAGAAGGATAGCAGCACTGATGAGGGCAGCCACAGGAGTTCCCATCTTATCTTTCACAGCAGGGAGATTATCCCAGTCTCCACTGGCTAGTAAGTAGCAGTGGGTTGAGGGCACATTGAATTTTAATGCAGTGTGGAATCCAGAGATATTTGGAAAGCATCTTGTGCACAGCCACATGCTGAACCCTTCTGCTTTCCTTCTCCCTTCCCCACCCACCCCAGATAAACTAAGACAATCCTGCAGAGTGTACTCCAGGCAAAAGTGGCATCAGTGCCTCTTGCTGGCTTCCCTGTGAGTTGCAGTCCTTGGGTCATCAATATGAGCCATAACGATCCTGGGGAGGAAACACACCAAGTCACCATGCTGCAACACTGCACCAACTCTTAAGAGGCAAACAACAAGGTCTTAGGGTGTTTGGGACTGGAACACAAACAAGAGATAAGAGATCAGTGAAAATTTACATCAAGACAGAAAACATGCCAAAATAAGAGGTAAAATGCACTCAAATTTTAAGTTCCACCCAGGATTTGTGTGACATAACAGACATAATATGACAACCTGTCCAGCAAAAGTGTAAGGCTGTCCAAGTAGTGTTCACTGGCCACCTGGAATTGCTCAGTTATTAAGTCCTCAGATACAAAAGGTGCATCTGTACCTGGGACTTTCCATGCAATCTGAGAAGACACTGGGACAGTAATCCCAGTGGAAGTCAAGATATGGTTAAAGCACCTGAGCATGACTAGAGCCTACGTGAAGGTACTGTTGCATAACCTCACCTGGAGGGAGTTCATCACTCCATTGGCTAGGACGGCCATCTTGCCAGCAACTGTCTTCACTCCTTGCTTAAACTGTGCGATATCAGCAGCAGGCAGAACGTTTCCAATTGATACACCACCTACGAGAAGCAGCACAAGTAAGACTGGAATTCCCCAGCACCAGAGAGCACCCTGACCCCTCCCCAGTCTAGGTCTTCCAGAGCTGCCTTCACCCCCCCCCTCCCCAGCATCAACGAACCTGAGTGTGCATTCTCAGCCTCCCCAAACAGGTCTGCGGAGCTGATAGCACTGCTGCCCGAGAGCTGCTGTAGTCGGGACCTGGCTTCATACTGCAGAAGAAAGGACAAAAAATGTAAAGGAAGGGTACAACCTGTGCAAACAGGGGAAGATGAAGCCAGAGCTGTATCAACTTAAGCACTGTAGAGTGCATGTACCTCAGCATCTGCTTCCCGCCCAAAGAACATATCTGAAGAGATGGCTTTAGCTCCTGCAAATTTCTGCCGAGCTTCATTAGATTCCACAACTGATGTCCTGTTCTCCATATCCCGCCTACTGGTAGGCCTGAGGACATAACAGAAGATAGCTTAAACTCACCAAATCAGTAAGAGAAGACTTCTCTCTCAGATCCTATCTGATCAAAGAAAAGCAACAAAGCCCCAGGCACTAGCTACTATCAGGGATCTCCTCTCCCCTCTTCAGGGCAGTTAAATTTGATGACTATAAAGACTGGGATGCAACAGCATAGAAATGAATGAGTCTTTCAGTGAAGGCTCATTTTCTCAGGGTCATTTATGCATGTTATCTTCTGCACTACAAGGCTCAGATACTGTCAAAATACAGTAGCATCTCTCCTACAGCTCTTACACCTATACCTTAGTCTTACACAAAGAAGATACAGAAGCAGTAGTGGTTGGTTTACCTCTCTGAAATTGGCCGAATACTGGAAACTGTCACCTCTGATTCCTCGTCTTTGTCCATACCCCATGAAGAGTCTGTTTCCCATCGTGAGCCAAAGGCATCTTCAAATGAGAAGGGATTATATTTGTACCTAGATACCAAAAATGGGTAATTTAGGACCGATGTTGTGTCTGGGAATAAGCCAATGACTACACTGAATCTCAGTCTTACTTGGGGGGTCCAGATGTGAAGCCTCCACCATCTTCAAATAAATCCAATTGGGAGCGGGAAGACTTTGCAGCCAGTGGCGTCTCCTGCTCAATTACTTGCATCTCAGACATCACTGAGTGTGAAACAGAACTAGCACAAGAAACAGGCAGTTAGGGCTGAAAAGTATGACTGCTTCCAGCTGCTACACCCTATATCCCTCAAAACTGAACATCGCCTTTACAGACAAAGCAAGTGCCACAAGCCTAAAGTGAGAGCTGTGGGAAACCTTCACCACATATCTGGCTTGACTCCCTTAGAAGTTCCAAGTCATCTTCTTAAAGGCGATAGGAGGACATATCTGCCTACACAGGGACATGTGTCAAGCAGCAAGGCTCTAGAACTAGGCACTCACCAGCCATAATCACCTTTGGAAAAGCTCAAATGAGAACTAGAACCTTTGAACAGGTTCCATTCCTTCTGGGGCCCAAAGCGTTTTTAGACACAGTCCAGCATACAAGCTCCTTTTGTACCACAGGAGCAGCAAGCTACTGCTCAGGAAACTGTTCCAGAGCAGGGCGGTTCCAAAGCACCTCCATCTATCCTATGCCATTCACAACTGTACCTTCTTGACACCAAGCCCATGCCTAGCCTCTCCGCTTGTTCACGCTTCTTCCCTTCAAGGTTTTGAAGCTTTTTCTCTTCCTTCTTTCGATCAAGCTGCAGTTCCTGATAAGCCAGTCGCATTGAGGTGACTCTAAAGGAAAGAAGTGTGGTGAGATCCAGCTCTTTACCCTCTCCCTCAGCCCAGCCTACACCGTAAAAGGGCAAAACTATCCTGATAACCCTTCAAAACACCAGCTGCCACAACAGCTCAGACGAAAATCCTTTCACAGAAGCTTGTCATCCCCCTTACTCTGAGATAAAACTCTTTTCTAGCCAACTTTGATTTCCATGGTGTAGGCATTGCTTCCCCACCCCCAGACATAGGTACAGGAACACCTCATCCAGTTCGGCCTTTTGCTTCCTCAATCTTGTCCCAAGGTCAACAGAAAAAAAATAAAATCAAATACTTCCACATCTGCTCCTTAAACTCTTCCAGAGGTAGAAGTTTTCGCAGAGGTATAACTTTTGCCTTGTTATAAGGACCACTTTGGCTTACGGTTACTGCTCATCCTACTATGCAGGATGTTTTCATATCAGGTGGGCCTAGAGTGAATAGCATCAGCCACATTACCTCTGATTTACGTATGAAAGGTATTCAGAACAAACAGGGCACTTACATGGACTCCTCGGCTTGTTTCCTGGACTCCACTGCCTGCTGCTCCCTCAGCTGCTCTGCCACCTGAGCTTGCCGCTCAATCTCATTGAAGCTCTGGCTACTCACTTTCTGGGCTCCAAGACCTTTTTTGGCACCCAACTTAAAAACAAACAAACAACAAAAAACCCACATAAAAGTCAGTCTCCCTGTGTAGGCACAGTACTGCCTGCAGCAAAACATGGAAAAACACACAAGAGTTAACCCTCCAGCAGCAAGTGCTAAGAGATCAGCCACAGTACATTCTAGACCATAACAAGTAATGATCCAAAGCCTATTTTTTTTCTATTAATATAAAAGCTATCTTTTGAAAGAGGCAATGAGATAAAGCTCTGCCTTCCCTACATGTATCTCTCAGTAGGCAGCATGGTTAAGGGCAGAAAGGAAGGGCTCAGGGAAAGGACAGCGGTAATACGAGATGTGCTCTGCTGCCTCTCCAGAAAATAGGAGCTCCAACATACCCCTTTCTTGGCAGCTCCTGGCTTCTTCTTTCCAATGAGGGAGGATTTCAGTTCTGCAAGAGAAGCAAAGCGCAAATAAGCAGAAGTGAATTATTTTAAGAATCCAAAATAAACCAGGAACCCTCACAAACATCCACCACAGTCCAGCTGCTATAGAATCCAGGGCACACCATGCAGCTTCACGTAAGACTTCACTCAGCCAAGAAAAATGCACTGAAAAGCTTCACCTTTGCAGGCCGGTGACCTGGAGAAGCATATCCATCCCTGGAGAAACTTGTAAGGCCTTCAAAAAGAGCCTTCAAGTGTCATGTGGTTGGTGACCCTATCTGGTACAATCAGTGCTAGAGAGGCACTAGATATACTTCATACATAAATCCAAGAGAACACAGCTTCAAAGCCATTTAAAGCTCAGTGTCTCACCAGTGCCTTAGGAACAAAGAAGCAAGAACCCTAAAGCTACATTTACATGTACCACCAACAAAATGGACCTAAAATGCACTGTGCTATAGAAGCAACGGATTTCTCAACACCTTCTATCAGAAAGCTGTCAATATGAGGGGATAAGGCACACCATGCCTGTAAAAACAGCCAAGGTCCAGCCAAGCAGCAGATGTCTGTGGAAAAAGTGTAAGAACAAAGCAAGCATAAAGACTGATTTCCTATGACACTTTTCCAGCTTTTAACACTGCATAGTTCCATAATCTGATTGCCCTTGTTGGGCCTTTCTTCCAAAAGTGTCTCCCTACTTCCTATACCCACATGACTTTTGTCAATCCACACTTGAGATACTGGAAAGGCTGTTGAGAATGACCTTTCTCATGATAAAATAAATTTATCATAATTCTTTAAAATAGTGAGATGAATGTCCCAAATCCCCTACCTGATACTATTTTCAGCTCACCATTTATAACTTCTTTGATTTTATTACTGTCAGGAAATGCTTTTTTTTTTTAGTAAGATCCCTTTCCAGAGAAACAATATTTAGCATAGATCCCAATATGATACACATAAGCTTTGGCTCATTCTCTCCCTCTAAGCAAAAGAAGCTGAAGTTAGATTTGAAGGCAGAATCACAAAATGGGCAGGCAGAATTGTGACAAGCAGCCAGCGCAGGCCACCTGTTAGCCAGTTACCTCTGGCAGGAGCAGGCTCCTGTGGTGACAGGTACATGGACATGTCTGAGAAGAAACAAATATGGGGAATGAATAGACACTTAAGGACATAGTCTTTCCACCCAGGATGAAGCCCACTGTGGGCTATAAGCATACTCTTGATAAGAAAAGCTCCGCAAGATGCTTTGTGCAGACAGGAGAGCAATGGTTGGGACAATCAGATATAAACTCCTGTTACTCAGCAAGCTAAAGATTTACTTGCTTCCAAGTTTCCGGAGGAAAAAGCAAAACAAAACACAAAACAGCCATGTGGCCTTGATCAGCCAAATTCCAGATACACAAATACCAAAAGCCCCAAAATGAAAACAAACTTCAGAGATGAGATATCCTTGAACTCAATCACCCAAAGGAGCAAGATACCCTCCAATAAGCTGTGGATTGTTGTGGCGATTTACAGAAATCCTCAGTATTGCTTCCAAAGGAAGATAAAAGCTCCTTTCAACATTCTGAAAATAGGTTCATTGTTTCCAGCTCCACTAAGCTTACTGCTGAGCAGCAGGTGTAACAGCAAGACTCATCTGAGATCCTAAAGAATCTTACTTACCTATAGGAGCTTTAGGAGATGTGCTCAACAAGTCAATAGATGGGCCTTGGCTTGGATCTACAGGCACAAGAACAGGAGAGTACATTCAGAGATCATAGAATCATATCATAGAATGGCCTGGGCTGGAAATGATTATCTAGTTTCAACCCCCCTGCTGTGCAGGGTCGCCAACCTCTACATCAGGGTATCCAGAGCCACATCCAGCCTGGCCCTGAATGCATCCAGGGATGGGGGGAGGATCCACAACTCTGCAGGCAACCTGTTCCAGTGAGTCACCACCCTCTGTGTGAGATACTCTTAATTCCTTTATTCTCACAATGTGATAGTTTCACTATCTCTCTTCTAAGTTCTGTGCCCCGCAGCAACCAAACCAAACTAAGTTCCAGCTTGAAAGCTGCAATTTCCCAAACACAACTACCTTAGATCTCCACACAGCAAGTTACCCACTCTGCAGTGGCCTCAACATGTTAAAAGAAAGAAAACACTCTGAAAGTGAATACACAAAGCTGTTTCAAATTACTGTCATGCTCCAGATTCTTGTTTTCTTTGTAACTTATCTTAGAAACAGTTTTCTGCTTTATGTTCACATGCCATTTTCAGACAGCACACAGAGCTTCCATTTCTTCAAACCTGAAACAAGCCTTTCCAACAGAGTACAGGACTGTACTCCCCTGGAAATTAAGTCAGGTTCTTGAGAACATTATTCAGCAGAGAACTCACGTGCTGCTTCACTGCTTTCTGATGACTTTGGTGCTTTTTCCATGTCCAAGGAAGACTGTGCAGGATTCTGGCTGGCATCTGCTACATCCCAGGTTCTGGAAGACTGTAAGGAGATAATCACTCTACTGATTTGCAGAGGATGAATACATCTAACAAGCCTAAACTTACTTCTAGTTCAGATGCCTTTATTCAGCTTAAAGTCAAGAAAACATGTTCCAAACAACAGACTATGTCCTCACTGAAGATAACCCTACATTCCTTTACTGAGATTATATATATATAAAAGTAAAATGGAATACCACAAGGAATAATAGAGTATTGTACAAGCAGTTGGCCAAATCCACTTCCACTGGAAAGCTGACTAAACCAGATGTTCAAAGTAATAGCCAACCCTTGCTTTAACTGTCCAAAGAGACTCTGTGTTATCCAGGGAGATTCCCTGAAGATAAAGATGTTCTCAAAGAGAAAAGGCATGGGTACTGAAAACCCATATAGAAATATTTATACCTGTGGACTATATTCCAGACTGATGACTGAATCTTAGTTGTTCTGTGTTACTGCTGAATGTGTATACAGTTTAGAATCCTTCTCAACTAAGCAGAACTGCTCCTACTGCCACTCCAGGCTGGACAACCAGCTGGCCACCTGAGAGCTGTTAAAGCTGTCTGGTGTAAGCAATTCTTCCCACCTGTGTGTGCTCCATGAAGAAATCAGCATCACTCTTGTCAGGGGAATGCCCAGGGGCTCCACTGAGTCCATCTATGAGCAACTGAAGAGAAGAGAGTTAAAAAGAAGCTATCCTACAAGACTCAGCATGAAGTGCTACATGTCTAACTGTAGAGAGCTGCTTAGACTTACATCAGTGCCATACTTGGCCATGGCAGCACTTGCCAGCTGCCGGATCTTCTCCCTGTACATCTGGGCAGCTCGACTGTTATACTTAGCATTGGCATCTGTTGTAGTGCAGCCATGCTGGCGGAAGAAAGCAGTCTGAAATGAGAAGAACATTCAGTCTCCTTGCTGCTACGTGATACTCAAGTAGCAGTTAGACATGACACAAACACTACAGGAACAAGAAGCTTCCCAAAGACAGGAGATATAATACTCCGCACATGGCATGAAGCTTGCGCTGATCAGCTCAGCTTTCCTCAAGAAGTCTCATCCAAACCCCAGAGGGATGTGAACAATCCCTTTCATTCCCAGAGGAATGCTTTTGTCACCATGCTGAACAAGAGCTTCCCAACTGATCAGTGTTACTAACTCCTTTTGTTTAAGAGGACTATGCCTCTCATTTAAAGAAGATGTCAGGAAATGACTGATCTGCATGCCAGAAAACAATACATGCAGAGCTCACAGGCTGACTTCCAAGTGCACCTGACAAATGCCTGCCCTCATTATACATTTCAAGAAAACAAGAGAAAGAAAAGAGAGAGAAAGGTTGGTACCCAGAAAGCCACACAAAAGAAAGGGACAAGAAACTGAGGATGTGAATTAGCAATGGAGAAAATAAGCAAAATGCCTATGGAAGTTCCTCACCGCATTGGCATTGCTGCCCACTTGCATACATCTCAGCTGGAACCAGTTCCAGTTAGAGTCGAGCTCTGTGGACCTGCATGAAAACAAATTACTGCTATTAATGATAGGCAGGCGTGCCAAATACAAAAGCACGCTCCAAGCCACAACAGTCAGAGATCCCATTTCTGTTCCACCAGAGTACAGGAGGCAAAGGGGGAAAGCACATCTCAGTGAATTATCAGGAATTAACCCGAACTTTTAAAGCAAGGAACAAAGTTAGCTTCAGCTTCATACTAAATAACATGGCACCCAAACTGAGAGGGCGTCTCACTGGTACGGCTTGCTGAGAGGTGGGGCCTGAATCAGGAAAGCTTCCGTTCCACATCTGATCTCACCACAGCACAAAGACTCGTGCTCGGCCCACCCCTCCGATCAAGCCAGAGCACATGACAAAGCAGCCCCAAATGGTCAAATGGAGCAAGGGCACGACATGTCTCTTAGGGTTACTTGACTTATCTCTGTATGAGCAACGATCACTATTCTGTTACTCAGAAAGTTTTTACAGGTACAGAAAATAAGAGCAGTGGACGAAAATCCAAAACCACCTTCCCCTCTGGGCTAAGTCAGAAAAGACTGAATAACATTCCTGCTAACAACACTCCTCTTTTTGCTTTGCTCAGCGTTACAAAACACTCAGACTGTTTTACTAACGACATTCACACACCACGGTCTCCTTTCAACTTCTTCCAAATCCGGACGCTGTTATGCGACCCAGGGGACACAGCACGCCGCTGTCCTGCCCACTGACCCGCGGCTCCCCGTACGCAGACACACGGCGCGAAGCCACCACTTGGAGACGAAGCTTTTCTCCGACGGAACCCCAACCCCGCAGCAAAACGCAGCACGCCGGCCCGCTCCCACACACCTGATGAAGCTGACGTGCACGCCCAGGGAGCGGTGGACGCCGGAGCAGTCGATGCACAGGAAGACCCCGTAGGTAATGCTGGCCCAGCTCGGGTTCTTGGCGCCGCAGTCGAAGCACGACTGGAGGGGCAGAGGGACGGCCGGGTTGGGCAGAGCCCTCGCCTCGCCCCGCGGCCGCTCAGCCGGGCCCCAACCCCGCCGCCCTGACTCCAGCCCGCAGATTACCGGCCCCGCCGGGAACCGGAGCGCCCTCCCGGCCCCGCCCGCTACCTTGTTGGCCGGCGCCGCCCGGAGCCGCTTGAAAAGAGTCTGAATCTCCGTCTTGCTCGGTTCCGCCGCCATCATCTCTCCTTCCCACACGCCACTGCGTCGACGGGTCCCGGCAGGGCCCAACAGGCGGAGGAGCGAGCGGGGCTACGGGAACCGCCCGAGCTCAAACCGGCACCGGGACGGGCCGTCCCCAGGCCGCCGGCAGGGGGCGCGCTCCCGGCTCATGCGGGGATGGGCGGTCCCGATGCCCCGGCTCGGGGCCGCGGTAGCTGCGAAGCCCCGGCGCCTCGAGGCGCCTCGAGGCGCGGCGCGCGGCTCTCGGACCCCCGCAGAGCTGCCGGAGCGGCCGCTGCCTGAGGGAGTCGGGGGCTGTGCGGTGTCCCCGCGCTGAGGCCGCAGCCGGAGAGTGATTTAGTGAGCGGGAAGCGCGGCCTGCTCCTCAGAGCAGCGCGGGGCGGTGATCCAGGTAGGGAAGGGCTCCCTTCAGATCAGGCACTGTGTCAGGGCCTTACCGTGCTCAGTCATAGACCGGCGCGTCGTTGCGCTGCAGTGCGAGAGTAGAAGATGTGGTTGTGCTTTGTACTGTGTGTCAGTGGCAGAGAGCCCCTTTCGCACCGAAACAAGGGAAAACAAGCGACTGCGGAGCAAGGACAGCAGGAGCTACCGGCTATCATGGCACTGCTGAGCTGGAGCAGAACGCGCCTCCTTTCCTTCCTTCCAGAAGGAGATCGTTTGGTCACACCAGTCTGTTGCTAGCAGTAAATGTGGAAGTATCTGGACAAGGCAGCTCTCAGTTTACATTTAAAGGTTTCCATGTCACTTATTTCTGATTTTTCCACTGATATGCAAGATAGATCGTAGAATTAATTGCCGTGGGAGCCCAGGATGCATGATCTTAGCAAGGTCTGTAAGGTTTGAGGATGTAAAGATAAAACCAGGTACAACTGAAATGTTCAGCAAAAACTCCTGCAGAGCAAGGCTCAGCAGGAGTGTTGAGTCTTGTGTTCTGGGACTCGGCAGGGGCCAAGCTGCACAGTCAGCTGGGACCTGGTACAGAGATAGGCTGCTCTGCAGTAAGACAGGAGGCTTCTGCACGCTCATCTGACTCGAGCTGCCCCAGGACAAGGTACTGAGGCTGGCAGCAAAGCTAGATGCAGCCTGGCAGGGCACGTCCTTGGCTGCAGCCCTGCCTTGGGCAGCCCCTGCAGTGTGTTGCTCTTACTCTGCTACCTTGGTTGCTTCTGTGTGCCCATTTCTGGGGTTACACAAGCAGTACTGGGGAATCAATTCAGGTAAAAGTAACTGATAGCTTTTTGTCACAGTTATTTTTAAACCATCTGAGTTCCCTGATCCCATTCATGGTGCAGCTGTTCTCGCAGTCATACCAGGAAAGCCAGTGTTGAGTGTTGCAAGAGCTGGCTGTGCCCTGGGAAGAAGAGAGCTGAGGGCAGCTCCCATAGGGCTGTGCCTTCATCAGCCATTACTCATCTCCACAATACCTGAGCATGGCAAGCAGAGCAGGCATTGCCAGGGTTGAGTTGCTTACTCCACCTTGTCCCCATCTACTGTGCTGCAGTGTGATGCTGCTCTCCTCCTGCACAGGCTTTATTCTGGTGATGTCTGTGTTTGGCTGCCTGAGGGATGAGTTGTGCAGGAATTAGGAGGGACTGAGTCTATTTGCAGTGCTGTTACCACTGTTTGGGGCTTATGAAAGAGGAATGGCTTGTACACAGGAGGAGCCAAGGCAATCTTTGAGGTCTGTAGCTCAGTATCACACATTGTTTCTGCCTGTCTGTGCTAGAAGGCATGTGGGGGGAGTGCAGGCTCTGCTGTTCTGTGAAGGGGTACATGGTTTGTGCTCATTGTGCTGTGACCCAGAAGGCTTGCCTACAGCAGGGTTATTTAAGCTGCTTTGTCTCAGCCAGGCCCCTTGCAAGCCTTCCAGCCCACGCTGGTTGCTCCAAGTCCTGGCAAGGCTGCTGATCCTGTCCGTCAGTTTTACATAAAAGAAGCAGGAAGAGTATGCTCCTGCTCTGAGAAATAGTCAGCTTCTTTTTGTTGCCACTTCCAGTACAGGAAAGACCTCCTGCTGCTGACTCTTCCCTGTGAGCATGTGCTGTCACTGCACAGTTCTTGCTATTTCCTGCATCTGTTTCTCTTGCATCTCATGTGCTTTGCTGTTGAATTTCTGAACAGCTAGCTGGCATCCTGTTCTTCGGCTTTCAGCTTTTGTGTCCATCCACATCATGTGTAAAATTTGCCTCTTTTCTCCTGATTGCTGTGACACCAGACCCTGAGCCATTTGTAGTCTCCTAATGAGAGATGGTGCTGTTACCAATGTCAGTTAGTGACAGTCTCCAGCATAATGCAATAGAGCAAAGGAAGGTAACCAGGCACATTCTTGGAGTGTGCCATACTACTGGGACAGTTTTTCAGCACAGAAGTCTTGTTGCTTGTGAGTGCAAGGTTACTGTGGAAGGAAAAGTGGCAGAGAGAAAACCCAAGGGCCCTGCCTGAGAAGCAGGGGATGTGTCAGATGAGAGCTGGAGAAGCTCAGGGGTGAAGTGCCACAGTGGGTGTAAAACCTGCCATGCACTTGCAGGTCTAAGCCAAGGAGAGTAGAAGGTGACCCTCTGGAGACCCATCTGGAAGCAGGGTGACAGTGGGGAGAAGGGACCTAGCTGTCTTCTACTGCCCTCCAGCTTGTGAACCAGAATAACTGTGAAGAAGAGGGAGGGCATGCCTCCTGCCGTCCTACTTGGACCCATCGGCCTCTCAAGCTTTTGCTGAATGAGGAAACTACCTGAAAAAGAAGTGGGAGAGACAGTGTCCCATGGGTCACAGTGTGAGTGGTGGGGTATCAGGAACCTAGTGACGTGTGGAGAGAGGAACAACGCTTAAAACAGGGTTGCCAAATATAGATATATATTTGGTTTGTTTTTAAACAGCCAGTTTACAGATACTGGGACCAGTCTGCCAGTGTGCCACACAGAATGTAAATAGTAGCTGTCTCTGTAGGAAAAAGTGCTGTACGAAGGCCGGCAGTCCCATCACATGCTGACTCCATACAGTGCTTGTAGGAGATTTAAGATAAGGAGCTATTATGCTACATGTAGAGTGAATATTTTGTTAAGGTTTACAACTTAGGCAGTTTTACTGCAAATCAAACAAATGTTGTGGTTTGGAGAGAAGCCAGCAAGGGTAGAAGAAGCATACAAATTAAGGAGCACAATAGATGAGTAACTCCAGAGGTACTGAGAAGCAGAGTAATGGCTTGATCTGGTTTGGGGGTGTGCTGCAGCCAGAAGGGGTCCTGCTGCACATGCTGTCCCTTGCGCTATTCTGACAAGTGGGTAACCATGGTCTGAGTCACAACCCTAGCCCTGCCCTAACACCAGCTGTCCTTGCTTCGCTGAGCTGATTGCTCTTCCTCCTGGAACTTCCAGGAAGGTTTGGAAGGGTGGAGAGCACTGTCTCTATCAGTTGTGTCAGCTGATGTTGCTGGGCTGCCTGGCAGAATGGCTGAGGCTTGATGGAGTGTGTAACTACAGCATGAGTCTTGACTGCTGCTCTAACCTAGTTGTTAAGTAACTGTATGTATGCGTGTACATGTTACGTTTTTATGCTTTGCTTTTGTAACCCTATTTCCAGTATTGTTGTTGAATATTTTCAAACACACCGTTTGAAAATAAATCTGTGAGTGGCATGACATGCTGGGGATCTGGGAGGCTCTGGGGATGCCCCAAAGCAAAGGAGAGCTGGCAGATGTCGTCAGGGGAAGGGGAGGGGGACTGGGAATGTTTCATACCTTGCTGTAGTGGTCATTTTGGAGATGTGCTATAACAGTTGTCCTTGCTTGGAGCAGGCTGCTTAGCAGGTGTCAGTCACAGTGTGTCCTGTGGCTTAAAGTCATGCTCACCACACCATGTGGGAACAAGGTGGGCAGACTGGGCAGTCAGCAGGCTCTGAGCTGTCTTGCTATGAACAAAGTCAGAGAGAGAGTAAAGCCCCAAGGCTGGTTAGACGTAGGGTAAGCCTTTCGCAGTGCTGGAGAAAGCCTGGAAGGCAGAACAGAAACACTGCTTTCTGCAGCAGCCCCCTATGCCCCCCACACTCCTCTGTGTGATGGATGAACTGCAGCTCTGCTGCTGCAGCAGCTTCCAGAGCTTGGAGTTGCTATAGCCCCCTGAGTGCAACCAGTTCAGCTGGGCTGGGACAGCAGGGTAAAGGCAGGAGAGTGGCTCAGGGGAGAGAGTGAGGAAGGCTGATTTAGATGCCCCTGCCTTGGCTGTCTGTTTTGGCAGCCAATGGGCTTGCTTCTTTACCCACTCACCCAAGGTTGCACTGTGCCATGTATGTTTGCATATTTATTAATCACTGGCTTAACTGTTCTCAGAGTGACCCACAGTTTTCTGCCATACAGGAACCATCCAGGAAGCAATTCACACCCTTAGGTTCCCCCAAAATACAGCAGCAGTTGGTACCAGCAAGGCTGATTTTCTGGCAGACATCATTCCTGTCCTAGCTAACAAGACATGTAAAAAAATGGAAGTGGTACCAACACAGTCTCCTAGCAGAGGTGCAGACCTTCTGCCTCACTGCAGTCATATAATCTCTGTCTGCCTAAAGCATGACAGATCTATAGCACTTGGCTCTGCTGTTCCATGGCTGCAGGCTCTTAGCAGACATGAGAGAGCACTTCTGGAAAACTACCTGAGCCCAGAGGCCAGGGAGGGTATGGGATGCAAGAGGGGAATGTATTACAAAAAATATTTGCTGGCTTACTGGGAAAATATGTTGGGTCTTCCATAGACCTGGAAAGGGGAGGAAGCTGCAAGAAGGCCCTCAGCTAGATCCTATAGCAAGGCAGGGTGCAGTTGTAACATCTGTCTCCCAGAAGGCAGTCATTAAATCTCTCAGCCATTAGTCATAAGACAGATGTAAGACACATGCTCAGCCTTTTGAGGTGGTTAATAAATAGAACAAGGTTTGCTGTATCCAGAGCTATTACTGAGTTGCAGGAAATGGGGAAACTAAAAATGAGTAGTGGAGAATGACAGAACAGTGGACTGGTGTGTGCCTTGTATCACGTAGCATTTCATCTTATAAATATGATCAGGTTCGGTGGGGAGCTTGGATCAGAAAGGATGAGAACCAGAGAGAGCCTGCAGCAGGTTGCATCTGAGTGACATTCCCTTGGTAGACATTCTCTTGAACATGAAGGAAAGAGGTACAGCTAGGATGATGGGGAATAGAATTTCCTTAGGGAAGCTAATTACAAGGCCTTGCACAGAGCAAAGACCAAAAAAATCTTTCAGGTGGATGAAGAGACGAACATACCCTCTGAACCCAAAAGGGATGGGAATCTATCACCTTCTCTGATGGGAAAACAAGGCAGCCTGCCAAGGAAGGGAGAGTATTTTCCAAGTCTGTTTCCCCTCAGATTACATAGGAGCAGGTGGTCTGTAGGGTTTGTAGCTGCTTCCTTATTGTTCTTCATAGGTCATGGTTTCATGAGCTTTTCCTACTTCAGCTTCCTGTGTTCTCTGTTGCAGGTGTCTGTTGAGCTCCAATACCAGCCCTGAGCCTTCAGTGCCTTGGCAGGCAGTCTGCATGCTGGGGACAGAGTTCCAGTACTGTTTGATGCTCTTTGGAACAGTGCCACTGGAGAAGCAGATCCATTACAACCTGTGGTGTGCAAAGTCTGGCTTTGGAGCTGGGGTATACAGTGCAGACAACGTGTCAGTGATTGGAGTAGTCTTCCTGCATGTGGCAGCAGGACTCCACAGATGCTAGACAGTGCTCCTTAGCTACATCTTCCTTGCTACCTTCCACAGCAGTGGTGGGTCTGAGCTGCTGTGCGGCTTTATCCTCAAGCAGTGCAACAGCAACACCCAGGTGTCAGCATCCCCATGATGTCAGACGCCACTGCCCTAACAAAGGCACTGCTGCCATGGGTGGCAGTTGATGTCATCTCAATGGAGCCCGTGTTCCTGCATCCAGCCACTCATGTTGGAGTTCACATACTTCTGTGATCCTCACTACTTCTCACCTTTGGCCACATCATGCTTCAGGCTCTGGAACCTTTCAGGTGAGCAGCAAATTTATCTACTAGGAACTGTGTCTATCTGCTTGGTGCTCTGTGGGAGGGTTCCCCAAGTTGTGCTCAAGCAGAGGGAGGTCAGATCTAGGGAGCAGTGCTGCCCAGCTGTTCAGCAGGAGCACAGCAGACATAACATTTCAAGGCCAACTTGGCTTTGCCTGTTTTTGACGCATGCGACAATTGCTTGCATCCTTGAGCTGCTTGCCTGCGTTCAACATCTGCGGCAGCTGAAACTCAAGAGACCAAGCAGCCAAAGGAGTTGGTTTCACAGACCCTAAAGTTACAAGAAATCCAGTTCCTTGAACAAAAAAGGTACTGCCTTTGAGAACTGTAGTTTATGTTGGTCTTGAGTTGTCAGGACTAGCTTAACTGTCAGCCCACAATCCTGGAACAGGCCTCATGGTACTTAATAGAATCAGTGCTTTCTCTGGTTTTGAGATTCTTTACTGAAGAACTTTAATGTTAGAATTAGATAAGCCAAAAAATCAAGTGACTCATGTGCAGGGGGAAAAAGGAGAGGTGGAGAGGGGGCAGATGGTGGTACTAAAGTGAGGGAAGCACCTCTTTTTTCACACCAGAGCAACATACCAATTTTGGAGTTTCTCAACTGCTTCACTGCTTCCTTGAAGGTAGCCCAGACAGCACAAGCACTAACTTGTTAGAGGACAGAGCCAGCAGGGCTGTCCTATCAGATGTGACCTTTTCCAGCAAACATGTAATCTCAGTTCCCTGCAAATCACCTCACTCACCAGAGTTTTCTAAACTGAATCCCTTTAGTACAAGGACTAGTTGTCTGCAGCACTTACAAGACAGGTAGGAGGCATGCCTGAAGGGGAAGAGAGTGACCCAAGGCAGGCAGCACTAAGGAAAATATAATGTGAGCAAGGAAAAATGAGAAAGCTGTTGTTTTACTCGGATGCTCTTTTGAAAACAAACAATAATCAGTGCACATAAGCACCCCTGTGAACTGTGATTTGGGTGGGGAGTAGGTAGCAGAGGTTCAGCTCAGTGGGTGGCCACAATGCGTAGAAAGGTTGCAGGGCCACCAAGTGAGACAAACATACAAAAGATAGTGGATGTGGCACTGCTTAGAAACACTGTGGCACCTGAGGGGAATCCCTGAGGAGAATTTGAGAGAAAGGGCCAGTATGCTCACAGCTGGGGACGGGGATTGTTTTGGTGTCAGCCTCCTGCTGAAAGCAGGAACAATAGACTCAGGAAGGAAAGAGTTTGTGAAGTCAAAGAGGAAGAATACGGGTCCTGGAAGAAGATTTCCAGCTGATATGCTAGAAGGGAAGTACAGAGAGGAAGGGATCATAGGATCTATAAATAGCTGGACCCAGTGAAAGCACTGGGTCTTTAAGAGGAGAGATTACAGGCCTCTGCTCTTAGCAGGGGAAAGGTGCTGACCACTAGAATGCTTCAGGAGAAAGGAAGTCCCAAGCTGCATCTGTAATTACTTTAAGCTGGGAGACTGACAACAAACCATGAACCTCTGCAAGTGGGATTATCAGACAGGCAGGATGACCCTGAGAATAAAATGGATGTGTTAAAAGCAACTAAGAAAGTGACTGGGCCTGAAACTTGTTACTTGTTCACTGCAGTCCTGTTGTTTAGTCAGGATGTCCCAACAAAGGAACTGTCAATCTTTTCCAGCTACCTCATTGTCTTCACCCCCTACTTTTCCTTCTTCATCTTGTCTAGAATCATTCTCTCACATTCATCCCATTTGCTCTTCTTTGGTGAGTTAACAGTTTCACTCCCTTGCAGCCCCCGAGCTTTCCTGCTCCTTGTCTGAAACTGGATGGCAGTACAGCACTTGATCACAGGTTAGTTTTTTCCTCCTTTCTTTTATTTTGGAGCAAGAGCCCTCTGAAGACACTTTGCCTTGTATCATCCACTCTTCCTGTTCTTGCACAATGGCTCCTGACAGCACCAGGTAGGTACTTTCCAGCCATTTTTTCCATAGGTGAAGCTGGAGTTGTGGTGGCACTGGCATTGTCTCAGTTTCAGCCCCACGAGCAACACGAAGCATTCTTACCAGTCTCTGTGCAGTTACCCTAGGAGCAATTACTTCTTCAAGAAGCAGTGTTTAGGCCCATTTTAACTCCAGCACTGCTTTCCTCACAAGCAGAGGGAAATTCTGCAGCAAGCAGATCTGAAAATGCAACTGAACAACCCAAAAGTGTGCAGTTTGCTTGCACTTCAGTCAGGTAGAACGTGCCTGAAATAGAGCTGAGCAACCAACAACTGAAGCCTTAGGCTAGACCTGTAAACAGAGCAGGAGCAAAGGGAATTCAGAATGACTTTTAACAGCTCTGGGATTGCTGTGCAGAACTGACACCTACTTGTACCTTCCTTGGTGTGGCAAACCAGCTACAAGGACGTGAAATGGGGAAATGGGATGGAAAGTAAACTGACGTACAAATGGCCCCAGGCTCCACACACGGCTGGGGGACTGCCACCAAAGGTTAGAGGCTAACCACAGCTCAGCTGCCATCACACAGCACAGCTGGCCCATGCACACTACAGGCCCTGAGGCAGATTCTGCCTACAGGACAGAAATGTTATTAGTGGGTTGGGCAAGCTCAGCTTCTGCTTTGGGGAAATGGGTGTGATCTGCCATAGAAAATCTTTAACAACTTCTTTCTAGAAAACTCCTTATCAACAGAAAATCCAAGCTTTGTACCATACTTGAAAAGTTCTTGGCGAGGAAGATGTCAGAACTAAATCAATTATCTGCCAAGCACAGCTGTGCAAGCTTTTCGCAAGCTTTTCACAAGGAAGGGCTTTATTTAAAAAAAAAATGGTGGCTAATGTCACTGTGTCACTATTAGGCAAAGAGACATCTGTATGCTTTCACAGATAGTATGGGGAAGAATAGGCTTTGCCAGCATTGTGGAATTCAGACACAATTAGTTCACATGTGCATCTCTCTGTTCATGCAAAACCACTCAAAAGCATGGATAACAAGTTTCAACTAGAGACTTTACACTTAAAAACCCCCTGCATTTGCTCCTGTGGAAAACTAAGTTTCCAGGCAGATCTATTACCTTAATACAAGACTACTAAGGGTTTTTGTTGTTGTTGTTGGTTTGTTTTCTTCCCTTGGGGAAGTTCTTTACACAGGCTTTTTCTAATCCATTTGGGTTTGGGTACCCAAACTAAGGACTAAGAGCTATACCAAAATTTATGAGCTACAGTAAAGCAGAGCAGTTTTTTATTCCTGTTTTCTCCTGTCCCTTAATTCAGCTCTTGGCAGCAGTTTGATGTGCAAACATTCTTTAGGAGACACATTCATATAATCTATGGTGTGTCATTATTTCTGGCAGCCTTCAAGCAGGCCATTATGATCAAGTGGTTGGGTTTTCCTAGGACAAACAAATCTGTTCAGACTTTGTCCTGTGGAATTTCAGGTTGTTTATATTTAACCAGGGGTCCTGCCTGCTGGCCATTTCTGTCCTCACCTACTGCCATCCCTAATTATAACCCAATCAGACTTAGAAGAATTGAAATTATGCTTCCACCTTTTCCTCTGTAACTCCCTTCTACATTTTTATTTTGACATTACTGAAAGGCAAGTATTAGTGTTTGGAAACATCGGGGCTAACAACATCAATTTCTCTTTTTCTCATAGCACAATTCAGGTCATTTCATCCTTGACTGTTTTTGTTTCTTATCTCGCAGGCCTGGCACGCATGCTGTCTTTGCATTCGCATGCATTAGACGAAAACAGCAAGTTACTCAGTTGGGGGTCAAGCAGCAGAACACATACAGTTACCATACAACACAGCTGCTACTTTACATGGTACATGGTACTAAAAGAAGAGATCAGATCTTTAAATGCAAATGCTTATGCACTGACATATTTGACTAGATTGTATAAGCTTAGTGATTTCTCCTAAAATTGGGCCTAGAGCAGTAGGTAAAGTCATAGCTGTATCCAAGCTTGTTTAATGGCTGTTGCTTGTTCTCTAACTACTTTTCTCTTTTCCTGAGAAGTGGTACTACCAATTCAGAGCCAACTGCCTATTTAGCCACATCCTTTTGGTTTCCATCCTTCTTTCCATACAGTGGTGAAATGGTGAAGGTGCAGTGCCAGAGATGCCTTGAACAAGATCTGTCCCAACAGCCACTGCATTTCTGCAGTCTCACAAGAGACTTAGACGGCATCCATCTCAGATCTTTATCCACAGCACACTATTTCAATGCATCCAGTATGCTGTGAAAGACTAATTTCCACTCCCTAGCAGGCACCAAGATCTTTGTAATGCTTTATAATTTCACCAACAGCATTTAAATCTGTTCATCCCCAACTTTTTTTTTAGTCCATGCTTGCTAAATACCAGTTTTGGTTTGCTAGCTGCTAAAGTTCTGTAGTCATTTAATCCCAAATGTTCACTTACAACTTCAGACTGATTCATTTCTTTTCCAAACAGCCCTACAGCTGTTAGCCCCTGTATGATTGGCAGAAGCTTGACTGAGGTTTTTTTGAGTCTAATTGAAAAATGACCTTCATGTGTGCCAACTCAGAATAAGCAGTACACTGCACAAGGCTACTGCAAGTTCACACTGTATCTGGTAGCATTTACTGCTGAGGCACAGTCTGAAGCCAGTTTTTACTATTCAGTTTTGTACCATGGATGTTTGCTTTTCCTTTTGCCTTTTCTTGTGGCCTTGGGATTACTGGGTATGAGACGTGCCCATCAGTCATGGGCATGTTCCTCATGTTTAGGCAAATCCTTATGTTTGAATAAGCAAATCTCTAAGATCAGGACTGCACTGGTTCAGCAGCCTCAAGATGCTTTCAGGAGCAGAAAGCAGGACAAAGGGAAAGGTTTGATAGGTGTTCCCTTGCTGAATGGTACTTAACTGGACATAAGCATACCTGATGCAGGCCAGAAAAAAAGCAATCCGATCTGCTGTCAGACACTTCCATTCACACCTTTGTCAGCATGAACAGCCAGATCATACAAGACAGAAGCCTTTCTCCTGTCCCATAGCTGTACTCTATCATTCATTCCTGGTGTTATCCCAATAAATTGGAGGGTAGTAGGAGAGGAAATCCAGGCTTAGAATCACCAAGGTTTGAAAAGACTAAGGTCCACCCGACACCAATATTTTCCATTCAACCATGCACCTCACTACAACATCTAAACATTTCTTGAAGGTTTCCAGTGATTATGACTCCACCACCTCCCTGAACAGCTCAGTCCAGCACCTAACCACTCTTTCAAACTTCCTCCTGTTGTTCAACCTGAATCTCCCCTTGAAAGGCTTTTGAAGCTTTGTCACTTACGCCAGCTGCCTTACCCACAGGAGTCAACAAGCCTGCAGGTGAAGGACACTGAAGACTTCTGAAAGATCTGAGAATAAACAGAATTTTGTCAGCTCAACTGAGCAAGAAAGAGGAAGGAATAGAAGTTCTCTATAGCCCTACTTGTGCAGAGTTCCTTGAACAGGAAGCTTGGGGGCAGGGCAGTCCCCACCACCCTATGGATTCACACACATGGAAGCTAAGAAGCTCTTTTGTCTGTTTTGAAGAGTTGCACATGTCATGCATCTCCCTTCACTGAGTGCAAGTCAGGAGGATCTGTTCCCTTCTGTACTTCTATATTCCTGTAATGCTCACAGTCAGAGTAGTCTTAGTCATCCTTGTTTATTTATTAGAAAATCCCTACAGGTCTAGGCATTTAAAATGAAGCATTAGTTACATGGAATACAGGCCCTCAGAGTCCAGAAGTTGCTGGATATATTGCAGAGGTGGACTGGAGCCAGCAGTGACCCAGTGACCTCTGCAGTAGGTGCTGGTATGGATGTGAGACACTGGCAGGACAGTTGTAATCATGAGCCAACCTTCTCAACATAGTTAGCAGGATAGAGTCCAATGTGGCCAGTGAGAAGTCGGCCCTTGCACCATCCCTGCTCATCTTCCTCACTAATCTTCATTAGTTCTTCTCCTACAAGCAAAGACAGTTATTAGGAAGCAGCTTTGGAAAAGGTAGCGTGGCATTTGCTTTTTTGTGAACTCTGAGGGAAAAACCCATTGGTCTGAAGTATCACACCTTCTTCCCCTTTATCACACTCAGCATCGGTTTAATTTTGTCCACAGTTATTGACCTCTTCATTAGCTGTTGTCAGTATCATCCCTTGGGCCAAGGGGATTCCTCTATGGAAGTGTTTTTTTTTTGTTCTCAGTAGTTCTACTCAGTTTCCTTTCACCAGAGGTACTTAGAAGCCAAAGGGAGCAGAAGGCTCAGGTTTTATTTTTCACCAGCTCCTCTGTAGCAAGTGGGAAAGAAATTTAAGAAGCTGCTAAGCTCTGGCCGGTAGGGGCCAAAATGGCTATTCTGTGATAGGCCATTTAGCTTGACCAGAAAGGCATGCAATCAACTTCTTTCTCAGACTATGACCAGGGAAGACTTTTAAACTCTCCATATCTACTTAAGGGAAGGGCAGAAAGGACCCCTTCTCCATCAGCAGGGGAGCCATACATCTGCCAGAAAGCCTTCTGCATCATTAAGAACATATCACACTGGTAGAGCCTGGGAAAGAAAGTCATCTGCTATTAAACTTAAGCCCTACTGGTCCACACTTGCCAGAGCAGATTCAGAAGATGGATAACATAACAAGGCATGCTTTTTTAACCATTAGATCTGTTGGGTGGAAAGAAAGAGCAAAGAGTCAAGTTCCACAGCACACATACAGTAAGATATTTAATAACAAAAACAATTTGTTTAGTAGCTAGTTTACTAGCAGCACAGATACTGCAGCCTCGGACACAAACCTCTGCTATTGAAAGAATTCAGCACCTTTTTAGAAAGGGGCTATTTTGGAGTTGTATAGCAGAGATGCCACACAAGATAAGCAAGGTTAGAAACACTCAAGATCCAGATGTTCTCTTGGGTTTGGAGATAGAACATTCAAACAAAATTTTAAGTAAAAGGAAGAAAAATGGAAGGAGTCTGCTCACTTCAGCATTCCTCTCCTCTCAATCCTCTGCTGGGAGCTAGGCTCGCCAAGCAAGATAACCATTTTGATCAACACTTTGCACAATTTTTTTTGCCAGCTGAACTGTCTTCAGTAGTGTGTCACTTTAGTTAATTCAAAAGGACCTTGCATTAAAGAAAAGGCAAGAGGGATCTATTTTGCCACTTGGATCTGCTGCTTTCCATATACTGTAAGCAAGACCCAAGCAAACTTCTGATAGGGCCTCACTGTTTCTTAATTTAAGAGATTGAACTGCCCAGTGTATCATCTGCCTCATTAGTTGGCAATGGGTCAGTTCACAAGTACAGTAATTGTCAGCTCAAGGTAACATCCAGTTCTTAAGGAGTGTTCCAATCATTCCCTCAGCCCAAGTGAGGACAGCAAAAGGTTAGTAAGAGATTAGTGCTTCTGTACCTGCTTTAAAGCTCAGCTCATCTGCCTCCTGTCCTGTGTAATCATACAGTGCTCGTACCCGTACACCTGGTACCTTTATGTCCTCCTCATGCCCGTTGGCATCCAGGTACTTCTTTGGAGTGTCCTCATCTGACCACTCCGAAATATCTTCCTTCCCTCCACTGCAGATGTGGAAGCAGAGAGGAAATATGATGGTAGTTAGACTTCTCTCACACACTTACTCCTTAATCCACATACCATTCCAACCTCTCATAGACTACTATGCTATAGAACCAAGTGCAAAAGACCCAGTAGCCAAGAGAGGATGAACGGAGAAGAAGTGAGATACCAGAAGACACTAGATTTGGTTGAAAGCATAGCAGCGATAGGACCCTGATAGCTAGGAGGCAGACTCATTCTCACAGTGTTTCCATATATGCATTTTTCATGTCTTCATCCTACTCTAGCAGACCCTCTCATTCAGGGAAGGTCAGTTCTAATGGAGAGCTCAGCTGTATCTGGAGGTATTCCAGCCAAGAACAGGACACAGAAGGAAAAGCCAGATCTCCAGCATTGAACAGATGTGGCTGGAATGTTATTTTCCAAGTCAGAAGCAAGAGCAAAGGGGAAGAGCAGAAGAGGACAGGCACCTGGAACCCAGAAACCCTGAAGAGGCTATATTCCATACTAACTTCACAAATGTGGGTGCCCTCAGGCTGTCATAGAAGAGGCTGTTCTGCTCCTCTTGATAGAAAGACCTGTAGGTGGGCAAATAGGGCCCCTGAATCCATTAGACTGAAATGGCCTTGAAACACCTTTATATTCCCATTCTTTTCTGCCCAGTTCACTTATGCCAGAGTTCCCCTTTGAAGGCCAGGATGCTAGCAACACAGTAGGACAGTGCTCTGTTCAGCCTCTCCCTATTCTGATTGCTTCCTGGCAAGAGAGGGCAGCTATAACCAGACTTGTCAGGCAGTATTCAGCATCATATTAGGCAAAACAAACTAACAGACCAAAACCACAAATACGCCTGCAGTTAAGAAACAGTACAGCTAACTCACAAAGCTGTCAGTTTCTAACTTTCCTTACCCTACCTAGGACAAGCAAGAATAAGGCCAGTTCTCATCACTAAAGGACCTTAAGGCAGGCACCTAATGAGAGTGAGACAGTATGCACTGCATACACTATAGACCAAGAAGAGCTCCATGAAAACCTCCTTTTCTACCCTGTCTTGTATTTCTTGTCCTCTGGGGCCTTGCCCAAGGCAAGAAGATGAGAGGTCACTCCTACTCAACAGTGATCCTTGGCAGGACTGTATTTTTCCTAACCTGAGGCATCCCAGAGTTCAGCTCTTACCCTTGCCTTGTCTGCAGAGGAGTCTGTGAAACAACACCATCTCGTGTAGGCAAAATGCTGGTCAGCGTGACATCATCAGCCACCTTACCACTCTTTTCCTTCTTGGTGATTGGCCGCTGTGTTTCAAGGGACCATTCCTGTTCAAAGAAAGAGCAACAATATTATCAAGCCATTAAGATGAAAAAGCTCTAGGCATGTTTTCTGACCAATACAGAAAGGAAACAAGTAAAGAACATTAAGTTATGCTTCGTCTGTGGCTGATCAGTTAACTGGCCTTGCAGCCATATCAGGCCCACTCCTATTGAATCCCAAGGTGCAACAAGAGGGCTTGTAGGACAGGTTACTGTCCTACAGGTTACTTGGAGCTTATTCCAAGGTCCTGAGCACCATCTCCTCTTCCTTGCTCTTGCAGCCAGATAAGCTGGAGTAGTTGCAGTTTAGCAGGGTAGTAAAAATTCCCTTACGCAGAAAGATTGCAAAAAGCCAGTTTCTGAAGAGCCTAATATCCTGAGCCTCTGATCAAGAAGTCTCACTTAAAGATCAGAGACACTAACACAGGTTAGCCAAAAAGGACCGAATGCCAACTCTCAGACTTGGAAGGGGAAAGGAAAGAGACCTCCCTGATGCAGGTCTCTACAATACAGAACTAGCAATCCACCAGTTTCAGAAAAACAGATGGTAATAAATAGTAATAATGCACTTGTGAATGCTGTGTCACCTCAAATTGAGGCCAATTCATGGCCATGCCTGGTCCATGAGTGTTACGCCACCACTTCAGGTCCTCCTGGTTGTCTGCAGCCATGATGACTTGATAGAGATCTCGATACAATGCTTGAAAGCTATGGCCAAGAACAGACAAAAGCATCAGTCCCTCAGTTGTTCCCCAAAACCCAGTTAGGAAAGAGGACCTTAACTTCATGAATAGCTACACAGCTTATTAAATCCTACGAAGTTAAGGTTGCTAGAGTAATAGCTGTTCCTCTCTAGGGAAAAAGAGCAAGCTTTACAGAAGAGAGTAGCAAGCAGGACAAGTTGATTGGTGTGGCAGCAGCTAACATTTGATGAGCTATGCTGAGAACTGGCAAATGGGCATTTAAAGAGCATGGCACATTTTACACTAAAAGATCTCTCTTCTCTAGGCAGAATGGACATTCTTGCTTGCTGAAGTACTAGAAAGTAACAGTCTCACTCTTCCAATTTTGATTACAGGTAGCAACATGGAGGCTTCTCATATGAAGGCTGCTCCAAAAGCAATGCCTCCTGTTTTACTGTGCTAACCTACAACATCAGATGTAGGTATTGGTGGCACAGTAGCAGAGGTTGAATCTTCCTGCCAATATTCCATTATATTTTGTTGCTGTGAGACGGATGATAGCAGAGGGCAAGTCTAACAAAATAGCATCTGACCTGGAAGTGCACATGAAGGAAAACTGTGTCACTGAACACTATGTGGAAAAAAGTGGCACCCACTGACATTCATCAACAGTTGCTGACCATTTATGGAGACCAAACAGTGGATATGAGCACCACAGTGAGGTGGTAGGCAGCACATCTCAGCAGTGGCAACAGCAAGTCACCTCTAGTGGCACATTTTTATTTTTATTATTATTATATTTTTTTTTAAACAAGCATGGATCGTTCATGGCTGGCAAAAAAAATGCAGAGCTAACGATGATGACTATGCTGAAAAACAATATTTTGTAGCTGAGAATGTGCTCTGTCAAACAGTTTTATTGCATCAGATATAGTTTCTATGGAAATAAATAGAAGGTATTACTTTTGGAGCAACACACACCGCATAAAAACACATACAGGACAGTATGAGAAGGGTTCAGAGACATTAAGAATCCTTCCTGGGGAATGTGTACTGGTCAGTCTGAAGAGATCAGATGCCAGTTCTCTGATGAGACTGACAGAATCAGCAAGACCTGCTTGATGCAATTTCCTTCCTCAGACACTAGAATCAACACCCCTTGCCAGGGGTGCACAGTTTAGCAGACCTCCCTCCTGTGCAAGGGCTGGTACCTTTCACTGGTGGAGAGGTTGAGATGCTGGTGCAGATTCAGGAACATCTCCTTGAAGAAGCACAATCGCTTGCGCTCTGCTTCCTGACAGCCCTCAAATACTTGCTCCATATCCTCCATGTAGCGGGGATTGTAGCGATTCAGCTCTTCTAGCATCTTCTCATATTGATCCTTGCACTGTATCAACCCAGGAGGAAAGAGAGCTGTGGTTTAAAACGCTGCCTGGAAGTCAAGCCTGTGACCCACCACCTCCCAAGCACCCTTACAAGTTCCTCCTTCCTTACAGTCCTCTTCCACAGGGGGATCTCCCACACTTTCACTCTTATGGGCAGGCAAACGACTCACTTTGGGTAGCCAAATCTTCAACTCTGCACTGAGTGGATGCTGCACCAAGTCCTCTATTTTTTTCCCTCTCAATGTATTTATTAGTGAGATCTTACCCAACAGCAAAGATATCAACCTCTTGCTCAGTCTTAGGTGCTGATATCTCAAGTCTAACTCACTGAATATCTTAAAACAATGAGGTCCCACCACCTGCAAGCCTTCATCAGGAACAGCATCACTAAGTGACAATACAAGCAGTGCTTTCTCCTTGAGAGCATTATCCTTGAGACCCATGTCTATTAAACACACTCACCTTCTCAGCCTCCTGAGTACACTTCTCAACACGCTCCTGCAACTTGCGCAGCTGCTCCTGTGATACAGAGGAGTCTGCCTTGGCATGATTCTCCCTTGTGTGGGCTGTTTTCTCCTCCTTCCGGGCTGCATGGTAGTTTTTCTTAGAATTCTCCACCTGAGTGGATGAGTGATGCAGAGAAAGTCATTATTATGACCACACAGATCCTCCATTTGTCAGAGAGAACACAGTAATATTTCATGTCAGTCAGTGGCAATTGCTTCAGGACAACCCAACTGAAATGCCAATTTGGTGTTTAGCCAACCATGCTCTAAAGGAAACAGGTACCTCCAAAAGATTTATTTTAGTCCTAACTTACCATGGAAGAACACCAAACCTGTTACCAAAGCTTTTACCACAAAGGAAGGAAGCTACAAGACCAAGACACCAACTAGGTATTATCCTTCCCCTGGCATTCTCTGTAAGCACCACCTGGACCACCCTCATCCCTTCTTCCCCATTCACACTTTGCTCACATCTTTCATCTTCTTCACCCAGGGCTTCTGAGCCTTGCGGAACCCATCCTCTGCCTCCTTTGTCTCCTTAAAGCCCCCAATTATTTGCTTGTGGTAGGCTTCCTTCTGCCAGGCCTTGATCTTATCTGAATCTTCACCAGCCAGGTGGTTCCTGACAACTAAGTGAATTTCACTTAGTTTGTCTGCAGCTGTCAAAAATGCATGCCAGGCCTTCTCCAGAGTGCCGTACTGTGGGCCTGCAAGAACAAGCACCAGAGACATGCCTATACCTCCTGCCCATAGACAAAAAGAAAAAAAAGACAACACAAGAAACATTCCTTTTCTCCTACATGCATCTCTTCGGGGTTACTTCCATAACTCTACATCACAAGTCAGCATAGACTTGGTCTCCATACAGTCCCCAAAAGCAGCATCTAGACTGGCTGTCACAGCTGCCTGATAGAGGCACTTCTTTTGAGCAGCCTTCACCACCTCAGGCAGTACATACCAAGGGAGAGCTTCTGTATGAAGCTTTCTTCACGTAAATGGCCTGAGCTTCAGTTTGTGCCACTGAAGCACAGTATTGTTATTCTCTCACCAGAGGAGAAAGATGGGTGACAGCAGAGCTATTCTTAAAATGGGAGACCTCCAGCTTAATTTAGGGCTTCGACTGGCTAATGGCTTATCAGATTAAGTAACCAAAGTATCTAACAGCATTGAGAAAGAAGGCTTCTTAAAGTGAATTAAAGGACAGGGTAGAAAACAAACAAACAAACAAAAATGATAGTCAAAGAATTTACCTCCCTTCCTGTAGGTGGGAAGCCTGTCCCACAGCCTCAACTCAGCAAGACAGACCACTCCAGGAACAGAGTGCAATTACTGCATCCTGTTCCCAGGACAACCTGCCAGATTTACCTTTCTCCACATTGGTCCTCCACTTTCGGGACCATTCTGTTAGCTGCTGGGCATAGTTCTTCTCTATTTTGGCTCGCTCCTGGAAGCAGGAGATTAAGTCATTGCAGAGCCGGTAGCCATCATCCACCCGCTTCACTGTCCGCCTGTAGTTTCCAGCCTGAAATTTCACAAAACATTTATACTGTACTGATGTTCAAACTCCTTCAGAACAGACAGCAGCAGGCCAAGCGTCACAGTGAAAGGGAGCACCAGCCCTCTTGAAAGCAGCAGCTTGTCTCAGACCTGCCTCTGGCACTCTGATCTCAGATAGGCAGAGTCGTGGAAGGAGTAAGCAGAGATGCTCTGCTTACCTCTCACTGCTCAGATCCGTATCACCTGTACAAGAACCTCCCTACAGTTCCTCCCTTCCACTCCCTAAGAGCAACATGTCACTCACAAACATGAAACTCAAACCCTTAATTCCACAGATGGAAGGTAAGATGACGTTCCTACCTCCCTCGCACCCCAATTATCTTTCCTTACCTCCCAGAAACTACCCTCAGGAGCCTCCCCACCGGCATCATCTTCTGATGACATCACACCCGTTTTCTTGCAGCAGAGAATTTTTGCAGATTTTAGTTAAGCTGAGGAAAGAAGGAAAAAAAATTTAATATGGCACTGTCTGAACCTTTGCAGAGACCACAGTTCTCCATAACTTCGCTAGAGAAATCTCAGTGTCTTGCAGACAAGCACTGCCATCACTGCACCTCCAGCGGCAGATGGCTGTATGTAGCAGAAATGCCCAAGATTGAACCTGCCTGTTGTTTCCCTCCCTGCAGATGAAGGGCCTCCTTGGCAGCCCAGGAGCACATTTGGAAAGAATGTTGCAGAAGACCATCTTGCCAAACCTCAGCTGTATGAATCCCAGAAATGCTGATGAATCCAACATTTCTCAGCAGCAGTCACCTCTGCAGAGATTCTTTTCTTCACCAAGGCTCATAGAACAGTAGCAAAAGCTACAGAAATGGAGGTAGCTAGAACCATTAGAAAGTCCTCTGTCAGATGACTCCAGCTTCCCAGTGTGAGATTCAGGATTACAGCTGACTGGAAATAGTGATGCTGGGCAGTCAGCAGGCAGGCATGTCTTGAATGGGGAGGAGCCCTACAAATTGCCCATTGGCTGAGTTGGGCTCAAGTAAAACTACAGAAATATGCTGAAGCAAATCCAGGTAGGGAAAGGCAATGCAGCATGCATGCCAGTTACTCAGCCATGCCGCTTCCCTAGAAATATCTCTGTAAAGCTGGCACAGCCCACCACTGCACTAGGGTCAAAATCCAGGCAAGGAGTTGAACAGTGTTTCTCATTCTGTTGTCTCTTCTGCCCATTTCCCCTGTGCAAGCCTGTGCTGCCATTCTGCTCCTGTCAGGGTGCAACATCAAATACCTTGAGAAAGCTTCTGGGATGATCTTAGGCAAGAGCAAAGAGTAATGCAAAGAGACTCAAGCGTTGACATATAAACCCGCTCCATTCTAGGCAAGCTTGGGTTAATCTACCATAGATGTCCTTTGCTGCCACTTCTCCTCTTGCACATTCCTAGTTATAAAAAGCTTTCTTCACACCCCAGAGAGGTATCTGGTCATTCTGCCAGCCCACAGAGTACACAGCAGAGATGAAGAAAATCACATCGAGAGTCCGCATCCCCCACATCTTTAAAGTCCTTTCCACTGTGCCTACTATAGCACAAGCCACATCATGAAGTGTCCCAACAAAGACTGCAGGAATTTCTTCCATTTCTTCTGGCAATAGCCACGCTCTATTTGCAGTCTCATCTTACTGACAGTAGAAAGTATATTAATGCTGCTCCAGAAGGCTGAAGTGATGAATGTCAGTCACAGAAGCAAGTTGTTAAATAGGATGTGGTGCTCAAATGCATGAACTTCAAAGCCTGCAGAACAACTTCACCTGTTCCCATCCTCCCTCTCCCCCACCATTCCTCAGAGGTCTGCAAAGCCATATTACTGGTTTCCAGGGCATGCAACTCCACATTAGTCCCCAGTAGCTACATACCTGAAAATGAGATGACGGGAGCAGCAGGAAGCCGGCAACTACGTCCTGAGCTCAAATTCTGTAAAACGGATTGGAGAGGAGACAGATGGGCACAGTTAGATAGCATTGCTTCGCTGCCTGCTCTGACACATCCCAATCCCAGCATAGACATAAGGTTGTCCCCCTTCTGCCAGCTACTAGGAGGGGCACCCTCTGATATAGCAGCTGCGGCCACTGTGCCTCCTAAGATGCCACGTTCCAACACGTAGGAGAGATGCCAGATCGCTGTGTCACAAGATCTAGCCCCAGAGGAAGTTAAAATAGAAACACTGGGGCGGGATGACAGCACTGTGCGGGAAAGGTAGCATCACAACAGCTGAGCAAAGGGAACTGCCCAAGGAAAGAAGGGCCTAAAATAAGCACACTCCCTGGGCACGGTATGTGGGGCCTGACCCCTCACCCCCTAACTGTACACTGTCTGGTTTGGGAAACTCACTGCCACCACATTTAGGCTTAGTAAACTTCAGGAGAAGGGGAAGGACAGACATATACCTTCTCCAGACCATGTTTAGTAAAGATGAAGGGCATTTATCTATGAAACAAAGGACTCTTTAAGTTCAGAATTAAAAACAAGCTTGCTTTCTCCTCATGGAGAGGGATCAATTAGTTACAACTCATGAAGGTTGTATCACTTTTTCCCATCCTTCCCTCCCACTCTCCCCCATCCCCACTTCTTTATCAGGAAGCAGTGAATCACAAACATGCCTTCCATCTCTTGTTTCCAGTTCAGGCTGACTATACAGTCCTAGAATTCAGGGTTAAATGTGGAAAACTTGTGTCAGAGTGTGCTTGTTTGTTTGATAGTCAATAAGAAAGGAGGAACTGAAATCCATTCTTTCTGCTATTTTCATGTTCAAGTTGGAAACAAAATTGAAGAAGTTGGGAATGAACTAAAGAAAAACTAAAGAAATCATGAGAAATTATATTTCTGCCATTTCCACAATAAACGTGAGCTATTCTCCCTTATTTCATCAAGTTACAAGCCCAGGTAACTGGGTCTACTATGCTTGTGATTAGCAAGTTCTGAAACGTAATAGTAGCAGTGCAGAACGAGACTGAGTGTTCTTGTTGCCCTATATCCTTCACAGACAGTAGCCAAAAGCAGGTATTTTCCCCTGCTCTGAGAACAGAGAAAGCATACATGATGCCTCCCTGCATATTTTCCAAGCCTCTAACCATTTGTTGACAGGAGCTTCCTGAGCTGGATGTGGCACCTATGAATTTAGAAACACTCAATGCATTTCTCTTCCACTAACTTCTCCAATCTCATACGAGTTTTCAGCATCAACAATATCATGTGGCAAAGCATCCCACAGCTTAAGGCTCAACTTGGAACCACCGCAGTAGCTAGGTGGCACAATTAAAAAAAAAAAAGCAGGATAATATTTCTGCAGGTCAGTCTCCATGCATCAAGTAGCACTCAGTAGAATACACATTTAAACGTTTATGTAGACTTTATAGAAGCCAGGGGAAAAAAAAAACCAAAAAGACACAGTCCTGAAAGATGGAAAAAGGTCAAAAAAATAAGGAGGACCCTTTTCTGCCAGGCTTTTTCTGGACTTTACATAGCCCATGAGCCCATGTCAGTCAGCAGATCAAATTGGATCTGCGTGCAGACACAGGGAAGGTACTTAGTAGCGCACACAGAAGCTGAAGAACAGCTGCTGCTGTCACCCTCAGCCCAAGAAGAGCAAATAGATTGCCACTCCACCCCCTCATGCCTCGTTATTCCTGAAACATATGTGTTGTGTGCTGCCAAGAACCCAAAACCAGGGAAAAATTGAGTTTGCCAGGAAAAACAAATAGAGAAGCATTACACATGCCAAAGCCTGAAGCTTGTTTTATAGCAAGGTATAGAGATGACAGTACTACCCTATGCACAGCCCAATGTAGCAGAAGCCACCGTGTAATTCAGAAATGCTAAGAGAGCCTGCACAGGACAAGCAGTATAGCTGAGTTCCATGTGGATCGGCACCGACACATTCTGATGCCACTGCCACCTTTGCTGAGAAGAGGCCAACAACAGATTTGCACACCTAGAGGAATGTTTATCCTTCCCCTCCTGCTTTCCTTGTTCACATCTCACAGATAAAAGATTGGAGACCTCACTGCAGCTCCTGCAAGACAAGCTCTCTGAAGGAGAGCGACTTCTTCTTTAGTCACTTCACACCTCTGCAGAGTTACAAATGAGGGCATCACTGGCACTGCTACAAACAGCAGTGTCAAGTAGACAAAATAGATGACATAAATGATGCTTACGCAGAGCTACAGCCTTTGCTGCTGACAGTGTTAAAAAAAAAAGATACTCTCCTACTTCCCTAAAGATCTACTTTCATTTATGAACAGCATAGTAAGTTACCCAAAAGTGGCTCTTAATCTTCAGCTGCAGGAAGGCAGAATGGCTCATGACTGATTCACTGGTGCTGAGCTTCACTCAGAGAAATGCCACTTGTCATGGCAGGGCTGTTTCCACATTTAACCATGCTGATCTCACCCTGCTACAGTCAGTCACACATCCCAGATCGTAATTCCCCACCCTCAAACCAAGGTGTCACACTAAAACTCTCTGCTTTCAAATGCATGCATCTGGGAAGGCACTATTTGTTTTTGTTTCAAGTTTACACAACACTAATACAACAGGGTCTTGTTCCACAATTATAGTGCCTAGACTGGATAGTAATTACTCTTTTCAACTTCAGAAACTTTTCCTTAAGGCAGGTAAACCACAAAAATCTTCTTCCCTCTAAACCACACTCCAGTATTTCCAGGCTCCAACGCCCAAGGCATCACTTCTGTGCACTGCTTGACTGCCTTCTGAGACTGACTCCCTGTAAGCAATTGTTCTCTTAGGCTTGCCAAGAAGCAGCCTCTGGGCCCTACAAATGCTCACAGGGCTGGTGCGTGCAGCCCTGCAGGAATTTGTCCACAGAAACAGAGTTTGTTCACTTGCCAAGCAAGGCCTTCTGCGCAACTCTTCCCCTTTTCCTGAGTACAAGCTTAAGCACTGGATTCAGGCAGACAGAAATAAGTTTGAATTCTATTTATCCAGTAACCAGGGCTTTGGCAGAAGAAGATTTTTATTATGGACCAATTTCTATGTGTTGCTTAGTTTCGTTTTAACACCTAGTTTTAATTAGGAACAGGCTGTTAATAACTAATTTCTCCCTTGAGAAAACAGTAACACCACAAAGCAGCAGCAACTCATGTATTTGATTCCCAAAGAGTCACCTTTCCTGTATGCAGGCAGTGGTAAAGGTTTCATTCTCTCCAGGGCACTTCCAGTATAGGTTGCCAATGAGCACTTCAATCTCAACAATCCAAATACACAGAAGTACTGACACCACCACTTCCTTCATAGAGCAGCAGGCACAAAAACCCTTCATTTTCTGTTAACTGTTTTTCAGAAAGGAGCTAAAAAGCTGAAGCCAGGAGGAACTACATGAAACCATCAGCACAATGAACAGCATTGCTGTTGGTACAGCAGTGCTAGGAAAGTCCTGATGGAAAGAATGAAACAAGGCACGGGACAGCATTTCTTTCCAGTTTCCCCATCCCCACAGGTAGGCACCCAATAGTTACAGTCACTGATTCAGAGCTGTGTCCAACAAGGTATACCACTGGAGAGTGGTGTAACACAGGAACACTGATATTTACAGGTGTGCTCACCTCTCTGAAGAGGGGCCAGTTCACCTTTACAGCTAGAGACTGCCAACTAATACAGATCCTCCAAGAAGCCCATGTACCTAAGATGACTTCTACTCAGCAGAACACCCCTTAGAGATACTTATCCTACTGCTGTGATCACACCCTCGGTAGGGTCACCTGACTGGTAAACAAACAGCAAACCAGCATTTCCCAGCCGCTCCCTAAGGACTGACGCCTACCAGGACTGCCTAATGCAGTTTTGAGAAAGACTCCAGATGATCTCTCCAGGCAGGGGGAGGTCAGAGGGCCATCAGGCAGAACAGTAACTGCACACAAAGGTCACTTCAGCTATGTGCAAGCCTTCAACAGAAGCTTGTCTCCAAAACAGTAATTCTCTAGAGATTGTGTAGCTGACCGTTAGCAAAGTTCTCCTTGACTATATGGAAGTATTAAGATGCAGACAAGATCCTCATCCTCTTAAAGGAGGATGATTCCTTTAAGTCTGTGCGATGTTTCACTGCACTGTCTGGTTTCACCTTCTTCATATTGGTCTCCTCCAAATTCAGGCCAAGCTAATATCCTGTGAATAGATACCCTGCTATACCCTTCCTCCCTTTTTTTTTTTATTTTAAACTCTATTTTTCACATGTTCAGACAGAACAAAGTACCTTCCATATCCATTAGCTACTCCCTGTTCAGTTCTCAGAGGTCAATGCTACAGGACAAGCTTCTGCCAACATATCATTGCTGATCTAAAGGATAAGATTCCTAACCAACATGCTGTACCAGGCAGAAACCACTGCACCAAGAAAAATTTCCTTTTCTACTCCCATAGGATGTAGGAAATCTCTAATATTAAAGGAAACACAGATCTGTCCTGGTTAACATAATAGTATGAGATAATATTAATAAAAGAGTGCGTTGGGCTATCAAAGTCCATGCTATTTTTTCCTCAGTTGTTCTTCCTATGAGAAACTTTGCTTATAATTGCTGTATGTTTACAACAGTTGCTAGAATAATCGTGACATGCATGCTGCAGCTATATTTAACAGGCAGCTTCTAATAAGAGCAGAGGGAAGTTTGATAAGAGCTACTAGGAATTGCGCTACAGCAGCCTGATTTCTTAGCTTAGTGAACAGCATAGGACCTGTTTCACACAATCAGCCTGCCTGCTTCCCAGTTCTCACAGAGCCAGAGAAAGCACTGTCAGAGCAAGGAGTTAACCCATGCAGACAGGGTGCCTCCAAGCTCACTGTCCCACTCTCCAAGCCTCTTCAGCTGCTTGCTTTCACACTGCCTACTTCCTATCCTGTTGCGTCAGTCTCTGCAAATAGATGCCAAGCTTGCCAGCAAATTCGTGCATCAGCAACTCACTTTTGTTGCTGTTCTCTTCTGCTTAACTGTTGTAAACAAGCTATTTCTTCCTAAATTGCTTAGACCCCAATAAAAGCTGTTATCTCTTCTCAACAGTCTCAATCTGCACTAAATTCAGTTTTTCCCAGTACTTAATCTACTTTCACCTGATCACATTTTTTCTGCACTCTAGACAAGATCAGTGGTCCATCCTGTAGAACAGTTGCCTGTAACTTAAGATATCTCTGATCACAACAGTAGGCTGAGGCAGTTCTCCCATTTAGGCTATAATACAGTTGTTTTCTGTTTAGAACTTTATGTGAAAAAACAATGATCCAAACCCCAACCTCATCCAACGCAGAGTAATGAACAGGGGAAATACTAGGGTAATAGTGTCTTTTCCCAACTAAACAAAACTGTGGCTACTCCATGTCAATAGAGCATTCTCCTCCTGTGATTGAGTCACCTTGTAACCCCAGAGCAAGGATCAAGTTTACTTGAATGTATTAAGAAATCTTAAGGTAGCAGTCATTTGCAATCAAGCAGCCTTCAGAAGAGGCCAGTTAGCTCTGTTCTAGCACTGAGCTTTCAGTGGTTCCTTGCTTCAGGACTACATAGTAGACCCTAATCTCCAAATAGCTGTGTCTCCTCCTTCCTTCCATTTGAAAGTAGCACTTTTTTTTTTAAGCCCAGCTGCAGTTTCACATACCTCTGTATATAAAGTAAATTCTTGGCTTCACTTTACCAACACTTAGAGTTCTGCAGGTCTCTTAGAAGGGGGAAAGGGAGATGAAGTTGGCAGGTATCTTGCCATCTTGATAAAATATACAGCAATCACACGCCCAATGATTTCAAAATACAACATTTCTTCATCTCTAGTTGTATCAAGAAGGTATCTGGGTTTCCTCAGTAAAAGCTAGTTTACTGAAACTGTTTATTAGAAAGACTCTTAAAATCATTTAGGTTGGAAGAAAGTGATCTTGAGATCACTAAGTGCAACCATCAACCTAACACTTCTACGTCCTCCACTAAAACACGTCCCCAAGGATCACATCTTTTAAATATCTCCAGGGACATCATTTTCACCCCTTCCCTGAGCAGGCCATTCCAATAGCTGATCACCTGATATTCACAAAGAAGTTTTCCCCAGTATCCAACCTAAATCTTGCCAGCTCAACTTGAGGCTGTCTCTTCACATCATATCACGTCACCTGAGAAGTGTGACTGATACCCTCTTCACTGCAGCCTCCTCTCAAGTAGTTGTAGAGTGATGAGGTTAAACAACCCCAGTTCCACATATCTTCTCGAGTCCCTTAACCAGCTTTATTGCTTTGATGAATGTTTCTGTTCCAAACAATGCAGGCAAGAGCCTAAATGATCATCAAGATATTTCTAAGTTCATTCAGTTCCCTGCTCAGTCCCAAACAGGCTGTGCAGAAAAGAATACTAGCAGTTTCATGAACAGCAAGTGGGAATAAGGTAAGATTCAGTACTAGTATATCTCTTACGTTAGAGGAAGAGGTAAAGCATCATATTCAATTTCTTCTAGTTTATGTTGTGGGCAGTTCCTCCACTTTACTGATAGCAAGGCTCTTTGCTCACCTTTTGCCAATAGAGCTAGGTTTACTTAATTTCTTCCTCACGGGAAAGCTTAAGCAACGTAAAGATGTAACTGTAAGGCAAGACTCATATATACAACATAAGGGTAAAGCAGGCTGCAGTACCATATGAAGTGGCAAGACTATTGGTATGCAGTTACATAAGGTTACTTTGCAGAGTGTTTTGGGGGGGAAAAAAGCATGTTGGGGGAAAAAGAAAATGTTGTTTGCATTGGGGAAGTAGAGAGAATATTCATTACCTTAGATTCCCTTCCAAGCATCTTCAAGTCCTAGAAGCTTATAGCAGATTCAATCACTTCATAGTCCACTCTCAAAAATAACAATATCTCATATATATATGAGATACATGACATATTCTCTAGAGATACGCATTGTAAACAAGGCTGAAAAAGGGCAGCCATTAAGAATTGGCCTGCAATGTGAATATTTGTACTTTGCCCATTCTCCCCAGAGATCCTTGCTGCAACTTTTGTCGACTTTCATGTTAACTGCACAGAATCTGGTGTTTGGTTTCAGTCTCTTCAGCCCTTTTCAAATAAATTTTTAGATATCAAGCTGAAGAACAAGTCTATAAATATATTTCATATTTCAGGTGTTATCAACGAAATCCCACAAGAATACAACAGCCAGTGCAAAGTACATATATTACAGAACAGATTTCAATTGCTGAGCATCACTGGAATGTCATTTGCTTCCACAGCACAGATAGAATCATATAGATTTCAGCTTCTGATCCTCAGAACCCAAACTGACATGTGAGGAAAGCACACTAGGAATGTTTAAAAAAAATAAATAAAAATCAGAGCACAAACAGAGCAATCTCCCCCTCGTGGCTTCCAGAAGCAGCTCCTATCCTACAGCTCAGAAAACTAGTTTTTTTTTGGTTGCTGTTTGTGCTGGGGTAAAAGCCTGCTGGAATCAACATCCATATTTCACAGATGTTACCAGGCAGTGGTGGAGGCAGTGCTGGTACAAGAAAGGGCTGACTGAAAAACATCAAGAAACAAAAAAGTATTTATAATCATTCAAGAAGTGAAATATACTCATCTTCTCCCAGTCCTCAATGAAAGTTTCTTGTCCTTGTCAGAGCCAGGCATCAAGCCTATTTGCTCTGCTCAGCAAATGCAAGAGAGGCTTGTCTCAGCAGCAAGGATACTGAGGGACAGGAGGAAGTTAATGCCCACAGATAATCATTTATGGGTGACTGAAAAAGTTGACCATGTTCCCAATAGCCAAGTAGGCAAGTACCACACCTTCCTGAACACAGACGAGACACAGCTTGGGCACACTCATAGCATGGACAGAGCTGAAGAGTTGCTGACAGTTTTGTCGCCTGCAGCAATTCTAAGTCTCTTAGCCTAGAAAGATTGTCTGGCAGGTCACGATAAACAACTGTAGTACAGGAGAACATGAAATCCTCACAAGCTTAATGCCTCTGGATACAGGCCCCTGCTACTAGGGAGATCTCCCACATACCCCTTCTGTACTCTGCAGTGCTTGGTGACAACCAGTAGATTTAACAAATTCCAACTATCACAAGTCTGAAAGGCTCTTTCTCATTGTGCCATTCTGACAGAAGCAACCACTGACATTGAAATATGATTAGGATGCCAGTCACACGTATTGCCTCACAGCAATACCCAGCCTCAACCCACATTTCAGCTTGGAGGAACATGAAGCTATTGTACCAGTCATCAAAACAAAGCAGGATGATTACAGCAGGGGACACACCAGACTCTCTGCACTGACTTTACACTGTCTGCTGGAAAAGTTTCTGCAACTATGGCCAGAAAGTATTTGGATGTTAATTAAACTTAATGATCACTATGCCACAAGGTAGCAGGCAAAAAATTGCCACCTAAACAGCTTCTGAACTGCTCTAAAGGATGCAGAACTCTTCTGCTACTTTTCAAAGAGCTAAAGCCCAAATTCTCTGTGAAAAACTCCAGGTATACTAGTCACATTTTCTCTCATCCACTAAGGCTTTTTCTATTTAATCTCTCTGACACAGCTCCCTGTTATACAGCACCATCTACACCCATCATGCTAAATAAGTGGCGATAAAATAGCTTGCCTGATCAAAAAGTCTGTTCTAGGGAGATAAGAGCCCCTCAAAGGGCTTGAACAGCTCTGCTATTGTTTAAGCATTTCCCCATGAACTCTCATGAGCAGCCTAAATTCCCATATTACTGATCAGCTGATGGAAAAAATAGAAGCAGTTTATTATTGCTCTCTAATCAAGAGCATAGTTTTTTCCACTCAGGCTGTAGGCAGATACTTTTAACTTTTGAGGTCCCCAGTTCAATCCCTGGATGGCAGCCATCACATGAACCAAACAGTTCAAGCCCTCGAAATGGCCAGAATAATGCAAACACAGTATATGCCATCCTGAAATACAGTAAGAGCTCCTAACAGAAGTTCATCATGCCCCCATGTTGTGCCCAATCTGTTCAATCGGGTTTTGTAGTTATCTCCAAGGAACAGTAGTCACATTACAAATATACCTAACTGTACCTTTGAATTTGTTTCTATAGTTTTTTTGTTTGTTTGTTTTTTGGGTTTTTTTGGAAGCTTGTGCTCATCCATGGTAAGGTCAGAAGTTTCAAGCTAGCTCTCATATAATCCACAACAACCCAGAATGACTAAAATGCATCAGTCACTGTCCTGGGGAGAACTCAGTCTGGGCCCTCAAGATTTTCAGGCTCCTATGACCTGGTTGTGCACACAGTTTGCCAAAGACCTGCAGCATATCAGCCCAGCCCAGATACATGGGCACAGATAGGGAAGGCAGGAAACAAGTAGTCCAGCTCATAGCCATTCTGTTCAGAGCTGCAACTGGAAGTACCATCTAGTAAATACGTTAGGTGACTTCTCACAAGGCACTATAATTAACACAAAACTCTGTCAAAGAACAACAGACCGCCTTGCAGAGTACAGCGTACACCTCATGGAAAGGTGAATCCTGCCCAAAAAAGGAATGTGCTCAGTTATGTAATGCACAGGGGAGAAGCTCCATTTTGACTCCACCCAGAAAGCAGCTCACCTGCAGCGAGGAGCAGCTGGACCCTGTCATTTTAGCCCACACGCTGCAGAGGTGCATTCTGCTCCCATTACGCACCGAGAAACATTTCAGTTGTCGTAGGGCTCAATGACTTCTCAGTGACATCTGAATTCCAGGGTGGAGCGGGAGGCTCTGCTAGTATTGTGCATCACAATCAATTACCACAGTATCAGAAACTCCTTCGTGCAAATTAGATTAGCAGTGAAGCTGAAAGGAAGAGGTTCACATCTCGTTGCTGAAAATTGGGAGCACCCACTGGGAACGGAGCTTACGGTGTGAATGAAGAGGCCACAGCACGTGTCCAGAGGTGGCCAGCTAACCTCCTCCTCACCCCCCGCCTGGGGACGACGCAGAGCTTTTAGAACTGAGGCAAGCAAAGAACACATAGTTGGCACAGAAAGTTGTGAAACTGGTTAATGCATTTGGGCCACGCTAACTTCATTTATTGATGGTCTTGTGGAGATGGCAGATCCCTCCTCCTGCGAGCAGCAACAAATCACAGACCGAGTGCCGGCTATTCAGGCCCACTAATACCTCCGAGTTTATCAGCTTTCTCCCGCCCAGGGCGGGCAGGACACGGTAACCCCAGCGGCGTGCCATAGCCCGGCACCGCCCGGCTCTGCCCCACCGTGACACCGAGACCGCAGCCTCCCGCCGGGCGGGGAGGGAGAGGGCAGCAGGAGCGGGGCTGCCCCGTTCCTCACGGCAGGGGCACGGCGAGAACCCCCGCGCCCGGGCCCCAGCGAGGCCCCTTCCCCCGGGGAAGCCGTTCTGCTCCTCAGCCGCGGCGCCGCCGGAGCCCGCGGCTCCAGTTTCAGAGTGGGAAGCGGCCCGCGGCGGAGCCGACACAAAGGGGCCCCTGTCCCCGCCGCGGAGCGGAGGCGTCGGCTGCGGAGAGCGCGGGAGGGGAGCGGGGCGGCCCGCCGAGCCCCCAGTGGCGCGAGCCGCCGGGCACCCGATAAAGGTCAGATCGGTGGCCGGGCCGCGCGGGGCTCCTCCGGGAGCCTTCCCCAGCCGCACGGCAGCCCGCCGAGCCTCGTCCTCAGGCAGCGCCTCGCGCAGCCGCCTCCTCTCCACGAGGAAACTTCTCCCTCGCGACCGCCGCTAAGCAGCCGGGAGCCCCGGCACTCCGCAGAGAGCCGGCCCGGCGGAGGACACGTCGCTTACCTCACCGGCAGCACGGTACGGCACAGCCCGGCGGTCAGCAGGCACCTGGGCCGAGCGGGACGGGCCCTCCCCTATTTCAGCCGCGGGACGCGGGGGCTCCCGCCCCGCCCCCAGCAGCTGCCGGCAGGGCGGGCCCGGCGCTGGGGGCAGCCCGCTGGCGGCGGGGCAGCGCCGAAGAGGCTCCGTCCGCTCCGCCCTCTCCCGATCCAATTAACGGGCCCTGCCCGGGCAGGTGGGGTCGGGCGGGGGGCAGCGCCTCGGTGCCGGGAGCTGGGTGACCGGGAGCCGCGTGGGACAGCCGGGAGGGGACGGAGCCTCGCTCGTAGGAGGCGGGAGGTGCCGGGCCGAGCGCCCCGTCATGGCGGGCGCCTGAGGGAGTGGAAGGCGGCTCGGTGTGGAGGTCGCAGGTTCCCTGAGCCCCGTTGTCCTCGGAGCCTGTCCCTGTGTTCTGGATGAGGCACTGGTCGCTCTCCTGGAGGTGGGCAGCAGCTTCAGCACGGCGGCCGGCTCCCGCAGAGCTGACCGCTCACTTTCTCTTCTGGAAACCTTTCCCTAAGTAATCCAGACTCATCTTTCAGTGTCCCGGTCGAAGCCAGCTTTTTAGCAGTACCAGGGGCTGCGGGCCAGAGTTTCCATCCCCAGCGCCAGGCCTGGGTGGGGTTTGCCATGACGCCGGGGCAGAGCTCATAGCGGAGCTGCAGGGCCATGCTGGCCCCTCTCACCATTTCCAAAAGTCCTCAGACCTGGCTCCAGGGACCAGCTGTGCGTTCGTGGTGATGTTTATTCAATCAGCAAAGAAAGGAAAGAGTGAGAGAGGAAAAAGCACGCTATAAATCTGCACTGCCTCTGGAGTCCCTTCCCAGTGGGACTGGAAAGGTTTGTCTGGTCCTTGGAGTTAATCAGTGTTAAGGTTTAAGCATCAACTCTGCATTTTACTTAAAAATAATGTTAAAAAAATAATTTATTTGGCATAGATATTCCCTAATTCAAGTATGAGATATGAACACCACTATCAAATTTGTGCAGATTAATGGGGTATAGAAAGACCAAAAATCTGCTACTCCTTAATACTTTATGCCAGCATTTACCCAGCTTTCTGTTATACCTCATGCACTGAGCATCTGAGGTAATGCTTTCCACATGGGGTCTGCTTGCCCCCAGCACTAAGTGGCAACGGTACTGTGTAACACTGCTGCTTCGCTCCTTTCCCTCCTTCCCTCTAAAGCTGGAATATTGTAATATGGCTAATACAATAGCAATACTTTTTGTTTTTCTGGTCCAGGACAGCTTAGTAAAGATCATATGCTAGAAAGAGGCCAGACAGCATGATACTTATTCTCTTTGCTCTCTTTGGGGTTGTATCTTTTTCCTTTTTTTTTTTCTTTTTTTTTTTTTTTTTTTTCTTTTCTTTTTTTTTTTTTTTTTATCAGAATGTAGGCTTGCTTTCTTATGCAGGCCAAACTCAAGTTGTTGTAATGGTACTCTTTACATCACAGTCAGACTAAAGTAGCCAGAAATGTTCGTGCTTTGGAAAAAGGTCCTGGCAACAAGGAGGCAAAATACTGTCCAGTATTACAAATACCACAGAGATGACAGTCTTAGTCATAATATAGCTTTACCAAAGCTGGCAACAGGATGTCTTAATTCTGTGATAGAGAATTGAGGTCTGTAACTGACTGTATGTTGGACAGAAGGCATTGTGAAAACAAGGCTTGTACTCTGCCCATGCCTAATCACACTCCTCTACCTTGGCTGCATACAGGAGTTTGAAGAGTGTGAGCCTATGCACACATGTGAGAATATTCTTTTAGAATTACTCCTTCCCTGGCCATCTCAGAGTGCCACACCTGCTCAGTGCTGGCACGCCGATACCAATTGGTGGCACCCTGGGCTGGTGGCGTGTCTTCTGCGCATGGTTTGCGATCTGCTGTTCTTGTCCTTAGTGAATAATGATTACGGAAATAATCTGATGACTCTCCAGAGAAAGCAAGCTCAGTGTTAGTAATTGATAGAAAATGCTAACCGTGACAGCTCAGTGAGGAAACACAAGGGCTGCTGTGCACATTCGCTGTGTAGGGAAGCAGACGAACCCTAGAGGATGAAGGAGCAGGATGGGAAATGCACATCTCTGCTCAGATGAGCTGGATCACAGCATCACAGCTTGCTTTGGGATTAATGAGTTGATCACTGAAAGCAACGTGAGGATTTCAGTGTTTCTGGCATGGAAATTACCCCTTGGAAAGTACGTAAAAACTAAAGATGTTCGTGTTTATGCCATTGGTGATTTCTGGTCAACTTCTCAGATCCCAGCCCTGATGTCGGGACCCTGTGCACACCTGTGGCAGCACTGCTGACTGCCATCAAGACAAGGAGGATATTTTTCTGCAACAGTTTCCTTTCCTGTAAACCAGGCCTTTGTGGTACCCCAGGAAAGCAGGTGAGGACTACTTTCGATTACTGCCATTGCTACTTTTTGGTGGTGGGCATAGCTCTCAGGAGAGCGCTGTGCTGCAGAAGTGCTGTGTAAGAGCTGGCAATGCCAGTCAGGTTGGCGTATGCCTTCAAAACCCGGTTGTGTCGTCTGTCGGTGGGTTTTTGTAGGTCATTCTGACAGCTGCAGGATGCCAGCAGCTAACACAGCGTTGTTGCGGTTCAGCAGAAAAGCCCGGAGATTGGCTCTTCGTCGTACTGGCGGCGAGCCCTGCCGAGCGGGGCCGAGGGGCGCAATGACCGCCGCCTCCGGGCTCCGTTCCGCTGCCGGGGCCGCCGGCCGCTGCTCCCCCCCCCTTCGCTCCCCGCCCCGGTTATGAAACCTTCGGGGAGGGGCCGGCTGCCGCCCGCCGTCCTCGGCGGCGCTGGGGAGCGGAGGTCGGGGGAGCGCAGGTGAGAGCGGGGCGGCCCTGGGGAAGCCCAGCCGTGCGGGGATGGGAATTTGCGCTGCGGTTACCGCGGCCACCTCCGCGGCAGTCGCTCGCGACTCTTTAACCATCGGCATCGAGGAGGAGAGCCTGGCAGGGCCCTCCGCAGTCAGTGGGCCCACGGCGAGGAGCTGCCGGCTGCGAGCGTGTCTGGCGCTCAGAGCAGGAGCCCGAGCCGCGTATCGGGCTGTGAGCGGCCGCTGGGTAGGAAGTGTCGTCTGAACACGTGGTGGAAAAGCAGTCAGCCTTGACCGGCTTGGTAACGGCTCTGATCTCTTCCCTAGCGAAATCTGAAGAGCTTGCTGTGAGCCACCAGAGAAACAGTAGGGCATTATGTGGTTGCACAGATGTACTTTATGCAGATCTGTGGGTTTTAGGCTAAAATGTTCTGTAGAAGCACATCTGTCAAAACATACTCTAGTGTTTTAGGATGCATTCGTTTTCATGTGGGAACAAAGAAGAGCTTATTGAACCTGTTCCTTTCCCCAGCAGTGTGCAACAAAAAGCTACTGTCATCCCGATGAAAGGAGCACAAGGTACAGTTGCTACTTCCAGGCCACTGGGGTGTGCTTCACTCCCGTTTTCCTCTGTCTTCTGTGTATGGCAGTCTTACCTTCCGTGCTTTGTTTGCTTTTAGTGGTCAGACAGAATGGCTCCAGTGAACCAGCCCAAGGACAAGAAGCATGAGAAGACATATTGGTCAGAAGAGGCAAAATCAGCTGGGAAAAGGAAACTGGACTGCGAAGGACTGGAGAATGTACCACTAGCAAAGAAATTGTTTTTGAGGAAAACATCCAAAGCCCAAGAGAAAATTGGTAACATTTCCTAAGGTTCTTGCTCCCAGCCAGATTTACCCTAAATCCCAGGCATTAACTAGTTGAAGAGAGAGGATGCCAAGAAACATGGTCAGATGCGAGATTTCAGATAGGGCTGTATATTAGAGGTATAACACAGACAGCACTGGGGTAGTACATCCTCCAATTATCTGTCTAGTTGCGCTGTGTCTTTGTACACAAGTCTCGTTTTTGAGACTTTGTCCCTTGATAGAAGCCTGCTTATTGATATTACTGTCACAGCCCACTGCAGAGTGGTTAAGTTCCATGGAATTCCCAAGTTAGCAGACATCTGCTTTAGTGCAGGACAGACTGACCTTGGCCACATATCATTCTTTCTTCCATACAGTTATTAATGCAGTTTCATGGTCGTAAGTTTGGTGTTCTACAGCATGCAGCCTAAACTGGCCTTTCCACCTAATCCTTTGTATTCTAACTTTCTAAAGTGAGAAGGTATACTAAATACTTCCTACCTCTATGTTCAGATTAGACTGGACAGAATTTCCACTAATCACTGTTCATGTTCTTTTTCTTTCCCTCTGATTTGTAACTTAAAGATGTCTTACATTTTTTATTGAAAGAGAGAGAGAAGTGATTTAAAGATGGTGGGAAAATCTGCAGTAACAAAAAAGTTGTTTAGACTTCAGTTATTGTAAGGATTGATTTTTACATATGTTGAAAAAAAAATTCTCCTTGTATTTTTAGGACAGCTCCAGTTTCTTGCAATTGAAATCTGTTTTGAAAGGGTTTGTTACAGCAGATGCTAAACAGGCCTAGAATTTGTTCTTAATAACTTATCCTTTGAAATAAAACTGAATCTGAAAAAACTCCCCATCACCTTTGAAGAAGGAACTGTGAATGTTAATTCTTCCGTGGGGAAAAAGAAAGGAATTAAAATATCAATCCTTCTGTTCCCATTTCAGCAGGTGTGGCGTGTTGGCTCTGTGCTGGCATGTGAATGTAGAGGCTTAGTCTTGCATTTCTGCATTTCTTAGCTCCAGGGTTGCATTAAAGGAAGATTTTGTTCAGGTTCTAATTGCACAGAATGATACTTATGATGTTGCTCTTCTGTATCTTCATTAATGCCTTTACATTAAAGTAGCTTTTTTGTTCTTTAAGAAAGACGTCTTTCCCATTTGACACCTAGATCTGTTGGAGTGTTACAGACAATTGCCATGGGGATGATTAGATCACAGACGTGGGACTGAGCAGATCTTGTTTTTATGTAAAGGTCCCTGAAGATAAAACTTGGAACATGGACAGAACGTAGAAGCATGCTGTGCTTTCAGCAAAAACCACCCTGAACAGAAAGGTTTTCACGCAATGAGGCGTCAGCAAGTCTATTATCAAAAACAAAACTCACAGTGCTCTGGACAGACTGTATGAGCTACAGCACAAGCAGATAGAAAATTCTAATTCACATACAGGCATTTCAGGAACTGCATGGGAAGTCATGTTGCTACGCTTTGGGAGTTTTCAGATGTAACATTTCTGACTGATCTTCCACCGTACACATGGGCTCATCCCCTCCCATCATGTATTTCCAGGTTGTTGGAGCTTTAGATAGATTCCAAGTATGAATCACTCAGGTTCTATACTGTCCCAGAGATGCACCACCAGAAGCTTTGCTTTCATCCTCTCTTTGTCTTTCTGGCAAATCTTTGATGAGGAAAAGGAAGATTTAATGTGCAGAGGCGCACACAAAGCTCTGGCAGCCTATGGGAAGCACTGGACTCCATAGGCTGCAGAGGCTGCTTGCAACTTAGGCATGTTTTGAGTCTTTTTTCTTGTGGCTGAAGCTTGTCATGAATTTAACAGAAAATGCAGATGTTTTCCCACGTTGTTTAGTGAATGAACACAATGGGCATTGGGCACTGGCTCTCAGTAACTTTCACTCATTTTCCTCTCTGGCAGGTTGGAATAGAGGTGGGACTGTGATGAAAAATACCAGAGCCTTTTTCCATCAGCCAAAATGGCAGTGCAGCATTGTTCATTATGTCTACCAGAACATGCTGGGAGGCTCCATCCGGGCACAGCTCAGGCAGGTGAGGAGTTCCTCCTTATGACACATTAAACATCTCATCTCTGTACAAAAAAAAATAAAAATATTTTGAACACAAGTGAGGAGACTTTAAAGAGGTTTAATGCTCACATACACAGTTTGTGGCTCCAGATCTGGCACACTCTTATGTTTCTTAGTCCTGTAAAATGCCAGTACTGGGATGACTGTCCCTTTAGTTGAGGTAGCCTTGTTGCAACATTTTACCCTGTATTCATTCTGTGCTTCTTTTAATTATATTTAAACTGTGCTCACTACCATTTAGGTTATTGCACAGTGTTGCCTTTGCACACTGATGTAACTGTTTTGTCATATTATTTTTGCATCTGCTCTGCCTCGCTAATCATGTATAATTTAATGTTGATTTCTCTTTTTCACAGACAAATTCCCTCAAGTCCACAATCTTTGTCCTGATTTTCAGAGTCACGCTCCTTTCATTTGAAAGTTAACTTTTTCTGTGATATCCATAGGTGGGAAGCACCTAGACTAGCTTTATCTTTCAGATGATTTGTCTATTTTAAGTATCAAAATGCTAAAGAAACCGCCATCATCACCCAAGCAGTACCTGTTCCTCAGCTGAATAACAACAGAGTTGTGTTATGGTTCTTCATTCTCTGTTTTGCTCTTGTTCACTCTTATGCTGTATTGTTGTGCTTCAAGCGGTTTGGATGGAAGGCTGTATTATTGTATCTCTAGGTGATGAATAATATTTCAGGATGCTCAGTGCAGGCATAGTCATCAGTTTCTTTTTCTGGTGGGAGATGTGTTCTCCTCCATTGTGTCAGCTGCCACTATCAATACAAGCTGGGGAACAAAAGGAAACAGCATAGCCCTGCTGAAAAGGATTTGGGATAGTGGTGGATGGCAAGCTGGACACGAGCCTGCAGTGTGCCCTTGCAGCCCAGAAAGCCAGCTGTATTCTGCACTGCATCAAGAGAAGCAAGGTCAGCAGGTTGAGGGAGGTGATCTTGCCCCTTTACTCTGTGTTGATGAGACGTCACCTGGAGTACTGCATCCAGATGTGGATGGAAAGATGCACATCATGACCAGAAGAGGGCCACAAAAATGGCCCAAGGGATGGACCACCTCCCCTACATGTACAGGCTGAGAGAGCTGGGACTGTTCAGCCTGGAGAACAGAAAGCTCCAGGGAGACATGGGAGTGGCCTTCTTGTATCTAAAGGAGGGGCTACAAGAACGAAGGGGATAGACTCTTTAGCAGGGTTATTGTGATAGGAAAAGGGAAAATGGTTTCAAACTAAAAGAGAGGAGATCTAGATTGGATATAAAGATGTTGTTTTTTACAGTAATGGTGAGGCACTGGAGCACGTTGCCCAAGGGGGTGGTGGATGCCCTGTCCCTCGAGACATGCAAGGTCAGGCTGGATGGGGCTCTGAGCAGTGTGATCTACCTCTAGGTGTCCCTGTTCATAGCAGGGGAGTTGATCTAGATGACCTTTTGGGGTCTCTTCCAGCTCAAATGATTCTATGATTCCCCCTTGTTTAGTGTTAGTTATCATGCTATTTTAACTCAACCTAAAATACTTAGCCCCCTGCACGTCATTTGAAGTATATATCTCTCATGTCTCTGTTATTTTTGAGAACTATAGCTGATTTGGTTTTGTGTGGTCACAGGCTGCTTGCTTGGGGAACAGTGTGTTCTCTTCATTGCACGGAGGGACTTAGCATTTTGTGTAAGTGTGCTAAGGCTGGTGGTGATTAGGAATTGTTAGCACTCTGCATTCAGAGATATTCAGGGATCCCTACAGAAGTTATTATTCTCTTTTATCTTTGTAACAGTGTCTACAGCTGCCCTTTCTGCGTTCTCTGACCTCATACCGCCTGTTTCGAACAGCGAGTCCCTTTGACAGGAGAGTGACTTGCCTGGAGTGGCATCCAACACACCCCAGTACTGTAGCTGTTGGTTCCAAAGGTGGAGACATCATTCTTTGGGACTATGAAGTACTTACTAAAACCTGCTTCATAAAAGGGGTAAGTCTCTGTGTGTGTGGAATGGGAAGGAATGGAAAACTGAAGCATGACCAAATATTTGCAAAAATGACATCTGTTGTGAGATGTGCATAAAGGCCCAAAACTGAAATGGAGATTGAGGAGTAGCGTAACAATTGAAATGTACCAGCGAGTCATTCTTTAGTTCCAGATTGTTCTAGTGCTGGGGAAAACAGAGATGTATGGATTACAGTCATAATGAAACAATACTTGGTGTGTGTTCAGTGAGAAAATAAGTCAGCAATTGGCAAAACAGTAATTTTAAAGGGATGCCAGAAACAAGTACTCAAAGGAAGTCTGTCTTAGGTCTTGATCTTTTTCACCTTTTATTGTGTCAGATGAAGGAAAAACCATCTTTGAGTGGAGAGTGGAGAAGTCTCTTGATCTGAAGTGAAAAGCTGAACTACAATGGGTGGCTTACATAGCTGGCATGCCCATGTTACTATATTCAGCCACTGTCATTCCTACCGAGACTTGAAGAGACTCTTAACTTCTGTCCTTTTGTAAATTAACATAACTGTATGCTGGGGGGGGATATATCCTCCCAGAATTCCAGAGTCATCTTTCTCTTTTTAATACTGTGGTGCCAGCCAGCCAAGGAATACATTACCTGGGGACTGGAGGAGTTACAGTTTTATTCTGCGGAGGGGCGGCTGCCCAGACAGCTGCCATGTGGGAAGACATGATGGTTGGTATGGTTGTCTTTGCCTCCCAGAGGGCTGTACTGTGTTTCTCTGTTGCTGTTAAGAAATAGCAGTGAATGCAGATTTAGAGAATGCACTTCCCTCCTTCCCCATCACTCAGTGGATTTTTCTCTTGTTCATCCCCTTCCTTGTAGATGGGAGCTGGAGGGGCCATCACAGGAATGAAGTTTAACCCTTTTAACCCTAGTCAGCTGTACACTTCATCAGTTGCCGGCAGTACCATCCTGCAGGATTTTAATGGCAATACTTCCCGGGTCTTCACCATCACCGAGAACTGGGAGTAAGAAATACAGCAATGTTTTGGGCTTCCAGGAGCACTATAAAAAAAAGAGAGAGAAAGGGAGATGCTTGACTCTATATATGGGAGCGGGATTTCTTCTCCATATTCATCTCCTTTGTCCTCTGAACTTCAGTGCTGTTCTCTGTAGTCCAGGAAGACTCACTCTATTTTTCTCTGAAATGGGGTGGTGGGTAGGAGAGAGCTTTTCTTCGTTAAGGGGAGGGCTGTAGGTGCTTGCTTGCTTACTACTAGTTACACAAGGGAGTGTGGGTTGTGCCAGTGGGTTTCTTCAGCTGTAAGTTCTGTAACTCTGCCCTGGGGACCTTCTAACCTCTTGACCTGGTGCAGTGCTGCTCACTGCCAGATGATTTTTTGCTGAGCAATTTCTTGTGCCCCCAGTACTTCTCCACTAACACCACTGCCTTCAAGTGGTGTCATAAGGATTCTTCTGATTCATTCCACCTAACTTTCAATGCTTATATAAAATGCCAAAACTAAGAGTCAGTGGAATGAGGAGATGAATCTCCAGAGGCAATTCTATCTGCCCGTGCTTAGAATCACCCTCTCAGTCTATTCTGTGGACCCACGAGGAAGCCTGAACTCTTCAGTTAGTTAATTCTGCTCAGTGTTGAAAGCTAAGTGAGGAGAAATTGGGTTAGCCTGCTCTTTACATTTCTCCATCTGGCTATTTCTGGTAGCACCTTTTGTGGTTGGTTTCCAATCTGGCTGTTCCAGCTGCACTCTTGTCTTAAGACAGAAGGTGATCCTTAGTGGTGCTGAGATGACTAGCTAGGTGAACAAGGCGGGATAGACCTTGTTCTGGACCCACCCTGGGACAAGATCTTGTATCCCAATGGAATGCCTGTCAGAGTTATGCATAGATACACCATCCTTCTTCCACTACTGTGAGGGCAGACAGGCTCTGTAACTGGGCCTTTTTTTGTCTTCCCTGGCCTCTTAACAGCTAATATTTACAGTGCATCTTTGTTAAATAGCTGTTGTGTGAGCATCAGAGTGACACTTGAGTACCAGAGTTTGGGGACTCCCAGTCAGCATCCTTGTTTTCCGTCTTTGTTTCTGTAGGATTTCTGCGTTTCCTCAGAGGAGAGAAAACAGCTGGGAGAAAACAGCTCTGGCATGAAGTTCTTGTGCCTTGTAGTTAGCAGTAGGATTTCTCTTGGCACTACTCTTGTTTTTCCTGGGGAGACCTTGAGTAAGACCAGATAAAGCAATGGAAGTAGCCTGTGGTGAACTGGTAAATGAAGACCGTGTAAGAAAGCTTAATGCAGGGTTGTCATAAGATTTTATGTGGTTTCTGCATGGAATAGTGTTGTATTTTTCTTGTAATCTCCTAAGCTGTTCTGAGTGAGGTGGTTCACTGCATATTTGTCCTGCACCCAGTGCAGAGGAAGCAGTGCTGCTAATGAGGTTTGCAGCCCAAAGCACTGGGGCTGAACCTACAGATACAGTATGTATGTGCTTAGGTGGAAACAGATCAGAAAGTTCTTGTGAGTGTCCCCTGCCAGAAAGCTGTGCATTGCACCTGGAGAATCCTGCAGCGTGTTCCAGAAAGATGGGTTGTATTAAGATTTTTTCCACTCTAACCTTGATACCATTTGGCTTTGTATGTATTCCAGAAAGGGCCAGGAGATTCTCTTGGAGACATCAAGTTCAGTCCTTATGAGGCAGCGAAGCTTTATGTGGCATCAGGGGATGGCACCCTAAGTCTGCAGGATCTTGAGGGCAGAGCGGTGCAGGTGATCTCCCGTGCCCCGGACTGTGGCCATGAGAACCATAACGTTTGGTGAGGAAGGAGCAGAGTGAGGTTGAATCTCTGCTCTGTAATGCTGTGTTAATGCTGTGGCTCTGGTCATGTGAATGTACACTTCTTTGAAGGTTTTAGGAGATTCTTGATATGAACTGGTCTCGTGAGGGAGCTCACAGGTAGGCTCCTGGGCCCCACTCCAGCACTACAGGATGGGTGATAAGCCAGGCAGCCACAAGGCTTTTAGCTTTTGCGGTAGCTGAGTACGCTGATCCACCTTCTGGTGTTGCTTTCTGGTGACACCATCTCCCATCTTGTAGATACTGACAGTGCTTCACTGTATAATGTACAGAGTAACTTTCTTCTCCTCTTTGTGATCAGTGTTTTGTGTTTTCTGTGTGCAACTCAGGCAGGATAGGAATTCCAGAAAAGCCTTACTTCAGAATCTGAATTTCATCTTACTGGGTTTACCCTACTGTCCTGTGAAGAGTTCAGGCTCACCATGCTAATTTCTTCCATCTTGAATTCAAGAATAATTTAGCTCTGCAAGTGAAGCAAGTGAAGGAACACAGCTTTACTCTCGTTGGGCCAACCCCCCCCCCCCAGCAGAGCTGTGGCTAAGAAGAATGTCTTTATCAGATAAGCCTCTATTCATGTTTTTTTCTAGGAGCATAAAGTTCAGATAGTTTAGAAATGGAATTTTCTAGTCCAGAGCTCTTGTTTTTTTCTTTTCCGTTGCTTCCTGTTTTGTGGAAAACCTTTTTAAAAGCCATTTCTATATATTTGCCAGTGTCACTTGGGTGTGTCCATGTGAAGTTTCTGAATGACTTTTCAGCTTCTATTATATTCCACTGTCCCAACATGCCACACTCCCCTCTATTGAGCACTTCATAGATGCCTTAGGAATTATTTCATATTCAGTCACCAGAAGCTAGCATTGCTGATGACCCCCTTTCCTGCTGTTCAGAGCCATACCATCAGATCAGAGAGAGGATGACAGATGCAATCTGTTGCATTCTCCTTTGTCAGAGACAGGGATAAGGTGTGAACTAGAGCTCTGCTGCCTTCACCTGCCTGTGAGAGGTAGCACTGATTTTGTCTCTTTCCCTCTAGTTGCTGGTACTGCAGTGTTGATGTTTCTGCAAGCTGCCGTACTGTGGTGACAGGTGATAATTTGGGCAATGTGGTCCTGCTCAGCACTTCTGGTGAAGAGGTTAGTATGGCTTCACTAAGTGTTTTTTTGGGGGGGAATCTTCATGGCTTGTGTTCTTTTTTCCAGGCCCCTGTAGTGTAGGAAAGTACAAGTGCCTTGCAGTTGAGAAGATGAGTCTGCTACTGTTTAGGTGGTGAGATTGTTTGTGCTTCTGCCAACTGGCACTGTAATAACTCTCAGACAGGAACTGTGTGATGTGCTGCCCCTTCCTTCAGGGTATTTGATACTGGGCAGAGTAATTACAGGGCAACCTGTAATATGTACATAAATGCCCTCTGCCAGCAACCTTCATGCTTCCAAAAACAGTGCACTGGTGGAGGCCGTTTGGTGGATACTGTTGTGATAGATACCCTTCTGCAAGTACACCACAGCAATTCAGTGAATGTTGGGATAGAAATTGCACTACTGCTGTTAGGCAGGAGAGGGCAGGCACAGCCAGACTGGAGTTGTGCAGAAACCTGTTAGAGAACAGACTTGGAGTTGGTCCTGCTTATAAGAACCTGCTGTACTGACAGACTGGAATTACCATTTCTCCTGCCTACAGGGGTGACATCAAGGGTGAGAATTTACTGCCCAGTGTGCTGTGGCCAGAGGCAGTTGTATAAATTAGTGAGCAGAATTATAAATACTCTGTATGAGTTGTGCTTGTTCTAAGCTAGTTGTTCCATTTTTTTCTTCTGAAAGAATGTGACAAAAGTCTTTTCTTCACTTGGGAGATACCCATTAGATAGATGATCTCCCAATAGAGATGATGGACCAACTTCACTCAGTTGATTAGAAATAATCTTTTGGTGTCCAGTATAAATGTTTCAATTGATAATTGTAATATTTTGCTTCCTTTATGTTTAATTTTCTGATATATTTCTAGAAGCCAATTACATCCTCTGTCATCTTTCATTTTTATTAAAATAAAGAAAGCAATTTTTTCATATCTTCACCAAAGCAGTTCTCTTCCTTCTTGTTGTTGTGTTGGCAGCTCATCTGTGTATCAGTTCCAGTTGTTTTAGTCTTTCTGTCAGTGGAAAACTGGTACTGCATGAAGTGTTCCAGATGAGGTCTTGCCTTGTACCATGGTACTAATACTTTCCTCAGTGAACCAGGGATTGCATTTTTCTCTCCTGTAGCTGTAATAAATTGATGGATTAGAGATTCTTCCAGAACTGAATAGTTCCAAGGTCACTTTTCTCCATTCTTGCTCCCACAAGGTAAACTCCTAGTGTATTGTAGTCAGTTTTATTTTATTCTCTAAATGTCTGGCCTCTTTACTCTGCACTAGTAGATTTTTCTTCAATTTCTCTATTCTAGCTCATGATTTTTTTTTTCCTGTGTGATTTTCTATTTGCTGCAGATTTGGAGGCTGAAACTGCACAAGAAGAAAGTGACTCATGTGGAGTTTAACTCTCGATGTGAGTGGTTATTGGCCACAGCATCTGTGGATCAGACAGTTAAAATCTGGGACCTCAGAAACATTAAAGACAAAGCAAATTTTCTTCACGTACTTCCTCATGACAAACCTGTCAATGCAGGTGAGTTCCTGAGATAAGGATTTTGTTGCATGTATGTCTGCTGACTCTCCCATCCGTGTATTTTTATTGCTTTCTTTTTCATCTGAGTCTGTATCCAAATCATTTTGGATTCTGTCTTGCTTTTATTCCACAAAACCATGAGATGGTGTTCTTGTTTTGGAGCAAACCTCAATACAATCAGATTCAAATTGTTCAAGTTCCATGTAATTTTTAAATGCAAACATTGAACATTAACATATCTAAGAGTGCTTTGGGAGAAGGTTAATGTAACTACAAAAAAAGGCTAGCCTGTTCTGTTTTTGTTTTTTTTTTTTTCCACCTTCTGAGTAAATTATTTTTAATTGCTGTTAGTGGTATTAGTGGTAGAAGCATACTTAAATGTTTTGTTCTGTTTATGACAGGCAGCTTACAGCTTAGTACTTCCTAAGCTATTGCCCTTCAGGTTTAGTAGACAGTGTGGTTTCATGGCAGCTTAAACGGATCTGAAGAGGGCTGCCTCGGAGGTTTCCCCCTGCACTCAGCCATATGCTGCAATCTGTTCTTGTGCTGGCTTTTGTGTTCAGAGGCTGTGTGTGGCAAGACAGGGTAGAGATCGAACCTGAGAAAAGCAGATCTGAATATACTGGGCCAGTCCCTTTGATAAAAGCAGGATATGGGAGTTAGGGCACTGTTCCTTGACTGCAGTTCTACCAGTTTGTATCCATCTGTGCCATGTCTCTTTTGTCATCTTCATATCTCGTGTACTTATGACTTTCTATCTGAGTGAACAGGTTCCTTTGTTTGCAGTGTTTGTTTACGTGACTCTAAAATGAGAATAGTGATTCTCCCTGTGTAACCCAGTGTGGTAGGTTTCAACTTACTGTAAGAGCTTTGAGTTTGCTTGAGATGGATGAAGCCTTGTCTCTTGAGATGCACAGCCACATTCATATCATAGTTTATGGTTTTCCAGACAAATATGACTTCTGTGTTTCATGTCAATCACAGCATTGTGATCTTTGGCTTACTGTCCCCCTCTCTAGCTTACTTCAGCCCAACAGATGGTGCCAAGCTGCTGAGCACAGACCAGCGCAATGAAATCAGGGTTTACTCATGTTCAGACTGGACCAAGCCTCAGCATCTGATCCCACACCCACATCGGCAATTCCAGCACCTCACACCTATTAAGGCAAGTTAAGTCGCTATTGTTTGAGAAGAGTATTGCTGCTGGTGCTAGCAGCAGGCTTTAAAATAAATGGTCTGGTTTCTGGTCAGGATATAACACTGGTGGGTGGATGTTCATACTTCTGCAGCTTTTGCAGAGCACCTTCTGAGGACGCTCTTGTTGCCCAGGCCGTGGGTGGGATGCCCAGGCTGCTGCTCACACTGCTGGCTGTCTGCTGTGCATCAGCATCAGCTCTGCCCTGCTCTCTAACTCTCCATTGCTCTGTTCTATGACTAGGCAACATGGCATCCTCGCTATGATCTCATTGTAGTGGGTCGCTATCCGGACCCGAAGTTCCCAGGCTACACAGTGAATGAGCTGAGAACTGTTGATATATTTGATGGAAACACCGGGGAGATGGTTTGTCAGCTCTATGATCCGAATGCATCTGGTATAATCTCGGTGAGTTGGGCACTGCAGCTAAAAGTATTTCTGAGTATTGATATGCAGCCAAGAGAGAGGTTTCAGGGATTAGAACAACAGGAATGTCTGCTTTACTTGTGACAGACTCATGCTCTCATGGGGTTATGAATGCCGGCTAAAGCTGCTGACTCGAGCAGGGCTGTTCTGTGGTCATCTGTAGGTTTCCTGTGATGCTCTTTAGGGAACATTCTGCTTTCCAGATTGTTGCCATTATATAAACAGTGGTGCTTTTATGCCTCTGTTATATAACCAATGATGCTCTTACAGACTCGTTTTGTCTATTTTCAGCTGAATAAATTTAACCCTATGGGAGACACACTAGCCTCTGGCATGGGTAAGTAAAAAGAATCCGGAACATTAAGCTCCTGGAAAAGGGCAGGCTTGTTCCTCAGAGACTAAACAAGTTGCAAGTATGGGTTTCCTAAATCCCATTCACTAGTAGTCCTTTACAGTTTCCTACTCGTGTAAAAGGAAATCAAGAGCTTCTTAGTATTCTTCCACTTCGGCGGTTATGAAACAGGATGTTTCCGGGAGAGTCAGAAGCCATCCCTGGGCCAGAAGCTGCTGCCATCTGCTGGCCATGAAATTGTTCCAGAAAACAGGACGGGGAGAAAAAAGGCTTTTTCCGAATAGGCTGTAGCACTTTCCCTTTATTTGACTCATTTTCCAGGCTTCGGAGCAGAGTGTTTTTTCCTAGGCTGTGGGAGATTATGGGACCTGACTATAGGTTTGTGGTTTATAGTTGTGACAGATAAGACTAGAAATTACTTGATTACAGTTCTCAATTAGAGCAGAATTCTGTGGGCCACCTAGAGATTGTCTGCAATACAAATATTTGCATCATCTAGACTGTGTAAATGTCTTAGAACAGACAAAATATTTTGAATTTCTGGCATCAAAGTGACATGGCCTTTGGTGCTATATTTTTATAAAAAATTTCTGATATACAAAACATAATGTTTTTGTTTTTCCTCTCAGGCTTTAATATTCTGATCTGGAGCCGGGAGGAGATGGTGATGAAGAAGCAAGAACATCTTTTGAAAGCCATGACTGAGCAGGGGATCGGGAGCCGGAGTTTGTCCAGACGTGGAGGGCAGAGACAGGCAAACCCTGGGACAAGCAAACTCAAAGCTAAGTTATTGTCTTGGGAAGTGGAAGAGATGGGAACAAAACCCAAAGATTCTAAATCACAGGGAAGGAAGTGAAAAGGGATCTATATAACTGATAGAGTATTTTGATCCTTTTTTGATCATAGAAGACAAATTCAGTGATGGCAGTGGGCAGAATAGGCACTGCAGGGCATTAGCCTTCTACTTTGTCCTCCCTCCCTAGATCTGATCTTGCTTCTGTGATTCTCTGCTTCTCCTTCTAGAGAGTTGCCAGTGGAGTTACCACTTAATTTCTGAGGCACTTCAGAGTTTCTAAGGAAAATTCAGAGATGTTTTCAGATCCTGCTGAAGTTACTGCTTCCAGCCTGCTTGTTATCATTAACAGTGTGATAACAGGATATTATCTCCTGTAGTCTGCTGTGGAGCAGCTTGTGATGAGGTCTCCAGACTGTTTTAGTCAAATTGAGCTGAGGAAACCTTTGTTAGCAAGATTCATGTCTTGAAAGATAGAATGTTCACAAGGGTGAGGTGATGGATAGCTTGAGCGAGTTAAGGAAACACCAGCCTTTCCCATCTGCAAGCTTCTTGCAGCATGTGCTGTCAAAAACCTCAGGCTAAGTCTATTCTGCACCTGCAGCTATTTAACTAGACCATGAAGAACATTATGATGCCATACCTCTTTATCTGCCTTGTGGGATGCATAGGCAATATAGAGCTAAGAACCTACTGATTCTTTGTCTTCAGAACTCTAGGCATTTTTTTGCTACCAGTTAAGTATTTTTTTTCACCCATGCCAGTGTGCCTCAGAATGTTGGATGTGTTGTTAAGCAGAAACGAGGGATTTCTTTCAGATGCCCCTTTTCTGAGTCGGACCTCACAACTGCTGTTAAACTGAAAAAATCTGCTTTTTCTGGTTTGTTTATAAAGCTGTCTGGGAGCCTTGCTCCAGTTGATGAGCAGGCTTTAGACCTGCTGAGATTCCCTGTGTTCACTTAATAGTTTTACAGCTTTGATATAAATAAAAGTTTTGTACTAAACTGAAATACTTCTCTGATATAAAATGGGTGCTCTGATTATTCTGCTGAACTGTTTTTATCTGGGAGGTTAGAAGGTATTAATCTTTCTGCTGGAGGACTATGAGAACTAGAACTGATTTTTCTGTCTGTCATAATGCCATATCTGCAAAGACCCTTCCCAGTTGGACAGGCTGCATTATAAGCTACACATATGCATGGTTGCTACCAGCCAAATAACTTTGTTTCAATTCTCACTTTGCTCTAGTAAACAAGGAATTTACCTTGGAAGGGGATATACTAAGTTATCCCTGTTTTCTAAGGGTGAGCTGGGTTTAACCCTGTGAAATCTTAAAGAGGAAGAATAAAGTTCAGTGTGAATTTGATTTTAATGACGAAAAGGAAATGTACTGAAACAATTACAGAAAGTCATTCACAGTCAGAATGTCATTATCATCATGGAAACCTTTTTTCTGCATGTGCAAAATTTGCTGTCTTTAAAAATAACAGGTCTGGTCCCTTAAATGCACTTTCTATTACCTCTTTTTTTTTTTTGTGCCTGTTCACACAGGCTTTTGCTTTATGACTGCCTCACTGTGCAGCAAACCTAGATTACATCTTCAGAGGACAAAAAGGTGAGGAAGATGCTGAGAACAGCAAGCTGCTACTGCTGATTCAGAGTTCCCATGCTGGCAGATGTCAATTATGGTGTGGGGAAAAGTCCCAAGGAAATGTCGTTAGCCTAAGCACTCGCTTCTGCCGCCAAGAAGGAAAGGGAACTGCAGCAGAAAAGGAACTAAAACTGGGAAGTGAATGTGCAGCATCACCATGTGAAGAGCCTGTGCTGGTGCCTGCCACAGTCTCTCATCTTCTGCCAGAAGCTGTGAGGCAGGTGGTGAGCACTTGGCAGTTGCAGTGTGCAGAGAGGCCCACAGCTTCCATCCAGCTTGCCTGGAGAAATGATCACACTTCAGACAGAAAGCCAAAGCATGGCAGATGAAGGGATCCACAGTGACCTGCAAAGTCTGATCCTTACGATTTGATTTCATTTTTTTTTCCTCTGAATGAGGTGGTCCAGTAGGGGATACAGGAAACAAAAACAACAACAAAAAACCAACCAAACAAAAAAATAACAACAACAACAAAAAACAATACAGGAGTTGGCATTTATTCTAATCTTGAAGCTCTTTGCTCAAGATCATATGGATGTGGATCATATGTAACTTTGAACCAAATACCAAAAAAACTACTGCCAGGTTTGCAGTTCTGTCCTGATCCCAGGCCAGTTCTTTTCTCTTGAGCTGCTATGTGAGGAGGGGAAGAACTGACTAGCAACAACTACTTAGCAGTCTCAGGAACCACTTGTCACTATCTGCCATCATCTGCAGCAGCTTCCTCTGTGTGACCAGCTGCCGCCACTGCACATGGTGATCTGGGCCTTCTACTCCAAGCCCAGCTTTCCCACCAGCATCAGTCCAAAGGCTTGAGAGAAAAGCACACAAAGCAGGTTGTGTGGAAAGAGAAGCAATTTTTGATTGTCCTAAATGTGGCACCTTCTGGAGAAACAAGCGCCTCTGCTACAGTCATGATGAGTGGTTACATTTACAATCACTGAAAGGAGGAAAATTCTTCATAAGCTTCAACTGGCCATGGTGGGAATCCCAGACAAGTTGTATGAGGACTGGGCACCACACAGTAGAGTGGCTTCTCAGAATTAAAATGTCCGCTTCCATTAGATTAGGTTAATCCTCTCTCTGGGCATCTCATTAGAAAGCATCCAAAAATCACAGTCCAGCTTCATTCTGGGAAGCAACAGCCAAAGCAGAATTCTCAGTAACTGAAGATGCCCAATCATCCTTAGGGGCAACACTGCTCCCTCCTATTGCCTGGGAAGGAGTTGAAGCAACTGTCAGGCCTGTTCTTCTCCCTCATTGGAAACATGTCGGTAGCCAGGGGGCTGAGACTGAATGCGAAGGAGTACGGTCAAGAGGAGGATTATAAGGAGAAGGAGAATGGATCCACACACAGCCAGACCCACAAACAGTCCTGCAATGGAGAAAATAAGCAGTCAGTATAATACCAAGCTTTCCCTGTCTGCCACTATCTGGTCCATCCAGCTTAGGCTCACCTGTGTCACGCATACTGCTTGCTACCTGACATTCTTGCTCCCAGTCCTGAGGAACAACAGGATCTGTGAGTTCCAAGAATCTTTGCAATGGACATATTTGCTGACAGCCAGGAATTGTCAGCGGGAAAGGTTCCTTTCCGCTCTCATTCCGGAAAAACATTTCCACAGAGAAATTACTGAAAAAAAAACACAGAAAATAGGTGTTTTCTTTTTTTCCATCCAGCTGAAGTCATCCCTTCCCAAAAAGCTCTTAGTGTGCACACCATTTCCTTTAGTCTGGTGGTTGTTTTCTTCCTAAGAGTTTGCCACTAGGACCAAGATTGCATCCCCCTAGGTTACACCTAGCCTACGTATCTAACCCTTGAGGTGAAATCACAGCAGACATCTTTACTGCAGCCCTCACCCATCATCCTCTTGGTACAGCTCAAATAAATGACATGAGGCGTATGGTGCTTGAATCTTGTTGTAGACATCTAGAGCCATCTGCAGTGCCACAAGTGTGGTGTCATGCTGAGAAAGAGGGAAAAAAACCAAATCAGTCACCCTCATGAATGTGGCAGGGCAGCTCAGACCATACCAGCAGCAGACAGGACAGTGCTGAAGGGAAGTCCCCATTGCAACTTCCACAGGGAAGAAGGGAAAGGAGCAGTACTGTTTGAAAAGTGATCTGTGATGGTACCAGAGAAGCAGAGGTAGTGAAACAAAGCCATATGTCCTGCATCATTCTGTTACGAATTATTTTCTACAGGGCAGATTTGGGAGAGATGCCTGACTTTCCAGTCAGTAGGCTGCTGAAAAGTTAGGGGCATGACTTCAGCTACACTGTGTAACATCACATTTGAGTACCACCAACCCATCCACTAGTGAAGTCTAGCACTATCCCCCAAAGACTACCAGTCTCATCCACAAGTCTAAGCTAAAAGGAGCGAAGTGCCAGTTAGGAATTTTCCTCAACGGCCCTAGAGGAATGATGCCAGACGTGGCACATCCCACCCAGCCAAAGGCAAAGATACATCTCCTGCTCACTGCATAGGCTGTGGAGAAGCCAGAAAGGGTTAAAGCCATCAGCAAGCCCCAGTTCCCGGTGAGGAAGGGTAAGTGGACCAAAGCTAGTACCCAACCTATGACTTACCGCTGAATAGACAAGTAGTTTCAGTTGCTGGTGGGCAGAGACGTTTGCTGCTTTGGTTAGGTTTTTCCTAATGTGATCCAGCAGGACCCCTGGCAAACACAAATAACTAGTAAGATTCAAAATCCAGACAAAGCAGCACAAAGCTCCTTCCTTTGTGCACTCACCGCCTTGCAAACGAGCTTTTTCTACCCGACGATGAATTCCGAACAGAAATTCAAAACCAAAGTCTTTTAGCTGCTTCATTTGAGTCATGACATCTGGTGTCACCCATGATGGCAAATCCATTTTGTGTGCTTGCTAGGAAGAGAAAGAGAGTACTCATGTGCAGGTAGCACGGACCACAGATTAATCAGAGCAGGAGTCAAGGTGTCTGGAGTCCTGCCCAAACTGTTGTTGTGTTCCTGCTTTACTTTAAGTATTACCCTCTTCTATTTATGCTTCTATAATCACTGTGAACACTGCATACAGAAAATAGAGGTAGTTTGTGTCCTTCCTTTTTAATGTTGCTTTAGAAACTAATCATGAGAAGCATAAAGATTAGAGTTGAGGAGCTACTTTTCTGTAAATGCACAACTGGAGTGCGGGCTTTTATTCTTACAACAGTACAGTAATCTCAGGGCTTTTGCTTTACGTGTGTATGCAGATGGCACACAGTCAAAAACAAAAAGCCAAGCCGGAGAGCACAAGAACCCAAGTTTTCTGCTGTGTCTGCAGCACAATTCCCCAGGAGGTTTTGAGAGCCAATGAAGGATACTGGAGAATGTTAGCAAGCACTCTGCAACAGTACTGGGATGCACCTGGGATGAGGCCCAGCAATCAAACCTCAAATACATGTAACTGGGAATCTAGAAAAGAATTTGTTTTGTAGCTAACCATTTACAAGAAATAATTAGTTATGCTGGCAGACAAACAGCTGTGGTTCCCTGGCATTACTCGATTATTTTCTATTCTTCTATGCCAGAAGATGAGACTGAATATCCTTAAGGGCTCATTCTGTCTAAGCAGTTCCCATTAGCAACTTACATATTTAGCTAGTTTTTCATTACTATACAGAAATAATAGCTGCTAAGTTCAGGCATTTCTTGGGCTTTTATTTTCATCCAGGTGTTACAGTGAATCTCCTGGTTCCAGTGTGAAAAACAGTACTTCTCTTCAGGGCACTGTTTGTAAAAGTGAGAAAAAAGGAGGAAATTCAAAGTATCTAAAGAGATCAATCAGTATAAGGGTATAGTTTCGAGAGGGGATCTCCTCTTCTTTACAGTGTTCTCTTTCACTTTGGGACAGTGAGCTGTTGCCTGAGATCTTAGGGCTACAGTGGTTCAGTTGGGTTTCTTGACTCAATTTGCAAGCTCTTTAAGTCAGTCTTGAAAGTGAAAGTGAAGTTCTTGATCTCTCTGACCAGAGGGATTTTTGTTACTGACAGAAGTTGCTTCAGAGCGATAGGAGATTACGTTTGTGATACAAAGGGCAAATTTACACAGTGCAGTGCCACTCTGGATTGGAATATTCTCAGCTTGCAGCAACTCAAGCTGCTACTTTACAGAGCAAGTGCAACTGCATGCAGATTTATCCTTTACATCCCCAAAGGACATATACAGATATGTTAACGTACCACCGCCAGCAAACTAACAAGCCTTGCGTGTCCACAATACGAGCATGGACACAGAATTAGCATCAACAGAATGTCAGAATATTTAAGTTTATGGATTCTTTCAACAATAGCTAGTCTGACACTAAAGATCTCTATAACATGCTTCCTTATGCTCTACAGTTGTACACAAATTGATGTATGCAATAATTATAAGTCTCCTGCATGCATGACCTTCACTTTGTCATTAGCTAACCTGATTTTTATTTTAAGCCTTCACAAGATGTGCTTTCAACAAAATACCATGAGTTTTGGGCTTGCCCCACATGGTAGAGAAGTAACGTGTCTCTAGTCTTTGTCATAGGATATCATAATAGATCTAAACCCAGATGTTGGTGAAACCCACTTAACCTAGCAGAGAGAAATAAACATTAACAGAACACAGAAAGAAGTGATTGACCCAAATTAACAGAGGCAGAGGTAGAATCAGGAATGGTCTCAACTTAAAGCCTCTAACTTAAATCATAAAGTGAACGTGTTTCCAGAAATCTCATTTCTACCTAACTCAGCTGTCTCTGGAGAGCTGAAGATTTCAGACTGCAGTCATTTTCTAGTGACTTTCAAATGAATAATTTACTGCACCTGTGGCATGGTATTTAAGCTACAAAGCAAGAGGTAACAGAGCCCTGAGACCAAAGTCTCATGGCTGTAAGAGGATGACCAAACTTACTTCACAGAACAGTGTGTCATACACACTCCAAACAGACTCGAGAGAGAGATCCCGGATTCCTGTCTCATTTGCCACCATCTGCAGGAATTGCTGTAGGTACGAGCAGAGAGAGACCTTCAATTTTTCAATCTCATGCAGCATTACACACACAGAATGAGTCTTCCTACCCTTCTCTCTGATAATGTAAAGGTATCAATATTTCAACTAAAATCCTAAGACCACTTTATTTCATGCAAACGACCACTTACCAAATTGTCTCTGGTCTTATTTATGTATTCTGCTGAGTTCCGTGTTTCATTCTGTAGCTGTTCATATCGTGGACAGGGGGTCAATGGAAATTTCAATAGCTGGAAAGAGACAAGAGCAGCAAGATCATCGAGAATACAGATGTACAGGATTTGTACGTACAGGACTTTTGACATACAAAATTGTACCAAAACTCTGACTGGTGGGCTGCATCTATGAACAGCTTCAGGTATTGCCTTCTCACACATTCCAGTTTGTGTGTGGTCTGGTGAGTGGCTGTGGCTAATATTGGCTGTACAAACACAGACCTTCAGTTTTCATCTTGTTCAAAGAACAGAAGAATCTTTGCAAGACAGGTTCCCAGGAGAAGCTCAAGACAGTCTGAATTGAGACTGAAGGAAAAAGCTTATGGAGAAGTCAGCGTAACGTTACTCGAGTAGTCAGTACACATCCTTGGGACTAACTTACCGTTTCTCCGGACTCCGGCACTGTGTGCACAGGGATTGGCTGCCAGGAAATGTTAGGGTTGAACATCTGTTGTTTCTCTGGGGGATACAGGCCGGCCAGATTGGCCTCCGCACTCATCAGCGTCCGATCATAATCCGTGCTGCGGATGAAGATCTGGCAGGATATGGACAATGCACCATTAGCATTGCTACTGAAAGTGATAGTGCTTAGACAAAGGACAACGTGTGTGCTGAAGAACATTGCCAAGTGCCCTGCAGCTGCTCACAGACAACAGAGTAACAGGAACCGAAGTGATTGAGCCTGCTGCTGTCAGCCTGGATGGAATAATAAGGATGGGTATGAGAGATGATGTGTCGTGTAGCACTAGAGCACTCTGTTCTGGGAGAGCGGGACAGTAAGATGCGCTGTGTGGAGATGACAGACGGAAGGAAGGGAGTCTGGATATTCTAGTCAGAGAAGGGCAAGACAGAGGTGCAGATAATGATGGACACAGATAGGAAGTGCACTGTATTTACAAGGCAGAACTGGGGCAAACTGCAGTATTCAGTTCTCCATTTCAGGAGCAGGCTACTGCTCACGCAAAAACCTGGCTTCTCCACACCTCAGCTTTACCACCTGAGAAATGGAAACAAGAGTGTTCTAAGAGAGAAAGAGAAGTGAGGAAGATGAGATTTTATTTGATGAATGTGTACTTTTGGGATTAATGGGTCAAGACTTACCATTCCAGAGCTCAGAGAGAAATCTGAGCCAGAAAAGAAAGAAAAATACAAAAGAGTTCAGAAGGTCAAAGTGGTAAAATCTCTGGTATTCTGATATGCATGTACTGAAAACGCTTTGGGGAAACTGAAGGGAAACCAGTGCTAAGACAGGATAAACACATAGAAAAGAACATACTAAAAACCAACACTGGACCTGAAATAAGAAGAAAAGAATGCCAGAAGAGTCAAATATAATGTCAAGAGTGGGGTTTTGTTTTAAATGCTAAATGAAAAGTGAGAAATGTAAACAAACAAACAAACAAACAAATAGGCTCATCATGTATATCTCCCATGTAAACGTGTATCAAAACTGAAGTCATGGCAAAAAAAAATCTTGACTATTTCTACCTACATTTACTTTCTAACTGTGGCTTAAAAAAAACTGATCCTGTACTTAGACAGGATTGCCTCTGTCGTAAGTATGCTCTGAAGAAGCAGAAAGGAAATATTTTAAAATATAAGGACCTACTTCTCTAAGTGTCATTAAAAAACCCCAAACAATTAAGCCCTGAGCATATTTGCTTTCTTCAGCACCTTTTGCCAAGGCTCCAGCCTGTCGCTGAGTCAGGTGACAGATGGTCACACGGTATCATCCAGAGGCAACACTTCTTATAAGAGAACTTGCTTAACTCAAGCCTGCTCATTTCAGGCTTGGTTAGCAGAACAGTTTTTGTTTGCATATGCCGTGGTTAGTTTTTCTTTCTCAAGCAAGAGGAGAACAGTTTCAGCTGGCAAAAGCTGTCTAAGAATGGAATATATTTAGAAAGGAACTACTGAAGAAGGTTAAAAGACCTTTGTTTGAATTGAGACTGGAAGTTTTGTTGGTAAGACAGAGGTCAAAGAGATGTAATCTGAACCACACCAAGCTGTGTACTTACTGGAGAGTCCACAATGGGTGGGAGTAACAACAGAAAATCTTATGGAGACTCTTCCTTTGCCTCCAAGTAAGCTCAGATAAAACAACTGAATCAATGCAAGGCCAGCAGTAGGACAAGCTTTCCTTTCCATCCACATGATAGTGTACCTCTCAGCATGATGCTTGCTCATGTTCCCATTGACTCACACCCCTGTGGTCAACCACAATGGACGTTTGTGGGGAATTTCAGATGTGCCTCTGTGCACAGCGCACAGCTGCACACGGACTCCAGAATATTTTTAATGAAGTTCACTGATGACCGTCAGTTTCTCAGGAACTGGAATGAAGCAGGACGACACCGCAGAGGAAGAGGGCAAAGTTACCAGATGGGAGAACAAAACCTTTACACTAGAAGGGAACAGAGGGTCACTTTTGGTTGGGGACCGCAGTTTGTACGGGCCGTGAGACAGCGCCTGCAGCGTAGCACAGACAGCACAGCAAGCACAGGCGGGGTTCTTCTTTTTGACCGGGATCTGCTGTTGTGACAGAACAACCTCAAGTAAGAAACAACACCAGATACGGTACGGCGTTTGTTGAGCATATGTTACGGCCGCCGGCACGCCGCTCCCCCGGCCCGCAGGTGCCGCTGCGCCGCGCTCGGTGGCGGAAGCGCAGAACGAGGCGGCGCCGCGTGCCGCTCCCACAGCCACGGCGCGGAGCGAAAATCGATGAGCTTTTCCTCCATCTCGTCGTCATTTTAGTTGTGGTTTCGTTTTTTTTTTCCTTTCTCCCGTCCCCCCCCGCCCCTCGGGCACTCACCTCCTGCCGCCGGTACGAGGCGCTGAGGAAGTCGCGGTACCGCCGCCGCAAGGCCCGGCCCAGCTCCCACTGCTGCCGCATCCCCACCTGCAACGGTACCCACCGTTACCGCCGGCCTCGCCGCTCCCGGCCCGCTGCCCCGGCCCGCCTCCCGCACGCACCTGCGTGAGCTGCCCGAAGCCCTGCGGCCAGGCGCCCTCCTGGAAGGGATCCCGCGGGTAGGCCTTGATGGGCGAGCGGTCTCCGTGCCGGTACACCTGCGGGCGGCACCGCGTCACCTCGGCCCGTCGGGGACCGACCCGGCCCGACCCGCTCCCACCGCCCCCCATCCTTTCCTCACCAGCGTCACGAAACGGAGGCTGCGGGGCCGGACGGGCGGCGGCTGCAGCCACGCCACCAGGAGGAGCAGCACGGCGCCCGCCCGTTGCCCCGCCGCCATCGCGCTCCCCGCGGAACCCGACCGCCGGCTGCACGCGCCGCACGGACGCAGTTCTCCGCGCGCTGCCGGCGGGCGCGCGCCTTCTTCCCGTACGGCGCGTGCGCGGCCTGGCCCGGGCCCGGCTGAGGCGGGCGGCGGGGCCGGCGCTGAGGCGGGCAGGGCCCGGCCGGGCCGGGGCGGCCCGAGGCTTTCGCGGGACGCGAGGCGAACGACGAGCGGCTCTTTCCGCTGGTAAACGGGCCCGGGGCGCGCCGGTTGTCTCGCCGAACTCCGCGGGCCGGCTCGCGGCGCTGTGCGGTGCTGTGCGGTGCTGTGCGGTGCTGTGCGGTGCTGTGCGGTGCTGTGCGGTGCTGTGCGGTGCTGTGCGGTGCTGTGCGGTGCTGTGCGGTGCTGTGCGGTGCTGTGCGGTGCTGTGCGCCGCGTCCCCGCCCGCCTTCCGGCTCCGGAGTGTCCCAGCCCCGCGGCTCCCCTGCCGCGCCCGGTGACGGCGCTGCTCGGGCAGTCCCCGGGCCGGGCTGCTAAACGCGAGGCGCTGCCCGAGTTACGGCGTGCAGTGGTCGCTGCGTTTCTCGTGAAGCGTCCCCTCGCTCCGCATGCAGGCGGGTCGACCGTCAGCTTCTCCGCGTCGCGTTCTCGTGAAAACAGAGAAAGTTATCCAGTGTTCTTGCACCCCCCGGGTGTGTTTTACGGGACAGGAGGAGTGCAGACGTGCTCTGGCTCCGTGCCGCCCATCCCCTGGGCCTGCCTTTGCAGGTTGTGCCCGGCTGCGTTCTTCCTTGCGGTCCTCAGGGGATCGCGGACACGGAGGAGGCCCGGCCTTTGCTGCCCGTGGGCCGGCGGGGCCGCTTAAAGAAAGGAGGAGGAAATGATGGGTGGTTGGGGTGTCTGGCGGTGTGTGCTGCCTGTCTCTACCTACCCGAGATTGGAGACGCGAGGGTCTCGGCTTTTGCTTTTGTCTGCGTTCCTTAGAAAGTGTGCTTTGCGGCACTGGGAGTCACGCGTCGCTTCTTAAGAAACAAAAGGCTGTGTAACTCAGCGGCGGCTGGACGGAGCCGTTTGTTTGACGTGCTTGAACGTTTAATGAATTAAAGCGACTGTGATTCCGTATCTCTTGGAAAGCACCAGGTCACGTTGATCTTTCCTGGTATCGCTGCTGACGCGGTGCCATAGGGGGCGCGGGGAGAAAAAGTATCAGCAGGCCGGGACTGCTTGCGCTTAACCGGAGGTACCAGTTTGGTTGTGCTATTCTTTATCGGGTTCTGCTCTCTGCTGATTCGACAGAACTGATACCTAGGGGCAATGCTCGGCGGCCCCGAGCACGGGCAGGAGCGTGAGCGGAACCGCTGCTAGTAGCGCTAAGGCGGCGCTTGCGTTTGTTTGCTTGCGCTTCGGTGATCGTCGCGTCGGGACAGCGAGCCGAGCCGAGACCGATGCGTAAGGGCCGGCACGGCACGGCGCACTGCTTTGCTTTCGTTCTCCCGAGAGCCCGGCTCTCCGGGGGCGGTCGCTGCCGCCGGGCCGGAATGGGGCGGGCCGGGCCGGGCGTGCGGTGGGCGGCCGGGCCGCGCGTTACATCACGGCAGCTCCGCGGCACGCAGCCGGGTCGCGCCGCCGCCGGGCGCTCGGGCACCTGCCGGGAGCGGAGGCCGCCCGTCGCCGGGGCCGCCGAGGAGCCGCGCCGCCCGGTAACTTTCCTCTGGGGCTGGAGCTGGCCGAGGGGGGAAGGGGGAACGTTCGGCTCCGCCGCCGCCCGACCCGAGGCCTGCGCCGGGCTCCTGCGGCGCGTTGGAAGGTGCCGGAACGGGCCCCGAGGCGGCCGTCACGGCCTCGCCTTTCCGCGCTCGGGCTCGGGGCTGAGCGGAGAGCGAAGGGACCTGCCCTGGGGACGGCGGGGCTCCGGGGTCGCGGCGCTGGAAGGCGCTCTCTGGGAGGAGTGGACGGGCGGGTGGAGGAGCTGAAGAAGGGTCGAGGCTCGGGGCGTCGCACATCTCCTGTGTCCAGAGAGCCCAGGTCTCTGCTGGAGAGCCTGCCAGGTGCGGTGAAGTTTACTCTGTTAGCTTTGTCACGTTTCCTTGTCTGTGCGGCTCAGCTCTGTATTGCTGTTGGTTCACCTGTTATGTGCTGTCAGCTCCGATCACCTGCCTTCTGGAACACAGACCGGTGACAGGTGTGTGTAGGGCTGTAAGAGGGTAACTGCGAACGTCGGCTTCTTGTTGTGCCGCTTCACTGCAAGTTGTGTTAAGGTCCGCAGACTCTTAACAGCAAGTGTTCCGTTGCAGGATGGCAGCATCCCTCAGATCTCTGCTTGAAGAGGAATGCTTTCTCTCATGGATCCCCCCTTTCTTCCCCCTAAAGGCACAGCTGGGCCTTTCACTGTAAGGCTTTTCTAAGGGAATTTCTGCCACTGACTCACACGCCTGACTAATGCTTTGGATCGCTGCGGCAGCTCCCGGCTGTGGCTGCAGGTCATGTTTGCAGAGAGGGCAGACTGTCCTCTGAGCTCTGCTGCTCATCCCAAGGTGCATGGAGTGTGCTGCTTCCCAGGCACCAGGCTCTACTGGGGTCAAACAGAAAAAGAAAAATGTTTGCTACTTCTTTCAGTGAGTAGCGGTCTTTTCTTCCAGTTAAAGGAGCAAATCTGGTGTGAAAATTACAGCTGAGTGTTAATAAGCTCGGCCTTACTTTCTTTTGGGTTGAGGGCATTGGACGTAGTACAGGTTATGCCACGACCAGATGGAGTTTGGCCTTGCTGCATTTCTCCACAACCACACCCATGACACATTCACCAGAGGGTTCTTCCTGCTGCAAGGCCTGCGATGCAGGCTGGATGCTGCCTGCTGTAGTCACTCACTGGAATCTAGCACTCGAGTTCGGTAGGTTTTCTTTCTTATGTGTGCTTACAGAGGTGCATCTATCGCAGAGGGCGGCAAACTTTTGGGAGAGAAAAATGGAGGCTAAAATGATCAGTTCCCCTCCTGTCTCCACCATTCCATAGCTGTCCGAGGAATCCTGCAGCTGCTTGTACTGTAACAGGGTGCAAGGAGAAGCACTGCAGCAGGGACTGTGTATGAATCACCTGACCAAAAAAACGTCAAACAACAGGAAACTTTATCACCGACCTGCTGTATTCTGGCAGTGTGCCTTTGGTTACCGCTGCTGGCAGTTAGCAGCTGCTGCACTGCAGCTCTGTACCTTGTCACGGCGTTCCCTTTGCTGGCTGCGGTGCAGCAAGGAGCTGGCGGTGTGCAGGACAGCAGGTGTGCTGCAGAGGTATGGGCGGGAGCTCACTGCTTGGTGCTGAGCTCACACCTGTAGGCAGAGCTGTGTTTCCAGCGTGTTAATGCGTGTTGGATTGCTGTTATCTCTGTTCAGACAACTTTTTCAGTTAAGGTGCTTTCTCTAGGAATTGCTGTTACAATTCGGGAAGCGCTCGATGTTGGATTAAGGGAAGGATGAAATCTGCTGCTGATTGTTTGATCCAGTCTTTAGAAAGGGTGATGGGCGCAGACTGCTCATGTTCCGTCTTTTGTAACTAGATCTGCTCTGTGACTGTTGGCTATCGAGATGGACTTTTTTTTTCTTCAAAAAGAAGTTTTGAATTTAGAGTCTTAAGCTGTTGCTGTTTCTCAGAAGTCCCATCTGCCCAGGGAAGGATACAAAATATAATGTGCTTTGTCTTTGAATGCACTGAAGGATGATCCTATGTTCTGCTCTGGAAGCAGCTGCTGTGGAAGTCTCGTTGTCACTGATATGTGTATCTTTGCAAGTTGAATAGGAAAGCTTATCAGATTTTGTCATTTTCCTTCTTCCTTCCCCACCAAGCAGTAGGATTTGCACATCTGCAAGTCTCAGAGAAAAATGACAATTTCAGCATTAAAGTCAAACCTTACAAAAACGCTGTTTTGTTTGGCTCGGGGAAATTGTTCTGCTGCTCTGCACTGCAGTGTGTTGCCTTGTTTTTCTCACAGCATAATAATTTAGGAGGGCAGGAACACATTCTCTGCTGTGGAAACTGAGTGGGAAGGAGCCTTGGAAAGGAGTTTGGGGGAGTGCTTTCTGCATGGGTACGGTTCTGCATCCAGTCTGCAAACAGGTTGAACTTGGTCTTAGATCATACTTCTGCTAATATGTAAGTGCAGTGTTTGACCTTGCATTTTCATTGTGGTTACTGCAGCTAGAAGCTGTGTTTTAATAAGCCTTGGTACGACAAATGCACAGAATGTTGTTAAAGTAAGAGAGGCTTTCTGTGTTGTGGCAGATCTTAAAAATATCTCAGTTAAAAGTGGTGTGATGTGTTACTTTAGCACTCTGTGTTGCTTTGTTCTGTGACTTCCTGCTTAGGACAAAATACTTTTTTTTTCCATTTTTGGAACACGGACAAATTCATTTCTCGTGTCCTCGATAAGAAGGAGATAGATATCCCTGGAGCCTATGGGGCTTGTTAGTTTAGATCTGGAGATCTCAAAAGCAGATTTCCCGTAATGCAAAATTGCTTGCCTTATTGAGAATCTGAAAGAAAATGTTAGGGTGATATCATTATCATTTAGTAGAGTGAGTTGGAATATGCACTGTCAAGCTTTTAAGCCTCTTGTTTGGGGAGGGCAAAGGCTACTTTGGGTAGCACACGTGGGGAAGAGCAAAATCCTGCTTTTATCTGTTAAGGGGGGAGGGGAAGATTTGTTTCTTTAGTTGATGATGGGATGAAAAGAAATATGTTAGAAATTAGGAATGTAATTCTCTGAATTTGGGAGCTATCATAATTGTTCTCTCTAGGGTTAAGTAGGAGGACTCTCATGGGATGGGAGGACTGAAAGGCCATCAAATCCATGCTGCAGAGCCAAGGTGCATTATGTACACGTAGAAACATCTCTGGGATGTAAATAAACAGTATTAGGTGGGTATCACACTGGTTGCTGCAGCAAGTGACTGACAAGAGTAGGTGTTCCCTGGTGTGTTAGGTTTTCTAGTTTTTTGTAAGGTGTTTTTTTTTAAATACTGGTAAATACACTTGTAAAGTTCCTTGAAACGAGAGCTGCGCACAGAAGTAAGATCTTCTGCCCTTCTTAGGAAAGGGGAGTCTTGGCTGACTGTGGTCCAGCTGTGAGACAAGCACTGCTGTGTGGCTCAAAGCAAGGCTCCCACCTGCTGATTTTAAGTCACGATTTAAGTTGGTGATCCAAGTAATCCACGTAAACCTTGTTTTGCATTTGATGTTTTCCTAAAAGCAAGGTTTGCTCTAATCTGCTAGGCTAATTTATTACTTGCTAAGCAGGATGATAAGAGTGTGTCTGCATACATTAGTTTATGCTATTATATCACAGCAAATGTTTACGTTGGAAAATGGCCACTTGAATTTATTAGGTGAATAACATCTTTCCTAGTGACTGCTGCAATACTGTTTGATTAAAAGGTCAAATTAAAAGCATGCAAAATTGAATTTTTATAATTAGACTGTAATCAAGCACTGGACAAACAAGAAAAAAATGAGCTTGCTGGCGTGTGTACTGTTAAAACAGTTTTGCTTTAACAAAGCGCTGTTATCTGTACTTATCAAAATGAACTGCATGTTTTCGGTCATTGTGTCCTTCCAGATCTCAGAATGAGTGTAACTCATCCTCCCTTGTGTTGTTTTGCTTCATAGATTGGAAGAGAAAAACACCTCCCTCCCCAAGCGTGCTTCCCTCCCCCAGCTTTCAGTGAATGATCGCAGTGATGAAACTGCCTCTTGTCCTTTATGGATTGATCCTTCAGTGGATTCTGCTTCCAGGGACTTCAGATCTTTCTCAAATTTAGGAAATGCATTCTTTAAACATTCCACGGTGACCGTGTGCTGCTTGGAGAGGGTTTGCGTGTTTGTGTTAGGCTTTATCATATATTGTCATTGTCGTAAAAAATTCAGTGAATGTAATCTTGAAAAAATATGTGTGAAGTCCTCTATAAATAGAAACATTTGGAATTTAAGTAGTCTATTTAGGGCCTTTGTGAAACGAGGGCAAAGAGGTGCAGGCTTTTGAACCAGTTCTGTAGTGTGTCTCTGGCCAGAGTCACGCATGCGGAAACGTGCCGCTCCCCGGAGGACTCCACACGCTGCGCCGGTGCCTTTTCCTGGACGTTTATACATGGGCAGCTCTCGGTGAGGTGTGCGCAGCGGCTTCTCGAGCACCTCCCAAGGGGAAACCCACGTGCGGATGTCTGCGGGTGTGTTGATGGTGTGCTGGGAGAGCCTTTGGGACCGGCTGTGATGGCACTTGCCCTGACTTGCAGGCGGTGCGGGGCCCTCAGCAGCGTGCTGCGGCTCGCACAGGCGTGGCCACCGAGGCAGCTCAGCAGCCGTGCGCTCCCAGTGCTGGAGAGGAGGCTGGCATGTGGCCTTTAGGTACCGACTTTGGGAGTGTTTTGGAATACAGAATATGGATGAGCTTAATGCCTGCCAAGGAGCTCCTGTTATCTGAGTGCGTCTTAGAGGAGGGGAGTTAACTTTCATGCTTTTGTGGAACTGAAGAAAACTTTTCCCTTGCTCTATAGAAGTTCCCAAATTGCTTTTTGTTTTCCTAGAAGTAGAACTGGAGTGGAGAAAGTGGAATCCTTTTCCTGAAGAAAACATTTTTTTTTTCTATTGCCTGCACTTTGAAGATATTTTCCTGTTACGCTTTTAACAGCAGATTGGGGTTGGTAGTGGAAGTTAAAACAAGGAGAGACTGGAGGTTTTGTCCTGCCCCATTTCAGCCTGGTCTCCCAGTGAAACTTCCCAGTACTTGCTCTGAGTGGTGTCTTCTGCAGTGTCCCAGGAGCAGCAGCCATCCCCACACTTAACCTTGGTGCAAGGATCAGGATAAGAAGCCCATCTGCTGGCAGCCCCATTACCTGCTCCCACACGCTCATGCTTACATTGCTAGGTCTGCAGCTGTTTCTGAGAAGGTGGCTGGCAGGAGCTTTCTGACTGGAATAATGTTTGCTCGCTTGCTTCATGTGGCACCTGCCCAACCTTTCGTCTGTGCACAGCTTCTGGCTCATGGTTCTTTGATTGGTGGCCAGTGGGTTCTGCCATTGATTTCTTTCTCCTCTGCCTGACAGGACTGCGCAGGAACTAGGAATGCGGTGGGCTCCTTGTGCTGTATTGCTTAGATGAAACCTGACAGTCTCGTAGTTAGTTCCTTTGCCTTTCCCTATTAGAGACTTTTTGCAGACTTGCAATCTGTTCTGCTGAAGGAATTTGGACCATAGAAAAGCATCGATATGCTTAGCACCTCAGCTCCCCTTGCCCTACGCTAGGGCTCTGTTTGCATGAACCAGGGTGAAGCTCCCAGTGCCTGGAGATTACCTGCAGGAGCAGAGGCTCAGCTCAGCCAACTGGAGGGTGTGCCACTCTGCAGCCATCCCACTGGCTGATGCTGCCGCAGCGGATTCTGCCCCGCTCCGGTCTGTTTTCCAGCTGAGTGTTTGTGGTGATGTCAGGCGGTGTGAGAAGGGAACATGACTTGGCAGGACAAAGTCTGCAGAAAGTTCAGCTCTGCATTTGGCCAGGGACCTCAGAGGGAATGGGATCGACACACACATTCTGCTACACAGTCTGTCACACGCCCTCTCACACGCTCCCTTCCTGTCACACGGATCCTCTTTTCTCATTTTCAGATCTTTAACCCTTCGAGCTTTTATTTGTGTGTTTATTTTAAAAAGAAAAATAATTCCTCCTCCTTATCTTGTTGTTATTGTACTTCTAAGTGTTTAGCTGAATTGACCCCAAAGCAGAATCATATCATAGAATCATAGGATAGCCTGAATTGAAAACAACCGCAATGATCACCTAGTTTCAACCTGCCTGCTGTGTGCCGGGTTTCCAATCACTAGACCAGGCTGCCCAGAGCCACATCTAGCCTGGCCTTATATGCATCCAGGGATGGGGAAATAGACCATGAGGGCCAGGATCTAGGATAGTAAAGTCAAAAGCAGGACAAATTTGCCTTCCAACAGAGCTCTTAAAAGTCTTCTGATCTGCACCCCTGCAGCCCTAAATGCCGCTCCTACTGTGTTTCTTGGCAATTTTTCTGATCACTTCTTGCTGATCTAGGTTTGGATGTATAATGCAAAGCTCTGCCTCTCTTCTGCCCTTCTGAGAGCCACATTAGTGAAATCTGCCAAAATGTATCCCTAGGTAATGGATGAGCACTGAATAGGCCAAGATATGGAATGGTCCAGCTTACTTTGAAGCAATTTAGACTCAGTTCCTGTATTCACCTGATATGAGTGTTTCAGTAGTATTGTCATTTCTTCTTGACCTCTGTGCTACATCTAGGGATGATATTTCTATGAATGGGACTTGGTACTTTTCCCCTACTGCCCTTAAGGGAGTCTTAATGAGTTTCCTGCCTGCTTTGCAATTCAGTACTGTATTTCTCTTTTGCCTGTGATGAGCAGTAGTATTTGTTTTGATAGATGCTTTTAGGTGGGATGATGCTTGGATACTAAGTGCTATATAGATGCGTTATAAAAAACTGTTTCCCAGAAACAATCCCGTGTTAGTTATGGTGATATGCAGCATGTTGATGAAAGGAAGTGGGTGGAAAGAAGGAAATAGAAAAAATGAACAAACAACCGTACCACTAACAGCCCTCTCCGTCAGTTTTTCTTTCTTCTTTTGCCTTTTGTTCTTCTGTTGCAGAGGTGCTGGAGGGTAGAGACCAGTTTGAGAGAGGGTGATCTGTCAGTCAATCGGACTGTGTCTTCCTCAGAGGAGCCAGCAGCACTTTTGGGCTCTGATACTGAAGAGATGGGCTGAGACCACCTGGTGAGCCTAGCGCATCTCTTCTTGGTGATGCCAACCGCTGGATATGATTAGAATAGGCAGGGGGTGTTATTTCCTGAGAGTTTTGTGGAGATTAAATTACTTTAAGGATACAATCAGGTAAGTAGTACGTGATTATTTATCGTTATTTTCCACGTGCAGAGAAAGGCTGGCAGGGCTGCTTTTCTGGTTGTAATGTCTTTGATTCTCTTATTGGCGATGGGCTGCTTTTAGCCCTCTTCCCTGATCTCCACTACTTTGGGTAGTCATCATTATTTCTGTGGTTTTTGTTTGTTCTCATCTTCCTTCAGTTTAGATATAATGTTGGGATGACATCTCACACCTCTCGTGAGTCAAACCTGTGTTCCCTGAAGCAGGGATGTAATATCTGTGGGACTCAAGTTCAGAAAGGGAGAACATAGGCTGCCAGGTAGGGATATCTTCTTTTCTCTGTCATATGGTGCCAAGGTGGTAGTACATAGTGGTTGGAGAAAGAGGTTTCTTTAGATCTTTTTTCTTCCACTAATGCACAGCCCCATTTAAAAAGAAAAACAAAACAAAACACAACAACAAACAGGCTGTTGAAACATAGCTAGTACTGCCAGTATCTCTGATTCAGGTGACACTGGCTATTTCCCATCTCTTTGGAGTCATGTTCTCTTGATAAGCCTGGGGATAACTTTAATTCCTGCTGATTAGCAGATAACTTCACAGGAGGAAGTTTTCCAGATTGCTTGAACAGTTCTCACTTTTACCTGTATTTTCTCTGGTGATGTGGTCATAAGGACAAGAGAATTACACTCATAGCCAATACAGGTGCCGTAGGAAGAAAATGAAACACAAAGCAAAACCATCTTAGTATAGATATATTTAAATGTGCAAGGGAAAAAAATCTAATGTTTGGATACCTTAATTTGCATGGGGAAATTGTGAGTGGCACTGGCAAAAGAGCGCTGTTGCTGCTACGTGAATTTCCATAGGGAGCCGCTTACAGCTGATGCTGACAAACACTCTGCAGAGCATGCTGCTGGTTGGATCCCCTCCCTTCCCCTTCTTCCAGGGAGCAGCACAGAGCTGCCCTTTGCTCCTTTGATAGGAGGAGGGGGCAGCTGTTTTGCTCTGTGTGCTTCATCCTCCGGGGAGGAGCACAGATGGGATTTTTCCTGTTCGAAGCTTCTGTTGGAGCCTCTGTTGCGCTTCCTGCCGTCTGAAGGTCGGCGCTGATAGCGGAGTCAAACTGCCATTTGACGGTTGGAGCTGGATTTGCAGCCAGGAGCTGGGGATTATTGCAGTTCAGCTGTAAATGGCAAATTCTGCTCGCTTTCTCCCCTGTGGTTGCTGTGGAAGCCGGCATCAATCCATGTGGCTGTGTTCCCTTTGCTCCCCACACTGGAATGCGGGGCCATGGCTTAGCTGGCCAGGCTGGGCTGGGAGATGATAGCTTGTCTTTTGGTAGGATGGTTGGGGGTGCTGTTACTGTAATGTCTTCTTTACTAGAAACCAGTGCACACTCTTGTTTTGTCAGCTCAGGATGGCTATATTCTAGATTAGTCAGAAGCTTGAAAGCTGAGGGAAAGAGGCAGTAGAAAGCCTGGGAAGGATAAGGGGCTGGAGCTTTGCTACCTCAACCTGACTTGTGCTGTTTTGTAGACTTCAAGGGAACCTGGGTCTATGGCCTCCAGAGGCATTTCCTGTCAGCAAGGTGCCACATCAACCCTGATGGACTTACTATTCATTTTCAGTTAATTAACCAGGGAAGAGTCTATCCTTTCTTACCATTATCTGTTCCCTCGCTCCCTTTCTGCCTTTCTCTCTACCCTTGTCAGAGGGAACGATGCTTCCATGCAAACAGGAAAAGAGGCAAGAGAGCACCCTGTGTGCAGTGTGAGTGAACGGCAGTAACCCTGTCTCCTTTCTCCTCCTCTCTGCAGGATCAAGGGCAGCTGGGACAGAGGAAGGGAGGGAGGGAGGAAATAGGCTCAGCCCACTTCAGGATCTCACCCACCCTGCAAACAGTAGTATCACTGTTTTCCCCTTGTTTCTTGTTTTGACATGGCACCCTCAGGTGAAGAGGTGAAGGCAAGGGCAAACCCAAAACCTCAGTCTTTGGATATAAGGTGTAATGAGAGAAACAGGTGAGAGGAGAGCGAGCATCTCCTGCTGGATGAGATGCGCATGGGAGAGATGACTTGAAGAACAGTGGCTGTTGGAGTGAGGAGCTCCTCTACAGAGTTTGTAAGTTTCTGGTCGTGATTGGAGCCAGCATGTTCTGTCTTCACCTCAGGGATAGTTTGGGAAGCCCTGTTTCCAGCGTGCCCTGTGTAGAAAAGAAGCTTGTCCTTTGCTATGGAGACACAGGCTAGGAGTGAGTTTGGATTTTGATACAAAACAAAGCAGAAGTCCTTTGGCCTGATTCTGCCCTGAATTATGGTGTTGTGTTTGATAGTGCCATTGTGTCATATGGCTGTAATTCAGTTCACTAATGAATTTGCAAATGTTCAGTGGAAAGAAATTTTTCTTTTGCTTCAGTCCTATTTTCAGTTCTTTTTCCCCACTGTTGGGCAGAAATGGTTTGGATTTTCTGTTGCTGCTGCTGCTTGTCGATAATGGCATATTCTGTGTGTCCAGACCATTTAAGTCATGCTGGATACAGACTGACAAATGTGTGTGGAAATATTTGCATTGTTACAGTAAAAGATCTGAAAGTTACAGAGACTGCCCTTCAGTCTTCCGAAGCTAAAAACTCTTTTAGGGTGTTTTTCTATAATAGCCTGACTTTCCCTTCCTTGATAAGCTTAAGTGGAAGAGGCAGAAACCATCTCACAGAATACCACCTTCCATCCTGGTGCACACCATCATTATGTCTTCCTATTCTCTTTCCTGCACTCTTTCAGCCAAGTGACACACACTTGTTTATGTTAATCTGTCTGGTAGTTAGTCACTTTTGGAGCTGTTCTCTGGGAGCTGCCATTGCACCTGTACTTGGAGGTAGGAGACATCGTGCTGTGTTTAAGAACAGACTGAAGCCAAAGGCAGAGAGCCAGTCCAAAGAAAGCCTTCACCATGAGAGCCAGGTGCCACAGTGAGAACCAGGCGAGATCAGGGATATATGAGTTTAAAGGAAGAGACAAACACTTAAGCAGAGGCCATTCCAGAAGTCAGCAAAGGGATGGGTAATAAGGAATTTGGTCGGCAACGGGAAGAAGAGCCAAAGGAAGAGGACATGGGCTCTAAGACTCAGAACTAGAGACAGAGATGGGAATAAGACTCTTAACCTGGGGACAGGAGACCTAAGTGCTGCCCACCATGGGCAGCTGGCTGCAGTCAGGAATTACTGCTTTCTGTGGTTGTCAGAAGTGACAGCAGCTGCTAGTTCTTGTGGACAAGTGCCATGCGTTTGTGGAACTGGTAGCGGTCTGCTGAAGCTTAGCTTGGTAGCCAGTGAAAGCTCTTAATAGGCTGTAGCTTTTCTACCATTGTTGTTGAGATAGGTGGGCTTGTGGGCTAATTTCATTTTGTAGCAGTCTTTATTCTTGAGACATCCAAACAGTTAATGCTGTGCACTTCTCTGTAGAAAGGAATCTGCTGCTAGGACATGGAGCTAGTTGCTGTTCACTCAGAGTTACAGAGCAGTTCTTGCCCTTGTTTGTAAACATAATGTTAAAAACTGTGCTGTCATGTTATGCTTCTTGGCACACCTTGCATTTTCATGTTTTATCCCTCCCTTTGACGATCTGAAGTTGATGCCGCACCAGAGAAGGCGTAGGAAGAACATTGGGTAGCAGAATACCTTTAGTACTTATGAAAGAATTGAAAGAGCAGTGCCTCATGAGGAGCTTTGTTCTGTGCCGATGCTGTAGGTTCTGTGATGTGTCAGTCCAATGGTGTTTTTTCTTTTTTACTCAGACATTTGGATTGGCACCCCAGGTATCATCACCAGTGTGCGCACTGAGAATTTAGCTTTCAGCAGAGATCCTTAAGCCCCTATTTTGACTCAGTTTTCAGAGGTAGTTTCAGATTGAGGATTGTTTTGCCTGTCAGAATGCCTCTAGAAGCCCAAATGCAAAATGATATTCTTGCTGTAAGTTTCCCTGGAAGTTCTTCCCTTCAGACACACTGGTTCCCCAGCAGCCCATTTGTTAGGCCCATCCACACAGGTGCAGTCCTGTTGACACACACATACATGACACGTGAGCACAGTCACAGTACTACATGTGTACATGCACAGGGTCTCTTCTGTTGGTGCAGTGTGCACTGGTGATTCATTATAGAACCAAAACATAACTGCTTATTTTCTCTTGTCTGAAGGCTGTAGGATTTTGTAACTTACCAGGACTCTGACTAGTAGCTCCTCTTTTGAAAGATCCCAGGGACTTGCATAAACTTCTTAAAAAGCCACCGTTTCCTCTGAGCATTCAGTGCTTGGAGGTGAAAGGCCCACTGTGCTTTTCCTTTCATTATCCCTGCTCTCCACAGCATAGTTTCTCCAGGCATGCACTTGCATCTGGGTTGGTTCCTGGTCTGTAAATTCCTCCCACAAAGTACCAGAAAAAGATGCCAGACAAAGATGCTGTGGAGAGAACAGACATTTTTATCAGAAGTATGACTACAGTAACTACATCTGGTTCCTTTGGTTTCATCTGTGTGCTTTGCTGCGCCATATCTTTTACTTATCCTCTGAGAGCATGGGACAGAAAATAGGCATGTTCTGTAGTTTTGTGGCTCTTGAGGACAGATCTGGTCAGAGATTTCCAAAAGAGTGCATAAATGCTTCAGCTGGGCTCAGAAGGGGTCTTCTAACTGAGGGTATGAGTTCAGACAAGGCTGGTGCTGGAGGGAGGAGTGAAGGTTTCTGGTAGTAAGCGTGAAGTGCAAGAGACAGGCCCCTCTAGTCCCTACTGCAATATTCTGTTTGAGGAGTGCTGATTTCGAGACCATCAGAGAGGGAAGAAAGGATGTAAGGAACAACATTTTCCAAAAATGTTTAATGTCTCTTCTGAGACATGAGTGACAAGGAGAGAATCTGAGACATGAGTGATGAGGTGGAGAATTGTTTCTATTTGCCTTTCATCTATGCGTGCTTCCCTGTGCAGTGTATGCTCACCAGGTTCCTGCATTGTAGAAGCTGTGTTGGAGAAGTGATTGCCCCATCTCTTGTCACTTGGCCAGTGCTGGTTTCTAAAACTGACAGAGTCGAGACAGAAGGTGGAGGCAGTGCGGAAGATGATGTCAAGAAGTCTGCGTTCGTTTTTGTAGTTCAGGCTTGCATCACCCTTTTTTATTTCAAGTTGAAGTGGTGGTACAAATTGGGAGGTATGAACCTCTGATAACATGAATATTAATACAGAACTCAAGAACATTTGGAGTTATGGAGTTATAGAGTCATATATTTCTGTGAAACTTAACTTCCTGCCTAATCACACAGCCTCTGCCTGTGGGGAAAAGGCTAGTTTAGTTTCATTACCTTGCTCCACCGGAGTGCTGCTGTTTGTAATTAGGTCTATTTTCCACAGCCTGGAACTGTTACTGCATCTACAAAACTAAAAATACTGTGTCTTAGGAGCAGCCTTGGCCTCTCGTCTTTCCTGCTCCTGTCTGGCCCATTCTGTTGGGGAAGTGCCAGAGGATGGTGCATGAGGTAGGAACACATGGGCTGGTTTCACAGCATGAAGGTAGTGACTGATATGCCATACCCCTGCTGTGTGCTGGGTGCCTGCAGGCTAGTCTGACATTGCCAGGAAGTCAGCAGTCTCTTTTTTAAGAAAAAAAAATCCCTCCCCTTTGGGCTCCAGATGTCCTGCTGACAAGAAGTTTCACTCTTGCAATGTCAGTCGTGATTATGTGGATGAAATGATTTTGTAATCCCATCAGGAGGAGCCCTCCTCCTCCCTTACTTCCCGGAATACATTGCAGCTTGTGGCTGGGATGCAGCAGGACTGTGTCACTGCCTGCAGGCAGCAGGGCCTGAGCACCTCACTCCGTCCATCAGCTGGAGGATCAGCTGGAGGATCGGACCTTTTCTTCAAGAAGTGCTGCAAGTACTACCAGCAGTGTTTCATTCTTCACAGTAATTAATGCTTGAGTGAATCTTTTGCGTGACTTAAAGGAATGTGGAGATGTACTCAGGCATCTCAGCTTTCTGCTTTGTGTCCAAACATGTCCCTAGAGATCTGAAACTGTGCATCCATGAGAAGCATACATGTAGGAATATAAGGCAGCTCTGGGTTTCTCTCACTGAAGTTCCCATCTCCAGGTGGTGCTCTGTGCCTCTCCATAAGGTTTTCTGTTGCTGCAGGATTTACTGTGGATGATTTTTTTAAAGTTAATTGTGATGTCCACTCTGTTCTTTTGGGAACTGTGTATCTCTTTAGATTATTTGCAAATCAGACCTGTTATGTTGCGGACTTTTACTCTGGGATTTCTTGTTCTTTTGTGGCTTTGTGTTCTACATTTGCTGCAGTTGCACTTATCCTAGTCTATTTTTGCAGTGATTGTGTGGCTGTGTACATCAAAGCAAGGGAGTTTTGATTTCCTTATGCAGTCTGAGTCTGTGTTTACAAAGGGCACATAAATTAATATGTGGTTTTTTAATATATGGTTTTTAACACTTGCTTCTGTTGTTTGTCACAGCATAAAGAGGCATGGCAAGAGCCTAGCAATCTTGACAGTATGACTGGATTTCTACGTGATGACTGTTGCTGTCAGAATTCTGGGAGGGGGTGGTTTTGTGGCACAACTGCTTTTGTCTTTTGCCTTTGGCACTCTAAGAGAATTTACATGGTCTGGTCCAAATATAGAGGAGGGAAGAAGAGGCCTGGGGCAGTAGTCCTCTGCCTCTCCCAGTCAGCAGTGCACTGTGTAAAGCATGGTCCCTGTTTACCTGACGTTTTATGTTTGTGCTGCTGCACAGCCTTCTGTCACCTCCTCTCTTCTAGAGAGTGGCACACTTCCAGTCCTGAACTCCATGGGCCAAGTTAAACTGGTCCTGGCCTTTAAGGCAGTTGCTTTTTAAATCAGTTAATCCTTTTAGCTTGCGTTGGTAAATCACAGAATTAAGATCAAGTGATCTGTATGCATGTTGGAGCAGATGAAGGTGTGTTTATGCTAGCAGTTTACATCAGTTTCACTAAGTCTTTGCAATCTCACTGGTAAGACTTTTTTTCTGTTTGGGTAGTAGAGCTTTTTGGAAAAAGTGGTGGGATTCGCTTTCCAGGTTCACATAATGTAGTGTGGAGTTAGTGCTTTATAAAAGGATGGTTTTTAGTATCATTTCCAAGTCCTGGAAAAGGGTGTCCCCAGAAGGTTGGTGGTGAATGTTTCCTGAGAGTGGCATAATGGCCAGGGTTTCCCTTAGATATGATTCTGGTTTTCTGTTTATTTTTATAGGTCAGGGGAGGATTAGTAATCCTCATCTTTGATGCATCATTGATCCTTGGCACAGCCTTCAGCTGTTGCTAGTAATAGGGAAATTAGTCGTTGCTATATCAGTGTATCACAATTGGCTTTTACAGTTTTCTGTGTGCTCTGGAGTTCATGCAATAAAATCCAGCACAGCTGGCAGTAATGAGTAATTGGTTCCTGGAAGCTTCAGCAAAGGCCTCTGGTTGTGGAGTTTGGAATTTCCCTCTCACATGCTTGGAAAGATGAGGGCTGAAGTCCCCTGCTGGTGCTAGCGGTAATGGAGGTTTGTCCTGGTTTGATGTGACAGTAAACAGTTTTGTGTCCAAGTGTGCTGTTACTGTATTTTAACCACAGTTTGTTAAAATATTATTTCAAGGGAATAAATATTGATAAAAAACAAAGTTAATTGTCTCTTAATAAGGAAACAATCTTGCTGCTTGCTTGCTGTTCTGTAAGATTTGGGGAGTTAACAGTCTCAGTAGCTGAAATCTTGCCTCTTTTGTCTCTGTTTTTCTCCACAGGTACTTCCTTTCTGACTTTCAGTAGCAGGGAAAAACTAAAGACCTTGAAGAAAGTTGCCTGCTGCTCCTTACTCTGCAGTAACAATGCTGCAGAGATGAGATTATAGCAAGCCCTTCCTGTGTGGCCTCCATGGGTCCCACTCAACTCAGCACACAGGACCATGGGAAGAGGGTGGCAAGTGTATTTGAGATGGAGGAGGAAGGCCTTTCAGTCTTCTCTGGCTCAGAGAACCCCCCTAAGCATGCAGGTATGGAAAAACTCTTATTAAATGCTTACAAGCTAAAGGGATTCCATTCTTTAAGCTGTGAATAATACTGATACTTGGAGAAGTTCTAGAGTGAGTACTGCTACATCTGAGACATCAGAGTTGAAGACTAGAATCCATTACTGGTAGTTGAAATTAATGAATGCTTTACAAAAGATGCAGGAAAGTCATGAAATGTAGAGAAAATGATTAAAGAGTGAATCTACTGAACAAGGAGGACCATAATGAGAGGCAAAGGTACCAAGATGATGGTCAAGCTTGATGCATCTCAAGCTTTGATTTTGCAAAATGACAATGATAAGCAGTATAACTAAAATGCCTAATGTTCAAAATGGAAAATAGTTTCCTTCCTTAGATGAAAACTGAAGCCTATTTGACTCAGTGAAACAGTCATAAGGATGGTTGTCAGATCTTTAGGTAACTCATTAATGACAGTCAAAAGATATGTGCTGGATGGATTCATCATGTGCAGTTATTGGTTTACTTTGCTGTCACTCAGAAATCTGAACGTGATTCAAAACTTTGTCAAAGTTTTTATGCCAGTTAATATATGTGTAAAAGGAGACTGAGTAACTTGAAATAAATACAGGCATTGCGTAATTTATTCTTTGTAAGAGATGGTGTGAAGAGAAGTACAGTAAATCAAGAGAGGAGAATATCAGAGGCTTAACCTTTCTGCTGACATTTTCCTGATCTGCACTCTCTGCAATGAGATGTGCATGCCAAAGTGAATGACCTGCAGACCTTTGCAAAGTCAATGGAATTGAAAATCAACACCAAGATGCTTAAGTCTGAAAACCAATATGAAATGAAGAACACTAATAATAATTTCTGAGCCTTATCAAGGCCGTTCTGCCTGTGTGGTTTATGAAAGCTGCCATAGAAGGATCTATTACATCAAACAGACAAAAAAATACATGCACTGAGCTGCATAGAAGAACATGCGAGATGATGACATGGCTAGAATTAGTGGAATGAAGATGGGGATGGCTAATAAGGAGGGAATGCACAAAGAACATCAGTGAGCATTTGAGTAGAATGCTTTAGTATTGACTGGAGCAGTCCAAAGATGTTTTCAGAACATGCATTTTGTGACAGAAGATCCATGAGAATGAGGTAGGAAAAACTGGGAACTGCTGCACAAGACCATTTAAAATACAAGGCAATAGTGAAGACTTTTTTTTTTTTTTTTTTTTTTTAATGGAGTAACAAGATTCAGCAAATGGAAGAGTGAGAATGTTTTAGTTTAAGGAGTGAGGAGCAGTCATCTTGAAAAATAAATGATGGTTTTGGGGTTACAGAAGTTCTTAGAGCTCACATAGTGTGTGTTATCTGCTTGACCCTGACTGCATGGAGTTGCTGTCTTCTATCTTGAAGGCTTTCCCATGTGTTCAATTTTGAAAAGACTTATTTTCTGTGCAATCTTGAATTTCAGGTCAGTTTTCAGCAGCTATTTGTTAGGTGCTAAGTCATTTCTGCTGATGGAATGTACAGAAGAACATCGGGCTTGAGCATGTTTTTATCACTTTGATCTGCTCCATAGTAGGGTCAAGTGTAAAGCTATGTGTGCTTACATATTTGGCATGGAACTGTTTGGATTATGTCAATACGTGGTTTGTTGCAGAAGATATGCTTGCCCCAAAGGGGTGAAAAGGGTGACTTTTCAGCCGCATATGTAGGAGATGGTGGGTTTGAGCGAATGTATTGGTCGTTGTAAGGAATGGGGCCGTCAGTTGCAAATGCCATGCTTCCCTCTTGTGTGTATGTGACTGTTTGTTATTTTGCTACTGTTCTTCTCATAGAAAATCCCCCGCTGAAGCGGAAGAAGGGCCCGGCCCCCAAGATGCTGGGAAATGAAGTCTGCAGTGTGTGCGGGGACAAGGCCTCGGGCTTCCACTACAACGTGCTGAGCTGTGAGGGCTGCAAGGGCTTCTTCCGCCGCAGTGTCATCAAGGGCGCCCAGTACGTCTGCAAGAACGGCGGCAAGTGTGAGATGGACATGTATATGCGGCGCAAGTGCCAGGAGTGTCGGCTGCGCAAGTGCCAGGAGGCAGGCATGCGGGAGCAGTGTGAGTGCAGGAAGCGGTGCTGGGGGGCGCTGGGATGAGGGAGCGGGGGGTGGGTGGGTGGCCAGTGGGGGTGGATGTAAGGGAGAGGACAGCGTGAACGCTGGGGAACACACGTGAGCCACGCACGCTGCAGGCTGGATTGCGTGTGAGGAGGTGCTGGGAGCTCAGCGGGGATTACGTGGGGAGGTGGGGCTGCTGGTGAAACAACAATGATGTGCTGAGATCCCTGCTGTATTCTTTTGAAAACGCTGTTTGATGAGAAATCACGGAGCGTGACATCAGAGGAAAGACTTGCAGCTGAAGTTTACACGTTCTTCAGTATGCTGTCTTTTGGTCTGCATTATGAGGTTTGTCGCCATGCTCTTAAAATGCCAAAAAGCACTTCCTGTATTCACCTCGTGACAGGTCAAGGGCAGCGCCACAGTACTGCAGCTGTGTTTGTGCAGACTCAATCTTGTCGTTGCCTTTCGAGAACTTAGTTATTTTTCTCACTGGACCATAAGGCTGCTGTTTCTGAATATTCAGCAGCACTCCTGCTTGTGTATCAGAAACAGCACTCCCCTGACAAGGTTCCCAGGTTTCACCCCTCTCCTGACCAAGGCTGACTGAGTAGATGCTCACTTAGAATTAATTTTGTGTGAAGTCTCCTTTTCTGACCTTCAGCAAACAGAACTGTGAAGAACATAAAGTATTTCAGAAACATCTCTAAAATATACTCCTCAAAAACATTAAGCCCCAATGAGCTGCAGCAAAAAAATGTGCTTTTCACTTTTTGCAAGCTGAAACACAGAATGCTTAATGTATTTAATCTTCCACACTGGTTTGGATCAGCTTTATGTAGGCTGTCTCTGCGCTGTTTCCCCCTGCTTCTGAGAGCTGCAAAAAGAGATGCACTTGAAAAATGATTCTGTAAGGCTGCCTGCCTGCCCTGTTAACTCTTCTGTTGTAGGTAGATACTACTAGAGAGCCTGATTATGTTTCAGTGTTTGCTCATTGTTTTTTGGTGAAGACAGAGGATACACTTCAGCTCAGGAAAACTATGCCAGAAGGAATAATTGGGTCATTTTATCAACCACTTGTCTTGTCAGCGCTGTAATCCATGCTATAAATTTGCCTTGTTAATCGTGACAAAAAATGAGATTTTTGTTTCCCAGCTGTTTGCTTGGAATGTCATTCCCTCTGCAAATTGTTTGAAACATTCTTCTAATTCCCAGACTGAAGGGAATTACTCATGGCCAGTTTATTTTTCTTAAACCAGCATGTGCCATGAGCTTTGATAGCTCCTCCGTGGAAAACTGAGTGGCTCAGATTACTTGGAATTTGGTGTGGTGAAGGAAGCATGCACATAGGCAGTTTGCAAGGTTTTCTGATACTTGGTAACGTGTTACTCAGACATAAATTCTTCTGCGAGGGACTGTAATTGCCTGAATCAGTCTCTGCCATTCGTAAATTCATACTGTGAGTAGCGTTCTCTGATCTTGCAGGTCATGTTTGATGTGATAATTGTACTGAATGTCTTTGCTGTAAGAATTCTCATTTTGTGTATGTGTGTGCATGCATGCATACCCTCCCTTATTTTGGAAGTCTGGGATAAGGGTTCATCTCAGCTTGAATATATGCTCTTGGGTTTTCCCTCTGATCCCGTGTATTGTCCACCTCAGAACACACTGTCACAGCAATTGCCTAGTTCTTGCCTACATGTTTTATCAGAGTTTATTTTGAGAAGTTTTTTATATTTGAGAAGTTTTATTTTGTTCAGTTTTGGGGCCTGCCTTCTTGTGTAGCACCTATTTTTCATTGTTTCCTCTGCATAAAAAATGACCAAAGCGTTTTTCAGCAAGGTCAGGCTTTATTTTTTACTTTTATACTTGTTTTTGAACAAATACAGTTGTATTTCCAGTCTGCTTTCTGCATTTTGTTCATTTATCAGTAGCTCACAGGGTGATTCAGATATGGCCTGCAGGTAGTTTTTGCAGCTTTGACTTAAAGAAACAGCAGAAATCTACATCAAAAATCTTCTTTTTTTTTTTTTTTTCAGTTAACTTAGTTAAAGGCATCCAAATAAATTTAAGTAATGAGCAAATGGTTCGATAAGACATTCCAGAAGGATACCCCTGACTTGTTTTATTTTCTGCAGTGTTGAATCTAAATAGTATCACTCTTTAACTTCATGACTGAAGACTTCCAACCCTACTCAGAAGGACTTACGTTCCTCCTCAGTGGGATTTATACAAAGCTGTCCTTTCTTTATTCCACTTGCTGTACATTTCTGCTGCAGATGGGCTGTGCAGAGGGTTGTGCTTTCTTGGTCTAACTCCATCTAGTACTGAATCTGGCCTCTTAAGGAGAAGATTAAATGACACAAACTGTTAACTTAGCAGTATCAGAAAAAAGGCGAAACAACAGAATTATATAAAATATAATGGACTCATCATGATGTGCAGAGAGCACCTCTTGGACTATGTTATATGATATTTTGGGAAATTGCAGGCAAATTAGAGGCAAAAACCATTTCTGACATATGCAGGACAGCATGATGGGAGCTTCATGTGTTCACTGTCCTTTGTGAATGTTTACACGAAGTACAATTAAAAGAAAGGCAATGGAACAAGTGGAGAAGAGAGCGAGACACAAATAAGTATCACTGTCTGTATCCTGTACATGAGTGTACATAAGCCAGATACTGTGAGCTGGAACCTCTGCTTCTCCATCCACAACGTGCTGCCCTGTGTTTAGTGTGGTTTCACTGTTCCTCTATGATTGATCTCTGGCTGTTCCTATTGTAGATGTTCTGTCTGAAGAGCAGATTCGGCTGAAAAAGCTGAAGAAGCAGGAGGACGATCAGGCGCGGACAGTCGTGGTGCGTCCAAACCCTCCACAGCCACCAAGTCCTTCCCACCAGCTGACACCTGAACAGTTAAACATGATTGAAAAGCTTGTGGCTGCTCAACAGCAGTGCAACCAGCGCTCGTTCACTGACAGGATCAAAGTGACGGTAAATACTCTTACCAGTGGAAATTTATAATAGTAAGAATAATAAGGAAGAAGTGGAATTACGAGGAGTCAGGGTTGGGGTGAAGTTTTGGGTAGAATGGAAATGCTTGAGGCATAGTTCTCTATAGAAAAACTTACTAGTTCCAGTGTGTCTCACTTATTCTCTTTGTTCGCTTCCTCTTCTCATCTTTCTATTCTTTTTTCATCTTTCATTTTATGTGTGTATATATATATATATATTTATATATATATGCTGTCTCTTTTCATTTCCACAGCCATGGCCCCAAGTTCCTGACCCTAATAACCGTGAAGCAAGGCAGCAGCGTTTTGCTCACTTTACAGAACTTGCAATTATCTCTGTGCAAGAGATTGTGGACTTTGCCAAGCAACTACCTGGCTTCCGGGAGCTCACGAGGGAAGATCAGATTGCTTTGTTGAAGACATCTACCATAGAGGTGAGAGATTGTCTCCACAATAGTATATAGTAACAGAGACAAAAGAGTCTGGATTACCCACCTGCAGAAATGGTTTTACATCCCTTTTTTTGGGATGGCAGGCTGAAAGAAAGACCTCTACTCTGTAGTGAGAGGCTATCCTGGCAAAGGGCCATGGAGAAGAATGAGGAAAGAGCACCTTGGCACTGGAAAGCATTATAATCCGTTCCCAGGAGGAGACGCTGTAAAGGATGCAGCAGAATTTACATTGGAATGTTGAAGTATTCTGAGAGAATTACACTTGGGGTTTTTCTCTTGTTTTTGTTTCTTCTTTTTTCTCTCAACTGATTATTAATACTGTGATGTTCTTTCCTGTATTCAAGTGTATCTAACTGTGATCTCTGGTTTCAGGTGATGTTGTTGGAGACATCTCGGCGCTACAATCCAGAGATTGAGAGCATCACTTTTCTGAAGGACCTGAGCTATAATCGGGATGACTTCGCCAAAGCAGGTGCTGCATTAGACAGGTGTTTCTTCCTTCCCTGTCTTGTGTTCTTTCATCTTTTCATTTTTCATGTGGCTGCTGGAAATAGTGTGTGTGACTTGAAGTTAAATGAAGGGTTTAGAACAAGAGCAGCATTTAACAGAAGGATCATTGCAAAAAAAAACAGGGAATAAGCAAGAGCCGTACAAAGACACTGGGAACAAGGGAGGAAACAATCTGGTATCAGGATAAGTGAAAAAGAGTGGTGAGAGTCATGTTGCTTAGGGATGAGATAGATATGGTAGAAGGGATTCAAAATCGATACATTCTCGTAAGAAGGAGCTTTAGTGGTCCACAAGACTCAGAAGGTCAGCTGCTGTGATTCTTTGTACCTTCCATGGACAAGTTTAGGGTGTCTAGGCCGTCCAGGCTGCTGATGGCTTTCTAGGAGCTTACTGACACATCACGCCACTCAACTGCACTTTCAAACTTTAACGCTCAGTTTCTTATGACGAAGGTTCCAAGCTTAGGAAACTGAACTTTATTTCTTTTTCAGCTATTAGTAGACATTTCTCCTCCTTGATGCTCTTCATGGCAGCTTTTTCTTTGGGCTATTAGAAAGACAAAAAGAAGGCAGCTCTTATGTACTACAGGACATGAGATCTCTGGATGGTATTCTGGGGGGAAAGGCTTATTTTTCAGCATGCTTTTACATCACATAGCACAAAGGGACACGATATGACAGTCATCTGTATGTTATGACAGAATAAATGTGATTGTACTTCTGCCAGGCTATTATCAAAGAAGGTGATTGTAAGTCTAGACCAGGATCTTCCAGCTCTCCCAGATTTTTAAGGTAAAGGAAATTGAGTAGTGCGGAACTCTTGGAACTGCTTTTTCATCTCAAGACTTCAGATGAATCAGCAGCATGGAATTAAAACTTTGTTTGAAAGCAATAGGGCTGCCAGGTTTGAAAGAGATGGTGGTGTGGAATAAAAAGCATAGATTTTAAAGTTGTGGGATTTTGTCTTTGGGATAGATTTGTCTGAAAACTGATTGTGTGTCTGCCTGCCTGTCTTCCCTGCTCCCTGGCATGCTGAGTGTGTTTCTGACAGCTTATTCTGTGAGATGGAGAGAGAAAGAGAGAGGAAGCAATTGCCACTGCTGACCCTTACACTCTTCTCTTCTGTTTGCTGCAGGTCTGCAGTTTGAGTTCATTAACCCCATCTTTGAGTTCTCAAAGGGAATGAATGAGCTGCAACTCAATGATGCTGAATATGCACTTTTAATCGCCATCAACATTTTCTCTGCAGGTAAAAAGGCAGGGAAATCTGAAAAGCTGCAGCACTGAGTTGCAGGGTAAAGGAAGCAGTTAAGGAAGATGATGGAAAGCAGAGAAGTAATAGAAGGTGTAAGGTCTTAAGATGAATGAGCACATTACTACTTTTACTTGGAGTATTTGTTATATTCTGAATCTTCCAGTGCTACCTCAACAGTAAAACGGATTCTTCTCTGAAGATGTGTGTAGCAAAATCAGCCAGTATTGATCTACTTCATTTAAAAACTGCTATTTTACTGTCCCCTGTGTTCGGTATCTCTGAAGTGCGATGGGTAGCATGGAGTGAGTGACATCTAGTGGACAAGTACAGGTACTCTGAGAGAACAACATTGTTCTCGGCCAGGAAAGGGCTCTGAAAAGAAGCTGTCTCTGCTCCTTGCATGTTTTTTCTGTGTCTTGTGACCTGAAAGATCAAAATTCTTTATTTGTTCTTGTTTTTCGACTGGCTTAGCTGCTGGAGAAACTTTCCCATTCCCTCCTGAATAACTGCAGCTTTTCATCTTCAGTTAGTCACAAATGTGAGACAAAAAAGGTATCTATATAGTGCTTTTTGGTCTCTATAACCTTCTACCCTTGTAAGAATTGGATGTGATTCCCTGTACGCATTAGATTGAAAAAGGGCAGTTTGAGAAAACTGGCATAGCTGCTGCATTCACAAATGACTGTCCCAGCTGTGCTGGGTGAATGCTAGATGAGTTTTGGGGAGAGACCTTACTGAGGCTAGACCAGGGTCAAGTCTAGTAATGCTGCCTGTAGCAACGTGCTTATTTCTAACCTGCTTTTGGTAGATCGACCGAATGTGCAGGACCAGTCCCTAGTGGAGAGACTACAGCACACCTATGTGGAAGCCCTTCATTCGTACATTTGCATCAATAGACCAAATGTAAGTGTCTCATGGGCATCCCCGCGATGGTACAAACTGAATTTGTGTTCATGCAGGCCCAGTTCTGACAGTTAGTGTCAGTCAGATCTCTTGTTGCCTGTACTGTCATGCTGTTCTCTTCTGTGGCTATGTGATAGCAGCTGTAAATGGAGGATTTGTGAGCTGTCACAGCCTGCAGTTCTGTACTGTGCTCTGTAGTTAGCTAGCATAGAAAGTCTGGAGTTTTGGGTTGTAATGTTGTATTTGTGTTTTTCCACAGTGCTGCCTCCAGGATAATGCTGTTCTAGGGAAAATTGGGATTGTGTGTAATGCCTCATCCACTGTGCTTTGGTGGGGTTTGTTAGTTTTCAAAAGCCAAAGTTTTAGCATGGATTTACTAACAGCTGTCCATTTCTGACCCTGCAGGATCACCTGATGTTTCCACGGATGTTAATGAAGCTGGTCAGTCTTCGGACACTAAGTAGTGTTCACTCTGAACAGGTGTTTGCCCTTCGGCTGCAGGACAAGAAACTTCCTCCCCTGCTCTCAGAAATCTGGGATGTGCACGAGTGACCGCATGCTCCCAGGGCACTGATGTGCCGACATAACGCCGTGTCCCAGCCTTTGCTAACGAGAAGCCAGCCTCCCCTCTCCAAAGCACTGAACTCTGGGCTAGGCAGTGCAGAGAGTGACGAGCTTGGGGTTTCAATGTTGTAATGAGACTATGCAGGAGGCAGCTGGGGTAGATCAGATGATGGGGGTTGGTTTTGATGTAGTGCCCACACCCCAAATGAATAATATGAAACATCTGAAAACGGTAGAAATGAAGACTCTCCACGCACATACACCTCTTTCTTCAGTCTCTTTCTCTTTTCTAAGCATGTCCTGGGGATTTGCTAATCGATCCTTTCCTCTCTCGTTGATTATGAAAATGAATTTGCAGGAATTTGCCAAACCCTCTCTATTGAGAGTAACCCAGCTCAAAAGGCTTATGCAGGGTTCCCAGTGTACCTGGATCTGAGGAGCTCAGGGAAGTCAGTGTGTATGTTCTAGGGGTTTCACTGGGTTTCCTATAAATAAAATATCTATGTGCTGCCCTTTGCAAGGATTTCAAGAGAAGTAGCTGTTATTTCCTTATAGTGAGACTTCATCTCTAGAGGTGCCCTTTCATTCTGGCCTTCCTTTGGAAAGAGGATTCCTCTGATGTTGGAGCTAAATGATCTTTAAGGTCCCTTCCAACCTAGGCCATTCTGCGATTCTAATGTGTAGTGCCCTTTGTCTAACAGGGAAATCCTCTGGGTAGGGAACATTTGTACACCAGAAAAATGTCAGGCATAAAGTAGAGAATTTATTTTTTTTTAATGTAATATATCACAACTCTATCTCATGCTGATTTGCAGCCAGTTCTCTTTGTCTTGCTAACAGCTGGAAAACTTTAGTTCAAAACAAATCAGGGCATAGATTTTTTTCTGTCTTTAGGGGTGGAAGAGAAGAGAGAAAGGTGGGAAGGACTGGTACCTAGGCAAGGTAGGTGTGGTGGAAGGATCTCCAAAACTTGCAAGAATTTGGAGCATATGGCATGTGTTCCAAGGTGAGTGTGAAGATGTATTGGCCAAGGAGAGAGGACACACTGCTCTTAGTGAAATATGTGGGCATTGCACAAGCTGTGGGCTGCACAACTCTCAGATCATGGGCTGCAGGAATATTGAGTGTTACTTCCTCTGCTTGCATCTTCTTCCTCATGCCAAAGTCTTTCCAAGGTACTTTCTCAAAGTTCCAGTGGTTATGATGGGATATGGAGGTCCCTGCTGTATGAGGAGTGCCAACTGCTTTAGAAGGACACTTGGGTCCTGTATCCTTCCTTCACGTTGGGCGCAGTGAGAGCCACGCTGGATTTATGCCCCGCATTCTTAAGTATCCACATCCATAAGTATTCTGGGACTTAAAGCAATACTTGTCTGACAAGAGAAGCATACTGTTCCAAAATGTGTTCCTTATTTTCCAAGAAACAGCATCTTTAGGGCTGATCTCAGAGATGTAACCTGAAGTATCCTGGTAGTTTGGTCTCATGAGTCTTCTCTGTGATAGGGGTCTGTTTGCTTGCCTGGTGAGCATCCCGAGAGCCTACATTCACATGGCTCGTGTTGGTTTTTTTGTTGGTTTGTTGTTAATTTTTGGCTGTGTATCTGAGCGCTATGCCCGTGGTGAGGGTATTGTGTCCATTTTGCACTTGAGGTTGGTCCCTTGCCACTGGCCTTCACTCTGCACCTTTGTAAAGCACTTGTAACAATCCGTAAAATAATCTGTTGTTTTTTATAACTCATTGCAATTGAAAAAAAAAGAAAAAAAAAAAAAAAAAAAAAAAAATCTTGTTTAAATCTGTATTTTTAACTAATCTGTTTGAGAAATGTTAATGTTTATATAAAAGAATAAAGCCTAATACAGGATTTCGACATTCTCTGATGCCATCATTAGACTGGAGGAAGGTGGACTAAGTTCTTAGTGTAACAAACTCCAAGCTAATAAGAAAGTGAGGATATAGGTTGGGGAAAAGCAGGAAGTAGTGAAATAAGCAATAGTGCAATGCCACGCAGGTTCTTTGATCTTCAGTGTGGGATTTTACACAGGTAGGAGTGTAGGGACATTTTACACAGGTAGGGATTTGACACGCAGGAGGGTGTGGGTTCACCCTCCTATGTGCTGTAGCCAACAAATGTGGATAAAAGTGCATGTTGTGAAGACCGTTTATTACCTATTAGCTATACCCTCACTTCGATTTGTGGGCTGCATTCAGAGTTTAACCATTTTACCTGCTGTAGGGAACCTGCTTTGGCAGGGGGGTTGGACTCGATGATCTCTGGAGGTCCCTTCCAACCCCTACAATTCTGTGATTCTGTGATTTTTATTCCACGTGCTTCACTCTACTTTTTATATAAACCAGCTCAACAGAATTGAAATACAGGTCCAAGCTGATAGCTGCTCACCTGATGCTCACAGGGAGTGAGAGGGGGAGCAGTGAGCAGAGCTGGGAGGCCAGACCAGCCTTGGATGGACGAGAGGACAGCTGGGCCCTCCTGAAGGGTCTGATGACGAACAAGGTTGCCAGCAGCCAGAAGTGAGGCAGCAGTGAAGTTGCTGCCTGGTGACAGGCACTTGCTTTGAAGCTGCAGCCTGAGCTGCTGCCATCTCATTTTTTATTAATTTGAAGAGAAAAGCTGCATGCAAACGCCGATTTTGAAGTTGCAGCCAATAATGTTGATGGCACTGGAGAAAATAGATTTTGCTTGGCTTTAGCTTCGCCATCCCTCTCCAGTATCCTGGAAGCAAAGTCTTTTGAGTGCATTTTTTTTAATGTGCAAACGAGTACAGGGTTAATTTCTAGTTTTATAACCGCTTCTTAAATGGGAGCTGTAAGCCTGGGGTAAGTGGGTACGTGGAGATAAATCAGTGGTGCTTTAGTATTTGCAGAGTGCTGCCCACTGCTCCAAGTCTCTAGAGTTGCTCATTGGGTGCTGGAGAAGCTGGGGCGCTTGAAATGCCTCCTGCAGGGGTGCTGGGGGGCAGCCCTGTGCTTGGATGGGTGACACAGCCGAGCTTGTGTAGACTGTGCACGTGGGGGGTGGGGCAGGAGGAAAATCTCAGTTCCTCTGCCAGGTGAGAGCACAGCTACGGGACACCGAAGCCAGGGTTGTGGGTTTTTTAACCAATTTTTTGTTTGTTTTAAACCACTGGAATATCGGTGGTAGTTTTGGTTGGTATAAAGTTCAGAACGCTAAACCTCGAGCTCGTCCCAGCACGGCTCCCTCCCAAACCAAGGCCCAGCAGGAAGCAGCTCTCACATTTCACTCCTTGCTGGGGCAATTCCTAACGCCTGCCACTCACGCTGGCCTCGTTTGCACGGAGCCAGGCCTCGCTCTGACGCCGCACCTCAGGGCGGCCGCACGCCGCGCTCCGACGCTTCGTCCCGCGCGAGCGCGCGGCGCCCACGGCCGGGAGGTACCTGCCTACCCCCCGCCGCCGGTGCGAGTGGTTCGTTCCGCCCCTCCCTCTCTCCCTCCCTGCGGCCGGCGGTGGCGCGTTCCGCTCCCGGCGCTCGATGCGGAACTGCCCGAGCGGCGCAGAGCGGCTGGGGGCGGCGGCGGGGCAGGTGAGCGGGCTGTGGAGCGTCGGGACCTGCGGGCGCGAAGACGGGCCGGGCGCCTCCTCGGGTGATTCGCTTCGGCTGTCCCCCGGCAGGCCGGGCGTCGCGGTGATGCTCGGCGGGCGGCGAGCCCTGCCGCGGGGCGGGACCCGGGTGCCGGCTGTGGCTGCGCGAGGAGGGGGCGCGGCCGCCGGTGGCTGTGAGGGGTCGGCGCGCGGGCGGCAGCTGTGGGCCGCGGGCTGCGCTCTGTGGGGCGGTCGGGACGGGGAGGGGAGGGGGGTCCGGAGCGGAGGGGTGAGCGAGGAGTGCCCTGCTGCGGCGTGACTCGAACGGCTCTTTCGCTCGTCGGTTTGCAAACGGCGGAGCCTCCCGTTTCCCGAGACAATAGAGTGGGAAATCCACGTTATGTTAGGTAATCTCTTAAGAAGTAACGTGTAAATCGAGAGCGTTCTCCTCTTGGAAATGGCCGTCACCGCTTTGCCGTGTCGTGTTGTCAGACAGAAGGGAGAGGAGCCCTCCGCGGCACTGTTGATGTGGAGTCACGATAACGAGGCGCTCAGGGAAATGACAGGCTTGGAAGCGAGCCGCGTCGCTCCCGGGCTTTCTTCTCCCTGTTCCCCCTGAGCGTCGCCCATCCGTCTCGCTGCTGTCGGGCACGCACGGAGCAGCGCGTGCTGCACATCGCATCCCGGGGAGGTGGGACGGAGCTGTGCGTGTCGGCGCGCTGTGCTTCCCCGCCGAGCCAGCCATTTTCTGTGCAGCCCGGCCGGCGCTTCTGCTCACCTGCGCTCCGTGTCCTTGCCGTGCTCTCTGCAGCATCGCTTATCTGCGCAGAGGCAGCTGCTCGAGCGGGAGCGAGGGGAGGGAAAGCGTGTTTCGGTGTGCTGAGGGTCACATAGCCAAAGCGATGTCATTCAAATGCAGGTCGTTTGGGAAGCGTCTCCATTTTCGGCCTTCGTGCTGGTTGAGCCTTGGGAACTATTTTGGGCAGGCACAAGAGGTGCTGGCGGTTTTCAGCACTAATGAAAATCTGCAACCCTGACACATCAGGGAGGGCATCCAAGGCAACCAGCACAGCAAAAATGCAGCTCTCGCAAGATCCCATCTTGCCATCATCTGATGGCTTGTTATGTAATTCTGAACAGATCGATCATTACTGCTATAAATTGTCCTTTTGCTTTATGCTGCTTTATAGTTGGAAAATGTGTAGCTCTCGAATCCAGTTTAATCACTTTACAATTAATTACATGCTCCTCACACATCTTATTGTGTGTGTAACAAAATGCAAAATCATCAACAAGTCTCGAACATGCTTTTTTTTTTTTAAACAATATAGTTTTGTCTTCACTAAAAATTGTTGTAGGTACTTCTCCACTATTGCAGAAAGTCAGAGCTTCTGTGCTTTTAGCAAGTTAACGTCCCGAGTTGCAAGTTTGTGTTGGCTTTCACACCATTACTTTTAAAAAGAGAAGGAAAATTGTGTCCCCACTGACAGAACCTCACCTTCATAACACACGCAACATGGCCCCTTCTGGTGGTGAGTTATGTGATGAAGTTTTTGAATGGCAGTGAACAGAAGGCTCTGTAGCAAGCTCTTCTGCTTTCAAGTTTTTATAGAAAAACAGGAGTAAATATTCTGTGAGGCCAACCTCTTCTGCAGCCTTGATCCCGTTCTGCAGTTCCTTTGCAAGGAAGCAGGCTGTGTCTGTGATGAAGTCCAGCCTAAGTTTCCTCAGAAGGATGCTGGAGAAATGCTGAGGAAATAAAGGTTCCAGAGACATTAAATAGTAAGCCTTGCCAAAGTAGCTTTTTGCTTTATTGGATGTTGGGATTGATGGCAGAATGTATTTGTGCATGCCAAGTTTTGCTTAGAACACTGTTTATATTGCCATTCTAAATTGAATTAATATTGGTTTTGATTTGATCTCACTTGGGGTTGGGGACATGCAGGCTCCTCGTTTGTAGCTCTTTCCCTCTCATCTTGCCTCATCAAATAGGTATAGGTGGGATGTGTTAGGCGATACTTCTGCAGAGGTGCTGTGTGGTCTATTTAATATCCTGTGCAATGAGTCAGTTGAAAAAACAAATATTTATGAAATAAAAAGGGTGTAAATTTGTGTCACTTGGCATTACGGATGACGTTACCTGTAGATACGTTACCATGGCTTGCTGTAGTGCTTTTACGAGGGGGGTAGTGCCACCTGCCCACAGGATGGAAAGTGATACTTCTCTGTAGGTATGGAGCTGAATGTTTCACTTACTTTCCACTATACATATGTTACAGCCTGGAGTAATTCCTAGCCGTGTCCTCTGCCTTACTGGTGTGACATTTAGGATACGTTACATTTAGGATGCATTGCATTTCTGAGCAGCCTGTTTGCTGGAAAGCCTTTGACATCGTTACTCAACACAAAGGCAGAAAATGCAGAATGAGTGGGGGTTTGCAGAGGTGAGGAAAGGTTATAGAAACAGGAGGAACTCTTAATATGTAAGAAAGCATTTGAAAGCTAGAATCAAATCTTAATGTGTAAGATTAACTTCCACAGTTAAGCAGTCTCCATCTTTCTCAAAGTGTAAGTTCTCATGAAGGAAAAGCATTGTTGGTGACCTAACAAGAAGTGAAATAAAAATAAGCAGCACAAGGCTTCAGTCGGAAGAGAATGTTCTTAGTGGAATAATCTGGTAATGTGTGGAATAATTGTGGTGTTTGTTTGATCACAGAAGGGTTTGCAGCTTTTCCTTCAGTGCCTTAAGAGCTATGAAGAGGTGTGTGGTGGTGACCTTCTGTGTGCTCTCTGTAACTGAGCCTCTGTAATTCTGCTATTCTTTGCTCTGTTGGCTGAGAGAGAAAATAATTTGGGAGATAGGAGGTTCTCTGTCACTTGGGGCCTTTAAATCTGTTGTGAGCATGTGAAAATTACTCTTGATAATCAAGAAATGTGCTCCGGGTTTGTTTCTTGGAGCTGGACTAGTTGACTAAAACTACGTCCCCTGCAAGTAGGAGGGCTCGTGCTGCTGTGAGCTCTGGTGTTTCCTCACAGCTAGGGCTCCCAAACTGGGGGCTGTGCCTTTTGAGGCCAGAACCCACAGAGTTGTGAGGTATTGTGTTAATTGCTGCTACGTTTCCTTTTCTCATCTGCTAGCAGCACCGTTGCAGTGATGTAAGAGTAAGAAGAGCCGCTTGCATGCACCCAGAGTTCCTGTTCTGAGGCAGTTCTCTTGCTGTGTTCTTAGGGACTGCATTCAAGTGAGAGACTGGTGCTTTTCTAGGCCAATGTAAGGAAAAGATGCATCAGTGTGGCAGCAAGGAACAAAGGTTTATGGTTTTCTTTTCTTTCACAGCCTTCAGTGTTCACAGCTGGGGCAGTCCTCAAAAAAGAACCAGTCATCACCTTGCCTTGGGTCAGTCCTGTGATGGTTGTTGTGATTTCTGTTTTCTGTGTTGTTTATGACCTAATTTCTGAATACTTTCTCTAAATTGTATTTGGGATTTCAATCTTGTTTTTTTTTTTTTTTTAACACATGGGGCAGAGATATTCAGATTGTTGGGAATGCATCTGATGCTCTTCAGAACTGAGTGTTGTCTGATGAGCAGAACAGCCTTTTTTCATAAACTATGCCTTTTCTTTGTCATATCTGTGAGTTCAGCAGCAGTGTTGCACAGCATTGCAAGCCCTTTATCATTTTTGTCACTGTCTTTGTTGCATTTACTTCTGTTTTCATGCTAACTGAATTTCCCACTGCCGGTATCAAATGGTTGTCCTTCACCTTACGTGTAACTTTGACATCTGCTTGCCAGGGTTGGTTCGACTTGCTCCAGAGAGGTTCCTGTGGGGGTGGGATGGAAAGTTTTGCCTCTTTTGCCTCGTTGTCTCATCAGGTAGTGGGAGTGCTTTTGGTGATGAAGACCTTGCGTTTCATCAGAATTACTTCACGCAAGGACACAGCAACTCTGCTGCAGTGTCTGTATCAGTTTCCTCTTGGTAGTGGTTAAACCGTGCTTGGGGCATTCGTGTTCTTCTCACAGACCATCTTGTTTCTCCCTTCTGTCTCATAAGATGGACCCAGCAGACATGGTGCTTCCCTTTCCTCTGGCGGGGTGACTCTGGGAGACCCCCTCAGCTTCTTCTGTCCTTCGCTGGCCATGAGGGGTGTTGGAGGCCGTTCTGTCTCTTCTGGGCTTGGATCTCGCTTTGCTCGTGTTTACGTGTGGGTGAGTGTAAGATGACAGCCCACCTAGCACAGCTCTGCAGAGAGTAGGCTTTGCTCTTGGCTCTGCTTGCGGCTTTGACCAGCTGGTACTATCATTTGTCACAACAACTAGTAGTAGCATCAGGCTGGGAGTAGGAATTTCAGCTCTTGCACAGTGTTTATGAAAAGAAGAGGAAGGCGTGTAGACAGAAGGAGTAATTAAGGTGGGTGGCATGTGGAGGGAGAGTGAGGTAAGGCAGAAGTGATGGGATCTTGTGGGTGCCAGTGCCGAGGCTGAGAACAGCTGAAGAACTTATTTCAAAGACTCGTGTTTATTTGCTCATTCTCAGTATTTCAGTGTTTCTATGCTGGCTGAATTTGCCCCGTTTCAGCCCCATAATCAGTCTTTATTGTAGGAACCCCATGGTGTGTGCCAGTTGTCCCGCTGTGGCCCACAATCAGGTAAGAAGTGAATCCCTGTGCCTGGCGGGGGCAGTGCCACCACAGAGGTCCTCTGCTCAGGGAGTCGTGGCACAGCTTGAAGCCTGCGTGTGGACAGAAGCTGCTGGTTGCTGCCTGCTGGCCGTGTGTCTGCCCCACATCTCTTCCTCTCTCACAGAAGGCCCTTCTCTGAGCTCCCACAACTGGGAGGAGATGGGCAAGAGCAAAGACACTGAATAATTTAGGAGCTGTGCTTGCATCCAGCAGTTCTCACAATTTAAATACCATGTGCTGTGCTCTGTTGTCATGTTATTAATTCTTAATAAGGCTATGCATTTGCATTGTTGGGCTTCTGGAAGAAGCTGCTGGTGGTCATGATGTGGGTGCTCTGGCTCACTTGTCCTGTGCCAAGCTGATGTAAGTGCCTGGGCTGTCTCTGCAGCGGCTGAGGAGGTTTCTCAGCTCAGAACTCAAGTTGGAAGCTGTTCCAGTTTGGAAAAGAGCATAATCCCATAGTGGCTGCAGAAGGTGAAACTAATTTAGTTCAAGGGCTTTCTGTAGGTTTTGATTGGTTGTTGTATTTTTTCTCTCTGCAGAGTGTACAAGCAGATGCTAGTGGAGATCTGAGGAACAATAAAGAGCTGATGAGGTAGAAATAAATGATGTGGCTTTTGTGTTTTGTTATGGCGGTATCGTGCAAGAGTGGGGGAAATGGGCAGATTTGGAAGAAGCAGAAGGCAGAGAGCCAAAGCACTTTTGTTGCTGTTCTGTACTGCGAATCTCCAGAGATTAATGGTACCTAAAAGATGAATTTAAGTGTGAGCCGTGTGCTCAAGAGGACTGGCTGGGTTGGCAGAGGGCCCTTTTTGCCAATATTCCTGTTCCCTGAGATCTGCGAGAGGGAAGGAGAGTAGGGGCTGCAGCCTGAACCAAAGGGCTGCCAGTGAAGGTGGGGCTGAGGCTGCAATCTGTTGTTGTTTTTTTTGTTAATGACAAGTAATGTAGAAGTGTGTGCTTCTGCATTTCTCCAGCATGAGTTTATTGGTGGCTTTCCCCGGGAGTGCACTAGAATAAAATGGATAACAGTATTCGCATATCATTCTTCCTCACCCTCTTGTCCCTGGAGACCAATTCAAGAGCTCTTGTTTGTTCTTGTTTCTTCTTTTTGGAAACAATTAGCAGATGAATGTCTGGGCCATGCAGTTCACAGACACCTGCTGCTGGATGCAGCCATGCCTATGGGACAAGGGCTGCTACGTGCTTTCTGCCATCTGCAAGTTACCTCTAGGATCGCACATTTCTGCTGGCACACTTTTTGTGCTGCAGTGGGGAACCAGCAGCAGCAGCTGCCTGCAGGAGCACTGTGTGTACCTCAGGCACAGGATCTCATCGGCTGTAGAGGGTCCTTGCTTTCAGTGACCAATAGCAGCTTCTGATCCGCGTAGCATTTGTGCACACAGAAAACCTTGCTGGCGGGGAGGCTCTTAGTGCATTGTGGACACAGTGGTGCCACTGGGGTCAGTGGGAGCGTACCCCAGCAGTCCTTGAGCCGGGGTGAGGCCTGGCAGCAGTGCTGGGAGCTTGGTGCAAGGGGTGGAGCGCGGCCGCCGTGCCATAAATAGATCCAGCACGCCGAGATCTGGGCACTAAGATTGGGTTGCTATGGAGATTGAGCTGAATCAGATTACCTGCGGCTCTGCTTTTACAGCTTGCGCATATGTGGTGGCTGCGTGGTCTCGCGTGTGCGGCAGGCTGCTGTACCCAGGCTGGAACCGGGGGAAGCAAGGAGCAAAGCAGCTGAAGGGCTGGCATATGCCAAATCTGTTACCATAACAACCAAGAACCTGAGCCAGGCTGGCTTCAGGCTTGCCGTGCTTTAGAAAATCTCCTGACTCTGCTGTGTGATGCTGCCGCTTGTGAGCTAATTCTGGCTGTGTTAAGTCTGTCTGTGCAAGCTGCCTCCATTTTGCTTGGAATACCGCTGTGCAGACTAAAGCTGCATCTGTACTGTGTCAGGCATGTTTTCAGTAGGGCAAAGAGGTAATATCACTGCAGTAGGAAAGGAAGAAATCTGTATGATATTCACATTCTTCCAAAGAGTTTCTGAGGGCGTCATTCTGTATCTGCAAACTGTTTTCCCGCTTAATTCCCTAAGTTTTTTCAATTCAGTTTAGCATGTCTTTTTCCTCAGCCTTTATGGATATGTGGAAAGTGCAAACAGTTGGGATGCATCTGCTGCTTTATCCATAAGAAACTCTTACTGTCTCAAGTGATGCTGTCTCCCATTGAGGATGCTTTTAGAATGTGCCTGTAGTCCTCTGCTGAGCTGTTTCTGAGATGTATGACTGCTGCTAAGGCGTTTCACAGAGCCACCCCTGTATTGTAGGCTACTCATGCTGGATAAATATACCCATCACCTGTTTTAGGTTGGTTTGCAATACTTTGAAAATGCCTTTTTTTCTCTCTCAGTTGTACCAAGGTGCTGCTATCTGTTTAAGAGTCACGCATTGCTATCTTGGCAAAGTGAATGGTAACAAAAAATGAAGCAACTGCACTAGTATAGCAAGTCCATCCAGATCTGACTTCAGAAATTGTTCCACCTTCTGTCAATCTCTTCCATCGGGTTCAGGAGGAGGAGGTATTCTCAGCCCATAACATCTAGAATCAGAGAATCTTGGAGTTGGAAGGAGCCCTGAAAAGTCGTTTAGTCCAACCCACTTTTCTGTAATGAACACGGACACCTACAGCTAGATTAGGTTGCTCAGAGCACTAACCTTGAATGTCTCCAGGGACAGGGCATCCACCACCTCCCTGGGCAGCCTGTTCCATTGCTTCACCATCCTTATTGTTAAAAATTTCTTCTTTATATTTGACCTAAATCCAATATCTAAATCTCCTCTTTTAGTTTGAAACCATTTCCTCTTGTCCTTTCAGCGATGCATGGCAATAGGGCAAGGGGAAACGGCCACAAACTGAAGCACAGGAAATTCCACACTAATGTGCATAAGAACTGCTTCACAGTCAGGGTGACAGAGCACTGGAATAGGCTGTCCAGAGAGGCTGTGGAATCTCCTTCTCTGGAGAAATTCAAGACCCACCTGGACACCCACCTATGCAACCTCATCAAGGGAGCCTGCTTTGGAAGGTTGGGGAGTTGGACTTGATGTTCTCTGGAGGCCCTTCTAGCCCCCCTAATTCTGAGATTCTGTCACAGCAGACTCTGTTAAAAAGTTTGTCCCCTTCTTTCTTACAGCCCCCCTTCAGATACAGAAAGGCCGCTTTCTGGTCTTCCCAGAACTCCAGGCTGAACAGCCCCAGCTCACTCAGCCTGTCCTTGAAGGAGAGGTGTTCCGTCCCTTGGATCATTTTTGTGTCCTTCCTCTGGACATGCTTTGACAAGGTCCACGTCACTGAGGACTCCACATCAGGACACAATACTCCAGGTGAGGTCTCACCAGAGCAGAGCAGAGGGGTAGGATCATCTCCCTCATCCTGCTGGCCAACACTTCTTTTGATGCAGTCAAGGATATAGAGAAAGCTGCAGGGGCACATTGCAGGCTCATGTCCAACTTGCCATCCACCAATACCCCCACGATCTTTTCAGTGGGGCTGTGATGTATTCTCTTGTCTCCCAGATTATATTGATACTGGGGGTTGCCATGACCCAGGTTGCAGCACCTTGCACTTGGGTTTATTGAACCCCATGAGGTTCATCTGGGCCCACTGCTCCAGCCTGTCCAGATCTCTCTGAATGGAATCCCATCCCTTGGGTGTGTCAGCTGCACCACACAGATAGATGTCATCAACAATCTTGCTGAGGGTGCACTTGATCCCACTGTTGATGTCATGGGTGAAGATGCTGAAGAGTACTGGTTCCAGTACTGATCCCTGAGGGACACCACTTGTCACCGATCTCCATCCAGACACCGAGCCGTTGACCACCACTCTCTGTGTACAGTCTCACAACCGATTCCTGATCCACTGAACAACCCACCCATCAAATTTATATCTTTCCAATTTGGAGAGAAGGATGTAATGAAGGCCCGTGTCAAAAGCCTTAGTGATGTCCAGATCGATGACATTGCTGGCTCTTCCCTTGTCCACTGATGCAATTACACCATCATAAAAAGTGACAGGGTTGGTCAGGCAGGACCTGCCCTTGGTGAAGTCATGCTGGTTATCCCATATCACCTCCCTTTCTTCCATATGTCTTAGCATAGCTTCTAGGAGGATCTTCTCCCTGATCTTCCCCATTACCAAGATGAAGCTTCTACCCTTCTTAAGTGAGTACTATATTGCTTTTTTCCCTGTCAGCAGGGACTTCACCTGACCACGATGACTTTTCAAAAACCGTCGAATGTGATTTGGTGACTGCATCAGCCAATTCCCTTGGAACTCTGGGATGCATCTCCTCAGGACCCACTTGTCCTCTGCCTGTGTTCGTTGTGCTTGTAGGACCTCTGTAGTGTCTGGATAAAGGGCAAACAGCATTATGGGTTTCTTAGGGACGCTATATTTTTATGGATGAAACTGCTAGCAATGTTTAACATAGCTGTTAAGCAATGAAGGTGTAAAATGGCTCATGTGAGATAGAGGCTGCGTGTCTGTTGCTTTAAAAGCTTAGTGCAAGCAAAAAGAGTATGTGCTAGAACAGAAGTAATGGCTGGAAGTACACAGACTGGGAAGAAGTCAAAGCTTCAGCGATAAAGTTCCCTCTAAGATTATTAAAATGTCTAAAAATGGATCAAAACTGTCATGAATAGTTCATACTGTTCTTCAGATTGCGTTGATTTAATTTCTACAATGAGTGAAATGGGGTTTTTGGCCACACAGGTGAGGTTGGCTGGTCCTGAGCTCCATGTTCCTGTTTCTGAGAACCAAGCAGACAGCTCTCTTGGCATGCTCAGGGTGCGTAATGTAGCAAAAGGAAACCTGTCAGCCAAACAGTGGGTGTTGAAACTCCTGGCCGTGTTTATGTCTGCTTCAGTTTCCAGTTTAGTTTGATTGGTATGAAGTATCTTGATTTCACAGTAAACAACATGCTAGGGTTCACTATAGATCTGAACTGGGTACAGATTGTCTTGGCTGGGTATAAATAGAAATCCGAGATGTTCCAGTGACGTTTTAGAACTGAGAATTTTGTTCCTTCTGGGTATGGTTTGAAATCTGGTCTTTTGCAAGATAACATTTCAGTGAACCAAAATTCCTATGGCTTCTGTCCTGCAATTTTCACTTTGTCCTTCGCAAACGTCCTCTTTTTTGGTCTTAGAAATTAATATCCCACTCTGTGCTCTTTACTTATGCAGTCAGTAAATTGTATTGTCTGATGTTGATTTATATTCTAAGATTCTAAGATATACTGCTGAATTGTGAGGTGGATACCATTCTGAACTGGGGTACTCAGAAGGCAGGGCTTTGCATCTGCCTGTTGCAAAATGGTCTCCTGCTAGCTTCATATCATTCTTTAGAGCAAATGTATTTAAATTCATGAAAACTTTCATATAGGTGAGTGTAAGACTGGGCTGTCAAATCTGCAGTTCAAATTATTCATTGACAAATTCCTCTGTTCCTTGACGTTGTTCCTGTGGCTCTGTGTCTGCAAATAGAAGACACTTATAAGCGCTGTAGCCGCTGAGGTGTAGATGAGACAAGGACACAACGTTTGTGAGGACTAGTGCTGGGTATTGGTCTGACACAGATGTCTCTGCTCTGATAAAGAGTTTTTCATGCTATTCTGTCCATCCTGTGGTGTGATGCATTTCCTGCTATGTGTCTTTATATAAACATATCTTTCTGGGAGGAGCTTGCAGAACACCACACGTCTTCTCCTTTGAGAAGTTCTGTCACAATCTAAAATGTGGTGTTCTGGAAATTTTGAAAATTAGCGTAGTGCCAATAAATAGAAGTGTTGTTTTGAGCACTTTTTGTCCCCAGTTACTGGAAGGCCACAGATTAGTGCCTGCTCTGGCCTCTGTCTTTGTGTCTGGCCACCTTTGTCAGCTTGCACCAATTCCTGAGTGTTGCTGATGCTGCTGCAGTATGTGGGTAGTGCTCATCGTCACTAAACTGTCCTTATAAGTGCTTGGGTAAACAGTGTGATCTCTGCAACATGATGGGTTTCTGCAGTAGCTTTCCATGGTAGCCTTCATTTCTGTTTCTCCCTTGAGCTGCAGCTGCAGGGAGTTTCAAACAGCGCTCAACAATTTGGCCTTCCAAAGGCTGGATCCAGTATATTTGTACAGAGGAAAGCACACTGCAGGGGTTTGCTCAGAAAGAAATAACCTGGAGTTAAAGCAGCTTGAGAATAGGCCATCATGTCAAAGCCTATACCATCTCAGTGTCAAGATATTCTCAGTTCCGGTTCAGATGGTAACGTGAAAGGGGAGAAATAGGATAAACAACCACAAGATCTTCATCAATCTTTGACCGCTTTCTGTTCTAATATGCTTAGTTTGTAAAATCCAGAGGATGGATGGTAGCAGATCTGAGGAGGAACTGCAGGTGCAGGGAAAGGCAGGGCTGTAGTGCCTGTTTGTGTTGCCTTCAGTGATTCAGCTGTGGTGTGTGGCTGCAGTGAGGAGCAGGAAGGTGAGATCCTGCAAATACTGGTCTAACACTCTTTGGTTGTTGCCATCACCCTTCTAGATACTAAATCTCTGAAGAAGAAATCCAGAAAAGGGAAGGTGGACGTTTAATGCCAGATTGTGTATTTATACTGATGAAAAGAAAGAGGTCTGTGGATGGCCATGACTGCCTAAAACACAGACTTTTAGGAAATGTAAATCATACATGTGTCTATGTATTTGGTGTTCTTGATTGTGCCTCTGACACTCTTTGCTTTTCTTGGTTATAGGTTGAACTTGCTGGACATTTCCAAGTGAATTGCTCCCTGGGGCAGTTGCTCACAGCTGACTGGACAACGGGCTGCTGGGCTGATGAACAGCAATTCACTGAGATGACATAGAAAGGGGTCAAGGACAATGGTGCAGAAAAAGAAAAGCTGCCCTCGGTTACTCGACTACCTTGTTATCATTGGAGCCAGGTAATGTAGAAGATTCTCAGCTGTGCTTTTGTGTAGGCAGTAGAGTGGGAACTTAAGAGGCCACACTTTGTGCGTAGAAAGTGTTGTCTGGAATATATGCAGACTGGGGGCATGCAGTAGGACTAGGGCATTTTTTGAAAGATACTACTGCAGTTAGAGCTTTTTAGCTTGTGGTTTGGATCCTCCTCTTCAAGGATCTACAAAGAGTGACTAAGAATAGCCCGTTTATATATGGCTCTGCTGGCTTGTATGTCTAATCGTCTTTGCTTCTGTTGACATCAGAATAGGGTGATTCACAAACTGAAAATACTGAAAGCTGTGTGTAAGCAGAATGCTAGTGGGGGTTACTTCTCTAACTTTGAAGAGTAATCTGTAAACTCAGTTTAAAAAAGTCTGAAACTTGCCTTACTTGTCTGATTCTCCTAATACTTTTAGCCTCATAGAAACTACATTAATGCTTTTAATTTTTTTTTTTTAAGTCTTATTAGTTATCAATTAATAAAATGTTACACTTATCTGCTTAAGGAGTGTATAGAATATGGGGTTGGTGTGCTTTTTGTCTAATGTGCAGGTGCACAGCAAATGTTATTTTTCTCCTTTCAAGATTTGTGTGGTATATTTCTGCCAGTTTATTTAATGGATGTGCTACAAAGTGTACTGTACTTTCATTTCTGAACATAAGTGGTTTTTGTGCATCAGCTTGTTGCTTTACCTAATTTCTTTTTGAAATGCTTTGAGTGCAATATTGAGACTAAGTGGAGGAAATGATGCAAGTAATTTCCTAAGTAGTAACTGTTTTATTATTGTATTTTACTGGCAGAGTAATTTGGTAGTTTAATTATTTTCTCATTGTCTGTGGGGAAAAATAACCCAGTTTTCAGTATGTAGGTCAGAAAGTGATTAGGAAAAGAAGGAAAAAATGTTGACTGCCTCTTCCAGTGATGCTCATAGTTTCATCTTTTCTCAATTAAGGATTGACTAGCATCAGTTCTGGATTCCCACACTACTCTTGCCTTTTGCTAGGCAGTAGACGCTAGATTGCTACTACTTGGAGACCTGCTGTCTCATGTATCAGGTACTTCAACAGCTGCTAAGGACAGGAGGTAGCCTTCCTTAGGTAGTCCGTGTGGCTTTTACTATTACAGCTTGTTACCCACGGCACATCAGTAGCAATGTCTTTTGAAAGTATTCTGTTTTATTAGGTGTAATTCTTCTGAATGTCTGAGAAGACTTGTCTTTCTGTCTTTAGTGCATATTACTGCAAAGACAGTGATAGCTTACATGTATATTATACATATATACTGGTACTTTATTGGTGACTTTTTTTAACCATTTAGTATCATTCCTACTAAATCCTATATTACTGTAAAAATGTCAGAACTTGATAGCAAAGGGGTCAGGCCAGAAAGGGATTGATTGGGAAACATTTTCGGTCCTTCACTTTCTGGATCTCATGTTATGCTTCCAGCAGTTATTATTTGCACAACATTCGCAGAAAAACTGTGGTAGGAGGATAGTTAATGCCTTGAAAGAATATGTTCATTTGCTGGAAGAAGCAAAAGTAAACAGTGTTGTCTGTCTTCTTTTGTATTCCAGTAGTGATTTGTTGTACAGTGCTCAATGAGGCACAGTAGTACTTAAGTAGTACAACTTAATAATCAAGCACAGTCAGCTTGCTTGCTTGCCAGAACTTTTTAATGAAAATTTTACAAGATGAGGTTTTGGGTCCATGGAACTTGTTAGGAACTGTGTTGCTTATTTATTGGAAGTCAGTGTAACTTAGAATTACTAAAATAATAATAAAAAGTTTTATTGTGCTTCAACTAATAAATGAAAGCCTTTTTTGTATGCTAGAATCACTTGGTCAATTGACTCTTTGTCTGACTACAGGCAGCTGTATTTTTGCTGTTTTTCTTTCTGTTTGCTTTCATTCTCTTCCTCCATTCTCACTGGAAAAGCATTACCATTCTTCTTTTTTCCTGTACTTTTTAGCTTGTGATTACAGTGTGTTTCTACTGGAATTATTAAAGCTTATTGCATGTTCTATGGGGAGGAAAGTATTTAAAAAGTATTGTGTTGGCTCTGCTACACTTGTGTTACACCAGCTTTCTTTTGTGAAACCTGGTAAAATTGTAGTGTTGCTTCCATGACTGACATGGAGTTTTGCTCCTACCTTGGGGGACCTCCTTTGTTTGCCTTGGCAGGATATTGTGATAAATTATTCTTAGAAACCTCTCAGGAAACAGTCCAGATGTCTTCATTATGTCCTCCTTATATGTCAGCATGAATTCCAGGGATGTGGGGTAGGTGGAACAAGGGGACACAGTTACATGTTACTGGTACTGTAGTGCTGCTTATAAGAGCACTGAAACAATATTCTGCAGGGCAGTGGTAGGATCTAGAGTGTTACCTGTAATAACATAATGTATCACTCCATCATTTATTTGATTCCTCTCCTAGGAAAACCTTGGTTTTCTCAATTAGATTTTCTTGTATATATATATATAGTTTTCTTTCTTGATCATCCATTGGATTTTCATCTGACTGTGTTTGGAGATGGAGAGTTTCTACCCAAGTATTCCCTCTCCCATGCAGTTAAACTTGTTTGGGAAATCAAAGTCAGGGAAATGTGACAGTACAATATTCCCTTGGGAACAATGTACTCCTGAAACTCCCTTTTTGTCTCAAGCAGAGTGGCTCCTTGTTGGGCCTCGATAATGATGGTGTAGACTTCTTTTTATTTAAACTTTTTGTGATTGTTGGGCTTATCCTAGATCGAGAACTGTAGCTAGTGACTGAGGTGCTGCATTTTCTCTGGATGTTAGGATTGAGAACAACCAAAGATGAAGCTGACCTTGGAGGCCCCTGATGTGTCTATAGTGAGATAACAAACATTTTTTGTGACGTTAACTAACTCTGTATGCTTGTCGTTTTTCCTTTTTGTTTTTTTGCAGGCAGCCAAGCAGTGATAGTGTTGCTCAGACTCCTGAGCTGCTACGACGTTATCCTCTAGAAGACCACGTGGACTTTCCTCTTCCACCTGACGTTGTGTTCTTCTGCCAACCCGAAGGATGCCTGAGTGTGCGGCAGAAACGCATGAGCTTCCGTGATGACACTTCTTTTGTCTTCACACTCACAGACAAGGATACGGGTGTCATTCGCTATGGAATCTGTGTCAACTTCTACCGTTCCTTCCAGAAGCGAGTACCCAAGGAGAAGGGAGAAGGCACAGGAGGACATCGAGCTCCTCGGGAGGGACAGAAAATCGCTAAGTCTGGGGATGCGTCTGCACCCCAAGAGGATGTGGGCACTGAGAGTTCAGAGAGTGGTTCTTCACTGCAGGCCCCAAGTACAGAGCCTACCCCAGATGTGAACCGGTCTCCGCACAGTAAGCGTCTGGCCAAAGGCAGCCATCGTTCTCGAAACAGCACCCTGACTTCTCTGTGCATCCTTAGTCACTATCCTTTCTTCTCCACCTTCCGCGAGTGCCTGTACACCCTCAAGAGACTTGTGGACTGCTGTAGTGAGAGACTGTTGGGCAAGAAGCTGGGGATTCCTCGTGGGGTTCAGAGGTATGTTGAGGGGGAAGAAAGAACTCTATCCTCTCTCTGTTTGTTTCCAAATGTCAAATTGTCATGCCAAATTGCTGTGATAGGTGAGGTTGCAGAAGACATTGGTCTTCTGCAGTTGGCCTTCTGTTGGTGGTTGACCTTTTTGCTATTTTAATCTGAAATCACAATAGGAAAGGGAAATTTTTGTGCTGATTTGTGTAAGAATTCTTTATTTTCTTCTGTCACCTGATTTTAGTTTTTGATATTAATGTGAAGGCACTATGCTGATAGCAACTGACACAGTTTCTTGGAAGCTGAGTGCTATTGCTGTGGTTATTGCTTTGGAGTATAAGCTCTGTAGGTAGTACACATCTGGACTAGCAGTTCTCTGACAGATTAGAAACAGTAAGAAATAACAGGGTGAATTTCAACTTAAAGCCAGAGGGAAATGTTGAAAGTGTGTTTTATAGGTTTATGAAAAATAATCTGAACTTCAGCGTGGGAGAGAAGAGATAAGGGAAACAGGAATGTTTGAAAGAAATTGAAGTACAAGATTTGAGGAGAAGAGAGAGAAGAGGCAGAAAACCAAGGAGTTGTCTGTGAAGCATATAGGAATGGAGGTTTGCAACAGCAAGTTAAACAGTATCTTGGTGTATTATCTGTTATTATAATGCTAGGTATGCAACAAAAGCTGTTGTGCTATAGGGTACAGAAGGCATCAATTGTGGATGTATATTTGTATTATTGTGTGTAGCCTCTATGTTCCAGGAAGATACTGTTTCCTTTCTGACTCATGAATTAAACAGAGCAAATATAAAATGAATCTGTGGGGAAGGAGGGAATTATCTTACTGTGAAGGTGAATGGGGGCTGTGAGATAGTTTGTAATCTGAGTTTTATAGCTTTTTACCTTCCAACTTAAACTTGTCAAAAGTAAAATATGCCAGGGCATCTGACACTTCTGTATTTATAAGATCCTTTCCCCTTGTATTAAAGAGGAAGTCTGCTCCTGTTCACAGCGTAGTAATCTACTTGATGGGTTGCTGCTCTAGAATAGTTCTAGGAGTGTCCTGGGTTTCTGACTGATTCCTGCTTTGACAGATTTATGACCTGAATCCACTGGTTGTTGGGGAAAAAGTGATTCTCTGAGAATGGAAATAATTTTATGAAATTGAAGTATGAAGGGAGCTTATTTCATTATTTGGTTTACTCCGATAATTCCTGAGGCAGAGAAGAGCTAAACTTTATGATTTTCTTCAGCTCTATGAACTCATCTGAATTTTGAAAGCAGTGTTGACATATTCTAGTGTTTGAATGGCATGTGGTATTTTAAAGACTTGACGTTGTTGGACAAAGTTCATAGAGTTGAGAGAAGAAGAACTGAGTGACAGATGAAGACTGCTAAGCATCCATCAGCAGGAAGAGCAAAGCTGCCAGTTGGAATTACTGTGTGATTTGCGAGCTGTGATCTGGAGAAGTAGAGAGGTTTCAAAGTGATGTCAGAATAAAAGTGAAACTGAATCCTTAGGGCTTGCACAGAAGGTTTGAGCGTGCCATTAACAGATTCGTGCCCTTTGCATTACAAGTGGCTGAGGGGAAGCTGGTGGATGAGAAGCGTGGTGGTTTCAGATTGCTCTTCTTTTGATCATTCCAAATTTCTGTAATTTTTTAATCCTTTATAAGGCATCCAGTGCTGTTTTTGTGGGTTTTTTTTTCTTTTTTTAAAATTTTTGAAGGTATAAACTGTAAGGTGGAACCTCTAATTTGAGCCATACTCTTCTAACGGATCTATTATAGTGACTGGAGATAATTATTAAGCTATTTCACAGTGGCTAGAACAGATTCATGGCCATTGTGAATGCAGTACTGCAACATTAAGGGCTGAAATAGATTATCCAATTCACTTCCCTTGGGAGATCCAGTTTCAAATTTTGAAGCTCTTAAGGCCCTGAGCAACACTGTACACACTTTTTGGCCAGCCTGTCTGTGAGCTACTTGTTTGCAGGTTGATAGTTTAGGGCTTTTGGTAGTTAAATGGTTCCCAGCCAACTTTCAGAACTGTTTATTCTCAGCTGAAATGCAGCCGTTTCTGCCATGGGTTATTCATCTCAATACAAGGCAATTTGAGACTCAGTGTAAAAGTGTTTTATGATGCCAAAACATCTGAGGCATCTTTATGTGGCTTATTTTTATTATCTCAGCTTATTAGTTCCTGTTCTTGCAAAAGTTTGTAGAACTGGTGGAAGGAATCCAGTCATTCAGGCTGCTGTGCTTCTAGGCAAGATATGGGAGTACTCCAGTTACACGCTGAATTTCAAGCACCTGGGTAACCTTTATGAACCATTTAAATGAATGCACAAACTCTTGGGCCAGTGTGGCAAACTCGTGTTGATTTCTGCCTCAGAAAGTTCCATAGTTCCCCACAGCTGTTGCAGCTAGTTTAAACCCCTGCCCTTCTCTTCCCTTGTCTGGCCTAGCATGTTAGCAGTGTCTTTTAATTCTTGGTGACTGCCCTTTCCCTTGAAGAGCCAAGCCAAATGGCTGTCAGAGGAAGCCATTGGAGTATTAATCTTCTCATTTCTCCCTCTGTAGGGATACAATGTGGCGGATTTTCACAGGCTCACTCCTGGTGGAGGAGAAGTCCAGTGCACTGCTACATGACTTGCGGGAGATTGAGGCGTGGATATACCGGCTGCTGCGTTCACCAATGCCTGTTGCTGGTCAGAAGCGGGTGGACGTGGAAGTTTTGCCGCATGAGTTGCAGCCAGCTTTGACCTTTGCTCTTCCTGATCCATCCCGCTTCACCTTGGTGGATTTTCCACTACATCTGCCTTTGGAGTTGCTGGGAGTGGATGCCTGTCTTCAGGTGCTGACCTGCATCCTTCTGGAGCACAAGGTAGGAAGGGAAGAGTTATCTTTGAAGCTTTACCCTTTCAAAAGCCAGGATAGATTGGAGAACATCTATCTACTGGAATCTTTGATATTGATTTGCCTGGAGGGGTGGAAGGAAAATATCTTTCTGAGGTGCCTGTTTTGAAAAGTCTTGATTTTGCTTTAAAAAGCACCTGAAGTTTGTTTTCAGATAGATTAACGGAGGGTCATTCCAGTTCACAGCCAACAAAACAGGGTCCTTTAGGCCGTGATATTTTTATGCCCCTGGCTGGGAGTATGGGAAGCAAATGGTTGCTGCAAAATCTAATGTGACTTTCTGTGTTTGCAGGTTGTACTGCAGTCCCGGGACTATAATGCACTCTCAATGTCTGTGATGGCCTTTGTGGCTATGATCTACCCATTAGAATATATGTTTCCGGTGATCCCTCTGCTCCCCACCTGCATGGCCTCTGCAGAGCAGGTGCATATTTTTCCTTCATTGGTCTTTTGCAAAGGATATTTCTGTTATCTCTGAAAACATAGTAGTCCATGTTTCCATCCACCATCATTTCTGAGGGACTGTAATAAACACTGCCTTGCAAAGAATGTTCTTTGAGTACCACTGACTATTTTAATTGTATGTAACATTTTTCATTTAGGATATCATTAAAACCTGCTTGGTGAATAGTACAGTTCAAAGAAGTAGCTTCTTTGAAACACCATGGATCTACAATATCATGACGAGACTTTAACACTTTCAGCCTTGTTGTCCCAACTGAATATTAAGGTTTGTTGGAGAGAGTCCATAGTAGTACTTAAGGAATCTTAAGAGGTCATGATTCAAGGCATAGAAACTTCCGCCTGCAGTTTATTTTTCTTGGAAGTATAAAGTGTCACATTACTTCAGCTGGGAGCCTGGATTTCACCAGTAGTCAGGAGTTCATTATTTTGTTTGGAAAGGCAGAATTGAGGCCATCTTATTCCTTCAGTGCTATCCTGCAATTGACTATCTTGCAATTGGTGCTGCAGATTTGTTCTTGTCCCTTGGAGATAACCAGGTTTTCTAGATTAAAGGATAAATTAGCTTCCCAAGCAGCTGATCTCAAGCTGTTACGTGTCTTATTGATTTAAGCCTTTTCCCTCTGCTGATCCCCTTGTCAGAAACAACAAGAAATTCCCCTTAGGTTTTCCACATACATTTATATTAAGAAAAAAATACGTTTCTTCTGTTTTTCTGCTTCCTAGACTTGTAATTTTGAAATTATATAACCACTATAAGGTAGGGGTAAGGATAAAGCTTTTGTAAGGGTAATGCTATATTTACAACAGCATGGATTCAGTTTGAGCTGAAGATGTACAAATGCATTTGGTTCATGGTGTTGTAAGCTGTTAGTTTTGCTAATTTTTTTCATTAGAGCTGTTTAGCTCTATAAAAGGTGTATCTCTGAAAAAATTGTGAATTTTTCTTCTAGATGAGAATTAAAGCTCTTAGAGCAGGAGGGTTTTTTTTTCCTATCGTATGACATCAATGACTTCGTTATCAGTGCTTTGTGTGTTGCCTCCTCTGCTGTAAACATGCTACAGCTGTTTAAAAAAAAAAAAAAAGTTGGCAAGATATGGTGATATCAAATGCAGAACTTGTCCTTATTACTATATCTCTATCTTTCAGTTGCTTCTAGCCCCTACACCTTACATCATTGGTGTTCCAGCGAGTTTCTTCCTTTACAAACTAGATTTCAAAATGCCTGATGATGTATGGCTTATCGACCTGGATACCAATAAGGTAAGCAATGCTCTTAAGGACTTGAGGCTTTGTTTCTGGATAACTGTGCTCTTCAACTAATACACACACCGAGAATTTAAGAATGCTTGTGCTTCTAGATTAGCCTCAGTCTGCCTTTGTCTCTTCTGTCCTAAATTTTATGATTTTGTTGCTTGTCATGTCTCATGTCTCTCCCTGATTCTTTTGTTCTTACAGCATTCTTTTTCAGTTAATCCATCTAGGTATTTCATAGAAGGTATAGCCTCTATAAGTGATTGGGCCATCTCCTTGGGTAACTATGACCCTGCCCGCTATAGCCCTAGATAGGAATCTAGATCTGATAAGAGCCTTCCAGCAGCATCTTTTGTCATGATTCAAATGAGACAAAGTATCCCACTTTCTACTGTGGCTACTGGAGCATGGGAAATGTGTATAACATCTTATGTTTAATGGAGATTGTACAGGATGAGTATAGGGAAAGTCGAATAAGTCTTAAGTTTAAACAATAATCTTGCAATGTTTATGACATTGTAAATAATGTTAACAGTCATAAGAGAAGGAGAAACAAATTATTGATGCAGGGTTGTTTTTTTTTTGGTTTAAGTTTTATTTTATTCCTTTTATTCCTCAGTTTCAGGAGCAGTGGAGATGTAGGAGATTCTGTTTTGAAATGGATCCAGCTGGACAGTTTTTCATTTGTTACCTGTGCTTAATTCCAGGTGATCGTTCCCACAAACGCAGAATCTTTGCCGGCGCTTCCAGAACCAGAAGCTTCAGAGCTGAAAAAGCATCTGAAACAGGTAATGAGCACTTTGGGGAATGGAGTCAGCCTCAGTAAAATGTAGCAGATGTAGTGTTGCACAGCTCTTCTGCTGTACATGCTAAAAGCAGACTTGCAACCTAGCACATCAGATGGTTGTGAATGAGATATCAGACTATTAGAATGCACTTGTTCAAGAGGCTGGCCAATCAATAGAGTGGCTGATTCAAAGTTACAAGAATTCTGAACCCCCTGAGCTTTTCTACCATTACATTTTCTGACAAATCTAAATCTGAGGTTTTTATTGTTTCAGGTCTGTGTAGTTTCTTCAAAGAGTTTCATGGTCATTTTTGTTACCTGTTCATTTTTTTCTGTCTCTACTGCTTCTACTTTTGAATAAGAAGCACAGGCCTAGGGATTTTCTGTCAATGTATTTAAGGTGCCTTATTTATGTAGATGCACACAAAGAACTTCCCCATGTTAGAGCACAGCAGCATTTTAAGCTTGAAAAGTGGTATTAAGTAACACAGTTATTAAGTGCTGTATATCCAGCTGCTGGATTTTATGCATAGAGCTAATTTGGAAAAGTGATTACTAAGGCCGATGACCACAGTTAATTTATTAGCCAGGTGTACAGTCCATGAATATAAAGATGTTATAATTATGAAATAAACGAGAGTTTGGCAAAGCAGATTACAGTAACAAAAAGAGAATAGATAGAAAGCTTACCCTCATCCTGAGCTCACTGCAGAACTCAGAGGAGGGATCTCTAGAAGAGATCTTTTTTTACTTGGTAGCCCTTAAATGGGATCTAGGAGAGGCACAGCCAGGCTCCACTCCTTCCAGCAGCACAGGTGAATTGTTGAATTGCCTTCACCTGTGCTCCCAGGGCTGACTCATTGCTTGCCTCAGGTGATCAATCAGAGGTTCAGGCTGTGATTCAGCAGTTCCCATACCCCAGGTAAAAGGTAGTTTGAAATGCTCTTGGGTGCAGTAGATGGTTTCTGTTTGTTACTGTTGTTTGGGACTAATTTGTTTCTGGTTAGTGCCAAAAATTCCAGATTTCTCCTTTACATTTGCCATGTAGGATTAAACTCTGACTTGATCCATCTTCTAGCTATGATCATCTGTGTTTTCCCTCCATTCACAGATCTGTTCAAGTTCTCAGTCTCTTCTCTCAGGTCCTGCTAAGCCATTAATCAGCTTGGGTCACCCTGGCTGATTGTGTCAAGCAGGTTTTATTTCTTTATTTCTGTTTTCCTTATGCATGCTGCATGCAGTATTTAAAGGTAAAGTTTCTTATGGACCTAATGAGGCCACCCCTCTCTCTCCTTATAGACCAGGAGAGCAAAGCGTGTGACCTCTGTAATAACCCAGTACTTACTGTCAGCTCAGATGGAAGTAATGTGTTGCATGGGGTTTTGTTAGATCCACCTTACCCTCACTTCTGCCTCATCCCTTTGCAATTTCAGGTACTACTGAGCAAAATTCTCTCATTAAAGCAAAGTTGAATATCAGAACAAATTGCATTTTCCTTAAACAACTTCTATTTAAAATTATTGGTATTGACCCAAACAGTCTTTGGTCCCTATATATTCCTACATTCATCATCATGGATAGTTGAACATTGGCAAACGTGAATGAGGATTACTGGTTGCAATACAAAGTAGAGACGACTGAATTGCAGCCCAGGTTGCTAAGGTTAACACCCTTTATATACCTTTGGAACTTAGTGTCAATCACTAATATTCAAAATACCTGATTTTAAGCCGCAGTGGAAAGTTCTTAGCTTCATCAGTAAGGATCCTTTCCGCTTTCCAAAGCAAAAGTAGCCAAATGTGGATATTTTGGGGATGGGGCAGTTAGACTTCTCTCTCTGTGCCTGTCTTGCATTCCTTTTTATTTCCTCTCATTTGTGATATTTGGTAGTAATAGATTATTTTTTTTTCCCTCCATCTGTTTCTCTGTGGTCATGTGTTCGTCTTGGCTCTGATGGGCTGCTGGTGTTATCATATGATCTTCCATCTTGCCTCCAGTCTCTGGTTAGCATGACTGCAATCACTCAGCAACAGCTGCTCACTCCTGACAACAAGGTTCTTTATTTTATTCTTTCCCCCCGGTTTTCCATTTTACCCTTTTACTTTGGTCTTTTTGTTTTACTTTATTTGTTTGTTTATTTTTGAGATTAAACTGGTGAAGACTCAGTTGGCAAATGAGAGAAATGAGGGAGATTTAGGTTGGATCTGGGTATTAAGGACTGACTTACTAGTCATGCCACTCCTGTGCATTTTCCTGAGGATATTATGAGGGTTGAAGAGGATGACTGCTTTATGGAGAGATGAAGACATTATTCAGAAAAGAAATGTAGTTTGCAGACAGGCTGGAAGATAGATACCTGTGTGCTGGCTGTCTGCGTGCTGTCGTGGGTTGTCAAACTCACTGACTGAACCGCCAAGTTGCAAGGCAAGTTTTAAGGGATCTAGATCTCTGTGTGTGTGTTCTAAATGCACACAGGCATAACCCTCCTATATATTGTATGGTTTGTCATACAACTAGAGGTCAGATGTGGATTATTTTTTTCATGTCATGGATGGTCTAGAGAAGCAGACTTCCATGTTAACACTCATGCGTTTTCATTATTGAGGAGATCATTTGGACAGTCCACATAAAGGAGGGCCTGGAGGTATTTCTTGACTCAGTGTAGAAGAGATGATTTAAGGCAAATTATTGGAGTGTGAACAATTGTTGTGATTGCCTAGAGGGTAGCTCTAATCTTTTGTTTCTCAAATAACTTCTTGCTGAATATGTGCCTAATGTTGTCCTTTGCTAGGCACTGGCTAGCATGAGTCTGAATACTCAGCCCATTCTTAATCTAGAGAAGTTCCACGAAGGGCAGGAGGTGCCGCTGCTGCTGGGAAGACCACAGAATGATTTGCAGTCTACTCCCTCCACAGAATTCAACCCTCTGATCTATGGAAATGATGTGGACTCTGTGGATGTAGCTACCAGGTGAGACTGAAATGGAAAGTGGTATTGAGTTCATCAAGCTTGCACTTGAAGGCAGCACAGGACTGAGAGCAATGTCTGTCATGGCTCTTGGTGGCTCTTGGTATTGAGCAGGTAAATGAAAACCAAGTGACTGATTGGTTTATTAAGTTTTTTAAGAAGACAGCTTCTTGCACTACGTTACTTCACAGATTTGAAACTTCGCCTAGTACATACCTTTAAAAGGTTCTCTGTCTTCTGTTGAGCTCTGTGTTTTTATCTGACATGTGTCCTTTGCCTCTTTTTAGGGTTGCTATGGTGAGATTCTTCAACTCACCAAATGTTCTGCAAGGATTCCAGATGCATACTCGCACTCTTCGTCTTTTTCCACGACCAGTAGTGGCCTTCCAGGCAAATTCCTTTCTTGCCTCTAGGCCAAAGCAAACACCTTTTGCAGATAAACTTTCCAGGACACAAGCAGTAGAATATTTTGGAGAATGGTCGCTCAACCCTACTAACTATGCTTTTCAGAGAATTCATAACAGTAAGTTTTGGTTTTCCCTTTCCTGCACTTCTGATGTTTTTCAGAAACTTGAAATGCAGATAGATTCTGGGGTCAAACTTAGCTTAATACCATATTATTCATAGAATCAGACTATCCTGGGTTGGAAGGGACATATGAAGCTAATGAAGTCCAGTTCCTGATTTCACACAGGACCATATGAAACCATGTGTCTGAGTGCACTGTCCCAACACTTTCTGAACTCCAACAGGTTCCTGGGGAACCTGTTCCAGTGTGGCATTCATTCTGGGTAGAGATATCCAGTTCAAGAAATAATTTTCTATTTTATCTATTTTAATGCCATTTACTTCTCCAGATAACTTTATTTCTTTTTTGCTAGCGGAGAAGAACTCTTGTAGTTGTTTTTTGTTGTTGTTGTTTTTTTTTTAAAGATGACTGTTCTGTTTTGTGCAAGACTTAGTAAGGGATAGCTTCACTACTAATGAAGCCTTTGACACAAATAAATGAGTTCAGTTAATTTTCTCCTTGTTTATTTGCTTTTGGTGCAGATATGTTTGACCCAGCACTGATCGGTGACAAACCGAAGTGGTATGCTCACCAACTGCAGCCCATCCACTATCGTGTCTATGACAGTAATTCACAACTAGCTGAAGCACTGAATGTCCCAGTAGAAAAAGAAACAGACTCTGATCCCACCGATGACAGGTTAGTGGGGGGGCATAACTCTTGCCACCTGACAATTACTTCAGATTATTCTGGGCCTTCTCTCCAGCATCTCATTTGCTACCTTTTCCTCTAGCCTTCCATGCTTTTGTTTAATTTCTTCTGTCTGGTCAGAATACTGATATTGAATTAAATTGTCTCACTGCTTTGTCATCATTGCAGCAGCTTCTTATCTCTTTGCTAATATCTTCTCAAGCCTTCATTTGACATGAATCTTTATTTGTACTTTCCTGTTTTGTTTTTTTTTGCTTCCTATGCCCCTTTTTCATTTGGTATTACTTCTCTCTCTGATGTTTTCTTCTTTCTTTTCTTCTGTGCTGTTCTTTCTCTGGTTACTTTTTTCTGTACTTCAAGCAATCCCACTCATCCTACCACTCTTTCATATCTCTAACTGAAGCACATAGTTATGCAAAGCTTGCTAATACTCCCCACTGCCTGAGACCTTATACATTCAGTAAAGTGAGAATAATTTTTTGTTGATGTGTTTTTGGCCTTGTATCTCAGAGGTTTGCATCAAGTTTTATCATCCTTACTTCTCTTTTAGCCTGTGAGGTCTTCCAGGCTTGTACTTGTTTTTCTTTTATGTTCTACACAGCACCAGTAGTCCTCATGTTGGAAATTATTGTTAGTATTAAAAAGAAGTGCTTTTCTTTTGATTTCCAGTTGTCTTGAAGCTTCCTCCCCTCCTGACACTCGCTGAGAATTTGTATCTACTCCCTGTCCACCTATGCTTGATCTCATTAACCCCTTGCTGAAAGCTTTTAAATGTCTTCCCGTATTGCCTCTTCACCTGTCTCAAATGTTTGTCATTTGCTCTGACTTTTCATGAAGCTGGCCCCTTAACCTTGCCAGAGTTTGTTTTTTTTTAAATAGAAGTGGTTATATCATCAGATTTTTAAGGTGCTATTGCTGTTCTGCTACCACTCATCTTTTTCTCACCTGTTGTGGCAGTGGCAGTGACAGTGTCGACTACGATGACTCAAGTTCCTCCTACTCTTCACTTGGTGACTTTGTCAGCGAGATGATGAAATGTGACATTAATGGCGATACTCCAAGTGAGTAACTTGGGGCTGCATTTTCACGAGATCCACATAGGTTCCTCTTCCACGTTCACCTGTGCTGTGACAGTGGGGAAATGCCTCCCCAAGTGTCTCAATCAGAGCAAAACATTGTTCTGCTATAATATTGCTCTGAGGTAAGGGAGTCAATTACCAGTAGCAGACTGAAGGAAGACATTTCTTTGGCTTATATGCAATCCCCTCTAAAAGACATGGGAGGAGAAAGATCAGAAGTAGGTGCTGCTGAACAAAACCCACTGACTAGATTTGGAAATGTGCTGCCAGTAGAAAAGGTGCAATATGGGCTGCAGATTACAAGCTTTCTTCTGCCCCCACTTTTTGGTCCTCAGAGCTGACTTTAATGAGTCACTTCATTTTAGTGGGGACAGGAAAATGCATTCTCTTTGGTTTATATGGAGGCGGCAGCAGCAGTGTTTGAGGCTGGGAGATTATTACTTTTATAAACCAAAAACATGAATGCCAGCATGTTTCCTTTGCCCAAGGACAAGAGGTAACAGTCATATTTTGTAACAAAGGAAATTCTGCCTGACTGTAAGAAAAGGTTCCCATTGTGAACAGATCCCCAGAATCAAAGGGGATTATTCAAGCCTTGGAGACATTGGAAACTCAATAAGAAAAGGCCCTGGGCAGCCTGTTTTAACTTTAAAGTTAGCCCAACTTTGAGTAGCCAGTTGGATTAAATGTCTTCCAAAAGTGCCTTACAACCTTTCTATGTGCTTCTGTATTCTGCTGAGCAGATCTGTTAGGGATTTTCAGTCAGATGGACAGAAGGCTGAGGAAGGCAGTATTCTTTAATGCAAAATGATGTATTTGCAGATGTTGACCCCCTGACTCACGCAGCCCTTGGTGATGCCAGTGAAGTGGAGTTTGATGATTTTCAAGAATATTCAGGAGATCTGGATGAACAGGCCATGGACAGTGAGAACTCCCAAGAGAACAACCAGCCTCGTTCAAGTTCCAGTACTACAGCCAGTAGCAGCCCCAGTACTGTCATCCACGGAGTGAACCATGTGTGTACTGAGATGAATTCAGCCCCAAGTTGAGAGAATTAGGATATAAAGAGTGGGAGAATAGTTCTTTCTGAGTGGGGCAAAAGCTGATCAGACTGAAAACATTCAGAAATTAAATTGCATGCACTTTCTGGACTCCAAGCAAAGTAGTCTCTTATGCTGAGACAGAACATTCCTGTGTGTAAAAGCTCACTTGCATTAAAGTACATTATTAACAGAGAGCAGTGGTCCAGGTTGTGACTGCAGGAGTGACTTCTACACAGTATGGAAAGATCTGTTGTAGGGGAATGGGATGGGGAAAATCTTCAATCTGTGTTCATTTAGGAAGTATGGGAGGAATGGATTCTGTAACCACAAAGCAGAGCAATAGGGAGCTGTTATCCTAGCACTTAATAGTAAGATCTGTTTTGCAGGGAAGAAAGCTTCTAGAACAATGCATAAATGCTGCAACTTTTCTACAGATCTAAATTAGAACAACTGATTTGGGTGGGGGCCCAGAAACTGCTAAGACCCTGCAGAATTCCCAGTTTATAACAGTTGCTCTTGTCAGGCCCTTCAGTTATAAGTAATTCAGATTAGCAAACAGATGAATAATTTGACTGGTCCACAGGAGTCTGCAGATTCAGCAGAGATGGAGGAGAAGCTAGTTGCTGGATTTTCAAACCATCTCCCTTCTTTGCCACTACAACCAAGCTTTCCCAAGATGAGCTTTGATCGTCGTGAGAGTGACAGCCCAGCTGTCAGCATGAGCTCCTCAGAAGGGGTGGTGAGGAAACGAGAGTATGATAATCCATACTTCGAACCACAGTATGGTTTTCCTACAGAGGATGAAGATGATGAGCAGGAAGAGAGCTACACCCCAAGATTTAACCAGAATCTCAATGGAAGCAGGTGAGTTCTCCCTGCCCTCCTGTTGTTTTGTACAGCTGTCTTGGGGTTCCCATCTGCTTCATATAGTTTAACATTTTATTGAAGTAGTGGAAGATAACAGAATTATCAGTTCTTCATTGAAGCATTCTAGTGCATGATCTACTGATTTCTCGACATCTTTAAGGGATTTTGGTTGTGAAGCTTGCTATTTCAGGGGTGATGTGTGAGGGGAATTAAACGTTTTTTTATGATATTGGGTTTTTTTCCTTTGTTGCTCTCAAAGCAGAAGTATTTTTTCCACCCCTAAGTCCACAAATGTAGTGTTGCAGACAAATTTGCAGCATGTCTTAAAAGGTAATAAAGGCCTTAATGCAAAGATGCATCTCTACTTTTTTTCCTTTTCTTTTCTTTTTTTTTTTTCTTTTTCTATTTTATTTCCCACAAGGGAAGGATAGTGTGGTAAAAACAGGCTAAAAACAAGACCAGCATCAGCCTCCCACGGTCATATAAGCTTTTGGGAAAAAAAATGTTAATAACACCTGTACATTTTTCTTCAAAGGTCTCAGAAGTTACTTCGTCCGAACAGTTTAAAACTGGCCAATGATTCTGATGCAGATTCAGACTCCAGGGCCAGCTCTCCAAACTCTACTGTTTCCAACAACAGCAGTGAAGGTTTTGGGGGCATCATGTCTTTTGCAAGTATGTACTCAAGCATTCATTAAACTGTTTTAATTTATCAGATCTTACAGAGAGGTGGTTAGCCAAGGGGAAGACTTGGTTGTCGGATTGTTACCAGGTCTCCAGAACTTGTGTTGAGAGTCACAGGACCTGTTTTATTTACACTGCTGATAACTACTGCTTTATGAATTTTTCGCTAAGGACTTTGGTTGTGTCATTAGGCCCTTGAGTTATATGGCACTTTGGACCACAAATCAGAAATTCTGTCCATTTCATTTAAATAAAAACTGTGATTTTTATGAAACTGGTACAAGAGCGTTAACCATCAGTATGCTTCTCATGCTACCACTTCACTTGTTTAGGTCTGACATTAAATTTCTTCACTGTGCTCTCTTACTTTCAATTAAATTATTGAATAAATTTAAAAAATAATATCCACAGTTATGGAAAGCTGATGTAGAGTATTTTAGTGTGTGAAAGAAGATATAACCAGATAAATAGTCAGCTGTTGTGGGGGAGGGACAAGAAGTTAGTAGCTCTGGGAAAATTGTATTTGATGTTTCTACTAAAAAGATTGTTACTAAAATAAAGCTGGATTAGGGGGGAATAAGGATAAGTTGAAATAGTGCACTGACAATTTAGATGAACATGTTGAGGTTTTCTATATGAGGAGGATCTCTATTCAAGTTCCTTTCAGGATGTCTACAGACTCAAACAGATGACAGAGCATCGTTGCACTCTTTATGTTGTTAGAAATCTTTTGGTGCTACAGAAAGCTTTGCTTTCTCATAAATGGAAGCTTCTATTTTAAAGTGTGCTTTGGGGTCAGAGTTGCAGAATTTCAGAAGGCTCTGTGCACTCTTCTGACTTTGGGACTGTGGATTTTAGAGATCTTTTGTCATACTATTTTCTCATGTGACCCCCACCACTTATTTGCTCCTTAAAAGTAGTATCAAACTAGAAGACAGTTGATGTGGAGTTACCTGTATAATGGCAGGAAAACAGATTGACACTGCTGGTACGTTTAAGACTCAAAAACACAATGACAATGATTGTAACTTGAGAGCTAAGAATTACCTTTTAAACAATTTAGAATAGTCAGAATACAGATGTGGTTGTGTTGTAAATGAAATTATATTATACTTGTCAGTTCTGTGGACTTAAAAAAATAAAAAATAAAAAAATTAAAAAAAAAAAAGTTCATGCTTTCAATAAGAAGATGAATTACAGGAAATTTAGGAAGTATGGATATGTGCAGAGAACATTAGGTGTTTGGTAAAGAAAGGCTGAGTAACCTGGGTCTGCTCAGCCTTCGGAAGAGAAGTCTAAGAGAAAATGTAATAAATGTTTATAAATATCTAAAGGGAGGTGGGATGCAAATGGATGAGGTCAGGCTAATCTTGGTGGTGTGTAGTGATGGGAGGAGTATTGGCCTAAAACTCGAATGTATGAAGTTCAGTACTAAAATGAGGAAGAATTTCTTTATGGTTCAGGTGATGGAGCACTGGAACAGGCTGCCTAGAGAGATTGTAGAGTATCCTATGGAGATATTCAAGACCCATCTGGGTGTGAACCTGTGAGAACTATTGTAGGGAACCTGCTTTAGCAGGGAGGTTGGACTCAATGATCTCTTGAGGTCCTTTCCAAGCCCTGCAGTTCTGTCATTGGGTGTAATTGTTGTTTTGTTGATTTTTTTGGTTTTTTTTTTTCTTTTTTCTTTTGTCATAGGCAGCCTGTACAGAAACCACAGCACAAGTTTCAGTCTGTCCAATTTAGCCCTGCCAACCAAAGTTGGGAGAGACAAGAATACCCCCTTTCCCAGCCTGAAAGGTAACCATTTTTCCCTTTGTCTTCTGTAGCCTTTATTGTGACTCTGCAATCCCTAGAAGGAACATTGGTGGTGAAGTATTTTGGTACTTTGGGTTAGTACCTGCTTTAATTATCAAGACAAAAATTGTCTTGATATTTCTTAGTCAGACTTCTTCTCAGCAACTGAGCTGCATCAGGGTGGGAGACTAGCTAGCCTACCTTGTGTTAATAGGTACACTGTGAATGTTGGTTTTGTTTTGTATTTTGTTTTATTTAATATTTATGTCTTTAGTGTAAGGAATGGGAACAAAGAGGTAGGTTCTACTTTTGTACTGCCACTGCTTTAGGTAACCTGTTAGAGCAGTGATATTCTGTTTGTAAGAAGGAATAGTCCCTTTCTCCCATGGAGACTGCTGAAGGAATAATGCCTTCCTCCTGTGGAGACTGCAGTTTACAAAGGTTTAAATAGTTCTGGTACTTTCAGTTCACTATATGGAAACTTTCCAATCAAACCCAAAATATAAATATATTTCAGCTCATTCAGAGTAAAGACCCATTCCTAACTTAGGTGCGCAGTCTTGTTATTGGAACTTCTCTTGTTTGTCTGCTATGTTATGTAATAACATGTGAGTAGGGACTAGAGAAATAGGGACTCTTACCCTAAGGAATTGAACAGCCTGGTTGTCATGATAGCAGTTGCTAAACCAAGGAAGATTTTACTTTACCTTTTGAGTTATTCTATCTGATTAGAACTTGCTGCTTTTGTTTTAATATGTTGATTTTATTTATTTATTTTTTCCTCCTCATCATTTCATCGGTAAAGATTACTTTAATCTGGAAGTGGGAAGGGATGTGAATGAAGGTTGGTATGATGTTTTGCTGACCTCTGACCTTGTAGAAACAAAGGCCAAAAGCTGTTTCTGTGTTTCTGCTTTGGACTTTGTTTTTGAGACAAGTAATCATTCCCTGTGTGTTAAATGAGGAGGAACAGCACTGGTATGGTAAAAACACTAGCAGAGATTCTGCACAGCTGTTTTTGACAACCTTTTACCAGTTAGTTACGTTTTCATATCCAATTGTGCAGGATAAGAAACATACTTCATATCAGGGTTTTATTCAGGGGTAAACTTAATGACTGATTCCATGCATTGGAAGAAAACAGTGATGGGGTTTGCCATTTCGTGTTTGTGCTTTGCACCTCATCTTCTGCACTTTGGTGTTCTTTTCTTGATGAATGTAATTGTGCAGGATCTTCAATGTTTCTGTGCAGATGTGAGGATGGGATATCCGTGGAGTAGCTCAGTCTCTTTTGTGCATGTGCAAGTGTGTGTGTGCATTTGTGTTCATTTGTGTGTGCATGCTGGCTCATTGGGACTTCCACTGAGCACTTCTCTGGTTTTTAAATGTTCTTATCTCTGTTGTGCAGGCATAAAGTTACCTTGCTAACTCGTTCTCACCAAGTGTGTGTGTTGCTCTGTGTTTGTAATGGGAAATGATGCTGGGACTCCATCTCATTGCTGCTGGTTGATCACTTTCCATCCTCCTTCTTTAATTTTTATTCCATGCACATCCATCTCCATTGTTTTTCCTCAGTGATGCAGTTGTTTTTGGTAGTGCCCTTGAAATTCAATATGTGCAATAGTGTCCATGAAGATGCAGTACAGTGGTTCGATAATGCTGAATTTCAAGTTAAGCAGTATCTGTTAGAGAAATTACAGCGGCCCTTGTTGTCTTGGGCTTTCAAACATCCTACCTGCTATAGTATCGTTTGGGTTTTGTTTTGAGGGAGGGTTGGGAAGAAGCTGGTAGCTGGATTTATTATTTTTTATGCTGATGGTGGGGAGCGCAGATATGTAGTACACTACTAATTGTATATTTTGTGTCCCAGTATTTGGGTTAAATACTATAATGGAGATTATTACTGAAGCTGGCCCAGTAAGCAATGAAGGTGGGTTCCCTACAGCATGAGCTGTGCATGATGTGACAATTTCCAGCATCCCCTATGCCTGACTTTGGGCTACCTTTCCTCATTGGGTAACCAGTATCATATGATCTATACTAGTCACCCCTGATGCATTATGCTTTTACATACAGTGACTAATTTGAAGACGATTCTTGTTGTCAAACTGCATGCAGAGCAGCCAGAATTTTCCTGCCTTTCACCTTCTGCTCCCATTACCATCTTCTCTTTTTCTCTCTGCATTACTCCCATTACTGTTTTCTGCCGATGTGTGATGCTAGAATATGATATATGCTGCTGCTTTTTTGGAGTTTCCATTTTGTTTGAAGTTTGTTACCTGTAATCTGAATAAGTGTGTTAGCTAACCTTAGTATTGCTTGTTGCTGTCCTGGCAGCAGACTGTTTTCCTCCACCCGTTTCTTCTCATACTGTTTCCATTCCTGTTTAGGAAACAGGCGAGCCCTGGTGGATCAAAAGTCTTCAGTCATTAAGCATAGCCCAACAGTGAAGAGAGAATCTCCATCCCCGCAGGGGCGAAGTAGTAATTCCAGGTAATATTTTTGGTTGCTTTTTTTTTTTTCTTCTTTTTTTTTTTTCCATGAAGTGGTGGTGTTGGAGTGGCCATCATATCCTTAGATCTGTGGCTATTGAGAACAACACTGTATTTTTCTATAGCCCTAAGCCTGTATGCATTGTCTGAGAAGATTTTGTACAAATGGCCTTTGAGTTACTAGCACATATGTGTATTTTTCTGCCCTTTAAAAAGTTTCCTCTTTCTGTCTGAGATCTAAAATATTCTACATCATGAAAGATCCTGCTTTAAGTCAGTAATCTTTTAATTGAGTTTACTCTCAACATTCTAGCCAGCAGAAGTTTAGTGAATCAGTTTAGAGGATCAGCTGAATAGGTAAAGCAGTTTGCTTTTGTGAGTTCACAAAAAAAACATTTTTCAACATTGGAAAGGGACTTGAAGAGGTAATTAAACATTACCTCACCTGTGCTTCTTTCTCCTCCCTTCTTCCCTGGCAGCCGTATATAGACTGAAATTTACTTTGAGCTAATGGGGATGGGAGACAAAAAACTGTGATTCAGACTGGGATGCAGCAGACTGCAGAGGAGTTGTCTTCTTTTTACCTTTCCTTCCCCCAAGGTAAAAAAAAAAGCTGAAGCAGTATGTACACCAAGGCTGCTGCACTAGTGCTGTGAGTACAAGGAAAATCTACAGATCTACAGTAGCCATGGGAGAAGGTTGCAGTTTATAGACTTCACATGGATCTGAGCTGTGCTGTGAAGGTGGATAGTACAGCAGTAGCTACGTGGACTCGAGAAAGACCTGATTACAGCTTGTGACAGAAAATAAGGAACAGACAAACAAAAATGTTTGATGCTACAGCTATAGAACAGTGCAGTTGTTAGCAGAAAATCTAGCAAGATTTGAGGTTTTTGTGAACTTAGGTTTGTTTGGAAATGAATTTATGTGTGTCCTGGTCAAGATAAAAAGCAGACTAACTCTTGCCACCTCATTTCCTTTCTAAATCCATCAGTGAGAACCAGCAATTCCTGAAGGAGGTGATACACAATGTTCTCGATGGGCAAGGTGTTGGCTGGCTGAACATGAAGAGAGTCCGACGCCTCCTGGAGAGTGAGCAGCTCCGTGTCTTTGTATTAAGCAAGCTAAATCGCACGATCCAGTCGGAAGAAGATGCTCAGCAGGATATCATACAGGATGTGGTCAGTGCTAAATTCAGAAGGGTTCTCATATGTAGTTTATGCTTACATTCAGTTCATGGAAGATTTTTGTGAAATTGCATCTTACAGGCTGATATTACAGCGGTTTTGGAGTTTGTGCTCCTGAATGACTTTCTTACTTGAGAAATATTGACACTAATTGGATTTTTGTTACAGGAGATCAGCCGCAAAGTTTATAAAGGCATGCTGGACTTGCTAAAGTGTACTGTGTTGAGCCTGGAGCAGTCATATGCGAATGCTGGCCTGGGAGGCATGGCCAGTGTTTTTGGCCTTCTAGAAATAGCGCATACTCACTATTACAACAAAGGTAAGACAAATGTTTCCTGTGTGTTACCAGTGGTTCTTGTATTGCTAGGTGATCTTGGAAGACAAAGTCTATTTTAGGTAATACCTCCTTGATTTTTCACTTTTTCTTGAAATCTGGTTCTTAATGCAAAGTAAGAAAATTCATGCGTAAGGGAAATGAGCAAAAGATGACAAAATGCCACCTCTCTGCTTTATAACTGACTCAGCTTTTCACTGTCTGAGATTATAGCTATTTCACTGTAGCAGAGAAGTAACTACTTAACATTACAGTTGGCTTCTGGATTGCTTGCATCAGGGATTTTGTGAGTTGGCTTTGATGTCCTGTGGACTCAAAATGTTCTTTGCCAATCACTGTTAGACTGCTGAAGAAGGTAAGAAAGGAAAGTTGAGCTGGCATACCAGTTCAAAATGTGGGGATCTTGGTAATTATTAAACCTGACACCAGTTCTAAACAAAATTATGAAATTGTTGACGTAAAACTCAGTGGTTCATATGTGAAGTCATGCTTATAAAATGCAGGCACCACGTTTTGATGGTAAGTAGAGTTTATCTGTTTATTTAACTGTGATCACAAATGACAAAATTTATGGATACAAACTTTTGAAGCCTTGATAAATCTTTAAAGGGCTTTTCTTGTTTTTGCACGACATCTTGATTTATAATCAGATTTTAGCTATTCAGTATTTACTGTCTGATTTCAATGGGTTTATCTAGATATATTACTAGATACGATCTGTAGAGGAGAGGGCTCATCTTAATGTCATTTAATATATAGTGATAATTGATGAATTCTAAGATTGTTCAATTTTGGCATATGGTATAGACTGTTGGAACAGTACATGATGGATATAGATTATTTATCTAGAGGAATCTGAATGTTAGTAAAGCAGAATTGTGATTAATTTATTTTAATCTGATCAAACTAAGGCCTTGTATGTAGAAAGCAGAAAATCTGACAATGAAAAAAGGATAGGAAACTGTGTCTTAAGAAGCAGTCTCTCTGAAGGTAGCAAGTTAAGTATGAACTTTCCAGTGTTTATCTATGAAAACTGGGAGAGGCATGGAGAAGGAGGCATGTACGCCTTGGAATATGTGTTTGGGTTGCAGAGGTAAGTCAGTAACAAAGAGTGGGCGGTGTGGTGCTTCCAGTTGTGATCATCACACCTGGAAAATTTAAGAGGTTTCTGAAAAGACCTACGTAGAATTGGAGGAACACCTTTTCTCTCAAACAAGTGTCGTCTGTTGCATGTTAGATGTTGATCATTTTCTGTAATTATCTGTATAGAAAAGTATTGCTATAAGCAGAATCTTTAATGTACTGGTCAACTGGTGTACATGCAGTTATTTGGACCTGGCCTGGTTTAGTTCAGTACCGTAGGAGGCAATGAAACAGTCAACGGTATTATGAAGCCTGTGGTATGATAGATTTAGACATCTGGATATGAAATTTTTATTCTAAGCTTCATCAGCTACTGGAACAGTTTGTGCAAGAGTGCACAGGGTTATTCACTGGAAGCCTAATTTTAATTATCCTGTTGTGAAAGTTTTGCTGCAGTTTGATACAGAGAAATAATCCAAACCGCCTTTGGCGACAAATGGTTGTTCAAAGTCTTACACAATGATAGATGAGGCCTGTTCTCATTTCCTTTTTCCTTTTACTTTGTTTTTTGGTCCTTTTTTCTTCGTTAGTTGTTTTTTTGTTTGCTTGGGGGCGTTGTTTTTTTTTTAATGTTGGTTTTTTTGTTTGTTTTTTTTGTGTGTGTAGGTGCTTTTTGTTTGTGTTTTTTTTTTTGGTAACACTTTGTTCTTTCTCTTTAAAGAACCAGAAAAGAGAAAACGAAGCCCAACAGATGGTTCTGTCACTCCAGTTGGCAAAGATCCTGCATCATCTCCAAGAGTGGAGCCGAAACCTGCCATGCAGCTGCCAGTACCACAGCTGATGCCGAAGGCACCAAGCCCTGCAGGGAAAGGGCTAAGAGAATTTGATACAAGGAGTCTAAAGGAAGAAAATTTTATTGCTTCCATTGGTGTGTATTAAAATGCATGTGAAGTGCAGGAGGGGCTTCTATTTTGGCATTAGGTTCTATTTGCATTGTCTCCATTTTAACACAATACATTTGCTGCTGTAACATGCCTCATTTACACCATGGATACCAAGGAATAATCATAAGTGTTTTCACTCGCTCTTGGATAAATTATCCAGGACAGTTTCCTCCAGGAGCTTTCTAACCTTAATTGTTTCCGAATATCATTGCACTTCAGACAACCTTCACTTTTGCTGTGATTTATGTTTTTAAGTAGCAGAAAATGGCAAAAAGGGAAATGAGCAGGGGACTTTGGAAAGGGCTACAGTGGAAGAGACCACATGAAACGGAAGTTTTGTAATTATTGCTGACTTAATCTATATTATTTAGATGGCGTCTTGATAGAATTGGGACTCAGGATCTCTCCCCTATCTGTTGAATAATTAAAACTGCCAAAAGGTTTAAATTGTAGTGTTACAGTTTCAGTGAGCAAGACTGATGGATCTTCCTTCTATGCAACATCAAATAGAATGCCTGTCCTTCTAAACAGCATCTGCTAGGCTGTTCAGTAGAAATTTTCCTACTATCCCACCTATGGCATAAGAGTTTTTGCCTATATCTGGGAAAAAAAGGTGAACTTTAGATTGTTTTAGCTAAAAGGGCTTTTTATACATTAAAAGAAAAAAAGGAAAGAAAAAAAAAAAGAACAAAATATTCAGGTTGGAGCCAACCTTCTGTGGATTGAAAGCAAAATAGGTAGGTGTACCATCAACATGTGAGGAAAATCCTTCACTGACTCAAAAAATATCATGATACACTTTAGCCTTGCTTATAGCCTGTTTAAAATAACTTCTGAATTTTCATTTAAAATTTCATTTCATTTTTCATTCTATGAAAGATTAATTTTCTGAAAGCAGTGTTCTCCTGGGAGGTTGTACTTCCAGTAAATGACACAAAATAAGGGAATGTGTGTATTGGATAGTTATTTGGCAGAAAGGGTGCAGACATTTTCTTAACTTTATGTACTTTAAGTATACCTACAATTGCAGACTATCTGCTGTTAAATCATCCTGAACTGATACTGATCGCCTCTGATTTGGTTTGCCTTCTTGTTTCAAGAGGTAATCTAAGGAGGCAAAAGCTCAGAAACCAGTCTTAGGCTGTATTTGGAAATCTATTATGAAGCTATAAGATTAAAATTTCCAGCATTTCAATTTGGTTTACTCTGGGGAACTTGACTGAATTTCTTTTCAGTAGAATAGTTAAAAGGAGGAATGCTTCTTATTTCATTAAGAATAAAACAGTCTGTAGGCCACCATTCTTCTCAAGAATGAAGAGATTTTAGATTGGCTTGCTCAGACTTCTGCTTTCTTTCAGATGAGGTTAAAACTTCATAGAAGCAGAAATCATAGGGACCAGACAGTTCATGTTTATGAAGCGTTATAGGAATTCCTTTGCAAAAGAAGTATTACTTTGTATGTTCTGATAATGCTGTTGCTAGAATATTCGCCTAAGCAGTTTAGTGTTCTAGAACAGGTGACTTATAATTCCTTATGGTGGTTCTGATGCTCTGATGATTTCCACTTTTCTTCTATGAAATTAGGCTACAAGAAAAGTACAGTTTCACCAAATCTGATCAGAGTTTCTCATTTTTTTTTTCTGATGCGTTCTTATCTAACTGGTTTTATCTGTTACTGAGGACCATGAAAGAGTATGCAAATCAATCTTAATTTCTGTAAAAAAAAGGTAACATCTATGTTCATCTGCCTCTTGGGATCTGGAAGTAAAAGAAATTCCTCTTGTGTTCCAGTAAATCATTTAAAGCTGTTTGGCTTTTTGTTTAAGAAAGCTTCTGTGTGAGCTAACACTTTGGATGTTCAGAACCAGAGTTGGTCGTGGCTAGACTGAATTATTTCTGGAATGAAATGCAGGCTTTCTTCAGTCAAACTAGCTTGTTCAGGGAGGAAACATCTGGTAAACATTTACACTTTGCTGAGATAGCAGTAGTCCTGAGCATCCTGCTGTTGTTTCGGTCTTGCTTTGAGTAGGAATGTTCTACTAGATGATCTCCAAGTGTTCCTCCCAACCTTGGCAGTTCCTTGATACAGGAAGCCTTTATTTATTCATTTACAGTCTCAGGTTGTAAATACAGAGCTGAAGTTCTCAATGAATCTGTTGGTATTGTGTGGACAAAATGCAAGTTAGGGTTGTTGCTCTTTCGACCTAGTCTGAAGGAGGAAATAACAGAAAGAGAAGTATGTGATCAGCTTGATAGAATAAACTTATGCATAACACTAGCTGCAGTAACTGTGCATACAGTAAGTGTTAATGTGGCAGTTAAGCTAGGTCTCAGGGATCTAGGATTACAGTAGCTAAATCTGTGTAGCTTTTTTGTACTACGGAAACCATGGTCAGGAGGTTCACTGTGTTTTCAGAAGTTCAGGGTGAAAATCTGTTCCTGCTCAAGCCCCTTTTCTTATTTATTTTTCAGCAAGGTCCTGGCCAGTTGTACACAATGGAAGTGTATAGGATGCTCCATTATAAATGGTAAAGGCTATTGGTATTCAATATTCTTATTTTTGAGGGAAACAGTGACAAATTTTGTCATTTGAAGACCAGTTCTTTGCTTTTCTTCAGTGTCTAATTGCTTAGTTAAGAAATTTGTTGTGAATATGGTGTTTCTGATCCTTTCCAAAGAGATCACCAGTTATTTGCTTGCTTCCAGGGTTCTTTGGTCATCACCATAGTGTTGAACTTTTTATTTGGACACTGGTGGCCTTAAGTTTGAGAGCCAGTGGTTGCCCCCTTTATGTTAGTGGTAGGTTTGGTTTTACTGCATGCTTGTTTTAAACATTGGAAGTTTCAATATTTACTAATATTAATATTAATTAATACTACTAATATTAATAAGTTTCCATTACTACTTTTAAATAATTATTTGATACTTTCACATCACTTGATATTGACAATTTTTTGAAACAGAAAATGTTGTTGTCAGCATTAAATTCTTCTGCTGTCCTGTTTTGTTTGGGCTTGTTTAACAGCCATAGATGTAGTATTCTATATCCTATAAGTTTGTGGTGTTTTTCTTCTCTTTTACAGAGCAGGTGAGAGGAAAATGCTGTCTTTAATACGCTAAGATTCAGTATAGACTTTCAAACATTCCTATGACGTAGATTAAACTTTGAAACAGAGTAATTCTAATGATGGATTAACAGGCAAATCAGCTAAATTTTTTATTGCTAAGTATCATAGCTATCAGCCTGGTGGTTTTTAGCATAAAACCACATAGTCTGAGAATTCAAAAAGCCAGAACTCACTGTATATTCAGCTAGGTATGCCTATAGGATGCTGTTTGGATCTATAATTTTCTCATTCATCTGTGTGATTATGAAAGTTGAAGGAATATCCATCAATCATGAAGCAGATGTAGATATCAATCAGCTAGCAGGCATCTTTCTATTTCTTCTCCCTTGCTGAAGTTACCATACTCCTGACAACATTTAATGATAGTCTGAAGCCTTCCTCCACGCCTATAAAACCATGGGTTTTTTTAATTATTTTCAGTAGATATTTTTCTAAATAGACGTTTTTAGAGGCTGTTTTGCCTTAATTTTGCTCGTCTGCAGAGTGGAATGGATTCCTGACGTGCCTTCAGTCGCTTCTTAGGCTCAGGAAGTTTCCTTGAAGAGCAGCTGAAGAATATCATGCTGCTTTTTCCTTCCCTTTGTGACTTATCTGGGAGTTATCTGCCCCTGTAGCAGTTCTAGCTTTAACCCTGCTTGCATTCAGGCTTAATTCAACATGCCAGCTTGTAGTGTTTCCTTTGCCAGTGGGCGAGCACCTGAAATTATGTGATTTCTCTGAGCAGATGAGTGCATTTCAGAGAGCTGGAGAGTGCAAGTGCTGGAAGGGTGCAAGTGTTTCATTACTAATTTTTCTTAGGGTTAAGCTTCAAATGAAAGAAGTGCATGCAGACTCCAGATTTTTTTCCTTTATCTTTGTATTTTGTCTTCTTATGGAATCTTTTGGCTTGGACTGCTGTGACCTCAGTAGAATTTGGAAAGTTGATGTTAAGCTTGATTTTTATCATGCTTATTCTTCTTCTCTGATTTCCTTTCTTCATAACGTAATGTGAAGAAATGGATGAAGAAAAGTTCTTCATTGTAATGTAGGACTTTTTTATAGGCAGAGCCAAGAATTTATTGAGAATACTGTCAGATCAGAAGTAACTTGTACTTGTGAACTTTGTGATAATTTTCAATATATAATTTTGGTTAAATATTGTGTTAACCTACAGTTTAGGTTTTCTTGGGATTGCTGCTGCTGTTTTTGTGTCTTTTCCTTTCAATGAAACAAGCTAGAAACGTAAAAACATTGCTGTTAATTAGAACTATTGTGATACCTACATTTTGGAAGATGAAATATCTGATAGTCTTAAAGGCCTTTCTCAGGAAAGGTAATGAATTGCATTGTATGTGTTCATAATAGCTGTTTTTGCACAGTTGATTCACTGTATGAAATCATCTCTAACTTTTGACTTCTGTAAATGAGAGATGATACAGTTCTCAAATACCCTAATGTTGATTTCTTGTAAATTGGTGTTAACTAACCCTGCACCCAGTAGTTATCATAAATTTCTATATTTTTTTTTTCTGAGATGAAGAGGGTGGGATTTTTGTTTCAAGTTTTGTCCCCATTTTCACCTGTCTGACTAGCTGCTGACTATTTCTCTTTCTCTCCTGCTTTCAATGCATCTTGGGTAGAATTGTGGAACAAGCACCAGGAAATGAAAAAGCAAAAATCTTTGGAAAAAACGAGTAAGGAAATAATAAAACATAGAAAACTGACTCCCACAGCCTCCCCCATAACTGCCAACTCCCCAGATGCGGGGTGAGCTTGCATCTATGGCACACAATTTTTATACCCACAAAACAAAATTAGGTAAAAGACGAAGTCCATCAGGAAAGCTTGCTTTATAGAGGAGTCCAAACAGATCAGTTTGCTCTGGGGAAATTTTGTTCAAATGTCTTGTCTTTTTTTAATTTATTTCTTTTCTTTCCCTGAATGTTTCCTTCTACAAAAAAAAAAAAAAAAAAAAAAAAAAAAAAAAAAAAAAAAAAAAAAGTAGAGGAAGCAGATATTCTGTTATTCTGTGTCCTCACTGTATCAGATGTATACTGAAGGATTTCAAAGCATTCCAACTCGTTGCTTAAAGACCATTCTTGCTAAACAGGTCTTTGCCATGAATGTATGGTTTGATCGAACATTACTACAATGAAAAATTCTTTGACCTTTCAAATCCTGGGATGGCCAGTGTTGTTACCTGACTTCAACCAAGAACAGTTTCTGACTACAATCAGTCTGTGACAAAGAAGTAATTTAGAGGGGGAGAGAGAAGGTGTATGTGAAGAATTGTATTTAGTGATGGCTCTAAGAGAAAATCCTCTTAAATTCCTTAATAATAAGGAATCAACAAGAATTTTTTTTTCAATACACCACATTAAAGGAGGAGTAAAGTTATCTGAGGCTGTTTACAGAATCTAAATAGCAGTCTAAATCTACAATAGTGCTAACATCTGTTGAAATATGCATATGTGTTATCTGCAGTTATGGTACCAGGTTTTGCTGGTTTGGTTATCACTGTTACAAATAGGGACATAGGGCATAAGGACAAACATAATTTATAATAACCATGATGTGATAGGTGTTTTTTAACTATGAGTGTAATATCTGCCTTGCAGAGCTAATGCCCCTTTTTGCAGACTGAAGTTTGGAGCAGATTAATAGCTAATATGCATGGGTGGTAGGGCTGGATTTCCTATGTTTCAGGTGCTCCAGTTAAACTTCAGTTAAGTGCTTGCAGCATCTGGGGTTTGTTTAGAGTGAAAAGGGCAAGTGGAGGCACGGCTGCAACGTACTACATTGGAGACTTGAATTGCTTTCTGGGAGTGTGTGTGCAGCAGGCACAGCACATGCACACATGTACTCTCCCAGGTTGGGCCCTTCAGTTAGGTTTCAATGTTGGAGGATATAAATTGTTTGCTTGTGGGTTTTTTTGTTGTTATTTAAATGTGAAATAGGTACACAGTTCTGTGAACAAGGGAAGGGGAAGTTCCTAAGTGCTTGTAAAGTGGCAGTGATAACAGCATGATTGTGGTTATTGTACTCCTTAAACTCAGCTACTGTTACTGCCCATAGCTGGCAAACACCTGACCTGCATCAGTCAGTTTCACCTGCTTTAAAGATCAAATTGCCAGAAGTACATCTGAAATACGTGTTGGGACAGGGAACTGTTTGCATTGCTTAGAGCATACAGCTGAAGTTTAGTATTCCTACTGTGCTAATGAGATATAAAACTTTTCCTGCGCCATTATTCAGGATGGGAAACATTGGTTGTTTGAATGGCTGGACATAGACTTCTAGAAGTGAATAATATATATTTCAATAGAAAATAAAATTCCAAATTCAGTAAATGATGTTTCTAGTTTATTTTTCAGCTTTGAATTTTTCCTTGATCTTAGTCTTTCACAATTCAATTTGCAGTAACTAGGGCATAAGGTTTTACAGACAGACTACTATAATAAATGAGGAAAAATTATCTAAAATATTTCACATGGACAGTTTGTTTTTGAGTAGGAAGCTACTATGGTCTGCATAGCCCCCTTATGGCTTTGCTGTTCATGAGTTTACATACCATCTCAAGCTCACTCCCACAAATCTTTGTATATTATCCTTCTCTCTCACTCTCTCCTCCCTTGCCTTTTTCTTTCCTTTTCACTGTCTTGCCCTTTCTAATGTTACATATAATACAGACATGTTCGTGATTCCCAGGTTGTTGTGATTAGTGATTATAAGAGATTGTGGCATTGCTTGGTTAGAGATACTGGATATATTCATGGATATGTAATATAACTATTCCAGCTGCTGATCATGTCTTTCTTTTATTGAATAGTTGGCAGATATGGATATGGCAGAGGTGTTGCAGTCTCTTCCCTTTTCTGAGACTAGTGATAATTTGTGTACAGTCTATAACACATTCTTTTCCTGCCTCATTACTTACTTCATGCAGTGCTTATCCAAATTTCTTTTCAGGCTCTACCTGTCCATCATTCTTTTCCTTCTGCCATCTCATCAAAGGACAATAGATGATGTGATTCCCGAGCTGCATGGGAAATAGAACACAAAGTTCTCTCTGTCTTTTTATTTTGTATTGTTATGGTTTTATTTTGTTTATTCAGTTGGGTGGGTTTATGAATGCATGACTTAAGGCTTGTTGTTTCTCTCTCTCACTACTGACCTATGTGATTGCCAACTCTGGAGAGCCATTTGTCACATAATTGGCACATGTTATGAAGTTCAGCATCATGCGAGCTTCTTCCTTGATATTCTTACTGATGTAACACCAATTATCACTAATGATGTTCTTGTGATGTGTTGCCTCGTTATTGCCTTAATAGTCGGTCTGTCCAACAAACTGAATTGCAGGCACTCAGCAAATTAGCTGTTCTAAAAGGGATAGTGACTTCAAGCAATTAAGTATCCTTTATTTTTTCCAAGAATTAAGGAAGTGGCTTCCTAGAGTTGAATGGCAACTGCTCTGCATGTGTTATTGTAACTGGGAGCTATTTAACCTTTCTATGTTGTCTTTTCTCTCTTGAGTGACTAACAAAGGTACTGTTAAATAACAGTCACATTGTGCTATGCCTTTGGAATATTTGAAATTCAAAGAATGGCAGATGTGTTCTGCTGGCCTTCTTGTTAACAGTACCAAGAAATAATAATAAAAAACAAAAAACATGCAAGAATGAGAATGTAAATTTGTTTTCTTGATACTGTTCCTGCTTTCAGTCTGTCACCTGCCTTCTGCTGTACTGTTTTTTCTTGATAAAATAATGATTTACTTTTTCCTTTGTACAGGGCCAGAAGGTGTGAAACATTTTGATTTGGGAGAAACAGATGAGAAAAAATCCCAAATCAGTGCAGACAGTGGCCTCAGTTTGGCCTCAGGTTCTCAGGTCAGTGGCTCCTTTGCTTGGTTTTTTTATGTGACAAGATAGAAGATTTTTCTATTTGCTGCTTACCTGTGGGAAACCTGTATAGTTTGAGGCTTCTTGCAAGGCTCATCTAGAAAAATTTTTTCTTCCCTTCCCTTAGGGTACTAATCTTTGCTAACTCTTCAATTGTAAAATCCCATTACCTTTTTGACTTGCAATCAGTAGTTTCTGTTTATCTGTCTTAATCAGTCAAGGAAGCATATCACATGTGGTTTAAGATCCCAATGGAATGGGAGATGGTGGTTTTTCTGTGATGATCAAAACTAAACTGATACGACCTTTCTTTCCTCTGTGTCTTTGATTGCAGAAGAGTGATTTTGACTCTGTTCCCAGCGGAGGACCATCAGTAATGGTCCGAAGTACCAGCCAGGATTCTGAAGTTAGCACAGTGGTAGGGTATACCCAAAGTGAAATCTTGATGTGATTCACTTCTTAGTAAAGTGAAGAGCATTTCATGCTTATGTTTTGTGTACGGTATGACTGCATACTATCACAGACACCACATACTGTGCCTATGATGTTGTCTCTGTCCAGAGCCTCTGAGTGGGTGGCGAATGTCTATCTGACAGAATGTGCATTGTTTTACTAGCAGATTGCATCTGACATATATGATACTTGTTGTGTTTATGTATTCCTGCATATTGGCGTATTTATGGAACAGGCAATTCTTTTATAAATATGACTTAGTTGTATACAAATTATCTCAAAAGACTGTAGCCAGAGGAAAAAAAAAATAGATTGTTTGATGCATTAAAAGCAAGAAATAATTTTCTGATACATTACCTTATGCCATTTGAACCATGTGTAAATATGTCTGCTTCTTCTGATCAGCTGTAGGGCCTAGAGAAAAAGGAATACAAATGCATTCAACAAAAAAGACTTCTCCCTGCTGCATGTTATCTGATACAGCATTTTTCAAGGAATTTCCTTCTTGTTTTTGGGTTCTCTTCTCTCTAAACTGCTGCATACCTGTGAATATTTAGTTCTCCATAATCTCTTCCCAGCCTGTAACAAGAATAATACTTTGTCCTTCTCTATTGGACGTAGAAATTATTGTCTGTGGTATGTAGCTCTGGAGAGAAAAGGAGTCTAGAAGAGCTGTTTGGTATTCAAGGATCTAATCTTTCAAGCTCAAGAAGGTTCCATCCCAACAAATAGGAAATCAAACAAAGGCAACACATGACATGTATGGATAAGCAAGGAACTCCTAATTAAATTGAAGCGTAAAACAGAAATGCATAGCAGGTAGAAGCAGGGGCAGATGACCCAGGAGGAATATAGACTTGCTGTACCATCTCGCAGGGGTGGAGTCTGAAGGTAAATCTGGAAAGGAATGTGAATGGCCACAAGAAAGGATTCTCCAAGTCTGTAAACAACAAGAGGAAAATTAGGGAAAGCTTGGGCCCGTTACTTAATTGGGCAGGGGAACTGGTGACAAATGGAAAAGGTTGGTGTACTCAGTTCCTATTTTGCCTTAGTCTTTACCAGTAAAACTACCCATTAGGAATTCCAGGCCTATGAGATCTGAAGAAGCCTGGAGCTGGAGCAAGGAAGACTTACTACTGATGGAGATGACTATGCTAGGGAACACTTCAATAAACTGGATATGCATTAGTCCATGGGGCCTAATAGTTTCCAGCCATGAACACTGAGGGAATTGGCTGATGCTGTTGTCTCTGAGCAATCATGGTGATTGAGAGATATTTCTGAGGAAGAAGTTAGAGCAAGCATCACTCCTGCCTTCAAAAAGGGCAAGAAAAGAGATAGGGGAACTACAGCCTGGTCACCATCATTTCAGACCCTGGAAAGAAGGTGGAGAAAAATCTCCTGTAAAGCATTTCCAAATGCATGAAAGATGAGAATACAAATGAGAGTAGTCAGCATGGATTTACAAAGGGGCAATTATGCTTATCTGAGCTGTTAACTCAGACAGTGGGATAACTAACCTAGTGTGTGAGAGGAGAGTAATGGATGATGTTGCTTACCTCCGCTTTAGCGGGATGTCCAGTCCTGGGTTCCCCATACAAGGGCAGCTTCACTGAAGGCAGTCCAGCATAGAGCAGCAAAGACAATTAAGAACTGAGCATCTTTCATATAAGGAGAGGCTGAGAGAGTTGGGACTCTGAAGAAAGCAAGGCACAGGGAGGTTTTTATCAATGTGTATAAATACTAAACAGGAAGGAGTGCAGACAGTGGAGTCAGACTCTTCTCAAAAGCAACCACTGTTAGGACAAGAGGTGATCAACACAAAAAGTAAAGCACAGGAAATTCCATCTGAACAGAATATACTTTAAAAAAAAAAATATTGTCAGAGTGGTAAAACAGTGGAATAGCTTGCCCACAGAGGTTATTAAATAGTTATGCATGTAAATTTTCAAAACCTCTCCGGACATGGTTCTCAGCAACATCCTCTAGCTGACCTTGCTTGAACCGGGGGGATGTAACATAACATCCTAACAGATCTGTTCCAAACTAAACACTTCTGGGATTTTTTTGAAGGACTCTTAGTCTTTTACTGGACTTTGAGTGAGAACAGTATCACTGAAAAAGGAAAGGCAGAGGTGGCCTTCAGTTGGTACCGTTCATTATTTTATGCTGTAAGAGAAAAAAAAAATTACAACTTTTTCTGTCTGCATTGTCTTGACGACTGAGGAATAATGGCTTTATCTTTCTCCACAGGTTAGTAACAGCTCTGGGGAGACACTAGGAGCAGACAGTGACTTGAGTAGCAATGCTGGTGATGGCCCAAGTGTGGAAAATGGAGGCAATCTGACAGGATCCAGGGGCACTGTGTCAGACAGTGAAATTGAGACGAACTCTGCTACTAGCTCTATTTTTGTAAGAATGCTGCATACCTTTATTTATTTTAAAATTCCTGCCCAGTAATCATTTTAATTTTAGTGTGTATTTGAAAAAGGGCATTTGATTCTCTTTGGAGGATTAATCAACAATTATTTACAATACCAAAATATTAAGGATTACATTTTTACTAGATCCGTGTGCCTTTCTTCATATCCTGTGCAATATGTGGTTCTTTGAGTACAGTAGATTTGTGTTCCACATCATGTTATAGGCTCTAGCAATCTTTAATTTCACCCTTGCTTGATGTTACTCTCAACCAAATTGACATTTAATTCCCCTTCAGAAACAAACAAACAAAAAGGTCAAAGAGCACTGTCTGACTTTAATTAACTAAAAGGAACTGATAGCCTGTTTGCTAGGAGCAGCTCTTTGATACAAAAAAGTGATGAGCCTATGATGATGGAAGTTAGCAGTTCTTCTGTTTTTTAACAACATTAATAGTACCTGAAGCTTAATCATAACTTTTAACTATCTTTTCCTAACTAGAAGATATGTATGCAGTAAAATTCAAATGCTCGTAGAGCATATTTTGTTCTTAAAGTTCTTGACTATTGGTATAACCTCTTAATATACATCTTACAAAGAAAGCAATCATATTAGTTGACTTAGTTAAGTCAAGATGTCAACTGTATGTGACAACAACTAGCAGTATCTAAACGTTGGTGTGATTGCATTCATTATGTTATAATCTTCACTGAACTGTAAAAGCCTTTACCATGTAGGTATTCAGATTTTAAACAACCACCAAAATTTTTTAACAAAATAACTTCATTTTTTTGGGAAACATTTGTGGGAAAAGTGTACACGAAATATAACTTGCAAGTTGTTAAGTGCAGCAGTATATTGCAAGAAACAGCCCTGCAGGTTGCAGAGATGTCTGACACCTCGTATATTATTTTCAGGCAAAGTCTCATAACTTGAAGCAGAATGTAAAGGAGAACAAAGGCAGTACTCCAGGGAAAGGTCCAGAGGATGGGAACCAGCGTGTCTATCTCTATGAAGGCCTTTTGGGTAAGCTATTTTTGAGGGAGCAAGGGGATCTTTTAGACTGAAGCTGGAGTCATGTCTGGGGCAGACTGGAATTTATGCATTCCCAGAGAATTATTTTTTTTAAACTACTCCCTGTTGTATGTGCTGGTAGAATAGGAGAGTCCATTTGGACATACAGAGTAAAGCAAAGGATTTGCTGGGGAGATTGAATAAGTGAAGATGGGAGGGTGGTGTACTTTGCATTACGTGTAGCTTTTACAAGGCTCTTGTTCTTGAGTAAGAATACTTCATACTGTTGGAAGGAAGATGGAAGGAATTTAGTTAGCTATGCATGGAAAACTATAATCTAACGCTGATCTTTTAAGAAAAGTTCCTTAAGTTTAAGTCTTTAAATAAAAGGCTACTAAACTCAAAAGTTTAATGGTTTTAGAGTGTGCATCCCTGAATTAGCAGTATATTGTTTTGTTTTGTTTGTAATGTATTTTACTTGGACTTGCTGTTAATCAAGAGCTCTTTCTTCCTCTGTTTTTCATTCTTTCTATTCATTCTTCCTACCCACTTGGAATGATACAGGTAGGGATAAAGGATCTGTCTGGGACCAGTTAGAGGATGCTGCAATGGAAACCTTCTCTATGAGTAATAATCTCATCTTTCCACTTGTCTGTGTGTTTGCCATGATTTGTGTTTGTGTGAAATATTCGTCGCTTCCAAAAGTGTTTAACAGTATATGGAAGAAAGTATATCTCTTACAGAACAGGGATGAGAGATTCTTTTGTATAAATTTTTCAAAAGATTATGTCATGAATTAGAGCAGTGTGTTTTGTCTTTAATTTTACACTTTTCCTCTGTTGTGATTTTGTTTGTGATTTAAAAGTTATTCCTTTTTTTTTTTTTTTTTTTTTTCTTTTTTAATATGGATTGTTTGTTGGCTTGTCACATTTTCAAAATATGGGGAAAAAAAAAAAAAGAAAAAGGGAAATTGCCTGGAATAAACACTCAAATTTTGTCTGTTCTAGGCAAAGAACGCTCAACACTGTGGGACCAGATGCAGTTTTGGGAAGATGCCTTTTTGGATGCTGTGATGTTAGAGAGAGAAGGAATGGGGATGGATCAAGGACCGCAGGAGATGATTGACAGGTAAAGTTCTTAGCGGCCTTCTTTTCTTTCTCATTTCATCCGGGGCTGACAAAGTAGAAATAATATTGTTTTAGTTCTGTAGCATGTGTTATTTTGTCACTTTGTAAACTTTGGTGCTGTTACTGACTATCCCAAAATGAGCCTTTTGTCTCTGTGCTGGTCAGCATCTCCTTCTACTGAAATACTATCTTCAACTGTCACATGTCTCTCTTAGCACTCATGATATCTTTTGGGAAAGAAGTAATGGTAAATCTGATCACACTGTGGAATAGGCTCAACTGGTAATAAAGCAAAGGATTTCTTTGTTCAGACAAATGTATTCTGGAACAAAGGGATATACCAGTGTTTTGGAAGAAGTTAAATATCTTCAGAAAGTGCATTTTCAACTTTCCCATAAGACAAAATTGTAAATAGGTGTTTTTACAGTTTGTACTACAAATAAACAAAAATCTGGAAAACACCACAGTGAGAAAACAACTCTTTAGAAACATGTGTGACTACTTAATGCTACTTCTAAGCTGTCTTTATTGCCTACTGTTATTTTTCTCAGCCATGCTGAAGTCTGATCATTCTCTTTTCTTTGTACCACCTGTGTCTGTGCCATCTATAGCCATGCTATCATGTAGAATTAGCTCTTAGCTGAAGTAGCCAGAAGTAGTCAGTGGGTTTCTATTTACTGGAAAAATAAGCAGTTTGAAATCTGTCTGCTCAACTGGAATAAGAGATGATCTGCACACTTCTATCTTGAGTTAAATGGAGCTGCATAGCAGAAGCAAAGCTCTAAAGAGGACAACTCTTGTACTGATTTATATGTTCCTCTTCTAGCAATTGTCGTGAAGCTGCAACTGTGGAAGACCAGTGGGCTGCTGAGAACTTTCCCACTGAGCATAGTCTAGTTGCTTGAACTAAATAATGAATGAATGCTTAATAGATGAATGCATCATTGTACTGGAAAACGTCCATTCAGCTTAGTGTCTTTGAAGATTTTGTTTGCCATACACTTTTTATAAGTATCATTCTGTCCCCTGCCAGTGCTGTAGTGAATTGGATGAAAAATGCTCTACTTCACAACTAACTATTCTTGCAGGTATCTTTCCCTGGGAGAACATGATCGAAAGCGTTTGGAGGATGATGAGGACCGCTTGTTGGCTACGCTGCTGCATAATATGATCGCTTATATGCTTATGATAAAGGTGAGTGGTTGTTGTTTTTTAATAGATCACTGCTCATATCAAACCAATGTATTCTGGTGGTGGTGTCTTGAAACCAATATAGTAACATAATGTTGAAATATCTGATCTTAATGAGGAAATTGTTTTAGAACCTGGAGGTCTTTTGAGGTTTGTTGTCTTAGTTTAAGCAGTCCTATGCTATAGGTATGCATATACATTGCAATGTAAGCTATGAAATATTTAGCTGTGCCAGCACCTCTAGAGGACATTCTTACTCTTGGAAATATGAGTTACAAGTTAGGTAGAGAGCATCTTTAGTCTGGTTTCCTAATAGCTGCAAATTCCAGTTCATTTTGGGGAAGACAGAGTTGAAAGGAAAATATGGAAAGATTATGAATATGCATATCAGTAGCTCAATGTGAAACTTGCAGTTACTTTACGAAATCCTTTTTCATTCAGTGGGCTGTCTTATATGTTCTTAAGACTGTAGGTGGTTACTAATAACTTTCTTTTAATCTAAATTATTTCTGAAATAATGCAAATTTTCCATTGAAAGTTACTGGAAAATCAATCTTATAAAACTTCTGTCTAGATGTAGACTTGCTTTTCCAGGACAATCCTGTAACAGTTTTGGTGCACTATTCTGCTAGTGCAACACCTTGAGAATCAGACTGGGTATACATAAGTGGTAGTTTGATAACTTTTTATGTTGTATATGAGGAAGTGAAGTATCACTCCATAGTAGTGAAAAGATTAGGAATGTCTGATATCCAACCAGAGGAGAAGTTGCTTCATGTAATTTTTTGGAGGGGAAAGTGGGGAAAGAAACAAGGATTGATTGATTGATTTTTTTTTTTTTTTTTTTTTCTGATAGAATATGAAGATAAGCTTTAAGGTGGAATTTGAGTATACTTGGAATGATTTTATTTCAGAAGAATGCTGAGATTTGGCTATTAGGACATGCATGCTTGTGATACTTTCAGTAGCAGTAATAATAACCAGTTACTTTGATCAGTGGATGCAGATGGGGAGAGTGAATAAAGTTGATAAGTGGCAATGTGGAGAAATTGGAAATTTTGATCTCAGTAGTGGGAAGTAGGGTGTAATGAAATTGCTGCTTTGCTGTGCAAGAGTAGGCAGGAAATCTGTTGTATGTAGTGTCTCTTGTCCTATAGTTGGGAAAAGTGAAGTATGAGCAATTTTTTTGCTGGTACTGCCGGGCTAAGGAGGACCTAGCATGGCTGAACTGCAGATGGGTTGTTTTGCAGTGTTAGCAATGAAAACAAAAATATGTTGAATTCAGGAGGCAGAGGGAGTTGCCTGTGATTAGAGAAGAGTAACTAACTGTCTTTTTATATGTTTTTTCTAGGTGAATAAGAATGATATTAGGAAAAAGGTGCGTCGTCTGATGGGAAAATCACATATTGGATTGTTGCATAGCCAGCAGTTAAATGACATTCTAGACAAGCTTGCTAACCTGGTAGGTGAAACCATGATGAATGATGCATCTGTGGGAGCTTCAGTAGAGGGAGGAAAAAACAATTCAAAATGCTATAAATGCTCAGCTGCAACACTACGAAAAAAATATTAGAAATCATTATATCAGATTATTAAATACTGCCTTCATATGAATGGTATAAAGACCATAGTTAGTTGTATGACCCTGCTTATAATATTATGTAGTCAGCCATCGGAACTGCAGTACAAATAGGTATAAATGTGAGATTTTGGCACTAGAGTTCTGTGCAACTTTGATGTTTTCCTAATATCACTATTGTTGGGAACCTTTGTTCTTGCTAAGACTGTAGCTTGGTTTTATGCACTGAAAGGGCATTAAATTCTCCTATTGTTAACTGGGAAAAAAACAGATCATTTCACTACAATATTAATAGTTATAGGAAATAGACACCTCACTATCACATACTGAACATGATACCAGCTTGAATCTTGAATGTTGTTTTGTGCTGCAGTGACTTTCATAGTTGCTCTTTTTGAGGCTAAACTTACTGGAGTATCATGCCTAAGGCTTTGTCCAAAATTGCCTCTGCTCATTTATGTTAAAGATACATTTCTCTTGTTGAAAATGCTTCTAGTGTCACCTACTGGACACCTCTCAAGAAAGTTGTTTTCAAAGTTCATTAATGGTGCTATGTTATCTTACCTAGAATGGACGGGAGCTCCCTGTGAGACCCAGTGGCAGCCGCCACATCAAGAAGCAGACTTTTGTAGTCCATGCTGGAACAGACACTACAGGAGACATATTTTTCATGGAGGTAGGGAAAGGAACATACATATATTAATGCAAATAGTAGCATTCAGCAAATAGATGAGTTAGATGAGATTTCTAATACTAACATTTTGTGCCCTGAGGTGTGTGATGACTGCATTGTGCTGAGAAGCAACATTGGAACTGTGTATGAACGTTGGTGGTATGAGAAACTCATCAACATGACTTACTGCCCCAAAACAAAAGTTCTGTGTCTGTGGCGGAGGAATGGCCAGGAAACACAACTGAACAAGTTCTACACAAAGAAGGTACACATTTTATTTAATGCAGACAAGACAGTGCAAAACAAATATGTTGTATTGGTGTGTCGTGTATTTAAATGAAATAATAGCATTCTCTATTCAGTACTCTTTACTGAACTGCAATGGCTGCTTAACGCTGACTGAAGGTAACATTTTGCCTTGTCATCTTCCTGGAGGCAGTAGTACAGCAGGATGTAATTAAAAATGATGTGTAGCTTTTACTTGTTTTTTTTTATTTGAAGAACTAAGAGTAATATGCGATTGGACTGTGCTATGTGAAGGAAAGGATTTCAGTTAATATGTGTTGAATGGTCGTGGAGACTTAGTAATATGTCAAAAATAGTGTGTGGGATTCATGGGTAAGAGCTAAATAAAGTTGTATCTTCCAATTGAGTTAATTGTGCTATTTTAAATCTAAAACTTGATCAAATAGATTTATTTTTTTTTTTCATTGGCCCATGTTTGGTTTTGCTGATTTCATATATGTCTTTCTCCACTATTTGGAAAGCCCTTTTCTTCTCCTTATGATTAATTACATGTATAAAGAAATATCTTAAACCTACTAGGAGAACTCCAATAGCTCTTAAACTCCATTAACTCTTACACAATGATCAGCAAACAAAAGGTAAAGATTTGTAACTGCAAATAACATATTGAAAGGCTACTATTTTTGAAGTGTAAAGTGTTTAGATTTCTGCTTCAAACAATTAATTTTGCATAGACCAAGTCATTGTAACTCAGGTGTGAGTACCGAGGGAAGGAATACAAGAGAGTGTGCTAAGGAAGTTACTTAGAAAGTCAACTGTATGTAGTTGGGGCCCTGGGTAGAAACCCGGGCAATTTATGATTCTGTGAAATTTCTCTTAAAATTTACTCTGAGATTACAATTTACCTATTACGTTATATTAGAGAAGAGAATTGGAGGAAGATTGTTTGAGGAATATAGCATAAGGAAATGAAGATAATTAACAAAAAGATAAACTATATGAGCATGACCAGCAACATTGTTTTCTGAACGTTGAGAAGGAGGGAGAGGGATTATAATGTTGTTTTGAAACTTCTACGCTAGGAAACTGAGTAAACATCATTCTCATGAGTAATCTAATGCACCCAGTGGGAGACTTGTTCCTTAGCTCATGCTGTTTAGATGCAAAATATTTATTTTTCAAGTTGATAGAGAAATTACAAAATTATAAATACCATACAGTAAGTAATCTTTGGTTTGGTAAGTAATCTGTGGTTAATCTTTAATAGCCTTTTGCTATTTGCGCCACATTGCCACATGGAGTTTGCTTATGTTTGTTTTTTGTTTTGTTTTGTTATTTTAATAATCTTGCTATTCACTTCCCCTGTAATATGAGAAAATAACATTATTTTACTCTTCTTATATGGTAGTGTCGGGAATTATACTACTGTGTAAAAGACAGCATGGAACGAGCAGCAGCAAGACAGCAAAGCATTAAACCAGGTACAAGATTTGCTTGTTGGGAATATTTATTGTTTCATCTGTAATCATCCAGGCTTTTTTATTAGTTTATTTAAACATCATGTCCTGTAAGTTGGAAACCAGAAGGTAACTTTGCACAGCCGTGTGTACACAGCAGATTTAATATTATTCTTAGCCTTCTATTATTCTTGCCCCTATATACCTCATTCTAGACCCAAGCAAAAGCAAAACACCTGTTTAAAGAAGAGTCCACATGTAAGGAGGACTAACTACCAGCAAAATCGTAACTTGAAAATACTATGAAGCTGCAACTTTGTTTTCTCTTCACAGCTATTTGACTTTTATTTCTGATTGGGGTGTACAACTGTATCCACTTTGTGTTGAGAATTGAGTCTAACAGTATATTCATATGTCTCTGTCAATCTACAGTGGTGAATTTGTTGCTTTCTGCAGGCTTCCGAAGCACAAGTCTTTACTATTATTGGAAAGTATTGTTCTTGTGCAAATCAAATAGTGGTTAGTCCAGTGTCCTTACTAATGTAACTTATCCCCTGTAGACATTGTTCTTGGTTTAGTATCACTGTGTGAGACAGAATAATATAATTATAATTGGCGTAAATTCCTTTCCTTTTCCTGTTGAGTCAAAAAGTCTAGAAAAGGGGATTTGTAATTTTGGGGAGTTGAGTTCTGAGATGGGCAACTTTTTGTTTTTCTTACCTCCCAGAGAGGCGTAAGTGCTGTGTCTGTATGGGTAACAATCATGGAGGTGAATTAATTTTTACATTCTTAAGACCCTTGCATCTCTTGTGCTGGAGTCACTTTGCAGATTCAGGCAAAGTGGGTTGCTATGGGTTTTCAAGTATGATGTTTTTTGTTGCGAGTGTTCCTTTTTTGCAAGCAGATGCTAGATCTAGAAGCTGTGCTTTGAGGTACAAGCAAATTTCATGGTATATCTTAATGCCATAGCTGAGGGATCTATGCTTTATATTCATAACTGACATCAGCATGACTGAAAAAGTTACTTGCATTTAAATTCAGCATCCTAAGGATTCAACATTCAGCTTAGCTGTTGTAGCTTGTAGAAAACATGAATTTCCTCCTAATATTAGTCCAGTTTAATCTGAGCAGGAAGAGGATGGGCTGGATTTTCACTGAGGGTGCAGGAGGTAAAAGTATATTTGAAAACTATTCTAAGAATTGGGCAACAATGCAGTATTAAAAATGTATTGAAAGCCTTTCCTCATTTTGGTGGTTCTGCATTAGTGATGTTTAAAGAAAAAAAAAAAAAAAGAGAAATTTTCTAGCTGAAGTGAATGATGCAAAGGAAACTAGAAATGCTTAAAAATGCCTAGATGAAAATAGATGAAAATCTGTTTATGTCTTCTGTTGATTTGTCAAAGCAACCACAATTTTTTGATTGCTTAAAATACAAGATAATGCCATCAAAAACCACCAAGGTCAAAACTTCGAAGCCTAGTTTGTGCTTGCTTATGTTTTTGTACTGAAGAGTTATACTGTCTTCAGTATTATGTGATTGCATTGTTCTCCTATCCCTTTTTTTTTTTTTTTTTTTTTTTTTTTTAACCATGCCATGTTTTACCAGGCATTTAATAAAAATAAACAAAAAACCCCCAACAATATGAAACACAAGAAATATAGGCTGAGCTGACCACAGGTGTCCTTTGCATGTAAGAAGGCTGAAATTTTTTGGTACTCAAAGATCCACTGGTGTTCTGATGTCTGTTGTTTGTGGATTCTACTGAAATGCTGTGTGCATCAGATTAAAATTTGTTTTTACTGTTATGCATTTTCCATATGTCTCAATTGACTGCTTTTGTTTCTGTTTATTCTCTTCACCCTCCCTTTTTTTTTTCCTTTAACATATCACAGGTCCTGAGTTGGGTGGTGAGTTTCCTGTGCAGGATATGAAAACTGGCGAAGGAGGTCTTCTGCAGGTGACACTGGAAGGAATTAACCTGAAATTTATGCACAGTCAGGTATGGGGGAGATCTGTAAGATGACAGTATGAGCATGAAGCTTTTTGCAGCTTACCTGCATCATCTGTGTTTCCTCTTCCCAAAGGTATTGCCAACAAAGGGCTAGTGCAAGGGGGGATGCATATAAATACATCTATTTATATAATATAAAAATACACTGAAACGAGATCCTCATGACAGCTGTAAAGAGCTGAAGGAAAAAAGCTAAAAGTTTAATGGAGGTTTCAGTTTCTGGTTGTTTGTGGACAAAATTGTCTAAATGCAAAACAAATGGTAGACAGGATCTTAAAGGATGGAAAAAATTCCAAAAATCATTTGGAATCTGCCATAAAGCATCACATTGTGATAATGTCCAGGTGGCATAAACTGTCAGCTTTATAGATAGTGTTTGAATATTGCAAGTGCAAAGGGCAACTTTCTGCATCATATGTATTCTGCCTTGTTTTAAAAAATGAAGAATTGTTTGTAGAATTCAGTATGAAAATAGAATGATAAAGTAACTCTTGCTGTAATTCACAAAAATGAGAATAACTTACCAAGTCTTTTCCATCTAACTTTTATGGGAATGGAGGAAACACAACTAGAATTGCCATTTCTCCCTTTCTGTGGATGTTGTTTCTGTTGCTTCCTTTGATTTTTGTTTTTTATTTTGCTTTGTGTTTTTTGTTTTGCATATGACATTAACTGCATGCTGTGCTAGACAGTAGAATCAACTTTCAGGAGAAGAGGTGAGAGAGAGAGAGAGAGAGAGAGAGAGAGAGTGAGTGTGTATGTGTGTAAAAAAAACAAAAACCAAAAGCTTCTGTCAGTCCTCCATGGAGTTATTTTTCCTCTCCTCCTGATTAGATATTTCTCCTCACATGAGCTTTATTTTTTGAATAAACATCAGTGTAGATCCCACTGGAAGTTCATGTGGATCTCAGACACACATGCTCAGAGTCTTTATTTAATACTTCTCCTGAAGTTGCAGCAGCACCATGTGACTCTTTGAGTTCATACGGGCCAGGGTGAGGATTAGAGTATTGTGAACCTCCTTGGGTTTTCTTTGTGTTTACCAGGTTAGAATGACTATAGCTGACTTGCTGTTAGTATTTCAAACGTGTTCTATATGACTTCTTTTTTTTCCTGCAAGGCTGGAATGACATTTTGAAGGAAACCTTAGAGAAACCTAGTGCTGATTCTTACTGTAGGACTGTGAGTCCAACATTGCTTGTTGAATTTGGAATCACAGACACTGAGTCCTGTGTTACCTCCAGCACTCCTAGTGTAGTACATTTATCGTGTCCTTCCTGATGGAGAACGGTGTTCTGATTTCCTGTCAGAGATGAAAGCTAGTACATCTTTTCTGTAGGACGGTCTGTGCAAATGCAGGTCAGACCTTTGAAATATACCAACTGTTTTCCCCACCCTTAAAGTTATTCTTCCTCTTCCTCCTCTTTCTTATGAAGCTGCAATCAGATGAGTTCCTATTATTTGAAGTAGATTGATGCACAGTTCTGGAAAATGCACTTGTTAATTCAATATGTTGAACTCCTGAGTCTATTAGATTTACAGTGTTAACTAGCAAGGGAATTGAGTACCTAAGTAGACCTAGGACCTATCCTAGTTTTCTTCAGTCTCGAAACAAAGTGTCTGGGCAGACATCAGAAGTCTTCCATTTGTGGGCCTGTAAAGAACACGTAACTAGCAGTCATGTAAAACACTCCTCCTAGTGGTACCATGCAAAAATAGCCTTTCCAAATTTCATCATCAAGGATGTTTGCATTCTTATTCCAACACTCATCAAACAGACTGCTTTCTTAATAAAAGGTCTACTGTTTCAGATAAATTGTTCTTTTCATTTTTCATGTAAATAGTACGAATTCCTCCCTAAAGCAGTTGATTTCAGAATACATACATATATATATATATTTGTATATAAAAGTGTAAGCAAACCCAGGACTCTACAGATGTTTCACTTTGTTGACAACTGCCTTTTTCTATTTCTTAATCAGTTTGGATGGGAATACCAACTAACTAATCCTGTAGGACCTCGTCAGACACAGCTTCTTTTTCATCTTCCTTTTCTTATCCCACATCCAGGCTTCATGTTTGCCTGTCTTTTCAACAAGGCAACTTGGATAAAAGATTTCTGTTGCTGTGATTGAAGTCATAGAAATAGCCAGTCTTCCTATGTTTTAATTGATTTCTACTCGGTTTTTTTTTAAAAATAAAAAATAAAAAGGTCTCTGTTCTGACCTACCTGATAAGACTGAACACAGTGCTTCAGTGTCAGAATGCTGCTGCGTTTCCTGAAGCTATTTTTGAAGACTCGACTTGTAGCGCATGTACTTCGGTGCTGCCCCATTGCACAGGAGATGCCTAAGATACATGGTGGACCAACCTGTTTCTGATGCGTGATAGTTCACAAATTGTCTTCCCGTGCTGGCAGTGCACATAAGGTTAGGAAGAAAAACTGTTCAAGTTTGTCCATGCCTAGAGGATCAGAGGAAATCCTGCTGTAATAGGGAGGAGTTAAAATGTTCCTGTGATTTTGGAGGGCTATTCACAAAATTCTACGTTGAAATCTACAAATTTTGTCTAATATTGGGTCTCAGTAACTGTCCCAGTTATGAATTCATCTGCATGATAAATAAATGAAAGTTTAATACAATGCAGCAGGCACATGCCCACTTTCATTAGGATCCACAGTGAATGCCCTATCTTGAAGAAGGTGTTTCCCTAGGGTGAGTAGCTCATATTTCCTTTACACGCTTGTGTGTTTGCTGGCTGAGAGGAGAACATCTCTATCCCTTAATCAGTGTAGTGAGAGGATGTCTTTCAACTCTTGTGTTATGAAAATGGGTAACTTACTATAATTTTGACAAATTCTCATATAGTTCCTGACTTGTGGAAACACAGCTTTCTGTGTTATACACAGAACATGATGATCAGAAATAGTCAAGTCTACTGGACAAAACATCAGGCCTTTCTATTCAGTTTTTAAGTGTTGTGCTTTAGACTACAAGCAAAAAATTTTTACAGGGGATATTACAGAAAGAGGCAACTGAGTACAGTAGAGGGTTTTGATGTTGCCTGGTTTTGTCTGTTGCTATTCCTCAAAAAATAAAATATTTTAATCATCGAAATGTGGGTGAAAACATACAAAGAAAGATGTGATTAATTTTCCTTTCCTGAGTGCCTGAATGTAAGCAGATGCAAGCTTCGGATTTTCTGTTCAGGTAACTGGAAGTTTAGTTTTTGATGCTGATCAAAAAATATCTTGTGACTATTAGTTAGGTCTCTGGTTAAAACAACAACAGCAATTAAAAAAAACACAGTCTAGAAGATCAACCTGACTTGAGGTCACATTTACTGAACTCTGTTGATACATATTAGCTTGTTTCTTGAAGAAAAAGGTGGTTGTGATTCTCTTTGCTTTTTTGGGGGTAGCATAACATCTAGGGCTGTATAACTTTTTCTAGTGCTGAATTCAGAAGGGTCGCACATATTTCCTTTCCCTTCTCTCCAAGGCAGTGCAGTTTCTCTAGTATAAGATCCTAAGGTCATACTGCCAAAAGTACGTAGGAACTGAAAGTATGGATCCAGACTGTTGTAATACAGTACTGCAAGTGCATCTCTAAGGTACTGGAAATAGACTTACTGTGACTGTTAGGGTAATGGTGTTTCTCCTGCCTAGAAATGGAAGCATATTAGACACTGCTGTGTGGAATTTATTTATGGTACTTTCTATAGTTCTTTCATATGTTTGTGTCTTGACTGATCATTGTGGAGCTGTGCATATGCAAAGGGACTGTTTTATATCTTGAAATATATTGGCTATTGAACAAACTTAATATGCTTAGAGAACTTGTATATTTATGCAATCTTGTCATTTAGGCTCTAGACTGAAAAACCTCATTGTGTAGTTCAATTATTTTGTCTTTTGGGGTTTATGTTTGTAAAAATCAGTTAAAAGGTTTGTCTTCTAAGCGACTGCCCAGCTGACAGTGGCCATGTGTGAAATGAGCAAACAATAGAGAAGGGTCCCAAATGCTCCCATGCTGCTTAAAGCAGAAAACTGGTACTGAGAGGAGACAGTTTGAAGTGTAAGTATGCAGGTTATGTATTATAAGCAGTAATACAAAGTTAAATGGTGCAAGAATATCAGAGAGGAAGATGGCTAGTAGTTTGTCATTGGATTAAAAGTGACTGCCGGGTCGATCAGAAGAGTCAGTGTCAGGATGGGGGAAGTGTAGTGTCCCTTACCTGCCCTCTGTGCTGGAGGAGGACGCATGGAGGGGCAGAAACTGGGATGGATCAGAGGCTACAAATCGTGGCAAATTTGGGAGTCAGCTTTTTTCTTGTCCCCCTCTTCCGTTGTATTTCAGGTGTGTTGATATTCTTTTTGCAATAACTCATTTGAGTGCCTGAAGGGGTAGCAATGTTGGATATGTCAGAGTTACTAACTCCTTCGTTTCTCTTCCATGCTTTCTCCTCCTGCAAGGAGCGGAAGGTACTTCATCTTCTGCTGTCTTCGCTTCTTAGCACTTTTAAGTTATTTGTTGATTTCTAGCATTGTGGCCAGTTTGTCTTCTGAATATTTATTTCACCCTTTATTTATATGTTAAACTGTAAATGAACTGGTAGTGTATGCTTAAACACTTCAGGTTGTATCTGCTGTGGTGATGTTTTTGTTTTATTTTGGTTTTTAGATTTTAAGAGGAAAACTTACTAATTTTGTGTTATTTTTGCTCCTGTTTTTGTAGGTTTTCATAGAGCTGAATCACATTAAAAAGTGCAATACAGTGCGAGGAGTCTTTGTCCTGGAGGAATTTGGTAATTACATTATTTTGATATTAGGTCTGTATTCACATGGCAGTAACTCAAATTTCCAGACTCTAGATTCAGAATTGCACTGTAGTTTCAAAGATGGAAGGGAAATGTAGATTCCACTGAAAAGTTACCTAACAGAGAGATGAGAACTTCACATAAAAATTTGCACGTGCACTTCCATCATAGTGAGACTTGTGGCCTAGATGTTTCTCCTGTAGCAAACAAATCAGGTGTTCTGAGTTTCATGAAGCAGACAAAACATCAGGTAATCTTGGATGTGCATAGGAATCTTCTTTGGTATGTTTCTTTTTCTTCTGACTTATTTTTTTTTTAAGCAGGACTTGCAATTTATTTTTCTCAACACGCTGTGCTTTCACTGCTGAAAAGTTCTGCTAAATGTTTATTCTCCACTGTACATGGAGTTTAATTTTTTTCTGTGCAGCAGAAGGTCTTTTGTAAGATCGAGCATTATACTGTGGTTTTGGCTTTAGAGTATGACTGGTAAACTGTAGTCAAGCAACAGTTAAGGAAAATAGAGAATTTGTGCCATTTAGGCTATTAATTGCTATTACATATAATCTGCCTGTAGTCTAATTTGGAAAAGTTCTGGGTTTCTATTCAATGTTAGTCAGATTATACTGATAAATGAAAAAAAAAAGAATGGCTTTAGATGTGGCTCAATAGTGATACATATACTTCTCTTGACATAGTCCCCATACCTGTATTGTTTTATTCTTCCACCCATCTGCATGAGTCTTAAGTGTAGGTCTCAAAGTTTTACTAAAAAGATAAAATTTACAACATTGTTTTCTTGCTAAATCAGCATACTTTAGCTGCTAAATAATATTTGAATAAACAGCTCCCTTCACTGTTCTCTAGTGCTGTGAATAGAAGATTCTGACTGATGGATTCTCTCTAATAATTTAAAAGAAATTTAAGGAGAGTGCTAATATTGTCTTCATCATTAATAATGCATTCTCTCCTTCTGATGATAGAAAATTATAAGGTATTGAAGTGGTATAACCTTTCTGACACTTGGTTGCACACTGTTCACTGTAAATGAATCTCCCAGAAATTTGGGATGGCAAGTCATGGAAATTTTTTCTCCTTTCCTGAAAATGTTGTATGTAGCTCAAGTGATCAGATCATTGTATTTAACCCCTATTTAAAAAAAAAATAGTGTAAGTGATCAAAAGATGTCTGCATTGTATGGTTACATATTCTTTTTATATGTTTTCACCCTGATGGGCGTGATTCATTTTACTTCTGATAGAAGTTGCTTGAAGTTGTGAAACATTGATAGGCTTTACAAATATTAGAGTTCAGAAGCCATAAAATTAGCTCAAGCCATGGCTGCAGTTTTCTGAGAAAAATAATTGGATCAGAAATTATATTTGGGTCATTTTTTGAAGACTCTTAACTCAAAGTGTTTTCTTAATAGCTGATTTACATTGCACAAGATGACAGACAACATTTGACTTAATTATTCCAGTCAACTTCTGTTAATGATTCTGTAGTACAGCTTTTTGTCCCCAACTTATAACTATTAGGAAATGTTTTGTTCTTGTTTCACAGAAAATATTTATAATCAAGGAAAATCTAGAACTGTGATAAGAAACTTAAGGAAATGTAATTTTTGAAAGTAAGAGAAAATAAATTGTGAGTTGGATGCTGAAAGAAAAACTGAGAAATCATTTATAAAGTGAAAGCTACCCTCTTCCCAAAGTAGAGGTTGTTAACAACAGTCAGTTTAAATGGACCAAATGAGGTTTATAGTTTATCCATTCAGCTAATTAAGAAAAAAAAGAAAAGACAAAAGGTGTTGCACAGAAGCTAACCTCTCATTGATAAATGAGTGACTACCTCATATGCACTCTTTTACTTGTTAAAATATGACAAGATGTGTGAATCTGTCCTGTGGAGGAAAAATTAAATTTATTAAGAATGAATCGACGGTATTGACCATCAAGTTGCATGGGCTTCTTAAGAACGAAGCTGCAGAGATATGTTAAACATTTTGAGCCTTGCAATGAGATTCATGGTACAGAGAGTATCTTGAAGTAGTGCCTCCTCTTAGGAAGTTTGAGTGCAGTAAATGTGTACACTAGTCTGATGAGAAGCAGCTCGGTGCAGAGTTTGTTTATTTTATTCTGCCAAGTGTGATTGCTCTAACTGTAGCTATAACACAGCAGGAAATTAAAGGTCTGTTTGGTAACACCAGGTTTAAATATCAGCATGAAAGTTGCAATTGTAGAGCAGGGTACATGCAGAAGCTCAGGAATTGTTGCCCAAAAATGGAAACTGAGATTTGAAGTAGGTGAAAAAATGTAAGGCTCTTCCCCCTGGAATTTGAGTTACTGCTGTGTACTTGTGCTTTACTTGTGGCCCCTTCACCATGGCTGCTATGAAAACCTTCATTCTCCAGCAGGTAAAGTGATGTCCCCTGAACTTGTTCTATGGTAGTACCTTATTTTCATTCACAGAACCAAAGGCTGCAGAATGGTGCTTAATAATTCTTCATCCGCTTAGCTTAACAGCATCAGGAATAAGTCTTAATGTTAGAAGAAACGTGCTTGTTCTAATCTCTTAATTTGAGGCTTGGGTGGGGTGGTTTTTGGGTTTTTTTTGGTGTTTTTTTTTTTTGTGTTGTTCTTTTGTTTGCTTTCTGTATTTTACAGTGATAGCGCTTTGACTTCTGTGGGTACAAATCTAGACCTGCTTTTTTTGTTCTTCCTAACTCAGTCCTCTCAGGAGAATTTTCCCTACTAATAGGACTGCAAAGGAGTACTGTACTTAAAGAAAAGGCAACTTACTGACTACAAAGTGAGGAGAGAGCACCTAAGCACTGTGCTGTTCCCTCTCTTATGATACAAGACTTTACACCTTCCCTTCTCTCCTTGTCTCATGGCACAAGGTCCTTACAGCTTTCCCTTCCTGCTTTTTGAAGAGTATATGAGCTGTTGTATGTTATCCAATGGGCAGTGAGACTTACACAACTGTATAAATCCTACCCTATTTGGCTGTGCAACAGCCTCACTCCCACCTTTACTCCCTGGTGACAAGGAGTTAATTTGGAACATCTGGTGCCAACGGGTAAGGTAGCTTGGATGCGCACCTCCTTCTCTTCCCAACTCTGATATTGCTGGGGCAGTGTAGCCTGGGTGTGCACATCCCTCATTTTTCAGTTGCTAATATAACAGCCATCTCTTCAAAAAAACAGAATTGAAATATCAACCAGAAATATTGCGTTAATTTTTAAAATCCAATTCTGAACTTTTCAGTATTTTTTTTTTTCCAGGAATGACAGTACCATGACATACTAGAATTGGTGGGCACTGGTTTGTTTCTGGAGAGTTTTCTCAAACCCAGTCTGCACTGCCTACTTTTGGCTCCTTAGAGCGTGATCTGTCTCCCTCTCCAATGTTTAGATGTGTCATATCATAAGTTAAAAAGATGACATCTGCATGGATAGATTTTGTTGTGGACTTTTCCTAATTACTCATACTGAATTCATCTGCCTCTTTCTTTTTTGTCACTAGTATTATGTGTAATAAAATACTTACCCTTCCCCTATGAATCTGGTATGGTTTGGTTTTGAATAATTTCTGTACTGCTGCTAAATATTTTTTTTTGTTGTGATACAGAAATTTCATGGCAAATTTCAGCTTTTCTGGAAGGGAAGTATCCAAAGTTGGTTTTGTTATTACACATTTTAAAATTACCATTTGTATGTTCTTAGTGTTGGTTTTGTTCTCTCCTGGTGATTTCCGATGGTATCTGTTCACAACAATATCTGTAGACCAAGTGTGAGGTCAGATGCACAGTTTGGATGCAGCACATACTGATGGTGATAGTTACAGCCTGCTTTTTTGTGCATTCTATAATGAAAGCAAAAGACAAATTACCTTAGCTATCTTATCTTCTTTCTTTCTGTTAGTTTGAGACAGTGCAAAGGAGCAACGTGATATTTTCTGGGTAATTTTTAGTCAGTGCACTAATCTTCTTTTTGTGTAAAATCTTCAGGAAATCAAATCAAGCCTGACATTCTAAGAATACATGGAATTGAAATCTGTGTTCTATTTTAAGACTATGTGTTCAAAAGCAAAGAACGTTTTCATTGACAATATCAAGTTAAAAATGAGCATGCGTGTCCTCAACAGAAGAAAAGAGAATTTTTAGCATTTCTCAAAATCTGGCTGTGAAATGGTCTTCCAGCTTAGAAAAATTTTCTCCATAATATCCTATTTGTTTGCTTTTTTTCCTGTATTTCACTGGCTTACTGACAGAGTGTCCAACAGTTCTTATGAGATCCGTTACTCAGCAGAGAAGGATTCAAACATCTAGGGAATAATGTCTTTGTGGATCAAATACTTAAAAATTCCTATGGAATTGGTCTGTGTTTTAGTATAATAGTCATTAAGCGCATTTTGTCATTAATTTTGCTGCCTAGCAGGAATAACTACTAGTAGAAAAGCCAGGATCTCTTAAGAACCATCAAATATCTATTACGGTTTTCCAAACATAAACAATAAAATATTTTTGCCAACCTGAGGAATTCATCATCAGTATTGTCAAGGACATGTATAATGTAAACAAAGAGAAGAAAGAGTACCTAGAAGTGAGGGATAGTGAGGAGCCCTGGTCCTGCACCTGCTGTCTGTGTGCATCCCTTTCCTTTCCTATGGGAACATTGTGCTGTTTCTTTCCCTTTTTCCTCTCGTTTTTTGAACTTTTTGTTTTGTCTCTTGCCCGTCCGGTTTTAGTTCCTGAAACTAAAGAAGTGGTGAGCCACAAGTACAAGACGCCAATGGTGAGTCAACTGTGATGCCTTCTGGTAGTTTTCTATAGAACAAACCTTTACATTTTCATGTGGTGAAGAGAATTGCATTGAGATTGCAGGATTTGCAGCGCTAACATTGCAGTGAAACACAAGGTGCTCTTTTGTTGTCTTCCCTTAGTTAAAACTCTTATAAAATTTGGTGATTTTTGTTTCTGTGTAACTAGAGGAACTTACGGATAATGCAGAATGTGTGATCTCTTTCATTAAGTAGATCAAACCAATCCAGCTAGCTTGTATCTATATCTTCAGCATAATATGCTATTGAAAGCATTAAACTGAAGACAGTGCAGGACACAATCCCCAATTCACAAAGCAGATGGAAAGGGAAACAAATTCCTGGTCTTGTTAGCTGAGTTTATGAAAAGTTCCCACCTCCTCACAAAAGCGAGCAGTGAGATGTAAGAGAATGGTCTAAGTATTGATTCTTTCTGTACAGTTGAGTTATTGCTGTGTTTTCAAGTTCAGTTCTGTATAAAATTTTGGAATTCAGACAGCTGATAATTTTACTTAGCACTTTTATGTGTATTTCAGTAATCAGGCTGATGTATCTTACAGACAGGAAATAGCTGCCAGTGATAATCATCATAAATGAATTGTTTTCAGCTCTTTTCTCTGAAGTACAGTTGCATACAGGTGGTAATTGCATGGAAGCTGATCATACTTCATAAAAAGGGAGAAGAATAACTTGATCTGAGAAATGTACTCTAAGAATGTTGTTTCTCAAACATGCAATTGAAGAAGCAGAAAGCTGTATCTTTTAACAGGGCAGCTTAATGGAAGTGAATGATAATTTACAGGAGCATTGTAGTTTGTTTTGTAATACAAGAAAACATGTCATATTTGGACAGCGCTATCAGAAGAGTGGTTGGAATTTTGGGTTGTCCTGTATGGAGCCAGGAGTTGGACTCTGTGGTCAGAGAATCACAGAATCGTTTAGGTTGGAAGGAGCATTTAAAGGTCATCTAGTCCAGCTTCCCTGCAGTGAACATCTAAAGGGACATCTAAAGCTAGATCAGGTTGTTCTAGTTCACAATGAATTTACTGCTCCAAAGTGCTGAGGATCCTCAACTTACTATGGCCAAAGTGGTCAACAGCTATTCAGAGACATTTTATGTTTTGGTCCCTTCCAACTCAGGATATTCTCTATGATTATGCATGCCACCTTCACAAGGACAGTAAGTATAAACCTCACCATACAGGACAAGAACTCTGAAGAATAGCCAGTATTAGAACTAGGTTATAAACTGAATTTGTATTACCCTCACTGAGCTGTGCTGCCAGTCAAATGCTAGGCAAAGATTTTCCACTAAGTAATAGCAGACATAATCATTTAAAAGTATTATTTGTAAATCTGCTAATGGCACGTTAAAATCTCTGCACTAAGGTAGTGACAAAACTGCTTTGTTGCACATATATACATGTGAAATGTGCAGTGGTAGGTGTTGTTTATAGACATGTTAAATTATATCCATCTATATATATTAAAATATTTAGTTATTATTCACATATATTAAAACAAACAAACAAACAAAACAAAACATCAAAATCCAAAAAACTTTTGTTAGCCAGGAATAAGGATTACCAGTCTTGACCATAAAATGATCACCGTTGTGATAAGGGAGAATCCTACTATCTTGTTAGTCAAGGAGTAGTATTGGATGTTTGGTTTTACCATCATTTTAGCTATCTTTATCATTCCTGGCTAAAGCAAATATATGGAATATTTTTTTTCTAAAGCATTGGCTAACTTATTCTTAGTGTACTGTTCTTAAAAAAATATAAGAAATTATACTATCAAGCAACTAATGGTTTTATCTCAAAGGTTTTTTATTTGTTATATGGTTCATCCTCTCTATTTCAGTGAGAAAGTAGCATGGGACACTTCTTCCAGATTTTGTTTATAGCCAGAGCAGTCATTTCACAAAGAAAGGCATGCAACAAAATACAAAACATGCAGTGGATTTTGTAAAATGCTAAATCATCTGAATTTTGTTATCTCCCTTTCAAACTTCTTGTAGGCTCACGAGATCTGCTACTCCGTGCTGTGTCTCTTCTCTTATGTGGCTGCCATTCGTGGGAAAGAGGCAGAAAACAAAAGCAAACCACCTCGACCAGTTTCCAGTTGATCATGATATTGGGAAATACCTACCCTATGGCACACTGACGTGCAGTATTTCCATTTTTACTGCAGTTACTGGAGCTCACTTTCCTGTCTTCTCTGAGAACTTGGTTATTTATGTATGACCCTGCAAGTCTTTCCCCATAGAAAAATCTAAGACTTCATTGCTCAGTCTCCTTCTGAATTCATCTTTAGTGGAGTTTTTATATGGGCTGTTCATCAGACAGTTTTGAGCATCAGCATCCAGCTGTGAATGGCCTACTCTGGCCATTCCTTGGAATCTTTTTTTTTTTCTTTTTCTTAAGATGACTGATATGGCTTAAGTTCAGTTGGTTTTTGTTTCTAGTGGTATTTGTTCCAGACTTACCACTTTACAGCTGCAGACTTCTGCTTTCCAATTCTCTTGTGTGCAGTGAAAGCAGTCTGGTTCTGCACGTTGTTTAAATGTAATATTTTCTATTGTTTTCCTTCTGTGTTGTTCACTTTTACTCACCGTCATGGAGTTCTTGATATATACTTCTTCAAGCCCTTTTGGTAAAGATGATCAATTAAGCTACTATAGTCTTAAAATATCACATATGAAAATTATAGTTTGGTTATTAAGTTGGTCCATCTGTGGAGATGACTGCTTCTAAAGTGGAAAAAAGAAAGGAAATTTGAAAGTGACATATCATGAAAACCCCTGACATCCCTTAAATTGTGTGGATTTTAGATTGGAGTTTGAATAATGTTTGTAGGCATTCCAGCAGTGTAGTTGATAGCCGTTAATCGCAGGGTCCAGAAAATGAGAAAGGAAATGTGTAACTTGGAATTGTTATTGGCAGAAGCTCTTGTAATGTACCAATGTAATTCTGGATTTGTAACTGTACAAGACGTTTCTATAGTAACATGCAGAATGTGCTCAGAAGCTCAAAGGATTACTCTCTCCAAAACTTTTAATCTATTGCTTTTTTTCAGTCTATACTTTTGTATATTGAGGAATCTCTCAAATACTGTGTTAATGTGTAATGAAACTCCCTCAGTTAATACTATCCATTGCATTCCTTATTTTAAGTAGACTGAATATGAGTGTTTTTTGCATCCTGTTTTTGTTATTGAACTACACTTGTCTGGAAAGCTCTCAGGATGCTGGAAGGTGAGACTGTCTGGAGAAAAATAATACTTGTGAAATACCTGGAAAAATACTCTTGATGCAGACTGATGTATTGTATGTTTTAACATAGGATTCTGAGTAAATGAACCTGGAAATTATCCTGTTTTGGCTTGGTCAGGGATCTACTATTTTGAATGGAATATACTAGTAATGAGTGAGGAAAATATGTAAATATTATAGTACAATATCTATTTATAGAAACTGTACAGCTGTCTGAATGTGAAAATAAAAGTCATTCAACCAGTGAGTTGTTTTCATCCTGTGCTTTACCTTTTCTATTCGTGCATCTAACTGCTATTAGCTGTGATGTACAAAGTACAATGTACACGTACATGAAATAATGAGAAAGAGCAAAGTACAAATAGATAATTGCATTTCTTTCTACGTGAGAAATTGGACTGTAAATGCCCTTATGATGAGAATGCTCCCCTGTTCCCTTCTATAGAATGTTTGTTAAAGAGTAGTTGCAGAGGTTGCTCTTCAGGGACGAGTAAGAATCAGTAACAGTCTCTGCAAGTGGACTAGCACAGGGGTTCTGCTCCAAATGTGGTTTCAAAACTGAAGAAATTCTTGAAATGTACAAATTCATTCTTATACTTGACGATGTGTACTTGTACTTGGCAGGTGTTCTGGTAACTGAGAATATAGCATGTTCATCTGAAAGGCCATATTTCTGCTACTAAATACTCAGTGCCATTCTCTGAAGACCAAATACAGATCTGGAGGTCAGATTTAACGTTTTCTAAGAGAAAAAGTCTTTGAGAACAAGGTAAGGAAAAATCCCTTCCACCTTAGCTTCGTCACTCCTAAGCGTTGAAAGGTATGTAAACTTTTCTTTGGAGGAAAAAAATAATTACAGCAATTTGTGTGTGTTTTGACATGTCCTACTTCTTTTGATCTTTAGGTAAGAATTCCCTAAGCAGCAACAAGAACCTTCCAAAACCAAAGGGAAGACTAATTGAGAATAACTGGTAATGATAGTGTTAGAATACTTCAAAATAGCTAATCCTACCGGTCTTACCACTAGGAGGAGCCTGTGACTTACTGTTAAATTATGTTAAGATTACTTTTTTTTTTTTTTTTTTAATAAATGTGATTTAATTGAATGTGATATTTCCACGGCACTTAAACAAATAGTGAATACAGTCACAGAGACTCATGAACTTGTCTTAAAACTTAAGGTATTTGCTTTTCATGAACAAGTTTCTTTCTCTGCTATAATTCCTTATTCCTGGAAGTTGGTTTTCTAAATGACCATTAAAATGTTCTTTGCAAACACTGGCATTCATAACTGATTTTCCTGGCAGTTTTTCCCACTATCTGTGGGATTGCAGACCTTTATTGTGTTGTTCCAAAAAAGGTTTCTGTTTGTTTGTTACTGCCGTTTTTGTGCCTAACATGAGAGGATGCACATCTTAAAGGTTAAAATATTCAATATCAGTGAGTATCAAAATGGTGGCATTTGCTAAGTGAAAATTAAAAATATTTTTTGAAAACTTTTGATGTTGGATGTGGAGGAAATGATTCATTACTTTAAGAAAACGTTTGTAAAAACTTCTTTACACTGTTTACTAGCTTCAGGTAAACTCTTCCCTCTTACTTTGATGCTTTCAGGGCAGAAGGGATGGTAAGGTGAAATGTTCTTCTTCGAAAGCTGAATTGCTAGTAGATGTAAATTAAGAATTTAAATTCCAAGTAAGATTCTTAGTAATCAAAGTGTAAGGAAAAATATGGTTGATTCCATGCTGTCATAGGAACCTTTATGGTACAACAATACTAAAGATAAAAATATTTCTAGAGTTGTGAAAATAATGTACTGGGTTCCCACCAAGTGTATTGCTAAGAAGGAAGCAGTAGCTAATATTGCTGATCAAGAGCAGGAACAAACCAGCCATCTGCCCCAGTGTCAGGCACAGGCTCCTGCATTCACTGAATTGAGAACTAAATAGAAAATAGAAGCTAAGTTTCTCATGTAGAGAGTAATATTTAGATCTCAGTTCCCTTTGATTGTCAAATGGATTGAAGTTAGAAAAAAACTGCCTCTGAAATGAGATCCTGCTTCTGTGAGAAAAGAGGGCCTCTGCACCAGTGGTATTTAGGAACTCAGTCACTGCTCTTACACAAGCAAAGTTTTGGTGAAATACATCATCCTAACTCCTAAAGATGTGAGAATTAGGAGTAAGAAGCAGCACCTTTGTGCAAGGTATCTTGTCAGTGTAAAGCCAAAGAGCTTTTGCTTCTCCAGAATTCACAGGTCAGACAGTTTTGCTTTTCACAACAGTACATTTCCAAACAACTCAGTGGTGTTTCTTTGCTTCTGCTACCTGCCGTGGCTTTTTGTGCAGTACTACCTTGTAACGCTCTTTAAGATCTTCAGTCAGCAGGAGCTTTGAGTTCCTACAGCTGTTTCCAGTGTGGCTCTTCAATAAAACAGTAGAAAAAACATGCTGATTCTTTAAACAGTAGTGATATATGACCCCTCTTTCCAGCACTGTGTCTGAAGGTTTAAAGCTTCGTGTTGATGACTGGAGTTTGAGTGCAGGTGAGTACAGCAGAGGACTACTTTAAGGCAGATTCTGAGCTCAGATACAGTGGCTAATTTTCTGTTTGGCTGTGCTTAGTATAACCGTAATTTCAAAGTTAATGTTCTGTTTACACATGTACAAAGCATCTGGGACATAGCAGTTCCAGCATAGTCTAATTTTGTTTTAAAACATCAATCCTACAAAGAAAGAACCATACATGCAGCAACCAAGGGCAAACAGTGCTGCTTCTATTTACAACAGTTACTATAGTGATAAACATGGTTTAGGAACCTACATAGAAATAGAAATCCCCTTCTCCCAAAATAGCTATACACAAAAAGGAACAAACGGTGGCAGGAAAAATATCAAGTAAAGCTCTAAACAGTTGTTTCCTTCAAGTAGATGAAACGTCTTGTATTTCCATTGCTCTTCTTTCACTCTTTCTTGCCTTTTCAGTTTCCCTCAGTAACACCATTGAAAGTGCCTGTCTTCTCAACATCCTGGATGACAAGCAGTGTCTCTCCCTTTTCTTCCAGTTTCCCTGGTTGGATTCCTCATAGTTTCCCCAGGCTTAATTTCTTGGCCTAGACTCAGCCAACCAGTCTCAGTTCTGAACCTCAGTTTCTCATCAGATGTCTCTCGCCATTTCCATTAGTGTTATTCATAGTACTTAACTCTCCCACCATCATTGTGTAAATCATATTTCAGCTTCTGTCCAAGCAGTCCAGGCTGCACTCTTAGCCAATCTCTTGCTCAGCTGGCTTCTACCCAACTTCCAGTCAGTCTTCCTCCTCTCTCCAGCTCTTAGCAAGCTCTCTGTCACCCTCTTTCATCTTCTTTCATCCCTCAGCCTCTTATTTCTTTTGCACTTAAACTATGTCGGATGGAGTGCGAAAGAGGGCCATTGAGGGAACAGGAAAAATACCTAGTATCAGTTCTGCTGGTCCATGCTGGCTCCTAGCAACATCTCTTCCCTGCATTCCTTATTAGAAACAGTTACATTTCATCTATTGTTAGAAAATTTGTGTAAAACAGGCTCATAACCTGAAAATCATATATAAATCGTTAACATTTTTCTGTGCTGGAGGGGAGAGAGGAAAATATAATGCATTATAAACATGTAGTACTTAGCCCTGCTTACACCAGTAAGGAGTTAACAAGTAGAAATGATCAAAATCTACTATACTTGCAACCTTATTGGAGGCTAAATAACTTTCATTCACATCCTCAGTTCCTGTATTTGAATCCCCCAATCTATATTTATAAGCAAACAGTGAAAATTGTGTGATATTTCTGATACTTGTTTTACAAACGGTAATGAATGTGAACTCAAAGTCAGGTGATTTTCCATGGTGAAGAAAATAAAGGGCACACCACTTATGTTTTTTTCCAAATTTTATTGCATAGCTTTCCTATCCACGGATATTTTGTATGCACTGAAGTAGGTATCCCAGAACTGCGTTCGTAGCTAGTTGGATAGTTACCTGTGGTTTTAGGGCTGCTTGTTGTCAGCACTTCTGCCTGGGACAGATAGCAGATGTTTTTGTTCCATATCAGGACCACACAAATGAAGCTATTCTTGTCTGTTTCTTTCAAACTTTCACCAGCTCAACCTGTTCTAAGACACGTCGCTTATGCAGGCTGCTACATGGACCCTCTCAAAGACAGATGAAGGATATCTCAGTGACAGCTTTTGTTGCCCTAATATAGAGGTCTGTGGTTGGGAGGCTCTTGAAAGGTATCAGTGGGCTATTTTTAACCTCTGTGGACTGTTCTTAAAAAAATCATTTGTAAGGAGACAGGAATGGCTTTATTTCTAAACATGCTCCGGGACACAATAGTGCCAAATTTTTCTCCTAAACACACAAAGGGATTTTAATTTAAAGACATTCTGCGATAAAGGCAACATAAATGACTTCTGTGCCTCACCAAAACACCTTTTCCTTTATTGATCGCATTTGAGTGACCATTGAAACGTTAAGTTAAAGAGAAATTGCCATTGATTTCCTATTTTCTTCTGTTTGTATCCATTCTACTCAATTGCAGACCACAGAACAGAGGTCTAGAACTAGCACAAGAATACTTTCTTAGAAGGAATGATTCCTGCAGGTGAGGTATACAGAGGCTGTGTTAGATATCTACCTTAACTGAAATGGAAAAGCTTTGTTATGATAATGTAGGAACCTTCTGACTTCTCCCTGTAACTTTCAGTGAGTCAAATTCAATTTTTATATATTGTTGGATATAATAAGCTTTGACAAATTCAAAAAAGTCACTAAAAATTATCGTTGCCTTTTGTAGAAGAGCAATATCAAATACCAAGCTGTCTTGTGGCTTTTCTTTTTAACTGACTGAAAGCAAAGGTGCTGAGGCACCCAATAGGCTGACTGCTGCTCTTCCCCTGCCAGGTGGTTCCAATGAACGCGGATCTCCTCTGGGAGCAGGATGAACTCGTGCTGGTGGGGCGCTTTATACCATTTAAACGTTCTGATGGGATGGGCTCAATTCAATCAACCTTAATGCTCTACGCTCAACTTGCAGCGATTCTGTTTAGCCTTCGCGAGCCTCGCAGCGGGTTCTTGCAAAGGGGCCTCCTAGAAACTTATTTTTAAATTTATTTAAAACTGTAGCGCTAAGGGAAGGTATGAAACGCGAGCTGTGTCTGAGCGGCGGTTTGTAACAGGAGCGCGGTGCGCGCTCGGTGCTCCCTGGCACGGCCAGCCCCGCGCTGCCTCCTGTCGCAAAGCAACGGCGGGCCGATGCTCCCGCGGCGCGAGGCGGCCGGCACGAGCGCCTCGATGGCTGCGGGCGGCACGCGGCGCTGCTGGGCGGGAAGCGCTGAGGTGGTGCTTCGGTATTCCCCCTCCGCTACCTAAAAGTCAGGCTTTGGTATTGAAGGAGAGCGGATGAATAAATACATAAAACACACGTGTCACCGCCGTGAAGAGAAGCCTGCGAATGACCCGAAGAGGAGCTCAGCGTTGTACCGTCTAAGTGCGATTCGGGTAGTGCGGTGTAACACCGGCGTAATTCGTAAGACAGTAGTTGGTGTTTGCACAAAAGAGCCAGTCCTTCGTCCCTGACGAGCTCACTGCAGTTTAGCATTGCACCTGAAGGAGGAGTTTTCTGTTAGGTGTGGTATGCTTTGGCCTCTGATTTATTTATTTATCTTCCTCTCCTGGATTTCATGTTCTATTGTTTCTCCTTCATCCTTTTTTCATTCTGTTGCATTTTTCTTTTTCAAGCATTGCTCTTTTATTGTATTTACAAAGTGCAGCTCAGCCATTAACTCATTTTGCTTTTATTTTTTTCTCTTGCAGAATAACAGTCAAGATTTGCACTATGAGGCAAACTTATAAAGTAACTAAGAAAATAAGGAGTACTGGTAAGGTTTGCTTTTCTTCCACGGCTCAGTTTTGTGACTTCTTTATGAGGATTATTAAGCAAAGCTTCCCTTTGCTAGGATCAAACAGATCCTTATCAGATTTAAATGCAACACTTCAGTGGATTTGTTTTATTAAATTGTCTGGCCCTCGTTAATAATGTTTTCACAACTGATCTTACCTTGCATATTTGCAAAAAAGAAAATAATAGTAGTATTACTGATAGTACTTTGCAACTGCAGCATACAAATACTTGCCACAGCATTAGAAACCATAAGTCAATCTCATTTTGTAGCAGAGGAAATCCCACACAGAAGGTATGTTAAAAACCATTATTTGTCATGTAGGTTTTCAGATGTGTTGGGGGAAATTGAGACGTTTTCTGTCCTTAACCAGTTACATTTGGGAGAAGCTGCTGAGTTTACTCGTTTTAATTAAATACGGATGAACATAATGTATGTATTTCTTAACAACCCAAAATTAATGATGAATTAACTGTACAGTAAAGATCACCATCAGAAATGGAGAAGATAAGTTTTGATTCAGAATGGTTGGAAAACAGCAATAAACACACAAATTTCTAAGGATCTTTCTAGAACTTCTATTAGAAAATTCTGATGTTGTGGACGCACCTTGCCTCGTTTCCTCTTTTTGGTGTGTGAGCAGTGCTTTGCTTTTTGAATTTAGGATTCATGTTTTCAGAATGTTAACTGGAGTGGATTGGGGTGTTGGGTTTTTTTTTGTTTGTTTGTTTGTTTGTGTTTTTGTAACTTCAGCTTTGGATTTACATGTATGTGAGAGACATCTACGCATGTGGTAGAATTTTGGACTTGAAGACCTTTTGAACAACATTTCATGAAAAATACAATTGAGTAACATTTAATACAGTGTACTTCTTTTCACAACTGAGAGGGAAAATAAGTGTTCACTTTTAAAGTACTGCTTTTCCTGAAAGCATTTTGCTCATGTTGAATAGCTAAAATTCCAGCAAAAGATGCCATTTTCTTAGTGTCTTTTGGTTTATTTTTGTACTCTTTCAGTACTGTACCCCATTACAGCATGAAAATCTATTATTTTCATGAAACACCTTTCTGATAATACAAAGTGTTTGTTATAGCACCTGCTTTTCTTTGTAATCTGAACTCCTGCAATTCAGTCTCTGCAATAGCTGTTGTCCCACAGATGCTAGGTTGATCCTGTAAATCCACTTAACATTCTAGTAGTAGGTAATAAAATTATTTGTGATGTAGGACATCTCTGACTTCTACATATTACATATGCCTTACTTTTAGAATAATAGTGTTGCTTGGAAGAATAAAGAACAAAACAGTGTAGACTTCTTTGCATATTTTCCATCACTTTTATTTATTTGCAGAGTAATAGCAGTGTATTGCAGACAAATGTCGACACTGATGTTCATGGTCTGTCCTTGTTCTGATACTGTAATAAAATAACCAAAATACATATCTCATTACATAAGTGTTTTCATTATGAAGATACAATTGCTTGTTTAGTGTAACTAAGGTGCTGTGTCAGACATGCTTTACCTTCTCAATTGACATATTGCAGGTAGGGGAATAGTGTTACTTTTGCTCTTTCTGTTGCTTCTTCCCAAACACACTCCTTCCTGGATTAATTTCATCTTCCCACATTCTCTGCTATTGTGATTTTATGAAAAAATACTTTCCAGCCAGAAACTAATGCAGGTCCTAAAATCCCAACAAATCCTATTCAAACTAATACGTGAGAAACAAAAAATGCCAGTTTCCCCAATTTCTCTTAATTAGACATAATGATCTGCAATAATATACATAGCATTCATAGACTTTCAAAAGCCTCCAGTGATATCTGATGACAGTAAACTTATTGCATTTATTACAAGCCTTTTGTTTTGATTTTTTTTTTTAATGTGCAAATAGTATTTCTTTGCATCTTTCAGTGTTTCATCTGATGTACAATGTTTTCTCTGTAGATGAGGGTGATGTCTATGATTGGCTGGAAAAACATCTATTACCTGAAAGTCTATGTGGGTGTATTTTCAAAAACTAAAAAAACAGTAGTGAGTAATTATCAAATAAACCACTTCCTGTATAAATAAGAGTAGTACCCTAACCCATAGAGTCTCAAACAGTGTGTTTCAGACGTGCAGACACTAAGTATATGCCCAAGAGCATGGAAGTGGATATTTCAAACGTTGGCAGTAAAAGCAGAAGAGCTGGAAGTTACTTTCTACTGTCCAGAGATCAATATAAGAAAAGGTGATTCAATATTAGAAATAATTTGTTTGTAAGAGAGCTGCTCCAAAAGCAATGCCTCCTATTTTGTGATGTCAGCCCATGACATCAGAGGTGGATGATGGTGGTGTGGCAGCAGAGGTTGAACCTTCCCACCAGTATCCCAGTACATTTTGTTGCAGATGGCAGCAGAGGGCCAGTCTGACAAAATGGCGCCTGCCACTGAAGGCAAAGGCATGGAACTGAACTCCTCTGTGCAGAGAAAATGGCACCCATTTCTGGCACACATTTGCTGGACAGTTATGGAAGCCAAACAGTGTGTGTGAGCACAGTGAGGTAGTGGCAACAGTGACGGCTTGTCACCTCTTGTGATGTGGACTGTTATGAGCACAGCATACAGGCTTTTGTTTATTGCTGGTAAAAATGCTTAACTAATGGTGGTGACTGTGTTGGGGGGGAAAAAAAAAAAAAAGTGTTTTATAGCTGAGAATTTTTTCTGTCAAATAGTATTATTGTGCTCTTGTATCTGTTGTAGTTTCCATTGAAATAAATAGGAGGCATTACTTTTGGAGCAACCTACACATGAAATGACTTTTAACATGTGCAGAACTCTGAAGCGTAAGTGAAATCCTTCATTAATTTCTTCGGTTTTCATCTCTTCAAATTCCATTCCAGGGCTGAGACAGAAAACAGGGAGAAGGATTTAGTGTCAAATACATCAATTTCACGTTTGAAATGTCTGCAATGTATGTTACGTTTTAGATGCAGAGTAATTTTAACCACATTTGGTTAAAGTAAAGCACACATATTATTGATGACAGTTTTCTTCACATTAATAAGTAGCAAATGGTCTCATAGAGGAGGTGCTTGTAGTGAGTTAAGGAAAAAAATAAAGTACTCCGTTAGATTTATGGGTTTCTACACTGTGCACAGTGTAGTGAAGGTTGGGACCTGTGAAATATTGACTAAAAAAACCCCAAACTGTCTTGTAAGAATGTGATTACATAATAATTACAAATGGAAATCAGAATGTGCACGTACCCCCAGATAATCAAAATTCCACTAGGCCTAATAAAAACAAACAATGTTTATTCTTATGTATAACCAAGCACCCGTTGTTCCTTTATCTGGCTGAATTATTTTGATTCATACCTTGCTGTGTGAATGAATTGAAATTCAGTCTTACTGAGGTACTGGAAAATGGGGAAAGGAAAAAAAAAAAAGTTATTAGGAAGATAATTTTAAATTGAGATCTGTTGCTGAACATAAATATGGAATCTCTGTCTGATTGTTTTTATCTGCGATAGTCCTAACGAAGTGGCTTCACTGAAAATATTGTTGATATTCATTACTGTGGTGCTAAACAAATCATCAGTGTCCACCTGGAAATTGTTTGCAACATAGCCTCTGTTACCTCTTACATCTATCTAGCAGCTCGTAACTGTGGAGTCATAGCATGGAAGTTCAAACTTCCATTGCAGAATACAGCTCACCAGTTTAGAACAATTATATGCAATGCAGTGTTTGTTGATAGACCTCTGTTCCTGTGCTATCTCCTTTAGAAACACCAACTCAGAAATATGTTATCTTTCTTAAGCCCTGTGTTGCCTAGCATGTAATTTAATTATTTTGTAACAGTTTAGCCTGAAAAACACAATCTTGCTTCTGTGTGTAATCAACAAATGTAGACTAATTTAGATAATGTTAGCTAATTGTTGTGGAAATGCTGAGTCATGTCTCGAAGCAGTGATTGAGCACCTGGTGGAAGGCAGGGCCAATCCAGGGGAGCTCAGCTGCATGTAATGCACCTGGTGACCAGAAAGGCTGGAGCCAGGATCCAGCCCTTCCCAGATCTCATTTAAGAGTTGGCAGTAGAGGTGAGGGAATCTTGCTGGAGCTCCCTATGTCCCTGAGGCTTTCTGAAGGTAGGCAGATTCTTTCCTTTGTTTCTGTGTCCAGGACTACCTTTTTTTGAGCATATCCTCACTTGCTGCAATCTAGGGCTTTGCTACTATGCTGTTGCTGCAGTTTCCATCCCGTTACAGTGTTACAGCAGTGTTTGGTGGTGTTCTTTTGTTTTGGTTTGTTGTTTTTTTTTTTTTGGAATACCATTAATGTTGGTTTTTCCCTGCAGAGTTAATGTTATCCATAATATCGATCTGATTACCTCTGACATCCAGTCTGCACTCTATTTCAGCTTCACCACACTCGTTAACGGCTTTACAGGTGTAAAAGCCTCCATCGAATGGAGTGGGTTTCCGAATCTCCAATGTCAGCACACCCTGTTTACTGAACATGCGGTATTTGGCATCCCCAGAGAGATCCACTTTGTTTTTGTACCAGAATATCTTTGGCTGAGGAACACAAAAGAAGAAACTTATAAAAGGAGGCAGAAAATGAAATTTACTGCTAGTAGTAACAGTGTTAGTTTAGCCATCAAAAGTGTATGCGCTGTGAGGGCTGCACATTGCGCTGCAGCAGTAATTATTTTTCAAGAAGCCCCTGCTCATTCCAAGTATGAACTCACAAAGCTTATGATTCAAGTGTTAAGAATTTTCTTTAACTCTCAAATAGCATGTAGAACACGTAGCTCTATACCACAAATTAGTGTGACTCTTAAAAACCCTTACCCTGGCAACAAATCCATTCCTTCAGAGGTTATTTTACTGTGCCTATTAAAATATTTTTCAGTGCTTCAGCTACGTCGCATAAAGTGAATTAAACTGCAGAGATTATCAGAGCAGAATTACAGAATGTGGCCAATATAGGGTGACTTGTCTAGGTCTGGGAAAGGATTTTCCAAACCCTTAGCACATCTTTAGCAATTTTAATGCTGAAAATCAAGTTCCTGCTCAGCTGGTTGGCCCGGAAGCAACTCAAGTCATCGTGTTTTGATTCCAGTGTCTTTTATAAATGACATTTTTTAAAATGAAAAACATGTTTAGGGCAAACTGTTCTTGTTTATATCAAGTTCACTGGTACACGTATTAGAGAGATAGACTTAAAGTACTTGGTAACCTACAGTTTTTCAGAATGGCAAATCTCGCATTGATGTCAGCTGCTCTGAAAAATTCCTGTTGCCAAGTTTTCCAGTAGATATAGAGTTTTTCATTGTGATTAATTTGGGCAATGCAAGTTCAGAAATGCATCTGGAAAAGCTGCTTCAAGAGTATGAGATGCACTGAAAGAGGAAGACTGTATTTTTTGGGCTAATGTAGAAGGAAGAGCTAGCAGGCAGGTTCAAAAGCCTTGGTCTACTGTATTGAACAGCTGTAAAATAGGAAGTGTAAAAATGTTACACAATGATACAGAAACTCAAAAGGGTCAGATGACTGAGAGGGAACATCTCAGCTAGCACTATAATTACATCATTGATGTAGCCTGAGGCAGCTGCTGGGAGATGGATTTTGTCTGCCCTTGCTGTGGTTTCTTCTGTGCTGCTCTTCTTTTGCAGCTGCTTATGTGCCTGTGCTTCCTGAGTTAATTTAAATAAGCACTGATCTTGTGTTGTGCTTTATAGCTATCAAATCCTTGTGCTGGCCTGAGAGGTGGAGAGGAGGTGTACATTAGCAGCCTGAAGGGGGAAGGAAAAGGGTACTGTGTTTTTTTTTTTGTCATTTCAATTTACGATATGATGACATCATAATGTGGTAAATTCCTTCATTGCAGTCAAAAAGTCTGTTTCCCGTTTTTGACAAACCTTAACTCCTAGCTGATACAGTTTTTACTTCTTGTTCCTGACTCTAACAAAAAAAAAAAAATACATCTACTTTTTGTTCTCCCTGAAGAGACTTCAACAAATTACGTTTAGAGTGAGAAAATACTCTCATGAGATTTAAAACAAAAGCAAAACCGTCCAAATGGCAAGGTTAGCATAAAGCTGCAAGTCTTTCCCTTCCCTTTCCTCTGTCTTCCTTGCTGTATCACCTACCTACATGTTTACTCCATTCTACCTGCACTTCACTCACTGGTTTACTGTGTTTGGTGAACGAGGTGAGGCATAACAGCTGAAAAATAACCCAAGAAGTTGGAAAGATACTATGTGTACAACCATTATCTCTCAGGGGTGATAATTCAGGGACATGTACTTTTCCTCAGTGTAGTTACTTTAATTACACTGAACTGGCATAAATTCCAAGGCAGCATCTTGGCTTGTATCAATGATGGTTGATATATTCTGTACCTTAGGGATTCCTCTCACCGCACAGCTGAGTGTAGCGTTGTATCCTGCAATCACAGACCGGTTTACTAAAGGGTGAGTGAATTTAGGAGGTTCAGAGAAGTCGTGTTCTTTGTAACTAGGTGGCTTGTAAGTGGTGCCTGCAATTCAAAGAAACAAAATACTAATAACTGCTTTCAGTTCTGGTGAGTCGTGTAACCCTAACTGCCATGTTGTTTTAGCTCTGTGACTTTACTGACACTGACATTAACGATGCAGCAAATTTCAATACTGAGTGTCATTGAAAATGCAATACTTCAGTTGAAAGATTCTCACAGTGATTGAATTTCTGTTTATGTTAAAAACGTGATAACCTGTGTCTGCAGTCTTCATTATATAAATCTTTTTAATCCTAGAATATAAGTGTACCCACACAGTTGTATTATTTTCTGGAAACATTATAGTTTAGGAAAAGTATCTGATCAAGTATTTTTTTGAAAAAAATTCAGTTTCTACAGAAGCCTGCCTAAATAAAGGCTGTTGATGCTAAAATACATTGTGAGTGCTAATTACTTAGTAGTGAAAATATCTCTGGTGGTACATCTACTAGTATTATATTTTTCATTTATGAACGTATTATTTCTAATAAAAAGCGGTTAAGTACCGCTTTCGTAATGATTGTTTTTAATAGTAAATGTTACCTGATTTTTGGATATAGGCAGGATTTTTGGTAGTTGCAGCAGTTTCACTCAATCCACACAAATTTTCACTGAAGACTCGAAAGAAATATTTGTTGCCCATAATCAGCTCTGACACTACACAGTTTGTACGACGGTAGTGGTCGTAAACAGTGTACCATTCCTGCAACAAAACTGCACTAGTTAGAAAGATACTTATAAGAGGTTAGACGTTGTATGGAGAGATCATTTTACTACAAGGGAAAGACAGGTATTTAACAGCTTGGGAAATGAATGTTAATGTTCTTTCCTGTGAAGATCAGCTGACCTGCTTTCTTCTATTTTCTGGCTCATGTAGTTGCATGAATATATGGATTTTGGAAAAACAACAACAACAACAAGAAAAACCTCCTTACACTTTAGCCCTGCTAGCCTTTAGCCTGATGAGAATGCATCTGCTTGATGGAGCCTTCCTTGAGAGAGGCATTTCCCAGTCTGCTTGACAAAGCTGTTTGTTCCAGTAAATTCCCTAAGGTGCCCAGTGCTGAGCTCCTCCCTCCCCTTCAGTTTGTCTCTGTGTTTGTCAAAAATGTGATTCAGAACACCTTCACAGCATCAATCCAGTCACCACCAGAGACGGGGCAGGCTATGCATGCTTCTTTTTTCCACTTAGTGTTTTGGTTCTTTTTAGATTATATTCTTAAATGTTTATCTGCCTTTGATGTGCCATAGGACACTTTGAGCACACAATTGGGGGTCATTAATTTAGCTGTCTTACAGACACCTAATGTGTCTGTATTCCTAAGCAAGAAGGTGTTTAAGCTCTTAAAACTGCAAGGACTCAGTGCAGCTTACCATTGTCTTTTTGTCAGCTTTCTGGACCGTGTAGCCCAAGATCTGTGCATTGCCATCATCCTGTGGAGGTGTCCATTCCAGGGCAACATTAAATCCCCAAACATCGGCCAGTTTTATATTCTGAGGAGGGCCAGGCTTATCTGGAGAGGAGACATGAAAAAAACTTAGCTTCTGCTTCAGCAGCTGAAAGTGCTGTCATTTCCTCCCATGCAGGGTAAAAATAGAGCTTGATAGCAATCTATAATTGTTCCACAGCAGTATGCTTCATTTATGTGAAGTTGAAACAGGAAAGTTGGGAAATTTTCAAATGCCCTTTTCAATACTTTCCTGGGATGCCTGGAACCTACTGAAATATATAGGCAACACAATAGATGTTGGTGAGATAAACTCTTCCTTGAAGTTGAAAAAGAATCTTGTGAATTTTTGGATGAGTGTGATTGCTCTCTTTGCTACAGTTTTATTATGTGCTCTACAACATTACAATTTGTCAGTCCTTCAGGTACAGCGAGAGTAACAATAACAAATAAGCTGTGTTCCTTTTCACTCAGGAAAGCCAGACATTTGAGACTGTCTGGGCAAGGAAGGGGTTTCATCCAGGTAAGATGAGGTGATGCCAACAAGGACATATACTTAGAATACTGAATCTAGTCCTGCACTGAGAATATCAGTCCAATTGTTAGGAGTGTCAAGCAAACAAGACTGCTAGAATTGTTTAATAGCAGTAAATGATGCAAGATGTTCTGAGGAGAATACATAAAAATTCTCTTCACTCTGATTATCAATGATTATCTGTGCCATTTTGACTACGTTGCTAAGTAAAAAATATGCATAACAAGCAAAGCAGAATGAAAAGTGGAGGTTGCTGGGATTTTGAAGCTAGTGTGAAAGCCAGGATGATAGCTTACATCAAACACAGCTCAACAACTTTCTGGTCTAGTGTTAGAGTGTGCTGAGACAGTAGTTGATAATTACTTCTGAGTCTTTAATATAACTTGTTTTCTCTGCATAGCCCAACTTCAGTGATGGGGGGAGCAGGAAGAAAAAGAAATAGGATACTAATGAAAAAGAAAATCTTTTAACTCCAGCCAGATATCCTATAATACAATTTGTGATATGCAATTTTATTTTACACTGCTGTAACATGAAATTTTCCTAACCATTGAACTGTTTCATGAATTCAGACTTCTTTACTGTCCCAGAAATGAACTTTTCATGCATTTAAATTTCTGATGGTGAAGGACCATGAAAAGTGGTCTGAGGTGTTTAAATGCTCAGTCAGTGCTTTTGAGCAAGTTCTATGATGGCAGTGACTATAGGGAACTGTACTCAGTAACTAGGTGATCTTTTCCAGTCCTGTGCACTATTATAACCCTTAGGCCTATCAACTAGGACATCTGTGAGGTACCACAGTAGGTACTGAAGTTCTTGTTTCCTACATAAATGGTGTTTCTATGTCAGAATTAAACAATTCTGAACTAAAATTAAATCTGAAACCTATATTTTCCTTGTGGAACATAACTCATGCTAAAACTAGAAAATGCAGGATAACTGAAAGGCATTTGATGCACAAGCTGAATAATATGTTGCATCTTTGCTTGATTTGAAAATATGATGAGGGAACCTGGCAACAACAATCTGTTGTATTTTGAAAAGAAAAAAAGTCTAACCTCTTTAACCTGTTTAGAAAGTTCGTAAGGTTTTCACAAAAATTGCAGTGTGCATTTTGTTGCAAGAACTGCTAGTCAGGTGGTCTGATTTCTGTCAGAAGGCAGTCAAAAATCCTGATGAATTGTCACCAATCTTAACTCCATCAGCAGTGCTTTTGAGATTTTCTACTTGGATTCCATCTTGATTAATGTGACTCAAGTGGCCCCACTAATGGCACGGAAGAAAGTTTTCCGTAGAAGCAGGAAGTTCATGGTATGATTTTTGAATCTGGGTCACTTCATTCTGCTGATCATGATGGTACTTCCTAAGTGATAGGACACAAATTGCTATGGAGTCCTTGAAGTGTGGCCCTTTCACAATTTGCACTGTTAATGAGCATGAGAATCTGTTTCTCTGTCAGACTACCTGATTCTGTTGACTGAAATGGAAGAAGATAACTCTGATGAAAGAGTGACAAAATCAAGAGTCAGATTAGATGCCTCGGTTGCAGAAGTAGCTGCATGTTTCAAGCCCTTTGTGTTCTTTGCCTGGAATCAAATGGAATTTGTTTATTCCCTTTTAGTTGAGCAAGCTGCCCAAGAAGTAGCAAGCTTAATACCTGTCTTCCAACTCGGACTTGCATTAATCTTTGTGATGACATTACCTGCATTTTTCAGTCATTTTCGATATAAAGCTCTTTGATTATTTGTGTATGCTTGTGTGTTTTTTCTACAGTGCCAAACTGGATGAAAGACATTTCATACTATGCTATAGGAGCAACGTGCTAGAATTGAGAATCTTGAACTGGTTTTAGAAAGATATTTTAGTATTTAGGGTGTAGTTCTTGATCCAAGTCAGCTGGGATTATCTTGTTTTGGTTGGCCTCTGTTTTGTTGTCACAGTACTGCAGCCACCTCCTGAGTAGAACCAGCTGATGGTATTAAAACATATTCACTCCAATTTGGTATGGCTTTCTTGCTTGTCTTTGGCACTGCTTCATATTGATTCTGCCATCTATGTTTTATAGAATTTTAGGCATTATATCTTTCATTTCAAAGAATTAGGAGTTATGTTTATATACTGTTCTCCCAAAAATGCGTATTGTAAGAAGGTGTTGGCACAGTGGAGGAAATTTGGGATGACAGTGTAAAAGAGGAAGGAGAAAGAAATAAAAATTGTTATCAAGAAATTATGTAGAGCTGTAATAAGGAGAAATACAATGATTTTGGCTGAACATTATTGAAATCTGAGTGCTCAAGATCCCAGAATATATCTTACAAAATCCCAGGGGAAAACACTGGAACTTCAGCAGTCCATTCCTTTAATATAACACTAGCAAAGAGGCTGGATTTTGCATAAAATAGAGAGCAAGCTTCCACTAAGCCTTAAGCTACCCAGACACTCTTAGCAGAGTAAAGCATTAAACATGAATTTTATAAGTTCAAAAGACTGCATCCTGTCATCATTTTTTCCAACTCTCTTAATATACCCATAGAGGTGTATTAGTGCCATGCTTTTAACTTCACTGTTGTTATCTGCTGAAGTAACACAATAAAAGTACATGTATTCCAGGCCTCATATTTCTTTCTTTGGAGACAAGATTGCTATTTTCTAGAATACCAAAACTCTCAAATTCAGATGGTAAGATGAGTGACATATTTGTGAATGTCAAATATTCACAAATATTTGTCATATTGAATATGAGTTTAAAGCTTGAGAATGTTAACTGAGGGGAATGGGATTGAAGACTTCAGATTTGTGAGCAGTACAGAAGCAGTGCTAAATGATTATTCACTGTCTTTCTGATTAAAAAAAAAAAATAGCATGGATATCAAACAAGATTATCAGAAGAGAGACTCAAACTGAACAAAATAGATTGTTGTAGATGTAAAGAATATCACAATTTAAATGCAAAAAAATGTTTGGATTCTGAAGCTTGATCGAGGTTCAAAAACTGACTGGACAAAATAGGAGAGAACATCTTTCATTGGACACACAGGTAACCCCTCTCCCTGAGGAAGTCTCTAGGACACATCTCATCCCAAGCTGGGAAAATTCTGGAAAATGTTAGTCCTGCTCTGTGCTTTGTCTTGGTCGTCTGCTATCAGCCATTGTTAGAAAGGGATTTGGTGGTAGACATATCTCTAGATTGCCTCAGCAGGGTAACTGTGTGGTACGCTTTGTTCTGATGTTGATGTGTTCTTACCTATGATTTGAATTGTTATTGCAACTGTATCTGTCATATTTTCTATTTGAAGAGTGACTTCATATGCTCCTGAGTGATGCAGTTCTGCCTTTCTAATGAAAAGGATTGTGTCCGTGTTGCTGTTCCGAATTCCCACATCTTTGGAGTCTAGAGTTTGACCATCTTTCATCCAACTTATTTTGGGTCTAGGCTTACCCTGAGGAGAAAAAATAATGGTTTTTAGACTGCAGTAGGTTTTTATTTTCATTTCTTTGGTTTATCTTTTTTTTTTTTTTTTTTTTTTTTTTATAGTTTTGCATAAATCTAGAAACCCTAACTTAGTGTGCAAAGCTACTGAAAGTGAAGTTTCTAAATGCTTAAAAAAAAATAATAATGCTTGTGCTGGTCTTGTCCTATTTTCCAGGCACCTGTGAAGCCAACGGTTGATTACTTTAACTTTGATTATTGTTAAGTAATAGAAATCTTTGTTTGAGGAGTTAATTAGCTGATTGTTCCTTTCACTCACTTTCTTAGAACATTTAATTCTCAATCCCAAGGCAGTGTCAGTATCTTTCAAATCATGGTTAAAATGTTACAATTTGGGGACGTAAATCTTATTGTATAATTATTCCTGCATGGTAAAAATTGTTTTTCTGACATCAGCCTAGACAAATAGTGTTGCCACACCTCAACACTGAAGAATGATTTTGTGAAATCATTGAGCTAGTGTGGTTTATGTTACCATCGCTCAGCTGCTTCTGCGACAAGTGGTAGATAATAGTTCTCTAGAAGTTTTGAGTGATACTTCTGCAGTATGTTTCCACAGCAAAAATCCCAGTAAAACAGAAGTGGGCTGTATCTGTTTATTAACTGCTTCTGTAGTCAATCTAGCAGAAAATATCTATGTATATTTTAAAGTTTCTGTCAGATTAATGTGGTGAAACAATGGAGCACAGCACTACAAATACCAGAAGTAGGTAAAATGGCTGGGCAGAGAGAAAGTAAGACCATCTGCATCAGGAATTAGGTCAACTTAGGCTGGCCTGGAATTGAAGCCCAGGGCACCAAACATAGGATATGTATTGCTCTCCATCTCTAGTAAGAGAGAGCCTCTGAAGGCTCTTCAATTCGCTGTCTGGAATAAACTTTCTAAGTCTGTATCTTAGGCTACCAATGGAGTTTATGATAGTCAGCCTTCTGGTTTAGATACTGAAATGCAGGTAGAATGAAAAGAAATATCTGTGCCTTGATGTGCCTTTATTCTAGGCTTGTCTGCTACTTGCTCTGAAAGTCTGTACGTTTAATTTTTATGTAATATTAGGAAAATATTTTTATGAGAAGCAAGCAAAGATCTGTCCACATCTGCAGTTTAAAAGGCTTCTAAACAACCTAAACATTGTCTTTCTTTAAAGAACAGTCATTTATCTGATTTCTGCATCATTTGATGTTGTATCATAATTGATGATGTATCATTAACTCTGATGTAATCAAGGTTAATAATAAGCCTTGACTAAGCAGTGATTTTGGATCTTCCTTTTTCCCCAGTTGGCAACTGATTTTCTTTATATTTTCTGTCAAGGAGTGAAGTCACATCAGACCTGTAGCTCTGAAATATTAGGCATAAGGTTACTTTGTCCAGTTTTAATATACCTTCTCCTTGTCTGTTTTCTCAGAACATTCTTAAGAAATAATAATAGAGAGATGGAAGCTTCAGATGGAAGCTTTAGAAGAAATTCCTGAACAAGGCAAAGGAAATACAGTGAGGGGAAAAAAAAAACACATATCTGATTGTTGGTGACCCTGTCAAGTAAAGTCCTCTATTGTAGGGTAAATTTTAGAGTAAATTTTTACTTGTATGGAAATAGAGGTTCCATATGAGTAAAAAGGTTTTTTTTAAGGTTTTGTTTGCCTAAATGTCTAATTTGTCAAGACAAATACTTGGCTGCTTTTTTTTGGCTGATTACAAGATTGAGTAGTTCTTGATTGATTTAATAAGTTGAACACAGAATCTGGCCCCAGATATCTTGGTAAAAATGATTACAAGAAACCGTAACATCCTTTTTCATTGGCAGATTGGAAAAGATATCTCAGTTATAAATTAAGCTTTGCAGCTGCTGCTATTCTAGTGTTGTTGATCAGCTACTTTCGTTATAGGTCTTTCTGAGTGGTAACCGAAGATTACAAGTGTTCACAGTGTTGGTTTTCATATAGTCTTGTATTTATAGGCTGTGAAAAACACAAACAGATAGAATGCACATTTCTGGTACCTATCTCAGAGGGTTGTATTTCAGTAATGTGTTACAGGTAATGTGAGAGAATAGTGAGTGACAAAGGAGATCTACTGATAGTGAAGGACGAATTTAAGTGCTTTTTCATTTTTATGTGCACATATACATGATTGACAAGGAGTCACACTGTGAGTCTTACACACTAGTAACACGTAATACCCCTTCAATCATCTGCCCACTTAGCAGAGTTTGATATAAGAATATGTTGACTCCCCCTCCTTTCAGCAGAAATCCCACATGCCTTAAGTGTAAATAGGGCATAGGTTAGTAATAATATTGCACTTGTGTTTTTTTCTGTACATTCTTATCAAAAGTTTGGATAGAATTGTGAATAGGATTTAGCTCAGGACACTGTGGCAAAATAGTTGATAGAAATCCAGTGTTAAGTGACTAAGTAGTGGCCGCAGAAGTCAAGGTTGTTTTGACTGAGTTGCAGAAAAATTATAAATAACAGAAGGTATTGGCTTATGCTTTCTCTACATCCTGTCCTATCCTGTGTTCTGTGGCTCACGGTCTTATAACTTAAGCTCTTTGTAATTTGAAAGTTACAATTGTATCTGTTTAGTCATTTTCCTCACTAAAAAACATTCAATAAAAAGAACTTCTAAAAAATACAAATAAGAAAATGTTATTTTTGCTATGCTTTTCTGAAAGATGTCCAGTTTTGAGTATCTTAAGTTTTTAAGTATTAAAAATTGTTTAATAATTCTTAATTGCTTAAGAATAGCTAAAAAAAAATTCATTATATATATGTATATATCATGAATTAAAATTGTGGCTTTGTTCTAAGGCTAAAATTTAGTGTTGATGGATAGGTTTTAGCATTTCTTGTTTCCCTTACCTTTTTTAGGAAGAGGAGTCTGTCTACTATACCTTCATGTGATTTGTCTGTCAATCAGGCACTCAAATAACTTCAGAATTAGTTGGTTCGTTTCAGTTAAATTAGGCTGCCGATTAGAAATCTCTAGGATTAGTTTAGTACAGTTTTGTTAAAACTGATGACAGAGTACAATACAGATGATTCAGTGTCCTTGCTGAAGAGAGTTAGGGAAGACTCTGCGTTCATCCTCTTTGTTTGGCAACAGCTAATGATACATCAAGTTAAGTGAAGTGTTGGATTAATTGCAACATGTACCTGTGCTGGCCCGGGGAACTAAGGACATACCTAGGACATATCATACGTAGCTAGGGCTATGAGGGAAGGAGGGGGAAGAGCTGTCAGCTCTTGGGAAATGCTGTGATGAGCCTGTCCTGAGCAAAAAGGTTATTAGGAAAACAGTGATATATTTATGTCTTATACTTTTAATACAACTCCTTAAACTTCATCAGATTCTCTGCTTGTGGGGCAGCTTGTCAATTTTGGGTAAATTTTCTTCATTTTAGACATTAAAGCAGCAAAATTATCAGCTTGTTTGTTACAAGTTTAAATAAGCTTGCGTAACTGAAGCGTGGTTAACAAGATAGGGCTCTACAGTTACAGTAGTTAATCCTTCCTCTTGGACAAGAAAAGTTATGAAAAACAAACAAGATCAACTGGAACTGTAGAAACAAACAAAAACAACCGAAAAGCCCTACTGATATTTGAGTGATTATTAATACTGCTCAAGAAGTGGAGCAATGGGAACTTGCATAAGGAAAACCACTTTAGCTAAGTCATGATAAATACTTGTGAGTAAATAGAAAACAGTACAAACCTGAAAAGGTATCATTATATTGATTGTCTCACCCACTTTCTTCACCAGAGTCTGTCTAAGATGGCGCGGCAGCCAGATTTTGGGACGCTCTGCAGTTAGGCAACAGGATGTTAATACAAAGCTTTTGATTATTTGAAATATTACCTACAGGACAAATAAGATGAAATACTGAAGAGGAAGAGCTTGAATACTTGTAAGCGTAAGAAAATGGTGCAGTCTGTTCTTACAGTTGTAGAGCAGGTAGTTCTCTAAGCATTTTCTGATGTATTTGTCTACAAGATACAAATCTAGTAGCAAATCTGTTACGCATTTACAACAGTGCATTTTGCATTGATGGCAGGGCTTCTGAGACAGTGTTTTATTCAGAATGGCAGATTTGGGTGACTTCTGTTTGATGTGAATCTTCTGGGTGGACTTTATTTCTTTGGAGAACTTTATCAGGTAGTAAAAGGGGTATATTGAATTGAAAACGTAATTATAGGTGACAATCTGTTGCTCTGTTATTACAACAGCCCCTTGCAAATTGCCATTTGAATGACACTGGACTTGGAAAGTACAGCAATCAGTGAATTGCCTTTACCTCTCTATGGTAATTCAATTACAGTACTTTGAAGTGGAAGGTGTGGAGTAACATAGCACACCTTCCTTTTCGCTAAAGGACAGCAGTGCATGCTCTTTCTTTCAGTCCCCACTTTCTATGTTCTCCTTGTGTCCATTTCTCTTTTCTCAGTCATTTTAGAAGAGTATATTAACCTACATTTGGAGTACCTGTCATCTTGTCCATTTAGTTTTGAGCTGCATCGCAGCTCTCATTTACACTGAGTCATTTTGCTGTTAGTGGGACTCTGACAGACACTTTGTGTGAGTCAAGGCTGAAGAGTCCATTATTAGCAGCCGTTGATATCTTTTGGACTCCAGTCAAATGACTTGTAATCCTCTACCTCTGGGTGATAAACATGGTGTTAATTAATAACCCAGAACAATCAAGTTCAGATAACTGCTTTCATTTGAAGAGACCTCTTGCCTCAGTGAATGTGGTCATTTTTCAGTAATACAGCAGCTTTCCTAGCAGAGAGCCAGATATTAAAAACTAGCCCCTTAAATGCTGACAATGACATTATGTGAGGTGAGAAGTACAGAGTTTGCAAGTTTCATTTTTGTTTTAACAGCTACATGTTGGAAATTGAACAGCTGGACAGGATGGCAATGTTTTCTGGTTCAGAAGATTTTTAGCACAAAGTCTGACTGACAGAATTGTTTGGATGTTGTTTTCAGAAGGCAGCACAGCCTTGTCAGACCTGGGATTCTTCTGCATTGTGTACAATTAGAATTTTGACCATAGACAATAGGTGAGTGAGGTTTATTCAATCTGAATACTCACGCATGATCTCTTGAACAGTAATGGGCTCTTTGATTATTGCTGCTCCACTTTCACCAGCCAAATTTATAGCCTTTACACGGAAATAAAGTTTGTCACCTGTGACCAGGTCTTTAATCAGTGCAGATGTTCGCTCAGTTAGGCCAGGAAGAGCCGGAGTCCATTCTGCAGCTGCAAGTACAGGATTTTTATTTTGTAACATCTTATTAATTTTCCAAACTGATGCCTTGTCTACAATTGAAAGAAAATTTGTATTGAGGTAACAGGGATTTAACTTGCAATACCACGCTTAGAATGGAACACACTGAACTGGAAGAGAACTTTTGATCTACAGGTACGGGATCAACTTTGGGTAGTTTCTTCAGCATTGTTTCACAGAGCTTAGGGCTGTGGGTTTTCTTGACATAGATTTTCTTAGCAGAAGATGGAGAGGGAAGCATTTTGGAAGTAGCTAGAAAGTGAAGCCTCAATTTCATTTTTTCCTGAAGCATATTTTCTGTGGGTGTCCAGAGCACATAATTTTTGGAATGTATTCTTACTTTCTCATTTGATGCTGTAAAACAAAGTTTGTAGGGCCTCCTAAGTTTTGCTAATGTCATAGAAATACTACCAATAAAATTATGCTTCTATGATGATGACTTAAAGATTCTGGTAATTTCAGAATGAGAACTCATTAAAGACTAGAAATGACTTCTGGATAAATTATACCCTGTAAAAAACCCTAGCTAAGGTTATATGATAATTGAGTTTCCTGTCAGAGAGGATTCCATTGCTGAAATAATTATAAATTTGTTAGTTGATTATTTTTTTTAATATGGGTGTTATATTGTAGCATCACAGTGCAATCCATTGAACACTGTAGATATGATGCACGATGATATATTTTTTTATTATTGAACCACAGTTATTCCAAGAGGTAACGGTTACTTGCAAATTTGCCTAAGTTCCTTACAGTCATGGTATTGTATTGGTTTTAGAGAATACACAATTTGAGTACGACAGAATTATCAGAGTGACTACAGAGCAACACTGATATTCTTGTTAGTACTTTCTTTATCAAAGTTTATGATGATTTTGAATATGAGGATATGGTTGATGTGACTATCATGGTTTTAGCGTCACATCAGGTAAATCTGGTGATGGATGCCAAGGATATTAATCACAGGTTAGAGTTCAAATTTAGTGATGCTGGATGCAGTTATTTGTTGTAATATTGCAGTGTAACGATTGCAGCTGCAGTATTTTAATAATATTTAGTTGCCTCTGGCTACTGGTTGTGCTTACTTACATCCATCTTTGCAGTATTCCACTATATAGCCATCTAATCCCCCTGCTCCAATCCGTTCAGGGGGTCTCCATTTCAAGGTAACAGTGGTGTCAGAGACATCCTCCACTGTAAAGTGTGTTGGTTCACTTGGAGGAGCTGTAAGGCAACATTTAGAAGTAAATTCCGAGAAACAGGAATGTTACTGTCAGAATTCAAAGGCTGTAGAAGTTATGATTAGTATCTGAACTATGTACCTCTCTTTTAATAAAATGAATTTAGCTGAAACTCAGCTGTAAAATGCAACTACTAATACTTCGTTTGATAGAAGTGTTGCATAAGATTCCTGTAATGGGGAGCAGAACAAAAAGGCTCAATCAAATTACCAGCAGAAATCTAGAGGTCTTCAGTAATTTGTTTGCATTTGTTTGGAAATCCAAATGCATACAATTTGTGTGCTGCATTTACACCCTGATTGTAGTTAGACAAAATTCATCACTGGCTAAATTTGATGTAATTTGTTTTGATCAAGAAATGAAGAACGTGGCCAGAAATTTTGACTACATGTTTACTGAAACATTAGTTCTGCTTTGCTCATTTGTAACAGAGACATATCTGAAAAAAAAATACTGGGCTGAAAAACCTTCAATTCATTGACATATAGCTAGTTTATATATTTTCAGAACAGAAATCTCATCGTTCCTTTGAAATCCATAGTTCAGAATGACCACTGGCTAGATTCAATCTTCTTAAATATGACTTTTGTCTACTAACAAAAAAAGAAACGAGAAAAGCCCTTACTGGAGAATCCCAAAGTGTGAATACACACAAATTCAGCTACCAAATAAATCACTGATTCCAAAGAGCAAACAGAAAGATAACTTCAAAATAACATTTGCAATTACTGGAACACAGTACTTGGTATGCATGGAATAAAAGCAATCATTAAGAATGAAAGAAATTTGATATACTCTGCTTAGGTATATATTCTAAACGAAATATCTTTTGAATAATCTTGAGAGATTTTACCTATTAAAAATTCTTCATAGATAAATACAGAATTATAAATTGTGCTATGGATTGAAATTGATCTTACTTCCTGAAGTAACTGCAAAAAATATATATAATCCAGTTTCCTTTCTGCAGTTATGTCTATATTTTTCATATTAATAATGGAATCAAGGACTATGAACCAGAAACAGGAGATGAAGGCAGCTGGGAGCATACGCATCCACACAGTGTATACACCATCAAAACCCCAAACCTCTTTTCTGAAGCAGTAAGTGTGAACTTTATCCTTAATCAAGTCAAACTCTACCTATCCCATGAAAACTTTGGACCTTTTTTTTCAGTAGCTCCGCTTGATGTTTTTTTGTTGCCTTCTTTTCTTGCAGACCAGCTGTTTTGTATTTGAAATCCAGAATTAAAAGACCCTTCTTGCAGTGCATCCTTTCCTTCTGACCCATTCACTGCATCATTTGCTTTTGCATTATTTCCTTCAGCATGTTGTCCCCCTTCACTGATGCTAGTAGATTTAGCAACTCTTGTCATTTTAATGTCCAGCTAGTTGTATTTTTGTGGCTCTTCTTTCTAAAGCTCTTAGCAGGGAGGCTTCCTGAGGACTCTCTTAGTTTGTTCTGGCTCAGAGGTTGCAGGAGACACTGTATTGCTGTGATGGGGTGGATTATTTATAGAAAATCATTCCCTAAATATTTTCTTAATCAGCTATCCTTCTGGCTGCAGAGGGGGCCAGGATTAAGGGAGGACTGGGTGGGATACTGTGATATTTGCACCCATAAGGCAATGGGGGAAGTTGAGAGGGACGGGCAAATTTCTGTCAATTAGCTCTCCTCCTTTCCAGATCCAGTTTGACTCTCACACTTCTAATTATAACAACTAAATGTTCATCAGCAATTTCATGAAACTGGAACCTCTGTGCTTTGCAGGAAGGGAAATGAGAGATGGAGAAGAGGAAGATGACAAAGGAAAAAGCTGATTAAGCATAGAATAGCTTTTTTGTAACACGTCCTTTTTAAGCGTAAGGGCGGTTGAATAGAAGAGGTGAAAATTGTTCTGTCTTCTTTTTTCCTGGAAGGAACAGAGCGTGATAGAACTCACCAATTGGCATGAAGGGTTGTGAGGCAGGGCTTGGCCGGGACATGCCAATAGAATTCACAGCATAAATCCGCATCTCATAAACTACTCCTTCAATCATTCGCTTGGCTTCATAAGTTAGCTCTTTTAGAAGGTCAAAATTCAGCCTCATCCATCGATAGCTCTTCTTCTTTTTTCTCTCTAAAATATAGCCTGAAAAGGATATCTCTTATGATATAAAAGAACTGCAAATTGTTTCACATGCAGGAAAAAAAAACAAACCTTTTTTCTATAACATAAAGAGACAAACATTATTGCATATAACTGAGTTGCGTGAAGTTCAGGTATTTTCCTTAATTTTCCTTTTTTATTACTATCTTTCTGTCTGATGTTTTTATCTGAACAGTTATGCTTTTCAGAGTACACCTCACTTAGAAATGCCTATGTCTGTTCTTAGGCTTCAGTATTATTTACATGGTATACTAATTTACTCAGCGTTAGCAGTGTTATTTAGATGTGTGCAACGTAGTAAATCATTGCTGGTGAAAGGTGTGGTCATTCTGTCCTGCTGTTGGAGAAATACATGACACTCAGGAGTTCAACAGAAAACCCATTTCTTGAAGGAGAAATTGCCTTGAAATGTGTAAAATGAGTTAAAAACTGATTTCATTCTACAGCAATCTTGAATAACAGCATCAATTGCAATGCAAAATGTTAATAGGCAGAATGATTTGATATCTCCCGTAAATTATTTCATGTCTCCTTTAAAAGCAAAAATTGTTAGATATACATCCATTTATATATCCATTGCTAAGTGGCAAAATTACAGAGCGCCTGTAATTGAGTGCAGATCACAGCTGTGCTTCAACCCTACAGTGGAGTGAATCTCAGCCATGCACAGCTTCCTTACTCTCCTTCCCCTTGGGAAGGAAAGTGAAGCTGCATGATTGCAGAGAGCTGGGATAGCTGGCTATGCTGCAGAGCGTATCTGTAGTATAGCTTAGATATAGTCTTCTGTACATTTCTTACCCTTTGGTCATCCACAGGTTTTCCCACCCTACCATACTGGGTTATTTTTTTGTTTTCAGAATGAATAAGCCAGATGGAATTAAGAGAGGAACTTCAGTTTAAAAGATGAACACCTTTCCCCAAACTGGGAATACAGTCTGTAATTTTTGATCCTTAATGTGGAAAGTGACTGTATAAGAGTTTGGAAGGTTTGTGTAAAATCACTTTTCTGTGACCCGATAAGAAAGAGTCACAAAATGGTTTGGGTTGGAAGGGACCTTTATGATTATTTAGTTCCAAACCCCCTGCTGTAGGCAGGGACACCTCCCTCTAGACCAAGTTGCTCAAAGCCCATCCAGCCTGGCTTCAAATGCCTGTAAGGAAGGTGCATCCACAGCCCTGCTGGGCAACCTGTTCCAGTGTCTCATCACCATCACACTAAAGAATTGCTTCCTAGAATCTAGCCTAAGTCTACCTTCTTCCAGTTTAAAGCAATTTCCCCTAGTCCTGTTGCTACGTGTCCTATAAAAAAGGCTAAAAAGTCCCTTCCCCAGCTTTGCTGTTGATCCCCTTAACGTACTGAAAGGCTATAAGGTTCCCCCAGGGCCTTCTCTTCTCTGGGTTGCAAAGCCCCAGCTCTCTCAGCCTACCCCCATAGCAGAGGTGCTCCAACCCTCCTCTGGATCTTCTCCAAAAGATCAATGTCAGCTGTTTCTTTATACTTAGCCACATTTAATTTCTTCTCCTATATTCACCTCTGTATTGCAGGTGGTATGCTTGGTTGTGATGCATGTAGACTTCTTTTAAGCAGATTTTGTTTAGAAAGCTACTGATCTTAACAGCTATGGAATGAATAATTAGAAAATATCTAGAATAGCAATATGTACTGTGTATGAATATGTATTTTATGCGCATTTCTACCTATTTCTACAGAGTATATGTCTGTAACTGGCCAACAACAATAGCATAGGGATATATCAAATTGTGAAGACTTGTGAATTAAGCCTCAGTCCATGGTGTTGACAAAGTTTGTGGCTATCAAACTTGTAGATGCCCCTTTAGTATACCTGAGAAGTATGATTCTCACAGGGCTTGAAGGGAAATGGAGGATGATAGGCATAGCAGGCCCAGATATCCTGAATCAGTAACCTTTCCTGTCAATGTTAAACTGCAAGACAAGCATGGGAATTTACAGAACGTTTTGTGAAATGAGTGGTGAAAGCTCCTTTGAGGTGACAGGTTGTATGATCACTTCTAATGTTATAAGTTACTTCTGGTATACTTCTTTTCAGTGGCTTTTTAAATGAAGTCAAATGCTGTAGCAAAAAACCAGTGACATAGGTGTTTTTGCTTTTTCTCTCTTTATCCATGTCTGCGAAACTGGGAGAAGTTTTGGCAACTCAGTTTGATTTTTCAGTAGGTATAATTTGCTGTCAGAATGACGGAACTTGCATACCAGTGAATTGCAATTAAAACAGATAAAAAGAAGAGAAAAAGACCATGCTGGTTCTGTTAGTGATATTTGATAGGGCAGCTTGTCTTCCCAAATGCATAGAATGCATGATAAAGATACTGCTTTAGCAATATAGAAATGAGACCCCCATGAAAAGTATGTAGCAGGGAAAAGAGGGTGTTAATTTCTGCGTCTGCTAGATACAGACAGTATAGACTGTAGAAGAATGTCTAGATCTGTAACAATATGGAGACAGATGAGAATATGTACATCTTTTTCTCCTGTCTTTTAAATTTGCTTCTTTAGGTTTCTTTGAGTGGCTATTGAACAGTAATCTTAATTAAGCAAATTGCTACACTTGCAGTTCAGAGGAATGTTTTTCCCTAGGACTGACCAAGACTCTTCCTTGTTTTCTTTTTCTCTTGAGGATCACAGGGTGTCTTGTCTAGAAAACACTGTCAACTACAGAGGGCTTACTGTGGAACTGATGATATTCTTGATTGTGTCAGTTTTTTTGCTGCATCACATGATGATTTTGGCCTCTGGATTTTAGTACACATTTTAAAATTGTTGAAGAGATTGAATTGTATTTGTGATTCATTATGTGTAGTTGTATATAGAACAGGATTAAGTAGCTTTTTATATTAAAAAAACACAAAAACACGTTTTGCATAAGAGCTTGAGACTGCTGGAGTTGATGAGCAGTGCAGCCACAGCTCTGTTATTCCTAAGAAAGTCCAATGGCCTCTATAGCTTCAACTTCTTTGGCTGACTTGCCAAAATGTTTCTCTGATTCAAACAGCACAGGTAGGGGGCACCATCATCCTGGTATCAAAGGGCCAGATTCTAGATGGATTTGAAGCTTTGCTTTATTAGTGAGCCTTCCTAGTGTGAATAAATGTATGAAATCCTTCTGCATCATTTTAAAGGAGCAGAAAAAATATTATAGGTGAGACTGCTGGGGACTTTGTATTTCAGCACTTCTTACCCAGTACTGGTTGCCCACCATCATATGTAGGAGGTTGCCACTGCACAGTGCAGTAATCTTCTCCAATGTTGCTGATCTTGGGAGCTTCTGGGGGGTCAGGAACATCTGAAGGAAATGTCAGAATGCATGGGAGTTGTTACTGTTTCCGTTTACAAACCAATTAAATATTTTAACTTTTTTTTTCTCCATATCATAAATCTAAACCTGAAGTAACCAACCATCCTGAGGAATTTCCAAATAGTTTTAGGGGCTTAAGATTTTTTCATCACTGTGGTGCTTTGAAAGTGATCGTGTGGATTTACCAGATTACAGCAGTAGGTAAAAAAGTAGAATGCATTGTTTTAGTGCAGAGGGAGCCCTACTCAAAAAAACCTCATCAAAATGTTTCCAGGTTGGGATGGTTTTCCTGTAAGTACCATTTGATTATTCATCTCTCCTCTTCTTTTCGGGCATAAACATTTGCAAAATGTAACATCTTAGGGAATTAGCTGTATACTAATAGGGATTTAGTCGACTGCCATGCTGATGCTACAAATCAGAAACAAACTGAACCCATTTGAGTCACAGGCAACGTTGGTATTTCCTTCCTTTGTATATAGTAAGACCTCTTGTAGACAGAGGATGCCTCTTATCTTTATTTTCATCTATAGAAAAATACAGTTGGACATCATGCTCATTTACTAGATTTTCCACCACAAACCACTGACAGAACTCAGCTGAGTATTTTAGAAAACATCCAGTTTTTTTCCTCATACAGTTAAACACGAAATAATTCACACCTGTTGGTAATTTGGTGTTAATTCTGTAATGGGAGGCTTCCTCCAGGGTTTTCTTTTCTGTCTGGAGTGAACTTTATAACATCTGCACATCTCACATTTTAATTTAGGAGATATTTGTAAAAGATGGAATGAGATCAGTGTTCATGTTGGCAGCAAATCCTAAATTTTAATACTACAGATGTAAAGAATTTCTTGTATCAATTTAAGTTTGCTGATAACCTGACCTTTTGTTACATAGACAGTTAATAAACAAGTTAATTATTATGACAAATATAATAACAATTACTGACTAAAAAAGAAGTTCCTCCAGCTCTTCTGTGATTCACAGCATCATGCCTCTTTATTCTATATTAGTTGTTCATGGCTTAGAGAATTAAATTACTTTTGTTTTAAAATATATATATATATTTTTTCCTTATCTTAGTAGGAAATATATTCCTTAGAAGGGAATGTCATTTATAAAGTGATAGGATCACCTGAAACTGGAAAAAATATGAAAAGAAAGCACAGATTTTTAGTGGGAGTTGTTCTTTTCATGGAGCAGCCATCTTCCTGTGAAAAACACTTCTGCCATTTCTGGGATTGCTAGTATTCCTTCCTTTATGATCCTTTTTGCTTTTCTTAAGCTGAGACTTTGGCCGTTCTACAGAAATTCTACAGAATTTCAGTGAACTTGAGATACTTTTGTGCTCTGGTTATTGCATTCTTTCACTTACCAATAACTTTGACTGTGATATCAGCCTTATCTTCTCCCACTGGATTCTTAACTATAACTCGGTATACTCCCTCATCCTCCTTTTCAGCTCCTTCAATGATGAAGACACAGTGGTCTTCATGCTTTTCCACACGAACTCTGCCTTCAGACTCAAATAGAGGCTGTGGGTAGTGAAAGTAAAAGGAACAATCAGTGTGACTTGTGCCAGGGATGGCCTAATGAGCCTGTATGTAAGTTAGTGAAAATCTTAATGTTACTGAATATTATCAAAAAAATTAAAAAGATGTCAAATTCTTTTTGTATGTAGAGAAAACAGAGGCTAGAATGTCTCAAAACAAGCAATTGCCAGGAAAATTGGACCTGAAAGTCTCTGGGTTGTTAGGATTCATTGAAATGCAATCATGTATGTGAAACTAGCAAAGAAGTTACAAAGTACTACAAATTCCTGATTGGAATAATGGCAATGTGAAATTTCACGGACAGTCAGGTAGAATGTAAATTAGAGGTGATTTGCAAATTCATTCAAGTGTATGAGCTAACATTCTAGTTCAACAGTGTCTACATCAGATAACATGGATTTGAACAATTTGCTTCTAAAAATGTTGCCATTTTTTTTTTGCTACTGTTAATGGCATCGGTGTGATTGTTGTCGCTCAAGAATGCCATATGGGATCACTTTCTGCTCTTCTCAGAGCTATGAGGTCTAAACATAACCAGAAGAACTTTGCTGTGCATTTATTACACTCTCCATACTTCACATCTGTAGGCAGTAAAGAAGAAACTTCACAAAGCATGTGTGCCTTTCCAGTAAATAGCACAGAAGAATCTTAAATATATAAGAATATATAAAATATATATACTTAAATATATGTAATGAGGAAACCTTTTGGAAAATTCCTCTTCTCACTGTACATACGTAGCCTATTTTCCTGACCCTGTAATAAGTTGTCTTTTTTTTATTTTTTATTTTTTTTACCCTCAGGATATTGTTGAAGCTTACAGCTTAGTGGAGGGGGGGGGGGGGGGGAAAGAGGGGTAAACATTCACAAATAGATTGAAAAGAGTTTTAAACAATTATTACAATTACAATTAAACAACTATTACAATTACAATTTTTAAACAACTATTACAATTTCTTGTAATTAAGCCACCATGTGATGGTAATTAGAGATTTTCTTGATCAGCATCTTACTCTAAAATCACTCACTAGATCTGTTTTGCTTGTTCAAAGAATTTGGTAATTGCCATTGTGAGCAGAATGAAGGGTGGCTGTGCTATTTACTTCACCAGTTTTGAAATCTACTGACTTGAATTTTGTTGGTTTTTGTTTGGTTGGTTGGTTTTTTTTTTTTTTTTTCCCCAAACTGGACCACTGAAATGGAAAGCATTAGGCATGTTTCTGTGTCTGCATAAATAAGGAACTCACCTTACTATCGGTACTTAAATCACTGCTGTTTTCTGAGGGGGTCATAGAATCTTCACTGATTTGAAGAAGCTCACCTTTCTAAATAAACAAAGAAACCACAGAAAGATAAATATTTCTGAGCAGAATATGAAAGCTGTTTGTTTCTGCAAGACAGGAGAAGAGTCCATAGGTACGCTGGGGTGCTTGAACATAAAGATGTGAGAAATATCATAGAGCACAGTAAAAGATTAAACTGAACTGGGAAGGAAATCAACATGTGAAATGAAAAAGCAGAAAAGGAAGTAGATATGTCAGACTGCAGTGATTTAGAGGAAGGATAAGTCAGCAAAAACTAAATCTACGGCTTCATAAACAAAAATGCATGACATTCCCAAAATAGAATTTTAACTGATCATAAATCAATGTATGTCCTGTGATAATAATGACAAAAATGTAATAGTGGGATAGTAAGCCCATATAAGCGTCTTAACAGTCTGAAATACAGTCAGGACTGTAATTCATCATCTAATGTATTCTGAAGCTGTTACATAGTCTGTTTAGAATTTTAGTAGTTAGCACATGCTATACAGCACTCATATCAAGCCCAGCTTCCTTTAGTTACATTTTGGGACTTCACACCTTAGAAGTAGTAAGGTCTGATACTCAATCATCATTTTGTGAGAGAAACCTTCATTTCATCAAAGAAACTGGCAAATGAGGGAAGCAGAAAAATTGCCCTTGGTTTCTAAAAAAAAGAGATGAATGGCTTTTTTTGTTAGGGTCTGTACTAATTCTGTATTGCAGAAATAAGTCCTAAATTATACTAAATTTCCCACTCTCTTAAAGAATGCTACAAAATTGGGAAGAAATGAGACTGAGGAAATGAATGTAATTGGCAGTATTATTTTTGTCTGTATCAGTTTATTTTCTGTGATACCTATGGGAAGTGTAGCGATGCTGTAGAATATTATGTACATTTTTTTGTACTAGTTATAGCACAAGAGCACACAGGTGGTGAGGGCTGTGGATACTCTGAGATAGCCATAAAAGAAGCTCACTCACCACCTCACTCTGGTGTCAAGATTCTCATCTTTTTATTTGACGTCCTGCAATTCCTCTGATTAAGCAAATAGCAAGTGTTCTCTATTCTTATTATACCAACTATTTTTCTTTGCAAATTGTAGAAGAATCATTCAGACTATAAAAAAGAAACTGTCACCTCCAGAACACGCCCATGATATTAGGTAAGATCATTGTTCAGTGGTCTTTCGTTTCATAGAATCATAGAATTGTTTGAGCTGGAAGGGACCTTTCAAGTCATCTAGTCCAATTCCCCTATAATGAACAGACAACTGCAGCTACAGCAGGGTACTCAGAGTCCCATCCAACCCGACCTTGAGTGCCCCTGGGGATGGAGCATCCACCTCCTTTCTGGACAACCTGCTGCAGTGCCTCACCACCCTTATTGTAAAAAAACTTCTTCCTTATAGCCAATCTAAATCTCCTCTCTTTTAGTTTGAAACCATTTTTCTCTTTGTTAAATGGCAACAGACTGTGCTGAAGAGTCTGTCCCCTTGTAACTTGTCCTCTTTAGCTGTCCTCTATTTTTCTCTAAGATATTGAGAGAATAAGTCTGTGTGGTATCCTTCTATCTGCATAGATGTACATCTGCTCTCATATGTATACAACACCTACTGGATGGAAGAGGCAACTGTTCCTAAAAAGAACAATTCAAAGTGACTCCTACAAGAGCAGCAACTTAAAGACATGTATTGCAGCTATTTATTTTCTTCTTAATGAGTTAAAAAAAAAAATTAAAAAAAAAAAGGAACATGAAAATACTTGTTATTAAGAACTTTAATTCAAACATACACTTGAAAAAGAAAATTTATCTCCCATTGTGGCTGCCTTGTCTCAGCTATTGTGTTAGATTATCTTGTTGTAATACGCTGTCATTGTTGAACTGTATAATCAATGAATGTACAGATGTTATAATTATGAAATACACCAGAGAGTTTGGTTAAGCAGTTATTATACCAAAAGAGAATAGATAGAAAGCTTACCCATATCCTGGGCTCACTAGGAAACTCCAGAGGAGGGGATCTCCAGAAGAGATCCTTCCCCACTGGTAGTCAGCTCTTAAATGGGTCTAGGAGAGGTGCAGCCAGGCTCCACCCCCTTCCAGCAGCACAGGTGAATTGCCTTCACCTGTGATCCCTTGGCTGACTCATTGCTCACCTCAGGTGATCAATCAGAGATTCAGGCCATGATTCAGCAGTTCCCATACATTGAATGTATTACCTTGTTCACTTTCTGCCAGATGACAGTAGGTGTTGGATCTCCTGATATGGGAACATCCAATCTCAGTTTGTTCCCAGCCACCACAACAATAGTGTCAGGGGATTGACCCAGACAGTCCAGATGGATTTTGGGAGGTTCTTTAGGAAAGGCAAAGAAAAATTGAGTGTTGTGTATGAGAAGAAGGTAAGTACTCATGTCTTGCATCAAAAATGAAAATACAGTTTCCTTTGCTGTTGAAAACATATTTAGTTGCATATGAGTAGTGAATGTTGTCCTTACCTTCTCTTGGTACAAAATCGATCTTGACCTCTGCAGAAAAAAAAAAAAAAAAAGGTGGAGTTAGGAAAAACAGGTCAGAAAACAGAATTTTTGCACTATCTCCATCCAAAAAGTAATAAAAAAAATAAAAATTAATCATTACATTATCAGAGGGCATATGCACCTACAGATCAATGTAAATAAACTGCAAAACAGGCTCTTTAAAACAATGTACTAATGATAATAAAATAACAGGGAAAACCAATATAATGCAACAATTTTATGGTAGGAAGGATATTCTCCACACTCCTTCCTGATAGAACCATGTTTAGTTCCATCTTTTTATCCCCATGGAATTTCCATTTCATCTGCTAAGATAACTTACCCAAAAACTGGAGCTTGGCAGAAAGGTTGTAGGCAAATCCCTGAGGGATGAAGGAATAGTCAGCCTCATCAGCTGGTGTAACGTCCTCAATAGTTAGCTTATGGATCCTGGAAACATGAACAAATATGTGTCACTCCCTTATGCTACTTTTCCAGGAAAAATGGGGCTATCTCAAGAGACAAGGTGCAGACTATAAGATATTAGCAAACATTACCATTTGTTCTTCCCTTTCCCTAACATCAAGAGCTGCCAGGGCTATGGACTGCTCCACTTTCAGTGTTTGCTTGGGTAAATCAATCTCAGCGCAGTGTCTGTGAGTGGACCTCTCAAAGTAAATGCAGAGTCTACTCTGAATAGAGGAAGTGGTTTTTAATCTTTATTCTGGCAATTTCAATACAGAAGACAGAAAGGGAGTACCAAGGAAGAATTTACCTGATATGTACCATTTATGTATTTTATGGATCTTGTTCTTCATTTCCGATAAGAGGTAGGCTGCTAAAAAACTGCTAAGAATGGTGCAATTGTGTATGTTCTGATGTTTTTACATATGAAGACCACTGTTTTTTTCTGAAGGGTAAGTGCTATATTCATAGATATACAGCTATATTCATCTGTCTAAGCACTATTGGGATTTTTAAAGTTACTACAAATGTGTTTTCTAAATGATTTCAATAGCAAGAAAAATGTGATCTCTAAATGAAAACTGGAAATGAATTCCGCTGATACCATAAACACAAAATGTACCAACACACTTGCCAAACAAGTTAGTGACTATGTGTTTATTGCACATGAAAAGGTTTTAACTTTTTCCTTCTAATTGTAGCTAGGATGAAGTCTTGTTTTATATTCCCACCCCCACTGAGATGATAGTTCCTGTGTGTTGTAATGTAATACTGAAACTTGTATATTCTTTCTGAAAGAAGACTAACCTGCCAATATGGGAGATCTTTATCCTTTCATCTGGCACCACCTCCTTTCCATTTTTCAACCAGATTCCTTTCACATTTTCATCAGAAACTTCACACTTGAAGACTGCCTGGTCACGTGCCTTCACTGTCAGATCCGCAATGCTCTGATAAACTTCCAGCTTTTTCTCTGATTTTGTGAGAATAAGCAATACACACAACTAATAAGAATAGCTCTGTTAATGAGTAGCTGATATGGCTTTACTGAGTAGAAAAAACTAGGACTGTTTGTGAAAAGGTGAAATACGAAGGCAAATCCACAGCATGCGGGGCTTTACCAGGGCTGGTAGCTAAGCACCTGTTAGTATCAGAGTATCTGTTACATCTGGCATGTAGGTCTGAGTTCTCCCTGAGGTCTCTATTATCAAACCTTATACAGCTTCTGAAGTTTTTTTCCATGGTGTAAGGCTTTTGCTACCCCTCTCTGCTATCCTTGAGAAGGTTATCTTCAGCCTGTTTTCACTTTCCGGCTTCTGTAATATCTGCACTTACCTTGTACAATTAGTTCAGCAACTGATACCCCACCATTTGTCTTCACTGTGTAGTGTCCGCTATCCTCCTTGGTTGACTCGTTAATAATTAGATATTGCTTTTTTCCATCTTTCTTAAATCTGTACTTGAATGTTTCTTCCCGTGTCAGCTCAACACCATCCTTTTCCCTGCAATCCCAAACAGTGTTGAGTCATTTTTCTATGGGTGGAAGAGGTGGGTAAGAGTCAGCTCAGTGTTGAAAGTCACAAGATAAATCCAATCTTTGTAAAATTTAGAGTTAGCAAAAAAAGAGACTATTTTACAAATGCTAGCAGAACCAGAACTGCTAGGGAACAAAATCCTTCTAGCTTGACCATTTGTGCTCACTGGTTATTTGACTTGTGTTCCAAGAGAGTTCACTCAAAGGGAACTCCTTGTTTGGTATTATCCATATGCTGTAGATACATAACCGTACATTAAATGCTGTAGAAAATACAGGGATGAAGAAACACCTTACCAGCAGCAAAAGTACAATCTTAAAATCTCTGCTATATGGTAATCAGGATTTGCCTTAGTCTTAATTTTCCTGATGTGAATTGTAGTTGTTATAATTTAATCATTTGTGGGCATCCGTAAAAGAAGAAAAAATAAAGATGATTTTAAATGAAGATATATTAAAAATTTTTGTAGTTCCTTCCATTCAGGGATACTACAGTATATTTAAGACATACTAAATAAAGCTTCACAGGGCAGCCTGAGAGGAAATCTAATTATTGTAATTTCCAGTCATCATGAAGGGAAACAAGCACAGAGGATTCAAGCTGTTTAGTCAAGGTCACACAAAAATATGTAAGACTTTTTAAAGCTTTCCTGTTCTTAATCCTAAATAACATCGATTCCAAAAGAATAACTTGGAATTTCTTCAACTTTCTGCTTTTGTAGCTTTTTATATTTTTCATCATTATTTGAAAATGTGCGTAGTACTCCAATATCTCTGCAGAACGTAAATTGAAATGTTTTGTTATGCTTTTAGTATAACAGAAAGTTGCTTTCTGTATTGTATTGTTGCTCTTATTTTTGTGCCAGCTATTCAGATTAACATGTGCTCATCAAAGCTATCTCAGTGTTCTAGTCTAGCGCTTTGGAGAGAATGAGATCACTTGATCTCTTTAATGAAAATAGAATGTTTGCATTGAACAGTGTCTTTAAAACCCCGGGATAAGAACAGTATTTTTATCTTTTGTTTGATTTAGGAGTGCACTGAAAGTAGTGGAATGATTACAGCCCTTCTTTTGGCAACAAGCAATGAAGCAGTAAGGTCAAGTGATAATTAAGATGTAAGAGGAAGATTCTATAGAACAGTGTAAGTGTTGGTTAAAAGACCATCATAAATTACTTGCAGATACCTGTGACAGAGAAATTATGTAACAGTGGGGGCACTGGGATTTATTGCTATTACGACTTTGCTATAGTTTGTTTTCATTGCAGCTCTTTGCTCCAGCACTCAGCCATGGAAAGATAAAGTCAAAACTGTGCATTTTATTACATCTTTTTCTCCAAAAATTTTATTACTTCCAAAGCCATTTGAAGTGTAGAAATAAGTACTCTGTAGTATTTTGTAAGAATAATGTGAAGTCTTTGCAGATGGTTATGAGAACATTCTTTCCTGTTTACTACAAAGAGGCTCATGTGATGAATTCTCTAATCCCTAGTCTGATGGCAATGCTAGAAGCCTCTTAAATCCTGTGCAAGTCATGTATTTCTCTGTCCTTGTGCTTGTGACTTCATCTCCTGAGTTTAAAGGATACAAGAGCTGTAACTGGTTCCCTTCATTACTGTCTGTTACTTTGCTTAAACTGTTGAGCATTTCCCTAACAAGACGTGAAACCGGAGTTCTTTCTCCATACCACATCTCATGTTTTTCCTAGACTTTTCTTTCTCTTGTCTTTGTTGCCAAAGAGCACTGAGTGAGCCTCACGTAAAAATGGTGAAGTACAGTGTAAATGTCTAACGGCTCTGTTTTCTGTTGCTATGCACTGAAGAGTTTCTCTGATCACTTGCTGCATTTCAGGCAGACAGCTGCTCCTTTGCTCTTGTCAAACCAAATGCCCATCCCACTGATAACAGCTCGGCAAGATGTATGGGAGTTGTTCAGAGGCATAGGATCAAAGTGTGGCAGCTGCACTGTGCTCTGAGGGACAGATATGGTTGTCCCCATCTCTTGTGACCAGGCATCTGTAAACAGTTCCTGAACGATAGCGTATGTGTGCCCGTGCTTTGGTTTTAAGAATGTAATGCATATGCTATAGCAATTCTTGGACTCCATGTAAATTCTCAGTTCCTTCCTTTGGGAGAGAAGATGTGTGAAAGCGCTTTTCGGGAATGTAATGGGCATTGTGGGAACATTTGATAACAATGTGCTTGAAGCTGTTAACAAGCACAAGAGAATTTCATCTGGTAGAGAAATGAAGTGAGAACAGTGTGCATAAGGCCTGGTATGTGAGGACTGCCTGCTGTGCCTGCTGGAGCATTACAAACCTTCCAGCTTTCCCCCAGCTGGAATGTCAAGCCAAATGAACTCTATGGCTACAATGTTTGTCATCTTAATCCCACTTGCTGCATATGCATAATGTCTGGCTTTGCAGAATCACCACAATGAATATGGTAAAATCAGTCAATGACCTTCCCTCTCTGTGCCAGCAGACTCTAACTTTTTACTGATGTGAAAAAATAATTGCAACTGAGGAGATCAGAGCTCATCACAATACAGATCTGATTAATCTGCACAGTAATTAGATTTTGCTGTCAAACATTTAGAAAACTTTAAAATTAACAGCTTGGTGGAATCAGTAACATCCTGTAGCTACAGAAAAAGAAATTCTAGAGACTATAAAATATCTGCACTTAATTTGTTTTCTGTAGCCTTCTGGCCTCTGAATTCTTCCTTAGTGCTTGAAGTATAGGACGATGCTATATTATTATTATTATTATTTTCTGAGATCAGTGTTGTAGGATGCCATAATTCTTTTTTATTCCATAGCTCTTCTCCAAAAATGCTGATCCTATCTGCAATGGAGGAATATTTTTTGATATTTGTTTACTGATTCTTGTTGTTGTTTTTTGTTTGTTTCTTTCTTCTTCCCTTACCATTTCACAGTAGCTCCTTCCTCAGACACTTCACATTCAAACTCCACTCTCTCTCCAACCATCACCATTTGATCCTCCAGGGGGTGAGTGATCAGGATCGGGGGCTCTAGAAATGAGGAGGCCTTGATTAAAACACTGTTATGAGAGACTGAACACCACAGGTAAATGTCAATCAGTCTGCAGGTAAAACCCCTGGCAGAATAATAAGTAATGCTCTCTGTGCTGGATCATCACTATCAATGCAATCTGATGACCTCTTGATAGTTGGTTTGTGAGACAAAATGAAAATACAAGATTAATCAGTTTTCATACATATTTCAAAATTCTGAGCTAGGTATGTTAGTTTTCTTAAGAAGCTTGAGGCACGTATTTCTCTTGAGTGGAATCTGATTTTTAAAGTAAATTTCTATCCCTATTGTTGGTAAACATGGATAATTTCCAAATGAGAATTAATGATAATTTTTACTGTGCTCTTTTTGTGTGCTTTCTCAGATGTAGCTGCTGGGAAAGTCTTTCTTTATTTAACTTTAAGAAAAATACTTGCTTTAATAGAGCTCAGATTTTGCTCAGAAATTTGAATTTCATTTGAGATTGACACATCTGAGAATAAAGGATTTGACAACAATTTGATGCTAAATGTTAGAGCGGGATCTCTTTCCTTTGTCTGCCATTGCTCACCTTTTACAAACAATTCTGTGAAGCTCTTCTCCTCAGCTACCACGCATTCATAGGCTGCATCGTCAGCCAGAGAGCAGTGGTTTATGGTCAATATTCTCTTATTCCCAACGGCCTCAAAAATGTATCTGAAAAAAGAATGTAAGAGTAATCAGAGAGTATCTCTTCTGGACTCAATTGGTGTCTTCTACTGCCAGGCAGAAAAGAAAGCTTCACACTTTTTCTCACATCAATGGCAAGATACATAAAGACTTAAGCCCTGTATCCCTGTCTGAGCACAGTGGGTGGAAACATGAGAAATTTGAAAAATTTGACAAATGAGCACAGGGAATTATGGAGAACTCTTCGTACTGAACTGACACACACAGACTCCTGTGAATGTTCTTGGCATGCTGGTTAGTCTGCATGCTTTTCGAATGCAGCCATACGGCAGATGTGGCTGCCATTAAAATTTCTTGGCACTGCTCTAGCATCAAATCATTGGAATTAGGTTTTACAAACAATCTACAGTAAAGAATATCCCGTATCATACGAAAGTGGATACATAAACAGGAGAGCATAATTAGAGAACTTACTTGCTAGGTAGGTAGATGTGAGTATCCCATTCCACATGTAGATAGAGCACAGGAAAGAAAAGAAACAGCCATGAGAACAGTAAACTCGCCCCAAATTTATGTACCATGTAGATTTCTTCACAGCTCCCTATTTTATTTATCCTTTCATTCATGTCTTTCTATGAATAACTTGTTTTTCCACCTTGTCCATGCTGCAGCCCATTTCTTACTGTATTCCTGTTCTTGTTTACCTGCCGCTCACTTGGATCTCCTGTCCGTTCTTCAGCCATTTCACATCAGCATCTGGATTGGCAACTTCGACCATTAATTTAATCTTTTGTCCTTTGTCCACTTGATAAGCAGGATCCAGTTTCTTGAGGAATGCTAAGATGCATAATGATTTTAAAAAAACAACTATATTAATACTGTTGTTGCATCTCTGTCAGGAAAACAATCCTTTGTTTACTGTCATCCTAAACCTTCTCCACCTTCTCTACTTTCTGCATCCACATTTTCATTTTCACAGTTTCCTTTTCTCTGTTCTTGTACTGTTTATAGGATGAAAGCATGTATTATCAAGGTAAAATGAGCCAAGTAGCATGTTTCAAATCAGTTGTAAATATGTACTTCACCATATCCTTAGGGAAGTTATAGCTAAGTGAGCCTATAGAAGGATGATAAAAATCTTCTCAGTACTAATGAAAGGGAATTTAATTTATCTGCTTCAGATTTTTAAAACAAATGATTTAAAATTACTTAGTTAATACTTGACAAGACTAGAAAAGTCTCAATCCCAAATGTATTGTGCTTCAAATGTTTTTAAGAAACCTTCCCCATGGAAATTAAGTTGTTTAAATGTATCACTGACATCTGATGTACTGACTGGTTTTTGGGTTGTTTTTGTTTTGTATTCAAGGTAAGGGTCAGAGCAGAAGAAACCTGTAGAATGAGAAGGTTCAAAACACCCAGGGTTTCAGAGCAGAGTAGACCAGAGCATTGGGCACAGCTCTGATCTTTGGTTATCACTATTTTACATATAAAGACCATGAAACAATTGGAACAGGAAACTGTGCCACACTCATATTTCTCATGTTCTTCTGTCTGGCTGCTGTCCAGATGATATCTGCAGAGCTCCCAGACAGGAATATACTGACACATAGATTTGGAAGAAATACAGTTTGCCAACCTGTACTTTTTTTCTCTTCTTTCCTAATGCGTTTGAGGCGTTTCAGCATCCCACGCAAATCTGTGATACCATACTGAAAAGCAATTTTCTCATATTCAGAAGGAGGAGCTTTCCTCAGGATTTCCCAGACATCAACATCAGGTTGTGAATCACTTTTTCCATCACCTCTGCAAAAAAAGATGAAGCAGTTTCTGAATAAATAGTCTATATTTACTATATTATCATCAAAAATAAAAAAATTGTATGGCAGGTTAGTTTTACTTGAATATATTTATTTGTGGTGATTAAAATTCAAATGTTGTCCTGAAGGATTTACTGTGTAATAGCCAAGGCAGGTAAATTTTAGTTTCCCTTAACAGTGAGGGATTGAAACACAGACGACTTACTGCTCTGTGATGACTGTACACAAAACATGGCTGTGCAAGCCAATATGCTGAGAATGCCTTAGAAGGAAGGCAGTTGGTTTGTTTGAATAGGAAACAAGCAATTTTCTCAGGACATTTTTCCTATTTGCTAATTCAGTGGGATTATTAAAATATCTATTACTTTTTGCAAAGGCAATGTTGAGTACTGGCAAATGAGACAATACTTACAACAGTATACTTATTTTATAATTTAACCAAAGAACTGGTGATTACAGGAGAATTAGTGTTTGATTTAGCAAAACCAAGTGGAAAAATAGGTTCTCTGGTGCTGGAGAAGGTTTTGTTTTTGTTTTTTCCCTGTCATCATGTTTTTTTAATTAAAAAATTCAGAAATAGGAGAAGAAATTGGTGTAACACATGCTGTCTTACCGAGTTGCAGTGCGCAGGAAACTGCTGAACTCAGGAACGATGAACAGAAGTGTTCGGAAAAGCGTGCAGCATCCCAATAGCAAGAAAGAGGGCATAATGCATTAATACAAGAGAGTCATGAATGTCATCTTCACCTTTAGCAGAATAAGCCTGTACTTTAGCAGCAGGGAGATGAAGGTGCTTGTGCAAAAGCTCTGAAATAGCCTTAAAAAAAGTGCTGTTCCCTAGTGATGTGAAATTATCTCAGTTTGTACAGTTCCACTCCATATTTTAAGCTGCGAGTGCAAACCCTTCTGCTTGTTCCTAATGATGGCAAATGACCTTATAGGGAAGTAAGTAGCTCTAATTTGCTCTGTCTTCTTGGGTCTGTTGCCTGATACTGTTTGACAGACAGAATGGAGAGAAGCAGTAACGTTTTCTTTACTTTTCCTAAACTTCTTGTGGTGATTGTTTCTGATGTTGCCAGGACCAAGCAGATTCCACTGCAGTGAAGCACACTCATTTAGTAAAGTCATGTATAGTGGTAAACCCCAGCATGCAGACCACTTATGCAGCAGGCAATGTTGAGAAAAGTGGAGGATTATGGAAGGATTATCTTTGTTATCCAATGGAGAATTATTTCTTTCAGGAAAAGAATTTATGAGGAATTTGACTACATAACAAAGCACGACTGTCGTCAGTCTAGGCAATAGGTGTAACCAAATGTTTTAACAGTGTTGTGACTGACCAAAATGGTCTCGTTTGTATCAAGAATGTTATGGTCATTAAAGTACTGCAGTCAGTGCTTAACGTTTCCACCATCATTGTTGTTCGTGAACAGGAGAAGGGAGACAACAGAAGGGGATTTCAGCTCAGTGAATGCAAGCTGAAGTATGGCATGCAAAGTCTTTATCTGTGGAGTGGTTTATCTCACTGAACATTAAGTCTTCACTAGCACTCACTGGACTGACAGTGTATCTGAAGTTTGAACTGAAGTTTTAATTTTTGATATTTTTTGGTAAATATTAAGAAAAAAAAAAGAGAGGAACAAAACCAAAAAGCTAATGGGATATTTGACCTTATTTTTGTGAAACTAATGTGACAGTCTTGTTCAGTTGCAATTCTTAGTGTGCTCTCAAGGTGTTCATGAGAGATTTTTGATGAAATTTAATCTTCCTGTACTTCATCCTTGACAGCTGTTCACACTGACTTGACAAATGTGCACACTGACAAAGAGCAATCACGTGAATAAGATGTGGCTGTGAAGCAAAGGATATTTTTCTAAGAGAGTGCTTATGAAAGTTTGGTAAAAACAGCATCACACTTTTGTATTGAATATCTGATTGCAACTCTATACATTCCATTTGAAAATTTGCTGATGCTGGTGTTTTTTTTTTTATGATCTTGGAACCTCTTCTCAAACTCCTTTATCAAACCTGAAAGCAGGGCTTGGATATTCAATGCTGTTCGGAGCACTTTTTTAAGCCAGTATATCAAAATGCATACAATTGTTTGCCATCACTTGAGTCAGTGCTGCACAGCAATCCCCTCCCCGTACCCTGGTTTCAGTCAGCACAGTGTTAATAGCACACGGGAGGATTTGGTTGTTGCTGAGCAATGGGTGTGTGCCCTGGGGCCACTCTGTGGGGAAGAGCTGCTGGAGGCAGTGGGCAGGAACTGCAGGTTGGACATGCCTGGCCTAATATATCTCGCTATTGAAAAGACCTCCTTAATTTTTGCTTTAACTTTTCCATTACTCAGTGTCATCCCATTCGTAGGTCTGGCAGTACTGCTTAGTAGCATGCAAGTGGAAATAAAAGAAATAGGAAATAGCAGTATTTACAGTAATTGGAGGAGAAAGCTTATAACTTGTACGTTTGTACAAAATGGTACTAAAAGTTAAACATTATCATTTGTGTAGTGTTGAACTGGATTCTCAAAAAGAAAAAAACGAAACCCATTCTCTGCCTATAGGCAAGGGCTTCACCATCCCAGTATGCCTTCTCACCATTTTGTTTTTTAAAACATTCTTTTTGATTCCAGAAGGACGTAGGCTGTACTCTTGCGCTGTCGGTAAGAACTAAATGGTGTATGAAAAGTAACCGAGAGCTTGGACTCTCAGAGTTTCTCCCACCCTTAAGTTATTCTCCTTGATATTGGGGATCCTTAACAAGGATGATCACCTCATACATTAACTATGCACTTGGGACCGTTAAGATGGAGCTTAGTGGATCTGCTGTAAATGGAATATGCAGCTGATATGTTTTAAACATATGTGGAAGGGTTAAAAATAGTTTTGTACATCCCAGAGATGGTTCCTTCCTATCCCATTACTGTCAACTGAATGGACCCTGTCAGCTGTCACCTCCTTCAAGGTCTCTGCTCACTTTCCCATTTAATAGCTCTATGACAGCTGTTCCCTTCCTCTTCCCAGTGACCTCTCCTTGGCCCGTGACATCTGTATGTCAACACCAGTTAATTAAATTACAGTGATAAGAGATATAATATTAAAAGAAGCTCTTCCTATTATAGAGAGAATGTTCATTACCTCTGGATTGAGGGCACTTGTAAAAAGGGAGGAACAAAGCAGAAGTGGTAGAACAGTCTTCAGTTCTTTTTGAATCTGCATAGCTCTTTAAAGTTCCTCAGCATGAGGTCCTTTTTATCTGTCCTATTCTAATCAAAAAAAACACTTTCATTCCATGGTAAGTTTGTATGCCTTTCAGTTCTCATTTAACATAGGAGCAGTCTTCAGCCTGTAGTGTGCAAAGTCTGAAGGACTCACAAATTACTTCTAAAGCAACTGTGAAGAACAACTAGGAACAGTGAATTTAACAGTGTGCTTAAGTTACCAAAACAGGAAATTTTGTAACTCACAAAGGGTCAAAAACAATGATAGAATGCAGTGAAGTTATTTTTGTCTAACAAATATTGAATAGTTAAATAATCAAATTGAACATTACTGGAAATACTGGTGATATTTGCTACTTTTTGGAGTTCTATTTTTACTCAACAGAAATTAGGAACGCATAATTTTTTTACGTTGGTCTCCATTTATTCAAAACTTCAAAAAAGAGGTCACTAGTTCTCTTCCCTTTTATATGTATGTAGGATTCATGTACAACTACTGTGTTAGAGCTCTCAGTTTTGGTTACTGCAATTATTCAGAAAGTGTATTTTCCTTACTTTAAAATTACAAAAAAAAAAAAGAGTAATTCACTTTTTGTCTCAAACGTCTCTGGGGTTCATGATGAAACAAGAAAGTTTGATATCAATATCAGTTATAGGAAGTTTGATTGTTGTACTTTCTTCTTCCAGCTGACCCCTTTGAGGGTTCTGGTCGTAATGTTACTGCAAAACCAGAATGCACTTCTAGTTGGATATATTTTACAGAGGTCACACATAATGTGGGGCTTGCTTTAGATAAGCTAGCTGCAATGCCATCGAGGCTTTATTGCTTTCCAAAGTCAGATGTCTGACTTCAGATGTCTGTATGGTTTGAGTCTTTACTTTTGTGAAATTAAAGTGCATCTCATAAGCAGTGATACGAACACCTGAAGAGAAACTGAGCACAGGTTCACAAGTTCACTAAGTCACGGATTGTGAGAAGTTATCCTGGCTATGTATATTTGCAAAACATGAGTCATGTGACAAATAGCTATAGTAACTTCAGGAGACAGAAAGAGAGAGCAGCCATAGACAATAATCAGAAGGAAGCATGCCTGCAGTAATGGATGATAATGAGCAATGGAAATTTTGCCTGAAATAAGAATTATTATTTCGTAATGAAGAAGTCTGTACATTTATGGATAAGTTACTTTAGTAGTATGTTCACTGTACATATTTAATGATGAATGCAGTAAAGCTTGAGAGCAATTTGATTGGCACTAGCGCGTAGATCAGGCAGATGATGTGGGATCAACAAGAAGCTTCCCATTTTCAGTTGCTATAATAATGGGAATTTAAAGCAACAGCTTATTGAGAAAATTTGTGTGTTAAAGCACTATTTACATATGCTTATAAAAGAAAGTGATGGTGAAAAACAAAGGACAGGAAAATACATTAATTTCTACTAACTGATTAAAAACATTTCTATCTCAAAAAATTGGCAGCAGGTGATTTTCTTTCATACCATCTAATTTTTGTCACATTCTACGTGTAAGATAATAACGCATGCATTGTTTCAAAACTAATGTTTCCTATATTCAGTGTGAGCCATGCATTTATAATCACAAGAAGTAGAAATCTTACTCTCTGATGCCAACAATGGAATCCAAAACATCCAGATTACAATGGTGGTAAAAAGAAAAACATAAATAGAGAGGTTGTGAAGACAGTTGTGCCAAAGAAGGGTGACAATGGAAAGAAGAAAGTTCACAAAAGAAAGTGAAAGTAAAAATAAGAAATTGGACTTGAAATCAAAATAGTAAAGTATGTTGTATAATATGTATGCAACATGGAATTTCTCTATATAGTAAATAGGTATAGTGTATCTAATCTATAGCTGTACAGTATAATAATAATAGTAACATTAAATATCTAATAAAAATGCTTCTCTTTCTGGCTCTTTCCTGCCATGTATTGTAAAAACTTAGAACAGAAAGTTCTTAGTATGGCAGTCTTATAGATATGTATTGTAATTTTTGAAGTGAAAAAATGGTGGTGGAAACAAATAATTGCCCTAGTTCCAGGCTTTCCTTGGGGGGGTAGGAGGGAATCCTTTCTGTTTGTTTTTTTTCTCTTCTGTAAACCCAGCAAGAATGCAGCAAATCTTCAATATTTGGGGAAACTGAATTACCTGTCATCTTTTTTTCTAGCCAGAGCTGCTTTTTAGAAAAGCCACAAGGATTCTAAACTTAAGAAACTTCCGCTTACTCTACTTCTGGTGTTCTCAGAGTTATTCCAGAGAAGCTGATGGTTTTACATCTCTAAAATTAATGAATTTTTACTCACCTCTTTTTGAGTAGGGCACTAAAATTCAACTCTCCAGATTCTTCAGATCCCTCAGTACTGTGTAGTAACAGAAAAACTTAATTAGTTTCCGAAGGAAATGGAAACAGTTTGTAAAACTATATTGTGATGTAGAAGATATGTTCTGTGTAGGAGAACAGTAGAAAGGTTTGGAAAAAGTTTTGAATTTGCTCTGACATGGCAGAGGACTTAATTAGGTGTTTAGTCTGTACTGACCTTCATACGGGTTTAAGAAATGTACTGATTATAAGGAGAATTGTACAGGGTATTATTTAGGTGGTCCTGTTGGTCTGGAATGTGTTTGCTCTCCTACTGATGTTACAGAAGCTTTCCTTTAGACTCACTGGTGCTTTTAGAAAGCTGTAGTTTCAGGAATATGAGTATTGTTTATAGTATGGACCTGCAGAAAACCCGTCTTTCTAAAGCCGAAAATGACAATTATTTTTGCTATTATGCTATTAAGCTATATTATTTTGCTATTATGCTATTAAGCTTTTTTTCTATTAAGTCTCTTTGTGATTCCAGAGTTCATTATAAAGAAAGAAGTATCACATTGTTGGTGCTTGGGTGAGCAAAAGTAAGAATTCTGTCATCTGACTTGAACCTCATCTCAGGTTTTAAATTGCTCAAGAAGTATCATGACAAATAATGTTGTAATGAACTGATTTATGAGAACAAGAATTTGGCAATGCCATCTCACAGCGTTCTGATTCCTCCCATAGCACACCTGATCTTTAATTAATGCATATACAGAAATTACTCTTTCAGCTGAACTAGTGGTAGTCGAAATAACAGTCTCTCTGATGAAACAGTGCTAGTTACATCAGAAAATACCAATCTGTCTGTAGACCTGCAGCAGAACGTAAGGGGAACTTGATATGGCATGAACAAATATAAAAATATGTAGGAAAATGGCCTTAGCAGATAAAGCATGGACATTCTACTGGTGATAAAGATAGAAGGGAAGGAAGTGCCAAGTTTTTCAGTGCTGCACAACAATGCAAGGTTGGTGACAAAAAATAACAATTCAAAAGCATATTTATTTTGAATCACTGCTGTTTTAAATAAGCTGTGAGAACTTCCTATTAAGAAAGTATCATTTTTACTTCTGTGATTACTTTCAAGATAGTACAGTAGTAGAAAGGATAATTTTCTTGTTATAACATTCAAGCAAGGAAGTATATTTCTGGCCACTGTGTTTCCTGCTTTAAGCACATTTTCAATGGTTGCAGGCATAAAATATATACAGAAATTTCTATTATATCACCAGATTTGAAAGGGCTGCTTCTGAGTAAATATTCAGGAAAGCAGAATCTAGAGGTGTGAGGGGAATTAGTCATGTTATTACTTCCAAGATGGTAATTACAATCAGATTTTCAGGAAAGCCCCTAGATGTTTAGCTCTTCTGGAAGGTACAGCTTTAATAATTGCTTTAGCGTGCATCGAGTTAAATCTCATCTCAAACTTTTAAATTTACTGTAGAAGACATCAGGACCAAAAGAGTTAGGAGGGAAATTTAATGATAAATTAGGACGGAGAGTGTGGCAGGAAACAATAGATTTTTATACACATATGAGTTGATACATTTATTTGAGAAAATTTGGTTAGGATATGATCAGTCAAGAGAAAAAGATGTAGAACAGAAGGGCAGGCATGCATATCATTTGAAGTTTGCGTGAAGATGCTACTTGCCAAACACGTGCTGTTTTTTGTGATGAATCTGCCTCTCACTGAACTATCAAACTACAGTTTTCAGTATCTTACACTTATACTACTACTTACTGTTGTGCATTCTAGTCTCCCGTAGCACTAAATACTATAAACCATTGTTTATTGTGAAATTGTTTATAATCAAAAGTGAATCCAGTTCTGTGTTGTTGTTTGTTGTTTTTGTTTTTTTTTTTTAAATCTTTTTCCTGATCAGAGAGAGACAGTTCATTGTTAGGCTTTAATTTGTCTGCTGACACAGTCAGAGACTACCTGAGAAAGGCTGAAGTCATCCGTCTGCCCCCTCCTGCCAGGCTCCTGAGTGAAGGTATCAAACACAGAGCTTCAGATTTAAATAGTTCTGTTTTATATTTGGCTTCCTTCTTAATGAGGGAGCTAAAAATCTGAGCAGTCTGAAGCTGCTCACGTACTCACTCTCAAATGATTCTGAAATAATTCTTTTAATCCTGCTTGCAAGAAGAGAAACTCTTGAAAGCCTAGTTCTACTGCAGTGAAATTAGCACAATGCAGCTGTGCAGCGAATGCTCTCTGAGGCATCACTGCAAGGCTGGCTGATTAAATTTTCCCCTATGTTAGAGAACTTGATGTCTGTTGGAATGTTCTTGGTCTAATAACTTAGCAAAAATACATGAAAAACTAAAGTGGAAACCAACTTGTACAAAGAGAGAAGAAATACTTAACAATGAAAAAACAGATGTTGTTAATGCTAGAATTCATAAAATGTTAGACATTATCAACTGCATAATTAAGAAAAGCATGATGTAACCATGCTAGTACAAAGTCTGAATTATTTAGATGATTCCTAGATGGTATTTTAATAGTAGAAATATTTTAATAAACCCCCATCTTTTTGCTTGTTGATACAACAGCTTTGCTTTTAATTAATCTTTGTCTAGGACAGTGATGAATTCTGCATGGAAATATAAAGCAGTCTATGTAAGTTTCTACCATACATACTCACGTGCGTCGGAAGGCAGCACGAATATCCATTTCTCCACTTGCTGGTGCCTCTGATATGACAAAGAGTGACAAATGAGCGTGGGATGACAGACACGTCAAAATAATGAAAAAATACAGTGGTATCAAAAGCTTGTCAGTTATTTTATTCAGAAATTCTTACATTGTAAATTGTGATCAGTCACATACTGGAGGATTGGAGCAGTAGCTTTAAGCATATAACTGTGACTGTTTGCTTTCAATATGTGGTGTTTAATGTGTAGCTTAATTCTGTCTCATGCTCCATAACTGTCTGCAACATAACATCCTCTTCCTTCTTGTTTGTTAATTCCTCTGCCGGTAAATTTTAATTTCAATGCTAGCTTCACAGAGTATTTTGAAACTCCAGTGAGAAAACTATTAGAAAACAACAGTCTGTTATTATTCACCCCCTGAAAGCAAAGGTCAATTCCTGGCAATAGGTAACAATGTACAGAAACTCCATGTAGGATATTGCATAGAATTAACCTGCTTACTCTGTTCTAATCTCCTGAAATCCGGAAAAAGCCATAAAGCACTTGGGCTGCTTTGTACCTTGCTGTGTAGTGTCTTTAAGAGCATTCCAGTTTTGACTAGAGTGACATCCGAGTGTTCCTTCTAATGCTGTATATCTCTGCCAACCCATCCTAATTATCATCTACAGGCCTTTGTAAGTGTAAGCTCTTCAGATCTATACTTCAGATGCTTCTCTAGTAACTGCTGTGTGCCTGAAGGAATTGTTGATGGACATACAGGAAGAAAAAAAAGTGGAAGTAAGAAAGGAGGTGGCAGGAGTTCATCTTACCATTCACTGTCAGGTTGAAATTAGAACTATCAAACTTGTCCTTGGTAGACACCTCACATCTGTACCCTCCTGCAAAAGTCATATTCGCTTCTATGACTTCCATTTCAAATATGTACACCTAGAACAGAGACCAGTTTCTAAGTTAGAAAATGAAATGCTGAAGGAGAAAGAGAAAGAATACAGCATTTTAAGGCATAAAAGCAAATAAGTGACAAGTGATTAAATATTTTCATTTCCTTTTAGGATTAAGAACATCCTGAATGTGTGACACATTACTGTCATAAAAATTACATATTCCCAATTCAGTGAGAGCAGAAAAATAAGAGTATGATTGGTACGGGTCTGTGAGAGAATATAATGTCATATTAGCAAACCATACTGATGCACCCGTGTGCGCAGTCATTACGTATGGTAACTTCATGTACATTGGAAACAACAGTAGAGCTTTCATTAAACAAATGCAGCCTCTATCCAAAACATGTGCAGTACATTTAAAAATTCAGCAAAATCGGTGGCTCTTTTATTCGTGTGCAACTGTGTTCTGTTGCCTCCAGAAGAGGGTGGTAGTGCTTCATATAGCATATGGGATGAGACGCCATGGCTCTGACTCTATGTTTCTCTTGTGTCTCCCGGACATTTTTGTGGAAGAAATTGCTTAGCTACCTAAATTAGTCTAGAGAAAATTAAATTCCAACATAAATATCTGAATGCTTAATCTGTGTAGAAATATGACAGATCATATGTAAATATGTCTGATTTATTGTTTTCTCTTAAATATAATCAGAATGTATTACTTGAGAGGAAGGTAAAATATTCTGCTTAAGAATACTTCCCCAGTCCTCTGTGTGTTTTCTCACCATAGATAAAGTAAGCAAAAGAGTCTGAATGTAGTGCTTGTCTCTTATCTGCATGGTCAAAATATGGATGTGCAAGCATAAATATAACATTGTGTGGAGCTTTGAGTACTTCAATATTAAAACATTTCCTGATAATTTTATATTTTCTCCACATAAAAAATTAATATATACAAGGCTAAGAATCTTATGTTATCAGTTGCACCTTGTTGTTTCTGTCATAGCTGTCACGCAGCTGGAGATGTTTCCCCACTTTGCTTGCCAGGTCCATCCACTTTCCTTTGAACCATTTCACTGACGGTTTCTTTAGCAGACTCTCACCTGCAACTTTGGCAGTGAACATGATGTTTCCACCTTGTAAGGCAAGTAGGATAAAATAAGATTATGAGCAATGTTATTTTGTTTAGTCTATCTTTTATGTCACTGCAGTAATCCCTTAGTAGAGAGATAAACAATCAGGCAAGAAGGTGCAGTTTGCAACTTGACTTAGATTTTGTACTCACCAACAGTAACTTCTCCATCCTGAGGTCGTGTCACAAAGAGCCCAATAGGGTCTACAGGCTCTTCTGGTTGAGCCTCAGCAGGTGGAACTGCATCAAACACAAGAGTTACTAGTTAGGACTTCCTGCATCAGCTTCTGTTATGACCTATACAATAAATTTAAGTCATTTCAAAATGTCTCAGTATGTTTCTTCTGATTCTGAGATTCATTATTCTCTGTCATCTAATACTAGCACCCTCCTGGTGTCTACCTCACTTACTGCAAGGATTTCCTGTTCCAGTTCTTCCCTTCTGTTATGTATCACACTTAAAATAACAGCAGTAGTTCTTTATTACCTTCTGGGCTTTGGTTGCTTTCTACCGGTGGAGCAGGCAACTCTGAGGCAGCTGGGGCAGGAGAAGCTTCAGCAGGAGGAACTGGCTCACTCTTTTCTGCAAATGAATGTAAACTTAAATTAGAGAATGCTTTCTTTCTGAATAAATCTTCCATGTTTTCTAGAACTTAGAAGATTTGCTGTTAGGAGAAAGTGCCTACTGGCAGCTGGATGGTAAGGCTCTTTGCTGAGGTGGGAAAGAGCTAATATTTGAATTTTTTAATTCTACATTCTTGATATGAATGAAACCTGTCAGTTGACGCTTAGTTCTGTTTTAGCCTCAGTTATAGAAAAAATAGAAAAAAGTAATGAAAAGTGATGCATTTATAATCTGTATGAAGGCTTTGCTTTTTCATGAGATTTCACTTCATTCTGTGTGTGAATGTAATGCCCTAAACACAGCGGATCCAGTAGTTTGCGAGAAGATCTAGACACTATTTGCAATAGTGTCAGAGAGATCCCTTCTGTCATTTGCTGCTCTGGGAATTTATGTCCCTTGAGTTAAAATACGATCTTACAGACAAATTCAGGCAAGTTCATTTGGTGAAGTAGAGAAGGTAGAAATATTTGAACACAGAAATGTTTGAAGAAGCAGCAACTATGACAGAGGAAGTAGGATTTCTTGAACTTATCCAGTTGCTGAAATATTTTTTTCCCTCCTGGGTAGCAAAGAAACTTCCAAAGGGCCTTGCTTATCCCTCACTTAAGTCCTGTGTGCAGTTTCTCATCTATTTGCAGTGTCTTTACCACCAGAGGAATCTGGCAGTGTTGTGCCAGAGAATAATGGCTGTGTCTGGACAGGTGACAAGACAGTTTCTGCAGTTTTGATAATGAAAAGCTGAAATGATTTTTGTTTGTGAAAATAATAATGATTAATCCAGTTGTTCTTTACAATTTAATCTTAACTAAGATCTGAAAAAACCAAGACAAAATCAGAACATACTATGATGGGTCAACCCCACTCTCAGAAAATGTATGCCTTTTACACTGTAAATCTGTATCTTTAGAGAGAAGTGTGATTTTTAGCTTTTGTTGGAGAGTATCCCTTTGGATCTAGTCCAATTTTAACTCAATTTTTACTGTAATGAACTAAGTTATCCTAACTGTGGAGATATATATCTTATAACTTACACGTGTAACTATTTAGAAAAGGCTTATTTTGAGGCATCGGCATATGACAAACACAGGAAAGTTGTCTCATTTTGGCTTCCTCATATCTCTTCTACCAATTTATGTTTATAAAAGGCACAGATCTTTTAGACCACAATTCCAACTCCAAATTCAGTAACTCTGCTATTTGAGGCTCTCTACATGTAGCGGGTTCTATCTGGAACTAACTTAAAAGATAGTGAGAACCACGCAACTAGTATAATGTGTACCTTTTTATTTTGTCAGTGAGAAAGCCAGCAAGAATATGCTGTTATATGCTCTGACAACTGTTAAATTGTCCTAATCCATATGAGGATTAGCCCTTCCTCGTAATCCGTCATGCACTGTTGCTGGAACAGGATATCTTGTCTTCTGTTAAATGTTTGTGTCTTTTCAGCTGACCAAAAGAACTCACTAACATCATGATACAGTTGCTGCTTCTTTTTTATTTTTTTCTTTCTTTCTTTCTTTTTTTTTTTTTTTTGTCAGAAAGCATCAGAAATATCAGAAAGCAAAGTACTAGAAGTGCTGAATAGAGACTAAAGGTTTTGGAGGAAAAGAAAGGGATTAGAAATATTTCATACTTTAGTGGCTTTATCTACCCAGGAAAGCCTGGAGAAGTTTTCCCATTTCTCATCCAACTGTTCCTTTAATGCACACAGAAAAAGTAGTGATTGGTGATAAATGCTGCTTACATCACTCCAGTTTTTTCAATGGAAAATACAACAGACAGAAAGAACACAGTGACTTTATTTGACAGTGCAAACTTTAAGCTGCAAAAACAAAAATTTTTCAGCATAGTCATTACTGTTAGTTATGCGCTTTTTGCTAGCAGTGAACAAGAGCCTGCACACCACCCTCATAAAAATCTGCACCAGCAGAGGTGACCACTGCTGAAATACACCACTCACTGCCTCACTGTGCTAACACTTACTGTTGAGTCTCTATAAATGTTCAGCAAGTGTTGATGAATGCCAGTGGGTGCTGTTTTTTTCTGTAGAGAGGAATTTAATGACACACCTTTCCTTCATACACACCTCATGGCAGATGCCATTTTCTAGTACTGCCCTTCTGATGCCATCTGTCACACAGCAACAAAATGAAATACTGGTGGGAAGGTTTAACTGCTGCTGCCATCATCTGCCTCTGACATCATGGGCCATCATAACACATGAGGCATTACTTTAAAAGCAACCTTCGTTGCTTTGAACGTTACTTATTGTGCTCAAGTCACTCAAAAAATAAGAGCTTGTATTAGTGAGTTTGAGAACTCTGTAGGAACGTATGTGTGCCTTAAGGCAACTTGAAATTCTTTGTCAGTTACTACAATTTTGTATTTTAATGTAATCCTTAAGAAAAATATCAGACCTAAGATGCATGCATCTTAGTTTAGATTAGGTTAGACTTGCTTTGCTTTGCTTTTGATGTTGAATTGTAAAGAAGTGCATTGAGATTTCCTCTGTGATCTCAACTGTGGACTTCTGTCATTGGAAATGGGTGTTTGAGCCACAGGAAATGTGTTCCTTAGCTAAATATTGAGTATATTGAGTATATATTATAAACCTTACTGCAGCTTCAAATCACATGGCAGAACATATATATTGCTGCTAGAGAAATTTTTCTTTAAGTTAATGCCTTCAGCCTCATTTATGAATTTTGAATGTGAGACTAGAAGTAATGATGAAATAGAATTGTTTAGCAAACAGTATACCTGGTTCTTTGACCTTCAGCTCAAATTTGACCTTGGAAGTTCCAGCTATTACAGCATATGTCACATCGTCGTCTTTTCCTACGTTACTGATTGTCAGTGAATGCTTGTTTCCTTCTGCCTTGATAGCGTATTTCTCACTGTTGGTAATTTCTGTGCCAGCTCGCTGCCATTTCACCTTGATGCCGGTTTTCTCTGTCTCTGCTTCAAACACAGCTGTGCTTCCAGCTGTCACCTCTGTCGTCTTCGGCTTCTTGGTAAATGCAGAAACTAAAAAAAGAGAGAGGGCTCACTAAAATCTGTTTTGCAATTGTGGTGTATCTGGTGTAGTCAGCTGTTGTGGCTGCAACAGCTGTCTCCTTTCTCTCCCATCTGCCCCTGCAAGATATAAATTATAACACTTTCCACGAGGAAGCTGTGGAATTGTCTCTGTATTTACCCAGTTCTATTTCTGACTGAGATTTCTCCATATTGTCATGAAACAAAATGTAATGGATAGCAAACTCATCTTGCTGTCCCTCTTTCTACTGTACTGAGCTCTGAGTTTTTCATGAGTGTTTAATCTATAACAAGATGGTACGATATGTATTTTTACTTACAAAGCTCTCTATGTTAATTTATGCAGTCTTGCTTAGAAATAGGAATACTTTTTATATAGGCTTTTTGGTTGTGATCCAGTGCTTGTCTAATACTATTGCTAAAAAGAATCAGGATCCTTTCCTCTAACAAAGCTGCAGTTAGCATAGTAGTAACCTGCGTCCTGATACACCACTATAAATTAATGTTTCCTTTTCAGTATTTCTGTTTTGCCTGATCAAGTCTTCTATAGTGGCAAGAGATTCATGTTCCAATGATGGCCTTTTAATTTTATCCCAGCTTAATAGTATAAAGTGGTGTTTGCATTCAAACTCAGTATATGAAATACAGTAAGTACAGTATTAAACTGCTTGCCTATGTAACTCTATGACAACTAGTTATCTAATGAAATTACAGAATGGATGAAAATATTTCTTCTGTCTTAAGGAGTGCTTTTGATGCTGATAATGAAAAATAATTAAATTACTAATACATGGAATGAACATGCATAAACCAAATAACATTTTGTCTCATATGCAATCAAAGTAGCACAATAGGTGGGAATTTGAAAGCAAGCTGTGTATTCTTCAATGCTGGATTTTAATGAGGTAACCTACTTTACTATTTCCCTTGCTCTGAATTATTCATTTAGATTTTCTATCTTGAAACAAACTTTTCATTTTCATGTTTTCATCTTAATGAATTCTGTTATCTTTTGCTAATCCCCCCTTGGTATTTTATACAGAATAAGTGCATAAAAATACCTTTAATTAACACTGATTCATGCATTAAATGTTTCTTGTGTATAGTTAGTCATCTTTTTATTGACTTATCCTTTTATAATCATGCTTTTATGTAATATTATTAATTCTATCATATCTGTGACCTCTGCTGCAAATTACCTGTAGCTCTATTACTTGGGCAACAGTAACTTTCCTAAAAACCAGAATGACAGTTATAGTTAGCCTTAAGCTTTTGATTCTACTGTATAAAAATGAAGAGAACATAGCATGGAAGGATATATTTTTTAAAGAAGTTGTTCATGCTCATGTTCAAACAGATGCTTTAGTCAGCATAAGTGGTATGTTACTAATAATACCATCTGCACAAAATCTCCATTCCTGTACCATATGCTAGATTAAGTAACTTAACTGACCTCAGTAGGGTTACACCAGCAAAGATTTCATCTGGTGCCATTTGGACTGTTGTCATAATACAAGGCACTCTTCTGGCATTGCTTTGCAAAGAATTTAAAGATGCTTAAGCATCAAATAAAGTGACTTGCAAATAATATCAGAATTTAGGATGTAATATATTTTACTTTTCTTTGTTATGTGAAGTCCTAAAATATGTTTTTCTTTCTTTTTTTTCCCTCTATTTTCTTTCGTTCTATAATCTCATGAGAAAACAGATCTATCTTGCACTAAGCCTATAGCAGCCTTAAATGAGCTCCTTTTGGATTCTGCATGTGTGTGAAGTTTCCGCTGGGAATGGAATATCCCTGCATCCATTTATTTGATTTCAGGCCTGCAAGTGATATAATTGCTCTTAAAATAATATAGTACTATAAAGTACTATGCTTTAGCATAATACTCAGATGCTTGTTATCAATTGCACATCCTTTGATGGAGTACTGCACTTCAGTATATATTGCCACACCAGAGTGTACTTTGATGCAGTGTGTCACTGTGACTAGATGTGTGAGTGCTGTTGTAGACTGCAACTCTAGTGCAAGGAACTGGAAAAATAATTAAAGTTGTCCATGCAGCCACACAGTGCAGAGCCGAGTGAGTTCTGGGACTCACTCCTGAAACACTCCAGCTCCCTGTGACTCTGGAGATACGGTGGCAAATTGGCCTTTTTCTTTCTCCATGTGCTATCATCATCACTCTTCTATTTAAGCACAAAAGAATCTATAAATATATTAATTACTTAACAACGTGGCCTGCAAATGTTCTGCTCTCCAAATGGCAGTGTTTCAAGACATGCGCTCAACAACAAAAAAATCACTGGACAGAACTATATTCACAGTGAGAAATCTTCACAGCCACAGCATATCTCTGACTTGAGGAATATCCAAATAGTTAGGTGGAAGTTTACAAGTAATTCTCCCTATCTTCTTTTTTCTTTCCTTTCTCTGCCAAAAGACTAATTTATTTGGATTCCTGCTTCAAATGATTGTCAATATTTCCATTAAAGCATATAATTGGAAAGTACCAAGAACTTCCATGAGAATAAAGGAAGAACCATTCCTGTGTACCCACATTTTCACAGATAAAGGAGATTCTAAGAGTCTTTTTCTTGCAGCAGGTTTTAGAGTTGGTGAATGACATTGCCCGAAGTGGTGTCTCTCTGTATATGCATCTATGCTCTCTTTCCACTTCCACTGTTAATTGCATGCAAAGGAAAAGTAGGAATATAGGGCTGAAGATTTTAATAGAAATTACTTTTTTGCAGAAGAGAAGCTGCTGAACAAGCATGTGCTGGAAATTCCATCCTTTTCCATTTTGGGGGGAAAATGGGCAGCTTAGCAGAAGGAACAGTGAGAGATCATCTATTCTCTGTCCCGTCTCCTCCCAGGTGTCTGCTTCTTTAGGTAACAAATGTATCTGACTTCCAGATATTTTTTCCCTCATGCAATCACAGCAGACTCATCTTGCTATTGCCTCATCAGGAATGACTCAAAATGTCACAATTTAAAGCTTCTTGTCCTGAGAGCATTGCTTTTTCCTGCTTTTGTCAAAAACACGTTTCCTTGGAAATCTCTCTCACTTCAACATTTGGCTTCTACCCAGCTGTGTCTCTCTAAGTTTCACGTATCTATTTGCTATTCAAAACATTCTTGAACGCTACCATTACAAGCCTGTGGAAAATCCAGTAGCTGTGACACCTCTCATGTGATGTTGTGGAATATCTACACCTCTTGTGCCTGTCAGGCCCTGACAGATGTCAGGCACTGTCACATGCTTACCCAGACTGCTGTCTAGCATGTGCTGAGCAGCCATTGGGTTGAAGCACATGATAACTTAGTAGCCAACTCCTCTGCCTCCTGTTTTTTCACTTCCCTGCTTCCACGAGATTCTAACCCACAGAGTATGAAGGGAGAGAATGGAGACATTTATGCTAACAATATAGCAATGCTGGATAAGGGGAAGAGATGCATGTGAGTTACCAGAGCTGTTTTTCCCAGTAATTGTTGAAGGGAAGGTGAACTGTAAGTGCTGTGGATGTTTGTGTGGGATTGGTTTGTTTTATAATTTTGAGTGGGGGGGGAGAATGGAGCTGGAATTGCTTTAGGAAATTAACTTTCCTCCTCATTTGTCATATCCCAGACTTTCCTACAATACTAGCGTCATAATGTGAAGAACTTTGTGTAACTTCTTTAATCAGCAAATTTCTGCTCATGGCAGAATAGGAAGCAGGCTCCATGTGGTCTGAAATAGTCTTGCAGGAATCTGTTTATACCTCATGCAGCTCCTACTACAAGTTGCTCATGGCAGCAATCCTTTAGGAGTGCTGTAACAACTGAAGTAGGCTCTGGACACATCCATCATACAATTATCTATGTCATAGAATCATTAAAGTTGGCAAAGGCCTCTAAAATCATCTAGTTGAACTAGTCCATCCCCACCATGCCCAATAAATGGTGCCCCCAAGTGTCACATCTACACTTTTGTCAAAAAACTCCGGGGACAGTGACTTCACCACCTCCCTGAGCAGCCTGTCCCAATACTAGGTCACTCTACTGGAAATTAACTTTTCCTAATATCCAACCAGAACTTCCTATGGCTTGAGGCCATTACCTTTCGTTGTACTGCTGGGAAAACAGGTCCACCCTCCTCCCTCACCACAGCCTCCTTTTGGGGAGTTGCAGAGAACAATAAAGTCTCCCCTGAGACTCTTCTTCTCCAAATTAAACAGTTTCAGTTCCTTCAGCTGCCCCTCATTAGACTTGTGCTCCAGACCCTTCATCAGCTTTGTTGCACCTCTCTAGACACTTTTCAGAGCCTCCATGTCCTTCTTGTAACAAGGAACCTAAAACTGCACACAGTATTCAAGGTGAGGCCTTGCCAGAGCCAAGGGCAGTGGGAAAGCTGCCTTATAATTTCTGAATTCAAAGTACACGAGGTACCTGAAATCAAAGAAATGTGGATTTCACAGGAGTGGTTTTATCTAGATAGAACGATGAAGTGCCATCCTGCTGTGGTTTTTGTTTCTAAATTTTATCTTGCTTTTTAGACCAGTAGCTCTGACTTCAACTTTTCATCACTCATGATGGAGGAGAGTTAAGCACTTAAGGAAAACGTGTGTTAGAATTAGCCTTTGAAATAATACTTCTGTCTTTCTAAAATAAAATCTGTTAAAGATATTAATATTAAACAGGAGAACCTAATATATATGGTTGATGAGTTAATTTACTTTACATTCTGTTTAATTTATATCCAGATTTTTATATGGGCAACATTGATTGAATATTAAAAGATAGCATTAGCTTTTGGAGTTTCCCTAATTTGTTAAGGCTTCATGTTGAAAATGTGTCTTTTTTTCAGTGCCTACACTTGGCATCAAGTTTTTCTTTTATACCATTTGTTCTTTCATTGAGATAAAAGCCAAACTGTGAATAAACAGACTTCAGTAACGGAGCTCGTAAATTCCTCGCAGAGGAACTATATAAAGATGCTGTGCATTCCTCAGTCAGGACCTAAGTGGCTTCTTGCAATTACAAGCTTAATCATTCCTTGATCCAAAAGCTATTGAGCTACTCAATCTTATCATTCCTTGCCTACTTCAGCAGCTGAGACTGTAAATTCCTGTAATATGAGCAACAGGCAAGGAATAGTTTCACTAACCAGTCATTTCTCTCTCTCTATGCACTCATCACACTTACTGTAAAATGCGAATAATAATATTGATCTTGCTTTGAACCTTGAATGAAGAAAAAAAAATAGCCCTGTGTAAATTGTTACTGATTTTTGATTTCCTGTAGCACATAGAAGTTCATTATTGTGGACCAATATTTTAATGCTGAGCAGTACTTTACCATGCTAACTTCTTAAAAATGTAGGAGGAGGAGCTATGTTTCAACTAAAATTCCATAGGCAGCTCTTCATTATGCAATGTTGTATATTATTATGGAATGACAGATGTCTATCTGTATTTATAGCCAAAGTGCTTTTAGACCTTTGAGAAAATTTCCTAATCTGAGCTTCAAAATCTGGATTCTTCAACCTATAAAATGAAACGTCATTCATTTTCAGAGAGGGTGAGTAATGCCACAGTTCTTTTCTTTCTGATTTAGTAATGCACACTTTTCCCATTAACTTCAATCTATCTGCTACATTTTTCCTTTTATTGTTGCAACATCATGTAAGGGAAATGGTTTGGGTTTTTTTTTTTTTTTTTAACCTTTGTAAGTTTTCACAACAATGAAAAGACCTAAACTTTCCAAAAGGCCAGCATTTGAACAGAGATCAACTCTGAAATGTTAAAGACATAGAGAAAGGAACATAATGCTTCTGCAGTGGAAAAGTAATGTTCTTCAATATCTGATAGTTTGCTCTGACAGGTGAATGCTGTTGCTCTAGAGGAATATGTTAACTCTCTGGAAAATGCCACCATTTCTTTGGGTGTTGCATAAAGAAGTGGGACTGTCTCATCCTGCAGTGTTTCAGCTAGACAATTTAAAGTAAAAGAACATCACTTGGGAAGTCCACTTCACTTTTTTTAGTTTATTTATCTGTTTATGCATGTTGAAAGGCTTATTAGAAGAGCAAAATATAGCCAGAATATCCTTTATCATTCTCTGGCTTGAAGCATTTTCCCTTACCTGTGGGTGAGATGCCCTAATTTCAGTAATAAAGGCTAAAGATCTCCTAGGTTTCTTTAGTAGTCTAACTTAGAAATAATGACTTGTCCAAGTATGAACTGTTAGGTGCTTATCCAGCCCTCTTGAGATTATGCTTGATATTATCCCGTCTTGAACTGTATAAACAACATGAAATAGAAAACCAAAGGGATTAATGTCTCTTGGGAGAAAGAGAAAATCCTCCCAAGAAGTTATGAGGCATGTGACTGTTTCTGTCTCAGTCAGAGAGGGTAATAAGAGCTTTCCCTCCCCTGCTGTGATAATCACAGTTTGGACTGCTTTGTTCACAAGAACTGCGGAGGAGTGGTGATGTTAGACACCTGTTAGGTTTCTTTCCTCTGGAAAAGTAAAGTGGAACAAAGTTTATCTTCACTGTTAGCTAGTCAAGGTGGGCATCTTCACAGTCAGAGAAGTTGCTTCTCGTCCTCAGAAGCTAAAAATGATAGTTTATAGATATGATGCCTAGAAAATCACCTAACATAACCTGCTGTATATCTTTTTGGTAGCATTGCCAGTCACAAGCATCAGACGTTTTAATGAATCTCAGAAGTCAGGTGGCTTTAAGAATAGATTATGATTATTATTATTATTATTATTTCAACTGCTGAACCTTTACAAGCATATATTTTTAAGGTTTCTTTTGTAGTTATAATGTCTGGTGTATACTTATTTTTGTATAAGCTTCTACGTCCACCTGATTTCAGAAATTGCATCTTGAAGAATATCAAAGGAAGTTATAGAGTTGAGGAATTAGTGACACTGCTGCCACTTTAGAGTTGTACTGAGGGAACATAAAGAGTCCTGAAATTAATCATGCTTTAGAGTTTAGCATTTCTTAATGCGGGATACAGGTTAGGTTTGTGCTCTGTCCCTCTGGCAGTGGCCAATTCCATATATTCTGGCCAAAATGAAAGTTCTTAACAACTGTAAGCTCATTTGTTGGGGTGAGCACAACAGATTTTCCCACTGACCAGTCTAACATGAGTCTGATGCCTTTGTACTTTGCAAAGTACAAAGGCCTACATAAATATGTATTAGCAGTAATTATTGGCTAATTTTGAAAACTGCGTGTTATTAAAAAAGCATCCATTTTGTACATTCAAGTCATAGTGGTGCTGTGTATACTAGTATCATTTCCATGAAATGAGTACCTTGCTCTAAAGGAGAAGAGTTCTAGATTTAGCTCATTTTTTTTTCCGGCCCTATGATTGGGTATGTGCATACTTAACCAGTGATCATAATTTCAGCTTTTGACATCTTTTTTTCCAGAATTAGGAGTGTTTTGTTTTCACAACTGAGATCTCTCTCTACTCACACTGGAGCTGAACTTTTCCTGCCTCTGCTCCCCAGTCTTTCTTTTTCCTCCTCAGGCAGACAGATATTTTGTACCTTACCCTATACATTTCCTTTTTTACCTACTTGGGCAACTTCTGAATGATTCCCTATTTCTCAGTTATGAATTAGGAATGTCCTAAATCTGTTTGTTTTTTTTTTTTCTGATGTTTTTCTAGTGAGGTAGAAGTTACACTGGACTCTATTCTGTCCTTGACTTTCTGGAAGCAGCTAGTTATCTTCTGTCGCAACAGAAGATGATGAAGGAAGGTAAATGAAAGGAAATATGCACGTATTCTTTAAAGTACAGTGCCTCCTTTTTTCCTAGAGCTCTGCTGTCACTGACTGGAAGAAGTAGAAAGTGTAGCCTCTGAGCCAGGTGCCATTTGTTTTCATTTTCACAAAGATTTCACAACAAATAACATCAGCATTTGCCAATCACACTTCCTGGAAAGTATCAGGATAAAAAAAAAAAAAAAAGAAACTGGGAGACTTTTATACTGCCCAGTTGGCCAAGAGAGAGACAAGATTTTTTCACAGCCTAAGGGTTACTGGAGAAGAAACAATAAATGAAAGGAAACTGAGTATTAAAGTATTAAACTTCTGTTCCCTCCTTGTCCAAATTCTTTGGATACAGTTCTGTAACTGAGGGTTGCCAAATTAGTTACTGATTTCACTATAAGAAAATATCTTTTTATAAAATAAAATATCTTTTATCTCTTTTTCCTCTCTTTTTTTTTTTTTTTCCTAAGGTATCTCTTTGTTTGTTTGGTTTTTTTTCCTTCTTTTTCCTGGCATACAGAAGCTAGTCAGAATTTCCCGTTTCAAGCAGTTTTCAGCTTTTATTTGTTAGTCATGATCCTTACCTGCTTTCTTTGCAGGCTCTGGCATCTTCACTTTCTGATGAAGCTCCCAATTGATTCTAGAATCTAGAAAGCAGAGTCCAAGCTAAACAGAAACAAGACTGCAGGGCTTTTGAGACCCCCAAAAGAAGCACTCGGTGGAAGCCCCCATCCTGCTCCTCCCCCTCGAATCTCCACTGTTGTCAACTACAGCATTTTATCAGTAGCAGGGCACACTTGACAGACTACATCAGCCAGGATAAATATAGCCAAGTTCCAGGAGCCAGAGAACTCAAAACACGTAAGGCTGGCTACCACTGATCTGTTAGTGCAAACTAAGCATGGTCTGATGCTGCACATGCTTCCCATACACATTACATTAAGAATTCCTACACTGCCATGTTTATAGCACAGGATCTGGTAATTACTTATTGCAAGTATATAGCTACTTGCATTCTTGCTACTTTGCTATTGTTATAGTTGAGTCAGAACCAAACAGCCTTTCACAGACCTTTTTTCTTTACCCATTCTTCTCCACTGAAGACTGTAGACCTAAATGCAAACTTCCTTGAAAGAACTTTTTCAGACATTTTTACTTTACTGACATTGCAGTCACAACTAGAAAGTGTGACACTACTTAAATAGTTTCAGTCCTCTCTCCCCATCCACCCACTTGACCTGCAGTATGCGTTACTTGAAAATTTACCATTTTTTCTTTTTTTAAAGCACCATTTTGAAAGTGGCTCCAGGGTTTCATTTACATACCTCTAGAAGTTTTAATTCCGTTCAAAACAAAACAAAAAAAAGCACAGATCAGGGGAAATTTCACTAGGATATTGTTCTCATATTGCCATTTTGTGCTTCAGTTGTTACTTCTTATTTTTTCATTCACCTAGCAAAACAGCAACCATAGACAAACATCCCTGTACTATCTTGGTGTGTCCATTCTCTGTCTCTATTGCCTGACTCATTTTTAGTTTGTCATTGAAACTCTGTAGGCCAAGTATTTAGCATATTTTAGCTGCCACTAGTACTGAAAAAAAAAAGATTTGAAAAAAGAAAAAAAACACAATGTGGTTTTCAGTTTTTACACTTCTACTAACTTGTAAAAATCTCTGTCTGAAGGTACTCAGCTTTTGGCAGGAAGTGCAGAATAGACAAGTGTGCATACATAGCACAGCGTTCACTGTATTTCATGTTTGTTCTTCACATCTGAATCTCTGGGTAGGCTGATAGGACAAACAAGACGCAGAAAATGACTGCTTCTACTCCTCTCCTGATTTTGGAACAAGTACTTCTCTTCCCCTGAAGGAATTTTTTACATATGAGTAAGGAAGATGAGCACCATGTGACCTATGTACATTTTCCATTGCTTCTGTTTCTAACGGAGCAGAAATTATCATGATATGTTTTGACATACTGTCCTGTGCCTGAGGTGCTTCACTGGGAATCAGAAGATGTAGGCTATCAGCTTTGGCTTGAAGTCTTTCAAGGGACTTGTGTCCCACAGTATGAAAAATCTGTCACTCAACTGGTGAAGATCATTATTCTTTCTTTTAATATTTCTCCCCATTAGGGAACTGGCATTAAACCTTTCTTCTCACCAGAGCTGATCCCCAGCATGCTCTTGGAGTAACAACAAAATCCCTTCTGGAAAGAGGCCTGTCAGACACTGGAGGCCATGGAAGGCAGAACTAACGTGAACTGACAGCAGTAGAAAGAAAAAAGCTGTGCAGATTATCTAGAGATGGACTGCGATCAGAGCCACATTTTTTCTCAACTAATTTGCCTCTCTAGTGTGTCCTTGAGATGATGTTTACAAGGGAAATTAGCGGTCACTTCTGCAAAACTTAAAACATGAACCTCTTGTAATTGCTTTCAGAATATGCTGAACTTTCTTAGGAATCACTTTGACTCAACAAGTTAGTTTCACTATTTCATCCTTTCTCAATCACATATTAGCAAATAATGACTTTTATTGAAATTCTGTATGTTATGTTGTAAAGTGGTTGTACTGATAAAATATGTAGTAGGCTGAAGTGTTTTCTTCAATCTGGATTCAAAATATTGTTCAAGTCATCAGTATTTTTTCAGTTAGCACTGTAGGCCTTTATTAACGTGAACTAAAATAGTGTAAGTGGAAATAAACCCATTTGCATGGGTTTAAAGGAAATGTGTACTTCAGTAGAGTACCTTTTAAATGCAGGCATCTAGTATTTATCTCATTCTCTAGGACCATATCTATGGGTGTCCATTAAGAGGTACTTCAAAGCAAAACTGAGAGGCTTAGATTAATTAAATATGGGATAATTCTTATCTAACACAGATCTCGTCCTGAACAAAAGTAGCTATTGGCTATAAGTACATCTTGGTTATTTCTTTTAAATTCTTGGAAGTCGCAGTAATATTGAGTCACCTCAGTACTAATTTATTTCTAAAATGACATCATTAAGTCCTTGGACTTGATGTTTTACAATATCAATTCCTCTGTTGAAATATGCATTGTAGAAATATGAATTTCATTTTGAGTCTGAATTTTCTAACAAAACTTGAATATCCTCTTGTCTGGGAGAATGCAATTGCCATTCAATGTCTGAATGTCAGCTTTTTTCCATGCTTTTGTCAGAGCACTCCTACTCTTTTACAGAGGTACAGCTGTGCAAAACACTTTTGTACCTGACTTTAGATACAGAAACATTTTCCTTCTTTTCCTGCTTTCTTACTGTGAGATATTTGTCTGCAAAACTCTCAGGCATGTGTCTGATGGCAGTGGGCATAGAGGGGATCATGTCCATCGCTGCCAGTGATGGCAGGTTTCTACTTCCTCTAGGGCAGATGGGACTTCATCCTGACACCGCATGGCCGGCAGATGAAATGCGTTTGTATTTTTCTGTGGAAGTTTATGAGGTGGTCGGTGCTGTGTTTCTTTCCAGAAGACTTTCATTAGACTGAATTCTAAGGTCTGTGTTATTTGCGGATAGCATCCCAGTAGCTGTCCATGAGCGGTTATTGCCAAAGGAAATGGAAAGAAGTTTATGCTAATCTGAATAATAAAATGTGATTGGATGTTAGGTCACTACCAAATATATAACCAGGTAATGTAGCATTCCCACTGTGCATTAGAAGGAAATGCTAGGCAATGGACTATGTTAGATTGTGTTAGGCAGTGTTTCTTTATTAATGCTGGGAGTGGCACGTGCGAGGTTTCATCCCAGTGGTGATCACATAAATAGGTGTCACGAAGTTACTAGATCAATCTATGCATGTGACAAGGGGGCAGTATGTCCTTGGGCCCCCTCCGGCCCCGCAGAATGGGAAGGGAAAGGGAAAAGGGATAGGGAGCTGGGAGCAGGGCTCAAGGAAGGAAAAAAACAGGGGCAACTATGATATCGGAATGCAAGATAACACAATATAATGCAATCTAATTGAGATTGAGACTGATCAATCAAATAAGACAGGAGAGAGAGTTCCTGAGACAAGTCAAACCTGAAAAGCTTGGAACAGCTAGGAAAGCAGCCTCCAGCACTCACTGCCAGGCAGTAAGAAATCACCCCACCCGGAAGGGCCAGATCCCATGACTTCTGTAATGTACAGGGATAGATACCTGGAATTGGAGCATTAACACTTTAACTACCAGTACACTATATGATGTTATGATGTGGAATACTGGAAACTAAAGAACATAAAACCATGATATTCCACCCCTTATTCTACATCACTACATCATGCTTAATATATATACATATATACAAATCTTAATATATATACATATATACAAGTAAACAATGATTAAAATGCATTACACACACATGTCTATATACATATATATACATAGAATTTCTGACTGCAGTACCTTGTGGTACACATTGAACATCCCTATCTTTCTGCATTACCCACCAAGTGGACCCTGGTCCCTGGTCACAAACTACCACGAAGAGGTTTGCCCTTTCCAGAAGCTGGAAGGACACAAACAGCTTTTCCCAACATGCTCTTTACATGTACAACTGGGACTTTTATCTCCCTCTACGGTATGTAGAGAGCTGGACTGGGTAGGACCATCACGATTGATAGATCCTCTGGTATTGACTAACCAGGTGGTTTCTGCCAAATGCTTCTCCCAGTGCTTAAATGTTCTGCCACCCATTGTTTTCAGCATAGTTTTTAACAACCCATTTTATCATTGAGTTTTACCAGAGGCTGGTACATGGTGAGAATATGATAAATCCACTCAATGCCATGATCTTTGGCCCAAGTACTAACAAGAGAGTTTTTGAAATGAGTCCCATTATCTGGCTCAATCCTTTCTGGGGTGCCATGTCACCACAGTACTTGTTTCTCAAGATCCAATATGGTGTTTTGGGCAGTAGCATCGGGTACTGCATATGTTTCAAGCCACCTGGTGGTTGCCTCCACCATGGTAAGTACGTAACACTTACCACTGGAACATCCTGGCAAGGTGATATAATCAACCTGCCATGGCTTCCCATATTTGTACTTTTGCTATTGCCCCTTCTCCCCAGAAACCTTTCATCCTCTTGGCTTGTTTAATTATGGCACATGTTTCACAATCATGAGTAACCTGTGCAGTAGTGTCCATAGTTAAGTCCACCCCTCAGTCTCCAGCCCATATATATGTTGTATCTCTTCCCTGATGGCCTGAGGTCTCATGGGCCCATCGAGCTAGAAATAATTCACCCTTGTTCTGCCAGTCCACGTCTATTGGAGCCACCTCAATTCTGGCAGCTCGATCTACCTGGTGGTTATTTCGCTGTTCTTCAGTAGCCCCACTCTTGGGCACATGAGCATCTACATGGCGCACCTTTACAACTATGTTCTTTATCTGGACAACAATATCTTTCCACAGTTCAGCAGCCCAAATAGGTTTACTCCTTCTCTGCCAGTTATTTTGTTCCCGCTGCTGTAACCACCCCCATAAGGCATTTGCCACCATCCACGAGTCAGTATAAAGATAAAGCATTGGCCACCTCTCCCATTCAGCAACTTCTAAGGCCAGTTGGACAGCCTTTACCTCTGCAAATTGGCTTGATATGCCTTTCCCTTCAGTGGCCTCTGCAACTTGTTGTGTGGGTCTTCACACAGCAGCTTTCCATCTGCAGTGCTTCCCCACAGTATGACACGATCCATCTGTGAATAGGGCAAACTTCTTTTCATTTTCTGGTAGTTTATTGTATGGTGGGGCTTCTTTATTTCATGATACTCCTTCTCCTGATGATGTTCCAAACTTTTTACCTTCAGCATCCCAGTGGTGATCACATAAATAGGTTTATACTGTTTTGTGCTCTCTCCTCTTATTTATCACAGATACGTAGAAACTTTTTAGACTTATAATGCTATGGGCATTCATAAGCTCTTGGGAAGCATTTCCCATTGCTTTTCACGTTTCATAAATTTTATACATGAATATATATATGTCTAAATATTTCTTATTTATTGTGATTAGTATTTTCTTTTATCAGTGAATTTTTTACCTATGAAAACACCAGACATTTTATTTCCTGAAGATATCTTTGCTCAGGATATCTTTTTTTTTTTTTTTTTTTTGCTGTTCCAGATCTTTCTTACTATAGATTCTTTTCTTTTCTTTTCTTTTTGTAAACATTTAGTGGTATAGATTTAATTCAGTAAACTGCAGAAGGACATGAGTGCTAATAAACGTGGTCTTATTTTCTGAATATTTGTGCGCTCAAAACTGGCATATTTAATTTGAATGCTGCTGGTTGTTCTCCATAAATACTTCTCAGGATTCAAAATCAAGGTTAATCTTGGGAAGTTAATTTACTTCTTCCAGGTTGAAGGGAGCCATAGAATGAGTTCATCTGATATGAGGAAATAATCCTATTCCACAGTTACATATTTGCAATTTTTGTGATTTAAATGATATTATTTTAAAAGTGTCAGCTTGTCCAAGGCAGGGCAAAATAAAGTTTTCTCTGAAATTACACTTGTGGTTACCAGGTGGCAGCATTGCAGTGATAATAATTCTTTCTAGCATTTTCTACATTATACTTATTTATTTAGGTAATCACTTTTAATAACAAAACTGCAATGCAAATGAATTATCTGGTAGTGTTGTCTGGTCCAAAATAGATCCATTTGTGTGGTGGATCGTGAAGAGCGTTTATCGGTGCACCACAAAACTCGGTGATCTTTTAGAAAGTGCATGAAGTTTCCTCCTGTATTCAAATGAAACTGATGTAAAGCATAACGAATCAGAATATAATAAACAGCTTTGGAACTTTGCTGTAAAAGTGAATGAGAGGGAAAACGATGTCCTTTCTTGTCAAAGGCATTATCTTACAAGGCTGAAATTATTTTTCCCTGCCTCAGACTGTGACTTTCCTCATGCGTTTCAAAATCAGGTTTAAAAATGACAGTAATAAATGGCCTGTAGTGAAAGACCATGTGATTTATCTTCCTGATTTTTAATAGCAGCAGCACAAAACACTAAAAATTTGTTGTTTATAGACAAAGTTAGCAGCACATCCTTCTAGTAAAACTACCTAATTTCCCATGGAAAGATTATTTTTTTGGATAGATACAGCTTTGCCCATATTTAGCTATTCAGGCAGAAAATACATATATTGCCCATCTACTTGGGGCTTGTTCTGCTTTTAGTTTCTGTTATTTTGATTATTTCTCATCTCTCTTTCTGTTTATTTGTCTATCTGCCTCTTAGTTTTGTGAAGATAACTGGCTCATTTATCCAGCAGATTCTTAGGAAGAGATAGATATAATTAACTTGCAGCTCCAGCAGCTGCAGATCTGTAAGGACAGTTGAATTATCTGTATGCAGAGCACAAGTCCAACACTGAAGTGCTACAACCCAGCCAGTGTTTCCTTTGTGCTTTTGAAACGCAGAGCTCGGAGGAGCACTGTGCAGGGTGCTTGACCTCCCTGGTGGAACTACAGTCCACAAGACTTTGCCAGGTCAGGGTAATGCTGACCCTGCTTGACTGAGCTTGCTTCTGCCCACCCATTTTATGTCCCATGTTTTGAATCTTTCTGGATATTTGACAGTTAAGCAACTGTCAGGGATGTACTTTTGACTGGCTTCATACTACTCAATATGGATCTGATTTGCTCCGTATTCTGGATTGTAGAAAAAGATGCAATTTACACATGCTAAGATTCTTAATCATCTTCTGAAAGTGCTGTGACTGTATCAGTGGTGGTCCAGGTAGGATTCAGAAGGATTTTCTCTGCATTATCTCTGGATTGTTGTGGGTCTCAGGCTGGATCCATATGAACTAAAAACAAACAGTATGTATGTCTTGTGTTCCAGATAACATTTCTCTCCAGCACATGAATGAAGGGGAGAGAATTGGACCTTCAGAAAGGGAAGGGGACAGACCACCTAGAGTGGGACAAGGAAATAAAAACAGGTGATGGAAGGGTGTGGGTTGTGAGAAGAAATATGAGGTTTGAGACTGTGGGAGGGGTTTGAAATAGATCTCAAAAGACAGGAATATTGAATCGTAGTATAACTGAGTACAAACTGGAGGGAGGAGAACTGGGAGTAAGTAGGCGATGAGACTGAAACTGTAAGAGGATGTGGGATGGCAAAGCTATAAATATCTGAACAAATACAAGGGCTACTCTGAAAATAATGCCTCCTCTTTTAATATTTTGGCCCACGATGTAGGAGATAGACTTTGGTGATATGGTGATACGGCAGTAGAGATTGAAACTTCCAGTCAATATTCTGTCATATTTTGTTGTTGTATGACAGATGGAAGCAGAGGGGCAGTCTGAAAAAGATGGTTTCTGATATGGAAGTGTATATGAAACAAAGATGTGAAATTGAATTATGGAAAAAAAATTTACCCATTGATATTCATTGATGCTGCTGAATAGTTAGGAACACCAAGCAGTGAATATGAGCACAGTGAGGTGGTGCGAATTTGTTTCAGCAGGGGCGACAGTGTAATGAAAGACAAGTCACTTTCCCAACAACCATGTACAGCTGTCACACCATGAAATGAAGATCGTCTCATTGAGTTCATCTGTGCAAATTGTCAGATTATAACCAGAGAACTGTATACAGTGCTGAATATCAGTTTTAACGCATTGGAAACAATGGTGGCAGCATTGTAATATCACAAAGTTTGCACCATGAATGCTCACATAAGAACAGAAAGAACAGCACATGCAAGTTTGTCAGAACCTATTGAACCAATATGAGGCTGAGTGACAATTCCCTGGATCACATTATTATTAGTTATGAGATATGGTGTCAACAGTAGGAGCCAGAATTAAAATGACAGTCCTTGGCGGCTGAAGTGATGTGCACGGTCTTTTGGGACAGGGAAGGGATGATTCTTCTGGATTTCCTAGAACCTGGGCAAATCATCAGTTCTGCCAACTACGTCATGATGCTGACTAACCTGAATTCTCAGACTTCCAGAGTCAGACCAGAGAGGAAAACAACTTTCCTCTTGCAACATGATGATGCTGGGCCCCATATCAGTTTGAAGACCGTAGAGCACATTGCCAATCTTGATTGGGCTGTCCTACCACATCAAATGTATAATCCAAACTTGACAACTTCTGACTTTCACATGATCAGGCTGATGAAATATGAACTGCATGGACAACATTCTCCTAGTAAAAAAGTGACCACTGCAGCTGTGAAACAGTGGATCACCTCCACTGGTGCAGATTTTTATGAGGATGGTGTGCAGGCTCTTGTTGATTGCTGGCAAAAATGAATAGCTAATGGTGGTGACTATGCTGAAAAACTGCACTTTGTAGCTGAGAATTTGCTCTGTTGAATGGCGTTATTGTGCTTTTTGTATCTGTTGTAGTTTCAATTGAAATAAATAGGAGAAATCAATTTTGGAGCAAATTATGTATATTGGAATTGAGAACCATTTGCATAATGAGAAGATGATTGTGGCAAGTGTGAGAAAAGTTGACCTGACAGGAAGAAATCAGACTAGCTGGACACTGAAGTAAAACAGCAACTAAATATTGAGGTGTTCAGTGGCTTGGTCTAAAGAAGGAGAAAGCCTAAAAGAACAGATGGGATTTGGTAACTTGGAATGGCTGAGAAAGGAACAGGGTACAGTGTTGTGGATGTGAAAAACTGAAAGAGGGCATGTCTAAAGAAGAATTTTAGAATTTTATTTCTAACTGTAAGTGCTCAAAATTCAGAAAGTTAGTGAGTTAAACCTAAAAAACCCAAACTGATTTGTATACACAAATGGCCAGCTCAGCATCCAGACATTCTTTGCTTTGCATAAAGCAAAGGTGTCAGGGTATTCTGCACGAAGGCATTGGTGGTCAAAGGGCTTCTCACAGGACGAGCACTAAAGCATTGCTACTGAGGAGTTGAAACAAATACTCAGAGGGAGCCCTTAAAGCACAGAAACTGCATTCCTTCCTACCACAAAGCCGCTTCCCCAATCCTTTGCATAACCTTGGTCTCCTCAGCACCTCCTCCCACCCTTCCTTCTGCTCTACCACCTCCTGCTAAAGCTTATCTGCTCTACCACATCCTCATTCTCCTCCTGTCCATAGAGTGGTTTTCTTATTCTCACGTAGTGCTTTGGCTCCCCAGTAGTAAAAAGTAATACTGTGGGGAAGTGAAGGCATAAAGAAGGGGGATGTGGCTGTAAGAATGGAGGGAGTGGAAAGAGACAGAATGGAAAGATAATTGCTCTGAGAAACTTGATCTAATAGGCCTGTTTTGGGTATGGGCTTGGATGAAATCATGTCCAGAGGTCCCTTCCAAAACAAGTTCTCTGCGCTTCTCTGTGGTGATCTGAGATGTTGTGTGGGAAATAAATGGGGCTAGATGACTTATGAGAAAGAGAGACATAGATGAGTTATGAGAAACAATATAAAGATGAATATATTCAGCCTACTGCTGTATCCATCTTCTTTGAAAGAAGTTTACATCTCCCAGCTCTTGGAATTGGACTCTGATGACCTGAGCTGCATGCAGACCTCCCTAATATCACAGGCTCAACTGAACCAACAAAATTGAAACATGCAAATTCGCTGGGGAGGAAGGATGAAACTTAGTACTAGCTATGCTACAGTTGCCTCAAAGAGTAATGTTCTTTGTTTGTAAGACTAGTACTTTCATTGGAGTATTTTTTGTTTATTATAAGCTTTACGTTTTTAGTGTTTTAGTTATTTAGATGTCAGTGTTCAGATGTCAGACACCTCTCCTGTAATAAAAGGTCAAGGGAGTTGGGACTGTTTAGCTTGAGGAAGAGAAGGCTCCAGGAAGAACTTATTGCGATCTTCCAGTACTTGAAAGGAACTTACAAGCGGGAAGGGCACCAACTTTTTACAAAGATAGTGACAAGCACAGCAAATGTTGGACTGTGGGCAACATTTTCCTAGCAACAGTGCAGTCACAGCAGCTGTGAAACAGTGGGTCACCTCCACTACTGCAGTTTTTTATGTGCATGGTATACAGGCTCCTGTTCATTGCTTGTGAAAATGCACACCTAATGATGGCTGTAACTATGTTTAAAAAAAAAAAAAGTGTTTTGTAGCTGAGAATGTGCTCTATTGAATAGTGTTATTGTGCTCTTTGTATCCATTGTACTCTCCATGGAAACAAAAGGGACGCGTTACTTTTGGAGCACCTTATGTACTTAAGAGTGGGATTCACAAGGAGCAGGTACTGTTCTGGGTTTGTTAAAGAAAAGTATTGATTAATGATGTTGTTATGTATGATGAACTCTCTGCTATGAATTTACAATATGTGATGAAAGTATAGGCAAAATCAGGGGAATAAACAAACTGAACTGAATTGTCATATGATAGAAGTACTTGTTATGATGTTGGCACTCTATTATGAATTAAGCTTGATGATTATGAAGTGACTTTAGTTGTGCAGAGATTTGAACAAGGGGATAAAAATCTAGAATGATATGGCAAAAGAAAAAGATAAAAGGATACAGGTAGAAAAAGTAAGCTGGGGCAGGAGGTAACTGAGGGAAAAAAATCTGGAAGGTACAGAGCACAAACCCTGTTGAAATACAAAATGAGGATAAGTACAGATTATAATACTGTGGCAATATATGAATCTAAAAGTGAGGCTATGGAGATAAAAGGCAATGAAGGAGAAAGTAATAAAATATCAAATGTATTAGGGTTTGCATATATATGTATTTTTCAGGAAATTTTTGAGATGTGATAAATGTGGATCATCAAGTGGGAAATAAATAAGAATACCTTTAACTGCAGTTCTTCCTGAGTAGCAACACAGAAGTTGACATATCTAAAATTCTCTTAGACTGCATAGAGCTGAAAAAGGTAGCTCTCTGTGTATTGTTCTAAGCAGAATATCCCTTTGTACAACCATTGCAATTTTTCTATATTCTATAGCTTGAAGGGGAGCGTAAAGTATTTTGTAGGGCTCAGCATTTTGAATTTATCTCAGTAAAGATTTTCTGAATAATATTGTTTCAGGAAAATGGATTAGGAACTGCTCAGCGGCTAATAAAGGTGATAGATTTCTTTAAAGGAGGTAGTAGACATCATGTATTAGTTGAAAATCCAACTGTAGTTTCTGTAGTTTGAAAGCTTGCTTTGAAAGATATGATAATTTCTAACAGCAGTGGACTGCAAAATGTTCCAATAAATTTGTAATAATCCTAGGTCATCTGTACAGATTGATCTGACTTATTTATATTTTTCCAGCACCTCTTATTGTCTGTCAATTGGCCTCTTTCAGACAAAATTGGTATTCATACTTCTCTGGTCCCAAACAAATGATTCTGTCACATTTATTTTTGGTATTTTTTCTCCAAAATAGCCAAAGAGTTTGCTTCTATGTGAAACTAAATGGTGCTAATCAGTCTGATTAGACAGCCTGCTATCCAGACCAGTTTGATTGGATGAGATACAAAGGGTACTGTGGTGGAGAAACATCATTTTGTCTCCTTCACAGCTGCTACACATGATTATTCAGACTCTTTATGCTGCAGATGAAAAACCTAACCAGAAACAGATGGGGATTAAATATTTTTAGAAACAGTATTGCAAAGTATTAACAAGAGGAAGAGAAAAAGTTTGCAACTTTGGAGTCTAACGAATTTTTGAACCTGCTTGTTAAAGCATATTCAGTATTGTTTGTATAAATATTGTGATTCTTTCTTGTGGACAGAACCAGTGTAAAATGCAAATTTTTCAGATCCAGCACAAGCTGCTCTAAAACAATATTTTAAAGTAACGTACAGGTCACAAATCACTCGTTTAAAGTTTCTTATCTTTTCTGATTATTTTAATTTTGTATAATTTCGTCATCGTGTAATTGTCTTCAGTGTCAGATGCTAGAAAAACAGAAAATTTGGACTCTCAGATCTAAGAAGGCTTTTTGACAAGCTTGAAATACATTTAGTGACATCCTAAACATCTTCATGATTAACTCTTTAGTTAGGTCTGTTCAGTTATCATAGTTTTCCTGCTAGAGGAAATGATTCTTCTCTGAATTACAGTGTCAAAAAATGATCAATTCTGCTTTTTCAACTGTGCTTTTGATAAGGACATTTTAATGAAGAATTAATCCTTCAGTTTTCTAGAATATAAAACCTGCATGTGTGATAAGGGTAAATGTCTTTTATCTCTTTATAAAAGCAAGCCAATGATGCAGAGTTGTCAAATGTACTAAGCAGAAAAGTCCTGATTTTCTAGCTCAGGATGAAGAAACCTCAAATGTGTCAGGGTTGAATATTGCTCTAGTCCTCTGAGGGCCACTTCAGGGTCTTGAGCTTCCATTCTAGAATTCCAATATGGATGCAGGTGGAGTTTATCCAAATCCTAGTTAGTGAGTATTTCATTATGTCCTATGGGAAGTAAATCATTACAGTATGATTTGAGAAAAAAAAAACTCTTAAATGGTTTCATAGGTTTTTTGAACCTATCACACGCTAACTGAATATAAAATATTTGACAAGGAGAATGTATTATTTTTTGATGAAGTACTGAAGTCCTCACCCATTTTTAACTCCCAGACAATTGCTGACACTGACTGATAGATTTCTTGTGTTCAAGAACTGTGAAGTAGAATTGTGAAGTATACACTGTGAAATTTGTAAAGTAAGAGCTGCTTTCTCACTGTAGCTCAGTGATAACACCAGACTTTTCACTTCCACAGTGAGATTGTTACTGTATGTAAAGGCGACTACATTTAGATGTATCTTAGAGATCTCATGTCTGTAAGAAGTTTGTCACTTTCAACTCTTTCTGGTTTCATTGAGGAGTAAGTTCTGAAAACCTCCAAGTTAGCTATGTTACCAAATTAAGCCTTTAACACTGTTGTGTTTGACAAGTTCTACTATTATTTAATATTAAGTAAAACCTATTTCTTAATTTTATGCCTATCTCATTTCATCTAATCTGTTTTGGAATTCAGTTTCTCCTGGACAGTTTATTATTTCCTGTTACGTTATCAAAACATATACTTTTTTTCTGTTGGTCTTGATCAGAGGTTAAGAACATATACAGGAGTCATGAGTACAAATTACTCACAAATTATTTTTCTGGAATTTCAGATACGTACTGGAGTTGGGGTGAATATTTTGTTTGTTTATTTGAAAGTGGTTTCCAACTGTGTATCAAATATATTGTAACACCATACTTGTAGAAATGGCCAAAAGAAAAAAAAGAAAGGTTCATTAATTTTAGTCATTATGGCATTTCCTGATTTCTGAGTTGTTAATCACAGTTGGGATATGCTAAATAACATAAAAGTGATAATTTTTCTCAGTGTTTGTTGGCATAGGTTTTCTTAAGCATTTTCAGTTGCGCAGGGTAAGTTTTCCATTGTATCTCAGGTGTTGAATTCTCATTTATTTTGCATTTTGAGTGTAATTTGTACAATGCAATTGTTATTAGTTACTATTGTTTTACAGTAGGGATAAATTCCACAATTAAAAGCTTAAAAACCTCTTCAGGCAGAAATCTGCAAAAACATGATTAAAGACATCTCATTTTCCAGAAAGGTTCATAAACCAAAGTCAGGATACCACTGTGGATAAGCAAGCAACAGGAAAGAACAAGAGTAGGAAAATGACTGAAACCACAGAAGAACATGATTAATTCTTATGTCCTAAACCGGATAGAGCCATAAATGCCCTTCTTGGTATAAGTGAACAGAAGTTATTCAATTGGCAGAGCTTCATTTGCACGGGGAAAAAGAAAAGAAAAAAAAAAGATGTATCTATATATTCTAAAATTGAATTTAGTACTGTAGCTTCTTTCACAGTAATGAATGTCACCTATTATCCTTGGTTCTTAATTTGATAGCACTGATGATGTCTTAAAGTAAAAGTAGGGGCAAAGGGAGAGAGCCCTGTAGCCCAGTGTGCTTTATGTTTAGGTACCAAATGTGAGCTGTATCTGCATGATTGAATGCACCATGAGATTTGTCTGTGAAGTAATCATTTATTATGCAAACACTAGGACTTAATTATATCAAATTTTATTAAATATGTACATGTTATTACTATTTAAAAGAACCAGTATCATTCTCAGATCTGCAAACTTCTCTCTAGCTTTGAGAGCTGCGGCAGAGCCTGTATTAATGCTAGTCTGAAAGCTGTAAGCTAATGCAGTGTCACTGTGAGTGACACAGCACCACCCTTGAAGGCAAAACTTCATCAGCTGTATTCTTTAGTTACAATACAATCAAAAAAATCTTTCACGACAATAATATATTTGTACATTGCTTATATTTCCCAACTCTGTCCAATTTGTAGGATGGAAGCAAAGAATTCTGTCATGTTTAGGATTCTCAGATGCTGAAAAAGGGAATTCGTACCAGAAACATCTGATGGTAAAGGCCCTTTAGAGGCAGAGAAGGGGGCACAGGAAGCAAAGAGAAAGACGCGTCCATCTCCTCTGCTGATTTTCAGCCAGGAGGTCTTAATATTTTTCTTGCTTAGGGTCCCGTGGCCTCAGTGAGGATAATGCTTCCTATCAGTGACCCCCCTTCCCATCACCTCTCCACTAAACTGGTAGGTCAGCTTCTTCTTGACCTTTTTGACCTCCCCTGTCTTGCCGTAGTTTCTCAAAGCCCGTGCCATCTTCTGGTAGGTCATTTTCTTGCGATTGCCCTTCTGTATTCCCCAGCGATGTGCCAATGCTTCTTTGTGTTTGGAGGAGAACTGGAAAGTACCTTTTTCTTTATCTACCCACCAGATGCTGTCCTTCATGTCTCCACTGCGAAGAAGGTCCAGAAGGAACTGATACAGACGAATCTTTTTCTTGCTGCCTGCAAGAGAGAAGAAAGGCAGTGGAACATTACTATTATTGTGTAGGGTCTGATGGAACAGGAGAATTTGCCAGTCGTGTATTTCTTCAATTTGTTGTATTTATAAGAAGAGACAGTGTTGCACCATAAAGACATAAAGTGGATTGGTATGCCAAGAAGAAAAACTTGAGAATAAGAAATTTCAAAGACCTAACCTTTGTTATAATTTGAAAATACTTGAAAAACATTATTAGTTTGAAACCAATCTGAAACTAATTTGGACAGGCTATACAAGTACCGAGCCATCAGAGCTCAACATTCTTAAAAATCAGTTCCTTAAGCTTCTTGTCTTGTTTTTCACTTCTGTTAGAGGAAAATGGAGTAGAAATGGCAAAACCTGGGGAGAAGCCTGAATACACAAAACGAAAGGAAGAGGTAGGAGTACATGAAAAAATGGTATTTGAGATAACAGACACAACTATGGTGACAAAAGATTCAGAAGACAGGAGAGTGCAAAGGAATCAGGGAAAGTGGAGGTTTGGCAGTGGGATAAAATACTAACACAGTAGTTCAACTTTTTTATTCATTATTGTAATTTTAATGTAACAGCTGCACAGCAAGAAGCACTCTTTTCACTGACCTGTCTCGCCATGCATGATTCCAGGCCCAGGGTCCACGACATCAGTCTCCCCATCTGATACCTCCAGTGGTGGGCTCTGCCTCTCAATATCCTCCTCATCAGAACTGGGCTGTGGTGGAGAGGAGTACTGTAGGCACATCCGGGGCAAATAGGAAACCTTTGAGAGAAAAGAGTAGTAGGAGAGCAAGTAGCAACAGAGAGTAAGGGCATTCAAGAGAAGAATTGAGATGTCAGAGAGAGTTACAGAGAAAGGGGGGGAAAGCAACAGGCATATGAGTTTGTTTAGGTTAACAGTGAATGACTTAGAGGCATTAAAAATAAATACTACGCAGCTAAAAAAACCCTCCACATAACAGTCGACACTTAATCTATATGCAAGGATGCATCTTAAAAAAAGTATTTACAAGAGAAAAGGAGAAATTATAATGTGAAAGTACTTTCCCATATGTTATGTCCTGTGCAAGTGATATTGTCCTCCTTTCCCCATACCTCCTGAGTACCTTCTCTTTCTAGTTTACATACATTTCTTCTTGCTGATAATGGAGATAGCTGTATCTCTTATATATAAGAGAAGATATATATCTATATATCTATAGATAGAGAAGGTGGAAAAAGTTCTACATAATAACAGGTTTTCTAATATGCTAAGAACTTTTTTGAGTTTTGTTTTCTTTCTTTTTTCTGGTTGAAGACAATATATTCCTATAATTGGTGTCCTACCTAATGTATAATGCTGATAATCATATGAATGTTTTTTAAAAATGAAAATTGAAACTCAAGCCTTCTGGATTAAAAAAAAAAAGCTATATTGGTAATAATTGCTTTGAGTATACCTTCAGAGCTTCCAAAACACAGCCAAACTCCTGCTATATAGTGATTATGTACCAAAATAGTTGAGTTTCTGATCTCCATTATCTATCCCCTATTTACAACCACTTTTGAGATCAACTTCCTTTCTGCTTTTTGAAGCTACTCTTTTGGATTTGGCAAAGCTGAACAGTTTTGCCCCAGCATAGTCTCTTTGTCTGTCCTTGGCTCTGTTGTTCAATTCCTTCCTCAGATTTAGTAGCTTCTGACAACACTAAATGATTGTGGGACTGCATTTATCTCTGAGGCCAGCGTTACACATGTCTATCAACTTCTTGTCCTGAATTTCCCCCTTGAGGAGAGAAATAGGTTTACCACTGGGGATATATCATATTGGATTGTGTTCTCTTTTCCTAAGTGGCTATCTGAAAGTTCTCTGTTGATGGGGATTTCTCATCTGCAGAGCTGGCAAGTTGGCTTCTGTGCTAGGGAATTCCCTTGCCCTTACATGGAGGTCTTGTCAGGAACAGTATGGAATACACCACAGCTCTGCAAATTCTCAGTTGCAGTGTGGTTTGTTGGGGCTCATGATCAGTTCCCTATGACTATTGCAGCTCCTTGATGAAGAATAAGAAATAGATAGTCTGAGGGGCAGGGAGTAAGAACCCAATTTCTAAATTAAAAAAAAAATAAAATAAAAATCCTCAAATATAGCAAGAAATAAAATGTGGTTCTCATGAAATGAGCCAGATTGCTAGCCATGGGAGGTGAGCTGCTTTTGAATTGCTCTTCCTTCCCTCCATCAAGACACGACATTTTTAGCGTGATTCCCTCTCTACAGATTTAGATTGTGAGGCACAGAGTGGGTGTTCATTTCATGAGTCATACCACCCACCCGATGTCAGGCTTGGCCAAGTGGTGCTTTTCAGATGAGTTTTGCACCAGTTTAAAATGTCCCAATAAGGAGTGTGCAAAGTGCTGGTTTCAAGGCAGAGCAGCTGGCGGTTAATGAGTTGGCAGATTGGTTGGAGCTGAACACGGCAGGAAGGCCAGGATTGGGTAAGAGTGTGTGTAAGTTTCCTGTCAGATCCCCAAGAGCGAAACTTTAGCCCTCACCACAGAGTCACCTTCAGCTTTTTTACAGTTAAGAGAGCTGTAGCCTCAGTGATAGCAAGGAAAGAAGAAACAATGTCAAGGGGGAAGGGGGAATGAGAAGGTGGGGTGGTGTTTTAGAACGGAGGAAGAAGAACCTGCTGCCTCTGTAAAGACAAAGGCTATGGAAATCTAGAGTGCACTGTGGACCAGTTTCTGCTGGAGCTGGAGTGGGAAAGTGGGAACATGCTATGGAAGATGAACAGCATCTCACAAGGAAAGGAAGGTGCAGAGACTAACCTAAGCACTAAACAAAATTTCCCCATGCTGTCTCTACTTTTCCTTTCTGCTGTACTTTTCTTACACCCAGTTCAGCAGTGCCTCAGTGTAGGTCCCAAGTGCGCTACACAGAGTTGCAGAGGACTTGCTATTTTGTTTGGAAGAGCCAACTTGTTAATACAAATCTGGAGAGAGAAAACTTCTAGCTGCTTTCTGTATTCTGATACCTTCTCAGAATCTGTGGCATCCAGTTGTAGTTTTCCTCCTTCTAAAGCTTTTCACAGTTTTCACAGAATTGTAGAATTATAGACTCAGAGTTGGAAGGGAGCTTTAAAGGTCATCTAGTCCAGCTCCCCTGCAATGAACAGGTTGCTCAGGGCTTGATCCACCCTCACCCTGAAAGTCTCCAGGAATGGGGTATCAACCACATCTCTAGGCAACATGTTCCATTTCCTGACCACCCTCGCTGTAAAAGATTTTTCCTTATTTTCCATCCATTCCTTTCACTCTGCCTTCAAAATAAATATTCCTTTCTTCATTTTCTATTTGATGAGACCATCTGTTTGAAGGTACTGTTGCCCAAAGATTGTTTGTGCTTTGAATTTGATTTGACAAAATAATATTCAATCAACTGAAGATCGGAGAAATACAAGGTCTGTTCTGAAAGTAATGCTTTCTATTTTTTTTATGTTGGCCCACAACATCAGAGGTGGATGTTGGTGGTTTGGCAGCAGCAGAGGATCCGATTACAAAATGGTGTCTGACATGGAAGTGTGTCTGAAACAAAGGTGTGTCACTGAATTCCTCTATGTGCAAAAAATGGCACTAATTGACCTTCACTGATGCTTGCTGAGTGTTTATGCAGATCAAGCAGTGAATGTGAACATAGTGAGGCAGTAAATGGTGTATTTCAGCACTGGAGACAGCAACACTGAAGGGCAACATTTTTCTAGCAATGATGCAGTCATAGGAGCTGTTAAACAATGGGTCACCTCTGCCAATGCATATTTTTATGAGCACAGCATGCAGGCTCTTGTTCATTGCTGGTGAAAATGCATAGTTAATGGTGGTGACTATGTTGAAAAACAGCATTTTTGTAGCTGAGAATTTGGTCTATCGAATAGTGATATTGTAATTTCTGTGGAAATAAATAGGAGGCATTACTATCAGAAAGATCTAGGTTTCTTTGCATGTTTTTCCTTAATTTGCAAAGTGTAATTCTGCACGACAGCCAAGGGTGCAGTTAGTTAACTGAAAAATTCAGCTGAGGAATAGATTTTCCTTCCTGTTTCAATTTCCTTAGAAATGCCTTGAATAGCAAAGTGTTGCCTAGAACTGCAACTGAGATGCACTGAAGTCTGAACTTCAGAGCATGTTGAGCACCACCTGCGTGAGCAACTATAGGTTAAAGTTAAAAAAAAACCAACAAAACAAAGATTCCCAGCTGGTTAGGAAGAGGAGGGTAGTGATGGGCATCTATTAGTGTCTTCTCTCCCTTGGGAGAGAGGGAACACAGTGCTGCAAAATTAATTCTGTGACAGTACTCCTGAGACAAAAGATGACAACTGAGAAAAATGAAAGTGGGTTAAACAGAAGTACCCTCTCTTATTTTTTGGTGGTGTTTCCAAAGACATTTGTAACATAGTCAATTTTTATTCTTTGCCTTTGGTTGGATGTAATGGTTGTTACATGCTAGCTGTTGCACTGAGCAACTGGAAGGACTAGACGATTCCCATAGGCTGATGTTCTATTATTTGTCCTAATTATATATATATATATATATAATATTATATATTTGCAGCTACATCTTATATTCAGTTCCTGATTTTTTTTTTTTCTCAGTCATAGGTAAGAAGTTTGATGGTTTTCAGTAGGTCAGTTTCCTGTTGATCATGTTAACTTACTCAATTTTTAAGTTGTTTATAATTTATACGGCATTTTCAGTTTGAATACTAAAAAAAACCACCCTAAAATAACAATTGTGTGCATCCAGTTTCTCTCACAAAACCTCAGCATTGGCACCGTTACATGCAGAAGGGTAATCGGCAAACAGTTCTTTCTCTGGTCCCGTCCCTAGCCTGTCTTGTGTTGAGCACATGGTGTCTGCAGTTTGTCTGCCCTGGGAAACTCCTTGGTACAAGATAACACAGCTTTCTGCTTGCTACCAGTAATGACATGGAGCACATTCTTGTTGGTCTCCATACCCACTTTGCTCTAATATCTTTGCAATACCACGGAACTCATTAAAATTTCAGCTTTAGTGAGCATGCACTGGCACTCTTTTGCAAGAGGTGAGAAAGTGTGTTTTGGCTCATGATTTAGCTACATTCAGATAAAAACAGAGAGAAGAATTCTTTGAGAGTAGCTCTGCTGAGAAGGACTTAGGGGCCCTCGTTGATGAAAAACTTAACATGAGACAGCAGTGCACGCTTGCAGTCTGGAAGGCCAATGGTATCCTGGGTTCCATCAGAAGATGGGTGGCCAGCAGGGTCAGGGAGGTGATTGTCCCCCTCTACTCTGCCCACACGAGGCCCCAGCTGGAGTACTGTGTCCAAGTTTGGGGCCTCCAGTGCAGGAAAGATGTGGAGCTTTTGGAGAGGGTCCAGAGGAGGGCCATGATGATCCATGGGCTGAAGCATCTCTCCTGTGAAGACAGGCTGAAGGAACTGGGGTTGTTCAGCCTGGAAAAGAGAAGGCTGCAGGGAGACCTCATTGCGGCCTTCCAATATTTAAAGGGAATTTATAAATGAGATAAATAAACTTTTTACAGGGATAGATAGTGATAGGATAAGGGGAAAGCGTTTTAAACTAAAGGGAGATTTACATTAAATATAGGAATGTTTTTAACTGAGAGAGCATTGAAGTGCTGGAACAGGTTGCCCAGGGAGGTTATGGATACCCCAGCCCTGGAGATGTTTGTGGCCAGGTTGGATGGGGCCCCGGGCAATCTGATCTTGTATCTGATTTAGGGCCCTCCTGCGGTGGGGGTTTGGAACTTGACCCTTGAAGTCCCTTCCAACCCAAGCCTCTATATGATTCTATGATTCTGTGAAAACACAAGTAGGCTGGCCATAGTATAAAATCACCAATGACTTGTCTTTACTTGGATTTCTTGCAGCAGGTCATATAAATTTGCAGGGGTCACTTGGAGTTTTTAAAACATTCCTGACACTTAGGAGTTCAGAATACTGCCCAGGAGTCAAGGACAATTTTGCTATTACAGCTTTTCAGGCCCAGTTCCTCTGTAGGATTTCAGAACAGTTTATTGTCATTCCAAATTTTTAAAAAATCTGAATTTCAGAAACCTCCGCAAAGTGCAATGATCTTTTTATGCACATTTTGAGGAACATGGTTTCTCATCATCCGGATAAAACTAAAGTTTAAACCACATTTGTCCTGAGAATGAAGAGTTTTACATCAAGTACTTGTGCAGTAAGAATTCATATAATTCATAAGCAATCTCTTTGGCATAAAATTAAGCATTCCCTGATGTAATCTTTTCCTTGTCCTTAACCATCACCATAATTCTGCATAAGAGTTGGTGACCATACCTGATGGTTGAGTCCAATATGTGTGGTTGGGATTGCAGAATCCAGGACATGCATTTGTTCAATCTCCATGTGCCTGTAGAGCTGCTGCAGCTGGGGAGGCTGTACACTCTGCAGTTCTGTAAAGTGGTTATCTCCAAAGGTCTCAAACTCACTGTGCATGTGGTGTGGATGATACTCCCAGTAATGATCTAAAGAAAATAACAGTTTGTCTGTCATTACAAAAGTAAGAAACATGGCATTTATGTGCCTTTCACTGGTTTCTTCTGCCACTTCTGCCACTCTCCTTTCTGCCTTCTCCATGCCATTCCTGTAGACCTGTCTTTCCTTGGTGACAATCTCTATAGATTTCTGTAAAGTTTCTTTTCCTAGTCTCCAAAACATGTATGGCTGGAAAGCAGTACTTATGCCTCTTTATATAGGAAAGTAATCTTAGAAAGAGCGATGGATTTTGGTGAGAATGTAGCACAAGATACGAAAGATATTAATGCTGGCATCTGTCTTAGGAAGAGACTGTAACAATTCTACCTTTTCATTCTCAAAAAATATCCCAATTTACATATTGTCAGATTGTAGTTACAATTTTCCTCATGTCATGGAAACAAGCAGATGAAAATTCTTTATTTTCATCAACCAGCAAAAAATTGCAAGAGTGCTACACACAAGGCACAGGACTTAGCAACACATTTCTATAATCTGTTTCTTAATTTATTTACTTTTGAGATCAAATTAATTTCCATGCAATTCTCAGTTTTAGATCACTGTTCAATATAAGCTCTCAAAAATTTTCATAATTTTTTTGCTGCTCCAAATTGAAAACTGCTAGAGGAAATTTGTATCATTCCTTGCCATATTTCTCTCTTATATGCAGTAGCTGCAGTCAAATTATGTACATATTTATGTGTACTCTTGTTTAAAATCAAAGTCTTCATGTCCTCTGCTCTCACTAAGCTTGGATCTAGCCTTCCAGACTGTAACTTTTCATACACTGCTCTATGCAACACCAGAATTTCTTCATAATTTCATGTAACTCTTACAGTTTATATCTTACTGTTCCAAGTTTTCTTCTTCTGTATTATTATAAATAATTTCTTCCCTACCCTTCACATATTTTTAAGTTGTTAATATGTACTCTTACAGTCTACTCCTAATAATCACTTTGCCCAGCTGCGTGTGTTTAGTGCTCAGTCTTTCAGTAAAAATCAGTATATTCAGCTCCCTAATTATACCTGTGCATTTTTCTAAATTCTCTCCCAGCTCTTGGCAATGTTCTGAATGTGACGAGCAGAATTAAATATGTTGTTCCAAGTGTAGTTGTACTGAAGTGATAAAGAGAAGAGCAATTGCTTCATTCTGCAATATGGTGTTATTGTGTATGACATTATCTAACGTGCTAGGAATATTGTTTTCTCAATATCAGTTTTGTTCTTTTTCTCAGCTTTGAACTCCTCATCCTTCCCCATTTCCATTTCAAGCAATTAAGTCTAGCCTCACTGGGGATCCGAAAATGGGGATTGTGACTTTGAACATGGCTTCCTTTAGAGGGAGCCCAGTGATATGTTTATTACAAACATAATTGTACTTGGTAACTTGTAGCTTGTAGCTGCCTGTATGGATCAGGCCTGTATTTGGAAGCTCTAGCAGACCATTCACTATGCTAGTGATTACTTTCTTTGTCCTTCCTGCTTTTTGAATTGTGGGTGAACCATGGACAAACCAAACTTCATGTTTAAGGGATGGAAATTTGCGCATAAAAGTACTTGGGGAGCTGCTGTATTACTTTGTAATTTCTTTGTTTTGTTGTATAGTATAGTGCTTTCCATGGGCTAAACATGATTTTCTAGCCCAAAGTTTTAATGCATAATTATAAAATAGCAACTTTTCCTAGCTTAGTGTTAGAGACCAATTTTATTTTCTCTTGTAGAAGGGATTTTATGGATGCAGCATACCCAGGTACTTGTTACATTCAAATCTGTTCAGGGAATAGCAAAGCATGTGAGTATGACTGCACAGATTATCTATCTGTCCTTGCAGGAGGGTTCGGACACTTTCAATCTGAAGCTTACTTGTTTATTTGGAAGTCTGAGCCATACTAACTCATGCTTTTACTTGGTTAATTTACTGAAGAGTTCTTTACTTATAGTCAACCACAGAGACTGATCTACCACTAGCAACCCATATGATAACTTGTAGTGAATTGTGAATATATTGCATGGTTAGTCTATGTTTGTGTTTCTTGGAGTGATTTCACTCTGCTCCTTGTGCAGAAGCTCCTCTGTCAGCTGTCAGTGTATCTTCTCAAAGATCCTTTGAATTTGAATATCTACTGCAGCAAAAGAGGTCAGTTAATAATCATAAGGATGACAAAGCCTAGACAAAACTCTGTCAGGATGTCAACAGTACATCTTCAGCTGTCTGACTTGTAGTAGCTATGGTAGTAAGCAGTCAAGACAGTATATTTCTAACATGCATTGCCATGAGTACTTGTGCATACTCCAGGTAGTCTACCTCTGATTCTTCTTAAATGTTTTTATTAGCAATGACATTTTTGTCCTTACAGGTACTTCTTAATCTGCTGAAGCTTATCATAAGCTTATAACAAGGTTCCTACTGTCTCCAGAATTGTTCTATACTCTTTTGTAGTTTAAAAAAAAAAATAATATATATATAGATCAGTAGAACATTATTTATGCATGTTCATGTTAATTGCTCATTACTGAATTCTTTTTTTTATTATGTGCTGTTGTAAAAAATACAATTATGAGGTTATCAGTGACCACATAATACTAAAATGTTACAAAATAAGTCTGCCAGAAATTACTTCAGCATATGAAAATTGTGACATGAGAAAAATCTTTGTATCTTTCTTAGTTATTGATAGTTTCACAGCGATACTTAGGAAAAAGATACTGTTTTAATTGCATTGAAAATGAAATTCCAAATTCTGTGTTCAGACTCCTCCGCAATTAACCTTCTTGGCTGAGCTATTGCACATTAATAAAATAAAAAATAAATTAATACATAAAAAAATCTAAGTATCTCCATCTGCAGGTATTAAGAGTTGTTTCTTTCCATGTTATTGTTCCTGTTATTTTAACGATGCATAGTAATTCTTTTCAACAACAACAAAAAATTTAAAGTGGAGAGAAGAAAAAATAAAGGAGAAAAAGATTCTAGAAATGGAAAGTGTCTATTATTTTGGTCAAGGAAAATGTCATTAAAAGCCAAGCAATAGCTACACAATGGAGTCATTGTGAGAAATTTCTTATGAAGTGAAAGAGGATGTGAAAAAAATTCTCTCTTATAGAGGCATGGAGATGGTGTTTGTTTTGGTGTTGTATGTAGTGAAAGGTTAGAGGAAGGACAGTCATGAGCTTTAAACTCCCTCTAATGGCACAAGGGATGTTAGACTGTTGGGAAGCAATAGCAGACCTAAAAACATTGTGCTACTATTCGCCATGGAAATAGATTCTTAATCTCAAAATGAGAAACATAACTGTAGTTTCTTGGTCATCCTTTGCCCAACGTAGATTGCTTTGCTCCTGTTTTAACAGATACCATCAGATCCAGAAGCTAAAATATGAAATAGGCTCAGGAGAAGTGTTTTTTATAGAATAACAAGATAAATTTTCATCATGCAGTGCAAAACTGTGCAAGAAATTCCTGAGCCAGCTCTTGAACAGGAAATGCAACAGCTCTGTCAGCACAGCACTTTGCCTCATCTAAGGCATGTCTGTGCTTATGAGTGTGAGCTAGTTGCTGAGTGGTTCTGCCCTGTGCTGCACAGACACTAAATGTGGCAGAGGACTTCTTACACACTACCACAGTGTACGGCTTAGATGTTCCCATTGTGTTTCACTTGTCTGAAGAAACAAACCCAGAAAAAAACCCGTAAGGAAATGAGAAAAATATTGAAGGACACTGCAAAATGTCTACACTACAGGACTGCTCCACGTTGAGTGAAATCCCATATTCCTGAACAGTGTAGCAGTATTATCTCTAATAGCAGGATCATATAAACTCTCACTTTAAATCTGACAAACTTCATTATTTTTATAATATTAAATGTTTGAAAATCCCTAATTCAGACCCAGGAAGTCATGAGAATGTCTTTAAAAATGTGAGGGGATTTTTAAATGGAGTTTGGAGTTCTTTCTATTTTCCATATAGTATTTACGGCTAAGGCTCATGTTTGGACTTTCCTCCGCTTCTACACTGGCTAAAATCCTAACAAAATCAAATTAGAGTTTCCTATATGATCACATTACTCCAGGAGGTGGGAAGAAAATAAAATTCCAGCCCACAAAAACTGTTAAGTTTCATTGACGCTATCAACAAAATGAGCAATGGTCAACATTCAGCTTCAAACAACAGGTGATTTTTATCAAACCAAAGCTGTTTAGTAATAAATTAGAGACAAATGCAATCACTAAGATTGCATTAGTGTTACAAAATATGCTATATTACATTTACGGACTTACTACTGTACAGTCTCAGGACAGAGTGATTGTCTAATACATGATCACTCAAAGTAATTTCTGTCCTTTGTGAAGGCAGGTGTATTTACAAAGTAATTAAACTATAGTATGCAAAATAAATTCAAACGGTGCATGTTATGATCCAACATATGGGTTTTCTATGATGTGTTTTCGGATGTTAGATTGAGTGTTCACTTATGGCAGTGATCCTTTATGTATTAAAGTTAGTCATACACTGCTGTGCTATGTGCACTATGCTACCTGCTCAAGTAGACATAGAGTAAGGGTTGTCTTTAGCATTGTCTTTCAGAAAAGTTTCAGCAGTGCATGCAGCACAGATTTACAGTATAACCCACTGCCATATCTCCTTCACAAAAATAATTTGTTACCAGTGAGAGGGAGAGAGAATCTGATGCTTGAGCAAGACTTTCTATTTAGTTTCTATTTTGTTAGCAGTCCTATATCAGCACAGTCAGGATAATTATTCAGTTTTGCAGCATCTATTAGTATCTGGCACTAGACCTGGAGGCATTCAAGGCCAGGTTGGATGTGGCTGTGGGCAGCCTAGTCTAATGGTTGGCAACTGCCTATGGCAGGGGAAGTGAAACTAGATGATCTTTGAGGTCCTTTTCAACCCAGGCCATTCTACAATTCTATAAAATCTGTATTGTATATATTCTCAGTGATCTCACTGTACCCAAAGCTGAACTCCTCCTCCACAATTCTGTCCTATTTCTTATTTTTTTCAATCTATTCATGTTCTCACCTCTTTTACTTCACCATTATCACTGCAGCACCTTATTTATTCATTTTCCCCATAATTTGTCAGCCATTGCACTTTTATCCACATTGTTCTGAGCATTTACTAGTTGGTAACATCCCTGCACTTCCACATAGCTTTTCTCATGATCCACTACTTGGCTTTTCACTTTGCGTATTTCACTCCCTCTGGTTGCATTGTTGTTCATTGATCTCTTAGATGGTGACTAATTCAGGAGAGCATTTGACATGTATTTGGATATAACCAACTACATTGCAAATCCTGTCATAAATAAAAATTGGAATGAAGTGTTCAGGCTGGGATAAAGTTGCCTCGTGGTGTTGGTATTTTGGAGTCTTTTCAAAATGTATGGGTACTACTTGGGCCATAACCCACAAAGGTGACATTGTGTTTTTGTAGTATTTATTGTGACAAGTAAAATCATGTTAATGATCTGAACAGTGTAGCTTAGGAACAGCCTTCCAGAAGAAAAATTGGGCAGTAAACAGGTGGGATGATAAGACTATGAAAGATGAAGAGGTGTTGCTGCTTTATGTAACCTATATTTAATGAGAGAAATGTCCTTTCCCAGTGCTTTTTCCTACATGGCATATTTTATATTTATTGTTTAATTATCACAATTGCCTTTTGAGATAATAAATGTTATGCTCATTTTATGGATGTGTAAATAGTCTTGGTTTGTACTGTAAAAACCCTGAATTTCCATGTGGAAATTCCTAGGTTTGATGAACGTTACTTCACAGAGGCCACGAGATAACTTATAAAAAAATGAAGTAATTCTTTGTCTCTAGGCCTTAAGAATATTGTTTGTCTTTCCTGAATACAATATAGAGAACAAATTTAGATAGGAATCTTTTTCAGTTTAATGCCCTATTCTGTAACTTGCTATGCTGTGAAATTGTCAGATGCCTTAAATTATGTAGTGATGGATGTAGTTGCTATATCAATAAGAGTCTCTTAGGGAAATTCCAGGTTCTGAAGGGACTGCCACAAGTGATACAGAAAAACGGTGCTTTTCCTTCTTGAGTCAATATTGACCCTGATATTTCCAGGGTGGTGTTGTCAGACCATTGTACTGTGCAGTAGACAAAAGTCACAAAGCAGGACTCTCCCCTCTGCATTGATTTACAGTCCAGTCCTCACAAGATTTGAAAATACGGAAGATACCAAAGCTCTGAAATTGTGTGTAATAATAACGACAATTTATTTCACTTTTAGCTAGGTTTATGTGCAAACAGCAACAAGGAAGTTTTACATAGATTTAGAGAGAGGAAGTACTTGGTTGTACTGGAGGAAGAGTGAAAGTTGAAGCTAGATGTGGCGGCATTCGAAAGAGATCAAAAGAAAGAGAAATATATGGAGCTAGAAAAAGCCAAATGCTGGAGAAACAGAATTAGAATAAAGGCACGGAGTATTGAAGACCTAATTCAAAAAGGAATTGGAGATGGGAGTACAAGAAGAGTAGTATAGTATTGCAAATTCATGTCCTCTGACTTCTGAAACAAGCAGAGTGGTTTTGATTTGCAGAGGAAATTAAAAATGCCCTGAAGATAATGAAAATGGAGATCAAGAGGTCCCACTTTCCTGGCAATACACTGAATGTCCTGGAAGCACCTTGCATCATTTAGTGCTTTTTAAATTCTCTTTCAGAGAAATCAGTGTTGCAATTGCTGGGTTGGAACAGTATTGTTAAGCAGAAGAGGTTAAGGAGAACAGCATGTTGCTAATTTCTGAGCTAATAATATCTCCCTGTAATGTTATAGATTGCAGCAGCTTGTTTGTTCTTTTCCTGAATGTCCTAAAATCTTTTTCCAGTGGTATACCATGAGACCTTATGTTCCAAGGAGATATTTTTTAACTTACCACCATGACTCTCTCCATCGCTGTTGAGATATTGGTAATAGTCATGGGGCTGTCGGTAGAGGTCTGACTCATAGGACACCATATCTTCAGAGGGCTGTAAAGCAAAAAGGAATTTTTAGAACTATAAGCTTAGACAAATTCCTTCAAAATTATAAATTATTCATATCTGTTAGTGAAGAGAAGATGCCAACACATTTTATATTGCCTAGAGAGGGAAGGGGGAGGCTTCAAGTTCTTATTAAAGCAGCAGGAGTAAAATGCTTGACACCAAATAATGTTCTGCAAGAAAAAAAAAAAAAGGAAAAAAAAAAAGAAAGAAATCTGTATCCTTAGATGTGGTGAGAGTTTTCTGCTGTCTGTATAACATAACTTGTTATGTGGTATTGCACAAGCTCTTTATAACCCATCCTTGAACCTCTATCCAGCTACCTTGGACAGGAGGCCCAAGCTAAGATACCACCACACCAGCCCAGCAGAGAAACATTCTCTTCATACTAACAGATGCTTTTTCTTCTTCCTCCTATACACAACAGAGAAAGAAGAAATTTGCCTTGCCTGAGCATGTTATTCTGGGTCTTTTTAAGCAGGTCTTACTAAATTGTGACAATTTGTAGGGGTAATGATGTCAATGGAGAGCTGGAAAAGAAATTTTAGCAAGGCAGTGACCAGCGAAGTTCATGACAATAATTTCTTCCAATCTGAAAAAAGTCCTGTGATGTCAGCAGCAATGTAGAAATGAAAAACCTTCTTGCAACTTGCTCTGAAAGGAGATTATTTCTGAGAGGTACTAATAGAACCATTTTTCTTCTGTTAATGCCTTTAGCATAACAAACTTTAAAGAAAAGGACAAATTTAAAATAATACAATAACTGATAGAAAAACATGTGCATATGTTTATATGCTCATATATTCACCAGTCTTCTGCAAGCTTAGGCTATGGTGACAGCATGCTAGAAATGCAGGTGAGGCTTCTCTTTTTATTACTCCTTTAGATTCTCATGAACAAGAACCCTATGGCATTAGTTGCCATTACGATCCAAATGGAGGTGGTAGATAAGCTGCTGACAAAAGAAAAGGATTTATTTCTGGATATAACTAGATCAGAGTTGTTATTGCTCATTAATTCTTGTCTTTAATTCTTCTATTTGTCAGTTCATTATGTTGGAAATATAGTATTAAAAATTTGTCCATTTTCTAAGAATTTAATTTATATGATGACACTGAAGAAAGCAGATCAAGAAAAAGATGGACTTATTCCCAGAAGAGTAAGATCTTAGAACACAAAAGGTTAGAAAATAATTTTACAAAGTACTTTGGACCTCCATATATTCTTAATGGCAGCTGCATGTTTTATCAGTTTATTGTATTAGAATCTGGCAGCAAAATTGCTTAAAACATCATAAAACATCATGACTTCCACAATATACACACTGCTTGGTCATCAGACCCATGGAATGCTCAAAGCCTCAGGAGCAAATCCATTGCCTGTCTGTCAGCTCCCCATATAACCTATGATGGTAAATAGCTGTTCTGAGAAAATCTTGAGAAAATTATAACTTACAGTAGACAATGTAAGAAAATACACTGGAAATAGACAGTAAGGGAATACTAAAGAAAGGGAGTAAATTATCATTTACTAGTACCACAGCAGGGATACCACTGAAGAGACTCCTCTTATTTCTGGTCTCTAGAAATGATAGGTCCAGTTTCCTTTTCCAAATCAATGTGATTCCAACAAAATTTCCCTTTGACTAGAAGAGATTTAATGAAGAGGGCAACCCACTTTTGGATTTCAGAGGGATGATGAAAGGAGACAAGCAGCACACACAACTCCTCTCTGATGCTTCTGTTTCTACTATTTTCTTTCTACACATTTTCTTTGTGTTCTCTCTAACCATGACTGATTATATGCATTCAGTCTTCCTGATTTCTTACACCTGTGGTGTTTTCTGATCTCTTCAAAGGAAAAGCAATGAGGCCTTGCTTTGCCTTCTTTACAGACCAGATAGGAGGATGACATTCTGAATGGAATTTATTGTCTTCCTTATCTCTGTAAATTAATTCACTCTACTACTCTATATTCATAAATATATGCTTTCTGTTAAAACTGTGTAGCCTGAAGAATGTCACTATGAAATTCCTGCCTTTATGGGATATCAGCCTTCATACTCAGAAATGATCATTTGTCATAATTCAGAGGAAAACACAGAGAGACTTCAACATCCAAATGCAAAATGAGTATCGTTCTCCTTGGAAGGAATGGATGTTAAAAAAAATCACACAAGAGTATATAGAAGAGTATATATACTTGTTTCCTTTCAGTTCAAATATGCTAAACTGTCTGAAATTATACATATTTTCCATATATAAATGCATCCAAAGTTGTAACTCCAATACTAAACAAATTTCCAAAGAAATCAGTGTATAGTCAATTAAGCTTTATTTGCTACATATGAAGTTTCTACTGCTACAACAAAAACTTTACCAGTTATGCTTTTACAGGCCAAAGAGCAGTCCAAAAAAGATAAATGACAAAAATTCAAAAGTTTTAGATATGGAAAAGAATAATTGACTTGCCTAGTTGCATTCCTCCTTAGCTGTCTCTTCTTCCCTAAGATTTTCCAAACTCTTGTATTTCAGTCTAATATATACTTTATCAGCCAATGGTTTCTTTGAAATGGTTTTTTTGAAAGCTGAGAATGAAGTACTTCTACTAATGAAAAGCTTGTTTTACAAGTTCAGATGTATACAGTGACCAGAGCTAAAGGAAGGTGTGTTAAATAGACTCTTAAAAAAAAAACATTTCCCTAATCATTACAGTTCTCATCAAGTGCAGAGATGCAGATACCCAGCATCTTCAAAACAGTCTGCTTTTACACTGATCACTGTGTTTACATACTCTGTGTTGAAAGTCTGGGGCTTAGTCTCTTTAGTATGAATTGTTGGAATTTTCTTGATTTTTTCCTGCTTACTAGTCCATTGGATAGAATATGTATATGTCTGTCCTTATTTATTTACACAAGCTGGACCAATCCATCACTACAAACAATTTGAAATGGCACCATTTTCCATCTTGGTGTCTGATCGTCAAGAGTACATAAATTAATATGGGAATATTTATATTAAATACTTAAATAAGTTGGTCTATCATATTTTCCATGATTATTTTTATCCTATGGAAATGTGGGATATTTTCCTCTATTCAACAGATAAAATATATCCAAGAACCTGTTTGAAATCTCTCTTTGAGTTTTCTTCTTTTAGGTTTTATTTAAAGCTTATTTGTCTCTAGTTGGAAAGAAGAGGTTTCACCCTGTGCTGCCTCTTGCAGTAATCATTACCCACTTTGTCCTTCTCTGGAACCTCCCCACCCACATACATATTTCACCATCTTTCTTACTAATAGCACTTCCATGACATTGAACTATTTTGTTTCACCAGACAAAAAGCAAAGAATTATTTTAGAATTAACTTTTTAACTGATTTCAATGGCCATTTGTTCTATCAATTGTTTTCATGCAAAACAGTGACTGAATGATTTGTTAGCAACTCATAGCTGTGGCCTGAAGTTGATATCTCCTTTCCTGCATGCTCTGAAGTGCAGTATGTTATCTAAAACCATATTCCAACCTAAAGAAAGAGGTCAGTAAACAGTATTTTATCTGTCGCAGACTGTGGTAAATGCAGAGTTGCTTTTATCTTCCTTCTTTGCTCTGGAAACTCATGGGAAAAGCCACAAAACTTATTGGAGAAAGTTTGTTTGGCATTGGTTAAGTGTGATACAGGAGACTCAACTGAATAAAAATCCAAAAATTGTCCTGGTCAGATGATTTCAGGTGATCATAAATTCACTACATGCTTTCATTATTATTCCATCATAACTATTCAATGGCATGTGATACAGAAATACTCTACATGGTTTCCAACAACGTGCTGCTGAGACAAATTTAAGGCCGAGATTCACTATATTTCCTTGGGGGGGGGGGGGGTGAGGGGGTGGGAAACAACAAAAAAAAAAAAACCACAGTATAACTATTTTAGAAAAGATGATTAAAAATGCTAGCAAGATCACTCATTGGGCCAGCCTTACCAGACCACTGGGGTGAAGCAGTTTTGTGGAATAGCAAGTTTGGAGAGACTTTTTTCACTCTCAAACCTCCATACAGAGCTGTGATTTCTACAGTGACCACCTTGGCCCTATTCAAATATATAAATAGAGCCCACTTGGAAGACTTGGGTCCACTTTGCAGTACTCTGCCATACAAATATTCATAGTCTTTGCAGAAAGATGCGTACTCCTAAAATTCTGGAGTAGCGTTTTCCAAAGGAAGGTTACAAGTTTCCCAGCAGAGTTGAGAAGAAGGCAGTTGTTGACCCACCTTCAACTGAAAGGGGAGGGACAGAGGAGGAAAACGTTGCTTCACAGGAACCCCTGTGCAGAAACAGGGTAATGTCTCTTCTCAGAAAAAGTCCCAAGAGGCACAGACATTTATAGTGATGCCATGCTTGGGCTGTAATTCACCCTGCTCAAAGTGCACTTGAAACAATTCTGAAAGTACAAAACACATAAATACTCACTTTTGAATGCATTAATCACAAAAATAAGAAACAAATTACCGAGTGTTCCTTTAAGATGTAATTGTATTTTTACTGCCTGTTGTTTCATTAACCTGACTTCAGCCAGAATACTACTTGCAAAACAAGTTAGAATATAAGCGAGACTATGTTAGATTTTTACTCACAGAATCACAGAATAGCAGGAGTTGGAAAGGACCTTGAGAGATTGTTGAGTCCAACCCCCCAAATTATTCAATGTATGAACTGGAATTCAGTACTTTAAGAAAGAGTACAGGAAAGTTGGCTTTGAGTGGTTGAGTAGACAGAAAATCAACAATAATAATAAAACTGAGATGCTGCTTGCTGGGTAATTGAGGACAAGGTTTGGGTGCTTTTGAAGGGGATTTTTGGTAAGCTAACCAAGTAACATATTGAAAAATCTATAAATTATTGTTTTTCCTGCTCTCAATTTCTTTTTGGGTATTTATGCTGACGTATTTACAAAAATTAAAAAAGATTTTTAGAGTCTTCTCACACTTTGGGTAAATAGTAAATTTTAAGGTCACCACTGATTAACTGTTAGAATAAACAATCTCCCAAATGTAAGAAGCAAGTATTTTTTTCAATCAATATGGATTCCAGACAGAAAAGAAATTCAAATTACCATTTTTTTTTTTTTTTCTGGAGATCTGAAGATAAGGAAATATGGTTTAATCTTCATTAGGTGTGACAGTACAAAAAGCAAACATGATGTGTGTTTTATTAAAAGGACTCTTGACTGGGCATTGTCTTTTTTTCCACATATAGCAAGTACTGTAAGTTATCTACCACATTTAAAAAAAAAACAGCAATTAAAACACTTTATCTGATATCACTCTAGGTTACACAAACTTCATAACATCTTGTTAGAGCCTCTGTCCCATTTTGCTTAGAAATGCCCCATGAAGGTTTGTTTCTCAACGACAGGCTAGTGCCATTACATTTTTCATAAAACTGATCTTCAAACTCATGGTAGAATATATTACAGCAGCATAACAATGCTTCAGAGTTCAAAAATAAAAAATAAATTAAAAAAAAAGATAGAGGTAGCCTTGTTATCATACAGAAGAATTTGTGTCTAACAGAAAATATTGAAAGGCCCAATTAAGCGCAGTGAAGTTTTTCCCTCATTCACCAGTTACTTTTTTACAACAAGTGAATTCAAGAAAATTCAGATTCAGAAGAAGGTGAAGGTAGAGATTAAAATACCATCTTTACAAAGAGCACAGAGTCCAAAAATCTACAGTAGTTAGAATCAGTATTCAGCAACTCTAAGACTGATATAATGTTAAATACACAAATTATATAGGTCTCCAGATTATGAAAAATTACAACTCAAAGCAAGAGTCGGCCTAATATCACAAAGCTGGTACTTGTACTGACTTGCCATATGCATATCATACATAACCAGCATGCATTTAATCTATGAAAGCAAATGGAGATCAAGATCCGATACAAGCGTAGGGAGGAAACGTTAATTTCCCATTCATTGTAATGTTGTCCCAAGATTTATCTATTGACCTGAACCCAGGACCTGAACCATTTTCTCAGCATTACAAATGTAAGCCAAAAGAGAACATTCTCAAATATTAAAATGTTTTTTTGCTTTGTCTTTTGCTACTGAACCCAATGATCCACATTAGAAATAAAGCCCGTATACTCACAGGGGGAATGAGGGGAAATCCTTCCATTTTGCAAGCTTGCAACATTCAGCCAATTTCAGCGTGAATTTTTCTTAATTCAGTTTTCAAACATCCAGAATAACTGACTTGAAAAATCACATGAAACAAACAAAAACAATGAAGAGAAAAAAGAAAGAAAGGAAAAAAAAGAACAAAAGTGAGATCCTTGGACTTCGTGAAGTCCCTTTGCAGTGGTGGATCTCAGGATAGGAGAATAACCCTAACAAGTTTTCATAGTTTGCCCTAATAGGTTCTGAGGTGAACTTCTTTCCAAGTCTGTAGAAGGGAAATAGTCCTTGGGTCTATCAGTGTTCTGTGACATCATCACAGCTCTTAGCCAGTTTGCATAAATCTCATTTCAGGGAGCTGTGGCGCTCTAACAGGAAGTCTGCCCCAGATCTAAAATGGGCAGGTGCTTGCTGTATAATCAGCAACCCAGCGCCTGGGCCTGCTACCAATAAACAAGTGTATGAGTACAGTGGTAAGCTTATGTACTTCCAGCTGTGGAGGAAATAAATGATGGTACTGCTGTCCGGTTTAATGATCACAGAGCCTGACAACTTCTGTGAAGATAGTGCAGTGGCATAGACTTGATTTAATAATAGCCCTGATTGGAATTAAGAGAAAGGAAAGAAAAAAGTATGCAGTTTCAAGTACACATTCTCAAATATTTAAAAAATATATATCTTTTTATTTTTTTTAAACCAGTTTTTAATGTTAAAATATCATTTTCTACAAAACCAAACTGAACCTGTGAGACTTGCTCCATAAAATTTGCTGCAGAGCAAAATTATACGGAGAAAAATATTGTCTACTTACTTGTTTCTTGTGATTTCTTTCTAGGTACTGCAAGGATAAAATAAGTTGGAAAGGAGAAAGCATTAAATGCCTCACATAATGGCTTTACTTATCATAGAATACTGCCTTTGATAGTGAGAACTAGAGAACAAGGTTTATAGACTGGTATCTGAACAGCCAGATGTTGAAATTGCATGTAAAAGTTTTACTTAAGTTCTATGCACAATTTCTTTCCCCTTTCTCTACCTCAGTCAGTACTGCTTTGTCTACACTGAACACGTGCCCTTCTCACCAAGGTTCAATCAGGGGCAAGGGTGAGTGGGTCACAGTGCAGGGTGTAAAGGATGGGGCCTTGCTGCAATGGGAGAACTCTTTCATTCTGCAAAATGTCTTCTTGCTTTGCAATTAGTTACTAATATCTTGGAAAAGTGAAGTTGCTTTCTCTGGGTTGTTCCGCTTCAGAGTATGCCCGTGTGCCACAGGTTCTGCTTTTGAAAGTAGCCTGTTCACCACTCACCTGGGTGTATGTATGAGGGGGAGTTTTAGCCACTTCAAACTTCCTCCGTCATACATTGGTAAAACCAGAGGCTACTCACAAGTTCCTCTCATTCCCCACCCTAAGGAACCAAATAAGCAAACCATGTTAGCAATAGGATAAGATCAAAACACAATGGGAGATTAACTCTTGATGCCCAAGTCTGAATTTCACTGGTATCAGTTGATACATAGCCATTTCATTCTTACATTGCTTGTACCATGAAATCTTGACATTAACCTTGAAATAAGCAAGTTCCTAAACGGTCAATTTCTGCTTCAGAGATTATTGTCAAGTCTCCTTTTGGATAAAAGCTTAGAAGTGATCAGATCTATCTGGGGAAACAGGAAGGCGACAACATTACAATCCTAATGATAAAGTTTAATGAATACAGAAAAGAAAGGAGTATACAGTAGCATACATATTCATTGCATATAGGGTAATGAAAGGAATTGTGGAAACTATATGTGCGTTTAAAAGGCTATTTAGAACAGAGAAATAAGCTATCTGATTCTCAGTATGATGAAAGATACATTAAGCAGCTACTGGAAGGTTTTTAAGTGTCATGCTTTGCACAAGGGGTTTTCTATTAGGGTAGAATGTAACTATATTTAATACACTGGAGGATATTTCAGCACTGCCCCTTAGCACAGGAAGTTACCTAATAAGGATACATAGTTTGCGGCAGCCTTACTGCATTTAGGGAAAGCTAGATTACCAACATTATCAGCGTTAACAACTGTGTTTAATGTATGAGCAGTCATAAACACATTAAGCTTATCTACATAAATAATCAACTTGATTATCTGTATGATGAATTAGAGCAAAACAATAGGCCAGAAAGCTCGGGGAGCAGCAGAAAGTCCAGAAGTTGAATAAACTTCCTAGGAAGGAGAGAATCTCCATAAATGGAAATGCTAGAAGTTAAAGAAAATGCTTGTTTACACTTTTGTAGCTGTATGGAAACATTACCAGTGACATTCTTACTAAAATAAACAATGGACTTCCTCACTGTTGAGTATAACTGACATTTTGTCCTATATTTGTCACCACAAAATACTTCTGCTCCTAATGGAAGGTCTTTTGACCTAGATCCTTGCATTTCTTCAGTAGATTATTTGCATCCAGAACAACAGATTTCCATATGACTTGAACTGCTTCAAAAGAGCTTTTGTAGTAGGGTAGAGATATTTCTCTATGACAGGAATTTGGAGGATTGGAGAAAATCCTGCCTAACTGGAAGATTAAATTTTTGAGAACACTTAATAATCATATCAAGTTGAATTATTTTTCCTGCTAGCACCACCTCAGCCTTGTGCAGCTTTTTGAAGCAGTTCCTCCTATACCGCTACCCATTTAATCATCAAGCTTTTTCTAACCACAGTCTACCAAAGCAAAAGGATTTCATCTTGAAGCCACATCACAGAGAGGTCCCTTTACCTCAAACCTTGCCTGGTGCTCAGAAAGTAATTTTTCTCCCTACTGAAACCATATACATCACTCATCCTGAAGCCCTTTAATAGAAGTAGTTCTCTACATAGATTCTGATGCTGAGTTTGCTTCTAACAGTAAGATAATATCTCTAAACAAGCAAATCCCTTCTATCATCCATATTCTTCCCAGAGCTGTATTTTCCATTGAACTTATTGTGTCTAGAGGTGATGTAGCTTTTCTTCCTTGCTATATTGGCATCCCCTCCTAGAACTGATGCAGTTTTTAGTGCCAAAAAAAAGTGCTTTTGATAGTCCAGCTTTCATGAATGCTTGTACGAAGACTTTTCCAGTGGGAAATGTCATAAAAATGTCATGAAAATATCACAATTTTAAGTAACTTCACAATATTGGCAAAAAATTTCACATGTAGAATGGACTAAATCCAAATCAGAATGAAGATAATCATCTTCTTTGAAAGAAAGAGGAATCATTTGGGTGTGTATTAATTCAAAAGATTCACTTTTCTTGGAACCATATTACAGCACACAATCATTTGAAATATTGAAAAGCATTTCATTTATCTTATTATTAGTAACTTTTAAACTGTCCATAAAGCAGAATTCAGCAAGGTAGAAAATATCCAATTCATAATTCAAGATCTGCTTACAACTCAGCTATATTTGATTTCTTACTGTGTATGACTTTGTTTTGACTTTAAGGCACATTCAAACAAATTAAAGATTTGATATTAGTGTTTAACTGTTTTCTTCATTTACAGGCAGTGGATTTTCAATTCACATTCCTACTCATTTATAATCTGGACACTTCTGTATGAATTCAAGGAATTAACAAGGAAGAGTGCTTTAACACCATCTAATCTTGAAGTCTGTGTTCCAGATTCAGATTGCATTAGTAAGATGCAAGCACTTATGTTTAATATCCCCTCATAGAGTTGTGTCTTGAAACTAATGCCCAATATCTCATTTCCATGTACGTTCATCTATCAGTTTCCCTGAGATGTTCCTTTCAAATCAGATATTTTAATAGTAAAAATTAAACTATAAAGATGAGATGCAATATGATTCAACAGGCCTTACCTGTAGAGACAGAAAAAAACACATTTTAGAACTGCAGTTTAAGTCACTGATCTAGACCCACCACTGGTATTCTATCCCTGGGTCCGTAGGGACCCTCTTCAGCTGTGGCAGAGATATCTTTGCTTTGGGAACTTTGATTTGGATATTTAGGTAATTGTTTAGGTTCTGTTTTGAGAGTGCAGTTGTATCTATGAATTTGTGATTTTGCACTTGCATCTTATTGGGTTTGTATCAATTATTCATCTCCCAGAAATCAAAAAAGAAAAGCACTATTCACAAATAACCAACTCTTTAGGTAGATTCTGGGTTACAACTGGGGTTCCTGTTCTCTGCCACCACTTTCATAAGGACTTTGTGTTTGGAATTTTGTTTAAACAGAAAAACTGAAGCATGTAAAACCAATACTCTGTGTACATCCTCCCAGGAGACATTTGGCTTTATAGGAGGTGGAGCATATGTGCAAGCCCCATGCTGCAGCTTTATGTGTATATGACTAGGACAGGTCTGTACAATTTGTGTATAACAGACTCTGTAGCATATTATCTGCAGTGACTTTTTTCTTACAGAAGTAGTAACTGCCTCCTTTTATTCCCCCTGATTCAACTACTGGTCTTTTAACTTGAATTTTTTTTTCAATTTAATGCAAACAATTTTCTATACTTCCAGTTCAGTATTTAACTGTACTGAACTGTGTTAAACTCTTCTCCTTGCCAGAAGTATAATGTAAAAATAGGAATTGAACAAAGACTAGGGAGGTCCAGATTTGTGAAGAGTCTTAAAAGGACTTCAAAACTTTTTTTTTTTTTTTTTTTAAATGTGGTAATTCAGACAAATTTAGTGTAAAATGAAATTAAAAAAAAAAGCTCATTTGATCAGTATTTTGATTCCCCCTTCTGCTGAAAGAAGAAGAAAAAATGGAAAATGAAAAAATTCATCTGAAGCTAGAAAGTCCAGAGAGAATAGGCTGCCACAGTTCAAACCACTGATGGATGAGAGTGTATGTAATGAAAGGAAAGGAAAGAAGCTTACAGGTGTCCTGCAAGAGGAAGTTGCACATCCTTGATAGAACCTGCGTGTTTATACTGGCATAGTGTCAACAATAGACAACATAGAGACGAGACCCAATTATAGTGAGAGTAAGAATAACTGTGCTAGAAGAAGGAGGTTAAAGAAAAGCAAAAATTAAGAGGAATTTGTTTTGACCTTTTTGTTTTAGTGGAAGCATTGTAGCATTTTAAGGAATGTTACAGAAGTACATGCCAACAGGTATAGACACATTTCAGAAAATTAACCTGTCTTCCCATTTTAGGAGAAGAAACCTCCATAGATCACATCAAATTAACAGTGTGGAGAGTTTAAGTCTGCATAGGTAGGAAGATGTCATTTCAGAGCAAGACATGCATTATAGAAGTGCAGAGGGGCAGATGATCTGGATGCTAAATGCATGTGTATGGCTGAAGGGGAAAAAGGGAAAGAGGAACTTTGGGAATCTCACCATGTAGAACTGGATCAATTCACAATAATTCCCAGAAGGAGTTAAACATTTTCTGGGGTTAAAGTGAATCAGAATCTGCACACGGTGTGCTGGAAATTCCCTAAATTATTTCAGTGGTCATTAAGAAAAGGGAAATGGTTCTTTTCTGAGTAGGAGATGGTAGGAGACAGAGGAGTAGACACCAAAACAGAGCCACAGCTGAGTATTTATAACTCAGCTGACTGTCCCCAGATTGCAGGATTCCTGCCAGCTGAGAAGGGGACAGACTTTCCTAGTGCTATGTCTGTTGAGAAAGGTCTTGTTAGCAATGTCTGACTGCTAACACAATGGACTGAGATAGTTACAATTCAGTTGTTGCGATATTATGCACGGTTATTTACAGCGTGAGCACATGCAAGTTACATTACTTACAAAAAGCATTCTGCTGATTAATGGAGTTTCATCTTTTCCGCAGTTACCTTATTCCCACTGCTATAATGCTTGGTTTACTCAAGTTTTTTGCCTCTTCAGTCACAGACCTCACCTACATATAAAGCTTTAATCTTTTGTTTTAAATTTAATTCAAATACTGGATTGTGTGTTTAAATTTAACATAGTTGATAGTTGCAGCACATTATTACTAATTTTGATGTTTTTGTTTAACTCACTAATATATATGTTAAATTTAGCTTAACTAGTACTTTATTTAGATCTGTACTTTCCAGCCATGATTTACTGACTTTTCAGCTCATGAAATACAGGCCTCTGCAAGTCCATGGAGCATTTCTGAAGGATCTGAGAAAAATAACAGATCAATGAGCTTAAATTTAAAATGCAGGTTCTGTGTATGTTTGTATCTACATTGGAACATTTGCGAGCTCTGCAAGTGAAAGAGCTTTTGAACTTTCTGACCTGGGGGAACTTACTGATTTTCTTTTCTTTGCAAGGCTTTTCTTTTGAGAACCATTTTCCACTAGCCAAGATATTGTCATCATCCTTCAATGTAGGATTTCTGCTTTCTTAAGAAGCATCTGTCCCAAGTTAGTACCCACATTTTTCTCCACAAGAACAATGACAAAATTTACTTTTGTCATTGTTTATTTTACTTCTGCAGCAGGCAGAAGTGAAGACCTCAGAAGTGCTGGTGCTGTGTATCTCATTTTCCCAACCCTGTAGTGTTTCCTCAGCCCTGCTCCTATTGTTTACTGTGGTTGCTTCTATCTTCTTTCCTAATAGGCTCTCCTTGATCTTATGACTTGAAGCTTTTTAATTCCTTTTTTGTACAACTGTGATATTTCTAGACTGTTTCTGGACTGTGCTCTACTGACCCATCCACACTGTCTCCAGTTTTAAAGATGTCTGAGGTACTGTAGAAGGTTCTTTTACAAATGAGGATCTCAGCATTTCTTGTTGCTTCACAGCAGTATGTTCTCATCATTATATCACGTTGTAAGATCACTGCAGTTTACAGTCAACTAGAATAACTGCGTTACTGATCACCCTGCTACTGTTTAACCTTCCAGAGGCCACTGTTCCTATGTACATTGGATAGAACTTTTTTACTACTTGTTTATGGGAATGCATTTCCACTTTTAGTCGATGCTAACTGTATATGTTTACTGCAAAATTCTGCTTTGCAATGAGTATTTAGGAATATGCAGATCTCTTTGAATGTTTTGGAATGAAAATGATGAAGAGAGGTACAGAGTTTAAAGCAAATTTGGTCTGCAATTAAACAGAAACCCACAGCAGTGGCTGCTGGACTGAGCTCACCATGTAGTTTCCAAACAAGCTGACAGCAGTAGGAATCGTGGTTTATAAAAAGCTGCCAGCAGTGCTGAGCTGGTGAAGAGAAAGAGGAAGCTACAACGGGAAAGAGAAAAAAAAGCACAACCAAAGGCAACTTCACTTCTCTGCCTTTACTGTTTTTAAATAGATTTGGCTCTAAGTTGCTGTTGGTGGTGCTGTGCAGAACAACGATAACCTCACAAATTGAAAGACCAACAATATTTTTCCTTTTCTGAGCACCACCTGCAGTTGCCTCTCAGTTCTAAGGGACTTCTCTGTGTTTTTGTACATACATGTGAGAATTTGTGTGTGTCTGAATATTGCCAAACCCATTGCTCAACAGCATGCCAGTAAATAGAAGTTTACTAGAACAGCTTTTGCTGCTTTACTCCTCCTTTGCACAGTATGATGAGCTAGCTTCCTGAGCTTGTTTGCTGGTGATCTCTTCTACTTCGTGCTCTGGATCGCACTTTATTCCTCTTGTCCTCTGGAAAGTGAAATATTGTTTCTCATTTTCAAATGGTAGTATCAGCAAATTGAGGCAATATTGACCTAATCATCTTCTACTGGACGTTAGGACAATGAAAATGTGCTCTTGAAGAGTTTAACTGGGGATAGAGGCACAGATTGACTCCTTTCACTTCAGAAAAGAGGTCTAGCTGGCCAAATGCCCTCTGGCCAGAAGACAAGCCTCCTGTTAAGTTGTATGTTGGGCCCTATTACAAATGTTAAGCCAGGTGAGAGAAGATACACCACACCAAAAGAGAAGTGCAACTGGATAGCCAAACTCAGGAAGCAGAGAGAAAAATAATGGGAGAGGCTGATCAGAAAAATTAGATGGATTATACACTCCTTTATGTTGTGTCACAGCTTTGGTTCTTTGTATTTTAATTGAGATGGATTAACTTTTTGTAGGTCCAGACAGAAGAATGTCAGAAAAAGAAAATACTGCAGAGGAGAAGACCTTTAGGATTCCACAGATTAGCTGCGTTTTTTGTTACATTGTTTAGTTAGGTGCCGTGAAATGGTCTAGGTATGCTTTCAAAGACACAAGGAAAATTTTTTCACTTGATGCCAAAGCAGTGCTGGAAAAATCCCTTATGCTTGACTGGAATATAAAATATAAATCAAGTAATCATTATCATTCTGTTTCTACAAAATTAAATGAAAATCATTTTCTGTGTGAGGTTCCAAATAAAGTCTTAGCCCATCTCAGATTTATTTTCAGAAATCTGTGTTCTTTATATTTTTTAGACAAAACTTACCTTTTGAAATTAGATATGTTAGCCTGTAGTCATCATTGTGACTGTACAATATGTGTATTCGTAAATTTAATTTGTGTTTATTTTCTTACAGTGATTCACCTCCATTTTGGAAATCCAAAGATGAGTCAAAGATAAGTCAAATTTTGTCAGATCTATGATAGCCTCTTTGTTTACCACCTTTCCATCAAAAAGTATTGTTATTATCATTTCAGAAAAGCAAATTTGTTAAAAAGCAAGCTCTTCCAGCAGATTCTCCTTATGGTGTGATCTTGCAACAATAAACCCTCATACAAGATTAACTATAATAGCTACTAATGTAAATGCCAATGCATTTGTAGTTTCTCAGGGTCTTTTTCCTGAGCTGTACTTCTACATGTTACAATTCTGAATGCACACCTTAGATATCATGGGGACCTTCAATCCTCAAAATAAAACTAAATACTTTATAGGTCCATTGTTGAGTTACCCAGGGCCCAGATTACAGCAGCATCTTCAAAATCCTTTGGACAAACTGGTGTAGTCATGTAGTAAGGAACTAAGAAAAAACTTAGCTCAACTAAGCTCAACTGTGATTCTAGCCATGCCACTGTCTACCACATACCTACTTCAGGCATCAGCTTAGAGATCTCTGTGCAATGATACATTACTCAGGATAGATGTGCTTTGTGACAGCTCATAGCATAGAAAGAAACACATCCCCTGGAGAATTGTCCTAGGACAGTTTTCTGACAAATCCTGTCAGCTAGCAGGGCTATCCTCTTGTTTTAGCACACTCTACAGAGGCTAAAATGTTTTCTCAGGCTACTGCATTTGCATTACCTTACTTTGTAACCTGACAGACAGACGGAGTGCCAGATTTGGGAAACATCTTCTAGAATCTGTAGTGAGGACTACATTGGTCATTTTTGTAGAATTGCTAATTTATCTTTGGGAATTCACTTAGAATCAATATCAACAACACATCTAAAGTGGTTTCAAAGTGACTGTAATTCTGCAGTTTTGATTCTTCAGTCTTTGTGTGCAAGTATCTCCAAGCCACTTTCTCCCTGCTATATGCTCTTTAACAACTAAGTTTCGGTCTTTTTATGGAAAAAAGTGGCTGTTAGGATGCAGTTCTACCTTTCTTTAATTTTCTTTTAGTTGTATAGGGATAAAGGGCACACTTTCTGCTCAACACCAACTACTAAACAAAAAACATTAGGCCTCTGACACATACACATGCACCACAGGCAGGATCTATAGCAGAGGTGAGGAACTGTCTTTCTTACAGCAGAGCCTCACCTTCTGTGGGTGCTGGTAAATCTCTGGTAAATCCAGAGAAGGCATATCCCTATATTTTGTGTATATGTGTCAGGGGAGTAAGTTCACTGACATTGGACTTGATTGAAAATGAAAGGAATTTCAGGAAAGTATTTATTCAGTCATTTTTCCCTTTGTTAATTTCCCTTCAATTGCAAGTAAAACTATTCATAAAATAATCAGAAATAGCCTTTGCAACACTTTACAGCTGAATTTTGCTACTCCTTTTGTTCAGTAATATGAATTTGTTAATTCGAGGAAATTCTGTCACCGCAACTTTTCCTCCTTAACAGACTGAAGATATATCTAACTGATAGCTACAAACTTGCACTTGTATTCATGCACATGCAACTTGACCATCTGAAGCAAAAACTCTAACACTATGTGAAAGAACAAGACTGCAGACTAACAGTGTCCAGAGTGAACTCTTTTGATGCCTATCTCTGTGAGAAACAGTGAGTTTCCAGGGTGTCCTACAGTGTAAGTGCGTGATATCCTTAGAAGTCCTACATCCCACACTTTGCTAGTACTGTCCACACTGGTGTTCGTCAGTCTACATTTATCAAGCCTTGAAGATGAGAAGAGGAGGATTGTTTTTAGTTAACTTATTCACTCTACTGAAGCTCCAAATGCGGACACAGTACATCATCTTTAACTATAATACAATTTTGAGGCTCCTTCTGTAAAAACCTGCTGTTATTTCACGTATGTTCATCCTGCTGATAATCAGTGGATAAACAACTTTCACAACAGAACTGCAACCCTCCTCCCCCACTCCTCCTACCAGACTGACAGTTGACTTGATGGTTAGCCATGGACTCATAGTAGTCTTGGATAGCCAGTTTCCACATAGCAGCCTAGCCTCTCTGCTCAATATGAACTCTGCCATTCGTGGAATGCAGTTCTAAAGAACAGGGCAGGCTTATCACATAGGTCTGTGAAGGCCTATTTCCTCATGAAGAAGTTTTTGAGCCAGTGCTGGACATGAATAACTACAACATAATGTGATTTGATCCCTCCTGTTCAGTTCCAAAAAACACTATTATATTTTTTTTCAGAAGTTAGCATAATTCATCATGTCATCCAAAACTGGTGTGTGTTCTATTTTGCCACCCTCCATGTCTTTTAGCATTGGATTTCCTCCCCTGAGAACTGTCTCTCCATACTGCTTCCATAGTTTGTGAACACCTCAGATGAGGTTAAAAGGAATTGCCCTGCAAGAGCAATAGTAGCTAAAAAATGAGCATTGTGACAGGCATTTAATGATGTATGTGATTGAGAACTGTAGTAATTCTGGTTTTAAGCCAGGAAGGAAAAAATAAATGTCATCTAATAATTCAAAATTATTCACAGAAGAGTTTTGCTTAGTGGTACGGTGAAGAAGACTAGGATTTGCCATTTCTTATTCTAGTATTTTCTTCACAAAACCCTGTGTAGATACTGCTAAACAAGCTTGGTGAGATTTTCAGAAAAGAATGGAGTTGGAGAAACCATCACATGAGAGTAGAGACACTGAGCCACAACAGGAAGATATCTAGAGGTTTGTCCTTATTTCTTGCATTCTCCAGCAGAGTGAATGTTTTTGTCATATGAGCTGGGAACTCAGGAACACTATACTTGAGCTCAAATAGCTTCAGATTAACCCCGTCAGTGAAAACAGGTGAAAGTGAAACTCTGCCGTGCAGAGAGAGGAACCCAAGCTCTTTCATATTCACTTCTCTGTGAAAGGACTCAGGGCAGGCCCCTGGCAAGAGTTCATAAAGCAAGAGGACATTAATCTCTATTAAATATTTGTGTAAAACACAGTTAAAGGTAACAGAGGAGCAGGCAAGAGCAGGAAAGGGGAAAGGTCCAGGAAGTGGAAAGTATTTTGGAATGTTTTAGACAGTGTAGTGTGTGGTCAAAGAAGATCTGTAATTAACTGCAAGGGTTTTAGCCTATAGGTAATGGAATATAAAAAGGCATTCTCTCTTAAGTCTATTAAAAGCATCCAGCGCCATATTAACATTTGGAAATCAGTTGAATTAAGCATATGATCACTTTGAGGCAGGAGATTTACAGCGAGTTCAAGGAGTAACAAAGATATTTGTTTGAAAAGAAGTCTCTGTTCCTCTCTGGTCTAGCCCCAAATGTCAGGACCATACATAGCTCCCCAGAAGGGGCCCACCAACCCTGCATTCTGATGTTGCTCTTTTCAGAATTAAGAGAGGTTTTCTAGGTTTGCATTTTCTCACTGTCTCCTTTTCATTTGGTGTAATTATTGTTTCCACAAGGTAGACCTGGTCTGCTTTGGGGCATGGTGGTGAAGACAACAGCAGTGAATTGAGGTTGTAATTGTGAAACTGTCTGGAGCAGGCAGGGAAGCTTGAATCTGAACTGAAAAAGGTTAAAAAAAAAAGTTAGGTTAGTTTGTCAAAAAAGCCTGATGCTGTGACAGATGAGTTAAATCACAGAGGAAAGTCTACTGTTTAATTCAGTGAGCTTCGTGCATGGTAAAATGTACATCATCTTGTCTCTGCAAGATTTCTCAAGCATATGTTAAGCAAACAGGTGTTAGCCTCAAATTTCCAGACAATCTAGGGGCCAATGTGAGTCTGGATCTCAAAGTACAGTATGAATTTAAAGGTTTTTTGTTTGTTTGTTTGTTTTGTTTTTTGTTTGTGTCTATTAAGCAGGTGCTTCAACTATTCATTTCAGTTTTAAGAGTGTTCTGTTCAGGGAAGCCTTCACAATGATCCTGCTTATATTGTAAATAGGTATGAAGAATGTCTGATATTGATATGAAAGTTTTAATAATACCAGTCGAGGAAAGTTGTAACAGGATAGATTTGTTCTGCATCCTTTATGTTACATCAGAGGATTTTTTTTTTTTTTGGTCAATTTATATTCCTTTCCTGTCTTTTACCAAAATAGGTTCTTCTATCAACAAACTGAACTTAGTGTATCCTTGAACCCTCCAATGGTTTGAATATTTTTTGACCAAATGTCTGTGTAAAGGTATTTCTCTGTTTCAGTAACAGCCTTCCTGTCCATCCACTTTTACTGGCTTGTGGTTGTTTTTCAAAGTCTTGTGATGCATCGTGATTCTCGTATAAAAAAAAAATGTTGTTGCAGAGAATGGACTGTATTCAGTGAACAGAAAAAAATCTTTTCCAAAAGTTTTATGATTTTTGGACCGGTCTCATGACCCACTGTGGTCTGTCTCTCGACTTCTGACTATTTGGCGTTCTGAACATTCCCCAGACACTTTGCAGTGCGTAAGTAGGTAGCCCACCACCACCAGAGGTAGAGTTCCAACTCTGGAAAGATTCGGGATTTTTCTGTAAGGATGGGATGGTGATTCATTCTGAGCTCTCACAAGACTATCATGCAGCTGCCCCTGTTTCAAAATCAGCAGCCGCGCCAGTTCGTCTCCATCAGCCTTGAGAAAACAGGAAACACAACGGTCACCACAGGAAGCGGTCGCTCTTACACACACCCCAGAAAACTTAGCTGCTGAATCTATTGCAAAATGTTAACAGAACACTGTAGGGTACACAGAGAAAGACACGAGAAATCTGCTGACCTCTGGGTGCCTGCAATTCTAATCTTCAGTTTCTGAGGCCTAGAGATTAACTCAGTCAACAACATGTCCCGTGCTTTTCAATTACAGCAACTTAAATCCCCTTCAATTGGACACTGTTGTCAGAATGAATATTTCTGCTCAATTATTTTGTTTCATCCCAAAAACTTGTACAGAAGTGCAGTCAGAAGCTTCTTGTCTGTAGGACTGACAGACAAAGACAGAAAGATGGAGAGGACTATGTTTTATTCATCATGATTAACTGTGTACTCATTTCCTTGGTAACGTGGCAGAAATTGGTGCTTTTAGGGTGGAGATATGTATGTAGATCTTGTGAGTCGGATGTTTTTCTTATTAAGTAAGAACTCTCTTGCTTGCAAAGAGAAGACTGAACCATAACATTGCAGAGAATTATCCTATGTATGTTAAGGAGTAATTGCTCTGAGTTGGAAACACCACTCCTTGAGGGTGCTGTGGGACATGGACATGACAAAGAGTAGAACAGGGTATTCAACACAAGAGGCAGAAGAGATGAGAGGTACAGTGCACAAAAAGACCTGCAGTTTGAGGTTTTCTGTTGTGCTTGGGTACGACAAATGATCTTAGAAATTTCTTCTCCAAATTCAAAGAGGAGCAAATCCTCATTAAGTGCTGGTTGCTGGGCAAGTCAAATTTTAATAGGAGTTTTCAAATTAAATAAATTTGTGAATTGAAAAAGCTGTGAAATAAGTGCAGTAATAGGTGGAAGGAGAGGAACAGAAATGGAAAGTAATGCTTGCTATTTAAACCAGATCTAGGCACTGTTTTTCTGCTAGATGTTTCATTTATCCAATAAATGGGGAGCTTGGGATTTGCTCCTGGAAAGAAATCATTTGCAAATTCTTGTTAAGTTCTCTGAACTATTTAGGTTGAGCAGTAGAGGCTGTTGAAAGCCAGATTTTTTTTTTGTTTTGTTTCAAAATTTATCAAAATTTGAAGAGAGAAAGTTTTTAACTTTTATTTGAAAGTAATATTTCATTCAATTCATCTTGGAGGATATCCACTTTAGTAAGAAAAATGTGAAAATTATTTAGGGTAAAGATGAATTATCTAACCTTCCTGGTTGTTTTTTGTTGTTGTTGTTTTTGTTTGTTTGTTTTTGTTTGTTTTGTTTGTTTTAAAAATTCTTATAAAAAAATCAGCCATTAACAGTCAAATTATTCCTACAACTGTAACCAAACAGAAATTAAAAGTTCAGATTCCTGAAATCTGGTCTTCACAAGTATGGGAAAACAAGGAATATTAATAGCTATATTGCGAGAGTGATGAGAGTCCTACACAGAAAGTGAATAAATGGATGAAGACAGTGTCATCAGAACATTAGAAAAATTTGTAGGACGTTAGCTAGGATTTACTCAAGCATCAAAGTTACATGCAGTATCTTTAAGCAATCTTGCCTGGATGTGAATTGCCAACAGATAAGACAGGCAGCATGGATAAATGCTATGTACATCTCTTTGGCTGTTAGTGTAATGTCCTAAGTGTCTTCATTGTCTGCTTTGTTTCAACTGGTCTTATTCTATGGTAATGGAAATACAGTTCTACCAAAAATAAACTGAATATTTTACTGGCTACTGTTACTCTGGAGAATTTCAGTCCTGGTTTCTGTTCTCCATACTGCTTTAGTAAGGAATTCATGACTTTCAACCCAGCTTACTTTTGAAAATACTTAATCTGAGATGAAAACTTCATTTTGAAGTAACTCAGCATATATAGATAACTTCCATTTTGCACAGTCATTCAGCAGGCAGCTGTAACTCCCCTCATTACGTTAACTCTCTTAACAGTGCACATTGGAATTTTCCTAAAGCTTTTAATTACTTTTTAAAAAAATATTCTGTGTTTTTTCTTGCAATAAAATACATTTTCATTCCATGTGTTCATATGGAATGCAACATGACTTGTTTTAATACTAGTACATCCAATTTCTCTTCATTTGGATATAACGGCTCTCCCTTCCTGCTGGATATTTGAAAGTTCTAAAAATGTTAGTAAAATCATTAAGTTTAATGGACTGGACAGAGTACTGCTCTGCTCTTTTTTTCCTCATAACTAGGATATAGTTATTCTTTTCTCTCTGTGGCAAACTAAGCAAAGTGTGTGTCTTTTCCTGTCTAGTATTACTGGCTTTCTGTTTGTTTCCAGCATAATTTCCCAGTTCACACACTTGTTACAGATTTTCTGTGGAGGTCTTAATTCAGTATTTTTATGTGGACAAATTACCATATCCTTTAACTCCAAGACATGTCTGACTATACTGCATCTACACAGAAAAGTAACTAGCTCTCATAAGACCTGGAGTCTGAATCAAATTGTGTACCTGTGGGAATGTTGTGCATATATGTAGGTTGCTCCAAAAGTAATGCCTTCTAGTAATGTCCATGGAAACTGCAACAAAGAGTACAGTAACACTGTTTGCTAGAGCAAATTCTCAGCTACAAAACACTGTTTTTCAACATGGTCACTGCTGTTAGTGATTCATTTTTACCAGCAATGAACAAGAGTCTACATGTTGCCCTGGTAAAGGTCTGCATGGCCATTTGGAACATGGCTTGTCTTTCACATTGCTGTTGCCACTGCTGAAACACACCACCAGCGGCCTCACTGGGATAACATCCACTGTTTGGTTCCCATAAATGTTCAGCAACTGTCAGTGAATGTCAGTGGGTGCAATTTCTTCTGCATGGAGAAATTCAGTGACATACCTTTCTTCAGACACACTTCTGTGGCAGACAGCATTTTGTCAGGCTATCCCTCTGCTATCATTGTCACACAGCAACAAAATGTAATGGAGTATTGGTGGGAAGGTTCAACCTCTACTGCCATACCACCAACATCCGCCTCAGATGTTGTGGGCCAACATAATAAAGTAGGAGGCATTACTTTCAGAGCAGCTCTCATATTTAAAATTGGCCTTCTGAGACTCTTATTACGCCCATGTAAATGTGAAAAATAACCTGTCCTGAGCACAGAGGAGATCCTTAAAATATCTGTTCATGTGACATTCCATCCCAGAAACCAAAGGTTCAGAAATAAATCATTCCACCACTTTTTTCTCAGTTATTTTATTCAGCTTTGACTACAACTCACAGCCTGCTTCCAGATGTTTTCCAGAGGTCTGATATTCATCCTCACCTCTTTCTAACTTAGCATTTATGGAGACTGCTTTTCTGCTTTTAGCTTATTCAACATTAGTATTAATAACTTTGGCACTTCTTAAGAACTTCATAAGTTCTGAAAGGAAAACATCGCAAATTACCATTCACTTATTACTTAAATATTCAAAGCTAGTGTAGATGAACAGGGAAACCATGGATTTAAGTCCTCATATATTTCACGTGCTTGTTAGATCTGATCATGCTTTCTGAAAATTGTACTTTATTAGTGGTCTAGTATGCAGTATGAAAAAGATGTAAAGTGTGAGGCAAGAAATAGAAGGGAAAGGGTATATTTTATGCAAATGTACTCAGAAGGTTTTCAGGACTGGTGACTTCTAAGTGCTTAGGAAGCTGTGAGACTGCTGTAGTGAGAAAGCCTTTGGGGGCCTCTCACTGGAGAAAGCATTTACTTAACACAACAATTTACAACTCAAGTAGTTAGAAAATTGCCCTTAAAGCTAGAAGAATTTCCACCTGTGAATGAAGGCATAAGTTGTGTTACTATGGGTGCAAATTTGAAAATGGAAAACAGTCTTTATTATGTGAATATAATCAGTATTCTTTAAGACCCAAATGTGCTCTAAAACAGGCTAAGTTAGTTACATTTGATTACACTTCATTCAATTTTTTTCTTACTATTTCTTTAGGGTGAATTTTGTCAATGTGACAAGCTACTATGGTCTCTCCTGCCTATGACTCTGCCAGTGCAGTCACTGAGCTTGCTCCTCTACTTTTCTTTACACTCTTGCTATTAAGACTACAAAGGCCTCAGCTAAGGATCAGAAATGCATAGCAACATTAAGCATCATTTCTCTAGTAGCCATTCCATATCACACATTTACTTTAATCTCTTTTTTCCCCCTTTGTCTTTCTTCATCTGTTTTTTAAATTATTCTGCAGTTTCTGTATCTTAATTAAGTAGCAAGGTAATCACTGTGGTTGTTTTGTATCTATGCTTTGCTTCCAATAGTCAATAACTTCTTTCTAGTACCTTGTAACCTAACTTTCCCAGGCTGCAACTACTCAGAACTTGTTTTGTGAAATATGGCTCAGGTTTATTTGCTTATTGTGTTGGCTGGCACTGTTAATTCATGGACCAAGAAAAACAAACAAACAAATTTTATTTTTTTTAGAGCAATGGAGAAAGGGAAGAAGGAAATGAGGATTGGAAGTTCAAAATACAGTTTAATCACTTTCATACTAGCATATTTTAGTCTATCAATTTTTCAGTTCAACTTTAGGCCAAAATATTAATTGAAACTTAATTTTGTTTCATTAAAAAAAAAAAAAAGAGAGAGAGAAGAAAAGAAACAAAGAATCCCATGAGATATGCAAGGATGGTTATATCTGTGATAACTTCAGTAGTAGGACTTGATAGGAAATTTAAATGTTTACCTTTTTTCATGGCTTTTACAATGTGTAGGGAAAGCAAATTGTTCACCTCTTAGACCTTTAATTTTCATACATCCTGAGCTCTCTTGGTTTCAAATGCGATCAGTTGGACATTAAGGCTACTAAGTATTCTACCAATAAATAATCTACTCCTCTGCATGTGATACATAAAGTATTTTATAGGATTATCAGTACTTTCAAAGCTAAACCAGTGCATAAAAATACTTCCAGCTTTTCATGATGTAATCAGAACACAAAAGAAAAAAACAAACATTGCTTTATTTATTGCTCAGAGCAAATGCTTTTGTTTTGCCTTAACAAAACCAGTATCTACAATATGCCAATTGTGTCTTTTGAATGACAGAGAGTTTCTACATGCCAACTCCATTTGGGTTCCTTCAATTTTTCTTAGAGGGGTTAATTTCCTTATGTTGCATTTATGGACATAAGTTATGGACAGAGCTGAACTCGGAGAATAAACAGATTTTTGTTTCCCTTTGTGAAATTGTTAGGAGTTTTAGCCTTTTTTGAAATTATGGGTTTTTTCCCACGTTTCAATTGTGCAGTTGTTTACACTACTTTCTGCCTTTGAGGAGACAGCTTGAGTCTGAATCAGATGACAGAATGACTGGACAATGTTTGTTCTGCTCTGGATGTTGCTAAGGGAGAGGCTGCAGCTGCTGTAAACCTGAGTGTTAAACCCACACTTGATTCTTTTGTAGCCTCTGGAGCATAAAAAAGCCTTTCTTACTGTGTAAAACTTCAGACAATCTTCCTCAAGGTGAGCTAAGGACTCCTTTGAGGAGATCAACACAGATATATAAATATTTTTTATTTTCAGTGCTTCCTGTCCTGTGTATTTGAAATATTATTGTCTGCTGAAGAACTGGAGTTTGATTTTTGGTGCAACATTCTTCAGAACCATTAGTCACAGCCTCTAGCCTTCAAAACCATCAGTCTCAGTCTCTGTGACTATGCACAATAAAGATGGGTTTCATTTATAATTTACATTTCCTACAAAGAAAAGCAATTAGAATTATAGAAGGCTTGTGTGGAAGAGAAAGGAAAAAGATAAAATAATCAGACCATTTCTACCCTGCATTTGTTTCAATTGGTGACAAGCTTGCCTATGTCTCTCCCCCACCTATGCAAACACTGAGCTTTGTTTCTGTAGGTTGCAAGTGGTATGATTTTGCATTTCTGCCTGCCTACTGGTTTGGGTGAAGTAAAGCAGTGGGGCTTTGCAGAGAAGGACAGCTGGGTGAACTGCTTCCTGCTGTCTGAATCTTTCTTTCTCTTTCAAAGTGAGTTGCAGTAGTCCTTGTGGGAAGGAAGGAGAAGATGGTGGTTTTGCACAAACATTCTCAGTGACTGTTCTTTTTTTTTTTTTTTTTTTTTTTTTGTGGCAATCTTGGAATTTCCCAGCAGGCTTTTCTTTCTTACAGCTCCTCTAATATATTCCTTCTTCAGTTTCCTTGCTAAGTCTCTGAGTAACCAAAATTGGTCATTCTCTTTAGGAAACATAATGGAAAACTAACCTTTAAGCCATCCTTTGGAATGCCAGGGCAGCAATAACTCCAAAAAGAAGTGGAGGTAGGGCTGCTTCTTGCCTCTGGTGGGTGGATTTTATCAGAATAGGTAGTGCTGATCTGTATCGCTCAGCCACACCAAGGTTATACAAAGAGCAGCAAAACCCCAGGAGCATAACAGCAGGTCTGCTTTTAACCTCAACTTTTATCTCTCACAGCCAGCTTCCTTCCCACACCACAAGCACCACGTGTTATTTTACACCGAGGCAACACTCAGCAACTGAGGTCTGTTTGTCCATGGAATGGAAAGGGAAAAGTCAGATGACAGGAACACCAGATGTGTGGGCAACATGAGGACTAACAATTATGGAGCAATGTGCCTACAAACCAGCACTTAACTGCTACGTGTGGCCTTCTCTGAGCTTTGGGATGGTGGGTTTGGGCTTTTCATCAGTCCTCTCTTTTTGTCTCATTTAGGTGATGAGAAGTGAATACGACTGAGAACTACTGAATGAAATGAAAGAATTCTGAAGAAATCAGGGTGTGTTAGCACCTGGTTCAGTCTGCCAGAGGGCACTCATAGCTAAAACCAGTGCCACCCTATGCCCCAGGAGGATATATTTGCAGTACCTGGAGAGTGGTAGCAGCTCTCTCACTAAAAGGTCACTCCCCACCTTATCTGAAATTTGCTTAACCCTGCAGATATGTAGGGAAACTGATTATACACTTTTACGCACTTCCTGAAAATCATCTCTATAAGGGGAAGAGTGGTGCTTACTGCAGTTCATGAAGAGTAAGGCCTTCTAAAGCCTGTGGCAGGAGATAAGTCCTTGATCCTTGATGTGCCTGGAAAATAAAGAGGAAACAAGGGAAGACCTAAAGCCCAAGGCCATACGTCTGCCTGAGTGAGAATGCATTGGTGTTTGCTTTGAATTACTTGTAGACATGGCAGATACTTACTTTTCAAGTGTTTCACACTCAGTGTGCTACAGAAATCAAAGCAGTGTTTCTCACTCTTCATCTCCCTGATCTGCAACATAAAATGATGAACTGTTTAAAAACATGATATGCAGTAGGCAAAAAACCAAAAACAAAAAACAAAACAAAAAAAAAGCCAACAATACTGAGACAGCTGCACAGACCAACAGCTGTGACACACACAGGAAATTTGGATGGAAAGAACCATTAGTGCATTGAGACCATCTCCTCTCTTGTTAGCCGGGCCAGCCCCCTTCTAGCAGACTTTGCAAAAGCAGCTAGTTCATGTCAGATATTATATAAGTGTCTCTCAGATTTTGTGCTTCTTTAGTAGACTCTCAAGGAAAAAGCCTTTTTAGAGATCAGTTTCTGCCTCGCCTTTTCTTGTGTCCCATGTGCAACAGACACAGGCCTATTATCTGTATTTAAGAAACTATTCAGACTACTATTTTGTGCTGTACTATCCAAATAATGATGTTCTTTTGTTGTTCTACAGCAGATTCAATTGCACGACAAAGCCCATAGTAGGATAGGTACATGATGACTGAGGACAGCTATTTTGCAACCAATCTGTTGAATGATTGACGTGTGTCTTGAATGTTAGAGAAAATAAATAGCTGGCAAGACTGTACGTGCCTTTTGGTCAAAGAACTCATCTCTCATTAAGCCTCAAATATTATAGATTTATTTTGCACGCCATATGCTTATCCTTTCAGCTCCTTAGGAACAGAGAGTATTACATAGATGATAAACACAAGCTCAAATTTTAGAGATTGCATGGCAAGACTGCACTGTGGTCATCCTGATTTCCCACTGATAAGCTGACCAATTTCAAATAATTTCCAGTGATAACATCCAAAATAAATGTTCCATGTGTAGTTGTAGTTGTAGTTGTGTAGTATATCTCATGGCCACGCAATGTCCAAAATTATTAATTTAATCTATCCAAAATTAAAAACATTTATGTTATTACAAACTATTAAAGATACTTGATGGAATGTGGGTTTCTTGGTTGTTTGTTTTTATAGGACTTCTTTTTTTTTTTTTTCAAAGAGCATTAGCTGGAAAACTCTTTTTGCACGGACAGAATAAAAGATCTGAAGTATTGTCTGGCTCTTAAGCACAGTCTGTCATCTTCCACATCTTGCCAAACGCAGAAAACCATGTGTTTTCTGTCAGAGTCCCACAGCAAACCATGTGGAAAACAAGAGGCTATAAATAACTCCTCAACATGAAAGGTGACTAATCTGCTGCTTCCAATAATATCACCCCCCAATCTCCAAAATCCCCAAATTTTCTTTACCTTTACCTATCTTTGTGCTGAAGCGACACTGTGGCACTCTTCTCTTTAGAGATCTCATGCTACTTTTTGCTCTTTCAATCCTCAAATACTAATCGAATTAATTAACATGTCTATTGTCTTTGTGGAAATGTAGATTTCATAAAAGAGAATGTAATGGTAAATGTTAGCTTTGGAGAGTGTGATCCAGTACTGGAGGTCTTCTTTGTAATCCAAGGTACTGGTTTAATTTACTAGTTCCTCAGCTGATTAACTGATTATTTGCATTCCCTATGCCTTTATTTCCCCTGTCAGACTGGGGTAGGGATGGGGAAATGCATATTCAATGCCTTGTTTGAAATAATATAATGCATCTAAAAAAGAGTAAAATGTTATCCGTTGATAAAAAATACGATATAAGCACTAAATGCTACCACCACAAAGCAAAGAGTCAGCTACAATTTGTGCTACAGAGCTTAAAATCCATACAGGCCTGGAAAAATAAGCAGGGAAGGATTTTCTCCAGCTGTCTCTCTGTCACTCAGCGTCTATCAGCTAGGGGACATGAATCACCCACTCCTTGAATCTGCTCAACGTTTAATGGAAATATGGTGCAAAACCACTGTTGTCTTTACTAAGCATATGCTAAAGATTTCAAAAGTGTGGTTTTAACTAAACTGGTAGTGATGAATAAGTATTTTAATTTTGTGCTGTATTTTAGTGTGCTATGAGCCAAATAATGACAGTCAAACTGAACAAGAGAGATGACTTCATTTGTTGTTCAAAAATAAATTTTTCACATTACCTAAGTCACATGATTAATGGAAGTCACTTGCTGTATTTTTAAAAGTTATCTTTTTCTCAACAGTAATTTTTTCAATAATTTCTATTCTTCCACTGTCACGTTTGATTTCAAGTTAGGTTAAAATCTCCCCTGGCATAGGCATCACTTCATCCTAAAGTTGTGCTCACCTACAGCCAAAATAACAATAGCAACAGTAACAATTTTGTAATGTGCTGAAACTCAATGTTGTGTCAAAAACAGCATTTCATAATTTTGGAGTCGTTTGTTATTTTGAATTTATTATGTATTTTGATAACCCCAGGGTGAGTCATAGTAGGGAAGGCTGTCAGTTGATGAAGAACTGAAATCTTTATGCTATTCCACATTTTCTTTTTGACTGTGGCTTTGTCTGTTTTGTTGGCAAGTTGTAAAATTAGAATTTAGAGAGAATAGCAGAACAGTATTCCACTGCAAGAAAGATGTTTTCATCTGTGATTTTTCCTAGATTTTTCTAACTGATGTCACGGTTTTAAATTGAATTTGTGTAAAAGATCTATAGGTGTTTTTCCTGATGAATTCATTTAAAAACTCAACATTGGGAAATCTTCCCTTCATATCTAGCAATTCTATAGGGAGTCTATGCATTAGTTTACAGTAGGGAAGTTATACCTCAATGGTCCATGAAAATAGGAGTCCATAAAGCACATATTTCCATATAAAAACATTAAATGTTTATGACTGATACAGAGAAAATGCTGATAATACTGAAGCTTTTGGCTAGCTTAATTTCTTCCTTTTCTTGTGTTTTTTCAGGCCTCTCAGACTTCCTCCCTGACATAGCTTATCCTCGCTGTGTTATCTGAAATCCAGGAGTCCTCTGTATTCACAATATTTCATTCCTCTGCAGTTCCTTGTCTCTGGCCATCAGTGTCTCCCTGTCTCTAAGCTTGCCCCCTCCCCCGCCTCTTTTTCTTCTCACCTGTGTTCTCCTGTTTTTCCGTGTTGTCAAATGCTTTCCAAACCCTAGCCCATGCCTCCTTTTCCATGTACCCGCTCAAAATTGGTTTGTGGGGAGTCCGGTTACAGCACTGGAAAGCCAAAGCATAGTTCAGCTCCATATACAGGCTTGGGAATAAAGCCTGTTGTAACCAAGCACCCTAACAAAACATTTTTGCAGTGCAAATAAGTCCTCTGTGTGGGAGGCCAACTTTTTAAATGCGCAGTGTATCATTTTAAAATTCCCTTGGGGCTCTAACCTTGTAGACAGATGTCTTAGACACTGGTAATGTGTCTAAGTGACTTTTCACGGTGATCTGTCGAGACAGCATCTGCTCAGCTGTCTTTTAGCAGAGTACAGGACAGCATCAAATCTGTATTTGATGTATTTCATCCTAGCCTGAATGTGGAGAACTCAGCCTGCTTCACCTGAAGCACCTCTAAAGGAAGAGCTAGGACAAAAAGAAGTGACTTCATTTTGACCCAAGCAGGTAACAGTGAAAGGGAGTGGCCTTGTTTCTTCAGCATGAATAACATTTTTGTGACTTCCATATCACAATTCAGCAGCTCTGATGTCAAATTACAGTAACAAAAGAAATGAGAGATGCTATGTGTGGGAAGAAGTGTTGACAAAAGCATCCTGTACAACTTCCTCTGGGCTCCTCAGCTGTGTTATCAGAGGTGGGCAGCTGTGTAGAACAAGCCCAGCTTTAGGGGAGCAAAGCCCAAGATTGCTGAGAACCGGCCTGTGGCAATGGCAAGAAATTGATTGATAAGCTTTCAAACTCAAGATCTATGATCCTTGCTGGGCTGCTGACTCTGCCAGCCATCAGATTAATTTGCTTAGTCTAAGTAAAAGCCTGGGCTGGAAAAACTGCACTGTGCACTGTTTAGAGCATCCCCCATTTCTGATGGTGCAAAATGTGTTAAGCTTAAAAATACAAGATAGAACTAAAAATGTAAAGTTCATTAAAGCATTTTTAGATCCTTATAATATTAACTTGGGTTTCTTGCTTTGTATTCCAGCTTTTCAATTACATCACTTCCGTGTTTTCAGATTCTTCAAGCTGCCCTACCATGATGATAGAAAGCTTCTGAAGGAAAAAGATACTGAAATTCCACAGGAATTCATTATGCCAGAAGGTATGGCTTCTCAGAACACAGAACAAAAGATAAAGTATGAAGTGCTTAGCATGAAGTTCTGGAGGAAATAAAAAGGTCTAGCAGGACTGTATCTCACAATTTTTCTCAGCTATATTTTCTCTATCACTGTGATACTATCCATAATAACATCAGCTCTACAGATCTCATCTTTGAGATGTGATGCCTGACTCCCTATTGTTTCCTCCTAAGACTTAGTTTGACTCCATCCCTACAAAGCCTTTTTGCCTCTATGCTGCTTGGTTCTTTCTTCTAATCATTTGTCATGAGGTCTCTGCTAAATGTACTTCTGTGTGCAACTCATCACTGACCCATAGCCACAGGAAAACATTTCTCTGCACTGGATCGCTGATATGATGAGTATTGCATGTAAATCGCTCTGTTTGATAAAAACTTTAAGCTTCTCAGATGACTGTGAAATAGTGAATGCCAGCTGAGCTACAGTGTAATTGTCAGTGTATGTAATTCAGTGCAATGTTTCCCTCCTCCGTAATAATGTCTGCCAGTGGCACTCCCACTATTGTTCTAGTCCTGGCTCCTTTGCCAGCTAGAGGAGGGAAAAAAGGGCTTCCCCCACCTACTTTTAAGTACCTCAGATGACCTTTGATATCAGTGGCACCTGTTTTAATGCCAGCTTCATACAGCCTCTGTCACTGTAGATAAACAAAAATGGAAAAACCCTCATCTTAAAGTATTCTTTCACCTTAGAGAATCTGTAATGCAGCATGTCAAATTCAAACATAGCAGGAGATGTTCTCCTTGGTCTTGTTAGAGAATTGTTTGTACCTGCCTACTGTGAAGTTTTGTATTCTATCCAAAGGGAGACTGCATGACTTCACCAAGAATCTGGAATAAGACTGACTTCAAAACTACACAGTTGTGGTCCTTATCAAAAGAGTGGAAAAGAATGCTTGGATCTAGAATTTGAGCAATAATGGATCCTCCTGTATTTAAGAAGATAGACAATTTAATTCCAGCTCTTCTGGCTTTGTAGCGTGTAGGGTGTTGTCCAGAATCACACCGTTACTGCTTTGGGGATCTCTCTGCACTCCATGCACCCTTTCATTATGCGGCCTTGAAATTTAACACCTTTTCCATGCCACATCTTAGAATGTAAACACAAATCTTACAGCCCTGACAAGCGATTGCTGGGCCACTTAAAGGATATGTACCACTGTGTAGTTTGGAGCTGACAGCACAGGTCTCACTACTGCAGTAGCTGAGAGTGTGAATCTTGGCACTAGAATTCAGAATATGAATCTCACTGTGGAAGGATGCAGACCTCACACTATGAGGAGAAAAAAAGCGTGAGTCTTGGTATTTATGTCTGCAACACTAATACTGAAACATCCACATTGAGCTACAGTCTCTTGAGCTGTATCCTGTATACATGAAGAATGTGTTAGATTGAAAAAATCATGGTACAGTGATTTTCATTTCTGAACACTGAAGGACATCAGAAAAATATCCTTCATTTTTAGAACACAGCAGTAATTACTTTTAGATATAACATAAAGAGTGTGTATCACACACATACTGATACACTAGACTGTGGCCTCATTATTTAAGTCTGAAGCCTTAGCAAGGAACAAACCCATGCCGGTCTTCTACTTAAGTCTACCTTCTGCTAGATCTTCTAGAGCTTTGTTCGTTGCCATATACACAGTTTCCCTTCCTTTTCTTGCTTACATTCGTTAAGACTACGTAGGGTACCTTTTCAGGAGGACTGTCAATGAACTTGTGTAAATTCTTTTTATCTGCTTCATTTAAGTAATCAGGCTCTGGCTATGTCTTTCCTAGACCAGGCCCATTTTTCTCCTTTCTCCAGCACTACACTGAAACCTGCCCAGATTAACCAGCACTCCTGTGGTATTCCCTTTATTTCTTGCAAGCGTTAATAAGCTGCAGTGAGTCAGAGTGAACTCCCAGCTGGACGTTTTGAGTCTGTGCATGGGAATGAGCATAAAGGAGACACAGGGGCTAGCAGACAAATTTGTGGTGCACACAGAGTTAACATGCTGACAGAAACACTGAGGTTTACATCTGAAAAACCAAATGTAAAAATAATATGATGAGTAAGACTAAAATTCCCTGTTCTGAGCTTCCATGGGGCCAACTCCCCTCCCCCACCATTCAGGCATCAGCAGTCACTTCTCCTTTTTGCTGTGCCTTGCAGAAATGTGTCCTGGGATGAGTCAGAGCAGGACTTCCAGGCAGTAGCATTACTGCATTTGGCTCCCAGCAAAAATGCCTTCAGCCAGGGCCTTCCACATATTCAGAGGGATCTCCTTCTGATTTGCCTGTTTCTGCCTGATACTCTTTTTTTCTGAACCAGGGGACTGTTGAAGATATGAGTTTGGAAGGGGTCTCCGGAGGTCACTTAGTGCATTGTCCTGCTCCGATCAGAGCTTCACAAGTAGATCAGGTCGCTCAAGGTCATATCTTCAGGAGACACCACAGCAACCCTTTCCAGGTCCATCTCTTCCAGGGCCTGACCATCCTATTGGGAAGGACCTTTAAAATCCTTTCTGCCCTATTCACATTCATAATCTCTCCAAGTTTTTCTGCTTGTCCATGTCCCATTTGTCATTGTTTAGCATCTACTCTTATGCTCCTATCAGGTATTTTATGTGCTCTCTCCACACACTTTTGCTGGGCTGTGGTACCTTCCTTGCAGTTAGGACACACCATTCATGTTCCACCCTTTTTCAAAGAGAACAATGAGAAAAAAAATGTTTAAAAATGTCCTGGGAACAGAGTGTAGAGAGCACACTTAGGTGTAAGGAACCATGAGTTTAGTAAGCCACTCCAATCCCTTTGTCAGCAAGTTCTGTGATGAAAAATCAGCTGCGCAAAATGTCTTCCAAGGAGAGGCCATCTCCTGTGCTGGCTGGGGAGCCAGACTGCCTTTGAGCTCTCCTTAACTGAGAGCTTGCAAGGTGTTCATGAGACACCAGGGCCTTGTTCCCTCTGAGGTCTGTTCCTGACATTCTCCCACAGCCTCAGAGTTTTGGAGGTGGGGAGGGGGGAGGCTGACACCTTCCCCGGGCTTGATCTGCTTGAGGATGGGGCTTACACAACTGCCCTCTGTCGTGTGAGGCAACCACGGTACAGCCATATCAGCCTCACTCCTGCACCCAGGCAGGTGCACGAAGTCCTGGCGACGGCATGCCCTGAGCAGTGAACTGCAATGGCAGCGCCGGGTTGTTACCAGGCATCGCGGTGGGACGCCGTGTCACTCCCTGCTGCATTTGGAGATTTTATGAAGGCCACTCGTGCGTTATTATCCTTGGGTGTAATTGCTTATGCTCAGTATCTCTGTAATAGATCAGATGCTGTTCATCTTCTCTGCCCTGATGATGGTGAAATCCTGATTTCACCGCTGAAAGGCGTTTCGTTTCAAACCCTGAAAGTAAAACGGGGAGTTGGTGCGGGGCCGGCAGCCTCATTCTGAAGGCGGGTGGCACCTCCCTGCGGTGTCTCTGCAGAATTACAGCTTTCACAAGATCGCCACTTTCCCCAATACGGTATCAAGCTGCTCCCGAGTAATTTCGAGCTGCTAGACTCCAGAAGTCTCAAGAACCAAGCAGACGTGCGAGAGTAACCGATTCTGCATTTCTCATTTCATATTTATTCCATCAGTCTTTCACCCTGAGTGTTCCAGACTTTTTTTTCTCTCTTTGATTAGTGACCCAGCTAATTAGATATGTTTTTGATTGAATTAAACTCATTATTGACCTGACACGCATTACTAATTCTAATATTTAGCTTTGATTGTGCAATAAGACATCAAGTAGTTGTGTTTTTCATTAGACTTTGATAATCACAATGTTTGCAGCAATTTTTCAGTAAATAATTTTTCATTATAAAATACACTTGCCCAATGTACAGGACTAGCTCTACTGACATCTCATGGCTTTTGTGATGCACACTATGCTAGCCTTTGGAGATTTTGCACGAGGTGCCTCTGCCTTCACTTCATGCCAGTGAGCTGCAGGGAGCTTCACAGCTTTTTTTTTCTGGATAGTTGTTTTCATTCCACCAATACAGTGCCCCATTCCTGCAAAAAGCCACAAGCAGCCATAGACTTAAGCACAAGTAAGTGCTGGGGACCCCCAGGTATAAATGTCAGAGAGGCAAGAACAGGTTACAGGTCAGAAAGGAGGAGAACTGGGTGCATGCTGGCTTGTTCTGTAGTCTGCCATTATAAATGACATGTGTTTTTTCCTTCTCAGATGGGAACACCGATCAATTAGGAATACAGAAACCTAAAGTCACTTTTGGAGGAAGGAGGATGAAAGAGGTTCTGTGGCACGGGGAAGGTGAGAGGAGGTCCCTGTGCTTGGCTCCTGCTGCCTCATCGCTGTTGTAACAAAATCCCAGCTCTTGGCCCCAGCCCACAGGACTTTGGCTGAGCCACACTGCTCTCTGCCTGCTCCCAAAACGTCACTGCAGTTGAGAATTCAGCCACCAGCTGTGGAAAAGCTTCATTCGATGCACAGTATGGTAGCTGCTGCCGCTTAGTGGCATGAGCTACTGAGTGCACATTTCATCCACTGTGCTCCCCGTGTTGGCTTACGGCAGGATACGAACTGAAACCGAAATCCTGCGTTCCCGAAGTCAAAGCAAACCCATTTGCTTCACTGAATCCAGAATAGCATTCACAATGGATCCCAATAGCCCCAAATTCTCAATGTGGCTCAGTTCACCTAGGAAAGCAATGGTGACCATCACAGATATGATCCAGCAGCACAAGAAGCTGTGTTTTGGGAGGCAGTTGTTGAGGCAATGGGAAGCGTCTGTGAAACACAGGAACCACAACTGCAGAACCAAATGCCAACTCTTTTTCCAATGAAAATTTGCTTTCAGAGTTCAGTGCCCACTATAAACATTCTGCTTGCAAGTGAAAAAGATAAAACTTCTCAAGCTGCCTTTTCAACACATCTGTATATAGCTGTGTTCCCCATGCATGACTGCAGAGAGCAGCTCAATTGGCACAGGCTGCTGATGGCTGCCTTCATTCCCAAGTGCTGTTCTACAGCATGATATTGGGGTGATGTAATGGACTCGGGCGGGACTGCAGACAGGAGCAGCAGCATCCACAGTCATCCAGTGTCTCTGTGAGGAATGGGATTTGCTCTGGAATACAGTGAGAATACAGCATCTCAGGGAAAATGGTAAGGGATGGAACAGAAAGGTATGTTAGTGTATTTTGGATAGCGTATTGGAAACCATAGCTCCAAGCTAGCTCAGTCTTGTAGAAAAGTAAATCTTTGTTCTCTGCTGACCTAGTTTCTGGAGCACTTGCAGCTTCTGCAGGTCAGTGTAATAAACACAGATATTCTTTGTCATTAATAGTAGGCAGCTGTGTGTGCTTGCAGAGCCCTGGTGTTACCGGGCCACAGAAAGGCTGTCAGGCAGTCACCTGCTTAGAAACCTGCTAAGAGTCAGGAATGTTGTATTTGTTAGAAGCTTTTAGTGAGTAAGTCCTAGAGGGGCTGCCATACTTTTCTCCACTGTGGTGTTATCCAGAAGCTCTGCCCAAACCCAAGTTCCCACCGTGCTCATTGTTAAACATCTGCAGCCCAAAGAATTTATAATCCGTTTAAACAAATCAAATCCCTACGGGCACATTCCCAAACGCCAGCTCTCCCGCACCACGCGGTTCTTTTCCGACCAGCTGGCAGCACGCCGGTGCCATTCCTTCCTTGCGTTTTCCCCTATAAAAGTAAAAACCCCCGCAGCTCCGCTATCCCCACGAGACGGTGCTGCGAGGGTCCCTCGGCAGGGCCTTTACACCGGGTCCGGCAGGGAGCCGCAGCCCCCTCCCGCCCCGCCGGGCCGCCCCGGTGCCGGCACGCAGGCGGCAGGAAACGCTCCCGACGCCGCCCCCCTCGGTGGTGGCCGGAAGCGCGCGGCGTGTCCCCGCCGGGGCGGCGGCGCTGGTGCCGAGGAGGCCGGGACCGACGTGGCCGGCCGGGGGAGGCGGGGCCGAGGGGCCGCCGGGCGGGGCAGGCCCGCGCCGAGCGGCGGCTGGATGGCAGCGTCCGCACGGGGCACGGCGGCGCTCGGTAACCGCGGGCGCGGGGTGGACGGCGGGAGGGGGAGTGTAGTTACGGGCGGCGGTGGGATGGGATGAGCGGGGGCGGCGGCGCCGTGTTTGGTACCGGCGGGGCCCGACCGCTGGGCACGGGTAGCGCCCGGCCGGGCCCGGGTTCCGCGCCGCCGTCAGCTCCGGTCCGGTCCCGGTATCGCTCCGGTTCGACTCGGCTTTGTCACGTGTGTGACCGCCGCGGTGCCCTGAGCCGGGAGTCCAGCCGCCGGCGGGATGAGGCGGACAAAGTTTGGGAAGGAACTCCGGTCGCGAGTCTGCGCTGCGGCGCGCTCGGCTCCGCGGGGAGCGCCGCTCGGGGCGGCCGGGGGCTTTGCGCGGCCCTGGGGAGCCCGAGGGGCCCGGCCGATGAGTACCCGGAGACGGCTGGCTGCCCCCCCGCAGCTCTGTCTCGTTCTGCGTTTGTCAGCATTCCTCTGATGGAAAAACAGAGCCCGCCCCCCCGGGAGCCGGCGCGATGTAGATGGGAACGACGGCGAGAGTGGGGCCGGCTCACCGCCCGGCGGGGAGCGGGCGGGGGGCAGAGCCCCTGTCCCAACCTGAGCGGTGAGCGGGGCCGCGCCTCCGCCTGCGCCTCCTTACGGGCCGGTAGCGGTAAGGTGGAGAAGGAGCGTTCAATCGTGATTTAATACGGACGACGTGTTTGCTAGGTGTCACATCCCGTGCTGCGGTACGCCATCGTTTCGAGGCCTGTGCACCTCCAGATTTTAGCTGCACGTGCTCTGATGTGTCTCTGATTTGCAGAAGTAAGTCTCTGTACCCTTTTGGAGGGGCACAAGCCTGTCAGAGCAGGGCTCGCTGTGGGCTGCCAGTGACTGGGAGGGAAGGGAGTGCTCTGGACAGCAGGGTCAGGGCTTCCAGCAGTTCAGAGTTCTCCACGGGACTGATGCAGGGAGGTGCTGTGTGGAGATTTTTGTTGGTTGGCTTGGTTGTTGGTTTTTTTTTTTTTTTTTTGGCAAAAAGTTATGCTCCCTCCCTGGAAAATAACTTTTTTTTTTTTTTTTTTCCGTGCAATACTCTTTTGCAACTCTAAGACTAGCCAACCGGCTTCCAGGGAGAACAGTTATTTATAAGAGTTGTTATAAAGAGCTTTTTCTCCTGCCGACATCTGAAATGTCATTGTGTCGCAGTGAGCAGTTGTGCTGAGACAGAACTGCATCTGTGTGGTCCGAAAAGGCAGTGTCCATGAGAGGTTGTGGCAGCTGGACTCTTTGCTTGCTGTTTGGTCTCCCTTCCACCCACTCAGGTGTGTATAAACAGCAGATTCCTGTGAATTTGTTCTTCCAGAGAAGGGAGGACCTCACTGGTACTGCAGCTCTGAATCATGGTCAGAGTGCACGGTCAGCTCGCAGACCGGCTCAGGACACAAGGTGCTGTTGCTGGTAGTGGTGAACAGGTTCTGATCTCAGCATGGGTGGGAGAGGGGATCCTGATGGGGCTCTGGCAAAACTGATGAGCAAATGTTACCTGTTCTTGTCTTACGCATCTTTTTTTAATGACCCATTTACCCTCCATGAGAAAAAGCACATCTAATATTATGTTGGTTTATCTCTCTGCCTCATAGTGGCTGCTGATCTCTGAGAACCCAAAACTGCTTTCTCTAGAAATTTCTCTAGGCTTCCCTAGCTGGGTTCCTGAAACAGATGCTGATGCCTTAAATTAGGGGTAGGTAAAGACCTTGTCCATCTTCTGCAGCTATAGTGGCAGGGTATTATTTTCTCCTTAAGCTTTTTTTGTCTTAGAACTGCGTCTTGATTGCTCCCTTCCTTCCCCTTAAATACATCTCAAGAACAGACAGTTTGAATTCAGAGACTTTAGAAACAATAAGTAAACTTAATGTCTCCTGAGGAGTGTGCAGCAATGAGGCTGAAAAGCAAAGGGGTTAAGGGGTAAAACCTGCCTTTTGTAGGGCAGGCAGTTATGATGTGTCAGGAAGAAACGAATGCTGGAAATGTGCTCTGAATAATTAGCCAAGTGCAAAGATCAGTGCAGGGCGATGCGCTGTTCTCATAGATGCTTTGTGAACAGGAATTTATTGCCTGAGATATGAGGTGGTGCTGAGCCACAGGGTGATGCTGGTCAGCTGGTGCAGGTGTGGAGAAATGTACTGTTTTTCCCTGTTGTGAATAACAAGGGGAAAAAGACCTGTGGGTCACAGGAGGTCAGCTGACAGAAAGATGAGACAGGGCAGTTGGTTTTCAGTCACTTATGACCTGTGGTTGTCCACCATCATCTCTCTCTGGAGATCCTCTATGTCCTTTATGAAAAAGATGAACCCGTATTTGCAGCTTGTTTTCAGAGGCCTGGATGTGCCATTTGTCATATGTTGTTGCCTCAAGCTGAGATCTATCCGTCTCAGAGACCCTCCCAAGTGTTCCTTGGGGCAGATATGGGCTCTGAGCAGGAAGGACTAAATGGAAGAAGTGGACCTGTTACATCAGTTGTTTTTTCTTTTCCAGATTGATTTCAAAAAGCTGCTAACTTTTTGGCAGCCATATCACAGAAGAGGCTGGTTTGTGGTGCTTTCTGTCATTGCTGAGCTGCAGAGCAGTTGTGCTGTGTGTATTCTTTGCATCTTCACATACGTATGGTGGTAGTACAAGTCCTGACGTGTTGCATTGGCTTTCTCCTTGCAGGGGAGCTGTTCTCAGTCATTTTCAAGGTCTAATCCTGTCATGAACACAGTCTGGGGTTGAAAGGGATGCCTGTCATTTTTAAAGCAGGAGATTATCTAAATGCAGGTTATTAAGCAGGTAGCTGGTAAGTGAAGAGAAGGCTGAGCCTGGTGTGATCTGCCTGTTGAATCCCTGCAACTCCCTGGGCAGATGCCTCTGACTGGGTGGCTTTGGTCTGTGTGATGTTTGGGACAGGAAAAAGACTTTGGTTATGGGATGGCTGATGTTTGCAGCGCATCTTATCTTGTTCTTTTGTTTTCCAAAGGGAAACTGGGGGGATTCAGTACTTTGTTTTAGTGTAGCTTTAAGGGTTTGAGTGCGTAGCTGTGCAGGGGACCTGAATCTTGGGGAGAGAAACTGAAGGAGCTGGCAGCATCCCCTGGGATGGAATATACCTGTATGTTCCAATGACAAGGGGTTTGCACAGCAGAGCTGGGCAGAGGGCAGCATCTCTGGCATCGTTACTCTCAGTGCCACCATCAGCCCAGTCCTGGCTCACTGCACTGGTGGACATGAGTTGGTACATGGGGAGCTGTGAGATGAAAATGCCCCTTGCTTCTGTCATTCACCATTCTCAATTCTAAAAGACTTGGACCTGAAGATCTTCAGCCTTTGGTAGGGACCTGCCAGTAGAAGAAGGATCTTAGGTGTAGAGGTGGGAGGAACGGACTTCAAGATCAGATCTGGTCTGTGCAATAAAAGAATCTGAATCGAGTGCTTACTCCTTTCCCCCTTCCCCCCCCCCCCCAAAAAAAAAAAAAGGAAAAAAAGTCCAGTATAAGAGATTCTGCATAACCTGTTTCAGTATATCACAATTTTGGCACTATTTAAATTTGTTTCTTCATGTCCAAGCCACACAGTTCCACCATGTGGAAGAGCTGAGCACTTTCCTCTTTCCTTGTGACTTTTGATATAAGCAGACTGCTCTGTTCCTTCCAGTGTTATCTTTTCAAGACTAAACGTGCCTGGCTTCTTTGGTCTTCTTGTCCAGATCATGCTTTCTAAACTCCAGTTTTTGTTTCTATCCTTCGGAATGTCTCTGATTTTTTTTACATCTGCTTTATGAAGCACAGTATGTGGGTAGGTGCAGTCTTTTGGCTAACGTGTCCCTTGTCGGGAGAAAAATAAAATCACTGCCTCTGTGTCACACAAACAACATAGCTATTAATGTGTTCCAGGATGTCATTTGCCTGCTTTGTAGCAGGCTTATCTTGCTGGCTCGGAATTAATTTCTGAATCAGTGTAATCCATGTATGCCTCTTATTTTATTTTTTCTTTGGCGTGTTGGAGTTAATCTCTTGTCATGCCCATTTGATTTATTTGTCTACCATTTTGTACTCATCTTTGCTGAGATTGGTTTAGCAGTATGTAATAGGTAGGTCAGTATCCTCCTTCACAGAGCTGCAGGACCCTGTCCCTTTAATGTTCATTTCCATTGCTCGCTGCAGCTGGGCCTTCCTCCAGCAGTGATCTAGTTCAGGGACCAAAACTGGACAAACCTCTTGGGTTTAAAAAAAAAATAAATATATATATATATAATATATATATAATATAAAATATATATATATAATATATATTATATTTATATAATATATAATATTATATGTATTATATATTTTATATATATATATTCATTTGTTTTGAACCCGCTCACTTATGGTGTCAGGTGTGAACATGGGCAGGGGATACTGACTGAGGGGATGTGGGATGAGGGGCAGCTCTGCGGTGGTGTGAGCCCTGAGATTTGTTTTTGACATCTTGATTTTTGTCTTGATTATTTCAGACCCCTTTCTGTTTGGCTGTTATTTAATGCCTTGCTATCTTTATTCCTTTCTTATCTTGCAGGTAACTACAAACTGATCACTTAACTTGATCAAGGATCTTTCAGAGGACTGAAGTTACTGGTCTGTAACTTCTTAAGTCTCTCCTCCATCTCTCTTTATTTCTTCTTCTTATAAAGGTAGATGAGGCATGATGCTTCTCCAGCCTTCTGTGGCCTTTGCATATTCCTGTAAATTTTCAAAGATGCTTCAGAGATTACCATGACTGGTTTCTTGAATGCTTTCAGGTGAATGCCATTATTTCCTCTCAGTCTACAGCTGCCATGTGAACAGTTGTTATGCTGTTCTTTTCTGACCCAGTCTTTTCTCCTGTTTGCAAACTAATTTCTCTTGTCACATTTCACTTTTTCTTCTGAAGACTGAAGGAGGCATTTGTACTTCAGTCTTTGTATCATTTGCTTTCCTTTCCTGTTTGCTTATGAGTAATTATCTTTATTTTCCTCTTCTAACAGCCCTTTTTCTTTCAAATTTTCTTGTGACTGAAGAGTGCTTAGTAACAGCTGTGCAGACTTTGATTAAGACTCCATCTAACCCAGTATCCTTCTTGGAAACATTAAAAATAGGGCACATATAATTGATACTTTTCAGCCTCTGGCTCCTTTCAGACAGAGATTTTTCTGAGCCTAGTGTGAGCCATCTAACCATATACAGTCAATAGATTTATTTTGTTATTGTTTGTGTCCTGTCCTGTGTTAAATCCACCTCAAATTTTCTTTTCTTTTTTTTTGAGAAGTGCCTGCACACAAGTTACCTGTTAGTGAAGAGTTAAAACTGCTTTTATTTTGTAGCTGACATTGTCATTGTGTGATGGCTGTTAGGACTTACATTTGAAGAGACAATCATTAATTATCTATCACTATTCCTGCTCTTTTCACCACTCATAACTTTATGAACCTCTACTTTTTAACCTGTACCTTTTAGTTGCCTATTTTGTCACATGCTTGTTTTGTCACATTTTTGGTTGTCTTTTCTATACAGTAATCCCACAACCACATGTCTCTCGGTTTTTGTAATTCTAATGTACTAATTCCATGATAAAAAGTACCAGAGAGAAAACTGGTACCAAAAGGCAGAGAGAAGACTAATCCTTCTAGCACCTCTGGTGAAGATCTTTCTCTGAGACCTTGGAAAATTGATGGGCAAAGATGGGGACCTGGGGGTCCAGGCTTTGTGGAGTCCCCGTCCAAAGCACTACAACAGAGATGGTAGAAGGCAGACTCCTTCACAAGATGTCTCGTGCACAGTTTCAGATGCCTGATGATAAACAATGTTCGTTACTGATATGTTGATGGCAGAATTTTGCGTTTCTTTTGGGGGGGAAGGGGAATATAAGATGTTGAGGGACAGAGTCCCTGGCTGTTCCTCCTGGGTGGTGGGAAGGAGCCTCTTGCATGCTCTCAGAACTGCTCTCATCTGTTCTTTTCAGAGATTGGCCAGCCTGGTTGAGACCGCTTAGCGATGACAAAACGAAAGCTTCTGCTTAATGGGACGTTCTGCTTGATTCTGATCGTGGCCTGTGAAGCTCAGCAACTTCCGAGGAATCATGCTGCCACCAGTTCTGGCCCTCTGTGTGAGAAAGAGGCAGAGTCCTGGGGAAACCTGTTAAGCAGTGAGCGGCTGGATGCCTGGATCTGTTCCCTCATTGGCTCGTTCATGGTGGGGCTGAGCGGAATCTTCCCTTTGCTGGTGATCCCCTTTGAGACAGGAGCTGCTCTACGGTCGGAAGGTCAGCCTGCTACCTGCATTAGCCTTCCTGAAGCCATAGGTCCTGGGTTATGATTGTGACAAACAGAACCTTGGATCATGCCAGTGTCACAGATATACAGTCCTCCAGTAAAGGCACTACATTTACTTTAGGCCATACCTGTCAATTTGATAGGGGGTTCTCTCACAAATGCAAGTCCTGGAAGGAGGCTGTACAAAGAGTATCACTTGTTGTACACCCCAGGGAGCTGCCTAGTCCAGAACTTCCCACACACAGCTGTCCTAGCCAGGTGGGACAAGGGCTTCTTGCACTCCAGCTATTTCTTTCATGCTCTCTGTTTTGAAAGCTTGGCTTGCAGATGCTTCTAATTGAGGTCTTTTTGTGCAAAAGCTCAGCTGGAAATATTTTGACTTCTAGCTGAGTCATAATTGGGTTTTGTTTATTCTTTTAGCTGGATCACGTCGTTTGAAGCAGTTGTTGAGCTTTGCAATTGGTGGACTACTGGGGAATGTGTTTCTCCACCTGCTTCCTGAAGCCTGGGCCTATACATGCAGTGCAACAGCAGGTATGAAAGCTTTATATTCCTAGAAGCTGTCTATGTTGTGCTTACTGCTACATTTTTTGAGTTTTGAAAACACAAGGCCAACTAGGCTGGGTCAGCCCTGGACCAAAGACAGGTCTGGTATTCTGCTTTGAATAATGTGTGAAAGCAAATGCCTAGAGAAGAGTATACAAGAATAAAAAGATGTAACACGTTCCCTTTGTATGTGCAATCCTCCAAAGATTTCAAGATTGGAAACTTCCTGAGCTAGATATAGGCTTTTTTGTTGTTTTGGTTTTTTTTGTTTGTTTGTTTTTTAGTAACTTGTAATGGATTACATGAACTACATGAATGTGTTTACCATCTCAGATGGTAGACATTTTGCCCTTCAGAGCCACCTTGCCTATAAATCTACCCTTATCACAGTGCTACTCTTAGAGCCTTTTACTTGGAACTGAGGCCATTCCATTGGTATTTAGTCAGTTTGAGCCCAAATGCATTGCCCTCCTAGTTTTTGCTCCAGGAGAAGCCATGGAAAATTTACTGTCAGTAGAGCCATTGATTAAGATGGTGTCTGGAAAGGTGGGGAAGGAAACAAGTACAGGTGATGGAGACCTGTGTTGATAAGCAAGCTGAAATGTTGGGATTTGGATGGGACTTGTGGTGTCCATGTATCTCTTTCTTTTCTTGGATAGTCTGGCTTGTTTAAAACCTACAGGGATTGTATCTTTCTTCTTTGGCAAACATGTAACAAGAAGGCAAGTGTTATTGTGTCCGGTCAGTTGAGGAACCAAGAAATTCTCTGCTAAAAGTGAAAAAGCAGGGGAAAAGATGTTTTGGTTTTTCCAAACTTTGTTATGTCTATTTCTTGGGACTTCAGATCCTCCACAAATCTGTTGGCTCTTTGGTCCACTTCCTGTTCATGGCTCTGGTACTGTTAGCAGAACCTGCTGTCCTTTTTTACTCCCTTCCTACAGTGGCTCCCAAATGTCTTCCTGCACTAGCTTGTTTGCATCTGACATTGTTCTGAAGCATGACGGTTTCCATGACCCATATATGCCCCACTGCAGAATTGTTCTGTTCTTCTACTGCAATGCAATCTCAATTTCTGCAGCCAGGCTGAATGGTTGATTATCTCACACACTTGGCAGTGTTTGAAAAGAAAGATTAAGCCCAAAGCTATAAAAACTTGCCCAGGTGTGGCAGAAAGGCGAAGGTGAGTCCATAGCTCTACTAATGGTAGACTTCATGTTAGGGCTTGCTTTTTCAGTAGACAGAGGTGCAGGATTTTTTGTTGATATAATCTTCTCTTGCCTCAGGGGGACAGGGAAGTTGCTAATGTTATCAAGAAATGATCTGGATTGCACTACTGAAGTAAAAGGGGTGGTGGCTCTCACTCTGAGAGTTCTGAGATGATATCTCTTAGATCAAGAATGAATAGATTATAAAGTTACTTGCTATGAGATATGCTTGGTCCCTACTTCTCGCAGGGACAGGTAGTTTTGTTGTTTTTTCCCCGTATGGGAAGACGCTGTTCTTGATAGTAACATGAAGATTTTTCTCTCATTCCTCAGGAGAAGGGCAGAGCTTTCAGCAGCAGAAGCTTCTGGGTCTCTGGGTGATCATTGGTTTCTTGACTTTCCTGGCACTAGAGAAGATCTTCCTAGAGAAAGAAGAGGAGGGATGCCCTGGTGCGGTAAGTGAGCAGCCAGAGGGGAAGGTGTGCTGTTCTGTTTGGATCATGAGTCAGATATGTAAGCACTGTACTGAGCACCTCATCTGCTCTATCTGATAGACTCAGCAAATGATCTTGGAGCCGCAAGTAGCTTGTCAATGAATCTTCTTACTGCTGTTTTGACACTGAGTACTAGAAGTTGTTTAATCTCTGGGCTTTGGTTTTGTGGTTTTTAGCTGAGATCTCTCGCTCTGGGCTGGTTTTGTTCTTGATGTGGTATATATGAAAGAGAGCTCCCCTCCTGTACAGACTGGGAGCTGGAGTGTTCTGTGGTTAAGACATTTACTCAGATAAGCTTTGAGGGATGACAGTGTTGCTGATGTGTTCCACTGAGCAATTGTGACTCACTCTCCTCCTGGATCCTCAGTCAGGACAAAGACCAGCATTCTTTGGAAGACCTGAGTATGGTCTGATCCAGGCATTTATTCCATGGAATTAACATGGTAGTAGGGATTTATAGTTGGCCAAGTCATACTATGTGGTGGTTCACACATGAGTCACCCAGCAGTAGAAGGGAAGCACCAACAAAGAGGGACCAGGAGGTAATGCCAAGATAGAGGAGAGTGGCTAGTCTTAAGCCATCTCACAGTTCCTAACAGCAGCTGTTCAGTACTTGCTGTGCCATGCCTTTTGAGAGATAAAAGTGCAGGTCAGACACTGGACAATAGCAATTAGGTAATGCTTTGACTGGACACAAGAATTCTGAAATAAACTGCGACTTTTGAGACTGAATTCTAAGATGAACAGTTTATTTGGAAGCTGACAGTCCCATATATAGAAAAATTCTATGGACTAAATTATCCTAGCACACTAGGAAAAACAGAACTTTTTTCCTCTGCCCCCTGCCCCAGTGAAGTTGAGTTTTTATGGGTAGCGGCTGCCAGCAGGACTGACAGATTGAGCCCCTCATCTCTCCAGTGGAACCTTACTCATGTCAAAGCATGACTGATTCCCTCTCTCTCTGCTTTCCTTTTCCTGATCCTTAAGGAAGTCCTTGCTCTTGTTTGACACCAGAGATGTGACTCTCTGAAATCTGTCTTGTTTCTAGCTGTTGTCGTGGTTAAACTGGCCTACTGATTGGTGTTGAAAGGACAAAACCATTAAGGCTGAAGGGTTGGATTTCTGACACAGATTTGCACTCTTTGCTGGGGACAAAAGAGCAGTAACAAGCTGTTTTCTGCTGATTTAGGGCTGTGATTACAAGACCCCTTCTGGAAAGATTCCCAATGGAAGTGGCTACCCTCTATCAAAGGTGGCAGGCAAATCACAAAGAGCAGAAACAAATTCAACTCTGTGTAACGGCTCTTCTCTCCCGTCTTGTCGAACGGACAACAGAATCAAGGTAAGAGATGCACAGAGTGTTTGTTTCTGATTAGCAGCTATCTGTTCCCAAAAGAGTGAGCCTGTTTTCTGCTTCTATCTCCAAACCTGCATTTCCCATCATTCCTTTTTGCTCTATATCATCTGACTCTTACAGTGAGTAAGACTCTGACTCTTACTATTCTGGGAATTAAAAAGGTTAAGATTTGTTTGTTTGTTTTTCCCCTGTAGGTTTCTCTCCTAATTTAGCTTCTTAAATCAGCTTTCCATGTTAACTTGTAGTGCTGGGGTAAGGTAGATCAACAAGTTCATAGGATAAGATATGAAGAATGGAAAAGGAGGACCGTGTCATTGGGCAGAGACTAGTCTTTAGGCTGGCTTTGCTTTCAATTTTGTTACTTTCTTTTCACTGTGGAAAACTCTGACTGAATAGTACAAATGAGAGTAAAAGACAAGTTTGGCTGAGAGAAGACCTGTATTTTGAGTTTGAAAGCTCTTAAGAATATGAAAGTTTGTAGGAAGATGACTATGAACAGAAGGTGTGGTTGCACAGTCTAGCCCCAAACTGGATGTGTGGTCAGTCAGAAGCTCTTCTTGGTTTTCGTACTTTAAGTCAGTTTTGCTATAACTTTGTTTTTCTTTTAACACTATATGAAAGATGTGCTGTGATCACTGGGTGTTTCAGTACCTATCACGTTCATGCAATTGGTACACAACACTGCACAATCTGTAAGGTGCTGCACTGGTGTTACTGGAGGTGATAGCAGTGCAGAAATCAGTATGATGAAACACTGTGGCATGACTTTAGAAAGCTGTATACCTGGAGCTATGGGCTTTGAGTCCATCACTGATTTCAAGTAGAAATGAAATGCTGATGAGGGACACAAATGTTCAGGGCCTTTTCCTAATGAAAGAAATGATGATGTGATTAATGCTAATTCATATGGCAAAACTGAGAAACTTGAGCTAAATTTTTAATTTGTCTTAATACAGGCAGATATTAAGCCATAGGGTAAGAAAGAATGCAGATCATGCTTGCAAGACAGGGACAGTTTCCAGGAAGTCAATGCCATGGAAAAAAGTACAGGAATAATGATAGGAAGTTGTTTGAATGCATTCCTTCCATTATGATAAAGTCAGGAGGATGAGTGGGTGAGTAGGAAATAGTACGTAAGACAAAAAGCAAGTGTTTCTGCCCATGTAGCTGTAGACTTGACTTTCTACATAGCAGCATACCTGAATTTTTCTGTAGCATTATTCATTATATCCAAAATGGTACCAAAAAATTGCAGTGTGATCAGGAAGTACCTGAAGTAATCGCTTCTGGTTTGCAAAATGTGGAAGAAAGTGTTTTAGCCTTTAGTTTTACAGATGCGATAAATCAGGGCTGACTTGAACTGTACCAATAGCTGTGGTAGAGACATGACTGAAGAGCTAAAGTTGTACTGAATAGGAACAGATTAGAAATTGAAGGCAATTCTGTAACAGAGAGTAACTTGACAGTGCACGAGTTCTACCTAGTCATAGAATCTATGTCGCCTCTGGGTTTTTAAGCTGTGATTTAAAATGTTTTCTACAAAACATGCTATAGCTTAAGAAACTGGGCTTTATGCAGAAATGAAAGGAGGCTCTCTCAGTTGTGTTATGTATGTCTAGATGATTGTAGAGAGGCTTTCTAACTTTGAAATCCTAGTATGTCTGTTTTCAGTCTTGCAGACTATTCTGAATACACATGAAATAGAAGATAATGAGTTAAGGGGTAGTTTTAACTTTCTACCTTCTGCACACATAATCTTAATATTTTAATAACCTTTCTGGTAGGGGAGAGATAACTAAAACTACCAAGGTACTCCTGCTTTGTTACCTTATTTTGTTAGGAAACGATGTTAGCAGCTATTCCATCTGTCTGTCCATCTGTTCTGCCTTTCATTTTTCAGTAACTTCTGAATCTGTAATTAAGCTTACCCAAGTTCAAGAGGGGTGATTGTCTCAAGGGTAATCAGATTTTGAGTTCCATAAAAATCAGCATAGTTCCATAAAAATCAGCTAGAGGAGGAATGCACACTAATGTGCTGTTGAAAACTCTGGTAGAAATTAGGTGTTGCATGCTGCTTGGCAGAGCTGCCTGGCTGGCAAATCAGCAGGTGAGTCTCATTGCCACTGTCTGGTGGGAGGTGGCTGTCATGGGCTATGCTGGGTGAAAAGGAACATACAGATAAAGCCTTGCTGGAAGCAAGGTATGTGTCCTCAAAGAAAAAAATCCACAGGAAATCTTTCTTTGGTTCTACTATGCATTCAGTAATGCTTATTTTCAAAAAACAAAAAGATACAATTTGAAGAAAAAGCGCCCTTCAATGCTCCAGTAATTAGTAAGCTGCAATTGGTGATCCTCTTTGAGTGCAAATAATGCTTCCCACCTGCAGTATTCAAGCTAGGACAAGTTGTTACAGCAGCAGCAAGAGAGTAAAGGTTCTAATATACCTGGCATCATTTGCTCTCAAACATAGATTGCTTCTATTCTACATCACAGCCTTTATTCATTCAAAAAGTGAAAACACTGTAGAGTACATTTTCCTTGCTTATCATTCATTTTTCCTGTAGCAGAGATCCTTGCAGATTTGTAGAAGTATGTTTTATTGCACAGTGACATTAATTCTGACTCATGAACATAAACGCTTCATCTTGCTGTGCTCTTTATGAACGATGAGAGCATCCTATTAGATATTCGCAGAATGCAAATGTCAGAGGCTCATAACTGTCAAATCAACCCAATTTATTTCTGAACACTCCAAGGCTTTGCTTCTTTCAGTGACAGCTTTTGCCCAAGCTGCTGACAAGCAGAAGTCGTAATGTTTTAATCATGAAGTCTATTTTTTGCCTTTACAGTGGTATGGGAAATCATTTTTGTGTAAAACGTCTGTGAATAATTATTACTAGCCCATGGGGAAAATGCAATCACATAAAATCCCAACGTGGGAAGAAGAAATTGTAGGCAGTCATATTTAACTGAAAATAAGGAATGATAAGAAAAACTGCTGTGTTTGTGAATCTGTCTGCACACGTTATTACTTTGTGTTTTCTGTAGTTAGAAATACATACAGGGAACCTCTGCATCCATTTTGGAGATGTTACTTAAATCTTGACTTAAACATTGATCCTTAGGCAGGCTTTGCTTAATTCCTTATTTTCATATTTCACGTTCGTATGCACTTTGAAAAGTGTAAAGCCTTTGAAGATGTTCAGAGATTGTGTAGTGGAAAGTACTCTGCAGACAGGTGATGCTTTTGAAAGAGATACTTCACAGAAACTTCTTCCTGAGCTGTGTCATACAGATGGCAGGAAGATTCCCCAAGGAGAGGTGATAGAAGCAGGGAAGAGCAGGAGACTGAAAAGGGCCTCTGAAACCCATTGGCATGTGTGTGTCTCCAGCTAAACTTTGGCACCTTGTGGTAAAGTAAGAGCTAGAGGGTCTTTCCTTGGTACTCATTGGCTGCTGCCCTGTATCTGCAGCTAATGTATGCCAGATTCGTTCTTGCAATCCAGAGAGCCTGGATTGATAATAAACTTCAGTGAGCTGCAGTGTCTCAGGACCTACACGCTGTTTTTTTAATTGTTAAAGAAGGTGGGGAGGAAGCACAAAAGCCTGTGAGCAGATCATCTTGGGTGGTACCCTTGTATCACTTTACATCAGGTATATAATCTTTCTGAAGATGAACATGCTTAACATGATGGCGAAATCTAACATAGAGATGGACTTTTGAGAAAGGAAGCTGGTATAGGCTTTTGATGTTCTGAAGTGTATCTGCATTTGTACACTGATACACATGCTCTCCAGCCTCCCAGCAGGTGTTTTTGAGGGGGGACTGTCATCACTTTCTTCTTTCTTCTCTTCTTTGTTAAGGGAAAGCAAACCCACATGCAGAAGCTTTTTTTAGTACAACATTTCAAGATTTATTTATTTTTAAAAAGCAATTTCAGCAGCATTTGTTCTGTTGCATTGTTGCCAACTTTTGAAGGAGATATTTAACAGCCAGGTATTAAAATACATGACTAGAAGATAAGTCAGGTCACATTTATAGCCAGTCACCTGTGTAAGAAAGTGAAGTGTTTAAAATTTGGCTCATTTTGAATTGGATATTTTGACTTCATTGTTTTTCCTTTTTCATTTTGCGTCTGTGTTGGGAGCACCTTTGTCATTTGCATTCTGTCTCCATTACTCCTCCAGTAAGATGACTTTCCTAATCTCAGACAATACTTGCCTGCCCCAAAAGTGAGTTTTTCTTAAGTATTTAATTTCTACTTGAGCACTGATGTAGTTTGTCGCCAGAACTGCTGTGTCCTTATTGTTGCCATCTGAACGTGACTTTGTAACCTGTGCCTTGTCTGGTGCTTCGTTTTGTCTTATATCTCTTTATCAGCAGCTCTTCCTTCTCTTTGCAGATCAGCGGGTACCTCAATTTGCTGGCCAACACTATTGATAACTTTACGCATGGCCTGGCAGTAGCAGCCAGCTTCCTGGTTAGCAGAAAGGTAAGGTTTCTGTCACCAGCTTTATACTGAAATGGAGATGCTTGTTCTCAAGTTCGTATTTAAAAAAAAAAAAAAAAAAAAAAAAAAAAAAACAAAAAAACCAACAACAAAGATTTGAAGAATTATTTTCTATTTTCTGAAAGTTTCTGAGAAAAAAGGACAAATCTGACCCTTTGTTGCAGAGCTCCTCCAAACCATGTTTGTTCTTCACCCAGATGTCTGGGGAGGGGTTAGCTCATCTGCCCTTGTAAATAAGAATCCTGGATAAAGAATATGTGCGCTTGCTAGAAGAAATCTGAGGGACTGTTTCCAAAACACCTTTTCTCCTCTGCTGTAGGTTGGGTTCCTAACCACGATGGCCATTCTCCTGCATGAAATACCACATGAGGTGAGAGGGCTTTGTGTCTTGCCATTGGGGAGGGCATTAAAAGGGTGTTTTATTGCCTAGGTGAGGAGAGCTGAATCTGCGTTTCCTTGTTCCTTCTCCTCTGGGAAACATGAAGTGCAGAAAGTTAAAAACAGTCTACAAGTACTTGTTTTGTTAAGGATATCCTCTGACTGAGAATGTTTGTTTACTGTTGACTCTTGATTTATGTAGGTTGGGGACTTTGCAATCCTGCTGCGGGCTGGGTTTGACCGCTGGAGTGCAGCGAAGATGCAGCTTTCTACAGCTCTGGGGGGAATTGTAGGAGCCTGCTTTGCAATATGTGCACAGTCACCAAAAGGAGCAGGTAAGGCTCCCCAAGACTTCTCTAGGAATATGGGGGGTCAATGATCTCCTTGAATATGTTTTCATTCCTTTATCTGTTCTCTCGTATGGCTTTGTCTCCATAATAGTGATAGCTTTCTGTACTCGTGCAGGGGAAACTGTAGCCTGGATCCTCCCTTTCACTTCTGGAGGATTTCTGTATATTGCCTTGGTAAATGTTGTGCCTGATCTTCTGGAGGAAAAGAACCCATGGTAAGTGCTTCTTCCTGTTGTACTGCAGCACTTCTGACTGCTATGGAGCAGCATTCTGATGGTCCCCATGCCTGTTCTGGGAGCACATGAATGCCAGCTTCCCAAATCCCATTGACAAAGGCACTGTTCTAGCTGTTGAACTTATGGAACTATGAAGACTCTACAAAACATGAAAACCTTCCAATGGGTCAGTCCCAAAGGTTGTACTAGTGTAGTAAGTAGCCCAACCAGCTAAAGCAGGGTGCTGAGGAATATGTCCAGTAAGGTGACCCTTTTCTGTCTGTCTTCTCTTGGCATCTGGTGGCTTAGGAGCTGTAAGAACCAGGGCCCCATGTAGGTTTTTGTGTCTGATGACCTCACGTGAACCTATCCAACCTATCCTTCACATGCTTCTTACATCTCTTTTAGACCCTGTGTATTACTCTGGGCTTTCTGCAGTCTTCTGTAATTTCACTGCACTGCATGAAATGATGCTTCCTATTATCTGTTTCTTAGTCTCTTACTTTATTAATTCTGATTAGATGTCACTGTGTTGCTGTGTGACTAAATGATAAGTTTCCTTATCTACGTTATTATGTATAACTCAGTATATAATTCTAGTATATGCAGCCTTTCTTCATTTGTGTTATTCTAGTTTCTTGGAGCCTGAATGAGGCTGTGGCAGCTGTACCACAGTAAATCTCCTCTTGGATCTCCTGGCGGAGCACTCCCTGAATGCTCCCATATATTTTAGCTGTAATGACAGGTTAACTCCAGTAGTTTGTCTAAGAGACCTTCACTAATCTAGTTCATTTTCACTGAAACCAATCAGGAAGTGCTCCAAAACAGCGCTGTGGTTGCATCTGAGGAGGCAGGAAGCTTTGGTAATTGCCAGCTGGAAGCTTTCTTTTGGGTTGGTAACCTCCTGTGCTGGTACAGATGTTTGCAGACTATGGAGAGGTAGTAGGTACATAATCACTTTTAGCACCACCTTAAATTTATGCTTGGTTAAGGAGGGGTAAAATTCATCAGCTTTTCCTTTTAAATTGTGACCATTTGTTAAGTTGAATGAGGTCCCTAATCCTTGCTGCACAAGTGCTGGTTCTCTTGTGAGAAAAAGCGCAGGAGTCTGCACTTGAGTAGCTGAGTGACTGAATCAGCTTAAATTGATTTTGAAACCTAAAGTTGAACCTTGCAGCTGAGAGATCATTTGTGTGCCAGATTACAAACAGCATCTTAGTTTGGGGTGCTGGGAAGGAGTCTTCTCAGCTGTGTTAATGGTGTCATGCAACTGCCATGTTCTTTTTAAGATAGATTTGGAAGGCACAGAACAAATCAGTCATGAGCCAATAGACTGCTGCCTATTGAAACTAGTTGGTCTATGCTGTCTCCTAATTTTGCTGTTTCTTTCCCCAGGAACTCCCTGCAGCAAGTTCTGCTCCTGTGTACAGGCATTACAGTCATGGTGCTACTTGCTCACAACTGACTGACTTCTTCACAGACCTCATGATGCCTCCCAGAGCTACCACAGAGACTCTGAGATGTTACAAAGCAATAAGGAACACTAGTGTTACTTCCTATGTGTGTGTGCAGATCTGGCTGCTAGTGTGAGAAGCAGGTGAGAGAGGAGGTCTGGGTGTGTAAGACCTGTCTCTCCCATCCCTGTTCTGCTAAAATCCCACACACTGGGGCTTCATTATATTTTTAATGGAGCAAACAGTGCGAAGAATGAACTGAACAGATGCTTCACTGAGAATGGATGATGTTTCATTTGGTTCATTCTGATGGAACCGCACCTCCCAAGGTCTTCTGTGAAAACAACAAAGGTGGTTCTTGCAGCTGATGAAGAAGAACTTATTCTACCACTCTAAGGGCTGGAGACAGAACAGGGATGGCAAAGCAACAGTAACCCAACAGCTTTAGCCTTGGGTAACTCCTTACCCATGAGGAGTTACAGTGCTAAGAAAACCTGCTTTGTAGATAGAGAGGAAAGGCTCCTTGTCAACTTCTCTGGCTTTTCATTGACATCACTTTTTTCTAAAGGTAGTATTAGCTTAGGCAGTCCACTTTTGTCTGTTTTGTACTGATGTTGAAAACAAGCCAAGAACTTGAGGCATTTCAGAATAGGTTACTACAGTTAAATGGCTCAGTTTGGAGATAACTTGCCTCAGCCTTTACCACTCCAAAAGTCAGCACAGCCTGCTTTTTTTTTTTTTTTTTCCTGAAAAATGGTCATAAATGTTCTATTGCCAAACTATAAGCTTACCTACATCTGAAAAGAATGCCATATAGCTTCTGCTACTGGCTTCTCTCTCCTCATAACCACTATCTGAACGTGGCTCTGAGCCTGCTCTCAAGACCCAATTCACCCAACCATTTGCCCCACATCGGTCTCAGAGTCTTCCTTAGATGGAATGGTTAGCATGTTATCTGGCATGCTACTGCAGTCTGGGACTGCCATGACTAAGGTCTGTCTGGGCAGTTTGGACAGTGACTGAACACAGTACAGCCTGGTTATATACAGCATATATTCCAGGTTAATTTTTCCTTTGTTCATCTTGGGTGGTCTTTGTTATTTAAGGGTGTGTTATAACCAAATGGTTGATTTGTGGGCTTCATGCCTCATGGTGGAGTTAGTCTGCTGGAGATGAACACATAAGAAATAATACTGCTGGCTCAGCAGCAGGGAATACTGGAGAGAGGGTGAAATGGAAAGGGTGAAACTGCTGGTGGAAAGAATCTGGGTCTGGAAAAGCTGTGTGGTAAGTAAGGAGAGAAAATGCAATAAGCGTGCTTTAAAGTTTTTCTGTTGTACAATGCTTGGGATTAAATTTTTTGGCAGTTTTAGACCAACAAAAATTAATTATATTTCTAGTGCTTTGCCTGTCTTGGCAAAGCTTGCAGGGCTGAGCAGGCCCTCATTCCCCAGGGATGCGTTAGTACCACAGAGGTGTGCACAGTTGCCTTCTGCAGAGTTTGTCTTCTCTTTGCATAAATCTGTTTAGAAACTGGTCTGATTGAACTAGCAGAATCATTGGACACAAAACAGGTGCCACAATTTGCACCGATTCAGTTCTGTTTTTAAATAGCTTTTGTAAATCAATATGACTCAAAGACTTTGTCTGCACAAAGCCTTATTGAGAGGGCTCATCCCTTGAAGGGGTCATTTGGGTCAGAGCAGTGAGACAGGTATGCTGCCCACAGCAGAGATATTTACTTCCCTGAGAGATTCCTGAACTGTAGACACTCTTATTTTCTTATGACAGCTCCTGTCCTACTTTTCAGAGAAAGCTGGAGAGCTTATGCTTGCAGCTCTCTCTGCCCGGGAACTGCTATCTAAAATTTTCCTTACTCTAGGCTCACAAAATAACTAGTTTCACAAAGAGGGAAGCTTAGTGCAATTATTATTATTATTATTATTATTATTTTCTTTAAAAGTTGCTATTCTTTGCCAGCTTATCCCTCTGTCATTCAGTTGTTTAAAGTCTGAATGTAGCATCCACTTTTCCAGGGATAAGGATTAATCTGATTATTCTGCAGGAACTGGGGGACTATACTAATCCCTTCATTCTGTAGTTTCCCCTGCTCTCTCTGGGGTCTGAAGCTAACTGGACCCTATAGTAGTAGGGCTCTAGAGGAAGAGTTTGCAGAGGAAGATGTGACTGCTTTTTCCCAAGATGTCTTTCTTAAAATTAGAATGGCATTTAATTTAAGTTGAAGGGTTGCCAGGTGAGAGCCTGTGAGTTGGCGTTATTGCATCAGAACTGAGTCTTGCCAAGACTAAACCACAGTCAGGAATTCATGCTCAGCATTCAGGAATGTCAAGCGGTTGATGCTGAAAAAAGAATTTCTGAGTTGTTTTCCTTGGCTGATACCAGAGGCCTGAGAGTCTGTAGTTCTTGGGAAGACACCCTGTAGGAGGTAGCAGAGGGCTTATGGGAGGGGCTGGTTAGTTTTCCTCTATGTGCAATGTCAGCCCTGGGGCTAAGGATGCAGAGCCTTGGGAGGAAATGGAGCATCACTCCATCACATTTGTCACTTTTGGAAATGCAGAGAGACTAGTATTTTCTAAGCTCTATTTTTTCAGCTGCTCTTATGCATTTTCCCCCTTCATCTGTATTGGTCTGCTCTGCATGGAGACAATAGAGATGAAATAAATAGTTTTCAATGTGGGTTTGTGTTTTTTTTTTGTTGGAATTCAAATTACACATTCAAATTTCATTTGTATTGGAAGTGTATCTCTGGGTTAGTCTAAAAACAAGTCTGGACTGTTTTCTCCTCTAAACTTCTCAACAGAAGGGAAAGTTTCTAACCCAGTTTGCTGTTACTGCTGCCATGGCACTTTGGGTTAGGAGTGCAGTGGTCTGATCATATTTCTTGATTGCCAATCTCGGTCCCCTGGAACCACCAGGTGAGTTACTCCTCTTTGAGAGGAGAATTTGCATAGTAACTGAGTATCCAGAGAGTTCTGCAAATATGGTTGGTTTGGTTTTGTTTTTTGTTTTTTTGTTTTTTGTTTTTTTGTTTTTTGTTTTTTTGTTTTTTGTTTTTTTGTGATAAAAGTGATTTTATTTTATCTTTTTTTTCCATCTAAAATTCACAAAGCTACTACCTACCTGGTAGTTAAGTTCTTCAGCACTTGACACAGAGCTGGTTACCTGCCAGCTGGGACAAATACACTTATTCACCATATGTAGGAAGAACCTGGAGAGGAATAAAGGGATTTTCTTTACTCTTCAAAAACACAGGTTCGAAGCATGTCTCTCCCACTCTTCATTTGAAAGGTTTTCAGGCTATACATACTGAATGGTAATAAGTGACTGTCAGCTGAAGACTTCTTTACGAAGAAGGAGAATGATAACCAGGGAGTTGGAAGAAAGTAAACACAAGTAAGTGGGTGGAGGCCATGACCTGGTGGTGTGAGGGCTTTGGCTGTGAGGGCTTCTGGGCTTTCCTCTCCCTGGCTTCACCGTGCTGCCTTCTTTGGTTGGTTGTGGGTCTGTGCTGTGTGCTCCTTCCTCAATCCTTTCTCCCTCAGAAGGCAGAGCTGCATAGTGCCTCCACACAGAGTGGCTTTTACATAACTGCAGCAGTAACAATTGCAACTTGGTGTGGTTTTGCTGGAGTCCCTTCTGAAACTTAGAGCCTGAGGAACTGGTGTGGAGCGGCAAGCTGGAGCAGGGGGCCCAGGTGTACCTTGTTAGTTCAGCAAATCCAATTGCAAGGTCTTGCACCTGGGTTGTGGCAATCAGTACAAGCTGGGGCATAAAAGGAGATGGCACAGCCCTGCTGAAAAGGACTTGGGATACTGGTGGATGGCAGGAGGTCCCTTCCAGCTCCAACGGTTCTGTGAGTATGATAATTGGGCTGTGGATTTAGGGAATGTGAATATTGTAAGGATTCTGAGTATTTTCCAGGCTAGCTCTGTTGAAAGATTGCGTTGTTTAAAGGCAGTGAATGTCTGAAAGTAATTTTTCACTCTTGATGTGGAAGGCTTGTAATTTAGCTGGCACGCGTGAGAAAATCCGAGAGCAGCCCTATCAGTTCCCTTCATTTTGTCTGCCTTCGGGGCACGAATGTGCAGCCGCATGGATGGTAATCCCATCCGTCCAGAACGAGCTGCTACAGCGCGGCGGATGGCAGCGCTGTGCGGGTTGGGTCGCCCCGTGCTCCTGTGGGCGCAGCGCTGCGGGGAGAGGAGCGAGCTCTGCCTGCGGGGTCCTGGGAGCCCTGTTGTGCGGTCAGCTGGGTGCAGGGCCGCGGGAATGCAACGAGGAGACGGGGGGGGAACTCCTGTGAAGTGCTCTAACCGTAGCTGCAGGCCCGATGTGACAAGGTGATGCCCTAAAATGGGGGCTGAGAGGTGCAGCTGGAGAAACGCTGCCTTTCCCTTTCGGTCTGCTTCTCGCCGCATGAAATAAGATTTTCGGCACTTGGAACTTTATTTTCCGTGCGGCGATAACGAAGATGCCGGCTGGCGGCGGCGCCGGTTTGCGTTTCGCCACCCGCTAAGCACGCCGTGTGCTCCTGCGGTGCCGGTCTCCTCCCCCCTCCCCTCCCCCGCCGCTCGCGCCCGCACCTCCCCGGGGCGCTGCACGCTCACGGGCCGTTGCCCGTCGCCTTGCGCGCGCGGCCTCGCGCCCCGCTGTGAGGCGAGGTGAGGCGAAGCGCCCAGGCGGGCCGCCGGAAGCTCCCGGACGGCCGCGCCCTCGCGGCTCTCGAAGCCCGCACCGAACCGCGCCGCCGCCAGCGAGCGGCTCCGGCCCCGATTCCTTTTCGGGGCGGCGCGGCGGGCGAGGCCCCCGGCCGCGCTGCGGATGAAGCGCCCGCCCCCGGCGCGGTAAGATGGCGGCCGCGGCTCAGGCGCTGAGCGGCGCGGGGCTGCTCCTGGCCGCCGCCGCCCTGGCGCTGCTGGCCGTGGCCATCGGCACCGACTCCTGGTACGAGACGGACGCGAGGCGGCACCGCGAGCGCTGCCGCGGCTTCGGCCACAAGCGCAGCGACCCGCCCGGTTCCATGTCGGCGCCCGGCTCGCACCTGCCGCTCCGCGCTCGGCCCCCGCGGGCTCTGCTCCCCGGCAGACCCCCGGCCCCCGCCCCGGCCGCCGCCGCCGCCGCGCTGGACTCGCACTGCGGCCGCCGCTTCAACTCCACCGTCTCGGGGCTCTGGAGGCGCTGCCACCGCGCGGGCTACGAGCCGGACAGCGAGGAGCTCATCCGGAAAGGTGCGGGGCGGGGGGAGGGGGAGCGGGAGAGGTGCTGTCCGTGGTGCTGAGCGCTGCCGCGGGATGGGCGCCGTGCGGGTGCGGCTCCGGGCGGCCCTGCCCCTCTGCTGCGGCCCGCTTTGTGCCTCCTCGTCCGCTCTAAGCGCTGCAGTGCCGGGTGGGACCGCGGCCTCGGGAGCCCCTTCCGTAGGCCTCTGCTGGGCCTGGTGCTCGGGCAGCGGCGTTCTCCTAACCCTGACCCTGTCTTGTCGTCGGTGCAGGGAAGCATACGGTCTCGTTTGTGGCAAGGGAAAAAGGAGGTGTTGTGGTGTGGGGGTCTTGGTGTGGCTGCAGTGATGCAGGATGAGGGATGAGCAGGCTGCCCTTGTGACCGATGTGCGTGTCTGTGTCATGCGGGGCTCCGGGGCTGATGGAAAGGAGAGCTGTGAATCCAATGCTGGTGTGGTACAGCACAAAGCCAGGTGGTTTGTGGTGTGTGAATGAAATTCCAGGGATGGATGGTATGATGATACAGGTCAATAGATGATTTGTAAATAAGGCTTAGGATAAGAAATGCTGTAGGTGATTAATGGCAAATAACAGGAGGTACTGTTCCAGCAGGTACCTGCTGGCACAGGGAGAGTAGGAGTTGGGAGAAGTGCCTCCACTGAAGCACAAAATGGAAATGCTATCTTAAGAAAACATGAGCAGTTCTTCAGTGGCTTCCAACTGTGACGCCAACCCAGTGCAGCAGAGGAGGAATAGACCGGCACTGTGCAGCACAGCTTGTCATTGTCAGTTCTTTCCAGTGCACAGCGGTGACTGGTACTTCTAGAAACCCTATTGCAGGCATGTCCAGCCTGCAGCCCAGCACAGCTCACGATGCAGCCCAGCCTCTGCCCTGTGCCAAACGGCAGTGGCTCTGCCCTGCTAAGTGGTCTGGCCCTGGGCACGCAGCTGTCACTCAGAACCAAGCAAACTTCATTGTACTATTAATCCTGTCTGGGCTGAAAGCAAGACATGGGGCACAGTGCAATGTGAAACTGAAATCATGACTGATAATTTTATGCATTTTGATGCACAGGACTTTTCACAGTCCTGTGAAAAGCAAAACGTATGTAGCTGTGCTTTCCATTGTGAGAAAGGAATTTGAGAACTAGTTTTAAGATTGCAAAAAAAAAAAAAAGCAATTTTTTTTTGTGTATTTATAACTCTATTTTCAGTCAGTATAAATACACAACCCACAAAAAAATTTTAAATGGAAGGTATAGATTTGTACTCAGATATTCAACTCAAAAATGTGATCATGCCTCTCTCCTGGACTTCTGTAGGCCATACCTTAGCAGAGAGAAATACCCCTCACTTCACAGTCGTGTCCTATTCATGTTCTCACTCCTTGGTATTACATACAAATTGTAAACAACTGTTTTCAAGGATAGAGCACAGGAAGAATAAAATCTCATGAAAAGTATTTTTTGAGAACCTGGAAAACTCCCTAGGAGTTGCAGCTACTGCAGTCAGATTAGCCTGATGTGTTTGTTTGTTTCACAAAAACTAGGCAATAGCCCACTAGTTTTACAGTTCAGTCCTGTTGCTGTCTTTATTTATTTATTTATTTATTTAGGTTTTAATATTTTTTTATTAAAAATTAAAATGTTTTGTTACTTACATATAACATAGTTAACTTATATATATTATGAGGGCTGCTCCAGAAGTAATGCCTCCTATTTTATTTTATTGGGCCACAACACATGCATGTTGGTGGTATGGCAGTAGAGGTTGAACCTTGCAGCCAGTATTCTGTTACGTTTTGTTGCTGTGTGACAGCTGGCAGCAGAGGGGCAGTCTGACAGAATGCAGTCTGACATGAAAGTGCGTATAAAGCAAAGATGTGTCATTGGATTCCTCCATGAGGACGACATTTCACCCATTGACATTCACTGATGCTTGCTGTTGAACGTTTCTGGAGACCAAACAGCAGATGTAAGCACAGGGAGGCAGTGGGTGGTGCATTTCAGTAGTGGTACAGGAACAGTGGGTCACATCTGCTGGTGTGGATTTTTATGAGCGTGGCATGCAGGCTTCTGTTCATTGGTGGCAGAAATGCTGAGCTAATAGTGGTGCCTATGTTTAAAAACATAGAGTTTTGTAGCTGAGAACTTGCTCTATCAGACAGTGTTACCGTGCTTCTTGTATCTGTTGTCATTTCCATGAAGTAAGCAGCAGGCATTACTTTTGGAGCAGCCTACATATACCTGGCCCAGGCAAGCCAAAATGTTGGATACCCGTGTCCTTGTGCTGTGTGATTACCTGCTTCCTCTATTCAATTTCCTACCATCAATTTTAAGCATTTTCATTTCCATGTTGATCTCGTTTTGCTAAAGGGCAGCTTATTAATTTCATTCTCCCAGTTGTCCCTGTAACGTAAAATGTTTTTCTGCTTCACCGCAAACCAAATGCTTCCAGCTCCCATTGGAATGAAGAAAGGAGGGGAAGGGATGGGAAGGATACCATTTTGGTTGGTCCTCAGTACTTTTGCTTTTGAGGGATTTTCCCTACTCCACTGCAGTCAGACTGAAAGGGCAGGGGCGGCGTTCTGCAGGTGTGAGGGCACTGATCTGCCTTTAGGTCTGCTGTGTTTGACTGGGGGGGCTCTGAATGCAAAAGGTTTTCCTTCTACTTTCTTTTTTTTTTTTTTTTTTTTTTTTTTTCAGCTGTGCTAATGATAGACATCACCTCTATCTGCACACCTCACTTCCCTTCTATTCTTTGCCTGCGTTGCTACTTTAAAGATCCACATATAGGGGGAAAATTATTAATAATAGTTCTTATGAGTCGGTTCTTTAAATAGATATGAGATTCTTCTTATCCCTTCCCCTGACCTGCTTCACTGGCAGCCTTTCCTTCTTCTGGCTGTCGTTTCTTTTCTCAGGCAGCTCTTATTAAGCAGCCTTTTCCAGCTGGTGCTCAGGTGTGGCTGCTGCTGTTGGTTCAGGAGTGCTGCTGGATCTGTGCCTTCCAAACAAATGGGCTTTTCTCCCGAGTGTGAGCCGAAGCTCTCTGCTCTGCACCTCTGCAGTCCTACTTTCTCTTTGATTAGCTGTCATGCTGCAGCTCGCTCTCTGGTGATGTGTGGTGCTGCCTTCTATTCTTGGAACTGGAGATTTTTGTAGGCTTTTAGTGGCAGGGATAAACAATGTTGTGAGAGTCCAGTGGTAATTCTGATGAAGGCTTCTACTCTTCATTATCTAATATTTCTGGAATAAGGTTTCTTTTCCAGGTATCTCTTGAGTCTGGAATAAATTACTTAAATCCATTAATAAGTTAATAAGTGCCCTTACCCATTTAGGTAACTCCATGGATTTGTCGCCCAGTACTGACGTGCTGCCAGAAATGCAAAGCAAGCTCTATGGAAAGTTTAAAACTTAAGCATTTTAGTGGCATGTATACTTTTATATATGTGTCTGTCTTTGCTTTATATTTTTAAAGGGGAAAAGCAGGAGTTACTGCTGCACAGAGTTTCCAGCTTTGGATTCTGATCCTTCAGTCTTTGCACGTTTCAACTTTCAATAGATGTGTGAAGGAGATGGGCTGTGCCAAAGGGTCAGATACTGCGTGCCTGAGCCTTGTTTTTCCCTGAAGTTAGAAACAGAAAAAAAAATAAAAAATAAAAATAAAAAAATAAAAAAAAAAAATAAGAAGGGACAGGGCTAGAAGCAAAGAAGCTGCAGGGTGACCTAATTGCAACCTTTCCTACCTAAAGGGAGCCTCTAAACAGGAGGGGAATCAACTCTTTGAAAGGGTAGATAACTACAGGACAAGGGGAAGTGCTTTTAAGTTGAGGGAGGGAAGATTTAGGTTGGATGTCAGGATGTGTTGGATGTTAGGTTGGATGTCTCTTTACTATGAGAGGTGAGGTGCTGCCCAGAGAGGTTGTGGATGCCCCGTCCCTGGAGGTGTTCAAGGTCAGAGTGGATGGGGCCCTGGGCAGCCTGGTCTGCTATTAAATGGGGAATTTGGTGGCCCTGCATGTGGCAGGGGGGATTGGAGCTTGATGATCCTTGAGGTCCCTTCCAACCCTGCCCATTCTGTGAGTTAAAGAAACACAGAGCAAAACTGGGAGGTGGGAAGTGTTTAAATCTAGGAAGGGAGAAATGTGTGGGTGTTTCTTTAAAATACGAAGGAAGAAATAGTGGACAAAGGGAAAATAGAGGTTAGCAGATAACAGCCAGGGAGCTGCCATGTGGCAGGGAAGCCAGGTATGTGCAGGGGGAACAGTGAGTATGGAACCTGAGTTCAGAGTGTTGGTGTGCATGGCCTGTGCTGTGTGTGGGTCACACGTGGAACTGCAACAAAAACATTTTGCTTGGAGAACTTGTAGGGAGGGAGATCCTGTGGGGATTTGTTAGGTGCTGTTTAGCATCTTGTCTATTAAATGAAAAACACATCGTTTGCAAAATGATGGCAGTAGCAAATGATTAGTTAGGAAAGCTCTGTTCTGATAGGGTGCCTTGCTTTACTTGGCGGGTTCACTTGAACATTGTGCATTTTAACAACAGTAAATAGAAGGAACTCTTGGTCACTACTGATCATCTGAAAGGGTTTACAGCTCCTTGTAGCTTGTTCTGGAAAAGCCCTGGGATGGGACTGGTGCATCTCATGTATTGGGCAGAAATAACTCCTCAGTAGCCTCATGTAGCTGAGAAGGTAAGAACCAAAGGATGTGTAAGTGCAGGATCACAGCAGCTTGTGGCAGTAACGAGGCCCTTAAGGGAAAATGGCGTCGTTCTGGTGTCTGTGCTCCCAGTCCTCCCAGCTGATGAGAAACTGGAAGAGTTAAAGGAATGACTGTCTGCCATGGAGCTGTCAGCAGCTCGTTGCTTCTTGTATTTATTTTTTAATCAAGAAAATAGCACAGAGGTACAACTTTCAGAATGTTCTTATAATGCCTCTAAGGAATGCTAGGATTAGGATGCCATGCAACCTTTTTCTTCTGCATATGCAGTATGATAATGTAATCTCTTGAGCACGGCTCCCTTCTGTCCTGCATTTTCAACTTATTTGTGTGCCAAAAAACCCAACGTTCCCCTTAATTGTTGCCCTTGATCACCACAGTACTCCATGCTATTCAAGCTCTTGCCTGAAGGTAAACTTCAATTTTGGCAGGTTTTCTTATTGTGCTGACAGTCTGTTACTAGAAAAAATAAATAAATAAAGGGGAAGAGGGGGAAAAACAGAGAAGCAGAGTTACTTTGGTGGCAGGTTTCTGAGATTTCTGAAATGGAGAGCAGGATGCTGTCCCTGTCTGGTAGCCTTTGATTTAAGGTATATGAAGGTTTATGTTGAAGGACACCTTTGAAATATGTTTGAGTTTGCGATAACTTCAAGATTGAAAAATGCACTGAATGCAGTCCGTGGGGTACCTGTGTGCATCTGGGTGCATATTGTCTCTGCAAATTAGGCTTAAGCTTTACTCAGCAAACTGGAAGTATGAATTAGTCACAGGAGATGCAAAATTTGGCTACTGAGGATTGCCTGGATGCATGCAGTAATTTTGTGGGAGAAAGTGGGTTATGCTCAGCTGAGAGATCACCCTCACTGCTCACCTGATCCTAACTCTTACCTACATGTGTCAGCTCTGAAAAAGTTGGAAAAGGGACCCCAGTGAGAGGCCACCTGGCTCACACCTGGGCAGGACCATTCTGCACTCTCAGAGAAGTGGGAATCTTACAGGAAAAATGGTTTCTAGTGGCAGAACCCAAAGCTGTCTTTAAGCCTGTAGATTAGAGGTCAGAGCTGAGCTTTGTGAGCAGTGTAAACCTGGGGATTCTCCAATGTGTGAGCGCTTCACTTTGCAGCCATGCTTAATATAGGCTTATGTGCTACATCTGTAAGATCGGCACTTTGAATTCTGGAGAACAGGGAGGAAGAAAGTTTTTAAACCAGAGGCAAAAAGAATTGTTATTTTAAAACCTCTGAATAAGCAAATTTGTGTAAGAAAGTGGAGAGGGCTTACTTTGTTCTACATGTAAGCTGTTGTAAGAACGCAGACCCGGCAGTGGCAGTACAGCTGAGGAGCCTACTTTCAATGTATTGGTGCTCAGAGGCTTTGGGAAATCTAGCTTTGGGCTTTTCTGGGGTGTGTTCTTTACATATCTGCTTGTTCTGCTTGAAGTAATAAATGTCACTGTTCTGTGAGCGTGGGGGGATTCAGGTCCCATTCCCACCTGGAGGCTCAGCTTGATCACTGGAGTTGCGTGGGCAGTGTGTGTGTAACTCCCACTCTTGGGAAGCAGGAGCTTCCTCCTCACAGGGCTCTGCAGGAATAGCTGGGTGCTGTCCCAGTGACTGGTATTGAAGAACAAAGTCCTACTTCCCATGGCTGAAGGAGCAACTCAAAACTAATTTCTTCTTTTGGGCTTTCTAGCATCTTCTGTGAACTTTGGAGACTGCAGCTCCCCGTTAGTGACTGTCCACCAGCTTGTTGGTCAGCTGTTTCTGAATGGCTCTTCTGCTCCAGAATTCAAGTAGTGGTGGTGATGACCTGTAACCACTGTTTGGGAGCTCTTTGTACTCTTCAGCTTTATTACCTTTCTAGCTGTTCTTTCCCTCCCTCACACCCCCAGTATCTTCACTGGTTTGGGTTGTTTTCTGAAGTAAAAAGCCCTTTCAAGAGGAGAGTGTATACAGGTCCATATTTGTAGCAGGGATACACTTTTATTTAAGCTATATTGACAACAAGCCTACAGGGTGCTACTGGTCAGTAGAGGTAAAGTGAAGAGCAAATGACTACTGGAGTGAATTCAAACTCCCCCCCCCCTCAGTTCACTTTCCAACTTTTATTCAGAAATTTCAAAAAATGATTCAACTCTGTATTCTTAAGAGACAGAAAAGTCGTGTTGGTATTCTGACATGTTCTTGACTCCCCAGCTATCCCAAAGATGTCATACCAGTTCCCCTAGGAAGCTAATGGGTCCTCTGGTGGCTATAATTACTGTTCATGCTCAGGCTTTTCTTCCTGCAGCCTGCCTGTGTTATCTGGGTTCCCCTTTTCCAATTGTTCTTTGTAGCAGGACTTCCTCTGCTCCAGGTCCCCAAAGACTTAGAAGTAAGCTGTTCTTTTTTTGATGGCATTTGTTCTGGTACTCCCCTACATGAGCTCTGCTGGGCCAGCCACCTCAGCAGCAAGCTCGAGGCATGAGGCTTTTGCTCTTTTTTACACTGATTTCTCTTTTACAGGAGTTATTCAGCGCTGCACTGCTGTAAAGTATCACTACACCTCCAGCTCTCTGCCACGCAACTTACCCATCAACATCACCAACACCATCCGGCAGGATGAGTGGCATGCTCTCCGTAAGTAACCCAAAGCAGACTACGAGGCTGGGTGACGCGTTGCCTTAAATGTCTTACCATGTGAGGTGTTTAAACCAGGTATCTGTCACTGGTCCCTAACTTATTAGTGAGAATGAGAAAGCAGACGAGAGTATAATTTGAAGGGGCCTTAAGATGTGGAAGGGTTTATGCAGGGGAATTCAGGAATACCAAACCGCAGTGTGTCGTTAGACAAAATTGTATTCTGGATCTCTTGAGGTTAGACTGTTTCTAGCTGGCTTGAAGCCAAGGCACTGTGGCACCATATAACCTGTAAAGAGCTTGTGGTTCTTCTGCATGCGCACAGGTGATCTGGCACAGCTCTCTGACACAAGGGAACTCTCTTTTAGGGAACAGCTCTGTTTGTCCCAACCCACAGGCTGCCTCGTGCCTGGGTCCTTTCCACACAGATGACTGACCTGTAGCCTGTTGATGACCGTGATTTAGTCGGGCTTTCCTATTCCTGTATTTCCATGTATTTCTTTGGTTGCAGTGGCTCCCATAATTCTTTATGGCCTTAGTTATGTGAGCTGCAGTGCTGAGGGAATCTATAGACAGAACTAGGAGGGGACAAAAACAGCCCTTGTGTTATGGATGAGTGCCGTTTGTATTGGCATTTTTTTTTTAAGAACTTGTTACTGTAATTCTTCCCTTCATATTGTATTGATCTTCTGTCTGCTCGTCTTCCCATCATTCCTGTCTTCACCTCACGCCACCTGCCCTCTTATTTTCAGTGTTTTCTTTTAATTCTATTTTCAGCACTCACCCCAAAATGCATAAAAACCACATGCACACCAGTTCTTGCAGTGCCAACGTTTGCAAATCATTGCAGAGTTCATAATGTGCCCCTTCTGTCCAGTACTATTTGGCTGCACTGCATGTGTTTACTAGAATTGCTCTTGGTCAGCAAAGGAATGCCATCAAGTTGCATGGTGCCCAGCTGAAGGGAGGCTGGCTGGTTGAGCACCTGTAGTTTCAGTATACTGTGCAAGATGCCTATCAAGGAAGCTACAGGAGGAGCACATGCATGCAAGTAAAAATGTTAGCAAGAGCAAGTCCTGTTTGGGTGCCACCATCTTCATTTTATTCTTGCTTTTCTGTTTTGTCTTAGATCTTCGGAGGATGACAGCTGGCTTCATTGGCATGGCAGTCTCCATCATCCTGTTTGGGTGGATCATCGGTGTGCTGGGGTGCTGCAAACAGCAGGAGCTCATGCAGTACGTGGCTGGACTGCTCTTCCTAATGGGAGGTGAGAGCCTTTTGCTTGTCTTCTGGCACCTGGCAGGACCCTGCTGTATGTGCACATGAGCTTTCTGCTCTGGAAAGCTGGTGTGTGCCCACAGTCCTCTTGCCTGCTCTGCATACAGCTTGCTGCTTCTGTCAGACAACTCGGTTCATAGATTTCTCTAGGGAATCTTAAAAACAAAACAGGTACAGCACCTTTCTGCTGCTCAAAGATGCTCACTTCTTTTAGTAACAACATCTGTACTTTTGCTTGCCCAGGTGAAAAACACGGAGAGTTTGTTTCTTTACTTGAAAGGAGCACAGCAGCAAGAAATGCACCAAAAAGCTATTGAGATGTTGCAAGGATACAGATTCTTAAATTGCAAGTAATAAATAGGCAACTTCTCAGAAGCTGCTCATCTTTTTCTTAATTGAAAGGCAGAGCTGCTACTGAAGAGGTCAGGTGTCAGCATCTGTAACGGAGGCAAGTGAGGAACACAATGGCCTAAGATTGTTTCTGTCCATTAACCAAACAGTTGTGATAGTAGTTGCCACGTTGCAAATGGGGAATCTTCCCCTGCTGAATCTTCTCCAGAAGTGTTGTGGGGAGATACACAGGAAGCCAGCTTGCTGCTGTGGTGTGAAGCCAGTAAGGCTGAAGTTAGCCTTGTGCTGTCCTTGATCATTTCTACATGTTGCTTAGCTGCATGTTTTAATGCACAGCAGTGACGGAACAAAGTGGAATGGGTAGACTGGGAACCCTCTGAATGCTTCTGCACTTAAGCTTTGCTGTGATGGGCATGCTGTCAGCAATAAGATGTCATTAGTATTTAGACCCAGAGCCAGGGACAAAAAATCACCCTAGCCTTGGGTCTATTACTGTCTCAGTTTGACGGGATCATTTTTGTTAATGTGGATGCTTTGCAGAGTAGACGTCAGCCTGGATCAGCTGTACTTAGGCAAGGTCAGTATGAAAGTACTTTAAGCATAACTCCATAAAAGATGTGATTTTTTTTCCCGTTAATAAGATAATTAGACAAGGTTCTTAGTGACTAAAAAGCATTCTGAAGAACTTCAGCCCTGCCTCAGCTGTCCTGTCTCTAGAAGTTGCCTTTAACCTTCCTATGGTTTCACAGAGATAACACACTGCAGTTAGTTAATGCTGTAGCAAAACTTTGATGAAAAAGCACAAGGCAGTACCATTGAGTCTGTGACCCTCTCTGGTATTCTGAAACTTAGCAATGGAGAAGCGATTAATAAAAGCCCCTGGCACCACAGCTGGCAGCAGGTGGAAGTTCCCAGAGGAAAGCAAGCAGCGAGTGAGCATTGCAGAACTGGTTTTTAGCTGCTTATTTTCCACAGGAGACATTCATCATGGGACATAGAGCCTTTGGAGATCTGTTGCATAACAAACTACAAATGACTGAGATTTAGGCAGTAACAGAGGGAGCTAAGACAGTATTGATTATTTGGTGTGTGAGATATGCTCTAGTCAGATGTATTTGCCATTCTTTTTCATTTCTTTTTCCGCCTTTTAAAAGCGACAGGCTGGAAGGGAAAAGGTGTAACTTTTATTTTTGAAAATGTGCAGCTTTTGAAATACCTGGGCTGGAGGAGGGGAACTAGTGAAAAAAACCCCAAAACAATCAGAGTAATTAATCTGAGGGCACTGTAGAACCCTCTTGCTTTTCTCCTGCAGGTACCTGTTGCATCATCTCTCTCTGCACGTGCGTAGCTGGGATCAATTTTGAGTTGTCACGCTACCCTCGCTACGTCTACGGGCTGCCGGAGGACATCAGTCACGGCTATGGCTGGTCCATGTTCTGTGCCTGGGGAGGCCTGGGCCTCACCCTGCTGGCTGGGTTCCTCTGCACTTTGGCCCCGTCCCTCAACACTTCGCGGGCATCCGTACAAAAACCCAGACAAGAGAACGGGGCTGTGTGACCTCAGCGGGGGCGAGGAGAGACTCTGGAAAGCGCAGCCTGGGCAGAGCTGTGGGTTAACACCAGAAGAGGCGGCGTGTCGGTGTGAGGAGAGGTGCCATAGCTGTGGAAATACCGGCCTGGGGGCTGCTGCTACAGACTCCAGCCACGGATATTCAAAGTAACTCCAGGTTTGAATTATTGCCGATTTGCTCATTGACGGTTTAAGGGGGGACAGTTCTGTTTTGTTTTTCTTCTGTTTACAAGGGATTAAGTCCAAGGCTGTGTTTTCTTTTGTGTTGTTTTTTGAACTGTACCTCCATGGTCCTGTTACTGTCCAGTTGTAAGGGATGTTTACGCACCAACTCTATTGCTGCAGGTCTGTGTAACACAGACCCAAATTAGGAAGAGAAGCTATGTGAAGTTGGCTTGAACACTTTTGCAACAGACTGGTCCAGTGTTGGCTCAGGCCCTTATTTCCCAAAAGAACCGTGATCTAAAGCCGAGGTTTAGGCCAAAGAATTAGCCCATCATTAGTATTAATTCATCTAAAGCAGAAATCTGTGATATTCTATGCTGTAGTATCAGTTTTTACTCACCACTAAAGCTGTTTCCAAAAGGAGCCTGCTGTAACTGAGCAGCAAGACTGAAAAATCTCTTCCTGGCTTTAGGAAAAGGCAGGTAAGTTTTTCCTCAGCTTCTTGCACAGGTCAGGTTACTCATTTGGCTAACAAACAACACCTTGTTTCAATGAAGAGATGCATGTAACATGCAGCCTATAACTGTCCTAGTAGAGGCCAGGATAAAGTATGATAAAGTTAAAGCTGCTGGGATCAGCCTTCTTCACCCAAGTAACTTGTGGGTACAGTTCCCGTTCTGTAAAAGGAGATGAGTTATTCTCCCTGAGCTCAAACAGCAGTACTGCTAGTATCCCAGAATGTACAGCCCCCTCTAATATTCATGTCCAAAGGAACTGCAGTGTGTTTTCCTCAGGAACGTGTGGCTTCTGCTCACTTCACCACTCACCCCTTTACAATGCCAAACACCCCGAGCACAGCTCAGCAAGAACAAGTTCCCTCTCTAGAGTGAGCAGCAGGGATCTTGGAACCAGTGCAAGTACTATGGCTAACTCAGGAACACCCGCCAAAGTACTTTGGGTGCATTTTTCTTTCATTCATCTATTCTTTCTTCCCTCACATCCCCCGCCCCTCTCCCAAGTGTCCAAAAACTGCACAGGCAAGGATGAGATGGCCAGCATTTGGAGATGTTTACATTGTATTTCAAATACAATACAGTGGCATGTAAGATACTTAATGCTAAAGTCAGTGTATTTATGAAAAGTGTAATTTTTAAATGGAAGTTGTAATTCTCAACTGGCATTAAAACTACTGAAAGACTTGCTCAGTGGATGTAACTGTGAATTCTTTCTTACCGATTATCAGACTGATTCACCAGTGCACTCCCATGGTGTCAAAGCTTCCAACATTAAGTTTAAGCTTAAAAGAAAAAGTTAAAACATCACTCGTGTGAGTCCTGTTCACTCTCCATCGCAGAGCTAAGTGTTTGCTGAAAATTTTTTAAAGATTCTGACAAATGTGTACGGCCTGTTTGCTGACTGCACCTGCAAAACCAGGGGATGCTTTTGAGCATCCTTTGAGCTGCAGATCACAGACTTCAAAGTACACTTATTACAGTATTACCTTGTGGTCCTCCTGAAGTAGCAGAGCAGGATTTAATCCACAGGCAGCATGATGGGCTTTGAGGACAGGAGGTTCTTACCTTCCCTGCTGTAGACGTAGAACCACTGGACGAGAGCAGCAGCCCCAACACATTACCGTTTCAGAGCAAAAAAAGGCTTTATTTTTTCCAGACAGAAAGTAAGGGGTACAGTCCGGACTAGTCCTGTCCTCTGCCACGGCCGCTGCCTTGCCTGGGCAGAGATCAGGCATAGTACTGCAGGTTGGCTTTTTTCTTTGCTTGAACTTCTAAGATTCCTTCCATGTAATCCTCATGGGTGAGCTCTGTTGCTCCACGGCGGAGGGCAATCATCCCCTGCCCAACAAGACACATTTTAGCAAGGGCAAGTGAGTGCCATATCAGTTCATGATAATGAACTCCACGCTAGCTTTATCTCCCTCCTAGGTGGAGGTGGCTGCTGCTGGCTGCTCTAAAGGATTACTTTAAAGGATTACTTACCGCTTCAACGCATACAGCTTTGCACTGGGCACCATTGAAATCGTCTGTGCAACGAGCCAGTTCCTCATAGTTTACATCAGGGCTAATCAGAGTGGGGAGAGAAAGAAGTCTGAGAACGTGTGCCAAACATAAGCAGGGTACAGAGCTTCCTTAAACCCAACAGAGCTCACACCACTCCACAGCTCTGAAATACCATCGGCATTAGTGACAAACAGCCCCAGGTCACACCTATCGCATACCTGACATTCATTTTGCGTGAATGGATCTGCATAATTCTGGCTCTGGCCTCCTCGTTAGGCATTGGGAACTCAATCTTACGATCCAATCGTCCAGAGCGGAGCAAGGCAGGGTCCAAGATATCGACGCGGTTGGTTGCAGCAATCACCTAAATACAAGTACTGTGATCAGTCTGAGGCACCTGGAGGACAGGTCTCTCTCGTCCCCAGGGATCCACCAAGGTTCTTCCCTTTTACATCCCCTACTAAAATGCCCTGGCCCTCAGCAGCACTCTGCTAGATCCCAACCTTGACTTGTGTATTGGGCTGGAAACCATCAAGTTGATTAAGCAGCTCCAGCATGGTCCTCTGCACTTCCCGATCACCAGCCTTTTCACTATCAAACCTGAGGAGGAAATGAGGGTAAAACAAAATGATCAGCTGGACCCTGACCACCCACCCTTATGTTTTTAATCACACAAAAAAAACAGAATGACCGCATTTCACACTCCTTGGTTAAGCTCTTCCAAATTCCTCCTTGATACCTTGAACACTGCAACTAGAACAGTCAGCAGCATCCAAGTCTCGTTATGTCCTCAGAGCTGAATGGAGTTAACGTTGTCCAGGCCTAAGCAGTAAATGAGAGTGAACATCTCCTATGCCTGGTGCACTTACCAGTAAACAGCTTTGTGTTGCATCAGACAATTGGATGGATCTCCTGGCTCACACATTCCACTCAAGCACACGTACTTCGAGCCCAAGGATCGTGGGGAGTGCAGTATCTGTGATTTACCCTCTTTCTATGTAGGCCATGCATTAAGCTCGACGTCCCTCATGTACTCAGGCAGAGGGGACAGCTAGGCAGCTCCTAAGAGCTCTGCAACAGGGTCTGTATCTCACCTTTTAGTGCCAATGGCATCCAATTCATCAATAAAGATGATGGAAGGAGCTTTTTCCTTGGCTAGAGCAAAAGCATCTCGTACCAGCTTGGCTCCATCACCGATGAACATCTGCACAAGTTGCGGCCCTGCAAGTTTCAGGAACGTAGCCTGGAAAGTGAAAGACAATCCCCTGTCTACACTTTTTGTTGTTTTTTTTTTCAGTAGTGTCAGACCTGAACACTACAGAAAAGCCTTAATTAAAACAACCAAGTAAACAAAAAAATCCCAACCCTCATAACACCAGCTTATAGGTAAAATCCCCTTTCCCCTTGGACATGTTGTCTCTCTCATCTGCAGATACTATTCTACCACAGCATAAGTATTCAAAGGTTCCTTTTACCTTGGTCTGGGCAGCACATGCTCGAGCTAGAAGCGTCTTCCCTGTTCCTGGAGGCCCATACATAAGGACTCCTTTAGGAGGCTGTATACCCAAGTTTTCAAATTTCTCCTTATGATTCATGGGCAGGACGATGGCCTCCACAAGCTACAGCAAGAGAAAACTGTTAAGTCAAAACCAAACTTCACAAATCCAGGCTGCCCGTTTTAGGAAGTTCAAAGCCTGCTGTCCTCATTCACACTGGTATCACCTCTTGGATTTGTTTATCAAGCCCCCCGATGTCGCTGTACTGCTCTGTGGGTCTCTCATCCACTTCCATGGCTTTCACCCGTGAATCATATTCAGTTGGCAGAGTCTCCAAGATCAAGTAAGAGTCCTTGTTCACACCCTGCAAACACAAGTTCTTTGCTTTTAACAGGCCTTTCAGATAACAATCAAAGCACACACAATCAGAGGTGATCCACCAGGCCATTAGGATGAAGGTATGACCAGCTCTAACACTATCATTCACCAGATTGCAACAGCTTGGCAAGGTGGACAATGCAACAACTGATCTGGCACATTTTAGAAGGAAGGTGCCCAGTATACCACCAGGTAGATAGCTAAATTTGGGGCACTTAAATGTCTGCATAAATAGGCTCTCCAACACTACTTTTCTATACTACAAATACTATTGAAGCCATAGTTTCTTAAAAAAAAAAAAAAAAATCAAAATTTTAGTACAAAAATGATCTCAGAAGGATCTGAACAGACTGTATCCTTTCTAAAGGAAAATGCACATGCAGTTTTCTGGCCAACAGTCACAACATTACTCACCACTAGATCTCCAGGCTTCAACTTCTCAGCGTCAACCAACCCGATAACAGGCAGGAAATACGTCTACAGGACAGGAATTAAAGTGAGCAAAGCCAGCTGTACTAGGACAAGGACCTTTCCAGCACTCATGAAATCAAAGAATCTGTGAACCTGTGCTGGTTGTAACCAATGACTGCATTGTCTTTCAAGTATTTCTCAGTAATTCCCAGAATAATCTTTTCCATGATTTTACCAGGCAGTGACAGGCCTATAAATATCAAGCCCTTCTTTGTTGTCCTTCCTGAAAATGAGGACAATATTTGCCAGCTTCTAGCCAAATACGATCTCTGCAGATTCCCAGGATCACTGAAAAAATACTCATGAAGGTCTCATGATGACATCAGCCAGCTCTTGGAGTACCCTGGGATGAATCCCATTGGGCCCCATAGACTTATGTTCATTCAGCTGGAGCAGCAAATCCCAAACAAGTTCAGAGTTGGCTGGGAGCTGACTGTTCCCCTTAGTCATTGTCCCACACTCAGGGCTCTGGAGGCCCCATCATCAGTGTTAAAGACAGAGGCAAAGAAGGCATTAAACATCCCTGCTTTATTTACATCCCTATTTGCCAGGTGACCAACCAGCTTCTGGCTGCTCCTCACACCTAACTGGACACATGGCTCTTACCTGGCGTGTAGAGGTCTTGATGACAGCACACTTGCCCTTTCTCTGGGAATCCAGGTCAATATTTGCTCCATCCTCCTCCTGGTCGTTGGGGTCAACATCCAATAGCTGAAAACCAGAGTGAAAATCTTCCCTATAATGTAACCAGACTAGTAGCTTCCAAGTAACATGAAGTATAAAAAAATAAAAATTTCCATTTCCATCTTGAAAGCACTAAGTACCTTATAAAAATTTACCTTTTCCTTTCCTCATGCAGCAACACACAACAGCACAGAAAAAGACACTATGCAGCCCAGAACAAAGCAGAAGCTAATGGCACTGATTTCTTTCCTCCTTACAGCATCTTACATTAAGTTTTAAAACACTAATACCAACCAATCCTTGTTTTCCAAAACTGAAAATTGGCTACGATTTAAAAAAAATCAGATAAATAGATTGATTCACAAAAAGGACATCATGTAATACCTGGACTTTCTAAAGACATTTGCAAAGTTATCTCAACTGAACTCTTAAAACAACCAAAGCAGGTATAAGAAAATGCTGTGAACAGAATCACAGAGTCGTAAAGGTTGGAAAATACACTAAGATCACCAAGTCCAACCATCAGTTCATCCCTACCACATCCACTAACCACATGCTTTTGTTTTGGCGCGGGACTTGGCACAGAGAAGCATACTGCAGTGTGGCAGCGAATTTGCTTTGGCTGCTTGAGGGCTAGGCTAGCTCTGCCAGGGAGCAGCTGCCAGGTGCCATTGCTTTCCACATGGCAGCGACCCTCTGACACCCAGGGGGTGGAGCTAGGAGCAGGGGCAGCTCCTTAAAACCAGTGGAGGTGCAGCGACTCAGGGTCTCAGCACAGGGCAGACGAGCAGGGCACAGTATCTCAGCTCACTAGTAGGCACCTATTGGCTGCCTCCAGGTCAACATACTCCAACATGGTCTTCACTAGGCAGAGAATCAAGTGAGAAAGATGGTGGTGACTCAGACTGAGTCCCTGCCTAAGGATGTGGCAGTTCAAGTCTCTGGGTGCAGCGAGAGCCTGAGTCAGCTGCTACCACTGAAGGTGGGGGCAAAACTCCAGCTGTGCAAGGTGCAAGCAGGCAGACGACCTGCTCAGTACAGTGGTGGAACTCAAGGAGGAGGTTGAGAGGTTACAAACCATCCGAGTGTGAGCGGGAGACAGACTGGTGGAGTAACTCCCTGTAAGAGAGACACCAGAGTGATACCTACTGTGGGCAGTACTCGGTGTGGGTGGTAGTTACAGGGGGTGGTCCTGGGTGGTGCTTAACAGATCACAGGTTCACAGGGCGGTCACGTGTCACAGTATATAGGCAGGTGTTGCGCAGCAATAAATCTGCACTTGAGATACACCCTGTGCTGTGCATCTCTCGTGTCCCTGTGCCAGGTAGGGGTGCAGACGGGAGGGCATTAATGAGGTGCTGTTAGCTGGGCTGGAATTGCGTGGAGGTTAGCAACACCTACCAGGCGGTGGTGGATTGCCTGCCCAGCCACTGCTGAACAGGGAGAGGCAGTTTGAGAGAAGAGTGGAAGCAGGTAACAGCTCGGAGAGGTAGGAAACCCTCATCCTGACCATGCTCGGCTCCCCTGATACCTCTGCAAAATAGGTTTGAAGCTCTGGAACTTGAGGGTGAGGTGAGTGAGGGTGGGGTGGGTGAGGGAGTGGTGGGAGGTCCACCTGCAAGGTTGTGTCTGGTGAAACAGTTGACCCTGTGCCTCAAGACTGCCTCCATCTGGAAGGAAAGAAGGTTGGTTGTTGTAGGCGACTCCCTTCTGAGCGGGACAGAGGGCCCTATATGTCGGCCTGACTCACCCATAGGGAAGTGTGCTGCCTCCCTAGAGCATGGGGCAGGGATATCTCTAGAAAGCTTTCCTGGTCTTATTCGCCCATCTGATTACTATCCCTTATTGGTAGTTCAGGTTGGCAGCAATGATGCCGCTGAGAGAAGCCTGAGGACTATCAAAAATGACCTCAAGGCACTGGGGAGGGTACCTGATGAAGTGGCTGTGCAGGTGGTTTTCTATTCTATCCCTTCAGTGGCAGGGAAGGATACTGAGAGGATCAGAAAGACCCTCCTCATAAATAAATGGCTCAGAGGTTGGTCCAAATACAAGAATTTTGGGTTTTTTTTGACCATGGGGTAATTTACTCAGCACCTGCCATGACAGCTGCAGATGGAACGCACCTGTCTGCAAAGGGTAAAAGGATCCTAACCCAGGAACTGGCAGGAGTCATTGAAAGGTGCTTAAACTAGGTAAGAGAAGGTTGATAAAGCCTTCCATAAACAACTGGAAATAGTATCACAATTCCAGGCACTGGTGCTTACAGGGGACTTCAATTATCCAGATATTTGCTGGATAAGAAGCATGGGCAGGCACGCGCAGTCCAGACAGTTCCTGCAATGTGTTGAAGACAACTTTCTGATGCAGATAGTGGAGGAAACAATGGGGGGAGGGGTGTTGCTGGGCCTTATTCTCACTAATAAGGAAGGGCTTGTCAAGGAAGTCAAGGTCGGGGGCAACTTGTGTTGCAGTGACCATGAGATGGCGGAGTTCAAGATCTTGAGTGGAAGAAGCAAACTGAAAAGTAGGATTGCTACCCTGGACTTTAGGAGAGCCAACTTTGATCTCTTCCAGGATCTACTTGGAGCTATCCCGTGGGCTAGGGTGTTAAAAGGTAAGGGGGCCTGTGAGAGCTGGTCAGCATTTAAACAGCTCTTCTTCCAAGCTCAGAATCAGTGCGTCCCTGTGAGCAAGAAATCAAGAAAGGGTGGCAGGAGACCTGTGTGAATGAGCAAGGAGCTCATGCACAAACTCAAAGGGAAGAAGGTCCATGAAATGTGGAAAAAGGGTCTGATCACTTGGGAATAATATAGAAGTGTTGTCAGGGCCTGCAGGGACGTGATGAGGAAGGCTAAAGGCCCCCTGGAATTGAATCTGGCAAAGGTGATAAAGGATAATAAAGGAGGAATAATTGCATGCACTGGTACAGATTGGAGGACAACCTACTGGATAGGAGCTCTGCAGAAAGGGACCTGGGTGTCCTGGTGGACGACAGGTTGGCCAGGAGCCAGCAGTGTGCCCTCATAGCCAAAAAGGCCAATGGCATTCTGGGGTGCATTAAAAAGAGTGTGGCCAGCAGGTCGAGGGAGGTGATCCTCCCCCTCTACTCTGCCCTGGTAAGACCTCATCTGGAGTACTGTGTTCAGTTCTGGGCTCCCCAGTACAAAAAAGGGATCTCTTGGAAAGAGTCCAGTGGACGGCCACGAAGATGGTGAAGGGCCTGGAGCATCTCTCCTATGAGGAAAGGCTGAGTGAACTGGGTCTGTTCAGCCTTGAGAAAAGAAGACTGAGAGGGGACCTGATCCAGGTCTATAAATATCTAAGGTGTGGGGGGCAGAATGGTGAGGCCAGATTGTTTTCAGCAGTGTGTGGAGACAGGACAAGGGGAAACGGCTGGAAACTGCAGCATAGGAAGTTCCACAAAAATGTACCCAAGAACCTCTTTACTGTGAGGGTGACGGAGCACTGGAACAGGCTGCCCAGGGGGGTTGTGGAGTCTCCTTCTCTGGAGATGTTCAAGACCCACCTGGATGCCTACCTGTGCGACCTGCTGTAGGGAACCTGCTTTGGCAGGGGGGTTGGACTCGATCTCTGGTCCCTTCCAACCCCTACGATTCTGTGATCCACACATGTATAATCAATGAATATTAAGATGTTATAATTATGAAATAAACAAGAGAGTTAGGCAAAGCAGATTATAATAACAAAAAGAGAATAGATAGGACGCTTATCTGTATCCTGGGCTCGCTTATGAAACTCTGGATGTCTAGAAGAGATCCTTCCTCACTGGTAGTCAGCTCTTAAATGGGTCTGGGAGAGGTACAGCCAGGTTCCACTCCTTCCAGCAGCACAGGTGAATTGCCTTCACCTATGCTCCCATGGCTGAGTCATTGCTCACATCAGGTGATCAATCAGAGGTTCAGGCTGTGATTCAGCAGTTCCCACACAACACACTTCTTGAAAACCACCATGGACGGTGACTCTACCACCTCCCTGGGCAGCCCATTGAAGTGCTTAACCACTCTTCCTGATTAAAAATTTTTCCTAATATCCAACCTGAGCCCTGGCACAATTTGAGGCCATCACCTCTTACCTTAAAATACCAACACAGCTAAGGGACAGAAGTTGCAACATGGCTAGCAAGTCCCTGAGCTTGCAGGGACCGCTCCCTAAATGTGTATTAGTTATGAAGAAAGCACTTGAGAATTTGTTAATTAATTAATTCCAGTCCATTCTCTTCAAGAGTTACTTGTGTAACTCTTAAAAATCTTTTTGATTAAAGTCTCCTTATTACTGTTATTTTGACTGCAGAACTTGTCCTCTTGCAAAGCTGGCAGTAGCATACAGATGTACAAGGAGCAGACCCATTGCTTTTCAACCACTCTGCGTATTTCACATACTCAGGTCTATACTAAGTGAGGCTGTGTCACCTCCAATAGCTGTGTTAAGGACAGAAACCCTGCTAATACCTCCCCAAGAAATGACCCTGACATGAAGTGGGCAAGTGATAAGCACTTCCAGGTCACAAATAAAGCCATCAGAAAAATGTGGAAGTCTTGACTTCAGGATCATAAACCGTCTGACAACACACCATGTCTCCAATCACCAATGGGCTCCCTGTCCCTTCTGCCTCCTGACACAAATGGTGTACGTTTCTCTCCTTGCCCCAGAAAAACACTCACCTCAATAACATTTGAGACAAGGTACGGCAGAGTTTTGTTCACTTTGATCTTCTCACTGTTCTCTTTGATCTTATCTTTCATGGCCTGAAGCTCGTGGGTCACTCTCAGCACTTCGCTCTTCATGATCTGGAATTAGTTCACAGAACAAAGGGGGAGAAATCAGAACAGCGTGGCAACATATAATTTATATTATTCTGGGAGTAAAATGATTTTTAAAATGTAAGGCTGGGGAGACAATGGAAATAAAGAGTAATATAAAAATAGAAAAAGTCACCAAGTTAGCCTAAGTAATATCTACCACTAATTTCTTCCCAGTGTCACTGGATACATTTACCCTGATTGAGACATCAGCTCACAGGGTTGCAATGTGGCCTAGATAAAGCAAATGTTTGGTTTTTTTATATACGTACATACATATAGATCTACATATACACACACAAACATACATAGCATTGCAGAATCATTACAGTTGGCAAGACCACTAAGATCATCAAGTCCAACCGTCAGCCCATTCCCACCATGTCCACTAACCACATCCCTCAGTGCCACATCCACATTCTTGAAAGCCACTGTATGGGAACTGCTGAGTCACAGCCTGAACCTCTGATTAATCACCCGAGGTGAGCCTTGAGTCAGCCAGAGGAGCACAGGTGAAGGCAATTCACCTGTGCTGCCAGAAGGGGTGGAGCCAGGCTCCACCCCTCCTGGACCTATTTAAGAGCTGGCTACCAGAGGGGAAGGATCTCTTCTGGAGATCCCCTCTTTTGGTATCTTCTGGTGAGCTCAACCCAAGGGTAAGCTCTTCCACTTATTCTCTTTTTGTGATCGTTGTCTGCTTTGCCTTACTCTCTTGATTATATTGCAATTATAACATCTTGGTTATACACTTGGCGAGCCAGGCAGGCTGAACATACTGAAATTAACATCATGTCTTTTCTGTGGAATTTCTATAAATGGGTCAAGGGGGAGAACAATACTTCTCTAGAGAAAATGATTCCAGGGCAGATCCCAGGATTTGAGGGATCGCCCTATTATGAGTTAGCTGCCATCATTGAAAAATGGGGTCCCTTACGCGTTATGGGCAATCTCTCCCCATATCGCATGGCGGACTATTTTCAAGGACTTGGCAAGGATGTCCTCATTACCAAAGAAAGACAACTGGCTGCCTCCATGGTGGCATGGCCATTATTAACCGCTTTAAATCATGCGGACTTAAAAAATAATACTTTAGAAACTGAAAATCAGCTTTTGAAAGACCACATTGAAAAGCTGGAGCACGAACTTGGCGTTTTAACAAGGAAGAAGCCAATTTTACATCTTCCCGTAGGCCAAATTCGTAACATTTCAATAAATGATGACCAGACTCCTGAATCAACAGACTTCATTGATCAGGAGAACAAGAAATCCAAATCAGATCTTGAATGTCCAATTCTAACTGATCCACTGGAAGTCCGTCCTGTTGTAACCCAAAAAACAAAAAAAGTACAGGACAGACCGGCAGGGGTGCCGCCTGATCAATGGCCCCCTGCCCAGACTCATTTACATGTTACAGCTCGGCCATACACGGTAACAGAATTAATGGACTTAGTACAACGATTTTGGCAGAAGCCTAGAGAAAGTGTGCCGGCTTGGTTATTGAGACTGTGGGGATTCTGGGGCAGAAAGTGTTTTGGTGAATGGCCCAGAAATAGCTAAGTTGGCCACCATGACCGTCCATCCTGCTCTCAGACAGAGGTTATACGTAGGCAATCAATATCGTGATGAAAACCATTCCATACTAGAATGGTTAATGGCGGCCTGCCGTATGGTATGGCCGAATAAATCAGACATACCGTTACATACAGGTATGTGGTCCTCCATGGAGGACCTTCAAAACTATATCCGTGAACTGGGTGTAAGAGAGGCCATCTATGAAGATACATTTGATGGCCCTGATATGGTTAAATTTTCAGCAGGGATGAGAGATTTAATTCTACAGCAAGCTCCCTCCCATCTGTACGGCACCCTAGTTTCCATATTAAATCCCCTTGTAGCATCAGAAGCCGTAGTCCAGCAGGCTGCCCAGTTAGTTGCCGACTTGGGAGAAACAGAACGCCTGCGGAATAGGCGCAATATTCGGTTTTTGGAGGAAGCAGAGGTCCTGCCGGTAAATAAAACCAAAATGCTGGCTACTCGAGCTCCTCCATCGGGACCCATAAGGGTATCCCGAAAACAAATGTTTAATGATTTAATTCGGGCTGGGGTCCAATTTGCTAAGATCGACCGCCAGCCCAACCATGTCCTTCTCCAGCTCTGGAGGCAACTAAAGGACAATCAAAAATTCCAGAGCTACCCTAAGAAATCAAGGGTAAGAGCTATAGAGAGGGTTCCAACAACAACCTGGAACCTAGAAGATTTTATTATTCCAAACAGGAAAAAGAAGCCACCTCAGGTGTCTCGGGCCACAATGCCTGAGCCGTCAGAAGCAAAAGAACTGGCCCTAGCACAATTCATGCAGTGACAAGGGATGTTAGTCCCCGTAGGGCCTCCAGACGGGACCGGAGGCCCTATGTAGAATTAACGATTTATTGGTCCCGAAAAAAATATTCAGAGAGTTATGGCACTAGTAGACACAGGAGCAGAAACATCAATTATCTATGGAGATCCGGGAAAATTTGATGGCGACAGAGTGATGATTGGTGGTTTTGGGGGACAGACTATTCCTGTCACCCAAACATGGTTAAAATTGGGGGTTGGGCGTCTCCCACCCCGGGAGTACAAGGTGTCTATTGCCCCAGTCCAAGAATACATCCTGGGCATAGACATTCTATGGGGTCTGGCTCTCCAAACAACTGTGGGAGAGTTCAGACTTCGACAAAGATGTATCAGTATCCGGGCGGTGCAAGCAATATTAAGAGGCCATGCGAAACATGAGCCTGTTTGCCTGCCGAAACCGCGCCGGATTACTAATGTTAGACAGTATAGACTCCCGGGTGGGCAAGATGAACGGTGCAGGAATTAGAAAAAGTGGGCATTATAAGACCTGCACACAGCCCGTATAACTCCCCCATATGGCCAGTGCAAAAGTTGGATGGCACATGGAGGATGACAGTAGATTACAGAGAATTAAATAAGGTCACGCCGCCTATTCATGCGGCCGTACCCAATATTGCCTCCCTAATGGACACATTGAGTAGGGAGATAAAAACTTATCATTGTGCCCTAGGTCTAGCAAATGCATTCTTCAGTATCCCAATTGCTGAGGAATCGCAAGATCAGTTTGCGTTTACGTGGGGAGGCAGGCAATGGACCTTTCAGGTCCTGCCACAGGGGTACGTGCATTCACCAACGTATTGTCACAATCTAGTGGCGCGTGACCTGGCTGACTGGAGAAAACCTGATGATGTTAACCTATATCATTATATTGATGATCTCCTGTTGACATCCGACTCACTGGAGGCAGTAGGACAGGCAGCAGATTCATTAACTGCCTATTTACAACAAAAGGGATGGGCTATAAATCCCCAAAAGGTGCAAGGTCCAGGCCTGTCCGTAAAATTCCTGGGGGTGGTTTGGTCAGGAAAGACCAAAGTGCTACCCAGTGCTGTTATAGATAAGGTTCAGGCGTTCCCAGTCCCTACAACATCAAAGCAGCTGCAAGAGTTTCTAGGTATATTGGGTTATTGGCGTTCCTTTATACCTTACCTAGCGCAGCTGCTAAGGCCACTATACAGACTCACAAAAAAGGGGCAGCTATGGGACTGAGGGAAAACCAAACAGGATGCTTTCCAACAAGCAAAACTGGCAGTTAAACAAGCTCAGGCATTGGGTATATTTGATCCTACCCTCCCAGCCGAGTTGGACATTCATGTTACTCAAGACGGCTTCGGTTGGGGCCTGTGGCAACGCCAGAGTTCTGTTCGGACCCCCATTGGTTTCTGGTCTCAGGTTCGGCACAGAGCAGAAGAAAGATACAGTATGATTGAAAAACAGTTATTAGCTGCCTATTCGGCATTACAGGCTGTAGAGCCAATAACTCAAACAGCTGCAGTTATAGTCAAGACCACTCTGCCAATTCAGGGGTGGGTGAAAGATCTGACCCACCTTCCTAAGACAGGGGTGGCCCAAGCACAAACAGTGGCACGATGGGTCGCCTATCTCAGCCAAAGGAGCAGTCTGTCTTCATCCCCCTTGAAAGAAGAACTCCAGAAGATCCTAGGCCCAGTTACGTATCACAGTGATGCACCAAAAGAAATACTGGTTGCTCCACCAGAGAAGAGTCCCATTCAGGAGGGAAAATATCCTATCCCTGAAGATGCCTGGTACACAGATGGGTCCAGCAAGGGCAACCCGAGCAAGTGGAGAGCAATAGCATACCATCCTTCCACCGAGACAATCTGGTTCGATGAGGGGGATGGTCAGAGCAGCCAATGGGCAGAACTGCGGGCCGTGTGAATGGTTATAACCAAGGAACCCGGTGATGGTATCCTGAACATCTGCACAGATAGTTGGGCTGTGTACCGGGGGCTCACTCTTTGGATTGCACAGTGGGCCACCCAGGAACGGACTATCCACGCCCAACCAATCTGGGGCAAAGACATGTGGTTAGATATATGGAATACGGTCAAACACAGGACTGTACGTGTCTACCATGTTTCTGGTCATCAGCCCCTACAGTCACCGGGAAACGATGAAGCCGACACACTGGCCCGAGTTCGATGGATTGAGAATTCATCATCTGAGAACATCGCCCGCTGGGTACATCAGAAGCTACGGCATGCTGGACAAAAGACAATGTGGGCAGCTGCTAAAGCATGGGGACTGCCCATACAACTATCTGATATCGTCCAGGCATGCCAGGATTGCGACGCTTGCTCCAAAATGAGACCGAGATCGTTGCCCGAAACAACAGCCCATCTTGCTAGGGGACACAATCCTCTCCAGCGATGGTAGGTCGATTACATCCGGCCCCTTCCTCGTTCCGAAGGGGCAAGATATGCCCTGACCTGTGTCAACACTGCAAGTGGGCTACTGCAGGCCTATCCAGTACCGAAAGCAAACCAGGCATATACCATCAAGGCACTCACTAAACTGATGTCTGCCTACGGGACACCTCAACTCATCGAGAGCGACCAAGGGACTCATTTTACTGGTGCAACGATACAGCGCTGGGCAGAAGAAAATAACATCGAATGGCGATTCCACCTGCCATATAATCCAACGGGGGCAGGCCTCATCGAACGTTATAATGGTATTCTTAAGGCTGCCCTGAAGACAGACTCCCAGTCCTTGCAGGGGTGGACAAAAAGACTGTATGAAACCCTGCGGGACCTGAATGAAAGACCTCGAGATGGCAGACCCAGTGCCCTGAGAATGTTGCAGACGACATGGGCCACCCCGCTTAGGATCCAAATTACGGGCACTGATCATCAGGTAAGACCCCAGATTGGTAATGAAAATAATCTTCTGCTCCCTGCCCCTGAAAACTTAGAGCCAGGTACCCATAAAATAAAATGGCCCTGGAAGGTGCAGGTAGGACCCAAGTGGTGTGGCCTACTTGCACCTTGGGGGAGACTATTGGAGGTGGGAGGCTCAGTAGTCCCTCCAGAAATAGGTACATGGCCTACTGATATTGTGGTCAACACTCCGATCTTTATTGCTAAAGGGACCCCCATCATGTCCCTACGGCAGATCAGGACACCTCCTTTGGTGCCTGATATCGTTATGCAGCCGCAGATATCCGGCCAAAAGGTGTGGTACAGGCGGCCAGGATGTGCCCCAGTACAAGCGGAAGTGTTGACCCAAGACAGAAATACGGCCTGTATCTTGCCCTGGAGAGCAGACCTTCCCCTCCTGGTACCTGTAAAACATCTGTATTACTCCCCGTGAGTCTGTGAGCCTTCAGGAATACCGGAAGGAACAAAATGCCATCAAGCGTTCCAGTGTTGCTGTCAGATCACGTATAACACCGGGTGATGGCCTGCATGGGACTGATGGAACATAGAATGGACTTGCACCTCAGGACCTCATGCCTCCAGTCACATCATCGAGCACTGGCCCATAGAAGAATATAGACATCCACTAATCATCACTTGTCTTGAACTGTACCAACATACGTCGTGATAAAATTGTATAAGCGTCGCGATACACCGGATCTCTGTATTAGGGAAAGCTTACCCTTTTGTTAACCTGATCATTGGTTCATGCCGTGAAGGGGTGGAGTGTATGGGAACTGCTGAGTCATGGCCTGAACCTCTGATTAATCACCTGAGGTGAGCCTTGAGTCAGCCAGAGGAGCACAGGTGAAGGCAATTCACCTGTGCTGCCGGAAGGGGTGGAGCCAGGTTCCACCCCTCCTGGACCTATTTAAGAACTGGCTACCAGAGGGGAAGGATCTCTTCTGGAGATCCCCTCTTTTGGTATCTTCTGGTGAGCTCAACCCAAGGGTAAACTCTTCCACTTATTCTCTTTTTGTGATCGTTGTCTGCTTTGCCTTACTCTCTTGATTATATTGCAATTATAACATCTTGGTTATACAGCCACCATGGATGGTGACTCCACCACCTCCCTGGGCAGCCTGTTCCAATGCCCCACCGCTGTTTCTAAGAAACTTTCCCTAATATTCAACCTTAACCTCCCCTGGCACAACTTAAGGCCATTACCTCTCATCACCATTACCTGGGAAGAAGCCAACCCTGATTCGCTACAACCTCCTTCCAGGTAGTTCAGAGAACAATGAGGTCTCCCCTGAGCCCCCAGTTCCCTTAGCCGCTCCTCATAAGATGTTCTAACCCTTCACCAGTTTCACTGCCTTTCTCTGGACATGCTTTGGACGCCAGTGCTGAGGACAGAGAGACAGTCACCTCCCTGCTCTTGCTGGCAACACTATTTCTGATACAGGCCAGGATGTCTTTGGCCTTCTTGGCCACTTGAGCACACTGCTGGCTCTTGTTCAGCCAGCTGTCAGCTAACCCCCAGATCCTTTTTCCGCACACAGCTTGCCAGCCACTGTGCCCCAAGCCTGTGGTGATGCACAGGGTTGCTGTGACCAAAGAGCAGGAACCAGCAATTAGTCTTGCTTAAGCTCATACAATTGGTCTCAGTCCACTGATCCAGCCTGCCCACATCCCTCTGACGGGCCTTCCCACACTCAAGAGATGAACACTTCCTCCCAACTTGGTGTCATACAAAACAGCTCGGTGAGGGTGCACTCAATTCCCTTGTCTGTATCAACAATATACAGGACCAGCCCCGGTAGTGACCCCTGAGGAACACCACTAGTGACCAGTTGTCAGCTGAATTTAACTCCATTCACCACCACCACACTCTGAACGTAGCCATCCTCACAGATTTTTATCCAGTGAAAAGCACGCTTGTCCAAGCCATGGGCTGCCAGCTTCTCCAGGAGAACACCGTGGGAGCAGTCAAAGGCTTTACTGAAGTCTAGGCAGATTACATGCTCAGCATTTCCCTCACCCACCAGGTGGATCATAGAAGATGATCAGGTTGGTCAAGAGTACCACTTATTGGCTAGGAACGATCCCCTACTTGTCCTGCACACACCACATTATCACACTCAAGATCTGCTCCATGAGCTTTCCCAATACTGAAGTCAAGCCAATTGGTCTACAGTTCCTAGATCCTCCTTCCAACCCTTCCTGTAGATGGGCATTAGTAGGTCTCCACTTGTATGGGACCTCCCTGTTTGACCTGGACTGCTGATAAGTAATGGAAAGTAGCTGAGTAGTCATGCTAGCTCCCTTTGCACCCATGGGTGCATCCCCTGCAGCCCCACAGACTTGTGACAGTCCAGGTGAAGCAGCAAGTTGCTGTTTCCTCCTGAATTCTGGGGATTTTATCCTGCTCCCCATTCCCGTCTTCCAGATCAGGGGGCTCAGCACCCTGAGGATAATGGGCCTGACTATTAAAGGCAGATGTGAAGAAGGCATGGAGAATCTCAGCCTTTTTCTCATCCTCAGGAACAACATTCCCCACCACATTAAAAAAAAAAAAAAAAAAAAAAAAAAAAAAAAAACATAAGATTCTCCTTGGCCCTCCTCCTGCTGTTAATATATTTCTCGTGAAACACTTTTTTATCGTCTTTAACAATGGTGGTCAGATCAAGCTGTTGCTGGGCTTCAGCTTTTCCGATTTTCACTCCACATACCCTAGCAACAGCATAGTACTCTTCTTGAGATGCCTGACCCTTCTTTCAAAGATGGCAAAGATGTCTTTTTTTTCCAGACTCTCAGCAAAAGCTTCCCATTCAGCCAGGACAATTTTCCTCCACGCTGGCTCAGTTTACGGCACACGGGGACAGGCCCATTACTGCGCCTTTAAGATTTCCTTCCTGAAAAATGTCCAGTCTTCCTGGACATCTCTGCCCTTCAGGACCAACTCCCAAGGGATTCTCCCAACCAGCATCCTGAAGAGTTTAAAGTCTGCCCTCCCGAAGCCCCAAGCAGCAGCTTTGGTGACCCCTCCCTGCCTTTTGACTCACCAAGAAGAGAACTCAATCATATTATGCTCATTATGCCTAGGGCAGCTTCTGACCACACCTCCCACTCATCCTTCTCTGTAAACAGCAGGTCTCACAGGGCACTTCCCTGATAGGCTTTCTTACCAGCTGTGTCAGGAAACATTTTTTACACAGTTCACGATCCTCCTAAACTGCTTCCACTGGGCTGTACCACATTTCCAGCAAATATTAAGTAAGTTGAAGTCCTCTGCAAGAACAAGCACTAGCAATTGCGTCTGCCAGCTGTCTCTGTAACAGATGCTCACTGGGATGTCAGCCTTGTTGCCCTTCCCCCAATCATTACCCACAAGGCCTTGATATTATTCCCAGCATTAAGTTCTACAACATCAAAACACTCCCGAACACAAAAATCCAATCCACTGCACCTCCTTCCTTGCCTATCCCTCCTACAGCGCTTACAACCCTCCACTGCAGCACTCCAGTCCCAGCAATGTTCCCATCATGTTTCAGTGATGGTGATTAAGTCACACTTTTCCTGCTGCACAGTGGCTTCTAGCTTCATTTGTTTGTTATCCATGCTGTGTGTACTGGTGTAGATGCACTTCAGCTGGGCTGTCAGTCTCACTCTAGTCCTGGCATGCTGCCCCTAGGTTCATCTCTAGCAAGCCTGATTTTATCCCCTTTCCCCTTCAAACCTAGTTTAAAGCCCTCTCAGTGAGCCACACTAACTGCTGGGCTAGGATCCTTTTTCCCCTTTGATTCAAGTAGACCCCATCTATTATCAGTAGGCCTGGTTCTGAATAAACTAACCTATGATTTAAAAAAACAACAACAACAACAACCAAACAAAAAAAAGCCAACAAAACCCTGATGGCACCATCCTAGATATACATACATATATATAGATACTCAGCTAAATAAACATACACACATGCACATCTATATGCATCCATTTGGAAATTATTTGTTGCTGAGTTTAAGGAATTGTGCACTGGAGTGATCAACAACTGAAAGTATCACAACGACACATTAAAATAAACAGAACATGAATGGGGAATGGCAGAACTGGGGCTTGTGTCTACTGAGATCAGTGGGAAGCAGTGGGACTAGCAGCACCTTTGCAATGGGATGCACCACCACTGCTTCCAGTGGAACAAACAGAAATGCAGATGCTGTCTTTATCTACAATACCACTCACATCAAGACCTACACATAAGAAACAAACTTATCACTTGCTTCTGTAGAGAAAAACACTTGTTCTCCATAAAAAGCATACTACCCAGCTCTAGAGTAACATCCATTACTTATCTCTCAACAGTAGGACAGCAAAGCAAAGCAAAGCAAAACTTGGGCTCATAGGCCAACTTAGGCTGAGAGAGACCTCTGGGGACCTCTACCTCCACCTTCTGAGAGCAGGGCCAGCTGTGTTCATGCTGTATTGCTCAGGACTCTACCCAACTGAATCTTCAAAGCTCCTAAAGACAGGACTGCACAATGGGCAGGAGGGCTTCTCTGGACAATCCACTGTACTGTCTGACCGCCCTTACAAGAAGGTTCCTGCTGCCCCAAGGAACATCTCATTTTTTCAATTTACAATCTGCCCTTTTTGTCTCAAGGTAACCTTAACCTGGACCTCAACATGATATAAAACCTTTCTAATAATGCACAATCAATGAATATAAAGATGTTTTAATTATGAAATAAATAAGAGAGTTTGGCAAAGCAGATTACAATAACAAAAAGAAAATAGATAGAACGCTTACCCCTATCCCAGGCTCACTGCAAAACTCAGAGGAGGGATCTCCAGAAGTGATCCTTTCCCATTGGTAGTCAGCCCTTAAATGGGTCTAGGAGAGGTGCAGCCAGGCTCCACTCCTTCCAGCAGCACAGGTGAATTGTGGAATTGCCTTCAGCTGTGCTCCCAGGGCTGACTCACAGCTCACCTCAGGTGATCAATCAGAGGTTCAGGCTGTAACTCAGCAGTTCCCATACAAATAACAAAAAAAGAAACCCCACCAAAAAAACAGAAAGACAAACCAAAATATGTTGGGCACATGGTAGATAACTTAATTTCGTACATCTCATCATCACGTAATTTTACAAACTTTTCTGTGAATTTTTCTACTAACTGGAAAGAAAATCAAAAGAAGAAGGATCTGTAATCCCTACCCAACAAGCACATTTATATCGCAAATTACCACAGCTGACACAGGTGGTTCTTGGCATTGTCTGAGACAACCACACACTTTCTACTTCTGCTCCTAGCTGCTGCCACAGCCTGACAGCTCTGTGTCTGAGCCCCATGGACAGCAAAACCGCACGATCTCTGAACTCACTGCACCTGAACTTGCTTACATGGTTCTATGTAATGGAAAATCCATTCTTCTCTAAGTTTAAGACTCTTGATGATAAGCACAATAATGTACTTAACACATAATTATTCACAGGACAGAAGTATTACAATAATTGTTAAAGAATCTGTTATATAAAAATGCAAAAAATTTAGAGATTTTATTCTACATAGTCTTGGAAACATTCAAGGAACATTCCTTGAATGTTTCCAAGCTTGCATAAAGGGAGTGTGCCCATAAATATTGCTGCTATTTTGAGTATGATGCTCTTACTATTAAATGGGAAAAGCTGCTTATGCTTACTCTATTCTGCTACTTAAAAATAAGACAAATTTATTTTTGTTGTCTTTAACACATAAAAGGGTATGCTCCAAAGTCAGCAATGCGTGTAGAGCTTTAAGCAGCAGGATGAAGCGGCCTTGCACAGCTTATGAAATAACTTATCTCAATCTTGCTAACCTCAAGAGGCAGGACAAGCCTAAGATAAAGTTGTCTTCCAGGTGGAATGGGCCCATCTTGGGTCGGGTCTAGGCCTTGTCCCATGTAACCACTTCCTCAGTGACCAAGATGAGGGGACATATGCAGATGACACCAACACAGTGCAACAGTCTGTGTGCGCAGAGGTGGTGGGGTTGCTACTCAAAGGGACCCTAATGATGTTACAGCAGGAGGGCAGCCAGCAACTGGAAGAAAGTGATCATCCCTCTTTACTCAGCACCTGTTAGATTCTATCTGGAACGTGGCACCCAGATTTGGACCCCCCAGCACAGTACACACCGATAACCCTGCCTGAATTCAGCCCAAGACCAGCAGGCTGGCCTGGCAGGAGCACAGGTGCTGTGAGAGGTAACTGCGGGAATGGGGCTTGCTCGGCTCGAGAACCAAAGAGACGGATGAGAGGCAACAAATACTGAAACAAGAGAGGTTCAGACTGCACGTAAGGCTGTTCGTATCCTCACGAGGACGGTCCCGCACTGCTACAGGTCTCCCCGAGAAGCGGCACGACCTCCACCCACAGAGAGCCTTGCGATCGCACAGGCTCAGGCCCAGGCGGGGCGGCAGCCCGGCACGGCCCTCCTGAGGCCCCAGCCGACCCGCGTTGCCTGACCGCGCCGGAGCTTCGTAGAACCGTCCGTCGGCTTCCCCGGGCCGTACCGTTCTCCCACACTTCCCCTTAGCTCTCAGGCCCGCCGTTCGCCGTCTCGGCTCCCGACGTGCTAACGGCCCCTGGCTCTCCCCCCCCCCCGACAGGCGCTATCCCCTGCTCCCCCCGCGCCGGCCGCGCTACCTTGATCTCGCTGTCGAGCAGGCGGGTGCGCTGCACGATCTCCTCCGTAGACATCTTCAACACCTCCTCGCCAACGCCATCCTGCGGGGCACAACGGCACCGTCAGCCCCGACCCCCGGCCCGGCCCCGCTCCCCCCGGCCCGGCCCGCACCTCCGACTCATCCCACACCGACGCCATCTTTCTCTCAGCGAGCGCGCGGCGCGCGGCCGATTCCTCACGGCGGATCCGGCTCTCCCGCCGCCAGACGCGGGGCGCACAGCAGAGCGGCAGCGGCGACGGCCGTAGGGGGCTCGCGCCCCACCCCGTTCCCGCCGCGACTCCGGCCCTCGGCGCCCCGCTGCGCGGCACCTCCCGTGCCGAATCTGCGGTCGGGAAGACAGCGGCCGCCGCGCCGGTCACGTGCTCCTGCCAAATCTGCTGCGTGATGCCTCCGCCGCCATCTTGGTGGGGGCGGTGCCATCGCGAGCGCCACTCCCCCTCCCCGCGCCCGCCCGCCCTCACGCGGCATACGGGCTGGTGGCGGCGGCAGCGTTTATTCCGGTCAGCGCGCGTACAGCAGTGCGCGAAGAGAGGCGCCCCGATGCGGTGACACCGAGGGCGCCCCGAGGACCCTCCCCGCCGCCCCCAGCAGGAGGCGCCGCGGTTCCCGTGCCCGGCGGCGTCCGCGATCACACGTATCCGGGTTTCACCGACAGCCGGCGGCAGTTGGGGCAGCCCCGCGTCCCGTTGGTTTGCAGGCACCTGCAAAAGAAGGCGGGCGGGTGGCAGGGGGTTCCGCCGTCCCCGGTGCCAGTGCTGCCTCTGAGCACGGGCCACACGGGCGGGCACGCAGCCGGCCCGGACACCCACGAGATCTGTCATACAGTGGTTTGGTGGAAGCGCTGCAGCACGTTCCTCCACAAGAGGAAGCCGCGTTGCTCTCCTTTCCTGCTAGGGACAGCAGCCCCCCTGGACTCTGGGGGCAGTCCCGTAGTGGTGTAGTGTCATCCTGATGGTATGTTCTTAAATACTTCAGTTTTGGAACTAAAAATAAGACAACGTCCATCGTGACAGTAACACAGTAACGGACTGAACGCCCTACTCAGCTTTGTACTCCTCACCTACCAGACTGAAATGGAGGGGTTCAGGGAAAAAACCGCTTGTGGGAGCATAGATCTCGCAACAGGTAGTAACAGATAATCTGTGAACTGAGCTAAGTGCCTACAAGGCAAGGGAGTGAGGTGGACGTTACAACTAAGTCTCACCCTCTAAAGGCTATGGCTAATGAAATCGTGTAGAACACCTGGGGAAAAGCATACACAGCTGTCCTGTTCTGAGCATGAACTGCTCCTTACTCTAACATAAGGGCAAAGATCTCCGGTATTTCCAGCTCATTACTTTAAGTGGAAGAAGTGGGAGCAAGGCAGCGCCTGCAGCTGGTTGTTCTTCTCCCCAATAGATTCTCCACACATGCCACAGTACAGCTCCATCTCCTCCACGCATTCATGGAACTTCACTACATGGTCACGCAATTCTCGCTGCTGCCCCTTTGTGCGATAGATCCTTTCACACAGACAGTGGAGCTTCAGCAGACCAAGCTGCACATGAGAGGCAGAAACAAGAAAAATGAACAAGGTGAAGATAGAGCACTAGCAAAGAGACAGGACCACTACGGCCCCAATTAGTCAGCTAGAGAAGTGACAGCATAAAAGGATGCCCAAGGGATAGGATCGGTCATAAGGACATTTGGTTCCCTCTGCCTGCAACCAGCACTCAGTTCAGCTGTGGCACAGGCCAGAAGTATTCTTCAAGAGGAGACCCCTAATCCTTCAGCTCTGCAGTTGCTTCACATTGCGTTTTTAATGCTTCCCATTTCTCCCTGTTTATCCCACTGTAACCCCTTCCTCACTTCTCAGACCTGCAAGTTGATGCTTATAACTAAACACAACAAAGCATCATCAGTTGGTCAGTATAGATTCATTAGTAAGCAATAACAAGTCTGGATGCTGTAATGCTTGGATTATTAAATCCCTTGACAGAAGACTAGAGAAAGTCATGAAGAGAAGCTATAGGGTCCTACCTTGTTCCCTAGTCCCTCTGCCAGTTCCTGTGCCTTTTCAATGCTTTCCAGAGCCTGTAAATAGAGAGCATATATTACCAATTCTCAGTCTGATGTAACAAAAATGTACACGTATGAATACTCTGACAGGAACTGAAAAAAGAGATACAGTGTGAAATTTGAATGAACAAACATCCCTGCAACCATGAACACATGGCTGTCTGGTAGATATATCCCACCAAAAGTCCATTCAGAAGAAAAGCTTTGTTTCTGAAAAAAACAAACAAACAAAACAAAAAAACAACAACAACAACACAACCCACACAGATATAACCATCATTTCTGTTCCAGCCACGTCATGCAAAGAAGGGCAATGATGCTGGCAGAGGCTGGGGTTTCTAAGCAGAGAGAATACACTCATTTAAAAATCAATCACACAGTCTTCATGATTGGGATGAAGCATAAGTAAAGCGAATCTTGTCCCCCATCCTGCTTTACAGGCCCAATCTCTTTGAGCAACTCCAATTTCATTATTACAAGAGGAAGGGATCAGCACTACTAACAGGCTTTTCCATTGTCTTGCTCTTCATGCATCCACTTTGTCCTACTTACATATAGCACACTGTAGAAGTTGTACTGCGAGTAATCTTTTCAGTTTGAAGTGTTTAGTATGGCAACTGTTATATCAAATGAATCTCTACTTTCCCCTACATGTCAGAGCGTTCCACGCTGTTCTGATACTCTGTAGTTCTGGGAAATGGAGACTAAGACCCACTTCAGGTTTGTTGAGGGGGAAGAAGACATTTGCCTTTAACCACAATATTGATGAGGAACCTTATCAAATTTCCACACTGGAATAGTAGGTGATGCCAAGTTATAGGAGTTGAGAACCATCTGAGATGAAAGAGTGCACTCTGAATACAGAGCAGAGGGCATTATATCTGGGGCAGCAACAGCCTAGGATAAGGGACTTGCAGAGGAAGTAGGCAGGAATCAATGGGTAGCAGATAAAATATTACTGAGGAGTGTGCCTAGGCAGTGTGACTGTATACTGGAAAACTTGAAAGTAATTACTAGGATTAAGAAAGTGAAGCATATGAAGTGGAAGGAAGAGATGCTTGAGAAGTTCAGGGGACAGTCTTTCTAAGAGAGAAACACGAGACTGCACGAGAGTTTGGGCAAATAGGCTGTGACAGCAGCTGGAAGGAATTGGGATAGACACAGTATTAACTACATGCAATGAAAGAAAAGTGGGAGTAACTGTCTGAGGAAATTGCCACAAGAAGGCCAGGATAAGAATAGGGAATCTGCAAGTGGAAAGCTTTCTTAAGTAACTGATACTGGGATGGAGCAGCATGAGAAATGGAAACTGGGACAGGTAAACTGAGGAATAGCCGTGGGCAATCGTTCAGTGCTTTGACATTTGAGGAGGTCATGTTTGGGGTGATGGGCATAAGGTCCCTGACCATTAGGACAGATTTGCCTCTAACGCTTAGTGCAGAAACTAAAACACATTCCCTTCTTTTACGGATACCGGTGAGATTAGGGCTCTCTGCAAAGTCCTTGCCAGGGTTTCACAGAGATCTGCCTGTAGTATCAGAGCATGGCAGTGGCTGAAGGTGGGATGAGGGAGTGTAGAGATTAGATGAGTGCTCTGAATATTTTTTTGTTTAGCGGCTTACCTGCATCCTGTCCCATATTTTTGAATATGATATATGAAAGATACATGATATATGAGGTTTCATTAGGCAAAGTTTTTAAGTCCAGTTTCTTCCAATGCAAACAGTTTTTACTTAGTAAGATTGCAATGTGTGTTTTACCCAATTGATTTCCCACTGTAGGGAACTCAGATGCTGATTGCACTTTGAGCGTGTTTTTTTTCTGACAGTTACATGCTTGTTTTCCTTCTGAGAAGCTTCATTTTACCTCATATACTTTGTCTCTCTCGTTATTGATAAGAGTGAAACTTCAGTTATCTACACCCAAAATGGCACCCCGGCGTGTCACTATGTAGACATTCCAGGTCCTTCAGCACTGAAGACTAACTTTTGAGCATTTTCTTCTCCAGCACACTAACAGTGGGATCTGCTGCATCTAGTACAGTCTGGATTTTAAGACATATACACCACCTAAGCACTTTCAAAACAGTGAACTTCATCCTCTTATACTATATTGACCCACTGTCTGTTCTCAAATCCTTTTCTGCTCATTTCTCTGCTTCACGTCATGATTTATACACCTCTAGTTTCTCCAGGAATTTATGGTCATATTTGTCTGCAAAGCACATGGTGGAGCTGTAGGGCTGTCTAAAAATGATCACAGTAATAAGCTTAGTCATACTGCTAGAGAGTAGGCAGCGGAATCTATTTTAGAGAATAAGCTGATTGCCTTCAGTGGCAGAAGCAGACTTCCTTTCCTCAATGCTGGTTTCTCAGTGTACTGTTTAAAGTCATCAGGACTGACTAATGAGACGGTTCTGTAGGTCACCAGCCTGACTCAGAATGGATGTTCATATTGTTAGCAACTAATTCCTGGCTTAGAGGAACCATCTGGAGAAATACGATTACACAAGCAGGAGACTGCTGGTAGAAAAAGGGGGACAGTTCTCTACGCATCTGATGGGCATTCAGCTCAGAATGCCCATCTCATCTCATCTGAAAGACTTATGCAGAAACAAGTTTGTTACTGACCTTGTCCAGCTCCTTCTGGATCATCCAGCACTTAGCCACTCCTAGCAGCACCTGGATCTGACCCAGGCGGTTTCCAATCTCTGTCATGATGCTCATGGCAGAATCATACCGGGGAAAGGCTGTCTGCAGTGGCAGGAAGGAAAACACATGTTTTGCTATGACCCGCTTTTCACACCCTCTTCCCATCCCCTCTGTCTTTCATGGTAGCTGTACCTGCACATCTCTGCGACTGCGATGGATATCAGCAAAGCACACCAGACACAGTGCCTGCAGAGGCCGGTCACCATGCTGAAGGGCAATCTTCATGGACTCCTGAAAGAAATTAGGTCTTTGGTCAGTAAGGGAGAACAAACGGAGCGGGGCTGTATGCTCCAGACACTGAAGGGTCAACTCTGGAGAAATGGCACAGCATTTTTAGTTAGTTTAAAGTACAGTCTTGTTCGTGTTCCTAACTAGAGGACATTCATAGGCTCAAATTTTGAGGCACACACTGCTACTAAAACCAGAGCTCTAAGACTGGGAGACAGTGGGAATATCTAGAGTCAGATGTGAAAGTCATGGCTTCCCTTTCCTCCCAGCCCTGTCCTGTAGGTAAGATCCCACTGCAGAGACCTCTGCCAGCTCTGTGTGCTTGCACCCTTGTACCTCACAGCAGTCCATAGCGTCTGCCAAGCGCCCCAGCTTCCGGTAGGCCACTGCCATGTGATACTGGCTCATTGCACGGTACTTCAAGCTCCAGCCTGCTCCATAGTCATTCACCAGCTCTGCTGCTTTACATGGGAAGAACAAAGCTTTCTCATAGTCCTGTAAGGCAGACAGACAGTAGTGACAGCAAAAGACTGAAAAAGAAAAAAAAAAGGGACAAAAGCAACTATTTTTGATTTACTAATACTGCAACAGCTAGCAGATTTTTGTACGCCTTTCTTCCCCTGCCTGTCCTCTTCCACGTGCCCTGCTTTCTCTATTGATGTGAATATCAAACTGTGGAAGGTGGAATTGCCATGTGCTGAATTCATATTGCTCTCTATTTTCAGGACATGTGAGAAATGACACAGCATATGAATTTTATATAGTACACCAACAGCCATATGCTGCCAGAATCATTTGTTCTCTTCTGTAGCTGAAGCCTGAAAACTGTCTCTGGTTTTATGTTATCTTTGCTTTCAGCATATACATGCAGCCCTCATGTTTTTCATGTGGAAAGTCAGGATCTCTCAGAGGCTGGTTATTCAGCACTGCAAGAAGCAGGAACAACATAATAATGGCCTCAGCAAATCCTCAGTAACTAGTTAAAACACACATGCAAAAAAAAAATATATATCTACACATCTTTCTGCATTAAGAAAGTTTAGAAATAAACCTTGTTTTATGATAAGTACATAAAAGTATTAAAGATATCTAAACCATTCTCAAGTGAGATACTTCAGTTAGCGAGTCTTCCGTTAGTGACGAAAATCAAGACTTTTTCAAGAAGGGAGATGATTTGTTGCATTTATAATGGAAGTTAGAACTGCAAATCACTTCACCCTCAATTCCTGCCTGGTTTTGTACATACAAATAACTATTTGCCTGCAACAGTAGTTGAACTAGAACCCTTTGAGTTCTGCCTGCTTGCAGACACTGCCTCCTCTGATGTGATCTTTGAAGCTAAGTTTAATCTTTTCAATTCACAGCTGCTTCTGCTGAACTACATAAGCATTCCACCAATCCTTACTACAAAGAGGAGTATTCTCTGATGATTTTACAGTGTAGATATTTAAATTTGGAACATTCTGCCAGCACTTCACTTCCTACAGCAGATATAAGTTGAAATTCACAATGCTTTCCATTATGAGACAATTGCCCTCCCATCCTCCCCCCCCTTGGATTACTGCACCTTTATCTGGGCATAGAAGTTCCCAAGGCTACAGCAGACTCGACACTCCAGCATCTTGTCGTCATTGTTGTGTGCATAGCGTAAAGCTTTTTCAAAGCACTCCAAAGCCTTCTGGAAAATGCTGAGGCCCAGGAAGGCATTGCCCATGCTGAGGCTCACCTGGCCATTCAGCTGCGGGCTCACAGTAGTACCCTGCATGTTCAAGCATGTCTTACAGTAAGATATTGTTTTCTGGAATTCACAGAGTTTCTCATTGCTGCGAGCCAGGTTTAGATAGCCCTCTGTAAGGTAATTTGGGTCTTCCAGCTCCCGTGCTGTGTCAATCTGTACCACTGCGAACTTCAAGTAGAAAAGACCGTGTTTATAAAAGGCATGCAATTTACTTAAATACAGCTCAAACACTCACAGAGTAGCATCCTGCACTGGAGAAGTGGCACATCCCTGAGCAGGGCAGCATGGATCACATGGCACGATATACAAGCAATTAATTATCTGAAGGTTTACACGTAAGCAGTCTATGTATGTGAACAGTCTGAAGAAACCTCTTTCTCAGCCTCTTGGACATGGACATTGAGCTGGCAGTTAGTGGAAGGAAAATGCTAAGTGACCCTAAAGAGAAGCAGGAGAGGCAGAAAACCTCTGGCAGCTCCACTTTCTTCTGCTCACATAATTAATTCTGCTTTCTCTAGAAGGCTTAAGATATTGAAGTACTCAATTAAAGAAACTAAGTAAGCTATTTCATCAATTTTATTCTAAAAATTATAGTCTAGTATTGTTTTTTTTCTTCTATGGTTCCCTGCTTCCAGTTCTAGTAAATTTTAAGTCTATTTTCTTTTAGACCTCACGCTCTTCTGTGCTCGGTGATGAACCAAGCACACTGCTGCCTTGAATTAACATTCATAACAAAGGTAAATATTCAGCAATTTTCTCTATATGTGTTTTCATTAAAGCAGTCAGATTCACAGATAACAATTCCTAAAGGCACTATCTGCTTCATTTTTGCACATTGGCAATACATAATGATTTAATCCGCTAGAACATGTTATGTATTCCAAAGTAGAAACCAATACAACTGCTTATGCTTGGGTGTATATGTCCACCCTCTCCTTAGCATTTCAAGAAAGCTGCCATGTGGACTCATTAGCATGTGTTAGCTTATTCTTTCCTGCATTCCCTTACCTTTATGTAAGTTCTTCATTACTTCTCGATTGCCACAGCCTGATTCCATGGTGTGAAGCAATTTTTCTCTCCGAGAGACTGAGCATAACAACTCTTCTTAAATCACAGTTAATTTCATGTGTTTAATTCAAAGACCCCTTTTTCCCCATTATTTCCTCTCTCAGTGATTAATATTAATGTTTTCCATCCTCTATCTTTGATAGCTTGCAGTAAAATACTCAGTTTGAATGAAGCTATTTGTTTTTCCTAATACTAAGAGGAAATAAAATTCATCTAATCTGAGCTCTTCTTTCTGTTCTCTTCAGGGGTAACAAATTATGGTTTGAGTATCTTGGGTTCACTCATTTGCCTGTTTCCCAGGTAGCTATACCTTACCTTTTTGGATTCTCTCTTCCCTAATCAATCTGTTGTTTCTGCCACCACCTATCCCACAGCGTTTCTCAGAACTTCTTGTCCTCAGATGTTTTCCATGTGTGTTAATACCCTTTTTTCCTTCATGCTAATTATCTGCTTTGTAGATGAGGTTTTGACATGTGCACAGGTTCACTCATAAGATGACCCCACCACTTCTAAACAGAGCTACCAGGAATTTTTCAATGAGATGTGGCACCCCCTTCACTTTTTGTGCTACGTGCTGAATGATTACTAGTCTAGTAAGAGGCGGTCAAAAACATTAGAACACCAAGGCCCTTTAGTAACACCCTATTTTAGACTGGGATAGCTACTTAAGACTGTTAAAACACTGTCCTGTCTTCCAGATTCCTCAGTCACTCTCCCAGACACTGTCTGCTACTGTATGTATGCATCCTGTGACTTCTCAGATCCATTCATCGGCTTCTTCTTATTCACTTCATCAATGTGTTTATCCTCATGCTTTTCTGAATGCAGCTTCAGCTCCTTTTTGCCACTCTTTGATCAAGCCCTATATCCTTTCTCCAATGCTTCACAACTGGGAGCCTCTCTCTGACCTCAACTGTCAGACTCCTCCTTGAACATCTTTCAGCATCCACCCCCTACTCCCAAAAAAGAATCTCTGTTCCCCTCTTAATCAGTCTCCTTGCAAACAATTGTAATAAAAATGTCAGATCTGTGACAGATACCAAGCAGTTGAACAAGATAACAGACATTTCCTCACAAGACTGCTGCTTATTCTATAGAATCTACTTGAAGATCTCTATTTACTCTGAGGTACATGCTGAAAACAGTTTTTGCTGTAGTAAATGTTCTGTTTTCATACCTTTCTCTGAAGCTTCATCACATGGCGAGCTTGTATGAGGAATAAATCAAGAAAGGTCCCCATGATTACCTAGAGAACCTCATTAACCTAGGAATCCTAAAGGATGAGGCCCAATAAGAATTTGTACTCTGTGTATCTTGTAAGCTGGAGCTATCAACACAGCGATTAAGGCAGCTCACAACATGCTCCCAATAGCTAGCACATGTTACTATATGCAACATAAAAGCCCTGATTTTACATTCTAATCTCCAGCCACACTCTGTAGTGGGTGTAACACAATGGCATGCATTCATCTCCAGTTTGCCTTACCTTCAGCATATCTTTGTATCTGCCCATCTCTGCATGAGCAGTGATGAGGCAACCCAAAACGCGAAACCTGCCAGCAGGATCCGCAGACTTCTCCAAAACCCTCATCCAGACTTGCAGAGCCTTTTCAGTCTGATTAGACTGGTAGAGATGGAGTCCTTTTTCTATCTGTTGCTTTGTCTGGTCCTGACCCATCTCCCATGCATTAAAAAGCCTCATGTACTAATCTCTAAATGCAGCAAAAATGAAGAGCCTGAGAGAACACAACATAAAATGCCCTAATACAGGAGGGCAGGTTGTGTGCTCAGAAAGCTTGGAGCTATAAAAACCCAGCCATGCCAGGCAGCTGGAGCTGTGGAAGGCAATGGCAAGAAGTGGTTGTTTGGCAATGAAGGCAGAATCCCAAATCCACTGAACGAATGTCTTGCTCGCTAAGACTACATCAGTGCATTCGCCTGTCCAACCCCATCAACAAAGACGAAAAGCACAACAGGGGGAGAAAGAGAAAAATCTCAAGTGACTGGAGTGAAACTCAATCTGAGCAGCCACTGCTAGGCATCTCCATTGGTTGCAGCTGTTCCTGCCAATCTGGCTCACGTGGCTCCCAGGAATGCTGGTCAGGCTTCCAGCCTCCAAGGTCAGGGTGAGCCAACTGCCCACCCCAGCCTGCCAGAATGCAGCTTATAAATACCTCATGGAGAGACAGACAATCAGCTGCAGTCACAGGGATGTTATGTTTGCCTCTCTTTTCTCACTTGCCCTTTTCTTTTGCAAAAGCACTGTGGTGATGGGGTAGTCTGTGAGGTAGTAGACTCAGCTAGCATTGTATCTTTAGGAACAATACATACTCTAAGAAGTAGGTTATGTTTTAAAAAGGAATTCAAAAATTCCAGTATGTACACTCTGCTTGCAACAATGTGCCTGATAGTAGAGCATATCCAGAGAGGGCCACAAAAATGATCCAAAAGACAGAACACTTCTCCTACAAGACAGCATGAAAGAGCTGGGGCTGATCAGCCTGGAGAAGGCTCCAGGGAGACCTAATAGTGGCCTTTCACTGCATAAAGGCGAGCTACAAGAGGAGGACAGACTCTTTAGCGGGGTCAGTTGTGACAGAACAAGGGGAAATGGTTTCAAGCTTAAAGAGGGTAGATTTAGGTTGGATAGAAGGAAAAACTTTTACACAGTGAGGGTGGTGAAGCACTGGAACATGTTACGCAGAAATGTGGTAGATGTCCCATTCCTGGAGACTTTCAAGGCGAAACTGGATCAGGGCCTGGGCAACCTAATCTAGCTGCGTATGCCCTGGTTCATTGCAGGGGAGTTGGACTGGATGACCTTTAAAGGTCCCTTCCAATTCTAAGGATTCTATAATTCCATACTTTGCCAGGCACAAAATTCTGCCTCCTTTCTGAGGACCTCAGCTGGCAATGGGGACTATTCCTGTGCTCAAGGATCAGCTCTGTCATCAATTCACTGCCAATATGCCACCAATGGCTTCACTTCTCAGCATGATAACCACCCTGAAAAACTTTGTCTGTGACTGACTGTTGCTCACTGCCATCAGATACCTGTGACAGTCCAAGAGTCTTCAACAGAATTTGTTAAACACATTTTTGAAGTTCTACATCCAGACTTTTCTGAACATTAATGAGGAATTACAATGAATTGAGGCAATACATTTCTGTGCCATCTGCTTTACATAAGATTCTCAGCCCAATTTGAAGATAGCTTTTAATTCTCCTATCTTTGAAAGAGTAAAGTTAGACTGTTTACTCTAGGAAGCAAGTTTCATACCTCTATTGATCTGGTATGCATTTTTAAGGGACCCAGCCTTTGAACCATCTATAGACTTACTCTGCCCTTCAGAAGAAATACCTAACTGTGGGGGGTATGAAGATGCATCAGGGATATACGAAGTTTTTCAGATACAGAAATCCCCAATGCAGTTTTGTAAGTCTTCTACTGGCCAATTAGAAATGGCAATTCAGATTTTCAACAACAGACCTAAATACAGAAGCAGGCCTATCTCCAGTTATGTCCATGCTTCTATATGAATATGATGCCTGGGGCCATGGGCAACCAGGTCTAGTATTCAGTGGGAAGGTTGGTGACCCTGGCGGGGGAGTTGGAGATTTCTGGTTCTTGAGGTCCCTTCCCACCTGGGCCATTCTGTGATAACTGATGGAATGCTGGTTGGATCATCCTGGTCTGGGTCATAGCTGCCCAAGGAAACACAAACCCAGAAGAGCCTTCCTGACGTAATACTCTTAAAGAAATCAGGACACACAAGAATAAGGAATCAGAGGCTGGAGATTCCATCCATGCCTTTATCCAAAATTCTATCAGAAAACAATTGAAAATACGTATTTCTTAATGGTAGAAATCTTGATACCATCAGGCTTATTTACTTTTGTGAGCTTGTAAACTCTATGGTAATCTCATTATTTAATTTAGCATTGTTTTTTAAAGAGGTGATGTGCTAGAAAGTGTTTCAGCAGAGCCTCTGTATACCCCAACTATGGAAATAAACTATGGGAAAAAAAAAAAACAAACCTACAGACAACTGAAGGAAAGAAAAGCTAACAAAGAGCTGGTTAATGCACAAAGCCAACACTTAAAATTATCTAGTTCCCTTAGATTTCAGGGTTTCTTTAAAAGCCAGATTCAGAATGTAAAAAACTCTCCTTCCTGCAGTGATTTTCACATGCCTCTCCAGAGGTGGGTGATGGGATGGACACATGATGAAGATAGATCCCCGTGGAAAGCAACAATAATGATGTGGCCATCAGATTTCTGGACTTGTAGAAACGTAGAGACCCAGAGACAGCAGCCATATAAGAATTAAGCCAGTCAGGACTCAAAAAGGGGAAACAAAAAAATTCACATAACTCTTTGCTGGAGCAGACTACTTCACTTTATTTTCATACCTGTCTGTAACTTAAACTCATTCTGATATTTTTGGGCCGCTTTACTGTAACACTGATTTTACATCCTATGAAGAAAGATACCTTGCAGGCTGAAAAAGCCATTCTACCAGGGAAATAATCTGTCCTGCATTTTGCTGATCACAGTGTACTTCCTTGCTTTTGTGTTGCATGTTATTCTCCAATGAAACAGTGCTTAGACTCCTAAGAGTCCAATAATCTGCCAAGATGAAAACTTTAACTTAGAGTTTAGAGAACCACCAAGCTCGAACTAATCATCCTCAATAAACAGAAACATACTGTGATGTGAACAGTACCCACCCTGAGCCCAATAAACCTGTCTAAATACCGAGAGGTAAGTGGATAGCATCACCTAGACACTGACTACGTGTACCTGAGAATTTAGTGGCAGGATGATCAGTCTGCAGCTCTAGACTGCTCTACATCACATGGGAAACAAATACATTACAGCTCGTGTACTGTATACAAATACAATACAGCTTCTATATTAAACCATCAATTGATATCAATGGAACTGCAAATAAACTTGCAAGACGCGTGGAAATCACGGAATCTCACCTGTTACACTGTGAAGCTATAGTCATACACATATTGATTTTCTAACAGTGATCATGCTGAGCTGTTAATCTCCTTGCCCATTACTTTTCATAATGTATCCCCTGTGGCTCCTGGGCACATGAAGACAGCAGAACATAGTGGTAAAAAATCAGGAATATTGGAGCCTGGAGTCAAAACAAGCAGTGAGAGCTAGAGGAAAATGTGAGAGAAAGATAAGGTATCCTAAAGCATTCAATATCAGAATTTAATCCATAGATTTGTGTTTTCCTGTTGATATTGATGAACTTAAGAACCTATGTAAAATGCTGCTAATTTTCAGAGATTAATACACTGGCTCTTATTTATAGCTTAATAGTCTATTGATTGGTGGTGGACTTCCAAAGGCTAAAACAAAACAAAATACCGACCCAAAATAAATAAATAAATAAACAAAATATTAAAAAAAGAATGCTATCTACCCAGAGGGATCTACCATCAGATCCGTAAGTTACAATGGGCAAAGCTGCTATTAACCAATTGGGTAAGATAGGGCTTGCCGTCTTTGTGGTACAAGAGGGAATCTTCCATCCCAAGTAAGCAAGCTACTTCTCTGATTCAATTGTTTCTCTCCATCTTTCACCTCAGACATATTTGAACTGAAATATCTCCAGCCTTCCTTCTCAACAGCTGCAAATTAACTGCAATGATCCCAGCACACTATGCAACAGGTGGCTTGGCGCCTCACTCTGCAATGGGGTACTGCAAAGGAAGGAATGCAGCAGTGAATCCTGGTGCTTGCAAGTGCTCTCAGATTTACAGTCATGTAGGAAGTAATGGGGTGAAACCAAGTATGCCATTTAACAGAAGAAAAGAACATGAGAGAGGAATATAACTTCCCCTGGGTGTGCTTGCACTCTGAGATGGAAGCCAGCAGAAGGAAATATCCTACTGAACTGTAGAATTGTTCACAAACATAACAGAGTCATGGTCATTGTGGTACTTTCTCCTCTGAGAGGGGCAATACTAACATCAAACTAGTGTCAAGTTTCTGAATGAATTATATAGGCAGAATTATATTCTGCCTATGACAAATATTAACCTTTAGACAACACATTACTTACAATAAAGTAATTATTGTACTTCAGTTCTAAAAGCAAAGCAGGCTTTGCTTATCACAATTTTTTGCCCATTGTAAAACCGGAGCTACTAAGTCCTGAGGTGTTATAAAATTCCAAGAGGTTTTATGAAAATCCCAACCTGCTTGGATTTCCCAGAATAGTATTTCCAGGCACAAGAGCACGAGGGCTAGAGGCACTTCCACAGTGCAGAATCAGGACAAGTTCTGCAAGCTTAGTCTTGTCTGGGGTAAAGAGGCTGTGGGAGTGGAAGGTATGGGGCTCGTAGGAGTAGAATGAGATGACTTGTCCAGAAGTGCTTATCCAATCCTACGTACCACCATGCACACATTCTGTTAATAGATAGCTCAGGTCTGGTGTTGTGCTTGAGTTAATCAGTCCTTCAAACACCAGAAAGCATAATGCAGGTGTGAGGCTGGGTATGTCTACAACTCATTCCTCGGTGAACCACATACCAGCATTATCCAAGGTTTAGAATTTGAGCAGGAAATGACACAAGCAAAAGCTAAATAACCATAAAAACATTTTCAATTGCACTCCACGTAGCTGATCAGCATGGAAAGCAAGTCTGTGCATCCAGAACAAGTGACACTGGATCATGAAAATTTTTGTAGTTCACAAGTAAGAAACTGAAAGATAATTCTCATCTCTCCTCAGCATCCCATACCTGGATCCAAAAAGAACCTCAAGTTTAAGACACAAACACAACACACAGGGACTCTTCTCAAACAGTTTAATAGCAAATAAACAAAGGAAGGTACCACACTTGGCATATACAAAATGACTTATTGTCGGTGTGTCTGTGCAATTAAAACAGCTTTAAGTTGCCCTTTGGGACAAAAAAAAAACAAAACAAAACAACACACACACAAAAGGAAAATTCCTTTAACACATACTCGCTTGATCCAAACTTGTAACAAATCTTTTCATTTTTAAATCCACTACACAAACTGCCATCAGAAAAGCAAAATGTGCTCCTCTGCTTCTTAAACCATTGAAGTAAAATCCATAATTCTCTACAGAGTACAACACAATTTCACACAAAAAGACATTTTGTTTTGCAAATCAAAACAAGAAAAATAAAGGAACAGCTCAAACAAGGTAAAGAAAAGCATTTCTATGACTGAACCACGACTTCGAGTTGATTAAATCCCATTACTGCAGAACAGACTCTACATTTGGTCATAGTGGCAATTTGTTTTCTTGTCACATTGTGAATCACTTTACATTGTTTTCTAGTAGAAAAGGCAAAAAACTGTACAAAACCCCTAGTGTTAAATACAATGTTTGTACCAATAAAAAAGCCCACAGGTTTGTCTCCAAAATGTAAATTTTCTTTTTAAATTATTCACAAAAAGCAGCCAAAAATCAGAAAGGCAGCTGCTGCTCCACTATCTCAAATCCATTAAAACCACCATAGAACAATTAAAACAACCAAAGGAAGGAAAGGAAATAAGAAAGGAAAGAAACATCCAACGTTTGGCATTTTGGTTTTCTTCAGATATTTTTCCACAGGTTTCCCCAGAGTTCCTTACGGAACCAAATGCGCACGTACAGAAATGTATTGGCAGTTACTCAATACACCGCAGGGTATCAGTGTCCCCACTGACACCCAGCCCTGTGCATTCAGACTGTGGGACTAACAGCAGCCAGCCCACAACCCCACCTTCAAAATAAACAAGTCTCTGTCCTTTTCTCATCCAGCCTCACACTTCGTTCCCAGGTATATGTACCATATCCCAAAAATGTTCTGTCTCTTCAGCTGCCTAAAGACTGTCTACGCAGATCTAACTAGTATGTCAATGGTATAGTATCCTCAGTCAACTCAGGATTGGGATGGAATCTTCACTGCATTTTCATTATCCCAAACACTGGACAAAAGTATGATTTCTACCCAATCAAACATAATTAGTAAACTCCTTTCTCCTGGGATTTCATGTCATATCATTTTATATGGTTAAGATATCTATGCTATCTCTCTGCTCTTTTTGACTGAAACTTCATCACAGCACAACACCCTTCAGGCGCCTTCATCTAGAAGCTACGTCTCACTTTCTACCTGTGCAGATCTTAAGTAGGGTTGGGGGAAGCCTGCCATGCAGAAAGCAGTGATTCGTTCTCAATCATTCTGCAAGCCAGAAAAACTGCTCAGCTCATTACCCAATTAAAAACTAAACAAAAACTAAAAAATCTCCGTAGAGATTCCCCAGCTAAGCCCCTTGAGAAGACAGCTGGGGATGGTACCCTGTTCAGGTAACAGCTTCAGAGGCTGTCGTATTGTGCTTGTCACTTGGGAAAAGAGCCAGCAGTTGTATGACTAGGTTTACAAATGCTTTCTCTAGAATATTTCAAATACTTTATTTCAAGAGCTACCCTAGATCTTTCCAGGATCCTGCCACCACCAGAGTCTGACTGATAGTATTAAGCTGAGGCTAGACTTCGTAAAAGTGTGCCCTGATTTATATAAAGTACTAGTAAAGAACGTTTCAGAGGAGCCCTAGCTTCAGAGAACTTTAGAAACAGAAACACTACAAAGTTCCCCCATCTTCCTGCTTCCCAGCTGTCCCCTTCCACCAAGACTCCTACTACAGGAATAGTGAAGCCCAGCCCCCAAGAGCCTCTGACAGTGCTGGAAATGGAACAAGGTCCAGGTGTTCTGTCAGGCAGACAGTCTAAGTGCACAGGTAGATGCCCTCAGGTGGCTTCTGATCAGATATTTCTCATACCAAAAACACCAATTTAAAAGGATACCTTTGAAACCCATTAAATTGCTCAGTTTTTGCACAAACTATAGAAAACAGAGAGGTGAAGGTGATATATACGAGGGTGTGAAGAAAACAGCAGGAAACATGCAAAACACTTCTGGGCATGATCTCAGTTTGAAAGAATAAAACAAAAACATCACATTTTGCTGAGGAGATTGTAGTTACGAAAAAAACCAGGCATGCTGGGGCTTAACAAAGTACAACATCAACTTTGATCAAATTTTCACTGCAGACTGATAATCACACAGGGAAGCAGGGGAAAAAATAAAATTAAAAAAAAAAATAAAAATCAATGAATGCAAGGGCAAAAATGTAGCTACAATCGGAAGAAAATGTAGTTCAAGTGTTTTCTGCTGATGCCACTCAAGTCACAAGTTCGAACTCAAAAACACATGCTGTCTCCTCAAGCACAGAAACCAGATCAGCAAAATGTGACTAGGAAGTCTCCTCAAAAATCGAATCACACGACATAATTGACTTTTTCTTCAAAACTGTGTTTTTAAAACTAAGCACACAGAAAAAACTAAGCCTAGAAAGTGATTGGCTGTATGTTCACAGAAATATAAACACTCCACAAGGTATGCTAGCAAGGCTGCTCTGAAGACAATTACAAAGAATCAGATTCACAAAATCAAGTGGTTATCTTACGAAGGTCTAGAAAAATAGAAATTCTTTTATATTCAAATGCAAGTTTAAATATTCCCCCTTCAGCAGTCTTTCTAGCAAAACCAATTTGGCAGCACAAAAAAAAAAAACAACAAAGAAAGAAACAAACATAATAAAAATACACATCAGCATCAAAGGTCAACACAAGGTCAAAGGTGAGAGTTCAAGCATCAGAGAAGCTGAAGAGACAAGGATTTGGACGATGTACTTGAACGCCACATCGACATGCTTTAGGCACAACGATGAACAAACGGCAGGAATCTAGAAAAAAAACAAACCAGAAAGAGGGAGACCCACTGAGTTACACAGAGCAGTACATCCAAACAAGGAGAGAGAGAACAAGAATGGGCACTGTACAATGAGACCTCCTGGGGAAGGGAGTTGACAGGGAAGGGCAGCACATGCCAACGATGGACAAGTAAAAGTCAAAGTACATGAAGGACACCAAGTAAACATCAAACTGCCAGAAACTAAATGGAAACACAGGCCTCGATTTTCCTCAGCATCCACTCTGTGGAGCATGCCATGGCCTAGGGCCACACTGACTACTATGGTTCACCCTGTCCCGTTGTCCAGGGTCTCGACTAGCTCTGTTTAAGAGAAGAACAGAGCAAGCACCCTCCTCAGGAGACTGATTCAAAAAAAATAGGGCTCCAGTGCTCAGTCAACCACAGAGATTGAGACTGTGAGAGACAAGACAGAGGACTCAATGGGATTCACAGGTGGTCAAGGAAACTTTTTTAGCATCCTTATATGGGAATTTCATAGGCAGTGATAGCCCAGGAAATCCATGTTCTTTCCCTCAGCTACAGCCCCTTCTCATTCCCTAGTAGCTCATGAAACTGTGGAGTTGGGTAGCTTGGAACAGGAAAATAAAAAGATTATACAAGACAAGTAAGTGGAACCAAAAACCCTACACATTAGAGAAGAACTCCTTAAGACTTGACTGCTAGTTAAGACTTGTCCTAGCTGAGTACTTTCCATACCATTCGACCTGCACAGGGATTTTCCTTTCCCAGCCTTTAACATAAACAGCCCCCGGCTCCCTGGCTTTGCAAGGAGGGGATTCTGGGCTCTGAGTAGCTCTACAGTCACTGTTGCCAGTTTGATGAATAGAAAAATATGTGTCCTGAACCATTCATAAGGTTTATAAATATGTTAATTCTTAAATTTTGATATACCTTTGTTTCTTCCCCTCAACCTCTGGAACTGCAAAAGAGAAGAAACATTTTGGGAAGAGTGAGGAAAGCAGGAGAGAGGAAACAAGGCTTTTCTCAACTCTCCTGAACTCCGTTTTATTTCCTGTATGCTGCCTTATTTTCTCAGCACCTCTCAAAGCTGGTGACTAGTGCAGGATGAGACTTTGATATTATACTACAGCATTCATGGTTTGTACAGAAATACAAAGGATTGTATTCTAGCTCCAAAGCAAAAGGCAGTACATTGTCCATTAGAACTGTGAGACTACTTAAAAAAATGCTAAGATTACTTTGCTCTTCATGCTTTCCAGTTTAGAGAAAGGACTTAGCATGGAGTAGAAACAAACTCCAGCAGAGTACAATGGAACTCTTGCAATTATTTCCACAGTTCTAGAAATGCTCTAGCTGCGAGGTTTTAAGTTCTAACCAGAAACTTCTCATGATCTGAGACATGAGACTGAATCCATGGCATGAAATCAAGTGGTGCCTAGCATGCACCATTCGGAATTGAGAGTGTGATTTGTTTAGGCTTTTTGAACAGATTTTTCAAATGTTTCACTTAGAACTACCACTCAAGTCGCTAAGTTCCAATAAAGCCATTAGGAAGCAGCCATGAGAAACTGAATGAGAACTCAATTGCTTGGAGAAAATCATTTCAGCTTGTCCTTGTTTTATTCCCATGACTATGATATTGTAATGCAACTGTTCTGCATTCTGTAGCTTATACTTTGTAGTAAGTATGCTCAGGGATGTATAACACCCTTATGTTTAAATGTCTGCAACAAAAACCTTTCAAAGTATTTTGCTTGTTCATAGCAGCACTCCCATTTGCAGCCTGCTTTATTCAAGTTTTTGTTTGTTTTTAAGATGCTTCCAAATAAAACACTTAGAAACAACTGCATAACTTGATGGATTCTGCCCAGTTGCCCTTCCCTACCTCACAACTATTAACAAGAAATACTTCAGCCGATTGTATGATACAAGCAAAAATTATTACAATGTGTAACTTGCTATTCAGATTTAAAGCTTTTTCCTTTATTGATTTTATGTGGTCAGAAATTTTGAGGCATATGTTTTCCAGAAAATACTTTACTAGCTGCAGATTCTATTTTATCACTGAAATATAAAAAGAATTTCACTGTCATTGTCTCATACTTTTGAGAAGTTCCAATTCTCTTCTGCTTAGATTTCAAATTTAAGGACTATGTATCAAAGGCATTTCCTAACAGTGCAAGGTCTGTACTGCAGAAGGGAAAGGAATAATTTATAGGGAAGTTTCTAATTTTGAACTGTTGGTTATCTATGAGACAGAAGAATCTATGAGTTCATTTGCAACAGTACTACATACTAAATAGCATCAGACTAAGACTTAAATCATTCATAATATTTTCATATTATTACAATATATCTAGTAAAATCAAATATATTCTGAGACAAATGTATAAAGTAGACACATTTCCATCTTGCTTCTAGAAAGTACGTAAGTATTTTCTGGTGACACAGGTAATGTGCAATTCTATTTCATGAGAAGTCTCATGAGGCTTTGTTTTAAAAACTTTCAGATTCTTTGGCTTGAATTAAAAGAAAATTTTGCCGGTGTGGCTAATTAAGCCAAACCCTCTAAAGCTTATTTGAACTCATCTGGTCCTTATTGAGCTATCCAGGAGTAAAGTGTTTGACACAAGAACAGATTATAATCAAGAAACATCTGATGATAGTTTCCCATATTATAAAATCAAGAGTCAAGCTTGCCCCCAAATGGTTTTGCTACTGCTGTTTCATATGCCTTTTTAACATTCCTTCCAATCTCACTGTCCCTGGCCTATACAAGCATGCTTTTTAAATTACTATTACTTAATTGTTGTTCTGCAGATAATTTCCTTATTTCTAAAAATATTTTAATGTATTCTTTCAAAACAGATACTAATCAGAATCTAATTCTTTGTTTTGGGCAGTTTGCTCCCATCAAGTCCCAAGAGCTGACTGATCTGTTTTGTGCTTGAATAGAGCATGGTAGGAATTAGAAATAAGATAAAATAAACCTCGAGCTTCCTTCCCAGCAGTCTTAGACTTTCCTTCCTGACAGACAGTGAGGAAGAAAACTGACTTAGAACTGGAAGGCAAGAACCTAAGTTTCTAGATTGAGCAGCAGCAACCAGAAAGACACAGGAATGTTAACTTTATCTGACCAGTTCTGTTTTCAGAAGAAAATCTGCTAAAGTCACAAACTTGATACATTTATTAACTTTGGCAACATATACACTGATACACCAAAAAAGGGAAATCTCCAACATATACAGAAAAAGGGCAACATCTTCAGCTAGTGAAAACTGATGCAGCTCTACTGAAGAAAGCAGAACTACATTCATTCAAACCAACTGAAGATCACGTATTTTAGAATTTAACCTGCATAGTTTTTTGTTTTGTTTTCTTCCTTTTTGGCAATACTTACAATGTAGTTATGCCAGTAAGGCACAAGAACTAGCCCAAGTTACCTGTCTAAGGTGGTTACGTCTGGGAGGAGTCACTGACCAAACAGTATAACGGTTGATCTCCTAAGCACCTATCTGCAACAATGCCCAGCTTGATCTGTAAGTCACAGCACTGAGGACAAGCTGTAGGATGTGAAAGCTAAAATGTCTAATTTTGGGCAGCTGAAATGACTACTAAAGAGGCCAGAGCATCAGATTAAAAGAAAAACGAGACAAAGTTCTCAGATAGCACAGTGGGGTAGGGTGCAAAGAAGGTAAGAGTGACTGTAGAGACCCCAGAGCACAGTGCTCTCCTCCACTGGTTCACAGCATTCATCTCTCCCATTTGGCAGTTGTTGGGCTGCAAACAGGCCACTCAGTAGTTTCAATTGTGCACATCATTATGAGTGTAAAACAATCACATTCAGGATTCTACAAAACCCTGGCCTTTTTTTTTTTTTTTTTCCAGTGAAATAATTTAGGTAATAAATACTCTCCACCCTGGAGCGGTATAAAACTTCTATAAAAATAGAAACAACATTCTTGGTTACAGCAGGTTGCACCTGGAGCAGCTGCTCCCAACTATTTTTTTTTCTTTTTTTTTTTTTTTCTTTTTTTTCTTTTTTTTTCTTAAAAGTATATTATTTATAAAAAATCCCATTATCACCCTGGAGGCCTTCACACTCCAACACTCTCTTCTCAGAAAACCAGGACACAACTTTCCCATCGTGTAGGATTCAAGTGTACATGGCTCACTTAAATGTTTACGTTTTTAGAGAGATCCAAATAAATAACATTGAAGGGTACCACATGCCAGCATAACTGGGAAATTTGGCAATCTGGCCTTTGAACCTTTGCCATCACAAAATAATTTGAAAAATACTGATAGGTTTGCCTATATGCCATCAATATCTACAGGCATCAACTAACTGATTTTCAATTTAACAATGAAAAGGGCTCTTCTGCTATGGGTCAGGCCTTGTACTTCTGAGGTTTGAGAATGGGAATGCACGAGATTCCCAACAGTTCACTGCTCGTGGGCACACAGATTGAACATGGTGCTTTGATGGGTTTAGTGCTCCTCCTGCTGGAGCAGAATAGAAAGTCCAAGCCCTATGTCTGACTCCACACATTCATTATTTAGAAGCTGAATCCCAAGCTGCAGCGATAGCTCACGCCCTGGGAAACAGCAACAACCGGAAATACCAAGGAAATAAGGACAAGGAGAAAATATGAGGTAAATGGAATTTTTGTTAAAGACATACAGAAATTGTAAACTTTCTCTTCTGACAGAGGTGGGTTTTGGTGGTTATGACACAGGACTCTACTCTGATTTCTTAGAACAACTCAGGCCAGAGTGTCAAAAGTCCTTTGAGCCCCTAAAACCAGGGTAGAAGGCCCTTATAGCAATGCACTAGCAATTTCACATGTATGCATAAAAAAAAAAATGTGCTGATTGAAGGGTTGTGTTTATTTTTCCTTCAGTATAAAAGATAACGGACCAAAACGTGGAATAAGACTGAATGGCTCAATGCTCTGTGTGTTAGCCCTGCTATGCACTGGTACACACCACCTTAAAGGAAAACTGCAGTATAAAGAAATACCTATCTACTAGACTATATCACTGCACAAATTAGATTATTATTTTTTTGAATAGGTAATTATCTTTGGAACAGAAAAACCAAGAAAGGAAGTCCTATTAAAACAAGTATAAAGCAGGAGCTTCAAGAACTGTTTTAGGGTAACTCCGTGCTTTGTATCTCAATTTAACAGTGAAACAAACAGTACATATTACGCTTATCAGAATGAATTCGAAGTACTACTCTGTGAAAAGGACATTACTCCATAGAAATGGAGAATGTAATGAATTGTTAGGAAAAAAAAAAACTGGTGAAAAATTCTGCAGGTTATCAGAGATTGAAAATTTCCTGTTTCCAGCCTCAGACATATTCATCCAGTCTCTAAGCTATGTCTCTCTAAACCAAGTTAAAGGATAAGTTCTCTTAAAAATGGCGAAATCCACTGCATCTCATTAACATTCAGCAGTAAATAGTGAAATTTTCTGGGCAGACATTATCTAATTTTATAAAGTGCTGTGTACATTCACAGTGCTACATACACACTATTTCATATACAGCAAACAAAAAAACACTGCAGTTTTCCTTTGGCTCGTTAATGTGCTCACCCTTCCAGCCTATCTGCTGCTTTAGAGATGATTTATTAATTCCTCACCATAGCATACTGTTAAGGAAGCATCAAAGAGTGGGTGTGGCATGACAAAGGCTATTTTGCGTTGGTTCTTTGCTCACCCAAACTTAGATAAACTCAGTTTTCCTTCCCCATCTTTGTCTCCATCAGCTGCTCAGTGTTATTTCTGCTTTCCTTTCTCCTCTCCCCATGGCAGTGTGGTGTCAGTTCTGCTTCCCCTTCTTTTCTCTACCCCAAGGCAGTGTGGTTTCAGTTTCTGCGGCTCCCTTTGACCTTACCTCCCCACCCCTAAGGAGCTGGCATTGGTCCTTCTCAACACACACTGGTTACAAACACAGCAAACTTAAATAAGGGAAAAAAAAAAAACAAAACAAAAAAACAACAACCTCAGCGATATGGCACCTAAACTCCAAAGTAAAACACTGGAAACAAAAGCACAAACTTGTCCTTCATTCGAAGCAGGATTCTCGGTAGAGGCTGCAGCCGAGTCTTCAGGGGAAGACGTGCCAGATAGAACGGCATGGATCAGCTTCCAGGACTGTAAAAACACAGCCTTAGGGCTTCGAATCACTAAGTGCGCTCCTCTCCAACTTACCAAAAGATCCTTCTCACTCCAGTCCCGGAGGGGAGGGGCGCTCAGTATGGCTTGCTGTCATTCTTAGAGCGCTTGAGCTGTACTTTCAGACGCTTCATGCCGATCTGAAAGCCGTTCATTGACTGAATGGCAGCCTGTGCAGAGACAGGATTGTCATAACTTACAAAACCTGAGGAAGAAGGAAACATGCAGTTACAACGTGCCAAAGTTGTCCAGAACAGCTACTCACAACACGCTCACAAGGTTAGAGAGGCTTTCATGAAATATGATTTTCAAGAACTGATAACTGCTTAGAATATTCATAAAAATCTCTTACTAAGAGCTCTCTGACAGTGTTTTGTTTTCTGACATACTGAACTTTGGGTAAAAGCTATACAAAACTCAGGAAATTTAAATCAATATTTTCTAGAATTCCAACACGAAAAGAAGTATCAACACTTTTTTTTAATAAAAACTTCCACCTGGAAGAAAATCAAACCCAGAAAACGTTAAGTTCAGTAAAGAGACAAAATTGAAGAATATGGTGCTTAGGGACATGATTTAGTTGTGGACTTGATTGTGTTAGGTGATGGGTGGACTCGATGATCTTAAACATCTTTTCCAACCTGAATGATTCCCTGTTTATATGACGTTGGCATTATGGGATTAAGTCAGTGAAGAGGCTGTCACAGTTGTGTGATATTTGTACCAGCATTACTTCTGGTACTTCTAGCTTCTGACACATTGTATAACATTCCACAGAAAAAGCATACTCAAAATAAACTTTCTCAGGGTTTTGAAAAAACCTATTTCTAACCCAGTCAGTGGTTGACATTACTACCTGGGCAGATCACTCCATATGCACGTTTTACAGTCTGATGATTGCCATACTTTTTTTTTTTTCTTGTACTTTCAGAAAGCACCAGCTTATCTGCAACCTTTAGACTACTAAATAGTAAAAAGCCACAGGGTATTATGTTAGTACAGTGCTTTGAAAACCACAGAGAAAAGTTCATCTCTCTTATACCATCACAGACGTGAGAGTTTACAGTACAACAAAAATGCTAAAATTGCTCCCACTGCTGTTTTATGAAGAAAATGAAGCTATGAATCTTTCAGTCCACACATGCAGTATTCTGCTAGGTAAGCTAAAGGAGAATGTCTTTTGCTCCTGTGGCAATGCAGACATCAGCAGTTAACGTGAAATAATTTATCTGAATAGCAACAATAACATGATGTGTTGATTTACTTTTTTTTTTTTTAAATAAAATTCCTGCCCCAATGCATCTCCAATCTAAATACACACCAGGCAGAACAAAATCACGAATACAACCAAAATTAGGTAGTGATAACGGCAGAAATAGCTCTCTAATTGTAAAGATCTCAGAATTAGCAGGAAGCTTTACAAATGGCCTTCAGAGCATTTACAGGGCACAAGAGTCCAAACCTTTTATAATGTACTGTAGCCTTAATAGTAGCAATAAAAATATTACTAGAAATAATTCATAATGATGATGTATTAAGCAATGTATATAGCAATGTAAAGAGTTCATGAAGAAGCAGACAAGAAGGAGAGAAGGACCTGTTCAAATTCTAATTATGGCAAACACCAATGGTCAATTATCTTGGGTCCTAATGGTATATTTTGAGGTATATTAGCTTGAAACCACAAGAAGTCACAAAGAAAATAGGAAAATTCAGTTCACAGCTGGAAGAGTTGAGGTTCAAGTTAACAGTTACGGAAAAATCACTTGATCTAAAAGCTAAAATGGACTATATACTGGAAAAAGAGATTACTAGAAAGAAGTGGTGCATCTACAAGTAACAGTTAGACCCAACGTACCAAAACACTTGCTTAGATTGGTCTGCTTATCAATGAAAACCTTGGCAGAGACAACATTTCCAAATGGCATAAACATCTGCAGCAGATCCTGATCCCCAAACTCCTGGGGGAGATGGTAGATAAACAGATTGGCTCCCTCTGGACCTTCAAAGCAAGAATATAAGTTCAGAGAAAGAACACATAACATAAGCCTACATTATAGAAAACAATAAAAGAAATGAAAGACCATTCTAGCTGGATCTTCTAGAGAAAACAATGAAATCTGTGGTATGCACTTCTGCAGAGTATTTGATTCCAGAATAAGTCAACTTGATCATTTGCTAGGATTGATCATTTGCATAATTCTAGCTCTTTCTCCACCATCTTTGCTTGCAATTTCCACACTGTACTAAGACTGCTTCACACATCTTAGCTGCAAGAAAAACTGAACGATAAGCTTGATGTGGTTTCATTTGGCCAAACGAAACAAGGTAAATCTCAACTGAAGCTGTAAGAAATAAGATTACAAGTAATTTGACAGATTATTTTCTAAACACCACCCTACATTCTGCTGAAAGTTTACTCTTATATTCTTCTTTATTTTATACCACGTTACATTGATTCAGAAATTGCAGAGTGGAGAATTGAAGAGAAACTAAAGAAATGAGATTAAGGATCTGCACAATGAGGTGGAAGACAAAGAACTTCACATTTGGAAATATTGAGAAACCAAAGTTAGAAAACAAAACAAAGAAAACAATATCCTATACCACAATTGATTCTTTAGCAATATGATATATTTGGCTGAAGACCCATACACTCTACTCCTCCAAGAAACTGGAAGAATACTACTACTAAGCACTTGAGACAAGTTAAATACTGGGAGAAAATATCTATATAAAAATAACTTTACAAAGTCATTAGTAGAGACACCTCACAGGCTTTCCTTCAGTTTATTCAATAACATTTATTCTAAACAATGCCAGCAAATTAAAGCTTTGCAACACAAGGCAGCTGCAAGGGCTAGGCTTGCCCTTTTGAAAACTCCTCTGAAGTTGCTTGCAAATTTCTGCCTACCTTCTTTTTGACTTCCTGCTGCACCAATACTCTGCTGTGTTAAAAGACTCTGGTTATAGAGTGTGGGCAATGCAGCAGCAGCGTATTGCTGGATTCCAGAATAAGCCTGCGTGAGAGCTTCCATTGTGCTACCTGTCCCATTTGAAAGACCACCACTGCCAAGTCCTCCATTTAAAGCTGCCATGCCTGTGTAAGAAAGAAAAAGTAAAGATGACTGAGTACTGCCATTAAGTTGAATCAAACATCTTTCATGACTCTGCACTACTATAAAAAAGCAAGGAGCAGGAAAAACAAAATTAGCACAGCTTGAGGAATGATAACGTGGTATTCCCCCAGTCCACCACAACACACAGCTTACCTGCTAGAGAGCTAACATTCAGGCCTGCTGTAGCCCCTGCCAGTGTCTGCAATGCTCCAAGAGAAGCCATGGGATTAACAGAGGAGCTGCTACTGGAGCTAGGTGAGGAACCTGCTATTAAAATAAGATAATTAAATTTCAAACAATACCTTTTTATTGTGATAATTCAGCTTCTCCATTAAATCATTTTTGTAGGAACAGCTAGTACAGAACAAACCAAGGCAACAGTCAAAAGTCAAGTGTCAAGGCAACTGTCAAAAACACTTCAAGCACATAAAACTTGATTGATCTCGTACCAAAACTCTGTGTGTTTTTAGAACTTTCTACATTATAACATCTATTTTCTGCAGCAGTAACAATGTAATGACATGTAAGACATCTGAAATTCAACCGATTTATGAGTGACATCTACCCTTTGTATCTCAATCAAAGTGACTAGCAGCAATATCTATTATTGCAGCCAGAAGTGACTAAGATTTGCTACATATTAACATGAATCCTTGAAACACCACACAAGGTGAAGATGACCAAAAACACAGATAGGAGCAACATCAAAGAAAGCTCCAGTCAAATTGAACATATGGTTTTCCAATACAGCCAAAGCAGGAACAGCAGATGCCCAGACACATGAAATAATTTTCCATTAAAAATCACACTGCAGCAGCTCAGTCTGTGGCCAAGAAAAGGACTGGAACAAAAATCTAAAATACAGTCTGTCCTCTATTGACTGCAGCACCACTAACGCCTTCAACTGTTTTCACCTCAGCAAGTAATGTCTACAGATACAGTCCCAAGCAGACTGATAGCTGAAATGTCCTGCCACATTCTGTAACAGGTAAGAGTTAAAAGTGAAAGCTGGTGCTGTAGAGGCATCTCGTGGTCTTCCAAGAGGAATTTACATCACATCAAGTGGGCAACAGAAGAACTGAAATTCAGGCATTTTTACTTTCCTTCTCATTTTTGTAATTCTCAGTGTGCTGCATCCATTAAAGCTTTGAAAAGAATTGTTCACATCTGTCAAGTGGATTTACCTACATTTCATATTCATCATGTTAGATAGGTGACATCACGTCTCTGCTGGTATGGAACATGGTAACTGAACAGAATGCAGCAAGCTCATCTAACAAGTCAGGCCAAAAGTGTGCTCTTGTACCTAACAAAAGTACCCAGGGAGCTGCACTCTGTATGCAGTTGAGCTTTTGTACTAACAGAGGAAGGGACAAGTTTGTTCTGGGAAAAGTTTTAGACAAACATTCTTAGTATCAGAAATCAAAGTGTCCCAAACAATATGTCAAGATGCTTACTCCAAAGAGGAGACACTTTTCATCTTACTATCAGTAACATTTTAAATGCTGTAAAAATACAGAGAACAGGTTACAGTAATTCTCAAGTCAGTAGAAAAACAGCACAGCTAGCTGAATAAAAGCCAATGTAAAATAACACAGCTGCCTTGATTTTAGAGTATCACTTGTTTTTTGCAGCGCTTCATTGCTAATCTCCATAACTCAAGCAGACACTTCATTTGACAGATGAGAACACCATTTCAAGAGAAATACAAAAGTGGTGGTATGGGAAAGAAAAAATGAAGCCAAGGCTTGAGAGCAAAGTAAAAGACAGAATGGATCCTTTGCAACTTTAAAAAGGTTGTAATTTTAAATACATTCATTTAAATCACTGCAAAAAGATGAATGCATTTATTTTTAGTTCTGCTGGCTTAACAAACATCTGCTTATGCAAACATGAAGCGCTGTAAGACATAAACATTGCTGAAAATAAGAACAAGAAAATACAGTGTATTTTCTTTATCATGTATATACAAGAATTGCTGTAGTGAGTCAGCACTCTGGCTGTAATGGTGACTAAAGGCATATTGAAGAATAATAGAGCAAATACAAAGCAATTACAAAACAATGCTTCCTAAGCACAGTTCCAGCAGCGTGCAGCATTAAGACCTGTTCAGCTGAGGGCAATGTCTTTGTATTTAAGTTATGATTTTCATTCATTAATTACACTGCATTCTTAACACAATTTTTTTTTTTTTTCCCTTGTGTTGTAAGGCACTGAATTCTGCCATTTAGGCATGTGTCACACAAAGAAATCAAAGCAGCTCAAAACTTCACCTGATAACCTGCAATTCTTGCCTTAGAACATCTAGTGACCAGCCTTTTTATTCATTTCCCTATTCATCTATTTCATGCCACCTATGTATTTGTTAGGCTTCTGTCATATTCTCCTCCAACACCAGACCTCTATTTTACAGACTTTCTAGTTGCTCTGAATGGGAAAGGAGTTTCATCTCTACTCATACTCTCTCTTATTCTGTTTTTCTAGTTTTCATATATCATGTCAGATTGGAAAAATAGACCACAGTAAAAGGGATGGAAAAGCAATGTAAGTTTATATGTTTTAGTCCGTTCCTAATTCTTAACATCTTTTTTTTCTTCCTCTCGTTGCATTTCTTCCTTCTTGCAATGCTACTGAAGTTAAATATTCTTGGATCAATGTACTGAATTACACCTAGCTAAAACAGCTAGCTGTAAGCTTATAACTGAAAGGACAGGGCTTTTTTAGCAAATTTTAAGAAGTTGCAGAGAATAGCTAGCAAAGATAACAAAATTAGGACAATCAGCTTGCAGAATGTAAACAAATGGATTTTCTTGATGCTTTCCAGAGAAGAGCAAGTCTGTTCTAGTTCAGTCATCTAGCATACTTTTCACAAACCAGCAGTTTTTAATCTAAGACTTCAGCCTCTTTAATATCCATAGGTGGATGCAGGAGCAGTACATTCAGTTTCAAAGGGTAGCTTTGGAAGCTGCTTTATTGCAAATTTGAACACAGAACAAGAATTCTTAACACTTCTGAGTTCAACCACAGTGACACACAACCTACGTTTAATCAAGATCTTGCACCACCTAGACTTCCAACTTCTCCAACACACAAAAGGTACGAGTGCAGATAAAAGAAAACACCTCATAATTGCTGTCTGGATTTTTCCACCACTTATGCAATCTGAAGACAATCCAGGAAAGATAGCCAAATAAGCATTAGGTGGACATTTGGATGACAGATGGACAGGAGTCAAGCTGGTAGTCATCTCATCTGCAGTTAGGTTTAAGAGGTTATCACAGTAGAAGTTGCCATATGTCTCACACAGACAAGGAAGACATTTACTGTGTCATTTACATGGCACTGAACAGCTATATTTAGAGTTTTTAAGGTCTAGGCATGGTCCAGAAAGGATGCTCTGAATGCTGTGTCTAACAGTGCTCTATGAAAATACAGTGTGCGTGCACATATAAGTATTAATCAAAAGACAATTCCAAGTTTGGTTTCAAAAGCGACAATAGCTCAGAGTGAAGAGCTAGCATGCTTTGCAATTATGAGAAATATCATGAGACTGAATGCTGTATATATGCACATCAAGGTTTTCTTTTCCTTTTAAGTACAGCTTTAAATGCAAAGTGTATAAGGAAAAACTCTTAAACTGATTTTAATTGGTAAGTGACTACATATAAACCATTATACCCTCTGGAATTATTTTCAGATTTTTTTTTTGAAGAAAGATAACCTCCACTCTTAAATTATACTTGAAATTCTGTTTTAAGAGCTTACTAACTGCTACATGCTAGAAGCTTGTGAAGAATAAACTAATCTATCTGTATAGAATATTAATTCAAATGACACTCTATGATTACTTGATTGTAGATGCACAATAATTTAAGAATGTGATTGGCAATCAGAAACTTGTTCAGGCTTAGGACAGCTGGTGATTGAAATTGGACTGCTGTTCCTCACCCTCTGCTTCAGGAAATGGCATCTGGGGAGAGCTGTGGGATAGCTAAAATACACAGAGGAGTAAGTAATCTCAAAGAGTCATAGAATCATAGCATAATTTCAGTTGGAAGGGAACAGCCCAAAGCAGGTCTGGTCTCTGAGTTAGAGAGATCTATTCACAGCCTTTTTCAACACAATTCTGAATCTCTAAAATGATGGAGATTCCACAGCCCCTCTGACACCTGATCCCTGTGCTTAATCACTTTCACCACAATTTTTTTTCTTTTCCCCTTTTACAGCCAGTCAGAATTTTCTGCTATTGTGTCCACTGCTCTTGTTCTTTTTGCTTTACACTTCTAAGAAGCTGGTTCTGCCTCCTCTAACATGTACAGCATTTTAACTTCACAACCTGTCAGTCTTGTTCCCCACCTCAACAGATAGAAAAAGCCAGCTCCAGTTAGTAGATGACAAAGCAAACAACAAAAGCTTAGATCTAAGCACCAATTAACCTCACAATTCCTGCTCAGCCACTGCACGAAGAAATATGGTAGAAATTCTCAGTCACATTTACTTCCATTCTTTCTCAATGTCAAAGCAGTAATAATGGATTGTAACTGTACTTCTTCTATAGCCTCAGCTCTGTGGGAATTTTGTTTGTTCTGAAATATTATAGAATAGGATACCACAACTGGTAGTCAAGATAAACATTGAGGTTTTACCTTGAAGGACTTCAGGCCACAACGCTTTTATGTAAAACTCTGTTATAACAGAATACTCTGAGCCGAGTTCTCCCTCAGGAATTTCTGTAAGCAGAAATCTGCAAAGCACCCACAGTTTAACACCTAATCAAGTGACATGTGGTTTTCTCAACAGCTGTTTCTTATAATCTGTTAGTCTAACTCTTTGGCACTGCTATGCAATACAAAAAGCCACCTGGGGCAGTTCAGAATATGCCTCCATGTGCTAGAGATTTGTGTATTCTGCTTCTATGAGGCAGTTGTATTTTCTTCACCAATGCAAGAGAAATATAAAGTGGACATTTCTAGTGCATTACTCCAAGTTTAAAGCATCTTCTATCTCCATGTCCAAAGGAACAGGGCACATTTGCTGCAATATCTGCCTAAATTCACAGCTACATTAAATATGAGACTGTAGTACAACGACTGGAAAGAGGCCACCTACCTTTCTGCTTCACGACCATTTCAAAACTCTTTTTTACATTACACTGGCCATTTGGAAGAAGAAACACAGCAGGTAAAGGAAGAAAAAAAAAAAAAGCCTTTGCTGGTGGCAAAGATATATCTACCCTAAGCAAAGGGCAGTGAATCTGCAGGTAGAACTCGTATCTATTGAAGACATTAAAGACATCAATTAAAGTCTCTATCAACACAACAGTGACAGAAATGGACAAAATAGATTACATCTAACCTGAAATGACTCCCCAAGGCAACCCGTGTCATAACACACTGGCATAGTCAGTCTCTTACCTGAGCTGGTGAGCACACTCAGGGGACTGCTGGAGGAGGTGAGTGCAGCGGTGCCACTTGGTGTATTCTGAGCTGCACTGGCTGCAGCTGCTAACGCAGCTAGGTTCTGTAACTGCATCGCATTCAGTCCTGCAACACATTGAAGAATGTACAGTTTCTCCTACAGTAGGCACCATCATCCAAGCCTAAGATCCATCAGCCTCTGCACCTCATAATAGGGTAGGCAGTAATGGGAAGGAGTTTAAGAACATCAGATTTCAGTACTAGTTACTGAATCTATTCAACCCTGTGATTCTTTGTTAGAACTAAAAGGGAACATATTTCGCACATAATGATGATTCTCCTTAAAAGACCATGATCTCAGATGCAGATTCCAGAGCACAGGCACTTTCAAGCAGTGTTATGTCCAGTCACAAAAGCATAGAGATTTTAACTGCTATGGAGAGTTAAGCCACGGTTTGATGGAGTTGATCTGCAAGCCAGAGAACTTGTCTAGACATCAGGCTAATAACCTCTTCTCATCTTATATGCCTCTACTCTCTTTACATGGGAACAGTAACAACTGCAGAATTCTTTTAAGAAGATCTATATAACACAGTGGCCAATGTCATACCTTTAACCTGTCATCAGCTGAACATCAACTTGTTTTGTCTGGCCTCCTTGGCAGCCAGGAAGCAACAGTCAACTGTGAGACAAGGTTAAGTGGCAACTCCTAACCATGAGATCAACCACTATATGCACAGATCAGTCAGCCGGTCAAACAAAAGTGGTAAAGAAAATAGAAAACATTAAGCATGTTGTGGGTAATAAGCCAGGAATACTCAAGTGAGAGGAAGATGTGTTGATGAACTTTTTTATCGGTCATTTACATATATGACTCACCTTCATTTTGATTTATAATTTATGAATTAAATGATTCAGTCAGTATTGACACTAATTTGCCATCTTTCCTTGTCACTCTATTATCATTCATCCTGATTCTGTTCTAAAGACTCCTGTATTTCAACCATCCTTCAGTTAGCTAGCTCAATTCTTCCATTTCTTCTTCTTCCCTTTCACATCTCCTCATTTGTGTATCTTAAATTTCTCCTCTTTTCCCATGACTTTGTTGATGTGGTTCCTTGTCTTTCAGATGCTTCATAAGTACGTGGTGACAAAGCACACGTGTCAAAATCTCAGCTTTACAAATAAGGATGCAAACAGACAACACAAGGATGTGAATGGCAATGCAGAATAAACTGTTCATCTTCTTAGTAGCTTATACTACCTTTAGCTTTTTTATTTTTTAAACCTCAAACTGTTTTAACTTTCTGACTGGGTCCGTATCTTTAATTCTATTTAGCGCTCAAAACAAGAGGATCCAGATTTTGTTTATATTCTCTAAGATGCAATTCTAACAAAAATATTAAGTTAAAACCTAAGTTTTGTTGTCATTGTTACTGTGCTACAAAGGGTTAAAATTGCGAGTGCTAGAGCTAGTGAAGAACAGAGCAGCTTGCTTCCTTTCTGAAGCAGTTTGGCATGTACACGCTGCACCTGTTCTCCTGCCATCACATTGTTTTTCCTTCTGCTTTCCAATAGGGTCAAGACTAAATTTTGTCTATGAAGCCCAATGCAGACTGGAATCTAATTACCTGCTAATTTTTCTATCAAAGTCAAGAAATGCAATTGAGATATTAATGGAGCTTTGAAAATAAAATAAAATTCTCCCTGTGTAGAACAACAGCCTTGGAAAATTCAAAACACCATGCGACATGCTACTTATATGCCTAGGTTCTCAGTTTTTAAGGTGCTTTTTATACAGTGAAGACAGAATTACCCTGAAAACTCCACATGCAGTTTCATTTAGCTAGGTCCCCCTCAGCAGCCCTATGGTAACAACAAACATGAACTGGTTTTAGCTTTCCTCCTTTACTACTATGTGCCTTCATACATAAGCAAGTGGGAAAAACTGGCATCATGCTCACAACAAAATCTGTATACATCACCATCACAAAGCTGTAGGGTGTAGCAACACAAGTCAGATGTACAAAGAGACATTTCTTTCTTAACAGCTCATGTTCAATGTCCGCACAGACAGGGCATGGACAATTGCTAACTACCAGACAACTCAAAGAAGCAATTTTAAAAGCTTTAAATGTTCACTAGTAAAACAAAAACCACGTTGTTGTTGGTTTTTTTCTACCAGCAAAAGCATTTAGAGAATGTGGAAATGGGAGTTACTAACAGGGGTCTTATTATTCCCAACCTGATGAGGATGGAAAGGGAAAATTAATTTGCTGCCCGATATCAGAAATTTAAGAATATCTCCATAGCTCTAGAAGAAATAAGCTAAAGCTACTTCAAATATACTTGCTTATAAAACATTCATCTATATTTGGTGTACATTTTGATCAGTACTCTACAGCTAGGAATCTGGCTCCTATCTATTAAGTTGGTATTTCTCCATCATAAAAATATTGTAATCAACTAGCTCAAATGCAGAAAATAAAGAAACAGAATGAAGCCCTGGTTTAAAGTGCTATCAACACTGCATTTGCAACTCTGAAGTACTCAAAAACAAAGAATTTGAAACAGGAGACTTAAAAAATTCATTGTAACTGAAACACATGCACTAGTTTCGATGAAAATGAATTTATACAGCTTTTTTTTTTTTTTTTGTATCTGTAAGAGATTATAGATTTCAAATGCCAGAGGTAAGAGAGGTGAACAGCATACCACAACTTATCTTCAGGACAATGGTTAACTAAGATTAAGAGTGAACTTCCACACTCGCAGCAGAGTATTCCTATTATTCCACAAGATCAGCAAACTCAATACTATTTACTACAATCCAATATGTCTACAGCCTTCTGGCTACTTTCTCTACCCCCCTCCTCTTTACTTTGGTATCAAATTTATCCTCTGATGAAAAAACTCACCTCCCATTGGGTGGAGGCTGCTCAACGTGTTCAGGTTCCCAGATGAGGCTGCTGCTGTTTGCTGAAGGAGCTGCAAATAAAGCTAGACATTACACCAAAAAACAAAACAAGAGTGAGAGTGAGGGCTGGCTCCGCTTCTGGGAGAAACTGCATCACACCACAGCCAGAGTGCCGTCACAAAGGGAATTCCCACTGCTTACACACCACATCACAGCAAAGCACATCAAAAATTCCTCTTATAAAGCACAGCCAGAACACCATCACGGTGAAAATCAGTGTTGCCCATGCACTACATTGCAGCCAAAGCAATAGCAAAATGCTTTTCACACTCAGCATAGTCAATACACTAGCCGAGGCAAAGCTTCTATCTAATGCACAAAGACAAATCAGCACTGAGACTCAGTAATAAGAGTGAGTTCCCTTTCAAAGTACCTCAGGCAGATCTGCCACCTGCAAGGATATACTACCTCAAGTCAGACTTTACAACTGACATCACCCATATGGGACAAATGGCATGCCAAAAGTCAACGAGCCAATGTGAGAGGGGATCTCTTTCACTTTCCTTAAGCACAGCACCCATTAAAGAAATTTCAAGTCCTGGCTAGGAAGCTATTCAGGAAGATTTCCTATTCCTTTCTCCATTACTTATGTATTGTTTAAAAAAATTCCAATCTATCAACTTATGCAGAAGTAAGAGAACGCCCCCAGTGCAATAGTACACCATACCAAGAATGAGATGAAGCTTTCCTTTTCTGCTTTCTAGATCTTAACATTGCATGAAAACAGTTCTCATAACTACTCTAACAACCTACAGCACATTAGTTTATGAAAACAAACAGCAGACTGCACTCTGTTGTATCACTGTTGCGAGAAAGAGCAGAGTCTCTCTATTCACTGGTGAATAATTGTTTTTGGTTTTTTTTTTTTTTTTTTTTTTTTTATTGTGCACTGTGAGCTGCTTGATGCTTTCACCTGATCAGCTTTTCTCTTTGTACAGCACCAAGCACTATTCTATGTTTCACCGGAGGAGGATGAGAGAAATAAATACTGCACGAGGAACAATGGAAGAATACAATAATTATGTTATCATTATGTCACAAAAGACGTTAAAGGGTATATATTTAGATGAATAAACACAGAGCCCATAACATGTGAGGAAAACCTTCCCTCTACAAAGTTATTTTACATGCAATAGGAAAAAAGTTTCAGTGCTTACTACTTCAGAAACTGGGGCTGAAATATTCACTTAAATGCCTCCTGACTAGCTGTTAGGAAATGACAATTTCCTTGTAATTCAGATTCCTCATCCACCAACTGGAAGATAACAGCCCTACTCCTGTCTATAAGGAGCCTTCAGAATCCATCAAACGCCAAAAGACAATCAGACACCAAGCTATGAAGAGATGAAAAAAAACCAGGTCAGAAACTCACTGCTAAGTATTGCGGTCCAAGCGTGTTGAGACCAGCCAGGTTTCCCCATACAGAGGCAGCACTGATCTGCTGCATTTGTTGCTGGAGTTGCTGAGCAATTCGTTTCTGCTCTTTGTCCTTCTGTGTGTCTGCAAATTTTACCACAATGGGAGAAGAGCAACCCTGCAAATAGCAATTGAAACAATTACATACTTCATCACAAAACTACTGCATTAAGACCAGCCATTGGAAACATTTCTGATACCCTCCCCAAACATATGTAATCAAACAGTGCATTTAATTAAAGGTTCAAAATCTCATTTGCTTTTTATTCTACTTTGTACTTTCATATTTTCTCTGCAGATGAGGTTTCTATCTTGAATCCTAATAGTACAAGCAGAGCAAACACAACAGCCCAGGAGCAGTATTTATATACTTCTCTCCACTCTCTAGTTCCCCAAACTCCACAGTGACTGCCTGACAAATTGCATCATCTCTTGACATCCACCACCTTGTCTTACCTCCATGGTTTGCGCTTGGTGCATTGCTTTGATTGCTGTTTGCGCCATGGCTCTTGTTGTAAAAGTCACAAATGCACAACCTGGAAAAAGAACACAAAAAGGAACCAAGTCATCACTATATACACATTTCTAGAACAAATAAAGAAATGAAATGCCTATTGGAAAAATCACAGGAATAGCTGAAACGCCACCCTGAGGTGCAAAAAGCAGCATCCAGCAGAGAACAGCCAGAAAGGTTCCTGCTTACCTCGGCTCAGCCCATCTGGGCCCCGTAATATCCTGCATTCTTCTATCTGCCCAAAGGGGGAGAACATCACTCGGATATCATTCTCATTGCACTTCTTCGATATCATTCCAATAAACAACTTCCTATCTTCTACTGCTAAGAAATCAGAAGATAAGAGTATTACCAGCAAGTATGCACTTACTACATCTTATTTTGTCAAATTTTCTCCATCAACTGTAGAATTACTTCTCCTCTAATTTGGGGAATTCCAGCTGCTTGTCAAAACCAGATTCCTAACAATGGAATATTTTTGTTTTAAGAAGATTCATATTAGACTTCTCATACGGATCCTTGTTTTACATTTTACTGAGCTGCAGGAAGTGAAAATAAATAAATATTGCATTCAGCTCTTCCCTGTACCTCCCACATTCATTTCCTGGTGAAGAAGAGTTGTGTGTATTTTACTGGACTATTTCCATTGTTTCTCATCTCTTCATTTTAGACAGCCAATGCACCTCAACTGCATGTAAACAAGCATTTTAGTTGCAGAAGGCTTCTTTCTAGACTATTAGATTACCCTCTACCATGCCAAACATGTGAATTAAGTTCTGCCTATTTCCTTATGTTCTTGCCAACAGTAGAAGCAAAAGCCTTTTAGTTGTTTCATATTGACCCATTTAGATCTTTACCAAAAGCATGAAAATGACACCTCAAATCTGAGCTGTCTTTTACCACATATTACCTCCAAATGCCAATGCAAAGATATATTAAAATTGAAGGAAAGCTTTCAGTGTGGACTATTTTAAGATAAGTGGTGCAGTGACAAACATTTATCTTCATCTGCCAGTTTGTGGCTACTAACTTCAGAACTTTATACCTCTCAATCTATGGATTTGAAAATGCTAGTCAAATAGTTAAATACGTCAAATGCTAGTCACCTGTTTTAAGTGAACGAGAAAATTATACTCTGAATGCCACTTGGACATATAAAGCAGTTCACAAATAAAACATTCAATGCTATAACATGACAACTGCTGCAGCACAATTTGAAGCTTCAAGACAAAAAAAAAAAAAGTCTTCTATTTAGTGTCACAGCAAGAGGCAATTTATTTGCTGAGCCTTCCTTGGAGTTGGAGGGAAAAATCCCAAGCCATTCCAGCTGGCAGGGCTTCAACTGACCATTAAATCTTAAAAGTTGCGCTCAATTCACTGTCAAACTCTTGGAGCATAAAGCTGTTTTAAAATCCTTACTGTAGTCAATTTTAGCTCAAGAGAACCAGAATTCCTTTTATTAATGGCAAGTTAAAATATTTTTTTAACCAATGCTTTCATGTTTATACTTTCATCTACATTTTTTTTACTAATATTCATTTAATAGCCTCAGATCTGCCATCTAGAACACTCCTAAGTCCTTTCTGCCTCCTCCTTTCCATTATTTTCCCAGGAAACACACATATCTGAGCATGTGTACATGCATATGTGTGTGCATAAATAAACTCATATATACATACATGGATAAATGATCATTTTACTCAATGCTAGATGTAAATGTCTGAAATGGTCAATGTACAGAACTACATTCACAGTATTTTCTCTGCTGGAGATGAAGTGTTGACTCCCACTCTAGTCACAATAGACCTACAAATTAGTTAAGACCTGAAAAGCGTTTCCAGATTTCGGCCACCTTAGTTCTACCAAGAACTCACTGGATGTTTCCCTAACCACACCATGGTTTTTCTAGCAAACAGCAACAGTGGTAGATACTTAGTCATGAAATTCTAGAGACCTCATTTAAACTGCCTAGTGTACTGAAAACATTTGTTTAAAAAAATAATTAAACCCAAACCCCAGTACAAGATGACTTTGTCAGAAGCTGTTCAACACAAGGAAAATCTTGAAGTTTCCCAGTTGGAATCAATTATGCCACAAAATTCAGATTTTAGTAAAGCTTACCATTATTCTTTTCACTATCAGCTGGTTTCATCTGGATAGGATGGTGCATCTGAAATGCAAACAGATTTAATCATAAATGCATTCACTTTATGCTAGATGAAATACATTCCCACAACAACGGTGGATGTATAAACTTGTAGCCTATACTGCCACTACAGAAAGGCATTAATAACAATATACAAGCATCTGGAAGAAAAATCTTTTCCTAATTATATACCATCATTCCTCCCAAGAAAGCATTATTACAGAAGACACATCCACCCACTCTACTACCAAATCTATTATCGTTCCAATTTTGTGATTTTTCTCATTCTAATAGTTCCCTTAAAACAAGACTTCAGAGAAAGATAATGTCTGTTTTTATATCAGTGGCATCAGAGATCAGAAAGACAAGATAGAGCTGTGAAGGGAGCATGTCTCTTCTCTTACCCCTGGGAGAATCTTCATGTTGTGAAGAGCATTCTGTGCTTCTAGTGCAGCTTTACGGGTATAAAATGTAACAAAACAGCACCCTGCAATTGAAACAAAATGCTAACCAAAGAAGAACTCTATGAATCTTGACATGCTGTAGAGAAATTATATGTCCCACTTCTACTCATCCAGTGACAACCAAAAGAAGTTAAATAATGAAATAGGTAGGTATCACTGACAGGATTATGTTTTTCTCAACAGTTACTAAGCGTAATTAAAATATTCTGAACAGAGTCAATACTACCAGCACAGCACTAAAACAATCACTTAGACACATCTAGCAAACAACTCTTGGCTACTTCCATTTCTAAACTCAATTACTTGGTTGTATCCAGAACTTCCACCTAGTTTCAATGGCAATACAATATTGCATGTTTCTGAATTTTGTATATTATTTGAAACAGTGACATTTCCAGCAACATTTTGGCCATATCATAACATTATAGCAATGCTCTGGAGCAACACAATATTTGTTTATTAGCTGCTCTGCTCAGCACTCATAATCTATACTCTTCATACATCCCCAAACAAACATGTAAGACTGGAACAGTGTAAAAACAGCAGAGGGCTCAAGTCTAATATGAGAAGTATAGCTCTCACCTTTGCTTTGAGGAGGGTTCTGGCTCCTGTCTCGCAAGACATTGATTTCATAGACAGCACCATACTGTTCAAAAAGTTCTCTTAAATCTTTCTCACACCAGCTCCGTGGGACCTGACCCACAAACATCTTGATAGCATCTAGATCAGGTTGATCTGGGTGATCCAGTGTACCATTCATTTTCTTTGAGCTACAAAAATTCAATAAGGCATTTCAGTTACTTAGGTTGCCACAAATTCTAGATGTTATTGCAATTAGAAGCAGTATGCCTACAGCAAGTAGGCTACAGCAAAAAACATTTGTTACATCAATATGCATGCATTTACATATACATGCCATATACATAGATATGTACATTGCTTGCCAGTGAATGCAAATAATAATACACATACACACAACTACATTCAGAAAAAATATTATTACTCGCATTCACTGGCAAGCAATATATTTGGAAACCAAGTACTCTCTTCATACGGTTGTTTAAAACTTCACCTAGTGTTTGCTCCTATAATGTAGTCAACATCTACTTTTCACACGATTTTCTGATCTGGAAAAATATTAGTTCAATTCTGTAACATTTTACAGAAGACACCATAAAAGAAAAAAAACTAAACTCAGCTGAACCACAAGCTGCTGCAGTTATTAATAACTAAGGAAAATAAGAGGACATTTTTTGTATGCTTAAGCATGACTATCTGTAACTGTTTCTCAGAGCGAATAATATCTTAAAACAGAAAAAATACAACTGAACTGATGAGAAGTCTCATTAAAGGTTTTCAACACAGCAGCTTTGTGGAACTAGGCAGCTTTGAACAACACTCAGCAAAAAAAAAAAAACAAAAAAAAAAAAACAACCAAACAAACAAAAAAACAAACAAACAAAAAAAAACCAAACAGGCTGACAGCACTGATGAACAGGTTGGCCCTTGATAATCTTAGTTTCAGAGTAAATCAGGCGGACTAACAGTAGGCTGCTAACACAGCAAAAGAGACATTTATTAGACTATAACACAGAAGTTTGGAGTATGGGGTTCCCTGCATGTGGCAGGGGGTTGGAGATTCATGATCATGAGGTCCCTTCCAACCCTGGCCATTCTGTAGGGTTCCACAAAAGGCTCCCAGGCGATACATGTATGAATAAGGTACTGCTAGCCATTTGAATATTATTTATGGCACGTTAATAAACTGCACTGTACCCTGTTCAGCTAGTTGCAAGCCATACACAGCATTCAGTATCGACTCCTCATTGCCTGTTGAATACAATGTGAGGTCTTGTTTTTGGTAGTCAGTCTGATATACCACAGGATCTACCTCTGTGGAAGACTGCCTGTAATGGCAGCTATTCTACTGTAGCTATAGTGATTAGCAGGCTAAAATCGCTGACCAATTCCAGCAAAATCTAGAAAGGACATGAGGAGGACAACAATAACCATGCAGTGATTCCCTGCAGGTCTCAAACCCTTTGTTGAAGGATACAAGCATCCATCTTCCAGGGTACTCAAATCCCTTCACTTCTGCCTTTTTCTCCTCTTAAAGATTATTTTTCAGTGGTTTATTAACGGTACATTAAACAGTGTTCCATTGCTCATCTGCAGATTCCTCCTTCAACAGACTTTTCAAAAAAAAATTCAAAAGCAGGCAATGTTTAGTTATTTTTTCCTTTCCATATTCTGCTGCACAGAGCCTGATAAAGAACTCCTGCCATAACTTCCCAACAGTATCAACAGACCTCATGAATTTCTTACCAGGAGGGATGGGAATAATCACAAATTCCTATATTACCAAACCTTTCCACTCAAAGGGCCAGCATCTCTTCAAATGTCCAAGGTAAAGAATACTATATATAAAGATGTAGATTCCATGCTTTTTGAATCCGATTGAGAACTGGAAATCACTTAACCTCCTTAAGTAAGAATTTTCAGCCCCACATTCTTTCCCATGAACAGTTTCAAGAGCACAGCCCATCTCCTGTTAACTGAGCAACTTTCATGAGACTTGAACAGTATTTCAAGGAATCTTTCATTCCCAATTAAAAGGTAGAGTCTGGAGTCATCAACGGGAGAGAAATGGAAATGTTCACCCAACAATACATTTTAATAACTGATTCTGTAATATCAGCACCTTTTGCACACTGTAAAGAGTACAAACAAATAGCTTTACTCCTCCTCAGCCCTTATCCTAAAAAACAAGTTGTTGTGTTTTGTGGTTTGGTTTTTTTTAATCTTTCCCCCCTCATCCAGAACCCAGTATCGACTCTTAATGTCCAGTACAGCTTCTCCACAAACTTCAGACCTCCAGATCCTCCTATCCCTCTTTTTCCACTATCACAAAGGGAATGTATTAGACAGCAGAGGCTCCAAAGACAGCAATTCCAACTACCACTTTGGTTACAAGCTCAGACATGAACACACAATACTTACACAGGGCTAGCATTCAAGGAGCAATGGTCCACCATCATCTCTGGAAGAAAATCCAACTTGAAAGCAGCCATCACCTCGGTCTGTCACAAACTCCTAACACTAACTCAGTGTATTGCCTAACCCCTCAACAACACCACTTCCAAAAGTCCTGCAGGTCTTAACACTCGGCCACACAAAAAACACTCAAACCACAGAAACAGAAGCTCAGGGAGACCAGCAATAGACACCACAGAAACAAGCTGGACTGGGAAAGGGACATGGAATCCCAGATTAAAAAGGGGATGTGACCATGTGAAGGGAGGCTCAGCTCAATACACAATGAAAATGCTGATGCACTGGGCTTGTTTTGTGCAATTTTCCCTGGCGAAGCAGTACTGAGCACACTGTCAGATAAACAGAGTGTCAGATCCATGAAGATAGCAGTGGGTAACAGAGCAGAAAGAATACAAACTCCAGTTTTTCCACTCCCAACTAACTCCTTGCATCCCAAAATGGCAGTCCAAGACCCTGAAACACAGACAGTTCCCCACATCACCAGAATTAAGGCAGACAATTTGTTATGTGTAGTCAAAAGGTTCCTTCAGCACAAACCTTTTCAGTGTCTGATTAACAAACTCACTCTTTCCACCTTGTGCCATTTTTGACACACTCCTAACTTACAGGGAGACAAATCTGAAGCTATCAAAAAAATTATAACTGAGGAAATTTGGTTGCTCAAAAAAATCCGTTACAATCACAGAACATCAACGGCTACTTAACCCTCTTTAGAGAAGCAAAACATACATTGTTTTGGAAAGAGCACTTTGCACCATGCCTCTTTAATTCCAGAGACATACAGAGCCTACAGAAGATAAAGAAAGGGAAAAATATGCACCTGCTGGTTATGCCATTTTTGCTTTTGTACTGATCCTGGTAGTAATTTGTTGAAAACTGTTGTATAATCTTTGAAAACATTGATGTTAACTCCACAGCTTCTTCATCGATAAAACAGGTGTAACGTGTTCTTCTACTCACTGTGAGGTGTATTTGTACATGTAACACAGACCTCCAGTAGTTAAGCCACCAGTATTTCAACTAATGGGGAGATAACCTCGATAATACTGGATGCATTGTGAGATATGTGAGGAATATTTGATTGCAGAGCGTGCTACAAAGCCAGCTGGGTGTGTCTGAGCACCAGACCATTACCTCAAGTCCAGTATGAATCCAGATAAGCCTTATGCATACGTTCAATACAACCACATAATAAACTCTTAGAGCATCACAGAACACATTCTGGGGCAGCTGTGATCATTTTTCTCATCTGTTAAGTACTGCAACATGTACCTGTAGTTATTTAAGAATGGCCAGTTTACACAACTTTCTTCATGCCTGCAAAATTAGAGTGTGCCTATTATTATTATTTTTACATTAATAACTATTTCTAGTCTCTGGAAAAAGACTATTTTTCATCTTCTGCCTGCAGAAAGACTTATTTAAAATCTCTATTAAAAAGAGCTGGACCTTTTAATACAAAGGCATAAGCACATTACTGCAAAATAAAAGAATGTGTTAATTTATCACACATGGTAGATGTTCAGCAGCAACTACTTCACACGTGCTCTTGCTACACGGTAACTGCACTGCTCCTACAAATAGGTAAGCAGGCACTGTGGAACATGGGTCAATTTATTAGCTTTCAGTAAACAGCTGGCATCTTCCTTCAGACACATCTCACAGGCCTCCTTCTTGAAAAATGCCATGCTGTATAAAATGCTTTACTTTCAAATGTTGGATTCAGCCTGGAGTCCAATCTGTGGGACTGTTTGAAAAAAAGTCCATAAAGAGAAACATTTCAGATTTACATTTTAAGAACAGCAGAAGATGTAGTGGGGTTCTCTCCACTGTTCAGGTAATTCTGTAGCTCAACAGTACAAATTCTAGCCTTACCAAGGAACACCTCCTGTCATCCTTTGCTTTCTGAAGCAGTCAGTAAAATACTCCAGCAGCCGTGTTCACCACAGGTTCAATAAGAGATGATGCTGGTAAGACATACTCTAGAAAATGGGTTTCGAAAATGTTACTGAGATTGATTAGTTTACTGAAGAGAATCACTAAGTCATTATGATTTGTTTATACCCTCACTATTTTCCTCATCTCTCTGCTCCTCAAAATTGAGAGCTTTTTTTTTGCCTCCTCCATTAAGATTAAAAACACAGAAAAAGTTACAGGCAGAGAAGCTCACAAGCTCTTCACTGTCACACTGTTACAGACCATGTCAAGTTCAATCTACTGGCTTTGAGAATTAAAACATTGATTTTGTGCCATTATCCCGCTATACTTTAATTTCTTATTCTTGTTATACTTACTCTCATTTCTCCTGTGATATGCTCACTTCGGTTAATAAGCAACGGTGCCAATATTTCAAATGCTGTTATGCACAATTTGCAGAAAAGGAAAAATCAATACTAGAATGGTGGATAAATACCTGAAGGTGCATTAGTCAAATACCCATGCCTCAAAATAGCACAATTCTGCAGTAACTGGTGGTTTCAGTGAAAAAGCAGCAGTACAGAGAACAGATTTGTTCAAACATTATTTAGTTGAAGGCATGGACTTGATGAGATTTGAAGTCCTTTGGACTTTGCTTGTAAAAGTATCAGAAAGAGTACAAAAAAATCTTATTTCACTACTGAATAGAAACTGGAAGAATTAAATGAAGCTGTTTCTTCGGAATTATAAAAACATGAAAGTTATCCCAGCGTTGCTCACAAAGAAAGAAAATGTACAGAGCTAAATGCACATACTTTTTGCTCAGATGTCAAATTCCTGCTGGCTTCCAGGCCCATTCTTTCACTGTTTCTATTCAAAGGATAATAGGAACAATGTCCGAAATTCCAAGCTCTATGGACTGTAGCTGCACATTTAAATGTGGTGCTAACCTGACAGTATGAACACAAAAGTTCTCTGCGTTCTACATCTCACTTTTTTGCATTTCTGAAGCCCCAGACTATACTGTAAAATATATCACCATATAGACTCCTCAGACCACAAGGCATAAATGCCAAACATTTTGCTTTTGTTTTTATGCTTGCAGAACTATGTCACATCTTTAGGCAAAAAAACTTAAAACAAAAAACAAAGCTCCATGTAGTAATTTCTTTCGCTAAGAAAGCCTCATTCACTTCAATGAGCAATTAACTCTGAAAGCTAAAGATAATACCATCTTTTATTTTACACACTCTAAACCTCAAACAACACGTACAACACATACAGCTCTGAAGCTGAGGGACTACGGCGATGGTGAGAGCAAACTATGGGAAAGGATGCAGGCTATAGGGAAATCAGACACTGTGAAGCTTTGAAGGAGACAGGTCCTAGAATAAACTTCCCCTTGTATTATCTGTGCATATCCAGATCCCTACAGTGCTGCTGAATTGCAGTTTTGCTTTTCTACAGATAAACCCTAGGTTATATACATCAAAATATAGTAACTGCTTGTCAATATTTTCCTGTTTCATTGTTGATCATGTAAGCAGTGATCAAATATTTTCTTCTTATGTGAAAATGAAATGTCTCCCCATACCTCAATAGGTATTGCCAAAACTGCAGTTCTGCTTCTGCCAATCTCCACAACAGTTATTCACTGCAAGTATTGAAATTTTAAACATTGGGAATGTTGAATTTACCATTAAAATACATGAAGCTTTGAGTTGCCTACAATGTAAATTAACTGAAAGTCATGTTCTAATATTTTCATAGAAATTAGTATATGAAGAAAAGGATAGGAAGGGAAGACAATTGCTTTTATCTGAGAAAGCAGCAGTTTCATCAGAGCATATAATTCCTCCACATCCAGCAGCATTTTCACATATTAAGTAACATCTACTCTAAAAATAGCTTGTACTGTATCAAATATCTGTAATATATCAACATTTTTTCAAGAAAAATCTATTTGAGGTGAAGCAACATATTCCTGATTTACTTCCATGGCATGTGAATGAAACCCTGTTTACCTGTAGCTCCTACTCCAATTAATTCTACAAACAATCAAAACGAATGGTTTCTGAGCTCTTGCCTGATAAACCCCCAGGACTCCCAGCTCTGCCAGCAGACAGCAACAAGCCACCTATTGCTCTGTCTTACAGGAAGATGCTCTCTCTACCCATGCAAAAAAAATAAAGAATAAGCTTAGCTGCCATTTTCATTTGGTTGTGCTGGGTTGGCTTTTTGTTGGTTTCATTTGTTTTGTTTTTAAACCGATCACCACTAGGTTACATGCATCAAAACACTACACATAAGAACTATCATCTTATAGCTATCATTAGGAAAGAACAACTAAGTAACCTCACTTTTAGTAACCTCACTTTTAGTGACAGATTAATCAAATCACCACTGAGATTTTAGACCCATTTGTCTAAGGCAGCTGGTACTAAGCATTATCAGAACCAAAACATCAAACCAGACTGTGCTCTGCTGCAGTTCAGTGCAGCAATTCTCAAGTTCCTTGCACACAATTTTTTACCTTAATTAATCCAGGCTGGACGTGGCTCTGTGCAGCCTGAACCAGTGGTTAGCAACCCTGCACATAGCACGGAGGTTGAAACTAGATGATCAAGATGGTACCTTTCAACCCAGGCCACTCTATGATTCTGTGATTAACATACACACTACAGATCCCTAGCATGAAAATAGATACAGACAACACTGCTCAGGTTAAAAATCTCCAAGTTACTGCCCCCCTATGGCAGCTGTGATTACAAGCCTGATACAGTAAAACAGAACATCTGTAGAAATCTGTTGTACAAAGGAGTGCTGAATCAGGCTGGCCAGAAAGGTCCTATCACTTGAAGATGCTTTCTCAGAGAAGCACTGGGGATTGCAAACCGTGATAAAAGAGAAGGTTCCATTTTCTCAGCCCTGTACAAACCTAATGTAAAAATTCAAGAGACTTCCCTTAGCTCCATTTCCAGATGTCAAACAAGCCAATCAGGATGCAGCCATGCTTTCCTAGGACATAAAGAACTGAAAATATTGCCTGCTAGACAATAAACCTAAGCACTATGGAGTTGACCCTTACTATAAATAAGGCAAGACATTCCACAAGCAGAACTAAAAGAAAAAGCTGCTCCTACAGATGTATCTTACTGCCTTACAATAAATCCAATGAATTTCAAGAGCCTTCAATGTCTTCTTCCTGCTTACCTGTGCAGACCACAGCTAATGACAAGACTACTTCAGAGCTATTGACACTCTGTCTTCTGTTTGGAAAGAGGAGCTGAATGTTTATTTTTACTTACTCAAAGCAATATTACATTCATTTAAAGTGGATTTATTATGAACTCAGTGCCTTGAGGCATTTATTGCTCTGCCATTTTTAGAAAATGAACAGTGGATTCAAAAGTTTTCAGGAAAGAATGATGGCGTAAACCTTGTGCATTGTTTCCTTTAAAAGGAAGCAACTGAAGAGCTGAGTTCTCCCTGGCAGAAATTTATTATTTTTGGTCAATAAATTAAAACGAATTGAAGCACAGACCACACACAGACATCCAATTGCTCCTGTTTGTTCCCTGTGCTGCATGTGTCCAGGCAATACAGAGGGCAGAAGCAGAGATGCAACGCTGGGTTGTCTGACAGGCTGGGGACTTCAAGCCTCTGTTTTGGTGGAAGAACAAACCACAAAGTCTATGAATTGAGTAATGCTCTAACAGAACCCTTTTTGACCTTAACGTAACAGTAAAAATGGTAAAACCAGATAGGAAAGTTTTGTATATACAGTATTATCACATGTCACTGTGAAGGCAAACAGTTCTGCATCAATTGCCACACATCCATGTGACTGACAAGTCTAGGCGTCTCACCCTTCTCACTTCTATTTTAAACAAGCACTGAAATGAATCCTTGCATCAACTGAAATAGGTTGCGCCTGGCTATTGTTTTCTCAAGTAACTAACATCTCTAAGGTGGCTTTTCAAATCATAGATAAGAAAGTAAAATCTTAATAGCTGAGACAGCATTCCTTCTCTCACCAGAGATGTTTTTTTGTGCAAAGGAGGTCAGATTCGTGTAACTCCTTGTTGGCAGGATACTGCAGGGGCAAGAAACATTCATGAGAGCAAGGGCAGACTGGACAAGTACTCAGAAGAAAATGACCAGAGGCTACCAGACAAACCACAGCAGGTTCTTAGCAGCTAAAAACAAGGAGGATTACTCAGTCCATTTTGCAGTCAAAAGGTGAAAACAAACAGTAGATATTGCTACTCCATGAATACAGATGGCAAAAGACTGGAACTTGCCAAAGATCCTGTATATGCGTGCTGGGAGAAAAGAAGGGCAAAAAGAATGACTGAATAAAAGGAAGAGTTGTCTTGTTAGAGCTAAACCAACCTATACATGAACTGTATAAACACCAATTAAAAATGCTAAGTTATTACCAGCAATTTATTCAAATGCTTTCATAAGCAGCAAAAATAAGAAAGTAAATTGCACTTTTAGCCTTAAGGGAACACAACAGCACAGTTACCAGTGTATGCACTTTTCTTTTTAAAATGCCTTGCAATTGCAATTCAGTCTGTGGTATGCTCAATATCTGGCCCACTCCTGCAAACAACATACACCAAATGGGAGATGGCAGCCCTGCAACATGAGAACTTATCTACCAGAAACAGGTTACAACATCTGTTCAAATCCTCAAAGCCAAACCCTCTCCCTCCACAAGGAACTGCTCTGCCAATACTTGCAAGTACCAGGGCGCCTAACAAACTCGGTTGAATCATCAGTCTCAGTACCAACATACGGTAGATAAATGAAGTTTACAGACTTCAAGATTGAGGCCCCCCAAATTTGTAAATTTTCCTCTCATAGTCTTTACCTGCTTGCAGGAGAGGGAAAGCACAAGCAGGCTGTGACCAAAACAGTGGGGCTGTGCTATCAGACTGGCAGTGCAAGCACAACCCGCAGCACTGCAGACAATGCCCTGCTTCTCTAGGGCAGAACAGCTGCACCACGCTGCCCTGACTTCTGCTTTCTTAGCACACAGCCAGCAGCTAACAGCAGTGTGGGGCTGCCAACCCAGTGCTTGACCTGCTGCAGCTGTGTCTGCTGCTTCAGAGGCCACACTACAAATGCTCACGCAAGCAGTACAAAAATAAAGAAGAAATGGGAATCGACTGGCCCACTGGGAGGAAACTGGGAGGAAACCACCTCCTCACAACAGCCTCGAACACCCATCTCCAACCATACCATTTCCTGTAATCCTACAGTAATGAAGGCTAAGTAAGCTGATCACCTCCGCAGTTCTCTGGTTTGAGGTTACTCAAAATAAAGTGCAAATACTTGATATAAGAACTTCAACTATCACAGCCCACAATAGTGCCATGTACTGCAACAGACAGCTTTGGTTAGGATTTACTGGGACTCTTCCAAGGGCAGTCAAGTATCCGACCAGCTTGTTCTCAAGGACAGTACCTATGCAACATCAGTTAATAGTCTGCTATACTGGTACAGTGAAATAAATAAGAGACGTCTATGTCAGGAAAATTTTCACATTGAAACATTTTCCAATGAACTCCACCTTTTCTTTAGCGTTTGTTTTCCTTCTTATACCTGCTCCCTAGTGACACATTAAACATATATGTTCATCATCATACAAATGTAACAGGAGAGGTGCCTCGATTGTCATCTGTCCTTAATTAATGCAAGGCATTTTCTTGTTGCTAGCTTTAGATTTCAGTTTTGTAGCTGAAGCTTGCTGTTCTTAAGGTCACAACTGGGACCTAAAACGTGTATTGAATTTCTGTCTTTCCCAGATATGTTTCCTCATTAAAATTTGGCATATTTCCTCCTTTTTTTTTTCTTTTTTATTTTCAGACCAAAGGAACTGAGAGGGAAACAAAACCATCTTTATCAGCTACTTCTTGGTGGTGGTAGCAGTGGGTTAAAAAAACTGACTAGAAAAAAAAAAAATAAATAAAAAAAATCAGCAAAACTCATTTGATGCAAAGGAGATAGCAAAGATCTGAGAAGGAACAGTACGAAAGATAACTGACATGAGGCACATACACACATGAACAAATGGCTCCAAGGCCAAATCATGAATCTGGAGCAATTAATGCATGACAACATATTAAAGCAGCTGTACTTGTAGAACAGATAATGGCAAGCCTAAATGCAGGCACCCCACAATAATTAACTTTGTCAAAGCAAAGACAAGGAGTAATCACTGCATGTTTATCCTTGCTTGCGAGACACTTTACAATTAATAATTGATACAAAGAAGCAGCACTGATGCACGTATCCTAGGGCTAATGTTTTTGAAGCAGAAGTTCATAAGTTTCTTCCTCTCGTTATTGACTTACTGTTTATGAAGGCATACAGCCATTCAAAAAAAAAAAAAAAAAAAAAGTGAAGGATTTAATCCTGTTATCCTCATTTTAAACACCTGCAACAATTCCAGCAGTTTGGGAAGCATTTAGAGTTCTTATCATTATCGTGCTAGGTCATAACAACGCTCATACTTTGCCAGAGGCAAACTATGGAAAATTAAATACCAAAGAGATCTGAAAGACCTGTGGATACTTTGGCAACGCAGACAGGAAAAAAATCTTGAGAAAGTAGGAAAAAAGGCTTGGTCAATACAATAGAAAGAGGAAATAAAAGCAGCAATACGACAGAGCAGGAGTCAAGGCAGGAAATGAGTACAAGAAGTGAGGATGTGCATCTTTGCCCTGTGGAATGACAGAGCTTTTAAAAGGAGGCAGGATGGAATACTTAAGGCAGCAGGAGGATTTGGTTGTTTTGTTATTTTTTGTTCTTCTTGCTTTTTATTAACTGAATTCAGACCATGACACACATAGGAAGTCTGGATGGTAAACAACGCCCAACCTTCCTCAGATCAATGTTTGCGAGCCCTCCTGTCCTGAAAGCAGAGGTACAGCTGCATTTATACTGCCTTTCTTCTCTTTCTCTCTCTCACAAACATTGTTTCTGAGCTTACAAGAACGATTTTAATTTTTAAGGTTAGAAAAGGTCACTACTAACAGCCAAGAGTTTACCGTAAGGTATTTCAGCCTTTTATCTAAGAAACAACCCTGCAAGCAATTAATTCTATAGAACATGGTATTTTAGATCATCTTCAGCTTTAATTTATGAGTACAAACAAGACCTAAGAACCTGGTTTCAAAGAGGCCTGAACTTGGCTGTCATTTCCTATATTACAGGAACGTGCAGCTCTGTACTTAGTCAAAAAGACACACAGAGCACTGGAGTGGGCAAGCCACCTAACCACATTTTCCAGGAGAGGCTGCAGAACCAGCTGTACCATTCCAGGACAAGAAGATTGTTCTGTCACTCCACAGGGGAACTACAGTAATGAGAAATACCTTTGGCTAAGGTTTGTTGCAAGCAGTGCACCCCAGTTTGCATAAAGAATTCAAAGAAAATTAAAAACTGACCAGTTTGCATGTTCTGTCTTTTAAACTTCAGAAAAGGAATGCATGACCTAAACTCAAAGGAACAAACTTGGTATTACCAAATACATTTTAAATCTCTGCTTTCTGATAGGTCTTAGAATAGTAGTCAGATCTGCTTAAAAATCTTCTTAAAGAATGATACATTCTTTAAGATTCCCCCCTTTCCTCTTTAGGTGTCAAGGGACCTTTTGGACTAAACAAAGCAACAAGTCTCAAGTTTCCCTGTCCTTTCAGCAATCAGAACAACCAGGCAAATCTAATCTCAAATTATTTCTTCTGATAGTACCAGATACAAAACAGGAACAGTTAAAATTATACTGTAGTAAAAAAATAAAAAGAATAAAGCACTATTTCTCTCCAATTTCTTTTTATCCAAGTGCTCCTTTGCATGTTATCTCAAGAGTTTACAAACAGCACAGACAGTTCCAGAAGAGTACAATCCACCTTTGAAATATGAAACGCTGCAATAATCTTTCCTATCACACTGCAATAATCCTTTCTATTTTCCTTGTCACACCATGACAAGGCATGATTTCCTCTGGCTTGTGGTACAGGGATGCCAAGCAGATAATTGTTTTCACCTTCAGGAAAACTAAAAAAGGACCATCCTAAGGGAGGAGCAGGACAAGAACGCTGACTGTTCACAAGGTTCAAACAGCGTAAAATTTGTTTGCCCAGAGGAACATCAGCACAGTGAATGTGGATTTGACAAGCAACAATCCAGCAGGCACAAGTTCCTCACTCCTGAAAGTGTCAGCACTCACACAGCATTAATTCTTGACAAGAATAACTGTAATTTGCCTTGACAAAGCATGGTATGCAAGTTTCTGAATAGAAGGAAGAAACTCAAGTCTCAGAATAAAGTCTCCATTTCAAAAACTTGGAGACAGCAATTACCATAAAAGCAAGAAACAAAGGCTCATTGATTCCTCATCTCAAAGCAAAGCTGACTGTTCCTCAGTGTCATACACTGTACCAGACTAGAATCAGAATTCCATCACAATTCTACCCCAATCCATTTCTGTACTGTCAATTTATTTACGTCATCGTAAGAGGTATTTTATAGTGGGATGCATATAAACAATTTTATGTAACCTTAGATGTTGGAGAATTACTCCTCTTTTATTTGGACACCTCTCTACCATCACATTAAGACAAATGAATTCAGGGTTGTTTCTTTTAAGGATGAGAAACTATATATCTTGCACACAAGTGAGGTTTTCCTTTCCATAACTTGGTTTCAGCAATCATAAACAGGACTAATTCATTTAAATAATGTGAATGTTTTGTTATTTCCATAATCCAAACCAATTCTGGAACTGCATTTTGTAATTGGTAGAATCTTTAAGTCTGAAGAACGAGGTCTAATCACAGATTAGACTGTCTGGTAAGGTAGAAATGTCTCACACACAAACACAGTAACCCCTCTTCCATATGTTCTTTATGGTCCTAAAGGAGCAGCAAAGGAGAGGGAAGGGTAAGCGACAGAGTGCTAGTTTCTTAGCAAAGGAGCTGTATGCTGTGCAATACCTGCAGTGCCTGGAGACCAATGCCTTCCAATAGGTACTTCCAAACAATCACCAGTTTCTAAAAATCACTCAAAAGTTATGGAATTCCTGGACTGCAACTAGACTAGCCAGCAGGACTGGCATCATCTATAAGCCACCATATCATGCATGATTTTCCACTGACCATAGATCTTATTTTGTTCTACTTTCTTCAGCAATGTTTGGTCCAGACATTTTTTCCACAGTTCTTCCGGGCTCTTTCTCTGTCTTCAACAGGACAAGAAAGTCAGTGTACCAAAGCTGGGAAGGGGGCATTTCTCTCTGTCCACAGAGCCAGTCGAGCTTCTAAGTTCCGAGTTAAGGAAGTACCACAGAAGGAAGGAATCCTTCCTAGTCACTCATGCTTTCCTGCAGCACCTCTTGCTGCTTTGTATCTAAGGTGACAGAATCAATGCCACTGGCTCCCAGCTGAACCTCTAGCTACAAAGAGGTGAAAACAAAGTGTGAGGAAGTTTCCAGTACCACCATTCTTCTTGCAACTGAGAAACCTGATTAAACTATGGAAAATTCAAAGCCAGGCAAAGAACAATACGGCAGTTTTGTACAATGGGACAAACTCAATTTTGTCCTTTCAGCATTCACAAGAATTTGTAAAATCATAACATGGCTTTATTTCTCAAATCTCCTGAAAAGGTACAATTACTGCAATCTGGATCTCTGTATCACATTTCATCTCCAAGCTTGGTCAAATCTGTTAACAAGCATCCACGTTGTCAGCAAATCATTTCAATTATCTCTGAAGCTGGTAACGATGTGATACGCTCTTCTTTAGAAAGCCTTACATTCAAGACTGTGGCAGGAATAAGATTGACTCTTATTGAAATTGGAAAAAAAAAGCACATATTTTTCATCTCTCAAGAACTTTGGTAAAGCTACCACCAGCATTCTGTATAGAAGTTGGGAGGTGCCATGGCGGGTGTACTGTTTCCTTCTCAAAAGAGCCTCCTTGCTTTGCCGATGGACTAAAGCATAAAGTATTTCTGCCACAGTACAGGTGATTATCAGAAGAGCAGAGCCACTGCAATCTGAGCATGGAAGTGTTACTTAACATAGCAGCAACAAGCCTTTAAGCTGCACAGTTACCATCTGATCTATTTTTTTTGCTGCTGCTGTGCAGCCATGAGAGTTTCACACAATCCAATTTGCTAAACCAGAGAAATAACCACTTGATTGTGAAATAGCTTTTAACCAGGTTAGCAAAGTCAAATTATCACCAGAACCATGTACAAAAAAAAAAAAAAACAACCCAAAAACAAAAAACAAACACCTGGAGATCAAATAAAGCAGGAAGGAGGAATTGGCTCATGAAACTACACTCTTACTGGACTTCAGGCATCAGCAGAACCGCATCAGAAAATCCTCACATTTAGCTCCAAGCATTTCCACACAAATATTTTCCTTTTATGCTGCAATTAACAGAATGTCACAGCCTGTACAGAGTTTTTCCACTAATATCTTTAAGGTTTTATGTTCTATAGAATACTTGAGATTTATTCCAACGAATAAATTACTATCACGACACGCAATCCTACTTCATAGTTACTTACATTTATAAGACTATTAAGTTACAGATGAAGCTAAAGGAGCTTATTAGCTAGATACTAGCAGTCCTAAATTGTTTACACTCCCAACACCCTTCAGCAGCACAAGGGCAGCAAACTCCAAAGAGCTGAAGGTTGAGGGAATGCTGCTCGCTGGAGTAGAGAGTAGCTGTTTTCACCACTGAAAGTAAAGACAACTTCTCTCTGAACCTTTGAAATGAAACACCAATAAGCAACTGTGGGCCACAAACTGTAATTGGTTCATACCTGCAGCTATGCACTTCTCTAGCACTTCCAGTCTTCACTCTAAAAGGAAAAGAAAAACAGACATTGAGTACTCCAGTTAGAATCAGCTAATAGCAATAATTACAACATGAACCGCATCTTGCAGGAAGTATGAGACCTTTGAGACTAAAGCCCACTTCTAGTAATGCAAGTTTTCACATGGTGGTAACAATCCTCCTTAGACTGCTCAATAATTGATCACAACACAAGCTACTATACATTGAAATACAAGACTTAAATTTCATTTTATTTTTCAACTTCTTCTATGCTTCTGCTTAGGTTGTATAATAAGCTTATGGCTGCCTTGAAATACTTTACAGAAAATACAAGTTCTTTTATCTGTTTACAGGCAAGCAACCAAAACCATGATTCACCTACAAGAAGAGTTTTAAAAGGCTATTTGAGTGTGCACATCTTCCTTGCTTTGCAGGCCTCTTCATAACCTTTGTTCTGTATTCTGAAGAATACAATACAATAGAAGTGTGAATAAGTGATCTTTATTCTCTTCCATATACTTGGATATTTATCGCATGTACTCACACCCTCTTTTCCACAGGGAGACCTCTTGGAAATTTTACATCCTTGTTCAATAATATTAATAAAATATTATACCCTCTAAATGAGTACAGAAGCTTAAACAACAAATTGAGTTTTCTTATAAATACTAATTAAGAAAAATAAAAACCAATCTAGGAATCCTGAGAAATGTAACTTGGTTACCTAAAATGCCTATTTTCAAAATTATGGATTCCCTTACATTTTCTAGAACTGGCTACTGGTGACACATTTTTGTTTTGTTTCAGAATAACATTTGGAATAATGAATTCAGAAGAAACAAACGTACCATTTCAGACACTAACTTCTACTCATGATCCTAGCTAATATTTTACCTGACTACACCTAATTCCACCTCACCCACATTCCTTTGCTTTTTTGATGTTTAATTAAATAGTATCTGTTTATGGCCCAAACGTGGTCTCTGATTCCTGCTAACAGCCCTGGCTTCAGAACAGGTAATAGTAATGTTACTTTGTCTTCCACTTACTCTCACACTTTAGAAAGTATTTAATCCAAATTGAAACGTCATAAATGCTGAGTTACGTTTCTGTGATAATCAACTTTCAGTAAAATCTGAAACATACAGCTTGTTGATCACATAAATGCCTCTGAATACACCAGTAAGCAACTTTTTAAATGGTAAAAAGAAAACGTTCCCTGAGCACATATAACTATGTTAAACTAGAGAATTAATTTAAAAACTTCAAAGGAGATGAAGTACAGCTAACACAGCCAGAGGAAACCAGAATTCTTGGATCCTTTTAAGAAAAAAAAGAAATACACCTCACTGAATCAAAGACAAAATCTAACACAACAAAAGCTGCATGAAAGCGAGCAGCAAATCTGACAACCACCTGTAGAAAGCCTGGGAGAATGGTCTTAAATCATAACTGTTTCTCAAATCAAAATTGTTTCAATATGGCACATATAATTGCATGCACAACATAAATACACTGAATACTTGATTCAAGTTCACACACCAGACAGACATAGCCCAAAGGCCAAGGAATCTGACAACTTTTTTCCTTCTCAGAAGAAATCAGAACTTGTACACTTCAGATGAAGGTACACAAGCTGGCATGCTCCTGCATGCAGATTCACTCCAGTTGAGCACCAGAGGCCAATAGCCAGCTGTTTTCACAGTTGCTTGAGCACGGGTTCTTCGTGAGGACAAAAAAACAACTAAGAGGTGTAAACTGGGACATCATATCTTTCACTAAGGCTTTTCCTGCAGTTCTCCTTCTTTACTGAAACGCTGTATCTGAGCACCAATGTCACTTCTAATTTCTGGCAGCTGGCAGGAACCATGACACCACCTGACACCCCCAGGTAGGAAAATGAAGCTTTAACGCTTGGCCCTGCCGCACCCAAGAGAGACAAAATATACCCACTGATGAGCAGAGCTGTAACTTCCAGTATGCCACACAGTACAAAAAGAACTGCAGCTGGTAATGAAAACAAATGGCTCTGGCCGCTAAGTACTGGAGGATGGAGATGAGCCCAATAAATCTTGTGATACCACTTTGTTACTTAGTGGCAAGGCTTTGGTCTCCCCAGCACCCAGGACTATCTGTAAGAGGTTACTGGATCAATTAATGGGTTCCGATCGATGAAATTACTGCCACGGTCAGCACCCGCCTAGACCAGTTAGCTCTGATTTCCAACTGCACCTTCCTGGAATTTAACACCCATGGACATCAAGCCTACCGCTTACAATTAAAAAGAAAACAGGTAAAACAGACATCATAGTGTCAACGTTCTCTCATGTAAATCAATGTTAAGTCTGGACTCATGATGGATGCATACGCAATCAGTACAGCCAATATTAAAAATTTTGAAATATAAAAATATCTATTGCAGGGAAGAAATTAAGGAGGAGAGCAATGACACATCTGCGAGTGAAGGAGCAAGCAGACTGCATAAGTGAGATTACAAATAAAGAGGCCTGAACAAAGTAGATCAAGCTTTAATGCGGCAGTTTAGATCACAACCCACAGAAGGCACACCACTTTCCAACCAACATCACGTACAAGACAAAAAGACAACAGAGAGAGCAATGAGAAACCTGTCAGGAACTAGAGGCTCCTACATTGCCAGAAACTTACCAAGACAACCATACTTTCTAATCTGAGAAACTGCCATCTTCTCCTGCAACCTGGACGCCCTTGCACCTCTCAGCACCTGGAGCCACACAAGGCAACAGCTACTACCACCGTGCCTATTCATTTCTGCAGGCAGAGCTGTCAGATACTGTTTTCTCCAGTCTTTCAGGCCAGAGGACTCAGCTGCACGCAGGTTACCAGACAGTCTGCACAGCTAGTTAGCACACAAACTGAACCACCTGCGACAGTTTGCTCAACTACCAGAACCTGAGTTTATCCATTAACAGGTATAATAGGAAGAACAGATTAAAGAGTAAGAGAGGTGCTCATTTTGGAATCAGCGCAGTTTAGAACAAAAAAGGAGACGGGAAAATTCCCAATTGCTTTATGGTACCACACATGCCAAGGGAAGACTAATCAGCCGTAGCTTAACAGCTTATTTGGGTAAAAGACTGAGGTATTCTGAACAGAAGCAAAATTCTCAGCTAAAACACTGTGCGGGCCTGCTTTTGGAAGCCATACTGCATCTCAACAGCCTTATCCATTTCAGCCAAAAAAATGAAACCTTTCAATTCTCTATCATTAGACCCAGAGGCAAAAACCTTGGGGAAGAGCATCCCTGTGTAATGTCTATACACACAGTCTGCATAGCTCCACAGTAAAGTAAGCCTTTCTTTGGTTTTATGGAATCAAATAGATTTGAATTCAGAGGGGGAAAAAATATATGGTAAGTTTCTAACTAAAGCCATCAGCATTCTGCACTAATGCACCCACTACAAAGAGGGAATACATTTTCACCATTTACTGCCAGCTTCAGAGTGAAAACAATTTTGATGTGTCCCAGCTCCTAAAGTTCAGAATGTAACTGATCGAGAAGTTGACTAAGCTTGAAATCTCACGTTTGCAACATATTTATATTGTATGTTTGGCAACAGGCACAGCCAAGCTCTTTGCAAAACTGAGTGAATAAACTCTTACCTTACATTTGTAAAGAACTGAGGCCAACACTCCATTTTAAAGAATGAAAACTGATTCAAATCAGTTTCAAAAGCAGGTAATTTTTTATTAACTTAATTTTTATTAACTTGAAGAAATTTTACTACTAGCCACGTGAAGTTGTAACTCTCAGAAACATTTCATACTATTTCTTCTTCACAGGAAACCACTGGCGTTGCTGTGGGAACATTAACTTGGGAATATTTTGATTTCTGATTTCATTTGAGTTTTTGAACAAATCTAAGCATTCCATTGCAAAGGAGTTCTTCCTAAGCCTCCACTCAGGCTCTCTGAAAGTTTCACATTTGTCTTCATTTGATAAACTTTGGTTTTTTCTTCTTTTTTTACAGCATTTCAATATCTTCATATAGCATGTCACGTATAAAAACCACTGTAAATAATGGAGAAACGCGAGTTCTTCTGCATTAATTAACAGCCTAACACTGCCAAAATCACCCCCAAACACATCAATACATTTGCAGGGCATCATGGAACATTTTTCTAAGTATCACTCTCAAATGCAGCACTACGCTTAAACTGAACTTCTCTCTGCCTAAGGCACCGCAGTGTCCGTTCTTAGCTAAAGTTACGTAAGTAGATCAAGAGACTTCTTTCCTGCTGATTTCAGTAGCCTTCTACTGCACAAAGCATGCCTGTAACTTTTTTGGGGACCCCGAAATACCCCACCCTGACTGCTAACCTTTGTGTTTAACGCTCAAGGACACCTGTACCAAGGCAGCTTCACTTGCTCCTCTCTACTCAAGGCCCCAGAAACACTCCCTGCTGCAAAGGCTGGATCACTCACTGCCAGACCTTTATGAAGGGCTGGGAAGGAAGAAGTTCCAAGGATCAAGGCTGCCCCTGTGCTTTGCCAAGAATTGGAAAGACTCAGCCCTTGCTTGTAGTTTCATGCACATATTTTCAGACATTCTTCACTTACATCTCCATCCATTTTTTCCATTCACTTTTCCTGGAAGGCACAGCATGACATCAGCTGCTTTCCACTGCTAACAGGAACTTTGTGACACAGCAAGTGCTACAAATACCATTCTGGCTGCATGAGGTCACCAAAAAGACACAAAACCCACTAATATCTTGCCAGGTTCTCTGAGTTTCTCTGCCTCACATTTAGATTCTACAGGTACTTCATACTTCCGGAATCAAAACCACACAAAGCAAACAACACGGCACACTGTCTTCTCTTTATCCTTACATTAGAAGTTACCTATTTCTTCCCCAAAAAGAAGAGCAGGATTCTCTGCATATCAACACCAAACATGGCATGTATCAGATATGCATGCATAATGAAGTGTGTTTGGAGAACACCTAGTACCTCTCTGCCTAGGACCAAATATATTTGCTATATGCAAACAATTCTTAATTAAACTTTTCAGGTTGTGTTTCCAGAGAAGACTAGCTATAAGGTCTCCAAAAAGATGAGATAAAAACGTGGAGAAAATGCACATGTACCATTCAAGATAATCCTACTGCAGACCCAATGTAAGCCATTCCTTTTGACATTAGAACAGAGCATAACTTTTCCCTCCCCAGCTATCTTTCCCTACCTGTGTATAATGAGCCCAGGGAAGGAAGTGATCCAGGTCTGATCTAGCCTACCAACAACAGGAAACCAGCAGTTTTAATCCAGCCATCTTTCCAGCTTCAACTCACTGCACAACCTCACAAAAGCTCCAGGCAGCATAAAGGAAAGGGGAAACATTTGAAAGATGAAACAAGCTTCTTTCCAGAGCAATACCAGCATGTGCTCATTCAGATGACTCATGGATTTGCACTATCAGACTTAGGTGCTGAGTTTGTCAGAATTAATTCTCTTCTCATAAACCATTTTTAGTTTTAAAGGTCCCAAATGATGAGGGTTCCACTATTTCCATTACTAACACACTAAGGTTTGTGCATGTTCTTCTATACAATTACCTTCACCTTCCAGCTCTGCACCCATGAACCATTTCCATTATTTAAAGATGTCTGCCCCTTCCTTAACAGTATAATTCAGCTTTTTAAATCAAAAGTAGATCCTTAGCAACCTTGTCTTATCAGCTTTTGCTTAAATTACTTATCAACCTTACCTCTTCTCTTCAAGTTTAACGCCTCTGTTTCAACAGCCTTTACAAATATAGCTAACTTCATTCTGGGCTGAATTCCAAATTCCCACAATCTTCCCACATATCCACCCCTGACATAACATTATTCTTCAACTGCACAATTATGATGCCAAAAAAAAGTCAGCACAGAATGAAAGCAATAAACATTTAAAAGAAATTAAAAAGAAAAACAAAACCCTCCTGCTATAGAATTTCTGGACCTACAAAGAATGTCAGATAAAAGTTAATTTCTTACTTGTCTCCAACCCTGATGTAACTGTTTTTACAAACAGCATAACAACGCAGTCAATCCAGAATGGATTAACAGGTATTATCCCCTAAACTCCAGCATATACACCAAGTAGGATTTCCTGCCCTTACGCATCTGAAGCATCATATTTTGCTCCACAAACCACTGGAATTCCTGGAAATGGGCAGTGTGCAAAGTCTCTCTTTTTGCACTGGCTGGCAACAGGTACGCAATAAATTTGTTACACAGCTCAAAGCGTCTGCCTCCCAAGAAACACAACTGACTGCTTTGTTTGGACTAAACAATGTCACTGTCTTAAGCATCGTTAAGAAGATTTTCACAAAATGGAGACTTAATGCCATTCTAAAGCCTGGCTGTATCTACTCAATGCACTTGGCAAACATGCATTTCTACGGTGTTCTATCTATTTGTCATTACGCCTTTCACAGAACAGATAAACAGTTTTTGAGTTCGCAATAGCCTACTTCCAAGTGTTGGTTGAAACTGCCTAATCACATGCCTGCTACAAGACTACAGGCAAAAATTAAGTATGGTTATTGGAGAACACTTCAAAATAGAAGAATTGCACAATCTTGATTGTTGGCATTGAATAGTACCAACATTTGCTTTTGATTGTTACTGTAAACTTAGAAACAGTTTATATTGCTTGTGCCACTTTGTTCTGGCTAGCACAAACCAGAGGATGTCAGCTGGGGAGTCAGGAAGAGAAGCAGGAAAAAAGACAGAGAGCTTTAAGAGGATGTGACAATGCTGGAACATATAAGAATGCTTAAGAAAGCATGCTTAATATCCTAGAAATCCAAACGTTCATGAATTCCACAGGTTCGCCTGATGAAGTTGAGGAAACTACCACGGTGTATCACTATTACACAAAGAATGATCCAAAAGCAGTCACACAGCATATAGATGCTTGAGCTCATGCATGACACATCCCTCTGCCACACATCAACCACAGCTCCCTGCCTGCACACACTGTGGGACTCAGGCATTGCCAGACAGCTGAGAACCCACCATTCATCTCCAGGATTTCCTCATTCCAAATTCGAGGTACACACAGCTTTCTCAGCAGGAAATATGCTGAAGACACTGCAGTGGTAGGAAAGAAAAAATAATTCCGGTTGATTTTCTGAAGCACTGTTCTCAAAAAAGATTTTAAGATGATACTTCTACTTTACAAGTAAAACAATGTTTTCTTCACTCATATTCCAAAAGCAGATTTCACTTTGCATAGATAATCAAAGGGCATGAGAAACTGGAAGTGGACAGCATCCCCTAAAAGACAGAAAAAAAAGTACTTGTATCCTATTTCCCATTCCCCCCTTCTTGATTTCTTGCCAATGTTAACGGCGGATCCAGTTACTGCCACTATTTTGAGCACCCTTCCACTACTGTATCAACAGTTTACTACAGTTCAAGCAGCCAATAGACTGCCCTCACTATTTGTTCACCTGATCTACCGCTTAAGAAAACCACTGTGAATAGCCCTCCCACTGCCTGCAGAGCCTTAAAACAAAGTTTATGCAAATCAACAGCCAAGGAAGTACCAAGAACAAGCTTCCAGCTCTTCCTAATAAGGTATTTCCTACAACTCCATCCCCTCAACACCAACTCCTTATTCTACGCTAGGCAGGCCAAGGTCTGGCTCTTCATTAATCCCTCCTGCCCTTAACAAGCAAAGGCAGGATCATGTTTTCATTAATCTTCATGGCAGACATGGACAACAGACCTTCTAAGGCAACAATCAGACCGTGGCTGACCACTCCCCGAAGCAGGCAAGGATATTAACCCCCCCCCAGAAGACAGCAGCTTGCAGTGACGTTGTTGGTGCTGCTGCCACTCACCACATACTCTTCCTGTAAGACAACTGCTTTCCCTCCTCCACTCCCAGTCAACTACATTCCCAGCTTGGACAAATTGCATTTTACATTAAAGAAAAACAAAGCATCCACAAACAGATCACCTTTCACTCGGAATGCCAGTCCTCCCCAGACGCAGACAGACAGACAGACTGTGACCCTGGCTCTCAATTCCGCTCAGCAAATGCCGCACACACACACAAGGCCGGCCACACCGCCTAGCTAGCTGCTGCTGCTGTACAAATATAGAAAGTGGAACAAGCATTTCAGCAGAAGGGATTCTGCTCGGCTCTCCAGGAGGGAGGAGCAGGGAGCTGAACTGGCCCAAGCGCTTTACCCATACATGGTCTCCGACAGAGCCCGTAGCTAAGACAAGCTCCTCCACACACGCACACTCCCGTTCACATCATGCTGTGTAGGGGAAGAAAAGATTGAAGTGTACAAACTTAAAGGAGTCGTCACTGTTTAGAAATGAGTCCAAGTTCATTTTACTGAAAGTCCACCTCGGCAACACAGAAACTACCAATGCTCTTCTCCACCCAATAGAATTTGGCAGCAACTTGGAAGAGAGACAAAAACCTCCCTTCCAGGGAATCCCCACGTCTACCAGCATTTCAAGAACTACTAAACTGGCCAGGTCTGCCTTGTTGGTTTTGGAAGCACACACACGCGTGGCATTTTTCACCCAAAACCTAACTACAGCAGTCTTTTTGAACCTTTTCTTCCTGTGCTGCTGCCCGTTTCTTCTATTTAGCATATCACATATTTCACACGGAGGTAAGTAACTAAGTTAGAAATTCTAGCAGAAAAGTTTTCTCATCTGAGTAAGTGTAAGCTATAACTTTCAGCTACACTAGGAACGTAGTACCACAGAACCAGAAATGCACTCACACAAACTTCCGTGCAGCCAAAACCCCTGAAGTAAATATGCAATCCCTTCTCCAAAGACCTTACACATGGATCATTCCCACCAGTAAAGCCTAACAGCTCTTTTGACTGTGCAAGGATTCTTCACTGTTCCACTCAGGAATCATGCTAAGCACTCTGCAGTCGTAACACAAAGACAGGCAAGACAATACAAGAAAGAAATGCAATTCTTTGCTTAGTCAAGTTTTCACAAGACTTTTTTTTTTAATTATTATTTAGAAGCTTAAATAGAAAACAGGAATTTGTGGACGGTAAATAAAGAGCAGGTACAGGTGAGGTGGCAGGAAGATTTTAAGACAGTGATCCAGAAGGGAATCTAGCACTATCAATGAGAGAAGAGTTTCCTTCACACTGTTTTACCTACAGGAACCCAGAGATGACATTCAAAACATTTCTGTTCTTGAAAGATCATTACTTTGTTGCTTTCCCACAGGAAGAAGCATTCAAAGCTTTACCTTGTAAAATGTTTGCAGGTATTAGGATGCTTGGTATCCATCCTGCAAATCTCTATAGTAAGTTAAGCATGATGCTATCACTTTTGTACGTAGCCTTGGACAATGCCAGATACTTCCGTTACAGACTTCATAAATAACCATATCCTCTGGTTTGGGAAAACAGGCACAAATCTTCAGTTGGAAAGCCAACTGATTCTGAAGGATCTGTGGATATCACAGATATACATATGCTGCAATCGCTCTTGAACCACGGTTTGAGTAAAAAGTAGCAAAGAATATTTATGGATGCAGTGAAAAACTGAATTCTAAATCAGATGTTTGAAGAATGACGGATTTACTTTGACATGTGTAATGCTGAAATCTAGCAAATAAGAACCACATTATTATTATGAAAAGCATAGTGCAAAACTGCCTGCAGACAGAAGTGAAAGCTACTGCAAAGACCTATTTTCTGAAAATCTTGAATTAATTTCAAGCAAAAACAATATAAGCCATTCTGGAACTTCAGCTGAGTTTTTCCAATAATCAAGAAAGAAATTGGTTCTGAGAGAACACATAGCGTGCAACTGCAGAGAAACATTTCTCTGCAAAGGGAAGCCTGCTATGTACCAGCAGGACACCGTGCCCACTCAGCAACCACTCACCCTCTCATTCACATCCTCACTTAAGACCTCCTCAAGATGTGCTGCTGAAAGGACAAAGAGCCCAAAGTGCCGACTCATTTGCCTACAACATCTAAACCAGCTATTCCAAATTACATTTACAACTAATTATAACCAACATGTGTAATCTAACAGGTAATTCTAAGACCACTTTGTATCATCTAGTCTAAAGATATCACATCAAGTCAATTTGTTAAATTAGTTCTAAGTCTACAGCAGTACAGACTGGCAACCAAAATGCGCAGGTTGCCACTAGCACTCTGCCTCTAGCAGGATAGCCAGTAAAACGGCCAGTGCAAATTAAAAATCAGACCACAACATACTGAGAAGACTGAAGACAGTATGACAACGTGTGCACATGGGACAGAGAAGACAGCTCACGGACCATGATTCTAGTTCTGAGATAAAGCTTTCATAAAGTAAATAAACTCACACAAACTACCTACAAAACAGAAATTCTTTTCTGAGTTTAATGAAGTCTCCTGCTCAGCTTGGGGTCTTCATTACTTGCTCCTCACTGTTGCTGGCTGAATTCAGGGTGAATGGAGACTAACGTTCTTTCTTCTGCAACACATGCAGCTAAAATGGCTGAAAGTTCCATGCTTATCAAGATGCCAGAAAGACTTTCTTTACCTGAGATGACAACCATGCCTCATTACATTGCTGTCATAAACAAACACACCTGCTGTCTATCACAGTTCAGAGCTGTGAGCTATTCAATGCTACAGCAAGTCTTTGCAGATTTATCTGCCCTATGGCTTTAAAGCAGTTTACATTTTCTCCTTTGTCCTCCCCAGATCTCCTGCCCCTAATGTATATTTCAGCTTTACATGCTTGGATCGAGTGTGAACAAGATGATGTTTAAATGACATCCGGGAATTCCTGGAAGTGCAAATGCTGAAATGCTCTTTTTTCACTGTTATGCCCCAAACATAAAGCATCTTGGCAGGACAACCAAGTGGAGACAGAAGAGGTGCTATCTGGCATTTTTCCATGTAACACAGGCAGTCCTGTGTCAAGATGAAGTACATTAAGACTGCTAGATACTACTTCTGCATCTCAAAAAAAAAAGGGCAATAGGATAACAATTCAAGATATTGTGTTGCAAACCCTCAAGAGAAATATCATTAGAGGGCCCACACAACTTTTCTTAATTTACAACTCCCATTCCAATAAACAATTCAGTATTTTATTTTGCTTTGATTTATACTGCTGTGTTTTGTGGTTGTTTTTTTTTTTTTTTCCTCACCAAATAACTGACCAATGGATTAAAATGGCACTTCTCACATAAGGGCAATTACTAAGGCAACAAATATTTGCAAAACTCCTGGGGAATGGTAAACTAGAAGACAAGAAGCAATATTGAAAATGCCTAGATTGTAGTAAAGCATTAAGAAACTCAGGTCAAGTCTGATAAACAAGAATGCTGAACCATATCTGAGAACACTGGACTATTGCAGCTGCTTCAATAGCAAATCTCACATTATCCCTACTTAATGCTTCTGCTGGTACGTAGAGGTGCAGGCAGGTCCTGATGCAGATATATAAATTCTGCCTGTACCCAGAGGTCTCCTCATCAGCAGCGATGCAACAGGACATAAAGCTGCTGGATGTATGCTGCACCCACCTTCCCATTTCCTATAACAAAGTAAAGGTGTAAGGATTTTTAAACATGGGCCACAGCAATGTTATTTCCAGTAAAGCTGCCTCTTATAGACCTGCATACAGATAACTCACATTACAGAGCTCCCAAGAATACAGCCAAGGGGAATGAAGCAGAAAAAAAGTTGATTGTGGACACGTGGTGCCAAGTCACTGCAGTGTTTTAATCTAGCTGATGAGCTATGCTATAAAAAAAAGCAATAAAAAAGACAGCTAAAGGCACTAGGAGGTTATTCAGCAATTATTGTGACTGCTAGTTCAAAGATTTAAGCCTGAAGTAACAGACAAATACAAGCAAAAAACAAAAAATAAAACAAATCAAGATGCTCAGGAAGGCCAAGCTCTCGCAGATCAGAAGCAAAGCATGTTTTAAGGTGAATATCCCCATCAAGTTTTTTCTAGATCAAGTGAGCTCCTGTCGAAACACACCCCAGGAGCACACTGAAGCGGTATGACGGGAGAAAGCTGCAGCGTTTGAAAAATGCACCCACGACTTCTGGCAGAAAGAATGTCCGTGCCTTGAAGGTGAGCACGTCCGAGCCACGACTCCTCGGGAATTCGAAGGAGTAAAGGTTCCATGCTTTATTATAACACAGCCTCCCTACTTCCTCCTCGTAAACAGTCCTATAAAAATCTCACGCTCTTATTAACCTTTATTGCTCCGACACGCGTTTACCATCCAGTTTACGTTCGGCTTCTCCTGCTTTTTATATTTTGCTCCAACGGCGTCCACCACCACTCCCAACGCCTGAGGCTGCACAACTCGCACGGCGATAACCTCCAGCCCCGTACTCACCCCCACCTAACCAGCCTCCCCCCTCACCAGCCCCAGAGCACGAACCCGCTCCCGGCACAGCTCCGGCCCCGCTCGGCAGGGCCCCGCGCCGCCGCCCGGTCGCGCCGCCGCTCTCCCGCCCCCCACCGGCGGCGCCGCCCCGGGCCGCACTCGCAACCGCACTCGCAGCCGCAGCGCCCCCCGCCGCCGCCCCGCGGCCCGAGGCGCTGTCACCGCTCGGATCGCGGCCGACGGCCTCCCCAGGCCCGGAGCGCGGCGAGGCAGCCAGAACCCCGGGGCGCAGCGCGGAAGGAGGCAGCTGGCGGCCCCCGCGGCCCCAATCCTCTGTACGGTGCGGGAAAGCGCGCGGGGGGGAGGGAGGCGCGCCGCGGAGGCCGCCGCCGCGGCCCGGGTGGGCTGGGGACCGAGCGCCCGGGGAGCGGGGCGGGAAGGCGGCCGTTACCTGCGCGAGGCGGGTCGCGCTCTCCGCGGGCTCTGCGCCGCTCCTGCCCGGCCCGGCCCGAGCTCCTCCTGCCGGCCGCCGCCCTCACCTGCCCCCGGAGACCCACCCGCAGCCGCTCGGCTCCCTGCGCCGCCTCGGGCCGGCTTCGCAAGATGGCGGCGCTTCCGGGAGAGACCACGCCGGGCGCGAGGCGGGGGGAAGCTGGAGCCGGCCGCTTCCCTCAGCATTGGGACGGACCTTCCGTGCTCCGCGCAGCCACCGCCGCGCTCCCCCGTGCGCTCCCCGGCGGTGCGCCCAACCACCCGCCCGCCCGGCCGCGATGGGGGTGGCGGCAGCTCTGGGCGCTGGGGCGGCGCGGTTGCTCTTCTACCCGACGCTGCTGTACACGGCGCTGCGGGCGCAGCTGCCCGCCTCCCGCCGGCCCTGGTTCCACCGCATCGACCGCGCCGTGCTGCTGGGAGCGCTGCCGCTGCGGGGCCGCAGCCGTAGGGTAAGAGGGCGCGGCGGGGCGGGCCGGAGGAGCCCGGCGGCGCCTGACGGTGGCTGTGCCCGCAGCTGGTGGCCGAGGAGAACGTGCGCGCTGTCCTCACCCTGAACGAGGAGTACGAGACCCGCTTCCTCTGCTGCTCCGCGCAGGTGGGCTCCGCTCGGCCTCGTGGCCGACCGGGGAGCGGGAGGTGGGAGCGGGACGGCGGGCTGGGCGACCCCTCGCCTCTCCGCTCTCCGCCTCGCCGCGCTCACGGCACCGCCGCGTCTCCCTGTCGGTGTCTTGGTAGGCTCCGGGTGTTCTTCCTCGAGGGCACGAACCGGAGTTCGAGCGTGTGAACGTGCCGCTTGTTTCAGGAGTGGGAGGCGCTGGGAGTAGAGCAGCTGCGCCTCGGCACCGTGGATCTCACTGGAGTCCCCACGTTGGAAAACCTGCACAAGGGCGTCGAGTTCATCCTGAAGCACCGCGAGCGCGGTAACAGCGTCTACGTGCACTGCAAGGCGGGGCGCTCCCGCAGCGCCACCGTGGTAGCGGCCTATTTGATCCGAGTAAGGAGAGCTCTCTGCTGAACGGGTTTGTTTTCATAGACTGTGTGCAAGCACAGCCGACCGCTGCTACCCGCGTTTGCTCGAGAAACACCTGAGCAAGCGCTGCTGCATTCGTATTCCATGATTTTAGAGTTTGGAATAGACACTCATTTCAAAAGAGGTAAATAGTGAAGCCCCAAACTCACGCTATTGTCTGCTTTGTAGAACCTGGCAAATGTAGGGTAAACGAACAATCAGCTTAGATTTGCTGAACAGCAGTCAAAGCTTTCTTTGATGATCTCATTTATCTTTGTATCCCTCACTTGCCTGTACTTATGGCACAAATTATTAACGCTGACAAAGATGGCCTGATTTTACTGGAAAGAGAAACTGCTGTTGTGCCAGAGCTCTGAAATGTGTTATATGATGCTGTCTGTAGTGGCTCTGGCAAAGCAGTCATACTTCAAGAAGCTCTTTGGACCACTGAGCCATTAATATACCAAGTTCTGAGCAGGTTTTGAGAGATTCTGAGATTCTTAATTGATTCTAGGTTCACTGAGCAGATAATCGTCTGTTTCTGTTGCTCAGACCTTTTCCTTGGCTGTCTGAAATGGCGAGCCTTTCTACGCTTCTTGGTAAATACAACTCAGGATCAAGGGAAATAGCGCTAGCTTTCTCAGTTCTCTGCAGAGCTAAGTGGGTTGGCACTGAAAACAAAATCCTACATATGGATCCTACTGATGGTGCTGCTGAACACTCCTTGGAAAATCTTTCCATAGTGATGCACTAACTCCTTAAGTACCAGGGTAATAGTAATGTTTTAATAAAACACTACCCTTTCTGTCTGGTGGGACTGGGACATGAAACTATTCACAACACGTAGGAATTCTGAGTGAGATAGTCCCAGGCAGCACCATCCATCCCTCCTTGACTGAGGAACTCATATCATGAAACTGCAGTGAGATTCAGGCCCTTCTGAGGAAGTTTCAAGTAAATAGAAGAGATAAAGATGCCAGTTCTTTAACAGTGCTAACATTGCCTGTAACATCCAAAGGGGGCTCCCTTAACTGGTGAAAGGATGGAATGGATTTTCACTTCCAGGGTTTCTGCCTTTTCAGCTGCATCACTGGAGCCCTCAGGAAGCAATAGAGGCTATTGCCGAGATCCGTCCCCACATCCTTATTCGGCGTAAACAAGTCCAGGTCCTGGAGAGTTTTCACAAGGATGTTACTGCTGGGACAACTGCAGAGTGTCAGTGAGAACTACCAAAATCTCAGACTCAGCTCTTTTAAGTATTGTACTTCTTGACCTCAATAAAGAAATTTTTATATAAATTATGGTAAAAGAGAGTTTGGGCTGTTTCATTATAACTTTTTCTCCATATGGCCACTTTTTTTTTTTTTGAGTGTTACCATTCTCACCCGCACATGAATGTTGGGCTGAACCGCAATCCATGGAAGTCTTTGTAATATCTGCAGCCAATAAAAGAAAACTTTGTCTCAGCAGAGACTTTATTCAGATTCTTACCCAAGGGATTACAGTGCCAACAGAGAGGGGTAGGAGGAAGTGGTCTTAATTCCATCTTTTACCAATAGTATGTTATGGTTACAGGTGGGGATTTCCTGTACAGTAAAGGAAGCCAATGCTCGTAAGAAAAATCTCCTTCTTTATGCTTGGTGATGACACAGCAATAAGCAAACTCCCAGATTGTTACCACTCCTCTAGGAGAAGTGCTGAATAACGCAACCTACTTGGGGTCAGCTCTGGAATCTGTCTGCTGTAAATATTTCTCCCAGCCTCTCCAGCAGTAGCAACACAGGAACGTTTAAGTGGGGACATCCCTGGAGTACAGACAGCGCAAATCTAACTCTGTGACTGACAATGGCAGTAACACGTAGTCTCCCAGGCAGTTAAAACTTACCGTCTGTGCCAAGGAGGTTGTCCTCCATATGCTATAGGATTTGTGGACGGGTTCCAAGCTAAAAGAGCCACTTGCTGTGGTTTGGGCCTCAAACACAAGCAGCTTATCATCAAGGGGATCACAGTAATAGCATTTAGTCCATCTGAAATCTAAGATGCATCAGTTCAGCTTTAATAGTGCTATCTAAAAGACCAGGCCTGTACTTCCTCTGTGCAGATGGGCTCTTTACTGGATGTTGTGAGCTTGTAGTAATTGGGACTGGTGCTGAGGGTGGTGGGTACCTCTGAGCTGCGCAGCAGAACACCATCACTGCCTGTCCTATTACTGGGGCTGTTCTTCCCCATTAGGCCAGGACAAACTGCAGGTTAGTGAGCAGCACTTTGATGCCACTTGTGACTGTTACAACAGAGGTGGCTGGGTTAAGTTTAAAAGTATTTGCATCGCCCTTTTTATAGCGGTCTCGAAAAACGTAGATGCTGCCATTGCAGCTGGCAATCTTCCAGAGGGATGGTACTGAGCTCCAGGCATCTGGCAAGCACAGCCGGGTGAAGCTATCCAGTAAGGGATTATAGCAAAGCAGCGAATCCCCCTCAGCTACGATGAACACCACATCCTTGTGTACAGCAGCATGCATGCGCCCTGCAAAAGGCAGTACGTATGGCTTCACGTGGCATTTCTCTGTGTTGGTATCGTAGCACTGAATAAGCCGAGACGGCTTGGTGAAGAAGTCCAAATCATTTTCCTCCCCGCCCAGCAGGTAAATGACACCATTAAGATTTACACCTGCAGCCCCAGAGACAGCCACTTCCAACTGGCTGGTCTCTGTCCAGACATTGTCTCGTACTCTGTAATATATGACAGCATTAGAGAGAGTGTCTTGCAGAGTTTTGCCCCCCAGGGAGTATATTGCATCCTTGCTTGGCACGGAGACAAGAGTGTGCTGGAGCCGGTCACGGGGCAGAGGGGCACACCATTCCCAGTCTATAGTTGCATTGTTGCATTTCCACATGCGGCGTGGAATGGAGCCACCAACAACGTATAGGTCACTGCCATGCTTGCAGGCTGCTGTGATCTGGTGACACAAGCTGTTCTGGCCACTCACACTGATGGAGTCATCATCAGCACAATGCAGAGAGACAGCGAGTGAATGTGTTCGCGATGACTCCTTTCCAATCAGGTAGATGTGAACATTTTCTCCAATCACCTAAGAAATGAGGAATTTGTCAGTCTTAGTAGAACTAGGCCTGTTTACACGAACATCAGTGATGCCTGAGACTGATTTTTATCAGCATTTCGGAACCCATCTACGAGCCTGAGGCATGCACTCTGCTTGCCAAGCCATGCTACCCTCAAGCATGCACACATATCTGACACAGTAAAGTTATCAACAGACTTCACTGGAATCTTTGTGGCTGCAGTCGAGTGAAGGGATGGTGCCATTGCTGATGGAGTAACTATTACAAAGAGAATGCCAAACTAAAATTTCTCAATGGTCTTTCAAACAACTGAGCATCTGCTGAAGGGAGTTACTTGTGGCAATGCTCTAACCACCAGTGAAAGCTCCCTCAGGTTAAAATTAAAAATAAAAAAGCAGTCAGTGGGGCTGCTAGTTATAACAATGAAAGTATTCCTTATGCAAACACAATCAATTTCAATGGCATTTGTGTTGTAACTTTCAATCGCACCTGTGGGCAGAATATACCCTGCCTTGAGAAGTGCAGAATTACTAAACAGCCTAGAAAAAAAGGTCTTTTTATACCTTCAGACTTGACCGCAGAGTCTCTGAAAAGCCTGCACGCTCCTCCTTGTTGAAGTTGATCCAGGTTTCTATGGCAGCTGTTGGATTCTGAGAACATGGAACACCATCTGTGGTTTGGGGACAGAAAGAAATTTATGGTATCTAGACATAGGTACCAAAGAACATCTTTTCCTGCAACTCCTTCACCCCCTCCCACAACAAGCCTTAACTTCTAGAGAAAGGAAAAGGAAAAAAAAATACAGAGGTTTATACATTTGGGCAGGCATGATCAGTAATGCCAGCCTAGCAACTACAATGAAGTTTCCTTGTTCAAGTAGCAGGAGATAGAGCTGGCAAATCTAAAGCATTTTACATAGATTTGGACAAGAACTTACGTCTAAGAGAAAGAGAGCAGGGAAGAGGCTCTATGTTGTTTTGTGACTGTGAAAAGCATTATCTTAATTAAGCATTTAGGCATAAAAATTCTCTTCTGGTCCTAGAAACTCATCAAGCAAAGGTCATCTGCAGGAACTGTTCAGTCTTGAGGGTCAGCTCTCTGTCAGCGTACAGAGAACATCTCTGTCATTGCTATCCTGTTAACATTTGGAAATCCCCTGTGAGCTGCTATAGCTTTCTTTAGCAGTGTGACACTGAGCTAACAGACTGCATCAGATTTCTACCAGTTTCCAGGCATAACTAAAAGTTTGTTATGCTGTGGACTACTGCATCATCACCATCAATATAGTACTTAGAAAGTATCTCCTTGTAGTCTGAAAGTCAGCTAGCTGCTCTAACACTCACTATTAAGTCTGTGTTCATCAAGAGGATTCCCTTTTAAAGGCTCCTCTCACTTTGCAATTTGCTCTCACAACAAACCCTGAATTCAGCCATGCTGAAGGCATCCTACAAATCCCAACTAAATCTTTTTCTCCCCACTGAAAGGATTGAGGAAAAGGGAGGAAGAAAAGCAGGTAATTTTACTCTATTCAACAGTAAAAAAAAGCATTTCTGTGAGCCATCTGTTGGATGTAGTGGTCAAATGGAAAAACTTGGATTTTAAAACTGATCATGGGACACGATAAAAGGTAAGCTTAACAACTTACTATCTAATGACTTTTTTTTAATCCTTGCTAGTAATAACTTCTATTTAATTGCACACTGACTAAACAAAGAAGCAGCAATTGCAAAAGTTCTTCCCTACCAGCAGTGAAAGTGTATTTCAGCTTTTAATCCATTTTCATGAGCTAAGTTTAACCATGAAAAATGAGTGACATGAATCTATATATGAAAATAAATGACATGGAAAAAAAATTCTTAAGCAATTATTTTACTTCAGGACCACAAACACTAAAGGTCATAGTCCTTTGAACTATGATTACTATGTGAAATCATTATAAGGAAGGGTTAAAGGGTGATCAACCTCTATAGCTTTACTTCAGAACTTTAGTATTTTGTTTTTAATGAAGTCACAACTTAGTCTAAAAATTGTAGCTAGGGATAGTTACCAAAACTGCCCTACTTTTATCATCGTTTTTGAGCTCTCAGTACATATTCTGAACTGGTATTTGACTCTGAATTCCTTTAACTGCAAAATAAATACTGCAGTACTGCATTGCAACATATGTAAAGACTCAACTTTAGAGGATACTTTAAGTCTTGCCAGACAGATTTGTTAGTATTTCAAAGAAGCCAATCATGGTAGGTGTATTGTTGTATCAGCACACAAAACATTGACACACAAAGTATATTATTTTACTTGTTTACAGAGTTATTTTCTAAATAAAGCAAGAAAGAGATAATCTCTGAGGATCCAAGTCCAACACATTTGAATGTATGAGCTTCTTTTCTGTTCCTGCTTCCTCTAACAGTGATATGCAACTGTACAAAAATTGAGTAGTGACTGAAGCATCAGGAAAAAGCTTTAATGTACTGCCTGTACCTATGAGGGCAGCAGAGAATCTTTAAGGACTGGTGTCGAATGAAGTAAGTTGTTACTGTGCTGACACATCCTTCACAACACTAAGTCACTGCATCCATTGCATTTACATTACAGGTAATTACTGTATTACCTAAGATGTTACAATGCCTCTGTGTCAGTCAGCTGAGTGTCTATCCTTAATAATCCTAGTAATTATATAAAATTGTTAATAACACTAACAGAATCTAGAAACATGGCCTGTGTGTTCAAGCCTTACAAATGTTGACTTGTTGCACTGTAATGTTAAATGACGAAGAATTAAAACAAAAACATGCTCATAAGATGTTTATTTTGTAAGGCTTACTGGTTTTATTTTTAATGCAAACAAAAATAAACGATGTTGAACGTTACTAAGTGATGTTTAAAAACCTGGAATACTTTCAGTCTGTTGACTCAGAAACTGCTGAGAATTAGCAGCGATCTCTATGTCTCTTTTTTTATAGCATAGATCCTTCATTTCCACTGACAGTTTATGGTGGAATTTTTTTCTGATGAAATTATCCAGACTGTTTTGCATTGCTTAGCTAAGCCTCTGAATAGACAGTGATTATGAAAGCTTGTATCTTTCCATCTGTTTTATGCCTGCTAGACTCTCAGACTCAAAGTCTCTTCCCATATGCAGGTCATGGCTGGCCTCCAGAACTCCTTACCTGTAAGGATGTCTGTCAGTAGGCGAAGAGGTAGGTGCAGGAACTCTTCCGTGTCTTGCAGCTGAGACAAATGTGACTTTGCACAGTGTTTGGCAGCCGTGTAGAGCTCCATGTCACTGTGCTGGTCTGCCAGCCACATCACCTGCAGACAGTTCCTGACCTGCACCGTACGGGCCAGAAAACGGGAACATTCTTCAAAAAGGGCAGTCAGCTGGTACATATCTGCCACTTCATAGGTTTCCTGCAACTCCTCGGCCCTCAGCTTTACAGTCCCATGGTAAATATAGTCCACAAGGAGCTGAAAGACACTCTCGCTAACGTCCTGCAGCTCTATCACCCGGTTGTGAGCCTCCTTCAGGTTAGAAGTGAACATGGAACGAAAAAAGCAGCTCTGAGCTGAGAGGACCAAACGGTGCAGCTGGAATTCTTTGCCTTCCACTGATATTGTAACGTCAGCAAAAAGCTCATCCTCCAAACATAATTTCATAATTCCCTGGGCCACGCGGCCTGAGTGTGAGCGGTCAGTGAAGGTGTAGTTAACAAAGTAGTTCTCTTCAGCAGAGGAGCCTCCAGTCTCTTCTGACGAGTCCATGGTGCCACACAGATCAGACCTCCAGCAATCTGTGAAATCACAATTATTATAAGGCTTTCTCCCTCCACTAACAAGATTATGCAATCCTTCGGGATACAGGGAAAACCAAGCGTGTTGGTAAGCAGCCAGCATATTTCAGAGACTGAACATAAATAGCACAGCCAGAAGCTTCTGCTGGAGTTTCAGAAACTAAAACAACTGAAACAAATTAGAAGTTGGCACGATTAAAATTGTAATATATACCAAACTTCCAGTGAGCACAGCATCCCAGCAGAATCAGAAAATTTGCATATCTTTCCACAACTCATTTCACTGACACAAAGAAATACTTGCAAAGCCAGGGAAAGTGACACTACTGCAGCTGGGCTAGGTGGGACAGAAAGGGGTTAAAGTATTGTACTGCAAAGAGCAGAGTTAATTAACATCCGAAAACAATGTGATGAAATTTTTGCAGTGCACCACGTAATGTGATTTTGTTTTCACCAAAAAGTCTGCCAAACACAACCACCAGTCCTTCAAGCTAACTACATGAGGTAACTGATGGCCACGTTGTGTGGCCACAGATTTTCAGCATGCAAAATAACTTGCTACATGCTTTTAGTCACCGTTTCCCAAGTGACAAGGAGAACTCAGTCTGCAATACTGCTGAGTAGGCAACGGAGACAACTGGGAGTGTTCTGGGTTGAAGAAGCTTCAGACCCAGCTAAGGATTGCTGTGGGAAGGAGGCTTTTCTTTAACACAGCTCCTGGCAGCATTAAGAACAAACAGAGGCCTGCTTGCATTTCCTCTAGTTCTACACCTCAACTATCCAACTATGGTGACTGAAAGCAAAACTGAACTGATTAATACTGAACATGACTTCCAATACATAGCTTCTCAAATACATGATTTCTCTGCAGGAGGTCAATGGTTACTTTCCCATGCCTTCAAACACGCATATTCCTGCAGCAGCTCTGCTGGTACAGGACAGCTCCTAATTCCTCACTCAGGCTTTGCTCACTGGTGGCAGTTCCTCCACCTCACGGGCTGGACAGGCCCCGCCATCCCGAACGGTCCGTCTTAAGTACGACCTCTTTGTTCTACGGCATTCTCGGACTGAATCACCATCCATTATGCTGTGCGAGATCGAGGAAACGACCCAGAACCCCTCAGCCCCAAGCTCCCAGCTTTAGTAGGTACGAGCCCGTCCCGCAGAGCTCCTAGTCCGGCACCCAACAGCCGCAGCCCCAAAACCCACGTCACGAGCGGCTGCCCACAGCCCACGCAGATCTCGAGGGCTGGGGCCGTGTCACGGGGAAGCGTCAGCAACGGCTACAGACCACGACGAAGGACGTGGGATTTACAGCAGACGCCTCAGAAAACAAACGGGAAGGCCGATCCTCGGAAAGCTGATGGGCACGCAGCGCACAGGACGGCCTCCAGGCGGTGAGCGCGGCGCTGCGGCACTCCGCACCCGAGCCCCCCCGCCTTCCCCTCCGCGCAGCGCAGCGCAGCGCAGCGCAGCAGGCCCCAGCCCCACTCCGCCCGGCGCGACACCCACCTGCGGCGCCTCCCTTCATGCCGCCGCCCCGGAGCCTCCCTCCACCTTCGCCTTCGCCGCCCCAGGGTGCCCCAGCGGCTCCCCCGCGCCCCTCACCCTGCGCCAGGCGCCGCCAGGCACTCGCCACTTCCGGCCTCCACCCGGAAGCGCCGCCGAGAAGTCCCCGCGCGCTTCCGGCTCCCGGGGGAAGCTCGGTGGCGGCGAGTTCTTCCGCTTCCGGTCCGTGCCCTTGCCCGTCCGTGCGGCGGGATGTTGGCGGCGGCGGCGCGGGGCCTGGTGCGGGCCGCGCGGCGAGGTGAGGATGGGCGGGCGGCGCTCGGTGGCAGCTCGGGGCGCCGCGACCCTCACGCGTGTCCATTCTGTCCTCAGGTGGTGCGGGCCCGGCGGCGGCGGCGGCGGCGCAGACCCGGCTGGCGGGGGGCTCAGCCGCGGAGACGCGCCGTAAGTGAAGCGGGAAGTGCGGCGGGAGGGGCCTTTTGTTTTCGGAGGGCTTCGTTCGCGTTGCCCGGATCCGAATGCGGTTAGCGGCTTCCCGGGAACCGAGATGTTGGGCAGGAAGGTGAGGGTGCCGGTGGCCGTGCACGCTGCGGGTGCCCTCCTGCCTCTTCTTTCTGGCCACGCTAACGTGATCGTGGCTTCTCGTCTAGGCTGGAAAAGAACTACGAAACCACCAAGCCCGACCATCTGTGTGGCCTGTTGAGCCCCACCACTAAGCCACGTCCTGCACTGCCACATCTGCACATCTCTGAGATACCCCCAGGGATGAGGTCTCCACTGCCTCCCTGGCAGCCTGATCCAATGCCCAACCCCCCCTTCCATGAGCAAGTTCGTCCTCGTACCCAATCTAAACTTCCTCTGCTGCAACTTGAGGCTCTTTTCTCACATCTTATTACTTATCACACAAGAAAGGTGATCGCCAACGTTCCTCTCAGGTAGCTCAGAGGAGGTCTCCCCTCAGCCGTCTGTTCCCCAGATATTATTTCTGTGACAGTGAACTCTGCACTCCGCTATGCATGTATTGTATATTTAGCTTCAGGTTTACCATAAGTAAGCTCTGGAGGATGCCTGAATCTGCCTGGCTTCTGAAAGAGCTACTCAGAGATTGAGAGTGATTAAAGGGATTTTTAAGGACGTGATGAATGTTGCTGCTCTTTCTGTGGCTTGCCCTGCTGTAATCTGTTGTTCTCCATAGCTACTGTCAGACCGAAAAATGAAGTAGAACAGAAGCAGCTCTGTGCATTTGGGGAGTATGTGGCTGAGATCCTGCCCAAGTATATCCAGCAAGCACAGGTAGGTGCTGCTCAAGAAATTGTTCTTGCTGGGAGGCAAGGGACCTCATGAACACACTGCTTCTTGTTAGATGTCAAAAGTTGTTGTGTGGGAGGGAGCTTGTCAGAATTACACAAAAATTACAACTACTATTGAGCCACTTTCTCTGATGTCATTGTGTCTGCTGTACCATATGCTCTCTTTGTATGATGTCCTGCTGGATTCTGCAGTGTTCACTCCTATTAGCACGTGTGCTAGTTCCCTTTCCATCCTTTTCATCAGGTGACCTGTTTCAATGAGTTGGAGCTTTTGATCCATCCAGATGGGATTATTCCAGTTCTGACCTTCCTCCGAGATCATACTAATGCTCAGTTCAAGTCCTTGGCTGACTTGACTGCTGTTGATGTCCCATCTCGGCAGTACCGCTTCGAGGTAAGAGCTGCTCTAAGGCATCAAACTCACAGAGTTTCACAAGTGCTAATGGCTGTGGGTGCTGTTGCAGCTAGAACTGCATTTTTTTACTTCACAAAAATAAAAGTCCACTCTGAAGTGCAGGGTTTGTTTAACCTGTTGATTATGGAAGTAGTAGTAGAACCGATACTGCATGAATTCCTAGCTTGGCTTTCCTGTTCTGTTCTAGAACAAGCTAGAAGTCTTTTTGCAGGGAGTGGTAGTAGTGGTTGGTTTTCTGCTTGTTTGTTTTGCTTTGTTTTTACAAAAATGTCCAGAGCCTTCTTTCTGCTAAATACATACTGGTACTCTTCCTTATTCTGCCTGAGTCCGTCTGCTGCTGTTGACACAGCCAGTCATGATTTGCCCTATAATTCCACCAGTCTTCTTCTCCTTAACAATTTTCTAAAAAAAGGACAAACTTCATTAGTTTTAAAAACATCTTCTGACATCAGGACCTATTTGAAGGAGTTTAGATACTCAGCATATTGTCTTCTCACCTAGTACTAGAAAGCTCTGTTCAATTTATTGTAGTTTACCCTAGGAAAAGGTACAGTATAAAAGCAGAAAATTCTGGGTCACTGGTTGTAGGAGGCTGCCTCCTTATTGATGAAGGAGATGTCCTTCTTCCTTTGTCCAATTTGGGCAGATCATCCTTCAAATGGGAGAAGCGATGTGATTTAATTCCCAGCAAGTTACAAGGATAAGGAAAAGTAGCTAATTTATTTTTCCTCTTTTGTTTATCTTGTGGTAACAAATTTATGTTCCAATTGGATCACTGAATACTGAGAGTAATTGGTAGCCATTTTCTTTGTGACAGTCTATTGTCTTGTGTTTTCATTCCTCCAGTATTCTCTTTCTTTAAGATTTAGTATTCCTCTTTACTTCAACTGTTTTTTAACAACTGACATTTTATAAATCCCACATACTTTTTGTTACACTTCTAAGAAAGAGATAATGTATTGGAGCCTCAGTTACAGTGCTTTTCAGTGCACAGCTCCTAAGAGCTGAACGTGACTTTGCTGAAAAGGAATATTTGAAATAGGCTTAATGTATCTTTGCTCAGCCTGTCTTGTATTGCTTGGAGACCTTCAAAGTCCATACAAGCCCAATGCCTTCTTGTATTCTGCTTCAGATTGTTTACAATCTCCTGTCTCTGCGATTCAACAGTCGGATCCGTGTGAAAACATACACTGATGAGCTGACACCTATTGATTCAGCAGTGTCTGTGCACAAAGCAGCAAACTGGTATGAAAGAGAGGTGAGTGCCGGCATACTTGGGAGCAGTCTCTTTTGAGGGGGGCTGTGTTTTCCTGATAAAACTTAGTACTTAGGGCACTGAGAAAGAAAGAAATGTTTCACTGGCTTTCTCTTCTGAATAGGGGGAAAAAAAGGTGTTTGGTTTGTTTTTGTTTAGTTCTTTTATGACTTGCACTGGTAGTACACAAAACCAGGCAAGTAACTGAAATTCTGTGGATATAATAACAAAGTATTTGTTCAAAGTAAGAGGAGCCTTTGTTAGCAGGACTTGTTTGTTTTCATGGTTGGATTGACCTTTCCAGGTGAGGTGGGGAATTGCGGACATGCTAGAAAGGTTAGAATGGAGACAGTCTGTCTAATTCAACTTGTCTCCCTTTCATTTAGGTTTGGGACATGTATGGTGTTTTCTTTGCCAACCATCCTGATCTAAGGAGAATCCTCACAGACTACGGGTTTGAAGGCCATCCTTTCCGGAAGGACTTTCCACTCTCTGGTTATGTAGAGGTAGGAGATGCATTTGTGTCTGCAGTTATAAAATCTCTCTAATATTCTTATCTGAGTTTCAATGCAGAGATGCGATTGCTTTATAATCTTTCATATAAAAGGCAGCTAAAGACATTTAACTGGTGTGCATTCTAGCAAGCTGTACATATCTCCAGCATTTGAAGTCATCATATATATCATCTGCAATAAGGCAGCCTAAAGATAGGAACACTGAGCAATTTTAATGTGCAGTGTGCCACAGACACTTCTTGGACAGAGAAAGTGCTTCTGCTTTTAGCATGAAACTTTCTCCTGAAAAGCTATTTATGCCTATGGAAGTAAATGACAAAACAGATCTTTCTGCACCTGGAACTCTGCTTTGTGGAATTTTAGTTTTAGATTTAAGTTACAGAACTAAAGTTCAACTGACTTAATTCATCAATCATTTACTACTGTGTGCTAAATCACGAGTGAAATGAGTGTATCTGGTTATCTGCTTAGTTTCAAAGCATCTGTTTTCGCAGAAGCATTTGTATTTGGTGCAGTTCTGAGGCTGAGCTGAGTCTCAAGAAGAGACAGTGAGGTTCTGCAGGCAGCAGGTGGTTTTAAGAAAATAGAAATAGTGCAGTCCTGTAAGTGATGAGCAGGCAGCAGATTTGGAGATCTGGATTGACATAGTAAGGACAAATCAGTCCAATCTAGTATTCACCTACCCTTGCCCTGTGTTCCAAATATTATGCTAAGAAGCACAACTGAAATCAAACAAGCTGACATGATGGCAATTCACAGATACTCATGAGAGTAGTACCCGCGTACAGTGGTGTGGATAGACCACCTTACTGCAATGACTCAGAAGTTCCTTTGCCACATGGCAAACTAAAGGTATTATTCCATGTAAACTTTGTGTGGACTGTAGGCTAGGTACTCCTGATTCAGAGTGGCCACACACCTTAGGTGCATGGTAGCAGAAAGGAGGGTATTTTTGGAGAGTACAGAGGTCCCAGTGTCATCTGGAGGTCTCCTCTTTGTGAAGTAGGAGAACTGAAGCTGCGGCAGTGGCCTGTGCTTTATCACATCCACGGCATAAAAACCAAGGGCTACTTGTACTGGAGGCTGATCTTGGTCATAACCATTTCCATCCAGTGGCAGAGGTGACGCTGGGGGCTGTCTGAAAATGATTGTCCTTTGCTCTGCTCTAGGTGCGGTATGACGATGAAGTGAAACGCGTAGTGGCAGAACCTGTGGAACTATCTCAGGAATTCCGCAAGTTTGACCTGAATAGCCCTTGGGAGGCATTTCCTGCTTATCGTGCACCTCCAGAACCCCTGAAAATAGAACCTGGAGCCAAGAAGGAAGATGCAAAATAGCAGCAGAACGGAGTGGGTGCATGGCACCATCCTTTCTGTTCGAATGTAATATTTATAGTAATAAAAGTTGTTATGAGACTCTTGCCTGTCACGATCACATAAACCGTTGTTCTCAACCTAGATGAAAAACTAAGGATGAAGTATGTTAATTTACAGTCCTGATGATCTAACTTTGAGCTCTAAGATCCTAGGTTTGTCTTTTTTGCTTGGAAATTGAATGGAGTTGCTTTAGATATGCTACTTTTGTTAGCTGTCCCTGGAAGTGTAAGTCATAACCTGAGCACTTACTAGTGCAAACTTCAGGAGACTTCTGAGATGGCTGTGCAGCTTCAATAAGAGGAATGTCTCAGCTCTACAATGGGCTCTGGGAAGACCATAGATGCAGCAAACACAGACAGCTTGTGTATGTTCATGATTCTAAACCAACTGTTATTAGGAAAACACAAGAAGCACTTAAATTCAGACCATAAAGACTGGAAATAGCTGCACTGTCTCTGGAACTTGGTCTGTGTTCTGCTGGCAGGTAACCTCTCACATGCTACTGCATACCAGCTTTTCCTTCAGAGTTCAGCAGCCTTTACTTTTTCTGGCTTCTTCAGACTCTGGATTTCCCTGCAGCTGAAATATTTCTCTTCCCTTCTCTTGTAGAAGAAAGTGTATGCATCTTTGTCACCTTTCCAATTATTCTCAGCTCTGTGACATAATAGCATTACCTCTATCTTTGCTGTTGTGGAAAATCTCAGCTCTCAAAAAAAAAAAAAAAAATTGTAGCTGGGCAACCTAATCTAGCTGTGGTGCCCTGTTGATTGCAGGGGATTTGGTTTAGATGGCCTTCAGAGGTCCCCTCCAGATCTAAGGATGCTCTGATTCCATAAACAAAACAGGAGCTGGGAAAGTCAGAGTATGGGACAGAGAAAGGAATAGAAATGATAAATTCACTTAAGGGGAAAACAAACAAACAAACAAAAAGTAAATCACTACAACTAGAATGTGGCCTGTTTGCAAGAAGAGCTGGGCTGTATGGTAAGCATCAGGTTCCATATTTGTTTACACCCTAGCTTTGTAAGCATGGATTTCTTAAGTTCTTTTTTCTTCCTTAATTTGTTTCAGGCTGTTGTGGCCAGCAGTGTTTGGGATATGACTCAGAACAGCATTCTCTAATTAAGACTGGTAGCATTTGCTGTTATTATTAAAAATTAGACATCTTTATAGGCAGAAAAAAGGAGAAAGAAACAGAAGAAGTCAGCAGAAGTTTGGGTTTTAAATAATTTCTAGGTCCCCTTAGGATCTGCCAGTGTTTGAATTGATTAAATTGGAAATGTACTTTTAATCATTTCTACAATATATTCCATAGCTGGTTCTATTTTCTGTTGCACCAGCTCTTTTGCATTGTGATGCTCGTTGCACAAGACAGAAGTGTATAACACCACTTCTGCCACTGTGAAAGATATTAATGAAGAGCATTTTTACCCCACTATGGTCTTTATTACCCATCTCAGGATGTTTGAAGCACCATAACACGACTTATGATGTATTCACAAAAATACTATTTCCCAGTATGATAGGTCAGAAGAGTGACAGTAACTAAAACAGAAGGAAATATGCTTGTCAAGCTGAACATGCTTGTGCAGAGGGAAAATTTGATTGACAGCATCACACAATGCACTGTCAAGTTGGACAAAATGCAGCATTTGCTAACGAATACACAGAGTCCAATCAGCCAGCCCTGTAGGGACAAGCATTGGCTCCAGCAGATCTTTAATATGTGAAATATTTGCTAATGGACCCAAATATCTTCTAATTAGAGAAGTCTTGGAGCTTATAAAGAGTGCAGTTTACTCACCCAGACACATTGTCCCAGGAGACAGGAGGTTACACAACCTCACAAAGTACTGCCAATGTTGGCACACCACCTACACTGTTTCTGAGCCCCAGGGGCCATGCTTTCATAGGAACCTGCTTGCACCGGGGTCCTTGTGGCTGGTGGGCGCTTGCTTCACACTGGGCAAGGCTGTTGTCAGCATGGTCACACACAATGTTGTCTTCTAAATCCTCTGTCACTGCCTCGACGAGGCTGCCAACTCATTTGCCTGCACAGGATATTCCAAACGTAGGAGGATGTTGGATGAGACATATGTGCAATAGCTGACAGAGAGATGTCCTAATCAGAGGAGACATTTTCTTATAACAGAGCTGAATAGAGTTTAGGTGATGATTCACAGTCACCATCTTGAGCTTCCTCAGATGAGTATGTTTTATTGGTGTTTTCCAGAACTTTGGCATTTCTCCCTACAGCCATGCAAGCAGTCTCTCCTCACTGCTGATGGGACTGTTGATGCATTAGGGCATCCACCTCCACCACAGCCACACAGTCTGTATGGGCCCTGGTGATTGATATTCAGGCGAAAAAAAAAACAAAACAAAAACAAGGCAGGGATTTCAGCTAGGCCTTGGAGTCCTTCAGAGCAGAAGTTACAGGACTACTGAAGGACTGGCTAGGTGACATCACACCTCGTATTACTGCACCCTATCACATCTCATGTTATGTGAGGGCCCCATTCCATCTCTTTTGTATAGGCTGCACCTGATTATAGACAATGCTTTACTCAACCTTGCTCTGCTTCTTCCCTCCTGTGACTCACAGTATCACCTACCCACGAGCCACATATCTCCTCCCTTTCATTCTTAGCCTTTTCTTTCTCCTCATCTTCTTCCTGAGCACCTGCTGGATAGGCCTGAGGCAAGAGCTGAAATTAGGACTAGGGGGAATGCCTTCAAGCTGCACCAGGGGAGATTTGGGCTGGATGTTAGGAAATACTACTTCTCCAAAAGAGTAGTCAGGTACTGGAATGGGCTGCCCAGGGAGGTGGTGGAGTCACCAACCTTAGAGATGTTCAAGGAGGAACATTTGGACGTTGTGTTGAGGGACACAGTTTAGTGAGAACCATTAGTGATGGGTGTATTGTTGGACTGGATGATCTTGCAGGTCTTCTCCAACCTTGATGTTTCTCTGATTCTGAGATCTCCTCAAGTTGTGGGTGAGACACGAAGCAAGAGATTCCTCCAGTTTTTAAGCAAAGTTTTGCTTTCAAGATGCTACCTAACTCTTTACAGTCTCATCTCAAAGAAACCTCCCTTCCAAAGAGGCTCTTCTGGTGCTGCATTAAGCAGACCTTAAGCCTTCTGATGCTTCTCTACACCACATACGTATCAAAGTACAACCTATGCAACAAGATGCTTGCCCCACCATACAGATGTAATCTGCAATGGGAAAAAGCAGCAACAGAAATCCACAGCACTAAGAGGATGAGTAGCTTCAGCTGTACAAGCACTGCTATGTTTGTGTTCACAACTGAAGAAAAAGAAAAAAAAAAAAAATCACAAAGACCCAACACGGTGCAAAAGAAAAGGCCCATATGAACACTAATTGTGGATGGAGACAGTAAGTGCACCAATGAACAGATACAAGGTTTGAGGGCTTGCAGGAGTCTGTATAATGCAAGATCCAGAGGAATTCTTCCCAACAGGTACCATCATTTGTAACTTTGGAAAACTAGGTTTGAATGGCTGCTACCTCACTTGTATCTTCCTTTGACAGTTCCTCCCTCTGCTGCACCATCACCTGGTGATGGGCCAACCTTCTGCTGCTTGGAACAAAGTTTGGCTCAACATTCAGCCAGCTCCTACAAACTTTGGTCTGTACACAAAGATGGTTGTAATACAACAAAAAGCACAGCAATAATAGCAGAGCAGCAAGATTGTAGGCTACAGCAAGCGAGGGCTCCTGAAATACAACAGCTGTAGACACAAATATACAGAAAAGAAGCTGCTTACCTTCAGAAAGCCTCAAGGACATAGGAAGCTCCAGCAAGACACCTTCACCTCCATTGCCAACCCTTAAATGAGGTCTGGAAGGGGTGGATCCTGGCTCTAGCTTTTCCAGTCACGCAGGGGCATTGCATGCAGCTGAGCTCCCTTGGGTTGGTCCTGCCTCCCCACCAGGTGCTCAATCACTGCTTCAGGCTATTACTTAGTGTTTTTGCTATAAAGGTGAAGGGTCTTGAGGGTAATATGTATAAGGATTATCTGAGGTTATTTGGCTTGTCTGGCTTAGAGAAGCGGAGGCTGAGTGGAGGCCTCATGGCAGCTCTCACAAAGAGAGAAAATGAGCAGCACTGATCTTTTTGGTGACTATGACAGGACCCAAGACCTGCATCGGGAGATCAGGTTGGGTATTAGGAAAGGTTCTTCACCAGAGGGTGGTTGGGCACTGAAAAAGTACCACAGGGCAGTGGTAATGGCCCTAAGTTGGAGTTCAAGAAGAATTTGGACAATGCTCTCAGTCATAGAGCTTGAATTTTGGGTGGTCCTGTGCAGTGAGGAGTAGGACTCAATAATCATTGTGGGACTCTTCCAACCCAGGAAATTCCATGGTTCTATGACTATATCCTTTTTCCCTTTCCCACCTCCCAGATTGAGAAGATCATTGTGTAAATGCCACAATCAGCCAAGGTGTCCCTGAAGTAATCTGACATTCTGAAACTGCTCCTGTGACAGATGGCCTGACCAGAGGGCATGTGGAGGAACAGCACTGTGCACATTCAGCTGTGAATAGCTGGCAAGGACACAATCCCTCAGGAGGAGCAGATGTACCACCTAACATTGCATTTGCACAGGCAGGGACTATGTTCAACTGTCAGGATCACCTGCTTGCTTCGGAGCACATCCCATATAACTACCGCTGGTTTACAAACACCTAAGGCACATGTTTATCCTAACTGCAGTTGTCTTTCTCTGTGGGATAGTGAGGCAATTCTGCAAAACTCCCCCAGCTGAAGGCAACAAACACTACCTATGCTACCACCTCCTACCTGCTGCTGGATCAGTCATCTGAACGCAGTCTATGGGCCTTCTCTCTCCTTCCTCCCACCAACATGACTATCTTTTTGTAGATACTTCAGCTGCATGCAACATATTCCTGTTGACGAGATCAAATATAACTTATGCAGATGTTGGCCAAAGTTCTGGATGACTGCTTTGTCAGGTATTGCAAAACACCACAGATGCATGCTGAAAAGAGGTTATTTCATGTCCCAAAAGATGCAGCATTGTTGGTGGCTTTTTTTTGTTGTTTGTTTGTTTATTTGTTTTGGCAAAGTAACTTCTAGACAGTTATGTGAACACAGTGGATTTTAAAGGATTCAGAAGGCACATCAATCTCACTGCACAAATGGGACATCAGAGTCTATCTCTTGAGTAGCAATGCTATTTACAGTTTAGTAAAAGATATCTCATGCCAGAATAAAGGAATGCTAAAGAGGAAGCAGCAGAAAATAATGCAAACTGAAAGAAGCATTGTTTAGCTGTAAGACAGCCAGGGCTGTGACAGAAATACAAGTTTTACTTTGATGCAAATGGGGGAGAAACGGCCCTGGATATTGAGGTCCCCTACTCTCTTAATAAATCTGTGCTTTTTTTCATAGTTGCTGTAAGCCCACATATTGATTGGTATAGCTGCAGACACTGGAAATTTCAAAAGTCTGGCTGCGTGGTTTGCACAATTTGTCTTAATTGTCAATTTATTAAGTGGAAGGTCATCTCATAAACTACCTGGTGATATTTCCCCAAAAGACATATGTAACTTGAGTGAGATGGCACTATTACTTAACTATACTTATGACTGATTCGTACGACCCTAACTATGCAGGTACCTGTTGGTGATCCTGGAACAATACTGTGCCATACAGAGTAGAAATACGCAATATCCTGAGTGAGGCAGTAACAGAAGTGCAAAGATGGGTACAGCACAGCTATCTTCTGCAAAGGGAATCAGATGAAGTTTCACCTGGGTAATTCTCAACACCTAAAGCAGACCTTGCTCATTGTAACCCAGAAGTCACAGAAGAGGATGACGAGGTGCTAAAGCCTAACTGACTCCCATCCTTGCTGTATACTGAGTATCCTCTTCTGAAGGTTTGCTACAGGGCTGAACAAGTAACATTTCTTCTGCCTGCTTGTATATTTTGGCTGCTACAGCCCTAGAATGAATCTGCCCAGATTGCTGGCCTTATCTGTTTGTGACACTTCTGGACTGTGTGCAGATTTTCAAACTCTGTAAATGGGAAAACTGAACATGAAGCCAAGGAGTGGAGAAGTTCCATGGAGATGGGACGGCACTGTGCAGAGGAGAAAGGAACCAAGAGGTCCCCCCTTCTTCAGAGGCAATCATGCGTAATGAAAGTTCTTAAAACAAATAGCTTTGTATAATTAATTGCAGTGGAAAATCAGTTTTTGGAAGAGAAGCTCAAATAACTCTGCCAAAACCTTCACATCAAAGTCTTCCAAGTTTCCAAAATACGATGAAAAATATCCTTTGGGGTTAGCAAGTTCAGCTGCAAGGCCCTTCCCAGGGCTGCAACCATAAACACAGAAAGGCGGATCTATTTAGCAGAGGCTGCTGGGATCAGAAGCAGCCAGGAGAGACACCACAGCAAGCAGCTTTCACTTCAGACTCGGCACAGTCTGCAGAGGGGATGTGAACCATTACTGGGCACGGCTGCTATGGCCCAGGTGCAGCTCAACACCTGGCTGATCCTGTGCATCTTTGCTGGATCCCAGAGGCTAACAGGTAGGAAGTGCACCTGTTCGTTCGTTGCTGTAGCTTCTTGGCTTGGCAAATATTTGTGTCATTCCAGCAGTACTACACTTGGCCTGCAGATATGATCAAATGCATCAGCTAGCTGTGCTGATGTAGGAGAGGGCGTGTTAGCTGGAGTCCTAGCTGGCTTTTGTACAGCAGAGAGACATTAATGCCTACCTGCAGGATGAAGACCTGCTGCTATTTTTGATGACAGGAGGAGGGTTTTCTTGGTCTCTACTGAAAAAATCTGCTCCTGCAATGATGTCTGCAGGTTTTCTAGATGCTTTTTGGGAAAAAGAACTACTGTGAAATGATAAAAGTAAATAAGGGATCATTTTTTTCCATCTTCAAATTACATGTATCTAACTATTTCAATACATTATTTGTTATGCTTTGGTTATGTTTATTAACAACAGTAGTTTCGCGGCTATCGCCGACTTTACAAGCCAGCCAGATGTTTCTTATTAGAGGTTTCTGTGAATTTAGTGTATCAGTTAGCTGAGAGGGGAAGCCCAACAAAGTAATTTTGAGATGGTGTAAAAGCTTTGCTGGCACATGGAGGAAGAGGAAAGAGCAGTTACATCTCTGCTCACATTCCAAAGCTTCAAGTGGTTCAGATCAGGGAGCCTGCAGCTGTGCAGAGAAACAAATCTCAGCCTGTGGAGACAGCGTGCACAGTCAGCTTGTACATCTCTCTGAAAAGCTTTAGAAAATACAGAAAGTTGGAAGTGGGGCTTGGGAGTAGTCATCACGCACATGCAATATGAAATCATTTTTCTGCTTTTCATAAGCACCTGCTGACCTTAACTCTGGAGTACTCAGTATATATTCTCCCTCTTTCTTAATATAGAAAAGCCTCCCTCCATATAAAAGTGGAGAAAAAAAAATAAGTGTCAGAGAGCTCACTAGTTTATACTAGTTTATATATCATCTTTCCTGGAGCGAAGGATCCATAGAAGGGAGTCCTGGCTTGTGACTACACAGATCAACATGGAGAAGGGAGGAGCTGCAGCCTCCATCCCACAGTCCTGGGCTGAAGAAACACGTGGCTCCTCTTTTATTTTTTTCACAAAGAAAGTAAAAGAAAAGGTAAAATAAATGCAGAACTTCAAATCATCAGAAGATTTAATAAATATTAGAATTAATGTGACTCTCATATTAATAATTGAGGTTATTACTAATATTCTCATATAAATGAGGTTAGGTGACCCAGCAAGGAACTAGCTGGATGTGAGAACAGCCTCATAATCTGCATCTGCCACTGGCAGATGCTCAGGAACAAATGAAAAAACAGAGTGAGCATCAAGTACTATTTCCACCAGAAGTTCTAGGAGCCTTCTCATGCACTCTTCCCATTGGGCAGCATTTCTTTCTCCCTGCAAAAGCTACAAAGAAACCCATTGCCACAACCCATCTGCTCACCTCCTGCTGCACCCAGCTCAGTGTGAGGGGCTTCCTTGATGTCTTCTAAAGCAAATCCCCTTGCAGCCCAATGCTTTAGCTCCATGATGGCAGGACTGGAGGTCATCATATCCAGACCTCAAATTTTCCTCCCTTAACCCCTTCTGCTTCTTTCGTGATGCTTGCGTTGTTCACTGAAATCCTGAGGTCAGCATCTGTCATAATTGTCAAGCTGCAAGTGCCAGCTCAGAAATACTGAAGGCTTTATTGACAACCAAATGATAGGAATAAATGGGAAGGGCCATGATCTTGTGGTGTCCAACTCTGCCTGATGTCTTGCAGATGAACATCCTTACAGCAGGGACGATGCCAGCACCAACGCACCCCACCGCGGCCCAGAGGACGCCGACGTCATGTTAGAGGTCTCCAGGGCACTGCAGTGCCTGTGCTCCCATCTGCCTGCACCTAAAAACTCTCGTGTTGTGCGCTGTTCTCATTGTATTTTGGGAACGCCTGGAAAACACCTCTGTGGGGTGGGCCGGTGTTGGGAGATGCAGGTGGGAGGCGAGGGCTGGATGGGGCTCCGTGGGGAAGCCGAGGCATGGAGCCAGGCAGAGAAAGGGTGTGGTGCTGGCAGTGACGGAGGTCGAGCAGGAAGCTTTGCAATGCGTGTGCTGCTCTTCTCTTCCAGATGCTCTGGGGCAGGCTGGACATTCAGGCCAACGGGACAATCCAGCTGCGGGACGAAGAGCTGGCCTCCCTGCGCTCAGCACGGTGGTTCATGCAGATCTTGGAGCGTGAAGTTCCCAAAACACCGATGGAGATTGAGCAGCAACTGAGATATTACTCACAGACTGATAGCTCTTTGCCTCTAACAGAGTTTGACCGCCTGCTTTTCACCAGTGTTTACTGCGCCTATCAGATCCGCTCAGTTCAGGGTCTGGATAAAAATCTCTGGATCCGTTTTTTCTCTCAGTTAGCTGATGAAATCTTTCGTGATCTGTGCAAGGGGCTCTGCCCTGCAAATTCCACCCTCCTCCTGGCTTCCTGGCCCTCGAAGGAAAAGCCTTCACATTTAGCATCTCTGAAACATTTTTATCGCTCTAATCTGGCCAGGACCAAGAGAGACACTTAATAAAGGAAACAACCATGGGAAGGTGTGCATCTGACCTCAGCTGCAATCTGGGCTGTTTCAAATGCTGACAATCCTTCCACATTATTCTGGACTTTGCAGAAATATGCCACATCTCTCATCCAGCTCTCTGTATTTATACACAACATTTTATTTTTAGATAGAACAGGACATAACTCAAAATTGCATCTCACACTTTCCTTTTTTTTTTCCTTTTTTGTTTTTTTTTTAAGTGGGTTGGGCTGATGTAGGCAGTGCTATTTAGAAGTGTTATCTATCTTGATCACTGATGCTTTCTAGGGAGTTGTCCTGGCAGGTTTTTTCCAGGATGTTACACTGGTGTCTTAGCAGAATTTATCTTGAATAATTCAGCTTGGCGTCCTCTATTCCTTCTGTGGTTTCAGCCAAATGCAGTCTTTTTTCTCCTCTCCAGTAATCAGCTAAGCAGATGCTGCTGTGTTTCACAATACAGGTAGTGCACTTAATTTCAGCTTCCTGGTTATGCAATTCGCATTTTATGTGCCCAAAGTAATTTTCCACATAACGTGTTCATTTTTCTTAAAAGATCAACCAAAACTGCATGTATTCTACAAAGCTTCCCTGTATTTGTATATTATATTTACATATGTATACTGCTTTGTGTCAGCCAGCAGTTTGGAATATACTTTTTATATCTCATTTAAATTCCCAAGGATAGTGACCTAGTTATTTCTACAGCAGATTTTATCTCTTCTGAAGTTCTCTTCCGTACTGCTATGGCACTTTACAAGACAAACATAACAAACACACAATCCTTATACTCAAAATCAGAAACGTAATTATTTTATAGAATGAGATACTTAACTTTCTCTATCTTACACATTGCTGTGTGGAACTAAATAAATATGATCATCTACACAGGAGGGTTTTGATTTTTTGTTTGTTTCTATTGGGTTTCCTGCTGCCACATTAATTTGGAGTATTCACTGCACATGCAGATGGTGGGATCTGTAATTTCTTTTCTATCAGTACATTCTTAATTTTCCATGCTGAAAAAGGAGGTGTATGACATTCAAGGAGGGAACTGCTAGCTCTTGACCTAGTTTATTTTTCTCCAAGCCACTGCTGCCCAGCAGATGGAAAGACAAAATAGTATTTCTGAGACAGGAATAAGCCTGGAAGCAAGAAGACACAGAGAGTGGTTTTAGAGGTCAGGTTAGGGCTACAAAAGGCTACAGAACAGATTTACACCATTCATAAAGCTTCCCCCTCCCCCCCCCCCCCAAGGATGTAGGTATAGGGACTAAGATTATCATTATATTTGAAGTGTAGCTTCTAGGAAGCTAGGAAGCTAGTGTCTTATAGTGTCCTATCTCAGTGTTCTTTGGCCTTTTTTTTTTTTTTTTAGTGTACCTCCAGTCATCCTTTTCCCAAACATACCTTTAGTCTTTAATGTCTGTGATGCATACAGTGTGATAAAGCTAGGGAGTGGTTGCAAACACATCCAGTTTGAGCACAGAACAGCATTAAAAGGCTGAGCTGGGATGGTAGCAGTGCCTGGAAATACTGCCTTGCTGCAAAATGCAAAGTCAGAGCTGCATGTAAAGATCCAGGGGGTTGGCTTGGTGATGCAGATGCAAGTGTACTCTTTTGAATTCAGGATGCTGTTAAGGTCAGTTTAAGGGCTTTGCTACTTGTTGAGCGCAGCCTACAAGTTAAACTCAGGGGACATCACACAGTTCCGGGCATGCTTAAGATGGTGCATTTCTGCCGTGTATTTTAGGAGACAAACCAGGGTTTAGCTGTGCTCAACTGCAGCAGCACTTCACCGCACTGCGCTGAAGCTTCCAGCCTGCTGGTTTCCTAAATCCCAACTGCTGCCTTTTAGGAACATACCAGTGCCCTCTACAGCCACAGCAGTCCCACTGCAGCAGCAATACGGCTCGACGGAACACAGCCTGTAGGAAACCACTGGAACACAACTGCTGAACATGGCACTTAGAGGTAACTTCGATCCCATTTGTGCTAGGTTACCAGTGCGGCATAAACCTTAGCCATATCCTTATATGTTCAAGGAGTTACTTTCTGAAGAAGTTAATGTCAAGGCATGGCACAATACTATTCACATATAAGTCATGACCTAAATATTAGATTTTTAAAAGTACTTCTAAAATTCCTATTACTTACCTTGTTTCTAAGCAATCTTGTTTCAGAGGTTGGGTCATTCCTAGATTTGAGACCTCATCCTTTACCACAAGAAACAGAAGTAGACTTTTCTTTTCTTAAATGTATTGTTTTCATTAAATGGAAGATGAGATTACTGAACACTTTTCTTGTGCATTCTTCTTGATTCAGGAGGTTCAGATTCAGAAAGGCATCAAATACCATGAAACTTCCAATAAAACCCTAAAAGGTACCAACACTTTGCACACATGAATGTACAATACTGCAGCTTGTACACTGTGCTGCTTTTTCTCTTGAGCTGACACTTCAGGCAGTGACAAGAACACAAGTTTCACAGGCAACAACAAATTCAAACCTGAGGAAATTTTACACCTTTTGTATTTTTTATTACATTTATTTCCTTCCCATATATGCAAGGAAAGTCACCACATCCTTCGCTTTCTGGATGCTAGAGATCTGCAGTAACATGACTGCAGTGTTCCCTGATCCTCAGCATTTCACTACATTGCCCCACCCCTGCCCCAAAACTACCTCATGCTTTATGCTTAAGTCAAACACCAACACAGGACACACACATACATTCCTGTACAGACTTTTCTATGGATGAATGACAGACACAGCAATGGCCCTGCAGTCAGAGCACAATCGTGCAGCATAAAGAAAGCACTGTACACATGATAGCATGCTCAAAGTAGAGGACTATATCCAAAGAGGAGCTATACCCAAGTTCGTGGCACCCTGGCTTTTCTTATGCTCCTTTCACATCCACATTTAATTTTCTGACCCTTGGAGTGAGCTGGCACCTGGGAGCCGCTTTGGCTGAGGCTCCGAATAGATCAGGAAGCCTGTGAAGGTGATGTACTTGCCATGGTTGCTGTAGGCACCATAGCCATCATGCTGATGGCTGTAGAGCCAGACGGTGTCCCCGTACTGCAGAGGCAGCATGATGCTCTGGCTCTGCATCTCCCGCCTCTTGGAGTGGTTGTCATCATAGATCATGGCCTGCACCTCATTGTGGTTCTTCATAAGTTTCACTGACATGGTCTTAAAGGGCATTTTGCCAATGGTGAAGGAGAAATAGTATGCACCAGGTATACGGCATGAGAAGATGCCAGTGGAGGAATTGAAATCTTTCCCAATATTCACAAACTCCGTGTCAAAAGTGATTGGCTCGTGCTGGGTTTGCTTGCCATCTGTGCCCAGGAGACTTTGTGAGCGGGCAACAGAAAATGCAGAGCGAGGGTCTTGTTCCTTCTTAGGCTGATCGGATAACATATGTCGCTGTGAAGCTGCATTCTGCTCTCCTGGAAGTTTCTGAACATTGTGACGGTGAGGCCCCAGTTCTTGAGAGCTGAGAGCGTTCTGGAAGAAGGCAGAAGTGTCTGGATAGATTAGATAGCCATTGAAAGTTGTATAGGGGCCTACATTGCTGTAAAGAGCATACTTGGGGTCTCCATGTAAACGCAGCCAGACTGTGTCACCATAGTCAAGCTGCAGCATGGCACTCTGGCTGGCTACCTTCCGTTCCTTTCGGTGATGTTCATCATACACAATCACCTGCACCTCATTCTTGTTTCTCATCAGCATGACAGACAAGTTTTTCTTTGGGTATTTCCCAACTGTGAATGAGAAGTAGTAGGCTCCAGGAATACGACACCGAAACAACCCGGTCTTGGGATCAAAGTCATTGCCAATGTTCACATACACTTTGTCAAAGGTAATGACCATCTCAGAGCTCCCTTCCATGCTGCTGGTTCTGGCCACTGAGAAAGCAGAGCGAAATTCAGTATTGCTGTCTACTGGGAAGCCATCTATAGGCATTAAAATCACACACCAGAGTAAGCCAAACAGAATCTGAACCTTCAGTGCCATCATTGTATCTGAAAAGAAGAAGAACCACATTTTAGCAGGAATCATATTAATTTCCAGTTTGTACTCCATCTGAAACAGATCTGAATCCTGCTAAGTAGGCATCAAATAAATACTAAGAAGTTTTCAACGTGTTCTCTGATCAATGTATGGGATCTCAGTCGTACCCCAGCACCATTTTGATATTTTCCCAGGGATAGCTGGACCTTTTTTTCCTGTACTTGTAGGAAGAAAAAGAATCTTCTTCTCTGAAAGCCTCACTATCTTACAGTTTGTTTGCAAAACACTGTGCTGCTCACACTGCAGAGGGATCTCAGATTTTGGTAGGATTTTGCCAGAGCTCTATTCAGTAGCACTTTTATTCCTAAAACCAAGGATGAAAGCAAGCCCTACGCAGGTCTTGTATTATGCAACTGAGATACAGCTGAAGGGCAAGGAGAAGGGAACATTCATTCTAGAGGTTGCCATGCAGATCTTATTGCCTGGCACTGCAGCAGCTGTTTCACAGGATGCAGAAGCTGGAAGCCAAGATGGTAAGGCCTGTTATTCAGGCAGACTTCATTGTGGATCTGTGAAGAATGTAAAGAAACTAGAAGAAGAAGGGTTGCTTAGGGAGGAAGGAAGACAGTGAGAAAGTAAATAAAATGAAAAAAGAGAAGGAAAGGCAAGTCTCCCAAATTATAGAATTCCTCAGAGAGAACTTAAATACAAGAAACAAGGAAACAATTCACTATCTGGAGAATAGACCAGAGAGAAAAATGTTCTCCAACCCTTAAAAAAGAGGGTAAGTTAGGAGCTAATGGGATTTTCTGCCTCTAGTTTCTTTGGTTTTGTATTTTTGGATTGATGCCAAAAGTCATCTATTAGCGCTTTCAGGCTGAAAACAAAACTGCCAGTCATTCCAGTGAGAAGCTTCTCCCTCTGTCACCTCTCTGTGCTTATTAAAATATCATTCGGGCTGGGAAGCAACTGCCTGGTTTGCAGTCTGCCCCCATCTGTCACCCTAGAACTGGTGCCTTGCCAGCCAGCAAACAATGAATTCACAGACTGGCAGAAGAGGAGCAAAACATGCCACTCATAGGGGGAGGGGTGAAAACAAATCCTGAATTATAAAGGATATAGGGGTAAACATTTGAAAAAACTAAGGGATGACATAGTAATAGTAATAGAAGTAAAGCAGATGGAATCCATGTAGACTGTGAGGTGGTAATGGGATCCTTTTCTGGCAAGATGTAATACTTATATCTCTCACAAATGGGAATTCAGTTTGACTTACAGCTCCTGCTCCTTCATACTAGAGAATAAAACTGAAATCTGAATTGCAGCCCTAGTAGATGCTGTCCTCCATGCCCCCATAATCTGAATGATTTTACCAACTTCAGCTGCTTCTCCTGAACACATCACACCCATGGAACACTATGTGCAGCACTGAAGAGTATTGAAAGAGATCACTTTTGTATCAAGGACACTCCATCATCTTTGAAAGGTCATGGAGATTAAACGTGGTTCCTGCTGACGAGAGAAAGGCAAATGTTGCACTCATCTTCACAAAGGGCAAGAGAGACAACCAGAGGATCTACAAGCTTTTTGGCCAGTCAGCTCCTCACTTTGCTTCCTGGAAAAATCACAGAGCACTCTCCTATGAACAGGTGCTGGAAAGACAAAGGATGTGACTGGGAATGCTCAGCACGGATTGATCAGGGGTAGCTCATGCTTAATCACACTGATTACTTTCTGCCATAAAATGACTAACCTTACCCGTGACACTTAGAAGGAACTAACCAGCTGTGTGTCTGAGATAATCTCATATCCAGCAGATGAATTTAACTGCCAAGTATACGCTTACATGCTGTTTTTATTTTTCCTCACTTTGTCTTTTAGTTTGTGAGCTCAGCTTGTGACTCTCTTCCCATGTCTGCACTGCATTTGATCACTACTGGAGTTTAAACAATACTAATAGGCCCTAACATCTCACCGATAACTAAATGCCAAACAGTCACACTGTGAACTTAGCCCCTGGTTCTGCAGAATTGTTTCTGTAGAGTGCAGTGCCACATCTAGCAGGGCAGGCTGATTTCAGCTTTCAGCTTAGTAAGCCAGTCCCTAAGGGCAAGCTTGTAAGGGCTGTTAGATGTTTCTGAGTCATGCTCATTCACTATTATTCCAATGATCACCCTGGTGTGGCCACATGGAGAAGCAGGCAGACTGTGACATTGCTGCTTGCTCTTGAGGCAAGAATTGACAGTAAAGAATTTAACATAGATGTTTTTAGTTGGGGAATATACCACAGGCAGGATGCTGCCGGCCAAATTCAAAAAGACATAACAGTTTAATGAACTCTGTAGTGAATCTGACCTTATTTTCCTTCAAATGACCACTATTCTTGTTTCTATCCCAAAGCTGATTTCTCTGTATTAAGGTCACTCTGAAAGCAGACAGCTCACTCGCTTACAATTGCATAGACTCTCTGCTGCTGCAGAGTCCCCTGTTTTTAGCTCTTCCCAAAACTTACTGTCAAGTCATTTAAATAAGGTAGTTAATTATGCTCTGTTTCCAATAGCAAATTGTTTCCTTGACAGCTCCCGCTCACCATTTTCAGGACTACTTAGGTTCTTTATCTATTTAAAATAATTTAGAAAGTATCAAATAACTGCCTCTGACATTAAACCAATCTAAGAATAATTTGCCAGTCATTAAGAAGGCTCGGTTAGCTACAAGGCTGTCATAAACAAAGGCAACTTGCAAAATTCTTGGACTTGAGTATTAGCATATTAAATCTGCAAGATAAACCTTCCAAAATGCTCTGTTGCTTCTCTAGCAAAGGAAAAAGAGACACAAATCTTTTCCTGTGGTAGCTTTGAGATACCATTAGGGACATAAGGCTGGTCATGGGCACTGCAGTGGAGCCTTGTATTCTTGCTATTGCACAGATTTTGAAACTGCAGAGTGAAGTGAGAGACCCAGGCCAGAAGCAGAAAGTGGATCATATATGCGGCATACACAGGAGCTGCGTTATTCTCATTACATTTATGTACAAATCAGGGTACTTTGTCTGCTGCCCTACCATTCCTTTTTAAGATAGTACCTACGGTGTTAGCACAGAAGTACACAATGAAGCTAAGCAGGTCCAAGAGATAGCAAGATATGCCTTTGCATCAGGGAGCACCAACAGGGGACAGCAGCCTGCTGGGAAGAAGACAAGAAACTAATTTTGGAATAGAAGGCACAAAACATACGATGTTCTCAAAGGCACTGACATTAAATTAATGACCTGAAAAGAAGGGATTAAAATGGTAGTGACTCACATAGCAAGACGGGAGTTGCAAATCTTTTTTTGAAAGTAAAGAGACAGAATTCAAAATTTGCATGACCCAGGAAACATTAATAGCTTTGTGACAGCTAGAGGTGATTTTTCTGTCCTGGAACTGAATCAATCCACGAGAGGAAAGACAATTAGCTTTATTCTTCTGATGAAATCCAGGGATTTTAGAAAAGTACTTTCAATAATAAAAAGGTCACCCCATTTCTAGTCTGGGAGGCCAGGTCTTCTTGCAAACTCCAGAGGGTTTTCTTTTTATTGCAAAACATTAATGAGCCAGATTCCCTACACCTACCTTTGGCAAGAGCCCTTTAATTTCATAAGATCATAATATCACTGAAGAATGAGTTACAAAAACAAAGTGATGTACTTGGATTCACTGTTAGTAAAAGTTCATAAAATCCTGTGAGCAGCAAGAGCAAAGCCCTGCTCTTCTTAGCTCTTGCTCTAATAGAAAAGGACAGTTACAAATGTTTGAATGATTTCAATCAGTGAAAGCTTGTGTAATGAACAGCCTTCTTGGACTACTGTTAGCAAGAATTTTTCCCCAGATACCACATACTGTCTGCTCCACTCATTGGATACAGTTTAAGAGCATCACTTCTTCCAACATCAAGGAGAAATTATATGTAGCAGATCCTCAAATGCAAAGGAAGTATAAAGAGTACTGTATGACAAACCCAGGGATTCAACTTTTGGCTTTCGGCTTTCTCTGCTTTTGATGAATGTGTTTTTTGAACTCTGGATCAATCCAGAGGTGAAGCACTGAAGCATGTTGGGATGCTTTTTGGAAATTGCAAACCGCTCTCTGAATCACAGAACTGTATGGCACTAATACAGAAAGCATTTCATTTTACATGTTTCCTTGAGTCGGTGGAGTCTGTCAGCATAGTAACACAGCTTCTGCGCACTGAAAGATCTGTGGAGAGACAAAAATTCTTTTGAAATGCCTCAACTCCAGCCGTACTCAGGAAAACAAAATGGAGAGACTGTTTTTTTTTGGCAGAATCTTCTAATATTAGCCTACATTTTAGAATATTAATTAAACCTGCTAAATTTCAGCTGACGCCCCAATAACTCTGTTTAAGCTAAAACGATGACATATAAGATGATATATATGATCAAAATAGAAACATGATATTTACAATATTAATTTTTTTTTATTCCTGTAACAACTTTCAGGGAAATCTGCAGTGCCAAGGTGGCATATTCATTTTGACTACTATGCATATGTAAGAATATATTAATTTAGACAGGCAAAGTGGTGTTTCAGTATAGAAAGCTGAATATACCCTAAGTGGAAGCCAGCACTTATGCTTAACTAACCAATACTTTAAAATGTAATATAGATTGGTTACATACTTTTTTTAATGAACAAATTACACAAGTCCAGCCCTTTACCACATACATTATCCTCAAGCAAACAAGATTAAAAAAAAAAACACAAAAAACAAAACATAAAGCAAAGAAACATACTTCAACACTGATCTGAAGTAGAAAAAGAAAACACTGTTAGAACATTTGAGTTTAATCTGTGGTTCATAAAATGTGTTAAATTCTATGAAGTTGTTCTGCACTTGCAGTTAAACAGACTGTTACTAAACTGCCACTGAAAACACATCAACAGTTAGTAGTAAAAAAAATAGATATTGCTGAGAATGAGCTCAGAGAGAAAAGGTTTATGTGAGAACACAGGCCAGAGAAGATTGAAAACCACTGCCTGAGAAATCCAGAAGATTCTGTTGCTGTACAATGTTTATTTAACACTACTACCTTTAGGTATAAAACACCGAGAGCACTTCAACAGGAATTTCTGCATGGATCCAGTTACAGTTACAGTAACGTCAAAGTTAAACCACCTCTCTATCCACCCCCAAACCTAGTTTCCATTTTTAGCCTGGTTTATGCATGCACCAGAGATGCTGGGCCTGTAGAATAAGGCTTTGTTGAAGCAACCCGTTACTCAGGGAGGAGCCAGACTCCTGCATCAGTAAGATCACACTAGCATCAAGGATTAATCAAGACAGGTCTGCCTGGAATACTAGGAACACTTTCGTAGGTGAAAAAATGTAACTCACTTTGACAGCATCTACCAAAAGGATCTCCCAATGGCTTTGTGATAATTTTACATTAAACTTCTTACTTTTTTAAGATTAAGATGTTTAAATCACAGTAGCAGAAGAAGCTGAGAGCCTGCTAAACTGCACATTGCTGGACTCTGTAGAAAAGCATCACATACAAAGGCGCAGTAAACAGGAATGCCATTTTGACTTTCTGTACTTTACACATATTTTGTGTTACTCTTTCCTATTGAAGACTGTTGTACAAGAGACCATGGAGATATGAGAATGAGATACTGGAAACTACGGTGCCAACTCAAAGCTTGTTCTCTGTCCTCTCCGTAATGGTTTTATGTTCTCGATTTACTTTCTGTGACTCCGTGCTCTTATACCTCCTATCAGCTAGATTTCAGTATAATTACCAGCCAAGTAAGGTCCTATTAAACAAATAAATCAAAAAAAAAAATAATAATAATAAAAAAAATAATAAAAAAAAAGGAACAAGTCTTGAGTTTTTCTTCTCTTTCTCTCTCTTGCTTTTGTGGGCACATAAATCTCATTTCTCCTTGAACTCTGTGCCTACATTAGTCTCTTCCAACTTCCCTATTCAACAGAATGTTGCTCTCTAGTCACTGCTCTAAGACCTAACACTGGGCAAAAGTAAGAGGGGATATGTTGGTTCCTGCTGGTTGATCATCGCATTAGAAGTTAGGATGAGCTTGTAGAATCCAATAATTATCCCCTAAGGACACTAACAGATAGCTGAATGTCAGCTGGCATTACATGCAAAGACAATGAAATGTGCTTTGGTATCCTAGTCATGTCTCAGCTCACCGACTGCTAATAGTTTATTCAGCAATGCGACAGAAGATGTTAACAAGCTGGGCCCCCCTCTTGATTACTCACAGTTAAGACAAAACTTTCAGACTGGGTAAGATTCAGTTCCCTCTGCTTGATAGATCAACTTGTAACACTATGTTTCATCTATGCAAACATAATTGCTTCGGTCTTTTATCCATCAGAGGCTGCACTGTAGCACACTTTGGGAAAATATCACGTACTATTGACTAGTATTTTCTGACAGTAGGCTTCACAAATCTATCTGAAAAAAAAAAAAATCATACACTGGCATATTTGTCTACAAGAATGATGCTTTCCCTGAGAGATTTGTTGTTGTTTTTTTTTTTCTTTTTCTTTTCTTGACAGGTAAGGTAGAAAAGCATGCTGTCTTTTAACATCTGCCTTTACACTCATCCAAAGAAATCACCTTCATTTCTTTTCATGCCCTGCTGTTTTATTACTGTGAAGCTACTCAGAGAACACTGTGAATTGCACTGCAGTGCTGCTCTTTGCTGCCAACATTCTGCAACAGCTCAATTTGGAAATTCACTGAGCTCTGGTTTAGTGAAGAAGGTGATCGAAGGCATTAAGATCTATGTATCTCCATGAACATTACTTCTATCTCTGCTCTGACACTTTATTTTCTGCTCCTGCTCTTCCTGGGTCAAGGCAGGGCTGAGCTAGAGAGCTCAGAAGAAACAATCATTATGCATTCAGCAATAAGCAAAGCCCAGTATTACTCAAAGATGAAAATTCTGCCCTGTCAATGAAGTCCTGCAGTATGCATAATGCCCCTTAATATTAGTTGCTTTATTGAATAAGACTTATCATGCTCTAGGTACAGTAGCATTCACGTCCATGGAGACACAGTAAAAAGTAGCATAGTTAGTCACATCTGTTAATGCTGACCTCCTCACAATCAGAAGCGTGTAGTTTCCCACTTCCAGTGGGTGTTCCTGACAAATCTCTTGCAATGACATCTCTCTGGGGATTGCCTATAGATAGCTGGAACCTGAGCCCTTTCAACTTTTTATCCATTTAACCCTGCATGTGGCTGGCATCACACAGTTGTTCATTCACACCCCTCCACTGGGGTGTGAGATGGGGAAGAGAATGGGAAAAAATGCAGAACACATGGGTTGAGATAAAATAATTTACTAAGATAGAGAAAAGGATAATAGTTATGACTATATATAATATATATGTACATACATATATATATGAACATATATAACAAGTGATACACAAGCAATTGCTCACCATCTCCTAGCCAAAGCCCAGCTAGCCCCTCAAGCAGTGCAGGAGCACAAGAAGAACTCCCACCTCCTTCAAAACTCTTTCTGCATGATGTCATATGTATGGAATATTGCTCTGGCCAGTTTAAGTCACATGTCCTAATCCTGTTTCCCAACAGTACCTTGAGTCCTTTGCTGACAGTGGCCTGTCAACAACAGCTTAGCAGCAACTATAAACATCCGTGTGTTACCAATATTGTTTCTCTTCTAGAACCAAAAACACAGCATCGTGCCAGACACTCTGGAGAAAATGATTCCACCCCTGCTGAAAGACACCATTTTACTAAAAACTACCTCTCAGAATGTTTTATCTGATGTAAATGAGACCCCACAGGACTATGTATTAATCATTGATATCTTCAGGAAAACACAAGTTCTTGCTTCCCCCTTTAAAACACTGAGCATATTTTAGCCCATGGATTTAACCAGTTTCTCATCTTGTTCAGCAGGAAGCTACCAAGTTCCTCCCTTAAACTATTTACAATTTAAATTTTCTCAAATTTGAAATTGGAGTTTTTCTGTGAAAATATGACACAGAAGTGTTGCTGACCAAAAGGCAGAGTGTACTGCCCTGGATGTTGGATCAGAAAGAAGGATTTACTGTGCAATATCCCCAACATGTATGTAATTTTGCAAAGCTTTCTCCTTACCTGCTTTCTGGCTTTGCACTGTTTCCAGTATTTAAAGAGAGCCCATCAGCTCTTAATGGCAGCAGAAATGTCTGACTATTTCTGTAGAAGTCCATCTGTACAAGGAAACTGCTAGTAAAAGGCTTTGGCATTACCATGAAAAAGCGCTGCTGGACACTGCTGTTCACTCATCAGTTCCTCATTCACACAGAGAAAGCACTCAGTGCCTGTCAAGTGCTCACAGATTCCAGCCTCATTTGTGCAACCAGCCTGTTTCTTCTTAGGCAAAATTGCCCTTGCCAGCTTGAAGTTATTGCCCTTGATTCTTGCTTATAGGAAATGAATTTTGCTAAAATACTGAAGAAATGACTGCAGCAGCACACTGTAAGTACACAGGTTGCTCCAAAAGTAATGTCTCCTATTTATTTCCATGGAAACTACAACAGATACGAAAAGCATAATAATGCTGTTTGATAGTGCAAATGGTCAGCTACAAAACACTATTTTTTAACACAGTCACCACCATTAATCACGCATTTTCATCAGCAATGAACAAGAGCCTGCATACTGCACTTGTAAAAATCTGTACCAGAGGGACATGACCTCTGTTTCTCCTGTAATAGCAACACTGCTAGGAAATCATTGCCCATGCAGTCCGTCTTTCATCAGCCTGAACAGATGAGAGTCAAAAAGCACCAAATCCAGACTATACAATGTTTGCATGTGGCTGGACAGCCTGGCCAAGACAGGCAATGTGCTCCAAAGCCTTCAGACTGATGTGGGGCTTGTTGTTTTGTTGCAAGAGAAAGGTTGTCTTCTCAATAGCCTGACTCTGGAAGTTTGAGCCTTCACCTTAGACAGTGTTGTAATGTAATGGTTGGAGCTGATTTGTCCAGGTTCCAGGAAATCCAGATGGACTACTCCTTTCCTGTCCCAAAAGAAAGTGTGTATCACTTTACCCACTAAAAGCTGTGCCTTGAACTTATTGTTTGATATAGAATTCATGTGTCATCGTTCCATGGACTGTTGGTTTGACTCTGGCTCCTAGTGGTGACACCACATCTCATCACAGATAATGATGTGATTTAGGAAACTGTCACCTTCAGCCTCACACTGGTTCAACAGGTCCTGACAAACTTGCACATGGTGTTCTTTCTATTCCTATTTGAGGATTCACGGAACCCACCAGGAACAACCTTTGCAATATTCCAATATTGCCACCATCATTTCCAACACATTGAAGCTGGTACTCAGCTCTGCACGCATTTCCCTGGTCATAATCCTCTGATTCACACAGACGAGCTCATCAAGACTCTCTTCATTTCATGGTGTGACAGTTGTTCATGGCTGTTCAGAATGTGACTTGTCTTTCACATCACTGTGTTGCTGAAACACACTACCCACTGCCTCACTGTGCTCATATCCATCGTTTAGACTCCATAAATGTTTGGTAAGCATCAGTGTCAATGGGCTCCTTCTAATAGACCTCTGCCTAAAGTTCTCCCTTTTCATGACAATTATCAACAGCTTCCAACAGCAGCCTCCTACCACCTGCAGAACTCCCACCAGCATGTTCAGTTGTTTCCTGAACAGCCTCTTGCATTTCCTCCCAAGTTTCATTGAGAACAGTCCTTCCATCTTGTTGCCTACTTCTACAAGTAGAAAGGTTTTATTATTATTATTATTTTTTACATTAGCTATCCTTTGCTTCATTTCCTTCCAGAATCACCTGGTTAGAAAACTGTCAGAAAACTGAGACTTTAGAATCAGATCACTGCAAGCCTTCTTTTGAACACTCCTTCTGTCTCCTAAGTAAAGACTGTGTTGGGAAATCATTTTTACTCATTTAAAAAAAAGAGAGAGAGAAGAAAACAGAGGGAATTATGGGAGAAGACTCAGGCAAAGTAATGGGAATCACTGGTTAGTCCTTAAGTGGACAGGACATGAATTTACTTTGAAATATCTGGGGCACCAAGTGATCAGCTTTCTAGGTAACCCATTTTTCCTAATTTTTCAAGCAGCTATGAAAGATAGGGGCAGGGAGAGCAATCAGAACATTTTGTTTGTGGTCACATGTCCCATTGTAAATCAAAACTTGAGAATTTAAAAAACATTATGGATCATTACAGTGTAAGAGTGTTTAAATGACACCAGATTCTAATGCTAATATGTTAAAGTTCACTGAGGAACAGCTTTCTAAAATCTCATCCTAATTCTTCATTTGTGCCTGGTCTTGTTCATTCAGCATGGAATCCTTCCAGCAGTTGCTCTGCAGCCTTTTAATCCCAAAGAGTCCCTGTTTTTGTGGAAAAGATTTCCTATTGATTGTTGGGTCTAAATGCAACTCCTTGCAGCACGGCTTTAACTCCTCTCAGAGCTTTTCCTTCCTCTGAGAGGAGACATACAAGGAAAGGAAAAATCCTTCTTACCTTAGAGAATTAAAAAACTCTTTAGTTGGTCTTGAAACAAGTTTCTATCCAGGATATTATGTGCAGTAGCTCATCACTACAGCATCCAAAAGAGACACTCAATGCTCTCTTCTCTCTTTCTACCTGTCTCCTCATAGAGTATTTTTCATCATGCACAAGGGACTGTCTGTTCCATTTATATTAAACAGTGTACGTTAAACTATGAATATTACAGGACCTAGATTTTATCTCCCCAAAGAGACATCTAAGATCAAATGTAGAACTTTGTTTTACTTTATTCCTGTTCTGAATTCTAATATTTTATTTCATCGCTAAAAAAAATCATTTTTGGATGAGGGTATAGCATTCAAGGAGTAATACACTAGAAGAGCTTGTACTTCCAGTTCTCATCATTTTGATAACTGCTAATCCTCATTGATTTTTCTTCTTCCATGTCACTGATTTCAGCATTCAAATTCAGGTAAGCATCTGTTTCAGTGAAATCAGAATGCCTTGTTCTGTACAATTTCTCTAAAACGAGCTCTTTAAACCATTTCCTAGTGTACTCTTATTTTTCTTCCCGGTTCTTTTCAGAAAGAGCAACACTGTATTCCAGGGCTGCGTTACCTTTGGTTATTTTACAAATGTTAGCAAAATATTCCCAGGCAGTTTTTATTTCCTTTACATGAAATGAAATGTGCTACTTTCAAAAAACATTAGAAGAATATATATAGAAGTGAACTAAAGAAGTTATATAGTCCAACGTACGCTCCTAAGGGAGGACCTAGTCAAAGCACATTCTCCAGAGATAATTTTCTAATTTGTTCATAAAATAACTGAACAACTTCCCCAGACTAAATATTCATCAGTTCTCTTATGCCAGGTCCTACAAAATTATCTCTACTGTCTAAAACAATATATTTTTCTTCTGCTACTTTGTGCTTCCTATTCAATCCACCATGCACCATTCTCTTCTACTTTATACCTGAAGATACTCCCCTGGCAGCTCGCTGGTCTTTGGGCTAAATAATTTCAGTTTTTTCAAATCTTCTTGCAATTTACATTTTTCCAGACCTCTGAAGAGTTCTGCTGCCCTTGTCTGCAGTTTCCAATTGAATTGCACCCGTCTCTACATGTAATAATCAAAACTTCACCAAGTCTTCAAAGTGAGGTTTTAGCAACACTGGAAAGAGCAGAATTGGCTTCATTTCTTTCAGGCTATATGTCTTTTATATTTCCTAGCAAGAAGTTTGCCTTCTTTTGCAACAGCACGACACTGACTCATGTTCAGCTTGTGATCTGTCACAACACTTTCTTTTTCTGCAGTTCTTTTCTGCAGTTGCAGCATAGTCATTTGCTTCTCTCTTGCGCTTATACAGTTGGTTAATGCTGCCCTGGTGCAGCACCTTGCTGCTATCCCTACCAAATTTCATCCCATTCTTTTTCTAAGTACTCCTCCCAGCTTACTGGAATAATTTTGAATTCTGATCTTTTCCTCCAGGGCATATCAGGTGTCACAGTTTCTTGTCTTAGCTAAATGGCATTTGCTTATTCTTTTTATTCATGTCCAGGCCAACTAAGAAAACACGAAAGAAAAGCAGATCCAGAACATACTGACACAGCTATCATATCTGTTTCAAGCAGCCTGTGGCCCGACTGAAGGATTGGCACAGGCTAAAAGCAAACAGTACGAGCTCTGAATCTTTGAATATTACTTAAGGAATATTTTCCTGTTCAGAAAATAATGTTTACCCTTTTTATAGCCTTCACCTGCTACCCTCTGAACCCCACTGAAGGAAATATTGAAATTAATGATCCAGAACCTCAAATTTAACTTAAAATTAAATCTCTCATCCATGCCACAAAAAATGTTCTCATGTGTAAAAGAAATGAAAACAAAAATAAAAGACAACTCTGTTAGAATCTGCTGGAAAGAATGAATGGGAAAGATGTAGCCAGTTCTCTTCACCGATTTAAGGATGTATTCAAAATGTCGTAATTTACTGCATTTACTTTGAGTTAAACTAGCAGTTCACAAGGGAAGGGATGCATTGAGGCATTTAGAAGATTTTCATCAGCTAAATATTTTCTTTGCACCTGCCCTTAACCAAAGCAATGCAGGTGCTTCTTCAGAGCTCAAACACCAGTCACAACTCATGAATAGGCACATGATAGATCATAAACCTTAGTTACATGGGCATAAAGAGGACCTGGTTTTCCTCCTGACAACAGTGGCTCAAATCTCTCAACTGGTTCCGGCTTTCATTTCAGTATCTGCTTCCATAGGTTCCCCAGATTCTTGTACCCAACATAACTGTTTTCCTGACAATGTTGCTGAATCTCTGACAACAAAAAATATACATGAAATGGATTAACCAACTGAAGGGTGAAGAAGAAGAAACAGGACTTTATGAATCTGTATTGTTTGCCAATGGAGCTCTAGTAATCAATTATTAGCCTTAGGAGTGGCCACTTACCGCTCTAATCTGTGATCAGCTCCTGATTCTGACTGGGCTACCTCTGCTGGAAACCTCAGACCTTTGATTAGAGACAGCAGGAATTCCTCCTTTGTTCTCTAACCTGTCTGGTGAAGGATGTATGCTTCTAGACAGAGGCTTTACCAAAACAAGAAATCACTCGGGGATAAAAGTGATTGAAAGAGAGACAGCAGCACAGCATTTGCAGATTACTGACTTGTCTCATTTGAACATTGGGAAAATTCCATTTCTTGGCAAAGGTAAAGATTTAGGAAAGCTGAAAGGAAAATTTAAGTCCTCATTTATCTGTGCTTGGATATCCTGGGCAATGGGATCTATCAAATCAGAAAGAAAGAGCTAAAGCTTTTCAGCTCTGCTGAGTGAAACCTGGATTGAATCAGGCAGATTCTTTTAGTAAAGCATGACGAACTATCAAATACCAAGCCTTAATGTCTTCCAAGGCAGTATAAAGATGCAATGCTACAAACTAGTCAATAAGATGTAATTCTAATGCAAGTTGAACTTCATTCCCTTTAACTACGCATCTTTGAGTAAAATGTACACTTCATGCTTTGGGCAGTGAAAAAGAATGGGTGAATGGAAGAGTTCTAGAGTAAAACCTACCAGATCCTAATATCTGACTTCAAATGCTGGTAACAGAGCCCCACACTTCAGCATTTTTAAGATTCTAACATTTTCAATCTAATCTAATTCTAATCTCATGCCTTAGAGTCAGAGTAGCGATCAGCTGAGAATATTCTCAGGGGTATTTATTACTTACCATCTTGGAAATGTATCATTGCTATCAGATTTGCTTATTTCAGTGCTCTCTGCCTATAATTAACCATAAGAATGTAAAATTTTAGCAGAATGACTAAAGATCACTGCATGTTCACTCTTGTATTAGCACTAGCCTCTTTTGGTCTTCACATTCTTGGGTGCTATGCACGCAAAGTTACCTCAGCTCTTTACAGTTCTGGCATACAGCGTTTCTCTTTGTGTCTGTGTCCAACCAGGCTACTGTCTGGTATACAAATGAGAATTCCGAGAACCAGAAATCTACAATTGGCCTCGCTGCTATTTGAAAATTTGTCTACTATTGAAAGAGAGAATGTAAGCACTGCTTGATTGCGGGTCACAGCTATATTTCAACAAGTAAGGCCACTTGCCTCTGTGGGTCAATCTAGCCTCCTGTACTTAGAAAATATGAATGGTTCTCCATTTATCAATGAGTATTATCTGGAGAACATGGCAAAATGAACAGATGATCACATTAGTAAAACATGAATAACCACAAATGAGATTCCAAGTTTTGTCGCCAAATCTGTTTCCAATGTATTTAATTTCTGAACCTGTTTCTTCATCAACAAAATAGCAAATGTCAACCATATGGACAACTTATCTGATTTAAACCAATGCCTTGCTGAAGCCACAGGTTCTCCCTTAAGGAGACCAAAAGTACTCTTGTGGCATTAACTCTTTGAGACAAAATACAAAACATATTTCCAGATCCTTGTCCAATAGCCATTCAAGTACTCTGGCTTCAGCTTTATTGCAGCTTTCTAGAGGTGAACAGAGGGAATGCAGAGGGTAATGCGCCCTACTGGGAATCCTCACTCTTCCCTGACATACATTTTACTGCTATAAATTAACCCTTAAGAATGGCTACATGAGCAAACAGCTGCTGTGCACTTAGATCGGATCACAGACTCAATGGCAAAGTATTTCAAAGTCTTGTTACACATCATCTCCCTGGAGAAGAGAAGCTGCAGAAGGTTGCAATAGCATCAGAATGAATAATTGAAGCAAGGCTCATTCATTATGTGCATAATGAAGGGTCACAATGCTGCCTCCCAGCCAGTTGGCAGAGCAGAAACTCACCGAATGCCTGGTAGATACATCATCTGGGGATGCTGACCCACTTCCCCAGGAGCTTTGTGGGAGTGGGTTGAGGAGATGACATTGGGATTGTCAAGTACACAGAGAACGACTGAGCTAAATTATTTGGTAAAGTACTGTATATAACAGAATCAGCTCCATACGCCAGTTTTGGGAAAACCCATGGGACTTAGTTCCCCTAGGAAGCTAAAGCGTTATTTACCATCTGAGAAACTGCCCCTCGGGACATTTTTAAGGATTCCCTTCCCTGTGGCCGGCCTTCGGGAGGTTCTTCAACCTCGGCTCCAAGCGGGGCCACGATTTCACGCCCGTCCCCATAAACTCTACCCTTTTAATAATAGTGGAAATTAGAAAAATAAAAATAAAAAGAGGGAAAAGAGAAGGGACTAATTTAGGCATTCCCTGCTATTCCGTTGGCCGGTCCAGCCTCTCCATGGGGACGGAAAGGGACAGCAGCCCACCCTAGCGTCCCTCCGCGCCCAGCTACTCCGTGGCTCAGACCCGGCAGTGCGTCCCGAGCGCCCGCCCTCGCGGGACGGACGGCCCCGCTGCCACCGCTCCGAGTGCCGGCGGCCCCCGCAGGCTCCTCCGCGGAGCAGGCCCCCTCCCGTCGCCCCGTCCGGCCGAGGAGTCCCGGCCCCAGCCCCTTCCTCTCCAGCCGCAGCCCGGCTCCGTACCTGCGGCCGCTGGCGGCGGTGGGCGGCGCGGGGATGGGCGCGGGGCCGCGGCGCTGCCTGCACACTGACAGCTCGGGAGCCGCGGCGGCAGCGCGGGGGCCGGGGCGGGGAGGGGGCTCGGGCACCCGCGGCTCCGGCGCCGAATCAGTGGCGGGAGGAGGGCCCGGGGGCGGGCGGCAGAGGGGAGGGAACGGCGGCGGCGGGGCGAGGGGTGCGGAGCCGCTGTCACCGCGGTGGCGGATCGGCTTCGGGAGGCGGCGCAGCCCGCGGGCCCGGGGCGGGGAAGGAGGGAGAGCGCGGCGCCAACGGGCGGCGGGGTGGCGCGGCGCCATGAGGGGCGGGCAGGGGTCCCGCTGCTCTGCTCGGAGGACAGGCGCCGGGGAGCGGGCCAGGCGAGTGTGCTGGCCGCGAGCCTCGGCGGGTGAGCGAGAAGCACCGTGCTCGGGTGGGCGTCTGGCAGAGAGCTGACGGAACGGTACAGCTGGGGGAAGAGAGCGGCTTTTGGTGAGACCGTGCTCTTGTCCGATCTACTCTGAAGATTTGTGGATCCAAACAGATCCACAATGGAGCGGCTGCATTATTTGGTTCAACAAAAGCTCTTATCTATCCCTAGAAAGCTCGCCTTGCTTAGGTCATCACATAACAGTGAGACTGCTGCTCGTTCCTTTGGAGGTCTGTATTGATTTTTGCTGACGGCAAAATAGCAGGCTTTGCACACTGCTGCTCTACCCTGAAGAGCAAATTTGGGGATTTGTAAAGCACGTTTACCGTTAGCCCAGTAAAGCCATCTTATGTTGACTTTCAGGAAGAACATGTGAAGATGGGAATGGTTAAAGTTCCAGCTTTTCAATACCAGGGTTCTTTCTCTCTGCTGTACCTTGTATTTGGAGAGAGATAGATGTCAATGTACGCAGTCCCGAGGGAACTGGTGTTGCTACAGCCTTTGTTGCTCTAGAGCTGCTTTCACAGGTTGTAGCACGAGAACCTTTCTCCCAGTACCTGTTTCCACCCCACTCCTTCCTTCCCTTGGTGTCATAGCTCACCTGCACCATGGTACCAGGAACAAGGCCGATCCCCACCATTTGCAGTGGCAGAATGGAAACAAACAAACAAGGGAGTGGCTTTCCTCAGATAAAGAGGACTGGCAGGTGAGATGAGCGGAATGTAATTTCATGCCATTTATGGTGTCTTTTCCCCAATAACAGATCTAAAGCAGTGTGCACAACGTTACATGCATGCCACTGTGCCTGTCCTCCCCAGCCATTTATGCACCAGTGGCTGCTTCTTCCTCTCTGTTACATCCTTATCTTTCTTCCCTACACAGCAAAGCAAAGGCAAGATGAAAAGCGGGATGAGGGATGGGAGTTACAGACTAATCCTCATGTGGTTCTGCTAGCAGCTGACAGCTGAACAAAGTATCCTGCACGGGCTCAAATCCAGCTGGTACTGCTGGCTAAACATATTTTGTGCTCTCTTAACAGCTTCTTTACACGTTTCACAGGGCAGATTACTCAACATCTAATTTACTGCTCCTGGAAGAATGAATGGACCACTGACTTGCAGGAGATGAAAATGCTCATCTTGAACACAGCCCAGACAAATGCATTGCTTTAATCATCTAGCAGTGATAGCCATGATGAGTAATTTATCAACAGTATGATAGTAATGTTTTTCTAAATGTATATGTTGCCATTGCGGTCAAAATGATTGAATACCAATATACTACAGTATTATAAGTTAGCCACATACTTAGCACTGTCCTGTGCAATCCATGGTTTTACCTTCTGCTCTGCTTCTGTTGGCTGTGCTTCTGCCTCCAGCAGTCTTTTCTTCTCATTAGGGCAATACTGCTTCATGCATTCTCTGCTTCAGCTGAGGGGAGGAAGAAGGCTGAGAAACGGGCTGTGTTCCACTCAGAGCAACCAGGGGATTTCCTCCTTTTCCTTGGAAAAGTGTTGAAACAGAGCTGAGCTGCCTTAACTGTGGATCCCTAGGAAGGAGGCAGAAGAAGGTTTAGGTAGGCAAAAATGGAGAAGGGAAGAAGGAAATGTGCTAGATCTTTCAGTGACATCTCTGGCTTCACTGCAGATGGAAGTCCTCCCATTGGGGATATATCTCTTGAAGCCCCATGGGAGTATTGTGATGCCTTTTTGTTTGTGTGTTAGTGTTGTGAAAATTCTTATGGTATTACTAAATGACAATCTTAGAAGTGCTTTTCCAGTTTAGCTCTCTTCATATTCTATAATCCTAAATCAAGGCTGCTTCCCATTGTCTTTCTTTTCTCTTTGTTAGTGTTTATTGCTGCCTTTCTGTTGAGATATCAGGTATAGCTTCTGTGACAATCTGTTAGCTGAACCCAGGTGTTCTGCTGCTAAGTAATCTTGACATGGTCTTAGCTGGAGTTCAGGCTTTCTGGTCCTGATGTATATGTACTCCTTATAATGATTTTTATTGCTGTTGATAGCACCCTCAGTAATCATTATGTGCCATATTTTTAATTTCTGAACTATATTGTTACTTCTTGTGTCTTCGTATGCAGAGGCATTTCCTTCATGCTTCATTCACTATTAATGTTATCATTCTGTTCTCTACAGAAGCAACCTTGCTCTGTTGTAAATAAAAATGGATACTTAATTTTCTAAAGTATTGGAAAGACAATTGACTTGTGAATTTTTGGTGTCTGATACATATGCCCAACTTGTAAAATTCTGTCTGTTTGAAAAGTAACTTGATATGAAGTTCAACTAAGAAAACAGTACATTAAGGAGGAATAACTTGAAGAATTAATCTTGAAATTTCCAAGTTGAGTTTACAGCCGCTAATAATACAACTTTCATGATGAGAAACACCAGAGTCAGTTATGATTCAAACAAACCTAAAGATTAAAAAAAAAATCCTGAGAACATGTAAAGACTCACTAATAGGTAAACTAACCTACAGGGGATGATTCTGAGGATAAGAGAAATAAACCTACATGGTCAGTTTTTTGACGTTGCAACAGTTAACAACGATAACCCTTAAAGTTCTTTATTAGACTGCTGGTGGAGTGTATATTTATTACTGACCTGGAAATTGCATGATCAGCAGATAGTATCACTTAATGTACACTGAAGTCTCTCAACAGCAAATAAAAGATACAATGATTATAGTAGGTAAATAGATAACAGGATTTTTTGAGAGCCCGCCTGCATATCCTGTTCTTGGAAATTATGGTATTAGATGAGCCTTTGCTTGGCTTATATCTTTTCATAGTCTGGAACTTGGTGATTCTGAGAGGTCTACTTGAGGGATATCTGCGTATTTTTTACTTTAGAAGAATGTAAAACTTGTGTCTTGGACTCACCGATCACATCAGATGTCTGGAGTCTGTACTCTAAGGGCAGAAAGTTAAGAGGAAAGAGATTCTGGGTACAGCATTTTGTTGAAATTTGGAGTAGGTCCACCTAGGAAGGCAGGTCAGAAGAAAGCATGATTCCTTTTGCAAAAAAGTTGTTCTCTGCTATATGCACAAATGATGAGGGAACAGCAATTGTGACCAGTACTGGATATTCTGTGTTCCCTTTTTGTCAACTGAAAGAGGTGCACCTGGTACAAGCCAGCAGAAATGCAGTGTGAAATATACTCTTGGGATTGAAGTGTGACTGTGGATATGGTAGGAGCAAATTAATATTCTTTAAATGACAAGATTCAGAAACCATTGGCAAGGATCATCAGAAAAAGGCTCAACAGTCAGAAAACACAAAAAAGCAGAAACCCTTGTAGCAGACTGACAACTTAAAACAAAAGGGGAAAAGATAAACAGAAAATGCTCAATTTATGAAGTGGTGCTAGACACTCAGCAAGTCACCTGCAGAGGAACTTGTCTGGCAAAGTGGAACAGAAAATTTTAGGAGGTACCTGACAGGAGTTCTTGGAAAAAGGTGAGCAATAGCTGCTGGTGACTCCATGACAAAAAGGGCAGATAAAGCCAACAGCACAGTGATAACAGGGCAGCATGCTGCAATTTTACTGCACTTGACAGACATGAATGCTCATCTTATTCACTAGAAAAGCATCCAGAAGGATGTAACATTGACAACAGAAGAGGAAGATAGAAAAAATATTGTTTGAACTCAGTGTATGGCACACATAAGCTGTCAAAAGAATTTAAAGAGAAGAAACATTTTGCTTGTTCATCTTCTAATGCTAAAGTCTGAGGAACCCGGATAAAAAATGACAGTTTTCCACTTTAAAAAGAAATGTGATATGACTGGCAAGACTGAAGTGTCAGGACAATTCTCATGACTGGAATACTGAAGGCTCACATAACCTAAGTAGGAAAGAAGGTTATAATTTCAAGAAACTTAAAATTCTACCAATCATTTCTCTATGACCAAAGGGGAAGAAAACGTCAAAAATTCTCCTGAAGAAAAACTAAGCATCTTCCCTTATATTTGAAGTAGTTAACAGACATCAGAGAAATGTACGGCTCTGAATTCCACTGGGACACCTGCAGACGCATACACAGGCCTTGGGTTAATGGATTTCACAGTCAAATCTATCTAACTCAGCTAGAAAGCAACCAACCAACCAATTGCTTTAAAACAGTTTTCCTAAGAACTAAATCCTATCTGAAAACTGAAAAAGAAAACAACACCTTATATTTTCTTGTCTCTTTTTCCTTAGTCTTTGTCTCTTTTCCTTGCAACCATTCTGGAAGATTTAACTCTTTCAGATTTAATCCTAGGATACAAGTTTAAAACTTAATCAAGTCTAGAATGCTTATACTCTATAATAAAGCTCCAGTTTCAATTTCTAAAGATGAGAATTATTAGCATATACAGGCAGGAAAGATTAACAATACCACTATTCTTGTATCCATGCAAAAGTCCAAACAAAATTCCACAATTAGTGAATGATAACTACATAAGCAGAGATGCAATTACTTTTTTAATGCACAAATTATTAACTAAAACTGTATCCAGTGATAAATAAATTCAGATTTTTTTTCAGTGTTACTAAAATTTGCCTGAAGTTAAGAACACATAGAGCTTTCTACAAAATAATCTTCCCTGTCCAAATGAAAATAATATACTTCTATACTTATGCACACTATGGAACCATATTTAAGCCATCCTGTGCTCAGGTGCAGGATTTACCTGTTTAGGTGCACTTATGATTTTGCTACAAGTTTCTTGAATTAACTTCTGAATTTCTTGGGCATTTTCCCACAATAACTAAAATTACGTTTCAAGTCTGTTTACCTGAAAATATGAGCATTAAGCTCTTCATACTCACTCAAAGGTTAAAACTGGAATAGAAAATGACTCAAAAACACTGAAAGAAATCTTTGCAGGATCGGTCAACCTTTCAGTTACTCAGTTTTTCATTATTTTTATTTGACAATCTGCATATTGTCAGAAATCTCCTCATATTGCTCACAGCTACGTGGGTTTAAGATTTGTTTGTTCACATTTTAAAATCTTTTTCAAATTAACGATTTTTTCTTACTATCAACTCTCCCTTTAGCATGCTTGGGATTCAGAATTTTTCCTTGTAAGCTGAAATAATAAAACAAACATCCTGCAAAGCTGTCTTTCCTGATAACGATGCACCTGGGAAATTCTGAACCTCTGCAAATATTGCTGAACAAAGATAAGCAGTGCTGCTCTAAGAAGTAACCTCTAACTCTTGACAATTTACTGGTCCTCAAATTGGACCTCAAATGTTTCATATTGAGTATTTAAGCTGTTACATGATGACTTGCATTAGGAAAAAGATTTGTCTGAAAAATAGTCAAAGGTAAAAAAGGTGATTCATCATCTGGAAAAGTTCCCTGCTTCTGCTCATTGTGCAGTTGTCCCAGCATGTGTCAGAAATTGGGCATGGTCAAGGACAGCCGGAGGCAGAACTGTCATTAGAAGAAATGTTTGTCAGCTGACAGCCTCAAACACACACAGCCTCCCACAGATATCATTTTAGGCTTAAATAAGCCTTCTGGATATGCTTAGGTAGCAGTTTCCAGTAATTTTACATGGCTGCAAAACTCCTCTAAATCTGAAATCCCAAGCCAAATGATCAGCATCATACACACTACAGCTTTTCAGGATAGCTCTTTTCACTTCCAGAGTTCTCAGTTTAGCACTTAACTGTTTCTATGGAAATAACCTACTATTTTGCAAGTGTATTAAGTCACATTATTTTGGATGAATAATGACACAACAGAATTGTCTGCAATAAATTACCCTTCTATACTACCCTGCCCACTCAACAGAACACAGCTACAAAGTCTCATTTCTGGAGCAATTATTTCTTTACTATATATTTTCATTTTACATATATATATTTACTACATTTGCTGTGAAATAGCAGACTCTTTCTTCCTTTCGCTGTTAAAGTTGTTTTTGATTGAACCCCGTACCACCATAACAAAGTCCAAGCCACTCAATACATGTATGTTCCTGAAAAGGACGAGTCATCAGACAGCAGCAGCATCCTCAACTGCATTACTTTATGGACATTACAGACCCAGCAATAAAAGGTGAGTATAATTGCTATCACCAGAGAAATTTAGGAGTGTATGGGTACAGCACTTTGAAGACTTATTTTCCACTTTACCCAGAGGAGTTCCTTAAAAACTCATCCCATTCAGTGAAATCTTTGGTGAAAATCCAATTTGTGATACAAATGAAATAAAGACAGTTTATCTCTGATTCTGTTTCTGTATTTTCTGATTAGCTTTTGACTCACTTGGCCACTGCAACATGGGGCTGCAAGTGTTTTCCAGATATACCAGGGAAACCTTTGTGAAAGCCTGAAATACTATAGAAGATTACCTGTAATGTACTCTATGCACATGTTTCTTGGTGCCATGCATATTACTAAAGATTAGGTCCCACAGAAATATACTGACTAATAAAAAACTGAAAACTGAAACTCTGAAATTGTGAAATTAAACTGCAGTAAGAATTTTAGTTCAGCTCCCTTTGGTTCTACTTTCTGCTGTTAACCTGGTTTTCTGTTTGGTCCTCTTTCCCTATGCCCCTGTCAACCCAGCAAGAATGCCCTCAAGTTACAGTGGTGCTAACTTCACGTGCTTTTATCTTTATTTTTATTTGAAAATGCACATACACATAACACTCGTTGAAAATGTGTACTTTTTTTTTCCAACTGCAAGACTTTGTAATACATTGCTTCAGTGAAACTGAAAAACAGCCTCAGTAAAATGGTTCTATGCATCCTGACAAAACACTGAAGAAAAACCAACAGTCTTTCTTCAAAATCATCTTCACAGAGTATGACTGTGTTAAAAATGCACCTACAGTTCTAAGTACATTGAGCTAATAGACACATGCCATATAACTGCTGGAGATTATCATCAGCTGGAATCAGCTGGTACTGTGAATTTGTATCGCATTGCTTTTGGTAAGCGTTACATCATGGAACTGCATACATTGCTTGGCCATACTGAGGAATGTCCTGCAAACTTTGAAAAAAGAACGAGATCAAAGAAGTTCCATGTTGCCAAATTCTTCTCTCTTTACTGCATCTGCACCTTTGCCATGAAAAAACAAACAGCATGTTGCTCAAAGACATCTCCTGCATCTGGGAACCACCTCCTCTCTCATTCTTGAGACTTAGGCGCTATGAAAGATGGCTCCAAGTCATTTTTATCACTCAAAAAGAAGCTTTCCTTCCAAAATATAATTCTTGTTAGTTTTATGAACTGCTCCAATGCCCCTATTTTTTCATGTTTTTCCATTAACTAACACTGCCAGTTTTCCTATACAATGGCTACCAGCACTAAGTTCTACTTACTTAACTCAAGAGGCAAAAAAGAGTACTTTTGTCTTTTTTATGTGCCAGTTCCTTTGTCCTCAAACAAAGGGCTTCAGAATTTGAATCAAAACACTTTCCTGATTTTCAGATCTCTAATTGAAAGCATAGGATGAACTTAACACACATTCCATTCATTATAATTTATGAAAAACTTTCTTTTCTTGTTGCTCATTGAAGCAAAAATACTGAAGTACAAACTGTATTCCATTTTCTTCCAAATATCCTGCCTAACTGGACAGAAGCTGTCATCATGACCTACTTTCTTTGCAATTCTGCCCCTGCCCCTTCCCCTTGCCCACAAAAGGAGAACAGTGTTTTAAATTTTATTCTCTGTAGAAAAAGGAAGCTGATCAGATTGCTCCTATTTGGCAGTTTCTAATACTGTTGGAAATTGTATTTTACTTGTATAAGGCTGCTTAGAACATTCACAATTCTAAAAATCTAGCCCTTCATATTTTAATGTTTCTTTCCTTACCCAGTATGCTCCAACCCACTGAAATCTCACATGTGAATCATGCAGTCTCAGATTGTTAGCTATACAATTTTCTATGTAATTTATTGTGGAGATCACATACAAAGAAGTGGTAGAAATTATAGTGTGCATACTTTCAGTGTGCACACCTTGCTACGACAAAGAACTCAGTATTCCTTCAGCATCTAAATGCTTAACAATACATGCCCTGGGCATTTACTGCATGAGTTTTTCTCAACAAAAATTCAGTTTCTCTTAAAGAAATCGGTAATACCTTGAGAGAAATGTTTTTTCCATTACGGCAATTCTAGATGATGCCTCTTGAATGTCTGTGCCACTGTTAATCTTCCAGAAATTTATTTAATTTACCACTATTTATCTTCTTTGATTGTATCTTTACTGTATATAAAGGCTTTCCACACCCAAATCCATGCTTCTATGACTTAAAAACCATTTTGAGGTGAATCTGTTATATTAAACTAAAAAATACCAACCTCAGTGTATACATTGAAACTCAAAGGCAAAACTAAGCAAATTAGTCCAGCTAAAGCTGACTTAAACGTTTCTTCCTGATTACCAACATAATGGAAACCCAGCTTTCCCTAAAATAACCCAAACTATTGTTTCAAATTACTTAAACACAATGGCCCATAAAGCTCAGCTTCCTAACCCAAATGTCTACAGTGAATTAAAAACAGCCTCACAGTAGCAATGAAATGTCTCCCGTGCTTACTCATCACAGCAAGCAAAGCCATTCCTGACAAATTCTATCAAGTTAAGCTACAGCGACCAGCAGCTTCTTTCTCATCACCCAGCTGTACCAGCGTGTTAAAATTCCTGTCAATTACACAAAAAGTCTGCCCCTCTCCAGGGCGCATCAAAGTTCAAGATAAAACAAAACTGATCCAGTTCTTCAGTACTTCTTTCTCCTGTTCAATGGCTCTTTTGCCTGCCAGGGCTGAAAGCAATCTCTCTCTAAAGTCTATGTTTTCTCAATCATTGCCCTTTCTTTTAAATTTCTATGAAATTTTCGCTTTTTATTCCTTCACAGAAACAATTACTGTGCAGAACAAGTCAGGTAATTCTGCTTTGCCCTCCAGATCTCAAATATAACAGGACTCTGTGGAAAAAAAGCAGATATTTTTAATTGGACTGCTGATTTGGCCATTTTCCATGTTAGAACCTTACCTGGATAGTTAGAGATGAATCAGTACCTACACATACGTATTATTATTTTGTACTCAAATGATTTCTCTCTAACACTTTGATACAGTGTCTTCTGATACTGTATGAAGCTTACATCCAAAGGGGCACACATCACAAAAGCAAGTCTGAGGCAGACCACTGGCCAGGCAGTTGGTTCCAATCCAAGGGATAGGACATACTGTTGGCTGTAGCGTTGTGCTTTCTCTTTCTGTCTCTTTTCTTTCTCTCTGTCACTATCTCTTTCTCCTTGAACATGGTGACAAATGCATATTTGTTGTTGATTTGTGCCAGGGAAATAGTAAAAGATGACTGCTTTGTATTCTTTATTCAAACAATTTGCCCATTCTTTCTTTCTTTGCTTGAATGACCACACAACAACCAGTCATGCACATCTGCCTGTATGCCTTGCACAATTAGATATGCTTCTGCTGAAGTGTTTCTTCCTGGTTTACTCATACGTTCTGGAATTTTTTGCCCAGGTGTTAGATTAAGGCACATAAGCTCTAACACCTACACCTTGAATCATGCATTTTCTAAACCAGCTTCATGCCCTAGCTGCTGGTTGGGTGGCCTATTCTTAGATCTCATCTGTGCTGCCAACTCTTGCAATGCAATTACCCGTAATGGTTTTTGCCCATCTTTGAGCCTGTTGAAGAGTGACCTGAGAAGCCTGAACTTTCTCATACAACTAATCCTTCTTGGGTGAAAAGGTGTAAGAAAAGTCAAATGGTCTAGTTAGCTTCACAGTCTAGCAAGGACAGACATCGGATCTGCTTGCTGCGAGAAACAAGAAAGTTCTTTCTCCATCTTCTCAGGTGCTCGTACTCTTTCCAAGGGAGTAAAGTTAAAAATAAAAAATAATAAAAAAAAGAAAGAAAGATCAAAGAGTGGTAGCTCAGTTCCCTCTTTCTTTCTTCCTTAGAAGATTTGGTTCTCTTGCCTTGTGTCCTTCTGGTGGTGAGTCTATTAAGCAAGCAGGTAAGAGCTATGACAGGATCCAACAGCTGGAAGGACCACAAGTGCTAGTTTGCCAGCTTAGGAGGAATGTTAACCAGCTATCTAGCCTCTGGAAGAGTCTGGTAGGAATTCCACCACTTCAGAGGATGAGGTTGAGACTGAAGCAGGCAGAAAGATCTCAAGTTATTAATGCCTTCATCTCGGCAAACATTTTTTATTACCTGCTTTTTCTTCAGTAGCAAAATGTAAATAGTGTCTGTAAATGCCATACAGACACACTCTCTCTGAAAAATCTTGGGCTCTGATATGTATGATTGGGAGCATGCTCATTCTGCAAGTAATTTCAGGATCATGAAGAAAGCTTCGTGTGAAATTAGCAGCAAGTCTCTCAGTGTAAGAAAATCAGAATCAATTGCAAAGGAGAATTATAATGCTTCTTCCTGAAGTCTATAATTAAGGTACGCTTATGCTAGGGAAAGAGATTAGAACAGCTGAGTATCCTGGAAGATTTGTGGAAACTCATTTCACCTTTTTGCTTTTGTCCTTTTAGTGCAGTTTCACATACTGCAGACAGGAAACAGGAAGAAATGTTGACATAGCAAAAAGCCTCATGCCATACATCACAAATCATGAGTGAATAGATGGCAAACATACCCAAGGGACTTCTGAAACTGGCCAAACTCATGTCAGACTGACTGGAGCATCAGAGAGTTATGGAAGATTGATACATAGGAACACAAAGGAAGTAACAAAACTGCAGCAAAAAACCAACACCTTCTGAAACTATAAATTGCACACGCTAGAAAATACTGGAATAAAAGAGAGCAATTTAGATGTGCCGATAATATGCATTTGAGAAACACAGCTTTCCTTAGACTAAACTTAAAGAATAGTTTCTAATGCATTAGCATCATCTACTGGACAGTGCAGGGAATACATTTTGGAAACTGGAATACTAAATACAACATATAGCAATACTGTATTTATTTAGCAAACACCCAGAACATGCAGAAGATTTCAAACACTTAAAAAAAAAACAACACCAAAAACATATTATATTAGTTTGCTTTTTGTGAATGTTGATGCATCTGTGGTAAAAAGTGTAGTAAAGACTGTAAAAGAGATTTCAACCTGAGAAATCCTAGTTTCTAGTAGTGGAAAATGCTATGTGATAGTTGTGGGCACAGGAGACATTTCTGAAAATATAATATGGGCATTTAATTGGAAATACAATGTTTACTTACAGGTATTTAATTACTTTAGATGTGGAACAATAGCAATATAATTAATGATTATTTGTAAACTCCTGCAATAATAACCAAAGGTCTTTGAGTACCTTTAAGAAGAAAACCTGAGGAAAACAATTTACAGTCAGCAAACAGCACTGCCAGCCACCAAAAAGGACAAAGGAGATCAGGTAGTGTCAGAAAATCACACGGCCCAGTGGGAACTAGAAGTCTTGAGACTCTTAGCTGTAAATGGTTGCTCACAGTCATGCTGGGAACTTGATGAGAGCTCCTGTCCTGCAGTGCCACCTGCCACTCCAGAGCACAGCAGAGCCTCTGCCCAGCTAAGTGGGCTGCAACAAGAGAGAGTGATGGCACTACAGAGGAGATGATGGAGCCCCAGTACTGCTGAATCTTGTGAGAGGAAATCTCATTCCTTGGGTTTTGCACCCATCAACTATCCTGAGAAATACCTCCATGCTTTATGATGATTCAGAGGAGAAAAGCTTAATCTGAGCAATATAGGAATGTTATCACAGAAAAGATTAGGACATCTTTGTCTAATGTCCTCTGTGACAGAAGAATCATCATATTGTTGTATTTATACCATTAGTGCATTTAACATGCCCCATGTGGTGTAAAAAATGTACAGAGTACTTATTTGAAATACTTTACTTTCTTATCATAGGGAAAAAAAAATCAACAAACAAATCCAGAAATGCTGGAAAGGAAAACATCATCTTACAAAGTCATAAACTTGCATTATGTAACACTGCACCACAGCCCCAGCTACTGATCAGCTGTGTCTAAATGCTTATGAATGCACATAAACAGTCAGCTTTTTCCTGTATCTTGTAGCAGGAAGATTGACTATGAAATTATATTATGCTTTGATAAAATGACCTTTCTGTAATTTTTTATCTTTAATTTTTTTTTAGGATTTAGTTCTTATTTTGTATTGCTTATTTGCATTTACGTATGCTGATATCTGCAGCTAGTACTAAAACCAGTAGGAGTTGTGAACGGTGGGTATCCAAGTTCAGGTCTTTTATTAAGCCTTCCAGAGAACCTCATTAGATTCTTCAGCCCTGACTGACTTAAAGAACTGCTTCTTTTCAGCATTTTTTCCACTCCTTCCAAAGTTTAGAGAGGCTTCACAGAGCCTCATTTCTTTTGAACTGTGTACATAAGAGTGTAACAGGCAGACATTTTGAGCCTAATTAGTGACAATACTGCAGTGAATTCAACAACAAAGAAGAAGAGTAAGGATGGTCAAAGAATAATAGCATGAGCGTGTTCTGATGATTGCTTGTGATTCTGTGCAGTTTCCTGGTTGCTTAACCAGTACTAAGATGCCACCGTTACACATAAAGAGGCAGAGGTGAATTACAAATGGGAGATAAAAGGAGCTATTTTTACTTCTTTCATGAGCCATCTATCATATATTAAAGCCAATGTAACACAGTGCTTGTACACTTCTGGAATACAATAACAGAAATTGGAGACAGTGGTAAAGTGAAGGGGATGATCAAGAGCACCAACACAGAGTAAAGGCACTTAGTTAACTTTTTAGTTCATGCAGTTGAGGAACCAAAGTAGAACCTGGCATAGCAGAGGAGGAAGAGATTAGCAGTCGAGAAAGCAAATAAAAACCAATAAAATATAATAATAATAATAAAATTTAAAAAAATGAAGCAATCCATATTTTGAATGACTCTGAGTGTGTGTATCCCAGGAGCAGAGACTCTAGTTGTGATGGAAGAGGACCCAAACGACAAGGTATGGCATGTGGTCAAAGAATAGAAGGGCAGTTCTTTGAGATATACGAGGGAAAACAGAGAATAACAGCTTGCATGTCAGAGCCCTAAAAATGGCTAGGAGAGTGATAGAATTAGTGTGATTGAGAGTAGTAGAACATTAAAGTCTTTATCAGCTCAGGCTATGAGCAAGCCACAGAGAGACCAAAGAGAGGACTGCACAGAGGGAGGGAGGTCAGAAGACACGGGTTAGATTTTTGAATGTCTGGGCTCAAACAATGCCACAAAGAAAAGAGTGGTATGGAAAAGAATTATGCTGGAGAATAGCTGGAAAAGAAGGAAACTCCAAAGAAGGGTTTGGATTGTGAAATGGGCACAAATTAGAGAAAGAAATTAAGGGGAACAAAGGATGGAAGGATTCCTAGAAGCAAGGAACAAGCAGTGGTGTTAAAGACTCAAGACAAGATGAAAGGGGAACAGAGACTCAAGATTTCTTTAGGAGACTTGATCAATTGAAGCTAGTGCACAAAGACTTCCCTTAAGCACAAACTGACACCTCTCTATCTTTTCTGAGGGCAAGATCCAGATATTCTGTCCTTCCCTTTCTTTAGAAAGGCAATTTGCATGACAGAACAAAAAGAAAAATAGCTAAAAATATACTGTGAATCATGGAAAATTGCATCTACTAAATCTCACAGTGTACTGCTATTGCCATAGTAACCCTCGTTGCTAGATTACTGCAAGCTGTTTCTTTGCTAAATTTTCCTGGAAGCTTTGCCAATTTTCAGTTTGGTTTCAAAATGAAGTTTAATAAAAAATAAAGAATAACACTGAGGACCCACACTGCATCCTTCTATTTCTTCTTTGCAAATTCTCTCCCAGCCCTTTTATTCTTCTTTCTAAGAGAAATGTCCTTTAAGAAAGAGTTTTCAGAGGCATCTTTTGTCAAAGGTGCAGATAGACTTCTGGTGGGTTTTGCACAATCTGTTAGGATTCTGACTCAATATCCAATTCAGTGAAGTGTAATCCTCTGTTGGAAAAAGAGGTATTACTTACAGCTGCTTTTTTGGTTGTTTTTCTCATTCAATTTCATAGAAAAGTTCAGCTCATCAGTGGTACAGCATTGCATTTCATGAATAAAGAAAGTGAAAAATAGATGAGAGGGAGCAAGAAAAAACACTCCACATCTTGGCCCTTCACTGTTTTCCAAAACTAACAGCTTCCAATCCTGATAGCCATCCCCAAACTAAGACTAGTTTAGTACAAACTAAAAAGAGAATTAGTGAATGGATTCATCTGCTTTTTTCTCATATTGCAGAGCTGCATTCATTTCATGGATGTGTGCTTCAAGGAACAGAACTTCAGATTCTGATAAGGTAACTTTTCCTCTTTTACCTCGTGGAAATTTCAGGAAACTAACATATGTAATGTGTGGTGCCACAGTGATTATCTGACTAAAAGATCTTGTAAAAATTTGTTAGTTAAGCTCACTATAGCATTTGATACCTTGTTGATGACACACAATGAAACACACGCAACGCTATGCTTGCAGAGCAATAGTGTTGGCCTCTTCTGTCCAAAAGTGGAATCAGCTTCAACAGATTGGCATCCTTCTGGCAAAAGTGCACACTGATGAGCCAAACAACATTCTCTGGCCAATGAGTCACAAAACCATGATGGTCAGAAGCAGCCCATCTTTTAGATTTCGGCAATAGACTGATGATCACTTTGTCTGTGTGCCATAGTTCTTTAGAACATAAAAACCAAATGCCTTTCATTCTTTAAAGAAGAGTAATGGGGGTGATTGTGGACATCTAGAGGCACTATTCACATACTTGTTTAAAGTTTAAACTGTTTATGGGAGAACTTCTGTGGCAACTGAAAAACCTCCTTGTTAGAGGAAAAAAATTGGGTGTAGAACCAGGAAGTTACTGCTTGGCTTGATTCTTGAGTGTGTTAAGCCAAAGGCTGACTGGTCAAAGAAGCGACCTTATGAGTCATCAGATGCAGAAAGAAACTCTCATGTTTGCCCCTGGCATATGCTGAAATGCAAAAGGGATGTATAATGGGTATGTAATTTCTTTTGCTTTGAGAAGAAAAAAAAATGTTGAGAATGGAGCTGAAGGCAGAGCTTCTGGTACAAAGGGCCTTTGAAGTCAAAGCTATTAACCTCTTAAAATATGACTCAGTCCTCCACATAAACTTATTCTGGGCAACAAAAACTTGATTCTCATTGCTATGTCAGGCTTTCAAAGGCCTTCTGCTTAAATCATAGGCTGTCATGTTTCATCTGCAAAATGGGTCTGTAATACCAATTCTCCTTTACTTTTGCCCCTGCTTCCTCACTCTGGTTAGTGAAGAGGAAATCAGTAAGTTCTCTGCATGTGAAGAGGTATTTTCTCTTTAATAAATAAGCATATAAATATGTACCAGAAATGAGTATATTGAGGGAAAACACGTCAGGAGTCAAATCTTGTGCAATAAAACAGGAAGCTTACAAAATATATGGACAATACCCCCTGAAAGATTCTCTATGTGAGTGCTTCTTTCAGTGAAGGAATTTGGTATCACCACAGAGGTGTACAGTTGTAGCATTATAAGTCTGATGGTGCTTTATAAGCCTATGGAGAATAGGAGCCTCATCAGAGACTGACTGATATCTGTGATAAGTTACATACAAAATTCATAAAACACTGGAAAGGTTTAAAAGGGAAAGATATCAAAAGTTCTGAGCAAGAGGTTTATGCAAATATGAGCTCTATCAAAGGAAAATTATGGTATATACTCATAAGTAGGTCAGCTCTGAATCACTAAATTCATTTGCAGTATTGGTTTAGGAAAAAATATTTCATATCTTTAATATTTGCAAGTCTCTCTCTGTCCATATTTACACAAGTCAGTTTAGGGTAAATGATCTCAAATATCCTCACAGCTACTCTCAAAGAAAGTTCAGTTACCCTTGAGCAGCCGATATACAAAAGCTTATTGTTCCAGCACCTACACGTATACTGCTTCCTTGCAATAAAGTCTGAGTAACATCTCTTTAACACAGAAGTCTAAAATGAGCACTGGATTCAGGTTCCTAAAAAGTGAGGGAGAGTCTTACATTTAAATTCATCTTTCCAAAGTTGTAAATGAGAATCATCCATTAATGTTGCAGGATGAAAAACTGTGGATGAAGAGTTGCAGGCTGAAATTATAAACTCCAAATTCCTCCCACACCTAAAGTAGATGCTGTATGACCTGTTCAGCACTACCTGGCAGAGATCCTGGAGTTAAACTTTCAGTCATAATAAAACATAAGGAAATTGGAGAAACATGTCAGATGTTAATATGTCATAGTACTGTAATTAAAAGGCTAAGATTCTCACAAACGTTCATAATCTGTGCCTTCTTTCTACCCTGTGCAGACACAAAATTGTTGCAGTCACTCCCACATACTAAAATGTCTCTTCAATTAACATTCCTTGTCAAAGTATGTGGCCAGATGACACACACTGTGCTGTACAAGAAAAGGAAGTTTCTCGACAGAATTATTCAACTGATGGATCTGCTTTCTTCCGTTTTATTTTATAATTGCACTGACGTTGAGGGAGAGATCCTGCTTTGTGCAAATACTAGTCCATGTAGTCCATTTCCAAAGCTACATCTTATAAAAGCCAGAAAAAAGGAATTCCTCAGCAACACATCCTCAATTTGAAGCAGCATGGTGAGCTTCCCTGGAAGTAATCAGATAGGGAGGCAACAGAGTACCCAGTTAGGTTTCTCTATTTGGCACCAAGGCAGCAAATTCCACCATGGTGTAGTTCAGGTAGAAGCCTCCAAATTAGTGAATGTTCTGGACTCCTTGATCTGGTTTTCTAATGCAAGAAACGTAATTTTGTGGTGAGGAAAAAGGCAGCTCCTTGTCCATCTCAGAGGCGTTGGCATGCAAGGGAGTCAGCCTGAAGCTACTGAGCAGAGGCAGCACAAGCACTAACTACTAACTCAATAAGTCAGGCTGTCTCTCAAACTGTGAAGCAATCAGAAAACTAGGGACCAATCTAGGTGTACTCAGGGAGTGAAAGAAAGGAAAAAAAAAAATCTGGGGACACAATTCTGTAGGTCACAGGGGTCCATTATTTTTGCTGCTAGCAGAACAACTTCTTTGCTAAAATGGCAGCAAGCCAAGGGCTTTTCTTCAGTCTTCCCTTACATTTTAAAGTCCTTTGTTGCAGAAGAAAGAATAAAAATGCAAAGCTGTTTCATGCTTAATAGAGGGCCTTTAATGACATTCAAAAACTAGAATTCACAAAACAAACCCAAAGATCACCAGTTGAACATCAGGACAGGTAATGAGAACTTGCTTTAGTATCTCAACAAAAAAAACCAAACAACTGTTTTTTTTTTCTTCTTTTCAGTTCTCAAGTTTCTTGGGTAAAGGAGTTGCAAATTTGTGAGACTTGACCTGATCTAACATGTTCCTGTCATTAGAGGTCAGCTGTGCACTCATACTGGCAGATGTATGCAATGGCACACCATTGCAATGCTAATACATGCATACCATTTTCAAGTTGTTCTTGTTCAAATTTCATACAGTGAATCCAAGCAAGCAGTATCTAAGTTCTGAGTTATAGTCCATTTTTATCATGGTAGTGGGTTTTAAATTGATTTTCAAAGTAGTGACCAGTTTCCAGTCATATAAACCCTAGTTACTAACTCCACCAATGGCCCTTGAATTGCTATTAATTTCATGCACTTACAGAATTTGCAATGCTTACAGTTTGATTAAAAACTTGAAATGCTGACATTTTAGGAATACTACTTAAAGGGGTCATATAATTAGAATTTCATCTAACGAATTTTAATTTGGAGATGGCCTTGCAAATTTGGATGTTAGAAATAATTCACAATTGGATTTCTCATTTAGAAACTTCCTTAGCTATAAAAAGTGAGCTATTAAAAAAATTATTTAAAATTTATTCTGAAGTACCATTTCATGGCAAAGGGAATTAAAAAAAAAAAAAAGGAAATCAGGAGGCATTAAGAAATTCTGATTTCTTGAGAGAGTTTCAGGAATTTATTCATAGGATTTTCTGACCAAGCTTTATGTAATAGCAAAGACTTGATGACCAATTAAATCCTTTTTTATTCTCTGTAGAAGTGTAATTTGGCCAGAAGCCTTAAGCCGGAAGCCTTCAACAGTCTAATCTCAGTCTTAACAAACTGAAGCTATAGTTGTGTCCAGATTGTAGCTCTTTCTAACTGAATCAGTAGGCAAAGGAACATAGTCACTATAAATATTTGGAATTTTCATCCAAAGACTTGCAGCACTTTCTCAGAGAAGGCAACTACAGCTAAATGGCTCATGCTACTAGGTGATATCATTAAGCCCATTAACAAATCTGCCATGGCAGACAACAAGTCACCTGATTAGCACAGGAGACACCTTGTTCATACTGGATATTTCTCTGGAAGCAGATGTCCTTTCATCAGCACATTGCATACAGGCAACAGAGGTCCTGTTGCATCCTTCTGCTTGTTCGTCTGAGTGGTGGTAATCAGTTAATTAGCCTTGGAAACCTCTGTCTTTCACAATGATTATCAGTTAAGGGCAGTTGGGGGTGAGTGGCTGTCACTGCTGTCACGTAAGGACAGTTCTAGAAAGGCTGCTTACAGGAATATGAAAAAGTGCTGAGGGGCAGGGAATTTGACTGGATAATTATCAGTTAGATTGAAAAAAAAAATTAAAGTAATCTCCCTTGATGCTCAGGGAGAACACCATTTCTTTTGATAGTGTTGTTCCAAACAGCACACAGATGTTTCCTTTTTCCCTAAAAACAGAATTAACAGGGACAATGGTTTTCTGAATAATAATATAAAGTTAACTGATGTTAAAGGTGCTTCTCTGAACAGTTGATGCATTTCTGAGGCAGACAGTATGCAGCATGAGAGATTGCTTAGAACAAGATCTCTGAAATCAAACTATTAACTTGGTGAGCAAAAAAAAAAAAAAAAAAGTGGGCTTCTTTTCTACTACGTGCTCTGACTCCAAATCTGAAAGAAGAAACATAGCTCGAACCAGCCTGGCTACATCAAAGGTTCTCCAAGTTCTGCCCTCCAGACAAATTGGTCCAGACTACACTGCTAACTCACAGTGGCAAACAGATTGGATGCAGGCAGTTTGAAAAGTTCTTTGCTTCAAGCACATATTGAGATTACTGTTCTCCCCCAGACTTGTGCAGCCTCATACTGCACAGTTTCCTACCTTTTCTCAGCTTTCACACGGCTTCACATCATGATTTCAGATTAACTGACACACGGGATGGATGAGACACAGCAAAACTGTCCCCTGAAATTACAGAGATGGATTACACATTTAGTGCAAGGTATTTAAGCTTGGAAGTGTTATGAAATAGGAACTATTTCTATGTTGAACTGCTATCAAGTAGATTTCGCATGGTTTTCACATCTCTCTGCTGCATTTCTGATACCACACAGTAGATGGCAGGAGCCAATAAAGAAATGTCACTGCCGTTTTTGCAAAAGGAAAGTTGATCACATTTATCTTCGTTGAGATTCTCATGTTTAATTCAAAATAATTTTACAGCAACCTTTTAATGTTTTTGGACATTCTTAATGTTCATAATATTTCTCTTGTTGTAAGGTTTATTTCTTTCTAATGTAACTTGGATTATTAAAAGATTAATCTTTCAAAATTGTGTTGATATTACAGATTTTTTGATGAGTGCTGAGATTTACAGGATAAGAGTAATAAATTACTTAACTTAAACTACACTTAAAGTTTTGGTGTGATGACATATGAAGTATTTACTTCCATGTTACTTGCATTTGATTCCATTAGTCATACTAGAAACAGCAGAAGAGAGACACATAAAGCATAAAAAAGAGAAATAAAAAACATATCAGAACTGATTATAGTTTGGCAAGCACAGTTCCAAATATTCAGTTTCAAAGTCTGAAAAACACTAAGTGAATCCCCACTTTAAAGCTTAATAAAAAATAAAATATTTTACTTTCTGGCCATCAGTCCAGATTCCTAATAAAATATTTAATGTTATTTTCAAGCCTTTGAACATCAACTGAAACATTATAGAGTGTTCTCAAGATTTCATTGATTTCTATAGGGGAGATAAGATGAAGTGTGTGCAAGTTTTAAAAAGTGATAAGCAAACTTATAACTATGAGGAACATAATGATCTATTTTCAGAATTAGTCTTGCAACCTACAGGGATCCAGTAGAGATTTATTCTGTGAATATAGTACAGTCCAGCTGGCAGTCCAGGGACTGTGCACTATGCTCAGCCCATCTCTACTACCAAGAGGAGACAAGCGAGTGTTTGACTGTGTGCACTGTTTGTCCAAAGGCCAAAATCTCAACTTGTATTTGCAGAAGCCAGGGGCTTTATGACTGAATTTCCATGGTAGGAGAGATCCTTTGATGCAGGAACATGGCCCAGCACTTACAGGCCCCATCGGTATCTGAACATGCCGTCTGTCCTTAGAGGCTGAAGGAACAGGACTGTGCTGATTTAAGATATCAGAGAACAGATGATTAAATGTGGAATCAAGCAAGGATTAATGTGAATGTTACCTTAACTGAATATGGGACTCCTGTAAAGCCATTATTTCTGGCTACCTGGCTACTATCACCACCAGGGTTATCAATTATCTCAGGTGTGACTCACATCAACTTCTGGCTAAAAGGAAGAGCTATCACCACCCCTATTTAGTGTGAACACTATCAAAGGGAGGGGATTGATTTACCTGTTACTGTAAATTTGCCAATGCAAGCCTAACTGACAAATCTGGTTTAACATGAATGAGGAATTCAAAAGAAATAATTTGTTCCTTTAAGTACAAAATTCTAAAACAGATTCCTTGACAATGTGTACACATCCTTGTAGATAAGCAATCCCTCTCAATCATACCTTCTGACTATGTGTACACCAGAGCAGTACTCAGCTGGGGCTCTTGAGCCTGGAGAAGAGAAGGCTCTGAGCAGAGCAGCCTTCCAGCAGCTGAAGAGGATCTACAGGAAGGCTGGAGAGGACTTTTTATAAGGGCAGGTAGCAAGAGGACAAGGAGAAGTGGTTTTAAACTGGAAGAGGGTAGGTTTAGACTACATATTAGGAAGAAATTCTTTACTGTAAAGGTGGTGAGACACTGGAACTGGTTGTGAGGCTGTAAATGCCCCCTCCCTGGAAGCATTCAAAGCCAGGCTGGATGGGACTTTGAGAAACTTGGTCTAGAGGGAGATTTCCCTGCCTATAGGAGGGGGTTAGAACTAGATGATCTTAAAGGTCCCTTGCAACCCAAATCGTTCTGTGATTCTATGTTTCTAAGTCTGCTAGATCCTCATTACAAGATGAAGAATCCTGGAACTCGTTGTTTTCTAAGAGGATCCCACTACTTGTTTGCTTATTTAGTTGTTCAACTGCTGAAGACAGGAATGTGTTTCATTTCCATTTCTGTGGTGTAGGAAGGTACCTGTTCTCATTCATATGCAATAAAGAAGCTGTAACATCTAGGTGAAGAGGAGCAAAAGGTCAATGTTTAGAACCATGGTCACTCATCCAAGCTTTTCAGGGGAAGGGAGGGAATTGGGCATTTTGTTTAAATCTCGTATAATAAGTTATTAGAGCCTCAATGGACTATTAGCATTATTAGCTTTAGAAAGAAAAGATATAATCTCATGGAAGAGGAGAGAATGGCCTGAGAGACAGTCAAGAACAACATCATACAGTGGAGTAGAACTGATGGCAGATCTCAAAAGTGGTATTTTGCCTTATGCTTCCATCAGGACTGCTATTCACACAGAAAGAGAACGGATAGAAGACTGACTATCTCCACTTCAGACATTTTTGTATTTCTAAACTATCATTAAAATGTCACAGCCCTGCTGCAGTCCTGTTCACTTCAGGATTTTCCCTCTTATCACAGCAGTTGGTAGGTTTGGGATCCTTGCTTTCCTTGCCATTGTGCACAATTTAACATTGCCATCAGAGGAAGATAATGACTGTATATTACAGAAAGTTTTTTGTTTTCAAGTTCATATGCCAGAGTGTAACTGAATCTGTTGGTAATTTAAATTATTCCCTTAACGTTTAGAGGTTTCACAAAGCTGTCTGCTCTTCCTTTAGCAATAATTACAGACTGTGGCAAATCAGCCCACCTTCCTCAAGGAGACTGCAAAGGCCGTATTTACAGTCAAATGTTCAGAGAAAAAGGACTGAGAATTTTTTGTTACATTTTCACACCTCAGTGCTCTGACAGGTGACCGCCCAATTTCTGAATTGAAATCTATCATCAAAATTGGTATTAATTAGTTGCGTATCAGCTCCTGGCAGAGGCCAAAAGTTAAACAGGTCTTGGAGACCAAATTTTTTCATACTGTTGCAGGAGGTCTCTGCAGATCAGGGTAAAGTTGCATTCAGCAAAGGCTGAAGAAGATTGGACACGTGGAGAGCCCTTGCCATTCTGATGGACAGAGCAGAGAGGGAGGGAGAGCAGGGTAGGCAGGTGAAGCCATGCATGTCAAGTTGAGACCCAATCTGGATTCCCTGAGAGCAGCTGAAGGAATGGCCAAGAATAATTATAGGGATGTGGGAGGTATTTGCTTAAATGTTCTCTATGCTGTGTCTTGCTCTGAATTCAGAAGACATGAGACATCCTTCTCAAACCCCAGGCAGCAGTGAGGATCCAGAAAACATTAGTTCCCTTTCTTAAGAGTCTTATGTGCTGTTTTGATGCTGTGAGACACAAACCACATGGTTGTTTCTCTACCTTTAGCAGAGAGCAAGTCCTCCCTACCTTGCAGGGAGTATGCAGAGGGGCAGCAGCTCAAAAATTCTACTCTCTACTTCAGAGACAGCCTCTTTTTCACCTGTGGGGCATACTGGAGATACCTTTTCTGTCCTTTTAAAACTCCTGAGACACTTTAGTCATTGTCTGTGGTGGGCAGACAGAGGAGAGCAGCAGAACATGAACATGGTCTGCAGAAGATACTTTTCTGCAAATTGCCTTCATAGCTACACAAGGGCAGCAAAGTGCGCCAAAGAGCTGATGTGTATATCAGGGCAAGAGAGTGTCATAGGGCATCTGAGAGATCTCAGGTCAGTAAAGGGGGTTTTTGTGTCTGTGCATGTTGTGTATTCAAGGCTATTCAGACTAAATATAGCTCATGAGCAGTTTCACATCTCTGATACAGGGAGGCATGCTGTGACACTTCTTGCCTCGTACTTACACTGTAGATAACTGGAAGAAAAAAAACCAACACAAAAACAAATTTGAGAGCTTTCAAACTGCAGCCAGCTTCAGTCTAAATGGGATAGTCTTGAAATCATTGGGATTTATGTTTAGAAATCTAACAGGGACGCTAAGTACTATATCTGGGCCTGCGACTCAGCTGTTGTCTAGTCTGGGTCCACAGCCTCTCAGTGTATTCTAAACATGTGTTTTCCTATTAAATTTATAGGAGTGTAGGGAAGATCAAGCAGTCAGTGCTTAAAAGCTTTGCATGCTGTGTGGGCAGATTGTTTTCTCTCCACCTCTAGAACCGTCCCATTTGTTTCCCAGGATTTCTTCTCCTGCACACTGCTCTCTATTCTCCCCATCAGACTGCTCATGCAAGTTGATGGTGCAGGTTTACTTTCACTTGTGTTTTATTTCCAGTTCCATGCCTTAAGTGATTTCACACAAAACTTTTAGGTGCACAGTTGTACGCCAGCAGCCTCTGTTTGCACGCTGATATGAAGCTGTGCATTAGCACCTGGATCACTTTTGGGGTTCCGGTTAGAGCAAGAAACCCTCTGTTCCTTTACAGCATTCACTTTCCACAACTTAGGCTGATGAATGCCTATCATATGAAGGGACCTCTATCAAGCCAATATTTATTTCCTGTAAGCTTAAGCCCTGATTACTTAAAAAGCCATTGCATTCTTTCCACCCTCATCAAACGTTCCTCTCATGTCAGATGAATGCATTTATTTTCACTAAAGACACAAACCTCAGCTCTGTGAGCATTTGGTTTAACAAACTGCTTCACACAGCTGTTTCTCCAATGGGCTCAATATAACTGCACACACTACAATAGACGCTGTTCCCCTTCCTCTTCCTCCACCTTGTAGCAACTTATTGAAATAGTATAGACTGTATAATCAAAATGTTATAATCACAATATAATTGTATAATCAATAGATATCAAGATGTTATAATCACAATATAATCAAGAGAATTAGGCAAAATAAACAACGATCACAAAAGAGAATAAGTGGAAGAGCTTACCCTCCAGCTGAGCTCACCAGAAGATACCAAAAGAGGGGATCTCCAGAAGAGATCCTTCCCCACTGGTAGCCAGCTCTTAAATAGGTCCAGGAGGGGTGGAACCTGGCTCCACCCCTTCTGGTAGCACAGGTGAATTGCCTTCAGCTGTGCTCCTCTGGCTGACTCAAGGCTCACCTCAGGTGATCAATCAGAGGTTCAGGCCATGACTCAGCAGTTCCCATACAATAGACCAACTTCTTGATATACATTTTTCCACTTCCTACCTCCTACTCACACAGAGATACGGGGTCATTTAATTTTTTAATGCACATATTTATGGACACATTTCCTCTCTTAATTAAGCTATTATTTTATTTTAAGGGGATGCCATCATCATAAAAATCAGCTAGCACGGGAAAAATGAAATGATTTGCTTTTCATCATTAGCAGCATTTGGTTTTTCACTCATCTTGGGGTATGCCTTCTGAAAATAGACCAGTAAGTTCACTTCTCCTTAAGACTTCAGTTTTTTATTCTTCTGTATTGAGCAAAGACACTTTGAATAGGACTCAAACACAGCTGAAAAATACTGAAAATTATACTCACATTAACTTCTCAATGAAATTATAGAGTAAGAGCTAGTACCCAAAGGCTGGTCTGTGTATTATGGATTTTACAAGATCGAAGACTTGACATTCTACCAGAACACACAGTTTTAAATTATTGCCCAAAAGTTCCTGCCAGATGCTCCTCACTATTTTGTTGTATTAGATGAAAGAAAATAAATTTGTAAAATGTATTTTAAAATTTTCTCTGACTTCTTATAAGTATCTAGGTTGTGAGATTAAGTGTCTACATGAGAAATTTCACTTCTCAGCTTTGTACTTCATTCAGAATAATATATGCATCTATTCAGGTTGCTATTGAGGTTGTTTCAGTCCAGATTGCAAATGCTGAACTTGAGATCGTAATATGGCTGTGTAGGATGGACGCATCCAGCCAAGTAAACCAAAATGACAGCAATATCTGCGACTTTTGGGATTTGACAAACAGCTCATCAAATCTCTGTTTGTGTTGAAATACAGATCTGATCTTGAGAAAAAGACAAGCATCGGCTGGTGATGCAGATATAGGTTTGATCTAAAATTAACTATGTCAGAGATAGCCTGAGAGACTGTTCTCTCAGGTCTGCTGGCTGCTCTCTGCATGCTGTGAAGGAAAAGTAATAGAGAGTTGAAGGTAAGACGAGGTGATTACATTTGAAATCTTTTCCTCCTGTTTAATTGGTTTAGCACAGCTTTTCACTTTCTTTTTTGTCTGCCCTGCAGCTGGCCTTGATGTCTTTGCAACTGAGTTGGTTCCCACCACAAGGACAGCACCACAGACCGCAGAAACTGCTCTGAGTGTTGTTCTGATAATGGAATCTAAGGAGACAAAGTAACTTGTGAAGTTTATGTGTGATTGAGCAGAAAGCAAGCACCCTGGCACTCCAATGGTTTTGTTTGTGAAAATAAAAATAACAATACCCTCGTGAAAAATAATCTAGAAATGGATTTGTCTGTGAATTTGCAGTCTTTAATTTTAGTAACAGTGACAATCTCACATGGAATGTGCACCAGTGACAGAAGTGCTGAAACACTATTTTTTTCTGGTGAGAACATATATGTTCACTTCCATGTGAGTCTACCAGAAGATTAAGCCCCGCTTATCTGATCCGTCTTCTGAGCCATATATTCATAAGCATGTTTAAGAAATTAATTTCACATCTTTACATAGAATGAAGGCTTCATAAGGTGTATTAGGAGTGTTACTGACATTGGGAAGATAGATGAAAGAGTGGTTTATCATACTGGCAAACAGCATATACAAAGATTTGCCCATGTCAGGTATACTCATACCAGTAGGATCTTCCAGAAATTCAGGACTGAGTGTTGTGAGACTAAAAATAATCAGTTGTACATTTCCTGAGATCCCTTCTGCTGTGAAATGATCTCCACTTTGAAAAGGAATTAGTAAGAACTGGTTCAAGATAGGAAATCTGGAGTATACCTACTAAGCCTGTGAGAATTCCAGTTGTTCTCAAGCTGAAGAAACTTTTCAGTTTATCATTAGCTAAAGTTATACATGTGCTGCTGTCCCCAAAGCTACAGGGACATGACTTCTCTGTGGAATATAAATAAGGGAGGAAATATGGATTTCTTCAGTAGGGTGATAAACAGATCAATACAACATGAAAGAGATATCGATGGGTATGAAATTTATGTAGTGAAGCATACTCCTTTTATAATTTCAAAATTAAGACAATTTCACACTGGAACTTACATACAGAGATTTTATTTAGCCTGCACTGAAATTTCACAATGATGGTCAGAAGAAGACAGAGATATACAGAGGAAGCTGGTACCATGTCAGCACTTTGAGGAAGAAATTAAGGTGGGCATTTTACTAAAAGAAGAAAGAGTAGTTATCTCAGCAGCACAGAGAAAGGGAGAAACTGCTGACATGCAAGCTAGCCATCCAGTAAAAGAAAGATGTAATCAAGTGAGAAGTGGTATTTTATACCACTTGGAAGGATCATTCAGATAAGATACAGGGCAGTTCAATATGATACACATATCTGCTTCCAAAAAGAATAAACAAAGATCTGATACATAGCAATGAATCCCTGCACAAATCATAGCAAAATCTGGAGAGGGGAGCTTTCTCTGAATATGACAGATAAATGTATTTATGGGAAACTGAATTATATTCTAAAGTCACAAGGCTGCCAAAACATTCCAAGAATGCTGATTTCTGACATTAAATCACAGCCTGCAAGGCAGGAAAGCCAGAGGGTTCTGGGGATGGATGAGGATCACCGATATTCAGGCAGAGCTGCAGATATGCAGTGAGATCTTCTGATGCAAGCATAGCATTTCCTTGTCAAGGTATCCTCAGAGAAGTGAGAAAGATGAAGAGAATAATATCATTGAAATAAAACAATCCAAAATTCAGATTTACTACCGTGTAGACCTGAAAGATGAATATGAGTTTTACTTTGCAAGAGACCTCCAAATACTAGATGTACACGCAAAAATGCAGGAAAAAGAAGATGGAAATCTCCTCCTGCCAGATACACCAAACCTCTTCGTACATCACACTATTGAGATAAGCTTTTCCAAGCACTGCAGAATAAAGTCTGTTTTACACTGGGTTCATTTATTTTGTACTCCTGCGTGCCCCTCAGCAATAGCCCTAATTGTTCCTGAGCTCTGTGTTTGGTCCAGAAACCAGCTGGCTCCAAGATATTTGCTGACAAACAGAATATGCAGTGGTTCAATTTCTCCTGTCTCTCCCTTGGGTTTCTCCTGCCAAGCACATGACATATAGATATATAATTATATTTGAGACATCCACCATACTTTTAATACCAATGATACCAGATCTGCTTCCTGCTTAGACAATAATTGATGGGAGATGAATTAACACACAAACAGCTTAAGGAAGGGGATGAAAACAACATTGGTTCATCCTGAATATTTTAATATCAGCCTCCGTTCCTCCTGTTAATTAAGAATGCAAAGGATTATTAGGAACATGGGGAATAGGAATTGATTCTGCAGATTCCTGACTGAAGGAAGAGAAACAATAGCCTATTTTGCAAATTCTTGGATTCTTGGAACAGACTGTAGGAACAGCAGTGAAAATGCTTACTATATAACTGCATAAGTATATGGAAAGCCATAATAAGTGCCAACAGTTTGTGTTTGGCTTTTCACATTCTTGCCAAAGATCATTTTTCACTCCAAGGACATTACTTGAAAAAGGCTGACTGTGAATGTTAAGTCTCTACAGCTACTGTTTAGAGGAACAGGCAGAGTAGGAAAGAAAGAGTTTAATACAAGCTGTTGATGCCCCGACTGTTACTCCTACAGAAATTAAGGAATTTTGTAGTGGGATGCATACATCATCCTATCACCCTTTCATAACATTCTTGACTGACCAAGAACTTGTTCCAATAAGACTTTATGCTGCTTATCTTCCAGCTACACTAAGGACTGTTGCAACTTACAGGAACTTTCAGGACACCAAATACCACGTTATTTATCATAAATTACCATTCTAGTGCCCACAAGCCATTATTCTCTCTCTCTTTTCTTTTTTTTTTTCTTTCTGACAGTTGACACAGTTTCTTTAAGAATGTTTAACTGCAGAAGGCTCTTCTGTTATTCCTGAATTACCCAAAAAATAAAAAGATCCAAGACTTACCAGATGAGTCCCCCACTAGAATAAAGGAAGTTCATGACTGGTTAATATTATACAATGGAGAGCAATCTGTTATTTAAAATTTCAGCCACTGGTAGTTTGTATTTATAAAGATCTCTGAATTCTGATTTGATGAGAACCAGTCTCAGGCAGATTTTGTAGAGATGATGTATGCACTTCTAGATGTCTTGAGGTACATCACAGAGCTAAGCCTTTTATTTCAAGAGCTGGAATTTGACATTGCAATTGTACAGGTGTTAGTAAATCATTCTCTGTCATCTCCAGAGAGAAGTAAAGATGACAGCCATCATGGAATAGGAAACAGTTGACCTTACATTATACACAATGAATGCAAACTGCACTGAAAATCAGTTAAGTGGTGCAGGGGATATTTCTCATTCTCTTCTTTTAAAAAGGAATTGTAAGTCCCTGGAAAAAAAAAGGAAGGAAGAAAAAAAAAAAAAAGAGTAGAAAAAATGAGATTTCAAACTGTATAATATCAGAAAATAGAGTAATGTACCCACATACACTGCAGAATGAAATATAAAATCAATTTGAAGCTCCCTAAGTTTGGACAGAAGGAAGAAAGGTGAAGTGACATAGCTATGGGTGTCTGGATGATAGAAAATGGGACAGAAATGAGAAATGAAGGACACCATTCCTCTCAGAGTCTGAAAATGCAATTCCTCACCCTGGGAAAATATCTACACAGCTTAAAAAGCAAAACCAACATAAATTGCAAATAGAGATCAAGTATTACTATCACGTGTTTTTGTGCTGAAAACTCTCCCTGCATGAACACTGAAGCATTCTGTTGTAGCTGGGCCTGACACTGAAATATGTCTGGGATCTGATTTTGAAAGTTTAACCCATGCTTCTTTGGTGAAATAAAGAGCAGGCATCCTCTCCTGCAAAGCAGTGTCACCTTTGCATTCCAGTGACCAGTTCAGCACAAAATCCACATACAAATAAATCAGGAAAGCCAACCCATAGGGAAAAATAATGTGAGGCAGGGCACCTGTGGAAGCTCTTGGACACTCAGGGTATCCCACGCGATGGGATCAGGGTGGCAGGGTGCCATTCTCAGAAGAGCATAGCAACTTCATAATGTCAACCCCTGATAAGAACCCACCTGAGACCAAGTAATGTCAAACTCCAAATGGCAGCGCCTCATGGTGGACCCTTCACAGTCCTGTCAGCTCTCCAATTTCATTTAGGTTATGCTGCGCTGCCACTGCATCAACCTCCGAACAACACAACCAGTTCCACTCACCTGCCCTCACAGCTCTGGTTGGAATGCATTTCCTCCACCTGACGTGCTGGGGAGTGGGGTCCTAAAGACAAAATTGCAGCAGGGCAAGCTCCCTGTGGGAAGGGTCAGACCACTGCCTCATTGAGCCTCCTGCGCTCACCTCTTCTGAAACCACTCCTTTGCTTCACAAAATTCTCAGTCTCTTCCAGAAAAGATGTGCAGAGAAAGTAGGGGCAGACTTCATTGCAGCTGCAGATGAAGTTTCATTGTTGTTTTTTCCCTCTTTGTGCTGGTGTTGAAGTAGGTCTCTTTGAAAAACACCTCAAATGAGATGCGACTGGCTGCCCCCTGCCCTACTGAGTGGCTTGAAGATTACTTCTGTGCACAGGATTTTCACTCTGCAGATAGCAAGGAAGTGTCTTTTCATTGCCTACCCTGCAACAAAGCGACTGAAATAACGCCGCTGTTCTTGCTGCCCTTGTAGCTGGTGAGTGACGTTGGATTGAAGCAGCTCTGCTCTCCTGCCTATTGAGCGTGCTGGGCCAGAATTAAATGAGCTCGGCTGGTTTGGTGTTGAGGGCTACTTTCCCATCTATGAGGAAAATAGAAGGATATTTTGAGAGACACTACACAGGTGTACTTTAATAATTCAAGCTAAGAAAGAAACTCTTTGAAGATTCAAGAGTGGGTAGGTATTTTGAAATGGACTTGGTTAGGCTATTGCAAATCTGCTGATCAAACCAGGCACAGCAAGAGAGTAGTTCCAAATAAAATGAGATTAGAAGTAGCTGCTGCTTCTTAGTAAATGAGTTTCTACAAAAAAAGTAATTGTCATCTGTTTGCTGCTGCTTTCCTACGGAGAGGAAAACATGGCAGTATTATGGTACAAAGCAAAAAAACATTTCCAGATCTAGTTGAGGGGTTGATAGCAAGCTTTGTGCAGCTGATTGGCATAGGCAAAGAAGAACATGTTCAGCGCTGTATTGGCAAAGGATATGCAATTAATGACTTACAATTCAGACTCAGCCTCCTGAGCACAATTTACTTGGCTTGCCACCTCATGCTCACGTTTTCTTCCTGAGAACCCCTTGGGTGGCCCACATTATGGCATGAGGAGGTGTTACCTGTACATTTGCCCTTGGGTTAAGCTCTCCTATCAACCTGGCTGACAGCAGCTATTTAATTATTTTGGGGAATAAATGAATTGAAGATAATCAAACAAGCTGGTAGCTGAAATGTTCTCTTCTGTTAAAAAAACATAAAAACTCGTGTGTTTCAGCACTTGTGAACATAAAGCATCTCTGAAGAACAAACACAAGTAGGTCATAACAGCATGTGAGTATTAGTTGATGGATGCTCACATCTCACAGATGTCCAGTTTTAAAAGTATCTCAAAAAGTGCAAAGTCTGCAAGGCACTGTGGAAAGTGAATTGATTTCTTGTCTCTAAAGGAAGTTCTGCCACATGGCAGCTGAGGAGCAAAATGTAGGCCCCTGCAGCTCCTCCTGTGCCTAAAGGGCGCAATCGCAACTCCCATATTCCTGTGCTGCTGATGGTGGTGTGGGCAGAGGTGGCCTTCTGCTGTAAATGCTGTGCTACCCCTCCTGTGGCCCTGCGAGAGCTGGAAGCACTGTACAATGCAATCTTCCCTCGGACTGCCCCATTCTGCCTCCCAGGCCAGGCTCAGGGAGCTGGTGATGATATCGCTGCCCAGACATTTGCTGCGTGGAGACTTTTTATACAGGAAGCATTTTGGCAGCCGCTACCACAGTCCCCTCAGGAGCAAGCTGCAGCTCTGTCTGCAGTTCCAAAGCCACCCATGTTTCCATCCCCTCCAGGTCTCAACACAAGCTCAATTCACTGTCTAACCTGTATTTGTGCTTTTGTGTTTTCGGACCTACTGTGGTGCCTCAGCGCAGCCCACAGCCCGAGGGCGATGGCAAACGCCCCCCTGCGCCCGAGGGCGGGCGGAATGGCGGCAGGGGCAGCGGGGCGCCGCGCGCGGGCCGGACGGCGGGGAGGCGGTGCTGGAAGGCTGCTCCCGGCTGTCCGCCTCAGCGCGGCCGCAGGGCGTAATCTCGCAGCGGGTGCTTTCTTTAAGGTAAGCGCGGCAAACGGCCGGCTCGATCTCATTTCCGAGCGTCTTTCACTCTTCCGACAGAAACAACGCGGTGCGCAGATCTGAGGTCACCAGGACTGACTGACGTCCCAAGGAAAGTGTCTGCCCACGGCGTTGTCTGTTAACAGCAGCAGTCGTGGCTGCTCCTGTCGGTCTTGCATCTCCATGCCCGCACTGTGCTGGCCGGTGCTGACCCTGAGCTCTGGAGGCGTCACAGTGTGGAATAGACCAGTGCATTAGCCAAGGAACTGTACAAATAAATAAATCTCAATCTATCCTTGTGCAAATCCACATCAAATTCATGTGCAAATCCACATCGAATTTCCTCAAGGCAGCAGAGCTCTGCCCACAGGCCCACGTGCTGCTTGTGCCAGCCTTGCCCCAGCTGCACCCATGTCTCTTCCACACAGCCTTTGTGCTGCAGTTCTCCCTGCTCCAGAGCTCCCGGTTCTGTAAGCTGGATGTGTGTGCACGTCTTTATCTACCCATATCCATATAGCAATCTCAGATAAATCTGATGGGATGTCCTTTTCTCTTGTTCCTTAAAGCTTTTCTGAAGGCCAAGGCCATGCTGCTGCCTTTGTTCCTCAGAAAGAGAATGTCATGTGTACTCTGTATCTCTGGAAAAAGGGTAGCATTTATTTTCTGTAAGCTATCATGTATTCTTATGGTGACATGTGTATGGTAAGGCACAATAACAGATGCAAGGGAGTTGCACTCAGTTCCTAAACTGGGAAGGACAACAAGCAGTTGCCTGCAGCTAAAAACAAAGATGTGTAGGTACCTGTCAGGGAGAGTCCTTAACAGATGTTTCAAAGCTGTATGTAACATTTTGGTAGTGCGGAGAACATGCTGGCAAGTGCTCCAGGAGGAATTTATGGAATAAGGAACTTGAGTGCAAGCATCTGTGCAGTGCTTTGCCAGCGATGAGCTGCTGCTGCTGCTGCTGGGAGATACAGCAAGGAGATACCAGGAGCTCCTCTGTAGTGCATCAGCGTTTTCTGTGTGCACCTCAGGTATAAAAGTGGAGGAACTGCTGAGAACTCATTAGCCTTTTTCAATGCTGTGCAGAAGGAAAGTGATCTGGGGTTTCCTACTGAAAGGACATTTGGGTATAAAATTCTACCTGAATGCTTTCACTCAGTGCTAAAAGCAATGCAAAAACTGAGGGAGATTACTAGTGACTAGGACTCCCTCTCACTGATTTTTTTCAGTTTGGTTACACTTCAAATTCAGTTATTCTTGCTATTTGACCTATATATGACGTTTATGACTTGAAAAAGTTATTGCTTTTTCATTTGTTTAAGTATCTTAAAAAATGATGGAAAAAAAAGAAACCAGAAGTTGGCTGAGGAGGCTGAGAAACCAGTGAAATAGCTGCATTGTGTCTGAGCTGACAATGAGAAGTTTGCCAGAAGCTGAGACTGCAGTCATCTTGAAGGGCACTGAGAAATCCTCCAGTTTGTGTTAGAGGGGAGGTTATGGGTTTGACTTCTGCAGACCTATAATCAGTTTTGCTTTTTTGTGAGGTTCCTTTGCCTCAAGATTTTGGTTGTCTATTTTAACATCACAGTTTGGTTTTGGTCCTTTTAATTTATCTCTATCCCCTCCCATCATGCTTTATTACAGCTTCACAGTGAGATCTGTGCACATGCAATCTTTAATTTTACATCAGCTTTCCATGGAAAATAATTTTGGAGTTGCAAAGCTAAGCATCTAGAATTGGAGAACGTAAGATTAAATCAACAAATCCTTCAAGAATGAGAATCTCGTTCTGCTGTCCCTGTTTACTCTCTAGATCTTTCACTTTTAAATTGTATGTGAAGCATGCGGGAAAAGATGTGCATCCCTGTGGAGCTGCACTGAGTCATTGTCAAAGAACACTGTGCACAGGTCTCTCAAAAACTTCACGTCTATTTTTGCATGGGGGCAATAAGCATCACAAAATGTAAATGTGAGAAAATACATCATTCAGATGTATAGGGAGTCACATATTTCTTTTTGGGAAGTGCAAGAAAGCTTGCTTGGAAGTTCTGGGAGAGGTAAAACACCTCTCTGCAGTGGTTGCAAAGATGTTATGCAGCAACATATGCAGTGTTTCTGGCACAGAGTGGTTTCTGTGGGGCTGGGACATGCTGCAGTGTGATGCTTCATCTTTCAGCATAACTAGTACCAGCTTTCTCAGCTGCTACAGGTGTGTTTTACTTACAGACTTGAATTTGTTGGGAAACTAAGCTAGAATGAGAAATTGAGGCAGAATATGTTAAAGGAAACTGTTCCGTCTGTGAGGATAGGGGCTCAGAAAGCTGTACAGGTACTTTCATAAATACACCTTAAGTGTGAACCTTATCCCGCAGAAGAAGAACAATGAATGCATTTACAAATTTAATAAGATATGTAGAATATATTTCAAATTGTATTTAATAAATTGTTGGTATGATCTGTAGAATTTTGAAACTGAGACAAAAGCCCTAAAAGATGGTATGTTTAAATACTACAGTGTTGGTGCATTTCTATCTTAAAATCAATATAAACACTCCTGAAGTAAGAAAACAGCTCACTTTGATGTTCAGGAATCTATCTGTGAGGTAGTAGCATACAAATAAACACAAGTAAAAGATAATCTCAGGCTAACAAGGGCCAGACAGGGCAAGAATGGTTTACGATGCCATAATACACCATATATTTGCACCAGAGCATTGATCCTTGTGTGATACCTTGTGCTGACTCCATTCCTCATGTTGCAGAAGTCTAAATAATTTGTGGGTTCACTGGCTGTCTTTCTCAAGCTTTTTTCTTTTGTGTGTGTGTGTGCCAATATAACTCTACTAGCTTAATTTGAGGTGTTTCTGATGTATGAGAACAAGGAAAGATTTTATTCTGAGGGTATTGAAAAAATAATTGAAAATTCTGTAATAGGAACACATTGTTTCCTCTAAGAACCAAATTCAGTCACTGTGCTGCTAAAATTATGATGATTAAATTGGCAGTTTAAACTTGTGATTAAGACTGGATCACTAATATCTTATGGGAAAGGTTATCATTAGCAGTATTGTTTTCTTCCATTTGTAAAGGCCCATATCAATCATCAGCTACTAAGAACGAACATATTTGAGATAATCTAAACCTGGACTTAAGTTCAGCTAATTCTCTCAGAAGGCAAGGTGCATACAGCACCTGTCAAAGTTGTCAACAGGTGATTGTAAGCTTGAGGAGACACCTATAATCCAACCAGGCCAAAATATGCAGCTGGTTCACATCTATCTAGTTGCCCCAGCCAAAATAACCATTTTTAAGCATAGGCAATTCACCATAAAACTTGTTTTGGCCAATTTATTTATTTTGGAATTTTTAAACCAAATTTGTCCTACTGGACAGTGTGGTTCTGTAGTGGAAAAAAACTCAACAGTGATACTGATAAATACAAGAGAATGTAGACTGAAATTTCCCTAGGTGAGATTGGACCAAAACCAAAGTTAGCATAGAACAGTGGAAAAAATGACAGATCAGGAGCACAGTTATCCTTCATGATGGCAGCTCTGTCACAGAGTCGCATATACAATCATTACCTCCAACCACAGCACTTCTGACTTCAAGGGTGATGGCTCTAATCTTCTCCTCTTCCCCTGCACTGACTCCTGCTTAATCTTTTTTTTGTTTGTTTCTAGGTTTGTTCGTTTGTTTTCTCTAGTGACTAAGCATCTAATTTGAATCAACTGTGGGAGAAGAGAGGATTGAAGGTAAAGTAGTGCTTTTTATTATTCAGCTTGTCATTAATTGCTGTTTTCAGTTCAGAACATTTTAATGAAATATTCACACAATCAGGCCAGTTGTAATTCAATCAAAAACCCATCCAACTACCCTGAGGAATCCCATCACGGCTCCTTATGCGGCAAGAAAAAATTTTAATTAGAAATTTGAAATAAGCTTTCCCCCATTTTTGCCAGGAACAAAATGAGCTGGTGCTTAGTGCCGCCATATGGAGAATTAAAGCCTCTGCAAAAATCAGCATTTAAAGAAACAACTGGAATTTAAGATTGTGATAAATGAGTCTATATTTGCACTTTCTAGCAAGTCTTGGGGAAGAATCTGATTATTTTGCAATCTACCATTTCACTGTATCTGTTCATTCTTACACTAAAAAATGATGAATTTGAGTCTTACTCACAGCTATCTTAAAAAACGTAGCTAATTAAAATGAGGTAGAAAGTAAGTTGAATTTAAAAAAAAAATAACAACACTATTTAGGCTTTTAAAATGAGTCATATGGTACTAGCCTGATGTTTGAAGAATCTCTGTAAGAAGCCTGCTTCAGCCCCAGCAGGGTACCAACGGCAGCCAAGGGCCAGTTCCCATCATCCAGAATCCATGATTCCTAAATCAGTCACTAATTTCTGGGAAGGGGAATACAATTCAACTCTACAAAACTGAGGTAGGACAGTAGGGGAAAAATTGCATATAGGTATTGAAGAATAGTAAGTAATGTTTCCTACTCTTTCAGGTGCTGTGACACCTGGAAAACAATTCTGATACTTGTGCAGTATTTGGTGTCTATTATAAACATGAGTACAGCACAAAGGTTGATCCAATTTGCACCCAGTAGCATCTGGTAAGCATCTCCTAAATCAGAGCTGCCAAGTGCTACATGAGTAAGATGTGTGGGTTTGGGGTGGAGAGGTAGGTTTTAGTTTGGTGTTTTGGCTCTTCAGCTTAGATTGCTCCTACCCTCTTTATATCCATCACTTGTTTTCCTTCTGACAATCTTTAATTAAATCTTTCACATTTGACTAAAAACTCCTTGCAAAGAAAATAGAAAAGAACACAAATCTTTCATTCACCTTAAAATATAGTGGATTAAAGACTCTTGCAGACAACTGCTCAGCTCATTTGGTCATGTTTTTTTCCGAACTTTGACGCTATGAAGTGCTTTGTGCCTATCCCACCTGCTTATCACTTATTAAAAGCACAATAGGATGCCATCGTAGAAAGTTCCCCAGGGCATTTACCCATGGCTATGCAGTTTGTCAGTGAGATACAGTACATAAACCTCACAGTTCTAAGTGCCAGAACAAACAATTGCTCCAGACACTCCAGAAAGACAAGGGAAGGAGAAAATACAGAAATACATCAAAGAGGAACGAGAAGTACTATCTATCCAAAGTCCTCCATATATCTGGCTCTAGGCCATACTGCCTATTAGAGTGGAAGTGGATACACAATTAACTATATCTAGGAGGGAGAAAGGGGGGGGAATCAGAAAATCCCCTTTAGTCTCCCTTTTTGTTTTCCAGATGGTAAACCTCCCTAAAGAAATCTGTACAGGACAGATGGAATCTTTAACTTATCTGCAGCTGCTCCACTGGCTAGACTTGTACTGTCTGCTAATGGTCTGTCCTAACCAGAAATCAGAAATACGCTGATTTCCAGCCACGCCTCTAAGACAAGAAAGTGTCTTAAGTGTATAAAAATCAAGCTTCCATTTTTAACATTTTACTCCTGCTGCTTGGGATGCTTCGACTTCAACTCAGGTTGAGTCTGACTATATGTAGGGTGAGTCCCAAAATACAGCTAAATCCAGAGGCGTTTCTGTAATCTGGTTCTGCATAAGAACTTGATGGTAAGCTTTCCTAGTTTGGTTTGTTCTTTCACACCCCCCACTCCCCTCCATAGCTTGTAAGCCATGCACACACTCACTCAATAACAGTTAGCAACAAAGTTTTGTGTTAAAGCATGAGTTACAATCATGAGTCATCTTGCTTCTGTGTTCCAAAAGCAGCTGTCCTAGGCTTCCTAGACAGGGAAATGTTCTAAGTGCTGTGTGTTACATAAAACAAGAATTGGCTTTTTTTTTTTTTCTAACCAGGAGTAAGGATTGTACAGCTTGGTTTTGCACAGAATAATATTGCCTAGAAAGTGTATTTCTTAACAGGAAAAATTAATGTATTTGTATGGCAGCCACATGTATTAACAGAAACTTTCCTTCAGGGCTACCTGAATGAAATGTGAAATTCTAAAGTAAGACAAGTTCTTTGGAGCATGATATCTCAAGAGTTGAGAAAATGAGTTTCTACCATCTTAGTTACTGCCTGTTTCACAGAAGTTACTGCAAAATGGTGGCAAATTGAGCTTAAATTGTTCTCCCCACATTTCAACTGTAGTTAAATTTTAACATTCTTTATAATACTTTGAACTACTGTTGGTGTCCCAGTTCAGTATGCAGAGAAGACAGTCAGGTAATCACTATTATACTCCAAAGGTTGGTTTTAATTAACAAGAGCAAAGTGATTTTAATGAAAAGGTGAAAGTTTGTTTAAACAAAAGCTATTAATCTAAAAAGGGTTCAGATATTATAATCCCAATAGAGTTCTTAAAAAATTTTTAAGGAAATAATGAAGGGAAGAAGAACAAGAGGTTGAGAGTTTAAAGAAATTTTCTATTCAAAGTTAGCAACCAGAAGAAAAGAATAAGTTGTAATCTCTGAATTGAAAGTTCTCTACCTGTTCTCCCTTGAAACAAGGCCTCTCTTGCAGTTTTGTGTCCCAAAACTTTCAATTTTCTGCAGGGGCTTACAAGATTATGTAGATTTAACTATCACAGTCTATCACAGTGGTCAGCCCTTGACAATTATAATAGTAATTTTTAGGAATAAAACAATCTCAAGAAACCCTAAGGGGAATGAAATACTTAGCCAAAATAATGAAAACCTACATCTAGCAAACTAAATTAAGAGCTTGTCTTTTTTCCATAATCTTTTCTAAAATGTGCAGTGTAAAATGGTAACAAACACAAAATCACTGTAACTACCATAAGATATTGGATTAATATTTTTTCCATCCTTAGATATCAGTGACTTTCCATTGTTACAAAAGAGATAGATTCAAAGTTCAGCCTGTAAATGCAGCTATAGCCTATAATGCTTATTTCTTCTCTGCAGCAACCTGGATCACTGCTTATCTTCAGATAATATAATGCAGCAAATGTTTGTTTGTTTGTTTGTTTTTACAGGCAGAGAAAATGCAGTTTAGTCTCTATCAGTATACTAATTCTGGACTGGACACTAGTTGCTATAGCAAAAACACTTTTTTAGGCTGAATATGAAATGTTTTCTTGTCTGATTAAGAAACTTTGATCTACTCCCTAATTGTCAGTTCATTTTTGCCTCACTAAAATACAAAGCAACAATAGTGATATACCTAGAGATTATCATGCAGAGTTTCTTTGGTAGCTGGGAACAGCAGCATTACAAGCAAGGAAAGTGCAAAAGCAAGGCTGTGTACCTAGACCAATGCACATCGTGTGTTCTCTGGAGAAAATGATTTCTCCTGCTACTTCCCATTGCTCAGCTTACCCAGCATGTCTCAAGCCATGTCTAATTACCATTTCTACCTTTCAGTTGTACCAAAGAGGCACAATTATATCAGACAAAACATCTATCCTATTTCTGCATTATTGATAGGATATTACTTTTCCCCTTCAGTCTGAGCTCTTACCAGGCCTATTTCTTCACCTACATCTCGCTTCATTCACAGCTTTGCATCTGCATGCACATTTCTAGCTCACTAAAGAGACTTCTGATGCTTTCTTATGACACTTGCAGAATACATTTATTATTTATGGTTCTATTATTTTCTTGCTACCTTTCCTATGCGTTTTTATTTCCACCTATCTCCGGGATGGAAACACCTTAGGCATCAAAACATGGTCTTATCCATTTCTCTCAGAACCATGCTATTCAAGTGTGACTTGAGTAGATGTAGACAATAGATTTACAAAATGGGAAATGCATATTTTGCACTCTGAAGCATAATGGAAAGTATTTCTCCGAGTATATCTCTGTTAAAACTATTTCTCTTTGCAAAACCTTAGCTTTCAAATATGCAAGACCGGGACAGCTTTTGTGTTTGGGAAAGTGTACAAAAAACAACACAGTGTAGGGCTCCTTACTGACTTACTGTTATTTCATTGTGATGAATGACATTATGACAATATGACATTATGAGTGGAATATATAGATCAGAGAGGACAACCTATGCATGTTGACTGCTTTGAATAACTGTCTGTGCTGCCTGGGTCAGCACCCTGGATTTGAAGTGGACAGATCTGAGACATCTCACATAAAAGACTGGAGTATAAAGCTCTGTCATTGCATTTGAAAAGGAATGCCTATTAATTACTCTTTTCCTTTAGAATTCTTGAAGTGCTCTCCATATTGTCTTTTAATAGTTATAGCTGTAGAAAAGCCAATGAGGACCAAGAGGAAACAGGAACTGAAAACCATTTTATGATTCAAAAGAGCCACTGGCACTGTAAGAATTCTGCTCTGACTTACTACTGGAAGGCTGATCTATAATGCACTTAAAAAAAAAAAAAAAAAAAAAAAAAAAAAGGAGGGAGAGAGAGCTCTATCTTGCCTTAGGTACACAAAGGATTGGAAGCAAGGATCAAAAATGCAGTATGAAGCTGCATCTTTATATCTAGTTTATGATTTTAGATTCAGCTCTTTTCTGATGAATTTTTGTAAAGTCTTCATTTTGCTTCCAAATAATTATTTCAACAATAGCACTTAATGCCATAAGTACCAAGAGTCATTTTGATGCTAGGCAAAATCAGCCTTAATTAATGCTCCTGCCTCCAAAGTTACCTTGTGCAGTTTCAGTTCCTTAAGCTGAATGTCTGTCCATGCTAAGCTCTGAAGCATCCCTTGAATCCATGAAGAGAGGTAAACACCGCTAGGCACTGAAACGCTTGTTGCAGGAGAGGTTGCCATCTCAATCTGTACAGACTCAGACCACTCTGCACATATGCTAAGTGGCATAGCTATGGACTGTAGTCCTAAATGCTTACATGTTTTTAAGATGATATCAAAGAATGAGCAATTCTAGATACAGAAGTATGCCACCCACCCACAAAATATAATATATCTTGAGTATTGTGTTCAGTTTTGGGCCTCTCGCTGCAAGAAAGACATTGAGGCCCTGGATCAGATTCAAAGAAGGGAGACAAAGCTGGTGAGGGGTCTGGAGCACAGGCCTGATGAGGAGCGGCTGAAGGAGCTGGGAATGTTCAGTGTGGAGAAGAGGAGGCTCAGAGGAGACCTGATTACTCTCTATAACTAACTGAAGGGAGGTTGTAGTGAGCTGGGGGTTGGCCTCTCCTCTTGTGTGTGATAGAACTAGTGGGAATGGCTTCAAGCTGTGCCAGGGGAGATTTAGGCTGGACGTTAGGAAATACTGCTTTTCTGAAAGAGTGGTCAGGCACTGGAATGGGCTGACCAGGGAGGTGGTGGAGTCACCGACCCTGGAGTGTTCAAGGAACATTTGGATTCTGTGTTGAGGGACGTGGTTTAGTGAGTAGCATTGGTGATACGTGACTGGTTGGACCAGGTGATCTTGAAGGTCTTTTCCAACCTTGGTGATTCTGTAATAAAGAAAGGGTGGATACTGTTGCCGATTTCTAGAAAAGTTTGAATACAGTCCAACTAGCACATTCATTATTGAATTATTAGAATGCTATGTTCCCTGACTACTCACTTTTTAGGAAATTCTGGGTACATATCCTTCACAGTTCAGGGAATGTTTTGAAGTGATCTAACTGATGACTAGTGAGAAGGCAACTATTTCAGAGATGATAGCTGCTTGACCTCCAGCTGTTGCTGTTGTTCAAGTTATAGCTGTTTTGATCAAGGATGGTATTAGCTGACCTCTAACCCCCTGAAAGGAAATCAAGATAGAGAAAGGAAGGTAGGTACGTGTGTTTCTTAAATGGATGTATACCACTATCCTGTTTGGATAATATAATAATGTAAGATAGAAAGTAGAGTCCCATGCCTATATTGGTAGTCCTCAGCTAAATCCATAAGGTTGTATTTCAAAACAAAAATAAGGAGAATCAAGAAAAAGAGTTGTATGCAGTAGGTGCTATAAAACTACATACTACACGAAGGTTCCTGCTTTTCATTAAGCATGCAGAACACCATATAGGTTTTCTATGGCTATGGAGGAACAAGTCATAGGAAACTTTTTGGAGTGGTGTTGGGCAGACAGCATTAAACACATGATCTGAGATTAGTGGGATTTATTCATTTTTGCTGTGCAGACTACTTAGCCACTATTGATATCTGTACATAATAACAAAAGTTATAGTATTAATTTTATTCTTGAGTTATGGATGGGCTATACAATCACATCAGTTTCATGATTCAAACACCCAAGGAATGATCCAGTCTTGCCCCTCTTCTTCCCAGAGTCCTAAATGTCTTAATAACACGGGTAGGAGGCAGGGCCAGCAGAGAAATTTTGTGGACTACAAAGCAGTACAATGTCTAAAGCAAATATTAGTGTTATTTCCCTAAAGCCAGGCATAAATAGGACACAAATTTACAATTTTTTTTTAACCTGATAGCATGCTTTTCTCCTGTCTCTAAACTGGAAGTGGACCTGGTTGGGTGAAGTTCAGCAAGAACAAGCCTGTCCTTATTTTCTAATTTTGTAGCTGCTACATATGTACAAAAATTAAAAGTCACTTCCAGGAACCCAGTTTTTCCGGTTGCCAGCAGCACTGTCTGATACTGTGACTTACCTTAATATCACAACTGGAATACTCTAGAACTAAATTTTTTTATTTTTTTTTTAAATACATGTTTACAGTTACTGACTGTGATGTTGGTTACCACTACTGTAATGTGCAATCAGGGCATACCCAAAAAATCAATACTTCTTTTTTTCTTCTTTCTATCAGTCAAATAAGTACATCAATATGTAGGAAAAGCTGGGAAAAGCACTGCTGGAACAGAATCCTCTTTAAAAAAAAAAAAAAAAAAAAGAAAAAATCTAAGCAGTTTTTGCTTTAAAATTCATCCTCATGCTCAGATTTTCAGTCCTTTCATATCTAACTAGTGGGATGCTTCTCAGGACTGCTGATCCTCTCCAGTATCACAGCCTAGTAAATTTTGATCTGACATAGAAATCTTAGAAAATAAGATACACCTGCTTGAAAAAGATACCACTGTTAAATAATATAGTCTGGAAGACTCTGGTTTAACTCTAAGTACAATATTCTTGATTTTATCAGTCAGATAGAAAAAGTACAAAGAACAAACAAGTATTATGAAGTGTCACTTCTGGTCCTTGCATGCATACATTTAACAAGTAAACTAAATGGAACCTGAAGAAAAAGCTGATTGTTTTTCCACCTATTTTAGAATATAAAAATCAATTTTAAAAAATGTACAGATTTGCCAATAGTTCTACAGCAAAACTGAGAGAGGGCTCATGTAGAGGATGTTTAAGTGCCTGAAAGTAAAAATCCCAGAGACATATTGGATATGAACTTTGGATAAGAATACACAATACATCTCAATTTTCTAACACAATGCACTCAGTCTATTCCAGCACCTGTCTTCAGGCCCTGTCTCAATTTATTAGCTTTTTCTCATGGCTGAAATGAGCAATTCTTGAGCCAAACAGCTGTCTTAAAATTCTAATTATCTTCAAATTTAGGCTAAAGTCTTTATTGAGGTTTCTAATTAAAAACAAACCAACAACGAAAGTACAACCAAAATCTGAAGATGTAGGGAAACTCATTCCATTTTTTCAGTTGAAATTTGCTACAACAAGTAATATTTTATATCTATATTTTTTCCCTTCAGGCACCTGATTGTTGAATAGATACAAGCAAATCTGCTAAACATGCAACACCACGCTATTCAGCTCTTTTACCACATTAGGAAGATGCAGCCACTGCACTATGAGAAAGAGTCAATTACAAAAGGAAATTAGAAGCTGACACAAAGGTTAGAGAGAGGTGAACAAGGGAAGGGAAGTTCTGAAATTACACAGCTATTGCAATTAAAGTCCAACGGTCCTCCTTCTACAGGTCATAGGAGCTGCAGCAGTTTTGATAAAACTCTTACAACAGATCTATCTATCTTGCAACAGCAAAGGAAAGAGTTCTCTTTACAAAATCACTTACAAGAAAGGAGTCAGTTTTTTCTCATTGAATCTATGTAATTCAACTGCCACTCTCAGCTTCAAAGTTCTTATTCCAGGAAGACTTGAAATATTTGCAATATCACTGGCTGAATCTATGTACTATCACATTTACCATGAGATTAAAAGTTTCAAATCTCAGCAAGAGTAACTCCTCACTTAGGATGCAAAAATTATGAAATAATACATCACACTAAATTTCATCTAGGACAGTTCAGTGAAAAAAAATATATATACATCAAACCCCACTGAAATTTTAAGCACAAATCATATTCCATACCCCCACATTTCAGTGGTATGCTTTGATCTGATCACAGAGAGTGTTTCACGATGAACTAATTTTGTTTTGGTTAGGATGGGTAAAGCAATACTAAAAGTGAATACTATTGTGCTAGTAAACAAGGCACTGAAATGAAACAAACAAGTGGGAAAACCAATCCAGTTAAAAACATTAGTATCTTTACACTACTACAGTCCATGTTTTTAGTGGGATTTATATTGCTACTGGAAGAATCTTTGCTATGCAAGGGACTATACTTTTCTGAAACAGAGCTGAATGATAGAAGCAGGTGGGGAGAAAGATTACAGTTAATGCTGATGGAAAACAAAGAAGTAAACAAATCCCACCCCCTCCCAAACCTTCTCCTTTCCCTTGTGGCTAAACGGAATAATCTGTATGCTTCATAATAGCTGTACTCACTTCTGCAGAACTGATGTGTGGAAGATTATCTCCTGAAAGCATCAGACAAATTCTTAACAGAGCGGAATTCAGGTCTGTGATTGGTAAAAGTCCCTTTCCTAGTAAAAATGGAAAGCCTGTTCAGATAAAGCATAGAACATACTGCAAAACAAAGTACTGAAAATATATATATCTTGACTAAAATGACAGAGAAGGCATGTCGCATGGTTGCAAAAGTATATTTGCAAAATAGATGGGAATTATTTTATTGTTAATCAGAAGGCAGAGGAAAAAAAAACAAAAAAAGTTCATTGAACTTACAGACTTCTCCATTCACTGAGACATCCTAAATGTGGTGATTTTTTTTCTAAGAGCCCTTGAAATGTAGCATTTGAATTCCAGAATTTGGTTCAAGTCTGTCTGATCCTAAGTAGATGACTGACAGGGTTTTTTTTGTATGTTTGCATACGAATAGCATTCTCTACGTGAAGTAGTAGACCTGAGCTGATTAAGCTTGAGTGCCTTAATTTATTGAAGTTAAGAGTACTGCTTATTCTCCTCATACCTTCCAGCATTCTGGGTGAACACTAATAGACACAGGAAGGCAGAGAGAGTACTCATCTTCACAAGGAGCTGCCATCTTAAACACCAATACACAGAAGAGCTGAAAAGCATTTCACAGCTCATTCAAAAGTTCAGCTGTCATGTCCGTTGAGACCTTTCCTGCTTATTCTATCTCCTTGTTTTTCTTCTTTGACAGAGTATACAACATATTGTAAAGCCTCCTTTTTCTCTTCCCGTCAGTCTGGCATATCTCTCCCTAGAGCTCTTTCTCCCCAGGAAGATGGCAGCAGCTTGCAAAAGCCCTCAAACCACATCAGGGAGATGGGAGATTAAAAATACCCTGTGCGTGACAAAACCAGGGGCAGGAGAGGGCATTTGCTGTCAGTAGAGCCTGCAAAGTGTTCAAATAAGAGTTCAAATGGGAAAAACAAGAAACAATACTTCATATTTTTTCAGATCTGCTGAGATTTCTGGCTGTATTATCAACTGTGAACATCTCAGAGCAGGAGGTACAGCAGAGGTAGCATTTGCTATAAAAGTTGAATTGAGCTTCAGAGGACAGATAAAAATGTTAGCTAAAACAACAAGTCAAGGTGGGATATTCTTCACAGGACAGCCACACTCCAAAGAAAAGTTAGAGGAGTATTTCAGAGCCAGGAAAGGGAGAGTTGGAAGGGTAGAAGAATGGTTAGAATGGTTAGAAGGTCCTACACTCCAGCTGAGACAGATGGCTGTCCTCACTGTAATGGCACAGTAGGGACAAGAGAGAGGGAGCCACACAGGCACAGTTGGAACTATAACCAAGTCAGAATTCCAGAAAGTTCATCCAGTGGTTTTCCTTCAGAGCTTGAGCAGAAGTTGAGTTCCTGCACAAAGTCTTGGTCCCATGTTTTACTCTTTATCTTGTCCAAAGCACCTCAGTCACACAGTTTGTGAGCAAAAAATTAAATGTAGCATTAACCCTACATAAGAAAACTGTGTTTCAATAGATAGCAAGTATTTTCTTCAGCTCCCTGGCATCTACTTTGACGTTGTTCATTCAGTGGTTAAATTCCCAGATCCTCCTATCTCCAAAAGTTAACTCCGAGTATTAACATGCAGCCAGAAGAAATGAGTATGTAAATGAAGAGCATGTTATGACGGGCACATATATGGACAGACACAGTGTAAATCTTTCTGAGCATTGGACTCCACCTCCCTTCCCTCTCCCTTCCTTGTGTGGATAACTAATGCTGAGGTGTGACCATCTTGTATCAAATCTGAAAGCGCTGACCCTGTGCACTTGGGGCTGCCTAAATAATGTCAGTTCATTTGCTGGGCCAGTACCAGAGTTACTGTTCATCCCCACAGACTACAGACCAGCACAGTTCATCAGCTCTGTAACTTCAGTTAAGATTTATAGATATTAATGACAACAAGGGCAGGACAGGGGGAAATTACTCAAACTACTATATGGAAGCTTCTTAACCAAGCTTTAAATATACATGTTCTGCACAAAAGCATTTAATTTACTGAGAAAATGAATCCTTTTATAACTGGCCCTAGCTGCTAATTCAACAAATGCAGCTCTTGGGTCCATGGTTACAGCACTGGAAATGATTTTTGCTTTCTAAATTCTGCAGAGGTGGGAAGCCTGCTGACGTCTGTTCAAAGCACTTTGCCTCACCAGGACTCAGCCTTCTTTGTTCTGTGACACTGGCTGTCCCCTGATATCAGAAGGGAGCAGATGGATGTTTTTCTCAAAAACTGGAAATTTTAAATCAAGAAAAAGCCCATACACTTCATCACGACCGCTGTACAGTAGCAGTAGAGTTTTCTGTCATACAAAATAAGACAACTATTTCTACGTTGAATGAAATAAGTCAGAAAACACAAAGAAAAGCATTAATTTTTTTGTTCTCTGGTTGAAACGAAGATCACTGTGCATTCAAGTATTCATAATGTGGGAAAGCAGCATAACAGACAAGTGCAGATGAGACTACTGTAATATTTGATTAATTCTGTAACTGCAGATGAAGGAAACAATAAAAAGGATTAAATTATTCTCAATGGAGGAGTAGCCAGGAAAAATTAATGAATACTAGGAAACATTTGTACATTTTGAACTATTCATAGACATCACAAATTTGCGACACAAGACCTATGGACCTGTGCCTACTAAATGTTACAAAACTCATTCTGCATTAAAAACAAAACAAACAAGAACATCTCAACAACCCAGACATGTCCAACTAAACACAAGAACCTTGTTTTTAGGACAGACATCTAGCATGCTGTGAAAAGCACAGGAGCAGATCAAGACACTGCAGTCATTTTTAGGCAGGTCACTCCAAAAATAATGCCTCCTATTTATTTCCATGGAAACTAAAACAGGTACAAAGAGCAAAAAAACAGTGATAGAGCAAATGCTCAGCTACAAGATGCTGTTTTTCAACATAGCTGCCACAACCATTAGCTGTGTATTTTCAGCAGCAATGAATGAGAACCTGCATGCTGCGTACATAAAGTAGACAACTCAAAGGGAAGCAGATGCACAATGTGGCTCTTTTTAAGTGCACACAACTATTTCCCTATAGAGGTCAAAAGCCGTAGATGGCAACGTACAAAATGACCACCAGTAGAACAGAATATTAAGAAAAAAAAAGGACAAACCAACAAACCCAGTAGATTTAAGCTACTACTTGTGAAGCACATCAAAATAGTCATTCCAATAATACTGTTAGATCAAATCAACGAGATGTTACTTAGGCAAGATTAACAGAACTCCACATTCTTCCAGTTGGAGCTGCTAATAAGGAACAGCTAAATGGATTTCAGTGTGTATTATGAACAGTGGTTATTCTCATTTAGCAGACATCTGAGCTTATAAACAGGACTGGCTTTATACTGTGTGCCATAGGTGTTTCAGTAGAAACTGTATCCAGGCACTTGAGTGATTGCTTGTGGCAGAGCCATTACAGGTGAACTTCCATTACTGAAAGAATCAGAAAAAGGAACTATTAAAGAGAATGATCATGATATGCAATTATTGACAACATCAACAACAAAAAACATGGAAAAATCCAGAAACATTTCCAAACAAACCCACACCAGGGAAAATATCACTCACTGTAACATTTCTTGATTTCCAAAAAGCTGGAAGTTAAATGGGCAAAACCGTCTAACCTGCTCCTTCAGAAAGTCTGGCTCAGCTGCTAGCCCTCTAGAGATAGTATGTCTGTAAACAGATGCAGTATTGAAGAATCAAAGAAAGAGCAAATAACCTGTGCATTCCATGCTAGAGAAATGATTAGCTTTTGAAAAAATTGGCAAATAACAGCCTTTATGCAGGAGTGAGCAAGACTACAACAAGGCTTTAGAAAAAAAAAAAAAAGAAACAGCACAAATACTTCAGCACTAAAATCTGAAATGGTATAACTCACAGAAAAGGCTGGTCTTTAAATGGGACATAGCACAGAAAGGAGTGGAAATACTCTTAATGCAATCATAGTGGCTGCTGGCATCTACTACGTGCATGACACTAGCTAAAGATATAAAATTATTAGTCAGAGCAAAAACCTGCACAAATTGAAAAAAGTCCTTGCAGCACTACTGTTAAACATATTCAAACAGAAATTGAAGGCTGAATAAAAAAAATAAAGAGCAAACTCTTACAGAATAAGATGAAGACAGACTCTGTGTAGAGGCTAAAGAACATGAAATGAATGCTATTACATAAAGTAATATGAAGTGGAGACCAATAATGATCAAGAAATAACATTACTGACTAGTTATTATCTGCTATACCTGATCGAATTTTAGTTTATCTAGCCCAGTAGTATGTACCCGAGACACAGAAATGCCAAATACTTAAAGGAAGATAAGATAATTCTGGTCTTAGTAGGCAGCCATAACATTACCCATCTCTGATACAAATCTCAGCCTACTTCCTAAGATATGATTATTTTTTGACTCACTGCAGCGTCTCACTGGTTGCCAACTACTAATGACAGCAGTAGAGACTTCAGTAGGAATCAAAGTATTTTGCCTTCACCCTACTCCCAACTACACTTTTATTTTCAGTTAAACCTTAAAACTTTCTTGAACTGAATCCTTTTTCATTTGTTCCTACAACAAACAGTAAATGAAGGTTGCAGATCATACTGTCATCAAACACACACAGATCAAAAAAGACATTTCTCTCTATTATCACAATTGTCCATGCTCCTCATCTGCATGGCTCTGAAAATATCGTCAGCATCCTCCACACAAATCACATAAAGGCAGTACCTGCAGGTGTTCATCCATTTTGACTACAACCTTCATACAACAATAAATAATTTCTCTCTCCTTGCCCATGAAAATGCCCCAAGTAGCATGCAGGACTAGAAAATGCTCTGGCTACACCATTAGCTCTTAGAAGCACAGTATATAAAAATATTTTTTAAATATATAATTCACACACTAACAGAAGATCGGGTAAGATTATTTATGGAATCTAGATTATTTTCCCCCCTGTTTTTGACAGGTTATACAACAATTTCAAACATTTACCCAGTCTTGTTAGAATAAATTTTAATCAAAATTTCCTCATACAAGCAGTATATAATGTTTTGGCAGATGGCAAGATGTCTGCACAGGGTTTTTTTTGCTGTTTGTTAGCGGGTTTTTTAAGGATTAAAGTATAAGTATCTACAAAATGTAAGAGACATTCTTTCATGTCAGTTAGACTTTGATTTTGAGGATAGACTTCTGAGATCTTACTGTTCTCTGTCCCTTCTTATTGCCCCCTATCAAAGTGATCGAGGCCTAACTTGTGTAAATAGAAGCAATGAATTCTCCTTGCTGTGAACTACCGGACAATTCTGCTGTAATACAGAGTATGAAGTTTTCTTGTTTTCCTTCACAGCATAGAAGAGAAAATGCAAGTCATCAAGGAGTTGAAGAACTTTATCTGATGAAATTGCAAACCTCTCTTCAAAATCTTAGATCAGCAAAATGAGGAGGGAACAAAGTAAGGAGACAAAGACAGTAATTACCAAAAGAGTAATAATTTAAACAGAACCGAGATTGCTTGAAGCAAACATGAATACATCGGTCACAACAGGTCCATTAGGGCAGATTCATTCATTATTAAAGTTAATGAATTCATGTTCTTTTCAGGAGAGCCTAAGAGAAACGCTCAACACTGACAATGAAAAATCTGATATGGGAGTGAATGGATTTGAAGGGATAGGAGGATGGTGAAACTGGTTTATGAGCATGAAGACAGCTATAGCTAAGACCCAACATCGGGCCTAAATATAACCAGGTCCTTAGTCCCAGGGAAGAACAGTTGGTCCCAGGCCCACTTAGCAACTGACATTCACCTGATTCACAATACCCAGCATGACAGAAGTACTTAATTTTCTACAGTGGGCCATTCACCTCACAGGTATTTTAGGTGATTGATTCCTGCATAGAGCAGGCACACAGGCTCCGTCCACCAATTCATTCTGGTGACTCACACTGGGACTTCCAGTTGTGCCATTTGGCTGCATAAAATTCCTGCCTTAAATGGGAGGTAGAATTAAAATGAATCAGTGAATGAATTAGTTAAAAAATATGTCATAGGTCACATAGGATTTCCAAAAAGTAGCTTTGCTGAAAATTTTTCCCCATCTACTCTCAGTACAGATTTTACTGGGAATGCATAGAGACATACACACAAAGCACATGCAGGCGGCACATACAGTGCTCATTTCAGGCCTTCTGGAACACGAAGTTAAGAGAAAGTAAAAACAGGAATTCCAGAAGTCTTAGTTTACACAGTATCTTGTAATGTCTACACCTCAGTTTCAGCATCAGGAAATTAGAAAACTATAATCTTTTATCAACCTTGCAAAATCCCCACGCCTGCTTTAAGGTTTTAGCAAACAAATGTTGGGTGAAGCTGGGAGATAAATAAAAGAAAATAAATAAAGAAGGAAATATAGAAAAAGAAAAAAAAAAAATTCTACAAATCCTGTTCAGCCAGGTAGAATTAGCTTTAAAGGGTCTGGAATCTAGGGCAGTATGCCTTAGTAACAGTTGAAAGCCAAAGAAAAACTTCAGCTTGAACATTCAAAAAACCCAGCAAGAATAGCAGCCTTATTTTGCTTCTAAACTGAGCACATTTATTTGAGAAACAACAGACATGGAAACTTCAAAGCCTTTCTATTTTATTTTCAGAACACAGACAAACTTTTAAAGTCTCATTCAGAGACGAGAAAGGTACAAAGCAGAGTAGGGCGGCAAATCACACTATTTTGCCTCCCATATGGCTGTTGAAGCTTCTCTGACCACTCCAGTGGCATCTTGCCTGCAGTCTGCCAAGGGATGTTTTAAGGCAGTCCCACAACAGCCATAGCTGCTTCCATCTCCAATTGCAGCCCCATCCAGGGCACAAATAGAAGAAAGCTCAATTCTCTGGGACCCTCCTGCAGAACTTCCTCACTGCTCTGTTGCTTCACATAATCACTCCTTTTTGGAGAGAACAGTGGGGGATAAAGTGGATAGGAGGAGAGAGGCCCGATAAACTTCACATACCTTCTCCAAATCTGCACAACTCCTCTTCATCACCATCCAAGACTAGCTATTATTATTAAATATCTTGATTTATGAATAGCTTTGCTAAACACTAACAGACTGCTGGAATTTCCTACCTCTGTACGTCCTGTCCTCATCTAGCTTTCCTTCCTCACCCAGGCCCCGCACCCACCTCAAACTCTACTGAGCCACACTGGTGTTTTTTGTAGGTGAGCCTAGCATACGGGTAAGCCTTCCATTTATTCTCTCATATTATCTTAGTCTACTTTGCCTAACTCTCTTATTCTTTTTGTGATTATAACATCTTAATATCCATTGATTATACACCCACCCTCTCATGCACCTGTCAGGAAGTCTCCATCCACATCCATAAGCATTTTTTCCCACTGGTTTCTTCCATTGCAATGCTCTTTTCCATGATTTCTATATTTATTATTGGTAAGTTAATTTAATCTCTACATCCTTTCATGGGGAGGTCACAATTAGTAAAATACTTGCTGCATTAAAGAGAAAAAGCATTTAAGACTAGTAAATATTTATGTAATTCAAAAATTTAGGGTCATTATCAAAATATTATTATGAAAAACAAAACTAAAATTTATGAGAATTTAAATTTTTGGATTGCATCTCCGTATAATAAACAACATAAACTTTGGGTTCTCATTCCTCTATTTTCTTCTTTGGATTTGCTTTCTATCATTCCTCTTCACCTAGCTTTTTATTCCACTACTTCTAGTTTCTACCCTACAGATTAAGTCATTTGTGTTGTGGATGTGTTCTTTTTATATGAAGGAACAACAAGATGCAAAGGTAACATCAAGCATTTCATACTCATTCACTGCTGCCTTCTTTGCCCTGGTCTGTTTTTGCAAGGCAGGGAACAAATCAGAAAGAAGGGTGGGAGGGTTTCATCTTCTCTCCTTTTTCGTGCTGTACTACATTTGCTATACTCTCACATTGTACTTAAACCCCAAATCCTTTGGGCACTTTCCCCACTTTGTCATGGATCTTCAAGACCCAAAGAACGGTTCTTGGAAAGTCTGAAGTATAATCAGGGTTTGAGTTACAAAACCCTCTGAGTAAAGATCTGGAAACACCTGCACAATGCCATACACCTCTGTAGCACTGTTGGAATAATAAGAAAACTGGTGCTCAGAGGAGGAAAATACAACCTCTCTCTTTAAACCAGGTGATCTTCCACTCTCAAGGCTAGGTAAGGATACAGGTTTTAAAAAGCCAACAAACAAACAAACCCCACCAAATGTCACCACGATATTTACTGAAGAATTGTGTACATATTATTTATTGTGCCAAATGCACTTCCACAGCAGATGTCTTCTATGATCTGTTTACTCAGCCACATGAAAATAAAATGGTTACAGTTTCAACCTTCTAGGCAGCACTACCATTTACAGGTCCCCGTAAGACCAGTTCATTCCAACACCAGAAGAGCAACTCAGCTTGTTTCTCTATGATGCCCTTCAGCCTTAATTTGACAATATGGACATGTTTGCCTCTGACAAAGCTAGGAACTAGCCCTTGGATAAGACATCCCAACCCATAGCTTCAGGCACAGACCTTTTTATATTGTTTGTCACTCTAGAATCTCATATTAGAGCCACTCAGACTAGCTCAGCCTCTGTGATTGTCATCTCTGATACTCATAGACAACTCTTAGAGAGTTCAGGTTTTGGTTCAAGCCCCAAAAGTTTTGGTATCCAATGTAGAAGCTTGCCAACGCAACCTGAAACTTCGAAGAAATGTAATTTATCTGACAAAGATATGCCAGACAACTACCAGATTCATTTCAGTGTAAGTGGTACTTGTAGTCTCTACCCCTAATTAATATGTTCTACATATTCTATTTGTATGTTTAGAACTTAGGACTAAAAATGTTCAGACAGTGTAGCTCTTTGGCCAGGGATTTGTGCAACTGGTATATTTTTTACAGGGCCCTGAAAGATGCCAGCCTTGAGTGACAGAAACATTTTTCAGTAGAAAACCCTATTACTTCAGGGAAATCTTCTGGGGAAACACTTTGAAAGGTACACAGATCTACAACTTTCCTTCAGTAAAGCCTAAACAAAATACCATGATCTGAGCCAAGATGATGCAAAATGAAAGCACTTTAATTTTTTTTTTTTTTTTAAGTAGATTCAGTTATTAAGTTTTAAACAAGTTCAGCATTAATCTAAACTTGTTTGAACACAGTGCCTCAGTGACAAATGACCTTGGCCATCAGAGTCCTGTTTCTCCTTTGCTGCACAGTCACTGTGCACAGTAGCTGCTGTTCCCCTTCCCTTCTGAGCAAGGGCAAGATAGAAGGGGGATTCCATTGTCATGAGGCACTTTCTTAAGAGCTGAGCTCTATCTACTGAATACCAAACTCTTGAATTGTGGACTTAAAATACCAAGTTTAAAAAAGAGTTATATTTTTTAAAAAGTCATAAATTGTTTTACAGATTTTTTAATTTTACTGCCTCCCAGGAAAGCAAGTCAATTTTAAACTAGTTTCATTTAATAACAACAAAGCTACAGGATCTCACTCACCACAATACATTATTGTCACTTATGCCATTAATACATCACAGCCTCTCAACTTGTAAAGTCTTTCTTCACTGAAATCTAGTTGCCATCTATGTAAACAGGACCAGATTATCCTTGAAAAGAAGATCAGACAGCACCATCAATAACAGGAAGAAGCTCCTTTGTTCACAGCTTACTAAGGAACTTCAAGACATGTTTCATTCTCAAGATTCTGAACCAAACTGCACACCACTCAATAATCCTTTAATGTGAATGAAAGTCCTCATGGCTGGTGTCAGCATGAAGGTAGGCACCGTTATACCTCTAGAGAGCATGAGTGCACAAGAAAGTTGTTGTTTTGTTGTCTTTACCACAGCAACAGAACTGCTTTGATCTACAATTTTGAGAGACAGTGGAGAAGCTGTCATGCCTGGTCTGTTCTCCTTTCTGAGGGTGACCTCTGTGACTTATTGCCAAAGATCAGATGGGTTTTTTTTTGTTTCTTCTCACTCTGCTCTTAACAATAGCAACCCCTGCACTGTGCAACAAATGCAGGCAATGCAGCAAAGCATAGTGTTATCTCATTAAATGTGCAGCACAGGCTCCAAAGATTCTTTCAATCTGATTAGAAAGTTTTTTGTTCTTTATTTTCCAAATGTAACCTCTTTAACCTCTTTATGTTGATATTATTCCCTTTGGACTTCTCCAGCCTGTTAGCTTAAGACTACAGTTTCCAAAAAACATAATATATCCTGGCTTCGGATGCTTGAGTCCTCTGTTTAGAGTCCAAACTACATACCTGTGTAACCCTCACAGATCAGACTTCTCACTCGTACCAGGACTGAGCTGCTGTTGCTGTTGTAGAGGGCAAAAGGAAAGAAGACAGGAATTAATGTTATTTCTACGGAGAGTTCAGCAGAGTTCTGTCTTTCAAAGTTTATTTAGTCATTTCTTTTTGTTGTTGGTTTTTTGTGTTTGTTTTTTTGGGGGGGGGGAGGGAAGGGAGGAGGAGATTGTTGGTTTTTTGTTTTGTTTTGTTTTTTTCCTCAGATATGCAGAGGTATTTATTATTAATTAGCAGAGAAGAGGCTATCAGGCTGGTTGCAATTTTGAGCCTGCAACTGCAACAATGACACAACTGAAGAACTAGGTAGGGGCAAGCCCTAAAATATGGCTTTTTCTTTTGAATATAAAATACAAGATGAAAGTGTTTGGAGGACATTTAAAGCAGCCAAAAAAATCCTGTAGATCTGCTGTTAGCTGTTTTCACAAAACTCAGATTTGAATACTTCTGCTAAGGCTGAACACATTTCCCTCAGTGCACCACAGGCCAAGGCTAAGACCAGCCCTACCAAAAGCAGGTTGAGCAGACATGAATACACGAAGGCTTGTAACAAGAAGTTTTACTAAAGAAAGATCATCTATTACAAAGTATCTCTTCATTCAACACGTAAGAGAATATCAGAACAGTCCAGTTCACTCATGCTTTCATAAAGCAGATAACTTGAAAGCATTACATGTTTTTATCAAAGTAATCCAGACATGGTAGAAATGCTGATTCTCCTCACTCCACTGTTTCCTAATTGGATCAATTATGAATACAACAAAGGCATCCAGAGCTAAGCAAATCTTCATAGGAATTTTCAGGTAGGATCAGGTCTAGAAGATGTAGGCAACCAAATATGGTCTGAAGCAGTAGTTTCCCAGCAGCAAAGAGAATACCAGTACTTGTCACAAAGTAAAATTCTTTGTCTTACAAGAGTTCCAGCATGCCATTCAGTACAGGGGATATCTTGAAGCTCTTTCTGAACTTCACTGACTTAATTAGTTAATGAAGAATCATTAAGAATTATGATAAATTGTTTCTGTTCAGTCACATCAATGACAATAGCCAAAGAGGGGTGGAAGATAATTAACGAAGAAGAAAAATGTTCCATTTACCTAGCAAGATGAAGGTAATGGCCTGCAAATGTGGTAATGGCCTTAATTGTGCCAGGGGAAATTCAGGTTAGATATTAGCAAAAAAATTCCTAGAAGTGGTAATGCATCAGAACAGGCTGCCCGGGGAGGTGATGAAGTCTGGAGGTGTCCCTGGAGGTGTTCAAGTAACGTGATGTGGCACTGAGGGACGTGGTCAGTGGGCACAGTGAGGATGGGCTGATGCTTGTAATACATGGTCTTAGTGGTCTTTTCCAACCTTAGTGATTCTATGATTCTAAGTCTTCTACTGGCAAGAATTCAACACTACTGAGCACAGATCTGATCTTCTGGATGAAACATTTGAGTGTTATTCTCAGCCCCTCACTATAACATTTGTGTTTCTGGATGGCAGAAGCATCGCTGAGAAGTCCTACACATTTATCAGAGAAAATGTTAATCTTTATGTTATCTGAATCCAGTCAGGCTTGAAATCTGAGAAAAACCATAAATGAAGCTGTAAAACAACTTTTAAACTATCCTTCATACTTCCCTACCAATATTTTCAAAACTTAAATCTTATTCCTCTTGACACTGATCATGACATAATAATAAAGCAATGTCTTTCTCTAGCAGCTTATTGCTCTCTCACTAATGAGTCTGACAGCAGCAAGGCTTCTTGTCTGAGTGCCTGACCACATTTGAGAACTGTCCAGAACCTCGAATTAATAATAGTCTGTTTCACTTAATGAGATGCAATACAAATTGAACACCACAACTTTCAGAAAACATTTTATAGAAGTCCATTTCCTCTGCCACTTTCAGTATGTAATCACTTAGAAGTAGACACCAGAAGGTTTTACCACAGGGCAAAGTATTACAAGAATTCTTGTAAATTCTTGATGAGGAGTTGACAACCATAGTGCACCTCATGCATGGCCTGTCAATACATACCCAAAACTTATCACAGAATCACAGAATCGTAGAGGTTGGAAGGGACCAACCTCTCTTCTTCACAAGGAGAGTAGTTTCTTCACAAGGAGAGTAGTTAGGTCCTGGAACGGGCTGCCCAGGGAGGTTGTGGATGCCCCGTCCTTGGATGTGTTCAAGGCCAGGTTGGACGGGGTCCTGGGCAACCTGATCTGAATGTGTATGTTTGGTGGCCCTGCTAGGCAGGGGAGTTGGAACTACATGATCCTTGAGGTCCCTTCCAACCCGGGTGATTCTGTGATTCTGTGATTCTGTGACCTCCAGAGATCATCGAGTCCAACCCCCCTGCCAAAGCAGGTTCCCTACAGCAAGTCGCACAGGTAGGCATCCAGGCAGGTCTTGAACATCTCCAGAGAAGGAGACTCCACCACCTCCCTGGGCAGCCTGTTGTACATAAAATATTCATTAAAATTACTGAGTTTCCTAGGCAAAGATTGATTTCTATTGTAGTAAAATGCGTTTCAAAATATGGGAAGCAGATACTGGATATATTTTATATGTTTATACTGACCATCTAGTACGCAAAATTTATTTTCTACTAAATGAACTCTATCAAAAAATCTTAAGCATTTTGAAAAGAACTGAAATAGAGTAAGTCAAAATTCTCCTCATATTGATTTCAATGCTGATAAGGATGTAGTCAACTTACATGAAAGATCTCAAAAGAATAAAGCCCACATACGCACAGACCCCTATAGTGCAAGACATGGGGATGGCAATTCACCAAGCAAGCTATTTTCCTTGAACACTAAAGTGGATTCCCATGGAAGTTACTGGCTGCTAAAATTCATGTCATTGTGCCCAGTTTCTGACCTTTTTTATTCAGAAAAGACATGTAGGCTTTACCTGGAATAATAATGATTTTATCCTGACTGAAAAACCTGCCTCAACCTTTGCAAAAACACTTGCACTACATACAACTTTATTATAGGTAAGGTTAAGTCTAGCTAATTTTTTCCTGTCGCCTCTAATCACCAGATTCCAGTTTCTTGGCTTGAAACACTTTTTCCCCCTCTCAAACCGAATTATTTTGGAAAGTTACAACCAGATTATTTCACCCATTTCTGAAAACAAGACCACTGAAAAAAGCTGTTCTGTGCTTGTTAAAATCCAAGGTGAGATAGAAGTGCAAATTCCTGCTTTTCTCTATCACACTGGAAACAGCCAGCAAGACACATGAAGCTGTATTTTTGTTGCACTGAGCGCTACTGATAAAGCCTCATCCGCAAGATCACCAGCAGCCTGGGGAAGGCACTTTAGGCATGATAAAATCTAGTCAAAGAATAGCCAGTAGAGGGAAATGAAAATGAGAGTTAAAACATCACTTGCAAAAAAGCAGATTGGACAGATTAGAACCATACAGCCCTAAGAGACTGGGAAGGGAAGTGAAAATTCTCTAAATACGTATAAGATAGCCTTTTTTGTTGTTATCAAAAAAACGTTCCCAATATTAGCTTAATCCTGTTTGTCTTGTCCTATCCATTACTGCAAGAGTGAACCAGGTACAAAACTTGACTTCTTAAAACAGACAAACAAACAAAAACCAAACCAAACAAATAAACACTGCAATAGATTGCTTATGGTGCTTGGAGGATCTGGGGAACAAATTAGACAAACATCTCCATGGCTGATAAAGGCACAGTCAGTGCTACCACATGGCATAATACAGAAAAGATTTTATCTTGCCTTCCCCCAACTCTAATTATAGAGTTTTATTTATTTATATATTTATTTATATAATTATATTTATCTGCATATTGTTCTCTTAGACTCTAGATACATGTCTACATAGTTGGTACTTTTGCAAGTCAGACCCTCGGGTTCGTGATTTTCTGCGTGCCTAAAATGCACGCAGAATTACCTCTGAAAAGCATGGTCTAACTGAAAGGCTTTGTATGACACAGAGATTGCAGCTGAATGCCCTGGTAGTTTCCCAGAACAGTTTCTGAACAAACTTATTACTATATATACTCTGCTTGCTTGCTATAGCAACCAGCATTTATTACACTCCCAATCCATCCCTGTATTAGATATCTGTGTGCATAGGCTAATGCAATACTCTAAGGGGAACAATTCTACAGCAAATACAGTTAAGGATTACACTGAGAAGAATACACTCTTACAGGTCAAATATGGTTGTAGAGCCCCTCTTCATTATGGAAATACCTGTCAAGGTTTGGGCCACATGATCTCAACAGCAGTCTTTGACCAGACTGTTGCTGTGTATTTGTGATACAGCATGTTGTTACAACTCAGCAAGTTCACTGTTTCTGCCTGCAAATTATTAACTTCAGGTGAAAAAAAGATAGAAATTCATCCACTTCTTGACTCTGGGATTACTTACTTGGAACTTAATCTGGCCTCTCTTGTGGCCTGTCTTTACTGCAGAGCACAGGTGATACCCAGAGAATCATCTTGGCAGCTCTCAGTGGTTTATAGGATTCTGCAAGATTATGTACAGTGTTTCCCATTTGAGTAAACTTACTGATTTCTCCCCCTTCTCCGTAGAGGGATTTGAAAGAGCAATTCCTAAAAGTGCTAAGGCTAAGCTTCTCCATTGTTGTAGATGCTGTTTACTTAAGAGAGATTAAATGTCTGCCTCAGAAACCAGATGCAAAGCAAAACAACTGTGTGCATATCAATGACACACAGAGAAGAAGAGCTGGGACTACAGATTTTTCTGATAAGCAAGTAAGGCATCTCAGCATCCATTTCAGTAGGACTTCACAAAGCCTTGCAAACAGAAGGGGGAAGCAGGGGAGAAAAACACAAAGTGAAAGAATGACCAAGGAGAGAGAAATTACTCATGAAGAGACGGCACCAGTAAAGGAGTTAGCTATGGTGGAGAGCCACAGAAGTATTTGGGTAGAACTCAAAATAGGCTAAGGGTTAAACAGATAACAGTTTTCAGTGGCATCTACATAAAAGCAAAGAAAAAAGCGTGCAAGCCCAAGATATGCTATTGCCCCTGAGGCAGCATTACAGAGGCACACTTACACCATAAGTTGCCAAAAATGGGTTCTACTACAGTTTTCCTCTTAAATGGGCATCCTATAGCAGTAAAAAATAGGAAACAATACATTTAGTTCTCTATTTGACTGCTCCCACTGGACAAAGCAAGCTTTAACTACAAGTCCCTAGAACTGTAGGGTTTATTTTTAATCAAGTATTTGAGCTGCTACTTGCATTTTATTACAGCCAAGAACGAGTAGTTTATAATGGTGCTACAAGCAGCCACTCTGCTTGTCTTGCAATTGGCAGCACACAGACTGTGTTGCCACACGGCAGTGGTTCTCTCTGGTTGTAACAAAGCTCAGAGCAGACGCCACCAGCTAGAGAGCCGTTATGTAGTTTCAAAAGCACTGATGAACATAAACTGCAGAACTCGGAGATTGTCTTCTAATGGTAATCAGACAGGAACTCTAGTTTCAAATATTTCAGACTCCAACAACCAGAGCAACCTAAGGGTTTGACGCAAGCAATAAGGTTCTAAGTAAGTATCAGACTTCCATCAAGCACGGAGCTATTAATATTACTCTGTCTAGATACAAATGAACACAGATGACCTGAGAAAGCAAAAACGAGAGCACACTTCTAATTCTGCTGTGGTGGCACACAGATTTGTATTTGCTTTGTTCCTGTGGAGAGCTACGCAAGGAAGAGAAGACAGCTGCATATGATTAAAGGATAAGGTAAAAGAAAGGAGCACCTATACTCCTGTTATCTGAATGATGTTTTCTGAAAGCATTAAATAGAACTTATTGCAGGATTTGTCCAGAAAATTCAGTGGAATCTCACAGCAACATACAACTAAAACTTCTGTTCGCTCCAAAACAAGCAAACAGAAAGCCAAAAAAAAAAAAACCCACAAAAAAACCACAAAGCCCAGAAAGAATAACATCACAACAGTTCATGCGTTGCTTTGATGATACATAATCCCCATCTCCTCAGACTGCATTCACTCATTTGTCCCATTAAGTTTACAGTAAGCAATTTGAAAAGATGATCTGAACTGACAGCAACTACATCACATAAATTGATGATGCTGTACTTCAGAGTGTAACGTGTACACATCTGAAAGGCATATGCAGAAGACAGAGGCTCCTTTCTCTCAACATTCAATAGTTATATGAATGCCCAGTGGCAGTTTTGTTTTACTTACTGTACTAATAAATAAAAACATTGGGGCTGAATGATTACCTGTGGATGTGGTAAAGAAACTGGTGCTTTTGTAAATCATATGGCCCCGTTTAACTGCTGAGGCAGTACTGAATGGCTGAAGGATATACTGATACTGACTCTTGCATGCTGCTAAATTATTCACACGCCCTCACCGTTCTCCATTTTAGTAGAAATATCTGCACGGCCATACTAATCATCATCATCATCCTACTCTTAGGCACAGCTCCTTTCCCCACATGGTGTCATACTTAAATACAACCAATTTCCTCACACTGGCTTCGCTTCTGTCTGAAACATTCACATATCTAGGCACCCATTAAGAGAAAAATCAGAATTCTTTCACTTTCACTTCCGGATACTTTTAGTGGTAACAATGGAATATGGTAGGTCCTGGTGCAATAGTTTATATTTGATAGCATGTGTTGTATTTTAGAAAAGGATCCGAATCTGCTGAGTGCATCAGTTACATTTTAAAATAGTATGAATGAGAGTAAAAATGGAACTGATCCTGCACATATTTTTACATCAATGATTGTCACAATTTATGATAAAAACAAAAAAAAAAATTAGTGAAATTAGAATGCAACATGAACATCAAGGAAAACATTGCAAGAATAGCATTCAGTTGTAGAAATACCTTCTGAGAGCTGTACAGAAATTATCCATCTCTTGGCCTCTTTCATAACAGGCTAGATAAGCTCCAGAAGACCCATTATAGAAGGGCAGAGGAATCCTTTATCAGGTCATGGGAGTAGGCTGATGTGATCCGGCCACACCAATCTTTTCTACTGTTCATGGAAGCAGTACTATGATGATCCTGTAAAGGCAAAGTTACTGATATTGTTGGTATAGCATATTGTTGGTACAGCAATTAATGCATAGATAGCCAGCTCTGACATTTCTTCTCATTCAAGTTTCTGACAGGCTGCTTCCCTACAACATTTGGCAAATGACCCCATCTTGATCAGAAGGCAATTTATTGCACACTGGATTTCAGCAGGTGTGATCACTGAAAATGACAGCTCAGGCTACGATTTGGGGAAATAATAGAAACAGCAGCATATTTATAATTATGGATGAAAATGACATATCTGATGTAAATATTTGCAAGAAGGTTTTGTTTGTTTGACTTTAAATTGCCAGTGGCTGATAAACTGAGGGTCCAACACCCTCAACAACCACAGTGTGGAGATGGACAGCCTCCTAATCCCACAGGCAGCTCACTACTCAAGTAGACTGAGTTTTTAAGATACTAAGAAAGAATTCTTCTGTTGAGTCAGACTTAGACTCTACACTGCAACCCAGCACAGATTTTAATTAGCTCATTTGGGCAGTGCTTGCAATGCACATGTGACAGCATGGGCTGCAAATGTTATGTAAGAAGCTGAATAAATCCTTAGCAAACTAGCCCAGGACAGCTGCAACTGATTTAACAGCAGCTTTGCAGCATAAGCACATTTGCAGAAGCCTGGCTTTGGAAATACACTGACTAGCTCAGAGCGTCAGCCTAGACTGAGTGCCACATAAAGTAGAAGCCACCAATAAGCAAGAGATACTTCATAGCTTTAAAAAAAAAGAAAAAGAGTGTCAACAGATGCTTATGCCAATTACTTGTTAGAATACTGTTGAGTCACTTCCCACACACAATCCCCATCTTGTATTTAGGGTATCCCCACTCCTAACACAACTGATTTCAGAGGCCCAATTAGCACTGTGTAAGTGAAAACCATTGCATTGCCATTAAGTGCACAGCAGTAGCTGATTCAAGCTTATTTGCTGTGAGGAAAAAATAAACTTGCATAAATGTTGCTACAGAGCTTTACACCTCCCAGACACAAAGTTTTGAAGATAGAAGCCCTTATAAAAGTATGAGTAGATTTTGCAAGCTATGGTTTTCAAATAGCGCCATTAGTTGGTGCTATGGCCTCACAATAAATTTACCAGGAGACAAAAATGGATTTCCTATTGACCCTTTCTAAATCTTTAAACAAATATCTGTCATCTTTTCCAGCAAACTTGAAAGAAACTTGTTCCTTTTTTCTATTGCACCAACTAAAACATGTATAACCAAAGGCAAAATACGTTCAACAAGACCAGAGCAGTAGTGGTGCAAGATATAGACAAACCCAGAGCACGGTCCAGATGCTATTAGTCAAACTGAAGGTTTGGTGTAAACAATCCTGTTTTATATGGATAGCCTAGAATTTAATAAAAGCAAAGGACATAGCATTTTTCTTTAAAATTTCAATCTTCTGGATATCTACAACAAAAAGCAGACACAAAAACCACTTGAAGACTTCTGTCCACTTGCCCCTGTTAAGACAAGACAGAAAAATAAACAGTGATATGACTGAGAAGAATTAAAAAATCCTAGAGCATGACATTACCAAAAACATCTGTAGACACTTTGCAGAGAGGACTCCCACTGGTATTACTCAGTTGATGGCAGACAAAATCAATAGATAGTTCTCTAAAAAGCTGAATGTCTGATGGATCTAGCTTACAAGTCAAAAGAACAAGGGCTTTTCTTTAATTGCTATAAAATTAGCCTACACCTTTTCTATAGAAAAGCCTATAAACAAAACTGTCTTGAGTATTCTTAGCAATTTAACTAACACCAGAGGGGAAAATGAGGTCCAATTACTTTTGCTACCAGAGTGTGAAGGGCAAAACCAGAATGAAGAGCTAAGGTAAACATTAAACAGGAGCAAAATAGAAGATTTTTATCATCTTGTTTTATTCATCCAACTATTGCTATCACCCTACATATCCTGAAAAGTCTCAGCAGCAGTCTCGGTCACTATAACCATTTACAGCCCTAACATAAAGCCAAGCAGGCAGACACGCTCAATTTTGCCTGTGCCTGAAGTTAGTGTTGGGCGTAAGCAGAAGGAAAAGAACTGACAGAACCACTATATTAATGAAATAAATTAAAGAAAGGAGGCAGGGGAATAAGAAAGAACAGCAATTAGAAAACAGACATGAAACTCTGAGCCTTACCTTTTGGAATAATTAAGCAGTACATTTGTTGTTCACACTCGGGCTCCAATAAAGTCAGTATCAAACTTCAACTGAGCCTAAAAAGAGGCAAGATTTCTGATTCTTTCAAAACTTCCTACATGTACCTTCCTTCCTATCAAATATAAGCTGTTCCTTCGCTGGAACAGGTTGCCTAGAGAAACTGTGGATTCCCCATCACTGCAGGCACTCAAAGCCAGGACGGATGGGGCCCTGGGCAGCTCTGATTTGTTCTGCCCTGGTGGGGCCTCACCTGGAGTCCATCTCAACCGTGTCCAGTTCTGGGCTCCCCAGTACAAAAAAGACAGGGATCTCTTGGAAAGAGTCCAGCGGAGGGCCACGAAGATGGTGAAGGGCCTGGAGCATCTCTTCTATGAAGAAAGGCTGAGTGAACTGGGTCTGTTCAGCCTTGAGAAAAGACGACTGAGAGGGGACCTGATCCAGGTCTATAAGTATCTAAGGTGTGGGGTGCAGAGTGGCAAGACCAGACTGCTTTCAGCAGCATGGATACAGGACAAGGGGAAACGGACATAAGCTGCAGCATAGGAAGTTCCACACAAATGTGGGCAAGAACTTCTTCACAGTGAGGGTGACGGAGCACTGGAACAGGCTGCCCAGGGGGGTTGTGGAGTCTCCTTCTCTGGAGATGTTCAAGACCTGCCTGGATGCCTTCCTGTGTGACCTGCTGTAGGGAACCTGCTTTGGCAGGGGGGTTGGACTCGATGATCTCTGGAGGTCCCTTCCAACCCCTACGATTCTGTGATCTGGTTTGGGGCATCCCTGCCCATGGCAGGGGCTTGGAACTACGTGATTTTTAAGGTCCCTTCCAACCCAAGCCATTCTGTGATTCTACATTAAGGCCAGATACAGCTGACTTTGAAGACAATCCTAAGAATTCAAGGTCAGAACAGTGCAACACAACCTAGCAAATGCCCACTCACCAGTAGTCACGCACCAGGTCTTTCAGAAATAAAATTTCAGTGACTGCGTGCCATCCTGTAACTCCAAGCAGCCACTAAACAGACATCTAAAACAAGCTTACGCATCACAGCAGCTGTGCAAAACAGCCACAATACATTAGGAAATTTTTAGTGCTTAAAAGAGAGACAAGAATTCAGAAATAGCACTCCTTCCACTTCAGTACGCTAATATGCAGTTGTCTCAGGAGAGACAGAGTACTTACCTCAAGGCACTCACAGAAGAAAGTAGCTATCTGAAAAACATGGAAATAGTAAAGAAACATCTTACCTCAAACACTGCCCAGCACTCGGCTTAGTTACAGCTGCTACGTAATCTGCTTGGAACAGATTAACAGTCCTTTCAAAGTGTTAAATTCAGTATGCTAGCATCACTCATGCTTACCCATTACTTGAAATGAAGGCAGAGGAACACAAATGAGCTGAACAAGAGAGGCATGTGTAGGCAGCATGAGATCCATGTCAGACAGAAGGTAGGTTCTTGTTTTCATTTGCTCTATGGATAGTTGGTCACCTGCTGGGAGAACAGGTTTTATTCCTTACACCTGTGGCCTGAGTTTAACACTCCTCACACCCCCACCCTACTCTAGACAAACAATATAGCTGTGAGATGGCTGTCTTCACAAGATATGTGCTATGTTATACAGGTTTCGGGTTGTTGGTTTTTTTTTTCCTTCCTATTTCTGTTGTCATTCTGAGAGTATTTCTAGATTTCTCTTTCCAGCCCCATATAGGAGAGTTTCTTGGAATTAAAAAAAATATTACTTCTGTTTCCTAAGTTTTCTTCAATAGCTTCCTTTTACATTATGCTATTCTACTTTCTAACTAATATTTCTAAGCAGGCTGCGAGATGTTTCCTATTTACCTTGAGCAAATGCATATCCTAATTTGAGCTGAAAACATCATTTTCCAATGAAAACAGTCCCATTAAGTCAGTGTTCTCACAGGGCGCTGTGGAGAAGATAAATAAAAGAAACTCAAAGAACAGTAAAAGGCACTCTAAAAGCTCACCAAACAGCAGAATAAAACTGAGATCACACAGTCAGGATTTGGTTTTGGTCCTAAAGCACCAGGAGAATGGCTCAAATATTTCTGAGGCCTCATAAAACATTAGCTACTTCAGTAAAACATGTGAAAGCAAGCTAAGATGTTAGGAACCAAATCTCCATGGTTTAGTACTGCTCACAAGGGTGAAGTCCCATACTTGCAGGCAATTAGCAGCAGTTTTATTTCATGCGAATACAGCCAAGGCGAGTGTGTTCAAGGAATGGCCCATAGCACCTCTGCATGGTGACCAATTCTCTCCTTTCCCAGACAAAGCTGCATAAAGCAGCGGAGATTGAGATGTACATTCTGATTTTCCATGGTTTTTATATTCTAGGTGAACATTTACATGTCTGCAAAGAGGCTGTAAAAACCTACTGGAGCAGCATAATTACTTTACAAAAACTCTGTGGAAAGGCAGTTGGCTATCACCTGGGAATAAGAAATTTGGTTGTTTATGCCTCAGCATTTGTTTCTAGGTCCTGTCACATGTTGCCTGAAGATCTAGGGAATTTCTGCACCACGGAAAAATAGCACGAACAGCTCAGAGTTTTCTAACCTAGACAACTGCATAATACTTCCCTCTAAGGCACAGGGCAAACAACTGGCTGCCTCTTCCTTGCACCTCAAGGCAGTGTGAAGGTGGAACAGCGTACATTATCACCTCCTTGGTTTTGAAGTAGCCACACTGTCTTCTCAGAGTGGAAAATCTCCATTTACAGTGCTTGCAAGAACTCAGCGGGCCCTCCTGCAGTGCCAGAGAGCACAAGGAACTGCTATGGTTCCCAAACAGCTGCTTTCCACAGGTGGAGGAAATTACTAAGCCTGTTGTACAGCAGCTGCCACTGATTTAGGTCACAGGATTTCTCTCCCACTGTGTGTTACAGTCTGTGAGCCTCACTGAGTCCCAAACTCACTGTAAGATGCAAATCCCTGCTTTTTATCATACTTTGATTCTGAAAGCAGCAGCTGTTCTTTTATTTATAGTCGAGTCCAGGCTCAGAAAGGTCACCCATTTCTTGCCTATTTGACGAAGGCTCTACACTCCCCATTACTGCTGACCTCAGCAGGACTGCAGCTCTTCAGGTGAGGCTCTGTTCAGCTGGGAGTCATTTTGCATCTTTTCAGTACAGCTCTCAGGTTTCTTAAAACTGCATCCCATTGCTTATCTTTTCTCCTGTATGTCTGACAGCATACTTCACACTTCTATATCTCTCACCTAAGAGCTATGAATAAAACAGTTTTATGACCATATGACTTAGTTTCACCTATGACTGAAGTCAAAAGCCTCTACAGGGAAGTGGTCCAATTAGCAGGTACATATACAGTTTCTTACAGTTAATGTTTTGGGACACTTTTCAGATTTGTCTGAAAAATAGTCATGTGGCAATATCATCAAGAAGCATCTTACTGTACAGTTGAAACACAGCAATTTCTCAGAATGTTGTCATGTATTCCTCCTTATTGCAATCTTTGTTCCACTGGTAACAGCTCTGAGAATTTCATACAACCTCATGAAGTAGTTAGAACAACTGTTTGCAGTTGCAGACTTACTGTTTAAATGTAAGCTTTCAAGCAGGGCATCCTTGAGTGGATGGGCACTGCAGACTGGCTGTTTCTGATGCACTTAATAGCAGTGTACCTCACCTGTCTTATATTACTGCTGTTCATACCTCAGCATCAGGCTCTCAGAAGACACTGTGGTGTGTACACAACGGGATACAAAGCAGAAAGTCATTTCACTGGTCAGAAAAATTCTCAATATTAAGGATTTTTTTTGCATGTAGAAACCCGTGTCCAAGGCTGGCAGCACAGCTCTGAGCTAGCTTCTGTAGCACATCCCTTTCCAAATGTTTAAAACCTAAGATCTCTGCAGAAAAACAAAAATAATCACACGTTCTTAGTTATAAGATACGTTGTTAAGGCAACCAATAGGACAAGTTTTTAAAGTCTTTAAAATTAAGAATAGGTTCTGAATCCCTCCTTTCATTTTGATGTGAAGAGTTTTATGTTGCCACTGAAAGTCACGAGCTGGCCTGGAACTTATGCCAGAGCTACCATCTGTAACAAATGGCATAACCTTCATCAGCCTCAGCCTCTAGGCTTTGTGCACTAGGGTTTTGTTCATAATGCAGCAGATCATGAAAGATCATTAGTTGGTTTAGGTGCACCAGCAGGCTGTAAAATGTCTATGAAAAGCAAAGTAATCCCAGACAGAATACCTTACAGCCACAGTCAGCTTTCTTGGTTATCTCTATGTGGTAGGATTTTGCAGGCAAAAATGTTTCCATGTACTTGCTGGACCCAGGCTCTTCTCTGTCTTCTGCTAAATGCTGACTCCTCTGTATACATAGCCTTTCCATAGAAGTCAGCGCTGTCCTGGCTGACTGCTCGCCACCACCTGTGTCAACTTCCTGCCTTCTCATCTGCTGTATCTCTGCTCACTGCCAAGAGCTCTGATCACAGTAAAGCTCCCTCTTTGCAGTAGCATTGCCTACAGTAGGCTGGTTACGTGTAGGAAGTCACGTTTCTACACGTTAGTATCTCCATCCATAGTGCCTTATACCCAGGTAAGTTTTTTTTCCCCATTGTAAGGGAACTATTAGGTCACAGCCCAAGCTCATGATAACTGAACACCTGGTGGAGTGACTGGCTCAAGGAGCAGAGGTGCAAGCAATTTACCTGTGCTTCCCACATGACCAGAAGGGGGGACCCTGGGTCCACTCCTTCCCAGCTCATTTAAGGGCAAGCCACTAAAGGAAGAATATCTCCCAAATAAAGGTTGCTCCCTGACACGGAGTGTTATGTTGAAGAGATCCTATGACCAGATGGGAGAGTTAACTTTTTCCTATATGCGATTATTGATGTTCCCAATCATACTTTGCCTAGAATCACAAAGAATTTATCAGAAGCAATTTTGCTGCTTCTAAGAAGCAATGTCTGTATAATGAATGGGAAGAGGCATGAGCTGAAATCTGTAGCATAGGAAACACTGACCTAGGCTTCATAACACAACTGCCTTTCCCTAGCCGTACACACCAGAGAACGCTGCAGTCATCTGATCACGTTTTCTGAATAGTCTTCTGCATGCTACCACAGTTCAACTTCTCCTAGTTTTGAACCTCTACGCAAAAGATCAGGGACACCTCAAGCATACAGTTTATTAAACACAATCCCTTCTTCACCACGCTGAAATGCCCATGAAGAACAAGAGCTGAGCTCATAGTCTGATCATCTCACCAGCCACATATGCCCACTACAGTACAGCCGCACAAGTCTCTGGTACCCTGCTGAATAAAATCCTTGCTAGCACATCCGTAGGGAATACCTTCCCGATATTTAAAGCTGTGGTGTAATGGATCCTACCTTTGAAAGGTCAGCACTGGGGAAGTAGATGATCATCTGCAGTCCTTAATAGCCCTGCTTTTTTAGTTATTCCGAGTTCCAAAATACTTATTTTCAGCTCAACAATAATTTAAGTAATATGCAGTTGAAAGTAAACCACTTTAATCATCCTGGGTATGTAACAACAAACAAAATCCACATAATGCATTTATTTTTGTTTCAGGTGCTAACTCTCAGAACAGGTAAAATGTTAAAGTATGAACTCTTTGAAAATATTGTTCTTAAAGAATTAGACTGTGTGTTTATGTTTGTCTGTGAAAAATGAGACGTTAATAAAAGGCTATTTCCTGTCTCCTCACAAAATCTCACATTGTAGAAAAACTTAATTCATCTTTGTTCAAGACATCCCTCTCTCTCCTCAGTTATCCTCAGAACTCCTCAGGAGGGAAATAACACTTCAGTTCTGTCTTTTTAATGTTCCTGATTTACATAACTCTAATGATATTTAAGCGCCTTTGGCTGTGCTTTCCTTTCTCTGTTTCTTTACTCCCAAACTCTCAAGGCAGATGAAGTAACAGTTGGCAGCATCCTGCTTGCTGCAGTATTGCCTGTGCTATTCTCTAGTCATGCCATTGTGGCTGCAGCTGGCTGAGTGGCTCTCCACTTCTCATATGAATTCCAGTTTTCCTTTGAGAATCTACTTATGACCAAATATCTTCCCACAAGCAGGGAAAAGAGCTCATCCTTGGAGTTGAGCTATTCCTTCAGGATGAAGGGCCGGAGGAAAGAAGTTCAGCAGATCAGGCCAATTCTGATTCAAGACTAACTCCTACCCTGGAATGAGCAGAGATGAGTCCTACAAGCCTTTCATCTGCAGCATCCACCCTGTATGAGGAAACTCTGACATCACTCTGCCCAACAAGGCCAGGAAGAGATAAAGACAGCAAACCCTGATTAAAAAAAAAAAAGAGAGAACTGAATGGATGCTGAGCAGGACAGACTTGAATATGGGGAATTTCTTATAGAACAGAGACGGGCAGATGTGGAGATGCAGACAGGACAGAAGAAATTTCAGTAAATACATGCGATCTTCAGCTATGCTACTCTCCCTCACTCACTAAAGATAAGGCACGGGGTGGCCACCTACTAATCTTTGATTCTGTTCCTGCTTGACACACTAGCTCTTTCCATGTTCTTTTTGCTCTGTACACAAAGGAATTTGAAGTATGAGAAACAGAAGTAACTGTTTTTTTTCACTGCTTCCCTGATAGTCCATCTGGTGAGGGAAACAGGAGAGACGGGAGTGTTCTCTGTCACTCCCGAAGTTGTGTCAGCAATCACACTTCTGCTTTCAGTCTTTACAAAAAAGCCTGGAGTCCTTACCGTGCACAAAGGCAGAATGATACCCTCTGCCCCACAGACTGACAGCCTCTGAAGTGGTGCGCACCAAATGTGCACCAAACCACAACCGATTTTCACATGGGTTTCTAAAGTGCTACACAAAACACCCACAGAAGTACCTAAAACTGGTTTTAATCCATGCTTAACCCTTTTCCTTTTGGCTCTAACAGCCATGTGCCAACTTCTGCACTGATGCCTGGCACAGCATTGAGAGCTTTCGCTGTCACTGTGATACAGCACAATTCTCCTTCCCTGACTGAAATCCAAGCAAACAGCTTCTAGGAACATGAGAATTACTGAACTTTTCCTTCAGAGAAAGGTGTAAGGAGTTCAAGCTTGCAGTAGACCTTGTTTGGATTTTCTCAAGTAGGATAATATCACTAAAATAGAAAAGCCTTCAGAAACAGTTATATTAACATGATAAACCTCTATCACTGGATATGCTGCATACCCCATTTACTGCTCTTACAAACACTCTCCCCCCTTTCTTGAACCTGGATTCACCAAGGAGCATTCACTATTTTGCCAAAAACATGCAATGTGCCCTGAGTTAAATTAAAAAGAAAAATTCACCGTTCCCTTGCCTTCAAGCAACCCTTGCAAAACACTGTCTTCAAACAGAACAAAAATGCTACCTTGTAATAGAAAGGGGCAATCTTTCATGTAAAGACTAATAAAGATAAAGACTAATATGTTCCTTTTATGGGTCACAGTATCACCTCCTAAAAATCTGTGAGGACTGGTCTACTTTGTGCGATTACCTTTAACCAATAAAATTGTTTGAAAGGAACATCCATCTCTCTCAGAAGTTTAACTGGAACACGACCCTGCTGTGTATTCACTACATTGCCTTTTCAGCCATTGTAAATTTACTATTTGGTCTTGAATAGATCGCTATGGACACACAGGGTATTTTTCTTTCCATTTTCAAACAAACGAATCTGACACCAATGTACAGTTGATACTAATAAAGGCTGAACAATCATGTAATCAACTCCATATTTTGAAGTGACAAAGGTTCAGTCAAAGCCATCAAGAATCAAACTGTATGTTGTAGAGGAGAGAATCTTGGGACGCATAAGACAGCTTCCAAAGGATGTATGTATATATCCCAAATTTACTATGGGGCCTTGTAAATCTACACACCTCACCAGAAGGTCATTATCTGCTCACCCCCTCTTCCAGTGGATGCAACTGTTTGGTTTCAGGACATCTGCAATGTTGTGTGCTCCTAGGCCAAGGCTGAATTGCTAATCAAGCTCCGTCATGACAGTGTTCTGGTTTGGCTTTTTTCTTTTTTTTAAACTTGTTTTTGTTTGTTTTGTTGTTGTTGTCTGTTTGTTTGTTTTCTTTTAAGAGCTATGTCACTCTCAACAGACAGCAACTGTATACGCATCCTTGGTTATCACAGCTCAATTTAAAATAGAGGCATTTCCCTCATTCCCATCCCATTCACAAAACAACCCCCTTCTTGTAACAGATGGTTACAAGGTGTTGCCTGGGCACATGCACTACTAGTACCTGTGGTAAATGCATAAGCAGTTTAATTGCTCAGAAACAAACTAGGTTTAGGCAGAGTTTTCAATAGTTCCCTGAATATAAATATCAAACATTCTCCCACTTCAGCTTTCTCACACTGCCTTCTGAGAGTTAATACAAGGCAGCTTCACACTTTTCAAGTAATCATGAAGCCTTTCAAAACTATCACACAGCTTTCTCAGTGCAGCATGCTGCTGGTATGTGACACCAATCTCATCTTCTACCATGGCTAACTCAGTTCCTAGAGAATGGTTTCCAGCCTAAAAGAAGATTTAAGCACCTATGGATCATAACTGTAAAAAGACAGAGAAAGAGGCTGTACCACTGTAGACCAGAGAGTTCTGCCCTGCACTAAATGTAATTTCACCTCCTCCAGATGATAGAGAAATACTCTGTAATTATACAGACTGAGTAGTATACGGCTTCAAGTCCTATCTGATTACTATTGCATAGAACTGGAAGACACAAAGACAAATACATACATACATACATACATACATACATACATATTTAACCAACGTCTGGTTTGTATTTAGAGAAAAGAAAATTTCATTCCCTTTATTTCATTTTCAGTGCAGCACTGTAATAATAATTTTCCCTTGTTGCTTTTGTTCCTGAAACTGAAGCATCACAGAAGCCCAGCAGGACAAACTGTTCTTGTGAAAAACTGTTCTTTTCTCTCATTTCTGACAATCTAAGTTGGACAGATAAAGTGTTGATCCTCTGATCTTCTTCCCTGTCTCCATGCATACACTTCACTCTCACTAGTTTGCTGACCAGTCTTCAAATATACTGCTTGAATGGCCCCATTCCATTAGGGAACTGACATCTCTTCCTTTTGAGTGTTATTAAAATCAGTCCTTGACAGCATTTAACCAATGACAATCTAACATTAGCTCACAATGTGATTTAAACACATTGCAGTTCATTAATTTATGGTTTAATGCTGCCTTCGTCCAAACTCTTGTCCTTTCTCATACAGACAGCAAAACAACAAGCTATGAAGTCCACAGAATCCTACACAAAATGCTTGAGTAGGTGCTTCACTTATTCTATATCAGTGTGATCTATGTACAAAAATTATGATAATTTTGCAAGTCAGTTGCCAAAGAAGAACTGCTGGACTTCTGGTAGATATTGTTTTTGCTTCACTTTTCCTCATCATTTTTCTTTCTGCACAGGTGGTTTAGATGTTATATTTTCCCCTCCCATGATTTCTCAGTAAAGTATGAGAAGCACAATAGATTTTAGTCAAACTCAATTGAATAAATGCAATATTATTTAAACCTTTCATATGAGGACCTTCCTGAGAAAGAGGACAGGTTAATAGTTAGAACTGATTTAAGAAATGTAGATAGAATGATGTTCAATTCTGTCGTAACTCTAGCTCTTTGCAAAATTAGATCAATGTAATTGGGTTTTCATTGCACAAAGAAAACAGAAGGAAAAACAAAATACTTCAAAATGTCCTGTTTGGAAATTGGAATAAAATATTTCATATTTTATTTCATATTTTCATATTATATTTCATATTTATATTATTTCATATTTTATTATTGGATATTTCAATATTTCTAGTTCTGAACTTTCCAGTGTGCCTCCTAGCAAGCAGCAAAGCTGCTGTGCTAATGAAGTCCAGGGAGCCTTGGCGAGCACCACGCCTTGCAGCACGCCTCAGCAGCAAAAAAGCCAACAGCATCCTGGTCTGTGCTAACACCAGCACAGATGGCAGATCAAAGGAAGCGATTATATGTCTCTGCTATACATGTTAGACCACATCTCCAGTGCTGATTCCAGTTTTGGTTTCTTCCAGTGCAAGAAAGATAAACGTGTTTAGTAAAGGGCTATGGCAATTGCAGCATTTATCCTGTGAGGAGAGGCAGAGGGAGCAGAGCTTGTTCAGCCAGAGAAGAGATGGCTTCAGACAACTTTACAGCAGCCTGGCTGCACCTGCAAGAGGTTATGGGAAGGACAACCAAATTCTTCTCAGTGCTGCATGGTGCAGTGGGCTGGAGTACGAGACTGATATAATGAAAAACCTTTTTCCCAGAGGCTAGTCAAGCAGCAGAACAGGCTTCCAAGAAAGTCTGTGCTTTCTCCATCTTTTGAGGTTTGAGACTCAGCTTAACATCTTAGCCCAATCCGATAAAATGAAAGCTCAGACCCTGCTCTGAGCTGGAGATTGGACTAGAGATGTTCTCTGCTGACTTGCAATCTGAATTGTCTATGATATTACAGGCATAACTGAGTTCTCTTGCCAAATTCTATTACATACACGGCACAAATGAAACTCTAAGGAAGCAGGGCCTGGCACTGAGTTTTTCATGAGAATAAGATCAGTAAGACTTTTCCAAGGTCAGAAAAAGTATGGATCTATCCTTATCTACAGAGTATCCTTTTTTTCTCTTACTATTTTCATTACATTTTCTGCATAATTGTTGTATTTAATCGTTAGAGATTGAAACTATCTACTTTTCCCAATTTTGCAGTGTTTGAATTCTGGGGTTAATATTTTTCATATTATGAAAGGTAATGAGAAATGACAGATTTTATTGTACGTCCTGACTTTAACTTCATGTCAGCTAAGATAATAGAATGTTAATTACTCATTAGCATTGACAGCCACAGGCTCACAGACAGAACACAACCACTGAATTAAATGCTTCCTTAAAAGTAGCTGAGAGTTTTAAACTTAATATAAAGCATAAAATAGCAACAACAAAAAAGTTACTTATAAACACATTTTTAATATGTTTTGTATTTAAGTACGCCCCTAAATTATTATGATGTGAATCACTCTTGCAAAAATTAAGATAACATTTTGATTGGAGGAATGAGTTTGCTCAGCAAGATTTAGATGTGAAGAAAACAAGCCAGTGGTTACACATTACTGTGACTCTATACATTCATAAAGTGCCAATTACGCTTAAAACTTACTTCAGTTGCTTGCTCTGCAGGAGATCAGTAAAATGCACAGCTAAATGGAAATGCTTTTTCTTAATAAAGGGAAGCAGAATTTGTTTGTGGACAATTTGGGGCAATCTCCTGGGACTACCCGTACCTTAGTAAGAATGGACTCTAATACAGGTTTCATTGCCTTTGTTACTGTTTTTCAGTTTATTTTCCCCTGTTCTGATTAAAATAGGTGTGTAATGAATAACTTATAGCATTACACTTTTACCCTTCCAGAAAATGCAAACCATAACTGTATCTGATATCGGTGACAAAATGAGTAATCAGACAAACTAAAAAGAGATGTATAGGAGATGCTTACGGAGCTTCACCAAAATTATTGTACATCCATCCTTTTACAGTCATCTTGTACGGCTCATTGCAGACCACTCCTTTATAGTCTATTAACATGGCAAAGCCGGGGCTGTAAATGGGAAAGTTTTATAAATCTTTTAAGAAAGATCTGCCTGCACAGAGAAGCCTGACAAGAGACTACAACTGAAGTACCAAAAGGCTACCTTCCCTTCCCCATAAATCGCTATATATATTTTTTCTGTTTTAGTTTCTACGCCTTTTTCTAGGACTGGTTTCTATGAGAAAGACATGGCCACAAAAAAAGCGAGAACAACAAAAATCTGTATGTTCTGTGTTTGCTAGAAGATAAGATGCCCAATGCAGATACATACAGAAACCCCAGTCACACAGTAGTCTGTAACAACAGCTGCACATTATCACACAGAACCTCAGTATTTACCTCACATCAGACAACGGAATTATAAACTGTTCTGAAACAGCTCAGGGTCACGTTCAGTGTCAAAACTCTGGTTTACAGAAAGAAGGAGAAATAATTACATGGACACTGGGATATTCCAATCTAAAAATCAACAGATCTAGCCATATGCCTCCATTCTCCCAACTGCTGTAACAGCAAGCAGTAAGGTCTATGACCTTTCTGAGGGCTTCCCACAAAGGAAAGATCATATTGCCCCTCCCTCAAGTGCAGTTAATTACAGAATGCATATTCCCTAACCCCTGCTACTTTCCTTGAATTAATGATTAAATGAGAAAAATGGAGTCAGTTATTTATGGCATCATTGTGGTGACACTGGAGAATTAAAAAAAAAAAACGCAAAACAAAACAGAGAAGAAAGTAAACAGTGAATAAAGAGAGTTATGAAGAAGACAGAAGAATTCAAGCCCCTTTTTTCTGGTATTCTTATACAAGCAGCACTGACTTAAGTGCTCTTAGATTAGCTTTTTGTTAACAAATCTATAGGCAAGATGCAACAGAATACAAGGTAGTGATTTCCAACATTAAGATGATGTTAATAGTGACTTCCTATCCACATGGTAGTCTGTGATTTCTTACTCCCCTCTAGGATCAACCATTGGGCTTGGAATGTCCAATGCCACTTTAAGGACTGGTACACTTCTGAAGCCATTTTCACAAAAGGAAACGTTTACAGTCTGCTACTGAAAAGACAAGTGGGTACCCCAGAAAACTTAGAACTGCATGGTCAGATACAGATGAAAATCTTCAAACAGCTGCCTTAAGGAGTAAACAAAAGAATGTTCGTTTTACAAGCAATGCTTACTAGGTTTTATGGCCCATACACATATCTGGGGGAAAAAAAGAAGTTACCACAAAATCTATTTATTATAATTAGAATTCTTCCTTAAAGTTAACTGTATGAACTGCTGAAAAGATACTACATTCATCTAAGAAATAAAGCAAGAAAAATCTGCAAGCTTCTCTGCTTTACAGAAAGAAAAAGTCACACAAAGTAGGCAAAGGAGATAACAGGAAATAAAGAAACAGAAAATTTAAAAAAAAAAAAAAAAGATAGGGAAAGGAAAGGGATTGACTGAAAAGGCATTTAAAAGAACAAAAGAAAAAAAAAACAACAGTTGTAGCTTGAAAAAAAAACAAACAACCAACAACAAACAAACAAGATGTAACTTTTGGAATGAATCTTATCCATGGATTTTTTCTCTTAGAGGATGCTGCTGTGGAAGCAGCTCAGTGAGAAAGCACAACGAACAGTTGGGAGCTGCTCTGATTTTCAGGGGTAAGAGTGAATAGAAGCAGGGAGAGCCATCCAAACATTTTGCAAGTCAAGAGCAAAGTCAAAACTTTATCCATATTTGGAGTCCCAAATAGAGCATCTGAAACATTTCTACTGCAGAGTACTAATCAGTAGAGTCCCCCAGACAATTTTCACTTAAAATTAAGCTACAGTAATTACTGTTCCAGTTTCCTCTTATGAGTTAGGACAACAGTTAACCACATTCAAGATGAGGATGCATAACTCAATTATTTTTCTATTACCAATGAGAATATCAATTTCATAACCACACAGGAAAAATAAAACTACTTTCAAAAGCCAGTCACTCATTTATACATATAGAAATTAAATTCAAATGTGAAAACATCAAAATAAAAATAAAGAAATTAAATCACTTAATATTTCTGCAGCACTGAGCTATTGTTGGCCTTTTTGTTGTGCTTTAGAACTTCTTTGAATGTCAGACTCTCCCTACTGATTGTTCATTTTTAAATCATGACTTTTGTATAAGTTGCAAGAATGAAATCCTAATCGTTTGTTAGGCAACAAAATGAGATGACTGGACCATAAGGCTGCATAAGATTTTCTAGACTACTACCTCACATAACATCTCACTCAAATGCAAATTTTCAGTTTGCTTCTTTCCTGCATCCGCCCTTATGTGACTTAAACATAAAATGAGGCTTTGTTTATCTCCTTCAATAGATTTAACTGTGAACAAATATTATTGAGGAACCTCAACACAAAGTACCACTCCAATAATCAGTGGCAAAAATAGAGAAAATCCTGATGTATCTTGGAAACATTCTTCCCGAAATGTTCAGAAATCAGTCAGTAATGCTGATGAGGGAGTCTACACACTTATTACTTCATGACAACATTTCAGCAAAAGTATAATTCTTATCTAAAAATATCATCAAAAGGAAGGAAAACTTCAAAGGAATTTTATTCGCCAGTGTGTGTTCAGTTTAAAAATACTTTGACTACAGTGAATAAAACTGCAGTAACTTTGTTCAACCACTAGTGATTTTGTGACTAAAGCAATCAGATTTAGCGTTAACTGCTAAAAGGAACAGTGTCTCCTTCACTTTCTGTCATGTGTTTGCTTTTCTCCCACTTGCCAGCACTGATCATCTGAGCCCCGGTAAAATTCTTCGGATATTTTCTGAAGAGAAAACCTGAATCCTTCTATTTTTTTTCTCCTAACCAGCTTAACTCCTGAAAGAGCTCACTGTGGGATAATGAGACACAATAAAGACGCTGAACGTCCCCCAAGAGGCTTGTAGGAACTCATACACTTTAACCTCCAATTCATATTTCTCTCAATTTCTTAAAGTGTGAGAAACATACTCAGTCCACGAGTAAGCTGAATGTGGCAGCTGAAACAATATTATCCTTGTTACAGCAGACCTCAGCAGGCTGTGGACTTGCTAAATAATGTTTTTGTTAAGGCTGTGTTTCACGTTAAAGTTAATTTCTATTGTAAACATAAAGACTTCAATGAATTGATATAAATTATATTGAAATGCGTAAGTATAATTTATACAGTCAATTCCAACTTACAAAATTGGATTTAAAGTTAGAGACACTTAGGGAAAATATATGACTTGTTTGAAGTACCAGTGATTACTCCTAAATTAAATCTTTCCCCCTAAATTTTCATTTTCTTGTTCCCCCTTTTAATTTCAGACGATAGTCTTATTCCAAAGGCACCTGATCTGTGCTGCTCCCTAGCTATGTAGGGTAACCCATTCAAAGTCTGTCTTCCTATCTGTACGGTGTTCAGTGACCATGCCAAATGTTGCCACGTTCCAGGTAAATGCAAGGCCAACAGTCCACAGCCACAAGAACTCCATGAGAAATGGAAATATCACCCATACAAAAGTCAGAGGACTGTGCCACCGACTGCCAAAGACAGCACGGAGTGACTGTTCTCAGCTCCAGCTGCCACTCACAGATCTGTGATCTCCCTTCTCTCAGGAAATATGTTACAGGATGCGCAGTTGAAGAAGTGGTCCAGTTTTCTCTAAACGCCCTATGAAAGCAGGTACAAACTGCATGCATGACATCTGCTCCTACCCAAAGGATGACAGAGAAGCATCTGTGTCTGACATTCATGTTACCTCCTTTCCTGTGAAGGAATCTTAGTTTTGACTGGAGTTTTAACATTGTGACTAAAGCAGAACAGAGTACCATCTGTGAATTTTAGTTCTGGTTGAAGAAACACAAATTGAATGATTAGCCTTGTTTTTGAGAAGTCTCTGTGCTGCAAAAAATAAATCTGAAGTCAAATTGATGTGCAAATCTCACACTAACTTGTCACATAGGGGTCAGTTTTATCTTTACAAAAAGGTTTCATTCCTTGAATAAAAATGTATTTGATTTTAGCCACACTTAGAATCATTTTATGTGTAGGCAGCTACTTAACAATACAGAATATTTTTCTCAGTTAAGGCACCTATTCATAAGAAATCTGGTACATAACAAAGACTGAATGAATTTCTCTTTATAGAAGGCTTTAAATTTGACCTTTAATCAGAAGATATAAAAACGTCTTTCAAGAGCAGCTCAGAATTATTATCCAGTGACAACATGTGGAGAAACTAAGATGAAGAGCTGGAAATGACTTTTTTGTTATCATGCTTCAAAAAAGCAGAAACTAAACAACAATGTCCTGAAATTCAAGTCTTATATCAGGTATTATATTACATTGCTTCCAGTTCTCTATGTGGTCTACTTCTCCAACCAGAGTAAGGACTGATGTCCACAGTCACTTTGCTTTGTTCTAACAGGCTACTGAGATTCAACTGAACAACACTGTGAATTTACCCTTATTTTGTTCTCAACATGAGGAAATCTGATTCAGTGTAAGATTCCTTCATTTTTTCAAATCAAATCAAATTTGTTTTTCACATGCTAAGAGCACACTCGTAAACAATACTGCAAATCAGGCACAATGGTAACTTGCTAAACCACGGTAATTTGGTCATTAGGATAAACCTGCATTTCAACAGGGGAAATCATAGTAATGTCACTTTGCCCAAGACCTAAAAAGACCTTGGTAGAAGACTGTTTGATGTAAATCAACTGCTGACATTTATATTAACTCATTGACAGATCACTTTTGACCACTGATCTGCTGCCTTTCCAAAATATGTATAATGAGTACATAATACACATATATAATATGCCCATCAACACATAAAAGGGAACTGGAAGTCTCAGATTTTTTATGCCCTTGTGTCTTGCAGCCTCACAAAACAAGGAGATACTCCTGCAGAGCCTAAATATCAAGGTGGGGGAAACAATACAGAGATCCAAATCTTCTGAAAATGTATAGAACAAACAAGGCAAGATTTTAGCTCCTTTTTTCCTGCCACCCAAGTCCCTCAATTTTCCCTTCTTCTTGCTAATAGTACTAATGGATATTGAGAGAGTAATGTGCTATTTTTCTAACTGGTTCATCTCTGAAATAAAAAATACCCATTTATCCATGGTTTCAGGCTGTAGAAGAGCCTCCACAGACAAGCAGTAAAAACTCTGTTTCTTGAGCTCCAAGCTGGACAAGGATCTACAACACACTGCTGGGGCTCCAGAAGATAGACTGAACAGGATGCAGGCCGCTGTTCTTTTTTTTATGATGCACGAGTAGGATTGTTTCAATTATATTATGTGTTCCAGGAGCAAACACTAACACTGAACAGATGTCAAAAGAAAACACTTTTCTTTTTGTGCAGAAACAGCAGATGGGAAATAATCACAAAGCCCTCAAGGTAGGGCATTCATTTATTATCAGCCATACTTCCTTGTCATGCTTATGCTTACATCATATCACCTCATCTAGTGTTTTTCTTACCCTGTAAAGAGTGTTTTAATGTGATAATCTTGTAGAGACAAACTGCTCACTGAATAGTTTCCCATCACTTTAATTAATGTACACCACACTGTCTGGATTCCAAACAGCTACAGTTTCTATTTATTGGGAATCCTTTAACTCTCAGTAAGGAGGAATATGATCTGATACTCTAAAAGTGAAGTGGATGATAAGAAGAGCATGATTAATCAGAAAGTACTCTGAGCAGATAGCTGGACTCTTGGTGACAGCCACATAATCAAAGGAGAAATGAGAATCTGCACCAAACTTTGTGACTGACAAATATACAAGATTCTGGCCACTGCTGCATGGAAAACAAAATGTTGAGAAGGACAAGTGGATAAAAAGTGAAAAAAAGTTCTTCCCGTGATTTTGCAAATGAAATCTAAACTACTCAGTCACATTCTCTCTTCAGTCTACGAGAACAGTAGAAACACAGGCTAGTAAACAACTTAGAAATCCCAAAACTGTGGTATTCCTTATTCATTCCTTTACACCCTAGAATATGTCATGCAGTAAGAGTTCAAAAGAAGTTTCACATTAGTTGTAAGAAAAGCCAGTCTGAGCACAGGAAACAGGCTCTGATTACAGTTAGCCGGCAAAAAGAGGTGTGTCAAGGTCTTCTTGCTATGACAAAAAAAACACCTCCCTGTGATAACCTGATGACTCTTCTGTTACCTGTGTCCTTGATTCATTTTCATTAATTAAATAAGATGGCAGATTGTCCTGCTGTCTTCTAGTCTGCCTAGCAGAGAATCATGAGCAAGTACTGTTTCTTTTAACTTGTCAGGGACACTCATACTTCTAGCAGGTAAAAATTACTGGTATCCTAACCTCCAAAGGCTTCTTTTATAAGGAGAAGTAACTTGGTAAAGGATCAAATACCAACATTTCTCTTGAATCACCGAAGTCCTGTGTTCCTCATCATCCCTAAAACTCATTGCTGCAAGAGAAGCACATGTAACCACTAAACTTATCAAAATGTAAGACAGGTATCAAGGAGTTACTGCAAAGTTATGCTACAGTATGACATTTTGCATCCCTACAGCAATTCAAATATGGTGTATTCCTTTTTCACTGGCAGATATGCTACCTTACAGTGTAATGACATGCACAAATATATGTAACTAGTGAAGTAACTAGCGTCCTTTATGTTTGTACCTTAATTAACAGCATACTAACCTTTTCATCTGCTGTGGTCTAAGAAGGAGGCACTTGAAAATATTACAGATACTTCCACTATTGAACTAATAGATCTATACCCACAGGCAAAAAGATCTTGAAAATTAAGACAGACTCTCCACTACTGTAATCCTGGTATAGCCCTTCACACTAGCAGAGTTCATATAACACAGCTGCTTTTTTCAGCCACTTTGTCTTCATTTTGCACAGATGTAAATTACTGCAAAGGTGCAGAGCAATGGAGAATCTGTCACTATATAAATATTAATTAGCAAAGAATGACACTGCCCCTTCGTGGTGCTAAGCATTACCATCCCCATTTTCTAAATGGTGCTGCAGTCACTGAACAAGGTTAATTTACGAGTTCATGATGGTATGAGAAAACGGCAGAGCCAGAAATAGAATCCAGGCATCTCACAGCTACTTGTTAGTACTGAGAGCCACACAGTTCCACTTCCATGCATTTGCATTTTTAGGTTTGCCTGTCTTACTGTGCCTGTTCTCCAAAACAGCTTAAATGACATAATATTGCTTTCTCTTTACCTGGGGAAAATAAGTGAAGATTCCCTGCAGCAAAAAGCTGTCAGTGTCACAGCACAATCAGCCAGGGATGGTTCCCCTGGGACAAGAGGCATGACAGCCAACAAGCAAAATAGCAGCTCTGAGGGCCTTTTGTTGACAGAAGGTTAGTTTTAAAATAACTGTTGTCATGTTAATTGTAATATTTCCACTGACTTTCCAGCATTAAAAGGCATTAGAACACAGCCTCCACAATCTAATGACTAAGATACGTATTATAAATAGCAGAGAAATCTCAAAAGATTCATAGGGCTGAAGAAGCACACAGAAACCTTGATATTCTGATGAATCTTGGATTTTTACAACTGGCAATGCAAATCAAGCTCTCCTGTTCTCTGCCAGAAATAGTGGTTTCGTTTTGTGCTGTGAGGTACAGTTTCTCTAGCTCTTTCCTGGAAGAAGTATCAGGACTGTCCAGCATTTCACTTCGCAAGCACTCCCCATCATGATCTAAAGAGTATTTGGTCTTGTATTGAATTGAAGGCTACCGATACTTCAGTGGAGACTGCACGTCTCTCTGAGCTGATGAGAGTTACTTTGATTTAGACAAACCCCATGTGAACACTGCTCTACACCTTCAATAGCAAGGGCTTCTGCACAGCCAAGATGCAACACTATAGAATAAAAACGCTTATGTGCTTGTGTTCTAAATCCCTGCAAAGAGAGTGCAAATGACCATACGAATTAAACACAAATATATCATATCAGGAAGCAGCTTTAAGCATCCTGAGTACTAGAAGATACTACATGAGCACCTGTGACTGATATTTTGAAGGCACCGTTGGCCTACAGAAAAACATCAGAGCATTCACAGTACCGTAATACACAGGAAGAGTTTGCAGTGTTGCCTTTCCAAATGCAGAAAACTCTATTGCACAAACATTATTTATTTCAGGGTTGCATAGCATGACAGCTTTTCCTGGATCTCTCACGGGCACAAAGCCTCTAGAATAATTATCAGGATAATTTTCTCTTCTTTTGGTAAAGATTTTAAAAATAAATATTGGCTGCAGTTCTACTTAATATGAAAAATGACAGTCCCTTCCTTCAGTCGGAAGCAGAAACAAGCAGATGGTAACCTCAGTATTTATGTCTCATAGCAGGCAAAATTTCCCTTGGCACAGAGGGGTCTGTGACATAGCAAAGAGCGCACAGCATTTCATAAACCCAGCGTTGAGCACCACAGCAGTGTTCTTCACTCTGTGCTAAGGGGAAATTCATCAGCCTAGGACAGTGATCTAGATGTTTGCATTTTCCACTCCAAGATCCCGCATCTGTCTCAGTTCAGTTTGTGAATGTTGGTATGACTCTTTTTTGCACACAGATAAAGCACAATGAGAGCCACAGTAGCAAGAATGATCAAAGGCTATGAATGATCTATTTTCTACCAGTATTTGACCCAAAAAGCAAACTGTGAACTGGACTCTACATTACAGTCTAATACTACATTCAAGGTGAGAAACATTGCAAACAATGAAAATTAAATGATATATATTTGCATTGCAAACAAGGCAAATAACTGCAACACTGCAATTTTGGAAATGCAGCATCACTTCTCAGAAATGAACTTCCTTGACTGTAATTGCTGTTAACAGAAGCAGTCACCTCTCAACAGAATATATAGTTTTACTGCTGAATGAATTGTGACAGGATCTCCTTAACTAGCTACTGACATGCCAAGGAAAGGACTAATAATGCTGTCCTCCCCCTTCTTCATTCTTTAGTTTTACTTTATACATACCAAATATTCAAATATTATGAGCTTCTTCTCCTGCCTCGCTTAAATGTCATAATATCAGTGATACTATCACAGTGTAAAAATGGTTTTATGAAGCATTCAGAAATGCTTCTGAAATGATCTTTTGGCACTGGTGTTACACTACTGGTGTGAATAAACTCAATGAGAGAACACAGAGGAAGGAAAGAGAAATCTTACCCAAACTTATTTCACTCTCTCATTCTCTCATAGATTTGACTCATTCATTATCTTAGACTCATTCTTTCATATCCACATAACATTCACAAGCACCAAGTTTTCTGGCCATGATGGAAAAAGACAGCAGTTGTCAAGTTCTCATAACATCATCCATCTCCTTCTTAAACTGGAAACCATTCTCTAATGTTTGGATGTGCCTTTTATATCCTTAGCTTAAGGGTTGTCAACCTTAAGACTGACAATGATTGGGAAAAAATGCCTCTTCATTTCATCCCACCTCTCTGCACTGATAAGCAACAATGATGATTTACTTATTGTTTTCTCTCTCCTTATTCTGGACATTTTATACTTTTAATTCTTTATCTTTGTGGTGTTTTTTCTTTAGAAAATAAAAGGCCTGCAAAAATATACTTAAAGGTGAGGAAGAATCTTTTTTTTGAAAGGTCCTGTGAAGGGAGCTTTGCAGAGAACAGTGAACAATAAGTACACATCGCTACAGCTCAGGGAGAGCGCATAGCTTGAAAGAAGCCAAGACAGGAAGAATTCTCCCACTGCACTTTCTGATTTGTTAGTAATTAGAGATGGCAGCCTTTATGCCAATCCAGTCCCCAAGGACCAAATGTGTTGAACGCTTGTAGTTCTGAGACCAGCTGCCAACAAAAGAATAGAACTATCACTTGTTGAACAAGACAAGGGCACCAGCTGATAAGATGCACTGCTGCATAACAAGAAACTATCCCACATTTCCTACAGCCCAAAATACTGCTATGATCGGAAGAACTTCTATGAGTCTATTGCATGCAGATTTTTTCACTTGTGTGTGATTATGCAAGTCTGTGAATGCTAAGATTGGGTGTGAGAAGACCCAGAGCTGAGCAAAAAGAACTGGGAAAAGCAAGAAAAAAACCATCACAGTCCTAAGTCACAATATAAATACTTCTATAGTCCCACAGATGGCTAAGAAATCTACCCTCAAACCACTAGACTCCATTTCCTCTCACAACCCACACATCTTGGCAAATTTTGTGAAGTAGTGAAAGAATTCTGCTGCCCACAGTCACTCAGACCCAACTGTGTTCTTTACATCTCTTCCTACTTGCACCATAAATAAAGGAATTGCATGTTTCAAACAAGCTAAGTCAACAAATGCTTTGAAGAGTTACACACATAAGTAGAAGAGTGGCTAAGAGTAATACAGAAGCCAGAAAAGTAATACAGAAAATGATGCATTTTCTGTAAAGGCTATTGAAACAAGATGCAGTGCTGGTATCAAAGGAAACACTAATATAACAGAAACTGCAGAGCAAAGGTTTCACTTTCAAGAAGTTATTGTTAGTTCTACAGTCATGCCAAAACCATCAGCGAGCCACACCAAAGATCAGCTGAGGGTGTCCTCAACAGACAGGACCTGTAAAGATAGTAAATAATCAGAAATTATTTATTTGAAGGAAGCTGATATTGGTTAGAGCTTTGACTTGGATCTGCTTAGACCTTTATCTGTAGCAAGACAACCTCAGACACAAAATGGAAGGGACAAGTTTCATATAAATAAATAAATAAAAAAAGAAACGCAGATTTAGAGTGCAAATAAGTTCAAATCAGTTGCATCAAACAGATAGAAAGTAAAACAGTCTCATAAATAACTCTGCTCTCTGTCCATTGTGTCCTTGGAGACAGATCATTGCTTGTAGGCATAGCTTTGGATAACTCTGTGGCTTTCAGAACTGCACTGAACTTTGCTAGTCTCCTCTGATCACAAAAAAGTTCTTTCTGTTATCTCAGAGATCTGCTGTCTGCTCTGAGCAGTCTCTCAGTCCCTCTGGGCTGCAGCCTCCTATGCTCAAATCAAGACTCTCCTGCTGTCATACCTTACAGCCCTGCTCCCCAAACAAGGTTCCTTTCTCCCCAAAGATGAATTCACTCCCCTGTTGTCATTTCCAAGAGCCCCTTTTACATCTACTTCCTGAAGGGACACAGCAAGCAACTGAGAACACTCACAAAAAAAAAAAAAAAAAATACCATCTGTCACATTTGAGAATTTTAATTTGTGTATGCATTGACCTGAGACAAGCTCTGTAGGCAAGAACTGAACTAGATGCAGTAAAAAACTTGCTTCCTCTAAGCCACTTTCTTCAAATCCTAGTAAATATAAGAAAACTATTTCTGCAGACCTTGTACTCTACAATAGTATGGGTTATTTTTAAAGAAAACAGGTCACATAGGCTTTGATGGAAGCACTACTACTCAGGTGTCCCCATCCATCCCATTACAAAGGCTAAGTGATACTACAGTTACTCTAAAAATATCAGCATATACAACACTGATCATACGATGGAAAATATGCTTCGTTGATAACATAATAAGCATACAACTAGTGGTGCATTCAGAGTGTCTCTATGACATGGCTTGAGAAGAAAGTGGTCATGCCCCATAGCTGAATAGAAGACCTGTCATGAACCCCCTGCCCCCAAATGCAATGAACGATACAATAATTTTGGAGGAGCTGGGGTGAAGAAGCCAGTTCTTTTTTCAGATGTTTTAAAATACTCCTTAAGTTAGAAACCTAAAGCTTAGGCACACTCTTTTCCAGCCCATGGGACAGCAGTGACCTACTTGAGTTTGAATGCTTTCAATATCAGATTGATATATCAGATAATATCAGAAATATCAGATAAGCTTCACATGAATCTTTCTTCGCAGTTGCACTAGTCTTTAATTAGGAGAGAAATAAAGGATTTCTTCCACAACAACAGAGCTAAGAACAGCTGAGCAAATGCAAGAAAGAACCAGGGCTGCTCTGAGGGAAAATGTAACGTTTTCACAGCATTTTAGCTGAGACACATCTGAAAAGTTGAAAAATAAGCATCGCTGAAAACTGTCTTATCTGTTTTTGAAATTGGATATACTATGATACAATCAATCACAGCAGAGCAAACGTTTTACTAGCGTACCTTTTCAAACAAGTATGGCTATGCTATTTAAGAGCTCAGAAAAAGAAACAGTGATGCATTGGTTTTAATCATATGATATTTGTCATTTTTTAATTATTTGTAGTTTTCCGTAGTAATCTTTCTGACTCTAGCTAAACAGCCATGAAGATGAATCTGTAACACTCAACTGCCTCCTCTTTGAGATACACGTAATTACCGTATCAGGTGACAAATGAGACAGTTATGTTGACATCACAGCCAGAAGCAGTACAAATGCCCCTGCAGCTAAGACTGCTTTTCACTTGTTGCTCCTTATATTGCACAGGAAGTCAAATAAATTCTAAGATTCTGTACCTCTGGCAATGAAAAACTAGTGACTCATCCAGCAATTTCTTAAATCTCTAGCAAATTCTCAGCTCAGAAATGAGGCAGGTGTCTTGGCTATCCAGTTCTCATTAATCTGCCCTCTGGCATGTGTCCGTGCTCTGAGAGAATTTAGTATTATGCTTTAATAAAGCCTTTCAAGATACACTGAAAGTGTAAGTGATTTTTCACTCAACGATGTTTGTGTAGTAGTCCCCAGACAGAAGCTAATTATCTTTTCTTTGAATATATTTTAAAGAGTAGCTAGCTTCAACAATACAAGAGCGGCATTTTGACATCACTCAAATTCACGTTATTAGGTTTGTTTGATCTTTAGAGGACTGCAAACACCACACACAATCCCTTTTAGAACTTTAAACGAACCAACACCTATAAGTTATTTTGCCTATGTTCATTCACCTACAAATTCCAAAGCAATAAATGAATAAGAAACTAAATAGGATAGAAAAAGAAGTTAGCTCTCTCAATTGAAACTCCGATGAATATATTTAGGATAATTTTATTTTTTCTTATTTCCACAACTGCTTCTTTATTAAACAATTGTATCAGTCTCTCAAAATGGTAAAATGTCTCTAAGAAAGTGGAAGATGAGGAGAGGATGCTCCCCACTATGTCCTCAGGGATGCATACGCTATTTATACCACAGCTGAGGACTACCCTAAACCAAATGTAACATTTATTTCCATCTTCTTTCTATATAATTATCTGAGTCCTGCTAGAAGAAACTTAATGGCACTGTTTAGAAATGTTCCGCTTCCATGATTTTCCTTATTAGAACTGTTGCCCTCTGCAGAATTATTGGGGTGATTCTAATTAGCATGCAGTGCCTTCAATTAGAAAACCCATGGTTGCCTCGGTTAAAAATATAATCCTGAATCTTATCACTTAAAAGATTAATAAAGCCTGAGAATTAATTCTTGTTATGTCTTTTCATTCCCAATATAAATTATATTTGATATGGAGAAAGGAGAAGTGTGAAATCACAAAAGCTGCGCCAATTCAAATGTCTATGACACACACAAATAAAGTGCCAGATAAATAGCCTCAACAAATTCCAGTGTTTCAGAGAGGACACTTACTTTACTTCTGCTAGTGTGTGGGCAGCTTGCCTGGTAGTAGAGAAAAAGAAGATCAATTTTTACAGTATGAGAATCACCTGAAGAAAGGAATGAGCATTTAGCACTTCTTCCAAGAAGGAACACCAGACAGAAGAATTCTGAAGATCTATTTCATTTCCTAGTTTGCAATTGTATTTTCTTTAATGGCTGTACTGCAGGACAAAAGTGTTCTATCAATTAACTGCAGATTAAAATCAATAGATAGGTTTATTGTGAATTCTATTCTGTTTTCTCTGAAGACTTAGAGGAACTGTACATCTACACTTGAGTCTTTGCTACCTTTCTCTAAAACGTGCTTTATCATTCCTCATAAATGAACAAAATTAGCGCTTCCTCAACAGAAGCACATCAGGCCAGACCATGACAGTCAGAACGTTTATCATGTAGAACTGTGTCATTTTAACTTTACCACAGCTAAATGAAACAGCACATTATCTATCCATCCTAGTAGCTCTTAAAGATCTTAGGCAAATGTAGCCTAGAAATGATGACAACTGATGCTTCTGTATTTCCTCTCTGTGTTCCTCATGATCAAATCTTTGAAGAAACTCATTCCTACAGCTTTTCTTCTTCCTGTGCTAGAGATTTACTGTATCGAAAAAATCCATACAGTGAATTTTTGCTTTTTTTTTTTCCTCTTAATATGTGATCTGAAGACTGATTTAGAACACTTGCTTTTCTAGCTTCGCTCCACTAAGCAGTAGAAAGTAGAAGTTTCAAAAGATCACCTCTTTCCAATATCTAACTCCCTATTACTGTTAGCAAAGTACCGTATCCTACAAAATATTGTTAATCTAATGCTACTGGTTGAAAACATGAACAAGCAAGTCTTAGCCACCTGCTCATCAGTGAGACATTCAACTGAGAAATATTCAACCAATGTTCAACCAACATTTGCTTTGGAAATGAGGGGGATTAAAAAAGAAATCAACATTATCCAGACAGTGCTTACTCTCAGAACTTCACAAAGTTCACACAATTTGTTGCGTAGATGGATCTCCATCATCAACTGTTTTACTTTATGTAGTTCAGACTGCATTATCAGGTACAGGTTCCTTTCCATGCACATCTTATATTAGCAGGTCTGTCTCAGCTCCATCATTTTCATCATTTTAGCTTTCTCTCCTTGACACAGGAGATTCATCCTATCTGAGATTTCTTTAAAAAATATGGCCAAGTGTTATCTTTTGTTTTCAATCTGACAACACGTCCTGAAAAACCCACAGAAAAAGAACTCTGAAAAAAATTACACAATCTTACTGTTAGATAGATTCTTCATCTTTAAAAACTCTCCTAATCATATCTGTTAATTGTTCATTTGATATAAAATGTAACATCAGGCATACATGCAACTAAATCTTCTCCTCTCCCACAGAAAGCACCGAAAGCACCTCAGAATAGCTGCGTTCAGTAACACTCTGGTAACAGTAGACAGACGATGTAACTGATCTCTAACTCATCAATTAATGTCCTATTGGACAGATATTTGTTATGCAGCCCTGTGAACCATATAGAGGTTTGAGAATGACAGCAGAATTTAAATAAAAGGGTGCAAAGTTTTCATGGTGCACTTTGGGTGGAAATCTTACACTGTTTCCCATAAACAACACACTGCTCATCTTGTCTGCTGCTACAGAAATTAGGCACATCTACTCTACTCATTTATAATGGCATCTGGAAAGCCATAAAATGCTTTATCAGAAATTGTAACATATGGTAGTGTTTAGGATTGTTTGTTATATGAGAATAAATAAAAGGGAATAAACTGAAGTCTTGAGGATAAAATACAAGATTGTCAGGTACAGAGTGAAATCCTGAAGAATTTAACCAGTATATTTTCATTTAACATTTGTAAGTCTCTGATATTCTCATGTGGACAATGCAAAGAAGCACAGTCTTGTACTTTATATACTGTGTATATATAGATAGATACATACATACATATTTGTTACTTATGTCTGTACTGTGCTTTATATTGTTAAGATATATCCTAGTGACTATGCCACCAGGTATAATATTAAATTGATCCTATTAAAATGTTCTTTCTTCAAGATCTGTGGATTGCATTAGAATTGTTTGGAGTTCTTCTATTTGCCATTTATTCCTTCTAGAGAAAGTGAGTCCAGGCATTCTTACTATATTGCTAGTTCCCTACTGCGATAATCACACTAACTTAATGGGTTTGAACAGTAGAAAAAGAAATTATCCAAAACTGGTTTAATTTAAAATACACAAGTCATTGCAATACCAGCAGCAGTTTATAAAACCAGTGTCAGAGAAGTTACCTAATAGTTGTTTATTTTAAAATAATCTCACTTATTCAATTGCTATGCCCTCTAAGGACAGAGCTCTTGTCAAGCATTGTTGCATAGAATTTATTTACATAGATCCGTTTTTTAGTGCCATTAATTCCCTCAAAGTTCACAACAGATACTGAAGGCTGAATAAAACAATGTTGTGAAGTATTTTCAGGTCATTGTCATAATTGATTTATTATTCACATTTTGAGCTGCAAAACAGAAAAAAAATATATGTATTTATATATATACATACATTCTTCAACCTTCACTGCATCTGCATCAAAAACAGAGGCAAATGTAAATTAGCAAAAACACTGTCTCCTACCAAGGCTGACTCTGTCTCTGTTTTCTCTGCTTAGATTCCATTAGACATTTCATAGGAATTTTTCATTGTAACTAGTGGATCTTACATGATTGTGTAAGTAAAAATTTGGAATCATGATCACTTATTCACTGCTTTACGTGCATTTGATATTCATAAACTGTAATATCAATCCTTGAAGTTGAATATTCAAGTGCTATATACCAACACACACGCATACCTTCTGAGAATTCTTCAGACTGAACAATTGCAGTCTCAGTATCCTATACTTCGAAGCTTTAATTATTAGAAAAAAAAATTGACTACGCTGCTCCAAAAATTTCTTTGAGCACTGATTTTTAAAAATAGCATAGAAGCATTATAGTTTATATGAATCTGTATAATTTTTCAAGAAATTCATGTTATTTTTTAATTACTAGTATTCACTATTCATATTCACTATAAGTTTAAGCTGCTGGTACTTTATATAATGACTAACTACTCATACATTTTCACAGTGATAAACTACCCTAAATCACAGCTTTTCTTTAAATGCTCACTCACTGATATTTCTTTTATCTTTATTCTCAGTATTTCTTCTCCATTTCTCCAATTTTTTCTATGAATCCAACTGGTCTCCCTAACCCCGCATCTTCCTCTTCTTATATTTTCCCATTACTCTGTGAAAATATTCTACACAATTCTAATATGACAAAGAAGCAAATAAGTTATGCAAAATGATATTCTCACAAGATCAGCTCCCCACATCTCTAGACTATTTTTCTTTTGGAAAGCAGTAAACCTTCCAACTGAGCTGTATTTTTCCTAAAGTATTACAGTTATTTTCTTCAAAGGTTCTCTTCCTTTAGCACTGGTATTTTAAACAGAATAAAATTATGTTGAGTTTATTTTTCTTTCTCCGCTTTATTTTAAATGTTGCATTAAAAATAAAACCTTATAGAAAATGTTCCTCATAAAGCTTTACTGTTTTCCCTTATGTAAATATCTCAGCTACAAAACGATATGCAAATCTTAAATAAGAATACCATGATCGTGTAATTACCAACTGTATTGTAATACAGAGATTCAAAGAAATAAAATAAAATTCACATGGGCAACCACAAAGGTGGTATCTGAGAACATGACTCTAGAATCAAAATTATATTTGCTTGAAATGTTTCCTCATAAGAGAGGAAGATAAGAAAAGATGTCCCATGATTAGTATGGAAGAACAAAAAGAAGAAATTAAATAGCTTTTTTTTTCTACCTCTTTCTCCTCTTTTACCCTGTAGGAAGAATCAGGAAAAAAGAAAGAAAGAAAGAAAGAAAAAAAGAAGGAAGGAAAGAAAGAAGGAGAGAAAGAGAGAAGGAGAGAAGGAAAGAGAGAGAAAGAAAAAACGTATTACACAATCATAATGGAAAATGTTAGGCAATCCAAAGAGAGAATTCACTACCAGCGCTCCCAGTAACGATTCCACATTTCTCACTTCGTTTCTTTCATAAATGAATTTTTAATCTTCATTTGTACTGTTTGGCTAAAGAGATCTATTCTTCCCTAGTAAAAGTCTTTCAGAGGCCTCCTCAGAATAAATAATTTTTCCCAGCACAAATACATAGAACTGAAGTTTTAGATCTGGTAATTATTTATGCACCTTTTGTAATAAATGTGCTTTTTGTCATATTAACTGTCCAACAATATTTTCTCTATTCAGAAATTGTTACTTTTTGCCTAGAAAATGGGGTCTACTTGAGGTTTACGAGCTAAACGCTATTCCTAGCATTGATATATTTCTTGTGTATACATACACAGTTCTCAAAATGAGAACTGATAGCAGGCATCTAGGCATTCTTACAATGTAAGTAAAGAAAAAGCCTGTACTCTATGATGTCCAGAAATGCACATGGATATCATACAAAGCCTATTCTATATCCTAAAAAAACTCACAAACACAATTACCACCTTTTATTAACATTACTTTATAGTTATCCACTGAAAAAAATCATTCTGCATATTCTAAACTTTCTGCCAATTGTTCTGCCTCCTATTAGAGGAAAATTGAGCGTATCTGAAGAAGCTTTTCAAGTTAAACCCCAAGTCTTATGTGTAAATAAAAATGATGTAAGCTCAAAAATGCATGCTATAGATCTCTTTTTTGTGTGTGTGTGATCACTTGAAGTTTTAGCAGAAAGGACAAAGGAAGTGCTTTGACTAAAGTAGCTGGATGAGTGCATGTGTTAAAATCATTGAAGAAGCAAAATTTGTGAATGAGAAGGAAAGAAGCAGGTCCGTGAGCCTATGTAGGGGCTCAAACTTTAGATAATGATTTAAGAGCTTAGGATTTCTGTCTCAGAGAAGCAACAGTAAGCTATGTGAAATGTCAGAATTGCTTAAATCACTTCTCTCAGATATATTAAGTTCAGTACACAGAGAAATGTAGGGCAATAAAGTTGTGGTCAGGAGTATCAGTAAGCACAAAAAACACTGCAGATCCACTGAGTAAGCAAACTGATTAACTGCATTCCTCAGCTTAAGTCAGAAACAAACTAAAGTAGAACTAGCTGTAATTCACATGTGATCAAGACAGACAAACTATCCAACCCATTTGTCTTTGTACAGTTTACTCGATTTCATGCTATCTTTCCAGGACCACTGGTAGAGGTTAATTTTCATTATCTGAATATATTTCAGTGCTATACCAGGGATTGTATTATACAAGTTTTCATCAGTGACAACTTCTTGTAGGTTGGTTGTCATCAAAAAGAGCTTGAACAGCAAGGTACGTGATCTTTCTTGAAACAAGAGTTTGTAAGATGCTGTTTTGCTTACAGAGCAGGAACAAGCTGCTAACATTGTTCTAAACAACTGTCCTGATTACTCAGCAACTTTCCCAGCATGATTTTGAAGACCTTCAGGATCATTAAGATCTCTCTTTTGCTTGCAAAGGCAAGTTTCAATATATTGGTTAAAGAAGAAAATCTTTTTACTTAAAAAAAAAATGCATCCACTTTTTATCTTCATATTTAAAAGTTTTGAATAGATTGCTTTCTATTCTTTGTCTGTAGTTTTATTTATGAAAAGTGGCTATATACAAATAAACATTTCATACAATTTCTGTGTATAATTAGTATAATAGTACCAGTCTCAATTATTGAAGTAATAACATTAAAAAATATATATATACTATTTCCAGTCAGTTTCACAGAGTAAATTCAACTTCAAGAGAAAAAGCAAATTACCCTGTAAGCAATGTAGAAACATTTAAAAGTCCTTTTCAAATTATGCTGTTTTCAGTGCCATTAATATCAACAGACTTAGCACATAGATTTCAAACAACATTTAAAAAAAAAAAAGTGTTGCACTGTTGAATTCAGGGTAGCATTTTCACTACCAAATCCCTTTAATTGAAACTTAATACATTAGACAGAAAGAAGATATTCATACCTCCAGAACAAAGGAATCATTTGACCCAACTAAACAAGGACACATTGGAAAAACCTGGAATTCTGCATTTGTACTACTAAATATGAGAAGGGCCACAATATTTAGAGTAGTAGACAGTCCCATTTCTCCACTAATTTCAAGTCCCTCTGAATATCAGCACAACTATCTGTTGTATAAACTCTCCTTCTCAATCTTGTATTATTTGCAAACTTGCAGTAGGTCTGCTCTCATTTTATAACCTAAGCCATCAATGAAAATATTAGACAGTATTGATCCTGGTATTGACCCTTGGTATATGGTTTCCAGCTGGACTCCATGCTGTTGACAAAAACAGCTAAGGTCAGCAGTTCAGCTAGTTTTCAATCTACAGTTCACTTTTCTAGTCAGCATTTAAGTTATTCTAGATGATGTAACTTGGAGACTACATAAAATCTTACTAAAATCAAGAAAAATAACATCTACTGTTCTCTCATCATCTAACTTGCTGATCATCCTTTCATAGCCTTTCAGTAAGGCTACCAGGTAGTCAAGCATCATGTTTACTCCTTTCATGAATCCACACCAACTACCATCAGTCATCTTCTGTCTTTAAATTGTTTAGAAACAGTTTCCCTGGTTATTTGCTCTATGACTTCCCAGGAACTGAGGTGAGGCTGACCAATTTGTAGCTCCTCTTTTTTGCCCTTCTTGATGGTAAGAGTAATATTTGCTTTTTTTCTGTCCCTTAGTGATCATCCCTAAACACAATGACCTTCAAAAAAAAATTTTTGAGTGACCTTGCAAGGACATCCGTGAACTTCATCAGCACTTGCTGATTCAGGTCCACATCAGGACTCTTGTATGCCCAGTTCATTCAAATTTTTCCTAGCCTAACTCTCCCCAATGCAGGATAAGTCCTCCTCGCTTCAGATTTTCTCACCGGTGTCAGGGGCCAAAAAGATAAATCAGTTTAAGAAAACACAGCCTAAATGAAAATAAGACAAGTATTTACAAAGAAAAAAATAAAGAATGGGTCAGAAATGAGATCTTTTCTGTACCGACAAAGAGAAAAATAGCATTTGCCTCATGGGGGGGAGGGGGGGAGAGATAGATTCTTGCCACAGAAATTGGTTTTATGTTCTCAAAATAATCAAAATCAATGTATTAACGTTCTTCAAAAGCGAGCATGCAAACAATCAGAATGAGATAAAGTGAAGCAGACTAAAAATTGTTATTTTACAAGGGATCCACAATCAAGGCATAACAGGTCAAAAATGTGTCACAGTTTGGAAAGGCAGAAAATAAAAAGAAACCATTTAATTCTATAATGTCTTATTCTTTGAAGAATCAGAAGAGAATGGAATACAAACAGAACAGGAAAAAAGATTCCACTCAATCTAAAATAAAGTATAAATTAAAAAATCTTAATACCTCCCTTAAAACTTTTTTGATGGAGAGAAAACTGTCACAAATAAGCAGATGGGTAACTTTCCACTTTTGGAACATAACATTCACTTAGAATTTCCTCACAGGACACAATGTTGTATGCCAAGTTCATCTGCTGTTTTTCTTTCCAGGAGACAAGAAGCAAATAAAAACCTCCCTTATGGTTACAATACATTAATTAACCTATCACTTTCAGAATATAATAGCTTGCCAGCAGCAAAGGATAAAATTCGGAACCAACTTAAATAGGACTCCCCTTTCTAGATGACAGGTATCATTAATGAGTTTTCAAACAGTTTTCATTAGGTCCGATAGCCACTAGGAGCTTAAGCCAGCTTAAGAATAATTTTTTCAAGTGCATTACAATTATGACTTCATTCTTGGACAGATATGCTCAGTCCAGGGCTAAAAAGAATGTAGAGTTAGTTACACTACAATGACTTTCACTTTACTGTGTTTAGATTGCTGCTGTCATACCAAATTGTGTATTAAAATTATCCAAAGTATGCCTGACCATACTGCACTGAAGTTTAGACAGTGGACCACTGAGATACAGACGTACATGATGATGAGGACTTTTCTCATGGCTTTACCATCTTATGGCACTTATGGACTAAGGCACAATTAAAGCAAAACACAATTTACAATTACCCAGCAATAATGATTATGTTTTCTTTTTTCTCTGAACATCTGTCAGGAAGTGTTTTCATCTTCACTGAACATTAGTCAAACACCTGTTTCTCTGAGCTGTGAAGTGGTGGGGAATCATTCTCCAACTGGGGGTTTAAAATGTGTTGAAATGGGAATAAGTATTTGTGATTCTATTAACAAGGAAGAATGTGATAATGCAAGAAAAAGCTAACACTTCTTGGAAGCTAATATGTAAACTGCCTTTCAAACTAAATGAGATGAGCCATGTGAAGCCATTTCAAAATAAGTATCAAGGCCCAATGGCAAGTTTTTTGATCTAAAAGAAAGTGCACTGTCATCCTATCTTCACATTTCAGTATTCTAAATGCTTTCTACTTTTTCTTGACAATTATTTGAGATGTGCAATTCAGCCCAGACTTCCAAGCCTCCATTCTAATTTTGAAATGTTACCTTACTTTTAAAAGAAAGAGCCAATTATTTCAATTGAAAATAGATCCAATGTACATAATTAAACTTACAGTATATTAATATTTTTGTTAATTAAAACTTTTAAAACTACTAACATCAATAAATGGTGACATTGTATGAACTTAAACACAGGTTTCTAACGTTTCCCATATTTTATGGTTTGTATTATGTACTGCCTGGCCAGAAGCTGAGGGGGTTCTGCCACTACTCTAACCTAAATGAAGTTATGGCAAAGATAGAGATCACCACCTGATAGCATGCTTTTATTATCAGTTACATCAATAAATATTAGCCTCTATTCATTCGACATATGATCAGATTAGGCTAATTTCCCAGTATCAATTTCTAGAGATCAATATGGATCCTGAAATTAGAGTAATAAAAACCCACGGTATGCACAAATGATAATACAGTTGAGTAAATAATGCTGGAAAAGTAGTGAATCAATCTGAGTACAAAAAAGACTGTGATAAACTTAAAGAAATTAACATGCTGTAATAGATGGTTTGTATCCAATTTACTGACAGAAACAGCTCAGTTTACATGGTGTGAAATACATATAACCCCTGTAAGTCACAATATATTTAAGTCAGTTTTATTTGTTATGAATTAAGAGGTTACTTCAGTCACATTTACACTCAGTCACAACAACACTATGAGTACTCCTTAAAGGTAGGGATGGTTAAGTGACTGACCCCTATTTTCACTTCAGTGAGTCTCTGTCTAGTACTTGTTTTTTACTGTAGACCTAGTAATAAATTCAAAACCCAGGCCTGCAGTTAAGCACAGTTCTATAATTCAGCTACGAAGTGAAGACACCATATAATCTAAGCCCAGTCTTCCATCATGAGATTAATTCTAGCATTGCATGCATAACCTACTCATCTAACCATATGAAAAACAAGTTTCGTGTATCTCCTCTCAAACTACAAGATTATGTGGATCTGTGCTGTGTTTGAGATTTTAATTGTACAACAAAGCAAATTGCCAGCCAAATTGTATTCAGCACATCTCTCACAGACCTGCATAGAGATTGAATTCATTTTCACATCCAGGTGGTTGAATTCTTAGAGATAATGGATTGAGCCTCACTAATATGCATTGTTTATCCTGCTGAGACAGAGAGCAAATTCTGTGACTTCGTTCAGCGATAAGACTGTTGCAGTAATAGCTACAGCTAGCATTTAGCTGATACTGACCTCGTCTAGATTCTGCAATAGTGCTAAAATCAGTGTAATTAGTCTAAGCAATGACTGAATCTAAATCGTTTATCCAATCCAAAATTTTGGGACCTGTAGTTCAGGTGTCCCTGGCACTTAGTGTTAGCATTATTTTTACTTAAATAAAAAGGAAAAAATATATATTTTTTTCAAGCAAATAATTGAGCAGGGTTCAAGAGTTTACAAGACCAAAACATAAAGCTATAGCGACCTTAGAAACAAAAGGATCAGGACTAATAAGCACCCATCATTTATGCTACCATATTGACATTTAGTGTGATCACCGTTGTTTGTGAATGCTTGGACTTGGATAGTAAGGGAAAAAAATCCTGAGATATAAGACTTGAGGTTTCCCGTAAAAGCCATGTCAGTATCCTCTAACAATGTTCCTCAAAATAAAAGGCTTAAAAACAAAATAGACAGTAAGATGTTTACACATATTCTGGAACTAGCATACACGGACAAATCCTGCTAAAGTCAGCAATGGCTGAAAAAGATGTAATTATTAATTTGGCAACTATATATTTGAAGAAAAGCACTACTAGTTATTCCATCTCTTAGCCTATATTGGAAAGGAAAGAACTGACTAGCTTTGTCTGCATGCCCTAAATCCTCAGAGACAACAGCTGTAAGAGCTGACTCAGTCCAAAAGCATAGAAGATAACTAAAACATCCATGACACTGATAACACATTTAAGAGCAGAATATACATGAAAGACAGCCACTGAGAAAAGAGCAGATACACCACCCTCTTAATATTAAAACCTTAATAATTAAAAAAAGCACATACCTTTATGGAAGCTTGTTTTCCAGCTGTACTGCTACTGTACAATCCAGTGGAGCTGGGCATGCATTCCTGTACCTGAAGTCAGAGAATTGAGACCCCTCAGTTCATAAATCCAGAACTACCATTTACACATGGTATGAAGGAAACATAACACTCTTACTTCTTCTCTATTATAGATTTCCAGAGGTATAAGAAATTTGAAGCTAAGGGAAAAGTTGGATGAAAGCAGAATATCTATGGGAACACACTGGTTACAAAGGTAAGCTTTTAGATAGACAATTAACTTTTTCTTCAAGTGTCTATACTTATTCAACTGTCATTTTCCCTCAATCAATAAATGACTGCGGTAAGAAATAAGTCCAAGCTAGAAAACATACCCAGAAAAAGTCATTCAAAATGCTTTGTAAAATGCCTTTGCAGAAGTCTACATTACCTTCTTGTGTGCATCAGTGAGTGAAACTGGTTAAAATAGTTGTGCTGTGACTATATTCAGCACTGGAATTTTTGACAGTTCATAACACTGCACTATGCTGCATATCTGGGATATGTAAGTTTGAACATTTTTGGTGCAAATTATAGAGCTTGACAGTCTCTCAAAATAAGCAAATTCTGAATAGCTTAATTCAAAACCAACTAAAGATAATGGCCATTATGACAACTGCTGTGTATATTTTCTGTGGTTTTTAGGGTCTACATTTCCGAGTTAATAGAAAACTTTTAAGAAGGAAACAGAGCACATGCACAAGTCTGTCAGGACGTCTGATGTGAAAACTTCCAAATAAATATTCTATATTTCAGTCTTAAAATCATACAGACAAAAAGAGATTAAGAAAGGCAACTCAAGGCATGAAACACATTGCAAAGTTCAAATTATTTTAGAAATTTTGTGAAAGAGTGTAAAAATGAAGAATACAGCCTTCTAAAGGACAAAAGGCTGTAAGAGATTGCAAGTACACACACAGTAAGTACTGGGATGAGGCCAAAGCTTAGAAAGAAAACTACAGCCACAATGAGCAGGAATTTAAAAGTTAAAAACATACACTTTTACACAGTTAAATTTTCTTTGTAAACTTCTTCCCACTATTCAAACTGAGCTTTTATTGAGCATGGTCTGGAATTTTACTATGTACAACTGGAAAAGGTTAGAGTGTGTAATTAATACTTTGTCTTTAGTCAAAAAAGAAGTTATAAAAAGAAAAGGATATATAAAAGATAGAATTTGATGAAAAAGCAAATCTGTTGATAATATAACTGCATTTAGTTCTGTTCATTCTTTGTACATATAAAAATATTTTCTTTTTCAGAGAGATCTGAATGAATGGAGTAGCAGAGCATTCTATGTACAAGACACAGAGATGGAGGAAATCAATTGGAAAAAAAGAAACTAAGTTGGCAGCACTGATACAGAAGTTTTGGGGAAGAAATTGCATAAGAGCTTAATGACCATTGTTGTGCCTTCTACCAGTGGCATACTTAGAAAATTCACAAACAACTGCCTTTTGAGCACAGGCAACAGTATTGTCACATCCTTCTGCAACTGCATGATAAACTATAAAGCAAAGTTGGATTAAAAATTATAAGGCAAACAGTGATAATACTGGTAAGAAGTATATAACATAGAATTAGCTCACACTGCTTTTTGAGGCTACTGTACATCCACTGTCAAAGGGGTCACTGTCCTCTCAGACAGCAGTAACTTCAAATCGTTGGCTACAGATCTTACTACTTGCCACAGAAAGGAAAAGCTACGTTGCGATTTTCTAAGATGACAAACTGCAAGTATCTCAGAAATAAAACATGAGACATAAACAGCAAAAGATTTTTTTTTTTTTTTCTTTTTTTTCTTAACCCGATGTATGTCTTTCTTTCTCAGAGCTTCCAGGGAGACTTTCAAGCGAGATCAACATGAAGTAAATACTGCAGTAAAAAGCTAGACTTGTTCACTGTATAGAAGAGCAGAGCACCTACATTTAAAGATGCACCTAATCAGAAAGGAACAGCATATTCTGGAACAAATATCTATCCAGCATGATTGAATAATGTCTTAAATTAGTTCTGACAGGGCAGTCCAGAAAGACCAAGACCTCCAGCAATCTCACGTCAAGGCAACCATTACTTTGGACACATCTGCTTCATCTTCTGAGATTTCTAGACTCTTCAACAGATTTCATCCCTTCCTATTAGATATGTATGTCTGCAAAGGCATATCATTTTTTCCTCCACAGAGCATTACTGCAAAACATCTTGAGACTAAAAAGAGGGAGGAGTAAGTTCTAGCCAGTCCAACAAAGGGTGACAAAAGCCTATTATCACATTTGTTCTTGCACTGACTCTCCTACCACACAATTTTATAAACACAAAAATGAAGGTTTTACCTTCATGTTTACCTCCAAAACTCTCACTAACCCAATCAGCAGCGGCATAAATGAACCTAATTCAGTTTATGCTGAAATACATTTAGCATATGCTTGGTCAGTTGCTAAGATACAAAAGCTGGAATAAAAGCAAACAAAGCATACAGATAATTTCTTAAACCACTGTGTTGTTTCAGAATCAAACATACAAATATACTAACAATAATAAATGTCACCAGCATGTCGGAAGGTACTAAGAATACATCCTGAATCTGATGTCTGATGTTTAGGCTAGCAGTTTGGTTTGGTTTAAGAATTTCTTTTCATACACATGACAGTAATCAATAAAAACACCTAAACAAAATATTAATGTAACAGAAATAACAGCAAATAAAAGCAAACACTACAAAATCAAATTCAAAAGAAAAAATACAAGTACAAAAGAAAAAAAATTACATGTCCATCAATCCTTAAACTATTATGTAAACATTCGTTAATTCTAGTCTTTGCACAGTATCTAGTTAAGCTCACATTAAAAATGGTCAACTCACTGAATAACTGAAATGTAGTCACAGAAATCGTTTTCAGAAATGTTAATGCACAATGAACTCCATCTAAGGCAGGAAGAAATACTGTTTGGCAGCATAAGCCCATAAATCTGAATTTATTCCTTCAGTATAATAATTTTATTCTTCAGTGAAATCAAATCAAGTTTTATAGATGTTACAAAGAGACCACAGATTTAAAATTATAAATTCATCACATCATCCTCCAACACTAAGTTGAAGCAGTGAGACAACTCGTCAGTTTCTTTCCAGCATCTTGGCTGGACATAACAGATGTCAGATTCCTTCCATTCGTGAAGAATTAAGTCCTGGTTTTTGGTCACCTTCCACACCTCCAGGCTGCAAGTTGGGAAAGACTTCAGCAAGCACACTTGGCTTCTTTCAGAGACAGATCTTTTGTAGACAGCTGAAATGGACAGTAGTTTCCACATTCAATGCGTTCTCGCAGAGAAGTATCCAATATTCTTGTGGTTCTACTTCTAGTCAAGTATTTGAGAACTGTGCAGCTCTATTACAGCAGAATATATGACAAAGGAAAAGCAAGAAGCCTAAGACAAAGCTAAAATAAGGGATTTTAAGACTGAAGAAAATAACCTGATTCTTTCAGTTCTGTAAAAGACTGCATTCAGATTATGTCCCTTATCACTTGTCTACACTGCAAGTGTTACTGTATTAGAGGTGCTAGACAAATAAAAAAATAAATGGATCAGGAATGCTATGCAAAGACATCCTTCATCCGGTCAAGAAATTTGCCATGGTACAAATAGCAAGTATTCTCTTCTGATTCAAATGCATTTTGCAAATAAATAAAACCACTAAAACGAAAAATGGAAGAGATAAAAAACTAAATTTTCACACTTGCTGTCCCCTTGCTTTTCTGGTCAAGTAGCAATCACCAAGCATTAGCAAAAGAATCAATACACTAAGCAAAAAGTTCTGATAGAGGTTCATACAGAACTATACAGATCAGCCACAGATGCAAGTAGTCAGCAGGGTTAATGGAAAAACATAAAGATGTCATAGCCTTCAAGAAATAACAACCTAGAAGGTTCTATTAGAATGCTGAGACTGGCAGATGTTTATGATAATTAGAGTGAATGGGTTGATAGATTTATTCAACAAAATGTAGGATAGTCGGGAGTTTATCTCACCATGGCCAATAAAACACTTCATAAATAAACTAATATTAAAAATATATTTTTTTCATCTATTAAAAATGTGAAATACAAACTTGAAAATAAAACTTGTATGTGTCAGCAATTATATAACATAGAACTGTCTGGGCCAGCAGAAATAGATCCTTCCCTCTAGTCTCTCCTTGGGAGTCAGCCTAAGAGCATGGAGACAATTTTAAGAAACTGTAAAAGATATTTTGGTGCAAATACTTTGAATAATCCAAACTTGTTTCAACTGAAGTGGCAACAGGATTCTATCAGCAAGTAAGTTACATCAAAGGAAATATGCAAAACAAAGGTTCCACTGAACAGCAAACACCATCAGTAGCATTAGGCACTTGTACAAAGTACCAACAATAGTAAAGACCTTTTCATTGCAACCACATCATGCCAGGGATTTTTCCTCTTGTGCTGCTGAAAGACCTCTGCCTCATGTACTTTGATTCTGAAATAATCTTGTAAACAACGAATGCAACCAGTAATGAGTGCAGACACTACCAGCTCTTTACAGGCTTGGTAATTTTATACTACCCTCTTACTCGTCTCTTGTAATGTCATATTTCATACCTTTAGAAATGAACAGAATACTAAGAAGTCTAGCCCAGCTTGTTTGTGGTTAACATTTATACATGATTTTTTTTTGTGCTTCGGTCTTGCTCCATAAACACCTGCACTACATAATGTAGCCCTTGACATAAGTCTGCAGCCTTTGAAAATAATTCTAGTGGTGGCTTAAGCAAATTGAATTTTAGTGAGTTTTAAATGTAATTTTAATTCAACAGAATATGTAAACCAAATAAAACTTAAGTCCTTTAAGAGTGTTCCAGCTAGCATTCATCAACAAATACAGCAACAGCCAATGACCAGAACGTAACCAGCAAGATGTTTATAAACAAGACTAAGACTTGTACTTGGCAAAATCAAAAAAAGGGACTGCAAATTAAGTATTTATGGCAAGAATCTGCTGGCAGAGATCGTTAATCTCTGAAAGATTTATTTGTATCCTGTGGCTTTATAAAATTGATCCAGCAACTTAGAAGTGTAAAATACCTAGTTGCATTGGACTTATTCCCACCTCACAATCTATGCAAAGGCTTTTCACCTGGATTCTTTAAACATTTAGGAGATTACATTGCAAAGAATCCTATGAACTGAAAAAACAAAAGTTCAATTCACTGTTTTGAAAAAGATCTAAATCGTAGGTGCTACTCCACTGGCATGAAGGAAAATCATCCTCCCTTTAGCAAGGAGAATTTGTAATGAAAATTTTCTGTTTTATATATTATTATGATTTTACCTCAGAAGCTGATACATCTTTTATCTGCAAACTAAAGAAACAAAAACCTACTGTGAAAACAAACATGTTTCGGTTTTGGTGGAAGCTTTCAGACTACAAATATCTCTCCATAAAAGAAGTATGATCAGTTCTCTTTTCTGAAAAATCAGTAAAGAAGATAAACCTTTCTGATAATCACAAGTTTCCTTGAAGTCTAGTGGTAGAAGGGGTAGACAAAACATTTCTCTGAAGAAAAATACTTTAAAATTTTGAAATAAAACATCATCCTTCAGGAACAAATCCATAATACTCTGCATGTTTGGTACAGGACATTTGGGAATTCCATGCAGTGACTGCAGGCTGAGGTGAAAAAAAAGAATAGAACTCAGGTTGGTGTAATTGCAGCAGTGAACTGACTACGATCCCAGGTTACAAGGTGCACCACGGTCAGTGAAGACTAGTCAAGTGAATAGCAAAATATATTTCTTAGCCCAGCTAGTGAGAATTAGGATATTTTTTATACAGAGAATACGTTTACCTAGAAAATAAGTTATTACAAAGAATGTAACAATTATAAATTAACGAAGGAAACAGCATTGTTTCTTGTTTTTTCTTTATGAATACAACACACACTCACACATGCACAAATGCTTCTTAAAGAGAAAAAATTTAATTAAATATTATCTTGCTAGAGAGAATATAAGGACTTGGTAGCTTGGTATGGGGAAAAAATCGTTGCAGAGCTACAGAGTGAAACAAACAATGTGCGTAAATGCCTGCTTGCAAGCATTCTGGATAGTACCTTAATGAGTTTAAAACTTCCAAAAACTCAGCATTCTTTCAGGTACGTAAGACAATTTTTTATTCCTGTTATTTCATTTTTTGGTTAGCTACAATGAAAATTTGGAGGTCTCATCTTCATTTAACCATAGATCCCTCTTGTCCATACTATCTTGATTTCCCTGTAACTGAGAATCACTTTTAACATCCCAAGGTCCCAGGACTCTTAAGACATAACTGACTCGTAGTCTTTAGGAAAACATCTCTAGAGACAGATACATCCAGCAAACAGCCTATGCTATGATGCTTCCTCTAAGAAGCACTGCGCTGTAAGCAGTAGAGAGTCATATGATCCAATGGAATAAGATCAGAGCATTTACATTAAAATACGTCTTAATTATTAACAATAATTCTATAATTTCATACGATTTAACCATCATTTCCATCAAAGACAATAAGAATTATTTATTAGGTACTTGCAATATGTAAGAACACACAAGCACCTTGCCAATATTTTGTCAGCTTTACAGTTAGTTAAGCAATAGCCAAATTATAAGGATATTTACTCAACAGCATCCGTGTTTTCAGTTCTATGGTTACTACATCAGAAGATACATTCCTGCCTTTGTGTTCATCTTAGATAGTCTGTTATTTCTCCTTTTTAGTGATATTTTCTATCAACTTACCTCACTACAGAGGATTTTCTCATATGTTAATTCATTTATACTATTTCTGTGTCACTCAAAAAAATGAGCTTGGAACTATGATGTCTGAAGGTGTAAATAAAGAGCCTCAAAAGTAAAACATTTTCAAAATTTAAAATATCAAACAGATAATGTAATACTTGTGTGGAAATAGTTAAAAATTACATTTCCCCAAAATAAAATGCATTTATTTAATTATTAAATTAATGATTAATATTGAGGAAGAAATATTTTTGACTTTGAATATTTTCAAGTTGAAAAACAATAATAGCATTAATAGCTTTACATGGACTATAGAAATTTAATGAAAACTTGTGTATTAGCTTTCCTTCGTGCCTCCAAAATATCACAAGTTTGGTTTACACTGGTGAAAAATTTGTCAAAACCACTTAGATGAAAATCTAACATTAAACAGCTCCCTCAGTTCTTCTAAAAAATACAGAAATGCTAGTTCACTTGAGTCAGCTTTAGTCAAAAATATTCATCAACTTCAGCATTTCTTGCCCGCTCTTTCATTCATTTGACTTTACTCTTCAATTACTCATTAAAAATATCTGGTATCTATTTAATTTTTTACAGAGATCTCTATTTAATACTAGTAGCAGGTAACTTATCTTTTTTCTCCACAGCAGTTTGGATTTTGTTGTTCTTTTTCAAGAGACAATAGCTTTTCACTTGAGGAACACATAACTGCAAGGGATCTACAGGATCTGCCCTGCAAATAATGCCACAGAGAACTAATCAGTTAATTCCATCATATACCAATCACATTCCACCTAATTCATCACTATTTCAATTAGAAAACTATTGCTAAACTTCACAGCTCCAGGGATTTCCTTCTACTTTACAGTAGAAATTATTCATGATCAAGTGCATCTGTTTGTCCTTGGGTCAAAACTGTCCTTGATCTCTTCATAAATATAATTAAATATCTTTTTAACTTTTAGCTTTTAAAAGCCACATTTACCCATGTGGCATTTTCTCAGTGTCTGAAGAGTAAAGATTTTCTTTACTTCCAGTATTCCAACTTTGACAGCACTAGAACCTGTACAAAATTATTCTCAATTGGAAATACTCTCAATATCTTGTACATATATATACACACGCATATATAATCCTCAAATCTGCAAATCTGTAAAATTATTAAATTCTCTTTTCTGTATAGACTAGCAGCAGATCTCAAAACACTAAGAATTACTAACAACTTAACACCATGCATAAAAATGTACCCTTGTGTATATCTTACTGGAACCTACTATTTTCTGGGTAAACTGTCATATTTTTTGACTTTTTTACTTTTTTGAGTACTAATGCAGTGAAAACAGTATATACTCCTTCTGAAATTACATGTGCATTGAAGGAATCTAAAAATAGGAGACTTGGAGTATTTTTGCTTCAAATCAACTAGATACAATGCCAGAACTGTAAACAACTACCTATAATAACCCCCCCCCCCCCAAAAAAAAAAAAAAAAAAAAAATACTTTTGAAAGAGAAACATAGAGGGTAAAAGAAAATGCTTGAAAGTGGATGTAAGAAAATCAGCCACTGGAATCATCCTGCTAAAACCCGCTGTCCACAGAACCAAGAACCACTCTGCCACCACCTGTTGTCATTCTAAGTGCATGTACATTTGATAAAACTCCAGTTCTGCCACTTTTTCCTTCCTTTTTTTTTCCCCCTGTTGTTTTGCTTTAAATCAAAAGCAATGTTCAAAAACATTCAGCACAGACAAATTTGTTTATGGCATTGTTTTACAAAAGTTCCTAACAGACAGTGACTATTTCATTGTTGGATGTATCCTTTATTTTATTAATCATGAGAAGTAACCAATGGAACGCTAAAAATAAACTTTGTAAAGAAATCTAGTCTGAAATTTGAATCTCTTTGAAGCAAATTCAGTGATCATGGTAACAGTTGAAAACTGATTCTTGCGCATCAGTGAAATAGGCATGGCTCTTTTAAAAATGTCACAAATCTTTCAAATATAGGCACCATGTTTTAAATTTTGCACATACAAAATATGTTCATGTTACTCAAATTACACAATATGGCAGTGTTATAAGTCTGAGCATTATTGTCATATAATGGCAGAGAGAAGAGCTGAAAGCTCACATGAGACTACTGACTGGGACAAATCTTGTAGAGACAGAAAGTATAAAACAACAGTTTTCCTGCTGTATGCATTTGTGGTGTGCATGTGTGATAGTGCATATAACAAAAAATGTTTAGGAGTGAGTTCAGATAACAGCCCATCCATTTGTTCTCAGTTTCTTTTCCAGTTTCATTACCAAAGGCTTTGATTTTAAATGCATGTTAAAATGCAAATTCAAATCCCATATAAACCATTAGTATGTTGACTGATTTGAGTCAAAGAAGTGAGAATTACTGCCATACGTCTTCCTGTTATTCTACTTTTCAGCTTCTGGGTACGTAGGGTATTTGACTGTCTCAATTTTCTCCTTAACTTTATAGGACGGGTACAGGCCTGTTTTTCCTAATTTCCTATTGATTCCTTTTGAATAACCATCCCAGTGATTTCCAGCTACTCCAATTATGTCTCCAGGTTCCATAGGAATTTCATCAGCAGTTCGTGGATGATGAGCATAAACAGCAATCTGGTTATGTGCATTCTGTCCCCCAAAGTAGTAGATATCATCCAAAGAATGGAAATATGCCGAAGCATCTGGATGCAATGTCTGCATAATTTCATAGGCAACTCGACAAACCTTGGAAATAAAAAAAAAGAGAACATAAATATTGCATGCGTGTGCCTAAAATATATCATAGTCAGTAAACAATGTGTAACAAGTATATTTTACAAAAGGAAGAACAAGATTACTTTTTAAGAAGTATTTGAAAACACTATGTATTTCCTAACAAGAAGCACCCAGCTCTGAACTGGGATTCTGTACAGACATAGCAAATAACTACTTTCAGTGGTCTACTTTTCAGTAAAAATTGTGAACTCCCAGATGAACACTAGCCATTCTGCCTTTTAAAATGAATAACTTGCAGCTAATCAAACATAAAAGCAAATCTGTTTTCTTTTTTGACTAAAGTATATTTTACTTCTTGATGAACTTTCAGAACTTACATTTTCAAAGTCTACTCTGTAGTAATGATGGTCCTGGATCTTCCTTTCTCCCTTCCTTAAAAATGGGTGTGATTTTTCCAGTCACTGGGGCCTTCTTGTGACAGATACGACCTTTTGGGTATGATGGAGATTAGCTTGGCAATTACATCGGGCAGTGGCCTTCAGGACCTTGGGATGCACGGGCCTCATAGATACACATTCAGTCTCACATGTCAAATGCCTGATCTGGTCACTGTGATTTCTCTGACTTGTAATCTAGATTACTATATCTTTCTCTGATTTTGATTACCATTACTTTAGTAAGATGTTATAGTTTGTGGTTTTTGAAGTTTTGCTCTCTGCATGTGTGCACCAATGATGAGGAGAGACACACAACTCTGAAAGATTTTAAATCTTTTCAGTATGAGTCATTCTTGTAAATCCTTCAAATCTGACAAAGCACTGAAAGTTTCCATTCAGTAATTACTTCCTTTATAGCTGTGAACCTAGAAAACTAACCTGTCAACAAGAGCAGGCAAAGAATCCACATAAAGAATTACACATTCAACTAAGTACGATTATTTCTTATTTTTCTTCATAGATTTATTTGCTTTGCAAACTACATACTTACATTTACAATGCAAAATATAGGACTAGTAAACCCTGAAAGAAAGTGAGATATCAGGAAAAATAAGTCTTGCAGACAGAGCTACAACTTCATCTAAATGAAGACTGAAGAGACAAAATAGCTGTTTATTTAATGCACAACCTTAATTCTGCAGTTGTTTTATGATTTGTTTTACTGCTCCGTGGCTTTTTCACACATTTCAATTAATGTGACACAGAGCAAACAGAGTCAAGGTAGATTTTAGCCTTCTCTTGGCAAGCCTAATTTTTAAACAACAAACTTATATTCAATATTCATTTAGCTTTCATAGCATAAGTAAGAATATAGGATATTTCCAAAAAAGTTTGATCTTATTCAAGTATACAGTAATTTTCTAAAAATACCTCTGTAGTGAACACTTCGTTTTTTTTCTTCCCCCCTCAAGGAAAAGAAAATGGAAAAAATCCAAGCTAGAATAGACAGTCCAAAATCACTCTGAAAATAAATTCCCACCCTTACTTTCTCTTCACACAGATTACATACTGGATGGTCATCATTAGCCTGGTTTTGCTTACAGTCAAGCCGTAGCATCTGCCAAACTGTTTATTTCATTGCTGAAAGGACAGTGACAGTATATCAAATGTTAGAAAAGAATTTTTAATTCCATAAAAGCGAAATATTTCTCAATATCAGAAAAAAACTGCAAGAGATCTTAGAGAAGTACAATAGAAGAAAACACTGCAGATATTTGCTTTGGTACATGTCCAGCAAAATTGAGGAGTATGAATTATTAAAGCAAAAGAAATCACTAAGAGTAAATGAGGTTGGACTAAATTACAGTCCCAGTTACTGAAAGTTACAGTTTAATACAAGACTTTCTAGACTTCAGCAGAATTTTACACTGCTGAAAACTGTCATCCAGGAAAAATATCTGCTGTTAATGCACAGAGAAGGAGAATGAGGATAGAGCTCAAGGATACTGTGCAACTCAAACGTACTCTCAAAGGGGGGTCAATACCAGATGACCTCCAGAGGTTACCTTCAATCTTCATGACTTCAACTATACTAATTTATTTTAGCATATGTTCTTCTTTTGAAACAGCTACAATTCACCTAAAATATATTCTGTCAAAGCAATTCTAAAACCTAAATTTAAACACTGATCTTCTACACTTATATCCGGTATGTTTTAAACACAGTTATCTAAATATAATAGCAGATCACATCATAGATTTCTCATTAAGTTGTGGGGTGTTTTTGTTTTGTTTTGAGGTTTTTGTGCTTCTGTTTTTGTTTTGTTTTTTTTACCAAAAAGCACATAACACTTCCTTTAGAACGTGAAATTTTTACCACATCTGACATACACAGTCCTAGGTCTTAGCTGATAATCACCTATTGAAAATAATTCAGGTGAATAGAGCTTTTTTTTTTTTTTTTTTTTTTTTTTTTTAAGTGGATGGCTTCTCAGACTTTTCTTACCAGGTATTTTTTACTTTGGAATTTATTCCTATCTTGCCCTGAAGTAGCCAACATTAATAACCTTCTAAATAAGCTTTTTAAAAAGTAGTTTTCTTCACATGGTCTGATGAATAGTGAGCAAAATGTAACCATAAGCACGACTAAGAGATAAAGGACTTTTCTACATTTTTCTCTGGTTTTGCTGTCTTTTTGTCATAATAACACAATTATGACTTTTGGCAGTCAATGTGAATAAATTACTCTATTGATCATATATTAATATTATGCTTATTTATTTTTCATTACAGTGCAGAAAACAATTTACATTTGAAGTTAGAGAAAACTTTTTTTTGAAGTAATTTTTTAACTTTCAGCTTTTGTGTCTACTTCCACATAATAGAACATTTGCATAAGATCACAACCTATGACCATCTACAACTGAACACTTTCCTAAACAGAGAGCATATTTGACGAACATAGGCTAAATATGTTCAGTTGATTTTGATTCATGTTGATTTTGATGATATTTTGCTGTACCTGAATTAGATGGATTACCACATGCAAGAGAAAACCATTTTCTGTTTTTTGTTTTATTTTTTAAACCTTACAGCAGCTTTTAAAAACTGCTTTTCATGATGAATATGAAATTCATATATATACACTATGGTGTAACATATGTAATACAGAAGATGATGGTGACAGTTACATGATTCAGTTTTCCTACAGACTCCACCCATCTTGCTTCAAGTTCAAAAACAACAAGAAAAAAAAAAAATCACAGTGCATAATCATCTGCAATAAGAATTCTCTGTAGATTGCAGTGACCAGAATTCACATTTACTAACCTGTTCCTGGATATCTAGAAACATAGTAGTCTCTAATAAGAAATTAAATTTCTCCTTCCCTTGTCACTCCTGCTATTAAGTCAAGCAATATGTTTAAGCTATCGCTGAGCACTTTGAATTATAGAGATGGACAGATAACAAGATAGATATTAACTTTATGCAAAGTTCAGAAGTGTCAAATGTTCAAAATTATTTTTACTTACTTGTGTGCCTTAACTAAGCTGTGTAGAAACAAATGTACAAGTTACATATTAACTTTATATAAAACTAGAAAATGTTTTTTTTCTTAATTGAAATGCCTTAGTTAAGCCAATAAATTCAATAGGGGAGAAGTAATCAACCACTGCTAAGTCATCTACATTTTCAGATATTATATAAAAAAATCACAATAGTCCCATTAAATTTTTATCAAAGAGAACTGAGACCAAGATAACAGAAGCAAGAAGAAAAGGAAGATTCAGAATCAGTACATATACTCTATATTTTATTTATAATGCAGTTTACCTGGGATGAAAATGTACAGACCAGGAAGTCTGCCTGAGACAAGAAGTGGATATCCAGAATGACACCTCTTAGGGAGTTCTCAGTGTATCGATTATGAAGTCCGGCTGACCAAGATATGGAGTTATCACTGATAAATTCATAATTTGGATACCTATGAAAATATAATACACTGTTAACTGTAGCGTCTGGTGTTGTTAAGAAGCATCATCTTTGCTGCTGTAAGATAAGATAGTTAATGTGAGTCACTCCTTTGCACTCTAGAATATTACTACTGCCACCAAGCATGCCCTCAATTGATCAAAAGGAACTTAAGTAAGAAGAAAGCCTAAGACATCACTGTAAAATATGAGGAAGTGGATGCTGTTTTCTGTTAATCCTACTGATTTTACATAAAACACGCACACATCTTGCTTTCTCTACTACTGAGTGGAATACAGAACTGTCCTTACTGAACTGTTCCTGTTCATTAAGGTATTTTTTATTAGATACTGATTATGATGCCTTGCAAGAAAAGTAGTCACCTCTAAAGGGCCACATTAAATAAATGAATCTGAATTTAAAAGAAAATTGTTTTTCCACAGTTAAGATTGTGTGGAGAACAGATTTCACAATTTACCGTTTAAAAGGAAATGAAGGAAATTTAGAACTTTGATATGTAAAGAAAGGTGTATTGACACAAAGAAATTAGTAATTAAGTCCAAATTTTTTAATTTGAAATATGAATTTTAAAAATATTAAGTGAAATCAAAAGTTTCTAACGTGTAACAACAACTTTGAAAACAAAAACAAAAACACATTTTTGAGAACCTTGAAAAAGAACAGTCTTTTTCAGAATATTTTTACCCTTTACAAGGGAACTGAATGGCTGAAAGTAGCACGGCTTAAGCAAATTTCAGTCAGTCTCCAACCAAAAAGAAGTTTTACATGAAAAAGTCTAGACAGATGCAACAAAGATAATTACACTGCTGTTACAAAACTGTATTTCAAACCTGAAGTGCAACTTGTGCCACTAATACGCCAACTACTAATACGCCAACTGGCATGTTATGAAGTTAATTACAAAACAATTTAGATACAGATACAGTTTTCAAAGTTATAAACTCATTGCAACTACAAAGCACATATTACATGAGGTAGTAAATTAGCTTATACCACACTTATAAGAATTAATCTTAATGGGCTTAATAAAGAAAATCAGAATACAGACCAGGCTCTAATATATGAATATTATGTGATATATGAACATTAATATATGAATATAGAATATATATCTATAATATGGCTACAGTAGCCATAACTTACACCTGTAACTAGATCTTTCAAAGCCTGAGAAAGTGGTGCTTAACGTTTCTTAGAATCAGGAGGTTTACACTCAGAGTTCTTGGAAAGTTTCTGAAATTAACACACGTTTATATTCAACAACATTACACACACACTCTTGATACATGGTAGCCATAATTATGAAAGTATGTTGTACAAATATGCCTAATTCCATTTTTCTCCTAAAGCTATAGAAAAACTGTTTCCAAAAGTTAAACAGGAAACAATAGGCTTTACCACCTAATGTTAACTAGCCATAACTAACAAATCAGGACATCAATTGCAGGAGTCAATCAAAAAGATTTATTAAAACTTCCTCCTCGGCTGAAATAATTTGAGAAATAATTTGAACATATTTTTAAAGTAACAACCAAATTTCATCTTCCCAAGAGAATCACCTGCTCTAACAGTAAATCAATGCATCTATGTTAAGTTTCCTTCTGAAATCTTTTCCTAAAGAATCTGTGTTTTTTTACTAGCAAACAGTCAGTCCTGTAACTTGATAAAAAGAAAAGTGTTGTTTTGGATATTGCTTTAAAAAACCTCATCTATTGTTTTGTGCTTCTAACAGCAGCATTAAAAAAATCCCTCTTATACCACAGACTGAAATAGAGAATCTGAAAGTAAAAGGGCTTCACAGTAGGTTGCTTTATCATCAGAAACATCAGAGACTTCAAAACATCTTAAATTTTCATAGAAAGATTTGAAGTATGACTAATGTTACTATGCACCTTGGGGTACTGAAAATACTGAAAATTAATTTTATAAACAGCACCTGTTTCTTTAAGTTATTTCAAATTTAAGGTTCACTGCACCCCAAAATTACCTATACATTATCTTACATATACAGTTAGATAATTTCCCTTCCTCCTTTAATTCAGGAAATGGTGTTCAAGTCACTTTTAAATCTGGACTCCCTTTCCATTTTGTAATGTTGATTCTAAATCATTTAGCCATCAGAATTCAACCCATTTCTTGAACACAGTGATTCCAGCCTAGTACTGATCTACTCACATACTTAAGTTTTCAAAGAAGTATTTTTTGTACCCCATCCAGTTCTCCATCCTAATGCTATGTTCATGCTTGGAAAAAGAGGATTCCTTTAAACATCCTAAAATGTGAGTGTAATAGCAGACACAGGCAGCCAGAGCAACGAGTCTTCTAGTCCTGAATCCTGTTTCCAACCAGGCTGAAAGCACAGCATAAAGAAAAACAGAGTAACTGGCCAAAGCTTATATCTTCATAAGCTTAGCCACATGTGGCCCACAGTCTGCCTCCAGCAGGTGAGGTTTAATTCTTCTTCCCACTCACTATATATAATGCTTTATACTCAATTTAAAGTTATTCTTACCACAGTAACTACAAAGAACAAAGAAAATGGAATTTCTAAAGCTCTACAGGTAAAGTGCCTCCTATTTGCTTTCCCATCTGTATGTGACAATTAATGTGATATGTACATTGCGAGCTTTTGTGTATTCTTTCTTTCCTTTTTAAACAGAACTCTGGCAATGCCCATTGTAAGTATTCACGAGGTAAATGAAAAATGAATAATAAGATGTCAGCCTCTTACTGACAGAATCATCTACACACAGTATACATCCCTCAAATGGATTCGTATGTAAGCTAGAAAGGTGTTGAATATGGTTCCTTAATACATCACAGGCATGTTCAGCTGCAGTATTTTGAACACTGTACACCTTAAAGAAGATGCTGTCAATAATAATGTAGACCAGAAATACATACACTAGAAAATCCAGGAGTTTGTTATTGAAAACCATTAGATCAGCTAAAGAACAAGCATTTTACAGCAATCCTATCTATGACAAGAGTCATAACCTCTGCTTACCAGAAATTCTCAAGTACTTTTATTCCATAATCACGAGTTAGTCTCTAACCATCTTGTTATACATCATCCTAAATTTGAAAACATACTTCGTTTTTCAAATGTGACTCCAAAAAAGGCAAAAACACTCTTAAATGCTACAAACTGAGACTACTATCTCTACTATCTTTCTTACCATACTTGTACTGTGCAGACATCTAACTGCAAGCCAGAACAGTACTGTTTTTATGGCTATGAATAGTTTGAAATATTTTTCTTGATATAAAGAACATACTTGTGTGCATGCTAGCAGGATTTTCATTATTTAAATTCCAATATTGTTTGATGGACAATCACTCTCATGTAGAGACAGAGCTTCTTCTGCACCCAATATCAAATCCAATGTAAGTTATTCAAATACAATGGGACAGTTGCTTCTATGAAAGCAGCGTGACTAGAACTTTATTTGCTTGGGGTTTTTGTTTGTTTGTTTGTTTGCTTTTGGTCAAATGTAATTAGTTTGGTTCCCAGGAATAGGAAAAAAAAAAAATTGAGCCAAACCAGCTGCAAAACTATTAACATTAAATCAAAATTCTCCTGTAAGGTTTAGTATCTGCAGATTGGGGTGATATCTTTACACTGTTAATGTATCTTACTCACAGACTTAAAGCATACAGTGCTAAGGATTCAAAAGTTGAAAACAGGAAAAAAAAAGTCTAAGATTGGTAATGAAGTATCAAATTTGTTATTCTACAAACAGTAATCAAAGTCATTTATGACCATGTAATTTATTAAATATTACAACCTAACTTTTGTATTACCTGTCTTTTCACTGTTCAGATCTGCACTTTAAATGTTACGCTACCCTAATTGCTTCTGCTATGGTTCTTGTCTGTATATATACAAAAAAAAGATGGATTAGATTTCCATCATATGTGGCATTGTATATATTTCATTTAGTTTTTTCTGACTTCCCCAACTTTAAGCAGCAGGTTTTTAGAGATGTAAAATAGAAATCGCACAATTGAAATACACAGGCTTGCAAGGCTGCAAATAATTCCTGTTAGAAAATAAGTTTCCTATTCCTTGCATATACAAAGAAAATTCAGAGGCTGCATTATGAGTAAATGAATGCATATGTGTGCTGACAGGTTTGAACAGTTACATTTGCTATACGAGCTAGGGATATCACATAGCTACGAAAAGTTTGTCACAGCCATGTTCTAGAGAGCTATTAGACAAAGAGCAGTAAAGAGACCAAGAATCCCATCTACATAAAAGACAAACCTTACATTTATTCATGGATAGAACGAAAAAAAAGAAACAAAAACATATTTTACATAGTGAATATGTATAATTTTTTTGAAAAAGTCACAATTTTTTCAACTAACTTTTAAAAATTCCTCTGGCAACTAGAATCATAGAATCGAGGAATATCCCAAGTTGGACTCAGTGATCTTCAAGGGTCCATGACTTCCAAGTCATGGACCATCTACTCACAAAAAGGTAGCGTTTGGACAGGTGAAATTTTTTAGCATATTAACTAGTTGGCAACTTTATTTCCAAATACTTTCTTTTAATATGCATGTTTTATTAGAAGTTTGGTGCGTTTATATTACTCATATTTTACTTCTCCTTTAGAGAGTTGGTTGGGTTGCTTTTATGTAGTCAAAGATATTGCTAAACTCTTCTAGAATTAAGCTTTAAAACTACGCATACTTGGAGGAAAAAAAAAAAGAACATCCATGAAAAGAATTTCTAAGAGAAAAATCAAAAGCACAGGAAGTTGAAATTCTTTACTGCATAAAAGATCATAAAACAAGACCTGCGCCCACAATAGCCAGAAACTGTAAACAGTAATTAGAAAGAACAAACTGTAAGATAATCGTAGCTCATCTTACTTGGATTTGGCCTCCTGCAATAATGAAGGGTCATCTGTAGCCAAATACACTCTCTTTTTATCAACATGCATTCTACGAGCAAGAAGTTCAAACCGCTCTTCAACATGCACCATATATTCTTCAATGGGATGAAACGCTGCTTCTGTTCCTACTTTGTCTGTCCTCCGAACATGAACACTGGAACAGGACAGAAACTAGGAATTCAGAATGTAAACACAACGCATATTTAAACAAGTGAAATCTTAACTTTAAATTTCATGCCTATGCTGCATATTGAATCCGTTCATTAAACAAGGAATGATTAGAAGTCATTGATAGCCATCACGACATGCTGACTTGAGAAATTATTCACTGCAAGATCTGAAACATATATCAGACTTTTTAACAACATAAAGTTTACTGTGAGCCTCCTCTTGAATGTAATATAGGAAGGCTGCTCTGAAAGTAATGCCTCCTAATTTAATGTTGGGCCCACAATGCCAGAGGCAGATGCTGGTGGTATGGCAGTAGAGGCTGAACCTTCCCACCAATATTTCATTATGTGTTGTTGCTGTGAAACAGATGGCTGCAGAAGGGCAGTCTGACAAAATGGTGCCTGAAATGAAAGTACATATGAAACAAATCCATATTACTGAATTCCTCCACATAGAAAAAATGGCACCCACTAACACTCATTGATGCTTGCTGAATGTTTATGGTGACCAAACAGTGAACGCAAACACAGCGAGGTAGTGAGCAATGCATTTCAGCACTGGGAACACTGGCAGTGGGTCATCTCTGCTGGTTCAGATTTTTATGGAAGTAGCATGCAGGTTTTTGCTCATCACTGGTGCATAGCTAATGGTGATGAATATGTTAAAAACTAGTGTTTCGTAGCTGAGAATTTGCTCTATCAAATAGTGTTAACACGTCCTTTTTATCTGTTGTAGTTTCCACGGAAATAAATAGGAGGCATTAATTTTGGAGCAACGTATCTTGTAAAGAATGCAGGGAGCAACTGAAAGAAAAAAAAATGAAGGGGGTTCAATTAAAACATACTGAGTATTTCTTACCGACAGAAATTATCAAGCAATGCTTGTTTAATACATAAGCAAATAAGCAAAATAAGAATATTTGCATCATAGGTATACTGGGACACCACCCACTATAACACAGGGTTTGAATAAAGGTAGTTAAAATACATCCTCCTCCTACTCTTGAAACCTAACAAGTCTTAAGATCTGCCAGTAGAGAAGTAGCCTATCAGGTCAATGGTCAAAAGCCAGTTAAAGAACTAATATTTGGACAGAACTACTATATATTAGAAAAAGAAAGATGAAGTATTGAAAGAAAAATATAGTAAAGGAAGCAGCAGCAAAAACTGTCACATCACAAGACAGTAAAAACCTTCCTTCCACAAGCTGTGCTTCATTGCACATAGCTACCTTCCTGCTCCCTACAGCTCCCCATACAGTGCTTTCCAATCCATAGACGCTGCTAGCAACAATTAAAACATCAGCAGAAAAGGCACACACCATGATCAAGTGCAGTCAACAAGACAATTAGCAGTGGATTGCAGCATGTGAAGTGTACACTTTTCCCCTCAATGATAAAGGTTACAATCACTTTAGAAGAAGACACAGATAGAAAAGTGTCTGGAATAAAAACTGCAAGGCAATTACATGAATGTAATTCAATGTTACATTTCTAGATATCAAAGGACATTTAATTCTTCTATTGAACCTACATCTATTTCCAACAACAGGACAAGAAGAAAAGGAATACTTGCTATCAATTTGTATTATGCACAGCTTACTAATAATGATGACTTAGTCTAAAAAGTACCCCCCCACTCCCTCAAAATACTTCAGGCTCTTGGAACATCATTATAAAAAAAAACTTATGAACAGGAATCATTGTATACATATATTAATGCACAGAGAAATAAAGAAAACTAAATACCCACCCAATCACAGGATGTTTGAAACCGAGTTTCCTGGTGGCTTCCTCTATTTCTTTTTCTAGCCAAGGCTGTGGACGAATCAAGTATTTGACAAACTGTGAGACCCACCATACTGCAGGATCCCCGTGTACACGAATCAGCCTATCAGCCAGGTCTTCAGGGACAGCCAATGGTAAATAAGGTGGCCGTGGATGTAAGCTGTCAACAATGGGGAGCTCCACCACCTGTACATCCTTATCATTAGCCTCACCTGTATTAAAATACATACCAGGACATGTCAGATAGTTTACTAATTAATAAGCTTTATCACTGCCTTGTAGAATTTCAAACATATCAGCTAAACAAAAGCTTCAATTTTAAAAACATTGCCAAACCCATTCTCTACCTTCACCAGAACAGAATTAAAAAAAATAAAATACAAGAAAAACACAATTTTAGGCTAGATTTATTTATAAACTGAAACTATCTATTCTACTAAAACAATGTTGAAGGTCTTTGAATTCTCAGCAGCTGTCAATCAATAAAAGCTAAGAAGTGTTTCTGTTCACATATTTATACCTGGTTTTCCTTTTCAGTAAGACCAGAGCATTATTGTGGAGTGAGGCTTACTTGACTATAACTTGCTATCTAAAATGCTATCTAAATTCAGTTGCTTAAGACAAAAGTAGAGAAATTGTTTAAGGCCCAAGAAACTGTTAAAAAAATAACTACATGGTTTTACTTTTTTTCTTAAATGTAATTTTTCACATACCTTCAACTTCCTGAATACATTTTAGTAAATTCCAGCTTTTCTAACATCAATTAGAACAACTAATTTAGAAAACAGCAAATAGAATTTGCTGTTCTACTGACAGAGACAATTCTTGTCTTGAAGAACCTAAGCTACGAAGGTAAGGAGCAAACTAAATAGATCAAGGAAAACAACCAAGTACTACAGATGTATGTGATTTACTTACATGTAAGAATTTGTTATTTTTAAATACCAACTAAAGGAGAACATACAGATGTTTTAGACAGAACTTTCTCTTAAGACTAGATTACCCTTATATGTGTCTAAATAACTAATCTTTATCCTCTGTCTTGAATTATACATATAAAATTATTAGTGAACTTATACTTTAAAAATTACAGTTCAATTAATATTTGAAAGATGACACTAAGAATGAACAGCTCTGACATTCTTCCCCTCTGGGCAGCCCTGCCTTAAAACAATTCATCCGTAAAACCATACCTAGAGGCTATAAAGACAATATTCAAATAAAGCTGCAGGAAACTTTGCTTCAGGTTTCCTGTTTCAGTTCATGATTCATCCTAATGGTCTGCAGGTCTTATTGGAGAACACACCATTATTTAAGCATGTAAATTGTATCGTCCATCGTGTACTGCAGAAATAACTTCTAACTCTACTGTGACCTGTCCTTAACCTGATTTAATCTGTTTTTTTCTTCTGTTTATTGTTCCTTTATTTTTACTACTTAAAAATAAAAAATAAAATAAATAAATAAATTTTAAAAAAACCTGCCTCAGTCAGTTTATAACCCTTCTTCAATGTATTATTGGAGAATGCAACCAGGATGTCACAAATCAGCAAGTAAAAATGAGAAAGAGGTCTACCCTTTTTTCAGCATATTGCAGTGATAACATAAAACTGTGATTTTGCAGTTCAAAATTTTATTGCTAAAAACATCCTTTCAAGATACTTTTAGTTTTGAGTCTCACAAAAGAGACAATGGCCACAGTCATCAAAACTGACAGAAGTAGTTAATAACTGGAATCCAAGGATTCCTACATTGTTAACCCAAAAAATAGTTTTCAAAGTTTATATTAATAAATACTTTATAGTAATAAATACTTTATAGTAATAAAGTATTTGTATAGTATTTAATATAATGAAATGCTGGAACACACCAAACATTTCACAGGATAGAAAGACAGATGCAGTGAAGGGAAAAACTTTTTTTTTCCTCTTTCCAGCACTGACATTAACTTCCAACCCAATGATAAGCTCAGAGTTCTCTTGAAATACAGCATAACCACGTGCATGTCAGAAAAGGAATATTTCTTGTGACTCTAGGATAAAGGCATCAGGCTTGTACATTTGATCATTCTTGCTGATATATAACCTTAAGCATCATTGAAAATCTATAGCTAAGGTATCTGTCAACAAGAAAAAAGAACGAACACAAGGGAAAGAACAGTTTCTGTCAACTCAGGATCTAAAAGCTCTGATTGTTAGTCCAAAGAGTAAACTGTATATAGCCATTATGGCACTGGGGTAGTACTGGTCTGAGGAAGTCATGCTGTACCACCTGCATTTCTAGAGAAAAAACCATATGCTATGAAAACATCTCATTAGCGTCACAGTCTCTTATTGACAGATGTAGCCTATACAATTCTCTGTTGAAAACCTTAACATTTTTCAGATGTCCCAAAGCCACTTTCACTGTTGCCAACCACTTCCTTCTTGATATACTGGAAAGAGAGTAAAGAACAGTGTTCTGACATTCCCTTACTGTATCTATAGGCCCAACTAATATTAACAACCAACACTATCAGTTATCTATCCTTAAGCAGAGTTACTGAGCCAAAATTCCTTTCTGGAGTAAGAGTATCACACCGTGTGCTAAACTAGTGCTGGCAAATAAAAAGGCTATAACCAGAAATGCAGCACAGAATCTTTCTTACTTGTTTCTCACTGTTAACTGTTTTTGTCCATAGGTTAACCCATTCTCTACCCATTGTTAGAATATCTATTTATCTCCCAGCTACTACGTGGCCTGTAGTTGTTATTAATATGAGATACTACCAAACGTGAAATTCTACTACTCTAACACGTCTTCCATGATGAAGATATATCTCTAAACCTACCTATTTTTAATATGAAGAGTCTTAGAGTCTTAAAATCAACTGTGTTTTCCTGCATTTACTTAAACCATAACAGATTACTATTTTAACACCATTTGGAGGGGGAGTCTATAAAATCCAGTTTTAAAAGCTCAAAGGTGTTCACATAAAAGTTATCTGTACTGAAAATTAACATAAGAAATTCTTTCTAGTGTTTAGCATAAATTCAGAAGGAAATGCCAGTCATCTACACTTACACTACAGCTACTCAATTTGACAAATACAAAAAAAAAGTTTTAAATATGCAGGGAAAACTACAAAATTATGCTGATGGTTTTCTAGTCTGTTATGATGTTGACTGGAAGAATTTTATTAAAATCAATGCTCTGTTTTCTTTGAGATAAAGCTATCTGATCCTTCAAACATTAATGCCCATCTGAATATATGGTTGCTTTTTTTTTTTTAACTAGCAAAATGGTTCAGCCCAGAATAGGAAGGATCAATGTATGGATCTACATATAGCAAGACCTTCAACTTTGCTATTATTTTTACAACTTGAAGTTTGGTTGTAGTCTGTTTAGTTTATATTAAAATATATTTCAATATGGTTTTTGTATGTGTGTCAATTTCCACTGACCACATTTTCTTCATATTTAAGTTATTTTTATACTTCAAACATGCTTTATTATTTTAAAGTTTATCAACAACAGCTTCTACTTACATTTCAGTTCCCACACAAATTGAATTCGTATCTGGCTCATAACACATTGGCAGACTGATGAAAGATTATGATGAAAGATTATATTTAAAATATGAAATTTTTATTAAGAAAAAAATCTCTGCCAAAGCAGTAGAGTCCTCTTAATAAGAATGTTAATTTTTCAGTAGAATGAATAAATAAAATTCAAACGATAATGCATACAATTGCAGCCATTGTTACTGTGGTTCACATAACATTAAAGGAAGAGTTACCAGAATAGTCCTACACGATAGAATTTGCAATAAATAAATAAATAGAAGTTGAGTTAAGTGAGTTAATTGTTACCTGACCAGTGTCCAGTGGTTGTACCAGATCTGTCAGTACAGGACTCGCTTACAGGTCTAAATACAGTCTCCCAACCACCAGTAGCATAGCGCCAATTCTGAGACTCTAAAATGAGCGTTCGCTGAGTGCCATAAGCAATCATGAAGCAGTAGACTACATGATGAAGTTGACAACCATAGCCACAGCCTTTGTTAATATTACACACAAGTTTCTTAGCTTTGCTGCAGTCCTTTGGGTTCTGTAAATATGGATGAAAAAGTAAAGTTGAGGAGCAGATATACACAAAGACATACATGCTTTTTTGTGAAAAACTGACAAATGTCATAAATCACACAAGTCATCCTGCTATAATACATCTCATTAAAATGAATGAGCAACCTTCAGCTCCATGAAAATTTTATGCAAGATTTTCACAGTGAATGTGAACTGGTATTGAGTATTCTTCACTATCTTAATATACAATAGAATATCTTCAATCAGTTTCTCACTTGTTAATCTGTTGGAAGAAGCTAATACTTGTATTCAGAATTTACATACAACCAACATGATTCTCTAATATTTGTACACAACATTCACATATAAGCAACACTGTTCTCAGTCTTGGAATGTTTTTGTTTTTTTTTTTAATTCTTTTGGCATTCTTCTAAGTTTTTATTTCTCTTTCAACTTCTACACGTAACATTGAAAAAAAAAAAAAAAAAAAAAAAAAAAAAGAAAATTCTCAATTCTCCAGGCTACAGAATAAAACATTTATTAATGGACTGCTTCCCACACTAATTTACTAAACACCATGTTACAAAATTACAGATTACAAAACAGACAGCTGAATAGATTGATAGAAGATAGTACATACTATCAGTAAAATAATATACTATATTTCCAAACGTGCATGGGATGTGAATGCTAAGTATATTTAGATATATCAACTGCTAAATATTTTTAGGTATTTGAATGAGATGGAAGCAAAATCTGCGTAAGTTTTCCTTTCTGTAAAACAGATTTCTGTATATATTTGCCCTTACATTCTCTCAATATACTTCCACATTCCAAAATGTTTTCTTTTCCCCTATAAAATCTCTAGGATGTAAATTTAGTTTTCAGTTAAACTGGGAGAATACTGATATTTGGAACACGAACAGAAACTTTCTTGCACCACTCCATCTTTAAATAAAGTTTTCTGTAATTCAAGCTTTACAACAAATCAGGTCTTTCCCACATTCAACAAGTACCTTTTGGAGAACAGCATTCTTAAAGATAATTTGAATAATCCAAGACCTAAAATACTTAGCCAAAAGAAAAAAAAAAAAAAAAAAAAAAAACAACAAAAAAAAACCTTGGGAATTCAACTATGAAGGAAAACAATTCAGATCTGAAAAACAAACATCACCATCTTACTTTAGGATTTCACTTTTCTCATTTTAAGGGAAAAGCATCTTGGGTGGCCTGCTAAATGGATACAGTTGAACTATCACTCAAATAAAGGGAATATGCTGCTATCTTGAACCTTGTAAGTTCTGGGAGATTCCAGCTCCTTCTTTCCCAGAGAAGTTGTACAGGAAATCCAAATGCCCTTGTATATCTGGGTTACAAGGAAAGTGATAGATCCAGGTTTCCTCTACAAGAAATCTATCACTGTATTTTTTTCTTATTACTTAACAACCTTTGTAATGAAGAACAGGCCATTAGCAGAGTTACAGAAGTATGGCTGACATCTTTCCTGCAGCTGGGAAATAACGTATTACATTGCAGCCCTCAAAACTGCTTCAGTACTCACAGAAATAATAGTGTTTAGTCTTGGATTTAATTAACATTAATTGATTTGCTTGTTTGAAGGAATTTAACCTTGAGCAACCTCTTTTAAATTACTGACTTAGGCTGTTACTTTCTCTTACTAAAAATAGCTCTCCTGAATTCATTTAAAAATTATTTTCACAGAATTTTATCTAAGATATGCTAAACAGGAACCAAAAACCTTTAAATAAAGTTATTTAAAGTTATCTCTAGTATCTGTGATTCACCAGAGAACGCCTGGCACTACAAATCTTCACAAGAAGATTAATGAAACTGAAGTGAATTCCACACTATCAGGATTGACCGCCTCAAATACTTAAGCCTTGTTAAATTCAACCTTAGCTTGGCAAGAGCAGCACAGTAAAAGTCCTTTAATTTTAGCATGTCTTCTTAAAAAGAGACTAGACTGCTGTACCCCACTTGCTTTCTCCATGGTAATATTTTGTAGATGTTTATACACCACATGTCCTTCTCAGTTCTCTTAGACTGAAATCTATTTAGCCTTATTTCTTGGAACTATCCATTCCACATATTTGATCATCCTCTTCAGGTTTTCTAGTGCTATCACATCTCTCCTGACACAAGAAGACTGGCACTGCACAGAATATTCACAATGCAGATATTGCTGAACACAAATCATATTTTCACAGAATTATAAATCCAAAATCTTATTATTCAATGGTATTTTCAACTGTATTTGTATCTGTATGTGCTAATGATTGCCTTCTCTCTATTACATAACTCAAAATTCAGTGCAGGTGTCTGTAATCTATAGTTTTATTACCACATAAGAGATAGTGTAATTGGATTATGACTTAACAGCATGAAATGCTTCTGCATACTTCAATCTCAGAATTTTCCGTACAGGTTTTGCAGAATACTCATGGTATTGAAGACAGATATCTGCAATAATTGATCTAAAATACAACTATTGTTGCCTCAGAAAATGAGGAAAAATATAAATTATATAAGTATATAATAAATGAAATTTAAAAATATAATTAAAATAGCAGCAATAAAAGAAGGAAAAAAAAGCAAGAGAGAGACCTAACTCCTGGAAGGTATTTGTATAAATAGATAGAAAAACATGGAAAAAGTTTTGATGGAAATTATACCTATATTGGGAAACAGACACCACTGAATGGGTATTTACTTTTCCCCTAAACAAACTGCAATATTTTAAATGGAATCACCAGCAAGAATGGTGAGAACAGAACAGATCGTGTTTCTAGTCTCGTATGTTCTATGTAAATCAAAAGACTGAATAGCTTTAATGGTCTCTAGCACATTAATTCTACCACAAGTTCATTCACTGTTTCTTATTCCTGATGAATGACTGAGTAAAATGAGTAAAACAAAAGCAGTCCACTGAATTTGTAAATCAATGAAGGACAATGAAAAACCATAGTGCTTTCCTATTGTAATGTAGATCCAAAACTAGAGTTTGTTGTATTTTCACTTCAGATTATTGGCATACAACAGTAGCAGTAAAAAATCAACTAAAATCACAGAATCACAGGGGTTGGAAAGGACCTCAAGATTGTGAAGTCCCACTCTCCTTCTAAAGCAGGTTGTCTAGTAGTTACACGGGAAAGCATCCAAGTGGGTTTTGAATACCTTCAGAGAAGGAGACTCCACAACCTCCCTGGGCAGCCTGTTCCAGTGCTCTGTCACTCTTAAAGTAAAAAAAAAAAAAAAATTCCTCACGTGCAGATGAAACTTTCTGTGTTCGAGCTTGTGCCTGTTGCCCCTTGCTCTGTTGCTAAGCCTGGCCCCTTGCTAAGCCTGTTCACTTGACACTCATCCCTCAGACTTTTATAAGATCCCCTCTCAGTCTTCTCCAGGCTGACCAGTCCCAGGTCTCTTAGCCTTTTCTCACAAGGGAGATGCTCCAGGCCCCAGTCACCTTTTTAGCTCTTCACTGGACTCTCCCTAGAAGTTCCCTGTCATTCTTGAACTCACAAATGGACACAGTACTCAGACATGGTCTCACAAGGGCAGTAAAGAAGGGGGAAAAACAATCTCCCTCAACCCGCTGGCAACACTCTTTTTAATGAGCACCAGGATTCCATTGGACCTCTTGTCCATGAGGGCACACTGCTGGCTCACAGTCAACGTTGGCCACCATCAAAATTATCAGAAGTATGATAATTTGAAATGCATAGACTACATCTATACTATGAATCCAAACGTACCTAATAGTCTGACTGGTGCAAAATAGATTGCTCTTGTTATCAAACTCTCTAAACCTCTTAAAACAGGGTAGATATAATAAAATTGTATGGCGCTAACTCTCAATCACAGCCAAAGAACTGTTTGGGAGAAAACTACTTAATAGGAGTCAAAAGCATGCCAGGAACTGTTCTAATAACTTAATAAGAATACAGAATACTATGTTCCAGTGCCTGGGAACATTCCCTGCCATTGTTTAAGTAAAAATAGTCTTAGGACTATTTCCTGGCTCCCATTTTTCACTTCTCTCAGCACTCAAAGAACCCACAGTTTTTTTTTATAGCATATTTACAGAGTCAGCAGGATCAAACAGAAAAAATGTCAAAAGTGATGCTTCAATGCCTCATAATCTTCCACTGTTTTCAAGTGGGCAGTTAGTCACCAAAACATATCACAAATTAGAAAAAGTAAACACTGATATTTAACCTTCTATTGTAAGAAAAACAACTGTTATTTGTACTGTTCAAAGCTTAAGGAAATGTACTATCGTCCATTGAATCAAGACAGTTAAAAGCAGAATAGTCAAGCACTCTGCTGCAGGCAACCTCATAAACAATATAATGCTCACTGAGAAAGGTGTGGATTTCTGCATTTCACTAAATTCTTTATTCCTTGATGTTACAGTCTTCTAGAGGAGAGAACCTCACTCAAATTTTAGTGAAAATATCAGCGTTGAGTGAATGACATCAAGAAAAGGTCCACGTCATCTTAGTTATCACAAACATACTTAACACAATCTTCTATTTCCCTCTCTGTATGGTGGTACTTTTAACAGTTCTTTTACATACTGTCTTCCCCTCACAGCATAGGGGGGAGAATGAGGGACACAACAGAAATTTTCTCTATTTATCCTCTTTTTGGTATAATAACCTGCTTAGCCAAACTCTCTTGTTTATTTCATAATTATAGCATCTGTATATTCATTGATGATACAATTACTATAGTAATGTTTTTCAGCTAACATACATTTTCAATCTCCAAAGTTAAACAAAATGTCATTTTCGAATTTTTCAAAATGAAAGCAAAAAATATTCTGCTAGTGGGAGATGGCACTGTAAAATCACAAACTTCCTGAAATAGGTACGTTTTAAAAAGAGTGAAAAAAAATGAAATACTACTCTTCTAATTGTTTGCTTGCTTTATCATATATAAAACACATTATTATACTATATACAGTACTATTGAAGCCCTTGTGTAATAACTTACAGAAGAAACTTCTTTTACCTGTTCTTTTCAATGGCTTGATGATGAACATCTCTGAAAAGACTGTCTTTTGGTTAAACATAAGCTCCTAGTTTTTTCTAAGTATTGCTCAGACTACAAGGAACAAACTAAGAGTAGCCTCATTAAATCAAATTTATGATAATATCATCCAAATGAAGCTGCAGTCATCACTATACACAATCATTCATCTAAATGATTTCCCAAGGAGATGTCCCAAAATTATATAGCTGTCACAGTTAAACATGTCCCAGCAAGAATGCCATACAGTACTATGATTACTCAGCAAGAAAAAATTTTACTAGGATGCTCCACATCAAGTTTCTGATTTCTGGAATTAGGGAGACTGTTGCTTTTTTTATTTTTTTTTTTTATTTTTATGTACAGTCATATAATTAGTGGAGGTGCATATCTGCAGTTTCAGACCATGGACTGTTTTACATTCCATACTAAGCACTACAATCTTCAAAATCCTGAAATCCACACAGGTATTTTTAAACATAATTACTACAAAACACATTAACTTGCATTCAAAATACAGTCTTAGACATTTCAGTTTGGGATCATCAATCCCTACAGAATAGGCATTTTAACCTTCATAACGACGCAAAAACCTTATGCCCAGCATTGAGAATAGGCATGCAGGATAAGAGTTTGCACCTTAAGGTTTTTTGTTTGTTTAAGGCACAGAAACAAGGATAAAAATCTGAGAGAGATAGATGACACATATTTGAATGTTCCATTTAGAAGTCTATTGCTTCTCATAGATCTGATACACTTCTGCCCAGTTACAATTAGAACTGTAACCAGCAATTTCTTATTAAACTCTCTTGCTTGAAATACTGTTCTTCTGCACACACAAAATTGTTTTTGACATAAGTTTTCTTATTTCTGTTGTATGAATTCCATTAATATATAAGCATTCACTTCAAACTGTAGTGCAATTATTTCATTACAAAGATATAGTTAAGTGCTCTACCAAAAGAATTCTTAATGTTTCCCTTCATTTAAAAAGCATTCTCTTTTTACCTGTAAGTAAGTTATTCTCCTCTGCACCAGATCTGTTAGATCTTTGGCCTCTTTTTCTCGCCAATCTCCTGCTCCATCTGTTTGACTGAGGTAGTACAAGTCTGTCATTATTGACCTATAAACAACAATTGAAAACAAATGTAATATTACAACACAAGAGTATTAAATGAAATAAAAGAAAAATGAAAGTTACTTCAGTTATCGTCTCAAAAAGTTTCTTCATCCAACCCCATTCAACCCCAATTCAAACAGCAATCAAGAAAGACACTGTTCTCCATTTAGCATATGTTCCATAACCATAAATAATTGTAGTGTTACATAGGAAATGGGCTATAAATGAAAAAACATCCTGAATCATTCTCACGGACACTAGAGAAGATGCTCTTTGAACATAGTGGAACCCACAGAAAGTAAATACTGTCTTGTGACCACAAAACCTAACCTTATGATCTCATGAAAGAGGTATCGGAACAAGTCCAGAATCTTTTATGTATACATATATTTACTCCTATAAAACTGTGAAGTAAACCAGGGACCAAAAAATTCACGGGTGTTATAACACAAATCATGACACAGCTGTCACAGTTAAACATGTCCCAGCATTTAACCACTTGGAGTTACAGAGACTTCCTTTGATTTTCTTGCTGGGAAACATGCATGCTTCAGTTTACAGCTGCTGTGTTCATTTGAGCATGAGAGACCATCACTTTGGCTTAATAATACAGACTTATAAAAAATATGGACAAAGACCCATGACCAGGGTTAGTCTCCATACTGGGAGCTAATAGACCAGTGATCAGGCGCAAGATAGGAAAACACAGACAAAAGATGAATCCGAACAGGACTATTAGAGGATACTGTAGGGGCTAAGACGACAAAGATTTCAGATACTGGAGTTGCAGATATTTATTAAGTCACATTTGTTTTTTCATTGTATTTCTAACTAACAGCATAAATGGGTTGTTGCTATTTTTGCTTTCTAACACAAATTCAAATTTCGGAGGCGCTCTAAAAGTATTTAGCTCCTAGAAAATAGAATGTGTAAAGAATCAAAGAATCTGGATCAATGTTTCATCTGTCTCAAAAAAAATCAAAAAATAGATTAAGACATTTTAAAGCTAGATATTTATCCTAGTCACATGACAAAAATCACACGTATCAGCATGTTAGAGACTGTAGTTCAATAAAAACTCAGAGGACAAAAATATATATATATATTAGTCACCAAATTGAAAGGATGCCAAATACTACTCATCAAAGTTTGGTCAGCTACCACAAAAGCCATGATAACAGCTCAAGGGGAAGAGAAGGAATAAAACATGGGTAACAAAACTACTTCGCAAACAACAGAATGCTAACATAGGATACAATCACAACAACTAGTAGTTTAACCTGTTCTTTTACATTAACTCTACATCAAACAGCCTTTCCACTGTTAAATGAAGCTGATCTCAAAGACTGTCTTCCCTCTAGCAACTATAATATACTTGCAACAGACTATATTGTTCCTTCAATAGAAGTAGTGATGAAATACTGGACTAAGACATCTGCCAAGACCAGCACCCTCGCAGAGAAAATCTTCACAATCCAAGGACACAACTAAGAAATAATGATTAGACATCAGACAGTAGAAGCACTATCGTGTTAGTAATAGTCCATTTGCATTAAGGTCAACAAGGAACTCCAATACTACTTAGCTTGAGTCACAGAAACTGTCTTGAAGTCTGTCATCTCTACAGAAACAAGTCTTACATATTACACAAGACCTTGTTCATAAGGAAAATAGCTACTTTGCTTCAATAGCTGTCTTGTCACTTCAACATTTCTTACCCATACGTCAGCTTCCCCCATAACAAAGAAATTAGATACTGCTGTAAGTACTTAAAATTAACAATAATATTTTTCTCATACTATAATTTAGATTAGAAATGTTCAAGTCTGTGTGTACATATAATGCCAACTTAACATAAGAAATTTCATTTAGTTAAGATACTTCAACCATTCTTCATTACTTCAGTCAACAAAAGGACACTCAGCAACTTCTTAAATTCCAAAACAAATCAACAAGTCCACACATACTTCCAAAAGAGAAAAACATGTCAACAACCAAAACACCCAAAATCCTGTGATTCTCAGAGTGAATGACAGCATTTTATTGGCTCATTCTAAAGTTATGCTTATTTTCAGGGAAGAGGTCAGACTGCATGTAGGAAAGAACAGTCTAGGTGGCTACTATATATCCTAAGGGAAAAGAAAATCCCAGAGACAGCAGTGTCTCACAGGCCAAAGGCTGCTCATGGGAAGGCTAGGAGTCATCTTGTAGCTTATTGAGAAAGACTGACACGAAAGAAGCAGACCTTAAAGGTGAAAGAACAAACGTACTATGAACTAGAGGCAACAAAAAAGAGCACCCTGCAACACAAGATCTTTACAGTACCCGAAGTCAACATTGCAAATACAGAGTACACAGGCTGAATACAGCCAAACATTTTTGAATGTCTTCTCTTACGTTGTTTCTTTTTGTTTTCATATTTTGAAATATCACTCCACAGTTTCTTAAAAAACAAAACTAGCCACTAATTTCTCGGTTTTCAATTTTTGCCTAAAAACTTCAGTCTTCTTTCAAGACCTCACCATATAAAATGCCTGCACAGATTTGCTTCTAAGACTCAACAGGCATCATGATATTTTGCTTTTGAAAAATAATTTAAGACTACTTTTACAATAAATTTCTTTTTTTTTTAGAAGAAGCACAATTGTTATTGATTGTATCTTACAGACTTCTTCCAGTACTACAATGTTTTCAGACTTTCAAGTTGAGTAATGCACCTGACATGCTATAGGGAAGGATGCTATCCAGAAGGACCTGGACAGGCTTGAGAGGCGGGCCTTTGTAATCTCACTAAGCTCACTCAGGCCAAGTGAGCCTACATCTTAGCTGGTGCAATCTCAAGCACAGATACTGATTGGGCAAGTAATGGCTTGAGAGCAGACTGCAGAAGGATTTGGGAGTGCTGCTTATGGGAGATCCAACATGAGCTCGCAACATGCACTTACAGCCCAGAAAGCCAATCACATAATCAGTTGCATCAAGACAAGAGCAACCAACAGGTTGAGGGAGGTTATTCTGCCCTTCTACTCTGCTCTCAAGAGACCCCATCTGGAGTACTGTGTCCAGCTCTGGAGACCCCAAGAAGAGAAGGACATGGAGTAGTTGGAGCAGGTCCAGAGAAGGGCCACGAAGATGATCAGAGGGCTGAAGCACCTCCCCTATGAGGACAGGTTGAGAGAGCTTGGGTTCTTCAGCTTGGAGAAGAGCTTTATAACAGACTTCCAATACCTGAAGGGGGCCTACAGAAAAGCTGGGGAGGAACTTTTTATAAGCACATGTAGTGACAAGATGAAGGGAACAGGAACAGGGTAGATTTAGACTAGATATCAGAAGAAATTCTTTACTGTGAGGATAGTGAGACAGTGGAACAGGTTGCCCAGTCAGGTTGCGGATGCCCCCTCCCTGGAAGCATTAAAGATCAGGCTGGATGGGCTTTGAGCAACCTGGACAGAGGAAGGTGTCCCTACCCATAGCAGGGGGCTGGAACCAGGTGATCTTAAAGATCCCTTCCAACCCAAACCATTCTGTGATTCCATAGGAGGATTCATCTAATAAATTTCAGAGGTCTACAATGCACATTTTCAATATTTAGCGTAAGAAGTATGTGCTTCTTCACATCCTTAAGTAAAGACAGAAATGAAGATAAGGCTGTCAGACAAAAATACAGGTAACTTGCACATTGGTTTAATGAACTAGCAGTCATTGGTGTTGGAAAGAAAGGACTAAGAAAACAACTCATGCTGGGAGGCAGGGCGTATGGTAACTGTCAAGTCGTAGCCTGAACCACTCACTGATTGAGCACTGGGGAAACAACCCAGTCAGCTCTAGGAGCACAGATGAAGGCAATTCCTGCATAACCAGAAGAGGTGGAGCCTGGCTGCACCCCTCTTAGACCCCATTTAAGGGCTGACTGCCACTAGGGAAGGATTCATGGTTGAAGATCCATCCCTCCCTTGTGGTATCTTTCCTGCAAGCCCAGATCTTCAGAGATGGGTGAGCACCTTTCCTTTCTCTTGTAACACCATTTCATCAGTGCTAGTCCCTTTGCTGTTATGCTCCTCTATTGCGTTTCCAACACGTCAATCTTTCTAACTGTAATGGAGGGACATAAAAGTATTCTGCCATCAAATCACATCACGATTCAAGATTCAACTGTCGTCACAGCCTAAAGTCAGCTAAGGTATATAAACACAGCAGTAGCATGTACAGAAGTTATTTGGTCTCTATGACAGATCTCAGTAAGTCTGACATTATACTATTTGTTCCAGTTTTGGCACACAGTTTAAAAGGTATGTCAGAGTCAATGGCTTGAAGTCTAAGAAGTCAAAAAGAAAATAACTCTGGAAGAAAATAAATATTTCTGAGTTAACTACTGAAACAAACTGCCTAAGGAATTAGTAGCTTATTTGTTTGTTGACTGTTTAACTGAAGACCTGAGATCTTTCAAAAAATTATGCTTTAACCAAGCACTTCTTTTATCTCAAACATACATTATTGCACTCAGCAGAGAAATAATTGGATGAAACGTAATGACCTATTTTATATAGATAATAACTCCAGATAATTGAATGGTCCCTTCTCACTTTAAGCACCATCAATCTGTGACATTTTAGTGTTTGAAAGATTAAATTACAGAATTAAATCAACTGAAGTCTTTGCCCAGACTAATAATCAAAAGCATTATTTTTAAACTATTGGTTTTAAATATTATTTTACATGACTTCCAAAAGTTTCTTACCAGGTTTTCCTTCTACTACAGTAATATTTTCAAAGGCTCATGCTTTACTACTGATGTTCAAACATGCAGGTTTCTCAGCTTTTTGGGGAGAGATACTTGCTTAAGGTAGTATATTTAATTAACTCCAAAATTTTCTTCTGACTGTTTACTAACAAGACAGAAATTGCCACTGTAATCCTGTTGGAAAGATAACATTTTAAATATAATAGGTTTACAGAGGTTTCACTGAATTTGTAACACTTATGAATTAATTTTGTTGAGGATGAACAAAACTCATAGCAAATTTTAGTATACTACAAATAGTATTTCAACAATATGGAGGCCAGAATATCAACAACATAATAATGAAAACTTTAATAAAGGTAATTTCTAATATATTCTCCATTAAGCTTTTAAGGTGGGGGAAAAATGACTTCAGAATGATAATTAATCCTGAAATAATGACCTTACACAATTTTAAATTAATTACAATTACGTAATGATCGAATGAGCAATGTAATTTATGACACCGTGATTTGGATTTCTGATGAAAATAGCAGTGGTAACATACAGAGGTTTCAGTTGTTACAGAGTAGTGCTTACACAGAGTTATGGACTTTTCTACTTCTTGTGCTACCCTGCCAATGAGAAAGCTGGGGATACACAAGGAGCTGGGAGGGGACACAACTAGGACTTCTGACTCAGACTCAAAGACATTCCATATCATATGGAGTCAGCAATAAAAGCTGGGGTGAAGAAGGAGGTGGGATGTTCAGAGTGATAAGGTTTGTCTTTCCAACAAACTGCTGCATGTGCCACACCTGATTTTCCTGCAAGTGTCTGAACATCAGAGAGGAAGTAGTGAATTAATTCCTTGCTTCACTTGCTTGCACTCACAGCTTTTGCTTTACCTAGAAAACTTTTATCCTGCAAGTTCTTACACTTTTATCTTTCCAATTCTCTACATTCCACCTTGGCAGAATGAGCAAGAGGCTGTACGGTGCTGAGATACCTGCCTGCTGGGGTTAAACCAAAACAGCATACATGCACATGCATAGATGCAAGTGAAAAGCAACAACTGGCATCTGAGGCCCAGGTCTTTCAATTAAAAACCAAAGCTAAAGAGTCACACTGTAAGCTGTAGTAACATAAACTGAATATATAATTTACACCCCCCACTAAATTATAATTTTGTTTTCATGCATCAGACATGCTATTTTAGCCCAAATACCAGAAACTTATCCAAATAAATTTTTAAGCAGTACATCAGTATTTTATTTAAACCAATCCATAGTCCTTCCACTATAAATGCAAAAGCAGCTAATAAAAATACCTTTCCTGATGCCCCAAATCAGACAGAAATTCATCTATGCGCCTCTGCAGTTCACTTCCTTCTAAATTTTTTAACTTCTTTAATTCACTCTGGAGGAAAAACCAAAGTTCTTTAGCCCCATTTTCAATCCTTCTTCTTAGTATTTCATGGTCTTTTCCAAGGCCTCCTATTAAAATCAGAGAGGAAAAAAAAGAAAAAAAACACATCAGCCATTGTTAGAAAACTAAAATATTTGTGACATGGAATACCAAAATAAATTTCAGAAGTAAAAGAGAACTTATCTACTAACCATCTCCTGTCTGCTTCTTATAGTTTTCTATCTGCTCTTTGGCCTTTAAAAGTTGCTCCTCTAAAGCATGTACTTTTCCTGCAGCTGGTCCCTGATCAATGGGTCCATCTGGTATCCTAGGACATACAAAATAAAGAAATATGATTTATAAACAAGTTACATTTACTAAATTTTGTGTGATAATTCATCTCTCCTCTGACTTTTGTTTCATGTTAGTTTACTGTTCTTGGCTTTTATTTTTCTCTTTAACTAGAAAAAATCAAATATATAAACATAAAGATATTGAAACCTCAAAGACATAAAATAGAACAATGCATAGCATACCTGCAGCACATAGATTCAACCTTGCATTACACTATGCTGTTTACAAGACTTTCCTTCAGATACAATATCAACCCAAGGTCCTTCTTAGGAAATCAGTATTTGCAGCAGCTTAACTCCCTTTCTGATAGGAATAACCAAAGCCATTTACTGGACTGACAGGCACACAAGCAAAGGCTAATTCAGGGATGTGCCTTTAGAAGATTCAAGTTCTGACTACATTTTATTTTTTACGAAAAGTACATTGAGCTCTTGAATGCTGGCTACATATTTCTAGAGAGCCAGGACTCTGCCATAGCAATTCCACTTTTGAATTAATTGTCCTACATATATAAATATGATTTCAATGTGGTTTTTTTTGTTTTGTTTTTGTTTTTTTAAGATTCAGCACAAGATCCTAGCTTCTTAAATGCACTGTTTTGAAAATTTTTCATGACTGCACTTATCTCAGTGACTGGTGACCTAAAGCAACACTAGCAAACACAACATCCATTTGTGAAATCTCTGGTGTGTAAGCGCAAGAGAAATATGGAAATACAGATCCTGAAACCTGTGAGTCAGCCTAACAGCCCTTAGAGTATTACAGAGGTTTGCTTATCATCTGAAATTGAATCAACAAATTAACAAACTGAAACTGTTGAAGAATAGAAGTTAGATGATATCGTCTATGTGCTTCATGAATTAAAAATTGAGGGAAAATAAAAACCCTTTTTAACTACGCAGAAATGAAACTTCTGGTGAATCTGAGCATTAAAAATTACTCCATTTTTTACAAAACTTTTGTAAAAGATGACCCTGAATAGGAAAAGAAGAAAGAAAATCCCTAAAATAATAAAGAATACAACCTTGGAGAACACAAAGATGATTCCTCATTATCACCAAACAGTGTGTGATCATAATGAGATACTCTCTCCACACATACATACATAGTTTCAAGACAATGAAAGATCTTCTGCCAGACTAATGATGCCTCTTGCACAGAGAAAATGGAGGCTAGAAGGATTTATCATCACCCTAGAACTGAAATTACATCTCAGTAGAATCTTCAGAAGGCTGTCATTAAACTCAATGTCTCTCAGATCTGGATAATGAAACAGTAACATAAATTTAGGAGATGATAAAGTCCATTTGCAACTAAACATTTGAAAGGCGTAAATACTCAATATGCATTTGAGAAAAGTGTATTACATGAAGCACTACATTAAGACCCGACCCTCCTTTTTTGATTTCACCTGAGAGAGGGAAGAAAAAGGTAAAAGAAGGTTATGTGGACTGATTGAAATTTAGTAAAAAATTCTAGTCTTAAAACTCCATATTAGAAGCAATTTAGGGATAATGAAATTAGCGTGAGATATTTTGTCTGCCTATTAAAATTCTTGCCATTCATTCCACCATGGTAAATAGAAAGGAGTGATCAATAACTGCTCATTTGTTTTGTTGCATGTTGAGAGAGCGAACGTAGCAAAACCATAGAAAATATTCTAAGCTTAAATGTACTCACAAAACATCCTCCTCCTGTATAAATAAGCAAAGACCACATATTCGTGAGTTTGATTCTCTGACAAATGCATAGTACAATACTGTACCAACACATGGCATTACCCTGTGCAAACCAACATTAAAAAAAACTACACTGAAATGAATTTCAGCTCCTACAGCAGGTTTTATAACCACAAGATTGAAACGTGCTTGTAATCCATCTGTTTGGTATCACAGTTTAGACTATGACAGGAGAACTCACCATAGAATTACTGTAAGTTTTCAAGGAAAAATAGAGCAGCTTATTTTGTACAAGTCACATTCCATAAGAGTAGAACTTGTGAAGTAAGGTATGTGATATAACTGTGTTATCGTTGGAAATCTTCAGACAGCCTACAAACCCTCCAAACTTAAATTCAGTCTGCTAAGGTAGCAATTAAATCCTACAGAAGGATGGATAATATGAATGAAGCACAATAACTGTTACCATCTGATACAACCAAGACTTTAAAAAAAGAGGAGCACATGCCATTTAAAACTCAACTTGCTCTGACACAGCGCAGGGAAAATGTTTACATGCAAGATAAAAAGAGCAATGATGGAGGTAGGAAGGGATTATCCTTAACTACTTCTTTGGATTTTTAAAATTACACCACTTTAGGATAACAAAGATAACTTTTTTTCCTTAATCTGTTACTTTGTTAGACTTGGATCTACTGTCTTCCTCCTATCTTAGAATTAAAGAAAAGTTTCTCCTCAGTAATTAGCACAGCTTTTTTGTTAATGCCTTCTACAAGTACATCCTTGAGTTGAAGATAAGGTAATATTTGAGGGAAAAGTGTTCGCAATCTTTAACTACTTTCACAGTATTTATTCAGATAGCTTCAGATGCAGACAATCCTATGAATAACACATACTTACAGATAAGATTTCTCATTGAAAAAAGTTATATGTAGGTTTCCATACCAAAGTGAGCCCTGACAACTGACTTGCTCCTTAAAATTTAAGAAGTGAATTTAAAACAAGTTTATCTGAATGATGATCATTCATGTCAACTATGATGAAAATGTCAGTAAGCATCTAGCACACAACCTTCATTTATTGCTATAACATTGTAAATTAAGTTATAAATACAAAATAAATAGATTTATAACCCATTCACACAGTCAGCCATGATAATACATCAAACAGTAGTTTTATTTTAAGCATTTGCCTCAGTACTTACAAGTTGTTATATCCACATGCTGTTTCTTACCGGTTTAACATAAATATCACTCTTTTATATAATGAACTCATAAATATATTACTGTAGAACTTTAAACATCACAAACATTAGGTTATACAGAAAAGCAGTTTCTGCTTCGTAACTTGTTTAATAAATCGAGCTGCACTCTGAGAAAAAATAAGAATTAAGTGTAACCCCCACCACACATATCACTGATACCATTTTTTAAATTCTTGTAATATAGATGGATGGTAAATTAACCATCTGTAACCTGAATCTCCAAAAGCAGAAAGAACTAAAAAATGTAACAAAGCAACATTCCATTAACTGCCAAATTGTTAAAATATTATAAACAAATTTTAACCAGAAATTGTAAATATATGCTAACATTGTCCAATTTCCAATCAATGTATTTAAAAGTTTACAATAATTAGGGAAACAGCCAAAAGGAAAACTGTTAGATGTCAAAAGCTCACACAAATACTGTAAGGATAGGCAGCAGCAGATACAGTTGCTTTTAATCAGTTTCAGATCACTTAAGAAAGTCAGTGATCACGATTTGGTCATAAAGAAAGAGTAGTTTACCCCTTTCTGAGGATCACAGCTTACTGGAAGCTCCCTCACGAGAGAATCTCCAAGTAGAGATCCTTCTGTGTCAGCTGCCAGTCCTAAAATGAGGTAAGGGAGCTGAATTGTTTGCACTTGTGCTCCCAGGGCTGGCGATGCCTCATCACCAGGTGCTCCATCAGAGGCTCAGGCCATGACTTAACAGTTCCCATACAAATATTTTCTCATTCTTTCCTTTCCCCTTTCTGAGCTCTTTGTATAGTGCTGGAAGGTTCACAAATAACTTAATCTACATTAGGATTGTCTTTTCTTTATTGATTATTAGTGAGTACAAACAAACAGAAGGAATTTGTTACTTCACACTTCTAAGATAAAACCGCCCTAGTAAATAAAACTGAAAGGAAATACTAAAGCTTACCTCCAGTGAGAATTCCTAGCCAATTTAAATCAGCAGTGCTGATTTACACCCACTGAAGATGTGCCCCTTTCCTTAATTCATTATTGAAAAAAAAAAACAATAAAGAGCAGAAATTCACAGCATATACCTCAATGATTTTCCTCCTCACACCTTGGCCCTGTGAGATCATCTCAGCCTCGATTTTACATCATTTAAATGCATCTAATAGAAAATAATGTTTTAAAATAATATTTTACATTGCATCAAAAATATTTTTGCATCCAATTCCCTTTCAGCCCTTATTAGGTTCTGCAGGCTTTCGGCATCCAAAAAACTGCTCAGAAAAATGGAGAGAAGTATTCTAATAATTAAATTTGCATATAATCAATTGATACCGGGGTTGGATTCTGTTCACCCTCAGCTTCAACTGCATTACAGCACTTACAGTGCTCTTCCAAAATGAAAGTACTATCTCTTTGCTCCGAAGCTATACTCAGAAATACAAAAATAATATCTAGAATAACTGGTTCTTAGTTTTATTTGTTTGATTACATTTAGCCCTTTTTCACTCCTGCTCCACTTTGTAACACTTGGTCCTATTCAAATAAGAAATAGGTTATTGTATTTATTAAAACAATTACAGGTTCTACATTATGTAATGTTTAGTAGACTTTAGGGAACTGTGACATATTAGTAAAACGGACACAACATGACCACATTTAACAAGATCATCTGTTTTCTGAAGATGATGGTTCCTATAACGTCATGCAAATATGCCAGGAAAGGGTGCCACTAACAACAAAAGACAGAACTGCAAACATCTTCTCAGCAACTTACAAAGGAGTACATGAGTACTCTGAACCATTAATACACTTTCAAATGAAGTCTAGGGTACAGATGATGGCATACAAACACCTTTTCCAGCTTCCATTCACAAAAATCAGAAATTGTAAAAGTAACCACTTTAAGCTCCCCTCCTCCTGAAGGCCTTATGTCATTTATATACAACAATGACAGCTTTCAGCAATCATATTGTAAATGTACTAGTAAATTCAAACTTCAGGCAAAATTGCAATGCAGGCTAACAATGAAAAATTATGCAATACTGTGATTTATTCTACATTCTAGCATGTTTTGCACAAGTAATAACAAAAATTGTACTGAAGATTTCTCTTCTTGTTGCAAGACCCATGACATCTATAACGTGTTCTTGAAAAAGCTCTTTCAATTCTACTGGAAATAGAACAGTAAAATGTATAAAAGAATTTCATGTTATTTCTATTTTGTACAGATGAAATGTAGGCTACTTCTAAAATAAGCCCAGATTTGCTCATACCAATACTGTTTATAAATATGTAAGGATTGTGGTAATTCTCCAAAACTCTTTATACAACGATAATCACGCACATAATTTCTAAAGCTCGGGCAATACAAAACACCTTTAATTTCATTTCTCTTTGGCAATACTAGTATAGATCTGTGCCTATTTATAGCCAACAAGTAAAGTTTTCACATGGGATCATAGTGACAAAAGAAAAAGCTAGTCATTTCTCACTTAAGGTTTTCCTAATTCTCTGTAAAAAGGAAATGATACCTGAAGTCATCAGAAGTGCAATACCAAAGTGCACTACATTCATAAAGGAAAACTTTAAATTCAGGCAATTTTCAAAAATATAAGACAGTTCCAAGTCACACCATTGCATGGTCAAGGTACTTTTTTTTTTTTTTTTTTAAAGTATCTCACATAAACTCACAAAAAAATGTTATAAAAATATAAACCATTCCAAAACGATATATGCAGTAAAATACAGACATAAAAATGATGAGAACATAATGTGAAATCAAACACAAATATTTTAGAAAAAAAACCCAACAAAACAAAGACTTCTCACTGACCTAAACCCTAATTCTACTCCCCACCCATTCCACACACCCTCCAGAGAAGAAAACCAACCAAGGGTTAAACACGTTTTTGTGTTTTAAGTATCATAAAGCAAAAAAGGGCCAAACAAAGCTTTGTCATGGATATGACAATTAACAGCTTTCATGTACTTGGTTTTGCATATGCTTAAGCTGCTCATACGGTCTTTTTTCTTGGTTGTGGGGATGGGAGGCTGATACATCAATTGGTAGCAATACAGCATTGGAAAGATCACTTCTTGTTGCCATATACTTGGCTTCATGGACAATTAAATGTAACTAAGCACAGTCTGACTTAGTTTCAACCATCTCATATCGTTGAGCTTTTTTATCAAGTGAAGATGAAGTCAAAGAAGCCACAGGAACCCACTTTGATAAGATATACTGGGCAATCAAAACGTACTGGTTTTAAACATATTTTACTATATAACTAAGGATTCCAAGCAATTAAAGATCAGATACCAGTTTTCTCTAATTTCAGAAATCGGTTCGATGACTTCTAGCTACACAGTTCTTGTAATCATATCCTCTTGTTGTTCCTTTCCTCGTTGCCAAGCTATCTGATATTAATGGCAGAGCTGAATACTATGGTAGTTTTCTGCCATTCACAAAGCTTCTTTGCCCACTGAGATAAGTTAACTTGAGGCATCTTCTCCACCCACAAATTTTATCTAATTATGTCAAAATATGTTTACTAGTGAAGTTAATCAGATGTTTATTACTGCAATTTTCCAGCTAGGCACTCCCGTTAAGTTTAAATTCCCAATGACCTCAAGTTGGAATTAATATTGAAACATGTTTAAGTTTGTGAGTATACTTAACCCTGTTTCATGATGCAATATATTCCACATCTAGAGCAACAGCAATCCTCTAATTTATTTTCTGAAGTTGAGGCAATTTTGTTTCTTTGATATATGTTTACAGCAGCACTAATCTCTTGCAGGATACAAACTCAAACCACTGACTGTTGGCTACTGCCTCCTGTTAAGTAGCCACGTCACTCTAAAACTGTGAACAGGCTATTTTAAAGCCACCAGTTATTTTTACCATCACTTGCTCTATCTGGTCAACATACAAATGAGATACTGAAATCCTTTATCACACTTATGATTAATAAATGATGCGGGTTGAACAGTAAACATCTTTCAAACACATTTGTGAATTTTCTACAAAAACACTGTGGACTTTGTTCAACAAAAATAATGGAAAGCCTTTATACTGTCTTACGTCACTTCCCTCAAAGTCTACTGCTTCACCAATCTCAGATCACTTCCTTCAAAAAACTGTATCTTCCAGTCCCAGGTACATGTAAGTGTGCTGCTAATCAAATAGGCCTTTAAAGTCATTTTAGATTTTCTAGTGCAGGAATTTCAAATTCTTCTATAGTTACATAAAATCACAAGGACAAAAGGTCTCAGAAATATCTCAGTAACATATTCATATAAATACTGATTTGAATCCAGTTATGATCCTAGTTGATCATCCAGTCTAAGTCCAGAAATTTGCAGCAATTATCTGAAGTACCGAGAAGGAATGTTCTACTCTAACACGCCTAGACTAGAAATAAACAAATTGTTTTATTGATACAAATCAGAGTAAACTATGTGTTTACTCTACATGTTACGTAGACATATTTACATTTTGAAAATAAGTCAGGAACTTATTTACAAAAAAACACTGCCATTGAATTATTTTCTAATTAGCACTTTGACCTTGCAATGGATCTTATATTATCAACCCTAGCAAAGTACAGTGTACCTCCTCAAAGCTTGTGGCATGTTAAGACTCTGTTTTTAGGCTCCAGATATCCTGCTCATCCAGGAAGAAACAAACATTTCCAAGACAGAATGTTTGCTGACAAGCTTGAATTAATTGCTGAAGGCCCTGAATTTATTGCCAGCTATCAAGAGCACTTCTGCATATGCTTTGGTGCCTGAATGTGATTGTGATGGAAAAGTAAATGAATTCAGATTACTGAGTCATTATACATGTTTTAAATACCACTCTCCCATTCCCTAAAATTTTGTACTGAGTTATGCCTCCACACTTGTCCCCGCAATTAAGTAAAGCTTTTAAGGTTGTGTGCAGCGATGTTCATGCCATCTAGATGCAATCTGAGTGTGGCATCACATCTACCCTAATAAGTTCTTCCTTTTACAAGTTTTTGGGAAAACAATGCAGAGATATAAGAAGAGATACCTATATCAAGAGCACTCTGTCTGAAAAGATGAAAGAAAACATTTTGAACTGTAATAGTTCCAATTCATAATGCAACAAATAATAAGGAAAAGAAAAATGATTCTACAAGTACCATTACTGGTTTAGCAGCAAAGTAAAGAAAAAAATTAGTGATAAGCAGTTCATCTTCAACAAGTTCACACATACCTTCAACAAGGTGTACAAATTTTCACCATTTTAAAATGAAAGCTTTCAGTCACTTCACACAAATGTACAAAAGTCACTAGCTTTTCTAATTGGTTCAAACATCACAACAATTGCAGCTGTTTGAAGTCAACAGTGAGGAGTCAATCATGTACAGAACTGTTATATTGGCAGCAGCACTCAGACAAATAACTTTAAATTAAAGCAAAACAACATGCACAATATTATTTAACTTCTTTAAATGTTTTGGCACATTTTCCATTAAAGCACTGGCTCAAATACTTCCACGTTTTTAAATATGCTAAATTTGAAGCTTAAAACGAAATTTAGATCTGATTTTTTTTTTTTTTTTTTAATAATTTTATCTTTAGATCCTACCTGAGAGATTCTGCCATCCGCCTTAAGTCTTCATTCTGTTGCTTTAAACGTTCAAGTTTAGCAAGTATCTTGGACAATTCGCGACTAGAATGATCTGGGTGCTCACTGTCTCGTACCAGGTGTCCACCAATATAGAAGAGTAAAGTTCCCCAAGCAAAGAGGATGAGCATAATCCAACGCCAGGAACCAGTCCATGGCCGCATTTTCAGATGCTCAGTTCACTCCAGAACTGCTTCTGTTCACAAAGCAACACACATTTTAAGTCCTTAGCCTGTACAGAAGTGGATAATTTCAGTTCCTCCACTTCACCACATTGTACTGAAGAAAAATGTTTCTCAGCGTTTGTCTCACTGCAACTCCTTAGTGAAGATCCTTATGGAGTTGAACATAGAGAGAATTAACATTGTATTGTTCTTGGATTATATTCTGTGGAAAGAATTTAAAAAAATCTGAAATTATAATTCTGATACATAACAAAGTATTTGATTGCTATTAAGCTAAATGTGTTATCATTAACATTCAGTAGATGGTCAAAAATGTTATTACTTTCTGACAAGTCAGAAAAGAAAAGCACTTCTAACTTTCCACTGAGTTGAAGAACAAATCAAGTAAACAATGTGCAATTCTGGTTTGTAAATGACCAGAAGAAACGTAACTTTATATAGGAGTACATATGTACGTACATATACACACACACCCATACTTATATATACACACGCATACACACACACACATGTTCATACATATATAGACTGTTTTCTATAGCAAAAATATTTATCAGTTCTGTCATTTCAGACCTGAAAATATATATATTTTTTTAAATTCCATGGTAAACCAGGGAATTTTCCATTGGCAACCTCATTTATCACTACCAAAGAGTTTTTATTCAATTATAATTTCACCTCCATTTTTTCCCCAATTTCATGATTTCTCTTTTACATTATCTTATCATAAATACTATCCTATAACTAAACAACTATAGCCATTTGAACAAAATATTTTACTATTGCTAAGTACTTCGTCCTAAGGTCAGTTGTATCACAAATTAAGCATGGCAGACTGTTATGAACAGTTTCTAGACACAAATCTATCTTCCTTTCATGGCCCCTGAAATGCCCATTTAAAATTAAGGCCAAAATTCAGACAAACACAGTTTCTCTCCACACCTGTCCACTGCATTTGCCAAAGAAAACAATAAACTCTTAAAAAGAAAGAGGAGAGATTTCAAGCAAGCCCATGTGGCACTGTTATACTCACACACTTGAAAATCTAACTTGAGCTCAAAAACTTGTTAAATTTTTAATTTTTAAAATGATGTCTCTTCTGTGTTAAAACTACCAAAACCATTTTGACAAGTAACATGAACGCAAGTATGAAATTGCCTAAAAAGTGCCATCTCTCATCTAAAAACATCGCATCCAGTAAAAAAAAATGCAAAATCATCTCAACTCATTTTCTACTTGGTAAACTATCATTAAATAACTGAACAAGAACAGTCTAAAGTTTAATCAAGAGAAACATCCGAAGTGTTCACAAGCATTTCTCCCACCTTTTTATCCTTATGCCATTTATATTCAATTTTCAAAATTACCTTTATTTCCAATTCTCAGATTTGTAAATCTACCAAATTTTCTCTGAGATGCTATCCACACCCACATTCTCCCAAATTATTCTTCTGTGTAATCATTCCTTCACCTTAATTTTTTTTCCCTTCCATTCAGCTTTTTCTGCTGTTTCAATTCCATTTCAAGTTTAGAGAAAAGATTTCCCAATAACTTCCAAGTTCATTCAATCCAAGAGGTACGCACTGAGACTTACTTCCAGGTAGGAAAAAATCAAAGGTAAAAATTAATTTAAAGTGCTGAAAATTTTCTATGGTATTTTGTAGGAGAGCTTCTGTTTCATAGGTTTGAAAGAGAGATGAGAATTCCACTTCAGACTAGTAAGATGGCATGCAGGATGGAAATGGAAAAGATCGGTAGTACATCTCTCAGGCCTTTCCATGTTTTTTTGACATTATCAAGTATGACCTGACCTGTTTTCTTTGAAAGCAAGGTCAGAATTCCATGTTTTAACAGCAAGCCATCTTCTACAGATCTCTAAGATAGCTTTATATTATATTATTTTTTTTTTAACTTGTAGAATAAAATAATAGTAATAAAAGAATACAAGCCATACTCAGAACTCAACGAGGAGCAAAGCAAGCTTAGAGTCAAATCAGCTACCAGCAGGAGCAGTTAAATTATAAAGCCCCTGTGGACTGAAGTTAAAGGTCTAAGTGGTAAATGGCTATGCTTACATTGACACCACAAAAACTTAAAGTGGATGTTAAACTGAAAGTCAAATATCACCTACAGTAAGCTATTTCTAAGGTTTAATTTAATCATGTAACTGTGTTATAAGAAGCCAACATAAAGCGTATCAGCATTTAATGAAACAAAAAAGTTTTGATAAGTATTTATTATTATAAATCATTAGGAAAACACATTCATTAATGCACCAGTTGATAGGAAATGAAAGCTGTAAGAAAAAAAGTCACATTAAAATTTATTTACTGCTAAATGCACATCATAAAAAAAAAAACTGTTAGAGTCACAAATTTATTTAGACTCCATTAAAAAGAACATAGAATATTTACCTAAGAATAAGTGTCTGCTTTAATGTCTTAAATTGTTCATACTACACATGTAAGCCACAATTCATTATAAGTATAGAAAATGTTTTGTGGTCAAACTAAAAGGAAAGGTTTTTCTAAAAACCACTACTTCACAGGAGTGAATGCAGTGTTTACAAAACGACCCAGAGGAAACGGTAAAGAGAATGCAAACTTACTTAAACTGATTTCTGTTAAAAATGAGAGACTGGTGTGTATCTCCATAATCATCAGAAGGAAAATATGCATACAAGTCGAAGTACTTTTGTTACAGCAAAAGGATTAACTATGGGTGCATAGTATATCTTTTTTCATTAATGTCTTCTGGTTATTTGCAGATTAAGGACATACATAACATTAGAAACTTCCATGATTTAAATAAGGTCTTTGTTAGCTTACTACTTGCAACATGCTTTTAATAACAAATTCAATGAGAGAGTGGAGATTTCCTGCTTGTTTTTGTTTGCTGGCCAGAATTATGGCCCCAGAAAAGCACTATGTTTTTCTTGGCAATGTAGTTTAAGATATTTCAAACTTGGTTCTAAGCAAGCTAACCAAGCACTTTTGGCTCAACTATCCACTCTATTCAAGTGTACCTTGCATAAGCTGAAAAGAAAGAAAAAGCCATTCATGAAGCAGAATTCTCACATCATTATAGCTAATACATACAGCATTTATATTTAATAACATATACATTATCTACAATTATTTTTCACAGTATGAAATATGAAACTCACTCCACTATTAAGGGGTATAACATTGACTTTTTGATCACTAAACGTGAAACATTCAAAAAGCATGATACATTCTCTCTACATGCGACTTAGATTGTACTCTCTCATCACTGTTAATTTCACTTAATACACAATTCCACCAACTAAATTATCTCCTTTGGAAAGCACTCTACTCTAAGTCAAGCACTTTGCTCAGCTCTTAGGAAAAAAACTGCAAATTCTAACTCCCGTGTGACTCCGTGTGATGGCACAGCCTCTGACAAAGGACTGGACACTAAAGTAATAATTATTTTAAGATGAAAATGATGCTAGTTTTTGATACAAATAAGCAAATAGGTAGCAAGTATTACGGGCTTAGAAAAGACTTCTTCAGTCAAAATCTACATCTTAATATTTCATGTAACTACAGGCCACAAAAGCCTGTTCATTAATTAAGTTTCAAAAACAAACAAAACAAAACACCAAAAAACCACACCCACAACTGGTTTTCCTTACCCCGTTCACTACTGGAATACTGGTGCAAAACTCCTACTTAGAATGCTTAAAGAGCTTCTTTAATTTTCTAACTAAATTTATATATTGTGAATCTATACTTGTTTTCTTGCACAAGTATAAATTTTGATTAGAGAGCTTAGTCTGTGTTTATTCTGTACCCAAAAGTGCATCTACAGAAAGCAGCCATAATCTTTCTCAGATTTATGTACTATTTTGAATAGGACAAGCACTTCACCACAGGAGATTTACAAATTTTCCATGTCTTGGACAAGCTCCCATTCAGATCAAGTCTTTTCATAATATATGGAATCAGAACTGTATACACAACAAATAAAATACTGCCAGTATCTTGCATGAAACAAATACTTGCATTTCTCTCTTGGACTTCCTCTGTCTGATGCATCCCAGGCCTGGATTTGTCTTTTTCATGGCCACTTTATTTAGCAGTCCTCAATCATGAAAGCTCCAAATCTTTCTGCATGTATACCTCTTCAAATTGATGAGTTCCCATCCTATAAACAGAAGTTCTTATTATTAATCCTTTCCACTTGGTGTCATTATACTTAGGCCTACTCTACCAGTCTGGTATCACAAGTAAAATAATACCTGCACATTATTCTGATCATCACAACCATTATCTACTTTGTAACCCAACCTCCATTAGAATCCATTATATTTGGAACAGTCATATCACAACATCATCTTTACCTAAAATAGGTAACAGATGCAGTCCATAAGGAATTGCACAAATTTGTTCTTTTCCAATATTATATTCCTTGCAGCATGAGTCAATGTCAAGTCACACTTTTAGCCACTTCCTTTTCTAATGCCTTTTCTAGAATGCAGACATACATTTTGTAGTATTCTGTATGTACGCTGAATGTATGTTCATTATTGTGTAAAGTTACTCCTTTTTTTCTTTCTTAATTTCTATTTATATGGATTATAGAAAATAAGCAAACATAATCACAGGTCTTATTTATTCTTACATCCATACCTTCAGCTTTACTACTGCTTCCATAAAAGCCTAATTGTATATCTCTATGAATTCCTCCAAGTAATCTGTGTGATTTTCCCTTTGTATACTCTCTCATAATTTTGTGTGAGATGAGCAGATTATTATACAATCAGCAGATTATTCTCTAATTAAACATTTTCGTAATGGAATTCACCACGCATTTGAATTTCATTGCAAGTGCAGATTTACTCAGTAATGAAGCCTTCATATACTATAATTTCTGATTTCAGCAAAGAAAACTCCTTGGCAGGAGGAAATACGAGCAGTGTAGGATTTTTAAGCAGAAAGTATACATAGGACATTGATCCTGAAACAGTTCAAGGGGAATTTAGAATTAACCAAAGTTAAACTTTTTAAAGGTAGACAAGACATCAACAAATGAAACATTTCATGTAGGCAGCTACTGATACAATTTTAAGCAAAAAAGAGGATTGTATCTTAAAAAGAGAAACACAGCTTAGTTTCCAAATGCCTTCGAGGTTCTCTCTCAAATGCCTAGATTAAAAGTAATTGGGATTTTTCTTTCGGAGAGGGAAGAGAGTGAATCGTTGGAATGATGGGCTCCTCTAAGAAAATTATATAGAGAGACTCTATATAATTGCATATTTTAATATGCAATGAATAAAGCAGTATTCGGTTTTACAATCCCTTTTTAACTACTAAAATAATACATTAACCAGAAATATAGCAAGGTAAAAAAAACTACCTTTCCCTTCTATTAACTAACCAAATACCTTTGTAAGATAGTTATCTTACTAAATGAACCGCACAACTACATAAAAAGAAAGGTTTATTTGTTCTTGTTTGCTTACTTTATTAACACCATACAAGTCTAGTCTAATATAGCCACAGCCAAGATCAAATTATTAAAAATTCAAACATCAAGCATAATCTTTCTCCAGAGTAATAAGTTAATAATCTATTGATAGCTCTTGCAAAAACCTAATTTCAAAAAGTGAGCGTAAATCTCACTTAAAGCGTAAAGAGGAAGTGATACCATGAAAGAACTGTCTACAAATGTTAGCAAGACACAATAACTTCATATGAAAAATAAAGGATTCCTGATGATAATTGTTTATTACATTTGCAAACAAAGCCATATCATAATCTAAGGCCTAGGAGTTTAATCTAGACAAACTGATCTTATGAGAAAGGGAAAGGAAAACCTACACCTATAAATGTGAAGCGCTAAAAGAACAAGCTATCGAAACAGATGATTTAAGGAACTAATGGATTCTCTGCCACTTATTCAATTTAAATTGAAGCATCAAAGATGCTTACTAGAAATAAACAAGTCTACCAGAGTTTAAAAATAACTGAGTATTGGCCTGCACAGTTCAGGTAGAACTTGATAACAAAATAAAAAGCGCATGCCTTTCTTCACAAAACTTAAAACTTACTATGTTCTTAATAAAACATTGAACTTAATGCCCATAGCTTCATGAAATACTTCTGGGAATCAGTAGAATACCACTAAAGCAAAGAAGGCCAGTCTTCTTAGCCTACATAATAGCCACGTACCAAAATCTCAGCATGATCAATAACCACATACCACCTCACAGATCTTGAAGAGAGAAAGAAATCAGAACAACACTGCATGTAACGCATTAGTTCGGTGATGACAAAGATGCATGTAGAAAAATGAAGGGAAATAAGCTTGGTAGAAAGGAAAGATATAAACACACGTTACAGTAGCAGTTGTGTATTCTGGGATACAATGCCAGATGAAAATTGTTTCTTGAAGGTACTTATGGAGGTCTTCAGGCCCACCAGCACTGAAGAACTGACTATTAGGAATGGGCATTTGCCAGAGGAAGCAACTGGAGAAAATGGTGAAAGATACAGATGCTGTTGGGAGACAGTGCGGCTAACTGGCACCATAATTGCAATACCTTGGGTGAGGAACAGAATGGTAGGGGCAGGAACAGGCAACCTCTAGCTAGTATTTGATCCTTTCATTCTTGCTGGTGCTGAAGCTCTTCACCAAATCTTCTCTCCCACCAGCTTCTGCACATCACTCCATAACAGCTGCAAATATCAGAAACTAGATCAGAGGTAAGATCTTCCTTCTCCAACTGGCATCAAAGCAACATGCAATATCTAAAATAAACAAGAAACTTAGCACCAGTCTGTTTACAACTTAGCCGGATGTCTAAAAATCAAGACAAAACAGCAGACAGATGAGTAAGCTGAGTTTGTAATTGTTATGCAAAAATTCACGACACTTGACAGCCATAAGAAAACTTGATTTCTATTTGCAACCAGGTGATTTTGCAAACTCCTGGTATAGGCAAAGCTGTACCATACTCAGAAGCTGGAAAAGTCACAGAACTGAGCTAAAAGCATTCCTTGCTACACATGGGAGTGTTGGAGATCAGGTGATTTGACAACTGAGCAACAGAATGCCAGAATATGTTTGAGTGGGCCACATTAGAGAAAAAAATGTCTGAAGTGTTTGTTATTGAAATAAAAAGATTCACTTGGAATCACTATCTCGTAATTTAAAATGAACTATTTTCTGCAATGCATTTACTACAAAAAAAAGAAAAAAGAAAAACACTGTGAAAGACCATTGAAATACTAACTTTGACATACGATAAAGAAGGTACCTTAATTTTAATAGACTGTGCCATAATATACACATCTTAGTGGGTAAAAATTCCCCTTGGCTCTCTAATTTTCTTTTAAATGCTATTCTATTTTCATAGATATTTCAGGACACTGAGCTGGGCTGCATTAAAAAAGGGGTGGCCAGCAGGGAGAGGGAAGTGACTGTACCCTCTACTCGGCTCTTGTCATGCCCCATCTGGAGAACTGCATCCAGACCTGGGGCCCCCCGTACAGGAATGATGTGGAGCTCTTGGAGCAGATCCAGAAGACGGCCACTAAGATGATCAGAGCGCTGGAGTACCTCTCCTATGAAGAAAGGTTGAGGAAACTGGAATTGTTCACCTTGGAGAAGAGAAAGCTACGAGGAGACCTCATTGTGGCCTTGAAGTACTTGAAGGGAGCTTATAAACAAGACGGGAAATGGCTGTTCACAAAGGTGGATAGTGACAGGACAAGGGAGAAGGAATGGCTTTAAACTGAGACAGGGGAGGTTTAGATTAGATATTAGGAGGAAGTTATACACCCAGAGGGTGGTGACACACTGGAACAGGTTGCCCAAGGAGGTTGTGAATGCCCCATCCCTGGAGGCATTCAAGGCCAGGCTGGATGTGGCTCTGGGCAGCCTGGTTTGCTGGTTGGCTACCCTGTACATAGCAGGGGGTTGAAACTCGATGATCACTGTGGTCCTTTTCAACCCAGCCCATTCTATGATTCTAACTTTACACTCCATAAAAAATACAGCAGACACCTGATTTATAAGCAATGAACTAATTCAAGTACGGCAAGCTATTTGAATTAGCAGGTTTATGTTGCCTCATTTAAACTGCTTTACAGCTCCAGGCCACCAGAATTTGACTGCTTACTGTATCTGATCTTGGCATCACTACAGTAAAGCGCCCTGATCTGTGATGTTGGTTTTTTTCACTAAAAGATGAATAAATTGAAACGCCCAAAATTACTTCCTACAGTAGCAAGGCCATGAATAAACCAGACTGCGAAAGCTGCAAGTCAAAATCCCAGACAAAGCTGGCAACAACTTTTCTTTCAGAATTTATATAACACATTACCAAAAGAGAATGACATATGGCTTTAAAATGTACAGTGTTTAAAGTATTTTTTGAACGTATTAGTTCTTTGTTCAATTTTGTTTAATAAAAACATTAAGGATTAGGATTACACTGTTGTATGGGAACTGTTGATCACAGCTTGAACCTCTGATTGATCACCTGAAGCAAGCAATGAGTCAGCCGTGAGAGCACAGGTCTACACTTCTTGTGGGTTGTTTTTTTAGGGTTTTTTTCTGCTTGTTTTTTCTATTTATGGCTGCAAGTCATGACTGTATTTAAGCCAGAAATTGTTTATTCAATTGCTCCTTATTAGCTTACACCTTTACAGTGACTTCAGGCTACAGTGACTTCAGATCCCTAGATCCCATATAAGTGTTGACTACCACTGAGGAAAGATCTCTTTCTGGAGATCACTCCTTGTGGAGTTTATAGTGAGCCTACAACATTTCAGCATTTTTCATTTGTTATCTTTCCATCACGATAATCCTACTTCGCCTAACCTTCGTACATTTATTGATTGTACACCTATTGATTGTACAACTGTTAATCAGATTTTCTGTTTTTGTTTTTAATGCAACTATCAGTAAGTCATAAATTGGCCAACAAAGCATGGCGGTGTAAGAAACTATCAACCTCGGTGAGCGATTTTCTTTAATATGCAAGATCATGTTATTTATATATAGTTATATATACATACAATTACTCCAGAAAAAAAAAAAAAAAACCCAAACCTTTATTTTTATTAAACAAGTAAAGGCTCTTTACTTCAAGAAGTAAGCAATCTAAAAATACAGCTACTGTCATAAGAAGTCTGTAGTTATTAAAACTACATGAAGGCCTTACTGTAAAGAAGGACTTAAATTTGTCTGTTTTCTCATAATTAACTCTAATGAAATGCCATTCAAATATTTCAAATTAGTAACGTGGGGTCTAAATATGCTTTTAAAAAAGGCCAAGCCTTCAGAAAAAAAAAAACAAAAAACCTCACAGAATCCTTGCACCTACTCAATACTCTAGAGAGAAGCGTTGTTTTCCTCCCCAGTAAATGCCCTGCCCGCTTTGTAATATATATGTGTAATATATATGTAACTATTTCATGGTCAGTTCTTCCTATGTTTAGCTGCTGATTATTAGCATGCCATAACCCCTTGACCTTACAAGTGGCATTTCCTCCAATAACTCTCTATTCTTTTATATCAGATATTATCCTTTTGTCCCCACTTTCTGTGTGGCTTTTGTTAGGACACCCACTCAGCTTCTTTTATTACTGAATAGCTCAGCCTCCCTGTAGCAGCCACATTAGAATAGAGGTGTGTTGTTCTACTCCAAAAGGCTCTCCATGGCTCTGAGCCACCTCCAGCCACAGCCCCCACTCTGGAGATGCTTCTACTGCAGGTTCCGCCACACACAGGCCAGTCACAGATGAAAATTGCATGCCAATCTCAGAGACTTGGTCCAGCAAAATATGTCCAAGTACAGACTGATCTACAATGACTGCTCTAAAAGTAACACCTCCTATTTAATCATGTTGGCCCACAGTGTAGGAGACGGACGCTAGAGATATGGCAGTAGAGGCTGAACCTTCCCACCGATATTTTGTTACATGTTGTTGCCACGTAACAGATGGCAGCAGAGGCCACCTGACAAAATGATGTCTGACGCAGACTTGCACGTGAAGCAAAGTTTTGTAATTGAATTCCTCCATGCTGAAAAAACAGCACCCATGGACACTCACTGACAGCAGTTACTGAACATTTATGGAGACCAAACAACACGTGAGCACAGTGAGGCAGTGGGTGGTGCACTTTAACACTGATGTGAAAGACAAGCCACATTCCATACAGATTTTTACAGCCCGTCGTTTAAAAGTCAACATAGAAACTTGGAACTAAAACCTAAATGGCAGCAGAAGAAAGTGGAGGGGAAGAGCTTCCCCAAATATCCCCAACATAATTTACACAACTATCTACCATGGAGTACTCAGCATGAATTCCAGTTTTTTAAGTTGCTTTTGCTAAAATCAAAGATTTTACACAGAGAAGTACACTGAGAAGACATTTAAAGATCTCCAGCAACCAGCTCCAGGTTTGTGGGTCAAGGAGCAATAAGAAGAAAGAAAATAAGACAGAAAGGGTCTCATAAACCTGATTTTAGATGATACTGATATCATTCTCACATAGAAAGTAAATTTTTAATGAAAAAAATCCTAAAGAATACAGGAAGGCAGATTTTAACTATGAAATGTAATCACCCACATAGATAAACAGATGCTTAACACTAGTGAAACCCTATGGTAGCTTGCCTGAGTCAAAAGACAGGATTTTACAAGCCATTTTTATAAGCATAATGGAACTAAAACACTTGAAGATTCTGTAAGGCAAAATGATGTTTAAACTGCAACAGCTGAAATACAGGGCCATAGCAGGAAAGCTAAACAAAGTACACATACAAGCAGTTACTATGAAGGAACTTAAATCATTCTCTACACCTGTGGTAATGGAATTCAAATAACTTACATATAACACCCACGAATTTCACGTTCTTATCACTTTAGATTCCATAGCATGAGAAGAGAGCATCACCATATGTTTTTCAACAAGGCTGCAGAGAGCACAATAACAGATCACTAAATATGACTTCTGCATCAGGTGACATCAGCATCCGTGTATGAGAAAGTCAAAACTGATGTAAGCTTTCTTAAATAAGCAAAGCCAAAAAGACACCATTTGAAATGACAGTCAGGTGAATTTTAACTTATTTATTAAATAATTTCAAATTGACATTAAGGACAGCAACACTGAAGGAAAAGGAACCAAAAAAAAACACCATAACCAGCCGTACTTGAGAACATTCATGCAATATTATGATGTTCTACTGCTGTAGCAGAATAAGGGTATTTTTTTAGGTCATGATTTTCAGAAACTTATTTTCAATTATATTATATAATTGATATATATATATATATCAATATATATATATCAATATATATATAATAAATATTAAGGAGGGTATTAATTTTCCTTTAGGGAAAGGAAGTTGTGACCATATATACTGTAAGCTGTAACTGGTTATTTTATATACCCAACATTTAAACTTTTCTTCTTTAAGTTACTCATGTTACAAAACAAACAAACAAACCAAAACCAGTACTTCATGCTTCTATGCTGCCTTATTTATAAGCTGTCTAATACTTATGAACAGACTTTAAGATTTCTCAAAGAAAAACTCCTTGCAACAACAAAAGGCAAATTATCTAAGCTGAGTTTATCTCACTGCGATTCGCACAGGTGGCTCCAGAGAAAAGGAATACTTCTGATCCAGTTCTCATTAACTAAAATACCCTGAATTGGAGAGCTTGGTTTAATCTTTTATTTCAGTCATACGTTAGAACTTTTAAAAACATAAACACAATTTAAGTATATCAGCCTGCCTTTATTTTCAGAGCAATGACGAGAGACATAGATCTAAATTAGCACTGGGTGACTAGAAGTTCAGATCCAGTGCATATTTAACAAAAAATAAAGAAAGCAGGATACTGATCTGCTTTTTGTGGCTCCATTAATACTTCTCAAACTGCAAGACATTTCTGATGCTAGGAAGAATAACTGTGAATTTGAAAGAGTCTGTTTCAAATTATTTAATTATTAAAAAAAAAACCAAACCTAAAAGAAACTCAGTTATACATAAATATTAAAATGCATTGTCGGAGCACAGAAAATACTTTAAAAATATTTGAATATTCATATTACAATACACAAAACTAAATAATTGATGCCATAAACAGCAACAACTGCTACACAAAATGTTTCAGTTCTTTTCCCTAAGGAATGTTCCCTAACATCAAGAACATTTAAGGCCACTGTTTTGAATTATGCCTTTAATGCAGTGAGTTGAATTGAACTCAAAAATTTCACTTAAAATCTCGCTTTCTCTTGAACCAGAAATGAACTCAAAGCAGTTCTTTGACATTTTGCTAAATTTGAACCAACACACATTGAATTAAACTGAAAAATTTGCTGGTTATTTAAGTGCATAAAAACAGTTTCAGTGAAATACAGAAAGGCTCGGGGCACAAGGGAAGGAAGAACAATTTTTGTACCCCATGGAAGTTTATGTCTATAAAGTGTAAAATAGTTTGGTTGATTTTTTGTTGTTGTTTCTGTTTGATATTTTATGTTTTTAAACACTGTGTAAAATGATGTTGCCATGCTATAGTGAATAACACACAACCATTTCTTCATGAAATGCAACATTTGTAGGTTTATTTTGTTAAATTCAGATTGCTTCCTTATTTGTTATTTGTTTTAAATGCACTATCTACCCAAAGGAAGACCTCCTCCAGATCCCAGTACATGCTCATTGCTAACTTTCTTTACTCCCACTCTGCCTAAGAGATGAGCACACACAAATTGTCACTAGCTCAATATTACTTCTGTGTATAATACAGAAGTTTTCAATACAGTCTATTTAGAAAAACTCTGAGTCTCTGCTCTCCTGATAATTTATTCTTACGATGAACTACATGTGATCCAGCGCGGTTCCTTGAATGGCATAAGATTTATGCTCGTACTACATTTTATTAAGAAAAACAACCATAGATTCCAGTTTTTCCTGTTCCCTCACTGAGTTACAAGTTCACAAAACGTCAGTTTCTCTTATTACAGGACATCTTCATTCTCCCAGCAGTGAGCGTTGAAAAGCTTTGCAAACAACAGAAAACAAATTATATGTTATTGATCAGATCACCAAACGAACCAATAAACCACACCTGGGCATACACCCAGCAACTCTTTCTCAAAGTTTCTCCAGATTTGCCCGGTACAAAAACGAAACTTAGAGATCTTTTGCCTCCAACACAAACTTTGGAATTTTTTAAAAATAGGATTCTGTTAAATTTGTCATCTTCTATTTTTTTTTTTTCCTGGTACAGATATCAATATACTTAATTTTATACAATAAAATTCTATTAAATAAATATAAACATTATCTGGTCCTAATAGATTACGATCAACTGAGATAGAGCTACATCCTATGAAAACAGCACTCACATTACCAGTGAAAGATCCTTACATATTTATCATTCTGGTAATTCCAGATGATTTTAAAATGTTCAGGAGATTATTACCAATAATACAACAAAGTGGGACCAAAAAAATCCTTTTTTTTTTTCTGATAACAAACACCAGTTTCCCCTGAACACTTTGAGCTGCTATCAGTTCTATCAAAACAACCTCAAAAGAATTCTCATAATTTATTTATTTATTTATTTATTTTAAAAGATGCAGCTTAGTGATCATCTGGTTCTTAGCTTGTTACAAAATAACTTGCTCACTTAGGAAAAACTTGTTTCCAATCTGTTCCTGAATTCTGCATAATAAAATGACAGGGGAAAAAAAAAAAAAAAAAAAAAAAAAAAAAAAAAACCCAGAAAAAACACTGAAGAATCCAACTGAATGAAGCAGTTCAGAGGAAAAAGGGGGTGAGCGAGAAATAGCACAATACTTCATTCCTTCAGGAGTCTTCAGTAGTCATAGTGAGCAGCTGAAGAAAGATAATCAATTCATAAGTACAACAATCTTTAGATGAGTAGGACAGTTCATTACTCATCACAACTGCCTAAGAATTAGATGAAAAAAAATCAAAAGCATTAAGCAGAGCAACAAATTGCATTTCAAAAAAACAACGTAGGTGTATACAAAAAGAAAAAAGGATAAAGCATTTGTTTGTACTCTGAATGCTAAAAAGTATAGATTCTAAATGTGAAAACCAGCGTATGCTTGTGGGTATATACTCACTCTAAAGGTCACTGAAAAAGAGCTGAAATAAAAAACACTAATGAAAGTAGCTGGCAGTGACTTGGTGATAGTCTACAGATTTGAACAAAGCATACCTGCACGGACGCACTAACTTGCAAGAACATTCTGTTCAAATTATCAGTCAGTTAATTCTTCTGATGCTTCTTTATAGCCTGTTTTGAGTCTCGGTACATACAGTGCTAGACAAGATCTGTAGCTGTCAAGAAACCACTCAGAGTCGTATTTGGCATGCACCAGGGAAATATCTCATGCTCTCTGTCATCTACTCCTTCTCCAGATGATTTGTATACAACCAGTTACTAAATTATGAAACAGTAAATGCAAAGGAAAGAATGAAATGCAGGCAAGGGGCAATCATTCAATAAAAGACAAGTGGGAAAACAACAACAAAAAACAAACACAGGAGTGGAAAACTTGGAAGGATTTACAGAATTCAAGCCTGAAAGATTATTGCTTCAAAAGGCACGTATGTGGAAGAAACAAGCAGAGTGAGGGGGTGGGAGCATTTATGTTATCAAGACACTACCTGAAGCCATTAGAGTGCATGCATTACATCCAAACAATTCTGTGAACAGAGTTTAACTTTTCTTTGCACTTAGCATCATTCTCTGCTATGCTCTCTGCTCTAGAAAATCACTAAAATAACAACAAACTCTAGTATTAGTGTCGTTGTAAAATGCCCCCAAACACAAGAGATTATTTTATACTGAGCACACCCTACTGACATACCCTGATTGTTGCTACTGCACTGAACAGCAAATACTAAAAACCATAAGCTACCAGTTGAAAAACGTTGGAATCGTTGTTAACAGTTCTGTGATTCTGTAGTATGTTTGGAATCATGTATGTTTGCTATCATGCATGCTATCACTTTTGACTCAAAGTGTATGCAGCAGAACACAAGCCGTTTTCAGAAATGGCTTCAATGTATGCTTCAAATGTATGGCTTCAAATGTACCGCAAAGTTCCATGTACTGCTGACATGGAATGAATGTTCAATTTACTATTTGTGCAAAATAATTTTAGAGGCATCAGCACTAATTGTCTTCCTCCGTCCAACTAAGCTTAATAATTCAGATTCATATACAAATTATTTCATACTATAACACAGTTTAGAAATATCCACAAGGTAATAGCTACAATTACTAACTGAAAAACAGAGGTTCCAAGTACACATAAGTAACTTTTCTGGAATCCCCTATGAGAAACAGGTAACAAGCTAAAAGAGCATAAGAAAATAAAGAGTGGTAGATGGAAAAAAACAGAGTGGGACTAAATTACCACAACTATCTAAGATCTGTTTATTGAAAATACAAATAGTTTATATAGAGTTCAGTTTAGAAAAATACAAACACCATAAAATATTTTGAGTAAAATAACTTCAGAACATACTCCAATAGCATTGCTGTATTGGAAGTTTTAAGAACAAACCTACTGTTACCAGTGGCAGATTACAGCTCACACACACTTGTCCTTGCCCATGTTCCAGCTCCTGTTCATAAGATCTTCCATCAACAGAAACATGTCCAATACAGGTGACATTCCAGAGGCATCTTTACCATTGCCTACGATACAATTACTAGATGCCTTTGCAATGTTCTATGGAATACTAATCACAACAATAAGGAATCATGAAAACTCCGAGTTCCCACAACTCCATTAATTGCTTTCCAGGGCGCCCTTCCAAAAAGATCTGTGGCTCCTTACACTAGTTTTCACTCTCCTACTCTCCCAAAAAAACATCATCCTTCTCAGATGAGTATTATGTATGTATAACAAAAGCACACATAATTTTTCCATATTTGCTTGACTTCAGCAAGCTGAAATGAAGACTAGATAATCAAGGAGAAAGGAAGCATGATACAGATGGTGCATAAAAATCACCAACTGCTACAAGCATTCATAGACCAGCTGCACAGTGCTGAGTGGTGCTTTTGGGTCTGTGAGGAAAAAAAAAGCTCTAAGATCATTCACTGTTACAGTCACAGGACAATGAGCAATCTCCTCACATCCTTCTAATACAGGAAGCTTACATTTGTGCCAAAACTGCCATCTAACACCACTGACAGCAGTCAAAATCATTTGGGAATGTGGAAAAATGGAATTATTGTTCTCTGGAAGTTTGCAATCCCAGACTACTATCGGTCACCAGAGAATCAATTGGAAATATGAACTAAACAGAAATCACTGCATATAAAGAGATATTAAATGCATGACTTCTTGTGTAGCACTGCAATTGTAATATGCAGGAAAAAAAACAAACATTTTAAGGCAATGGAAGTTCTGAAATGAGATGAATCAAGAGTGAATAGATACATACACCAGTTCTGCCTTCCGAAGACAATTTTAAATATAGAAGTAAAAGGAGTACATTCTATGGTTAATAAATAAATAAATAAATTATTAATATTAATTAACATGGTTGGGCAGGTGCAAAAAGCACCGTTAAGAACAGGATTTTCTAAAAACCAATTTGTATTTTTCTTGGAAAAGCATACATTCAATGGCAGAATTACAATGCAAATATTTGGTCATAAGTATTCTACACTTACTCTGGCAGGGAAAATACTTCTAAAGAGAAAAAAGGAGTGATAAAACTACTGTAAAAGATGATGCAACATGACCCTTTAATACGCGTTTGATTGAAAAGAAGCTTGTAATGCCTCAAGATAAGGACAGATTTCACTGTATTTAATATCCCTGTTACTGTTACACATTATGTTTTACATAAAAGTTGGTGTAAAATGTTACCAGTAATATGCTGAATTTGGCTAAGAGTGAGACAGTTGCTAAGATGTTAGCAAAAGGAAGCGTGATACTGAGAAGCGTAATGGTATGACTGCAGCATTCTGTAACACGTTCATTCCCTCAGCAGTAAAGTAAGATTTCAGTCCCATTTTCAAAGTCAATGACAATCTTCCCTTTTTTTCATTCTCAAGTGGACAGCATGCTACACAGTCCTGTTGCACTGTCACTAATGTATCACCCCTCCCATCTCTGCTTGCTGATGAGCCTTTAATACCATTTAAAGGCTGATGAACATTTAAAACCACAAGAGAAGCTGAGAAAATTCCTCTCTCAAACTTTTTTCTCCTTTTTCCTAATTAAAATCAGTTTCTCAAGCATCTAATACCAAATACCATCTCTAACCTTTAAGTGTTATCTACACTAATATGTTACTAGATCTGGGACCGCACATTTGTCTCTATCCAAATGCAAGTTCTTCAAATAAGCCCAACTAACCAAGCAATTTAACAATTAGTGATCTATTCCTACTATTACAGTACTGTTATGTAATTAAATATAGAATTTTACACGTTTATTTTGAGCCATATAGTATTTCTAAGAGCTAGCAAAGACAATGACTAAAAAGCCCCCATTATTCAGCCTTAAAGGAATCCTCTTAAGGGCATGAAATTTCCCTGTTGAGTAACGTTGTTTTTGTTCATTAACCAATTTCAACACAGCTAATATCAATTACAACAAATATCTTTAGGAAAGATCAAGCTGATCAAAAAGTTGGTATGAGCATCACTGGGATAATTTCAAGTGCATCACTCTATAATTGGCAAGGCATTTCTTTTTTCTCAGCCATTTTAGACTCAGATTTACTTCAACATTTCTTTAAAAACAGAACAAGACACCAAAAAAAAAAAACCAAAAAAACAAACAGCCACAACTGAGTGTAAAAGCAACTGACAGGTTCTGTCAGTTTCTGAAGAGTTTCTTAGCTACCATTTAATAACCAAATTGTAAACACAATAGAATACTGCAATACGTGTAATATGATTACATCATACTATATAAAAAAGAAACCACTGAATGTTTCTATATATAAGTAATCCTGACATTTATCTACATTTGACAAAACTTTTTTTGTTTTTAATCTTCTCCTATTTGTACTTGAAGCTGACAGCTACCAGAACAGAGTCAAAAAAAAAAAAAAAAACAGATCAAAGGAAACAGATTTACAGAACCAAGAATTGGCCACCAAGTAGATCTGAACGTGCTATCAGAAAAATTGAATTCCCACATCGATGCAGGTTTTTGTCTTTATGATCTTCATTTGGTATTACATATGCTGCATACACATTTAGATGCATGACAGACAATGACATTTAGCTACAACAGGTTAAAATCATTCAACCGGTCAAACTCTAAAAATTACAAAACATATTTCTGATTAAAGAAACGGACACGTAAGCTTTCACTATATTAACATTCTCAACCTGCATCTCCCAGTTACTGACATATTACCAGTACAAGCTATATGAAGTTATTCAGTTATTTGGGTTAATTAAATGCCTCTCAATTCCAAAATAAGAATAAGTTATTATTTCATACATATGCTTATTTCAAGTAGCAAGTTCATATTTGTTCACCTCTTGGTTTATTCTTGCCTATTTCCTCTGATCTTACCTCCTTAAATCCTCAATATTTAAGTCTTAGTTTGGTGTAAAAGATTATATCATTTATAAAGTCTGAAGTTAGATTATCAATGATACTTGAAATTTGATTTTTCAGGCACTATAAAAATACTAATTTGTAGCCAAATAATATCCATCAGAATAACTTCTCATATTCCCATTCAATGTTTAAGATCTGGAATATTTAATTTAAATTCAGGTCAATTCATGACGTAAAGTTACTTAGACCATTAGAGGAAAAGGTTTCATCCAAAAAATAAAAATCCAAAACTCATTGTAATACACGGAAAGATTATATGCTGCTTCTGCAAACAAGAAAGATACTGGACTGAAACTTTAGAAACACACAGGGATGGTTCAGCTTTGATCTTGGTAAGAAGAACTAAATAAGCAACATACTCCTTTGGAAAGATATTTTTCTTTTCCATTGGGGATCACATGTTGATACATTTTGACCCGTAGAAATAAAAAATACCTATTCAAGATTTCAGGTGCCCATTCAATGAATTGAAAACTCAACACATACAAGCCTTTTTCAGGGAGTATTTATCTTCAAAAGCCTCTCATAGACAAAAAACAACTTCCAGCATTTCCAATCAAGGATCAAAATGTCTTTCAGAATATGAAAAATTCACCATTCAGCAAAAAGGAGTTTCATGCAGTTCTAAACCTCAGTGTTCCTTCAGTTAGGAAAGAAGGACTGATTCTCTAACAGAGGAACAATTGCCACCATCACCAACAAACCAAGGCAGCGTGAGCACAGCACAAACTCTACTACAGAAACTAAATATCAACAAGTAAAATATCAACAATAACACATACATCCAGGCTCAAACTAAAAACAAATATAGATCACCCTTTTAATTTTACAGCGCTTTGTAACATCAACTACACAAGCAAACCAAATGGGTACACAGAAAAATATGTAAAAAGACACAGAGCAATTACTGTATTATGAATTTGTAGGGCAGCACGTTCAAGGGATCAGCAAATTCTGAAAATAAATGGTTTGCACGATCCTTATAAGTTGATACATATTTACAGGTTTTACATATAGGGAGGAAGAGAGACTATTACAGATGTTGCCTGCTAAGAGATTTTCAAAACTTATTTTCTATCATTGTTTCTATTCAGTGCTGGAAGGTCACTCCCTACTCGCAGCAAAGACCAGGAAAAATTTGGCAAGATTACCCAGTTTTAGTCCAACACTGTCACAAAAGCTGTACTCTGTTCTATTCAAAAATGACGTCGGCTATTTCTGGCCTAATAACTTTGACACAGCCCTTCCACAAGTTGGACAGATTGACTGACTTTCTGCAGCCTGAATGGTCAGGTTATGCTCTCACACTCATTGTTACCACCTGCATGTTCTTGTTTCTTCCTTTGCATTGTTTTAACACTTTCTGAACTCTTATCTGAGTTAATCCAACCCACTGACACACCTTTTTGCTATATTTCTGACATAAATCAATTCACAAATGGTTTCAACATAGTCAGAAATAGAACAAAGTGAAGTGAGAGCAGTGTTCAGGAAATACAGCCAATGTCTTCCAACTGCAGGCTAACAACGGCCAACCCAATTTGAGGAAACCTATCTCCATATTCTTGTTCTATTTTGGCCAAGAGATCCTCAAAAATTCTTTTTTTGTTGTTTTTTAGGTTGTTTTTGTTTTTTAAATCATCCATCAAATCCTTAAGTAACCTTCAAGAGTTAATTCCATATAAATAGATCACAATAATTCAGACTACTTTAGCTGTCTTCAGATAACTTCACAATCATTACTGAAATTGTGTGAACAGTAAAAGCATCTCATCTGCAACAAACTTGCTCTGAGATGGTTGTGAAACTCAGTCTTGAAAGTTCAGGAAGCTGTTAAAATCTTCTTATGCTTACCATAACCACTAATGATCATAAGAGTCTTTCCTATAGTTGCATCAAACAAGAATAATGTCATAGCAGGCTTGGGTTCTAGATTCGCACCTGAATTCACATTTCAGTGAAGTTCATTTCACTCTATAATCAGTATTTAAAAAGAAGATTTTAAGATATATTTATTAGTATTCATTTATTTAAATGCATGTTACAGCTCATGAATAGACCTTCAAAAGCATATGAGCATGTAACATTACATTTTTAATATGTCACTATTTGAGAAAACATAGCCCTGGATTTAGAATATCCCAAAGCACACAATTATTTCCAGCTGCAATTATGTAGTTCTCACAGTTCTGACAGAGAAACCTGGGAGAATCACATGCGTTGTATAACTTCTACAGAAGTACTGCTTATCTTTGACAAATGCAGTATCTGCAATTCAGAGAAGATGAAAGGACCTAAGAATAGAGATGAAGGATTTTTACACAGAAGAGAGAATACACAATGTATCCATAAAACAATCACTTTCTAGAGGAGATAGGGAAAGAAAAGGAAGGTGAAACAGGTGTTCGACTGACTCAGTTTTGTCAACACTCTGACATTAAAGAAAAAGGCATTCTTCAAACTGAATCCACAAAACATCTAGCAAAGGACCCGACCTCTGTGCTGCAAAGTTTGCCTTCTCCAGATGACACTGATTTGCCATTAGAAGGGCAGTTTTCAGTTGTTACTTAAGAAGCACAGTTCCTCATCTAGCTTCATCACATTAGCCATAGTCTTGGTGACAGCAATATCACAGAAATAAAGAAGTATCTACTTACCAACAATAATTCCTGTTCAAGTTAATACTTTCCAGGACTCTTCTTCCTCACTTTCATTTTGAAGCCTAGTTAATTCTCTGAAAACAGAGGAGGAAAAGAAGATTGTTAATTTTTACCCTTTTTCTTTTTAAATCTTTATATGTGTTTTCATCCTTTATCCACTACATACAGTCAAGAGATGCGTGTAAACATCCATATTTTTAAAAAGTTGCTCTGTTTTATGATTAGACAACTGACATGTCTCGTAACTCCCATGAAAACAGAAATCAATAGACATAAATAATCTTTCTTGATACTGCAATTTGAAAAAAATAGCAATGCCTGCTTCACTCCCATCCTCCCCTCACCCCCCCCAAAAAAAAAAAAAAAAAAATAGGCTTTCAAGGCAGCTGGGAAACAAACTCAGGATGTGAGGGGAAAAGAAAGCAGCAGAGTAATTCTTTGTATATATATAGCCAGGCCTGGGTGGGGGAGGGAAAGAACTGTAAAAAATTATAGCCCAAGGATTCTAAAACAGTCTCAGATGGCAAACGTAAAATAAACTACTCAAACTAAAATATTTGCTACAAAGGCAAAAATAGGATCTACCTTTAAACAACATATGAGAAAATTAAACTGGTCTGTTTATATTTTTACATAACATGCATAGCAGAGTGTACATACTAAGGAAGTAATTGTCTTCAATGAAATCTTACTTTTGAGTTATCAAGGTGTATGGAACTGCTGAATCACAGCCTGAACCTCTGATTGATCACCTGAGGCGAGCAATGAGTCAGCCAGAGGAGCACAGGTGAAGGCAATTCAACAATTCACCTGTGCTGCCGGAAGGGGTGGAGCCTGGCTGTGCCTCTCCTAGATCTACTGAAGAGCTGGCTACCGGTGGGAAAGGATCTCTTCTGGAGATCCCTCCTCTGAGTTTTGCAATGAGCCCAGAATATGGGTAAGCATTCTATCTATTTTCTTTTTATTATTATAATCTGCTTTGTCAAACTCTCTTATTTATTTCATAACTATAACAGCTTTATATCCACTGACTATACCCAAGGCATGGAGTTACTGCATCACTTCGTAACTGTGGTCTCATTACCTCAGAACAGCTGCAGATACTGAACTAAGTGTTGCTTGAGACTGTTGAAGAGAAAAAGCATTCAAGAACTGCAAATAGCAGACTTCAAGATAGTATAAATTGGATATTGAAAAAGTTAATTTGTGAGCCTGACTTCAAGGAAAGGGACAAAATTGGGGAAGCTAGTAAAAAAATAAAAAATAAAAAATAAATCAGAAACTAATTAAAGTAACAACAGTGCCAGGAACAGGACTGAAGAGAAAATGATAAGTGCATCTGCTAACTGTCTTTTACTGCAATGAGAATTCTGCCAACCTAATCTTATTTTTGCCGAAAAGTTATTAAGTGACCTTATATTTTGAAAAGAAGTTGAGCAACTATACAGGCAACCCTAAATTAATTTCACAAGTGGTAACATGGAGAAATAATTTTTTTGAGAAGGCCTAATTCTTCAGGGTTGTTTTTTTTCATTCACGTAATAAATTATTTAAAACAAGCTTCATCTATAAGGTCAGAGCCCATGAACTTCCAAAAATGGTATATCTGGGGTGAGATGGCTTATTTTCGTTTCCATTTGAGATGGATGGTTTCAGTATACTTCAGTTAGAGCAGCACTCAGTAAGGCCACACAGCTTCTCCTGTAACAAGGATCTGAGAAATCCAAACGAAAACACGACACTGTTACCATACATAACAGCAAGAACAAAAGGGTGTTTTGTGTGTGTATTTTGTTTGCTTTTAGCTTTCCAGCAAAACCAAGTTATTCCTATTGCATCTCTCATTACAGAATCATAGAGTTACTAGAGCTGGAAAGGACCCTTAAAGGTCACCCACTTAACTTGACTGCAGTGAAGGAGTCATCCAATCAGCTACACTACCTGTTTAATGAAAATGGAGAGCTGAAACTATCACCCAAAGGTCAGCCAGCAAGCCAAGCAAAACTGAGTATGGAGCCCATCTGTACCAAGAGGAAGCCTTATAACGAAGCTAATAGAGCACAGCTCACTGTGATGATTAATTCTAATTTCATGAGGCATCGTGTTTTATCTTCTTAGAAGTTCATATTTACAATTCCAACAACAGGTAAGCAGTACACTGTGTGAGACGTGCGTATGGAAAAATAGACTGAGGCAGATGGGCTCATAGTAAACATGAACTGGCAATGTTAACATCTCATGTAATGAAAAGAATTCTTAGTAAATTCACAAGTTGATTTATCTGCAAGCAACTTAATCAAAGGCAGTACCAAAAGGCCAGAGTCATATGAGGCTGGATCCAAAGTCCAAACAGGTTGTGAATACTGCTAATGTAATTTGAATGGAACTTTAAAAATACACAAAATATGAATGCAAAATAGCAAGAGAAGTGAATTCAAGGATGCCAGCCACATCACAGGTCCCTGCAACTACTGGGTGTTAGACGAAAATATTCATGGCACTCCAGGAACGTGGAGGGGAGAAAAAAATTCCCTTCCCTCCCCATCCCCATATGATGGGGTCAAGCATTTAAATTTGATTACAGATATCAGACCCATACTCCAGGCCAGGACTACTCTCCCACTACTACAGGAAGAATCACCTCACTCAAAATCCCATCTTTGGTCGATGACAAATTGCCTCTGCTTTGGAAGAGAATGAATAAAACAGCACAACATAAATTATGCACCACAAGGGCAATAAATAAATAAGTAACTATTCCCTCCTGTTCCATTCACAGGGAGGCTTACCAACGGAAGCCTTGAAGAACAGATCAGGTAAAAATTGGACTCATTACAACCAACAACAATCAATTCTTTTCTCAGCTTCCCAAGATTTCTGATATTCCAGAACCAATAAATCTCAAATGCTCATCTATAACTTTTGCCTCTGGGTTCAATCTTGTCATCTAATGTAGCCTCTTTACGTAATTGTAGAAAAGATCATATGAAACCACTGCTTTTCATTCTCACCATTACTAAGTTTTCAAGACTAAATTTCATCATCTGATTTTTCCAGAGTTTTGGAACTGAATTTCTCTCTCAGACATATTTATTTTGTGCTCTCTCTCTCTCATGCACTCTCCAACACTCAACAAAGACTGTTCTTATTTTTTCCTAGCTTCACTGGCCAAATTTTCTTTCAAGACATTGAGTTCAACATAAGCATAATCCCAAAAATTCTTTTCTTTCCTGAATTTTTGAGAGACTCAGTATTTTGAGTCTGACTGATCAGTATTACAAACCATGTCCTAAATGCAAATTATTTATTGGCTGGTCCTAACAACTTTTTTTAAAAGCTATAAACCACCTTGTGTGTCTTTGAACCATGTGAGAAGAAAAGAGATAGGGTTGTGTTATGGCCCAGATCCCTCTACCTCTGATTAGCATTCTAGTTATGCCAGGAGTTCTCGTCAGCACTGGAGTATGTAAATCCACTCTATTTTTAAGTTTTTTTTTGTGAAACTTAAACCACTATTTATTGCTCCAAACACATAATCCATCCTCTGCTACTGAGCACTATCATCATTTCTTCCTATTCAGAAGCAAACAGACCAGATTTTTAGCAAAGTCAGTAACTTGCTCATTTCAATGCTGGCTCTACTATTTCAAGTATCTGGCAGGGAAGTGACTAAAATTGAAGTGACAGAAAAAATATTACAGGAAAAGAAACAATTTATTCCAACAAAGTCATTTTTAAAAAATAAACAACAAGAGTTAAAATGCTACAATGAACATTTTTTCATACTTAGTAAATAACCAAAAAATAATTATTCCTTCTGTAAATCAGGTGAAACTCCAAAGCATTTTCAAGTTTAAAGACAAAAGAGAAAGTTAACCTTACGGGGAAGACAAGCAGTTATTTGGCTTCAATAATGCATTTGATTTCTTCCACCCTGCAGTACATCTGCCTGGAGTCAGTGTTAAGCTGCTGATACAAAGCGAGTTTCCTTAAACAAATGTATTAAAAAAGTACAACCCAGGGGAACAGAGTTAAAAATAATCTTTATATGTATAAAATATTTTTTACATGCACTAGTCAAAGATTCCTTACTATTAGCAGCTTAGGAAAAGCTACACCACACTGAATTCATAATATTCAAGGATGAAAGTCCTAACATCTAACTTCTCCAGCATGGCGAATAAAGGCTCTGAGGATTCAGCCATTAGCAGTGACACACAGAGGATTCTTCCTGTGCTCCCCATCGAATAAGATTTACATTACTTGCATTCATTTTTCTATTATCAGGTATCACTTCGCGACTTTGGTCTTGGTTTATACCCTGTTATAAAGTCACTTTCTGATATCAAAACTTTGACACATACCAGTTTCAGCCTACAGAACTGATAGAGAATGGTATATAACTAATGGATTTCATTAGATACAATTAATGGACTTCTTTCACAAACATATCTAAAGGCTGATCTAATAACTATGTTATTGAACAACATCCCACATACAAAAACACTTTCAATCTATTAGTCTGTGAAGAGGCAGGTCACCCCAGATGTACTAAACCAACAGGACATCGAACTGTTTTCCTAAGCTCTCCCTCCACTCCCTTCTCAAGAGGCACTGGCTCAGATATTTGACTCATTTTTCCCTTTTATTTCAAAAACAAATGGCTCTCGCTGACATCACAATATTCCCATAAGGCAGACTTGGGAGTGCCCCCATCTCTGTACTTCTCATTATACAAAGTTTCATGTGTGCTATAATGAAATTTCTACCACATCATACACTTGCATGTGTGATGCAGATCTGGGGAAATTTGGGGAAGACATGGGAAGTGCTGGATTTCTCTTAGCTGCCTGCAAACCTGAAAAGCGTATGCTGCGCTTCAGTTCCCCAGAGTTCCACTTCTTTTCAGCCATGTGAATTGCCATCTGTGCTTCCCAGACTGGTAAGTTAAAAATCTGCTGTCATTTGTGTCACCAATGAGCAAATTAAAGGCAGAGATTTCCCTCTTTAATAAGAATGATAAATGGCAATCTAAATATTGATTCCAAAGTGAGAAGCAGGAGCACCGTTAGTTGAAGAATCACAGGAAGAAAAGATGGCAATCAGTAGACTACCTTCAGGTTTTCTTATTCTCTCTAAACTGATGACAAAATTAAGGAGAATAAAATAAGATAAGCTGGAATGTAAATAAAAATACAACTCAGTTGATGACACGTTTAGAGGGATGCTTCATGAAGCTAGAAGATATGTTTGGTTTGCAAAGTACAGATGCAAATGGCAAAGTAGGAAATTTTGTCATAAATATCAAAGGATTACACGCTCATTTTGAGATCTAGAGTAACAGAAGCCAAATACCCTAAAAGTATCCACATAACACTAACATGAATATTGTACAGTGAGAGAAAGAAAAGAAAAATTACCAAACAAGAAGATTAAAATGGATGAGGGAGAGAGGTTGTTTGGTTTTGATTCTTTTGCCTTTCTTTTTGACAGCCAGAAGAATCTTTCAAAGCACCAGATTTAGCATTAATGACTCACAGAATAAGGCTTTCAGAAGCAGATCATGGACATAAGTGAGCACTAACCCTCTTAGTAACTGGGTTGACTGTCGGTTTTGTTGAAGCTCTAAACCTGAAAGTTTGCATCAATATACCAGTGCCTGAAACTTTGCTGCACTGAAATGCAAATCATCATATAAGAACAAGCCCTGAAATGTTTTTGGGAAGGGTCATCTTCACTCTCCCAAATGCCCCTTGGGAACAGTGTCAGGGTTATCGCACAGTCAGGAAAACTTCCAAACGATGCTGTGTGTGCAGCTACCTGCTTTGAAAGCTGGGAGATCAACCAAACGCACAGATCTCATTCCATGTCAGCTGTCCTCAAGGCCAGACTATGGTTCTATTTATTTGTGCTGATAAGGCCAAAAAGGATTTGAAATCAACTTAAGAAAACAGAAATTAAGTGCAGATAAATGTGGAGGAGTACGCATACATGCATACACACACACATACACACACACACACACATAAAGCCCAATAAAACAGAAAATGTGCTAAAGGGAAAAACAGTAACCATCTTTGGAGATCTAAGAAAACAACAACAAAACTGAAGAAAAAAAAGAAAAAGCAAATTTAGAAACAACAAAATTACAGAGAACTCTTCCTAGACAGAGGCTACTGAAGGAAAAGACTGCAAAAAATCATCAACAGAGAGAAATTAAATTCTTAAAGGAGAATACAGACAACATGAAGAAGAAACAAAGGCTCGAAATGCTGGCAAAATCCATTCTCTTCAAATAAGGTCAAGAAATTCAGGAAGAAACAAAACTGTGTTTCAAATCACGAAAGGAAATTATCTGTGCAGTACAGTTTTACAAGTAATTCTTGCAGGAATTAGATCAAAATAGAAGGCCTATCCTATAAAAGCAAATGGTTGGAAGATAAAGTTTGTCAGTCTCAGCAAGGAAAAAAATCTGAGATGAAAATCTGCAAGCTTCAGAGGAAGAAAGACAGCATCATTGATATCACTGAAAACCGACAGCGATATTGAAGATGCAACAAAGAGAAAAATGGCTGTAAGCCAAAAGAAGCTTTTTTTCCCAATTTTGTATTTACATAATAAAGACGGGGGTCTTTACTATTAATTATGAGGGACTACTTAAAACCCCAGGATTTATCTCAGCCTACCAAATTATAGATTTGTGATTGTTTTCTTTTAAGATTAATAAACATACACACCACACTTTCCACCACAAATACTGGTTATTCCTACAAATACCAAAGCACGCTTCCCCCAGGAAAGTCAACATACAAGACCAGTACCAACAGAACTAAGAATCCTTTATGTAATAAAACAAATCGTATAGTAGTAGAATAAAAGAAAAACAGCATTATACTTAGTGCCTTAGATTGCTTTCCTGTTCCTTCCTGTCTTCTTCCTTTTTCTTCCTCCTTAAAAAGGTCAGCAATTCAAACCTGCTCACAGTGAGATCATGGTCTGATAATGCTATGAGAATTATACTAGAACTCATACATAATATATTTTACTCCAAGTTTTTCAAACAATAACCAAATAAAAATATAGCACTTTGTTCCAAAATACATCAAAAGGCTTCAGTGACTCCACTTTCATTACGCAATTAGCCAAATAGCAGTAAGATGACACTAACGAGACTGTGGTCACCTTCACTGCTGTGATTCAGAACCATCCCAGCAGCTGTGCAGATTTCAAAGATGGTAGCAATTTCATATCCCTGCCACTGCCAATCCATGGGAAGGCTCTGAATAGCTGCCAACAGAATTCAGCATCCAGAAACCTGAGAGAAAAGGATGAGGCACCATTTCTTCCCTCAGGGCCAGAGAGTTGTGGCTTCACATTTATCAGACACATGCTGATCAAAGGTAGAGCAAAAAAAAAGAAAAAAAAGTCAAGATGCCCATGAGAGCTGAGACACCAGCAATTAAGATCAAGGAAGTGGTCAGAGGGTTTCAGTGAGATACTGATTTCACCAAAACCTGAACAATGCTGTCAAAAATGGTCTGCTACGTGGCTGATGTTACCTGATCATGAAGGACACTGAAGATTTGTTTTTAACACATTTCTATCAGCACAAATATTACACACAGAGAAGTATGCTATTTGTATGTTTCAGTACACCAGAAGATACCTTTGAGACTGTTCTTCAATACTATTTGCCAAGTTTTATAGTGCCCAAATGTTAGAGAAAAAACATCTACTAAAAATAAGGCACGTTGCATTTCAGAGAGGTTTCGGGTCTTTCAAGTTGCTCAGTTCTGCATAGTCATTTTGTGACCCATCTTTTCCATACCTGTACATGCCCATACACAGACTAAAATAGTATGATATTAAGAAGAAACTATTACTAAGGGTTTGCAAGAAGATTCCTTCTGAAGTAGTTCTGCTGCTTTCTTATCCCCCTCTAACTATACATTAGGCAATCTTGCACTTCTCCCTTATTCTTTTGATGCTTCAATTATGAAGGAAATTTCTAGAAAATTATACATGTCTTTCCCACTCAGTAATAAAAAGAAAATATCACTTTCAAAGCTACATATTTAGAATCATAGAATTACCAAGATTGGAAAACACCTCCAAGATCATCCAGTCCAACCATGATCCACCTACCGCCAGTATCTGCTGACAAACCCTGTCCCTTAGTACCACACCTACACTTTCCTTGAACACCTTCAGGGTTGGGGACTCCACCATCTCCCTGGGCAGCCCATTCCACTGCCTGACCACTCTTTCAGAAAAGAAATCTTTCCTAATATGCAACCTGAACCTGCCCTGGTGCAACCCGAGGCCATTCCCTCTAGCCCTATTGCTATTTAGTTTAATCCAGTTCAGTTTCATCTTCTTCTCTCTTTCAGTGTGCAATATATGAAAGAAAACAGACTCCCTGCAATGCATTTACTATGGGTTAAAGGCTGCACAACTGAGTCCTTTATTTATTTCCAAAGCAAGTATATATGTATGTAGTAACTCAGGTTCCTCTATACTATCCAATGACTGCAGTACCAGCTACTCTGAGTGACCACTTTGAGACCAAAGGACAACCCTGTTTTCATACCGAAAACAATTTCCTAGGTTACATCAGTTACCTGTGTTTTCTTTCATAACGACATGACGCAGGTCATCCTTTCCCATAGCAGTGAGGAGGGGCAGACCAACATATAAGGAAGTCAAGGGCTTGGAATTATGAAATTGGACTTTCCATTAAATCTTGATGCCAATATAACAGAAAGGGTAAGGCAGTATATGCAAAGAAAACAGAGAAGAAAGAGGGAAAAACAAATAAATTAACAAAAAACTCTGAGACATCAGTAAAAAATAAACACTGAGACGCAAAGACAGATCTGATGTAAAAGCTCATTTTGGGGTAGCTTTCGCTGTATGTGATTTTACAGAGGTACAACTTGACACCAGGGCTGCCCGTGCCTGAACTCATTAAACAAAGTAAAGAAGGACAAACCTGTCACTAAGCTTCGAAAGCCTCCATCAGGACATGGGAAGTTAAGCTGAAAAAGGGCTAGGCAAAAGATGGCAGAGAAAATGTTTTGTTGAGGCTCAGATTGCATCTTCAAGAACTGATGACCTCTCCTTCAAAACTTCTCCACACAAGACTTCTCCACACTCACCAAGGAACTGTGGGCAGTGACACATGCAGTGCGGGCAGCTTAGTGAATGCCCGAGTGCCACAAAAAAGCACAGTTAGAAAAGGAATATCGCACTTTGATTTAGACATTCCATCAGAAACCTTTCACACTGATGTGTGCTACTTCATACATCACAAAAAGTGATTTTTTCTTTTAAACACTGCTTTTCCTCAGTTACTGTCACATCAATTTTTGTGTTTTCTTTTATTGGTTTTGTTTTGTTTACTCATACTAACTGGGTGCATCTGGGAGTGTGTTCACCTTCATAACACAGTAAATTCTTCATGCAAGCATGTCTAAACACAGCTGAAAAATTCTCAGATGAGAATTCACAGCTCGCAACACATTTTTATCTGGAATTACATTCAATCTGGTATATAAGTAAAAAAAAAAAAGTCATATTCTAAAGGGACCACTGAGCTCTGGATACACTTCAACACCAAATGATGGCAGCTAATGAACATCAAGTTAGTACAGTATTCTTGAGCAACATCCAAGAAAAGAGATGTTCAAAAGTCCATTCCATACACTTTCATTTCAAAGCACTTACTATCTTGAAAAGCACAGTTAAAGCTATCATCTTTTTTGATAAGAAATGTCTTAGTCGGATAAAGAAATAATCAATCTACTTAGGATTGCTTCTGCCAGGAAGTTAAAATGTTTAAACAACAATATTTCACTTTTGTAAGAGACTTCAGGAGAAAAGCTACTAACAGAGGTTATCAATCTAATGACACTCTGTTTATAGCTTTGAGACCTACTTGAATGAGGGAATTGCCACACGGTGACATTAAGCAAGCAAGCAGTTACTTACTGCCTAAGGAGTCCGATCACTGGAATACCCCTTGTATGCTAAAAGCTGCACTGGTTGTTTGACTTGCAGGTATCCCTGAATTTCTCTCTCAAACTACTACTCTCAGCAGGAAACAATAACCTTCATGAACTCCCAGGACACACCCTTGCTATCTAAAGCAGTGTGAACATATTGTAACATTTCACATCAGTGTCATGAGAAAATATATTTAAGCTGTGAAGAAGCGTTTCCATATTTACACTGACTATACAAACATCAAGGAAGTCAGAGATGCTCAGAAAAATCTGCACGCACTCTCAAAACAGCACTCTGAGAGTAGGGGGGTACAGTTCTGCTTCCTCTCTTTCACATTTGCTTTCAGCAATAATGAGGCAGCTGATGGCTTGGTTGACTCTTCTGATGGGACACAAAATGACATCTCCAAACACTAGCTGAGCTTGTCTAGGAACAAAAAAGTAGGCATAGAACTATACAAAATAATAATAATAATAATAATAATAATAATAATAATAATAATAATTCAAGAGCAATCATTCCTTTTCCTAAATAATTTGTAGGAAAAAAAAAAAAAACCAAACAAATTTGGAGTTCTGCCTGGTCATGTTCACCAACACAGTACGACGTGGCACACAAGATGAGCTTAAACCTCTACTACACTGGATTGTATCATCGCTCAGCTCATCTTCCTACATAGCTGACTCTTCCACAGACTTCCTCTCAGAAGGGAGCTCTGCCTGAGAGCACTGGATATTATTTAACCAAGCCTGCCAGGTCAAAGTACTACAGCAGGGATCCACAAAACTAACAAAACAGTAGGGTCTGTGTTATATGAAAGGACTACCCAAAGATTAGTCTGGGAAAAAAAAAAGAAGAACCACATATCACATTAACAACAATTGGAAAATATATATATATAAATATATAAATATAAATAAAATACATATATATATATATATATTAAAGCTTTTTCAAATGCTGAGCCAACATGGCACCAAAAAAAAAAAGCCAAAAGGGTATCCAAATGAAAAGTAAAAATTAAAGTGTTGGGTTGCCTGCTATCCAGAAGAAACAGTAAACCACTGTGTTCAAGTTAATTTTAATAATACAATGTAAACCACAGGCACTTAACCTGAGCAGTCACTTAAAACTCCTTCAAAATATCAACAACTTTCTCAAGTAAAAAACAAAACAAAACAGAGAACACTGTTTTCAGATAAACAAATGAGACGCCCAATTTCAAATGTCAAGTTCCCTTATTCTACCTTCCTGAGCAAGGTGACACCAACCCTGCAGAAATGCTGTACGGCTTCTACCAGTTCCCTACTTTCACAATAACCATCACTTGCTCTTGGACAGCTTGCCTGACTGCATGCTAGATGTCTAATGTGACATAAAAATCCCCTTACAATAATTCTAGTAGATAACAAAAGCTATGAAAAATCAACCCATGTTACACAATAATATATTTATCAAATATTATTTTAACAAGAGAATTGTAAATTAAAATACATATATATATATATATATAATTTACCAGCAATCATAGCTTTGTAACACATTCAAACCACCAGCTCAGAGGAGCCCATCTCCACACTACGTACGGTGCAACAGCAGAAACCGCTCATGCTCAAGTACACCAGCACCTCTGTGTGAGTATCCATAATGGCTGTCAGAGGGAGCTGCCTAGCAAACACCCAAGAAGCAGCAAAATGTCAGCTTAGCACAGCATAACAGAAACACATACAGATTTTTCAGGTATAGTCCGCATTTCATCATCATAAACAAAGGTGGGGATCTAAAGACAAAGGCTCTGGGCAGTCACAGTGAAAGTTCACATTTCTGGGAGAGGCTGTGTCGCTTCTCGCTCAACCGAAATCTCTTTATAGACATAGAAGTAATTTATGCAATTGAATATTCTGCTAATGTAACAAATTCATCAACAAAATAAAAAAATAGAACCATTAAGTTCTATGAACCAAACAACAAACAGCACATTGGATGTATTTAATTTATTACATACTTTCTCACAAACACATTGTAAAAAAAACAAAACAAACAAAAAAAAAACCTTCAGTGAGTTTGAAAACTAGTTGTACCCACACAAATCACTTCTACAAAAAAAAGTTATGATGGGACTGTGGTGGTTCTAGCCAAATTACAGTGAAGTTCAACATAAGAAATTTATTTAAAAAGACAAACATAAGGAAAATAGTTGGAATAGAACTCTTACAATTACGTTATAAAACCTTACGGAAGAGTGATGCTAAGACATAGGAAGCCAGAAAGAGCTTCCATAAGATGCTCACAGCAACATTCCCAAGTCTTTTCCCTGTAGAATTAATCATGTCATGGTTATATTTATTGCTATTACTGCCCTGCAAAAGCAACTCTCCAACATTACAAAAAGCATTCACCTTAGTACCATAAGGTTCTGAAGCAAGCATAACAAAAGCTGACTCTTAAGAAGCATTTACATTCAGAATTAATATTGCTACCATAAAGCAATAATTATGTATTTGGGGGGGAAGGGGAGAAGGGAGAGGGGAATCAAAATTGATTGCAACCTATTTAGCAGATAGTCAGAAAATCAGCACCTTGAAATGATGCATTATGAGCTGCATAATATGAATTAACATACCTATCACGACAAATGACCCAGAAAGATCACTGATGTTTAAGGCTGCCAGATATTTCCTTATAGAAGACTCATTTTTCATTTTCTTTTAAGTTCCCAAAGGCCTTTCAAGATGACCCCTTCTGTGAGTGTATCCGTCATAAAGCTCAGCTCCTTCCATATTTTCATTTTAAGTAAAACATACATTTTTCACCTTTCCAAAGACAGGGGCAGGAAAAACACACTTTCACATTACCAAAGGCTATCTTTTCTTTAGAAAGTTTCATCATTTGCATGCTTTGAGATCCACATGCATCTTCCTAAGAGACAGCAAAAGGTACATCCTGAATGACAACTGGTGCTTTTGTCAAGCTGACTGCAACTTTGTTATTTTGTTTTGGTGCGTTACAGCTGAGTCACCTAAACATTCTGCCTGTATTGACTGCATTCCAACAGAAAGCCTCTGGGAGCCGAGCACCTGCAGCGCTGGATGCATGGGACAATCAGTGTTGGAAGGGACTCCCACGCGTTCCTCACCCGACCACCTTCTCAAACTCATGTCAACTATAAGATCAGATCAAGTAGCTCAAGTAGCTTGTTGTGCAGTTGGGTACCAAAAACCTTTTAGACAGAGAGCAATGTGTGAGCAGTCACTTCTGTGAGAAACACTTCCACTGTATGACTACGCTCATGCAAAGGAAGTTTTTCCTTATATCCAGTCAATCTTGTGTCAACTTACGATCACTGCCCCTTTCACTCCCACCACATAGCTCAGTAAAGAGCACTGCTCCCTCTTCTCCCAGATCTCCTCAAAGGTACCAGAACATTGCTGTTGCATCTCCTGAAACTGCCCCTTCACCAGCAGAACAAGCCCAGGTGTTTCAGCCTCTCCTCATAGTGCGAGCGCTCCAGCCCCTAACCATCCTGACAGCCCTCTCCTGAACTCATTTTAGTTTTTATCAGCACCTTTACTGTGTTGAGGGTCTCAAACCTGGATACAGCACTGCAGATGTGGTCTGATGGGTTTCATGGAGAGAGGGATAATCCCTCTCCTCCACTCAATGGCGATGCTCCTGTTGGATCAGCACACCACTGCTGGCCCATGATGTTTGCTGCCACAGCTTCCCAGAGGAGCTACTGTGCAGCCCATATCACTGCGAGGAGCCCTTTCTGCCCAGGCACAAGGCTTTGCAATTGGCCTGGGTGAATTGGCAATTGTTGAATTTCATAAAGTTTTGGCTGGGCGTTTTCTCCATGGTGCAAAAGTGCCCCTGCATGCCAGCCCTGCCTTCATGCTTGTAGACCTCAATTTGGTACCTTCCACAAACGTAAGAGAATATTCCATCACCTTCTCAAGGTCTCAGAATCAATGCCAAAGCATCCCATTTGTTACTGACATCCAGATATGAGCCATTAACCACTACTCTGAGTCCAGTCATTGAAACATTGCTCCTCTGTACTCTGTCCTTCCACTGTTTTAATATTCCTTTCTTTCACAGGAGATCAGACACCAAGATCATCTGATATGTCTGCTCATTTTTTGAGTATCAAGATGGACCACTGGCATCTGAACTGTTTCTCAGTGATATCCCATGGGTACTGTTCCTTGTAGGCAAGTTTTTTTGTTTTTTGTTTTTTAAATTAAGAATTTATTAGGTAATTAAAATTTTGGACTTCATATGTCAACGCTAACTTCACAGTAGATCTAAACATTTAAATCAAACAGTCTAAATCGACAGACACCAAACGACAAATCAAGCAGTGAGAACTTCTGCAGCGAGGCCATTCACTGATCCCTGCTAAGTAACTTACAGAAAAAAAGTCAGAAGGAAAAGGCAGGCTGTGGTTAGTGGATTACACAGGGAGACAGGTCTGTTTTAGAAAGCATTTCAGTGCATGCAGATCATTAAAGCACTGCTAATTTTGAAAAATGTCCTAAGAGCCCCAGATTGGATATTCAACATGAAGGGACACAACACATCTCCAGAGAACTGTGACAATATTTCTAGAGAAACATGCAAGGGCTGGAGTCTGATGGCAATGAAACAGGAAAAGAGGAAGGTAACGAGGTGCCATAAGAGCAGCACATAACAAATAGTGAGGCCATTGGTACCAAGAAAAATAACTACTCCATGTTGGTCACTGAACACAACCAGCTTCGTTCTACTCCAAACAATAAAAGACACGTTGTAGGGGAAAACATAACAATTAACCACATATTTACAGGCCAAATTGCAGTTTGACAAGAATCTCTGGCATTTTGTGATTTATGAAAGCTTGATCTTGCAACTTCAGAGTTCTTTGAAGATGCCCGTTGTTGCACAATAGAAAAACATATGCATGATTTTCTTTAAGAAGCACACATATCACTTCATCTGCAGATTACATTTGGCCTATAAAAGAGATGCATATTAATGCAATCATACACAACATGCATCATCTACATTTGTTTTCCTTACTGTATTGGAAGCATACTCTGTGACCAAAAAGAAAGCTTTATGTAAGTCTAGAAGAAAAGAAAGTCCCATTTTACTTTGACACTAGCTCCCCCTCCAGACCGCCCTAACATCAGAGTCATTACTTCTTTTTTTTTTTTTTTTTTAATTCTGACTGCAATGAAATTTAAAAGCTTTCTTTATCCCTTCAAATCTCAATGAACACACTGATCAAAGAATGTAAGCGCAAAAATATCTTCTATTATTTCTTACTGTACATAAATACCAGGGCTGAAAAAAAATCATTCGATTCAAGAGAGATGTGACAGATAAGAGGCAAATCTGTACAGCTACAGAGAGACAGGAGTGGACTGAAAATGCAATTTTTCAGACCAATCCTATGAATGGGTAATATGGTAACTTCATTATACAATCAAGCCTCTGTTTGAGAGCGTTCATAAACCACAGATGCCAAAACAAAAGGAAGTCACTATGTGGTTTAGTACTACCTTCACTAATTCACTTAAAATATAGATCTGTATTCCAGCAAGATTAACTAATTTATTTTTCTTGTTCTAATAGATGTAACGTCTTACAACTTGCTCAGCCAACATCTCTTGATTTGTTTAGAATTTTGCCAGTTATAAAGAAAATGAAAGTTACAACTTGCAACCAGACCTGCTGCATTTCTATGCTACCAAGTGTCCTGGCAGCAGCATCACTCAATTAGTCCATTTGCATGATTTGATATTCCTAGATGATTCCTATTCTCCCCTCATTACTGAGCTGCTTCCTCAGAAAATATGAATAATTGATTAAACTTTCAATACTGAAAAATGGTTGTCTCATTATATTTTGTTGGGAAAATATGCAAACTTTGCAATATCATGGTTTGCCAGCTTTAGCACATGAAACACTAACAAGTATCGTAAAAGCACAAGACTAAGCATACCTGTAATAACCAGAGAAACGGATATTACTGGAAATACTTAAAGCATAGTCACCAATTGATAAGTCCTAATAACCGGGCTTCTTTAATAACGGAAGGAATTGTAACAGAGGCGTCTGTAAAATAGCCACAAGCAGCAGCATAGCCAACGTTGACCATTTATTTGTTTCTGGATCTCAGACTTCTCTGAAGTTTATGATAACGTACACTGGAAAGTAACTTGGAACAAAATTTGACTAATGCTATCACATCCAAAAATGCTTCATATGCATAAGCATTCGTTCTGAAGCATTTACTCCATCAGCTTTCAGTTAACGCCTAGAAACAAAGACATCAAAACACTGCATTTTGGCGTGAAGCGTTGGTGCGCGCTTACTTAATGATGTACACACAAACACTATTTATATCACAGGCAAAGTCGTGAGCGTTCTGAACACCTGCCTGCTGTCCCCTTCCACACCCAAGCAGCGCATGGATCACAGCACCTGACATCACCTTGCTGAACGTTACACCGTGCCGGGCACCCTGCGCACAAAGGCTAGCACTGCCCCAAGGAACTTAGGATCTTTCAGTGCGTCAGCTGACGGCTGTGCCTCGAGGCTCTTCGGTACCACCTGGAGCACAGCGCGAGGCAGCAAACAGCGCCGAGCAGCAGCAGCAAACAGCACCGAGTAACAGTGCGACTGACGAGATGCTCAGCCCAACCCCGCAACTCGCTCATCGCTCTTCCCTCCGCAACCGCCTATTCTGTCCCCTCAAGTCAGGAGCTTCCGAAAGCAGAGGCTCACGAGCCCGGCCTCCGGAGAACACCAGGGACACCGAGCACATACACGTGCGACGGACCCGAGACATTGAGCGCAAACTTGAGAGGAAAAAAAGGCCTCATCACCAACAAAGCCCGCGACCGAAGCAAGTAAACGTACTGAAACGCGGTAAAGGTCGCCCGAGGCGGCAGCCGGCGCGGCTCCACACCCCGTGAGAGCGAGCGCTTCTCCCGGCTGCCCGCCGGCCCCGGGTTCCGCCTCCATCTCTCAGCCCGGAGCGGAGCGTCCCCTCGGGCGGCCGCGGTTCCCGGGACGGCGAAACGGCCCGGCGCCCGTCCCCGCCACGGGCACCCCGCCGCCCCCCGGGCCCGGCCCGGCCCCGCAACCTCCGGCGGTGTCGCGGCCGCCGCTGGCCGCCCCAGCCTCCCGTTCCCCGCCGGGCGGAGGCGGCTCAGGCCCCGGCGTCGCTCCGCAGGTGAGGAGCGGGCGGGGAGCGGCGCGCAGCGGGGGGCGGCCCCCTGCCCCCTCCCCCATTTCCCCTCCCGGCGGTGGCAGCGGCGGCGGTTGCCGAGCAGCACCGGAGTCGCGGCGGCGGCGCCAGGCCCGGGGGAAGGGATGGGGAGCGCGGGCTGGAGCAGCCCGCTCCGGGCTCGGCATCCGCTTCCCCGCCTCCGCGGTTCGCGCGCAGCCCCCGCATCCCCTTACCCGAGTGCGGCGCCGCCGGCGGGGCCTGCGCTGCCGCGGCCGAAGCTGCGGGGCGCGAGGAGACGCTGAGGCGAGGGGAACGGACGCCCGGCTGCGGGGACGGAAGCGGGAACCCGCCGTCGCGTAGCGGAGCCGCCGGCGGACTGAGACGGCGCGCGAGACGCTGACAGGGCGCGCGCGCCGAGGGCGGGGAGCGCTCGCGCGAGCGGCTGACAACAAGGAGCGCGCGGGGCGTGCGCCGGGCGGCGAGCGCGGCGGGAGCAACCGACGGCGCTCGCTCGCTCGCGCGCGCACGCCCCCGCGCGCCCTACTCGGAAGAGCTCCGTCGCGGGCGCGCGCCCGCCGGCGGGAGGCAACCTATGAGCGAGCGAGGCGGCCTCCCGATGCTGCCCGAGCGATCTCGTCACGCAGCGCTGAGCTCGCGGGGCGCATGCGCCTCTCGGGGGCATCCCTCCCCGAGCCGCCCGCTCCGCGTGCCCCCACCTCAAAGGCCGGGCGCGAGCCGACGGCCGGCTCCGCTCCCCCGCCGCCGGGCGGAGCTGCGGCTCCCTCCGCTCCCTTCGGGTAGCCCACCGAGGCCGGCAGCCCCGCGCTCGCAACGGGCAGATACTGGCCAGCAAGGACTCTCCATCTTGCACGAGGAACGGCGATGACTGCGGTGTCTGGGGACCGAAGGAAGGGTTAGGGAATTCTGTGCCCCGGCAACCTTCTGGAGAGATCTGGAAAGGCAGAGATAACGAAAATATGTTTTCCTTTGGGTTCTAATTCCTGCCGACTCCAGAGATCAATTTAGAAATTGAAACGGTAAGCGGATTGCCAATGGCTCTCAAGTATTGAGCTGCTGCTGCTAGCCGCTATTAATGGATGGATATAATTACTATCAATTATATTGCCTGCAGGCTTAGCCGACAACTCGGATTCCAAAACCCATGGGGACAAGGGAATGGCTTACACTGGTAGAAGAGTAAAAGAGTTGCTAGAGAGGTTTCCCGTTTGTGATGTAGAGCCATCAGTGAACTCGTGCTGAGGTGGATAAGGAGAAATTAAGAAAAAATGAACTGTCATTAACAACCTTAAACTTGCTATCCTAGCAACCTTTTGTATATGGGGGGGGGGGGGGGGGGGGAAGTGCGACAGATCAGAAATATATTAAAAATCTAAACATCCAGAGCAAGGCCAAGAGCTCACGCAGCACGAGCAAGGGAAGGAAACTGCATTGGGATGATCCAGAAAGTAACACGCAGCTTTCCAAAGGACATGGCCAACTGCAGATTGCCTTTGCTTGGAGAATCTCAGCTACAGCAAGGTTCAGAAAGGAAATTGTTCAGGAAGACATCTGAAAACTGAAGGTTCCTCTGATTAGTCTTCCCTGTCAGCTGGGAAAATAGAGATGTATAGACATAAGTAAGTCCAGCCAGTAACTCAATAATGGCATTGGTACAGTCATCACAAACACTTCTGAGACAGAATGTCCACAAACTGGCAGAAAATCAGGCTAAAATAAATGGTCTGTTTCATTACTATGTTTGTGGTGGCTTTGTCTGTACTTACTATGGTGTGAAACTAAACGCATTTCAAATCATTTCTTAATGTAATAATGATACTACTGCTGGTTTATTGGCTTCCAATTCCACAGTATCCTGTGCTACAGGCGTATTATCTTAAGCAACTATTTTTATTTGTATTCTAGTTCTAAGCATGCTACAGCACCCACAGTAATCAGCCCTGTTTTGTTCTGAGGTAGTGGAACTGCTGACCTGAGCGGTGCTAAGCCATGATGTAACAGAAGAAATGAAATAAGTAGAGTCTCTGCTAACTTTCTATAACTGCTCAATGCAGTGTGTGCATACGTTTAGAAGTATTTTTTCCAAGCCAGACTAAAAAGTAAGTAGTTGAATTCTTTTAGGCACAAAATATAAATCATTTTTAAGTGTAGAATCTCATCTGTGACTCCAACAAATCCATCATCTGCTGACAGGGGGTCAGAGCCTTACTTTATGGATGCTTTGATAACTTTGATTGCCTTCTAATTCCACACAGAAAGTCCTCCTTTTTATTAAGTTCATTGGAAGTGCTGGTGATGGCCATATTTTAAAAAATTCAGCTGTATTTTTTCAGATTCTCTGAGTACTATCAAGCCCTCAGGGACAATGAATTCCCATTCCTGAAGACTCTTTTAAGTGCCTTGACTGATGTCAATCAGTGTCATAAAGACAAAAACTTGTCAGAGCTCCTTTTACTACACAATCTGTCCTTATTCATATCTACCCTTTGCACCGACCATAATTTTTTAATGTGAAATTTTAATGAGAACTGAATGACAGTCTTTCCTTAAGCGAATGTCAGCAATGGTTGGATCTGTGATTTTTAAATCTACGGCAAAAGCTTCAAGCACTTCACCAACACTGGAAGGATTTTATTTCTGCACAGACTTTATGGAGCCATGTGGCCATTGTCCAATTCAACAAATAGCACTCGAATGTTCTTATTCTTTAAGAATAAGACTTCCTTATCATTCCTTATTATATTCATGGCCTGGGCAAATCTGGTGATTTGGGTAGTGGTTGTATAGGTACAGTAACCATACACAAGGAGTATCTAGGCAAAGATATCATTTCTATGGTTAATGAAGGTGTCAGTACATAAAAGTCAGTAAGCATTGGCTGAGCCATTGCAAGGAGCTAAATAAGGGACGTCAAAAGTGCAAATTTAATCTGTTGCTAAACTCAGCAAGTCTAATAAAATCTGCTGTGCATGTGCAGGTAAGGATTTCTGTACATCATAGAGCCTGTTCAAATCTAGAGAGACATTTATGATAAGGCTGTCCTCTTAACAAAAAAAGAATAAAAATAAAAGAATTAGGTGCTTTAGTCCTGACTGCACAAGCTTAAGCCAAGAATATGAATTCAAGATCAAAAAAAGACTGAAGTGAAATTCAGAAAAAGTGAAATCAAGAGTAAGTGACAACATATATTTCTGAAGTTCAAAAGCACTTAAGTTTTCTTCACTTATGTTTCCTGCACATTCCCAGAAATGTTTCAATCTTTTTAACTCATGCCTAAATCACACTGAATTGCAAAGATAAAGGACACTGCAGACACACAGATGCAGATTCTCCAGCTAACATCGAGATTGTGGCTATTATCACTGCAGCACCAGGGAAGCTATGTGCCATCCAATGGATGTAGATCTGTCTCCAGCTACCTCTTCTGCCATGTACAGCATATAAACCACAAAATTATGCAGCATCTGAGCCCCTCTATGTAACCAGCTCTGTCAGCATCTCAAAAGTCCCTGATCTCTGTCTAACAGGCAATGACTGCTTTAATATTCCTCCATTTTCCTAGTGCCAACACCCCCTCAAAAAACACCCTAGTGCCTCACCCCCTAAAAAAAACCAATGGGGAAGCTAAACAGAGAAAATTGTAATTAAGAATTAAATTACTAGTTCAGGAAAAGCTTAAGAAGCTGTGAAGGGAAATTTATACCACAATCTGCGGCACTTTCTCATGCTTATGATTAGGAAACAATTATGTTACACAATTCTGCAGTTTTAAGATAGACGCTTTTAGGTTTTGTTGCCCTGTGTTCATTTCCTAGTGGTTAACCTCACAGTCTTAACACATTGCCTGTAACTGATACATACTCAAAACCTGTTGGCATCAAGGCAGCAAGACAGTGGTAGTACTTCTACTCAGCAGGTGGAAGCTCAGCGCAGTGAATCTAGTTTCACTCTGGTGAGATGTCCTCTTTCTCAGAAATTACTCCAAGTAGCACCTTAACATGAAACGTAAAGACATTCGTCTGCCTTAAACACACACAACAGAACACCCAATGCCTACATTCAGTGCTCAGAGGATACAGGCTTTCTTCTTGTGTCAACTGTGTAATGTTAGAAGACTTCTGAAACATTTTAACTAAGACTTACATACACGGCAGTGAAACAATGTCATCAAATCATATACTTTATTTTCAAGGAAATGCCATCAGGCATCATGCACAGCCGGTCTCTGTAAATGCACTATGAGGTAATGGTTCCTGCTCTGCAGGGAAAAAAAATGTGGTTTTTTTTTTAATTACTGAAAAGCACTGCTGCTGGAAGATATGAGTACTTCAGGAACATGGATATTTTCATAACATCAGGAAGCACTTGCAGCTCTAGATCAGCCCAACACACTTTTCTGTCCCATTTAGCAAAACACTTTCAGTTTCCAGCTTAAAGCAGGTGAAACCATAACAAATACTGCACAAGGAATGTTTATCTGTATTCAAAGCATTTGAATGAAGTGTTTATATAAATCAGTGTGAACTTGTTCTTTCTTGACACTTGCAATGCTTTACCTTGAATTCCAACAAGTTTTGACATGGTTTACAACTTTTTTTCTGACTACACGCTGGTTTTGCAGCAAGTAGCACTTAAAGGTCAAAAGGAGTGAAGTACAAATGCTATTAAAATGAGGTGGGCAGGTCACATAATCACAAAATCACATTGCAGATGCTCAGTGAAGATTAGAGGTGCCTGTGGTTATGTGGAAAATACTGCTGGACAGATTCACCAGCACAGCAGCAGTCTGTGTCACAGTAGAACAGCAAAGGTCAGCTCCCAGTATTGAGTCACAAATAATACAGCTATATGAACACTGTCATTTATCACCACAGATGAGCAATTAAACCAGAAAATATTCAGAAGTGTTTTGGATCATCCAAAATTATGCACACTAAGAGCTACTACAGGATGAAACCTCAGCTATGCAACCTGCATGCTGCTGCACCAGCAGCGTGCACAGTGCACTTGAAGATTGCCCAACACTTCCCACTTCAAGACCCCATGTCAGTTGCTTATAGCAGAAATATTTGTTTCATAAACTGTCTACCATTTGGACTGGCATTTTCAAAGCTTTGTCTCCCTCCCCCCCCCCCCCCCCCCCCTTTTTTTTTTCTTTTTTCTTTTCTAAATTACCTTAAATTTTGGAGTCAGAATTCCAAATCTCTGAGGATTATTACAGTGAAAAAATATAACTTCATCTTTTCCTCTAAAAATCTGCTCACATTTTGTCAAGCTGTTTGTATATGAAGCCCAGGTAGTATATAATTTTAAAAAACAAATTTTTCACAGTAAATACTTAGAAGATATTCATAAGAATCATATAAACAAATTGCTTATTGTGGCATAACCCTAGTAGGCAGTTGCTCACTGACCTCCAGTGGGATGGGGGAAGAAAATTAGAAGAGCAGAAGCTGGAAAATCCAAGCATGAGATAAAGCTTAGAACATATATATATGAAAGGAAAAAAAAAAAAAGAAAAAAAAAAAAAAAAAAAAAGAAAGAAAGAAAAGAAAAGAAAAGAAAGAAAGAAAAACATAACCAAGAAAAACAAGTGATGCAAAGGACTAATCTATTGATGCCCAACCAGCCCCCAAGCAATGGCAGCTCTGGCAAGCCTTTCCCCCATGCTTTTATTGATGAGCACAGGCTCTGTGGGACAGGCTAGCCCTGGGGCCAGCTTTTTCCTCTGCATACCCTCCCAGCTGCCTGCTCACCAGGCCTCTCTGCTGGCTGGCTGGAGTGAGAAGCAGAGACCTTGATGCTGTGCAAGTACTGCTCAGCAACTACTAAAACATCGCTTGTTATCAACACTGCTTCTGTCACAATTCTAAAGCACAACGCCATATTGGCTGGTACAAAGGACACTTATTCTCAAGGATTTCTTGTGCGGCTTTACGATGTAATTGCATGATACTAAAAAGAGTTCTAGTGTCTGCATTATTTGCAAAGTACCTTAAAGCTGTGTTAACTCTCTCTTCCAGTCACTGTTTTCCTCTATGAAACTGTGAAGATACACTTGTTCATCAGCAGCACAACACAAAGATTTCTTAGCTTTACTTGGCTCCCATTTCTGCCTCAGAGGAAAGGGGAAAGTGAAATTTATTTTTGAATGCTTAAAAATACAACAGTGTTTCTTCTGGGTAGTTTGCTTTTTGTATAGACCTACAAGAAGCAGGAAGCAACTGGACTGTCTGTATTTTTGTCCCTGAGGTACCAAAGGCCATTCTTTTCCTTTAAGAAGAACTTGGCCCCCTTGGGTTTGCTCTTCCAGCTAACTTCCAGTAATTTATTCTGGATTTGGCTCTGCATTGGACTGTACATTGTAATTTCTACTTGGCAATTTGCTTCCTTGCTCAGTCAAAGTTCAGTAAGTTTGTAGAAACAAATCCACCATCTCTTACAGGATTTTCAATATTGGAGCTTTAACAATAGCATCATCAGATAATTTCTAGTTATTCGTGTCTGTTGGAGAGCCAGGAGTTATCAGAGAGCTCCATCAGTGTGCACAGGGTGTGGTAGCTCCGTTAGCTTCTTTCCGAACAATGGATTTCCTGTGAAGGTAAACTTATGCTCCAGAACAGCCTGATCTACTTTATAACCTGAAACAGAGAGTGGGAACACTTTATCTGTGGCTTACAAGCAAAATGCTATCACCTACTCAAATAATGACCCCAGCTGTCCTCCCTTTCAGCACTGTCTTTGCAAATGGTTTATGCACACACTTGCAAAGGAGAAGCAGCTGATGAAAGACCTTCCACAGAAAGACGGTCTGTAGGACAGACCCAGCAGTTCATGGGAAACTCTGCTGAGTTCTGGACATAAGTACATCTGTGAACCAAAACCAGTCAGGACAAACACTCTCAATTGAATTAAACTTTCATTAAGCTTGATTATTTTATTTTGCTTTTGACAAAGTCCTTTGCATTTATTATTACACCAGTGGTTAAAACTGAAATAGTTTTTAAATTTCCCATGGGTAGTTCATTGTTATTTCATCTACCAGCTTCTGGCACAAAGGGAAAAACAGTGAGAAAAGCAAGCCAAATCAATTTATCAGTACCGCTAACTTATCAGCCCATTCTCAAATCACATGTCCCACAGTGTAACTTGAATGACCAGTTTTTCCTTCCATTAGCAAGCACATTAAGGGAAAGGGGTCTCCCTGCCAGCAAGTGTCAGATGCACCAGATACGGTATCCTATCTGGACATTAAAGTTATATGCAGGGCCTCTAGCTGGATTTCAGTCTGGTTTCTAGCAACATCAGCACTAAGCAATGACCGTGGCTAACAAACAAGTATAAAGTACAACTTTTTATCTCCTGAAGTAAAACAATCTTCCCACAGTCATAAATTATCTACCAGTAAAGAAATTCAGCCTTGACTCCTAGGAGCAGAAAGCAGAAGAGGCCCTTCTCCTGCAGCCAGCCTCTTCTGCTGCAGCCCTGGTCACACACAGCACCAGCTCTGTCCTTCCCACTTCTAGCTGGAAAGGGGCATTCCCAGAAGCAACAGAATTCCAGGTAACTGAGTTAAAATGCCCACTTGCAGCTCTGGGAATGGGTCTTGCTGCAGTGACAGGACCATGCTCTTAGTTAATAAATTCAATTATCACTGAAAAAAAATCCTGCTGGTTCAAAGCACACTAAGGTCTATGCAGAGAAAGAAGGACAGTTGTGAGCTCTACTCTGACATCTGCCGTGGATCTAAGCCAGATGTCAAGGCTGTTCAAAGCTGTATTTCTAACCTGCAGCACTCCCACTTGCAGAAGCTGCAGACATGTGTTACTGCAACCATGGAACTACAAACAACATTTGCTAGCAATGGTAAGAACTTGCTTCCACCCAAGAGGAGTTGTTACACATCTATCAGCTTTTGGAAATGGCTGCTTCTTCAATTTCTCTAAATTCTTTTGATAATCAATTACTTCTAACTTAAAAAAAAATAATAATGATAAGATTCACTATCACTAGAAAAGCCAAATTATTCAGAATGCCCTATAATTTGGAAAAATTTTATGTTGATTAGTTTGAGAGACTGAAACTGACTTTCATCACTATTTTTCACATTAATCCAAGTGATGACTTCAGAGCATTTCTGACAATCCACTGGGATTTTTTTCTATTCTGGCTATCTGTAACTACTGCTTTTGAGAAGTCTGATAGCTGTTCTTAGACCAAATATTTAACTTGTTTGCATTTTATTGCTTACCTAGTCTTTCTCTTCTGCTAGGCTTGCTGCAAAGCCCTTTAGCACCACCAAAAGCAGTGTTTAGAACCAGGTTACCATCAAATTCTTCTTATCTAAAGAGGTGGCACAACTTTTTTGCTCTTTTTATGTGGAGAACCTAGGGAAAATCAGCTTACTAATGTGTGAGATAAGCCACAACAGCATGCAGTTCATAACTGAGGATTTCAATCTTTTACGACTCAGAATGGTTGAGTCTCTTCTAATGATCTTCTTCATTTCCTTTGCAGGTAGTAGATAGACCAAAGAGAGAAACAGATACAATCTGTCTAGTCTTACATTGGCAAACACAAATAAAAATTTATTACCAAACTCCACCTAACTGGATTCACCTTTTTACAGTGTGGGCACAGAACAGCTGGTAAGTGGCAACGTATTCAACACTACCCTTCATTATGGTTACTACAGCAAAGCAGTTGTAGGCATTCCACACCATATATATTTATATCACATTCAAATGAGACCTGCTATCTGTTTGAACTAAGAGCTGCCTCCAGGGAAGGGTGGAATACAGCTCATCTCCTCTATCACTGGAGACATCAAGGATGAAAAGTTTATATAATCTTTTACAAACATATTTTAAAGCGAATTATTATTTCCTTTTGATGTTTCTACTTCCTGTTGATCCTACTGCCAAGTTCACATGTGACAGCGAAAACAGGAGTGCCATGTGAGAGAACTGGTGAGAGCTGATGTGTGTCAGTATAGTCTAAGGGTGTTAATAGCAAATTAATAGTTAATAGCAAAGCAAAACAATTGCATTTATACAGCAGGTTTTAATCATTTGATTATTCCTCTACAGTCACTTCATAAAGGATAGGCACCATTCCAGAAGACTTCAAACCTGTAACAATGACCATAATCTTTATTTTTCCTATACCTGCATAACACAAAACTATAGGTAAACCATAGGCACAGGTAAAATAATGTAATTTCATAATTAAACAATAAGTTGTGCTATTATGAAGTACATACACGTGCATTTATGTATACTACAAATGTATCAACAACACGGTCAAAAACAAAGCAGAGATGTGGAGGCATAAGCAACTGGAGAAATAGCCTCGGAAGCTGCATGTTTTGGAAAGAGAGCAGTGTGCTACTGGTACGAATAGAACAACCTCTGTGTGCAGGAAGAGCCACTGCTCCCATCTGTACAAAGGATGCTAACCATTTCCCACCTGCCTTTGGCTTTCCTGAGTCCTGTGTGGCAGCCAGTGGTCCATCCTGCACTCATCATCGACACAACAATCACAACACGCAGGAAACCTTTGACTGTTTCATCTCTTGAAAGGGGAGAAGGGGCTGTCACAAACAGAGAGTGATTATGCAGTTCTAAGTATTCTCAATTAGAACATTAACATGTAAAAGAACATTTCAAAACTCTCTTATTACAGCTGCCCATGTTTCAAAACGCCAGATCACAGGGATGCAACAGCTGAAGGATCACTGCTGGATACTGAAGAGAAACCTTCACACTATTTTCTTACTCAAAACTTAGTTTCTTTAATACTATATATATATATTTAGATAATTAAAAATAAATACATGAAGTGCCTTTTGCTAGGTTTGTGGGATAGTGAAACATGGTCTTTTGGCAGGACCAGCTGCCCTCCTCAGCAGGTTAGCCTATCAGGCCCCCTTGCTCTGTAGAGCTGTTCAGGATTTCCTCTCCTGACACTTCTTTTCCTGTTACTCTTCTCCTTCTTATTATGTCCAGAATTTTCAATTCTTTACAAAGTAAATGGTAAAATTCTGCTTTATTACTCTGAAGAGCAAGTGCTTGAGGCTACGCTAAGCATAGCTCTGCAAGACAACCCACATCTCCAGTAGGCAGCTGCATAGAAAGTGACACATCTAAACATACTAACCTGGCAGGGCAAGTTCAATGTTAAAATGTATCATAAATACAGATGAATGCAGCTACTGCAGAGGAACGGGGATCAAGATGACTTGTTTCTCCTACCTGCTCTGCTGAAAGTGAAAACTTTGATGAATTTATTGGTCTCTTCATCCCTCCTTTTCCCACTGTCCTCTGCAGAATGGTGAGATGACAACTGTCTCACAGGAAGTGAGCCAACATTTGTGAAAAGCTCACAGGTTACCGCACAGAAACGTGCTTATTCTGCTTCTGCAGCAAGAATATATTTTCACATTTCTCAGAGCACAAGATTTGCATAGCAGGTACTTCAAGAAGAGCCTAAGGACATTCTGCCACCAGCAGTTAACAAATAACCTGCCTCTACAGCAAGCATCTCCCTTTCAACTTCTGCAATTATGGACTTTAATTACTGAAGTATGAGAATCTATAGCCCTGATCAGCCCTTAATTTCATTGATTATACAAAATTTGGTTGAAACTGGATGTCTGAATTAACAGAAATGGTGACATACCAGATGGGTCTTAAGTCCGCCATCTTCTGCCCAGAGCTTACCAAGCCAAATTTCTCATTCAAAAAGACACAACACTTGACTCTGAAGGCAACCACATATCATAACATTTCCTACTTTTTTAGATGTTAAATACAGTTTGGCACATGACAGCTTTGAGCTGAGAACTCAGCTACATGAGTTGCTTCCTGCTAAATGTTATCGCGTTCCAAATTTGCAAGCAAACTCTTTATCAGGTGACTGCCATGGATGACTCATCAAACCACTGAAAAATAGCACAGGTGTAGATCAGAGTTAATATTTATATGCTGAAATCACACAATAAAACCGTGACCAGCTCTGCAAAGCGAAGTACCACCAACTGCATGCTCCATTTGTTGTTTAGCTGGCTGGTGCCTGCATGGTTGCAACACTGGTTGCAACACTGTTACTTCCTGGAGCTCCAGCGAGCAGCTCTCAGACAAGAAGGAACAAGTCTTGCCTGGGTGAAGCAGTTTGCTCTGTTTAGTTTTGCCTTACTGTGGCTTCCTGGAGGAAGAATTTGCATGTTGCTTTTCAATAGCCAGGAAAAAAGCAGGCTACACCTCCACCTTTTCCTGTTTCTTCCAGACTTCTTGTCTTAACCATTCAGTCGACTTCAGTTTGTTCATTTCACAGTCTTTGTTTCAGTTCCTATTCACTTTGAATGCTACTGAATGTTCCCCCTGAATGCATTCAATTTACAGGACTTATAATTTATAGAGGTTACATGTCCAACTTAGTGACTGCTGTGACTAATTCTCACAAAATCCAATGGGAAACAAGGCCTAAGTTCAAAAAGGAAAAAAGAAGGTCTTACTTTGTTTTAGAAAGCTCTCTTTATCACTTCATTCTGCAGAAAAATTATTTTGTATGTTTAGATTTGCACTATTTTTAAAGTAGGCTAGAAAGGCAGTAATAATCTAAAGGCACCTATTAAATTTAAATCACTGACAATAAGCAGAAATAAAAATCCTGGCTCACAGCCTCACTTGGTCTGAATGGATCCATCTTCTTTGAAATCAGCACACTCACAGGTTTGCAACTTTTCAGAACCAGAGACACAGGTATAGAGGAATATACAGGAAATAAACCTGTTCGTGTAGTACAAGTTGTAGGACTAACTGCTCAAAAGGCTATTAGATGATTTATAGTATCAAAGGGCAAAGGGCTCTAATTTAGCAGTAAGTCTGAAAGGCAACAGAAATGATGTCTGTTTGGAGAATGACTGAAGTTACTTCAGACTCTCTCGTCTGGAGAAGAGAAGCAGTAGGCAGAAGTCTGGCTCAAAGCAAACCAGGAAGGTGCTCCTCATGTGATATGTAGTGGTCCTGTGCAATTCCTTGCCACAGCAGTGCTAAGATGATGAATCATCCATGGGCTCAACGAGAAGTCCTCTAAGGGTTACTACATACCTCAAAACCACATCCAGCCTATGAACTGCCAGAGCTGCAAACGGTTGGAGCGCACAAACATACTAAGAGGAAGTATCTCAGAAGCTTCCCTCTTTCTTTTTTAGAATCTATAAAAGTTCTTGTGTAAAAGAAAAGCACCTGTAATGCACTTCTGAGTGAACAGAGCTTGTGTGTGACCTCCTCCTTTCTGTGCCATGTTACACTTAATCACCTACCCCTGCCCAGACTAAAACACCACATCACAAGCAAATAAACCTGGTTTTCAGTTTGTTGCTAAATCGCAGGACAGCCCTCACAGCCACGGCATGGCAAAACTTGGAGATGCAAATTTTTCAATCAAATAAAATACCTTCATTAGCTGGTCTGAAATACAAGCAAATGGAAGGAGTTTGGATATCTGCTCAATTTCTGTGTAACCCAAAGAGTTTATAATGCTTCACATGGTACATGGAAAACATGACACTTTAGTATTAAAAGGTATCATCATACAGAGTTGGTTAAATCATTTATGACTGAGTTTCACAATTGCACAAACACTGACAGAACCTCCATGATGGTATGGTATCAAATCATCTTCATGTGCTGCCAGGAGAAAAATTTGAGGAGGGGTAAACAATTATGCTAGTAATATTTTGTTTGTTTGTTTACTAAATGCACTTGAATTGATTCTTCAAATTGCCAAAGGAGACAAATGGGCTTGTCCACAAGAGGTAATCAGAGCACAGGAAAGCAGGAGATAAATTCAAAGCATACTAGACAGCCTCCAAGAGCTATTTTGGTCTACTTCCACATGGAGAAAAAAACTGGTATCATGGGATCTAATGTCTAACAGCTTAAGCTTAGTCATAAGTAAATGCCAGACTCTGTGAGAAAAGCCATGATCACTCCTTTCCCACTGGTAAAGAGTTTATTGCCTAAAAACCATCTTTAATTGCATAAAATCTTTCCATCTTAATGTGCACTGAAGACTGTATTTGCCTATATGTGGCACTTAGCAGAGTTAATTTTAAGGTGCAAGTCCACACATAAAGAAGCAGCACTTTTCTTTTAAATATATATGCAGCTATTGATAGTAAAGTTCAGGGAGCCGTGCTGGGCTTAACTGAAAGGACTTTTATCTCTTTAGAAGACACACAGCTGTTTTCCACAGGTGGTTCTTGCAAATACTGCCATCCATGAACAAACACAGCAGTTCCCTGGTTAGTAACTGGGGGAAGAAGAATAACGAGAATTTCTAGCCACAGCACCACAGCACCATGCTGGATTTGCATCAGTAGGAAGATGTAGAAAGACCTGATCCACAAAGTCATTCTTTGTGGGCAAACTTTCCTCTGCAACGCAATGAGTTTCAGGAGAGCTGCATACTCAGGATCTGCTTTCTAATAGTTTTACAGGATTAAGAGTTTCCTTTCAGTTCAATAATATCACTTTGCATAGAAACATGTGTCAAAAACTCCATTTTTCTTCTTGCAGGTATCAGCAAAAAACTACCTACTTTCAAAACACAGCTGGATCAGCTCAAAATGGAAATTATACAAGATGTTGTAATAACACCAAAATAGTTTCAGTGGTCTACCTGGTCCCCATACAGTTCTGTGTTCCTGAACAGTCCAGGCATAAGCAAGAATAAAGCAAAATGTGAATTATAATCTTTGTCCTTCTCCCAGTACCAGCCAACATAGATACCAACCTTATTTATAATCGTACAAAAATTAAAGCTACTTCAATCATTGCACCTGCCAGTTAGTGTCCATTTGTGGGTTAGCTGTCAAATGCAATCAGTTCTACAGGACAGATTTTGTTAAAAGCCTGTGTGCAAACCAGCACTTAGATATTGCTTTATATTGTTTTAGTAGGCTTGGGTAACCTCTGTTCTTGCTCAGACTGTTTCAAGTAAAGCAGAAGCTGACAGGGATACCATAGCTATAAACCTGAATTTTTATTCACTTTTAGCAATTTGGAGTTGTAAATTAGGGATAGACACTTCATCTTATTATGGCCCCTTGTAGGACAGTGGACCAGAGAACCCTTGCTGTGAAACAATTGTGAGACACGCAGAGATGAGGGCAAAACGTTACAGCTTAAATACTGCTATGTGTCACTGAAGTCACCACATTCATCAGCATCATTCATCAACCTGGGTCACCTGCAGTATGCAGTGATAGTAGCAGAGATTACGCTTCCCATGATCTCTTAATACATATGAACATAATAGCATGGCAAAGAAGGAATGTAGATAAAGCAGGACTCATAACAAAAAAATATAGAGATTGCAATCAAGAAGAGAAAATGATGATTCTGATCACACTTTTGGGTCACAAACAGAAGAGACGAAATGCACACAAGGCAGAGCTCTACTGGAAGGGACAGAGTTGATTGAAGAAGAAAAAAATCTGGCATAATAACGTAAAATTGGGCCCCAAGACTGTGTTAGTTCATGCAGTTGGAAGTCCTGGAAAAGATTCAGTACATCAAGTTTTCTTGAACGTACACAATGAAACAATGGGCAATTTTGTATAAATAATTTCTGGCTTCCTCTAGCATGCATGTTAATTATTGCAAGTGTTTTTAATTAATCATTCAAAATTTTAAATCTGGAAAACATGCTTTATGCAATAATCATGGAGTTCTACAGAAGCTTATGCTTTCAGCTACTGTACGTTCAACATTAAAAAGGTTGTGTTCCATTTTAATTTACTGTTCAGGGTTTTGCTATAATTTTGTGCAAACAGGCAATGAGGGACCACTAAAATGCAACTAGTCCTGCTGGCTCAACTCTGCAATGAATTTAACATAAAGGTCTGTTCCTCTAATGCTAATTTAGTGAGGTTATAAGCTGAAAGCAGAAGCAGATTTTAATGAGATAATGGCTGAGTTTTAAGCTGCTTTTATTTTCTGCTACTGGAGATCTAGGGGAAAATATTCCACTGAAGCAATCTTGTTTCACTTTAATTCCTGGAGATTTTATTGAATAAAATTTCCCATATTTAAAAAGATATGTGAGCAAATTGGAATCAACAACATAACTGAAAAAAAGCCAAATAAATCAAGTGAGAGAAGGTTTGGCACTTAATCCACGGGAAATGGAGTTTCAGAGAGACAGAATTTCAAAGAATAGAGTAAGTTTGCTATAATGTGTTTTTGCTAAAACAGTCCAGAGAGAAAGAATGAATACAATGATAATTTTGGTACAACGTCAATGCTATGAAGACAATACAAAGCAATTTACACTTTTCTCCCAGTAGTTGATTTGTGCTGTCTACATACTTGGTAGACTTCATTTGAAACGTTTTATTTGGGAGGTTTTCATTGACCAAATAGGTTGGCCTCAGACTCTATGTTTAAATGCTCCCGTAATTGCATTCCCTTTCCCATGAATGTTTCATACAGTTAATGTTTCCTGTAAGTGAAGTAGGCATTTCTTAACTACTTGCCTATACAGTCTCTATAAAAAGTTCTCTTAGACTTCACTGGAAGTATATAACCTTTATTCTTAGCTTCAACTGCATCCTGCTCCCATAAGCTATTTTATCACAGGTTGGTAATTTCATAATTCTTTACAAGCAACATGCAAGAAGCAGTTGTAATTCAAAGCAAATACTTTTTGGACCAAAACACTGAAGTTTGATGGCGATTACATAAATGGCAGTACACTACAAGGCAGCTAGCTAATGTAAATTTAACGTATATATTGCTACAGACTTTGACTGATACATTAAACAACATTTTTTGAGAAGCTTTCTTTTTCTAGCTGAAGCATGACTTAACGACTAAAATCCAGGTAACAAAAATGCTATTTCAAACCTCTCCACCACTGTTCAGAACTAAGGTTATTGTCTATGTAGTGTGATGGGCTCATTTACCTCAGGCACCCAGGTAAGCTGCAATTTCCTCACTCCTGTTTGACTAATTTCTTTCTGCTCATACTTTAGGTCTGAAACTGGCAGCTCTACCTACTGTCACTCAGCATCTTTAGCTGGTCATGGAAACAAAGACCTCTGTTGTAGCAATTAATCTGCAATACTTCACCGACAGAAAATGGCTAACAAAATTTTCTGTGGAAATTGCTGGGAGCAAAATCAAATTCTCATTTAGTACAGTACTTTAATTTCACTCCTATGCAGGCAGCGTTGTGTGGTCTCTGGGATTTATGAAATTCAGTGATTGAATACTCTGCTAGAGAGATGGCTGTACATGCTCCTGGATTGAAAATGAAAGGCATCCCTCATAATCAGGCCTGGTAAAGAGCACTTTTGTCCTCCACTGCCTCTCTTTATGTCACTCAATAATTAAGACTTCTCTCCTTGACTTCTTGCATCAGTTACATTTTTATTTGGGGATGTAAGAAATCCTCTCTGCAAGTATGTGATTTAGGATCTTACCTCCGAAATGCTGATCTTAACTCGTTGGTATTTCTGAAACAATGTGGTTGAACCTCTAGGAGGAAAGAACAATTTATCCTACTTTTTTCATTTCTGTTCTTGTTTTTTTTTTCTAGTACTTCCATGCCAAGTGTTGATAATCTTCTAATCACACAATCTCAATGTCATTGCCAACTAACCTTTTTTAAAAATATTAGCTAATAATGAAAAGTCATTCAGAGTAAAATAAGCAAAATAAGATTTGTTTGAATGTAAGCCACAGAGCTTCTCACTGTATAAACTTTAGAGCAGAATTTTACACAGTCTAGAAATGGATATTAATCTCAACCTGTAACCAGAGAAAAATCTCTTCTATGAGTGACATAAATGTGACCATTTATATGAAAATGTACCACAGCTGATAAAAGGGCAGCAGAACTTTCACTGTGGCTATGAATTAATTTTATGAACTTCCATAGAGACTTTATTCTCCCTTCCCTTTCCCTTCCTTTCCCTTCCTTTCCCTTCCCTTCCCTTCCCTTCCCTTCCCTTCCCTTCCCTTCCCTTCCCTTCCCTTCCCTTCCCTTCCCTTCCCTTCCCTTCCCTTCCCTTCCCTTCCCTTCCCTTCCCTTCCCTTCCCTTCCCTTCCCTTCCCTTCCCTTCCCTTCCCTTCCCTTCCCTTCCCTTCCCTTCCCTTCCCTTCCCTTTTTTTTTTTTTCCCTCTAGAAAAAAGTTTCCTTTTTAAAAAGTCCTCCTGCATTTACAAAGCAACTTTCTGAATTACAAAAGTCCAGATTATAATGAGAGCATTCAAAGAGGATGGCAGTCACCAGCAGCTACAAAACTAAAAAACTGAAATTCAGGAGAAGAGTGCTCCGACAGAAAACAAGAGAAAAGGAAGGAATACAAAGGGAAAGACATTGCATAAAGGAGAACTTAGAGACTTCAAAAGTGCTACTTTGAAGAAGACGAAATCAAGATGCAGAAAGAATGAGTTTACAAATGGAGGTCAAACCACAAACCTGAGTGACTAAGAATTTGTATGAGACATTGTGAATAAGGGAGTCCACCAAAACAAAAGGAAATTTTAAACAGGGAAGAAAGACAAACCCCAAAGTTAAATAATGAAACAATGGGCAATATATCACCTGATCAAGTGAAAAATTTGGAGTTCTGTGAGTAACAGTTCCCAATATCTGATCTCTTACAGATGTGTCTTGTGATGTGATTTGCTGTTGTTCACTAATATCTGAACTATGACTGATGTTCATCCTGGTGCTCAGTATTAATAATAATTAATAATTGTGCATTCACTGGATGCAGCAGGTGCTGCAACCTGTCCATCAGAAATGGCAAGCACAGATCTTTCTTCTTCACCTAGACATCAGTCTCCATGAAACCTGCAAAAGTTGGTATTCTTTAAAACCTTCACTCGTCACTGAGATTGCAGCTTACCAATGAGTTTGAAAACGGGTCATTAAACATAGATGCTCACATAAACATATACACAGCTGAATCAAATAAGCCTTAAGAAATAAGACAAATTGGGTGGAACAAATTCCAGAGGAGGAAGAGCTGTGGTTATTGAGTGGAAAGGAGATGAATGAGGCAAGACAAAGAGAAAGCCGACTTTGTCGTGGCTTCAGGACAAATAGAGAAAGAGGAGATAAGATATATTGGGAATGCATCTAGTAGAAAGATGACAGGGAATAAGGCAGAAGAGAACAGTTTATCGAAAAGCTAGAGAGGAATGAATGAACAGGACAATAAAAGGCTGTGGCTTCTAGAGGAATATGAGAAAGATGGGTAAGAGAAAACTGCAACTCCCCAAAAATAGCTGTGAGCTCAGAAACTCAAGAGGAGATAACAAGGTAAGAAGACTATATGCAGTTTCTGCAGCAGTTGGAGATACAGCAGTGGTATATGGCTGACAGGACAGAAGGCAGCAGGGCACAGGCGGCCAGAGATGTGGAGTGGGGAAAGGATAAGCTGACATAAAGATGAACCATGTGAAGAAAGGGGAGTACTAGGCATTAGATCACTTCTGCCTTGCAACTGTGTGCCAGGGGATGAGGAGGCAGGCTGGAAGGGGCCGGCAGGCCTGCTCAGCTATTCTGGGCTGAGGACACTGCCAAAGGGGCAGGTGGAGCATAACTGGTAAATGCTTTGTTCATGAGAGAAATATTGAATTGTGCCCAGTAATTACACGGCCAGAGAACTAAAGATAATTATGTGTCTGCACACCAGTGACTCTGGGAGTATCAATTAATCACTGCACCAGTCCAAGCCAGTTGTGAACTCCCCAGTAAGACCTGGCTCTGTCAGAGCAGGCTGCTACACTGGGATCAGCATCTTGGACAAACCGTGGGGCAGGAGGCCAGGGTCCTCTGGGCACATGGCCCTGCAGGCCCAGGAGCCAGCTGGCACAGAGGCACAGCAGCTCAAAACAGGGGGCGACCTGGAGGGCAGACCTGTCCTAGCAATGCAGGCTTCAGAAGAGGAGCAGGCACAGAACAAAATTAACGTGACTGTAAAAGCCACAGCTGCTGTTCAGGAGGTGGCATTGCTGAGCACAGTGAGAACCACACCAGTGTCAGCCAGCAGCTGTCAAAGACTGCAGAAATTGCAATCTCCTTCATTGCAGAAATCCCATGTGTTGGTACTTGCAGACTCTCTTTTCAACAGAGATTCTACCTTACAGAAAACACCAGAAAATGGTGCCTCTCCCAGTCAGAACATAACCAAAATTTTTCCTAATATTGATAATTCTAAGATTTGGCCAGTTTTGCTTGTCACACTAATTTGCTGCTTGCAGGATCATAGCTTTTCCAGTCATGTTGAATTGTTGAAATGTTTTGGTACTTGGCAGTTTATGTATCATCCTCCCACACGTCATTAATTTGACAACGGACATTAAATCTTTCTGCCATGACTGCAGTCTTCTGAAATGAAGTACACACAGAGGGTAAAAGAACCTCTGCCTGACTCCAAGCCACATCAGAAAAAGTGCAGAACGTACACAACTGTAAAACTAGCCAATAAGCTACAAATATTCACCGCTGATGTTCAGTAAATGAGTACTTTTCCCTCAGTTCACGATAAGTTTTGATAATTTCAACCTACAACTTCCTGTGCCTCTATTCCATCATCTGCAAAGGAGGAACAGGCTTCTATGCTCCAAGAGGCAATGCTTCATTAAAAAGCAAACGTTCTGCACACGGAATTAAAAAAATGTCATTTTTCTTCTAAAAGTTTGCTTCAATTAAATTGTCCTCCCTCTCCCTATTTATAGTATCCAATTGCTGTACTTTCTATCCTGACATGTCTCTCTGTCCTGAGGTCACTGGAATGTCCCGTCCTTGACACAAAGGGAGGTTAGCAACAGTGACGTGACAGGAGGATAAAAAACAGATTTGCTTCTGTCAGCCAGTGCTGAAACACAGATGTTGAAAACTGTTTAAGATCACAGAAATTGTTCCACATGACATACGGGCAGGAGCTCCACTCCATGGTTCTTATCTGAAGGAGGTTAGCTGCTCTTAGCACAATCTTTCCTTGCTGTTGTCTTTATGGTGCTCACAGTATCTTTGTAATATAGACCAAACCTACAATTCTTAGCATGTTACGTGTTGCAGTTTAGAAATAAACATTGCTTAGAGGAGAAAAATGGCCCTCTATTTTTAGAACAGAAGCACAAAACAGAAAATACAGAAAAATACTCAACTCTTCAACTGTGAATACTATGTAACTGTAAGCTTAGTTTTATTAATACCATCACATATTAGGTACCTGTATGATACAACCATTCTCATGGAGACGTTCTCTCTGCATTATTTATGCATATGGCACTATACATAGATGAGCTTTGAATAAAGGTACTTACAGCAAGTTCCTTGTATATGACAAAATAGAAATAATGTCTGAGCATACAGTCCCTTGAAAGTGATAAGTGTTCTGAAATTACTGCTTGTGCTTTCTCTCATGGGTCTCATGATTAATTCAAGTAATGAGTATGCGGCTCTGAATTTCATATACATAAGAGCCAGATGTTTAACACTGAGATTAAAAAAAAAGCATTTATGAGACATAGCTCAGAGAAACACAGTGCTGGAGGCAGTCTTCACAGCCTCAGCCTCCTTGGCCTGGATGTCTTTCCAAGGATGCTACACTTGCAGGTCAGTCCAGCAAGAGAGAGAGATGCAATGGGCAAAACAGGACTAATGACAAAGACTTTTCCACTGTAATTGGACAAAATCATTTCACCTGCCACTGACACTGCTGGTTTTCTTCCTGTTCCCAAGCAGTGTGAATCAATGAATAAATAGGACTGCACCGATCTTTCGTCTGCGAAAAGCACACACAGCTGTGAAGGAAATAGAGGTGGAACAATATAAAAACTCCAGCTAAATACTGCCAGGGTTATGGATATTTGGATAAACTGGGTTAAGATTCTTGAAGGAAGTCAAGTAACCACAAGCAAGTCTGAAATATTAATATGGGAACAGACAGTTGTACAAGCCAGTAGCAAAAAAGTAATTAATTTTGTGCGAATATCATTTAAAAAACAGCATATTGGAAGAGGATGTGATTGCTAAATACACTAGCAGTCCACCTGCTACTGTCTACACTGCTTTTACAAGACACATCTCTTGAGCACATCTGTATAAATAGATTAAACTGTAGATGTTTCTTATCTATATTTAGCACACACAGTTCTGCAAAAAGCACCCTACTTACAGTGGTCAGAACAAAAGAAAAGATACTGAGTAAGTGGAGAGGGTGATGGTGACAGTTGGTGGTTCCTGAGGCTGAAGTCTTTCATGTAACAACAGCACTGTGGCATAAGCTTACTTTATCATTACTGTTCACCTACCTTCATCTGCAAGGACTAATTATGGAGGTGAAAGATATACCTATAAACCTTGCTGTCTTCTCTCCTTAAACTCCTGGTTAACAAATGTGATATTGATACTACTTCCTGTCTCTCAGTCACTAGAAGATGCATTGGTTAATCATATGCCAAGACAAATGTACACCCTCAGGTAATTCAACCTGCTGGGAGAAAACGAAGCAGCTGAGAAGGTACTGAGATATTTTCCAGCAGGGATAAGGAGCCACTACCAGATATTGACAAAAATCAGTCAGAGAAGAGCAGGTTTTCTTTTTGATCTCAGACATATTTTCTCTATCAGCTATTTCTGCAATTCTCCTATTTATTAGGGTCTGATAGCCAGCTCACACCAATATTCCCAAGTCCTTCTCTGGTAGTCACCACTGCTAGAATAGTGAATCTCTTTAAGGCTAAATTTCTCCTTAGCAATATATTTCTCTTTCCCTGAAACATAAGAGGCTTGGAATTTGCATTTCAGCCAGCTGGTGATGAAGGAGGATGTCCTGAAGCAAATGAGCAATAACGTTTGCCTCCTACCACTATTTAGGGTAGCTCAGAAATCCATCCACCTTTTCTCCTCCCTACCCTGTTCCATCCTCCTGATCTCCTTCCAACACTGCAGCAAGCTGCGTTGAGAGCCCCAGCAGCACAGGGTTCTGCAGCTCTTGGCCTGCTGCACTCTGCAGCAGCTGTCGAACAAAGCTTTGTTTGCCCAACACAGCAGTTGGTTGGCCAGGTTGTGCTCACTCATAAATGGAAACTCACACCTGCCCCACCGCAAGCCAGATGCGGGGCTGAGGAAAGCTGGGCAGTGCACTTGTGGTCAGACCTGTAGCAGACACGGTCTCTCACCACAGCACTGAATGTCAAGGCTTCGGCCACGTGCATTGGATCAGGCAAAGGTGCTGGCATTTAATCTGCCTCCTGCAGAAATGTTGTGATTAGCTGCAAATGTGGCACTTGTTCTAATGAAAAATGCTTCCTAAACTTTGTGTCTTTGGCATTATGTTGTGCTAGAAAAATATATTATTTTTCAGCTGAATTCTAAAGAAAATCAGGAAGGTCTCCTGAAGAAGCACAGATTATTCTTGTAACAACAGCATCTGTAACAACATAAAGTTCTCACTCGTTGGAACAAGTGCTTTCTCTAGATCAAAGTGTTGTCTGTTTTTATGACTAGTTTCATTATAATGCAAAGTGAACATATTCTGATTGAGAAAGCAGATAAAATATTTCAACCACTACTAAGTAGTAACTTCTTGTCTCTTAATACTTGGCTCATTATTTTTGAAATAAATACAGCTCTTTAATCAGATCATTTCACATGGCAGTAATAAGATAAAATGTTCACTAGTAGTTAAAGTTCAGGAAATAACAAAAGTATTTAAATAAAAACGTCCAACGCTAAGTGAAATTCTGAAATTCTGAAATTAACTTATTCAGTAGCAGTTTTCATTTCAATAAATATTCCTGAGGAGACTTTACTGAAATTTTTAGGTTTAAAAATAAAAGTTCCCAAACATTTCTTTTGCCAAGACATTTCAATTACACTTTCTTACCAATTCTATACTTCTCTAGACTTCTTTGGTATTTTGGTATTTTTCTTCTACACATCCTTATCTGAAAGAGAAGAAATCCCCATTCATCTTTCTAGTTGTACTGAAATTGGCTGTTCCAAACTTTGAGGTCAGGCATGTCACTTAAGCTCAACAGCTTTGGCTCTTAAAAGCAAGTGATCAGCAGATCTTGTCTGAAATCAAGTTCAAATCCAGAAACTGGGAAGCATCTACAACTTACAGATACATTCCCTGAAGATGGTGAACTCCCAGCTCTTGTTTCTGTAGCAGTTCTCTACTCCATTTGAAGTATTCCTGCACACTGCATTTAGCACCTCTTTACAGGCAGTTGGCTGTAGTGGAAATAAACAGGCCATCACATTTTGCAGGCGGTGAAGAACGCTCTAGAAGTCTAATAATATTCATGTTCTCTTCTGAAGATTTCCAAATTTGGTATCCTTTGCAGCTAGACTAGAGATGTAGTCTTCACATCATCTCTAAAAAGTGCACGCAAGTTGACCAAACAGCAAACAGTCTACACACCAAGACATCAAGAAAGTGGTGCAGATTTCACAGCAGTTTCATATGGCAGATCAGAGACAGCTGGTCCTGCAGACTCCTGGTCTATCTGGGGAGCTGTATGAGGCAGGAATAGGAACAACAGCTGTTTTCAGCCCTGGTCCATTTGTGGGGAAGATAAACCACAATCTCAGCAGTCTTAGTAGCAGCTGTTTAGAACTGACATCCTTGTTCCTTACAGGTAAGTGTGTCACTGTGAAGGTTTTCAGCAGCCTTCCTTCTTCAAGAGAGATACGTCTCTCTGAATTTTTGTAGTTTTGAGTAACTATGATGACAAAACTTGTTTATAGTTTACTCCAAGCCTCATTCCAAGGCAAAAATACACTGCAGTAATACAAAGAGAATGAGAACTCATGCACTGGATGACGGAGTCATCAAAGGCTGTGTGTGTGGCTGCTCTTTTATCATTTTTAGACAGGTTCTCTCATCTTCATAAAGACCACTGCAGCTTCTAGTTAATGTATTGACCTTTACAAAAAGGATGGCAGAATTGCACAAGGCCATAGAAGCACTCTTGCCTTTAACCATTTGGAGAAAGTCTTGCAATAGACTAGTTGGCAGTATAAAAAATAAGAGCAAGATGATGCAAACTAGTGCCAGCACAATAATATGCACCATTCTTTGTCCTCAAGACTACGTTAACACTCCAGGTAGTGTTTTCATCAATTGACTGTGGGCTAGGGACAGCATTATTCTGACTACAAGAGGAGGAAACTAGAAAGAGTCACAAGCAGGATTGATGGGACCTTTACCAAGGGGAGTCTGGGGGAAAAAAACATCTGATGTCCTCAGTTCAGCGGTTTTATCATCAGCTAAAGCACCACTTGTCTGGAAGTTTACAATACTTATGCCAGCAATTACTCAAGGAACTGGGGCTGAGGACAGACCTTACTGCTCTCTTCCAATATCTGAAAGGTGCTTACAGCAAGAGCAGGGTTGATCTCTTCTCACTGGTGACAGGTGACAGGATGAGAGGAAATGGCCTCAGGTTGAGCCAGGGTAAGCTTAGGTTGGTTATCAGAAAACACTTCTTTACAGAAAGGGTTGTTAAGCACTGGAATAGGCTCCCCAGGGAGGTGTCTGAGTCACCATCCCTGAATGTGTTTAAAAACCATTTGGATGTGGTGCTCAAGGACATGATTTAGCAGAGGGTTCTTAGTTAGGGTAGAATGGTTAGGTCATGGTTGGACTCAATGATCTTTAAAGTCTTTTCCAACCTGAGTGATTCTATAATTCCATGATTCTATATGTTACAGTATCACCTAATGGCAATCAGCCAGGATCTATGAGAGGCTTTGCATGAATACAGCAGCACTACATCACCCATTCGAACATCAGATACATCTCCTTTTTGTTAATTTCTCATTCACCAGGTAATTATTTTCCACAGTATTTCGTGTAGAACACGAAGAACAAAGCATCACATTTAAGATAGGCATTAGTCTTTATATGTCCCATAAGTAATAATGTCATGAAATCAGACTGGAGACTCTCTCCCTGGATCTTCAAAAGCCACCTGTACAAGGCCCCGGGCATCCTGCTCTAGGTGGCTGTGCTAGAGCAGGAGCTTGGACCAGACGGCTCTACAGGTCCCTGCCAACCCCAGCCATGCTGTGATTCTGTGGATCAACAGATTCTGATGGTTTCAGTCTTTGCTGTGTACGACCAACAGTAGTGCAACTCCAGACTCTCTCTTCTGGTATTCCAGTTACTGAAGCTGAAACACTGAGTCATACACTTCCTTCTGTCAGCAGTGCCTTTGGTCATCCACACGGATTCTCCCTCATGAGAGTGAGGGGTTGCTTTGTTAACCCGACTTTTGGCTGGGAAAAGACTCCGTCTTACGGACTGAAGACCTACCAAAGAATGCCTTCACTTGATTTCCCTAGCCTTGGCCCTGATCAAGTCCCAAATACCACAGCACTGCTCTTTGCTTTTGTGCCCTGTGGATTGATGCAATTCATTCTGCACAGTCACTTCCTCTCCTGGGTGCGGTTTTACTGCCTTGGCCTTGCCCACAGTTTATGTTGACAGAAGCTGACTTAAACGAGGATTAAATATACTTGTGCCTCAGCATGACTATTCACACATACAAGGAAGGTAATGAAAAATTAATGAAGTTATTTTACTTTTTAATATGTTTAAAAGCTGTCTCCTACTGCTATTCTCATTTTCAGAATTTGACTGAGAGCTGAGTGCTAATCCTCCACTGCTTTGCATTTTTACAGAGAAAACCACTACCATCATTATAAGGTAGTATTCTGCAACTTCCAGTTTTCAAAAATATAAATACAAAGGCATTGCTGAGAATCAGATCTAAGCTACAAGGTTTTTAACTGAAGCCAAATGAACTCTGCTGATTTACCCAAACCAATTAGCAGAGTAAGTCTTTACCAGAAGCTTCATCTGTTTTACGTTTGAACTTCCCAAAGAAATCTGACAGTAACTGACTGGCAAGTGCAAAGCTGCATAACAAACCAGCTTATAGTCCTATTTGAAATCACACTTGGTTAAGAAAAGCAAATTTTTTTATTTTTTTATTTTTTTTTCCCAATATGAGCCACCCTAAACAGGAACAGAGAACAACAAAGAAGATAATGGGTAGATATTGCCACATATCCATTTAGCTGCCACTTCGAGTCAGAATCATGTTTAACTACCACTACAGTGGTTCCTGACTAATGCTAAATATTTTCATCTTAGCTTTCCAGATACTTTTGTTGATCTACCTTAGCTGTGATTAACCAGTTATTTGTTCCAGACTATTACACAGTGTAGTGATAACACTACATCATTAACAACAATTCACAAAAATAATTTTATTGTCTGTACAAAAGAAAAATCAATAGTTTCTCAAGTAAACAGATGGGCTTAATTATAATGCCACGTAGACTTTGGCATTTGGTATTACTATTGCTTTTCTTGAGGTAAATTTACATGAAAAGTCTTTCAAGAAGGTTTGTTTTGCTGGAAGAGCTAGAACAAAACACATTTAAAATGTCCCAATTTTAAAATAATAAAGGAGGTACTAAGTAAACTCAGCAAGACAGTGAAATCGTAAAACAGAGGAGGCTTTTAAACAAATGGATAACCGGTAAATGCTGTAAAATGTTTGAGATGCAATCAGCTCCCTGCTTGTAAGAACACTTCACTCTGCAAACACAAGGTTGGCTGATCATCCCTTGTCAGAAAATACAGATTTTTTACAAGCCTGAGTTTATATGCTGCCTCCTTAAATGCAAAGGAGAGATGCTAAAACTCTGCTATGAGGATTGTAGATAATAGTACTTACATGGGTGCAGCATTACCCAAAAGGAGTTCTTTAGATAATACAAAGTAAGATTTGTCCATTTGGAATAGCACATCTAGAATATGAAGAGGGAAATGCCATCAGTTTAACTCTCAAAATACAAATGTGCCATATTCTGGAGAAATTATTTTTGGAAGCATTTTCAAATATCAATCAAAATTATCTATAAAAATCCTCTAGTTTATCCTGAAGGAAAAAAAACCCAAAACAACCAAAAGGCAATGTATAGGAGAACATTATAAAAATGATCTTTATTATCTCCATAGTTTGATTTATTAAATCGTAGTCATTAAAAATCAGAGATACTGAATAAAAAGGAAATAAGCACACAATAAGCACAGAAACCATTCTTAAAAGTTGTAAGCAAGAGCTGAACAAAAACCCCACACCAGATGGAGTCACAGTAATCTAATCTTGAGCCCATGAAGCGTTTAAAAAAGAGCAAACACTTGCTGAATGTAGTGGATAACTAAATGAAATATTTAAGCAATTCACTGTTTATAGTAAAGATTGAAATATTAAGCCATTAATCAGAACTTTTTGGGACTACGTCCAACAAGTAGAATTGTCTGGTAAAATTCAGAAACTTTAATACTAACTTTTTGCCCTGCTCTGGCCAAAACAATCCAAACAAGACAGAAAGTAAGAAGACTTTCAGAAAGAGCTCAATGGCCGAGAATCAAACACAGTAACCTAGAACACATAAGCAGACAGAATAAGGACAGAAAGGAAAACCTACAATAGCATATCTCAATAAGCACATTTAGGACACACGTATCAAATCTGAACACCGAGAGGCAATTATAACTGGTTCGTAAAGTGGCAAAATAATTCTCATTACTGCATTCACAAGAGTTATCCTCCTAAATTCTGGCATCCATTAAATATCACTTGGTAATTAAAAATCTATTTACTAATTGATCGCAGAAGGAAGTCATTGAATTAAAAGAAAAAAATCAAGCTTTAAATGTATCTCAATCAGAATGAAAATGAAAATATTTTCATATCTTCATTGAAAGAAACTATAGCAAATAGATGATTTCTTACCAGGGAGTAGGAGAAAGGCAAAGGAAGGAGAAAGGAGGAGGTTCAATATAAATTTATACTGTTTGCTTATGTTATTTATAATATTCCCAGACAAGAAACAAAGTACACTTGCTTCATTAGAAAGTATAATGCAAAGGCTGAAGTTTCCATGATCAAGATTGTGTCAAAAATATATGATTCATAGCTGTTTAAAAAAGACAAACTGCATGAAAACTATTAAGTTATTTAGTCTAGATTGTAAATATGAAATAAAAGACTGAGCTGATATCATGCAGATGATAAATATTTGCTCCCAAACTAACCAGTACATGAGGTTTCAGTGCTGCTTAGCTTACAGAATGTGTATTTCTCCCTTGTTATCTTAGAAAATACATAATGTCACCCCAGATGTCCATATGAATTGCAAAACAGTCTGATCTTCCTTCATATTGACAATATGGGAATACTGGATGGTAAAAATATTTTGAAAATCCATCTTGAAAGCAGTTACAAAGATAGAGACAGAACTTGAGCAGGACTTGTAGACGTGTATTGGGGTTTGGTCTCTCCAGAAGATTTAAGGTAGGCCTAAGGAAGCTACTCTTGTTCTTTGTAGGATGAATTGAAAGCAATCTTAAAACCATGGAACCAGGCAATAGTTCCTACTATTTATCACAGAAAACAAGAACACGCAAACAAACAAACAAACAAACAAACAAAAACCCTATTAGTATAGTATTTAATAATGGAAAACAAAATATTCTGTAAGATCAGTGCCAAGCAAACTCACAAAAACTGACAAAAGTGGTGCCATACCTTGCAAAGACAACAGAGCAGAAATGCTAAGCTTATGAAGCTTTGATATAGACATAAACCTATGAAACAAAAGGAAGCAAAGAACCTTTCCAGGCAGAAATAAATGAGTTGAGCAGTCCAACTTCTCTAATTTTCTGTACTTCCACTCCTCCGAAGTATTTTCAGCTCCTCCCTACTAGTGAATACTCAGCTCCACAATAAAAGTCTCTTATCCATATCAAAACATAGCTTCATTTGTATCATTTGAAAACAGAGTGCAGCTACATACAGTATACATTTATTTATTCCTATCATGTAGAAAGTTATGTCAATGGTCTCTGTAACTATAACTGAAATGTTTTATTGCAAATGGCTGAAATATGGTTTTTTTTTAATTTTGAAAATCTCCTCTAATTTCATAACAAAAACATTATTTTCTTGGTTTCTGTTTCATTTCCCCACCCATGTGTTTTAATTTACAAGTACCAACATATTAGTTAAATCAATAAACATCATGCAGAGATGCAAAGAATAAGTTTAGTGGAGCAGATCCAAACCAGTTCATCACCTTGGCAGGTTAGGTGAATTTAGGTCTCTATTGTCACATGCATGAAACAGTAGAGATCCACAACATCATTGTGTATTCGGAGATATGCACTTCCAAACTAGTTTGTACAAGTCGAGTCAGTAAAAGGCCTGTTGTTACACAAGAAGTGCAGAAATCAGTTGAAAGTGAGGAAGCAGGCTGCTTGGCCAAACAGCTAGACAGGTACTAAGACTAAGAAAACTCTAATTTCTGTAACTAGAAAGCAGACTTGACAGAAACTCTTGCTATTGAAGTTCTCCTCACATCAGAGCTAATCTTGCTCAAGTTATTGCTTTGTTTGAATAAAGAGGCAGAAGTCTTCATTGGGTTGCAGTGCCAAATGTAAGCCCTTTGTACCAAGGGCAGCCTTTCCACATATGGATTTGTTTCCCAAGAGGCATGAAGAGGAATTAATACAGGTGAGGCAACTATGCCCTTCAGCTCCGGCCTGCACAGGCAAAATGCCATCCTATTGCTATGGCTACAAAATCCTTTCATCATTGAAACAAGGAGTTGGTATCCTTTGTATGTTCAGAGTTTAGCTTCTATGTGAGAACAAACCACACAGTATTGATGTAAACTTCCAAACATCTCCTACTTCAGCAGTATACAAAACAAACATCAGTACCAATAACTTGTGAATGCCTCCTTTCACACTAAAAGAAAACAAGAAGAAGAAAAGTGACACAATCTGGGACAGGCAACAAAATATTTATCAATTCAAGTTTCTATCTCTTGAAATATTTTATGTTTCAAAGCACTGCTGAAGAAGCAGTACTAATGGTAAGGCAAAACACGCACTTTAAATCAATGAATGCTTCCAAATTAAATGAGAAATAGCTTATGTTCTCTGTTGTGCAGTATCTTTACGTTCAGGAGAGGCCAAAGGTCCCTGACACTTAGACTCCAGACCAAACTTCCTCCCGCTCCCAGCCTCTGTTGAAGAAATGCTGCATCACCTTGAGCAAGCCACTTCTCCTCTTCATGGCCTCAATTTCTTCTCTGCACTTAAGAGATAATACAACAGTCATATTCAACAAGCTATTGTACAAGTTATTACATTCTGAATTGTACAGCAGAGACTGTCTGTTCAGGTAGAAATATAAACAGCCTTATGTTTCCTTTGCTGCTCTTCATAGAATTCTGTTGCTTTCTGTACTTCTTTATGCTGTGACCATGAACTGCAAATACTGATAGACAAGGGTGAAAGCTCATCTCTCAGCACTGTCAGCCTGCCGAGTACTAGGCAATATCTGCAATCATATTAAACTCTCTGCCTCTCTGTTTCTCTCTCCCCCTCTCTCACGCATACACAATGTACACCCACTGCACCCATCTGACGGCCAAACAAAGTCCAAAAAAAGCTTCCAAATTCTTTTAGGATTATCTGAGCAGTATCTAGGATAAGTTTCATTTCAATAGTTTTATCACAAGCACAAAGATTTGTGACTGCATAAAGTGCAAGTTATCTACTCTATGACCTATCAAAAATAAAGAAGGAATCAAAAAGCTTTACAAGCCCACGATCCCACATGCACAGTGCATCCCCCGCTGCAGCACAGAACTGATCTGCTTCAAGCAACAAGATGCACTCTGAAGGCATGACAGTCTCTCATCCATGGGAGCCCAACAAGTAAAACAGCTATGGAAAATTACTTCAAGCAGCAGTGTCCTTACCTCCTATGTCATATTACATGGCATTAACACTGTAAACTACACTTTAGCAAACAGCCTTACACTATCAGCTAGAGTGCGTCAGTATCCCTGCTGCTCTGTTCTACTGTTTCAGAGGTTAAGGAAGGAATTTAGTGACAATGTCATCTTCAGCTCCTGCAGTACAGATTATCCACCAGTATCTTCAAGACAGCAATGCGATTCTATGCACGTGTCCACTGGTTAATGTTTGCCTTCTTATGTGCATCATCTCTACAAACGGGTGTAGACATTTCTTTCGGTCTGGTTTTAGAATCTAGACATAGCACTGCATGGTGTCCTCCTTCCCATCTATGAGGTCTTTAATCTGCGTAACTTTTTTTCCACATTTCCACTTGCAGACACACGGTATCTTTTATCAGTTGATGCCCCCATCAGCCCCTTTGTCCTATCAAGTTTCTACATTAGAGAGAGTAGGTCACTGTGCACTTCAGTAGGGCAACACCTTCCATCAAAACAGAGAAGAAATGCAGTCACCTTGAATACAGTGTTGTATTAGAGTTTAATATCAACAACGAAAGCATGAATCCTCATGAATTAAAGGTTTGAGGCACTGGCAGAGGCTGCTCAGAGAAGCTTTGTATGCTCCATCCCTGAAGGCACTCAAGTCAGGTCAGATGGGGCCCTGGGCATCCTCATCTGGTGAATGGCAGCTCTGACCGTGGTGGGGAGTTGGAACTGGGTGATCTTTAAGGTCCCTTCCAACCTAAGCCATTCCATGACTTTATGAAAGGGTGAGAGGAACAACTTCATCCTTCATGCAGGATCTAGACTTTTAGCAGGAATGGGCCACGTACAGTATAACAGTGTACAGAGGAAAAAAAAAAAATAGCTGCTTAAAAAAAGCACATATGTTCTAACTTTTGCCTCACTTACAAAGAGAAAGAAGTTTTTGCATAGAATAACTACTACTGTCTAGTATTTCTGCTGTGTATTTCCTTACAGCAGTAATTCTTCAGAAGACTGCCTGGTCAGAGAATCAAGGCCTTTATTGATACATAAGAGTTAAATCAAATTCATACACAGCTTAGAAAGATCTAGAATAATCCCTAATAGAATTAAATGAGCACAGACTTTCCAACCATTATGCAGGGCAGAGCAAAGAATAGCAAGCCTTCATAGGGCCGCTTCAAGGGAGTTGTTTGACAACAGCCCTCTCACCAGACTGCTACAGACATAATACTAATGATGAGAGAAAAAAGATCCCTTCGAACCAATAAACGTTTGAATATTAAAAAAAAAAAAGAAAGCAGTTTATGTTCTCTCCCTGCAGTATCTTTCTGCTCAGGAGAGGTGAAATGACCTTGGCAATGAGGCTGCAGACCATACTTGTGAGATCAAGTTTCCATTCCCAGCCACTACTGAAGAATTGCAGGACTTCTGAAGTCTCTGCTATTACACAAAGATTGAATTTCGTTAACAGGAAACAAACAGACCACAGTTCAGAATACTGCAAAGTAGATCAAAAGGTTAGTTCTTCCTTTGAAGGAATAAAAAGGAGCGTTTAATACTTCAGCATACCCACGATGCTGATGTAACACAGGGTCTGAGCTCGCCAGCAGCGGGCTGAAAGGTGATAGCAGTGGCCACGCAGCGCTGGGCCCAGGCCCAGCTGGTGACAAACGGGTGATAAAGCACTTGCACTGACAAACAGCAGGACACACAAACACTGGAAGGTTTCATTGCCAGAGCAAAACATTCCCAAACAGAAATAATAGTTCACAGAAAGTAGCTTTGCTCTGGGGAAAAATGAGGAAAACCCAATGGGTTTGGGTCACAATGCTGGCGCTGCACCAGTCTGCAAGAGACAGAACCTGGTTTCAAGCCTCCTTTCCATTTCACTATTCTGGTTTTTTTTTTTTTTTTTTTTTTTTTTTTTTCTCCCACAGAAAACACTAACTTTCAGAACTGCCATTGAAAAAAAAAAAAAAAAAAACAGAATGCCAGGGACCGGAAGGGATCTTGAAGGATCATCCTACTTTTTTTTCTTTAAAGATGAAAATATCAAACATTTCAGTGCCCCCAAAGTGAAACCTCAGGTTCAAAACATGAAGTTGAAGCACAATATTTTGCTTTGTCTCAGCACATTAAACTTCACACATAAACTTCTCCCTAAACTAGAACAGGCTTCTTGCCCATGTTCTTTCCAGGAGGCCAGGCCCTCCCTCAGCTCACACTTCAGTGAGGCACAGCCACCTCCCCTCTTGCTCTTTTCCGTGATGCAGGTCCTATCAAGACTATAGACAAATCAAGATTGAAAAGAACTTCCTAAATCCATTTTAGTGCCTGAAAAATGTTCATCTGTTTGCTCTTTCTTCCTTTCAATGAAAGCTGTCAGCAGAAAGAAACCCTTGGAAAAACTTATTTCACTGAAAAAATTTCACTTTCTCCATCAGCTTTTCCTTTCAGACATCCTATTAAGTTCATTGTTTTACTTTCTTATTTTTAACACTCATAAAAACCCTATTTAGACTTCAGCCTCACTTGCTAACCTTTGAGAACAGCTGAGGAACAGGGCAGGACAGAGAGGAATTCTACGTCACATCAAGCTATTGGCACAGGGTATGTTTAGATCTCACACAGTAGTCTGGAAACCAACTTGTAACTTCCAGTGAGCTTACTGAAAAACTGCTTCTGTGCTTAGCGTGTGGTGCACACAGCTGCTTTCTCCAGAAGGCAAATGCAATGGTATCTTCATTTTGGAAGGCTTAGTTGGGACCAGTCAGGGACTGGTCAGGGCAGTGATTTTAAAGCACGATGCATCTCAGTGATTTTATCTGTTTGGTGAAGTGTTTGCTGCATACATACACATCTTTCCCACAATGGAAAAGTTCTGCATAAGATCTGCAACAAACACTACAGCGTACCAGAACAAAAGGATCTACCTGAATCACCTGAAATTGGATATTAAAAAGAAAAAGAAAAAAGAAAAAGAAAAAAAGAAAAAAACCAGTAACCAGCTGCAACAGACTTTGGCTGATGATTCATCTTTTGGAAATTTCCACTGGCAGTTATTCTCAGTCTGACCAACACTTAGTTAGATACTGTGGTATACTGCACCAGGCTTTTGGAGATACAACAGAGACACACTGAGCAGCACCAGCCGTACTCTGCTGTGTATCTCTTACTTCCATTTTCTTTGTGTGAATCCAGCAATCTACATTTGGCAAATTACTGAAATAATGATAATAATAATGATAAGAATAATAAAAGACTGCACAAAGCAATGATCTAGGTTGGTTTCGTAAGTGCAGGGTTGAGCTTTAGCCAAAAGACTTGCCATACTGCGATAAATGGTCACTATGGGAACAGATGATGGATAAGCGATGATAAAGTCTGGGCTGCCAGTGCAGTTAGGAGACTATTAAATATTAAGTATTGCTTTCACAATAGCACCTTTTTATTCGGTCGTGTCCAAAGGTGGCTGGAGGCCCAGCACGGCTCGCACGGAGCAGAAGGACAGAGCACTGCTGCTCCGTCACTCACACAGGATCCTCCGCTTCGACATGAATGTGGTGCCACACACTGGAACCCATCTTCTTTGCAAACTATGTCATAAACACAGTGGATTTTGCAGACCTCTTCGTTATTGTTTTTTTAAGCACTAATTCTTACAAAGTAAACTTTTAGTGCATAAGCTGTCCGCCAGTATGTGGAAAGGGGCAGAAAAGGAAAGTTCTCAGACAACAGCTTCCCACATTTTCATCTTTATGGAGCCTTCAGACAGCTGGCACTATCACACAGAACTACTGTGTGTAAGTACTAAGTACTGCATACACCTTCGCATAAGTTTGGAAGATATCCACCTGTAAGGTAAAAGCAAGATTTCCTTGTTCCCACCTCTTTTATTTAAACTGTGCATCTGTCAAGGCAAATCTCCAGTATCTACCATAACAAAAACCAACATTTTGTTACGCCTCCTTGATAGCAGTTCAACAGATACCCAGTTTTTGAAGCTACTGTTCTCTCCACAAAGCAATTCCCATTTATTACCGAATCCTGTCTGTAACTAACACAACGTTTTCAGAATAAGTGCAATCCTTCATGACAGAAAATTTATTCTATCTCTATCTTTACAATCATCTTTGAGGGATGCTACCTTTTTGTGTAACTTAGTAAAACACCTTCCTCTCACTCTGTCTAGATTTGAAGAGAGGAAAACAAGTAGGAATTATCTTACTGTAGAAATGCTGAACACAAAAGAATGCATTGTCTGCTATTGGAAAAATCTCTGAAGTAGAGATTTGTGGTTCTGTTTCACTTGTAGCACATGCCAGTTCTCACTCAAATCAACATTTTTAAAGCATAGAAAACAATGAGCTATTACATATCAGAATCATTTTCTAAACAGTCACCTCCACCCACTGAATTCTTCCAACCCTGTAATAGGAAAATAACATTTATAAACAACACAGCTCTAGTTGATGATGCATTTATAAGCAAGTGATTGGACAAACAGTAACAACTTTAAACTAGAAGAGGGATTAGATATTAGGAAGAAATTCTTTGTTATCATGGTGTTGAGGCACTGGAACAGGTTGCCTCGACAAACTGGATAAACCCCATTCCTGGAAGCATCCAAAGCCAGGTTGGATGGGGTTTTGAGAAACATGAGGTGTCTCTGCCCACTGCAGAGGTGCTGGAAATAGGCGACCTTTAAGGTTCCTTCCAACTCAAACTGTTCTGTGATGCTGTGAAATACAGGCAATTAAAGACTTTGTCATTTTAGCCAAATTGCTATCTTTGCAGATACTGCTCTGCACAGAATAGGATCTGGTTTTGAAACAGAAGCCTTTAAAGGCTCTGAATGAGTACATGAGCCTACACCCAGGCAGGGGTATTAAAGGCAGATAATCTCCTTTCTAGCTTTTAACCCTGGAATGAGCAGGGGTCAGCTTGAAAAGCTTCAGGACACTCTGTCTAAGGTCTCCTTTCAAGCTGTTTTTCTAACCTGCAACTACTAGACTGCATCATGTCCTAGGTCCCTCCACAACCATCTTCAACATATTTCTCAAATTATTACTTCTATTGTGCTCACCCAAGCAACCACAGTGTAAGAACCACAGCTGGCTGTGAGATTGGTGTGGGGATCATTCTCATCTCACTGCTTTTTTTCAAAGGGGTCTTAATAAAAAATGATAATATGGCCCTTCATTTTCTGGTGTAATTCACTTTTGAAATATTGTTTTTCCAAGTGAAAAGATTTCTTACCAAGACAACCTTCGCGCTGCTGGGATCAAACAAGCAGGGATCAGAGAACGAGATTCTTACTGTAAGAAGGGCTTAACTTAAGCATAGCATCTTATTGTGCCTCATACTCTGCAGGGCATCTTGCAGTACTGACCTAGTGCACCAGCTGCTTAGCTCACTGGGTACAGCAAAGATGCAGGAAGCAGTGAAGAGGAAGTAAAGCAGCAAATAACATGGAACTTCAGACAGACCATGGGCACAGCAGGGTTTGGTGATCCCAAGGAATGGCAACAGAGCTCTGGCCTCTCTATTTGTAGCAGTCTGTTCTCACAGAGAGATTTGAGCACAACAAGCGGCAAGAGATAGGTGTTCTTGTCACTCTGAGTATACAACCATATAGTGACTACTGTACAGCTTAGAGATAGGTCCAAATTTAAAGTTAGATATACAGAATACAGCTAGCAGCATTGATTTCACAGAGTGGAGGTCAGAATTCAACCCAGCTGAAGGAGCTGAAGAAAATGCACTCATGCTGGGCTCCACTCTGTGCTCTACCAAAGGTAAGCTGAGGCAATACTAACCCAGACAGAATGTAGCTCTGAACCTGTCACCGGTCTGAGAGTGACATAGACGCATCCTGGTTGGAGTGCAAGGCAGGCAACAGGCAACAAGACTTCGCTTCCTGCCTTCCCTCATACACAGACACAGACACAGAATTTGAGACATTTGCCTTTTCTTCCCTGGGTCACCCCACACCACTTGCCCCACAAGTGCTGGCACAAGTATGATTGTATGCTAAAGTTTTCCTTTTATGTTCTTGGAGAAGCCTCTCTGGGAACTCGGAGCCTCACAGCTATTTCATTGTGGTAGCTTTTAGGGGAATTTTTATTGTTTTTCTTCTTATTTTGTTTGTTTGTGTGTGTTTTTAAACTATAGTAGGATTTGCTAGGCAGGGCACAGATCTATTTCACTTCCAGTTCCAGGTCTAGCACAGTCTCTTCAACTCCTTTCAGCTGTCAGAGCCAGGCCAGTAGGTTATTTCTCCAGCACCTAGTTGGGAAGTTACACAAATCATGTCATCATTACTTTGAGTGGACCATGGAGGAAAAAAGGATTTGTGCCAATGATAACAAAATCTATATAACTAGTGTTTAAATCATTAATCTTTGAATCTATGAGTGTCTACCTCGTTAAAGTAGCAAGACTTCCATGGGGTAGACTTTTCAAAACATGAATGTAGGTTGTTTAATGTTAGCTTCTGACTTGGAAAATATTGACCACGTTGAAAACTCAAAGGTAGAATCAAAATGAATAGTGCAGTACTCAGACCTTTTTCATGAAGTATTCACATCTGGATATTTCCTCTTAGCTACTGCATACAAAGTAAAAGTATTCTGTAAGATTCCCAAGCAATAGGACTACTGTCATTTCACAGATAAATCCTGCAGGGGTTTGAAGGACACTGTAAAAGAATCATAAAAATTATAAGCCCTGTTAATTAACATCCTGCCTGCATGTCTCCCAAAGAAGGGATTATTTTCCTCAGTCTTTTTTCTGAGGCTTGAATCATCCAACTTTAAAATGGATGAGAAGATCCCCTTTTATTGCAAAGGAATCTGAATTAATGTTAATTCACAGTTCTGGAGAGTTAATTTGAGACATTTGAGTTCTGGAGCAGCAGCATCTCTTTCTGTGCTATTCCCCCCTTTTATTCCTTGTCCTTCCTCCTTTCTGTTGCCATTTGTACAAAACCAGGATCTGTTCAGCAGTTCGTCTGCTCCTGCTGCATAATCCTTTGCAACACAACTACTGGCAGGAAAGTCCTGGGGGTGGATAGTGGCCAGTGGCAGGAATGAATGAATTTGAACAGAACATTTTATTTCCATGCAAATTTCTTCTAGAAAGACAGAGGCATGAAAGAAACCAGCAGAACGTCTTCTCAATAAAACCACAGAATTTGCAGACAGTGTCACAAATCCATCTATGCAGCACCACCACAGCACTTTGATTATTTAAACTTTTCCATATCTCAGGCTTCTCAGCAGCAAAGTGAGGACAGAGTATTCCTGACAAGGGTGTTGTTTTCTTTCCAACTCAGGACAGGACTTGAAACTTGGACACTGCCAAAGCATTTTCAGACTCCCAGAACTAGGTTATTAAACACGGAAGAGAATCAAATTCCTTCACAGAATGTGCTTGCAACAGAGCACAGTGCTTTCTTAAAGGGCCCTTGTATGGTAATGTGACATTTCACAGGCTGCATGTAAGCAATTATCTTTGAAAGAAAAATGACCGATTTATTTTTTTTCTTTGAGAGGAGGCTTTCATTAAAACACATTTCTGGGGGAGCTGATATGCAAGGACTGAACGTGGGTACAAAGCTGATTCAAGAGCCAGAGCTGTTGTTAAAGGTACTGGGATTGAGGAGCTTTGGAAGGCATTCAGAGAGCAACAGACCCTGACTGGAACCAGCATGGTCTGTTGTGTCTGTAACATATTTATTGGTATTTCCCAGATGATTTCCCACAACTAGGCTGCTGCACTGCATCATGATTTGAAGTGAATAAAAGAAAAACTAAAAGACCCATTGGTGATGCTTAGCACCTCACAACCCTTTGAGCTGCTATCAAATGACATACTGTATTAAACTTTAACATCATCTGTTTATACTGGCTTGTGTGCAAATTTACTGATTCACTGACATCAGAAAGAAGCTGTAATTGCTTGCTCCTACAGCATGGAAGTCAGTGGAAATTTTACCACAAGGACAGTGGGAGCAGCAACAGGTCTAACAAGTAGATCACAGAATTGCAGGGGTTGGAAGGGACCTCCAGAGATCGAGTCCAATCCCCCTGCCAAAGCAGGTTCCCTACAGCAGGTCGCACAGGTAGGCATCCAGGCAGGTCTTGAACATCTCCAGAGAAGGAGACTCCACCACCTCCCTGGGCAGCCTGTTCCAGTGCTCCGTCACCTCACTGTAAAGAAGTTCTTGTGCACATTTGTGCAGAACTTCCTATGCTGCAGTTTCCAGCCGTTTCCCCTTGTCCTGTCTCCACTCACCACTGAAAAGAGTCCAGCCTCGCCATTCTGCCCCCCACACCTTAGATATTTATAGACCTGGATCAGGTCCCCTCTCAGTCTTCTTTTCTCAAGGCTGAACAGACCCAGTTCACTCAGCCTTTCCTCATAGGAGAGATGCTCCAGGCCCTTCACCATCTTCGTGGCCCTCTGCTGGACTCTTTCCAAGAGGTCCCTGTCTTTTTTTGTACTGGGGAGCTCAGAACTGGACGCAGTACTCCAGATGCTTTGAAACCACATTTCGAAACATGCCAGCCATCTCTATCCACATGGCATCTTTGCTGTGTGAGCAGAAGTACTTCCTTTTCTTCAGCTCACCACCAAAAGGTATGCTGGCTGTCTCGTGTACAGCGTTCCCATTAGTTGTGTGCACGGCATCATTGTCTATTCCAGCTACGTGTGATCAGATGCATTCCTAGATCAGAAGGACCTGAAACAAGTCTTAGGGGTGCTTGTAACTGGTACCATCCAAACCAGGAACACACAAAAGCATTCCAAACAAACTCTTTCATTTTTCCACCTGTATGCTTTCGTCTATCATCTGACACTCATCTACCACTCCAACATTCTAGTTAGACCAACAAAAGAATAAATTTAGGTCCCTTCAAGCACCTCCCTTAACCACTCCACTTGCTCTCCCACGTAATAGCCACGCACCAAAGGATCTATACTTGAGAGCTTTTGCTGCAAGGATAAGGAGGCAGGAAGACAGGCTGGGCAGCAGTCTGAGCAGGCGCAAGGGCAAATGTCTTCATCATTCAACATTTCACTGTGTGCTGGATGACAGTGCTTTTCAAGGAATGTTTTCTCCACTTTTCTTTTCCAGGAACTTTGAAAAATAACTGAGGTTTAATTTGAAAACACAAAAAATGACAGCCAATCTCCATCTGAGAGCTAGAACTATTGTAACCAGGCATTTGTAAGTTAAGAATGATTAAGAGAAGAAAAAAAATATGTGAAAATCAGTTTCTTTAGAGAAGTTATTGTTCATCCCAAATGAAAACACTACCTGCTTCTGAGCAGCTTCATTCACGAGCCTTTGCTTATGAGTAGTATGTAAAGTCAAGAACACAAAGTTATTGACTCCTTCTCCTGACACCCTGTAGTTTGTGAATTTCCTGGTGTTTAGTCTAATAAAACATGAGCCAGAGAGCAAGGTAGTGGATCAGACCCAGCACTACTATTTCTCCTCCTCTGTCAAGAAAGTTAGCTACTCAGCTTTATTATAGAACAGTTTTCCTCCTTCTGTGCATCCGAAGAGCAAACCAGGTTGACAGAACAAGAACTCCAGTGGGGAGTAGCAGCCTACTTACACAACTTCCCATTAGCAGAGAATGTGTCACAACAGTGAGGAGTTTATTCTGCTGGAAAGTAAATTGGCTCTGGTGATGCTCAAACCTTCCAGTTGAATCACTCCTAACACAAGGAATGTATTCCCCCAGATGGCTTTGTTTCTTTGGCAAAAAAAAAAAAAAAAAAAAAAGGAAAAAAAAGCTTGGAAATCAGGTCTCTTCAGTTCTACTGGTGCTCATTCAACCTTTGAATGGCAGGTGAGAGATTAAAAAGGCTGTTAATGATTCCTGTTATTGTAAGAACCATATAATACAGCCTTCTCATAAACTGATCGCAGACTATCCTAAAATCATTTATGTTTCTTATCCTACAAGTCCATTTCAAAGGCTATCCTAGAATGTCACAGTCCTCATGGCCAGAAGTCTGGAAAACAGAAGGAAATTCTTGGCAAGTTTTTCTTGGCCAGTTTATATCACTTGCTTTATGGTCAACACTGTCCTCTAGCTGAAAGACCTCTTATTCTCTCAGTTTTTCTTTCCTCAGACTCCATTTCTGGAAAGTATGCATTTGGTTTACCATGGCTAAACCAAACTCTGTTATTCCCCTTTGTATTACAAACTTCACTCCCATCACATACTCTGTTTCAATTCTTGTCTCCTGAACATGTTTGTTCAGAATTTTACACAGTTGTCTCTTGTACTACAGCATTATTACCTTATTTCTTCTTTATCTTAATTCATATAACTACTAACATTGGCCTTTTTTTTTTTTTAATAGCTGTTACACTGACACCTCTGTGTCTTTTCTTGTCTTTTCCAATTCATGAACTCTGAGCATGACCCAAGATTTCTGGTTATTAATTCTTTATATGATCTTAATACTTTGAAACTTTAAAAGTCAACCTGTTTCACAGACTCGCACCATTAAGGTCTCTTGGTTCTTTCTGTACCATAACCCAATCTGTCATTCAGTGGTATCTCCTTTCCTTAGTCCACAAGAAAGTTTCATCAGCATACTAGTGTTATGATATTAACATTATAAAGGAAACCACAAATTGAATTGGTCCCAGAACTGATCCTTTAGATGCATCATCACCAGTCTCCCTCTAAGCTGGATCTTCATTCACAATTACTTCTTATCCTAATTTCATGGCTGTACAGTCCACTTAACCAACCTCCCTCACGGCAAATTTCTACATATTCAAAGATTTGCACCCTTTTCAAGTCTTCCCATTTCAATCCATGATGAATTATTCCTATATATTAACACAATGGTTCCAGTCTATATCTTAGAACTACATCAGTCCTACAGGCCAGTTTTGCATTAATGGGATCCAGCACAAACTCCTTGCCAGCCACAGATAATAATTAACATTTTTCACCTCCATTGCTATTGATTGTATAGTACAGCTAGTAGGACCCTAAGGCTTGCATTCAACAGGAGTGACTATTATTGAAGAAGAACATTTCCATATGAGCACTTCTCTTCATTACTGCCCTATCTATCGTTAACCACACGAAGCTGCTCAACTCTTCAGAACAACTGGAAGCTATGAGATCACAATAGTTTTAGTTCATAGATAAACTTGGGCGGAGCGTTATCCACAAAATATCCAACTACTGGGACTTCAACTTTCCTATCTCTCCAACTTTCCTATCTCTCCAACTTTCCTGTTGGCCAATACACATACTTACTGATAGAGAAGCTAAGCTTTCATACAGGTATGAAAAGAGAGAAAATATATATTACTATCAACTTTTTCAGGATCAGAATAGAATCGCTCCTGCAGCTCTGTTCCTGAAGAGTCAGAAAGAATGGGCATGGAAGAGCACACAGGGAGTACATCTGACTGTCTCAGAAGAAGGCTGAAAGTGAGCATACACAAAGGACATGGAGAATAAACCACCTTAATAAAAGCAACATTTTCAACTTCAAAATATTTTCAACACTCTTCAGTAGAATTCAGTTTTAAAAGTTCTAGGAGATGTCCACTGATTATTCTTGTTTCAGTGATTTTTGAGGTTGTGATACCTGATTCCCATAAGAGCAGCCATCTTGCTGAGAAAGAGAAAAAATAGGTGTCCTTCTCAAAATTTCAAGATGAGGCAAAGACAAAGGGATGGTCAGAATTCCTTTGACAGCATTAACTTTTAACTCAAGTGTAACACATAGCCATTCCTCTCACAGCAGCTCTTTTTTAGGAAGTCACACAGAAAAATAAACTAGTGAAGAGTACCTAACTCAATACTTTTGGAGCAAAAGTAGCTTGTTTGTTGTTGTTTTTTTTGTTGGGTTTTTTTTTTCATGATCAATATTCACCAATGCTCTTAGCATCCAGCCTCTTCTTCAAACAGATAAGTTGATAACAATCTGCTCTGCAAAATAGAGGCCACTCCATATTTAAGGATGACTGGAAAGCTAGAAAGTGTTCCAGTAAACTACCATTTGTGCAGGTTTAAAATGATTAGTATCATTAGGGATCACAACTAAAGCAAGTTTTTCCCATAATGGGTAACACATGAAAAGATGTGCAGTTTCCCTCCCAAACATGCTTCTGCAGAAAGAGGTAACATTTTTGAAGGGTATCACTGTAAGCCAGTTCTGTTGCTGGCCTGCGCCCAGGCTCTCTGGCACTGTCTTTTGCCCTCACTTATTTGTGACCACTCTTGAAGACAGGATATTGACTCATGTGGACTATCTACCTGAACTGGCTTGGCTGTTATGTTCTTACACCACTACGATTACAGCCAATATTATCTATTCAGAGACATCAGGTTCCAGCCCAGTTGATACCTGGAGCAGGAACATCAGTACTGGCCTGCTGTAACACAGCATCACCAAAAAGCTGCTCTGAGATGAAAGATGGCAAACTCACAAGATACGGTTGTTCACGATGACAAAGTTACACTGATTGTCTGAGAAATTAACACACTTGCAACTTAGATGAAGCCCTCCAACGTATGTTCCTTAGAAAGCTTGATTAATATTTGATAGTTTATTACCATTCTTTTGGTAAATTATTCAAAAGCATAGCTCAGCAAAGCACACGGGAATTCCAGTGTCAGGTCAATTAGTTGTTTAAGCATTATGTAGAAGTGCAAGTATTTGTTTCAAGTTACAGAGGATAAATGCTATGATTGGAGAACAGGAGGAAGTGAAATAAGTTAGCTATATTTCTTTTTTTAAAATGTACTTAATTTTTTGAGGATTGGTACCTCAAGTTTTTCCTGTCACTACAGATTGTGTAGTAATAGCAGCTGAGGCAAAAAAAGAACACTCATTTGCTGTGTGTTAGCAGAGAAAAATTAAAATATTAATTTCTGCATGCCTTTGCCTTGATTAGATGAACAAGCTGACCAGCTACAGAAGTGACTACTCTGATAGGGATCAATTGACAAACTCCCCCAAAATTTGCAAGCAGGTTGCAATTCCAGAGTGAGACAGCTGTCATTTGCTGGTGTATTTCATATCTCTGCCACTGCAAGATTGTTCTCCACTGTACATTTCCAATTGATCCCTCCAGAGCACTGAAGCTTTTTAAGTCTCATATATAAGGAACAATGCTTTCCTTCAAAGGCTGCTTAGGCAACATAGAGCTCATCAAGAAATACAGCCAGCCCAATTATTACTCTTCTTAATTAAGTCTAGTTTCTCCTGTATGTTTCTCCCACTCTGGAAATAGCTCTAGTCTTTTGAGCAATATATACATATCATTCCAGTACGTAAACATCCTCTACATGCTTCACTCTTAATTACTCCCTCAGTTTCACTATGCCCTTGGGTACTTCAGTATAAGGGTATGAATGTTTCAGCATCTTAATGTCAAGATTTGTAATTACTCAGTTTTCCTTAATGATTGTTGTGGTAGTCCCCCTTATTTCTGCTCAATCCTTGATTATGCCTTTGCCGTCATACACACACCTAATCCATGCTGTCCTGAAAATTTAGTAAGCAATCTTAAATCATTGAAAGGGGATGAGAAGATTGGTTTTGAATAATGGCACTAAAGATCCTAACTTTAGGATCAAACTCATTCTTCTAGATGCTACGCAACGTTCAGGTTTCTAATAGAAAGAAGCTCATGATTCCTGTCCTTCAGTACAAGCACTTCATACTGCTTTCTGCTTCTCTTTCAGAAGATCAGGGATGGGCAGCATTAGTCCTGTAACTATTCTGCCTGAACACAAAGTAACTGAAATTTGTGCCAGCCCTGAATGGAATGGTCCTGCCCATCTACACATCACTAAGCACTTATTCTCACTATGTCTCTTGTTTCAGCATTACTGCCCACAAAGGCACACAGTGAGCTAGATCAGGTAACTGGCCTGGCAGAAGGACAAGGAAAGGCAAGACAAAAGAAGGGGAAAGGGAAAAGGAGACAGAAGAAAGCAGAGAAGGTGGTAGAGGGGAGGAAAGGGAAAAGGCATTAGATGATTTAGTTTATATGGCCACACAAATGCTGGTGCCCTATCCAGGGAGATAGAGGAATAATTCCAGAAACAGAGCAATGAAGGATGTTTGCTCTCCATGTCAGCACAGATCTGTGCTAGCTTAAAAAAAACCTATACAGCCACAGCTCATTTGTGGCAAGCATCCTGGCAAGCCAGCAAACACACTGCCCAGCTGCATCCACACTCCACAGCTGAAGCAGCTCCCCTTTACCTCAAGGTCAGAAACAGATAAATGGGCTGATGTTTCAAGTCAGTAGAAGCTACATTTAAGACAGTGTTGATTACCGGGGGGGAAGAAAAAAAAAAAAGAAAGGAAGGAGTACTGCAAATGGGTGCTTTAAGTCACACCAGCATCCTGGCAAGTTGATATTGCTGTTCATCAACTAACTAAATAATTTCCAGACATATCCTGAGCAAGGGAAGCATACAGATTTCACATCATTCTCCATTCCCATTTAACAGGGACATTACATTTTGCTCTCCAAAGATTTAGGTACATACCACAGCTAACCACCAAAGTGGCAGTGTAACAGTGCGATAAAGCAATTCCCAAAAGCATTGCTAACACTTAGCATTTTTTTCAGTTATTTCAAGAGACTCTCAAAGTCCTATGCACAAAGAATGAATTAAAGTTCATAACAAGCCAATCAACCCTTCTGCACAGCTGGAAGACTGGTGGGAAGAAGTAGCACCTGTAACAACCACTTGGTAAAGTAGTGGCATCATGTCAGTTATACACTGGTATAAAGATGTGAGATCTCTAATGTCTGCCACTGGGACCAGAGCTAATGGTGAATCAGTTACCAAACCCTGGCTGGTGCAGTTTAGGGATTGACAGACCCCATGACCCACTGAAACAATTCCATCCATCTGCCACATTTCAGATCAGTCTAACTTTTCAAATGCTGTCAAGAAAGCACTATCTGTGAGGTGTACAGAGTTACTTCATCATCCCATGTTTATGCACCCTTCAGAGGTAAACCTAAGGAGCGACTTGGTCAGCCATAGAAACGTCACTGAACTACAGGGTTTTTCAGACAAACACTGATTAGTTCAGGGAAAAAAACCCACAGAAAGAAAACAGATGTGCTCGCAAAAATCCGCACATTTTTTCTTTTACTGCTCTCAGAATAGTATGAGAAGCCACATATCCTCTGGCACGCTGCTTTCTGCTTTGCACCACAGCAAGATGTGTGCATCAGCACCTGCTCCCAAGGCAGCTTTTCAAACTGTGGGAACCCATTGGTAGGAGCGGTGAAGCTCAGCAATATGGGACCAGTCTGCTTCCACTTTGGCACTAGCAAGAGGTGTATTTATACATTAAATAACTGTGGAAAACTCAAGGAAGACGACATATTTCCTAAGAAAATTGTTCTCTGACTACCCTTGCAGAAAAGCATACTCCTGGTGGCTCTAATCAGATAGATCACAGGTTTCCATACTGTTCATTTCCTGGAGCTTCAGGGAATAAAGACCTCTCAAATCATTTAACGATGCTGGTTAGAATTTTGAAGGATCATCCATTCTCCTCCTTGGCACATACAATGTAACCAGCCTTCCCAACATGCCAATTGAGCTGCCTTGCTGCTATTAGATAGACGTGCTGTTCATTCCCTGCCATACTGCCTTTTTGTACACAGAGCGTTAAGTGAAACTACTCCTAAATCACAAGGGAATGTGAAGTAACCCACTTGAACATGAGGCATAAAAACAATTAGTACAAAACAACTCCTGCATCTTATTACTACCCATAAATACCTGACAAGAAGAAGCAAAAAATGATGCAGTCAGGCTCTTCTCAGTGGTACCCAGTGAGAGGATGAGAGATGAAACAGGTAGTTCAGAGAGGCTGTGGAGTTTATCCTTGGGATATTCCAAATCCAATGATACAGTCCTGGGCAACCTTCTCTAACTGATGCTGCTTCAGGAGTGATTTCCAGAAGCTCACTCTGTCTTCAATTAGTTTATGATTCTGTGATACCTGTAATGTAGAAAACACGTAATGTTATCATAAGGTCATGCACAGCACATTTATTTAATCTCTTGAAGCCTGTTACATGTTTCCCATCCCACCATGAGGTTATATTAAGCACCAGGAGGAGAGCAGGCAAGGTACAGAGGTAAGAGAAAGCATTGCCTCCCATTCCTGGAAATCACTCTGTCATTACCAAATTGAGTTTTGCTAGCTTTGTACATGGACTCACATGCAAGGAAGCAAAAATTCATTGTTACCTTGATGACAAAAACCTTGAACCTGTACATGTTATAGAATACTTTTTAACTGTCAAACTTCTACCTTTGCTGCAGAACAATTTTACTGAGTTGCGATTTCCCCTCCCCCATTATGTTTCTGTTCCCTATAATTTTTAGATATGATCTTAGCATTCAGATCAACTATATGAGACTAAGCCATATCTCCAGGGTTTATCACAGATTTAGAGATTTGCTTGTTTTGGTTTTCATATAAAAAACATTTTCATCAACTTTTATATTTAAGCTATTTCAAAGAAGTTTAATTTTGGAAACTCAGTAGAAACATCAACCAGGATGCTTTAATGTTTCAAGAATAAAACATTTTGATTTGAATTCAAAACAAGAAGTCTAAGTTAAACTGGTATTAAAAGTTACATACAATTTATAAGAAGTCTTGTCTGTTGACATGTTCTGATTTTAATTAAACCAAAAAGAATTTTGAATTATCCAAGACTTCAGTTTTCCTTCATGAATTTCATTTTACAACATAACTAAACCACTTTTTTCCCTGCGTTCAGATGCATAAGAAAATTTATCTTTTAGAAGTAATAAAGCTTCCAGCTACATGCAAAGCCTGCTGTTCATTCACATTCATTTTATAAATGAAGCTGCTGCATTTCTGAGATTAGATTGCCAATTCAGAAACCTCCAGCCACAAGTATGAATTAATAAAAAACATCATTTCAACAATTATCAGAAGTACCCTACAAATGAGTATGTACAAGTGTCTATTGCTTCAATCCTTACTTGTTTAATCTTTCAGGTATTAATGCATTCTTTTTATTTTCTGTTCAGATTTAGACTTCTCAAAATTACCAAGTATGCAGGCACTGGACTATTCTAGGAAGTCTTTTCCATTTCATGGCTTTTCTATCTAGTTAGCGACTCTTTTTCTACCACAAAGGAAAAACAGTTTGTCTAGTACAGGCAAGTTGTGAATTACAGGTACATAAGAAGAGAGGAGGAAAGCCTGCTTTGACTAACGTGCATTAGATGCATAGTCAGTTAGATTTTAGATGTGTAGCATTTTTATTTGTAGGAATGAATGAGTTGGAGCCAGCTGGACAGCAGTATTTCCAGAGCTCAGTTGGAAGTCCTAGTGCCAATACTTAATCTGTCTTTTTATTGCATGCATGGAGCACGTCTGATTAAAACACAGCAAAAGGAATATAAAAATCACACGAGTATAACAACTTATGAAAATAAGATTATGCTAAGTTTTTCTTCATTGACTATAAATAAGGGAACAGAAGAACAGTTAACATAAGAAGGAAAAAAGAAGTCTTTCTGCATTCATCATTTATCTGCTTCCCTAATACATAGAACTATTCTAGTTAGAACAAACATTTATATCAAATGCTCTCAAGACTCATGTAACGTAATGTTTACATTTTCAAAGTTCCTAATGCACTATTAACTAGATCCAAACAGGGGTGCAGTCATTCAAGTACCACTTTACATGCAAACCCGCAGATTAGACCCTCAAGCTCTCTTTCTCAGTTACTGCTCTGGAGATAACTGAGTGTTTAGCCCTTAGGTTCACACAGCACACCACAGTCAAAGTCCTGATGGCGATTATAACATATGGTGTCCAGCACTGGGACATTTGCTACATGGAACACTTCTTCTAGCTTGAAGAATGACACAAAAAGATAATTATGGTTGGCATGTCTTTGACTTCACAAAAAATACATGCTGGCTACAGTGCTCTCATTGTGTATAATCAATGAATATTGAGATGTTATAATTATGAAATAAACAAGAGAGTTAGGCAAAGCAGAATACGATAACAAAAAGAGAATAGATAGAAAGCTTACTCATATCCTGGGCTCACCCACAAAACACCAGCAGAGGCAATCTCCAGAAGAGATCCTTCCCCACTGGTAGCCAGCCCTAAAATGGGATCTAGGAGAGGTGCAGCCAGGCTCCACCCCTTCCAGCAGCACAGGTGAATTGTTGAATTGCCTTCAGCTGTGCTCCCAGGGCTGACTCATTGCTCGCCTCAGGTGATCAATCAGAGGTTCAGGCCGTGACTCAGCAGTTCCATACACCTTGGTATGTCCATCCCTCTCATACTAGTCAGTACACTTTTGTACTGGTCACTTTTCTATCAAGAGAAGGTAGTAGCTTTTCCCCTGCTTCTGGTTTTCTCCTACTGTACCCTAGTAGCTGTAAAAGTCAGTGCATTTCAAATATCTCCCTATCTGAACAGCCTAACACTTTGCAGAAGGCTAAATGCCACAGAGCGAAATTGTATCACAACCACCACTGGTTCGCAGCACCAGCAATAAGCAGTGAGTCAGGCACAGTTTCCATGTAGCTCAAGGAAAACAGATGAGTGTTGGCTCCTATTAATCTGCTTTTGGAGTCAGAGCTCCTGAACAAAATACACCAGCTGGGCAAAGAGCAGCAACTCAGTCCTGCTTGGTTTGTGGTGACTGAAAACTTGGGCCACAATAAATTCCACCTTTACCTTGGGAGAGCTGTGGGACCTGGGACACTGCATGGCCGACAGACTGCAGAATGCTAGTAGTGCCGTAGCTCTCTGAGCATGCTGTATGGTGACCTCCGTAAATATTTGACAAACCAACAATGCAAATAATTTTCAAAGAAAGAATCACTGCAACAATTGCCACTCAGAAAACGTATGATTTTGTGGGGTTTTTTTTGTACGTGCTTGTTATGCTCTACAGAACTGCACAAAGCAGTTTATTATCCATTAAATTCAATGAGGACCTGCCACAACTGCTTAACAGTGATGTAGTGACAGATAAGAAAAACAAAGAAAGAAAACACCTAAATTTGCACTGACTGTGCATGCTGCAAAACATAGAAGAAAAATCAGTATTGCTTGAAGCATCTGTCACTTACCCAAGATATTTAATTTTTAAGCTACTTTAGATGCACACACATAGGACTGTGTAAGAGAATCCCTTACCATATGCCCCCACGTTAACTGAAGACAAAGCTTCTCAGATTTGCTTAGAGTTAGGAATACTCGAACAGATGTAAAATCCTGAGATACAGAAGACAAAGCCCTGATACTATTCAGTATTTATGGACTTCGTTAAATGTAATCTGCCTTACTTTATTTTGAAAATATCACAGAAATTTCAGCAAAAATAAGTGTCCACGCAATTAAACATGGCACAAGTTTATGCACCATGCAGGTACTGGTGTGCCCCAATATTCAAGGAAAGCAACTCTATCCTACATAGTGGAGAGGAAAAGAATGCACTAACATTTTCTTCTTGTTGAAACAAAAGAAGATTATAATGCTTTGGAGCAGGGATACGTTTCATTACTTGGCTTTAAAAGGTAAGTGTGAAAATTACCTGCTCAGTGATTTGCATCCTAACAAGTTTGGCAAACTGCATATAACTGAAAATATTTAGTTTGTGCCTACTCTTATTAAATATGGATATTATTATATATATAAAAAAAAAATGCTTACATGCTAAAATGCCTTTCTCAAACCCATGTTCTTTGCCAAGAGAAGTGAAATTATATCCCAAGGGCGCACTGATTGATTTTCAGAGTTTTTCTGAATTTTAAAGGACACAGGCAATACCATATCATGATGCCTGCATTATCTTAATGCTTAGATAATGTTGAATTCTTTATTAATAGCTGTCACGTACCTCATGTGCGTGAAATCAGCTGCAGTACAGAACAGTGGACATTCAGATGAGACTGCCCAAAACCTGGAGTCCATTCAAAAAATAGAACAATAAACTTCCCCACCCCAATTCTAATCAAAAAGGCACAAACTTACTGAAAACACATTGACAATGTAAGACCGTGTGACCTGCCCTTCTGATTTTGGACAAATTGCCTTCTTAGTATGCTATTCTGTTTTTACTTCAAAAAATGATGGAAGTATTCCCAAATAGTTTTTCAGCTATAACACAATTCTTAGTCTAGTAGCTTAGAGACTGTAGGTTAAGAAAACACATTTATTACAGAAGACCTTAGAATGCAGTAATTAAGTTTCACAACTGAATCATAAGTAGATGAAATCTCAAATCAGATTGCACACACACAGCTGTGTTCTTGCTCCCAGACAGACAATATGCATTTCTGCCATAACTGTAAATTTGCTCCATGCCACAGCAGCATGAGCACTTCTACAGAAATTATCTGAGAAACCAACCCCGTGGAGTACATCAATCCTGGATGTATTTGTTTCCTACTTAAAGGACGCATGTCTAGGTGAATTTCCCACAAAGCATATCATCCATGAAACACTGATGTGCCTGGGAAAGGGACATGGACCTCTGATTCGCACAAAAGGCTCAGGAGTCCAGAACTCCACTGCCTGCTCCTTCAGTACCATTAATTATAGTAACTGCCTCAGAGCCAACTTGAAACAAGGTGCCCCTTTTTACTGAGCACGTAATGTGCACTGCAACTGAAACTATTTCTGTGTGAGGACGCTCAGGAGAGAGCTGATCTGAATTCCCAAGGCTTTGCATTTAAAACATACTAGAACCCCATTGAAGATAACCATTTAGAAATAAGTTTAGTTCAATTAATTCAGTCGAGCTGTATTTGCCAGTATGTTATATTCACAGAATCACAGAATCACTCAGGTTGGAAAAGACCTTAAAGACCATCGAATCCAACCATGACCTAACCTTTCTACCCTAACTCTAACAACCCTCTGCTAAATCATGTCCCTGAGCACCACATCCAGACAGTTTTTAAACACATCAGGGATGGTGACTCAACCACCACCCTGGGGAGCCTATTCCAGTGCTTGACAACCCTTTCTGTAAACAAGTGTTTCCTGATATCCAACCTAAGCTTACTCTGGCTCAACCTGAGGCCATTTCCCCTCATCCTGTCACCTATCACCAGTGATGAGACCAACCCCGCTCTCGCTATAAGCACCTTCCAGATAATGGAAGAGAGCAATAAGGTCTCCCCTCATATATGTATATACAAAAATACAGCATGTATGTTTATATACACATTGTACACATTACAGCTTTGGGATTGTTCCTGGATTTCAAATGAAAAACAAGTAATAGGAACTCGGGTCTTTTTCTCCCCTCTGATTAAACACAGAAGCATTAGGAATTCATGGTTGATGTGTCTGTCAGTTGCACATCATGTCATCAGTTTTCAACCAACAAAACACCATACTGGCAGCAGTTTGCAGTACAGACTGTGCCCTATTATTTAAAATTCAACTCAAATATCCCTGTGTAGATATGCCCAGAAAAGGAACAGCACAGAGGAAAGGCACAAAGTACTAAGGTTGCAAAGGAGGCAAGCTGTTATATTGGGTACCACTATAATTTTCCTTCCCCACCCCCCCCCCCACCAATCCTCCATGTCCCCATTTCATTCTTTTTGCTAGTGGCCACACAGCAAAACACTAGAGCCTCACATTTTGCTGCTACAATCTTGGCAGGAGTGCAAATTGTGTCACACTTCCCTGCAAGCTTTGGCATTTTCAGAGCACATCATCTCACCACAGGCAGCTTAGAAAATAAAGTGTCCCACCTTAAAGTTGGTATTGAAATAGAACATTTTCTTTCTGCATTATTGGCAACAGACATTCAAACCTGCCCAGTCCCAAGTAAGGGTATTAATCCAGTTCTCTTCCTATGTTCTCAAAGTACTAAGATTCAAGATGTTCAGTGGTGTTTAAATATCTCCAATAGAAGTTCTTTCACTTGTCATAAAAGACTGAAACAAGATCTGCCCGACAGGTTTTCCAACAGTCACACTGGAGGGTAATATTCCTGACTTGCTGCATCTTGTGAACTCAAAACAGAGCAGAGATGTGGCCTCTTGAACATGAGATGTTTTTGAACAGGATGCCATCTACTGAGCAATACATCTACCTCTGTATGAAATTAAGCAGAGAAAGAAAGTTATCTTTGGTCTTCTACCAACCATATGTCAGTCCTAGGTACTGGCTGTTGAGGATAAGTGAGGCACTGGTGCTCATCTTTCTTTTTTGAGGGCACCTAATAGGCCAGGTTTATAAAACTATTTTGGGAAGAACGTTCACAGCTTTGAAGCCAGATGGAATATTTCTCTTAACCCTGAGGATAGGTGACTTGATCTTGAGAGAATACTTCAAGAACACTTTCTCAGAAAGCCTCCCCACCTGACTCCCAAAGTGAATTTTCTGGTTTACATGGATTCCATTAGTATTCTGACTTTCTGTGCAGTGGTTTGAAATGTTACCAGAGCTCTTATTAGGCTTTCATTTGAAAAATGAAATTCCCACAGCCATTGAAAAATGACATACCAGTTACCAAATAATGTTCTGATGATAAAACTATGCAAACTAAGTTTCATGCCCACCTTGCCATCCCTACCCCACGCCGTGCAAGCAATAGCATAAATAAATAAAAAATCAAACAACCAAAATCTTGGTATTCCTCCCCAGTGTAGAGCATAATTTTGATTTGAAGGAATTTTATTTGGTTCAAGTTAGGATGCTTTTGTTAGTCCCATGTGCTGGTCAGGCTGAACAGCAAAAGCAACATAGAAAGAAGTTAGTTTTGTATTTGTTACTTGACCCGAAGAAGAACTGAACTCAGTATCTCACATTGGACATGTTTTAAAGATTTTTTTTAAGTGCAAAATGCTCAGTAAGCATTAGTCAGCACAGCTCCACTGCACTGAATGCTCATCTGCAGCATCAGATACTGTGGACTGTGGCACTTCTCAGAAATCCACCGCTACCCACACTGTAGATTCACAACCTCTCTCATGAAGGTTGTGTTGCTACAAGTTAAGTTACTGGTTAAGTTACTAAGTTAAGTTACAAGTTAAGTTACTGGTTAAATTCCCCATAAGATACTGGAGATCTCCTCCATAAAATAGTGAAGTCTCAGCACATTTAAAATTCAGCTTAATCTTGTAATGCAGATAGAGGATATAGCCAAATTTTTGCTTGCTTCTTTTAAATTCATTTGAGGATTTTGTATTCCCACCAGCATTTGAACAAAGTTAATCTATAGAGAGGACATAAAATAGAAGTTTAAACTCTGATTTGATTAATCTGAAGACATGTGAAAAAAAACCACATTTCCTAAAAAATAATTCTAGCTTTACAAATTTACAAACAACCTTGAGGAATTCTAAAGGACTAGATCTTGTTTAGCACGCTGAAAAGCAAATTCAGCAATTCTGCTCTTTTTCCCCTTCCTCCACAAACACACTTACTTTAATCAGATCCTCTCTCTCCTCTCAATCAGAGCATTTTTGAATGTATCTAATACACACTCTGTCTTCCTCTTCCCTCTTAAAAGCAATATTACATTCTTTGTCTCAAGGAAATGACTGAATAATGTAATAAGTCAGTGCAATTACTAGGGAGAAAAGTTAACATTCCTTTCTGCTGTAGTGCATACAACATCCTCCCATAGGTATTTCTTGAATTAAGAGAAGGCTGATAGCAGTGCCACTTCCAACAGCTCTTGGCAAGTTTAGTGTATTCGTGTGGAAGACCTCTCTGTCTTCTTTTATGAGGATGCTAGTGCTAGGACCTGGCAGACCTCCCAAGTTGTTTTGCTAAGGGTACTCAGCAATCACCATGCACCACCCACCACCTTCCTCTGCTCACATCCACTGTTTGGTCTCCAACAACATTCAGCAAGCATCAGTGAATTTCCATGGTTGCAACTTTTTTCCACATGGAGTAGTTCAATTCAACAGCTTTGCTTCCCGTACACTTCCATATCAGACACCATTTTGTCAGACTTCCTCTGCTATTATCTGTTGCACAACAACAATATATAACAATATTGTTGGGAAAGTTCAGCTTCTATTGCCATACCACCGACATCTGCATCTGATAACACAGGCCAACACAATAAAGGAGCAGATGCTACTTTCAGAGCAGTCCTTGTATGTGACTCTGTCAAGACATTGCAAAATTTTCCCAACCTCATACTTTCTGATGGCATTTTAGATTTTCCGATCCCAGAAATATCCAGGCTTTACTTAAATATAAGTAAAATTCCAAAGTAATGGTGCTGGCATAGAGGGCACAGAACTACAAATATAAAAAAATAATAATTCTATTCAGGATGTGTTTCACAAATCTGAGCTTTTTACCTGAACTGATTACTCAGTTTCACTATGCTTTTGCAAGATTCTGCAATGAAATTCCGATTCCACTATCAAAGCCCCCATTTTTCTAACTGGCCATAATTCATGATTATCAAAGAAAAAAGGTATATAAATCCACATAGAAACCTTGCTCCATCCCTTCCATTTCTTGTTTTATACAGAAAAGTCAGAAGTGTGACTCAATAACTATATTCTCTGCATTTGCTAAGAAGTTCCATATAGATGCTTTGAAAATATCAAATTTAAGAAAATATTGAGGAAAAACAGCACTCAAAATTGAAGGTTTTTGTTTTTTAATTTGCTAGTTAGCAAGAAAACTAATTTGTGAGACTAATTTGAGCTTCTTAGGGGGTTGAAACTAGATGATCATTATGGCCCTTTTCAACCCATGCAATTCTATGATTCTATGATTTGCAGTGATTTAAAGTAAATAGGAAGAGGAGGTTGTAAGATAGACATAGAGTTATATTTGGGTCCTTCATCCAGTCAAACAGACAACTTGTGGCTGCAGTTTTCATCTGGAGAAATTTAATGTCAAATGACTAGAAGGAATGTTACTGTGAATATACCTCATCTCCGTAAAACCCTATGATCAATTTCTGTACAAAACTGAGCACTCCTGTCTGGATAGCTTAGCTGTCATTTAGACCCAGAAGGAATGAGCTCTGCCTCTACCCTCTGACTTTCTCCTAGTCAGAACTCTTCAGCTTTCTGATGGCCAGCCAGATCAAATCTTATAACCAAGTAGATATGAAGTGCAAACAAAATTCTGCACCTACTCCTTTAGTCCTATAATAAAGTATGCACCAGGATCTCACACATCTTGGCCTACATACTTTTTTCAGAAGCCACTTAAAACTACCCACTGTCAAAAAGTCATAGACAAATCCTTCAAAAACTTGTTCTGCTTGACCTCTTTGAATCAACTTTTCTTGTATTAACTGCTGCCTCTCAAAATTATTTTGTTGTAAGCTCTTGCACTGGCTACTTAGCATTTTTCTCTTTATTTTTGGTAAACTTTTCCTCTCTCAGTCTTAAAAACGAATTAAGAAACCTGTGACTAATTTCAGCGCACAATCTATTAAGTCCTTCTTTCCCAGAGACATGGACACAGGCAGAGTCTGTAGTCCATCCTGAGCTTAACACTTAGTGTAACATTATAATCCTAAGATATGTATCCAGCTCTATACTGAGACAGGTGCTTTCTTCCCCTCCTGTTACTGAAAACTCTATTCAGGTCATATATTTCCAGCATCAGTTTTGATTCAGATTGATGATAATAATCTTCTTGATTTCTCTGACCTTTTCCTCCAGGAACTTATCCCAGTTGCCCCCTAGGGATGACAAGAGACAGGCCATTACAGAGCTGGGACAAAGTGCTCCTTCAGAGCTCAATGCCTGAATCAGCAGTGTGCCAGTTTAACTAGCTGACACAAATTATTTTGCCTTTCTAGAAACAAGTGGACTTCCTGTCTCAGAAGACCAATGTGAAGTGACATGTTGAAGCAGTACTGGCATTTCTATCATCACCATTACCAGGGCTTGAGTTTAAGAAGGACATAAGTGCAGTATGTAGCATCCGTACAGAAGGCCATGAGAAAACTGACAGGTCATAGCAACAAAACATTACTTTGACTCACTATGAGCCACAGGTTAAAATGATTAAAGGAATTTGATAAGGAAAGCACGTTTGTTAGATAAGCCTTCATAGGGAGCTTTGTCTGTTCTCTCTGGTACCAAGAATAAAGCCTGGGAAACAAGCAAAAGGACGAGAAACAACAAAGCAAAACAAAACAAAACAAAATAAAACAAAACAAAAAAAGAGAAAAGCCAGTCATTTTCCTCATCTACACCCCTTCTTGCTTCATCCTACCCTCTCCCTCATCTGCTCTGCAGATTTTGGTCCAAGTAGGGTGTGCTACCAGAGAAAGACAGGTTATATGTTTCTGAGTTAATAACCCCATCAACACCAATCTTCAGTCATTTCAATCCAGTCTCAGTAACCAGTACTTACTAACCTACAAGATACTGAGCACGTTGTACAACATCCTGTGGGTATCCCTTTGAGCACAAGCTGTTGTGTCATTTGTCCCAGTATATAAAAAATTTACTTCAGTGGAACAGTTGTATAAGGTATAAATGAGCTGCAGATATTCAGATTATTGCAAGGACTTTAAGGGCAAGAAACAACTTCTTTGTATCAAAAATTTCTTTAAGGCCAAGAGGCTTGGCTTACAGACCAGAAAACCTCAGTTTGGCCCATTTTGATTTTATACCAGTGTGCCTTTATACCAGTAGGACAGAACACTGGTGAAGTGGAAGGATTGAAGAGAAAGGGAATTGTGAAAACATAGCCTAGAATTTGTACATCAGCTCCCAAAATGTTTTACAGTTATTCCTTTTCCCCTTTAGCCTTATCCTCCCACATTATTTCACATAGAGAAACACAATGTCAGAACACAGAAATTCTGCCAGACAGCTCATTGTGCATAGCCAGAAGTTGATGAGTGTCATAATTTTAAAAAGAAAGAAAAAAAAAGTAGAGAAAAAAAGTCCCTGCAACCCCACAGGCACCGGAGTATGGAATTGCTCTTACTGCAAAGAAATAGGCATCATAATTACGTATACCACTCTGAAAGTGATTCCTCCTATTTATTTCCATGGAAACTGCAACAGATACAAAAAGCACAACATTATTTTTCAACATAGTCACCACCATTAGCTATGCATTTTTGCCAGTCATGAACAAGGGCCTGCCTACTGCACTGAAAAATCTGCACAAGTGGAGGTGACCCACTTGCTATTGCTGAAACACACCACCTATCACCTCACTGTGCTAACATCCACTGTTTGGTATTCATAAACATTCAGTGAGCCCACTGTGCAGGGCTTACTTACTACTAGTTGTAGTCTGTTTTAAACAAATATGTGAAATCACCACGCTTTAGGACTCTGGTGTAAATCCAACTCCCAGCAGAAACATATTCCTCTGCAGGCTAACTTCGGTCCACTCTCATGACAAACCCTACTGGACGTGGCAGTGGTCACTGTTCTGCTGCATTTTGCTTCTTGAAGGATTGACTCATTGGTGACAGATACTTCTATATGACTCTTCTTCTGTAGCAAAAGACTAATTTCTCACTAGCTGTTTGTAAGTAGTAAACTCAGTTCTTGTTGATTTGGTTGATCCCTGCTGTCTCCTAGGTGGTGGTTCCTCAGCACTTACTGCAAAGCGTGAGATAGTCATTGTTCATTTAAAATTACGCTTATCTCACTAAGAGTGATTGGTATTGTATTGTGAACATACAAAGTACTTTGCAGTACAATGGAAGAGAATTTTCTGTTGTCTGGCACAGATAAAGAAATTCAAAGTCGGATGAACAAAATAATAGTTCAAACAAGAGAAGCCAGAACTGCACTTAATTTCAGTTCAGATTTTCCTCATACCTGCAACCAAACAAATCAACAGTTCAGCTATGTTCCACTGTGCAAAAGATCTACTGAGTAACCAATAAAGCCAGGAGAAGTGAGAACCTAGCTAGGGTACTGCTGTGGGCTTCCTGCACAAGGACATGGAGCTGCTGGAGCGGGTCCAGATGAGGGCCACGAAGATGATCAGAGGACTGCAGCACCTCCTCTACAGGGATAAACTGAGAGAGCTGGGGCTTTGCAGCCTGGAAAAGAGAAGGCTCCAGGGGGAGTCCCTACAGTGGCCTTCCAGTACCTGAAGGGGGCCTACAGGAAAGCTGGGAAGAAACTTTTTGTAAGGGTGTGTTGCAACAGGAAGAGGGGAAGATGGTAGTCTTAGACTAGATATTAGGAAAAAATTCTTTACTGTGAGGGGTGAGACACTGGAAATGATTGGCCAGAGATGTTGTGGATGCCCCCTTCCTGGAGGCATTCAAGACCAGGCTGGATGGGTCTGCGAGAAACCTGGTCTAGAGAGAGGCGTCCCTGCTTGTAGCAGAGGATTGGAAGTAGATGATCTTAAACATCTCTTCCAACCCAAACCATTCTGTGATTCTACTGGAAGCAGTCTGACAGTGCAAGTGTAGTGACAGACTAGCACAGCTATGCTGCTGATAGTTACCTAGCACAGGCAGCTCTGCTTCATACCTTGCTGTGCTCTTTCAACATATCTAATGTGCCTCAGTCACAGGGTTGATGCAGAATGGAATTGTAATCCAGGTATAACAATTTAAGATGGTTATTCCAGTCCAGGACTAGCTCCACGAGGAAAAATGTAACAGCTTAAGATTTGATAACATTGATCAGAAAGCATTTTCATAAATCTCAGAGTTTTCCCTGTGGGAAAGGCTGAGTTAACTTTTTTTTCTCATTCAGTTTGCATCCTGAAACAATTTCACATTTATCTAAACAGTGTTTTCATGTCTTCAAGAATGAGGAATTCTCATTCTTTGGTAGAGAGTGACTGCTCTGAAACTGAAGAAGTTAGATCTTAAATAAAATACTTGGCTTCAGCAGCTGATACTTTGCTTTGTGTTTTTAACACAGAAACCTCAAACAAGACAAAGTCTCAGCTTGATAGAGGAATATCTCAAATCTCTGGCTTTCTCATCCCACAATATCCAACCCAGTTCTTGTCAGTAAAGATAGCAGCCCCAGCAGCTTTATTGAATCACTTGTTGAATCAGGACTGCAACATTTTCATTTAACTTATTTCCTCATGTGAATGATAATCTAAGGGAACATGTCCTACAAGAAAGAGTCCGTAAATATTATGCTTAGCAATTTTCTTCAACCTTCAGTAGATTTAGTGCTGCGTAAAAAGTTGCCAAGCTAGTAGTCCTGAGAAGCAAAGTCCTTGATTTATCCCAGGGGTAGATGTGCCAGAAACTGTTCTTGCAGATTGCTTACCCTGCTTTGGTGGGCCTAATGGGGGATATCTAGGGCTGAAGGAGTTCAAGACAAAGGCCTCTATCTCCAACGTTTTCCAGCAAAACATCTATTGAGCCTGCTTTTTTGTTCTCAGGGACATTCCTCACTGGAAATTGAACAGAATTGCCTCAGCTAATCTCCTAATGACCTATCAGACAGGAATGAACAATAATGTAACTTCTAATCAATCCAGGTACAGACTGTTAGGGGAAGCCTCTCTGGTGCATCACTGAAGTTCACACTGGCTGTCCTCTGGCTCCCAACCAGAAAAAGCACTTCAGTCCAGATATTTTCTGATCCCCTAATAGGGAACTCTCTGTGACAACCATGCTCCCCAGCACTTAAAAATTTGTACTGGGGACCTTTATCCATTGAGGTAGAAATGTCAAATGCAGGAAGCAACATATGCAATGAAATCAGTAAAGCACATACAAACACTGTGGCAAGCCAAGGGTCACTAATGGACGCATACAAAAATTGGCTTGTGCATGCCTTCTTTTCACTTGGCAGCCACATAGCAATTTCCTTAATGAAAATTAATGTTGCACAGGGTGCAACTCCTTTCTATCAGTAACCCTTTTTGAGAGTCTTGTTCCATTTTTCCTTCAGTTTGAACTATTCTCTCTTTCTCAGATCAAGTGGTTTTTCCCCCTTCTCCCACGGAACACATTCATTTGAAATCCTTAGTCATCTAAATAAACCATGTCTTTCATTTGCATTTAGACATACACACCTCCAACTTGCTCACTCCTGCTTGTAACCTAACCAGTTTTGCGTGGCAGAAATTGCAGGTAGAAAGGGCAGATTTTTACGGGCTTAACACAGACCTCTCCCTGCAATGCCTTTCAATACTTCATATTCTAAGTCTGCCCTGCCCTGCTAAAAAACAGGCTCTTCTCCATATCCAAAGAAATCATGCCTTAGTTCCCTAGATAAGCAGAGATGCATAACCTCAGTTTTGCAGGCAGGATTTTAAGAGAATAAATGTGCCATATTCTTTCCTATCTATTTCTTCTCTTCACATCTTCTTTGCAAAACTTTATTCTGTATTTATGGTGGCAATGTTGACATACAAATCCAGCAGAGCATGCTTCTGGGGTCCAAGCACCTATAACGAGTAGGAGTTCAAGCAGTAAGTATCTTGCCAGTACAGCTTTGAGAAAAGCCCTCTCTCCTTCTCCCACGAGCTGGGAATGTTAGGCACTAGCTACAATGGAGAGTACAAAGTTTATGGAGAGTAGCAGCAAACGAAGTAGACAACATGTTAGGCCCCATATTCCTTCATCACTTGGGCATGTCCTGTAATTTGTTTTCTAGGAGTATCTTGAAATGTATCAAGCAGCAGATGGAAGTTAATTTTGGAGTTACTTGAGATTTTACTTCCAGAGCTCATCAGTCAGCACCACTCTGCATGGGCAGAGAATCTGCTATAGATGTTTCAGTTCTGACTGGATACCATGACTTTCTAACAATGTCTAATGAAAGTTTGTGCCCTCTTACTCTCAAAAAACTTGAAGATCTGAAAAGCAATATTTGAAATTTCAGATGTAAGGCATCAATGGCATCCCCCTAATTGTTTGCCCTTGTCAGGCTCTAGAGGATTGTATAACAGAACCAACAGCATAACCACTGTGGTCATTCTGTGACCAAAGTGGTATGTTACACTGTACAGTTCCATCCCCATCATACACATCTTATATCTGTGTTCCACCTCAGCTTCAGGTAATACATTATGAGGTGACATTAATTCTTTGATCATTTGCTGTATCTGGAAGGAATTTTCCCTTATGAGCCCAACAACATCATTAAGAAAGATGCTTTATCTAGAGATCATACCATGATCCCACAAAACTTTCATCTCTTGTCACAGTGAGCTTAATCCTTATTTTGGAGCCCTGAAGCTGTCTCTTCTGATGGACACAAACAACGGGAAGATTGTGATAGGATTCTGTCATTGAGTGACTGCATATGCACTAGGGAATTATAAGCAGTCATTAAGATGCCAAAACAGGAAAAATATATCATTAAAAAAAATCAGACTAGATTATCTGGATTTTACTTAAAATTGAAACAGATACTACTGCTTACTCACATTAAAGATATCATCATCTTTCCAGAGAATACCTTCTTTTCTATATAGGCTCTCTACTCTTTCTGTGATCCTGATGGATTTCTCCTGTTAAGCTGTGTTAACTAAGGTCAGTGTTTTGATATGAGATCTCCAGGAGGAGGGAAGAGGAGAAAAAAAAAATTCAAGAGACTCAAGAGATGACTGGAGACATATGAATGACTGAACACAGCATGTTTTTGCTTTTCCTCAGTCTTGAAGCAATACACAAGAGTACTACTTATTCAAACAGTTTACTAAGATCATATGTTGCTAAAGACTATGCCACACCTCCAGATCTTCAACGCCTGCCATTTTCCATCTAGAACTATTACGATAACCTGGCTAACCAACTCTGTGCAGTATCTTTGCAGGATTTTTAATTCTAATTTGTATCTAAATTTGTGTAATGTTGCCAAGTGTTATTGTAAATTGACTGTTCTTCCCAATTGCTGCTTCAGTGACTACAGAAATGATCTCACTGGAGCTATCGCATGAGAAGTACTGCTATCTATCATGTTTAGTTAGCTCCACTTGCCATACAAACCATGATACCCACGAGCCTTACTATCTTTGGTGCATTTTTTTCCCCTCAAATTACTGCTTTGCTAAGGAAGGCGTTATTATTCAAATCTACAGATTGAGACACAAAACCTTGAATTATCTGTAGCCACACAGATAGGGAGCAAAGCACACCAGCAGTTCTTTCATGATTCATTAACAATCAACTAAGGAGTTTATAAGTTTTCATCCGCAGCGAACTTGAAGATCTCAGCTGAATTTGTTTTTATGTGGAACAATCTGGCATATATTCTCAAGAATTGTTATTACTTCCCAAAATTGTTCATGGTATATAGTGTTTGTAATTGCAATTAACTGGTTACTTTTGGGATTGGGTAGAAACAAGTAAAGGTATGGTAAACCCACTGAGAGAAGCTCTGACTCAGAATGGGGATACAAAGTTAGTCTACTGTATTGCTTGCACTGGACTTAGGACAGGAAAATAATAATAATAATAATAAAACCCCCATCTCTTCTGGTATCCAAGCTTCACAGAAGAGCAAGGATCTTGCTAGAAGACCCTAGCTCAGATCACTGAGGAGAAGGCAGCCATCCAGAGGCAGTTTTAGTTCTTTCTTTGCAGACTCTGGATTTTAAATATCAGTAAGATGGGACTGAAAGAAAAAAATAAATCTGCAGAGGAATAACTTGCGTTGGAAGCAATTGAAGCTCTGTGTCCCAGTGAAACTGGCTTTAAGCCAACAGTCTTTGAGAACTACCTTGCATTCCTGCACAACTCAATGGCCTGAATGCCAGAATATTTTGTTGGCAACGTCCAAGTGAGTAGCCTGCATGCACTGCACACACAGCCTGCTTTCCCACCAGATGTCCAAATCTTCAGGCTTGGATACCATCTAAGCTATGCAGACAGAATACTTGGGCACATAGAATCTACCACACACCCTTTTCAACAGGGCTGTGCTGCCACATCTGTTCTTAGGGCACAGCAGAGCTCCAGCTGCCCCCTTGCCATGCTGCCTTTAAGGCCTTTCTCTTGACTATGCTCTGTTTCCATCCACAATAATACATAAATGAAATTAATGCTTTGAACCTAAGTGGATTTACATAATTTGTTTTAAACATAGCATGTCATCTCCAGATGAAGAGAATAATGCAGAGAATACATCATTTGTTCTTCTTCCCTAGACAAATGCAGAGCTGAGCCAGAAAGATACAAAAGGCAAAGGAGAACAAGCAAAGTGGAGCATACAAGCAAAAGTAACTGTTATCTGATAGCATCTTCCTAATTCTGAAAGCAAGCATTTACTGCTGACTTCTGGCACAAGCTGGATACCTGCTAGGAGTGGGCATGTTGAATTATTCATGCCTTTGGTTATAAATAATGCACTGCCTGCATATATCTAATTTAAATAGATCCATAAAGCCCAGTGGATTAGTCACTTCATGCTGCCTCAAAGTAACAAACCATCTAGCCAAAGTCTCCTGGCTATTAGCTGCCCTCAGCAAGCTTCTTTTAGAGGATAACATTTTAAAGAAATTTGCTCAGCTGTTTTTGTTGATACTATGATAATATTTCATATGGAAGAGCTTAAGAGACTGAGTAGGAGTGCAGCATTGTACCAAGATACTGCCTGCTTCAGATTGTTCCTGCGTAACTTTCCCGTATGACTGTATAGTAAGAACAGTGCTGTCATTACTAACAAGGAGATTGCACATCCCATACTGAAGACAGTAAAAGAGTTGGCAGCCCTATCACAGAAGGAAACTGTGCCTCAGGACAGCTGTTCTTTGGTATGATTTAAACAACAAAAATAAAGCGTGCACTCAAACCTTAAACACTACACATCAATAACAGACTATATTTCTTGCTTCTATGTACTTGAATTTTGTACATTGGTATCCACCTTCTGAATCTCCACTGTGACTAGCAGTCATAATACTAGCATAGTAGTGGCACATCAGCCCTGCTGTCCTCACATTAAGTCTTAATGTAGGCTAGAAACAAGGGAAAACAGGATGATTTTTCATTTTGGGGCATCCCACAAAGAATCCAAGGAGAACGTATACTTCTGAGTTCTAACAAAAACATTGGAGGATGCCTGCCCTTTTACCAGCCCTTCTTGGAAGGGTTTTCATGTTTTGACCAACAGAGGAAGAAAATTCCAGCCAAACTGTCTTACTGGAGTTGTCTTTATGAGATCCTGAGGAGTATTGAGTGTCTGTGAGGTTACACAGAACAGGAAATATGACATTACAGATGTCATGTCTTGTTAAGCATTACTGACATGGCAATTACACAGCAGCTTAAATATTCTCCTTTTCTTAATTCATAAGAGCAAGTGCTATGGAGTACTGTTTTTTTTTTTTGTTTTGTTTTGTTTTTTCTCTTTCATATTCAAGGCATCCCTTGTTCAAAAGATGGGAAAGGAGATTTGTTCAGCTGCAAGAAGAGAAAACAGTATCCTGGGCTGCATTCAATATAACTTTGCCAGCAGGTTGATGAAGGTCAACCTGTACTCAGCACTGGTAAGACCATATTTGGCGCGCTGTCTCCAGTTAGGATGCCTTACATGAATTCCCTCTGTGTGAGATGCTGTGAACTACTGTGCTGTCTCGCAATTCTCATAGTAAATTAGAAATATGAAACAGCCAATCTGTGTACAACAACTGTGTTCACTGGCATTGAGTTCTGTGCATTCACAGCAAACTGAGAGAGTAGTATCATGGCCATCAGGGTTCTATATTTTCCCTGGAGGAAAAGAATGAGATAAACTTTATCAGGAGACAGTAAATTAATTTCTTATTGAACCATCATTTCCTATGTCTGCTCCTTTTGTTTCAGTTCAAAGAATCCTCAGCTGGCCTTCATCTGACTGGTTATACAGCACACCACTGTACAGTGTTTTGGGCACAGAAGGGAAAAATCTTTTTCTGCAGGCATAATTAAATGCTAAGATCAGCATTAGAAGGCAACACTAGTTAGAAAATGAAATTATGTTGCAGAATTCTACTAAAGTTATTTTGGTACTGGGGGAAAAACAAAAAACAACAGCAACAAAAAAAGAGTAATAAGAGTAATAGTACTCTCCAAACAAAATAGTCAAAGTTGCATCAAATAAGAAAACCCACCAATATCAAAAGAGAGAGCCAGGCTCGTTCCCGTACATTTTTAACTATGACAACATGTTAGGCATTGCAAGAATAGCATGTTGTACTGCAATTAATACACCAAAGAAAATTATTCAAATGGAAATTGATAAGGCAAAAGAATAAAAATAATCAGGTAGTACTGCCTTGCAGCTGTTATGACAATGGTTTAAATGCAAAAATTTGCGCTAGTTATTGTTATTGCTACAGAGTTGGCCATTTGCTAGATATTCATTGCCTACGGACAAATTATGGTTTAGAAGAGAATCAGTGAGAAACCAAAAAAAAATTCTCATCATAATCCGTATTTTTCATCTCACTTGTCTTCTAGTTATTTTCTACGGATAGCACAGCCACTCCTCTCAGCTTTGTATTATCTTGCTGAGATAACTTGCTGAGGGTGGACTGTATTCCTCCGTCCAGGTCACTGATGAAGATGTTGAACAAGACCAGACGTTCCCTGGGGAACACTGCTTGTTACAGGCCTCCGACTAAACTCGGTGCCATGTTCAGATTTCCTCACTGGAGATCTACCCTGTTAACCCCATCATTTCCTTGCATACACGATCTATGTTCTCATCCCCCTAGAAGATATCAGCACACTATGGTGAACTCAGCTAGCTTCCAGGGTGTAAAGCGTCCCTTTACAGAATGATCTTCTGTAACCTTCTACTTTCTATAAGTCTGAGTTCCTGCAAACCAGGAATTGTCATTTTGATCAGTAAGGCACTTGTGGGTAGCATAAAATGGTATGTCTAGAATCAGCTACAGGTATTCTACATATTACTTGCACTATCAGCAACACTAATCCCCTTCCTGCCCAAAATAAAACTCTAAGCCAATAACACACCCCACCTACAAAAGAAACCTTGTGAAAAAGACCTTTTCCTCCTCTTCCTTTCACCTTAACTGTTCTTCCCTGTGTAGAAATAGGGTTAGTTTAGCCTATTCTTCACCCCAGACTGGAAACATTACTAATACAGAATAAGATTCTCAACTGACTGAAGCAATTTTATTTTCTGCTAGCTGCCCATTAAATAGAAGTTAGGAGCTATTGCAGCTAATGGAGCGCTCCATGGCCTAGGGGGATGCCACGCCACATTCTCCTTCACAGTCACTGCATTAGTTACCCCGCGTATTATCTGAGTTTCCTATAATACAGCCTTCTCCATAACATCTATATGAAGGGAGCAGGACTATATGAGATTTTGACTTCTTTTGCAGTGTATTACTAACCCCATCAGCAGCTCAACACATTAATATTTTGAATATTCAGCAGCAAAAATTGGAATAATTTGTTGGTAGACAGTAACCCTGTTTTAGAGAAAAACAAAACAAAACAAAACAAAACAAAGCAACCCCCCTCCCCCCCAAAACTAGTGCTCTCCCCACACACATGATAGAATTGAAGATGTTTTTGCAGCGTGAGAACTCTTCAGCAAAATATTTAACACAGACTTCAATTTCAAATGTTTTCTACTGTGTCAAGAGCTTGTCTCTTTCTAACACTGCGGAAAACATATCTTCTAAAAGTCTCTGATTAAACTGTGACTTTTCCTAGGACACTCCTATTCAATATGGATTGTGATACCTCAAGCACAAAACTCCAAAATTCTATTTTCTTTGACTTGTAAAAATTTTAGGTACACATCTGGAAAAAGCCTGCACAAGATGGATTGAGTTCATCTGAGCTTTGAGATGTCTGAGATGCTGGCACTTTAAACTAAGATTGTGAGTGAAACTTTAGATTGATGAGTGGCAGAAAAACACAAAAGTGTGGAAGAACACACAGTCTAGAATAATGATTTATGGTATTCGAATATGAACATTCTTTAACTTCATAACAAACTTCATAACAAACAAGTCAGAGGCTGAAAATCAAATAAGAAATAGAAAATAATTTCCATGAGATAGAGCTTGAAGGCAACTACAGAAATACAACTTGTTTACATCTGTGTACCAGACAGATAGCAGTATAGACTCTGCACAAGGAAGTCTTGTCCTTCACATTATTTGAAGAAACCAGTGTGAATAGCAAAATATTTTATATATTCAAAATTATTTATTTATTTATTTATTTTTACAAACTCCCACACCAAAGGCTTCTAAGAAAGCCAAGCAGCAAGGCTAGGAAAGAACTTCCAGGAATGGGTAAACAATTGTCTAAAAGACTGAAGGTAGAAAAGGTGGAAGAAGGGAGGGCTTGGGTGAAAGGCGAGTGCTTCCAACGCTGGGAACAAAATTGTGAAATCCTGAGTTTCAACTGTTGAAAAAGGTTTATGTGGTAAGGCAAGTATGTTTGCCTGTGATACAGTGTATGTTCAAGGGAATAAAGGCTGGACTGGGAGAAGCTACTATGAAACCTTTCAAGACTCCTCAGCAAAACATCAGGTGAAACACTGCAGAAATACAGCAGTGAGCACCAGGAAAAAAGAATTCCTAGACTTACACAAGAAATAATGGCTCCAAGCTGAACATCACCAATAATTGGTTCCACAAAGTCAGTTCTCAATAACGGTTTAAAAAAAGACAAACAAAAACAACAAACCAAAACAAACACACAAAAAATCAAGCATGTGGAATTAGGAAAAGAATGGAAAGCAGAACACAGCATTGTGTCACTGTATAAATCCACTATATTTTGACCACTGTGCATTGCTACATGTCTTGTCTTGACAATGATCTGCTATCAGAAAAACAAAAGCATCCAGAATAGAATGGAATAGTTCAGTTGGAAGAGATCTTCAAAAAACATGAAGTCCAACTGCCTGACAACTTCAGAGCTAAACAAAAGTTCAAACAACTTGATAAGGGGATTGTCCAAATGCCTCTTGAACACTGTCTAGCATAGAGCATCTAGAAAGCCTGTTCCAGTGTTGACCACCCTTACAGTAGAGAGATTTTTTCTCTTAATAGGGCAACAGGGATTATCAAAAGCATGGAGTTCCTGATGAGGAACAAAGGTAGGCAAAACATTTCAGCTTGTGGCAGAGATCTGTGGGGGTTGTGCCAAGTCTACAAAGTCACGATTGACATGGCATGTGTGAGCAGGGACAGATGGTCTTTCCAAAGAAGGCCAGTAAACAGAGCCAGAGGGAACCTTCTTCAAAACAAAAAGAAAGATGCAGAGTAGGCTGACTCTGAATGCAAAAATATTTACATGGGCTCAAGGAAAAAAGTGGCAAATTCTCAGGGAAGGAGATGCACTGGGGTGACCAGAAGCAAACTTCAATAGAAGAAAAAGAAGAAGCTTGGAGAGCACACACATGCAGTATTCCTTGTTGTTTTAGTGATTAACTGTTTCACGTTAGAAAAATGCTTCTGAACACAATGGCCACAAGATAAAGCCCTCCTCTCTCTGTGTACCTCTCCCAAGAGTGTTTAGAACTTTATTTCCCATGACTTGAGTTTCAGTAAGTGCCTTCAGCCTAGATACCTAACAAACCCCCAAAGTAAGTTTCCATACTCCCACTTCCTTCAAAGCAAATACCAATACTTTAAACATAAACTGCTCATCCCTAAGACAAAGAATAACTAATTTTTATTTTTGCTTTTGTTTTTTATATACTCACACTATAAATAAGCACTCTTAACAGAGCCTTTTTCTTATCCCTTCCTGCCATATCAGGAATTCAGCTCCCTGAATGTTATAATTTCCAATGTTGATACTACAACCATCAAAGTTAGCTTTTAAACTAGTATAAAATTACTGAAATGGATAAGAGAGCTTATCTCCTACTAAACAAGAACTATTTCATTTGCCACATTTGAAATGCAATCCTGCAGTTGAGTAGTGAAGAAAAGAACAACTACATAGTTTATAAAGAGCAAATTAGAGGAAGCAGAGCAGTTGTATAAGACAAAATTTGGTTGCAAACACTAGAATAAAGATCCCTGGATATAGAAAAACAACAATAGTATTCTCCTGTTCAAAACATTGACTCTGCCAGAGTAAAACTATTAACTATGTGGGGTCAAGCTTTCTTTATATGTATTAAAAAATTATGTGTGCATATGTACATATGAAAAGAAAAAAATATGTACAAATTGCATACAGCTATATAATACACAGAGAGAGACAGAGATAGAAGTTTTTATCATTATTTTTTAAGTAACAGGAAAAGGTTAAGAGTACAAGAGGAGGAGGGAAAAGTGTAAAGATTTCCAGAGACAAAAAGAATAACATAACCTTTGAAAATTTACTAAGGCTTAAGATATGTCTACTCAGACACTGGTTTCTATCCATTTCATTAGATTTTAATTTTCTTTTTACGTCCTTTTCCTCTACACATTCTGAGAAGTAATTATTTCAATATCAGTTGATTTGGAGGAACAGACCCAAGTCAGAATTAAGCAGCTTATGGAAGTTTGTCTTGTTCCTGGTTAAACATTCCTGCTATGCAGCTGGTTAAGCTGCTTGCAGTAATAAAATCCAGCTGAAATAATGGAATTGCGCTTGTGAGCCCAGACTTGGCTTGGCTAAGGGGAACTTCTCAAATGGCTCCCATCAATTTCAGAGATTTAGAGAAAGCTTTCCCAAATAATCAAGCAGAGGCAAAGAAACAGAAAAATCTCAATCTCTTTCATCCAGTGCTTCTTTCATGAAAATGAGCATATCATATTCTTACACACTGAACCAATAACAGCAACAACAGTTAATCTGCTGCTTATGTTGTAATAAGCAAATAGATTCAAAACCAAACTTTACATTCCATGTGCAAAATGCTCATAATCTATAATTTCAAATTGGCAGTTTTGATTTTAAGGTAAAGTATCTGACAGAAGTATGTCAGATAAATTCATAAGTCAGAAATACAGACAATTAAATAAACAAACAAAAGAAGCAAACAAAGCAAACAAGTGAAATCAGTGGCTATTTTGGAAGGTTCTTCCATAAGTTATTTGCAAGTTCATAGATTCCAGGAACTTAACCTTACACTTCAGATTCTCATCTCTTTTTATATTTTCACTTACACATGAACAGGAAAGGTAAGAAAAAAAAAACAGCAAATGTTACTGACTATGAATTTTAATAACTATAGTTATTTAATTAGTCGTAAATAGACAAAGGAAAATGCTTCAGTATCACAGTTTGCGCACAAGCTGCTGCAGCAGGCTGCCATCAGTACCCTGTTCTAAAGAGTGGAAAGGACTGCTCAGTCTAGAATAGGGACAGCATGTGTAACTGCAGTCTTTGTACAAGGCTTACCTTCTGTATTCCATTCCTTTATATATACAATAAAGATGGCATAGGTAGGCACGTCTATTACCAGAACAGCAAGAAAACACATTCTGTGCACACATGTAAACAGAATATTTGCTTATTTAAGGGTAAAAAAAGATTCTTTCTTATGAAGAGTGAAGTTAAGAGACAGCATTGCACAAATGAAATTCAGTAACACAATTTATACAATACTGGCAAGCACCCTACCGAGATGCTTATCAGACTTAAGAAAAAGAAACTATGTTCCCTGGATATCTCAGACCTCTGAACTACAAGGAATGATCAGACTCCAAATCTATCTCACAAGCTCTGCATTTCTAATCAGGCTTTTGAGATTCAGGTATTCTCATCTGTACTCCTTCCTGAAAACCAAGACTCTACAATCTGACAGCCCATGTCCACACAGCAGTGCTGTTCTTCCATAGTCTATTCAGGAGTAACTTCACACTCCTCAAAGTTCCAGATTTGGTGCTTAGCTTCTCTACAATTTAAAATGTTGCGGCAGCTGCATTGAGAATATTCTGGATAGTATTCTCAATGAGACTCCTAAAATAAATCATTTTTTCACTCTTAACCACCTCATAAGATATAATCAGAGTTATGAAAATAGTCAACTGTAACCTTTCAGCTTCTCTTCAGCAGTCAGTCCTTAGATTCCTTTAGAACTTTCTTCATTCGCCTGTGCAAACTTTCTAATTTCTCCTAAATGCCTGTTATTGAAGTTGTCCTTCTGTTAAAGTTCCAGCCCTGGCTCAAGCAGTCAGTGCTTTTGCACTTGGCAGCAGGCCACCTAAAATCCTAACTATGCCCTGGCTGCAGCCAGCTTGTTAGTCAAGGCCAGGAAAGCAGACTCCACATTTTAGCTAGCACCACACAGTTCAGCAGGGAGAAATGTCCAAAGAGAAGCCAGGATACAGTGTCATTTATAAATCAACTCAACACTCACAAACTCAAGTGGGGTTTGTGGATAGATATATAGCTGTCCAGTGCTTCCGCTGAATTTCTTAACCACCTTTACCACAAAATGACCTTTAAAGGTTTCTAAAAATAGGACAGGATAAATCCCATGTTGGTTGCATTAAAAACACGGTGTAAAGAAATCCATTTAAAACACATACGAGGCGGTTTCCTTCATCTTTTGAAAATCAGAGTGAGTCACACATTTCCTGGTACTTCATACTTTTTTCTGAACTTTATTTAGATTCAGTTAGTTCTAAGGACAGTCATCCCTTCTTTAAAGACTTGGCCTACTATTGCGTGTGCTAGACTTTCTTAGAACCGCAGTAGGCTTGGGGAAAGGTCAGGTAGTTCATCAAAAGTAGCTGCAAGAAAAGCCACAATCATAAGAAATCCTTCAACCATATTCCTCCCTAGCTTAGCTTCTCTTCATCTTAAAGCATACATTAAATTCACATGGCACAGTGAAATTTTGCTGTTGAATTAAAACACACTTTCTGCCCTGCAGTGTTTGTAAGTAGGGGAAGACGTTGAATGATCTGGGTCATCACTACTACTCACTGAGATGTTTTATTTCTTTTTTAAATCATTCTATCTGAGGGGCAGATAGCAACAGTAAGTTTAAAAAGTTAGTCTTTGCTAGAGAATTATGCTCCTTTTCTCTTGGAGAAACACTGTTATTCATAAGTTTAATATAAATTTATGCACACACACACACAAAATCAGTCATCCTCCATCTAAGCTAGAGATGGTCATAGACATAATTTTGTGTTTTTCTTAGAAGACTAATAATTACCAAGTACAGATTATATTTGTACACCGTATAATTTGTAGAAAATTCTTCCCCTCAGCCCTCTTTCTTTTGCAGTCAAATCTGTTTTCCTATCTCTTTCCTATCTCATTTCCTATCTCAATGCCTCATTCAGGCATGAGGCATTCCTTTATCTTGGAGCTGGACAGTTATTAGTAGAACAATAATCTTTATTAGACCTTTCAACTATCAGCAGAATGCAAGCACACGACAAGAGCAATCAGACTCCCATTAAACTGGCTACACACAATTCTTTTCTTTCCATGGAAAAACTTAGGCATTTTTAGCTAACATCTAAGCATTTTAGCTACAGCATAATTGGCCTATATTAAGCATAACCATAATGTATTTATTGATGAGTATCCTAGACTTTATAACATCTGATTGGATAATAATCCAAGTAGGGAACATTTTACAAAGCGGTTTTCTGATTGAAACTATATATTTTTTCCTAGCAATTGACAGGACCACATGAGATGCAACAAGCAATTTTCAGTACAAAATCACTCTGAATTATCCATAGCCTGCATGCTTCATATTGGATTGCTACCCAATCATACAAGCTTGGTAATGGAAAGTAATGAAAAAATAACTCACAGTTTTATGCTCATGTAGGCTTCCTTTGTCCAGAACTCAAAAAAGGGAAAGAAGAACTTTGCAACATTCCTATTCCAAGCTAAAAATTTGATTTCACTGAGCACAAATAGAAGTTTGTTGTAAAACTTGTTTCTACTTTCTGTTTATTGATGATGAATTAATACGTTACACATCTGTTCATCTCTGCTACATGTGAGGTACCACATGTAACATTTACCTTTCCTGGGAGAATCTGGCAGCGCCAGAATCGCTTAACTTTTAACCTCTGTATAGTTAACTGCAGTTCATTATTGTTCAACCAGGCTGAGTTGAGTGCATAACTGGAAGGTGTTCTGTTTTAGTCATAAATAGAGCTGACTGGATGTGGTGGCAACATGCCGCTCCCTCAAACAGTGACATGAAAGTAGGATTTTCAGTCTTTTTTTCCTGAAGGAAAAAGCTTATGCCATCAAGCTGTGAGGAACCTTTGTCCAATGCCTTTGGAACCCACAGGTTGATTTCTAGAAGATTAGATAGCTGAAAGATAATTAGGATCCTAAAAATGTCACAAGAGTATGATGACTGACAGCAAAGATATAGTAACCTCTAATTAGACACTAGACAATCCACCTATGACAGAAACTTCATTAAGTCCCCCAGTAGTGGCTGCTCAGAGCCTCATAAAGCTCAGACTTAATTTACCACAGGGTATGAAGCTATAGGAAATCCAGCTTCCTCAGTCCTGGGTTGCCATGATCTGGGTTTTTTCCAAAACATTTATTTTAAAACTTCTGAGCTTCAGTATCATATCAAATATGCTTTCCATGGTTAGCCAGTTTGGTAAACTTTTAAAAAGCAAATAAAAGCAAGAAATCTTTTTTTGTTTTGTTTTGTTTCTTTGTGGTTTTTTTTTTTTGTTTTTTTGGTTGTTTTTTTTTTTTTTTGCTTTTGAAATCACCACTTAAAGAAAAACATTTGCTTTTACTATAGAATTACAATTTAAATTGTTGTCTCTTTAACTTACTTTACAACGTAGTTCTGTGTTTCAGAAACTCTAAAAGGATTTGGAAGAGCCTTTGTATGTTACAAGTACACATTCTGTACGTTATATGGTGAAGCTATTGAAATAAGAAGGCTAATATCACACATGGAAAGGTGGGTGGGAATCCTAATTCTTAATTTGGAAGAAAAGAAGGATGTGATTTGGATAGAATTACTAAGTGTCAGGCTACTTTCTTTAACTTTCTAAGTTATAAAAGAAATTCAAGCGTCCTTTGGAAAGAGATCTCATTTACCTAGTTTCTCTCTTTTGGACTGTTGATTTTGAATAATTCAAGCAAAGCCGAGTTACATTCATTTATCAATATTTGATGCGTAAGATCACCACAGCGTAATGTTCACAGTGCTCTCATGGTTCAGCTCACTAACATGAGTGCAGATTCTGCATAAGATGTATTGACTCACAAAGACAGTTAGACAAAGTGTTATATAGAGAGGTGCTAGTATACAAAGGCAACATGCTGGGTGTTTGGGGAAAGACTATGAATGAAGTTACAGAATTCTTGAAAAAGAAACAGAACTATTTAAATTTAAAATCAAACACTTTAAACTGTAGAAGAACTGAAAAATATCCTAGACATTCCATGTAAAGAATCACATTTCTATGTCTTGTTCCTGGCTTGAAACAAATACTTTTTAGATCAATACAAGTTAAGATTCACACTAAAAACTGTTATGGGTGTGTTTTCCTCAGCCCTGCTTGGTTGTTCACTGCAAGCAAGTCGAAGACCAAAGCCAAGCAGCAATACATTTAAACATTGTTACAGGAGCTTTGTGCTGTACCAGACAATTTCTGCAGATGAAGACTGAAAACAGTGCTAAGCAACTAATGCTTACTAATGTCCTAAGAGGTTTTCACTCTACTCATCCCACTCTCTCTTTGAGATTGACTTGAGAGGAGGAGGTCAATCAAACCCTTGCACAGGGAGGCAAACATTCATAAAAACATGAGAAATAAAGTGCTATACTGTGCCCACTTCTGTGCTCCCCAGTTCAAGAAAGATGGGAACTATGGATAGAGTCCAGCAGAGAGTGACAAAGATGTTTGGAGTCTGGAACATGTCTCTTGAGAAAAGGCTGAGAGACCTGGAACTGTTCACCTTGGAGAAGACTGATGTTTAAGAGTAATGATGCTTAGAAATATCTAAAGGGTGGAAGTCAAATGCATGGAGTCAAACACCAAAAGGGCAAGGCCAGGCTCCTTTCACTGATGCCCAGTGATGAGGCAAGGGGCAATGGGGACAAAATAGAACATATGACATTCCATATGAACATGATTACTGTGAGGGTGACAGAGCACTGGGACAGGCTGCCCAGAGAGTCTCCTTCTCTGGAGGTATTCAAAACCTGCCTGGACGCTTTCCTGTGCAAACTACTGCAGGGAATTTGCTGAAGCAGAGGGGTTGGACTAGGTGATCTCCTGAGGTCCCTTTCAACACCCATGATTCTGTGATTCAGTTGATATGGCTGTTTATTGGGTAAGGTCATGACAATCCTCTGATACTTTGTAAGAAAGCAGTGCTGCAACACTCACTGGGGATAATTACATAACTAAATGAGATTGTTGTTCAATTGTTATTCATTTATGAACTCATATTGCAAGATGTCAACAGTTAATAATCACATAAAAGAACTTGAAATTATTTGAGACTAGTTACGGTTTTAGTGCCCCACCTTGATTGAAGTTAATATAATCCAGATTTCTGAATAGAACCATAGAGATTCAGAAATCCCTTTTAATGTAAGACTGAAAGCAATATTCTTTATTTCTTACAAATAGAGATATGGTTTTGGAAAGGGGATGCATTTTTAAAAATGCTGAAAACTGTTTTTTTTTCCAACTGAGATATCTTATATTTGCTACCTTAGTAGAAAAATGATTGGCTGGAGCTCCCTGCTTCTTCAGCTCTAAGGCAACCATCAGGCTGTTGCCCTCCTCTTGGAGGATCATAGATCTTCTAAAATCCATTCTCTCAATTGGGTATCTTGGAAATAATTTACTGCTCTGCTTCCAGCTGGTTTTCATGCCTTGGAGCTTCAGGCCCTGGAATGTTCTTCCAACATATTCAAATATGTTTAAAAAGCTTCAAAAGTCAAGCTGAGTCCTGCTGCATATGAATGGTGTGCAATAGGATGTCAGCAGCCTGCTAGGAATCAAGGTTGTGTTTCCATGCTGGAAACACAGGTCAAAATGTTTCATTTGAGACATTTTATATCCAATAAAGATTTTCACAAAATTCTGCTGAAAATTTTCTGATCAATTGCAATCCTGAACTCTTCTGTCAGGCACTGATATAAAAAGTGAAAGAAGAGTGGTCTGCCCATCTCTTCACTCTCATGCTGCCACTATAAAAATGTTTGAGTCCTGTATGTTCCGAGCACTTCTCTTCAGTGTGAACTATTCCATTCTGTTGATGAAGTAATTCAAAATAGAATAAATAAATGATTCTCCAAGGTGATAATGTTTCTTCAGAAGACCAGAAAAGGGAACTGGCTTACAAACTGCTCCATTCTGGTGTAATAAGGGAGAATTTGTCTGCTTCTTCAAAAAAGTGGACTCAGAAAATAAGCTTGTGGTTGTATTTCAAAACTGACAACAAAGTCTGATGAATACAAAAAGATTGTTAGGGAGAAGAAAGTTTTAAACTGGCATATCCCTAGATTTATCTGTCCAAATTTGAGAACAACAATAGACATATTCTTTTATGTGCACCTATCATCTACATGATTCGGCTTATGAAAGATGACATCCATGAGGAATCTCTACTAGACTCATTGGAAATGATGCAATAGATTGGAATGTAGCTGGAAATATGTACTCTGAACTCAAAGTACTACACTCAAGTATTTTAACAAATTACTTTCAAACCTAAAAGCGTGGATAAAACACAGAAATTCCAGATCTTCCTCTGGAAACCCTGAAAGCTTATCAAAGTAAGGTGTTAACTAAAATAAAGCTAAACTAAAAGCATGTACTATTTGACTACTTAAAGTACCACTGTGAAATGTACTGAAACCTTATTTTGCAAGATACAAATTTATTGCCAAAATCGATGTAAGAAATGATGTTTTATTTCTGATTAGACTAAATTTTTCACGAGAGGCAAATGGCTTGCTCCTTTGTCACCATTTTAAAAGTTTCCTACTATCTTCTTCACCCTGTTAATGTACTTCCAGAAATTAATTGGTATTTGCACTAAGAAAGGGGCAAATAAACAAAGCAAGAAAATTGACTTTGGGGAGAAGATGACCTGGGGTTTAGAAGGCAGGGAGGAAGCTAACTGAACTTCTGGGACAATGCCATGTTCAGCCTTCTTGTGTTTGCTCCCATCTTCCTACTAAAAGACTTTCCCCTGTTGTCTAAGATGAAGGCCAAGTCAGTTGTTGTGTGTCTGAGTGTTAGGAAGGGAAGGACAGGAAAACAATTACATGTGTGCGTGCTGTTTTCATATCTCTATCACTGGTTAATCATCCAAGGCAGAATGAAAGAAAGCAGTTTTTAGAAAAAGAGTATGGGTCAGAGTACAGCAACATAGACATAGTTGTTCTTAACTTGCTTAATTCTTGATGCTATGAAATAAATCTTAATTCTGTAAGTTGTCAGGAATGTACATACTGGTGTCTTGTGCTTACTTCTCTGTTATAGATCAGTACATCACAGAATATAGCCATGTCTCAGAAACATTCCCAAGTGAATCTACTGTCAAGTGTAGGGGCTGAGACAACGTAGGAAAGTGTATCAGCTAGTTGATGAAACTGATAAAAACAAGAGTGTATGTTCAACTTTCTGCACATGTTCAAAATTAGTGAAATGCTGAGAAACATCAATTCTGCCAAATACATAAACAAATTAATGACCTTAATCAAGTGAATGTTCCCATTGGGATCAATAAGTTGGCCTGTGCTACTGTCACAAAGTGCACCAGCATAAATATCTCTGCTGAAAAACAGAAAGCAGTACAACAAGGAGCCCAATGTTAAGCTACAAATGTGAAAAATAAAAAAGAAGAAAAATGGAAATAGTAACCTTGACGTAGGGTGAGGCAAAGATGAGTCAGAGCAGATAGCACAGGAGGTGGAGATATTCAAACATAAAAATTCCAGCAGCTTGTGCAGTAGCTAGGACATGGAGTTATTTTCCTTTATTCTGAGACCACACAGTGGTCTGAAAGCACAGTGCTCTTTTAATAAACTTATGCTTAGATCATTTTTTTCTGTACGTAATTCACACTCCAGAGCAAGGGATGAGTTTAGGAATGTCTTGATTGTCTAGGGCCTTATACTCAACCATCTTACAGTTGACAGATAGAATAGGAGATGTGGCTGGGACATCAATTAAATGACCTAGGATTACCACAGTTGCTCTCTCTCAGAACCCTCCATTTAAGACATGGTGGTGCCAGGGTTGTTCTAATTTGCTTTGGACATCAATTCAGAATAGGGTCCTTCAAGAATCAACACCCTGTTCATAGTCGCCTTGATCACTTCTCAGCTGTAACCGAGGATAAGTACCATCACTACAAGGAACATGAAAAATACCTTGCCTTTGCCCTTTTAAAATGTCAAATTCTCACTTTGTTTTTTGCATATTGTTAAGTACTTTAACTAATACCACCTTTGGTATCATTTTCAAAGGAGCGTCTCTCTGGGAACCAAAATTTTTTGTTTGACCTTTACATTTATTTTGAAGAACATATTTTTATTCTTGACACTTGCTCAGAGAACGTTTACAAAATTTGTCTCTTCCTATAGATACAATGCACTTCCTCCTCTAGTGATGCCAGCAGCTACACAAATCTTTGGTGTGGTAGGTGCTGACACACACCACTGATTTTTGTACAAGTACAGTAATAGTAATGGCTCCTGATCACTCCAGGGCAGTGGAACTAATTTAGGAACTGACAGTGCCATCTTATGGTGAAAATAAAAACCGCAACTGCAGTCTGTACGAGAAAACACAAAAAATTGTTTCCAGCACGTTGAATGATTAAGGATAAAGCTGGGGACGGAGAGAGAGTGAATACTTTTCAATCTGTAGCCTTTTAAAAGTGTTTAGCAACAACTAGATTAATTTACATGCTAAAAATGAAGATAATATAGAAAACTACGAGGAAGGGGGAATGAGAAATTTTCTTGCACCCTCTTCCCATTGAGTTTCTTTCTTTTTCTCTCCCCTTTTCTCTTTCACCTTTAGCATAGAACTAAATAGAAATCTTAACCAGAGGGGCATTTCAAATGGCCAGTATACCAACTTCCTCATCAACTTGGTTTAAGGAGCAAATCATCTGTTATGTCTTTATTAGATATGATCTGGCTATTACAGACAGGACAGAAATGAGACAATATAGACTACTTCAGTGCTGGACTTTCTGGCTATGCACAAAACATCTCCATACATATGGGTAGCAGCAATTTGTCTTGCAATTTGGAACATCCTGTTATTACCACAGGGGCAGATAGACACATGCAGATCCAGAAGGTTACCAAAACAACAGGGCATGAGGACCACTAAATGCAGTAATGTTCAGCTGTATTGGAGAAAAAGTCTATGAATTCCTGGAGGAATACTAGGGCAAAATAAAGGGAATTGCTACAAGTCAAAAATAATAGAAATTGTTTGGTTTTCAAACAGAAAAATACATAGAGCATTTAAGGATGGTCTCCTCAATGTAAAGGCATGTGGAGATGTGTGTGTGGAGTTCATAGAACACAAGTTAACCCTGGTATATCCCTGATCTCAGTGTTATGCCACTAGCAACACTTCTGCATAGATTACAGCAAGACCAGACCACTGGAAGTCTAACAGCTGCCAAGGAAAAGCATCTCAGTACACTGTAGGTGGTAGTTTCACTCATCCATTTTTTCATTGTTGGTTTTGGGTTTCTTAAAATGCAGTGAAATTTGCTACATTAAAAGACTGTTGTAGAATTTAAGACAAAGCTCATCCTGTGACAACGAAGTATTGCAAATTTAATCAGTCTCCACTGAATAATTGTGAGGTGAACTCATCTTAAGTCTTCATCTGAGAAAGAGTATGTAAATGTGAATTTTCAAGGTTGTTTATCTAGTTTCTATATATTTTTTCCTTTTCTTCTTGCTTTTATGCTAGGAAATTTAAGATAAGACAGAGTCCTGAGACAAAGAGAAAGCTTGCCTGGGAGAAACTGCACACATTCTGAATATCTATATAGAATGACAATAACATTTGACTTCAGATTTTCTATGACATAAATCAGTTCCATTCAGCTGTGAACCTTATCACTTTGTCTTGACAACCTGGGGAAAACATAACATCTTAGACCAAAAGCCTGATTTCTTCAAACTGTCCTCACAAAACACTAACTTCAATTTGATAGCTCTTAGAGGATGAATGAATTTTAAAGGGTGGATTTTAAGGAACTGTAAGCATCGTTATTCTCATACAATGTATGATGTGCTGTTGAAACATATGCATAAATTCAGTCTGTTTTAAGAAATTTGTTATTCAAAGAGGGTGGGGCTAAAACTAATACATAGATTGAGGATAGAAAAAGAAGGATGTGATATAGAAGAAATGTGGTCACTGCTCTCATTTTGGTAACGCTACATGGAGTGATATTGCTTCCTAGGACACGTAAAAGTTGTCCTGCTTTTCCAGAGTTATTCTGGATTACCTCTGAGTACCACACTTCTGTTAGAATCACAGGATTTGGCCCAGTTATTAACGTGTTTAGGAAAGCACTCTGAGAAAACTGAGCTGATATGGAAAGCAATGACGTTAAGACCTCATGATAACTAGAGTCAATTCCAAATGAATACGTTGGAAGGATGCTCATGAGCCAACCTCTCTGAAAAACCAAGTTTCTGAACACACAAAAATCTCACTATGTTTTGCAAGTCTAGGAATATTACCTTAAGTATACATTAGTTTTGCAGTACAATTGTTTCAGTTTCTCTGTGAATTTACAGTATAATTGTGTAACTATTTAATTATCACATTAAGATAATATTTGTGGTAAATTCTGAGGCACTAAAAGTCTGCAGTAGTCAAAATTAAAGTAGCTTGTTCAGCCTTCACATTACTGTTACTTTTAAGTAGCATCACAAATATTGGGATATACTACTTAGAAATGACAAATTTAAAAAGAATAATTTTCCTAGAACAGCAAATACAAACGACATCATTTATTTTTATCTATTACTGTGTCACAGATAAAGTTCATGTAAATTGTTTCTGAAACATCTTCAATAAACATCTTGGTGAGAATGTCTTTCAGCTGTCTGCTCTCAAGGAAGATTCTGTACTTCACATCAAAGAAGCGTTAGTTTAAAAATCCAAATGAAAGTTCAACCTTTCTTTCAAGCTTGACCTTCTCTTGCTCCTGAGCAGTACATGCTACCCACTATGCCATGCAGCTTTGCTACATTTTTCTTGTTCTCTTATAGTGATGAATCTAAGCAGCCTGCGTGTTAGCTTCAAAGTCACAAGGGTCGTGGAAATATCTACAAGATAGGCAGACAGTGATGCTTCTGGAGTTCGTGAAAAATATGGGTAAAAACAAAAACAAAACCAGCCCTTCTGGATTCTAAATGAAGGGTAGTTTTCTATTTAGTGCACACACACAAACCTTGAAATGAGAACATTCTATCATTCTTGTTCTTCAAAAAATACCTCTGGGTCTTCTTATAACATGTAACTATCAGAAGCCCAAAATCCCAACTCACACCGATTATTATTGCAGTGCTTGGAAAGTTTTTCCAATGAATCAGAGATGGAAAAAAAAAAAGAGAGAGCCTTGCTCATTCGAAGTCTGTCCCACAGCTGCTTAAGGTTATAGGCTGATTCACTTGGCTTCTTTTGGTTTTTCACAGCTAAGAGAGACCTTGGATGCTCTGAGAATCTTACGTGCCAATCAAAACAAATTCTTAATAAACAAAGAAATCTTGCCTTTGAAATCCAGAGAGAATCATTCTGGAGAGCAGCAAGGATGAAATATTTTCCTTTCTGACAAAGCAGCAGTAAGTCTCAAAAAAGAATTCATAAAATGTGAAAGTATCTTTATCTCACTCCAGTCTGAATTTTTTCCCCATTATCTTCAGAGAATGAGCTATTTGGGAATAGCAGAAAAACAACTGTTTGTTCATTCTTAGCAAAGAGAAGCCAAGAAACTTTGTGCATCATGCCCAATTCTAGGACGTGCTTCTGTGAAACTTGTAGCAGGGTTTCAAAGAGCAATTGATTCAGTTTTGACTCTTTCTAAGGCCCGAGAACACTCCACTTCTGATCAAAACATAGCTGTAGAAATCTTGAGTAACAAAGATAGTAAGCTGAGAGCAAGAAGGGTTTAGTTTCCCTTTGGAAAATTTACTCTTAAGACTCCAGTTTTTAAACACAAACCCAAAAGTTGGGATTTAGGTTTCTAAGTAGTGTGAGGGAACTTATAGTGTTTTCAAAATCTACCAATAAATGACAAATCCTGAAAGCTCAGATGCACTGGACGTGAAGGAGCTATGGGAATTATTAATCTATTTCATCTTACATTTCTCTGTGCTTGCTTATTGGAGTGGTGCGTGATAATGGTCAATGTTTTCCATTGCAAAGTCTCTAGCAGACACTATACAATCTTTCTTCAGATTTCCAATAGAGAAGGTAAAAATTGTGTGCTCCTCAAAGTGCTATAGTGAATCAATGGGGATACAAATGGGTCAACCAAAAAAGCCAGTATGCTCAATTTACATCTATCCACTGACTGAGATCAATACTGAAGTCCAGGGCACCCTCTTTCATTATAATTTGATTGAGTTCCATGCGTCCCAAAAAATTTGAACAGCAGTGAGACTTAATTGGGATTTATGGAAAAGCACGGGTGGAAAGGGAGAAAGCACATCACTCCTTAGGGATTTCCATATGAGGAGGGGTGTTCCTTTTCTCACATAATGAGGGAGTTTTGTTAAAGAAAAATTGTGAACTTGCTATGACAAATGTCCTGCAGGAAGAAATGCATGTGCAGGAAAAGTTTTTGAAAAGTTAAGACCCTTAATTAGAATACAAACATCTTTTTCCCCTCTCATCTTCCTTTTTGTCTCATTAGAAGTACATTTGGTAGAAATCAAACATCCCTTTTTGTTTCCAAGAACATTTGGTGGAAATAAGATACAGCAATTGCAGGGTGACATGAGAGAATTACAGACAACAGAGATATAACTTTTCCACAAATTTTCTATGATTTTGTGAATACCTCTGCTAACCATGAAGAAAAGAAGTATGCAATGTCCTGAATCACCACAGCTCCTTCATGCTCTGCTTTAACATGGACATGTTCTGACTCTGTTAACGAGCCCTTTGGATCAACTAGCCAAATGATATCAGCTGTTTCTTATTCTTTGCTTTTATTTTGCCCATTCAATTCACTGACACCAGATACCATATATGTCTACTAAGACATTTCTGAAGACTTCCAATAGAAGTTAAAAAGAATCCTCTTTTCTAGTTACTCCTTTCCCTATCTGTGACAACTCTGCTGAGGTAACAGCCTCAATACCAGACTCACTAGACTACTTGAGATGCAACAGTAAACATCTCTTCACTTTTTTATGCTGACTGGAAAGATGATAATAGAGATATTTTATATAATATGTCAATGCATATATATTAAAAATTAATATAATTAAACAAGTCATTAAATAAATTAAAGGCAAATTTATACACGCTTCTTTATGCAGTTAGTAGACTTTGTTCTGAAAACACTGGCTGCACATAGTGGTAACACGCTGGTGAGACAGCCTTGGACACCTACACTTTCTATGCCCGTGCACAGAGGGTGACCTCACAACCATAGAGGGCAATACAGATATGCTGACACAGCAAGTATGTGCAGGTAATCCTTCCTTTCTAAAAATATATTGGACTAGTCAATAATATTGCAAGCTCCATATCCACTCTGCTGCTATTGCCAAACCCCAAGGCCAGTCTCTGGCCATGGAGCCATATTATCGTTTTACTTCTGAGAACAATGGCTGAGACAGAAGTATGCATTTATCATCTGTACTCTGCAATGTGTCTGCACGTATGAGACCAGGTAGAACTTGTTAAGTAGCAGAACCCAGTAAATGCTCACGTATGATTTCTCTGTGGTTCATTTACTTCACTTAACTTCTAGCTCAGCATATAATGTAAAGCATAAGGGATTGTATTTCAGCATACTTAAGTTCTTGACCCAAAGTATTCTCATGTGCATAGAACTGTAATTTGTACACAGCTATGAACACAGTTACATAAGATGAAAGATCAAAACTTTTCCTGACCATTTACTGTCTTGTGTGAATTCCTATTATAGACATGTGAGTCAAAACAAGCAATTATTTTCTTTCATTTATCCCCTTTCTCTCATCCAAAATTTCCTTTTGAGTGGCTGGTGATTGTACATCTTCTCAGTGCTGTCTGCAGTCTGGCCCTGATTTGAACTGTTTTGTGGCAGCTTTCTCTAGCCTTATATTCAAACTAAAGGGCATGATAATGTGTGTGAGTAGAAGATGTCTGGAGAATGGAAATAAGAAAACCTCAGAGTTTGAATGTCCAGAACTGTTGTTTCCTCTTTCAGAAAATAATTAGTTTGGCCCTTCACACTGCAGTTACATTTTATTGTCTGTGCATGCATTTGACCTCAAATCCTGTTGAAGGATAAAAAGGGACATGGTTTCACAGTAAGCTTCATAGTTTTCAAATTTAGAAGGTGGCCACAGGGGAGGTGAATAATATTTATGCTGTATCTCTGAATCACGCTTTTTTGGCAGGCAAAATTTAGCACATATAATGTGTCTGTACGCGTAAACACCTTTAGGTAGCTTCAGAAGAAAAAATATAACTGGAAATGTTTCCTTTCTGCATGACCTCTTGTGAGCCAGCTCCCTATTTCTCTGAATGCAATAGCATCAGAGAGAACTGGGCCTGGTGGGAGTTAGCCCATGAGAACAAGGGGAGAAAAAGACTGTATGAGAATAGATCAATTTGGACAGCAACCACACTGGTGTTTTTGCTTTTGTTGTTGTTTTTCCCTTTCTATTTTAATTCCAGAGGTTAAAATTAATCTCAACTTTGGGAGGAGATCTGCATATATGAATATTTGATCTTTCATTGACTCTATTTATATCTGTAATCGCTTTACCACGAAGAGATTCTGGGATTCTTTAGGAAAGGAAGAAGAGATGGAATGGTATACAATATACTGGAGCCTAGCAAAAAGAACTGAACAAAGTAGGCCAAGAGCCAAATCTTTTCATTGCTGGCAGAAAGGCAATAAATGAGACACTGGCTGCATTTAATTGGGCTTTTTTTTTTTTTTTCTGAGTAAATAGGTAAATATATACATCTGCGTGTGTGTTTTGCATATTTATATATGGATTTTATCATTCTGAAATACTTATCTATTTCCCAAATTATGGCAGATTGCTTTACATTTTCAGTAAGGTTGGAAACACTCCAAAAATGAAAGAGGAGATGATTTATTTCAGAGGCTGACTCTAATAAAAGTAGGGAGGGAAACTCCATGCAACATTTCAGTGAAATCTGTCTTCATTTACTACAGGAGTGGTACAGGAGGAGATACCCATGCAATTGTTTTATACAGTGAGAGATGTGACCTCTGAGCACCCAAAAGAACTTACACATGTGTAATTACATACCCACGTGTATTTGCTTTTTGATGTTTAAGTTTCTTACTGACAAATCCCTTGCCAGTTCCTTTTCTTTTACAGTCCACACAAAAACCATTAAGGTGTAAGTTTTGCGTTTTCTCATATCTTTACACTGTTTACTTATTTGAAGAAGCAGCATGAGGAAAAAGACCAGAGAGTGAGATGAGTGGACAGAATTGAATTTATGAGTATGCTGAACTGAATGGGTTATAGTTACCTCAAGCTTCCATGCATACTTACACAATATGACTGCAACTTTATAACTTTCTAAAATTGCCATGAAAATCTTAATTGAAACTGAAGATGACTCTGATGGCTCACTTGTCCAACACACATATGCTGTGGAATCAAGCATACTGTGAAATTGTGGGGGGGAGGAGGGAGGGTTTATTGGTGCATCAATTTGACCAAGAAAAAGCATTTTGTTTCAACTTCCAAATTCTCTGCAAGGCATGGAAGACTTTGAAATCAAGACTACTATTTTAGAAGGAAGTTTCAACATCACGTTGCTATTTTTCTTTGCTAAAAATGCCAGTGACAGGTTCTGAACGAAGTGGAATGAACTAAGTAGACTGAACTAAGTAGACTATTACAATAACATTTGAAACTGTTAATGAAAAGCCCTTAGGAAACAAGGGCTAGATCTCTAGTTTGCTTCCCTTTTCCTAGCAGCCTAAAGTCTACATGTAGTTTAATGAATTGTGAACTGATTTTAACTGCAGATTTCTCCTTCCAACCACCTATTCTCAGGTTCAAGGTTTGGTGTTGTCTTTACTTTTTTTCATTGTAATTTTTATCATTTAAATTGATGTTATTTGCCTATATTTTCGGTTGATGCAATTTCTGAGGAGTCATTTCAATTTCTTCAAAATTTAGGCAAAGAGAATATAAAAGGCTACAAGGCTACTAATGTAGAATGACAGTACTCACATTGCTTTTCTGGTTTTTTTTTTTTGTTTTGTTTTGTTTTTCAGATAACACTGACTGTCTAAGCTGCAGTACAGATTAAAATCACATCCTAGGATTCTAAAGTCAGTATGCTCAAGTGACTCTTAAGCGCACTTCACAGTACTTTGATTTTGGCACTGGCAACATATCTTCAGAACTCATAATCCCACAATATCTCTGCAGTCGATTTAACAAAACCCCACTGTTATAGGGTTTCTAGCATCATCACTGATTTAACATTTTCACTGAAATTTAACATATGCTGGATCAGCAAATGCAACCATATTAGACAACATCTATGTCTGTGGCTATATATGTGATCATGGATGCCTACTGTTAAAAATTCTACTGGCTTCTCTGAAAAGGCTAATATTTAGTTTTTTACTTTCATCCAGTGGTCTGCTGCTTAAAGATGCTTGAGTTAGGTGTTTAGAGATAAAAATAATACTAATAGCAGAAGGTTTGCTGAGATCAGAAGTGAAGTCTCTGACTGCACCTCAGTGGGCACAGTACCTAGCTTCAAAGAGATGAGGGAAAAAGAGGAGACAAAGCATTAGACTGATGAGAAGTAGTAGTTCAGTTCTGTGGGAGTACCTCAGATTAGCTGAACTGATTTCAGAACAACTGAAAATACACTTTACCATTTCTCATTCTCTCATGTGAGAACAGGGACTGAGAGGATATTTTTAGATGTTTTGTGATAGAGTAATCCTCTGATCATTCATCTGTCTGTATATTAACTTCAGTTTAGGATTTTCTTTCAGATGAACTAAACATTCCCAGAGCTGGAGTACTTTCTTCTGAGGTTGGAGATGTTTGCTGAGTGTATATAGCACAAGCACTTACAAAATTAAACTTAACCATCAAGGTTGACCCATTTTTGGTGGGGAATTAAGGAGCAGCATCCTTCTGGGGCAGACTTGTCTTTCCTCAATGAATGGAATGTTTGTATTGCGCATCTATGATCCTAACCTCTATCCTGTTAGGGATCATGTTACAGAATGTGTAAAACCATCAGGTGCCAATTCATGGTTTGATCTGCCCCCTGCATCACTAATGGCAGCACTCACAGCATCAAGAGACACTAAGACTAGGTAGTCAGTACAAAGGAGAACTTGCACCACTGTCTTGCAGAGCACAATGGGATATTCTAGGCTTGTGCGTGAGGCAGACACACTGGAGCAGGATGTAGTCCAAATAAACGATTATTGCTGAGATGCAAAAGGGTTGTTGCCAATTCAACTGCTATGGTATGCTCATCCTGATGTGTAAAATGGATTCAGCCTCTCCATTTTAACAGTAATCCTAACAAGTCAAGGAGACTTAAACAGCAGAGATTCAAGCTTGACTCTGTCTGTTGGCTGAAAATGGAGAGATACTCTACCACATTTATTTTTTCCTTGTTTATTTTTTCCTCTTCAAATACCTCCACTAAAGTCAAGTGTACTCCTACAAAATGGGAGATTGCCATGAGTAACATTGTTAGAGTAACAAAAGGAAGCAACTAAGAGTTGCAGACTCCACCCATGCTTATTTTACTACCACTATGACGTAGTAATTCTTTTGAAGTAGAGGATTTTGGTATTATGCTTTTCCAGGTTTATTTTAAGATGGTTTTACATTTATTTTCCCACAAAATAACCATTTCACATTCTCAACTGCTTAGTTACATGTTGTTATTACACAAATGACTATATTTTGTCTTTTATTATGTAAATCATTTACATAACAATAGTTCTAACATTTATAGATGGTAAGTTAATCAATCTTCTTAAGATATGAGATTTGAAATGTTTGCCACTACATTTGTAGTCTTGACAAAATTCTCATAAATCTCTGAATTTTATATTGGGGTCAAGTTATACTATAGGGATTAGTTAGTGTTTTAAATGACTATAAAATAGTCACTCCTATCTTTGCTAGGTTCATTCCTTTTGTTTTGTACTTTTCCTGAAATGCCTGCACAAAATCTTTCATCTCTAGTTTTCCAATGAATGCCTAAAACTTTTCACATTCTGTATAACAAGGAATTGATTCTGAAGTACTGTAGCCATGCAGAAAATTGGTATTGATCAACTTCACATACACAAAGGGAGAAATTGCACAGTACATAATAGTCTTATTTTTATTTATGTATTTCCTATTCTATTTTACACAAACACAAGATTATGTGAGAAGTTGACTAGCTGAAATAGTTGTTTTTATCCTACCAATTAAAAACACTTGTTTTTTTGAAACTTTTAAAACTAAAAATAATGAGATGTATTGTAGCAGCTAAAAACTGACAAGTTGCATTTGACAGAAAAATTAATAAAGAATAAGAAAGAATGGATAATAAAATAATAGAGTGCAACTTTAATTTTCTGTCTTTAATGTGAAGTGATAGCCTCAAGTGACTTCAGAATCTTGAATGAGATCAATAAGAGCAGAGGAAGAAGCAACACAAGGAAAGTAAGAAAAAAAAGGTTTTGGCAATGTACTCGCAGCAAAGTCACAAGAGAGACTCAGGAAGAACAACAGCTGTGTTAATTTCCCTAAATCTTTAAATCCACTAGTGCTCTACAGAGTACTTCTGAGACAAAGCAGCTCTTATCACATCCTACTATTTGGAATCTTAATTTTTTGCATAAATAGCATTTTTGAATTGTACAGAATTTTTTAAGGTGTGGAGCGCTGTCCTTTACTCCTTCAGAGTCTGTAGCCATTCAGACTTATTTCATTTGGAATAATGGACCAAAATGGGCTGCTCCAGGGGTAGTACAGGAAAGGTTTAGAAGTTTCCAGTTTCTTTAACTGTGCTTAACATCAGCAAGACTTTCTAAATTCAAGCACCGGTAATTGCCTGCACCCTTTTCAAACAAAACTGCCTGCTACTGAGTTCAGCATTTACTACGTATTTCCCATCCATCTGTGCACCATGCTAATACTGTCACTTTATCAGCTTCTCTCCAGCCTATTCACCTCACTGGAGAAGAATTGTTTTTTGCAGAACATCCTCTGATGCTTTGCCAAAGCCTAAATTTGAACAGCTCTAATGAAGGGATTTTCTAATGCTTCCCCTAAGAGGTTGATAACACTATAATTAGTCTTTCTATCTGGCAAGCAATTCTAGCTTTTCAGCCTTAGTTTTCCATTTCTTTGTTTAATAGATACTTCTCTTCCCGTATTCTTAAGCAATACTTTTCATCATTTTAATATTGCTCTTCCAGCATTTACAGGCAGATTCCCTACTTCCGCTTTTGTAGTTATTTTATGCACGCTTAATTCTTTTGAGCTTTTCCTCATGAGTTTCCTCAGCTTTTGGTTTGCCTTGAAAGTAGCTAAATACATTTAGCTTCTCAGAGAGGATGAACACTCACTTCTGGTCATTAACATTACATAAAGGGCATTCCACGGAAGACATATTTTGCTAAATAATTAAATGTTGCTGGAAAAGTAGGTGCTTTTAACAAAATCTGCAACAACACCATGAGGCAATTCTTTGTTTCCTCAAAATTATTTTTGGGCACTGAAAAGAGGAAAATTGTATTGAACTAGGGACTAAAATCCCCACAGTGGACTCATTACAAATTTATAGAAAGAAGAATCAGTAATATATTTCTGACACAAACAATATCATTTTAGATTTTTCTTGAAGTACAGAAGCGTTAAATGGAAAATAATGGACTAAATCATAGTTTTTGAGTTAAAAATTAACACAGATCAAATTAAAAAAGCATTTAAGACACTTCAGGTTGTTTATTATTCTGATATTTAACATCTTTCATTGCTATATAAATTCAACTAGAAAACTATCCAGGTATTTCAAATATCTACTAGAGAATTATTGTACCATATTTGGAGATCTAACTCATTTTTAGAGGATTTTCTGAAAGTATAGAGCAGAAGGATTTGAATCCTGTTTAAGTGGAAATCTCAGTACAGACTTAACTACGAAGTTCTGGCTCACATTTCTGTACTAGAAAATCAAGTTTCTCCCTGATTTATTGGATAGGTGAAACATTTAAATTTAGTCTTTCTCTGGTGCAGTCTTTCTAGTGTGCTTGCTACCTGGATATGTGAGTTCCTAAAGAACAAAAGTTAGTGTTAGATCTTTGCCTTGTTAAATAATAAGCTGTATAAGACATACTAAGGTATTTCATTAGCCATCAGTACCCAAAGACAAAAAGTAGGTAAAAGGCAACACAGGTTTTTTAGGCCAGATTGATATATTTAAACTCTAAACAGTTACTTCTAAGGAGGGTCACTTCTTGAACCAGCATCATGTCTTCAATCAGAGATTTTACCTAGCTGGCAATCATTCACAAGTTGTTACGAAAATAATTGAAAGTCACCTAATCATGCAGATGATAACACCAAACAACAGTGTTCGAAACACTTTTAACTGAGAGTCTGTTCTAGATAGGTGAAAGTTCTGCAAGAGCCCCTGCTTTTCCTGAAGAAGCTAAGGGGGAGCATGAATGATAATCTACAGTGCTCCTAGGCAAGAGTGGCAGGTATACTTCCGTGATGCTTCATTAAGCTCCCACTTCTCTATGCCCTAGAGTTGAAGCACGAGCACCACAAATGGAAGGCATTAGGACAACAGAGATTATAAGATACAGGCATTGCTTTCAGAAGCTGCAGAGGTATTAGCAATCAAAACACCCCAACAACTTCTATCTGTACACTGCATTTTTACTTGTATATACTTGTTTCTATTTCAGAGACTCCTTAAAGCCAATTCCCAGCTGTAAGTGCCTTAGATTATCGAAACTGTGCTGCTGCTCATTCAATCAAAACCTCTGCTAATGTAGTGGTCTGATGTTACCAGAAGAGATATTTCTGTCATGCCATATGTTTGTTTTCAAAGAAGGAGAAAAAAATCTTGTAACTCTGGATGCAGAATGAATGAGCATCACCATCTGGATCACATTATGTCGCAGACCGACTTCCAAGTTTGTCCCTTTGACAAGCCCTGTGCTAGAGAAGCTCGCTCTTATTCTACTCAACTGTTACACTCCCAGCTACTTCTTCAGCTTTCCATCTTCCTTTTTCACCCTTCCTGAGAGCCTTTGCCTCAGCAGATTAAATAACCTCCTCATCCTTTAATAGCCAAATAAGTGGCTGTTGCCTCACTTTTAACCATATCTCTTGATACTGTGTTAAAGCTTTTATTATTTATACTTGCCTCTTTCTACAAACAAAGCCTAACCACTTTTAATTGAGATTAAGGCACCCAATATTCATCTGCTTTACACAGATCTAAGATTGCTTGTAGATCAAAGTCCTTAGAATCTGAGCACACAATGTGTCACGTCTAGCCAATCACAGCTAATCCTTGGTTTCTGAGCAGTTAGAGCACATTGCTTGATAAACAGCTAAATAAACAAAAGAAAAAAATATGACATTAGAACTGCCCCCAGTGTAAGTATGGCAGTAGTACAGAAGATTCTGAATGCTACTCTGTACACATGATTATCCTAATAAATCCTTTCAATTGACTTTATACTTTGCTTACTATGTTTTAAAAATTAGTACAGTAAAATATTTTCTAAGAATGAAAAAAGCTCCATTAATGCTGCTTTTAAAAACTTTCTTTATATTGTATTTTTTTTTCATTATCACTGTATAGAACAAATAACACATTATTATTGACTTTTGGTACTTATCTGAATAAAAGATATGACTTCAGTCTGAGGAGGAGTACACAGCATATTAGGAATTAAAAAAAACTACCTTTTATGTAAATCAAAACCAGTCTTAATTTGGAAAAGTCCAGTATTTAACAGTATTTCAATGGCAACACACATTCTTCATAAAAAGATGAATCACCTCTTATGAATTATTAAAACGTTAATCCTATTTCATCATTATTTATATATGACCTCTAAGTCAAAACATGAATGACTTTTGCTACATCACTTAAAAATTCACTTCCTTTATTTCTAATTTATCTTTGTTCCCTTTTGACAAACTGTCATTCATTATTGGAATGAGTCTTCTTCAGTTCTGAAAGGAAATATTTTTTCTTATTCCTAAGAAAAGAGCATAGGATTTTAGCAGTGAAGAGAGATATTCAAACCTATATGCCCAAGAAAATGATTCCTTGTCAATAACATGCAGTGTTCCTATAAACAAAAAAATAAAACCCCTGAACAGGAAAGCACTTCCTTTGTGCTGGAGTTAACTACTGCATTCCAGAGGCCTTACTGTTACAAAACACATGTGCTTTTCTAAAAAAGAAAAATAAATCTTGTGGAAAGTACAAGTCAATACAATAAATAATATATTGTTTGGCTCAGTGCTGTCCGCTTTCTATGGCTGGTGGTGAAAAAAAGAAAAAATACTTTATCATATTCAGATAGCGACTGTGAAACAACGTTCATCATAAATGGCAAAAAGGTTGTGTTGAAATTTATGTTTGCCATTAAATAATTCTGAAATGACAAATGAACTGTAGCACATCCCAAACAGAACAAGACTGTGCATGGCCAATATTGACAAGGGCAGGGGACAAGACCGACCAGACAGGTTGCACTGCTTCCATCAGTGGGGAGGACTGACTAGTGCATCTGCTCCCAGTAGGAGCAACATCTCCTGCACAGGGGCAGTGCACTATGCTTGTTGTGAGAGGAGCAGCCTGCATTCAGATGCCATGGTTCTTCAGAGTACAGTGATGTTTTCCTTTTTTGTGCGTGACAAGTTATTCACACACATGTGGGGAAGGAAGTGACATGAAGGAGATAAACTGATTTCTTATCAGAGCTGCCAAAAACCACTTTTCTGGTAGGCCACGGATCAGACATTCCAGTGCTAATATGCCTGCTTATTTACTAACTTCAGTACTAAATGTTACTAACAGTATACAAGCTTCTAAGCATAGATGACAATGGTCTTTTGTGTAAAGCCTGAAGCAATAGGTTTTCCCCTTCCAGTTATTTCAGGTTCAATAACCTGTTTTGTAAGTGTAAAGGCAAGTCTGGAAAATGGACTACTATTACTCTGTACATAGAAGAGCAGGTAGAAGAGGCAAAGAGGAAAATTAAAGGAAAGGGGAGGCCAGGGTAAGGGCATACTGAGGGAGAATTCTGTTACAGAAAAAAAAAATTGTCTGCTTTGTTGAAAAAAATAAGCACGAGGTGACTCGTCTGCATGTTCCACCCTGGGTTTTACACAATCATTGAAGACAAATTTGTTCTTTAACTTTTTTTTCATTCTGCTTTCTGTCTTTGGAACAGGCCCAATTTCTGATTAAGTCAGTGGATGTGTGCCCATTCACTTCTTAAATTTAGAATGAACTTGTTATGCCTAGATATGCATTTCAGTGGTGACATACACAGGGTCAGTTACAGCTCATAATTGCATCCGTTTGGGAAATGCAATTCATACAAACCCTGAAAAAACTCACAGCTTGCAGAGACAAACTTTTGTATCAGTAACCTTGCTTTGACTTAGCTATTAATTAAACTGTATATAGTATTGTTGTGAATTAATTCATCTGCTACTTCTTTACCCTGGCACATAGCAGAAGCTAAATATATAGAATAAAGATGAAATACCTCATCTAAAGCAAATTTCACTTAAAAATATTTAATGTGTTCTTCCAAACGGTCAGTCTTGTGCAGATCTCTGCATTCCCCTCATTCCATCTACCCTCCCACTCAACAATCCACACCAAAGGATTCAAGGACAACAGTGAAAAATACTTTGAAGAATCCCTGTAAATCCAGAGCGTTATGTTTACTTTTTTTTTTTTTTCTTCAATACTTCGTAGTCATCCACAGTACTGCTGAGTCAGGAAATTTTCTCAGTTCAGTATATATTAGTATTACAAGCACTGCCAATTTCTTTTCAATATAACAAGCTTTGAGAGTTATATGGAAGTTATTTTTTTTTTTTCCTTCAGGTGTTTGCAAATCTCTTTTGAGGAGGAAGGAATTTGGAATCGATTAACATTTTACTTTCCTTTGCATGCCAAGTAACAAATGCACAAGACAAAGGAGTGCTGTCAAAAAAGATCTGTTATTCATTAAACCCATGCCACGACTTGGAGTCCTTATAAAGGACCACCCTCCTTCCCTCCCATTATGGATGGGACTTGACAGTTCTAAGACAAATACTCAGCCATATGACAGAAGAAAACAGTATCAGCTGACTGCTCATTTCTGATATACTACCAGCCAAAAGGCATTACTTTTCTCTGTTAGACAACATTTCAGTTCCAGTAAATATTCTCTGATTTAATTTTCTGAGTAACTATTGCTACTATAAATTTTGCTAGTTTGTGTAAGTCAGCAAAAAGCCATGAAGACTAGCTCTTAATATCACACACGGACAGCTTCAGTCAGCACTGTGCATTACCACTGCAGAAGGCCAAAGTGACACTAAATGAGCTAAGATAAATTCTGAAGGAAAATTAGGAACAAGGATGAAAGTAGTAAGGCTTCTCCCATGCTTATGTTTGTCTTGTTATTTTATCATGGCTTGTTCTGTAGAGTCCACAGCTCTCATTCTCCATCTGGTCTGCAGGCATATAACTGATTTCAACAGAGGCTAGACACTTGTTACTTTCGAGAACTGGACCTGAAATGTTTTGGATTAGGCACAGCCATTTGATTGAAAATAAGTAAGCTAAAATATGTATTTTAACATCAAGACTGTTGCATGACTGAGGCCTCTAGACATCAACATAATTTTATATTTTTAAGATGTTGTTATAGTTAATAGCACAACAAATTTAGACAAAGGTAAGAAAATGGAAAAAAGGATCCTGTGCAGATGCCATCAGTATAACATTTTGAGAAGTACTCCACTTCTTTGCATATACTGTTTCCAATTTGTCATTTCCCTCATCTGCTGTAGGCACTTATACCTAACAAAGCATAATGTAGAATATAGTAGGAGCTGGATACTAAGAATCACAAATAAAATGCTTTAGCAAGAATCCTGCATCTGACTTGATCACTGAGTTGGATTAATCACTTTACTCTAAATACTCAGTTTATCCATTTGTATAATGTATTATAACTAAACCTGGATGAGAACTTCATCACCTACTAGCACCGCTTCGAGAGCTTCACTTCAAGGGCCATTTAACAAATACTGAAGAGCTGCAGATGTGATTATGATCTAATGCTTTATGGGAGACATTTTTTTCCTACATCTTCCTGCTATTTCTAGATATCTTGACAAAACTAAAATATGTATACCATAAATTTTATATTGAAGAGAGAGAAGAAACCACAATTCTCTGGTGTTCTGGAAGAAATCAGGATTATAGTAGGCCATTGTGCTGCTTGTGAAAACAGGTGTTAGAATTGAGTTGTCAAAGCACATTCATCAGAACATTCGGTGGTTACCAGCTGTTGCAATATTGCCTGTGGTACAGTTTATTCCTTGGAATCAATTGGTGTCCACAGGGACACAGGTCAGAATTATGACTGTAAATTGGATTGGGTTAATGCTAAATTCTGGTCGATTATTTCACTTTCTGTTCATCACTATATTGCACTACAGAATTTTCCACTTATGATCTCAATAATTCAAAGATGCCAATAAAGTGATTTCTCACAAGGGGACAATATTTATTGCCACCACTTTTTGAGGAGGATGAAACTCCAACATCCAACAATATAACTAACAGTATATTTGAAATGAATAGGGATAGAGCAAGGTGAATCTTTTGAATCTAATATTTTTTGCACCCAAGAGATTTGGCTGACCTTTTTAGTAAGTGAATATCCATTTTGTCAAATAGTTAGAATTTCAATTTAATTTTTAGAAAATAATTGTAAATAACAATAATTTAAAAGTTATAATTGAAAATAAACTCAGATTAAAGAAGGAAGTTCTCTGCCACCACCACAAGTAATGTGGAGCTGACAAAGTGTGGAACACCATAAATTTAAAATATAAATTAAAAAAAAAAAAAAAACAACTAAATCTCTATAGTGATGTTATACTTCTTCCAGGAGTGAAGAAATTTGTTATTTATAAACTAAGTTTTGGAATCTTAATAACAAGATAACAAAAAGGTAATAGGCTTCAACCACCAGCATTGTGCTGTCTGGAGAGAAGATTCTTCACTGGCTTCTATTGGAGCCATTTTGTGAGCAAAACCTTCAGTACTGTCAAATCTGGTTTTTGATCACTGATTATCTTGGAAGCATAATTTATCTCCAGGATTTCCTATTTAATATAAAATAGTATTATTCTATGAAAGCATCCTCTAACTTTTCTCAAGTAACAACATTGTCTCAAGAAAAACATTCAGTGATATTTCTAGAGAGCAGATGAAGTATTCTGAAGCTGGGGAATATTCTAATGCGCTTTCAGTATAGGAGACTCATTTCAGAGACTGACTCGGTGCTGAGCACAGAATGAGAAGAATCATGAAGAACCACTCATGTCTACCTTCATTAAAACTTTTTCAGTGACAACAGTAGATAGCAACAGTGTTTACTATTGATGCAAATTAACACTGCTCTTGCTTTACAGTAAAAAGGAACAAAAAGTATTTTTGTAGAATAAAACACCTGCTTAGGTTTTATTGATTTTAGGACTCCAGGAATCTAGGACTTAAATATAGGAGCCAATAAGGAAAGCCTACTAGGAAAAACACATGCAAATTAATACATACTTAAATTACCAAAAATTTAGTCCAGTCTTTTAGACAGTTAGGGACTTTGAGCTTCACGTAGTCAAACATGCAGATTTGAAAGAAAAACTCTAGGATTACCAAAGTTTTTAAAGTTTACAGTGCTAGAAGAATATGATACATTATTCTATAGGCCATAAGAACAAATGAAATATGAAAATCAGAAGAGCACAAGTTTTATTTTTAAAATGGCTGGAACAGCAGTATTTACTCCAGATTGAAATGACCAGTTTGACGGAGGCTCCTTACTTTGTCCAAAGGAACATTCCTGTTATGGAATGGGTTCTATTTGTATGAAAAATTCCCAATTGCATTCTGGTTTATATGTTCCTTCTCCCCATTGTGAAGTAAGCCAAGAAAACAAATAACTAGCACTAGTAGAAGCCAAATCAAATCATTTGCCATGTAGTGCCTGATAATTAACAAAATAAGACTCCCAGAAATAAGCAAATCTAACTTGTATACATAGCTACACTAAAACGAATCCTAAGCAACACAAGAACATAAATCTCAGTAGAAAATGTTATAATAAAAATTGAACAAGATTCTGAGTAGAGAGAAGTCTTTACTGAATGCTATAAAAGTTCAGATTCCAATGGAAAAATTATGAAAATAAAATCAGCTCCAGTTTAATGGCTTGATAAATGAAGAAAACATTACGTGGAGTCCTGCAGGGTGCTTACAGTTCACCTCATTATTACAATCCCAAAGTGCTTTCTCCAAACATCCTGTTTTCAGCTATTCACCTTTAGGGATGTTCCTCTCTTTCCATTGACAGGTTCTGCTAGCCAGAGCATCCTTTCAAGGATATCCAATTCCATGGTGCTAAAACCCACTGCAGTAAATGGCTGCAGCACTCACACAAGTTTGTTAAGCATTAAGCAAGGAAGATGCCTCAGGGCAGCATGTGCAGCAAGTCGTCTGCCAGCAAAACGTACAGTAAGATACTGGCTTGTGTACAGAGGAAGGGCCTCCTAACAAGGAAAAGCAAATACATTCTCAAGTTTTTTTCTGACATATTGTCTGTAAGGGTTCTACCACCTGTAGCCTCCTGGTCTAGAGCCTTGCTTTGAAGAAGTTAAAGAAAAAAGATTTTGATTGGGATATAAGTGCATTATTTGGCAACTTTGTGTGGGCAAATCTGAGAATTCAAAGTTAGGAATTATTTTAGGACATCCAAAACAAGTGGAGTTATATGAAAGCATACTTAAAACACTCTGAATTTGTCTTTATTTTATAGAAGCCTCTCTCCTACATATTAGTGAGTTTATCTTAAAGGTATCTCTGTGAATTAATCTACACAAATGAGAAGTCAGGACTTGAAATTGGAAAAGCATGTTGCAGCTTATTACATTTCCAGCTTTCTATTCCCTATTCCCACTTAAAGCTGCTCTTTTAAGCTCTTGTGAATTTTCAGGAGGAGAAGATGGCTGTTTCATATAGATGGCGAAACTACACAGCACACTTGCTAAAAAAAGTACTGCTAGAGAATGAGAATGGTGCATGTGAAGCTTAAAGTTTCTTAACTTAGACCTAGCTGTTCAGACAGGAAACAAAGAGAGGGAAAAAAAATTAAAGCACATCATGAACCACATACTGCTTGTTATATGGCAGAACTTTTCTTTTGGCCCAGTCTAGTGATTTTCTCTTCAAAGAGAAGGAAAGTCTCCCCAGAACATACAGGATCTGCAAAAGTTACCTTTGAAGCACAAAATTGAAATGCAATTTGCACGTCATCCATGAGTCAGTATAAGCAGACTACAAAAGCTGGAGGTTTCTTACACTTTGTTTGAGATGATAGGAAATGCGCAACACACAGGCATGAGCACACTGTTAAAAGAGTAGACTAACGAATACAGCTTGGAACTAATTTGCTTCTTCAGAGTAGCAGTACTAGATAGTGAATGTTAACTATTAAAAATCTTAAAACACCTTTGTGAGGGCAAGGCTGTGGGTCATGTGCATTTGCGGCACTGATGCATTAAATGAAATGTTGCCCTAATGTGCTGTCAGCATCATCTCTCTGTATTGTGTGACTTCCATGAGAAGTCAGGGAATAGCTTTATGCCAACTATTTTCTTGTCTCTATGCTTACAGCATCTTCACACACATAGGAATTAATGCTGGTATTGTTTGTTCAGTAGTGCAGAATGAGAGCTAATCTGACAGCTTGTGTCACAACTCCAGTTTGTAATGGAATTATTGAAGAGAGCCAGGTCTAAATGGTAAGCTTCAACTAATGCAGATTGGGGTGAGGGGGAGGCAGACAGATACAATATAGATCACTCTGTACTTGAGCAAAGTGAGAAGTGGAGGAAAAAAAGACATTGCTTGAAACAGGAGAAAAGATCGCAGTCAATGACTTTGCAGATTTTGTGTGAAACAGTAAAACAGTCATTCTGGCTACCTCCCACTCTCTGCAACATGCACACATCTATACCAAAATGTGTTGCCCCATGCACATTATGCCTAGCCTCATGCTTATTTAAGGATTTGTTTCTAACTACTCAGCCTAGGCAGCCCAAAAGTGAAGTCAGAACAACCAGTTAGAAAGCTGTTCTAAACTACAATCTGCTAGCAATAGCATTCAGTACATCTGTATGGCCAGTCAGCAGGTATATAGGGTGTAGAGCAAGCTTGCAGTGCCATAGACTACTAACAGCTTACACTGGCTACAGCCAACTGATTAAACATGTGTATTGCTAATGCCTGCAATAATTCAGTTTCCTGCCTACTCCAAGTTTCTTCTCTAATTAGAAGCGAGCAAATTGGAACCAGAATTCTTGATAGCATGTCAAGTGTGATTAGGTGGTGCTGGCAGTAACACATTGTAGAGTTCTTTGAAGCTGGTGTTTTCAAATTATAAAAGCTGAATAATGCAATTCTTTATATTTCATCTCAGAGAAGGCTGAATCTCAGCCTGCAAGAAGCATCTAATAGAAGTAAAAGCTAAGGCTGGGAGAGCATTTTGAGTGTTAGCAGGGCTTAAAAACATTTGGCATTATACTGTAAATGAGTCAACTTTCACAATGCAATGCAGTTCTGTCAATATTAGGCCTAGAGACAGATACCTCAATACAATACAGGAAACAAACTTAAGATGCATTATTAAGAAGAAAATTGGTTTTGGTTTGACCAAATTTGTACAAGTGAAGGAGATCAATAAATGAGAAGTGTACTAGAAACATAAGACGACAGTAAAGAGCAAGAGCACAAACATCAGTAGTACCTTCTGTAAGTCACAATAACAGCTGATTTTTTAAATCTGTTAGCAATTTTTCACAAAAGGTTGAAACAGTAGTAATAAACACATTTTTAAGCTATACACTGAACCATGTACAAAAGGCATACTGAATCGAGGAGTGAAAGCAATAACTGCATCTCTTTTGTAGCCATGCACGAGAAGCAAAAGTACCAATTTTAGTATTTTTGTGTTATAAAACACCAGTAGAAGCAGGGAATATCAGAGGCCTTTCTACAATAAGTTATTTGCAACAAAAGATTATTATTTAAGTGAGATCACTTCAAAAATCTAAAGATATGAAAAGATAAACTTTTTTCTAGGTTTTTCACCTGCACTGGACAGAAAGAGAAATCCTTACATGTCAAAATGAAAACACGTATGAATACAATTTAAATACTTCTTTTTAAAGTTAAGTAATTGGTGGTCTTATCTAATTCATTTAGTACAAGAATTCAAACAAATACAGATTCATGTACAGTTGAAATTACAATTTTTGAATAAAAGCTTGTTTTCATTGGCACTGAATATATCTTTCACACCAAGATGGCTGTTCTTCCTTCTGGATATCTTAAAAAAACATTAAGCAGGTAAGTTAGAGCATCTGCATGCTCACACTAAACCAAGAAGAACCAGCTCTGTATTATAAATAGCCCACAAGTTCAAACTGTCAACAGGAACTGTACTAGGTTTATGTACCAAGGCTTTGGTAGTTAGGGGGGCTGCAAGGGTGGCTGCTGTAAGCAGAGCACAGAAGCTGCCCCATGCGAGTTAAAAGCCAGCTGCATCTGGCTCCAAAAGGAACAAGCTGTGAGCCAGAGCTTAGCCATGAGCAATGCTCATTCTGCCTGTGGGAGAGCAGATTTAAGAAAGAAAAAAGCCTATGCAACAGCAGCTGGAAGGGAAAAGTAAGAAAATGTGAGAGAAACAGCCCTGGAGGTACCAAAGTCAGTATAGAAGAAGGACAGGATCTGTTCCAGGGACAGAGCAGCAGTTCTCTGAAGCCCAGGAGAGGCCCCACAGTGGAGCAGGCTGCCTCCCTGCAGCTCATGGGCACTCATGGAGCAGATCTCTGTGTGCAGCTGGTGGAGGAGCCCATGTACAGCAGTGGTTGTGGCCTGAAGGAGGTTACAATCCATGGAGAACCTCCACAAAAACAGGCTACTGGCCAGAGAAGCAGCTCATGGTGGGCAGCCCACAGTGGAGCAGGAGGTCTGGGGGAGCTCTGCTATAGGGACCTGTATAGGAGCAGTTTCCAAAGGATGGCATCCTATGGAGGCACCCCACACAATGGAGCTGGGGCAGAGAGTGACCATAAAGGAACAGCTGAGATGAAATGACATGGACTGACCCCATTCCCTCATTCAGGGGAAAGAAGTGGAAGAGAATGGATATAGGGAAGGTGTTTTTAGTTTGCTTGTAGCTCTCCCTGCAATAGGCAATAAATTACATTATTTCCTACACTTAAGTCTGTTTTGCTCATCATGGTAATTGGTGAGATTCCCCCTGTGCTTATCTCAACCTCGATTCCTTTTTCTTTGTATTTTCTTCCTCATTTCCTTGAAAAGGCAGAGAGGTATGGTATTTAGCCACCCATCTGGCTGAAGCCACTGGAGCGAATTAGCTTTAATTCCCTCCTTGTCTAGAAGAGCTGAAAGAGTTTCAGCTGAGGCTTCTCACCTAGCAGTGAGGCATCCTGACCATGACACTCTCGGGTATTCTGCAGATGTTCGCAGAATTTCCCACTGAATGGAGTAAAAATGATTGTTATGCAGTGAATAATATGTCCATTGTAAGAGTGAGAATGAAAATGGCTTGAAACATCAGTGGTCGGTGTACATATTAGGGATACATAGCAAATAGGCTGAAGCTGCGCTCCATTTTATATCAAAACAAACACTATCCCATCAGAAAAACTGAACAAGATGAAAATAAGTATTTTCATGGATATAGCTGTCATCCCTCCTTTAAATTAGAAAGACGACAGTTGAACTCGCTCTTCTATGTGTGAAGGTGAACTAGGGGCATTACCACAAGAAGTACCATCATCTACACAAGTTTTCTGCATTATTTATTCATCCTAAGTCTACCATGCAAACAGTGCAAAAACAAAGTTAAAAACAATGACTTGAGCTAGCATATAGCTGCCTGAATACATTTTTAGAAATAACTCCTGTTTTCCTTATTAATCAAAGTGAAAAATTTGAAGAATTATTTTGGCAATACTGAAGTATTTTGGTTCGATTTTTCTAGAGATTTATTTATGTTAGTTTTTCTCCTGACTAAACATTTCATCGTATTGTCACCTTTTCCTAGGGTTGCGCCAAATTTGAAGCTGTGAAAAAACTGCAGGCTTACTAGTAAGGATATCTGAGTGAATAATGGATTTACAAAGTATCACCTCATTTTGGCATCTTGTTTTCTAAACAAAAAAAGGAACTCTACTTAGAACAAGCAACAACAAATCATCATGCAGTTTAATTTGAGCCTCTAACACCATACTGTTCAGAATCAGATATCTAAGTATGGAGGAGGATGAAAACTGAGTTGTGATATTCTGTGTACACCCGCAAGTTTATTTACTATTTGGTGTACTGATAAGCATAAGCAGATCACTGCAAGTACTGAAGAGATCATAGCTCATTCCAAGCAATCAGGCTTCCATGTACAGTGCCATAAGTTAGGCAAGAACATTTTCATTTGGAGATTAACTGTCTGAAACAACAGGATTCGACCTCGGCTATAGACAAGAATAGAAGATTAAACTGTGACTCAATCTGATATTGATGTTTCCTATACAAAATGATCAGTGAGAGCATCATCATGAGCTAACTGGAGAGCTCCGATGACTAGGGTGATGTCAAGGTTCAGATAAAGACAGGAAAGAAGTGAGCATGCAGTGAGGCTTTAGGTGATAGAAATTGAGAAGAAAACAGTCAAGGAAAGAAGTTTGAAAATTGTCAAACACTCATCCAAACATCATCTACAACATTGTACCATCAGAAATGCTTAATTTCAATTGGAACTAGTACCTACTTGTGATTGGCATCAAGGAACCTTTAGGACGCAATCTGTGCTTTCAAGCTGTGACATGTTCACAGAATAGCGGCAACAACGAAGACAGCTTTCTTTGGCAATGATATTTTAAGTTCTGCAACTAGAACTTCAGCATGTTTAAAATCAAACAAGGGAATTAGGATCTCTTTTTTCTTTCTTAGTGACAACTGAAAAGACTGTCATGTTTCCAGAAGAAATGCATACCATGGGGAAGAACGTTCCAAGAAATATTCACAAGCCAATGAGAGCTGACTTTAAAAAAAAAAAAATCTTGTCTGTTGTAATCAGATTTTTATGTCCAAATTTATTTTAAATTTCAATATATAGTAAGTAAATACTGAATATATTGAGTTCTATACTGTGTCCAGAAAAACATTTGGTGCCAAAATTGGAATTCCAGATGGCTGCTGACTTTCACTGGCTCTTTGGAAGCCTCCATAAGACTGAAGAAACAAATCTAACTTCAACTACTGCTAATGAAGAAAGCCAAACAGCAACAACTACTGAACACTCTATGCAGCAAGGTAGATCGGATCTTGTTCTCTTTTCTTTGAAGACTTTGAAAATATCTTTAAAGAAACAAAAACAACAAAAAACACCCCAAAAATGCATTACTATCAATATCCATAATTTTCAGCTGTTACAAAACATGTCTCTGTTCAAATGAATCAAAGCATTAACTAGATGATTGGAAAAGCTATTTCAATCATTTTAATATGGATCAATTTCAAAAATGCATTCTGATAAACCTGTTCTTCAACAAAAAGTTTTTGTTGGAAAATTTCCAGCCAGGTTTCCCATATGCCATTTAGTACTGCTACAAGAACTGCCCTGCATTCCTTTGTATCTGCCTTGGATTGTAGGGCCTTTCTGGGGGCAGAGTACAAGACTAACGTCAGTATGTGAAAATCAAGGTTGGAAAAAAAATGTTTTTCAGTTCCTTCCCTTTTCTTAAAAGCAGCATATAGTTTCAGTTACTAGCAAAGAATGTAGTTAACTGTCACCCAAAGAGACCACTTATTTCTTGATTTTAGCCAATATGCTTGTAAATGTGAAACACTCGCATCTAATACCAATTTTGATACATACTCAAAACTGATTAATGGGTATTAATAATTAATCATAAATGGGTACTTGAATTGATGAAAATTTAGGTATAACTTCTAATTGCATTTTTTTTCTGGTAGTTGAACAAGCAAGCTTCCAGTATTATGCATTTAGGGGACAGAGAGTGCTGACACGGTGAGTAGATGATGAAGAAGAATTCAAATTAGAGCAATAATGTTTGCAGGTGTTTTTCATTTCTATTTACATTGTGGCTACAGGTTACCAGTAAGCAAATGGCTACAGACTTGCTAAAGACAGCGACATTTAAGTCCTAAAATCTCATGTTCCATGCATTAAGTAAATAAATATAAAGAATGGTTTCACTGTGTGCATGACAAGGCCATAACTAGCAGCTCAGCCTTACCAAGCTCAAGCAGGGCAAAAAAACCCTGCTATTTTGTTTCCCCTAACATGGATAATATCAATCCTTAGAAGAAAAGTTGAAGACTTGAGATTAATGTATAAGAACACTATAAAATACAATTACTTCTACTATCATTGTAGCTTCTTGTGTAGAAAGATGAATACAAAGATTTCACATTATTGAATTATGCCTTAAATAAAACTAAGAAGCAAACTGTTCTCTAGGAAATACCTATAAAATTAAATATCTCAAATCACATCACTGATTAAAAACAGACTAGAGTTCATTTACATTTGGTCGATCCAGTAATAGTGCTACAGTTGTGTTTAATTCTCCAACTATTTCACTGTGATTAACTTTTACTACTAATTGCCCACAGAGCACCGGTTACAATAACCTCATACTCATTTATTTCAGCACAATGCCATGCCACAAGCTGATCACTGGCAAGTTCTTGTAACAAACCGAGCAACGCAGAAAAAGACTCTTAGGAGTATTAATTTGAAACTTATTAGATCTGGGATGGAAAAAGCTTGTATCAACACATCTCAATTTACACAGGAATTAGTAGACAAACAGAGAATTAAACATGTGAAATCCTACACATTTAGAAATGTAACTCAGTGCAAATACCAGAATATACTGAACATCACACAGAAACTACCTGGAACACAGAGAAAGAAATAAATTGACAATTTATGCTACAAAAACAAATGCAAAAATGAGTCATTACTGCACAGCACAAAATTGAAATTAGATACATGGAAAAAATTCTTTACCACTGAGGTCTTCAAAACACTGAAATAGGTTTCCTAGAGAGGCAGCTTATTCCCCATGCCTGTCAGTGTTAAGATCAGTTTGAACAATGCCCTCACCAATGTACTTTAATTTCTGGTCCACTTTTAAGTACTAGTTGGACTAGATGATCTTCGATGGTCCCTTCTAATTGAGCTGTTCTTTTTTATCCACTTTATAAATTGCTTATACTGAGCTGAAGAACAACCTGAGCCCTCCAAGCTTTCCAAGTATCTAAAGAGTCAAAGTGTTGTTTTGGAAAGAGTTTCACTCCTTCGAGATTGTATAATCAATGAATATTAAGATGTTATAATCACAAAATAAACAAGAGAGTTAGGCAAAGCAGATTACAATAACAAAAAGAAAATAGAATGCTTACCTGTACCCTGGTTTCACTTACAAAACTCCAGCAGAGTGGATCTTCTGAAGAGAAGCTCTTAAATAGGTCTAGGAGAGGTGGAGCCTGGCTCCACCCCTTCTGGCGGCACAGGTGAATTGCCTTCAGCTGTGCTCCCATGGCTGACTCATTGCTCACCTCAGGTGATCAGTCAGACGTTCAGGCCGTGACTCAGCAGTTCCCATACAGAGATTTACAGAAATACTAAGGTTCACACCTTTAGTTAAACTTAAGGATATATTTGTCCAATTTTTACACGAATGAATACAGTGCTGTCTTTTGGTTGAAAACACTATCAACAGGCAACACAGGAAAATGTATTTAGTGTGAATGTCTTCTGAAGCTCAAATTTGCTTATTGTAAGGGGTGTGCAAACATTATACAAGTAATCCAGCTTAAAGGGTGTGTTTCTGTATGTGTTTTATAGGCAACCCAGAGCTGGACAAAAAATATGTGCAAACATTGGAGGGGTTCATAAATTCTTTTATTCAATTTTATATTCTGTTTCAATGGTAACTATCTGAACACTAACACAGTTCAGTTTAGACAGCATCCATATCCCGTAAGTGAATTTGATTGTATGTCCAAGAGAGATTCTTCAGTTCAACCAGAAGTTTCAGAGCAATTCAGGAATTAAATAGCATGATTTTATGACAGAAATAGCATTTTATATATAACAGTGCTTTCTTGCTTCAAAAATCTAACTCATTTCACTAAAAGTTGGATGTACGCATTTTCTATCCCTTTCAATTCTTAAAGTTTCATCATCGTGATTAAAGAGAAGCTAAGCTGGTCCTTGAATTACCTTGCAAATACAAAGCAAACTTGGAAGCAATTTGGTTGTCACTCTGAACTTGCATTCCCCCATATCACAGTATCCCTACTGTCAATCCCCAAAGGCTTTCTAAGCAGTAAATCCATCAATGCATTCAGTACAAGATCAATAAGCTAGGATTTGAAGACTAGCTTTTTATCAAGGGAGAAAATCCAGATGTTTTTAAGATGATAAGGTGTTTTATCATTCTTCAAGTAAGTTTGATTGAGGATCCAAATGGGATGTCTTAAAGGCACACAGATGATCAGTTCATTGAGTAGAGAAAGGATAACAAACCAGAATTAATCTCATTTTCTATTTTAATATGCTTCAAATTACACCACAATACATGACAATCTTTATTGCCTCGGGTCTGAAGCTATTTTAAGATGAAAGTTACCTGCAGTGTCAGAGTCTTCTTATCTAGTGTGTGCAATTTTTCAGAAAATGGCCCATGTTTTTACATAAACCTGAAGCTGAGTTATAAATAAGCTTTCTGGAATTTATGAATTTGAATGAAAATCATTAGAAACCCATTGGAATCTAATGATTTTAACTTCAAACCAGAAGAAACATATTAGAAGAGACCAAAATCATTTAAATTTCACTGGGATTGAGATAGCACCCCTTCTATTAATTTATATCCTGAAATTTCTGATATGAAACACAGAGTGAACACATCCTAAAGAAGTCAAAAATCAATGAAGCCAAACAAAGCACTGTGGAAAAAAAACCATAGAATTTTGGCTTCTTTGTCTATCTGCAAAACTGTGATCAGTGATTCTTTCCAATTTAAGCGTAAAGATGATTTTTTTTTTTCTTGTTCTTGGGACAAGCAAATCTCAAATGATGCATAAGCATTAAAAGTCTGGTTTCTTAATTAACCTTCATACTGATTGTTTGACTGCAGTGTTACATGAATTCCTGCAGATGAGAAATACAAAAACAACACTTTCTTGGCATTTCTAAACAGCGGGAGGAACTTATTTAGATCCTTTAGGGATCTGTACTGAGATCTGTTTTCTCTTATTTAAAAATTATCTGAGAATGGACTGAATGACACACTGATAAAACTTGTTGATGTCAGATTAACTAGTTAAAAACAAAACTGAGCGCAAGGAATGAAAGAAAGATATGACTATACTGAGTGAATGGACCACAAAATCTCTAAATTATATATGAAGAATAAAATGTAAGGCAAACATGGGGAAAAAATGTTAATCATACATGTATGACTATATTCTGTATATTCAATGTGTATTCTGAATTAGTTTTTGCCCTACTGTAAGAAAGGTACCAGTGTTCCTGCAAATACTACACTGCAAATATTGGCTTCATACTCAGCAGTAGCAGAAAAAAACAAACATTAGGAAATTTCAGGAAAAAAAAATAAAAGCAAAAGACAAAAAATAGAAAGGCTCTTCTTATGAACACGTGCAAAGATATATTTCTAAACGATTTGTAATTTCTGTCCTAACAGATCAGGAATGGTACAAATGGAACAAGAAAGTAAGTGAAGAATGGAAAGAATGATCAGCGATCCGGGATAGATCACACATGAAAAAAAATAACTAGAGAAGAGTTATTAGAAAAGCCTTTTTCCTGAATGTGAAAAGCAACGCTATAGAAAATAACTGGATAAATGGTTCATCGCAGTTTTTCACAATAAAAGAACAAGATGACGCCAAATGAAATTATCAGGTGCCAGATTGTGTCAAGGAAAAGGATTTACTTTTCACTATAATACAGAATTAAACCATGGAGCAACAGACACAGGATAGTTTAAATGCTGAATTACAAGCAGTTTAAAATGGGAAACAAGTGTTAGGCAAATTTACAGCAGAAAGCTCTAGTAAGGGCTATTAAAATTTACATGAATTTACCCTCCAGCTAAGAAAATTCCTCGGGTGCAGACTGCTGGGAGCTGAGAAGGTATTCTTATATATCCTGTATACGTGGTTTGTTCCTGCACTTGCTTGGAAATGATTAATCACCTTTACCCAGCATCTTTGAAGTTTCTACTGTAGTAACGTCTCTGGTTTGAGCCCCCTGAGTACAGGCTGATAAACAAGAGACAAAGTTCAGACCAACAAACTGGTCAAGGCGTTGAAGCACACAGTATGTGAATATGGTCTCAAGGATCCAGATTTGTTCAGCCTGAAGGTGAGAAATCTCTGGGAAAGGAATAAATCTAATTGCTGTCTTCTTTTAAAATAAGGTGACAGCTAAGAACGCCGCATTCTAATCCATGATTTAGCATCACAATGAGATGCATGAATAAGTTTACCTTTCTTATAGCCATTCTTCCTCTTCTTAGTAGATTTTGAAATAGATTGGGATAACAGTTTAAAAGTCTGTTCTTCCAAGTTTGCAATTACAAATTTCTTCTGTAAGAAACCTGGAGGTATGATTTAATCACACTGATGAAACTCAAAGAGCCAAGTTTTATAGCATAAAAATCTCAGAATTCTGATCGAAAACATGCAAATATCAGAATTTTTAAATAGCAATTGATGTGGAGTAATTTGAGACCTTGAATGTATTTTTTTCTGTAATTTATGGAAAAGGGTGAGGCAAGAGAGAATAACTGCTTATAAGTTTATGCAGGTTAATTCTCTGTTTAATGCACATTACATTATAAAGTACACCATCAGTGCACAGTAAATTATAGAGCATGCTATTAGTACTAGAGGTAATGTTGTATTGTGATTGTTATGATATTGGCAGACAGACTTGCTAGACAAAATTCTCTTTCTGAGAAACACAAGTTGCCACCATTTAACCTGTGAGAAAATCTCTGTTAAGTGCAACTACAACATACCTTCTTCATACCACATTTACCAAGTGCTGGCTTCACACAGTGAAAAAAGAGCCACGTGTATGCATTTATACATACTGTCTGACAAAGCACTCTTAAAAAATAATAAAAAGATTTACAGAAACTAAGATGCTTATGAGCTTTAAACAATGAGAAATAAACAGAGCTGTGAACAAATGAAACGGTGACATATAGTATATCAATTCTTGAATAGGCACAACTTTTAGGCACAACACTATTCAGGATCATGGTAAAAATGAAAAATATGTCTACTGTCATCATTAATCTTTATTCAGTGCCTCAGTGAAGAAATTGGCTTAGACAAACCAAATGCCTTACATGTAATAAGATAACAATTTCTACTGAGATCATCCTGGTAAAGTCTCTGTACCCACCCAAACCATCTTACAAATGTTTTGGATGTACTGTTGTCACCCAGTATAACAATAACATATTATACGGCAGGGTACCTACATACTATCCCTGTAAGCATAATTAGCAGAGGGTTTTCACTGTCCCAGTGAATGCCATGCATTATGTACCACGAACATTGAGATGCAATACCTGATCTGTAATTTAGTGGAGTATGGAGTGTCTAGTTTATCAAGGATGAGGAAAGATTCTTTCTTCTCCTCCAATTTCATAACTCTGATAGGCTACTCACTACACGCTTCTTTCCTCCTAGGCTACTATTTTTCTCTTGTACCTTCTGGATAGATGCCTGCATATGAGACAATTCTTCTACAGCTAGTCAAATTCACATTCAACAGAAATCGTAAAGGAAAAAAATAATTCTACAGAGGCTGTGGCAAACACCGCTGTAAAAGACTGAATGAAAGTGATTGCAAAATTTTCCTTAAATTATCAACTATGTCCCCCAAAGCCCATGTGATACAACATTGAGGAACAGAGATACGTGCTGTCTGTTCAATGGGCAATATGAGAACAATGACTGGTTTCCTAAAACCAAATAGTTAAGAACTTCCTCAGTCTGTGAAAATAGTTTTTTGTGGCAGGAACACAGTTTTAATTTTATACCTGAGAACCAAGTGGCTTAAGGCAGCTACTTCTGTTTCTCTTATCTCCACTCACACTCTATACCTTCAAGTTGTTTTTGGAATGAATGTGCTCTGCCCAGACCTTTTTATTTTATTACCCTTGGGATAGTTTTGAAGCAAAGAATAGGCTCTCACTTGCAATGTAGGCTTTCATTTGCATTTCTGTTAATTAATGAGAGGGAAGTTCACAATCCTATAATAGTTAACTGTCCTAGTGCAGGCAAGTAGTACATCAAATAAGAGCTATATGTGCTGCAGTTTTCTCCTACACATCTGAATGAGAGTGGCAAAGAGCACGTTCAGGTGCACTGTACCTGTGTCATGGTTTTATGATTTTTGGTCATCAGTATTCCACACCATAACATCATGTAATGCACTGGGGGTGGGGTTTGATATCTGCCGAATGTTCGTCCATCGGAGAAGAACTACATTTCCCCAGGAGGCTTTGCGGTCAGCAAGGGGATATAACTCCAAGCAAGGTCACCTGATCCTTCTTCTTCACCTGCTCTTCGCTGTCTGCACTTCGCTATCTGCGCTTCGCTGTCTGTACTTCAGTCACTCAACTGGACTGCGCTTCTCACCCCAGCATTGTGGTGAGGTCTATACAATTCAAACAGACTCTCTCTCTCTCTCTCTCTCTCTCTCTTTGTATTTTACTAACACTATATTTAGTAAAATCATTTGTTCCACCTCAGATCAGTGCTGTTGTTTTTCAAGTATTTTGGGGTCCCCTGCTTCCCCTTTCCCAGAGGTGCGGATCTGCAGATTCCTCCGCCCTGCTGGTCATGGAACTGGGCCGGACCAGCCCATAAACCGTTGACAACCTGAGACTGTCTAAACTGCACAAGGACATACCAGTGCCCAGAAACCTCATGATTTTAAGACATAACAACACTGGCCATCTGTGATATCAGGACAATAAAGGAATATAAGCTACACGGTAAATGTATAGCAAACCTGCCTTTTACAGAAAGTCTCAATGTTTCCTGCACATGTGTGGTATGGTTAAATTTCTGAATTTTCTTTTTTCTCAATTTACATTTGATAGAAAACATAGAAACTATAGTCAATTTCTTGTTTCTCCTCTCCATTCACACTCAGGCTGAAAAGGCTGTTTCCCAAAAGACAGCAGGGACTGCAACTTTTACTGGTCATCACACAGATGAGTACAAGGAGAGAGTGTGGGCTTTACACATCCGTGTAAAGTCAGGAACAGGAGGACATGCAGGAATTTTCACAAATTATTCTGGGAAATAACCGAGCAGCGGCTTGGACTCTGACAGTTGCAGCCCAACAGTTGCAGCAACAATAAATAAATTCCATATGTTTAAAACATCACGCTATCAAAGACAATGGCATGTGCTTTCCTACAGATGCACATGGCAGGTTTCTTTTTCCCTTTACAAACTCTGTAAACACTTGTACTCCCTCACAGGTGATAAAGACCAAATGATGTTTCCAGAGTGATAATTTAGATCTCCCATTTTAATGAATTCATTGTTTCTTCAGTAGGTATCTGGGCCATACATTCCAATACCACAACTTCTACCTCTCAATTTCTGAAGCAGGTTCACGCTGCGGAATTTCAAACATAGACATTTATTGTATCAAAGCGCATAATCAGAAAGTGCTAAGAATATTCTAACTTTCATACAGCTCTGGCTAATTAATACAAGCTCCTGCCACCACATTACAATAAAAACACTGGTCTCAAAAAAAGGCAGAGACAGGATTGGAAAGATGACTAAATGAGAGCCAAAGAACATTACATTTCAGTGCCTTCAAATGTTGTCCTTAAAGAAGCAGAGGAGATCTCTCAGCACCTACCAGTACTCATCAATAAATAATTTTTTTAAAAAAATTAAGAAGAAGAAATTGAGTGAAACTCCATTTTTTCTCCAAAATCAGTTGATCTGAGTGGCTGTGAGCATCTCTAAGATGATCTCTGATCACTACTGGAGTGCTATAAACCTGAACAAAGATTTTGTATGTATACGTGCTGTGGGCAGTGCTACCGTGCCTACATGATGTATGCCATTTTTGTTTCAAAGAACTTGAGCAGTGGAAGCACACCATCCAGACAGGCGGTCCTCCAGGGAAACCAGGTCTGGGGGGTCTTGCCACCACACTTACGCTCCCCTTACTTATACTCTTATCTCTTCAGCAACACCTTGCAGGAAATTGTAACCTCTGAACTAAAGAGCCTGTTACTGCTGTTTGCACTGTAATGTCTGAAGAATACCAGCAGAGAAATAACAGGCAGTATGTGGAACAAGCACACAATGAGTAGTACTCTAGAGCTGCTTTTGCTCCCATATCACAGCCACATTAAAGTTCAGCAAAGCCATAACAAGTGCCTGCAGATTGTTTTTCTCTTCATTCAAAACACCAAGATATTCATTTGCCAATTTCTGCCATTTACAAACAAGGAACTTCATTGTTTTTATTTCTGACTTCAACAGGACCATAGATAGGTGCAGCAACTGCATAACAGAAGTTGATTTTTTTTCTTTTGACTTGTCTTCCCAAGAAATTATACTTCACACAATTGTTCTGTGTATTCATCTGATCATTGAGCTATTCATTTCCTCATATCTTTTGGGATGAAATCAGAGAACAGAGAAAATTTACTGGAATATGACTAAATATAGATAGGAAAGATAATCAAACAGTTTCCTGCAGCAGCAGCCCAATAGCATGTGGATCTAATGCATCCACAGCATATGCTGCCATTATCCCATGTGAAGAGGAAGGGGATGTAGAATTGTTGAGGGAATACAACCGAATATATTATTGCTATGTGTTTAAAGAAACACTGCATACACGCCTGCAAGAAATAAACCTCCATTAGCTCTTTGGTTCATGAAACAACTTGCTACTCTGAACTATACTGTGGCTTAACCTTACAGATGAAAGTCCAAGACACCTCTCCCTTCACCTGGCCCAGAAAGGTAACTTTCCCACCTAGAACTTGCTCCCCTGACTTTGCAATTTAGTTAGCTGCAGTTTTGGAGAGCACAGCAAATGCATTCATTGCTTTTCCAATAATTGTTGACATGCAGGGCATTAATAATTGGCTTGAAGTTGCTGATGGCCTGAGGCACAGCTACAGTAATCAATAAACCCTGGAACACCTTGTACCAAGGTTATTTGTGTCCACAGAAATGAAGTTCAGGGCAGGAAGATAATTTATTTTGCCAATTTATAAAAACATTTAGAGATGTTTGAACTCTAAGCAATAAAAACTAAAATCAAGAAGTTGAAAACAAAAACAGTGAGATACAACATTCAAAAAAGTAAACAGAACAAGAATAGATGTACATGTAACAAAGGCATCCTAGCTAATAAAAGAAAATCGTTCTGTTCCTAAAAAACTTCACTATATTTTGTGAAAGCAGCCAGCAACAAGCATTCATGAAGTCTCTTTTGGAGGTTCAAACCTGAAGGTTCACAGCTGACAATCTACCTTGCTAATCAGGCAAGGTAGATGAATAGCAGATATCCTTACTTAACCTCCAAAATCACAGCAGATCCAGCTCAGCATAATCCAGTGCAGAACAAAAACTAAATATGAAAATGTTAAAATATTACAAGTTATTTTCTTTGTACTATTTGATTCTTACAATGTGGAAGTACTGGAGAGCTATCGCTACTTCAAGGTTTGTTTCTATCTGTGATACTGTTACAACTATGTCATTCCCAACGTGTCATGCATTTCTAAAGGAGTGGGAATTGCAACATTTTCATAACTAGAAGGTAAAATGTCCCAGGTTTTCTTTTTTACTTCCTGACTTCTAAGAGTTGAGCAAGTTTTACACATTTGTTAACTTTATACATAAAGTCTAAACTCTATATACTTGTAGTCTAAAAAAGATCTATATGCATGAAGTATAAAATCAGTACTTCTCACTAGACACTGGCAGTACCACTGGCCAGATACATGCTTGTTCTGTTTGTTGTTCAGTTTACGCTGTGCTGTCTTTTGAGTTATTTCTACTGGGCCACTCTAAGCATGCTAGAGACTTTAGACCTTTTGCGTACACATACAGTGCCGTGCATATACAGGTGTTTAAAGTTGTACTAAGCACGAGCAACGAGGCTGAATTGTCCAGAATCAGATGTGCTGTGATTTACCTACAGGACCCTTTTCAAACAGGGTCCAGGAACTGGAGCTGCAGACTTTCTCTGGAAAAATAAAAAATATTGTGTTTGTGTTACTGACTACGGAAAAGGGCAGTGTTCTGTCAGAGCTGTCCACAAGAAGGACAGAGTTTGCAGGGATCCATTAGCAGTTCTCATAAGAAATTAAAATCTTTTCATCTCCTTTGGGTTAATTTAAAATATGCACCCCACAATAGTTTTGCTTCCCTGCATAAGGTATTCCTCTCAGAAATTATTGGTGGTTTTTCACCTTCTCTACTGTTCTGTCATTTTACTAGTCATCTTTATCATGAGCTTTGTAAATTCTTTCATGATCTGAAGATTGGGTAGAAGAGACACAGAAATTAGTTTGTGCTTTTCTGTTTCTAGCTGTATTTTACTAATGTATGCCTTTCAAAAGATACACTCTCTCAGCAGGTCCCAGGCTCAATATCACAGCCTCCTTCTAAGGCCCATACAACAACCTGTTCAATTACAGTTACTGCAGCAGCAACAGCACTTCAGAAATCAGAAATACTCACTCTGTGTAGAAAGAGTGCAGTAGTAATTAAATTATTCACTGTGCTGAAAGTGTAAAAACACCACTGTAGACTTCTATGTTTATTATGCTTCTTTGATTCCAGATGTACTCATTCTGCAGCTAGAAGATTAATTATCCGCTTCCTTCACCAAGCCAATCTGAATTAGAATCATAATAAGGTCCTTCCTTCATTCCCTTCATTACTACTGGCGAGTAAAGGGCATAATTGGCCAAAATAGAGCAGTTTCTAACAGATTCAGCATTACAACTAGCACCCTGTCATGTCAGAGCTTACACTCAGGTTTGTCTAAACAGCGTGAATCCAGTACCTTCAGAACTACTTACCATAGTAGAAGAAGATTTTATTACTGCTCGTGGTGTTGGCTCTGTGGGGGCAATGCAGAAGCATATTCTCATTGCAAACACTAACATATGAAATTTAGAGAATTAGGAAGACCTGCTGGGCTAGAAAGTGCTATTACAATAACCGTACTTCTGCCTTGGATAGCACTTTCTATGAACTCAGGCCCTAGGGCAAATCATTTTATGATGATGGTAAGTGAGCTGAAAGTGAATCTCAGTCAAGAATAAAATGACAGGATAGGATTAAGAAAGAAGAAAGTGGTGATCTATCAAAAAATGAGAATTTGTTAGAAAATGTGTGATATGAAAACCAGAGGTTAGTGAGAGGGAGTAGAGGGTGAAAAACCACAAAACAACAGATATAGAAAGATAAAATTTTTGAAAGTGATTAGTATGATGAGAGAAAAACCAGGAATAGAAAATCAGTTTAAAAACAAGGAAGATAACTACAGAAACAGAAGAAAGTACATTAGGAATTAAGAGAATGAAGGAGGCAACAGCGGTAAGAGGAGTCAAAGTCATAGAAGACGAAGGGGAAACACTAAAGGGGAAACAATTTTAAGGGAAACAATTAATTTTCGAGGAAACAGAGCAGGAAAAATAAACCAAACAGTTTTGCATCATTCAAGAACAAGTAAGTCTCCTGAAATAAAGAAATCTATTCTTGCTCATCTAAATAAAAATAGAAAGTAAAACAATGAAAACAGTGGGCTCCTAGATTTTTGTTTGCCTGTTTAGTTTTAAAGGGGAAAATTTCTCTCTTGCTGTTCCAAAGGTCACTTGATATTGGAAGTTTCTGCAAAACAGGTCATGTGCAGTCAGGACTATTTTGGCTTTGTTCTTTTCTGGGGCAGTATGTCATTTCTTCTTGACTCCCTGCCACCCTTTCTTCTATACACTGTATCTCAGAAAGGCTCTCTACTGATGTTTATTTGACAATGTGGAAAGTCACTTAATCTTAATTCTACTTAAAGTTCATTATAATCACCTTCTGCTTTGTTGAGAATATATCTATATAAGTGAAGATTTTTATACCTTAGTCTTTGACACTTATCTTTTCATTCCAAATAATATTTTTATCTTTATCCTTCATGCACATAATCCATCTTCCCAGTTATCTGAACTCAGTCCTTTCAGACTTTACATTTCAATCATCTCAGCTGAAACAACTAAACAAAGTATGATCTGACCTTATGTCTGATCTCCCGAAGGAGCATTTTCATTGTATGAGGAAGGATTTATAAGTCTAGCTTCTGCTATTACAGTTGTCACTTTACTGTGTGATAACTTCCTGAGGATCAGATGTAGAACATATTCTGCCTGGACTTTTTTGCTCAGAAAATTTAGAAGCACTGTTCTACTCTACCTGGAAGGAGTTTTAATCCACATATATCTAAATGTCCCCTGGCCAACGCATAGTATTCTATTCTAATACTCTTTTAACTACTGGCTGGATCTACTTTTTAGTATTTCAGGCAATGAATAACACTTCATACGCTGTTATAATACAGTGGCACTGTCTGAATATTTCATGAGTTGGAGCATGTTGTAGGAGAAAAATATGTAAATAGCAGGCCATGGATAACTTGTTGCATGCATGTGGTGGGGAGCGGCCAAAAATGAATGTTCAAACTCTCTAGCAGATGTCTATAACCTAGCAGATGTAACTGTTACAGGACGGTTGTATGTTTTTGTAACAGCTGGAAGTGGTACATTGTGAATCCTCCAATTAGTAGTGACATGAAAGAAAACAATATTTATACTTCTATGTCTGGGCTGTTCAGATTGGGCTCCCAAAAAACAGCATTTCTGGAATGAGGAAAGTAGTCTCTGGCTGAAAAAAGAGTCCTGGAAGTGGGAATGCATGGAGACAAATGCTGGAAGATATGAAAGAACCTTGGCCAGTAATGCCAAGGACTTGTAAGCGAGAGCAGCTGCAGTACCAACTGACACAACTTTCTTCCACAATGTTCCTTGATCAGCACTGATGTCCTTGGTAGGAATGGAAGGTAAGCCTGGTGAAGACAGTACTCATGATAGGGATGAGCATTTGAGATAAGCACAGTAAAAGATCTAAATTCACTGGTACATAAATGAATACCTGTAAACCAGATCTGCTATGGCTTGTAGTTTAATGTCTTTCCTCTGACATTAAGAAGGATGCTTTTCATAATGTGCCATTATGTTTCATCATTCTTTAATAACAGTTATCTGCTATGGTTTCTCTAAATTTTAACAAACTTCAAAGTATTAATTAGTCATATACTTTAAATTTGCCTCCTGAACAGCAGTAATAACATAATAGCCTATATTCTGCCTCATAGTGCTTTTATACAATCCTGATCCTCTAAGGAGGACACAACTGACCAATAAATTTATTTATTACAGGTTTAAGAACAGGGTTTGTGTAATTTACATTGCCTTGTACCATCCTCTTTACTTGACATTGTAAGTTCGTACACAAAAGGAAGTTCATAAGTTCTGTTCAACAGCTACTGTGTTTTTGCATCTTTTACATCTACTTATTTTAGTGTTACATGTGCAGTCATTCACTTTGCCCCTGCACCCTTGCTCACCTTAGAAAAGATAGTAGAGATTGCGAATATGAGATAAGGAAATGCAATTCAGAAGTAGAATAGTAATAGTATAATCTATATTAATGTTCTAGAAAAAAACCCTAATATCACAAACAGGGTATCTTGAATAATAAGTGTTCTAATCACAGTTAAATTTCAGAGTCTGATTCTTACACCATAAAGTGAAAAGCCCAAAAGCTGCTGATCTGAGATCTCTGGAAAACTGACTTATTGATGGAAGTATGTGATAAGTTGACCTATATATATGGAATGCATAGAAATATACCCACTTCTTCACCAAATATTGAAATTAGGGTGTTAAGGTGAATGTAAGAAAAGAATTGTAATGTAAAGGAACTTTCCAGGACATTTTTCTAAGAACATGTGTATCATGCAGTAACTGTTCTGGATTAGCTACTAAACCACATTCCACTATTTATATATCTGCCTATTTAAACACAAAATATTGTGTACAATCTTTTACTTAAAAAAACAAAACAAAACAAAAAAACACACACACACACAAAGCAGATAAGTAATTAAGAAGGATATAAACCTTTATCAGTGTAGTTGCAACAAGTGATATAAAGCAAGCACCTGTTCCTGGATTCTTAATCTGTCAAATTATGTCCAATAATTTTTCCTCACAGCATGAGGAAAAAAACAGGATGAGGAACTCTAATCTCTGAAAGAAAATGCTTCTTATGCCTAATGGGGAATGTTACCTGGATTAGAGAAGTGAAAAGGAGAAGAAAAATCCTTCTATCATCTACCATTCTGCACCCCTGTCAACAGCAAGAGAATTACCAAATGTTAATGATCTATTCAGCTGTCATTACAGACAGAATCTGGCAGAACTTTTAAAGACAAAGCTACTTTTGATTTTGTTGAACATAACTGAATTGGGAAAAGGTAAGCTGAGAGACTGGATTGCAGGTATAAGTTAGAGGAAAGCAGCTACTATTCCATATTCCCTTTCCAAATTATGCATTTGGAGAACATGAAGTTCTGCTGCATTGCTGTGGAAATGCATTTCTACACACCAGGCTCCCATTTCAGTTCTACTGCAGAGCTCTGACATCCCTGCCCCAGTTTTCATACACCCTCTTACATAACCTCCTAAGAATTTCATCTGTGATACACACATCTTTCCAGAATGCATGTCAGTCTCACAGATTCTTTGTCAGGAAAGGTCATAAGGTTACCCTGAAGGAGTATTTCAAGCACCAAGTAGAAAAAAATCTCACATTACCAGATGTTAAAAAAATAAAAGAAAACCAACAGACATTAAAAGGAGGAAACAAAGGCCTGAAACAGAGGCTGAAGAAGAGAATGTGTGAGACTGATATGAAATACTGATTATAAAAGTTTAATCCTTTAAAGCCTTATCTTTCTCTACAGCAGCCCACAGAGGTACAGCAACACTCCTTGACATCCTGGCACGAATTGGCAAGAGAGTGCCTTGGCCTCCCTGCACTCCTGAGACTTTTTAGGAGATGTAATGCTAATGAAATCTGTAGTTACTCCCCCCTTTCATCATCATACATTTCCAAACCAAATTTTAAGGCTGAGTATGAACATCATGCAGATTTAGCCAGTATATACAGGGATTAATAATCAGGTTTGTTAATACATACTCCCTATATATAGGGATCAATAATAATGCCCTTTTACCTGCACCTGTTCTCAGAAGGCTTACTATGGTTTCTGAAGTTTCAGAGCCACAAATTTTAACCTCAGCAAATGAAGTCAGAGGTAGATAATGACTGTCTGCATCATATAGGTGGCAAAGAAAGAGTTTAATAACCTAGTGAGTGCTTTACAGAGAGCGATTTCAAGCAACAGGACTGGTCATACTGACTTTCTTTTCTTTGGTACCAGAGAACCAATACACAGAGATTAAGAGCTGTTTACTATTACAGTTTTAAAAGTCATACATGATATGGCATAAAAATGCCAGCATCTATGGTATTTTTCTGGTAGTCAACCTTTGTGGCTAACTGGGAATCATTCAAAGCCGCAGAAAGTTCCTGAATTGGTTTTAATTTCATAGTATTGCCTTGTGCCTGACGTAAAGTTGTAGCAGTATATATAAATTGATCATTTACTTCTGGACTTCCTAATGTCTTGCTGGGAATACATCTGAGTATTCTTAAAAATGCCCCATTTTTTTTCTGTGCTGTTTACTCAGAAGGCTGCTTTTGAAAATCCTTCTACATATTTTACATTTTACAATGTCTTTGAGCATGTGGGTAAATATGGCAAAATCAGTTACGGTGAGGCACTCAGGGAACAAAGCACGACAAGCCAGCTTTAAAACAAAGATGAGAAAAGTCATTTTTAGTGTCAGGCTGAAGGATCAGGAATAAAGTAACTAGCCCATAAAAAGTCTGGCTGCTAAGGAACCCGTTCAATTCCTACACTCCTGCCTTTGAATTTGTCTTAACTTTAGTTGCCTTTGAATAAATTAGAGCTGTGTAATTTTAACTCAATTGGCAATAAACAGTAATTCGTACAAAACATGCAAAATGAAATGTAAACTTTTAAAAAATATGAGGCGTTCATATTTAATGCATCATGGTAGTTGCTGGTTGTTTTGTTTTGTTTTTTTTCTAAAATGTAAAGTAAGAAGTATTTCCCTATTCAGTCTTCTCCTGAAATCAGAAGAAGTTCACGCAAGAGAAATTAGCAGATTGAGCATTCCTGCTTAAAGAAATCCCCACTCAGTCTTGCTTTTGGAGCGAGACAGAGAAGCTCCAATTTTTTCCAATTGGAAACAGGCAGAAGGCTGGCCACAGTTCATATGCATAAATGCTTTAAGGGATAACTCCCACACACAACTGATGACATTATGCAAGGAGTTTTCTGTTCTTTCCACATTATGTGTACTTTCGGTATATGACCACACAAACCTGGACAAAATAACCCCAGAAACCAGAGACAGAACAGCTTTTAACACGTCCTTCATCCTCCCAGTGACCAGATGTCATATCTTCTCCTCTCACTGAGACTAAGGCATATTGGCAAGGGCTGAAATTGTCAAGCTTTCAAGCCAAGTATATCCATTCAGGAGATAAACAGAGAGCTTCTGCATCTAAGGCTGGCAGACTAGCACCAAATTCATTTTCAAATACCAGATTAAAAATTAAAAAAACCCTTTTCAGTCATGTTTTGACTATAAAATTTAGGATTCCCCATTGATTACAGTCTAATACAAACTGCATTTCATCTCATTCCAACACGTACACATGGGATAGTTAATATCCTTTGCCTTAGCAGATATATGCATGAACTCAGATCTAATTAATGAGTCTTCAGAAATAGCACAGACGTAAATGTCATTCTGTAACTGTTTCATTCTAATTGACAAATTATCCTGCCACCTCTGCAGAGTAGGCAATGCATCTATTTTCCATAAAACTGCAACTTTATATAGAGGGTCCAGAAATCATCTTGCTCAAGTGCAAGACTGATAATTCTGCACTGGGAAAAGACAATAATAAGCAGAAGAATAAATTCTACTGTGTATGACTTCCTGTTTGAACTAAGACCAGCTGGCCACTACCATTCACAGCCATGCTGTAGGAGTGAGGAGAAACAAAACAGTTTTTGGGTCTTAAATTCCAGACAGAAGTGGCTGAATACACCAGCTCCGCATCACACACTTGCTGGTACACTCCTTGGGCTGCCTCTAGGGTAATTCTCATTAGTAAAGTCGAGGTGCAAACTTCCCACACCAAGGATTCATCTACTTGCTGTGTGAATGGAGACTGCTGCAAGTTCTTTGCACAAGTACCTCTACTTAGCCATCTGGCCTTAATTCCATGACAAGTATGAGTTGGGCAAGACAGATCACTATGGTGTGCCCCAAGGAGAGATGAGATTTCTGTGCAATTTGAACTCAGCTCTCCTGAGTTTTTTACAGTCCAAATATTTATGTATGCATTGTCAGGAGCTCTTCGGTAAAAATAGTACGTAGACAGAAAGTATTCACACTAGAATCAATAACAAAAATAAAACTCTTGAAGTCTAACTTAGAATTACCAGTAGCAAACCTGTTTTTCTGCTAGCTCTATTTCTAAGCCTCACAATGACTGGAAGACTGGAAGTCCTGCCCAGTCTAATGGCAGTGCACTTGGAGAAGCTTTATGTATTGCTCTTGTCCCATCAAATGGTATCATTTCATACTTTCAGATGAAGCTAGAGAATCCCATTTCAATTTCAAACAGAAATAACTATTTTCCCTCCTATAGTCAGAGCCAAGGACTGTTTGACTGCAAAATTCATCACAATATTGTTGTATTTATGATGAAGAAATGGCAATTATATAATGCTTTTAATCCAGAGGTCCCAAAGTAAAGGGCAAACAATTAGTATTGTGCCCTGGAAATGCTTACAGTAGAATATTGCAAAGAGAAGGAAAAATCAATTGAAATTACTTCTGGCTGTTAACTTTCAGCTGCTGAGATTCATTCTCCATCCCTGCTGTGCAGGCTAAGGCTAGCACAATAAAAGATAGAGAATGGGACCTGAAAGATAGTCAAAAAGCAAGGGTTTTCTGGGAAATTCTGTTTTCTGTTCAGCTTAAGGAATGTTTTTTATTGCTTGTTTGTTTTTCTTGAAATATAACTTCCTAGCTATGCCAACACAGCTGGCACAATGCTCATTAGGCTGAGTTCTTTGCAGCACCTACAGAATTTATTGTTTAGTAGTTTTGGTTTCTTTGTTGGTGTTGTTGAGATAGCTCCATCAGTGAGACTGTACTGTCAAGAGGGGGAAAATTTTTCCTGCCTTTCCCTACTCTTGTGCAAAACTAACTACTTTTTCCCAGCAATCTTTCCACCTGCCCACTTCTAAATTCATGCTACAGCCTTTTCATGTTTTTTTGTCTATGCCATAAATTTGATACTTATGCAACAAATACTGTTAGGATACTTACAAAATCAAGCTGTGCAGGGTATTAGTTTTACATTTGCTATCAAAAGTTGTAACATGCAATATCTGGATCTGGAGTCTGAAAAATTTTTGCAATAAAATACAATTCTTTACAGTTTTCAATTTCTTTGAAATGCTACAAATTAAGCCCTACAATTTTTGTCCTGGAATTCACAATAAGTGAAGATACTGATTTTTTTCTCTTTCTAACATCTGAATTTTCTAACTTTTTAAGGCTCAAAACATACTTCTAGAAAATGTATGACTAGCATTATTACTGAAGTAACAAGTCTCCAGAAACTGTGGCTTTATGGTAAAATTACTTAAAGTCTCCAACACTGCTTGTGATTGCCCATTGAAATTTACTAATACTATGGAGATCAAGGTCATTTCAGTTCCTGCTACTACATCAATATTTTCTTCCTTTAACTAAACTTATTTAAAACAAATTGGCAGAAAGATAATTTCAAAATATTTTCAGTTTACTGTCATTAAAGTATGGGTATTTTTGTGTTGGATGTGTGGTCTTTCCAATTAATTCACTTGAGGTCCAATCTCACAAACAAACACTTGACAAGAAAAGTTGAAATATATGTACATAAATTAAATTTTTAGTATGGCCGTTCATGTTTTCTGGAAATGGTTATTTTGGTATCTAGAATGCACAAGAAGGCAATAGGATCTTGGCTTTCATAAAAAAATCTTAGTCAAAAATATTTTTTAGAGAAATATTTCTTACACTATGCAACAAAAGCAGTTGTTTTAATTATACTTTCCTGGAGCAGAAGTATTTTGATGAGAATCTTAGAAAATGATAAAAGGAGGATCACACTGATTATTAAAATGTTTTAAATATTTCTCTGCTATGGAGATTACAGGCCTCAAGTGGCAAAGAAAAAATGCTACATTTTTAGACTGTCAATTTGCTCTCCTATCTGAAAGATATTTGGTGAATACACTTTGAAATCTCCTGCAAGCAGGAACTGGTGCATCCCATAAGAAAGCTATTCTCACAGATAAGAAGCCAAGTGCACAGCAAAACTGATTAATGAGAAATATATAATCTCTTCTAGCAACGTAGCGGGCAGGTGGAGGACAGTGCAGCAAAAACTTATGGAAAAATAGCCATGGCATTTCCATGTATAATATCCTGCACATACCAGTTCTACAGACAGCTCTGCTGCTAACACCCACCACAAAACTACTACTGCTTTGACTATGCTGCTGTAGTGATCACAGCCCAGGCCTCCAAATCTTACACCATTTCAACCAACACAAATTTAAAATCTCCTTCAAAGCTTCCTTATTTCTCAACTCATATCCATTCTCAAACAGCATTCTTGTGCAACTTATTCTTCTGCATACACGAACAGTATTGCTGTTGTATCTCTAATAGAAAGTAATTACTATACCTGTAGTAACATCACCACGACCATCCTGACAAATATTTTTGCTATTAATACCACTCACCTCCACGTCCACCAATACCCACAGTCTTTATCCCATGTAGCTTTTGCCTTCTGTGACATAGTGCACTCAGTTGAGACTCTTTTTACCGCATTTGCCCTGGACTAGACTCTAACCACATGAGACAAAGCTCTCTATGTTAATTTACTGAGTTTTGATGTGCAGCAATAACTAAGGTATCTCAATAAAAACAGGAGTGGATATGTCTGTATTACAGTGCAGCATGTAATACAGAAATAGTTTAAAAAAATTAAAATCAGAATGCAAAATGACACACACATATGCCTACTGAATTTTCTTTAGTACTGCTAAAAAGCTATAGTACTAAGCATATGAAGCAGCTACTGAAAGAAATCCCAACTACATAGATTTATATCTATACTAGAAGGCTAAACATGAAGTAATTGCTTACGATGTCAAGGTGTTAGGTTCTCTGGCTCTAAAAATTAGCAGATTCCATGGGCACATATCAGATCTGCCAAGAAGTATTTGAATGTGAAAGTATGTTCCGTCCACCAGCTATCTAATGGAATGAAAAATCTGAAATAAATAAATTCATAAATAGTAACAATTTTCCCTAAAAATGTTAAATCTGTGGTTGGTTATCAAATTCTACACATCTTAGATTATTATTTCCTAAGTTTCTATTATGTAGGCTGATTTGAAAGTAATTCCTCCTGTTTATTTCCATGGAAAATACAACAAAGGGAAAAACAACTCTATTTGATTGAGCAAATTCTTTTTTAACATAGTCACCATCACCAGCTATGCTTTTTTGACAGCGATGAACAAGAGCCTGCATGTCACAGTTGTAAATATCTGCACCAGCAGAACTGACACACTATCACTGTTGTCACTACTGAAATGCACCACCCATCACCCCACTGTGCTCACATCCTCTATTTGGTCTCCAGAACTGTTCAGCGAGTCATGATGAATGTCAATGGATGCAATTTTTTCCACATGGTGGAATTCAATGACACACTTTTGCTTCATACACACTTCTATGTCTGACATCATTTTGTCAGATTGCCTCTCTGCTGCCATCTGTTGCACAGGAACAAAATATAATGGAATACTGACAGAAAGGTTTAACCTCTACTACCATACCATCACTATACATCCACCTCTGACACTGGCCAACATCATAAAATTACTTTGAAAGCAACCCTTGCCTTTTCTATATTCTCTAAATATATGGTTTGAAAAATCATACATTTTTCAAATGAATACAAACTTTCTTCCTTCACTTTTTTAGCTAGAAAGCATTTTTTATTCTTTTTTTAAAATAAACAGTGTTTTTCAAAACCAATAAGCAAACTGATAAAAGTAAACTATGAAGTCTTGCCAGAAAAATACAGGGATCTTATTTTATTTCCTTTGGGTAGGAGCAAAAATCAACAAAACTAACAATCAGCAAGTCTTCACAGCTGAATAATATTTTTATTAAAATACTTACTGTAGGTGCAAAGTATTTATATCAGGAAGCTTTTACTGCAATATCAGCATACACAGACACGATAGCACACATCTTCCACACCAAGTTCTTAGATTCTATCACATCTGCCATTACTGTGGGTCAGACTGTGGGCACGCTAAGGCAAAAACAGATACAAAATGCTGCAGGTGCATCTCCCTGACAGACAAGGGGGAAAAAAGACAAGAACAATCCACATAGACATTTTTCTCTCTCTTTTTTTTTTTTTTAATTCTTTTTCTTTTTTTCTGTGCTCTGCTACCTTAAGAGTATACAAACCTTTGCCATTCCAGCTCTCCATTTCCCAGTGGAACATTTCTACCAATCATTGCTTTCAAACTATATTTTGCAAAATTTTCGTCTTCTCATCACTTCTGTGAATCTGACACTTCTCATTCTAATCATTTATTTAAAATTTGAAGAATCACATCATGTGCTTTTCCTTTTTCTTGATTAAAAAAAATATACATTTAATGTTAAGGCATAAAATATAGATGTGATTGAATATCTCCTTCCTTAAGGACAGCCTAGTCACAATGCTGGAGTATCCAGTAAGTTACGAAGTAAAATAAAGTCAAAACGCTTATAAATTTTTGTAGAACTGTCATGTAATGAATATTTCCTAGCATACTGTTCATATGCACTATACAGGAGACAGATTGACTGTGCAATTCTAAGTAAATTCAATATTGTCTGTGGTTGCAATTGGACTTGATGATCTTTAAGGTCTTTTCCAACCTGAGAAATTCTATGATTCTAAGAATAAATGCTGGAAGACTATTTCTTAAGTGCACAATCCGAGCATCTACCAATATAACTTTGTATTCAAATATTTACTCAAACATTAAAGCCAGCAACTGCTGATTTCCCAACATGATATCTATTCCCAGCACTGCCATTGATTTCTATGGGATCCTGAGCAAATCACTTTACTTTGCATCTTTTGCCTCATTTATAAAAGAAAAACATAAAATAATATTGACCTCAATGTCAGAAGTATTGAGCTTAGCGTACTGACCTCTCAGAAATGAGCCCAAATACAATTCATGTTTCTAGGATTCACAGAGGAAAAAAATTTGACACAATTTATCACAGACTGTTAAATCCATCACCATCTTTGGAAGGCTTTTGATTCCTGTTCTGAAAGCAGCTTGTCTGATCCCAAACCACCTTTTTGTTCCTGCTTTTAATGGGCTAATTATGTTTTTATGAAGGACTCCAGCAGATGTTTTTATACTGGAGTAGCATTTTCACATAGAAGAATTTCATCTGTTTCACTATGAATTATAATCTTTCCAACTTTTAATTCATATAACATTCCTACTTTCACGTTCTCCCCTCTAATATCTGTACTACCATCAGGGCCAGAATAGCTCTAACAATTCACACTGACATTACAGACACCATTAAGTCTACATACTTCAGTGAAATTGGATCTTTGCTGTCTCCTCAATGGCTTATAAAGATACCTCATAGTTCACAAAATCCTATTTTGTTGTGGAATATGTTACACTGTCCTCTACAAACCATATTCAAGGCTAAAGTAATTTTTTTTCCGTGAACATTCATGCTGATACACAATGTGTTATGTGAGACAATGACTACTCTTTTGTTGCTAAATTTTGGCCTCTTGTAGAATTCACTCATATCATAACTCATTGTAGGTATTCAGTAGAGCACAAATACGTGTAAATAATGTTTGTTCAATATGATCATAAGGAAATAATCAAGAATGACTGCAGAAATGAAGGTTCATGACCAGTTTTGAGACATGGAGGAACACTTTGAAAAGAAAATGAAACTGTACATTCTGCAGTGTTACCCAGCATCGTGTATTTTGTAACCACTCCATAAGGAACAGGATGACTCAAAGTATTGACCCAAACTGAGAACACAGTATTCTGAGATAGTTATGATCTCTTCAGCTACTAGTGCAAAACAGATCAGAATGAAGGAAAATGACATTTCCTGAGGACAATACAAACAAACTGGATGTTGTAGCAATGAAATATTGGTGATCATCAGTTGAGAAGTATTCCAACCTACTCAAAAAAGAAAAAAAAAAAGAAAAAAAAATTAATTCTTCTCTTTCTATTCATTTATTTGTGTTGAAGACTAGGACAGAAAAGTAAAACAAGACCAGATAATCCAGGTCGCCAACACTCATGTTTAGATTTGCAAAAAAGCATCAGTCACTGTTCTATGCTCTATACAGAATTGATTAGTCAGAACACCCACCAAATACTGAGGTGGAACGTGAGGCTTAATGAAACTTGATGGAAAACATCCAGAACACAAATATTTCTTGGTAAAGTGTTAGTGTCATTATTCTACTCTCCAAAATACAGAGTTTTCTTTGTAAAATGTACATGAATGGTAAATTGGAATTACATGCAACTTCAAGCATATGGGCCAGAAGTGCCAAAGCAGAAGGTCCTCTGTTTGCCACCAGTGATGTTCAAAGTGAAAAATGTCACCAAGATATTCCATGTGCATAATTACATTATCAAGAATTTCAGACTTCTAGGAATTCCATAGGAAAAGGAGCTCTTTGCACAAGAATGAGTCTTTTTTTAAAAATTTTTTTCCCCATGAATCTAACTAACTCACAAGCAGGTGAGAAATAATAGGAAAGAAAGGGAATATAATATGAGATAACAAAAAAAGTTGATGCTATTAAAGCCTCTTAACTGTAGATACATGCCATGAAGAATAATTTGGAATGGTGTTCAGTACAAGAAAGATTATTTACTTGAGTGGGAAAAGAATTAAACTGTAAGGACTTCACTACTCTGCTACTAAGTATAAAAGAGGCCCTTGAGAAATAATAGGTGGAAAATCCTCAGAACTGTAATTGTCAGGGAAGTAGAGTCAGGCTTGCCCTGAGTCTCTCAAAGCCTTAAAACTGTAACACTGACATAATCTGGCAGCAAGATGTAAGAAAAATAGAAGGAGAAATGGATACATTAAGGGGATTTGCTATTTGGATAGTCAGAACAGCGGGGGAAATGGATCATTGCCTTACATTTTGATCACAAGAATATTTTATGCACTGCTTAGGATACATTGGCTTTACTCTTTTATCCATGACAGGTAAAATAATCATTTTAACCATATAGAACTGTACTGAAGTTTTTCATTTGTTTGTTGCTTTTTGTTTTTGTTCTTCTTCTTTTTTTAAATGTTACATAAGTAACTTTAAGAATTCCTTCCTTAAATCATCCATTACAGTGATCATAACTTCGCTTTCCACTCACAACAACAAAGACACCTAGAAAATCTGGCTGTTCAAATCAGCCTTTATACTTGGTTTATAACAAGGAAATATCTTTTTTTTTTTTTCTTTTAAATTATAAAGTTTAATAGTTATTAAAAACCTATTTACACAGTCTCCTGTCCTCAAAATGAAAACCAGAGAGTAGAAGAATAAATCAGATTTCTGAGACATTCCATCTTGGTAGATAGTCCCACATTTTTTCAGTAATATAGATACAGATATTTTTTTTACAATGTCATTTTTATCTTAATAATTCTCCTTTAAACTATTTGGTTCTGTCTCTCTAGTCCTGGCCTTTTTACCTGACTCTGAGTTTTCATCATGCATTTTCAGCCAGTATTTTTTCACCTAAATAATCCCTCATTTTCAGATTCTCAGAAGCAGTGTCTCAGCTGAAAGTCTAATCCTGGCTACTGTCTGTAATGGCTCCCCAGGATAAGTAATCATCAGAGCTATTTGACATCCACTTATGTTGACTTTACTGGGACAGTAGGATAGCATTTTGTTCCTTTTAAAAAAAAAAAAAAAAAAAAAATCTGTATTTTTACACAAAATCCTACAGATTTGTATGTTATACACAGCACTGGCTCTCAGAAATCAGATCAGTCATTAAAGGAGTTTTAGGGTTCCTAAAATAAAGTATTAAATAGGAAAATTATAACTGTTTCTCCACTGAGCACACAGGAACATTTTATTAGTCAGTACATATTAACATTCCAGTCATTTATAATCAGGCAAACCATGTACCCTAATCCCCCAGTCTGCTCTCAAACTATACCCATAATAGAACAGGCTAGCGAAGATCCAATATCCTTTATCATTTAATGCAGACCTCACCACTAATAGTTCAGAAACCACAATAACTTAACAAATCAAACTTATCCTCTCCAAAATCCTTCTACAATTTTCTTCTCTGCTATCCTTACTGGGATCTTCTAGTATGTCATTTTTTTGAAGTGCTCTCCCAGCAGAAACTCCTAGGATTCTACCCAGGAATAGAACTAATTAGCACTCCTTTTATAGCCCCTTTTCTTGTACCCTGACAATTGTCCCGTGATTACTTGTTGCCAAAGCACCAATTCTTCAATTCTTTTGTATCAGATTTCAAAATACCTCTGTTTCAAATCATAACAGGGAATAAACTGAATCTGAGTGTGCTTTTACTTGTAACAGGTCAGAGTTTGGCTATAGTTCGCTGATTCTCCAAAATACAATGGTCTGTTTCCAGAAGTCCATTTATTTCAAACCATATCTATACAAGAAAAAAGCAAAAAATCCCAAACATCTAAGTACTGCCTGCCACTTACTTTCCGCCTCAAATTCTACATTAGCTAGATTCTTCCAAATGTGACAAAGTACATTTGGAGAGTCTTTAATAATGTACAGATTAAGTACATCCAGAGTGGTGACAGCTGGGTGAGCAAAACTGTAGGTGCACACATTGTGCTGTAAGCATGTGTTGTCATGTACTCAATCCTGCCAACAAGAAATGAGGCAGTTCAACAGAAATAAATACTCAGTAGCTGGAGCTGAGCTGAGAAACAATGACTGGAGGATGCTGATGTTGCTGTAACTTGGAGATGTTGCCAGAAGTTTTCTGTGTGGCAGCTAAGGATCACTAGGGCAAAGTGGAGTTCTTCTATGCCACTGTCTTCTATCTGAGTCACTTTTGCTCCATTAAAGATAGCAGAGACGCATGTTTTATTCTTTTATCTCTTTCGATTTATTACATTTAGTAAAGAGATGGGCTATATTCTTTTTTCAACTTTGACATATTACGCATTTTATGATATGATATCTGCCATTAATGGCTACACTGGATTTAATTCTGACTTGATCTGAGTTACTCAGGTGATTTATATAGCAATGGTCCAACATCTGAATGATGGATCTGACAGGAAATGTGTCCCACATGGGCGAACAATACCCATCTGATGGATAGAGGTGAAAATCTAGATTATTACCAGAAGCACTGCTATGCAGTGAAGCACTCCAAGTCCTGTGAGCCATTAGTATCCCCTAGCTCAGCATCAGAAAACTTAATAGTAAAGCACTGAAAAAATGGTTATTTTCTACAACCTTAGCTATAGTAAAACTGCTAGTCAACAGCATTACAGTAGTTCATTCCTAACAAATTAATATAACTCAATGAATAGAATGTCCTCAGCCTACAAGATAAGGCAAATCTCATGTAAACAATCCTCAAGTATTTTCAGGTGTGTCACTCTTAGAGTTTCCTCAACATTACCTATAAAGCAGTTTTCCTCATCAGTCAGCAAACATGGTATACACAAACAAGTGAAGACAGAGGCTTACTGAATCACTGTCTTTAACTGAGATAAGTTCCAGTAGCAGTCACAAATGACTTAGAGGACTGCATCCTTTCAAATATGTAGAAGTCAGGAACTGTCCCTTTGAAATAAGGGAAAACGGTTCCTTGAATTTTAGTAACAACTTGAACAGACAGGCTGTCTGCTGCTAGATCATTAAGTTTCCATATAACAGCAGAAGAAAACAATCCACAGTGCAGTAGCACCCACACTAACACTCTAGTAGATGAGAAAGTTCTTACAAATTCCCAGTTAACTGGAAAACATCTCCTAGAGAACAGCGCTGTTTTTACTGGGCTGCTTTTACTTGGGCAGCAATACATGAGACAAAGGAATAGTGAAGATCAATAAAGTACTGTGAAAAGTACTGTGAAACCAGAGATTTCCATTGCTGAAGGAAAAAATAAAAGATGTTTATCTTGATACTTAACTACTGTATCAAGGACAAACAAAAATAAACCTAATAAAAGACTTCACTTTTTAGTCACACTGCATAGTTACACTGTAGAACTCACAGCCAAGAGTAATCTCTGTCATCAAGCACTTGGGACTCCAATGAGGACTTCACATTTATATGAATAATGAAGGCATCCATAGTAACATCAGGTATCAAGGAAAACAACCCAACAACAGAAAAAAAACACTAAAACATTTGTAAGCCTTCATGTGTCATGAAAAAAGCACATTTTTAACTGCTGAGAATTAAGAAGAAATCTTCCATATGGGCAAGTTATTCTGTAATTGCCCACCTTGGGTTTTCTTATGCTTCTCTCTGAGGCATCTGGTATTGGCTCTTAGCCAAGGCAGATGGATGATGACTTGTTCCGAAATGCAATTCTTATTCCAAAATTTAGTGTAATCCTTTTTACTTTATTGACAACATTACAAGCTAAGGATATGGAAATCTGTATCATTGAAAAATGAAGCGATACTGGGTAATCTGAAACCTCCAGGACACTACTGGTAATGGATATATTTGCTTCATCTTTGTTCAGTGATGATTACCTGACCAGTATTGCCCAGTAATATCAACATCAGTAATGTTACATATTACCCTGTAGCTCTGTGTTACAATGTAGCTATTGCTAACAGGCCATGGGTATTAGAATACTACAGGCTTTGCTTGCAAGTCCACAGCTCTACAACTTGTTAGGCTTTGTTTTACTTGATTTATCTGTAACAGTATAAACAACACATAAGTGCTCCCTTAAAGAAAAGTAGAGCTGGAGATGGATAAAACTGGTCTGAGGGCTGGCAGAGAGAATGAGGAAATATTTAAAAAGCAAATGGCAATGTCTGTAGTAAATTAACACATATTGTGGAACTACAGACCAATAAAGAAAGATCAAAAGCATAAAAGTGTGTTAACCAAAAATGATCCCTAGCAAGTCCTGAAGAGAGGAAGAAGAAACTATAAGCATGAACATCTTCTGCTTCCCAATATAAACCTCCACATACTGCAATTCACTGCATTATCCATTACAGACTGAAATGAAACAACTGATATTAGGACTCAAAAGAGCAGAGGAAGGGTGAGTATAACACCAGGAAAAGGGGGCAGAAAATAATAAACGTGCCTGTAAGAAACTTAACTATATTCATCTGCACTTTTTTTTTTTTTCCTGCAATAATGTACTAATAGTTATTCTTTGATTGGATGGACAAGATTTCCACTATTAAGAATAATAGCTTTATGAAGTCAATAATTTATTGTGTAACATATACACAGTACACTTGTGTATATATTATTATTTTATACATGCACTTTTATTTATATAAAATGTGTAATAGCCCACATGGTTCTCCTGTTTGCTCATGAAACAAACAAACAAAAAAATCAAGCACAACTCTGGGAGTAAGGAAAAGGAGAAAGGAAAGGAAAAAGACTGGGAGAGAAGGAAGACAGAACAAGAAAACAGGAAGTAGCCCATAACGTAATTTTTTTCAACCTCCCTAAGTTGACATTTCTCTTTCTTATGCTTTCTAAATGTTAGTTACATGGATGGAGAGCTAATAGGCATTTTTTCCGAGGATGTAACATGAAATATTTACATACTTCTGCTGTTCTCTGGAGGCATTAAATTCCCTTATGGCATTTCTGCAGAGTTAATGAGAATTGAATTGACAAGTCATTGACACAATTGACACCTCTTATTTTTGGAGTCTCTCTCACCTAACAGTGTTTCCTTTTACTTTAGAATGGGATTATGGGCAATGGTTATAATGCACTTATATTTATAATCTCTTGCAGTTATTCTCCAAGAATTAAGTACTGTAATTCATTTTTATTTTGAATATTTCTGTCCCCTATCTTGCTCAGTCTCCAGTGTAGTGAAAGTCACATTTTGCCAAATATGACAAATACTAAAAAAAAATTAGTTAAAAAACATATCTGATTGTAGAAGAAGAAACTGTTCCCAGTTTAGCTTAGTAGCATACTTCCCTAGAAAATCAATGTCTTCCTCCTTCTCTAGTTTAGAATGCTTGGGCAGTATCAGGCGTGTCACTGGAACTGAACCTTTCACAGCTGAGCACTGACTTTTTCTTTGCCTTATTTTCTGGATGCCTGGTTCTAGATTCCAGGTCTGCTCTGTGTAAGAGATGATCATTTCCAGGTGCAACTAAATTATGCTCTGAACAGATAATAAACTATACAATGCAAAGAGCTCTTACAAAATATCATCATAGAGGATGCCTATAAATACATGGCACACTTAGCCTTAATTCATGAGAATAGGCTCAGTCAACTGGAAATAATAATGAAACTCTTCATCCTATGGAAACAAATGCATTACTGTTTATGATGCATTTAGATATGTTTGTAACAATTACAAGAGAAAAACAAATCTTTAACTGGCTTCTCAGCAGGGGAAAAAGCCTGTAACACACAGAACAACAACAACAACAACAAGAGTATTTGTTCACTATATGAACAAAATTCATACAGTAATCTGTTACTGAGAACTTAAGGAAAGGAAGTTAGGTAGCCAAGTGAAAACAAGAACATACTTTTTCCCTTTATGAAGTGTATACTAAGTTACAATTGTGAAGTACAAGGAAAAAAAAAAAGAATTCTGAAGTATCTTCAGTGTCTTCAATGCTTAAAGTAAACAGAAAAAGAGAAAATGATGCCTATTACATCAACTGGCATGTACAGGGTCAGAAATGTCAGACACCATACAAATCCCAAGAACTTGATCCTGTGCAACAAGTAATAGCAGCAGCTTCTTCAAATTCAGTGCTTCACTGTATTTTAATCTAAGCAGAAGGTGTCTGTGTGTTTCTACATGTATATTTCAGTCCTAGAACAGACATGCCAGAATGAGTCATAGTCCTTCCTTCTTTTCGGCAATAAATGTGGTCTGGGCTGCAGTAGGAGCTGTAGAAGAATCAAGCATGCTGAATATCATAGCTATGAAATTATTTTAAACTTTAATAATTTGGCCAAATTTGGTCTCTTTAAGAAGCATTTCACAGCAGATATACCCTGCTACAAAGACTACTCTTGTTACAAGTTTTATATTTTGATCTAACGCATGGATGCAGTAGAGACTCTAAAGGAAATGGATATTGTAATATTTAACACTAAAAATAACATACTTTTCCCAAACTTACTTCTAATTATCAAATTTCTCAAAAATTTTTAATGACAAACCTAACCTCAGAGACCAGAGTTCTCTGATTCTTGCTGCATCTCATCACAATATAACAATACTTAAAAGTATGAGCGTGCTTAGCAATTAAAAAAAAAAAGAAATATAGATTACCAGAAATATTAGGTGATGATCCTTATATCCATATTCTGCAATTCCTTTTCATATTAGGATTGTTTCCACTCAGAAAGAAAGAAAATGGACCTATGCTAAATGGTATAACTGTGAATAAATAACACTTCGGTAGAAGGTTAAAAAATCCATCATACATACACTCATCCTTAATCACATGAAAGTTCTTCAGAGTTGACACCTACGTAATTTTACTGCCAGAGTTATCATGATATGCTTACATGTTTAGTTTTCATTTAACATGTATCACATACCTATCCTATTGTAGAGACACATGATAGGATAGAGTTATCTAAACTGATGTGAAGCAAAACTGACACAATGCCAGCCAAATTCCCAGAATGACAACTCAGTCTGTCATTGAATTGCCCTCAGGCAAAGATCTGAGAAAGAAAGATTTTGCTATAACCCTTGAAGGTCAATAAGCAACAGGTTCAGCTAGACTTCAGGAAAAGAAGAAAACACTACCCAAGGAGAATTTTCCTGTAACTTGAACACTTGGGCTGTGCGTGGAAATTTTGACTTGACCTTGAAGCTTAGTCCTTGATCTAATCAGTACCTGCTCAGACCTTAAAACATTGTTTGAAAGGATGTCTGAAAGTCCTAAAATTTTTGAGGCATATTAGTAAGTGCTATGAATAATAACCAAAATTCCAATTCAGAAATTTCCAAGCACCTTGCCAGAGAATGGGAACAAAATATAATACCCTCAAGTAGCATATTTAATCCATCCTTTATGACATTTTGCCTTATTTGTGCAATAAGAGACCCTCTAGCTGAAAAGCCTTTTGTCTGGAGGGCAGTTTTACAAAAGAATCAGTAATCTGATTTTGATATGAACATTCCTGGCTAAAAGGTTTAGATTCCCATCACACTGTCATGTGACAAAGAGCCAGGGCATTGCTGGAAAGTGTTGTCTTAGCATCTCATTATTACTATAATAAGCAGAGTATTCAGCATGCAATTAAATAGTATGTATGCGAATTCTTTTACACAGTTCTACTATTTCATACTCACCTCAGGATATGTGGACTTCATAAGGATGACTAATTTGTATCAGAGTCTGCAACACTAATCTGTAATTATAGAGGACACGAATAACACACCTGAGGAGCAGGTAGTGGCCAAAATAACAGAGATCTCACTAACTCTGAAGTTAGAGGTTTGCAAAAGAACACAGCATACTCTATATTCCGCTACAGTTGGAGTGCATACATAAATACTGATCGTTACTAACACTTATTTTTTTCTTTTCAGTTGTGAGAAAAATCATTTAGGATTTCAACTTCATTGAGGCAATCTGCATGTGTAAAATGAGGAGTGTTACAATGTATGGAACTGTTTGTGGCTATGGTCAACTAGTACTTCAGTCTGCTGGTGCTCACAGACCTGCTAAAGACTGATAGCACTATTTTCTGGAAATCAAATGCACTGTATTCTTTTTTTTTCTCTAATATTCACCAAAAAGAGTGTGCTAGAAAGCTAAGATAAATTTTACCTCATGTTACACCTGCACAAACTAGAAATGCTAACGCTCAGCTCTGGACTGCCAGTATCTGAAACCTAAAGTACCTAGAGAGGGTAATAGGTTGGATGAGAATACATGCTAACTGTCAGAAAAGAATTTTTGATCTTTGCTACTGGAATCCTAGCTCAAATCCAGTCTTCAATCACAAGAGCATAATGATGTGCAAATAGCTGAAAGCATATATTTTTTTAATCTTTTCTTGTAAAAGGATTTGGACATAGCTGCAGAGGGGAACAAGAGATAATAAAAGATAAAATGTTCCAGATGTCTACTAGTCACTAATTACTTGGAGATGGTGGCATCCAGCATGAGGTATAACAGCTAAAATAAGAAATACATAGAAATATGATATGAAAAGCATGGAGCACTACAGTAGTGCTCCACTTTGTCTAACATTCTGAGCTCTCTGACAATAGGCATACAGAATAGATGAAAATTTCATACAAGAGAAAGTTATCTTGTTAAAGAGGTAGTGTATTAATTTAGTATAAGAACTTCTTGGAGTAGATTCATCACACTGTGGAAATGAAAGGAAAAGGGAAGATAAATCATCATTTTACAAATTGCCCACAGACAGTTAAAAGAAATAAAATGATATTAAATTTAAATTACAGTAATCAATTATACAAAAGCATCAGTTAACTTTGCGAAGATATCCATCCATGAAGCTCTTTAATATCACAATGAAAGTACTAGGAAAGAAATGAAACTGTTTTATTTAAAGCAAGTGAAAGAGTCTAACTGGAGAGCTGTAAGAACTGAGCTTGAATACCAGGTGTTGCCCAGCTGAGTAAGAGCTAGATTATACAGCTATGAATCATAAGAGAAAATGTGGACTTCAGAAGAAGGGGACAAGGAAAAAAAAGGAATGCTGTGAACTTACAGCAATTTTATGCAAACCAGACCTGGGTTGAATCTTGACATAAGCGATGAGCTTGTCAAATTACCTAGGGATACAGTAGTGAGGTTGACTTCTGGTAATTATAGGAAGAATAATTCTGTATATCATGAAGATAAAATTGCCGGCGTATGGCAAAATCTAGGTGTTCATTAAATAATGAATTAGAAAATAGGAGGACTTCTGTAAAAAGGAAATCTAAGAAGCATACACTGTTTTCTTAAACATGATAGATTTACATGAGCAAAGCCCACTGCCATCCTGTATTTAAGATAGTGCTGACAATAGGAAAAAAGTTCAGACAATTAATTTGAAATCCAAGACAGAAAGGAATATAAAAGTGTTTGGTTTTGTTTTTTTTTTTTGATTGCACAATGTGGCATTGATGCTCAGAAAGACATTTCAGTCAGAGATTGACAGTGAATGACAGAATGTCACCTGAGAGAGTGGACAGCTAGGAATATAGAAGTGTACTGAAAGGTATTTTCAGCTCAGTGCCAGAATTGTGTTTTAAAAGGAGATCATTAGTTTCAACCCAGTCAGCCCAGTGGTGCATTAGAACAGTTGCACACCAAATGTGAAAACGCAGTGGGCATCTCATTTGAGTGACTTTTAATCACATCATAATAAATTACTACTACCACAGCTCCTTTCGTAAAAGCCATAGAAACATCTAAAAATGTCTAGAGCATTTGAACATATTACCACCACCCTGATGAAGGTTATTACATTATTTGACTCCAGTACATAGTTAGTTACATTTAAATGTGTTGATATAGTGTTGAACTGTTTTTGTTTTGTGATTGCTGATCAGATAACAAGTACTCAAATTCTGGCCCGTCTACCTTTTGACTCATACAGAATATATATATACAGAATATAAGCTGTAAAGCGTAGACTAAAAATCCACACTAGCAATTTCACTCAGGAACAGAGAAAAGCTGACAATCTTTTGGAATCAGCCTTTTTATTTTTTAATGAATATATTTGTCTAATTACATGAGCTTAATTTAAATACAAAACTGCATTGCACTGGTCCGGCATTGTCACTATGGAAAAAGAATCAGATTTTCTATACATGTTTGAGAGCACACCAAGTTTTACCAGTATGTCCCAGGGGCTGCTACTCTATATATGACAGAATAGGCAGCCATCCCAGAGTGACCTACCATTGTTTTCCCTTTGCTTTTAAGCCTCACTGAACAAGAACAGTCTCTTCATAGATACACAATATGCCCCTGATTCTGAGGAATATCAAAACAGAAGCAGTATTTGAAGCCAATGCTGAATCAGCACAGTTTGCTAATTTTGGTGGGGAAAGCACTCTCTATGTTGACATTTTATCCCCTAGTATAGGATTCTACTGCTAAACTTTTGAGTGCTGGATCTACATTTACAAGGTTGGTTTTTTATTTTGGTTCATTGTTTTTTGTTTGCTTGTTTTGTTTCTTTTTCCTCTGACATTTCAAAGGCTTGAAAGTAGATGTCTACTTGGGTAAGTAGTTTAATGTAGCTTAACTCAATTTTGTTATAGCTATACACGCCGCCCCTAGAGCAAGAATGGAATTTTAGTAATTGTCCATTAGATGCATCCTATCAAATCCCTTTATATTTTTATATATTACATAGTAAAGAGGATAAAAAAGATAAAGAAAGTATACAGTGTCAGGTTCCCAATCAATTCACTGCTAGATAAGGAAGATAGGATCAATGAAGAAACTTTGAGGAGCCCACATTGCCTTTTAGCTGAGTTCTTGTTACTGAATTTCTTGTACCATTAACTGAATAACACCATATTTGTCACAGTCAAATTTTAGGACATCGGACCCCAGGGACTGCTGATGTAAAGTTGAGCAAAAATACTACCCAAACAAATGATCTGCACAGGTGAAGCATTTTGGTGCTATTTTAAAAGGTCTGAGAACTTCCCACTAACTTAAAGCCAAAACAGCACTGACCTTATCTCAACACCATCAGCTGAAGATAACAGAGCAGAAAAATTCATTAACTGCACACATCATAGCTCTTCTTGTTTTCTTTAATGTATTGACTGGTATCCTTGAGATGCAGGTAAAGGAGTACATGCAACAGATTTAGATAAATCCTGAACTTTCTGTATGAAAAACAAGTAATTGTTCATTTCATTTGTTTCATTTCATTTCAATTGTTTGTCAAGTAATTGTCCTCCCACAGCCTAATCACCAATCTCTGGCTTTACAGCAGGATGTTCTCTGTTGTATGCAGCCTAAGAAAGATTTCTGTGATCACAGGGGAAGGGGCTTTTCTCTTCAACTCTTGTTCTCCAGCAAGAAACCCTTCAATTTAGCTGGAGGAGGTTGTTACAATCAAGAAACCAGCAGAAATTGCACTTATATCCCATAGTGGAACAGAAAATTGTCCATACTACTTTTTCCTAAACTAGGATGATTCTCCAACAATTCCATGATTACTGAGATGCTGAGAATACAAAAAGGGCAGTGGGACATTTGGAATAATGATTATTTTTTTTCCTCTCTTCTTGATACAACAAAATTATGGCCTAAATTCCTATTAAAAGTGTATCTTTGCATTTAAAGAGGGGGAATGTTACCTGGCTGCTATATCTAATAAAAAATAAACTATGAACCAGTCTTAGAAAGCTCTTATGCTCCTGGGATAGACTTCAAAGACTCTGTTCTCTTTTCTTCTTCTTGGATAAATACATGTATTACAAAGCAAAATAATATTATGCGTCCCTTTTCCTATATTCAGGATATAAACAGGTAGTAGCTGTGTAGTCCTTCAGAGAGGACACAAGAAAAAACTGCATTTCTCTCAGTCATAGCTGGTGAGCAAATACAGGAAGTTGTGAGTTATCTGAACAACAGATTTGTAAAAAGATCAAATATATTAGAATGGAGAGAAGGATTCAGAAACAAGGCCACGTTTCTTTATATTCTAAAATGAAGGAGAAGAAAGATAAAGGGAAAGATAAGATGAACTGACCAAGAAAAAAAGAAATAGAAAGCAAATGATTCACAACTAATGTCACATCAGGACAAATGTAAAATCAGAGAAGGGCTGGATGAGGCCAGCATAGAAGACTTTTCTAGAAGACAGAAATATTACTCTTCTCCAAAATGCTCTTTTCTCAGTATTACCTTAATTTTTAAAAGTTCATAAAAAGCATAGAAGATATCTACCCCCAACAGCCTCCTTACTTCAACAAAATGTTTTCTTCCATGAAATCCTGCCTTTTATTTCACTTTAAAATGTAATATTATTCCCCATGGAAGGGCCAGATATGTCAGTTATTACTCACTGCATTACCTTTTGTCTCGGTCTTGTCAGTAACAGAACAGCTGCTTCTACTCATGGTTAAGAAACATGATGTTCAGAGTGGATATAGCATAAGACATTAAACTTAAACTAAAAATCAGTGACTGATTATGGAAAAATGTCTGATGGTCACAGCCTGGATCCAAGCAAACTGGACATATAAAGCACTGTTATTATCTAATGTTTTTATTAAGACAAAGTTGCTGTCCTGAGTTAGGCTGCCATCTGAGCTGAAACTACGTAAAAGGCTTTTTACTTCACATACAGAGCCTATTTTCCACTGATAAGAGCTAACCTGAGTTTTTTATAGTAGTGAACCCTTTTAAGGAAGGTCAGGTGGACTTCACTCTTAGAACTGACTTTCTTATATGAAAAAAATTCATACAGAGCCATCCATAATTGATTTATCCAGTAGTTAGATGGAGAAAGCTTTCTTAAAATGACTGACAAAGTAAGATACAAAAAAAGATACATTGGTGTATTATGCTGTACAGGTCAGGGATGGGGCTGTCATTACCAGTGACGCCAAAGGGAATATCCAACAAGAAGAAAAAGGATTAGGGATTTTGTTACTCTACAAATGAAATAGTGAATGTTGTCATATTAAAAGGCTACGTGTTCAAATGCTAAGGGTAGACTCACCGGGAGAACTGGTTGGATAAGGAGGTCAGATAGGAGCTCCAGAAATGACTTCCAAATGAAGATGATCAGCCCAAAGAAAGCTGCTTTGTGCTGAGGGTAGACTTACATTCAGCAGGAAAACACAGGTCAAGGCCTCTCTTCTAAGGATTCTAAGTGGTAGAGAACAGACTCTACTATTACACTTGCTAGTATTTCATTTACTGGATCAAGATAGCACTGACAACTACGCAATCCCATCAACCTTGATACTTGATTTACAGAACACTGCTTTCAATAGTAACGTAGAGTTTGAGTTCATCATTTCAACAAATGGTCACCATGTATGTGTGAAAAGGAAATCTGCTTTGTACATGAAGTCACTCCAACATATCAGTGCATAAGACGCACAGAAAGCTTTATACACTAACACACTGTAAGCTCAATACATCTAGGACTTGCCAGCCAATTATAAGAAAATACTAAAATAGTATTTTGGGGAGACTTATCCAATCTAGCTAACGATGCTGTTGCAAGAGACAATGGAGAGACAATGTTGCAATGGAGACTCCCACTAATTACCCTTTAGACAGCAACTGACAACCCTCTGCACAAATTCAATTCCACACAATAGCTTTATCCTATGGAGAAGAAACCAAAAGAGTTTGAATGCTTTTAAACAAGCAGTGTGACTCTAAGTGCCTGAAACAATGTCACCAATTAGTTTCTAAATAAGAAAATTCCATTAACCTGCAATACTTGCTTAAAAGTAGACCAAGAAGGAAATAACCTGACTAGTTTCACTTTTCAGTAGCTGTACATGTTTGCTGTCTAAAAAGCCAGCAAAGCAAAGATGTAGAAGACGAAGCACATCTCAGATATGGTATCACTTTAAAGCTCACAAGGCTGACAGACTTTTGAAAAATACAAACTTTTATTTTTGGCTTAAATCCTAGGGAGAAAACCGACTGCGTTCTATAATGACCAGATTAGGTGAAGGTGTTCCCAGTAACTTACGCCTCCAGAGTTACTGCATGCAAACTACAAATATCTTGTTTAAAAGTTTATCCATCTAAGTATTACTTCAAAGGGAAAAAAAAAACAAAAACAAAAACGCAACCCAAACAGACAGATTCCAGATGTATTTAGATACCATGAAGTTACATGAAGTTTCCTGTTTATAACAACAGATTAACATTCTGTCAAGGTATATGATAACATTACCTTCAATTTTGCTTTTCCATTCAAACACTTCCCTACATTCAGATTCATTCCTGCACTAGAAGGATGTGAAATACCTCAAATGTTAACTGTTGCAGTTTTTGGTGTTTTTTCTTTCTTTTTTCTTTTTTTTTTCCTCCAGGTAACAATGGGATGGCAGAGGGGAGTTACTGGAAGCACAACATTAAAATAAATCTGGGTTTCAAGGTAGTCCTAATCAGAATGAAACATGCTTCTTCTAACATACATTCCCAGCAGTGAGAAACAGAAACATATTTCCTCTATTTTATCTCAAGGAAAGAGGAAATGGTTACATGGAGAGAACATATTACGTATTTATATTCCAAATATTAATATCCAGTTTATTTATACTACGACCTAGATATAAAGGATTTTTACCCATTATTTGCTATGCAGTCTGTTGCTCCTGCTGCTCACTTTTCTGATTTCCTGGACAACAATAATAAGGGAGATGAACACCTGCTGCCAAGGTTTTAATTTAAGAACACTAGAAATTGTTCTGTATACAGTGTCTCTCTGAATAGCACTCATACCTTACAATTGTGCTTTCTGTCCCCGTTCTTTGATGGATGGCATCATCACATAATACAAATGTACCACAGTAACATTACAATTTAAATCATGCAATTTTTTTTTTCTTACATTTTTTACTTCACGTATTTATTGATCATAACAGGCTATATTTTTCAATAATCATACAGTGCTTGTATTTATTTAAAAGTTTGTGTTTGGTTTTTTCTTTTTTAAACATTTCATTGATTAGAACACAATTTGTAATAAGTTATGTCTGGAAAGTGAGTAAAGTTAACCTTTTCTTTTATCTCCTTAGTCAATAAATATTAAGCACTGGTTCAGAGGCTGATTTTAATCTTAGCCTGGAACATACATTATTTTTATAAGTGTTTTAGAAGATGAAATTGTCTCCTTATTTTCTATCTTGAGCAAGCCAAATTCTGTGTCCTAAATTCCCATGACTTTGAAGACTGAACAGTGAGGACAATCTTATAGAAAATTATACATGAAGACTATGACACCATCTCAGTTTGACATATTAAACCTTTACTGAATTTATTATCCCAAAGACCTTTGGGTTGCACTGCCCACCATGAAAGGTGGAACTATTGACAAACTAAGACATTAAGGTGAGTTTAAATCTGCCTAGTCTAATTGCAGTCAGTGGGACCAATGACTATACATAAAGCTAAGTATTTGTGTACCACATACAATACTTGTGTCCATAATATAATTTTGCTGAAATAGAATGGACAATTTCGTCTTTTATTTTTGGACTGAAAAAAATGTAACAGGTCTCTTTCACAAACCTAGGTTACATTGACATCACTCATTTTAGCTTGTTTCTAAGTGTGACCACACTGAGATCATTTCTCAGAAGTATGTGCTGGCCATACAAGTGAAGTTTGCACTTAGCTGGTGCATTTGGTCAATACATTTCTGAAGCATTCCTGGAACACTGAGATTCTACCTTCTGCCTTTCTGCCCACATACTACTGGTAAGGCTCAACAAGTTTCAAGTGCCCACCTAGCTGCTCTGAGGCAAGGCTAGTATGGACAGTTAGGAAACACAGCTTTTAAGAATGCTGATAAATTCCACAAATTTCACTCTTGCTTTTATGGAAAATCTGTCCCATTATCTTGTAAAGAAGCCGCTCCAGTTTGGAAAAGTGGTAGAAAGAGTTTTAAATAACACCATTAACATTCACTGTATATTAGCACGTGCCACTTCCAGCTAATTTCAAGAATGGCCCTGAAATCTTGGTAGAAACCACTGAATAACTAATTAATTAAATGATTAGAAAGGGCTTCTGGAAGTCATCTAGTCAAGTTAAACACTCAAAGCAGGATATACTAGAACAATCACTCAGGACGTTGTCTAGGTGACTTCTGAGCATCTCAAAGGATGGAAACATAGAAATTTACACTGGAAATAATTGTTCAAGTTTGTAATTAAAATGAGAAGGGAGTAAACTTGAAGTAGTTCTCCTTACTTTTAACCCAATATTTTAATTTATGCTTTGAAGCAATCTGAAATTCTTCATGAATGAGAGGAAACGTTAAAAATAAACTCAATAGCGTACTCTTTTCAGGCTAAAAAGGCTGAAACTGAAAAGAAAAGGCTCAAAGGCTAAAACTACCAGAAGAATACAAGAACATCTAACTTCCAATGTTATTTGCTAACTAAGAGTTTAAATTCTACCTGTATTTCTCACAGAGCAATTATACAGTTATCAAAATCCACTTAAAACAAAAATTAAAGGAAAAACATCCCTAGAAAAATAACCTTTCATGTAAGATTTCTGTACAGGCTACAAAGTTCTGAACTCAGAAAAGCATGTCAAATTTTAAGCGGTATTCAAACCTCTTCTCAGATGTCTCTTCTGTCCCCTCATCACATGCACCTAATATTGTAAACTATATTGTCATATGTAAGAACTATTCTTTTTGTCTCAACTGCCTCCAGTTCTATTCAGAAGCTGAAGGTATGGAAGCAGCTGTAAAAAAAAAAAAAAAAAAAGAAAAAATGACAGAGTTAATTACAAAAATACTCAAAGAACACTTGGGGCCTAATTTTGCTCTTTGTAAATTTGATTTTAATTTGCCTGGATTGAAATGAGTTGCACATCGTAGTCCTTAATTCAAATTAATTCCATAGTGTATTTCCTGTTTTGCAGGTTGGTTAGGGGACATTTTTCAGAGAGGAAAAAAGATGAGGAAATGAGAACTAGGTCTTCTTACAACAGTACTAGTGATCTCTGTCTCTATTGAGAACTAGATTGAAGAAATCCAGCAGTTTTGCTTATAAAAATAAAGATTTCAGGTTTTTGTTTGTACAAACACCTAACTGATGCACACAAAATGTTCTACACACAGCCAATGAAGTGTTCTTTAGTGATCTATATTCTTTTACTGACAGGAAGTATGTTACTGCTACAGGAATCCATCATGACGTAATTGCTTGCTTATTCAAGTAAGAATTAAAGGCAGTGACTGAAAGAGGACATAATTATCATTTCCTAACCTCTATTTAGTCTGGATTTAGCCAGAAACAGCATAAAGTGCAAAGGATTTCTTTAGTAACACAGAGAATTCTATAGAGCAATATTTTTCCATTGCATAACTCTAACACACACAAATAACATAGTCTCCTATAGAAATAAGCCTTTGTGTGATTCCTGTGTATTAGGTCAGCAAAAGACTTCCATATATGTTCTTTGAGAAGTTCTTTTAAGAAGTTATCAGCTGAGGACTAAGGATAACTCAAAATACTTGTTTTTACTGAGGCTATTAAGGCAAATACACTAAGCACTAGCTCGAACTGATAGTTCAGTAAGCTTCATTGCCTTCTTGAACAGTATTTCTGTGCTGCAATAGATACTTGTTATAGTTCCAGATGGACATTATGGAAATTTGTCTTTTACACATTTTCAAATCCAATCCTGCCTTAAGATCAAAGCACAAATTTCTCCAGAAATGTGTAACTAGAATGTGACTACTTTGATGAGATTGAATTTAAGTGCTTCCAACAATGGCATTCCCGTTTCTTTCCATAAAGGATCTTTTCATTACACAGTGCATGTGGCAGGGGGATTGGAGATTCATGATCTTTGAGGTTCCTTCCAACCCTGGCCATTCTGTGATTCTGTGATAATGAGGAAATCCTTGTCCCACCTGCTCTATTGTTTTTTTTCCAGAAAATATAATTTCCAAACGCTTTTCCTGGAGCTATGGAACTTGCAGATAATTACCAAAAGAGAGAGAGGCCTGAACTGAGGATTATACATCTTGTGATTTCTCTCTGGGTGAGGGGGGAAGCAGGGGAGTGGGGGATGTGCACAAAGGGAGGAAAGGAAAAGGAAGACAGAGACTTTGATGTGCACATGATTAAATGTGTTCCTATTTGGTTATATATTGCTGGGTTCTTAGTTGACTTGTGTTTTTGCTGCATCAGAAGGATTAATTTTTTAAAAATGGAAATAAGTCTTAATAATTTACAAGTAGATTCCAAAAGGCTCTAGGAAAAATAGATATTAATAGCACTCTTTATAGAAAGTAAAGCAAAGAGGAGTAATTAAATCCTATTTGTTAGCTAATGTTCTACAGCACCCAAACTTTTCATTCAGTTGCATTCTGCTGGCCCCATTTTGTGCCTCTCCTCTAATATGCCTTTCCTTCTACCTTTTTTTTCCCCTCTGCTCATTATGCACATCTATCTTGCTGGTAGATTTCTCCTGCAACAGCTGTTTCTTGTTTATAAACAAATAACACCCATTGCTGATATCTCAGCATTATGAATTTTCTTCCTGATGATACTCAGGGAAGCAAAATGAAAGGTTTGGTTCAGGAAAGCAATAAAACAAAACTGTAGGGAATATCTGAAGCAACGCAGAATTTTAAGGATCATCATAATCAGATTTGGAGAGCTGACATCTGCTGCTCATTTGTGGAACTTCTATAATATATTTGTTCAGGAGTAGTTCTGTAAGGAGGCTCGGTTCAGGTGTAACAGCCCCCCCTCGTGTAGATGTTTTGTAATATAATAGGTAATTAGAATATATTGCTAATGATTTTAAGGAAACACTATTGGAATTAAGAATGAAAACAGAAGTTGAGACAGAGGAAAGGCAGTCACAATAAGACGCACTTTCCTTTCGGTTTTAAGGCACATAATTGAGATAATCATTTTTCATTGTATGTTTCCCCTTGAGCCAAATGAACCAGATGAAATTGAATGGCAAATGTCACCCCTTCAATTGAATAACATTATGTGCAGTTTTTGCTCTAGAGGGAAGGGGAGGAAGAGAAATGCATTTATCTGAAGTCAGTGACACAGACGTACTTCAGAAAGTTTAAGTAGTATCTTCTTCGTTGTTACAGTACATGAATAGCAAGATACAGATGAAAAAGACAGACCAAGACAAGCAAGAATTAGAATTACAAGCAGATGAAATGCAGACAGTAGAATTTTTGCTTTAATACATAGAACTGATGACAAATGTCCCTGTACCTTCACACAGTATCATAGAATGGTATGGGTTAGAAGGGACATTTAAGATTTTCACTTTCCCTGCTGCTATAGGCAGGGACACCTCCCACTACACTAGATTGCTCGAAGCCCCATCCAGCCTAGTCTACGGTGCTTCCAGGGAAGATGCATCCACAACCTCTGTGGGCAACCTGTTTTAGTGTCTCATCACTCTCACAGTAAGTAAATTCTTTCTTAGATATCTAATCTATATCTACCTCTTCCAGTTTAAAGCCATTTCCCCTCATCCTGCCACTACAGACCCTTTTAAAAATTTCCTCCCCAGCTTTCCTGTAGGTCCCTTTTAGGTTCTATAAGACCACTATAATGTCTCACCAGAGCCTTCTCTTCCCTGGACTAGAGACCCAACTTCCTCAGTATGTCCCCATAGTGGCAGGGCCTTCTGATCATCTTTGTGGCCCTCCTCTGGACCTACTTCCACAGCTTCATGTCCTTCTTGTACTGGGGCCCCAGAACTGGATGCAGTACTCTAGCTGGGATCTCGTAAGAGCAGAGTAGAATCAACTCCTTCTTCCTGCTGACTGTACTACTCCTGATGCAACCCAGGATACAGTTGGCCTCCTGGTCTGCAAGCACACATTGCCAGCTCATGCAACCAGTGAACCTGCTGAAATGTTTACCAGCTAGATGGTGCATGCTGCTTTTTTGCATTTAGAATTTTAGATTCAGTGGATGAAAGCTACATTCTTGTCCCATTCTGTAAGCTACAAATGCAGTGTCCAGTCATTTCACTATTGTTGAGATGGAATTAAGCTCATATTTGCTTAGATTTGAAAGCAAACAAACATACACATACATACATTGAAAGCCTATTAAGTGATTAATTTCAGGTACTTATATTCAAAAATCCAGTAATAGGAACTTCTGATCATTTGCCGCAATTCCAGAGACACTTAAACTGCCATATGCTTGTAACTTCTCAGACACACCATGAATTATTTCAACCTAGTTCTGGCAAAACAAAGGAGGAGATGGCAAACATTTACTATTATAAGTAGATAAGGTGATCTGCGCCATTTCTACAGAACTCAGCTGGGAAGAAACTAAGTAGCTGCAAATAACTGAGTAAATAATAGCCATAAGCAAGAAGAGCGAGTAGTGATGGGCACAGATATTGGCAACCTCAGCCTGGCTCAGCTGTAACCTTGCTAAATCGTAATTTGCACACACAGTCGATCAGCTCATTTTCTAACACACAATGATGGGCCATTAAGAACTAAGAAACTAGGTGCTTCTCTGCCTAACTACAGTAAATGTTCCCAGTACAGCTGTTGTATTTTGATATGATCAGATTCAAGGCAACTGTATTTTGCAACCATGGCTTACTATGTTCTAAAGTCTATCAAATGAAGGAGATCACAGCTGCATTTCATGTAATATCCTGTCACTCAGCAGGATTTGCTATGTTTATATTTTTATTTTTTACTTAATTCTGAACTTAAATTGAATGCATATACATTGATGCAAGTGCTACTCAGCACATTCAGCTACTAATGGTGGTATTGCTTTTCCTTTGGAAAGCTGTCACAGCATAACAGAGTTTAAGACTTAACGTGTCAGAAATTCAGTATTGAAACCAGTATCTGAGATATATTCTACATATGTGAGTGTTTCAATTTATTACCTAAGAACTATTTACATATTTATGCAGTGATTATCTAATCATAAAATAAAGAAGTTTGGTAGTAGGAGCCCCACATTGCTGTTCATCTAAGTGAATAAAAGTGCTAGCAATGAGGCACACACCTGCTTGTGCTCTCCTTCTGCTCCACATAATCTTGAGATGATGCTCTGCACAGAGGCATGAATTTAAGAGGTGTGCACCCTCCCTTCAGACCCATGAATAGATTTAGCACATCAAATAGCAAACTTTCTGAAGTCATGGGTTTCAGAATCTCTGAAACTGAAGAAGTAGATCATGTCTGTTGCACTGTTTCTGCTGCAGATATATTTATTCTCTGTTTCATTTTTTGGATCTCAGCAAGACTTGCAAAAATTAGGTGCTCAGACTATAAAAATTCTTGGTATGTGTGGAAGCACAGTTCCAAGCACTGAGGGAGTTTTCAGTCCTAATGGGAGGGCTTCTAAAGATCAGAAAGTTTCACAGGGTTGGGCAAAAATAAAGAAATCTTACTGGATTAAAATTTTAGATTTAAGAGAGGACTCAAAAGTTACTGAAGTGAGGTTCAACGATTCAGTCTTCTGTTTTTTTCCCAGTATTTTCATTGATCTATCAGACATTCAAATTTGCTAAATTTTCTAGGAGGGTCTGTAATTAGGATATACCTTCTGGAAAGGCCAAGAGATTCTGGTGAATCTGTTAAGGACGTTGATACATGTGCAATTTCCTCACCTTAATACTAGAGAGCATTATTAAATTATTTTTAATTGACCTTGTCAGATGGAGTAATTACTGTAGTGGTGGCAATTAAAGTAAATGCTGATCTCTCTCACAGAGTTTGCATGACTGGAAATACAGTGAGATATGCTTTAATTATGTTTTTAATCTATTTATTTTTAGCCTAACTTTTGATGCTTTCTCTTGGGAAAATCTAAAGTAAAATGTGCAAGCTGTCTAATTCTGTTAAAACAAATCAGCAATGCATCGTGCTCCTATTTTAATAAATGCCCTCTTGGCTTTCAATTATTTGAATATAATCTTTCTACTTTTTCATAACAATAAGCACTAGAAAACATTTGCAACGCATTGTGATTCCAAAACAAGCCTGCTGTTTAACTCAACTCTGGTTTCAGAAAAATTATCATTTTTCAGGATTTATCATACAGGAATAATACATGTGTTAAAATCATACCCAGCTAGGAAGTAATATGGATTCTTAATAGACACAGAAGCAGACCATTTTCCTCTGGATTTCTGAAAAAAACATTTCTTGAGTGCAAAGTATTTAACTGGAGGTCAGATTTAGTAGGTTGTTATCCTCTGTAAATTAACCACGAAAAGTGAACAGTGCAACAGTGCATGAATAAGCAGTTCTAGAGAAAGCGCATAAAAAGAGATTTGGGCAATTCTTTCTGAAAGCCAGAGTAGCTAAGACAACAAATTGGATCTTAAGCATTAGAGATCTGAAAGAACCAAGAACTCTTAAGTTTGTACACTCTTAAGTCATGGAGAAGAAAAGCTGACACATCAGTTTGAGTAATAATGATTTTTTTCGTGATGCAAGATACCATGTTAAGCACAGAACCCAACAGGTGAGTTAGCGTCTTGACACTAAAGCACAGTGTAAACTAAAATGTTATTGTCACGTTTATACAGCTGTTTCCTGTGAATTTAGTCCTTGTGCCATCATTATGTTCCATTTCATTAAATTAAAAATCATGTGATAAGAAAGCATATGCCCTACAGTTGGAACACTAAAGCCTTTCCCATCTTTTGTGTGCACATCCTGGCTTCCAAAGGTTGCAACTCGGGCAAAGTAACAGATTTCCATTAGTCTATGAAAGGTCATTTGATACCACAACTAGATCCCACTACGTTCATATAGCCATTCTCACAATGAAACTGGCTCCTACCAGCAAGTCTTATTTTAAAAATCCATTTCAACATTCCCCACTCAAACTACATAAAACAAACAAGCATGGGTCTAAGATAGAGATTGAAATAACAGCTTGCAGTCGGATTGTTAACTAAAATGAAGCATTATGGTGGAAAGTGTTACACACTACCAGTGGTTGCACAAGTGTCTCATCAGATGTATTTTGTCCCTGAGATAGCTTCATCCCAACAGAAAAAGTTGCACCAAACATACAGTGCAGTAACACATGTAACTGAAAGACAGCTTCACAATGACTGTGCGCCCATCTGGAATGAGCACTGCATTCTTCATGTTCTCATAATACATACTTTGTGCAGGAATTCAGTGCACCTTACTTCTGTCATTAAGCATCCAATCTACTATTGTATATTTTTAAATCAGGTATTATTATCTGTGTCTCCTTTCCCAGATAGTACAATTCCCAGCATCCTGTCTTCCATGAAGTACAGAATTAAAGTACTATATAAATGATATATATGTATATATAAATATATATATAAGCCTCCAGTTACAGGACAGTCTGACCAACCCACCTTCAAAATGCTCCACACTGGACAGTCCCAGGACAGATAATATGTTCCACAAGATCTTCACCAACATATCTGTACAGTATGCCCAGTAGCTCCCCCACAGATGCGCCAATGTATAAGTCAATCAGATCAGCATGCAAGTAGAATTGTAGTACTCAGAACCTCACTGCAGTGCACTAGGTTGCATCTGCTACATTTTGTTTTTGTTTTTTCCTTAGACAATCCCTGATTGCTCTGTTCATTATGCCAGCTGGGAATGTTACCAACCAGCTGCATGTTTTAGAACAGACATTGATGTTACCATTAGGAGATTTGCACAGACAGATATGCATATAGGTAGAAAAAAATAATATCAGGAGCTGGTCTTTGTCTATGAATCATTTCTTTCAGTATCTAGCTGTTTCTCCATAGTGTTCAGTAACATCCTTTCTCTGCCCATCTGGTCCTCCCTCTGTGCGCTTACACCATAATATTTATGATGTCTACATCTTACTGAGTAGCAAGATGGAGCATGGATTTACACAGAGGAAGTTTTATGTTCAGGCCAGAGACTGAAAATACAAGCACGAATACAAATCAGAATAAACTGAATCACCCAAGGACGGCACAGTAATCTCAGAAACAAAACCTGACCTAGCTTCTGCTTGTGTTTCAGTTGGTTGGCTGGGCCAAACTTTCATAGTAAAGGTGGGCTTCTTCAAAAAGTATCATCTTCTAGAAAGGCAGATGAGCCAGAAATAGGTTGCCCTGGAATATCCCAAGAACATACCTTTAACCACACCTTAACCTGACTTAGATATTATGCTGTTCACACTCACCTCGATTTTCAGTCCAATCCAGAATTACTGCTCTTTTTTTTTTTATCTGTTTGGTATAATTTAGAACTAAATGCTTATGTATACAGTTAAACCAGGGTCTTCTCTAGAGAACTGCAAATGGTGAAGCTGTTCTGGATATTGTATATTTTTCTCTCTGTCTGGAGCCCCATTAGTGAGTAGCTGAGTCCACTCTGTGATGTTTCAGAGCATTTAATGTCAGATGAAAACAAGGAATCTCCCCCCATCTTGTTCCCAGTGTGGCTAACAAAGTGTTCCTTGCAAACTGTAAGTATCTGCTCATCCACTGACTGAGTAAAGGTGTTTTGTTATAAAAGAGGTTTCCAGTCTTGCCCTGTTGAAAGTTTATAATGTATTTTGTCTCCTGATTAAAATGCCTTTGACTTACAGACACACAAAATCCTAACTAGTGGCTTATGCCACAGCTTTTAATTTTTTTGGTCTTTCAAAGGAAGTAGATGAACAATTAGTCAGCTGCAAGGAAATGACTGCAAGAGTACATGGGGCACGGTAGTGTGCTCAGACTTTGGCTCTGCAAAGCAAGAGAGCCATTCTGAAACATGAAGATATTTAGGCAGACCAGAATCTGTTGGAGTGGGTGTTGGCAACCAATGTATATGGGATACAGGCCTAGAAAGAGCCTGAGGGAGGATGACAGAAGGCTGACACAAGTACAGTCTTCTGTAACAATCTGATAAAGCAAAACAGATGTAGCAATTGAGATAACACAGCTGGTAATGGAATAAAATAGCACCTGCTGATTGCTAAGGAAACAGCACTACTAGAGAAGGCAAAAGGCAATGTTTAAGGTGCAACAAGAGTTTGAGTGAAATCATTAGAGATAATGTAGGAAGGCATGGAAAAATGCTGAACAGGAAATATGAAGACCTTGCATAGCAGCTTACATAAAGTTGCCCCCAGTCTAACAGATGCTATGGAAAAAAAGATCACACAAATCCATGAATAGAGAAGAGTTGCTATGGAAGCACAAGGAAAAAAAAGAGAAAAAAAAAAGCATGGTATCAAGGGATAGTGGAAATGTGATCAGTGCTGTACACAGTGGATGAAAAATGTTTAAATAAAATACTTCCTTCTGGTTTACTCTGCTAGTGTTTTTCTTAAGTGAAGCAAAACCACTGAGACAGAAGCCCTGTTCTGTGTATTTAATCGTTGCACCGAGGGTAGAATATTTGAAGCTTTGGGAAAATATATTACAAAGAAAAAAAAAAAAGATGTAAAAAAAGGAAACAGCATGGGACTGAATAGGATCTCAAATATTTTTCAGGGCAATAGGAAGCTGAATATTCAGAGTGTGTAGTTGTCTTTGGGGATGGGTATCTCTTTAGTATGCTGTTTCTTGGCTGCATCCTTCAAGCTTGATTAATACTTAATGTGATTGTCTTTAAAATCTGTCAGCATTTGGCATGGATCAGATAAGTGCCTGTGACAGAAGTGTAAATATTTGTAATTGAGTTTTGTAGTCTGCTGTGGTTATGATTAATAAATTTTGCTTATGTACCTCCAGAGATTGTTTTGTAAATTACCCTACTTGGTTTATATTAATCAAGACACTCAGAATTATTTTCCTATGGGTTTACTATCTTAAATAAAAAGTTAACAAGTAGCAACACTGATTAGAGGCTCTACCTAATGTATTTTAATATACTTAATATCCAATCATGCTGATGTGGAATAGGCATTGAATTGATCAGAAAAGGGACACGATTGCAGAAGATGCTCCCTGACAAGGAAAGAAAGTATGAGCAAAACAGTTCTTAAAAATAAAAAAATAAAAAATAAAAAATAAAAAAAAAAGATTTTTCAGGAAAATAGAAAAAGTGAAAGCCTTAATAATCTAATGATAAATTCCAGATGCCATGAAACACAAAATTCACACAGATCAAAATGAAACAATAATTTACTTACTTGGAGGAAGAGCAAGGAGGGGAAAAAAATGTTAACTAAAATAGTAATTATGTATTAAAGACAATTTATGGCATCAGTTCTTTATCTGAAGAATGCAACACAAGGAGTCTTCTACTCAAAACGGATTTACTGTTAAAGATGGAAGGGGAGAAGAAAGTAAAGATTTGTCTTGCCTACATTCTTCTGGATATCTCCTAATAGCATAAGTGTGTAGAGGATCTTGAAAACTTAAATGAAGGCAATCAACAACTATCTGAAAAAGAAACTAAAGCCTGTATTTGCTCCAAAATCATAGTTGCAACTAACTGTGAAAGGGACTGAGGAGAGTATCTGAGGGACATGACTAGTAAGAGACTGGAATACCTTTGATATTCATGATATTTATAACAGCTTAGATTGTAATTACATGCTTGAGTATTAAGGCAGCTGAGGGGCCCAAAATGAAAAATACACTGCCCTTTAGTAGTTTGGAACTCAGTGATCTTTGAGATCTGGTCTCTGGAGGGAGATAATTACCATCTCTTGAACAAAGATGACAGAGGTCTGAAACTACTTAAGCACAGGGGATGTAGCACATAACACTGCCACTCTTGCTTGGTTCTCAGTTCAAGTGTAACATACTGAAAGGAAACCAGACTGATAATGAGCTACTTCATTTCCTGTCTTGCATAGGGTTTCATCATTTTACTCCTCTGCCATATGATCCTACAAAAGACCATAACCACTTATCTATGAACCTCTATCCATCACACTCCTTGGAACTTACTTTCGTATTTGTGTTTTCACTCCATAAACTCTCCTCGCCAGTTTTAATCATGTGCAATTCAGACCAAGTAAAAGAAACAATGTGTGAAAACATGTTTGTTGAGACAAAAGTGACAAAATGACATGAGACATTTGGCAGTGGTAAGGAAGGTTGAAATGTGCCAAGCTCTTATTAAAATAATGAATATTAAATTATTCCTAATATTCTGTTTATCACTGCCTAGCTGTGTAACTTTGCCTAAAATCTTCCAACTCCCACATTTTGCCTGAAATCAACTGTAGATAGACTAGATTTTATAATAAATATTTTTAAATCTGTCATTAGTAATCATTACTCCCCTAACAACAGAGACACTAAAAAAAGTGTTGTCTATATTTCAGTGATCTTAAGACTAATGGTATAACTGAAAAAGACAGATACCTATAAAAGTCAGCATGCCCCCATTCTGTCCTTCTTAATCTGTGGGCAACAAGTTGCATGCTGCAAAATACAAAATCTGAGCCTTGTTTTTGTGTCTGAAACCTGAAACAATCCACAGTGTTCATCCTGTGATTCTGCTACTCTATGCGTTTTCATCACGCTCATCTATTTAATGCATTTCAACCCTGTGAGGTCTTTCCTCTCCTCCAAAGGAAGCTCAACAGGATAACGTTCTCTGTTACATATTTAACATAGGAAACCAGAGCCACCATGCCTATTTTTTTTGTTTGTTTGTTTTTTGTTTTTTTAAACCAAACAACACAAGAATAGAAAAATCAACAAGTTCTCAGGTACTCAAACTGTTATGCAGAATTTGGGCATTCAGTCTCTTGAACTTAGATGTCTAAATCCTATCTAAATTCTACTTTGAGTCCAATGTTTTATATCTTATGTTCCATTTAATAAGGGTCATAAGGTATATCTTTTCTGGTTATTCTACTTTCAACTATTCCTGGATTTCAGCCCAAGTCATCGCAGCATTCATGTCTGAAAGTACTTTAATCTCAAGATGGCTTCTCAGATATGCACAAGTATTAGAGTCTTTGTTGTTTATTTTTAACTTCAGCTGTTATCTACCTGTGCTGTAACAAAGGAGCAAGCATAATACCCATGAATTTCTGATACACTTCCTATTCCTTTCCAAACATTTTCCCTGCTGACAAACAAGTTAAGAACAGCTGGAAGAAAGAAAAATCTCTCCAATCTCAGTTCAAAGGACTATGAATATGTACTCAAGTAGCCAAGGGCAAAGAAAATTTTCCGTAGTACCCTGTCTTCAAACGCTGGTCAGTCAAGAGGTTTTTGGCTGCTTAGAAAAAGGTAATAAGAACTCACAAAATGAGTCTTAAAATCTTACTTCTTTTCACTGTGCCTCAGATTTTTTAGCTTTTATAATGATAAGGTTTGTCACTTTCTAATTCTGTAGGCTTGCCACTTGCAGATCTGAAGCGTTTCACCGAAGGCTGCTGGGGCAACCCTTGTGCCGTTATGCTATTTTTCTTAAGATCTTGCACCTGAAATTTCTAATATTGCTGCCCTTGTAGATTTTCACTGGAAGTTACTGCCACTGGTGTTGGACTTACCCATCCTAACTCCCCTTTCTTCCCATTTGTACCTCTGGAGCATAGATTTTGATTTTTAAAGGACACAGTTACACATAGAAAGCTTTAACAACCAGTCAGTTTGCAACATCTGTCCATGACAAAAGCATACTTCAAGGAGTGCTGACTGTAGGAACAACCAAGAGTCAGTTCTGCAATTCTTCTTTAAATCTGGCCCTACATAGTTTGTGTTTCTCCTGAAAATCAAAACTAGCTGGATCACCTCAATAAACAGAAAGACGGCTGATGACTTAAATCTTGGTATTTAATGCTACCAATTACTTATAAACGACTAAGTTATATCATGCAGATCCTTGTAAGACTCCTTGTTAACATAGGAACACTTGAAGTTTTTCACACTGAAATAAAGTGCATCTGCAATGAAAATGGCAAAGGGAAGAGGCATAAAGCGGCCCTCAGCAACAAGGAACATACTACTCTCACTGCCAACAGAAAATATGATAGCTAGAGTGAGTATTTATGCTTTTTTTTTTTTCCCCTCAGAAGAGGACATTTCCTTTCCACTTCCCAGCAGCTAATGCCTTCCCAACTGTCCTGACTTCTAATATCAACAGTCAACATTACTTGGTGTAAACCTACACAAAGTAGTAGACAGAAGGGCCAGGGTTGTTTTGCAGTCTTTCTGCGATTTGGCTTTCTACCAAACTGCTTACTTATGCTTACTAGCAGGTATTTTATACACTCTACATCTGAAAGTATACAGCAATCACTAATAATCCCTGGCAGTGGTACAATGGCACTCATTGGTAATCAGCCAGAATGTGGCAACAACAATCTATCACTGAAACACATTCCCAGAATATTCTCACAAAATGCTCGTTTGTGAGTCAGTTTCAAGCTATTACTAACCACACTCCAGCAATCAGCAGAGATGAATCATCATCACTTGACACCAGAGATTAATTGCTGTTCGTTATTGCCTACAAATTACTAGCACAATTTGTCAAAAAGTCACTAGTCACCAGTAATAATCAGTATATAGCTGTAAAGATAATTTGCTGTATTTAATTAATTACAAAAACTGCGATGCTACATAGATAATTTCACCCCGTTTAGCATATCACTCTACATGCTGGGAATAAGTAACAGGCAATGTAATATTGCTGTAGTCAAAGGACTGAGGATTCCACTCCATCCAGACTCCCAAGTCCTTAGTTTTCTTTGGAATGACACTTTCAACATGCTTTTGATGTCCATTCCCAAGTGAAAATATCAAAACAAACAGACAAAAAACCCAGCATCAGATATCAAGAAAGAGTTCTAGCAAGCATCTGAATTTCAGAACAATCTTCACTAGTTGTTCTCGAGGCCTTCAAATGTTTATAAGCTTGTAAAGCACTTGTGTGCAAGGCAGTAATTGAATCATGAACATATTTAACACCATACTAAATATTAACAAAAGTGATGTGTAAACACTGGAGAAGTTAATCAGAACACGTTAAGAAAATATTAGTATGGAGACATTAACGACAGGTATGGTTGTTACATGGAATTATTGAACTACATTTGAACTCCACTCTTCTATTTCACTGTGAATTGTATTCTTTAAAATGCAATAAGAAATACCTAAACTGTTAATGAATATTCATAAGAATTTCCCTAATATCAGTCTGAAAATTAATAATCTACCAAGATATATCTGCATTTATGGACGTAAAGAGATCCCAGTTTTCTCTGTGTGGCTCACCATTGTCTCAGTCTAGATAGATAAAACTTTTCCTCCTTTTGAAATATAGATCTTCCTTCATTATCTTCTGCTTGACATAATATCTGCTGATGATTAACATATGAAATACACATGTATTGGATCATTGATTCTTGCCTATTACATATATTTATTCCTATAGCTCCAATGCAAAAACAACTACGCAAGATACCAGCAGTAATCAAATTCTCTTTTCCATAAAGACATCACCCTGCAACTTAACAAAATTAAAAATAAATAAATAAATAAAAATGCCATGATCAGTAACAGAAGCTCTCTTCTCCTAATCCTTTTCAACTCATTGGTCCATTTCCTATCATGTCTACTCAGAATTCTGCCAACACATACATTTATAATGTTCATTAGAAATTGATTAGAAATGTATGTTCAGTAGATATGAGGAGGGGGAAGCGTATTCATGGCAAAAGGCCCCTACAGAGAAAGCTTCACCCAGGAAAGGGCATCTGCTAATCCCAAGAAAATTTTCATTTTTATTATTTTGTCGCCAGAGGTTGTCAAAAAATACTTTCACATGGTAAAGAGCAGAGAACCAAAATAACAGCTCTAAGACTGGCAGTACTGCATGATTTAATGTTTATTAAGGTCAGCAACTTGAAGTGGAATTCGTGTGATTTTAGTCCTGTACTGTAATATCTCAGGCTCACACAATACTCACTTCAGGTTTCATAAAAAGGCAACAATACTGGTGGCACAATAAAGACAATGGAAGTAGATCAGAGCTCCTGTGCACTGATTCATTGCGAATACATCGTTTGCAATGCTCAAGTCTCAGTATGCAATGTTTTTGCATTATCAAACTCCTACCTGATTCTAATTTTGTCAAATGATGTGACATAACCAGATCAGGAGGGTATAGCTGCAGAGAAGTTGAGGTCAGAGATCTTCTCACTAAAGCACTGGAAAGCAGCAACTATCTCCTTATTCTTTTCTTTACATCACCAGGATTCATTGTGCAGCGCATGACATGTAAGATTCTGCACCACATGATTCAGGAAAATAAACAGTAGCAGTTTGAAAAACTGTTCATTACAAATTCACTCGTATACTTACAGGTTAGACAGAGTTATCTGAGGCAGCTGTTTGAGCATAGCAAAGTTAATTTTTTCTGTTTAAAATTAAAGATGTATATTTTTATGCCAAACTCTTACTTAGTACATCAGACATTTTGAGATCTGCATGAGCATTTATGTGAAGCACTGCTTGAATTATTTTCTTTGTACCAAATGCTAAAAAAGCATCATTTCATTCATCTCAACAATGACTGAAACAGAAACTCAGCAGTTGACAGCGTGTGGCAGAACAGCAGACAAAATTAAAATATGCCCAATAACAGCAGCAAAAATAGCAGCTTTAATTTTCACCTTTTTCTTTTTCTTCCAACAGAGTGCAGTTAGATCATTTGTAGACTTTACCTTGAATATCTTTCACTAATTGAACTATTTAATCCATGTGTTGCTTTAATATTGCAAACAGAATTTTGTAAGGCAAGTTAGATTCGCAGGACCGGAATGATTCAGTTGTGCATGCTACAGTGACAATATGATAAACCACTGTTCATTCTCAATAAAATTTATGTACTTTCTACTACTTATGATTGAGTACTAAATTACGCATGCGCTACAAACACTACATGAAAACTGAAAACAAACAGTTTAGTCCAATTAGCAAATAAGGTGAAATCAGACTAAGAATTTGATTGCTTTTCTCTGGATTAAAAGCGTTTGCAAAAAAATTCTCATTAAAACTTAGAGAAATTGAGTTTAAATGCTGCAAGGATACTTCCTTGCAGTGAAAGTTTCCAGACATGAAGTAAACTCCTCAGCGAAAAGATCTCAGCTAACCACTATCATTATTTAAGAAAGTATTAGGTGATTCATTAGAAAACAAAATCACTGATTTTAAACATAATGTTCCCATTTTTATTCCTATGATACTCTTGTTATTAGACAGCATATGCAAGATTGATGTAACAGCCAGAAAAAATATGCAGGACAGATTGATTATTATAATATTACTAACAATTTCCCTCATTTTTTATTTTAGTTAACTTTGATAGAATACTGATCATTTAGTGGTCTATTAAGCAAACTGAATGCTTTGGGGAAATTTGAGTTAATGATTTAAGGAATAACTGTCATTTCCTGTAGTGGGATTATTTAACCCGATTTTTCCAAAACTTTCTTTTGCACTTCTTATTCCTACCTCGTGCTCAATAATGTTCCAAATCCTTTTGCCCTTGGAAGCAAAGTGTTTCACAACCAGAGCAGAGGAAATCAAATAGAAGTGCTGAAAGAGGCACCATGACTGCTGCAGTGATCACTTGAACTTTCCATAAGTCACATGTACAAATTCATACAGCAGGCCTGCCCAGTTTACAGTATGGGGTTTTGGAGGAATAACTCCATTTATTGTACTAAGAGTTTCTCTAGAATCAATTAATGGCAAGTGCCTTACTATTTGCTTCCAGACAGCTCTTGTCCAATAAGTATTACCTTGCTTGTAATTCAACATCTTGAACTTATTTGCTGACATTTGTGCTCTCATGTATTTTAGTGTTAATTGGCAACTTGTTCATTTTCCATTTCATGCTCAAAATAATGTATTTTCTAATAAGTGCTATGTAATTTTTCTGAATACAAAGTACATTTGGCTTAGTGAATATGTGAATACAGTTGCACAACCAGGACAAAATACAAGAGGATTTCAGACTATGAAATACTTAGATATGGATGACAAGTAAGGCTACCATCATGAGTATACGATAATCTTAACCCATATGCCACATGAAGGTAGATAAATTGCTACCTAATTACAAGAATGAAGAAGGATCTGATCAGAAGTCTATATCGAAAGATTAAAAGAGGAAGAATGACCTACTACAAAAATCATAGCTTTTAATAAACCATAGCTATCATACATAAATATATGTGTCCTAGCAGAGTACAATACAGGACGGGAACATTCAATTGTTCCTTTCAAAAGGCTTCTTGTGGTAGTCTGGCTGAGCCACGTACTTTGAGCAGAGTGAACTTAACTACACTCACTATGTGCAGAGCAGCAAAAGTAGAATGGACACATGAGAGTCCCAGTAGGGAAACAGGAAAGAAAGCGGGGGAAAGAGAGGCATGCATTTAAAAGCCACATGTTGAAATGTAGTAGCAGTGAAATGCTATAAATGAACAAGGTTAGCGTACTGTAATTTGAAAGATTCTGAAATAAAGGGTTTAGAAAACTCTTAAAGCTTTTTTTGTTTTTGATTTTCCATAATGGAGTATTAGACCTTCAGCAAAGGTTTTCTAGATGAAAATTCAAAAAATATTTGCTAGTAATCTTAAACTTACTAAAATTACTCATTAAAATTACCAAGATAATTCCAAACGTAAAAGAGGTGAGGAGACTGGACAATAGATTTATTGTGAACACAACCGTATTTACAAAGAAATTAAGCAGTCTTTAGGCACTAACAAGTTGAACGTACACGGTCTAATCCACATCCACTGTTTAAACAATGTAGATGGTCAATCCAGTTTCCCCAAAACACAAAAAAAATTTTTCAACACATTTTGTAGCAACTAGTGAAATACTTCCATAGAAGAGGTGAACTTGAGAGCTGTTCCTACCTGATTGCTCCTGTTCTGTCAGCATAAGAAAGCAGTTTTTGGCGATCTGTTATTGCCATCACATTTGCTGAACTTCCATTAGGTACTCCTTATAATGTCTAGCCACAGAGGCTGGAAGCAGAATAGAAATGGGTCAGGAAGTTAGAAATCAGGATACAATTTTTACCAATCTTCAGAGAAGCAATAAGTAGTGTCTCTAGGGTTAATTGATGTCGATATACTTCTGATATGCTATACTATTTGAATAACTAAGTTAATGAAAAATATTCAAAGTAAACAGCTCGACTATCCAGCACAAGTAGAACTTAAATTGTATTTTCATTTTTCTAATTTTAACAGGAAAGTTGTAATAGTTGAAAGACAATCAGCTTTGAGGTGTTTTTGTTTTTTTTTTTCCTGCTGTTATTTATTAGTTTATTCCTAACCTTGATTCTAGCTGGTGGTAGGGAAGCAGTCTGGCATTTGCAAACTGCGAAGAACTCATTACAATCTTGTCATGGTTTAATGATTTTTGGTTATTGGTATTCCACATCATAACATCATGTAGTGCTGCACTGAGAGTTGAAGTGTTAATGCTCCAGTTAAGGTACCTGTTCCCGAAGAGAAAAAAGGACTACATTTCCCAGAAGACCGTTCACTGTGTTGCTATCATTTCTGCTTGGGGGGGAACAGATATAAAGCCTTGATAGGTCATCTGACAGCCCTTCTTCATCAGGCTTTTTTCCCTGCTGCATCTCACCTCATTGTTATGGTGAGGTCTATCCATCTTTCGGACACTTTCTCTCATTAGATATATTAGCTTTGATTCTTATTATGTTGCATTATAGTGTGTTTTCTTGCATACCATATTTAGCAAATTAGTTTATTTCTCCTCAGATTGTTGCTGCTGTTTTTAATTATTTTGGGGTCCCTTGTTTCCCTTTTTCAGAGGTGCAGATTCACAAAATCCCTCCACCCTGCTAGTCATGGAACCAGGCCGAACCAGCCTGTAAACCACTGACAAGTCTAATGATGCTTTAGGAATCTCCAAATCAATATTTTTTGGCCTTGATCAACAATTTTCTTTAAAACTAAAACGTGCCTTCCATTATGTTGGATTTCTACTGCACATGAACACACATTCAATACTGTATAAAAGTTAATAAGTACTGAATGAATAAACCTTAAATTTTATCTAGATACAGCAGTTTCCTTCACTACTTGCCTTAAACAGCTCTCATTTCTCACCTAAGAAAGGTTGGTTTTTAGTTTTTGAGATAGTTCATGAATACAAAATACTTTTGACCCTTAGGGAAGAATACGTGCACACGCTGTGCTACATACACATTAAACACACCACAAGCTTTAGTTCTGTAGTATTTCTGTTACAACTGACTGCAGTTTTCCTCCTGCCTGCTTTGTCTGTTTCAGACTGCAGAGAAAATTAGCACATTCTGAATATCTAGCCAGTCTGTCACTTCGTCTTTTGCTTCTGCACATGAAAGTGAACAAAACCTGACATGTATTTGTGAAGACAGTTTACCCTGCAGTGCATGTTTGTTCTTCAGCTTCATCTGAGCCACTGGAAAACTCCGCATGTAGGAGAAGGCATTCCTCTCACTTGACTGAGCCACTGCCACAAAACAGGGAAAGCCCCAAAGCACAGAAAGAAAGGCATCTGACAGTGCTATTGCAATCAACTGTAACTACCCTGAGGAATCTGAAACATGGTACATGTCTGAAGAAGCACAGAAGCTGCTATTTCTTGCAGGCTTTGTGCTCAGTATTAACAGCATCTAATCAAATTACAGTAAGGAGCTGGAAATACTGCTGTGGACATCAAGAGCAATGGGATTGAATACAAAAATGAAATTGGGATTAAGCGGCTGGAATTTATTCCGGCAAATCTTTTGAGTAGTGAAATTAAGAGTGGAACTGTGCCTCAAGGATGTAAAACATTAAAAAACTTGTATTGAATGACAAAAATTGAACCTAGCACACAATATTCCTATCAGACAGTAGTTTATTTTTCTCTGCATAAACAGATTGTACGAATTAAGAGGCTTCTCAGTCTACACTTTCTAAGATTAACAGCCTTATTACTCAGAAACAAACAGGGATGTTTTTGTCATACAAAGACTAAAAGTAGAGGAAAAAAAAACCTTTAATTTCTTGTGATATTAAGTATTGCTGTTTTAAATGTTCATTATTGGCTTCCAACGACACATTTCCACTCACTAAGCTTGACTCTTTCATGAGCATCTTTCTTGGGTCATCTCCCTCAAATTCCAAATTCTCCTCAAATTCTCCTCTTGCTTTGGTTCAAATATTAACAGATAAACTTTAATTTACTTTGAATTCTCAAGCTATAAAAAAAAGTCCAGGAACATCCAAAGTTCAGAAAATGCTTGGGATAGGGCACATTAAATGAACCTCTGGGTTTCTAAATGGTAGCAACAATCAGATTAGCAACATGGACCATTTTAGCAGAATTATGTACTGCAAATGCAGTTCAGCCACCTCAGCTTGGAAATTCGTTGTGAATATACATCGTACTTAATACTTAGACCTCATTTTTCATCAAATAATTCGACTGGTGATAATGCAGACTATTAGTAATGCATGTGTATGCAAATTTAATTGCAGAATGCTTAACCTCACTGCTAAATAAATTATCATTGAACTGTATAATTTTACTGTTTGAAGTATATAATCTCTATAGAAACTGGATATGCATAAACACTGTTTAACTGTAGTATGTTCTGCAAAGGTTATTTCACAGACATGAGAATGTGTTTCTTTTGAACCTGTTCTGTGTTATCAATATGGACGTTCTGCTGAATTCCTCTTTTATTCTTTTAAGTGAGAAGTCTTCAAAGCTTCCTATGTGTTGGTGCTCTTCCATTCACTTTTTGGTCCTCTGATGATTTTTGTCTATCTTTTTCAGTATCTTATCTAATGATCACATCCTGGTCCTGAGAACTCCAGAGACTTATTTTTCAAAGGGTATGAATCACAGGCTTTTCTACTTTTATTCTGTTCTCTTTAAAAAGCCTCCTGATTTCTGACACATTTCCATTTCTGATATTTACTTCAGTTTTTCTAACTTCTTGTCTTTCAAAACGTAATGTCTTAATGAATTATACATCTTTTTCTATGTAATCTGAAGAGCTGAATATTAAAATATTTGCTATTTACTCATGTAATCACTTTATCCTACTCCTTGGCTAACTACAGTAAGCCTTCATGTACACAAAATCTTCAGTTTTAGTCACTCTCCTTACATCACCAGTGTTTCTCCTCCACTGCTAATATTTTCTGGTTGACTTGAGCACTGGTCTCCAAATTTGTCTGCAACTACCCACTCCTTCTCTGAGTATCCATGTATGCAGCGGTACTCTTGTCAATCTTCTCTCATGCTGTGGGCATAAATTATCACTGTTTATTGTGAACTGTTACTGCATTTGCCTTGCTTTTCCAAATAATATTCACTTCTTCAACTTGTGACATTTGTCACAAGAAGCATAATTTACTGTGCTGATTTCTGCCTTCAGCTTCTCTTTGCCTGTTAGCTCAAGATTTTGCAATTAGTTATTTCATCTGTGCTACAGTTAGCTCCCTAAATGACTAGAATGTTCTCACTAGCTTTAATAATTTTCATAACCTTGTATGTTTTCATCTTTTTATATTCTCTCATACACATAATTCATACATTTTAATATAGCATGCAGCGCTCCACGCAGTTTGATTATACAGTCTAATAATAGCAAATTTTAATGGAATTAGTGGAATACTAATGAAAAGATCAAGCACTTCCAAAACAGTTGGTATCAAGAATCTGAATTCCCATTCTTTTATGTTGCTTTTTCTCCCCCAGATTACATACTCAATCCTTTTCCAGCTACGCATCATGTGTTTTTTCTTACCAACTCCATGGCCCATTTCCATGAATAATTGGGTGGAGGGACCTGCAGACCCACACCCTGGGAGAGAGAGAATGGGGTAGAAAAAAAAATGTAGGGAAGTGGGTCTAAAAACAAAACAGCAGCAATGACCTACAGGAGAAAACTAATTTACTAAATATTGTAGTGGAACGTGAGATAAGACAATATAATGCAATATATTTGGAACTGAATAAATGAAATAAATGAGAGTGTCCAAAACTGAAGGCCTTACTCTAATGCTGAAGACAAGATGGCTAGGGAGTACATGCTGCACAGACAAGCAGAAAAATAAGAGCAGTCTCTTGACTCCCAGTCAGTTTTATCTTTCCCTCTAAATGGAAAATGGAAATGAAACAGTGAAGTCTTCTGGAATTTGTAGTTCTTATTCTCTTCTGAGAAAAGTATACCCAGAACTACCAACAATCCATGGAACCAGAGCGTTAACTCTTTAGCTCCCAGAGTATAACATTATGTTGTGATGTGGAATACTGATAACATAAATCATAAAGCCTAACAGTTTTGCAGGTTTGCACTTTTTTTCTACTGAAAAAAAAAAAAATCATAGCAAAGAATTTTCTCATTAATCTTCCTGCGCATTTACTCTGAATATAAGTTCTGACAGGGGATGCTGAAATTCTTACCCCTAGCTTTTGTGTTCATAGTTGCATCTTCCTATATGGAAGATTTTACAGTGATGTGTGTGATTTTACTTCCTGTGCTAGCAAGAAACAGGTCTTGATAGAAAGCTCTTAAGTCAAATACATGGATACATGTTCATTCTTCAGGAGATTATGGGTACCGCCCATCTGTAGCTTGCTCTCTATTCTTTTTCTCAGTCCAAATTCCATGAAAAAGAGAAATTGTGGTAGCAAAAAAACAAAAAACATTTTATGATTCAGTGAACAGGGTAAATTTTGAATTTCACAAACTGTGGTGGTTTGTTTTCACTAAGACTTGTGCAAACCTGTTACTTCTCTTGAAAATGCATTTTTTCAGCATCTTGACATAATTTAAACTGAGCTGAAAATAGCATTGGCCAAGTCACTTCTACAGGATAAAATTTCCCCACTGAAAACTGTATATAGATACTAGATGTGAATACCCAGAGGACACTGTTAGTATCCTGTTAAGACAGTTTGAATAAACACACCACTGTTAAGGCAAAGCCTAAAATCAAAGCCACACAATTATTTAATATGACCCACTGCAGTAGGGAGAGATTCACTTTAAATTTATGCTTCTTTCAAAGCAAAATGTCTCCTATCAATTACAAGTGACTCGTTCCGCCAGCGGAGGATGGAAAATATTTGTTACTGCAAACCCCAGACATAAACAGACAATATTAAGGCATTCAGCCCCAGAAACCACGAGCAGACCTTTTCCGAGATGCAACCACCTGAATTTCTGGGGTGCTATAATCAATACCTCAAACTGTTTTCCCAGAGCAGAAGAGAATGAAAAAGATATTTTAATTCATCTGCAACAAACGTTCATTTGTTATTAGCTTCTCCCCCAAGCTCTCATATGTAAGAAGGATGATAGGAATTTACAGTTCTTGAAGTACAAGAATTATGTATAAGTTTATGAATACAATAAGTTGCAATGGGAAATCATTATATCAAATCCAGACGTGCTCTTTCATATAATATTGAGAAAGTGTATTTTTTAGAGAAATTTTGAACCTTATTTCCTTAATGCTAACAATAAAGAACATCTCAAATGCACAGGACAGAAGAGTCTCAACAATGCATAAGGACTACACCCTCATTAGTTTTTATTCACAAAGATAAAAAAGTAGGAAACACCACATAGTTGAGGATTTACAGTCCTAGGAAGGTAAATAGAAGTAATAGTTTAGACAAAAATATTATTGAATTCTGCCATTTAAAGTCCTTTCTGGTGGACTTAATAGGCAACATATATCATTTTTAGAGGAGGTGTTAGAATGATTACCATCTAAATCAGGAGCACATTTAGTCAAGTAGGCTGATACAAACTCATCTTTTGACTTGATGGCAATAATGCATGTAAAATTTGGAGAGATTTATGCCAGGACCCAAGGAATATAAAATTCATCTTGAATTAACTAATTTTTGCCATAAGCACACTGTGAGTGATACAGTGCTGCCAGGAAAGATTTGTGGCCTGTCTAAGCTACCTTCTGTTCTCTACAATAAAAACGTCTAGTAATAGGAGTGATAGCAGCAAATTTTACACATCACTAACGATGAAAATGAATATACTTTCCATCATGCCTTGGAACAAAATTGTAAATAGTGTAACCTAAAATGTAGGAAAGAAATCAGTGGGTTTTGTGGAAGAAAACTTCATTTAGTATTTTTACATACTTGAATTTTCTTCCAGTGATGCTTCCCATCTAGACTGATTTTTTCAGTCAGGTTACAATAGAAAAATCATTCTTGGCAGATCTTAACTGTCTTCGAGTAAAAGGTAAGCCATGGTAGCATAAGCTTAAACCAGTCCAGTATGAGCTAAAAATTCTTTCTAAACCAATGCTTCAAAGCTAATCAGATCACATTCTTGGCACTTGGTACTGTAAGTCTTTCAGCTTTCCCAGGATCAGTCTTATGTTGCCGAAATTTATCATGTATCAGGCACTAACTGCAAACTCTCCCATATGATCCTCTCTCATACACTCTAATCACAATGGTTGCAAATAATAGATTCCCAACACAACCAATGGTTTTTGCCCATTGCCCCTATTCTGCCTCTACACACCCATTGAAAAGAGCCTATCTCCATCCACTTGACTCCTGCACTTCAGATACTTATAAAACAGTGATAAGATCACCTCCTAGTTTTCCTTTCTCTCTCTTCCTTCAGTTATGTCAACTGTACCACTCAACTTGGTGTCATCAGCAAGCTTGCTGAAGGTACACTTGATCCCGCTGTCTATGTCACTGTAGGGGGACTGGAGCACCTTCTCTACAAAGGCAGGCTAAGGAAGTTGGGCTTGCTCAGCCTGGAGAACAGAAGGCTGCAGTGTGACCTCATTGCAGCCTTTCAGTACCTAAAGGGAGCCTACAAACAGGAGGGGAATCAAGTCTTTGAAAAGTTAGATAACAGCAGGACAAGGAGAAATGGTTTTAAATTGAGGGAGGGAAGATTTAGGTTGAACGTCAGGGGGAAGCTCTTTACAATGAGAGAGGTGAGGTGTTGGAACAGCTGCCCAGAGGTTGTGGATGCCCCGTCCCTAGAGCTGTTGAAGGCCAGGTTGGATGCAGCCCTGAGCAACCTTGTCTAGTATGAAATGGGGAGGTTGGTGACCCTGCATGTGGCAGGGGGGTTGGAGATTCATGATCTTTGAGGTCCCTTTCAACCCAGGCCATTCTGTGATTCTGCAATAAAGAGGTTGAAGAGAACATCTCTTGGTTTTATTTCTTACAGATAGCCAGAAGGTGTTCAGCGCAGACCTGAAACGGTAAATGAGCGTCTGGGGGTGAGAAGAGAGTAAAACTACAACTGTGATACCTCTTTCATAGGCAATATCCTCATGCATAACACTGAGGTGATACTGAGATAACCTGTGGATGCATAAAAACTTCTTCCCCCTCACATTTTTAAGTGCACATATATATTGTTTACCATAATGTAAAAATGCAATCTTTACATTTTTTTCTGTGGCCTCCTGCTAGGGTCAAAGAGTTTCTGTGCTTCAGCAGTCACTGGAGTCCTCTGCTCAGAGAAGAACTCAGTATGAAGGAGATACATAGCGGGATACAACTTCACATGCTACTTTCATGTCACTTCAGTTGTCCTTGAGACGTAGGAACAGGTAAGGCAGCATAGAGGGGAAGCTGCTGTATAACACTGGCTTTCATGGACTACTACTGGAAGAAGTTTCATAAGCAAATTTGACACAAGGAACAATGATCAGAAAATCTACACATTAGATCCAGGATCTAATTATAGTAAGATGAGGTTAAAATAAAAGGAAAACCTACAGCTGATTGTTATGAGATGCACAGTTCAATAGTCATAACCCGGAGATGATGGAATTTATAACTTTTTCAAAAAGGAAAGATCTGACAAGCTGGAGACCCTAACCTTCAGTCTCAGCTAAATTTCCTTACAGAATAGATAATGCAGTTGTTTCAGAAAAAGTCTTAAATGCCTTTTCAGCCCTAATTATTCTACTTAGAAGCCAGAACTAAACGATAAGTGAAGTATATCTTCCTTAGTCGCTCAGTGGGTAACTGTGCATATGGAAATCAATTATAAAAAAAAAAAAAAAACAAAAAAAAAAAACAATTAAGATAGCACGGAGCCAGCTGACATCCTTCTACCATGATAGAAAACAGTTAATAGCTTGTAAAATGTTTCACTTATTATTGCTGTTACCTGATTTAACCTTCCTTTAGCTTGGAAAACAAAAGGCAGAATACACCTCTTCATCGAGGTGTTACAAAAGCTTTATTGATTTTGACAACTTGATACTCTTGACACTATGAGGAGTGAAAATGCGGCAGAAAGTTCAGCCTGAAAGGCCAAGGCATGCCTTAAGATGTACAAGAGGAAAGGCCTGTAATTGACAACAAAAGATACCCGCAGATAAATCATGAAGAATTAAAGTTGATGGAATGTGCCATGGAATGTTCTGCCTGGGAGAGAAGGCCAGTAGAAACACTCATGAAAATAATTTCTGGAAGAATTCTATAATGTTGGGCAGGGAGAAGGTATTTTCTTTCTACTGTACAATCAAGTTCATTGTGCTGATATTGGTGGAAGATAAAATATCAGATTTTTCACTCTTCTAAATTTTCTGGAGTCATTTATGACCATGCTGATTCTGTAGCATTTTATAGCTACTTTGTACTATTATGAGTTACAGGCAATGGAGAATAACCAGCAGAAAGTATACACATACTGCAACACTAAAAACCAAGGTGAAGTCTGTTCTGCCTCACCTTCAATATCTATTAATATTTTTGTGTAGGTAGCTATAGATCACAACCAGCCTGAGGGGATGAAGTAACATCACAAGCAGGCTAGCAACACCTATCTCTCCATTCTCTTTTCCATAATAATCAGCAAACCAGAATAAGTGTATCTATATGTAATTCAACCTGCACACCCAAACTGGGCTACATGAAAGAAAATAGACCAGATTCTGCTGCATCATCTGAATTTCCTGTTCCTATGTAAATAGAGTACTTTAGCCAAGAACACTGTTCACACATGCAAACTAAGCAGGCTGATCTGTGCACACTTACTGTTGACAGAAGAAAAAAAATTAATAGAATGAATTCTGATTGGAGGGTGTTTTTTAATCCTTTTAAGTTCTGCTATAGTTACATTTTCATGTCTGCAGATAAATAGGTGTTTATGTTCCATCCATTCATCTCACAGATGTAATGTGCAAATTTGAAGTCACTCTCATTTACTTGGTGACTTACATCCTACCAGTTCTGCTTATGAACTTCCCAGAAGATAACTTTCTGTGGTATTGTAGCATTACTTTCACTTAAATTTTCTTAAATATTCTTACCCAAGTACTGGTAAAGATTTATGCACTGTCTGTTTTGTGTTGGACAAAAAAAAAAAAAAAAAAAAAAAAAAAAAAAAACCCAATCTTGCTTGTGGCAGAGAACTATGCAAATGAAACCTAGACTTTTTTTTTTAAAGCATGCTCATATCAGCATCTGGGGTCCTAACACCAACACTTATTTATTTCTTTGGGATTAATTTTGTTTTCCTCTCTCCATCAGAAAGGGAGCTGGGGACAAAAAAAAAAAAAAAAAAATAGTGGAATTAACAATGTTTCTGAAATATCACTGTCCCACAAAGCATATATTACAGGTACTAGTTTTGCTGAAGAGAAAAAGAAAATGGCATGATTTCAGTCCTTTACAGTTATCTTTGGTTATGAAAAGATAAATAATTGGTTATGCAGCTGTTTTTCTTTTCTTTTTGAAACACCAATTCAATAAATGTGAAGGTAAGTTATGTTGTTGGGAAAAAAAAAAACACAACAGAATTTCTCTTTTCTGTGCTCTTGCCTCTCTCAAGTGGTGTGAATAATAACCAAGCATTTGCTTACACGGTACCTGAAACAGATCATCATTACACAAAGATCGGAAAATTGAATCAAAACTGTATCAAATTAAGCTCAATGGACTCTGTAGCAAACTTGAAGTCAGATGGATTAACATTAACCCTTCTCCAACTTAATTTACAGCTACACATGAAATGTTACATAAAAACTTCTTGGTATGGATTATAATGAGAAGTAAAACAGTTCACTTGGTTATTATCAGTACTGACAAACAGGATCTGCACTAGCACACACAGTGCACAATTCTCACGTACGCTGTAATTTTTCTGAACAATTAAGGCCTTGGGTCACGAAGGCAATTTGCAGCCTCATGTCCAAAGCAATTAACGATTTCAGAGCAAGTGAAACGTCAAAACTTTCAGTGTTTGCCATCACTGGAACCCTGCTTGGAAAGGAGCAACAAACGGGCATCTTCAACTTTTCAATCAAAGCAAAAATCGCCCATGCTCCAAGTCAAACTTAGACAGCTGAGAAGTCCAAATTTCAAATGCTTCTGTTATTTTCTGCTGGCTCTGGTAAAATTAGGGCAGCAGACTTTACCTATTCAAAGGTAAATTACACTTCCTCATGTAGAACTGTGTAATTTCATTTATTCCTAATGTCTGTGTAGTTCTATTTTTTTTTTTTCTACTGTCCTAAGTGCCACATTATAGCTCTCAGGATTATATTGAAAATGATCTGGTCTTCACAACCAACAACATTTATATATTTCCCTCTTATCTTCTCCCTAACCATCATTGCTTTTGAACCTTTCCTTCTGCCCAGCAGCAATCTGCAGTCTGGATTTCAAATCCAGTATCTTTTTCCTTCCTTCTCTCAAACAATTAGCCATTAAAATTTTATGTTTAAAATCTAATGAGCATTACTTTCTAAGGAGATAAATAGGGAATCAGTGCATCCATATTTCTGAACTGTGGTTTCAGATTGGATGCTTTTAACCATAAGCTTACAATCATAACAAGAGAAGCAAGTTTCAGACATCTTGCAGGGCAACTTGACACAGTTTTTTAGACTTCATTAGATTTTCTTACAATTCTTTCATTTATATTATTTCTAAAATAAGCATCAATGTCAACAACTGAAGGTTCCTAACCGCCTTTTAAAATATGTAATTAAATATGGAAATTCCTTCACAATTTTTTAATCTGTCAAAACAGCTCTTTAGTTCACTTTCTCTCCCTCATTTTCTAGTGATTTCCAGTCTAGGTATTTATTTAAAGACTGAACTATTGTCCTTTCAGCATCCTGTGGAAGGATGAGCAAGCCAAGATCCTTCTGGATCCTATTTCTGTAATAGGGCTAGCCTGAAGCACAGCAGTGTATTCACCAGGCTCATCTCACCCATTTTTGCTTAATTTTTTGCATACTAGCATTAATACAGCATGGTGTCTGTGCTAATTACTGTTGCCACTAGGCACAGACTTATTGTTAGCCACAACAGAATGCTGACATCATTCTATTGCTTTCCAATTGTTTTCCATCGTGGCTACTCTGTACAGCGCAGCAGTGCAGTGTGCGCACAACTTTACCAAACTCCTGTAGAGTCGACTCTCTTCCTATCACCAACTGGTCCTTCCTTGCACACCCTTTAGTTTGGATTACCTTACTTCAACACGGATGATCAGCGCTATACTCTAGAAGAAATCTCAGCAGAGCCTTTTTCAATGGCATTATTCCTTTCTTACCTCTGCTGGCAACATCATACATAATGCATACAAAAATCAAATCTACCTCCTCATGAGATACCTAGTAAACATCTTTCAACAAACTGAGAAGTATTCCTCAAACTATCAGTGCAGAAAAATAAGAGAAAAAATTCATCAGTTTTCAACTCCTCTTTTTCCCCCACTCCTCCCGCCTTTTCTGGAAACTGCCTCCTTTCCTGCAGCCATATGAATTGCACAGATGTCAGACTGAACCACTGGGGGCAAAAGAACAAAACACAAGTGGGATTAAAAGCAGCCGCCTAGCCCACGGTCACAGTAGAAGCTGGCTGCTTGGGTGCGGAGGCTTTTATCCCTCCTGTTTCTACTCATTTTCTGAGACGACAAGACAATGTTTACGTGGACCATATGGCTATATGAGCATCATAGTGAGACCAGATTCATTTTCATAGGAAAGAAGGTACGCTTTCTGAAAGTGGAACAGCTGCAGTGGGGCCAGGCTGCAGGCACAAAATCAACTCCACTGAAGAAATGATGTTGAAAAAGGCAAGTACACGATCTGCAGGGAATAGTTCCAGAAATGCAAGAAATAGCATGGCATAGAGGTGGCTCAAGTCAAATTCACAGGAAACCCCACCTGGGAGAAGGGGTAAAGGATTTGGGGTGGGCATCATTGCTGAGTTTGCTGCATTTTAAGGTGCAGGGGTGTTGGGATAGGTAGGACTAAGCTGTAGAAACTCACAGAGCACATAGAAAGTATGAGAAGTTTGAACTAATGTCTTTCTCTTCTTGTCATTTTTTTGACCTATGGTTCATGCAGTAGATCCTGTCACTGGTCTCCACACACATGGCAATGTATTTTTTTTAAGCACATTCATTACATTTCTGCTATCCCAGCATCACACAAATCCCTCAGATGCAACAACTTCCTTATCCTATTTCAGTAGGCACACAATACCTACATACTCAATCCAAGGTCAGAAACCAGTACTGAAAAACTAAGGATTCAGAAGAGCTTCTTGACAGGAGAAATCACTAACAGCAGACTGAGCCAGAAAAAGAGTTTTACTGAGAGGAAACTAGCAGGGAAAAAAAAGGTTTCATAAAGCCTAGTGATTATTGTACCTTCATAGAGTAAAGGTTGCAGCAGCTAGTACAAACTATTTGAACTTGTGGCATTCATCTCCCATGTATAATTCACGTAGACACTGATTAGTAACAGCAGACTATTAAATTACCATGAGTTAATAATATTTAATTGTACACACAAACCACATGTTCTGAGGAGTGATTAAAAAAATGAAATTTTTTTAAAATGAAGCTAATTTTTTCTTATTTCTATATTTATTTTTACAAAAAACCTACAAACCACCTGATAAACTTTAACTGTCATTCAAACATCAGAAAAATTAAACAACCTTAAAATCATGCTCTGGGTACTCTTCAGAGTGCCGTTATTCAACTGCTAATCTTGTCAAAATGAAATATGATCAGTACCAATGGCCCCATTTCACATTAACAAGAATGACTACACATGTGGCATAAGCACTTCCAGCATACTGTGGCATTTAGCTAAAACCCTGATTTTTTATTTTTTTTTTTATGTCCATAGCATAATATGTGAACATTATATTTTTTTCACCCTGTGAATCATTAAAACTTCTTCTTGGCCTGGGAAAATAATACTGCCCAGGGCTGCCATTCAAGAAAGAACTTTTTAAAAGGACCAACAAGTTTGGATTAATCCAGAAAGAGTGGATGGAACACCATCTAGAAGACAACGGACCTGGAGGTACTGGTCAATGCTTGGCTGAACACGAGCAAGTAGTGTGCCCAGGTGGCCAAGAAGGCCAAAGGCATTCTAGCTTGTATCAGGAATAGCATTAGAAGCAGGGATGTGATCACCCCTCTGTACTCATCTCTGCTGAGGCTGCATCTCAAGTACTGTCTTCAGTTTTGGGCCCCTCACTACAAGATATTGAGGGCCTGGATTTTGTTCAGAGAAGGGCAGTAAAGCTGTTGAAGGGTCTGGAGCACAAGCCTCAAGAAGAGCAGCTGAGGGAGCCAGGATTGTTCAGCCTGGAGAAGAGGAGACTAAGAGTTGACCTTATTGCTCTCTACAATTCCCTGAAAGGAGGTTGTGGGGAGGTGACTAACAGTAGGAGTAGGGCTAGAGGGAATGATCTCAAGTTGCCACAGGGGACATTCAAGTTGGACATCAGGAAATACTTCTCTAAGAGACTGATCAGCTGCCCCGGGAGGTGTCACCACCCCTGAGGTGTTTAAGAAACATTTAGATGTTGTACTGAGGGACATGGCTTAGTGGGAAATACTGGTGATAAGAAGATAGTTGGACTGGGTGACTTTAGAGATCTCTTCCAAACTTGGTGATGCTATGATTTCACAAAAAAAAAAAAAAAAAAAAAAAAAAAAAACAAGCAAACAAAAAAAAATACTTGATTACTGTGAAATAAATAAAACAATTAAAATCACTTCAGTTTCTTGGTAGGCATACTTGCTGGTAGAAGTGCCTGGTGGCCATCCCTGGAGAATTGAACTCTTGAAGGGCGTGCATCACATGTATTTGGTATTGCATCTACCTCCCTTTTATTGTCTCTTTTCCAGGAAGCATAAGAGGCCTGGAGAAACTCTATTCATTCTACTATTACATTCCTTTCAATCCATTTCAACATGTTTCCAGAGATCCTACACCACTGGCTTATGATTTCTATGCTTATTTCATAGAAATCAGGAATATATAGGTATACACAAAGAGCCATGGGAACTGGCATTGGCAAGAGGGGGGGTATTGGAAAAAATAATTTAACCTCAAAAATTGTAACAGTTCTTGCAGACTCTGATGAAGTAAAGCCTAAAAACCAAATGAATAAAGCTTCCATGATGTTTTTGCAAATTTTGACTTTAGTCAAAAGAACCTCAAATCCAAATGTCTCTACGCAAATTTGTATTGTCACATTACTTCTACATCTGATTGTTCTAGACCAGCTCATTTGAACAGCAAGTGAAATTATTCCTGCCTGCAGCAAGCAGGATCATGTGCTTGGTGCTTCTAAGTATAACTGATCTCTACTGATGTGCACCAGCTGGGGTTTGGGGCTAGCTCCAACTGAGGACTTTGATGCCTGAGGCAAGACTTGAACAAAAGTGAGAATCCTAAATCCAAAGTTACAATCCCAAACACCCACAGACAGCTGCTGTCCATGCTTGGAGGCATCTAAACTAGCTAGCTGTCTCCTTGTTTAACCTTAAAGTTTCCTAAGTAGTTAGAATTCTGCTTCAACATGTGTCCTGGAGTGCACCAGCAAGAGCAGCACAATGTTTAGTGAAGCATATATTATCTCCCCATCTTTGAGTCTTACTGCGATAGCAGTTGCAGAGCATACCAACATACTAGAACTCTTCCTCTCAAAAAATACAATCAGTAACTCAGTAGCTTCTTTTTAAAAAACACACAAGGACACCATGCTGACCTTCCATAAAACATCCATGAAGTTAAAACACTTGCCCAGGTAGTTGGACATATTGATTTGTTTCTCAAACAGAAAATAGTGTTTGCCAGCTGCCATGCTGGGCAGGATCCCCTTTCCTGACACCTATAGCTGTGGTACAACTCAAGGTTCATACAATCAAAAAGAAAGAGTAAACAACTGAGCATAACTTTATATCCTGATGAACAGCAAGTTCCATAGTGTTTCTGTGTTTCTCTTTTGCCAGAGATGTTATTGATAGCATCTTTCCTTAGATCAGGACACTAGCCAACACTTACTAACACGAAAAAGGAGAGATGAGAAGTGCTATGCAAGTGTAAATATGCTTTAATTATTGTTATAACATGATTGGACTTCAAACATGAAAAGCAGATTAAAACCCAGACAGATAAGCATGAGAAATCTCTCTGGACCTGATAATAAAATTATTCAGAAAGGCAAAAAAAAAAAATGGTGAACAAGAATAAGAGCTTTGAATTAAAAATACAAGCTGCAAAACATTGGGCAACCATGCTGAGAAGAGCAGAAATGGCAGAAAAACCTCTGCCCAAAATAAACCAAACCAGATCCAAGAAGGTTTTATGGACTAGATGTAACCAAGTACAGTCAGCAGTAGCAAACTACATCTTTGCCTCCCCCAGTAATATGTTCAATTAATGAGACATGAATTTCATGCAAAATGAACATTGCAGTAAGTAAATAATTGTAATGCAGATACTTTAAACTCTGAGGGCTATGTTATGTTCTGGCTGTTACCACTTGTCCTGGAAAAAAAACCAGACAATTTCACATGTCAGTATTTGTTGAACATGAGGTTTTCAAAATGAAACTCAGCCAAATTCACAATGTGCTACAAATCTTGGAAGGGCTTTACTCAAGACTTTTATCCCAGCTCTATAGGTGCATCAGACAACCCTGTACAAACACCACATTATTAGTCAAGCTGAGTTTTGGTGGCAGTTGCATCCAGGCTGTTTGTCAGGGATAAATAAATGCTTAGCAGATTGGGCACAGATCACAAACAGAAGGAGGTTTCCAAAATAAAGCAGAACAATAGTGTTTGACAAGAACTTAAGGAGAATCAGACTGCAGTGAGACATACTGTTTGGAATGCAGTTAAACTGCGTTTAGATGCTAAAAGCTTCGTCTACTCAACACTGCTCTCTTGACAAAGCCTCCTGCTGTTCCTTCAGATCTGTCAACAGTTTATACTTAGTTGCCTCCAGTCTAAATTGTTAAAGAAATTTGTACTAAAGAGCAACATAAAACCTGCCGTAAAGCACACATATATTACACAGATCTGGATTGTTTGATGGACTTTAGTTTCTAATTAGCAGTTGCAGTTTGTCAGCAGATATAGTGTACAGAATGAGTTACAGTGTGGAGATCAGGATGGTAAGATGAGCTCCTGAAAACAAAAGCTATTGGGGAAACAGGTCTGACAGTATATAACAGGACAGCCTCAGTTGTGGGAGCAGCAAGTTATTTTAAATGATGAGATGGAGCTAAAAGCAAGAGTTGGAAGTCTGCTTTGGGATAAGCTCGGAAGAATGCATGGGATGTGGTAAAACAACTATAAAGTCTGGAAACCAAAAGGAATTTTGTTATCAGGAGATACACAAATAACACTCACGTGGAACTAGGCTGCTTGATCTGCTGGGATTCAGTCTGTGGTCTAGCATCCAGACTGGGAAAGGTATCATATCATTTACGGAACAAGAAGAACAGTAGGATCATTTCTGGAGGGACTGCAGCGAGCAAGTGCAAATCTGGAAACATAGATGTCCTATGACCAGATGATAATTAAAGATCCCTTTCAACTCAGATGGATTTTATTACATGCTTTCTTTGCCCAGCTATGCCATAGCTTTAGTTGGAGTCCTATTTTATATGATTTTGATTATAGAAATTGACATTAAATGTAGGAACACATCCTTGTTGTTTTTTCAAAATATTATCTCAGTTGGCAATTAGCTCAGTGTAGCTATTTTGGATACATCTAGTTGTAAGAATTATGCACTTTCCAGACAACGTTAAGAATAATGAACTAAGTTATTATGGTAATTGTACCTAAAAATTTAGAAGCGATGAGCAGCATGCAACTGTAACACCCTGGACAGCACAGAGCTCCAAGAAATGCAATACATCCACCTGCCTCTAAGGAAGTCCACATCCCCTTTTGGGGATTCTTTTGTTTTGTTCTAATAAAGCTAATACTGACAGTCATTTACTATTATTTACTTCCAGCTTCTCATCTTCATGAAAACTAACAGAAATGTTAAATTTGAAATTTGAAATTTCTTGAATTTTGAAATTTCTTGAAATTTCTCTTTTTCTCTCCTCCTCTTCAATTAAAGTTGTGCTTTAAAAAAAAAAAAAAAAAAAAACAGAGCACTTTTAATTCCTCCCTCAGACAGCATGTTTATAGCTTTTCATAAAATACCTTGCAACTCTGATGTTACAATGCAGTATGTCTTGATGGAAAATTAGTCTGTCTTTTTCAACCTCCTTAGCACTTTAACAACATGAAAAATTTAAATGACTTTCAAAGTGAATGATGCATTCATTTATACATAATAAAAATACCAAAAGGATTTCTATAATGTATGCAGAAAATAATTAAAACAGAAACAAGAATTTTAGGTAAATATCTGTGTAATACTGAATGTAATCTTTCATACTCACCAAAGATGAGTAATCTTACAAGGCAAGTTTCATATGCTTTTGTGAGTTATGAGCAATGTTTTAGCCATTCAAAACAATGCATTAAATAGACTTAGTATCATTGCTTCTTTCAAGGATTCTCTAAATTGGCAACGGCCTTTCAAAGTCTACGCAATTCTAGGCTTTACAGCCTCCATTGCTATTGACTTGCATGCCATAGCCTCCTTTCATTTTTATATAATTATTACTTTTGATGCAAGTAGCTTGCTGAATTTGGCCTTTTGAATGCAGGCCTAAGAGGATAAGGTGATAAGTCACAATGTAATTCAATTTATGTGTGAGAACACGTAAGGTCTTGTAAATGGTAGAAAATAAAAATCAGCAAATAGGCACCAGAATTCTCTACAAAAAATTCTGAAACCCTGTCAAGCCACAAATAAAAGCTCTCTTTAGTCTTGTCTCAGGAACACAGCCTGCTCATTATGTTCAGCATCTGTGTTTGTCTATGTGTTTGTTCCCTCTTTCACAAAAACCATACCTCCAGTTTGAGCAGCACCCACCTAAAATCCTTCTGCCATGACACAACAGTGCACCTGAGCACAGGAAAGTTGATCTGCTGGAACTTTAACTTCTTTCACACATTTGAGGAAAGAAGTCTGGAAGCTAGCAAGGGAAGAAGTCTATGAATGAAGTATATTTGTGCCTGACCTCTAGCAAATGAGTTCAAATCACACTTTCAGTTACAACAGAGAAAACATCAGCAGGTGACTCCAAGTCCCATATGTCTATTGCCATTTGTAAATTATATCTACTCTAGACCAGTGACGTTTTTATTTCAAAGAACAAAATTGATTCAGATTACACTTGTCTTTACTGGACTGTTATCCCACTATGGTCTTCTAGCATGTCTAGGCAGCCTTCTGCTTCTAACAGAAGGATTTTACTTCTCTATATCCAGCAGAGACTCTCTGCTGTAAGCTCTGTATGTTACATGAAAACAAGGTTTTGGAGCTTATGACTAGTCAGAGTGATTAAAAAGTCATAAGATCCAGCAAGTCAACCTCAGAGACTTTAAAATTTCTGCAAAACAGTAAGACTTTTCTGTAATTTTACCTGTTTACTATTTACACTACCTTTTTTTTTTTTTTTTTTTTTTTTTTTAAACTGAGAACTATGATTTAAGGATGCCATCCTACCAATCTTCCCCATTTAGCATAAATGCAGTTAACTTTACTTATGGGTAAATGAATAACTACAGTTTCATGCAATTCCAAAGTTCCTTGGATTCTTTTACAATGAAAGCTTCTCACAGGGGTATAGATGCTGCTTGGTAACAAGCTCAAATTGCATAGAACCAACAGATGAAGAGAGATACTCTATTTTGTTGGCTCACACTCCCCCAGTGTTTCACCTAATTATATAATTATTCTCTCACCAATAAAAACTTTGCACAAAGAATAACATTGAGGTTATATAAAGGGGATAACAATTAATTGCTAACAACTGCCATTTCATTGCTACCCATTTGATAAAGTGCCAATTACATACCTATTTGTTAATGTATTAAGACAAAGTGCAATCATATATTTACTACTTTTGTAACTTCAAACATAAATGTAGCAGCTTGAGGTGTGCCTTCTGCATTCTGCACCCATGCTGAGTTACCTGAAGATCCTAGTGAATAGGAAATTAAGGTACCAGAACTAGCCCCCTAGAACTGAAATAAAATATTCACTTGGAACTCTTCAATCTCACACATCCAGAAGTATTCAGTGAAAGGAGATACTAAGTGCCAGCACAATTTCAGATTGTATACTAGTCAGCAACACAATGCAGTATTTTTGCAATGTGTCTTCCTTTCATGAAACAGAGGAGGAAGACTGCTTTATACAGGGTGCTGTTCTTCCTATTTGACAAATATGTGAAGGATTCCATGCCATTACTTTGAGTAGTAATGTGTAGATGAGGATGACAGCCCTATCAGAGAAGCACAAAGACAAATGCATAAAATGGCATATTGTGACTTTGTCCAGCCAAATTCCAGGTAGAGGAGTTTGTCCTGAATGCATGGAGACCTTAAATGGAGATACTCACACTTACTGTACATGATGACAGTCTAAGTTCCCATACTTTTATGAATAGATTATGCGTAGCTCTTTACATCTGAGCTCTTGGAAATTATTACCCCTCCTACCATCCAGATAAATATGTGCTTCTAAGTTAAACAAAACAGAATTCTAATACTGCTTTCTTATTTCTGCTGTTCTTCACATGCTTGTGCACTGGAATCTACTACATATCCAAGGGACATCAGCATGTTCAAAATTGTGGTTGCTGCGTTTACATTTACATGCCTCAGCAGTTGTCAGGTTGAAGAGAGGTCTTTTTCTAAGAAACTGCAAAGTGTTGGTACAGAAAGGGAAGGGAAAATGAAGGCTTCCATTCAGTCTTTATAGATTACAGCAGCCAGACTGAAACTCTTGATTTCAGTACAGCATAACAGAAAGTCATTGGCAAAATTCTCCTCAAAAGAATACAAGATAAAAGTCAGTGATTAGAAAGGGAGTAGAGAGACTCAATTTTGCTGTCCATAAGTACTAAATGACATTTTATCGCATGAAAAACGAAGGAAGAAAAAAGCACTGGCATACTAAGCAAATGTGACATAGCTAGGTTTCTGAGACCTTTATGATAGCTTCTTTTTTCTTTAAGCAGTGATTCTTTCAGACAATCTGGAGCTCAGAAGGTTAACTTCATCTGCTTTCCAGCTTGCATTCAGCTCCTCTTATGTTTTTCTACACTCTACTGATCTAGCGTTCATTCTACTATTCTTTATACTGTCCTACTTAACAAGTTCTAAAAAAACAAAAACAAAAAAAACCTAGACCAAACAAACATGTTTCTGTGTATTTCACTTTCTCAATTTTTTCCTCTTTTTTTTTTTTAATTTACATTTCCACCCTTCTACTTTTCTTTCTTCCAAGTATTGACACATGAAAATTCAAGTAATTAAAATATCATTTGAGGTTTAACAAAGGTAAGAAAGGAGAACTGGGACTAACGAACAAAGATTAAGACAGATTTTCAGTTGAACATCAAGAAAAAATAGCAAAATCTATTGAATTGTGAAATATTTCTCTACTGAAAGTGACATAGTCTTCACTTTAAATCATTCTTACCATACAGTACGGAACAAAGTAGCACCAACATCCAAAGGCCAAGTCTTCAATAGCCTTGGTCTTCCCTGCCCACAGTCCACACAGAAATACCATCAGATTTAACCTCATTTTGTCAGTTTTCAAAATTGACATTTTGTTACATTCAGTTCTTCCATGTTTTGGAAGCACAGAATTAGCCATAGAAGTAAAACATACAGTACATTTAGCAGAATTTGAGTTTTGAATAAGTGAGTTCAAGAAAAGGTGCCGCTCTGCTCATTTTCATCACTGCAAGTTTTCTTACATCCCATGACAAACAAAATACAGCCAATTGTTTCTCTGTCCTCCTCAGCATTTTGCTTAAGAATTCTACTGAGAATAATTTCACCATTATTAATATCTTTTGTAGTCTTATGAAATGCAGTAATAATCAGAAAGAAGCATCATTACCATTTCATTCAGAGGCTGAACACAGCCTCTGTAAGAAATGTGCTCTTAATACTTACTGGACATGACTAATCATCAGTTGGTTTCCCTGCAGTCATTATAGCTACGATCAAAGCCAACAAGCATTAGCAACACAGTCTCAAGTTAACATTTAAGGGAGAATATGTTTCTAAAAATCAAGTGAGTGACAGATTTTATTTTTTTGGTGAAGATCTGCTGTAGATAAAAAGATGTTGCAGTTCTACTTATGTGCTGCTCCGGATTGTCAAACCGCAAAGTAATTTGTGAAAGTAGATCATCTATTCACCAAAGCCTATCAAGGAGACATCAAATATAAATATGTAACAATTTCCTTAAGAATAAACCATGCCAAATCCTTGCAAATCTCTGTTCTTCATGGTTATTTCTCAAGGTCTAAGCATGCTTAAGTACAATGGAGCTGCAGAAGACAGGCAATAGATGGCATACTTCAATCTACTGCAGTAATTGAATTTACCCCTCAAAATCTGCTAGCAAGTCTCTACTTATTGCAATAACCGATGATGTCTGTCCACTTCAGTAACACTCAAAAAAAGTGTAATATAAGGAGAGATAAAAACAAAAAGTTACTTCTTTTTGTCATGTCTTTAACTTGGTTAAAAAAAAAAAAAAAAAAGTTGCCTAATAGTTTGTCATGTTTGGTTGTTTTGTAAATGAACAATTTCCCTTTGTTCAAGGATGCACGATATGTTCAGCTGTGTGTCTTCAATGTAACAGGAAATTCCTTGGGTTGTGTGAGTAGTATCGCTCAATAACAGACTAAGATATTAAAAGGAAGGTACCCAAATAAAGAAAACAAGAATGTCTTACAGAATGCTTACTTGTGGTCACTGGTATTGTAAATTGAAGATACTCTCAACTTAATCTTAACTAAGTTAGCTGGAGCACTACTAACAGTCTAGTTCTGATATCATACATCTAAGCGGAGGCTATAAAAAAAATAACAGACGCCCGGTAAGTATTTGAGCAATAAAACCAATCTGAACCTCAGGTTTCCATAAGCACTCTAGCATAAGAGTTGCAGCTACTAAGCCTGTTCACACTCACCAAGCCACTATATTAGATATAGCTTCAGAAGAGTACAGATGTATAAACAAAACGTTCTGTTCTGCTAAGAGTCACATGTGACTTCAGAAGACTTAGATTGTGTGATCAACTAAAATCATTGTGAAAAAGATCCATTTCACCATCACTGAGTCCAATAAAAATACTGTGTAAAATCTTGCAAAGTTTTCAAGCCCATCATCTGTCTGAACAAGGTGCAATAGGACTTGTCCAATACACACTTTGAACGAAAGAAGCAATTAAGCTTGCACTGTAACTGCTTGTCACTACGTCTTAAGGCTGAAAATACCCAACAACTTTAGTGTTAAATAAAAAAGCAAAAGATAAATGAAAAAATACATGCAATAGTAATTTACTAATGAGATTAGGTATTTATGCACTGTAAAGAAACTTGCGTGGTCTAGGTCTACAAAGCATATGTGACAAAGTCTGAAAATCAACAGCTGCAAAGAAGCTGGAATTCAGCAGTGGGAGAATTATAATTCACAAATATTTACTTTATAACTTTGGAATACCATCAAATATTTCGGTTTAAAATGAATATATAATATTATTTCTTTTGTATTAATCAAAATATCAATCAAAATGCTTTTCAACTTTTTAACAAATATTAGTTGTCTTTGTAATTTTTTTAATCAGAACCATGCTACATTTTAAATCTGTCAGTCACTGTAATTTAATTTTACAAAAAATGTTTAGGTTTTAACTTTATAGTGACCCTTCTGATTAGAATAAATTATAGCTATGATATTAATATAACCACAAGTTGGCATTTCACAATTTGTGAAGTAATTTTGAATGTCCAATATTTTGCTTTTCCATTTTTAATTACTTTTGTTGCATTTACCTGTCACAGCTAGAATTTTTCATCTTTCTTTGTTAAATATTCTTCTATAGGCAGATTCTTGGTCATTCAATAATTCCTAACTCAAATAAATGAAGTAAAGGGTGGAAATTAACATCGACCATCAAAGTAATTATACTGCATTTTTTCACTTAGAGAATGAAAGGCAAACAGATAAGGAGGAGAAGAAATATTCACAGGGTAAGAAAGATGAAGAAAATTATTAGAATGAATAAAAATCATGAATAGAGTTAATGGAAAAAAGTAATAGTGATGAATCTCAATAAAGTGCTTATTCCCTTTCTTTCTCTCTTGCCCTGCTCCTTTGGTCAAAGGACTGTTGCCTAGCTTAACCTTTTGGATGATCTGCGATTTACCATTATTTTAATCATAAGCACACTACACTGCATGTTCTCCTTGCCACAAGGTTACAGAAAATGTGTTTTGATATTGTACTGCAAGTACTTCTATTGACAACATCAAAAAACTAGCAGTTTCGCAAACAAAGGTCAAATACTACAACATGCAGCTGTAAAATTGGGGTAGGTACATGGTATAGTTATCATCTCATTTAAAATAATAACGGTGGGCAGAGGGATTCTCATCTAATAGAGAAGAAATTATTCTTCCATATAGTTGGCATAATAGTTCTTTGTAGCTCTAGAAGCATCAGAAGTACACAGCTCACATATTTCTTGATAGTGACCTCTTCTGAATTTCTCTCTCTCAAAAGAGGGGATATAACCCAGAGGGTAACCTTCATATTGCCCGATATCAAGGAAGTTGCAGCCTACAAGAGTAAGTTACCTTGTTCTCCAGTCTCACTCAGAATCAAGGAGCAAGAATCAACCTAACTTTCCTATAATAAAACTCTGCAGTAGTTCTTGAACATATTGTAAATCAGCATTAAAGAAAAACATGTTTTGATTTTAAAGTTTGAAAAACTGCTATATGAGCATTTAAAAACAATGAGGAAATTAATGACTGTGCAAATTTTTAGTACATTCCTCCTGTGGTTGTTCTTAGCTCTTTAGGAAAACGCAACTGCCTACTAAATCTGAAGAAGAGCATTTCAGATTGTCTCCTCTACATAAATCCTTACAAAGGCAGAGCAAGGAACTGCTGCTCTTGATTATTCCAGTGCTGACAAAGGCACTTCAGGTTTCTCAGTCAACATTCTGAATGGTCACTCAGATGCAGAAAAGCTGTCAAAAACTGGTTTGCTTTCTAACAGTCAATAGCTGAAATAAGGCCACTGCCTAAGAAACGTAAGACACTTCTTATTACAAGAAGTGTAATCCAAGAAACAGAAGTATGCCTTCCTCATCAGCCTTTTATGCCTGGTCCATCATATTCTTGCAATTTTTGTTACCTCTTTTAGAAGCAAAATACTGGAGAAGACAATCTTAGATCTTAAGATAGTTATGTTGCATTTAATTTCCTCCAATGATACAGTCATAGCCCTAAATCCCTATACAATTTCATTACAAAAAGTTTGTTCACACAGTGATGCCATGATAATTTTTTACACTAAAACTTTTAGAGCCCATTGTAATATTTCATGATTATCTCAGACCTGCCTCATTTTGTTGGATTCCCAACTAGAATATTAGAAATATTATCTTCCAAATACACTGTAAGAGAAAATCCAGATCAAAAACATCTCACTTGGTAAGATAAGCCACTTGAAAGTGTAATAAATCCATGAGTTTGTAGAAGATATCTGGAGTTTTAAATCATGTAAAACAGGCTGGTAATTGCTCAAGTCAGAGTTGTTGAAATAGTGTCACACTTCATTCTTTTTTAGATACCTGAGAGCATGGCAATCATTGTTCCAAGGACTGAAGTTGTATGAATCTACTGAGCATTAGGCTTCCCAGATTCTGCTACCTGATACGTTTCACACTCAGCATACAACTCATGTGAAGGGACTACTTAAATCCTCAGAATAGGATATGAGATCAATGGTGTGAACAGTATCAATAGAAGAAAAGTGTTTAGATCTTAACTTCCTCCCTAAAGCATAGCCACAGGGGAATTAATGAATTTTAAAAGGAGTTAATTTTTTCTAACTAATCTTTATGCTTTGACATACCCTGTTTAACACTACTGAAGAGCAACTACCTCTGAGAAAGCTGGTATTCACACTGCTGATCCAAACAGTGAGCAAAGACAGCTTTGGCTACAAGATGCAGCAGATTCCACTGAGATTACAAACAAACACATAGCATGCATTAAATGAGTTTTCAAAGAGCTGCGACATTTTAGCAGAGAAGGTTTGGTTATTAAAATCCTAACATGCAAAGGACATTGTATGGTATTCTAAATTTCTTTTCCAACATTAAATTATCATTGAATAACAGTTCAGACTACATAGATAAGTTTAGTGCATTTTTTTCACTCCACACCAAGTATTTCATCAGTAAATATTTGGTGTACAGCCAATGCTGTATATGCCCACACACACTTTTCTTAGATTAGACAGATAGCTTTTTTTAAAAAATAAAAAAAACAACAACAAAAAACCAGGAGAACTTGGTGAAATTCAGGCAACTGGCAACCTGTCTCTCACTTCAAAACCGAAGTGCATGCTTCCAACATTTCTCTGTGTTAGTCTCTTTCTGTGATAGTATATAACCAGGTTTTGAGAGTTTTATGTGAAAACCAGAGCCAAAAGAAGAAGAAATGCTTAAATATTTTAATCCTTCAAATACTGCATTGATTTTTGTCTGTGAAGTTCAATAGAGCAACAGTATCCAACAGAATTTTTTTTTTTTATAGGAATATATCAAAAACAGGGAGCACATCCAAGATGCTGAAAAGATAAGAACTATGAGAGACTTCCATCTAACTGTTCTTTGATTATCTTGATTAGGAATTGAGCCCCTCCTGTGGGGCTTTTATGCCCAAATTCCTATTCACAGAAACCAGGATGCTGACAGAGTCCTGATTACACCGAAGATTCTAATTGTCATCACCAACCACACCTGAGGATTCTGTTCAGGAAATTCTGCCATTGGCCAGAGAGTTGCATTTAATCTCTGGAGTTAGTCTTGGCCCTTTCCTAAGCAGCTTTGCAGACGTGCCATACCTTGTGGTTTAGATTTCTGCCTTGACACTACAGACTGGAGATCAGTGGGCTATTAGCTGACCAGATATACTATACTCTTCTTCATTGCGCACGGTGAGCCTGTGCTCTGCCTCCCTTACAGTCACCGTGAGTTCTGGCTTGCTTTTCCTTCTGGAGCAGACTGTTCTCACTGCTCCCTGGCAAGCTGAATCTCACACCAAAACAGACCTAGGCTGTACCTCTGACAGGAAGAAACTTCTTTCTTCCCCCCTTCTGGTGCATGGTCTCTTTGCTGCAATGAGGTCAATTTCATGCTAATATCCAATTGTAAACTGATGAATTTAACGCTGAACAAAGCAGGCTGCAATAACATCAGCTGTCAAACAGATCTTATGGCTCCTGCCTTGTACACTGCAGCTAAGTTTTTTCAGTTTATTCTGCTGGTTTATATTTGGTGTTATTATTTATAGGGAGAATTTTATTCCGGTATGTGTATGCCAGGTCAGACCAGGTAGCACAAACTGACAAAGGCATCATAAGAAACAGAGCTGGCACAAACACCATTCTGTTCCCTGGCCAAACTAAGATCAAATTTATATTGCTAGATAGCTTGGCAGTCTCATACAAATCAAGCTTTAATGAACAACTTCAGATTTTATGCTGTCACAAAAATGCTGTATTTTCACCCTTTGTAATTCAATTGCAAAAGAAGATGCAACCATACCTCTCGTGTCAAAGTGATGTGTCAACACAAAGACTACCTGTGGTTAAATCCATTCTTTATCAAGTAGGACTATATCTTCCTCAACTGTGAACATTCAAAACTTCACATTTACAATTGCTATAGAACTAATTGTATTGATGATTGAAAATTTTGCAGCGCAATTAAAAACAAGAATTTCTCACAAGATGTATTGCATCTACCATCCATATAAGTATGAAGTACATTTGTTAATCAAATTCATTATTTGATTATGGGGATCAGTTCCTTGAATTTACTTGACCTGTGTCCAGAAGCATGCGAATCTATATAAATGAATTCTGCAGTTATTGAGTCTTATGTTCTAAAATCTGTACCTGATATTTCTCAGTATTGAAATAAAAATAGTAGCAGGAAAAATGAGATTTTAGAGAAATGCCTTCAACCTTTAGTTCGTGAGAATGGAGTATTCCCTCAAAATTTTTAAATTAAAATGGACTGTGAACAAAAAAAAGCAGTGGAAATGTAGGATGCTTCATTAATTAAGGAAGAACTGGTTCATTAATTAAGTCTCACGTTTCTATGTTAAAATTGACGCATCATAGTGAACAAATTCTGGAGACAGAATGTCTTCATAAATAACCATTTTCATAAATAACCATTTTTTGTCTATGTTCTTCTGACTAACCTTTTATCTTCAGTGATTCCTCTCACCAAGGTGTCCTACTGTACAGAATAGACTTAAGCAGGTTATTCTTGACTGTCTCTTTGAATGTTGGGTAGGGAAGGCCAATACCTTTCCCCAGCTTGTCCTTTCCTTTTCTGTCTGTTCTCTCTCTCTTTCTCCTGCTCTCAGTGCTCAGATTTTGAGATCTAAAAAAAATCTTTGTAACAGGACCACAAGTGTTTCACCAATACATACTGAACTACCTGCTGAGCCAAGAATAACATAGCTGACTTTTTCCTATGTTTCACTAAAAACTGTTACTAAATCCCACCATGCACCATAGGAAAGCCAGTAGAAACATGACAAAAGCTGTAATTATAAGAGAATCCTTTTAAGAGGACCGCTAAACAAAAAACGTCACAGAAAACCCGCATGAAGCTAAATAACTTCCAATCAGAAGCCGCTCCTACAGAATCGCAGTCTAACTCCTGGGCAGTGTGCTGGACATTTTTATGTAGGTCACTCCAGATGTGACACCACCTATTCAATTCCACAGAAATAACAAAGAACACAAGAAATGCTATTTGATAGAACAGATTCTCAGCCACAAATCCCTATTTTTCAACACAATCCCCACCATTAGTTGTGCATTTTCACTGGTGATGAAAATTTTCCTGCATGGAGAAGTACAGTTCCACACGTTGCTTCACACACTCTTTCATGTCAGACACCATTTTGTCAGACTGCCCCCTGCTGCCATCCGTCATACAGCAGCGAAATGTAACTACTGCTGAGAAGGCTTAACCCCTACTGCCTTATCACCAACATCTGCCTCTGACATTGTAAGCCAACGTCATAAAATAGAGGGCATTACTTTCAAAGCAGCCCTTGTAAATAGTAGAACATTGACTCAAGTTGCCAAAGACATGTCTTACAATGAGCAGGAAATGCACAATTGCCTTGTTCTCCTGCTTTGGTTTCTTTTAATCATTCAGTGGAGATGGAAAGGGGGAGAACTAACCTGCATCTCCGCACACTCGAATGATCAGGCAAAGACCAAGGTGCACAAATCACTAAAAAGTAATGCCTCCTATTGATTTCCATAAGAACTACAGCAGATACAAAGACACTATTTGATAGAGAGAATTCTCAGCTACAAATCCTTATCTTTCAATACAGTCACCACTATTAGCTATGCATTTTCACCAGCAACAAACTGGAACGTGCATGCCAAGCTTGTAAAAATCTACACCAGTGGTGGTGGCCCACTGTTACTGTCACTCCCTGCTGAAATGCACCCTTCACTGTTCACATCAGCTGTTCAGTCAGCAAGCATTGATGAATGTTAATGAGTGCTTTACTCAGAGGAATGAAATTCCACAACTTCACCTCATATGCACTTCCACTTCAGACTACCCCTCTACTGTCATTTGTCACATGGCAACTTCACATAGCAAGTTATTGTCTGGGAAGTTCAATGTCTACTGCCATACCACCAATATCCACCCCTGATCTTGTGGGTCAGCACAAAACAGGAGGAGATACTTTCTGATACTCAGCTGAGGACTGTGTTTTAGCAGCCAGCTGTAAAATCCTTCTAAGAGGTCAAACATGGCTCTTTGTTTCCTACTATTTTATTTTCCTTTTGCACTCCTCAGCATCCTGGAAGGAAATCAAGGTGGCAATCCAGACAATCACGCAAAATGAGACTATGAAATGTACTTCACAGCTTAACATGCTATATATTTTAATTGTCATCCAAAGCAGATGTAAGGCTAAATCCCATTTACTAAGCAGTTCAGTTACAGTGTCAGATTTCTTTCAACAGTTTGTCCCTTCCCATCCTCTTATTCTGTACATGCAGCAAATAAAGGAAGTAGGAATGTCCAAGATTTTTCTAGCTTAATAAAACTGAACATTAACGTTAATATTCTGTGCTAGTCCAAGTCAGCCAGCTCAAATTCCTGCTGCAAGCTTGAAGGATGCAAAATGTTTTGGGGAAAAAAGCCACGCACACACCTCACACCTGCAATATCAGAAACAGAGGGGTAGGAGATTTCTTCTTTGGGAACTCAGAGGTATTCCACGAAGCACAAAAACATCCTTTTGATAACTGACAAGTATTAGAGATTTCCTGTTTAATCTTAAAAGCAACTCGATAGCATGCTGACTAAAAATAGAACATGCTAATTGTCCTCTTCTTAGAAAATCAGTCTCTTCAGTTTGATATCCTGGCTCAAACCACACCAAGTACTATGCCTTGGTGTCAAATTATAAAGCACTGCTGCCATCTGCAGGGCTTTTTCCTAAGCATGTTTTTGAACTGGGTAAAGCTTACAGAAAATATTCTCTGGAAACTTCTCCCTCCAGCATCACAGTGGGGCCAGTACGCTGCATGTCATCACAATTGCTCTTTCATTTGCACCACCCTCACTTGGTGAAAAAAGGCTAAATAAGGTGAAATAAACTATTCAAAAGTAAACTCTGTTTAAATACAACAATTTCACAATTGCCCTTCTTGTTAGCTTATTTCCAGGACTACAAAATTGACTACTAGCCTATTATAAAATTTTGAAAACCCGATAAAATATATGCTGACTTCTGTTCCATAAAGAGAGTTCTGACCGTCTTTTATCCAAAAAAACATTCCTGCCCCCAGTTTGATACTAGTTTTATACTTGCAGGAAACAAGTCTATGAGAACAAAAGTATTATCAAATGTGCTTTCTTTAAAATAAGCACTAATTATCTAGAATCTGGGTTGTGGAAGAGAAAAAGTCCCAGAAAGATGGTTTACTATTTAGTACAGATAGGTTAAGTGATCCAGTCTCTGCCAGTGGTGGAACACAGATCTATATGCACCAAAACAAACAAGATATGTTGGCTGAAAAAAGTCAAGGATGTGATCACGTGAAGGCAGAAGAAATAGATAATACTGGAACGACAGATGGGCTGAGCAACAGGGGAGTAAATGAGGTTATCTAGTGCTAAAGGTACGTGTAAAATCTCTGTGTTAGATGTAAATCCTTCAGACACTACAGGAGAAAGACTTGTTCTACCATCAAACACACAGGCCGTTAGGACTAACGAGTTAATAAAAAAAACTCAGGAATACAAATGTAGCTCTGGGAGCTAGACACACTAGATCAAGTGTCATGATTCTTCAGACCTTTTGATTACCTAGATCTGTATGTTCTGTTGTCAGAGATACTCCAGGGATTTCTTAAAAATATTGAGTTCAAATATCAGGATAAGTACACATTTCTGATGCCTTTACATCTTAAAATTACAAAGAAAGTAAAATAGCTAGGGCAAGCACACTCCTTTCTTGCCTTTCTTTCACGTAGAAGTCCTTGTTGCTGAAGTCCTGCTTCTTCTAGCCTGAACAATAGCACTGGAGATGCAGAAGAATGACTAACTTCAGAGTTTTGACTTTTCTTTTGTATCTAACAGGTTGTTTCTCTCTTAGACAATTCAGCCTCACGTTGATTTATTTATTTATTTATTTATTTTAAGAACAGGTTCTTACTGTACCCTACATTCAGCATGAGATCACTTTAACAACAAAAAGTATATAATTGCCTATTTAGGGCAGGCAGAAATAACGTCTCTCTGCATGAACTTAAAGTTAGAAAGCCATTATCACCTTCCAATTTCATTTATTTGGTAATTGCTTCTCAATTTGGTTTTGCTTCTCAAAAAGTCTAAAAGCCTAATTTCATAAACAACATTAACAGCAGCTGATGGCTGACAAAACTTTGTAGCTTTACATACATTACCAAAAGCATACCAAAAGCTTTGCTTCCCTGAATGTAACTGTAAGGAACAGCGGCAAATTCAAGCAAGCTTCTATAGATTGAACTTCAGCAAAAAAAAATATGGTTCTGCAATTTCATTACCTGCTGAGCTGACCATGGCTTTTCCATAGCTATGTTTGCACCATAAAGCATCTAAGCTAGCAAATTCCAAAGACCTACACAGGGTCCTCAAGGATCCTGCAGTGGTGATGTCTCTGAATACAAAGCACAGCTAGTCTGCAACTCACTGTACATAATTAATAACTGCACTGCTAGTCCAAGGATGCTCAGACTGCTCCCACATCCATATTCCTTCTCCCATAACCCTGAGTTTTTCTATGCTTTCTTTTCTGCATTCCATGCTGCTCTCTGCCCAATTCTATACATTCAGCACTCTCCAAGAAGTCTGACAGATGCTGTGGGGCATCTCACTTCTACTCTGTAAAATTTTGCTTAAGGCTTTCATTATATTCTTTAATAATTGTAAAGCAATTAAAGCATCATCCATTTTCCAACCCAACAGTCTAGAAAATACAAAATGTTAAGTGGTTTGTTTGGACAAAAACCTCTTGTTCTCTTTTGCAGTAATTCTTAATTAAAAAGAAAAAAAAAAAAACACAACAGAAGCACAGTGCAAGTCAGGTCAGATAATCCAAACAGCTGGAGAATCTGAGCTCTGTATTTTAAGATCTCAGATTACTTACTAATCATTTTCTTCATGAAAATGAAACCACATTTTTACTATGCATACAGTCTGTGCAAGCTATCAACAAAAAATCTCTCTGAATTCTGGAACTGGGAAAACTACATAAAAACTACTGCCAACCTATTTCAATCAAGATTGAAGATATTGGGCAGATTTCCCAACTTTTCAATTGCTTAAATAATATCACATTGTCTCAAAGTAGCGTTATTTACAACATTGCTTTCAAATGACAATGTCTGCAGCTAAAAATTAGTTTTAGTCACTTTCCTGTCAGCTAGAAAAAGCATCTCATCAGTAAACTCAATTATTTATGCAAGTTATAGGAATGAATTAATGAGCTTAAGATAGTTTCCAGTAAACAGATATGAATATTCTGGTTACATACCTGATACAACTTGCACTTTTTCAGCAGAATCCAAGTTAATTCTATCAGCCACATTCATAGCAAAACAAAACACAAAATAAACACACAAGCAGCTCTTTATTAACTGGGACACTACTACCCAAGTCTTTCAACAGAATGAGCTTCCACTCATGACCCCACTCTACTCCAACGTATAACTGAACTTGCCATATACGTAGGACTGCATTATTTTCCTCTACATGCCACTGTTATAACATACAAGCTGCAGCAAGTTATTAATACGGAAATTCATTCTGTATTACTTTTTTCGTGTTGCAATCATGGTATCCTAGCAACTGTTGTGCCTGCTATTCTCTCTGCAGAAGATTTGCTGACTCATGCAGTTCCCAGTACAGCAGCTTTACTTGGTTGATTAGCATTACTGTATCTGTGCATGTCTGATGTCACACCTAAATATAGCCTTTACTTCTCCTCCCATGCAGCACTGAACTCCATAATGTGGGCCAATTCCAGAGGATAAGACAAAGATGGTTTTGCCCTTTGCAGTATATAGGATGCAATGGGCCCAGGGAATAAAATTAAGGCGTTAAGATGTTAATGTGTAAATGAATTGGTGTAATCTGTAAAGATAAGCCATAAGGTTCTTTTTTTGCTTCTATTTCAGTGCCATCAGTTGGTGATCTATTATTCTGTTCAATGAGCATGGACAATTCCTATGAATCCTATACAAATCACAGCAAACATCAGTATCTGTACAAACCGTCATCTAAAAAGAATAACCAGCAGTAAAACATAGTAAGGTAACCTATGTGTATTTCAGTTAAAATGATAGGAGTTTAAACTATGGAAAAAGATCTTAAAATCTGTAAAATACTGATTATCTGGGGCCTGTTTTCTTTCTCTTTGTTTTAATATTGCTTCAGTCAGTAAAAGACAAGATGAACTCTGCCAGATTGATTGGTGTTCTATAAGCAACAGCACAAGAAAAGTTATACAACATTAACAAGAAGGGGAAGTGGCACCTGTACCCTGTTCCTTCCACTTTTCTGCTAGGTTCCTCCTTGCACGTTTCATTGTTTGCCTTGCTTCTGCTACTTGAAGCTCTGCATTGTATATTTTAAACTGAGCTCAGCAGTTCCATCAGTATGCCAGTAATCTGGCAGAGAAGAAAATACCTGAGATGTGGCCACATGAATGATAAGGATTACTGCTCTTCAGAGTTGTGGTGTGAAATAATCTCAGAGCCTGGGTTTTCTTGGACCAAGACAGAAGGAAAAAGTGTTTGTCTTGGACAACATCACTTCAAGATTTGCCTAAGTTTGAGAAAGTTGATATATTACAACACCCTTTCAGTATGAATAATTCTGTCTTTGAAAAAGGAAGAGGCAGATCTCATCAGTAAAAAGCTATCATATTCCCAAACATACAGGAGAAGAATAAACTTCTCCTGTACATACAGAATACATTACAGAGAGAAACCACTCCTGCAGTCCTGAAAGAGTAAGCCAATTCAAAGAGCAACTGTGCATTTGTGTGGAGAAATTACGTCCTGCTGTCTTGTAGATATATGAGATTTGCAAATGGTTCTTTCATCTAAATAGCATAATCCCCTCAAATGATAACACTAGTGAACATGTCTAATGAGAATATCAGAGGAAGAAGTGGCTTTGATCAGAGATGAGAAAAAGCATTGGGCTATTCTAATACAGTGCTGATAATACTCTGATGCTTCAGCTGACAAAGTTTCAGATAAGTAGTAATCAATTATTGCAGATCATATAGACAGAAAGAAATCTCTCAGTTTCAGTGCTTTATGTCCAGAGATAAATTAGGCCTTTTCTCAACTCCTCAACTTCATTCTTTCTCCCAGTCACACTTAACTATAGCCTCCTTTCTATAGTTCACCATATTTTTCCCATCCCTACACCCACAGAATCAGAATAGTTAACTCAGAAGGTAACCCCGAAGGTCATAACAGTCCAGTCTTCTGCTCAAGAAGGATCACCTACAGCCTATCACCCAGAATTGTACCCAGACATTTTCTGAACACCTTCAAAGGAGGCTCCATAACCTCTTAGAGAACTAGTACCAATGTTCTGCCATCCTCACAGTAATTGAGTTAGGATCACATGTCCTTAATATCACTTCATTCCCACACTGAAGACATAGGCTTCTTCATTGTACAGAGACAGATTAAACCAGTAATGCTAACCAACAATACAGAATTCAGTTACTTAGGAAGCACATTTTCCCCTCCTATATGGCAAAAGAAAGTGATGAGAGTGCCTTCAAATGGGATACAGGCACTATAGGAAAAAAAAAAAAACAGATACTAAAGAAAAAAAAATGACTCACCTTCTCCAACAACCACTGATAACTTGAGACAAGTGCAGTCTTGACTCAGAGAAACACTGCTCCCTCAGCTGCTAACCCTTAAAGGAGGGTGAGGGGTGGATCCAGGCTCCAACCCCGTCCAGTCATTTGGGAACATTGCTTGCACCTGAACTCTGTAGGCTAGCCATGCCTGCTCACCTTGTGCTCAACCATTTGTTCAGGCTTTGATCTGGCAATTCCACAGCACCAACATAATCCATTGGTCTGCCATAACTTCAGTGAAAAACCTTCTGTGATATTCTGCTTCCCAACTATAATTACCAAGAACATATGTATTTTCAGACATTAGCAATCTGCAAATTTAACTGAAGCTTATCAAAAAGCTGTGAAAATGAATTGTTTTGTGTAAATCAGCTTCTACCCATTTCTACAGATTTTGTACTCCTAGTAGTGAAGGATATCCAGAAGTTGCAACTGGGAACAAAAAAGCACTAGTCGGGCTGCCTAAATATCACAATTTGATTTTTCACTTATTTTATTAAGCCCATTGTATATATGCATCTGTAACTGACTTTCACTGACACAGGTGATCTCTAGCTTTGAAAAATAATTTCTATTCAAACATATACATATACAAATGCATAATTTTAAGCGATATATTTTATACTTAAGAGACACGAATTTTCCATTGTTTAGAAAGAATTTGAAAAAAAAAATCTTGCAGTTTGAGATACCTTTCATCACTGAATCCTCCCAAAAGGCTTCACTCCATGAACAGAATTCTCTGCAGTGTACTGTGACAAACGCTTCTCAGCACGCAGGAACTCTTCAAAAATGGCCTAGAAGATGAAGAAAAAGACTTGTTTATTCAGCTGAAACTGAAGGGGAAAACAGAGGTCAATAACACACAATTATCAGAGCTGAGTGAGCAGTGAAAAAACGCCTGCTAATGTTCATTAGAATTATTTAAAAAAAAAAAAAAAAAAAAAAAAGTAAATAAAAAGTAAAAAAAAAAAAAAAAAAAAAGCTTTACATTAGCTTGCAAAAATAAATTTAAATGTGAAGCTTAAATAGTCTCAAAATATATGGTTGAATGTGATTATTCACACTTGAAATGGAAAATGCGTGGCTGAGCAACACGAGTCAGTCAATTACAGTGCAGAAACTGTACTATTTAGGCACATAACCAACACTGAATTCATGTTAAAAAGTGAGTAATGAATATACACAATAAATGGTCATAAAATATTCATGCAGAGACAATATTCACAATCTGAGGCATTAAGTTTGGAAGATTTCTGATCACTTGCTGAACAGAGGAAAGGAAAGATGGGCTGAATAAATTATTCACCGGAAGAAGCCCCCCAGTTTGTGATTACTGACTAAATTAGCAAGAGCAGCAAGAAGTTTTACAGGGCTGAGTAGAACTGATCTGATGAGAAGCACGGGTGGGACAACTCCTGCAGGACATGAGGAGCGCAATTGCTGTACTGCTGTAACCAGCATTATTCAGCTAGGATTTCCAAAGCGGCTTAAAAAGTTCACGCTGGAAATAATAAATGATTTTTTATTTATTTATTTATTTATTTTTTTAATAATAATTAAAACAATGACGTTTTACTTGCATGCTTTGGCTGGTTCCCTCCTGCCCCCACACGGCGCTGTGAGGGAGGGCAGCGTAACGGTCGGCGCGAGCCGGCAGGGCGTCCTCGAGGCATCCTTAAATGCGCGGGACGAGGCGCAGTGCGGAAGCTGTGGGAAAAGGAGGGCTGATACGAAGTTTGCAGTGATGCAGAGAGGGCAGAGCATGAAACAGAATGGAGGATTTGGCTTATGGCTGGAAGAATTCGACGTAGGATTGATGAGGGAATCGCGGTGTAAAGGCGGTGTGTGAGGGTTCAGCAACACAGCATCAGAGTCAGGAGAGCCCTGAGAAACTGCTATCCACTGAGACAGACATCTGAAAGCCAGATACCTGTCTGAAAGCCATCTGTCTGAAAGCAGTTAATATGTTCGGATTAGACTGTGCTCCATAGGACTCACTTAGATCCAGCAGTAAGCTTAAGCAACACGTAGTTTATTTTGTACCAAGTGCGAATTAGAAACTCGGGTCAGAAAGTGTTGCTCTGAAGGCGGATGTTACCTTATAAACACAGCGTGAGAGGGAAAGTGGAGCCCTCAGCTGCCTCCAAGCGGAGCTGCAGTTGGAAAAAGTAGTTGGCTACAGAGAACATCGTTTCTATGGTGCAGATGCCTGCGGGGCAAGTATAGCATCAGTCTGGTGTGATGGAAACAAGATGATGACTATATCTAGGTCTATCCTAAAACACAACTGGATGGATCTTGTTTTTACTTCAGTTTTACGTGCAAAAATGGTTACCAGAGTGGATGCCTCGTTTGAGTATGGATTTGAATGTCTGTAGCTGGTTAATTTTCATTTGATCTGCTTAGGAAAATAGATATTTATCTATATATAGTGTTACTCTGTAGAAGTAACACCTTCAATACATGCATGTCTCCATATTCCCTTTTATTGTCATCTGCACATCGTCCAAAAAGACAGAAAAAGAATTTAAAATTGTATCCATTGTTCTGGTAGCCAGAAACCAAGTTTTCAATTTATTAAAAAAGAAATAGCGTTCTCCAAAACATCTTTTTTTTTGGTGCAGAATGGTCATTTTATGCTTACAGGAGATGGATACTCATCATTTTTTATTTCATTGAGATTGACTGCTTTTTGAAAATTGAGCTGTGGTTCAGTCAAGATAATGTAAAATTGCAGTATGTTGATTAAGTAGTAAATTTAATATGCACTAAAATACAATAAGAATTAACACAGGGCAGCGCATGATTTTTCTCATGGTTGCTCCAGGCAGTTATGCATAAATAAGAAATTTATGCAAATACAACACTTTTCAGCTGTAATTTGTAGATTGTTGTGGTTGGAGCCCTTCTTGGTCAAACAGTGTTAGCTGTCATTGTTTCTAGATGCTAAATTTACCAAGTTCCTTACTTCAGAGACAACAGTCAGTGAAAAAATACGACTAAAATAAAATGTGCAATATATTACATCAAATGAAATGGATTTAACTTATCAAAAATTAAAAGATATAGAAATAAAAAGAATAAAATCTATGGGGTTATCTATGTACAAGTAGAGAAAATGTGATAATTAACAAGAGGGAAAAAAAAAAGAATAAAGAGTGTTATTTCTAATACTAGTTTTACAGCTTTTGAGAAAGAGGGATAAAACATACAAATGCAGGTAACGTGTCTTTTCCCTCTCTATTTCTCCCCATTCTAGGAATGACTTGAGATAAGTGGGAGGGGAATGAGGATATGCAAAGGGATAGGGAAAGAACTCCAGGACAGAAAGAAGTAGAGGATACAGGTGAAGAGCCAACACTCTGCATCATCCCTGCCAGCATGGGTGGTGTGACACACGGCAGCCTGATGAGCCCCAAGACTGTGCACTGAGTACGGGGGTCCTGATCTTCAAGGTGAAGTTGTTTCGTTTGTGCATAGTGCCTACTGAAGAAGAGTTCAGACCACTGAAATTAACACAGGAGTTACAGCCTTATACCTCCCTACAGAAGACTCATAGTGTCCAAATAATGTTGTTTATAACTGCTGGAAGGATTTGCCTTTTTTCCTGCTGGGGTAACAGGAAAAAGAATTGTACATTTAGTAGCTGCAAGCCTGCTGGCATAAGGGTGTAGGATGTTTCTCTGGCAAGTCTGTGCTGTTGTGTGAGGATAGGCCCTGTGGTGATGCCAGAAACAATGCATTCCTCCATGATCCTCCTGGGTGCAATGTCATGGGAATAGCATCATGGGAATGGTGTCCCTTGTTATCAATACAGGCTGTTCTTGTAACCCTTGTTCTGCTGCTTCTCTCAGGCTTTCTCACACGTGCACATTTCCATCCCTACAGCATTCCTACCAATCTTCGTATTTGTGTTAAGAATCTCTGCGCAAAGACTGGCCTGGCTAGATTGCTATGGATGTAATTTGGGAGAAGAACTCGTGTCCTAAAAGAGATATTCCCCATCCCTGGTGGGTATTGTGTATGTGGAGGCTTCTATATGCCCAAATTAGCCTTGATCAGTGGCTAGAACTGGAATAATCATGAACTTTTTCCTCTGAATCAGTACCCCAAAACTAGAAATCAGGAGAGTCATGCAGTATCTCTAGTGCTGTGTAGTAATTGATGGAGTTATACTGAACAAGATGATTTCTAGCTGCAAATAAGGGTTAGGTATGAGACAAATATTCTGAACCTCTTCCAGCAGTCTAGAAGTTGCAGAAAGTTTTAATTCCTCAAATAAACGAGGGACTCTGGGGAGTATACTGTTTCCTCCATAAACCTTAGGAACACATCTTTGCTTCCTTATGGTGAATACCTTCACAAACAAGCCAGACCTCTTTGAAAGCCATTGAAATTCCACCACCATTAAATCTGGAGGGGTAAATAGCACAGCACAGGTTATAAATGTCCATGCTCAGTGAAGGCGGAGGTCACTCCTGACAGGAGAAAGAGATTTTGCTCCATGAAGCTTGCATAAAAGCTGATAAACCAGTAAGTGGGCACTTTGACTTGGAAGCTCTTCAAACTCCTTCAAGTACTAGGATTTCTTTAAGCAGATGTTCTCCTTTCTGGCATTCTGTTCTCAGAAGTTTATTGCCAGATCTTATTCAAGCCATGAAAAATTTCTGTGAAGCTATATATAAATATGTTACTGTAAACAAACAAACAAACAAAAAAACATTATAGAGGCTCATACAGAAAAAAATCAGAATATATTGTATATATACAATATATTGATATAAATATATAAATATTTTGACAGAGACTTTACTTTTAGAAGACTACACTCCCATACATAACAATTTCCTATCTTAGAAGATTCATATAGATAGCCCCTTAGCTATAGACAAATAGATATCATATAGATATCCATTATCAGATATCCATCATACAGATAGCCATCATATAGATAGCCATTATCTACATAAAAATTAATGCAATTTGTTCTCACTAATCCAGTTGTAGGTTTTGCAGCATTTCCTCCATTTTGTTTCACAGGGACTCACGCATCATCACTGTTAAATATTTTTCTCTAGAACCAAATTTTTTACAGTATTTCAGAAGAACTACTCTTTATTTGATGTGTTGATAGCAACAGTTGAATGCTAATAACTGGAACAACTGGAAGCTGAACCTGTGTTGCAATCTCTGCAAAACTGAAGAAGCACCTGTTCTAAAGCAAACTCAAAATTACTGTCTTCAAAGCCTTTTACACAGCCATTTGTTGCTGTGGGTAAGGAAGCAATGTCCAATGCAATGAATGTTTCTCTTCTCAAGTGATTGATTACTCATCAGATACTATACTGACCAAGCTTTGAGCAAACTCTTGCAAATTCAGGCTTTTTGATGCCTCCTATAACAAAATAAAAAAGAAGTCAGTAATTTGCAATACAAGCTTTACTCTGTGGTTTCAGATTGATTTCCCTCTGTTCTCTTCTGCAGAAATGCAGTAATGTATTTCTGCTGAAAAAATTCCAAGATTCCCAATGTTACAACAAAGGAAGAATCCTTTCTTTCCCCCCCAACCCCCCTTTTTTTTTTTCTGACCTAAACTTACAAGTATTAAATAGGGTTGGCCATATTTAAGTCTGTCTATCATGTAAGACTGAAATATTGGTATATTTTGCTCTCAGATCTGCTAGGAAAAGACAGGGATTTCTCAGTCAAATGAATGCCATTTTGAAAGTATGATTACAAGCAAATTCTAAGAAATGAGCTTTCCAGGAGCTCAGCCAATCTTATAGTTCTTCCTCGAGTAGTCAGAAAAGGGAAGTTTACTTTCTTGCCTCACAAATTTATTTGCCGAAGAACTGGCGCTGTACATGAACTCTGGCAGCACTGTCTTGTCTACTCTCATCCTGTGAGCTTAAACGTGTCTGTGGACTAAAAACTGACTTATGAATAGAAAGCTCCCTTTAGCTTGCCCCTGCCTAGCAGAACTATACAAGAGGATGTACCAGTCCTTTATGGCAACAACTTTGTCATGTCCATGTCTCTTGTGATTTAAGGATATAACAGGATCATTTAAGAGAGGTGCCATTTTTGGAAGCTTGAATATCAGGCTGGGAAAAAAAGGCAGTAACTAAAACCTTCTTCAATGCTGAAGATTGCGGAGAACAGAACGTGTGTTTGTAAAGTTGAAGATGTTCTCTCCAGCCAAATGCCTAAACTCATTATGAAATCAATGAGGCACGTAAGAGTGTGCAACAGTGTGGCTGAATGAAGGAGTCTGAGAAATAAGATACCATTGATATTGTGCATAGTTTGAGGGACAATCAGAAAATAGAAATGGAAACAGATTATTTTTTTTTATGAAGCTTTTAATTAAATTGTTAAATAGAAAGAGGTAATAAATTAATTGTGCAGACAAAAGGGATAATACACTAGGATGTATAGAATTCATACATTTATATGGCTTGGGGAAAAAACTTTCCCAAGAAGATGAAGAATTTGATTCTTAATAGAATTAAATTGCATACTGATCCAAGCCAAGATAGGAGCAGAGTTGGAAATCCATAATTTCAATATTCACAGAATAGATTCTTCTCCATTAAATCAGTTGTGGATGCTAAATCTTCTTTGGATCCTTGCTGTAAGTGAAATGAAAGAACATTTAGCTTTCAGAGCACTCTGAACAAACAGTAGAATCTCTGAATTATGTAAAAGTTAAATCACATTTTATCCAAAAACCAGATCACTTTGTAGCTGATGATACCCTGCACATAGCAGGGGGGTTGAAACTAGGTGATGATTATGGTCCTTTTCAACCCAGGCCATTCTGTGATTCTATTCTACTCTATGATATATAAAAGCGGTGTGGAGATCTTTCTTGTTTTTCTTCCTTCCTATAGCTAGAATTGACAGAAATAGATACTACAGAGGCAGTATTGCTGTTCAGGTTTGGATATACACCTAAATTACTGCATTTCTCTGCATGGATGTTCTTAGCCCACGACAAATGCAAGGTCATGAGCTTGCTGAGCTTTCCTTCAACTAATGAAGCCAAGCTGCATTACTGAATGTATAGTTTGCTGTTGGCTATAGAAATGTGCAGAGACATTTCCTTATTCCAGCTGACACATACTAATGTGACAGCCTGTGGCAACTGAATTGTGTAGTTGTGGCTCTAGTTATTAATTAAATGGGACTGAAAAGAATGTGTTTCAGGTGGATCCTGGCCATGGAAATACTTCTTCTCTCCTTGCTTCAGGGCTGAGTGACTTGGTTCACCATGAATCTTTCTTGCTCTTAGAACTGTTTGATTAAAAACTGCACCTTTTTCAGAAGAGCAGTGTAATTAAATTCTACATTATGATTTATTCTCATTCTACTGTGCTAGTAACCCTATAAGTAATTTTAAAGTGATCATAACCCTAATGTTGCATACTTTGGAATAGTGTGTATCTGAAAGACAAGGCAAATTGTGAAATCTGGAAATCACTTGGCTGATAATTTGCTCTAAGCATTGCCCATCTTCCTGAATGAATAAATGGTATCAGTGTAGTACTGATCCAGAAGCAAGGCAGAAAATAATGGTTCCTGTAGACATCATTTCTTCACTGTTTTCCCAAAAGACTAGCAAAGAGAAAGATAGAACCCCTATTGATTTAACAGTGTTTTTTTTGTTTGTTTGCTTTTTTTTTTGTTTTTTTTTCTCTGTCATTTTCCATGTTCTCAGACTTACCAGAAGTAAAGGTGGCTTGGAAACCAGAAGCTGTATCAGCACCATCTGTGACAAACTCTATGAGCATAAGATTGCTAGAAGAAACTATGTCAGCGGGTATCTGTGATCCACAGGTTTTGTCCATTAGAACTGCAGAATACTTGCTGGATCCATCGTAAACTTTAACATAATCACCCTGACAGCCTCTGGTTGCCCTCAGCTGGAAGGCACGAAAGTGCAGAGAAATCTGGAAGGCAATCAAAAACAAGCCTGTCATACACACATACGTGACTTCTTTGTTTGAATGTCCTCTAAATGAGACAGAATCCAAGCTGCGTCCAAAACCAAACTGAAACTGATTGCCCCTACTTGCCTCTCATCCCCTGAAGATGCAGGATTCAGATCTAATGAGCCTGTGACTGAATGCTCCCATGCTCAGACTGCTTTGTCTTGATTTTGCAAACCTGAAGCCCAATGCATGGAGGTTTTCCAAAATCACAACTCTGCAGTTGTTTTTCCCATACCTGGCTTAAGGACATGAAAAGTAGAGACTAGTTTGAAATCTCTCTTATGGAAAAAAAATGTTATATGGAAACTGGAATGCAGAAAAAAAAAGCAAAATGCCTTACAAAGAAAGATGCAAGTTCAGTCATATACCAAGACCGTTATTAACTTATGATTACCTTTCTGGATCGGGTTCGGATAAGCCAGACACAGTTGGTGTTATCTGAATAGTTTCTTGGGTAGTTGGCAGATTTCAGTGACCCAAACGCTGCATCAATAATAGTGCTGCAGCGACCTGAGGGAGAAGCATTTATCTCAGTACCACGCTTGCAGAAACTCCCACCCATTTAAAATTACAGTATCTTCAAAATGTAAAAGTCATGATTTTCTGATATGGCAGCACTCATTTCAAGGTATCAGTACATCTTGATTAAAATGAAAAATCATGTCCAAATTTTCATATAATACATAAGCATCTCTATCAAAACGACTTGTGCTTTCCTCTGTGCAAGGAATAATATTCATTCGTGTTCACATTTCTCTGATTGTATAGGAGAATTTCTTCAAGCAGAAGTTAAAATTAAGGAGTGGAAAATACATAGACGTCTAGAATGACAGCTTAAATATTTGAAAACTATTAGGTTAAAAGATGCACAAGATATGAAACTGTTTCAGTTCAGAGGAGCTATGGCTCTTTAAGTTTGACTCGGGTCTTAAATACAAACTGCAACAAAGGAAAGTGATGTCTGACTTTTTGAGGGGTTCATAGCTGTCCGTTGAACCCTCACAAACCCAAGGACTCCATGAAGTTTACAGAGTGATATGCAGTTAAGTCCTTGCTGCAGCGTTGCAACAGTGAATGTATTTGATTTATTTTTGAGGTAGAAAATAGTACCTCACTAATCACAGTATTTCTCCAGCTTGACCTTTGCGTTCTCTCCCATAGTGACCGTATGGGTACCATGAATTTAGAGAGTAATCTCTTAGTATTTGATGATAAACTGCTGCCACTGCATACTGCTCATACACCTCCACCAAGGAGCTGAGTACCCTCAGGTGAAAGGACAGCTTTGAGGAACTTACTGCAATTGTAAAGCCTGTTGATTTTGGCCACATCCAAGTTGCTCAGCCCCAGCCTCTGTCCAATCTGTACTGATCCATCAGGAACCGGTACAATTGTTGCTTTTCCAGTGGTATTGGTGAATGTGTGTCTGGGAAAAATAAAAAATAAGATAAAAATAAATAATAATAATAATAATAATAATAATAATAAATTGTTCTTCAAGTAAAACAGCATTTTTCAGGATTTAATAGCGCAATCTACATCCTATAGAGGGAAAATAGCAGTTGTATGAATCAGAGGAAAAAGACAGTTCTTCCATACACACCTATCTGTGACTGATGGCTAGCAGGCAGTCTTCTTAGTTATCTAACTCTTTTTTTTTTTTTTTTTTTTTTTTTTTTCCCAAATGGCAAAGGGAGCTTCTGATGCTTCTATCTTGGTTGTTGCTGTGGTTCTAACTGCTATCTAATTAGGTTTGATTAAGATGCCCATCAGTAAGCTGATGCCTTTCTTTACCCCCAAGTTCAGCTGTGAATGATTCCATAAAGAAAATTAAAGGATAATCATTTAACCTTGAGGAATGGACGAACTGAATTGACTCACAATGTTCTACTAGTTGGAAGAGTGCTATGAGAGTTCTAATGCAAGATTTGAGTTCCAACAAAAGCAACATCATATTGCTACTTACGGGCCATAGTGCATTACTGAAGAATAGTCATAAGGAAGGCCTAGATTGTTGGAGTTTTCAAATTTCTTGAAGTCTGGTCTGTCAGCTGTAATATAAGGTACTGTATTAGTGTATGTTTCTTATCCACTCACTTTAGGGAACAAGGAAGAGCTGGGAACAGGATGATATATCTGCCCCTACATAGAGGAAGTCAGAAGCACTTACCTGGGCTGATGTACTCCCACATGATCCTTACATATCTGTCCCTGTCACTTCGAGAATGTTCATGCAAAAATCCCAGAGCGTGGTCCAGTTCGTGCTGAATAATTCCTTTCCACATGCAGCCTCCTTTCATCACAGATACCGTCTGCCCACCTCCTACTTTTCCATAGTTGGACCAGCATCTGAGATTGAACACCAGCAGAAGACTTACAGGATTTTTATTATCAGACAGGCAAAGGGACAGTACGGAGAACTTTGCTTCACGTGAGCCTTGCCTCATATGATGTGGGAGTGGAAGGATTGCATTCTGTCCCCTGGGATAGTGTCTACAAAAAGGCAAAACTGGCCATGATGTAGAAAATGTCAACTATTTATAGTCATCATTAAGGTCTCCTGGAAGACTTTCATTAGCAAAGAGGCTCCTGCATGCTAGCTTTCTGTACATAGTGATTTTAACTCCTAGATAAAAACATTTTTATCCAAATGATTGAATCCTGTATTAGAACTGGAGTTAAGAATAGCACTTTAAAGCTGGCATATGTTGAACAGTTCTCTCACAGGATCAAATTCTGACCCTAACAATCAACTGTGATTCAGAGAACTCCTTATTTTGTAAGTTACAATTGATCTTGTCTGTGCAAGTGAGGACTATTGTTATAACCTGTTACATACTGTTCTCAAAAGGATGTTTTCTGTGTGGTGTAACATGTATATGCAACATAAGATACACTCTCTACCTCAAGGCTTTTTTTTTTTTTTATCATCAGTCGCTTCTGAGTCACTGCTGTAACAGTTGTGTCTTTGAACTTGCAGGATACCTTGCACTGTTAAAAAACAAAGATTCTTGTCTAAATCCACACCTTTTTCCTCTTCAAGGTCACACAAGATGTGAACAGTGAGGAATCAAAAAGCTTTGTAGGAATAACTTGCTCATTTATCTTTCAACTCACCCATCAGCAGATCTAATGATGAGGTAGTCACGTTCTGTCTTGCGCTTCACAAAATTAATACAAGTCAGTGTTTCAAATTCTGCCATGGCTTCATGAATCCCTTTCACATGGTTCTCCTCTGGAGAAGAAAAGGTTAATTTGGGGGGGGAGGGGCGGTCACTCAACAATAACAAGTGCCATTAAAATATGGATGCACAAAACCAGGGTAGATGAGGGACATAAGCTGGACAAGGCTCTTTCTTGCTTCTTGCTCAGCAATTTATTTCATTTCAGTTAACCTGGCATGAGATCCTCCTTTTGCAGATTAGCGTCCAAAAGGATTCAAGTGGGAACATTTTATTCTTAACTTCTTGGTTTAAATTGTAACAGCAATTATTGCTACAACTTCTGACTGTTCATTTAGAGGCAGATGTAGGAAGATATTTTGCTAATAAAAACTAGGCTATTCAAACCACATTGCAAATATCATGAATCTTATAAAGGCAGGTGTTCTGAAGATACAATTAGAGAATGTGATTAATGTTATCTCTAAGAGATCGCACTCAAAACATGAGTACATGATGCCAACTGCTCAAGGAAATTTGATCTGTTGATTTTTTGTAATTTACAATTGATCTGTACTTGCATAGCAGAAATGAATCCTTAGAATAGATTTCATCGACTGTGTGGCCACTGGAAGTAGGTTTCTATCTAAAGCTTATTGGACAAAATCCATTAAAAAATAATAATAATTAAAAAAAAAAAAAAAGAGAGAGAGAGAGAGAAGAAAGAATGCAATGAAATTTATACCCACCATAAGTAGGATCCAAGACATAGGGAATACGAACAATCCCATCCCTGGACTGAGGCCAATAGCAATTGCGACAGTTGATGGCACTGCGGCTCCTTCGAGGGACTATGTCACCTTCTTGCAAGTACTGAGAGCTGTCTGTGGTGAAAAAGAAGGGATGGAAATACCTGAGCCACAGATTGCTGGGAGCTGTCTAGGGCATATTTGAAAAAGTATCATTCTACTTGTGCTCCTTCATATTTTTCCTTCATATCTGCTCCTGTTCAGCATGGGAAGTGAGAGGACTATTTAGCTAGGTGGACATTACCTACTTCCCTACACAGTTCTTAGCTAAGAGGCCTGATGGGAAGGGACAAATTGAAAGGAGTAATATTTGTAGAAAACTGTAGGAAAGTCTGTTACTACAGGCAGAAGGCAGAAATAAAGTTTCAAGAATGACATTATCCCCCCCCCCCAAAAGTGTGAAAAAGCAAAGCTGATAGGAAGTGGTGAATAAGAAGAAAGAAGGTGCAGAATATCTAGGGCAGGAAGCTTGAAATTGACAAATTGACTATTGCTTATGTAGGAGTCTGTAAGGCAAAGTGATATGATAACTGAATGCAAGTAATGCTCGCACTCAGGCAGTTAAATAACAAAGCATCCAATTATCCAGTTTCTCATTTTGTGTCCATAGAAAGACCAAGATGTTGAGGACTAAAGCTGAAGAAGCTGCTTGTGTAGCTCAGCTGCCTTCACACCTGATATCATCTTCAATATTGAGAAGACATTTGAAGTACCGTAGGCCTTCAGCAGAACCCAGACAAGGTGTTCCCTGTGGCCAGTCTCTGAGGGTTTCTTACATATGTATAAGACAGAAAAAATGTTTGCGCTTACTGTGCTAAGACATCGTACCTTCCCTGTTGCCTCCCCCAAATCAGCAGAAAGGCCATGTATAAGCAGAACTGTGATGGCATTACCTTTGTTAACTTCCAAAATTCTGTTAAAAATAACTTCATCTTCAGAGTCTATCTCTGTTGGCGATGGAGAGTCTGTGTAGAAAATATAAAGTATCACTCTCTAATTCTCAAGGAAAAGCTGAATCCTCATTTTTAACCTGATGAGTTTCCAGGAACTCCTCTTGTTCTGGTCCTGATTACAGTGATGTATTGAAACTCACTGAGCCTATTTATGTGTTGGCACGGTGTTCAGTCATGTACATCTTTGCTCAGTGATACAACCTTGTGAACCTCCCAACAGCTGTGGCTATCTCGGCATTCATCTAATACCAAGAACAATTTCCTTTCAATCAGTCCTTCTCTCTACCTTTGTTACTTAGTCACTGTATTTTAAATACTTGTTTTTTGGCTCTTCTTAAGCCTGTTTTATCCTGTATAGGAGGCCAGCTGGCAATTCTTGTCTACACATCTTCTTCCTGGCATTCAATAAGCACAGCCATCCTGCATGCATGCTCCACAAACAACCCACTAACACATCACAATAAATATGGATGGAGAGTAGTCCTGCTCCTTACTGTTGGGTATACTTCTCTTGAAAAACTCTTGAAGTCATTGAAATCAGAACTGAATTCCTATTTCATGAATGAGTCTGTTGTCCCCACATACGCTCAACATCAGGGACTTATGGGCTCTGTAGTGAATAAAATCAGCTGAGTCTGAGTGCCTTTCTTTGAGCCTTGACATCAAGAAACAGCACAGGCAGATGCTGTTACTTTCAGAAGTTATTTAAGTTATTATCTACACAGAGACATTTTTAGAAAAACTAATAGATTTTCAGCTGAGCCAAAAAACTGGCTACAATCAAAGGACTCTGCTTTGCATTAAATACTCTGGTGAGTGCATTCATTTAAAATTTCTTCCCCGAGATTAACTTGTGTTAAGCATGTGCTATTTTCTATAGTAATTAGGTAGTTAACAACTGGTATACTCTAGCAAGTACTTATGTACATAGAGATGTAATAATACGTACCGTATATATCCTCTTCTGTAGTAACCTACAAGGACAATACATTAGTTTTGTCTCACAGCTGATACTATTACATAAATTAGAAAAAGAAAAAAAAAAAGCAAGGGAACAGAAGGGTAACTATTTTAAGCACCTCTGCAGTTTTGAGTTATTTACTGTATCATGGGTAAGCTAAGTACTACCATGTTGTGGTAGATATTTTTCTTTGCTGTCTTTTGGTATAGATATCATGAGGAAAACTGGAGACTCATGAAATACATTTTAAAGCATGTAGCATGTTTCAGAGCTTCTAGCTTCATTCATCTCCCAGCTAGTAAGAGTGCAAAATTGATGACTTCTCTGATGAAATCCCCATGACATCGTCCCACGTTTGTGGTGATTGGACATAGCATCTACTGCTTGTAGGGGACTGTACGCTGAAGCCTAACTTGGGGAGGTAACGTTAGTAGCAAAACAAATTGCCATGCTTCCATTGCCTGGCAGAAATTAAAAGCAGATTTGAGTTTTCTCTATGACTCCAGAGAGGCAAAGTTTTCCTGGGATTGTGTCTGTATTTGGGTATTGTGAAGCAATGAATGGGATAGGGAAGGAAACCGAGCACTCTGATACTTTTTCTCTGAGAAGACTTTCCTGCTCAGATGGCGATATGGATGGAGTAGATGAGTCTTGAAATCAATACTGGACACCAAAGTGAACAAAGGAACTGATCTAGCTGTCCTTACCTGAGTAGATTCTGTTGCTGCTAAAAGAAAGGAAGAAAAAGACAAGGGACAAATTAGATTCTGAATGCAACTTCAATGGTATAGGCTCCTCAGACAATAGAATGCCTTTGGCAGGTGCCACTGCTTGAAGGGCTTGAAGTTAGTTGCACTAACTGATAAATATATGCACAGAAATGAAATTGAGATTTAGACAAACAGCTGTGAAAATTCCTAGCAGTACAGAATCGTGATTATTTATCATCTAAGAAATCCGCAAAGCATTTTGTCAGCTTCAGAGTGAAAAATGACAGAGGAAATTTGGAACAAATATGCTTTGTCCCCAGATTTCACTGGAAAACACGTGGAATAACAGCCCAGCAGTCTTCTCTGGTTTCAGAGAGCCAAAGGATAAAATTACGAAATTGTATGAAGGCTATCATTTAGTGCTAGGCAAATAATCCTGACTTCAGGATGCATCTGGCAGCACCTTGGAACTATCCTTATTTCTAAGATATTTTTCTAGTGTGGCATCTTTTGAATTCTGCTAAAAATTGGTTTCTAGATACCAACATGGAAAGGAAAATCTGATATATAGATTTCTGAGCAGAAACTTCTTTGTTACAGCATCGTAAAAGTACAGAAATGGAAAGATTCTCTAAAGGTCATCCAGTTTGTCTAGTTTCCCTAAGGCAGAAGTGGTTTTATCTATGTTACTCTTGACCATTGTTTGCTTGACCTGTTCTTAAGTATGATGGATATGCCACAAATCTTTCTAGTACCTCTTCCATGTTGCTAATAATTGTAGTCTTCTTTGTCTAAATTTAAAACCATTATTTTTATCTCCCCTCCCAACACTACAGTTATGCAAACAATTTGCATATTTCTAAGCCCATCCATGTTGCTTGACTTTTTGACCATGTGTTTTCAACAGAAGGTACAGCCATCACATCTTGCAGCACCTTTCCCTTGTCACAGCTCCCATTGATCTAGGTGGTCATTGTACAAATGTACTAAGGGGGTTTCTACTATTCAGAATAGATGTAGAACCAGTAGAATTGCTTCACTTCAGCCAGAAAATCTTCAATCTGCCTTTCTAGACTGTTACTTCAGAGGCATGCTAAAGAAACTCCACTGATTACTTCTGTTTCCTATATTGCTGTTCAATCAATTCCCATCAAAGAGGTCAATGGTGTCTAAAAAATTCTTCAGGAAAGCACGTTTTGAGTTGAGCTGACCAGTTTCGGAATTGCGCACAAGAGGCATTAGTTGACTAGTCGAAGTCAGTGGAAATTATGCTTCAGATTCCTAGGCTTATAAATTTCAGAACACCTTTCTAAAGCTCAAGTAAAACAACATAGAAGGCCTCTACCATGTGTCTGATCAAATCAATATCTGATATGACACAGATTTTGAAATGATAGAATTCAAGTTTACCCTGCAGTGTAAATACTGAAAGATGTCTCAAAAGGCAGAAAACATAGTAACAACGGTCAGTTAGAATTTGGCCCAGTAACCCTGCAACTTCAAGTTCCAGTAAGCATGTCTCTCCATTGGCTCCAAATCTGCTGAACAGTAAAATTTACATCCCTTTTCTTCCATGTCATAAGTGACATCTCAAAAGAAGCACGAGCCACTTTTCATAAGCCACTTACTTCTTCTGAATATGTCAAGCAAGTCTGCCTCTCGCTACATATCACCCCTGCATCTGACAGTTTTTTGGTGCTATTAAGGTCTACCTACAGGTATATTTCCATTGACCTGCTCTGGAAATGTGCAATGATCCCATTCTATTTTGGAAATTGACAAAAGCTGTTCTGTTAAGCTTGTACTATTTGTTTTCCGTCACAGTACAATGCAAAGCTTTCTCTGACACCTGATGTCCCTTTCTTTTACTGCTGCACCAAGGCAGGCAAGGAGGCAAATGAATAGTTCAGTCTTTTCCAAAATTCAACATGAAAATTGAATTTTCAAGTGCTTAAAATCACATCTAAATTAACCTAACAAACCACATCCAGAAAGTAAGTGTAAAGCGCATCTGTTGGAAGTCATGTGCATTCAGCCCAAAAGTATATTAGGAACAAGAAAGTTGCTGCTATTATGTGCTCTACAGCTGCCACTCACCAGCAAATTGGTCTTATGTGTTCACCTGTATTTACCACGCATTGATGAAATTTAAACTTATATATCTTTTATACCCCTCTGATTCTTTTTTCATTGTTACGTGTTTTGACAAAGTGAAGTCAAAGTTTCTGTTCAATCCTCTGCAGCTGAGGAACACAGTAGGAGGCACTCAGACACACAGCTCTGAGTCTTCACTGACTCAGAACTTTCAACTCCCTCTGCTATCAGTAAAATCAATTTGTCGACAGTTTTGTCTACCACAACATGCACATCACTGATGACATGCAGATACTTTCATCACTGTGTCTTTTTTTCCTCTTTCCTGTGGCCTCTTTGCCAGCACCTTGTTTCAGCCAAGCAGCTCACAGTAGCACATTTATGTGTAACCACAAAACCAGCAGCACCACAACACAGCCTGTCATTCATTTCAGAATCTGCTACACTGCACAGAATGGCAACTGCAGGACATGTGGTTCTCTCCACAGCACAGACCTCACCTTCTTTTCTCTGTTTCTCATATACTAAGAGCAGCATAGATTTTCCTTCGTATCTTTCTTCTGCTGCACCCAATCAGATCCTTTTGTCTAGCATTACTGCGAGAACCGTTGAGATGTGACAGCCTAAACTTTTCCTACCTTGTGAAAGCTCTGCCTTAAACATATCTTAATTTCTCCTTATTTCAGCTGTTATTTGTTTGTTCATTCCATGAAGACACTGGGAAGCCATACAATCAATAATAACAACTCTCTAAAATATATACCTTAGTAAGTAGGCAAAAAGAAAACCATACTTTCATGAAATCGCTTATATAATGCAGATCAGTGGGCTGGTTATTCCTGCCAGTATAAAGACTGCAGTCACACTTCAAGCTTGTAAAAATTATATACCTGAAGTTATCACCAAAACTACATTACTTGCATCAGATAATGACCAAAATCCCAAATTGCTGTTATGTAATTTATTTGATACAAAGTCAATAATTAACACTTGTCTTTAAAATCAGTAGAAATCCTACTTACTTGCTGTGCTGTTTTCATAGTTGTCCTGAAAAAATCAATAAGTAAAAAATGTTAATTTTCGTTGGCTCATGAGGACAGCAACAATAGCATCAAAATCAGATCAGAAAAAGCAGGACAAAAGAAATAGATTAACTTCATATCTTATTATATTTCTGGTATTTTAGTAATCAGAAATTTATCAAAATGTGTTTCCACAGCTTAACTCCAGGAAAAGCAAGTCAAGTAGAGGAAAGAGCAGGGCTGCCTGGAACTTCTCTCACCTGAATAGGGAAGCCCAGTACAGAGGCAAGCAGAAATGCAATGAAGATTAGGAGCATTTTCAGATTCATTCTCCAACCCTGACAGACCTTCAATGCTTGTCCTAATCTCTATCAGTTCAGGAGTGCTGCTGCTAGATATACCAGCAGGGCCTGCCCTGACAGGGCTCAAAATATCATCCCTAGCCAATGGGGATCCAAGCAGGAAGCAAATTTCTCTTGTAGCCTCAACAACCTATTTAGCCCCAGGGCATCTCCCAGTGCTGCACTGCTGCTGTCACTGTGATCTATGGCATCCCCTGTCTCCACACTGTCATTCACACTGCTCTCTGAACCTGGATCAACCTCATGTTTTGCTACCATGATGCACCTTGTATGTTTCTTGTAGGGTATTTCCTTAAGTACTCAATTTGACTGATACCACATAAGAAGACCTTGCACCTGGAGACCTTTTCACAGTACTGTACTGGTTGGATTTCAGATGGTGGGTGACTTGTTCTGTATCTCATGCAAAGCACAGAAGGCTAGGTATTCTGCTACTTTGGAACATGTGAAAAATCACTATTCAGTGAAGCCATGTCTGCATCTTCCCTGAGCAGACATCCTGAGAAGCCCAAGCAGTGTTTTCCATTCCCCCATCTGTAGAATGATTAACAGACCACTGCTTACTGAGTTTACTTCTGCAGAACTGCATGCAAGAATCAAAAAGCAGACCTGGCAAGACATGCTTGGAGGAGGTCTCTTGTCACAGCAGCATCTTGCCATGGCCTCTTTATTGCAGCAAAGCTTGGTGAAATATTTGCTGAATGTTCTATAACTGGAGAATTATCTGCTCTCTGATACATCCTTATTTTGTGTCAGTGTGTATTTTCCATGCATGGAGAAGGAGTTACCCTTGTTGGTAAATGAACCGAGAAAGAACCAAGAAGTAGCACAGTGGGAGAGAGCTTTCCACCTGTTTTTCAGAAGATGAAACCCAGTTGAGGGTAGGAGTCACATGGAAACATCAACTGAAACGCATTGTCAGGGATTATTATTAGGTGCTTGATGAAAGTTCACAGTCACACACTGTCGTCTATTTTAGGAGAGTCTGAGCTGACAAAATCCAGGGCTAAACTATCATTACCCGACAGGGAGGCAGCACAGCAGAATACTGCTTGTTGCCTCTCTTGCTGCAGTACAGTATGCCCTGGATGCCAGAAGCAGGGCAGCGCACGTCCCTTGTCTCCATGAAAGAACAGAGATTAAGTAGGCACAGTCAGCATGCAAATCGTGCCGACATGGGCAGTCTTTGTGTTTCTCTATGTGCATAAATATTTGCACTAAACAATGCTAAATACCTTTCTTTGTATTTGGGCAGGACAGTGATGAAAATCTTCTTTGCGCTGAGGCAAAGTAGTGCAGATCTGGTCTGTGATCCTGGTGAAGTTCTCCAGGCTTCTCCCTCAATCCAAGGACAAAGTAGATGTCCTCGATTCCAGATGCCTTAGTATTCCAAAAAGTATTAAAAAAACCAAACCACCACAGAATGGGACTTGTGTATAATCTGCTAACTTGCATTAGAATTTAGGGGAAAAAAAAGTAAAGGTCAGACTACCCTGAGGGAAAACCAGTCCAGGAACAAAAGGAGAGATCAGAGATACTGAGGGAATAAAACAAGGGGTTAAACTTGGGAAGATCAGTAAACTTAGCATCTTTGTAGGTTGTTGCTGGGAAAATGCTACAGCCTCCCAAGTGACTGATTAATTAACTGCCTGTGCTCAGGAGGGAGTGAGGGAATGGGACTGGCAAGAGGGATGCTGCACGTGCTGTGCTGGATGTGCTAACACTGACATATTAAGTACTTTGTAAGATGGATTGCTGCATGCCACCTTTTCCATATGCTAACACCAGTGATGAGGAGGGAGATCGCTGTTACGATGAAGAATGTGGATGTAAATGCTACAACTGGCAAAGCACGCACAACAGAACAAGGGGGAATGCTGACTGACACATTGTGCCTGCTGCCCATCCTGGAGATCCTATCAGCTTCCATTTGTCCACGTGTTTCGGATTCAATATTTCAGTGTTTTCATAAATGTATTATTCACGGGGAAGGAATTATCAACATCCATGTTTTCACTAGACAAAAAAAAAGTAATCTGTCAAGATATTGCAAAAAATATTGTCCAGAAAAGCTAGTACCTCTGGCAGAAAAGATGCCAAATAATCTTTGAACATTTAGGAGCCAAAGTAGCACTTAACAAAAAGGAGCATGTCCTTGCATATAGGAAATTTTGTCCGGACAAAATTGAGTTCTCCTGTTTATATATCCCAATTTCTGGTGGACGGTAGGGACAGGACAAGTTGGGAATGGCTTTTAACTAAAAGAGTGGATAATTAGATCAGATGTCAGGAGGAAATGTTTTATTCAGGGTGCGGGGAGGCACTGGTACAGGCTGTCCAGGGAGCTGAGGACATCCCATCTCTGGAGGCGTTCAAAGTCAGGGTGGATGGGGCCCTGAGCAGATGGGTGGCAGCCCTGCCCAAAGCGGGGGTTTGGGACTAGATGATCTTTAAGGTTTGCTCCAATCTAGGCCATTCTGTGTTTCTATGATACTTTGTACCTGAGAAAAATGATCGGCAGGTGTCCAAAACCAACAGTAAAATACCAAGGGTTACTTGAGCAGTATCATTATCTTCAAGACATCCATCAGCAAAAAAAAGAGCACTACTCCTGAGGGAACACTACAACTCTTGGAGTTATTTATTCCTGAGGACAAATACAGGTCTACAGAAATCTGTATGCATAAGCAAGAAAAGACTTTACAGATATAGAAATGAAAAAAATTATGTTGCATGTGAGAGTTCATTCTAAACTAGCCAAAATCAAAACAGCAGGTGTATAGAAGTTACAGCTCTTCTGTAGACATCCTTCAGATTTTGCTCAGTCATATATCCTTTACACCTATACAATTGTTATTCCCTGTGACATGCCTCATCATAAACAGCCCCCAGAAAATAATGTAAACCACCAAGAACTAGTTACAAAAAAGAAATAAGACACCTATAACTGTTAACTACTAAGCAGTATAACTGCTAGATACTAAATGCTATGCAGTAAAATGCAGGAAAATATGCAATAACAAAGTTGTTACATTGATATAGATTGGATATATGTAGATTTAAAAATATATGGTTTCAAAGCTTATGGAAGTCACACTGTAGCTATCATCTCACTCAATTCATGGTAAAATACTGAAAGGTTTGAAACCACACAACTTTAACAAAACCAACCACTGGAGCAACGTTATGGTTCACAGCACATAACTGTTTAGGGTTAGTGACAAGTCTTAACCAAAAATATATTATTTTAGACAGAACAGCTCAATATCATTTTTCAGGAATGCCTGTTTTTCAGTATTTCAGTATTTTGACACTTTTTGGAACAGGAATTCCAGTTTCAGCTCAGCTATGGGTTCATTTATTCTGAAACCAAATCCTCTGGTCAGGAAGACTGTTCCAGTGCAGTTCTTCAATTCATTCCTTTTAATTTCTTTCTCACTACTTCTAGCTATCATAACACTCTATCACACAGAATTAGCTTCCTTTTCTTTGGTATCTTTATTACCTTTCAGCTCTGATTCTTTTCAGTCATAAATCAGTTCTCGCACAAGGTTTTTCTAGGTTCACTTAAAGGACTTTCTGACCTTTTTTCAAATCTTCTTGTTCTGCAGTCACATTTGATAGTCTTTGAATTCCTTCCAAATTGCTCAGACCCTTTTGGTAAAGCAATTTTGGCTCAGTTCACATCTGCCTGTACAAAACTTTGCTGGTATTGAAGTTTCTGAGGGTTTCATAGGTAGCCAGCACAGACATCAAGTCCTTGTCCAGAAGAAGACTGACAAGTGTCATAAAAGTCAATTCTAGATAAGGCAACGTGCACTTAGAAGCTGTTTTCCCACACCCAAGAACATACTTGTTGAATCAAAATATATAGCTGCCCTTCATGTCCCTCTCCATATTCCTTCTTCAGATCCTAACTACCAGAGAGGACCTGCAGCTCTTCAGCTTGTTTCCTACTCCACTTTCTGTCACGCTTTCAGTTTCTGAGGGAGTTCCATGTTCTTGCTAACACCATCTGCAGAAGCTCTTAACTGCACATTGTCTGCAGGTTCTTTAGCAACATACTTACATCCTCCATAATATTAACGACCATTCATAGTCCTGGCCTTAGCAATGCTCCTCTGACAAGGCTCGAACCTAAGTGATGAACTTTTGCTTGCTATTGATTAGCCAGTTCTCTATTCAATGAGCCAGAAAACAACAGATAATGAAGAAAAACACTATTTTGATTGCGGATTGCTCTTTACAAAAGAAAAATGTGCAGTTAGGAGAAAAAAATCTGTAAGAAACAAATTGAAAAAGTCAAAGCATCATAACTTTTAAAATAAATGCATGAGTAAAATTGGTTTTCATTTCAAAATAACATTTCAAGGTCAAATCTAGCATAACATAAATCAGCAATTAAACTAGCGCTTAATGTATGATTCAAAGATTATATAAGGTGGGGGAGGGGAAAGGAGGTGATGAAACTGGAACTTTAATTTAGACCACTCTAGTAATGAACTTCTGTTTGTCTTGGGGGGAAAAAAAATTCCTTTCTTTTATCAAGAGAAGAGATCTGATTTGTCTGCTGCCCTTAGGTGAGGAATGGACAGATCAAAGGTTTTGCAGAACAATGTTTCCAGCCTGCAGAACAATGTCAGGCTGATTGCAAAGGAATCCTAGTGATGGGGTAAGGTGAGAGCTGTTGAAGTGTTGCCTGGGGTTATCTTTGGTCTCTGCCCTCTGCAGGGACACATTGCCATCACACATGCTGCCCAAGCTGCTTACTGAGAAAGTCTCCTGCCTCAGTCTCCTTATGATGGGTTGTGCAATGCCAGCCAGCTTCCTTGCTTGGGTTCTTCTCTAAAAAAAGGAAATTCTCTTACAAGCTGGTCGCTTTCAATCTTACTAACTTCTGCATACATTAATAACTGTAAACATTTCTTCGATGTCTTAAATATGAGAATTGAGACTTTGCCTCACGCCTGCTTCTCAGATGAGTACATGGGAGCAGACAAAGTGTGCCATCAGTGAAAAGCAAAAATCTCTGCCTTACAGTGCTTGGATATGTCTGACTGAGTCCATGAGTAACCCTACTCATCTCTCACTCAGGGACAAACATGCTCCTGTACATGATCACCTGTATCAGCTAGCTGCACGTCCCTCATTTATTTTGTTTTGCTTTTCACCTCAGCAGGAAGGCTGCTTGTACCATCTGTCTCATTACTTTTGCTCAATTTTTATTTGTTGGCTTCCTGACTATCCTCTCTCCAGGATTTCTGAATGTTTCAGTGGTAATCTTGAGATGTCATTTTTAGTCTTACTGCATTTTTTCAATTGCAGATTCTTTTTGCAAGGTGAGCCTCCCCAGGAATCACGCCCATTTACCAGGTAAGCTTATGGCTTTGCTTCCTCTCCTCGAAGGGCAATTTGTCCAATTTGTCGTTTCTCTCATGCCTTCTGGGCAGGTGAGTTTGGACACTTCCTCTGCGTCTGACTTTATCTGGATCCCCAGAAATGTACTCTGGGGAAAGTTAAAGTTCAACCTTCACAATCCCTGTGTTGTTTTTAAAAGAGCAAGTAATTAAATATTAACGTTGGAACCATCAGTTGACAATAAACTTTAAACCTGTGTTCATTCTCCAAGAATTTATGAGGGTCTTAGAAGCAGCTTCTGTTGCCTGCTATTAGGTGAACTTTTACTACCCTTGAACCATTGCAAATCTGGTAAGTTGAGGTTTGAGGAATAAGCATCACACTGCTACGGTGCTTGGTTTTGTGATGAAGTAACTAAATAACTAATTAAATAAATAGAATGCAAATAGGGAAAAAAGTGTATCACATGATCAAGTCAATCTTTTTACCCAGTTAACTGAACTATCCAGAAAAACTGTGTATTTCACCTTGGCTCAACACGATTTTGGGGCTATTTGACCATCTACACTGCTATTTTAAATAAATAAGTAGCCTCTGAATCTTATCATAGTGTGGTTTATATGTTCTGTCATTTCTGTACCTTGATCTGTGCAGGGCTAGCCAAACTGGGAGAAGTTGTAGGGAGAAGTCTCTCCAATCCACCTTGCCATGCAACTGTTTAATATTACACAATGTTCCTGTTCTACAGACAAGTGCTGACCTTTTCCTCTTACTGTCTGGTACCAACTGTGTCTCAACTTTGAGTAGAAATTTTGACACAGAATTCACGTATTTTTCCACAATTCAGGTGAAAGGCAAAAGTTTAACTTTGTTGTAACAATTAGTTTTGCACTCCTAAGACCCAGCTTCGATCCCAAATTTAAATCTGATGATCTCATGAAATGTTCATAGCAGAATTGGAACTTTGTAGATGTTAGTCTTATATGGACAGTAAGAAGAGGCTGGCATCATCCAAGAAGATGTAAATTGTTGCTGATATGACATGTATATGGCATGTTGGAAAAGATCTTTCAGTGATGAGGGATTTTGGTCTGTATCTGATGATGTGACAGAAGCTGGATGATGAAGGTAACTTGGATGGGAAAACCAGGAGTTTTGGTATGACTGTGTTAAACCCAAACTCATATGAGCTCCATGAGGACAAGACATCAATGTCAGCGTGAGATTGTACACTGCAAGAATTAAAAACAGTCAGTCTGAACTCAGAATATACAAAAAATATAAAATGTCTTAGATACTTAATGAAGTATGTAAGAAAATTTATTACAGCTGCCCAGATTAGATGACAGAGAGTAGTTCCTCTGCATATGATTGTACCAATTCAGAAGACTAGCAACAGATGATGGAAAAGAAGACATTCCTGGAGGTGTTCAAGGCCACGTAGGATGGGGCTTTGAGAAACCTGGTCTAGTGGAAGGTGTCCCTGCCCACAGCAGGGGCATTGGAACTGTAATCTGTAAAGTATAAAATAGAACGGAGGGAATGGATCAAGTGCAAATAACATATAAATGAAACAGACTTCTGTCTTAATAAATAACAGATTCTCAAGTGTAACAGAAGAAAACATTAAAAAAATGAACAAATAGAAGATGGAAGAGGAAAAAGGTGAGAGAATATTTATGAGGGTAGAGGAGGGCCATAATCGAGTTGCAGAGATCACTGATGTGTCCAGAAAAAAGGACAGAATGAGATGGCAAACCAAGCAAAGCAATGGAGTAGAGAATGTGGATTCCAGAGTGAAAATAACCAAGGAAGGGTATTTGCACTAGGGGTTTTACTCTTGCCATATCTTCATCAAATTTCCTCCTGCTTTATCTATCAAGAAGCCTCTGACCAATTTTGCAGTTTTGGAGCTGAAAAACTGAGTTATCAGAGAGGGTAGGCGGCAGTCAGGAACACAGGACTGCAAGTCAGGGAATCTACTGCTGAAAGAACAGTCTTCTACAAAGGATAATCTGGACAGCTGGGAAAATGAAGGAAACAATTGCCCAGAGCTAACTGAAAGGAGTACTTATGGGAGACATATTTTCAAATTTGAATGTTACTTTTCCAGCCTCATTTTAGAAGAAAGTTCTGCCATTTCTAATCTGGAGATTGAGAACTGTGTGCAGAGAAAACACAGCCTTCTGGGGCAACCACAGGTAGGCTCTTGTTCTTTCCACCACAGTGTAAGTGGCCAAATCTTGAAGCTGGTGGGTATCTCAAGACCATTTAGATTAGAACTGTCTGCAAGGCTGTCAATAATGATACTGCTTGGAGTGTGAAGTGTGAAAGACTTATTGCTCTATTTCACACAGGACAACATTGATTCTGACTAACAATTACCCGTCAAGCTTGATTGGGACAATGACAGATCTGCATTGTGATCTCAATTTGAAAGCTTTAAGCCAGTATACATTTCTGCAAACAACACAAACAATTCCCACTTGCAACTATTTCAAAGGAAGACACAGAGATCAGGTGGGTTCAAGAGGTGGAACAGGAAAGATATCATAAAAAAAAATGGACTCATGCCACTCTTGACACTTAACTCATTGTCAGTCATCTTGATAGAAGATAGCTATCCTGACAGCTGGAGGTTATTCCCTGAAAAAGCGATTTTTGTAGAAAGCATTGGCAAGGTCTGTTTGCTTCTTGACTGGAATGTCAATGGGGCACATGATCACGTGTACCAACTTCTTTCATTGAAGTGTTGACTGAAATTAATGTAACAGAAATGTTATAGAAAATGTACCAAAAACAGAAGAAAACTTGTGGGTCACACACAGTCTCTAGAGGTGAACATGAAAAGATACATCATTTTTGAACTCCAGACCTAGAAACTGAGAGTCTCTCTTATCTGCAATATTTTCCTGGTTTTCTTTCTGCCTCTACATCAACAAGCAGGATCAAGCAACCTTGTCATAGGGAAAACAGTTCCTGTGGTGTTCTTGATGTTAAGAATACTACAAAAATTACTGCGAACTGATTTACCATTTGGAAATAAGTACTATCACATCTGCACAGCTTCTGCTGATGAGAATACTCAGCAAAAGACCGCAGTATGCTGAATGACCAGGCACAGACTGGGTCACAGACTGTTCAGTGAGATTTCTTACCAGTGCCTTTCTGACAGGTAGGGGAAACGAGATGAAATTTAGACCAAAATGGTAACATGGAAAGATAGAATGAGAGATCAATAATTGCTGCCAAACTGTCATTTTGCATGAGCCAAATAACATTCAAATAAAAATTCAAAGAACAGAACCTGTTTTTTTCAGAGTTGTACACAAAAAATATAAGAAAAAATAAATTTGTATAGCAGATAGTTCCTCCTATAATAACAACCCAGGATTAGAGCACAGATTCATTGTCCTCTCCCTGACGGGGATCCTCCAGATACACTGGCTAAACATAGCCCTGTGAACAGCAAAACACATACAGCCCTGCCTTCTGTTTCAGTGAAGGTATTTGACAATAGGTGTAAAAATTGCCAAAAAATAAATCAGCAACCTCAGGCATGGCTCCCATGGAGTTTTGCTACAGATGTGAATGCTCAGCTCTTCAGTAAGTCAGACAAGATATCAAGTTGGGTGTACTGGCAATGAGAATGAGGTACATAATGATTGCGTATATTTTTAGCTGCATAAACTGTAAGATCAGCTTGTATTTGGAATCTTTTTTTTTTTTTTTTTTAAATCAGTTTCTTCATTGAGAGGGAAGGGAACATGGAAGACAAACTTATTTCAGTACATAACACTGATTCATTTACAAAATTCAACCAGCAAATTATCCAAAGATCACTTGAAAATAAAATAGCATATTATCCTGTACATAAGGATTTAAAGACAAGCCTGAAAAAGAATTGGATAGAACTGACAGTTTATAGCCAACATCTCCTCTTGAATTTCATGGCTTTGTGAGCTTAACATGGCTAAAGACCTCATTTTAGCTAACAGTATGAAAACCCAATGCCCCCCTCTTCAAAATATCCTTTACAGGAACAGCACTGTAAAAATTGAAACTGTACCGTAAAAACCAACTCTTATAAGTGTAAGAAAAATATCGTTGCCTCTAGGAGGCAGCATTTTATTGCAAATACACTTAAAATATAATTTAGTGTTTTGACACCTCAGGATTTTCAAATCTCCTGTGATTATTAAAAATTATATAGCAGAAAAGAAATAAACATTTACGCTTGCAATGGAGATGTATGTGTAAAAATGAGCTCTGCTTCTCCAACCAGACAGATCCAATTCTTAGATGAAATAGAGAATGCCGGGTGCAAAAGTGTTCCTTGCATTCCTGTTCTCCTAGGTTTTCAGTAGCGAGTTAGAAGAATTTGATAGAGAAGCTGAGTATTCAGCTCATTTATCTACTCTCAGCAGGATACCCTCCCCTGTGTAGGAAAACATTTGCTCATTTGCTTAAAGCTCAGCTGCTAACAAGGCACAAACATAAGCGTGCATGTGCCAGTTTCTTCAACTGCGCCCTTTAACTGCACTGGCAGTGATTTGGTTTTCTTTTATTCACACAGCTTTAATCTGAGCTGGAGATAGCATTCTCTTTCAGGATCACCATTACTAAGATGCTAAGATCTCATGCTAAAGCAGTACACCTGGGGAAGTGCAGACCTTGTTTTAGTGCTGCAACGTGACCTTTTGAAGTACAGTTGCCTTTCTCTCTGCATATGGTCCCTTGGTGCTCTCAGAGGAAAAGCATTGTTTATTTTTTTAAATCTGCCTCACATGTTAATAATCATATAACATCCCAAGTGTCCCTATTTGAGTGTGGAACAACAGAGAAGGCCACAGTGGTTTGTGCCTTTTGGACACATCAGAAACTAAGAGGCTTTCATAACAGTGAGTTGGCTATACCCCTAACTTCAGGGGTCTCTGTGCTTGATGTAAAACATTTTTATTTTCTAATTTATTCTCTGATCAGCTCAGCAATGTGCATTGCTCTCACAACACAGCTTGATACCTAATTAAGATAAAGAATTCCTCACAATTACTTCAGTTAGTTTTTCAGGGAGCTGGTACAACAGTCGGCTTGAGTCTACTTTAATGTAGGAATAAAATGACTGTAAACAGGAAGGTCCTTATTGGGGATATACAAAGCAGATGGACCAATTTTTAAGTTTAAAGTCCATGAGGACTCACTGCTGTCCTCTGATCTGATCCTCTGTACCCCTCATGTACCATTCATCTTTAGTTTTATCATAGAATAACCTGTGTTGAAAGGGACATCAAAGATCATCTAGTTCCACCGCCCTGCCGTGGGCAGGGTTACAAACCACTAAATTGGGCACTAGAATCAGGTTGCCCCAGGCCCCATCCAAGCTGGCCATTAACTTCTGTTTGAATGAAAATAGATCCTTTAAAAGCAAGCTGCACACCATCAGCCTTGATTTCAAAACTGCCCAGCATGGAGAGCCCTCCACCATCCCTTGGAAACCTTTTTCACAGAATTTATGTCCACTTTTAAAAATCTGCAGCATGCTTCCAGCCCGAGTTTGTCAGCCATCAGCTTCCGGCCATTAGATTCCATCACCACTTCGCTTGACAGAGAAGGACCACTACTATAAAAGATTTATGGATTCTGACTGAACAAACCCTTAGCTTTTTCACTGACCTTGAGCCACACTCTAATTCACTGCCCTCCAGGTATCTATCATCCACATACCTCTTTCACAATCTCTTTCCAAACTGCCCAGTGAGTTTGTGCTGTCCTGCAGAGTGGGGTTCAGTGTTGCTCCACAGCAGTCCCACCACTGTCAAACTCAGGTGTTTCATGCCCTTCCAAATTCTGCTCAGAGTTTTTCCTTTTTATCTCCTATGGATCATGCTACTTGGTGGTATTTGCTCCTATAGTTTTGTTTCTGAACTTTCTCATTTCATTAGCTTTGAATACAGAGAGCACGTGCCAGGCTATCTGGTATCATTTAGTTCTATAATCAAGACAGTATTGCAGGGCTTGAAACTCAGCTTCCTGAGTATGGAACTTACAATGCCATGAGGGATAGAAGTGCTGTACCACAGCCAGATTTACAGTGGATACTGATAATGAAAGCCACTTAGAGCCCTGTACCCATTTACACCAGCTGTAGCACCACAGCTCGAAGATCACTTTTCTTGAGGCTAAGTACTGTGTATCTCCTGTTCAGAAAATAACTCTTTTCTATTGTCTTAATACTTACATTTACTTGATTTGTGTGTGTAGGTTTGCTTCAGCGACAGCGATGGATAAGCAATGCCCATGGTCTTCTCACAAATCTCTTTTTTGCTTATAATAATGTTGAGACAACTGCTTTGTCTTAATGGGACTGCAAAAGATTCTTTCTGTTGTCTGTAATATTTCACCATCTGGTGAAGTATTTAAACTCGAAGGAAGACAAAATCCCTTCCTTAACGCTCTTATAACCTGATGCCACAACATACAAAAGCTTGAGGAGGGGATATAGACATCTTAAGCATTAGCCTTTTACCTTCTCTTTTGTTTCTACTGTGCTTCATTTTCTGAAGAAAGGCAGGATAGTTGTACATGGTCCTCTGCCATCAAATGAGAATTACAGTGCCTAAGGTTGGATGGCACAAACAACTTGCTATTATCTAGCAAGCTATTTTAGACCATCATCCTATTCAAACCGTCCCATTTCTGTAGCACAGGATCTCAGATTCTCATAACAAGTCAGTACAAGAGAAAACACGAGCTTACACCTTCGGGCTAATCTGACTGGCTCAAGCATTTCTCTTTCCCATTTTTTTCTGGGAACTCACACTTCTGCCTGGTGAAATGCCTCAGCAAGAATCAGTCAGAGCATTTCTGCCAAATACACCCCTGACAGAGTGGGTTGACTCAGGAAAAATGTCTGCAACAGTCATCTTTCATTCGGATGCAGGCTTCCCCCATGATAGGGAAGGATCCTTGGAGTTTATTTTGTGTCTTCCATTGATAGAATAAAAGCTGCAAACTGTTGACCTCCTTGTTTTAATTGTTGGCAATAGTATTAAGAAGCTTTTTTGTGGTAAGGCATGAACTACCTCCAGGCAGTACAAAAGCCCGTCTAATTCTCCATGTGATTTGCACTAATAATTCTTCACTCACAGAAAGACTCTTTCACACAACTGATGGACAGAAAACCCCAGAATATCAGTGGAAAATCTCAAAGAAGAAATGGAGAAACTATATGCACCACAGATAGGCCAATGCCTTACATTTTGTCATCACAGACTGTTTAGATCTTAAGTATCAGAAGCTGAAAAATCATGCTAAGGAGGCATTTAACAACTGAAGTGGACGAGGTACACTTAGCTTCATTTTTTCCTCTGATGTTAGCATTATTTTCAGCCCAAGGAAATCAGTTGTGTTTTCTTCTAATGTAATTTCAGCACAGAAACTCAGACTCTTGAGAAGACCTGCAGGACTGATGTTGTCCTCAGGCGATTTACCTCTCATTTGGTTCTGGAAATTACATGAAGTTGTAAAAATCAACAACAAAACTACCAATCCCACAGCATGATCCCAGAGCTGACAGGACTCCAACAACTGCCAGCAAAGAGAACAGTAGAAATTCTGTAGTGCTGAGGTTAAAAGGTGGGACCCAGCACTCCTACTGCATTCCTTCAGTGCGCAAAGGAGGTGAAATGGAACGATGTCTCTATTAATAAAAGCCATGTTTTTCTTTGCTTTGTCTATAAAGATAGACAACTGGCCATTGTTCAAGGCTTGCACTTCTTTTTCTTTGTCTTACATCTCTTTGGCAGTATTAATAAATCTAGCCAAAGCAAATCTTAGTAGTTGAAATATGTCATACACTGGAGTTCATCTTATAATCATGTATATGCTTTTGCCATTCTTACATGTATTCCTGTACCAGAAAATACACGGTTAGAGAGACTATAAAATGTGTTTTCAGGCCTGAACCTGCCCATAACGTTTAGCTTGCAAATGCAGGATTTCATCTTTCCACATTAGTAAGTCTATTTACTAATTACCTAATACCGATTTACCAAATATCTAATTATCAAAGGCAGATATGACTGACCAAAAAAAAAAAAAAAAAAAAAAAAGCATGTGATTCTGCATGACTGAAATGTGACTGTCCAGTAAGGAAGGTTGTTATGCTGGCTTCCCTTTAGCTTATGACTGCCTTAAAGAAAAAGGCAAACCTGTATTATCTGGTATTGAAACAAGCAGCAAGTGCAAACCTGACTTTGAAATATGTTGACGGCCCACTTTTTTTTTTTTTTTTTTAGAACAGGATGTGCTGAAAATAAGCAACCTTTATAGATAGATGCAGTGACTGGGTGTGCCAAAGCTAACTGAATTATGTATCTGTACCAGTTATACGCATCAGTACACCCAGAAAATTCTGCAGTCTTTGCCCTGCTGCTCGTAGGAGCTCACATACTGCTAATATTCCCTGTTTAGCAAGAGTTGTTTTGTTTTCCTAGCAATAGCAGCAAAAGGTTGCTGCATTGCTGTTATTAAAATATGGTATCTTCTGTACATCTTACATTTCACAGTGTAAGACATTTCTGGCAATGAAAACCTAATCTTCATGTATGAGCCACTAGAAAACATCTTGGAGATATATATTATTAAACTACTTTTTACAGAGATTTTTATCTGCCCTTCTTTCCACAGCCTGCTGTAAGCAGTTTTTAATGTAATTCTCAGAACAGCTTGTAGCAAACACATGAAAATTGCATCTCATGGATGAGCTGGATGCCCTCTTGGCTCCAGATCTCTGTCAGCACGTTCTACCCTTAACAATGTTTTCTTCCTTTCTTTAAGATTTCCAAATGTCAGGGACCTCTGGTTTAGCTGTCTCAGATTCCATTAGCACTCTTAAAAAGCACCCATTCTGTGGAAGAAATCAAAGGCATTATAGACACCGCATCCTGTCCTTTTTGTTCTCTTTCAGATTCTCCCCTCTCCTATCTCCTTTTAGCAGTGATGAAAGAATGAAATACCCTGACAACATGGCAAATTCACAGAACCATAGGAGCATAAAATCATTAAGGTTAGAAAGACCAGTAAGATTATCCAGTCCAACAATCAGCCTTGTTACTGCTTTAGACCACGTCCCTCAGTGCCACATCTGCACCTTTCTTAAACACCTCCAGGGACAACAACTCCACCGCCTCCCTTGGCAGCCTGTTCCAACACCTCACCTCTCTTTCTGAGAAGAAAATTTTCCTAACATCCATAAATTACCTTCAATTTCAAGGTAAGGCCTCGTGGCACTCTGATTACGATATTACCACTTCAACTATGGGATGAATGAAGAACCTGCATGTATTTGCTAAGTAAGAAAACGTTGCAAAATTCTGTCTGTGTCACATAAAGATCAGATCAGCAAAGTAAAGCAAGAGGATGTGTTCAAGGCATTAAAAGCTCCTGAGCCACAAAGACTAAGAAGCAAAGAAAGCGTTTATCAAACTATTTGAATGTAGCGTTCTTCCCACTACTGAGATACGTCAGTGATTCAGCCTGGTTCGGTCACTTTTATGTTCTTGTATGTATATGCAGGAGACAACACTCCAGATTTTCCTTCTGTGGGCAGAGCTAGAAAAGTCTGTTCCCATGGGCTCAGCAGTATATCAGGGAATTGTCTCTGGATAAGGAGTACATCACAATCCCCTTCTTGAAAGGAACCAAGGGAGTTGGAAAGCAGGGGTCGAGGGTTGTATCTGGAAAACCTTGTTGAGTGGGCAGGCAGCAAGATGATAGAATGTCCAGTTTTAAAGAGAAGTCTTTACAGATTAAAATGTGAGTTGGATGTGTGAGGGAAGCTTTGTGAGAGGGAGGTGAACATGACTTCTGCAAGTGAACAAAGGTGAGTGGTCATGATAAAAATCAGTAAAAGAACCAAAAGTTTTTTGTTTTTTTTTTTTAAAAAAAGCACATCAAAACTTGAGCTACAGAAAGATAGAATATATATATATATATATATATATTCTTTTCTTAACAGTTCTATTTATAGAGTTTACTCTTTTTCCTGATCCACAGACAGAAGCTGTATTCCAAAATAGAAGGACAAAGGAAATAGATCTGACTACTTTTTCCAGACCCATATAAGGAACATTTGGCACCTTGCTTACTAGTTTCACTACGGCCCAGTTACATACTGACCCAGAATTACAACCATCTTCAAGCCACTGGGTAATCTTTGTGAAGTGTCCTAGGAAACAGTTATTTGTGCCACAAGAAACACATTGAGAAGTGGAATTGATTTTCCTCTCCTCCAACTTGAGCAGTCTGAGAAAGAAGGCAAAAATAAATGACTCAAAGGAAGTCTGAGAGAACTGTGTGGCCCTTCAGGTCTATTCAAGTGGATTCTTTCACTGTGCTCATTGGCTCACTGCCTGACACTGGTGTAGTAAGCAGTGTGACTAATACTCAGCATATGCTGTTTGCTCCCTCATTCTCTCCAGAGGAAAAAGCATATGCATCAGTGTGCCTCGTTTGATAGGATTTTCTGCTGTCTTTTTGAACAGAAATGCTGGTCTGCACTAAAGCTGGAGAAAGCAGCTCTGAAAGGTGCAGACCTGCACTCTGAGGGGAAGGATGTGAGGTGTGGGACAGTGTTTAGCCCTTGCAGGTGTCCATTCCCCACCCTTTGAAGAAAGGGGAAGTTTTGCCTGACAGAAGCTTTGTTCTGACTACAGTGCTCTCATGCATATCACTACCAGGGGACTCAAGCCAGCACTTCTGACAATCACTATCTTTATGTTAAAATAGAAAAACCTCAACCTCTTGAGCAAATGAGCAGGCTAGCCCTCAGAAAGACAGCTGGAGAGCTGATCAAATATTTGGATGCTCTTTCTGTGAGCTAGCTAGCAAGGCCCAGCCCCTTCTGCTGACGTCTTTCCTCTCTATCACACATCAGACTTTTCCCAGTGGAGCTGGAGAACAGGCTTCAATGAAAACTGCCTGTTTGCAGCTATATGGATATTACAGCTACCACAAGCACTACTTCCTCTACCTGACCTGGAGCAGAAACATCATTATCAGGATAGAAAGGGAACCTTGTTGCCTAGCAAAGGTGGGATGATTTATCTCCGTCTCTAGATTGGTCCCTTTTCTTTCCTGCACAAAAGAATTGTTTTCAGACTTCCAAGGAGAATGAAGCCAGGCTAGAAAACGGAGTGAATGTAAAACAGCTGCTATCTCACGGAGGAGAAGGAGTCACAGGTTTTCATTGCTTTTCGTTCCTGTGCAGCTCAAGACAATGGTTTTGTCTGCCCCAATTATTGCCCTTGGGGCTACATTAGGGACTGCAACTAGCATCCTTGCCCTCTGTGGTCTCACCTGCTTCTGCAAATGCAAGCAACCTGGGAAAGGACTCTCAGAAAAGGACCAAGATGAGGACACAGAAAATACTAAGCCCAGTGTGCTTCAACCAGCCCAGCAAGTAAGACACCATCTCTCACTCTATGCTTTTTCTTTAAATGCTGAGGGGGGGATGCAACTTCTCTATTAAGCTGTTCAGCATGTGGTTTATGCTGCCTACTTATCTGCTTACTGTGTTCAGAATGTAACATCATGTTAATGGGAGGAAGACTGAGGGGAACGGAGATGGGAGCTGGGTGACCCACAGAATTATCAGAGCAGCAGACAGCTGCCACACTGCCAAAGAAAAAGCTGTTAATGGTAAAAATAGGGAAGGAGGGGAGGAGAAAAGGCTGCTCAGCTGTCAGTCTGGTCACAAGACAAATTGTTTCCCAAGGACAGAAGACTGGACTTTACCAGGTGGCACACAGCATTATAATGACAAGACTCCTGCTGAGATCTCCTGTACCAGCTATTTATCTAGCTCTGTTCACAGCATCTTATGGTTCCTGCAGGATAGTTCCCTCTCAACAGCTGGTTTCTTGAGATAAATCATCCCTCTTCTTCCCTCTGCCCCTCTAACTGGGGGGGGGGGGGGGGGGGGGGGTGTGATAAATTATTGGTGAAATTAAAACCAGGGATTGAAGTGATAATAAAAACGTGAGTGAGAATCTGTGTTGTGATGACTGAACAATCTCAGCATGCTGTGGATTCCTCTGTTACTCACTGTAAGAACAGTGTGACATACTGGTAACATCAGTAATCCTTGCATGAGCCTTCCTTCTTGTTAGAATCCAGAATAGCAACCCATCAGTCCCTGGAAATAATACCTGTTGGTTCTTGAGGCTTATACATGCCTAAGCCCACATCACTTCCACCTGGCTGTTCAGCCAAATGTTATGCCACAGCAACCAAGTCCAAAGGCTGGTGATCCACTGCAAAAGAGTCTTCATTTGCCTTTTAATTATCAGAACTGCCTGTCATTTTTGTACTAAAGAGCATAGCAGGAGTCCTAGCTGAACTTCTCTGTAATGTGTATCATTATGTATTCAGTCTTTCTCTGGGTACTGCTCTTCAGCTCTCAGTACAGTGCTTCACCCATTCTCCTGTTACAAATTATTCTGAGGAAAGATGACCATATCTATAAGTTATACTGTAGCACATGAAGCAGAATAGCATCACAATAGCTTCTGATGGCAGGAGGATGGAAGGAGGCTCCACTGACCATGACTGAATGAACACCTGCACCAAGCTTAGGACTTCTCTGGAGATCCCTGCTAATTCTGACCATTCTTCCACAAGCGTGGTCAACACTTTCTAGTGTTGCATTGGCTTGCATTTTCCTAAGATGAATTTCAGCTGCTATCTGCCCGCTTTGATAGTTTGTGAAGTCTTCACCAATCTCCCTTCTTGTCTAACCCATAAACTTCTGTATAAAAAGATGTGCAGTACTGTTGAGATTTTTGAAATTTGCTGTTAAAGTGCTTGAGAAGTGTGGATCTTTGACAGTCATCATCACTTTGCATAGCATTTTTTTCCTAATCTCTTTGTACAAAAGATTTGTTGTTGTTGCTTTTTTAATCTCAAAAACCTCTCAAATCATTATTTAAACTTAATTTTTGGAATGATTATTTGATTTCACACAGCCTTCTGTGAAATATTTTGGGAAAGCATTAATACACTCTGAGCTTGTCCTTTAAGGCATTATCCTTTTTACACGAGTGAAATACCAGTGAGTCACCAAGAAGTCCAGCCATGGCCCCAAATACAATTAAGACTCCAGTACCCAGCATTTCATGGGTTATAGTCCTCACAACATTTCTACATCAGGTCTTGCCACAACATATTCCAGTGTTTGATCAATACATCAAGTTATTCAACCTATCCTCAATGTATCACTCTTCTACAAATGACTTAATGTTTTTAGCATTACAGACCTTTTCTTTGTTTCTTTAAGAAATCTGGACAAATTATTGCAGCCAAATGAGCATTCTGTAACAGAAAGAGCAAAGTGTTCATAGTTGCGTATTCTTTAACAATTCTTTCCAATTTAAACAGTTTTGTTGCCAGGCACATGCATTCTCCTGTGCTTTCACTGAATCACAATTAGCCTTCTTTCCTTGAAGGAATAAATCTCAAATTGAGTTCTGCGCTTGTGCCTTAGTTACATCCTCCGCAATCTACATTTGTGAATTGCCCTATTGGGACAACTGCATATCCTAGTCATTGTTTGGCATGCTTAATTACTGAAGCTTGTCAGGGTCACTGATTCTGAAAAACAGAGATGACAATAGAAAGATGAAGCAAGTCTGTATTTTATTTACTTGGCATGTCTCCCACGACACCGATGCTTGTATTTGCTATAGACAGAGGCTCCCCATGGACATGCCCTGCATACTTGAGAAGGAAGAGTTCAAATACAAAGATACATCCATAGAACAATTACTAGCTGCTGTAGATGTGCAAAATGTCAGCAAAAGGTGCAGGTTCAAATGCCTAAACACATCCAGAAGTGGCAACAATCTGGTGTGTTTTCTGAACGTCAATACTGCCAGACAAAGAAGGGTCAGCTAGAGCCTCCCAGCTAATTTTGGTGTCTTTGCTTTCACACATTTTATGCAGAACTACCAGAATTCTCTGTATTTAAGATACTGCTGCTGCAAAGGAAACTTCCATAGGGCACAGCTCTGCAAGTAGCTTACAGACAGCACTTGGGAACAGAGCTGGCAGCAAAAATAATAAACAGAGGCAGATGCAGTTGGAAGAGGGGGTGGGCTAGTCCCACTGTGCTCACATATGTCTCTCATCTCTAATTCTACTGAGCAGACAGACTAGAAGAATATTTAGGCCCAGTGGAGCTCTTAGTTGCAGTGCGCTGATGGATTTCCTGACTAAGTATCTTCCTTTTAGCAAGCAAAGAAGATTGTGCTAACAATACCTCAAGCTTGTACAGTATTTTTCATCCCAAAGGATTCCCCAGAGTGCTTCATATGTGAGATGCACATAGCACCCAGGCTTGCTGCTGTGGTGTGATGATCAATGGCTAAAACAGCAGCCTCATACAGCAGGGTCAAGAAAGAAAGAACAGGCAGCAGCTGCCATAGCACACACTGTATGAGTGTTTAGAGTCCTTTCAGAACAAAAATATCCTGTTTCTTCAAGCTATTGTCTACTAGTTCCTAACATATTTTGATTGATTGGTCTTGATCTGAAGAATGAAAGGCTTTGATAAGTTACTTAAACTTCCTATGTATTTTAGGACTGATGAGACTCACATCTCTACGAGAAGGATTTCACTACATTGCTATTATAAACCAGCGCTATATGACTTACATAATACCTAAACTCAGCTGAATGCTAGGCAGGTATCTGCACACAGCGATGTGGTTCTTTTTCAACTCACTTCTGAGTAAGCGTCCTTAAAATTAGATAAGAGAAAGTGCTGCTACACAATGGACTTCCTAAACATCAGTGCACCAGTTGCCTTGAGAAGATGGAGTGAGTGACCTAATTAGCTCTTTATCACTGCCAAATCCATGTAACTGCAGTGCTATGATACACAAAAGTAGAACATGGACTAGAGATCTAGAGACCAAGACTACTCTCTTTCTCCAGCTCTACTTCTTGAGGAATAGCTAATCTCCCTCAGGACATACAAACTGGGACCACACAGTCCCAACACAGACAAATGCTTCAGGGCATCATCTACATTCTTCATTAATAGGAAACAATGACACTAATGAAGAACTTAATTACAGTTATGAATACTTTTTGGCTCACCTTCATTTTACACTGAACATAGAATAGGTTGGCAGGCAGTGGGGTTGGAGAGAATCCCTGTGCACAATAATCAAACAGAATGGCAGTCTTACTTCCGCATTTTCTTTTACATACTTTGGAAATATTAACAAAATCTGACGAGAGGGTCAGGCTCATTTGCTAGCCAGCTTTTGTTCTTCCCTGTTGATGAACCCAAATACAAATGAATAAGAAATTATTTCAGTTGTGAGCATATGGGATTCTTTCATGAGATATGAAGAAAAGATGACTGTTACATTCCACTAAAATATTTTTCATTGCTGGGAGAAAATACAATCCTGTGTCAACCTTTGCCCAGTCTGCCAGGGCATCACACCATTTTTCAAGTTCTTCTGTTGATACCATGTTCAGCAGTCAGCAGATAAATGAATTTGTAAGAACAAACTCAAACGAAACGTCAGTTCTTGTATAATAAAAGAGTAACATGTTTCTAAGGATCAAATGGAACTCTGGTCTGCAGAGACAACAGATATCCCAGAAACTGATAGACCACTGACTCTACTATTCTTGGAGTGCTGTTGCAGAGCTGGTCTGCTCAACCATTTCTCCTTTGTCTTTTTACATGACTGTGACCTATGCTTTTGCCTTCCTAATGCTTTCTACAAGTTTGCTTGAAATGTTGTATAAATCAGAGGTAAAGGTAAACTCTTAATCAAGAAGACATGCACCAAATAGACTGGTAACAGATTTGGCAAGAAAGTCTTTTGACACATAGGAAGGCAGTTGTTTCTCTAAACCTAAGAAACAACGGCAGCAAGAATGACCAGGGACACCATCTTATTTCTCTTTGTATCAGTTCATTTGACATAGAGATTCAAAAGAATTAATGAAAAAATTATAAATACTGTCTTAAATTTTCAGTTCAATGTTAAGAAAACTGCAGAGCCAGTCCAGCCTCGAGCTCTCCTGAAGTTTCCTAACATTTATGGCCCCAAACCTGTTGTAACTTCACCTGAGGTTGTTAACTACACACAATACTCCTTGAAGACAACAGAAGAACCAGCCACTGTAAAACACGCTGTTTTGGATGAGAACAGGATGAAGATACAAGTAAATGAAGAATTGTTCATTCTCCCTCAAAACGGTAGGAACATTTGGTCTTCAGACTATCAGACTAAAGATTTCTTTTCAGGGTGTAGATCTTCAATACTTTTGAACATTATGTGATGCTAGTTAGACTAATAAGCGTGGAAATGAAGACACTGAGTGCTTTTCACTCTCCTACCATGAGGATTGTGAGCTCTTTTTTACATGCATGTGTTTAATATTAAGTAATCAAGTAGTACATCAGGAAATCTAGACAACAAATCCATAATTACAACTGGTTGTATTTTTTTTTTTTTATCTAAACAATTTGTTGATGAAGAACCTGCTCTTGGGAAGCAGGTTTCATGTTGAAAAGCATGTATTCAGTGTGAAGTTTTACCAAGAGCTGTTGCCACAATACAGGTGGAATACCTGGTAAAATACTAGGCAGTACTGCTCCTCCAGAAAGACTGCTAGCTGTCCAGTAACAGCCTGTATCAGGGACATCAGTGGAATGAGTTCAAGTTTCTGCTTTATTTTTCCTGCTTCTTTATTCCACCAGTTCTACGAGATGGTCTTGGTTTGTTGTAATGTGAAGTGAAACTAAAAGCTGACACCTCAAGACATTTTTTGCCAAACAGCATTCTTGTTTTACAGCCAGTCCAAAAGGTAGCAAGCAAAAGCCTAGAACGTAAGATTCCTGGAGCCTAAGAGAAAAATGTAACATTAATTATATACACCTGGCAGCATGCCTGGGTTGCTTCCATAACAATTTTTACCTGCATAGCTGTTATTTTAACACCATAACTGACTCCTATGGTTACTATATTGCCATATTAATGAAACCTTCCTGGTGATTTGCCAGAGACACAGTGCCATCTGTCATGACTTTTTTTTTTTGAGCTCTTTCTACTTATATTACTTATGAGTGTATTTTTGTCCTTACTGGAGGAAGGAGGGGGGCACTTAATGTAAATCACTTAAAGCCCCTCCACCTGAAACCTGCAAGCACAAAAAAAACTAAAGAGTATCATGGTGTAATGCTACCCTGTGATGAAAATAGAGTAATAGCAGAGGGATAGCAAAACCTCAGACTGCAGCAAATGGGGACAAACCCAAACATAACATCTGTAAACACAGAAACAAAATGAGAAAACTTACTTACCTTTAGAAGACCTCAGGCAGGCAACGATCTCCAGTGAAACACCCATGCTTCTACTGCCAACCCTTAAATGGGGTCTGGGAAGGGGTGGATCCTGGCTCCAGCTCTTCCAGTCACTTAGGAACACTGCATGCACCTGAGCTCCCCTGGGTTGGCCCTGCCTTCCCACCAGGTGCTCAATCGCTGGTTCAGGCCTTGGCTTAGCATTTCCACTACACATGGGAAGCAGTTGCATTAGAAGAAAAGACTGTTTGAGACACATCCCTGGTGTCTGGAAGACAGTCATAAGGCGTAGAGCCTGAAAGATGGTGGCACCACGTGGATTAAAGCTCTACATAAGAGTGTTGGTGTAAGAGCCCCTCTGCACTGCTAATGGCACAAATCTGCTTCCTGCTGCACCTGATTTCATATTACTGAAATAAAACAAGACTTGTTGCATTCTCCTTTTTGTGCCACACTGAACTGATTGGGACTGTGGCTGAGATTTTTTGAAGGAAATGTGCAGTCCCTCTATTATTTTCTATGTGAGTAAGAACAGATCTTACAGATAAAAGATATTGATGATAGAAAGATGCGGCTTCCCTTTTAGTCTTGTCTCTTACTTTATTTCAGTATGCAATGTGTTCTCAGCTTCAAAATCATACATGGATAAACTGCCTCACATCTTCCCAAGCTCACTATCCTCAGTATGGTTAAGTGCCATGGGAATAGATGTCACATTGGCTTTCTGCATGACAAAGACTGTAGTGTTAACATAAATTTTAAAAAAGGTTATAGAGGCTTGAATTAATGCCGAGTTGCATGGTAGCTCTAAAGCAGGCTCAAATTCTCAGTTAAAAAAAAACCACAAGGGTTTTTTACACAAACGTGTGTAAAAAATGTATATAAAACAATACAGTAACAAGCAAATAGTTTAGGCACCTTGGCTTTGGCACAAGGTGAAGGAGCAAATGTGTGAACCACCTTAGAACACATGGTTGGTGGAGGTAGCAGGAAGCTTGTCCAAGTGCTGTGGAAGGAATTGAATGTGTGAAAAGGCAGCAAGAAGGAGATACGACAAGGGAAGAAGGAACAGAAATGATATTCCTGCGTACAACTTACAAGAATAGTAAACCATATAGAAGAGTTAAGACAAGATGGATTTGTCTATCCTGGAAGGAAAAGACTTCCTTGCTAATGGGGTTACTTCAGTTCCAGGTGTGGTAAAGGATGTGTGTGTCACGGAGCATTTGAAGCCCGAGCGGGCAGCCAGCTGTAACCAGGTCCCTGAACTGCGCTATTCCCTCACGTATGATCAACAAAAAGCTGAGCTGTGTGTGGCCCTTCTGGAAGGTAAGAGGCAGAAATCTGCTACTGACGATTCTCTACTTGGACTTCTTCAGGACTATGCTTTGTGAAAGGTATTTACAGTCAATCTTTCCTTTCCAGCTATGCATGGCAAAATGAGTAGCGACCAAGATGCTGGCTGCCATTGCTACATATTGGGCACACTGGTGAGTAAATCTGGCATGACTGAAGCCCAGACAGAGCTGAAGAAGAAGGTGCTTCACACCCTCTGGGAGGAGGCCTTGCGGTTTCCATTAACTGAGGAGGAGATGCAAGAGGGGACACTGACTCTTACCTTGAGAAACTGCGACAAGTTCTCCAGACACAGCATTGTGGGGGAACTTAAACTGAGCCTTGCTAACATGGAGGACTTCGGGATGGGCCAGTGGGAAAGGCTAAAGACCCCAGAGAAGGTACGGACTCAGTCTGTGTGCTAATCCAGAGGCTCTAGTTATTGTGCGTACAAAAGAAGCCCTCTTCCAATACAGCTGCACATCCAGGGGTGGGTGGCTCCGTGCATCTGGACCCCGGTTTGGAAAGGCAATGTGTGATTGCAAAGGTGATGTAGTAGAACTCTGTATTGACTTAACCATTTCAGAAAGCAATCAAAAGCCCATCAGCCCAGCCCCTTTGTCTACAGCTCCCGGAATTTAAGATGTGTTAAAACTCCCTTTCCTCCTCCCTCAATTACATGATAATCTGATGCTGATATCTGCAATTGAAAGCCTATGTCTGGAAGTTACGTGCGTTTCTGTGTGTAAACAATGCAGGGACTGTGGTAGCAAAAGTTCAGCTGCTAGGTTGTGCCTCAGCAGAGCCGGGTGTGGGTAGGGCACCTGATAGCAAGATACTCTACACCAAAGAAAAACCTCTGGCTGAGGGAAGGGCAGAAGATCTGGCAAGTTTTTGCTGCTGAAAAAAATGGAAGTCCAAAAGAAATTATTCTCATGAAAGTCATAATTACATAAATCTCTAAACCATGATAAATAGAGCCCTCCATCCTTCCCAGTCTACTGCAATATCCACTTTGTAAACAATACTCAATTCGCAACCAGTTCACAGCGGTGGTTGGTTTTCACTCATGTACACCTGGCAGAGTCCTGGCATATTGGGTACTCTGGGTACACACAGAAACAGGACAGCACTCGTTTCTACTCCAGGCTGACAGTGCAAGGTTAGCACTAACTGTACTGCTGGACCGTACTGCCCCAGTTTGAGCTGAGGATGTGCAGTGAAAGCTGAATTTGCGTCATCTGGGACCTGAGAGAGCCAACCCTTGCACAAATAGCTTATATACAGATCCTGAATCATTCATTCAGAACCAGAGCAGGAGGCAGTGAGGAAGAACTGATCAAAAAAGAGCAGCTATTTTTGACAGCATCCATCCAGGAACAAAGTTAGTGGGCTTTGTTTAAAGTCTGACATTTCCTTGAAAAGCTGTGAGCCACAGAAATTTCATTCCTATCCTCTTTCTAATTCTCCCACAGAAGGGAAAGATCTCAGAGGGGAGCTTGCAGCTAACCAGGTAATGTAATTAGTATTCAGGAATTCACAGAGCGCTGTGAGCAATGCAAATCACAGATGTTGCAGACTGATGTCCTTATCTTGTCTTCCTTCCCTCCCACTGCTTTGCTAATGACAGTGATGATAATGGTTGCTTGCATAGCACCTTTCCTTTTGTGATTTCATGGTGCCTTGCACAGTAACTCACCACTGACCCCCTGATGCCTCTTATCCTCAGTGCACAGAAAGAGGGAGAAGGAAAAGAACCTTTGGCTCAGACTCTTCATGCGAATCTTCAGCAGAAACCAACCATTACAGTTTTGGTTTCATGTGGATACAGGGTGGTCAAGAACTGGATCAGAATATTAGAGGCCAAAAAGCCATGACCACAACATGTGTCGTGTGTGCACAGTGAGTGCATGTGCACACGAGTGCATGTGCATTTACAGCCCACTGCAGCACCCAGCCTCTCAGCCTTTACAACATTTGCCAATGCATGGGGCTAGAGCAACCAGCTTCTAGCCAAGAGCTACAGAATGAGACTTTGTGAGAAACAGGGTGGATATGTAAACAAAAGCAGTTCATAACTTGCCAAAATTATTTTTTGTATTAAAGTGATATTTGTATTTGTCAGGGACACATAGCCATTTAAATCTGCCTCTTTTTGTGTTTCTTTCTTAGGGTGTACTTGCATTTAGGGCAATTAGGATTTGTTTAAATGAAACATATACAAGCCCTTTGTTGCTACCTGAGTGCATGAAGGAAGATTTACTCAGACTGATCTGGGATTGAATTTCAGGCTTCCTTGCTAATGGCCTCCCACCTGAGTTGTGCACGACAAATAAGTCATTCAAACCAGACAGTGATGACAGCCGTGCTTTCTGGAGAGTCAGTCACCTCACAGGAAGCATACAGAGGGCTTGTCCTTGCCTGTTGGAAGTAACCCGCTGAAAACTTAATTTGAAATATTTATGGCTCACTTAGAACTGCAAGTGGAGAGCACAGAAATGGCCTAGAGGAGGGCTGTCCATCCTAAAGCTTGTAGATCGCACTAAGGAGTCCAAAGGGAGTCTATTGAATTGACATTGGCTTCTGTGTCTCTTCTGGGTCATTAACCTCACACTAAAACAGATTTCTGTCACAATCTTGCACTTATGGAGAATAACTACATCCGTCTCGCCCTCACCATAGGCTTGCAGCTCTGCAAGCACGGCGGGCAATTCCTTTCCTTCCTCGCATGGCAGAGGTGCTGCTTTCCAAAGCAAGCTCAGCTGATGAGAGGTCATTTTCCTCTTTTTCTGCCTTCAGGGATATTTGTACAGCACAAGGGAGAGAGCAGAATAAAGGTCAGGAGGATAAGAGGACAATTGCTAATGGGAAGAAAGGAATCAAAGAACCCAAAACCAAAATACATTTGGCCCCATGAAGTGAATGCTTGATTTTTCAGAGCATTTGCCCCGAGGTTAATCCCACTGAGGCAACAGGATCAGCTGTACATGGACTGCAGGGAAGCCAGAACAGAGGAAGAGTAGAGCACTGTGCTGAGCTGATTTTAGGATGGCTGTTGTTTTTTCTACCACCAGATAAGGCTGACAAAGAAGGTTCAACTCCAGCTCCAGGGTAGCTGGGTGGCGCAAGCCAATGCTTTACCTACTCTTTCCCAGACAGCCTGACAGTTAAGCAGTGGAGACCTGGGACTATGTCTGCTCAGAGACCCCTCACAGAAGTGATGAGTGAATTAAAAAGAGCAGTAATGGAAGTAGGGGATATAAATCAAGGACAGCTAGATAGTCTCTCACAAAATGATGGAATACTTACACAGAGTTCAGCCCCAAATTCTCTTCCAATCAAATATTCCACTGGAAATAGCTGTTAGGATGTAGTTCATGGAATCATAGAAAGGCTTGAGTTGGAAGGGACCTCAAAGACCACTCAGTTCCAACCCCTTGCCATGGGCAGTGCTGTCACTACCAGCTCAGGCTTCCCAGGGCCCCATCCACCTTCAGTAAAGGGGCATCCTCAGCGTCATTGGACAGTCTGTATCAGTGCCTCACCACACTTTGAATAATTTCATACTAACATCTAACCTAAATTTCCCTCAGTTGCTTTCCAGTAGCAAAAGAAAGGAGTAATCATTGTGTTCTGGTCCCTGTAATGAACAAGGTTACTTGAATATGCTGCCTGGTTTGATCTGATCCAATGTAAATGGATAAGTCTCCTGTACTGAGATGGGGAGACAGTTTGATCAGTCTATGACTTTAAATTCATCTTGTGTTATTTAGTTTTCCTAATGTTAGACCTAGATTGCATACAAAATTAACTCTTTATACATCTCAATTTCCAGGATCCATCTACAGGCTATGGGGAAGTTCTGCTCTCTATCAGCTATCTGCCAGCTGCAAACCGCCTGCTCGTGGTGATTATTAAGGCTAAAAATCTCCATTCCAAGCAGCTGAAAGATCTACTTGGAAATGGTGAGTGGAATAGCAATAAAAACTGAGATTATTGTTTCTGCTATGAAGTAAATATAGAAAGTGGGAAATATGGTGTTCACTAGAAAAAAAAACCTGAACAGTTGACTTAGAAAGCTAAAGAGGTTTCAACAACTTTTTAAAAAGGGAAAGCTAAAAACCCCAAGATCAATGTTTCTCATATTTCTCCTACTCAGCCTGTTGTCAACAGTTAAAGTTCTCTGGCATTCATTTTATTAAATGTGCATTAATACAGTCTCTCTGATTTCTCTGTAGACGTTTCTGTCAAGGTGACCCTGAGGCATCAGTCCTTGAAGCTGAAGAAGAAGCAGACCAAACGTGCAAAGCACAAGATCAACCCCGTCTGGAATGAGATGATCATGTTTGAGGTGCCTCACGAGCTGCTACGTGCCTCCAGTGTGGAGCTGGAAATTCTGAGCCAGGATGGTGCCGGGCAAAGCCAAGTGCTCGGCAAGTGCAGCCTGGGTTTGCATGTCACAGGCACAGAGAGGAACCACTGGGAAGAAATGCTGAGGAACCCCAGAAGACAGATTGCCATGTGGCATCAGCTCCACAAGTAAGCACGCTGTGACTACTGCCAACCAGATTTCCTCCAAGCCTCTGAGCATGGGGAAATAAGCTGCATTTCACCTTCCACTTTCCCATCTCACCAAGTGGCCCAGTACAGCATTCTTCTCAGGCCACCCGCTCTGATTGCCAAAGGAAACTGTCTGGAAAATGTAGTTAGAGGACAATCCCTCACCCGACCAGGTGGTTCTCTCAAATAAAGGGTTTGGCTGTCAGGGTGATTTGCATTACTTTTGTTAGCCTGCCCACTGCTTAGAGGGCAGTTCCCAGTTTCTTAGAGTTCCCAGTTTCTGCAGAGAAGCTGAGGGGATCAGAGGGATCACAGAAGTCTGAGCTGCTCCTTGGCATCTGGCACTTTCACCCAAGCTCCCTGGTGGGGACTGGCTCCATAACATGCAGAAGTCATTTTGCCAGTCTCTGTTTTTCATAATGCTTTATAAGATAGTGAGAAATGAAGATAAAAAAATAAATGCTGTCTTCTGACCCAAAGCAGTAGTATGGAAGAGAAAGAGAAGCAAGGTGGAAACATAGGTGAACATGCATTAGATGGATATCTAGAAGTAGAGAAGGCATAGAGGAAGAAGAGACAGTCATACTACCACCCAGTGTAGTCTTTGAAGCAAACACTGCCAAACAAGAAGTCAAATATTTTTCTTCACTTTTGTTTATTAGAGTGTTTGATACCGTAGCTGCAGGGTTCATGAAAACTGTTCAAAGCATGGAAGTTTCAGAATCCTTTAACAAATTACCTATCTCTTCTATCTTTCTACATCACCCATGAAAGCCCTAAACATGGACAACAGGTTATTACTGACATTACCTCCAAAAACGTGGACCAAATCCTTCTGCTTATTGACATTCTTTTCTGTTTGGGAGTTTCTGATTTGAAAAAGTTTCAAATACAGTAACTGTATTGCAGCATCTATAAAAAAGAAGTGGGATCATTTCATACCTTAGCATTTGATTGATGGTTTTGGTTTGAAGTCAACTTTCACACTCAATTCTCATACCTGCATTACTTGAAGAAAACCCTTCCAAACAGCCATGTATTTCATCACTTCCAGACAGAAGGAATTCACTGACCAGACATACTCTCTAGAACTTGCTGTTTTGCGTGCACTTTCAAGATCTGACATGGCTTAAATGTTGCTGTTTACTGGTCTTTTAGTGTCTGGATGGACTGAAAAGCTGGCATTGCCAGCAATGATGTTATGATCTCATAAGCACACTGCTTGTTGTACTGCTTTATTTCAAGTAGTAGACACAGCTTTGAAGGACTTGCACAGGGACAAGACATCCAGAAGTCTGAAAACAGAATCATGTGTTTTGTAGCACTGAAAAACTCTGAGAACTTCATATTTTGCACGGTCAGTTTGATCCTCTGTTTAATTCAAAATATTAAACATATGACACTGGGCTTCATCTAGAATACATCCCATTTTGCTGATTCAGCCAAACAAGTCTAGTTAATTGTCAGGTGAAGGCTACCACCCAGCAGTGAAAGAGGGAACAACCAGAACCAGTCTCTGAAAATTGGCTGAAGTGTCAGGCACAGAAGTTTGTGAACAGAGAGGAGTTCAGCTAGAAGCCACTAACTAGTGATGACTGTGGCTGGTGTTCGAGCCATCTCTGTTTAAGATCTTCATTAATGACCTGGATGACAGGACAAAGTATACCTTAAGCAAGTTTGCAGAGGATACAAAACTGAGTGTAATGGTTGATACACAAAGCGCTTGTGCTTTCTTTCAGACAAATGTGAACAGGCTGGAGAAATGGACTGACAAGAATATTCAATAAAATGAAATGTAAAGTCTTGCAACTGAAGAGGAATAACCACAGGGCTGGGGCCAACCATCTGGAAAGCAGCTTTGCAAGGAACCTGGGGCCCTGATAGAAACCAAGACAAACATAAACCAGCAGTGGGCTTTTGCATCAAAGAAGTACAACAGTGCCTTGGGCTGCATTATGAAAACCATTGCCAGCTGGTCAGTGGGGGTGATGCTACTCAGTGCTGATGAGGGCAGGTCTAGAGTGATGTGTCCTGCTCTTGGTTTCCAAGGCAAGAAAGATTTGGATTTACTGGAGCAAATGCAGCAAAGGGCTGTGAAGATGATCACAGGAGATAAGCATCTTTAGTACAAGGAGAAGCTGAGACCTGACACTGTCTATCCTGGAGAAGAGAAAGCTTGAGGGGAATCTTACCTGATCTGGAAAAGGAGAAAAGAAAATGGAAACAGACTCTTCTCAGTAGTGTCCAGTGACAGCATAAGAGGCAATGGGCACAAACCACAATACATACAATTATAAGTGAACATGAGAGAGAAAAATACCAAGAGAAAGAAAGAAAGAGAGAGTGAGAGAAATCTTCACAGAAAAATCTCTCTCTCTCTTTTTTTTTTTTTTTAATTTTTCCATGTGAAGATGATTAAACAGTGGATTGAGTTTCCAAGAGAGGTTGTTTGTCCTTGCAGACACTCAAAACCTGATTGGACATGGTGTTGGACAATCTGCTGTAGTTTACACTGTTTTGAACAGAGCTGGGACTGGACAAGATGATCTCCAGAGTCCTTTCCACTCTCAGAGATGCTGTGACTGAACAGATCAACAAGGTCAATGAACAGTGGAGAACGTTATCTTTACATTGCTACTCTCATTATAGGTGGTGTAGCAGCGAGTAATGTGGTCACTTTGAAGAAAGAGATAAAAACAGCTTTGACCAAACAAACAAACAAGCAGACACAAACAAGCAAACAAACAAAAACCAACCAAGAAAGCCACTGAATCTCATACCTAATGGTTTAACCTCTGTTATTGCTCCACTGGCTAGGGGAGATTTAATTAGAAAAAAAAAATTGACTTCTTGTTTTGTTCTATGGATTTTTGTTTTACTAAGAAAGAGCTGTAGGACGCTTGATTAAACTAAATGTAGCAGAAACATGGTCAATAGCGAATTCTTAATAGTTTCTGTGTTCTGTTGTCTGTAGATATGCCTATAGGTTTGGAATAATCATTTCCATGTAAGTGCAAAATTCATTGTCATGTTGGCCTGTTCTTCCTATAGTTCCTGGCATCAATGCAATTCTTCCTTCCTTTCAGTATAATGATAAGAATAACAACTTCATGGTATGATGCTATTTGGCTGGCAACGAAAAGCCTGAAGGGCGAAATATTTGTCTTGCTGCCAAGAGATTTCTCTAGTTCTGTCTCCTGCTTATTTTAATGAACTTTTTATAACATCTTGGTGACTGATTGTAAACAGCATTATCTGCCTCTGCCCCTGGTGATTTTGGCACACCCTGTAATTAGACAGCAATCCTACAGAACCTAAGAAATAGCCCCTTGAAATCTGATTTTCCTGTGAAAAAAATAATGCCCTCTTTTATAACAGAGAAAGATAAGTGTAGACACTTAACCACAAAAGAGTCTTAAGGCAAAAAGTGGTGTCATCAGACTAAAAGATTGGTGTTCTTCCTTCCTTTGCTGTATGCAATTGAAACGGGAAACAAATGTATGCATCTCTCCTGACTGGATCTTTTTTCTTGTCTGGCATTTTAGCCTGGGAAGAATGCTTTTTGCATTCAGCCCAGTCTTAAGAGGCTGCCAGGTGTTGATTTAACGAGGTAGGAGCAGTTCTGGGGACTGAAAGGAAATGCAGTTAAGGGTGCTGGCTCCCATGAACAGAAGGAATGTTGCGTACGTGTGGTACTGGAGGGGCAGGGACGCCCAACCCTGGCCCTTTTGAACTTTGTTAATAGGAGCTGTTTGTCATCAAATTCCTGTGCCTGTGCAGTGCCCTGCCTTTATGCCACGAAACTGCCTGTATCAGGCAGTGCTTGCATGCCCTGAGCCCGGGCACCCCATGGGTTGTAGGAACTTGATCTGAGCAAATGAACTGTAGAGCTATTGTGAGAAATGGTAGCATTATATGTATAAACAAAAAGTATCTGGAAATTCCCATTTCATCACTTATGGTTGGACTAAATGATCTTAGTGGTCTTTCCCAACCTTAATGATTCTGTGATTCTATGATTCTATATCAGGTGACAATAAGTTATGACAATTAATGTTCTTAAGCAATGTGTTTGACCAAGAAGCCAGGTCAGTAGATTTCCCAAGGGCAAATCAGTGGTTGCACTGATCCTTCTACCTACTATTAACCCATTAACATGAAACATTGAGGCTGGAAACAAACAAGCTGTGGAGATAAAGCAATAGCAACAAAAAGCAACAAAAAATACCCTAGGGAATTTGTGCTACTGTAGGAAAGATTAAAAAAAAAACGCAGATAATTGATAGTCCCTGAAACAGAGAATCACAAAATCATTCAGGTTGGAAAAGACCACTGAGATCATCTAGTCCAACTGTCAACCCACTGTTATTACTGTCCTTGGACCTTTCTCCAGTTGTAAGGGGCAGTGGTTGCAGTTGGTGTCCTGTAAATGGACTAAGTATTTCCTCAGTTCTTGTCCCAAGTATCCTTGAATGATGATGGGAACCATGTTCACTTTGCAAAGAGGAAACACATCAGAAGTTAATGGAAAATTCACTTCAACAAGTCTGGGGTAAGGCTGGGAATACTTTTTCAGGCTCAGCTCCCAGGCATTATAGTGCTTTCAAAATTCTGAACAAAAGAATTTTGAATTTTGCAAGGATTTGTCATCAGTGCTGTGTCCCAAGACACATTTTTTATCAGAATGAAAGAGTTTGTAATTTGAACTTTACAAATGAAGCTTAAGGTTTTTCTGCATTTTCCTGGTGTCTGCGAATCTGAGATTCTGCACACAATCCCTGCCAAACGGCGTGCAGAAAACTGCAAGTCACGTTATTTACTTGATTCCTGTGGTGGCCACCTGAGAAGGCAAATTGTGCAGTGATTTCCCACCTCTGCAGCATGAAGACATGGAGCAAGATGCATACTATGCATTATAATCCAACTGTTCATCCCTGGCAAGCACATGATGCACAAACAGCAGTGTGGTGGGAAATAGTCTAAAAACGATATCAATAGCAGAACTTGAGTTAAGCACAATGATGTTTAGTTAAATCTGGGAGCCATGGTATCTTGGACCATGCATCTTACACTCTTTAGGTCAGTTTAAAGTTTGATGGGATTGAAGGGCAGAACTTTGGCAGCATCTTTTATGTATTTTGAAGTGTAACTAAGTCTCAAGATAAATTTGGTTCATTTGCTGAACGATAAGCATGACGAGCAAAAACTAATACTTGACACTTTATATTGTTTCTTCTGTCGGTAATATCAAACTGCACAATAGTAGCAAAGTGAAATCGTGTTTCATGGCCTTCCAGCATGAGAAGGCTTTTCTGCTTACTCAGTTCTTTGGTGTCCAAATGTGTGTACTGCACAGAGCAGATATTGTTTGTCAAGACGATATTGTATGCACAGTCCAAAGCACTTACAGAGCATGAGATTCAGCCTTTGCGTCTACTGTTTGAGCACAAAATGTAAATCTCCACAAGTAAATAATTCCAAACTGTGTCCACATTGTGTCTGTTTGTTTACTGCAGGGTAAGGCCCCTGTGCTGAAGCTCACAAGCTGAGGGGCAAAACACTGCGATGAGGCAACTGCAAGTCCTGTGTGAGGTCCCACCTCGGGCTGGGTGTGCATTGAGAAGGGAGCAGCCAGGAGCGGAGTCCTGCTCTGGCCAAACACTGGAAAGATGTTGGCTTTCAGCAGGGTGGTAGCTAAGGAAAGCTATAAAGGTTTTCCTGCAGCTGCAAAGAGGTTAGGGAATGGGATCTGGCAATCAGCTTCCTCCCAGACACTGGCATCATCTCTGAAAACAAGCTAAGAAGGGAATTTGGATTCAGTTTTGTTGCTGATCTTTGTACTTTCAAGGGGAAGCTGATAACACTTTGCAAACCATGTACCTGTAAGAAAATTCCTTCTTAGCTGACCTAATACCATCACTGGTTCCTAACAAGGCACAGAGATCAAAAGCTGTACATAAAAGTAAGAGAAAAAGATTTTGGGGGCAAGAGTGGGAGATATTTACCTCAATGACAGTTTGGGGGCACTCTGTCGCTCACCAGAGTCAGTGCTCAAGCACAATGAGAAGCCACAAAGTGAATCTGGGGGGCTGGGGGCTGCTGACAGCCCCACAGAGAGGGCTGCACCCCCGTGCCCACTGTGTCCCCCACACTACTTACCCATACCACCCCCCCAGAAACAGCAACGGCTGACAGCAGCAAAGACAACAAACTTGTTTTTTCCCTTGGATCAAAACAACTTCAAACGAAGGACTTTAGAGAGCTGAGAAGCCTAGTTATAGCACAGATGCTGTTCTGCAGGAGCCTTTGACTACTGGATATTTTTAGAGCCCCTTTAAATAAGCCGTGGCAGCGTTTGTGTGCCATCAGTTCTGCACGCAGCAGTCAATGTTTCCCTGTGCCTTCTGCCCTGTGCTGCCATGGGGCCAGCCCCACAGCACAGCCCGCTTTCCCCACAGGCCTCCCGTTTCCACGAAGGGACAATACCTTTGTTTTCTTTTTTTTGCTAAATTAAGTTCTGAGTACCAGCTGCTAACCACAGCCATCCCCGTGGATTATGTCCAGGACACCAGCAGAGCTAGGGAAGAGTGTGCCAGGCGTTAATGCTATGACAACCATCACAGAGGAATTTTTCAATTTCCTTTTCACTCATATTGACATGAGAATCAGCGGTCCTAAAAATGAAGGGCAAACCTAGTCCTAGATCAGATAAATTTGTACAAGCTTCCCCTTCTCACAGTGACTTGGATTGTGCGCTTCACGAGAAGGATTCTTGCTTTTAAGCCCTCGGTTTGAAGCTATCAGCAAGGAGGCAGTCAGTGCCAACAGCAGTGGTCAAGTGTTCGCAGCACAAAACCACTTCTAAGAAGCTAATTACAAATCAGCAATGAATTTTGATTGCTATTCCTACTCTTCACACACTGTTGACCTGCTGAAAGTGAAACGCTGCCCTGCTTTGTGAGCTACTGATTGATGAGCAAAGACAAAACCCCAGGGATGAGTTTTCCATCACTGGCTATGGAGCACCTAGCAAAACCTGTGCCTGCTGAGCTGGAGCTAAGCCATGGCTGCTGCTGGGTTTTGTTGGGTTTACTTACTGCTCAAAAACAGACTTTAATCACAGCAGTGAAAGCTGCTAGAAAATGGCACATTATTTCTAATACTTGGATTGCTCCATGACTTCAAGGCAGTCACTAAAAAAAAAAAAAAACTTTTACACTAATTTTTGGCCATTTTCATTTCTGAGTCTGGAAATTGCCTCTTGCTTCCAGTCCCTATGGCTCTCATTGTTTTTGGCTGAAACTGTGGGGCATTCAGTTCTGAAACCAGTGCACAACTGTTCTCCTAAAACCTCTATACTCTTGAATGAATGCTTTGTCCCAAGGCCCTCCTCTCCTCAGCTCGTGAACCCACTAAGCCCAAACCTCCTCCAAGGCCATAATTTGCATTTACTTTCATTTGGGACCAGCAAATTGCCCAGCATCAATTTGTTGTGAGCTGAGCAAACATGAGTGGGCACAGCAAATCACCAGTATAAATCCTCAAAGCAGAACCAAGCCTTTATACCATACGCAGCTGCTGGAGACCTCACTGTGGTCTTCCAGTATTAGAAGGGAGCTTAGAAGCAGGAGGGGAATGGACGTTTTAGACAGACTGATAGCGATAGGACAAGGAGGAATGACTTTGAACTAAAAGAGGGAAGACTTAGGCTAGATATCAGGAAGAAATTTTTTACTTGGATGGTGGTGAGGCACTGGCACAGACTGCCCAGAGAGCTGTGGATGCCCCATCCTGGGTGGCGTTTTAGCTGGGTTGGAAGGGCAGCCTCACATGCTGTGGAGTGTTGGTGGAATTGGTGAGGAGTGGCAATCAGCCCAAAGAAAGGGTCTGGGACTGGATCATCTTTAAGGTCCCTTCCAACCCAAGCCTTTCTACGATTCTATGATTGTATCAAAAGTTTAATAAGGCTGAATAACTTGCCTATATCACATAACATCGGTTATCCACAGGTATCCATTTCCAGGATCAACTGGAAAACTGGTACATCATCCAGATCTTTAAGTTAACCTCTTATCATAATATAAAGAATTAGCAAACCAACTAGTTAAATTTAAATGTTTTTTTTTTTTTTTTTATTAACAATCATTTTACATTACAAGGATAATATGACAAAAGGAAGTTTCTCGTGTACATACTATGATATATCAACATAGCTCTATTCGTATCCAGTGTCCTAGGTCCTTTCACACAGGTACTATAAAGCATAGTCTGTAAAGTAATAACATTTTAATGTTCTCCAAAAGAGTGATATTAACATATTAATACATATGTAGTAATAGACTTCTAGATATTTTTCTCTCATTGCGTGTGTGTGTGTGTGTGTGTGGTGGGTGAGTGAGAGACAGCTTGAAACAGTTCAGCAGGGCTGTGCTTGGGTGGGGGTACAGAGAGGTGTGGGACAAAACTTTCTGCTTTCTGGAAGCGAGAAGGAGAGACACATCTCGCCAACAGTCGGGTGAGGACCTCACACCGGCAGAAAGCTCTGCAGCCCTCCCATAGCATCTGGAACATTACAGCATAGGAGACACGTTCCCCTACCCGGCACAGCGAGCTTATTTGACGTGAGGTGCAGTGCATCAGAGTCCGTGGCCTGGAGGCAGCGTGCCTGCTCGCCAGGCCTGCACGAGTGTCAGTGGCATCCGGAGGAGGGGGCTGGGGAGAGGAGACCCTCCATGAGGTTGGTGAGGAGCGGGGCCGGGAGCTGCCCGCGGCTGAGGCGGGACACGGCTGAGGTGGATTACCAGTTGTGTGGAGGCGAGAAGCCTGGGGGTGTGGAGTTTGGGGGAGCTCGCGCAGTGCGATACCAGTGTAACCAACGGTCAGGATAACGCCCACCCTCCTTCCAGCAGAAGGTGAAAATGACAACGGAGAGAGCAGTGAGGGGCTGCCATTGGCTGCTTGGGCTCAGCACAGTGCCCTGCCAGCCCTTATCCTGTGACCGTCCCTCATGCATAAAGCATTGGCTTTCCTTGCCCTATTCCAGCTCCATCGCTGCGTTTCTGACCGACAGCCGCATGCGAAACACGGCACAGACACATGGTTGTTCCGTGCTGTGCTAGCGATGGCAGATGGGAAAAGCAGAGCCACATTTCTGCAACACGGGTACGCTCAGCTGCCAACCACATCCGTGCAGAGACAGAAAAGTGCATATGAGGGTGGGATATGTGTCTGTCCAGGCGTGAGCACGCTGGACCTTACAAAGGCTTACTCAAAAGACAAGGATACTCGAGTGTGTTCCCACACCGAGACGCTCCCATTAGACAAACCTTATCGAGCACTTGGATAACATGCCAACAAGGATCCCACTGTCCTAACCACAGCAAAGCCTCTGTCTGCAGAGCGCTATACCTGTAAATGTAGGCCTCAGTGTATGGCTAAAACCATCCCAAAGTCCAACGTCTTCAGTGTTACATGCCTTGTGCCAGAACACAGGGCCAGCCTTACACAAGGGTGGTTGATTCTATCATCTCTATATTATATCTTTATATCTATTGAAAACATAGAAATATATAAATATATAGGATTTTATTTATAGATATATAAGCATGTGATTTTATCTTTTGTATGGTGTGTATATGTACTGGGATGTGCGTATATACAATATATAGACGGTATGCATATGTACTGTATACATACACTAGCTTACATGCACACACATCATACATGTCTCCAAGGGAGACAGGAATTGCATAGGCGTTACTGCATTGAATACAATGGCTGGGGGAGCAACGTACCATTTCTCTGCTTTTAAGACCTCTTTCGACAGGGCTGAGAGGGGAATCTGCAAAAGCAGAGCATGTTGCTGCTTATTTGCAAGCCTGTTTCGGTTGTTCTACCCATCGGTCAAACAAACAGCAATACGGATAAGATAAGAAGGAAAGGGGACACCGAAGACCCTGCGGGCCACCTGGTTGAGTTTGTGCTATGAGAAAGAGATAGATGGAGCCTGAATCATGTCTGAGAATTCCTATCAGCAAAAGCTCAAGCAGCACGGGGGACACAGCCAGAGTCAGCAGAAGCCCCAGAGGAGAAGACATGCGGGCACCCTGCCCTCTGCTGCTCATCCCACGGCTCCCGCGTGCTGCTGCTGGTATGGGAAGAGCTTTGGTCTCTTGTTCCATAAGGATTATCCCTGCTGAGTTCAGTCTTGTGGCCGGAGGGCACTGGCTGCTCCAGCCATCGACGAGCCCTGCAGAAGGACACGTCTGCATGTGCTTCATGGGTTCTGCTTTGCAGCAGGCAGTAAGAGTCAAGGAGCCTGAGCAAGAAGTGGGTAGGGGAAATTGGCAACCCAAAAGCTCACAGGCTAGAAATAAAAGCTCTGGGGTCTGCAGAAATGCGTATTATTCACAGTCAGATGCCCTAGCTAGGAAGGGGAGGGGAGGAAAAGAGCTCATCTGAGAAAAACAAAACCTTCTCTCTGCTGCTGCAACTGCTCATGAAACTGTAAGCAACACATACAAAACAGCTTCCCCTCTGTTCAGAGCAGCAGGAAGGCACTGATTAAAGCTGAAGAACCGAGACCTCCCATTTGGGTCAGCCTCTCTCTGCCCTCCCGGTACCCTCCCTGCCTCACAGCCCGGAGCTGGCTGCACACAGAGCACCAAAAGGCAACCTGCTCTCAGGCAAGGCTGGCCAGGCAGGGCACCGAAAAGCCGAGGGCGCTTTGCATTGTTATTCCTCTCCCCCTCCCACAGCCTTGCTCGTGCCGGCAGTCACGTTTCCATCCACAGGACTATCCATGTGAGTAATAGCTACAGATCTGAGATAGGCAGATAAACCTGGAGGGAAAGCTTGCAAAGCACCTGTGCTTGTCTAGTACAAAGGCTGCGTCTATTTTCTGATGGGGGATGATGGGAGTTGTTTGCATTATTGCTGCTGCACCGAGCACTCATTTCCCCCCATAACAAATGCAAGGGATCTCTGACCTTTCCTGCTCACAGCTATCTACGGTGTCCAGTCATGGGAAAATACTCTTCCCATGGACACTGCTGCTCACAATTGCATGCACGGTTATTACGAACGAAACAAATGCTTTCCCTTTTTCAGTCAGCTGCCTGGAGAAAAAGCCACCCACTGCTATTTGGGAATAAGTACCTGGGTGAAAGATGTCACTGATGAGAATGGGATTGCAAAGCAACCAACAGGAAGGAGTGACAGATGACAGGAATCATTTCTCAGCAAGTCTCTGGTAGCTTTAACCTTGCCGATCAAGGCAAGGCACCATTTTCTCCCCAGAGGCAAAAAAGCAGAGGTGCTCAGAGTGGAGGTTGCACACAGGCAGTTCAGGCAGCTAAGCACAAGCACTGGGATATTGTCCCTGCTGACTGAGGTGCCTGGACACTGTTGCCAAGTGTCCCTTCCCTCACGTAGGTCAGGCCATTTGATGGCTTCCATGAAAAAAAGCCATGTGCCAAGGAGCTTTCAGTGCCGCAAACAGAAAGGCAGATCATTTATTTTTCTCCTCCACAAAGAGGTACAGAGTTGAGCAAAGAAGTACATTAAAAAAACAGGAGAGGATGGAAATTGCCTTGCCAGCCTCCCTAGCACCCAGTGCAGCTTATGGAAAGTCTTTTTTTGTTATTTTTACTCCTGCTGCCCCAGTTTCCCATGCATCTGTGCACACTTGAGCAGGAGTACTTTTCCCCATCTGCCTGTCTCTAAACATCTAAGTTTACCTCGCTCATCTCTGGGCCAGAGCCTCGTGGAGCAGCAATTCTTCTACAGGGACTCGCTTTTTGCTTATTACATCTCCTCAAACTGTAACTAATGGGAGGACCTGCTGGCTCCCTGGAAGGAAACAGCTCTGACAGCTTTAAGGCAGTACAATCAGCAGAGCCGCAGACATTTTGTGCACAGAGATCCCTGTGCTATGGCCACATAAAGAGCTGCCTTGCTTACTGTGCCAGAGGGTTTCCAGTTTAACTCTTGCTCCTTTAGATAAATGGGTCAATTTGATCACATAATTTATTGGGAAAGGCAGGAAAAAAATGTAATTAAAACAGTTTATGCAAATAAAACTATTTTTTGCTCACTAGGTGTTGCATATTGATACCTAGGCTTAATGCTCTGGCCTAGCTTGTGACATGCCTGAAGGCAGCAGGATGCAAACCAGGGGCCCTGGCACATTAGCTCCCACTGTCCCAACCAGAGCCAGAGATGGGTGGCACATGTTATCTGAGGTACAGCATGGGGGAAAGTGAGTAAGTGCTGCAGATTGCAGCCCACCGGCCTGGCAGGGGCTGTTCTGCCCTATTCAGCTGCAATGGGGCTGAACCAAGCCAGGGCAGAGGACGGAAGGGTTTGCCCTGTGTGTGCTCTAAGCAGGCTCCACCTCTCCTCACCACAGGGACAGAGGGGAAGCATTTCCAAAGCTCTGACAAACGCCAGCTGAGCCGTGTCCGTGAGTCTGAGAGCTGATACGGTGTGCAGTGGCTTTGCTGCACACCAGTGTCCACTGTGCATGTCTACTGAGGGCAAACGGGTTAGCGGGAGGTGAGATTAGGTAGAAGTGCGTGTTTTCCTGGGGAAGACAGTGTGTGAACCCTGGCAGTGAAAGTGACTCCGAGAGAGATCGGTTCCAAACATGCTACATTTCCATTGAAAACAAATGAAAAAGTTTAAAAAATAAAATAATATAATATATATATATATTTATATAAATGAAAAGCTATCAACTAGCAGCAATGGTTCTAGAGATATCTTAGCACCAAGACCAAGGGCAGGGGGTAACAGGAGAAAGGACAGGTTCAGTGTTGCTGATACCACCATCATGTTTCCAAACAACACAGCTTGGCACAAAGCTCATCCTTCTGGGAAGTGAGAATTTGTCAGCTTGGAGACCTTCTGAACAACAGCTTCTCACTCCCATGATGGTCTGGTCAGGTTGGTGCTGTCCATGCCACATCAGCGGGGCAAGGCACTAGCATCTGTGGAGTTTTTGCACCTTTTTAGTTTCTTTTTTTTTTTTCTTTTTTTCTTTTTTTTTTTTGCCTTTCTAACCTGAAGTGATATTGTGTGAACACGTGGAGCTCATCTACTTTAAAAGAATAAAACGATGAAGAACCCCAAGCCCACAGAACAATCTCCTCTGTGATAGAAGGTGCAAGTCCTCTATTCACATTTTGGCTGGACTCCGCATCCCTTCAAGAAAGGAAGAAATATTTCACAGGAAGAAGTAGAGCATTCCTTCTTCCTGTTGTCATCTGTCTGCTGTGCTGTGGAACATGTTACCTTGGTCACAAGAGAATAAGTGAACCTTTGTAGGACATCATCACATGTTTATAATCCAAGATAATCTTGCATTGATAGCCCCTGCCACCAAACTGCAGCAGGTTTTTCTTTCAGTTATTCCAAACAAAACAAAACAACACAAAAACCCCACAACAATCTAGGATTATAAAGACATAGTATAAATAATGTAAATTAGAATATAATTTTTTTAAGCCTTTGAATCTCTGCCCAGAGATGGCTCTTGACTCATTGGCTGTTTAGCTTCCACAGCAGCCCTGGTTTTGAATGAATAGTTGTGTGTATATATATATATATATATATATATATTTATTTCCTACAATATAAAAATATAAATGCAAAATTTTCCCCCTGCCTTCTCTATTTTGCTATTTTATAATCTGCACATGACATCATGTTATAATATACGTATGATAAACTAGGACTATGGTTATCATAAAAGGAGCTGAAAGCCAAGTATTACTCTACAGCTCAAAAGTAGGGAGAACTGAGAAAGGGGTATCACAGTTTAGTGGAGGCATGTGTTTCTGAATCAGAAGAAACAAAATCCTGGCCCTAGCCTTTCCTTCCTCCCAGGAATCTCTGTGAGTGCAGAAAGCGCCCACTCCAACAGAGAGAACCAGGTGAGCTGGAAGATCCAGGGACAACATAAACACACAGGATGCTCTGTCGAAAATCAGAAATCTGACGGTCGTCAACAAAAGGTTCAAATGGCTCAATAACTGAACTGAACTACAAAAAGAGAGGCAGAGATTGCAACTAAAAACAACAACAATAACAACAACACAAAACCCAATCCAACAAACCGACAACACACATATAAAGGAAACCACCGGGAGAAGAAGGCCAACAAAGACCCGTCATCTAGCTTATAGATTGTTAGATTTGAACATGTAGAGTATGGCCCCAGCACATGCTTCTAAAGAATGAAATGTTGCCACCTACACTGCAGCTGCCATGGTTGGAGACACCAGTAAATTTCTAAACATTGTCTCAATCTTTAAAATTCTGCCTAGCTTCTATCAGACGCACATCGTCTTAATTTTAAAATTTTCAGTGTGGGTTTTTTCTTAATATATATAATATATATATATACTTTATATAATATATCAAAGTTTAGAGTATAGCTTTAAAAAAATTATTCAACAGCTTTCTGATCTGAGGCATTCCTTCCTAAATATCGGGGTAAAACTCAGAGCCATGGTCCACACTCTGTAACATCGGCTTCTGATCAAGAGATGACATCCTGCTCAGCATTTCGGCTGACAGCGCGTAGCTATTGCCCGACTTTTCCTCGAACCAGCTATCTAGTGCCCGCTTGCAATCAAAGCTGGCAATGGGCGGCCCGTTGACAGCAATTGTCAGCAGGTCACTGAGTTGCTCCAGTGTGAGCCGAGAGCGGTTATTTTTGCGCACTCTCTGCAGGGCATTGCGCCCCTTCTCACAGCAGGCCGATGAGGTGGGAAGGACTTTGAGGATCTGAACTATTTTATTTAAGAGAGGGAATCTCTGCTTGTATTTACAAATGTGACTGAGTAAGTCTTTAAAACCATTTTTGGTATAATAATCCACCTTGAGTTCTCGCCACTCCATCAGCAAACTCCCTTGGGTGTCCATTCCCTCTCTGCAAACCTCTCTGGAAAATGATGGGACCGTCTCCAGGTGTTCAAATATTTGTACCATATCCTCCTTCCCATAGCTCATGAGCTCATCAGTGCTTCTGGGCCAAGCTGCAAGGTCAAATACCTGACAGGCTTTCACAAAAGTCCGGCTACGGGAATCGAACCTTTGGGCTAGGATCACCTGGGTCTTCTGGCAGATCTTTTCTCTGATTGACTGGAATTTGGCTTCAGCCACCCGTAGGTTTTTCACAGCAATGCCATTAAAGCTTTCACGGAAGTTTTCCTCAAATTCCTGCAGGTACTCTCCTGGTGAGTCTGCTAGCCGACTTATCTCCTGAATAGCTTCCTCTATTTTATCATCCACTTGCGACACAAGAAGGTACTCCCCTTGGAAGACGTAGGCAAGGCGTGAAAGTACAGCAATCACATCCAGCAGGAAGTAGATAAGTTTAATTGACTGGTAGTCCATCAGGAACTGCAGGAGGGCCAAGGCAATCGCAGAAGCATCTGCCCTTTGGGTTTGGCCACTGACATCCTTGAGATGGGCCACCACCTCAAGATAATCCTTGATGAGAGCATTGAGCACATTCTGCTCCCCAATGATCCACTTCACTGCTCGAATGTCACCCAAGAACTCAGTCTCCTCACACAGGGTGGAAGCAGTGACCCTCAACTCGCACATGAGTCGGGGAGAGTAACGATAGAAACTGAGAAGCTGCTTCAGATTGTTTTCCAGCTCCTCCAGGCACGGCAGTTCTTTCCCACTGATTGCATCCAAAATCTCCAAATGGGGTCTGTGTACCATAAAGGGCAAGCAGAGAAGCCACGGCAAAGTCTTTCTGATTGTCATGAACAAGTTTGCTCTCAGGCTGGCGGTAATGTTAGCACCATCAACTCCCAAGCCAATAGTTGGCTTCTCATCCTGCAGTCGAATTCCCAGGCTGGAAAAGGCCCTGTCTAACGCTTGGAGGTAACTGTCTGTTGTAGAAAAGCCCAATTCCTGAAGAGACAGGAATTCAGTTGCTGGAGGCCCATCACTGCTTGTGTACTGTACATACACTGCAACTGTGTCAGCAAGCACATCATCACTCTGCCCATCCAGAATGATGCTGAGGAAGGGAGACTGTCGGATGCGTTCAACGAGGTCCTCCCGAAGAGCCCGGGCAATGTGGTGGATTAAGATTTGGCAATCTCCTTCATTCATGTATTGATCCACCACCTTGAGTTCACACTTTCTCAATAGTTCTGCCAGAGGCCGAAAGTCATAGTAGGGCCTGCCTTCCAGTGCCAAGTGATAGGCTGTATTGAAGAGCAAAGTCATATTTCGGCACATCTCTTCTGTCTTCTCTGGGTGCATTCTGAGCTTGTAAAGCTGCAGGCACTTCTTGTGGAGGTTGCTCTGGCTATGAAGTTTTATTGTGTGTATCTTGAACTGCTTTGAGCCAATGATGAAAGCTGAAGTCCGAGAGGATTGCACTGTGTATTGCCTACAGACATGGCACCACATTTCATTCAGTGTCGGGGAGTACCGCAGAAACCAAAACTTCTTAAGCCACTCTTGCTTAAACCGCCGTATCCTCCGTCCCGTCGCAGAAGACATCTTAGAAGGCTCGTCTGTAGCAGCAATCATTTCATTGGAAACAGATTCATCAGCAGAATCCACCTCCTGGTCATCATCCTCCATGATGGTGGGAACAGAGATGATACTTTCTGAAGCTGGAAAAAAAAAAAAAGAGGAGAAGGAAAAAAAACAAAAAGGTATAATAAAGCATTTACCGAGACTATGAGTTAGAAAAGCATCCTACAAGTGATGGTCGAATGCTGGCTGATGAGCTGGCCAAACCCTGCCCACAACCACAATGGCTAAAATTTGAATAACAGCTTTGAAGGAAACATAAATCGATGCTTCCCCTTATAAACTTAGTCTCCAACATGCCACAACAGACAGAAAGAAATGATATTACATTCTGACTATTTGCACAATGCATGGTGTGACCCAAATGTTCCTTTGGTGAAGGCTCCTGCTGCTCAATAGCATGTTCCTGGAAGAAATGAAACATCTTCAGAAAAGGACACATGTTCGTGTTAAGGCAGTGGAGAAAACAGTTCCAATGAGGAACACAGTGGGACATAATTTCACACACAAAGAGCACACATTCCAGTGTTAACCACTGAGTCAATTCAGACTTTCAAGCACTGTTTCCTGGTAGCATGTAAGACACTGTGGATGGGATTCTGCTGAAAAAGAATGCATCAAAAATACAGCAAACAAACTGTCTGCAATGGAATGTCTTTTTTATTGGCAGTGCATGATTGATTACAGCAACAAATAGAGCAAGTTGTCATACAGAGTCTTTCCCATACTTTCCAGTCTTCCACAGTGCCCACAACGTCAGCTGCCCATTCGTTCGCAAAACCTGACAATGAACCTTCCATGGAAACACTTGTTCACCTGAATACTCAGAGCAAAATGCTTTAGATGGGTACACCGCACACAGGCATCTCAATACTTTCCTTAGGCAGGGTTTGGAGAAGGCTGATACTCGGCAAGGCTTACCTGTGGGGTCTGAGAACTCTTGGAGCTCAGGTACCTGGGGTGGTAGCACAGATGGCTCAGGTAACTTCCCAGATCTCAGCATGTCTAACTCAGCCTGTAGCTCTCGGATTTTCTTCTTCAACCGGATGCAATTGGGGCAGAAGGAGGTGGTAGGAATTTCGTGGGAGTTGCCTTCTGCAGAAGCCAATGACAGCTCGGTAGGGCTGTCTGCTTTCAGAGACAGAGGTTCTTCTTCCTCGTCTTCAAGGACCCCCACTTCTTTTGCAGAGCTCAAAGAGGAACCATGAGGGGCCTTCCATTCCTCTTCGCTTCGGTTTCTGCTGAGGTTTAGGGAGCCATGCTGCATGGCACTGCTGCACCTCTCGAAGATCTCTTCAGCCTGGTATTTAGATGTTGCTCTTGTGGAAAGTGGTGTGCTAGTTGCTAACTGTTTCTCTTCAAATTTGGCAGACTCCAAAGAAGCCTCCAGGACGTCTTTAAAGATGAGGTCAATCTTTTTTTTCTTTGTTTGGGGGTGGGATTCCCCCTCGTCATAGCTGCGCTTGTAGGGGCTCTTCCCTTGCTTTAACATGGTGAAGTGGAGTGGAACCCTTGTGTCCTCTTGATTATCTGTATTCTTTTCTGACTTTTCCTTCTGTAACTTTTTGTCTCCTAGAAAGGAAAATGAGTGGTGGGGATTATCACCGGAAACCGACCAGCATCTTTCAATCTAAAACTCAAATGAAAAAAAAAGAACAAAAAGGCAGACTGAATCCCTGCAGATCTGTAGGTTGTGTTACAAGCCAGGGAACTGCAACAACTCAGTGGAAACCGAGGCTCGCAAGAGGAAGAGCTCTACTAATGGGCATGTCTGCAAAAACAGAGGCAGTCCTGGGTAGCCACAGCAGAGTAGGACCCACACACTTTAAAGAGAAGAGAAACTATAGGCAGCTTGTTTAACCTGGTAGTATAACCAATCTGTGCTGGAAGGAGCCTAGACAGTAATCACTAATCACAGTGGAACCTATCACCCATAGCCCAGTGCCATTTCGGCTGTCTGGAAGACCTGTGCCTGTTTTGACTTGGTAAAAGGTATCGAATGTACAGCAGTGCAGCAAGAGATTCAGACTGTTTCACAAGAACCCTGGCATCAGTGCATGCCACAGCAAAAAGATTGCAAACCATATTACTCTCCTTCAGTTTGGAGACTGCTCCAGAAATGCAAAGGCAAAGGAGTAAAAATAACTTGCACGTTTAAATCCCAAGGTATACATTGCCAACTGAGCTATCATGGGTGTATGACTTCCAAGGATGGGGCATCTAGCTTGTGCCAGCAAAGTCTAAGAGCATGGCCATTCAGTGATTAAAAAAAAATAATAAAAGCAACCTCATACAAATTATTAATTGCTTAAAATAAAGGGAATAGCCATATTTCCTTACCTGGAAATTCAAAAGACGATAGGTTTGGCTCAATTTCCATCATTCTTCTATCTTGTAAATAACTTCAAGCATTGATGGCTTCCCAAACAAGACGCTGCTTTATGTTGTTTTTGCTTTTGTATGCTTTTAAAGAATATTCATGCTTTCATAAGAGTTACGGAGCAAAAGCTACCACTCCCCTCTAAGAAGAGCAATTCTAAGAATGCAGAAAAGATGTAAGACTCAAAACAGTTAGAGTAAGGCACTGTAAAAAGGACTGGCCTGGATGGCAGGGGTCTTGTAAGGGGTTTTGACACAAGCTGGGAACCCCAGCCACTTGTGTGAATTTGTAACAACAGATCTGGTTTGCAATACATCCCAGTGGAGATTTTCTATGGGCAGAGCTTTGCGTCTCTGTCCTAACATTTCCCCTGTTATGGACTGTAACAACTACTGGAAGGGATTCAGATAATAGATCCTTCTTCTTTTTCTGTGATTTCTTCTCCTAGCCAACCTAATCATTTGGCCCTACAGAAAAGCTAGAAATCACACAACAATCCCTTGTATTACAGTTCTCAACTCCATTAATGAGGCGGCTCAGAAGCTACCAACAGATACAAAACCTGGGGATCACGTTACTTTTTTTGAGTTAGTAAAGCCTGCCACTTCACTTGACAGGCTAACCTGCAGGGAATTTTGAGTCTTTTAAACAGAAAGCAGACAAACAGATTTTTATGCCCTTCCCTGATCACCTCCAAGTGCCTACCTGCCTGTCTGTGGCTGCAATGCTTCTCCAGCCTAGCAGCAGCCCCAGGTCATGCTCGTTTTAAAAAACACCTCTGCGCTACTTTAGCAAATGCAGCCCAGAGCTCAGCTGGCTGCAAGATAAGCTCACAAAGATGTTTCAGAGGTTTCCAAGAGGTCTCTTCAGCCACTTGGGCTTCCACCTGAGCATGAGATAGGATACGGTGGGTCCTCAGAGCCCAGAGGCAGATCTCTGCATACTCATAGCAGCTGAGTTAACAATTCAGTTCACACAAACCACAGCACCATGACAAACTGTGACTAAAGGCAAGTGTGGTAGGACAGGATGCTTGCTTCTGGCCTTGGTGCCCCTCTAGACTACTGCTGCAACACAGCTGCTCTGAGGACGCAGTCAGTCTTCTGCAGTACTTTCAGACAGTATTCAAAATATATTCAAAATGTATTTCAGACAGTCATCTGGACAGCTAGCATCTGGATGGGATGTGTACCTAACCACTCAGTGATTTATAAGATCATTAACACAAAAACACACACTCATACCGGTGTTAATTCAGATGAGGGTATTGCCCAAGAACAGGCATCAAGATGCAACACTGAAAGTGCATAAGAACTCCAAGGTGATGGAGGACAACCAGCTTTATCAGGACAACTCGTCCACCCCATGCATAACAAGGAGACACCTTTTACCAAGTCAAGGCAGCAACAGCAGCTGTGTAATAATATACATGGGAATCTTAATTAGAAAGTTATATTTAGTGTGGCTGCCCCTCTGAGGCCCTGCTGTTCTGTGGCTAGGCCTGGAAAGAAATGCCCTTAATTAACTTCAGGTCTCAGCACTGTACAGACGAACAGATGCATTAAGAATTTTTGCCTTCCTCTAAAGCTTCCTGTGTTGCTCACATTACATTGACCTAAAGGACTGCTGGGTTTGCTCCAGCATGACTATTGCTAAGATAAGATAATGATTTTCATCCAGGGAAGAATCAAGCTGACAAGTACAAAGCCTCCTGTACTTCATACAAGCACTCTAAGGTTGTGAGACTAAGAAGTCTCTAGCTGATGTCGCGCTGATCCCACATTATCTTTCTGAAGAAAGAGGAGATAAATTAAGCCAGGAAAATGAACATACAAACATGCCAAGGAAATCTCTCTTAAATATACACACAAAACCAGCCAGAGTTCCCTCACAAGAACCAGAGAAAGCAGCATGGTCAAAGAAAACTCCAGTGCCAGACTGTGGGACCACCAGCTTGGCAATTCTCAGGTCACAGAGTCTTGTGATGGAAGAGCTCTGTGCTCTCTGGGCACTGTATCAGGCTCTAGCAGCACAAAGACGATACAACACAACACGATACAACACAACACCACACAACACAAATAATTATTTCATGATCTCCAAGACTGTGTGAACATCATTCTTCTTGTACCCCCATTCACTGCAGAACTGGAGGCTCTTGCCAAGACATGAGCTGCTTGTAGAAATGCAAGTCTTCTTGCACAGCCTGGGCATCACCTACATCACCCACTACACTTGGTACAACAAGGGTGATGGGCAACAGGGACCTGGGAAAGGGTAGAAAGAGAAGGTCTCACCTGTCGTGAGATTTCTGTTGATGGTCTCCTGGGACATACTATGCAGTCGCTTCATGTAATCCTCACTGTACCAGACCCGCAGCTTCTCCCCAGGCCGGATGTCACGACAGGCACGGAAGTAAATCCTCTCACTGTGCTGGAAGGCCATCAGGTTCTGCTCCCTCTCCTCCCGGGATATGATCACATACCTGAGGGTAGGGTGACAAGGCAGGTATGAAGCACAAACTTCTCTCATACAGCCCCCCTTGCACCAGGATGATAACCACAATGATACCAGAATGACCTGAAGAGAGAGCCATTGACACAGCCAGACTGGAAAGCATGGAGTTATAAGTAATGGTGTGCAAATTGCCAGATACAGGACAACGAGCATGGACACCCAGGGAACACCAAACCAGTGAGTCCATTTCTGCTGGGAAAGGGACTACAACAACGTACATCCAACCTGAAGGAGTACCTCTGCCAGTCATAGAGGTACAGCCTGTCAGTGGCCAAAGCATCTTTGCCTAGTAATGGAAGCCAGGGCTTCTGGATTCCCTACCATTATTTCACATCCCAGGCCTCCCTTGTTCTTAGGAACATCTTGAATACAGCAGGGTTTTTCTGCCAGTCTCTTCCCCATGCATTGTCTTCCTTTCTAGGAGAATCCCTATTTCCTTGCTTCCCTCCTCTTGGACAAGCAAAACTGAGATACTCAGGAGAGAGATACACATCCAATGTGCACGGGGGTATTCACTGGTAGTCCAAAAGGAAATGAAGGAAGTGTCAGTACTGGAAGGTTTTGTGCTTGGACATTCAGCCCTGCAAGTCTGGGGAAATCCTAACTGCCTGAAACAGAACACTGCACCGTGGGATCTCCCAGCAGTGCTGACAAAAAGATCTCTTTTTGCTCACTGGATTTGTTTTCCTGATTTATATCAGCAAAGTTTCAGCACAACAGAAAAACAATTCACCACTCCAACCAACTTTTCTTCTGTGCACCTTGTGAAGACAAACATCTACAAGCAGGATCGTATTATTCACCCTTTCACTCCTTGTTTTCTAGTTAGCGGAAATGAAAAGGCACGGTAATAATGACTTCAGCTGCTGCCATGCACAGGCTGATAACAATTCCTGGGACTAGAAGACCTCAGAGCATGTTCACAGCTGAAAACTGCTTCCTCTCTTATGCCACTTGCCTCATTTAGTTAGCACTTCCTGCTGCAGTAACACTAATGGAGGTGAGCACTATGCCGCTACTAGTTCTTGCCCAAAAATTCCCTTCTAGCTCATGAGTATTTCTCTGGCTTAGGGAATCTGTCAATTTCTCCCTTGAATGCTCTCTCCTTTTCTGGCCACAAGCATGTGTGGATAAAAGCACGAGCTCTTGTGCATGAGATTATCCTAACTCACACATAAGGTCACAAGCTCAGTCAAACTTCCCACAAAATGTAGAAAATGCACTGGCAGTGTCTCATACTGTCCATGGCTCCAGAAGTTCCAGATTTAATGCTAAGCAACTGTGCCTGCAATCAGCTGTGTTTTTCCTATGTTAGTTATCAGGATGGTTTGCAATCTTCAGCAGTTATTTAAGTAGTCAGCTCAGACATTGCCAAAATAGGCCAAACACTGACTTTTATGAATGCTTTTTTTTTTAAATCATAAGACCAAAGAACCTTTAGACCACCAGTTTGTGCATTTGAGAAGCAATTGGAGCAGTGTGATGGGAAGGAGGTCACGGGAACGGTGCTGAGCCAGGCTAACACTTCTGCTGTTATTCATTGCTCTGCTAAAGCTGTGCTGAGCATTCAGATGGCCCTACCGCAGCACCTTCAAGATGTGGCCATTTGCCATAGTCTGATGCTCCGCCACACAGGTCATCCTCAAAGATATTCGCTCCAGTACCAGCAAAATGCCAGGCTGCTTTCTAGTGACAGCCAAGGAGAGACTTTGCAGGCAAGGAGAGACTTTGCAGCTGTTCTTCATCCCCCTGCTGCCCATGCCCTGCAGTCCCCCCTGCCTGCTGGCAGCACATCAACCAGCCATGTGCTCCAACCTCCTGCCTGATGGCCACTGGCTCTTGGAAACCTCACCAGGAGAGAGCCCTTAGCTGACAGTTGCTGAATAATCTGGCCTTTACTGTGTTTCTTCAGCGCGGCTGGCAGCTAGGAACTGGTTTTGACAAAGGAAGGTTTATATCTGCAATGCTTTCCTGAGGTAACATGAATGTGGATGAGATCATCCACATAAAAGAACAACTTTCGCACCAACGCTGCCCAGCCCTGACTCATTAACCCTACAGGCATAAATTACACAGGTTAGGAAGGACTGTGACAAATCTATATATCACTTGTCAGGCTAACATGCTGCAAGGTGCTGCCACACACCATGGGTTTGAGGTGGGAGCATTCTGCTGGACAGAAGGAGCCCATGCAAAACCCAGAGCCTGCTCAGTGAGGCAGGGATATGAGCCGTGTGCTGAGGAGAGCTCTGGCCTAACGCTCATAGCACACAGGCAAGAAGCCACCTTGGTTCAGACATCTGACATCTGAGAGAGGCACGGCACCTCAAGGAAAGAGAGTGTCATGAGAGACCTCAAACCCCTCAGAAGCTGGGATGGGACCACTGCTGTGGCAGGCCCTGCCACCCAGAGCTGCCAAGAGGTCACTTTGTCTGCCCCAAGGCACAGACCTCCCAGTACTGGGATGGACCAAGCTCATGTCAAGGCTCGAGAGCAACACAGACTCTGCCCAGGCAGCTCAGGACAGGCCATGTGATGGTTCCGGTACCAAAGGAGAGCAGCTATCAGCTCCTGCTTGCTGCTGCAAGGCTTGGACCAACCCCATGGTTCCTCACTCTGCAGCACCACTCTTCCCGCAGCTTCTAGCTCATCACTCTTTCTTAAACCACAGCTCTCTCAAGAAACAAATCTGTCAAATGTTGGGTTAGTCCAATGAGCACACTTTAAAAAAAAAACAACATCCAAGTGTTTTCTAGCTGACAGGGTACTTTTTCTCCCCAGCTTCAGCAGCCAAGAGAGATGGTGAAGAGCAAAGGGAGACCCCCCCAAAGCTGGGGGCTCAGGTCTCTAACCCTCTCCCCAGGATTTGCAGTATGCCTTCCCCTTCCTTGCTAGCTCATCCTTTGGCCGGCTCCAGCAATACTCTGCTGACATCCTGCCAGTGCAAAATACCACCAAGAAAAGGCCCCAGGCCTTTCCAAAATGGAGGTGGAGAGCATCTCTGCAGAGGGAGATGCTGCAGAAACGCTAAAGCCTAAGGAGTGCCACCACACCACTCCACCTTGGTTCTCTGATGCTGAGCACTCCTGAGGAAATCCATCAGCTGTGATGGGTATGATCCAGAGTGATTTGATGTGTGTTCAAACCAAAGTTTGCTGAGAGAAACAAACGACTCAACAGCAGCTGTGTTAAAAGTGTTATATATTTATTGGAATCTTAACAAAAATACTTTGAGAATTTTTTTTTTGCATGGACAAGACATGAGGAAAGATTTGATTTGATATGAGCACTTACTTCAACAGCCAGTTAACATGCTGTGTGCAAGAGTAAGTATCCTTTGCAAGCCATTACAGAAAAGCCACTCCACTGAGAGGTCCACACAAGGCAGGCAAGAAATCCCCAGATCTGAGCCTATCTGTAACAGTCCATAGAGGATACTGGGGGAAAACAATCTACAATCCCCCTTTTGAGGGGCTGTACTGATCACAGTTCCTGTGCCAAGACAACAGGTTCTCTCTCTACAGCCATTTGCACACAGGCAAACTGATGGCAGCGATGATGCCAACAGCACTCCTAACTCCCCCAAGTGCTCAGCACTGCAGGGAGCCTCCTTCTCTGCTGACCTGAGGTTTCCTGCATGGAAGAAACTTCTCCCCCCTCAGACAACATCAAAGGAGCTAATTGTATCAAGTATATTCCTGGGAGAACGTCAGAAGGGACCAAATATAAAAATATAAAATATTATTTCTGATATATAGCAGCAGCACTGTAATGACTCAAAAAGCCTTTAAAACACATCACCATTTTTCAGTTCTCTATGATTTATATTATTAGATCCACTTCTAGCATTCTAACATCGCCTTCAAGAGACCACATTTGCAGAATACAAACAGTACAAGAGAAGTAAAAGGATGTCCTCACAGGAAGGTAAGTGCCCTGCTCTGGCACTAGCACTACAAGGAGCTTCCTCTATATGAAACCAAAGTGGGCCATCCTTGAGAAGGAAGGGTTTTCTCTTTGCTAGAGCTCTACTTCCTTAAACAAGGGCCTTTTACCACACCACTAAAAATAAGTTACTGGAGTTAAAACTACAAAACAACTAAAAAGAAAAGAAAAAAAGAAAAGAAAAAAAAAAAAAAAAAAAAGGAAAAGCACATCAGGAATGTCTGACACAGGAGACATACAGTCATCAGAGAAGCTAGTGCACTGTACTTTCAAAGGACTGGCCAAACAGATTGATGAAGATCCTCCAAGAACACATATGACACCCTTCTGCTATTCAATGCTGCCTATGTTCAATTCCTGCTGAAATGTATACAGCTTTTTGCTCGCATGTGGAAGGACAATGGGCAATCACACTAACTTGAATAGTTTTCTGCAAGCCATCTGTACCCACAGTAGGACAGCCCACAGTGGTGTGCTAGTTGTGTGTAGGTACCACCTTGACCCTTCTTCCCCGCTGGGCATGGCATGATAATGGCCCAGATATATTCAGACATGGGGCAGCACAGTAGGTGCAGATGTGCAAATCAAGCAGAGAACAGCCATGCTGTAAAAAGAGCTGCCAAATACATTATCTCCACCTGAGGCAACATTATTATAGCTTACTTCCAGAACTAGGATTGTACATGGAAACATCATGCAGCACTAAAGCAACTAAAACATTTTAACAGTTCTTTCCAGCATATGTATGGGGTTAGGAAGCAGTACAAAGCCAACACGTTCAAGACCTTAAACTATATAGCTTGGAATTTAGATGTAAACTTTTCACAATAGGAGACAACATCACAGATTCCATCCCAAGTAATACTGAGCAAGTCCGAAGCAACTGTACTGAAGTCAGCAGAGTTACAGTGACACAAACAAACTCTTCTTGAGGGCAAAAGCCCTGTCTCTTCCCTTATTTCTACGCAGCTCTTAGATTTTATGAAGGAGAGGTGGTTCGAAACTGAAGATTACAACGCAAAAGAAAATAATATGATATAATTGTATTTAAGAGCCATCACACTACGAAATGATTGTATTTTAACTTCAGTTGTGAAAGGCAGATGGAAGTTTCACATAGACTGGAGGAGAAAAAGATTAAACTCTTTTACTTAAATGCATGTGGTACTGCAGCATGCAGGCACATATCAGATCAGCCCTTCTCAGCAGTCTAATGCCACAAAGAGCTCAGATCTCCTGTCATTCTGACAGCAGAAAGATCTCTCAGCATTGTGCTTGCTTCCTTTCCCTCTGCATATGCTCTGCTTTTACATACCTTTTCCCAAACCTACGCCTAACAGTCACAGTAAGCCCTGAATTGCCCATTATTGCTGAACACAAGATAAAAATAATGAGCAAGAAAACTTTGCAGCTGTAAAGGATGCATCTATTAGTTAAGACTCTGCACTGTGCATATAGTAATTTGCAGGAAGATGATGGGAAGGCAGTAGTAGGGTCAATCTGTGGGTTGATAGCAAAAGGAGTTCTCTAGGACATAGTCTCAGTAAATAAAGCTTTGCAGGCACAAAAAGAGATCAAGATAATGATTCCTACTGCATCTCTTAGCTTACAAACCATATAAAGCATGGGGAAAATAGTTAAATCTTCTAGTTTCTATGAATAGGAAAATGCCCTATATCCCACACCCTGTAAGATCTGAGATTCCTCTTTGTCAGTGCAGAGGGACAGCCGTACAATTCAGCTGTTGTAATTCACAGTGCTTTATTAGACGCTAGCAGAGGGACAGATGGGTTGGGGCTGGCTGTTAACCTTCCCCACATAGTTCTAGTATACATGGAGAGGCCATGCGAGCATGCAGCAGCTCTGAACAGGGCAACCTTCTCTACTTTATATGAAGCAGACTAAATATGGTGTTTTCTCTTTCGTGATCTGGTAGTCCATGCAGGAGCTGTCTGTTTTGGAGGCAGTTGGTTAGACTCTGCACTGGGCTCAGGGGGTGGTTTTGAGCAAGCTGCTTGCAGAAGAGGCTTCCATGTGACACTAGGGCTCTGTGTCCTGTGAAAACTCTGGACCCCATCACGGATGTCCGATAGGGCCTGGCACATTTGGCCAACCTGACTGGTGAGGTCGGTCATCTTCTGACCAATGACATGCATGCTTTGTGCCATGTCCCTGTGAATAGCCACCAGCTCCTGGCAGAACTGCCTGAACAGGTCTGTTTGTTGCAGGTGGGAATGAAGAAGCTGGCGATCAAAGCTGGAGAGAGGCGGGCTTCTTGTCTGGGGACGTGGGGATTTGCAGGACGAGGAGGCGCGCGGTGAAGGATGGTGCAGTTCCTGCCTTTGGCTGATAGCTTCTGAGTGCTCCGACGAGGAAGAGGTGTGAAGGAAGGAGGGCCCGGAGAGATGGCTGATTTCTACACTGGCGCTCTGCAGCGAGGAGGAGTGGTGCTCCTGAGAAGTTCCTGGCATCTCCTCATCTTCGTCAGCTTAAACAGAAGAGGAAGCAGGAATCATTAACGTGAAATCCCTCGCAACTCTGACTTCTGTTTCAAGATATCACAAAGCACATGAAAAAAGTCTTCCCCCATTCCCACAGCCTGTAGCTCATGGTGAGTAACTCAACATGCATTTGCTGCAATGGTAACAGCTGGTTGACAAGCCTAGTTACAAGAGGCTTGAAGAACAGGCAAACTCAGCCAACAGAGAAGGAATCCAAGCTGCCATGGTTTCCTGTAAATAATGTTACTCATTACTAGAAGTCAATTTCAGACAGTAGCAATGACTCACTTTCCCCAAAACCACAACTAGCTGGAACACTCCATTATTTTGGAGAGACGAAGGCTCCTGGCCATTAGTCCGGCTCCAAAACATCCCTGACGTATTTTGTACCTTATGCAGAATCGCTGTACCCATACTATTTCTTACATCCTCATCACCAAGACACTGACATAGAACTCACTGCTCACAAAGTCTGTACTGCAAGGCAACCGCATGGCTTGCCACCACTGAGCAAGGTAACCAGACAGACAAGCATAGAAGCAACCAGGAAAGTGCTTGATGAAAAACAAAAACCAAAGCAAAACATCACTGGAAATTTCTTATTAAACTTCTTATTAGAAGTTTATTTCTTATTAAATTGCTTATTAGACTGATAAATGTCTAGCAATTTGCCAGTTTGTGTGAGCAACCATGCGAAGCATAAGAAAAGATTACATTTCTCTTGTTGCAACTGCATCCTACCCTGCTTGCTGAAGGTGTATTAATTTTACCTCTGAAACACAGCAACTGGCTTCCAAGGTAAATGTAAAGAATGACCAAGTACCAATTGTCTATTTCAAAGATTTTTCTCCTTGCATTCCTACTGGCATTGTTACATCAGATATAAGCTTTTGTCCTTGCATTCCTACTAACATTGTTATGTCAGATATAAGTTAATATCTAACGAGGTAGGACAGTGCCATCCATGAAGTATTAGTTTCCTTACTTCCAACAAGTTATGCCCTCCTTCTCTCCCGTGTATCCCTAAAAGCTCACAGACCAAGAAGTTGCACTTCCAGACAAAGAAAACATGTATGCAACTGGGAAAAGTCTCAAAAATCAGCTTGTGGTTCAGCACTGGAAAGTGTCCAAGAGTTATAGCGTAAGAAGATTAACTTAGAAAGCAGGGACAGTAGTTCCTCAAAAGAAGAGCCGAGAAGGGAGCCATTATCATCTACTTTTTCCAACAGCACTTGCAGTGAGACTTCAGACCACTAGTAAGAAATCACTACTGGTCTGGCTTCATAGCCCAACTGTTGAGAATCGCTGAGCTACCCCCAAGAGCAAAAAGCCCCCCTTGAAGATAGTTACCATGCAGTGATCCACTAGTGACAGGCAAAGGCTCACAGCTTGAGAGCATTGCTATTCTAATATGGAACATGCAAGATGAAGAAATCCTAGTCCTTCACAAATATTCTTTCACAGACTGGAGGCAGTTGCTCTTCAGCTACTGTTGTTCTCTGACTCATAGGATTAGTTCAGGCTTACAAGCTGTTAAGAAAGTGGAATCCAATATCTACCCTTAGAAGACAGAATGGAAAAGGACTAGATAATCAGATAAAGAAGATGATCTCAACTTTCTTTTAATCCATCTCATCATCCCATAATCACCAGAGAAGGCAAGACTGCCTCGAAACAAAACACTACAGCATGACCTGGCTTGACGGGCAACCCAGCACCTCACAAAACACACTGTGCTCTTCCAGTGTCAAACTGAGATAGGCAAGCATAAGACAAAGAGGTGTTAAGGCAATGATACTTACAGCTTGTTGACAGGCTGTCAACCATATCCAGATCCGCTCTCCGGAAGCTGTGCACATGGCGTGATGAATGCAGCGCTGACTCGATAGCTCTCTCATGGGCGGTCAGGACGATAGCTGAGGGCCGCCCCTTGCTGCTGGGGCTAGAAAGGGATCTCTGCATGAATGCCAGTTTGTCCTTGGTCCTTCTCTTCATGTCGTCCCATCTGTGTTTAATGTCTTTTACAGATCTGGGGACCTGGCTGACTGATGTGATCTGTCTGGCTATGTCTTCCCAGATCTTGTCCCTGTCAGCATGAGACAGACGCACTGTCTGCCTCCCAAACAGCATGGCTTCATTTCGGGTCACCTCAGTGACCAGAATGTCCAGTTCTTCCTTGGAAAACTTGGGCTTCCTCTTTCGTTCAGCCATGTTCCTTGAGTTGAACATCCCACAAAGCACAATTGGGTAAAAGGAAATCAGCACAAAGCATCCCCCTCCATCCAACTTGACCAGTGTTGCACTTGGGCAGAGGAGTTTGGTGGGATCGAGCTCCCCCCCACCTGCAACAACCTCAGTTTTCTCTCAATTGTGCCACGAAAAGGTAGCCACTTTGTTTTTAAGAAGCAACTTTCAAGCTTAAAAAAAACAAACAACAACAAAAAACAAATACCAAGCGAGACCAGTATGAAAGAGCCTTCCTAGCTTTACAATTAAAACGAAATCTTACACTTAGCCTGATGCTGTAGCATACATATGAGGATTTCAGTACTTCCTCATTACAAGTTGCTGCAGATTGTGTACAGGAAAAAAAAAGCAAGATGACTTCCAATTGAATTCATGAATTAGCTTCTACGGTGACAATGCTTGAAAACAGATTCCTGAGGAAATGTAAAGGTTTGAAACACACCGTACTGTTCTGCCTGGCAGAACATGCAAGACAAACTTACATCACCCTACCTATTAAAACTCAAATCTTACAGAGGCTACACTAAATTGGATTTTTTTTTTCCAGGTTAGAGAGATCTTAAGTAGGACCATGGGCAATTACTGTAATTTGTTCTTCCTAAAGAAAAGTCTCTTCTTCAGCAGCGGGTACTGAGCTTCCAACATTTGTCTGCTTCAGAGCAAGCTTTTGTTTTACCAGAAATGGCTGCCATTTCCTATTGTTCTCAAAAGGAATGAGGCCACCCACTTGCTTTTCTTGGCCAGGCTTTGCTGTCATTGCTGCTGACAGGAGCCTGGTGCTTTAAGAGAACGTGTAGCCTAAGTGCGTTGAGAAGAAAAAGTAGCCAATCTGAGAATGAGCAATTTAAAACAATTTTTTTTTTTTTTTGGGGGGGAGGGGGGGGGGGGAAGGGGCACAGAGGGGGTTGAGCAGTGTTAGTTTTTCCAGCCACAGCCATAGGGAACTTGAAAAACAAACAAACAACAGCAACAACAACAACAACAAAAAACAACACAAAGTTTTAGTCCTAAATACTGCTTTTCATCGGGGGCAGGAAGGGGGAAAGAGCAGATCTACTCCCTATGGAAGGAAAATACAGACTGTGTGAATATGCTGTTCTACATATAAACAAAATGGGATTTTTGACAGAGGACTAAACCACAGCTTGGGCAATGAAAACCTGTGCATAAGTAAGCAATGCAGCTCTGGAGAGATCAGGCAGCCATGGACAAGCTGGGCCATGGAGAAATCCTAACACCTACCTTCGTCTGAATAACAGCAGAGTGAAATAAGAGGTCAAAATGTGCTTTAAAAGGTCTGCTTTTAGGTGTCTCCAAACAGTTAAAAGCAAGTATGACTTTTTTTTTTGTAATGTGAGGTCACCTTTTTCGGTGTTCACTTGATACAATTCTTGGAATTTTAAAAGGAAGAGTTTTAAAAGGATGTCTGTGTCAGCATGGACTTCTAGTTGAGAACACAACAAATCTGAGGTAGAACACTTCAGTGTTAACATAAATCACTCCCAAAAGTTGTTACTACAAACCTAGAAAATTGACATTTAAAAAGGATACCAAAAGGTAACAAGGTAACATGGTAGAAATAAAACATCTTAATAGTTTGCTCTGAAGCGTCACTGTGAGAGTGAATATCTATCTGCTTTCTCACATGCTTTCTCTTTATGGTCCCAAATTAAATGGAAGCAATGATGCTGTCGTTAGTATTATTGTCATTTTAGGGAAAAAAATTCCCACTAGGATAGCTCAGAACTTCCTTTTCCAAGAAATTACACTTAATCCTAAAATCCTGGCTGAATGTCCTCTCTCACAGTCAGATGTTAGCAACCCCAAAACACTTTCTGAAAAGTTGGGACGAGCCAAAGGCCTCTGCAGTTTTCCCACTCATTCCACACTGGTGATGGCCCTGCTGGAACCTCCTGCCTTTCAGCTCTGCCATGGCTCAGCAGAAGTGAAAGGCACACTTCTGGTCTGCAGACTAAGAAAAAGCTATGCAAAGGCAAAGCAGTTCCTGTCAGCCATCATCCTTGTTTCTCTTTCATGCTGGTACACTTCAGTTTAATGAGTCTCACTGCTGTGTCCTCAAGCTCAGGACAGAGCTTCATTTTGGTGGAACTTCTTTTATTTAGGGACATAAGGAGCATTAAAGGTAGATGGTAATTAACCAATAGCGAGCCAGCGAAGCATTTGGTACACTGATCTTAAGACAAAAATTTTAAAAGAAAAGGAGTTCTCCCAGCTGAACACTGTAAGAAAGGTACAAGACTACGTGAAATACTAAGCAAGGGTATTTTTACTGTGTGATTTATGCCATAACCAGTAAAACTAGGCTTCAACCTGTACTCTCTGCAAGTACCCACAGAACCATTAACACTTCCTGCAGTAGAAACAACCCCCCAATGACAAGCTGCTCAAGTGAAAAGTGTCCCTTGCTAGAGAAGAGCCTGCAGAACATAATTCACTCTGAAGCTGCTCAGACCCTTCTAATGAGGTTAGGAAATCCGTGCTCTCTCTACTCTGCTGAATCCATGGCTGCTGCCACCAGCACAGCTGCATCGATGGGGAATTTTCGCCCCTTTTTGCTCTTCCCAAACATCAAGCACATTCAGCACAACCTGGAGTAGACTCAGATATTCAGATTTCAGGGCTTCCTCCTGTTTGCTCCAGCAGGACTTTAGTCAAAACTATTTGAGACTATGCAAGTACTGCAATACTGAACTAGCCACACAAAGTTCTGGCCACTTTTAATCATGAATTCAATTAATGTTACCTTCCTAGTGGGAATACTAACCTCCTCCTCCTAAAAAAGCAGACAGTTTTACTGCTTTCTCTCAGTCATCTTTGTCCCTTCATGCACTTCCCCTAACATGCAAGTTATCACCAGAAGCAGTCACTGTTAGCTGCAGGCATCTATGGGGATGTTGAGTGGGTTTTACCAGGTTCCAGAGGAGGCCCAGCAGTAGGCTATAAATTTACAGCTCAACCCAGATCAATCTGAAAGTGCAAGACTGTACAACTAACAAACCAATAGTGAAGTTGTAAACTACATCAACAGTGGGCACTTAAACACTATACAAAAACATTAAATAGCTCTACTTCTCTTTGCCTCTAAGAAGCAAGCACGTAATCTCTTCAGAGTGCTGGGAAAAGAAATTTACAGTGATTATATCCTGCAGCACTTCAGAATCCATTGGCACTGCATAGCTTTCTGTCTCTAACACCTAAGAACCTTCTATCAAGAGACCAGTAAATGAAGCTCAACAAAATAACTCATGTATAGGCTGGTGGTTTTTGTTCCTGCTGAACACACAGCCAGCAATCCTAATATGTGTAAGTATGCATATGTATACAAAATATTTATTTTTGAAGAGGTCCTGTAAAAATCGAGAGAGCAGTTAATTACTAAGAATCTATTGACCCAAGTCGGTCCTGTTTTGAGCAGGCTAATCTCCAGAGGTCCCTTTCAAGTTCTACTATTCACTGTAGATCAACATGCAAATGTCTCCATTATAAGGAGAATATAGGAAGATGCACAAAACAATGTGTATGGCCTTTTTGTCACTGTGTTTGGAGGAAGAAGGAGACCGAGAGGAAGGCAAAGGACAAAGAGATGAAGAAGTTTTGCACTAACCTTTTCACAGGGGCTGAGGGATAGGATGAATTTGAGCTGTGCCAGAAACCTGAGAACTGAGATAGTCACATGTAAGAATGGAGAGACTATATATACCAAAATCAGCCTGGAAACTCCACACGAGGGACAGCACTCCAACAATTTGTTTAGGCACTACCCGTCGGCAGATGCTTCCTATCCTGCACCTTAGTCTGGGAAAAGTGATACAAATACATGGTGGGAGTGTTTCCTGGATTTTCTTTCTTAGCATCTTTCAGTTTCTGGTCATATTTATTTATTTATTTATTTATTCATTTATTTATTTAAGTAATATATCCATAAACCAAGTAACAGAACTTCCTCGGAAGCAACCAGGAGCAACAGCTGGTGGCTTGTGTCCAAGAAAGCAACAATTTTGTCTGAGGTTCACCATGATTTGTGGTATTTGGTCATTGAGTCCCCAGAAACAAAATGACAGAGGAAGAGGTTTACACACATCCCTACAGTTCAAAGCCAAAGGAGTTTTGTACAGTAGTAGAAACAGCAGTGCTTTATGCTAGACAAAGGATTACTCTAGCGCCAGTGGCCAGATTAGGAGAATGTGCTCTCAGCATCAGGAGCCTCTTGACTGACTAAAGAGGGAAAGGGCAAGAGGATGTTACCATTGCCACGCCATCCGCTATGCTTTGTACTCCTTCCTTCCTTCCACTGCCCTGGGTAAACTTAAAACAGCAAGCGCTGTGATGTACAAATTGTTCTCAGAGGGAACATGAAAATGGACTCAGGTGTGGCAGTCAAACAACAAAAACAATAGCCAGATCTACAAGAAGAGAGAGGAGTCAGACCAAGCTCCCCTTCCCGTGCCATACACACCTACCCAGAGGGTGAGTAGATCTGCTTTGCAAAGCACTCCATCTGTGAGTGATGGCAAAGAGCATCATCTGAAAAACAAAAAGAGCGCTGTCTACAGCGTCCTGCAAGTACGATTTCTGTGGGTAATCTCTGACACGTAACGTCTTCACACAGGATATTGAGGGCATCTCTATTTGAAAGCTGGTAATGTGCAAAAGCAATGACTTTTGAGGACTGGTATCTTCACATGTACTGCCAGTCAAACTCCAAGTAATACTATTAGAAACATTTTTCAAGAGTTAAAAAAAAAAAAAAAGTAAGGTAGTTATAGCCTGTCCTCCAAAGACATACTTCCCTGGAAGAGCTGCAAACACTCCCTTAACTCCCCTACTCTTTTCACAATTTCAACCTCCTTGCTTTTCAAGGCTGTAAAAAATGGCCCAGATCACACTCATCTTAAGATGTAATGATGGCAAATACATTTTTAAATGAGAACATTCTGTTCTTTGGTGCTGGGACCATGAGTAGTGCCCATATAAATCCAGATATCAAACTGATGTTGGTGGTACTAGAAATAACAGTTAATTATACAGTTTTTGCTTTCCAAGTCTGTTTTCCCCAGTTTCACTGTCATCCAGACCACATAAAGAAGCGATATAAACAAAGAAAAAAATCTGTGAGATTTCTGAAGTTCATTCTTTAACTCATGATACATTTCCCTTTGCCTAACCGTCCCCCATACAGCTGCTTCTTTTTGGAGTGACAACTCCAGTCTCAGCATAGGACTAAGGGTTTCTCATCCACTAGTAAACTGCTGTAATGGCTGGAATACTTAAATAAAAATTAGATTTGCTAAACCTCACAAGCATACCTGTTAGAACAGCTGCTATCGATGTACAGACTCAAATGGAGCAAGAGTTGGTGCAATCAGCTTTCATCAGCTACACTGGTCTTGCATCTACCTGTATTTTGTGCCCATAATGACTGACAATAGAAATTCTCAGGCATCTAGGCCAACAAACCAGTTAACTTCCACACTAACTTCATCTTATAAGAAAATGCCTTCTTGACAACAGCTGCCTCCAAAATTCAACGCCTGAAAGCAGGATTGGTCCGAATGTGGGACAGGCCACAGTATGCAATGATGTCCCAGTCCAGTGACTCACCACATCTACTAGGACTCTTCAGAACTTTGCCTCTGCCTCAAGAGGCTGCAGAAGTGACCTACATATGCAGATATTTGAAGCACTGCGCTGTTTTTCAGACGTTTTCTCTTACCGCTGCAGTCAATAAACCAGAGCCAGCTGCACTCCTGGTTCAACACTGTTATTTGGGTCCAGCTTCCTCGAGTCCCTGGGCCAGCAGAGGGAGCGCAAGCACACTCACGATTCCTGCATTAGGAGCTGCAGCAGCTCACTCCATGTTCCTCATAACACAGCAAAGCTGACACTACCAATGACAGTCACCACAGACAACTGTTTCAAATGAAACTCAGATCGGGAAAAAAAGCACCTCTTTCAATGTCTGTCAAATAGGAGAGGACAAAACCCCCAAACAGAATAAATTACTTTGGGGATTATGCAAAGCATTTTTCAAATATTTGAACATAAAGAAAGGAGAGAAAAAAAAAAATGAAGAGGAGTGATATCTGCCAGCATTTGTAAGGGTGGATAAACAAACACACTTTCTCTTTATCATTTGTCCTCATTCCAGAAAATAGCCATCCTCTATACACATCCTTGTTTTAGTTCCTGTCATTGAAAGTGACTCAGAAGGAGCTCTCAACACAGCAGATGCTGAAAGAGCATACGCAAAATCTCTGTGGAAGTGTCTGTGTTGTTCCAGTTTGTTTTTCTGTCACACAAAACACGGAGTATTTTATGGCCTTTCTCTGGAACACAAAGCCCCAGAAGGGTAGACAGAAGAGAACTGGACTCACCTCATCCAGTTTGCTTTGGTTTCATCTGTCCCATCGATGGATTTGTAGCGGTTGTTCTTGTCAACTATCTGCAGAACAGAATAGATGCAGCATGTAAACTGGCTGGTTCTGACAGGAGGAAGTCTTCAACTTTCAGATCTGCTTCACTTCCAGCCTCAGTTCAGATCATGAAACAATGCCATGAACCTAAACTTGCCCAATCCTGTAGACTGCTGCGCTGGATATTTGCGTGGAAGCGACTCTGACCTAAGAAATTTCTTCCTATTACAAGCATCTGTAACACGGAATTATGGATGCAGCTGACAAAATGGTTAAGTCCCCAGATACAAAAGATTAACCTCTCCTACAGGGCAGAGCTGACATACACATTTATTTTTACAAGAGTGTGAGCAGCATTTCATACTAGAAGCTCTCATTTTTTTCCCACCTAGAATTCAAGTCCCACATCTTATTTCCAACAATAATTAGTACCTGTTGATGTCTCTATCTCTAGAGATATCTGTGATATCTCAACCTCACAGGCTAACAGAATTCTGTAATACTAGTATCATCAAAAAGATAATATTTGGTGCATTTGGATCAGTTCCTGATGGATTGGGAGAGCTGCATCTATTCTTTCCTGGCCCCTTGGGCCTTGTTCAAGCTGAATGGGAAGGATGCTGGAGGCTCAAGGGAGCGCTCTGCAATCTCCAGATATGGTCTTTCTTCTCAAAGTGATGATGAGAATGGAGGTTGCACTGGACGAAGCTAAGACTGAGTGGGGATGGAAGAACATGCAAGAGAGAGAGAAGACACAAGCTCTGCTTTATACAGCTGGTGTCATGACATCTAGTGTCATGACATCTGACTTCCTTTTGCTTATCTGTACCCTGAAGTCAATAATCACTATGGCAGGTTGATCTTTGCCTATTACTCACATGGATCAGCATAAGAGCTTCAGGGAAGGAGGAAGAGATGGCTAAGTTCCGGCTCCATGAGCCACTAAGCGCCAGTTCTGGGCTCAAAAGTCATTTCTATAGGGAGACAGCTTACTCACCAGCCACGAGAAGAATCCTGCAGACTTGTCCTGGCTAGAGATCTGCCCCTCGTACGGCCCGAAGATATGACCTTTGGGGATCACCTCATTCATGCAGCGCACGTCGTTCTCCCCACTGGGCTCTTTCACCACCTCTATGCCAGGCGGGATGGTCAGTGCTGCCCGGTCAGGGATGCCAACAGGCACTGGCGTGTCAGAGACGAACACAGGGGGACCGTGGTTGGGGCACTCATCCACAAAGTACTCCTGGCAGGACTCGCAGACTGTGGGAGGGAGGGGAGCAGGGGTTAGGGCAGGTAGATATGACACCCACTCTGGCTCATACAACACGTGGTGCTGAGGTCAGCTCACCTCACCTTCCCATTCTATCCCCAGCTCAGCCAAGGCAGGTAGAGCTGTAATCCCCATCACCACATAGACTTGCCACTTGTTTCATCACATGCCTCTCAGCAACTGCTCTGCCCCAGCTCAAACCTGTCCATCCCAAACCTGTGTGCTCTAACAGGAAAACGTCTCTCTCTCTCCTCAGGCAAGCACCAATAGTGAATGCTGATTTACCATTGATGGCTCCATGTACAGTGAAACCCACTCACTGTCTGCAAAGTCAGAGCAGGGAGATTTGCTGATCACACACCAGAGGGGAAGGAAAACCAATGTCCCTGAAGAGAAATACCCTCATGCTATGTCCTTCATCCTGCTTTGGAGATAGGAGATGGCATTCCTAATCAAATTTGTCTTCTTCAGGGAGCAGGTACATCTATCCCTGGCTTTTTCCTTTCCTGCTTCCTACTCCAAGACAACAGGCTGCCAATTAGGGAAGCCTGAACTCTATACAAACAGAGGTACTACTGTTTTCTCACTAACAGTACACTTACACCAGAAATCCACTTGCTGGAAACTCTTGGTCATGATCAAATCCCGTTTCCCTTTCAGTTTCTTGGGCTCCACATCCATGGACTGTGGATCGGGCCTTCCAGAGCTGAGGAGAAAAACAACAGAAAGACAACTTTAACCTACTAAAACCCAGAAAACCAAACACAGAAACAGAAAAATGAGTCCATGGGGGCTGAGCAACTCAGTCGTCATACCTGCAGCAGAGAAATGATTCAAATTGTAACCCAAGCTGGCAAAAGACAGTATTTGAGATGCCTTATGACTAAAGCCTACAGAAGTTTGTGGCTTCAGTTAGAAAATCTGCATGCATAACATGCAGCTGGCCTGCCCACCCACTTGATAATATCCAGAAGAGATTCCCACCAGCAGAAAGGCTGCTTCGCTCTACTAAAGCCCCAGAACGTGTTGGCCAAAGGCAAGGCATGGCTCTCCACACAAGCCAGCACCACAAGGCTGGATGTGAACTAGAGCATGCAGCAGACACGTGCCTAGCACATGAGGGGGTGACCATTCCTGCCATACACCTCAAGGGAGATCTCACTAGTGAGAGTTTTAACAACTTTGTGAGGTTCAAGTATACCCCAAGGGGAAGAAGAAGAAAAAGGGGAGAGTGTATTTGACTAAAACTCAGCTGCTTACCAAGGCTGTCCATACTCCTGGTCCTGGTGCGGAGAGCAGGCCTCTGTTTTTATTGTCACCATTTCTCCTAAGGAAGCCTGGGTCTGGTTCAAACAGTCCTTCAAGTTTTCACTCATGTTCTGAAAAAAAGGAAGGAAGGGAGGAGAAAAGTGAGTGGCCAGGAAATCACGACCTTCCCCCTTCAGACGAGAATCCAACCAACAGACCTCCCCACAGCAATAAGAACAGCCATCAGGACAATGCCAAGGCATCTTCACACACGCATAGGTGTAAATTCCTTCCTGCCGTGAGAAGGAAGCAGCAGTTCAGTTGCAGGTCAGGTGAAGAATGTGAAACACCGCGGAGCAACCTGAGGCACAGGGAATGCAAAGTATGCTCTACAGAAAATGTTACACATGGAATTTAAGACTTATGGATAGGTTGTGTTACTGAAATACCAAGCATGATTATTTCAGAGCAAGTCTTTGCAGCCTGACTGCCAAGAAAGAGGAATGCAAATGGCAGTGTGAACCAGGCCCTGTCTACAAATCTAACATATGCCAGTCCTCTTTCGTGAACAGAGCAAGTTATCACATCTGAAGATGGAGCTTTCTGTGTGCTCTGGACATCTCTGACAGACAGGTAGCCTACCACAGCCTTCCCATCCCTTGCAATGAATAAAGGTGAGTGATCACCATTACCCTTGTAGAACACAGGCTGCTTTTCCCTTAGCTCTCCGCACGAGCCAGGAACCTCTAAGGCAGAAAGCTTCAAACTGCTAACCTCCCACACTTCTTGCTACAGGGTGCTGCTGAAGAGAAAATATTGATGCAGAAAGTGATAATAATTCAGAATTAGTTTAGCTAAGATTTTTTTGCAGGGCCAGTACAAATCAAAGCATCATATCTCGAGACAAGGAATAAGGCTGAGTGACAGCTGCTTGTCTCTTCATTCCATTCATCTTAAGATCTCCTCCAAACCACATAAACTGGCTGTTCTGAAGCCTGATACCAAATTGAACAGCTTTGCAGCTGCTCCCCAGAAGTCCCCATGACCCCCTTTTTCCCCTTTTGCTGCAGCAGGAGAGAAAGGAGAGGCTGCAGCAGCTGAGCTGCCAACTCCTGTCAAGAAAGCCAGTGGAAGTCATTATGACTTGACTCTGGATACTTTTAAAAGTTATGTTAATGGGCCACAAGTCTTTGAAGACAGGAATTCTCTTATGCTGCACACACTTGTGGAGGACTGAGCACCGTAGAAATCTGGTCTGCACTTGAACACTGTTTACAAGAAGAAGGAAGTCTACTCCCAGCCTTTGCAGCCCTTCTTTGTGCTAGGGGAATAAATGATTAATTTTTCCAGCTCGACTTCTCACATGCCAACCTGCAGGCTGAAAGACCTTTATCACATGTGCATCAAGGAAGCACCAGTTAACATTCATACAGCATTCTGAAAGCAACGCCTCAAGGAAAGTGCAAGCAGATAGATGCAAACATGCACACTTTTAAGAGTCCATGTTATGTGACGTCCAACACAAGATATGTTTTCTTTTCAAATTACTATACATAGTCAGAAGAAAAGTGGTGGGGCTGCCTCAGCATTTCAGCAGAGTGAGCCCCTAATCTGCACTCTCCAGAGCAAGAATAAAGCTTTTTGATCCTGTCTCTACTAGAGGCTACTGGCTTTCCTCTAGGAGAATCAACAGTCTTCCTGAGAAATCTGCAGAAAAGCAGCTCAGGAGGAAAAAAGCAGCAGCTGCATGTATGTGTGTGGGGTGCTGCTTAAAGAACAAAAAGAAATGGATGCTGCCCCATAGCTGGTAGCTCTGGGGCCTGTGCTGGCACAGGAGAGGCGGATGCTGGCAGTGGTGCAGACAATCTGCATAGAATGCTGTCGGAATAAAAGTTTGGAGGACAGGGCATCTGGAACTTAAATGCCCACAAAGCCCAAGGCTCTTTAGTAGGAAGAGCTGCAGACATATGTCCCTGTGAACAGACAATGGCTTCCTCTTCCTCGAGGGATTCCTGCTTTATGAAGCAAGAGGGATGCCAGGACTGTGCAGGCTGACCTCCTGTGCAGCACAGGCTGGGGCACTTCCTGGAGTCAATTCCTGGTTCAATTACAGCATACCTCCAAGATGAGCAGGGGGAAATTTTTTTATTTTTTTAATCCAATGATGGTTTTATAAATGGAGGTTCCCATCCCACTGTACAGCATAGTTCCCAGCCCTTCATTCTTATGGTCCTCCCTGAAGTCACTACAACTTATCAGCCACATTCCTGACAGCTGTGTTCCTGCACAGGCTGAAGCAGTGCCTTGCGCTGAGACACCACTCTCCCTGTTCAAGATTTACACTTTTGTGTCCAAGTCGCACATTTACTTTCTAACCATGCCCAGCTGGAATTTTATGTCTGACAAAACACCTCACTGCTCTAAGGGTCCTTGATCCTGCAAAGCTGCCAGGTGGCCATCCCTGCTCCCCACTTTTCTGGGTATCCCGCTGGTTCACCTAGACTGCTGTTTTCTTACCCAGTAAACGTAACATCCCAAGCCTGTTGTTAGCTTGTTTGTTTTCATCATTTGTGATTCTCTCAGACTTTGTGTTGACCACAAAGATCATAAAAATTAACTTCATGCTGTTCTCCAGGACACTGATAAACTTGTTGATTAACACTGAGTCAAAAAAATGAATCCCAGCAGACACTGATAGAGATGCACAACAAGCACAGTTCTCTTCTTGTTGCCACTCTGCAACCTTTCATTTGGTCATGTTTTCACTCACCAAGTGTAACATGTTGGATCATTCTAGCTGCTTATTCCAACAACCTGTGCTACAATTTCTATGCACTAAAGGCTGAAGGCATACCAACATGTTTACCTTTATTGAACAAAGCCACAGCAGTGTCACCAAAAATCACACTATGTTTGAAAATACCTATTTTCCAAAAATCTGTACAGATGGATCATTACAATTGATGTCCCCTTTAACCAAACCAAATCCCTACCATTAATACATAGTTTTACAGGTGCCTCACCCCAACAACAGGAAGCCTACATCAGATAGAAGGTAACCTAATATCCCAGTTTGGCCAGAGTAAACTTGTTATTAGCTTACTTATTTATGACTTCATCGCTAGCACAGAACAGTTTTTTTTTTAAGTCTAACTCATTATGAACATATTTTTTAAAATGTTTTTAGTATTTATGGCCCACAGAGAACTAACTGCTCAGACAGCACTTTAACATCCCTTAATTCAGGCTAGCCAAAACAGCTAAGTTAAAAATGTTCTTCTTTAGTAGCTGTTTAGTTATTTCCCAAGCTACTGTTACAACAGAGAGCATTGCACTGCTGCTGTAACTGGCTGAGTTAATTGGATGATAATACCAGTCCTCGAGGGAAGAAATATTCCCCATTTCTCCAGTTCCAGGTGCCTGTAGATGACCCCGCACTTAGGACTCTTCTAGTTTCAGATGCATGTAAAGCCGTTGTTAATTTCTCTTAATTTTACTGCCCACTGTTTCTTCTTGCTTGCCATTTTCCACACCTGCAAGATTCTGTCACACTCCACACATTTCACATCCTTCCTTCACTTCATTATTTTTTATACCTAAAGATGAAGATCCTCTGGAGATTTCAGATAACAGAGAAGCAGCATGTAAGCACAAGCAGGGCTGGCTGCTTTAGTTAGCTGCCAAAGGCATTCCCAGGATACACACATCCCTGCGGCCACCAAGACAGTCCTCCTGAGGCCAGCGTGCACACAGCCTATTGCAATCTCCCAGTAGCACGTTAGGGAGGTCAGTCCTTAGCTCAGAGGGATGCTGTGAAGATCCAGGTGTTCTTTGCACACAGCAGCTCCTCCGGACAAGAAAGGCAGTCATGGTAGGAGGCACAACATCCCTCAGGGAGACCCAGGACACCAACACAGCTGCTGCACAGTGTCTCCCATTCTCATTACAAAGTAGGCAAGAACCTGTAACGTTATTACACAACACCCCTAAAGATCTCCTGTGGCATTATCATCTCCCCAACAACAAAGGAAACAGAAAACACCAGAATATCTGAGACGTTAAATGCGTGAAAAAAAGAAAAAAATCCAAATGGGTTCTGGCATGAACAAACCTGTGAATTCCTGCCCTCAAGAATGCCGCCTTTATCACTGCCCCTCTCGCAGTTATTAGTTAACAGCCACAGACTCTTATCTGCCTGGATCAGGCTCCAAAACAGAGCTTTAATTTTACATTTTACTGGCATGTTTCCCAGATTTGGACATTCTTGTATGTGAAATAGCCATATAGGAATCCATCCCCTCCTCACTATTCAGCTCATTCCTTCTATTTCTTACTGCTGGCCTTCTAGAGGTCATTGCCTCTTCTTTTAACATCTTGCACAGCTTGTATAGTATTTTAAAGTGCAGGCCCGTGCATTAAGATGGACTTTAATTCATACTTTTTTTCTCCAGTTGCATATTATTACCAGAAATAGTAATCCAGAACACTCAGCTACTGACGAGTAAAGGCAGGGAATGAAGCACCGCATTCAGGGCTGAGATGCCCCCCAGCAGCTACCAACGACCTTGGGAGACTGTTTTCCTCAAGATGTACACACTTACCAAGGTCCTTGGCCATGCCAACCATTACAGGCCACTTAACGAAGTATCAGCTGGCCACACAGCCCATAGCACAGCCAACACAGACCTCAAGAGACCCCACTGAGTAAGACTGAGAAGCAAACTGTTCTGAAGAGGACCCTCCACAGCATGCCTGACCCCGCACTATCATGCCTTGGCTTAATACCCCTCTGCCAAAGTACGATGCTCCTATGGGTGAAGCTGCCCTGTGGCACGGCAGAGCAGTGCCCCAACATATCCTAACATAGTAACACACCGGTGGCCTGCCTCCTGCAAGGCCATCTGGTGAGCACTGGGCTCTTTCCTAACAGCTGCAAAGCAGGGCTGAATGTAGCCTCCCGCGGTGGGATGCAAGCTAGGGCACTCACACATTCAAACTTCACCAATACAAATTACAGGGCACAGGTGACTCTGGATTTGAGCAGTGTGGCCTACAAACAGGACATGGCTTAATTGCTGCCAATTACACCACCACAGTCAGTAGCCATGAATTCAGCAAAAGCATAAGACATTTTCATTCAGTTTTAAATTGTCAAAACACTGAGTAAGATCAGGACTACAATATAACTGGAAGCACCACCGATTTTGTTAGAGTTTTCTGAAGAAGTTTTGAGAACATCCTTTAAAATCACAGGACTTGAACCTGTTTTACAGCAGGGAGTGAGTTGTGAAGTTTCAATGACCGGCTCAAGACCAGCAACTGTGATAACAGCATTTGGGTGCTGTGACATTGACTTCCCAGTGCCATTCCCACTGTAGGGAGCCAGGAGGCATGGAAATTCCGCATCTCCTACTTTCATTTCAAGCAGACGCAAGACATTTTCTTTCTCTTGCCTTTCTGTGGTTTACTGACAAAACACACCATCAAAACCTATCACCATCTACCTCACAGAGACCTACTTTAGAGGAGGAAGGCAGAAAAGATCTTCTGAACTAATCCCTGAATTAGTCTAAATTAGTTTGTCTTATTGAAATTATGGTGACTTCTAGTCAAGGTGAAAAACACACTGCTGAATTTACAGGATTTGACATCAAACTCTATATTCCAGCCAGCCCAGAGCATTTGCCCTTTGCTGATCCAAGAGTGTGAAGCATTATGGATTAACAGAAGGTTCTGCAAACTGGATGATTTGATGCAACTTATTATATGTCAAGCGTTGAGTAAGAATATATCTGCACACCAGGATGCTGATAAAGTGAAGTTCCCATGCAAACCAAGCCTCTGAAACAGTGCAGAGTGCTGTGGAGCAAAGACAGCTGCTCACTGTAACTGGAAGAACTTGCAAGAGACTTGTGGTTTTTAAAAGATATAGAAAACAATTCTCATAAACTGGAAACTTCTCATCTTTGGTATTTGGATCTCAGAACAGATCTCCCAGATTTGTAATTTAAGGGCAGAAGAGAGAAGTAGGTCAACCTGACTGATCCCTTGCAAATCCATGTGATTTGCGGAATCAAACTCTCTAACCCACGTAAGGTTGTAAGAGCAGATACGTTTTTATTTCAGCGCTGCGCCACACGCTGGGAACAAGGGGGATCGCTCCTCCTAGCTTGCACACCAGAAAGTGGGATCTCGATACATTTATAAGCCAAGGCCATACATATTCAGCAGTATTTCCTAAGACCTACTGACATATTCATTACTTACTGTCCCTCCCCCTGGTGCATGCGCAGTAGCTTCCTCTGGTGGCCATCGGAGAAAGGCTCGATGTCTTCCTCCTCACCTGGTGGTCATCCCTGGATGAAGTCAGTAGTCTTCCTTGCCATGTCCCTTCAACCTTTGTCCCAATTTTGAGCTCTTCTCCCACCCTGCGTGCCTCTGCAATTTCTTATCCTGTTTGTTCCCCTTTCCATTGTTCTCTCATTGGCCCCATTCTGCTGACTTGAGAAGGCTTCCTTTTGGGAATGTGTTTGGGCTAGCAAAAGTTAAACTAAGCAATTCCTTCTGAGTTAGCAAAAGTTAAACTAATCAGTGGTATTTGCAAATTTCTTTTGAGTTAGCAAAACCAAGTGGTGTTATGGACCCCTTACATCTTGTATTCTTCAGTTTACTATCTCACATGCCCTTACCTTTAGCCTATAAAGCCTATACAAAAATCTCTGAGGCTAGCAAGAAAGGGGAAGAGGAGCCAAGAGAATTTCATTTCAACTGCTAATTGCTGTCGCTGACAAGTTATGCATGAATCTCTTCAGTTTTGGGCACCAGTCAGCAGTTATTTTAAAGTGCCCTGCAACCTTGTGGAACTGACTGAAGCACTGAGCATAACGAGAGACTGCTTTAAGCAAAGGGAGAGAATTACTTTTGGAGTTAATGGCTGTAAGAAACCTCACCATCTTTGGTCAGGATTGCCAGTTGCACTTGTTTGCCTTTGGCTTCCTCAACAAAAATACACACCTACATACACGAAGTTAAACAGGAAGAAAAATCCAGTACTAAAACAAGATGCCTTTCCACCAGCATTTTTCTCCCCAAGGGCAGAACAAGAACTCCATCAAGTGACAGTCAAAAGTGTTGTTCCTTAAGGCACTACTCAAAGGTGTTCAGATGGCGACAGTGGTGTTGAACAAAAACATACAGAACTGAGCCCTGGATATATCTCCCCTCAGGACCTTTTGCAGCACAGTTGATCTTCTGTGTCACTGTTCCAATTTGCCCTACATTATTTTAAGATGCTGGCATCAGAAAGCCACACTGATGTAAGGCTGAATCTGAAATAAACATGAAGACTGCAGACATAAAACTTTCTCCTTGACCCTACTCATTATTACATCCCTGCCAGCATGTCCACACTCACTGCAGTCTTTTTCTGCTAGAACCTGGTACAGAAAGCTTCAGAGAGCTGCCTGTCCATTCTGACCCCTATGTCTTGTAAGTGACAGTTTCACAGATTATGCTCAGGTCACCCTCTCCAAGTTCATAAAACCATTCTCATACAGAAAAGTGGAGTTAGCTCAGCAGGTCCACCTACCAAAACTAATAGCATAGCTGTTCTGTTCCCATAAATAGTTCCAGATCACCAAACACATTTCAGCTACACATTTCACCAATGGTGAGTCACACTTTCTTCTACATCACGGAATAGGTGTCAAACAGAACTGGCTTTTCTCTTGTCCTCACTTGAAGGGAAGGGTCATCAAGCCTACTTCTTTAAAAATGCAGGCACTACATATCGTATTGCAAAGACTCTTCTGTAATGATCAAACTCTAGCTTAAAATAGCTCAATTATATGCTCCCCTCATCTAACAGGGCAATGACAGAGACTTGATCATTCAGAGATGAAAAACTACTTTGTACACTCATCTTAATCCACTGCTGATTTATTTATGCACTAATACTGTCCTTTAGCTCAGAGCATCCTTCACCCTCCTCACTGTTTATACCACTTCAGTTTACGTATTGGATGCCGACTCCCTATCAGTCACTACCTTTAGCTCCTAAGCCACTTGTATTTCACTGGTTTACTCCAACATTAGATATTAATTGAGTTCTCATGCACTGAATTAACTTGTATCAAATCTAAGTACATCATATATACATAACTTTCTTTAGATCAACAGTAAGCTTCACAAAGAACAAAATACTGTTTGAGAAATGTAAGACACTTTCCATAACAATGAGTGTCAAGCACTAATCACTCCACGTTTACCCAGGTCTGATGCCATGCCACCCAAGCCATCATTTCCTTGCCCATCTGCACAGCCATTTTCAGGACTGTCCCACCAAACCACCCTTCCAGCCTCTTGGACTTTCTGCAATATGTGAAGAGAGACAAAAAATGAACATCAACAAGCTCCAGATACTCGCTCATTAATCTAATGTTTTTTTGGCTTCAGAGGAACATGCTCAGATGATCTTCTACTATTCTCACTGGTGGAAAGACGGAAAGTCTGAAGCGAGGCCACAGCTCTATGCTGGGAGAGGGAACAGACCCTTACAAGAGGTCCATCAACATTCCACAAGGCACGCAGAAGAAAACTAAGCCACCTGCCAGGCCCTGCCAGCCTGGGGCCCCGCTGCAGGCCAGCCGCTCCAGCCAGCCTCTGCCCTACATGGGTCGGTCACGCTGGTGCTTCAATACATTTAACACTGGTGGAGGTAAAAAAAAGGGAAAGGGAAGGGAAGGTGTGGGGGTGGGCAGGAAGCAAACCCCAGACACTGCTTTCTAAATAGCAGATGTGGCTATGCTGGCTAGCATACTTCCACTTTAATTTCTAACCCACAGAGATGGGAAATGATTCATGAAAAATCACCAGGATAAAATTAGCTGGAAGGCAGAGAGATAATTCGTGCAACCCAACCGTCACGGACTGAAGTGCCAGCAGTACCAGCACTGCCCGGCATTTCAGCCTCCGGTGCCCTTCAGTGACTGGCATCAGGCCAGCAATCAGCCTCACATACATTTCCTTAGAGTCTAAATTATCCCCTCCGTAGAGCTATGCACCTCACAATCACACAGACTTTCACTCAACACTTCTAGAGAAGCTCAAGGGTTTAATTTTTCCTCTGCTACCTGCGGTACTCTGTCTTCTTCTCCTACTGGTGAATGTTTTATGGTGATGGATGGGACAGAAGGGCAGCACAGAAAGGCTTGCACACACGTGGCTAAGCAATGCACGAAATTCAAACCGCCCAAGTCCAAAAGTTCAGCGTGCCTCACCAGAGTGCCCTTTCCCTGCACAAAGCCAGAAACAGACACAGCAGCGACTCCAAGAACAGTTCTGTCTTCATACACATTACTGCTTTTTGAGAAACTACTCCTAAATTTTGTCACAGGAAAGCACAAACCACAATTCCACCCTTGATATGGCCACGTGACATTGGTTTTTTTGTGCAGCTGGCATTGCCTACAGAACACACCCTCAGTTCATTGCCCTGAAGGCAGGTGAGACACCCTCAGCCCTCCATCAGGCCCTAGGGCTTCCAGGGTGGCCCCTTCCCAGCATCCCAACTCGAGGCTTCAGGAGCCAAGTATCAAAGCCTCGGCAGCAGAGCATATTGACCCCTCCATGCAAGTGGTCCTGATGCAACACCAACACAAAAAACTTGGTATCGTTTGTCCAGTTGGTGCCTGTTCATTTCTGTTGAATGACATTACACAATAGCTCCTCTGTGTCTCTCACTGGAGTTTCAAACCACCTGAGCTACAGGACACAGCAAGTGGTTTCTTTCTTCCAATAGGTTCTACCTTCCTCCTCCTATACCCCCAAGTTATGTGGGTGAAAAACAAGAAAGTAGGAGTAAATCTGGTCCTAACTGGTCCTAAAATTCCAACAAACTAGCTCACCCCTTGGAAAGCACTAAGGAACACAGCAGGGAGAATGAGAACAAACCACTGTTCTACAAAGGCAGGGAAAGCAAAAGCAAGAGCCATATTTATTTCTTCTCATTTGTACCCTCTTGCAGACTATTAGGGAGATAAGATCTTGCAGCACAACAGACATTATTCAGGGCTGGTAAATCTGTCTGCAGGTTAGGGGCTCATATTACACGGCTTGGACGAGCACTGGCCAAGCATGGGTCACCCCGACCCCTTTCCTTGGTGCAGGCAGCAGTCCAGATACTCCCAGTGTCAGATCTGCCAAGAAATCAGATATCCGTGTGCTGAATTCACCACCACCATCACTTGATCCGCACATTCCCTTCCATACAGAGAGGGGTGTTCAGACCCCACATATCCTAATGCAGCAAAAAACTTTCCAGCAGCAACCAAGCACCTCTGGTCCATCCCTTCAACACCCCCTCATCAAGTGCGTCTTCGGCATAAAGGTGTTGGGTTGCACAGAAACAGCTAATCTTTACACTGTGGGCATTTGTAAAACGCAGTTTAGTGGAAGCACACAAGAACTCATTCAGTTCCAGGCCAAGAAGAAAAGCGAGCACACTGCAGTGACTTCGTGCATGCAAGTCAGGGAGACTACAAAAATTCACTGACTATCCCAAGAGAGATCAAGGGCAACATTTCAACACCTGACTGCAGAATGAGACTTGGTTAAAGAGAAACAGAACTGACAGCTAAGTCCATCAGACCTGAGGAGCACGTTAACCTCTGATTTAGTTGGTGCTAGCTCTCAACACATCTAGGAGATGCATGCAGTAAGCGGATCCACCTTTATGGAGGTGCTGTCATTGCAATGGCAATGCAGTGCTGGCTGGCAAGGTTCTGCAAGGTTCTGTTGCACCCATCACCCAGTCCTACTCTACTCGGCTTAGAGGATATTTGTTGAGGAACAGAGCAACTTATCCATATGCTATACATATGAAACTTTTCTGTTCAATCATAAAGGGAATTAAAAAAAAATAATAAAATCAGTAACTAAGAAGTTTCTATTCTTCAGAAGCTGATTGATTTTGTTATGGGCTCAGAAAATGCAAAACCAAACACTGCATGCGTAGACAAATACACAACAACTCAAGAATGTATTTTACTATTCACAAAAGTTTGTCATCAGTACTGGTTTTCCCTTCAGACAGTTTCCAAGTGTTTTCATTAATTTCCACTGAATGGATGAAAAGACTGGACTCTGCAAACTGTGGCATGTTTAACATCTGCTTTAGTCTCCCCAAACAATAAGTCTCCAGTTTAAGGAAAACAGCAGATCACATGAAGTACTCTCTAGCAGTTCTGGAAGGAAAAAACACAGGAACAAAAACCTACCAAAGTACCATACCTGAAGTACAGTGATAGGGGGATGCCAACGGTTATCTGAATGAAAGGTGTCAAGAGCATTGTGCTAGGAGGGAAAAGGTAGCCCCAAGCAAAATCAGGATGCTTTTCAGGGATGATGGCACATACAAGCCATCTGCTCAGCTTTTTAGCTGTAGGACTGCATTTAAACCCACTCAACTTATTACTATATAGTTTATACAACACATTTTCAAAATAAAGCTTCATTGTACTGAGAGGGAAAGCACTGGACAACATTTCAAGCCTGGAAATAGCTGATGTCCCTGACTAACGCCAGCTCCAATTACTGGCCTTCAACGTGATACATATTAAAACAGAGGTCACTGGGTGCCAGTACACACTGCATGCCCACAGCACTCCAACTTGCACTCATGAAGATTGGGCAGGGCTCACCTGGGACCTGCATGCACATGCGCTCCTGGAGCAAGGTAGGATGCTGCTGGCAGTGTAGAGGAGCTCAGCCTTGTCACAGATGCTTATTTTTGTCCCTCCACTGGTGAACCCTTCCCGCAGCACCATGGGACCTGTTTCTGACAGAGGCACCACAATTTGGTAATCCTTTCTCCATCAGCCTCAGCCCAAGACATCTACGTCTTTTCTAAAATTGATCCTCCATACTAACATTGCACCAGCCTTTATTCCTTCACCAGTAACTGCAATTATCATGCAAGTTCCTAAAATGTATTTCTCAGGGGTAATGCAAAATCACAAAACGACTACCAGTGTGTGAGACGTGATGAGCTTTGTCCACTAACAAACTAGATTTCCAGTGCAATTGACAGATGTAAAACTACCTTGGCTGAAAAGCCAAAGCCTAAGGAGGAGAGAAGGAAGGGGCAGAAAAATGAAACTGTTTGTCAGTGTGCTCAAACAGGATGACTTCGCTTATAATATCCTTCTGATGGGCCCCTTATTGATGGCTGTTTGTGACTGAGGGATTGTGCTGAAATGCTGCTCTGCAGTATGCATTACCGATCCCTCTCTGGAGGCTGCCAGTTCCTGCAGATTACAGCTTAAACCTTGAATTATAGGTAGAATGTTTTTACCTTCTGACTGCAGAGAAGCTGTTCTGGGCATGAAAGGTTGAAGCACTTCCTCCCTGTGCTATGGACAGAGGAGCCCTTTGAACAACAGCTCCTGGGGATGTGGGCTTTCCCTCTCACAAGCACAGCATTGACCAAGAAATATAATGGCAAAGGCTTAAAAGCCATCTGACTTTGTGAAATACTGCAGAAGTCAGAGAAATGACAGGAGGGACTCCTCAAGAAGCCCCAGGCCTCACTCAGCAGTGGCACGTGCTGCTCCTTGTGGCCCCTTGCCACCTGTGTAGCCCTGCCTCACCACAGCGCTGGGGCCAGAGGGACCTTTGCTCTGAGAGCTCCATGATGCAGTAAGGACACACATCTGGCCTACCCAGGTGTGGGCTGAAAAGAAGCCAGTTGCCTCCACATCCCTTAGAATGCCAGATTTTGGCTATCCTATGAAAACCTGTTTTTCGTAGATCACAGATACACATTCTCAAGGCTAAGGCAGTGTCAGAAATATCCACCAGCCCTCACACCACAGGGAACAAGTCACTGCCTCTCCGTTATTCAGCCTTGAATCCCCCAGGCCAAACTCTAGCAGCCTCTCTCTTCATTCTAGATGTCAGTGTTATTACTTGGTTATCAACCAAAAACCCCAATCATTTTGTCTTTGGAACAACGTTTAGTTTCTTCATGCAAACCTTCACACCAATGCCAACACCACACCAGCAACAGACACTTCAAAGATGCAGTTCTGATGCCACGAACTGGAGGCATGTTCCAGTGGCCAAGGAAGAGCAAGTTATTCTTACCAGCAACTGGCAAAGCTCACAGTGAGAAGGAATTCCCCATAAGCCGGCTTATTAAAGTGCTATGCTTTGCATTTGGTGTGCCAGGTTGAACTCCAGCATCTCCTGCTGCTACCTCAAATCCCCTGCCTGTGAGACCAGCCAGCCCCAGCCTGCATGGCCAGCACAGCCCATCTGCAGCAGGACGGGCTGCCTTGATGCAGCATCTCTGACTGATTGCAGCATTCCCTGCAAGGAGCAGACACACACCATCCCAGAACTTCCTCTCCGATTACAATCTGTACTCAAAAATAAGAATGCGCTGCCCGCATCAGGGATGCACTTCCATTGTCGGGTTTATACACAATGCATCAGAAAGCTTAAATAGTCATTTCCCTTTCCACTTTCATTGCTTATAGAACTTGCCATTGCACAAGGGGAAATTTAGGGGTTTGAAACTTGGCCCAGGTGGCCTCACTGGGAACTGAGTCCCAGTAGCAGCACACAGGGGCTGCTCAGCACACAGCGCCTGGAGCTATGCCTTGCTACCTACAGCATAGAAAGCAATGCCCAAACTGGCCTGCCTACTCTGTATTTCCTGGTGCTAGAGAAAGACATTAATTGTGGGGAAGAGGAAGCAGTGCCAAGCCAACAGCTTTGCCCACGGGCACCAGCAAGGCTGTGTGTACACAGCTGGGGATCTGCAAGGGGGAGCAGAGCTAGAATCCCCTCTGGGACACGCAGTGAATGGAGACACGTATTTCCTTGTGGCTCCAAACATTGGGTGCTTTTGGAGTGTTTGTGGAGAAGCCAAAAACACGTAGCAACTGAAAAAGAGAGGAAGCAGCGCTTGAAACATTGGCAGGGCTCAGACCAGGTGAAGTTTTTCATGCGACTAAATACACTAGTTGAGGCGAGCAGCACTATGACAACTTTTCCACTTCCCACCGCGCAGGATCCAGGCAAAGAGGCGCAGCGTTAAAGGCAGGGCAGACAGCTTTTCCACAAACGCTGAACGCAGCAAGGGTGCGTGGCGAGTTGACCGCAAGCAGATCTCCCGCGCCCGACGTAAACGAGCGGGGCTGGAAACGGTCCTCCAACTTCCAGCCCTGCCCCGCGCCGTGAAGAAGTTCCAGCCCCACCCGCGGGGCGCTCCGCCCGACCCAGCCGGGCCCCGGCTCCCGCGCCCCCGGGGAGAGCCCCGCGCCGCCCCGCCCCCGCCGTCCATTGGCCGCGGGCTCCGTCACTCGTGGGCCCCGCTGCCCACCGCGCGGGGGGGGCGGGCACAGTCGCCGCCGCGGTGCGGGCGGGAGCGGCGCGGCGGGGAGCGGCAGGGCCGGGCCGGACGCGTCCCGCCGGGGGAGGGCGAAGGGGAGAGGGGCGCCACCGGAGCGCGGGGCGTCGCGAACACCCCCGTCCCGCAGCCCTCCGGCGCGACCCCCGGGCGGGGCCCTCGTGCCGCCCGGCCCCCTCGTCGCCTCCCTCCTCCCCCCCGCCCTCCCCCGCCCGCTCTCCGCAGCCATTTTCGTGGCCACCTTGGCTACCAGCGGGGCTGACTCACCTCGGCGCTGCGGGCGCGGGGGGCCCCGCCTCGGCGTCCGGGGACCCGCTCCGCCCGGGGAGGCCCGGCTGACTGCGCGCTGCCTCCCCGCCGCCCCGCCGGCCCCGCTCGCTAGTCGCAGGCGAGGACGGGTCCCGGGGCCGGGCCGGGCTCGGCGGAGGCGGCGGCGGCTCCCTCCCTCCCGGCCGTGACCACCATCTTATTAGCACAGGAAATGACATGGAGAACGGAAGAGAGGGGCGTTCGGGGGCCGAGCCCGGGGACCCCCCGAACCGGGGGGAGGCGCCGCCGGCCCGCCCGGCCCGGCCCGCTGGGGCTACCCGGGGCCGCCGCGCTCCCGCCTTCCTGCAACCGCCCGCCCGGTGCTGGCGCCCGCGGGGAAGCGGGAGGAGGGAGGGGAAAAAAACCAACAACAACAACAACAACAACAGAAAAACAACCGCCACAAAACCCGCACAAAGCAGAAAAACAACACCAGCGAAATCCAAACCGCCCCCGGTTCCCACCTCCTGCTCCGAAGCCTGCGAGTTCCGCGCGGAGCCGGCGGCGATCTGTGGCCGCCCCGGGCGGGCAGGGGCTCGGGGGGGCTTTTAAAGGACTGAAGCGGCTCCCGGGCAGGGCGCGGGGGGAGCCCGCGGCTCATGGGCTCGGCCCGGCCCGGCTCGGATGGGCTGCCCCGCGTTGGCCCCGCGCCGCCCTCCCGCAGCGGCCACCGCTAGCACCTGCCGCCGGGCCGGGCTGTGGAGCCGCGGGGAGCCGAGCCCCGGGCTGCTCCGCCGGCCCCGGCGCGACTCGGAGCGGCCCCCGGCGGGCGGTGGGTGCCCCCGCGCCCCAGTGTCGTCTCGTCCTGCGGGGTACGCGAGGTTCTGTGCTCGCAGAGCTTCTCTGCTTTCAGCCCACCGCCCCGTAAAGCGGCCCATCAGACTGCGATGCCACGACAAGCACTACCCCGAGCTCTGCCCCCAACTGTGCCATGAGGCTGAGGGCAGCATACTGACTGACAAAAAGTAGGCGTAATTTAATAAACAGAGGAAGCATGTTTCACCAATAAAACAAATTCTAAATAAAACCATCTGCAAGCATTAAGCTTGAAACAATGCAAACTGCTTAGCTGCCCTGCCAAAAGAAGCATGGTGGGGGGTAAAGAAGGGGGTAGATAAATGGCCATAATTTTCAAGTTCCTTTGGTTGACAATGGGCTTGGAGGCAAGCAGGGCTGTGTTGACAATGTGCCGGCTTGGGTGCTCAGAGCTGCTTCCTTCTGCAGCCCTGAAAAGCACCCTCCTCTGAAATTCCAAGGAGTAACGTTCTTTCCTAGTGTTCTCCAGCCTGAGGTGCATGCTTTAAGGAAAAAATAAGTGAGGATATGGAACAGCAAAGCACAAAGCAAAACCAAGGCCCACGTCTGCCATCCCTAAGCTGCTCCTGCTGCTGTCACAAGAGGCTCAGTGGTGGCAGAAGGCTCAATTAAAAAGTCCGCTTGTGTGATTATTCTAAAGCTCGTTTTCCAGACCCCCAGCTGCAGCACGCTGTTTATTCCCAGTTTCTAACCTCTCCAGGGAGGATTCCTTCGCAGAGGGCAAATGTGCTCTGTAATTTTACCCCTCAGCAGTAACCGCAGATAGATGGACGTCGAGGCACTTGCACTTGCTTGGGACAGGCGTACCATGAGCTGTCAGCACCTTCCAGCTCCTCAGAAATATTAGAGATCTGAGCAGAGCTGCCCTGGTTTGCAGTTTCTGTGTGCTGAAATGTGTGAGAACGCTCCACTGGCAGCCGGTCCGACAATGGGCTTGTAAATATGATTGATGAATGAACTGTGAGAAAAAATAATAATTAAAAACACAATAAAAATCATGGAAGTAATACAAATGTGTGTTGAACGCCAAGTTAATTTGAACTAATAGTTTTGTAGCTGCTGCAGTCTGGGGCTGTAAGAGCAGGCTCAAAGGGAGGCATGAAGCTTTTATTTACAAAGAAAATTAAATATTTAAGTACAATATAAATAACACCTATTATGTCTCCTTGCAGACGTGGGCAGCTGGGAGGGAGACCTGTTGTCTTAATGCAACCCTATAAGTTTAATAGTCAGGCAATTAAACCCAGCAGAGATGTTTTTGTGTCTTTTCTGTTGAGAAGCTCATCACACAAGGAACGCAGCATGAACTTGCCGTATCTTTACAAAAGTATCACCCTTTTAGCTCAGAAAGGCTTCTTCAGCAAATCATCCCCTCCCTCGTTAAGAACCTGTAACATTATTTTTTCCTTCAGGTGCATTGGCACTTGCTGCAGTTGCTCGTGTTCAGCCTCACTCCACCAGCACAGCCGTTCCCCTCCAGCTGCTGCTGCACTCAGTATAACAAAGGCACTGCCAGTTAAGAATGAGTTAACGAGGTGTCAATTTTCCAGTGTCAGACTGTTAGATCTGTTCCTCCTTGAACTGCTAGGTACTCTCCCAGAGAGACAAAAGGTCTCCTTTACCAACACTGAGTTTTTGGCCAATGGCATTAAAAATACCGTGTGCAATAGTGGATGAAACAGAATCCAGCTTGCCAACAACTGTGCTCCAGCGGCTGTCAGAGCTTTTGATGTTGTGGGCTGAGGGAACCCTGTACTTTTTTTCATCTTGGTGTATGAGCCTTTCAGGCAGAAGAGTATGGATGTTTTGGCAATGCAGTGCTCTCCAAGGGTGTGTGGATTTCACTGGGTTAAGTCTGATGAACAGGCCACAAGAAGGCCATAGAACACAGCTGAGTTCAATAGCAAAGCAAGAGGCTTATGGGCAAGATTCCAGGCTGAGGGGTTGCAACCTATCCAACTTCTTCTCTTCTCTGGTGCTGGGCAGATGTGCCAGGATCTGTGAGCCTGCCTTAAGGGCTTACCAGAGCCTGCTCACCTGGTAGCCACAGAACGGGAGAGAAGGGGACAAGTGAGCGCCGTGTGCAGGAGGGAGGAGGTGGTGGAGCCCTGCTGTCCAAAGAGTGAAGGAAAGTGGGACCTCTCCTACACAGCAGCAACCTGAGATCAGCCTCAGCATCTGCATGCCCACCATGGGCAGTGTTGGCTGTAGGACTTCCTGCTCTGCCTCATGGCGCTGACAGAACTGTTTGCAGGCTGTGAGCTGGAGCAGCAAGCTGGATGGGGTTAAAATGCTGCAAAAACACACATGAAAAGCTGCTTAGCTATAGAATCATAGAATTGTAGAATCCTTAGCGTTGGAAGGGATCTTTAAAGGTCATCTAGTCCAACTCCCCTGCAATGAGCAGGGATGGATGTGCACAGCTAGATCAGGTTGCCCAGGGCTTGATTCAGTCTTGCCTTGAAAGTCTCCAGGGATGGGGCACAGTACTGGTGTGTACATGCAGATTGCATTTACCTAGATCTGCACTGGGTCTTGTTCACAGCACAGTCTTAGAGCTTCAGGGATTGCAGCAGGAACAAGTAATGGAATCATAACCAGAATCCCAGAGAAGAAGTGACCTGCCCCAAACCAGTCCCTTTAGAACCTTTAGAGTAGGTATTAGGTAGATAGTAGGTATTGTCTCTGACAATAGCAGGACTAGGGGAAATGGATCCAAGTTGAAGGAGGGAAGATTTAGGTTGGATGTTAGGGGGAAGTTCTTTACAAGGAGAGTGGTTAGGCCCTGGAACGGGCTGCCCAGGGAGGTTGTGGATGCCCCGTCCTTGGACGTGTTCAAGGCCAGGTTGGACGGGGTCCTGGGCAACCTGATCTGAATGTGTACGTTTGATGGCCCTGCTAGGCAGGGGGGTTGGAACTACATGATCCTTGAGGTCCCTTCCAACCCGGGTGATTCTGTGATTCTGTGATTCTGTGATAGGTGAGGTACATACAAATAGTGCCTTTTTTAGAATTGGTGCTGGTATATTCTCAATGAATGATCAAAATCTACATGCAGTGCTCTCTCTGTAGCTCCCCAAAGACTGAGAAGCGAGGAATGTCTGCTCACAAGCACATAAAAACGTGATGTTTTTTTCCTGTCACTTATTTCAGCAGAATGTGTGCTTCGTATATCACAATCAGCTACCCAGTCTGAGCCTAAGAACTTATGTTTAACTAAAAAAAAAGATCTTCTGTTTAACTGAAAAAGAAACTGTAGGAAAGGCATCAAGTTCTGATCTGAAGAAATCAAGTGAGGAAGAATTTCTCTTTCCTTCTGCATTCCCCTTCCTCATTATGAACACCGGTGTTAATTCTTTGTACGGCTTTGCATCTACATTCTAGCAACTGGTTCTTTTCATGCTTTCTTTCTAGTATACTTTGGTACAGTCTTGCTACTTTTTTTCTTTGGAAGGTACTATCTTGGTGACATAATTTCTTTCTGGGTAGGTGAATAAGTTGATTTCTTTACACCTCCCACTGGAAGACATTTTCAGTAGTCCTTTTAGCTTTCCAGGTTTTGCTGTGAACTCTGCTTAGTTTTCCAGCTTCCCCTTTAAAGTATAGCTAGGGTCTTCCTAGCCCAAAATATACATGGGTACAAATGGCTTATTTATTTTTTGCTTTCAGGATCAGCTTAGCATTTTGTCATGTCATTACCCCTCGTGCTCCCAATGATCTGTCCTATCCTTTCTTTCTCATCAGAGCCTGTTGCCCAGGGGATGGTCCACTACCCTGCGGGGATGGGCTCTGCCCGCACCCCTGGCATTGCATTGCCCTCAAGACCCCTTTTTGTGAATGGACCCATGCTTGTTAAATCAAGCACTCCCAGATCAAATAGCATAACACTGCCTCTTCCCAGCTTGCTAATCTCTGTGTCACTTGTGAATTTTATCAGCAGTAATTTTATATTTAACTTTCTGGCTAATATGCTGAATAAGTTAGATGTAAATACCCCTCCTTTGAAAGCCCATCTCTGTTTGCTGGGGGTTCTCCTCTGGCAATTACATTTTGAGAGCTGAAAGAAAACCAGCTCTTCATCCACCTAATGGGAGCATTTTCAATATAAATCGTATTATTCTGGGTAAATTAAAATGTCACTGGAGCTATGTTACCAGGCTTTTGTAATGGTGACGCACAGTTTATTCTTCCTCCGGGGGATTTCTTGGTGCAGAATCTGCATTGGCTTCCCTTGAGCTGCACACCAAGTGGTGGGACACGGGTTCTCCCTGCTCTTGCCGCGGAACCAATACAGCACTGAGAGGAGAGCTACGAAGGCTTTCACTTCCATGGCACCTTCTGTGGTACGGAGTGACTCCATGCGCTGCTGCATTCTCTCCTTGGAATGTTTAGCAGTTCATCACCAGGATTTTATCTGTCCTTTGTTAACCAAGTACCTTTAGAAAGAAAGGAAGTACCTTGATTTGTTAAACAAACAGTTAAACACTGTTTGAGATGCTGTCATTGCTCCAGCCCAAATCTTGCCATACATCTCACATTTTGTTCCACAACTTCTCTGCATCCCCTATACACTCTTTATAACAGGGACAGCTCTGCTCTGACTGTATTGGAAGAGGACAGCAGTGCTCGGGAAGCTCTCACAGGTTGAGACATGCAGCCACCCTAGCGCTTCCTTCACACATCACTTATTAATACTTCATTTTACTGGGAGGTGGCAGGAGTGTTGCACTTCCACTGTTGTTAAGACAGCACATTATAGGTAGTCTATGCCACAGTTATCTATTAGTTATATGTTATTGCTAATGAGCCACTTTATTAAAGGAATTAATTCACTGGATGATCGGAGTACTAACACAAATTGTTCCAGCAGACTTTTGCAGACAGCCTCTGCTGCTCACTGCTGCCCAACTGTATTATGTTACCAGCACTACATCATGAGAACATGATCTATAAACCTCAGGATTCTCTCGTCCAAACTGGAGATGTGTAGATCAAATTTAGCTTTGAATTAAAGTTTTATTTAAAGGAAGCATTTGTCTGTGTCAAATAAATCCTTCTGTGTGGTTTGAAGTCCTCGAGGAAAAAAATATAGGAATTTTATAGCAAGTAATTTCCAACTATTTCACGTAGTTCTAATGCATTACAGTCTGAAGATAATAGTAAGTGGAAACTAATTATAAACAAAAAGGAAAATGACTGTCCAGATCTTATTGTCTGTAATGAGTAGAAAATTGGATATAATTATAAACCTCTGATTTTTTGCTGATCTCAGCTGCTGATAATTGTGCAATGAAGATAACCAAATTGCTTCTTAAAATGCGTTTGCTTAAAGAGCAACACATTGCCCTTATCTATAGCTAAAGAATGTAAGGGGAACGCAGCCTTGATTTTGTATTAAACTCTGTATCTGAAAACCACAAAACCAGCAGTGGCACAGAACTACAGTTTTGCCTGCATGCATGACACTTGGTATTTTCCTTAAAGCTTCTGATGACTTGGCTTTCTCAGCTTTCATTTTAAAAATAGTGCTTTCTTGTCCTCTGACTGGGAGGTGGCAGAAAGCCTGAGCTGATACACAAAATACTTAAAGATTCCCAAGCCAGAAGTAACTAAAAGGCAACTGCCTTTTTGTACTTCTTAAAATGCCATCATTTAAAGCTCATTCTGCCTGCTTAGCTGGTGGCTGCGTTTTGTCTGATCCCTCCATGCTCCCAGGACTCCCGCAGTGACTTTGGGATGAGAACCATCTTCTATTTGTTATTTGCAGGTGCAGCACTGAGAGCTTCTTACAGTCTCTAAATCGTACATTAATACTGGTAATATTAATGATATGATGCATGGTGTTTTAAAGCCAAAAACTGACTTTCTCTGAAGCAGGAGCACTAACAGTACAGATCCTGTTTAAGAAGAAGAGCTTCATTAATGACCCACAGAGCTAAAAATCATGTTTCTGTAGACCTCTAGGAGTTGCACTGCAAGGACTTTCAAAAAACACTTGAAGATTTTTCCTTGTTTTCTTTACACTCCTTTTCCTGGAATGTGAGCTTCACCTTTAAGGTGCGCTTCAAACTGTATTGGGCAGAGTGGTTTGAGAATTTAAAACCAAAATATCCAGCCCGGTTTTCATTTCACCTGCAAAAGGCAGATGTAGTCATCTTGTAGTTTCCATTGCTATGTGCCTGGGATGGAGCTGACGAAGAACCCGGATTCTGTAGGTGAGATTTGGTAACGTTGTGCTACCAGAGGAAACTTTAGAGTGTGCTATGCTGTGGTTTGGAAAAGTATCTCCCTCTCTTGTGGTTAACGTACAGAGCTTAAAACAACCTCTGTGGAAAACATCTCTGTCCATTCCTAATCATTTCCTTCTTGTTTATTTCCTTTGTTTCTGGCTGGTTTGCAGTGCCGTTTTCAACTATGTTTTCTCCTTCGCAGTTTCCTGCTTGACAGGCAGCTTCCAGACAGTTTTTCATTCTGTATTTCTTTATTGATTGTTTTTATTATTTGATAAAACTAGAGAATATGAGAGTTTCTCATGGAACGCAGAGATTTCTTTTGAGAGTAAGATTCTTTTCCTCCCTTTTAGTTGTCAGAAATTTGAAGCTACGCGCATTTCTTAATTTGGAAGATTAAAAATTACAACAAAGGACGTCAGAAAATTAGGCATTTGTTTTTACAGACCGAGATTAAAAATGATTTTGCTTAGGGCTGCCATAGCAATTTCGTTACCAATTCCCTCTGGGCTGCTTGGTTACTATCACTACCAAGAGGCAAAGCAGAAAGGAGGAAATGAAATGTTAAAAGATGAGTCCACTCACTTTATGCTCCATTAGGAACACATTAAATAGCAAGCAGCCACAATTGTGTTTGCTAAATTTTTTTTTTAAGGTGAATATTAAGGGATATTAGGATATTTCAGTGCAAACTGAGCTTTCTTCAAGCTTCCTGAAGACCGTGCAGGCAGAATTACAGCCTCAGCATGGATGTGCCCATGCTGCCATCACAGCACTAGGACCAGCCACCAGCCAGGCAGAGAGCCCTCAGTTTTTACATACAGTACTTTTACATCACAACACAATCATTTCCATGCCAAAACTCTTACGAATATTTCTTGTGATTTCCTGCGTACCACAGATTTCTGAAATGTTCCTTCTCATTTTAAACATATAAGAACTTGCACTGTTTCATCAGACGTAATGCCCAAATGGGGCAGGTCTGTGCTAGCTTACATTTTACATTGTATGGTTTTCTTTGATAGTTTTTACTTCAGGAAATGAATTTCAGAAGGTCCCTTTATACGTGGAGATATTGATCCATGAAAGCCTTGGCTTTATTATTATGATTATTATTACTACTATTATTATTTACCATCCATGATATTCTGTAAACTAAAGGAGGAGAGATTTAGATGAGGCATCAGGTGCAAATTTTTCTCTGAGAGAGCGGTGAGGCACAGACTGCCCATAGAGCTGGGGGTGTCCCATCCCTGTAGGCATTCAAACCCAGGTCGGCTGGGACCCTGGGCAGACTCATCAGGTGGGTGGCAGCCCTGCTCACGGCAGGGGGTTGGAACTGGATGGGCTTTAAGGTCCCTTCCATCCCAAGCCTTTCTATGATTTTTTGCACAACCAGACTTTGTCCGGAGCTCTGCTGTTGCACAGTTTCTCCAGCAAGGGGTAGCAGAGATCTTCATCTGAAGCCTGAAACCACTTTACTGTAAGGACTTTCTTGCAAAGCTGCTTCTTCAAGTCCGGGTTCTACAGGTTTCTGTGTGTCTGGGCCACCTAGAAAGGCTAAATCAAATAAATGCTCAAGATGCAGGCTGCTCTGATGCCACACCTGTGGTATTGGGTCAGGAGAGCATACTAAGATGGGTTCATTTGGAGGAGACAGGGAAATAGTGATTTGTTTCCCATTACTGTATACAAATATATATATATATAAACTTCTGGTATTTGTGGTAGCATAACATGTCACATCCTGTAAGTGTGTCTCGCGACAGTCTCACAAGTGCTCATACTACAGTATGACCCCTTTTGCCCTCACTTTCTGAGCAACCATCAGACCCCTGCAGCCCCAAAGGAGCCGTGATCTGACCCTAAGGGCTGCCAATGGACACCGTGAAAACCCCAAGTGATGTTTTTCCCTTCTTAGTGCCCTTCACACATGTGCACATCACAAGCCTGATTGTAGATGCGGGTTGACGGAGGAACTGCAGGGTCCCAGTATGCCCCCACTGCACTGTCAGAAGCTCCAGCTGCTGCAGTGGGTTTATTGAACAAGAGAATAAGGAGCAGTGTGGCTTACTGAGCTGCAGTTCCCTGAGACTCAGATCAACTGTCACAGCTAAGTGGGAAGCATTTCTCGCTCTGCTACAGCCCCTGAAAAGGAAGGATTTTTGGTGTTTGCTGAGATTCATGTGTTGGGCATCAGTGCTGCTTTAGGTTTGGTAACCGCCTGCATTTAATCTTCCTGTCAAATCTGACAAAGCTTTTTCCTGGGGCCTGTGTTTACCTGTCTACCTAGAGAAACTGATGCAGAGAGTAGATAAGTCAGCCTTCGCGCCTAGGAGGAAGCAGGGAGTCTGCAGGCAAAGGAAAAAAAGCTCTAAGTGAGCAAGTATTGAAAGAAATAGCAGGCGTTCAAACACCCGAAGAAGAGCAATATGTCTTTGCCAGTACCCCACACACAAATGTTCACAGATTATTTCCTCACACAATTCCCAGTGCCTGAGTAACTTGAGGTTTCCTCTCCTCTGTAGAACTGCACTTGTGTATCTCTACGTGCAGCCTTTTCAAGTGCCCAGGTTCTCCTCCATTAGCCAAAGCTGCTCCCAGAATCATGGAAAAATAAAGGAAAGGTCATCTTCTTTCTCATGTCTTAATGCATGAACTCAGTGCCAGAATCCCTGTTATCCAGGGACACAGTTCACAAGCTTTGCCAGGTGACAGAGAACACAAGACCCAGCTGCTCACCATACCTGTGTCCTTCCTGGGATGCAACCTGCCCTCTCACTGCTCAGTCATACAGCATTTGGTAAGATCTGCCTTACCCAAATCCAGCACCCAAGTACATCTAGAAAACTAGGAGAGCTTTTCTGAAGACCTGCTCTTGCAGAAAAACTGCTGGCTTTTCATTTGTCTGTATTGCCCACTGAGTGCAAGTCTGGCCAGCATCTCGCACAGCTGTGTGTAGGATGATCCAGTCGGGGCACCTGCTCAGCAGGACCACATCTGTGTATTAAAGTCCACATTTTCCCTCTGGCCTTAGCCACGCTTGGCAGCCCAAAGCTGTTGCTGTTGCTCTGCCTGTGCCTGTGATCCCACAGTACTGCACAGAATAACATTTTCCTGAGTACAGCCTTTTCTCTGTCACTGTAACAAAGTTCACCTGTGCAAATACACCCTGCCACCTGCACCCTGATGAGGCTTGTTTTGGTATCAGCATTATTCTAAGTGCATATTCTGAAACTCCCACTGGTTAATTTTGCACTCACCACATCCTGTGTTGTATCACACATTGCTTTGCATAGAATTTGTTTTTGTTTAGCAGATTGATAGGTGTCTTTGTTGTCCTGTTCAGCTTTACAAGTGCTAACAGAAAGTTTACAGCCCGTATTCTCAAATTTTATTCAAAATTGGCATTAACTCTCAAAAATCTTCAGGGAGCTTTTAGAAACCTCTTGTGCATTACCTTAGGAATATTTAATACTAGAAAATGATATTCAGCAACTTTGATATTAATGTAAAATAATAGAATCATTCATTAATCTTATAGGATTTAATAAGCCACCTAGTTTCTATAAGAAAGCTGAGGATAGAGATTTAGTGGGTACTGCTGGCCTTTTTTTTCCCCTCCACTGCAGGAATATTAGATATTTTGGAAGATAACTTCATATGATAAAAGATCTATAACCACTTCAGGATTTGCTTTGTTCTCAGAACATTTTTATCATATTATCCGTCTCAACAGTGTTGAGTCATAGATCTGCCATACTCCTTCTAGCTCCCAGTACAGCCTCCTCTTCTTCCCTTTGGGGGTGCATTTGGAGGAGCACTTGCAGACAGTCTATACCCTCATTATTCTAACTGTATGTCTGCAGAGCTCTCCTCAATTTGGATGTTTTTCAAAGGATAGATATTTTTAGCTACTGAAAAACTATGGTAACTTTCATAATGTGTAGGGAAGGTTTGTTTGTGGACAGCTTTCCTCATTACATTTACACTGTCAGGTAAGGACTGCAGTGTGTATGCCCACTACAGATTTACTCTGGTTCTGCTCCTATCTAATATATAAGGGTATAATCTGATAGCACAGGAACTTCTGCTTGCTTGGCTGAACCCAGCCGTGCCCATCAGCACAAGCTAGGAACGTAGAGGAACAAATCACAGCCATATCACTGAAAAAAGTGATATGGCCAAAACCACAGGGAAAATGCAGCAAGATTTCTCCCATTTAGGCCAAATCCCCAGCCTTGGGCTGCATAAACATCCTCCCCCAAGCTCGCATGTGAGCGCATACCCATACACGTGGGACCTGCACTGCCCAGCCTCTGAGGGAACCAGAGATATGCAGTGATGTCCCAGGACTCATGTTCCAGCAATTAAATTTAAAAAAAAAAAAAAAAAATTCTTTTCCACATTTTCTCCTCTTGTCAGTACAAAGCCTAGTGAGCACAGTGAAGTCCTGGGTGGCTGGTTTTGTTGCAGCACTAAAATGTGGGACGATTATTATCTTGGAAGAGAGGAGGAGGCCTAGAGAAGGTATCTGAATTATTCAGCTCTCTATAATAGGAAGAGAGCTGCTCTTTTCTGCTTCACAGGCACCTACTGGAATTATGATCTGATTAAAATGGAAACAAGTTTTGGCCTTTACAGTTCTCTGCTCTCTGAGGAACAGAGGCTTGGAGAAGCTTTTTAAAAAGCTTTGCTAAAACAGGAGCAGAGCAGCATCTGCTGGCTTAGCATTCTGCCTCCAGTTTACAGGCCCAGAAAAGACCACAGGCTGCTTCATTGGGACCAAGGAAAGGAAGAAAAGGAAAACTGAGCCAAGGCTAGCTGAGGCCAAGGCTCTGCCTAAATTCTCTGTGATGCTACCTGTCTGCCCAGGTAGCTGAAGAAACCTGGAGTCCTCAGCAGAATATTGGTGGAAAGCTATGAAGCACTGCATTGAAAACAGGGGAAAAATGGGCCCTTCTTGAAGGTTTTAAAGAAACATGAGGGGGAGCAAGGCTGTTGGGTGGCCCCTTCCCTTCCCAACAGTGGAGGGAAGGCTGCCTTTTTATGATGAGACCTGCTTTCAAGGGCAGTAAGGACATGTGGAAGCAGCCTAGAGAGACTAGAAAGTCATACCTAACAGCATGTGTTAGATCTTTCATGCAGCTGAAACGAGGTAGAAGCAAAACCTTTTCTTAACCTGGAATAGTCTCAGGACAATGGATCTTGCTGGAAATACAGAGAGCCTTTTGATGACTTGTTGTTTGAGATCTGTCTTGAGGGGTTCAAAGAAGCACAGGGGATTTATCCATATTTAAATTGCTACATGAAAGAGGCATGGCCATGTTCCTAGTTACCACTGAGAATTTTAGCCTTGGTTCATCCAGGACATACCAGCATGCATGCACCCTCCTCTAGCTACAGGGAGGTTACGTGCTCCTTCCACAGGATTTTATGGTGTTGCACACAAGCAAGCAGGTCCAGGGAATCTCTGGCTGACAGCAACAGCACTCCAGCTGAGAAGTACAGGCAAGGAAGACTTAGGAAGTAGCATATGGACTCTGAGCGAGTGCTGTGAGATAGAATGACAGGGATTAGGTGGGAAGTTCAGCAAGACTGAAAAAGTATTTAAAAAAAACAAAACAAACAAAAAAAAAACAACAACCTGGAATCTCTCTCAGGCTTTTCTCAGGGAAATGGCCCAAAAGGGACCTACTGGGGACGTTTAAGTCTCACTCCCTAAAGCAGGAAAATTGTACACCGGTGCAGTAGGCTTCCCGTGAGGCAGATAGTTTTGCCATTCATTGCCAACATTTGCAATATAATAGATGCTGGCCCTTAACCCAGCAATCAGCCTCTCTTAAGGGCATGCTAGGGAACAGGGCACTTACCTCATGGGCATTGACAGCCTTGTGTCTTCTTTCTGGTCCCCGGGGACCGAGAGAGAAAAGAGAAGAAAAACGAACTAAACAAGAAAAAAATCCTACAAACACAAGCAGTTCTACCTTCAAGCATAATGTGAAAGTATTCAAAAGCTCTTAGAGATTCACTGTACCAAGGATGAGTTATTCACCTGGAATTGTTACCAGAGGCATGAGATACAGTATTCACTTTCTGCTAATTATTATTCCCAGTTTAGAAATTTCAGGACTGCAGTCAGAGAAAGAAACAACGTGTATTGACCAGCTACATACCCGCAGGCACAAACTGTGATGCACAGATGCAAAACAATCTGGAAAAAAAAAAAAAAAAAAAAAGGCTGAAAATTGTTCAGCCTAACAGTCAGAATGCTGTTATTCTCAAGGACGAGAGCTGCATGCAACAACCGTGTTTTAGCCATATGCCTTTGAGTTAAGGCAAAATGGAACAGACCTATATCAGGACACCAGAGCCTCATCTCCCACGCTTCTGGGTTAACATGAAGCTGAAAGCACCCTGGAGGCAGCAGCTGCTGGTAAAACCCAAGAATATCACCAATTGGCACAGATGTCCTCCAAACCTTGAATAATCACATGAACATAGGAGAGAGCACTCAATGGAAAGCTCTCTCCTACAGCATCTTCCAAATGATTAAATTACTGCAATGAATGGTTTTCCTTGGCAGAGCCTCTGTAGCTTTGGTCTTTGTTGTTCTAAATTCACCCTCTTCCATCCCTCAGCATTTTTTTCCCCACTCAGATCTGCAGGAAATGGAGCTAATATTTCATTTTATCTGCCAGCTTGTTGTTCTACAAAGCAGCATGTGAGAAAATAAATGTGACTGTATCCTGACCTGCCTGCCAAAAAATCTGACCCTCTCCTTCCACAAATGCACACATTTCTTGACTTGTTTCTTTGAGGAAGAACAGTGCAAAGCCAGATGAGACCAGAAGAGAGAATGAGTTCATGAGGAAGGATATTCCCATATTCCCATTTCACCAGTGGCTTTTAATAAATAAATACAGCAATTAATAATTAATAGACCTAAACTTAAAGTCCTTACTCCAGGCAAAATTCTCCTTCAATAAAGGTTTTGCTCAAGCAAAATATAGGTCAGAAATGCAGATCTAGCATGAAGAAGATGTTAATAAATAATAATAGTGGGTTGACCCACCCCTCCCAGAAGAAACGTTAACTGGAAGGGCCCCATAGGAAGTCTGTATTATTCTGCTGGATTTTCTTCAAAGCCAGGGAAAGCAGGAAACTAAGGCACAGTCTGAGTCTCTCCAACACAAAAATGCATTCATAAGTGCAGCTGGGGAATGGTACTACAAGGCCTCATGAACCCCACTTTGTATAGTGAAAAAGATGACCTGCAGAATTTCCATGGTGAAAGAAACCATAATATCACCAGGCTCACTGCTAATTCCATATGGAAGAATAATCTACAAACTATCCAGAGGAATTTTTTCACTTGCTGCCTAAAAGCATGGCTAACAGCTTCGGACTAAATGTAACACAAATATTGGGTAGACTTGGATTTTCCCACAACTGAAATCAAAGCTCCAGCTGATAATGGCTTAACTCAAAAGACTATGAGGATACCTTGCTGTAATGCTATAATGCAATAGAAAGCACAGCAATAATAGCAGGGCAGAAAAATCCTGTGTTGCACCAAGTGAGAACAAGCCCAAAAGCAGCAGCAGCCATGAACACAGAAACAAAGGAAAAGAAAAAGCTACTTACACTTAGAAGACCTCAGTTATGCAGGAACCTCCAGCAAGATACCCTCACCTCCACTGCCAACCCTTACATGAAGTCTGGGAAGGGATAGATCCTGTCTCTACTCCTTCCAGTCACTCTGGTGCATTGCATGCAGCTGAGCTTCTCTGGGTTGGCCCTGCCTTCCCACCAGGTGCTCAATCAGGCCCTGACTTAGCATTTCCAGTACACCTGCTCACTGCTACCTCTTCTTACTCTTTCTTCTTCCAATTTTACTTTGGAGAGTGACACTACAATCTTAGGTGGAAAAATCAGATGAAACTGAGTAAGGAACAGAATCTAAACAGTCAAGATTTCAGACTATTTTTGTTACTTCCTTTTTAAATTCTCTAGTTCTGGATATTTCTCTGTTTCCCAGCTAACTTGTCATCCAATAAATCTGTTCTTTTGTCTGGCTTTCCTTCTCCCAGCTTCCCTAACACCTACACAGTGTTTCCCCACAAGCTCTCCAGCCATGCTCAGTCCCCTCTCCTGCCCTGACCATGCTGCACACTCCCTTCTGTAGACTCCTTTTGTGTCATTTAAAGTTCCCAATTCCATCCTTACCTCCAGGACTCCTGTCTGTCCCACTTATCAGCAGCCATAATGCGTTGGACTGTCTGCCCTCCTTGCTCTTGATGCCAGCCTAAACTTTGCTGGTCTGCTTCTTGCAGATCTCCTGAATTATATACACAACTGCTTTCCTGAGCTAAGCCAGGAGCTTTCACTTCCTTCAGACGTCCCATTACAAATCATATTCCTGCTGTTTGGAAAGACAGTAAATGAACAGAAAGACCAAACAATAGGCTGATGACAAAGCTGTCTCTTTAAGTTAGAAAGATCAAAGGAAACTCAAAGCAACTTCATGTAGGATCCAACTGGTAAATGGCAACAAAAGAAATTCAATGTCTTTTTTATTAATTTTTTTTAAAGGCTTAATGCAGAAAGGCTCTTCAACTCTTCATACAGTATAAAAACCTACATGTTACCTCTGTCAGCTAGGGAAAATAGCAAGGCATTATTGCAGACAGTTCAAAAAAGGAATTTTTGACCTCATTCAGAAAAGCTGGCTGTGGCAGGCACAAGAAGAGGAGGATAGAGTAATGCATTGAAACATTCCTGTGACATACAAATTAAGAGACATAGGGTCAACCAGGTCTGGGGATCCAGCTCTGTCCTGGGAACAGGAGACAAGTACCTTTAATCAGCAGATGACAGGAGACAATATGCAACAGCAATATCTTTTCCTCCAGCAGAGTGACTCATTCAGCCGTGGCTGCCAGCTGGGGCTCATTAATTGCTTTAGATATTGAGGAGGCAGAATGATATGTGATCTGCTGAGAAAATATTAATTGCATAAAAAGCTAAACGTAGAAAGGAAATTCACTTCATGAGATGAGTGTTTTGAGAAGGTGGCAGCTCTAGTGCTGGGGCAAGTGGATGTCGCAGGAAGCCCTGGGTGTTACAGTACAGCAAGCAGTTAAACACATGCTCCTGGCTGAGCTGTGTTTATAAACTGAGCAGCCTGTGAATCACTCACCTTGAGCACGCTTGAGATTTCATCTCCTTGACATATTCACTGCCATATAAACACAGCCTCCAACACGATTATATCCTGGGCTGCACCAGGCATGGGTTGGCTTTATGGCAAGGACAAGGCTCTGGAGAGCCATGGCAGGGGACCTTCTGGAGCGAAGAGGCATGGCCCCTGCCCAGGGGAGTGCTTTCTGACATGGAATCGTAGAATATCCCAAGTTGGAAGGAACCTGTGAGGATCAAAACAGGTGAAGATAGCAGTCAGGAAGGATGCTAACACAAAATATAAGTTTGAAGACTTCTGTCATCCAGCCTTGAAATATCTCACAAATTAGTTCTCACAAATTAGTTCTCACAAATTAGATTTTCTTTCCCTTATCCTTCTACCACCTATCTTTCTACTCCTAATTACAGTGATGTTTCCACATATAGTGAGGCTGGTTGCTGTAGCAAGAATAACTCTCATCCACAGAGCTTTGCACCAGGGACTCAGGGATGACAGGGAAATGAGGTGGCCTCTGCTCACATAGCAGATGAGGCCACCATGTCCTGCAGCAGATTCCAGACTTTCCAATCCCATTCTAGTGCCTCAGCCTTTGTGTCACACATGATCCACTTGAGTTTCCTTAGTAAAAAATATCCTCTCACATGGGAAACAGAGACTGCAAAAATGAAGAGAAGCTGATTCAGATTCAAATGTCCCTGCAGAACAATTGGTGCTATTTATAAAAAATGCACTTGCTGCAGTGTATAATTAGAAGCCTTGCCTTCCACACACAAATTGGAGATAATGACTCTGAAAGAAAGCAATAAGAATCCAAACTGAACAATTTCTGCCCTAAAACACACACTTGCTAAAAACTTGTTCATCTTTTCCCTCAAGTCTGCTTTGGAGCCTGTGCACTTGTGCCCCAGCTAAGCGGCTGGTAGGCCACGGGCATGGAAGCATCACAGTGTGTGGAAGCTGATTTTAATTAAATCTGGCAGGTAGCAAAGCTCTTGGAATCCTGACACCCTCTATGTTGTGGTGTAGGAGGATAGCAGACCATTCAGGATCTCAGCCCCTGACAGCAGGTGAGGGACTGCCAGCTGCATTGATTTGCCAGGTGAACTCTGCTTACAAAGCATAAATTTGTAATAATCGAATTATTTTCATATATACAAAGCTGTATAAAACTAAAAAATTAATGCTTTAAGCAGAGTGGAGGGAATATTCACAATTTCCCTTCAAGTGCAGCTCTTTCTTTGCTTCTATTTTGGAGAGAAGTGCTATTGATTAGTATAAGTGTCTAGTCTGGAGGTCACACAAATGGCTAGAAGTAGCACTTGAAATAGAAACCAGGAAACTTCTTTTTCACTCTGCCTGTTCTATGCCATTCATTTTGTCATTCATTTTAATAGGACGAGAGGTAATGGCCTCAAGTTGCATCAGGGGAGGTTCGGGTTGGATTTTAGGAAATTTTCTTCTCAGAAAGAGAGGAGAAGCATTGGAATGGGCTGCCCTGGGAGCTGGTGGAGTCACCGTCCCTGGAGGTACACAGAAATGTGTACATGTGGTACTAAGGGACAGGGTTTAGAGGACAGCATTGATAGTAGGTGTATGGTTGTACTAGGTTCTCTGAGAGGTCTTTTCCAATCTTAATGATTCTATGATTTTCCTCCTCTGTGAAATGGGAATAATAAAAACTACCATGGGAGCAAAATGGATTTTTGGTGATGGAATGCTTTGAAAGGTCACTAGGAAAACATTTCCCTCTTCATGCTCAGCTATGTATTGGCTCCCCTTCTCCTCTGACAACAGGCTCTCACATCTCTTGTCCCAAGGAAACATGTTATTTTCATTTCTGACTTACTGGGTGCCAGGAACTCCTGCCAGCCATAGGGCTTCCCAAGCATCTTTTGATGAGAGATGGGAGAATCCCGTCTGCACGCCACGATGCATAGCACCAGGCTGGGCCTTTCTGCTAACCTGCTATCCTGCCCAGCTTTCCCTGACAAGGTATAGAGCAAGGCAGTGGCTCTCTGTCCCAGTAGCTCTCTCTGAAATCAAAATACACACCACTGCTGAACACATGTTCACTCCTGATCCCTCAGCTGCTGCTGTAGCACCACAGCAAATACTCTTATCACAAGATACTTGATGTGTTGCACCTCCAGCCAGGGACCATTCTTTACCATGCTCATTTACCAGAGGGAAGATGGGGCTGGGGTGTCACTTGTAACCTTCATTCATTCGGCTGAGTGTGGATAATTCCTTAGGCAGATGGTGATCAATGGGACCTGCTTGCAGCTGGGCCCCCTAATGCAGTTCACTTTCCAAAGAAATGCAGTAATGGAGCAGAACAGGCTATAATGAAACTGTGAAGGACCCCGAAGTAGAGCTTTCTTTTTCTCTCCCTTTAATTGCAAGGCTAATGTTCCACATAAATATCTAGCAGCTGGTTGTTTGTATTTCATTTTGAAAGCCTGGCTAAAAACACAAGAGAGAGTACAGCTGGGAGTCAAAAAAGCTTTCAGAGGAGATAAGGCACTTTGCCACCAGCACATGGGAGGGGCATTCTGACAGCGACATGATTTTAAAAGATTAAGTGCACAGAGTATGAAGTTCTTTCAGAATCTAAATATTTATTGAAGGTGGGTATCAGAAAGAGCTAAAGGTGAGTGCTGGTGGTATGTGATGCTCCATGCAGGGAGAAATCAGCCAGGCAGTGCTAAATGAAAAAAACATAAAGCTCTGAAATGAGCTGGGTAGTAATTGCCTAATGCCAAAAGGACAGAATGCAGAGTTCTTCCCTCCAACAACTTCATTATGCATAATTAACTTTTAGCTCTAATCTGCAGACATAACTGCTCTGGGTACAGAATCACCCTATGGGAAGCTACCAGAAACATTTTAAAGGGAGTAGGAATATAAGCTAGCCCACAAAATGCAGGATGTTGCTTGTGTAGATGCTTCCTGTGATTCCTCATGCAGACATAGGAATAAATATCTTACTATCCCTGTCTGACAGGCAGCCACATTTGCATGTTCATAGATTCACTCATTGCAGGCTATAGGATTTAGAAACTCCTACCTCCAAGAAAGTGACACTCAGTAGAAGTGCTGTGTTAACACCCAGCTGTGGTCTGGAAAGCTTCTGAAGCTGAAGTAAGCCATCCCAAAGAGGTCTTTTCCAATCTTAATGATTCTATGATTTTCCTCCTCTGTGAAATGGGAATAATAAAAACTACCATGGGAGCAAAATGGATTTTTGGTGATGGAATGCTTTGAAAGGTCACTAGGAAAACATTTCCCTCTTCATGCTCAGCTATGTATTGGCTCCCCTTCTCCTCTGACAACAGGCTCTCACATCTCTTGTCCCAAGGAAACATGTTATTTTCATTTCTGACTTACTGGGTGCCAGGAACTCCTGCCAGCCATAGGGCTTCCCATTCCATTCCATTCCATTCCATTCCATTCCATTCCATTCCATTCCATTCCATTCCATTCCATTCCAACTTTCATGGAAAGAGGCAAGTAGAAGATAACTGATGATCTTGCCGTGCCATGAGGAGTAGGCAGTGATGAACTCAATGTATCACATCTGTATATGCTGGTCTGCTGGGAACTGTCACAAATGGAGATGGTATGGCTATAGAATGAAAACAAGAAAGAAATTTAAAAGTAATCAAAAGTAAATGTAAATTCAGGGGAGTAGTATGGATTGCTTGATAAGAAGAAAGCCTTCCCTCACTTTAGAACAGAGGTTAGGTTTCAGAAAGGGTTCAGCTACTACAGATGAGGATCTGTTCATGAAGGCTGGTGCAATATCAGAGGAACTCAGTCCTGATGCAAGACCCAGTTTTTATAATCTTAATCAATAATATAAAATACTGAAAATGTGATGAAAATCAGATGAGCTGAAAATGTTCCTACTGTCTTACCTTAGCCTAAGTAATGTAAAAAGTATGTCTACTGGTACTTGCCAGCAAGCTGGCTTGTTTGACCTTTTTCTCACGGAAAGTCCTGACTCATCTCTGTCTCTCACCTCCTGTGTTTGTCCATCACCTAGATTCCACTTAGCTTAACAAAGCAAAGGTGACATAAAATGCCTGTTGCTGTTCCTCATTCACACTAGGCTACTCATTATATTCGTGCAATATTCTTCTGTGCCATGTGGTTATAAACATTTTCCTCTATAGTATGAGGCTACAGTCTGCTGTTAATAGGCTGACTGAAAGATTTATCCAAAACTGAGATATTCGTATGTATTTTTCTGACCTCTTAGCACAAAAAACCCAAGCTCATCTCTAAGACCCATTTATTGGCAGGATTTTATTTCCTTTTGAAAATATGAAACATCAAAGATCATATATTTATTTTTTCTTTATTTGAAATGCTTACCAAATTGGTGCTGTGAACACATCAGCATAGACGATCTCATCACAGACAATCTCTAACTGTGCCGATTCATGACTTTCAAATACTTGCATTGTGGGAATGTGGGTTTACAACTGTTTTTCTTCCCAGGAGAGCATGATACCCACATCCCTCAACATGCCTTTGTCCCCTCTACCCTCCCATATTTTTTGGGATAGCTATGAGAATGGGCCCTGTACAAATCAAGGCTTGACATTTTCTCTATGGATGCTTTTCTTTATGTGCTTTCTTCAAATATTCGTGGGAAATAAAAGTGATCTGGAAAGCCAGGGCAGGGAAATCACTCAGAGGAAAAAGTCAGCTCAGTGATACTGCAGCTCTTCACTGCTCTTCTCAGCTGCGGCCTGCCTTGCTCACTTACGTGTATGGGCACTGTTGAAATACACACCAGGGCGGAAAGTAATGCTGCCAGGCACAAGCAATAAATTCTTTTGTTTCTAGGTTGCTGTTCACAGTCTCTTGATGAGATGTGACATTTGTTTTGATCAGATAATGGTTTGCTGTCTCTGAAGCAAGAGAAAAGGCATCACTGCAATAGAGGATGGGTGTTTGGAACACTAAAATCGTGACAGCATGGGCACAGCAGGTGGGAAAAAAAGGTTGTTTTCAGGGTCCCTTTATGATGATTGAAAAAATTCCTTGAGGAGGAAAAAATTATATGGAACTGGGGATAGAAAACTTCCAGTTGAGAGCTTCAAGGAAAAAATGGTATAACTTGTGGCAGTAATCCACTCTCTATTCTTGAACACACACTGACAAAAGTTGCAGAGTACCTCCCATTAAAGTCCTTCTTTGAATACTCTCATGCTCTCTCTCATAAGGTTTTCTCAGTTTCTTGACTAAGACAGTATTTCATGATCTTTCTTCCCCTCTCCAGCTATGCAAATCTTTGAAGATTTATCAAGAGCTTATAAAAGAAAGAAATCTTCCCCGAGAAAAGTGAGGCGTCATCTTTCAGTCAGACAAGAAGTGGTTTGCCATTTAGTTGCCAAAAAAGCAGTTTCCCAGGTAATCTCTTTATGTCAAGCAGTTTCGATTGAGATGGCAGGTTTTGCGGAAGAAGTTTCCAGACATGCTGAGCCATCTAGAGTAGGTGGATAGATATCAACAAGCCTGTCTCAAAGGGGAACAGGACAGAACAGGCTGAGAAGGTCATCAATTAAGATGACAATCTGCTGTGCCAGACTTGACTCAGGTTGGGCTTGTGCACATCTCGAGGTCATAACAGCACAGGTTGTTCAGAACTCATAGAGTTTCAAAGTGGGCTGGGTTTTCAAATGTTCAAATATCAGGTTTACAATACATCCAGATCCATCACTAATGCCTTTTGATCCCCTCAACTTAGAAATGACAGGTATGTAAGGAGCAGCCCATATTGTGGCTGTGAATGCAGTAGGAACAAACCTGCAAAGGATTCTGCACAAGTATGTACAGCTACTGTAAAGCCTCTGATTGGGTAATACTTTCATTTCAGGAGTTGTTATGAAGCAATTCCAAAAAAATCAGTCCTGACATATGAAGAGTAACATTCTGATCTCTCTGAAGTCAAAGAGATTTGGGGTGTTTAATGCAGAGGCTATGCAGTTTAGTGTGACTTACAGTTAAAGGTTTGTTTTTAACACTAATCTCTGGATAGTTTGACAAGCTCTTTTACAAGTACCATTCTGATGTCCTAGTGCCCTCTTAATTTCACATCCTTTCGTTCTGTTTGTTCTCCCACAGTAAGCAAATCAAGTCTTCCTCCCTGAGGGCTCTGTGGCAGGGCTACAGGGTACCTCAGGCTGCTGTGATTCTCCTAATACATCAGGGTTATTTTTCCCGGCTGCCTATCTAAGCCAGGCTTTTACTACTCCATCAGAAAGCAATCACTGGGGAGGCAGAGAAGCATCCCTAAACAGGGCACATTATTGTTAAGCAATTATCTACGCACAGAGCTGCAGCCTACTGAATGAAAAACTCTATTTTTCATTTGCAGAAGCTGAGTGAAATTGCTCGAGCCAATTAAAGTACATGGGTGCTAGTCATGTCCAGCTCGAGCTCCTACACATACATGATAAAAACGCTGAATTTTTGTCTGCTGGGTGTTATGCATCATTACAGCCCTTTTCCAGGGGTGAAGTAGCTGATGTCCCCAGTTGTGACCTAAATTAGATACTGATCTCTGAATTTTAACTGGGCTTGGACAGGGCTCCATCTTTCAGGTATTTTTTCCAGTGGACATGAAGATCACTCACACTTCCCACAGAAAAACTCTTTTCTCAGTCCTGAACTTTCCTGTGACCGTGGGTGACCCACTAAACATTTTCATTTTATTTTATCACCAAAGCAAAAGCAGACCAGTCTAACAGCATTACCAGGGCAAGCAACCGTGGAGCTTCTCTTCTTACCGAGTTCCAGAGGGAAGAGATGCAAAGATGGAAGTTTTCTCAAGTTCAACATGGAGAGATGTGCATGGCACAGCCCCATTGCCAATTCCAGTGAGAAGACATGAGAGCTGCTTGAAAACAAAACTTTTGTGCATGGTGAGAAGTTCAAGACTGTATGGATTTCTTTGTCCAACATTTAAGGATAGGAAGCTGAGCCTGAAAATAAAAACTCATTTAATCTGACGAGTGTGAATGCACCTGAGAAGCAAGAAAACCTCCATCTCCCCTATGCTCTGGCCTGTGTTGGTGTGAATTCCACTTTCACTGGAAAGTAGCCAGGAGGAGAGGGATAGGCCTGCCCAAAGGCCTTTTAGCTTCTGATTTTTCCTTTGAGCAACCTCCTGGGCTCCTTTGGATTCTTGTGAGCAGGGGACTCCTCCTCCAGATTCACCTCCTGTGGGCTATGAAATAACTGTCTGTGCCAAGCAGGCCCCAAATGACTGCACTGAGCACTTCTGAAACCTCTCTGTGGAACAAGTGGCCTGTGGCAGAGAAATACTGAAATCTGATCTCTAAAAATTTTCTCTCCTGGGTGGTTTTTCAAATCTAAATGTCATTCATTCGTCGACAGTTTTTCTACTGTGGTAGAAACTAAAATGGAGTACATTAAAACCTCAAGGTAGAAAACAAAAATGCATCAGACTGCTCCAACCTCAGCCACAGCCACGGTGTCTTCATTGGCTTCGCTTGATCAATTTTTCTGATGCGTGCAAGGTCCAGCCTGAATTCAGGTTTTCCATTCTTGTCTAGACAAAGATAAGGTTGTATTTAACATTGTGCCTGTCTGAGTAACCTCTGCAGATCGGATGTGAGAAACTCATAGGTAAATGATGTAGAAAGCCTGAAGAGATGTTTGTACAGCTATTATTAGCAGAGACTTTGTTGTTCTACCATCAGCTGTACTACTTCAGATATTAGTTCTGGTAAAAAGTTCTGGATTGACAACCAAGGCAACTGAAGGTTTGTTTTTCCACTGAGCAGAGACAAAACACAGCACAGTACTCTCTGCCAACTCTAAGCTTATTACCTGGCATTCATAGCAAAGTTCAGGAGCTCCAACCAGTTTACATACCCTCTGCCAAGTACTTTAAAAATAGATGACCTCTTCCATTCTAGCAAGCAGGAACAGGAAAGCAAAGCATCTTCTAATCTTCTCAGAGTCCCATTGTAGTTGCAGTTACATGCAATGGATTTTTCTGTCCATACCAACACCTGCTAACTCATTTTGCACAGGGAAGAGTGTGAACACCTAGCATCAGGAAGTCACTCAACATCTAGGTAGGCTTACATCAAAATCCTGTGTTAGCAGGACCCTGACCTCAAGCCATGACATGTTTCCAAGCAGAATGCATGCTAAACCTAAAGAAAAGGAGCATCAGGAAAAGTAAAACTAAGAGATGAGAAAAGCTAGAGGAGACAGTGCTTTAGTGATACACCTGTTTGGTGCAGGGGTGGTGAAACAACAAAAAGTTGGGAAAATCACCCTGAAAGGTCCAGGCTGAAGCTGAAGAACATAACAAGATTTTGATGCTGGAGGAAATCCAGTGAAGGGGAATGGCATTCCCATTTGGAGACCATCCAGTTCTGCACTCAGAGACACAAGTGCAGCCCTTCAGCATAGATCACTCTAATTGCATCCTATTTACTGCGTAATTGCCCTATAAACAGACACACTCATATAGCATAAGAAGAGAATTGGGATCTATAATTATATGCAATTAGTCGCATTCATTGCTCCCTGCTCTACTTATCCCTAATGAATGGCCTGTGCAAACAGCAGTCTTGGTACTGGGACAAATTTGTGTGTAACATGGGCAAAGGTAGCACCAGAGATCAGCACCATTCACCACAGACCAAGTTAACAGAAGAGTATTGTGGCCTAGCACAAGGGATGAGCAGGTCCATGAGGACTGGGGAGGGACTGGAGGGACTGAGCACAGCCAAAGAACTCCAAGGTCTCGGTCTGCTTTTGGGCACAGCTGTGCGGTTTCACAAAAATTATTCTGCTGTCTGTCCTTACACATCAGCTTTCTCACCTACAGGTTAAGGCTGTTAATCCTCATCTTCCTTGGAATAGATGTGGGATACAGAATAAAATTTTTCAGGAAGAGGTGAAGGATACTACTCTTCTGGCCTTTTTATGCCTTGAAGTTTTACTTGGTGCAAAAGAATTGATGAGATACCACTTAGAGGTGCTAGCACTGCAGCTGGTGAGGGCAGCACTGGCTGAAGGGATACATGTGGCTGAGGAATTTCTCCCAAGTAAGAAATTTTAGAGTTGGTCCAAACCAAACGCTGCGAAAGTGTTGGTAGCACAGCATAGCAGAACAGGGACAGCCTCCTCACTTAGGGCTTATAAAACAGGGGAATCAAATGTTGGAAAAATATATCCTTGTGTTGAAAAGAGGCCCTTCTGTGCCTGACAGATGGAGGAAATTGTGTTTTCTGTCCCCAGCAAGTATGATTCAGGGAAACAGAGCTAGGACCCGAGTGAATCAAAGCTGTCTGCAAAGTACTCCAGCAGATCTGTCATTTGCTCAACACTGATGATAGTGGTTAAAAAATATCCATGTGCTAAAGAAATCTGCAGAAAAGGGAAACCACCCAGCTGGGCTTTGAGAGGCTGCCTTCCCAACGACAAATGTTAGCCAGTGCCTCCTTGAAAAGAAAGAAGTTAACCATGTTTTATGGCACAGTTCTTCTGTGTCCTCTCAGGGGCAATTTTCTGGAGTGGCTCAGGGTTGCTTTTTACATCTTGCATGGTGGAGATCCTTGACACTGTCTGGTTTGGCCCCAGGAGATTTCAGAAGCACTGAAGGCGTACTTCATCTATGCAGAGCAGATCATGAGCCATGAGCAGGCAGTGTGCCCTGTTCTTGTGGCTTTGGAATAGTGTGGGATGTGCCCCTGGAGAATGGTGGCATCAAACTACCCAGGCAACCATCCTCCTCCTCTGTTTCAGAAAATACCAGCACTGGCTGCTCCTGCTTCACCCATGCACGGTTTTTGGGGTCCTTATGGGAATGAGCCGACTGCCACCCATGCTGGAGGTGTGGCCAGGCAGGAGTTCATTGACCTGAAGCAGCACAACATTGGCTTTGCTTCAGCTGGGGAGCTCAGCAGGGCTCAGGGCTGGACAATCACTGCAGCCTGTAGATAGGCTCAGTGCTCAGCAAGTGCTGTATTTATTGTGAACAAAATAATTAGAGGTATTGCATTTGCAGAAGTTAGAAAGGAAGGACTCCCTGCACTTTTCCCCCCTGTTACCACTAAGGAGCAGTGTTTTCTTAGTGTTATTTTCCTCTCCCTATCACCATGGTGTGCGAGAGCTTTTGAGTACAAACGCTGGCAGAAGAAGAAAGAAAAAAGATCCATTTTGTTGCAAATGGAAGGTTTCTCCAGTACCAAGTATTCGGGGCTATCCATTTGGGAAAAGCTGCTCCTGTGGTTATTAAAAGCCATTAAAAAGGCAGTTACTGGTCAAGAAACTGTTCTTTTCTGCAAATATAGAAATTTCTCATCTAATCTTAGAGAGGTTAAGATTTAGATTTAATATAAATCTCAAATCTAGATTTAATATCCAATCTTGAAACTTGCCCAGGATATGTTGTGCCTGGGTCTAGATTTTGGAAGTCTCTTAAATCAAACATTTTTCATCAGGAAAATTATTTCTTGGTTTTAAAAAGAGGATAAACCTCACAGCAACTCATAACAACACATGAGAGAGCAGTGGGCAAGCTGAAAGAAAGAGGAAGGAAATCAGCATAATACTTTGAGTTGGAATAATTGACTTTGAGGACAGAAGAGGGAGGAATATGCCATAACAAGTTCACAGAGTGTAAGGAAGGAGGAGGGAGAGCATGCTGACCAGAGGGGTACAAGCAGTGAAGGGAGAATTACTGCATAAGAAGCCGCTTTGGGGGACAAATCAGAAAACGCCTCCCCAAGGTGATTTCTCTAAGGGTGTGAAGGAATCAGAGAAGACAAGCAATCCCAAGCAAGAGAAATCTGACTGGAGCCAGCTGGCGCTTATTACAGAAAATGGAGCAGGGGAGCTCAACGCAGTCTTTTACCTTAGTGCAAACAAACCCCAATGTGCCTGATTTTCTTGGAGCCAGAGCTGTTCTTAAGCTCAGCAAAAGTTATACTAGCATTATAATGGGTGCTTGGCTCTAGCTCTAGCATCCTTCTGAATGCAGTTCTGCAAAATGCTAGGCCCTGCTTGCCTGTGCCATTTTACTGCTCAGTTTCTTATGCAAGTAGTCTAATTAGACTGTGGCAGATAAGATATGCAGAGTATTGCTCTGCTTCAAGGACAATTAATTTTATGATGTGTTTTTGAAATAATTCATACTCCGTTTTCTCTTCCATATTTGTAGACTGCAAGATTTTAAAACCAGAAGACAAATGGCAATTCAGCCTGACTACCTGCTTAAGTAGGCTGACCAGACTGTCTTGGCCAACAATTTCAGTTTGCAATCAGCAAACATGTATTTGAGATCCAGTGCCTCTGATTTCTCTCCTTCGTGTCCTCAGAGCCTGTTGCAAAATCTCTTCCAGCATTCAAGTGCAGATGGAAGCATTTTTAAGCTGTCAACAGACTCTGGGCCTTTCTGGGTTTGAAAGAATTCAGATTTTCCCTGACTGGTGACTGTTCCCACCACCAGTTCTAATTTCCACCATTGTCCTAACCAAGGTCTTGTTACAGCTATTTTCAGGACTGCTGACTAACAAACTGCTCAGCAAACTGTCATCTCATGAGATGATTATAAGACTGATTACAATCTTATGCTTTTCTTTAGGATGGAGACTGGAGGAAGCAGAGGCTATGGTACTGCTGCCTTTCACTTACTGCCATTAAATTTACTACAAGCTTTGCATTCCTCCCTCCATGTCTAATCAGGTTTAAGGCATTTTGGTCTTGCAAGAAGATTGAAAGAACTGAATCACAGAAGTTTCTGAAAGGCACATCCACTGCAATGAGCACATACGGGGATGTGTATGAAGGATTTAGAGACGTGGTGTGAAATCTTGGTCACCTCCAGAGCCAGGTTCACTCCATGAGCTGAGTGGATCAAAACTGTTATTTTTATCCGGGGTAAATCTTGTTCTCTGACTTGGTCGATATACCCAGTGTTAAGTTACACTGACCCAGTGAGGACCAGAACCTGTGTAACCGATAGCTTGAAAACGACAAAATGAGCTTCAACTGTATTTTCTTCTCCATCACTAGCAGTTTTCTCTCTGTTGTGTGAAATGAGATTTTACTAATGCTATTTGTCTGCAGTGGCAGCAGTTTTTCCCCAGCTGTGTGGGCTGGCACCTTAATTACAAACATTGCTTTCTTACACTATGATCTGACTGCTTACAATCACCAACCACTGATGCTTGCTTTTCTTTAGTTCCTTCCTTTAATGAGGAATTGGCCTATATAATGGTGGACCCACGGTGAACATAATGTTCAGGTAGATATCTATGCCATAGCTCTCAATTATTATAAAAGCTGTATTTAATTATTAAGGAATATTTCCCACCGTATGAAATTGCAGCTGTTCTGGGAGGAGGGCAATCATCCAGGCTCACAAATAGCACAGGAAAATCCACTGCAGATCCTGCCTGGAGAAATATCACTGGCTACTTCAACATACCCTCTCAGCCATTTCTTAGGCTTGGAAAGCATCCCAAAGCCTACCTGTGCCAGCATGTAAAAAAGCCTCAAGACACATCACACACTATATGTGTAGACTAGAGTGTATAGAAATGTAATTTTAAGGCAAAACCAAATATCTTTTAAACATTGTTCCAGATTTGCCTCTCCAGATCTCACGCGCAAGACTGTATTGCAATAACTCCACATTCAGAAGCGGTGGCATTTCTCCCTTCATTAACAGAAGACGCTAGGATGCTCCAGAGTCAGCGAATCATAGAATGGCTTGGGTTGGAAAGAACATTAAATTAATCCAGTTCCAACCCCTTGCCTAAATACCTCTTTAAACACTGTTCCATCAATTTGGGAAGAATTCATTGATACATATGTCTGCTAGACTACCTTTACGGATTCTTATACTTCTAGCTGGAGAGTAGACTCAGTTAAAAATACATGGAAGTTTAAAGCAGAGATAAAAAAAGTCAAGGATTACTTTCTGTTCCTAAACAGATTGTGCTCTTCAGAGACGTGAGGCTGACAAAGGTCAAAAATTGTACCTAAGATCTCGGTGATCTCCAGAGGTGCCATCCAACCTAAATTAGTCCTTCCCTCTCCTTGGGGCCGTGAGGATGCACAGGCCATGCTTTGTGGCCATCTCTGCTGGGGACAGATGCTATGTGGGGAGCTCACTCCCACGTGTCACATCCTGTGCAATTCAGCTGCGGACTGCAGTGTGGCCAGGCAGCCTGCCATGGACCTTCCTGCTGGCAATGTGTGAGGCTGTGTCAGGCTGGGAACCTCACCTAGGGACAGCCTGGAACAAAACTCTGCAAAAGCGTCTCCTGAGGGCTTGTACAAGTGCCGTTCCTGTCACAGTGCCAGATTCCTCAAAATTAACATGGTCGTGAACAGCACTGCTACTAACCGTGAGTGTTCAGCAAAGCCAGAGGAGAAGATTGATGGGGAGACATGTTCTTTTCAGACTTCTGAAAGAGCACTACAGGCAATGGGGAGCAAACAGCAATATTACAGGTGAATAATAATGCTGCTTGAGAACTCTTTTAAATTACAATGTAATAAATATATTTTTAATAAAGGAGCGCTGGGTTTGCGTACGGATGTAATTTTTTCCACAGAGTGCAGCTGTGAGGATGCATACAAAGCTCCTGGGGACTTTCTGGCTGAGAACAGAGCTGTGCATTTTCCCATCAGCAGGAATTCACTTTGGATTCACTGCCAGAGATGAGAAAGAGTAGAAAAGGTGGCCATGTCTGAGATCCCTTCAAACTTAAGGTGAGTGATCCCCCCAAAGGAACTGCATGGCTTCAATGAATGAGGCAGAGCATCAGCATCTTGGCTGCACTCTCCTGCATCACCCCCCTGCAGGGTAGGAGCTGCTTCCCATGAAAGCATCTCTGTGGGAAGCTCCAGCCTTGGGGATAGCAGTAGGGCAGCTGGCAGGGATGCTGCAGGGACACAACCTGATGTATGAGAGCCCCTGTTTCTGATTGCTGCCTATGTTGTGCAGAATCCCTAATAAAATGAACAGTGTGCTGCTGCACTGTCAGGTGAGGGTGACAGTGGAAGGGGAGGAAGACTTTGGATATCATCATCATCATCTTGACTTCCTGTGCTTTTTGCCTTTAAGTAAATAAACCTAATAAAATGCTGGGCAGCAATTCAATCTGTCACGCTTCACACTCTGAATAATTCAGCCAGAAATAGAAAGTGTTCAACCCCCATTAGTGTAGTGCCCTGAAGAAGCTGATTTTTTTTTTTTTTTGGCTTGTAATATATTTCACATCAATTATGCACTGCCAACAGAAGTAGCTTTGTGCCAACTTGTGATCAGCTTTTCTCTCAGAGATGTTCTATCCATTTTACTTTTCCTTAGGTTATTGGCAAGGTCCCATCAACAGAAAAATCTCAAATATGTGCAAAAGTCACACATGGTTCTTCATCCTCAACAGCGCACATTAGCTCGCCTAAGCTCCAGGCTCTGATCAGCTTCTTACAGGGCACCTCAGTTCCCTCTGACCTCATTCCATTTGTCTCCTAACTGCTGCCCATAAGCACTCCTTGCTAGGCATCAGGAGCTCCCCATGCCAGGTGAGGCTCATCTGTAGGAGGTGGCAAGGAGAAGGATGGTACCTAGATGGAGTACTGTTAATGCTGATGGTGTTGAGTAACCAAGGCTCTTAGGTGGCTGCATGTTCATTGCACATCCACACTCGAACATGCTCTGCTTTAGAGAGACAGAACAATTTCTGCATTGGCAAGTTCTTTCTGCACCCATCTCTGCTGCTGCATTGTCATGGTAATTTGTCTACTTCAAATGAAAAGTGATCCATTATTTATTACTGAATGAATTCTCTGGGCCAAATTCCATATCAGTTTGCTTCTCTCATTACCGCCCACAGGAGAGGTAAAACATTTTACACCTAAACTACACCTTGCTGAAAAGATGCAAAGCACTTTTGCAGGAGGAGAGCAGGGGAATCTACAACCCCTCCACGTCTTTACCCTGAGGCCTGTACGCTGCCCGTAAGGCTGCTCAAAGTGCTGTTGAATAGGATGCAGACCCCGGGGCTGGTTGGAACCAGACGGTCTTTGAGGTCCCTTTCAACCCAAGCCATTCTATGATTCTAAGGCCAAGTGAAGGGTCCTGCTGGCTCAGGCCCTTCCCTGACTCAGTGACCAGCAGCAAATGCGCAGCTTTGTCAGCAGTATTTCTGGGAGATGGAAGGCATTCTTCCTGATACAGATGGAAATCAGCCTTGCCTGGAAGCACAATGATGGCCTTATCTTGCAATTATTTCCTAATAAGTATCATTTCACATGCAAATGCCATCCATACAAAAAAAAAAAAAATAATAATCGTTTTAAAAATTTGAGTAAGTGACAGGGTCTATAATTTCCTGCTGCAGCAGCACAGCACAGTGCACAGTGCAGACAAGCAGCATGGTGCTTTCAGCTTCCACTGGTCTCATTTGCCCATGCAGTGGATTTATGAAGCCATGTTCTCCAAATTATTCTGTTAGTGAGGTGATCTTCAGATCTTAAATGTATGCCAAGAGGTACCAGGAGAAAAGAAAAAGGTCCCTGGGATATATCGGAGGAAAAAGGTGAATGCTGCAGCGTTGGGAAGTGGGTGTCAAGCAGATGGGTTTCAGCTGCCAGCTTATGCATAAGGCTAGCACATCATAGGCACCCAGTCTGCCATTCTTGTCCAGGCAGGGCCTACCTGGAGGACAAATATTCATTTCCTCCACTAACTTTTGGCAGTCACCATCCATTCTAATATGTTCGTACAGAATTATTTAGGATATTTTGGGGACATCTACCCTTCCTCATTCAGTGTTTTCATCATCACCCTCTTTCTGGTGTCACTGAGAGTTGAAACAAAGAAGCCCTTTGTCCCTACTGTGGATGTCCTGATGACCTGGTGAGGACAGTGCAGAGGAAGGAGGAGTAGAAGGTGCTCTTCAAATGAGCTGGTAGTGGCCTTCTGTGAAGGACTTTGGATAAAAACATTGGAATTAACTTTTAAACATGTCTGGTATTTAGATGAGGAAAGACAAAACAACCAAACTCACTTCCTTCCTGAAACATGATATTTTAAAGCAATGAGCACTAACAGTCTGCAGGTACTCGTGTTCTCTTCCTTGATGATTCCCCTGTTGGGTCTTAGGCTGTATGAAACTCACAATTCTCCTCTGGGCTCGTGCCCAGTAAAGAAGGAGAGGATTCATACCAGAGAGATCCAGGAATGTGCCCAGTAGCATGTTGAGCATACTCAGCTTTAAGTTAAATGCAAAATATGTGAATTGACAAGAAGAAATTCCCTGGACTAGGATATCCATGCCCAGGGAAAAGCTAAATGCTCTCCAGATGGTAGTAGACAGAGAAGTAGGCTTGAATACTGGGAAACCTTATTGTGTTTTTTGGTTGTTATTTTTTTTTTCCCTAGCCATAGCTTTAATAGGTTTGTCTCTTAAGACAAAAGTAAAACAGGATTGAGCTCTCCTCACTCCAGTGTATTTCCTGGTTTGGTATTAAACAACAGAAGTAGAGAGGCCCCAATGCAAAGCTTTTCTGTTTTTTTATCTAGAGAAGTTTCATTCAAAATTAACCCAGGATAAACAGCAGGCATAAATTGCTGCATTGGAGATCCACATGTGAGCCCACATAAGAGCAATCTGTGCCCAGCAGCTGGACCTGACTGGAGCCACTTGCACTGCAGGCATCTGATGTTTCATCAGAACAACATAGGCACTGCAGAGTGGTTTGTGAGAGAGGGCAGGACCTGCCCTCCTGCTTTGAAATGTTTTCCTGGAGGCAGGAGTTGTTTCAAGTAGCTTTAAGAACCGTGGAGAAAGTAATCTTTCCCACTGGTGGTATGCTTATGCATTTATATCTTACATATGACATTTTTGTGATGATGTGCTCATGCAAATAAATCTACTCTATCTGAAGGTCATTGCTACGCTGCTTTTCCCATTTAAGGTGCCCCTGACTCCCAAAAGGACCAACACACCTTTGAAGATGCACATTAAGGAGAAGCACTTAATGTGTGACAAGAGCGATGGAAGCTATTTTTATGTACAGGCTAAAAAGAATGAAAGAAGCCTAAATTTGCCATTTTCTTCCTCATGCAAGTCTTCAGGGAGAATGATAATTTCACATGGACAAAGGAGAGGAAGAAAGCCTGAAAACAGCTGTCATATTTGTGCATAAGAATGAAGGATGCATTAAAACCCCAGAGATGTTCAAAGGGGTAGCAATCCCAGAGAGTACCCTGGGGTTCTAGGAGGCAACTTGACCATCCTTTACTTTACAGTCCATAGAATTTTGAAGATGACCTTACCATGAATTTTATGCATTTTGGGAGCATAAAGCTGCACAGTGGTATTGCTTTAGTGACAGCCATTTCATTCCAGCCTGTTCCCATTGTTTTTTCTGTAGCACCATCCTTTGTAAATCTCCATCTCAACCTTCTCCAGTCCTTGATTATGTGCATCTGAATTATCTTCTTTAGGTATTTTTGTGTTTCCTGACATGCGTTTTTTTTCCCTACAGCAGAATCAAGCAGTTACAATTAGTGAACCCTCAATTATGTTAATTGTTACGTCCCTCCTTACAGCAGTGCTTTGCCTCTTTTTATAGTTGCCCTCACATTGCTTTAAGGTTCAAAAGCACTGTTTCACTGGTGGTAGAGAGGCTGCAGGGAAGCTGCAGGATTTACTCTACATCTCCTAGGAAGTTCATGGTTGTGCTGGAAATCAGATCCAGACATTCAAAATCTTTGTTCACGGCCTGAGTGCTAACTCTTCTGAGAAAACCCAACACTGATTGCAGCTGTAGGGATAGGGCCAGTATGGACTCCCTAAACCCAGCCCCAATCCTAACCCAAACTCTTACTTCCCACTGGGAGAGGGCTCTATCAAATCCATACTCTTAGCTCTACTTTCAGCCTCTAAATGTGGTCTTGCTGATAGCAGGAGAGCAGTCTGCAGCCTGCTGAGGCTTTCCTATCTTGCATAGTGTGTGCAGTATTACCCCATCTGAGCCTATCGCTCCCAGCAGAAAGATAAGATGATGGTTTTCCAGTTCCCTAAACCACTCGTAGCAATAGACAAGCATTTAGTAGAAAATCACATTGACTTTACTGCAATACATGACCTAATGAAATTTTTGGCATTTTAGAGACAGGCTCCTCTGACTCAAGTCTCCCTGCAAGGCACTTCTGCAACTCAGTTACTCAAACTGAAAATCCTCCGAATAGAGTCCCTTTCTCCCAAAAGATGAGTCCTAATCCTGTGCCAAGCTTTTTCCAGTTCCTTGCCCTCCCTAAAGCTCTAGTTGTGCAGCATGAAATCTTCCCTGAGCATTCTCCATCAGGATTTCTGCTGAGCTTATTCCCAAAATTGGGGCTTGTTGCACCCCCTGGTCCTGACAAGGGACTAAGCCCTCCAGTTCTGCTGGTGGGACTCTGCTTGACACAGTTTTGCCATTTTCAGGTGAAAATAACACCTGTCCCAGGTGGGTAGATCTCAGCAAGCCTTACCTCCCTGCAGGCTGTAAATAGCCCATGAAACCTGCTGCTTCCCAGCAAGCAGATGGGTACCATCAAATTTAGCATCTCTAAATAGAATAGAACTTCTGTTGCTTGCTTCTTAGAATTTATCAGACTCTTGAGGAAGCAAATATGTATATGAGGGCTAAGGAGATCCCCATGGCTGACAGAGGTGTGGTGACACACCTGGGGCTGAAAAGGATGAAAGTTCCTCAAAAGAGAGTACTGAAGTTGGGCATAATACTAAAATGCGGTGTCAAGGAGTAGAGATGGCATGTATTGATGCACCTCCTCCAGCTTGAAATAATAATTCAAGTGAAATATAGTTCAATTGGAATTATGTAATCAGATCCAAATAATAGCACTGCAGTGTTCATTCCAAATTCCCAGCAGCAACAAAATCTCCGTGCAGATAGTTTGTGCTGGTCCTCATCCTGAACAGTCCTTGCAGAGTTAATTTAGGGCTGACTCTGGGTCAAAGTGACAAAAAACAACAGTGCACGAGGCAAGAAGCATATACCATATGCAATCCCAGACAGCATATTTTCAGTAGACACTGAAGTATGCGCACCTGTACCTACTCTTTGTCATTTAGCATGCATTGTTTTAGCTAGTGATGTGATGGAATTTGATTGTTTGCGATTTACATAATTACAGCACTCATGGTATTCCCATTGTTCAAAGTGTCTCCTTGTGGGAGAGATTATTCTAGTGAATGACACAATTTGTTCTTCTGTGACAAGTCTTGGTTTAAAAAAGAAATGCTAAATATAGTGTAGCTGACGGATCTTAAACAACGTGTCACTGACACTTGCTGTAGTGGAAGGAATCATACGTGAGCCAGAGAGATTCCCTGTTTTGGAATATGTAGTGTACATATATATGTAGTATATGATACATTGCAGCAGGAGTACACAGCACAGATGTAGAGATGAAGTAATGCGTTTAACAAATGACAGAACTTGTAAACTATTTGTGAAACAGGTGGGAAAAGACAAAACTGCAGGCAGTTAGCCCTAAGTGGCATACTTCAGTTAAAAATCCATGGTATGTACTATCTCTGTTGGGCTGCAATACACTGTCTCAAAGGAATGGTGAACTATAACTCCAAAGTGTCTTAGAAGGAAACATCTACCCACAAGATCAGACTCATAGTTTGTACAGTTATGTATCTCGGCTGCTGCCCTATCAGATAAGGGCATCATTTCATCAAAACCTCCGTAGCTTGCCTCTAATGCATCAATCTACCAGCTTAAATTATCACCTGCATTTCCCAGATCTAATATCTTTGGAGAAAATGAGTTTCACTTGCTCATAAAATGCCATGTAAATTAGAAAGAGAATTAATAAGGTGCATTTCCTCCCTTTTCCCCATCAGGTCTCAGGTAGCACTACACACTGTTCAGAAGTTTTGTTTAGACAAGCATCTTTGATACCACAGATGTATGAAGATTAGAGAAACTTGTTGGAACACGTTAGACTTTGATCCTTGACAGTGCAGAGAGCACATATTATTTCAAGCTTCCTGAGTTTGAAAGAGAGTAAGGGAGAAGCCACGTGGGAATGCTTTTGCCAGCCTTCCAGCAGCCTGTGCTCCACACCAGAAGAGCAGAGAGCAGAATGACAGTCAGGACACTCTGTCCTTCCTGCCAGCAAGGTCACATGTGGCTTTTTCCATTAAAGGAAAGGTCCATGAGGTTCACTCATTCATATTCATAGCTTCACCTGAGAAATTTAGCACATGGGAACCCCACAACCACAGCACTGCCCTGCCTTCATGCCCTGCCAACTTGGTTGGCATTGCTTACCCTTCTTTGACATGTGTTCATTCATTCAGTTGTTCAGATTGGGGTGTGATCTGGAAGTGAATGAATGAACATGTTTGACTTACCAAGGGGGAACAACAGTATTTGCCACCATTTCTCTTTCTGAGGAAGGTTTTTATCTGGGAGAAACTTTCATATTTCAGTTCATGAGTTTGTACACTTGATGAGAAACAAACTTACATCTCCACCTTCCCAGCTGACATAAGTGCCACTGCCACTTCTCTGACAAAAGAGGAAACTGATGATAACTGACACACTGTATCCGCAGAGCAGATCTGACAAGGAAAACGTTACCCAGATCGAAGCCTCAGTGACACCTGAAGGAAATGATTGGCCACCCATAGACTTCAGTATCTCTAATGATACAGGAGAAGAAAAATACCAAGTTGCCCCAGTGTGTTAGAGACAGATACTGGGGGATGAAGATAAGCAAGACACCATTAATTTGCACTGTGCTTTTACCACCCTCAATTGCAAGGGTCCATGTTCTCATCTGCTTATTCCTCCTGCTCCTTTTAGACTCCTGCCCTTCGCAGGAGGCACCCAGGAAGCCTCTGTTACTTTGACAGACTCCTTCACAGTTCCTCTCTTCCATCTTTTCCTGCCCAGGCTGCTTTAAATGCTCATGTAGTTATTTTCATCTTGGCAGCCAGCAGCACACGTGGTCCTCAGTGTAAGGAAGCAGAGAGGTGGTTTGAACTTAAACTGAGCTGACAGCATCAATGGCTTGGCCAGAAAGATGAAGGTAAGAAGAAAACCAGCACAAACAGTGCTTCCCAGGGACTTCCTGCTGCTGTGATGAGTTGTGGCCCCTGCCCATTGCTCCAGACACCAACATCTGTTCTGTGCCAACCTGTGAACTGTGAGCCCCAGGGGGTTCTGACATTTCTGGTCTGGAGCAAAAACTGGGATTGCTGATGCTATTGCTACCACATTACTCGAGTCTAATTAGACAAACAAGCTGTTAAAACAGCACCATCTACCTACAAAATGTTTTCAACCAATAAGAGATCAAAATCTCAAATCATAGGGAATCAGTAGGCAATCTCCTGAGATCAAAATGGTAACATGTATGGTGCACAATTGTCCTGTGACAAGCCCTGGATAGGTCACAGGTCTCTTGTCACCATGGTCCTGGCAGAAGTATTGGGTTGAGGAAACATTCCCTTCAGGGAGCTTCCCCCTGGCTCTCCTGTTTGAGTGCTCTCTGGTCTGTGGGAGGTGAGACATAACAGGGAAGCAACCAGGGAGCTTCCCACTGCACGAGTTGAGATCCCACTGAAACAAAATCATGGTGTCATTTTCCATCCCACCAGATGAGAACTGATGCATGACATTGGCATTTGGATGTGGTCTGGTCTAGTAGAAAAAGGCAGGAAAACAGAACTCACATCCAAGACAGCTGCTGTAACCAGCTTAAACAGGAAAAATAAGTCCACATGAGTGCAGCACTCTTATACTGAAGCAGTTTTTGACTTCTCAAAGGAAAAAAAACACAACACACCATTAGTTGTGTTGTTTCCTTTCAGTCTTCATTGTGGTTTGGGGTTTCCTTTGCATTTGAATATTTTCCACTTAGGCTGACAATGGAACAACCCACTGTGGCCTTTTCTTACCAGTCAACTCCCAAGCCAGTCAGCCAGGCCATGCATCACATTAGGGCAGCACTGCTGTGGTGGCAATCAATGTACTGTCCTCTTCCTGCACTAAGGCCATGCCACACAGCAGTATAGAGCTAATTAAAGCCTTGCAGGTCTACAGCATCCCCCATATCACACACTGGTGGGACTGGGAAGGGAATATCTAAATGCCCCTGAGCACATCAGGAGAATAGGAGCAGGGACAGTGAGGTGGGTGGGGGAGAAGGGGGAGGGTGGTCAACACTTGGACATTTCCCTGGAGGAGGCCTTGTCCCGGAGCAGAGTGGGGAGCTGAGGACACCCTGCCCAAGTGGCTTGGAATCACCCCCAGTGCAGCCTCAGGAGAGCATACAGCTGTCATGCAGCATCTTATTAGCCACAGCCTGAAAGAGAGGTAAGGCTACCTTGGCAGGAAATGCACTTTTCCTCTCCCTCCACCTCTCTATTTTAATGATTTCATTCCCAGGGCAAGAGATGGCAGGTGGCTTCACACTTCATACGGTAAACTCATGCATCTATGCACAAAACTAATACCCTGACAGATTTGGAACTCTGGATGTACTTTTTAGCTCCCTGTATGGCTGAGTCTATGCTTTGCTCTCACAAAGCACAGCACTCCGGCTTTAACACCTTCTCCATCCATCCCTCAGTACAAACCCAGAGGTCATTTGCTTTGCATAGTGATTTTTGTTTGATCGAATAGCTTTGCTGGGAGATGGGTGTCCTGCCAGCAGGGATGTCTAGACCACTGGAACAGGTGAGCTTTCTCAGCACTTTGCAGGGCAGCTCCCAAGGAAGGAGCAAAGAAGCAGAGCTAAACTAATTGGCTACCAACTAAGAGAGAGTAAACATCTTCAGGCCCTCACTACCCTCTTTGGGTTTCCTTGCCTGTAAACTACAGAGGACAGAGAGAAGTCAAATTATCCATCATGCAATTTCCTGATTTGGGAATATCAGATATACTCTTACTTGATGTTGTTTTAATATTACTTCTACATAGAGATATTTGTGCAGGGACTTTTAGATCCACTGAAAGCATTTGGAAACTGCAGCGAATTGTTTCCAAGCAAAACTATAAAATATTTATAGGAGTGACAACAAATCAAAACCCTCCATTATTTAGCCAGCTTATGGAGAAGGAAGGGATAGGATGTGGGTACAGGCTCAGAGGAGAGTTGCTGTAAACCAATGAGAAAGGAATCAGATCCATGTTCAAAAGGCCGAACAGATGGGAATACAGTTTGTACAAACTTTATGTGAGCATAAGGCAGGGATGAGTGTGGGAAAGGGAGAAGAATATCCAGGAGAAGCATTAACTGATATGCTATCCTGCCTTGACTTTAAAGTGAGTTATGAGCCCTAATGAACAATCACACCAGTCTTCACAAATGACAGCCACAAATGCCATCCTCCAGAGATGATATCTTGTTCAGCCTGAAATAACCCTTCACTGCAAAAGCACACGCATACACAGAACAAACAAAACAGGGAAATGCAGTCTCAGCCAGCAGGAAATCCTCAGACGCATCAAGGGAAGCTGACTGCACCAGGGAGACATTTCATACGTTATATCACTGAATTCAAAGGCAAAATATAATCCAAAGGTTGCACATGACAAGGAAAAGCAAGCAACATCCTTCTGATAAGCACTCCCAGGTGAGGGTATCTGCACGCATGATGGCACAGAACCACATTTGATTTCCACCTCATCTGTTTCATAACCAGGAAATATCTGACTTTCCTTTTTCCTTGATGCTTTGGGGAAGTCACATCTTACCACACAAATTTACCAAGTGCAACATGAGCAAGTGGGTTTGCAAAGCCCATGGGGAATCCATTGTCGGGGACATACCCGTGATACACATCCCTCCAGGCACAGCATTGCCTCCTCTTGCACACTGCTCTCACTGCATTGACCAAGAAGACAACAACCTGAGAGCCTCACATCCTCAGCTCTCCTGGCCTGGACATTCTCAAGACACCCAAAGGCAGCAGGAGAACAACAGTTTACAGCTCATTCTCACAGTGCAGCTGTCATCCTGCCCATGTTCTGCTCTTGTAACTCTAGGTTTGTGGGCAGGTTCGCCTCATCTCCTGGGCTGTCTTCTGCAGCTCGTTTCCATTTCAGTAAGTCTTGTCATATGTTTCTGTTCGTTCCCTTTTGCACATGGGAAAGCATTTTCCCAGTGGATCCCATGACCTGACAGGTACTGCTGCTGCTGCTCAGGTGGCTGCACAAACAGCATGACAGAAGCATTTTCTGGACAGTAATCAAAGCAATAAGAAACAGCTCTTGAGACAAAGATGTCCAAGAGCACGGAGATCAGGGAAAAGCATGCAGGTTTCTTCTCACACCTTTTCTTCGTAGATTTTACTCACATCCAACTGTTTTTTGTTTGTTTGTTTGTTTTTAAACCTTCTGACACCATCTTAAATAATGCAGCCAAGTGTCAGTGTCTTGAGCAGGTGCTGTAACGAGCTGCAGCAGAGCATGCTCCCAGCACACAAGGAGGGGCCTTGAGGTGTTGCTAAGTTTTAGGATCAGGAAAGGAAGGAAGGAGATGGCTGACCCCCATGAGACTTGAGGTTGTGCTAGTGAGGGCAGGTGGAGGGAAGGGATTGTCCCACTGGGGCAAGGAGAGACAGCACAGAGCTTGGAGTGAAGCCGGTGACCTTCTCCATCTTTAGTGCTAGACAAGTTAGTCATCAGGTCCTACAATAGCAATATGATGACGTAAGTTCACCAGAAAAAAACAGTCTCAAAACTGAACAATGAAAAAGCAAAGCACTGGAAGGCAGACAAAAGACAAGATGTCCTTTCTTGATCTTCATGTAGCCACCTGAAAACATCCAAAAGAGACCACTTCAGTTAACCCCCTAGGCATTTTTCTGCTGTCTGTGGGAACTCTTAATAAAAATTTTCTTGAAGGCATGAAGCATGGAGGAAGAATTAGTCCAATCTAGTGATGACACATGGTGTAGATATATGTGCTGCGCAAAATGATCATTTCTCAAATTCTTGGTGTAAATCAGTCCCTGGGGAGAGGACAGATGATAGCGCCCTTTCTGATCAATTGCTCACAGCAGCTCGTCCTCAGATCACCTCCGAGGATGACTGGGAGAGGAGAAAAGGATCTTGTCCTGCTTTGTGCAGGAAACTGAAAGCCGAGCATTGCTTGTGAACATGTTTTTGCCTTTCGGAGGAAACACTTCCAAGCCAAATGCTTTGCATTTCTTCAACACAATTAAAGGAAAAGGAAGAGGCAGGCTTAGCTCTATGAAAATAGGCAGCAGATGTTGGAGGAGAAGAATGGGAAAGGTTGTCCTCTAGAGCAAAGGGGAGAGAATAGTCCAGAGTGAGTGAGCACAGCTGGAAAGGGCCACAGGCCCCCAACTGTTCTGTCCAAATCTGCAGCCACACGTGTGGAGGGGGACAGGTTACAAGTACCAAACGTAGAAAGTGAGAAACAATCTCTAAGCACCAGGAATGTAAGAGAATCACACAAAGGTGAAGCCACCTAATTCCTAGAAGAGACTGTCTGCTTCCAGACCCCTTCTTACTGTTACAGCACTCATCTTCTGCTTGGATTGGGAGGAATTAGCTTTGTTTATTCTTGAGTATCATTTTGGCTGCAGGCATGCCAGATATTCTGTGCAAGGGTAGGAAATGGCAGGCCTTGACCTACACATCTCTCAGTCTAACTGCATAATATAGAGGACAGGAGATGAAATATCTCACAGATTCACACAGCCAGGCAGCACTGCAGCTGGTCATGGAAGGCAGGGCTCTGGAGTTGCTTGCAAGTCCATATACTCCCAAATATGTCACCCTGCTCAGGCGTTCTGAAGCACGGCTCCATGTGATAGAGACAACACCGACAGAGAATGCGTTCTTGTGTCCAAGAGCAGAGCGGGTCACACCAATTTATAAAGAAAAACAACAGCAAACATGGCCCATTCACTGGATAAACAACTACTAGCAGAGAGCACCTGCCTTGGGGTTAGGTGGAGAAACTCCACAGAAATTTATAAACTTGGTTGAAATGTTTCTTTGTCATTCCTTCTCAGTAATGACAGGCAGAAGTGGCACTTGTCTTGTACAGCTAAAGCACAAAATCCCCTCGAATTCACAGTAAGATACAACAAGTTCTCATTACTGAGTTTTTACACACTTGCGTACCTATGTAGCAGCCCTCACTGGGGTTTTGTTGACAATCTCCAAGAGCCAGGCATGCAGCAATTTGGGTTGAGTGCAACAAGGAACATACAGAAGAAGGTATTCCCACTGTGCTATCATTATCCTATTAGTGAGTGACCTGCAATGGCTACACTTTTGCAAACCATTGTTCACTTAAAAGAATAAGAAAGAAAGAAAGAAGGAAAGAAACTGCTTCTCTGCAAGCAACGTTTAACCATAGACAAGAAGAGATTAATGAGCACCCTCTGTTAAAACCTGAGCAGGAATCACACATCACAGAAAACACTTAATCTCAAATTGGAGCCAGGAGAAATTTTATGTTTTAACAAAGACAAAAAGAGACAAGGAGTTAAACATCTTTTCAGTCTTACTGGGATGACTTCATTTCTACATAGATGAGTACAACCCACAGACCCCAGCACCTCCTCACTCCTACTCCAACATCTTTTAAACTCCACATTTTCACACAAGCATCTGCAGCCACCTCTCTTTAGTTATTAAGCTAAGAATATGTGTCAGCAAAACATTTTCTAACATTAGTCTTCAAGATTTGTTTGATACACATGAAGGCAGCTCTGGTTTTCAACTCTGCACTTCCAGGAAATCTGGCAGGAAAAATTTGTGTAGTGTTTTGTTTAACAGAAGATTGGAATGCATCGTGAAACCTACAGGACGGGCTGCCCTGATCTCTGAGATGCTTACGGGAGGTGGATGCAGCCCCCCAGGCCAGCTGGCTTTGTCAGCAGCAAATCTCAAATCCATGCCTACATGAATGGTTTCATAGCATGAATGAGATCATCATAGTGCAGCCCCATAACAACGTATGGGGCTGAGATATACACTACCTGGCTACAGCCCCTCTGCAGCCATCAGCAGCTGCAAGCAGCCCCTGCTGCAATCTGAGTGACACCAGCTGTGTCCCCATCTCACATTCTCTCCTCCTGGTGCAGATGGTGCCCTTTTACCTCCAGTACAGAGCATACTGATCCTTGTCAGCATCAGAGCACAGGTGGATTCCTCAAGGGCTACATGCCCAGAGGATTACCCAGTCTATATCTTGAATTCCTGACATTTCTGGAGGACAAGAGATAAGTCTTTTTAACTAGGAAAGCAGAAACATTTTTTTATTTTTCAGAGAGAAGTTAGATTTTACAAGCCTTCTCTCTAGCAATCATTCATTTGGATCTCAGCACCATCCTGTGTCACCATGATTTGTGACAAGCCTGTGAGTTATGCAAGTGAACGACCGTACTTCTGAGCCCAGAAAAAAAATCAGCTACAAAGCAGAAAAACCCTTGCAGCCTTAACAAAGAGCAAGCGTCTTTCCTCTGTGATGTAGATTAATGTAGTGGGTATAGAGAGAGATCAAAAAAATGGTAAAGGTATAGGGAAACTTCTATAGAAAGACATTGAAGAAACAGAAACTGTCTGTTTTACAAAGAAAATGAGTAAGAAGGATGTGCTGCAAGTGTATGAAGCATGAACAGGCTAGCAACGGTAAGTCCTTAATGCTTTCTCCTAGAAAAAAAAATACATTCACTGAAGTTGGTGCTCAGAATATGCAAAACCTTGGAAAAATACAATTTTTACACAGTGCACAGTGTGTGAAACTCAGCAGTACCTAACTCAGGAACTCAGTGGGACCCAGTGAGGGAGAGCAAGGAACATCCTGAGCACCCGACATGCAGCGCCAGGCAGGCTTCTGCCTTCCCCTGGAAAAGAAGCAGCACTGAATTCGTGCAGCTCCTGTGCTGAGCATACACCCAAGAGAAGCAGCCAAACCACACAGCCAACCTCCTGTCTGGTATGGTTCCTGTAGCAGGTTCTAGGATCTCTGAGCCAATAGCTCTGTTCGAGTTCTCCTATCATTCATCCCTGATGGTAGTGACTGCATTAATTCCTGCTTAACTTCAGCTTTTAGAAAAATCAACTAGATACAATTTGATTTTTGTGTCTGAAAGCTCCAAAGCTTCACACAGGCTATTCACAATGTGTTCTGTTCAATTAGATGAACCCTAGTTTAATATTATACTTCTGCTACTCATCATGTCAGGAAAAAAACGTGTTATTAACAACTGATGCTATTTGACACAAGTAATAGCTTTGGTAGTTGTCTGTCTTTGTCAGTGATGACAACTAGCAATTCCATCTCCACATTAATTATAACAGTGACTTCTCACAGAAGGCAAGCCAGTGAAGAATGTTTCCATAGGCACAGAACTGGTTCTGTAGCTGTTTTCCTGGTCTTTTAGGGGCAGGATAGAAACAGTTTTGAATGCAATCAGATCATCATATATATCACTAATCAGCTTAGCAACGTTTCAGTGGGTTACTGAAAATCCAGTATTTCGTGGGTTGAACATTTCACTTCCACAGACAAGTCTCTACAAGAGCTGTCACCACTGAATAGTGATGATGTCACACCAGATTATGCAGGTCTAGGCCTCCTGCCCCAGACTTCTTACTGGCTTCATACTTATTTACATCTCTCTGTGCCTGATACCTCACATTCTCACACAAGTTTTTTAATTCCTTGGAAACACGTGGGAGAAGACTCAACTCCTCGCTGTGGTGACTGCAAAAGGCCCCACAACACCTTCACAACATGGAGATGTTTAACACTGTAACATAAGGGGAAACACAACAAGTGACAGCAGAGTAGGAGAGTTCCAGGCTATAGTAAGCAACGATAAGCTCAACTGCAGCAACCACAAAGGCAGAAACACAAAGGAAAGAAAAGCTTCTTACCTTCAGAAGGTCTCAGGTGCACAGGGATCTCCAGTAAGATTCCCTCACCTCCACTGCCAACCCTGCAATGAGGTCTGGGAAGGGGTGGATCCTGGCTCCAGCCCTTCTGGTCATTCAGATGCAGTGCTTGCAGCTGACTCCCCTGGGTGGCCCTGCCTTCCCACCAGGTGCTCAATCACTGCTTCAAGCCATGACTTCGCATTTCCACTACAAGATGGTGCAGCTGAGGCCTCTTGGGCTGCCGTGAGTTGTATTGTAGTGAGGTGGAGGTCAGCCTCTTCTCCCAAGTAACAGTAATAGGACAAGTGGGATCTTAAGTTGCATCACGGGCGGTTCAGTTTGGATACCAAGAAAAACTTTTTCTCAGAGAGTTGTAAGGCACTGGAAGGCAGACTTTTTCAGGGAAATTTCCCAAATCCGCTCCCATCTTGAAGCTCTCAGTCACTGGCAGGGCTGTCAGATTTCTCTGCTCTTCAGCAAGAGAAAACATCTCTGGGCCCTGAGCCATCTCAGCACAGCTCTGAAGCTCCAGTTCTCACAGTATCCACGCCTGCCTCCTCGCTGCCAGCCTGATGCTGCCGGATGGCCATTCAAATGCTGGGCACGTGGGGGCTGGCGCTGGGGAGCGGGCTGTGGGTGGCCACCTGCTGTGACAGGTCACTTCACCTGCTCTACCCCAAAACGATGAACTCAGCTCTCCATTCAGTCCAGCTGCTGTCCAATTTTGGAGGCAGGGAAAGAGCTGCTTCTGCTGATTTTGTCTGCCTTGCCAAAGCGAATTTCATGCATGAAAATGTGAGATAGGTTTCTCTCCAGCACTTAGGGATAATCAGCCAAGACTGATTAAATGAAAGTATGAAAAATAAAACCACTCAGGGATTGCTATCTTTTGAAGGCAATGCATTCAGTTATCAGGTGTGCTTTGATGACGCTGTTCCAGCAGTGCGTGTCTTATTTCTTCTGGTGCTCAGATCATTCATAGGATAACCCAAACTGCTCCTTCTTACTGACAGTGCCACCACACATGAGAAAATGTGAATGTAAAAATCTGAAAAGTAAAATGTGTGACATTGCCCAGCAGTGATAAATAGTATGGAACAGCTCCAACACCCTGCTCATGTTACATCCATCAGGCTGACACAAACCAGGGCTCATGCTCTAGACTAATTATTTTTGCACAGTTAGACATACCATCTCTATTCCTGGTATCTAACTTATCTCTTATGTATACATAAGCTCAGTAGAGTCCTTATAAACAAATTTGGAATGCATTAATAATAGATCTATGGGATATGGTGCATACTTGCATGCTTGCCCAAAGTCCAGAAAAAAATTACTAGTTTTACATAAGTAGTTTTTTTCTTTTTTTCCCTTTATCCTTTGTGAAATATAGTGCCTCATGAAAGCTAGCAATTATCCCAATTTTCTGATTCTTTCTCAGTTATCCAGCCCTCAGTGTGTATGCCTACAACACATGTGATGTTGGTGGAGCCCTTCTGGCAGCACCGCATGGCATTTACTGCTCAGAAACCTGGCAGTGACTCTACACATTCTTTTCTCATGTCTTATGTTGAAGATGTACAAGTTGCTTTGCACTGTGTAACCTAATGATGATGACTTTACTGCCAAGGTAAACTTTTACATTGTGATATTAAAGGTTAAACCTTGATTATGGTGTGACAGCAGTCTGGATCTTCTTTTCTGTACACTTCATTTTGTAAATTATCTATTTACTTTCTTATCAAGACACGAAAATAGACTGTAAATTCTCCTGCCATCCTTCTGAAGAATTATTACTCTGATCCCTCTCTAGTCTTGCAAAGTCTATGAGATTTCAGCATTCGCTTGCCAATATTATCATGCATTTTCAGTCTTCTTTTAACATCCATTGCTAGATGATCAGGAACAATGTTAAATTAGGTCTTAAACTATCAAATTCGGCTTTCTTGGAATGAGTTTAAAATGGACTCATCTGTGAATATGAGCAGTTGTGCAGATGCTGTTTATTTGAAGTTGGAGGGCAGCACTTTCTGTCCTCGATGGACTGCTCTGATAGTGGGTCCAACTCAGTATCTGATTTCCATAAGACACCTCATTAGAAGTCCGTGCAGTAACACCTATAACTTGTTGAGCTGAGCACAGCACTTTATGAGGCTGCCTCTGAAGCTGTGAATGTACTGGTATCACTTTCACAGAGGTGTGTTGACAGGTACAGCTGACACAGTGACCCCAAAATCTTTCTGCAGCATTTGTGGCAAGAGCCTCTCTTTCCAACCCAGCTGGCACCAAGAGTCCCTCATCCCACATGGTCCCATTGCTGCATCTAGAATCACATCTGCAGCTCAGTATCATCGCTGCCAAAGGGGCTTGGCTGTGAGCTCCAGGGCATGCAGGGCAGGGCAGGGACTGTGTGGGCAGATAATAGCAAGTTTATTGTCATCACATTCCTCTAATGCATGTGCTCATTCAGAGAGTTATACAAAAAGCTCTTTGTGCTTGCAGATGCATTGCTTCCATTTGTTTTCACAGAGAAGAAAATGATACCTGTGTGAGGCAGCCCACAGCCATTTCCCTGCTACAGTCACCACTAAGAAATATTTCTTAGATGGACACAGCCCTCAAAAGCAGCTGTGCATGAATACAGCACCTGCAAGGCATCAGACACGAAGAGTTTTATTGTTGGTTTTGTCTGTCTGTCAAGAAGCAACTCCAAAATCTAGATGGAGATAACAGCAATTGGTCGTAACGATAACATCAGGAGCCTCAGCCCAGGGTGAGGTCCCTCATGCTAGAATCCAATAAGATACATAGTGAGAAGAAGTTCTGTCTCCAACGTGCTCCTGGCCGTGATCTGATTGAGCTTGCCAGCCTGCTGGGAAGCCACCAGCTCCTGCAAATGACTGAGGTGCCAAAGGGGCACTTAATGGGAGAAAAAGTTGAAGAACACCAAATAAATGATTTGCATCAGTGTTTATGGTAGAGGAGCTCAGGGAGGCTTCTACAGCAGTTATTTTATACAGGGGCTAAGCAGAACCTGCTCATACTCATTGGATGAGGTGCTACGAGATAGGTTTAGTAGCTTAGCGGGTAGTAATAGTGATAGGAGGATGGTTGGACTAAGTGACCTTGTAGGTTCTTTCCAACCTTCTGATTCTGTGATTCAGATGCAGGAGAACTCTTAGAACAAATAAATGACAATAGCAGTAACAAACCAGCACAACCAGCCTTCACACATATTTATACATTACATATTTACATAACGTATATAAACATGCTGCTGTTGAACTAAGCATTTTGGGATATAGCCTGCTTCTTAAGTTGGTCTTGATGCCAGAACTGCAAAGGGGATCTATGGTGCCATTTCCAAAGCTAGAAGTCCAGAAGTTATATAAGAAAATACGAACCAGTGTTTGTTGCCCATGCCATTAGACATGAATTGTACAGAGAAGAGGAATTGCCATGGTTTCTGCAGAGAGCTGTGGCTCCATTACCTGTGGTAAATCATTGAAACAATCCTCTTCCCAGGGGCTGCTCAAAGGTTGTCAGCCCTGAGCACCTTGATCCAAGCTGGTCTGCCCTTGGCAGGGAACTGGACAAGACAGCAAATAGGACTGCAACTCCATAGTCACAAGTGACAAGAAAAATGCACTAACCTACTCTGTAACTGAACTGCAATATTCATTGCCACAGGACACCATTCTAATCAAAAGTAGTAATGATTTTAAAAATACAAGCATATTAATTGAGAAAAGATCTGTTGATGGCAAAAGACACAGTGAATTGGGTTCAACTTCTAGCATCAGAGATCTCCACAATGTAACTGCATATACTGCAGAAAGCTCAGTCTTGTGCCCCCCCATCTGCTAAGCACACTCTGGACTCCAGCTGTATGTTACCGGGAGGATTATGGTATTACATAAGCTTTTATTTTGACCAGCGTGGCTGTTCTCAGGCATAAGGAAGCAAGTGGTGTATGTAATGTTGTGCAGGGGGAAAAAGGCAGCAGCAAAACCAATGTGAATCATTGCTTTTGGAAACTAATTGTCATCAATTAGCCTTTCACCTTTGGCTGACAAAAACTACCTCTTGAATATTCATTTCAATTAACTTGCCTTGACCAGGCTGTCACTCTGGGATTTGTTTCCCCTGGATGCTAGCTGGCACAGGATAGTTATTGTGGCATGGAGGGCCACAAATGGGGCTGCCAAAGCAGTATGCCTAGCTATTTGTGAACAAGCAGCTTTGGATTTGTGCACTCAAGTGTTTATGTCAGGAGCATGGAGAAGTAAGCTGGTGCAGTGTGGCTTTGTCAAACAGGCTCAGAAACAGCCTGACTTACAGAGAGTTGTTAGTGGCCCAACAGGGACTGAAAACAGAAGGCTGTGAATGTTATTTGATGTTTAAAACAAACAAAATGAAAGAATACATGAAAATATACAGTCAAGGGAAAAGAGAATAAACAAATAAATCCTCATTGACTGCAAATCATTTGCTCATTTCTTCCCAGCAGGATGAGTTTGTCTTTCTCAAAACCCAACAAATGTTTTGGAAAGCAAGAGGCTGTCCAACATCCACACGTTATGTCATGCAGCCACTCCTTCACACTGTCATCAGCATCCCCATGAAGTCCACGAGCAGGCTCAGCTGTGGGGCCAGGAAAGCTGGCACATGTGGAAGGATATGCTCGTGGAGCTGAGATGTGGCAGCTGAATGGCATTGCAAACCAGGTGCTTCAGATACTCAGCAGTGATGTTTTTCCTTCTCTACACCAGCCTACCCTATTGTGTCACATTGCTCCAGTCTGAATAAACCATAGATCCCAGCCATTGCCTTTTCAAAAATCAAAGCTCAGGGAGCCCTGGCAGTGTATAAAGCGCTCCTCACCCCTACCCCAGTGGTAATACTTAGGCCTGACTGCCCTGCACAACTTCCAGTGATTGCAGCACCCAATCACTGGAAACCAACATATCTATTCAGGGCACATTCTGTTCCTCCACAAATCATCCACACATTTCCTTCCTTTCATAAATGCTGTGATAACAGCTGAAAAGTGAGAGAAAAATAAAGCTGTGTGATATATGTGAAATGCAAAATGGTTGCTCTGTTCTGGCACCATTTGTGTACTCGTTTCTCCCCATCAGCCACAAGAAGGAGGGTCATAAGTAGAACAAGGAAGGGACTGTGAGGGAAGGCAATGTTTTTCATTGGGTTAACTGGTACAGTTAGTCTCACTGTGACAGAAGACTCTTTTAGCCATATTTATATTGAAAACTCATCCTTAGAAAATAAAGCTCAGAAAGTCAAAAATAATTGAAGAACAGAGGTACACAGAATAACGGAGATGCTTCCTGCCTTCCTGAATCCCAGCACAGGAATATAGTGCCCTGTTACCAGCACACAAGCAGAAGGCAACATCAACATTGTCCCTTACCTTTCTGAAGATTTATCAGTTGTAGTGGCACCTGTTCCAAGAACATTCCTACATATTGTATCAATAGAGCCAACTCTAAAACCCCTCAGGGATTAAAACTCATACTGAGATATAAAAGAAATCTGTGCTGTCAGACCTCAAACACATGACATAATAATCATTAGAGATCATACCACGTGTTCTTTAGTTTAAAGAAAATAGCCCCCAGCCTCTTTGGCTCTGCTCAAGACTGCAGGGTTTGATCAAGCAAGAATGGTGGCAGCCCCTGTGGAGGAGTTAACATGCTGAGAAAGCCCCATCCTACAGGATAAAGCACCACCAAAGGCTCATTTTAATGTTGCAGAGTTGAATAAGCCTGCAAACAAAAAATATATCATTATCTGGCACATGTTGTAATTCTTGTTCAAGCATTTTACATAATTTGCAGCTACTTTCAACTTCTCTGTTCCCCATGTGGCATTGTTCGACCAAGGGGAGATAGTAAGCTATCTATTCTTGGAACATTTTCCATTGCTTATTGTCATGTGGCTTCAGGCCAGACCCTAAAGGAGAAAAAAAACACATACATAACATCAGGAGTATGAATAGGACTGCCTAGTGGAAATCAGTGCAGCTTTAAGGAGTGGTTAGGTAAACACTTCATTACCTCTCTCACCTACAGTTAGGGGTAAGAAGGAGCCTCCAGGTGATGCCAGATGAGTCAAAGATCAGTCTCGTTAGATACAGCGTGAGCACAGGTTCACCATTTGTCATTTAAAAATGATGAAGGAAGAGCAAGGAAATACATAAGAAACGTCTTTACCTTACCTGCATGTAGTCAGATGCATCTTTGAGACAGCAACATCTCAATACTGCCAATTAAGATCACTTGGGACTCATTAGATGATACAAACCTCTGCTTTGCAATTTCACAAGTGTTTGTAGCTACTGAGAGTGGCCCTCTGCCTCCATTTAGGGGCACATAGGGCTCAGGTGTGCCTCTGCTCTGCTGTGAGCAGACAGACCCCTCAGCTGGCATGAAAAAGCTCCTGCATCTTTAAAGGCAGATTTCCCTGGCTCAGTAGGTAAAAAACACAGGGGGATACCTGACATACAGAACGCTGTGGACATTTTTCATATGTTAAAGGTGTAGAAAGAAGTGATTCACTTGAAGCAATTTGTTATTTTGGTGCTCACTAAAGAACAGAGTGACTTTTCTCTCCTACAAGTGAAATCAAACCCAAAGCATTAGTATTCATGCTAAACCATGGAAATGTTTGTTTAAAAGTAAATAAAAGCATCAGTGACTAATTCCAGTCACAACCACCTCACAGCATCATCCATTTTTCTCAGAGTAATTCAACAGTGCCTTAGGTGTACATGCAATAAATACTAATTAAACCATGCTGGGGGCAATGAGCATACCTCACCTCGTGTGCAGACACAGTGCTTCAGAGAGGATACCAAAACATTATTAGAGTGTGTACAATTAACAAACACACGATTAGAAGAGTAGTGTGGTCAGGATGGTATTTAACAGGTTCACAGTTAGAAACAAATACCATTTTGTTACCAAATTTCCATTATGGTGGAAAGAGTAAATAAAAAATGAAATACTCACCCACATCCAAGGCTCTCAGTAGAAAACACCAAAAGGAGAGATCTCCAGAAAGAGACCCTTCCTAGGTGGTAGTCAGCCTTAAATGGGATCTAGGAAAGGTGAGGACAGGCTCCACCCCTCTCAGTCACACAGGTGAATTGCCTTCACCTGTGCTCCTAGAGCTGCTCAGCCTTTGCCTCAGGTGCTCAATCAGTGGTTCAGGCTGTGACTCAACAGTTTCCATACAGAATGTTACAATTTTTCTGCAGTAAAAAAAAGTGGATGCACTTGGGAGGACACAAATGCCTCATAATAAGACAGATTTGATGCAATATCCACATCTCCCTTGCAACATGGCTCAGGCTGATGTTCTGGAAAAAGTCGTGTCTCCAAACTGTAGGAAATCAGCTTTGGGTATTTGTTTCACAGCCTGCAAATACTCTGGAGTCTTGCACGAAGTGTTAATTACATGAAGGTAGGGTTTATTTGCATCCCAGATGCTGTGGCATGTTCATTTCACAGAGAGAACAGAAGAATTTCTCAGGCTGCCACTCAGCGAAACATCTCAGACCAAGGTGATTCCCTGTGTGGCAGTGCCAAAGACTGATGCTCGGGCTGGGCTTCTCCAGGCACAGTGCCAGGACATGTCCTGTGGAGCACCACTGTGCTGTTTGAGTGGTGTAAATGTGGACAGATAAACTCACTTGCTGAGTCTGTGTGAGAGATCTGTTAACTCTGTAGGCAGATAATCTCCTTATGCTGCCTGCCTCAGCTGCACGCAGCTTTACTGCAAGGGAAGCAGCCTTCTCTGCATTGCAGGATGCAATTACAGCGAGGCTGTCCCCACACTGACAGTTCCGAGGCAGTGCTGGAGCCACCGATGCAAGCAGAGCTGCCTGCAGCACCGTGCCCCCATTTCAGCCAGGTGGGACAGACAGACTCCTTCACGCTGTCTTGCTGTCAGGGAGTCTACGTCTGGTAGCAGCTGCAAAATGGATGTTCCCTCAGAGGGTGTTTTCTTGCTTTGTTTGTCTTTCCTATCCATTTCTTTAAAAAGCTGCCATGCAATTTGCCATCCTGCAGCAACAGGACTCGTCCTGCAGCAGCCCTCTGCAAGTGCAGGGCAGCAGGGAAGGAGGGACACAAGCAGGAGTGTGGTAGTATCGGTATTTTGAACTTCTGCCCCAGCCTCCAGGTTTCAGCCACTCTTAGAGCAAAGGTTGCTCATAATTTTCTTTCTGAAGCACCGTCTCTTTCTGTTGTTTTATTGTATTACGTGGGTGTGATTAATTCCCTCCCCCATGGCTACTGTTGTGAACTGTTTACAATCTCCCAACAAGTGTCTCCCCTAACCCCTCAAAATCACTCCAAGATGCACGACTCAGATTTCACAGGTCTGGCTTCTTCTTATTCTCACGTCTCTCCTCAGTCCTTGTTGCCTAGGCATTTTTCTCTTTGCCCTTCTCAGCATTTTTTAATTTAATTTGTGGTGCATTTTTGTGAAGACAAAAATAGAGGAGCAGGATCACGGAGCAGTCTTGCCTGCAGCAGCCCCACCCCACTCGCCATACTGGGCTATGCTCTGCAGGCATGGAGTGCTTCCTCCAGCTGCAATATGCACTTAACTCCAGAAGAATATCTGGTTTGAACCCTTTGCATTGTAGGGCTATGCGAGGCAAAGTAAACCTGACTTCAACATCTGTGTTAGTTATTCTCAATGCTTAGCTTTCAGATTCCACCTACTGGAGGAATTGCATTAGCTCTAGGCTTGGGTGTGGGTTTTTTTCCTTCTTATTTATTCTGTGTAATAATACAAAAACAGTGATTTTAAAGGAGTATTCAAAAATCCCATTTCAACTAACATTCTACATTTGAAACTTGGCTCGAGACAGATTGAGACGATCGTGGAGAAGGACTGAAGGCAGGCTCAACATGGAGGTAAATTCTCTATCAGTAAGCCATGACAGGTGAATAAACACTGAAGTAATATAAATTATCAAAAGAAGAGAGGATGATAATCATAGCTGTCACTGCTATCAATTTCATATCAAAGAAGCACTGTTCCCTGGAGAGACAGAACAGCCTTAAAGTAATAAAAGAACAGTATGAAAGTACTACTTGCTAAGCTGGGTGATGCAGTCAACGAGTCTGCTAAGAGCCTTCTGCAATGAAGTCCAGCAGTGTCCCCAGGGCAATGGGTAAGAGATCCCAGTGTATCCCTTGAAAGGAAAGGGGCTTTGTGAGATTCACAGAGACAACAAAAGGAGAGGCAATGTTGAGTTTTGCTTTCTCCCTTTCTGGCTCTGGGTGACATTAGCTGTCCCAAAGCCAGGAAGCTGGAGAGATCTCTTGGTGCAGGGATGAGTTGCAGCTTGTGGTTCAAATGCCTTTTTGCCTTTGGCCACATTTCTCAAACCAAAGAGGGACAAAATGCTCCTGTTTCCAAGCGTCCTGTTCGTTATCTGCATCAGGATTTGGATGCGCTTGTTATCATCTGCAACCCTTCAGACATGCTGTGTTTCTGTACAGGGTTTTGACCCACTCAGCTTGGTGGTCTTTGTCTAATGGCAGACTTTGGCTTTATGTCATATGGAACAAACACATTAACAGAAAATGATCACACTTATTGAAGAGATGCCTGAAATGATGCCCCACACAAATTACCAGTCAGGATTGACAGTAATGACAGAACAAGAGAAAAAGGGCTGAAGTCAGCTTTCTCCAAATCAAATTTGGATTCACATGCAATTGCTGAAGCAAATCCTATGCACATCTAGCTGTACTCATTCAAAAGAGTGAGGGTGTGGCAAACATTCTGTATGCAGGCCTACAGCAATAGCATCAGTTAGCTAGTCCTGATCGGTTCTTTAACTAAAAGATTGTTACTCAGTAGATCTTGCAATAGTAACAGCTGCTAAGGGAAGACCTTTTCCTGAGAAAAATGAAAAAAATCAAAGATCGTTTTTTAAAAAAAGAAAAAGGAAGTGTCAGGGAGAAGAACTGGCCAGCTAGTAACATGATTCAGAAGTATCGAATGCAATATACAATAGGAAGCCAAGAAAATGAGACTGATTTGCCAAAGATGCTCTCACCACTATGAGGTCAGGGCCCTGATGTGCCAGTTTCCAGACACCACAACATCCTTCCTGCAGGCATGAAGAAGGATAGTGGCTGGTCATTAACCAGGCTAAAGACCTGTGAGGAGTCCAGCCTCAGCTCCTGCTGGGCTATTATCTCCAATTAATTTAAATACCCTGTGACATTACTTCTCCTCATGAAGAAAGAGTCTCTAAAAGCTGTTAAAAACCTCAAGGCTGTGTAGTAGAACTTATAGCTTTGATAAGTGGAGACAAGAGGAGGGTCGTTTGTCCAAATTAAATAGGCAGATGCAGAAGTATACTTGCTGATTGAATCCAGAAAGGAAATCTTTGCCCTCGAGACAAAGCCAATTAGTGTGACTCGTGACTGCATGTCCCACAAAAGGCATTTTGTGGGAGGAAGAAGAAAAAGTCCTTATTAAATTTTGAGAAGGTGATGTATTTCTTGTCCTTCATTCCATACAGTGGGCAGAATCTTTCTCTAGTGATCGTAACGGCCTGTGCCTCCTGTTTTTTTTTTGTCCAACATGCAAGACTGCAGCTCCTCTGCTTTTCAATCTCTAACTCAGCACAGGACCCACCAAAACTTGCTGATCTCCACAGCAAAATCTTGAGAATATGTGGCATTTTTCCAGGGACTGAATGCTAGATCTGACTCATATTGCCTATTTTGTTTATATACTCACCATATTTGCTACCCACTTGTGCATCAGCATAGCTCATGTCACCAAGTTAGAAAATGAGACAGACTTGTCAGAGACCAAATACAATCCTTAGTTTGACTCAGCGGTGTTTACGTAGTGCTATCCAGATATAATGTGCTGCTACAGGTTGAATGACACCTAAAAGGGCAGCTTGTCAGAGCTTCCCAGTATTTACCTGCCCCCAGAAAAAAGCCCAGCATGCTGAAATTAATTGGCATCCTCTGATAGCTTCAGAAATAATAGAAATCAATACACATGATTTGCAATTGAAACCTCTCTGAAAAGACTAGCTGGCTTCTCCCAGTGGTAGGAGTGACTCCCACAGTGGGTGTTCCTCTCTCTCCCCAGACTCTTGCTCACAGCTGCACATAGAATGCAAGATGATCCTGATTTCAGACTTGTATGTGTGCAAAAGCTTGATTCATCTGTACTCCTGGCTCCAATGCTGACTGTCTTGTCACTGGCTCTGGACAGGTGCTGCCATGTAAGTGACAGGAGAAGTGGCTTCAGGAGAAATGCAGGACAGGGCATGATGTCCTGCCTGGACCAGTTGCTGTGCTCACAGCCACAGGTGATCCTGTCTGCAGAGTGACAAGGAATCACCACAGATAGCACCTGCATAGGGTGGCTTCCTGGGACAACATCCCATGTTACAGTTCAGGATATGTTGGTTTTATGCATAGCAATATTAATCTCAAATCTGGACCCAGGTTTCTATAGCACTCAGCTCTTCCCACTGTTAAGTCTCCAGCTTGGCACTTCACTTCTCTGTTTTGTGACAAAGCAGCCACCAGCTGTGGTACTACACAGAGTTGTGACCACAGGTAACTGCCATAAGATGAAGGAGCAGATAAATATATTCATGTATAGATTCTACTTCACCATGTAAATTCCCTTGGTTTAAAAAAGAGCAACGACATGACAGGCCCCTGCAGTGATGCCTTCATGCCATCAAAAGGGAACTGATAGAGGAACAAAGAGATATGGCGGAATTTCACTTTTTTAATGGGTGGTTTAGATGCACTATTTGGCCCTGAAGGACTTTAGCTATCAAAGCATTCGGTACTAGAGGGGACATGGTCCTGCAGCAGCTCAGAGCATTGCTCAGTTGGTGGGTGATGACACCCTGTCTGGCACCTTGCCTGGGATTCACATGAAAATATATGATATTCTGTGACCAAACGAGTTCACATCAGGGATTCTTCTGTCCAAGAAATCTCCCATATTATTTCTGTCAGAGAATTCATCTCTTCTCCTGCTGGAGAGCTACTGGGTCCCTCCGTGGTGATCATGCCAAGCAATGGCCATAAGGTGCTGTGTACTGTAGGTAGAGAAAGAAATGGCACTCACATGCCTGAGGCCCCAGGCAGGCTGGTCCTTCTCCAACAAATCTCTTCCCTGATTGCAGTCCCTGAGCTGGAGGCTGTGAGGCTGTAGAGGTTAATGGCAGCATCCTTTTATCCATAGGATCAGAAATGAGGAGGGGGGGATGTACCACAGCCTCTCCTGTCAAGTGCTGTTCACATTCCCTGTTGGTCAGGATTGGTGCTCGTAAATAGCAGTAGAGACCATCTCAGCATGTCCCTTGTTTCTGGTGTGAACAGGTGCAGCTGGATTTTATTTATTTTTCAATTCGATTTAAAGAAGGAGAATAATCTTTAATATATTGGAAAACTTCTGTAATTCCTCAAAGACCCTACAGAATATGATAAAAGCCTCAGGATCCCTGAAGTGAGTAACAGACTAGGAATGCTGTTGTCACTTTCATAAATCAAAAAACAGAGCAATTTTCTTGAATTCAGTCCTGTTATTATGGTTTGCCCCATTTCCAACACGAACCACCAGCCCTCCTCACTATATGTAGCTCTGTAATTGCATCCCCTGAATCCAAGAGGATATGTTAACTCTCGCAGAGGACAAGTTCGCCATCTCCAACCAGTAATTCCTATGATTTGTGTTCTCATGGCAGCTCAGAGTCTGTAGAGATAAGTGGCAGAGCTCTGAGCATCTCGCATAGCAGAGGAGCTGGAGGGCACTGTGCAGAAGCGATGCAGGACAGAGAAACGTAGCACAGAGTCTGCCTCCAGACTTGCGAACTATCACCCTTACTCTGACTTGTGCAACAGCTCTCTGAGGGGAGGAAAATGGAAAACAAAAGCATTAGGGTCTGACCTAAAGGTTGGATACAGTCTATTAATTCGAGTAACAATGAAGTTCAGTTCCAAATACGCCCAATCCATCATTGCTTCTGTGTTTCCCAGCCATTCAGTGTCCTATCCACACCCTCTTGCTAAAACTTAATCGGCAGGAGGGAGAGTTATTGTTCCCTAACATGCTCTTATTTTATTGCTTAGGTCTGGACCCATTCCTGTTCTTACAATTTGTACATGTTAAACATTGTGTGCTCTCAATATTTACCTATTTTTAACCCTGACTCATTCTGTTTATTTCCATAATGCATGCCTTTCTGCATCTTACTTCTTGATGCTCATATTCATTTTTAAACTACAGAATATCCTCATTTATTTTCATTTGTAAGCACTTCTGTAGTTACTATTTTTGGCTCGGTTTTAACCCTTCTTGTCCAGCTCCTCTGTTTTCTGGGATGTGGGAGGTGGAAACTCTTTTGCAGTACAGGGGCTGCCGCAGCCCTCTGCACCCTCAGCTCGCAGCAGCTGCCTGCTCATCACAAACACTCACCTTGTTCACGCTTTCCTCTGCAGAAATGCCTGTGCCCCCCAAATCACCTGATGAAGCATTCCATCTCTTACCCTGTCGTAGCACAAAGACAGAATGAGAAGTGTCAGGAGACAAATGATCTCATAGCTGAGCTAGCAAGCGAAATTCAAAATGAAGATGTAAGTGCTGGATCCTGGGGGAGGCTGATGTGGTCAGCAAAGGAAAGAAGCCCCCACCCTTGTACTGCCCATAATGTATCTTCTTCCCCTTTCAGCTGCCCCTCTCCCCATCCCCCAGGGAGGCTAATTACAAATGTAGAGCACGCAGGGGCTGCGTTAACATCACTACACAGCAGATGTGGAGCTGGGGTTGTCAGGAGGCTGCGAGTGACCCCTGACCCATGAGGCAGGGCCACGATGAGGCCTCCACCACCCTACTGGGGAGGCTGCCTGGTCCTCCTCCCCAGCAGCCAACAAAGCAGCAGGCAGCAGGACTAATGCCACTCTATGAACAAGCCGGCATCAAATAAGCGAGGCTGGAGGCTTTCTTCCCCTGTAATACAATTTGCCAGTGACTGGGAGCCTCCCCTCACGTCGCTGGGGCCTTGCTCAAACAAATCAGGGCGGGCACTGCTTGCACAGCTGCAACATTCTAGGAGTTATTTTCTCCTCCTTTGTGTCATCCCCTAAAGAAAAAGGAGAAAAATAAATACAAATCCCGTTTGTGCAGGATATGACAGCGAGGAGCATTGTGCTGGGCACTGCTCATCCTCCTCCCACCCCCTGGACACGACGCCCGCCCTCATTAGTCGAACTTTTCATACAGAGACTGCTGCCTGAATTAATTTAGGATCTTTTAGTGGATCCTATTCAGAGCGGCTTAAAAGGGCTGCAGCTAAGTGCAGAGAATCCATTTCTCCTCACCACTAATGGCAAGCGCACCCCTTTCAGCGCATACACTAGCTGAGGAAGGGTTAAATAGAGGCCAGCCTCCCCATATGCCAGGGGCTTTCAGGCCTAACCCAGCAGCTCAGCTGCCCATGCCCTAATGGTGCTGGCTCATAAAGGCATTGTGCACAGCTCGACTAACCCTCCTTCCTCAGGGCATGTCCATGAAAGGGCCTCTGCTGAATGCACGCACAAAGGGGCTCATTCCCTGGGAGATATTTAGACTTCTCCAATGGGCTTGTCTGCTTGCATTCCTCACTGCTCCTCTGTTCCCATGCCACGTCTCTTTTAGAGGCCTGTGAGTGACAGCCAGGGGCACGAAGTGATGGCGTAGTGTTCCTGGCCTGGTGTCCCCAGGAGGAGCTGGTCCAGGATGCCTCAGCCACAGGACCAGGTAATGGCAAGAGCAGAGAGACGTCACCTGAGCAGCTGACAAAGAAAGCATGCAAAGGCAGGAAATGGCCATGGATAGGGAAGTCCCCTGCCAGAACAGGCAGAGAGAGACTCCCTAGTGCTCCCACACAAGATCTGCTGGTTAAAATGCACTCCCTCTGCAGCAAGGAGTGGGGTGAGAGAGAGCAGAGAGAGCCCCTTTTACAAGGCCTGTAGCTTCTGATCCTTTATATGAAAAATTAGCATCATAATACTTAGCAATATCACAGTGCCTTTGATTCCTCTCCCATTGTCCCTCTGAAAGACGTGAATGGCATTGCCTACTGATAATTCTCAGCTACAGAGCTCTCTTCAGCAGAAGCTGACTAGAATCACCTTGCTCTACAACCAGCCCCATGGAGTCTTGCTGAGCCCAACACAGCTGGCCAGCCTACAGAGGTGCAGCATTCATACTGGTAGCCCAGCATGGTAGGAGAGCAATCCAGCAGGCTTTCAGCAGAGCCTCCGTGTTCCTCTGGCAGCTATGGGCATTAATTAGTGCTTTGGTTGAGGGGAGAAGTCCTCCAGTCTGGCATACCACGAAGATGAGTAGAAAGTCAGTGTGGGAACAGCCTCCTCACCGGTTTTCTTAGTCTTTTTGTGCAGATGGATAAGAGATATTTGAAAAGTCCAAAGAATACATTGACATGAAGCCACTCCCCAAAGATAACGGCCACATATGCAGCTTTTGCAAAATGGCCCCCAGGCAGAAAAAGCCTTTAATTCAAATATATTGTTGGCTTTCAGAGAATTACTGAGCTATGAGTTAACTTGAATTTTAGGAAAAAAAAACATGAAATAAATAATCACTTTTTTTTTTTTTTTTTAAAGCAACTCAGTGATAAAGCTGAGAAAAGTTGAAGTTAATAGGAATATGTCAAGAATAAATCACATCAACACAACCCAATTTCCTTCTAGACAGGGTAATAGGCTTCGTGGACGTGGCAGGAGCAGTCAATGTCATGTGTCTTCAGCGAGGTTTATGACACCGGTCTTACGTGACACACTCATAAACAAGTTAGAGAAGAATGGCCCAAAGGAAGTTTCTATAGACTGGGAATAAAGATAGCTTAAAGCTGCTCAGTTAATTGTCAGGTTGAAGCAATTTATCAGCCGAGATTTTGCAGTGATCTTTCTTGTAGCAGATGTTATTCAATGTTTTCATTAATGACTTAGATGATGGAATGAGAACACACTTATTAAATTTGCAGGTGGCATTAATCTAGGAGAGACTGCAGGCACAATTGATAAGATTAAAATTTAAAATGGTCTTGATAAGATGAAGAAATAATTTGGAAATAACAGGAGGCACTTCAATAAAGAGAATTACAAAATGGTATACTTAGGAAGAAATAAACAAATTCTTAAACACGGAATGGAGCTGGCTGGATGGGCAGCGGGTTTGCTGGAAGCAGAAGAGCTTATAGAGGATCACACATGCAAGCTTTTGAACGTAGTTACCTTTTGATGAAAAAATAAATCAAAATCATATTGGGATGTATGAATGCAATTGGTAAACAAAATGAAGAGAATCTGCTTTGGTCAAGAAAAGCCTTCTCATTGGTGCTGCTTCCAGCTTTGGGCACTGCTCCTCCAGAAGGGTGAGAATCAAAGAGGCAGAGTCCAGAGGAGTCACACAAGATCTGGAAAACACAAGCCGTGAGGAAGGAGTTGGGCTAATTTATTCCACAAGAGAGGATGAAAACAGCAGGAAGAGCAGCAAACCATTCTCTTTGTTTACTGTGGATAAAGGTTTTGGTTGAAGCATAAGAGGCTCAGATTAGATGATGCAAAAGCCTTTCCTGCTGCAGGGACCACTCAGGATTGACATAGACTGCCCTTATATCCAGGTAACTGATCATGGAGCTGCCTCCTGGTGCTTTGGGTGCACAAGACCCACTAACCATCGAGTTACCAACTTTGAAAAGGACCAATACTTGCAAACAGCTCAGGGGTTGCCATCACTAGGCAAAACAGCAAGTTTTTTCAGTAGAGTGGGGTTTTGCAGTTCTCCTGTTCTGGAGCAAGGATCTGCCCCATCTGAATGTGGCGGTCCAAGTCCAATTAGAAACATGCCTGCTGTCCCCTGGAACTCCTGTGACCAGTAATATGGTGACAAACCTCCCTGAAACAAGCTTGTTTGTTTTCCTTCACTGCTCTCTTCCATTTGCTAATAAACAACCTACACACATATTTAGTCCCATCTAATCTTATGCTTCACTACAAGTGGAATTAAATTGGTTTCTCTTGTATAACAGGAAAAAAAATCAGATGCAACCTACGTTATTTCTAAAAGTCAAGGGCCCTCTGGAATTCAAGCTGGTCTTTATTTTTCTCCCAGACTCCCACTTCTCCCTACTGTTTTGAGGAGAAACAGTCTTTTTCTTCTTTTTTGCCAGTAAGCATCCTGGAAGCTTCCCAGGACCAGATGCACCCAATTTCTGGGATTTGCTGCAAGTGATGGTTTCTTCAGCTTCAGGAGAGGTGAAATGAGCCCAACTGCTGCCATGCCCTGTCCCCTGCTGCCTGCACTGCTCAGCCCCATGGCCTTGTGCGGGGCCTTGGCTATTGGCACAGGAGGTGGGCAGCCAGCAGCTGTGCAGCCCGGCGCCAGGCACGTTGCATCACTGTGAGGCTTAAGGCAGCCAAGACATTTCAAAGTACACATCCTTTACCTTCATATATACATTGCCTTAGCTTAAAATACTGTGATGACAGCTGGTTGTTATAACCCAGGCAGTTGCTCTCTTACAAAGCACCTACAGGTTTTTGTGGACGATTGCACGAAGGTCTTTTGCAGTCAGAGTGGTTGTTCTTTGGCACATATTAACCTAACGCTTAATAATTTACAAGTAACAACAAAACTCAGTAAAAGAGGAGAAACCAAAATTACAAAACTGTAGGCAGCACTCTGGGAGTCACACATGTCCTGCCATACCTGCTGCATCCTCTGCCTGGATCAGGGATGTGCTGCAGGAGCTGCCACTACTGGCATCCCCAGCTACTGCTCAGTTCTGCCTTTGCCTGGTGTTAGCTTACTTGAGGGACTGGTGTTTGTACAAGTGTCCTTAACTTTTTCTACTCTCAACTGACACTTAAAGACAAGGGCTTGCCACGCTCATGCTTACAGGAGACAGCAGATCAAAAAGAGCTCTGCACTAAGGCAGAGTGGGCAAAGGCAACCAGAAGATCACCCTGCATATTATAGGCATTAGAAAGACACAGATGGGCCTGGCAAGGGGCTCAGGCCCCTGGACACATAACTGATGGACTTCCACAAACCTGAGCTGAAGTTAATGGGACAAATCACTTTTGGTTTCAGGAGTAAAGTATGTGAACACTGTGGGGTTTTTCATCCTTCCCCACAAGGATTTTCCCTATTAAAAGGAGTGAGATTTGTCAGACGTGTACCTAGGAAAGCTGCTGAGTGATAATTGGTTTCTACTCCACTTCTGTATCATTTGAGAGTACACAGCCTTTATAGATCCACTTCCAAACACAAGTTGGAGTTTGCTCTTGTGACAAGCAAGTTTGAGCAATTATGGGCTTCACAATCTTTCCCTCATGTCCTTTCCACTAAAATGGAGCTGTACCTGCTAATTAGGTTTCCTCTCAGTATTCCCAGTATTCCCCATAAAGCAGATTCTCATCTCCCTGGCAGTGTTTGTTTTAATTTTACTCCATTTGTCTCCTTGACTACCTGGCCCTACTTAATTCCATGTGCCCCAGAGAAATTACATCTTTCCAAAGGATGGAAAAATATTATCAGTTTTACTTGAAAGTATGGGCAGAGGTCACTCTCTGCTCATCCTCTGGGGTGTAGGCACATCCCTGCAGCTAGGAGGGGCAGTGGGCAGGAAGAGGACCAAGTCTGCATCTCTCACTTCAGAGGACCACATCTGCACCATCATCTGTGCAATGCCTCCTGCCAGCTTAGCTTTGTCTCCCTCCACCCCACACCTAGCCCTAACTGCAAACCCCACTTTTAGGGGCCCTTTTCCCCTCATTCCCCAGACCTCGTGATGGCTTTAGTAGGAGCTGGCTCCCCTTCTGCATGAGGGTAGCTGTCTGTCTGCCCAGAAGCACAAGGAGGGCAGCTGGAGGAAGCCTTCTATTTACCCTAATGGGACTGAAAACACGTTCAGTAGATTGCCAAAATATACAGAGAGCAGAACTCAACATGCTGGAAAATATGGGAGTTGGCAAACGCATTTGTGGCATTAAAAGTATACACGTAAAGGTGCCAAGCATTATATTTGCATAGTTAGCAGGCACTGGAATGTTTCCATCCCCAAGAGTGCCACCAAGGCACTGCTCTCCAAGGCAGGGGTGCCTTCAGTATTCAATCTTCGGCTGCCAAGAGCTTCAGGATAAATGCATGCATGTCCAAATAGGTCAGCACCTGGGCATAATGCATACTTTTCTCCTTGCCCAGCCTCAGGGGTTTTCTATATTATTAAAGACTCAGTGATGGGTCTCCCATGCCTTGCATGCAGATAAAGATGCTAGTAAAGTCCTATCAGCAAGGGGACTGGGATACCAGAGAGGAAAGCTGGAGTATTCAGCACAGAAGTTCCTCTGCCCCTGCTCTCCCTCTGCTCTGGTGCCATGGTTCCTGGAGGAATAGGTTACAGGCTGATACTCACTGTTTTCTTCCTCATCCACTTTGTGATAAGGCAGATTTTTTACCAAGCAGGGAGCAATCTGATCTCATGCTTATTTTCATAAATGCAGGGAAGAAATCCTGTTTCCCCTGCTCTGAGAATTTCTTTCATTTCTCTGCTTCCATATGACAATAATGAACTTTAGACTAAATAAATACGCAGCTCCAAATTGCAATGAAGCTTTCCCCTTGGTGCTGCTGCTGGGCTGCTTACAGGTGGATTTCAAGGCATGCCAAGAACCGTAGATGTTGTCGGTGCCTTTTCTTCTTATTGTACAGCACCTATGCATCAACCCTAAACACTAAGTGCTCCAAGTTACAAACTAGAGCACAGATGCATTGGAAATGAGTACTTGTATAACATCCCAAACAGTGGGGTGTGACACCCTTTCCATGCTTCTGCTGAAACCCTCAGTCCTTAGGCATAGTGCGGGGGCTGAAGCAGTTAACTGCAGAGAAGGCTGAGCCATTAAAAGTGATGGCCTATATATGCCAAGAAGCCTCACAGTCGCTCTTTGATGTTAGATTTAATCCACAGTTCGCTGTGCAAGCATGGCTGGTTGTACAGCTCCTATAAATTAATTACAAAGGCTTTGTCATGCATGCAGAGAGGGGCACAGTGCTGCATGTGCTGCACGCAGTCACGTAAGGTGTCGGGGGATAGCCCACCAGGATTCCTGCTCAGCCCACAAGGTTTGCCCCTCTCTGATGTCCTACTCATGAATTGTTAACTCCACCTGAGGAGCCCTAACCCTAACTCTACTAAGAGGGTTGCCCTAGATGGGGCACTCAGGGAAAAGGCAGTGTGTTAGTCAACTCAGGGGTGACCCTGTGCTACTTCACCCACCTATTTACAGCAGATCTCATGGCCTCATGTTAACATATATATGCTCCAAGAACAGCCCCTTGTGAAGACCAAATGTAGAGCCTTTAGGGACAGGAACTACAGCACTGCTACTCCCTAGGCTAATAATGAGACCTGGTGCCCAGACCAGAAGGTGTCCAGAGATGAATTACAGATGAGGGAACTCTGAGGTGCTACAATATCTCACCCAACACAGCTCTTCTGCACATTTGCTCCATCGCTGTTGAGAGGAGCACATTACCCCTTGCCTCCAGGCATGCCACAATCTTTCATCCAGCAACCACTAATGGGCAGAGGAGGAGGCCAAGCAAACTCTATGGAGAAATCAGGCTCCTTTCCACAGTGCTGGTCAACCACTGAAACAGGAGAGGCACCTGATCCCCCATCCCACCAGGCAGAGGTGGCTGCCATCCACAGACCTTCGAGCTGCTGCAATGGGACATGGGCAATGGGACGACTCCTGCCCTGCAGCCTGTCTGTCCTGGGAAAAGTACATGTTCTCACACTTGGTACAGCTCTAACAGGAGGAAAGGCAAGAAGCTGTGATGGATATGAGAGTTTGGACTGGAGGGTTTAATTATCCCCTCTGATCTTACACCTTACAGATGTACCACTCAGTGTGTTTTCTGAAGCATCTTTCAGAGGAAACCATAGGAAATATTTTCTAGTGTCAGAAAATGATGATCTAAAGGGTGAAAATTGAAGTCAGTAAGATCTCAGTGTGCTGCAGGGACAACAAGACAATCAGATACAGAGCATCAAAGGACTGCAATGAGGACTCTCATGGCTGCTCAGAGCTGATGGGGCGAGTAAGCAGAACCAAAGGCAGTGATAAGGCAACAGTGAGAAAGCATGGCCAAGTTTTGAAAACAAGGATGACAGTCCAGAGGGCTGTGGGAGGCTGCTGAAGGGACAAAGAGGGAAAATATTCTTGACATAATCTTCTTTCAGCTGATGGAGCTCGTGCCCATCCTGATGGGACAAGGAAGCTCCCTGCATCTGGTGGGTCTCCACCAATGATCCCTGCACAGAGGGACACATTGAGACCCTGGATGGCACCCTCGCAATAGCTGGCTGACCTGGGATTTTGGAGGCTTTTCCCCCCTGAAAAAGCCATTTCAGCAAAAACATTGAGGAGGTCTCGTGATGCTTCAGGTAAAGTTGGAAGAGATTGTTATGTTCTCATCCAAGTGGCACCTGATTCTTCTGCTTAATTGGATATATACAAACACATTTAACAACACAGGTTCACATGCAACACTCTAAATGCCCTGAATCAAAATGCTTTGTTGACCTGAAATGTCAGTTTTTGAAATTTCCTTGAAAAAAGGACAGAAAGTACAGCAATCTGGAACCTACTTTTTCTTCTTTCTAGGCCTCCCCACTTCTCGCATATCAGAAACCGCCACTTTCTCAGCACGTTTTCTGTGCAACGTGGGTTTGTCTGATGGCAGCACCCTCAAAAAAGAGAGCAGCCTGGGGACACCAAGCCCACCCCAGGTCTCTGTGCTCCCCTTCCCATCCCCAGAGCAGACCTTGCCTGAGCCTAGCTGCAGGTTAAGGCACAGTCCTTGTCATCATATCCGCCCTCCAAAAGGAGCAGGGAGGGAGCAGGTCCGATGTGTCACGCTGGGGCTGCAGTAGTGCCCTGTGCATATTCAGTGGTGCGGACAAAGGCGTTGCCCAGAGCTTTGAATTAGAAGCATGCGGGTGGGAGGTGGGATCGAACAAAGCAATCGCTGCCAAAGGCCTCGGGCTCCAGTTTATGGATTCAGATCTTGTCTGAGGGCAACACGGCCACGTTTGTGCTGCTGTCAGGAGCTCCTCGCGATGTGGGGTGACACAAATGCTTGGATCACTTCTGCAAAATGGCATTTGCTCCTCACTGCTCACCCCGATGCCACAGCCTTGACTGTTGCCTGAAAACTGCTCATGGGCTTTGGTAAAATTCTGAGAGATTTCTTTACATGCAAATTTCTATTTTAAAAAGTGAACACGACATATTTTGACTTGCCTTGTTTGACAATATCACAGTTATTTCACTTCAATAATGTAAAACATGGTTGTCTCATTTTGTTCTGTGTGCTTTTGTATTACACTGCAATATTTCAATATCGTAGAGCACAGATGGAGCACAGACACTGCTTTAGCTCTTGTATATGTGCTTTGGCATTATCACACTGAAAATTTTATCGTTAACACAGTGAGATGTTTCACCAGCTCCAAGTCAGGACTGCATTTGTTAGGGAATTTTGAATTTTTTCTTTGAAAACACAAATTCAGCTTTTCTTTTCCCCGTTTTCAGCAAACCCAGCCACTGAAATGTCAGATCTCCCCCAGAAGAAATGCTCTGTTTCCTACAGCTTCATTGCTTGGCCTCTGGGCAACTCTCATCTCAGTTCCCAGCAGAGGATCCTTCTGCTTCTGAAAGGACCCCTTGTGCCGGGGGTGACCTCATCGCGGCGCACACTTCAGGACTGCTTCCCATTATGGTTTGTCCATGGGGTCTGAGAGAGTTACATGGCTTTCACCCCATTCCCCCTCTGTTTGCTTCCTCAGCTGGACATACTGGGCAGAGAAACGTGCCACATCACACATCCTTGCCCGAAATCCTTGCTCAGAAAACCGAGTGGCGGCAGCAGGACAGAGCTAGAGCCACCTGCCGCTAACACTGCTCCGTGTGCCAAATGTTTTCAGCATTTGGTGTCTGTTTCTCACGTTTCCACTCCCCTTCTCACCTGGCCTGAGCTAACTGAAGTGTCTTAGTGCCTGTGTGCCCCTGCTGGGGATACATGGAAGGATGCACAGATGGAGCTGCCCTGTAGCCCCGCAGAGGAACAGCAGGAATTAGCCAGGCTGCTGCTCACTGGGAGAAGCAAGGGCGAGCCTCCGCGCCCAGGTTCCCTTTGTTTGGTTTTCTGAAGAGAGTTAGTTGTGCGGCAGGCCTCCGGGCTGAACAGCACCACCGAGGGCCTCGCTCCCCTTCGTTGCATTATTACAGGAGCTGGGGACACGCCTGCAGCCTCCGACCTAACCCTGCGCCAGGACAAACCCCCACCCCGGCAGCCTTCCCGGCGGCTTCGGGCTACGCACAGCTTCCCGAAGCACCCCGCGCCTCCTCCCTTCGACCGCCGCTCTTTGTTCCCCGCAGCCCACGGGTGACCTCCGCCGGGGCGGGCGGGGGGCGGCTCGGGGGCGCGGCGGGGCCGGGGCCGCCCCGTCGGGCGGGGCGGGCGAGGGGCGCGGTAAAGCGGCGCCGCGCCGGGGGCCGGGCTCAGTCTGCAGGCAGCGCGGCGCCCGTGCTCGGCTAGTTCTGCTGATCCGCATCGCTGTGCCCATGGGGCAGCGGCTCCGGGTCCCCCCGCCAACGCCGAGACTCGCGGCAGCGCGGTGAGTAAGAGCGGATAAGGAATGGGGCGGCGCCGGTACCGGAGCGCTGCCGGGGGTGGGGAGCGCGGGTCCCACCGGGTCCGGGAGCTCGGAGGGAACCCCAGAGCCGCGCAGGCTGGGATGGAGGAGGACGAGGAGAGCAGAGCAGCCCCGGCGATGGGGACGTCTCCGCCTGCCCGTGCGCTGTGCAACGGGAAGTGCGGGATGGGTGCCGGGGGAGGGTGGGGGAGAGCCGGGGGCGCGGCTGAGCCTTGCGGGGGACGGCGACCGTGTGCTGCTCGGCGAGAGGAGAGCACGTGGGTCCTTCGGTCGGCGGCGGCTTGGGGGCGGCTTCTCCCCGCGCTGCCCGAGGGCTCGGGTCCCGCATCGCATCACCGCGTCCACCTCCGCTTACTCGTGGGGTGACGGCAGGAGCGCGGTGCCCAGGAGTGGCGGGGAGGGGTCGGTCCCGGGGAACGGTGCCTGTGATGGAGGGAGATGTACGAGCCGTGCTGCAGGATGGAACCAGGCGCGAGGGAGTGCGGGATGGGGCGCGGTTGTTCAGCACTTGGAGGCCTCTGAACCTCCCATACCCCTGCAGCGTCGCAGCTCCCCGAGCAGCTGCCCCTGAGGCAGGGCCGGCAGTCCGAGCTGCCAGCGGTTACATGGGTGCTGTGTAATCCATCTCCTCCTGTCTGGGAGGTGGAAGTGCCAGCGGTGACCAAAGCTGTGTTGACATTAGGGCCACCAGCAGTACAGCTGAGCCATGAGAAATTACAGAGGGTGCAAGAGCTCTGGCTATTCTGGACTTGGCATAAATAGCTCGGTAACTCTATCTGTACAAAAGCAAGGTCTGCTGAGTAATGACGTCCAGGGCCTGTGGGTGAGGAGTGTTTTTTAAAAATAAATAAATAGCAGTTATCCTTTAGACAGGGAAGTTCTTACCCTCAGAGGAAGTTATCATAAGTTTCGGTGAAAACCACAAATAAGCAAGTTCCTGAGACTGGGCACGAAGGTACCCAGCTGTTCTTAGCCACGTCTTGTCCCTGGTGCATGCACAGTGTGGGAAGGATGCTGTGAGCCAGCGGTGTCCCAATGCCTGCAACAGGGCGAGTGGGGTTTGGTTTCTTTCAATTGTGTCCTTGTTTGTACGCTTGTGCGTAAAGAGAAGGGTGGCTCATCCCAAGCAGGAGGCTGCAGAGATGGCGTCTGTCTGCGATCTCAGGAGACACTTGTCCCTTCTGCTGGCAGAGCTGTAGTGAGGATTTATTGCAGAGAGGAGAGGACAGCAGAGCATCTCCAGAGACATGCCTTGGGGGTCCATTAGATCCACAGGAGAGTAAACCAGTGAGATGCTCTGCCTGAGGCTTTCTATCCATTTGGAGCTGTTGCAGGCTGATCCAAAGGAAAATGCTCCTGTTCCCAATGAGCACTGAGTGCACAGAGAACATCTCCAGCTGCTGGTTGCTCGTCCTGCAGCACTCTAGAGGCCCAGGTTAGCAGCAGGGCTGCACTGAAAAAGGGCTGTGCCAGTTACTGGCCATATACTTCACTGGGAGCTGTTTGAAGCTCAGTTTGTTCCTTGCCATGTGTGTACCATAGCCAGTACCCAAACCTCTAATGAGGTCTGCTTGGATGCTGCCCGAACACAAAAACCACCTTGATTTGGGTGCTCACAATGTGGGCTGCACCTAGGGGATCAGGCCGTGGGAGTCTGTCTCCTGCTGCTTTGCCTTGGGTTCCAGGCCCTCCCCTGGCACAGGGGAATAAAGGCCTATGTGCAGGAGAAAGATGCTGAGATTGTTTATGTTCTGATTTTGTCCTAACGCTGGGGGAATGGCCTGGTGACCTTGGCACCACTGGGACATTATTTATAGAAAGACTTTCTGAGTTTTGTGGGTTTTTTTTAAATGTAAGAATGTAAAAACAAGTCTTGGGAGAAAAAGACCCAATTTTTCCCCCAGATATATTTGGACTTTCCCCAGACCAACAAAAGCAGAACCTCAGAGGTCACCAGGTGTTCCCTGAAGCATCATTCCCTCCCTTTTCCTGGAAAATGTGGGTTCAGTTCTGTCTGTGGGCTGGCATGAGTCCGCTCTGAGTTGGAAGGGTTCGTGCGCAAGATGCTAAAAGATTTTCACAGAGACAAACCCAGCTACAGCCAGAGACTGCTTTGTAGTTCACACATGAAGGAGAATGATAAACGACCCTCTGGTCTTCTTCAGTTTCTTCTGTTTGTGAGGCTCTTTGCCACGTGCAGGGGCTAATGCCACTCCAGGCATGTCTCTGCCCATCTGTGGTGTTGCACTATGCCCAAAGAGCAGATGGAGAGCACCAGGCTATGGGATGTGCTGGGCCCTGTGGGACAGTCTCTGCATGGGGCCGTGTTGCCTCCAGTGCTCAGCTTAACCACACAGTCGATGTTCACCTGGGCAATCCCTGCCAGACCTTGGCTGGACTGTGTGCTGTATTACCCAGCTCCCTTGGTGGGATTCAAACAGGGACCCAAAGGGATGACAAATGCCAGACGCTGTCATCCACATTTACCCTGTGCTCATTTTCTGCTATTGGCCCAGTGGGCTCAGAAGCCCATTCAGAAAGGCTGGTAGCAGGCTCTGTGGCTGCTGAGCTTCCTTGAAGTTACTGTCAGGGATTTGATTTAAGATCACCCAAGTCAAAGGCACTGAGAGAGCATGGGGAGAGCAGCCAGGAATCAATCAAACATGGTGGTATCTTCTAGGGAGTGCCATTAGCAGCACGAGTGATGTAGCAGAGGTGCATGCGCTGGAGCACCAGGACATGCTGCCTGCAGCAGCCCGGTGTCTGAAGGGATTCTGTGCTTCACAGGGAGATGAACGCACAGCCCCTTTGCAGCTGCCTGCTGCTGCCTGCAGCAGAGAAATCCCTCCTTTTCTTATTAAAATCAGGCAGGCTTCAACTGTGGGCCCTGGCACAGGGGGAAAGCAGGTGCAGGCAGAGCTCCACACAAAGGCTTGTGGCTGTGTCATTGGTGGCTGTATCCTGCCTGGCTTGAGAAAGTAAACAGTCTGAAGCTGTGTCAGCATCTGAACAAGAGAGTGTCAGGGAAAACCCACAAATCTTCAGGAAACCCTGCGGGTGACTCAGCTGGTGGTTTTGTCCGAGCACAGATTTGTTCAGTAACCCATGATTTCAACAGAAGGGCTCTTTTGTGCTGGTTCCATCTGATGAGCAAAGTGCAGACCTCTGGTCGTTCAGCTGTTTGTTCGGCCATGGAGAGCCTTGAGACTTTATTTCAGGAGTCTTATTGCTGAGCCATAAAATCACTCCAGCCCGCATTAGATGCTACCATGCCATACAGAGCTTAAGGAGCCGCGTGCCTACAGAAATGGCATTCTGGATTGTTGACCATGGAGGAATTTAAGAACGCAGGGTGTTCTCTTGAGAATCACAGTATTTTAAAGGTACATGATTTTTAAGTCCCTCTGAATCCTTTTATTGAACACTAAATTTTAGCTGCCTGGCACTTCATGTGGGGTTGTATTTCAAGGAGACGGAAGCCCGAGCTGCCTCTTGCAAAGAGAGAGGGAAATGCAAACAACACAGAAGCACTGCGTGCAGAGGGGGCTTTTCACAGCTGGTCGTGTGCTGTCTGAAGTCAGCTGGAATTTGCTCATGACTTGGGAAGAAAGTTACTGCAAAAGTAAGCAGCAGTAAGAGCACCCAAACTTTGCTTCACAGAAAGCAGGAGGCTGCCAGGAGTCAAAGGCTGCACTTAACTTGGACGCAGTAACTGAGAATAAAATTAAGCTGCCAGCACTGAAGTCTCAGCAACTGCTGGCTGTAGTTCGGCATGTTTCTGAGCAGCAGACACCTGTAATGTATCTGTCACCCTCCTCCCTGCCCTGCCCTGTGTATGTACACGCATGCACGTATACACATGAGCACTGCTGCTGATGTATGATGCTGATATTACTGGAGCTTGTTGTATCCAGTATTCTGAGAACCTCTCAGTTCTTCCTGTCTCTGGAAGTGACAACCTGACAGCAAGGCTATTGATGCTGTGCTCTGTCTGATGCCCAACCCTTTGCTTTCCCTCTGCTATAAAAAGAGAAATCTTACTGTAGTTCCTTAGGCTGCTGTGCATCCCCTGTGGCTGTGACTTAGGAGTAGGTCCGCTGAGGACATCACTTTTCTATGCACAGCAGAAGAGAAGGGAACCCCTTTCCTTGTAGATTGTTTGTTGTCAGGTTTTTATAATCCCAAAGCGTGACTCTCTGCTGTGAGGTGGGCAGAAGTGAGATAGTGTTTGCCTGGAACATGTAGTGAGAAGCTGAATTCTAAAATCAGGAGTTCCTATATGTGCATTGCCTATATATAATTGTAACCAAAAGCTTCATGTAGCTCGGTGCATGGAAGGAACCTTTCCAAAAGAAGATGCAGCCCGTCCTACAGTAGGCACCAATGAGAGTGGCTTCCCTTGCCTGCTTCCCAGGCAGCCAGAAATGGGGAGAGGAGGAGAACTCTGGGTCTGTGACACATTTCACTCTTCCAAGCCCCGCTCTCTTCACCTGTGAAATGCAGTCCTGTGACAGGAGCAGACTGTCTCTGTGCTCCTTGCAGGGCACTTAGCTGGCCTCTTGTGGAAACTGGAGAACACTCGCATCCAAGCTGCTGTCTCTTTTTCAGTCTGCAGGTTCTTTATATTATCATCTTTTTCTTTTGAAACCTTTCTAAAGGGTGCTTGTGTACTGAGTGCCCATTGCTGATAGCACGCATTATGAAATCTGAAAGGAAGGTTGAGATTAAATGTCACGCACTTCACAGTTGGGGAATTCAAAGTGTCTTGTTGATCTGTGCATAATTCGGAGCCGGCAGCTCATGCATAAACAAACATGTGCACATACACGCACACACATGCATGCACACAGTGCCTTCCCCTGAATTAGCAGCCAAAGAAAAAGCAAAGTCAGGTTTGTGTGAGCTACTTGCTGGGAGCTGAACAGCATCTGTGGGAAAAGGCTGTGGGTTCTGCTGGAGATGAACCTGGGCAGTGGCTTTGTTTTTCCATGAAGAATGGACAGATGGAATGGGGAAAGCTTAAACAGCGTGGGTAGAGGTTGCATAGAGGGGCAGCACTGCTGATAGGCAAGGCAGCAAACCTTCCGTTCTCGCCAGCTATTTAGAAGTTTCCCTTCCCGAAATCGGTGCTGTCTCTGTTTGCCCAGCCTGAGGAGTTCTGCATCTTAACGTCTTTAACGTTAACCTGTTGCTATAGAAACCAGAAGGGTGTCAGAGGGAGATTCTTGCCACTTTCGGGTAGGCTACCAAATAGTTGCAGTATGTGTTGCACTGGGAGCCTGTCCCTGCTGGGTTTCTGCTAAGCATCTCCTAAGCCTATCTGAGCCGTTGGGGAGTGGTGAAGCGGGAGCTGCAATTGTGTGTAAATGAGCAGGGCTTAACGCTGGCAAATCGCTTTGGGAGGAAGTGAGCACATGGTCCCAGGGTGATTGGTGGGGCTGAGAGATGAAATCTGGCATCTGCCTCCTGCGTGGTGAATGGAGCAGAAGGTAGCTTCTCCCTGACCTCCCACTGCTGGCTTGCTCCCCGTGTTCTGCTGTCCCATGAGACTGAGGTACAGGTAATGCCAGAATGCTCCTCTGGTCTGGCAGCTCAACACTGAGCAGAGGGGAGCAAAGATCGCCTCCTTTCTCCCTCAGCTCAAACCATATCTTTCTTATTGATTTAAGCACATATATGCTGTACAAGATACATGCACATAAAAGCACATGAATGTGAATTAGTAGCATGTGGGTTGTGGCCATGTGGTATGGGAAATATCCTACTGCATAGGGTTGATGAGAAGTAGCTGTTGGCCGGTGCTCGTGGAGGCCATCCCATCTCAGGACGGATTTACAGGCACTCTGCTTGGTAGAAGAAAATCTTGTCACTTGCACAAGGAAAGACGTGAGTGCTGCGGCAGTCTATGTGTCTGGGGCTCAGAAAGTGTCCTGCCCAGACTAAAAGGCACTCTCACTGCTTAATGCAAATGTATTTGTCTGCCCTTTCCCCCCTCTTTGTGTGTGCCTAGGCTGCACATCTGGTCAGATTGTGGCAGAGGATGGGAGAAGAGGAGCCCTTTGTGTTTTCTTTTTATTTTTTTTCCTTTTTACAAAACTGGAAGCAAAAAGGACCCTGCTGGTGCTGGGGATTCTCCCAGCCAGCTGTTCTCAGGCTGGGGCTGTGTATCCATATGCAATGCAGGTCAAAAGTCTGCTTATAGGATGCAGGAGCAGTACAGCCGTATTGATTTTATTTTCTGTTTCATGTTCGTAGCCATTGTAGTAGTTTCTAAATTGCAGTCATTACATTGTATGAGTTAACCTGCTGGACTGCAGATGTAGAAATAGTGTTGCTGGAGATGCAGCCATCAAGAATGGCTTTGAAATTACAGTCTCGATGATGAAATGCAAAAGGACATTGTGCTTGCTTTGTGGCTGAGGGGGCTGAGCCTTCCCAAATGTAATTTTTGTATCATTTCCTTTTTGAGTTCTAGACAGGGGCAGAGCTGGATGATGGTTAGGAACAAAGGGCATCGACTTCATGGAGAGTTTATGAATGGAAATTGTGGAGAGTCTGTGGGCACGATGGAGAGAAAGTCTGAGGTTTCAGGTTGGTGGTGGAAGTGCAAGCAGCCCCATGTCAGCATCCTGCAATCCGTGGCTGTGGCTCTGCCATAGGTAAGGCAGTGTATATCTGGGCTTCTCCCCGCCCCCAGGGTTATTCTCTGTGGGGTTTCTTTGAGCCTCTCTCATTGCTGAGGTGTGAGACAGAGGAGATGACAGACAGATTTTCTTTACAATAGACCTTTGAAACGTTTGAAAGCCCTGTTTTTCCAGCAGCTAAGCTCTATATGTGTTTTCTGGAGGGGTTGGTTTTTCTCTTCCTTTTTTTTTTCTTTCTGTTTTTTTTAACCAGTGTATGCATGAGGGTTTTATTTTTCCTTCTAATGCTTCCCTGTAGAACTCATCTGCAGGACAGATGGCCCACTGAGCTGCTGGGACCGTCTTTGCAAACACCTGTCTGAGACAGCTGGGAAATCAAGGAGGAATTCTCTTTTCATTCCCTTAAAGAAAAACAGCATCCATTCCTGACTTATTTCATCTCCTCTTTCATCCTCCCGGCTCCTGTGTGCCCCAGGGCACTCAAATCCTTGGGGTCGTCAGCTCATGATGTCTAAGTTATCTGTGTCCCCAGCACATGTGGGTGCTGTGCATGATGGTAGCTGTGGGTCTGCAGGGTTTCTGCCTGAGTGTGCTAGAGTCACGGACTTACTCTGTATGCTGCTGCTGGCTGCAGAGCAGCATTTCTTGCCTGAGGTGGAGCCTATGGCTCGGGCTCACTGTTGGTGTGTTGCTGCAGGTGGTAGTTAGCAGAGCAGCAGGGCTGTGGTTGTTGGATTTAATTATTGCTCCTTGAGAAGCAAACAGAGCTTTTTTTAATTTTCTGCCGGGGAAACTGAGCCCTTGGCAGCTTTGGATTGCTGTATAACACTTCCTGTGACACAGAAAGAAACTTTCCTGTTCTGTCTGCAAGAGGAAATTGGAAGCCTATGGGCAATGAGGAGCTGGGGGACACACTCCTGATGCTACAGCTGGGCCCTGGTTCATGGTGCTCCTGGGGATGTGAGTCCCGTGTGCCTGGCTTGTTCCGGGTGAGAAGTCACACAGAAGCAGCCTCTTTGCTTGGTTGTATTGACTGTGCCAGGCTGGGCAGGAGCAGCAGCCCCATCACACTGCTCTGATGGTTGAGTTCTAGTTGCCTTACTGCCTGGGCATCCCGTTATTTTCAGCTAGATCAGGTCTGATCCTGTGTGGTCTCTAAGACTTCCTGACTGCAGAAACTACTTGGGTGTTTCTTTCTGCTAGGCTAGTGATCTGTACCTTTCAGTTTGGGCAAGGGTTGCTCTGTATTCCTCCCAGCAGAAAACATGACTGATCTTGTTATTGTTTTAGGATCTGCTGGTAGCCCGGAATGTGCAAAGCCACGTGCTGCAGCTGGCATGGAGCAAATCCACTGGGAAGTGGGGAGAGTGGTGCTCTGGCAGAGAGGTCTTAATCATTTCAAATCCCAGCTCTAAGATAGAACTCTAGGAAAGGGCTGGCTCGCAGCTGCAGAAACACAACATGGAGATGGCTGCACCTCTGTTGTTACCTCGACCAGGGGGAGATCTGCCTCAGGTCCATCACGGATACCCCTGAACATGGTGCACCTTTCTGTGTGCGAGGGAGTGTCTTAGATCCCACTTACTGAGTCAACAGTCAAGTGTTTGCAGGAGCAAAGGTGACGAGTACCTCTGTGGATGCCATCTTTAATCTCCTTGTGTTTCCAGAGCAGGATATCAGCTGTGATGTTGTCAGCAACTGCGAGGCAATGCAACACTGTCCCTCTGCTGGAGGGCCATAGTGAGGCAGGGTTGTGAGACACTGAGATACTTTGGTGATGAGTCTCTTGGAAAATAAAAGAAAAACTTTCATGTTAATTTCCACCAGACAGCTATCTTTGCCTTTCTGACTGATGTTGCTCTTGTTTGAGTCCTCTGATCTGTGCACCCACTTCTTTGCTGTGCCCCTGTGTTTGAGCCCAGACTTTGTTTCTGTCCACACAGGTATCCCTGGCACAAGAAGACATGGTTTTGCTTGCCTGGCTCAGATCCCACACCTATGAAATGCCTCTTCAGGTTATGTGGGGAACACCAGGGGCTTGCAGGTGCAGTGGCAACCTGTGGTATTGTGAAGGAACAGTGCTGCATCTTGGTGTTAATTGGTGGCTTTCAACTGCTTGGCCAATAAAGATGCTTGGGCATGGCAGGTTTGCTGTCAGAGTTCCAGCAAAGAATCATCCACTGTGTGAGTATAACACCATCTTGGTTAAATGTGTGGCACCAACAAATCACAGTGGGCTCAAGACCTTGGGTTGCCTGTGGCATACTGACTTAGGAGCTCTGAAACCAGCAGCTCCAGCTGCTGAAATGTTGTCATATGCGTGGCTGGAGAATGTGAAGAGAACAGTTCTTGGAGGAAAAGAAGCCCTCTTCCATCTGCACTAGGTGTTGCCCATTGCTGAGGGTGCATAGGAGTTTCCTGTGTGTGCTGATTGATCTGCTCAGCCACTGGGATACTGGAAAAGAGGACTGAGGAGAAAATCAAGGCAGGATGAGTTGGAGGTTCCCTTTTGAAAACGCGTATGCTAATAGAAAACATCCTCAAAACTCTCAGTGCGTCAGGATACATTAATGTAAGTGTAACATTGTTCAAATCCTCGGCATCTTCTGTCTGAATGTCACTGAATTAGTACTAATGCATTCATTAGCTCATTCTTCATTAATATTCAATATTCATTAGACTGGCTCCTTCCCTGGAAGATGGGGATAATGAGACGTGGCATTGGCTGCAGAGCTGTGCCACAGCTGTGCTTAGCACAGTGGGAGCCTGGTTTTATGCATCAGAATGGCCTTCAGTGATTATTTTAGTGGCATTTTTAGCTGGCTTGTGCTGTCCCGGCTCTTGGCCACTGGTTTGCCACAAATTAGTGGAAATTCTTCGTGGGAGAGCAGTGCTAATTTATTGACATCATCATTTCCACCAGCTCACGCCCTGAAGGCAACTGGCAATGCAACTGCTGAAGCCAAATTTTGATCTGTTTGCCTGTGGTCAGAATTGCAAGGCTGCCCATGTAATCCCAGAGCCATTTATCCCTCTTAGCCTACAAATTCTCCCTTTAACCCCCACTGCCTCCCTTTATGTCACGCCCTCAGGATTCTTTGCATTTGAAGATGTCTTTTTTTTTATTATTTTTTTATTTTTTTACTCTTTGTAAAGTAAAAAACCAAAGTGTGAGGGAAGGGAGAGGCCACAGCCCTGCAGCTAGAGGTGCCCAGCACATCTGTGGGGTGAAGGGGCACTCCCAATGGTTGCTATCACAGCACAACTGGGACACTGCATCCTCCACTCTGTTCTACCAGCAGTCACCTTTTGATCTTCTTGCTTCATGCTGCAGTGTGGGAGTGGGTAAAACAGCTTGCAGTTTCTTTCTGTTTCTCAGTTTTTAAGTGTTTCTAGACCGCGGCTGCTACAGGCAGTGACCTTCTGGGAACCCGGGCTTAGACCAGAAAAAGCCCCTCCAATCCAAAAGAAGCAAAGCCTGGAGTAACTGAACTGGCTTGCTGAAAAACATCTTGCCTGGGATTGCTGAAGGGGTCTTGTTAAATACTAGAGCACTGAATTCAGCCTTTACATTGTCCCAGCAAGTTCTCTTAGATTTGCATCACAAAGAGTTATGCCAGTGTGCTCTGAGGTCCTGCAGAAGTGACTCTGCTCCAGCGGACAGCACTGGAGAAATTTTCCAGAGAGGCAAATCCTTTGCGAGACAGCGGGAGAACACTTGTGTGCACAATGCCAACAGACTGACACCTCATTTCATGACTCCCTGAGGACTCGTGAATTCTTTAGACATGAGCATAAATTCTGTTCTCCTGGGACAGCCACGAGAAAGTGCAACTGGAGTGAAGGATTGCCTGTGCTTGATTCCTATGCTTGCTGGGACCAGCTGAGCCATGTCTGCTGCCTGTGGGGGACCTTTCTGCTGCTCTCTTGGGGGCTGAAATGGCAAGTGAAAATATATTTTTGTGTTTGGCTGAGTTTAGATGAAAGGAAGACAAATTAGCAGGCAAGACTTCACAAATCAAGAGTTTCCTGGGTTTTAGGACTGGATGATGATGTAGAGTGATTTTTCTTGACACCTCCGCACTTTACTCAGAAGTTGTCTTTTCTGTCTCAGCTTCTGTCAGTTATCTCTGCCTTGTCTTTTCCTAGCCAGTATTTGCGCTCTGTTTGCTGTCAGATTTGTTTCCCAGGAAGCAACATGTCCTCACAGAGGATCTTGCCTCTGGAATCTTGCGTCTGTAGGGCTGATGTGTTCTGGCACTACACTGGGCTGCAGTGTCTGGGGGGAAAAGCAAACAAATATCTGAGATCTGCATGGCATTTTGCCCAAGATAGAGCTGGAGGGTGTAACGCATGGTGAGCAGAAAGAGACAAAAAGCAGAGCATCATTTAATGACTTCAGTTCCTCTCATCTGGGAAATGTTTAACAACAGTTAATTGCCTTAGTGTGCGAAGAGGCAAAGAGGTACCATGTTCCTAAAGGGCCACAGACACTGCCGTGCTGGAACGTACCTTGTTTGATGGGCATGGTGGCGATGGGTTGCTGGGTGGACTAAATGGTCTTGGTGGTCTTTTCCATCATTAACGTTGGTTAGGTCCGAACAGCTCACAGCACATGCTGGTGAAGCTCAAGGCTGCACTCAGTGCATAGGGACGCACACAAGGCACATTATGGATAGCAGTATGGTGCCCACGCTCACACAGCTCCTGTGGCAGAGCTGATGGCAGAGGCCGTCTAGGCAGGGCAGCCCATTTGGTGCTTCCGTGGCCACACTGCTGATTCTTTATTTCCTCTCCAGCAGGTCGTGGTGACAGCTGTGCCGTCCTCCTTGCAGACCTGGACAACTTCCCCACAGCTGGGATGGGCAGCCCACAGCTCCCTACCTCAGCACCAGGGCGATGAGGAGCCATCTGCTGGCCTAGCAGAAGGGTTTTTGTGCTTTTTTTTTTTTTTTTTTTTTTTTTTTTTTTTTTTTTTTTTAATTTTTGTTTTCTGAACCCTGTGAGATTTCATGTGAAAACACTTCCTACAGCCTCGCAGCTGTGAGCCCTGTGGGCTGGAGGCAACAGCTCTCCCTCTGTGGCCAGGCCAGCAGGAGAATTGTACCCCAGGCTGCCCTGCAAGTGTGGGGCCCGGCCCCACAGCATTCCCGGCCAGCGTGGCTCAGGCTTCTCCCCTCAGCTCTCCCAGCAGCGGATCGGAGGCCTGTGGCCCACCCACCACCATGGCAGCCAAGCAGCCCCCACCGCTGATGAAGAAGCATAGCCAGACTGACCTGGTGAGCAGGTTGAAGACACGCAAGATCCTGGGGGTCGGTGGCGAGGATGATGATGGCGAGGTCCATCGCTCCAAGGTGAGAGGCACTGGGTCACCAATGGTGTAGGAAATGTCCCTGGTCCCACCCTGGGATGCTCCATGCTGTTCCCTGCAGTGATGAGGCCATTGCTGCAGGGAAGCAGCCAGCAGATCTGTGAAATGCCCTCCAGTGGGTAACTAAAGCACGTGTCACTTTATTTTCTGCAGCCTCTATGACAAAACCAGGTCTACCAGCTCTGCCCTGTAAGGGCTGCCACAACAAAATTGTTGCTGCCCTTTAGCAGGGCCAGGCGCTGTAACCTGGTGGATGCACAAAAGCTGCCTGAAAACACCTTTCACAGTAAAGTACTGAGTTCTGCCTTTAAGTTGTTTTAATCCATTGGTGAAATGTTATTATTGAGACACCCATTATCCAGCTCAGCACCAGCAGAGCAAAGCCCAGCCAATTACGCTGCTCATCACATACCAGTTACCTGTGCCCTGCAAATTGCAGCAGTGATTCAAGAAACAAAGTGGCGCCTCTCTGAAGAGGTCTGAATTGCAAATGAATGTGCACAATCTGTTTCAGCAAAATACCAGAGTATGGAGAGTAAGGACTCATCTCTCAAGAGCCCTGTCCCAAGTGCTCTCTTGAGCACTGCCTGGCTCCTGCCCTCCTACGAATCATCCTGCACCTCTTTTCTATGGTAAATTCCCAAGCAGTTCTGCCTCTACAGCTGTGGTGGTTCATCAGTGAGGATCAACAGGCTACATGTGGGAAGAGGCAGATCCCTACTTACCTAGTAGTGAGAAACAGAAATTAACATTCTGTTAATTAACATCAGCCCTACTGATCCTGGTCAGGAGCAGTGAAAGCTGCAGACCCTGATGAAAATCAAGTCAGTCTTCAGCAGATTTTGGGACTAAGGGATTGTAAAGGAATTTTTTTTTTTTTTTTGTCCTCCTATCAGCCCTCCTGAAGATAAACTCCCACCTGGGGTTAACGTGTGTCTTCTGGGATGACAAATGCTGCCTAAAGGCTGGGGAAGCATCTGCTCAGTCACCTTGTGCCTTTTCTTTGAATTTCAGATTAGTCAAGTCCTGGGAAATGAAATCAAGTTTGCTGTCCGGGAACCCTTGGGGCTCAGGTAAGACACAGGCACACCTCAGAACTGGCCCATTAGAGAGCACCTGGCCACTCTTCCTGTCAGCCCTTGTCCCCAACACCATATAGCCTCACTGCTCCCTGCAGGGGTATCTCAGGGCTGCAGAGCCAAACTGGTCCTGCTTTCTTCCCCTGTGAACAGCTTGAATGACATCAGCTCTGGTCTCTTGGCAGGTGCTGGAAAGTGTGGGGGCTGTACAGGACCAGAGGTGCTCCCTGTCCTCTTTGTAAAGTCCCTTCCCAGCTCTGTGTGTGCAGGGTGGGATTTCAGCTCTCCCTGGCTAGTGAGGCTGGAACTAGCAGCGTGCAGAGGGCCCACATCCTTGTGCGGAAGACCTGTGACTGCCTCAGCTGCATGAGGATGGAGAATAACTATAACCATGCAGACAGCCAGGAGTGTGTTGTGAAGCAGGAGTGATATGTTTGTGCTCACTGTAGGTCCTCTGTCTTCCATGCAGGGTCTGGCAGCTGGTTTCCGCCGTCATGTTTTCCGGGGTGGCCATCATGGTAAGTGAGGGCAGCAGCCTAGGCACCACTAGCTCCTAGATGCCACAGTGCGGCTCCTCAGCCATTTATTCCCCTTTCTCTGCCTTCTACAACCACCACTGCTTTCTCCTGAGAGGCCTTTGCCCTCACTGTAACTCTGCAATGAGTTTTGCCAGCAGTGCCCTTGGCAGTTTGTTCCCATTTCCAGAGCCTGTTTTCATTTGCAGGTTCATAAACCTCACACGGCACGACAGCCTTGCTCGTAGAAACTGGCCTTAGAGTGAGCAGCCGACACACTGTTATCTCTCACACCTCCTTAATTTCCAGTTTCTTGGCCAAGGGCTCTGATCACATCAAGCACCACTTCCCCCTGCCCGAGATAGCACATTCTGACAGAGCTGGCAAGGTGCTGCTGAGCCTCTCCCATTCCTCCTCCAGGCCCTGGCTTTCCCTGATCAGCTCTATGATGCCATCTTCAACGAGGAGTCAGTGAGCAGCAAGACTCCCATCCGGCTCTATGGAGGAGCCCTACTCAGTAAGTGCTATGCCAGCATTGGGTGTGGAGCAATAGGGTGAGAGGGCAGGAGGGGAATAAGGGCAGAGAATTTGTTACAATCAGAAAGGTCGACACACTATAGTATACTATAAGGTACAGGAGCATAAGGACTAGTATAGAATAGCGTTACAAAGTGAAAGTGCTCACCCAGCTCTGAAGATCAAGACTCCAGGGAAAACTCTGCAAAGGAAGATCTCTGGTTGGAGGTCCTTTCCCAGTGGCCATCAGCTCCTAAGTGAGGTCTGAGAGGTGCAGCCAGGCTCCACCCCTTCAGGTCACACAGCTGAATTGCCTTCACCTGTGCTCCTGGGGCTGACGAGGTCCTTTCCCCAGGTGCTCAATCAGTGGTTTAGGCTGTGAGTCAACAGTTCCCGTTCACAATGGCATCCTGTGACTGCTGTGCTCGTGAGCTGCACTACCAGGCAATACAGCTGCTGGGCACCCACCCAGCCTCCTTTTAGAGGCTGTCAACTTGTGGTGCCTGATGCAAAAAGGCAGCTGGGTGCTGGCAAGGAGTGCTTGGGGAGGTGGCTGGGGTGGAAGGCAGGCAGCAGGGCTGGGAAGCCCTCACATAGGTGGGCTGGCGGCTGCCTGCTTCCTGCAGGCTACAGCAGCATCTCGTGGGGATGGCTGGAAGTGCAGCCGCCACAATGGGCAAAGGGAAGCACAGCTGCTGGCAGTGCTGCTTCCCCTGCATCCAACCCCCGGGTGCTGAAACGCTTCACCCGGAGCAGGCGGGTGGGCTGCCCTGGCTTGGTGTTTCCTGGCCCTCGCAGCAGCTGTGCTGTTTTTGCTCGGCAGGCATCTCGCTCATCATGTGGAACGCTCTATACACGGCTGAGAAAGTCATCATCCGCTGGACCCTGCTGACAGAGGCGTGTTACTTTGCCGTGCAGTTCCTGGGTGAGCAGCTGAGACTGGAGGAAGAAGCGTGGGGTTGGGTGTGGGCTGTGACTCTAGCTCAGGGAGAGGGATTGTACCTAGCACCCCACGCTCAGCTGTCCCTGTGCTGAGTCTAGCCAGCATTACAGAGGGCTCCTTTGCTCTACCAGACAAGGCAAAGATTAAAACTGTCTCTGGAGACATTTTCTCTGTCAGCTGCTCTCCCTTTTCATTCCCCTGCCTCTGGCTGCTCACCAGAGGGAGCTCAGGTAAAGGGAAGATGCCAATTGATCTATTTGCCAATTCATCCAATTGCTACCCTAGAACCTCCTGGCCTTTGTAGCCAGCACAGGTCACCTCCTGGAAGGGTTGCTGAGATGTTGGGTCTGTCCAGAGGAGGCTGTGGTAACCTACATAAAAAGGGAAGGAATTCCAGTCTTAGCAAAACAGAGGGTGGTAGCTCAGCTTGTTTTTTGGGGAGCATATCTATATTTAGCACTTGAAGGTTTTTTGTATTGTGTGTTGGCAGTTCACTAATTATGTTATAAAGTAGCTTGTATTTGTAACAGAAAAGAGATGCTCAGGAAACAGGGAGTGGGCCATGCACATCTTATGGGTGCTTCTACGTATTTATCAGCACTGAAGAGGTTGAACCACACAGCAAGCTTAAGAATAGATCCCATGGTTAACACTTGAGTCCAGGCATCAGACTGCTGGCTGTGTCTGTACAGAGCTAACTTTAGAGAAGTGCCCTTATTAATGGGAGCCCTGTGTACCTGTAGCTATGTTAAGGCTGTGAAATCAATCTACCTAAGCACTTGTGTTGCAGGTTTGCTGCATGTGTGAGGGTGGAAAGCCTTTGCATTCCCAAGGCTCAGCAGGTCTCTCCAAGAAGCTACGTTAGAGGGCAGTAGCAAGCAGGGATGTGCCACTGAGTTTGTTTTCCTCTACCTATCTCTGCCTGAGTTGCTTCCTTCTCTTCCAGTTACCACCGTCTCCCTGGTTGAGAGCAGCCGAATGGCCACGGGTGCTGTACTCCTCCTGGTCAGCCGAGTCTTCTTTGTTCTCATCAGCATTTATTATTATTACCAAGTTGGACGCCGTCCCAAGAAAGTCTAATTCCTGGGCTTTTTGTCATGGGAAGGGTGGGAGGGGGGGTTTGTGTCGGTAATTTTGCATTATAACTTTTCTTTTGTTAGTCCCTTTTTGTTATAAAGTGATCTACTTCCTTTCCACTTACCGGCATGAATCAGTGTGTAACTCGGTGCTGGTGGCATTGTCAGGTGATGTCTGGGGAGAGCAGCATCCTGCGGAACCCCCAGCAGCCCCTGTGCAGGTGGCAAGTGAAGAGCATGAGGTGGGCTCAGGGAAAGGAGCCAGGTTCCTGGAGAACTGGCTGATGGGATCACAGGCTCTGAAACCCTTAAACAAAGCACAAAACAAGAAACCAAATCTCTGTCCAGTGAAGGACTCGTCTGCTCTCTTTGGTGAGTCTCACATGTGCCTCTTGGCATGCATCCTCGTGTGCCTGGCCCATGTCCCTGTTAGCACGTGCTGACTGCTTGTCTGGATGGGAGATTGTTGGGGGTCAGTGCTGCTGAGTTTGCAGACAGCTGTTCTTCCCTTGCTGCTGGAGATGCTAGTCCTGGTTTTATTTTTGCACTGGGTGCTTGCAAAGCTTGGCAGGAGAGGCAGTGAAAGAAACTCCTTGCTTGTTCCCCATGTAGGGACAGCACTGGGAACAGTGGCACAGCTTGAACTATACTAGGTGAGAAGTAAAGGAAACTACTGAAAAAAGCCTGTTAAGCAGAGACATCCCTTTGGTTGGGATGTTTCATGACGTTCCTAGGCCAGCATCCTGTCTCCTTCATCCCAGCACACTTCTTACAGCAGCAGCTTTGCAGTAGTTTTGGTAGTGGTGACTGTGAGGCAGAGGGGATGTGGCTTCAGTTAAGTGGGAACTGGAGTCTGTTGTGAAAGCAGTGAGTTTGTCGGACCAAAGCTTGTCCCACTGAGGTGCTTAGGATACTGTTCAACTGCTACAAAGAACAGCACAGGTGGAGCAGCATATGAAGGCATTACTGTCAATTAGCAAAGGACTGAATGTTCTGTAGAGTTCACTGGCCAGTTTCTCCTACATCTCCTGGGCTTAACAGCACTGGGAGCCCAACTTCTTAGTGCTTTCCTTGTAGATTATCCTTGTCCACAGCTGGAGGCTGCATTGTTGTTCTCTGTGGGACTGAAGCCAGAAGGGCTGCAACAGGATACGGACTTAATGGGCTACTGCTGGCAGGATCAAAGTGAGCCCTGGAACTGAGCTGATATCCCAAAGTCCCAGTAGAAGGATGCCTACGCAAACAGTGCTTGTGTGACCAGCAGACCTCAGATCACTGGTGAGACAGGGAGCTACAGCTGTTTGCTGTCTGGTACCTTATAGAGTTAGAAGAAGCTAGCAGGTAGTTACTGTATGGTGTGTTTGTGTTGTGGGCGTTTAGAAGCAGCTGCCTTGGTGTTGGAACACTGGATGTGATGCATGTGTTGGCCATGCAGTGTCAGGTAAGAACATTGGGAGTAGCTGAACCAGGAAACATTGCAAATTTTTCCTACAAATTAATCCAAGGCAGAGGCAACATCCAGCAGCAGGCTGAACGCTGGAGCTTCCTACTCTGCCAAGCTGCTTTCAACAAGTCCAAAACAGGATAGTGAGCAACTAAAATTTCTATTTAAGAGAAGCCTTCCTGTTCAGGTGGAAGTGTTAGGCTCTGGAGGGAGATCATCTCCCTGTGAGGCAAGAAATGATGACATGCAACCCTGAGGGCATCACAGAGCTGGCAGCACAGCTAGAAGGCAGCAGCCATGGCTGCTGCTCCCACCCTGCACACTGGCCGCATGGGCAGCACAGTGCATGCAGCCCAGAGCTGCAGTTGTTGGTATAGGTAAGTGAAGCGTGAGTCTTTGTGTTTTGGGGTCACATGAATGTATACACAGACTGATTGTTGGGTTTAGGGGGTGGGAAATAGCAGTTCTAGGGAAAAAAAAAAACAAACAAGTAAAACTGACCAAGCTAAGAGCAATCTTACAGAAGAGGAAATGGAGGGCCTTCTTCATGCTGTCCTCTCCCCTTCACTTTGGCAGCAGACTGAGGATCTTAGTTGCGTTGTGACTTTGGGGCTGTGGCTGGCTGCCTGATCAGGGTACCTGGAAATGCCAACTAGCAGGTGAGAGAAATGAGTCAGTGCACTATGTGTGTGAGAGCAGCTTTCTTAAAACTTCTTGATGGTTAAAGAAGATAGGGGCACCGTGAAAGCTCTCCAATGGGAGCTTTACATCAAATGAGGTCAGATTCTTCTTTAGTTCCTTGTTGTCTCTTCAAGACTTAGAACAGTGAGCCACTTCTGGTTTTGCCATTTGATGTCTACCTGCAGTGCTGCCAGAAAACAACTGTGGTTGTTTGTCTTCAGCGATAAAGACTGGGGGGGAAAAGGGAAGGGAATGCTGAAGCTTTTGTACTGCATCCCTAAGGATAGCAGAGCTGGGATCATGGCTGCAGGTGACAGCTGAGTACATAACTTGGGATCAAAAGCCTGAGGCATCACTTGAGGCTCTGATGTGCTGAGAGAAGATCTCTGTTGGCCTCAGTTTCCTTATCTGTTAAAGTGTGAGAAAAGCTTTGGACTGATGTCATCTCCCCAGGGACAGTTTGCAATTCACCTGCTTGCATGCATGTAGCGCCAGGCAGGGCTGCAGGCCATGCTCTCCAAGGGCTGTGCTCTGAGCAGGCACAGGCAGGACTGACCCTGTTCCATGGGGGAGAACCAAAGCCTTGCATTCCTCGAGCCCTCGCTTTTGAGGGTGAAGAAAGCTTACATTTACGGAACTCTCTGCATCGCCTTATTTACGCCTAACCACCATCTGGCAAACTGGAGCTGGTGACAAAAGAGAGGCTGTCTGTCTGTCTGTCCTAAGCTGGCCAATTCTTTCTGGTCAAGGGTTTTTACTTGGGGGGAAGGGGAGAATGGGACACTTGAGTTTATACCTCATTTTGGCTGCTGTAACTGACTTTATTCTTTTTCCTTTGGTAAGAAAGTGACTGTACTTAACACCAAGCAAATAGTGAAAATTAAAGCCGTTTCACTTCACTGTCACAATATCTTTCTTTTATTTTTTACTTTTTTTTTTTTATTATTTTTTTAAGAAACGCACACAAAAACCGTGGAGTGTTTCAGCCTTGTGTTCTGCTTTATATTACCAAAAAAAATTCCTTTCAATATAAAAAAGCATTACAGTAGGGAATACAGGATAAATTAGCTCCACTATCTAATAAAAAGAACATTTACAGGTTTTTCTTTTAAAATAGATTTCCAACATCATTATTTCACACGCAGCCCTTTCCCCAGGCATTTGCGACGGTCATTTGAGCATTAAATAACAGCTGGGGGCAGGATGGGGGGCTGCTCTCCACTATTCCCCCCAAGGTGCATAGGCTGTGCTCACTGCACGGCAGCCACAGCCCCCTCTGCTCTGCAGCCAGCAGCGACTGCAGCTTGAGCCCCCAGATTCACCAGAGCTGCTAAAAACAAATACAAAAATACAGCTGCTTCTCCTTTCTACTCCTCTGAAAAGAGAAAAACTACTGTACAACAGAGGGGGTGGCCACATTACCATCGGACAAAAACAACAAATTGACACGCTTTGCCATACAACAGGAGTCTGCCTTCTGTGCTCCCTTGTTCATTAACTGCCCCTGGAATCAACTCCTGCCTGTTGCCTACTTCCACAGGTACTCTCAGACTTGCCCTTATCTCTACAACAATCTCCATTTCTCATTTAAATGTGCTGCCTGGCCTTTGCGGTGACTTTAAGCTGTGCTCCCAATGGCACAGCTGCAGAGAATTGAGGTCTTAATTCAGAAAAGAGCGGTGGAGGATCAGAGAAGCTAAGAGAGGGGAAACAACTGCACAAAGACCAGAACACTAGAAGAATAAAGGGTCTTTTGGAGGTATAGGGACAAGTGATAGAGAGAGAGAGGATGTGAGCTAAAACTAAAGAAAACGGTACAGAACTGGGAAAGCCAAAGAGAAATAAGCCTGCAGCGATCCTACCTCAATCTTCTGAAGTATTCCTGCTTCTCTTGCTCACCTCTATCCAAATTGCCATCTGCTCATGGGGTCGTTCTTCCCCTGCCAGTGGCTCTATCAGAACAGCCACTGACACCAGCTCCTGAAGCAGAGGTAGAACAGTTACGCTTCCTTGCCTCTGAGTTTGGCTCCGGTGCAGTGCCCCATTCCTGCAAGACCAGCAGATGCAACAGACTTTTCCTATCTTAAGAGCAGCACCTGCTGTTTAGTGAAAATACTGCTGGTTTTGGCTAGCAAAACTGTTTTCCTTCATTAAACGACAGGCCAGAATTTAATGCTAAAATGCATCATTAAATACAGGTCCAGAGGGAAACCACTCAGAAAAGCTTTCCATAAAGTTTAATGCAACATCTGAGGCCACTCAGCAATCCTGGCCTCGCTCTCCTGCTGGAATATGCTGACACAGTGCAGGTGGGCTGCTGCTCTACCTGCCCCAGCTTTATCCTGCTTTTCTCAAGTGAAGCCTGGAAAAGCTTTATGGCCTCTTTCCAATTCCTTTGTATCCCAATTCTCCAGCCAGGATATTTAGCCAAGATCTTTGTTTATTATGGACCACTCTTTCTTCTGCTTTCCTTCCTGCCTTGCAGCCTGCACATCCATTCACTTGCATCCGCATGGCGGACACAGACCCCATGGTGTAAGATACCTGTTGCTGCCAGGACAGGAGGCTGCTGCTTGGCTCCTCACTGCTGCCTTCATCCCCCTTTCCTTCCTTGGCAGTGGCTACCGCTTTTGGATGGACTAGTTTAACCCTATATAAAAGTGCTCCTTAATCTAAGACTATAAAAAGATGTAAGCTAAACAGAAAAAGGTAGCCCCTGCCATCCTCCTCCAGACAAAGCGAGTTTGGAGTCAGGGAGCAACCAGAGGAATGACAAAGCCAACAGGGGCTGAGGCTTCCAGAGGATAGAAACCAGTGACCTGTTTTTGTCAATGACCACAAACACTGGAGAAGCAGCTGGAGTAGTCACAGCAGCTGCACACTGAATGCTCCCAGATCCTGCCTGGGACCTCAGCTCCACCTTAATATCTCTGACCAACATCCAGTCTTGGGCATGTTTCTCAAGTTCATTTCCAAATGATTAAGTAGATAACAATCAGCAAAACATCAAACTATCTTAAGGGAGGAAACGCTCTCAACTAACAGGCAGGCAAGAACAATCCTGACCTGATGCTTCTGCTATGAGCCCGTGGGAAAGCCTCAGGGGAAATCCCCAGAGCAGAAAGGAGACCACCAGACAGCATAAGGTAAACAGCATGGGAGTGGCTGATGAACCTCAGGCTCATCGTGTACTATGCCTGGAAATCCTGCTGGAGCAGTAAAGCTTATAAGAATCCACTGCAAATATACAGAGGTTGCTCCAAAAGTAATGCCTCCTATTTATTTCCATGGAAACTACAACAAAGAGCACAATAACAGTATTTGATAGAGCAAATTCTCAGCTACAAATCACTACTTTTCAACATAATCATTACCATTAGCCGTGCACCTTCACTAGCAATGAACAAGAGCCTGCATGCCACGCTCATAAATATCTGCACCGGTGGAGGTGTCCCACTGTTGCCACTGCTCAAATGCACCACCCACCACCTCACTGTGCTCACATCCACTGTTTGGTCTCCAGAAACATTCAGCAAGTTGATGAATGTCAATGGGTGCCATGTTTTTCCACAAGGATGAATTCTATGACACGCCTTTGTTTCATAGCACTGGCATGTCTGACACCATCTGTCAAACTGCCCCTTCCCCTGCCATCTGATGTATAGCAATGGCATGTAATGGGATATTGATGGGAAGGTTCAACCACTACTGCCATACTACCAACATCCGCCTCTGACTTTGTGGGCAAATATAATACAATAGGAGGCTTTACTTTCAGAGCAGCCCTCATATACTAATAACACCACCACAGAGTGGTTTTTTGCAAGGATGAAGTGAAAGGCAAAGGCTGACAAGTGTTAAACACTATTGCCTCCCCTTTCAGGAAGGTGGCAGAATTAGATATTCTTGACCAGAGTCATCATTTTTCCCAGGGAATGGGAACACAGCAGGGAACAACTTGCTCTTTTTTTTTTCCTTCCCAGTAACACTGAACAAAAAAGGAAAAATCAGAAAGGCAGGCCCCAAACTCTTGACCATCAGCCAGCCCTGGATGAGTCCCGTGTTTAAGTGAGACCACTCTGCCCCCATTTAGGGCTCCAGAGAAAAGCCAGACTGCCCGAAGCGTTTGACTTCTCTGACAAGTTTCAGGCAGTAGGGGCAAAACTTACGTACAAGGAAGAATGTGTGTTTTCACTCTGTGGCTGGGAATTATAGCCGGAATCACACAAGCAATGACTGCCTGTTTCTTAGATGAGCTGCCAGCACCACTTGTCGGGACTGCCCAGGTGGGTTTCCATACTTTGGCCAACGTCGCTGCCTGATGCAACCTTGCTGCCCCTGGGTTGCTGTTCTTCAGTCCTTTGCTGTCTAAATCACGATGAAGCTGCAGATGGTAGGCACTGCTTTGCACTGACAGGTCAGAGGGACAGCTGTGCTTGTCCTCCCACTCCTCCCCATAGGCTCCATCTGTCCATAGCATAAGTGGCTGCACTGGGCTCCTGCTCCACAGCTGCTGTGGGTGGCTCTGGGCAAGGCTCCGGTGTACAGTGTAGTGCACATCACCTCAAAGTTCCAGCCCCTGAAGTACAATCCTTTTGGTCATTCATATATTACAGCCCTCTTATTTTTTTTTTTTTCCCCTCCATTTTCCCCCCTATCCCATTTTGTTAAAAAAAATAAAGTTTCTTGTGTGTTTTCAGGTTGTGTTTCGTCTGATATTCCTTCTTTCTTCCAAGCATCATTCCAATGTTAGGAACGTGGTGGTCCGCAGGGTGCCTCTTACTGGATCCCTCGGAAGAGACACATGGCAAAAATCATGGCAAACAGCTAAGGGGGGAAGAAGAGGGAAGAAATAAAATGTTGAACGGTAAGAAACAGCTACATTTTCCAGAAGAATGGTGCAGGGGGGCCTTCGTGGGGGCTGCTGGGGCGATGCCCAGCTCCCTCTCCTTTTCACAATACAGGCACTGGGGAAAGCACCCAGCGTCTCTCCAGGACTAACATCTTTCTGGGGCTACCCTGTTCCACTGGAACACCACCAAAGAGCTAATGTGGGATGATAATGGAGATGCCCCTAGCCCAGTACAATGTCAGTCTCTAAACTGAAATTTTTAAAGCAAAGGCACAGTTTGAGCACATTAACCATAGGAGTCAGCTTGCTGAGATGCAGCTGTAATGGGAATAAGAATCATGCCCTGGGGCACACAGTGAGGTTCACAAAGCCTCTGTGGCCAAAGTACCACGGCTGCAAACTCTGTGCCATGGCCAACACGAGGCGGCACTGCAGGCTCATGACAGAGATTATTTCCCTGCCTCTTGTGGCAAGGGACCAAGTGCCCGCCTCTTTCTAGGCAATTAAAACCACAAGTGGATAACCTGCTAGCACTCTGCAGGAGCAGCTCCCTGTCTCGCTGCTGGACATCCACCAACGCTGCTTTTATGATCAAACAACAGTACCTCAATGGCCAGCACTCCAATGGCCAGGGCTCCTGCAAGATACACGTAGGTCTCAAAGGAGTTCAGGATCACAGTGTAGCAGCCCTAGGAGGGACAGAACACAGTGAGATACACATGAGCAACACAAGCAGTTGTTCCCTCAGCACAGCCCCCCAAGCCCTCACTGAGCAGGAGGAACCGTGACTTCTTGCAGGACAGAGAGGAGCAGCAGGGGAGAGGCATTCCCTCTGCAAAGGGAAGAGACTAAGCACAAAGAAAAGGGCCCTCTGGGCACATGACAGGCAGCTGTGGCTGACTGGGGATACAGGCTATTTATTTAAAGCCAAGGCAGGAGATTCTTCACTTGTAATTCAGTCACAGCCAGCAGCTATTTCACACACTGGGACCTTTTCTTTGACCCTTCCCTCTGCAGGCACATGGATGAACACCTGCTCTTCTGGATATGGGAGAATTGATGTCATGAAGAATTCAGGGCCATGCACTACTACAATCCTTCCATTTATGCAGCACAGCTACCATTGGCTTTAATGTAATTTCTTATTGCTTATACAATTTAAGAGCATGGAGACACTCTGCAAAGTTTTCAGTGTTTCAGGAAATCACCAGCTTATCCTGGCCTTATTTCTCCCTAAAATCCTCACTTCTCAGCCTAAAATTCCAACCCACTAGCAAATTTCTGACAATAGGTCATACATAAAGAGAAAAGTAGACTGAATTTTGCCTAATGAAAAATGTACCGCTCCCGCTCACTAAAAATACACATGTCCCATCCATTTATCTGGGATGTCTCAATCACCTGATTTTTTCTTTTCACCTAAAAGGAAAATATCTGAAATGCAGAGCTGGCAATGACAGTTACATACTGATGTCAGACTCTGCTCACTAGGAGTGAAGCAACCAGGAGAAAGCAAGGGAAAGAGAAGACTCATTCATGCTACAAACCCAGGGAATGAAGATGACTGGGGCAGCAGCACTCTTGTCATCATGAGGCTCTGCTCCTGTTGTGTTGTCAGCCCAATTTTCAGGAAAAAAACATCCAGCCCAGCAACAAGATGTCTGGGTGCTTGCTAGAACTCCAGCCTTAACCCAACTTTCAGCATGCCCTGCTCAGCAGGCTGAAAACAATACTGAGTACAGATGTGGCAAGGACTGTCCCAGCAGCCTGACTTTGCTCCAGCAATGCTTGAATACAGCCACCAGTTCTTTGGGAGCATCTCCCATTTTATATAAATGCCTCACTGTGCTTGGTGACATTTGCTGTGCACACAATTTCTCCCACTGCCACAGTGCAGGACAAAGGCTCACAGAAAAACATCTCTTCCCATAGAAATGGGAGGCTTCAGTATCACCACTTAAGGAAAGCAAAAATTTTAATCTGCTTTATATCCCTGTTTCTCAGAATGCATTTCTTTCCCCCCTCCCTGCTGTTTGTCATCTTTTCTTCTCTCTCACTTCTCCCCATCAATTCATGGCAATCAGACCTGGCAGATGCAGTACGGCGCTGTCTGCTATGATCTCTCACCCAGCGTGCCTTTGCCAACTGTTTCCAGCTGTCTGACAAGGAACAGCTCACCCGCTGCTTCCAAACTCCTTTACTCTCTTTCACAATCTGCTATCAAGTGCTGAAAACAGGACTGCTAGTTAGCACGGAGAGAAAAGGCTTGTACATACAAGTCAGTAGAGAGTTCAGCTGGCTCGCGAAGGCTGCAATAAACACAGTCAAGATCTTTGCTAGAAAATTTCTGAAACTTCAGGTACTGGGGAAAACGTAAGGAAACTTGGGTGCTGGTAGTATCAACGTCAGTGAATTTACTCTGAGTTGCCTTTTTCCAGTCTAGCATAGAGAAGTATTGCCAAGTCAAGAGACCTGTCCAAAGAAATGCACTCTTTCTACTCTAAGTCGTGAAAGGGCAGAAAAACACAGATTTCCAACACACCTCTTTCTTGGGAAATAGACACAATTTTTTTGTGGCTGTTCAAACCTCAATCTCTTGGTTGAATATAGTATTGATGAGGAGCCTTTGTGAACTAAAGTGGAGCTCCTGCAGCAGCCAGTAAGAGCAAATTCTATCCCATCCTCACTGACCTGCAATGGCTTGTCAGTTAACTTGTCAGACAATACTAACCTTTAAAGCCACAGTAAAACTTGACATAAAACTTCTATTCCACCTCTTAAACCCCTGCGAAAATCGATTTCTGCTGATACAGCACAGCAGACTTAACGGTACACAGAATGAAAGGGGACTTATATATCACATGTCCGTGACTTCAAAAGTTGTTAACAGCGTAAGTGCAGTTACATCCTCAGCTACAGTCAGAACAGCATAACCTGCCACTTTCATGGGTAGGTAACCCATGGCAACCACAGCCATCCCTGCTGGGAAGCCTTTTCTCCAGCCATCTGGCTGCCCCTACCTGCCGGTTCTGAAACTTCTCGCTGCCTCGGAGGCAGGCTTGCCTGTTAACAATCATCCCTTCTCGGCTCTGGAGCTTTCGCTGGCAACAAGCCTCTGGTATAGCCTCTTCCAACAAGTGTGGGAATGGAGGGACAGCGTCAAAATCTTCTGGTCCGTTCACTCCACAGCAGGCAAACTGGGGAGAAGAAAGAAAGACAGAGTTTACACTTTGGCCTCAAAGGAGATACCAGACATCTTCCAAAGACCTATTTTTGCAGGGATCAAAGCTTTAGTCAAAGCGGAGACAAAACAACTGTTGTTTCCAAGGAAGCGGATTGCACTTGTACCTTGGAGCTTCTGTTTCATCAAAGCCTCTTTTTATAAAGTCCCACTGTTCGATGTCACAAAGTAGACTCCAAGGTACCATTGGGAATATTGCCATGAACTACACAGGACTTTGGAGTGCATCCAGAATGACTCGCCTGAGATCACCCAGCAAGTCTGTAAAAGAGCCAGCGGTGCAATCCAGGCTCTGAGTGCTCATTCTCCCCAGAGCTAATGACCAGGACTGCTCTGCTCAAAGGCACTGCTAGGCAATTCAAGAAAATTCTCTTTTTAGGATTCAAGTCAGGTCCTTTTTAAGGATTCAAGTCATACTCTGTCTCCTTTCAGCCACCAAAAGGAAATGTCTTTAATGAAGTCCTGAATCAGCATGAAGTGCAGCAGTCATCTTTTTCTTTAAAGATTAAAAATGACTTTTAGTTTGCAGAATCTGACATCCTACTCTTCACTCCTGAACAGCTACGATGTGGGCTGTGCCAGGCAAACACAAGCACACACAACTTTCTGCAGCAGGTAGGCACAAACAACTTGTAGTAGATAAGAAAAATTCCAATGCCAGCAACTCAGCTGATCTTCAGTCCAGCTGCTTAGATCCATAATAACAAACACAACTTTGATGGTGACTGTTTACACACTGAAAATATTCGGTTAGGCTATTCCTGCCTCATCTGTCACCTACAATCTCATTTCACAGGAGGTAATAAGAAGCCATTAATTAGCACCTGTTCTGGCTGCTGTTGGCTGGGAATGGTTTTGAAGTAGTCTCAAAAGTGATGTGTGTAGGGCGAATGCATGGAGATTCTGGCCCATTACAGGCAGCTTCAGAGCTTTCTGTATCCAGTTCTAGAATTGGGCATAGTCAGTCAGCTCAAATCCTTGAGCACTGGCAAACCACAGTGGGTGATAGTCACTGTGAGTGTTACTCTCAGCAACAGGAGCAGTTAGTTGTGGGAAAACCTGGCTGCCAATGAACAGTCACCTCTCTCCCACCATTGCCAGGAGGAGCCAGGAGGTGCTGGCTGAGCACAGCACGAATGGCAGCTGACCATCAGTAGCATGGAACCAGCATGGCCTGACTTACTGTGATCATAACAGAATTCCAAGTGGAGGAGAAGACATCTGTGTCATTGTTCCTCACGTAATGCTTCTTCAGCTCCTTGGTGAAAAACTCTCTCGTCAGCTGAAACACACGGAGACAAGTGGGAATGCAGAGGGTTACTGCCAACATCTCTCTTTCAAGCACTTCTCAAACCTCCCTGTTGTGAATACTGGACATTGGTTGATTTGATTGGTTTGATTTTGTTCTTTTATGTAGACCTCAGAGGAGAAACATGGGAAAAGCCACTGGCTGAACCATTGCTGTGCCCAGGGTGTTTGGTACTTGTTCAATAAAACTGCTCATTAAACATCAGGGAGCGAATTATATCCATATTTGCAAGCTAATGTATACATTTAAAGGTTGATGGGTATTGTTTGCTTCTTTTTTTTTTAATATTGAGTATTTGAAAGTGTTTCATAAGTTGAAATGACTGAAGTAGATTTTAGAAAGATCTTGAAGTCCAAGCCCAAATAGTAGCTTAACTTACTATGCTTCCTGAAGTCTGCAGTCAAGACATGATTTTTCCCCTCACTTTCATTTCAAACCAGTTAACTTCCAACTAATGTCAGGGGAACTCTGAATTTACTTCCATGTGTGAGAAAGCAGAATGAAGCCCAAATACTAAATTTCCTTGGAAGGAAAAGGAATTAAAACACGTGGAACGAATGCAAAATGTTCAAGTCAACTCACAAATCAGAGAAGAGATTGCTTCCCTCACAATGCTTTGGAGTATCTAAACTCACCCACACACGAAGAAAAAAATCCTCTTTATATTTCCAATGTTTAGATAATTTTCCTAAGGTCAACGATAAAAACTAATGGAATTTAATTTACTCCTGCTTACATTTATTGTAAAATAGAAAAAACAAACTAACATCTCTGCTCAGAGACTCCTGAAACAGTTAGACACCTTGAAAATACATTTATGCAGGATTGCTGTCTGGAGGACCAATAACCATGCAAACTTAAAAGTCCTGTTAAATTGAGTACTTTGATTCAACCTTGTGCCCTCTCTATCACTTCAGGATGAAAACTTCAAGACATCCCCCTCTCCATGTTCCCAGTAGGCCCTGACTTGTGTGGTCCCTTGTCTAAAATACCTTCTGATTTGTGATCCACACAGGCACCTCTACACCAGCACAAAGCTTGGGTGAAAGGGATTGGACTCTGCTGGATATAGCATTATTCCTGTGTTATATATTTGCTGGACTGGGAATTAAGCTGCCTGAGAAAGAGCCTTTTTTTTTTTTTCTTTCCTGTTGTTCACAAAGCTTGCATATGCACTAACACAAACTGCTACAAGTTGGTTTCAAGTTCTTGATACACAATGTGAAATACATACACATACATATGTATGAGACGTATAGGTGGGCACAAAAGCACAAGCACAAACTTGACCATTTCTTTTGTAACTATACCACAAACCTCAAGGAAAGCCAATAAGGCCGCTGTGATTCTTTAAAAGAGCCAGAATACCACTTCATATTGATTTCTCTTTTGCAGATACAAAGGCAAAATTTAATGACTGCATCAATACTGGGTAGTCACAAAGACTTGAACGGCACAGGGAGCTAAATCTCATTACTTTTTGATTAGATGGGCCGCTAAGTTCCTAAATCACTTTTATGAGACAGATTTTTAAGTTTTTAATTTTTCTTTTTTTCTTTTCAACATTAAAATACCAGGGAATCAGAAAGGACTGAAGGACTGGCATTTTCCTTTGGGAATCTGGTGCCCTAGGTTTGAAGATGCTGAAACCTGCCCTCAGTCTTCTTTCCTTCCCTCTCAGAGCATACTTCACCCACCCAGCATCCTCTCCTGCAGAGACAGCAGCACATTTTTCTGATGCTTGTCTGTTTCTGAAGTGCAGGCTTTGAAACTGATATTACAGTTGGTAATAATCCCAGCCGGCTGCCTTTGGCTGGGTCTAAAACAAAAGAGTCATTTAAATATAAAGTGAAACCTTTATTTTGACAGCAGCAATCCCAGAGGAAATTGTTCAGAGTTTGTGTGTGATTTTTACGAGACTTGGCCCAAAACAAAGCCTAGCTCTGGAAAAGTATGTCTGCCAGGGAAATAACTGATTCCATTTTGCTGCTCTTAAATTGTTTGTCCTGAGGACGTGAAGTTCAAAAAAAAAAAGAAGAATCAATCAGCAAAGGTAAACTGCTGACAAAGTGGGACAAAAGTCAGTAAGATAGACCTTACCCATGTCAACCTAGGGACAGACTGTGCGTTTTCTTTAGTTTTCCCCCATGTCTGAGGAAACAGAGCTATCAGAAACCAAAGCAACTTGTATTTCAAGTGTCAAAACTGAAGATGAAAATGCAAACATTCTGAGTCTGTTCAGAGCCCTGCCACTGGACTCACGTGTCCCTATCACCCTGTGCTTTCTTGCTTGCTAATGCAATTCACCAAATCTCTCAGATGGACAAAGTCATTCAAGCACAAACACATTTTGAAGAGAATCGATCTCAGCCACACAAAGTTCAGGTGTGGTCATTAGCTCTGTCACACCGAAGGCCTGAAAAAAAGTCCAGCACCCTCCACAGCTCTTCCCTTCCACTCCTCTGGCACATGGAGACCAAATCCTGAATACAAGTCGAATCTCTCTTCCATGGACTCTAAGCGATGCCTCTCTGTTGTTCACATTATTTATAGAGACTGAGATAACCAGTGTTGTTGAAAAACAGGGTTCTCTGCTGCCCCAAATTTTCTTTGTGAAGGAAGAAAAACTCTGGTACTCCCACATTCGATTAACCACAGTCTTCCTCTTCAGAGATTGCTTTAAAGCAATAATGTGGGAGTCCCAGAGGTCTTGCATGGCGTATTAGCTCATCACTGCTAACATCACTTTCACTCACCTCGCCACCACGCTGTGCTTCACCGACTTTTCCTCTCATGTCCAATCTCTGCAGAAAACATCTCTTTCCTCCCTTCTGTGTCTTAATTTCTCTTACTCCCACAGCTATTAATAATTTAACTCTTCTGAGTGTTGGGAGCTAGTTTGCATGTAAAAAACTACACAAGAGAAAGTTGCACCAACCATCATCTGGAAAGCAAACAGAGCGTATCCCTTTTGTCTCACTTTATACACCCTGTGTGGCCAAAGCCATAGGGACTGGTGCAATGACCACGATGGGAAAGCATCCGGCAGCTCTACAGAAAATGTAGGTTGCCTAAATGTGCACTTACCACTGCAAGCTTTGAAAATAAGTCATTACACAGGGAAGAGAAAAGCACATCCTATCCTGACCTTCTGTGGTCGTGGAAGGATGGAAAGTTCAACCCTTCGTCCCCACAGACATTCTGTCCAGCCATCAAGCCTCACACCAACCCAGCAATGACAACAACATTAGTTCTTAGTAGTTACCAAGCCAGAGGAGCCACCACCAAAACACATAGCAACAGCAAAGCAAGACTTTGTATAGAAGAAACCTTTAAGAGAAGACAAACCACAAGAATTTTCAGACTGAGTTTAACTTCTGAATAGAGACATCTCCAACTGCTGGGATTCTGACATCCTTCATTTCTCTCTTTTCTGCCCTTCCTGTCAGTCATTCTGACAGGGTGGGAAGCTGGTGACGCAAACAAGGAGATAAGCTCAGGAAAGATAAAATATTTTGTTCTCCTTCAGGTTTTGACTCACAGAGCATCACCAGATGTCACAGAAGTCTAGAATAACCACTGTGACCTTATCTGTGAGCATCACATTGTCACATATCCCATGGTCACCATGGTACTGGAAGAACACAAGGCTTTTCGGGATCCTTGTGGCTGAGGGAAGAAGGCACAGCCACTCCACATACAGGAAGAATTGTGCCTGTCCAGTTTCTCACTCCTGCTCTAAGTTCCCCACATATCACTCACTGGGATCGCTTATACCTCCTCCACAAACACTGTACCTGGGTCTGCAGGGCAGTGCTGCACACAGACTTCCTATGTGTGCGGTCTGCTGCTCGTGCTGTAACAGAGGAATCCCCTAAAACCTCCTAACAGCAGAGCTGTAATGACCAGAGCACACCAGACCTCCCGTGCTGAAATCTACTTACAGCGCTGTAGCTACTCCCACAAAGGCACAACCTCAAAGCCTGAGCTGTAATGGAGTTCCCACACTGTGCACCAAGTGCTACTCTTTCCCAACTCTTCAAATCCAAGGCAAAGACAAAAGACCACTGACTTTTGGGAACAAAAAGGGCAAAAAAAAGGAAGGAAATAAGGAGGGGGGGGAAGAAGAGGGGAAAAATTCCTCCTGCCACCTTTTCCCAGACTATCTCACCACACAACAGCACACCACTTCATTGTGAGCTTCATAATTCTTAATTCTTTGCTTATCAAAATCTCTTTATATGAAAACACTAGAAGTGTATCTTGGCTCAAGAAAATGTTATCACTGTTATCACTGTTTTACAAAGTCCTCCTTTGCTCACGTTACATTTCTGTGATGATCAGCATGGGTAAGGTGCTAAAAGCTCCCTAACTAGTGGCAGGCACCAAACAAACAAAATAAAAACTAACAGTCACCAGTGACCACTGTTACTAACTGATGTCTTTTCACAGCCATCACTCAGAGTCACATTTCAGAAGTGAGCTGCCTTGAGAAGGATGAGCCTTGTTCAGCCCAGCTCCTCTTTGTGTGCGTGTTGTCCTGTTTTTGGTCAAAAGCCACAAACTCTTGCATGTCTGAGAAACATGAGACCAAGCTTACTGCTAACATAGGAGAGGGATGATGGGCACTTAATAACATGCTCAGCAGCAGTGTAGAAAAAGGCTACATCATATGAAGCTGTGCAGAGAAGGACTCGAAATCTGTGAGCAAGGCTACATGAAAAAGAACTCTGAATGGACTCCAGAAGGGCCAGGGGAGATTCAGTCAGAGCAGGAGGGGAGGCATATCTTGCAGGCAGAATTGAAAGGAATCTGGCAACTATCAGAACATGAAAATTCAAGAAGAAATATTAGACAATGCCCAAGAGAGTTTCTGCACTGCAGACAGAGGAAGCATTGGTTCTGCTGGGGAAACAGGAGGTTTCACTATTAATATTAATACTAAACACATGCTATATTGCAAAAAGAAAATAGTTGCTTTTAACCTTAGTGTGGCATTATTGCAAAACTTTCCCCTGATGGAATGTGCAGCTGGTTTGGCTGTGAAAGAATTGAGAAGACTAAAGTCTTCAGGATTTAAGTAGTCCCACAACATATATATCCCTCGTACGTAAAGCATCCACCTTGCACATAGCAGCCTAACTAGCATTGCTGGCAGTTCTGCAGACTGTAAGTAGTAAGGAAGCAGGTTTGTTGGTATTTGAAACAGTTACAGTAAAATGAATCAGGCACTAATGCCATCCTCCAGCTGGGTACAATCCCACTAGGGCTCAGAGCCTGCCCACCATAGGATACTTACATTTTCTCTGAAGATAAAAGCCAGAATTGCAGCTGAAAGCTCCGCCAGGAAGATTAACAAAATAAACATGAAGAACTAGAAGAAAGAAAATGGGGGGGGGGGGGGGGGAGAGAAACAGAGAGAGATTTTATTACGAGAGTACAATAGGCAGTAGGAACACAAGCTTTTACAAGTTTTACCACAGAGATGGAAAAAATAACGAAAAAAAAAAAACCTATGACAATAACCTGGGGCAGTCACAGCCATCCTCTGACCCTGCCACAGGACATGAGAGCCCACAGCATGTTCTGCCATGTTCTAATGTGTAAAGTGGCCACTAGTGTCCCCTGATGAATCGGCACCAAGTTAAAACAGTAAAGCCTAGTTTGATGGAAAATGTTATACGATTGTGTAGATGCTCATATAGGACTGAACTGTCCTGACACAGTGAGGGGAAATGATGTAGGTAACCCATACCATGCATACACATATATATGTACATCTTTGCTCATCACAATCATAAACAGCTTCACTGTAATATAACCACAGCTCATTTTGTGTTTGGAAAAAGGTAGTGGGACATACACTGAAATACCTGGGACAAAAAATGGAATCTTTTTAGAGTTTATCTCAAGGCAAAATTAGCCTTGGTTAGAAGTATCCCCTTCCACACAATGGGGCTGCACGGGGTACATTAGTTACTCAGCTGCTATGAAACAATATAACTGCATGCTGATATGGTACCCCTGAGAAACCACACTGAGAAAAGCCACAGCCAAATGTGGGGGCCCCCAAAGGCAGCACAGAAAGCTGATCCACAACTTGAAGTACAGTTTGCAGAAGAAAACAGTGTTGAAGGGAACAAATCTCCCAGGAGAAGAAAAGAGAGAGCTCATGTTTCAGTCTGTCTTTAGGACTGATCCTAAGTTACACTGATGCCTCATTTCAGTCCACAACAAACACTACAAGAAACAGACAGGGATGTGTTCTCTAGCATCCTTCAAACAGCAATTGCTGATGCAGAGGAACACTGAGGGGAACAGAACAGAAAGTGGTAAGGCTCACACGTTCTCCTGAATCAGCATTTCTAATTTTCACTTCTGGAGACAAAGCACTAAGTTAGGTCAGACTTACAGTTCCTCAAAATGGGCATTTTTATGACGCTATGGTCATACAAAGACATTATCAATTGAGAAATGTAAGGATTCCAAGATTTAGACCACAGGCTAACATGATTTTAGCAGTCTGAGTGGCAGTTTGGAAGTGACTTTGGGTTTTGGTACCATGTGAATAGGGAACCCAGTAAGACTGCTTCATATGGAAGGTAACAAACACATGGTACAAGTGATTGAAACAACCAGCAGAAATAAACACAAAAGAGATCTTGATTTTTTTGCTGCATAAAAAGGCTATTGAGGGTCTTTCTGAAACAGAAGGAAGGCAGATGGGGCCAGAATTGCTATTTAAGGTCCCCAAGCAATGATTTATAAACAACGTATGGAATGCCATGCACTGTGTACTTTGGTAATGGAGAGAAAATTCCTACTACCAAATTGGAATGAGAAAGTGTTCTTTTGGTGTCAATTACCAGAGCTGTAAGTGATTTTCCCCCACCGGAACAGTGCACGCACTAACCTGTCCCATTTGTCTTTCTGTCTCTGCAATGGAAACAAAAGAAAAGCATCCCAGGCTCAAATGACAAACAAGGCAAGTCACACAGGGAGGGCTGCTAACAGAATGCTGTTGCTTCACTAGTTAACTAGTTGAACTAGTTAATTCTATAATTTATTCTTACTGCCAGACTTTTACATGCAGCTTCTATTTTTCCTGCTCAGAGACTATTTTGTTTTTAATTTCACCACAGGAGGGCAAAGAGCAAGTGATGAGGATGAACCATACTTTGCAAATCCACATCATCATCCATCAAGGGATCTCAGCATAGCCACTGAGAGGTCTAAGGTGGTGATCAAGTGATTAATCTCATCACCTTGCTAATTGCATTTCATTTACTGATTGCTGGAAGATACAGTTCATACGAGCTCCAGCACAGATCTGTGCAGAAGTATAAGCAGCCATCTCCAGATTACCTCTGATAAGGTTCATTATCATTCCCAAACTGATACACACTTACATTGTGCATTACAGATTTGAAAAATAGTTACTGTAGAAAACACAGAAGCAGGCATTGGAGGTGATGAGAAAAAAAGAGATGGATCATCCGTGTTTTAGAACTTGCTCTCATTCTGCATTTTAAGGCAACACAGCATCTGCTTATTATGTCTTGCCTCACAGAATTAAATTAAGCAATTACTGAAATACGAGCACTCTGGACAGCCAACTGGTCAACGCAGTGTATGGGACACAGCAGCTTCACATACAAGCCCATGCCTGAGACTGGGCACTTGTGTAAAGGCACCCTACTCATCCAACGTGAGGGTCTGAACATCATCCTTAGAAATGGGGTCTCCTGTTGTGGATAAAAATCCTGTCTTGGTGACAGCTCCACAATTGTCGCAAGCTTCCACAAGTCAATGTTTCACATTTCTTTCCTACAACACACCTACTGTTCCAGCTTCAGTTGTTGCAGAATGAGCAGTCATTGCCTTTAAACGCAAAGGACTTGTGTTTTCATGTTGGAAAGCTGTAGAGGCTGCGGTATCTGTATTACAAGAGTGCAAAAAAGGACATCTACCCTCACAGCTAAGCCAAATCAAGCTAACACAGACTTCTTTTGCAAACATGAATTCAGTCTCCTGTGGCAAAATAAAAACATTCGCACACATTTTGTTTTGTACACTCAGTAGCACTCTGGATTCTGATTTTTATAGTGTTCTTTTACAGCCATAGGGTCTTTAGGACAACCCAGAATAAAGCCAATCCTGAATTCTCAGGCCCACCTTTGTTGTATTTTGTGAGCCACATCCAAATGCTGGAAAATCTAGAAACATTTCACAGCCTTGTGCTTAATGCAGCATGCTGGGTTTCACAAGGATTTTTTTGTTGGTGTGGGTTGTTGTTCTTTTTTTCCAAAAGACAAGCAGCTTAATGTAAAATAAAAGACACTGTAAATACAGAAGTCAGAACCTAGAGAACATGTATGTGTGCATCTGTCTTGTCCCTTCTATCCTTTATTTATATTTGAACCAAAAGCTTCACATATATATTATGCATCACTGTGAAATCTCACTCAAGCAGCCCTGGCTCATGAATTCTTTAACAGCTTTGCAAGAAGACTTGATTTGATCAGGCAACTTCTCCCTAAGTACCACCTCTAAAGCCAAACGTTCTCAGTTCTGCAAGCGAGCTCCCAGTCTCACTGGCATTTGCTCATGAATGGTTTGCCCTTTCTATGTCTAAAACACTCCCATTAGACTTCTGGTTGCACAGATCTTTTGTGTATTTTAATGTCAGCTGGTCTGGCCTCCCAGAAAACAGAAATTAGTAAAATATCTCTTCTCACTTGGCATCAGCACAGATCACTGTGCAAGTGCTTTGCCGCTGTTGGACACCGGATGACAGGTTGAGAGCTGACTTTGACGTCTGAAGCTGGAATGCTAATTCCTCATCCAGTGATTACTTTCAGAGTTCCTGCTAGTTCCAGGTATTATCTCATGCCCATTGAAGTCTCAGATTCCAAGTATATAATAAAATAATAACAAAACTAAATAAATAAAGCAGCAGGGCTCAGAACAATTTCTATGAGTTAGAAATAATAGCCACAAGTTTGAATGCACTGGAGCAAAAATAAAACACTGGGAGGAATATTCAAATAACTATTGACCTCAGTGATGCTATGTCAGGAAAGTACAGCACAGAAGTCCCCTCTTCCAGCTGTGTCCTCTATCTGTATGCTGCTTATGTAGTCCAAACTCAAAATCGCTCTCTCACATTCACTTATAACCAATACTTTTCATCAAATGTAACTTTTAGTTTCTTAATCTGATTATGTTAGGCTCTGAGTAAACTCAGGCTCACTGGGCCTGATTCTTCACATTTTGTGAGGCTCCTTTTGGCAGGTTTCCCTGACTTGACAGGTGATATATTGAGTTTTCTGATTTACTTCTCAGATGATTTACCAGCGATCCTATCCACACAGGCTTCCAGAGAGGGGCTCTCACATGCTGGTTATAAAGTCTAGGGGTGGGCATGCCAAGTGCTACAGAGAATTCACTTCAGTGGAGCCAGGCTGAACCCTAGGAAAAAAAATAGCTTTGTTTTTAAGAAAGTGGACTTTCCTGTTCTGCTAAGATACAAGCCTCTTTTTTACTGTGAAGCAGCTGTGCAAGACAGAATCATAACACAATAGTGTAAGATCAACATTTACACAAAAATAAAAACAAACTTGCAGATCCTGAGTAAGAAACAAAAGGCCACATTTGACAAAACCACTGAGTTTTGTGTTTTAACACATAACTGATAATGTTTTCTGCAAATAGATAATGGCTGGAAACCCTGCAGTATCAGAACTTAGGGCAGGGGTCAGAAAAACTGATTTTAAGCGTTATCTAATGACTAGAAGGAATGAAATTTAACTCCTTGGGTGGAAAATTGCCTGAAAAGAACAAACCTGTTCATTTCAGGAGCAGACCAGGTTGCATGAAGGATCGACTACCCATTGAGAGCTGAAATATAAGGACATCATCCAAGTTCAGAGCTGGGCATTTTTGCTGTGGGGCCTCATTACATAGATGCTTCACTCTATATGTTCTCTCTGCTTTGTTGTGAACCAGTAAGAAATGAATCTACAGGTGGAGCTAATGGTTTTAATATAAAAAGTATCCAGGTTTTGATCACTTTCTATATGTTTTTGAGACAAAGCTTGACAAAATCAAAATACAGCTCCAGATTCAGACTCACAAGACTCAAGCCTGCTTCAGGAAGGAAGCAAATTCTCTGTACTTCCAGCTGTGTGTAAAAGTGTTCTAAGTGTACTTAATATCTAAGGGAACAATGGCTGCAAAAATAGACACCCATTCATGCACTAATTGCAGCATCACTTATCTAGATTAAGAGTCACCCCATTCTTGGGGAGCACCAAAAGGCTAATAAAGTGCAAGGACACTTACAAAAAGTAGGAGACATTTGTTCTCACGGATGGCACCGCAGCAGCCAAGGAAACCCAGCAGAAAGAGCATTGCTCCCATAGCCAGCATGATGTATGCTCCTGTGAAGAGCAGAGGGTTGGCAGCCACGATCTCTCGAAAACCTGTTGGATCCACGATGACCCAGATCCCAACTCCTAGCAGGCATGCTCCTCCCAGCTGTCACAGCACAATGAGAGGAAAGAGGGGGAAAGGAGGAGACAGGTCAACATTAACAGCTGCTGCAGGAATGCTGGTTTCATCAGTATGTTTTAATCAAAGGTGTTTTGGAAAATCTGTTTCTGTGGCAAACATTCTCTGCTGAGCAGGTGACTGCTGACATGCTGTTATGCTGCTCTCAGCGTTTCTTGCTCACTCAATGAAACATTAGCAGCAAAAGCATCTTTTCTTTCTTAACACTTCACTCTACCAACTTTTGATTCTCTGCCCAATGCTTGAAAGACTGAGTCTTGAGACTCTGCCACAACTGCAGGGGATGGCCCAGTGAAGAGGCACAGGGGAACCCTCTCCACCACAGTGGCGCCTTGCCCCAGTTGGGGCAGGATGGCTGGGTGTTCCTACCCCTCCCTTCAAAGACAGGAGCAACATGGGTCACCAGGAATGTGGTAGAAAAATCCCTGTTTGCTAGCAAAAACCTCAGCAGGGCACCCAGGACTAGAAAACAATTTCTTCTGCCATTCAAGGACAGACCATGAATATAAGTTACAGCTTTCCTACTTTGTCTTTCTTGTCAAGGACAACCTTAATGCAGACAGCAGTGGCCACTGGACTGCCTTACTCAATGTCTTAACACCTCCAGATGCCGTAAATTAATATCCTTGGTGATTGCTAGTGCAAAGCTGAGGGATCTTTTGTGGTAACTTCACTGAATTACAGCCTATTCTGTTGGCTGCTGGAAAAAGAAAGAATCAAGATATTCCAAATACTTACAAATATAAAAAAATTGAAAAGAAACATCAGGTACTTCATGCAGCTCAGACAGTCTCCCTCCATGGTCTTCAGGCCGCTTGATCCAACTCTTCCTGCAAAACACCAAAACAATTTTAGCACACTCAATTTTATTTGAATGACACAGCCCTATTTCCATGTCTATTCCCTCCAGACCCTGTGGAGTTCATTATACAGAAGGGCTCATTTTTTACCTGAACAGAGTACCAAAGCTCAGGCTAATAAGAGATAATGATCGCTGCTAATTCCCTTTGCATTCTTCCAGGTGTAGAGGGGAATGCAAATAGAAAGGTTGAAAGAAAGCTTTGGCGTTGCTTGCAGGGTGAAATGCTGGGGGGAAAAAAAAAGTCTGCAAATGATGGCTAATTTTATTTTATTTTTTTTTAGTCCCTAAGGTCTGTCAAGTTGAAGAAACACTGAACACACCTGGATATTTCAAATCAAGTAAGAAAGCTGTACTGACACAGGAGCCAGAAGCTGTGCCCATCGGCTAGTCAAACATGCATCTTGGACAGTTGGCTCCATACAAGCCTCCCTTACGGAATGAAGCCACGTGAACGAGGAGAATATTTTCAGGAAAACGCTCAGACATTGAGAATGACTGTGGTGTGTGAAAGAAAGAGGGCTTGAGCAGGCCATCCTCAGCTCAGTTCCACACACTGGGGCACACCACCTGCTTGTCATGCAATGTGACATGTTACTGGGCTGCTGAAGTCCTGTTATTCAAACTGCATCCTGCACAAGTCTTTTCAGGCAGAGCCTGTGGATCAAAGCTGGCAAGCTTTTAATCACAGGAAAAAAAATGTCCATTTTGAATCTCGATATGGTCTAATTCAGACCATAAAGGGCTTAGGACAGTATTTGTATTGGAAGAGAAGCTACTAAGTTTGACCAGGTGAAGTTGCATTGGAAGAAAGTTCCTGTCCCCAAAAATTTGCTGTTTAATGAAGTGGCTGCATCTTCCAAAAAGTAATTTCACCTCCCATCACCCTACAAGTACAAACGAATACATAAAATAGTAAAATTTTCACTGAAACAGAAGTTAATGAAGTCACTGCACCTTGTACAGAAGGAAGCACACATATGCAAACAGAAGCATAATTTTGCTAAGCTCTCTGGAGAAGCCCGCCCAAAGCTCATGTGCTTCTTAGCCCATCTCCTCCCCTTACACTGCAGAGAATGTCATTCCCAAAGCAGACATGTACCCACATCCGATTATATGCTGCTAATTAAGCACTCTACAATCCAATTGAAAGGAAAAAAAAAACCAACAGAAATTACACAAGATTTTCACCAGAACAGAAATAAAACTATTTCCTTCACTCACAGAATCACAGAATGGGCAGGGTTGGAAGGGACCTCAAGGATCATGAATCTCCAACCCCCCTGCCACAGGCAGGGCCACCAACCTCCCCATTTAATACTAGACCAGGCTGCCCAGGGCCCCATCCAATCTGGCTTTAAACACCTCCGGGGATGGGGCATCCACAACCTCTCTGGGCAGCCTGTTCCAGCACCTCACTGCTCTCTCTCCTTTGCTGTTATTGTTAAGCCACAGAAACTTTGGAGTGCTGTCCTTCCCTCTATGGCTATGGAAACTGCTCTTCTTTAACCAGAGGGGTGAGAAGACTTCAAGTCTCCCAGCAAGAGGATGCTGAGGTAAACAGTCAGATTCAGATTGGTTTAAAAATCAACGCAGTTCCTTCCCAGTGGCAAAACAGATAGAGAGCAATTCAGAAGCTGCTGTAGGCTATGAAGCACATGTATAACTGATCCTCCACAGCACCTGAGCTTTCCTGGGCAGCACTACAGTGTGCCTTTGCTGGCCTGGGCTGTTCATGGAGCCCCTTTGTGAGTGGAATCCTCAGTACATCCAAAATGCCAGTTCTACAATCCACCTTATTTCTGGAAGAACACCAATTGGAATTGGAACCTGAGAACCAAGGCAATATTTTCCTCTTCAACATTTGTTTCCTTATACCTCCTACATCTAACTCTTCTACCCAGACAGACTCATAGCCTAGCTGTGAATGCAGGAGATGAAGTGGGGCACAGAGCTCTTACTTGGGCCTGGAATAGATGCCCACATCTTCCTGAGGGTTTAAAGCCACATCTGCCAATATTCCAGAAAGAAGAGAAGATACGGATACTTCAAGAGCTCCAGAATTAGTGACACCCAAATGTCCCCATCACCACACAAAGGTTATGCTCCAGTGAAACAAGGAGAGCTAAATCTCACTCTAGCAGCCACAGCCTGAAAATTATCAGAGAAACTTCTAAGTCCTGCTGCCTTGAGTGCTCACATTTAATCTATATCATAGGCAGAAAAAGCGAAGAAAAAAAAAGATAAATAGGAAACTAATTCAGCTGTATTGTGTTACTTTGTGTCACACACACTCATCTCACTGCAGAGACACCACACTAGATAGCAGCAACTCCTGAGTCTTACCCTGTCCTGCCACTTTGCAGGGTTGATAAATCACATTCCTGCCTTGATTCACTATCCATGTCTGGGTCTGCTTCCTCTGTAAGATGAGCTCCCTTGGAACAGTTCTGATTCATGTGTCTTTTCAAAGACAAGCTACCATTTCTTGCATTGCTCCTCTCCACACTGGGTATGTTAAAATGTTTTCTACGTATGAACTAGGAAAGGAGACTAAACATGTTCAGCAATCAGGTCTTGAGAACATGACTGCCAGTGCTGGTGTGGTCATGCAGTCACAGTCATATGGGAGCATTAGAAACAAATACACCCTTGGCTTTGACTAGTGAGGGCTCCCTTGTTTGAGTCATAAATTTTTACCAGTGCTGTTGCTGGGCTCAGATTTGTAATTTCAAAAATTACCAGGCTTCACACAGCAGAGCAACAAATAAACACAACCTTAAGTGACTGCCTCAATACCTACAGCCTGGGGACACCTGCACAGAGCAGCACGATGCACTCTGTCTGGGCACACGGGTCCCCAAACAGCACATGAATACTCACCATCTGGGTGACAGGGGACATTAACCAAAAGCATGATCTGATTTCTTACACAAGACTTAAAACCATTTCAAGTAAGAGTGGAAGCACTCCAACAAACCTGAAATATATTACCATCTTGCTCACATATGCATAGTGCTTTAGACTTGGAATAGTTTATAACTAACATTATTTACAAACAAACTCAAGCAAAATGCAAATAATATTCCTTGCAACTAATGTAATTATTAGACTATTTTACATGAAGTCACTAATCACAAGCTGCAAGAAAATAACTGACACGAAAGGGCAATCCTGACCCAAGAGATGCATTCCTACCCACTTCTCAGCCACACACACAACAAATAAATTTTTCGTTACTCCTGCTGCACACTGTTACAAGTGAGATAAAATCTGAATGCATACATCCTAATCTACCCTTTAAAAATATCTTCTCTCCCCTTCTACAGGCCTCAAATTTGTGAGAGATTAAGTTCTCCTCTGCAAGAGACATTTAATGCTAAGCAAACATTAACAGTCAGAACTGCAGAAGACAGCGGCTGACAGATGCTTTCCCTGGCTTGTCCCATCTCAGATCTGTGAGACATATGAGACGCATTTGTTTTTGTCTGAAATGTAGCTATAAATGTTCCACTTTCTCTTAGGCAGCTTATTCAACAATTTCCCCCTAATACAAATTTTATCTTGGAAAATGATGAGGAGTCTAAAACACCCCAGCAGCATGGCCATGAAACATACCCCAGCTGCTCTCATCAGTTAGGAATACAGTCCAGGTTTTCAAGGCGATGCAATTTTTTGTTCTCCAGCCACCATTTGTTTCCTTCCTTCTGGCATTCATTTTTGCACGCCTTGAAGCTATACCTTGAACTTCACATATCTAAAGGCAGCTGCTCAACCACTCTCCCAAAAACTGCTTACATGCTTCTCCTTGATACCACTGACATTCTCCTCTACTCCCGCATCACTTTCACACTGGACTGAAACCTGTAGTTTCACTTCAATTGCACTCTCACCTTTATCATGAAGACAGACTCACTGAAAAATGTAGGTTTGATATGATCTCTGGATGCCACCAAATACAAAAACCCGCTGCCCCCAGTCTGGGCCAATTTCAAGGTTTAATCCAAGACTAAAAATTTGAGCAGAGTGCTCAGGGTCACATTTTGTTAAGTCCTGAGTACGTCCAAGGACTGAGACTCCCTAGTCTCCTGGGCAGTTCTGCTGTATCAGAACTGTATCTGTATCTGCTGTACAAAATATTAGCCAACAGCTTGAGGAGCAAATGGTGCTAACTTACACCTACCCCCATGTTCACACACAATGCAACCAAGTAATAGAAGATATATTTGCTGAAGCTCTCCAGATTCATTGCCAGACAGCCCTTAAAGGAATTAGAAAACATGGACCAGGCTCTCTTCCATGTCAGTGAATCCATTCCCAGGGACTGTTCCAGTGGATATGTCACTAAAAACATCTCAGAAGCTCTCAGGTTCACCAGTGGTGAAGGACTGCCACGGCCTGGCTTCACTCCACTGCATCCTTTCCTCAGCAACATGGCAACATGCCTCTTAGCTTGAAGGCCTGGAAATTTGGCGCAGCTTGCTTGCCTGCCTTCAAAGTGAATCCTTCTTCCATGAGGATTTCTATGCTCACCACTGGCAAGCAGTATCTAACTCCTTTTAAACAAAAGTAGTTGGGTTCTGCTAAAAGACCTTGTCTAACAGATGGTTCCCTTCCAGTAAACAGAGTATTACTCTTGATAGAACAGAGATAAGGGCAGATTTATAACTAGGAGACTGAAGGGGGATGACCTGCTGTGCAACACCTCACAGGTGACTTCACCTGACAGCAGGTGAACTGTGCATTTCTTATTCCACTCCTGCACACTACAGCTACATCAAATCAACCCTGACAGAAACAGAGAGAGCATTTGAGATGCAGAAAAACTGAACTATAAGCAAGCTTCACCTGAGCAAATCTCAGGACTTGAAGCACACTGTCTTTTCTAGTCTTTAATTGCCTATGTGCCCCATATTTTTCTCTGTCGCCTGGAAGAGAAAAATACGCAATTACTGCAGAAGTCAATAAAATTCAGTCATGTTAAATACATAACTTATTAAAACAGACCATCGCCTTAATTAACCACCTTAATTTAGTGTACATTAGCACTAATGAAGAGCTTTTAATACCCAGCAAGGATCTGATTCCTCAGAATCTCTTTAACAACCTTTGGGGTGTTTTTAATGCCCACAGACCACACGTAAATCCGTAGTGCCGTTATGTATGCACCTCATACCACAACAGCACTAGATTAATCACAGCTGCACTTTCAATATTTTATAGGAGGTTTAGACAAACTTTAATCTGCTGTGACTTTACAGCCCATTTACTGGGAAAATGGAAAAGGCTGAGGAAGGGAGATGGGATGTGTTTCCAGGAGGCTCATGAGGAGCAATGGTCAGAGATACTGGGTGCTTCCCCAGCCACCTCCTGCACAAAGCTGAGCAAACAGTTTTCTCTCACTGTCTGGGAGCAATGAGAGATGAACAGAAAAGCTGCAGCGGTGCCTGCCCTTGCAGCCCCTTGGCTGCTCCTCCACCTGCCCCACTGCCACTACCAGACCTGCAGGCAGGGCAGCTCCCATCCTCCATCAGCGCCTTGGGCCACTAGCGCTCAGCATGCACCTGGGATTGTAGGTATTGTAAGCAAATAATTCAGCCTCCTCAGATCATATGGGAGAACTCGCAGATATTCCAAAATGATCAATAAGGTGCTTGGCCCTCTTTCTGCTCCCTTGTGGTGCAAACATGCCAGAATTTCAGCAGGATCTCTGGAGCGGGTGTTTCCCACAAACATTTGTGAACCTGCCTTTGAAAACTGCCTCCCATGAAGACTTCTGTGAGTAGAAGTCTATAGTTTGCTGTCGGCAGGAAGCGAACAAAGAGTTTTGAGGTGGCTGAAACTAGTACAGTATAAAGCATTTAATGAATATTCATAGCCTTTCTGTTTTGCATTAATCCCACTTATTTTACGTCCTTCCTCTGTCACCATGGAATTACATTTCTGAACAACGAGCGGGGATGGCTGCCCTTTGGAAACATGGAGGATGCAAACAGTCTCAGCCAATTGCCCTGCTGCAAAGTACTTTGGGTACTGCCAGCAGCTGAGCCACACACCCACTGCACCACTGGATGGGCCCCAAATTGGTACCACATTTGGGGGTCAGCATGTTTTCAGAACATGCTATGCAACCATCCAAGCTGGCTGCAGCATGCGTGGAAACCTCCAGAGGGTGGCTTGAAGAAGCTGCAGACAGAATATGAGCCACCATCACATAAGGGAGAGCTCCTTCTGGCACACCAAACCCACCCTCACCTTTTTATCTTTTTCTTTTGTGTGCGGGGAACGCTTTGTCCTGAGCTTTGCACATACAGCTGAGAGACAATTTCTCCAGCTGTTCCATCCTGTGATGTCTTTACCCCAGGACAGCTGCTGCCAGGAAAAGATGCCTCTAACTTTAAAGCAGAAATGGCACTGTGCTATAGAAACCTATCATTAGGAAAATCGCCAGGATGATGGGATTCCTGCTCCTACTGTGCGTGCATATAATTACATCCATACAAGCTTTCAAAGGTCTGTGTGGGAGAGGAATTTTATTCTTTTTATTCCCCTTAAGTCACAATATTTTAAAAGAACTTACAGCACCACAGAGAGGAAGAGCTTGAATGCTTCAGAGGCACCAGCAGGTGCTGTGTCAGAAGGGATGAAAGAGCATGTTTGGTGCCAAACAATAGCAATACTCCATCTTACTCTGCAGCCCTAAAAGGGAGGAAGTCCGTGCCAAACAGACTCACTTTGGTTAATAGCTACGATTTTGTCATTAGGGAGAACTGTAGAAAGTGCAAAACCACCATGCCTAATTGTGACTTGAGCAAGCTGATGCCTCTAATTACAGTCGCTGGGGAAACACAGTGGAAGCTGGAGCTACGGTGCAGGCCAAGCCTCCTTCCTGAGGCCACGCGTGTGCAAGCCGTGCTGCCTCAGCCACTGAGCAGCTGCGCTTGGCACACTGTCCTTGTCACCCTGCCCATGCCATCAGCCACCACAGCCAGCTCCGTGCCAGCACTAGCTTCTCCTTGCACTCACTGCTTGCAGAGCAGCTCTTTGTGGAGACTGTGTGTTGATGAAGGAAAAGCAGCTCAGCTTGAGGCTCTTGCTGGTCTTTGCAGCTCAGAAGAGAGCTGAAGAGCCAGAACAAAGACACAGGAGGCAAAAAGCAGCTGATGGAGTCTGCAGGCAGCTGTATGAGAAAGAAAAGAATGAGCAGTAGGTCACGGAGAAATATCTGACTGGTTTTGGAGACAAACCAGTTTCCTGCATGTTAACTGGTGCAGGAAGACCACCAGAAGAATAGCTTATGGGCGTCCTGGTTTAACTAGTGCCCCTAGCTATTGCCAGCCCCCTTTGCTCACCACATTTGCAGGATCTAGGAAACAGAAACACAATGCCAGCCCACATATCCAGCCAAAGGAGGAGCTGAAGGCAGAAGTCGCATCCTGCTGGATCTCCCCAACAGGTCACTGCCTTTATACTAAGGATAAACACCTCTTTGGCAGCAGGCTCCGTTTCACATCAGACCCATGCAGCAGCTTCAGAAGAAGGTAAAACATTTGCCATTCCTGAACTGGAGCTTGGCACAATCTGTCAGTCCCATGCATTATCCTGTAACTAATAGCTTTTATATAAATAACTAGTTGTACTGGAATTTCATAGTGCTTACATAGCAAAGTCATTGCTGTGACACGACTCCATTACTGCATGTAAATCCAATTAGATCCCAAAGTGCACTGTGCAACTATAATCGGCCCCTGTGGAGTAGCAATGAGGGGACCTGCACAAGGCCATGCAACTAGATACTAAATTACAGTCAATCTACCTCCTCTTTAGTTGCATTAAAATGCTAATGTCACTGTAATACGGGCCCATTTACCACTCATGACTACCTTGCCTTGCAACACTACCGTGAATGAGGATGTTGCACTGCCTGAGAGCATTTAATTCCTCACTGCAGTTGAGCAAGCAAGGCCCTTAGGGGCATTTTATGTCTTAAAATAATAACTTGATTGGTTTTTATAATGCTAAAATCATATGAAGCTGGGGATAGTGTTTATACAAATCTGAACTGCTGCTATAACCACCCTGTCTCATTTCCAAGCAGAGTTCTCTGGACAACTGGACCATGTTCCTCCTGATCCTTGTCTGTTCTTAATGAAGACATTTCAGCCACAAAGCAGCTGTGCTTAAGAGCACACCAGTCACACACAAGAGGACAAAGAGAACTGGACTGAATCCCTTTAAGCTTCATATAGACAACACCAGCTTTGCAACAAGAACAATAATACAATACTTAGCAGTTAAGTTTGCATGATGTGTGCACAGACTACATGAAATCATATGGTGGTAAGATCTCCCACACATATGCAAACATTCTGGATGGAAAGGAAGAAATCCCAGAGTGGGACATAGTCTCCCAAATGTTGCAACATTTGGAGAAGTGCTCATGCACGTGTTTGAAGTACCAGTAGAGCAAGAGGCCACAAGCCATACCACTCCATTTAGTGGAAATGTGCTTACAGCACTATTCAAAACATGAAATGCTCACTTTGGCTCTTTCCCAAGCCAAGTTTAATAATCATGTCTGGCTCTTTCATACTGCCTTTCTCACACAGGCATCAGCCACCCTAAATAAGAAGATCTGTGTACAGAACCAATGCATCTGATTGCTTGCAACTCTTTTAAGTTCTGTTCCTCAAAGGAAAAAAAAAAAAAAAAAAAAAAGAAAGAAAAGATAGCTCACAGGTGTACTTTCCCTCATATTAACCAGAGTACAACAGAACCATATGGAACAGACCATCTTTCTAAACAGATCATCCAAAGATTATATGTGCTGATAACATAATAATATTAACTCTGTTCATGAGATAAGAAAACCAAGGTTAGAAGGGGAATGGATGTGCTAGACCTCCTGAGCCAAAATACAGCAGGCTGCTCCCCGGTCCATGCTGAGAGCCATGAAAAGGATGATTATTTCTGGTTGACAAACTCCACTCTTTTCAAGACATTTTCTGTCCCACAGAGAAACTTACTTAGCATATAAAAAGGGAGGTAGATAACTTTGGCCTCCTATATCTGCAAATACTATCCCCCAGGATGGAATAAATGTCACCCTCAGAGTGGGTCATGCAGCTACATCACAAGCTGAGTGACATTACTGTCACATCAGGTGCTGTCAAGTGTCGAGACTCTCCAGACGTTTGCACAGCACTCCAGACAGTTAGGGCACTAAACATAAAACATAAACGCCTGCCACTTCTTCCTGTAGCTTGATACACCTCACCCTTACGACCACCAGCTCCTTGGTGCTCTTTTTCATTCTCTTCTTCTATAGCCATGCTTTGTTTGCAGCAAATGCCTCGGCAGTTTGTGACATTCGTGACTGTTAAGGAAGGATGCAGGAATAGATCTCAGAAACACTGGGCAGTTGCTGTGGCAACCCTGTCCTCTTCAGACCATGATATCCAATGCTTTAAGAAGTTCCCGGATACTTTGCGGACTTGAGGGAAACAATGCAGCAGAGAAAAATGAAAGATTTTAAAGTAAAGAGGCAATCAAAATGGATCACCATGAGCCACATGGCCTTGCCCTATCAAACAGATGATAACAATCTCTCCTTGGCAAGGAATAGCAGCTGCAGGGCTGTACTGTGAGGCATAGGCAAGGGCCCATGGACAAGGCAGTTTGAAAACCCACACGTTTATCATCTGTTTTAATGCAGAACAGAACTCCAGAGAAGTGGGTTCTTTTCTTTTTCTCTTTTTTTTTTTTTTTTTTTTTTTTTAAGGAAAAGGTGGGAAAGATACCCCTACCCTTTAATACCTTTTAACTGGGGGGACTAGTAATCTTAGTTGCTTTTAAAAAATCCCAAACAAAAGAAAATGTATTAGCTATCCTACCAAAAAAAAATTAAAAATAATTTCTTTGTTCCATCTGCCTACACAGATGCTAAAACAGAACGGTTTTGTCAGGTTTAGGTAGTTTAGAAAATCAAAGGTTAGGAGAAACATCCTGTAAAAACAGCCTATCTTAAATGAAAGATCTCAGGAATTCTAAATAAAATAAAACTGCTGGAAATCTGAGAAGTGGCATTATTTATCGGATCCTGGTCATCTTTTAAATCCTATTAACAATAAGAAAACCACATCTCAAAGTGCCATGAATTCTATACACAATAGGAAATTCTTGAGCTCACAGAGCTCATAACTCAAAACGTAGTTCTTTAGAAACTAAATAAATCTCACAAGGTATAGGGGCTATATTTTAAGTAAAGCTTGAATGCAACAGAGGTGGTAAGAAACACCCTAGGTGAAGAGAGCAGACGTGGAATCCAAGTTATTCTGCTTAGAGCCAAACTGATACACATGCAACATATTGCACATGTAACTCTAAATTTAGTTTCACTTAATCAGTACCTTTAACTTACTCCAGAACATAAAATCACAGTTAGCGTGGTCTAAAAGGTCAACGCGAGTGATCTCCAGCACACTTGTTCTGATTAAGGTATGAACACAACCATCCACCAAATAAGAAGGTGAAGGAGCAGAGGGAGAACCACAACCACAGCCCACAAGAGAGTCTCAGCTGATCTACAGGAAAATCAGCACTAGTTAATGAATCCCACAACCTTAGCATATGTGTTCCTAGCTGCTCTCCCTTCCCTCAGAAGCAGCACAACCCAGGGCTCCAGCAGCCATCAGTTTTCAGGCAGAAAACCACCCTCCCCTCTGCGCAGCTCAGACAAGGGGGCAGGACTAAGTGAGGTCTAACCAAGGCGTGCAGGCTGGCTCCCAGCTGCTTTTGCTTTCCAAATGAATAACAGATACTGCATCAAGATGCACAATGTCATGCTGGTGAATTTGTTGCTCTCATAACACCTAATTTTTCTCCCCATCTGAACTTATTCTGAAAGCGTGTGGTTCATTTTCCCCCTTCTCCTTTGTCCTTAACTTGTGGCAAAGGTAACACAAAAGAGAGGTGGCTGGTTATATGCATCTGAGAGCATGACTATTAAAAAGAGGGCTTATTCTGGAAAGCGCCATGGTTTTTCTTGCTGTTCACACAGGCAGCTAATGATCACCCTAATAGCTTCTCTCTCTGAAGTCATAATAAGCTTACAAATGAACCCATTCAGCACATATTAAAAAGCAAGAGATGCTCCTTTGATTACAGCCTTTATGGAACTCTCTATTTGTTCAGGAGGTGCTGCTGAGTGCCCACTTGCCTGACAGAGCTGAATGCCACATCAGCACCGTCACCTCTGCTGCACCCATGCAGGTGTTAGGGAACATGGACATCAAGTCCTGGACCACGAACCGCAGCACTTCTGGGGATTAAGTGACAAAAAATGAGTGTAACCCGTCTGACACCCAACACAATGAGGCATTGAGCAGCCAGTTCATGTCTCTGGGCAACTAGCAGAACCTATTGATGGCACACTCTGGGTAGGAGGCACCTGTTTGTTGTGGCAGTAAGCTAGGCAGCACATCTATTGCTTTGAAAGGGGAGGGCCTTCTGGCTCACAGTAATCCATTTTGATTGCCTTCTTATTTTAAAATCAATCATTTTTCTCCACTGCATTGTGACTTTGCTTTCCTGAGGTGAGAGTAACAGGGAGCTCGTTTCTTTTGTCACCTGTAATGCTTTCTCTACTATAACATTATCCTTAATGCTTAACCTGCTCAGAGCCTGATCTAAATCCCACTCACATTGCTGACAGACTTAAAAACGTCTTCAGAAGAAGAATAAAAAGAATTTTTCAGGTGGGAAAAACATAGTAAAATCCGGGAGCTCATCTTCGTTACGGTTCTGGGTCAAGTATTTCACATTAGTGAAAAAGTTAAAAGAGCACACCTTTATTTTCCCTTAGGGAAACGAACACTGCGTACAGTATCCACGCTTTCCCAAACTGCCCTTAATCCCTAAGCACAACGTATCCACAGGGAGCTTAAGAGGAGAGATGTGAGGAGTGAGACCCCTGGCACATGAGGAGTGCAGCCTGAGCGCTGATGGGGTGGTGCAGGGCTTTCAGGCAGCCTGCTCCGTGGGGAGAATTTCAGCCGTACTAAATATCACATCTGCTCTTAGAGAGCTCATCCTCTAAGCAAGCACTTCTGCTTTGCCTGAAAGACAAGACCTCTGTGCGGAACAGTCCTTTTCTGCATCTCCAGGAGATCTGCTGGGGTTAAGGCGGGTCAGATGATGAAATACAGATAGCTTTGTGTTGATACTACCCACAGTGCCTATTAGGAAGGCTGTAATTGTAAGAAAACATTTCTCAGCAAGGATATTTAATACAGTGCCAAAAAGTCTCCCCAGGCAAGCTTTGTTTTAAGGTTTGTGAGCTCCAGGCAGAAAGGATTGCATCTCTTGTGTTGAAGTGGTTCAGGCCCTGCGCAGTTTTAGCTCCATTGTAATCCGAATAACACACAAAGGCAGCAGTGGAAACTTCTCTACCAGAATCACTTGCAAGATGCTGGGAATAGCCTGGGGCAAAACCTGAAGCACCATCAATCATCCCTATATGTAAGAATTGGCGAGCACTGACAGGGTGTCATAAGGACTCTTTCAAAAATGAAACAGCAAATTTAAACGTGGAAATACTCAGGATGCTGATGAATTTTCTTTTACTCAGCCTTTGTTAATATTTTACCTGTCAGGAGTAAGTAACTGAAGACATAAAATTTCCTCTAATCCAAGCCAGAAGGCTGGATTAATTCCAAATGTACCAGTGAATGATGAAGGCATGATCTGAAACACCAACCATGAGGAAGTTCACATGGTCTCCAAACAGCACAAAACCCACTCTGTGGCTGGGCAGCAGAGCGCCTTGCCATTCACACTCAAAAGAAGCAAGAATAGAGTTGGATCTGGTCCAGCAATTCCTATTTTTACAAAGACTTAGTAATCTTTTCAGGGAGAACAACGAACAGAACATATTGACAAAACCAGATCTTCTGCAAGGGGCAGGACTCTGCCAGCTAACCTCCATGTCAATCAGGATTGATCTGAATTCTGTCTGCAAAAATCACACCAACTTTTGGTGGCTGAAGCTGACTATATTCCATCTCAGCTGTGCCTTTCTCTTGATCAGCATGACATTTGAAAGCAATGCTGCCTTCCAGCCAAAACTAGTATATTTTTCAAAGCATGACTGGTATGTTTGGAGGGCAAAAAAAGCCAAAGCAGCCCAGGTTTAGGTTCAGACATAGGAAGCAGCAGATTCAAGCAATGCCTAGCATGGCCAATCAGATCTCTTGAGGCATACTCCTGGTTAGCCTGACACTGCTCTGAGCTCTGCACCCATGAGTCTGGAGTGACACAGCATTTAATGGCCTCTTCACCCATCACTGCTGTCAGTGTGGGGAGAGGAATCTTTCTGAAAACACTGTGGAGTTTTGCTGCATTTAGAGATAAGTTATGACAAATTTCAATTCATGACTTGTGGTCACCATCTTTCACGTCTAATGATATGTAAACCATCTTGTGTCATTAATACCACTTCAGTGTCATTTGCTTTACACATTATAGTCTGACAGTCCCTTATGAAGCTCTGTGCCTGTCTTCTTTTTACATGTGGGTATGGAGACCAAGAAAGCCCCCTTGCCTTTTTATTCCAAGTTACCCAGCAAGTGTTCCAGGCAGCTTCTGCAGCCCCCTGCTCTAGTGCTCCATTTTTCTCTTTTATTTCCTAGCTTTCCCTCTCTTCTGCAAATACACTGCTTGACACAGATATCTGCACTATATATCGGATACAATATTCTTGTTTGTCACCTGACTTTTACATGCAAGTTGACAAATTCAGCAAATGTGACTTTGCTCAGAAGCATCCAAAAATCTCTGAGTCAAAATGTATGAATGAAAAAATAAAAGCGGATGCCAAGCAAGCCTTCATTTAAGCACTTCACATATCCTGTATGGAAATATCAGCTCCAGAAATTCAGTCTTTGATGAGATGACATCTCCTTACACAACATCCTATTTTTTGACTATCGTTGGGCAAAACAGTTCAGGTTTCTCAGCTAGTACTTATCTGCTGCTTTCCCTGCTATCTTGGAGGATTACAAGTGAGTTAGGTGACTCCAAAGCATTTTGGGGGAATAGCTAGGATGTCCTCCTGGCAAAGTCAGAGGTGACCAGATAACTATAGAAGGTGTCAATACAGACTGGGGGGATTCATTTGTATAAGTCAGAAAAATACTGCTAAGCCTGTACCGAAAACCCAGAACAACGACTTTACTACCACTAAATCTTCACTGTTGGCTCGGTGATTCCAAAATTAGTCCCTTCAGCTGGACTATTACTTGGTCTACAGATTTTTGTTTTTTAAAAAAAAGAAATTAATCTGAGGGCAGGATATTTTTCTAATATCAGATCTCATTTGGGAAAAAAATGACCACACTGGTGGATACAGTATCAGCAATTAACTAACAAAACAAACTGATTTTAATTAGGATGTCAATTGTGCAACGGTGCAACGGCCAAGATCTCTGCCTCTAGTGTTATCATACATTTATAGGAATCATAGATGAGATAAGAAGAAATTTACCACACACATCCCTTCTTTATTTTGAAGAAACACAATGAAGGATTCAGTTCATGACGTTGGTTTTAAGCTACCACTGGTGGTTATTTTTACCTTAGCTTTGTTTGGTGACCTCCATTTTACAGCCTAGCTGTAGCAGCTTATAAAAACAAAGGAATTCGCTTGGAGCGAAGTGTCCTTAACCTCAACGTGTTTGAGTTATCTTTGTTCAGATTGTGTTTCACTTTCCCAATCCCACAACCAAACTGTGGCCTGATTTGTCAGCTTCTCCTCCAAGGGAGGCCACATTTTTCTAGTTGAAGTACATATGTAAGAAGGTATGTCGTGACTATGTTCCCTTTCCAGGATCTTACTGCAACTAAAAGCATAGTGAGTGTTTTAATTGAAACTTTTAAATATGGGTGCAATTGCCTTTTTTAAGATGATGTACATTTTTTTTGTTAAAAGATCTAAATGTAGATACACTGGAAAAAATTGTCTTTTCCCATAAGCTGGGGTAAGCCATGCCACAGTAGGGGATTCTGATGCTCTAACTATGCAGGAAGAGCTAAATTAGCAACCCCGCATAGTGTAGAACAAAATTTCTTAGCATCTGCCCTCTTTAAACAATGTACAGTTTTGAGCTCTCAAACCAGTGCAGCTTACTCCAAACCCCAGCACAAAATACAGTCAAAAGCCTTTTGCTCCCATCAGTTTAAAACTGGGCACTTTGAGCTTTGCACGGCCATTAAAAATATACACCCATGAGCAAAAAAAGAAAGAGGAAAAAAGGCTCACCTAGATCTAACCTGCGAAAGCATTACTTCACACATTAAACTAGAGATCTACCATTAATTACAAAGCTTAACAGATTCTTCAACCACCACAAAATAGAATATGCACTTCTAACGACAACTGAAAAAAACGACATGAAAACATCAGCAGGATATACTAAAAAATGGCTAAATCATAACCTACCGATATTCCTCGAGTTCATTCTGTGGGTAAAATGCGAGCAGAGGCCAACTTCACATCAAGCCCAAACGCCAAGCACTCTGTCATGTCCTCACCAGCTCCTGGGCAGCCTGTCGCTCCACAATCCCAGCTGTTAGAACCCCAGGCAGCAGTGAGCTCCTCCAGAAATGGGCAAAGACCTAAGCCAAGTTCTTATACTTGGGATTGCCACACAGAAAGAAACACCTGCAAAGCTGGGTGCATTTTGTAGCCTTAACTCTTCATTGACAGTGGTTTTCAAAATGCCAAAGACAGCTAATGAGCGAGTGCAAGCAAGAGCAATGTCCTCTTGTCCTTACAGCTTCAAGTAATACCTCTGTGAAGAGAACCTTACATACCTCAAATATTACGTGACCTACTCAAGAGCTGAGGCCTTGAGCTCCTTCTCATAAGATGTTCTGAACAAAGCCGAGTCCCACCAGCTCCTCTGACTACCAGCATCTGTTAGCAGGACAGCAAAAGGGACAGCAGAGTGCCTGCTAAGGAAGTCTGTCTCTGAGAACATGCCCTACAAATGGGGAAGACTCACTACAATTACATTAGCAGTGGTAGCTGAAGGCACTGCCACATTGTTGTTTGCTCCTTAATTTAACAAAAAAATAGTGTAAGGTGGCTATAATTGGTGGGGAAAAAAAAGGTTCTGTTTTTGCATAAGTCTGATGGTGATTATAGGATGCTGACACTTCTAAGAGGGAGCTACTGAATATTTAACCTTCGAAATGGAAGCTTGGTTGTCTCTTGTCCCGTTAACATCCACACGTATCTTCCATTAACTCTAATTAGGGTTAACAGGGTGTTCACATAAGTACCTCTATAATTAATGTTAATTGTAGTGACGAGCAATTCTGATGGGAGACAAAACGCCAAGTTTCCTCTGCAGGGTTAAGCATCAAGAGCCCGGATGTCTCTCATTTCCATCTTCTGCCATTAAGGCCCCCGAAACAATTGCACACGTTGCAGACAGACTGACACACTGAGCCTTGCAGCAGGAGACACACAGAGTCTTGGGTAACAGCACACGCTGTTATTTATACGAAATGGAAACGTGGACACACAAAGCCTGACACATACCACACTGATTCACTTCTGGATGCTCACTGCCGTTACAGATCCCACAGTAACACAAGACCAGTGCAGGCTGACACTTCCCCTCTCCCTTTGAGATGTCCAGGCAGCACAGAAGGGCAACTTTCTTTTCTGTCATATATTAAGATAAGTCACTTTCAATTAACAAACTAAAGAGCAAATTAGATTATCGCAACAACCTCAATTACCCTTACTAATGCCATTACACCACTCCTATTTGATAAGCTATACAATATTCCTAGATCAGACATTAGTAAACCATTAAAGCTGTAAATGAGAAAAGCAAAATCATCTGCCATAATCAGACCAGCAACAATCATGCACCTTCTGCAGTGCTCCTGGCTCAAGCCCTCAGCCCCACAGCGGCTCATTTCAAAGCATTAGTAGTCACTTACTAGCACTCTTCTGTCTCATAAGCTGAGAATTTCCATCAGATCTGTGAGATTCTGAAGCGAAGTAGAGTTGTAAGCTGTCTTTAGTTGGGCAAGTATTTATAAAGCCTCTGGGAGCCAGAGGAATGCTCTGTTGTTTCCCTCATGAGTTGCAGATATTATTAGTAGAAACCTTGCGGTGCTGAAGCTTTTCTGTGGGGATGCTGCAGACGGCAAGAAGTGTCAGAGGAGTGGTGGGGAGAGCCCTTGCAGAAGCCACACAGGAGGAAGAAACAGGATAAAGTCTTGCTGATGCTCAGTGCTGGAACTAGAGTTGGAACTGTGGAAAATCTGACTCATCTGTCCAAACCCTCCCCGTGCCCCAGTGCTAACAATCCTCGGTCTTTGGGACAGCTCCAGCCACAGAATGCAAGTGGCCAGGATTCCCACTGAAATTAGTAGGTGCTTTGTCTAAAGGATGAGAAAAAAATAATCAATTTGTCAGCTCACCGACACCAACCCATATTGCATTTCCAAAGAGACACATCCCCAGGATTCACTTCAGAAGTGGACGTGTTTTGGCTTTCCTACACAAAAACAACTGCTTTCCTTGCTTTACTCGCTGCCCTGGGGAATTAGTGACTCAGGCAGGATGCTGAGCACTCAGTGGGATTTATTTTCCAGCACGTTGAGGTTTTTTTTAATCAGGTATGCAGTCTTATTAATGCAGCTCCATTCAGACTAAGATTTCAATAAGTCTTCCTGCTTCCTCATTTTACCATCACAATTTTTCAGATGAGCTTAGGGGATTACTGTTCAGGAAGGCAAGGAATATAGAGCACAGAAGGCACAGACTTGAGGTGTGCCCACTGCCTGTGAAGATGACAGAGCCAGCTGTATTCCTAAGGGACCAAGACCTGTGCCATTCCCTTCTCACCTCCTTTAATCCAAAAGGAGCATCACTCAGCCCCAGGCCGTGCCCTTCCCACACAGGCACTGCTTTTTGTGGCACTTGGCCCCACATTACTTCCTCTCCCAGGTCTATACTTCAGCAGACACTTCTGAAGACAAATCTGTGTGTAGTGGTGAAGAAGCCACCTCACTGCAGAGTCCCACAATCCCACAGCTTTGTGACAGACCAAAGTGCCTGCAGAAAAAAGCCCTGCCCTTTCCTTGGCCAGGTTTGTTCACAAGAAGCACTGCTCTGTATCCAAGCAGCTATGCTCAGAAGAGGAAAACAGAATATTCTTCCTGGGAAGGTATGGGGCCAGCAAACATTTTAGCTGTGCTTTTATTGAACAGAGATCATTTCTTCCTAAACAAAGGCTTGCTTTTATAAATGCATTTTGAGTGCCCACATACAATATATATATATATTTTTTTTTACAATCACCCAAAGCAGTGAAAATACATTTAAAAGCAATGGAACCAAAACCAACCAGCACTCTGTATTACCTCTCCACTTTGGCTCATTTGAAAACATACAATGAAAAAGAAAACACAGCCAGTTAAAAGTAACACTTGTAAAATTACTTACACTTTAAGATCAGTATCATAAAGTAGCAGCTTTAAAATAAGGCAAAACACTAAGCAATAAGCTGCACAGACATTTTTATAGGCATTGGAACAAATGTCCAGTAAGTGCTCACGGAAATCTGAGTTAATTGAAACTTCTGGCTACTCTATATTTTAACTGGATGGCTGGCGCAGCTTCAGCTCCTTGCCAACAGGCTGACAGGGATATTGGAATAGAGAGCAGGAGGGAATCAGCCAGCTGCAGCGAGCAGTCAGAATTTAAGGGGATTGTTCATCTTTTCTCCATTATTACTCAACTTAGAAAAGATGTTCTCTGTAAAGCCAGTTAATATTCTCCAGGGCCCTGCAAAACACAAAACTATATAGACAGTACAGGTAGTACAAAAAGATGGATCTTATCTGAAATAATTTGCTTTCACTAGGTGTTTTTTCCCCTTTTCCCTGAGCAGAAACAGAAACAATAGAAAAATTGTGCAACAACTTAATCAGAAGCTCAAAATATGTGCTCCATGCTATATTTCATAGCTTCTTGACATCTCTTTGTCTTTTTGTCAGTCTACTGCCCAGCTCACCTTTACAGCTCTTCTGCTCCATTTAGCTCAAAAGAGACAGCCTTCTCTTATGATGTGTATGTAAATGGGATTTGGCACAGTGAAGGCTTATGCTATCAGGGGATGCAATTCAATTTTGTACAGGTTAGGAAATGTGCCGGGAACTTGTGGGTGTGTTGGAAACTTCTGGAACAAATAGTGTATAAAACAACCAAGTAGACAGAGCACGGAGCACTGCAACTGGACAGTGGGAGATACTCTCCAATGCACAGTCACATTTGTGTTTTGAAGAGGCAGAATCAAAACCAGCTGCAGGCTTGGCGGTATAGCAGAAACAGCAGAAAGCTTCTGCAGGGAGCGTGGGCCCTGACTACCTGTTCAGGAATTAACATCAGGCAGCTGACATGACTTTTTACCCTGCCAGATCTACCTGTCCCCTCACAGGACAGTGGAGGAAGCACTGGGCACTGTTTGGGCACTCCTCTTGCTGCAGGGAAAGCACTAGTGCCACTGACAGCCCAGGCTGGCATTGCTTAAGGTCCAGAACTAACCACAGAAGTCATCTGCATCCAGAACTCACACACACACAAAAAAAAAAAAAAAAAAAAAAAAAAAAAAAAGTTTCTCCAAAATAAAATTAAGTACAGTTATAATCGTCTTAACCATAGCAGATACTTCAGCTTGCAAACACTCTCAAAGCTGCAGTGGGCAATAAATCAGACATGTTATTTCCAGCAACTCATCACAGGAGTTGCTTGCTACATGGCCAAAATAAATAAAGAGGCTTTTTTCCTGGGGATGCTCAGAGCCAAGATTTCTTGTGTTGGCTCTTGTCTTAACAAGCACTCCTGTAAATTACAGCTGCCTTCAAATTTAGCATTCAATTCCTAATTATTTCTCTCTAATTACTGAGTTGCTAGTGGGTTTGGTTCTCATAGGCTGATATACAGTATCTTACTTATTTAAAGAATTTAATTTAGTTTGCTCAACTCCAAATGTACACACATGATGTCTCCACTACATTAATTCATCACTGTCACAGAAACCACTCTGAAGGCATTCAAGACCTTCTGGTTTCCAAGCATATTGTCTCAAAAGAACAACAAAAAGCAGTAATGGGCAAAAGAAGCCTCTGCAATGTCATGAAAAACTAGCCAAATGTCATGAAAAACTAGCTCTGAGGCCATGTTCAGCTGCAACATCCCATCCCTTCCACATCACTCAGAAGGATAACAGAGCATTTTCAATAAAGCCATAGAGAATGAAGGTTTATACATCTTTGATGCCCTACAGCTGGAAGGAAAGACAGCAGTTAAAAGTTCACTAATCTTGTGCCATTTCCCTTTCATTAGTTTCAATTTTGAGTTTTGGATAGTGCTGAATCAAGAAAGAGAGGTTAATTGTTTAACCTTACAAAAACAATCTTGCCTCTTCTGGTGCTGCTTTTTGCCTGCTTCACGTTTTTAGTTTCCCAAAGGATTTGAAGCTCAACGGACTGATAAATTCTTTAGTGAATACTGCATCTATGGAATTGCTACATAAAATGAGACAAGATTTCAAGGTTTCCTACAGCCTCTGGATCTACCTGTTGTAAGTCCTCTGGAAAAACACAACACCCTCCATTTGTTTGAAATAAAATTTGAAATTGTATACTTCTTTATCTCCATTCAGTGTTTCAATATTACATGTGTTCAATTCAATTACTATCACATCACTTTTTATTCTAAGCTGGCTAGAAGACAATGCAGTTGTATGGGATAGCTAACACTGGTTTTCAACTCTCTCAAACACCTCTTTTAATGAGAATTTGTTGCAGTTCCATGACAATTTATTCTCGTGTATATTGTGAGCCATATTTTTTCCCATACAGAGGTACTTAAGTAGTGATAATTCCTCTCACTCTCAATAATGCCCAAAGATACCTTCCTAACATTCAGCCCAGTCTCATCACTCACACTGATCCGTGTGTGAGGTTAAGAATTTCATTCTCACCCAATCAGTGCCTTTTCAAGTTCCTTTGTGCTATTGGGGTTCCCCAAAACCTCAGAATCACAGAACATTACTTCAGTCTTCATTTCAGCAGGAAATGAGTGCACATCCACTCCTCTCATTCACTCATTCATTCCAGAAATGATGCAGCACTATTGCCTACCGCCTACACGAAACAAAACCACACCATGGACAAAAAGTAACAGGGAAGGGAAAGGGACGTGCTCTTGCTTTTAAGGAAAATTTCTATGGTGTAAATTGTTTAATCTAATAGACTCAGAGGGATGTTAATACTAAAATCAGATTAAGACTTAGGATTTTATTGATACACTTAATTTGCATGTACTTTGTTTTATCAACACAAAAGAGCTGGTAAAACACCAGCAAGTTCATTTTTGAAACCATCAAGCTGAAAAAAAAATCAAAACAACCCGCACTGGTCTCCAGCAATTTTATAGCCAACTCTGCCTTTGGTAGGAGAGGAAAGGGGGCTTGCACCTTCTGCTTCAGATTCTAAGCTTCTGTGAATAGTGTTATTTGCTGACAATCAGTGGCTTTGTGTTCGTATTTTCATTTATGCATGTATGTATATATGTATATTTCTACACACAGAGCCTATGAATATGTAATGTTTCCCTCTCTTCCACTCAGAAAAGCCAAGGCAGAACAGATTGCAGCCTCCAGCCTGGTTTTTCAACAGCTGCCTCATGAGAAGTCTCTGTGAGCTATATCCTTCAACCTCTGCCACTCTTCATACATACATAAATAGAAACACGAAGTGTGCGCGTAACGCTGAAGTGTGATGGAAAGCACAGCAATAATAGCAGGCTAGCAAAATCCTAGGCTGCAGCAAGTGAGGATAAGCCCAAACACAGCAGCTGTGAATGCAGAAACAAAGGAAAGAAGCTGCTTACCCTTAGAAGACATCAGGTACGCAGGGAACTCCAGCAAGAAACCTTTGCCTCCACTGCCAACCCTTACATGAGGTCTGAGAGCCAGGATCCATCCCTTCCAGTCACTCAGGGCACTACATGCACCTGAGCTCTCCCAGGTTGACCCTACGTTCTGCCAGGTGCTCAATCACTGGTTCAAGCCATGACTTATCATTTCCACAACAGTTTGCTACATCAGAACAATACATTTTATAATATCAGCACAGTGGAAATAAGGTGCTCTCCTGTTTCAGCTATAAGGATGAGTCAGTCTTCACACAAGACAAACTTTGTCGAGCTCTATCTCTCAGAGAATATGGTGATATGTTTTAGAAGCCCGATGTAGAAGCTATATGAGAGCCAACTCAGTGCCTAGTAAGGTCACAAGACAGGCTTACTATACAATCTGTGTACTACATACTATATAATCTATGTACTACACAACAACACACTATAATGATGAGCTTTCCAAGTGCTCCATCGAGAAGCACGAGGAAACTTCCTACTGCACAGTTGGCCCTATCTGAAGATAGGAATAATGCATGATGTGGCCAGTTGCTGTCACCAAGCAGTGATGTGTATGAAGTACAAAGAGCATTTCCATGTTTAAGAGGAAACACTTGACTTCAAATATTCAACAGTCACTTGCCTTTTCCGTGTTGTTCTCCCAGGGCCCAGCTAGAGGGAAGGCAGCTCTCCGGCTCCGACGCTGTATTGCCAGGCAGGCTACTCGTCAGTGGTTGTAGCATGAGCGACAGCAGGAGGCTTAGAACAAGTGTGTGAAATAAAATGCTTGTTGAGGAAATGGCACAATGGCTGGCTTTCTAAGTGGCACGGGGTGCTTCACCCTGCGGGAGCCCTCACACCTCAGCACTGAGCAGCTGGCTTGCACTTTTCTCCTATCAGTAATAAAGATAAATAATAGTAATGGTAGCAAACAAAAGGAAACCCTGAGCTGACCAGCTGCACCAGGTAATTAGTGCCCCTGCCTCAGGGATTAATCCCCTCATCTCTCCAGGCTATGGCTAGTGATAAAGCTCTGTTAGCCCCTGCAGTGCCCAGGAGCACTGCAGAGCAGGCATCCCCAGACCTCACCAATCAGAAGGATTCTTTTATATATCCTCATTTTAACAAATAAAGGCAGAGTATAAAGCAAGGTCTCGATCTACCTTCTGAAAACAAAAGCACATTCCCTGGTTTCCCTGTGCTTTCTCATCACTGCTGACAGGAAAAGTGTCAAGGCCTGTCCTCCAGCTTAATTGTGAGTTTCTTCTTTACTCCTCAGTGCTGTGCATGTTCTCACCCAGGTCCATCTCCTCCTGTTTCAGTAACCTCCCAAACTTACCAGCCATGACACAGCACTCAGTTCCTGGATCTGCACCTTCTCAAGGCAAAATCTGCCTGGGGAAAAATAAGTATAGTCCTTCTTTGCTCCTTTGTGAGCATTAACATGGAAGATCAGAAGGGAATGGTTACAGGGCACATTATACAGGTGTCCTTGAGTCGATTAATTTATAGTATCCAGCTCCCATTACTGCTGTGAAGTGCAGCTCTATTGCCAGGAGGCCAGATCCTTTGCAAAACATGGTGTGCCCTGCCCATCCAATTACACCAGCTCTACAAAAATTTGCTTACAGAAGTGTCAGCCTTTGTCTGGGTATTGTGTACTTCTGGCTTTTAATTAGTTTGCCCACTGATTCACTCAGAGGAAAGGCAGTTATCTAGATCTTTTAACTCAGCCAGTCATCCTACCAAAATTCCTCCATTCCTACACATAACAAAAACTGTCTTGAGTTACATAAATCTTTTTTATAGCCTTTCCCTTTATGTGCCATTTTTGGAAAGAAAAAAAAAAAAAGAAGAAAAAAAAAAGAAGAAAAAAAAAAAAAGAAGAAAAAAAAAAGAAGAAAAAAAAGCCCTTTGCAGCATCACCTCAGGAAAAGCAAAACAAGCAGCTGTTTGCAGCAGAGCCTGGCTGCATCGAAGCATCTGGAGGCACAGAAAGGAGGCAGAGGAAAGGTGGGAAATATGATGGGTCAGGGATGTGGCACCCTGAAAAGCCAATGGGAAAGGTCCTTGCAGTGCTCTAAATGGGAGCTCACAGAATCCAGGAGCACAGCTTTGTCCTGATCTAGGAAACCACTGAACCATTTGGAGTACATTCAGCAAACCCCAACACCACTGCCTTCTTCAGGCCCTACAACTTCAATCACATGTTTTTGTGCTGTGCAGACAAAGGCCTTAACCTCCTGCACAACAAAACCTTCCCGCCTGTGCAACTTGAAGCTCTGTGCAGAAATTAAAACCAAAATGGGCAGCACTGAGAGGACAAGACAGAGCAGCTCTGACAGGGAAGAAACACAGAGCGACGCTGATTGATTATTCCCAAAGTGCCTTCCCCAGAAGCATTAACAAAGTACGTGCCTGGGACAGCAGCCTCGAGCACTGCATGGAAATGCTTGCAAGGCTAACTGAGCCCCTCCCAGCACCCGCAGACCTCCCTGCCTACTGAGCATGTTTCAGACAGCTCTGCAGTGCGCTACGGCCTGGGTCCCCACTAAAAACAACATTTCCTTCCCACATCTCCTCCCTTTTAAATCAAGCTGAAACCCTAAATCCAGCAGCACCTCCAGTATGTGTATAATGGTCTCCGTCCAACATTCCTCAGCAATAGCATCACTTGGGATGGGGAGGGGAGAGCTGCTCCTCGAAGAAGGCATCATACGAGGGACATGGGCAGAATACAGGCAGTGTCCTCTGGAGGTCTCCAATTTGACCCATCATGGTTGCTGAGGGCAGTCACAGTCATCGGGACACGTTCAGAGAGAATTAACAAAGAAAATAGTGCTTACTAGGTGCACTCATGCTTTATTCCCTGGGTTGCAGCTGGGAGTGCTCAGCAACTCAACAAAGCCAAATGGGGAAGAAGGAAAAAAGAAAGCTGCAGCACACAGGTGATCTGCACCTGTGGGGACAACAGCAACTCCGCAGCAGGAAGAGGAGCAAGAGGACAGCCCTAGTGCCATGCTCCTGCCAGACAAACTCCTCCAGTGAGGAACCACAAGCATGCAAAAAAAAAGAACAACAAGAAAAAGAGACTGTGCCAGTACCATCAGGATGATCAATAGAGTTTATAGCTTTAGTGACAAAACCACAAAACAAAAAAGAAATCCAAAAAAAAGAGAAGGAAGGAAAAAGTGCTTCAGTTTGAACTTTTTTTTTTTTCCTGAAACAAAACAATACAAAGATGTTTCTTCGCCCAACTGCCCAGTTTTGTTCAACCTGAGATGAAACTTTTTTCTTTAAAAAAACATACCCTAACTTTTTAAAATAAAACCCAGCTCTTTTTATAAAACATTTGGATCATGTTTGAATAGGAAAATGTGGTTTTAGTTTGTAAATGTAAAAAAGAGTGGCTAAGACATTTCTAAAACAAAATAGTATTCCTTAAAGAAAATCTGGAATCAAATATCTTGGTATTTACAAACTAATATATATAACCCTTTCACTGACTGAAACGATTTGCTTAATTTCAACTTGATTTCACAAATATATATGGTCTCCATGAAGATTTTGGAAAAAAAGTTGCAAAATTTCCTTCTTTCATAAAAACAACGTAGTACAGAGGTGTGATTCACAGATTTGACACACACAGCTGATTTTCTGTTCTCCAAAGAAACAGACTGCCACTCTTCTAATCGATTTCCATTACTCTTGATCAATAGAAAAAGCACACAGTAAATGACTGTGGCCTTAAGCAGTGGACTAAAGCAGCTTTTTCAGTTTTGTACACCCAATTCTCAGAACTATTGAATATCCATAGGGATTTATACTGCTAGCCTGAAACATGTGAATTCTGGTTTAGATATAAGTTTTGCAAGCGACTCATTTCCAACCAGATCTGAATGTACTGAATCTTATCCACACTGTGGTCATGCTAAGCCACTAGGAGAATTAGAGCTTTGATGTGCTGATCTTCAGGTGTTTCAAATGACCATAAACTGTACTCATGTAAATAGTAAAAATGTACACTCTCTTTTGCCTACCGGCCTTTGGCAGAAGGAGACAGACAAGCAGAATGCCAACTCCTGGTTCTCATCAGTGCAGTAAGAGTTTGGCCTTAGTGCAGCAACCAGATAACATGCAAAATCGGGGTATGGAAAGGGAAATGGATCAGCAAAAGCAGTTCTGGCAAGGGACTGCACTTTCCAGTAACATAATCCCTACTCTAAAGCCAACTCAGCTAACAGGCCAATAGCTTGTGATAAACTTTTAGCTCCATCCTGAAGGTTGAATACTTAAGCACGGGAAAAAAAAGGACAAAGAAATTCTCTGTCTTCTCGTTAAGTAAATACTTACTGGAGAAATAGTTTTAAATTGGGAATATTATTTCTAGCTTCCTTGAAATGTCCTTTGCAGTCACAAAGGTTATAAATAGCATGGGTCAGTTTGAGGACTCAGTGACAAATTCTGCCCCAAAATACATCATTTGTAGAGCATCACGTGTACATGGGTAGTCAGCAGGAATGCCCAAACCCCATAACTTGCCCTGCTGCAGAACATGGGAAAATGAGTGGGGTCAGATAGTCGCAAGCTGCAATATCCTGTCATCAACAGTTTCCAGGGAAAAGTGCCAGAAGAGGCTCAAGATGACAACTACAGCACAGGCAGTTCCCAGAAGAACCTTCCTCCTACCCTCTTGTACTCAGTGGCTGCTTCATGCTATACAGCAAGGAAAGACTGAGCCCATTACAGCTCTTAGATATTTTGACATTTCAAGCCAATGCTACAGCAGGTCTGAAAATTAACACCCAGTGAGTGGTTGGAAGATGTGAAAATAAACCTTTCACAAATAATTAAAAAAAATGGAAGTTTATGTTGCTTAAACATAACTGCTATGGAACATATTTATTTTTGTATGTGTTACTGGGGGGTTGGTCCACTCCTAGAAGCATTGTGCTCTGCTTTCTCAGGAAAGAAATAGCTGCAGACAGGGCTCAGTTTGGCTCTAGACTTCCACAGGCTGGGTACGGAAGCTAAAATACAGGCCAAGCATTGCCACTATATCCCACCACATCGTCCAACCACACAACTACTTTTTGTCTATATCTTCCCACTCCTGCCACGTGCTACCGAGAATCATCCAATTATCCAATTGTCCAGCACAAGCATGCTCAAGTTTTTCATATTTTGCATGCTTATTCCTGTTGTGTCACAGAAAGAATTAGCAACAGAAATAAGAAAAAAAAAGAAAAAAAAAGAAAAAAAAAAAAAAGATAAACCCTCCAAAAAAACCCCAACCATTTTCATCTTCAGGTTTCTTTGAAAATGAATGCAAAGTTTCACAAAGCCAGTTTCTGCACAAAATAAAATACTTTAATCACAACTTTCTACAATAGAAAACTTACCAGCTCTCATCACAGATTCATAGAATCATTTAAGTTGGAAAATACCTCTAAGATCACCAAGTCCAACCTCTTACCATCCCTGTAGAGATGAGAAAGAAAGGCAGACAGGAAACAAGCTGCTTCCGCCTGTCAGAATGTGAGGAGCAGGGCTAGGAAGTGTATGAACAACTGTCAAAACCCACCGCATCTCTGACAAGATAATACTATCCATACTCGAGATTTTAATAGTTAGCACTTTTTACTGATCCTAGCTCTTATTCAAAAGCTAACGAAAAAAAAGCTTCAATACACGCATATACACCCGTCTTATGTATCTGCTCCCTGAGAAATCTCTGCAGATGGAAAATAATTCCAACAGCTCTAAAACTAAGTCCCCAGCTTCACTTATTTCACAAATCAAAAGCACACGTTACTTCTAGAGGGCTCAATCTAAGAGACGTAGAGCCCTTTGCACAGAGCCGTCATTCCAGGGCTCAGCATGGAGCTGGAAGGCAGCTCAGCCTCCCTTCCCTGGCACACAAGCAAACTCAACCATCCTTTGGCAAAGCACCTTGCCCATGACATGGTTGAGTTTGCATCAGCGAGGAGCATTTGTACCACGTCAAATCAAATGACCAATGACAACCATGTAAGCACCAAAAATCATGAGCCAATTCAATGGTAATTTGAGAACCCAGCAAGTCAGTGCCACCTCATTTTGCTATCACAATGGGCAGTATTTAGGAGGCACCAAATTATATTTTGTGAAGAAAGCTTTCCCGTGTTTTTCTATGTGGGCATTTCCACTCTATTTTGATGCAAACTCAAGCATCTCAGGAAGCTCTCACAATTATACATTTAGTACAAGGCCAATTTTTCACAACAGAAGGTTATCCAGGAGAACTTATTTTGCAGAAGGATGAGAGTAGCGCAGCTTTTCCTAGCAACCTCCCAAATATGCTATCTCCTTCCTTTGGTCAATGCAGCCCCAATTTCTAGGCCTTCTTAAAAACAAATCTTTCAAAAAGTCCACATGTCATTTTGAGAAAATGGCAGCCTAAGTGCTGTCTCAACATTACAGAAAGGAAAAAAAAAGGTTGATTTCCAATGCATACACAGTTCTTAATACCAAGCAACTAATTTTCTGCAAAAGAAAACATTAATAGAAAGTATTTTCCTCCTTCTCCCCTGCTGCAAACCCACTCCAGGACATTACCGTGGCAAATGAAACCCCAAATGCTGCTGTTTCTAAGAGGGAACATTCTTTTTGTTTGCTCCTTGTTTTGCTTGTTTTTGTTTTTTAAGAAGTCTGCAAGATTACCAGTTGCTAAACAGATTTTTAACAGGTTCTTATAGGAAAATAGGCAGATTATTACCGGATGAATCAATTGGTTCTTAAAGGAAAGTCAGCTGAGTCAGAAGTGCTGGCAGCCACAAAGAGCTATGCTGAAGACTGTCTCCCCGTTACAAGGGGGTGCAAGAAGATAATTCCCTGCTCCCACGAGTTCTGCATAGACCGTGACACTACACACAGTTCTGGAATCTACTGCTTTCCTTTAGACCAGATCTTCCACAAAAGCAGGAAAACTTTCAGGAGGAAGAAAAATATAAGGCAACTGTAAAAAATCAATTTTTAGAAAGAATGTAGCATGATGCAATTCTCCTTATATGGCGACTGGTATCCCATGTGGGTCTCACACAATAGCCAGTCTGGCAGGAGGTGGAGTGAGAAGACAACCTGGGGGGGGGAAATTATATATATATATATATTCCCTGCCGGTCCTCACCCTCCATTTCCTCTTGGATTTCTTTGTGACTGCACTGAAAGGGGTCAATAGCTCCCAGCTTGAGAAATGCAGCTTTTGAAAGGACTATCAACCAGCACCTGTATTAAAGAATGCTTTTTACTTCACAGCCCCCCAGCTAATGCAGTGCTTTTAAAAAGCGAGCAGCAAGATAAAGCAACAGAAAAAGGGAAGAATGAAGGAGAAACTGTAGTTTTTTGCCTTGGGTTTACACTTTCACAGGAATGAAGCTTGCCTGGCAAAGGTGGGGCAGGGAACATATGTCGTTATGGATCATTACACCCTGCTTCATTCACCACCTTCCCATCCTTTAAAGTATGTTACAAAACCACATGAAGCAACCAACCACCAAGCTTGAAAAGAATTTCAACCAATTAAAAATAATGGGCAAATTAGCACTGGACTCACAGAACACATCAAAGCTTTTTAACTCAATCTTCAGTTTAATAAATTTTGATCTGATAAATACAGTCAAATTTTAATAAGTTTAATTAACGTATCTCAATAATGAAATGCGGGACCAGTGGATATGCTTATACTGAGGCTTTCTATTTGAAGAAATAGTCCAGAAAAGCTACGGCACATTTGAGTCAGGGATTTATGGGAAGGGAGGAGGAGCAGGATTGTAACTTCTCCCTTAATACCACTGAATAAAGCCCATGTGGAATGCTGGCCCGACTCTTCACAACCCCTGGCCCTGCTTCACATTGCAGTCTCAGTCAAACACCCACCAGCAACTACACTGCAATAGCTTCCAGTTTGATTGTGTGTTTTAATTCACTTTTACAGTGGATGAATCCAAGCATCAGACTGTACAGATCAGCTGGTGTTGGAGCCTCCCTGCATGAACAGGTTCAAACCCCATCCATGTGTTTGAGAAGCTGAGTGACAGTTCTTGCTGCTAGAACACTTCCAAATTTAAGGAGCAAAACGGATGAAACGTCACAGAAGAAAGCTCAGATTTGTAATGAGTGGAAACACAGACTAAAACCAGCTATAATTTTCATCTCTAATTTATTTGGCTTTATATTCAACTGACTATTTGGCTAGAGACTTTCCGTTAGCATCAGCCCACAGTTTTTATTCAAGTCCTAAAATTCACATTCCTCAGTCACCACCGACATATTAAAAATAAAAATAAAAATCATACAGACCCTACCAGTTTGTTCAGAAGAGAAATCAAAAGGCTAGAGAACGCTCCAGGAATAGAGACTTCAATCGCCTAACGGAGTCTCTAGCACAAGCAGTATATGACTCTACATTTAATTTTAATTTCCAATCATACTGTTTTTTCTCACAGGCATTCGAATACATTAGCCCATGCCTTATCAGATCCTAAATTACGACTGTAGAAAAGCTCCTATGAGTCTGAGAATTCTAGTTCAAAGACGTTTATGGGGCTCTAATGAGTACTGACAGATAAGCCACACTCTTGCATGCACGCTTGCTACCGATGTCTGGTTTAACACAGTACAGCCCTAACCCTTCATAATACAGCATAGGAAACAGAATCCTCCCATCGCCTACTGCTAATTGCATCTGCAGTGGTCAGAGGTTGAAAGAGAAGTAAGCAGATTAATTCTATTAGACTGTGGAACAGTATCCCAAAGGGACAAGGGAAAATCTGATCATTTAAAACAGGACTGGTAGGCACCATTGGGAACAATGTTTCATACTAGTAGGGGATTAAGGGTTTGGACTAAAGAGCCTCAACTTTTCTAGATCTGGTTTCCATGAGTCATCGCAATCAGAACTACAGGGCTCTTCTGTTTGGTTTTTCTTTTCCCTTTTGGTTGACCTGAAACGTCTTCCCTGGTCCAAAAGTAAACAATTAAATTCATTTCTTACTTAACCCCTTTCCCCCATATACATTTCTTTCTTCCTTTTCTTAAAAAACTTTCTGTTTATGTTAAGATAATCTTCAATATAAAGTTATTTTAGAACAAAAAGTCTAAGTTTTACTTTATTAATAGCTTATACATATGTAAGATTTTTCTTTTTTTTCAGTATACTCCTCCCACACTTTTAACCTATTTTTATCTTATCCATACAAGCAGTCTTGCTCCTCTTGAAGTATGTTATTGATGAAAAGCATTTCCTGCTCTGTAAACACAATGTAAAGTTTCACCTCTACAGTTATGTCAAGCAGAGGTGACAGTGCCAAATGAATAGAAAAATCCTCTGCTCAGCCCACTGCAGCAAGCCCCAGCCAGGGCAGAGCTCAGCAGCAGCAGTCCGAGTAGCAGCAGTGCTGCCTCTTACCTGTGTGCTGCTCGGAGGGACAGGCCTCCAGAGAAGTGTTTGGTCACCACAAGTTGGGCCGTGCTAAACACACATCAGTTGGTCTCCTTGCTCCAGGACCCCAGTGCAGTAATCCAGGCTGCTCAACCTGTTGGAAACATCAGTGACACACGTAAGACACATACCTGGATATTGTGCCCAAGGAGGATTGTGACTTTGTCTCAGTCAGTTCCTCCTATTCAGGTAAAGATCAAGTTTTTTCTGCACATCTAAACGCGGTGAGGGGAACCATCTGACAAAAACCCTGACAACTCTAGGAAGACAAATCTTACTTTTTATTCCACTTAGATGGGATAGAGAAAGGCTCTGAGCAGAGAACAAGAGGAGAACGAAAAAGAGGGCAAGGTGAAGGAGCAGAGAGGCCAGGAGTATGGGGTAAAGATACCAATGTAGCCAGGAGGAGAAGGGTTTGGTGGGAGATGCACAGGTGGTGATAGCAGTGAGCAAGCAAGAGAAGGTAAATCAGAGCGTGGAAAAAGGAAAAGAAGGCCAATGCGAAGGGAGGTTGGCTGAAGGCTACCCTTGTCAGCCTTCCCCTTACAGAAGTCAGCCAGACCTGGGGCAGAGGTGGAGCCAGCGCTTAACAGAGCAATTTCTCTGTAAGTGCTTCTCTCCAGAGAACAGCACTGAGCCTGCATCTCATTCTCCCTGACAGCTCCAATTCAGACGTTAAGCTGGCGCCATGCAAACCCATTTCGTAGCATTGCTCCTTTCCTCTCCATCCCCGCTTAAATCACTGCTTTGCCCTCTCTCAAAACAAAAATTCTCTGCTACAGCCAGTCCTGCCACCATCCCAAAGCCAATGGCAGTTGTGCAAGTGCCCCTTGGAGCACTGTCTGCTCCACTGCATCACAGTGCTCAACAGCTCTCCCAGGGTGAAGGCAACAAGCTGGGGGCAAGATCCTTTCTGCAAGCACTCCCCACAGCCCTGCAGGACACTGAAGCAGGGCAGCAGCCAAAACTCCACAACACAGGTGCTCATTTTGTATGTGGTCTGAGCAAGGGAACATTGAAGCAGTACTTGTGTGGTTGCTCTTGCCCACATCCCTAGTGAGCTCACACTTCAGCTGTGCTTCATCCTCCTGTTGGTGTTTGTTTACAAGTCTGTTCCCTGCTCTGCACAAACCAGCAATTCAAACACACATGCACTGCCCACATCCTGATTTCTTATAAGGGGAAGTGAAAGTGTCTGAGAGGTGCAAGTGCTTGCGTGTAGAAAGCAACACGAGGACAAAGTGGCTGCTGCCCAACAAAACCCTACCCTTCTGAACTTGGTCCTTGCCCTTTCAGACACACGTTACTGGGCAGTACCTCCCAGCTTTCAGAGACAGCCAGGGAAAAAAGGAAAGATTTATTTATTCAGGTTTGTAACGCACTCTGAAACCATTATATACGAAGTGTCACAGGCAGGTGCACAAGCTACTGAGAGACATCAGAAATGTCATTCAAAGCCACTTTTAGTACCAATTTTCTCCTTCCATTACGGAGAGAACCGTGCTGCCCTTGTAGGTAAAACCCATTCTTTCCCTATTACTATTCCAGGTGATGTACCACTGTGATCAGGAGCAGAGAGCTCTAATACATTTAGGGCCACTAACACTGCATTTTGTCTTGTGTGCATACATGCTCAGATGAGAGATTTCAATCATCACTCTTCAAGGAACATTAGGAAACAGGAGATACTATGGATCGCCTAAATCCTCTGCTCCAGTGGAGGATCGCGTCTTCCCTCTTAGCACGGCTGTGTTCCTATCTAATCCAATTTAGAGCATCTCAGACAGAGGGAATATTCTCCTTTCTCTCAGCAGATCTCACAAAAACCTGACAGAGCTGTCTTCAGGACTTGCCACCTGCATAAACAGTCTAATTTTTGTTAATTAGTGTGATTCCTTTGCATCTCCCTCCAGCAAAACCAACAGCATATGTGAGAAGTGGATGAGGACAATAAAAAGTAGGGACTTTCTATGGGGCTGAAGGAGAGAGACAGAAAGGGACTGCAGCATTATGGAACCCAATGCTTCCTTTAACCACATAGGTAAATTCTCAAAAGAGGATTTAACCCCATAGATTATGGGTCATCTGGGCTCAATACATTTTTAATATGAAAACAAAAACAAACAGAAGCTTAACATGGCATTTCTCCTGATTAGCTGCCCTGCTCTTACATTCTCTCTAACCCCTGCTGGCTACTAGCAGAGATAAGAGCCTGACCCAGCCCAGCAGCCAGCAGCCAATCCTCCCACAGCACTGCACTGAGGTGCACCCCTGGGGCTTTGGGCCCTTCCTCTTCAGTCTGTTGCAACATAAGGACTGGAATGAATTGGGTTTTGTTTGTTTTTTCCATCTGACCCTGGTTCACAGCTTCTTCCCCCACTTTGGTGTTTGTTAACTTTAGGGCTCTGATGGTGATATGCTTTGCAAATGACTTTTTTTTTACATCCCAGTACACTTCTGTAATCATACACATCCTTGCAGAAAGCCACTTGATCAAGCATAAGGAACAAGAGTTTGCACTATCCCCTGACACAGAGATGGGAAGGAACACAGAAGCATTCATGTTTCACATTTTATAAATCACAAGTAACACGAAAACAGATGTAAAACAAGCCAGCTCCTGATCCTATTTTATACCCACCACAACACAAATCTTTGTGCATTAAATACAATTGAAAGGGAGCTGTGGAGCTGGCAATGACTTGACAGATGCTGAGACGAACTGCAGCAGAAAGGAACATTACAGCCTGAAACAGCGTATGTTAAAAAGGCATCTGTTTATTGTTTGATATCTGTATTTATTTACAAAGACAGCTCGCCAACATGCTGACAGGTTGGGGAGGTGCAGTAGGCTGGCATTTTGAACTCCCAGAAGGCAGTGGGAGAGCAGTTTGTTATCCTTGGGTCATGGCACAAGCTCACACTTCAGTGCAAAGAGGTGGTAGAAGAGCAGAGTGGGTCTTTGTGCCTCGCCGCCTTTGATATAGATATGAGAATCCCTCAAAAGCAAGTAGGGCACAGCTCCTTTTGCATTAAAACAAGAGCTTTCTTAGCAAGAGAGAAAATTAATTAAGTGGGTAAAATCCCACAGGTTGGAACAGCAGCTGAGGAATTATCTTTCTATTAGGTTGGTAATGAGGACTAAAAAAAACACTCGAGCAGACATTAACAGCTTTATATGGGCTCACTGGCATTCCAGATCAGATGCAAGGCTTGGCGTTCCCAGAGCAGCAGATGCAGCTCCAGACCTCAGCTTGCCCTACTGAACTGCACCAACAGAACAGCAAACAGTGATACATGTGCAGAACCACTGCAACAGGGGATGACTATCAGGAGGAATCCATGGAGCCCACTGACACACTAAGCTACTAACAGTTAAACTTCAGAAAATGCATTAACTTCCCTGGTTACTAAAGTGGAGCTCCTTTAGAAAAATAAAAAAAAATTTAAAAACAGAGGGGGGAGGGGGTGGGGGGGGAAGAAGAAAAGGAAATGACTGTCCCTCTTTCCAAAAACGTGCCTCCAGACACCTTCCTGCCCTCAAGTTACTATTGGTGACACAAGTGTCCCAGGAGGCTCTGCCCAAAGAGCTTGCTGCCTAAAAAGACAAAACGCAGGAAATATTAACACTGCCCACACTGGAGATGTAAAGCAGAAATCCAGAGAAATGCTGGAGGAAACCAGTGGCAGAACTGTGAATGGAACATCTTCACTCTTTATGGATCTTTATGGAGATCATTGTTTCTTCCTTTCCTATTCTCGCATCTTTCTCTGAAAGTTTTTTGTTGTTGTTACTGGTTTTGTTTTGTTACAGATTCTAAAGTTCATCCCTAATAACAAGGTCCACAACCAACTGATTTGATTCTTATTTCCAGGGGGTGAGTTTATGGGTTCTGAAACCAATAAGGACAACAAATTCTCAGCAGCACTCAAAAACTGCCCCAAAGAGGCAAATTCCACCCCCTTAAAATGAACAGCAAACAGTGCTATTTCGTGTACAGTACACCTACTTGTGGGGTATTCAGCTGACCAACTCACTTGGAACCACGCTAGCTCACATACTTCTGAAGCAGGTGTTTTGTATATTACCTGTATGTCATTAATCAACACAGATGATATCCCTGCCAGATGAGATAATTATTTTGCAATTACAATGAAATGAAAGCTACTGCTTGTGAAGGTTTCACTAATTACCCACGCTTACCAAAGGCTACGGATAACAGAGTATTTTCCCACCATTTCTGCCTCTCATTAATCCAAATGCCCTCTGTGCCCTAAACCTAATGAAAAAGAAACCAATGGCACTTCCTGAGCAATAGGATTGAATTACCCACTGGAAGGAAGCTGGTTGCCTAACAAAAGCATTTGCATTTCTATTCTTTTTACTTCTTTTAATAAGTATTCAAAGTGCTTGTAGTACATAAACATTTAGCTTGTTTGCCAGGTTGCAGAAATAAGGCTTTCTGTCAGTCCGAACTGTTATTTCAGGTTTGCTATCACCCTCACTTAACTAGAGGGCTGGCTGCTCTCTGGGATACTGCGGCACAGCACTTGTACTGTCACACTCGGGTCTATAACTCCTTTAGCTCTGGTAATCCAGCTGTTTTATATCAGTATTTTTCTAAGGCTCCCATCTGTCTCTCATACCTCTTTTCCCTCAGATCCACCTGAGCAGACACACTGACACCTCTCAGCACGGTGTTCCCAGAATTATGAAAGCATCCAGGGGTGGAAAGAAAACAGGCGCTTCAGACGTTGTAGCCTGTGTAGGGCTGCTTCGAGCAGTTCAAGTATGGGGCAGTGAAGACGTTCATTTGCAAAGGCCTGGATTTCTGCTCAGGGAATCAGTGTCATTTGTTCGCTCCAAGAAAGAGACATGGGCCGCTGGTTCCCATAGGTTTGTATATAATATAGGTGCATGTGATTCTGGTGCTTCAAAAGCTTCTTAAGTGAAAAAATAATAACAATATAGAACAGAGCACTCTGCAGAGCAGTACAGCTCTTCAATTATCTTTTGGAATGCATCATCAGCTCTGCATAGCTGAGTTCTCTGCTTTATCTTCTCCAGATCCCCTTTCTTTAAACAAACTCCAGATTCCCATCGCCCCCCAAAAATGCCTCTTAAGACCTGATTGTTTTTCTTCAAAGACATAATAATTTTAAAGGACTTACCAATAGTATTTCAAAAGGAAAAAGCACACAAAACCCAATAATCAAATGGTAAAGGGCACGGAGAAAGACATGGGCAGCTATGGAAAAGGATATGCAATACAGTTCTATTATCCTCTTGAAATGAAGAGTAAAAGCTTGTGAAATTCCATTCCAATGCCTGCAACTCAGTCTAAATCCTTCTGACCAGAGTAACAAAGCCATTGTATCATATTTTGGCATTTTTATCATATCCCAGAAACAGGTCTTGCAGCTTTCAACCCTTCAGGTTGATGAATTTTATGATCATGAAATCAGACTGACAAGCATAAAAAGAAAAGGAAGATGATTTTTCAAGGCATGGGAGAAACCTTCCTCTACACTCATATTGTGCTCCTTCCTCACTGAACAGGCTGGGCCTTCTCCCACACATGACCATCACCCCAACCATCACATAGCACCCAGCCTTCTGCTGGCCTACACTGTCTTCTTCACAGCACTTCAGGTGCTCTGCCTACACGATCATCCAAATAAACCACAGTAAAAATTAACTTTGTGTTATGAGGAACACATAAGCCAGTAGAGACACTTAGCACACTTGGAAGTATCATTCAACTGCCCTGGTCAGAAATCACACCATCACTGAGGAATAGGCTTGTCCACAGGAGGAAACTGCAGTCAATGAAAAGTTGGGCCATAAAGAACTACCTATGGATTTTCCAAGAGCCAAGAATCAAATGCCAGAATGTAAATACGCTTAACAGTATAAATCTTAAAGGCCTAAAAAGTGTTTAATCTGCCTGCACTAGAGAAAGGCAGCACAAGAGAAGCCTGCACTAGAGAAACTCAGCACAAAACTACTGCAAGGAATGGAGAATACACAGGGTCAGTGGGACAAGCAAAAGCAAAGGAAAAACTCCATTATAATCAGGGGCAAAGGGATACATCCATTCTTTTCTTCTTTTCTCAGAAAATTCAAATAGAAAATTATGTTTTAAGAGACTTGTTTCTCTTTTTACTCTTTGATCCCTGAAAGAAAGGGAAAATTTGTCATCACCAGAGCAGATCTAATAGACATTTTCTGAAATGCAATGTAAAAATGGTCAAAACTTTTCAAAAACCTACTAGTATTAGCAATTCCAACGCATGGCAAAAGTGCAGAGGTGAAGTAGTTTTTTCCACAGCTAAGCTGTATAAGCACCTTAAAGCCAGTTTATATTGCATGGCAAAATAGGAGTGCATCAGAAAGGACCAAGGAGGGAGAAGACAGTTCATTATTTCTGGCTGGTGTTTTCTCGTGATGGTGCCCTTGAGGATCATTACCAGCTTTCACTTCAAGAGCACATTCCCTATCTGCAAATGTTTTTCAACACCTTCTTTTACCCCCAGTCCATCCCACTATTCTTCTCTTCTGCCCTCTCATGCAAGAGCTTTAAATAGCCAGTAATCAAAACCAGGATGCATAATGGAAGTCACAAGCATGGAGGTGGGCAGGCAGCTTAGCTTAGAGACTATTGTTATTACGGGGCACAGGCAGAACAAAACACTCCTCAGGTTTTGCAACACCAGTGAATAAATTCAGCTCCCAAAAGATGTCCGAAAACTTGAGAAATAGGAAGCCATTCCTCTGAAAGCTGCAGAAAGAGAGCTCTTTGGTTCATCAGCACTACATTGTCAGAGAATACTCTTCCTGGAGGGGTCTGTTAGGCAGTTAGTGAAGGAACACTTCTGGCCTGCTGAACACAAGAGGGATGACAGCCAAGCAAACTACGGCTCCACTGGGAACAACGACAAACGTCCTTGTGTCTGCAACAGGAGCACAACCAGATCCCAGAGAGATGGATGTGGGAAAGCTTCACTCTGGAAGATAGAGCTATGGAAGCAGTTAGGACTTGGGGAACTCCATTTATAAAAACGTCTCAAGCTGTTTACCTGAGGATCTTCAGACAAGAAACACTCAACAGTTTTTAAAAACCTGGCCCTCTGAAAGCATGGAGCCTAAAAATCTCATGCACTCTCAAAACTTAAGACATGACTGCAAAGGTGGGACTTCTGCCTTGCCAGTTTGTCCCACGACCTTAAAAGGGTTTCCAAAATAAAATACATACTGATCATACTAGTTTTATGGTCTGTATTGTTCTTAGAGCCTGGTCAAGTAAGGAATGCCAAAATGCAGCTTTGTATCAGCCTGTGCAATACAGAGCTCTTCTGACTCCAAGCTCTGCTCCTGACAAGACTACATGTACTCTTAGCTTACTGCAAGGGCTATTTCTCCCAACCAGGACTTGCAATGTATTTTTCTATTATTGAGCTGCTTGCTGAGGTACTTCTTGAAAATGAACATGGACTCACCTTTGCCTGACCTTTCCGTCTATCCTTTTTTTTTTTTCTTTTTAAGTTATATTTCAACTTCAGGTTTTTTCAACATCTCAATAAGTGGCACTTCAGTACTTCAGCATTTTGTACCAGACTAGAAACACTGACACAGAGAAAAAAGTAAAGAGACTGACACTAGTTGTAAAGACTAAGAAAAAGTGTGAAGCAAATGAGCTCATTGGCCTCACAATCAACCACAGGAGCTTTTACAAGCACTTACCTTCTGAGTGTGCAGTTCCATAAGGGTCTTCAGTGGGCAGCATGAAGACTAATGAGGCAGGGACTGCACTCTGCAAACCACTCCATGACAAAAGAATCAACTGCACAAAGCCCCTTTGCTGAATTATTTGTTAGGACTTTGTAGAATAAAATACGGCTCCCAGCACTGTTATGGCCAAGCTGCTAAGAGAACACTACCTGCTTCTGTTTCCTACAGCCATTCTGTGTTTCGGATGGAGGTGTTCAGAGGCTTTCAGAAAGCAGTTTCTAGCTGCAGTAAGCTGAGGAGAGCTCCTCTGAGAGGAAAACTTTGTTCCTTTTTGGTTCACCTGATGCTTACAGCCCATGATTACTTCAGTCATCTGGCTACCAGTCAGCAAGATGCAGTAGGCTAAAGACAGCTCAAGCCAGGACCAGGAGTAAATAATTTCCAGGAGCTGTGCGATGTCTTCTGGCACATGAGGACTGAGCCCAGTGATTGGGGGAAAGAGTGAAGCCTTCAGAGGCTGTGAAATCTCCCTCATTTACCTGGAGGTAATGACTGGTTTCAGCCTTTAGAGGTTTCTCAACACTTACGCAACCTCAGCCCATTTGGGCAAAGCATCAGACATCCCTCCCAAGTCACAAAAAATAAAATGGTGTCATCTCCTCACCAAGCTCTGTTCTGCCACAGCAACTGTCAACCAACACAATAAGAAAGCCCTCACTAAAAGGAGCCACAAGATTCAACAGCATCTCCCTGTATGCAGTGCTCAACAGGGCCCCTCTCACTGCACGGCTACTTCCAGAGTCCCGCAACCAGAAAATTCAATCCAGACAAGGAGCTCTTCCAGGCAGACACTAAACATTCGCTTACAATAAACACAACCCTGAGCTGCAGGGACCAAAGAAAGGTGTACATCAAACGTAATACAAAGAGGGCAGATGCGTACTGCCTCACACTGTGGTCTTTTGAATGTGCAAAGAAAGAGAGACGTTTTCAAAACGATCCAAAAATGTAACAGGAAACAGAAACAAAATTTTATATTTTGCACACTTCAGTTTTTCATGGGCAATTTTCCCTTATATTTGAGGAGCCAGAGTTCATGTTTCTCACTGCAACTTTGGAAACATGTAAAAGAATTTCAAACACTTCCTTTTGCATAGCTTTGCAGCACAGTCCTTGGGCTGAAACATCTCCAAACAGGTGATCTTTGATCCTCTCTCCCCAGAGAGGGGGTAGGTGGAGACAACAAAAGGAGAAAGGGGCAGAGAGGCAGCAGCCAGGGGACAAAGCTAGGAGGGTGTGAGGCTATTACTCCATGAATGGCTCCTCCTCATCCAGTGACAGCATGGGAGTATACATACTTATTGGTTTTATACTCACAGAACTGCAGCTTTAAACAGAACTGATGGGTTCTAAGGACACAGGAGAAGAAAAGTCTTTTAAAATCAGCTGGAAGGACACAGCCAGCACTGACGACAGAGGTCACTATAAGCAGTTTCCACAGAAAATGCTTACAACTGTTAACGATGCATAGGTGGACCTTGTTCATATAGTTGTTTTTTTTCACATACAGAAAAAACAAGTAGGGTAAAATTAATATCAGAGCAAGAGGATGGCTGAACTGTTAAATTTACAGATGAGTAAACAGCTGAAGCTTTACAGCAAATTTGTTCATTTGTGGCAATATCCACTGTGTATGAGTATTTCCATAAATACCCTTCTAAGCAAGATGATCAGTGGAAACCGAAACAATTCTTTTTAAACAAGTGTTGAAAACAGGCTGCAGAATAAGAATTCTGTCATTCAATGCAAATAATTGTGCAAGAAGCTGGGTCCTATGGATTATATGCATTTAGTCAAGGAGAGGAAATATTATTGTGTGACCTCTGTCAAAATCCAAACTGAACTGTGCAGCTGGAAGCTGAACACTTGAATACTGAATAATAAAAAGTAGTTGCTTGTAAACAACCGGCAAAACAAGAAACAATCTCTGAATGATTTCAAATAACGCATGCAATTGAGAAGTCAATAAGCTATTTGTAGACAATTTGTCAACAGAAAAACTTACATAGAAAATTATATTTTACAATCGCTACAAATTATTCATGTCGCTATCACAAGAGCATTTATGATTCATCATGAAGACACAGAAGTAAAGATGCCAGGGGTTGAAAAGGAATTTTGTGTATTATATTCTGTAACCAATCAGTTGCAAGGAGTTAATATTTTTAGCTGTTTGTGCTGATCCCCAAGGTGTAAACAGTGAGTGACGGAGGCAAGATGATGTAACTTGAAGGCTCAGTGATCTGATTTGCTCTCACCAAGTCTGAGCAAAATGTGACGTCAGTGAAGTGATACTTTAATGAAATAATGTCATTATTTGCTTTCATTCTCATGAATGGTCATACCAAGTCATAATTTCATTCTGCAGAATAGCAATGGTGTCTTAACTCCGTGCAGCAAAACTCTTATAGCCCATAAATACTCAAAGTACCTGATTTGTCATTGCTGTCCAACCAAAAAACACAACACTGCACATCCCTTCATAGAGAGAGAGAGATTTTCCAAGAACCCTTAAGAGATCTCTAATAGCTGTGGGACTTTTTAAATCTTAGAAATCAGAGAAGCAGAAGCGGGTATCACCTTCCTCCCAGCCAATTTGAGGGCACTGTTATTCTTCATGGAGTCACAGAATTGGACCTCATTTAGATCAGGTACTAGGCCAGATGAAGAATTTGCTCTCAGGTGCAACCTGGTAACTCCAGAAAAGCAGCACGGCAGCCTAAGCAGATGGTTACTTTATGCTGGTTACTTTACACTTTTTCCTGTGACTGTATATCTGCTGGCCCGCATGAGGTTACCTGGCAGTAGGTGCTGTAATGAAGGTAAATTACAACTTGTGTTAGCACAGCTGTGTAGTATAAGGAAGCATTCAGACAAGGCTAATGTCTTTGCAGTTCAGAGGGAAGGTAATTGAAAAGGTTAGGAGACTGGTCACAAATATACTACACATTAAGTGCAAGGTTCAACAGTCTGAAGTGGCTCTGGTTCAGCTGCCACGTGGAGAGGACGCTGAGCCAGTACAGCACTGCTTCTAGGCCTTACAGGAGACTTTTTCTTTAAATCTTCTAAAAAGTAACTGTTAAAAAGCAAAAGCAAGCAATGAAAACTTGGTCCCCAGAGACCTTTGCAATGGCCACTTGATTCCATCCTTAAGAGACAAACAACTTTATTACTACTTCTCTACCAACATATCCTAACTCATCCCAGCTTCACAACTACATTTTCTCTAACAGATGGTTGAAGTCATTAACATAACTTTGCTAAACTCAGAGAAGTGTTCTTGACATGTATTTATTTAGTTTTGAAGGCTCATGCTTCTATTTCAGATATGAGAAACGACACTTGCGTGTTTAAAAGGTCGTCTCCCTCAGCAGTATCAACAGGACTAATAAAAGATACAACCTTCTTTCCCTGTAAGCCTTGCCCAAGGAACTGCCACTGCTGTGTGTATTCCAGTACAGCTCTTTTTGCTGAAACCACCCACATTTCTCATTGCTGACCTGTGTTTGCATTTCAGTCAATAAACACCAGAGACAGCAGCTTTCTCCTCGAAGCATACTGAGGCATTTGCCTGCTGTAAATGCTGTATTTGCTACCAGCACAGACAGCATCTTGTCGTTCCTTCCTTAGATCAAGTGCTCATGGAAACAGAAGAGCAGCAGGAGCAGAGTTTGCTCTCACAAGCTGGCCTTTCAAGTCCCTTGTACAGTATTTATAAACTATCGATGGAAGCAGCAGGTAGCAGCTGGTTAACATCATGTAACACCACTACAGAACGGTTCTGACAAGAAGTTAAAGAGAGCACATAATTAATTGAGGCTGAAGGAGGAACGCAGGCAGACTGACTAATTACCTCGACTGCTCTGGCTGAGGCGCATGCTGCTGCAACACGCGTTAGGAGATGTTTAGTGCTCATAAGCAGCCAGGATCTCTGCTCCGCATCTCTACTGAAGACGCATCTGCAAACACCTCACAGGCCTCCCCCAGCCCTTGCTCTTTGCCCTACCACAGCATCCAGCACCTTTCTTCCCTGGACACAGCACAGCCTCGTTCAGATCTGCCCTCTGCTCTTGACAACACTAGTAAGGCTTTCCTGTTATGTACCGAGTGACGAGAAACAAAACATGAAGACTGAGGTAAATGACAAGTAGGAAATAATGCTGCAGTTGTCCCCCCTAGACATTCATTCGGTGACAATCAGCAAATGGTTCTTACACTGAGAATGCTGTGAAGAGCTACGAAATGGGCAAGAAGCAAGTGGAGCAGAGGTATGAGAACTCACATCTCTCCAGATGGAAAATGGAAGGAAAAAAAATCGATTGACTTTCGAATAACTTTCATACAGCATAGGCCAAAATGCCTGCTAACGATACCTGTGCAATAAATCAGCTTCTGATTTCTGCTCAACCCTAAGACCTTTTAAATCCACGAGTGGAAAGCCTTTTGGTAGGAAAAATAAAAATAAAAATAAAGGAGGGATCAAGTTAATGAGTTCACCTGGAAAATACACGCTTGGCTGAAAAACCACCAGCCTCACTCCCCCGCCTTAAGCTGTGGTGCAAAGCTGAAGATGCTAATGATTTCTTTCTCACCCCTCCACGCAACAACTCCCTCTTGATCTCTTCAAGGCAGAAAAATGAGTAATAATAAAATGCAAGTTCTCCTTTCATTAACAACTCCAAGCTCTTATTTCTGAGTCAGTATTAAAACATCAAAAACAAGCACCCCAATCCCAGTCACACAGGGTGATCAATGCCTCTTTGCCACTTAGGGAAGATCTAAAGAGGCACCTAATACATCTATTATGTTACAGTCAGCAGCACGAATTCTTTTCAAAAAGCAATAATCCCCTCCACGTGACACTTAACTCCCCAGTAGGTCCTTTTGCAGTCAGGTTAATAACCTTCACTTTATGTAGGCAAAAGATTAACAGTGAATACGTTGAATCCAAGTTTGTGGTGCTGTACCTCCTCCTTTTGTTTGCTTCCAGGCCCTGCTGGCCTCTGTCTAGGACTTGACAAATAAATCCCATTTGGCGCTGCCAGCAAATGTTTCTTGATTAAGCATTTGGGATCAAAGAGGGTCTTCTCATTTCCTTACGTTGCAACTCTAGAGGTCTAGTCTCAATTTAATTTGTCTCCTTAGTACAGCAGAAACAGGATGAGCAGGGAAAGAAAGCAAGCAAGAGAATAATTTGTTTCCCTTAAGAAATTCAGGTCTTTAAGATTTATTTCTAAGTACTGCTTTTTATCCTCACTGTCTTTAGAACAAAAGTCCATAATTCCAAGCATCAATAGGCACCCAAATACCTCTAACCTCACAAAATCCTCATCACAAGACCAAAGGGCAAGCTCTAAATTTTGCGTTCTTAATAAAAAGTAAGTGCTTTCTCTCTCCTGTGTTTCCTTCTGGAAAACAAAACAAACCAGAACAAAAAACCAGCACCCAACAGATCTGCAAGCACAGCCCGTTCTGCCCAAGCTGGAAAACTCTCAAAGCTGCAACCTCCTCCATCAACTAAAGAAATATAAAATCTCTACATATCACAGCAAGGTGGGAGCAGAAACCATCACCCAGTCAGGCTCCCAAAAAACATCCCCACCACCTTCCTGTTGCAGCTTGTTCTCCTCCAGGCTGTTCTACAAATCAGGTTTTGCATTGGTAACCTGCAGCAACCTGGCACAGGCAACTGCAACTGGGCTCATTCTGCAAAGAGCAGAGACCACAGGAGGTGGCAGGGGAGAAAAAGAAATACGAGATAATAAGAAAAGGTGACAGAGCCTGAAATTCTGAAGCGTGTTAGCATAATGAGAAGAGGATTTTACAAAGTGTAGCCATAAACCTGGTCAAAATCATAAACGTGAAAGAAAACCATGCTGCCAGAAACCACCTGCCACCACATGCATGCTTACAAATCTCCCCTCCCCAATAGAAACAGAACCTTAGATTTCTGGGATTCAATCATGGTTCCAAAACGAAGCACAGCTGATAATAAACAAGACCCCAAATACCCATGAAACACAGAGCTGTTCACTGAACTAAGTCAGACTTGCAGCTCTGTACTGTATGGCAGTCATAGAGGACAAATCCCTGCATGAAGCCAGGAACAGCCTGCAAAGCAGCCAGGGACTCATTTCTTTTGGGTACTGTCAGAGTTTCTAGCTGGATTAGGCAGAATCCCTAATCCTTCTGCATCCGGCTCTAGTCTGGCCCCAGAGATACCAACTGCAGCAGACAGCCTTTCAAACAAGTCCACAGTGAGATCTAATTGAGAGGTGGAAATCAGGATTTCCTTATGGTGGTCAGTTCTTCAGGTGGCAGACTGCACATCACTGCTGTCTCTGAATTAAGGTGGACAGCACTGGTGCCATGAACAGGACCCAGCTGGGCTAGAAACATCCAGGCATATGGAGGCAGGGAGCAAAGCTTTGCAAAGATCTGTCTTTTCTGGGTGCACATGTGTTTTACAGAGTCAAAGCCCTGTCACACTTCATCCTCTTCAAAACAAAGAGTTGGAATGAGGAAGAGAGATTATTTGGTAGCTTTACCATAATGTGTTGTGTTTTTTTTCCCCCAGGCCACAAGCTTATCTGATATTTTTTAGCTAAAAGCTCTTCTGAGAACTAAAACCAAACCAAAATACTGCAGCTCCAAGATTGTCCAGGTCTTAAACTAACAAATACCTACTTCACATAAGTTCCACAAAAAGCAGTGCATCTTCCTAGGGCTCAAAATAATGGGGAAGAAAAGGCAAAGGAGCTCAGACAAACCACATGCTGCTGGCTCAAACTGAGCTGAAAAACCAGGAATGCTTTTGCCCCAGACTAGTTGGCAGAGTCTGCTCTCTCTGCCAGTGTAAGTCCCTCAATATTCAGTCTTGGCACAGACAGTGCATGCACACTGTGGAAAAGCAAAGGAAAGCACTCTTCCTGCCTCAGTGGATTTACATTCTAAGGCCATCAGTCTCATCCTGACACTTGGTACATGCAGCAATCAGCAGGCAGGCTGCTGTCAAAGCACTTCATCCTTTTACCATTTCCATGCTAGAGAGAGCACATCTATATTGGGTGACTTTTCTAAAAACAAAGCCAGTCAAAACATTCTGAATTGCAAACTTTATCAACCAAAATGAGAGAGAAAAAAAATTGTTCCACGGTAATTTCTCCCACTTTTCCAATCACTCTATTCAAAAAGGAGCTTTGAAGAAAATAGTGTTCAAAGAGTATTTGGAGCTGACTGAGCACAGCTCACGGGGAACCACATGAGCCTGAAGCATGTTGATTTATCCTTTGGCAAGGGGGCTGTTATTTACGGGATTGCCTCAAAAGCAGAAACAGGCACCCCTCTGCAGTGTGACCACCAGGAGCTCCAGACTTGGGGGATTCTAGCTGCAAACGCTAGGATGGGATAGGATCAGAAAACTGGAAAGACCCTGCTCTTTTGAACATACTGAAGCATGTAAGAAGTTGAAGCCCCAGCAGGCAGCACTGCAGATTAGTCCCTTAAGGACACTGTGCCCGGCACAAGGGATGCTGCTCTCCAGAGATCTCCACAATGAAAGCATGGCAAGACTCAGTTTCCTCTCCCTCTGATGGCAACAAGAAATCCTTCAGCAGATTGAGCTGTGCTGAGCATGCTAGAAGTCAAGGAGGCAAATGACAGCACTGTGCATTGGAATGTAAATTATGTAAAATTATGCTTGCAGACATACAGGGAGTGTGGGGAATCAAACTTCTCCCCACTGAGGCAGGCATTAGCTCTTTCTGCGTGTGCCTGTAGAGTGCTTGTAATCCCAAAAGAAAGGGATACACAAGTCTAGAGAGAATAGCCTCAAATGTGCATATGATGCAGAACATAGGCTGAATTTTCTTCTTGCTGACCTCAGCTTCTCTGCCCTGTGATTCCATTTGCATTGGTGGTGTCAGTTCTGTTTTGGGAGCAAGAGAGGGAAAAACCAGGTCCCTGGAGTACAGCTGAGGCACCAAACTGGAACTGTTTCCTGTACAACGGTTCACTGTGTTCTGAGAAAAGAACAAGAGCCAAGAGTGATTTTAAAAGCCTAGAGGAAAATGTCTCAAGCAAGACACTATGGCATGGGCTGCACAAGGCACAAAGCACTGTATGTAGCCTTTGCTCTAGGCTTGTCTTAGCAGACTTTCTGTTTCCAGCACAGCAAAATTCATGTCCCTACAACAGAAAACTGAATGAATGACTAAACCATCCTGACAAGAAAACCTACTTTCCATCCCCATTAAACCTGAATCCCTTTCAAGTATTCTCTAGCAGCTGCAAGCATCCTTCCACAGGTTTCTAGGACGCTTGCTGGTGAGATGCACACCATGAAGCAGCAGCCCCTGAGGATGCCTGTCCTTGCAGAAGGGAAGACAGAGATTAAATCTGTCAAACAGGAATAAGGAGCTAACGGGGCCAATAAGGTTAGACATGGAAAGCAATCCAGCAAACAATTCTGGAAAGAACGATTAGATCTAAGCTAACAAAGGATGATAAATGCTGACTTTAACTCAATTACTTACAATGATTTTAGAGGTCTGGGAGGAGCTGAGCACTACAGCACTGTAATCAATGAGTATGCACAAAGCCAGGCATGCTCTCTGCCTCATCCCACCTCCCACAGAACCAGAAATACAAGCTGAGCAGATCTCAGAGGAAAAATGGCCTTTGGATTTCACTAAATTTAAAACCTTTGTCTTGAGTCTAGATTGGTGTTGGCAGCAAGGAACTCAAGATCAATTTCTAAAGCTATGCTTTTTTTTTTTTTTTTTTTTTCTTCAGAAAGCTAGTTCTCTTCAAAAACCTTTATGGCCTTTTACAGGTTAAAAGACAATGAAAATGCAGTCTTGGTTTCTGGTCTTTCAGAAGAAAGCTTCTTGCCCCTACAAGTAACATCAACTGGAACAATCAAAAGAAAACATTTGTATCAGAGAAATGCTGATTTCCTTTTTCTCTAAACTACCAGCCCAAGGCCAAGAAGCCATTTGCTACCAGCTGAAGCCTCCTCACTTCCTACAGCTCCAGGAGCACTCTGCTGGAGCACTTATCCTATGAAGAAAGGTTGAGGGAACTGGGCTTGTTTAGCTTAGAGAAGACTCTGGGGATACCTTATTGCAGCCTTCCAGTACTTGAAGGGAACGTATAAGCAGGAAGGGAAATGGCTGCTTACAAGGGTGGATAGTGACAGGATGAAAAGGAATGGTTTTAAACTGAGAAAAGGGAGGTTTAGGTTAGATATTAGGTGGAAGTTTTTCACATAGAGGGCAGCGACGCACTGGAACAGGTTGCCCAAGGAAGCTGTGGATGCTCCATTCCAGGAGGCACTGAAGGCCAGGCTGGATGTGGCTCTGGGCAGGGTGGTCTAGTGGTTGGTTGGCAACCCTGCCTGGGGCAGGGGGTTGAAACTAGATGATAATTGGCGTCTTTTTCAACCTAGGACATTCTATGATTCAGGAAGAAAGAAATTCACAGCAGAGGCTGTGGCCCACTTTGGTTGTAGAGCAATGTAAGGTTCCAGGGGTTGCAAAGCCAGGACCATTTCTATCAGATTTATGAAACTCTGGATTGGAAAAATCTCCTGGTCTGGCTGCACAACAGCACGTGATGTTTAATAACAGAAAAGACAACAACTATAGGCTAGGCCAGAGAGTTTTGCAGTCAACGTGGCTTTGATGCATGTTGCTTCAATAATAAACTCATCTGCTATTTGCATTTACATGCTGAGGCCTTATGCAGGAGGAATACCCACTCCTGTTCTGCTCCCTGTCACAGAATTACAGAACTGTAGGGGTTGGAAGGGACCTCTAAAGATCATCAAGTCCAGCCTCATGCAAAGCAGGCTCCCCAGTCCTCACAAAGCATCCTTCATTCACGTCATCAAACATACCAACCCAACTTTCTTCATCCAATTTAATTTGCAGACGAGGCTTCTTGTAACATCAAAGGGTTTCTTTAGCATTTTGGTTAAGAGCAGGCACACACTGATGTGCTTTAGGTGTTTTGGACAGGGAAATTTTGAAGGAAATTGCTTGGAGTGGTTTAAAAAACGTAATGCTATTATGAGGACTTGTAGAACACAAATGCAGCTCCCAGCCATTTTTAATCTTTACAAAAAAAAAAATCTTCTGCACATTAGGAAAAGCCTTGAAGTTACTGCAAACTCTATGCTCACTCCGCACCCAAGGATTATTCTGTGGAGGAGAATATGAAAATAGTTTTTTATTGCAAGCATCCACAGCTGAAATGTTCTTGAATTATGCTAGAAGCTTGAAACAGAGCAGAATGTAAACAGGATATACCAGCAGATTGTGTGCTGAACCAGCAAACTGAGCACAAAGACAAACGAAAGAAGCTCCAAGACTGTGTCCTCTCTTGCAGCTACAGGACCAGGGTGTCTCACACACATTCTCTCCACGAACTCTGTGATGAGCCAGAGCACAGCCAAACAGTAAGGGAGAGCACCAAAGCCAGCCCAGGCTGTTTGTTTGTTTCCGCCCCCCAAAGGAAAACGTTAGTCTGGCAAGCAGGTAAAAGAAGGGTGGCTCACATTTGCTACTACTATCTATAAGGAGACTTTGTATCTCAACAGCTTCCCCGTCAGGTATTCACCTACCACAAGGGTGCTGGTAAATACAGACCAGAAAATCATCTTAGGACATGGAGGGAGTTTAAATCAAAATATTAAGTAAAGCTGATAGCCACCAAAGCCCTGAATTCACTCATCAGTTGAGGAGAAAAGAAGAAAGAATGGTCTTCAAAGAAACTATGTCTAAGTGTCAGCTACAGCATTTGATAGCACACTCAGCAGGGGACTAAACATCATTTTGCCCTTGCCTTGAATTCCCACAAATTACAGCAGTTCCTTGGCTTCCAACTCCACACTCTGCTAGCAGCTATTCCTGCTACCTGGATTGCACCCATGGGAGAAAGCAATTTTCAGAGGAAGCACTCCAACCCAGAGCTGTGGTTATGAAACCATTTGGCCCTCCTCAATCTGCAATTTGTTTTGCTGAATTCTTCCTCAAGAGCTTGGGCTCATTAGAAAGAATTTCTAAGTAAAGCAACCTCAGGCAGTGAGGGAACTAATTCAACCGGCAAGAGTGAGCCTGCAGTACCACAGAATACCTCAGTATCACAGTGTTCCCCTGTCCTGCAGAATTTGTTCCCACTGATGCTCACTGTAGTGCAGGAGAAAAGCTCAGTGGTTTAGGAGAAAGAGCAGCTCCTGTCAGACACTCTGTTTTTAAGCCCCATTTCCCCACAGATTTCCTAAGTCACTTGGCTACACAGTCTCTCTGTGCTGCTTCTGCTTCTTCCCACCTGGAGATTAAGTTCCTACACTGCAAATCACACTGAATGTTGGACTGAAAGGTGGGTTCAGGAGAAGGAGGAAAAAGTTGGATGCTGTCCTGATGGAGACTGATGGGAGAGTTCCCATATGCACAAATGCGTCTGTCCAGGAGTCACTGCCATCAGTTTCCCTTTGTCTGGTCAGTTTTTCCAGAATCCCAGAACTACAGGCAGTAAAAGCATAAGAAAGCACAACTGCTACAGAATGATCACAAGCCCCACGCCTCTAGACAGCGACACATTCCGGCACAAACACTCTCAGATGATGCTGTTGACCTTCAAACCCTTCTGTAGATCTCTTCCATTTGTAAGACACCTGTATGATGACTAGAAACGTTCCATGAGGAACAGGTTGCTTAGCTAAATGCTGATATCACCCGGCTTATTCAATTTAAAGGCACCTCCTTTGTCTTAGGTAGAGGGAAAGAGAGAAACAGCAGAGAACAGCCATCGAGAAAAATGTAGGGAAGGGGAATCCTCCAACTCTCCTTATACATACATGATATAGAGCAACAACTCTCTCCTACCTGCTACATTCACCTCTCTCTTTGGGGATCTCATGAATACCCCAGCGAAGCTAATGGCCAAGCAGAGTATGAGGAAACAGTAGGATAAAGACAAACAAGTGTAGTATTTGAAGGGTGAGTAGCTAGAGAGTGAAACGGACACACACCTCCCTCTGTCCTTGAAAAGTTCTTGTCCTTAGTCACAGGAACAGGATATTAGTTTTCCATCTCATACACTGTGGAGAAAATTCAAACCAGCAGAGGAATACATCCCCATACCACATTTGGTCTTTGCACCTTAGTTTGGCAAGAACATATACAGATATATTTTGGTGAAAGGGTATTGAAGATGGCATTGGTAGAGAAGACAAGAATTCCTTGCAAGCACCAACCCCTGAAAAACAGGCTAAGACATTGCTACTTCTAGTAAAGTAGTCAAGAACTTCATATATTCATTTCTCATAGGACTAGAATGATTTCCTTTCATTCCACTGTTAGATTTATAGTGGGCTTTAATTCCCTTCAAGAAGCAAGCAGTACTCCATGAAAGATGGACAGAGAACTGAGAAGGCAAGACCACTGCTGGGACAACACTTACTTTAGCTCTAATTGTCTGGTGACATAGAAAAGCTTTAAAATAATAAAGGCTGTCAAAATATTTTCCACAACAAACTCCTACACGCAGCGCGCTCACCAGACCAGCATGGCTCCCTACCCAGTTGGTGCACTGACTGCTACAGCAGATATCCTGTGTGCTGAGATTCTGCTTAGCTCAGCGGGAGGTGCCTGCTCACTGCCCTGCCTCTCAGAAGTGGGGCATTTGGGCAGAGCAGAGGTTCTCATCCAAGGGTTCACTGCTGAACCTAAAGGTATCCACTGCCCTAGGCAGAGGAAGGCAGGATAGCTCTGCAAGACGTAATGCATCTGGGTAGGCTGGGGAGGACAAGGCTGAGGTAACTTCACTGCTTTGCTTCCCGCTGCCACGGTTGTGGAAGTAGCAGGGGTAAGGCAGATTTCCATTCTGCTAAGCATCAGTGGCAAGGCAAAGTACACCAAAGAGGTGCACCCAATTTGAGAACAGCAGATTCATTCCTAACAGGAAGCTTTTCTCATTCCTGGCTTGGGATATAAGCTCTGGAACAGAGATCCTGAGGCTCTGTTATTTCGGACCTTCATTCAATGTGTTAGTAAAGCTTAGTAAAGCCTTTATTAAAACCTTTTTTTTTTTTTTTTTTAATTGGGGCTGTAAAAAGGGAAACAAACAAAAAAGCCCTCAAAAACCCACAACAGGGTGAGGCGCCCATGCTGTCTGCCGTAATAACATTCGCTAATTAAAACACAAAACAGCCAGGGCTGCTGGATTAATGGACACGGTTTCCTCTTTTCAAGTCTCGCCCGCTGACAGATCGCCTCATTCCTTCCTTGCTCTTGAACCTCTCAGAAAAAAAAAAATCCAGTTTGCTTATCTTACAGTGTGGGGTTGCCATGGGAACCGCATCCCCCTGTGAGATGCTCTGTCATAACATTTCAGCACTGTACGGAAGGCTTAAAGACACAGCATCCCCTGCTCCAGGGGCTGCCGAGCAGCCCAGCTCTGCAGACGAGCAGCTGTCAAAGCCTGCCAAAGTTTCAACTTGTGAGCAAGAGAGAGAAATAAATAACAGCAAAAACATTCAGTTGCCCACTTCTTTGCAAAAATCTGCTCCTTGAACTGTTGATTAATACCAACAAATGTTTCTATTTGGTGCAAGACGTTTGGCTTTTTGGAAAACCTGCCTCCTGACTGCTTTCTGAAAGTGCTGGCACCAAAACATAACCCCATCATTCTGCCATAGGACAACACAAAGCACCTCTTTAGTCAAGGTTTTCTGTCCGATTAGCCTCTGAGCCCTCTTTCCTCCATGATTTTGTAAGAAAGGAAGAAGAAAAGTAGCAGGCACAGTAATTGCCTTTAATGGGAACAGGCCTCCTATAGCCCACTCCTTAATTACAGGGATGGCTTCCAGGCTGTAATCACCAGGGGTCCAGATGGAAGTTTTCCAAGCTCTTTGAGGGACAGAATGTGTCAGTTATTAATTAAACATATGAAGCAATTAGCCTCAAAACTTTGTAGTAAATCACTACAGCTGTGTTACTTTCGCTTTTTCCTTTGGTGAGTGCAAGCAAATGCACAGTGCATTTCCCAGGGGGGTCACGAGGACCACAGCCAAAAAGCATTCCCAAACAAGACCTTTGTTGTTGGGTGGGAAAAACTATCTGCAGAAAGCTTTTTTTCAGAAGTCAGCTACTTCACAACCCCATCTCTCACAAGAGATGATGGATTCTGCATACGGCAGCTATTCACCACTCCATTTGGTGTGCAGCACAGCTGAATTCTCTCTGCCACCCCAAGCAGCAGCCTTGAGTACACCACGAGCAGCTCTGGTACATCAGGAGGAAGCAAACCACTCCTGTGATTCCCGTGGTTAACACTGTACATATCTCAGCATCAGCTACCAACTATAACTCATTGTTTTCAAGCTTGCCAAGGCTTCCAGTCCTGCAGACTCCAGCACACGTAGGCTCTTGCTGCTGGTTAGTCACACATTTCAAAACAAGATGCTGCATTGTGTTCTTTGTACATCTCTAAGTTCAAAAAACAGACCAAAACTACCATTGTAGTTAAAATCAATTTAGTGATTTATTCCAGTTCTTGTATATGTGGACAAAAGCATCCTCTTGGTCACACCAAGAAAACCCAACATCAGTGCATTCTTAGCCTTCGCTTTCCTACTCCTCTGGCTCAGCGCCTAGTCTGCCTCCTGACTGCATAAGCTGCACCTCAGGGAAGGTTCTCAGGGTACACTTTGTAACACTTGTTCAGCTTCCCAAGAGAAAGACAGAGAGCGAGGTTGAAAGGATAGTTTGTGTTCTATGAGAATAGCAATGCATCTCATTTTCATATATTGTTAGGCTTTGCACCAAGGGGGCAACAGGAACTGAGTTACTTGTTATCATCCCCATATAGATGGAGACAAGCATGGACTCTCAACAGTCTCTGTATTAAGCTGGGCTACAAGACGAGCACAGAAAGTCAGCCATCCTCCCGTCCTCACTGTCACAACAGAGGTAGTATTTCCACTTTCTCTACCCTATCCACCAAAATATTAGCATTAAAACTTAACAATGAAAGTAATTTAATCATGCTAGTACATTCAAACCTTGACAATCCTTTGACATTCATGAAAGCAGGGAAGTTGTTCAGTATACAGAAGGCTACCCAAGAGTAACCTGATAAAAAACAAGCATCAAAATAAACCCAAACATCAAAAGAATAATCTCTAATTAAATATGCTGGGGATTTTGTTAACCTATTACCAGACTCTTGATGATCTCCTTCTGATTTCCCAGGGCTCAGGCAGGAATAAAGATATTAAATATTCTGTGTGTACTTGAAAGTAAAGAAATGAGAGAGAACTGATACAAGTAGCTTCAAGTAACTCCTAAGACCCCCTGCCTTGTGCATACAAAAAGATGAACTTCAGTGTGGTCAGCTCAGAATATACTGTGACCGCCAAACAAGTCCCAGGAGCACTGCGAGCAATGAGCGTTCTCTGGAGCTGACTGGCCTGTGATGCACAGGCAGACTGCTTTTGTCCTTCAGAGCTTTAATTATTTTTTATTTTGTTCCAACACTTCTGGACCTCTCTGCCTAATTGCACCCACTTCATCCATGAAGAGAGATTTACAAGGGAACACAATTTTGAGGGATTAACTTTGATGCTGTTACACGGCCCATCCAGAAGTGACAGCAAAAAATTTATATTAGCTGCTGCTCTTGCCAACGAATAACACAGAAGCTTATTACGGAGGCAATCAAGCTCCCAAATTAGTGCTGATTTTCACCCCATGCCACTTTAGTGCTGTTAATGATAGAAGTGGCAGCAAACACAAAGCGAAAAAGCCATCAGGAAGCCAGCTAGCTGTCAGTCTTTATTACTGAATGGGGTGACCACAGCCCTTGTTCAGGTACCAATCTCATCAAATGCCATGAGAGCTGAAGATACACCACAGCAAAACTGCAGGAGTGATCTGTTGACCAGGGCCTTCACTGGAAGCTTCTTGGGGAGCTTCTGGGTCACAACGGTGAATTCACAGGGCTAGGAAAGCACCAGTCCTAAATATAACGGTCACCATTACACTTCCACTTGCATAAGCATATAGGTAGGAAGGCAGGGCTCTCTCTAGACTTTCTCTACCACATGTTTTTTGGAATGGAATGGAAGTGGACAGCACTTTCACTATAAGGAAGCTGTGAACTATGGTTCTTAAAATATGGGCATTGCTGCGCAGCAATACCAGCGTTATACTGATAGACCTGAACCACCAGAAGGAAAATAAATCTTGTGAAGAAGAACAGACTAGGTCTCTTCATAACTTCAGTAGAGAAAAGGAAGGTTCTCTGGGATCTGTCATCTGAGAAATTCCCAAAGGCATGACCCAGATGGAAATATACAAAATATTATACATTTGATTAGAAACAAGGCTAGAAGCAAGTCATCCATACCCTAAAATGGGATTGACACCTGAAAGTAACCAGAAAGTTAACCCTGATCACATCTTTCCTTCAAGGAGATCCTGGACCTCCAGATCACCTGAACAGCTTCCTATTCACTGCTCTCTCTCATGTGCTGTTGATTTCTCATTGCAGTTAAAAAACTCTCTGCTTTCTCCTTATTTTTACATTTGTATGCAAGAGGCAACTCTCACAATGGACATCTCCATATGCCCTAAGTCATTTCTGTTTAAGTTCTCTTTCAAAAGTAGGCTGATACCTTTCTTGGCTCGGCTGAGATCAGCTGGATTTCCTCCACCAGGCTACAAGCTGGCATGATCTTAATTTAAATGGTGTATATATGTAAACGTGTCCATACTTTGTACAGAGTTTCTGTAGATTAATCCAACTGAATAAAGACCACTGTCATAGATAATTGAAGCCCTGTAACATGAGGAAAGTCTTCTGACAACACACCTAAGTTACAAGTTATCAGTAAGTATCACTAAGTTACAAGCAGTAAGTATCTACAACTTACTGCTCTGTGCCACTGTGCTTTGCACAAGGCTTACTTCTCGGCCTTGCCGATAAACCTCTCCACACAGTTTATCTTAAAATTATCTTTTAACAAGACTGATCACCTCCATTTGCACTATGCGTGGCCATTGCTGTGGCTGAGCAGAACTAGTTTATGGCCAATACTCAATTATTTTTAACAGCTCCAGCTGCTACTGAAAGAAGTGCTTTGCAGCCAGAGAATGCATGGGAGAGACCCACACTTACAACTTGGGTACAGGAATGCCACAGTCCTGTCATGTACTCCTGACGTGGTGAGATCAAGCTGACAACTCTGTGACATCCCTTCTGTTCACTTGCTAATAGAGTCTAGAAAAGCTTTTTATGGTAGCTGGCAGAAACAGTAATAGTAACTTGAGATAAGTTCGTGCTACACTTACTTCACTCATGTTTGGATTAATGGTACACTTTCATAAATTTACACAGTAGGCCCCCCTTACCAGAGAATGCTCAGTTTATAGGGTCCTGCTCTTGTTGGTAATGAACCCAAGCATTCAGCATCCCACCATCCCACGCAGAGCACCTAAAAAGCTCCTCAGCTCCTTGATGCAGGATACTGCAAAGGGAGGTTAGACCAGGACAGGATTCAGACTTAAAGGGTAATTTTTTTTACAGAGTAACTGTGATTCACCACTGTGCAAATAAGTAGGTACGTCCTAGGAAGAACACGCAGGGACTATTATAGAGATATTTAAGTTACAGCTTCAAAATAGCATCAAAGCCACAGTACCATGGGTGACAGCCCAGAGGGTAGCATTAAACAGGGTGGGTGCAGCCATGAGCCACATGAGACAAGGGAGCAAACCCATGAGGGTATCATGTGCTGGGGGCAACACAGATCTAACACTGGGGAAGGAGAGCTGGCAGGGACTACAGCTGCCAGAGGAAGAATAGGCTGCTCCTAGCCTCCAAAAGCATGTTTTCTGTAAATCAGCCAACAGCTCCTTAATGTACAGTTTCACCATCAGCACTGCAACCAGGGATGGCTCAGAAGTGCTATACCAGCAGAAGCAGCAAAGTGAGTTACAGCACTGGCCTCAGTGTCATTACAGAAAAAACAGCTGGAGACAAGGTTCTGAAATATGAATTGCTCACAAAGAGTGAACTTAACTCAGATAACAGAGCACATTTAATATACGTATAGCCATAATGCTCCATAACACAGGGGCCTATTAAAGGACCAAAGACTGACAAAAATATACTTCAAATGGAAAAGAGAAACCAAACCTCAAAAAAAGCCACACAAAGCCACACAAGTTGGAGACAGGGCTGGTGGGGCAGCATTGCATCCCTATATATGAGGCATAATCCATACCAAGGAGTTTGCTGGACCCCAAGCTCTACTGCTGGACACTCACATCTGCAGATAAGTGAATGCTGCAGCCTACCTAGCTGCGGCTCTGTTTATTAGCCAGCCAGATGCAGCTGCATGATTTCACTTCCAAAAGCAGATTTGTAAACATCAGTTCTACCATCTCCTCCGTGAGGCACAGTCAATAGTAAAAATAGCTTCCATATACCTTTACACTTCTCTTCCCTCTCTGTGTATTTCTGTTTCTCATTTTGTAAAGAGGAGAGCAATAACAGTCAAGTCATCCAGCAAATGTAAAGTGGTTATGGTTCCTTCTATAAGAGGCACTGCAACCATGAAGGTACAATTGCAATTAATGATTTTAGGTCTAATGGAAACAGCAAAACTACACTGTGAAAGTTTCAGAGAGTACTCACAGTACGCTTGACAAGCACACGTTAGGTTTGAGGCAGCTGTGGCCATACAGATTTATTTCAAGGTACCAAGATGACATCCACATGTACCTGAAAGCGTCCTTTTCATTCACCCTTTTTAACCTGATTGAGTGGATTGAGTCTCAGTGGCTCTCACACATTAGGCATACAAGTCAGCAGCTACGAGCATTCTCTTCAGTGTTACACTCTTTCCCTTAAAGCTTGCTGCAGGTGTCACACAAAAGCTACAGAGCTTCGTTAAGCTATCCAGAGGTACAGGGTTGATTGAGACAGACATCATCTCTGTAACTGCAACATGGACACAAAACACGTTTTGCTTTCTGCACTGGGCTGGTTTTGGAGCTGAGAGATGGCAGTCTCGACATGGGATCAGGAGTTGCTGCTGCTGCTAGCTTTGCTGGCTCTGGTGCAGAATTCCTGATCTCACTGCATGCAGTTCTGCCTTGGCAATTCCCATGGCAGTCCGTGGTGCCTCTGTGTCTCAGCTTTCTCATCCATAAAGCAGGGGGAGCACATAGCACTTCTGTATCTTACCAAACTGCTTCATTATGCATGGTTTGTACATGACTAAAAGGAGACCAAACAGTGGGCTTCCTTGGGTTGACACATCAAGAGACAAGCTCTAGTCCCAACTTGAAAGATACATGAAAAATTAATATCTTTGAGCCTCCTTCATCCCCACCAGCAAAATCCACCCACCACCATAATTTGCTTTGAAATAAGGAAAAAAAAATACTAATTGTTCACAATTATTTGTTGTCCAAAACACCAACATCTAAGAGTATGCATTCTCTGCAGACATGAACTTGCTCTATCCCAGGGCTTGGGAAAGTACCAGCTTCCCTGGTGAGCAGCACTGTCTTTTGAAAGCCTCACCGCAGTGTGCCCTACATGAACTTGCCTGCCTTAGCTTAAAAATCTAAACCAGAACAAAATATATTACTGTGAAATAGGCAAGACATGTCTGAGCAAGTTATTTCCAGACAATTTTCTCCGTGAACATCTAACAAAACTAAGTTTATGTTCAATATACACTGAGCATTTTCTTTCTTTTGAGGGCAATCAGCATCTGAGTTGCTCTGCTCCAGGAGGTACTGGCACAATCCACACTGATTAGACACAGGAGAGGGAGAAAACAGACAATTACTCCGATAACAATCTTATCTCAGGACAGAAATGAGATTAGCTGCCTAGCTGCTGTGATTCTTCCTCAGACTGAGTATTAGAAGCACTGACTAATGCAACATGGGATAGAAGGGAAGTCTGCCTACAGAGCACGCTGGCAAGTAAAATAAGTTAAATTCCTCCCCTGCTGGTCCCTTTCAAGCAGGGAGCATCATCTACCAGGACAAAGTGGCCACGCATGGCACGAGTTTCTGACTAGACATCTTCCTGAAACTTCAGTCAGGCAATTCTTCCTTCTAGTTTTCTACCTCACAAGTAGAAAGGAGTGAGTAAGAATGGCTGGGATCCTTCTCTGCCTGCAGAATACAAATCCCTCTAGCCACATGTTCTCCTGTGTTATTTTGGCATATAATTCTCAAAACTCTCAGATGGCAGAACACACATTTGCTTTCCACGAACTCAGTGAACAACACTGCCGGGAGGTTCTCTGGAGATAGTTTTGATTTTATATCTCTAATTTTACACTCTTTTTCTTTGTTACTCCCTTTACAACAGGGACACTAATCCCTCTCCCCCAGGTGTTTACAGCCTTCTCATCTCTGGAACCATCTCAAATAACAGAGAGGGCAACATCAAGGGGTACTAACACAACACCCCTGAGATAAGGATCCCAGATAAGTCTGTACTTGAAACAAGTCTCACAAAGAACAGATGATTAATATAGTAATAGGAGAGAAGCCAAATGGCTCAGGAGGTTGCTTACACCATACCCACACCAACGGGTTTACAATGGGGCCTCCCTGCAGGAAACACAATGGATCAGTCTTCCAGAGGTGCCAACATTACTGCTGCAATTCCAGATGCTGAGAGCTCAGCTCAGCAACTGGAGCATGAGGAGACGGATCTTCAGCAACTGGGCTACAATGTTTGGATCTTCAACAAAGCAATTTCATCAACTCTTTATGTTGGCCAATTACAAGCAGGAGAAAATGACCTCCAGAACACATTCACCAGAAATGTCATCCCCCCAGCCCCATGCCCCTATCCCCCTCCAAAAAAAAAAAAAAGAATTAAAAAAAAAAATAATCCCAGACCAGGCAAATCAAGCTGACAAATCTGAAAAAGAAAGGTTGCTAACAAAAAGGCAGAGTGGTAAATTTCCTCTCTGAAATATATGACAGCACTCTGCTTCAGTGTATGCAGTTTTCATCATACATCTATTTAGGCTAAGATGAATACCCTTATTGAAAATAAATAAATGCAGAAGCAAGCAGACACAAGACACAACTTCTACACTTCTGCCCTGCTGATCTGAATCCATGGCATTTATTTAGCTATAATCCTTCACATAGGAAGTTTATTTACACAGACAGGGATTTCTGGAATTTTGCAGGATTAGTCAATCTACAGCATTCTCAGCACATGAGCTTTAGCATCAAAATTACCCTGCCCAGATATTCAATGCCTAGAATAAATATTTGGGCTGATGAAGCCAGGGTGCTCTGCTTATTTACTCAGAAGCTTAAATATTGCTCTTCTTCATTTAAGAAGCCTAGTTGAAAAGAAAAAACACACAAAATGAACTACGCTCACCCAATCTGCAGTGAGACAACTGTCACTGTCAGCCTGGGTACCCATGCAACAAATCTCACGTCTCACACCTTGGCCTCAGTATAGCAAATGCAGAGGAAACAGCAGCTTCAGCACAAACTGAGTTTTAGCTGCACAGGGCAAATGGGATAAACAACAACCCCCCTCCCAGATCTATTCAAAAGGAAGAGTGAAATAATTGGTGTGAAAGCCATTTGCAGTTGAGTTACACTTTTGAGATGTAAAGAGGCAGTTATGAATGACTGCTTGAAACCAGATCGTGTCCATAGGTTCTACTACAGAGATTTCCAAATGCTCTCGACAGTGCTACACATCAGCTTTCTACCACAATCAGCAAGAAATCTGCACCCATTACCAGTGGAGCTGTGTTAAACTAGTTCCCAAGTTCTAACCCCTGTTCCAAACTGCTCTGTTCTCTATCTGCAGCATGTCAGGTGCCCAATCCAAAGCCCCTTCACTGCCATCAACGTTTGGATAACACAAGGAAGGAACAATAGCTTGACGTTCAAGTCAGGAAGCAAAACTGTTTGATTTCACTGTTTGATACACATAGATTAAAATTAAAAGGAAAAAGGATAAGCAGTTCAATAAAAAGAAAAAAGAGTGTGCGTCAGCAGCAACAGAAGTAGCCAAAGCTAAGAGTTCGAGGATGAGCAGGCAGGCATTACAAGTTTACATTTCAGTCAATTTCTTCAATTTCAATTTCAGAATCAATTTTATTTCAAGGCACAGACATTAAAAGGTTTTCTATTAAGGTATCAGGAAAATAAAGCCCGCATCACAACTGAATTCCTCTGCATAACACCACTCCCTACTGCCAGCTTCCTCTGCTGTGTCGTGCCAACCATGCTCACTGAGGTCTGGTCTTGTTTACTGCACTCTCAAGGTAATTTAGGCAGCAACTTTGGACACCTGGAAGAGGAAGAAGTGTCCTTCCTCCAATCTATGGTTGCTCCACATAGATATAACATTCCTAAGAAGCTCTCAGCCGGCTGCCTTTGAAGCCTGGAGAAAAAGAGGGAAAAAAGGCTCGACCTTGAAAGCTACATTTTTTCCCTTGAAAGAAGTAATCTCCAGGGGCTCTCGAGAAAAATAAAAAGCAAATTCTCCGGATCTTTGTCTCATGCCAGTTTTGAGAGGCTTTTGTTTCTTTGCTCCTGTTGTGGTGGTTTGATTACAGAACTTTCACAGACATCGCGCACCGCAAGCAGCTCCCGGGCCCCCTCACTGTCTGCCCCATTCCCAGACCTGCCCTGCAGCACACAGCCAAGCGTGACACGACAGATTTTATGGCAGGCAGCTTGCAAAGAGGAGTCTGTTGAACGTAAAGCAGTGACCCAAAGTGAATTCCCACCCACACACACGGTCACAGCCAGCTCCCTATATGACAGATGTGCTCTTGACAGAGCTCAGCGCAGCCTTGCGCACCCACAGCTGATGTGGAGCCACACAGTGGCCTCTCACACCCCATGGCTGGAGGTCCCACTATTTCAGAGGACAGCTTATACTTACCCCAAAATTTCCAGTGGTGACCACATTAACTTTAGCATGACAAAAAGGGGCTGCTGCTCCTGTTCTACCTCCCCGTGCGTGCTGCCATGTCCTCAGCATTCCTCTCCTCCTCTCCCAAGCTCAGCTCCTCCTCTGTCAGTCTGCCCTATTAACCTTCTCTACTTCCCACCCACCCAAATTTGCACATTATTAAGCATCCAAAGCCTTTTGTTCAGGGTCCTCAAACAAAAGCGCAGCTATAGCGTTTCCTGGCAAGAGGTGCCTTCCATCCAGCAGTCACTTAGGGCAGCTTTAATAGACTCATTTCTCCCAAACACAAAAAACGGGGCATGCGAGATAGGCGAATTCAAGGACGTGTCCTTTCCTGAATTCCACAGAACAAGATAAGCCTGTGAGCCTTGCACTTATTTTATCTATACTAAGAGGCTTCCTCCATTCTTCCAGCCGGTAGAAAAATAATTATTTACCACCGAGGCACAGAACAGGTTAAAGTTTCCTCTGTCTTGTCTCAACTCCCTTCACAGATTAGGGGAAAACAATGAAGTCTCCGCACTTTGTGATATTGCTAATGCCTCCTGTGGGGATAGCAGCGCCTGCTGTAAAGAGGATTATGATTACAGTTTAAGAGGAGCGTGCACAGCACTGCCGCAAGAGGCACAGCCTTATCAGAAAAGAAACCAAGCTGCCCCCAAACTATGCATGCGGGACTCCCACCCACCTTCAGCTCTGGTTGCTGGCTCTGTCTCAGATCACACACCCGCTTATCAGGGGAGATAGAGAGGCAGCTGAGCTTGCAGGGAGCATGGAAAAGACTAGGGGGATAAATGAGTAACACTGTGCAAACAGCTTGCACACATTCACCATCAGAACATGCAGCAGTGTTTACAGATCACCCAACCACATTCACTGGGATCACAACACAGACACGCCAGAGCACAGCGCACGTTGCATGTTCCTGGCCACAGTTAGGAAATCCTGAAGGAAAAACTGCTGATGGAGCTATGCTAGCTGTGGTGACATTGGCTGGGTTAACACAGGCAAGACTGCAAATACAGAAAAGCAGAGCATCATCCACTAGATCTGCTCTGAGCACTTAGCTTTGAGGTGCAGCTTCACGTGCTGGTGAGGTCTCTGGCAGACCTCTCAGTCTTACACAGAGCTGACTCCACTGGAGAGAGAATAATGAATTGCCACTGAGTATTTGTAAGATCCATCAGTCTGGACTCTCAAAGGTACCATCAGCAAGTCAGCTTACTCACACCCATCCATCTCTACCAGCTACTACAGAACACACACAGCACAATTTCCTTTTTTGTAACACAAAGAGCGTCAGCCAAAATAGTCATCACAAATTCTTTGACTTCAAGAGACACTCAGACTAGCAGAAGGACACACCGCTGGCTAATGCCCATGTCAACACTAAGAGGACTCAGCCTCATGCTGGCTGAAGTCTCACATTCTGGGTCAGAAATATCCTGCTTATGTGAGAGGGTTTTTGTTTGCTTGTTTTTAAATCACTGTCACCATGCTCATTTTTCTCCAAGATTTTACAGAGAGATTCCTCCTCATCCCTAGTTCTGCTCAGAGGGGTATAATGGCCCCTATCTGCTTACTAGAGGCTAGGACTGAGAGCTACGGTATTAATGCATGCACTCCTGAGTTTTCACAGGTTTAGAAATCACAGCTTCATTCGCCCCAGGGCTCGGCTCTGTCTCATTACACACTGTTGTTCTAAGCAGTCCTTGCCACCTCGCAGCACACACCAGAAAAGCCATAGACCAAACCCTCCAACCGTTCATATTACTGAACAAAGCAATAGTTTTAAGATGCTCAAAAGGCTCTTCCCTGAACTGTGACATGACTTAAATCAAGCCGTTTGGGTCCTGCAGAGGGCTAAGGTCTCCTAGAGACAGTTGGATGCTTTTAATTAGCCAAAACAAACCTTCTTGTGCTGGGACAGCTCATGCAGCTCTCTACTAACCTTCACTGCTGGGTGCCAGGCTCCTCTGGGTTCCCTCTTTACCCGCTTTTCCTTCCCATTAATCTCTGTGGAAGAGAAAAAGAAAAAGAGCTGAAAGAGAGAAGATTAGGCTGGATTATAGTTCTAAAAACAGAGCACTTACTAAAACAGCAACTTTACCATTAACCTGCCTTCAACAAACTTGTGCTTTTGGGGGGATTTGTGAACCACTATATAGATCTGAATTTAAACTGACACTTTCACATTCTCTGAAATGAATGGGAACTGGGGTGTTCACAGCAGTAGACTAAGTCACTGTCTTTCAAATTTTAATCAAGTCATCATGTGGGCCTTCACCCTTGGGAAAGCAGAACTTCAGTGCCTTTCTCAATATCACATCCAATGACGATAAAGTGACACAGCAAACTGAAGAATCCTCAGAAGAAATGTCCTTCCTTATGGCCGATGCTTTAAAGATTGATTGTTTTAAGAGGAGGATTTGATAGTAGGTTTGGCACAAGGTGGTGGTGAGAGAAAAGGCAAGGAGGAATAACAAAAAGCAACAAAATAAAATGAAATCCATCAAGGTAGGGGTTGAATGAGCGGACATAAGAAAAAAAAAAACACAAAACAGAAGACAGGTTTTGATAAAGGTGCCTATTCACCATCACCTCTGCAGATAAGTCATTTTCATTTGGGCATCAAAGATACTGAACTGTATCAGCAGTGTCAGGACAAGCTTTACACTCAAATCAAAACATCTCTGCTTCTTCCAGCCTCAGTGGCCTAACAGAAACCTCAACTGACAGTGCCACACAGCATCATTTTATAGAGGCCTTTGACACCTTCTGCAAAGGGAATACATTCACAGAAAGAACAGTTGGCTTAAAACAGAGGAAAAGCAGTGAGAGCAAGCACATCGTCTTCCAGGCTACCATAAACAACAGTACAGATGGAACATTTTGCAAAAGACAGCTGTCACAGTTTGGGCAGAATCAGACAAAACTGCTAGCCAAGAGAAGGCTGGAAGGGGGCAATCAAAAGCAGATATACAAGAACACCCCAAGTTGCAGGAGGTCTACAAGGACCACTGAGTGTAACTCCTGGCTCCGCACAGGACCACCCTCCATCCTGTTTGAGAACGCAGGACTGAGCCTGCCAAAACACTACCTTAACTGGTATTTACAATTAAATGTTGATTACTTCAATGACTAAATACCTGACTTTCACTCCAGACCAGGCACAAAGAAAACTGCACTGCTGCCACAGTAAACTGAAGCAAGAATTAACCTCAAAACATGCTTTATTTCCAACCTGCTGTCAAATGCAGTGATTCACATGACCTGCCCATACTCACCAACTCATTTCTCACAGGCTGTCTCTGCCATAGCAACAACTGAACCAGACAGGAGAGAACTGACCACAACACACCAGAAGCTCTACACCTCTGCAGACTCTTGAGCTTCCTTACCCAAAAGACATTCTGCACCCTAAACCACATCAAACCAGGTAGTGCTTGCTGCCCTCCATAGACATATCTCACTTTGCCTATGTGGAGACTTTGGTATATCAACTTCCAGAATGCAATTTATTCATAAATATATAATAAATATATAAAAATAAATAAATATATTTTTTAAAAAAATCAATCAGAAGCTCTAATCTCTTACAAAGGGAAACAAAAAAAAAGAGTCAAATACCCATCAGATCTAGAAGCATAGGTGAATAAATTAAATGTCTCCAATTGACACAAGGATGAGAAGAGCATACACTATATTGAAAGGCTCTGGTTAAAGATCTCTTAGTATCAAAATTCAATTTCTTTCAGGTTTTGCAAACAACAGCCTTGGGCTGAATGCTGCCAGCCTGCCTGCAGCCTTTGAGGAGATTAGGTTATTACCAGCCAACTATGAGACTCTTAAATCCAGCATTAATCCTAATTCCCATTTAACCAAATCTTCATTGTGCAGTGAAAGCTGGCTGTGCACACATTTCCACATACATCCTGCCATGTGCAGTGATCTGTGTCGCAAACAACAGATGTTACACCTCATGTATGCTTAAGAAATACATCCTGACTTTTATTTACAGAGAATCCCAGTAAAGAAGAATAGAGCTGGGGGAAAAAAAAAAAAAAAAAAAAAAAAAGCCAAACTGAAATGATTTCTGGGAGACAGTTGGAATGGAATGGCTTATAACCTGAAAGCTTTCGGCAGCCAGTAACTGGAGATGTCAGCCCTGGCTTGGAAGAAAGCACCAAATCACAAGGGTATGGAGGTATATGCAACCCTGATCTCATAACAATGCAGTGGTGCTGTGTGTCAAATCATCTACTCCAAATGCCTAAAATCAAACTATAATCATAACTTGCAAATGCAAGACCACCTTAGACTCTTTTCTACACCACTTTATTCCAATTTCCTTCTAAAACACTCTTACGATCACTAAACTGTACATGGCTCCATGTTGCCAAGGTTTGCTGAACTGCCTGTGGGTGAGACATTCTGCTTGTTCTGCTACTCCTGGGCAAGGTACTGACGCAAGAGACGAAGAAACCGTAGATTAGGACCAACTGCTGCTTGGTCTATTACTAGCAGGACAATTTTAGTCCTGTTAGAAGTTAACACAGTTATTTCTGGAAGGTGAAAACCGCAATAATGTTTCCTGTTTTTGAAGCTCGGGAATTGACTGGAGATAGAGTCCTGCAGGCCAGCACACTCCCAGGAGAAGAAAGACGTGTTTGGCAACAGTACCTGTTACAGGCAGTAGGTCCTCCTACTGGAAGAGGAGGCCGTAGTTGTTGGAAATGGCAAACTACTATTTCCATCAATTCCAAACTCAGCATGTTGACCACTTCCTCCCAGCCCCCTTATCCCCCCTCCCCCAAACAAATGAAAAAAAAAACAATACAAAAAAACACCGAACCAAATAGTATGAGGTTTAGGGGCAGGCCATACCTATCCCTTAATCAACAGGCCACACAAACAGAGGCTGCAGCAGAGCTGTGGTACAGTGCAATAACAGCCATCCACACAACAACCAAGCTGCGGTAGCTCCCCAAGTGCACGTTCCTGGCCCACAGCTAATAGGAGCCCATTCACTTTACTGGGATAGAGTTCAGCTGAATTACATTACCTTGCATTTGCCATGGGTGAAGACCACACATGGACAACAATCACAGCTCATCTAACAGCTGGTAATTTGACTGAGTGCCTGGCTTTTGGAACACTGCAAACTGGTTCATAACTCTTTTTTGCCTAACTTCAAGGCAAAATTTGAACTAAGGACTTTCCCAGAAGGTAGCCTATCCATCCTGCTGGTGCTTATCCTGGGTATTCTTCAGTCAGTCTGCAAATAGGAATTAATGGAATTGTTGGAAAGAATGACTGCTCTAACAACTACAGAGATCTCTCTGAGCAGAATAGCTCCAATATGCCAACCCATTATTCCTTTGACACAAAATCACAGATTTGTCCAGGTGAGAAAATAGGGAAGCTTTCTCAGCCTCCTCAGTGATGAGCTGGATCCAAGATCCTTCTCACCTCAGAAAAAGACCAGTACACGCAAACAGGGCCATCAGCTACAAACCAGTAGAGATGACTTGCAGGTTTTAGATTGTGTTTTCTGATAATCAGCGTTTCGGCACTCCTTCTTTCTGCATTCAGTCATCAGCAGGGAAAACTGGGGCTTTTAAATTACGCAGGCAATTAAAAAAGGAAGAAGTCAGACATTCCCATTTTATTCTGCACAATAATTACTCTCCCAAGGCAACTGTAAATAAAACAAACACCTGCACTGTTTTCTATCATAGAGAAGGTAACCCATTCCCATGCAAGAAGCACCCTCCACAGCTCATGGCTGCAGGACCCCTTTTTGGGCAGCCCAGGAGCCTGCTTCTCAAGTTCATCCAAAAGCCCAGCTCTGAATGATGGGCACCTTCAGAAATGGTAGAGGATTTTGTTTTGCATTTGTGCTTAGTATTTAATCTGCAGATTAACTGCATACTTAATCACGGAAGTGAGGCTGATATGTCACACACATACAGTCCTCTAAGCCCTACTTTTCCTACTGCCAATAACGTCATCTATTAGTATGGAAGAAGGGGTTGTAATGAGTGGGAAAATGCAACTCAAGATCCACTCTCCTTGCACATGCAAAGCCAACTACAGAAACAATAGAAACAACCTATTTATGCACACAGTCTCATATTTTCAACATAAACCAACATACACTTTGTGCAAAAAAATAAGTAACTTTATGTTGAAAAAAGTAATGAGATTTTCCCAATAGAACACTAACATTTCAGAGGAAATCATTTATTATTGGAAGGTACTGTTCAGAGTACCTAAAGCTGCCGAACGTGAAATGTAAGAAACAGAGAGATGAGCCCAATGGAAACAATCTTTAAGCATAAATGGCAAGCAGACTGTAACTGTCCATGCTGGGAAAAATACAAAGCACAGGGAATTAGAGAACAAATCTACTCCCTCTCACAAATACATATATACACACACCCAATGTGTTAAAAATCATACAGGAAATTATGGTCAACAAACAGGTTGGATTTCAAAAGCGTCCCATTCCTAGCACACTACACAATAGCTTTGTCTTTATATCATTTAGAACAACCCCTTATGCTGATTTCCCCAGCTTGAGATGCCTCAAGCAAAGCAATACCTCACGATACCCTTTCTGAAAGGGAAAGAAGCATATTCCAGCCTTTCTCCGCTACCCAGTCCATTTACCTTTGGCTTGCTTCGTCTGCTCTCCTGGTTCTGTCCCTGAAGGACACCCCTGCAGCAAGCCCTCCTCTACTGCCTGCCCCTGCTCCTGCCCTAGTGTGCGCTGGCAGTCACACTCCTCTAGGTAACAAATTCAAGAGGGAAGGCGCTGCTACTTTGAAGCTGTGAAATAATTGGGCAGAGAGCTAATATTAGAAGAAAGAATGCCTTAAAAACAAAACAAACACACACACTGAAAGTTCACTGAAACCTCAATGTCTCAGCCTTAACGGCGAGGATGTCCCTGCAGCTCAGTGATTCAGGCACTTCTAGGGGCTGAAATTATCTGGTCAGGCCTGATTAAAGATAAGCACAGACAGCTCCATTGTTCCAAGACATTTCAGAGACAGCTAAAGGAATGACAGAATCTCATGGGTTTAATAACACTCAAAGTTTTAGTGATTTATATTGCCAGTTATCTAAGTATTTACCTGGCTCCAAAGCACAACATTCACAGAATCTCTGGAGAGCTGAATGAGATATTTCCAACACGTCAAAAATCTCAGTTGAAAACCTAAATAAATAGAGCAGAAGTTTGTCACAGCTACAGTTAATATCCCAGGAGGAGGATGCTCGCCCTGCCTCCTGAGCAGACCCAGCAGCACAGAGCTAGGCAGGTCCTTGCTCCCAGATCACAGATGCCTTCTGGCAAACACACACAGCCCTCCCAGCTGTAATCCAGAGTTTGAGCCTTCCTCAGTGAAGATGGTTAGGTATGAAATCCAGAAGAATCAGACCTGCAGCTGGGACAAGCCATCCAGTGCCAGGACATGGCTGGATGGGCTGTGCTGACCGCTCACACAACAGATACATCTCCAACACTGTGGACAGGGTACACATCCTAAAAACTGGTTGGGAAAGCACGGAGTGTCTGCACTACCATTTACCAAGTCTGGGAAGAGTTATCCAGCCTGATTTCCACTTCCTTTTTCCTTGGGTGCTACCCTCCCCACAGGGCGCTGGTTGCAGCATTACCTGATTGACACCACACCTGCAGACTGGAACAAATGAGCATTCAGAACCACTCCATCCTTATTCCTTATTGATAGGAGAAGTTGTGGCTAACAGAGGTAAAAAGCCACTTGAAACTTAATTTCTGTCTGGACCATGCTTTTTTGTGGTTAAAAAACATCATTCTTCCCCACTACCACCCCAATTGCTCTCTATGTTGAGAGTTAAAATAGACAGCAGAACCATTAGCATTTTGATAGCTTTCCACACAAGTATAGCATAAAGTCTTTAAAATTCATTGCATTGAGATAATCCTTCAAGTCTAGATTTCCTCCTCAGCTTGAGGCAACCAAGGGGTTTTCTGCCTCTTAATACCTTAATAGGAAGCTCCAAGGAGCCGCCAAACTAGAGGTCTCAAATACACTCAAGAAAAGCAGAGTCCTGAAGTTCAAGAGAAGCCCTGTGAAGTGTCTGAGGTTGAATTAAGAAACAAACACAGGGGCATCATCTTAGACACTGCAGTCCCCCAGAGACCCTGGCTTCTGTACACCACAGCTCCCAGCTGCTGCCTTTCTTTCAGAGCACAAAGCACTCCCAGCATCCACTAATTGCAGCTACCACCGAGGGCACTCAGCATTTCTTAAAATGAGCAAATTAAAACCTTGACCCGGATTCAGCACAAGCTTGGGGACTGGAGGCTCCTTGTCAGGATCAAGGCTGAATTTGTTAATACTAGCACAATTTCAAGAGCAAAGCTGTGGCTTTGAACTGCATAATTGGCATTAATACTCAGCAACTGCAAACTTGTGCCTGGGAAGTTTCTGCGGCGTGTGCCTTAAGAATTCTAAAGCACATTGCTTTCCCAGGGAAGCACCCAGGACTGCCTCAGGGCGAGGAAAGCAGCCATCTCATCACTTCCTGCCAGTGATTAGGATTTCTGCAGTGAAACCAGCTGGGTGCTGCAGGACAGCAGCACATCTGAGAGATCACCATCTTTCAGGACTTGAGGAGTCACTAACTTGTTAAGGACAATTAGGCCTGATTACATTTTCCCTGCACAGGCTTTTTCCTTTGAACAGACTGCTACTCAACAGTGTTCATTAGAAACCTGTGCACACTTCTAACGAAGGTTAACCAGTCAAAAGTGCAGTCAAAAGAAGCCAAGAGCAGCAGCGCATGCACTGCAGTGGGAGGTAGAAAACTGAGGTTCAGATCCAAGGGCTGTGACCCATAGTCTCCCACGCTCTGTTTGTGCATCCCCAAACCACAAATGTGCATTAATTTGGCTGAGATAAGAAACTCCAATCAATCGTCTCAGAACTTCAAAAACTGTTTGTTTTTCCTATGAGAAACAAACAACCAGAGCTTATTTTACAGAGAAAAAGGTGCTTTATCCAAATTTAGTGAATGCATAATTAACACAGTGAAGAAAAGGGAAGACTTTAACAACAGAACTCTGAGCTATCAGAACATTCAGCTCCATGAGATTAGTAGGGAAAGCTTTTGATTTAGCTGGCAAAACTCTCCCTCTAAGACAGGAAATATTCCCTTCCCATTTTTCAAGCCCAAAATATATTTTCTAGGAGCAGAATCTGGATAGGTCCTGTTAAGGAAGAAAGTGATAATGGCTCTTTCTAAAAATAATAACAACAATAATGATAATAGATTTCCTATTCTCTTATCTGTCCCAAGTGTCTTGCATCACCATTGTCAAGTCATTCAGATTTGACACACATCAGTAAAACAGTTGCCAGTAAACAGAACTCTCTGCCTGCAAAAGGTGTCACAAAGAGTCCATTTGCAACTGTGGGATGCTGAGATCTGTGGACCACACATAAACTCTTGATAACAAAGTGACAGGCAATGACTGCGACTCACAGCAGAGAGGCTACATGTGCCAGGGTGATCTGAGCAACACTCAGGGAGGGAAAGCACACACAGGCAGTTCAGGTGCCTGCCCATGCTACTCACTCGAGCAAACTGCCCACTTCATTATCTACCAATCAATCTCCAAGTGATGTCCAGGAGTATACACACAATAACAAACACTTCTACCAATGCAAATCTTCTGTCAATTGCATTTACAGCTATCAGAAGGGTGAGAAAATTACCTTCTCATCAATTTCAACAACTGCATCTGTTTCACTACTTCCTTGCTAAGCAATAGTGTATCTGGACATATCCTTACCATTCTTCATCACAAGGAAAAAGGCTCAGGGAGGTTAGAAAAGATGGAGGAAGCAATAAGTCCTGTCCACGCAGAGTCACGGTGCTGCAAGGCAGCCAAACAGAGGCCATCTGGCATTTAATAACATTCTATTTGAAAATCAATGTTTGGGCTCACTCCATACTGTTGCACTTCATAAAGAATCAATGATCAGAGCTCAGTGACAGCCTATAGATATAATCTTATACTGGATACTGGAAAAAAGGTCCACTCCATGGCTTCTTTTTCTTTACATGACCAGCCCTAGACTGCAATACTGAAGACTTCAGGACAGCTCCAGCCACAGAAAGGATTTTGCATGTCAGTCTGAGTGTGCAGCCCTCATCTGAATTCTGGCTCCAGATCACATCTTTGAGACATGCATTTAAGTTGACAACTTAGTGAGAAAATGATTTCATTAATGAATGTTTTTTTTCAGTTCTCCACCCTGATTCTGGAGAATCCTAAAGCAACGGTTTACTTTTCTCAGTAATTCAAGTACATTTAACTAATATAAAGAACACAGACATGCAATGGATGCAGAGCAGTCTGCTCATTCACTGATTAGAAGACGCATGCTGACCATTCTGAAATACTAGCCATCACTCAGAGCAGAATCTAAGCCTCTGAGGAAAAGCAGCAGCTTATCTTCATCCTCCTGGGTACCTAGGGAACCTGAGCAATCAGCTTCTTAAAGGCTCCTTTAGAGGTTCCTTCAATGACTGCAACCAAAAGAAGTAAGAGGCAGAAAACTGCTGATGTTTCAATTGAAGATAGACTTCATTAGTTAAAAATACTGACGTAAGAAATAACACCAATCTAAAAAATGAAAACTAAGAGATCATTGTCATCTAATATTTCAAAAGAGATACTGTCTACTTATCACCAAAAACATTATAGCAAGGCTTAAAGTGTTTTTGTTCTTTTTTAAAGGCTCTGTATCTGGGGTTTGCCCCCCTCACACACGTTGGAGCTCTTCTCACACCCAGGAGCAGTTTGAGTTCACAGAGGATCCAGAACTGACAGCCTGCTGTGGGTCCCAAAGCCATCAGAGCTCAGGACAGATATCCTGGCTCTGGCTGCCAGCTGCTCAGGCCGTCTGCTGCCCTGTGCTTTCACCTGGTGTGAACACACCTCATGCCTCCTGCTTCAACTTGAAGGAGGAAGCAAAAACAAAAAAGGCAAGCTCGGGCTTTTCATCTACCACAGTGTGAACAAAAGGCTTCTTGAAACAGGTCAGCAGAGACCATCAGAGGATGCATTTGGCTTTTGGAAACAGGAAACTCCCATTATTTAAACCTCAATTACACAGCAACAGCTTGGAACCTTTTGCCTTTAAAAGGAGTGTTTTTTTCTTCGCCCATGCAAAAAAGCAACTTCCTTTTTTGAAAGCTGGAATTAAAATCCAAAGAATAGGCAGGGTGGGATTCTGACACAGTGAGATCTGGGTAAGCACCTTATGCAGCACATCGGGATGCACATGAGTGAGGGGCCCAGGAGCACCCACGACCTGCAGCTTTGGTCACAGCCAGCAACCACAGAGGTCAAATGCCCTGGGTAAGACACATCTAGCTCCCTAGAGACCTCAGCCTGGCTACCTTCTCACTCTCCAAGGAGGATTAAGGAAGTATGAAGAATGAACCATTTTGCTCTCCTCTCCATTAAATGGGAGGAGTGAGGAAAGTGGAGGAGAGAGGCCTCCTGCTGCACCACGTGTTACCCCTGGCTCTGCTGAGCTCACTGTAATCAACCAGCATGCGTGTGTTTCATCCTCTTCCAGGCAGCTCCTCTCTTGCCCTAAGCATTATTTTTCATACCCTGCCCAACAACAATGGCCCAGGCACAAACATATCAGCAGTGCTCAGCTCTGTTTTCCTTGGCTGCTTCAGGTGGTTTTCTAACAATGCTCCTCAGAGAGGGCAGGAGCTTAACAATGTTTTCATCCTATAATCTCTTGTGAAGTCCTGACCCTGCCAAAAACACCAGAAGTGCTTCATGGACAGTTGCTCTTCTCCTTTTCTCTTATTCCCTTAGGGATGAAGCTATGAAATCCACCTTGGAACTCTTCATGCAAAACCTCTCATGCACTGGAACAGCAGTCTTGTGGTTAGGACATGCATATCTGGCATGTGAGGAACCTGCTTTCAGGACCCCATTTTGGATTTGTGTACATAGGTGAAAAACCCCAACGGCCTGACATCTGGCCAGTATCTCTGTTTTGACTAAGAAATTCTGTTCCAAACCCAAGAAATTCACCCAAGGAGAACTGAGTGGAGACCAGCTCTTTCCCACAAAGCAGCACTGGTTTCAATAAATCAGCATTTTTCTTCAGGCAAATTGTTTCCTTGAAAAAACTCCGAGCCAGTCCCAGTCCTGAGCAGTAAGTAATGTGGTTTCAGCTGAGGATGCACGCTGGAAAGCAGCCTGCCCAGCAACGGCTCTGCTCAGAACACCTCAACTTCTCCAAGCCAAAGGAACCAGCGAGGCTTCCTGAAGTCTGTCCTCTGTCACTTCAGGTTTCTCTCGTCTTCTGACTGTATTGTTTAACAGCGGAAAGGAGGCGTGGTGGGAAAACCTCACACACTCCGTTCCTGTTTACATCACTTGTTCCTCTGTCTGTGTGATCCGAGAGTCAAAATGTTGCTGATGTCCAGAAACGTGTAAGCATATGTACTTGGGGGAAGCTCCAGAGCCCAGCCTGTGTATCATGTGCGCCAAACGCTAGGGCAGCTTTCCCCTCTGTGGCTGTAAGGAAACCTGACAGAGAGCGAGCTAAAAGAAAACACACAGTAATGGCACAAATGTATCTCTGTCTGTCTTGCTGTTTTAAGACGCTTCCTGTGAGCTCACTTGAAAGTGCCTCCAAAAGTAAGGCCTTCTTAAGCCAAGTTCTTCAAAAAGAATGCTTTTCCCCTTCTAAACGCAGGGTTTTATGTGCAATACAGGATTATCCTATATAGGTCACTGACACTCCATGGAAACTTGTAAAAAAAGGACTATTTAGATAGACAGCTCTATTCCCACATTAAGTTTTTTTTTTTGCTTCTCTTCCTTTATTGCCATGAATATTTCAAGTGGAACAACAGCTTTGTGCCTTTGAGGTTATCTGCTCCCACTGCCTCTTCCCCACCCGGAGCTATAATCCTACGTTTGTCACAAACCCAGCCGCTGTGGCAGAAGTTATTATGGTTACAATCTGCAGATTATAGCAACTTTTAATAGGGGATAAGCAGCAGGAAAAGGTGAGCTTAAGCAGCAAAGAGCCTGCTGGTTCAAAGGACTCTATTATTAATATTTATTATTTTTAAACATTCACTGAGTGCTGTAGAAGATAAAAGAATGAGCTGAACGCAAGAACCAAGGAACCAAGTTGATATAAGACAAGGCAATGAGAGAGCATAAAGAATGAGTGCACTGTCTGGAAAGGAGGGAAGCTGGAGGAGAGGCAGCAACGGCCAGGAAAAAAACCCACACCTTTTGTAAGCAAGATGTTCCTAATGGCAAGAAGTCTGAAGAGAATTAAAGAATTCCTCAATATCTAATCAGAACTGCTCCCCATAGGGAATTTTCTGAGCACTATTACAAGGCATTGGCATATCTTTAAAGAGCAGAGCTTTGATCATAAAATGCAAGAGCGTGGAGCATGGGGGAATTGGAAAAACCACAAAAGGAAATGCAACTGCATCACCCTGTGGTGCAAAGGTGAAATCCAGCCCTGGACAGATGCTTTACAAAGCTCCAAGTAAATCCATTCAGACTGCACGCGAAATACTTCTTATCTGGGATCCCTATCCTAGACAAGTTCTTCCAGCCCACAAATCCTTTGACCCTGTTGCTCCAGAATGACTCTAAGCTGGTACTTCCCTAACAAAGATGCAAGCTGGTGGTTTACACCACATAAAACCTCCGCACTTCCAAACTGCAGACCATGGGGCTCCTCAGTTCCAGCCCCTTTATCAAGATCAGCCAACAAGAACACCTATCATACTCGTGTACTGAGGCTTCTGTCTCCACACAGCTGGCAAAGCAGATGCTCAGAGAAGGAATGCAAGTTGCCCGCAGCTGAAGAGGCTTTATTCACAGCAGCCTGATCCTAGCAGTACTGGCATTTGCACTGCTCAGTTCTGAGCACAAGTTCTGAGATGGATTCAGATATCCTTATTGGTCTCTTCTAACTAGAAATATTCTATTATTCTATGAAAATCAATGACAAGGCTTGAGAGGGAGAGCCCACTTGTTTCCCAATTCTGTTGTATTCCCATGCAATACTTCAAAGCTGCTCCCATCACACTGCAGAAATACTAACTGAAATCCACTGCTTGTGATGCTCGGAAATACCTGCAGTGGCATTAACAAATAAAATTAACGTTTTAAAGTTAAACCAACTTTTCTCCTGCCAAGCCATTTTCATTGCAGTATCAAAATACAAACACAAAATGCAAAGCACTAGACTTTCTATTCCTTCCAGCACAGTGAGGGAATAAAAAAGAAAAACAATAAAGACCTTAATCCATCCAGCTTTTGGGAAGTCTGTTCCTTCTTAATCTCATCAGACTACTGCTCATGACTGATGTGACCCAACAAACATTTAAAAGGACAAAATCATTTCTTCATACCTTCACACCAGAGTGGCAAAGAGCCACTCTGAACTCAAATCCACCCCAGTCTGTACGGTCTTTTTTCAAGACTGCTGACCCAGAGTCAGCATCACATCAGCAAGGCATTACATTGTCAGTTCTCAGGCTGTTGAAGGAAAACATAGGTCAAAGACCTATTGGTGATTCCAGCCTCATGCCTTGAGCATTTGCAGAACTAATTGCAGAAGAATCCCAGCACTTCCTGTATCTTATCTGTATGTAACAGTGTGGTTCAACTCCAGAAGACCCATTACGTGTCTGTGCTTCAGCCACGGCCCCATAGGAAGCAAAAGCTTTGCTGATCAACACAAGATAAGCACCTGCTTTGACAATTCCCCTCTGACATTAACAGGAACAAAGGACACCCAGCAGTTCAGAAATACACCAGATCCAAAGTCTGCCCCTCTAAGAACACTTGAAGACATTCAGTCCTTCATTCTCAGTTATTTCTCATGCACGTGCATTGTAGACCCCGTTTAAGCCCCACCAGTTATTACCAGCCAAGAAGGACATAAAAAGCACTGTTTTCATGAACTCACTGAAATAAGAACATTGACAACAGCGACTCCCATTGCAAATGCTGAGTGTCCACGTTGCTATCTCATTTACCCAGCAGTGAATTCAGAGAAGCTCACTGAGAAGGTACTGTGAGCCTCAGAGACGTCCCTGAGCAAGGAGTTCCCAGCGGGTTTGAGCCAGCCCAACCAAGCCAAGCAGCTCTCAGTACAAGAAGATCTGGTTCCCTGAACTCCCCAAGAAATGAAATGTGCCATTAAGTGAGCCAAGAACAAGTCCCTTCCCTGTTTTCCCAGCATAATGTGTTCCAGCTCAGTGCCCGGCCAGGGCTTTGTCTCAAGAACAGGCACAGTGCCAGTCAGCTCATTTGGTCCATTTTTTCCCCTGAAGAAGCGTGGACATCACCATCTAGTGCAATCTTTATTATCCCAAACTCCCTCCGCATTACACTGAGCTTTTCATAAAGAGTAAATATAGTAACTGTTTCCACAATAACGTTAAAAATACACTAACAGATTCAATTCAACGGATGAAATAGGGCCATAAATACATATGTCTAGCAGCGTGACCAAAATCACCCCTCTTCAAACTGGGCACAGGGCCATGAAGCAAAGCTGCTAGCGCTACAATTGCATTGCTGAGCCCTGTGAGAAGCACGGAGCTGGAGCAGTCAGCGCGGGAAAGCTGCATGCTGTACCCAGCCCAGGGCCCCTCAGCCCCTGCCAGGCTGTGCCTGAACCACAGGGAACAAGTCACCATATGGACCCCCACCCCGCCTGCTCAGCTGTCCCCTTGGCTTTCCAGGCATTTGGAATGGCATATAATTTATTTAAAGCTGTTTATGACTCGAGCGAGAAGTTTGAAAGAATATAAGAGCTATTATTATCTCTGCTGTACTTCATGACTTTTCACATTAGCAGCTCGGTGCCGTTACACTTCCCTGTGATCAACAAGCTGCTCCATGCACTGCTTCCCCAGGATCAAATGGGGCAAGCTCCAGACCACGAGGCAGCACAACAGCACCCAGAGATACGGCTGCTCCAACAGGGCTGTACTCAACCAAACGGGAGAGCGAGAAGGACAGAAAGAGGGGAACAAGCTGAATACAGACAGCAGCTGAGCTGAGAAAATCCAAACCTACGTCCTGATTCACAAGATAATTGCAGCCCCTTTCATAACCATGTCCAGTAATAGTGAGGGCCCGGATGACAGTTTCAGCACTGCATTTCATCTAAAGCATCCTCTCTTTCTTCCTGAATTGATACACTGCTCAAAAAAATGGAAATCCGTGTGGGTTTAACAATAGGTACTTCTACAGTGACCTGCCTATTTATTTACTAGACAGCTGCATGTTTCCATTTTAGACCAAGTTTGTGTAAATATATAGCAAAAGGAACACCCTGACAGCAAAATAAACCACCACAGACATAAAAGACAAAAACCGCTAACGAAACTGATTGTAGGGATTCCTACATGTCATGAGGGATCCAGTACAGAAATAGGAGCCTTCCCAGAAGCTTGACTGCTCCATTATCTTTAAGGACAGCTACAAAATATCAGGTTTGTGGTTTGCTTTATTTTTAAAACTTAGGCTGGATATCTTGACTGCCCAGCAATCATGAATCATCCACATGGACCATCCAAGGTCTCCTGCATCAAGATACCCCCAGAGGGGAACTGACCCCAAATCTCATAGAACTCACTAGAATTCCCTCACTAGAATTCCCAGCCTCTGTCTTTAGCTCTGCAGAAGACCAGTGAAGGATTCTACCAGCTGGAAAAGCCCTGGAAAACACATGCTGCTTCCTCTCAGCTTGGGCTGAAAGGAATTCCCCAAGCCCATTCCCACAGAGCAAAGGCGGCAGAGGTGCAAAAGCAAATCTCATCTGGGATCAATTCATAAAACACCTTTAAATTATTTGTTTCTTTAAACCTTATCTGTGCAAAAAAACAAATAAAAGCATCCTGACAAACTAGTCCAGCAGCTGGTGCGTTAACAAAACAAGATCAATGCAACACTTTCTTATGGCCTCTTCTTTCAGTCTTGGGTCATTTATATTAAATCAGACCATGAGGGATCTGCACCAACAGCTAAGCAATGGCTCAGTGCTCCATGGCAAGAGGATATATAACCCAAATAATCCCACTGATTATTTGATAGGCAGGGAATTCATGTGAATTCTCTGGAACTAAGGGACAAGGTAATTCATGCATCATTTTGGAAACTCAAGACTCCTCAAGCGCAGGGAACAGAAAATAAGAAAGGTACTGTAGGGGAAGGAATGGGAGTGAGGGATGCTGAGCCTCTTCTGTGTAACTAGCAATAGGACTAGAGGGAATGGGCTCAAGTTGTGCTGGGGAGATTCAGGTTGGACGTTGGGAAAAACTTCTCTGAAAGAGTGGTCAGGCTCTGGAATGGGCTGCCCAGGGAGGTGGTAGAATCGCTATCCCTGTCGGTGTTCAAGACACACTTAAATGTTGTACTGAGGGACATGATTTAGTGGGAAATATTGGTGGTAGGTAGACAGTTGGACTGGATGATCTTGGAGGCCTTTTCCAACCTCGGTGATTCTATGAGCACTGCAGTCCTAAACAATGGCAGTGCTGAATGCAACTCTGCTGTCATATCAATTAGAAACAAGACAGAAATGATCATGAGACAACAAGTCTTTAGTCAGCTGAACATCCCTTCACTGGAAACCATAATGAAAGTCCAGCAATACTTCCAGTGGTGGGAGGGGAGACAACAACACAACATAGCCAAGGAAGCTTCAGAAGGAAAAAGCATCAGGAGACACAGTACAGGTATCTGGACCAATTTTTCTGAGCAACCTAAGAAATTGCTTATAAGGGAATAAGCAAATAGCCTACTGCTACCATCTTAGGGCAGAAGCACGTAGGCTGTGTCCTTTCTACACTAAAACACTACTTGGTTTTAAAGTTTCCATTTTGAAGTCACAACTACAAACTTCTACTTCCCAAAGCAAGTGCCTTTCCAATTTCAATTTTACTACTAAAAAAAAAACAAGAAAAATGAATTTAAAATCTTTCCCTCGGGTTTTGTTGATACCAATTTAAGTTTGGGAAAATAATTACACGAACATTAGTCAGAAAGACTCTTTAAAGAAAAGAAAAAGTAGTGTTTAAAAATACAACACTGGGTTTGTAAATAAATGCCAAACAAGAGCTACCTCCCCAGCCTCTAAGGATTACCAAGAAGTATAGATGCTCATCTGGTTTAATTACAGCTCCCAAACAGACCTTGGATCTACCACCACCTCATGCAGTGACTCATCCTCAAGATGTCAAGAACCAAGCACTGCCTCACAGAACCCCCTGAACACAACATGGACCACCGTCTGCTTATTTAGGTATTTGGAGCCTCAGCTTTTTTGTGGCATCTGAACTTCTTGTTTCAAGTCCTTCCTGAGCCAAGACCCACGGCCCCATAAAGCCAATAGCTTCTGTTTGCAGAGCAGTGGTGTCTGTTTTCCTGCAGCCTGGTGAGAACGGACAGGACTAGAGATAATTAAATAAAAACACAGGAACTGCATTATTTATTTTGAAGGAAAACGCGTCTTCTAGGAAGAAAGTCCTTTATTTGGGCAAATCTGTAAGCTGTTTATCAGCTTAAACTCATTATCTGCCCATATGGTCTTAGCACTATGATTTAAAAAAATGGGCATGCACCAGTTGATGAAATGTCATCTGCCCTTATGCCAGAACCCAGTATTTTTGCATTGACGTCAAATTAGGATCCTTGCCACTAGTAAAGGACTACCATAAGGATAGTCATAATATTTTAATTATGAAGAGATCTCACAGAAGGCAGCAAGGAAGGCAAGAAAATCCATTCACAAAAATCACCAAGACAGTTGATTCACTTTTCTCCTCCTCTGCTCTAGTTATTTTGTTTGGGGAGGCAGGGTGGGAAGAGAGAACTAGTTTAAAGGAAAAAAAAAAGCATGAAAATGAGAAGCTAGAGCCAATAAACACACATCAAAGCATGAAATGGCTCTGCTTCAACTGACTACAGTATTCAACCTGGGATAGATTAAGGGGAGATAAAAGGTGCTAGGAGTGAAAATGCTGCCCCTACAGCAGCACAGACCCCTCATGAGTTTGGCCCCAAAGCGTCAACCCCACCAGGTCCCTCACACTGCAAGTGGCAAACACACGAGATAGACCAGTTCACAGGGACCCAAACTAAGCAAACTCAACGGGGTTCTGCTGCACACAGTGAGGTGGTCCAGAGCCCTTCCTGCTCCCCCACTGCAGAGCAGGAGCTGCATCCATCGATCCTGTGAATCACAGTGAGCCGCAGGAGGCAGGAGCAAAGGTTTAGCACAGGGCATTAAACCTGGCTGCCCGAGCTGTCACCTCGGTTATTCCACAAACAGTGAAACAAATTGGAGTCACAGTGACAGATGTTACTCATGTTTTATGAACTGCAGTGTTATTCCTGGTTACAGCAATTGTTTCTGCCTTTTAACAACAGACCTGCAATGCTGTGTGTATGAAATCGTTTGAATTAAACAGCAAACAGACAACTTGGCAAAAGAATTAAAGATAGCTCAGCATTTTCATACGCACACAGCCATTCCTGTTTCCCTTCTGCCCAGCCCCACCCTGAGAAGTATAATGCACGTGAGAGCAGCCAAAAGTGAGATCACGCCAGGACAGAGCTGTGTGTTGCCATCAGCTGAGACACAAACACCCGCATCCCCACTCTTCTTTGTGGAAAAGAGAAAAACGAGACAAAACACCCCTGAGCCTCCTCTTGGTTCAGCATGGGGGGGAGATAAAGTTGCTAGGCTCCATTCTGACATCTTAGGCAAGTCTGGAAATGACAGTCCAACACTCTTCCCAGCATGCCGCATCCTCACGCCCCGGAGAGAATAAAGGGATTTCCCCATGATTTACAAAGGAAATATAGCATTCCTGCCTTAGGAATGAAGGCAGCCCCCAAGCTGGCTGGCTTGCCCGTACCTGTGGGGTGAGCAGCTGTACAGAGTATGGGGATCCAACATGGCACGCAGCCCTCACACCAGCATCCCCAGGGCCAGGCTCCCACCTGGGGCTTGATCCTGCCCTGCCACTCAGATGCACACTGACATTTTGTGCCTCCTCTGTCTCCATTCACCTGCGTCTCTTCTGGGGTTAGACCCAGCTCCTCCAGTTAATTAATCTGCAGGAAACAGAAGTCTTCTCTCAATGTTGGGGCAGCCTGGGCTACCTTGGAGAAGTTAGGGCTCTTCCTTGCCCCTCCTCACCCCCCAACCCTTGCATTCATGGCAACAGCACTGCTTGGTGCTTCAGCCAGCGCCAACAAAAGCAGCGCCTCGGCCACAACAAACATGAAATATTAACTGCCTTCCCAGGAGGGTCGGCCGGCTGAACCCTCTGAACATACAACACAAGTATTGCAGAGACAGCAGGCGGCAAAGAAGCACATACATCACACTGCACAGCCTACACTTGACAAATTCTCCCCAAACTATGCAAAAGAAAGCGCGCACCTAGGTCTTCCAACAACATTCCTATCATTTGCTCTCAGCTCGTATACTTTTGAGACTAAACAACTGCTGCCCCTTATGAAAGCACTGAACACCACTTTACTGGCGGAGCCCATGAAGCACTTGAGCGTATCCCATGAAATGGAGACAACTCTACAGTAAGAGCACACACTTTTTACTTGCTAGTAAAAAGCCAGGGCGAGCCGGTACTCAGAACAGAGTGCAGCCAGCCGGGCACACAGCCATGACCAGCACGCTCCTGCCCAACCAGAGCTGGTAGCCACTAGCTATTCCAGGGAATGCGTGCCTACGATCTATTAATTGCATCCAAATTCTCTGTTATTAAAGAAATACAAGCAGCAAGCACGCAGATCTCACCAATTGCCAAGAAAAGCATGATGGATAAATGAATTACACTTACCAAAGAGAGCAATGCATAGAGAACGCTGCCTACTCGCTTGCTACAACACATAAAGGCAAAAGTTAGGCTCAGACTCCAGGTGCCAGATGCACGGCTTACAACGCCCGCCCATCCCAGCGGGATGGCAGCTCACCAACGCGCTGTTACCGCCCTAAATCCCTATTAGACAGCAGGGACGGACAGCGGTCTGCACATCAGCAGCGGATGACACACTCCCACCGCCAACTCACCCCTCCTTCAGCCCGGCTCCAGGCACCCGCAACACCACCGAGGCACGGCGCTCAGCGAACCCTCCCACTGTTTTTGCGGCGACGGGTCTCGGAAACACCGAAATGCTGAGTGTGGGGACTGCAGAGCCTCCGGTCGGAGCCTCCAGCCTCAGGACCACCCCCTCCCCGCGCCTGCCGAGCCGCCTCCCCGCGCCCCGGGCGCTGCGGAGCCGGTACCCCGTCTGGCACCGCGAGTCTCCGGGCAAGGCGGGCGGCTCGCCTCAGAGCGAGTCCCGGCCCTTTACCTGCCGGCGGCGACTCCCGGAGCCCGGCCGAGCTGGGGCGAGTGGGCGGCTCTCGGCGGCTGCGCTGCGCTCCCGTCGCCGTACGCACCCCGTGCCCGGAGCCACGGAGCGCCCGAGCCACCAGCGCAGCCGGCTCCACCTCCGGCCGTGCCCTGCTCTCCGCCCCCGGGCCGGCCCAGCCTCCTGGCCGCGCCCCGGCCCGCCCCGCTAGCGGCTGTCCCGCGCCCCGGTGCCCGGCCCGGGGAGAGCCGGGGGCGCCTCGATGTCCGGTGTTCGCAGAACCGAGTGAGGGATGGGAGGTTTGCGGACCTGGGACTTACGGAGCGCTCCCGAAGTGCGCGCAGAGATCTGCCGAGGGCACGTGAGAGTGGCACCGCGGCACCCCTGGCAAACCTTTCAGAAGCACACAGCAAGGCAAAGACTGCTCGTGTTTGTGACACAGGAAAGCAGCCCTTTTAAGCCTGGTTTCCTAAGGAAGTCAGGCAGTGCTGTTGTGCTCTGTGTGCGTGCCAGCAACTTCCGACTCTGGTGAGCAAATTCAATTCAGTGCAGCATCCACAGATTTGAGGAAAACAGATAACTGCCTGGGAGAGGTCATCCCTGGCTCTTGCACGCAGAAGGGCTATCCTGAGACCAACAGGGTCCAACACAGAATCCAGAATCCACAGGGCGATTCATAGGGGCCTTTACCAACCTAAGTGACTTGAAATCATAGAATCGTTGAGGTTGGAAAAGACCACTAAGATCACTTAGTCCAACTCCAGCACATCTCCACCATGCCCATTAACCACGTCCCTCAGTGCAACATCTATATGTTTGTTTGGGTACCTCCATGGTACGTGACTCCACCACCTCCCTGGGCAGCCTGTTCCATGCCTCATTAATCCTTCTGAGAAGAAATTTTTCCTAATACTCACTCTGAACCTCCCCTGGTGCAATTTGAGGCCATTACCTCTTGTCCTACTTCTGTTACCAGGGCAAAGAGGCCAACACCTATCTCACTACAACATCCTTTCAGACAATTGTAGAGAGCAATGAGGTCTCTCCTGAGCCTCTTCTTCTCCAGACTAAATAATCCCAGTTCCCTTAGCTGCTCCTCAAAAGACTTGTAACCTGTCCTCGGGGGAAACAGCACTTCATGGGGTCACAGAAGTACTGACTGCATTGATGGGAAAGAAACCGAGAGAGGAAAAGGCATGTAGAAGGAACACCATTATTAATAATAACAATCAATACTTGGGAGCGAATTTGCTAAAGTGGTCACTGCACTCATGCACAGTAACAGAGCTAGTGCTAAAGGATTTGCAGTCCTGCAGGGCCACATCCTGTCAGGAAGCCCTTGTTCCAATGCTCTACAAGATGGGGATGTGGATCTGGGTCCTGCCAGGTTAGTAGAGAAACCAGACACAATGCCAGTTTCTAGCAGCGTGGTGCAAAGGCAAGAAGATCTCTTCATCAGCCTCTCTATCTGATCATCTCTGCTAATGCCTCACGTATGGGATAATGAAGAGATACAGGACTCCCCAGGTGCAAATATTTGCTGGTGTTGGTTTTCATTTTTTTCTTTCCTAATGTAATAATAAAAACAAGGAGATATACACAGAATCTAACATTTACAGCCTCCAAATACATTTCTGTGTAATAGCAAAACTAGATTATACAACCAGATCATATTTGTAACGTATATTTTGTTACAGTCTATTGCTGCTTAAGACAGGCAATCACTTTAAGGTCTAATATTTTCTTATAATGTTTGAGCCATGTTTTCCACTGCCAGTTCACCATTCATTTATTTGTGTCACAGCATGAGTCTACCTCAACTCCGTCTTTGTGGCAGTGCAGGGGATTTACATGTCTTTATTAGGCACAGTGTGACATGAGGTAATAGCCTCGTTCTTCTGATTCCTGTGCACAGGGCTCAGTGTGCAGCTTTCCAGGCTCGTCACTCCATGAGCACCTCGGGGCTCCTTTGGACAGAGACAACACCCATGACCAGCAGAACTGTGAGACCCCTGTGCCAGGCAGTTCTGCTGTGTGCAATGAATAAGCTGGGAAAAGCCTCAATGCATGCGTCCTGCCCTGTGTTGTGGTCTCATACATAGGTCTTGTACTGAGGGTTCCTAGGGAAACAGGTAGCCTCGACCCTACCCAAAACACTGCAGTGTTAAACAGCTCCACTCCATAGACAAGATCCCCTCCTCCTTGGGGGCCCCCTGTACTCCAGTGACATCATTATTCCAAAACTATTTTGGAAAAATGCACTGAGCAATGTATCCAAAGGCTTATATGCGTTTTCTGTTTTCCATCCTGATTCTATGAAACAGTTTTGTAAATGAACAGAAGTCAACTAGACGTGACCCCAGCTTTCCATCTTCCACATGCTCGCATCGACACAATAGCTCTCTTACATGCTCAACTGTGCAATTTAAGGGGCCATGGCTGAGAACAAGCTTCCCGAGACGACCGTGCTCTCATCGCCATGAAGGAGCTCCTTTGTGAATTCCGGCAGCACTGAGCTGGGTTTTGGATTTAAAGCCGGGGTTTACATTTGTCATTGCATGTAAGGGATATTGCGTGTCCCCTGCAAACTGAACATGCAGCACCAACCTTGAATAAAACAGATTACATCTCCTGTATTTCTGATAGATACAAGTTTTCAGGCTGCTGTGTTGAGAAGCCATAAACAAAGTGGGGCAGAAGGCTCGCTGGTGTGACTACATGGATGTTGAAGGAGTTGAACTGAACTCCATGCAGCTAATCCGGCACTTGCAAACTCTTTCCTGCCTCTGCTTTATGCCTGCACCATTTCCTTTCTGCTTCCTTTCCTGTCCTCCCTACCTTCCCTCCCACTTCCACTGCCTGCAGACTGCTCCCTTTCTTTCCCTACTATTTTCTCTCAGCACTCCTCCTAATGTCTGGAATTGCCATAAAGCAGTGATTCGGCCACACCCGGCTTGGCTGGGGTCCCCAGGGCTGGCCTGCCCTCCACCAGTTCCATGCCCAGCCACATGAGCAGAGAGAGCTGCTGGCATCTGCCTGCTGGAACTCGAGTGTCAGTCTATTTCCAGATATCTGTGGCACATTCCAGGAGCAGTCTGTGCTCAGCAGAATTCGCGTAGTATTATTAACTCTGCCACAAGACCAAATAGCACTTCTGAGAGCTCAAAGCAAACTCAATCTCAGCCACAGAGAGCAACAAATGGACTGTCTGAGGCCCAGCACCTGCTCCCAGATAAGGGCACCAAAGTTGGCAAGTACACTTTTCCAAATGTCAGGCACTTGTGTGCCGACTGAAGCTTCACAGATCAGGCTGCTGTCATCTGCCATCACATTGCATCCCGGGGCTCTCAGCCAGCCTGGGAGAGCAGCAGAAGCGGGCAGCCACTGTGCTGGTAGCAAGAGGTCTGAGCAAGCTTCAACATTACAGTTGTAATTAAAACCTTGCCAGAGTATTTTTCAACCCAGTTTTTCTTTCCCAGGCTCAGCTGGAAAAACTGAAGCTACAATGCCTATGACTTGGTTTCTTTGTCAATATCCACATTTCCCAACCTTCTTAAGCCAAGCAACAGCTAGCACTCTGGAGAAAGAAATATCAGGCCCTCAAGCAGCTTTGCACTGAATTTTTTCAAATGAAGAATTAAGTTGTTTTTTGAATATTCAGTAAGAGATTTATCTTTCCCCAATTTTGTTCTCATATTTGCTTGATCACATTAACATTCATGTATGTTTTTCTGGAGGGAAAAGCATGCTGCAGCACAATTCTACATACAGCCTTCTTCTGTGTCAGATCCGTGATGACTCACAGACCACAACATGGAACCCCGTATCCTAGGGCAATGGACACTCTCTTTCTGTGATGTTCCAGTCCACGAAGCTCCATGTGCACTGCCATACACAAATAGGTAGACATCACTTAGCTAACCATTTGTCTGCATACCCCCATCCTTCTCTGTAACTTTGAAGTAATAGGAAGAAGTGGCACTGGTGCCTAAAACCAAATCCCACAGAGCACTGAGTAAATGAACCTTTGGTCATTGTCCATAACGTTCTGTATTAAGAGAATCCTTAATTCTAATTTTAATATTCAGTTGAAGGGATACTTCTAAGGAAAACTGAATGTACTTAAGACTACAAACATTTCTACTGCTAACAACAGATAAAGCTCTATATTATTGAGCTGGAAAAAAAAAAAAAACAACACACACAAAAATAGAAAATAGGATTTTTTTTTGTTTTCTAAAAAGGAGCTTTTGCCCAAACCTACGATTTTCAACTGCACATCTTTTGAGAAAGTTCTCAACTTTCTTATTTCTTCTGAAACTTTCAGCTGATCTTTTTCTGTACTTCTTGAACTTGACAAGTAAACAAAATTTGTTTCCCCACAACATTTTTAGCTGTTTTCACTCATTAAGGACTAGCCACATGGAAGACTGTTGTACCAGATGGTCCCTTTGCCCTGAAAAGACGACAGAGCAACTGCTATCCCTATATGCAAACAGGACAGTGAGACACAAAGAATGAATGAATTACTGGAGGTCTGTGGCAGCTCCAGGACGTGAGCAAGGAGATCCTGGATCCCATACAAATGCCTTACTCATCCAAATATCTATCTCGAAATGTTTTGACTCTTCTTGGCATTTGCATTTCTCTTGTAATACTAAGGGAGGAGGCTCAAATGCACTTTTAGAAGTCCAGCTGACACTAAAATCTGAAGCTATTTTTGTTTTTATAAGATTTCACAAAGCACCTCTATCCTCCTTTAAAAAAAGGAAGCTAAAAAACGTAACTTCAGGGTTTATTGTTCCAGGAGATGTTCCAATTAAATAACTCTTTGTTGGACAATTAGTGTTCTTCATGCTTTTTCTGACAAATTGAAGGGACGTAGTTCACAGACATCTACAGAGGAAAGCAGTAACTGCCAAGGGGCAGATGGAAGTGTTGAAAGCTTCACTTCTGACAACAGCGAGATGGTCACCCTGCAATTTGTTTCAACACAGTCAGTTGTGTTGCTGTAACTTGTTAAACATCTGCTAAAAACATATGGAATCCTCCTGGGGGATGTAAATTGATGCCATTCATCAAACTATTTCACAGCTTCCCTCTCCCCAAATGACTCCCTCCAGAGAGACATCTGAAGCAATGGATCTTACCGTCTTTGTACACAAAGGGATCCTTGGCCAGAAAAGTGCTGAGAGCTCCCCTTGAACACAAGAGATGATCCCATCCAGGCATGTCCTTCTGAAGCACATGTAACATGTCATCAGAACTCAGCCATCCTGCCAACCTCTTCAGTGGTGTCCTACAACAAAACCAGTCCCTGTTCTGCAGGAGTTAGTGTCCCTAGCAGTTAGGGACTGCTGAGTTAATTGGGAGACTTGATATAATGATCTTTGGCGTGATAAGACCTAAAATTACTCCAGTTGTCAGATAAAATGGAACTTCATTAAATCCAGAGTGTAGGACTGTGCAGTGCCTGAATGTGGGATAAGTGCTCATGACTGTATAGAATGGCCGTTGATCACTGTGTGGTGGGATTGAGGGCAGACTTTGGGCTAGGTTGAGTTATTTGCAAAAACGTTGTAATAAAATGAGCAATCCTTGTGAATTCTTCACCAGGCACTAGTTAATTAGCCAACCATTTTTACAAGTGAGGACAAATGAGTAACAGGGATGGGTGGTGATTTCCTCAAGAGGGCATCAAGATTAGAATTCATAGCTCCTAAATTGTGATCAGAGCCCGCGATCACACCTCGCAGCTTTTTGAGACATGAGGTGTCTTTACTCGACAATGGAAACCTTCCACTGGGTCATTTATCAGAATGACTGTTACACAGATATGGTCATTTTACAACTAAAATATGAATTATTGTAGGCCTAAGTGGAACACAGGTTGGAACTATGCAAGCCCCTTATCTGATTGATTCCTGCTGTGAATATTCTAAACAACATTGTAAGTTACTGGCTGCTGTTTCCTATCAGGAAGAGATAACTGGATTTATTGTAGGTTGGAGCCAACTTCACCCCTGGTTTAACTAAACTGATTTCAATGAAAGAAAAATGCCAAGGACACATCCTCTAAGCAGACCCTAGCTACCTACCAGGGTTAACTTATTGTACATACATTGCAAAAGCTTATAAAGCAAGGAAAAGAAAAAGCTTCTCCATGTTTCCTGTTTTTCTGAACTACACAAGAGAAGTATCCAGAATGCAGGCAATGCAATGCAGATTCTGTTCTCAAGCATCCCCAAAATATTCTTCCAGACCAGTAGATGTTGAATCCAGCATACCCTTGAAACAAGCTTGGCAGAGGCTCTGATGCTTCCTGCTCCTCCCTCTCATAACCAGTCCCTCTCAGTGGCCTTTCATGCCATGGTTTGGAACTTGTGATGCTGTCTGTGATAACAAATTGCAAGAGAGGCTGTGAAAGTTAAAAATGTGATAAGAAAAAATTAGCTGGGCTTTCTGAAATCAAGTGAAGTAGAGTTGAGTTGAGATTCAAGAGTTCAGAATCAAATATGGGTTTGCAAAAACTGTTTCTGCAGCACTGCTTTTAAGGCAGTTGCAGTTTTTCTGGTAGATGTGCAGAGGGAAAAAAAAGCAGTGCCAGCCCCCAGGTCAGCTTTTCCTGTGCAGTTTGCAATAGTCTGTAATTTTCTGTATCTCTCCTTCTCAGCCTGTACTCTCTCCAGCTTTCATCTCCTCTTCTCTGGGCTCTTTTACTGTCTCCAGCTGTGTTCTGTTTTCTGTAGGACTTTCACTAATTCTTCCTTTTCTTTCATGTCTCCCATAATATCTTCTCAATCACTTTTGTCAGGTCTCTCACAGTGTTCTTCCAGGTGATCTGATTTGGGTTGCATAGGGAAGAACACAAAGCAGAGAGACTGAGCAGGGAAAGGAAGGCCAGAGACAGAAAAAAAGGGCTTTTCTGTTTAACCTGACGGAGTGGGTGTGAATACCCCTATCTCAAGCAGAAGCAATAGCGTGTTAGAAAGGCTGAGAGCAGAAACTCTTGCTTCCTTGGAAACAGCCACTGAAATGAAGCAACACTTCTGTGAAGGCCAGGGTATTGATAGAGCAGCTGGTCTTTTTCCAACTGGGATCCGTGATGTTCCAGGGCTGTAATCAGGCAAGTACACAACTTGCCAAGCAAGGCTGTGTTCAGTGTGCCAGGGAGCAGCCACCCCGTACCTGAGCCAGAAATGGCCTCACTAACACACAGAGTAAGCACAAGCCACTAAAGAGCCCTCACCCTCCATCAGTCAGAGCAGTGCAGTTGGGTGTGCAGCAAGATCCGCAGAGGCAAGGGGATGGCAAGCTATTAAGAATGAAGTCTAATGGCCCCTTGAGAACTTCAGGAGTGGGGAAATAAAAATAAAATTAAAAAACCCCTTCACCTGAATTTTAATCGCACCCAAGGGAAGACATGAGATTTAATACAAAACATTACACAGCTGCTTTGCTACACGAGATTAACTTCATGTAACAGGATGAATAAAAATACTCCCGCTCCAACTTTCTGAAACATTCTGCCCTGAGGCGGTGAGAGAAATGGCACAGAATGCAGAATGAGGCGGGGAGATGAGCTAGATGCTTTTAAGCTCTGCGTAAGTCACCCAGCCAAAGCTGGGCTCTGACACAAATCTCCTTCAGCATCTGAAATTAATAATTCGTCTTTAGTTGGGTGATCATTACAAGCCCCTTTTTGTAGACTGGCAGAGAGAACAAACGTAAGAGTTAACGCAGATTGGCAATACTGTGAATCTTCTAAAGCAACAGGCTGGGATCGCGCTTCTCAGGTCCCCTGAGTGCTATGCTGACAGCCTGGGCATCTGCAACAGATTGCACATGTGTCTGTGTGAGGAGTGACCCACTTCTGCAACTGCAAGTTGGAATGCCTCCCAGAAGCACGCGTGACTTTACGGCAACAGAGAGAAAAAAGTTCAAGGAAGTTGGTGAAAGAGTTTAATACAGGAGTGCGAGCAAAAATGCCAAAGCAGCAAAACATCCACTTCAGAGCTCTTTGAAACCAGCGGCCTGAGATGAGCTGCTATCAAGGTCACAGGATATGTCTGTTGTAGAGATGAGGAAACTTCCCCCTTCCACCAAGAGAAGTTGCAAGCTCTTGCCATAGCCTGTCAGAGTCAGCAGGGATTCCGTTAGAGATTGATTTACGAGAGTATCAGCTGGAGAGATAACCTTTTTGCTTTACAGGCTGCAGAGCAAATTTGTGTCCCTTGACAAGTAACTCTCCCCAGTAACCCCATCAGCCCTTTGTGAAGCAAGAGCAGTATTTCCCTAGTGCTCAGAAGGACAGACACGGTGCAACTCACAAATACACCTCCAGAATCAATGGTTTCTGAAACTCCTATGCCTGATTAAAAATACATATGTGTTAGAAAAGCACAAGTGGTCACTAAACACACCATGCACATGCCTTCTGGGGGAGGCAGACTCTTTCAGTCCTCAAAACCAAGCAGCTTCTAGCTCCTAGGCCTTGGAAAATAAAATCTATATCTCACAATCACTTGTGACTCAAATGTCATTTTCTTCTTTTACTCCCAATGAGGATCCCCAGCATCAGTGCTATGCCAATCACAGCAACAAGGAAAACAGCTGCTATGAGATCAGTCTGCCCAGGGACTTCCTGTGCTTCCTCAGATGCTGCTGACCCTCATGAGAGACTACGCCTATAGCTGTGGGGCAGAGCCTGAGATAATTCCAAACAGGTGGAGCCCTCACTTACCTGAGCTCTAAGGTATCTGGCAACAGCAGCTGAAGTTCCCCACTGTTCTCCCCTTCGGTCTGCAATTACAGTTGTATCCCCTCCTCTTACTCTTTCCTTGCCTGTGGAAAAAGCAGTCTTGCCCCAGTCTCTCATCTTGGAGGCTGAAAGATTCGACCTTGCCTATGCTGTTGAGAAGCCCCGAGTCACTCCAGTGATGCCCTGTGGCTGGAGGTGTTCTGACTGAGAGGTAAATCAAGACACTTGGTCATAAAAAAAACAAGTGACAAGACTTGGAGGAAAAAAAAAAGGTGTTATCTTTAGTAACCAGGCCAAATGCCAGCTCCAGCTAAGATAACAGACATTCTACTGATTTCCTGCAATTTTCCTTCAGTGAAATATTATCCTCTTTACTTCCTGCCAGAGTGTCATTTAACAGTTTTGCCAATCTACCATGATTCATCCAAAGGAAAGTGCATTCCAATAAAGACTAAAGTAATTCCACTACATTAGAGATACATCCAAACTTCCAAAGTGTAAGATTTAGATACATATTCAATAGGCTGCATGAATTCCAAGGTTTAGTGAAATTTTGTCAGTCACATTACCAATATTGCTTTCAGCAAGAAGAAAACAACTAACCAGTTACGTACTTGGATGATGTGAGCACTGCTGCCTGTATGCAGAGAGTAGATGTCACTGTGCCTCAGCAACATCTTGCCAACAGCATCGGGAGATCAAAATGCTCTGTCATATCTCTTGAAACCAAGACAAACCCACACCAAAGCAATTTATCCCGACCTGTGGATTTGCACTGGAATATGGCCATGTACAACAGGAAGGCCAAGTGGCTCCCAGAGTAGGCAGGAGCAACTGTTCTTTTTCCGTTCACAATGGGTTTCCTCATCAATCAGGCACATTCATTAAAGCTTGCTTCCTCTAGCAGGATCACTATAAAGAGTAATTATGGAAGAGGAAAAGGAGCGCAGACTCATGACTTATCTTCCAGGATTTGTACTGAGCATTAATCGAATCCACCACTTTAATGAAGCTGAGTCCCCAGGTGACCAGCACCTCCAATGTCTAGTGTGACTTCACAATAACAAGACTCTCTCTGCTCATGTCAGACCATGTCCTTAGCAGAAATATTACATACGAAACATGAATCATTGGCCAAGGAGGAAAGGTACAGCTATAGCATTAGAGCTCCAGGATCCATAACGCCAGTTCCACTGTAGCTGATAGGCAATTTCTCTATTAACTGTCAGACTGTTGGTGTGTTCCTGCTTCTCCCCTTCCTCCCAGAGCAGTGGTGGTATTGCTGATGGAAGTGGGATTTCAGCCAGCTGTTCTCTGACATGAGGTGCGTCAGGCAGTGGGACGCTGCTCTTAACTCCAGGAGCTGTCAAAGCCATCATGGATTTATGTTCTGTGGAAGTAATTAGGGACTCCCGCTGCTCCTGTGCTCACTGCCCATTTGTAGGGCAATCACATCAGACAGAGCTGTGCTCAGTGTGCACTGCCAGCCTCCCCTGGAGCCAGTAGAGATTATTAGGAGAGGTTACTAGGGCAGATGGAATATTCCCCACTAGGATGCAGACACAGAGCTATAGATTTTGCCCTTGAACATAGCCTGTGGCAATTTCTAGCAGATAAATGAAAGATCCTCTTCTCAATGATTTTTTTTTTTTAAACAATAATTTGCATCACCTCTTGCTTCTAGTCACAGTGGTCCCAGTTCCACTCCATGGCACAGACACTCACTTCCTGCCTTCCCTGTTTGCCTGTGTTTCCCTGCCACCAATACAGTAGCATGGAATCGTTGGGTCAGGAAAATCTGTAGGACAGCTGCCGCTGCTGCTCACTGGACCCCTTAGGATAAGATTTGCACAGAGAAAGGGCAGGCTTGAAAACAGTTAAGTGGATTTCTTCAGCTCTCTTGGGCCCCTTATTCCCCACCACCAAGCAGGCCCAGCAGCACAGCGGCATGACCTGAGCTCACATTATCCTCTTGCACCAGGTGAAAGCCTTGACAGAGCCGGGAGTTTCCCAGGCAGTGGGCATCCCCCTGCAATGAGACCTGCTGGCAGATTTGACCCCTGGGTTCTGCCAGGATGAAAGGCCAAGCTTTTGTAGCTTCCTGCCCAATAGAGGGTCCCTGGCAGAACCCTTGCCCTCCCCCCTGGGTGAACTGCCGCTGACCCAGTGAATTCAATTAGAATGGTTCTTCCTTTATCAAACAAACCCCACATGGCCCAAACCAAACAGAGCGTATTGGAAAACAAATGGATTGAAACAACCCTAATCCACTCAGACTCTCTCCTCTGCGCATGTCCCTCTGACTAAGCTTACCCACAAATACAATCAGGCAACAGCCAGGATCTCAGATGGTCTGCAAGGTGAGCAGGGAACCTGACCCTATAGAATAAAGTGCTGCTGGCTAAGGCCTCTATCATATAGTTACAGCACTCAGCAATGCCCTTTAGGCCTCTTTCCTGACTTTCCCACCCTTAAGGAAAGCTTAGCCCTTAAGGGAAAGTGGGAAAGTGCCTTAGCTGGAATCCTAGGGAAGAAGGATCTCACTTGTGTGAGATTAGAATCACAGAACTGTTTAGGTTGGAAAAGACCATTCAGATCATCTAGTCTAGCTGTTGATCCATCACCATCATGCCCACTAAACCATGTCCCTAAGCTTGACTCATAACACCTGCCCCCTACACAGTGATGCACAGAACAACACAGACCACAGAAGCACTTCTACGAGCCACTCTGCAGAGACTATATTGCTCTGCCTGGAAGGCTCTGAACCATTTCAGCCACTCTGGACATGAAGATGCAGGAAGCATTATATGTCAGCCATAGGATGCATGCTTCTAAGAAGAAATCCCACATCAAAGAGGAATTCCTTTCCTGACTTGTCCAGAAGAAGAACACAGCTACAATGAGATGAGAGGCATCTTGCTGACAGATCTTCACAGCCACACATGCTGTACCTACATTGACAGAGACAGTACAGACCCCATGTCTGGAAGTCCTCCAGAGGCTGCTGGCCATGTAAAATCAAATGTCCCCAGCACAACCTGTCCTCTCAGGCTTCCTCCACATGACGTTCAGTCAGCAGAGCACCATGGGCCATACCCACTGAGCCACATAGCAGGGGTTCTCCTGCAGCCTCTTTGTGGCAACCTAGCACCAGGAAGGAGGCAAACAACTACCAGGGCACGCAGTCATTGCAGGGAGATTCAAATCCAATGAAGCCAGGAGGCAGGATGCACATAGCCCTGAGGAGGCACATGGTTTACTCCATCAAAGGCAGAAGTTGGGGTTTTTTTAACTGTCAAAAGATTAAGAAGATAAAAGGCAGAAATGAAGGGGGAATATTCCATTGCATGACCAAACCACACTCAAAGAGCCATTAGACAAATGAAAGAGGTGGTTGCCGAGTCCCAGGCTCACTACAGTGCTGGGGGCTCTCTGGGCTCACTGACAAGAAGTTCGTGCATGAACTGCTGCATTTTTCTCCCTGCACAGCCTCCCTGCAGGGAAAAATAGGCTCCAAAACCCCTTTGGGAAGGCCTTCTGAGGGAGCTGCATGAAAAAACAGTCAGCACTGAGTGCAATAGAATCGACTCAGAAAATGCATGGATCTGGTTCTGAGATTTGAACAACTTGGGAGAATGCGCTCATTTACATTTTGTTACCCAGCATGCTGTTCCAACTCATCTATTTCCCACAGGCACCAACATCAAAGCCGAAGAAACAAGCTATCTTTGCATGAAGGTTTTTCTTTTTAATTAAACATTATAATCTGAGGCCAGAAATTCCTTCTTCTCTCACAGCTGGAGAAAGCATAAAGGGGGAAGCGAGGACAGAGAAACAGAATCCATCAGTCACTGTGCAGAGAGATTTCTTGGCCCTCCATGCTTACAATTACCTTCTGACTGCTTGGGTTATTTGTGCAACATATGGCGAAGCATGGAAACCCACCTCCATCCCAAAGGTCACTGTGCCACCTGCAGACCCCCGACAACACGCGGCCTTGCACAAATACACATGGAAGTAATTAGGGAGGCGAGGGAGCTGGGATATGAAGCGGAACCCCCTCAAGTCTGCTGCAGTAATTCTTTCAGCTGAGCTGGAGGAGAAGTCAGAATTCTCAAGGGTCTGATTGCTGCAGCCTGGAGCCCAGAGTGGAATACAGTTATTTACTGCTTCCCTGTCACTAACGTGCCATTACATTTGTGGGGTTGGGCGAGAGGAAATCCAAAGGGAGTTCCGAGGGGCCACATTTACTTCCCTAGTTACCTGTGCAGCTCCAGCCTAGCAGGCTTACTCTTTTCAGAGTCACTCTTCCATGCATGCTCAGTTTAGGAATTACATTTGAGTTGCTCTTCTTATCAATTCGCAGTTAAAGGTGGCAAGGTCTTTGGGACCAGTGTAGTAGATTGGATACAGAGATGCTGAGTGACAGGGAATTTCAATTAGTTTATTCCCTGTAATACTGTATCCTCTAGAAGTCTTAAGCACTGTACTATGATTCTCTTCCTTATGCTTTACTGAAGAGGACTATTGCCCCTCTCCCCAAAAGAGATGAAGCATCAGTCAGGAAAAGACAATGATACAGAGCCTAGCTGTTAGCTGGGGACGAGCCAGAGCAGTACAAAAGTATTCACAGACCACAGGCCAGTGCACAACTCTCCCCTCAGCTGAAAATAGCTGGTTTGTGGCATACCAGAGTGAGCAGTCTCTGCAAACTGCTGGCAAGTGGCATATCATGCTCATCTCACTTCATCACATTATTCGCACACACTTAGTGAAAAACAACCCACCGCATTCGTCTTTTTGCCTCCTTTAATAAATGAGCATATATTATAAGCCCAACCATCTACAGCATTTCTATTCCTTCAGTCCCCTAGAGGTTTTCTATCTAATTTTAAACTAACTGTTTACGTTTTCTAGACTGTGTCAAATAAACAGGCACTATGTGGAAGCTCAAGATACAGGAAGAGGCAGGCAAAGGAGCACTGTTCATCTCATCTCTTATTGGAACTAAGCACACAATTCCACAGTTCTGTCCTTATGGAAATGTCTGAGCAAACTCTCTGGCCTCACACAGAGCTGCCTCTACTTCCTGAAACACCAGGCAACATCATGGGGTGCAGTTCTGGTTGAAGGGCAGGAATTCTTCTGCTCTACCTCACTGTTGTCAGCCAACAATTTCCAGGAATTGTGCATGATGCACTCACTTGAACCCCGAGGTCAGGGTTCTCTCTCCTTCATGGTGGTTATCAGGGTGGAAGGAGGCTGCTGCTCCTGCTGAGCCTCCAAGCTCTTGGAGTTTTCTACCCAGCTCCCAATAAAAATCATTATCTTAATTGAACAAGTTGCTCTGTCTCCTGGTAAGAGATTGGAAAGCAAAATGTGCAAGGACTGCCAAGTGAGAACTATAGGAGCTTCTGTGTATTTCTTCTATCGTATTGAAAAAATCAAGATAGAAAGGCACAAGCCACCCAGCAAACACCCTTACTGAGTAAGAAGAGAGAAGCTTATCCTATGTTTGATCCTATGTTGTGATTTTGGGCCACCACCCTGAGCTGGTCTTAGCTACTTCTTACCTTTGAAAATGAAGAGTAAACCTTTCGATGGTCTAGAACAGATATTACTCTGGCTAGTTAGCAGTCACATGCCATACAAATAAAAAAAGAATCACAAAGATCACAAAGCTTTCTAGTAATGAGTTAAGTGTTACTTAATTCCCTATGTATGAGTAAGTAGTGATAAGATGAGAGGGAATGGCCTTAAGTCATGCTAGCGGAAGTTCAGTTTGGATATTAGTAAAATTTCTTCTCAGAAAGAATGGTGAGGCATTGGAACACATTGCCCAGGGCAGTGGTGGAGTCACCATCCCTGAAGGTGTTCAAGAAACTTGTAGATATGGCATGGAGGGCCAGGGGTTAATGGGCATCGTGGGGATGGGCTGATGGTTAGACTAGATGATCTTAGAGGTCTTTTCCAGTGTTAATAATTCTGTGCTTTCTCCCTGGTGAAAGATAAGGTTCTGTGGCTAAGAGCCAAGGAGCACGTCTTCCTGTGAGAGAGAAGTGGATTTCAGCACTGTCAGACCAGTCCACAGTCAGAACACAACCTTGGAATAGAAGAATAGATGCACACCTCTCCCAGAAACATATTTCATATTTGATTTTCTGATTTTCCTAGGAAATACAGGTATATCTGACTGCCTGTGCTAGGAACTCACAGCACCTTACAGAGATGATTAAAAGCCAAATCCTCCCTCATTCTTAGCGGAACACTTTTCACAGGCTGTTCAATTTTTGTAGAGCCATCAAGAAATACAATGAGGAGGTGCCTGTTTTCTCCAAACACACTTCCTCTACATCACTCAGAGGAGAGCAAGTCTGTTCTGAATCACTTCCCATCAGTGCAGGGAAAGAGCTGTAAGTGGTAAATCACACCCTGCCAAGCCAGTGCCTCAGTGACAGCAGAATGGCTGAGGTGGGTTCTGAAGGAGTCACTTCTTCTCAGTGCTCATATGTTAAAATGATTATCACAGTAGCCAGGCTTGTTGCTGTAAGATTGATATATACCCAACACTGTAACCACATGCTTGACTCTCCCACTCTGGAGTGGCTGGGAGCAAATAAGCTGGCTAGGCTGTACTGAGGTGGCTGCTCCTACTACTAGGTAAACACTGCATGGACATTCACTGTCATTAAGTTCATCTTACCAATAGATTCTCTACACGAAATATAGTTACAGTATGGGCACAGAGAAAGCACATAGGATTTCCTCTGGCCACAATCTCCTTGTGAGCGAGATAAATACAGGGACACTATACAATGATCCCTCACCAGGGATAAAAACTAACACAGCAAGAAAAATGTGGAAAGTGTATTTTGAGCACATGACAAGTTCCTTACTAAGTGACACAAGTTTCTTACTAATTCAACTCCTGTTTGGGCCAGGAAAAAGCTGAAATGCCTAGCTGAGAACTAACGTGTACTTTTTCACTGTTCATATTTAGCCAAGAATGTTTTCCCACCTCTGATAAATCAGTGTCTTGGCCCTTCCTTCCATGCCAGGGAAAGGAGGGTATGGCATTAACACAGTTTGAAAGGCTCTGATTTATGGCTTGGAGAAACAATTGCAAGTAAATTAGTTACTACAGCTTAAACGAGTGTATATTAGCTGAACCCATGCAACTGTGAACACTCTCAGCCCACGGTGAATGCCTTTCATTTAACGAGCACATAAAATGGCTAACCTGCTGTGTCTTTTTCTGGTTGCCTTTGCAATAGAAATAAGGATCTGCTTTTAAGCTCCTTTCTTCTGGTGACCATAGTTATTTGTGCCATGCGTTCCCTCCTCTAAATAAATCTCTTTCAGAAGTGAATATTCATGAAGAAAGACTCAGCCAAGCAATGTAGCAAGCTGAGGCTCTGGAAACATCTAATCAAACACACCACAGCAGTTGCTGTCACCATCTGCCATACCAGAATCAAGGTGCACCACTACATCCTCTTCTGGGCTGGAGGCTGTTCCAAATTTTAATCAACATTTGGAAGCAAACAACTACCAGACAGAATAAATGAGAAGATCTCCATTATTCTACACTCTAGGTGGCACTTGGCTGCCTTCCACATTTGTGTGCCTTTGTGTATCACTGTGCCTTGCATCACTGTGTGTGTGATGGAGCTGTCAGATTCCCCAGAAGCACTGCAGATTGAACATCCCCCTCTCCCCCCCCACCCCCCACAGAACATGGTTTGATGGAGGTTCATTGGAGATGGGATTATGAACTGACTAGTCCAAGCATCCATGTGAATTTTGCAACTGCTTGAACACCCACAGTTTTCATCCAGAATAAGCTTGAAACCCTCAGTATTGCAAGGCAGACTTAATGAGAACATGAAGTACAAAATTTAGGAGACAGTGAGAGCAGGAGTTGGCACTGAATTACAATTCAGCCCTTCTCCTCTCTTCCACCTAGATTTTACACTCTCAAGCTGAAACCTTAAGTAGGATAATTATTTGAAAATATTACAGCAAGAGATGAATCACTCAGCTTTATTAAGCTTTAATGATTGTTTTGATTGCTCTGATGAGATGACAGGGGTGATTTGACTGTATTTACTAGACTACTTTAAAATAATATCAATAATCTCAACATTAGACCTGCTGATCTTCTTGTTCAACACTTGGCCAGCAATCCAAACTCTTTGTGTCTGCATGTTGGCTTGTGGAAAATGTGATGGCATAACACCTCAGCCCAGGGAAGTATTGTCACCCATATGAGAATGACCAATTCAAGAAATGAAAATCAGCACTGCTAGGTTACTGTATCAGAAGCTGGAAAAGAGAAGCCTTCGCAGCCCTCTCCCATATGAAATAATTTAAAAACACCCTGGAGTTTGGCTGGATGGACATTTCCTTTGCAAGAAAAAAAGGATCAAATCCCACTCATCCTGATTTTGCCAGATGGCTCTCCACATCGTTATGAGACCAGCAACAGCAATTTCATCACACTGGAGATATTTACAGATGGGCTAAGAGATTTTTATGGCTAAGTTGTTCTACAGATATACATGTCCCAGTTCTCTGTTGTGAAGGATTGAGATTGTCCACACTATTTGTCACACTTTTTGCTCTGGCAACAGTGGAAGCGCTTCTCATGGAGTGCTGTATTACATAGGATCAGATCTTGCGAGCCACTTCCAGTGGTTACTGACTTTTTTTGTTCCATTCCAAACCTTGAGTTACTGAGGTCAAATACAGTGACCCTGGCCTTCATTTGGCATCAAAGAGTGGGATACAGTCTTCATGCACTGTGGGAGCTACAGCTTCAAAAGCCGTAGTGTCAATACACACAGGAAAGCGCCTCCAGCACTTAGTCATTACTAGTTGGGGGAAGGCAGGGTTTTCCTATAGGTTCCCTGTGGGCCCAGGCACAGAGAACAGCAACAGAGTAGGAGCAGCAGCTGAGGACAGCAAAGGTCATACAGAATGGGGTTTTGTAACCCTTCCAGCCAGCCGGTTCCATTAGGACGCAGGGATTCCTAGGATGCACATAGGAGGGCACACCCTGAGACTTCAGGCACTGCAGCGCTTTGCAGATATGCCCTAAAATAATACTAAGTGTTACTGTGAGGAATTCCTGAGCTATCGGCCACCCACCTCACCTGCCACTCTGAACCAAGGATATCATCCAGACATTTATATTCCTTGGAAAAAAACTTTTGTCTTGGCTGCAGCTGGAGGGATAACCACTGCTTTACTGTACGATTTCAGCTACGCTTGTAAGTCTGCCTTCAGTTCACATCACCCAGACCACACTTCTCATACCACACCAAATCACAGGTAACAAGTCTGCTCACCAGACCTTATACAGCACATTTGCCCCTTTAAGCAAGGTCCCACCTCAGCTCCCAGAGGGCTGCCTTTTAGTTTTTGGATCTGGGAATTTTTCAAAACCACAGGGAAGCTGCTATCAGTAAGCTTCAAACTGACATTGACTTACAAGGTTGCTGGCTGCTGGGCTGTGAGCAGATCGTAGGGCTTGTGGGTTTTTGTTTTGCTGGATCTCAGGGAAGAGGTGATATTTTAAAATGCTTTACTTGACATGTTTTCCTCCCCATACTGTAGTTCTTTGTTTTGTTCCATTTCTATTCTCTGCTAAATTATACAGTACATTGTACTGTCAGTTGCTGAGGTGGCCTAGCTTTAGACACAGATATGTTAATGCAAAGAGAAATCACTGTGGCTATGGGAATGCTGCTGGGAGCTGCATGTCTGAATTAATGTAGTCGTCCATTTCATTTAATATAGAAAAGATCAAGAAAATATAACAGATTTTTTAAAAAGCAACAATAACCACCTAACCAAAACCAAACAAAGTAATCTGTCACCCTGCAGGAAAGCTCTCCCATCCGAGGAGCATGAAGGTAAATATCTTTTCCATTCACTCCAGCTGTGATCAAAAGTTCTTTAGTAACTGCTTGAATATTCCAGTCCTATTGCCAAGCTCAGATACTTTAAGAGCTGCAGCACACCCTGACATCCCCTCAGGCTCTTATTGGGAAGGGTTAAATCCCCTTTTGACTTGGAAGCATTGGTCTGACAACATCAGCTATAGAAGGCAATCCCGGGCTCCTAAACAACAATCGCCAGAAAATATCTGGAACCAGCACTGGTTTGATAAGGGGAAGAACAGAAAGAGGGAAACAAAGGGATATCAGGGCAGCTCATCACAGATGCCTTATTTTGAGACAGCTAAAGAGGGTCCCAATTGATAACTTTGTAACATATCCCAATAAAAGAAATATACATCACTGCTTAACAACATACTTTTCAACTCCACCATTTTGTCAAAGATTTTGGTTGAATGTTCTTTTGTGTGTGTGTGTGGTTTTTGTTTTCCTAAACTCTTCAAGCCTTTGTCCACGGCTGCTTCAAACAATGGCAGCTCGTGAGGACGCGGAACAAATTGCACAGTTCTTTTCTGCTTGTTTGCTGCTCTGGGAACAAGCAGGGAGAGCTCAAAGGAAATTCTACTTGAGAATAGCACAGGTGAGAGGAGAGGTGACACGGAAAGGCTTTTGCAATTACAAGCCAACATTTATTTGCTCTGCAGAGGAAGGGAGAGAATTTTTCTCCCCAGCTAAGACCATGGCTGAAAAGGGAGGCCATTCTCGGTCTATCTATGATGCAAAGTTGGGTTTTCATGCCTCGTTAGAGGGTACCAAGGGCTGAGGAAAAGGGGGCTTAAAGGCAGTCTCCTCCTGACAAAGCTTTCCCTAAAATTCCTGTTTAGAGTAAACAAAGTTGGAGGTGGGTAAACTCCAAGCAACAGGAGAAGAGACTCGCAGGCTGCAAAAATTCCTCCTAACAATGCCTCAGGATCACATAAACAAGGTTATTAATAGAAACCTGCCTCTCATGCAGCCCTCAAAGGCAGTTTCCTCCCATTCTTCTAACTGCACCAATTCAAGGCAGAGAAGCTCTGCCTTGAGAAAACCTCATTTGATCCCTTCTTGTTTTTATCTTTCCCTCCACTGTATTTCCTCCTGAGACTGCAAGGTCAGAAAAGCCGGAAATCTCTCTGTACCTCTGCGACTGCCAAATTCTGACCAAGAAATACACCCCAGAGAGAGCTCAGCAGCCCACGCACTCCAGTGTGCCATCACATCAGGAGAGCAGAGCGCAGGTGGTGGGGCAGCAGGGCTGTTTGTCACCAGCGGCTCACACTAATGAGGGGGAGGGTGGGAGCGGAGACTGCTTTTCCAGTTGCTCCAAACATGCCAGCATTCCTGCTTTGCAGCCACAGAACACTCAGAGGATTTGACCTTGCTTTTCCTGACCCTCCCAGTGAACATCCCAACAGACAGCCCCAAAACACTGTTTTTCCTCTTTCTGGGTTCACAAATCCCAGTGCTTTTGCTTGGAAAAGGCAGAACTTCATGTGCCCCTGGACTTTTCTGAGGAACTGACATACTCTGAAATAATCAAGTATTTTATATTTTCCAAGCTTTTTGGTTTTTTTCTTGTTCTATTGTTCCTGAGATTGCAACCATATCCTTTCCCAAAAGTTAATTTGCTCAGTTCCTAGAATTTTAAGAGGGCTAGGGGATAAAGGGAAAAATTTACACAAACTCTATGATTATCATCCACCACCACCACACATGTACCTACCACATAGAAAATACAAGCCTCTACAGTCAGATGAGCATGCAGAACAAGTGAGAAACCATCATTAATATTGCAGAAACAAATGATCAACAGAAACATCTCTACATCTATCTCTACTTTCAGGAAAGAGTTGGTAAGGTTTGATTCTCTTGAGCAACGACCCAGTCAGAAGGTAAAAGAGAATGCAAACTTAGGACCTGAAGCCATACTTTGACCTGATGGCTTCTTCAAATTCAGACCTAACAAGCTGTCAAAACAGTCGCTGCCCTGAGGTAGAATTCTGATCCAAATCACATACAGAGTAGGCATATGCTCCTTTGCCACTCCACCTACCCATATGCTATCCAGAATATCTGGGCTTTCCAGCTCTGATGTGATACACAGGTTGTTTGAAACTGAAAAACATCTCCTGAGCATACAAAAAGCCTCTTCCAGTACACATGTAAAATGAAGCACAAGCTGCCACTGTCTTTGTCAGTAATAGGACAGCAAAATATATTCAAGGATTCTCAATTTATCATTACCTCGGCATCAGAAGGAACATTCCCAGAGCATTCAGTACTGGGTGAAAAAATAAAAAACAAAGCCATCACTGTTCCGCACAGCATGGCCTTACAGATTCAGGACTCAAGCCTGGCTCTGACCTTCTCTCTTCACAGATCTTACAGACACACCTTAGCAGCTCTGCTGGAAACTGAGAACTGTGCAAGCACAGAAAGAACTTTACAAGTGCAGAACGGGAAGACAGAATCAGGAAATATTTTCACCACTGTATTACTAACTGATGAGACTCACTTCTACTGCTGTCAATAGACTGAGAACGCTCAAATGACTACAGGACACTTGCACAGGTAACAGTACATATAAGGTTACTGTAAACAGTGTAAAGTGGATAAAGTAATAACCCCTAACCCGTATAGTAAGATGAAATTTGCCCTCTTCTATTCATCAGTAGTGACCCTGTATTTTCCATACTCTTCTCTGAAACTTTGCTTTTGGGTACTCTCTGAGACAGACTTATTGTCATATATATATATATATATTTATATATATATATATATACACACACACACACACACACACACACACACACACACACACACACACAGATACACATCATATTTTCATATATCAGTCTGGTTGGTCCTTGCATAACCTACTATAATCACAAGATCCCATTTGCATAGGAAGTCAAAAAACACAGGAGGATTTGATTGCAGGGAAGCCAGGGAGGTTGTGGAGTCTCCTTCTCTGGAGATGTTCAAGACCCGCCTGGACACCTACTTGTGCAACCTGGTGTAGGGAACCTGCTTTGGCAGGAGGGTTGGACTCCATCTCTGATCCCTTCCAACCCCTACAATTCTGTGAACACTCTGCAGGGGACATAACTTTTAAAGGAGATACACCTCTGCATTTGTTTCCTTTTCTGTCATATTCTTTATCGATAACAGAAGGTGGGAGAGCGTAGGGAGCAAGTAAATCAGCACAGAGAGAGGTCTGTACATCCAGTTGCGATGTCAATCTGTAGTCATATTTAATCTTGTCAAACTGTGATCAAGAAGATATGTAGCTAAACAAAGAGGTCAGAACCTCCCTTACATTAAATATTCAAAATTCAAAAGGCACCACTAATGATAAAAATCACAAAGAAGCTCAGGGCATGCAGAGCAGGCCACGAATTTCCAATGACTGTTCTCTAAGGACAGTGTTACTTATGGCAACTACTACAAAGAACAGTCATGCTGATGGCACTCCTCCAGCAAAATGTTATCAACACTCTACTTCTGTAATTATAATTATACCGTGCCCAAATGCCACAGGGAGATGGTTGCTCTATCAGGAAATGCATAGAAACATATGCTACCATATGGAGGAGACAGTCTACACTGGGCCTGCTTCTCTGTGTGAAGAAGGCCTCCCAGCCCTATTACTGTTTATGAAATAACTCCCCTGGAAGATAAGCTGGGGGGGAGGGGGGAGAGGGGAAGGAAAAAAAGGCAAGGGAAAAAAGCTCAAAAAACAAACCTCTAATTTTTGGAGTAAGAACACCAGAAAGGAAGAAAAGCTGCCCCGAGGATTCTGTAGAAGAGATAACAATGTGGACATACTGCGTAGCCCTGATTCCTAAACAGAAACTTTGCTTCATTGTAAGAAGCATTACACTGATATGCCCTACAATGGAAATTTAAAGTAACTCAAGGCTCGTGCACCACTTAAAGCTCATGTAAAAACTTAATTAAAATGCAGTTGTACCAAACTAAGTGGCTTGATCTCCAGCAGCAGACCAGCCAGTAAATCTTAATTAGAAATCATCAATTTCATGCTAACCAAAACCCATTTACATTTTTATCCTCGGAAAGCAATACCTCTCGTACAGAGGGATTGAGGATTTTCTCAGCTAAAGGATCTCTATTCTCATTCTCCTTCCCAGGTAGGAGGAAACTAAGGGACTCCTTTGTTAATTGTCCTCACACTTAGTTGTTAGAGGACTGGTGTAACTACCAGTTGTCAGCAGTCGTTCACATTCGCTGCAGAGCCTCTAAGATGACACTAAGTAAGAATAGTAACAGCTTGCATCAATGCAAAAATTGCAAGTAACAGAACTACTCTGTTCATCATCTCTGTTTTGCAGTCCCAACTAAGAATTTGCCTTTTACCTTGCAGTCTGTTAAATAGTATCTTCGAAATTGCTGGGTCTTAGTGCTTTTAACAGCAAAGTCTATCTGCACCTGTGAGATATTCATATGCTGCTCTTAACTGGTGCAGCACAAAATCTGAGAAGTCAAAAACAGTTTCACTACACATACACAACTTAGTTTGAAGGCCTTTTCATAAACCTCTCTTCCCTGGGCATGTATCCATTTCATCTGCAAGCAGGATGCAACTGGTGAATATGGTAAGATAGCTCTCAAAGTTGCAATCTAGAAGGCAGTTGTTACCAGCAAGAGGCACTTAAATCAGCTAGAAATAGATAAAGAGCTGAACAGGATGTAGCAGGGACTGTGCACTCAGTTTTTCTTGATTCCAGTTCAAGTTCTTGACCAGGAACCATCACAAGAGAGCGTGTGATCCAGTTCCAATGGAGAGTGCAGAAACAGTAAGCAACAGCAGCAGGTGGTGAGAGAATCAGGCAGGGGATTCAGTACCAAGGGGGTGATTTTGATGGCAAGTGCGTGACAAACAGTTCCAGCCCTCAGTTGAGCAGACAACTGTTGCTGAATACTGTTAGAAATCCCATTCCAGCTGTTGTCATGAGAAGTCTTTGTGAAGAACCTTTGAAGAAAGAGGGGGCTGCTCTTCCAGACATATCTGTTATTTAAAAAAAAAAAATGCTCCTGTGACTTGCAGAAGGCTTACATCCACTATTTCCTTCCAGGACTTTCACCTTGCTGTTCACAGATACCAGAACTGAAGAAGTGTGGCAACCTACAGCAATTTGGAGTTCACCAGCTCTCATGACTCACATTCAGTATGCATTTGAAGCGTTCCATATGGCTAGAGTTTTTACTAAAGCTTTTTATTTCTCTACCTCTCTCTGCAAAATTCTCCCATCATATGGATTTTCTGATATCTGATACTACATAAACTAATATTACTATACTCCTTGAAAGAGCATTTACCTCTTCCTAACTGTTCTTTTAGAAAAGCCTGCAGTAGTTTACAATCTCTGAATGCTGCTGAAATTGATTCTGGTATTATTAGAACAACGATAAACATTTTTGCTTTCTATAGGAAAGCACAATCACAGCACCATAGGTATTGAAAGGGACCTCTGAGCATCATCTAGTCCAACAGCACTGCTAAAGCAGGTTCCCTACAGTAAGTTACAGAGGAAAGCATCCAGGTTGGTTTTGAATATCTCCAGAAGAAACACCACAGCCTCCCTGGGCAGCCTGTTCAAGTGCTCTGTATCCCTCCGAAGTATAGAATTTCTCCCTTATATTCACACAGACCTTTCTGTGCTCCAGTTTGTGCACATTGCTGTTTGTCTTGTTGCTGGGAACCACTGACAAGAGCCCACTCCCATCCTCTTGACACCTTCCCTTCAGACATTTATAAGCTTTGGTATGATCTCCTCTTTTCCTCCCTAGCCTCTCAGCAAACTGCTACCCTATAATCTTCTGAGGCCACTATTTTGATAAAAACAAAACAAAACCAACAACAGAACAGGTATGAATCTGTTCCAACAGAGTTATAACAGAACTCTATTTGTATCTTGTAACATGAATACTGTACTGATCCACTTGGCTTATGGGAATGTTTCTATAAGCTGGCACATCTGATGTTGAGAGCTGTCAGCACTGGAAGCTCTCCTGCAGAGCCTCCCATTAACACACTGTAAGAACAAGTTTTTCCCTGCCCCACGCCTCATCTCTGTATCAAACTGTTAGTGGGTGAAACAGTCCCTGTCCTGCAGGAGTCTCACAATATTCTGCATTTGCAGAAAACACACAAGTACTAAAGTGGAGCTGGATGCTGAATTGTTACTCTGTGCCCTGCTCTTGATTGAAAGGACTTAGGCATTTCAATGACAGGTCTGGAATGTAGTCTCCAGAACAACCTACCTCTTGTTTATTGGATGGATGCACTAATAAGCAGAGCTGGACATAAGCCTTTTGATAGAACACTTTTCCATTTGAAAAATGCCAGTTTAACATAATCAAACTATTTCACAGGAATGTACCTTCTTAATTGAATTTTCTGGCAGAAATCAACCCATTTACTCACAAGTTATCCTGTGTACCTGATCAGTGAGCAGTGTTGAGTGCCTGGCAAACCTAACTCCAGCTAACCTAACTCCACAATAAAGATTTTCCTGGCAGGAAGCCTGGAAGCCAAGGACCCCTGCTTGAGCCAAGGCAACCAGGGCTGCCGAGAGCCCAGCTATGTGGCTGCAAGCCCAAAAGAGAGATGATGGCAACTTTGAACCATTTGGACAAGTCTGTTTCATTTCAAACATTCATATAAATCTTTGTTTCAATCTGAAAATCAAAAAAATTACTGCTTTGGATCTCTTGGAAAACAAATAGTTTTGACGTTAGACCTTCCCCCAGAGCGGGGTTCCATGCTGCAGGCAGACCTACAGTCAAACCTACTGTTTTGATTTCCCCATTGGTTCATGTTCACACCCAGAAGTGAGGGAGAAAACAAGAACAGTTCAGCTGGAGTAGAGAAAGCACTTCTGAAGATAATTGTGCTGATAGCAGCCCATCTGGGCTGGTTTCACAGACAGGTGGTAAGGGAGAGCCACACTGACCTTGCTAGAGGGTTTTTGATTGCTCAGTCTACTGGTGTTGATAGATCATGTGAACATCCAATGCAGAGGGTCAAAAGCCACCAATTACTTAAAAAACCAACCAAAGTGATAAGCAACAAACTGGCAAGCTAAGCAGCATACAACATTAGAGAACAAACATAACAGAGACACACTCCCTAGTGATCTCTCTGGGGAGCCAGGAGGGTAGCAGATGGGTTTCTGTGAGTGCAGCTGGTGTCCCTGAGTCTACTGGATAGATCTGAGCAGTGTACAGAACTAATCCTACGCCTCCACTTGGATTCTTTCTTCTATAGCATGACTCTTGGTAGAATCTCATCAAACTCTCTGCTGCTAAATCAATCAAATACACTGTCCCTTTCTCCCTGCAAGTCTCCAGGGTTGTAATACAGGTGTTCCCACAAGTACTCAAGCTGTGTAAAGGACAAACAAGGAGATGGTGGAAGGAGATGAATCTATGCAGTAAGGAGTCCATAAAGGGCAAGTATCAAACTCTACAAAAAAACAATACAATGCAGTAAATTGCTGAAAAGCCCTCACTTCTCAATGAGTCTGATCTCAGCCCACAAGCTCTGAAGCCTGAGATTTTCTTCTATTTTTGAATAAATCAGAATTTGAAAAAACACTTATTTCGAGTTTCTTCTTTTAGAGGGGAAGCTTTCTACTGACAATTTCAATTTGTGACCCCTTAGAAATGCACATCTTCTGTCAAGAGACCCAAAGCTCTGCGTAGATTTCAAAGATTCAGTGCCAGAACCTCCCTTTCTTCCCTCTCAAATGCATAGTTAAAAATGAAATGTTACTAATAACGTTAGTGGCAGCTCTGACTACACACGTGTAGTAGAGGGAGAAGAGTGAAGAAGAAGAAGAAAATAATTTTTCCAATCCTGACTTCAAACTCTTTTGCAGTAAGAACTTTCTAGTAAGCTTACTTACAAATTGGTCAAGAGGGTGAACATTTTGCAAATATTTTTTATAAGATTCAAGCATTCAATGTTTTCTACAGTTTGCCAAAAAGAGAATGAGTAACCTGGAGCATTCTTACAGAATCACACATAGCTATCTGCAAAGTCTTCAGCCATAGCTGACTTTTACCTTAATTTCCAAATTGAAACAGTACTGGCTGCTAATACACTTTTTCACCCTTCAGTAACACACACCCATACAAGATAAACCTGAGAGTAAAAGGATAAGACACCCTGCTGGTCCTTGGTTGCAGGAGGATTAGGTACTAACATAATCACAGAAAACATGGTGTACTGAGCATGTTGACAGAGCGATGGACAGAGAGGAGGAAGGAATTGGAAGTAAGTCTCAGGGCAAAGGAGAACACAAGCCATAGTGGTGGGGAGTTAAAGATTCAGAAGTAAGTACCACCACTTTTTCATCTTACTCTCTTCCTTTTATTAGGATGCTTCTACAGCATGGGACCAGGTTTATGGTGGAAATTCATACTTCAGATGCATTCCTTCTGTTGACCCTTAGAAGCAGTGAGATTACTTCTGATAAGATCTTTACAGTATCATGCAAAGCATCACTAGGAACACCAATAATCATACGTAAGAAAAGGCTGACTCACCCCACTAGAAAGAGAGCCTCTAGCTACACCTTCACAGGAAATAGCCTTCATCCAGGAAACATTCAATCCTTCAGAAGCTAGCCCTTAAATGAGCCCAGGAAGGGGTGGACCCTTGGTCATAAGGGAAAGACAGGTAAACTGCTTACACCTGTTCTTCCTGGGTTGGCTACTTCCTCTCCCCAGGTGCTCCATCATCAGTTCAGGCTGTGACGTAACAGTTCCTTTACATCTTCTCACTTCTCATCACACTAGAAAGTCATTGCTTGAGACTACATCTTTCTTCCTGTCAGAAAACTGCTATCCCAAGTAGAGCCTACCAAAAGCTTGTTGAAGATTCAGACTAGGAAGTAAATGCAAAAATGTGGAAGTAGGGAGGGAAACTCAAGTTCATGATAACAGAAGACTGGGTTCAGAGGTTCTGACTGGCTGCTTTATCACTGGCCTAACTCAAAAGCAGCTAGTAGTTCTTTCCACTCACAGTCTTTTCACAAAACTTAAAATGCAAAGCAAGCAAATCCAAAGAGAACTCTTGGAATGCCAGGTCAGAACAGAGATGTGAAAGTTATCTTTCAAAGAGGCTTCAAAGGCTGGCACAGACTTAGAGGCAGTGTCTGAGGAATAGTTCAGTCAAACTGGCAGTCTCAAATCTCACCTTTGATAGACCTTAGCTCATCCTAGACCCATGCTTTTTGCTGAACAAAAAGCATAATATCTTGTTAATAATGAATAGCCCTGTGTCTCCTGTACTTAACACTGGAGCTTTGAAAAGATCCACAGCACTTTATAAATTATCTATTGCAGCTGATTCAGGGCCCACTGGGAGTGTTCTTGAAGCAAGCATCTTGCTTGCCTATAATGGAATCATACCATTAATGCAATTTCAATTAGACATACATTATAGTGCGCAGGTGCCTAAGAAAATAGTGTGCAGAAGGCCTCCTCCAGGGACCATATCCTGGAGAAAAGGTGTGTAAGTGGGAAATTTTCCAAGGGGTCCTAAAATTGCAGCAAAAAGGTGCTGAAGAAATAAGTAAACTACCATAGTAGAGCAGAACAAAGAGTGTGTCCGTAAGGAAGAGAAGGAAGGAGGAGAGGAGGGGAAGGAAAGGATCTTCAATTGCTGGCTTAATTTCAAACTTCCACCTTTTCTGGTTATAAAGTGAAGAATTCTCCCACAAGTTCTCCAATAACTTGAATAACAATGAAAAACCATTCTTACCAGCTTCTGACGCTGTACTCATGTTCCCTTTTAAAACTGTCTGGCTGTCATCAATGGCATTCAGTGGTCTCTCATTTTGGCTGAGACTCTGAGCCAGCTGGGTTCCTGCAGAAGAAACAGACGCTCACCATCGCATAGCAGTCCCAGCTCCCAGGGAGCTGGCACCCATAAAGGGTGATCATGGTGTAATACTTTGCCAGCTCTCTAGCCAAACAAAACCAGTGCTAGCCTCCCTGGATCACAGGGTATCAAAATCTCGTTTAAATCTACATCAACCTAAGTTTTTCCAGTTTACCACTTAGGATGCCGTTGTACACCCAACCTGATCCACAAGGACCCTTTCTGTGAATGCTGTTGATAACCCAGGGGATCTATGAGAACATGGTCACTATCAGCTTTTTCTCCTCTCTGCAAGACAGTACTTGAGGCATCTAATTAATGTCAATTATGGTTGATGTTTTTCTGAGAGTGAATTGAATTGAATGAAAGATCTACTAATTTGTTTCATGCAGGACATACCAAGAAATATCAGACACTAATAACTACCAGTTCTGCTGAGCAGAACTGCATTTGAAATGACAAGTTACAGATAAAAAATTCCCCATCTTTTCTGCTATCCTGCCTCCTACTGATTACCCCTATTAATAAATTCTTACACTAGTGGCAAAAACATGAGTCAGATTGAACTGATGTAATGATAATACTAGTCTAAAAGAAACCTTGCCATCAATTCATTGAGGATTTTTCTCAGCAATTTAGTCAAAAACCCTCTGCAGCCTGGTCTTTCTTCTGCCACGTCTCTAGCAGCCAACAGCTGGGATCTTCTAGCTGCAAACAAACAACTTGAGCTTGAGATCAAATTCAGAGTCCTAGTCATAGAGCCATTAACAACACACATTCTCAGAGTCCACTCAGGAGGGGTTTCAGCACATCTGGGGAAATTTATTGAAACTCTACAAGATTATCCTTGGCACTCCTAAACCCTGAACCCTTGTGCTGAACACACACAAACACTTGAAACAAGATGGTGGTGTGATTTCCCAGCAGCAATGAATACTTCTGCAGCTTGGGTTAACAATGCCAGCCTGCCCATAAGGGGTGTCTTTATACTAATTTTCTGCTCCCAATGACCTGTTTACCTCCATTGTGCACACTGTTATCTCATCAATGCTTTCCACATGACTACTATAAGATGCAGAGCCCTGACCATTAGCCAGAGGAAAAGGTCAAAGAGAAAGAACAACTTGGACACACCAAAGGTGCTGAGTGCCTGACCTCCTTTCGCATTAAGCAATGGTAACTCATCCAGGCTCCAGAATTTGCGCACCCTTTGCAGGCTTGGAATTCTTGACCTGGTGAAATAGTGCCAGTGGGACATAACAGCAAATGATGTCAGCTCACCTCTCCTCTCTAACTCACAGATCAAAAACGAAAAGCTGATTAGACAGAAACAAAACTTTCTCACTTCCGTCTCTTTCTACCGTTGAAAAAATAAGCATAAACTCCAAAAGCAGAAGAACATCCTGGCCAGCATGGCATTTATCCCAGACTTTCAGAAAGTGAGGAAGTGGAAGGGTGGAAGTGGAGGGGTGATATGGCAGAAAGATCTGTTCTCCATTGAAAGTTTATTGAGGAGCATTTCAGAAAGCCAAAGAAAAGGTTATTTTAATTGCAGCCCCCTACATAGCAAATGTAAGTCAGATGGTTTGCTTTCTTAGTTACCTTTCATTGACCACTTAAAAGTAACAATCCAAGTGGAATGGAATGGAACAGTTCAGTTGGAAGGGATCTACAAACATCATTAGGTCCAACTACCTGACCTCTTCAGGACTAACCAAAAGTTAAAGCACTCTGATGAGAGCATTATCCAATGAGATCAATTAACATTGAGAGAAGCCATGCCTATGGCTGTGCTTCATGTTTCCTGTTTGGACATACACAGGGAGACATCTCTTTTTGTCTGCACAGCTTGTCTCTGAGCAGCCCTGCAGATCCCTTCTTCAGCATCAACACTCTGTGAGAAATCCAAAGCGGCTGCAGTGGATGAAATCGTCTCTCATCAGCAGCCCCACGGAATGGGCTGCACCTCTGACAGTGCATCCTGCTGGCCTTGAGGGATAATTCATGTGCAAGGCTCCAGATTTAATTAGAAGGCTTCCAATTTTAACACTACCAAAGGATTAAAATAATTGGAAAAAGTAGGCAAGCTGTGTGCCCTTGAGGCTCGACAAGCAGCAGGGGTAAGTGAGAGGGATACAGCCCAGGCAAGATGGAAAATTCCACTGGTTCCCAAACTCTCTGCACTTAACCCCAAATATTTTGCAGACTGTTAATTTAATCTGCAGCCCTCCCCCAGCTAACCTCAAGGCTCACGAAGGGCTGAGGTTATCACCTCATTTCCGAAACTGTTTGTGGAGGGAAACAGCTGGAGCTGTCCAGCTGTTCCCCCAATAAAGGAAATGAATGAAGAGGAAGTCCTGTGAGTGCGCATGTGGAGAGGTGACTCCACAAGTGCTGAGGGCAACTGCAAAAGAGGGGGATCCTCCTAAGGAAGCGTCTTTAGCAGAACGTGTGTTTGGATAGGGACTGCAGCAAACAGTTGGCATGAGGAGTTTGCCTGCCATGCTTGCAGAAGGCAAGGGAGGCTCAGGGGAGGCAGGATGGAACTGAACCGAGGAAAGGTGGCAGAGGCTGTGCTCGCAGGTGAGAGGTGTGAGAAGCGTAGGACACTGCTCATGAAGTACTGAGGTGCTCCAAACATCAGCTTAGCATCCATACAGCAAAAGAGATTTGTTTGTTGACCCAGAATACAAGTTGCATGCAGAGCTGAGCCATCTGCAGCAAGACCATCCAGGATCTGGTGTTCCCTGAACTCTCCTATGAAACCTTGCATTACTGCAAATGAATGAAATAGAAGCATGGTTTCCATACAGCATCCGGCCAAATCAGAGACTGATTGTGCCTGGTTCCTTTCTGCAGCTCAGCAAACATACTTTGGGTCATTATTCTGGGACCAATTCTCACACTATTCCAGTCCTGTCTTGTGTGAGATTCAGTCCTAAACATTCATTCCTATTCCAGTCCAATCTCAGGGAAGTAAAACTACTGACTTTAGTAAAATTGCATGAATAATGCTGGAGGAGTCTACACAGCAGGACATTTTTTAAGAGGATCAAATAAACTCTATTGACCCGACTCTCTTAAACTCTTTTAACAAAACTTAATCCAAAAACTCCAGAAGTGAATTGCACACTTTCATTGCCTCCTTGCCTGCTGAATGTTTCAAGACAACTCAGATTTGGCAATGGGAGGTTTATACCTTCTGCTCCTAATAGCTGGTGGTGAGTACAGACTGCTTCAGCTCATGTGCAACTCCAACGAAAAGAACAGTGAGAGCCCATGCAAGTGTCTCTAAGTACAGAGAAAGCCAGGATCTCCCCTACTTTGAGCAACTGAGGAGGCAGTTTGGTGCACCAGACTACTGCATTTCTCCAGGACCTACAGATTTTAGGGGCGTTTGAATGGCATTTCAGAAAGCTTTGGAGAATCACAGAATAATAACATTTTGCTCCATCCGCACTTTTAATTCTCTCTGGCTACAAACGTCTATGCCATTTTTCCTTTAATCCTCAATTTGTCTCATGTTCCTCCTAATTATAGTTTGGAGGAATTACAGACAGACTGGATTCCAGTGAGAGTGCATGGCTCCAGAAGGAAGGAACAGAATAGTTTGCCTTTCCTCAGCAGAGTCTACTGGTTAAGAGGATGGGGAGAAGTGCCTTTAACAAAAAATGTGCCTTGATTTCCTAATTTGAAACAACAGAAAGAAGAATGGCTCAAAAACAAGCAAACAAATGACAAAACAAACCATTAAAATGTATTGGCATACTGAAATCTCAAACTTTGAGTGACCCACAGAAGGTGACCAAGTAGCAAGAGTCTCTTAAAATCCTCTGTAGCAAGTGGTGGTTAAAGATGGAATGTGAGAAATTTGCTTTACATTTGCTTGAACAAAATCTGCCACATAAGTCCATGCATAATGATCTCTAATTTCATCCCAAAGTTCCAGTATCCTTGAAAATTCTAGCACCTTCTAGAGGCATAAGAATTTTTTGAGGAACCAGTGAGGTTCCTCAGGTAGAAATGCTACTAAGTTAGGGAGCCTGATCATGGGCTAAGGCTAGATTGTCCCTTAAACTCATGCAGTCTGATTCCACGTGCTACAAGACATACAACTTTGGCAAAATGATTCCATCTACATATGCAGTGGTTACTGGATGAGGTTTGCAATACCATTAGGGTTAGCTCACGCAGCTCACCGCAAACTAATGATGTGCAGAGGGTTCCTTCCTATGAAAGCTTGGACCTATAAGTAAACGTCTTGTCTCTGAGATTCTTCTTTACCAAGCAAAACTGGAGATGTGGGAGGAAAATGTGTCATATGTGAGACAGATGCAAGACTCTGCTGCTGGAATGTGGGCTTGCTGCAGAATCCCATGTTCCAAGGCACAAGCTCATTCAATGACAAACCATCACCACGCCATCTCCACAAACTGTGATTAGCCACAGTTTCATTCCTAGCATTCTTGGAAATGTCAGAACCACAAATCCACCTTTATTGACTTGCTAATAAATTACAGGTGTTTTCCTGTATATCCTGGATGATTAAAACACACGTTGCCCCTTTCTCCCCTCCCGTGTTCACCCCAGCACACTAATACAGACTGAGAAATATTCCCAAGAAATCCTGTTACCGGATATTTTCTCTCTATCCTCCTGTTGATGACCTTGGCACACAGAAATCCAAAACAATGTAAATAGTCTATATAAGAGTATAGGCTACAGCCCATTCTTTAAACTTTTGAAGCCATGAAGTCCTATTTCTCTGTAGCCAGAGAGCAACTTTTGATGATATGCCAAGTTGTGACTGGAGCTGGATGGAATTTTTAATTCAAAGTTGTTTTTAGCCTGTTTTACTAAGGAAACAGGGCATAGGAAACTCAGATCTCCTTTTGTCCTTTTACTGTTCCAACAAAACTTTTGGTTTTGCTGGCCAGGGTAAATCAAAGGGAAGAGGGCTTTTTGGTCTCAAACTATGCATCTTGTATAAGTTTCATAACCATTGGCTGGGCAGAGGAGAGGAAATTTGTGCACCCATTGTATAAAAGAAAAAGCTGCAGTGTAAGCTTGTGACTTAGCAAATACCAAAGATTCCATAGCAGAGAATACTGAGAAAACCTTTGAAAGCTTCTTATGTTTATCACACATCAAAGAATTCTGTCAATCTCAAGAGAATCTCAGGAAGCCAGGCATCACTAGTCCACGTGGCAGTTTGTTTCACTAGACTGATCTTCAGAGCCATAGTGATAACTAAAAACAGATTTTCACAGAATTTGGTAGTTTTAGTGATTTCGTTGATGCTGTATTGCTGGCGTTCTTAGGTTACTGGGGCAGCATGTAGACATGTGGCCCTAAGCAATCTGATCTAGTACTTGATCTCGTGCAGGCAACCCCACCTGTGACAGGGGGCCAGAACTTGACACTTGATGTCCCTTTCAACCCAAGGTTCTCTGATTCTATGATCTTTATTTGAAAAAAATAAACAACAACAAAAAAACAGGTAATTTTACACAGTCAGACCTGAAACTGGCACTAGGCACACTGGCTTCTGCCCACTCAGCGCTCTGCAGTGTCTCTGTGCAGTAGCTCCTTGCTTGTTGGAGATCCACCTGTTCTCCTTTACAGGAAAAGCTGTTTACCATAGGTCTGTTTTTGCACATATACTGCTTCTTACTGAGTGTAACAGAGCCTGTGGGAGCTACTGTATGGAAATAATAGATTCGCCAACCAAACAGTGAAGAATATGATATCAGCCCATGTGGAAATCAGCATCACAGTAATTCTGAAAATGCTGATGCACAGCTTCAGCTTCCAGCTGGCTTTGACACCTACAGCCCCACTGTTGCATGTACCTGTGACCCCATGTGCTTTCACTCTGGCACACAACATTTACACACATACAAGCACCAACATGATTGCTACAAGATGCATTCCAGCCCTGTAGCAGTGATAACAGGTTTTGGGCTTGCTACCATTTCCGTGAATAGTATATAGGCTTATCTCTTTAGAAAGAGCATTTCTCTAACCTTAGAGCACGAGACCTTGCATAACACTTAAGCCTCCATAGGAAATGTCAGGATATTCCTACCATCACAGGGGATAGTTCACAATGCAAAATAGACAATATGTAAGCTAGTGCTGGAGCTGTGCCTGTGACCATTTCCCTCTCAAGCCTGTCCATTCTCAGAACATTCACCAGTATCAAACAGCTCTGGGTGTCTGACTTGAATCCAATAGGCCATTTAACCTGAAATCCGTGTAGCAGAGAGCTTTCTAAATACATGCAGAGGAGTACACTTTGAAGCCAAACACAAGAAAAGGATGTCCTTAGGATTCATGGGACTCAAACTCCTAAGAGAGAATCCTTGGACTCCATACTCCAGCGATTGCAGCATCTCCAGCAAAAGGCAATGACAAAGCAGCAATATTCCCCAGATTTCAATTTGCTTTGCCAGTTCCCCGTTCCACTGGCATTAAAGACAAATAATGCCACAGCCACAGAAAGAAGAAAATGTGCAAAAGAAAGCCTAGCTGAACTACCTGAAAACCATTTCACATGTGAAGGGTTGAAGAGCCTTAAATTTATGCAACACAAGGAGCCAGATGACAACTGTGAGATACTCCGAGAGGTTCATCAATTGCCAGATGTGAAATTATGCTGGTTCACCTGGCAGGCCCAATCCCTCCCACCTGGAATAGAAAGCAGTAGTGCCTGGATTAATCACTTTGATCAAATTGTCTCATTCTTTTCAGCTGGATGGAGGATTTAGTTCTTGCTCACTTTTGAGACAACCCCATGTTCCTACTATACAGGTTGCTCTACAGGAAAGGAGGTGGCTAGGGCCTCTGGGAGGAAATACTGAGGGAAATTTCTGCTTCCCCATCTATGCAGTTAACACCCATCTGTTGTTGTGCACTGCCCACAGCTCCCTGCAGCCTCTCTGCCACAGGGGCTCCAAGCTTTGGCACAGTAAGTGAGAGTAAATACTACAATCATTCACACGCTTCCCTTCCCCCACCCTGGCCTTAATTGAAACCACATGAGGAACATATGACACAGGAGAAGATCACAGGGAAGCACAAAGCTATGCAAACAGCCACGGAGCTGATGGCCTGAGAGCCTGGCAGCTGTCTCACACCTCCCTACTGCCAGAAAGCCATGCTGCCTCCAGCAATCATAAGCACAGGCTGCACGCACCTCCTGCCACTGCTGCCAGGAGGCAAGACAGAAGCACACTGAAAGCAAGTGCAGCAGGGAGGCTGAAGCCTAAACAATTTTCAAAACATGAGCTAATGTTTCAGTTTGAGAGTGCAAAACTAGTAGTAGCGCAGGCAAGGCTCACTGTTACTGCTCCAAGCATCAGCCCCATCTCCTGCCATCTCCATCTGTACCCCAGGGCCAGTCCTGCTGAGCAACAAAGGCAGAAAAGGTGAATGGTTCCTCTGCTCCCAGCCTGTCCTTGCTGGGAGACAATCTGCCCCCCTCCACCTCACAGAGGGTACTGTTTGTGCGAGCCTTCAAGCTGACACTCATTTTATCCTGACCCAAAAACACAAAAGAAAGAATCTGTTCAAACTTTCCTAAACAATTAAACTTCAAACAGAGACCAAGCCTGCAGCTTTTCAGGCAGAAAGCAGATGTTTTCAAAGCTCTGAACATACATTGAAACAGGGCTTACAAAGTCCTGAAGGAACCACGTAACTACCTTTACAAAGCCATCACGCTGAAAAGGGAATTAACATCCACAGGAAGAGATGGCCCACGGGGTACAGCTGACCTACAATGGTGAATATGATTCTCTAAAGAGTGTGTGCCAAATGGCCAAGAAAGAATTGACTCTAGCAAAATTACAAGTGGGTTAGTATAGTTCACTGAAGAAAGGCTGTCACCATCACAGTTGCCTCTAATACACTGTCTTCACATATCCTTCCCCATTCACACAGTTTTCAAGAGAAAGTGAGGAGGAATAGCTGTGACTCAATCACAGTAGGGTACGAGAAAACATATCTGCATGTGTATGTGGGGGTTTGGATGTGGATGCATATAACCATGCATGCCATATGGCTGCTCTTCCCACTACTTTTTTGTTTCTTTCAGTGGAATATTGACCTCAGATGACACTCTTGGTTGGTCCTCTCATTCAGTAATGTGAAGGAGCTCACACATCTTCCCTGGAATCTCCAGTGAATTATGGAGGAATGATGTTTTTGTATTAGTGCTCAGAGCCCTGAGGCTTCAGAGCTCTGTTTGCAGCACAGTTGCTGCCTTCCTGTGTGCCACACTGTGAGAAACACCTCAGTGCTCTTCCCCTTTATTTCGTTCTGTAAAATAGAAACAATAGCATACACTTATGAAGAGCATTGTCTGCAGCTCCTGAAAGCTTTGAAATCTTCAAAAAGAAACAGGTCGTGGGAGAAATAATTTTTTAGGTTATTTTGAAGGGCTAATTGATAATAATGATGCCAAAAGATGCAGGAAAAAAATTAAAGTAGTGATCAGTTTGTAAAATATACTGCAAAATGAAGAAAATGTGAATTTTATTAACTGAAGTCCATCAATTCAAGTAACCTTGGAAGTGAAGCAACACTGGAAACAAGAAAGATGATTCTGTATTGATCATGGGATTCATTATAATTTTTCAGTGTATGCATTTGAAAGATGTGATGTCTACAGAAGTGCTCCCTAATGTATAAAATCCAGTAGCTGCCACTCTCAATTAAATATAGTTAATGAGATCTCTGTTCACCCTATAGAGAAATGAGTTATTTCTCCATAGCTCATTGAAAATGGAGTTAAAACATGGCTGGGATTTTAATTGGTTATTGTGGATATCACCAGGATATGTCTCTTATGGTCTGTCTAGAGTATACGAGGTTCATAAAATCCAATAAGGCATTTAAACAAAATTCAATAGATGCCTGAGGCCCTGGGCTTTAATACCAAAACATAAAGCAGACATACACAGAAATGGCAATTGATAGGGCATCCCTTACTGACTACACATGACAAAGGAAGGGTAAAGCAGCTTTCTCAGCTAGACTCCTCTCCCTTAGACGTAGTAGGACATGGGTCTTATCCCATGTCAAAGTAGTGCAAGAGAAACAAGGTAGAGCTATCATGCTGTCACATGCCAGAAAAAGGAGGAAGTGTCTTCTGGGAGCTGCCAAGGGGCAGTGATTTGCTTCTTCCTTTACAAAGGACCTGGAGGAAGAGAAGGGCTATCAAGGTGATTCTAGCAACTGGAGGCTGAAAAAAATGTGGTTGCTAATGGTGATAATTAAGGCTATGTCATTTCCTACAGCTTTCTGGTCGGAGATTTTCCTGTTCTGGTTTTAAATGAACAATTAAAGCTTACCTCTCACCTCTCTGTGGGAGATTTTTTCATAAGGTGACAGTGGAAGGTGGTCTCAGCAGAAATTCCTCTTTGCTTTATGCTATGCCCAGGCTGTCAGTCCATGCCAAAAACATACTGGCCTCCTACAGCATCTTGCCGAGAGCTCTTTCTCCTCTGGAAAGAAGGCAGGAAGAAAGAAGAAATGGGGAATCCCTACCTGGCTTGGCTGGGATATTTTCTCCTGGTCACCATTTATGAGGGAACAAGAGAAAAGCAGAAAACAACAAAAAAAAAAGACAGAAACAACATAGCAAATTCAGCACATTTTTCATCTCAAAGGGTCTAAAAATACTCTGGAATTATTGAGCTGAAAATCACAGTTATGATAAAGTGGAAATGATCCCATCAGGCAAGACAGGCCAGCTGTATCATTACTGTTGCTGGGCTGAATCCTCTGAGAGACCATTACACCATCAGCTGAGCAATTACAGAGTCTGACTGCACTCCCTGCAATAACTATCCTTAAGTGGGCACTGGCCTAAAGGATCACGCAGCAGCCAGACCAAAATCTGAGCTGAGCAGCTAGGAATGGGGGGCAGAGGAAGAAGAAATGCTGTGGGGCTATACACTGAGTTTTTCCACTGCTGTAAATTAAATACTAGCAGTGTTCACTCACCTGTCTCTTGTACTGATTTCCTATTGATCCTCTTATTTGGAGCTCCCCTCAAAGCACAGCTTTGATCCACACAGAGCACCAGCCCCCAGGCTTCCTGTCTAATCTGCGTGATTCTTAAAAGCTTCTGAACTTCTCAGCTGCACCCTGAATGTGGCTCCAGAGCTGTAGAGCTCCAGAGCTCTGCCTATTGCCACAGGATGTGCTGTGTTCACAGATGCTGGCAGCAGCCGGTTAGCCTGCATTGGGCTGGCCAGCTAACAAGGAACCACAAGTTACAGATGGCAGCAGTAGCACGTCTCATCCTGCTGTAACTAAAATGAACTTCCACTGTGATCAGGTCAGTTGGCTCTTCTTACAGCAAAGCTAAGTTTAGGCCTTTTTCTTTTCTCCTCTGCTACTGGGTCAAGTCTCCTTTGCAGTTCCTGTTGAGAAATTCCCTATCACATCAACTTCATATCGTTCCTTTCTCTCTAGCTGGTGGGATGGTTCTGTTCTTCAACGTGATATAGCTGCACTTTTGGGGATTACTTTGTTTTATTTGGCATGGAGGGGGCTGCTGTACAGTAAAGGGAAGGCACGGAAATGGAGCTGCTGATTCATTGCAGCTGTTCAAACAATCCAATCACTTCATCCTCTCCTTTTCTTCCAAAAGCCCCACTCAGCGTTTCAAGGCTTGCCTGGGCTCCTGCTTGTTTGTCTTCTCCTGTGCCTTAAGAATGGTGGCAGCAGAAGCATGCTCTTGGCTTGCATCTCTCCAAGCCCATCCCTTGGTCCTGCAGAATCTTGAGCTTGGAGTCAGAATGGATATACATTACTGGCACTTCTGCTCACCTCGCTCAGAGTTTCATAGTATCTAATTCAGGGGCTGAATGCAAATTGAGTTTTCTTCATTACCTGGGGTTGTTTTCTGCAGAGGAAATAGGTATCTGGAAAAAAGGAAGAGGAAAAGAGGAAAAAAGGTATCTGGAGGGGCCAACTCAGCAAAATATCCTAGAATTAATCACTCTGTGTCAGGGGCATTCCTGTCTTTTCTTGAGGAAAATTTTGACTTCAAATAGTGGTTGGGAAGAAAAATATAGCGGCAGGATGAGCAAGAAAGTCATTCTTATACAAGTAATGGGATATGACTTGGCCTACAGAATGCCAGAAACTCCACACATTTCCAGAATCAGCATCTCCTGAGACCAACAGATAGTTATGGTATGTAGAGCACGGAGTCCTATCTCACAAGTCTAGGGAGGTGAATAAAAAGTTTCAGAGATAAAGCTTGGTATGTGTGCAACCAGGGCTATTGAAATGGTTGACTGCAAGAGCAAGGGGGATTAAGATTTATTTACACAGTCCCCATGTTTCTATGAGGTGAATTATGTGACCTAAGATTTGTTAGCTTTTAGAAAGATCAGGGTATCTCTGAGGCAGGACAACAAAGGATTACATTAATTTAAAAGGCATTGTATGGCATGGACTGGCAATTCAGAAGCACGGAAAACAGCTGTAGCACATTTACAGAAGCTGTTGTCTAACAGATGATTAAATACTTTTAAATCTCTGGATCCTGTTTCTGTTCTGGATCTGAACAATGTCATGCAAGTCATTCGGTCACTTCTGTTTTCCTCTTGCCTTTTTTTCTGTCTTAGCTGAAAAGTGGCCAGGTTTAGTACATTTGAATAACACCTGCTTTACCAGCATCATGTACTTCATCAGCAACTCCTGACACTTTGTTAGTTATGATAACTGAATGTGTTTCCTAGTGACTGGTATTGTCAGGAACAAATGGGAGAGGCAGACTTATGAGGATGCTAGGTGACAGAAGGATAAACAGCTCCAGTTAAGTGTGCAGGATAAGCTAGGACCATCAAATTGACACAATATTTATGCTTTTCCCACTAAAGATTATTATCATCTTTAGATCACATGCAAGGGCTGGATGGAGTCAAAATACTATCTAGTAAGGCCAAAAGGAGACTTCCTACGTGCAAATGTGGTTTGGGACACAATTTCCCAAGTACTTGGCGTCCTTCCTTATTGACATGAGAAGGAACGCATGTGGAACCTGAGCTCTGCATGGGAAACTAGTGCATAGCTTTGGGGCCTAGAAGAATGAAGTTATGTGCTGAAACCAATCTCACACATGGAAGACCTCTGGGAAAGAAGGCAGAAGCCAGGGAATGTTGAGAACATGCTCAGCGTTGCCTTTTCCTAAGGACTGGTGTCTGGTTTTCATCAAGAAGTGACCATTTTTCAGCAAGCTGTAAGCTCTCCTCATGGATAAGAGGATAGTAATGGGTATTACTTACCTCAAATACTGAAATTTTTGATGTAGCTTCCTCATATAGCGTCCTGTAGTCAAACTGGTGAGATTTGGATTGAATGGGTGGAATATGAAGTAGATGGAAAACAGCAAGAAGCTCCAAGATCATAGGGTTGTGAGCAATGCTGTATATTCTATCTGATATCTGGTAACTAGTGGTCCCTGAAAATCAGTCATGGGATAATGCTTTTTAATATCAAGTGTTATCTGTTAATGACATGGCCTTTGGGACAGAGTGCACCTCTGTCTGTTGATTATACCAAATCTGTAAAAAGCAGTGTGATACAGGACAGAATCTTTATTCAAACAGACATCAACGGATGACAAAAAATGCTTCAAGTGAACCCGAAGGAGTTTCAAGAAAGACAAATTCAATGTCCTGCAATGGGTATAGAATAATCCCATGCGAAACCTATAGTTAGAGAGTCTGTATTGTGAGACTAAGCTTTCTACAGTACTATCTTCCTCTTAATGGTCTACCAGGAAGGCCATTTCCTGAGCACATGGGAAAACTGGCTTATGTTACTTTCTTTGTTTTGTGGAGTGAGAGGCTTACAAATCCATGAGGCTTTCAGCAGACTTGGGAAGGCCAGGTGTACCTTTGTTTTCCCTAGGAAACCTCCCCAAAGTGCAGCGATCGAAAATGCATGCCACAAATGAATGCTGACTCTTGACTGCTCCGCAGTGGGCTGGGCAGCATGGAAGGAGGTGGGCTTGATCCTGCAGCAGGATGACAGCTGAATTTGCCTCTTTCTTCTGAATATGTGAAACAGCAGCCATGACCCCACCAGTATGTCTATTTTATCTCAGTCTGCACTAGCTTAGCTGGAGAGTTGAGAAACTATTTAAAAGAATGCTATTCTTCTGACCTACTGCCTGCAGGCTTCTTTCTAGGCAAATAGCACATCTCCCAGGGCAGTAATGCAGCCAAAATGGATACTGAACCAGAGCTATTATCTCAGAAATTACAACATCTTTATTATCACCATTATGACAAACTATGTAAGCCACAGTAGAATCAGGCCCACAGATATTTATCTAAATTTATACAACTACATTACTATTTTTGGTAGGAGAGGAATCAAAAGGAGTTGTACACCCTATCCCAAGCCTTCCCTATGTCTGTCCCACTTGCCAGAGGTTAGGCTGTGGGAGATGGTATATACCCCACTCCTCCACAGCTATTTCACCCTTCTTGCACCAGTTGTTAGGGAGAGTTTAAAAAAATCAGTGAAAGCTTGGCTGAGAAAGAAATTAAATTATGTCAGGATTGGTGGGATCCCACCCAGTGTGGAAACAGGCATCCTGAATGTAACAAACAATTTGGGATTAAATTGCACACTTGGTTCCATATGATTGACTTCCCCAGAATTGTACTGACAGAAATGAAAACAGAACTGAACTCCTCAGATTTCAATTAAGTAGATAAGTCATTGTCTATGCCTCCCTCCTGGTTACTTTGAGAGAAAAAAAAAAAGTCCATTATTAACTTACAAGGGTTGTCAGACTTGGAATTCTGCAGTTGTCAAGTTCTGTAATGTAATATACACCCAGAAAAGATATTGTCAAACCTAAATGCAAACGTGACGTGAATGAGAGGACTGAGAGAGCTGAATGCACCAAGCACAAGCCCCTTAGCTGCTGCCCCAATAACCTGCCTCGAGGTAATGCTCCCAGTTTTATCAGCTTTTACAGTTTTATTTTGTTTCAGAGAGCACTTTATGTGCAATTGCACACTACAGGCTAGTTGCTATCAGTAGCTGACCACAACAATCCAGCCCAGAGTATTTCAGAAGGTATGTTGCTATGAGTGTCTCAAACTGCACGTTATGAAAGCTCTCTGCAGACTCATTTGGCCTATTTACCTCATGTTGCAGAGCATATTTAAATTTAAATGGCAGCTAAAAGCCCAGGGTGCTGACCTAATCATCACTCAAGTATTTTTTCCATTGCTTTTCTCTTTCTGCTGCTGCTATAGTAAATTAGCTTGCTGTGTAATGGGTTCGGGGTTGGTTTTTTTCCCCTCCAACACCCCCAATACACATGAGAAGCATCAAAGGGCAGGAAAGAGTACACTACTCAGCAGAATGGTGCTTTCATGTTCTTCACAAATAACAAAGCAAATGTAGCAGAATTATGTCAGCAATGCAGTGTACCATCAAACCCAATGCTTTATCCATCAGGAGAAAATGTTTTAACTCCTCTTTTTTATTCTATTTTTTATTCTGCTATAGAGAAAACCCGAATTTTATTAATTTTCTCTGAAGTTCTTATATTTCTCACTTTCAGGAAGCAGCAATTCCAAGATTGTGTAACATTGTTCTGAACATGTTTTCACAGTATTTCAGGATATGAGAGGAACTATGACAACTGCTAACATAAAGCATAATAGAATAATGGAAATACTCTATTACATTTAATCACTAAGGGCACCTGCTACTTAGTACTGATTGAAGCAACTTATCTTAATTTCTAGATCAAGTGCCTTCTGTTAGTGCTTTAATGAAACAGTGTGACATACAAGAAAAATTACTTCACTACACACGTTGCAATCTAAAATGATTCAGGGGAAAAATCAACCCAAACAAACATTTCAGTATTTTCCCTGTATTGTAAACATCTCATTTTCTACAAAAATCCTTTTACAACAGAAATGTCTCTTGGGCAGCTTTAGTCTAAAAAAGAAAAAAAGCTCAGTAAATCCCATGCAGAAGGGACACTCTTATTTTATCTTTGGAATGTCCTATTTCACTGCTGTTCCAGTCACCTCATGTTGACTTAAGCGCAGTAAGTGTATGCTCCCACTTCTTCAAAGTATGTAAAACCTCAATCCACACTGCACCAAGTTTAAAATGCTTGGTTTAGTTAAACAGGGCCTCAAACGACACATGATCAAGGCACTGAGAAAAAGGATCTAGCTTACCAAAACCACGGACACGCTAGGGTATTAGATAACGTTATTTCAAAGGCAGACGTCAGATGACTGGGGCTTTAGCAGAACTGAGGAAAGGAGGGACCCAGGCACTGGAAGCAAGCAGGGAAAGCAGCAGCCTCAGTGGTGCCTGAAGGCTGCACAGAAGTGAAGAGGGATCCAATTCAGATGCCAGCTATACTGGAAGGTCCATTTGCACGGCCCTGCTTACAGGTAGGCTCTGCAGAGATGCAGTAGCTAACCACGTTTCAAAATCAGCAGATTGTCTTACATAGTTTTAGTGCTTCTCTCTCCCTGTGTTGCTTCTCTTTCTTCATAGACAGTCCCTGGAAGGGATAACAGTTACATTTTGCCCTCTGCATCTTTGATTGTAGTTCCATTTCCCACTCTGTTGTCTCCCCCGAGGGTTACTATTATCCTGTTCTTCCCAGCCCCACCTTACTTCTGCCCTTTCCTCTCAAAGCTTAATTTCCCTGACTTTGATCCTCTAATTGGCCATTTCCCACTTTCAGTCATTACACTGCTTCCCTGTGTGCTGGCCACTATCCCATGCTTCATCTACATTTTGAAAAAAAGGTGAAGAGTAGACCAGAAATAGCACCCAGGAGCATGTAACTGTGCTGTGAGAGGACTGAGTGAGCCAGGAAAACAAGAGAACGTACCCGTTAATGAGCAGTGTTTATGACTGCTGTTACCTCAGACTTTCTTAGGAGCACAAAACTTAACCATCTCAGTTCAGAGGTTTGCAGATTTGCTACATCTTGTAGAACCCAAGACTGTGCCATCCACTGCAATACACACTGATCTTCTGCAAGAAAGATTTTGTGCATAGGGATTTCAGCCACTGCTGTTGTAATGGAAAAGAAAGTCAACAAACAAAAAAAGATACTTGAGCAAACTGTAGGAAAAAAATAATCAAAATTACACCCTTATAAACCAAACACAGATGGGCAACAGAAAGCAAGGAAAATATTTTCCAGTACGTGGACATCTTTGAAAAGATCTCCCTTTGAGAAGGAAGAAGAAAAGAACATGAGATGCAGAGCAGCATGGATAGCTAATTCTCTTCTTAGGACAGGCCAACAGCTAGATGATTTCCTGAGAAGGATGGGCCCACCTCACAGATGCTCAGAACATGAGCTGGGGGATGGGAAGGAAAGGAGGAAAAACAGCTATTCACTGCCAAGCAGAAATTGCACGGGAAACAGGAGCTTGGGAACGTGCAAGATGGGATTTGCAGGCACAGCTATGAAAGATGGAGAAAGAATCCATAATCTGCAGGGTGAGAAAGGCCACTGAAGAGAGCTTGGGTCTCCTGGGAAATCTGTTCTCTTTGGAGTTAATCCCTCCAATTTGCAAAAGAAAAGATGAAAATTGCAATAAAATTTGGTGAGATTTTTATTGCCACATCTACTCTCCTGGTGAGCACCCTCACTGCTCCAAGTCCCCCTGCCACTCAGCTGCACACTGCCACTTAGCAGGTAATATTGGTGATGGGTGGATGGTTGGACTGGATGATCTCAGAGGACTTCTCCAACCGTGGTGATTCTATGATTCTATGAAATTTCTCTGCCCATGGATAACGACCCAAGTCCAAACACATAGACCTCCTTGCTTCCAGAAAGCATTTTCCCATGGCATTTTCCTCCATTGCAACAGAGCCTCTCAAAGATGGATTTCATGGAGCTGCTAACCCTATCAATTTCTAATTAGGAGCCATGTGAAGACACAGTCTTCATCGTTTAGAACTTGCTTGCTGTCGTAGTATCACAGTCTGGGTTTTGATATTTGGGTAATGGTGTCGGTCAGCAATAGAAAAAACTTAGTTTTCCCCTCATTTTTAATGTACAGGAACAAATATTATGAACACCACTGAAAAATTAACTCAGCAATTTTTGTTTGTTTGTTTTCTTGCAGTGAAGGCATGAAGTTTCAACGCTTTCAAAAAGAAAGCAAATACTTGTAGGAAATGTAATAATTTTTTAAAAGTTCAAGAAGCAGGCACAGCTCCCAGCCTATTTCAGTTTCTATTAATAAAGAATGAAGTAAGAATAAAAAAAATTCAAAAAAAATTTCGAGAGTGAAAACTCATGTTTACCTTTGAAAACGAATTCTGAGGCAAAATCAAAAGTCATAATCATAATATTTTAGGCAAGCATATAGTTGTTTTGTTTATGACACATTTTAACAGGAAAACGGTGTGAACAAAGCATGAAAAAAGCTAGAACTTTGAAGATGAGGTATGGATTTTGCAGATAATGCTACTATTTCTTATTCTCTATTCAAAAAACCAGCAGAGGAGATGAAACGGGGAAAAAAGCATATTTTTTTTATGCAGAGAAAGATGTAACACTTTGAAGAACACAAGGTGAGAATTGTTTAAAGTCACAGAGATGGATACCAGCTTTGTGGTAGTAGAAGACTGGTGGCATCCTGTAAAAAGAGACTCAAATTCTGTCTATCTGAACTGACAGCAGTTAGAAGAATGTTTCATCCTTATCTATCCACTGTAATGCTGCTTTAACTGGACAGGTGATCATTTTCATGGAGTGCTGCTGCCCATGGCTGTATACTTACACAAGCAAGCAGTAATGGATTTCCAGACATAAGAGATTTCATGTTGCCTAAAAAATAGGGTACACATTTGCACTATTGCAAACTGCATGCAGAACGTTTTCCAGTCTGGAATGGCAGCAGTTTACATTTTTCTTGCACATCTTCAGCAAAAAGGAGCCTATAGGGTCAGGACAACAAAGCATTAAGCACAGTATGTCTGAGACAGGAAGAGTGCAATTATTATGATTTACAGCACAGTCAGATTCAACGTGTCTCTCTAACAAAAAGTGCAAAGGAATCTCAAACCATTAAACTGTCTAGCTCTTAGCTGTTACATTTGATCCACAAACAGTACCTTCAACAGTACAGTGCCCTCTAGCACTATAATAAAGTATTAACCACTAGTTAATACCTTCCAAATTTCTTCTTAGTCCCATCCAAATTCCTATCAAGAGAGAAGTTTAGTCTGAAAAGGCTTCAAACCCCTGTTTAGAACAAATATTGAAATCACGAACCATTCCTCATCCCCAGGAGAAGCAAAACTATTGCTCATTTTACTGGCTTCTAAATGAAAGTTTTGGCTGAGCTTCCCCCTGTGTTTTCAACAGCTCCTTAAGAAAATACAGGTTTCTTTCTGAAACAGAAATGGCAGTAAATGACGAGCAGTGCTGGAGTTTAAGAAACCACCTTTCTTATGTTTGAGTAAGGAGCTGCTGTGCCCCCCCATGTCCACACGCAGTTTGACTGAATAAGTTTGACAGCTCACCACTGACCCAGTGGAGCTAGGTTCCAGAAGTAGGATGAATTTGAGCTGCTTGGATGACAGATCACTGGCCTAGAAGAATGCAAATCTGCTGTGATTGTCCTGTAAATGGACACTAGAAGATGGCATGGTAAAATTTTAGTGCTACAAGTTTTAGAGCTCTTAAGATGTGTGGAATAGTGGCCCACGTGTGGATGCCCCATTCTTAGGTGGCCCCAATAGGCCAGAGGGAGATTATCAGGAAATAAGCAAGTTTAGAATATAGCTGTGTGCCTGTTGCAGGCATTGGGCAATGTTCAGTGGATGCTGTCATTGCAAGAGGAAGTGAGGGAAAACACAGGAATCCCAAAGGCCTTTGGTAGCAAGACGACAGCAAGGAGATACCAAACATGGAACACACGTGTTCTTGCCCTTGCTGACTTCTGCACCCAGGGGATCTGCAGTAGGAGTGCAGATACAGTAAGACAAAGTGGGTCTGGGAGATATCTTAGCTGCCCCACTATGGCTCTGTTGGTAATATTGCAAAAATGCAATACTTATTGCATAATAGGCTTACTTCTTCAGTGTACCAGCTCCATCTTCTCCTTTAGCAGCTAGTCCTACAGCTTCTGTATGGAAATCAAAATGTCTTCCGAGTTCACATTCTTGGTATTAAGCTGCTCTTTGTAGATACAACAAGGGACCATCTAGTTGCTCTAAGAAACAACTCATCCAGTGTCTACTGCATGGTGATGCTACAGAGATGGGAGATCCTCTGTCTTTCCCCAAGTATTTATTCTAGCAAGATTTATTAGGCTATGCCTTTGAGATTCCATCAGTACTTCTCCCAGTTCTGTTTTGATTGTAGAGGACAATCACTCTGTGACCAAAGAGGAATGGATGAGGTAGCATACAGTAACAGGAGAGCTTGTTCCCCCTTCATTGCTATTATCTATGACATGGATGCTATACACAGCAGATTAGATCTGTGCCTAAAAGCAATAGGCCACTCAAGGGAAATTACACTAATTAAGTAGAAAGGCTGACTGCTGTCTCATTTAGTTCCTGTCTGCTTTGGAGGAGGACACAAAGAAGGGACTGTGGAGACTTCAAGAAGTATGGATGAGCTTTTTCCACTTTTAGGATATTTGCATGTTGGGAAGCCTGAGATCAATTTGGCTGATGAAAGCTTTATCCCTTACTGACTCCATCTTAGAAGGCAGGACTTGATACTGCAAGCAAAGTGCATTCAGAGAGCAGAGTGGGAACTCTCTCCAGTCAGACAATCTCTGGGCAGGTTCCATTTGCCAGCTGGAAAAAGATCCACAGACTGTCCCAACAATGCTCATACAGAAATCCGGGGGATTAAGGGGAATGCCAAATGTGGCAGGGGCTCTGGAAGCAAGAAAGGAAATCACAGCCAAAAGATCCCTCCTCACAAGGCCTCCCCATATCTCCTCCAGGGTCCTGTAAGAGCTCCAGCCTCTGTTCTCAGTCTCCTTGGTCAGATAATAAAGGAGTGGCTGGAAAACAGTTTCCTATAGGCCACGGCTAAAACAAAAGCTCAGCACAGCACACACGGAAGATGACTAGGCTAGCTCCTACTATGTGGGGTTCTCTCAGATCTGCAGAACCTCTGAAATGTCAGCACTATCAATTAGACTGGAAATAAAACCTATAAAAACCTCCTACTTGAAAATGATCTTTGTGGTCCATAGCACTGCAATACGTCTTCAAAGCTGTGTGAGACACAGTACCTGTTGTACGGCTTGGATCTGCATAAATGCAGCATACGGTTAATTAATCCATTGAGTTTGGAGCAGCTGTTAACCAGCTTTCCATAAACTTAAATATTTAAACTTTATTTATAAAGCACAGATGACCTCACAAAATATATTAGCACATATTGCTATTTTGGAATAATTCACGCGCTACCAGTGCTAGCCGGTGGACTTCATAGGTGATACTCTGCATTAAAAGCCTATCTTGGTCTTTTTAAAGGCTCCCCATGTTTAATTTGGAGGCTTCGAACCCTGAAGAGCTAAACTGATATTTTCAAAAGATCTTGGCTATCTGGAAAAGAGGATGATTAGCATTTCAAATCAAGCATTTAATCTATCTGCTGCATTTCAAAAATACGCCAAGGTGTGGGACATTGTACAGGCTTTACTAGTACAAGTGAGGGATGACCTACAGATCTCACTCACAGCTCTGCCAGGTGCAGTGCGCTGGGGAGCAGCACAAGGGCTGCCCTACAGGAGGCCAAAGAGAACAGCAGAGCAGTCTGGGCAGTGCTCATGCCAAGATGAGCAGAGGTCACAGCACACTACAAAGAAAGCAGAGCAGCTCTAGTGACTCTAACCAGGGTCAGCCTCAGGCCAGTGGTTGCCAGACAAGTCCATACGGACAAAACAGGTCTGAAATCATCCAGGAAATCAAGTCACTAGGTCAGGGTTCAAATTAATGGGGTGCACAGTCAGGTAAAGGCATATTTGCAGTGTAACTGAGGCCAAGACAAAGGGCCTGGGTTTAAAAGCAGTTCCCAACAAAATAAGCAGGCAGACCCCCACAAGGCTCCCCTACAGGTCTCTTACAGCGAAGCTTTCACAGCACTCTGACCTCAGGTTAAGCTGCACATATCAGAGTTGGCTGGGGCACAGGCAGCCAGAGCCCTAGCAGGGGGAAAAGTCTGCAGAGTGTGTCGGTACCATCTGGCACAGAAAAATCTCTAAACCCCGTTCATGTCACTGACATACTGTACCAACACAAAGCTATGATGCAGATATCATTATTGACACCATATTCTTTTTTCTTGTTCCAGTTCTTCCTAATCTCAAGAGGTGGTATATCTCAAATAGCCTCAAATAGATGGATGCTGCACCTCCGGTCGGGAGGTAGAGCCCAACAATCAAGGATAAGATATTTTATCATAACATGGAAAACAATACACAGATCTCTATCTATCAGCTCTGCAGAACAAGGTGAAATCTCCAAAGAAAACAAGCAAGCAGAAGAAGAAACAACACGGCAAGGAGATGCTCTGAGACCGGGACACCCACATTCACACCCTTCCACAAACTATGTCACGGGTTATAACAGAATTACTTCTGTTTCTACAAAAGAGAAAGAAAAAAATGCTTGAAATTTCTTTCTCACTGCATGTTTTAGCACTTCCTATTTATTTTCCTCCTACTCTCCATTCAGTTTGACTCAGTTAAGTATACTTTCCTCTTAAATCAATGACCTAAAGTAGCTTAACAGTCCCTGCCTCTTCAACCCAATCATCCATGGCACCAAATAGCTACTAAGAAGGCTCCTGCAGCATATCCAAAATTGGATAATACTACCTTAGAAACCTCTGTGACACAGATATCACAAAATACAAGACATACTGGATATACAGGGCTATGTGATAGGCCATGGATACTGAAGCTATGAAGAAGTACAGCTGAAAAGCATGCTGCACATTGAGGAGCATCTTCTTTGCAACAGGAAGAAAATAAAGTGCAGCCCTTATGGAGTAAGCCCACCCAGCCAAAGCCAAAAGCATTCATGGCTGAATGCTTGCCTGAACTACTAAGGTGGTCACAAGAAGATCTTCTGCACAGAAATGAGAAATGCTGGAAGTCTTTTTCGTGGCAAAAGCTCACCTAATACGTTCTCTAAACCATGCTTGGTTCTAGCTTTATGCTTTTGCTTTAGAAGCATTGGAACAATCCTGAAACTATGCCAGAAAAAGGTCAAATGTACGAGTTAAAACAAACAACAACAAAATCAACAACGAAAATTAAAACAAACTGAAAAAGACACACAGGGGGGAAGTAGAGCAGTGATGAGAAATAGACCATTTGATAATTAATAGGTTAGTGCAAACTCTGATATCAGGGTGAGTGAAATAACACATTATGGCAAAAGGAAAGGGAGTAACAAGGGAAACAAAACAGTTGTATTTCACTCAGCAGTGCCAGGGACTATAAAAGAGTGGAAGGGAGTTCTCCTGATCTTGGTAATCCCTCTACAGAGGGAAGGTCACAGGACAGCTTTTTAGAGTTATTGACCTGGAAGCTTCCTGCTCATCGATGGACACTTTCTGCACTGTGTTACTCCACAAAACAGAACCAATGCCTCATAGTCAACTTCAACCACCAAGTAGTACAGTTTCTAGTAAACAAAGTTAAAGCAGTTAACTTTGACTAGAAAAAAAGAAAATGTGTAGGATTTTCAGAACCTTCTTGGCTCAGAAGGGAAAAGGTTAAAGCAGTAGTTTCACTGATGAAGAAAAACTGACAAATAGTCATTAATTTTTGGATCATGTTATAATTTGAATTTAAAACAGTTTTTTGTGGATTTTGAAGCACATGGGATTTATCACTGTGTGGGGCTATCAGCAGGATGGACCAGAGGACCTAGAAAACAAGACTTAGAATATATGGCTTAATGCATTCAGTTAATTTATTTTGCAGAAGGGAAGGTTTTAGAGGTGACATAATTGCCGAATATAGCAAGTTACACACAGGAAAGCATTTACTAGGAAGCAGAGGCAAGCATGCAGGCTTTTCTGTCTTTCTGACAAAGAGGTAATGTCAGCCAATAGCTGGAAGTTTACAAGAAGAATCTGTCTTATTTAAATAATTTCTGGGCAGCTGGAACTGCAACAGCTTCACTAGGGAAGTCACCATCTTTTGAAGTCTTTATAACCAGGCTGTATCTTTCAGAAACACACTTACTATGTAATTTTGGAGATTAATGTACTACAGGGTTTGCAAAGGGCAAATCCAAACTGGATATTTCCTCTCCTGAGGTCAAGATGCCTCTGTAGCACATTCATACTGTGAAGTGAGGTAGGGCTGATTTGGTATGAGTGTCAGAGAGAAGTCCAGGCACTGGGTAAGCAGTCAGAGTCCAGTGCCCCCAGCTACCCTTGCACATTTGAAAGAACAGACCAACAACTTCATGCCACAAACACCTAGGAGCATATCATGGTGGGTTAAGAATAACTTGTCCACCACAGGGATCATGTATCTTCCTCTGAAGCACTTGGCAGTGGCTAGAGATAGCATACAAGAAGAGACGGCCCACAGGGCAGACAGTCTGGCAGTTTTTATAACCTTGGCACAGGCTCATCAGCACACAGGGTGTCCTTGGAGGTCTCCTATGCTTGCACTGACCACAGCTGACCCTACTTAATTTATGAGCTCTTCTGAAATCACAGTCTTATGTATTATGGCTCCAGGCTCTACTGAAATGAACTACAGTAAAATAAATTCCAGCTGCTTGGAAGGAGTTAGAGAAACGACAAAAAGAAGGCAAACTCTTCCATTCCCCTAACTCACTAAGAACAGAGCAAAAAGTAGTTACACGAGACTGAGTAAAAACAGAGAGGGAATTCAGCTGGCCTAACTGAAGGAGCAGGAGAAAAAAAAAATTGGTCAAAGGGTTTTTGTTTGTATACTTTTTTTTTCTTATAAAATTGGATGGGTATGAATACTAAGGCAGAGCTTAGCCAGTACATAGAGCAAGCAGGTTCAAAGTGCAGAGGCAGAGGGACCTTGATAAAGCTTCTGACTGAGGGTGGGATACATATCAATAAATCAGATTCATTTGCAAGGGGTCTTGAGTGCTTGTCCTTTTCCTGTTTTGTCTGTTCCCTGGCCTTTGGTCTGCACTATTTCCTTCCCCAGGATGCCTGTGGGCTGTTAATGGAGAATATTAGGGAGCAGCACCAGGATGTACCTCTCTCTCCGTGTTGTTGCCAGCAGCCTACAAATCATCCCTATTTGGTAGATGCTCTTCTTATCCTACCCTTGCTGTTGGGGTATTTTGAAAGGATGGCATTTCTAATGAAGTCTGGCATTGTTGTCCAGCCACAGCTAAGCTGAACTGTCATCTGATGAATACTGCAGAAGTAAAGCTTGACTCTAGTTCTCTTTCACGGGCCTGCAGCTAGAAGAGAAGAGATCTAAACACTATGAGGCCTGTTCAACTGCTCTTGTTGGTCACAGGGTGGCTGGTTCTAGAACTGAGAATGGGAAATCTGCATTGTAGAGAAGGAGCCAAAAAAAACTGTGATGACCTGTTGATTTAGATGGGAACAAACCACGAGTTTATGAAGAGCTGGTGAACTAGCTATGTTTGTAGGACATAGAATCTGTAACGTTCACCCCTCTTCCACAACCACAGGCTGAATCTGTGTTTATTTTAGTGATTTGGAAAGCAGTGGCTTGCCAGAGCAGTCCACCACTCCTGTGTCTTGTGTTATCACTGAAACTGCCTCGGGGATTGCCACTCAGTGCCTTAGCATGCAGAAGTCAGGGAACTGAGACGTTAGCAGTGCTTAGGTGACCTCATACCCACCCCCAATCTTTCTGCTTCCCAGCAACTAAGTCCCATGGCTTCTTCAGAGATTTCTCCAACTTTAACACACACAGCTAAGAGCTTGTTTTCAGCAAGGAATTCCTGAATGTCTTCACTGTCATTACTCAGTGTCTGAAACAGCCTTTCTGCTTGGTATCAGGCATCACAAATGAGAAGATCAATACTTTGACTGAGGTTATAGACACAAGCCAACCACAGCGTAAAATGAAATAAAGACCAAGCAAACAAACCTAACCCTTAGCACTCTAAGACTTGCTAGGCCCAATTAAATAGAAAAACAGTGTGTCTGTAGTATTACCAGCAAAGTAAAAATATTTGCCAGATAATCCTGCCCGTTTGAAGGACCTGCAGATGTTCAACATCTTCGTGACATTCATTGCCACTATGGGAAGGATGCGACAACCTCAGCAAGAACAGGTTCTCCAGACTAAGATTTGAAAAATCCATTTCAGCAGCAATTCCACTTAGCATCAGCTCTATGGCAGGGGTTCAATGTGAGTTCTGTAGCTGAAAGCTATTAGACTTTTCCCTCATGCTAGCATCAGCTACTTTTGGCAAGGCATATTAAATGCAGTGAGCCAGAAATGGGGCCTGGAGAACAGATTCTCCAGATCACAAATGCCAAACCATGGAAATGGATTGGAGACAAAGAGGGTGGAGAGAGGAGTTTCTACATAGCATTTTTTCTCCCCCATTACCAGTGCAGATGTGGTCTACACCCCAACACATGTTTGTAATGAGTATAGTGAAAGAGGAATTCCAGATCTTACTCAAGAGTTGAAACTTGAAAGAGTCAGATGAGTTTGAGATTAATCAAGGTTTGGGTAAGCGTGCACTAAGAGTAACAGAGTTGCCCATGTTCAGGTCCCACAGGCAATGGACAAAGAGATACAGATTGCCCCCACAGTGCTGTCTCTAATCCATAATCTGCGAGTCTCTTCAGCAGTTAGAGAAGGGCTCAACTCCCAGATTAAATTAGGTTTTGCACTGTGATGAGACTAACAATTTCAGCAGCACGAATTAGAAAGACGAAGTTCAATTTTGTCAGACTTCAGGCTCTTTCAACGTTCTTTGAAAGCCAGGGTTTCTTCCTTTTCTGTCTCTCCTTTCCTCTCCACTACCACTGCAGCAGAACCCTGAGAGATTCCTTCTGATTAACTTGGTGAACTTGGTGTTCACAGGAACTTCCTGAGCACAAAAGAAAGGGAATCCTCATTTAACTAAACCCAAAGCAAGCCAAGTTAATGGCTGCTAAGGAGTGAATGATACCTCAAATCGCATGTAACAAAGCTAAATGCTGATTGACAAAGAAGACATTAAAAACAGCAGGAGGCTTAATGTAGTCTACAGAGCCTTCATGCCCTATCTCAGACAACCCTTACGTACACATTTAATAGAGACAAGTTGGAAAAATAATTTTGTAGGCTTGATAAACTTGAGGGCTTATTTCTTTCAAATTCCTGAAATGAATTTACAGAAATTCCTTGCAGAAAAGCAGGAATTCAAATATACGTACCAACATGCTACTCAGGTAACAGAAGTTAATGTAGGAAGCACTCGTTAGGATAATGAAACAAAAAATGAATTTGTGTGAACTATCACAAATACTTGTGCAGTAGATTTAAGGGACGTAACTATTTACTGGGACCTGGCATATAAACTGGGGAATTGTATGGGGCATATATAAGTGAAAAGAGAGCAGATATGAGGAACATCACTTTAGATTTATATATCTGTGACTGAAACAAACTAAATAAAGAGAACAAAATAGCTTTCCCAAACAGTCCCCGCTCTAACAGAGAAGGCTGGTGGTAACACCTCTGATATCACTATGGAAATATTAGTTGGGAAATTATCCTCCAATTTTGCACTTCTTTTTTTTTCCAATGAAGTAGAACTATTTCACAATGGATTACGGGCAGTAACTAGATAAAAATCTGTGGAATGTGTTGAATTCTGCAGATCTACATCTAATCTGAGTTTGTGCCTAATCAGTTTGGGCAAGTGAATGCAGAAATTCATAGTCTTAGTACTGTGAATCTATTTATTGCTGGTTTTATTTTTCTGCAATGCATGGAAGGCCAGGAGCAGGAAGGAGGCCTGTAAATCCTAATGTTAGAGATGGGAAGGGTAAAACGCTTCACATATGCACAGGAGGTAAACAAGTTGTTGTTGTTTTTAGAGAGAAAGGGCAACGTCTGATTAACTTCTTTTGAAGATTTTACGCTACTAAAAAATGGGAAGAAATCTGCAGCACACATTCCCTTCATTCTTCTCATGCCAGATTTTATCAATTTACACAACAAAGTTGTAGGCGTTCCAATCAAAAACATTCAGAAGAAGAAATGACATAAGGAACAAGCCTGTTTACCTCTTTGGAAGGCAATCAAGCAAGGTTTTCTGGGGTGAGATGACTTCGGGCATCACTTTACCTTTAGAAGAGGCATCTGACCCAAAAGTGGTTTGCTGACTGCTCTCCCCTGCAGATCCCATGTGTGAAAAACACAGTCCCTATGGGAAAACTGCAAGTAAAACTGCATGTGGCATGAGGCTGCTGAAGGGGCACTGGGAGCAGCTCTTGTAAAATGATACAAAGAGAAAGAAAGAAAGAAAGAAAAAGCCTGGCATTGGTTTAAAGCAGTCTAAACTGTTACAAAAAATACCACAGATAGCAACAAATATTTAACTTTTCTCATAAAACTTCTTATTGGCTATTTCAGCGACTCCCTGGGTGAGATGAACAAGATCATCTTTGGATGTCCTTATGAAACCAGCTCATCTCTTGCTGAGAGGAACCCTGTATTTCCCCACTGAAGCTGGCAGCAGTGTTTGATGCATTATGCTGAGAGCTTATGGCTAGAGTAAAATTTGAAGTTCTGAAAATCTCTGTCATGCCCTTATATTTGGGATGGAGCCCATAAGCAGCAGGCTCTAGAAGGAACAGGGATATTTTAGTTAGAAACAAGCCATTAAGGAAGTTCATAAACTCTGGTAATAGCAGGTGACGACAAGAAGCACTCGAGGGTAATGGGGCTGGCAGTAACTTCAGAAGAGGACTGCCTCTTACCCCAGCAAGCACAAAGGGAACTCCCTCCTCCTTTTTGCCTTAAACCAAAATAACCCCCCTTGGAGAATTTTGGAAAGGAGTACTACTGCAGGAAGATGACAAGGCAGGCTGCCACATGGGCCTGAGGAGCTGCTTCCAAGAAAGAAATCCTCATACGTGCAGAATCACAGGAACTTGAGCCCCCTTTATATCACAGCAACTTCCTCAGAGGCTTTCTAAGTTCATTCTGCATTCCAAGGTCTGAAGTAAGAGACCTTCAAGAGGAGAAAAAGAGATTCCTGCCATAGCATCCCACTCTGAATTTTTAAGAAATCAGAACAACTCAAGCTGCTAGTAGTCCTGCAGCTAAATACTGAATAAAACAGGATATGTAAAACAACACTGCTTTAATGCTCCTTTTTCTTCAGATTCGTAATCTGAGAAAGGTTGAGGGCCAACGAGGTGAGGAAGGGAGAAAGTTTTCTAAACTGAGGGAGAATTGTTCCAAGATGATGCAATGACATTTGCAAAAACTGAAAACCAATTTATCACAAAACATCACTCTAGCATTGGCACGAGGTGCAAGCAACAACATCTGTGAGTTATCACCTTTGATTTCCAAAGAGCAGAATCAGCACTGTGTAACTCTTGTATAGAAGAACCATTTCAGGTACCAACAGTAGGAAGGCAGTGACAGCAAGAGCAGCTGCTTATGCAGCAACTCAGCTAAGAACTTCTGGTGCAATTTGCACACAAAGATCGCATCAACTTGTGGATGAGGTGAAACTTCGGATTACAATACTTTGCTCTCATATTTCTTGGGAATTGAGTAGCAGCTGGCAGGAAGGACTCTACAGTGGTTAAACATTAGATGAGAAATGTCAGCCTCCTAGGACAAGCTGCTAAGCCTGCAACACTCAGTGTGGATTTCAGTTCTTCTGGAACTGAATGCCATGATGTTTACTAAATGAGCATTTACCAGACACTAAGACTCACATTCACACTGAAATTCTTACAAGGATTCTAAATTACAGAATCACAATTGTTTGGTTTGGAAGAGACCTTAAAAGGTCTTCCAGTTCCAAATTCCTGCCACAAGCAGAGACACCTTCCATTAGTTCAGGTTGCTCAAAGATTCCTTGTTGTTTTCTCAGTGGTAGCTACTGATTCAAGTCTTCATCCTCACATTGCAGATCCCACAGAGCTCACTGCTAAGTTTATCCTCTATGACTGTTCAGTCCTGATCTTGGTTTTAAATCTTATCCTGCTGCCATTTCCCATAGAGGGCTTCATGGATTTGCTGACACTTTCACCAGCCTCTCTTCACAATACAGACCTCAACGGATCACCAAAACCCTCTTTAGTCCTCAGCTCTCCAAATGCTGCCCAACCTCAACCTCACTGCCAGCTTCCCAACTGACTTTAATATTCATTGGCCTCTCTTGGAACCAGCCTTTATGCTTGTCCTGTTTACCTGCAAAACAAAAAGATAAATCTCCATCCTAGCACAAATCCTGAGCTTGACACTGGTGGAAAGACACCAATCAGATCTGTTCAGCATCCAGTCGCCTGTGCTTAATTTCAAAGCAACCTTGTGACTCTATGCTCTCACAGAAAGAGTAGGGAACAAAATTGCTCAACACTAAGTTGCACTAACAGACACTAAACACAAAGCAGACTCAAGAAATATCCTAGGAGCTACTACTGCTTGCTTTGAGACAACTGGGCTTTAGCAGAGCACAGCATGACTAGCATTAGGCAGCTGCAATGAACAGCTTTTATTGCAGTTCCAGAAGGCATGCATACATCATGAGGGACCACCACACCATGTTGTGGCAAGGATTAGCGACTCCTGCTTAGCTTGCAGGGAAACCTGTCTCAGTACTCTAACAAACTGTAGGGTTTAGATTGCATTTATACAAGCATCAAGATTTTTCAGTATATCTCCTGCACATAGGTCTCCAAAAGAAAGCCATGGGCTGAAGACCAGAATGCTCCTCCAAAACATAATTGCTTTCAGAAGCACAAATACTCAGTAGCCTTTGATTAAAGGTAGAATTATGGATAGGAAGTAACTGGTAGGACAAGAAAATAGCAGCACACAGGAGCGTTATTTAGAAGACATGGGGTCTCAGCAGTTATTATGGTGTCAGGGTTTGCAGAATGAGAGTTGTTTTTACATACTAAAAGACTTCCAAGGATAAAGAATCACTTGCAGTAGAAAACCACAGCTCGCAGCTTCTTCAATAACACCATGCTATGACAAAGACGAGGCTGGGGAATGGATACAACTGAACTTCTGTCTTCCCAAGGCAGTGGGTCACCCCCAGCTGCTCATTATTCCTGGCACAGGCCTGACACATTGTATATGGGAACTGAGGTCATGGCCAAAGATAGTTCCAGGATTCAAGAAAAAAAAATAGTGAGAAAAACATGTTTTGATGCAATTGAAATTGTACCAAATTACTATCAGCAACAGAAAAAAACATTTAAAGGCAACTTTTTTGTGTTTGCTCACATCATTGGGTTCTGGTCATGTATTTATGCTTAGGAGCGATTAGAAATGATTGAATTATAAAAAAGAAATTCAAATACTGTAGTTATTTCTGAAAAATATAATATTCTGTCCCTGTTGATCCCAAATCTAAGTAAAATGTTATTCAAAATCAAACTAAAAACTTCTGGAAAAAAAATACTCCACTATTTCCATTTGGACCCAGCTGGCACCAGAGTGTTTCATATTTGCTGTCTAGACCGAATCCAGTTAATAGGTTGATTTTTCTTTTACAAGTGTCACAGGTTCTTTTTTTTTTTTTTTTTTTTTTTTTTGACAGTAAGAGGTATTCTTCAATCTATTCCATCTCAAAGCTCACAGTTAATCCTAATCTTATCAATAGATTAATGAATTTTCAGTAGCATGTTTTCCTAAACTAGAATCTCCTCACACTGCTACGCATCTTTCACTGTTAACTCATGTCTGATTTCATTTCCATGAACAAAAATTTACTGAAGCCACTGAATTTACTGCCAACACCAGCTTTCATCCACTCCTGATGACTTGGCCACCCCCAGCTTCCATGTTTCTTGCCCTAGTCTTCACTGTAGCTTTCAGTTGCAACTAACTCCACATAGGAACATGATGGCTGTTACACTTTGCATCAGCGCATGTTATCCATTACTGCATATTGAACATTTCATACATTTTCCCCCAGATTCTGGATAATCCTAAACCTGACACGTCACATTGGGATGCTTCTCTTAAGCTGATGTGTCACATCAGCAACACTACCTGTAGGCTTATGTACAGTGATACAAATTCAGCCCAACCAGACTATCATCACATTCTCTGCTCTGTCACCAGTTAGTCCACTATAAAAAGGTGAATTTTAAAGCATTAAATATTTTTATTTTCCTTTGCCTGGATCCTAACCACAGTCTTTCTTCTCCTTTAAATTATGTTTTTTTTTCAATGATGGATTACAAGAACTCGACAGCACCAGTCATAACCACTGCAAGCCATCTACAATCCTGAAATATGCCACTCTCTCAACATTCTGGTCCTGGTATCTTGTCTTATATATGCATATTATAGACAAACTGCACTGAAGTGTAGTCCTCTCCCTGCAGTCAATGTCAGCATGATCACACTCGGGTTAGGACAGGTCAGCAGAGACTGTCACATTAAGGACAAGTTTAAGAAGTGTTTACGTGACACTGAATTGCTTGGCAGTACTGCAAAGTTCCTACAGGGTCTTGGTGGAACCAACAGAAGCAAGCAACTACAAAGATCTGCTGGTCTGGGAGAGTAAAGGGTTTAATGGGAAGCAGCTGTCCTCACTGTTAAGCAGCCTAATCTTTTCTATCAAGCTGGTTTCACAGTAGAGGAAAAAAATTATTATACCTCCTTCTCTTTGCTACTGGAGCACAGCAGCCTTCAGTATGGCCTTCAGTGAATTCAAGAAAAGAGAAGAGGAGATCTCATTACCATTTTGCTGCCTATTAAAGAGTGAGACAATCTAGCTGTGGTAAAAATAAATAGCTGTATGCAATTATGAGAATCGCCAGACATCTCATTTTATGTCAGGCAAGGCTATTGCCTAATAGAAAGACAATATTATCCTGTTAGCTGTTGCCTTGCTCGGATGAGAGACGGCCTTGAACTAATTAGCTTCCACGATAGCCAGCCATGAAATTGCCAACTTTATGATAGCCATCTTATTGCAATGGGCTCTGTGCATCTTCTCATCACATAAAAACTGGTGAAACCAGCTTCCTCACTACTCTTAACACAGTTAAAGCTCTTTGTTAATGACTACCTAGGATAAGGTAGGAATACCTAGGAAAGGTTAAAACGAAATGAGAGTGTTCCCAAATCCAAGACACAGCTCTGGTCTGCAGTCTTGGTCCCATACAGCAATCTTCCCATCTTGGCTCATGGGCCCAAAGAGAATCTCTGCATCAGGGAACAGGCTCCATCAAGAGCACACAGCCCATAGCCCTCTGCACCCAGCCTCACTGAGGTTTGGCGCTTTACTAGTTAAAGCAGGAGCTGCTGGGGATTTCACAGATAGCCAGTAAGTGTGAGAAAGAGCACTGAACCAAGGTGTTACAGGAGGCAGAAAACAGCTTTCGTAACAGCTGTGGGGAGACCACCTAAAGTAAGAGATACGCTCAATGACAATTATTTTATAAACAACTGGTTTCATGCTGATCCTGAAACAAATAGGAAAGAGAGCAGGGATGCCCCGTCCTTGGACGTGTTCAAGGCCAGGTTGGACGGGGTCCTGGGCAACCTGATCTGAATGTGTATGTTTGGTGGCCCTGCTAGGCAGGGGGGTTGGAACTACATGATCCTTGAGGTCCCTTCCAACCCAGGTGATTCTGTGATTCTATGCTGAAGGGCAAAGTGCTGTGGTTTCTTTGCTCCCTATACAACATCCTTCACAGCAGAGCGCTCCATCCCAGGCCCCACGCACACTGCCACTGAGCACCCACATAGCGATCCTCAGTGACTGCAAGATGGCCGCCTGCTGCCCCAAACCAGCCCCAACTTTCAGGCCAGCTTTCCTGACTTCAATTCCTCCAGAGAAACCTGTTTCCTACATCCAACCAGGACCGGCTATGGATCAGCTCCACCCCATTTTTCGTGACCTCTGATGGCGGGCGCTGCCACCACGTCTGTCTCATAAAGGGCTGACATGACCACACACCTCCTCTTGAAGCACCCTGGGCCAGCCCACAGCCTGGCACCCCTCAGCAACCCACCTACCTGGCTGCACCGCAGGTCACGGCCTGAGGCTGCTGCGTTGCAGGCAGGGCCCGTTCCTGAGGCACCTTTGGGCACATCTCCTCGCAGGCAGGACCTGTCCCTGCTCACAGCTCCGTTCTTGATGCCTCACAGAAGAGAGAAGTGAGGCTTTGCCGCCATGCTGAATCATCTGAAGGAGATGACAGAGCCAAGCCACGCTCCTGCTAGTCAAGGCCATCCCTGCAGTGGCCCTGTCTGCCTTCCTGGACTCCACAAAGCAGTGCTCTCCGCCAGTGGCCGCTCCTCCGCTCAGGCCAGCTGTCCTCATCCTGCTGATCCAACAGAAGCTTCTAGAGATTTCCACATGGCCCCGCCCTGAAGTTGGCGATTTTATATGATTGCAAGGCATCCGGGAGTTGAAAGTGCCATCTCCCATGAAATAGCAGGCCATGTGCAAGCATAAACACAGGCACCAGGCCGCTCCCACATAATAAACAATAGTGGCAGCAGGAACCTGTGATTTTTGTGCCTTTAAATTTCTGCCACAGCACTGAGGTATCAAGGTATCACGTTTTCAGATTTGATTTCATAACTGAGATCCCTTCCCTCCTCACCAGCTTCCTTTCAGCACAGAAAACACCTAATTAAACATTCGCAGTGGGAATAACATGTGATGTTCAGATTAACAGTGCCACAGGGCAGCACACAGCTGGGTTTACCTCAGATGTGATCTTATTTCAGGTCAGGCTTTGATGATTTTAGATTGGGATTTCCCAGCTATTTCCATGGCTTTAAATCACAACACTGCTTTCTTGCAGACTTCATGCTTCACATTTGTAGCATACTATTTTAAAAATAAACTTTTGTTATTTTTAGATACTATATGAAATGCACCCCTGCAAGCCAGTCCATGACAAACCCATCACTAACACAACCCTGAGAACAGCCCCTGTCTCTTCCTCAAAGGGTATCCAGGATCCCATGGATTACTCCTTTCCCAGCAATGAATCCCCATCATGCACTACTTCTGGGTTCAAGTTCTTCACAAGACACTGAAATGTTTTAAAATATTTCCTGGGCACTGGACTTTTCTACTTGAAAGACATTTTTCTGTCCAACTCCAGCCCTTTTACATAATGCTTACCATGAAGTAGCAACTAAGAAAGCAGGAGAAAACTCCCCATTTTATGTTTTCAACCTTCTTTCAGTTCTGTTTAAGCAGAACAACAACAACAAAACCCATTTTGTTTTAAATGAACCTACACACTTCAAGGAAAAACTGCTTTGCCAAAAGAATTTTCAACCAGTCCAAACCAGAGTTAATTACAACGTGGTATTTAAAGGACAACTTATTTTCCAGATTCTTAAGAGCATCATGGAACAGCCTCTGCCAAAATTAAAGATCTGCTCTCTGCTGGGTTATTGTTCCAGGCTGTCTGCAGACATCTCTGCATGAGTTACACTCTTCTGACATCATTTTGTAAGTGCAGTGCCCAAAACACACGTCTGTACTATAACGTGGTCTTGACAGGACTTCACATTTCCACTCTAGTAAATTCTAAATAGCTTCCAGAAGTGCTACGTACAAAATACCAAGGAAGCATGCTGGGTAAGCAATTCATATTATCACACACTCCAGGAATCTTACTGTCTCTGAAGAACTTCCATACGTCCAATCTGCAACTCTAAGCTGGATGAAAAGAAGAGAAAGAGCTGGAGATCAGAGGAACACACGAGACTGTCACAACTGTTGTTTTGGAGTTAGTTACCTGAGACCAAGGCAGGAAGATCCAGAAGTAACTACAAACTGAGAACTTCCAGTAAAATTGTTTGGACAACAAGAGACAACGTGGATACAATACAGGTTTAAGAACAGCAGGTAGTGCAGCAAGAGTCACATAATGAGCAAGGCCTGCAACTACAGCTGTACAGTGAGGACATGGGATCCCAGGGAAGATCTAGATCTGATCTAGGTCTCGAGAAACAGAAAATTGGCCTCACATAGCTGCAAGATAGTAGTTCTTAATCTGGTTAACATTGCAATACCACTCAACAAAGAACAAAGAGCAATATCAAGATAACCTCTGAGCAGCTGCCATTGCTCAAAGGAATATTCTGAAGGAATGGGATTTACTATCTCCTGGAAGCCTATAGAAGGAAAGGGAAACTTTCTCTGGTTTTCTATAGAGGGGATCTATTATAGATGTCTACTTCTGTACCTATATATTCTGTAACTGGGGGAAGGCAAGTCTCCTCATGATTCTGTAAGAGAGATAAAGGAAAGAAGAGATCAGAGATAGATTAAACTGAAGCATGTGCAAATAACTTTCTCCGGGTCTAACGTAGGATTTTCCCCTTGGATTTTATGCCTCTTAGAGAATCTATGCACTACTTTGAACCTATCCTTTTCTTAAGGCCCTATTTCAAACAGGTAGTATTTCTCTTAGGGAACTGACAATGTTTTCCCCAGATACAGAGTATCCAATAAAACAACACGTTCAATCCAGCCAATTATGTTATTAGGAGCTTAGAGAGGAGAAAACAGAATTCATATGTATGAGAAATAAGAATGTATGGTTAGAGACAGTCAGTTTACCTAGGCAAAGGGCAGCTTCTCACATTAGGCAGGAGAAAGTCTTACCACAAGGTAAGAATTTGTATGTGCTCTACCAGCACACAAACTCCTAGAAATGGTTTCTAAGACCTAAAGCATATTTACAAACTTTACTAGCAACATTTTGCTAATAGCTTTGGTTTAGCAACAGCACAGCTCTTGCTAGGGATTTTTGCATGCTTACAAGTATTTGAAGACTTGCAAATTGGCAGATTTTACACTGACAGGTTTTTAGCATCAACCTGGTTTAAGATGTTATACAGAAATCCTGGCTGCTAACTGAAGTTTATTCTCTGCAATAAAAGGCCAGGGCTAGAGCCAAGTGTCTCAGAGGCTAATGGGCTAGAGCCAGACCATGAATAATTGAGGGTGTGTTCTCCATTTATGGCATTGAGTGGCAGCAACTGGCTGTGAAAATGCATTTGTGGGAATCCTATGGTTCTTGGGCTTTTCAGCAATGAGCCCCTACGGCTGCTGCTCCTCACCTTTCACAACCAAGGCACAGCCTGACACCAACGCTTGAAGTTCATCCTTCAGCAGCCAGCATTCAGCTTATTACCAAACTCATCCTCAATCCCCGAGCCAACACAGCAGGAACCAGCCACACCACAGCACGTGGGAGAGCTGCAGAGAAAAGAACAGCTGCTGCATGTTTCATTTGAGTATGTGCCACACAGAAAGCTTAACAAAGAACAAAATACATTGTGACTTGCGAGCTTACCCGTGCTAATTCTAATGCAATTCCTTTTCCTTCTCCAGAAGGAAAAATGCCTCATGGGAAGAATTATAGCAGCTTCTGAGTTCCTTGTAATCATGCAGAACGAGGAATGTCACCAATCCATTACTAGGGGCCTTACTTCAGGCCACAGGCAGGTCACAATACTCATGTAATATTAATTATTGGCATGGGACATCTATACAGCAGCTTGTTAGTTACACACAAAATGCTTCCATGTGCTGAGCTACCGCAGAGGATGATGCCACGGGCTTTGCTACAAACACAAAACTTTGAAAAAGCCTGTATATTGCTCTGGTTTCTAGTTCCAGAAGCAAACCTTTATCCCAGGAGATGAAAAGGATGCTGGCCCAAGATTTGTGCACACCTTGGGAGTAGCAGCAGGTTTTCTGCTCTCTGAAGATCTATCAAGTCTGTTTTTAAAGTCCTTTACAGAACACATTTATAAGCATCAAATGGCTCCTTCCAGCTCCCCCCAGCCAATCCCCAAAGGAACAAAGGACGAAGGGAAACATGAAAAAGATGTGGACAAGGAGGGGGGGGGGGAGGGAGGGGAGAAAAAAAGAAAAGCAGTAGGAGAGGCTCCTCCTGCTATCTTCAACTTCCCGTGCTACTTTGGGCAGAAACTTCAGAAGCATAATCCATATACAGTAGTAGAAGACGTGCAACAAAATATCCAACTGTGTACTTCTCCAAGAGATGGATGGGAAAATTATTCCTAAAATGCCAAGCAGGAAGCACAAATCGTTTATGAGAATACAATTGTAATTACAAGTTATTTTAGCTACCCTGCCGCCAGGAGTAACTAGGAACACAAGGAAGCGATCATTGTCATCATCTCATCCCCCAAGGGACCAGCCAAGGCTGCAGGTACTGCAGAACCGGGGCCTGAGCTTTCTTGGTAGAACATCTCCCTCCAGTGGCCAAAGGCGAGTGGTTTGCACAGGGATCAGGCACCTGGGGCCCAATCTTGGTACCAGCAACAGTTCTAGCAAAATTCTGGTCAAGCTTGGAAGTTGTTCCATTAAGTTGAGCACTCTGAATCGAAGGCCCCAGGGAAGCGCTGCCAGGTTTAGCTTACCAAAATAGCCACCACAGCTTGCCTTCTCTTCAGTGGCCTTGCAGAGGCTGACAAACCTTTTTCAACGGAAGCCTGAAGCCTAAGGAAGGTGAATAGGAAGAGGGGGGGAAAAAAAAAAAAAAAAAAAAAGCTAGGCTAGCAACAGCAGTATGCACTACAGGCATGGTAGTGTGTGTTTTGTAAGTCAGCTCTGGAGTTGTGCGACCCCACAAAGTACAGAATACATAGATTTGAAGCAGTATCTTCAAATACTGACACCACTTACCTAGGAGATGGCAGGTGATTCAAAGAAATTACCATTTAGCCGACCCTAACTCAGCCTCACCTCACAAAACAAGGCAAATTTTACTCTAGAATACAGGAAAATTGCCACCTCCCTCTGACAGGCAGATCTCAGAAGTTTTCAAGGACCTCAGAACATACTGGCATACACTTCCTGCTTTTTGGCAGAGCCCTTGCTATCTTGAAAAAGCAAGGTGTCAGTGATCTGCATGTAAAGCAGAAGGGGGCTGAGGGGAAGGAGGGAGAAAGCACTGCAATGCAAAACACATACGCAGAGATTAAATATATATATATTTTTTTAGCAAAGTCTTTATTACAGAAATATTCACTCTCTAGACTTTTATATCTGTACATGCATTTCTTCCAGTGGGAAGATGTTGCTAAAAACAGGAAAAACAACAACAAAAAAAAAAAACCAAAAAAAAACCAATTAAAGAGGAAACCCATCATGGGGCCCTTTTTACTTGCTGCTCAGCATTGGCATCTGTAATCAAACAAGAATCTTACAAGTAAGAACATGTTAGAGAATAGACTTTGTACTGTGAAAGCTAGCAAGCTCTGCTGCTAAGAAGGTGCCTTCTGCTATAGCAAAGGTCAGCTTGAAGGATCTGCATAAGAGAGGGCAGGGGTCTCAAAATAGCAAAGCCTTATCAGACCTCCATAAAAATCAGTTGTCCAGTCATATCTACTTTCCCCAGTCACTGTTGAATCCATATATGAGGACACAGCAGGGACCCACTGCTGGGGCCCTGCTCCTCTGCATGGGCCTTTCTCGCCAGAAGAAAAGTTGAGTAGGTAGTGAAGTCATGCCTTTGAACAGCTAGCTACTATCCTACCAACTCCATCCAGCAAGAATAGGACTGACGGTCTGGGACCACTTCTGTAAGGCAAAGGTTCCCTCAACCAAGTACCTTGTATCAAGGCTCAGACAAGGACCGTCCACTTTTCTCCCAGACTGCTTCCTACTTCCAGGGTAACTAGAATGCAAATGCAGCAGCAGGAAATCTGTTGTGCCCAGACTACCTCTAGGACTGAAGGTTTCTACCTGGCTCCGTTATCTAGGAAGTTGGGAGGTTTTTCCACCCACATTCCTTGCTTTCTTGGGCTCTACACCATTCTTTGCTGCTGGCCAATGGCTGAACAGAGCAAAAATCCCAGCCATAAAGTACACAAACCACTCAGCCTGTGCAAGTGCAAAACCAGCTATTTCTCTGCTGCAGTGCTTACACTCAAGACCAGTCACCAGCAGCCATGGCTCCAGACCACAGTGGAGTCAGATTGGAACAAATGAAAATAAAAGCAGTTTAATCCTTGCACCTAAACTACAAAAACTAAACTGGGCACTGGTAGCAGGGATATCTCCAACATGCAGTGCCTGCAATTAAGTCAGATCCTTCCATACTCATTACTAAAAACCACCGTTAATATTTTATGTTCACGGTGGGGGCAGGGGAAGAATCCAGTTAATCACAACTTTTGTATGAAAGTTGGCAACCCAATGCAATCAACACAGCCAGCCTGGGGCTGAGTCCACACTATGCAGCAGTCTCTGAAGTACTGAAAAGAGCCAGAAAACTAGTGCAGGGATGAAGGAAAAGGAATAGAAGAACATGCAACCATCAGATCCAGAACCCAAGCAACCTATTCCAAAAGCAGGTGAGCACCACAACCAAAATCTGCCAGAACACACTATGACAGGTTGACCTGGCTCCCTCCCAGTGGCTTCTTGTCACATTCAAAGGGAAGAGCTCCACTGAAGGCAAGGCTTGACTGACTCCAGATGCAGGAGAAACAATGAAGGTAGAGCTCAGTAGTTCAGATGAGAGTCTAGGCTAGAAGATGCATAGCAGAAGAAGAATCAGGTTAATTGCAAGGCCTGTAAAGCACAACTAGTTACCACCACATCAGTAAGTAGGTGAGGCTACCAAAGCACTGGCATCTTGACAGCAGTTCTGATTCATGGGACAGGAAGTTGGTGTTTCTTTTGGAGGCCAAGGGAAAGATGTGGGAGAACAGGAGGGAGGAACAGTTATTGTACATTAGGCCCAGTGGGTTGTAGAATTGAGATATGTATAGGATGTGGGGCAGGTGGCAAAAGGTGTCTTGTGATGCAGGACAGTTAAGTTTCTGCTTCTTGAAGAAGAAATAATCCAGAGGCAGGATGTGCAGGTAGCCCAACGGCTCTATTGCCAGAAAATCAGGCTGTATTGCAACTCTAATAGTTCTTAGCAGAGTGGTATCAGAAATAGGATGTCACAGGAGTAATGGTCAATGGTTGGACAGTCTGGGTACGAGGCAGGAATGTTCTGTTTGCTCCTTTCTCAGTGGTGCCGTAGTTCTGGAGTCAAAAAACTCAAGACTTGGGCACTTTGGTGTAGTCTTCACTGTGTATGTTCTTGCAGAGTGAAATGGACAGTATCATCCCCAGCAACTGGAATAAGTAATGAAAAATGGGAAGTCAGTCACCAATCAGATAATAAGGTAGGAAGAAAGAATGGTATGGGGAGAAAAAAAAATACAGGGGTATCCTTTTAATGGTATCACTAAGGCAAACAGAGTTAATTCCCCCCCAGGATGATGAAAATACATTGCTGCAAAAACAACAACAACAAAAAACAAAAAAGCCCCAAACCTTTTAGGGGCTTTTTAAGGCAAAAGTTGTCATTTCACTAGTGGGATGTGTGTGTGTGTGTGTGTGTAAAAATACATATATTTCATACCATATATAGCAGCAGAAACCATGAGTAAACAGGGCTTACTCCAACCAATGAGAGGAGCAGTTCAAAGCTCAAAGCAGACAATTAGTAGCAGTATCAACATTAAGCAAGCTGTCCATCACTTAAAAAAAAAAAAAAAAACAAAAAAAAAAAACAACTTTGCCTTCATTAAACCATTTGTCTACTACTAAAAGAAAAAAAAGCCCAATAACTTTGTCTTTGAAAGAGTCTGCAAAAGAGAGACAGGATATGAACGTGTACCAGGGAATGACTTACCTCTACAACAGCAACACCTGTGCAGACCCCAAGAATGATACCAAGGTTGTCCTTCAACCAATCCTGTACCCCATCCACACAACCCTGTGGAGAAAAGACCATCAGAGGGGAAAGCAGCAAGGATTCTAAGTATCTCAAGACTAGAGATTCGTAACACCTCTCTTCTTGTGCATGCACAGCTTAAGCCTGTTACATACTATGCCAAATTTCACAGTAGCTTTAGCAGAGAAGAGCAAGATCCCTGTCATCCTGTTCATTAAAGTGAAAAACATTCTCCAGAGTCATTTCCAGAGTAGCAAAAACAAGATGACTTCAGTGGAAGCTTCATGAACCCCAGACATGTTCACTCACCTGCTTGTGAACAGGCCAGTCAGCGTATGTTGCAGTACCATTCACCCCAACATCCAGACTACAGAAGCCTGTATTTTCCTCAGCATCCTTGGAACTATTGGAGCAGGAGCAGGGATACGCAGTCAAGCTTCTGTTGATAAGAATGTTATTTTTTTCCCACTCCTCTGCTCCATTCCAGCCACAGCAGGTAAGCTAATAAGCAAAGATAAAGCATAGTGGTCATAACGCTTATGATAGCGTATGATAGCATATTACACACTCGAACAAACAGGCAGTGGATGCGGTCGCACACAGAGCGAGAACTTTTCACGGTCTGGTTCCTAAGTGCGAGGTACCTCCGGAGGCAGCCTTGGCCAGCAGGGCACAGCAGCCAGCCGCCGCACGGTGGCGCGGACATGCCACCGAGCCCCGGCTGCTCGCACTCGCCTGGCTGCTGCTCGGGGCTGGCTGGGACGCAGATGAGGAAAGTTTTCCATCCAAAGAGACATTTACATTCCTATGCCCTCACGTGACAGAGCTACAGACGCCGAAGGGGAAAGCACGTCGGGAAGTCCAGCAAAAGACTACGATCTTTTCTGGAAAGCCTATACTACCACACAAGCACTGGGATCCAGAGCAGAGAGATAATCAGATTTGAGGTGGAAGTTTAGGAAAAAATCCCTCTGCTCAGAGAAGAAACGTAGCGTTTCAGTCTGACATATGACAGTGGCAGTAAGAACAGCCGAACACCCACAACAGCATTAGCATTTGGTTTCCAAACAAGTGCTGAAAATCCAGCTGAAACTTCTCATCTCAGAAAGGTCTGGACTTTAAACCCATAACTGGTGACAGCACAACTCCTCTACTCCCTTTCAAATGCAAACCGTAGTGTATTAGAGGAAGTAGATTCTTAACACTCCACTCCTCCACAGAGCTTTCTTCTTCTGTTTCTACATTAAAACAATAGCTAAAGCAGGATCCTTTCTCTGCAGTAAGCCTTCCCTTGATTCAGATGGCAAGGAGCTACAAATACAGCAATAGAACATAAATAAATAACTCCCTCCAAGGAGGAATATTACTGGTCAGTGTAAAGAACAGACAAGAAAAATGCTATTACTTGCACTGATAATACATCAGCCTCATGCTGGGCATGTGTTTAACTCCAACAGCCAGCAGGCTCTCTGGTCCGTGGCTTGGCAGCAAACAGCTATCATGACTCCAGTGTGCCTGAACGCTGACCTAGTTGCTCAGGCATTGACCCTGATGCTAAAGTAGAAATCACAGGCAGTTGGATGGCTCCCAAGAATGCTCACGCTTGCAGAGGAATATCACAGTAAGCAGGCAACAGACACCAGCAGCAATGCAGACAGCGCTGCTGAGTTGCCTGGCAATAAGCTAGGGACTTTAACTTGCTGTAGAAGTAGCATGCACTGTGGCTTTCACACAGACTAAGGCATTCCAGAGACACTGCAGATGATGAGCAGAAGTGTCAGGGTATCATTTGGTAGGCCAGACACATTGCACTATGCAGCAAATACTATAGAAGAAAATCAGTGTCTTATCTACCACTAGTAGTACTACCTGCTAATATGCAGGCACCAAACATCACAGACAACTTCATATCTCAGCCAAATCAGTGCACTATAATGTTAACCAACAGTCACCTACGCTGAAAATGCAGCTTTTTAAAAGATACCTGAGGAATGTAGATGAGACACACCTAAGTCAGGTGGTACAGGAGATGGTTGCAGTTCACTACCAAGAAACATGAATAGACTACATGACATCCAAAGCTACGGGGGAGCTTCCGGAAGCTGAGAATATCAAGTAGTGGATGTCAGCAACTGTGACTTGAATATACAGAACTGGAAAGGCATAACAGGATTGAGGAACACTGCTAGGCTTCTTGCAATACCTGTTTTCATGTCTTCAGCCTAACTTTATAAACCATTTTGCTGCACTGGCAAAATAGCATTTTTCTTTTCCTTGCTTCACCTTGTGGCTCACCTGTTTCTGCACGTAGTCCCACGCATCTTGTAAGTTCTTATCTTCACCATTCACAGGGTCATAATCTTCAATCAGTTTTTCAACTATGCGTGACAACTCTCCTTTCAGCTGGCAAATTAAAAAAAGAGCAAAAGTCAGATCAGTCAATTCTTTGTAACTTCTTGTGGGTTTACTCTACATGACACCCCTCCTTATCAGCTTTAGTCCTGCTGCTCTGCTGCTCTCATAGCAGGGAAAAACAAAGGCTCATCATGGACATGGACACTGAAGCACTTTGCTTTGCTCTAGTTCCAGTGAATGAGGATAGAGCAAAGACAAACTGCAGGTGATTACAGGCACTGTAAAAGAAAAATGAAAATGGAATGAGCAGTAGCTTCTGCTTAGCCCATTTTCCAAAAGACCTGAAGGAGATAGTAATCTGTGCTCAGACTACCATACTCCCACAATACAGCCATTTCTATCTTGCAGCAAAAAGATAGAAACAGTAATACAATCACTGAGAAATAAGTATCATCTGATTGGCACATAAGCAGTAGGGAAAAAGGCAACAGGGCAGTGGAAAATCCCTCAGATCGACCTTGAAATAGTTTACTCTGCAGTCTTATCTATGCTTTGGAGAACAGGCAATAAATATCATTGACAAGATGAAATACGAAATGGGTTTACCAAGATAAAATCCCACTTTGATGACCAGATGGCATTTCTTGCTGAGAAATCTTTTTTCCAGGCAGAAGTAGACACATGAAATCTACCCCAGCTTTCAGTGACGTGTGGCTTGCTGCTACGTAAGAGGAAAGTTGCTCTGGAGGAAGTGAGTTAATTTGAAATCCCCGTTTCCTCCTTCAGTCACTTATTTCAAGCTTACTGAGTGGGTGGGAGACTGCTTCCTAGCTCCTCAGAAGTTGAGGAACCTTCCTATACTGATTAAGGCATTATGTTTGCCACACTGTTGGTAAAAGACACATTTGACATCCAAAGAAGTTCAAGAATCAGACTGAACAATCATATAGACAGAAAGGGAAGCAAAGTTTTTATCTCACAGGATAGCAAAGCTGTGAAGTTGCTGGCAAATAAGTGTACTGAGGACAACTGGAGATCTACCACAGTAAAACTTGGGATGCTTAGTGACAACAACAAAGGCAAGCAAACAATAAAAATAAAAATCTACAGACTGCAGTGGTACAGTATCAAGAACCAAAACATATGGTTTAACATGTATCAGGACCAGTACAATAAGAAAGTGTACATACACAGTTTCAGTCTTGAATGGAAGTTAGGACAGCAGTTTTCCTAAGCAATACAACAGTTAGCACTCCCCATTAAGTCCCTGCCTTGGTGCAGAGAAGGCTATGAACCTGATGAACGGTGAGAAATGGAACTGAGTAGGGCATATGAAAAATTGCTGTCCACCACAGGTGAGAAAAAGGGGAAAGATCAGTGCAAGCTGAAGGATAACACTGTCCTGTGGACTCACAGATAATTTCTAAATTTGCACTGAAAGGGAGACTTTGATCTGGGATCTCAGCTACTGCAGTTCATCCCCCAGTACTGCTGAGGCCCTCCACCTCTCAGGAAGGTATGAGTCACTCGGCTGCTGCGTGCAACTGTTTTTTGACATACAGCCTGTGGAAACTCCTGTTTTTCACAGGGCATTGATCTGTCTCTCCCCAGACTCCCGGAACTGCTGCTTCTGTATTGAGACAGCATGTACTACACCTGCCTAAACTGTTCACTGACAGTCTTACAACAAAGCTCAGGCTGATCAAATAACCCCTACGCACCCATTCCTTGTCCAGAGATTTATACCACCCCTCATCTTGATGAGAGGTACAAGCTACCACCCAGCAGGTTCCTCAGCCCCCTTCCTCCCTCCTCTCTCTGAAGATCTCCTCAGCCAGCCTGTGCACAAGGGACAGCTAATACAGCTGTCACTGTAAGGGACAGAGCCCTACCTCAAATGGCTCAAAAGAAACATCACTAGACAGCTAGAGTGATAGCACAGAGTTACATCACCCCTAGCACTGGGATTCTCCCACCTCAGTGTATTACCTTTTAGTCTGTGGTGCCACAGCATACTTCATATTAGTGGAAAATGTTTTTCTCTTTCTATTAAGCATTGTAAAAGACTGTGGCAAAGCAAAGGACAATCAGCAACAGAAAGCAGTGCCTACTCATGTGCTTGCTCTACCAGCTACTTCTTCTAGGAAACTGCAGCATGGCTCACAGCAATCACCTGCATCAGGCCAGGCAGATGGGAGCCACATGATCTTCCTTCTCATGATGTCTAACTCTTCCCCTTTTAATTACTTAGCTTCCCCCTTTTCCTTCCTTTCAAATCAAGGCAGCCTGACCTGGTTCCTACTAATGAGATTGGCCTTAGATGCTGCCATAAGCCTGATCCATTACTGAATCTCTGCATTCCCATCTTCACCCTCCTGCACACAGGGAGGGAGGCAAGGAGGGACAGGGCTGTCGTCTTGCCCAGGGCCCATCTGGCTCATTTGCACTCATGCCAGAAAGAATCAAGGGTCCCTTCTGCAAGGATCCCTACCAAAAGGAGCCTCCGTTCTCCAATCTGGAACCACACCACAAGCAGACATAGGGCCAGAGTTAGATGTCCCTGATTGCAGCTGCACAGGAAGCTGCATCTCTTCTCTTCCTCTATTATTATGCAAGAATAGGCAAGAAGTCTTACAAACAGCTCTAGTTTCAAAAGCGTCATCTAAGGAGGCATCTAAGGGAAAGAAAGCCAAGGATTCTTGGGTGTTTTATGAGGTAACTGGAGTAGGTGGGGATTATTACACAAACAATGGTACAGATCTGGAAAACACATGAAAAAATAGCTTGCTTAGCTGGCAGCACAGCTCAAGGGGGAGAAAGGCACCTGCAGCTGAATGCCTCTCTGCACTGCCATACAAAGCACAACAAGCCTAGAAAGGCATGCTGAACTTTAGCTTTTCCCCTCTTCACCCAATAAAGACTTCTCAGGACATAAGATGTGTGGAACATGGCTGCTCCAAGACACTGATGCCTCTGTCCAGCATCAGAAGGAACAACTTTACCACCAAAGCCAGAAAGCAGCAGGGCTATCAATCTCCCTTTCCCATGGGTTTACTGAAGAATACAGAAAAGCTGAATGCCAGAGGCAAAAGCATACATCACTGCTTCCAGCCATCATCACAGGACGAACCAACGCAGGAGTCTTCCACTATTAGACACCACTGGTCATCTATCCTGCCCCTCAGACTCAAGCAGATCCTTCTCCCAACGCATTTACTAGATTCTAGTCTGCATACTGAAACAGGCCCCAAATACAAGGGTGACCTCACCCCTCAGTCACTCCAGATTCTGAAACGAATGCATGCCCTGGAACCTCAGGCACAAATGTTTGCTACAAAGAATAGATAGAAAGGAGAGTAATTCCTAGGGCACTATCACTCTCCTTTGCCCAAGGCACTCAGAACCAAGCTGCAGAGAACTGTGTGAACTAGGACCTCATCCAGGCTTCTCAGGTCCAAAGTGTTGCGTACTAAAGAGGTGTTAAGTGAAACTTACAATGTTGCTATCCTGCTGTCCTAAAAAAACAAAAAACAAAAAAACAAAAATACCCCACCACAAGTTTTCTGTAGGGGAAATGAATGTTCAACATCCTCCTACAGTGGGCAAGCCCTGGGCAGTTCCAGTCCAATGGGGCATTCCTCCAGCCATGCCCACAAGACAGGCAGAGCTGCAGCCTTCCTGTCAGGTTCAGCATTTACAGCTACACTGACTTGCTCAGCAGACTTCCATATGTCAGTGTGGGGAAGGATTCTGACACTGAAAGTGAACAGATTTCAACAGAAACATAGGCCTTGCCATACAGGCCAGCAAGTGAATCTGTGCAGTATCTATTGATCAAGAAGTGAGCAGGTAGGGAGCAGTACAATAATCTCGTCTCATCTTCTCTAGTAGAGAAATTAAGACTTCAGTAAAAAGAAGCAGAAGAGTATCATCTTGCAGCACTTGATCCAGGATTCTTTCCTTCACTCTTATTATTCCTTGTTTTATATCTAACCAACTTCCTGAAGTCAGAAAGGAAAAACAAACATGAAAAACACAATGGGGAGTGGATCCTGAGAAGTTTTCAGTCTTCTCCACTGTACTCTGAGCTGCCCTGGGATGGCATACATCAAGTGAAGCAGAGTGACACACATAGAGTCACTGAAGCACAGCCCACAAACCAGCATGTGAGAGGTTTTTGCCAAGACATTCTTGAAATTGTCTTCTTTCCCCCCTCCCCTCCCAATTGTTCTGGGCAGGTACTTCAGACGATCCCTGACACAGAAGGTCTCTGGAAAAGTTTTACCATAAGTTCTGCTCACTGAGAACGGCTGCATGTGTTCAAACCTCATCTCCCCCTCCGTTATTCTGATGGATCTGTACAGTTATTTCAGCTGCGCTGATTTTGCTGTCTGTGCAAAACTCTCTGCACTTTCAATCTCCCCCTGATGATTGAGGTCCAAACAAAGAATTACAACTAAAATTGGAATTTCCTACATTGAAGTAACAGCTGGAGGAGAAGTACTGAGAGAGGTACAGAACTTCAGGACTTGGGAAGTCGTATTTCCCCAGCAGCAGGGAAATGCCGATCCTCACACCTCCTCTGCATTAGTCAGAGCTGTTGTGAATCAGCAGCCTGTTTTAAATCTAACTTCACGTATCAGATAATCAGTGTTTCAGTTTCTCCTCTACCCTCAGCCAGCCCAGAGAGCAAACTACATTCACACCACACTTGGCAAGGAACCCAACCAACAGCTGCTCACAGTCACCACAGCTACTTGCACAAAGTTCCTATCAGCTACACCAGGGCAGGCACCTCCCACCTTCCCGACTTCACCACCAACTTCCTCAACCACCTACTTTTGTAAACACCAGCAGAAAGACTGGCTTAGGGGAAGCAAGCACAGTGCTGCAGTGGTAGGATATGTGGTTATGCGGCAAAGGACAGGGTTACCCATATCTGGTACTAGAAACCTTCATGCCAACACAGGAGCCAGCAGGAACAACACAGTTTTAACTTGTTCCCACTATGTGAACGTACCTCTCATTTGAGGTGGCAATTGGTTAAAAGGTCTAACCGAGCACTGTGCAGGCCAGGAAACCTATAGCCAGGACAGCATGCTGCAATGCACTGACATATCTCAGAGAAGTTATTCCTTTAAATTCTGGAGACTCACAACTCTGTGCATATGCTGTGAAATTCCATTCCTGACAAGAGAGGCCCACTTCAAATTGTTAAACCACTTGGCTTTAAGCTCCAGTGATAGCACAGGAACCGTCAGATACTAGGGATTGCTCTTGGGAAAGAAAGGCAGCTCTTCCAAGAAGAGCTTTATATGCAAGTTCTTAAGAGTTTAAAGGATGGAACATGATGACACAGAGTTAAGAAGGTTGGACTGGTAATCCAGTATGGCAGCTGTGATGACAGTGTGGTAATTACTGATATTACTACATTCACAAATAGTAGCCTACAGCAGGATCAAGATGAAGTATGGTCAAAAAGCTTTTCAAGAATTGCTCTTTACTTTTCCCACAACGAGAAATAAAGCCTATATACTAAACAGTTTCCTAATCCTTGAGAAAGTAAGGCTACCAAGCCTGGCAGATACAGGAGAAACAAGCTGTACAGCAGCTACAGTGCTGGTGTGGAAGAAAAGACAATTCAGTTGTGCTTGCCAATTGTATATCCAAGTTGAAGAGCATTTTTAGGTGTCTTCTGTTACCCCAAGGTAAGCCTAGGGAAAACAAACACAGACAGTAACACTCACTTCTTCTTGCTGGAAATAGATGACCAGTCCTGCAGCCACCTGAGTTATGAGAATCAGCATGAGGCAGGTAAAGTACTGGAAACAAAGAGAGAAAACATTACCATTATCAGTTTTCATAAAGTCTGCACATAAGAGCAAAACTTTCAGTGAGACTTCATTTACAGAAAAAGTCACATCTAGCCAACATCTTTGCCTGCAGACAAGCTCAGCTATCAAAAATACTCTTCACAGTGAAAGGCTTAAGTACAAGCCTCTGCAAGTATCAACAGCAGCTACAACTTATTGAGTCAGCACATTTCAGCACTTGTCTCATTAGGCTAACAGGAAGAAGACAGTTTATGAACATCACCTGCATGTGTCACTCCAGCCAGGATTCCCTCTCCCACCCCCAGCACTGTTATAGTCTGTTTGACCTCAACTGGTTGAACTCTCTCCACCCACAGCAAATTGGTGTTGAGACTTTCCTGGTGCCAAAACAAATGATGTGGCCATAACTGGTTTCCTATATACACGTGCTCTGAATAAGCAGTAGTATATTAGCAGGTGGAGGTTTATGAAGGTAGTTTTGTGCCATTTAACAGAAAATTTTACATAGATAAACCACTGGTTGCAGCATGCTGACCAGGGAATATAAAGTAAGCAGATAAAGAATTAGATCTGAGTTGACCTGGCAGAAGTATTGTCCCCAAGGAGACTTGAATCTCAGAATACAATCCAAAATATATTTTGCTGGAGAGATATCAAAGGGTAATCTAAAAGACCAGATGAATTCTCTCACCAGACCCAAGAGACATCGGATTTCATTGACTGCTCCAAGACAGCCCAGGAATCCCATCAGCATAGTGAGAGACCCAACACCGACCAGGATGTATGCGCCAGTCCTCACAGAGGGAGATGAGGTCTCTGCAGAGGCCAAGAGAAGGAACAAATTAGCTACTGACAAATATGACAAGACTGCCATCACCATTTGGAGAACTGACTCCATATCCACATAAGTCTACTATCTTCTACAAGAACAACACATGGAAGCATGTCAAATATGGGACAGAAGACTGCTTCTGGGTCTCCTGATGAGGGAATACCACTGAAGACAACCTGCAGGTCTGTATTATCTCAAAGCCTGGAGGACTAAAGGTCACTCCAAACAACTGCACTCATTGCACACCGTTTCAATACTCATCTATGACTCCTGCAAATAGATGCTAATTCCAGGATCAAAACAGGGATTGTGCCCAAATGTAATGCTATAATGGGATAGAAAGTATCACAATAATAGCACAATGGCAAAGTCTTTGGCTACAACAAATGAGAACAATCCCAAATGCAACAGCTGCAAACACAGAAATGAAGAAAGCGATCTGCTTGCCTTTGGGAGACCTCAGGTGGGCAGGGATCTTCAGCAAGAGATACCCTCACCTCTACTGCTAACCCCTAAATGAGATCTGGGAAGGGCTGGATCCTGTATGAATTGCATATACCTGAGCTTCCCTGGGTTGGCCCTGCCTTCCCAGCAGGTGCTCAATAACTGGTTCAGGACATGACTTAGCATTTCTGCTACATTAAATTAGCTACTTTTGCACATCCTTCTAGCAGCTACCACCCACTGTTGTCTGGAACAACTGCATTTTCTCTATTTTCAACAGCTTTTCATTCAAGTCTACGTAATGTTATTTCAGACATGCTGGTGCTGTCAGTCCTCTCAGCATCTGATACTTTAAGCAACAGAAGAAAAAAGCCCTTATATCTGAGTTGGTCACAGAACTATTTCTTGCTGAATAAGACTAGAGAAAGGCATGCATTATGGCATAAAAGTTCAAAGAGTCTGGAAATAGCAACCAAAAACCAAATTGATCATTAACAGAAATCTGTAAACCTGTGAGTTGGATAGTGCAGAAGAATGTCCAGTGATCCATGCAATTAATATTTCTAGAGCTCAGCATTCAGTTTCCTAGAAAGAAGTCCCAAGAAACAGGAGAATTCCCTGAGCTCTTCTAGAAATAGGTTAAAAAGAGACAATAACTAAGTCCAGGCTAATATTCTTGCTTAGTCAGTTTCTCACTATAAGAAAAAGCCATTTCCAGCTGCAAAATCCTTCAGAGAAGCCAGAGCAGTAAATAGGCAGAGGCCATGCTCACACCTCTCATCTGCAATACGCCTTGTCTCAGAAACGTGGCCCTGCTGGCTGGGCAAGCCCTGCTCTGCTACTGTCACTCCATGTTTTCCCCTGCGCTGGGCCAGCTGCCAGGCAAGCACAAGAGGCCCCTTGGCAGCAGGCTGCAATGCCCTGCTGTGCAGAGCTCCTCCAACGGGTTACTAAAGCAGAGGAAGAGAGGGGCAGGCATGAGAAAGGAAGCGAGGAGCAGGGAGAAAGAGCTGAGACTAGAAATTGCCAGGAAGGAAGTAAAATCTTCACACACTTTGTTATTCTGGGTAAAACGGGAAGAAAAAGAGGCAGACCAAGGGACTTGGAACATTCACAGTGGCGGCGGCAACCTTAAGCCTGGGGGAGTAGCTGCTGCACAACTGGCACTGATCACATCTCGGACCCTGACAGATGATGCAAGTAGCCAGGCCTTGGTAAGCCCCTTTTCAGCTATCTGTATTCAATGTGTTTCTGCTCATGCTCACACATTACTTACCACCACCCTTTACTAGGCTTCTCGCCCTTTTAATGGTGCAGTGTTAGCCAGATGCCACAGCACAATAAACAGAGCAGCCTGCAGTGTCTGTGTGTACTGGCCATAGTGGGGGTGTTCTCTCCGCCCAGCATCTTTCAAAAGCACTGCTAAAAAGCAGCGACTTGGGAGCAGGAGTTGGGAGATAAAGGATTGGTGTAACTGGGAGCAGAGCTACAAATGCCATTGCCATCCATTCCTTGGGCAAACAAGACGGGGCTACAAGCAGCATTTGCCTAGCATCCAATTTTCTCTACAGCATCTGACACTGGTGACATAAGCAACAATTCTGGATGTAGTGACAATGAATAACACAACTTGTTAGAAGCCCCCGCTAAGAAAAGGCACAAAGGAAGCAGTTTGTCAGAGCCAAAGCTGTTGTGGCAATACAGCATGTAGAGAGAATAGGATGAAATACTAGTCCTTAGGTTTAAGATGAAGCATTTGGGTAGCTGGGTGAAGAGTCAATAGTCTTACACAGTCTGACCCCAGTGTTGCAATCCACGAGACTAGCAGAAACACCATGTCTTGAGGCATGCTCCTTTTCACCTTGTTCTTACTAGAGGTTCATCTTGCCATAAACCATGTTGTTGCTCAGGTCACGAAGCCTGCTAAAAAACATTGCCATCCCCAGACTAAACCACTAAAACACAGAGCTCCAGACCAGAGTCAATTAAAAAAAGAGAAAGACGAAGAAGAAACATGGTCTTACGCAGAACTGAAATGAAGCTGGTTTTGTCGGCCAAAATCCATATTCCAAAACCCAGGATCACAGCACCCAGAATCTGAAAGAACAAGAACAAAACAAATATTTGTATAAACTAATAAGCCAGCTATAAGAGGCAGTAACCCTTATTCATATTTCCAGAGGAAAAACAACTATTCTTTTGCTGTTCCCACCCATCTCCCCCATGGTACTCCTCCCAACATAAACAGGATTAGCATGACTCCAGGAAGAGAGCTTCAGCCAACTGCACAGGAGCCCCAAGTTCTGTTTGGCAGACTTTCACACCATATCAGAGGAAGGTTCAAAACAGTCTCATGAGAAGATGCTGCTAGAATCTTGCACGAGGAAGTGCACAGCTTCTCTGAAGATCTGAGGGAGGACAAGAGCATCTAGCATGTGATTTAAAAGATTTTTTGAACAGAGAAACTGACTGTAAGGGACCAGACTGCAAGCCAGCTGCCAAGGATTACATAGCTGTCAGCTGGAACCTCCCCAGGGAGGACATCTTGGGCTTGTCAGGCTCTGCTACGATGTTATGGCTTCAGCCCACAAACACACAAAACCAGTAGCATTCCCTTTGCATGCAGGTTCCCATGAGCAAAGGGCTTTTCTTCTTCCAGAGCCAGGCTCAGGCATTTTGTCTTGTGACCCTATGTTACGCCGGAGCACCCTAACCCCTCAATACTCCAGCCAACACATCTTCCTACCAACTGTTATGAAACATCAGTCACAGCCTGTGCCTCACCAGTTTTATCTAGGGGAAAGATTAGCAGAGCAATATGTCCCTGTGAGTACTCAGCTGTGTCCAGATCCTAAATCAAGAAGGCCAGAAACATACAGATTTCTCACCTTGTTTTGAAGGAGGAGAGAGGAGAAAAAAAAAAAAAAAAGCATATTCTGTTTCAGTCTCTAGGTATTATTGTACATTGAGGTCACTCCAACTCCCAGAATCAGGATCGTAACACCACTGTACCACAATGAAGTCACTATGCTAAGAAGCCTGTGAGTTTGCTGGATTTATAGGAAGCCAAAACTTGTGCAGCGCGGACAATTCAAAGTTGCAGAGTGGTGAAAGTTCTAAAATACTGTAAAGGAGCAAGGGAAGGATAAAGGCAAGTGACGTGCCTCCAAAGGATGTGATCTGCAGGCAGTAGATCTTACACCAGCAGAATTTCAGCAGAGGATGAAGCAAAGTACTGAATAAATCAACAGGACTGAAGAGAGGTGGCAATTCTGTGCTTCATTATAGAGTGTTCAGATAGACCATGGAAACGTCAAACCATCACCTGAAGCAAGCTGGCAGAGAGCCATATGGCAAGGCATTGTCAACACATTTCCAAAGTTTACACTGTGCTTCAGCTCTTCACACAAAGATGCCTTTCTGAGCAAAGATAAAACAACACTCTGAAATAAGCTGCTTGCAAGCTTCCTGGCTTGGCAGAGGAATAACACAGCTCTGAGAGTTAAACTAAAAAGTCACTGAGCAAGTTCCCAATATCTGAAGACCAATGAAGAACGGCATCTCAGCTGTAGAAAGCATGCTGCTGTTGTTTCTCAGTAAAAACAAAACAAAACCCAACAAGATGATAGTAACAAGAATCTTTGTATCACATCCCAGAGTGCTGCGCAGGAGCACTGGATCTGTTGGTCAAACTGGAAATGAAAGCCCCTTGAATATACAACAGCTGGAGGCTCCTAAAAATTCCTCTTAAACTTTGTATTCACAGGAACTGCTGAATTTACAGTTTGAGGCAGTCTCATATTTAAGCCAGTCTTATTAAAATATTTGTCTTGAACAAAGATGCAAACTGGGCTTTGTGTGACATCTCTTTTGGCTCACTGACCCCGAGATGTCACCTCGGTTTTGCTGCCACTGACAAAACACAGAACTCCTGCTGAACTGAGTTCCTGGGAAGTTATTTGTTATGAGGTACTCTGACTACCCAAGGCCTGTTTTCACTCGGAGCTTTGCTCTTGTCCACAGCTCATGTGTTTGCCAGGAGCTGCTGCTGAAAACACTAAAAGGGGGAGGGCAGTGAGAAAAGAAACCACAAGGAAAAAAATACTGCTCCGTTTACAACCCTACTGTTATATCCTAGCGGGCGGGTATCTCTGCTCAATGTCTGCAAGAGTTTCCATACACAGCTTTTGCCATTGGCTTGGCTTCAGTCTCTGCACATAGGAATCACACCTGATGATGCCCACAGAGTTAAATTCCTCTTCTCTGCTGCCCTACAGCCCTGAAGCAGAGCATGGATGCCTCTCCCTCACCCCAGCAATGAGGATGTACCCCAGATCTCAGCAAGATCCACATCCAAACCCAAGCAAGGAAGATGCAGCCCCCTGAAGGCAGCTCTGGCAGTTTTCCATAGCACAACTCAATGAAGAGGGTTATGGAAGAACTCTGCTGTCACTGGACCCAATCAAGCCCTAAGTTCTGAGAAGTATCACAACTGATAACTAGAGGCCTTGTTTCAAGTTGCAGTCTGTTCCATTTACGGAGGTGTTTGGGAGAACTGTTTTCCCTTTAAGGAGAAGCACCTGCTGTAGCCTATGCCTGCTATCCAAGGAAGAGATGTGTAAAGTTTTAACTAGAGAAACTAAGCTTATACCCTAAACTTATGTTTTGGCAACTTCTGAGACATGTAGGAAAGCAGTTCAAACAATCCTTTTCCCTTTAATTAAAGCAGGTCAAACCTTCCCCCGAAACAAGGCTCCAAGGCTGCAATACACCAAGTCCCTGAACTACTTCAGCTAGAACAAAGGACCTCCTTACAGTCCTCAAACTGTAGAGAAAAGCTATTTCAACAACTAACTTCTGAAAGTGGCACCAGGGTCTCTAAAGGCTAAATTCATCAGCTCCAAGTCAGGCTACAGAACACTGCTGGCAGAGGGCTGGCCTTCACAGTGTAACCACAAAGGCTCAGCTCAGTATCTTTCCAGAGGACAAAGCTCTATCTCCAGCATTAACATCCATGCTGAAGCAGCATGAGAGTCTTTTGCAATCAAGTGTAAGTCCATGGAATAAAAGAACAGTCCCTGTGAGCTGACAGCTTGTGGAGCACAAGCCAGCTAGGAGAGCTGCCCAGCTCTCAGCCATCACTGTGGGCTCTGGCTGGCCAGCAGCACAAGTTTCAGAGGGCAAGGGAACAGTAGGAATTTCTTGAGCTCAGAGCCAGGCACTCTCCATAACTGAGCTCAGCACCCAGTGCAGCCAGCACGAGGGTTGCAGAACCTCTCTGTGCTGGAAGCTTACAGCAGTGCTGCAGCAATTTTTCTACTGGACTAAAGCTGATCTAGAAACATCTACATTGTATAAGCTTGGACATCCCCCATTCACACCCTGAACAACTGTAACAGGAAAAAGCTTCTTGGGTCAACTACTTCCTATGGCAGCCAGATAGTAACAGATACCGCTTTTCTCAACATCAGGCACATGCAAAAAGCCTACCATCAGCTGAAACAGCTCAAAATCTTAGCTCCAGAGAAGCAGTAAGCTCCACTGCAGGACAGATCAGCTTCAAATGCCCCCTTTCCATGGGGCAGCCCTAGGGGAAAGACAGCACCTGTAGCATAGCACAGCCACGCAGGAACAGAGAGAGAAGCTGCATTTAGGGACAGACCAGAAAGCAGTGTTCCCCTTATCCTGCCTTCTTTCCCACCTCCACCTCCCAGCTTGGCCCTTCCCTTCCCTAACATGCTACACAAAGGGTAACAGTATCAGACAAGCTATTCTCTTGTTGGTATATGGAAAGTAGAAGCCACCTCCTTCAGCAGAGCAATACTCCACACCAGGAGGGCACCAACACTGCCATCACTGGCCCTTTGCTCGCACAACACACAGTATCTAAGTTTCACAATAGGATGCATGTGAGAGTGTGCCCCTTCTAGCCCCCATTTGACTGAAAAAAAAAAGAAAAAAAGAAAAAAAAGAAAAAAAAAAAATGCTCAGACTGGATTACCTTTCGCTGAGACACACGCTGGAGAATAACTATCCAGAGGCCTGCTTCTTTTCCCCAGCCAAGCCCTCCTCAGTCCCCCCGTACCTTCCAATTCCTTTTCAAACAGGGGACTTGGACTAATTCACCTTGTTAAAAACCAGAACCAGCCCTTGAGACTGAAACAAAATTAGAGTTGTTCTTTGAAGTCCTGCCTGACCTATTTATGAGGGCAGTGCTGCTACTTGGCAGGTTTTGTAGCTTTGCTGCTCAGGGGCAGCTTTGCTGCTGCTCTAGATGTAGCAGAAAAAGAAGCTACCACGCCTCTCCATCCAGCAAAACCTCATAACTCTGGCCTTCCATTCCCATTGCAAAAAAGTAGATGTGCGCACTGGAGGCAGCAAGTGTGAACCAGGAGCAGAGCACCTAGTCATACTTGGAGCCAGCAGCTCCAATGTGCTTCAGCTTCAGGAGTTCCATTCTCTCTTCCAAAATCTGTGTCATTTAATGAACACACTGGGCCAGCATCCAGAAAAAAAACCATGTTTCCAGCTAATTTTAGTTCCTACTTACTCCGCAGACACCCGCAATACTTACAAGGAACAGGAGATTGAAGAGGAACAGGAAGTACTTGGTGACTTTCAGGCAGCCAGACCCCATCTTCTCTCACTTACAGATCTACAGGAAAAGCAGAAGAACGAGTGGCTGTTAGCATCAGGTCCTCCAGGCAGATTGGACAACACCCTCACCCCATGCAGAGCTCTGCATCACACAGTAGGTCTCACAGAAGGCACACCAGAAGCATGCATTGGACAGACATCCTGAGCTGTCCTTGAGAGCAGCAAGACAGGACAACATCGTCATTACAAATACAGCTGCTGCAAAGACCTCCCAGAGCTGACAGAGCTATCAGATGTTCCAGAAGGGATTTAGTCACATATACACTAATTCCATCACTATTTGCACAGAGTTTGTGTTAACAGCATCAGCCACAACAGCAACTGTAGCTGCTAGTCCAGATGGAGCAAAGTTATGCACTTATCTGAAGACAGAGCCCACAAGAACAGGTCCTGTTCCCTCCAAAAACTGTCATCTCTTTGTGACCCCTGAGCAAATGAGGGAACACTGGGTCAACCTGTAAGGTAGCATAAAATCAAGCTTCTTGTGTGCAACTCTGCACTGGATGGCTCAGCGACACTTGAGAACCAGCAAGTCTACTGCATACCAGCAGGTTACTCACGTACTGCAAATTCTGCTGCAATTGCAAGACATGTAAAATTTCAGCAAGTGCCCATTTCTATAGACAACCTCAGAAGTACAAGGCAGCATGGGATGATGGATTGGGATGCTGCTATTAGTTTGTTGGTACCAGCCATGCAAGCTGTAGTTTGTGGAGTGGCTAGTAGGCGACAGAGAGGGGAAGAACAGAACTACAGTACAGCTCTTTGCCATACAAAGGACATATCTGACTGTATTCCATCTTACTTACTATGGCTAGAGCCTATGTAACCCTGCATGAGAAAAGATAGGCAAGACTGCTCTCAGCACTGAGAATTTGGAAGCACATCAGCAGTGGGTCCTTATCAGGTCTTTGCATTACAGGACTTCAGGAGTAAATACATCTGTATAACTGCAAAGTACAAGTTCTCACTTGTCTGACAGCAAAGAGCTCAGAAGTTACTGACAAGGCCAGCAGACCATCATTGGGATTGGAGTTCTCCTGGGGAAGCAGCACAGCTGACTGACACATGGGGACAGCTGGGGGGGAACACCTCAAAAGTCAGCTTTCCTGTTTCTCCTTCCTGTCCCTGAACAGCTACAACTTCCTGCAGAGGGAATGGAGCTCTTAAGTTCCTTAAAATCTGCTTTGGCAAGTTCCTTGCTTCAGACAGCCCACACTGCTGTGGTAAGCAGCAACAGTCAAAGAGCAGGATGAGCTGAGGCACTAGTCTTGCTGGGAAGAACCAGGCCCAGTGGGAAGCACGGTCAGCAGTGCTTCCAGCTGCCAGCCTGGGTGTACCAAGGGTCACAGGAACCTAGTGCACTCTTTTGTTTCAATTAAAGGCTTTTGCTTAATCTTATTAAATATTTAGGTTAATTCTGGAGCTAAACTGGTATGCAGGCCTTGTTACAATGGGCTAGTCTGCCACCAAGCACTGGGCATCCTCCTCTACCATTTAGGAACCCTCCTCAACATTTAGGCAGCCAGGTCCCAAGGCAATGATGGACACCTGCTGTGAGGGATACAAGAGCTCTTCTACCTTTTGACCTAGCCATGCAATAAGCCAGATATATCTCACAAAAGCCATCGACCTTCTCACCAGGTGCCCCAACCTAGGTGCAATCCCTGTTTCTCCAGCCCAACGAGCAATTCCCAGTGCTTGCTCCCAGCAGGGAGTAGCCACGTGCTGCTTATCTCTGACTCTGCCCCCTGCTATTTTGATTAGTTGGGAAAACAGACTTGCTGACCTATTAGGATCATTACAATAGTCACCTAAGGTAATTACATTGTCAAACAAGCTGAAAAGAGCTCCTGTGGAAGAAGCTGTGCCTGAGGTGACAGAGCAAGAGTTCTGCTTTCAGGGCCCTCTATTCCCAGATGTTTAAGGCATTCTAGTTTCAATATTTTATTAGCAACCAAAAAACTAACTGCACATTACAGCATTACATGTCACCCTTGCCACAGGGAGATATACCTCCTTCATAGCTCCCAGCAATAAAGAAACAATTCAAAGTACAGTTTTCAAGCCAAAAGTAAACCAAGTCTTTAGAGCTTTTCCCTGAGCTTTTACCATAACTACGGGTTCCACATCCTGAAATATAATGTTTTCCAATTCTCACGTTATCCTTAATAAAACTTTGCTTCTGTTCATTAAATTAATTAAATTCCTCAGGATCCTACCTTGTAAGACTGCACAAGCAGTCACAACACAAGCAACACCGTGTAAGTAGCAGCTCAGTGGAAGTCAAGATGGGAAGGTAAGTTTGGATGTACCACAACCAGGCATACCCACAGGCCGTGAAATGTGTGAGTTTCTCCATCTGGCCGGATTGCTGAGCCCAGAATCAGGCAGGACCCATGGCATGCACAGCACAGCCCTTGTTCTTGCTCTTGCCACTGAGGAGCTGACTGCTCGCCTCTGGCAGCTGCCTAACTTTCCAGCCCCACCATCCTGCAGCAATGCGTGCAAAGGTCTAATAAATGAAGCTCTCAACTTTCTAATTCCACTGTTTGTTCACAGTTATGCATTGTTTTCTCCTTTTCCTCTCCACCCTAATTGCTTTCATCATTCAGGTTCTTTTTACATATTTTCCCCACACCCATCCTTCACTAAGCAGTCCCACGCGGTCTTTTCAACATTTCCACCCACACGCCTCTGATTTTCCATGTCACCCTTGACAGTAATGCCAGCTCTGCAGAGCACTTCATAGAAGACCACACAGTTGATTTCCACAGCAGAGTATCTCCCTGCCTCTCCTTCCCTATTCTGTGATGATACACAGGGCTATTCATACCTGTCTAGCAGCTCACTACTGCAGTAACATCTCAGTTGCACACATGACCTGGTTAGTGTTGGTGTGGCTGAATCCAACTAGCAGGGCTCTGCCCCAGGATCTGGGAGAAGGTATTCCTGGGCTAGGACTTTGGGTTTCCAGCAGGCAAGACATGAGAGGAGCCTGACCAAGCCACACAGCACCAGAGATGGCTCCCTACCCCAGCAGCATCTCCAGCTTTCAAGCTCATAGTGATTACAGCAGAGCCAATGTGCGAAGCACAAGGACAAGCCCAGGACATGCGGAAGAAGCAGCAGCAGAGGAGCATCATCCTCTTGTTCCACAAGAGTGGCTGTGCTGGGAGCAGATACACGCAGGTGTTATCACCACATCAATCGAGGTGGGGGAAGGCAAAGTTAATTTTTAATTGCAATTCTGCTGCGTCAAACTAGACTCTGCACTGCCCCCACCTAGCCAGCACTGCGTGCTTGGTGCTCACTGAAGTTTATGACACTTGGCTCGGGCTGACTGGTACGCACCAGTGCAGTGCAGCCCTGTGGTGAGAGCACAGTCTGATGCAGCTGCAGCGCTGCTCTTGCAGCTCACACACCTCAGCTGCCAGGATCCTGCTCACTCCAAATAAGGGGCTCATTTGCTGGTGTGGTAAAAGTGAGAAGCAAGCAGGAATAATCCTAACACAAGCAGAGTAGGTCAGCTTGTTTCTGTGCTTCTCTGAAGGAAAAGCTTTGTTCTTCACAGAAACACAGGTACAGCAGCCACCGCTGTCTCAGTTCTGCAGCATATTCAGTGCTCATGGTGCTTTGCAACTTACACCTGCTGCAGCAGCTGAGATTACTGGAAGAAACTGAGTTCCCACTGGCATGCTCAGGTGGCAGAACTGCTCCCCCTAATCCACAAAATACCTGTGCCAAGGCGGGGGAGCAGTAGGCTGCTGACTGCATGAAGTCACTTACCTGGGAACTAGTTGGCATGAAGTAAGGCCATTCTGAAGGAGGAAGCACAGTTACACTTCCAGAATTCCCTATTGCAGAAGCCAGAGAAGCCACAAACCATAGAATTATTTGAGTTGGAAGGGACCTTTAAAAGCCATCTAGTTGAACTCCCCTTCAATGAACAGAGACACCTACAGCTAGATCAGGCTGCTCAGAGTCTGGACCAATCTGACCTCGCATATTTCCAGGGATGGAGCATCCACCATCTCTCCGGTAAACCTGTTCCAGTGCATCACTGCCCTTGTTGTAAATCAGGGCAGAGTTTTGCAGAAGCCAGAGAGGATGAGAGAACGCTCACAGAATGGTCATTTGTGCTCCTACAGACATCTGCATGCAGCAGGACCTACAGCAGGGCAGCTCTAAATGCCATGACCTCCCACAGCATGGGAGGAGCCCTCACCCACAGAGCCCAACTAATGGGAATGTTTGACTTTCCGTGCAGGTGAAGAACAAACACTTGGCAATCAGACAGCCTCATGGTCATCTGGTTGAGAAACTTGACAGCTTGGCACAGTAGTGCCAGATAATGAACAAAAGCAGAGTTGCTGAGCCTCTTCTAACCAAGTACAGCACTGCCCTAAGGCAGAGATCCGGTAACACACAAAGAATACCCAAGGGAGTTCATCTTGTTGACATTACAATTCAAAGGCCTTGGACTTACAGTACACCTGGGACTTACAGCTTGTCTCTAGCAAGCAAACAACCACTGAGCCAATGAAATGCTCAGGTCTGAATTCAATGAGCTTTTCTTCAAGCTCCGCTGAGATAATACCAACTGTGTAGTGACCTTGAGAGCATAAACATGGTCGTGTTCACGGTGCAGACTCTCCAAACAGAATCTCTTGTTGAGTTCCAGCAGAAAGATTGGAGGGACAACCTGGACCTGGAAGGTTAGAGTTGCTAATAAGGGTTGCACTCCCAAATAGGTCACTTCTGGTGGAACAGATAAATGTCTATGGTAGTGACACTGAGTCAGCTGAGTCAGCTATAGCTTTTAATAAAGTTTCTAAGGGCAAGTTAGGAAAAAAAATTAAAAATGTTTGCATAATATAACCTTTTGAAATGGAAAACAGTGGGGAGAAAATGGTTATGGGGGGAAAATAAGTTAAGCACAAGAGTCTTATCAGTTATTACATCTGCTCCAGATATAGCTGCTCCTTAAGTAGAAACCATCATCTTTAAGCTAGAGGAAATTGCAACAAGGGTTCAACACAAACAGCAGCGTGGCTCTGTCAGCCTATAAAGGGCAGCACAACAGACAAACTGCTGCTGCTTGTTCAGGGTATGCGACAGGTATGGTGACACCCTAGCACAAGTGTCTGCCAGGCATCTGCACACCAGAGGCTCAGCTGTGCTTGCTGCCCTGGAGAAAGAGGGACAGACCACAGCAAGCAGGGACGGCAGTCGATACCAGTGACAAGACCAGATTTCTGAGCAATTAATTTTTATCAGCTTACAGCACTGAAATAGATTTGTTCCCATTGCACCTGATAAGACATGAAGCTTTTCAGTTTCATTTCTGGAGCAGGCATACTTTAAGTGCAATAATCTGACCAATATATAACCCAGTGGGATGAGAGATTAGAAAGCACCCTGAAGACTATCTGTGGTCACAGAGGTCTTTCAGCATGTTTTTCAACAGAAAACCCGTGGTGCATTTTGCAAAACGGAAATATATATTTTAGAGACGTGATTCTGATGTGTGAAAGGAAGTGATCCGATATTTATAAGCCACCGTCTCACTTACAAAGAAACCAACACGCATTTTGGTACCAGAGAGTAAAGCAGGTTTCACAAGTACCCATGATCCTTTCTGCGTATTTGAAAGAGATGCAACCAGATTTTAAGAACACCTGCACCTCCCACTTCAGTCAGCCAACATTTAAGTATGGCTCCATTCCGTATAACTTGGAAACGGAGAAAGTTCTTTGCTATTTTCAGTCTATGCACACATGCTTGCCCAGCACGACAATATTTGCAAGACACTCCATTTCTCCAATTTAAGCAAATCTTTCCATTCAGCAAGACCAAAGATACAAGCTTGCCAAAAAAAAAAAAAAAAAAAAAAAAAAAAAGGAAAAAACAAAATCCCAGAATCTGTTCCAGACATCTTTTGGTTCTTCCCCAGCCAACTCCCCTGACCTCCACAAACAACCTTACCAGAAATGACAGAGAGAAGAAAAAGCCAAAATATTTTGTTTGTTTGTTTTTGTTTGTTTTGCTTCTTGATTACCACTTACTAGATTGCTATTTGTGTAGCAAGCACTGCAGGACTGCAGGTAGGGTCCAGAGGGGTCTCTGTGCTGACTACAAGCATTGCAGGTCACATCACAGTGAATACACACATTTCAGAAAACTGGTCAGGCAGCTCTGTCACTTGACTACACAGGCTATTTAATGGCTCCAAAACAGAGATCAACTCAGCTTTGGTTCCCCCGTTTCCCCGTCCTACCTCCCCACACCCACTTGGAACTGTTATACTGTAAACAGCATCTCTGCAACAAACGCCTGCACCAGCTCCCCAGGAAGGAACAAAGCCAAAGGGCCCACCAAGCATTTGCCATTGGCATCAGGCCCACCAGCCTGGAAATCACCATACAAGCACAGCGCAGGTTCCCAAGCTTCTCATGTAATGTACACAGCTTTCCCAGAGGTCAGCAGAGCTCGTCTGAGGCACAACCCCTTCCATGACAGCATAGCTTAGGAAATACCTTCCTGAGACCTCTGCCACTCCAACTCAGTGAGGCCACCAGAACTCCAGGCACTTCCGTGGGCGAGGAGAAAACCTCCACCTGAGCTTTTATCTAGCTAAGAGACAGAGCTTCCCTGTCCCTGCACTAGGAGCCATCAGTAATATGACTGATTATATCTTTGCCTCCTCCTACATACGACGCAAGAAGTCAAGGTCAAGGACTTTCTACTGTTAAGTTCCCTTTCAAAACAAACCGGTTCTCAGTTACTTCCATTTTCTCAGATGTTAGAGCAGATAACTACAGTGTGTTTAAACTCAGCACACCCGTGCCAAACACATTTCTGAGAATTTACAGGTATCTACCATAACTGGGAACTAAGGTTTCCCACTCCCTGTGATTCCTTCCAGGAATTAGAAGGAATAGTAGGAAAGGTACAGAAATTCAACTTTACAAATGTGAAGTTTTTTTCAGCTGAGTGGCTTAGTTGGTACTGGAGCAAACACACACCAACTCCTCCCACCTCACAGCCCAGCACTGCAGGCTTCTGCACAGAGCAGTGGATGAGGCTGAGAAAAGCAGCGTACCCCCAGCAGGAAAACAGCTAACCTCAGCTGTGCTCACCCTCTGCCCTCCCCAGCAACAGTGGGCTTTCCAGCAACCCAGCCCTCAACTGAAGCCAGGGGAGCGTGGGAGGATGAGCATTCCCTCACACTGCAGTCCCTGGAGGCACATGGACACCCTGCCAGGACAGCCAACTGCTGCCAAAGAGCTCAGGTCCCATGCTGCTGGGCACGACCAGCTCTCCAAAGAGCTGAGGTATCTTCTGACTCCAGGACTCTCCAAAAACCTTCACCCCTTAGGGCCCATCCATGTGATCTTGAAGTGGCAGAAAGGAAGAACAACAAATAAACACCTAACAAAGCAGAATTCCTCTGGCCCATTCTCCTGAATGGCTGTGAAGCTTCAGAATTAAGTCAGCTTTCTCCAACAAGAGATGAGACGGGTTATTAGTGTAATCATATCACATGCTCTGTATCAGATTCTTTGCTGACAGCGAGGCACTGATCCCAAGAACCCAAGGTTTTAACCCTTCAGACCAAGCAGAGCTGGAATACTGCTGCAGGTCCAGCACGACTGGAATGCAGCACAAGTGTACTGACACAAGGAAGCGTCTCAACCCACAAAGGGACGCCCCTGTTGGTTTGTTCCCAGAAAGAAGCTCCTTACTATTTACGATGTCAAGAATCTTGTTTTTGCCAAACGGACCATTTGCTAATTGCAACATCCTCATCATTTACCAGCTGCTTGCATGCCTACAGCTACTGAGCCACCCTGCTGCCATGCTGCCATTTTGGCACTGGTATGTGTGACTGCAGCACAGACCACAGATGGATGGCTTTAACAATGCCAATCTAACAAGTTAACAGGTGTGGCTCAGCCAGGGATCTCCAAAATCAATTGGAAGCATTCACAAGAAAAAAAAAAAAGCATCGCCACAGCCTCTGTGCTCACTGCAGCTGCCTGGGGTGAAGCTTTCCTCTGTTGGGCTGCCTGAGGTCAAGCGGATGGGACACCGCAGCCGCTGGGGGTGGCCTGCCTGTGCTTAGATGGCACTGTCATCACGTGGACAGACATTTCACAACATCCTGAGCATGGGCCGCCCAGCACTACCAGCAGGCATGAATGGAGAGAGAAAAGCGGTACTATTTATAGGCAGCTCAAGTTGGAGTGGCCCTTCTTAGCCCAAACACCTCCGTCCCTCCCTCCAAAAAAAAAAAAAAAAACGTCCAGAGAGGGCAGAAGGCAAGAAAAGCCCTGAAGTACAAGAGTTTAGAGCACAGATGTTTTGAGTGGTTCCCTTCTAAACAGAAAAACCCACCTGCAAACACATTTTCCCCTCCCCCTCAATAACACCTGTGTCACAATAGCCAGACCCCTTGCTGATCCCACCACTGTGGCAGCTCTGAGTCAGTTTCTGGAGTAGCCAGTCCCAGGAAGAGCTGCTGCAACATCTCCAAGGGTATTGTAGCACTGCCCGGCACTTCTACCCTCAACCTTTATAGATTCTAATCCTCACTCCTACAGGGAGGAATAAAGCAGTAAAATAAAGATTTTTACAACAGAGAGCAGCACCGTAAGCAGCAAAAAAACCAGCATAAGCTGTTGCAGAAACTGTAGTGGAGTAGCTTCATTCCCGACTTAGCCCATCATGAAGTGCAATGCCACAGGAAGGAATATCAGCAGACAAAGCTGGAAGATAAAGGTGTGAGGCTCAGCCAGCTGGAGGAGAGGTTGCAGGACTTTCGGTTTTGCTGCGGCAGAAAGCTTTGGCAGCTGAGGCACCATACACCTGGGCGCACATAGGAGTTGTGCTCCCAGCTGGTAGCTGTGCTACAGGACAGGTGATGGTGGCAGACCTCACCAAGCTGTGTGAGACATTGCTCAGTTTCAGACTTGCTGCCTGCAGTTAGAATCACCCCTCCAAACAGAAAGAAATAAAAATCAATCCACCCTAAGAAGCATCACATGCATAGACTGTGGACAGAGCTGTTTGAAGCCAAGAGGAACAGACATATGGGATCCGTTCCCCAGGAATTTGGCAGTTAAAACAGACAGCAAGACTTCGAGAGTTGGGTCTGTTCCGGGAAAAGGAGGGGCTTCCCTCTGTCCTCGGGGATCCACGCATGGCACTGCCTCCAGTCGTCTGGAAAACAGGCCGAGTCCAGCCAGAACCCCGCAGGCCAGGGGCCTCAATGCCTCCCTGAAAGGGTCTCCTAAATTTAGAGCACAAAGACTTTGGAAGACTGTTTGATGGAGCAAAGTTAGAAGAAGGATGGAAAAAAGCAGTTCTGTCTTTTTTAGTTTAATGCAGAAATAAATGCTCCACTTTTTGAAGGACCAAAGGAAAATAAAAAAAAAAGCAGAGCTCTGTTTCATCTTTAATCAGCAGACTATGATGCAGGTTATCATTACTTTTTAATAGAGCTGCAGACATTTGTTTATAATATTTTTCTCTGCCCCATCATGTTGCACTCCCTTCAGGGAGTGGGCTTTAGGGGAAGTAATGCTATAATGGGATGGAAAGTACTGCAATAATAGTGAGGTGACAAAGTCTTTGGCTATAGAAAATGAGCTCAAATGCAGCAGCCACCAAGTAGAAATGAAGGAAAAGAGCTGAAGAAGACCTCAAGTAGGGAGAGATTTCCACTGCCAACCCTTAAATGAGGTCTGGGAAGGGGTAGATCCTGGTGGATCCTGCATGCAGTTGAGTGCCCCCGGGTCGGCCCTGCCTTCCTACCAGGTGCTCAATCACCAGCTCAAGCTGTGACTTAGCATTCTGCTACAGGGGCAGACATCTCTACTTCCCGTTAGTTCTGCAATATCTTTCAAGACAGACTTACTGATGACATCAAACTGCAACCAGTGGTCTTTCTCCTTTGGTAGGAGGCTCCCAGCAGGAGGACAGTCCACCACAAGAGCAGAACTTGGGTGACAGTGCTCTCCAGAGAGATGCTGACATCAGATCAGGCAGCAGGCAAGAGGCCCCATGACCGCCCCTGCAAACAGGGTCGCCCAGATCAGCTCACACACCACCTCAGTGGCTGTTTCCCCTGATAGCAAACACCCCGTAGTGACAGAGAGCAGCTGTTTAGGCTCCTGTGGGACAACGCCGGATGCACAGCCATCTAGTTGTATACACTCCACTAGCTCTTGGTAGAAGCTGACAACTGGGTTTGTAAGAAGCTTTCCATCTGCCTGGAGCTGATATGTAGCAGGAACTCACTGTTTTGCAAGCATCAAGTCTAAACCACCATCGCAGCACTGATAACCCAACTAGCATGCCCAGCACTGGAAAGGGATGCAGAACCATCCTCTGAGACCACAAGCAGAACTGTGACATCAGTGCAGCCTCTGAGGGCATTAATGCTGCTTGTGCCATTCCACAAAATAGCCTCCACTTGAAATAGCCTCTTGTGTCAAGGCAGCAGCTGGCTTGATGCCCCTTTCAGCAAACAGAAACTCCTGTGAACCTTCAGCAGCAGGACCTCAGGCCCCACAGTTGTGCTATAGGAAACCTTGTTGCTGCTCCACACCATGCTTTGCAAACATCAAGCGCTGCACAACTGCCTTGGAGCAGAAATCTTCCCTAATTAAATGAGATTCCTAAGAGAATGCACAGACTTACTGCATAACTCGGAGGAATTGACTCTTCAGTTACTGTGTCTTTAGAAAACCTGTGAAAGAAAGGGACCTAAATGCAAAGAAGAACTCAATCTTGTTGGGAATATCAAGGCAGCCCTTTTCTCTCCCATTGATTTCAACCTCCCCCCCAGAGGAATGTTGGGAATGAGCAGAATTAGAATTGCTGCCTGCCATTTGAGCCCTGTTTCCTCAAGCACAAGGAAGATGCTGCGCAACAGTTGCTACTTCTGCTTGGTCAGTGCTTAAGTCAAGGCAACAGCAGTGGGGGGTGGAGCCCTGCTGAACTTCAGGTCCCTCAACCCAAGCCCAGCTCAGCATTCTGGGTCCATGCTCAGTTAGGAAGCTTCACTCCGTGATCGAAAGCAGCAGAAGAGCAGCGAGGGGACAGGAGGCAGTTTACTTGCTAAAGCCTGCACTAGGAAGCTGAGGCCATTCCAGTGAAGCCACCCAGGACTTGACTCATCCCAGTGACTTAGTGCATGCTGACACATGACCAGTTCCACAGCAGTCAAAAGGATGCTCCAATTGTGACATGCTGGCAAAAGACATGCCTCAGACCCAGTGCCAGAACGGCATCCTTTTGTGTAAAGAGTCTACAAGTGGCTCGATTACAAGCAGGAAGAGGATGAGCAGATCAGTTCACATGATACAGTTCAACCACAGGCATGTGGGACCAAAGTCCCAACACACGATATTAACGTTACTGAACACAACCCTCCTCTTTAACTGCTGTTCAGACATATGGCATAGACCTCATTTTCCAAACAGTGCTAAGTCAGTTGCAGGACCAAGGAGAAACTGGAAAGGAAAAAAAAAAGGCAGAAAAGGAGTAAGGCATTCTCCAATGTGGATATTTTTGCTGTAGAGCACCTAGCAACCTAGAAATGCTAAGAAAGATACAGAAACGCCTCTGGAAAGACCTAACCTGAGTGTGTGAAAGCCAGCATGCAGCCATTTTATGCAGCAGAGGAGTTGTTCTAGTTAAGTCTGTTTCAGAATTGATTCCCGACCAAATTGCTAATCATCCATCACAGCAGACAAGCCAACTCCAGGTGCCTAGGGTTTACATATCTGTATATCGTAGGATGGCAGCAGCAGCCTTTGTGCTATTAGACAACACAGGCACATCCAATGACCACGAAGCCCTTCTCTGGAGCAGCCCTGGCAAACAGGCTCCTTCACTCCCAACAGGTAGAACTGCTTTACAGCATGTCAGTGCCCAGCCATGCAAATCACCATAGGCCAGCTCCTCTACATAATTAATCTTTTCCCAGCCACCCAGTGGGGCACTGGCAGGTGGCCATGGGAACAAGGACAGTGACTCCACTGTGGGAAGGAGCGTGTGGCTCCAGCTCTCACCTCTCAGCCCTACCTCTGCTTGTACTTTTTTACTCCAGTGCAATTATTTTTGCCTACAAGGGGAACTCTGCACTACATAGCTTCAAATTTCTGGGCTGCTGGATATCCTAATGTATGTAGCTCTTTCTAGTTAGTATTTCTCCGGTATACATTGCCACAGGATTACCATCACACTGGAAGGGATAAAGCTTACTGCCAGGCAACAGCTTTGCTGCAAAAGCTCTTTGTAACACACCTGTCTATTCAAGGCTGTGCTGCGGAGAAACTAGACTAGCAGCATCCTTAGCAAATGCCAATAGTCCTACACCAACTTACAACACTCCTGATGGCACAGCAAAGCTGCCGAGCTCCTTAAAGACAGGCAGGCCATTTACCTCCATAGCAAGTGTCAAAAATTGAGTACATGCGCTGCTTTTATTTGGCAGTGTCCCAGTTCTGGAGCTCCACCAAGGAGAGAAAAGAACTAGAACCAGGCAGCCCGCATGTGTGCCTTTTCTCACAGGAGAAAACCTGTTTTCCTTCACTTTCCTCCCCTGTATTTACCCTGGATGAGCCCCAAGCTGCCTGGCATTCCTGGTTCTGCTGCATTTGAGGGGTCTTACTTGGGTACAGGGACAAGACCCCACTTGCATGCTCTGGTCCCCATCCATCTTAACAGGCTTGACTTTTATTCTTTTTTTCTGCTATCACCCACAGAGCAGTCCCTTTTGCAGAACTGCCCACAGTCATGCCTCATCTGTCTTTCAGGCTATCAGCTGGTTCTGAATCTGTCAGCGTGCAAGCAATGATTTCAGCAATTTCCAGCACGCAGTTCCTGGTGCTTCACTTATCACCCTGTCAATGTGCAAGTCAGCCATTAACTACCTCAGTCCTCATAATCAGAGGAGCTTTCAGCAGAGCAAACAGCCGAGCAACAAACAGGCTCTGCCACAGCTGACTGCTCATCCAGAACTGCCAGCCTCACGTCTCGTGTTATTTTTCTGCCTTGCCAAGAAACAGTCTCTTCCATATGTAAGGGCTCTAGACCCCACGGTGTTACCACTACACTCACAGACAAATGAAGTCAGGGAGCTAGGAGAAGGAGGTGCAGATGTGGTGCATCTGTGTTAGAAAGGTGAAGTTTAGGCAGTTAATTCTGATGCACACTGATTTTTTTCACACAGAGAAAGAAGGGAATAACTAAGGCTGCAGAACCCACTTGCTGCACAGGCCCAAGGGGAAGCACTGCTGCCTCCCTCCATCTCTCCAAGGCATTCAGTCACAGTTTGAGTGCTGTTGGACCAGGGGAGCAGGGAACCAGTGTCACTTCCCGCTCACCAGCAAGTAGGAGATAAGGAAGAAAGTGGCCACCATATGCCTCAGGCACCATTCAAGCAGACAAATACTGACTACCTGATATGGCATGGGGCATGGTCCACCTTACAATATTGCTTTGGACTTCCTGTAACGGATCCTGACCTATTAGTGCTCAAGGTCCATGCTGCAGTAGCTCCCTTTACCTCTGCTGAATGCTTCCTGCTGTGGTACTCCCAACAAAAAACACAGCTACTACTTGGGATGGGAAGTGCCTTCAGGCCTGTGAGTACTAGATCTGTGAAGCTTCCATACATGCCTTTCTAAATTGAACATCCATTGAATGAACACCTGTTGCCCTAGATGACCTCCTGCAGACTTATTAGTATGATGCAAGGACAGGGAGATACATGAGAGGGATAAAACCTTTCCTCAGCTACAGCCAGATGAAGAATTTCATATTAAGATCCCTCACACTTAATGGGAGGCCTGAAGGCAGGAGTGGCTCAGGTAACAGGAGCAGGAAACTTGTATGGAGCCCTGCTTGAGTATCTCCCGCACCAGCTCACAGCTGCAGGTCATGCTACACCTGTCTCTATTTTAGTACTGGGACAGACAGCAGGAATGAAGGAAGTCCAGATGAGCTGCATCACTAAAGCTGCTAAATCCTCTTAAGGGAGGAACTTAGATGGGGCAGGACAGAGATTGCCTGTGGGAGGGCTTTCTCCAAGTAATGATCTTGTGCCCTGCTCTATTTCTGTTTCTTGCAAGTAAGAAGTGAGCAAATGCTGTGCACCAGAGGTGGCTCTCACCAGATGCTTCTCCCCAAGTCTTCGGAGCAGTGCCATTGCAAAGGGACCCTGAAGTACGCTGACAGACTTTCACACAGCGAGGCTCTGGCCAAATGCCACTGCTCTGCACTTCACTCAGCCAGCCAGCAAGCACCAGAGCAGAGGCGTGAGCCCAGTGCTACGCAAAAGAGGGATTTTCTCAAGAACAAATTTTGAGCTCCAATCTCACGCACAGGATGGAAACACTAGAGCTGGTCCAAGCCATGGGAACACTTCATCCTGAACGAGCTATATGCAGTTTATGGATGTACTGCAGCCAACATTTAGATTCCCGGGCTTTTTTTTTTTTTTTTTTTTTTTTTTTTTTTTTTTTTTTTTTTAAATACTGAGTGGTCGATTTGATGTTAAAACAAACACATGCAGCAGAGATCCTGTGCTGTGGAGCAGAGACGGCACATCTGGGCAGTAGCAAGCCCTTATCCGTGTATCAACAGACTGGTTAGCAGTCACACTGCGTGGCAATTCACAGCCAACATCCATCCAGCTACTGAAATCCAGGCACCACTCAGAATCCTGCCCTTCAACATTAGCTTGGAAGAAAAAAGGAAAAAAGACGGCAGAGCAGGCTGGACCGGTACCACATCCTCACGGCGGTATCGCAGCAGAGCTACGACTGCCACAGCCGCGTCTCACCCAGCTCGCAGGAATCAATCAGGACGGAACGCCGCTGAGGGCGGTGGGGCTGCCCACTCCTACCGGGCACAGCCGGACGCTCTCAGCTTCCTGAAGCCGTCTTTTCCAGCAAGGACGGCCCCACAGAGCCGCACGCCGGACCGCGGAACACCGCCGTGCTCCAGACACGGCTTTTGGGGCGCAGTAGGATCCCCCGGGCTCACCTCCACCTCGTGGCCCCTGCCACATTTGTAGCACAGCTCCACCAGCGCCGTGCCGGCCGCTAACCGCAGCCCCGCCGTGAGGCCGCCCGCAGCCCGGGGAGAGCCGGGCACAGCCCAGGGGACGCCGCCTGCCCCGGCCGGCCGCGATGCGAGGCGGCCCCGCAGAGCCCGGCGCCACCGGCCCCGTACAGCGGAAAGCCCCAGCGCAGCCCCCGGCGCCTCAACCCAGCCCCGCACTTCCACCCGCCGAACGCGGGGGAGCCGAGCCCCACGCGGGAGCGGGATCTCCGCGCAGCAGCCTCGACCCCTTCCTCGCGGACCGCCCCGCACCTACCTATCTACCTTCCCGCTGCACTCGGCGCTCCGCTCGCTCCCTCCGCCGCTCTACCCTGAGCTGCCGACCCGACCAGGGGCGGAGCCGGCGGTTGCATTCAGCCAGCTCTCGGGGCGGGACCCACCGCCCCCAGGCGGCCCGTCCGAGCGTCCCGCACCTGACCTGAGGGGCTGCCCATAACTGGGCTTTTTCGAGGTTCATCAGATAGCGTCCCGAGCGCTTCGACACTTAAGGCCGTTCATCTCGCTGCAGCTCTCTGCCAGGTGAAGCCAAAAAAAGCCAAGTTGCCCGAACAGGCCGTTCCGCTGCCCCGGCCAGCCCTGCGCGTCAGCAGCGCTGCCGCATTGTTCCCATCTAAGCCCCGCTCAGCGCCTGCTTTGCCCCAGCGATTACAGCGCTGCGGTGACAGCGAGGTGCCGGGCTGCTGACCGCTGCCATTGCATTGTTCTCACTTCTGTGCAGCGACCGCTGCCCGCGGCGGGCTCACAGTGCTGCTTCTTTGTTCTCGGTGGGTAGAATAACGTCACACCGGGATCCTGCCGCTGTTTCCTAGGCAGAAATAAACAGCAAGAAGGCTATCTGACAAGAGTACCCCTCTGTCTCCTCATTTAAATGTGGTGAAATCACAGCAGCTGAGGCAACCCTGAAACGAGGGAAGGTTGAACGGTCTTTCTGTGAAGCTGTGACTGCACAGTGGGTGAACACGGGCTCCGCTACACTCACCTCCTTCATGGGCCTTGGGTACCGTGAGCAAGGAGGGGCCATGGGTCTCTGGAGCACAGGTACTGGATAGTGCAGAGAGAGTGAAGTGGAAGCAGAACAGGTGACTCACAATGTGTTGGGCTTCTGTAGGTGTGGCCTCGACATCCCTGGCCCCTCATAGCCCTCCACCCCAGGTACCCTGCCAACCACCTCTGTGAGGCCAACCACTAGCCTAAGATCAGGATTGCTTGGGGCAGCATCTGGAAACCAAATAGTCCTAGGGAATGTCCTCCCTACCTGCTGGTAGCATTCCAGCATCACCTTTCAAGCAGTTACCCTGAGTAAAACCACCCTGTTCTCAAATAAAAGTTTGAGATCTTTCCCCTCCCTCCCTCAATCACTCACCCACTCTTTAATGGGCGTAGTCCTGCATTTAAGCACCTAGTCAGACTTCCACCAGTTGTCTATAAATGCTCACCTATAAAAGTGCAAGGCCATGGGACTAGGTGGAGTTTGTTCTGTCCATCCATCTATGCATCCACCCACCTATCCACTGAGTACTCCTCATGTTTCTGACCCAAGCCTATGGGTTCTGAGCAAGTAGCTTGTTTCTGGTTCCTTTGAGTGTCCTACTTTAAGAAAGGAAGTCTGTGCTTGGAACATTCCCCCTGAGGTTTAGCGCAAAGGCTGTTTTTCTGAAAGAAATTGGTTTTAAAATAAGAAGTGATTACAAGGTGGGTGTTAATGGATGGCTTATGCATCAGCAGCTCCCGTGTCCAAATGAATTTCTGTCACTGGCATTGAGAACAGGATATGCATTAGCAGGGCCAGCATGGAGGTATGTATGCATCAGTGACTGCATGTATAGCTCGTTATGCTTCAGTGCCACTCAGATACGAGCCAGTGAGTCTGTAGAAAAGCATTAGGTCTGTATCACTGAGTTTTCTGAGAACGGGGGGGGTAGGTTTTAAAAGATAGCTTGTAAAGAGCTTGAGTTTCATTGGAAAGTCCAAAGTGAGTCACTCGCTTCTGAGGGCTTGCAACAGGGAGTTGGAAACCATGCAGAAACGGATCTGTGGAGATGCTGCAGCTGAACCGTGCACAGATGGTAAGCTAAAAGCCCAATTATAAACAGAATCTTTTACAACATACACAGCAGGCTGGGTTCTTGGCTAGCAATAAGCCAAAAGTGCCTGTAAGAGAACAGAATGGAAAAGCCCACCACATGGCATGTAGTAGTGAGCATTGAATGCCCTTTCAAAGGCAGGCAGACACCAGCCCAGAGATCACTCAGCTGATCAGTCTCCTTTGGCCTTGGGTTATCTTCATTTCGAGCCACACCTTAGCAGATGAACCCTCTCCTTGTCATTAAGAAGAGTACTGTTTAAGAGCAAGACATATGCAGATTCACAGTGTTTGAGTATTTATTCCCTTTAAAAAAGTATTTGAATTGGCCTGACATTACTGTTAATCTCAGAGGGGAAGAATCTGTGTGCTGACAGGGCCAGTACAGCGGGTGTGGATGAGGGAATGCAGAGCTGAGTGCTCCAGTAAATTCCAGGTTGAACAAAATGTGACCAGGCAACCTACAGTCTGCAGTCAGTGTCTGTTTAACGATACAGCATGAAGTAAAGAGATGGAATCCAAAGCACAGTAGAAGACTGCCGATTTTGTTAAGTCTGACTTTGACAGAAGTGTTCTCATGGCACCCTCATGGAATCCTCTTCTTTTATTTGCGATTTTATCAGAAGAACTGGGATGGGGATTAGTTGTATACAAAAATAATGATGGAGTGAACAGCAATAAAAGCTCTGTGGTTGCTGGGACTTGGGGGAAGGAGGGGGGGAGACTATTTTAACTCACATTAGGGAAAAATGTTTATCAAAAGGTTTAATTTGAAAGCGGTCTGTTCTGTTTCAGGGCTAATTATTTATAAGAATCCTGTTTTAGATCTTCAGAGAAAACAAATCGGCTTCAGTGAATTGAAATAATGTTTCTGGTGCCCCGTCGCCCTCACCTGGCTGAAGGGAGAAATGCAGGCAACCGAAAGATCCCGGCAGGAAGGAAACCTGGGCGGAGCAGCTCCTCCTGTAGGATGTTAGTTTGGGTCTCTGCGTGGGACCTTCATGCCGAATGAATTCCAAAAAATACGACAGTCTCTAAGGAGATCTTGCCGATGCTCCCGAGCTCTGTTCAGTACCTGAGTATGTCTGGACTAACGGCAGCCAGGGTGTGACCTTATGAACCTTTGTGGAGGTAGGAATTAACCTGATTTAACCTCTTTGCACACTTTACAGTAATCTTTTGCAATCAGAGGTGGTTCCAAGGAGGTGGTGTTCAGCCTCAGCCCCTTTGAAATTGTATAGATGTGGACAAATACCTGAACTGAAGTGAACATCTTGGCCTGAGAGGAATGAACATTACCCAGAAATGAGAAGAGGCTTTCTTCCTGTTGGGAATGTGCAGGGACAGATGCTAGATGCTCAGGCAGTGTTAATTCCACACCCCATGGCTCTAGAGACCAGTGAGAAGTTAACATCAGTCCAGTTAACATAAACACTTGAGAAAGCCTAGGGAAGGAGAACTCAGTTCAGAGCTTGCCAAAGGAAATGAAAATACTCAGGCGCTGATATTGGCAGGCTGAATATTTTCTCAGTGAAATTGGTGCAACACTGCATGACTTACCTGAAGGAGCAAAGTGAGTGGATCAAGCAATCTTATGACACTAATACTTCTCATGCTAGCTCAGATCCACGAGGGTATTTAGAGGCTTAATTCCTTTCAATTTCATTTATGAAGGGATCCAAGTATCCTGCTACACAGAGCCAATTTTGAATCTTGCATTGAAAGAAGCTTCTTTCCCTCTTACCTCTCTGGTCCTTCTCAGCAGATACATCCTTCAGTGCCCATATGGGCAGAGAGGTGCCAGAGTGCTTCCCTGGGCCACCATTAATGCTCACACAGCTGCAGCAAGCCACGTGTAGAAACCAAATCCTCGAGATCTGCACATAACTTGCAACTGTCCATGTGCTTCTCTTCCACTTGGTGTCTCTCTTTAGTCTCAAATCTGGGGCTGGATCTCCAATATTTCTCTCTTGGGGGATGACTACTTGTTATTTGCCTTATAGAAGTACTCCAAAGTTTTAGTTTAGCAGCACAACTCCCTAGTGAGCAGCAATGCACAGAACCTCAAAACATGATACTCTCTTTCCCTCTCCTCCAGGCTGCGTAGCTTTGCTGTTCTCTCCCCATCCATTTGAAATGTTTAAGAAATTAAAATACTTACTTTGTTTGCGCTGTTTTCTCTTGAAAATAACGAATTTGTTGTCCAACTTAATCCAGTTCACATTACCCATAATTTGACTCACCCTCTTACCAGTGCTGGAGTTTGCAGGCACACAAGTGAAACACAAAGCATTACTTCACTGAATTCTAAATAGCATTTTTTAAAGGGATGAATTCAAAATAATGTCAAATAAAAATGCGGTCTTTGTTCTTGGTACAAACAAAGGAGATGGAGGAGAATTTAAGAGCACTGTACTGTACTTCTAATTCTTCTGTGTATTCCAGTGGAAAATTCCAGGGAGGAAGGGGAGGTGATTTAAACCTTCATATACCAAAATCCAAAATCTTTATGGCACATTAGACTGACGTGACAGGGAAATCCAGAAGCTTGGCTTTCTTTTCAATTTGTACCAAGTGCAAGCCAGTTTTTAATGATATAAGCCGCCCTGAAACTCTTTGCTTTGAAATACTTTAGTTATTTGCTGCCACACATGGAAAACACTGCAGCTTGCAGCATATATGCCTTAATGTGCCTGATTCACTCCCACTTCTGGACCTTTTCAGTTTTGCCAGTTCCTCTGAGATTAAATCTCTGGGAGAAAGTGCTCCAGATCTAATATGTTTGGCAGTCTCCTCAAATAAAAGCTCCTTTCTCCAAACCCTCTTGGTGTCTTGCTTAATTCTGATCTGGAGACCTAGAGACTAGACTCTCAGCTAGTATAAACGAGTGAAGTATACCACATAACAGCAGCTGAGGATCTGGAAAATTATATCGACCAATAACTTCTTACTTCATGTGGGTTCTACCCAAGTAATTCACTAGCCCTCCTGTGGGAGAACAAAGCTCTGTATATTTCCTTTTACGAGCTGTTTTGCACATAAATGCTCTCTGCAGTCCCAGTACATCTCCACCGAAACCAGTGAGAGCAAGTTAGCAAAATGTGCTTGTAGCTTATTTTTAATCCCTTTCAAAATCACAGAGGAATGTTCATCAGATTGCAGATCCCCAACGCAAAATAACTGTGGCATGTGCCAGCATTTGCTAAAAGCAGATGCTGAGATATCATTTCATCCTCTCACTGTGCCTGCGTGGGATGAGCAGGATGTCCTGGACTTTCCAGGCTCTGGGGTGGCTGCATGAGGATGGACGTGCCATCTAGCGGCTGCTCATCCCCGTCGTGCTCCTAGCACAAAAGTACAGTTTGGAGTGCCTGGGAAGTGGAAAATTCCACGTAGCAGATTCTTATCCAAAAATAAAATAATAATAATAAAAAAAAAATCTCAAGTTGTCTGTTGTTCCCTCAGAGCACCGAACTGGAAGGTCTTTTCACCTGGCTGGATGGTGAGCGGGACTGGCCACAGCCAATCTCTGAAATACTCAGTTGATTGAGGGTTTGTCCAGAGTCCCTTGCACTGACCCAGGAAAAGGGATTCTTGCCACTTCCTATAGGCAGAAATTTCTCCTTCCAGAAGATTCTCTCCCTCCTCCACTCATAAGGCTTTCCCTTCCTCACCGCTCATTCCCTCCCTGTCTGTTTTGGTCCCCACACAGGGGTGCTGTGGGAGTGGGAGCACTGCAGAAAGGGATCTGGAGTGCCTCCGAACCACTCTTTAACTCCCCTCCTCATGCCAAAAACTGACTGAGTCTTCTATGAAAGGGACGTTAGATGTGGGAAAGCAATTTGCAACCCTCAGGATCCTGCCTGCCACCAGCAGAGGTTCCCCAGTGAGAAGAAGAAGGCAGAGAGGCATACTGCACACTGTCTCGAGACTCCCTCCACCAAGCCGGCACTGAGCGATCCCATACATCAGGCTATATCAAATGCAACCACAGAGGAGGCTTTTACTTATCTTTTAGGACAATTACCAAGTTATACATCACTTGAGTAGTCTGAGAACTATGGGGGATTGTGGTTTCTGGTAAAATGGGAAAATCTTTTCATGGTTAGCGCTGGCAATGAAATCTGTATCCCACCTCCATCTGGGCTGAGCCACGGGTGATCATTCTCTGAGAGATGAGCTTCTCTTGATGCCAAAGGGCAAGTAAATAAATAACTGTGTGTGAATGTGCATTTCGAGGAAAAATCATGCTTTTCTCCTTTCTCCTCCCACCCCCCATTTTGCCTCGGAGAAGTTACGGGTTTTCTCAGGTCCTCAGAGAGGCTAAAAACTGTCCAAGATGTGCTTCAGGAAAGTGATCACTCAAAGTGAATCAGTTTTCAGGGTCTGCTCACCATCTGTGCGCCTTTAGGAGATTGTCACACTTTCGGCTGGCTTCATCCATCTCTCTAATTCCTTGGTTACAGTCAAAACAGTTTTAAAAGGGCTTGGTTCCCACAGTGGGAAAATAATGGGACGCTGCTTGCTAGCATCACTTCACCCAGGAGCAGCTGACGCCTCATGGAATCTTTGAAAGGCAAACTCCTCTTCTGAGTTAATTCTGCTGATGAAGATACAGCAGAGTCTTTCTCTGCTCCCTTCTGCTTCTGTTATTGGCAAGGCAATTTGGTTGAGAAGGAGATCCCGCTTTCCTGAAGGATGCGCTGTTTCTGATGAAGTCACAAGCATTTGTGCCACTGGTTCACCCACCCTCAACGATCTGGACTGATTGATTTTCAAGCAGAAGGAGCTTGATACAATGACCATGATTTTCTAGTCTGGCATGTTTTGAATTATTATTCTGTCTCTGTTACATTTTTCACATAAGTGCCCCAAGCCACCGACAGACTGTTTAGCAATAAAGAAATAATTGTCTCCACAGCAGCTAAGAGGATGCCAACAAAGATGCTGCGCGGCTGAGTCATCTTCATGTTGCAATAATGCTGCCCAGCTAGCCACCCTACAAGGTTTAACTGGCCCAGACTTTTCAGCTGGGATAATTCATCTCTTGCAGTCTCTCTCAATAAGTTTCAGTAACTAAAAGGGTGAAAAAAAGATTCCCTTTCATTGCAGAAGACAGCTGATGGTCTCACCACCTAAGGTGCTGACTGTCACAGTAAGTGTCTTCATTAAATGTGGCAAGCAGAGAGGAGGCTTGGGAAAAGCTCTTTCATTGTCGGAGAGCTCAGAGAAAGATCTCCTAGCACCAAGTCATTTCTTGCAGACAGCCCAAACTTGGCCAGTATCTGGATTTCTGGTGCAGCTGACTGCCACTGGAAGAGGCCGCATTGCTGGAAATCTTTGCATATCTTTGGGGGTCAGCAAGCTGGGCTTGGGCACTGAGAAGTATTAAGGCAGTTTTGCAGCCTGCCACAGATAGCATGAGATGTGGACTCATCCATCCCACATCTCATCCAGCTAGTGGATGAGATTAGAGATACGCAGAAAAAGAGAGCAGCCTGTTGTGAGTAAATGTATTGTACTTCTCTGAGGTGCTCCAGGAAGCTTGGGAGGACTAAAGGCTGATAGCTTCTCTGGTCTGCCTTGGAGAGATACAAATGAATGCTGCTCTACTAGCTTGCTTGCTTTGTTTCTTATGGATCTGTCAGAGTAGAGAAGGACTTGGAAACAGATAACCTTCAAGTTTTTAGGTTCTGCTGTCGGTCAACAGAAAGCCAGAAACAGGAAAATCCAAAATAGCTAGCAGAGATTCAAAAAATCTCAAAGATTTGGACAAAGGAAGCATGTGGGGGCCATGTTTGACGTCCAGGAGCTGCTTTCCTCTCAACATACAGTGATTAGGAGCTACTGTTAGTCAGGACTTCAGTCCTGGCTACTTTTTAACAACCAGCACAACGTAAGAAGTCGAGAATACAGTACTGCCTGCCTGCCTGCCCATTACTGCCGGAGCACAAACTCTGAAATCTGAGCTTTATGTGGCATGTTACCACAAGTCATACCAAGATATTTCTCTCATGAATGAACCTGATGCCACTGAGTGTAGAGAACTGGCTGTGTCCAGACTTGTGCAACACAGAAAGCATTGGTCTGCATGAATCCAAGCTAGGCTGTTACTGTGAGTAATGGGAAGTGTGGTTAGCAAGTCAAACAGGTTATAGAGGGATCTCTGGAATGGAATACACTGAAAGGCTTTCAAGGTGCTAAAATGCTCCAGAAATCAGGGAGTCCAACATCAGGAAGAGCTGGAAAAAGGCAGATCCCAGAGAGGAAACAGGCAATGCAAAGCAAATGAGGAAGGAAGAGGAAAAATGGGACATAGTATTGCCCACTGCTGATAGCTAAACTTTTTCAGCCTGCTATATCAAGATAGAAACAACGAGGAAGAAGAAAGAGAATGAAGTAAGATAAAATATGCCGAGTGCTCAAGAAGACTTCTTGCAAATACATATCCTTGGTAAGTATCTGATTGTTTTAAGCATTCTTAGCTTCACTAAGATCACAGCTTTGTTAGCTTCACTAAGACTGTATCTTAGATTGATCGTGCACATAGAATCTCCTAGACATAAATTGTTGACCATGTCTGGGACTAGAAGTGGATCTAGCCATATGCAACCTCCTTATCTCTGTGGTACAAAGGGGATTAGAAAGCAAAGGTGCTCACTCTGAAGCTGCTGACTCAATGGAACTGCATCCTGTATGTGTGAGATTAAGCCTGTTCTCTATTCAGTAAATAATCAAGTGTATCCAGCCATCTTGAATCTTAAGTTGCTGTTAAACCACCACATTATATCTGTACTATATCAATAAATATATTCCTGCTTCTCTCTTAGGAGTGAAGTGTACCACGTAGTTGTTTCCTTCTGCAATGAATTAGCACAGTCATCAGGATGGCATGTAGGGATATCAATTGTTTACAAGAAGCATAGAATGAACCTGGGTCTGAAATTCTCACATGAATGGGCTCTTGAAAACTGTTAGAATTTAGAAGCTTTTGAAGAGCACCTAGAGGTAATTAGGGACCATAAAAGGATGAGGGAGGCAAGATCTCATCTGCAGAGCAATACGTTTGGAAGCTACAGTCAAGCAAGGGAGAACAGAAATATGCCAGAACAGGGAAGAGAAACCAAAGCAAAGGAAAATAAATCTAGAAACCTGCAAAGAACTCTCTGAAAGTGGAATAACGTGGGGGAAAAAAAAATAAATCATTATCCCTAGGCATTCCTAGAGTCACAATATATAATCAGCCTGCAGGCATTATCTTAAATCTATAACATTCCAGAATTGAGACAGCAGTGAAGGAAAGGAGGGTATTTTGCTCCTCCACTGTCAAGTCCAGCAAGGAAAGGAAAACACATCCCCACTCTTCTCTAACCCCAGGAGGAATTGTAAAGCCTGAAGTAAGAACAAAGAACAAATATGGCTTGGAAAGCATTGGGCCTGCTATTGTGGTAGCAATGGTAGTGGGAGGATGGCTGAACTACATCATTTCAAGTCATTTCCAACCTTGCAATTCTATGATTCTTTGATTCTATGATTCCAAGTAAAAAGATTATCAGTAAATAAATAAGAGTAGCCCACATATATATTTATATTAATTCAAATTTTTCCTTAAGGACAGTTGGTGAAATCTGTTTAATAACTACAAGAATGCAAACTCTGATGTCAACCCAACTAGGTTCTGGGAAGTGAAGCACGCAACTCAGACAGCAAAGAGTTAAGGTTACCAATGTAAACAGCACATAATGTTGTGTGCCAAACCGCCAAAGCCAATTTCTGGCTCCCAGGTGAGAAATGTATTTCAACCACTTGCTCTGCCATTACAAATTGAAAAATATTTTCATGAAAAATATAATGTCATGAAAAATATTTCAGAACTCTATGTTTTAAACAGATGACCTTGGAGTCCTGTCCTGTGGCTCATACATTGATCCCAACCCCTGAAGTAAAAGGGAGACTGCACTGAACACACTCAGTGCAGTCCCTGCCCTCCCTAAATCAAAAACTACTAATGTATCACAATAGAGCATTTCTGTTGTGGTGGGGGGGAGTTTTTAAACTTATAGCAGATTTGGAAAACAACAAATTATGTCTCTCACTCAGAACTGCCTATGCTGCACGTGCTGAAGCGTTATAGTTCCACCCCTGAGATGTGGAATTGCATCAGTAACTTCCCCTAAGAAGGTGAGGGAAACAACAAAAGCAGTGTGACTTCTTGTTGTCCAGCTTAGCTGCATTAACAGAAATATGGTAGTGATATTATGAATGGGAAGAGGAACTTTTATCTTTATCTTTAGCCTGAGTAGTTAAGCAAATTAAAAAAATACATTTGGGAAAACCTGTTCAAGCTAGAAGACCTTTTAGAGTCAAAGCAGCCTGTGATGGTCAAATTACCATCTATTGATGCTGTGCTTACGATTTTAACTAAGCCTAGTACTCTACTTATTGAATAGTAGTTTGTTAAACCTAAAAATTAAGGCTTAATTAACGTATTCATCTTTTTAACAGAGTAACATGTTTTGAATCCCATACCAAGACAATTCTCTGTTTTTCTTTTACAGCACCCTACAGTACAGCAAGTAGAAATGCTGTGTTTCTGCTGCTATCCCAGTCTCCAATAATGCTACTACTTTCAACTTGTGGTCAGAAAACCTTAAAATAGGTAAGCACTCATGCCTGTTTTCAACATATAGGGAGTATAAGAATAAGTTCTACTAATGAAGACTTGAATGTCTCAACCACGGTTACAAACTGAAATGAAGTACACTTACACATATACATTAATTAACTGATTGTCCCACTTGCAATGGCTGATTCAAATCAGGGAGAGCTATAGTGTGGATGGAAAGAAAGAAAGAGAGTTATTCCAGCACTGAAGGGGAAAAAACTAAACTATTTTTTAGATGTGGTCTGGAAGGTCATTATCTACAGTCATTCTGGAAGAAGACACAATTAACAAGAAAAACGTGGAGGAAAACAAAAGCACTTCATTCTGTAAGAATCAGATGTAGCATAGCATAAAAGGAAAAGATTGTAAATAGCTCGAAGGATGGAGATTGAATGGGAATTATGAGGATATTAGTTGTTTTTTATTATTTTATTCTGAATAGATTTAGAGACATGGAAGAGAGTAGGTCCAGTAGACTGAAATGAGGAACTTCTGTTTCTCCAGGACAGAAACATCAGAGCTGCTAGATAAAAACAGAGCTAAGAAATAACATTAGAAGGAGGGCAAAATGGTATCCAGGATCTCTGTGGGAAAAGACTATAAGAAAACCAATTTAAAAGGGAATTCCAATCAGTTTGACATATAACAATGCCACAGCTTTTGTCTTTATGATAATCAGTGCTTTGGTATATAATATATGCCCATTAAATTCACTAGGATTAAATCATAATAGAACTATATTCATTAAAGCATAGTGTAAACATAATGAAATGGAAACAAATGGATAGCTGTTGACGTGATTGCATGTGTTGTATGAGAACAATGAGTTTTTATTTGTGAGAGAAAAACCACCAGTGCCCAGGATATTTGTCCTTACACTGAACGAAGTCTGCTATTTTTAAATGCATCTGGATGAAATCTCTGAAACTGTACTTGTACATCTGAAAAAAAAAGTGTTTGTATGGGAATCCCTTGGGTCCCTTAGGCTGCACCTCTGTTAAACCCCATTTAAAGGCTGACTGCCACTGAGGAAGGATCTCTTTCTGGAGAACTCTCCCTTGCAGAGTTTTCTCTGCAAGCCCAGATCTTCAGAGATGGGTGAGAACCTTTGCTTTTTTCTGTGCAACATTTTTCCACCATGCTCATCCCTTGCTTGCTATGTTACTATGTTGCCCTTCCACCACGTTGACCTTTCTGGTTGTTACAACTATGATACAGAAGAGATACCTGGAAAGAGTGAAAAAGGATGGAGAGCGCTGCTGGTGGGGAACTCATTTTGTACGATCACAACAGCAACGGGAGTTTTTAATTCTGTAATTCATCCAGCTTTGATTCTACTAACCCTAATTTTGATGTTTGCTGCTTATAGATAATAAACAATGGTACCTATAACAACCTCGATAAAGCAGTTTGATCACCACAGATCTGTCTCAAATTTGGGGGACCGAGGAAAGAGATAGCAGATGCCTGGTTCAACAGTTGAGGGCCAGTTGATAATGGACCTAAAACCAAAGTATGGCTAGGAGTCAGTCATCTTACTCTATAAATACTGAGCAGCCCAAGGGCCCTTTGAGCTTTGCTGCAAACAACAGGCTGCCCAACAGGATTTGCCCTTGAACAGGGATGTGTCTCAAGATTAGGCTTGTACAGATATCTCTTACACCTTGACCTCAAGGCATCTTGCCAGTACAGGTCCTTGATAAGTGGTGAACTGTTTTATGCTTTCTTAACTTTATGAAGATCTTAGATGTGATTGTAAGCATTGCTACCTTTACTAAGGTTAAGCCTCAGAGTAATTGTGCATTTGTAATCCCTTAGACATAAACCATTCTCCATATCTGAGATTGGGAATGGATACAACCATACCTCAGCTCCTTATTTCCTCAATTCAGGGAGTTATGTAAGTAAGTATGTCCACTCTAAACCTCATGACTTAATGTGAGGACCTCCTGTATGCGTGTGTTTAAGGCTACTCTCTATCCAGTGGATAATCACGCATATCTAGCCCTCTCAAATCTCGAGTCTCTGTTAAATCACTACATTATACCAATGAATATATTCCTGATCCTCTCTTATGAGTCAGTTATATAGTGTAGCTGTTTCCATTTGTGATACAGTGACTGAGGCCGCTCCCAGTTGCCTCGGGGACTGCCTGCTTCATCGTGGCAGTGCAGAGCTCCAAGTGGACACTTACAGCATGGGATTTATGGCTTGGCTCATCACTGTGGCAAGCTGCTAAATAGTCAGGGTACGGCACAAATTGGCTGGAGAAGAGGCGCAAAGCCAGAGCTCCACAAGCAACATGCAGGAGGTCTTGCTGACTTACAATGTGTAAGTCACATTGCACAATGATAGCTGCTACCATAAAGGCAGAAACATGTTGCTCTACTAGATGCAGCATCATGTAAACATTAATTCTGGTGTTCTTCAAATTCATAAGCACAGGGTTTGTTTTCTCTGCAAAATAAGCCACTTTTCTTCTCCACTACTAGGAAGAATGAGTCCATCCCTCTTCTGCTATTTCACTCTATCCTGGTGAGCACTGAGACAAGGCAAAGAGGGAGTGAGGAGCTGACTGTTTGAAGAGAAAAACCACTAAAATGTGGTTTTGCTCTTCAAGCAGTCTGGATGCCACATTCTCACCTGAATCATGAAGTACATTCTGGGCTCTATCTGAAGGCCAGCTGTTCCTGATGAGTTAGCAGAAGCCTTTTGGGCTGAGGAGGAACATCAACACCTAGCATTAGCTATCCAGACTTCTTCCTAAATCCCCTCAGTTGGCCTGTGGTCTGACATGCCACGTTGGCACAAACCTAGGAGACATAGCAGGGCTTTTGCATCAGCTTCTAGGCCTCCCTACCACTCATTTCAACGTGTGCTGAATGTCTATGGTGATGGAGGGGATGGCTTTTTGCTTCTGGTTGGAATCCTGTTGAGAGCTGAGTGTTACCAGAAGTTGTCACCGCTGATGGATGTTGCCTGTGTGAGAGGAGCTTTAGACTCAGCGATGTGGAGCAGCCACACAGCCCCATGTTCACAGACTTAGTGGAGAACGTAGCGCTGAAATTCAGGGCAAACACTGATGACTGTGCCTTTTGCTGAGATAAGAAGAAGCTGAGCCCTTTCACCACTTCTTAAGCAGTTGTTTCATATGTTTTCATATGATTTTCCTTGATCTTCCTCAGGAAGCTGGGACACTGGAGGCCCTGGGGGTTGCAGGACAACTGTTTGCCAGGAGTTACAGCTCGCTGTGAGGCTCAGGCAGATCCTGGCCCCAGTTTGCTGGAGGGCAGCCCCACATTAGGGCATATCTATGTGCCTTGGCCACATTACCAATTCCTGGTATGCAGGGCCGTCCCCATTCCTGTCCATCGAGATCTCTCAGGGAAGCTGTTCAGAAAGACCTCTGCTTCTGTATGGAGAGCCGCAGCAAAACACAGCACACAGCAATGTTTCCAAGCCCCACTGTGGTCTTTTGACTAGGCATAGGCCCCACAGTTCCCCTGCATGCAGTATGGCTGCCAGGAGTGTGGCTGCAAAACATCAAAGTTAATTAGCATCCAAAAGCAAATAAATCAATCAGTGCACCCCAGCCCCCTTAGAAAATCTCATTATTGGGAACCAACCCAGGCAGGGACTCCCAGGAAGAACTACAGAGGAAGAGATTCTCCAAAGCTATAATTTTTAAGGTTGTACCACTTGGAGAATAATTATAACCAGCAAAATGATGTTCACATCTCACATTAATATAGAGTAATGACTGCATGCCTGTAGCCAGCTAACCACAGAACTGAGAAGAGACTGTCAACTCTTCTGTCCTGCCATAATACAAAGCGTCTTGGAAATGCTAGCAGCTGCTGCACGCCAGCCTCTTGTCATCCCTCCTTCTTAAAGACACAGACTGAGCAGAACAAGAGACACTTCAGCCTCCCAGATATCATTTGCATTGGAAACATCATCGTTGATGAATTTGCTTTGCTGGCCAAACTGAAAACTAATATTTTATGATTTTCAGTGGTGCGGGATTTTAAGATCATTTCAGACACTATAAACACTTTATTCAGAAAAAAAAAAAAAAAAATGCTGCTTCCAGTTTTTGGGAAATGTATGAAATTTGGGAAAGGAGTATAGTCCTTAAAGGCATCTGTACTCAAGGGGCTACCCTGTTGTGCAGCCTGATATCATGCAGGAGAGCTCAAGGGACCCTTACACTGCTTGCTATTTGTGGGGTAAGTTGATTGACTCATAACTTGTTTTCAGGTGTGTGCTCAATTGGCCCTCAGCTGTAGAACCAGGTGTCTGCTATCAGTTCTTTCAGTTAACTCCTCTTAATGAGGGACAGTGTTATAAGTACTGTTGCTCATTAAGTACCTGAGCAAGGTCTCATGTGCTAGGCCAGGCTAAAGGAAGAAATGGGGAAAAAGTGGGGTGAGAGCACAGGTTCCTGCAGGGTGATATTTTGGAGGTGGTTTGGTCTGCTTATGTATCAGGAACAAGGTTCTCATGCGGGGTTTTGAAAGGTTCCCTTTTGTTCTGTCTTTTGTCTGCTGTATTTTTAAGGCCATCAGGAAGACTAAGTGTTGCTACAGTGCTAATTAACTAAATAATGAAATGATAAAAGAAAACTGACCAGAGCCAAGTTTTGGAGAAGTTAGGGGGTGTTGTTGGCAGAGATTGTGGCAAAAGTATAGCAAGTCAGCAGAGTCTGAGAGGATTTCTGGGAGATCATAGTACCTGCACTGTGGTTTTAATAGACTGGAGGAAATCCAGCTGCCAAACTATATTAACAGCATGAGTGTGAGGATTTGCAAATGAAGTTCTGCAAAAATAGCTAATCAGAAATAACAGACATAATAAAAATGAATTCAACCTCAGCCAGGAGAGTTAGAGGAGAACCAGACTTGGAGGAAATTCATCTAAGATTATCTGGAAACATGAAATTGTCCTTTCTTACTTGGGATACTGATTGCTGACCGGCCACTTGCTTTACCTCCTTGTAAGCAGAAGCTGGGACATCTTCATGTGCCCCTTGTCATCTAGAGACATGCTCCATAGCTGGGCAGGAGGCCAACCAGTGCAGGAGCGTCCCGCTTGGCAGACACTGAGGGCATTCTTTGGATCATCAGTAGGGATTAAAAGTAGAGGCATTCATGCTGCAATGAGGGGAGGCAGCTTCTACACTTCGCTTCAGTCCCTCTGTACCCTCCAAACAGCCCAGACTTGCCTCTTGCCCAAAACTGTCACCACCAGCAAAGGGAGGAGACAGTTTGCTCCTGTCTCACTCCACTGCCCCTCCCTGAGGGACCAAGAGCAGAGAATTGAGAGTGGAAAAGTGGCCTGAGAAATTGTATTCTTGCTCCCCAGTTACTGGGAGGCCACTCCCAGGGTCTGTCAGCAGCTGATATATTTAGGATCATCTTTACATTCTGCTGCCTGGTCCAGGGCTGAGAAGCAAAACAGAGAAGGTGTTATCAGCTGCCAGAGGGAGCCTCACTTTTGCTGGGGTTGGTGGCGTCGATGCAGGGACACCGGCTCTAATTCATAGAACAGAGAATCCAATTGCTTTGTAGAAAAGTTTCTGGGTGTCCTATGCATTCATAGTGCGAGGCAATAGGCAGTGATTCCCATTTATCTTCCAGAAATCTCAGAAAGCCTGGCAACTGCACCGACACCATCTCACTCCTGCTGAGAACTGAGGGATTTTGCTGCAAGATCCATCAGAAACCCGCTTGAGCTTTCCAAGCCTGCTGCTCTCTTGAGGAGGGAGAAGCAGGGAGGGAGGCTTGCATTGATTAATATTAGAAGAAACTCCCCTGAAAGAATGATAGATCATGGCTTGGTTACTCCAGAATCTCTTCTTGTTTCTTTCTTTGATGGGAGGAGGGGGGACTGGAAACAAAAGGCCTAGGAAGGGGGGAATGGAGGGAGGGGTGTGTTTTGAAATCTGCTTCCTTTTGGCCACGCTTGAACTTCCAAGAGCCTGGTTTTGACTGACATCCCTAGGAAATGGAAGAGAATACTCCATGCTGAGCCGGCACTCTGCCCAGCAGAGGAAGGAGGAGGCATCTGGCTCCAAAGAGCTGAAATAGATGCCTTCAATGCCTCTGTCATTCAGCATCACAGAGGTGTGCTTGGGTTTACTGTGGGAGCATCCCGCTCCTCCAGGCTTAGAGAGGCTCCTCACCCTGCCTGGGTCAGAGCACCTGGGCTCTGCGTCTGCACTCTGCTCTCACAACTTGGTTGGAGCAGACAGGATATATGTTGATGGCTAATGAGAAGGGAATGGAGCAGCCTTTGCAAAACCTGGCTCTACACTTCCCTGTGGTGCTGTCTGCTGGCGCAGGAGAGGCCACAGACAACCATGACTGACCTCTGAAGCATTTCAGAGACGTTTGCTTTGGGGGCCTGGGAAGGAAATGTGTTAATAAGGGTATCATGCATGCCATGCAGCTGCCCCCCTGCCTGCAGCCCCAGGGAACTGAGTTCTGTGGACATATGTGGGGCATATGCCAGAACAGAGCATCAGGAAAAAAATGAGAAAACATCCTTAAAAAGGGAGAGCTGCTGCTTGCATTGCATGGAGCTGGGGTGGGGAGGTTAGAGGGAGGGAAGTAGGGGAGATAATTAAGCTTCAGCATTATCTAGAGCTTGCAAATTACCATTAAAACTACAGAAGCATTCTGTAGAGAATCGAGACAGAGTGGGTGCTCAGAACAGCACCCAGGAACACCATGCTTCTGGTTGTCTCCAAAAAAGCTGTGGGGATGCCTCCTGGGCAGGCACTGACAAAAAAAGGTATTTTTCAGTGGGCTTGCAAGTTTAAAAATGCCATCTTGCCTTCTGACATCCCTCATATCCCTTATCCAGGACTGAATTAGCTGACCTCAGGTTTGCCCTTATGGGCAAATCAAGCACTGATTGCTGTTCTCCATTAATCACACTAATCTACTGTATTGGATTCCAGCTAGAATCAGGCTTTTTTGCAATTCCTCAGAGCTTCTAGAGGGCTCTTGCCTTTGGTCTTCAGATTTCCATGTCGGAGCCCAGGATTTCTCAGCAGAGGACTTCTGAGGTTCTTCCCAGCACAAATTAAAGCCTTTTGGTACATGATGAAATGTTGTTGTTTGTTTGTTTGTTTTGCATTGCTTTGTCTTTTCCTAACTAGATGGGGTTTTTTTGTTACGTTGTTGTTTATTTGTTTGTTTGTTTGCTGTTAGGAGGAAGAGGGGGCTTTCATTTACTGGTGATCTCCCACTCCATTTTTTAATACTTGTGGGATGTAGGAGGTCAGGTACTTGATTTGCCTACCCAGGTAATTGTTGGTGTCTGGTAAGTACTTGTTTCTGCTGGTAAGTACTTTCCCAGTGCTCATGTATAACTGTATAATCTAGTAAACCATTAGTGCAGAATATGGACAAACTCTTCTAAGACAAAGTTACAGATTAGTTTGTACATAGTTAGGTGAGCCTAGTGCTTTCAGAGGGGAAGGAAGATATGTATGACCATCCTGCAGAGCATGGACACATATGCTTGTCTTGTGCTGTAGCGGCCACATTACTTGCATGGAAGAACCCCCACAGCCATGGACAACTGCTGCCACTGGCCTCTCACCAGGCCATGCTTGTGTACAGAGAACCCACAGCAGCCCACCACCAAGCTGGGCTTTGTTGTCTTGGGCTCACCCTCAAACCACACTTGTCTGCCAGTGCTGCCCAGCCTGGGGAGCACCAGTGGGGGACATTTCTCTTCACAGAGGAGATCAGAGGGTGCGAGTCTTGCTGGCTGCTGTTGCTGCTCCTCTCCCCATGGGACTTGCCCACCTGCCAACTGCAGCTGAGCATGCCGTGTCCCACCACCCCGCTCCAGTTTGACACGCTACTGGTGATGGATGGCAGGCAGGGGAGGCCCGTGAGGCTTCATCTCACCGTTCCTCAGCCCTGCCAGCACGCTGAAACCCTGCCCTCACTGTTGAGAGACGGTAAGCTTGTGCACGTCTGGCTGAGGACTCAACAATGATAGATAATGCCAATAAGCCCCAGAGCTGCCACGGGGAGGGGAGGGTGATTTATCCTCAGTCGGACAGCGGGGCCGAGCGGAAATCCTACGGGAGCTGTGGGGCACACATCAAAACCGCGTGTCACAGCACCCGCCACACCCGGGGCGCCGGTTCAAAGCCATCACGTGCTGCGGCTGGAGACTGGAGGTGATGCCAGGCTAATGAGCAAATGAAGCAATAAATAACCCGTATGGTCATTACGTACTCCCCCTCTTAGGCGCAGGCCTGCTCCGGCCCTGGTGAGCAAGCACTTCTCGCACCCCATTACTCATGCTGAGCCCCTCGGCCGGAGCCCGGAGCAGCTCAGCAAACCATCCATCTTGGCCAAGCACAGCCCTTTCAAGTTCCCCTGCAGCAGCCGCTCTGTTTATTGTTAAGATGAGCACACAGTTTACATGGACTGTTCTTATTTATCCTTGACTTCTACCTTTTAGGTCATTTCTTTGCACGTCCGGCACTTTTCAATGCTGTCTTGACCAAATTTGTATTTATGTCCTCGGTTTTGCTGTCTGAAGCTCTGAGGCCGCCAGCAATGGGAAGGAGAGGTGAGCCCCCGACAGAGGCTTTTTCTAGGCAGGCCTGGGGTCCCTTGGGCAAATTGCTCCTCAGAATGGAGATTTAGGTAGCTGCTAATAGGGGGGGGTGCTTGTGGGGCTGCATGGAAAGGCGTGCAGGGTAAGTGCTGGGTCCAGTGTACCTTCCAGCTGGGGTTGAACATGCAATGCACAGGAAAGTGGTAGAATAGGAGGTGTCTGGAGACAAGGTGATGGCATTTGTTCCACATGTTGCTAAGGATCTGGGAAGAGAATTGGCCTGTGTATGGTCTTTCATAATCGTGTTATTTAAGTTCAAGAGGAGATCTGGTCAAGGATTTTTGTCTTCTTAGGACTGACCAGGTAAAATACCTCAGTTTGCTGCTTCTCCCTACTCATGCTCTCTGGATTTATTATCAATCTCATCACTTGCATTCTACCTTGCCTCTTTTTACCTCAGCTCTTTGACCAGTGGAATAGCTGAAGGACACTTGCATCTCACTTGTGAGAGTGTTATGTGCTGGTGGAATGCTTCCTGTTGTGGTACCAAAGCAATGCGATGTCTTCACAGCACCAGGAGTGTTCCCTCAGCCTGAAGGTGTGTCAGTTCCGAGCCAGCTTTTGACAAAAACACTTAGACACTGGCAGCACTAAACTCTGTTCTGAATTACAGCCACACAGCCTGGGGTGACCTGCTTTAGCTGCAAGCAAGTCTGCTGATAGGTGGAGAAGGATCCCAGTGATAGCACTGGGACTGCAGCAGCAGGAGAGGCTGAAACTTTGGTGAGGCTTCACCAGGCTGCTGTTACCAGGTATAATTGAGTTGCAGTTAAGTCTTTTTGCCTTGGTGATCAGAAAGGGTTAAAAAGCTCTGTGATACAGGTCAGCGCTCACACCGAATCTACACCCATCATATATATATATGTATATATATCAGGTTTTGGAGGGGAGGTTACACATGTCACTGGCCATAACTCAGACTTTCATTATAATCGTGACCATATGGTTAATGGGACTTAATAAACCACCACTGACCTGGACTCTGTGTGCACAAATCTCTTGCTCTCTTTCCTTTTTTAACTCGCTTGTCTGGACATACTATGCCAAGCAGCTGCAATTTACAAATCGAAGGCACCAGTTCCAGTGGCCAGCAGCTAGTTAATTCAGAAAGAATAAAACCCCAAGAAAGCCATGTTGCAGCACAGCCGTAGGAGACAGCAGCAGATCCTCCCAGGGCAGCTGTTCTGTGCATCCTGTGAACATGAGCCTTAGAAGGGACCAGGGAGGGAACATCAGCCAGACCCTGCCCCAGCACCAAGGCCCTGGGTAAGTACCAGTGAAAGCCAGGGAATTAAATCCATGCTTCTCACACTGCAAGTGAGGAGAGCATTTAACCAAGCGCTTCAAAAAATGCTTTGGCATTTTGTCAGGCACAAAGCTTTTGATTTAATGGGAATTAGAACTGGGGGAAAAGCTATTAAATCCTATCTAAAGCATTCTCCTGGTGACCTGGTACAAGATTCATCCAGGCCATATATTCTCTAACTCTCCAAGCTAGTCTTAGCTTGATGAGCACGTGACTCCTGCCTACGAAGTTTTTTGACCATACCCTGCTTTTAACAGTGCTGCACTGTCACCTGCCTCTGGACAGCCAGATAATGCAAACCTTCACCAGGCACAGCTAAATATGTTCTCACTGGTAGGCTGATATTGCTGATAGTGCTTTACAAGATCTCCCTATCCCAAAATTTCCCTGAGCTCAGTTTCCTTAGTCCCAGCTGCTGCCAGCTGATTTTACAGGTGGGAGCCCAGGAGGAGAGGCTCCTCATCCTTCCTAGCGATCCAAACACACGTGCCTCAGAGGAATGAGAGATCTTGAAACCGTAGGTACTGAAGCATGTGGCTGACATGTAGGGCTGAGCTAGAGTAGAGGTTTTGCTTCATTCCTTTGATCCCGAGTTGATACTTAATGTTTTTATTATTTGATTGGTGTTTTTGTGATTACATGCACCTGCCATTAATGATATCCAGGCCCACCTGTAGGTGGGGTGCTGTTGAAATTAAACTCTCTTCCTTCTTTAAAATGACTGTGTAAACACCAATTCCAGCTCCTTGCCTCATGTTTAGAAATGAGGGCTCCTGATACTGTATTACCCTTTCTGAGCCGCATGTAACAGACCTTGGGGGAGGCTGTACTTTTCTGTTCTGCTCTTCTCTTCTCTTCTTTTTTTTTCTTTCTTTTTTCTATTTTTTTCTTTTTTTGTCCCCTTTTAAAAATTATTTTGTTTTTATACAACCATTTTGCATGCTGTTTGGAGAACATCACATCTCTAGTACGTTGCATGCTTAGGGCTGTGTTTCTTCTGTCCACAAATAGTTCACATGGCTTCATTTAGGACCCAATCCAAGTGCTGGTGGTCACAGCTGGAGACTTTATGATGTCTTTGATGGATTCTGAAGAAGACTGAGTAGATTTTGGTACATCTTCAATCACATTGGTAGGTATCAACGGTTACTCATCCCAGAGCTTTGTCTGTCCTGAAATTGGAGGGATTTTTCCTAGCCAGTGGCAGTCTTGGTACTTGAATATCTACAGGAAGCGTCAGAAAAAAGTTGACAGACAATCTGCATCACGACTCAGAAATGAGCCTCATTGAACAAGTGCCAGCTGTATGCCCAGGTTGCCAAGAAGGCCAAAGGCATCCTGTTTTGTATTAGAAATAGTGCAGTCACTGGTAGCAGGAAGGTGGTTGTCCCTCTGTAGTTGTCTCTGGTGAGGCTGCACCTCAAGTACTGCGTTCAATTTTGGACTCCCCACTGCAAGGAAGACATTGAAGCCCTAAAGCTTGTTCAGAGAAGGGCAACAAAGCTGGTGAGGGATCTGGAGCACAAGTCTTATGGGGAGCAGCTGAGATTGATCAGTCTGTCTGAAAGTAGGTTGTGATGTGGTGGAGGTCAGCCTCTTCTCCCAGGTAACAGTTATAGGTTGAGAGGTGATGGCATCAAGTCATGCCAGGGGACATTCAGGATGGATATTAGGAAAAATTTATTCTCAGAGAGGTGAGGTACTGGAGCAGGCTGCTTGGGAGGTGACAAAGTTATTGTTTCTGTTGGTTTTCAAGAAACGTGTAGATGTGGTACTGAGAGACATGGTTAGTGGCATGGTGGGGGTAGGCTGGGTTTGGACTAGGTGATCTTAGTGGTCTTTTCCAACCATAATTATTCTATGACTGTGGATTGTAAATGCTTATGTCAAAATGTAAGAGCCAATGTTCTGTGTGAAGGCTTGGCCTCCAACAGGTGAATTATGAGTAGTGAAACCTTCAACGTCATGAAGAATCTGATACCTGAAATGAGCCTTCTTGCATACTTCACCCTCAGCTCCATTCCATCTTTCATACAAGGTACCTTCCCACAGTGGTGTCCTCTCCAATGGGAAGTGCCCATCTCTTGGTACATCGGCCCAGTTCCTCTCTCTTGCTTGAAAAATCCATCTGAGCAGAGTGCAGAAGCATGCAGAGGTCTGGCATAGAATCTCAAGACACAGCCATGCAGTGCAATGCCGAGCAGCCTGCAGCATACTCCAGATCTCTGCCCCGCACAGGGGATCCGTGCACCCTGCAGAAGGAACGTGCCCAGAGGAGCGTGAGGCATGTGTTCCTTGCTCCAAAAATGCTGGTAGTGTTTACAAAGTCAGACACGTCAGCACAGCTATAGTCAGTAAAGTGAGTGTAAAACTGGCCTTGTTACTTCCCAGATCTGAGGGATACGAATCAAATACGCACAGATGGTCGGCCACTTTCCATAATGAAACACGTCTTTATTGTCCCGAGGAAGCTGCATTTCACAACATAAGCATTGGGGCTTGCTTCTTTTTTTATATATTTTATTTTCTCTGCAAACTGTGGGCAGTTTTGCCCCTTTCCTTAAATCAAAAATCACGGACGATAAAGACGTGTTTCATTACTGAGAGCTGGCCAAGCATCTGTGTGCAATGGACTTCATTTTCTTCTCTAGGTTGTTGGCACAAACATTCCCAGCCTAAGCCAGAGAGGAAACCGGAGCAAATGCAGGGATCTGAGTACTCCCAAGCTTGGGGAGCACTCAAGCTCTGTGGCTGATTTTTTTTTGGTCTGCACTCAGCTGCCACATCCCAGACTTTGAAGGATGTGGAGAAGTGCAGACATGAACTGGCACTGCCAGGTGTGAAATATTTGGGTGCTTGCACCGCCATGGATCCCAGAAGAAGCAAAACCTCACAAGAAGCGGATGCTGTCCTTTGGGGGTGACTAAATTGGCTAAGGCTGCCTTGAGTGACATTCCTAGAAAACACATCATGCTAGTGAATCCCAGGTGTTTGTTCATTCCTGCCCTCAGTGATGGGATTGCACCCCTGCTGCTGCCTGGACGTTTGGATTCGTGCCTCTGAAAGGTCTCATGAGTGCTGGTGTGGAAACATCTTTTCCCAGAAGCTGATCCTGAGCTCCTTTTCATTGCCAAGGATGTGGTGTGAGGTTTGGTCTCCATGCCTTGTGCAGCCCTAGGATCCTCCTAGAGTCTTACCTGCCCAGTAGAAATGATGCTGTGCCATTCTGATTTATGCTCCTGACAGAATACTTAACAAATATGCTACTTTAAAGCATTACTGTATTCAGCTTGGGAGGAATCCATTCAGAGACACAGTACAAAGCATACAGCTGTGATGACAGCTCTGGGACCAGGATGTATTTGTCTCTGGTGCAATGGGGGTTATGCTTGCAAACATATATTGTGAAAAGTAGTAGGCTTTGATGATGCTTAAACAGCCAGTTCTCTTTCCAGGGAAGACACAAAGACTAAGAAATAAAAACAGAAGGAGAAAGGGAGAGTGCCCCAAGAAAAAGTAATTCTTACCACAAGTATAAGTATGGAGCTTCTGACCAGGCACAAGGATAATTGGACACATTATTTTAAAAGCTTCCCTATCTGCATAATCTGTTGCCTGCCTGCTGGTGGGTTCCCAAACACAACAAATGAGCTGTCTGGGAGGAAAGCAGATTGGGATTCTTGAGAGCTGTGCCTCTGATTCTGGCTTTTCTGTCTGTTAACTCATTGCAGGAGTCAGTGCTGAAGTGCGATACGTGCTTTCCCTTCGCACTGCAGCACAGATGGGCTTGGCAAGGCTGCATGGATTCATGTCTGTGGCTGTGACCACATTGCATCTTATACCAGGGCCAGTCACTGGGGCTGCAGCTTTAGCATGGCTTAGGTCCTCCTTGCTCAAACCTCAAGTGTTAGTCCTGGCTTTCGTGGTTGTGGTTTCAAAACCTGCCCTGCCCCAGTTCAGAGAGCCAGCTAGCCCCCATGCCAGTTCCAGACTCCCTCATCCTGTAACAGGGGAGGGGGATGAGACTTTCCCAGACAGTGTGGCAACAGCGTAACAGAACTTCTGCATGAGATCTGTGCCTTTCAGGATCATCAAAATACAACTTCTGATGACAAATTAAAGCATATGGGTGCTTAATCTAGATAACTGAAAACAAAGCTAATTGAATCACTGGAAGAATGTAGGTACTGAGCACTCTAACTGTGCTGTTGAAACGTGCTCTGCTAAATATTGTAAGCACCTATAAAATACAGCATGTGCCTGTTCAACACTTATATAACTCATCTTTTCTACTCTTTAAAGTCCCTCTTCTTCTGTTCTTGCCTAAACAACTGGCTCCTTCGAAGGGGCTTGACCATGACAGACATTCTGGGATTTCCTCTGTACAGCATGTTTGGAACAGAAGAAAACTCCAAGAATTCACTGTCTTGTGAATAGCTTTGTTTAAAACCCAAATGATTTCTGGGATAGATTTGAAGAGCAGCTGGTGTTTTGGCTGGGTGTGATGCAGAGCTGAATCTTTGCTCTGGCTGTCTCTGGAGGAGCCTGTCCATACCCCATGACTCCATGGGGAAATAGGCCATCACCTGGGTAGGCAGGTGGCTGGAGTCACCCATGGTTTTGCACAGCTAGTGTATAAGGTTCTGCTGTTGATATTTCTCTGCCAGTGTGGCTTGGGAAGCAACACTGAAGACAACAGCAGTACATCTATGTGATGGTCTTTGAATGGCAGTATAGACTGCAGGAGACAAAGTCTAAGCTGGAACCTTGAGGCAACTCTAACCTTGCGGCTAGAGCCAGGAAAACTGCCTTTCTCTCACATCAAACAAGTCATTATGTACTTTTCCTTTTTCAAAATGCATATAGCAGTAGATAAGACAAAGAATCCAAATAGGTCCCAAAGGTATTTAGTGTTTTCACGTCACCTTCGGTGAAAGAAAGGCCATTTCTGGTGAGGACAGCTTGCCTTTTCTTTTTTTAGCTTGCAAGCCTTGGCTAGATATAATTGCATGAAATCTTTCATTGCACTCCTTGTGTTTGCAAGATCAAAGCCCCTCAAAATGTAAAAGGAATCTACAATAATACCTCTTGGATCCTCACTTTAATAAACAGTTGCTTTTGAAATAAACCAAAAAGAAGGAAAAAAGTAATGAAACCCACATCCTAATGGGATAATGTATTTATTTTCTCTCAGTTATTTTCAGGTCTGCAAGACAAATCTGAAAACTCTCTTTCCCAGATCAGGTTTGTCTCACAAGGGGTTGCATTTCTCAGCGATACAAATCTCAGCGATAGAAATGGCATGGACCAAAGAAGGGATTTTAGACTGCCTTTGAAGTAGGGAAGATGGCAGCAGAATTATGCTGCTACCAGTACTCTAGATGTTCAAGAGGAGCTATGCCAGGCTGAGACACACACTTAACAAGGGCTGTGGCTGCAGCCTCAGTGATGTCAGAATTGTCCCTCTGGTCCCCAGAAAGATATGGTGTCAGGTCACTGACGGTCCAGCACTTCTTTCTCAAATAGTTCAAAACTGTTCACTTTGTACACCCTCAGATCTTGCTCCTGTCATTCAGTCCTGCTGGAGGTGCTGAAGAAGGTGCCCTCTCATGTGCTTTAGCAACCTACAGAGTACTGCAGCCCAGTGAGCGTGAGAAGAGCAGCTCTGCTGATCTTGGCCAGCAGCTCCTCATCTGCCAGAGCTTTCTGGGAGAATTGCAGGAGTTCAGAAAACACCCCATGTCTGCAGTGTGGCATTATCCATACCCACAGCTTGGTGTTCACGTTGTTGTTACAGTGAGTAGCTTGGGATGTCAGAGAGAAAGACTGCTGGAAAAAAATTGTTGATAAATGGTCTCTTCCTCAGCAGACAGAATGTGCCTGAGTGGAAACCATAGAGAAAGTCCTTCTGCCGTGGCCAAACTGACAGCAAAACATGCTGAGGATCAGGCCTTCAGTGGGTGATTCATGACTCAAGGTGTCACACGGGTTAAAGATTCTCCTCTGAAGGGGATTAGGAGTTTCCAAGGAAGCACAGTCCTTCAGGGCCTCCAGCATTTCCTTGAAGCTTTTGGAGTCTCAGAGCTGCTTCAGACCTGCCTCATTATTCTGTCTCATCACGTGAAATGTCCATGCCAGTTTTGGCAGAAGGTACGGAGGCATCTCATTCAGGTAAGATAAGCATCTGCTGTGAACATGGAGCATAGGGCTGGCTGCTTCCCTAGTGAGGTCTGGCCCTGTGGGACTGCCTGGGGACAGGGCTAGAGGGCTCCCTTGCCATGGTCTGCCTCCTTCTGAAACCTCTCCCTCTGTCCCTCCCTCCTTTTCACCACCAAACACTTCTCTCCCAGCGAGGTGTTTTCTGATGCTTTGCATTAAGTTCACAATGTAAAACTGGAAAGTACAGAGCCAGTACAAGACACAGTTAAAGTTGTGTGTGCGTGCCTGTGTGTGTGCATGTCTGTGTGTGTGTGCGTTTAATGCAAGGCTTTGCAAAACTATCAAGCACTCTTTAAAGTGCCGTAAAATTTAATGCTCAATAGGGAAGCCTAAACAAATGAAGCTGCACTATAAAATGTTTAGTGTTTCTATTGCTTTCACTTTGAACATGAAGACTTACTGCAACGTACAAAGAGGGACTTCTCTGTCCCTTTCCATTTCTCCCTGTGCCTCTTCTATATTTTCTGATTCGCAAAGAATTTGATTTTATAAGGGAGTATCTTCAGCTCCCTGTGCTCTTTGTTCCAAAAATCGTATCTGTCTGTCATTGAAAAAGCTTGCATGTTCTCTTTTCCCTGGGAAATACATATCGGAGCTTAGAAAAGGAGCTCTATTCTTTCATCTACACCAAAACTCACTGTAATTAATTATTTTACTGTATATAGTGGCTTCCAGAGCAGCCTGGTACTGCTCTTATTTTTGACGTGCTTTGTTTTTTTCTGCTTTTCTTGTGACTTCAAACGCACAGAGCTCAAAGCGTAATCAGTGGAGATCCCAAGCGTGCCCAGTGATACAGGCAGCAGAGTCACTTTTTACCTGTCTAGTGAAAACAACCAAGAAAACCTTTTTATTTTTGTCACTGAACTCAAACGTGGTGTGATTTCAGGTTTAGGCAGTTCAGTGAATCACTTCTTTCATAGGCAGTAAGGTTAGGTATTACCTGCAGCACCCTGACTGAGCAGCAATGGGCCATCCAGTGTCTTTATCTGCACCTGTACTTCCATGGTTATAGTGTTCACCTTCAGTATGAAGCTTTCAGTTCTTTCATGGAGGTTTGTGATGTCTGCCTTCTCAGGACAGAGGAGCAAGGTTCGACTTGGCAGGGAAGAGAACAACACTCTTCTAGGTGGCAGCTCTGTTTTCACTAACAGGTAATAGGGACAAATAAGAGGCAGCAAAGACTGTATGTAAGCTTTGTCTCTTCTGGACCAAAGCACAGTACCACATGTCTGCATGCTTTTATTTTTGTCTGTGCTGTCATCCCTTTGGAGAAAAGATATAGCCAGATAGATGTCTTTTTTCCTGTGAAAGGTTTCGGATTACCCCAGATATTTAATGGCTCTTATTTTTTCAGACTTTGGAGAAGCCACAGCTCATGGTCTTTCCTATGATTTCACCTGTGTGTTTGAGTCTCACCAAGAGAACATTACATACTCTTACAGATCATAGCCTTTCCTCCTGAGTGGAAGCCAGGAAAGGGGTTTGAATCTCCCGTACGTGAACACAAATGGAAGAAACTTGTGTGTACTCTAGTTAGCCTTCCATCTGCCTAGGGGCCTGAACTTAGCCGCAGGTTTCGGCATGGGAAGAGGCACAAAGTTCCAATGTGCACATCTGGAATTAAGAGCTGAAAATTGGGCTCGGTGCTGATAACGCTTTATTGACAGGAGATGAAAGTCTTGATTCCAATAACTTTCTGAGCTCCAGTTCCCACTGCTTTACGAGGTGTTACACACTTTGGTACCTTTGAGAGAGAGTTTGCTTCCCCTCCTTCTCTCCCACATCTTTATTGCTTCTGTTCCACAGACTCAAGTCATTAAAATCTGAAATGCTTCAGACCAGGAGGGCAAGGAAACCTCCTTTTCCTGAGCTTCAGGGAGGAAATATCAGCATCCAGGTCATCTGTATGAATGGACATGAATCAGCCAGAGACCAGAAACTCCCACAGAAAATACCCAAAAAGAGCACATAGAACGTGAGTGGAGGGTTAAAACCAAAGAGGAGGGCAAGGAAAATTAAGTACTGCAAGAGATATGCTCCCACTCTCATTCCTCCCTGCCACAGGTTGCTACTCAGTAGCAGCACAGTGGATGAGGCAGAGCTCTTGTGACCATGACCTTACTCAGAATCAGGGATCTCAGAAGGCTCCAGAATCAGCAGGACACAAGTTGATCCCTTCGTTCCTATCTTCCAAAGCCCACATTGTATGTATCTACTGGACTTTGGAAAGCTGACACAGTACCTGCATTCCTATTTCCCTCAGTGATTACCTGAGTAACCATCCTCTGTGCTCTAGACATGGGTTGAGGAGTTTCCTCCTGCTTCTCTTAGGCTATCTGACTGCTCCATTCTCTCTCCCACTATCTGAGAACAAGCCCTAATAAGAGTCAGCTGCTGTAAGGAACTCTGGTCTCTAAATCAGTTCTGCATTAACAGCAAAGGCTGCATGAAGGGAAAGTCAGAGGCTGCAGGCCGTTATAATTACAACTGTCAAAACACAATGTTGCTCAGATTGGGAAATATTTTATAAGGTGATTTTCTTTTGTGCAGAAAATGTGTGCTTGCCTGAAGTACCGCTTCTGAGTTTGTAAGTTTTCATTTCTTCCTTCTATTCATTTATTTTCTGACAGATACTCTCTGTCTTTAAAGTTATTTCCTGTGATTTCCTGGGTACTTTCAAATTTTCTTTAGAAAAGGCAGTGCCTGAAAAATGAAGTTAAGGATTTTCACTCCAAAATAATATATTTTATCTGAGAAGAAATGAGAAATAGGAATTTTAGCCAGTAAGCATAACTCTTCATTCCTAAAAGCCAATGTCTTCAGTTATTCATCATCACATAATTCTGTATGGGTGTTGTGGGAGTTGTAGTATTAGCCCAGCATCTCGTCTGCAGATTTTAGCAGCAGCACAAAGAACTCTCTGGCGTCCCCCATGAAGTATGGTAATGACACAAATATGGAACGTTTCGTAACATAAAATTGAAACACTTTCTATTTTTAAAGTAGCTCAGACCAAGTGCTAGCAGTTTCAATGTTAAAATCAAGCAACAGAAAGCCCCACACACTTTCAGTACACTTTGAATACACTGTCAGGACTCCTGTCCTAACTACCAGAAGCTTCCTTGGCATTTATTACAACACCAGGGTTACTGGTAGTGTTAACTAACAGCTGTCAGTAGTGGTGGGTAAGCTGGCAGCCAGAAACTTTATCTTAATCACTTGCTGCCTTTTGCTCACCTCCCTTTTCTGGTTTGACTTTGAGCTGACTCAGAAGGAGTTGGAACTGAAGCCACGGGGGGGCTTCCCCCACTGCTGAGCACCTCATCCCGTGTTTATACTCGGCTGCAGCACATCTGAAGCCTGTGGAGAAGGAGGTGACTAAAAGTGGCACAAACAGCCAGCTTCCTATGTGAGTTCATAAATGTGTGCCTTCCAGCGGGTGCTGGGTGCTCTGAAGATCCTTTTTCCTTTGGCAATTATTCTTTTCTGAAAGGGAGTACCAAGCCTTCTCAAAGCTCAGCATCCTCTCGGACCTCAGTGCCACCCACCCCTCAGCAGCTGACAGCTGCTCTTGCCCCTCCACAAGGGACTGTGTCCTTTGGGAAGCACGGCCACCCAGACCAACCCCTTGGGGAAGGCTTCTTAAAAGGTGCAGAGTTGCCTTTCATCTGACACAGTCCTGATGCATTTGGGAAATGCACACCAGCTCTTTGGACTGCTTTTCCTTACACTTTCTGCAAGAGCTGGTTAGCTTTGACTTGCAGCAGATATCACAGAGAGATACAAAATCTAAATAGGTCTTGTGTGTACATTGAAAAAGATCTCCAGAGAGCCTGAGAGTGGAGTCCTTCACGGTTTTCACAGCTTTTATTTTAAACTTTACAGTGAGCTTTGTGCTCTTTTCTGGACCTGAGCTGTCTCTGGTTTGTCAGCCACATGGTGCAGATGTCTGTACCCATTTGCTGCCAGCATTCTCCCAGGCTTTATTCTGCAAACCTCACCTCCTTGTCCGAGCCTTCATGAGTTAAGGCTCCCTTTGGGACAACATGATTATTTTCTTCTGCCTGTGATGTATTGCTTGGCATCTTGTCTGGTTCTGACCATGGACAGATATCGGTGTCTGACCCGGTTCATCCAGAGGAGAGGCTATCACGTGTAGTATCAGCCCTTTTGTCAGGAGAGATGTAACTCTGAACTTCTCATCTCATGGAAAGTTCTATTGTTTCATTTCTGCTCAAAATGACTTCTAATTTGAAATGAGAAAACTAGCAACAAGGAAAACCAGAAATGAGACTGCATGTAGACCAGTAAGGTATGTGTGTATCGAGCTGGAGTCCCTAGCTCCCCATTAGGTGAGCCAGTTACAGCCCCTGCTGAGAAATACTCTGTCCTCAGCTGCCCATGGAGAGAGCGGAGGGAGCACAGGACAAGGCCTACAAAACAGTCATTGCCAGGGCTACTCACCTTCTGATGTAGGAATGCAAGGGACTGTGCGTGCTGCACCTCTGCCGCCTGCTCCTCTTTGACAGACGGGAAACACCCCGAAGCAAAATTAAGAGGAGCCCTGTTTATTTTGGGACTGCAGATTAATGTCAAACATGAAGGGAGACAATTATTTCCATTGTGGAAAATGTGGCATTAGCGAGTGAGCAGTTCTCTCAGCCTCGGCTTTGTGTTTTTCTTTTCTCTAAGGAAGGTTTTCCTTTTTTTTCTTTTTTTTTTTTTTTTTTTTTTTTTGAAGAGCAGGCTTGAATTAAATAGGCAGAGAAGCATTTAAATACAAATATTTGTAAACTCAGTGGTTTTCCTGAACAAAGCAGATCCAGATGACAGACAGTCTGTTGGCTGCGGTATGCCAGTGCCTGTCACACGGCGGTCTCTTTGTTTGGTCCTGGATGGGGGGACAGCCTTGTGTCATGCAGCAGGAGGGAGAGGACAGTGACTTTTATGTCATTGGCACCAAACTAAGCACCAAGTCATTGGGCAGGTAGGTCCTCAGAACCTTATGGGATGGGGAACATGGAAACAGGAAGCTTCAGAGGGAACTTTAGCTCCTGGAGGTGTGAGGAAGTGTCCATCAGGCCATCAGAGCAGAGCAGGAATTGTCCTGCATAATCTTTTTCTGTCTGGCATAAAGCTTGTTGGGCAGATCGTGAACCTTCAGGAGGATGTGACAAAAGCTTAGTTAGGAGGAATTTCTCATGCCTCAGAAAGGCCAAAATGGATGTGTGTGCCCAAAGGACAGGCAGCAGCTACGGTTGTCCCTTGAGCCACTGGTGATCCAGGCTCAAAGCCTTTGCTCAGAGTGGCCTGAGTCGTGGAACCATAGAATTGTAGGACAGCTTAGGTTGAAAGGGACATTAACAATTATTCATTTCCAGCCCCCTGCTGTGGGCACGGTTGCCAGCTGTCAGATCAGACTGCCCAGGGCCCCATCCGACTTGGCCTTAAACACCTCCAGGGACTGGCCATACACAGTTCTCCAGACTTTGGACCTGGTTAACTTGGGAGTTACATTTTTGTTGTTTTACACTGAAAAGCTCAGAAGCAACTGAAGAAAAACAGAAGAAAAACCTTGGAAGCACAGAATGGAAAACACACTTCTTGCCCACGAGGATGAATTCTTCCCCCAGGCACATCAGCCTCTTCTGGCTGTGCTAGTCCCATGCCCTCACTCCCCAGTGTGGTCACTGAATGCTCCATCTCCAAGGCAGCTCACCTCTAGTGGCTGCAGAGCTGCCAAGTGGCAGGAGGGTGCCAGGGCCGGCTGTGCTAGCTGTTATTTTTACTTCTTAATAATGCCCTGAGGCTTCTGTTACTTTCCATTGTTCATTTCTGGGGGAAACTACACTGCCAAGGTCTGTTCACTTGTTCTGGCTTTTTCTGCAAAGGCCTGAAATGCCTTTATTTTTTCTATTTGTTCTCAGAAATAAAACTTCTCTGTAAATGGCACGTACCAGCTTTCCACCCTCCTTGTGTCTTAACCACAAATGTCTGCCTCCTGACAGCTTCTCCCCTGCTAGCTTGGTTCTCCAGCAGTGGCTGCCTGTGCTCCCCCAGTCTGTCTGCATAGACACAGCAGGATGTGAGAAGAAACAAAATTTTCAGTAGAGAATGTCCACATGGAGCATCCTTCTAGGTCATGGGATGGGATCCCCATCCTTGGGAAGCTGTCCTGCACCATCTCCCTCGATCTCTGTGAGAAACATCCCCCATTAAACCGTCCATCATGTTACTGAAGGACCATTGATGTATCTGATTAGCGAGGGAGCTCTGAAGAAACCCATCTGTCTTAGCTTTTGGATGAGTATTTATCGCTTTCATGGGTTTCTTTTGTCCAAAGGAATCGTTTACTCTGATGTGAAGCAGTGAGAGATCTGGTCTCCTTGGGGGTTTCAGCAGGAAGCTCTGAGCCTCCCTGAGCCTCGTTTTAATCTCCTATTGTCATAAATCAGGAATAACCTCAAGAAAGTCAGCAAAATGAAGCTTGTGAAAATCGATGTACAGGACTCGGGGCCTCTGATCTCCTCCAGCACTGGAGATGAGCTCAGCCCCTGAATGTTTTCTCTCTCTGTATGTGAATCTACTGGTCTCTGGAGATGCTCAGACGTGGCTCTTGCATGCTGAACACAGCATCCAGGCTTTGAGAGTAGGTCCTCACATGATTTTACTGACAAAGTAAAAGGAGAAGATATGAGGACTTGTGTGGAAACTCTTTTCTTGTAGAAAGCTCAGGCCAGACCAATAGAAACAAGAAGTTCCACTGTGCAGAAAGAATTTTGAACCTACTGTCATCCTGATAAGGGTACAACAACACACTTGTTACTTGCTTCAATTATAATGATGGATATGGGGCAGATTCAGAAAAGAAATTGAAAGAGTGCTTGAGTGGCATCAGAGCAGAATACTTCTACACTGTGTGTGACCATAGGAGTCCCAGGAAGCACTATTTTGATCTTTGTTCTTCCTAAATGCCAGACATGGTCAGGAAAAGTGATTTAGTGATTTCTTCTCATTCAAAATTGTTAAAATCTGCAGTCCTTTTCTGTTTCAGATAAACAGACGGATCTTAAAACCTATGCTTAAATGGAGTGCCAGGATAAGAAAATATTTTAAGAGTTTGCTGATAGATAAATTTAAAAATAAATAGAATTACAACAATCTGACTCACAACGTGTCATTTTCTGATTAGTTTCCCTTCAACAATTAGTTTGTCCCAGACAGAACATTCAACTCACTTCTATAATGTGGGGAGATGCTGAGATTTCAGGCTATGCAGGAAATACCTATTAATGCCAATTCCTTCTTGCCATTCCCATGCTTTCACATCAAGGTTTGGCATGAGATCAGCTTTAGGAGTGAAACACTGTCTGTCAAAGTTTTATGGTTCTTCCAGTGATGTCTGAGCACCTTATTGTTTTTATTAGAGCTCGAGAGATACACAGAGAAGTGACCTTTCTGCTTTCATAACTTGTATAAATAAAGGCTTTTGCAAACTGCTTTTGGCAGCTCTGAATGATGGAAAGCTGAGATTCCACTTTGTGAGAAATTTTCACGTTTAAAACTGAGATGTTACTCTGAGTGGAAGTGAAAAGGCAGTCTTCATGAATTTCCCTTGGAATAAAATGCTGAAACGTTTCAATTCATGGCTGTCAATGCCTCCCATTCTGATCTGTGGGATTGCTCAGTTTTTGCAGCATCTAAACGTGATGTTGCATGTTAAATGTGACATCTGGCATACCCAGGAATATTTCTTATAATTTGGAAATCACAGTGAAGATTAAGGACTCAACATGCTTTTGAAAATACTGTTATTGAGAGGATGTAATAAAAGCAAAATGGTGTATTTGGGAAATTTCTTCTCAAAAACAAGGAAACCTCACTTTCCGACAGAACAGTTTATTTTCAGCCACAGAGGCTCTCTGAAGCAGCACAAAGCTTTCCATGCCCCATGCTTTACCCTGCTGACATCAAAATTTGACAACATCTACTGATGTCCATCTCAGGTGTGTATAAACTACCTGGCTAGAAGCCTTCCCTACAGATTACCTCACAGTACCCTGGTGAGTGTGCAGGCTGAGCACCTTCCAGCAGGGAGCAGCTGTGCTGGTCAGCCTGGCTTTCCCCTGTTTCACACCAGTGGTGTGAGGTGAAGCCACCCATTGCCAGGAGAGCCTTGGGTCCATGACCTCCTGCCCTGGGGGACCGGCTCGTCCACACTCCATCTCACTCTGAGTGGGTCTCATCTCTTTTGAGATGGCTGTTATCAATTTGTTCCTCTCTGATTCTTCATTCCTCCCCCTCCCTGCTCATTGCGCACGCATCAAGAGGCTGCGATAGGCATGTTGGAGTAAGACAAATGAACAAAGACATTCCCCCTGTGTTTCCCACTGGATAAATCACAGATGGGCCCAAATCAACCCCCCTGGATCCAATGTGTCATTATGTATCTGCCACTATTTCTTTCCAAGAGGAAGGATGAATATGGCTTTAAATGATTAGCTGCCTTATGTATTACCATGTCTCAGAGCAACAGGGGGTAACATGGGCAAATAACTACATAGACAAGGAAGTACACGAGGGCTGAGCATTTGGGGCTCTCTAACTACTGTGGTTTCTTTATAAAGAGCAATAAAGATGGTTTTAATGTATTGTATATGATGCAACAGATGCAGGATGCCTCTGGCAAAACTCCTCTGGTCCAAAGCTGACTGAAGACAGTTTGATGATTTGCAGGGAGCTACAAATCCCAGAATGGGAATTGTACATACCTGTCAGCTGGTAATCAAAGCTCAAACTGGCCTTGAAAAAGCCTAATTAGTACTGACACCAACATAATTATATGCACTAGGAAACAGTCGGCAACTGCAGTTTGGTGCCTCTATACTGTTCTCCCCCATTCCAGTCTCATCCCCACTAAATGTTGGGGTCTGCTCCTTATTGCATGTATCCTGCACCTCCACGGCTGTGGGTCGGACTGGATGCTTCTCCAGGCTCAGCAGGAGCAAATAGTGTTGTGTTTTCTCTCTCCTCTGGCTGCCAAACATGACCACAATATCTCCAAGGTTGCAATGACATTGATAAATGCAGGGCAAGAGTAAGCTCAAGGGATAACAAAACACGTTCTGGTAAGACCCACAGAGCACATGGAGAGCAAAGCAAGAGGCTGCAGCCTGTCATCTCTCAGAAACACAGCAATGCTTCAACCTCAAGAAGCCTTATATCAATTAGGAATAGATTTAGGCTGAGCCTTCAAATCCAAACTGCGACATGGAGCCCCTGCCCCTTTCCTTTCTGTAGTGGGAGCTGCAGGCACAGCTTTCCTTTCTAGTGACATCAGTACTCAAACCTGTATTACATTCTGTGATGACTGTGATGCTTGACTTCATAAATCAATTTGTTCATTTGATTTAATATTCCACTTGAAGTCCCATCCATAGGTTTTCTTGGCTTATTTTACTCTGTGCTGCCTCTGCCAATTCCCAAATATAATCCGGCTACAAAAGCCTTTTTGAACTCCTGTAACTGATCCACTAGAAACAAATCTTGCATAGAAGCCCGGAGAACAAGCAGACTGCTGGGGGGAAGAAGGAGACTGACTGCATGCTGCTAACTGGGAAACTCCATGGAATTTTCTACTTGGGTCTGAGATGAGCCCACATCTTGTTCATCCTGGTCCACAGCTGGACCCAAAGCCAAGTTTCTCCACAGATGTGCAGCTATGTCAGCCTGTAGGCTTCAAGTCAGTGCATTAGAGAAAGCTGCAGTGTCCAAATGTGGGCCAGGCTGTAAAGATTCCCCCAGTTCTGGGTGATGGAAATTTACCTACCTCCAGCATGTCTTCCCTATGCCTAGCCTCATTTATCAGAGACTGAAACCAACAGGAGCTCAGCCTGACACCTCCAGCTGCATCAGAAAGAAGGGGAAGTGAATATTTTCTGCTTTTTTTTTGTTGTTGTTTAATTTTATAACTGTAGAATGGCAAGCATGATGCTTGCATTAGCTTGGCTGAAGATAACAGGTCTGTCAATACAGAAACATGTTTCAGGCTGATGAGTGTAATGTATGCCAGCCTGAGGACGGCTGGATGTGTCTGAGCATGGCTGTGCCAGCACATGAACTTTCAAGGACACTTAGCAGGAGCTTGGTGGGGATCTGGGACTGACACAAGTGAGACTGGGCAGAAGCAGCAGCTGCATTCCAGGACTGTATCTGTAGGTGCAGCCAACAGGATGCTCATGGGATGAAGAGTGAAGAAGGGAGTTGAGCTCTGAGCAGTAGGAGCTCCTCCAAATTCACTATTATTTGAAGACTGAATTCTAAACTATTTTTAGAAGTTTCTCAAAACAAGAAGTCAAAACGATGGAAAGCTGAGCTTGTTTTAAAAGACTATGCAACCAGAGTTAATTTTCTTTCTAAAGAGAGAGGTAAATAAGCGGGGTAATCTCAATGGTCATCTGGCCAGGAGTGACCAGACTTCCACAGGCTCCTTTTGAAGATGTCCGCTTGGCTGGAAACCACAACGGCCCTTTTGGTGCCAGGAGGGCACGTGTCCAGAAGCAGCTTCCAGACTAGAGGCAACATTGTCTCCAGGGCTCCCATTGTTCCACAGAAATGGAAGCAGGCCTGGGCTGAGAGTGAGATGGGATCTAGAACAATGTAGTGAGGTTGGTCGCAGTATCCCATGCTGGTTTGCTTCCTCCTGCTCCTGCAATTCAAAGTCCCCAGCAGTCTTCCTGTCAGCGAGGCATTGCTGCCAGCCACAGGACACAGCCCCCATGTGTAAATGGTCCTACAGCATGGTGGTGACACCCACAGTGGCCTGGGAACCTGACTCCCAGGGGACCTTCTTCTTGAAAGGAAGTATGTCTAACGAGTCTGGAAATTATAACTGTCAGATGTCATCCCTGAAACCACCAAGGGTAAGCACAGTCTTAGAGCATCTCGCTTCTCTCTGAGACTAAAACCAACAGCAAATAATAGCTTAGAATTCAGTCTTCAAGTAACAGTGAATTTGGAGGAGCTCCTACTACACAGAGCACAATTCCTTCCTCCACTCTTCATTTCATGAGCATCCCATTGATTGTGTCTACAGATAAAATCCACCTTTAGGTGTGTTAACCTAAAGTCACAATGACAAGGACTGAGTTCTGAACCATTGAAACCAGCAGTTCATGATGCATTTACTGGTGTTCTGTGAAGGTTGCGTTGGTCACTCACTCAGCCATACCTCTTAGGTTGGATATTAGGAAAAACTTCTCCAACGCAGTGGTCAGACAATGGAATGGGCTGCCCAGGAAGGCAGGTGGTGGAGTCATCATCCCTCAAAATGTTCAAGAAACATGTAAATGTGGTGCTTAGGGACATGGTTTGGTGGCAGTATTGGTGGTAGCTGGCTGGTTTTACTAGATGATCTTAGAGGTCTTTTCCAACATTAACAATTCTATGATTCTGTGAGTCTAATCCTTTCTATGTAACAGCTTGCATGAAAAACAGCTCTAAAGAGAGTAAACCTTATCCTTGTGTTGGCTTGCCAAGGGAAGGACTGGAGGAAAGTGACAGAGAAGGAAGATGTCCACTGAGGAATGGAAAGAAACATGAGGTGCTATATTGAGATCTCATGCAAACAAGAGAAATGCTTGTAAAATCCTGAATTAGAGAAATCTTGCTAAATTTACTGGAATGCAGAAAAAAAAAAAGTCACATCCGTTGCTGTGTCTTGCCAACTGTAACCTTGCCAGTGCCATTTTTAGACTGGAGGCAGGAAGTTACATATAGGCTCACTTTTTTTTTTTTTTTCCAAGTCATATTTCAGAAAAAAAAATATAGCTTTTTGTAGTGGAGATTAATTTTCTACACTTACAAGGCACACGTAAATCAGCTCAACACGTACAACAAGCTTGATCCAGAAGGACGTGGTCTTGTGGTGGTTTTTCATCCAAACCACTTGTGGACATATGTGGCTCAACTGCCAACATTTGCACAGCCTTTGGTGGACAGTGAAAGGGAACAGTGGTGAACAAGGCTTGTGATCTCCTTGCCTTCTGTTCATAGAGGCAACCCATGCATTCCTGACATGGCTGAGGGTGAATCTAGTGTGGCCATGCATGGGAGAGTGACTGAAGCTACAGGCTTTCAGCTTCCTTCCTTACCCTGGAGGCATCCCTCAAAGACCAGTCTAGCAGCAGCCAATGGCTTCAGAAAGCACATTTATTTCTTTCTCCCTCCTCTGATTTTCTCCCTTTTTCTGTTTCTGTCCTGCTACAAGCCCCTTTCTCCTACATCTGATTGCTCTTGTGCTACAGCTTAGGAAGAACTGGGAGGTTTGATTTTTTTTTGGTCCAGAATCAATCCAGCCCAGCAGCTGATATTGAGGTGATTTGAGGGGAAATTGGGGCATAATGTGTCCCTTCAGCCATCAGATAGCCATAGACTAGAACAGGAGTGCCATTCAAACAGCAGAAATCCAAATCTTCATCCAAAGCTGAGTTTGGAACAGTTTGGAAACATCTTTATTTTCCTGCAGAAGCTTTTACAGATTCATCTAAACATTTCCCCACCCAAACAAACCTACTTGCTGAACATGGCTGAGCATGGCTCTCTGGTGCTGTGTTCCTGCCTAGGAGCTCTGGGCATTCATGGTCTCAGATCTCACTCTCTGCCAGTATGAAGAGCAGATTTACACAGGCAGCAGGGGTATGGGCTCCCCACTTATCACAGAGCAAGGTCCTGCCTTGTGCAGCCTCTCAACATTGCTGATTCTGCCAACATTCCCGCTAGCAGTCGTATTTGCTAGAATGCTTGTGAGAAGCCAGAATGACAGGAGGCAAAAAATCCAAATGGAAATTGCTGGTGATTTCAAGCATAACATGGGCCTTCCCAACCCCCATGCCACTTCCAGCCATAGAGCTATGCCCAAGACAAAGGGCAGGAAGGAATTGCACCCGCCAAACCCAACCTGAATGTAGGATTCAGATGTCCACAGGTGAACTGTCAAGGCCGTGGGGCTGGAGCCATGGTTAGCAGAGAGAGCCCAGCTCCACTCACAGGCTTCTGGTGCAGACCAGCCTTTGGAGGGCAGAGCAGGTATTTCTGCATCTTCTCTGTTCAGCTCCTGCTCCTGCTGTGTGGAGGCCTTTATCCCACAGCACTACAATGAAGGGAAGGTGTGCTGCTAGAAGAGGGACCTGTGACAGGGGTAACTGAAGGCTTGAACAAAACAGCCCAGGAAATACAGGGCAAGGAACTACAGGCAGAGAAGCACTCTGAGCCCTGAGCTATCCTGCCTCTGGGGCATGTGGTACACCACAGAGGACAGCTGCACTGCTTGAGTTCAGAAGAGGGACAGCATCTCAGCCCAGGGCTTAGCTGAGAACAAAGCCAAGCTATCTCTGAGCTTCAGTGAGTGCTGGTAACTCTTTCACATCCCTGCCCTCCTGTGCCATTTGCTCATTTGTTTTCTTGTTTTATTTTTTGGTACTTCAGGAATAGTGGCATTCATCTGGGTTAGGAAACAACATTGCCAGAATATCCTGAGAAAAGTTTGTGAGTTATTTCTGGCCCAAACAGGAGCTGTAAGTGTCTGACATCTCCCAGTGCCCAGAAAGCTTGTTCTCATGAGAACTGAGCTCCACACCACACACTCAGGAAGGCCAGAGCTCAGGGATGTGGAGAAACAATCATAGAATCGTAGAATCACCAAGGTTGGAAAAGACCTCTAAGATCATCTAGACCAACAGTCCACCTACTACCAATATTGTCCACTGTATGGGAACTGTTGAGTCATAGCCTGAACCACTGATTGAGCACCTGGAGACAAGATCGGTCAGCCCTGAGGGCACAGGTGAAAGCAATTCGCCTGGGTGATCAGAAAGGGTGGAGCCTGGCTGCACTTCTCTTAGACCTCATTTAAGATCTGACTGCCACTACGGGAGGTTCTTTGGTTGGAGATTTCTCCTTTGCGGAGTTTCTATTGTAAGCCTGGATCCTTGTAGATGGGTGAGCACTTCTTTCTTTTGTAATTTCTTCCTATCACAATGGTCCTTTTGCCACTACTTTTTGTAACATTTTCCCACTGCACTGGGCCTTCTGCAGTTATAACCACTAACCATGTCCCTAAGTACTGCATCTACACATTTTTTTAACACCTCCAATGACAATGACTCCATCACCTCTCTGGGTAGCATTTTCCAATACCTCACCACTTTTTTGGAGAAATTTTTCCTAATATCCAACCTGAACCTCCCTTAGCACAACTGAAGGCTATCTCCTCTTATCCTATTGCTATTACCTGGGAGAAGTGACAAATCCCTGCCTTGCCACTACCTCCCTTCAAGTAGTTGTAGAGAGCAATGAGACCTCCCCTGAGTCTCCTCTTCTGCAGACTAAATAATCCCTCAGATGCTCCTCATAAGCCCGCAGTGGCCAAACACAGTGAGATGTACCATATAAGTGTGCTGAGATCACCCTACCTGGGGCACCTGAAGAAGGCATCAACTACCCACAGTTCTTGTGAGCGTGGCTTCAGGGCTTGGCAGTGGCTCTTGAGTGTTTGCTCCTTCTGGGAGCCTCCCCCACTCCTCCTGCTCCCCTGCTCAGACACTCTTCTTGGGATTATTTTTTCCCTCTACAAAGCATACACAGATGGTGTGTTGTCTGCCACAATCAAGAGGCTCAGGTGGATAATGGAGAGAGGCAGAATTTGGCATGTATTTGTTTGCCTTAGTGCAATTTTCCCATAATTGCACTTCCTAACCTTTCAGCATCTGCTAAAGATCAGCTCGTGACACAGCAAAATCAGCCTTGCACATTTCTGGACATTTCACCAGGTTAGGATTCGGGAATCCCTCTTTTGGGTTAAATCCCTTTGGAAAGGTGGGGAGAACTGCCTCCCTTTTGTGCATGGTCAGTCCTGGCTGGTCTGTACATCCCAGAAGGAAAGCACAGCCCATCAGGTGTGTTTAGCTCAACCCTTTGATGTTGGAGTTATGGGGGCTTTGAAGGGGGCGTTATTTTTAGAAAGGTACAGGTAACTCTGGCGCAAGTTCTTTCAATTTGCCTTGATCTTGTGGTGAACTCACTGAAAATTGAACAAATGGGACCAGTGCAAATGGGGGGACACCAGAAGGTTCAGAGGTGCAAAGAACAGCAGAGGTTATGAAGGTGTTTTACTGTGGCAAGCAGCTCTCTCTGCTCTCTCTTCTCTCTCCTTACAACTTCAGTTTCTTTCCTTTAGATGTTACCAGCCATGCAACAGGAAAACAGTGAGGAGGAGAAACAGAGGGCTGAGATGATGGACACGTCACAGGGAGAGGGCAGGACTCGGCAGAGGCTCCTTGGGCACTGGAGCTGACAAAGAGCAGTCCCTGCCTGTAGGAGCCTGCACTCCCTGTGATTGGAAACAGGAAACAAACCTCAGAGCTTTGTGAGGAAATACCTTCTACCCAGGCAATCCAGGAGACAGTTTGGGATCATGCTCTGGAATTTGTCAGGGGCTGCAGGTTTTGTACTGGAATGACAATCAATTCTCATATCTTCCCCAGTATATTTAAGACTTCTTCTCAATAAAACATTAAATTGAGCTGTTGGAAGAAATAATATGCTGAAATTAAACTTGGTTCTAAACACATGGAAGACCGTGGTTTACTTTTATGGAAAATTTCAGAGTTAGCAATCCTCTTATGTGTGCACACACCAATAGCTGCCATTCAGCCAGGAAGCTTTGTAGTCCTTCAAATGTCCTGCAGAATTTTGTTTCTTATTAACTCCTCTCTTTTTGCCCCTGCACACTTTCAGAGGGTAGTGTAGGCTTCCTCTTGTTTTCAGATAGCAACATAGATTGCTCCAAAGGTAATGGTCCCTATTTATTTCCATGGAAATGGACAGTAACGCTACTTCAGCACAGTGGAGGCTCAGACAAAACAATACCTGCCTGTGGCATAAGAGCTGCACTGAGCTGCCGGGAGAGTAGTACAGCTTCACCATCCAGACAGAGCAAAATTAGCTTAAAGAAAAGCTCTGAAAAGAATGGAATGTTTTATTTTCGTTGCAGTCTCAGCATGTAATGAGTTTTGTTTATTTATATTTGGTCTTTTTTGCTTCGATTTCTTTAGAGAATACAGCTAAATGCACCTTTGAGGCATACCTCAGATGCTGTGATGCTAAGGGCTCTCAGACTGAGGCTCACACATGCACATGCTCACAAAAAAAGGAAGAGTGCAGCTCACTGTGGCTTTTTCCTGTGGAGTAAAAGCCGACTAAAAACTAACTACTGTCTTACCACAGAGAGCTCTTGTGCATTCTGAATTGCATGAAGTCATTGGAGCTAAATCTCTTTCCACTTGAGTTATGCACCAGACCTGCAAAGCAATACCCAAACCACTACTTTGTCCAAATATTCTTCCCATTTGAGGCATAGCAGGGAACAATCTTCACAGAGCTGCGTGCACTAATACTGAGCATCTGGGTATGGCTAAAGAACGATGCCGAAATCCTTTCCAAATCCTAGCGATGTGGGACTGCTGGGAGGGAGTTAACTTCTCTCCTGCAGGGGGTGAGCTCTGGACCTGCTGTGGTTTGGCAGAGCTGCCACACCTGGCGCCCACTCCCAGCCCCAGGCATGGTGCCGAGGGGAGCAGTGGAGGGTAAAAGTAGGCTGTGTGCAATTCTTATTCAGTACCAGCCCACTGGCAGTGCTGCTTCAACTGCAGGTTCAGCCTCGCCTTGTATGATCATTTTGCATAGTGACAGATAACTGCAGCCACTTACTGACCCCAGCTGGCAGGGATCCTGCCTGCTATTGCACTTAAGTTAGAAGCTGATGTGTGGGGTGGTCGAGTTTTGCTGCAACAGGAGGAGCTAAAAGCATCCAAAGAGGTCTAAAAGGAAAGTGAAGGCAAAAGCTTCAGGAGCAAACCTATTTGCTTCTGAGGGGATGGGACCTTATCTCTTAAAGCATAGGTCCATGAAGAAAAGAGCTTTCCTCAGGGTAAGCTGATTGTGTCAAGAGATGTAAAATGAAAAACAGGGGAGGGAACAAGCCATGATAATGTGATAGCACTGCAATCCAGACAGTGATGCAAGAGCAGCTTGAGCTCACCTCAGCGTTCCCAAGTGGGATGAAAATGTTATTTCATCCTCCTGTCCTCTGGGTCTTCCTCCATGGAAAACAGAAGTCTTTGAACACCAGCATGGATAGGTCCAGGCTTTCATGCCCACCAGCCCAACGACGCAGACAGAAGATGCGCTGTCTGATTGCCACTGCCAGTATTAGCAGATTCCTTGACAACATATGTTGCTAAATAAGACAATCAGGTGAACAATACTGCTGGATGTTCCCCTCTGCACTATCACATGCTCTGTATTCCAGATCAGTACATTCTGCTGTCTGCTTTAAAACTGCCAAACTAGAAATCAGATCCAGGTTTCAAATAAAAGCAGCAGACTGTCCTTATTTCTAAAAGCAGGACAAATTTTTAGAAGTTTCTTCCACTGAAAATGGTCGCTGTTTCCTTTCAAGGGGGTTGGGTTTCTATTTGGTTGTGCATGTGTGCATGAGAGAGAAAATGAAATAGGTTTAAGGACTTCTTATATTTGTAAAGCTAAAAATTACTTCTAGTAGTAACAGGCTCTCGTTTTGGTTTTGTTTGAACAAAAACAAGAAATCACAAGGTTTGTACTTGGAGAGATAGCATACATTTTCCTATTTGGATGTCAGTTCTGTACATTCATTTGGCTCTGAAATCTCCTCCATCTGTATTTCTTCCCCCAAATAGAAACAAAGAGATACGAGGGAGGCAAAAACAAACGAACAAAAAGGAAACGTAGGATGGAATGAAAAATAGAAAAATGAAAATGTACATAGAAACACAGAATCATTAAGGTTGAAAAAGAACACTAAGATCACTAGCCCAAGCACAGCCCGTCCCCACCATGCCCACTAACCCATGGCCCTCAGTGCCATATCTACATGCTTCTTGAACCTCCAGGGATGGTGCTCCACTGTCTTGCTGGGCAGTCTGTTGCAGTGCTTCACCATACTTTCTGAGAAGTATTCCGTAATAATCAACAGGAAATAAAATAAAATTTGTTTCTTTTCAGATCTGTAGTACAAGCATGATTTCAAAATTCCCTGTTTCCTGACGTACATTTGTGATGACAGCAAGGTGTCTTGCCACCGGGCCTTTATTAAGAGCTCAATTTTCTCAGAGAAAGGGAGAGGAAACCCAGCAAGGCCCTGTTCCTCAGCAGCATCCAGCCTTGCATGCACTGAATCATGTGTGCGGTAATGGAGACACATCTGGGCATCTTCCCCTGCAGCCCCCCATGCCTTGCAAACATCACAGTGCAATGTGTAGACTGGATCCCAACCATCCCAGCCCAACCACAGGTACTGGGATGGGGTGAACCTTCCAACAGAAGCTTCTGCTGCAGAGGGTGGTTATGGAGAAGCCCTGTTAGCACTGCTGAATTGGCAAGACTTCAGAGAGATGGCAATCTCATGTGCAGGCTCACTGTGCTGGTAGGGGGTTGCACTGCGGTCTGCTGTTCAGGGCGGATTTTTGAGTCAAACACATGTATGTTTACTGACACTGGTTCCCAGGAGAGGTGGGAAACAGACAGCATTTGCATGTCACCCCAGGTCTGAGCCCGGCAGAAGCCTACCAGAGCAAAAGAGCCTTTCATTTTGGAGAGAATCCAGTCAGATCTGCCTCTGCATGATTTATTTTCATCGGCAGAAGGCCATCACTTTGAGCCATCCCACAGGCCCAAGTGCCAGCACTTGCCCAGGACCATGGGAAGGTGGGCTGTGGCTTCAGCCCAATAGCCCCAAGCCCCTCAGCAGGCTGATTCGCTCCATGTCAGGCAAAACCTCGCACCGGCCAAGAGTCACCTGGAAGCAATCTCCCATAAAACCAGCTCTGTAAAAGCTACAGCTGCTCACTTTGATAGTTCCCAAATTGCTTTTCTCTCTCTATTTATTTTTCATAGGACCAGTAAACAGTAAATCGGTCCCCAGCAATCCACTGGAAGGAGCTGAGCGGCACTCAGGAGTGTTGTCCTGTTCCAGAAGATCTGCTATCTGCTACTGAGCTTCAACACGGGCTGCTGTCTCTCTACAAGATTAGCAAGGACAGCTTTTCACACAGAGCACAGGAGCCAGAGTTTGTGCACACACAGACCTGAGGAAGCATGCATATTGCCCGAAGACCTCTCTCTTAGACAGGAATACAGGAACAATCTCTTATCCTGGGCTTTTTCCATCCTCTGGTAGGCTGGGTTTTTGTGATTTGTTTCTTTGGCCACTGGAAATTTACTATAAATACCGGGTACTGAGAGCCATTGTGTACTAATATCTCCTAACCACCCTTTCTAGCTGCCCAGGGCAGCAAATGATGTGAAAATTACATACCCTGGGCCTTAGTATCTATTCAGGGTTCTGGCCACATGTCACTTGTTATTCTTGACTTATGCATACATTCTTTTTATTTACTTTTTTGTAAACATTTGTGTATAATTATTCATTCCAGAGTTTCCAGCGATTTTCCTTGGCTTACAGATGTGGTAAAGCTTGTTCCCTGCTTCCAGGAAAGAAAGGGTTTTTTGACTACTGCAAACTGGGATCCTGAGAGATTTCAATCTGCTGCTTCCATGTTAGCTCTTGTGATACTTCGTTACCCATGGAAAGAGACAATTAGCTTTTAAAATATGAAACAGAAATAGTCCCAAGCCACAGATTTCACATCCAAATCCAAATCTGGGGCAGTTCAGATTTGGCCTGACATTTTGGGTTTGGGCCCAGGCCTGACTCTCCTTACGAAGCAGTTTGACATTTCCAGTTCTGGGAAGCTCTGCTCCCTCGTGCTGAGCCAGTCCCAGCATCCGGCCCTGCGCTGCCGAAAGCTCTCCAGCTGATGTGGGTTTTTCAAAAGCCTCTGTCTGTCATTGCTGCAGCTCATTTGACTGCTGCAGGGGTGGGCGCACAACTTCCACAATGCTGCTGTGGCATTTTGGTTCCTACAAGTGCCAGAATGTAGAATAACGTTGCTCTCTGCAGTTAGGTGTTGCCCATGTGGAAACATAAGAGATTATAGAGAATTCAGGATAAATCTTTGGTCACCTATCTTTAACGCAGACCTCGCAGCCAACCTTACATGTTCAGAGTACTGGACACAGAAGAAGGATGCTAGGATGCAAAGCTCCAGCCTCAACTAAACATTCAGTATGCAGCCTTCAGCTTGCTGCTCAGCACCCATACATCTTCAATCTGGGGACAATCAACTGGTGTTCTATGCATTGGCCACATGTCCAGAGCAGGTGACGTCTCCATCTGTGTTAGTACAACGCAGTGCTGATTTTCACAACCTCAACACATTCTTAATGTCAGTGCAATTAACTGCTTACTAGAAATAATGATCTGAGCAATGTGTTGCATTTGGATGAACAGAAGAGTTTTTTTATGAAGAACATTGAATATGAAGAACGTTGGGCTACTGTCATGTTCTTCCCCTCACTGAATGTATGAATTATTTTTTTTTGTAGAGTGCATTCTGAATATGAATTTTTGTTCTGTTCCCAAAGAAAATCTCTTCTTTGTGTATTTTGTAAGCAGTTCTGCAGCAAAAATGCTAAGTCACAGAGTGAACCACTGATTGAGTACCTGGTGGGAAGGGAGGGCCAACCCAGGGTTGCTCAGCTGCATGCAATGCACCTGAATGATTGGAAGAGTTGGAGCCAGCATCCACCCCTTCCCAGACCATATTTAAAGGTTGGCAGGGAAGACAAGGGCATTTTGCTGGAGATCCCTGTGTACCTGTGGCCTTCTGAAGGTAAGCAGCTTCTTTTCTTATTTCTGTGCTCCTGGTTGTTGTATTTGTGCAAGTCCTCACTTGCTGTAGCCCTGCTCCTCTGCTGTCATTGCTGCACTTTCTATCATGTTACAAGATCTTTAGTAGAACTGATCCTTCTTCTTAAGCACTGAGTTTGATTCTTAATTGATGTTTTGTCAAATTATGTGCTATCTGTGGAGTTTCATTACTTATTTTACAGATAAGTTTAGATGGATACACCATCATGCTCAGGTTACAACTCATCATTTATCAAGGAGCTAAAAGGAGCTCACTTAAGCCGAGTTCACCAAGCTCAAAATGTAACAATCAAAGCAAGATATCTCTTTAGTGTTTGAGTTTTCAAGTCTGTTACCCAAGAATACATTTGCAAAGTATTTATCTTTGTAATCCCACTGAGAGGTGGTAACTCTTACCTCTGAAGGGCAAAACTGTAACATAGAGAGATGAGGTGATGTGCTCAGAATGACACAGAACTTTTTATGACAAAGCTCAGAAAACTGTTTAGAGTACTCCTTTTCTCTTGGTTTTTTATCATCTGGTTTACAACTACTCACAGGCTCTGAAGTGTATCTGGAGATTTCAGTAGGATCCCATTTAAACTTACTGTAGTCCTAACATCAACATTTAGAGCATCTCTTTAAGAGAAAATACCTTACAACTATGACAATCCAGTGAGCTTGAAAGAATTAATCTTGCTTCACATCAGGCTCCAAATTAGTTCATAGTGTCTGAAAGCATTCATTAAAGAAGGCTCACAGGTAAAGTATGTGTCTAACACTGTTCTTTATAAAGATGCATTTTTATAGACCAAGTGCTGAAGAGCCTCAAGAGATTATGAAATAATCCAAAGGGAAGTGCTTGAAAGACTGTTTCTTGGGATACAGAGAACCAGTCTGGAAAAACACCATGGAGACAAGACTCTGGGGATCAACCCTCCCTTAGCTCCTGGTTATGGATCAAACAAGCTTTTTCCATCTGTGTTTTCTTCCATGAAATATAGCCCCTCTGGATCCAGTGCAAGGAGCACCAAGGAGCAGGAGGAGAAGGGAGGTGCCACCTGTACTCAATTCCAGTTGTTTCACCAGTTTCTCGCAGCCTACTTGCAAGGCAAGGTGACACAAATGAGTTAATTTCAGCAGTATACTGAAACTAATTGAAAACAGCTCTAGGGCCCTGTAAAGTATTAAGTTAGACTGCAAGTGATAATTGCTCACCTGCTGCATGGGCCTATAAGAGGCAGTGCATTAACTGGCACATGGGGTTTTATCACTTCCCTAGGACAGCAGGGGCTGGACTCTTTCCAGCACCCATAGCACTGAGAGCAAGATGCTGAATTAAGCCTGTGGTTTATGGGCACTCAGGCAGGGAGAGCTGGTGATATGGGGCCAGATCCCAGCTTTCATTACATCCTCTCCTGGGTCACAAAAGATTCGTTTTCCCTAGCGTAACTGGTATCAGGTTAGAATAAATAGCTTTCATTTGTCTTGAAGTTCTGGAAGAGTGGTTTAGCACTCTGTTGAAGGGTACAGACCTGTTATAGTATAAGGAGCCTAAATAGTTTCTAATGATCTGGATCTTTCTGTTGTAGGGACTTGAAGATGCAGAAGTATTAGAAAGTAAGTCTGTCTTTCTGCTGTAAATCTAGACAACTCATTTTCTAGCTATTCACGTTGTCTTCTGTTTCCTTCTCTATTCCTTTTTCTCTTGTTTAGAAAAAAAAGCCAAGTGTATCTCAGAAGACAGAAGCAGTTATTCACTTGAGAAGGGAAGCTAGTTTGTTGTGTTGCCCTGTTTTGATAGATTGAAAATGAGACTTCAGCAAGGAAAGCCTCTGTTTACTTATTTTTGAGATGCTGAGGAGTCACACTCCTTCTGTAAACTTAGAGCAGAACTGCTCATTTCCAGAGCCTGGTGTGGTAGCTTTTCACACGACAGAATGATCGGATATATTTGAAAACTACAGAGAAATTTCACTATAAGCTGAAAAATGACAAATAAGATAGACTTTTTATGCATATCCACTGGTATCATCATTTATTGTTGTTCAAGAGTATCCTGATGCAAGAAGAAATGGGAGGTATGCTATGCAACCCATGTATTTCTGAAATTGATGTGAGGATCTCAGGATAGCTCTTGTAAAGCTTTAAGCCTGAAGTATGCTTAGAGTTTGTCATGGCCTGGGATCCAAGGCCAGTCAAGATTCTCAACTGTGATGCTTGATGTCCATATGTCAGTGCTAATTTTTGTCTTTTGCTGAGCAGACAAATGAGTGGCTCTGTTACGAGATAGATACTACCATTCAGATGATACCATTAAACCTTGATAATTCTAAATACTTCCTGAAGACATATTAATTCCCTATTGTAATTATTGTACTGTATTATTTTTATTTAGGAATGATTTTTCAGAACTAAGTATGTTGGTACAAAAAAGAAAGTATTAAGCAAGGCTGATATTTGTCCTGAAGTACTAGAAAAGCTGTAAATATGGAGGTAGAAACAGACAGGATAGAGGAATGTTGAATTACTAAGTAATGACCAGTGCAAATGGCAGTATGTCTGATGAAGGATGTATTCTGGAGAAGGGTACGTGTGCTCGAATAGCACTGCTAGTTCTAATCTCTACAGGCGAAGTTAAATCTTATGTCAAGGTCTACCTTAAGCTTTATGCATGATTTAAAGCAGTTTGCAGTTAAGTAGATCTGAGGTGTACAGAGACTTAGATGACACAGGCAATAACACTTATTGCTGTGTCCTCTTTGAATAGAGGTAAGTGGTATGGCTCTTCAGAATGATAAAGTAGCTATACCTTTTCAAATCAATGAAGATGATGCCAGGAAAGAATTTAAACATCTACATGTAATAAACAGTCAAAAACACCAAGAAACCAGCATTTTTCCATGAGGTTCTTACCACATCTATTTCTGATCCTGGTCTTGAAATGTGAAGTCAAAACCAGGCCAACTTCCAGCCTCTTTCACTGGTGCCTTGATACTCTGGGAGTGAGCCAAGATCCAGGAGCTCAGAGGCCAGCAGAAATGTAATGCTGAGTATATGCCAGAGGCTTGAGGCAATATTAGATTAGTTTGAGCACTAGGCAAGGGGAAAAAGTTCTGAGCTATTCTGTCAAAGTGAGATGGAGCATCCTTTTCTCTGGGATATGTCATGTCCTGACAGTCCTTCAATAAATGGTATGTTCCCGTCGGGGAGTCACCACAGGAATTTAGCTCTTAGGGTAAAAAACATATCAGTTTCTAGCTGTTGGGAGCTGAGAAGGTGTTCTTGTCTGCACAGACAATTGCAAAGTGGAGACTGAGTCCTGATGAAGTTGTTCAAGAGTTTCCTAATGAAAATATTGCTCTTAAGAGAAAAACAAATGTCCTGTGTTTATTCACAATGAGGAAATGCTTTATGACTTGTGCACTTCTTGGGAATGGCACGTTTTTCAAATGGTCTGACTGTCAGACGCCTGATTTTGATGGATGATGCTAAGCATGGACGTAATCACCATCTTGGTCTCAAAACCAGCCAGTAAGATATGGTAAGATTTTCCAAATGTTTCTCCAACAATAAAAGGAAATGTAAAGTTAATCAAATTGTCATGAGAGATCAGAGCCCAGCAAGGAGGGACTAGGACTGACGTTTGAAGTAGAAGCATTAATAAAACAGACGGCTGCTTGCTGATCCTGTCCGTGCTTGTGTTTAATTTAAACAAGTTAACAATGAATAGAGTTTGCAGAGGAGGGGCAGGGGTGCTGTCGAAATCGATGTATGTAGCAGCAATTTAAGGAAAGCAGAGAAGTGGTAAATCTCTAACTGCACTTGAATATTGCGCCTCAGTGGCGAGGCTCTGTGAATGTATCTGTTGGCTTGTTTGGAGCAAAAGGATATCCTGCTCTACTTCACCTGTGGTTCCTTGCTTCACAGATAGAAGTCCAGTAAAGGAAATCCTTTGTTCTTGAGTACTTTAAATTGATACACTGCATTCTGCTCACTAATTCCTAATAACTAATTCCTGTGCCTCAATGCCATTAAGATCTCAAAAGTAAATAAGGTGAGCTCATCTCATTACCTCGCTTTCCAATTATCATTCTGATATTCCGTGCCTTCTACAAGTGGGTTTGGCTGCCTTATCTCTCTGAAGATGCCCTCCATTATAAACCTGCTGGATACAAGGACCCCGGGGTGTTCCTCGGAGTAGGTAGCTGCCACTCCCTGATCCAGGAAGCTGAATGTTGTCAAGATCCTGTTTGCTTTGAGCTGTGGAAGCTTAGCACCTTATAGGGTGTTTGTCAGCTGGATTTTCTTGTGCCACAGTGCTTTTTCCATCCAGTGATGATGTTGAAGTTGTTCTGTACCTAGTGAAGTTGTGAGCTGGAGCTTTGTTGTACTTGGGGTACAAAGCCCCATGCATCCTTTTTGCTCTCAGCTTCTTTACCCCAGAGCTACTTTATCCTGAAATCCAGGCATTCATTTCCTACAGAAACCCTCACCCACCACCAGGTGCCAATGAGTTTCAATCAGTGCTGCCCTCCAGGCACAGGTTGGATGAGGGGCCTGGAGATGAGGAGCTGCTTTGTTATCCATTACTCATCCCTGAGCCAGCCTATGTGGTGTTTTGCTCGAGCTAACTACAATCAGGAAGCAGAAGTGCTTCTCCTGGTCCTCAGTGCCTTTCATTAAGTTGCATCCCTCAAGCACTGGCAGGGCAACAGGGAGGTCATGGTGGGCAGCTGGGGTGACCAACAGCTCAGCCCCAGCCTGTGGCCAAGCAGATGAGCTCACCCTGCTGTGCCCTGCAGCACTGGGCTCCCTGGCCACAAAGCTCTTTCTTTGCAGCCTGCCGGCTGACCCTTACTTGCTGACTTTGTGCTCTTATTCTTCTCTGCAGTTTCTTCCTTTATCAGATTAACTTTAATTAGTGAAATCAGAATCACATGGAGCAGGGAGGAAATGCTCTGAAGGCTGTGGATTTATTTTCAGCCAAGAGAAAATGAAGAGCAAACTCACATGGGGAGAATCTGGGAAAGGTTTGGTCCAGTAAACCACCAGAGCACAGTTTTGGTGCAAAGAGAACCTGGGCTCTGCACCTGGTCCTGTCCCAGCCCTATGTCCCTGACTTACTCTGGTTGCATGCACATGCACGTTGTCATTAGTGCCTCAGTGCTGTGATTGTGTCCCACCAGTGCAAAACAGGGACTGCCGTATACCACCATGATCTTCCCTTGTTGATGTTACTGCTGCATCTACCTCAGCCCAGAATTTCTGGGATGGGACCTGGTATCTTTGCAGAGGGCAGGGGGTGGCCATGGGCCTTCTCTTCATGTGGAGAGGGCAGAGGCTGAGCTGGGAGAGCCAGCATGCCCCTCAGCCCTCTATGTGGAATCCCCACTGCCTAAGACCTTGACTTTTTTTATGCTCACTTTTAAGGTGGTTTGTGAGCCTTTCACAGGTGCATCTCATATAGGAGTGCAGTAAACTGCTGCTGGCTTCTTCCAGAAATCAGTTTCAGGTGTACTGGAGTAGAACTTCTCTTCAGAGGAACTGTTTTTAGGTAGGACCTGGTCTGTGCAACTCAGAGCATTTCCTGTACCGAAGAACAAACACCTTTATTGCAATTTCTCTTCATCTTGACATGTTTCCCTCTAAGTCTTTGTGTCAACAGTTTGTATAAGTTTCTTCTTATTGTCCCTGTTCAGGTAAGGGCCATGGTCTCCTTTGCAGCTTTGCTCTGCATGTCTCTCTATCCATGCTCTTTGAGGCCTCTCTTTCTTCCCCTTTGCTGAGACGCTTCCTTTGAATCCTTCTACTGTTATGCATTCTTGTCGATCGAATTCACCTTCTGCTGCTTCTGCAAACAGAATGCTTCTCTTGCTCTACTTGGAGTTCTCATTGACACTCTTCTGACAAGAATATCAAATAGTATGGACTTGAGATTATTTTTATGATCTGTGTGATGTTGATAATGAAATCTGATTGTGCATCCTAATGCATCACGTGTATGCAGTGTATCTTGTGCTTTGCACAAGCAGCTCAGGCAGTATGCCTTCCTGCAAGAGCAGAGCTGTATTTGACAAGTGCTTCCCAAGGTCCCACTGCCCTGGTAGTGCCACGCCAAAGCTGTAGAAAAGGCCTGAAAATGTGCTCCTGGCTTTGCATCTGGCTTCTTCGCTTCCTGGCAACAGGCCTTCCTCCTACTTGAACATGATACAGAAGGGACAGCAGAGCAGTAATGTCAGGGCAGCAGCATGCCCTGTTCATCTCGATGACAAAGGGGCATCAACACAGTTGTCTACAGGCTTCCTGCTCTCATTGGTGTTTGATACAGTGCCATAATTTACCAAAAAAAGCTAAACAATGTGTTTGTCTCGTGCAGCCTTCTGCATGTCACCACACATCTACATTTCCAGTTTCGTGTAGCCAGTTGCCTTAACTTTTCCATTTTTACCCTCACTACTTCCACAGTACCACTGCACTTTTAACGCGAGAATCTGTAAGTGCAAGGGCAAAGTAAAAGGAATGTAGCTTAATATCCAAACAATTAGCACAAGGGTTATTGTGCTGAAGGCATTATTCATTTTTAATTATCCAAAGCTGATGAAAAATTCCTAGGACTGCCTCCAATAGGGTGCATGAATCAAAGCCCACACGCAGAATAGTAGCTTGTTGCAAAGGCAAGAGGAGAAGCAGTTGGCCCACTTTCATGCAGAGCTTCTCATCTCTGGCCTGAGATGTGCAGCAATGGAGAACCAGCTGCTTCCTTCTGAGGCCTGATTATTTCTGGTGGGCATATTCCTGAGCTCATGAAAGCACGATAATGAGGAGGAAGGAAGCAGGAAATATATCTGCATGTTAAGTCACATTGGTTAATTTGGGCCATGCCTCCCCTGATTAAAAAAAGATAAGAGCTTCTGGGTCATATGTGGGGGAGGAGGGAAGAGTATGGATGGTTGGGTTTTTCAAATAGAAGTACCACCTCCAAGTTAAATATGCTTAAGAGGCATATTTTTAGGGTGTTTCCCTTTAAGTGTATATTGATTCACCGCACATCAAAGAACAATGTACTTTGGGCATGTCAGCTTCCTGCAGAGAGCACAATAAATGCTATATAATTCAATAAATAGTAATAAGAAGAATGAATTATAAGTTTACATTCTTGTACAAGCCCGTAAGACCAAGATAGTGTACAGAAATGAGGAAGTAAAACTTGATCTTTTATTTTGCAAGTTTACTCAAATTTAGTTTTCTATTTTCCTGGGATTTTTCTTCTCTCTCAGCTGAAGAGAGGAAAGTCTTCAGGAATTTTATAGCTGTTTCTTTTAGGTTTTGTCTTTGTAGAACAGTTGGGCAGTGCTGGGCTTTGTACTTGAGGCCAGATCAAGAATGGTAGCCCTGGTACTTGTAGGCATGTCTTCTTGAACAGGGACTGCTGAAAGGCCTGCTAGGCATGGTGCTGAGGAGCTGCTTAAGGAAATCTCTCATTCTAACCCTAAATATTTCTGCTCAGAACAAGAATCGTTGGACTCTGATTCCCATCTCTTGCACTGCAATTTTCTGTGCAGTAGAACTACCCTTGCTAGATGGGGTATCCATATGTTTTCTACTTGAAAGCTGTGCTACAGAGCACTTACATGTTAAAGGACTCATTTGCGCCAGGAGGATCTCCAAACCTGGCTGCCCTTAAGTGCTCCCTCCCTGTCAGCCAGGCTCACAGTGCAGCTCAGATGCTGAGCATTGTTTGGTAACTTTTGTTGGCAGCAGTTTCCATAGTGACAACGTGTAAACAAATGCAATGCTTTTTGTTCATATTAGGAATGGAAGACTCTTTCTCAAGTCTCACAGTGATGAATTCTTATCCTTCTTTGCTCCTTGGAGTTAACATGCATGCAACCAGTTCTCTGTGCTCCTCCAAGTGAACAGCCCTGTGTGTTCATTCTGATTTGCATGGCTTTTGTGCTGCTCCCCACCTCCAACAGCACATCAGGACATCAGAAATTGTATATCAAACCCAATAACTTATAATTTCTGTAAGTGTCCAAATCTTGTTGTTAGGTGCTGTAAGAAGGGTGAGATGTGTTTTGTCAGTGTAACGGAAAGGGGACTTCAGAAAGGTATGGCGGTTTTGTCAGTCTCTGACATTTGTCCTTCATTAAATAGTTCATGAATGTTATGGATGCTGCAGCAATGCATCAGAACCACGTGCTGACCATCAGTGCTGAGGCTCTGCTCACACTCAGCCTGGCAGAAGGTGGGTAGCAGGAGCAGAGGTTGCTCCTCCCAGGGATTATTGTGGAGCCTTGGGTACAGATAGCAGTGCGGCTGGGAAGCAGGCAATGGCTCTTGTTCCTTTTAATACTGGCAGATGAGTGGTTAGGGTTTACATTTTCTATCTAAGCAAAAGTTTGAATGGAGTGCTATTGTTTCAAATGTTCTGCTTGCAGGAGCTCTCTTAACCTCTGCTAACTAAACAAAATGTGTCTGAACACTGAATTTTAGAATGTCTCTTTATTTTTATAATTGAATACATTTTTGGGCTTCTTTTTCTGTAAAAAGAAACCATTATGGAAAAATGTTGGTACTGGAAGGGAGAGGGAGAACAGAATATTTCCTTCAGCTACAGATTTTAGCCAGCTCTTTTTTTTTTTTTTTTTTTAAAAAAAAGGCTTTTCTGAACTGTTGAATGTGGTACATCTCTCTAGCTCTGCAAGCCAAAAAACAGATAGAGAAAAGCCACTTTTTCTAAGAAAGAAATAAAAACCTCTCCTCACCATTCCAGAGGAAATTGTTAGTGACAATGAGACACGGTCTGTGAACTTAAAATTCCTTGCATTTGAAATGGTTCTTCCCCCCCCCCCCCAACCCCCCCTTTCATGTTTTACTTCCAGCTCTGACCACCCACAAGGGAAAGGAAAAATGGAGGGGTGAGTACAGCTTACAGAAAAGATTCCTGCAATAAAAGGACCTTTTATTAGCTGTACTGATTGTAAGGTATCTCTTATGACAGTTTCCTGGGTATGTCCAACCCTGTAGATTGTAGGTCAGGAGATTATATCAACATTGCCAATTCTAGGAGTAAGTTGTCAGCATCGCTGACTGGAACTGAAGAGTCAAAACTGAAAATTACCAAATGTAAAGTTGGCCATTTATATTTTTCCTTCTGATATTAAAACAGGAAATACAGCCTATTATAATTATTAATCTAGAAAAATATTACATTCTGGTGTCACCATACTGGTAAGGTTGAATTTTTAAATCCCTCTCTATTACAATACTTCTGAGTGTCCTGCACAGAAAAAAACGCTATTTGCAGTTGGCAAAAAACTGACATTAAAAATCTAGTGGGAGTTTCTTCTGATCTTCACTTAAAAAAAAAAAAAAAAAAAAAAAAAAAAAAAAAAAAACCAAAACCATTCTCTGCATTTCTAGGTGGGGAAAAAATCTTTAATCAATACTTGTTCACATTTTAATGAAAGATAATGAAAGGACCTGTATCAATGCTTAAGACAACACCTGTCTTAATAATAGTTGTTATTCTGAGGGAGAGAGTTCTATCCAAGCCTCTATAAGACCACCACAAATGAGAAAGGAAGAGGCTTGGAATTCCAGCCTTATCTTTTTTCAGCAACATTCATCATAGCTTTCCATGTGTAACTGTGATGTGGTTGTGCTTTGAAAGTAAATTCCCGAGGAAAATGGCCTGCAGCAGCTTATGCCATCTGCAATAGAAATATCAGGGGATATTTAGGTGTGAGCTCAAACTGGAGAATTTCATGTTAAGCCTTTGGAGGTGACCAACTGCAGTGTGGTAGGAAATCCCACCTCAGAACTTTGAAAATATAATGTTGCATGGATCATCTTTTGCTTACATTTGATAAGATTAGGAATATTGGTTGCTAAGCTTTGTAATGTGCCAAAAACATTCACTTTGCTTTATTATATGGAATCCTAGAATTGCTCAGGTTGAAAAAGACCTGTATCTCAATGGAGGCCAAAAGATAAGAGTGAATCTAGGAAAACTCTCAGCTAATGAGATTGTTTGGATGCATGAGTGACATAGTTTGTTCACTCTGGAAAAAGAGACTGTCCTCTAGTTCCTCCTGATCTCATACTGTGTTATTTTAATTGGGTTATTAAGCTAGAAGACGGCTCAAATTGAAGACTGAGTGCCAGTGATTCTTGATTTTTCCCTCCACCTATAAATATTATTTCCTGTTTACTATTTAACATATTACATCCCATTTGCTTCATTACATTTAGTAGAACTTTTAAATACTCTTTTTAATATTATTGTTCTCCTTGACTTCTACCAACAATGTTGGGATTTGGATACAGTGAAGCTCATCTCCACTGCTCATATTGCCTCAAAGAAGCAGCAAAGCAAGTGTAGCTCTATCTGAACTAAGTGGATTCTCTCTACCTCAGACTTAGAAGTTAAAAGTGAGATAGCGATACCTATCCACCTTTGCAGCTTTATTTTATTATTATTTATTTCAAGTTCTCTATTTTGTGAAAAATTGAGATTGAGATTTGGAGTAAAACTTGAGAAATGAGTCTTCACTCTCAAAAATGTATTAGTTACTACTTAGTGGTGTTGGGCACCTTCTCCTGCAGTCTCTGGAGGAGCTCCTCTCACTGCCACAGGTGCAGAGGGTCTAGTTCCCCCAGCCTGTCCTTTGCCACCTCCTTCACTCCATCGCTGTGCAGCAACCAGACCCAACAAGAGGCGATGGCAGGGCAGACACCACAGCTCTCACCCTGTCATGCCCTACCACTGCCTGCTTGTCCCTGGGATGGAGATCTGTGGGACTCCACAAGTGTTCGGCACCTGCTGCCCACCCTGGCTCCCAGCTGCCTCCTGGGCGGCCCTGCTCAGCTGCAGAAAGCAGCCGCTGAAAGGTGATCTGCCTGACCTGATGTGAAAGGGATTTCACTAGCATTAGGACACTTGATGACAGGGGGGAGGGAGGATTGAAGTGAACTCCTTCCATCTTCCTGATGCAAAATGAGTGCAGACACATTGCTTTAATATCTTCTTTGTAATTCATTTCCTCCAGTAAAGACTGAAGATTCAGTGCTTTATGTGTCTCTGGGTTTATGCCAGCAAACTACTTGCAAAATAATCCATCTGGAATAGACAAGGGGCACTAATCGTTCTGATTCAACTTGCTATATCTTCTCTGGGATGGCACTAGCCTTTCACTGAGCATTGAGGGCTGACCTACTCCTCTGAGAAGTGATTTAACTGGTCATTTTCTTGCCATTAAGATCTTGTCTTCCTTGGGCAGTGTCCTGATGTCTTTTTCAGATTACAAGAGATAGGATGAGATCAAATGGCCTTCAGTTGTTCCATAAGTTTAGACTGGGCATCAGGAAGAGTTTCTCTGTGGACAGGGTGATTAGGCATTGGAGCAGGCTGCCCAGGGAAGTGGTGGAGGTATGTAAAGGCACTTAGGAATATGGCTTACTGGTGGACTTGGTGTTCTTAAAGGTCTTTTCCAACCTCAGTGATTCTATGATTCTATCTACTGCCAGGAAGAAGCAGTGACTGAATTCATGGGTAATAGGGTTTCCTGTGTAATCCCAGGGTAACAGCTCTCACCTGTGTTTCATGTTGAGCAGCACCAGTTCTGGTAGTTAAGGGCCCACCACTGATCTCTGCAATGAGAGAGGACACTGCTTGGGCTCAGTTCTGCCACTTTTTCCCACCTCTGGAGGTATACCCTAAGATCTGGTTTTCGAAAGTCCTCTTTGCAGACCCTGCTCCCCAGTTTGTGAGGCTGGAATCATGACTGAACCTCAAAAATCCTTGGGGCCAGAATATATGTTGGAGGGGATGTGTGACAGACTGCTCTCTGAACTGCCACATAGCAAGAGTGTATTTGTATTGTGCTGCCATGGCAAAGGCTGCTTCAGTCCTCCTTGATGGAGAATCCATTCCAGCTGCAAGCAAAGGGAAGATCAGGCAAGGCTTCTGCCTCATCCTTGCTCTTAATGTTGCTGCTAAGTGTTGCAGGTGACTGATCATAGCATGGCAAGTTTTCTCCCAGACTTTGTTCCCGCTATGTGATTCAGTCAAGCATTTGCCTGTTTCATGTAAATTATGTTTGGAGTTTATTTCTAGTCAAGAGCCTGGAGGCCATTGGGCGGGTAAGAGAATCCCATAAATGAAAGTCTATTATTAGTGTTCATAATATTGAATAACACCTGTAAGCATTATGTAGTGTCAGCACTTTATCCCTGCAGGGAGAGGAGACTTGGTTGCATCCCAGAGCCAGTGCCATCTGGTTTGGTACTTACACAGGGCGGAAAATACAAAGGCTGCAAGTTTTCCATTAGGGGGCTTACTGACACTAGACTCCATTTAGGAGCCAGTCTTAGTAAATTGAATTTATTTGGAAATGCACACGGCCTCTGAATCAGCCCAAACTGTCTTTTAACTGCATGTGTCTGTGCTATGTGCGTTGATGGAAACATTTAACCTATTTAGCTTGCAGTGCTTTCTCCACGGACTGCTGAAATCGCAGATCCAAATGTCTGTTTATGTGTGGGGATACATCGTGCCCAGGGCTGACAGCCAGCCTACAGAAGTTCTTCTGAAATCAAACCTAGGCTGAGAAAGAAGTATTTTCTGTGATCTAGAAATGCATTGGACTGAATAAGGTCTCAAATTGTCGAAGGACTTTAAAACACTGCCAAATGTTGCAAGTTTTGCATTTCCTGAGCAGAAGCAATAATTAGAGAATCTCAGCCCTTTCAAAATTGAAGTTTCTTTTTTGGGTAGCACAGAGTGGGGACTGAGGTGGGGAATGGGTAGAGAAGGTTGTCACAGTTTAAATGTGTGTTTTAGGCCAGTCTCATGAAGACTTTGCATGCAGCTCATTAATCTCACTGTTCTGAATTCCTGTATTTTGATTTCTCTTTCTCTCGCCAGACAGATCAGTCTCAGTATTTCTATTTTACCAATACCTTCTCAGGCTGTCCCAAAGCTTCATGTACGTGACCAAGTACATAACAAAGTCTAGAATAAAACTCTAATGTTCCCAGTTTCAGACTCTTGTTCTAGGCTCTTGTAGGAGCTTAGAAATTGCTCCAAAGGCATGTGATTAGGTGGATTTTTTTATTTTGTTCTTGACAGCACAAACAGTTATTTAAGATTGTGATACAGTGAGAAGTGCTTCTGTTCTCAATTTTGCAAACTGTTTGATAGCCCACCAGCCCTGAGTCTGTGCATAATCCATCTTGTAGACACTCGCAGAGGTACAACAAACTCATTCCCCTCATAGCACAGATTGCTTTATTTAGTGAGTTGCTGAAATCCAATAACAGTCAAATTATCAGAAGTTAATGAACACTAATTGTCTGGAAAGTGAGGAATTACTAGTCCAAAATGAACTAATGAACTTGGCAAAGTTGAATCTGTCTCAGATCATCAGAAAGAAGAAATTGAGTTCTTTCACTGTCCTTTTCTGACAGATAGTTAGTTATAGGAGGGAAGGAAAGAATGAAATGCCAGATGAGACTTTTGGTACTCATTACTGGGTTCAATGGGAACTATTACCTTTTGCCTCCAAAGGAAGCTCGACCAACACACAAAGCACCTATCTAATGTACATAACTGATCTTTGGTGGAAGTTTCTTCCTGACTCCCACGTGACTGATTTTATGCCATGAAGCATCAGATTTGCTTATCCTAAATATAACCAAATGCTAGTTGTATTTTTAGTTAGTGTTTTTTAAGAACCATTTACTGCATTTAACTAGTAACTTTCTGTGGTTGGATTTTCCACAGCCTGACTGTAAATGGAGGTTTTTGTAAATGTCAGTTTGGATACAGAATTTATCAACTGAAGATGATTTGGGACGAGGAATTGTGTTCAACAGCAGAAAGTCAAGAAAATTGTTGAGGGTAAGAAAAAATTTCCTCAAGGTACTCCATGTGAACACCCGTTTGAATACTTCTTTATGTGAGTTGGCACAAAAAATCAAGTTGTATTTTGGCTAAAAAATACCTGTTTTCCTAAAACAAACCAAACAGAAACAAGAGGAACTGTAATATCACCACAACATCATTAGCCTTGACTGTATTTGCTGAAAAGCTCTGTGATCCACTGAATGGTGGACTAGCAAAACTTACAATCTGGACAGCCACAACCTGCAGGAATGCTTTAGAGTCCCATGGAAGGGGAAGTGGGTGTGAGCTCAAGCTTCTTTCATTTTCTTCCCATTTACCTTTCTTTCCAAGGTATATTTGCCCCTCCTCAAGTAAAAAGCAGTTGAAAGACACCAACAGGATGATTTGGTGTTGAGCAACTTGCTCAGCTCTGCTTCAGATGTGCTGTAGCTCACCTTCATCAGAAGAGTTCCTGGCCTTGGATGTAATTGCAGGGGAATTCTAATGCCACTCAAGTGTTCCCCAACAGCTGTTTCCTTCTGTTCTTGTCCTCATTAAGGCAGAGCTGAAGATCCCAGTCAATGCTGTGTTTGTGAAGTAGACTTTCTGCCTGCACTCAGCAAATTCTTTAAATAAGTCTGCAAAAAAACCGCTGTGGGAAGAGGGAAAGGGAACATGATGTATTCTATTCCATTTGAGTAGAGCTAGGAGAGAGCAGAGGGAAAGAAGACCATAAGAAGTCATCTAGTCTGTCCTGCTTCAAGGAAGTGGGTATCATCTCTTAATTTGATACGTAATGAACAGGCTGAAGGACTCTTTTCCCCCACTGGTATTTACACACACACACACACCACACACACAAAGTTAGTTTTAACTTCATTTGGTTTTAACCTGCTATTGTTCAAATGATTAATGTATTTTGTTGACCAAAATCACCAGTTATTTTCATATTAAAATAATGAAATATATATTAAAAAGAAGTAAATTTAATCCCCAAAATCCAAACTAAAAAATCAATCTTCATTCACTTTCATAAAAAATTTTTAACAAATAAAGTAAAAAAGTCTTACTCTGCCTTTTTTTTTTTTTGTATGTGAGATCTAAGCTCAGTCCTTTCCTATTTCTGTTTACAGTTGCCCAAAAAAGCTTTTCAGAAAGGTTTTTCTGTTCTTTTATAAACATATCTCTTGCTATTTTATACTCATACAATGATTATTTTTTTTTATATAGTTAATTTGCTCCTTTGATATATTTTTATTTCTTCAATTTCCATACTTTTGTATTTAAGGCAGGTTAAAGTTTTTACCCTCTTTAATTTACTTACTTGTGCTATTTTATTGCCATGATTAAGTAGTCAATTGGCTGCAGCAATGAAAATGCAGCTTTCCCATCACATTCACTTATCTGCTTCTTACTGGAATTAAGATTAATTATAGTTGTCAGCACATAACTAAAATCACAAATGTCAATTTCCCCTTTTCACTTCTTTCGCTGTCAGAATAAATTGCATAATCATCACTTAATACCAAGCTCTTGTTTCCCTAATAATATGCTGAAGCCAAAGGTTTACCAAAGGGAGCCTAAGGAAAACATGAAATCCAGGAGGGTAAACATGATGTGGGAAATCGGGGTCTCTGTACTGCTGATCCTAAAGCCAGAGTGAAGTCTGTGCAAGGAGCTTGTGTTCTGAGGTGATGGGCTTTGCTCCAAGGGAGATGATTATTGGCATGATGATTGTACTGGGACCAGGGCTGTGGGACTCCTTGGAAACATGCTCGATAACAGTGGCAAGAATTTTTACCCAGAAACTCAAGGTATATCAGGTCTTTGCTGGGGATGAGAGCTGGGCTGTAAATGACTGATCTCCCACACACTGCAGCATGGCTAGTTCAGGGAGATGTTTTTCCAGCATCTTGATGTGCTTCCAGGTTTGGTCTCCTGTGGGCTCTTACTTCATATCTGACCAAATTAAAGTGTTCCTGGAACAGCGTGCCCCATCCATCCATCTTGATTGCACAGGCTGCAGGAGAGATGAAGGCTAACGTGGGAGCTAGGCCCAACGGGGATTTGATGCAGCACTGGTGATGTCCTAGGGCTGTCTTCATCCCCAGCTGGCTGCAGCAGCATGGGTGCCTTTCCCTCATTTTCACAAAAACCCCTACACCCCTACCAGCTGGGCACGTATTCTTGACTTTTAAGCTCACATCCTTGAGCACAAAGAGAGCTGATCTCTGAGTTAGGGTCTAGGGACATCAACATCCAGTGATCCGGTTTGCATCCCTGAGCCCTCTCCACCCTTGTTCTTACATATGGATATCAGCACTGTAAACCACATGCCAACTGTGCCTGTGATCTCTCTCTGTGCTGTTTTATGGAGATGCTGCTTCGCAGTGTTTTCTGTCTTGGAAATGTTAGACAAAATATAAAAAAAATACTGTGTGCCTATGGCCTCCAATGGAGGGAGGCAGGTGAAGCATCTGTGCCCTTGGCCTTGTTGCATGTCTTGATCTACATGGAAAATTTGCAGAAAAAATGGAAGTATTTTCTCCCTTTTGTTTTCCAAGAGGGACCCTTACGAAGTCATCTGTAGATGTGGATGTCTGAAATGAGGTAACATTTCCCTCTGTTTTGGATAAACTGAAATGTAGGCATCTCTCTTTTATCCTCATTCTTTTAATGCAAAATTAATTAATTAATTAAGAGATATTTAAAATAAAATCAAAGATAAAACTCTTTTATGGAAGTATGAAAGCCAGTATTTTGGCTTCCAGCTCTTAACTTGACTTTTATTTGTCAGTTGTTTTATTCTTCTAAAGCTAGGGGAATTTACTATTTGCCAAAAAAAAAAAAAGAAGAAGAAGAAAAAAGAAGGCTTATTTCTAATTTCAATTTCACTCAGGGGGGTTCAGCTCTACAAAGTGGGAAAGATATATGACTTCTGCCTTGGTGTATCAATGGTAGGTTTGTATACAAACCAGAATACCACTGCAGTCAAGGCCTTCTGGTAAAGTTACAATTTACTTTCCATTTCGCTGTTTTGAGACTTTTTGGTTTTTTCAATCCATTGTAATTTCTCATTTTCCTTTTTTTTTTTATTTGTTAATGTTATTGCCCACTGACTTAAGAGGGCGTTTGCTCAAGGTACCTAATTTCAGGAACTGTATGCAGGGATTCACTCATGTGCTTACATGTGCTGGGGTGACATTTGGGAAGGTCTATGAGATCCAGAATACTGAGTGTGTCTGACTGAACTGCTGCTCATCACATTATATGTCGAAAAAAATGCCTTGTCAAATTAGAAGCATGAGACTTTTCAGTGCAGTCCAGTGTCACTCTTGGCTCTGCAGGTGTGATGACTCTTCTTCAGGAATGAAGTACAAGGGGATCCTTAGCAGAGATAGCGGGTGCCAGATGCCCTGTTTTCTTTCTGATCTGACTCATTTGGCTTGGCCCCAATCCCATGTGAAGTACTGTGGAAGATGGAATGTAGAAGGAAGGAGGGAGAAGAGCTAGGATGACATTTTGCAGCGCATGTGCTTTGGTTTCCAGCTCTCTGCTTTCCCACAGACAGAGCTCTTCCCAATCCCTGTTCCCCAGTCCCCTCCGTTCCATTCTCAGGACTGTGATGTGGCAGTGGCACCAGCAGCTCTAAGGCTGGGCAACCAAGTGTTTCCATCTCCAGCGAACTGAGCTACCCCCCTCCTTGCTCCCATCTGCCCCACAGCCCACCCGATGTACCATTGTGCCTAGTGGGAATGGTCAGAGATAAATTACTGACTGACTCCAGCGTCTGAGGAGCATGGAATTATTTGAATAGAGGCAGTGAATCAACCAGCGCAACTTCATTTGGCTTGACATATTTCCTATGGCTTCACTTCATAGAGAGCTGGATGCGTGCTTTTGGGCACGTGCCTACTAACTGCACTGCCAAGACACAGAGGGAACCCAGAAAGGACGCACTTGCTCTTCTGCCTTGTGTCAGAGGAACGAAGCTGCCAAGATGAACAAGGACCGTGTGAGAGCCACATCCTGCTGCTCTTCTCTGGGCTTTGGCTGGGGCTCAGGGTTAATGAAAGCCCACTGTCACCATTTCCTTGTGCAAAGAAAAAGTGGAGTTTGCAAGAAAGGTTTGAGTTGAACACAGCAGGCAGCAAAAGGGAGGCTTATATTTTCGATTTGCCTAAGGCAGACTTGTCCAAGGGATTCATGGGTTACTCAAGACAAACCTCCCTCCCACCATTCTCTTCCTTGTTCATATAGTTGAATAATATAATTCTTGAATAATATAATTCTTGTTTTGATTTTTTTTTGTAAGCTACTCATTAATGCTGTCAGTTTACAGCAGTTACAGCCCTGCCAAAGCCTCTCACAATGAGTCTCAATAGCTTCCAGTTCTTCTCACACTTTCCACAAAAAGCTCAAACAAAATGTTTAAAACATTTGTGATATATGAAATTCTAAGAATTACAGTTTTGCCCATCCTTGGATGATGTCACATTCACTGATGCATGCAGTAAGTTCTGCTCGTAAGAGTGTCTCCCAAATAGTGAGGAACAGTTTTCTGTCTATAGGAAGCACAATGAATACAATTCTCGTCCTCACAGTGAGATGGACCAAGGCTGGGGGCAAAGCTGCAGTTCTCTGGCTGAAGAGCTTCCTTTCGTAGCAAGAGAATAATCACTATCCAAGAAATGAAGCAACTTCTGTTACTAATTTTTCAGTGTATGCTGTTAAAATCTGAGAAATGATGGAGACTTGTGTGTTTTTGTGTCTATCTCATCCTAATCTGATCTTCCCCAGTGAGTGAGTAATAGGACAGGAATCACAACAGAGAGAATCAACTGCTTGCAAAACAGTCCTCATATTTAAAATTGGCTCTGTTAATTAAGGAAACAACAAAGCACAAATATGGATCCTATCTCTGCCCAATGCAAAAGACAAATGGTTTGTTTTGTGCAATCCATGGCACTACCTGGGAACTCTGACTTCTGGCTCTCAGAAGCAACCTCTGGCCACAGTACCTGGTTGAGCAAGGTATGTCCTGCATGATAAGGCTTACAAACCCTAGGCATAGTAGTACAGGAGACAAACTAGCAGGATGCAAAGCCTCCCATGCTGCCAGCTCGTGCGGACAGCTTTATGTGCTGTTCCTCTGCCTCCTGCTTCATAGATGGGATAAATGACGTGTGAGATGAGCCAAGAACACATTTTATATGAACATCATGTACTGCAGGAAACGTGTCTCTGCCATCTTCCAGACCCGGTTTCTTTTACAAGAAATTAGCCACTCGAGAAAATTCCAGCTTGTCTCTTGCCTAGATTTCCTAATCGTGTCAAGATCCCTATGAAGAGCTCATTAATAGATTAAAGAAGTGCAATGTCTGCAACAAATATTCTGGAGGAGACAGATGACTTGTGAGAAATGTGTGCTTTAAAGAGGGCCCAGCCCATCAGTAGTGAGAGCTGACACAGCTGCAGCAAGGTACTGGAGCTTCCCTGGCTGGGAAGCAGGAATGATGTGTCCACGCTGAGCACTCAGCTTAGCCTGCCTATAACACCATTCTTTTTATAAACTTCTGTTTTTGTGGCCTTCTTAAGCATTTTCCTTTATGTAAAGGCTACTTACTTTCCCTTTATGAGGGAAAATACATTTTTTTTCTTGTCTCAGACTCATAGATTTCTGTGTAGAAATAAGAGATCTTACCAGTGAGTATTTATGGTTATGGTTTCATTCAATACAGGCACTAAAAGAATCTGTTCTGCTTTGTCTGAGGAGATACCAGAGAGATATTAAAGCTTGAACTAGCTTTCGTTCCTAGACCTAAATCAATCCCAGACTCTATTAATTTGAGCAAGTGCCCTTGGTCCCATTGCCTGGCCATCCAGAGCTATTATATAACAACTAATTGGTCTGTATGTCCCCTTTAATAACAGAATCCTGCTGCAGATGGGGAGCTGGGAATGAGCAGGACAGATGCCTGGCCTGGGGGACCTGCAGTAAGCAGGGAGTAAAGCAGGGCCTCACCATGTTGTGTTAACCTCTGCAAAGTGGGATGTTAGGGATCCGCACTGGGGTTCCCCCAAGTAATGGAGATTCAGGGCAAGTAATGGACTGAGCAATTCAGAGAGATCGTGGCCTAAAAGATTAATCATTCCCCTTCCCCAGGCCCTTGGGCCCTTGTGTTTTGAGATGGCACAAAGGGGAAAAGGGGTCTGGGTGTCCTGGTTGAGGATCATGGCTCGTTAGGGGCTGAGGAGAGGAAGCAAGGAGCCACATGAGCTGCTAAGATTTAGGAGTTCAGGAGAGGTGTGTTTGACCAGCCACACTTCATCTGAAGTGCCTTCTCTTGTAGGGGAAATCACTATGATCATAGAAGGTGAGAACTTTGGTTCTCACAGCTAGAATGCAAAGATGTCCTTGTCGCCAGGACAGCTCATGGTAGTAGGCAGGTGGAAGGTGTGACCTCAGAGCTCCTGAGGGCTCACCAGGGCATGGTGCAGTGCTGAATCAGAGCTCCCCCACAAGGCTGATCCCAAAGCATAGTCTTGTGACATACCTGGTAGCATCCCCAAAGCAACGGGCTCAACGCTGTCTCCAGAGAGAACTGCTTCTCCTCAGGGAGGACCACGACATGTGAGACATTCTGGGGTCCTTCAAGGCATGCAGATTTAAGAAACAGGGCACCCACCTCAGCTGCAGGAGGGTTTCCTGCTATGAAGCTGGGCCCAGGTTTAGGCTCCAAGTACGTAAGGAGCTATTTCCTGTGTCTTCATGGCTGTTTGTATCTGGGAACTTCCTTCCTTGTCCTTTAGCACTCTGGGGACAAAGCTCTGCCCAGTGAGGGTGGCAGAAGAGGCATATGGATTACAGGATCACCAGCGTGTGATAGCATTTTGTCCTGGTGCCACACCATGGTCTGAAGAGGCTGACTGTGGCACAGCCCTCTCCATTTGGCCATGTCATTTCCCCAAAAGAGGAGACAAAAGAGATGTAGGGAATATACCCATGAGTACTGACAGGCTGGTGGGCCAACATGTTGTCCATAAGGGTTTGAGGAGGCAACTTTGCACCTACCCCACCACATGAGCCCTCCGTTGTGCACAGGATAAACAAACAAACATCAGGCTGAGGGATGGATAATTTATCTATCAGTAAAAATTAAGCTCTTATCACTCAGGGGCCAGAGGGAAGATAGAGGAGGAGGGGAGGAAGTTAAATATTCAAGGGAGAGAAGAAGAGGAAAAAAGGGGGAACGAAAGGTGGAGACAGAGAGAGAAGAGATTGGAAGGGAGGATGGTGGAAATGGAGAGAACAGCACAAAGCTGGCTTGCAGAGCAATGCAGTCATCCTGAGAGCAGGCAGCAGCATCACAGCCTTCCTCAGAGCAAGGCAACCAGTGTCACTGCACCTCCTCTGAGGGCTGTGCTCCTCTCCCTCCTGCTTTTCCCTCTTGCCTCAGACTTGAGAAAGTCAGAAAAGAAAGCAAGTAAAACAAAAGCCCCTTCGCCTTAATTGAATTACCCGTCCGCCCTCTGGGGTTGACACTGGGGATGCATAAGGCTTTTGTGTAATATCTGGAGGAATTCTCCCACCGCCCCCCGCCCCTCCCGGGGACAGGAGGGAGGATTTCAAAGGGGCAGAGGAGGAAGGGGGAGGGGGGAAAGCTAATAGGGATGGGAATTATTCTGCGATGGCTGGAGGGATAAGAGAAAAAAGGGAAGGAAAGCTGCGGCAGAAATTGAAAGCCGATTCCTTGGCGGCTCGAGGCGGTGCTCTGACCTGGGGTAGCTGCCCTTCTGCCGGAGACGCGGGCAGAGTTCAGGGCTCGGGGAAAGCTGCGTAAATATGAAGGACACGACAGGGGCCTGGTCCTGCAGCTATGGAACACAGTACGGTGGGGGGGGCGAGGTCCCCAGGGACACCAGCGCTGTGGGACCACAACCAGAACAAGCTGGGGTCAGGAGAAACCTGCAGTCTGCATGCTGGAAGGGGAAGAGCCCTCCGTGCATCGAGCAACGGAGCTTGGGTCTGCCTGCCCACCTCCCAGCCTGCTCAGGAGAGGTACGAGGCCCACGGCAAGTGGAGCAGGCCACATACCCAGCAGTTCCCCTCTATCGGCTGCTGGGAAGGAATATTTCTGGGAACAAAGAACATCTGGGCTGTAGGCTGAACTGGGCTTTATGTGATGAAGCTTGTAATGCTGTCCCATCTGGAGAGCAGCTCCAGCGGGCTCTGTGGGGAGATAAGAGACAGAGTCAACTATAAATCCACTCCTTTAAGCATGACAAGTGTGTGCCTCATATTCCAAAGAGAGGAGGGGGAAAAGTAAGTGGAAACATTTTTCTCCGTGCTGAACACACGCAGAGCTAAAAAAAGGCCAGGCTGACTGATGGGAGGCTGGTGAGCATGGAGCACCCCCAGGGTGCCAACAAGCACAGCCCAGGGCTTTTCCTGGAGTGACAGCTTCATCCCTAGTGACAGCCAAGCTGGCAGAGAAGCGTGGGAGATGGAGGGATGCCACCACTGGAAAGTGGGAGCCGGAGGCAGAGATCCCTGGGGCAGGAGGAAGGCCTAAAGCACAGGGGTTTCACCTTGATGGAGAAATCAGTGAGCTTCTGCTGTTCATAACTAATAATGATTTACACGATTAAAAAACAATATGGAAAGGCCGGATGAGGAATCAGGCTGTGGCCATGGGGAAATATTATCATTGTTAGGAAGGAAAGAAAAGCAAAAAAGTGTAAATTATCTCCCCAAGTGAGCTACTGACGTTCAGACTGTGTGCACCTGGAGGGTTGGCAGCACCTCTCCAATCAGCGCCGTGCAGGAGGCATGCAGCCCTGGCGATGCTCTCGCTGCACTCTGCCCCCCGCAGCGGCATGGCCCTGTGTGGGCCACCCAGGTACCCTGTGTCTGGTGAGCACCTGTGTCAGCCAGCTCAGAGGAAGGTATGAATACAACCTCCTGTTTATCTAGGATTTCCCACTTACTGCCTTTGGCTTTCAAGAAGCCACCCACTTGAGCAGAGCAAGCAGGGAGCATCCTTGCTTCAGTCCCTAAAATTTCTTCTCAAAATCCTTTTTCTCTTCTTTTTTTTCTGATAATTTCCCAGCCTCTGCTGCTTGATTAAAATGTTTAGGGTAGTGAGTTTGTACTGGAACTACACCTTTTGTACCTTTATGCACATCACATCTGTCCTGTGTATTAAAGGGAAGTGAACCAGGTATGCATAGGCCTGGCAAGGAAGGGAAGGCTCTCAGGTCATTCATCTTCCTGGAGTGTGTGCTGTCTGAATCCTGCACCCAAAGTTGACAATAACTGAAGCACCACTTATCTTGGCCTTTAGTTGTCAGAATGTCAGGAGAGATTTTCACAACATGAGATTTGTGCTGGCTCGTGGCAGAGTCATAATTTTAACTCAGTATTTCCTAAGCTCTATTTTCCTATAGAGAAAAAAAAAAAAAAAGACTGGGAAGGGTGATATAAGAAAGCATAATTCTTCTCTCTAAAATGTTGCCCTTGTCTGATCCATACCACTCTTCAGCCCTTCCCCTTTAACTCCCCCCAGTTGGTGGGAAAAACATCAAAGATATTCACTGGAGTATATATGCGTGTGTGAGTGCATGTGTTTGTGTGCCATTATGTAAAAGGGAGAGGGGGAGACTGTTTTATATACGGGTTATTTATTAGAAGTTTAATATTGCCCTACATAGAAATTAAATGGAACAGCGCTCAAACGAGCCATTAAAATTCACTGTTTCTTGTCATTTAAAAAGCCATGTAAGAAATTCAAATAATACTGATTAAGGTCTTGTGTGGCTCTGGGCAGCCTGTTTTAGCGGTTGGCAACCCTGCACACAGCAGGGGGTTGAAACTAGATGATCTTTGAGGTCCTTTTCAACTGAGGCCATTCTATTATTCTATGGTTCTATGATTCTGTATCTTGCAAGAAATGGGAAAAAAATCGCCCATCAACTCCAGCTTCACCACAATATCTGCACCTATAGCTGCTTTATTGATACCAATCTGGAACCAGGAGTGCCTACATTCAATTTACTTATTTTCCATTTACTATGTGCTTTTCTGTTGTTGCTTGATGACCACTGCCTTCGCAATGGACTGCCTGACTGAACAGCACTTAAATTTTTCCTAATATATACATGTTCAATTCCCCAAAAGTGCCTTTTGTTTCCTTTACAAACCTGACTTTTAACTTTTAGTATTTTCTTCTTTCCTTTCTTTTCCTTTCTTGCTGTCTTTGAAGTGAATATGTGTGAATGTGCATTTGTTCAAACACACACACATGAAACACACTCTTTCTCCCTACTTCCTTCCTTTTCTTTACATTTACATGTGCATACCCAACTTCTAGCACTTTTTTATTTTATATGCACATTTATACAAATGTTCACATATAAAAATGCACGTGAAGAGAACCCAGAAAACTAGAATAAAGTTGACAGATTTCTTTTTAGAATATGGTTTTACAAATGAGTTACTAAGACGACAGGAAATCTATTCTGGGTTAAGTGGTGAATATATATTTGCTACAGCTATTGAACCTGGTACTCACAGTACAACACTTGGAAGTAACACCTCCCTGAGTGTAAGACTCAGTCTCTTGAGAATATGCTTAGAAAGTGCTGTCCAGGACCCTCTAGTAAGACGTAGTACTAAAAACTGACTTTATGTGATAGAGTTAGCCCAGAAACTTAGGAAAAGGTAGAGATGGTGTCAGCTCAGAAAAACACTCTGGCAACTTTGTCATCTGCATAATTAATAAGTCACATGTGGTCTTTATGAAGAGCTAATTGTGACCTGGAGATTGAGATTGATATTTTGGATGTATAATGGCTACATCTTATGTTGCATGGTTTGCAGGCATTGCTTCAGTGAGGAAAATGTTGTAATGTTCTCCTGTCAGATAAACACTGACTGCGCACTGTCTTAAGGGAAAGTGCTCCTGGATTCATTGCCATTACGTAACAACAGAAAAGAGAAAAAGAAACTGCATGAAAGTGTAAGCCATAAAAAATGTAGCCTGAAGGAAGCTTTGAAAGATTATCCAGTCCAACAGCCTGTGCCAGAAGAAGACAGGCTCTTTCTTTGGGCAGTTGTCTGACTTCGTCCATTAAAACTGCAGCAGTAGAAATTGCGCAGCATCCCTGGGCCATTTCTAGCTGCAATTTGCTACCCTTGCCACTGAGAAGGCTTAATCCTGGCATCTGACTTCGAGTCATCACCACAGTCTTGTTCCAGTTGGATAGAATTGGGAATGGAAGGGTATGGGAAGCAAGAAAACTTCATCTTGGCTGAAGGGCAAGTGTGGAGGTAGCCACAGGAGATCTGCTCAGGGCAAGCTCTTCTGGCAGTGTGATTATGTGGGGCAAGATCAACAGCTGCCCTAAAGTCAGCTTTAGAAGTCATCACCGGAAGGTAGTCATCACTTCTTGCCTTGGTCTGCCCTAGTGACTAACAAAACAGAAGGTTCAGGCTGGTGGTAAGGGGACTAATCAGAACTGACCCTGATGCTAGCCCAAGGCATGTTATTTACTACCCTTCATTTTGCCTTCAGTGGGGCAAAATTATGCCAAAATAATGCAGTTTGTGTTCTACTGAGACTGTTTTGTGATGCCTCAGCACTCAGCACAACTGAAATGCCTGTTGATCTGGTGATTTGTTTGTCCTGCAAAATGTCACTGATATGAAATGATGATGTATTGTAACTACAGTATTAGCACGTAGCCTCGCTTACAGCCTGGACTTCTGCAGATCAGGCCTCAGGTATGCTGGGTGGGATGATAGCACTGATCTAGGTTTATCTGCTCAGCGAACAGCATCTCTAGGTACTTTGGTAGAAACATCACTCACTGGTAAAAAAAACTGCCTTTCTTTTTACAAACTGATGAGATATCATTTTGTTTAATGAAATAGCTTGTTCAAACATATACATTTTAAAATGGATATTCAGTAAACTTCTCTGACACTTCTTTTTCTTTGACAATATGTGGGAATGGTGCGTTGATCTATGGGTTAAACTTAGTTACTTTGGCTAGAAATTGTGCCTTGAGTGCCAAGACAACCAGGTCAAGGAAGGAAAAGCATGAAATCAAGAAAAAAAAAACAGAGTGTTTGACAGACAGAAGCAATTCTGAAGAGATAAGCATGGTAAGGGAAAGTGAGTAGCAGAGCTCTGTTTTACACTAAAAGGTCTGCTACACAATTTAAACATTATAATTGTTGGTTTTGCTTCACCACCGACTGTTTTGCCCAGGTGGAATAGCCTGGGATGGGTATTTAATATGCATGGTAATTGTAGAGGTCCAGGCCTAATGCTGGTGGGCACAGACATCTGTCTGCTGCTGTCTACACAGCAGCTCCCACCACACAGACACAGAAGCTGGCATGGGGAGAGGACTGCTTTCCCCATGAGACCAAGAAAGTGCAGTGACAGTTCTTCTTCCTAATCTTCCTCAGCCCTCCAGTTCTCTCTGTCTGCCTGCCTCCAGGGTCACAGTTAGGGCAATGGAGCCAAAGGCAAATATTATTTAACATGTGTTAGGTTCTGTCTGAGTAACATCCAAGTTCAGCCTGTAGGAGTAGGGATGTGCTTCTGGAGACAAACAAGGACCATTTGAGGGAATATTCCACTTTGGGCAGCTTCAGTTATCAGCTGCCTTCCTGGGAAAGGGTTCAGGAACCATTTTTTGAAGAAACTGCCCCCCAGACACCCCTTAGAAAAGATGAGTTTTGTCAGAATGATTTCAGTTGCAGGAAAGTACCAATTTCAAAGACTCTTATTGACTGAAGTCCAGAACTTTGTGGAGAAACAATAATCAACCTACCCTTCTCCCAACATCTCCAGCAGGAGAAACTGATGTTTCTCTCACAGTTAATTGATATAAAAACATAGTGAAGATCCAAGCAAAACATTTTGATTGACTAGATCTGTTTGATTTTCCTGTGGTTCATGGAAATGCAGAGATTGCACAGAGCTTCCTCATCCCAGAACAGAAGGGAACAGAAGGGCATAGCCTGTCCTTATCCAGTGCCCAGCTGGCCCTCTTCATAGGCCTATATAGTCTCTGCAAAAGCAATTCTTATATCTAAAGCATTCCTAGATCCAGGTTTTCAAGAATTTTTTACAGAAGCATTGTTTTCCTGATATCAGTATATGCCAAGCTGAGGGCATGTTTTCCTCCAAGAACATTTTGGGCTTTGCAATAAGCCTTCCAAGCTCATCCAAAAGGTCTGCCAGCTCAGCATCTCATCAACTTCTAGGCAGCAATACAAAAGGAAGAAAACCTTGGAGGGTAGGCTGATCATTGTTTCTCCTCAAAGTTCTTGTCTTCAGACCAGAAGAGTCTTTGAAATTGGCCCTTTCCTGCTACTGAAAATATTAATGGGTGTGGACAGGGGGCTGAGATTTTGTAAGCACCCAAAGAAATCTCTTTATCTCTATCCCACTAATCTTGTTAACTAAATCATTTAGGATCTTCTGCACAGAAGAGAAGAATTATCCTCCTGATTACTTTATTAGTGTTGTACAAAGGTACAATGGCACCGAGAAATATACTTGAGAGAAGGCTAGAGAACAAGAAATTTGCTTCTGTGAGAACAGGCACTCAAGGCAATACATTTTAAGTGGCTAAGAGAAAGGATTTGCTGTAATAAAGGCGTCATTTGATTTGCAGCAGTGTGTTCAAGGAAAGCACTGATTTAACTTGTTGGGTTTTCACATCCTACACATTCCTCAGCATGTCTTTTCATTTACTAAAAGTATGATGTGGTGATTTTCCTTTCCATAGGACAATTGGATTTCTAGAAAAATGTTGGAATAGCATTAAGCCAGTTGCTGTTCCAACAATATCAAATCTTGACATCTGTCTTTTGCAATTGGATCAGCCAGAAACAAAGAACTATAAAAAGGTGTTGTATCACACCATAAATGGGTTGGCAAAGTAGGCATCCCATATGCTCTGATAAACCCTTGATGGTACAGAAAAACGTCCAGACATCTCAAGACCGCAATCTTTTGTACACCAAAATGGGGATTACCGCACTTGACAATAGACTTGGCTGAATAACCCAGACCTCATTTCAACCCACAATACTTGGATCTCCAAAAGACAGCTTGCCAGATTTACATCTGTTTCCTCTATGGGGAATTTGGAGTCCTTTTCTAACCCTTTGAGCTTACTTTTCCTTCTTCTCTTGGCTTTGCTGCCAGATGATAAAGATTTAATTCATTTATTACCATTACAATCCATCTGGTTTTAAGCACAAAAGTAAGCAGGGTTTTCAGAATAGCTTCTGTTCCTAAGAGAAAATTAGAGCCTACACCTACTTTTTTAGTGTCTTCCTACTCTTTTTTTCCCTCTTGGGCAGAAAATTACACTATGCATCAGGGGTTATCCTTGCCCTCCCCGTGTCCTCTGTCTAATGCAAACAGCAGCGTGGACTTGGAAATGCAGAAGAGTGGATTTTATTTGCTCCATCCCTCAGTCCAGGGAGCTCTGACAAGGGGTTTTCCATTTTATCTTCAGTCATGCCTGTTTTAAGCTTTTAATTTATTTTTTTATTTTTCTTCAAGTGGTGTGGGACTAGACAACAGTCCTGAGTGATGAAATTTAATTTCAATAAAACAAGTGTGGTCCTGCCGTTCCTTTTAGTTGTCTCAACTTCTAGTGAACCTCCTCTCCAATCTAGGAACAATTTATTTGTTCACATGCAAAGCTTCTCCTTATTATAGATATGGTATATTTTTTTTTCCACAGGAATGAGTATTAGCACTGCTAAACGCATCAGCCAGATTTAATCTACTCTACTGTAGACATTTATTCTTCAGTGAAGGCAAAGCACAGGCTATTATTTACTTCTCTGTGTGATGTGAGATAAAAGTATTACACCTCCAAACTTTCCCCTGATGTCTGAAAAACCCAAAGCATTTCCTCTGCCTTTCATTTCTAAGAGTGCTGCAATCTCTGGATGAAAGCTCCTTGATATATGCCAGTTAATTGTTCTTATCAAACTAAATTCTTCAGTCATCCAAAGCTCTCACTCAACAGCTGTGGCACCTCCCTGTGGAACATCAAACTTTCTCCAGTCTCCAGAGCAGTTCCATGACCAGTATTTCTATAGTATATAAGCATACAGCGTTTGAAATATTTAGTGCTTTTTTTTTTTTTCTTTCCTAATACTGGAAGTCTCAGTATTCAAAGGCTGAAGAATCACAGACTTCAGTGAAACTGTACCATACTGATCAGGAATAACAGAGATTTAACTCCAGAAATTCTGATACCAACATTGAGCAACATGTATAGAAAATGCATAGTCAGATGTTCCTAATGAGGTATCAACAATACATCACAAATACAGCCAAGCAGCCTGTTGCTTTTTACCTTTCAATTTATGTGCCCATTTCAACCTTAGCTGTTGAACTTTCCACAAGCAGAGTTGATACTGGGGGTTAAAGGTTACAACTAACAATCCAGGCAATACTCTGACCGGGCTGCAAAAGCAATAAATAGAGTCAAAACATGAGAAAAACCTTTTCAGCTCACAGCTTACCTGCTCCAGGGGTTTGCGAGAGTTGGATTGAGGGGATAAAAGAAAGTGGGAGGGACCCAGCACTGGGGCTCAGAGCTGGAAAAAGAAACAACAGTGAAAAGGTCAACGTTCAGATGATGGTATCACATCCTCCTTTCATCCCTGCAGTTCACACGAAGGCCGGGATCCTTGCTTTGCTTTACTTTGGGGAAAACTCTTGCTTTATTTGTTCATGTTGAACTGCTATCGGAGCTCAGTGTCTCAGTGTTGTGTTTTAATAACATCAGTTTCCCTGGACCAGATACATATGAAGTCAGTTAGACGATTCTATAAACAATGGATCCAAGTCACGCAACGCAACATTTCTGATTGCAAGATAACCTTTCTGAGGGCGAAGTTAGCGAGGTGAGGGGTTGGATTCCTCAGCCAGGCATGAAGGGAAGGCTTCAGCATTCAGATCTTCTCCAGTGGGATGAAGTCCGTCTCCTCTTGTTTTGGGGGAAAGACTCCTTGGTTTGTTTTTCTGCTCTCCAGTCAGCATGCTGTGTGACTTTTCTGTATTTTGGCTGCCCAGAGCATACTTTGTTGACAGTTCATTTAAGGAGATCTGCACAGAATATTTTCCTTTGAAATCAGTTAAGGAGAGGAGTTATGCTAAAGCTTTAGTGAGTGCTCTATCTCTTCATTTTTATTCTGGAGTTTAAAGAAAAAGTGATACATGTGGGAAGATGTTTCCAAACCAAGGAACAAGAAGGTTCTTTTAGCATAGTATAGGAAAGGTCAGAGAAGAAGGGAGAAAGATGGAATTGACCAGATGGAGATTTTGGAAAGCGCTTCTCCCAGTATCTTGCATGTATGGTTATTTGTTGATGAAGATATCAGTCTAATATCTATTTTAAAGCAAATTAATGCTCCAGGATCCAATATAGAATTTTTGTCTTTTGATTTTCTCCTCCCTTCTCTGGTACCTAACACAAGCTGATGCTGTGTACGTCTGTCTATCCGTGATTTTATTTTTTTGCCACATATGAAGGGGTGTAGCCTTCACATGTGTATGTGCCATGTTGTTACCTACAGGTATAACAATTGTTTATTTCTACACTTTGCTTAGAAAAACTGTGGTCTGGAGATCTTTCGTGATGTGGAGATCTCTTCTGTGCTTGTTACTGTATGGCTACAAATGTGCTGAGCACAGAGCCAAACAAGCTCTTCTGTTACAAGCTGTAGCAAAGTCTACAGGTAAAGTTAAATAGAGCTGAAGTTGTTGACTTTTTCTCTCTGAAGCTGTCAATCAGTTTGGAGATATGATTTTGCCTGTAACATCTATGAATATTTTGGTCTTCAGCTCACTCCTAAAATAGAGTCTAGATGCTCAGATCAGGAATTACAATTGTCACAGTTGTCTCTCCTAGAGGCTTATTCACATCCACAGCAAGGGGACCCTGGAGCAGACCCCTGAAATGACTTCCTCATTCAAGGGACATGATTGCAGTCGTGAGGGCTTCCACAGTTTGTCTAGCTTCATGTTTGGCTGACAGCTCCGACCCCAGCAGCAAAAGGGTGATTCTGCCAGGCATGGTGACAATTGCAAAATTCCTTTGTGGACAGCACATAAAGGACACATGGGTTGCAAGTGGCACATGGTTGCAAACAGTTGCAATCTGCACTTTGTCAGCTTCTATTTTATGTTATGGAGAAACAAGTTCATGTTTCTCAACAGTTCATAGAACTTACCCTAGCTGCATTGGATTATCCACAATTTCCATGCACATAGGGTCAAAACTGAGTGCAGTTCTGGGGTAAAGACCACCCTAGCAAACTGGGCTGCTGTATTTTAGATCAGTAATTACACTACTAAAGTTAATCACCAGTCCTGCCCTCTGTGTGTATAGCTGTCTGTCTGCTGTTCTATACAGAAGGGGAGCTAGCAACACACATGTTTGTTAAGATTTGTTTAATTAAGCAGAAATTAATAGACATAATGAGAGTTCATTTAGAGTTTCCAGTGGCTTGCTCACATAGTTGTGAAGCTGGGTTTTGAAAGAAGCTCTGGCTGAGTATCCTGGGGATCTGGATTCAATTCTTAGCTTTGCCATAGACTTCCTGTCTAACCCTAGGCAAATTGTGCAAGGCCACATCTGTAAGGTACCGAGGTATTTAATTCACAAATGCTTACTGACTTCTTCTGTAATCAGGGCTATGTTGCCTTTCTGCCTTGCTCTACCCACCTGCAAAAGAGATAACAGAGCAGATCCTTATGTACTGTGGTGGGAGCATTTGATATAAGTAAAAGCTCTTTCTGAATGTGAGTTTGTACAGCAGTGAGATAATTTGGGTTTTAATCTCATTTGATTTTTCAGATACTATAATGATGTGGATAAAATACCCCTGAAGCACAGACAGTGATGGCGCACTGACACGAGTTAACACACACTTGTTACTTAACTTCATGAGTGGACTTTTTCTTGGAATACTTGCTGTATATTCCCCTCTAGCTATGATACTGCGCTCCAACTGCAAATGTTTAACAGTGGGAAGATCGCAGACCTTTTGTCCTGACCTAATATTAACTGAATGAATTACTTTATTTTAACAAGAGGAGCAGTGATTTTTCCCACTTCCCTCTGTTTGAGGCTTGTGTAACTGTTACTGTCTCCCTGTTGAACTCTTCCTCTTTCTGTCTATCCATTTCTTTTCTCCTCACTGTTTGCTGAGTCAGACAGCCTTTTCCACATGACATTATGCTCCACTGGTTTACAGATTTATTGTTTAAAACCAGTATCCAGTATTCCCAATAAGCATTAATTATTGCCTCAGTTGTGACATGCAATGTCATTTGGGTGAAACGAAAGTCATCATCATCAAGAATTCACTACCAGCCTGCTCAGCAAAGAGCAGTAATCCATGGGGTAGACATTTAGGAAAGATACTTCAGTCAGCTAGTCACTGTATTGATTAAAAGCAAAAGGGTTTAGCTATGTTAAAGACAAGGCATTCTGTAGTCTTTTCAAATCAATTATTCAACCATAGAATAATTTTACCACCCAGGAACTGCACTCACTCCTCTTGAATTCTAAACAAAATGGCTTTTCTGTCCCTTTGCATCAGCTCTCTCCCAGGCTGGGACAGTCAAGATGAACTACAAAAGCTCAGCACAAAACCCCTTGCCCAAGTGCAGCCCAGGCAAACTTTCATTGCCACGTGTTGCTTCCCACTTCTTCTCAATGGCGTTTGGAATGCTCCTCTGCTCTCCAGAACTCAGCCCATCTGTCTCAATGTGGGGTTTCCCAGGTCGCTTCCTTATACTGGGAAACACCTCTGTGTCTCACGTCATACTAATGCGTTTCCATCCCCTGACTTGCTCAAGCCTGTTTTGTTCTTGACCTCCTCAAACATCTTGGCAAAACCGAAAAGCAGGTGCCACAGCAGGTTCAAGTTTTTCTTCTCACATCTTTTATCCCCAAAGGGTTTCAAAGAAAGCAGGCGAGTTGTTCATCAGCAGGGACCTAGCCTACTGTTCTGTCCCACTGGATTTCAAGCTCTTCTTGCCAGGCTGTCCTGGTGCTGGTTCAAACACATGTCATCACATGCGACATGGACACAATACCCTCATTCCTATGGGCTCCAGGACCCAGCAGAAGAAAGCGCAGGCAGAAGATCAAACATGGAAGGAACAGAAGACAGAGGAGCTGCTGTTGCCGTCTGTGTCTGGAACAGAAAAATGAACACAAGGGAAGAGACAGGGCAGGGGGATAATTACTTTCATCCCAATTTTATTCCCACAATTCCCAACCACTTTTGAAGCCAATTTTCCTTTAATAAAATATACTATTAATGACTCAACTAGAAGCCTTTTGTGCAAGACAATACCCAACTCTCCAGATGGAATTATTTTGCATTCTGCACAATATACATGTATGTATATTTATATACATAAATGGAGCTATGAGCATGGTCTCCATTACTGTATTTTGCAAATCGAATAAGTTATTTCAAAATATGTTTAACATACTTTATTTCTTTGAAACTAATTCTTTCATAGCTCTCCCCCTCTTCCAGCCCTCCCTACCCCCTAAAGAGAAACACAAGCCAAACAAGAACTATTTCCCATCATTTCTGGAAGCCATTCATTTGCTATTTCTGTTCATCAGAGCTTCAGAATGAAGGAATTTAAAGAGCTACTGATGCCTTTTGCTACTTGGCATATATATCCAAAATTGTCTTTCAAGCAGCTTTGACACATCCTTCTTCTCTTTCTTCTTTAACAGCCTGTCAGAGAAACAGGCCTAATTAGTTTATTGTGGATTTGTGTGTGAAGGAGTTATTGAGGGAGTGCCAAGTCAAAAAGTCAAACACAAACTGATTAATTTTCACAATGCACCCCTCTGAGGTGGGGAAGTTCTGACAAATCCACTGGGTGTTCACAGTTATCCTGTGCTCTGCACACAGGGGCTGGGAGCCATATGGAGAACAGAGCGCTGGCACAACACTCTCAACTCCCAAAGCTCACTCTCTGGGCACTGGGGCTGGCGCTGAAACTCAGCACCCATCAGGAGCATGGCCCAACAGACTTGTCTCGTCCCCTAACACAGAGGAATGTTTGTTACAGCCCTTCTTTGAGGTCAGCTTTTCGGCCTCATAGGGACTGCAAGTAGAATGTGCACAGCTTAGGAGTGTGATGCAACTATTTATTGGTTTGCAGAAAAGATAGCTTGCATTTAAAGAGGCATTAAGCTAAACATCCGTGTGCCAGCCACCCTGATGCCCCTGATGGCTAGGCTGGGTTGACAAGCAAATTTTCAGTACATGAAGGCAGCTTTTTTTTTTTTTTTTTTTTTTTCTTTTCAGGAGAGGAACAGACATTTTACATGGACTAATAGAGATAGGACAAGGGAGAATGGTTTTAAAATAAAAGAGGGGAGACTTAGGTTAGATGTCAAGAAGAAATTTTTTACTCAGAGTAGCGAGGCACTGGCACACACTATCCAGAGTTGTGGGTGCCCCATCCCTGGAGGCAATCAAGGACAGGCTGGATGGGGCCCTGGGCAGCCTGATCTGGCAAATGGCAACCAGCCCACAGCAAGGGCTTGGGACTAGATGGTCTTCAAGGTCACTTGCAACCTAAGCCATTCTGTGATTCTATACCTTTCATGTTGTTGTTTTCCCTACGAAATCTTTGGGTTGTGTATGGACCCAACTCAACAGTGCTACCTCTGTCCGTAATTTAACTTTACTTATATCTCTACAAACTTTCTCACATCTCTTTCTCAGCAATCTGAGTTGAGGTTACACAGCTGTGTCATATCACAGCTGAGCTTTGCTCCTTGGTGCAGTTCTGCCTAGGAGGGTTTACAGAGGGTGGCTACACCAGTTATTCAGGAAGATTGCAGTCTGGAAGGAGAATGGGCTAGATCAGTAGATTTAACGTCAGTGAAACTTCCAGAAAAAATGTTCATGATCCACAGTGGTTCCCATTTCCAACCAAATACAAATTAGGCTGACCTTTAAAGGTTTGCTTAGTGATTTGTAACTCTGCCCATTGTATTTTCTTGCTTTCTCAGATGCCAGAGAATATCAGGAGGGAGGAAGGTTTATTTCCCCCAGTGGTTTTGTGGAACGCCTTGTAATGCTTTTCAGACCAGCAGTTGTTCCCCTGACTTTCAACTGAGAAACACTGATCTGCAAGGGCCCCTTCCAGCACAACGTTCTTTAATTCTAGAAATTCAGAACCTCTTGAATTTCTATTGCTTTTTCACTGCCATCAGCTACATGTCCTCTGCTTCTCTGGACTATCTTTTATCACCTATTATGCTAGCTGAATAGTAGCTGTAAAACAGAACATTTGTCCAGAAGAGAATTACTGTTCCTGTCACAAGAGTTTATTTGAAGCCATAGCTGCTACAGAGATGAGTGTGATGGCACTGCAACCTTCAAAGGCAAAGATTTTTCTCACTCAGAGCTATTCCCAGGTTACCAGCGTAGAAGTCTGATTGAATGCAAGGAACTTTTGTAGCATGTAAAAACCAGATCTAGCTCACTTGAAAAAAATTAGCCCCACTCCTATGAACCCTAGCTTGGATTTCAGCAGAGCTATTCACCTCACTCTCTTTTTCTCTGCTTCACTTGTTTTCTCCACTCCAGCATTTCTGACAGTTATGCGCTTCAAACAGCATCCAAATAGATTTGGGAGCAATATTAAAAGGCAGCCACTACACACCCACTTCTCCTAACAGCTCCTCTGATCTAGCGTCTCACCTCTCTTTGGTGTGCTATACATATACACATACTGCAGCAAGTGACCAGGAAGGGCAAGGAAGCATTTCTGTAGTCAAGGGGCCAGCAACCCTAACTGTGAGGTCATCTACCTGAAGCTTTGGAGCCAAGCCTGTGTTTCTATAGGGGACCCGTCAACACCCTGCTCTAGCAGTGATCACAGGATCGTTCAAAACTCTGCACTGGCTTAGCTTTAAACCTCCATGAACTGGGTCAGATTTGCAAAAGTTGGTTTTTGTGGTAGGGCACTGTGCCGTGGCCATCAGCCTCATTTGGATTCAAACAACATTATGAGACTCGAGGGGTTTATCTGAAATATGAAAACACCATAAATATTCATTTTGCGAAAATCCTGCTCAGACAGAGAGCATAGAGCTGCCTGATTTGTACCCTGCTAATATCATCCGGCTGCAAGTGGGCAGGGGGACCCCAGTTCTGTGTGTGTGTCAGAGCCATATCAGATCCATGTGGCTGGCTTGACGTCCTCCTGTTGTCAGCAATCTCGTGCTCCCCCAGGGAGCTGTGGGCTTGCACTGAGCAGCTCAGCGGTGACTTGCCGTTCAGCTTACAGCAAGGAAACACAGTTCCCATGCGCTTCACGTATACTGGCTGAAATGTGTTGCATATGGGTGTGAGGCAAGCAGGATAGAGATATATAACAGTGGATTGATTTAGTAGAAATGAAAATAGCTAGACATATGTTCAGCACATTAAAAGGACTGATGCATATTGTGCCCCTGCTTACTGTTACTGGGTAATTATCTTTTATTTTTTAAGAGGTCTGTGTCACAAAGAAGATCAATTTGTAGCAGGCCCTCCCTCCATGCCCACACGTGGCTTCACAGGAGGAAAAGGCAGATTTTAAAAGAACAGTTAAATGTCAAGATAACAGCTCCAACGTCTAGAAGCTAAGTCCTGCATCAAAAAGGGACTTCTGTTTGTGTTTCCTCTGACGGCAGTGCTGGATCCTATCCCCCTCATATGTGTTTCAACATCAGTGGTCCACAGCATCTCAGCCATCCGAGCCATCTTCAGAGGATGACAAGCAGCAGCCACCTTAATCCAATTTCATTTAAGTATGTAATTAGGGCTGTACATCTGGGATCACTTTTTCTCCCCTTCAAAACTTAAAAAGCTTTGTGAACTAGAGGCAGGAAGGAGGGTTTGATCCAGCTTTGGGTGTTGAAAAATTCCTCTCATCTCAGCTCAGCAGTATGAGGCTCCAGAGGCTTGTACTCACCATTTGCTGGCTCTGAGGGAAACCAAAAAATTGTATGGCTGTCTCAGGACTGTCTCACTCAAACAGTTCCCTTGCTGTTTGGGCATATGCTTCCTGTTTCTCCACAGTATTCTCTTCTAGCCACTTTTTACTAGCATTGGACTCTGCACAGTCAACAGACACTCACCTGACTCCCCAGGCTCTGGGGCTTTGCCTTTGTCAGGTGGTAGAAGACACATGCTTTACAGGAAACATCCTCTTGCAATGCTCTGTACAATCAGTGAGCTCCTGCCGTCAAAACTGGTCACCATTGGATGTCCACATAAGGCAAGAATCAAAGGGAGACAGATGTTTTCAGAGATTTCTTAAAATATAATACCTAATGCTGATCACATTACAGAAAGGATGTCCAGCTCCCTGTTTGGAGAAAGGACTTGTTTGTCCTGCTATTTCCAGGCAGCTTGCAAGCTGTGTACACGTCATCACTAGAGGCATTCACGGCCAGTTTGGATGGAGCCCTGGGCAGTCTGATCTGATGGGTGGTAACCTTGCCAACGGCAGGGGGTTAGAACTAAATGATCTTTAAGATTCTAGGGGAAATGCTAATTCACAACTTGAAGCAGTGATTGAGCACCTGGTGGAAGGCAGGGCCAACCCAGGGGACTTCAGCTGCATGCAATGCACCTGAGTGACTTGAAGGTGTGGAGCCAGGATCCACCCCTTTCCAGACCTCATTTAAGGGTTGGCAGTGGAGGTGAGGGTTTCTTGCTGGAGACTCCTGCATTCTTGAGGACGTATGAAGGCAAGCAACATCTTTCCTTTTTTTCTGTGCCTGTTGCATTTGCACAAATCCTCACTTGTTGCAGCCTGGGACCTTGCTGCTCTGCTGTCACTGCTGTGCTTTTCATTGCATTACAAGGTCCTTTCCAACCTAAGTCATTCTATGATAATCTGCAGAAAAATATTTAGTGTCTCTACACCTTTGTTGAAGTTTATCCATGTAAACAGTTATCTGGTACTAAGAAAGGGATGGAAAACTTGGGATAAAAGGAAGAGGTGAAGAAGAAAGCCTGGGGAATGTAATGGATAGACTATTGATGAAGAAATTTTCTAGGCAAAGTATGTGATCAAAGGTGTGTCTTGCTTTCCTCCCAGACTTTCGTGCAAGTATCTTCTGCCCTTTCCAATGGGACAATATTGAATCAACTGTCTGTATGGCTTGGTGCCAGCTGAGAGGCTGGAAATGCCTTAGGCAGAAGGACTGTGGGTGAAGGATATCTGACTATGCTGTCTGACATCTAGAAAGAACTGATCATGTACTCCAGGGCTTAAAGCCACCATTTATAACCAGCAAGTAAGAGAACACTGAGGGAAGGCCTTGGTCTGTCACACCTGCCTGGAGTTGTTTCCTCCTTGGCAGTACAGAGGACAAACATAGCATGAGGGCCACATGTGTAAGCAGATGTAGCTCTTGTGCTTCTTCTTGCACTGAATGCTGTCTCTTGAGCTAGGCTCTCAGATGGAGGTTGGTGTGACCACAGGCCCACTACTTCCACCACCCTTGGCTTCAAATGTGCTGAAAAAAATAAGACAAAATTGATTTTAAAACACTACAAATTCACTGTGAAGAGATTAAGAATCACAGCGGAGTAACCTCAGCTTCTCCTTTAATACAAATCACAGAGGAATAAAGTTGGCAGTCAGCACTGACAGGAGAACTGCACTCTGTCCTCCCACCTAAAAGAGATCAATACTGTTGTTATTATTGGGAGGAAGAAAGCTGGGACAACAATGCCAGTAAAAAAAGAAACTAGTTTTTTTTTTTTTTTAAAAAAAAAAAGCATTCCTATTGTAAAACAGAGAAAAACACCACTTTTTATAACTAAGTTTGGTGAGATTCTTTAATTTGTTATAGCTTATATTAGAGAGTAACTTTTTAAAAAATTAAAAATCCAAAATAAACAGCGGATGTTTCAATGACTCACAAACATTTTTATATTTGTGCAGGATTTCCTTTCATGAGGAACTTCATGTGGGGAGAGCTGCTTAGATCTGGAGCAGAAACAAATTCCCAAGTCTTGAACTCTTTCATGAAATGAACACCTCATCTCCTCCGCAGAGGAGAATAGAAATCAGAAAATTTGAATTTGTTGTAGGACAAATGTGAATGCTGTCTGTAATTTTCTCACTGCTTTCTAGGCTTCCTAAAGGCTAAAAATGTCTGCTTTAGTTTTAGTTTGGGACTCAACAACCTCAGTCCCAAAGAAATTAAAAAGAAACTTGTCTGAGCAACTTACACTTGCCCACTTGAAAAATAAATAAATTCAAACGCACTATGTAAAGGATTGCAAAATCAGATTTGGAGATAGACCCTGAAGAAATTTATTTGCAGATGGGCTTAAACTGTGGGTAATAGTACTGACTCACCATTATGAACTGCTTTGAGGTCTAGGGATAAAAGGATTATGTGAATACTAGGTATTATTACATTTTATTGTTAATTTCAAAAGCTAAAAAATGAATAATAAACAGGAGAAAAAATCTATTCAGTTTAATTAGAGACTTAACTTGATAAGAGAGCCTAAATGTCAATACTATTGGCATTATGTCTGCCTCTCCAGCCTGTCATACCTTACTGGCCTTTTAAAAACATTTTCAGTGTGGAGTGAGTCCAAAAGCTGCAGGAACTTGGACTTGTGAATTCATAGGGATTTTCATAGCCTATTTGCTCTACTCTAGTTGTTGTCATGCATGACTCTGTTCCTTGTCGTGCTGTTAGAGAGAGCCCTTACACACACCCTCACACACACGCTTTTCCTCCCATACAAGCCCTTCTCCTTAACAGGTAGCACATAAAGCAAAAAGAGGGAAGAAAAAAAGTATTGGGAAATCAACATCTGGTTCAGATAATTCCTTCTATTTAATTTTTTACTTAGAGAACTCCCATTGGTACCAAATAATTGAACTCGGTTATTCACAGCTAAAATCCTGGTAGCACCATTCCACTCTGTTTTCATGTGGTGGGTCATCACACCTAGGCTCCTAAAGCCATGTGGAGGATGTATATCCTGGGTAAAAAGAAGTGAAAGGTAGTTCTCTCTTTGTCCCTGTAGCCCATGGATATATACAAAAAGACACTGCCTTGCCTTCTACTCTTCCCCTTTATTATAAGATACTGGACTTCTAAAAAATACACTTCATTTCATATTAAAAAAAAAAAAAAAAAAAAGCAGTGTAATTAGCCTTGCTTTTTTTGGCCTGCATGTGTGTGGTAAAATGTCTAGTAATAGTTGGCAAGTCTTCTGCAGAGAATGAGATTCCCATGGTTAGATCTAAAGCCCAAATGCTTGGAACAAATTAACACCAGCCAAGAAAGTGAGGTTAATTACTGGAACACTTAGAGGGGAAGGTCTCCCTAGTCTGGAAAAATGCAATACACTATCTACACGTATTGGTATGTGGCAAAGCAGGATCTCTCCCTCTTTCTGTCTTATTTTTTTTTTCCTCACTTTCTCTTCTTTCCTTTTGTGTCCCAACTATAGACAAATGTTAGAATCACTGTGCGAGCATCTCAGCCCCCTCTGACCTATTCTTCTATCAGGCCGGTGCCACCGATGGCCCTGGAAGCTACTCAAAGCTGAGAAACAAGGCCACTGGAGGCTGGCTCTCCTTCTGTCTATGTTTTCTCATTAGTGGTTTTGCGTTGTTGAAAAGCATCTTCATTGGAGGCCCAGGATTCCAGCAACATGCTGCTTTAATCTAGGGTGGGTACTGAGGCTTTCAAAAACACAGCATACAGCCCAACAGGAGAACAGTCGTCTTCCCTAATGTGCTCTTTGGAGAGCAAATCTGTAAATCCTGTAGGCCCCTAAACATCTGCCTTTGGTAACGTTTTAATGGGGAAAATTTGCCTAGTAACCACATAGCTGTTGACCTTTGATGCGTAAGGAATGTACACATCCTCATGTCTTGGCAGGGGCTGATGTGTGCGAAAACCTGTGAATTCGAGGTAGAAAAAATCACTTCAGTAGAAGCAATGTATCCGCTTGGGTTACCTGTGCACCTTTAGGAGGGCTCCCTCATGTGTTGGCATCACTCATGACACAGCTTTCTGTGGCATAAGGATGCAGCTTTTCTCCACAGGGCTGCTGCCCCTCTCTGTGCTCAGGATGGATGCTGTTCGCTACAGGAACAGCTATTCAAGATTTTGTTTTCTCTTCATTGTTCAGTTTGTGACCTCAAGCCTTACTGGCTGTGCACTATTCAAACCCTGCTCTGAAAACAACATCGTTCTGTTTTCTCATGGGCTTTTCTATAGCATTCATGACAATAGTATCAAAGTGTCTCATAAAGATTAATTCATCTATTTTTGCTACAGACCCAGGAGGCAAGCTGGTATTTTCTTCATTCTCTAAATGTTGAACTGGAAGCATAAACACTGCTATACAACCACTGCTGCAGCTTGTGGGGAGGCTGAAGGCAGGGTGTCTTCTGCAGCCAACACTGCTGCCCCAGGCAGCACCCACATGGCCTGTCAGCCTGCATCTGGCCTCAGTGTGGGAACTGCATGCCCCCTGACCAGGCCTGCAAGCTTACAGAATTGAATCTGGTCTTGAAGGAAGCCTTGGGGCCTTTGGCAGCATAGACATAGAAACAGGCTTAACAGAGTGTCTACAAGATCCATGATAGTGATTGATTTTGAGTCCTGCCATTGGGATTCTTAGACCTTGATTTTAGCTCTTGCTTGTCAGTAGCCAGAGCTGCAGATGCTCAGAGCAGAGCTGCTGCCAACATCATTCCTAGGCTGGTACCCCAGATATAAAGACTGCACTCAGAAGACCCCTGTGAAAAGTTTGCTGTTAACAGCTGGGCCAGATCGGACCTTCTGTTTTTTGCTTTCCTTCATGCCCCTCCCTCCACTTCCATCACCTGCAACAAATGTGGCAGGATCTGCAGCTCCCCAGTGTTGCTGAGGCATGGCAAGAGGGCTGCAGGAAAGGGCTTGAGCATGTATATATGCATGCTGTGCACAAAAGAGTAGGATTAATATTGTGCAGGAAGCTCTAATCCAGGCTTTTGAATGATTGACTTTGAAACTTTGGTAATATTCCCTTAATGTGAGGGTTTAGAATCATAGAATCAAAGAATCACCAAGGTTGGAAAAGACCTAAAAGATCATCCAGTCCAACCATTCAATAGATAGATGTCTAACCTAACTGACTTTATGCCTTAAGATAAGCTATGTGACAGCATAAGCACATAAATTTGTGGCAGCCTGTAGATATCCGTAAGACTAGTTGTCACGGTGGCAACTTTCTGCTGCAGCCTGCTCTGCCAGGAGTTAAGCTGACTGAAGTAACAGATCCTTCCCACATGATTTTTTTTCAGCCTTATAACTTGGCCAAATGTGGGTAGTTTTTCACAGGGACAGACAAGGCACATCCTCAACACAAAAGCCACCTCTTCTGCCAAATATCTGATTGCACTTCCAAAGAACAGGGGTTCTAGGGTTTTCCAAATAAAAGGTTGTTTTAAAAGAAGAAAAAAAAATGCTTCAAGGCGAACAATGTATTTTTCCAGGCTTCTTCTCAGAAACACTATGTCATTTTGTCTGAAATTTCAGTAAATAATTCAGTTTGAGGCAGATACCCTGTATGTAAAATTTCAGTCCAAACAGTTGAAGCTGTCAAAGTTATAAACAAGTGAATGAAGGCCTCTACAACAGGAAAGCCAGACAGCTTAGCAGTAAGCAGTGTCGCAGCTCTGCTTGTTGCTACATATGTGTGCATTCATCCACAGTTTGTATGGGTTGATACATCAGGATGACTTTGAAAGCCACTCTGGGAGTCCTGCCTTGGGAAATGGACTCATGCTGGCTGCTTACTGTGCCTCTTAGAAAAGAATATTGGAAAAAGGACAAGGAGAGGAGAAAAATAGGCTATAGTGACAACAAATTAATCAATGAAGTCTATATAGTCCAGAGGGGCTCTCCTGCCAACCCAGCCTCTGGGGCTCTCCAGCTCCTTAGAATAAGGGTCAAGAAGAAAAAGGGAATACAGTGCTGAAACCAAAGCAGTCATCTAGCCCAAACCCCACATCTGAACTGGGATTAAACTGACCTATTCCTGACTAATCACAAAACCAAACTTTTTCTGATAAAGCTCAAAGAAGGACATTCTCCAACCCTACTAGCCTCTACCAGTGCTTAACTAGAAGTGCTTTGATAGCTTCATTCAATTTCTAGTAGCTCATTTGCTGCAAACTGAACACATTATATCTACTTCAGCCTAGAATATCATGGTGGACAAGAAATCACTGTCCTTTTCAGGATAATCTTTACGTGCCACAGGACTTCCACACCACCCACTCTTTTCTCTCTCATCTGGTGGACACCTGGGATTCCTTTACTCAGTGGTTGCATTTTCTAGCTCTTGTCATTCTAGGTTCTCTGCACCACATATTTCCTGAAGTGCAATACTTAAAATCAGTGAGTTTTCCAAATGGGTGTAAATCAAAAATTGTTTTAGCAGCCCATGTGCTTATACATCAGTGTCTCTCACTTAATGATGCATAAGGAAACTGCATGACTTCTGTTGAGGAACTCCTGATGAAATAGAGCCAGGAGCATAATTTATAGCTCAGTCAGGATAGCCCAGCATTTAGGAATATCCAGAATAAGGTGAGACCTTTTGTCTACAAGCTTTACCAAGACTCCTCCAGTACTCTGGCTGCAGTAGAGAACAGCAGGGTAATTACCTTGCATAAAACATTAATTGTGCTACATTGCAAAATCTCTTTGGTGTTTTTTGTAGTAGTAATTGTTGTGCAACTGCATCTTGTTGCTGACTCATGATCCTGTTGTTTTTAACCAGTACTGTGCTATCCTCAGCCAGGTCATACTCTTAGATTCATATGGAACAATGCCTGCAATCTTCCCTGAAGTCACCGTTTATCACAGTCGTGTTTTATTTGTGCACGCTGGACCAGTCATCAGTGTACCACACTTCGATGTGTGCCATTTATGCATGTGTGTGGAGCAAAGGGAAAGGAAGACAGGAACAACAGTAATGTAGCCACTTAACCACTTCTGTTTTCCACTTTCTCTGTAATTCTGCAATGAGGTGCTGAAGAAGTGCTGATAACACAACAGAAATCAGCATGTGCATTATCATCTGCCTTGTGTTAAGATTAAGCACCTCTGGAAAGAGAATGCTGATGCACATGTGCCCAGACTTACAGTTGTTGCACATGGAGGTGGTGTTCTCAGGCCGAGGCACACTCGGGGACTGCAGATTTAGGCACATCCCCAGGAGGGAAGCACATCACCTTTCCTTCTCTTGGATGGGAAAATTAGCGATCATCACTGGTAATCTGTATGGCTGGATGTGTGCCCATGGACTGACCTGCATCTGGATAAGCTACCCCTTGGCCAAGCTGTAAGTGAGGTTCCTAGTCATTTTTGAATGATTGGGATAGTAATTTGGATCACTGAAACATGATAGAATTCAACCAGAATGTCTCTCTGGCTCTTGGACTGATTTCCTTCTCCTCCTGACCAGCATGGCTCAGCAACACGAAAATCTTCCTGAAAGCATTGCACCAGTTCAGATGTCACAGCCATCTTCCATGTGAATAAATGTCAGGTGAAAGGAAAACGTGGCATTCCAGCAGTTATCTCAGACTTTGCTCCTTGCCTTGCCCTGGAGCATGGTCCAAGGGCAAATTGCCTCCTTTTTTACAGTGTCAAAGTGAGTTCAGGGTCATGTGCTTCAGGGCTATGAAGATCAGCTTACAAAGTCATGGAGAGATCCTCAAATGAAAAGTGCTTCAAGAGTGCAAAGCACTCTGATATTAGTAATACTCCATAGCACTTAGGAGAGGGTAATGTGTACAATAAATACATATTGCAAGATAGGTTTTATTTCCTTAAAAAATCCTTTTACTCCATTCTCCTAGGTGTTGCTAAAAGCAAATATAATTTTATTGCTGACAGTTTAGAGAAGCTGAGACTGTTATTGCAGGACTGGTGTGAGGCAGCTGTACTTGGCTCCTTTCATCACCTGCATATGGAGAAGTTTTCGTTACCAGACTCTCTTGAAGTCCAACTCCAGTTCTCTGAACCCTGGCTCCCAGCTTTGAGAAACAGACTTCCAACACTAGTGGCATATGTGGACTAGGGCATGTATCCTTAGTTCATGCCCATGAAGGTCTTGTCAGTGTTTTTGATTTGAATTTGTATCTTCCTGGCTGAAATCACGAAGACTGTTTCCTGGCTGAGTTCCTTATGTGCAAAATAGGAAATGCCCATTGCATTCCCCAAGACACTACACTGCATTATGTGGATTGGGCCCTGGCTCTCTTTGGAATCTGTCCAGATGTCCAGATATTCCTCCCTTCATAAGACCTGGCAAAACTTAAAAAAAATAAAATAAAAGCCTAACTTGGCCTTTGGTACTCCTGTGAGTGACCCTTCCTTCGATATTTTTAGGAGATTTCCATAAACCTTATGGCAGCCTGCAAACATCTTTTCTTAATAACTGCATTACATCATAGGGAGCAATGTGCATTAGTACTAATTTGCTCTTTGACAAAGTTATCAGACATAGCTTTTCTACGATGCTTTAGTTAAGCCCCGCAATCTCTCTGGCAGGACAGTCGGTACTGTTATCCTCGGAAGATGAGGGATTCAAGGTGCAGAAAGTTGAAGTAACTTGCCCACAGTCATGGAATACATCAATCATAGATCTGCAGAGTCCAGGAAGCCCAGCTCCCAATCTTAAGCGTTAACCACTAGGCTATGATCTGTACAATATCAGAAAGAGCAGGAAGGACCAAGAGGCAGCTATGTAACATGCGGAATTAATTCTGCTGGAGGGATATGGGAGAGGCAGAGGAGCAAAGTCGTACTCGGCACAGGCTCTGTGATGATTGCTGCCTTACTGTTTGTGGGCAGCACAGTACGTCTCCCATTCCTGCATCTGCACTGAACTAAATCTCATTGATCCTCTCTCTCTTTTCCAGTTTTCATCTTCCCTTTTCTTCCACAGTCTCTCCAGATGTTTGCTTTTCATATCTTTAGAAAGGAAAGCTTGTTACCTCTTCTTGAAATTCAGTCTGGGGGAGCCCTAAAATGTCTGTGGCTCTCCAGCAGCTGAGGCAGCTCACGTAGAAGTGTGGCAGCCCCCAGGAAGCTGAGCTCTTAACCACTGTGGATTTAAATCCCAGCAAGATTTCCCATTGATTTTATCATGTAGTGGTACAGTATCTTGCGTTTGTGCCAGCTGGTTTTTATGGGAAATTTGAATCATAACTTAATTCCTGGTCTAAGGAAATCTAGGCAGTGTCATCAGATTTTTTTGCAGTCTGCAGAAATCTCAGGATTTTTCAGAAGCTGTATGTCACCAGGTATTTACAGGTTTCTGGAAATTCATGGGGAGTCTCGTGGCAAAGGGAAGAAACCTGTGCACTTTGATATCAGGAGAAGGACACATTTTACAGGCTTTTCAAGAGAAGTCTTCCAAGTATGTTGCCATAAGTTGGAGCCAGGCTGCTACTAAGCAAGCGAAACTTGAATGCTAGAGAGGTGGATGGTAAACATAAAAAAAGATTGCAAACTTTAAATCTGAATGACCAGATCTCTGCAGCCTTGGTTAAACACTAAACTACTTCACAATCAAAATCCTTACTGAGGCAGGCACGACTGCCAGGGCTATAGCAGCAGGCCATGTAGACACCTGGGGAAACAAATGAGTTGAGTGAAAAACACTATTCTGAATCTATCAATATTTTCAATCCATACAAATTTTGATATATAGTATTATGAAAACTTGCACTGAAGCTTCAAAGCTATTGATAGTTTCTAAAAGAAAAGGCTCTCTTTACTAGATAAAACATATTTTGTCAGGAAAAGAAAAAAGAGAACAAAAATAATGTTATTACAAGTAATAGTAATTATACGTAGAAAACTGTTCACATAGCCTAGAACTCATGCAGGACATCTCTCCTGTAAACAGAGGAGGCCACTCCTCTGGATATTGCTGATCTAATAGAACATGTGTGCCCCACTCATTGCTTGTACTGGTGACTGTCCAGCAAGGCAGTGTGGTGCACCAGCAATTACAGAGTTAACAGACAATGCTGTCTCCAGTGACTCCAGGATGCTTAAAGGAATGAGTTCCAGGACCACATAGTTTTGGTGGTGCTGTTTCTAATGGAGATATTGCAATGACACCATTTATCAATGGTTTTTATTTCCCAGGAGGGGGAGTATAAACTGTATATGGCTATGAACTGCCCATACACTACTGTACAGATTCAAGTGGTCAGGGATCCTGCTGAGTTAAATGGAGTCTTCGATAATAGGAAAGTGAAGTTTGGCCACCTGGTATTCATCAGCTCTCTTTCCATTTCATGAGTGTCCATTAGAAACCTATATGCATGATCCCTGCATTTTGATTGTTAGAAAAATTAGCTGTTAACCATCAGGAAATGACCTGTTTCCCCAGCACAGTCACTCAGACCCATTACGGGCCCTGTTCTAAGTCCTCTTCTTATTGAACACAGTTTACAAGAGGTTCACCATAATCCCTTTAAAATTAGATTTTTGTCTTTTTTTTTTTTTTTTTTTTTTAAGCCCTTCGGATTGTTACTCACACGAAATCTTTTTGTCTTTTTGCAAAGAGAATGGGAATCTGACACCAGGGTTGGCAACATGGTATCATATATAACCTCAAGAGGGTTGGCTGGAGATTGGAGATGGGTACAAAGCAGGTTTTCATTGGAAGTGGCCAATTTTCTGATTTCCAATGGACATTTCTCACACATGGGATGGTGTTTTGGTGGCAGTCAAGAAATGACAGAGGAAATCTTCACTGGAGAAGTGAAAAAGATGGAGTTGTAGCCCTGAGAGTAAGCAAGGATGGAGATCCACAGTAACAGACACTTCACCACCAGGCTTACCGAAAGCATTTCATTGTTTTCTGTGTTTCTAAGGAGTGAGAAAAAAGGAAAAGGTAAACAAGGGTTTTGGAAAAAGCATTTGTGTGGCCTGCTTTCTGTTCAGTAATGCAACAACAAAACACATTTCTAAAGCCCTAAAATATTTTGGTTTCAATAAATGCTGTCAGCTGTGGCAGTTTTTGCTTCCTGTCTAGTTCTTACCAAGAGCACCTTGGGCAGCTATTCAGTCCCTGAGCGTCCCCACAGAAAAACGGTACCCCTGTGGATTCAGTATGAGATACCCACCCCAAGCATGAAAAAGCACTTGTTTGGTCTTGGGACCCTTCTCAAACATTGTGGAGAAAGCTGACTTAATGATTTCAAGAGCCTGAGTCAGAGCACAGCATACAGGCCAGGATTTGTGGTGGAGGAGAGATAGGGCAGCTGGGAAACATGGGTCCCTCAGGAGTGTCAGAAAGATGTAGTTATGGTCCAAGACACGAGTAGACACAGAGCTCCAGTCCTCATACCTGTTCATAACCCAGGAGAAGAGTATAATGCCCATGAGACCCTGCAGCAGAAACACTGCTTTCATTTTAAAGGGAACAGAAAAATCCCCAGATGGAAAGCATCTGGTTCAGAGCAGAAGCCAGGTCTGCCACGCTCCTCTATCTAGTCATTGCCCTTCTGAAACTCATTTGCTACGAATTACTCCAGAAAACATCATCCCAGCAGCAGACCAGCAGAAGCCGGGTGGAAAAAAACAGCTGAATTTCAAACTATAATTAAAGGATGCTGAAGGCAACACTTCAGCAGTCAGATGCATCAAGCACTGGAAAGTTTCTCAGGAGAAACAGTGGAAAGAGTATTGCTTCAATCACAGCGACAGAGCACAGAAAATGCACACTAGGCAGAAATTTGCCTTAGCTAGTGTTGGTTATCAAAAGGCAGGAAGTCAATTCTCACGCCAGCAAATGCAGGCAGCCTGTGGTAAAGGGAAACCCATTTCCCACAGAAAGCCAGGCTTCCATGTAAGTTCCAGACCTCACCCAGAGGAATTAGGAGTCACCCTGGCATTCAGGGAGAGATATAGGTGATGGTGGAACAATTCTTGGCTGCTCTAATGCTTAGTACCTACAGGCTCTTCAGCTCCCACTTACACATGTAGCCTTACACAAGTCTGGCCTCCCATTTTTAGCTGCGCTTTTTTTCTTTTTTTTTTTTTCCCAAGTAAATCGAATCAGGAGGTAGCTCTCATCCTTTACTCGCTCCACGAGAACTTAATTTACAGCTCTGATAGTTATTTTTGAAAAGGGCTTTTTTATTTGATTTGATTTGATGTGGTGTAGTTTGAGGATGAAGGGAGAAGGACTGCAAATTCAATTAAGTTTCTTTTCCAGTGTTTCCATATTTCTCGGGTGTAAGAGCAAGGGCATTTCAGATAGTAGAGAATTTGTTGAGATACTTTGTACATTGCCTGTCAGATCATGTAACTGGCTTTTGGATTTCTGGACCTTGTCCAGGAGGCAGGGTGGTTCCTTCACTCTGCTGGCCCTTAGCAATGTTTTTGGGAGCACCCATCTGCAGGATAATTTTGTAGTATTGCCACAGCCAACACTCACTGGAAGTTGCTGGTAGGTATTTAAGAAAGCACAGATGCAGAGAGGTGTGGCCTTAAGTTTCCAAGCTTAAAGATAAAAAAAAAGGTATAATGGAAATCAAATAGACTGTACAGAAAATTAGCTCTTGCCCCAACATCTCCCAGGCAGAGTTACTCTTCTGGGTTTGGATTTTATTTCTTATGTAATATAAAAAAACATATCTACTCCTATTTTTACTGTTCAAAGACAAGGAAGAAGAATCAGTGAGGACAAAAAAATGCTTTAAAGCAAAAATGTGCAGGATTTTGTTTGATTGCTTGTTTCATTTGGAAATTCTTTTTTTTTAAAAAAAGTAATTACTTATAAAATAGTTTTGAATAAAAGCTGTTAAGTTCTGATTTGAATCAAAATTCTTGTTGCAGTTTTCAACAAAAGAGAAATGATTCATTTTTTAGACCTTCACATTTTTTGTAATAAAATAAATAAGGTGAATCAAAATCTTCTGCAAAATGTTCTTGATGAATCTTAATTTGCATCCAATTACCTGGCTGACCAAGGGCATGGATTCCTAATTAATACTTTCTATGATTACCAATTTAACCATCTCCTCCTTGGCAGAGATGAGCCTCTTTGTATGCCGTCCAGGAGACAAAAGTCAGAGAATGACCTACTTCCATTGCATTTGCTTAATGAATTCTGAGCAGCTTTCTAATGCATATACTGTTCATCAGCATATCTGAATCCCTTCCCTAGTGGAGAAGCAGAAATGAAAATGCGATGAAAGTCAACCAGATAAATTGCACTGAGATATACCTCAGTATTTTGATGTCTATTTTTAGAAAGTCTGCATAACTTCCAACGATTGTATGCTTTGCAAAATAGAATTTAATGTGCTTTTTGCATCTTTTTTTCTATCATCTCTCAAAAACATGGTCACTGTACCAAGATGATTGAAATTTCACTCCTTGAGAAAAATATAGTCATATCACTGCTGACAATTTTAAAACCCTGGCTTTTTCTTGTGCCAGACACTGGTGATGAGGAGACTGGTAAGAGCTTGCAAGGACCTCTGCGTCACCTCGTGACTTCAGTCTCCCTGTCCTGCAAAACTCAGCCACAAGTATCTCCTCCCTCTCCTTGCAACTGTTCCAGCTGGTTTCCTTTTGGTTGTCAGCTTGTCTGGCAGTAGTCTTTGTTCCTCAACAAGTGGAAAGAAGTGTTCATACCACTTTGATGAGATGGTGTACAAATAGTGCAAGAAACACAAGCAGTAGGAACGGTTCCATCAAGCTGTGAAAATGCCCTAGGATTTTACATGAATTAGATTTTTATTCCACAAATTAGCCAGAGCTCTTAAAAGGCTTTACTAGACCCAGTATGCATTGTCACTTTGGGAAACTGGCTGCTGATTATCAGCATGGTAAGCACTTAGGAGACAGGACCATTGCAGTAGTGTAGCCGTAAGTATTAGAAGAGATGATTACTGTTACTGAACAACATGCTCATTTAAAGCAGATACATCACTAATATTTGAGTCAAGTTACGACTGAAAAATCCTGAAGAGGAGAGGCTAGACAAGAAGGCAGAGAATGAGGAATTGTGGGATGAGAGAGAAATATATGGAACAACTTTAGTTTTATGAAAAACAAAACCACAAAAAAACAACCAAACAAAAACACGCAAGCCATAACAACAACAGAAAAACAACCAGAGCAAAAGTGCAGGAAAAATATGACACATAATGAAACAAAATCCACAAATGGATTGTAAGCTAGAAAAGCAAAAAACACAAAAAAATATGACAGTAAGCCCTTATTAGTATGCAATACATGAAGTCTAATGACGAAATAACCACTGAAACATGGATTCCTATGGTACTGACAAACACTTGAAAGCCTCTTAAAATGTGCTGCTGTACCACACATCATCTGCATAAATTTTCTACAGTTTGTTGTTTGATCTCATGGATCCACCTCTCCAAGATTTTGACTGAACTTTGCTGCTGATCTTTGCTTCAAATTCTTCAGTGCCTCTGCTCATAGTAACCTGTTCCAGCTCACAGACAAAGTAAATTTTTTCTAAGATAATTTCCTCTTACTCGTTTTTCAGGTTTTCTCTATGCTTTAATAATTGCATAAAACTGAAAAATTAAAAAACAAACAAAAAAAAATAAATACCAGCAACATAATAAAAGATGGAATTCAGTCGTGCTGAAGAGGCTTATTTTGTATGTTAGTCGTTCCAGACTTTCTCCTGCTGATGAATTCTCCAAGCTTAAATAGAGACCAAATGAATTACTTTCCCTGCAAGATTTATCACGGCATTCAGAACCAGTGTCTTTTCTTCTCCTTATCCATAAATCTGTTTGTGAAGGAGTGCCAACCATCCACTTCCCTTGCCTTTATCTGCCTGAACAGTGTTTTGCCTTCATCTGTCCTTAGACGAAGCTTCAGAGTCTTTACCACCACTGTCAGAAGCTCTCGGCAATGCACAAAAATGAAGAGAAAAGCAGTGAAAATACAGAGGAGATCCTGCATTGTGGGAGGCAGCTTCTTATCATAATTGTAATACTGTTACCAGCTGTACTCTTTGGACACTTCTTGAGGGCTTTGTGCTTGATCACACAAAGCACTTTATAAACAACACTGAATTTACATTTGTAGCCTTGGTCCAACCTGGGCATGATTTATACCTCACAGTAGATTTAGAAAAACTGAGACAACAAAACAGCAAAATAATTTTGCTTAGCAATTCTGTAAGTAAATTAGAGGGATAGGGGGGAACAAAAAACCGTTACTCTCAGCCCCACAATCCGGCTCTGAGCTATTACCTTCCATTGCTCAAGGAAACAAAGGCGCTATCCTGCATGACATCTCAGTTTGGTGTCCAAATTGTGTTTTACTTTCTTCTGCCTCCTAAGCTTCACCAAAGCCAAAGATTCCCAATGGACATTTTGAGAAAGCATGGAGGGAGGGAATGGAGCAGGGTGGCATTACATTTTATCACCCCCTAAACCGTAATACTTTCCTTTGCATGCTCTGTTTCTTATTCACATGCCTATAAAATTCACCACATCCGGGCAAGAAGATCTCTCCAGTCAACCAGGCGGTGTTTACGAACTGGAAAAGGCATTCTCTTGCTCCTCACTGTAGGGGTGAAACAGAAACATTAACAAGTTGCTTGCAGTTTTCTCTTTCCAGGTTGGACAATCAGACCTTTCTTAACACCCTGGGAGGGGTGTCGCAATTTAGGGACATTTTATACCTCTGAAGATTTGCAATCAGCAAATTGCCTGGAACACTTTTCATTTCCCCACCCTTCTCCCCTCCACAGTGTCCCACCATGGAGCCTCTTGCTAGGGACATCTTGATGTTTGTGGTCTTACAGATTCCTTGCTCAAGCCAAACACATTTCTTGGAATGCTGGTTCTCAGCCCAGCTTGCTTTACATCATAAATGTAAAAATGTTTCTTTTATAAAAATAAAAAGTGAAGAAAAAAAGAAGAAACACACAACCAACCTATAAACAGAACATAAAAGCTGTTTAATGGAGTGCATAATGAAGCAGAAAGGAAACAGACTTGCACTGATTTTCCTTGACATTTTACCTATTAAATTACAAGTTTCTTATGGAAGAGCCTGAAAATGTTTTTGAGTCAACTTAAGCTCTTTAATGAATAAAACACCACAGTTGTTCCCATTGAGCTGATGTTGTGTGGTAGGCAAATATCAAGAGGGAATAGGGCTGACGTATTAAGACCCCCAGGAAAATGTACCTCCTGGTTTGAGGCACTCCCAAAGCTTTCTCACAGCAGTCTGGAGACAATTCAGAAGAGAGGCTGCAGGAAAAACAGGCTGGAGAAAGCAAGACTTTTCAGCCAAAGAAAAAGAAAGTGAGATGTGGCCTGCTCAGCCTCGCTGACCAAGAAGTGCTACTTCAGCCATGGCTTTGGTGAGGTATTGGAACAGGCTGCCCAGGCAGGTGGTGGAGTCACCATCCCTGGAGGTGTTCAAGAAAGGGATAGATGTGGCACTGATCAACATGGTTTAGAGTGGTCACAGGCAGGGGTTGATGGTTGGACTAGATGGTCTTACTGGTCTTTTCCAACCTTAATGATTCTGCCCTTCCATAGTTCTATGGTTTCAGGCAGGCTGCGCTGGTTTCCCACGGCCAGTTCTTGTCCTCCTCAGAAAAGTAGTGATGATGTTAACTCACCGATAGAGGTTACTGGAAAGATTAACTATTCTTGTAGGCTCTTTTGAAGACAGAGATCACTCCTAACATTCATCTGGAAGTCCTCATCTAGTAGTTGAGAAAAACTATAAAGCACCCGACATAGCTGGTAACTGGGAAATAACGGGCTGCCCAGACTGCAGAAGTGAGACACTTAATTAGGGACTAGATGAAAAAAAATAGCAACGCAGCAGGAAAGTGAAAAAACAATGTGGGACTCATTCCTCCAGGCACAAACCACTTGTTTAATGAAAGCCCGTCTCCCCAGTCACCGCTTTCTGTGGTGGGGCCGATCTCACGCAGGGGCAGGGGCTGTGCCAGCAGGCCTGGCAGGCGGCAGGACCAGGAGCTGCCCACTGCTTGGCATGGGCCACAGACACTCACTGGCCTATGCCCTGCTGGCATGGCCATCATCCAGGCTGCCCCACACAGCCATGCCCTGAGCATTGGCCCAAGGGTCAGCCATGATTTCAGAGCATGCTAAGCACTCAAATACAAGGGGACATCTCTGAGAGGCCTTTGGCATCCACGCAAACCCTTAGCATCAGGTCAGAGCAGCCAGGACAGAGCCCCAAACACCAGTAATAGTGTTTCAAGGACAGACAGCATCTTAAAATGAGGGTGATTTGGTTTCTTTTTCAAACCAAATACTAAAAATATGTCAGACTCTTTGCTGAAGGAAAGAGAAAAAATCCCACTGCCCACAGTGGTGTCATGTCCTCTGACAATGCTGGTTTGCCTTGTTAGCTGCAGCTGTAACCCTGCAGAAAGACGTGCAGGTTTGAGACAAATGGCTCCACTCCCCATGACAGCTCTGTGTAAGAAGTTCCTCTTGTGAGATTTGGGTTTTTTAGGGTGTAGAGATGCCAAAAAAGTATTTTTAAAAGGTCTTGCTTCACACAGATACCAGTTCTTCTCCAAACCACACAGAGAAAACCAGAGCAAATAACACTGACAGAAACACTGGTTCAAGTAACTCTATCTCTTCTTATCTGGGTTGTGGTGTCTTACACAATTTCAAGAACATCCCTGTGTGCTCCAAAAACCATGCAGCACGGTAATATGTCTCTTCTGGTTTGCCATGTATAAGTGATAAATTTGAGTTCTTGTGATTAAGTAACCTCTGAGTGCAGTAAATTAAATAAACTTTATGGAAAACATAGAGCAAAGAAATGTTCCCAGCTCTGGAAAGTTCATTATGTCACCAGACCAATAGCAGCCTTCTTAAAGAAAATGTTTCTGCACTTTGGAGACCTCCTCAGCCCAGCACAGAGCACAACACAGATGGGCTCAGACACGGCTCTGCTGGTGGGTGGCATGAAGGGGAGCAACTAGAGCAAGGATACCTCACCACCACCAGTGCTGGTGGCAGCCTTTGGCACCAAAACCCTCTCCAGATGCCTCTATAGGTGGAAGGAGAACATCATAGCCATCATGTCCTGCAGGTTGATGAGGGCTCACCATCCCCAGTGGCACGGCGCAGGAGCTGGAAAGCTCAGTTATGTGTCCAGGCCACTGCTTTGTTTGTTTTTGTGTAACTTCTTGAATTTATTAGGAGACTGGGGAAAGGAGCCGTTGTTTTGCTTTGGCTGTGAGGTCCTGGATGCTTTGCTTCCAGGCCTCCATCCCAGTGATCCTAGCAATGAGGACAGATTGAGTGAAGATTAAGTCAGTGCCTCAGGAAATTTACTTTTGGGACCTGGAAGAGAAGACTGTCTTCTCTGGAGAATAGAGAAAAGTGTTAGTAATGCAAGTCAGAATATGTACGCACATGTGTATATATACACACACATACACAAACACTACTTTTCACATTTCTATGTGGTTAAGTCTGTATCTGTTTATTCCTGTATTTCTCTATTTTAAGGTTCAGGTAGACAGAGGTGATTGAGGAATCATCCTCCCACGCACACCCCGCTAGCTATAATGAGGGATAGCATCACTGTAATTAAGGATTGAGATTCAGTGCTTAACAGCCAGTTTTTCTAAGTGCTGCAAAAATCCACATGCTTACTCAGGATTTCTTAGAAACTGCTTGCCTTGAGGGATCCTGGGGAAGAACTGCAGTGCAGCCTCCTGTGTCTCTGAATAAGTATATTCGTCCTAGACAGCGCAGCAGTAGCATTGCACCCCTCTTGTGGGGGGTCCTGCACAGCTGCAGCCTGTATCTCCCCCCAGCCCTTCCCCACCATATCCCTGATTTAGGGCTCGGATGGTGGTTTATCCTCTCCGCTATGCCTCTCTTTTAAAGCACTATTTTAACTTCTCTTCAAGGTATTAACTGAACAACCAGTCAAGGGGTGGGCTCTAAGCCAAGACAAAGGGAGAAACCGCCTTTCACCACAGGCTGCTCGCAGTGGCAAAACAGCCCTGGCACAGCTGGATGAGGCTGGTGCCGCAGACACTGGGAGGTTCAGTTATGGAGAGCAGCTGCTGCTTCCCAGGAACCTGCAGAAATTGCCGTTGCAGGCTCTCCACAGGGCTCTGCCTCCCCTCTTCCCTTTCCCATGGCAGGAGAGTTTCAGCTTCTCTGCCTGGGCAACAAAGTAGTTTTGCCCATGCTGAGATGAATCTCAGGGTCCTGCATCAAGCCAGTGATCCCAAGTGAGTTCAGTGATGGAGTAAATATCTTCTGAAGTACCACGCTGCAGGGAACCAGTTCAGGTATCTCCACACCCAGTAATTTAAGACCTATGTAGGTGTTTTAACATTAGAGAATCTGCCTGCATGACCCAGGGGTCGTTTTAGAGGCTACACTTTAAGACCAACATTTCTGATCCCAAAGCCCAAATTTTCAAGTCTGACTCTGATTTTATGTGATTGGTATCCAGAGAAAGATCATTAAGCAGAGAGATGTTGTTTTAAAGCAGTTCAGTAGAGCTTCATGCTCTTTATCCATTCCTGGACCATGGAAATGAATATCATGTTAAAAAAAGCAAATTGTCTATCTGCAAGAACTCAGCCAAAAGCCATGAAGGAAAGGTTCACAGAAGGCTTGTCAAACCTCAGAATATTGCAGTTAAGGAGAACAGGAAAAATTGGACTCTAGGCCAGACTTACCACATGACCTTTCTTAGAGTGACTGTAATAAACTTCAAATGATATTTTAGGGAGTATGGAAAAAAATGAGTGGAATGAAGACAAGAATAAACATCAGAAATATGTTTAACCTGAAGCACAGAGGTCTGGCAGGCCCTTCTCATTCTCACTAAAGAGAAAATCCCCAAATAAACATGGTGATGGTGCCATCATATAATTCCTTATTTACTCCTCTGCCACATGGAGGCCAAAAGGGCTTTCTTCATGATCACAACAGGTTTTACCTTTTCTTTCTGTTTCGTGGCTTTCTGAAACTTGAATTTGGATGAATTTATTGTTACAGCAGACATGCACTACTGCTCACTTCACATATCACTACTAAAACCAAGGCAGGGTACTAAAAGCATAGCTCTTGAGCTGTGTCATTCTGGGAGGCGAGTAAAATTAGTAATTTCACGGAATTCATGTTAAACTAGACCAAAGTAATAAATTAAAATTCAGTTGTTAAGATTCAGCTTAATCTACCAGGTGACAAGAATGGAAATATTAAAATAGTTACACTCTTTGAGAGGAGGAAGGGAAAATCCTTGTTTTTTTCTGTGCTCTTGACTGTCCATTTCAGAAGATCAATCCTTTTGCTTTCATTAACACGAACCTTCTTCTTTCCTTCATGCCACAAACTTCTGTGCCTTGAGAGGCATAGCTGCATTATCCATCCCAGCCATAGCTCTGATGCTGCGCACAAGAGACTTGCTGTGCTGCTTTGTGTTAAGTGCATCTGGAAGTTTATAATTACACAGGTACTGTTTCTAAAGCACAGTGCTAGACTTTCTGCCAACAGACAAGGCTTTCACTTTCATTTGTTGTTAGCAGCTTCCTTGCAATAGGGTATACATTCATGTACACTGTACCATTTCCAAATGCCTTTTGGGGAGTTTGATTGTATTTGTTGCTGCTTAGGAGATAGAGGCTCCTAGGATGGTTAAGATGAGAGAGAGTTCAGGATTCTCCTTCAAGGAGCTGGACTGAATACCAAGATACTGGAAACACAAAGGGAAGGAGGTATCCAGAAATAGTTTCAGATGGCAAAATCCATTTGGACACAATAGGTATCTTCTCAAGAATGCCTTTGACTTGACACAAAGTTGAACCTTTAACCACTAAATTGAGTGAGCTGATTCAGGGCTAAAGGTGAAGCTGAGGCACTTCAGACCAGCACGGTTTGGGAAATTATCTAATTAGGACTTTTTAGCAGTGACGTCAAAAGCAGTTCCTGATTCCACAGCTGGTTTGTAACTGACAAGGTTTTTGTGAAGGCTCAGGAGGTCTGAAAGGTCAGCGAGTCCCTGAAAGCTGGTCTGTTCTCTTCCCTATTGCGGCCTGTGCCCCTCGATTCAAGACATCTGAGATGCCAGCAGCTACTAAAACAAACCACAAAAATAGTTTATTTATCTTTTTTTTTTTTCTTTTTTTTTTTCCTAATGCACAGCTAGGAAGAAATATTTGCAGACTATGGCAATTGTTAATTGTAAAAGAGGAAGTTCAAACATAATCAAAACCACTGGTGCATCCCAAATCCCCCCGGTCATGGCTGTTGGCTGAATGGGGTTGCTGCTGGCCTCGTAGGCTCACAGTATAGCATGAACCAGGCTGGTATCATAGCACCAACCAGGACCCCCTTCACAGTGGCCCGAAGATGCCCACAGCTGGTGGAGAAGTGCTACAGGGATCACACTTACCCCTGCTGTGGCTTTCAGGAATGAGTATGGGCAAATGATGATAATTTCCATGGGATTCTTCTGTCTCAATTCTAACTCTCATGCCAGGTAGCAGCAACCTTGACAGTGTTATAGTCCATCCATCCTCCTCTGCTGGCTAGACACGAGCCCATAGAATTAAACTGCTTTTCAAAGACTCTCTGCTGCACCTTTCTTGCAAGACCCATTATGTGGTGAAGGTCTCACCATCAGTGCAGGTTTTTCCAGTCTCTGCTGAGAGGAGAAAACAGCAGCTAACAACAATTTGTCCAATAATTTGTTGTTCACAGCCTTGGGTTTTATAAAGCATGGCTCCATCAGGAGACCTCAAAGAATAGGTATGTGACAGCTCATCACTGGACAGGCTGTAATAGGAAATGCCTTCTGAGTAGCTATTTGAAGATCTAAAGAGCTGAGAGACCATGTCCACCCCAGAAGAGGAGAATGGACTGCCAGAGGGGCCTTTAGCCTAAAACCTTTGGATAGAAGATGAAGATTGTTTTTAGGAATTTAATTTTCCTTTTGTCTTATCGTTTGGCCTGTTTCCTACCTTTTATCTCCTCCTTCCATGTGTCTCTTTTCATTGTGCCTTTGCTGCATTAGAGGCAAACATTGAGTAAATGTTCCTTTGTGACTCCTCTGTTCATTGTCTGCCTTAACAAGCCCTGGGATCTCCGGGTAGCGTGCAGTCTGTTCCCCATGACTAACAGAGTTTGGAAGGAACAACATGCCATCTCAAATGACTTTTTCCACTCTAGAGATCGCTGTATCTGTAACCCTGGAAGACAAAAACAGGCAGCCTGAGTATCCTTCTAAGGCCAGACCAAGTGTTCAGTGAAGCAAGTTTTTATTAAGGGTGCAAATTTCTCCCTGAAATTCAGCCAGTTGAGTGAAGAGACATAAAAGACTGTGGATTAGTGTACAACAGAACAAAGGCATGGAGACCCTCAGCCTGTCCCAGTCTCTATTGATGTGCACACACACATAGAGCAGCCATGGGGATAGGATAGAGCAGAGATACTGAAGGAGCAGAGAAATGTCTGTGCCACATCACCTTTGGGCTGGTGTGGCCAGGCTACTTCCAACTTCTGCCTCTGTCAGCAAACACATGCTCCTGACCCTGTTACCCAAACACCATTCACAAGAGTGATAAAATCATACTAGTGACCATCACCTTTGGGAATAACAACCAATAAACCCTGTATTTCATCATGTCTGTTTGCTCTGTGGATGGGAATTTGGCTTCTGGGACAATCAGCAGGGATCCTTTGGCCAGTGCTTCATTAGAGAATAAGCAAATGAGTTATCTGCTCCAATTCTGCAAGATGAAAAATTCAGAGTTTAGGAACAGAAAAAAAACCATGAAGGTAAATAAAGAAAAAAAAAAACAAAGCTGAAGGAAACATCTTCCAAACAGGTTCCTGCAGAGCAGCAATGGCCAGTACACTAAGCTTCCTTCTTGGTGGATCTTTCTTGGCCTTTGTACTCTGGCTCTGACTGCTCTAATTTAGGTGATAGAGTGGGGAGACACGTAAGGCTGAGTTGTATGAGATTGCCATACGCATATATGAGACTGCAACTGCAAATATTTACTCAGATGAAGATTTTTCTTACATGTTGACTTGCAAGGTATTCCAAAAATGTAGCGAGCTTCTTCTAAACTTCTGAGCCTCAGCCATCAGCCTGGTGTTTCTTCATCTTAAACAAGCAGCCATCAAGCCAAAGTTATATGTGTACATGGAAGGGGGGGAAGCTGAAGATACACTAACAGTTTTCACCACAGATTGAACTCAGTTCAGGCCCACTTTTGAAGGAGCTGAACATCCTAAATTTCCAGTTGACAGCATTGGCCAGCCAACAACACAGAGCCCATAGTGCATCAGATGATGCTACCCCATGTCAGGTAGAGCTGCTTGACCTTAAGGTAAAGCACTGCCTAGCAAGTATGAGATACAGATAAGGAGACATGGAAAAAGCTGCAAATGAGATTCTATAGGTACGTGTGAGAGATGGGAAGTGACAAACTGCTTTTGTCTTCATGTTCAGAGATCTCTTTCTTCAAGTGCTGTTAGAGAGGTTGCTGAACCTCCTATTGGAAATTTTATTGTAAAAGTATACTACTGGGAAGCCAATTCTCAGCAGTTATTGCAGTCAAGGCAAGGATGTGTTTCAGAGTGTTCTCTGGGTAAGAAGGTCAACCAAGATTATAAATGCTATTTAAGAATATTAGCAGAACATCACCTGGCCCTCCTTAATCTGGGGTAAAGATCTCTCTGGCTTCCTACAATGGAAAGGAGAGAGAAGTATTCCTGAAATTCACCCACTCTCATTCACATGCCAGTGCACTATATGTTCTGCCTTTCAGTTGGCATTTTCAGCCCCTTTAGATAGGGAACCCCAATTCCCTGGGCAAAGTGGGGATGTATATTCCATTAAGAACTCCAAAGAAAGACAGGAAAAGTGCCATGTTCATAACCAATCTCCTTCTTTTCCAAAGAAAACAGCTCCGTGACAGCTCAGACAACAGTTGAAGAGATATGCATGCATGTGTATATGCGGATGTACATTTACATATTTCCACAAAAACACTCTCACCTGTCCAGTCATACTTGTCACAGTATGAACCCAATTCCCAGTCCAACTGGGGAAAAGAAAATGAATCTAGCTATCTTAGATGATTTGGTGACAGGCTTTGCTCAGGGCAGCCTCATTCCAGCAAGATTCATGCTGTCAGAGAACATCCTCGCTGCTCCTAGGTTACAGTGCTTTTCCTGCATGTGGTATTCTCAATACCCAGAAAGCCTTCATCCAAAACGCTGTTCCTCAAAGTGATCTTCACTTTGAGGAACTAATCATACTGGGTAAAAGAGAGAGTGAAGACTGGAGAAAACTGGTTTACATCTCCCTTTTTCATTCCCTTTCATTTCTTTCCTTTCTTTTCTTCCCCCAAAAGGCGACACTCCCACTTACCAACCCTAAAGCAATTAAGCTGAAGCAAGATAGTAGTGTGCAGAGGGTGATCTGAGACAACCCTTTAATATCAATTTCAGTTTCTGCTGGGCATTCTTCTGACATTTCAAAAGACTGTGATCCTAATGAAAACCACACAAGCTCTCAAAATTAACTCCTTTTGTAGAAATGCAAAAGGATAGAGAAGAAATAGAAAGGAAAGGGGGAAGAGGAAGGGAAAGGGAAAGTGAAGGAAAATTCTTTTCAGGTTGTGTTGGTGCATACAAGAATCATATTGTCTATCAAGCCATGCTCAGCCTCATAAGCCAAAAAAATATATATAGTTATTACAGAGCAGAGAAGCTACAGATATTTCTTCTTCAACAATTTTTGTCTCAAGAAAACAAAATGAAATATGTTTGGCATTATTAGTGTAAAGTGTAAGGAACAGATCTGTCAAAAAAATAAAAATAAAAAATACAGAACTATGCTATTGTAGCATTTCTTGGCTCATTTTTAAGTTAAGGATTCCTTGGTAATTTGTGGTCATAAAGCACAAATAAAATGAATATCCAAGTCAGTAAGTTTCATCTGTCACTAGGTTTCCCCTATTAGATCTGTGTGAGATCCCTGTGAGCTCATCAAAAGGATGACAGCTCTGTGCCTCCCATTTCAGCAACCCAGCTGGACAGATGCCAGCCTATCCAATGGAATTGGGTTGGCAGTTCACTTGGGCGCATGCCTTCCTTAAAGCAAGCAAACGTCTTGCCTTCTTCCACCCTATGTTCCCCAAAAGCTTTAAAATGTCACTCCTGAAACTTGCTACTTGCTAGAGTAGTGGGGCTGTATTCTGGGCACTGGAAGTTTGGTGCTTGATGCCTATCAGGCTGCTGAGGAATAAATAGAACAAATCTTGTCTCTTGTTTCCTGACAAACAAAAGAAAAAAAAGAATCAAGAATCATAAGCAAATGCTGGACCTTCATTGTCTCTTTATTATACAGAGTTTTTTAGATCACTCACAAAGAAAGCATCTGCTTTTTTCATCAGTTTTCAAGGATCACATTTTGATCACTCATCTGATTTTCCAACATCTGACAGTTCTTCAAGTGCTCACCTTTTAGGTGCTCATTGGAAAATGCTCAAACCTTGGTGGAATACAGGTCACTCTGAAACAATCTCAGCCCAGAGGAGGTTTGGACACAGGTTATGAACTCAGACACAGAACACACTCAGGAAATTCGCTGATGTTTGTGGATTTGCTTTAAGTCCACAACCTAGCTCTTTTTGAGTCATCTTGTGGCTCATGTCAACATTGACAAAAAATTGGAAAAGCTTCCTTTTGTTCTTGTTTTCTAACCAACTCAAAGGCAGCAAAAGATTTTTAACTGTACAATGACTAGAGACTTGTAGCAGGTTTTTGCTTGTGTTTCTCATAATTTCTGGTGAGCATAGCAGAAAACAACTTCTTACTGTTGTGATGGGCTCCGTGTCATACTCAGATTGTGAAATCTTCCAGACTTTCAACATAAGAATGTGGCAACTGTTAGCAATGCAGAGCTCAGACTCCTAGGCATGAACCATAATGTCAAGAAAGATGAAACTGGATTGTGTGGGGAACATTATATGCACTTTCTTATAGACAGTGTTATCCACTCCAATGCCAAGAGAAACAAGGAAACTGGAGGTTTTTGGTGCTTTTTTTTTTTTTTTTTAATAAAAATTTGAAGGTAAACAAAATTCCCCAGAAGAAACTTCAGACTCTGGATCTGACCCAGAACACACGCTGCAGTGGCCTTGGGTAGACATGCTCTCCAGAGTTTTAAAGAGCAAATAAGTGAAAGAAAACACATCATCTTGAGGATAGAAACTTCAAAACAGGCATTTTCTCTCTTTCCATCTCCCCCTCTTTCTGTCTTCACCAATATCCTCAGGCAGCTGGAAGAACCACCAGGGTGATCTCAGTGGTAAACAACGTCCAACATGTTTTTCTCCGCTTTTGATAATGAGTTGGTTTCATCAAAGCTTGGCCCATTTGGAGAGGCTGATGGGGAGTTCAGACCCACAAGGCTTCCTCCTTCACAGTGTGCTTTCAAAAGTTTCCAGGACAATGACATCATGAGAAAAATGCCTGTCTTGTGTTGCCTAGACAAGTTTTGGGAGAGGTGTGCTTTCCCACTGTTCTGCTTCACTTCAGGTAGGTGAGTTGGACACAGTAAGCTTGATTTTTCAGAAAAAAAAACAGCAGCAACTCATCTGTCCAGAGGCGCTGTAACACAGTCATTCAAGAACTGACCTGATTTCCAGACTCTTGGAACAGTTCACATCAACCTCAGCATTCCCCCTACATATACTTACAAACCTGATGATGTAGATTGGAGGTCTTGGATATTGAACACCTCTTTTAACATGACCTGTGGCACATGAGTTACAGCCACTCAAGTCAGGGACCTAGTAAGGAGGTGTAATTTTTGTTGGCTAGAGTTGCCCAAGAGCTCCTAGTCAAAGCACAACTCCTGGGGCCTTTCCATTTGGGTCAGCCATTATTTCCCTGCTCCTCTATCTAGGCTGTTATGCTGCAGACACTGCCACTCGTATACAATTCTTCAGTGAGGGGGTTAAACAACTTAGCAGATGTACTGGTGACTGTGTAGCTGCAACAGTGTGGAACTTGTCTGGGGTGTATGTTAGTGGGTGGCCCATGCTGAGCCTCACAGTGCTGCAGCACATCCACACTGCAATGATAGATCCTTTCAAGTGCAGTAGATGAGCTCAGGGGCTCTCAGCAGCATAGGCTAAATGCCAATAAAGATCTGGATCCGGAGCTAATCCTGGCATTTCTGCTGGTAGAAAGACTGGAGTTAGGATAGACACACCCTGCAGGACAGGGCTAATGACTTTGTTGTCACAGTAAGGGACTAGGGCTATATTTCAGAGGAAAATCCCAGCGGATAACATTTCTAACCTGAGTAATGCTGATTTTACACCAGTGGGGTTCTTAAACAGACTAAATTCTCACCCCTCAAGCCTGCAGCCACACAGATTGGGTATAACTCCCAAGATTTGTGCATACAGAGCAAAAACCATGTACGTAGCTCCAGATCTCTTAGAACTGCACAGCAGTTTGCAGGGCTGGGAACCACAGAAGATAACAAAGCTCCTTCCCAGCTGACATCTAGCAGATGATTTAATTCTCCTAACAAGAAATTGCCACATTGTCAGGCCATGAAGAAGAGCTGAAGAACCCAGGGGTAAAGAAATAGCATGCTCTGGGCCAATATCTGGGAGACATAGACTGCAACATTTTCACTTCACTGCATTCTCTCCTCTCTCCTGGGTCTCAGTCAAGTCACTTCATTTTCCTTAGTACTCCTGCTGTAAGTCAAAGACAGGAACACTCACGCCATAAAGGAAGATAGATAATGAGAAGTAGCTATTTCTACAGCCTGCTGTATGTGCTCAGCTGTATCAGATCCAGAAGCAGGTGGGGGGGCTGAATCAAATAAATAAAACCACTGCCTTCTGAGAGCTTAATGTTTGAGTGCTCCTTTCTTTGTTTCCTCCTACTCTTTTTCCTCTCTCCGGCCTTGACTGATTGTTTCCCTCTAAGCAGTGGGCTGAGGGTCCGCTACAGGCAGATCTTGCTTTTTTTTCCCTGATTGCTGATGCTGTTTCCAGGTAATTATTGCATTTGACTTTCTTCTGTGGGTGTAATGTAGTTAAAGGCTGTTATTAGGTTTGTCTGGTCAGGACTATTTTTTTCTTATAGATTACTTATGCAACACTTAATTTCCTATTTTGTAAATTGCTATTTGTAGGTGTTTTGCAACCCTCTCCATTCCATTTTTGGTTTGACTACCCAGATCATACTGTATCCTCTTTATTTTATCACCTCACTTAAGAAGGCTTATGCCTTCTTCTGGAAGATCATTTCTGAACACATATGGTCCCAGAAGGATTCTTGGAGAACCCTGCGGGTAACCTCCTTCTATTGTGAAAGCTGAGTATTTGAGCCTATTCTTTTTCTGTTTCCTTCCCTATTACTACAAGAGAGCTTATTTTCTGTAGTTAGCCCTTGTAACTGTTTTGTGTTTTTTTTTTTGTTTTTTTTTTTTTTTAAATCAAGCACTTAAGTCTGTTTGATTACCTTCCTCCATATACTTATTGATTCTTTGAAGAATTCTGTTAGATTAGTGAGATTTGCTTTCCATCTATGAAAGCTTTTTGTCTCACTATATTATGTTTATTTATATCAATTGCAACTATTGATTACAAAAATTCTGCCTCTGAAAAAAATTCTGCTTCTCTGAAGTCTGGTGTCACGCTTGCCACTTTCAGGGGCTGATCTAATCTGGGGACCCTTCTCATCAACGCCTACATCCGGGTGTTCTCAAGCACTTCTCAGACACCAGTGTGGATGCCAGCTCCTCTGCATCTCACTTCCATCTCCTCTTTTCCTAGTGCTTTCACCTAAGCTAGCATCTTCACTTTATGCAGTGTAAGAGCTGGAATCTGGTGTGAGAACTGCTCACAGTTTAACAGAAAGTTCCTGCCTTTCCAAGATACAGCTGTGGGGTCTGACACTGTAGTGTCCCCGTAACACCCTTATAAAGCATTAGTCCCACCAGCCTAGGGATGCGCAAAGTTCCCTCTTATCATTGTGGTTTTTTCCTCTGCAGCTTCTTAAATTTTCTTTAACTTTCCATAAATACTACCAAAAACTGACAGGCTGATCAATACTACCTCACAGGCCTGCTAGTATTAATGGTCCCTAATGATTCTCCCCCCTGCTCTCTAGAGTGCTGGTAAATAGAGGCTGTGGTAGGTGTTGATGTGATTAGCTTGTTTCCCTTATTTGACGTTATGCTACACAAGGCCACCCCCTGCAAGCACTATCAGATCTGTCTTCACAATCCTTGGGTGGTAAATTAATGTTGTCATTCATAGTTAACCATGAGTAAGTACTCTAAAATGCAGGAGGCTGAGGGGCCCTGAATGTCAGCCGAGAGCCATAAGCTCCTCAGGGCAGAGATGGCATCTTTGCTGTGAGTGTGTTACCAGGCTGTGCAACTTCCAGCCTTCTCCATTTCATTCAGTGAAGGGATTTGGCTGAACCACAGTGCTCCAAGATTAAACTGTGTAAAATTTTCTGCTTCTCCAGGTTTCACGCAGCTAGCTCCAACAAAAAGCCTTGTGAACCTCTGGGAGCTTTTTGATGAACTTCTGTTGAATTTTGCAGATGCTCACTGAAACATAACCCTGGATATGTTTAACAGCACTTCTGAGTTTGCAGCTGAAGTTCAAATGTGATTTCTTTCATCAAAGTCCCTCTTAAATAGAAGTGATGTCTCACCATGTCTTAGTGATGATTTTGATCCAGCTTTGCCTCTCGGGTCAACACTTTGTTAGGAGCAGATATTAACATATGTAGTTCTGCGTCTGCCTCCCACAACGCAATGCTACACTTTGCTAACTTTCTCCAGACCCGGAAAGATTCTCCTTTGCTTGGTTACAGCAATGGCACGGCACGTCTGGATCTCTTTCAAGTGACTCCTTTATCTTCCACAATTGTTTTTTCCTACCCTCTCTTTTCCTCTGCTTATACAAAATCAAAGTTTTGAACATGTTGTATTAGTTAACAGAAAAAAAAAAAAATCAACATACTTAAACTATGCCGTAAGCTCCTTTCCTACTCCTCCTCTGCAAAGGAAAAACGAAGGTTCAGCACCATGAAGGCAGAGGAGGAGGGAAGGAGGCATCTGTGGGATCGTGGTCCTATGTTCTTTTGCTGATAGATGCCTGAGGGTGGAAGGGAAGGAAGAAGAGAAGGAAAGAAAGGAGGAAGAAAGGAATATCACAGTAACCACAAGGGTGGGTTAGGGAGAAGGCATCTGCTTTTGAAGTTTCTTTACATATCCTCAAATTGACAAGAATGAAGTTATGAAAAGCACAAATTGCTTAGATACAAAGTGGGCAGTGTTGTTACATAAACTGTTCTCTCTGGGATTAACCACTGTCGTTCACAGTCACTTATCTCAGTTTCAGAAAGTTTGGGACACTTGGAAGAAAGGGGAGAACAGATATGCTGAGACTGTGTGTCTCAGTGTTCCCACATTTGTGGGGAATTATATTACAGCTTTTACGTTCTGTAGAAGGAGACTAGAAGAGTGCAGGAGACAGGAGATGAGGAAAAAATAAAACCCAATGTCAAGATTATTTTTTTTTTTTAATTTTTAACATAGGAGCATTGACTGTTGTCTGATTTTTTTTTTTTTTTTTTTTTTTTTTCTGAGCTATTGGGTAAGGAGGGGCTGAGAGATGCTGGGGGGAGCTGGTGGTTAAGTGGCAGAACAAACACATCAATTCATAGTTCATGCTACGGTGAGTTAAACAGCTCTAAGTAGCTTGAAGACTGACTGAAATACAGCCTACGGCTGTCTGTCTTCTAACAGTTCATCTTTTATGGCCAATTGCCTACTATGAAACAGAACATTTATGGCATGGCCCAAGTAAAGAGGCAAATGATTCATCCAGATCCAAGATTTAAAGAACAGGATTGAGAGGCTGGTTAAGTTTTAAATTATAAAGAAAATAAGAAAGCATGAAAAGATCAGGTGGCAGGTTTGGTTTGGTATTGAAGGCTGAATATTGAAGCAGAAAACATAGAGACAATACCCCAACTTCTTAGTGAAGGCAGTCAGCACTCAAAATCATACTACTGTCCCCACAAAGAGAGAAAGAGAGCAATATCACTTCAGAAGAAATGGTAACAAAGCACCTAAAATTATATATATATAATTATTATATATATATATATATATAAATAAAATTATATATATATATATAATTTTAGGTGCTTTGTATATATATAAAAGATCTTGTGAGACAAAGTATTTCTGTGCACAGCCTCTTACCAGAGTTGCATGGCTTCCACATGTTCCCCTTCAGCTGGCTGCAGCCTCCCCATTGTGCACCTGCCTTTCCTCTTACCCTGTAAACAAATTATGTTCTACAAGCCAGGACGTATAAGCCTCCTGTTTTCACCCATGACCTAAAATCTTGTGAGGGAGTTGTAAAAGCTTTTTTTTTTAATGATCAGAGGTAAGGTGACACAGTAATAACATACCCATCCTACACTATCAGTCTTATCTGAAAAATGATCACCCACATCACAAGGAAACTAAAACAGCTGAAAATTCAGCAGATGGTAAAGGTTTGCCCAAAGACGTTGGGCTGAGGTCTGCAAAGATGTCAATGGGAGTGAGGCCCGAGAGCTGGAGGCTGTCTCAAATAAAAGCAGCTTCTGCCTTTTTCCCTGGCATCTTCTCCAAAAACCTACAGATAGGAAGGTCATCTCATGTCAGGGGAATATGTTTTGGTTGCTGATGCAGAGCGCCTTTCTTTGCCAATTTGGGAGGTTCAACATTACCTTACTCATACTCAGCTGGCTTATGTTCTGCTGCTCAAGGCTACTTGTCTATGTACATTCTGATGCATCACTGCATATCTTGACATTGTGGTGTAACATTTTTTATCCTAGGTACGTGTAGGAAGTGGCTACGTTAGACTAGCAGCTGCTAGTCTAGCCACTGGTGGGGGCTGGACAATCTAGGGCTGGACTGGTGACCAACGTGGATGCACAGCCTCCAACTGGTACAAGTTCTTCCTTAGGTAAGAGATGTCTGAGGTCAGAGTGGTGAGGAATATCCAAGGTTATTGATTTTCAAGTGCTGTTTTCTTGCCCACGTTGAGGAATGCATTGTAGCCACCACTGAACATCAGAAAATAGGGCCACAGAAACCAATGCAGTGTTTTGAGAACAAAACATTCCAGCGTGTTTGGCTTGCGATCCCTTCTGCCCCAATCTGACTGTGGCTTTCTTTAGTCAATCAAGACTTTTTAAAAGTACACCTGTGTTCTTCCACCAAAGGGTAAAGAGTTGGCTTCTCCAGCTCACAGGGAGAGAATCTGTGAAAGAACAACGTTAAGCAATGCCCTCTGCTTGGAAATGCACAAAGCTTGAAATTCAAGTATACTGTAAATATGTTAATCAGCTCTTACTTAAAATTATTATGATTCCTATTATAACTTTCTATAAAGTGATAACTGCATGTAAGTATGATTTGATGGATGCTGTAGTGGGATCTAGCCTACCATTCTAATGCCTAGTGTAATCTACATAGAGAAGACTGAATACTTACAATAAGAATATCCAGATGTCTCTCATTGCTAATTAGTGTATCTTAATGCCAGCATGCTTCAAGGCGGGCCAAATTCAAGTCACCCACTGTTTCAAGGAAAAGAGATCTCTTAAATTTTAACCCCAAAATGGTCTGCAAATTATTTTTTTCCCAGTTCCTTATGAAACAGTAGGCACATGGCACCACCCAGTTTGTTCATACAGTGACTCATTAGATCTAGCACAAGGGTTCCTACAGTCAGGACGCAGGCAAACAAGCAACAGCACCTCAGAGCACAGAGACAAAAACAGCATCAGGTGGGGCACCAACCTCTTAGCATTGCCTCCAAGAAGCACCAAGTTTCAGCTTGAGGGCTTTCACCACAGTAGGAATTCAAGATCAAATCTTTGCAAGAGTGCAGGAAGAATATCTACAGACTTTTTTTCCTTTTTTCCTTTTTTTTCTTCTTTTTTTTTTTAAAAGAAATGTTCATATGAATGAGAGGCATAGAAATCAAAAACGTATCTGAATTTGAATTAAATCTTTCTCCCTTTCTGGTCTACCTTTCATCCTCTGACCTTTTCTCCTGTTCCCATTCACCTTTTTAAATGTATTTATCAGCTGTTTTCCAGCTCTTCCCACTCTCAGCTCTGCAATCCTCCTGGGCCATGTTCCCCAGTGCCCATCTGCTCTTTCTCCTGCCCTTGCTGACACTGCTCTTCTTGTCACTCTGTGCCTGCGCTCTCATGCCTTGTGCTCCTCCTCTTGGACACTCTCCTTCTGCCTAGATTTCTCGAAACAGTTTGGTTTCTGAGTTTTCAGTTGCTAAAGAATAGCAGATCAGGCCCATCACTGCTACAGATGACAGCATAGCTCTGGATCTGCACCATGTGTAGGAGATGCTTTTGAAACCTAAGAGAACCTACCTCTATTATGCAGTCTTTCCTTGCAGAGATGCTCTGTCTTGATCCATGCTCTTGCCAACTGCTCACAACTGATATCTCTTACACAGATAATGATTGTACCAGCAAGTGTGATGTGGTGCCCGTTGTTAATGGGGAACATAAGGTGTAGGGTACAGCATGTGAGCATTTCTTCCTATTGGAAGAAGAGGGAAAGCCATAAGAACTGTTATTTGGTCTTTTCTCTAATCTCTATCTCCTCCTTCTGGATTACCATATTCTTAGTTTTTGTATTTTCTTCTAGCTCTTTCTTCTGTAGAGGGAATCGAATGGAAGGTGATTGTGTAGATCTATTGAACTTTGTAGTGATATGCTGTATCTATCTCCACTGATTTTCTTCAATAGCTATCTGCCTGATCCTGTTATTTCTAAAGTAAGTTATCTGTATTTCTCTTGCCAAATCTACTAGAAGCACACAACTCAAGCTGATCAGAACATGTCTGTTTTCTTTGGTGGAAGGCTGCAAACCACACAGAAATGACTGTGTGTGCTGTCAGATCACTGGCTCTGAAGTCAAAGACTGATGTGCTTCAGCAAACTCAAGAATTTCATGGCCACTTTGGTTGATGGCTATCAGTTTCAGGGGCTTTCTCAAGGGGAAAATGCACCAATTTCACGCAGATTCTGGTGAAAAGATAAATTTCACAACTTGTCCTCCCAAGAGGCATGAAACTTGTCACAGACATGAAGAAAGCAGAGCTCTATCGCTGCTGCATTGGAGATGCCCTCAAAAGAGGCAGTTTCTTTCAGGTTGGAAATGATGCCTGAACTCACTGGATACATACCACAGTACCATCTGTGCAGATGAACTGAGCCTTTGTTGAGCTGTACTTTCCTATTTAAAACTTTACCTTTCTCTTATGAGCCCAGGTATATCTTTATGTCCTCCTACGTCAGTGGTCACCAACAGAAACTCATCTCACCCAGCATAATCTTCCATATCCTTCTGAACTCCAGAAGTACTTCCTTACTATGCAGATGACAGAGCAGTAGTATGTGTTACCAGAGAAGTAACAAGTCTCCCTCCCTGACCTTCAAAAACCCCCAGAGGTGGTTCTGCACACCCTGCTCTGGGTGGCCCTGCTGGAGCAAAGTGTGACAAGCTGTTCTGCACTCCATATGTGAGCAATGAAGAGAAGTAGGTGACTCTGGAAGGAGAGTTGTTCCCTTGTCTCCATGGGGCACGTATTTCAGGACACCTACCTACCTCTGTCCAGGCTCCTGGTTCAGCAATGTCACCATCAGCAGGTGAGATGGGGTGCATCTAGGCAAGGACTTCATGTTTTTCAGACCTGAGGACCCAGAACGGTGATAGCCTCTGTCATATTCATCAGACAACAAACCTTACCTCACCCTGAGCTGTTCCTACAGCCAGAGTAATCAGCAAGGCAGTGAAAGACCACCCTTAGGGGCTCTAACGTATCTGCTTATCCTAGGTCTCTATATAGGATTCAGAGATTTGTATGAGACTGGATAATAATGCCATTTTTGCAGGTGAACCATTCTGTTCTACTGGGAGTTGTGGGTGCTTTTAATTATGCCAGGGTGCTCCAGTTGCATCACCATGTCCCATATCCACCAATGGACCACAGCATTCAGCTGATGTGCAGAAGAAGAGTTATTTTCTGCTTTGGCAGATGCCAATAGTTGGGCCAGGGAATGACTAATATTCATCAGTATGAGAAATAAGTCTGGTGCACAAAAACCTCAGGGAGAGTCTTGTTTAGAGGGATGAATCCAGGGTATGACTAGGTCTGAGCAGATCATTTAGCTCAGCACTAGAGCTGAACAAGAGATGTGATTTTTAGTTCAGATGCCAAACTGAAATTTGGGCTAGGCTGAAATTGATCATTAAGTTGGTATTAAGCTCTTTTGTCTTTTAAGAGAACAACAAAAAATGTGCCCATTTCTTGTTTCGTTCCAGCTCGAAAAGCTTTCTTAAAATCAAAGTGATTGGGAGCTTTTTATTTTTCTCCCTCTTTCATTCTTCAACTTGTCGTTTTGTTCAACTACATTACAGTTTTACACTTTTAGATTGAATCACATCAGTGCAAAAAAGAAAAAGGTTAATTTTTATTTATTTATCTATTTATTTTAATCCAGATCTTTCAGCTAAAGCAACTTATTCATTGTCTTTGTCCTTTCAGAACTCCCTTTTCTGTGTAATTCATTTGAAGAAACAGTTCAGGTTCACCCTCCTAAGAACAGCGCATGCCCTTCTGCCTCAGACAAGAGCAGGCAGTTTCTGTCTGTCAGAGCAGTAGGCATCCTCGTGCTGCATGGCTCTGGCAATCGAGGCCAGGGCAGCAGCAGGGCAATGCAAAGAACTCAAGCTCCTGCATCAGTTTAATGCGTTGCCGTCTGCAAGGCTTGGTGCTGGGCAGCAAGAAGGAGAGAAGGCAAGACAAAGATTGTGTTTAAATAACCACCTAGCCCAGCTGGCAATAAGCAGGTTCTTTTTCTCTCTGATGGTTTATACCCACTGTGTGTTTCTGTTCGACCCTGCCTTTTCCTGAACTGAAGCCAAGGGATTTTTCCATGTCCCCAAGGAGTGTGTTAGAAAAGCAGTGTTTATGTTAGGGGACTTCATTAACATTACGAGTAAGTTGTAGTACCCAGAGACTATCACAGGCTCAGCAGAATGGAGCAAACGACTCCTTGTTCCTTTGCGTCATTGGCCGAAGCAGCCACCAGGCTGAAACCCAACCCTGGCTGCTTGCCTTCAGGGGAAAAAATAAGAAGGGTAAAGTAAACAAGGCCCCTGTTCAGCTTTCCTGGACCTCGATGGGAATTGCTTGTAATTATACATCAAAACTATGAGCTGGTTCTAAGCAGGCACAGCTCTGTTCCGCTGAGGCTGCAACCTTGTGCAGAAACCTCCTGCCCGCAGCTTGTAGCCACTCCGGCTGGCCTCTATGTCCCAGGCCACAAAGCCAGGGAACTCTGAAGTGTGTGCTTAAAGCTGCTGCTCCTCAGGACAGTGCTGATTTGATACCCACATAGCTTAAAAGCAGGCATGAGGTTACAGGCTTTCCTGAACATGGTGGCTTTGCCCAGGCTAGGTCTCAGCCGCTCGTTATTCTATCCTGATGACAGCTGAGGTTTGGGGTTTTTTTGCCTGCAGAGTTCCCTCCTGCTCTGCATTCCCATTCCCCTATCCACTCTCCATCAGGCATGCTCAGCTGTGCTGTTCCCAGGGCATCTCCTGCCTCTGCAGTCTCTCCCTGTCAGCATACCAACAACCCCACGCCCATGATGGAGAAGGCCTAGGCTGCCAGGACAGAGAGAGCAAAAGAGCCATGGATGCAGGTGCCCCAAGGTCCTCCGAGCTGCTCAATTTCTTTCTGTCCTGCTGCAGATCCTCAGTGTTTTTCCCTGTTCCCCCACCAGCACAGGTGCTATGTGTATCCATCAGAGAGCCAAGTACTTTTGCTTTCCTAAAGAAGACATAATTTTGTACATTTATAACTAATTTCTTCAAACATGTGCTTTCAGAATATAGAGGTGCTTGTGTTGCCTATGTTTTATTTGGATTTCAGAAAAATTTTTGCTTTGGATTTGATGCAACTGTTGAAGCCTTACTTCACTAATAATTTCCTCTCCTTCCCAATACTGTGGGCTCCATGCATCCTCTCCTCTCTTCTCCTTTCCACTCCTTTAGTAGTGATGCATTTAATTAATAGTGAATGCACATCGAATTTTTCTGGGCAACTGTACGACAGCCACATTAACACCAGATGAGCACCAAACAGTTTATTGTTATTACAGTGAATACTGAGTGAATTAAGAATGACTGATCAGACGTTTATTGTGACTCAAATAAATATATGCATTTTCAATAACAGGATTTTTCAGAAGAAGAAAGAAAAATGCTGGCAGAAGAGAAGTTTCAAATATATTTGCCTCTTTTCTGTTGTTTTAAAAAAGAACTAATTAGCCAAATTGCGTGGCTAGAATTTGAAAGAAATGAAAGTATTCACTCCATTGAGTACTGCTGTTCTAACCCAAGGTGACACCTACAGAAATAACTTGGAAGTGTCACTTGACGATCAATCAATTCCTTATGGTTGCAAACAGTTAAAAAAAAAAAAAAAAAAAAAAAAAAACAAAACTATAGCACCGAGGGTATTAATAAAACTAATAGGGCATTTAAAATCGTGCTGAAAGGCACGGGGCAGGGGCAGAATTCTGTGCCCGATGTTCCCCACACCACTGCCTGCAGCAAAGAGAGCGGAGTGTCGGCGCTTCCCTGGCGCGGAGTGCCCCATGTTTGCCTGGGAACAAAAAGGCAGGAACCCTTATTGAAAAGATTATCTTCCCCATCAATAATCCTCCTCTAAGAGTTCTTTATTAGTAAACCCCACGGCAAAACCTGACATATTTACAGCTTGCAGTAAACTTTATGTATCTGCAACGATATTAATAATAAAGAGCCAGTGACCACAGCAAATCATTCTGGCCTTCAAAATGATCAAGTGAAAGCTTAATTGTACTGAAAAGAGAGAGCCCTGACAAGTTCGAAATCCTTCCCGCACACCCTTGCCGAAAAAAGAGAACTTTGCCGAGATGAAAAAAGTGTGCTGGAGGATTGGAAACATAAGAATACATATTTAAAAAAAAAAAAAAAAAAAAAACAGCCTGATATCACAGGCTGAGCTGAGACAGAAACCTGATCTTTTACATGGAATGGGCAACATTTGGGTCTGTTTTATGTGAATTGCTCCAAGCTGTTTTGGTTGGAAATGCATAGATTTTAAGGTAAGGCGTACCATATAGGCAGCGCAGGTCATACCCATTTTTGGAACGCTTTCCCCATTACTTTCCAGCTGACAAAGGTAGGGTCCAAACTTTTCTTTCTTTGCTGAGTAACGTCTTTGCTTTAGCACCGAGCTGGGTTTGGAAGCAAGGCACTCGTGTCTGCTGCCTGATTGCACTTTTCAGCACTCTCTCATTCCTTTTCTGCTCCCCACCCTTGTTACAATTACCTCATTTCAGTCACCAACCTGCAGAAATTTTTACTTTGGTTGCTTCTTCCTACATCCCCTAAGAAATGTTGTTTTCCGATAATTCTGCAGACTTGTCTCTGGTGGGGAAATTGTGAAAAATTATGCTGTTTAGAATAGTATTTTGAAAGGGATAAAGCCAGAGAGCTCCAATGGGTTTTATTTGCCTTTCACTTTAAATAGAACAGTCAAGTGGGCTTTGTTTCTTATTAGACAGTATTTATGCATTCTTATTATGATTTCTTTGCCTAAAAAAAAAAAAAAAAAAGAACAATACCTTTCCATTTTGCCAGTCAAAAATATCTCATTGTCTTTATTTTACATAACAAAATCGTTTGCGAGATTTTCATACTGACTGAAAAAGAGAAATGTGCATGGTTGGAATAAGGCAGTAATAATGTAAGGCAACTGGAAATGCCAAGTACATATAAGTTTTTTTTTAATAAGAATTGTAACATTTTCTGGGATGTTTTCTAACGAATCTGTTGCTGCTACACAAGCCATCAAACTTAGTTCTGTTCTTACTGTCTTAATGATTTAACACTTTGATTTTGGCAGCGCCGTCTTTCTTACAGATGCGTGCTGAAGCAAGGGAGGGAAATATCTTCTTTTCTTTTTGAGTGGCTGATACGTCCCATTTGTTGATTCAGAAATTACCACTGAAAAACATAACAAGAAAACTATAAAACACTGTTTAATGTGTTACATATTAGTGCTGTGCTTACTTGCCACATTTTGGCCAATAGTTACGTAGCCTTTTAAAATTAAAATTAAATGTCTGGACCATGATGTTGTAATTACATGCAGAGCTCATTCTCACTGCAGAATGGCTCTGTTTTATTCTGCTCTGATAATCACCGACTGATCTTTTCACTGCACATTCATTTATTTTTTGTTTTCTGAGTGCCCTCTAACAGCAGCTTCTGTTTGTGTGCAATTGTGTATATGGACAAACAAAAGCGTGCTGCTCTGCCCCATGTATATACTCGCAGAGAAAGCTCCCTGGGCACCAGGTACAGCTCAGTTTTACAATGAGGACAAGACCGCTGCGGGACCTTCCCCATTAACTCCCTGCCTTGGAGCTGTGCTGGTTCACAACTGGGGCTTGTGAGCTCGGCACACTGACTCTCTGTCTGTCCCTTCGATTTTTTATCTGTTTTAAATCCTTCTTTTTTCAGTGTTTCGAGCACGAGATCGGATCTGATTTGTTTTCCTGTGCCGTGCTGTTGTTTTTCACAAGCCCTGTTTTCACTAAATCCATTTTGCTGCTCCACAACTTAGGTTTAAATGCAGGTCTGTGGCAGGGCTGCTGCCGAGTAGTTTTTGGTCCTCGTCTCTCTCCATAAAAATTGACTGAGATTTCACGTTAAGGAGAAGGGAATCCTTTTGTTTGAAAGAAAAAGTAATACCCGCAGCACAGATCTGCCGTCTGCTGCCCCCAAGAAATTGCTGGACGAGCCTTAAGGAAAAGAATCAGCTATTTGTGCCCTGTGATTCTCTTTAATTTATTTTTATTGTCTATTATTATGCAGAAATGTATCTGTGTATAAATAGATTGTGCTACTTGCTTTCCAATATAACTCTGCTAATTGAATCAACCTCAAAAAAAAAAGAAATATTTTCTTGTCACGTCTTCAGCTTAACAGCATCGAACTTGGAATTAAATACTGTTATAATTTCATCACACTCAGAAAACTCATGTTTTAAAAACAGTGCCGTTCTCTAAACTTATCCTGATTTTTCTGTAGACTGAGATTTCTAATAATTTTGAATGGCCTGTTTGGTGATTTTCAGAAACAATATCTCTGTAAACAGAGCTCTGTAAACACAGCTTTTGGTGCATACACACAAACACACACACACACACACACACGCACACACACACACACATATATGTATTCTAAAGATAAGTTATAAACTGCACCAAGCTGGCAGCCAGCAGGAAGATTGTTTGTGGAGAGAGTACTTTGGCCTAGGGGCATAGTGGGCTCTTAATAATAAGCAAAGGGGGAAAAATTACTGTTTTCTTTGAATTAAGAATCATGCAGGATTGTTTTAATGAATATCTAGAGTTGCAAGAGTTACTTGCAGGCTTGAGTTTGCTCCTGCTCTAAAAAATTTCCTTTGTGCCTTTCACTGAAAGATCAAAAGGAGTCAATTAACTTTCCTATGAGGTAAACAATCCCATAGCTGGAAATATCCTTTCTCATTGTCTGGCAGGCACAGCCCAGCCTTTTCCCTGCAGCCCACTCTCCCTAGAAGAGGACAGCCATTTTCTGCCTCATCAGGGAGGGGACAGGGATGTCCCTGCAGGTCTGGAGTCCTCAGGGCTGGCTGCTCTTCTGCGCCAAGATGAAACCCCCAAGTGTCTGTGACCCTGCCAAGCCGTGGGTGCTGGGGACGGTTCTGGGATATTGCTCCAATGCTACAGTCCTGTCCTCGTGGATCTTCTCTGAGAGGAGGAACATTCAGTTTGGGAATAACAAGAAGAAAAGGGAGCCAGGTGGATAGCAAGAAATGCAGGACACCTCAGGCCACTCCAGCTTTGGAGGTGCAAGGTGCTCCTCACCACTTAGAGGAGAACATAACCCACATCTGTATGTGGGGAGTGAGTACATTTCTCCACACTCCCAGTCCCAAATGGAGCCCATTGAAGCTTGTGGAGTCCCATGTAGGGAAAGGGCTGGGACTGTCTGTGGCCATGCTGCATGTCTGTCTGAGGAGTAAGAGGATGCATGCCATGAGCACTGCCCCAAAATCTGTGATAGACAGCAGCAAGTTCATGGGCAGGAAAGATGGGGCAAGGGTGGGAGAAAGAAAGCATGAAAAGACTTTCAGCTGTAGCCTCTGAAGTTCTTTTCGCAAGTCATTAAAAAAAAAAAAAAGCATGCACACACACAAAAATATGCAGATCCTCACCCCCAAACCCTGCTCTTTTTAATTTGTGCTGCAGAGGATTTGTCCTGCTCCCCAAGGCTGCCTTGCTGAGGGGGTTAAGCTGGGAACAGCTGCACTGCTGCTGGGCGGGGGAACAGAGCCCGGGGATCTCAACACCACAGTTACCCTGCTGTCACCCTGCCATCACCCCGTGCTGCTGGCTGAGGGGACAGCCCGGCTGCTCCCTGGCCCCCATTTTCAGGAGCACCAGCTGCACTAATAAATACAAATGGCTGAGTGATACCACTTCCCCTGGGGGTAGGGGGGAGAGAGGCTTTTTGGAGCTCTGCAGTTGTGTTTAAGCGGAGTCGCCATTTTGTCTTGGCTGTGTCAGATGGCATGGAGGCAACTCTGAGAGTGCCCACGTGCTGCTGTGGGGATTGGGGCTGTGATGCCAACCTGCCTGGCCAGACTACAGTGCCTGCAGCCGAGTTCTGCACAGCCGAGCAGCCCTTTTCCACCACAGGATTGGCTAATGGTTCCTCAGAGCTTTCAGAACAGGTTTTCCCGATCGTGTCACCAGCGAGTGAAATTCAGAGCCTCTCCCCTGACTTCCATCCCCCACATTTTCTTGCCAGATCTCTGTGGAAGGGAAGGAGAGTTAGCAATATTCACAGATCCCAGTCATTAGGCCTTTCCTGCGTAATTTCTAAAATGCACTAAGAGAAAGGGGTGAGAGGAGGGGGAATAAAGAAAAACTCCTTTATTGTGCTGAAGCTCATAAATTCACTGCAGGATGATTTATAGCAGCAGAGCGTAGCACCTAACTCAAGTCAATGCAAGAGGTTAATATGAAAGGTTAAGGAACTCGGTTCTGGCTGATTTATGGCTGGTCTGTCGGCTTTTATCCTGACCACAGCTCTGCAACTGTAGCCTGGGACTCTACAAAGCACAAGAGGGGGTGGCGGTGTTAAAAAAAATAATGTGTATTTAGACATTATCCCTGCCTATAAAATAAAGACCCCAAAACACTTAAATGACCGAGGAGCTTTCGTATCACCATATGCCACTGCAAAAGCAAAGTGCCTCCGCTTCTTTACTCACAGGCTCTGAGACCAGCAGGGACGGCTGCGGCCACTTGGCTTCCTGTATTACACGGGCAATAGGGCTTCCCCAGAAGCTGGGCTGGAGCACGTCCTGCAGAACGCCACCAAGCGTGCCCGAGAGTCTTCAAACTCCACGACACCCTTCTTCCCCTGACAGGCAGCGCTGCTGTCAGAGGCTACAGAAGGATACCTCGCTCCAAGGGTGTATCTGTTTAGCTCCAGTTTCCAGCCTTTGCAGCTTAGGATGCATTTTTGCTTGCAGGATGGAGAAACCCCGTGTGCCTAGACTTTTCTGTTTGCAAGTATCTGCAGCTGGTGATCCCCAGCCTTAGTCTCCAACGGAATCATTCTCTGCACAGCTGCCCACTCTTAAGATTTCCTTGCTGATCCCACCTTGCCAGCACTTCCACAGCCAGACAGATGAGCTGGGTGTGATGTGCGGGCAGTGGTCTTACTGAGGGTTGTGCAACATCTGTCCCCAGAAATACGCAATGCTCTACTAGTGTCGCCTATGCATTAAAATCCATGAATAAATTCATTTCTAAGGAATTCTGTTTTAATCCCATATTATACAAGCTTTCAATCTAGAAGTGTTAAAACAGATATCATCAAGGAATTCTAGTTGCCAGTTTGAATGTAAGTTGACTTTGTCAAGCAGGCCTGTAGTGGTGTTTGAAAAAGACAAGCGTTTATCTTACAGGGCTAGATCCTCTGAAGCCATGCACAGGCAAGACTTCTGACGATGCAATTTGCCATAGCCTCTGCAATGTTTAATCCATGACCAATATCAGACTACACAGCCTATAGCTCCCTGAGTCTTCTTTCAGACCCAGACTTGGTATTGTTTATTCTTGGAGTCTTGTGGATTTATCCTAGATTTACCTCTGTAACTGAGAGCCTTGCCCGGGCAATTTGGAGCAGCTCTGAGTGACTGTATGTGCTGAAGAAGGGACATAGCAAGGATACTTTCACCATAACATTTAGCAGTAATGATCCAAACCCACAAGAAATTCCTGTGCCTGAAAGTCTATTACTTTGTTAGAGAAAATTGGGTTTGCCCTTAGATTTTTTTTTTTTTTTTCTGGAAAAGCATCTGTCTGTCAGCAGTCTGGGAGGTTAGATGTATCAGTGCTCCAGCCCAGCATCAGCCAAGCTATTTTCTCATTCAAGGATGAAAGGGGATTGAGGCCACCCTCATGCAGTGCAGCACAAGGGGACATCAGCTGCCCCTGCCAAGCCGCAGTGTCCTCACAGGGACTTCTGCAGCCTATGGCCGTGGTGGTCTTCACTCATGCTGCTCACCACATGCCATTGCTGAGCTGCTCCTCCAGCACAGCACAAAGGATGCTCACGTGCCAACACAGAGGGGACGGTGTAGCCGCCTTTTGCAGATGCTCTGTGTGCCAAGGAAATGCTCCCAGTCAAAAATAGCCAGTGGGTTCACACGCGTTGACTAAACAAGGCACAAAGCTTTTAACCCTGCCTGAAACCCGAATCTCCTGAGGATCTGTGATCAGCGAGAAAGGTACCATTATGTGTTAGGGAGAGGCACCGTTTGTTTCTTAGCTGTGTAACTAAGCTTTTTGTTTTCACTTGATTTTCCTTATGGTCAATTATGGTTGAATGAGCTCAGATTTTAATATCAGTGTGTTTATGCTACTAGTCGCTATTCCTGCTGCTTCTGGAGAATGGGGAAGATTGGCTTATAGCCCGTATGAGGACAGGCTGAGAGGGAGACAGACAGACAGAGAGGAAAGAAAGTTAACTTTGGCTGCAGACTACACTTTATCCAGTTTTCTAAGAACAAGTAATGGGCATATTCGTGCTCTTGGCTCTTCAGGCATTCGAATAATCCCCGAAGTGCTCAAGATGTACAAATACCTTTGAGAGCTCTTGTGTTAGGGTGGAGTACAGAGTGACTTAACTGAGTTATTCTAATCTGGGAAGGTGGGCATTCATATAAAGAACTGGACATTTTGTACACAACTAGTAACGTGCTTAAACTTTTGCTATGGAGTATTTCAAGCACAAAAAGATCGAGTCTCTCTCTCCTCCTGCCTTTCCTATCACCACTTGACATCAATGATTATGGACCTTGGCAGAAAAACTAAATCACAGATAAAAAAAGTAATATAAACAGAAAGTCTAATCCTGCTGCCAATGAGCTGAACAGCAAAACTTTTATTGACTTTAGTGCAGGCCAGACTAGGCCCATGCATACAAAAATTAGGACAAGTCACTGTCTATACTGTGTGAGCCAACATGATGTGGGCTTGGGAGGCCAGAGAGAATATTTCTCATTGGAAACACACCCACCCAAATGTTTGAAATACTGCAGTTTCACATGAACTAAGTGAAGGACGCAATTCCCAAAACTCAACTTTCCTCACAGACCTGGGAGTATGTTTCCTGGACAAAAATGATATATATATGTATATATCTTTTTAGCAGGTTGAAAAACAAACTTAATGTGCCTATAGTAGTTGCACTTATGTGCATTTGTACTTACACTGGAAAGATGGGCTAAAGAAATGAGTTTTTTGAACATTTGTCAAGACAGTTGGCATGTTCTTCCAACTTTGAGCTCAGATACTTCTTTAGACATCACTAATTTAATACCATGAGCAGCCTCTGTTGTAGAAAACCAGTGTAGTGTTTTACTTCCTAACCAGAGCTGTATGAATGACTACAAAGACATTGGATTGTTCCATAAGGGGCCAACAACCAGGGCAGGACACAAAGAGGTGGATCCGGATAGCAATGGTTCTGTGTTTAGCTTTGCTGGAGATACTTTCTTCCAGTGGGCTAATTTAATTTCCAGATAAATTTAGTGACAGTAGTTCCCCATATCTGCAACAGAGTGTAGGGACGCAATCTTGCAGTTCCAATCAAAATCACCCTTTTTTCTTTGCTACTGTCATTAGCTAGGGATCTCAAAAAAGGATAGCCTAAAAGGATTCACTTAGTGAGCTCAGGCAGCTCCTGCTAGCAAAACAAGCAGTGCTTGGCAGGCTGACAGCTGCTGTGTAGATGTGCAGAGGATGTCAGGGTTAGAAATCCAAGCGGACACCAACAAATTGTCCCCACTGCTTCTGGCAATAGGATTTTTGGGCACTGTCTCAGCCTACCAGCCTCACGCCCCTAGTAACCCAATAGGGCTGATTGTGTGGAGAGGAGATAGACGTCAGGCAAGGGCTAGAATTTCACTTTATCCTCAACTCTGCAAGGAAGCAAACCCTGGTTTCTGTGATATCTGTGAGGTCTCTGTTCATCTGTGCAGCTCAGTGATCTCATCCTCACTGCTTGTCCCAAGGTAAAATATATTTATGGATTTAAGGTGACTGAAGGTTTTTAAAACAAATCTCTTCTTATCCCTCAAGAAATATATATATAAAAAAATCATATCTCAGTTTTCTGTTTTGTTTAAATGGCATCACACTACTTCATTGCCCTCGTGGAAATATCACCCAAGAGCTGCCTCAAATATAAGCTAGAAGAGAGCTGAGAGTTGAAATAAATCATACCAGTCATCCAGAGTGAACTGTTATTCCCATTCTCCTTATAAAAAGAATATTAACCTAGTAAAAAAAATAATAGTAATATAGAATAAAATGCTGAGTTTCTTGGAACTGGCTGTCAGTCCACTGGGTCAATTTAAGGTTCTTAAAGAATATATTTCCTCCATCCTGCTTGAGGCCTTGAAGAGGAACTACTATGCCTCTTCCAGTATTTTGCAGCGCTGTGTGCTGTATAAAAAAAGGACTCAGGTGGACATATCCCTGAGCACTCACTTCTTGTCCAGGCCTGCTGAGAGTCTTGCTGATTCTCAGTGTTGGAATATAACCAACCTAAGCCCATGCAGCCCTCCTTCTGAACAGCACTGTCCTTTTAAAACATCGTTGGATTTCCCCTCTTCTGAATTGAAAGAAAAGGTGTGGAGTCAAATGCCTTGCATAAATCACCATGATGTATTTGGGGCCGTGTTGATTTGTACAAGTTAAAAAACAGCCTGGGTATTCAGTGTGCTGAGCCTGCTGTAGGGAATTCTGCAGGGAAGGAGGATGGGAAATATGTAACAGGTAAAAAGATGGAACTTAACCACTCCAAATACAACAGGCTCACATTTCAGACCCACGTGACCCCAGACTGATGTGTTTCTTAAAATGAGTCCAAAAGTTCCAAAAGCTGTTCACTCAAAGGATCACTCCTGCTGACTGCAGATACATGTTCCATTAACGCTGTTGTGCTGTAATAATGAACAGCCTTGCCCTTCAGGCCTGTAGTCTGCCCAACTATGTTTCTGTTGAAGAGAGGAAAGAAAGGGAAGGACCTTGTTTAGGTGTAAAACTGGTGTTACCATCATTGAAACCACTCACCTGCACTGAAATCAATAGGGCAAGCACAACTTGAAGGAAAAGTCCTGGTGCATTTTCTAATCCTTCTGTGGCTGCAAATACAGTTTTGACATAATTGGCAAGGAGATAAGAGCTTTTCTATCACTGTGCCTGGTGTCAAGCCTTGATATTTGTTTCATGCTACTGAAATGAACAGTGGCTCACTGGAAGATACCACAAACATGTGTAACATATTTTTGGCCCACTGTGATCTGGTTGTCTTTTTTCTTTTTTTTTTCTTTTGGCTGCTTGTTATCAAGACAGAATTCAGTTCCAAGAAGTTCATTCCACATTGCAGTCAATGCAGAAGTCCATTCCAACTTCCACGGCATGGAAATTTCAGAGAGTCACAAACTGCACCAAATCCTTCTTAGGAGCAGCAGCCCTCATTCCTAGTAAGGTGCTTGGACACCATTTGTCTTTTACACTGAAATACAAGAATTAATGTGAATTAATGAATTAATATATTAACAGATCCCTTTACTTCTGGAAGTCATGACCGTAGTGTCTGGTTTATGAGGTACGACTTGCCCCATGCACCTCATGTCCTAAGCCAAACAGCATAGAAGAGGTTGAATCTACAGAGTGGTTTTCTCCATACACCTTGTTGATTTTAGACCAGAGTTGCATGTGAATTTAAGAGTGAGATTGGCCTGCACTCCGGAAGGGACTGAATCATCCCTCTGCTACCATAGCAGAATTGGATGGCAGTAACCCAGCGTTCTTGGCCCAGGGCACAGAATCTTTCTGATTTTCCTACTGAAAAGTGGGAAAATATGTAGATCGTGTTTATGTAGTTATGTAGTATAAGAGAACACAGATGAGCCAGTGAACCTTTGGAGACCGGTGCTGTTTAGGCTAAAAGAGGGTGTGCTGGCCCTGAAAATTCAGCGTAATATCACAAGAACAGAATGGAGAATCTTTGGACCTGCCTGGTGTCTAAGGGGAGAGGACAGAATCTGGGCAATCCTGCTCTGGTAGCAACATACGAAAAAGCTGAAGTGCAACCATACTTTCAGCACAAGGGATGAAAGTTGAGATGTGCCTTGCAGAAAGGGCAATCTCAGACTTTTCTGCTGTATTTAAATCTGGTTACTCTTTAAGCCCATTTGCTCCTCCTGGTGTGTCACAAACAGATGAGCTTCACATGCTCTGAATGTGAAGGTCTCCAAGATCAGCCCCAGTGCCCTTCGCAGGCAAGTGCTCAATGTACAGATGGGACACATCTCTCATTAGTTAGCAACCTGGCTATGTAGTGTTGCTGCCCTCAGCACATTTTTTTAACTACATCTGAATCAAGTCAAATTCAAGGGTTGCTACTTCTGGGTAAGCAATCAGAAGTTTAAATCACATCTGGGTAAATATTCACCACTGTATGAGGGTTTAAGCTGCTCTCAGCAGAGTCAAGAGTCATCTCTTGCAGTATGCACTCTGGCTGGGAAACGTTCTGTCACATCTGGATGTTCCACCACCTATCCATGGGGTTTCTTCCTTTCTCAGCGGAATGCGTGGACTTTGAGCTGGTGAAAGTGAAGGACTGGTGGCTTCACAGATAAGCAGGTGCTCTGAGAGGTTCAGATAGTTCTGCCATTTACCTCAGACATAACTGGCTCTACCCCTAGTGTTCTGGCCTTGTGTTATGTGGCCAAGATTCAATCTGTAACTTCCAGACTGCTGTCTCAACCTCAAGCCCCCAGAATTCTCAGTCCCAGTGTGGAACTTTGCTTGACACAAGTACAGCTCCCTGGGGTGCTGTTCAAATGTGCCAAGGAAGAAGGACATAATGAGAACCCACTGCAGGACATCTGCTATTTAAGCCAGGACTGGAGCCTAGGCCTTGGCAGATGTCTAGGAGAATCTTGCCCAAGTGTGCTTGTTTTCCTCCTTTCTTTTTCCAAGTGTTTGTTTCCCAGTTTGCACTAAATTTTATTGAAAACATCAGGCTAATAGCAATGGGGAGAGTGGTTGAGTAGATTTTGCCTCTTTTTCCCTTTTCTTTCTGGAATGCAGCCATCAAAATAAACATTAAATACAAAATCCTGGGGCTTGAGTTATTACTTGTGAGGGTGCTGGGAGGGAAATTTATAGCAACATTACTGTGTTTTGCTAGAAATCTCTTAATGCACCAAAGTGGAGAGGTGTGTGTGTTTTTTATTAAAATGTTACACTCTATAAATCTGAGCAGCAGGGAGGACACAGGTGGCCCTGGGGCTCAGCTGAGTGGACTGTCACTGCTGATGGGAAGTTCTGGCTGTCCATCCAAGCATCGGTGCAGCCACAGTTCCTGGGATGCAGTGGCTGTGGAGGCACTGGTTTTGTTTCATAGACATTATCATTTTTGCTGTTGGTTGTGCTTCTTTTTTTTTCCCATCCTTCTGGTCTGTAAGCCACCAGAACGCAACAGTTCATAGCAAGTCATTGTTCCTGCTTTGGAGGTGGGTTCGCTGGTGGTGTCACTCAGGCTTTCCCTCCCCAGGCCTTTTTAGTTCCCTCTTAAGATGATGGGGAGATTTCATGGGTGGATGATCCCTAAGAGCTGATGGTGGCTACTGATGTACAGAAGTCACTCATTCCCTGTGGCTGAGTGAGATTTCTGGCTATGCAGTTCAGAGGTCAGCTGCGTGTAACCAAGGTTTCTGACTCAGCAGTTTAAACCAGTGTCCAGCCATCCGACTGAACTGCTGCAGCTTTCTCAGTCCCTAGGAGAAGTTCTGGACCTGGGGAAATCCCAGCCTTCTGTGTTCCTGTGAGTCTCAGTGCTCTTACACCCAAAACTCACCTGCGAGAACAGTTGATGCTGTTTGCTCATGGGATGGAGCTGGCAGAGACCAGCAGGATTCTGGAGAGACCTTCCCAGCAGACAGCAAACTCTGTGGCTCTGTGTGGGTTTGAGCGATTGCTTGCCTGAGCTTTACTTTCCCTGCCTCAAAACGAGGGCATGAGATTTTCCAGTAACTGTCATCCCCATGCGATGTACATCCAGGCAGTCTCACTGCCTGCCTCACTGCCAGCAACATTTATTGGGTGCTTTCCGTAAGAAAGAGAAATCCTGAAGCATCCTGTGGAGAGGATCTGAGAGCCTTGCGGATCCACATCCCCCCATTCAGCACAGTACTGACACTATCAGCACTGATTGGATTTATTTTTTTTTTTGTGGGAGCTCAAAAATAAAACAAAACAAAAAAACGGAAAAGCAGCGTTCCTGGAAGGCTTAAAAAAATAAGCAAGCAAACGAGTAACAGAAAAGTGAAGGTCGTAGCTTTGGTCAGAAGGCTCCAGGAGCGGCAGAGAGCCTCGCTAAGAACCCGTCTTGGGACGGGATGGGGAAGGGGGCGGCAGCTGGGCAGCAGAGTGTCCCGAGAGGAGCCGAGAGGAGAAGTCGAGCACGTTATTTCCAAACGCCCTTTGCGTCCTGGAGCTGCTCCTCTCCCTTGTCGGGACATTCTTGGACGGGGCTTTTCGACGCCTCTCCTGACCTCCTTCCCACGCAAATAAAAAAAAAAAAAAAAAAAAAAGTCCCTAAAAAATAATTCCTCTCTATTTATTCCCTCCCCGATTGAGCCCGATGGGAACCTCGAAGAAGGGGGCGATCCCTCCGGGGCTGCTCCGTGGATCGGCGCTGCCCGCAGAGGGGTGAGAGCAGCACAGAGCCGCACGGAGCGGGCCCGGGCCGTGTGTGGGAGCGGCCGTGGCCGCTGTGGCCGCCCTGAGTCCAAGCTCCGGCTCAAATCGCACAGAAAATTGTTTGCCCTGGCAGCCTGGTATGTTGCTGTGATTTCTCTTATGGGGATAGAATTATAATAAGGAAAAAAAAAAAAAAAAAGTCTGAACGGTTAATATTCTTAGCAGCGGGTTGAAAATTTCTTTATTCGTCGGGCTCCCGTCGTGCTCGTTCTCGGGATGATTTTCGGTAGTTACTCGGAGATTACAAGAAGAAAGGCGGATTTTTTGCGAACGACCCGGGAGGAAATAGCGGTGCGAGATGGGGGTCAGAGGAGCCGCGAAAGGGACCGCCAGCCGAGGAGACGCAGCCGGGGCTCCGAGCGGGGCAGCACGGCAGCGGGGAGGATCTCCACGAAGCCAGGGCTCTCCTCCCCTACCTGCCTCTCCGGGAGAGCTTTCCGTCCACCCCGCAGCGGGCACCGGCTGCTCCCGGCCGAGGGATGCGGGTGGTGGGTGGCGGCGCAGGGGCCGAAGCAGAGCTCCCTCCCCGCTGCCCCTCGACGTTTCTCCCTCACTCGGCCTCTTCTCCCGTCCCGTCCCGTCCTCCCCCCCGCCGCAGGTCGTCCCGGCTCTGCCCGACTTGGAAAGGTCAGGGGGAGCCGCGCTGACAGGTGCGCCGAGTGCCGCCGGCTGCCTTGCGCTCGGAACCCCGTCCTCCGCGACCTCTTTGTTTCGTGCGCAGGGCAAAGAGGACATTCCCATGAGGGGAAACGCCTCACTCACGATACATGGCGGCCCTTTCGGGGGCTGCCCTCGCCCCGTGCCCGGGACTCCGTGCCGAGGGTCCTGAGGAACCCAAGGCGGTTCCGTGCCACACATGGGCTGAGGATTGGATCAAAAAATAACCCCTGACTTCAGAGAGAGGTCTGACGAGGTCACGCGCCAGTGGAAAGTGTCGAGGAAATTAATAGCAAGTGGATTTTTGCCTGCGGGAAGGAATTTGCAGATAGCCACTGATAATTCCGCTCCTGCGATGCCCTCCCAGCTGACGGGCATTGGTGCTCGGCAGCGCACTTTGGCTCCCCAGGCCGAGCCCTGCGCTGCCCACCTGCATCCCGCAGCGCGGAGAGGGGCGCGGGGCCGCCCCTACGAGGCTCTACCATTGGCTCCCGCCTGATGGCGTCATCGGGGGCCCCGTGATGCCAAAGGCGCTGATTTTCGGTTCCGTGATTTTCTGAGAATAATGGAGGTGGGGAAAAAGGGACGGAACGTTCGGGCTGGGCCCGGGCACGGCATCCCGGGAGCAGAGCGTAGAGAAGGGTCCGTAGTTTCACCCTAGAGCGACTCGGCCTTGAATTGAAAACGAACAAGCAAAAAAACAAACAAGAAAAAAAAAGAAGAAGAAGAAAAAAAAAAAAAAAAAAAAAGGAAGACTCAAATAAATTATCATTATTAATAATATATATTTTTAAAGTTTTGCTAGGAACCGGGGCGGGGCGGGGCTGGGGGCCGTGCCCGAAGGCTCAGGCAGGTGCCAAGTTCGGATGCACACAACGCGGACCCGGAGATCGGTCCGGAGCACGGGGCTGAGATGCGGAGGGACTTTGGAGTGATGAGGCACTGTGTCTGCACGACCCCAGGGGGGCAGGGGCAGCTCGGCCCGGCCCTAGACTTCTCTTGCTCTCTCCCTGGGGTCATCTCTATTCCAACATAAACTACCTCATGCCGCTAGGAACGCTTTTTAATAATGATCGACATTGCACGGATAGAGGCAATGTGTGTACTTTACGTGTACCTCCGAGCACAGCCCCGCCCGGTGCCGGGTGCGCTGCAGAGCCGAGAGGTGCAGCGGGGCTGTTGCTGGGCAAAATCCGCTCCTGAAATAAAGACTCGACCTTCGCCCCTCTGGAAAAATAATAATAATAACACTAATAATACAAATAACACTTTAGGAAGCCTAGCACAAGGACTTTTTCCCCTCTCTCCTCCTTCTCAGTGCCGTTATAAATAGGCCACCTTCAGATCTCGGTCCGGTACAAAAGGAGCCCGCAGCTCTGAAGTGACCACGCCAAATAACTCAATGAGAAAATAAACCGGAGACGGTTTCCAAGAGCGAGGCTCTGACAAAGGGCAGGGGAGAGGGGTGAAAGGTGCTCGCGTCTCTGCAGTCCTTCCGGCGAGGTGAGCCCTCTCCTCGCACACCGCGAGGGGCTCCAGGAGGGAGCAGTGGTCCCGGAGCGGCCCCCCTACCCCCGCGGTGCCTCACCCCGGGATTCCCCCGGCGTGAGCTGGGAAGGCGGAGGAGCGCATTCCGGGTTTCTCCCCACTTACGCGGCGGCACCGGCGGGCACTGCGGCCTGCAGCCGGCCCGTGGCACACGCCGGGGTGGTTGAGTGGCAGGAGACGGGCTGGGGTCGTTTTAGCAGAGGTCGCGGTGTAACATCCACCCGCCATCGCCCGCCCCTCGCCCTGCGCCTCACCCCGAGCTGTACCCGCTCCTGCACCCACGGAAAGCGAGCGGCTCTCGGGAAGGATCCTGCGGGGCGGCCCCCGGCAGCCCGCTTCTTTCGGAGGTTTTGCCGGGAGGGGATCACTCACGGTCTCCGAGGAGGACGCGGCGAATGGTCCCGACACGGACCGGTCTGGGGACCGCTGCCGCTCGGAGCCGGATCGCTCCTACCTGGGCGTCCCCGTGCGGGAGGTGACCCTCGAGAGTGCCGCCTCCCAAACCAGCAGCAGTTATGCCCGATCTAAAGCACACACAAAAGCACGCTTCGTGAATAGCCCAGCGGAGCTCAGACTTTTCGGCCGCTCTTCCGCTTTTCCCTCTTGTACGTATTCTTTGTAGGGACAAAGCAGATTCGGAGATACTCGAAGGAAGAACGATGGGATGGGGTCGCGTCCCTCCCGCCCCGCGCCACCTCTCGGAGCCCCGCACAGGGCCATCCCGTGCGGGACGGGCGGCGGCAGGGAGAGGCGCCCGGCGGCCGAGCGTCGCGATTCTGTTCGCGGGGCTCAGCGCACAGGAACGGGGCTGGCGGGTCTTCCTCAAAAATAGTCGGGAGGGCTTCAGAGAAAACTCACCTCGGGAGAAGGAGAACTCTCTGGATAAGCGGTTTCCCGTTATTCCCCACCACCACCACTCTGCCAGGTATCGGCGTACGCCTTTTCTCTCGGTAACGATTCCCGCGGTAACCGCCCGCTCCCAGAGGCACAAATCGGCCATTAGAGAGAGGGGTTTATTGCATTCCTTTCCGCGGGCTGCGCATCAACCTCCGTCGGGACCCAATTTAGTTTTCGTTGCAGCCCGGGGCTAAGAGGGGCCGCGCAGCACTCTCCGAACCTACCCGTCGGTAGCCCCGGAACCGGCACCCTGGCGCTGACGAAAAGATAATAATAAAAGAATATTCATTTCCATCGTTTCCCGCTCCATCCTGGAATCTCCCCCTCTCTCATTTGTTGCTGTTATTTCAGCATCAGCTTCTCTGAACAGAAATCGCCACAGATCTGCACGGTTTCTTTCGCAGAGCGGTTTCTCCACAGCCGCACAGCCCTCACTGCCCGCACAGCCCTCACTGCCCGCACAGCCCTCACTGCCCGCACGCAGCGCACACGGCGGCCCAGGAGGTGCTCGGGGCTCCTCCGGCTGCTGGCAGCGGGCATCGGGAGCGCCCCGCTGCCGCTCGGCTCCAGGGCTGCCTGGCAGTGGGGAAAAAACGGCGAGCGTTACGCAGCTTTGCTTTTTATTAAGTCGTGGAGAGGAAGAGAGGGAGCTGCAGTGGGGGAAAAACCGGGAGGTAAAGAGAAAAACGGAAAAACGAGGAAAGAATTAAGCAGGTAATAAAGAGAATAAGGAGGGAAAATCCTCTGGAAGCTGTCTTGGAACAGAAACCTGAGGGAGCCCGGGGCGGACGCACGGCTCTGAGAGAGAGGAATGATTCGGGACCAAGCGCGGGTGGCGCGGGGGGAGCCCCGTTCTCTCAAGGGCAGCGTCGAGCGGTGACCCCCCGGCTCGCTCCGTCCCCTCGGCTGCTGCCTCCCCACAAACACCCCGGGGGAGGCGGTTGCCTCAGCCCGCCGGCCCCCCGAGCCGCCCCCCGCTCCCCCAAATACATACAAAGAGATGAAAGCCGAGGGGCTGCCCCTCTCCGCGCTGGGAAATGAGTGGGGGGCAGCGGGGGGACACGCGGGCTGGGCTCGGGGGGGACTGCTGGGGACAGGGAACCGCCGGAGCCCCCTATCCCAAAGGAGTTAAGGGGCTTCTTCTCCTTCCTTTCCTTTTTTCCTGTCTTTTTTTCTTTCTTTTTCTTTTTTCTTTTTTCCTTTTTTTTTTTTTTTTTTTTTTTTTTTTTGACTGAAGAACTGTGGATGCAGTTTGCGTAATATCTTTATTACCGAGAACTTCAAGGTAAGTGGGCAATAGGAACCAGATGTGGGGCCGGGAGGAAGGCAGGGCGAGGGCGAGGGGACGTGCGAGGGGCAGCGGGAGGTACCCGGGGGAGGGGGCATCGCTTTGGCTGCTGGGGGGGGGTGGGCGGAAGGTGCGCACTGATTTATTTGTAAGCCCCTTTTGGGCCGCCATTGACCTCTCGGAGCAGTAAGGCCCCTTCCAGATTCCGCTCCTTTGCAAGTTCACGTCTGACCATCCCAAAGCCTATTCTGTGCTCTCGGAGGCCCCGTTGCAGCCCCTCCCTGCCCCCCGCTTCCCCCCCCCCCCCAGTTAGTTACACCTGGAGAGAGCGCGGATGTCCGGAGGTAAAAAAACCACGGCCGGGTACCCGCTGCCAGGAGACGGAAAGGCTCCAGGAGAGCAGGGAAGGGGTTAACGGGGCTGGAGGAGGCCCAGAGGCCCGCGGGGACCTGCTGTAAGGAGCCCAAGGGGGTGGGGGGGGCGTGGGTTAGGGTTGGGGGTTCCTCAGCTGCGCCGCTCGGCCCAGGGTAGGAACAAATGCAGCGTGGCAGCAGCGCGAAGCCCCGCGCATCCCCGCGCCTGTCCCGAACCGCGTTAATGCCATGTGCTCGTCTGCTTCGTTTTCTATTTTTTAAACATAAATAGCTTTATTTTTTCTAATGAGAAAGATACGACCCCCACCCCCCTCTGCCTCCACACCCCCATCCGCATCCACGCACACCCCTACCCGGGCCCCCTCCCCTCCACTGTCATCATCTCCATATTAATTGGGGGAGAGGTCTCTCTTTTTTTTTTTCTTTTTTTTTTTTTCTTTCTTTTTTTTTTTTTTTTTCCTGTGCGTGGGGGGGAAAGCGACGAGAAGAGCCTCTTTGGGCGGCGGAGAGTTCGGAGGGAGAGAGAGTGTGGGAGAGAGGGAGGGATAGAGGGAGGCAGAGCCCCTCTGAGATCGGATCGGGGCCGGGCGGCAGCGGCTGAGCCCTCTTACAGCTCCCGGCCCCGCTGTGGGTGTGCGCGTATGCGGGAGGGGGAGAAAGAGAGGCTCCTGGTGCCCCTCCAAGCGCATTAAGGACACTCGGGCCTTTTAATTTTAGGAATGAATGCTGATACTTGTGTTTCTTATTGTGATCCGGCTGCCATGGATTCCTACTACAACGCAGCCTCCCAGGGCGCAGACGGCTCCTCGCCTTTTAGGGCATTTCAAGCGAGTGACAAGTTCGGCCCCGCTTTCCTGGCCGCCAAAGGACAGAGCTTCGGTGACAGCGGCGCGAAGTGCCGGAGCCGCTACAGCCCGCAGGAATGCCCGTCCCTGGACGGCAGCGGGCAGGCGCCGGGCCCCGCCGCGCCCCCGCCCGCCTTTAGCAAATACCCGCAGCCCCAGCAGCAGCCGCCGCACCTCTATATGCAGCGCGGCCCCTGCAAGACCCCACCGGAGAGCAATCTCAAGCTGCAGGAGAGCGGCAGCCACAACGGAGCCTTGCAGGTCTCCTGTTACGGTGAGTGCGGGCCGCGCGATGGGGCCGGGCCGAAGAAGGGCTCCCGGGGCCGGGGGGGCTCCGGGGGCGGCCGCGGCTACCCCTCGCCTCGTTTTGCCATGGTTTTGCGGCGAGCGCCGGGGCGGGAAGAGGCAGAGGCTCGAGGAAATTCTGGTAAATGGAAGAGAAAAGCAGTGCGGAGAGCCGCTCCTTGCCGAATGCCACCGCGGGATGGCTGCGCTGGGACAGAATGTGGGGCGAATGTCTCCGCGCTCTGCCCACGCCGCCGCCCCGTCCCTCTCCCCCCACGCTGCTGCCCGACGAGCCGTGAGCTGGCCGGAGCCCTGGGGCTGCTCCTCGCGCGTGTCCCGAGGGCTCTCCGGAGAGGACGAGCTGTGCCCGGGAGGTCGGGGAGCGGAAAAATAGGAAAGAAAAAAAATAGGAATAAAAAGAAATCAAATCCGCCACCCTCTATTTTTTCAGAAGGGAAGGTGAAATGAACTTCTCCCCTGGTCTCTCGGTGCTCTGCGGGCAGAGCGGGGCTGCAGTGCCCCCGTCCAGGTGCGCCCGCCGTGACCCTGCCGGGCAGGCACAGGGACGGTGACACGGATAGACCCTGCCGGGTGCGCTGGAAGCACAGGGAGGGCAGCGGGGAGAGGTGGGGAACGGTAGTATTGAGAGGAACTCAGAGATTCCAGCTCCCGCTTTCCCGTCTCCCGCCGCCACATCAACGGCGGCGTCTGTACCCTCTTTGCTTTCTCTTTCTCCCCCACGCACCTTCCTTTCCCTCTGTGCAGGTGTACGAGCCCGCAGACGGACCTCCCCGGCCCCATTCACCCTGAGTAAAGCTGAAGGGATCCCCGCACCCCTCGCCCCATGGCCCCGGGCATAGCTCCCCTCTCAGCTGCTCCCCCGTTATTTACTCTGCGCCAAGACCCGCTCCCCAGTGCCAGCCGGGGCCGCTCCAGTCACCCCATTTTGGGGCTGCACGTCTTCCTGTGGGAATGGGCCGAGACCGGCGGGTGGCCATTCCACATTCGCGGAGGGGCAAAGAGGGGCGCGGGGGAAGGCCGGTGCCGCCCCACCACTAACCGGCTCTCTTGTTTCCGTAGGCTGAAAAAGCCCCGAGCGCCAGCTCAGCTCGCGAGGGCGTTTTGCAGCCCAGGGCAGAGCCACCCGAATCTGCCCCCGCCGTCACACTAGCGGGCGACCCCGATACTTCTCTAAGGGGATTTCGGATGGAGCCCCGGGTCGGGAGCTGATGGCCCGGCGCGGCCACGAGCGCAGTGCGGTGCGATCGGGATCGGTGGGGCTGTAATAGGAGCCACATGGCTCCTCGAGGATAATTAACAGCAACACTAATAACGAGGGCTAACGATTTAGGAGGGCGTCTCGTTAATAGTAGCCACGTTCGGCTTCCTCGGAGCGAAAGCAGCGATGGCGGCAGCGGGCTGAGCTCCGCCGGGCGCGCACCGCGCCGGGACCCTCGGGGCGGAGGCGGAGGCGGAGGCGGCCGCTCTTCTCCCGCTGATAGCAGAGGACGTCGGAGCGGCGGCGGTTCGCTCGGGATGGCCGGGATAGGCCGAGGCCCCGCGGCTGCTCCGGCGCTTGTCCGGCTCTCCGAGCCGCCCACTGGGGCTCGGTTCTCTATTAAAATAACTCCACTCAAAATAAAATAAAATAAATATATATATGTACGCATATATATAATAACACAGCGAGAAAAACACGAGGCCGTGGAAAACGGAGCCTCTCCCCGGCGGTGCTCTCAGCCTGCTCCTCCCAGCGCTCGTTGTACTGGGGCCAATGCTCGTTCAAGCCTCTCAAACCAGCCGGGGGATTTCTGCTTTAATTTTAATTCCTTAGTAAACACGTTCCGAGCTATAAAAAGCCCCCGCCTGCCCTTTATAGCTCCCGGCGTCTATTTCCAGATCGAATCCCTTCCATTGCATTGTACGGATAAATATAGGCAGGGAGGGCACCGGCCGCGCATCGGTGCAGGAAGCGAGCGGCGGTTCTCGGGGTGCTCCGCGGGGCTCCCCCCGCTGCGGACGGCCGCGCTCGGCTCCAGCTGGCACCGCCCTAACGGGGGGCTGCGGGTCGGCCTGCGGACCGGCACTGGCAATTAAAGAGAAATCTTCAATAAAGCCCCGGAGCGGGACACATATCGCGGTTCTCAGATGATTGATGCGCCGCGGTGATTGAGCTGCTATTTCTACAGTGCGGAACCGGAGTTAAGTTGTGCGTCCTGAACTTATGTGCGTCTATACCCGTACACGGCAACGCGCGCGGAAGTACGGGCTGGAAAAAAAGCTTCGGGCGGTGGAATATGATGGGAATATGATGGGGACGTGTACCCGCGGGAGGCAGAGAGAGGAAACGGCCTTCTTCGTGCTGAGGAAATCTGTAAGTGCGGGGTTAAGCACATAACGAGCATTTCTTGTCTTTAGAGAGCGGCAAAAAGCGCAGTCTGGAACGCGTTGTTGTTAGCAGAAAGCGAGCGCCGTAGGAATTATTTGTCCGCTGCGCACTTTATTACTGTTGCTATTATTTTAATTGACACTTCTAATGTTTTTCTCCTCCCCTCCTCCCCCCGGTGCACACGGCAGGCCCCCCGCCTCCGGGACACGTCGTGCCCGGTGCCCGCCTCCGCTACCGCGGTGGCACCGCTCTCCCTGTGCTCCTTTCGCCGGCCCCAAGCGGGGCGATGCCGCGCCCCCGCCCCGAGCCTGGTTCCGTCGGACCACCGCCCGCTCCGGTGCGCGCAGGGCGTACGGTACCGCGGGATTCGGGGTGCGCCGCCGCCCCCGTCCCGGCTTCTGCCCCGCGGCCGAAGGGAGGCGGGCGGGGAGAGGGGGAGCTGCCCGCACCCCGGGGGCCGGGAGGGGTGGGGAGGTGCTGCCCTGGCCCCCCGCTATAAAGGGATGCCGTCGGGACGCGCGGCGCGGCGCCAGCGGAGCGGGGACGGAGGAAGGAGGACGGAACCCCGGGGAGGAGAAGGGCGAGCGGCCGCGCCGGCGCTGTCCTTCCCGCAATAGGATCAACAAATCCGCCGCTCAGGGAGAGGAGGGAGCTCCCGCCGGGAGTCAGGCCGAGGCGCTCGGCGGTGCGGGGTCTCCTCCGCGGGAGCTGCGGGACCCCCTCGGCCAGCGGCACGCCAAGGTAGGGCCCCGCTCGTCTATCGCCCTCGGAAGGGCTCGGTCACCGCTTTTCGCGGAGCTGCCGCGCTCTTCGCGTGGCTCGGTCGGAGAGCTGGCTGTGGAGACCTCGGTAAAGATCCCGGCCCGGGTTGTTTATACCGCTCGTGCGCCAGCGGAGAGGAGCTCCCCCGGGGAAGGTCTGTTTTCACGGGAGCGCTGTTTGTTTTCCATTTGTCCGCTGCCGAGCGGGTTTAGCTCCGCTTTGGCCCCGCGCTGCTGCTGCGCACGGTTGTAACCTTACCGGAGACGGGACGGGTGCGGAGAGAGAGAAAAAAAGACTTCGACTCGTCCTTGTCTGAATTGTTTTGAAACAAGACGGGAAAAATACCGATGGGGAGAGAGATTTGGAGATGCTTACTGCGTGCGTCTTTTCCTAAGGGTTTGATGTGTTATTAACAATATATGCTGATGCCAGATAGCGCAAACGAGCGGCTTGTGTGTTATCTGGGGCTGCAGGCTGTTTATTTTGTGCTCCCTTTGAGTGCGCTCTTGGTGCGGTTGCATGACTAACCGGCTGCAGTGATTCACTGGCTGCTTTCTGGGTGATTGCTCCAAACAAGTTGTGAATCAAAAGAGAGTTCCCCGGCTGTGGTTTCTAACCTCCCAAGTCAAAACCCGGAGCAGGTTTAAGGGGAGCTGATGAGCAGTCTTCAGTCCTTCAGATCTTGAAGATTTATCCCCCTTCCAAGCCCTGTATTCAGAATCGTGATGAGTTTCCCTTGTAAGAGAGAGGTGGTGTCTGGGAGGCTCGCAGCCAAGCTCTGCACTGGAGGACATCTCCAGCCACAGCCCTTCAGCCCAGCTGAATCTGTTCAGAGTCTTTCAGCAGCTGTATAATTCTCAGGTAAGAAGCATGGTGCGCTTTGGGCAGCAAGTGACTTCTCATCCCATTTTTCAGATGGAAGAACTGAGGTTCAGGATGCAGGAACAGCTCGTGCAAGGCCAGGCTGCCACCACGCAGTGGCATCAGTGCAGTCTTCCTCAGGCCCAGCTCTAGCAGCAGGACTTTCCCGCGGCTGGGGAAGGATTGGTGGAGTTACTGCGAAAACTCAGCAGGAAGAGGTCCCTCGGTTTGATTTTGGAGGGGGTGAGCTTGGCTTTCCTGGGCCAGACCCTTGTCTGGTGCAAGCAGTTGTAGCAGTCGGTGTGTTCTCATGTGTCTGGGTGCCTCAGCACAGAGCAGAAGCTCAGCCTGCCAACCTACATGAATGGGCTCAGCTTGGGCAGCTCAACAAGCGATGGGTTGGTCACAGCTTTTCAGAAAAAGCTGAGAAATCCCTGCCACAAGAGCAGTGTGTTTCTAAAGCATTTCTCCTATGCCCCTGGAGGGGGAACAAAAAAAAAAAAAAAAAAGGGAAAAAAAAAGAAAAGAAATTCTGATGTAACTATTAATCCGTTTGGAAAGTAAAGGTCTTACATATTTTGGAGGCATAGTGATATGCCTCCAAAAGGAAAAGAAGCAGCTCTGGATGAGGAGAAGACTGAGCTGTGACACAGCTCATAGAGGATGCTGTGATTTGAGAATCATTTACAGAGGGGTGGATAGGAAGAGTTCATATGAATAAAATGTAATTTACAGTTTATTTACAGTTGACAAATTCACAGCTGTTCTGTGTCTGTCTGCTACCCCAGCTTCTCAAGTAAAAGCTCTTAAGTAAAAGAGGAAAGCTAAAATATATGAAATGGACAACCTCCTCTTTATTTTCTGCTTGAGTTCAGGCAGATCAGCATTATTACACACACTGACTCTGCTGGGCTGTGCTTTTGTTTGTGCTCACACACAGCCTTTGCATTTTGACTGTCACTGCTACAGGCACAGTGTGAAAGAGAACTTCTGGTCAGCGTAGTGTTTTAGGGGCACTTTTCTGTTGAAGAGAGATGGAGGGAGAAGGGATCAGAGACAGAAGAAAGGAGGCAGGGAAGGGGGAGCTGGGAAAATTCAGAGGAGTGGTGTGTGGTGGCAGACAGCTCTGTGCAGAAGGTGGCCTGGGACTGATTTTATAGAGAACACAAACCCACCAGCGTCAAATTCTTCATCTCTCCATTGGGGATAGCTGTGATTCAGCAGTCAGTAGCTGCTGCACTTGGGTCCCTGCAGGGTCTGACTATGACAAGCTGATATGTCATAAACTGTGGTCTAGCTTTGTTTGCTAAAGATTTAGCTCAGTGGTTTAAATGCCTGTTGAATCTGATAATTACTTTTGGGGGGAAAATGTGAATTAAGGTTTTACCCTGTCAATGTTTATCTGCTTGGTGGAATCAGTACTGTTTCTAGGTATGTTCCTTATTAGCAAGATCTGTATTCATTAGGTGTGAGGCAAGTGCTTTAGCAGGTACCAGAGTTGGAAGGGCAAGCTTTTTCAGTCAATGATAGGCGTGCTGTACGCTGAGGTGGTGTGAAAATGTCACGCTACCTTGAAGATAGCATCTGCCTTTGTTTGGTAAAAGTCTGTGAGCAGGGATGTTGCTGCAGGAGGGAGGGACTCAGCAATGAGAGCCACCACGCCAAGCAGAGCCACAGAGGGCTGTGGGGGCCTTGAGATGAGGAGGTACAGCAGTGTAATGAGAAAGCTCATGCAAACCCTCTACACAGTTCTGGTGGTGAGATATGTGCGTGCATATAGGGCAGAGGGATCACAACCAAAACCAAATTTGAGGAGTCGAAGCAAGACAAGGCTGGTTATTCAATGGAAAATGAGGAAACTGAGAAGACAGAACACTTTGGGCAGGCTTCTATCTGGGGAAAATAACAGGCACTTGTAATATCAAGCCTAGAAATGACTCCTTTTCATTCCTCTTGCATTTAAGGAGACAGACAGGGCTTTGCGTGCAAACACCACTGCACTGAAGAAGTACCTCAGGTCTCACCGGTTTCTCCCTGCACAGAAGCAGCCTCCACAGGCCCTCAGATGCTGCTGACTGCTTCAGCTGAGACTGCTAATGCTGGTATCAGGGTAGGGCTTGGTTTCCTAAGGGGGAAACAGGGAGCTGCATATTATTCTGGTGCAAGAAGGATCAGGTAACGAAGGTGCGTACTGAAAGCCGAGCTAGTCGGAAGCAATAGGAAGTGAAAGGAATCCAAACAAGAATAAAAACAAAACAAAGCTGTAAACTTCAGCGAGTGAAGGGCAATGTTGGGAGATTTCCCAGCAGTGGTTGAAGACAATGTGAGAATGACGTTCTGCAGGGACAGTGTGCAGGGAGACCCGTGGGCCCGGCGGCAGGACTCCAGTTTTCGAGGTGATGTGGAACTTGGGGAAGGCTGGAGGTTTTAATGGGACAGAAGAAAGAGGAAAGTGCTGTTCAGCCTCAGCCACAGCAAGGACTTCTGAAGGAATGGGAAACTATCTCAAACTGCAAACTGAAGGATCACCAAGATACTGGTGTGCTGGTATTGGCTACTGGCCCAGTGCCGCTGGGCTGTCATGTAGGGGTTGGTCACCCATAGGATCGTCCATTTCCAGCATGTGTGTTCTGTAACACAGGGAAATATCAGGGATTTCCAGCCCTAGCAATGCCAATGGCAAAAGGACTCTGTAGGAGGTTATCACATGTCTATTCTCCAGCTGGATGGAGCCTGGCCTGGAAGCACTGATCCACAAGGAGAGCATGAGGCTGAGCACTGAGCAGGTGTGGGCTGCAGCCCAGCCCGCGTGCCGATGTCTGGGTCAGAAGGCTGCAAGCCCTCGTAGAGCACTGAGTGGTTCTGTTCCAGCCTCTCCTCTGATGGTGCATGCCCAGACCTCATCCTGGAGTGGAGTCAGGAGCACAGCTGTGGCAAGGACCCATACCTGAGAGCTGAGAAGCACTCAGTTATAGACATAACCTGGCTTATCAAGATTTGCTCTGAACTTTTGTAAGCAGATTGGAGCCAGATATCAGTCTGAGCTAGACAGGACACAGCCAAATGCTAGAAGGCAAGAGGAAGAGGAGACCCACCTACATTGGCAAAAGACCTGCAGACATTTTGTGCTCCCCACGTCTCCAGATGCCAGTGAGGACTTCCAAGATAAATAGCCGGTGGACCAATTGCTAGACATTTAGGCAGATTGTGGAGAAGGAGGAGGCCAGAAACACTCCGTGAAGCTGTGGGATTTATGGCAGTTAAATATTGCATTTCAGCCCTTCAGCAGGAGTCAGAAAGCTGCTACTGGAAGAGAGGGAAGCTGGTTTCTTTAAGTCATACAATGTCCTATGCTGGGGAGAAGAGTATTTTCATCCAGCTCATACCACTTCAAACTATTAGAAGGACTTTTGCAGGATAGAGAGCAATGGGAGGATTGGCTGCAACATCAAACATGAGTGCAGCGGCTGGGTTAAGTGTGGCTCTGGTAGGGAGTGGAAATATGGGGAGGCTTGTTGTAAATATATAGCTAGTCAGGACAGAGCCTCGTAAAACCTACTGAAAGGCCTAAACTCCGCTCAGGAAGCAGGGGCACCTGGAGCTGTGCATACTGAGCTGGGTGATGCTGCTTTTAAGTTAAGGCTGAGGCTGCAGCAAGGCTTTGTGGTGCCCAGGGCCGGATATTAAGTTTGTGTTCAGACCAACCCTCTTTTAATTTCCTTTTAGGAGGGGTACATTTGTGGCTGATTCTATGAAAAATCCCCTTTTCCTTGGCCTTGGTGGCAAAAAGTGGTGTTCTTGATAGTATATCCAATTTGCCTGCATTTGGCAGCGGTCCACTTGAGAGGAAGGTCCATGCAGGAGCCCAGTCTGCTGTAGCAAGAGAGGGACTGCTGCGTGTGTGTAATGTACGGGCATTGCAGATGCTTGTTCAGGTTCTGCAGTTGTTAACCCAAACTAGACAGTGGGAGACAATGGGGCAACCCAAAATGGAGCAATTCATGGATGGAGGAGAAATTCCAGCCGGAGACTGAGCCTGTGGGCTCCAAGAGAGATCCCAGCAATGCTCAGAGTGCAGAGTGCTGAGGGTGGTGTCTGATCACTGAGCCTTTCAATGCCTAAAGACATTGCTCGTGTGAAAGAAAGAGGTTTGGGCAATGTTTGTAATGCTTGCTTCTGTGGGCAGGTCCCTGAGCTGTCTCTTTGAGCTACCAGCCAGCTCTTGGGCCTTGTTTCTTGTCCTCATTGGGAGAAAGGCCAGCAAAAACTTCACTGTGCAAATTATGTTAATCAAAGGATGCTTGTGCCTTGCCATTAATAGATAATATCTGGGATTTGCTGTACTGCATTCATTTTGGTTTTCACAGTGGATCTGTGGAGGTGAAAATGGCTTTCGTGCTGGGACAAGTGCATAGCAAACTGTGGCATGGGTTCCCCAGCACCTGTGTGTGCTCAAGAGACTAACAGAGCAGGAAATGCGTGGCTGGCCACACTGTTTCTGAGAAAACTGAGGGCATCTCTGTAAATGGTGACCTTCCAGGGGAAATCCCCAATGTGAGAGAAGAGCAACATGGCACTGGATATTTCCCCAGCCTTCACAGCCCTCTTGGGCACCAACCCAGATGCCAGGGTCTCATCTGCAGGCCTACAAGAGTTACAGAATACCACATACTTCTTGCAAGAGGGGAGTTTCTGCTGCATACAGATTGGGACAGGCACTGCACTGACATGAGACAAAGTATACCTGACTGCAGGTATGGAAGTGAACTCGTGTCCTGGCATCGCATGGAAATACAAAGTATTCTTATTTCTTCTTTCTTTCACAATCTACAGAAAACTCTTCTGCTTCATCCAGTAGATGTAGGATTACAAGGAGGTTCAAGGAGCTACAAACAGCCCTCAGAAATGCTCGAAGTATCAAAGCAGGGTGCGATGCAAAAAAGATTCATTCAGCAGACATGCCTGCTTTGTTGTGTCTATTCTCTTCAGAGTAGCTGAGGAGAAGCTCTCTGGGAAAGCTTAGAATTTGAAGACAAAATATTGTATAGGAGACAGGGAAATTGAAAACCGAATGATGAGTGCTCATGAGAGTTCATTGTATCGGAAACTGCCCAAAAATAAGAGGTTCTGAGGTTTTGCTATGATATCAATACCACTGCATGCCTTGAGGTTGTGTTCTCTCTTAGGCCAAGAGATAACTGGTTGCAGCAGAAATGCTAAGTCAGAGCCCGAACCAACGATTGAGCACCTGGTGGAAGGCAGGGCCAACCCAGGGAAGCTCAGGTGTATGCAATGGCCCTGAATGACTGCACCCTTCCCAGACCCCATTTAAGCGTTGGTAGTGGAGGCAAGAGTATTTTGGAGGTTCCTGCATACCTGAGGCCTTCTGCAGGTAAGCAGTGGCTTTCCTTTGTTTCTGTAACCACAGCTGTTGCATTTGAGCACATCTTCACTTGTTGCAGCCTAGAGTTGTGCTACTATGCTGTTATTGCTGCCCATTCCATTGCATTACACTAGTTTTGGGGAAAGCATAGAGAGATAATGGATAAATGCTACAGGAAATGTGATGAGTTTCTTGGAAAGGCTGTATCCCAAAATAGGTTTCCAAAGATGAGGAGAAATCCTATTGAGCTGTAACTTCTGGGTACATCACTGCCATTTGTTGATGTTGTTGGGCTTTTGCCTGAGATTGAATCTGACGGACAATATTTGTTGGTAGTTATGGATTTCTTCAGAAAATGTCTTGAAGCTTACCCAAAAAGGAACCAACAGGTTATGATAGCAACCAGGCTTCTAAGGGATGCATTTTTCACTGTATTTGGGGGTATGGACATGAAGAACATGGAGCGAAGCTGATGCTTTTTGGCCAGAGTATTTCATCAGGTTTGTTAGATGCTTAAAAATGTAGTAGGAGTATTCTATAGCTGGAGGCTTGGGGAAGATTTGGCTAGTGCTGGGAGGAGACACTGATTCTGGCTGCAAGTTCCTCATGCTGGCACAGATGTCCCCTTGTACGCTGCCTGGACTTCTGGTGCTGATCCTAAAGGGTCTGGGTTATCTTGCATAGTACTAGGAACCCAGGAGTGGGTTACCTGGGTACTTCACAGAAGAACAATAGAAGAACCAGGACTAACCCAGTCCTTGGTCTGTTCTGTTTGTTTTAATGACTTTCAGAGAAGTAGAAGGGAAAAGCACAGCCTGATCCCAACTGGATCCCAACTCTTCAACCATTACCCAGGAACCATAGCATGCTCCTTACAAGCAGTTCCTGAACTTGGGCCATTTGGCATGCCAGTCTGGCCTACCTAGACTTGCAAAAATCTCCCAGTAGAACGGTTTGGGTATTTCCAGAGGAAAAAGTGAGTTCTACCTGGGGTAGAATAAATAGTCTCTGAGGTAGGTTTATATGTGGACATCTGGTTGATCCCTTCCCATCCCTGGAGACAGACAGCTCATAACTTCATTTGAGCTGGAAGGGACCCTTCAAAGGCCATCTAGCCCAACTCCCTGCAATGAACAGGGATACCCACAGCTACATCACGGTGCTCAGAGCCCTGTCCAGCCTGACCTTGTGCCTCTCCAGGGAGGAGGGGAGGGGCCTCCTGGCCCAGGAGGATCTGTCAGAGGGTGCTGGGTGTCCCCCCCCCCCCCCCCCCCCAAAAAAAAAAAACCAGAGCCATGAATGTTGAGTCTGATGGGAATTATTTCCTTGCTGAGGGGGTAATGAGGAATGGCCAGGTTCATCTAGGGAGATAACAGAGAACAGTGATTTTTCTTTTCTGTTTAGCTGAGGTTATGTTCTTGACAAATTGCACTCGCACACATCATCTCTCTCAGCTGGTAGTTATTTACAAAACAGTTATTACAGGGGAAGGTTATTTATTCCAGTATGCACTACAGCCTAAGTGAATTGGACTCTATAGCAGTTGTGAGATCCATGTTTATAGGCACCAGCTTCATCTGCTGTAGGAAATGACTGTGGGGTTTGGCTTAAGCTAATTCATAAAGCTGCAGGCCCAGCCAAAGGGCTTTTTGACCCCTTCTTTGGGTTGGAGATCTCTTACTGCTTTTGCTTGGCACTAATGCCTTAATGCTAAAGCCCCGGCTTCTTGCAATCCACAGGAGTTTTGTAGCTTGGAGAACCACTATTTACATCTGTGTGTTTTCCTGAGAGTTTTAAGAAAGAAACAAGTTGCTTCAGCAATTGCACGTGCCTCTTATGCGTGCTGCAATGTTATGACCAAAATATGCAGTCAGATAGCAAATCTGAGAGGGTGTTTCGTAGGAAGCTGGGTTTAAGATGAGAAGGAAGAAGAAAGTAACCTGCTGTGGCCCAGCAAGGTCTCCTCGCAGACATCTTTTCTCATCCAACCCAAAGGTTAGAGATGCCCCAGGAGATGAAGAACAGCCACTTCTGTTCCCTGTAGCAGATGCCTTGAGTCCTTGGATGTTGGAAACTGAAGTGATCCTGGCTCTACTCAGCAGTTAGCACATTAGTGTTGATGGGTTCCTGACTCATGCAGCCAGAAGGTGATTTGTATTGGTAAGCTGAAGGTGGGGATGTGATGGACTCATGGAGTCTTTCCAGGTGCCTGGGTGGGTGAGCATCACTGCTGGAAATAGATTTCTGGTGCAAATTCTCCTTTTCACAAGTTCCTAAAAACAATTTCTGTAAATATCTGCTAATGTTTACTTGACATTTAGAGTCACGCGTGACAGTATGATCCTATTCTGGAATGTTAACTGGAAACAAGCACGAAAATGGGCATGAGCACCGTTGATGCGAGTGCAGTTTTTAATTTAGGCTGATTTTCATGGTCATCATCTTTCATATAATGACCCACTTCTGCTGAGAATTAGTGGTGCTGCAGGAGTTTTGCTGTTTTGAGGTGCTGTGATTTTGTTGTTGTTGTTGTTCTCTGTTCAAAAGCACGATACCAGAGTCTCTGTGTCTACTGTCTGACACTTCCTATAAAAAGCTGCCTCCAAGTTGCCTCTAACTTAATCTAAACTTTTTCATTTAGGCTAAAATACTCCTACAGTATGTTTGCCTCTGGCTTTTTTTTTATAATACTGAAGTTTTTAAATTTCATCTGAATCTACTAAGCTTTTTCCAAGAACATAGCTAAAATTAAGTGTATTTTTGTTTTCTCCATGTCAAAAAAAGAAAAAAAAAAATCTGACACTGCCTTTTGTCAAATGTGGTACGTGGTGCTGTGGAGCACAGTGGAGCTGGGATTTGGGTAGAATGTGTGCCTTCTGCCTTTTCTCTGAAAAGCTGTCCAGGAACAAGACTGAAAGAGCTGTGGTTCTCACTGGCCCAGTAATGACTGATCTTTGACTCTCACACCTAAATACACAGCAGGTTTCACGTGCTCTGGACAGGGTTACAGCCAGCTCTGAGTGTACTATTCTTATAATGGCCATTTCTTCCTGTAGACGGTCCAACCTTCCTCAGGCCTGGGTGTTGTAGGGGAGCAGGTGAAAAAAGCTGTCCCTGGGGAAGCAGCAGAAGACCTGGGATATAAGATTTTTATGGAAAAAGCTTGGTCTGAAGGCTGGGGAGTGTACTGCATTGAATGGGGGCTTTTTTCCCCTCTTATGGCTTGGGTTGTGCAGTGCTCTGAGTTATGTGATATGAGGAGTTTACCCTTTCAACAATTTGTGGCTCCCCTTTCATAAGTAAGAAACATTTCTGTTGAGGCTTTCCTTGTTCAGCATTACCTAATGGATTTTTTTCCTTAATAACTGTCATTTGCCCTGCGCCTTGCTATTCTCAAATGAAAATGAAAAATGTCAGTTGCCAGCTGCAAACAGCATTCATTATTCATTTGCTAAAGGAATCTCAGGCCCATTCATCCAACTTCCTCTGAATGTCTCATCAATAAACCTTTACCTTGCTGCTTCTATAAATCATTTTCATCCCTTTGCTTTGCAAGCTATGTGCTTGAGGTCTTGCACAAGCATCTCACGAGTCGTGGGTCACATCAGGTGGTGGTGTTTCTATTCCTTGGTCAGCTGGTAAAACTTCATTAAGAGGAAATCATTGGGCTGCACATACATATGGATGACGAAAGCATTGTACTGAAGCAAGCAGAGGAGAAGTTGGGCAAAAGTTTCAGCCATCCTTGCCTTTCTCTTCATGACCCCAGTGCAAAATTTGTGTGGCTGATGTTGTAGCAGCCTTCTTGGCTGAAGGCACAGTTCTTCCTCCATGGAAGGCTGAGTGCTACTGCCATGTCCCTGCTGCAGTAGATACTTTTGGTAGTGGATGCTGTTGTGGTACATAGGTACTGATGTCAGGGAGAGGCAGGGCTGGCAGCCACAGAGGCGAAGAGCTTATTAAACTTCAGACAGAGCTGAAATATGTTCTTGTGCTGGGTAGCAGAGGTTAATGGAGCCCTTCTCATAGATGGTTTTATGACACTCTTTTGGGATGCACATAAAAGGACTGAGACTTTTGGAGCAATTCAACTAAATATTTGCTTAGGCTGTGTAAGGAGCAGCTTGAGTTTCCAGGCAGGTCAGACATAAATGGATGTTCGTTTATCTCCCCTCACCTCTAGGAGCTGGGGTGACCAGTCACTGTGGTGCCTGTAGCATCACCCCCTGAGCCCATGGAAGGGAAGATGTTTGGTAGTGGGTGAGCCAAGCAAGAAGGGATCTGGAAGCAATCAACCTGTTGCTGCCAGGCTTACTGTTATTTCATCTTCATTCTTGGTCAGCAAGTTCCCATTCCAGCTATACTGCTTTTTGCTTCAGTTTGTGTTTTTGCTGCCCTGCTCCTCTCTGCCAACAGAGTTGATCCTTGCCTGCCTCCCATCCCCACTGACTGTGAATTTTGGTTTGGTAGCCAGAATCCTAATTTCATTCTGGAGTGCCTACAAAAGCCTGGTGGAACGTTAGCAATTCCCAGACCTGGCTGGCCCTGAGTTTTGTGATGTGCAGTGAGAATGGAAACAAGTTCTAGTTGTGCTTCCAAGAACAGGCACGTTTGGTAAGGGCCGAATGTTTTCCTTCCCTCATCTGTGCCTTTCTTTACTAATCAGCTGTATAAAATTGAGAAGCAGCAGAGCTGTTATGCTGAAGAACCTGGCCCACACTTTGGTCCAAAATTTATATTCGGCCTTTTCTGTGGTTCAGTGAGGTTCAGCCAGCTTTGGGTGTTTTCTGTTTTTATTTCAGCTTTCCAGTTTCCAAGCATCTCACAAACTGGGGAGCCCAGCTCACCTCACACTGGGGTGCCTCACTTACTTCTGAGGGTCTGTGGACCCTTTGGGGATGAAATCCAAATAAATAGCTACTGGTGGGTGTGCAGGCGTGAGTCTATGACTGAGACAGTGTGGAAATGCTTTGGAAGAAGGAGACCACTTCTACAGGTATCGAATTCAGGGCCAAAAGGAATCCGCAAGTCTTTCCAAACTGTCTGCAGGTCCTTGTCTGCCTTATCTCCCTTCGTGAGCAAACATTTGTTGGTGATGGCTAGGTTTAGAGTGGCGGGGTAGATTTTGCTACAGGTGCATACTTCTTGGAGGAGATTGCAAGTAGGGTGTAGCACAAATCCACAGACATTCCAGTTGGACTTTGCATATAGCCTGCAATACTGAGGATGTGGGTTAATTGACATGATGGTGAAGGATTGATGGTTGGACTAGGGGATCCTAGTGGTCTTTCCCAACCATTATGATTCTACAATTGATAGCCTTCATCATTCTAAGCACTGAGCTATCTCTGTGGGATCACCTGGGTCTGGCTGCCCAGAGCCACACACTGTTGACTGTCACTTCCCTCCACTGCCACTTGAAAAGCCATCCTTCCTGCCCCTGACAAGGCAGAGCAGCATGTCCCCAGGGTGCTTTTGTCACTGCCATCAGTGTAGGTGTTCCAACTAAAGATAAGAGAGCCTGGTTAATGAGAATACACGGACTCATGAAGGAGAGGCAAGATCCCCAGCTCCAGTATCTAGCATATACCTTCATCTCCTTTCACCGTCAGAGGTGAAGCAGCTGGCATGCAGCCCAGCAGTTTCATACGCTCCCAGCAAGGGCAATGGCTGTGCGTTCTCTTGCTCCAGTTCTTTTCCTGTGCTGCATTCTGGTAGCCAGTAGGAGAGCTGCAATGGCAGCAGAACCATTTCTGTGCTTTCCAAATCTGCTGTCAGCTCTTTCCTGCTCTTCAGATGGGTGTGCCTCACAGAGAAGGATTTGGGGCATAAACTGTGCCTTTTTGCTCCAGCCACAGCTTCCATTCAGAGTTGATGAAATAGATTTATTTCTGTAAAAGCCAGTTTTGTTAGTGTCCTTTAAATATCATGAGAGAGGAGCAAGCAGTGCATGGTGCACTCTTGGAGCTGATGCTGAGCTCTGTGTATGTAGCCAAGGGGTGTGCAAATTCATCTGCTCAGGGAATAAAGCACTGTACTCACATGCAAGGCTCTGGTCTGTGTGATAGGTAGGTATACAAATGGGGACTGCTCAGCTTCATGCAGGCTCCAGGGACCTGCAGGCAGGCTGGGCACAAGGAGCTGTGCTTGTCCTTATCTGGATTGGGAATGGAGGTGTTCCACTCAGTTCCCACCAGCAGCAAGGGCACTGCAGTTGTTATAGTGGTAACTCCTCATGTGGACTTCCACCTCTTGCATTTAGGAGAGGGATGATGCCTGTGACCCAGTGTGGAGGTTTGGTTATTTGCTCACTGCTAATAAAATCAGTGATTCTAGAGCCAGACACAAAATTCTGCATCTTTTCTCCATCTTTGAATCCATCTTTCTATCTGTAGACCTCAGAGTGCTTTCTCCCTTACAGGAATAAACCTCAAGATTCCTTCCTACTAATGAAGGATAAAAAGGAGCAGCTGGCCTTCTTTATTCATATCTAACCCCAAATGTGAATATTTTTTTAAATGATAGCCTTGTGCTTCTTGGGCTGCAGCAGCAGGCAGGAGGCTGCAACAGCCAACCGGGAAAAGCAGCAGAACAGTTTCACCATGTGTGGAGAAAGATACCAGAACTGTAGCATTGCTGCTGCTGATGGGGTCCTGAAGGTTTGCAGTCTGAATGGTATTGCAGCTCCTCCTCAGTAAGAGATGCAGCCAGTGCTGCCAATGCTAGGACTGAAGTTCAGGGCTGCTACTGAAGCATCAAACCATATACTGCCAACAGAGTGCACTGGGGAAACAGCCATGTGCCAGCAGTGTTTGTGGGTTGTGCTGACCATGTAGGTGTCTTGTAGCCTTGTGGGGTGCTTTGCTGTTTCCCCTTGTGGGGATCTGCCTTTGCTCAGAGGAATCCCAGCAGATGCTGTGTGAAGGAGACATTGCTTTGAGCTGAGCCCAATGCTGCTGTGCACACTGGAGACGCCCTGCTCTCCCCTGCCATGTGGATGTGCCAAGCTGAATTGACTTCAAATTAAATTTCATGGTTCTGTTTGTGTACAGAGAAGACTTTGCATCCTCATCTTTCCAAAACAGCCAGTTAGGCTGTTAATCCAGATACGTGCTGTGAACCCACAGTGTGGCTAGAAGCCTGTTCCTTGTGGGGAGGGATCAATGGACATACTGGGTCACCAGTATGCAGGGTCACCTGGCCACCACAGTGTCCAAGCACACAGTGTGCTATGGGTTCTCCCACCTGAGGTCCCATAAAAATATGTGCTGGCACCAAAAAGACATTTCCCTTTGTGCAGGGATCCAGAAATAAACTATGGCAGAGCATCTCAATGCTGGGAACACACAAGCCTGGCTCTCCCATGCTGCCTGCTGGCACCTCCGGTGGGTGACTCAGGCATGGCAGTACTGATGGCACTGCAGATAGATGAGGCACTGGGAGAAGACAGCAAGTTTTCTTCCACCACAATGAGAGTGAGGGAGGAGCCAGGAGTAGCAGAGGAGGCACTGAGCAGTTCTGTCAGGCTTGTAAGGGTGTAGCAATGCTGGCATTACCTTCTTGTCATGGAGATCTTCATAATATGTAACTCAAGGTCTCGTTAGATTTGATTAGAAACAGACACCCCGAACTTTGCATTGAAACTTTGAGGCCATCTCCAGTTACAGGAAGTCTGGACATATCCATATGCAGATGTATGCAATTTGTTTCACTTCAGCATTTAGCATGACTGGTTTGAGGCCAGGGATCCTGTTCCTGGGGAATGGCAGTTACTCCTCTGGATGTGGAGCAAAGGGAGATGCATGCCATCCCTGTGGGCCACCTCCTGCCCCTCTTCTGCCTGTGGACAGCCAGTGGCTGAGCACTAGAGATGAGAAATAGAGGGGAGCCACCAAGAGTTGGCGTCAGGGCACGTGTTGCTGCTGCTTGGGAGCACTGGAGGCAGCCAACACGAAGGCATGGATGGAAATGCACCCAGCTTCATGACCTACTAAATTAAAAAAAGAAACGAAGGTAACAGTGATAGTATGAGAGAGAATGACTTCAAGTTGTGCCAGGGGAAGTTGAGGTTGGATGTTAAGAAAACCTTTTCAGAAAGAGAAGTGAGGCATTGGGACAGGCTGCTCAGGGAGGAGGTGGAGTCACCTGGAGGTGCTCAAGAAACATGTAGGTGTGTCACTGAGGGATCTTGTTAGTGGGCACAGTTGCGATGGGCTGACTGTTGGACTTGGTGATCTTAGTGGTCTTCTCAGGCCTTAATGATTTTGTGATTCTATGAATTAACAAGTATCATTGGTATAGCATGTGACTTATATACTCAATGCCCAGCATGATGAATCCTCCTAAGAACCATACCAAAGCACGGAGGATGACAGACAACATGAAGCTTGTTTGAGCACCTCGAGTCTGAGAGAGCAGCAATAAATCCTTCTTCTGAAAATCCATTACAGTGGTAGAGGCAAATAGCTCCTACACCTCCACCATCAGTGCCAGTCCTGGCCACTTTTCTGCACTAACTAGGCAATTTCTTTCTCAGAGTCCTTTCATGTCTTATCCTCCCACACTCAACTTTCTGCCTTTATGCCCAAGAGCATTAGCCACATTTCATCCCAAACAGCAGAACTACACATAAGTGATGAATTAGGCTGAATGAAGTTATAACAGAAGATAAATGCTGAAAAAAAAATAGGGATTTCCAGACACTTTGGCAAAGATTTCTGGATAAATGACCTTGGAAGTGACACTGCAAAATTATCCCAAAGGAAAGCTCCTCATAGGGTGGAATTGTTTCCCAGAAAGGTTGTTCCTGGGCACATTTAAAAGCAAGCTAATACGAAATCTTAAAAAGAAAAACAAGCAAGGTGTTGTGTTCTTTCATTGGTAAGGAGGGTTTGAGCAGAAAGCATTCCTGCAGCCTTTCTATGTAGGTTCTGCAGGAGATGAAGGTGAAGGCAGTGTTTCTCTATCCCGTACCGGACTGGGGCTTTCTGCAGGTGTCCTACAGTAGCCCTCTGTGTAGTGCTGGGCGCTGCTTTGCCAGTGGCAGTGTGAGTCCTCACAGCAGGTTGTGGGGTTGCCTGGAGTGCAACTACGATATGGGGACATGTGGGGACGTATGCTCATAGTGTAGCACCCTTTGTACCCTGTCCCAAATGCACACTCTAATTTTCCCTGTGTCTTCTCCCTGTCACCTTCTGTTCATTTCTATTAAAGGCTTTTCCCATTGTTGGAGCTGTCAGTCGAAACAGTCAATCAGCCATAAGATTTATATAAATTTTCTCCTCTTTCTCCCTCCAAACCAAACAGGTAAGGAGAGCAGCTTGGGAGAGGCTGACTTGCAGCCCAGCGCTGACCCCTCGGGCATGGACAGCAGCTACCTCAGCGTGAAGGAGGCTGGAGTGAAAGTCCCTCAGGACAGGGCCAACACGGACCTCCCCAGCCCCATGGACAAGGCGGACTCGGAGAGCAACAAGGGCAAAAAACGGAGGAACCGTACCACCTTCACCAGCTACCAGCTTGAGGAGTTGGAAAAAGTCTTCCAGAAGACCCACTACCCAGATGTGTATGCCAGGGAGCAGCTAGCCATGAGGACAGACCTCACTGAGGCCCGAGTACAGGTAACAGCAAAGCCTTGGGCTGGGATAGGGGTAGGTGAGTCTTGAGCCCCTTGTCTTTGAGCTGAAGGGGCAATGGCCTGGGTGAATCCCTCTGCCTCAGAGGGCCAGGAGAGATGAGTGGCTGTGATGCAGTCTCACAGCTGCCACCAGCAAGGTGTCAGCTCCCTGCTGCTAACCTGGGTGTCCAACCCAGCCAAACCCCGAAACAGTAGAGTTTAAGTGCTTCTCTTTCCCTTGAATCAATATTAACCCAAAGGCTTAGCATAGCTTAGAAGCATAGGCAAAACAGAGAACCACTGCTCAGAGTGGATATCTATAACTCATGTTTTGATGGCCACGTAAGGCTGCTGGGAAGCTAGAACATCATTTTGTCATCTGGTTAACTCTGTGACTCTTGTATTCAGGTGTTCATTGCACCACCACTTCTACAACTCACATTAGCGTCAGGAGTATCTGGAGTGGGAAGAAATCTGGTTATACCTCTCAAACCAGGAATCCTGCTTGCTTTCTGCTCTGAGCCCTGCAAGCATTTGTCACAAACAAAGCAGCTAGGCCAGCATCCCTGTGCATATTAATTCTAGGTTCATTCCTAGCTGCAGGACTTTTCTCACCCACTTGTCCAGACCAATCTGCAGGGCTCCATGTTCTTCCCTACAGCTGTTTCTCCTCATATCTGCTGTGGCTGTGTCTCAACAGAATGTGGAGAGGCTCCTGTTAGTTCTATGGGCTGGGGTGGGCAGTGCTGTCCCTCCCCAGCAGCACCATTCAGAGCCCTGGCAGAAGGGATGGGGCAGGATGAGATGATGGGGATTTATGCCTGGGGAATGCAATGCCTCCTCTATCTCCCTTCAGAGCCAGCACTCCGATTGCTAGGACTGCTAAGGAGATCTTTTCAGTGGTGCCCCTGTGATGCGGCAGGGGCTTGAAAGTGAGAGGGAAATGTCAAACTTGGCTGTAGAGAAATCACTGCCTTGGAGAAGAAAAAAAAAAGAAAAAAGAAAAAGCAAAGCAAGAAGTAATATATCTTGATCCCTTTTCCCCCATAAAACCCTGGGAGGCTGGTGGAAGGAGCGGAAAGACTGAGCTAAGCCTGCAGGAAATTAAACATGAAATGAAAACAAGCTCAAGTTATTCAGTTCTCTCATCCCAGGCTCCAATTTCCCATTCCAGGCCACTGATAAAATGGTGTCCAGTTTCAGCACTCAGAGATGAATTCTGGCTCTGTTCTTGCAGGCTGGAAGGCAAAGGGCTGGTGACCATCTCTGGCAAGAGAGCACACAGCCTGGCCATCAGCATTGGGATAGGCCTGGAGACAGACAAACAGCAGAGGCAGGAAGGGGTAGAGATGGGATAATGGCCACTGAAAGGGGAAGATAGGAGGGAGGATAGCTTGCTTTAATCTTTCACTTGGCATTAGGACTGAAGCAACGGGCAGCCGTGGGGAACTCCCAGGCACTAAGTGGTGTTGTGGCCCCAGCAGCCCAGGGGGCAGCCACACAGCAGCACCAGCTGGGCAGTGGGGAGAGCAATGCATTTCATTTCCGCTGTGCTGCCTCCATGGAGTGTCAGAGTGCGTGCATATGGAGTGAGGTACCAGCATATGGCCGCATGTTTATGGAGACACGAAACATTTTCTGTTCTGTAGATCTTTATAGGACTGATTGGATACATTGGGGCTTATCAAAGCACTATCTGCAGGAGCCAGATCCACGACACTTGCCCACTGTCCCTCCCTACTCGTTCACACCAGGGCACAGTGCAAAAGGAGCATTCTCGCAAGAACCCTCTCCCCACTCATAAACATAGCCCCAGACACTGCGCCCCTCGGTGCAGCACCATCTCTCAGCTGAAGGTGACAGGTAATGAACAGAAAATACACACTTGGTGTTTTTCAGTTTTATTTTCTAGATTTCTTCTTTTGGTACCTTCTGAATTCAAGGAAGCTAGGGGAAATCCTACAGGAAGATACCAAGCAGCCTGAAAATCATTTATTCTCAAGGAAAAATGATAGCTTTTAAAAGTGGAACAACTTTTTGGAGCAGTTGATTGCAAGAAGCAGTGGGGCACAGAGGGCAGGGAGCATCTCCATGCCCTGGGCCCCCAGCACCTTGCCTGCAGGTGCCCTTCAGCCTCATGGGGTCGTGCAGATATTTTGCCCCAGCCTCCCAGCTTGCACTTTGAGCCTGGTTTAAACCACTTTGCCTGGCCATTGCTGGCCCCTGCTGGGGTCAGTCCCTAGCAGGGCAGTGCAGGTGAGCGTGCTTGCCAGGAGGGATCGGGCCACATGTGCTGGGCATATGTCAGCCCCAGCACCGTGCACAGCCCACGCCACGCTGCCTACCTGCAGGCACCCGCTGTGCACAGCAGGGCCCCGCCGCCCCGGGAAGAGCCAGGTCAGCACCGCTGGCTGTGAGCCTACAGATCAAAGCGGAACGATCCCAGCCAGCCCTGGGACTGGCTCGCAGCTGGGCTGGGGTGGCCGTGCCAAGATGAGGCAGAGGAAAAGCAGACGGATGGATGCCTGGGGCACCAGTGTGCTCCTGCAGGATGCTCTTCATGTGCAGCGCTCTCAGCTGGCGTGATATTAGGACTGTTCTGCTGAACTGCACCCTCTGGAAATCCTTGCGGGGTGGAAATTGCACTCATAGGCCATCCTCAGAAAGCACAAATCCTTGTGCTGGTTTCTTCCTAGACTAGTTTCTAGCTGAGCTGACACTACAATTGCTGTTCTAGTCTGAAAGCTCACCGAGCACAGGAGCAGCCCAGAGGGGCTCCTCTGTGCTATCACTGAAGTGAGATGCCAGTCCCCCAGCTCCAGTCACCGTGCAAAACTTGAAGCAGAAGCAAGAAGCTTCCTTCATGCGCTGGCGTGACCTGCACACCCCAGCCCCTGGTGATCGCATGCATCGCTCGGTGCCTTCAAAGCAGCTCGTGATTGATGTATTTCCCTGACTCACAGGCTTCAAGAGGCTTTGAAGACACTGGGCCAGGCTCTGATCTTTCTTATGCTGATGCAAATCAGGAGCAATGCTGCTGACAACAGTGCAATAATCCACACTGATGTCAAGCCAGTAAAAATAAGAGCAGAAACAGAGTTTTGGTCTTTCCACTGCCTCAAAGGCATCTGAGCAGTGCTCTGAAGAGCTACAAGAGCTGCAAAGCAGAGGGCATGCAACTCATAGAAGTGCACTTGTTTCCAGAAGCTAAGACAGAAAGGAGCACTGAAAACCTTTTTTTTTTTTTTTTTTTCTTTTTATTTTAACAGTTAATGAAGACTGAGAGTTCAGTAGTAAATAGGAGTTCTCAGCCAACAGCATCTTCACAGCCAGGACTGAACCTGGGGAAAGCCCCAGTGCCGCAGGTCCCAGCCTGGCACAAGCACACACAGATGAGTTTGCTCCTTGTCTGAGCATGGGGGAGCTGGGTCATCCCAGGGCAGAGCTGGCTGCAGGGCAGAGGCCAAGGCTGGGCTCCTCCTCTAGACCAGGCTGCTCAAAGCTCCTGGCCCCATGGGCTCCCATGCCCTGTGCTCAACAGCCTCACACCCCTATCTCCCCACAGGTCTGGTTCCAGAACCGACGAGCCAAATGGCGCAAGCGGGAGCGGTTTGGCCAGATGCAGCAGGTCCGGACCCACTTCTCCACTGCCTATGAGCTGCCTCTGCTCACCCGTGCTGAGAACTATGCCCAGGTGAGCACATCTCCTGCCCAAATCCATCTGTCTGTTCATCACTGCCCTGCTCCTGGAGCCCCCGAAGCCATGCTTTGCTACTGGGGTTCATCCCCTGCCTTCGGGTTGGGATGCAGGAGCATGGGGTTGTGCCATTGAGCAGCAAAGGTACAGCAGTTGTTCAGGTGAGTGCCTTGTAGTGCTCCTTTGAGCCCCATTGGGTCACAGCTACCACAGCAGCCACCAAGCCCTGTTGGGCCTCAGATTCACTGTGCACTGTGTTTTCCAAACATCCCATAAGGTCCAAGGTGTTGTCCTTCCCCACGCCCTGATGCATCTCTTTCCCCACAGATCCAGAACCCCTCCTGGATTGGCAACAACGGAGCCGCCTCCCCTGTGCCCGCTTGCGTCGTCCCCTGTGAGCCGGTGCCCTCCTGCATGTCCCCCCACGCGCATCCCCACGCGGCTGGCGGTGTCTCCGACTTCCTCGGTGTCTCCAGTGCCGGCAGCCACGTGGGCCAGACTCACGTGGGTGGCCTCTTTGGCACAGCCGGCATCGGCCCCGGCCTCAATGGCTACGAGCTGAACAGCGAGCCGGACCGCAAGAGCTCCAGCATCGCGGCCCTGCGGATGAAGGCGAAGGAGCACAGCGCCGCGATCTCCTGGGCGACATGACAGGGCTGCCGTCCAGCGCCTCGGCACACCGCGAGAGCCAGTGGGGAAGCTGGGAGACCTCCAGCTGGGATTCCAGCCAGCCCTTGCCTCCTCGGGGATGTGAACGCAGCACTTTGAGCTACCCTAGGTGTATAGAGGATGTGTGTGAACGTAAGTGGCGTGTGCCCAGCACGGACATGGGAGGTCCCAGCCTCCCGGCACTGGGTCAGGGCTGTGGGGCAGCGCTGCTGTCCCCTGCTCTGGGGGTGTCCTCTGCTATCGCCACTGCCTCCCCGGGGACTTGGATGCCTTTTCTCCCTGCTCCTTTTTCTGACACCAGATCTGCCTTTCTGGAGAGCAAGAGCCCACCAGCATCTCCAGCAGCTGCCCCGTCCCTCCACATGTACAGCTCTACCCTGCTCAGAACCCATCTGCCTTGCACAGGGGACAGGATGGGGACTCTGGCACCAGCAAAGAGACTCTCTTCAGACTGCTCCTGCCTCAGGGGAGTTGTGGCTGAATGGGGTGAGGGGATACTCAAGGCCAGAAAGGTGGCAGTGCTATCCTACTTCCTTCCAACCAGCAGGAGCTGAAGTACGAAGCTTAGGGGCCTCTTGTGTAGGCACTGTGCCACCACGCTGCTGTCTTTGATGGCTCCCCAGCCATCCAGCTCGAGATGTGCATATGAAGTGATGGCACCTTGCAGAAGTCACATCCCCCTGAGCACTTAGAGTTTTCTCTGTTATAGTTGTGGCTGTTGCGTCGTAGCAAAATGTCTTCCCTGGCTTTTACAGGGCTAGGAGTCACTACCCTCTGCTCCCAAGTCCAACAGGGCCCCCAGCGAGGAACAGCTTGAGCAGAGCACTCAGCCAGGGCTGTGTGAGGGCATCCTCACATTGTCCCTAGCCTGCCCCATGTAGCAAAGTCTCTTCCCATCGCCTCTCATTCTCTGCTTCCCCAAAGCCACCTGCCAGCACCTGCCTACACCTCCTCCAGGGCAGGGGAGGGCTGGGGATCAAGGGTAGTGGCACTGCCCCATCTCTGGCCACTCCAGTTCACCCTTACCTAGCAGAGTGAAGGAAACACCAGAACTTGTTCTCTCTCCTAAAGTCCCACCAATGGTTTTCTCCCCATGTGCTCCCACTTGCACAACCCTGTTTAGTACAGTCTCCTCTCCAAGGCCAAAGCTCTCTCAAGCCATTCAGTGGCGTCATAGCACCAAGAATAATTTCAGAGTTTCCTTCTGCCCCACTGAAGGTCACCAGCAGCCATAGAACTCAGCTCACAGGCTGAGCTCCAGCTCAGTGAGCAAGAGAAGTACAGGGTTTTGCCCCATACAGCCATCGCATCATGCTCCATCCACTCTAGGTCCAGAGAGATTTGCAGCAAAGGGCTGCAAAAAGGCTACAACCAAATGCCATGATGCAGGTTAACTGCATGCCATATAGAAATATTTCTACAGTGCCTAGGCATTACCACACACAACATAGATGATTATATCAATGCTAGATCAAATGTAACACGTACTTATTGCAATATGGAAAGACCTGTAGTGCTGTATCTTGTCTCAGAAAACACACTGAGATGCCTGGCTTGGTGCTCCTCAGGAACAATTTGCAGTCAAGCAGATTATGCAGATGACCTGGGCTTTTCCACAGAAGCAAACCAGACTCACGTCCCAGCCTGAATGTTCAGCTAAGTTATCAGACTAAAATGTGCTTCAGGTGCTGATTACTGAATGGCTCTGGATCACTGCCCTAATATCTCTTTTCTGCATGCACTGGCAATAATGTTTAAACTGCAATGAATACCACCTTGTACCTTACCCCAGACTTCCTTGCCCAGAGCCCTTTTCCCACAGTGCAGAGGGAAAGGCGTCATTCCACTGCAGTGCTCAGCCCCAGAACTGAGCAGGGTGCAGCAGGTTGAGAGGGTGCATGGGGATGGATGCTGCAAGGGCGTGGGTACTGCTGGCTGTCCCACTGTGTGGTAATGGGCCGTGCTGGGGCTTTGCTATGCTCTACTGAAGCTGAAGGGCATTCCTGCCTCACAGGGCCAGGATTTCATCCAGGCTGCATAACAGCTCATGAGATGAAGAGCTGCTTCCTTTCCTCCTCGTGAATTGGCCTCAGACAACCCTAATCACTGCCACGCATGCCCAGCCCTGAGCTGCTGGGTGCACTGCAAGTGCAGAGCTCTGCTCCCGTGCCCCACTCTGCTGCCATTCAGCAGCATAGCCCCTCTGCATCTGCCATCCTGCTGCATCGTCCTGCCAGCAACAGCCTGGACATGCAGCGACGCAAGCAGGTCTCCAGCTGTGTGCATCTGTAGTTAAACATATTTTAAAATTAATTTAATAGTTTTTTTAAAACTAGCTGTTAAATTAATAAGAAAACCTGTACAAATATATATATACACACACTTAAATATTTGTGTGTATAAATATATATATTTTAATCTAGCCAAACTGCAGCCAATGCATTTTTAAGGGTCACAGGGTCAGTGCTGTTCTTGCAATTTCAAGCTACCACAAGGATGCCTTTTTAAATAATAATTATTATTATTTTAATACCTTTCAACTCTATTTATGACTTTCTTCTCTATTTATTTCTTCTTTAGTATTTCACTCCTGTCCATACACAGAATTGCAGTTCCCTGGCTGGGATTTAGATGCCTGTGAAGCTGCAAGTTTTTCACCCCTCCTCCCCAGCCATGCTGTGTCCTGCATGGTGCAGCACTGCAGCCTCAGCACCCTGAGCTCCCCTGCTCTCAAGCTGCCCTTTCCAGCCTTGCAGAGGGAGCAAAGGAGGCTGTCTTACATTGCCCAGGGCTAGAAACACATGAGACACCCCAGATTTTGGGGCTAAGAAAGGCAAGCAGGGAGAGCAGCACAGTTTCCAACAGGGGCTGATCGGTAGATGCGTGCTGCAGGCTGCCAAGTGCTCAGAGCAGTTGTGCATGTATTGGCAGCAGCTGCAAACCAGTGGTGAACATCCCACAGCTCCCCCAGTTGCTGTCCCCTCAGCCCTTTGACTCCTCTGAGCATCTCCTGCTGTGCGTGCTGGAGCACATCTGGCCCTGGGATACGGGCAGGGGCACTGCAGTAAAGCCACCCGCACGGACACCGCTGTGCGTGAGGCGGCAGAGCTGCTGCACACGTGCGTGGCACCCCCTGCAGCACTCCCCTGGGGAGAGGGATGCGGGGGGCACTTTGGCAACGGGGGCTTTCTGGGGGTGGGGAGGCCGGGTTCCATCTCACAGAGCAGAGCAGCGCCTTGTAAAACGTTCTCCAAACAAACAAAGCCAAAAAGGTAGTTTCCTGGAAAAGGATTTAAAAAACAATCAGGCAGACACAGAGATCTGTGTTTATTTTGCTGCTCTGACTGACACAACAGAAAGCAAACAGACCGAATTAGAAATTAAACCCAAATGGGAACAGGGGGAGGAATTGGGCTGAAAGTCATCCCCAGCCCTTGTTGGGCTGAGGAGGAGGCAGCCTGGTGCAGCCTGGCAACCCGCTAGCTCTTTGCTGGTGCCCCACTCCCCACATTGCTAGGTAGGTAGGTAGAGCTAGGACTTTTGTACTACTGATTTTTTGAAGGACAGTTTTCAATGTGTAATAATATATCGGTTTAGGTGTGCAGTGTTTGAAAGAGAGACTGGGAGAAAGAAAGAAAACAAACCTCAATCAATATTATTGTTTTTGTTGTAAGATATTGTAACCTTGTATAAACACAAACTTTTTTTTTTTTTTCCTTTAGCTTAAAGGCCTGGGGTAGAACGTATTAAAACAAAATTTAAAAGTTTTTAAAAGTTCAGGAAAAAAAAAAAAGAATAAAAAAAAATCATTAAAAACATTGCCATGTGAGGTTTGTGCCATGCAATGTTAATGCCTATGCAGCCATGTATTAGCAGTTCATTACAGTGGAACATTAAAAAAAGAACAAACAGACTTGCAGCTTGGTCCTTTCCATGTTTTTTTTTTCAAAGTAAGTTATTGCACTTGCAGCTTCCATTTTATTTTGTTTGTTTGTTTGTTTGGGGGGAGGGAAGGGCTGGGATTTCCGGGCACTAATTTTTATTTTTCCAGTTTTTTAAAGGGGTGCAATTGCTGGGAAGGCCCCCGCTCCCGAGCCCCCGTGGCCGCGGAGGTACAAGCACTGTTGTTGTTGTTTTGGTTTGCAATAAACTCCTTCTCTTCTCTCCTCTCAACTGGAATCTGTCTGTTTTGTTCCTGACTCATGACAGATGAAACGCGATCAGAGGGGCCTCCAAAATCTCACGTTAATTGGAGTTGGCAAAAAATACTAACAGTGCCCTTTTGAACTGCTGACACAGTGCAGAATGGATTAGCCGGGGGTAGATTAACAACAGGTGGCAGCTCACGGGCCTGCTGCCCCTGCCCTACAAAGAGATGGCCGCCAGCCGGTAGCCTGGTGCAGCAGCATCCCAACAGCCTCCCCACGTCCACACCAGCCCACATGGGGACTTGCTGGGCTGTAGGCAGGTTGAACCCCCGAGCTTGGCCTCTCCTTCAGCCCCAGAGGTTCTCCACACCCATTCCTATGTCCCACACCTCATCCTCAGGTGGGGAAAACTCCACAGCACTGGCAGAAGCAGATTGGGTAAAATCTCAGGCCCCCGCATCCAGCTGTGTACCAGAATGTGCCCCCTGTGCAGGCAGAGCTGAGGAGGCACCCAGCAAACACCAGCACCCCACTGAGAATAGCTGAGCTTTCCATCAGCTGGCGCGGAGCTCCAGCTCGGTTCAGCTGGAACAGGACTGTTTTCCATCTCACAGAGAAACGGATAACGCAGGTGCCGTTGCAAGCTTATCCATTCCTCTCACTTGGAGAAGAAAAATTCCTTCCCTCCCCAAGCACTCAAAGACAGATTCTCCAGATGTTGGCAAAGCTCTGACTATTGAGAGAATAAAGCCAGTTTCAGTAACATCCTGCTTGTATGGGTTTACATCAGAAATCGCTCCTGGCCTGAATGCTGCCAAAGAACTAAAAAGTCACCTCATTAACTCTACAGATGAGAAGCCCACCACCTTTTGCTGCAGCTACATTTTCCCACTAGCTTTACAGAAGTTGCTTATAACACACGGCAACATTTCTTGCTGGGAGATGTGGCTACAGCACCCAGGTTAACACGTTCCTTACCTGCTGAAGAATATGACTTTGAGGCAGGGCAAAGTTCAGGCAGTTTTAATGAAAAACAATTCTTTCTTCCTGTAAACTAAACAGATTTGCCATTTTTTTCTTCCTTTTTTTTTTTAAAGTGGGTTATTAACCTTTAAGCAGATGTATGTACAATAATCTTCTCCAGCATGAAAGGTAACAGCCGTGCAAGGTGCACCTCTTTATGGCCAGATGGAGCCCACATGTAAAGGTGTTGCATTTAATCTGAGGCAAACAAGTGTTTATTATTTGTGAAAGGATCTTCCACTTTCGCCTGCTTGTCAGTTCGTAACTTACTCACAGGGCAAGGACACATGCTCTGAGTTAGCAATGAGCTCCTTCTGCTGCAGCCTTGCTGAATTCCTGGATCTCATTTCATGGTCCTTTCTGCTTCCAACCTTTTCCCCTGTCTGTCTTTGTATGAAATGTGGCAAATGGGGTATTGCTCCCCACCAGCCCTCAGCTGTAGGCACCCAGAACTATCTATAGCATGCAGCTGAGACCCGGCCCTCTCTTCTGAAGAAAGGTGTCACAAAGAAAGGCCAGTGACTTTTCAGATGGCCAGACCGTCAGGCAAGAGGCAGCATTTCTCTGGACTATCATCCTTCTAAGGGAGTCATCTCCCAGATGAGCGGTAGAAAGTGAGATGTTCATCCTGGGCAGGTGAATATCCATGAGCAGCACTTTACCATCGGTCCAAGCTTTGTCATTAACTTTCCAGGTTCTCACTGCTGCACAGAATAGGGGCGGGGGTAAAAGAGCTAAGATTCATCCTTAAAAGCAACATTAACAGCAACAAACCTCAATCACACACCAGAAAAAAACTTACATGGTTCTGAATATTCTAAGCATTTCACATCTGCCTGTCAAATGATCCAGCTTTCATCTTTTTCCAACCCTCCAACCAATTGATATTTAGGCTACAAATCCAACAGATGATATCATAATAATTCTAGTATTTTCTTATAATTCTGCAGAAATAGTCACAACACCAATTATTTCTCTTTACAGATACTTTATTCCCACCTGCCCATCTTACCTGCTGTCTTTCCTGTTCACACAGTCTAGTACTGAGCACTGATCAAGATTATAGACTTAATGAAACCATGACCAAGTTGCATTGATCTTAGACTACAGTTATTGTAGAGCTGTTATTCTAGACTGAACAGGAACACTTCCTATTTAGGCAAGAAAACAGGCAAGTGGAACAAGTAAGAGAAATTTGAAGTGGAATTACTGGATCTTTTTCCAGACAAATGAAAACAGCAAATAGGCAACTTTGCAGGGAATAACTCTGAGCTGTGCTGTCTGTTTTCAGTCGGAAAACTCCCTGTGTTCTGCTAGCTCCACGCCACTCCACTTAATTGCATCAATTGTCACTGTTATCCTTTAATGGGAAACATAACTCACGTTCAAAGCAACCATGAGAAGCTGCAGACAGGGGAATCCTGAAGATCAGCAGAGGTGGGACTGCATTACAGCCTTTTCCATCAGGCTGAAATTACACAGAGTGCAGCAGGAATGTCTCTAAATGGCTTTAAGCCAGAACAGGCTGAAGCATGCTGACACTAAGTCAAGGCTAGCGGTCCTCTACCTTGGTATTGAGCTACTCAAAACTCTAAACAAACATCCCAGACACTGTAGCAAATTTGCTAAAACAGAGGCTTAGGATACCGGTGTTCAACTCTGTTTTTACCCACACAACCTCCTAAGGCCATGGGCACACAACAGCTTCTCTCCATTCGCTTATCTACAATACTAAGACACTGGTCTTATTCGAGCAGGAGGAGCGCGATGCTCCATTTGTCGTTCTGCTCATACAGCAGTGATGTGCATCGCAGAAACAGCTTTACTTACACCGTGTATTTGTATGCTCACAACAGCATGAGATACAACCAAAACACTTTCAACTCATCAGTAAACCAGAAGGTTTCTATTTCTGCTAAGCAAATGCACGTCTCCATGTATACCAAGGTTTGCAAGAGGGTTGAAGTGACTGCGTGCTCACAGGATAACTTTCAGGTGCTACAGAAAGACACAAAGTCAGAAACACATTTTCTGAGCCCAATAGTTAAAAAAAGAAGTCAGTATAGGTGCAATACTGTCTAGTATTTACTCTGCTCTTCTCAACTTTTCAAAGGCAGTTAGCAATTGGACTATCTCAGTTTCCAGCACACATTTCTTCTATAATGGCTTTGCAGAACTTTCTTTTTCCTTGCTCTGAGTACACGGAAGAGATTCTATGACAGCAAGAACTATCTGTACAGCACAGATGGAGCTAAATTTGTTTACAAACAAATTAGCGTGCTTTGCAGTAGCTCCAGCAAAATTTTAACATGTGAATCATTAAGAATTGTGAAGAAATTCATACTCACTCAGTCTTATCACTGGCTAAGGCATTTAAAATCCTTCCTCTCATTGGTACTGTCAATTTGTTTTTCTTTCTTGTGCTGTAGTCTTGTTACAACAGTAGCTTCCATGTGAATGGGCTGAACAGGAGACTTATGCAGTACTAATTAACCATTCTGAGGTTCTTCCTGATCAAAACATGTTCTACCTGTTGTAAGTATGCAAGTTACAAGACACTCATTATGGAGCTTCCAATACCGGGAAGAACTAGTTGCTGCAGTAAAGCAACTAGTGTTTGAACTGCACCCCCAGAAGCAAGATAGGCAGCAGGACATCCAAGAGCAGGAGATGGCAAAAGAGAACAATGCATGTTAGGGCTTGAATTGGCACGTCCTGCAACGAGTCAGTGGGGCTGTGAGGAAAGAAAGAGTCAATACAGCACAGGGAGAGCTGGTGATGCTAAACATGTACTCTTAAAACTTACTATGACTAGGAAGGCACATGGGGTTGTCCATCATACCCCTCTCTACGCACAGGTAGGAGGGTGTTTCATTCATAGGCTGTTTTGCACTATGCTCAGTACAGAATGTGATGGAAAAAAGTGCTGCTACCACACCAGTGAATTCCACCATTATGATGATTCAGTCAAAGCTCTATTACTGAAATCACAACTCTTCGAATTTTGCTGTCTCTCTTCACAAAAAGAGAAAGGGTCTGTTCCCTATTTCTTTAAGATAAATGCTACTGTCAAATCTTGGCAGAAAATAAGAGTAACAATGATTTGTTCAAAGAAGGTGACGGGGATATATTCATGCAGAGCAAACTTCTGCTTCAAAGAACCATCCATTCTGCTTATGGGCAAGACAAAATACCAACAGGTCTTGATGACATACATGGTAGAAATTCAAGTTCAACATAGACTTGTGTAGCAAATGAGCTACATTAGCTCAGCAATGCAATTCTCCATTGTAAATGCATTCATACTTCCTTATATATACCAGTGCAGCTCTGAAAGTGAAATACAACGAATGCTGCTTGGATTTACCTTTTAATATATCAATATTAAACTCTTTTGATAAAACATATACAATGAAAAATTAACAGTGATCTTAATTTAATGACTAGCAATAAAACCATTCCAGTTATGTAGGTACATCTTACCTTTATAGGTTTAGCATCAAGAACAATAAAACAATTATAAATGAAATGAGGAAGTAGGTAATTTTACACCTTTTTTTGTCTTCAGTCAATTGCCCAATTTTCTCCATGGCATCAGCAGAGAAAAACTACCATTTAAGTGAGATAGAGTTACTGGGCGTTTCGAGGACAGAGAATCCACTCTGACACTCTGGGATGCAGACACAAATACCTGCTGCCTTTTAACTGACCTGAGACCATAGACCAGTTTAGAAGGGTTGGTTAGGTTGTCCCCAACCAGCTGAAATCCTCCATGTCTTTTTACACTTTGAGCAAAATGTGTAATATTGGCATTCCTTAAGAAAAAACAGCTTCACAACTCTGTACAATGTGCAGTTACACTGCTAAGCTGAGATCCAAGCCCCAAAAGAAAGACTAAAATTCAAGTGACCACTACACTGTCACAGCCACCCTTTTGAAGAAAATTTCCCAGAGGAAATATGCTGTTATCTCTTGATGCTCAAGCACCACGACATAAACAGACAGAAAGATGCAGAAAGAAACTTCAGAACACACAAGACTGCAAAGAAGAAATAGAGAACAACAGACATTCCTATATCTTGTGATACCCACTGTGCAGCAGCAGATGTTGTCACTGCTAAAGCTATCCTCCTAACTCCCTAACATCCCTCTCACAGCAAGTCTGGAATGAAACAAAGACTACAGTGAAAAACATTTACTAGTAATTAAACATTCCCAGAGATTTGGACGATGCAGTTTACAGGCACGTCCCAGCAGAGTTATGAAGTGAAGCATCCCCTCAGAGCTATTGTTCCAATATGATTTTCATTCACAGCATATCCACTGCGTTGGGCAATAAGATAAGTCTTAGTGGGGGTGAGACAAATAGGAGCAGATGTTTCCTGTTTCTTGCCTGACTTTCATTTGGTTTCTGTCATTGCTGCCTACCCAGCTTAGGAGAGGGGGTGAACTGTGATGCCTAACACTTGTCCTATTGTTTGAGGTTTGGCAAAATCTGAGAAATAAGGTTGTTCACAGTGGAATGGAAAAATGGCCCAAAGAGTAGGCTAACCCTGTAACTGGCAGCAGTGGACATTTCAAAAAACCAGTTAAATCACCCTTATCTGCTAACAGACATTTTATCTGTGGAGCTGGAAAAGAGATTCTTTTCTCAGCCCAACTTGAGATTATCTTTAATATCAAAGGACAAGAGGCAATAGTCCAGGCAATTTTATTTCTAATTTTACTGAATTTAGTTTTCTAATTCAAGTTAATTTCAGTGTTGAGAAATATTGCCAAGGCTTGCAAGAAAGGTAAGGGATCTCCAAAGCTCTATGTTTCAATGGCAGCCTGCAGCAATGGGTTCCTTAGTTAAATTACACACTAAGATCCAGCAATTTTTTTCCAGCAGATTACAGTGTGCATTAATAGTACCTTGCACATGCACATAACCCTGCACATTAAAGCTGTAAGTGAGAATTTCTGAAAATTGAAGTGGTTTACAAATCAGTATTAAAACAGACTGTTTGCTGAAGAGAATCCAAGCATTAAACCTTTACTTTATAGCTGCTGTTGCAACACATGACCGTGATGTAAAATTGTTACCTGGCTGCTCTGCTGAATAATGAAAAACAAACATAGAGAAAGACACGTTTCTTTCTGTACAATACAACTAGTTTTGACATAGACTCCCAGTCTCTTGCATTGATGCAGCAGAAAACCTGAGATTTATGCAGAAAGGAAGGCTACAGCAAGTGGAGTTGTATCCTGCAGCTCTCTGCATTAACGACCATCCTGCTGCGTGCCTCAATTTGTATAAAAAAGAAAATGCTTTTTTAAACCACGTAGCAAAATACTGATTTTTGTTGTTGACATTGTAAAAAAAAATAAACATTTGTCCCACTAACCAGAAAAAAAATGTTTGTTACGTAGGTACATAAGACCAAAATTAAGCAGAAGTCCCCAACCACCCAGAAAATAGGCTCTCCCAAAAAAGCACCATACATGCAGAGACAGTTGCTTCAGATGGATGGATGCTTACAAACCAGAGGGCCATAGCACACTGAATTGAAGAAGACAGTCACACCACAGAGAGAAACTCAGTTTTATTCTCCCAGGTGCACAGCCTCCTTTGTTGTTTGTTTGACAGTTCTGATAGGACTTGTCAATAGATTCAATCCTCTACGAGCAACAGAGAAGTTGTCCAGCTTTCCACTACATCTTAGTGCAATATAAAAGGAGGACAGTGCACCAGAATACATTAATTGCCATCTCCCTCAGATATAACCCACTCTCTAGCTTTTTTTTTTTTTTCTTTCTTTCAGAGCCTTATATTCTTCTTAGTACCTCTTCTGCTGGTGTTTTCAGTGCTCAGGTTTGTCTCACAGCTGCCTTCACAAGCTGCCGATATTGGGAAAGCTCTTCAGTTTCTCAGGAAAGTCATCTTTATACAGAACAGGATCAGCACGGTGCTCCACCACTTTCAGAGGCATGGTCCCAAAGACAGAGGCAAACTTATTGATGCATTCAGATCTGGTAAAAGGGAAAGCAGTGTGATTAAGAACCGCAACAACCAGGCTGGTTACCAGCTCCCACACCAACATAACTTGTAGAAAAATAACTCGGTAACCTTCCCTCATGTGTTTCGAAGTATTTTAGCCATGTTGGCTATCAGTTCTCTCATCACAGAGAGAACCGAAGAGAAGTTGGTGTTTTTTGATTTATCCATTTAATCACAGAGAAGAGCAAGGGGATGCCGGCAGCAGCACATGTGCACATGGAGGTCAAAGCTTCCCCTTTCCCTCCCCCTAGAATTCCAGTCATTCTTCAAGCAATGTACATGCTGTAAACCAGAACAGATTAACTGCCAACATGTCTCTTAAAGGGCCACTATTGGGTTGGTTTGGCTCCTAACGAGAGTTTTGCAAAAAAAACAAGTCTCCCTGAAAATGAATTTCTACAAAAAATCTCATTTTTTTCAGACTTCTTCAGAAGCTTCCCAGAAAAATAAGCATGCTGTATTCTATATGTGGCATTGATTATACTGCAACTCAAAGGTAAAGCTGAATAAAAAAACAAAATCAACTAGCTTATTTTCCTTGTCTATATAATGACATTGAGCAGTGAGGCACCACATTAGCACAAAGGAGATCAGATCGCTGACAATACTTCCAGTTTTAACAATTTTAGGTGTCAGTAATGCTGTGAAAGGGAGCAGCCATGTGTTCCAAAAGCCAAGCAAACAGATGTTTAACCTTACAGTGCTCCTTTAGCTCTTTCACTGAAAGACGTGCTACCTGTGGCAGCAAGGCAAGGAAAATGTGGCTAATCTCACCTCAGTCGGCACTCAGCTAACATTACCTGCCTACTTCATAATGAAGCTCTTAAAAAATTCAGACACTGAGAACCACGATGACAGTCCCCAAGATGTAGTACTACAACAACATTTCTGCTGCCGTTGGGAAACGAAGAGAGAGGAGTGCTCTGATTCAGCTGGAGAGGCTGCTGTGCTGCAGGCATCCTGGAGCAGGCCTCTCTCTCTGGAATCACTGCTTTCCCTTCCCGACCCCTTCGGAGGGTTAGGGGGTCACGATGGCTCCGAGATCACTTTCTTGAGCAGACCCAGTCAATCACACCAACTGAGTGTGACAGTTTTGTGATGGAGACTGCTCAACACTGATCCAAACACTCTTTTGAAGTAGATTGGGACAGCAAAAATGTTTTTCAAAGTTAATTCCTCTGCCTCTCAGCCATTCCATGGCTCTCTCCTTAGCTAGAGCAAATGACTGAAAAACACAGAGTTCAAGTTGTTGAAGAGCTACATCTCCACACAACTATTTTTAATCTCCTCCCTGGCCTGAGGAGAGTCAGAAAACGACGTAATGGGCGACACATGAATAAAACACTTAATACAAACAAATACAGATATTTCCCTTTCTGCTATCTTCTCGTGTCCTCACACTTCTTCCTACTCTACCTCTGGGTTCAAATCCTTGTGCTAAGAAATAACCAAAAAGGAGCTCAGAGAGGAAGAGGAAACCATGCAGTGGCAAACTGCAGTCAGAGTTGTTTCATAACAGGAAAGCCCAGACTTCACAGGCTAGGAGGTAGATGTGCATATGAGAAGCCTGCACAGCTGCTGTGCCTCACTGGTTTCTGGAATACAAGGCCTTTTACTTCTACTCCACTGGTTCAAACCTGCCTCTGCCAAGAATGACTGAAAGACATTGTAATGTAACAGCTGCTTGGTGGCCTGTGTGAAATGAATTAGTTATCTCAGCCTGCTGCCAGGTTGGCAGGTGTCCATGTCACAGCCAACATTGTCACAGGCGGAACTAAGCAGCATCCTCTGAGCAGAACATAAAACCAATTAGACAGTGGAGATCCAACTGTTCTCTTCTCCCAGAGGTCACAAAATTAAATTGAATTTGAGGTCTTGGAGAAATACTAAGATGGACACCCTCTACAGCCAAAATCATTTCATGGTAAGACCAGGCATACCAGTACAACATCTTTCACCAATGAGAAATCAACGCTTGGTTGTTAAAGAAATGTTAAAATGAAAAAATGGCAAAATAACTACATTCTAATCAGAAAAGCTAGTCCTCAAGAAACATCAAACTCAAATAGCAGAGGCAGTTTTTTGGGTGGAAGAAACGTCACACACAAACCACAACATGTGTTTGAAGGAAAGTTGCCTCTTTCAAGAAAAATTCATCTCCTTCACTGAACTAAACCACTTGAATGCTCAAGTATTTGCCACTTTCAGATAATATAAAACAGAAAGGACATCTAGCACACTAAACATTCAGAAACAGGAAGCCAAAAAAACATAACATGTTGTCTTATATGGAGTGTAGGTGTTTTTCTTGGCTGTGTTGTTAGCTCTGCAAATTCACACTAACAGAGGCATCTTTTCTTCCCACAATTATTCATTTTTCCCTTGCTCTGCTGACAAGGTGCAGTTGCACTCAACAAGGAATTCAGTTAGTGTGAACCAAGAAACTGGGAGCCCTGTTGTCCCTGTCAGACTGGATCAACTTCGTACCTGTTAAGGTCTCCCAGCTTCCTCAACTTTGCAACTCAAATATTTTTGGTGAGGGTAACTCCACAGCCACACTCTTTGGGTCTACTATCTGCTCAGTTTGCCTCTTGAGGGAAAGTTGTACTATTTTGACTTCAATAAATAGAACACCACAGTCATCTTTGCTGCAGAAGCAGCTCAACTCTTTGCTAGATTTACTGTACATACAGTCACCATCCAAGCTGCATTTTATAAAGTTCTTAATTTTTTTTGAAAACCAGGTGCAAAAATGCTAAATGCAGAAAACTTGTTGCTATTTAAACAGGACCTGTAAGTACAGGGATTAAAAGATCTTTCTAAAGCTTCTTCGATCTGTTGTAAAGGCCAACCTAGGGCAAGCAGGTGACTTGTTCACAGCTTTCTTTAGCTAAAGTATTTTAATGATGGAGCTCAATAACCCTGTGGTCTGAAGTCTTTTATTTATTGCAGAGAAATTACATAGCAGGAAGAATAGCTGTGTTGCCTTTCCAGTGATTCACTGTTAACAGCCATCTGTATTAGTGGAAAGAAAAAAATTAAAAAAAGAGAAAGTTCATCTGTTGTCATCTTTCCTTTGCCTCTGCTGGGAGCGACAAAGCACTCAACAGAACCGACCTTCCTGGACAGATCTCCACAACTAAAATCTCAGCCCTTTCTTCACTTACAAAACAATTACCAGGCAGTTGCTGTGCATCTCTTGCTATTTCAGAAACAAAAACCCATTTGTTTCGCAAACAGCAGGATGATCCCTGGATATCTGGGCAAGAAACTAGCTCAGGCTACTCACAATCTGCGAATGATAATAAACAAGAGCCAGGCATTTGGAGAAGCTGCAAGTGAAGCTGATAACTGCTCTTTGCCTGATGCCCCAGGCATTGTTCTGGGTATCCAACATTGTAATGTACCAAGTTATTGTTTCATAATATGACAAGTATTCCCTGATGTATATGTCTTCTCCATTTACCCTCTCAACTAGCAGAAATAACGTATTTATATGAACATTACTCAGGAAATTAGCTATTAGGAAAATTTGCTTTAGAAGTCACTACCATTTTTATGCACTTTAAATGAATAGTTAGTGTAGAAGACGAAAGAAAAATGAAAGAAAAAAAGGAAAAAAAAAAAACATTTCAAATTTTCAAATAACTTGCACAAGTTGAAGGCAGGTAAAAATAGCAATATGGGGTGAAAAGCTGCTAGGTGTAGCGTGTACTCTTGGAATTTATGATTTTCACAATGAAGCATGAATACATAAACCGTATACCACCAGCTTTTCTCCTGCACCCAGACCCCATGGCAGTATTTGCACCTTTGAAAGGACAAATAAAACGTGGTTGTGCAGTCAGTGTAACATTTCAGTTACATCTCAGTTACTGTCACTGTCAGAAACTACCATGGAGAAGCAATGCAACAGTTTAAATATGGTCTGGATAAACTGTCAAAGATACTTAACTTTGAGAACACAAGAATTGCCGGAGACATGGAAAAATGACCTTTACCCTGCATCATAATGCACTCTGAGGAAAGATCGCTTTTTCATCTTCTGTTTTTATAGTGCTAACCTTAATGAGAACCTACTTCATGACTGAAATTCCTACACACTGTTGTAATGCTAATAGCATGATCATAGGAAAGCTTACCTGGGTTCTGGGAGTCTATTCTGCAAGCCAGCACAGAGCAGCTAGATAAATGACATCCTCCTGTTCTTCTTTCAGCTAACATTTAAGAGCCTCCTGATCCTTTCTCAAGGAGTTCACTGCAGAATAATGTTTACTATCTCCACGGGTACCTTTTACAACTGACTTCCAGATTTTTATTTTTATTTTTTTTTAAGCTAGCCTTATTATACATCCAGTCCAAATATCTAGGCACTAACTGTGGTAGTTACAGTCTTCAGTGCCTGGCACCACGCTTGGTTATTAACCAGCCAAACTATGTTTGTACTTGTGTGCGCTGTGCAATGTGTGTTTATACATTAAACAGATGCATGCATATACTCTTCATACAAATAGGCCTCCAGTCTACTAACCAGTTTTACATTAGTTCACTGGACACATTTCGATATGTATCAATTCTATATCCATGACAAGTAGAATAAACTACTTGTTTCACAAAGAGCAGGATGGTCCCTGGATATCAGCACACGTAACTAGCTCAGCCTACCTGCTCACAATTCCCCCAGCAATTGTATGGCTGCACGAAATTTTTCCACAAAGCTTGTGGAGGAGATGCTACAGGCTAAGAAGCTTGAGGAGAAAAGCCTTTGTCAGCTGCTGGTTAATTTTACCTAATAATAATTAATGTACATCTATTCTCAGCTCTTTTCAAACAGCAACTCAAAGAGCTTTGTGAAAGGGAGCGATGTTTTCCTTATTTCAAGTATTTAGTAGCCAGCGTAGAGGGAAGCTTAGTGCTTGGCCATGGTTAGGAAGCCATTTTACTATAAAGAGAGAAATGGAACTCTTACAGTTATCCAGCTTACAGTATTTCACTAAGCATTTGCTGCCCTTTGCAAACACATACTTCATTTCAAAATAAAATTCTCACAAAATATAATATTACTGCCATTGTTAGAAAACATCACATGCAATTGTGCAGACAAATGCCTTTCATTAATGGAAACAATGCAATTCAGAAAGATAATGTACAAACAACAATACAAATAACATTATTAGCAATTTATATCCTTGTTAGTCAACCATTCTTCAGTAAGCAAGCAAACTGGCTGGATTAAAAAAAAAACCCTCATATTCATTACTGCTCCATGATACAGTTACATTCCCTGATAAAATAGAAACGTGACATTACTGAAAACACTGCAAACAACCTGTATTTCATATACGACCAATACACTTTACAGCAAATCTGCTAAAAATAGTACCCTTCCTAAGGTTCTTTCTTGCATTACTCCACTTTTCAGTGCCCCATTATCCACTGTGGGAATGACTTATGTTGATCAAATCCAGGAGACATTCTTTAAAAATAGTATTTTACAGAAACACAATCAGTGAGTGTTTTTGATCCTAATTTAATGCAACTTTGGATAAGATTCTAGCAATCAGAGGAAGAAAGAGTGGTCACTCACCTTTCCACCATGTGTGTCTGGTCCAGTGATAACCCATCGATTGCTGTGCATTCTGGACATTTGAACTTCTTCCGTGGGGTCACCTGCATAAAGGCATGCCAGATACCATCAAATATCAACAGAAGGGACATTAATCTCCTTGCACAGAGAGCAGTGCAATACTTCTGAACATGCCTGCAGTGTAAACTGAGCTGTCTCATAAAGGGAGGGGGGGGAGGGGGGAGAATTAAAAAAAAAAAAAAAAAAAGGAAAAGAAAAAAAAAAAGAAAAAAAAAGAAAAAAAGAACCACTCCATTCCCCCAGAAAAAAAGAACCACTCCATTCCCCCATTCAGCTCCATCTGGCCTGGCTGACTGCAAAATTCACAGGGGCCCAATAAAAACGGCTTGGAGGGGTTTTTCCTTCTGTAACTGAAAAGAAGTGGCGATGACAAGCTCCTTAATTCCTGTTTAATGACTGTTTTCTCACTGCCAAGGTCCCTGTATAAACACCATTTGTTCTTGCAGCCATAACAGCGATGAAATATAGCTTCCCATACTTCACCGTAACGTTAATCCAACAGACGCTCTTTTGCTCACTCCAGTTAATAGCTGACTGGCAAACTCTGCAAGGCTCTCCAAATCGCACAGAGGTGCCAAATTACTCTGCTGTGCCCTCATACAGCTCAAAAACTTTTTTTCAGCAAAAACGCACGCTTTATCTTCTAAAGACTTTTCTAGGAAATGCAGCCACCAGTCCCAGTAAATGATGATGGACAGAAGGGAAAGCAGACCCTGCTAATTGAAGTAACGCCTGGTGGCCTCTAAATCTCATTCCAGGTTGACACACTTTGAAATGAACGTACAGAGTGAATGTCCAGACTTGAAAACGTGTCGAAACATGTCAGGAAATTAATTCAGGGATAAAAAGTTCATTTAAAGCTGATCTTGCAATTAACATTCTTGCAATTAACATTCCTATAAATCAGCTGTCGCTAGACCAGGACAGAGAGCTGCGGACAGTTGGCTGTTTTTTTCCTTCAGTGACCTCAAATAGTTAAATTGCAAGCATGTTGGCTGGTGTGTATGTATATATATAGCTATCATTTAAATTACCTTCTTCATACCTCATCTGGTTGTTCAAAATAACCACCAGAAGCAAATGGTAAAAAAGAATTCTATGTTTCCAGTTAGCATAAATTTTTTACTAAAAACAGCCTTTCTGCTATGGAAGTAGAATCAGGAACCATACCACAGGCAAAGGAGAGAAGAAGATTGAGTAATATACTCAAATTTCCTAAATAAACTAAGAATCACAGTAACTTTTGAGTTGGAAGGGATATTTAAAAGTCATCTTGTGCAACTTTGCTGGAATGAACAGGGACACCAACAGGTAGATTAGGGTGCTCAGAGCCCTGCCCAGCCTGACCTTGAACATCTCCAAGGATGGAGCTTCCATCACCTCTCTGGGCAAGCTGTTCCAGTGCCTCACCACCCTTATTATAGAAAAACTTCTTTCTTAAGTCCAATGTAAATCTCCCCTCATTTAGTTTGGAACCATTTCTCCTTGTCCTACCACAACAGCCCTGCTAAAGATTTTGTCCCCTTTCTTCTTACAGCCCCCCTCTAGATACTGAAAGGTCACTATCAGGTCTCCCCAGAGCCTTCTCTTCTCCAGGCTCCAGACAGCTCTCCCAGCTTGTCCATGCAGAAGGGAGGTGTTCTATCCCTTGGACCATTTTTTCTGGATGTGCTCTAACAGATCCTCAGTACGTACTGAGAGCTCCCCATCTGGACACAGTACTCCAGGTGAGGTCTCACCAGCACAGAGCAGAAATGCGGTATCACCTCCCTCACCCCACTCGTCACACTTCTTTTGATGTAGCCCAGGATATCACTGGCTTTCTGGGCTGCAAGGGCACATTGTTAGCTCACGTCCCGCTCACCATCTTCCAATACCCCCAAGTCCTTTTCAGCAGAACTATGCTCTATCCTTACATCTCCCAGCCTGAACTGAGAGTGGGGATTGCCATGACCCACGTGCAAGACTCTGCACTTGGATTTATTGAACCTCATGAAGTTCACTTGGACCCACAGCTCCAGCATGTCTAGGTCTCACTGAATGGCATTCTGTCCCTCAAATGTGTTGCACCACGCAGTTTGGCATCACCCAAGGTGCACTTGATCCCACTGTCAATGTCACTGACGAAGATGTTGAAGAGTACTGGTTTCAGTACTGATCCCTGAGGGACATCACTTGTCACTGATCTTCATTCAGATATTGAGCCATAGACCACCACTCTATGGGAACGATCTCACAATCAGTTCCTCATCCATCAAACAGTCCACCATCAGATCCATATCTTTCTAACATGGAGAGAAGGATTTATGAGGAACCAGTTGAAAAAACAGAAAAGAGTTCTGCTTATCTGCTCATTTCCATGAGTGCCTGAGCTCAGAGCCTCAGCCTCTTTGTTGTACTGTGAAGGCTGCTGCTTTTTTTAATAATCAATCTCAAAGATTTAAGTTAGATATAGAGAAAAAATCTTTTACAGTGAGGGTGGTGAGGCACAGGAACAGGTTGCCTAGTGATGTCGTTGATGCTCCATCCCCAGAGACTTTCAAGGCGAGGCTGATAAGGCCCTGGGCAACCTGATCTAGCTGTGGTGTCCCTGATCCCTGCAGAGGAGTTGGACTAGATGGCCTTTAGAACTTTCAACTCTAAGGATTCCAGGAAGGACCATGTCAAAGGCCTTACTGAAGTTCAGGCTCCTCTCTTGTCCACTGACACAGTTAACACCATCATAAAAAGCATTAAGTTTGGTCGGGCAGAACCTACCCTTGATGCAGCTATGCTGGTTATCCCATATCACCTTCCTCTCCTCTGTTTATCTAGCATAGCTTCCAGGAGGATCTTCTGCATTTTCTTCCATGATCTTCATTTACATGAATATGTACATGTTTTTGAACTTTGTAGAGTTAAACTGTGGAAAAGTCTTACCTTAATGACTGATTTGCCAGTGACATTTGCCACTAGGAAATTCATGGCAATATCTTCACAGTTCATATGGGCATCCACCCAATTCTTGATATCTCCAGGCATTTTGTAGGTGTAAAGATAGTTGAAATACTGCAGAACAGATGGAAAAGGAGAGAAGATAATTTTAAATACAGATGCAGTAACTATGAGACACTAAATCTTTCAGTCTCTCAAACAGCAGGCAGCTAAGGATGGATTATGGACAAACTGTGATACTGCCTTCAGCCAAGGACTGCTCTAGCAGATGAGAAACATTTTTGGATGTTTTAGGTTCATAATTATTCCATTCCTGTGCAGCACACTGATTTCTGTACAATTAATTGTGGGGTGGCAGTTGTGTGTGTGTTTTCTTTCCTTAAACTCCTAGTTACAAAGCTACATTCATTGCAAAATATGTTATGTTCTTACTGGTCAGGCAAACCAACAACAGTTCTTCTGTATCTTTCTGAAAGTAACAGTTGTTTTTTTCACAGAAACAAACCAGTTGTTTCCACAGGAAGAGTAGGAGTCTTAGGAAAAGATGGCAACTGGTTTTCTGTTTGTTGCAGAACACTATTATGGCACCACAAGACACAGAATACAGTTAAGGAGTGGTTCATGTTGTATACCACGAGCTGCATGTTACAGATACCTTGTGATAAAATGCTGCCCCAGTGAGAACCATTGAGACTTCATTGGTCCATTCAGATTCATATTTCCATTTGTTCATCTCATGGTCCCAAAGATGCAGTCGACCTGGATATCCAACCAACCTATCTGGGAACTCACGCCAAACCTAAAGAGAACAAGAAGAGAAGAACAACACTGTAGTAAATTTTCTTGCATAGCAAATATGAATGTCCAGATGAAAATGTCTACTTTTGGGAGGGTGCCAGTATCATGGGGCAAAGACCATTTCAAATCTCATAAGTCCTAATTCTTGAAATCAGAAGATGACTGGAAAAAGTACAAAAATCCCAGAGCTTGCTCTGGAAGGACCCAGCACTTCAGGGATGCTGTAGTTCAGAGCAAACAACCTCTAAGCCATATGACTTTCTTCTTGTAGAGAAATGCAACCAATTATTCAAAAAGATTTTAACACTAATTAAAACCAAGCACGACTAAAATGGAACTTCTGATGTTAAAATCAGTAGATACGGCTGCAGTCTAACTACTTTCACAGCTGGCTTTGGATCTAACCAACCTGCTTCCTTTAATAGGAATAGGCTTAAAATCAACTTATGTTTTAATATTTCTGGTGTTCTTTAATGGGTGCTTGGATGGATCTACTGCTACATGGAGGGCCTCTTTGCCCTTGACTTGTTCCAAACAGCTGGATACAATCAAAATACCATCCTTGTCACTTCATACATTATTTTGAAGCTGACTACAGGATCAAACACAGTAGACAAGAACAAGGAGAAGGGCATCATTAATGCAACCTCAGTTCTCTACACTTCTGGCCACATTAAATAATGGATAATTTTTGCATAAGAAAAAAGAGAGAAAGGATTATGATTATTAAGAGGAGTCTGAATGCTGATTGCTTGCTAAATACACTGCATGCCTTTTAATAATCAATAGCAGAGTCAATATTTATCTGCATTATTTGTAGACGGATTATTCAAAACATGTCCTTTATTTTGATCCAAAGAACTGCTAGATTTGTTGGAAAAATGTGTGTCTTGACTCTTCAACACGCAGTGTTAAGCCACAAGAGTTTCTGTTTCAGATTGGTAATGCGTTAGTAAACAAACACATATCCAAATTTCACTGAGTATGCCAGATCAACAACAACAATTCCCAAGAGTCACTTTACTTGCAAATTTTTTTTTCTCTGAACAAAACAGCAAGAAACCCTACAGTTGAATTTGCGGTAGAGAAAGCGTCATCTGGAATTCCACAATACTGCAAACCTAACTTTGCCAGCACAGTTCACTGAGGGCACTTGCCATGTGCCACTATGTTTCAGCTAGAAGCCTGGATTGTATAGGGCTCTGTGCAAGCATATCCAGTCAAAGCAACACAATAATCAGCATTAATTTACTGCTTCTGTATCTATGTTTCTATGCTTCTGCATTAATATATACCTTTTCATCTACACATCTCAACACATTTTTATTGCTGTCAGTTAATATAGCTTCAGAATCCCGTGATGAGAGAGGTTATTATTTCAAACATACAGATGAGGAAACCTGCCAAAAAATTGCATGGGAAACAAGAATGGGAACCAGATCTTCTGACTCTCTGTCTTGTACTTTAACCAGAAATCAATCTTTCTGGACAGTTCTAGGGCACAGGTACTGGGACAGTATTTAGATAGGACAACCATCCAACAGATGGCTCTTAAAAGCAGAGACGATCTGGAACTCAAAAAAAATTGTTATGTTGTTATGAATTGTTGTCACCAACTAATCATAAACAAAGAAACAAAAATAAAAAAGAAATCCAGAGAAGACAGCGAGGACTTGAGATACCTATTGTGACAAGACATGACACTAACAAAGAGCAAAAAGACAAAGGTATAGCCACTCTCTTTTTCGAGATTTTATTCCTTACTTTCTAGGTCTAAAAATTTAATGGTTATATTTTGCAGGTTTTATTATTATTGATTTACTATTAAAACCCTCATTTCACAGCTGTTAGAAGACACCACCACCAAAGCTACTGAGGATCAGCAAAGAATTTGACAGGACACTACAGATCTGTACCACACCGGGCTAAGAATCCTCGTAAAGGGAATGACACGCATATTAAATGCAGCTGAAGGAAAGATTAAACTCAGCTACTGCTCCCCAAGGGACTTCAGTGCCTTCACAACACTCAACAGCAGATTCATATTCTTTCCAGTTTTAGCTCTCAGTGTCATCTCAAAGAGTCCAAACAACATAAAATAAAAGCCGATAAAATGCATGTTACTAATACAGATTCCTTTGTATCACCATAAAGCTCAACATTACCCCAGCTCTGGCCTCTGAAAATTGTCAGTTTGATGCACTTTAAAATAACTTAGTTGTATTAAACAAAGATTCCTTTTAAAAGTAATGCTATCTAAGTCAGTGGAAAAGCTTGGCTTCTTCTTAATGCTCATCACTGGCTCATTCAAAGCTAACTCTGGGAAAGGCTCCAAATAGCTGCATCCAGCTCACTGCCCAAACCCATACAAATGTTTTGTGCCAAAATTATTATGTACGGCTACTGCTTATAAGAAAGCTTTCAGAATAGGAAAAGTGGTAATTTTTCTTATACTACTCCCTTTTTTGCAGTTAATTTTCTTGTTTGATGGTTGCCTATAAATTTTTAGTCTGTTAGGAATACATTCCATGGCAGACAGTGATCTTATTAGCTTTCACAGGCTAAAGAAGGATGGCTTGAGTTAATACTGCTAAGGGACACAGCCAGGGAAGAACATATTGCCAAGTGAAGAGGAGGTATACTTCTTTGCAGACAGTGCTATTCAAAGACTCTGCTGGACAACAGCAAAATTAAATATTTTTGGATGAACCATCTCCCAGATTAAAAAAAAAAACAACAACAAACAATAACAAAAAAAAAAAACTAATTGAAATTCTTAAATTTTCTAGTTGTATAAACAGAACACAGTCACTGTTTCCAACGCTACCCAGCAACACTTAAAGAATGGAACACTGGCTATCCTCCACAATTTAAAGAAAAATTGAGCTCTGAGACAGATAAGATCACTGAACGGTTCTGAACTAAAAGAGGGGTGATCCAGGTTAGATGTCAGGGGAAATTTTTCAGTCAGAGGGCTATGAGGCCCTGGCTCTGCTGCCCAGAGAGCTGTGGGTGCCCCATTCCTGGAGGTGCTTTAGGCCAGGCTGGATGCAGCCCTAGGCAGCCTAACTTAGTGGTTGGCAAACTTTCCTATGGAAGGGGGTTGGAACTGGATGATCTTTGAGGTCCATTCAATGATTCTACTCACAGTAGGCAAAAAGTTTCCAACAATAACAACACAAAAAAACAGAAATGTAGTAATGCACTAAACTATTTTCTCTACAAGGAAAATGCACTCAACAATCCCAATTTAGATTATTATTTTTTTTAATGTTGTTTTAATAAAAATACTTCGTAAGGATACCGAACAATAACTTTGTAACTACCTAATAAGATATCTTCATGAACTTCGTACTTGGAAGCCATTATCCCCTTTTTCAGATTGACAGAAATGCTAGCAATCTGCCCTGGGGCCAGCTGAGGCTCAGAGGTGGGAATACTAGAATGCATGCTCTCAGTCTCTCATTCAAACACCAAACACTTTAGGAGCAGCCAACAATTCTGCTTTAATTTTTTAGGATTACGATATTTTACATACTTGCTCCTTTTCTTGGCTCTCTGATACTCTCTCTGTGAAAAACAAAGATTGGTAATTATGAAAAATGATCCAGCCCCAGCAGATTATTTCCAGTGCCTCAAGCCATGTCTGTGATTTCACTATGTAACGTACAGAAGTAGTCTTTTTTCATAAGTCAGAATGTCCTGAGTATTCTTATGCTACTTTAATGCAGCAGCACACAGGGACTATTTTTCTGCTTGCTCCAATAGATTTATGCTCTGCAATAAATCACTGTACCGTAATAGCTCACTTTTAACAAGTAAAAAATGTCTGACACTTTGAGTGTTACTATAATTTTTTATGGCTGAAAGTGTACCGAGATCAAAGCTTCTGGTTTTTTTTAGGCTTGCCCTGTACATTCAGACAAGTCTGTGACAGAGAGGGTTTGGCCATATGTTTAAATGTAAGGTCTAAGGATGTCAGGAGGAGAAGAGAAAATTACAAAATGTCACGTTTCCAACCCTTCTTGTAACCAAAGCAGAAGCAGAAAAACTTTTAAAAGAAAACTTTCTAGTAACATTATATGCTGCTACTGTTCCCTCTGGATTCTCCTGCAAATGAGTCAAGAGTCTGAGAGATACTTTTCTGGTAACACACATAAACAGATAAATAAATTATCACAGGCTGAGGACAATTCAAACATCTGGGAGCCAGCTCAGGCTTGTCAAACAAGTCACAGACACTCAGGGACAGGAAAGATCAATCTTCAGCCCCCGATTTCTGTGCCAGAGAGTAGGAACTACATTACTCACCCTTCTTAAGAGGAAAACTGTATATTTATAAAATAATCCACTGTGCTTCTGTATTCAAAGACATTTTTACTCATTTATTTTACGGGGGAGGGGGGAGGAGGCAATCTCAAAATGTAAGAGTTTAAGCTTCCCATGGGTTTGTCTCGACTATCAATAAGACATTTCAATTTTCCATCTATGTGGCTGTGTACTAAGATAAATTCTCAAAATTAAAAAGGAATAAGATTCATAATAAAAAAAGTTTTTATTCTGCCAGTGTAAGCAATTACTTGTCCAAGCAGACACAAAACACAAGGCCCGTTGCTCAGGCAGTGCCTGAAGCCAACAGAAGGTCAACAAATCAGCCAGCACAGCCCAGCAGTCAGGTTCAGGGACGTAGCTGTCACCTTGTCACACTGGCCACAGGGCAATTCACTTCAACTTTCTCTGCCTCACCTTTTTGCAAGAGGATAACACTTTCCTGCTTAAGGCACCAGACTCAACATATACGAAGTCACAGATATTCTCATTAGAGGATGTTCTAATTAATGTTTCAGACACCTGAGAATCACAGTACTAATTCATTACTTCTGGCTGACACAACTGTAACTCAGCTGCAGTGGTGCAGTTGAAAATTCTGCTTCAAAGCCCTCCAAACCTGTTTTGCCAGTAGTAGAGATTCATTTGTAACTACTTACATTGTTGCTTAGGTTTATTATTATTTACTTCGAGCCAGCTCTAGGAAAATCAAACTGGAAATGGAGCCAGAATTCAGACAGCATGCACGTTATGATTTTATTATTTTTTTTATCACACCAGTTCACCCTCAATGTAGTAGTTAGAAGCACCAACATGGACAAAAGTAAAGTGGCTTGCAGAACTGCCAACACTTCATTGCTTTGCTGCTGTAATGCAGTGCTTAAAATGTTCTGTGGTGTGACCAGAGTAGACAGAAGAGGCATATGTTGCCGCAAAAAAGCCTCAACTCAGTTGTCTTCCCTTCATTCTGTCTTTCACACTCCATGCACTAACTCATTACTATTAACCCGGCAAGGGAAGTATTTCCTTTCTTGAGACACACAATAGATTAAACCTCTGCCTCCTGTTCCTAACATCTTTGTTATGGTATCAACATACCTGCGTTACCACATGTAACTTCCTGACTCCAGAAACTTGTTGCTTGCTAAGGCTCTTTGACTTGACAGTGAGAAGCATCTTACCACATAAATATTCACATTGAATACTTCCATCATTTCTGAAAAAATATCTTCTTTTGTTAACACAAATGCATTTGAGTATTAGAAATGATACAACTATCACATTTCATTTGCTTTCTGCCCTTCTGAATAGTAGTTTCCATTATTACACTCAACTTAGGTAATTGTTTTATGTTCTAGCTCTCATATACAAAGCTAAGTGTTGTTTTGCTCTTGATACTGCAGATACAGGTGTGAAATATTCTTAAGCATAACTTACATTCCCTAAAGTTTATGATTTATTCACAGAGCATGTTTGTCTTACACATGTACAGGACAGTCATGTTGTATTATGGACTGTGTTATATACTCAGAAATTGAAGACAAAATTCATTTGAGTCAAAGTTTTGCAAGGAAATTAACCGAGTGGCTTTCAACAAGTGTACTTTTGGATGAACAGCTAAAACGTGTCTATGAAGACTTTCACCTATTCATACTGCTATGGGTATTTGGAGAAACCTTCTCTTTGCTGACATCCTCATTACAACAGCAGCTGTTGAAGCTTTGCCATTTCAAGCATATGATACATGTATCTCCTTGACATTCTTCACTTCTTCTTTTCACAGCACTGTACCTTACTTTGGCATGTCCCCAAGAGACATCCTCTGTTCCCAACACTTAATCTCTCAAAATTGTCCTGTCTATCAATGTGATGGAAATGTACCCCTACCAACACAGAAAATGCTGCTTTACAGTAAAGAGGCCAATGAAAAACAGTCATTTTTGTTTTAAGGTGTATGAATGTTAACAGCTTGATAATGGGACAAGCGAACAAATAATTTATTTTAAGAGACTACATCACAGCAGCCAGCAAGGCAGAGTCCAAAGGTATGGAACTTCAACTCTTGTAATCCCTGCTAAATCTCCTCTGAAATATCTGAAATATTAAGCTACACAGCACTAAAGTCATCATATCAGGAAACTTCTTGAAATTGACTAAATGAATCCTATTCACAGTTTCCAGACCACTTCCATTACAAATCTACACAACACAAATTAGGCAATGCTTTCTAGAAGCTCTTGGTTTCGTTGTGCCAATTACTGAAATTTTTCTGTTAGCGGGCAGTGTTTTCCATGAAGTAATTGCAATCTGTAAAAACATGTCAGAGAGCATTGAAATGCCACAATAAACTGAGAAGCAACAAACTGAATCAGCAGTACCCTTCTTTCACTTTAAAAACACCGTGTTGCAGTGGACAGTGTAAGAGAAGAAAAAAAAACAGAGTTCTCTTACCTCATAGCCAAATTGGAGCTCATCTGAGGTTAGCATAATGATATCATCATCAATAGCCAACACTGCTTCTGTTTCGATCTCATCGTAGGGGAAGAAGCGGTTACTGAGTTTGTTTTCTGCAGTCCTAACAACTTTCAGAGGAACACGAATCTTTGGCCAGAGGGAATCTAGAGAAAAGCGTTAGAGGAAATATAATTCAATATGATAACTTACTTCTAAACAGGTCTGCACTTCTACCTTTGTTTCTCTTTATGATCTACTTTGAACTCAAAAATGCAAATATATGAAGGCAAGAGACAGAGTCTCTTTTGTCCACTGCAGAGAGCTGCACTAAGCTGTTTGGTGGATAGCTTGCCCCAGACAGCAATCTGAGATAGTTACATAACAAGAATCAGTGATGCCCCATATTGATTTAGGATGTACAGCAAGAAAACATTTTACTCATCTGCAGCTACTTAACCATTTGAAGAAGCAGTATACAATCACCAGCTACAGTCCAGACTCATAGAGAATGCAAAAAGCAATGTCAGTACAATTAAGTACTGACAAAATTAAATTTTATTTTAATAATTAACGACCTAGATGTAGCTAAAATGCTAATCACTGTTAACAGTTTAGGAGAAGATCCGTGTGTGTGTGAGTGTACTTGAGTAATTTCTTTTATCTTCAAAGTTCTAAGTGACAGTGACAAATAAGCTAGTAAATGTATGAAGAGTCTTACTGTGCCTGACATCATCTTTACAAATAGAACATAGCACTAGAGTACAGAGGGATCTCAAGTCAAATGGTGTTTTAATTAGTCACAATAAACTGTGAACATAAAATTCACTCTAGAATGAGTTACATTTCCATTTCTTGCTGTTTTCAAAATGTATCACTTTTAAGGTTGCATTAATGGTCTCTGCAAACTATTAAATACATTGAAAAATTTCATAATCATATTCTATTCCTAAAAAAGCATGACTGGAAGCTTAAGTGTAAAGCACCAAACTAAAATCAACAAAATAGAATAACTGAATATAAAATATTAATTCTAAATGCACTCATAATCATTTTCCAATACAAAATATAACAGAAGTTTTTATTACAGTTTGGTTCATCACAAAACATCAGCTCATCAAATGGTAGCTTAATAAAAAGATAGACAGCCATCAAGTACAAGAGTGATACATTGATTTCTTCCTGCTCTCATAGTGAACATTTATTTCAATAAGAGTTTGAAGGAAGAGAGCTTGGGTATGGTAAGAGGAGCCTAAGTATTTTGAAAGATACTACTGCAGACAAGAGACAGATAAAGACTTGAGTTTCTCTCGCTAGTGAAATGGAGGGGCTGACAGAATGGTATATGATAAGAAAAAAAAAGAAAATACATTAAAAGAACTGCAAAGAAACTACTAACAGATTTTTGTCAGTTGCTCTCTGTGTCAAATCAAAATGTATATAGGTAGGGTCTGCAAGAACTGACACAGGGACTGAAATTTTCATCAGTGGTCTGAAATAAATATAAGGACTGGGGACATGAAAAATAGTGAGTACAATAAGGTCATACAGAGTACTCTGGACCACTTAGTAAACTTAGGTATATTTAAAATAATAATAATAAAAATAATTTAAAAAAAAAAAAAGCTCAACACAAGATTAAACAATAGGAAAGGCAACTTTTTTTTTTTTTCCCCCTCTAAAATTAGCTACTGAAAAGAATTAAGAAGTCTGAATGGACAGCGTTCTCAGAGTGATCCTAGGGGAAAATAGGCTGATGTAGCTCTTGTATGTGTAGATGGGCAAATAGTAGGAAATGTTGGGGCAAGAGTGAAGAGCAATTAAAAAAAAAACAAAAAGAAATCTGCATCTGTAAGAGTTCTTAGAAGAATGATCTGAAGAATTAAACAGGAAACACAAAAAATAAATGAGCTACAAACTGATACTTCCAATTCCGTAACAACCCAGAATCAGTTCTGTGTCCCAAAAAGGTTCGCCCTGTTTCCACTGTCATCAGGAAGACAGACAGACAGCCATTTCTGGAGAAGAACAAGAGCTGCTTCATTCCAACACGTACAACTACCAAGGAGCAAAGTGTCCACACTCTCCCTGCCAGCAAACCCCTCAGATATAACTGCTTGCCCAATACTCTTCAATAAAACACAGAGCTACATGCTCCTTCAAGACTTTCAAGAGCTGCTTCACTAGGAAAACAAAATCCTCCTTCCAAACCACAACAAGAGTCTTCAAAAGTCAGGTTTTTTCCAAGCTGTTTTTTAGAAGGAAGGATTGGCCCGTGCGGGTGGCCAGAAGAAAAGAGAAGAAATTGACTGATATTTAATGGCAATATTTTTATTCAGTCTCCTATCCTGGGGTTATTCCTGTGAGACTCAAAAAGTGACCATAAAATCTACCTTTATCTGGGTGGTTATGTAGACCATGGCTTCTACCTGACATGCATGTAGCCTCTTGCTGAGTTTTACTCGTGTATTTTTCCTCTAGCAGAAACAGAACATTGCTTTCTTACTGGCTTGCCATACAAAATGCAAGCTGACAGATCTGCTAGACAGTTACAAGTGCCTTACAAAGACATACATCACACCTCAAACTCAGTAGACTGTTTAACATTTGCAAGCTACTTAAAGACCTTAGGCTAATTGCCAGTAATTATCCAATTATCAAGTGTGTATTGATACAGAAGAATTTTAAGTAGCTTGTGAGATCCCCAAGAGATTCCCCTGCCAACTTTTCAGGAGCAATCAGAGCTGTTATAACCATGTATACATATGTACATATTTATTTATAAATACCAAAAACGTTTCTCATTTATAAATGCTAATTAATTTTTTATTTGGGATTGTTTTCTTCCTCTTGTGCTTTCTACACATACGAAAAAAAAAATGACAACCAAACTGCAACAAAGATCTTATTTCAGTGCAGGAACACTGTGAAACAAAAATTAAAACCAAAAAGCCAGTAAGAATGGGAAACAATAATTCAGAATATCAAGCAAGCAACAACACTTTAAACTTTAAGCTCTTTGGGAAATCAGCTGCTTGATAACTTACTAACAGTTATGGCGTGCATAAAAATATGGCAAAAGAAGAAGAAGAAAAAAGAAGAAGGTGAAGGTGTAATATAACTGTAATTGGCACGCATCTCAGATGTCAGCAAATCCTGTTAAATCCACATGATTTAGCAAGGTCTTGGAAAGTCTCTCAAAATGACCAATTCTCAAAATGAGGTAAGTTACTCTACAACAGTTGTGCTTTGAGAAACATAATACAAAGTGTTCAAATTTGAACTGAAATGAACAGAAAATACCAGCATTTTGGAGCAACTCTGAGGAATACATTAAGGTATCAATTACCCTGCAGTATGCAAAAGAAAGAAAGGGTCAAAACTACTTGCTGCCTAGAGGCTGATCAGATACTAAATGTCGTACAGAGCTGGATGCGTATGGGAGATGTCAAGACACAAAATAACTTGGGCTGTCACTATCCTGAGTACCCGAAGAAGTATCATTACAAAGGATAGCAGGCTTCACTCAGAGATACAAAGTATTTCTAGTTCAAAATTAGCACTGCTACAGGAACTCCAATGTAGGTATGTAATCAATAAAAAGACAACAGTTTCTTCAAAAGCCAAAGTTTCCGAATTCATCAGGAAGGTTAAAATTGTCTATAATTATCTTAAAAGACAACAAAAGATGAGTGTACTTCTCCTTTGTACACACAGGAGGAATGAGGCATAAGAAGCACGGTCTGACACCACACTTTTAACTTCGAGATCCTGCTTGGAAAGGCAGCGTCCTGAGTAACCTGAGCACTAGCAAAACACATATGGGAGAAATTCTCATTTTAGTAGGCTTTAATTACAACCTAAGTAAAAGTCTTTAATTCTTATTGTAAATGGGCGCAGTATCACTTAACAGAGTACGACAAAGACAAAAGAAGCCCAAGATGAGAAGTGATGGAAAAGGCAGACGGCACATTACAAGATGATATGAGGACCTTAAAGCATACAAAAGTAAAAATGCAAGTTTGCACCGGGAAATACTCTTACCTCTTTTAAATTTAGCGAGGGCTTTCTGTGAATACAGCAGAAGAGAGAGGTAAAACATTAAAATAGAGCTCCCTGGAGTATACAAAGTTTATCTGTACGTGGAGACTGAAATGAACGACAGGCACCTCCTGTTGTGTATCACACTGAAATAATTATGACAGACTAGTGTTCAAATAATACTCACACTTGCTCTTTGGCAACGAGACTCCGGGCATTCTTGGCAGTTTGCACTATTCAAGACTACTGATCTACTGACTGCAGAAGCTACCACAGAAAACAGCATGTGGTCTTCTGAAAACAAAATCAGCTCTTTCCACATTTTTCCAAATGCAGCTTCCACTTCTAGGGCTTACAATCCCTAGCAACATGGCTGCAGTTCTGGCCAGCCCACAGTTCTGCCATGAAGTCCTGTAACTCCGCATCTCACAGCAAATTTTTCAAGCATGATTTCAAGATGATTTCCACAAACTACAGGATTAAAATCGGTGTTTACCTCCACTACTCCAAGAAAGAAGTGCTGTAATTATGCTCCTGTTTAAAACACTCAGTTAATAATGAAGAGCAACAATAAATAAATAAAAATGATAATTTAAAAATCCCCCAAATACACATTTTTCTACAATTTTCAATTTCAGGAAAGACATAGCAAATAGAAGGGATGACAGTTATGAGAGTCAATTTTCTCTCCCCCTAAGAAGTTTCCTTTTCCATATCTCTCCACATTTACCATCTTGCCATCAGATGTCTGTAACGAAAATGTACACAGGCTTGCAAAATATGTAATAATGAATTACTGTTCTCAAATCCAGACCTGTTTCTCAGCTCAGAAGGAACTGTTAAATAATATATAGGAGAGAGAGATCATAAAAAAGATAACAGACTGTGATATTTCCATCTAAACGTATTACCTCTTTTCAAAGAGTGATGGCAACAGCATCATTTACTGATTCCTTCCTTTTGAGAAACTGGTAAGTCTTTTAGCAGTACGTGTTATTTTCTGTCTTATCCAGAGGGGAAAAAAAAAAATAAATAAATACTGTCTGCATAGGAAATTACTTGCTCTGATTTTTAGGGACTATCTAATTTCAATTTCCAACGTTCAACCTAGGGAACAAGAGTCAGCTATTGTAAAGAGTTAAATAATATTTTTGGGACACTCACATTCAAAAATAGCAAGCAATATTTAAATGAAGATGGTCTATTGCTCTAGTTGGAAGGAGCAGATAGGGATAGTAAGGAGGAGCTGGAAATAGAACTCAGTAAAAAGCACCAAGTAAAAAGCTCGAAGTAAAGCTCAAAGTAGAAAATTCAACACTTGTCAATAGTAAAAGCAATTTGACAAACTGAAATTTAAAAAGAAGAACTTATTGGGTAAAACAATGGCATTTTGATGACTTGCATAAAGGCGCTCATACAAACATGTTCATGCAAACATGCTCTGTTTTATTTTCTCAGTAAGAACAGCCAGGAGAATCTCATGACTGCAGATTACATGGCACCAGAGTATTAGTTCATACACAGCTCAGATTTCCCACAACTCCTAAGTAGTCCTCTGGGAACTGCAAAAAGGAAAAACCTTTCAAGTAGTTGTGCAAAGTAGACAAAGATCAATAAAAAAGCTGTCAGAAAACATCTCTAAACATGCTTCTTTGTACGTATCTGTAATTGCTCAGATGCTCAACTCTTAAATCTGATCTTTCACAAGATCTTTCAGTTGATAATCATTCTAATTGGCCTACAGTAGTCTGTGAGAATTCAATCACTTGAAGCAGATGAAGAAAGCCTAATGAAGAATGTTTTCCAGCCTGGACTTAAGGACAGAACTTAGCTGGTATCTGAAGTTTCAAAAAATTGTCAGAATTAGTAGCATGTTACAACTATTAACTACCAGCATTCCTTCAGCAATGGCTTACTGAAAGTCTGTTCAGGTAGTTCAACTGCTTAGACTTACAATAAACCTCCTAAAAAAAGTTGCTTCCTACCAACATCTCTGTTTCTGTGTTGGTCTACAGTAATGTGCAGAATTCCTCTCATATACAAGGAACAGATTACTGGTTTCTGGGACATTACTGAGAGCCTCTGCTCTGGTTTTGTTAAAACTAAATTTCTGGACTTCTTTCAGAAAAAAAACAACCTTAAAATGATTCATAGAAGATTAGAACAGTCCTCAATTAGTTACTTAGCTAATCAAAGAAAATGGCATAAAGTACACTGTTTAGAAGACAAGTTAATTTAAAGCCTAAAAAGAAATTCAATAGAATATTCCTACCAGTGCCCAGCATTAAAGGCACAGTAGGATAAGAGCTGCCATTTAAGGCTTCTTTTTTTTTTTTTCCCTTAAGATACAGTGATCTATAGGGGCATCGGGATCTTTATCCCTAGTGGTTTATATCAGTGTTGTCTGTTAATACTATCAAACCAAAAGAAAGACATGGTTACTGTGGTAATATACAGTCTATACCTTATTCTGCGTTTATCAACAACTTAGGTTCAGGAAACTGTGCTTATAGAACTATGCAGAAAATACACATTCTTTAAAACATACTTTTGATTTTGATAAAAATGAATCTAATAACGAATCAAACTGTAGGACATGATTTCTAGCTTATTGTGCATTTATGAAGTGTAATGCATTTATATACCATTTATGTGGTAGACAAGATGATTTCTTCAACTGTCTGAAACGTGAAACACACGATGAAATGTTAGTGGAAATTACTACCACAGACTATTTTTTTGAACATCAGAACTAGTAATTTAGACAAATTCAAATGAAAGGGCAAAAGTATTTGGCTGAATTGAGAAAATAAAAAAACATCCTGTCTACACAAATATTCCCAGCAGCAGACACTTGGACCACAATGTTTATTATATTGGATGCAGAGTGAGCGAGAGAAAATCATTTTTTCCTATAGTATTTCAAAGCTTTTTTTTTTTTTATTAATATCATACATGGAGTCATGGGATGTTATGGCTGGGTTAACAGACTTCTTATACAACCCATATGGGTGAGTATATATACAAAACTGAGCCAAAGACACAGAACAGAGATCACATCCCCCCACATTTAGAAAACACTTAAGATGAGCAAATTTATTCCCTAAAGCACTAAAATTCTGGATTAAAATTATTATCATATGCGATACTTCCTCTCTGCTGTTTCACACATAAGATCCAACATTTTTACCGCTGGCTCTGTGAAAAATTTGAGATGCCTCCACAAGACTCCTGCATTGCTCAACTTGCATCTGCTGAAGATTTTTTTCTTCTCCTAAGACCCCGCTCACATTTTGAGTCCAAACATAAAATTAGACCCTTGATTTCCAGTCTCACCCATAGCACAGTGGACCTATTTTGGTGTACACATTGAGCAATTACCTCAAAATATACAGTAAAGCTTCCACCTCTTCATTCACATCCATGTCTACACATTTCTCTCAGATAGAAAGCAGGGGAAGGGAGTGCTTTCTACCAAGCAAAAGAAAGACTTAATCACAAGACCTTCCAGAATCTCTTCATTGCTCTTGAGTTGAGTGATGGTGAAGATTTCACCTCTGTGACCTCAGTTTCTAAAGCTGCAAAATGGGAATAAGCAGTTAAAATAGATTTTTATTAATGCCCTTAAGGTTTTCAGACGAAAATCTTCCTGCTTTCAGCAGTTCCCTCTACTTGCTGATTTTGATGTAAAAGTAGATTACAATTACAGATTTCAGCATCTTCTTAATAATACCATGAATAATGCTACTTACACAGCAGTTTTAAACTACGGATCTCAGTGTTGTATGGAAAACAATATTATTGTATTCATTTTACAGCCACGGAAACTGAGGCACAGTAAAAAAAAGAGTTTCTCCCACTGAGCAGGTAGAGCATGTGTGTCTGGTCAGTGTCCAGCCTTAAGAACTATATGCCTAGGAAAATTAATTGAAGCACTGTTATTCAGTGCTCACTAACTTATGACTCAAAAATCTTGAGAGACAAGATATGTGTTCTTCATTGCATTCAAGTGTTTTTCCACATGGAAAAACAAACTGGATTTAGAGCAGACAGCTAAGTGGCTAAGACCAGTCATTCAAGTTTGTACTGGCCACCTTAAATTTCCTTCAGACTCAGTGAAAACAAAAGGGTACTTCTGCAAGGATGCTTTATTTCATTGTAAAATAAATGTCATGCAGACTAGATGGAGGTGCTTTTTTTTTTTTCTCGTTAATTATAAAAGAAATGTATAGTTGTTGTGCTCAGACTTGCACACGAAGCTCTTAAACATTTCAACTTAGGAGTCATCGTCACAAATTCATAGGATAAGGGGAAAATCGCTCTTTAATTGCTTGTGTCTGTGTATGCGTATACATGTATACATATGTACACACTTTATCTCCAACTTAGAATTTTGTATTTTATTTGGATGAAATTTTCCAGTCAAGTATTCAATTTATCAGTTGACCTCTGTTACTTACATAAGGCAATGTGATAAAGAGTTTGCCAATTTGTCAGCCATATCAGAGCTGCATTAGCCCCTGACACAATTAGATCTGAAAAGCGTATGCTTTATGTGGACCCCACACTCCTGCTTTACTGACAAATGTACCTCCTAACTCAAAATTTACTAAATATTGAAGAGAAGCAAAAAAGATTTCAGTCTTTATGGAATTATCCATTTCTTGAGGGGAGTAGCTTCTTAAATTTCGCACATTTTAATTCTCTTCTTAAGTTCTGTATTCACTGAATTTTGCTTACATAAAGGCATTATTACAAGCACGTAAGTATTCATTGTTTAAAAATTAAATACCAACATGAATTCTAGAATTTGCAGGTGTTTGAAAATCTCAATTCCCAGAGACAGATTCTCTCTGTTTACAACACATACTTGTTCTGATAAAAATATCAAGTGTAACTGGTGTCATTTTCAATTATAATACTATTCCTGTGATGACAAGGCAAAGGAGCAGCCCATGTCATATTTGTGTAGACTGTGCCAGCTCCATTTCAAGAGATTCAAATCCAATTCACAATTCACTGTCTATAATCAGTGCTAAAGACAACCTTGATGCTGTCCACTCAGCCCTCCCTCTTGTACACTTGGAACAAAAGCAAATCACAAAGTGTTGCAGTGCCAAAAGCCAAGACTTGCTTCTGTACAGAAATGTCCTGTATATGTAAATGATCAGGAAATACAGCTCTGGATGCTTGAGGAGGTTAATCACCTCAGCTTTACCATAATCAATTAAAAGAAAATGGCCCTAAAAGCGCAGATACTACTGTAGGGTAATAAACTAGACTTTATCAGTGACAGTGGTGCACATTACAAACTTCAAACTCATTCCTTGCCTTAATCCATCAGAAACTTCCTGGCTTTAACTGGCTATAAACAGCAGAAGCTTTGAAGTCCACAGATTAGAATCACTAATAGACAGACTGAAGGAGAGACTGGCTGAAGAGCCAAGTGGAATGCCCTGCATGGATCTGAAATGAAACAAGTTAATTTAATCAAACCGACCTCTCCTCAGCCATAGCCCAAGATAATAATGGTTATAACAGCAATAAGGAGACAAGGAGCACTGGAAACAAATGGTTATTTACTTCGATGCAATGCTTAGTCTAACATAAGGGCACAACTTCCTGGGCATTCAATTGCAAGTTTATGCTTAGAGGCAACAGCAGTTTTTTCTGAAGCTATTAGACTTCATAATAATTACGATAGAAAAAATTAAACACTTCAATTCTCAAGAATTTCTAAGTTCAAGATTAATATGAATGATTTAACAGAAAAGATCTTGCCAACGTTTGTTTCAACTCTCCTATTCTTCTACTTTCCTTTTCACTCAAAGCAAAACATGGAAACAATCCATTTGGGTCAAATCCACCTGCACTCAGTAGATGTTCGCTCACAGCTTACATAACTGAATGAGTGTAACATTAAGCATTTCAACTTTCAGAGAAAAACTTCTAACTGCAAAAATTCCAGCATCAATTTATATGCAGCACTTTTCACTTCAAAAGTTTGCAAAGCATTTTATAAACCACTAAATTCTGAGATGTTTAGAACAGCAGTATTACAGAATGCTTTTCAAAGCAAACAATAAAGCTACTTGCTTTGAACTGCAACAAGATGCCAAAATGGCAAATGAGCCAAGTGGAGGGTTGCAATAGCTTGGCTCCAGAGAAGCTGTCAGAGCATGGCAGATTGAGACAAGTGGTCAGGGATTAATTTTTGCACTGCATCTTACCACTGTGCCAAATACCTAACTCTGAAGAGTGGAAAACTGCAGCAGCTGAAGCTTCTGCAAATACAGTTACAAAGCAAGGAGTCCTAACAGACTTCATTTGCTCCAGAAGACAGATGAATACACAAAGATCTGCACCACCAAAGTTAGCATTTTTGAACACACATTCCTAGAAGAAGGCATTTATTCTCCCAGAAAAATATCACCTACATTTTTAGATGAGAATGACCAATTCATAGCTATGACATACAGGAAACAAACTCATTTAAAAGTACTGTAGATACAGGCTTTCATTAAGAATGAGAAAAGAAGACTAACTGCCCAAAATAATGCTCATGTCTTTAGTACCAATGTTTAGAACTTATGAAGATGGTGAATGGCCTGGAGCATCTCCCCTATGACCAGTCTCCCCTGGAGACTGAGAGGGGACCTGATCCAGGTCTATAAATATCTAAGGTGTTGGGGCACAGTGGTGAGGCCAGACTGTTTTCAGCAGTGTGTGGAGACAGGACAAGGGGAAACGGCCAGAAACTGCAGCGTAGGAAGTTCCACACAAAGTTCTTGTGCGCAAGAACTTCTTTACAGTGAGGTGACGGAGCACTGGAACAGGCTGCCCAGGGAGGCTGTGGAGTCTCCTTGTCTGGAGATGTTCAAGACCTGCCTGGATGCCTACCTGTGCGACCTGCTGTAGGGAACCTGCTTTGGCAGGGGGGTTGGACTCGATGATCTCTGGAGGTCCCTTCCAACCTCTACGATTCTGTGATTCTGTGAGTGTCACCCTACATAGCAATGAGCACAAAATAAAGGTCTGTGAATGTACCCTCATTTTAAAATAAACACGAATTTCAAAGTTGGAGGGATCCTGCAGCTTCCATCAGATTCTGTTGTGCAAAGAGAAACACAGTATCATACGTGTTGGAAACAAAAACATTTTAATCAAGGCCCATATGTCTTTCTACAGAGAAATAAAATCAAGCATTGACAAAACAAAGATGGTTTCTCTTTACCTCTCTCCAAAACAAAGGTAAGGAAGCCAATGTCTCTGCAACTACTTCATGTTACCTTTGACATTAAGCTGGCAGTAGAACAACTGGAAGGTTTCTTTTCATCTACTTTGGCCCTTCTCATTTCACTTTCAAAAGCGTCGCCACAAAAATCTCGGTTTACTGTTTTGAAAGTAACTACAGAACAGTTTTTGAAGGCATGTTACTCCCAGTTTCACCCTGCTCCACTACACCTAGACCAAGTCTTACCTTCAGGTGGATTCTTGTTCTGGTTGTTCCAGACAACGAGCAACTTGGACAGGCTGGGCACTTTGGACACCTCAGTGATGACTCGGAAAAGACTCTCCACCCTGTCATAAGTCAGAACAATTGCTGTGAATCCTTGGGACTGTGGTGGGATCAATGGAAGGAAGAGTGGATTGCTCACACTGCTCCATTTCTGTGAAGGAAAACAATAAAATAATTCAAATAAAAACAAGTATTACAGCAGGGAGTAATTCACATAGTCAGCATTCAAGCATCAGAGGTGAAGTAGGCTCAGAGTAGACAGAATAATTCTCTAATTTCAGCAGAAGTGAACTTCAGCAATTTCTCAAAACTTTCATTCCAGCTTCTCTATTAATTCAATTTTCATTTTTGCCTACAGGCAAAATTGCATACAGGAGTGGTTTTAGGGAAAAATCAAGTGGAAGAGACAGACAGAATTTGCAGAGAAAGAAAACTATGGTAAATTTTGAACTCAGACACCAAGAATCAATTCTCATTTACTACTCACTATTTCAAACACTTATATTTACAGTCAGAACTCATTAAGCAAACAGAAACCTAATCAGCCACACAGCTTCAGAAGTGAAAGCAAACAAACAAAAACAACCAGCAAAAAACATAAAATGGGAATCAAGGAAAAAAAAAACACCAAAACAGACACTAGGAAGAATAACATACTAGATCCCACAAAATGTTTGTTAAATGGGGTGAGAAAACCTATTCTGCTTAAAAAAAAAAAAAAAAAAAAAAAAAGAGCATGAGATACAAAGATGAATTTCAGAGAGTTATTTACCCTTCCTGAATTTTAACTAGGGCATCCCTCTTAAGACTTTAAAGGTCTTATTTCAATACACTGCCAGCATAAGGAAGCCAGCTCAACTGGCAAGAGACAAGACAGTGAAATTCTCACTGCGGGTGCCAACCTCATTTGGAACCAACAACGCAGGGGAAGAAGCAGTGAAGGGACTGCTCAACAGGAATGAAAGCGTCGGTGTTCTAGTCTCAACTTTTCCATTCCAGCTGACGTTCCAAGCAGATACCAAGGGTCAGAGAGAGAAGCAAAGGGAAAAATAAGACCCTTTGGGATGAGGTGAAAAGCAGAGTTGGGAAAGCAGAAACTGAGCAATGCTGTTTTGCAGGGAAGTTCTGAACACCAGCCTGTAAAAACTATGAACACTCATAAGCAGCCAGTAACTGCCTGCAGGTTACAGAAACCTTGTGAGGATCTCCAGCTAAACTCATAAGTCTGCTTTTGTTAGGAGGAAAACAAGTTCTTGTTTTTTTTGTGTTTGTTTGTTTGTTTGTTTTTTAATTTGTAACAAATCAATAAATATTGCAATTTTCTGTGTTCTGATTTTGTCTTTGGGCTACCTTTCTTCACATGCTCTATAGTCACCCTCCTCATGCTCAGTGGTAAGACATTTCTAACTAGAATGTTTTCCAACTACGAGGACAGGGAGAACTGAGCCTATTTTGCTCAAACAGATCATAGCATTTTTGACCATTTTAACAAAGGAAAAAAAAATGCAATGTGAATACTATTTACTTCTACATACACATCAGCATGGAAGGGAGGATAAATACATGAGATAGAAAAGCAATTTTACTTTAAGCACAATATTAGCACACTGTTTTATCTATGATGGTCTAAGGACATGTTCCAGTCAAGAATCTGTCAGTAGGAGTAATATCAATTACTAAACTTCTCAAAACAGCTGGAAAGACAGATTAGTCCTCAGCTGCAGACGCCCTTTATCATGTCTCATGCAAGTAGTATTTGGTATACAGTGTTGCTGAGGTTCCTAATGGAAAAAATGCAGTTTTTAGCCCACAGATGTAATAGAAATAGTAACAAATATATTCAACTTCAGTTCACGAAAGGGACGTGGCTACCTATGATAGCAGAGTACTACATTCAGTAACTCAGAATATACATATTCATTGTTTAAACAGTGGATACATGCTGAGACAAATTTTGCATGCCAGTTATACAAGTGGGCTAAGTGTCTGATTTTATTCCAGTTTCAAAAGTTCCTACAGCAAGTCACAATCACAATGCCAATAGAGCAGAATCTATCCCATTAAAGCTTTACAAGTTCATTTCCACACAACCAACCACCACCCCAAAATGATCCTTGCATGTTGAGAAGCTCTTTGAAACAACATTCAGAACCCTCTTTTCATTAACACTTGTAGCAGAGGTTTAATTTCATCGTCAGCAGGCTACCAAGAAAATCTTATGTTTCTGCCCTACAAGGAGAAATAACTGGTAAAGTAATCTATGTATTTATTCTGTATTCTATGTATTTAATCTGTATTTATTATTTACAGGTGAGTATTGCCACTTAAATTAATAGTCCCTGCTTTTTCTGTGGCCATAGCATCTGCTACAAAATTACTTGCTATAATATCCCTTGAAAAGGAGTATACTGTTTATATTGTTCTAAGACTATTTCAGTTACTCAAAGAAAAATTAAAGATGCACATGTAGCCTACAGAAATTATCATAATTTCTCTTAAAAACCTGTGTTTTATGTACATTTAAATTCCTACTTTTACTACTTTCAGAAAGGCATATTTTCCCCTGTCATTTATAACTTAGGAAAAATAAGACAACATTTCAGGTGTTTTTGCTCATGCATCTACTACTAGATGATGGAAAGGAAAAGCCTGTAGACCCACACTAATGGATGGGAGAACCAAGCCGCTCATTTGAGAAAAAACATTTCAAAAAGGCAATTAAGCATCTCTCAAGTGCCATTAAGAGCCAACCCCCTGCTGCCTGCCTGAAGAGTGTGTCTACAGTCTGAGACCTATTGACCCTGCTTTCTGCAGGAAATCGGGCAAATTCAAGCCTCCATAATTTACTAAAGTCTTCCAGATTTCTCCTCGGGAAAAGCAAACCATGCAGGCAATTAATTCAACAGCAATCTAATTAAATCTCCATTATGGCAGCAAAGTATGAAGTGGATAATGACACAGGGATGGGTTTTCCTAGTCGTTGATCAAGAAACCAAGGGTGAAAGAACATTTGCTCCAGACCCATCTTTATTAACACTCATGATGGAAATTCATAGGGACTTTCACTCCCAGAAAGAAGAGCAAGCAGCAGCATTGGACTGATTATCCATCACCTCTCCTTGACAAAGTGCTGACATTCAACTACGGATAAGACAATCCTTCACTCTTGCCCTCACAGCTAATATAATTAGAGGAGCCAGGATAATGAATCTAAGATTAATAGGTTGTTTGTTGTGAATCATTTTTATGGGCAAAACAGATCAAGTTCAAACACCAGTTTCCTTGGAGTAATTTCATGTCACTTAGGTTTGGCGGCCTTTTGCAGATCACATGAACAGCCAAAGTAGTGGGACCTGAATAACAGCAAGAACTCTGAGATGGCTTAATGCTGGGGAGAGAGGAGATTTCAAGCTTGGATAAGTATTACAAGGAAGGATTCAGGCTACTGCAGTTGTGCATGCATACTTGTATCTTAGAAATAAAGCAAGAACTTCCCAGACATCTTTTAGTGGGAAAAATCAGTAACAGCAGATTGGAATGAAATTTCACTGTTACCATGAACAAGACAGTGGGTTTTCCTCCCTACATATTTTATTTTCAATAACCAGATTTAGTTCTTGTTTTAGTCAACACATTTTAAAAATCATACAGCTTGAATGACTACAATTCTCAGTTAAAAGCATAGAGACAATGGCAATAGAATGCTGAACTTATACAATAGCTAAGTAGTCTGTCTATACATCTAAGTAAAGCAGAGATGCATCCCTTGCCAATGTAAGGCTTTTTCAGCTGCGTTGTTCAGAATATCAATCCTAACCTCAATGTGGTTTCAATTATGAATCACTAGACCAAAAAGGCCTTGATTTATTCTATTTTTCTCCAATTATTCATGATAAGCTTTTATTGAATACTTTGAGAAAGTATTTCATCATGCTTCCCATCCTCGAGTGGTCATAGGGCAAAACCGAAGGAATTAACCTCTCTCCTTCTCTGGAGCCAACCACGGCACTTATGCTCCACAGAATCACAAGTCAAGTTGCATGCCCAACATTTCACATTCTGATGAAGATTACAAACCTTCCCCAAAACCATTTTAGCTATAAGGCACACAGGAGTTTCTATCTATTCCTACTTGAGTGATGAAATGTGATACCACGTGATTCACAGATTACAAATGCCAAAATATATCATGCGATTATAATGCTAAGTTATTCAGCATCTTTTTTTGCTTAGCTGCTTAAATTTTATCAGCTGTCCGAGCCCTTCTGACACTGAATCTATTGGCTGAACACATCTTTTGACATAAAAACTTAACTTCAGGTTCATTTCTTCAACTCTTTAATTTTAACAATTTTCAGTGAGAAGAAAAGAATTATCAAGAACAAAATTTGCATTCACGCTTTCAATAATGCAGGTAGGCTGAAGAATCAAAGGGTGACAAAGATGATTAGAGGGCTGGAGCATTTCTCCTTTGAAGAAAAGTTGAGGGAGTTAGGCTTATTCAGTCTGGAGAAAAAGCAGCTTCAGGGGGACCTTGCTGTGGCTTTCCAGTACTCAAAGGGAGCTTAGAAACAGGAGGGAGACCAACTTTTTACATGATTTAATAATGACAAGACAAGAGAGAATAGTCCTTAATTAAAGTAAGGGAAATTTAGGTCAGACGTTTGGAAGAAATTCTTTAACTCAGGGGGGTGAAGTGCCAGCACAGGCTGCCCAGGGAACTGTGGATTCCCTATACCTGGAGGTGTTCAAGGCCAGGTTGGATGGCAGCCTGGGCATTTCCCATTTACAGGTAAATAAGTTTTATAAAAGTGTATATTAATATTTGGTTAATGTTCTGAAGATACCAGGATGTTAGTACAACTATAATATTGGCATCATCTGGGGAGTATGAGCTATAACATACTAGTCAAAGAGCTTAAAAGTAGTTTTAGAAATCATTTAGAAAGTGTGATCTGCCTGGTAATTGGACAGAGCCCACAAATGAACATCCAGCATAGGATTTTCTAAAGGAATGGCATTTGTTGCACAAAGTTAACTTGTCTATTTGTTTTAGTTTAAGCCAAACGATGGTTCTGTTTCCTGTCTCACTGGGAAAAACTAAATCTAGTATGTTTAATAGTATGTGAGGCATGGTGATATTCTCAAGTGATTTATTAAAGTCTGATCTACATCACCCAAGGTCAAAACTCAAAAGCATCTACTTACAAACAAAACCTAATGTTTTATAGGCCTATGTTATAAACAGGCTTAAAAGAATTTCAGCAAAAGCAACTAAATAAAAACTGGAAAAAACTCATCTGACACATTTTCCAGAAACCATATATGTTAGGAAGGTATGTAGTACAGTGAAAGGAGAACTTAAATAATCACAAAATAGCTAGTTTGTGAAGTGAAAAAGTAATTTACCCCCATTAGTGCACAACAAAGTTCTTAATTGAAGATAACAGATCATGTCTCAAATCCATATCATTAGTTCTAATCCAGCCCAAATTGGTAACAATCAGAATGAACAGCATATAAGTCGCCATTTTCTGGCTTATTTGAACATAATAGATTGCTGCTACCCCATGGATAATGGCCAACCAATACAAAACACCACTTGCCCTCTCCTCTAAAAGGCAAAAACATAGTGTATTGCTATTGAAACTACTACTTCATTACGTATCAGCATGTTATACACTCACTGCTCTTCCACTTCTTAACAGCATGAGTAGGAAACTACAAGTAAGAAAATCATCCACTTTTCTTTAGAAAAGGACATCAGCCTTCAGTCAAATGATATGAACACATAAAATTGTTTGGATCCCATTGCTCACTCAGTGTATTAATATGCAATTAACTGCACATGCATTTATCTTCTGCATACCTTATATTCCCTTCTGCTAGAAAAACACCCTCGCACTGCTGCTGTGCCCACATGGTGGTGAAGATACTCAGGCAACAGTCTCACTAACATTTTGAGCCAATATAAGCCAAACTCATGCCAAAAAAAGCAGCCTTCCAGACACCCACTCCCTCCTTTGTTCCTCCCCATCTTTCTTTTATTTTGCTGGGTAAGTTTTACAGAAGGAAACAGATTTCAGTTAATTCACCACAAGTGATTTGGAAAATTCAAGAAGGAGGTAGCACAGGGAGAGGAAATCATCATCCAAATGTGGAAGAATGCAGGACTGCTTCTTTTGGCAACAGTATCTGCTTGGAGCAGTTAGAGTGTTTGGGTGACTACAGACTGAATACAAGGTGGTGGGATGGTGTTTCTTTGTGCCGAGAAAGGAGGAACACCTGGGGGTAAACTCATATGCGGACCTGCTTATGGGCATGCCTCGTTCATTTTAAATGCATGAACATCACTTCCATGCTGACTGTCCAAATTAGCAGCCATCCCCTCAGATAAAAACACCAAAGTAATTTTGCTAAAAAGAGAACGTAATCATTATTACGTTTGTGGATTTTCTAGTTCCTGATACCAGTTATCAGTCAAGGTAAAGCAAAGAGAAAGTCTTCAGAAAGCAGCTGCAAGTCCTTAACAGTCCTGCTTTGCAAACCATGTCAAACTTGAGGCAGCCCTTTGTGAATGATGCACAGCTTCACCTTTACAGCTACTGTAGTTCCAGACCTAATCAAGTATATCAGGCCCCCAAGAACCTTTTGTCTATCATACTTAGAGGCTAACTCAAAATAGGCTTCATTCAACTGCACTATAATAAAAACAATAAAAGGCCAGCAATATATAAAATCATAGAAAATAGACCGAAATTAGATGACGAATCTTGTAACAGGGAAAATTCATGAGTTTGCATCAGCTCAACAAAATACAGAGCATAATACATACTTTGGACAGTTATGAGTTACTCTAATTGTTGAAGCGGAAATGCTTTCACTGCTTTATTTTACATCTGAAGCAGTTGGAACAACTGTGCAGCAAAATAACTAACAACAAGGGCATTTTATTGAGCTCTAACTCTTTGTTAGTTTTCAGGACTTTCTGCTAGAAAGGGGTCATTCTCCTAGCAATTAAGCACACATAACAATTAATACAAGCCATTTCTGTCTAAATATTCCATAACCAAACCTATGCTGTCGTTTTCAAAACCTTATTGCTTTCAGCTCATTAACAGCTTTGTACTGATCAGAGGAATCTCTAACTGAAGCAAGCCTGTTGCATTAAAATTGTGATTGTACCCTCTGCACCTCCTGCTAATCTGCCTACAGCTTTTACATACTCTTTCTGTAGCTCTGCACTCTATTCCTATCTAAACCATGTAATGGGAACAAGAGAACATATACAAGCACTACATTTAATCCTTACTAACCACAACATCATGGTGAACAACAAGGAGAGCTAGAGAACTGCATACTGAGCCAGCCTAGTTCAAAGGGAAAAAATAAATGACAAGTTCTGGAGGTAGAGTTCTGGCCAATAACACAAGAATTTTTGGCACTGAGTTACTTGCACATTTCACTGTGATATTAATGTTAACTTGCAGGTGCTTCAACAGTTACCTATATCCTGACCCTGAGGCCAATGTGAAATAACTTTTCTTTAAATGTTTCAATCTTGGAGTTTACCTAGATATGAATATGGCAATTTTCTTGCAAATGAGGAATACATTCAAGTTATCTTTAGTTATTTTGTCTTCTTATCAGAGTTTGAGAATACAGTTAACATCTTCGACTACCCCAAAAGCACACGTACCTTCTTTCCAACTACCATTTTTCATCCAGGCTAACTAGAGATCACAACAGTGCTATGAGTCCACATTAGGCACAAATTTAGATGAGAAATATACTTGGGCTCAAGTAGATTCCTTTTTCTGCAATGAGCGGAATTTTGACAACTGAATACCACAATTATTTTTTTAATGTTCTAAAAGATCTCCACAACTTATTAAATTTACTAGCAGATATTGTATATATCACCACCTTCCAAACTGTCTGAATTCAGAAATATCTGAGTCCTGGAGAATATACTCCCTTACAGATCGCAACTGCAATACGTTCTCATCTTAAAGAGATAAAACATAATGTATTCAACTAAAAAATAATCTCAAAAATGGGCTGGAAAAGGCTCCTGTTATTCAATTCCATGGAAAGAACATGGTTCAAGACCCAACAGCATTAGTTGGCTAAAAAAAGAAAAACACCACAAAAAGAGCCTGATAAAGTGAAATTTTCATGCATGCTCAGAGCAGCTATCAAAAAACACAGTTAAAGATATCACAGGGTTGTGCACTTCTGTTCTACAAATTTAACTGCTTTTGAACAATTCCCAATCTGAATTCTATTTTCTTTAACTGACCCCATGAGAAAGGGTCACAGGCACACTGTGCTGCTGGCTAATATGGAGCTTACACAGCCCATAAAGGAACTTTTTTATGATGTTTCTGTTTCATATTGAAGTGAGAAATGTATTCATGCACATATTAAGCAATTTTCATAGACTAGGATAAATATCAAATTCTTTCAACTAAGACATAAAATCACCAAGGAACTGACCATGTATGGCACGAGACTCATGATATGAGGTGTTAAACTCCAATATGCTGGACAAATTCCAGCCTGTCTAATTGCAGTCAGCCCTCTAACTTTTCTTAGCCATTACATATTGATGAAACATTCCTGCTTACTCCCCTGCTGCCCTAGCATGACACTGCTGTTATGTGTTCCACCGCAGCTTCAGTGCTCTGCTCTACACCATGCTCTGTCTGTGGCAATAAACCTGCCTAAGAGAACCTCTAGGTTGAAAAGCTAAGTATAAATATCTTTTTTTCAAAGTACCTATTTAAGGATTAGAAAAAGCCTGCTTGTTGCCCAGACTTAAGTCTGGGACAACTTCTGGACAACTTCTCCAGAAATTGACCGGTTTCCAGAACAGAAGAGAACCATAAGAGCTTTTTGTATTCCTTTTAAAGCCTCCCTAAGGATATCCTCTTCATTTTACTAGAGGCTTCAAGATGCTTGACCTGCTAGCATAATCTGAAGGTGTTAAGACACTTTGACTCCCCATTTATAGAACACATTCTTCTTCTGCAGCTAATTTGTTGCTTAAGAACTGACAATTGTCACATTTGTTCTCAAGTCAATGACAAAAGTAGACCAATGCCTTTGGCTAGGCAGCAGAAATTTGTCTTCTAGCCCTTCCTAACAACTGTTCACACTCAATCAGCCCGAGGAGTTCGAAGTAAAACATGCTACTCCGGAGCACTCCTACACAGCTTCCAGAGACTCTCTTTAACTTACCATAAAGAGAGACAGTTAACAAGTTTGTTTTTATTAGTAACACAGAAGTATTTTTTTATATTTTAACACAGAGAAAATTAACTGATTATGAGTGAAAATCATCTGCAGCCTTTATATGGTAAAAAATCAGAACCAGCTGCCTGGTGCAGAAGGTTAATTAATTCTCCAGCATTTATTCTTAACAGAGGGAGGTTCAACCAGTGAAGCATTTAAAAAATACAAAAAAAAACCCCAAAAAACCCCACAACCAACACCCCAACAAAACTTTGATCATCGGTTTCTGCTCGAGAGAAACTATGTAGAAAAAAGCAGAGAGAAAATTGCAGGCATAAGACTAATCAGCTATTTCAGCAAAATTACATTAAGGGCTCTTGCAAATTAAGATCATCAGTATTTCCACTGACTATTTCCACTGCAGTTATTCAATCTTAGAGCTCTAAACTGACCCTAAATGCAAAATAAATAAATGTGTGTACGCAGGCATGAAAAATAAATAAATACACAAATAAATAAATAATCAAGCATGCAATTTGGAGTGCAATAGCCAAAGTTCATATTTCACAGCCAGGACATAAAACAAACTGCTAGTTATTTTGCCAGTTGTCATAAAAATATATTAACTTCATCTGTTGGAGTTACCAACACAATGCATACACAAACACACACAGAATTATTACCAAGTCTCATTCCACATACCTCTTATACGAGGAAGAAAAAGCCATTTGTTTTATGAGTGAATCAAATGAATTTACTTACCACAGCTGGGGGATCATTCCATTCTTCATAAGAAATGGCAGCATATGGATAAATTCTATCATTGATAATCTGAAGAGTAGCAAGAGCGATTGCTTTCATCGATCGAAAATATGCTTCCCAGAACCACCTTGCCTGCAAAGAGAATAAAATTCACTTTCCTACTGAACAGATCCAGCACACAATAATCAGTTCAGGCTTGACGCATACTATCTGCTCAGTGTAGTCAACAAGTCAGGTGGAAATTAAATTAGGAGGCATGCTTACTCCTACTAGGATATTTCTGTAGTGCCAGCAGACTTCAAACTCAGTTCCACTTCCATGTAAAAGAAGACTTACGGCCAATAAAAGGAAGCAACAGCATTACTTTGCAATTGATTAATAAGAATGAAAAACCTTGCAAATCCTCAAAGAAATCAGTCACTTTCACATTCTTATCAACAGTTTTCCTCTTGAAAAAACATCAAAAGCAGTTTGACCATTGAAAATAAGTTACTGTTATACTCAATTTTTCCAAAGCAGAGGGACCCACCGTGCAGCTAAGCAGCCTAATAAAGGCATGGAGCATAAAAGGTGGAACTTAAGTTACTTTTTAACTAGATCAACTGGAGAATTTTAGTATTCATGATCTCCATCAAATTAATAAGTCCCCTAAACTGCCAAAAAAAAATTATAAAAATAAATATCAAGATCTTTCATAACAGTCCATGCACTTTGCTTATTAATAACAAACATTCATCTGGGCCAATTTACAACAAAGGAAGTGTAAAACTGCATGCTGAAATGAAGCATGTAATTTCCTTGTACCCAGGCACACGGGGTTTCACAGAGAAGTCATTCTCAAGCCCTGTACGGTAAGTTTAGATCTTATTCCAGTTTCCACATAAGACACAAACGTTTGAAGAAAAATAGGGTTTCAGAATTGAAAATGCTCACTTCTCTTATTTTCTATTAGAGATAAAAACATATTTTTAAAATGCCTAGAATCATCAAATGATCCTGAAGGATCACTTCCAACCCAAAAGGAAATACGCATTGCCAATAAAAATAGTTCAAGTGTTTTGGCCCAAGAGACGTGACATTTTTCAACCTGATTTTTCTTCAGGAAACTCCAGCACCTTGAAGTGTCCAGAAAGTAATTTAATTTAAAATCTCCCTATGGTTCAGTATCAACATTTGTATCTAGATGGTAAAGCAATTAGAGGAAAACAGAGCAGAATGCAACAACTGAAGGAAAAAAATGTACAAAGTTGGGTAAATCCTATTTTATGTTACGTATTTCTTAAACTGCACAAAGACTCTACAGAAAGGCCAGTTTTAGACATGTGATCTGAGAATATTATTATTTAGAATATTGTATTACTGAAGCAATACCAAGCTTTTGGAGGTACAGACTTGAAGATATAAGAAAACTATAGTTTTAACTATAATTGTAAGTCACTTGTGGGTTTATGCAGGCTGTTGCCTTTCAATAGAAGACAAAGAGTGGTTCCTGCTTATATAATTTGTGCTGCAGCATCCCTCAGCTAAAGAGTGGTGCAGAAGAAAGATTATGGAGAGGGAAAATGCAAAAAAATCTTTGGCCAGGATAGTGGCCCCAGCGCCCTGCTCTGTGGGGAGTCTGTAACACAGGTTCTTCAGAATAGTTTTGGTAAATATTTAAAAAGAAAAAAAATTCACGTTCCAATTTTAAAAAACAGCAACAGCAAATCTGACAGGAAAAGGGAGAAGTGTACTCGAGCACTGTCTTTATCGTGAGAAGACATAAACATACAGGCATGCACCACAAAAGATGATTTCAAAGTTTTACTAAGGTGATAGAGGAACATATCCAAAACATTACAATTCTCTCTGCAACTCATCATCCAGAGAAAACGCAAAGCAGTTTCACTCCAGAACAGAATCACTCTCTCTCCCCTTGGTAAGGCTTAGTAGCTGGGTAACAGCCTGATAGTCTGACCAAAAACACACTTCAAAACAAATATTGTGTCCAGCTGTAATAGCAGAACAATTAAATGAACACATTAGAATAAGTTACTCTGAACCCTTAAAATATCAAAAAGACAGTAAATAAAGCAAGCACCACATTCTAAAAAAAAAAAAAGCAAAACAAAACATTCTTTTATTCCTGCCCCATTTCTTAATAAACCATATTATACACAACTCACTGCACGAGACTCGGAAAGAAAATAAAATATAAATTGAGAATTAAAAGTGACCAGATCAGCAAACCAAAGAAACTGAAACACAGAATGAATAGAGATTCCAAATATCATTTTCATATGAAACAACAGCTTGAGAAAACTACTGCTATAAGCAGTGATGATCATGAAGTGGAAAGTGTTTTATGGAGTCTTTCAATATGCAACTTTGTGAGTAGATGGGAATGTGTATTTCACTGTTACTAAATGACAACATTCCTAATCAGTTCTGAGATTATTTGTATTGCAACTATGATTATCCAGCTTTGTAACAATCAACTCTTTAACTAAACTAAAACTCCTTGAGCACAACTAGGATGGATCTGATGTAGCATCTCTTTGCTGAAAGAATGTTTGTAATGTCAGCTAAGACTACACCTTAAAATCAGAAGCAACAATGGAGAAGAGGGCAGAGGGTATTTATCTTTTAGGGACTAACATATATATAATTAATTTTTTGTAAGGAGCTAGAAAATGTTCCCACAGTTGGCGGTAATTTTTTGGAGTGTGTTTCTTTAAGGCAGAACTCAAAACCTTCTAAGGGGATTCTAAGTCCCCAAACAGATGTTTCAGGGTCTCATTACTTCCTCCCCACCTTGTTTGCTTTTATAAAGCAGAATTGATTAACATGGTTTGCCAGTCTCTGCTGCTCAGCATGGTGAGTTGCTAAACATTTTGGGAAAGTTCTCTATTGGGAAGATGTGTGTCAATTCCATTTGAAATGTATTTTCTGCTCTACTTGGTGTGGTTGAAAAGCTTATGTTGGAATGTAATGAATACCTAGGGGGAATAAAAATCCTATGAACGCAGACAGGGATATGGGAGAGAAAAACAAGAAAAGCAGCACTGAGATCTGTTCCTGCCTCCTATGCCAACTTTCTCAGTATTTTTACACAGTTTTTCTGAGCTGTCCATTCATCTTTCCCTCATCTGTGAATTCAGGAGGACAATAGTTACGTTCACAAGAGTAGCTTTAATATACTGGGAAATAGTTCTAAGTTTTAACAATTACAGTGTGTTGATTGTTGTCACAGCTGACCTGAAAAGGCTTAGAGAATCTTGCAGTAAGTGATCCACATTTACAGATCTTGTCTTTCACACAGTATTGATTATACAAGGTCTGCAACTAAGATACGGTCAGGATGCTATTCCTTTCAACTTGACTGAAATCAACTAGTTCTTTAGGAGCCTGCTTGATTAGGCTTTGGAACTTTCTGAGAAAACACCTTATGTGGACCACAGACTTGGAGGAAATGCTAAATTTGTATACACCTAAATATTGCTCAGGTCACAAGCAAGCTAAATTATGAACAGAGATCAAACGTGTACTTTGTAAAACTGCCAAAACAGCACAGCTGAACATATACTAACCTATAGCATTTTACTCTGGGTGTACAGCTTATCTGGAATTGCAAACAGGTATTTGAGAAACACAGCTTCTTTTCCTCTTCTGAGTTTCTAAATAAATAGAAAATATGGGACAGATGCAACACAAAAGATGGAAAAGTACTGTTTTCTGTAACTGTTTTACCAACATGCGGAAGAGTCAAGGAGGGGGGCTGAAGTATGGAGAGGTCCCTTCCAACGCCTACAATTCTGTTATATGGAATGACTGACTCGATAGGGAATGAGGAATACAAGATATTATTGGGTTGCCTGATGGGTTTGAAGTGACTAGCACATCATATGAGACAACAGATTCCCCATGAAACTAACTCATCTGAATCAGGAGAAAATTTCACAAAGCCAAGACCACCTCACTGTAGAAGCCAAACACTGAAGGTATTGGAGACCAAACCCTCACCATGCTTATAGAAGTAAGATCTGCAGATCAAAGTCACAAACACAGGCATGCTAGGAGGAAACGGCTTTAAATTGTCTCTCTTTCCCCTTGCTTCTTTGAAGGATAAAAATGCTTCCGGTAATGTAGAGGTATTAATGTATCTCTACAGCTACATGTATACACTTTGAGTAACAGTTGCAACATCTGTGACAGTACTTAGGTACTTTTAAGAAACTTGCAGATAGACTGAAAAACGTGGCATTTCATCAAACAAATCTTGTTGTCAGCTGCAGAGTTTTGTACAGGTGGGATACGAAGAGACCAGGCAGAAAATACTGAGCATATACTGATACAGGCAAGAGCTTGGGACAGAGCCATTTGCAGCTATTTTTGTAGGAGACAACAGGAAAAGTGCAACAGGCATCAAGATTGAAGCCTAATGACAGAAAGTAACATTTATTTAGTTAAGGTGTTATTTTCCTAAGAAGTAAACACTCTTGGGGGCCTAGCATCTCTTTATAAGCTCTTTACAAGCCAGCACAGCATCAGATTACAGAGTCCATTCATATAATGTTTATAAGTTCTAGTGTTAATGCTACTAATGGTGCTGCAGAGTAGAGTGCAAGACAGATCAATGTAAATCTTCTGATTGGTTTGTGGAAAGAAAAACACTAGGAATAAGGAAAAGAATACTTTTTGTAACGTTTAGATTAAAAGGAAAAGTATTCTACTAAGCAAACTTTTTAGACTTGTTTTTTTCACAGCCTACGACTTGGTGGGAGTTAGGAAAGTTAGTAAACAAGAAAAAACAAGATTCACAAAAGAACAGTAAAAGTTAACTGCCTATAAACCACTATTTTCTCAGCTTCTAGGTCAGGAGCCATGACACCGTAAGGTTTTGCCCAATGCAGGAATTCAGTGTTCCCAAAATGCCTTGAAAAGGTTTATGATGCCTTTGAACATAACCATTTTCATACTACCTGACGTGACTCTCCTTCAGTGTTTTCCCTTCTTGATGGCTCCTAGCGTTCCTGGTTTTCACACCCTGACCAGTTGACTTAGTGATGTTCTGGTGAAGAGAACAACATGATGTAGCTGCTGCAGTAGTTCTGGCCTTGAAAATCATATCCAGGTGATAGGTGATCGTATTTTCCATCTTGGTTCTGTTAGTTACTTTCAGCCAAATGTTTCACATTCATTTGATCCTTTTCCTCTACTTCAGCATCTCAGCAGTGTGTCTAATATCCATCTTAGAGACATATTGAGATGCAACTTTTTCAGACCTTTGTAAATTTGGGATTGGATAGAACCCAGCTTTATCCTTTCATTATATGTAAAAAGAAACTTGAAACTAATAAAAATTATGTTAAGCCAAGCAATGCTTCCAAAGCAACTGACTGCTGCAGCCCACTCACAAAAAATGTATATCGGCAGCAAAAACATGCAGCACAGTCATAAAAGGCATTACAAAGAAATACCTACATCTCTGCTGTGTATCTACCAGCTCTAGTCATGGAAGTTCAACCACAAGGACCTTCAGGTTCTAAAGCTGCACAATACTGTGATAAAATGGAATGCTTTTTAAGTTACCAAAATCTAACTAATTATTGCCCATTAAGTAAGCTATTGTAACTGCTCACATGCACTTCATACCCTTTCTGTTGTGCAGTAAGATCAGATAGGCGACTGAGGTTCAAGATAAACTGAATTATATATTTTCCTCATAATAAAGATGCATATGAGCATAGCTGATGCTATTTAACAATAAGATAGAAAGCTTGAGCTCTCACTCCCCCACTCCAGTCTATTCACTCAAGGTAAAATGGGACTGAAGAGATAAGACATAAGATCTTTTGCAGAAACAATCATTTAGTACATAGTTTTCTAAATGAGATCTTGGGTTCTTATGGAGGACTCCAAAACCCCAAATTCACACATTTTTGTTTCCTCTTTCTGGACCACTACTTCAGTGTGTCCACAGCTGGTTCCCTGCTCCAAAAACTGTTTGTTTTGTTTTTACTCATATGTACCACTTCTTGTATTCAGTTCTTCAGCAAAGCTGATAGCAGCTGGGTCTCAACTAAAAGTAGAGACGTCCTTGTTTCCTTAAACAGGTTTACTGAAACACACTCAGAAGACTTCATGCAACTAAGAATTAGATGGCAATGTATTGTTGCTGTACAATGATAATGATAGGAATTTGATTCTGAATGAGTGCTTGTTTGGTAGGGCCCTTAGGAGCAATATCATACAATCAAATTCAACAAGTCTAAAATTGGCTGGCTCACTCTTCCCTCTCATCAATGGGGAAAAAATGGGTTCTTCTGAGAGAAAGTGAGAAGTCTGGTGCTTTGAAATACATCCTGGACAGTCTGTGTCTCTCCTTTTAAGTAAGTAAGAGAGGAGGACAGAAGTAAGCAAAAAATTCAAAATTTCAAAATTTATCAGGACATCTTTTTCCCAGATACACAAAAAGATTTGATGTGAGGAGAAACAACAATGCATGTTTGTCAAGCATAATTTATGGAAGAGAAAAATCAAGCCAGCTCTAAAATCATGGGAGTCTTTTGGAGTGCCAGTATAATTATGTCCAAACTCAAGGTAAACCCTTTAGAAAACACAATCTGAAAGTGAAGATTTGATTACTGTCTCTACAACCAAGAATTTTAAGGAATTCTGTGGAATACTGGTAAGCAAGCACTCTTTTACATCAAATTGAAAAACTTTCCAGATGATTGTTATGTTTTATAGCAGATTGAATTAAATGCCTTTTTCAACTCTGACCTATTCTTATTGTATATTTGCCATTTGCCAGCAAGTACCTATCTAAAAAAAGTAGTTGCGTATTACATGAAAAGCACTCATAATATCAGCATGCCATTTTAAAGGATAAGGAGTGGTTGAGAGTGTCTGATCATTTCAGGCAAAAACTAATCCTCAATTCAACACTGAGTTTTGCCAAACCTCAAACTAAAGGGTTCTTCGGAAGTAAAAAGACAAATGAATAGTAGGACAATGCAGGACACGTACATTTGTTTCCAGATAACTAAGGTTTGCTTCTATTGGAACATGATGTTGTTCCTTTAATATTATTCTGAAATTCCATTCTACTTTTGTTTCCTAATTGTGCTTGACTCCCAAGTAAACCTCCTCAAAATATTCATCTATTTAACTCATATAACCTTTATGACATGCCTATGGAGAAACATTTGTTAATGAAGACACTTCTGCAGGCTCACCAAGCAAAACATTTATATCATTACGGTCCTACATTTAAAGAAAGAGATTCCGGTGGACATTTTGAGGTGCTGCTTGTCTATCATAATTCAGTCTCAAAAACCATCTCTTCAAAAGTAAAATAGTCTGTGAATTTAATCCCTAAATTAATACTCTCAATTGTAGTAATTTCAAGTCCTAAAACAAGCATATTTGCCTACTTCAGATACACTATGAAAAGTAGAACTAAATCTTTCCACTACCCAGATTTTTTTTTTTTTGAAGCTGCCAATTCATAAGGGAACAGAGGCCAGAGTTCAAAATGCTAGTCTTACCCTTCAGATACCAGCCACTTGGGAGAAGCTCACTTATACAGACTCTCAGTTTTATTGCTACTAAACTACTTGACAAATGCTGACTCACAGGAGCTAAGGGTAAAGGAAAACGTTAGTGCAAGAATAGATATTAATGTTAAGCTTCTTGTACTGCAGTTTTCTTCAAATTCTCCTCTTTGGTGTTTTGAAAAGAATCGCTTATTACTTATAATCTGTATGTAGAAAAAACACTGTATGCATATGTTCTCTGATGCACACCTGTTAAAGTTAAAATTTTAAGTCTTGCTTCCATACTTGTAGATAATTTGTGGCTTGGTTTCTATTTCTTAAAGTTTTCATCTGTTGTTACGAGCAACAGCCTGCACTGCTCAAAATCTCACTCAAATATATGACAGAGAAGAAGCTATTCTAATAGAATGCAATAGTAACATTTTGCATGGTTTTGAAATCCTACATTACTAAATAGATTTCCAGTATTTCTGGTGTCAACAATAGTAACTGGATTCTAAAATAGCAAGAACACAAAACTTAAGTAGGTAATAATACCACTCAACACTGATATTTTTCCCTCCTACCACAGATTTCTTCAGTTCAAACTTACTTTTTGACTAAGGATTATGTCAACCTGATGAATCTGTTGAAGAAGGCAACATTGCACCAGCCAGGAAACCTGATTTTTCTGCCCTGGCACCCTATAAAGCTATTGTCAAAATAAATTTCAATGATGGAATCAAGAAATGGATATCAATGCTATGAGCAGCACAGAACCCATCCAATCTCAGCCGTAATTGGGAATACTGTTGCAAAGCAGGGAGACAATCAGTAAAGAAAGGAGCGGGGTTAAAAAAAAAAAAAAAAAAAGTTCAGATTAATGAAGCACTTAGAACTTTAAAACAGCATGATGCAAAAGTAACCACCATTTATTCCATTCCCTTTGCTCACAAAGAGTGTTCAGCTCTGTCCTCCTATTTACAAGTCAAGATGTGTTGACATAACAGATATGAGAGAATAATACAGATGCTCAACTGGTTTCTAGATATCTGTATCTATATAGTCATTGATAATGATGTAAAGACAATCAGTTCAGTTTCCCTTCAGTTTCCAAGATTTTGTAAGGCTCTCTAATGACTCCAATTTCAACAGGCTGTTACTGTGAAGGGGCAGGCACACCTAACCTGAGGAGCAGACAAAATGACTTCGGTGTGTGTCTCATCCTTTCTACAACAGCTGGTCCTTCGTACACTCCCTGTTAACTGCATGAAACCAAACAGTGGTAACTTAGGTTTATGCTACCATTGATTCTACAGCAGTCCAGAAAAGAATAGAGAACAAATATGTGTATGCAATTGTAGAGGATGTTCAACTACACTATGTCCAAAATTTGGGGGCTGCAGGAATGTTTTAGCTGCGTTTCTTGACAAATGATGGACAGCTCCTGAAACTGAAAGCAATAGGTTTCTAGTCCCAGTGGTATTGCCTTCAAATATGTCTATGTTCTCAGGGTGGATCAGTTTTCCCTGCTGCAGGCATCCTGCTGAGAGGTGAGGTCCCCAGCAAAACACAGGAATCTGACTGCAAGCCTTTGAGGTGGCAGGAGCCAAGGGGGGTTCAAAGACAAGGCTGGCTGGTGGGCAGCACCTCTGAGTATTGTGGAGGTTAGAGGTTAGTAAAGCAGGAGCCACTGGCCAATAAAACAGTGTTTGGAGAGCCCACTCCACAGATAAATTGGGGATCTGTTTACACCTTTCCCAGCTTTCTGAGTTACACACACTGACGCTTCCCACTGCGATCTTGTCCTACGTCCACTAGCATCTCCCCTTCTCAGCAGCTGCCCTGTTCTCTGCTGGTTGGCTTTGTAACATGGCTAAAGGATGCTTGGAAACTTTTAATCAGCATCCAGCATCAAAAATAAATAAATAAAAGCACAAGCGCTTTTATTTGTGTCAACTGCTGCAACAAGATCTGTCTTGTTTGATATTTCCCATGACTGCTGTACTAATGCTGGGAGAATAGAAGCTTAAATTCCCTTGATTAGAGAATTTAAACATAAAGCAAGCCCAATGCCAATCACACACATGAAAGGACAGCTTTCTGAAGCAAGAAAAAAAATGATCTAGGTAGAGTTACCACCACATTATAGCATTCAAAAATCAGTGCATACCTCACTTCAGAGCTTAAGCCCTGTATGAGGAAGAACATGTCCTTTTGATGAAGACACGTTTTCATGTTTCCTGTAAGCTATATAGCTCTATTTTAAGTGAGCATAAACATATATATACCCTGCTCAAACAGTTCTAAACTCTGAGCAATTTGAAGTGAGCATTACTACTTGCTTTGATTCAATACAAATGTGTCTTACTAAATTCTATGAGGATAAAACCTGAAGGACTGGTAGTCGTGTCTTTTTTTTTTTTTTTCCCCCCCGTCTGCATCTATAGGAAAAAAATCAGTTTACAACTTGGTGTTGACTTCTTCCTCAACATCTTAAAAATTAAGTGACATAACCTTAAGCTGTGTAAACACTTCATCCTTTGTGACTCCATAATTGCTGGCTGTGTTAACACTGTCAGATGGTCACATTGCAATGGAAAGGGGTTGAAAATAATTTTACATAAACAAAAGAGTTGATAGACACCAACTAGAGTCTTTCATTTCATCTTGGAGAACATCTGAAATAGTGTGCTACAAGAGGAATGTTCTTTACTACATGAAGCAGAGTTTGGAGAAAAATAAAAGTAATCATAAAGATAAGCATGAAGTCTCTTCACAGAGTCCCTGCTATCTCAAAATAAAGATGGAAAGTACACAGCTGACCTGTGTTTGACTATTTTTTCAGTATTAGTAAGAGTGTCAGGAAGTAGCTATTGTTCCCCTCTTGACAGATACGTAACATGGCATCTGCAAGAGATGGAACTCAACATAACATGGCATCTGCAAGAGATGGAACTCAATTCTCAGGGGATTCCATAAAGCACTGGTTGCTAAACACAGGTAGCAATAGATCAGAAACAAATGAGTAGTGAGAGCAACAGTGCACAGCCCAGGTTTGGAGCTGCTAGCTTACTGAAGTATTTCAGACAATTGGTTAATAGGTTTTTCACTCATTCTCAGGCTTAACCTAATCACCAGATTCAGAATCAGGAAAGTTTTTACCAGTATCTCAACCAGGACCATTGACATTTTCCTGTTATTGTTTGCTACAGTGTTGGGAAGCATCTTACAGTAGACTGTGCTGTGTGAGGGAACAGAGATGATGTATTCCATGGATCCTGTGGGACTAGAATTCCCTTACCCAGCTGAGTCAAGTTGCAGGAAACTATTTTTGAAGCTTAACAGCACTTTAACTTTAACAAGAGGAAGGAACCAACCCTCACAAGTATATAATACAAGTTATACTGCTTGTCAGCTAAAAGGCATTACAGTATATTTCCAGCACAGTCCACTTCTTCAGTCCTAACAAAGATACACACACAGACATCTAAGAAGCTCTTAGATACATCTGCACAACTTAGGAAGACTAAAGGAAAAGGTATTTAAAGATTATCTGGCAGCAGGTTGCCTCTGCAGAACATGCAAAGCCTTTGTAACTTAAAGCCAAACATTTCCACTGTGTTGCAAGATACATTTGATGTAGTCATTAAAACAGGATCCAAGACTTTTAAGTTCCATTATTAACACTGTAGTTTGACCTTGGGAAAGTTATTTATATCTCTATCCACTCATCATGAAAATGGATCCAAGACAACGTTCTATTTACTATTAGCGTTTAACACACTCAAATGCAAATACTACAGTAATACAGAGCATTTACATCCTTGTAACAGTTTGAATAACGAAGGAAAGGTTTAGAGAAACAAGGAAATTTGATAAAGAAGTGTGATGTGATATTGACTATGCAGAGGGAGAACAGAGAGTAGTGAGAATTAGTGGAACAACAGGAGAAAGGCTTAATCATATATAGCTAGCTACTTTATTGGTACAAAACAAACCACTCTCTAATACACTTTTACAAGAAGTTCATGCTTCTCCAGTTTTTGGATCACCTGGGTTTTCTGTAGGATAGTTAAGCTGCGTATAGTGATCTGCAAGGGGTAAGTACCACAGGCCTACTTTACAAAAACATAAAGACAAACTTTTTGGGTTTTTGTTTTTTTTTTTGAGTCTTAAAATAACATTATTTTGCTTCTACAGTTCAAGTTTAACCTTTTTTTGTTCAGAGGCTACAAACCTAGATACTAAAGCACCACAACTGCATCCTAGAAAAATTACTTGATATGGTGTTGATGGCTCTCAGTTTTCAGAGCTCTTTGTCAGCTATGCCATGAAGCCCACTCTGTAATAAAGCAAGATTAAAAATAGTTTTCTTCGTTCAAAAAAGTAATGGCAGAAGAAACAATAGGAAAAAAGTCTAGGATAAGAATACTCGCGACAGCAAGTGAAGGGCAGGGGGGGAGCAATGAAAGTCTCATACACAAATGCCAAGGATTCTACAACTCCCCTGGTGACTCTGGCAGTAATCCAGGAAAAAGTTTTCTCTTTCCTTTGCTGTTTGCAGCAACAAATCTTTCCTCTGGAGGAGGGGTGAGAGGGCTGCAGCTAACTTCACTGCATCTGATAAGATGGCAAATTGTCCAGGTCTGACATTTATGGGGGACCTGGAGCTCCACTGAAGCACTCTGGGAGGATTAATGCAGGGTTAGCCTCTCCAATCACACTCCTTAAAATGCTACAAATGGCAGACAGATGAAAGTTCATTTAAATTTGATAATGATGAGTCTAAAGAACCCGAGACAGAAGTTGTCTCCTCTCAGGGAAAGAGCAGCAGCTGGAAGTTGAGCATTCTCACTAAAAGAGTTGTAAAACCTAACCATACTTGAAGAACTTCCAGTGTTTAGATACTGAAATGAGGTTCTGATTAATTGATTAATAAGAACTAAATCCCACCTCCTTCATGTGAGCTGTACCACCCACAAGAGAATTCCACCATCCATTTGCCTTAACTCTATCCAGGACTGTTTCACTTGAAGAATGGGAAATTTCACGCGCCTGCACTCATTGCCTGGAGCCAGCAGAAAGGCTCATATAGCTGTCAGCAAGCTGATAAGAGCTGAAATTACTCTGCAGAGCCCTCTTTAAAGAAGAGCCAAAGAAGTACATTAAATGAAAGGGAGGAGGGGTCAGAAAAGCCAGCCACTCATGTTGTCTTAACGTGGCACTAAAACAAGTCATTGATTTATGGATGTGTCTTCAGCTCTGCTTGACCTGGAGTCTGAAATTTTCTTTAAGTCAAGGCTGTGGGACATGGCACAGGCACTAGAAAAAACATAATAGCTTGTCCAGATATTCTGACTGTGGGAAAAAACACCGCAAAATATATGATTCCTATTCCTAACTTCCCTTGATTATTATATTATTTAAATTGCACTTTATTTAAAAAACTAAACTTGTATCTTTTATGAGCTTTTAATTGTCTACCTAGGCTGAAAAGACAAGAGATTGGAATCATCTAAACAATTAATCAAAATCAAGAATGTCATATTGCCATTATTTGAGAAAATACCTTGAGGGGCTTCAGGAAAGCGAGTTACTGATTTACGCAAAGGAGGAGACAGACATCACAATCAAGATTTTTTGTCACTGAAGTGCCTGACAGTCACTGAAGCGGAGATACATTTTTTTTTCAAAAGAAAAGCACACTGAAAATCTGCAGAGGTTATTCCACAAGGCAACACAGAACCAAGGTCTCTGGCAAATCTGGGCCCTGAAGCTGGATCAGCTGCAACCCATCCAGCTGTTCCCACATTCTGACAGCAGTCTGCAGCAGGTAGGAGCTCTCACCTACAGGCATCCCAGGCACAAGCCACCACTTTCCTAAGTACTCTCTAACTGCCATAAGTTTGCATCTTATGTCCTCTGGCTTAGGAAGTTCCTGTCTTTACATTCATCTCGATTGATTTTCCTTCCCTGGGTTTTTTCATTCACCCCCCTAAGCTGATAAAAATCCTTCACTCACAAGGTACTGAAGCTACAAGTCCCACAGACCACATTGAAGTTCTGTGACAAGGCCATCTCCTCTCATGTTTTTAATAGAGCAGATTCCCAATAATAAAATCCTAGGGCATGTCACATGAAATTGTATCAAACAGTGAGTAGTCTTGGCCATTCACTTTACGCATGGCCCTATTTTGCACTATATTCTAGCTCGCTATCTTAACCCCTATCAGTCATGTTCAAGATGAAGAGTCTGGACTACTCAGTTATCCTCTCATGAAAACTATCATTGCCCCTGCTCTCTCATCCAGATGGGAGAACTGTAACTATCGGAGCCTATTAAGGGTGCAGGCATTCAACAGCTTTATTCTGTGGTGTTCTCTACCTCTTTTATAAAAATTCTTCATAATTTTTTTTTAATCACAGCTGACCATGGAACTTGTATTTTCATTGAACTGCTTATCATAGCTATAAGAACTCTTTCAAATGACTGCACCCAGCTGAGAGGCCAAAACTGCATATATGAGAGCTATTCTTCCTTGCACATTTATTCCTTTTTAAATCTACACTTAATTTCATTTGTCACTTATCATTTGGTTGTGCTATACTCTAGCTTCCTTGGCCTAAGGAGGCACTATTTCCAAATAAAATATTTCCCTAAGAACAGCCATTCATGAGGAGGATGTGCAGAGAGCTTTTGCTATGAGCTTGAGCTTCAAGTTTTTCCTTAAAAGTAATGTGATTCCAGGATGCTTACCTTGCACAAAGTTACATAATTCTGTGGAATTTCTTATCTCCAAGATTTCCACCACAAAGTAAGATTGGAAGAAATCAGGCAACAACAGAAATCCAAAGTGGAACGAAACAGAATTCAGACTATGATCATGCCCTTGTTTCCTCAGGAAACCAGGATGAAGAGACTTCCTTCCTTCAAGAGCTCTAGCTAGCTCTTTATTCTTGTACTGTTAGAATACATGAAGTCATTCTGCCTTCCAGACTGGATATTAATTCAAAAGTTTTAGTTGTGGAAGGTGGAAAAGTATTACAAAGTCACTAAAGAACACACTAAGCCTTCTCTGGAAAACAATCTCTTTACCTGAAAACCATTTTCCAAGAAAGAACGTCTAAATAAATGAAGGAACTACTCCTCTATTCCCAACACTTGACTATTTTCATATTCTGATCTCTTAACTTAATGAGGCTTTCCGTGTTAAAAGACTTCCAAGTAGGCTGATATTCAATGGGGAAAAACATTAACAAAACACCTGCATGCTGGGACATTTATTTCAGAAAAAGAAAGGGGATAAAATGAAGATGGTCAAATTTAAGGTGTGGAAAACTGCTATACAAGTTGAAGACATTTCTGTATCAATGACAGTACTGAAGTATGTTTCTGTAGATTAGCAGACTTTCAAAGCAACAGGTTAGAAATACCTTAGCTGACAGGGAAACTATACAAGGCATGGGATAAGCAGACATCAGCCAAGTTTATTTTTGCCTTTTCTTCCCACCTATGTCACTCCTACTGTTCAGGACAAAGAAATTTCTGTTCTCACTCTATTACACACATCTATAACATTCACTTCTATTTCTTATCACTCCACTTCTAGGACTTTGCCATTAACTGGGTGCTGCTTTGTGGTGCAGACAAAATGAAAGCATAAGGATGTAGTGTCAAGTCTGCTGGGTCAGTAGCAGTGCAGCTGAGTTGCTCATCAACTTGCCTCTGGGCATTTCAGCCAGTATTTCAGATTCCATATGGAACTACTTGTGAGAGGGGGACTCTTCAAGGAAGCTTCAAAGAAAACGAGTATGACAACATTACTGTACAAAGGAGACAAGACAGCAGTCCCAAAGATGGGCAGATTTCATCCAGACTGCTATTAACTTCAGAAGCTCAAGCAGTGGGGACTTTTTTCTGATGCTCAATGCACTGGAGAACTAAAACATGTTAGCTTCCAGTTTCTAGGAAATCAAATCAGGAATTGTTGACAACAAAATGTTCCGCAAGTTCAAACAGTGAAAGCATATGTTAACATGGTTAATCTTCAGAGAACTCAATACAACCATGTATAACTGCAAGATTTCCCACACAGTAAGCTCTGTTCAAATCACTAAATGATACTTACTCTTTTTCTGAGCTGATACTACACACTGCCTTACGAAGCAACTGGACAAATAAAGTTGTTCTATAGGAAATCACAGCCCAGGTCATACCTGCAGTACATCCTCACAGGTAGCTCCAAATCTAAAGCACCTGCAGTAAATCCTTTCCATGACAGTACTTTCTGATGCTCATGGATCAGTGTACAAAATGCAAGACAATCTTTTTGAGTACGGGTTCTTATATACTGCAGTGGCTTATCTTAAAGTGTCTTCTTCTCAGCAGATGCATGGCTTAAAGTGCTTCCAAAAACAAAGCAAAAATACCTAACACTTTACTCCCTAAAAGCAGTCACTCTATTTTAACCTAAAAACAAAACAAAACAAACAAACAAACAAAAAAAAAACCCAACAACCAACATTTGTATATATATCCTTTTGAACTAACCTAAACACCGGTCTCTTCAGAAGTTTCATTCCAATTCTAAATTCTCTCTCCTCCTAGCATCATTTCATCTTTAGACTATGAATCTTTTTTTGCTTTGTCCCTGTACACTGTCACAGAAATAAATTCAAGACATTGAAAAAATCTGGCTGGGTATTTTGGCCAGTCAAAATACCCTACAACATTTTTTTTTCCTGAGTCATTCAAATTGTAAGAGAGTAAGAAATGCAACTGCTCCCTATTGTGAGGCTGATGAGGAGGAAGGAAACAAATCTGTAGCACAGGTGGAATATTACTGCACATTTATCAATGAGCAAAAGCAATCAAGTTATTGGTAGTCAGCACAATATCAGTCCGTAAGTAGCTTTTCACCATATGAGATTTCTAGGACATAGAACCATGTACAGCAAGGGAATTTCACAGGTACTTAGACTGAGATTCCACCTTGTAAATAGTGCTGACAGTGCATGAAACATATGGATAACATGCTCAAGTATCCTCAGTATACAGTCAGAAACAAATTGAGGAAGACAAGAGGAAGACAGACCTTATAATTTCATCGCAGTATTCTCAACACCAAAACATAAAACTATATTCCCAACTAAAGCATCAAGATGTGAGAGCAAGCTTTAGAGATACTTCTCACCTCCAGTCAATAGAATCAGTGTTTCTGTTATATTCAGTGATGTTTTGGATCCAATGACAGTGACCAACACAAACCACCTACAGTTCACAAAATTCTCTCCAGAAACAGACCAATATCATATTCTGCTTATTAAATATCTTCTATTTTAGCTTAAATTCAGGAGTTACCAATGATACAGATAATTTACTTGAATTAAGGTTGCTTAATTGGTTTGCTACAAAGCATCTGAGAAATATATATTGTGAATGCAAAGGGAAAATTGAAAGAGAAAAATATACAAACCAGTGAAGTTTCCTGATTTCACACTTTAAATTTACTGTTTAAAGCACCTTCTCTGTAGGAGAATATTATCTTGATCTGATTATTTTATGACATTAATAAAACGGACAAGAAAATCAATGTATGCTTTCATGAACTATTCACGTCAGTTCTAGTTTTATCAGGCTAAACACCCCTGCGTTAGTATTTTTATGTTCAAGTCACAGAAAAACAAGAAAAATCAAGCAAAATATTGTTTCTAGGAGTTGCAGTTATGAAGCTACTTCTGCATTTCTCTGCAGCAAATTAGTGCTGCCAATGGGCCCTACCAAAACAGTTCATTTGTCTGTAGGGACTAAAGAGAAAGGAGACCCCTGATGGCTGATATGATATTTGCAGACACTCAGAACAGAGAAGTCAAGCTGGCAAAAAATCTCAGGCATGAAATGTAACTACATTTCAGAGTAGTTTCTTCACCCATATTCATTATTAACGTAACTATGCAAATTTTAGCACTGCCTAGGTAGAAACAATTACACTAGTATTACAGGCCACAGCCTGAGAAACCATGCCTTGGGCCACCTTTTACAAGAATCACACAGAAGATGACTTCATCAGTGACATGCAAAGGGATTTCAGAAACATCTCCAAAGCCTGTGGAGAAATCTGAATACAGAAATCCCATGCATCTTTAAAAGTCATCTGAAATCAAGTGGTTTACTTTTTTCCCCACATACCCAGCACTTAATTATTCTTTGCCTCAGCTCCTCATCACAAAACCAGAATCCCCCTACCATGCACTAAACATCTATCATGCCAATAAGGTGACGAGGATTACAGATCCTGGTTATGTGTTTACAATACATGCCAACATCTTACTATATTCATCTCTGGCCCCAAAATGTGATCCATATAGCACAGCAATCAGAAGAACGTGGCTGAATCCATGTAATTTGACAACAAAACTTTTCACACCATGAAAACTCTCACAGTGCCAATTCTGTTCAGATAGTGTTGATATGTACGAGCTCTTGAGTTAAAGGAGCTGATGATGGCTGTGTCCACAGAAGCAAAGTTTTGACAGTAACAAACAAGAATCAGCATCAGCTGGAGCAAAATAGTTTCTTTTGCCTCCAACTACACAGAATTCAATCACAAGTTTGGACAATTTAAGATCTCTGCTCTTCAAATCACAAAATAAATGAAGTCTCCCTCTCATAGCAATCATCAGTTTAGTTAAAATATTTAAAACATTTTTCACTTGATATATCCCTCACATATATCCCAACAAGACAAAGCTCCTGGGACACAGGTAGACTCAAATACTGTCTTTCAGACAATTTAGTTACTATGTAGAAAAAATACATATATGCTATAGTTTCATCAAAAACATGTTAATAAATTAGAGTAGGTATTAAGTCTGCCTTCAGGCAGAGCTTCCAGTCCAGTGTGTATTAGGAATGCAGAAAGGAAAACAAGAAAGAAGTTTCTGAAAGTTTAGTTTGACTGGATTGGTAGGAACATGCATTCCCCACCCACTGTAAAAATCTGCATATGAAAAAGCAGGTTGTCAAAACATCAGTTTCAATTTCGGATGTGCTGCAACCCAGGATGGGGAGGCTTTGATCACTGTGGATACTGAGAATCCTATAATATATTTCACAAAAGCATGTAAATTAAAATAGGTTGGTGAAATTCCAATCTGAGTAACTGGAATCTGCCTACTCAAGTGTTCTTCTGCAATTGCAATCACATGCAGTATTCTTAACTTCCTGACCTGAAGGATAATGTAGTACCGCTCAACAGCTGCTGTTTAACAGATTTAGCTGCATCAGTGAAGGGTAAAGATAAAATATTGAGAAATAATGGTGAATGCATATGCTTAGCATAAAGAAAGAAGGTAGAATAATCAAAATATTACCATGAGAGAACAATCAATGCCTCAGCATTCCAACAAATTACACAGTAAGGCAGACATAAACCCACATTAACTGCAAATAAAGGATAATCTAAATACAGTTCATTATTTTACCTGTCTTTGCATCTCTTCAATCTGTCGTTGGGGAACACTTTGCAGAATACTATACATTTCAGGCATTTTTTCTTCAGGGATGACTACAGAGGCCCTATAAGCAAACAACCAGAAAAACAGTAAGATGAGAAAAAGTACATTCCACATTAAAAGAGATCAACAGCTCTTTTAACACAGAAACTTGTTTCACATCTAATATGATGTGCTCAGAAGATACCAGTAGAAATAAGCAGTATTCTCCTAGTGTGATTTATTATTCTGTAGCAACTCCCTCATGACCACGGTCAGTCTGCCCATAGACGACACCACAGAAGTCTATGGACTGATTTGCAAATCAGTTTAGAAAATATGGAATGGACGGAGACACAGAATTCCTGAAATCCCATCCCTGGACTGCCACTGACTTGCTGACACCTTCGATCTTTCAGAGTGACAACTGATAGCACCTACAGTGTTATGCATACCAACTAGTAATTTTGTATGTATTATCCTAAGATCACATAACTGAACACTGTGCACATATGGAAAAATAAAATCTAGACTCTTAACACAATATACACAACTACAAAATAATTATGCTTTTCAGTCTCAAATGAACTTCAGAATCATGATATAGTATAATAAATTTAGCATCCAGATGATGACATTTTTTGGCACACTCTGTTCGTAAGAGTCTAAATGCAGATCAGTCATCATTAAGCGCAAGCTTAAGAAAACAAAGCAAGTCTGCCTTGGAAAAGATATCATTGGCTACGGGATAAACAAACAGTTCAATCAACTCTGCCTCCTTTGTTTTCCTCTCTTGTTTTCGATACATGAATACATCAAAGGCCAAGATCACATTTATCTTATTCAGTATTCTCTTCACTGTAACTACCAGTGCTTTTGACTTATTACAGCGGTTTCACTCAAATCACTGAATACAATGGATGCCTCTTAGGTGCAAACTGGATGTACAGCAGCTATGGTACAAACCTTTTCCAGTCCAGAACCTCAGAGAAAGGCAGGATGTAGGAGTCAGCAATAATGACTGGGACACAGCCGGCTTGAAGAACATCACTCAGTACAGCCTGTCCGAGGCGGGCTCCACGTAGAACAACACAGAATGTAGCTTCCTGTCAACAAATGATACCCACCACAATGACGAGGGAAAAAAGAGCAGTATTAGAGTTGAAGTAGGTATGTACATTTATGCCCTTTAAATTGTCAGGGGGGGAAGGCAAAAGGAAAACAGACTTGCACTTGCACTGTGCTACCAGTGTATTCTGAGTCACCAATAAATTCAAATTTATCTACTGGTGGCTCATAAATATTAAGTGGAAAGCAGAGAAATCAGCTAACGAGATTATTCTAAGCTTTACTTTAATGTTCTAATTTCAGAATTCTAGTTGAGAAAATTCAGGTGGAAAAAATAAGTTTGAAAGGTGGCATAACAAGATGAGCAAAAAGCAGTGTGAACTTATCAAGCACAAAATGCATGATGCCAAACCAACCTTTCTCCACTAAAAGGATAACAGGGACACAACAGATTTCATAGGCAATCTTAAAACGCACTTGGCATCTGATAACATTTTCATAAGGAAATTTTTAAAAAATCATGAGATTGATAAAACCCTCAGAGGCTTTATAGTTACAGAATTCTACTTAAAAAGCAGTTAGCAGTGGCTCACAGGTAAAAACAAAGTGATGAATCAAAAGAGTTAAAAAAAAAAAAAATTATCCTAGTTGCAGCATCCAAAATGTCTCTTAGTTAAGGGAGGAGCAAAATTAAGACTACACTACTTATTATATGTGATGATGGTTGACATTTTTTGGAAGATTAAGAAACATAATGGATAACAAGATTAGAGTTTGACACTACATGGAGAAAATGACTAAAAATACACATATAGCCTTCAACATTTAGGTAAAAATCAACAGCACAAATGCAGAGCATGAAATAATGGGCTATGTTTTGCATTTTGCAGAGAAGGATATTTCATACAAAAAGTATGAAGAATATTCATGTGCAACAACAATGTTATGCTACTGGAAAAAAAAAAAAATTTAAATCACTCCACCATAGGTTGTAAAAGAATGTAGAAAGAAACACAACCTAAGAGAATGGCAGTAATCTCTCACTCTGTTCAGTACTGCAGGACCCCAGACATAGCAGCGTATTTAGTTTTAGGCAATGCACTTCCAGGGAAAAGAAGTATGATAACTTATCTCAAGAGCGTGACCAACAAGACTCAACAAGACTACTTATTCCAAAGGGGTACAAATGGGAGGAAGGTGGCTAAAGGGAGCTTCAAAGATATAAAAAGATTCCACAAAAAAGAATATTAACAGCTTATTCATGCCCATGGCACACAAGATGAAAAGCCACAAGCTGAAACTCCAGCAGAGAAGGTATCTTGGCTATGCTGCAGATATGATATTTAGTTCACTTCAACATTACTGAGGAAACTTGCTACAGATTCAAGATGACAAAAAAAACATACTTGGAGAGTTTAGCTCTACAAAGAAAAACTCCAAGTCAGTATTATTCCCAAATCTAAGAAAGAGAAATCAAAGTTGACACAAGGGCATGCACAGATAAGAAAATATCTTTCCAGTTAGCATTCTGTGGCCTGATGAGAAGGAGCCAGGAAGGCAGGGTAGAAAAACATGAAAATGAAACTAGGAAATACAAAAGAATTTGCTGGATCTTCACTCGCTTCCTAGTGCAATTGTGAGCCTTGTGCTCATATTTGTTGAGTACTGAAGAGTCTGAGAATCTTGTCCAAGAGAAGAGTGCTAACAGGAGGCTTTAGCAATCCAGAAGTCCAAGAGCCTGGCTAGAAAAAAATCTGTACAGGCAGTGCTGGAAAGGATGAACAGGGATCAGTCCTCAGGCTTCCTCCTTCCCCTACTCCCAGACAAGAACAGAAGGAAAAGAAGGGTGGGGGAAAATGGAAGGAGCAGAGAGAACAAACACATTTTAACCATTCACTTGCTGGATCACAAAGAAACAGGTGGAAGAAATCCTAGTAAGGTCTGGGAGAAGGGGGTGGGGAAGATAAAGAAGAGCCCAGATGTGGACACACATGCTCATCTGCCCAGATAACCATTTTTCCTGTCTAGACAAAGGTTACTATAAATACATCTCCTCACATCACCACTGTTATCAGCCAGACATTCCAAAGGGAGATGCAGGGCTCTGCTAAGGAAAGTATTTTAACAATCTCTGCATGTGCCAGCTCTCTTCAGAGATATAAAATAATACATAGCAAGATATAGATACAGATCCTCTGACTTGCTATCCTTGAGCAATCCAGTCAGTATTTAAAGAAATACAGCAAAGAGATTTTTTTCCTCCCCTTTTGACTGGAAGTTTAGGACTCATTGTGACCTGTTGTTCCCTCTCCCTCTCCCCCTCCTCCCCAAGGAATTTTAAACATATTTCCTTCAAAACATAACAGGAGGGGTGGAAACTTTGCCTTTCTTCAGCCTGTTTGTTATTTTATCATCATTTGTTGAAGTTCAAAGACAAATTATGTGCTGGTGGCCACAGACAGAGCACAGTGGCCTATGGCATAACTCACTTCACCACACCACATGCCAAAGCACCTCTCTGTTAGAGAATTGCCAAGAGACCCAGGGGTCTGAGAACACTACCTAGTTTTATCTTCACTGACACATCAAAAGGCCTCTGGAAGTTGGGCCAAGGCCATCAAACACATTTCACCTAGATATTTTCATAGTTGCATGCTGACAAGTCTTCTAGCTCAGTCCATTGTGTCTACAGAGAGAATTTTGTAGAGCTTAACTACTAAGTTGCATACAAAAAATGCAACCTGATGAACTGTATTTGTAGCAGTCTTTTTTTCCCCCCAAAAAATAAATATATACATAAGCTCTGCAAAGTTCATTTTAATCTGTCCTGCAACTAACAAAGCAGGCCACTGTTCTAAGCTCGATCTAACAAGACCCGAAGAATCGTTAAGAAATCAATTTCAAACTCATGCCTACTGAAGGTCACTTTACCAGTCATTCTGGAGGTGTAGATTCTAAAGTTCTTCCCTAGTTTTAAAGCAATCAATTTTGCCTGACCTTCAAAATTTTCACCTCTCATTACAGCTGGATTTTGTGGTATCTGCACATCCTTATTTAAGTTTATACCATGTTATCGTGTACTACCACAACCACCATGACCAACCCCATTAAGTTGTTACACTTAGGCAGTATTCCAGACTGCAGTGTATCCTCTATACGAGTTTGAGTACACGGTTCTTCATCCTCTTAAAAATCAGAATAAAGTTGGGATATAACATCCCAGCTGACCTAATGAACTGTGCATTTGCAGAACATCAAATGAAATATAAACAAGTTCCCTATCAGGAACAGCTCCACAGCTAAGACAGTCACCAAGAGAAAGAGAAATCTGCAGAAGAGACAGTCTTACCTGGAGCACTTGAGGATAATCAAAGATTTGATTGTTGTGACAGCGTTTGCGAACAGCAGGGACCCCATCTGACAGATTTGTACATTTGTCAAGGAGCAGCACCGATTCCCCATTCTCAGCCTGAAGAGCTTCCAGCTCAGACTGGTATTCTGGGTGCAGAGACATTTGAGATGACAGAATGAAATACCTGCGGGGACTGAGAAAACACAGCTAGTTTACTTGACAGCAATGCCAGTTTACTTCCAAGGTGCTCGGCAACATGTTCCCTTCCACTCTAGAAAAGTTAATCTCATTCTGCTAAATGTAGACATGTGCCAAAATCTGATTTTCAGACAATGCAAGAAAGAATGCAATATAATTTGATTTTTGATATTAAATGGCTTAGCATTATTTACAATATCAAATAAAATCATACACAGAAAAAGTGCTTGTATGAATAGGCACTTTCTTTTATAAATTGAAATTAACATTACTTGTCTATATAATAATACAGCTTGCTACTGAGGCTTGATGTCTGTGCACTGTTACAAAGCAGACCGAATGCTGCTACTGCTTTCTCCTCCCATATTATTATTTTTTTTTAATCAATTTTAATTGGAAAAAAAATGCTGAACTGCCTGATCTTATTCCCTTTTAAGTCCTATCACATCCCAAAACCATGAATATTCAAGATGTGCTTCAACACCGAATTATTTCACAGCTTTAATTAGACCTGGATGTAAAACACACAACAACAATCGCAGTTTAGAAGCTCTCTCCTTAAAAAATGGGATTTGTTAATGCTGGAATATATCATGTCACACAAATGTTATACTCATTTAGTCTAATTTTTTTTTTTAAGCAGATCGGATAAGTCAAACTACTCTACTGCTTCCCATTTGAGGGAACACGCAGTGAGAGCGTGCCCTCACGCAGCCAAAATAACGCAGGAAATAGGCGGCCTGAACTTAGGATTCCAATTCTGCTCCACATGATACTATTTTTAATTTACAGCTTTGAAAACACACACAAACACACACTTTATAAAGTCAGACCTTTCCTGCTGCTCTTCTCACCTCTTTTACTTATTTCCCTGCTGGTCACTTCAGCGGATCCAATTAGCAGAGAAGACTTGAACAGAATTTTTTTAAAGCCATTCTTGTTCCTAAGCCTGCAGCTGCCACCATCTTGCTACAAACAGTTTTAAAGAACATATGTTTCTTGCAGAGTTGGATTTAAAATATTTCAAATTATCCAACTCAAAAGGTCAGTAAATCACAAACGCTCTGTTCAACTCTGTAAGAGGAACAAAAATAGGATTTGCCTTTAAAAAAGGAAATACCACCACACACTAGTGATAATGGACATTTACGACCAGTGAAAGATTGTGTGGGATTGATTGGGCGTTTAAAATCAAATTTTGCCTTTAAACCATCATCATCCTATGACACCCAAACCCAGCTATCAAATCTTGTTACATAAGAAAGTAGATTGCAGCTAGCAGGCAATAACACTTCAGTGTAATGGAATGTGATTACTTATCCCAATCAAGCTTGAACTTGAGCTTTGTTCTCTTGTCACTGTCTTCCAGCATAAAGCAAAGAAACCTGTGACCGTTTCAATTAGTAACGCTAACTGGCCGCTAGATGGTACTCTGGAGACCGCAGTCTATTCCTCACAAAAAGTTTTGTGTGTTTGAGAACACAAACCTCCCATCAAAAATGGGCTGACACAGCAATTGGTTGACTATCTGGACACGATCAGTATGACAGCATCTCTCTCTGCAACAGATTCTACACATGCTGAAACTTATGATCATGTTTATATCTTCCAGATAGAAATACAAAGCATGCTCTCAGTCTACATTGGGCCATAATACTTGAGACGTGACGAATCAGTTAGGATTCAACCAGGTGTCCCTACACCTGCCAGGTCCAGAAGCATTATAAACAAGAGCATAACGTGTGTGGGTAAAACAAACTTCTACTGTACAGCTTTGTCCTGTAACTAACTACGATTCCTTGCTCTGGAGCAGCCCAGAGCAATAGCAAGAATGTTGCCCTTACCAGAGGAGACAACTGTAGCCAAAGCTCCAGTTTTTGTCTGTTATCAGCAGCACCCTTTCAGCAACAGTCTTCAACTCTGATAAAGCCATATTCTTTAGAGGATGCTGTTAGAAGAAATTCCCTAAAGCTTCTGCGTTTCCAATCTTGAGATTCATAATCAGTAAGAGCACATTTACCCCACTGCCTCAATCTGCTCAGCTTTTAAACCACAACACTGGTAAGAACCTGCTACAGGGAAGTTTTCAGCTGTGTAATTAAAAGGCTTATTCAAATGCTTCTTTTGTCTTTGCTATATATACAATTTATTGTCATTAGTTCGCATTTAAGTATCTTAAGTGATCTGAAGATATAATTTACTAGGGAATCAATGCTACTTGGAATTACAGCTCTGCTTTACCTAAATTTTAAAAACAAACATCAACAACTATTTTTATTTATTTTCTGTAAGTTGAAAAATGTTTTCTAGATGTATTGAATCTAATGCTACTAGAAACACTGTTGTCCTGTTTCACAGTTCAGTTTCTGGAGTGGATCACCAAGAAACATTGTCAGACTATCACCTACCACACTTCAGTCTCTGAAGTGGGAAGACAGAATCATCTCCCCTACACCCCCAGCTCATAGGTAACCCACACCCTGGCAGATTAGCCAAGGCTACTAGCATCAGAACCATCACGTATTTTAACAGGAAGAGCCATACATGAGCCCAACTCTTACACAAATTGACCCAGCCTGCCAAGAGGCTAGCAGATGTGTTTGTATTTTATTTGTATCCATATCACATGCAATATTCAATGTACTTTGCCAATTCATTGGAATCACTTTACCCTGGTCCTCTTTCTGGCAGATCCACTTCTGCAGACAGAGGGCTGTACACAGGAATACTGACATCGTAGCCTTGCCGGTAAGTCCACGTGGAAAAGCCTCCACCAGCTAGCAGAGCTCTGAAAAATACAAGAGACTATAAACAGAGAATGTAAATCATTCAGACTCAGAGCATGATTTACTGGTTATCATTACCAGAACAGCAATAACAGTTACTGAGATAACAGTTTTTCTCCCAACTTCTGTCAGTGGAATTTTTCATGCAGTTTTTAGATTCACTTCAGCCTTCCTGAACCGGGCTTACTGCCAGACTGGATACAGTCATCAGTGGAATGTTTGCAGTGGCATATGATCACTGAGGAAAGGACCATTTTTGCATTCTTATAGGGAAATGGAATCTATTGCTGTCATTACAATCACCCTACATTTTTTCAAGCTTACATGCGCTAAGTCCATTTTAATTTAAAGAAATACTTTCTTGATTATTTATATCAGTTAACATATTCCTCAATGCGTGCCCTAAAACCGTGCATAACACAGCTCTCAGAGTGTCAGACAAGCCGTATTTCGGGTACAAGTCCAGACAAAATACAGCATTTTGGCAGCTTGTAACAACCCTGGACTTCTATGGCAAATAAAATTAGTTTATATTTTGTTCTCAAAGCAACTGCATAAACTTTTAAGTTTCTTTTCACCTATCACAAGAAAAAAATGCTGTAAGCAGAACACACCACAACGAGAGCTCAGTATGCTCTGAATCCAATCTCCAAGAGTAGAGGCAGCTTGGGACACTGCTAGAATGCATGAGAATAACCAAGGATGGATAAATTAAGATCCATTTTAACTCTTTGGAGAGATGACTCTGTCTGTGGCCTTTCCTAAATGGGACAACCTTACATAACATAGAGAAAGAGCTTTCAGAAACAGAAGAGAACCGTGTGCACAGAAGAAAGCAATGCACCATTCACAGTGCCAGAAGAAACTAATGTGTTATTATCTCTTATCCCAATTCTAGCTTCTTTGAACAAATGATTAGAGGCCAACAGCTTTTCAGTTACATTTCATCCCCAGTGACCAGGTGGTACACTGAACACATCATCTGATTCCAAAATATGCTTTCATCCAGCTTCTTCTGAGACTCCTGAAACGTCTGATCATACTTTTAGTCCTTCATCACCAACAGCAAGGTGAGCTATTCCCAAAGTTGCTCTAGAGATAATGTGTTTGTCTTAATTACCACTTAAAGTAATTTGCAGAAACCTGTCTCCAGGCAAAGAAGAACAACACAAATACAGCTCTACTCTAGGCAACACAGAAAGTGGCTTGAGGAACGGTACCCATTGCAGCAGCTACAATTACAGCCCACAGCCTTACCACAACCTTGCCCACTGTCACAGTTGAGACCAGAGCAGGCAGGTCTCATCAGTAACATGAGAAGAACATCAGTATGAGACCAGATGAGATGCTGAAAACACAATAGGTGAAGAAGTCTCCAGCTATCACTGAATTGAATGCATAGTATAGTGTTCAGAGCAGTTTTTCTATTGCTCTTATACAACAGATTATGATTTTAATTAGTCATTATCCAAGACTAATTATTTTTTTCCCCTCAGAACTCATCAGCCTGATTAAACACCAGCATGTTCTGCCTCTTCTAACTCCCTTTAAGGTGTTCTGCAGGATAATTCACTTCCTGCTTTAAATTGCAGCACAGCCGTTTAGCATTCCTATATCCCATTTTGGTACAAATAAGACTTCACTAAATGTCATTTCAGAAGCTCTTGGAAAACCATAGGCTCTGGATTAGAGACATATTTCAGTTTGATGACAATTACAAACTCAAACACTTGCCTTTCATTACTCTTCACTCAGAACACAAACCACTTGTAGACGCAAACTATTTGTAGCAGCAGAAATCAACTTGAGAACAGGACGATAAATCAAGAACGCGTCGAGTGAGAATTTACGATCCAAGTGCTTATTTGGGATTCCTTTCCAGTGCCTCCCCTTTGGTGACATATATGCGTTATGTGTATATTATGAGCAGGTCTCACCCTTGAAGCTGCATGTTCCAGGGCTTATCCATCAACTCAACTACCAGCCAGGAGAAAAAACTGGCTTAGACATTGCTGTTCTTGCACTTTACAACCTCCTCTTTTTATAACCCCCTAATTGGGAAACTACAACCAGATTGTTTTAATTGGATCCGGTGAAAACATGACAGCACCTCATCAGCCTTGAGAAAGCAGGTGTGTCATACAGACATTTACTTAAATAAACCCACAGGGAACCAACACCAGCTAAATAACTCCTCTCAGATTTTCATTCTGTGGTGCAGTGAGGGAATAGAGATATTAACTCCTAATATAGTCAAGGTGAATAACCTTCAAACAGCACTAAGCAATGAGCCTGTTTCAGAGCAACTTTTCACCACTTCTCAGATACTGATCCTGCTTGCTCTCCAGGAAGTGCCCCAACTGGTCTGCACTCTTAAAGTGTTTCTGCCCAGCTGCCAACATCACCAGTTTTCTGCCAGATCTCACAAGTCACTGAAACCCAATTTGTCAGCTGAAGCAGAAAGAAAAGGTATCATCATCCCTACGTTCAATTCTACGGCTACAGAGTGGGTCAGAAAAAGAAGTCTCTTCAACCACACTACTATACTAGATTTAATAATACTTACTAACAAATAAAGGGCTTATCTTTTAAGCTTTATGGCAGGAGATTACATATGTTACAGCAGCTAATATCAGCAACATAGCCTCCACACCCTCAAGGCAGACTTGCATTGTGGAAGTTATGGAATAAAGCGCTTTTATCTGTCTCCTAGTAATCAGATTTAAAGATTTAATAAACAGTCAACTTCTCTGTGAGCTAGCTTAGCTAAAGACTTCTACAGACATAAAAATAATATATAAATCAATTCCCTTTTGTGCATAAGGCCTTTACCTGGATTCACATTCTGCAGCAAATCAGCAGAACATGATTCTATCACATCCATGATCCATTAGCGCTCAGTATGAGAAGGCGGGCCACGCTCACTTAGGAAACTTCACAGATACTACCTGTGTATTTCACCAGTCACCCACAAAATCCCACACACCCACTAGCCCTTATGGAGCTCTATCTGTACAGTTCAGGCCTGTCATTCAAAATCCATCAAACTCTGCCAGAATACATATATTTCAATCTGCAGCCTCACACCTCACAGCGCTACCAGTGCTGCATACTTTGTTAACTACCCATTCTGTACTTTGTGGATGTATTCAGATGAAGAAGGCATGCTGGGTTCTCCTGTTCTGTTAGATATGAGGTAAGGCCTCCAGAGGTCTCCAAAACCATACTGTAGCCACATGTGACAGCACTCAGGCCCTTCCAGAACTAGATCCTCACAAGTGATTTTGTCACAGATCATTTATTTTCACACGTGTGGCCAGGATTTACACTTACTACAGTCTGACAGCTGGCTGCCTACAAAAAGGTATTTCCACCTTTTATACCTCTCAAACGTTGTTGCCTCTCTACTGTACTAGAGCTAGTGGTTATGCAGCTGCAGGGCAAGTCAACTCAGCAAGCTATGGCAACAGCCGCTTCAGAAAAAAAAAGGTGGTTTTTGTTGTTTTTTTTTTTTTTAATTCAAATGACATGAATTCCTGTAGTAGCTTGGGAGACACTTACAAAAAACATCTATAAAAATAATGTATTTTCTGCACCCTAAGTTAGGGTCAGACATAAATGGACATTTGACACAATTTTATTTTCATTGCATTGTGTAGTAAACCTCCTGCATTCACTTAACAAGTCTGCTTTTCCTATGGACACAGGCGTGCAGTCCAAGAACAGTCCATCCTGCTCAAAAGAACACTGTTAAATGAAAACCCTTGTTAAGAAATACAAATCTTAAAGAGTTTTGTAGGAACGGATTTACAGGTTTGGTTACACAAGAACAGTGCTTGGCTGCCCTCTTCAGGATAACCCACATCCATGTAACATATTCCATACGCTGGCAAAAACTAAGAAATCACTATCAGTGATGTGATTACAAAGAGTAAACATACTCTTCAAATATGTCAAAAAAAAAAAAAAAAGCCAACAACCAAATGTATGTCTTCTGGTACTGAAGGATAATGTTTTAAATCATCTTTGGTGCAAAGAAATCAAGATAAGCTCTACACTCAACATTCTAAGTTACAATTCCATATCTCAGGGAAGATTTTGTTGACAGAGCATTCAGCAGAAGGTGGCTAACCTTGATCTTCAAGGGAAGGACTGATTACATGGGATCCAAATCAGCAAAGCTAAATGTGCATAAGCTAATCCAGTAGAAACATATTCAATAACAGCTTCTAAACTAATAAAGTTTCTCTTATTCCAACTTGCATTGCCTTACAACTTCCTTTTCTCCTTCAAAAGTAAACTGTTCCGCAAGTGAAAATTAAGCTCAGGAACCTTTTAAGCTCCTGCCAGATATCTTAAAAAGACAGAACAACTATGAGAAATTGCCCAATTACCAGTGCAGTGTAACTGTTGAGATAACAAACGTTAATGAAAATCACCATAGTTTTAGTTTTGTCAAGTTTTATCTGTTTTAAAACATCCCATGTAAACGTTCTGACTTGTATCAGAAAGTTGAAGCTAGGAGCAATCTTTGGATTTCTACTTTGCATCACATGAGACATTCTGTAAATGCATCAGGTTCTGTAATACAATATACAAGCCTAAACTGAAAATTCTCCATCATTACAGCAAGCAAAAGAGCTAAGAAAAGCAAATGCTACAGATCATATTGCCTGTAAAATTGAGAATGGGAATAAACTGTTGGAGCAAACACTTGGCCTGTACAAGACAGGGACTTCTCTACTTCTCTTGACAAAGCCATATTTCAGCTTTGTAAAAGCTAAGGAGCTATCACCTACAGTTCTGAACTTGCTGCTTCTCCAAAGGCATTTAAATAGAGATCTCTGCATTGAAACACAGTAAAACTCATACCTATCTCTAGGAACATCCAGTGCAGTGTTGTAATCTGGTGGCCCTCCAGGCAGCATATTGAAGAGTAAGTGATTTGTGCCCCGATCCCATCTAAAGCAAAAGAAAAAACAGACAACAATTAGAAAGATGTTATCTATAAACAGATGATAAGTTCTGTCCAAGACTAGCTCTAGAACTGACTCACTGGATCCTCCCTCCCCTCCAAGATAATTTTATTCCACTTGAGTTCTGCAGCGTCCTATGTGGAAGTTTCAGCAAGTACCTGGACAGCTGTGCCAAAGCCTGAGCTGTCTCCTTGATAGGGAGTGTGTTCTGATTGAGGACATCTATGGATGGCACAAAAAGGCAGGCTCGGTTGACATCATCAGTGTAGTATTCACTGTCAGAGATGGCAGTCAGCAGCTCGTTGTATTCCCTGGAAATAGTATTGCTCACTGACGTCCCATACTCATCCACATACTTTTTCAGTGAGTAGATGTATACTTTGATTTTGTTTTTGGGATTAAAGCCGCATCGATAGACATCAAAGCAGGTGTGCATCCGGCAGCTGAGGTCTCCCCGCTCAGGAATGGGGCTGTCAGCAGGAAGCTTGACCACAGGCACATCATGGACACTGCGTTTTTCAACAGTCCAGTCACTGGACGACTCGATGGAGTGAGGCCAGAACTGGAACACTCCTGTGGCAATTAGGCCAAGCAGAACTATGGAAAAGAGAGTGATGTAGTAAATGCGATGCTTGGTTTTCATTCTTGGGATGAGGGCTGGACCCCGGGTGTTATATTTGGCTGACGCACACATAATGGCATCAATTATCTCTTGTCTCTGCAAATTAGAAAGGGAGAGATTTAAGGCTGAGCTCTGGAGGAGACACGAAGTTATCACTGTGCAGAGAAAAACATTAACCCATTCAAGACAAGCTCTTTTCCTCAGCAGATTTACAGTAAAACTCCTTCAGATGCTCACGTTCCTCTGAAACATAAGATGCCAATGGTTGGTTATACGTTGTGACTGCCACTTGGCAATGACAACAAGATGCCCACCTGAAGCCCTGATTCTTCACAGGCGGCACTCTGGAGTGTACACACAGTGAACACCAAAAAAACCATCACGCCCAGCTTAGATGTGAGTGAAGAGACACAATGTGGATAGCAAGTATCAAGCAGAACTTGGTATCAGGATACTGTTTCTAACGCCAAGTGACCTTCAAATCAAATTGCACGCATTCGAGCAGAAAAATGCCAAAGAAAACCTAGAATGGAAACCAACTTAAAATGAAAAAGCTTTACAGAATTCAGACTAAATGATTGTGTTCTAAGATCCTCATCCATGGAGACAGCCAGGTACACAAGCTTATTTACCCATAGCTGAGGCTACCTTAGAACTGACATTTTATCTCCCAAAAACATCCGTTTGTGCAAGCAATCATATTCTGGCACTGAAATAATTACTTCTGGATATCAGTTAGGAAAGAGGGAAACCTTACACATTTTAACAATCTCAAACCTCCACTTCCCCAGAAAGAGTGAACATGCATGCAATTACTACCACAGGCATTATACCAGCCAAGGGGGTTAGTTGGCTGTAGTCTTAGTGACACTTTTTTTACAATAAATACGATGTAATATAAAGTGTCACAAACACAGTCACATCACTGCTGCCACTGCTGACTGTTCTTTAAGCTTTCACATGCAGAATCACAGTTCCAGCTGTATGACTGAAGGATCAGCTACTTGTAGCATGCTGAAAGCTTCTCAGGTCATCTGCTCCAGCTTCCACATTAAGTAAAAATCCACGGCTCCAAGCTGCATGCTGCACAGCTGGTATGCTTCCATGCTTGAAGAAGAATGCAGGTGATGTAATTATACATTCTGGACAAAGATGGGACATTTTCTTGCCTTGACAGCAGTCAACTGCACAGCAGACAACAAATATGAATAAAAGAAGTACCACTAAGCACAAATAGTCATAATGAAATCGGTTGACACACTGACCTAGCAGTTGTTGACAAAAGGCTGTCAGGACAGAGTAAGCAAGCCGCGAAGCAGCTGTTAAAGCCCACCGTACAAAGTAACATCCCCGCGACCCCCCGTCGCGACGACCTTCGCAACCAAAAGCTTTCCGTATGCTTCTGACCGCTCATCCCGTTATCCCACGCTGGCCGTACCGCCCTCGTTACCTTCAAGGCCACACGTCTGCAGCAAGCTTTGCGTCACCCGACCCCACAGCCGCGGCACCTCCGCTGCTCCTCGCCCATCCGCGGCTCGGGGACGCGGGCGGAGAATGGCAGGACGAGGCAGGCCGCGCCTCCTTCCCAGACTCACCTCCGCCCGCAGTCTCTCGGGTGCGAGCAGCCAGCCCGCCGGCTGCCCCTCCGCGCCGGGCGCGCCGCCCGCCGCTCCCCGGGCCCGGACCGTCGCCACGCACGCGCACGGGCCGCCGCCAACTCGGAGCAAGAGAGGCGCCGCCCTGCCCGACGCCGTGAGAGCGCCTCGCTGTGGCGGGAGGGCGCCGCTGCAGCGGCAAGGCAGGCTGCCGTGGAGTTCCTTGAGTCTTGCGAAATTGGTAGCAAAGAGCTGCCGCCGACAGCCTGCTTTTAAAGCTGTCAGCTCTTGCTCGCACCTTGTCCAGGAGCGTATCGTGCTTCTCCCTCACGCATCTGGAATTGTTATTAAGCACTGGAATAGGCTCCCCAGGGTGGTGGTTGAGCCACCATCCCTGGATGTGTTTAAAAACCATCTGGATGTGGTGCTCAGGGACGTGATTTAGCAGAGGGTTGTTTGAGTTGGGGTAGAATGGTTAGGTCATGGTTGGATTCGATGATCTTTAAGGTCTTTTCCAACCTGAGTGATTCTGTGATTCTATGATCTTGCAAAGGAAGGCCTGTATAGGAAGTGAGTAGAACAAAAAGCCCCTATCCCAAGGGAAACCATGAGCTCCCCTCCTGACAGGGCATGATAAATCCGTGGCACAAAACTCTATGCCAGAACCACACACACTGGCAGCATGCTAAAAAGCAGGTGTCAATGAATTGCCCCTTTGCCAAAAACGTGTCAGTGCTGCTATATACCCATGCATGACCCCCCTTGAGACCCTGTCACCCCAGAGCCATGGGGAAAGCCCCTGGCAGAACCACATCCAGGCCTTCCCCTCACCCCTAGTGCAGCCTGCTGGGGCCCTTTGCCCACTCACTCAAAATGGCAGCCCAGAAGCACTTGCTGCAGCCCAGACACATGCTGGCATGGTGCCGGCCCCCTGGGCTGTGTGCTGCAGCCCATTCCTCCCTGTGCCAGGGGACATCTTGACATGCAAGGAGGTTCAGCACTACAGGAAAATTTGGGTGCTAGTGCCATTTTATTGAGAGCTTAGATTGAACAGCATCAGCTTTTTTTTCTATCCAAACAGCAAGAAAAAATGGAGGATGTAGTCTGTCTACCTCAGGGAGCCCATTCGTATGCTGGTGATGCTGCTCAGCCAGACAAGTCTGCAGCACGGCACTATTTTTAGACTGTGTTGCCATTTATATCCGGTAAAAATATCCATCAGCATCTTGGGTAACAGGCTATCAATTTTTATAAATGTAGAAGAGAGGTGGGGTATTTTACCTCACTTGCTTTGCCCTCTTCTGTCTCACCTTATCTGACCCTCCTGAGGTCATGTGGGGATTTGTTGCTGAGTGCTTTTCCATCATGCCATACATTCACTGTCTGTCACACAGCCCCACGGGTTTTCTGCTAGGACAGAAAGAAATGGCTGCAGAGCCTTTTGTGCTGGGTCTCCTTTCACTCAAGGCAGCTGCAGGAGAGGCTGCGAGGTACCTGGTGCAGCCAGCGCTGGAAGCATCATGCTCTGAAAAACCCTTTTCAATAAAAGATTGTGCTAAAAGGGAAATATGAAACTCAGTGTCTTGGGGACATCTTTTCCATCTTTGCTTTCATTCTATGGCATAGCATAAGTAAGCCATAGCTCATACTTCATTTCTGAAACACTCACTAACGGCTACAACAAGGAATCAAGGACCTGGGATGAATGAAGCAATTTGGCTCTGGCGTAAGAAAAAGCAGGATTTTGTACCAGCCAGAGCATTCCCTTTCAGCTTATGTCAGAACTGAACAATGAGCTCAGTGACGGCATTCAGCTGATGCCTGGGCTGAGCAATATCTGCATCCAGCATCCACCCGCACAGCTGCAGCCTCCTGAGCCATCGTATACCTCCAATGGGGCTGTGCTGTGCCCGGTAGCACTGAGCAGCTTGTAACATGCCAACCTCTGTAACCTGAGGTCCAGCCTTCCCAAACCGAAAGGAGAAGGAAACGTGAAGAGACTCCAGCAATCTGCTGCTACAGCTCCTGCAGCAGGACGCGAGACATGAGGAGGTTTGTTCAAGCAAGCGTTCCCTGCAAAGAAACCCTGCTGTGACAGAAGCGCATGGATAGGGATGCTCTCCTTGTGCTTCCCTGTCCCCAGAGCCCTGAGATGTCATGCCGTGCGGAGGCATTCATGCTTCACCGAGCAGCACTCCCTGCATCACGCTGCCTGCCTGCTCGCACCTCACTGACCGGCAGCGCCCAGGGGACAGAGCTGCTAAAAACAGCATTTCCTCACGGTGTTTTTCCAGACTATTTTTGATTCCCCATTTTGATAAGGTCGACTGGCTCACTGCTAAAAATAACCAGTCCTGGCAAAGCGAGGACAAAAGACAGAGTATTTATAACCACCTCTGAGTGAAGTGCATTTGTCGCTGGCCAGTTGCTGGTTTTATGTAAGCTGCACAGAATTAATTGGAGTGAAGAATGAGCACACCTTGCTCCTCCGAGCTTCTCCAACAGGATACGTGTGTTTCTGTACATATCCTCGTAAGCTACCTTGTGCTTCACAGTGTGGCCTGAATTGCCTCCGGAAGAATTCCAAACCAATCCTCTCTTATGGGAGCCTCTCTCACTAAAATGGCTGCACGTATAAAAGCAGCTGGATTTGTTTGCATGCTCAATACTTCAGATGCAGATATGGCTGGGGAGGGATTCACACAGCTTACTCCATGAAGAAGGTTTTTTTCACTATCTTTCCGATGAAATATAATCCTGCCAATGGCAGAAAGGTGTACTGTGCAGGAAATTACTTAGCTGGAAAATTCTAAACATCCCCGTGGGATAAATGTGCTGGGAGAGGGGCTGAGAGGCTGGAACTGCTCTTGGCAAAGGCCAGAAACCATCCAGCATCCTTTCTCTGCTCAAATGAGTGAAAACAGGAAAACAGAAATTATAAGCAAAGGCAATTTTATCACTTATTAGAATTACAGTGGATATAAACATGAAGGCTTATACTCATCTCAATGTGTTATACTCAACATGATGGCCTTGCATGTTTTATATTAAATGTTGCTTTATTTATTTATTTTAATGTAGCTCTGAGCAGCTTTATCATTTCAGATACTGCTCTGTTTGCCTATTGCTGGAAAAAGAAATGCAGGGGGCATTCAGCCCTTACACATTTCTGTATGTATTTATTTACTTACTTCTGCCATGCAGAAAAGAAACAAAAAACTGCTACTGATGCTAAGGAGCAATAGCGTGCACAGCACATATCTTGTGGGGAGGCAGCAGAGGGAAGGAAACAGTGACCAAGGAGCTCTTACTCAGAGGAGCCCTGCTGCAGCTCCCTGGAGCAGCAGCCATCCTGGCAGGGCATTCAGGTAGCAAGCAGCAGCCAGCTATTGGGATGACTGAAACCTAAAAAAAAAAACATGAAAAACAGTCCAAGCAACAAAATATTCATCTCCCCTGCTAATTTTAGTTGCCGTAAGCTCAGATAGAAGTGGCTTTTCACTGCATTATGATAGCTGTGAGAATCTTGAAAATGTACTGCAGCCTCTGCACTGCAGAGAGGTGTGTTTTACTAGTCTTTTCCACATGGACAGTACAAAAAATCCACTTTCTGAACAGTAAAACTCTACATCTAAGTGAATGCTGTATAGCAATACACTCCAACCATTGGGATGAGCGGAAAGTCTAATGAAAAGAAAGGAGGGGGCAATTAATAGTTTGAATTTGTCCTAAGAGTCCTCTAAAATGCAGTTTCAGCAAATGGCCGCACAGTCTGCCTTTGTCATTTCAAAGAGCTTTCTCTGTACGTTTTTGTTGCCCAGATCCTCCACGGGATAAAAAAGGGGGCAAGTCAGTAAGTCCATTTGCATTTTGGCTGCACGTCTCACCTCCCACTCGTGTAAGGAAAGCTGCTATGTGCTATATCTTTCTCTATGGACAGTCAAATGCAAATGCAAAATAAATGACAATAACCTCAGAGTGTGCTTAGAACCATTTTACATGGAAGTGTAACACTACTAAGCAAATACGATGATTCCATCTCTCCACTACCCTTGCCTCCCCTCACTGTTGTTGGAGATAGAGCAGTCCCTCTACCCACAGCACTGCTTGCTCCTCAACCCCTCACTTTCCCCATAGACACATCACCAAAGTGCAGCTGCAGCACTTATTTGCTACCTATGCTGTGGTAATTCAAATTATGATACAGACACATGCTTTTGTCACTTGTTACGTGTCTTTCTGCCCAAACCAAACCAAGAATAAAATCAACAGAACCATAGAATAGTTGATCACTGACACACTATCTCACAAAATAATTGTAAAAGGAAAGCTCTTTTCCTTGAAGACTGGACCAAAGAACAACTTGAATTATTTTTACTCTGAATTTTGTCTTTCACCTCTCTAACTCATTATATTCAGACTCCATAATGCTACCAAGATATAACTTGGTACTGCCAAGTCACAGGAGGAGTCATGCGCTTCCATTCACCTTTTATGGACCATTTCCTTTAACTCTAAATTAATAAGTATGCAGAAAAAAAACTTCCTTTAAGATATCAATAAAAGTAACATTCAAGAAACTAAACATTTCTGCATCTGAGAAAGAAGCTTTCCAACAAAAGTTCTTTGTCATCATCATACAGTGTCCTTCAAAATGGAAAACAGAGGAAGGACAGGAGACCAGAGAATACAGTTTAGTCAAGAAGGCTACTTTGCCAAATGATAGACTTAGTAGTTCAGGTAACAGCGGGAGATGCCACCTTGAAAGCCTGTGGGCATCAAGTAGGCACATCTAACACAGAGGTATAAGGAACATTCTCAATAGTGTCCTGTGAATAATCTCACTGGTAACCAGAAGGGATGATCTCAGGAGTTGAGAGGCTGCAGAGAGAATATTGTCTTTCCATCATCTCTCCACTCTTAGTTCTTTTGTGGACATAGTGGGCTAAGAAGCCAATGGGCTCTTTTTATTTATACAAAGTGAAGGACAAGAACAAAAACAGGCATTTTACCAGCCAAGGGGGTTAGAGACTGTCTGACCTGAGAATAGAATGGAAACCAACTCAAAATGAAAAAGCTTTACAGAATTCAAACTAAATGATCGTGCTCTAAGAGCCTCATCCACAGAGATGGCCAGGTACACAAGCTTATTTACCCATAGCTGAGGCTGCCTTAGAAATGACATTTTATCTCCCAAAAACATCTCTTTGTGAAAGCAACCATACTCTGGCACTGAAATAATTATTTCTGAATGTCAGTAAGGAAAATGGAAACCTTACGCATTTTAATCTCAGTCTCAAACCTCCACTTTCCCAGAAAGAGTGAAAAGAGAAGTGTAAAAAAAACGACACCACAACACCACAGGACCTTATAAGAGAGTTAAGAGCATATTCATTAGAAATGAAATACAAAATACAATGATGCAGCAGGATGAGGGGCAGCAGGTGAACAAAACCCCCATCATTCCCTACCCTCACCCCAATCCAAGGAAATCACCTATATAATACAAATCAGAGACATCAAGTGGGGTAGAGGAGGGGTTTTACAAAGTGATTTTCTTGCTATACAGAAAATATATTATTTGCTGGAAGTCAATGCTGAGCTGCTGTTAGGGGCCCAGGGCCATTAGTGCTCAAGAACATGCCTAAAGGTACACTGGCCCCTACTGCTTTCCCATGAGTTTGTTGAACATGCTGTACATCTCTGGCTTTTTCTATGCAAGCTGTTCTGCTGTATTTTTCTGTAGCCAATCAGATGAACGCATCTGCTGCTGCAGGAGGCCAATAAGGTCACTGAGATTGGAACTACCAGCACAGGAAGATTCCTGGTGGCGGGATACGAAAATGACTTCATCTGTGCTATCTGCTTTGCCATCCTGATCTGACTGACAAGGCTGCTCCTTTTCCTCAGACATTATCTCCTGCTCTCGTTCTTCCAAAACCTTGCGGATCCGCTGCATACCTGCAATGGTAAAAGGAAGGGAAACATTAGTGGGTAAGTCTAAGATACAAGGGTCTCCAAATTTCTATCAGATCCAGAAAAATTGGGAGAATCGAAGGGAGAAAAAGTGGAAAGACAAGAGGATAATAATTATAGGGTAGTTTAGGACTAAGGAGAGGAGGAAATGGTGCTGCAGATTCTCTAGTGGAAGGAAAAACAAAAGAAAGCATCACTCACCCAGCTGTAGCCGGTGGGTCTTGTCAGCAAAGATGATGCGGAACCATCCAGGTTCACTGCACTCAAAGGCTTTGCCACACGACAGGAGGACCTTGTTATCAAGAAAACGCCTCCAGAGCAGCATCTCCTCCTCAAATGTTCCTGTCCTAAGGTACTAGGAGAGTCACCAGAAGGGCCAGAGGTTAGTCACCTATAGGCTAATTCACAGAGACCCTCATCAATCTGTGATTCCCATGAGGTCTGCGAAGTCTAGGGGAGACACCTTTTACCTCTGAAATACAGCAGTTGTGATAAAAAGAAAGAAATGGAAAGGAGAGTGGCTTGAGAGCAGTAAGATTCCTGCAAGGAGGGAAATGTACAGGCAGAAGAAAAGGAAAAGCATGCAGAGAAATACCAGGCCGCCCGTCCTTCTGCTCATCAGACAACAGATGGGGCTTTAACAAAAAGCTTATCACAATATTGAACTTTCCCCTGGACAAAGCTGCACCATGAGGCTGCCCTCAACCCAGGAGAAGCCTCCTTTCCTAACAGTACCAACCTTTCGGAAATCAATCCAGACAAAGAAGCCTGCATTACGGTTGAGGAAAGGAACCCCAAGTGTCTTCAGCTCATCTGTCACATACGTATGGGCAGCTTTCAGGCGGGCATGGTTGGCTCTCAGGTATACCTGGTTGATCCATTCTAGCCAGGAGATTAAAAAAAAATTAATCACAAAGTGACTAAGGATAACAATCACAAATTGACTAAGGTTTCTGAAACAGTCACAGGGCCTTTTTACATTTCAACCTTTTGCAACTCCTTTTTTGTTTGCTCAAAAAGCAGAAATGGAGACAAGAACTCTGTAGCAGTTTCATGCATGTACGTATCTTCTTTACCACTCTGCTGAGCTCATGGCTGGAGCGCTAGCACCCCAAGACCACGACAAAGCTAGAAAGTCCCCTCCCATTTTCCTCTTCATAGAAGGTTGAGTTCCCCGCTCTGTACAACATCTGCTGCTTTCACACATATAGCTATCACACTTCTTCAGAGCTGCTCTTCCATATCCGCTGATGAAGAACTCTGCTGAGAGTTCCTCTGTTGTTGAACTGCCAGCCACAGCTTACAGAGGCAGCTTCAGGATAATGGATGGCTGCTGAGCACACAAATAAGAGAGCATTGGGAAAGTAAAGGGACTGAATCTCCTGAAGTACTGAGATAACAGGACGGCATGAGGATCCTACATTAGCTACCAACTCACCTCTGTCCCTAAGTAGCTGTGCAACTTTGTGCTGGACTGGTCCACAGACCCCATGGAAATAACACAAAGAAGCCACTGCATTAGCAACATCTTGGTTCTCTGTATACAAAGTACCAAAACGAATCCCAGAGACAGCAAAATCCTGCGGAAGACACATAGAGACTACTGTACTGAACAGGAAGTTCAAGTAGGAATGGGTTCCTACTAACACTATTTTCTTCCTTATAACCCAAGGAGCCTGAGGACAGCAGTGAGGAAGCCAAAGCACAGCAGCAACTGGCACTCACCTTACTTATTCCCCACATCACGTGAGTCCTCTGTGGATCAGGCAATCTGTATGTAGAAGGATGCAGATGGGCAATTAGTGTCATGGGTGCTGAAGTTTTGGATCACCAGTGCAGCATTGCAAAAATAGAGAGGCAGCATTACACAGCGGCAGTGGAGCACAGATCATCAATCAAGCAGGGAAAATCCAAATCCAACCTGCCCTCAGAAGTAAGGAACTCCCAGGAACTAATTTTAGACACCATTTTTAAGTATTTCAGATGTAAGTACTTCAAATACTCACGTTAAGTGCGTATTTTTTGCACAGATTTCCTGCACATACAGTTTGCAAATGTAATACTAAAAATTGATACATTTTCTAAGATTTTGAAGTAATTTTCTTTCTTTCAAACAATAATACCTTGAAGAAGGATATTCATAGTCACAGAATATCCCGAGTTGGAAGGGACACACAAGAATCATCATTAATACCTAATAAAACCCATTCTCAAACCTCTAATAACACTGTGATCAGTCACTACTGTACGAAAACAGAATGTAAACAGCAACAGAAGGTCTTTACAGTCATCAACAGAAATAAGAGAAAGACATAGCAATACTGGGGTAGGAAAGAAAAAGCCTCACTTTCAAGGAATGAAACATCCATTTCCAGTTTTTTGGGGACTGTCACAAGTGAATATGAAAGCACACACTAAAAAAAAAACAAAACAACAAACCAAAACGTACCATAACAGAAAATTAACCCACCTTTTTCTTGCTAGAATTTTCCCTGCACTTGAAAAAAACGCATTTGCCATTCAGAAATTATGAAAATAAAAAACACAAAAAGAAGCCCACGATATAAGGCAGATTCAGAATTCGCTAGCTCATGACTTAACTTCCAGTCACAAGTTCTCAGCAAGGCATCATGTTGAATTGTCACTGGAAGATGGCCAGGGAAGTAGGAGCTGGTTTTACCTGTCCATGCCCAGGACACTGTGAAACGTGGCTGATTCATCAAAAACTGACAGCATGTAGATCTCATCTACTATCACATGCAATTCGTGTCTGCAAAAGGACAAAATGGAAGTTAGAAAAGAATTCTCTGGCTGAGAAGCGAAGAGAAATTCAGAACCCTGCAAAGGCTACCTTTATACATCAAATTCTGCAACACAGAGTATTTTTTCACAACTCAGAAGGTCTATTATATTGAACTATTACACTGAACTTGATTGGAGATATATCCAGATAATTGTCACCCACTGCAACTGTATAATGGGACAAAATTTCAGTCATTTCCAATGTACTTGTGAAAATTAACTCCTATATGTACAACCCCTCTAAACTACATTGTGTTGTTGTCCATTCAGAATTGGCCAAATTGCAGAGAGCATCCAGTGGTGAAGATGGGCAGCCATATTCAACTATTTCTTATTCTCTGCACATACAGAGAAAATGTGAGGAAAGAAGGTCAGTTTCCTACCAAATTGCACCACAGCATTTGCTAGGACTGTCAGTAAAACTGCTAGTATTCCTTGATGCAAGTCGCCTTGTCCGTCCAGCTGACTGGATGGTCTGCACTCCCTTCTCCCCACCAGCCCACTCTCCTCTCTATTTGAGGAGAACAGGTGTTTTGTTTTTTTTTGCCTGACTGAGAAGATATTCACAGATAAATTAAGGTACAGCAAGTCGACCACCAGGCTCTGAAAGCCATCTCTGCCTCTGGTATCTCAGCCTTCCAAACTGGCATACCTTTTAGCAAATTCCAGGTAATCCCGTAGCTCTGACAAGGAGTAGACATCCCCAAGGGGATTCTGGGGATTCAGAAGAATTAAGGCCCTTACAGTTACACCCTGCAGAACAACAGGACAGGAAGAGAGCGTTCACCATGGGATAAACTTTCAGTCTCTCCAAGGCGCAGTGAGCATATCACAAGACTCCCCTTCAGCCTCTACTATGACATTTCACCTCAAAAGTGAGATTTGTATGAAAAAGTTGAAGGCACAAATGACATTTTTATAATGATGGCGCTTACAAAATAAACTGAGGAAAATATTATAGAATGAATCTGTGAGTTTGAAAATGGTGAGTCTGCAATCATATGAGAATGTGCCTTCTCATATTCTCAGCACAGAAGAGAATTCTCTCTGATCTGTATCAGCATTGTTAAGTAGCAGATTACTGAAGATTGCCCATTAATAAGGCAAGAAAAATAGCAATTTGAGGTACATGGATAGGAATTGCTCATAGATAGAGCACAAGTGGCTGGCGTCACTAATGATCTAAAGATGAAGCTGAACATACACTGAGTTTAGGATAATCTCAAAACTTACAGACTAAATATTCAGCCATGTAGCACACATCTGTATTTACCTTCTAGATTTGCCCCTCACTACCTCCTGCAATTCGTGCTGTTCTTAGTGGATAAATCTGCACTGCTGAGTAGAAAAGTCCATTTTGGGTAACCCAGCTGGCACTCCTGAAGGAAAAACCCTGCAAAGACCCTACATTTTAGTGCATGCCCAGGTGTGCATGATACAGTGGGATTCCTCCAGGAAGTGCTGCTGAATATTCTTCCACAACAGCAGGCAGGATTTGCAAGCAGCCTGACTTCAGGTCTATAAGGACTGTGAGAAAGCCAGGTGCTAGGTTTTGAAAATGTTTTGCTCTTCAGGTCACATCTGAGACCAGCCATCTCAAACATACTGTAGCCTTGACCAGTAAGGTGAAGCTCATCTATGCTCACCTCTGCCTGGGCATCCTGCAAGGCCTTTTCCAGTTTTTCCACAGTAAGCTGGAACGGCCGAGTGCTTGTTCCAGTAATCTGAAACACACCACAAAGATAAAATTAAAAAGGCCAAATTATTTCAACAATCTGTCTCGAGTCATTTCACACAAAACAAAATAAAAACCCAACAATAATGACTGGCATCCATCCCTTTATCCTTTTATACTACAGAGAGAATAAATACATAAAATCAAAGAAATTTTCACCATAGACTGGTCACATTCAGAGAATTCTCTGGGTATCCTTAATGTCTAAAGCAATGTCAGATAGCCATGCGTTCTTACACCTCTGGGACAGACCATCTCCTATAGGACAATACATATGTCTGACACCAAAATGGTCATTTTTCCCCACCAGGAGTCATTATTAGATATTTATAGGGACAAGACACAAGAAAAGGACAAGACTGGAAACTAGATGTATGGCCTTCAACAAGTTTCTTGAAAACAATGTGTCCGGTTCCCCAACCATAAATGAAACCACAGGCTGCTGCCTGGCCTTGTTTTGAGTCCCCAGAGCTTGGCACTTTCCTGTGCCAATTGTTTTTTTAACTGCGGAGGTCGCTATTCCCATTCCTCAACTCTTACCTTGCTGTCTAAATAGGCATACACCAGCTTGACGTTGCCATACAGGAAGACGCTCTGGGTGATGCTACCATAAAAAGGAGTAGCAATCAGAACAGCTTCTGGAACCAAGACAACAAAACTTGTTAGCAACAGATTGCTGTCCTTCCTTCTCCTCTAACGGACTTCAGTTGAGCATGAAAAGCTTTTTTACAGTTATGCATTTTGCAAATATTTTAATGTTACTATTCTTTTCTCCAATTTCTTTCTATATCAATTCTACAATCTTCTGCAAAAACTGGGACACTGTACACCCACCCTCAGTATTCCAAGTAACCATAAGCGTAGTCCACATTTCAGTAGATCAGTGCTAATTCCACACTACTTCACCTCCACAAAACAGTATTTAAACTAAGTAACACATTAATTTCCAAGCAAAAATAACAAAAAAAAACATTAAAGATATTTTCCAGCAAACCACTTACCCCCTGGATCACACAGGACTGTAGCTAATGCAGAAAACAAAGAGCCACAACCGTTCAGAACGATCACCTAGAGAAGAAAGGGAGAGGCTAGTGATAAGTATGTCCATAGAAACACCACCGCAACATTTCTGACAAAACCAACAAAATATATTTTCTCCCTAATACTCAAGCATGGATGTTCCCAGAACTTTCCTGCTGACATCTCACTTCTATCAGAAACAACATTAATCCTGGACTCTGTTTCATGATACTTTGTCCCGTTGCCTTTTTATTATGTGTTATCTTCTCTTTGTGATAATAGCAGCTCCTACCTCCCACCGAATTTGTGCAATAGCATAAACAGAAGCAGAGAAGCAAGTCTGTCTCCTGTTTCTAGAAGACTGATGCACAGAGGCCCCAGGAGTTTCAATCCAAGCGTCAGGTAGAATCTGCTGCCAGCAAACTGATCAGTGATGACTTCAGTTTATGTGAGACAACAGTTTCTGCTGAGTTACTGCAGTCAGAAGAGCAGCAATAGTACTGGATCCTGCTGCCTCTAGCACCCAGCTAAAGCAGGACTCATGCATGCACAAAGCCCAGCCTGCACCCCTCCCAAATCAGAAAGTCCTGCAAAGACTCAGGTGTTGACACCTTCCTTATAACACCATCACAAGTTCTGAAAATATCTGTTCTTGCCAGGTGAAACTACCATTGGCTCAATGACAGATTTTGCCCTGAGATGCAACAGCAGAATAGTATGAAAGTAAAGTCATCAGAAACAATGGGCACTCTTTGTCAAGGCTGAGGGACATGAGCGCAGAAGGTCCCAGAGCTGAACGGGGAGATAAAAACACAAAGCCTCACTGGGAGCAATGGAATGAGGAGCTGGCACATAGAAGTACAGAATAAGGCAAATACGCAGTAGAACTGAAATGTTTTGGCTGATGTGTGCATCAAAAGCAACTAAAATGGCTATGATCCAATCTCATTTACATGATAAAAGGCTTCATTCTACAAAATCATTTGTTTAAAAAATAAAATGAAATTGTTTGATAACAAATGGCAATACATTAGAATATACACCAACGGAAAGTGGGTTACCCACATTTTCTGCCTTAAGAGGTGCAGGGGCCTTGCAGTAATAGGTCAAAAATCGAGCCACTTCCTCCCGTAAACTGAGAAAGACACAAAAGCAAATATTGATTCAGCTTATTCTCCAAGAGGCTGGGCTTCCCCAGGTCCACATCTCAGGAAAATAAAGCCAGGGCACATTAAAGTCTGATGCAGACAGCCCATGTCACAGATGTGACTGCTACACATGGCAAAGGTGTCACGGACAATGGCTATGGCTGCACAGACATTTCTGAAGAGCATTAAAGAGAACCGAAGGATTAAAGTCCTCGATGTTAACAGGGCTTCAAGGAACTTTCCTGAGTTAGCTCATCTATTAATGTATAGAAAATTAGCATCTTCTCTTACATAAAATGATTTTAAACTGGATTTTCAAAGGATTTTAAGTTGGATGACTGTTACTGTTTTGAAAATAAAAATATGATTCTATGACCTGGAAGAAGTTTTAACTACTATGTAAGAGAAGCAGTTCATACTCATCCATTCTGTTTTCAGGCAAGTGCTCAAACAGAGAAGCATTACAGAAATGAGAGGACTTACAACATGTGTCCCTTCCAGTCAGGATACTGAAGCAGCAGCGGCTCCATGAGGTTCATATCGGTCTGTGTCAGCTGTGAGCAACAGGAAGACACATTAAAAGCTCAGTCACCAGTTTTGGAAACAAAGAGAGACAGAACCCAGGGGCAGGCACACTTCTGCATGGACATGCACACACAACACTTCAAAGCCTTAAAACTGGATTGAGAAAACCACTGGCCATCAGAATTAAAGCAGCTCAGAGGGGCAAAGAACAGCAAGCTGACCAGTGATAACTTCAGCTTATAGGAAGTGGGGGCTTCTGCCAAATTATTGTAGCCAGAACTTCACTGCACAGAGATCTACAAAAAGGATGCCAAATAGTTCATTTTGTTCTTAAAGTCAGAATCACCCAAACTGTGTGAAAGCTCCACAGCCCCTTTTTATATTTATGTTTAGATAAAGTATGCACATTGCTTTTATCTAAACATTTTCAGGATTGTAATTTTCAGGGTTTCACATAATCCAGTTCTATGACGTTGCAAGAGAAAGCGCAGTCATGATCAGGGAATAGAGAAGAGGACATTTTATGTGAACAAAAAGGGAACAGACAAATGTTATGTACAATGTACCTTGCAAATATTTGATAACTACCAAGTCTGTGAGTTAATACTAAAAGGACATGACAAGTAAGTGATGGTGCAAAAGGGGAGGGATATTTAACATGCAGTCTACCACATAATAACAAATCCACAGCATTCTAATAACTTGTGCTAAGCTCTAGTATTCAAAGACACTGTCCTCATCCCATCCCATGCGGAACTGCAACCTGACATATGAGATTAAAGTTCTTTCATTCACCTGCAGATGTTCTTGATACCTGTGTAACACAGAACTACTTCTCCTTAGACCTCCCTCCTAAACTTATCTAGATAATGCAACACAAAACTATCAGCAGACTTGGCCAAAAATGTCCGTGCAGTAATGAAGAGGAGAACCCTTAAGGATAATTGTCTAAGGACTAAGGGCCAGATGGGATCAAAATGAAGATTATCTGAGATCTCATACCACAGACTGTTAGCCAATTTAAGGGCCAAAAGTTGAAGGCAGAAATCAAATACATTACTTTACTCTGTGGAAACTGAGTACTTACTGTCCCCAAGAGCAACAAGTTATTTCTTCTTACAATCTCAGCTGATGCTGCACTCAGTGAACCCTTTCTGTAACTCTGGGCTGTGATGAAGAAACTGGAAGCAGTAACTTCTTGCCACGTGCATGACAGCTCATCACGCTACAGCTCATTTCCACAACAAGGCTAATGAAGACAAGACTTGCTACTGTCTCCCTCTGCACTACTTGCTGCAGACACTGTGTTAGTTTAGGGAAAGGATGGTGAAGGAAGGAAGGAAGGCACAACCTACACAGCCCATAGGGCACCTTCTAAGAGCACAGCCACCAGGCAGCAGCTCTGCCTTACCTGTTCCTTTAGCTGGAAGGCCGAGCGGTGGGGTAGCATCCCCAAGTCAGTGGTGTGGGGGGAAGGAATAAAAGGAACATTTTGAGGGTGGGAATTGGTGGAATGGGAGTAACAGTGAGTTTCAAGCTGCAGAGACCAACTGTCAGACACTCGGCTACCTTCCCCCCCTCAGGCAGCTGCAGCAAGGAAAATGGCAGCCTTCTCATCTAGGGGGCTGAATCTGAGCAATAATCTTAATGAAAAATCAAGAAACAGCCCGGGAAGGCACAGCTCTGCTGTTGTCTTTTGCCTTTTTTCTTAATGAGTTATGCCATTTATTTCATGGAACTGAACAAAGCGTCCAAGTAGCAGCTCCACAGTACAATTTCAAGAGATATCATGAGATATCACATCTGCTGCTGCCATCCTCTCAAACTTTAGCTGAGTTGCAAACTGGGTGCTCAAACTGTGTACCTTCACAATGGACAGAATCAACGTCCTCTGCCCCAAGCTGTGAAGATTCTTGAAATTAAGCAGAGTCTGAAATAGTTATCTCCGTATTAAATAAAATACTGTCAGTTGGAGAAAATGAAATGCACCCTATCTTCATTTAAGTACTGTCTTAAATATCTCAATGAGCCAAGTACACCCCTCCAGGGAAACGCAATGAAAGGGAACAGAAAACTCCCTGTTTTCTGTTCTCCTGGGAAAACAACATCAATAAGTGTACAAATAGCTGGATTCAGAAGTGGCTTTCAATAGTAAGAAATTCATGAGGAAAAATTTTATCAGAGAAATCTCAATAGCAGCAATAACCCTAGGAAAGACATCAAGGAGAAACCACATACTGTATTTGGTATTCCTCTTAGGAACAGGACTTACCCGTTTGGACATCAGGTCAAAGCAGAGCTTATTCTCACTGGTGCCAAAATTAATTATACCCTAGAAAAAGAAACAGCGTGTCATTTATGGACGCACACACACAAAATCAACGTGTATGTACACCATCTTAGCTATCATTCCACTGAATTGCCCCCAGAAAGCCTACCAAGGAAAAGTCACAGCACAGTTCATGAAATAGTATATAATTAGAGAGGTTTATATGCAGGTGTGTGCTCACAGACTTATCTTAGACACTCCAGCTCTCAGGCAATAAGCTTTCTACAAATGGGTAAGTACTAACAGTTCATTCTTCTTTACAGAATGTTTAACTTATTCTTGAATTCACTCATCAGTGTGCATCTAACTGCAAATACATGTGAAACAGTTCTGAGAAAACTGAGGTTTATGCTTCTGCAGTGGTTTAAAGAAATGTTTTTGAAACATTTCTTCACCTAAATTTAGTTGTTTATCAGTCCTGTTCCACTCCACTCACTCTTTCAAATGTCACATAGCACACAGTCATGAAGAGTGGTTAAAACATTAAGTTTTCCCCTCTGGAGAAGCAATTCTGCGATTGCAGGGCCAGGGTCTGGCTCTGCTTATTTAATATGGCATTGGGTGCTGAAGAACTCCAGTAAACCAGCACATGCTCAACACTGGAAGAAGCTGGATAAACAAATTAAAAATGTACATAAAATGAAGATTAAACAATCGAACATGAATGGCTCTACTAAAAGTCGAGTCCAAATTTAGGTGTTTATCTGCTTTTCACATCGTTAGTAGAAGTCAGTAGAAGAGCTAGCAGTTTGTGCCTCATAACACATCTCTTATCAAATAATTACTGTGCTTTTGGATCTTAATCTGGTTTGCACCTCCTCCCCCACACACACCATGACTGCAGTTAGGGGTCAGAATAAAACATCTTGACATTTTCAAGTTGTTCAGAATGGAATGCTGGATCTGTTTAAAAGTAATCCCCAGATAAATCACGATTTCCATTCACTGTATATTCGTTACTCATTCAGTACCGAACATTAACATTCAGCCTCTGTGCCGCCAGGGGGTGTGCGAGGAGCTGCGTACCGAGCAGCGGAGCTGCAACGGGCAGAAAAAGTGGCGAGCGGTAGTTAAGAGACTCACTCACGTTGGGGTTCGTGTCTTCATCATACTTGTCAGCGTGGTACGCTTTGTACCCCTCGTCGTCAGAGCCCCGGAAGATGTTGGCGACGTTACCGCGAGCGGAGAGATACGGGCTGCGCCGGAACCCCTCCGGAGGGCAAAAGCCACTTATGTCACCCCGGCTCGCGGCCAGCCCTCCGGCCCTCGGCCCCTGCTGGTCGCCTCCTCCCACCCGGCCCGTCAGTTCCGACAGCATTTGGCTGAAGTCCAGGCCTCGAGGCACTGCCGGGGAAGGGGATGCGCCGCCGTGGCTCCGCTTCAGGATGCTGAGCATCTGGGCGAAAACGTTGAACATGCGGAACTCGTGCTCCCGCTCCAGCTCAAAGCGCCGCTGCTCCAGCTGCATCCGCCGCTCCTCCACGTCCAGGTCCCGCTGGAACCGCCGCTCCTCCATCTGCAAGAAACGCTCCTCCATGGCCCGCTGTGACGTCAGAGTCTTCAGCAGGAGGTCGTCGAGTGGGTCCTTCACGCGCTGGCCTTTCCGCTTCTTCCGCAGGCGGTGCAAGGCGGAGAAGCTGGGCCGAGGAACTGCGTTCTGCATCCGGGATGAGTTGGCCATGCTGGGCTCACTGAAACCTGTGGTTGTGTGAAAGCGGGAAAAAATGAAACACGAGGCAAGTTAAATGGTGTGGATGTGCTTTGCTGCTTCCCACTACCTGACCTAGAACACACCACAGCAGCATCTTTAGGAAAACAGTGAAATCAGTCAAGTACATCTTGGAGTTTGTGACTTTGTTTGCCATCTTTGACTTCACATGGCAGGCTCACCACTGTGCTGCAAGCCACTGATCTGGCTCTCACTTGCTTTCTGAATTAACCCCAGTGATCACTATTGGGGTTAATTCAAGGATCCTGCCCTTGGATACCCACGCACTCACCATAGTGAGGAAGACATAGCTGAGAATGACTTGGGTTGGAAGGGACCTTAAACAAAGTTTGGTTAAGATCACCGTAGCTGTTCTTCCTGATCTCAAAAATGAGCCTCAGACTGACTATCACTTCTCTTCTTCCCAAGAAGGCTGTACTCTTCCATCAACCTATCCTAGACTGGTTGGAAATCACCACAATCTCTACAGTCTATCTTTCTGTGCACCCAAATAACGGCCAAATGTACTCCCAGCACAGAGCTCTCATCTCCTGTAAACAGATCAGCTGTTTCTACCAGTGATTTCCCAAAGTGTCTTCTTTCCAAGTGCTAATTAGCAGATTAGGAAGCCAAGCAACGATTATTCCCAAGCATTCTCTGTTGCTGACTATCCTAAAAGATGAGATGCAGAAAACATTCAAGTAGAATATAAGAGAAGTTTCACTTGCAGGTTTACAGGTTGCAATGGAAGAAGAGGTTCTCCTGATACAATTCAGCATGAGGACTGCAGACAGCCCATGTCGCATTCAGTCAATACCAAAAAGCTTATAATTTTTCTTTTGTTTTTTTTTTTTTTTTAATAACACATGTACTGTCTGCATTACACAGAGAGATCTAGCACAAATGCCTATCCCAGCTCAGAGTAGATGCTCCAGTCCTTTGGAATTCATATGCAGTATTTAGCCTAGAGCAGTAATTTTAGATTTTATTTACCTGCGCCAAGACACGTGTCAGGAACTGCCAAAAGACAATTAATGTTGTTACCAGCCTTCTACTTTAAAGCTTTTTGGGGCACGAAAAACAAGGATCAGTGCAAAAAAACCATGTCTTTCTGTGCACCAGAACAAAACCCTATCTTTCTGGGAAATAAGGCAGCAACCCTATGCTGGAATGCAGAAGTCTATCCCTACCTGAAGGTGAAACACTGGTTTCAATGGGGATCTCCACCCTGGAGATGGGAGAGTCATTCTGGGCCCTTTCCAGGAAGGCTCTCTCTATCTCGTGCTCTTCAGGGCAACCCTGCTGGTAAGAAATGGCTGCCGGGGGCTCTGGACTCAGGCAGTGCTCGTCAGAATTCACCTCCTCGCATTTGATCTCCATCAGTTCGGGGTGCTGGGAGTGCCCGAAGGGCAGGACAGGGGCAGCGAACTGGTGGTGGTAGCCATCCACCATGCTGCCCGGCAGCACCTGGCTGGCCATCACACCGCCGCCCATGGGCCCGTAGGCCAGTGCTGGTCGGTTGTTGAGCACTCGGTCCATCACGTCGTAGAACTTCCAGGTGCGGCCGCCCCGCGGGGTCTTGCTGTTGTCCTTGATGCGCCGGTACTCCAGCTTCATCTTCTTGATCTTCTCGCGGCACTGGTCCCCGGTGCGGTGGATGCCCTTCTCACGGAGCACCTCGGCGATGCGGTTGAAGACGTGCTGGTTGCGCAGGCAGCTCTCCAGCTCCAGCTGCACCGACTCGTCTGCCCACAGCTGGAGCAGCTCCACCACCTCGGGGTCCGACCAGTTGCTGCCGCGCTCGTACTTCTTCCCTCGAAAATCCATCCCTCCCGGGGCCGCGGGCTCGCCCCTCCCCCCGGCTCTCGGCGCCCCGGGCCGAGAGGGGCCGTGCCGGGCCGTGCCGGGGGTCGCTGCCCGACCCCTCGGGGCTGCCCGTTGGCCGGAGGAGCCTCTCGCACCCGTTCTCTCACGGTTCCTGCCCGTCCTGGCCCTTCGGTGGCCACGTACGGCCGCCGCCACCGCGCCTGGCACGGCTCGGCACGGCACGGCTCGGCTCGGCCCATCCGCTACAGCCGGGCGGAGCGAGCTAGTGGGGAGCCGGGCCGGCATGTTCACATCCGGGGTGACAGCACATGCGTGCAGCCTTATTCCGGGATAACTTTAGTCCGTGCCAGTCTCTCACCGTGTTCCCGAGCCGCGCCGGGATGAGCGCAGCGGCACGGAGCCTTTTCCACGACCCCCGCCTTCCTCCCTCTGCTTGGCTTGGCTTGGCTCGGCTCGGCTCGGCTCGGCCCGGCCCTACCCAGCCGGTAGGGGCTGCGCTGGGTCGGGCCGTGCCAAGCCGTGCCGTGCCAGATCCGCCCCGCCCCGGGGAGGTGCCCGCTCTCCCAATCCCGCCCGCCGCCCCGCCCCTGTGGCCCCGCCCGGCCGTGCCAGGCACGGCTCGGCTCGGCCGCTATGGGGTTGTACGGAGCGGCCTGTTTTGCTTCAAAGAGGAACCCGGCGGACATCGCGGGGAGCTCCCAGAAGGAGCCACGCCGTCCGCGATGGGGCACGATGGAGCGCGGAGCGCAGAACGGCGCAGAGAACCCGCGCGGCACCTGGCCGTGGTGCTGGGGCACAGGGTGCTGCGGCCGGGCCCTGCAGGGGGTGCTGCAGCCCCGCAGCGCCAACCCCACCCGGCCCGGCGGGATCGCAGCGCCCCGGCGGTGCCCGCTGCCGCCGTCAGTGCGGGGCTGTCCGAGGCTCCGCGCACTGCCGCTGTGTTAGTGGGCAGAGCTTCTGACCGAAACCCTGAAATCACAGAGAATCCCTGAAATAAAGCACATCGACCAAAACGAATACTGGACCCGCGTCCCCCAAGGCAACCCTTCCTATTTTTTTCACTAATTCTTCCATCTCTGCCACGCAAACTTTTGCAGCTGCCTTCTCTAGGCTCCTTATTACGTCGGAAGCCAAAGCAGGTGTACCGTTTGCCTGGTGCTACCAGGTGCCTATTTTAATAAGCAGACTCAGCATACGGCCGTGAGAGAAGCCGAGGCATGTAAGAGGCTCTGTTCCCGACACACGCCTCGAGGCTGCCCGCAGAGGGCAGTAGGAGAGCCTCCAGAAACCTTCGTAAAGCAGAGCTGGGCAAGGAAGAGAAGGGACAGAGAATCGTGGTTATTAAGCACCTTGTTATCCCGAGACAGACTTCGGGGGGCTGGGGAGAAGGAGTTAATTTTGTAACCAATTAAACAGCACGTTGGGTTTTCTGTAAGTCCGGGGCAGGAGTGCAGGATGTGCCCAAGCGCTGGGTGTTTTCCACCTTCACACTCAGTGCCCTGTCTGCACAAAGAACAGGAGAATAGTGTTTTTCCCATTTTCTGTGGGAATGACTACGGTAAGAGGCAGGCCTGCATACTCACACAATCCCATTAGTGCATCCCACTAATGGGGTTACCTGGAGCAGGAAGCAGTGGTGCTGTGGGGGACTGTGTCAAGGACCTTATTGGAGTCCAGATAAGAGACATCAGTGGCTCTTCCCTTCTTCAAAGACATCTAGGTATCTCTTTCAAAGCTACCTGGATTCTTGTAGGTCCAGGTCTCATAGCAACTTTTCTGTGGGTTTGTGACTGACTACGGGTGAAAGCCATGATGAAGAGAGTGGAAGAAGGTAATGGCTCTTACTGGTACATGAGCACTCTAAGCTACTTCCCTCTTGACAAGCTGTTTATATTAGCCCCTCGTGCATTTTTATTTGTTTGGTTTCTTTGCTTTTTGGCCATTGCTTCTTCTCAGGCTGGATCCGGTCAGTACTGCGAGTTCTTTGCAAGGAGACATGCAAATGTTTTCTCCCTGTCCACTGCCAGAGAATGATGTGACCAGGTCAGGGCTCACAGACACAGCCAGAAGCTCCTCAGCTGCGTGCAGGCCTTGAAGCCAATAGCTGGGGATCTCAGAAATCCCAGCTTGATAAAATAATTTGATTGCTCTAATCACAGAAAATTGTGTTTTCTAACGTGGTTATCCTTTATTTGTAAAGAGACACTAACACTAGGAAATCGCTTTGGGAACAGTGACAGCCTGCAAGGATATACGTGTTTCTTTGCTCTGCAAAGTCACGACATGCTCACACTAAAAATGCATCACTGAGGCATATCACTCAGTGATAAAAAAAAGTGATAAAATTTCATAGGCAACCATGCAACAAACCCAGGTCTCAGCCTTTCTCCCTCTCTCTGGCTGCACTGTCACTCCACTTGCTGCAAGATTTTGCCCCTCCAACTTGCAAGTAACGCATACTAAGGATCTGTCACCATTTGCCTTAAAAGAGAAAAACGAAAGGCGAGGAAAGGAGCCAACTAACTGGCCCTTATCTAGTGTTAAATATAGACACAGTGATCTTCCTTTTTGGTCTGGTAGGGAAAGCAGTTAGATATAACCATGGGTGAGAATCCTCCTGTATTTTCATTTATAATAACAAGCAGTTTACATAGCTCATGTAGTTATTTCAGGCAGAAGCTGAAACTGGGATCACGTTTCCTGTAGCGCGACCTGAGCAGGACCTGTTCATCCATAGTCTTTCCTAACCAGGGGTCAGAAATGCCAGCAGCAAATATTTTTGCAGGAGAAATTAAGTGTTTATGTACAGTGGGAAACTGAATTCATAACAAAACCTTTCCCACACAGCTGTAACGCTGCCAAGGGTGTCCTTGCTTTGCTCACGGCTCAGTGCAGCTCAGCCCCATTCTGCTGCAGCCTCGCTGCACTGATGGTGGATCGTTGTCCTCATCCTGACATTCTTTTCTGCTCTGCCAGGCCTGAGAAGAACACACTACTCATATTTATGGGTAGCTTTGTGCCAGAGGCTGAGGCCACAAAACTTGTATCACTGTTTTCTCACTGAACAGAGAGCTGTGGCTGTAACATGCACATACCCATCAAGCTCAGCTGCACTCGGCTTCTTCCTGATCCAGGTGCAGTTCCCAAAAGATAATATTCCCCTCACATGTTGTCAGTTCTGGCTACCTTTCTTTTTCCTTTTTGCTTTTATTTGTGGCCAGACAGTGAGAGCTACAGGCCTTTCTGTTCTCCCTCCCTCATTCTCCACATCTTGTGCAACAGCTTCAGTGATGTTGCCCTTCTGCAAGAACTCTGCAATTGGATTCTAGGAACATGGTCTGTCCTGCTGTAACTATCAGGGCATTCAGAAAGCAGTCTGAATTACAGTGAGACACATGGTCCTGCTGACCTCCATTACACCATCTGTACGATGTCCTGGTGCCTCATCCAACTAAATCATGTTTTTCCAAACTTGGTGTGGAAATTCCAATCTTCATAAGGCAAACTTTTCAAGGAGCTTTGGAGAAATCACTGCTGAGTGGCTGTGCAAAGGACAGAATGACAGGGAAGCTTCTGAACTGCCTTAAGTCAATTTCTAAGCAAGCATAAAGTTTTTGCCAGCTTATCATTTCAGTTCAATTAACCACACTGAATTGATTGCTTTCTGGAAAGTAGACATGACCAAGAGTTACAACAGCATCAGTATCTGATGCCAGTAAGTAGATGTTTGTCAGTCTGCCTTCTTGTAGAATCCAGATTCTGCTAGAAGCCCATGTTCCCTTCAGAGTAGTGTGTGAACAAAAAAAAAAACTGTTTGTGAAAGGAAACACAGGACTGGACAGGATGGAAGACAGTTCTGTCAAGACTGCAAATCCTTCCACTTTTCCTTGTGGATGCAAAACCTGAACCTGACATTCTTCTAAAGACAGGAGCTTCCAGGCACTTAAATTGCAGCAGATGAGAGGATCCTCTTGCCCTGATAGACATGCAACCTGTCGTTACTATTTGGAAAGTAAAATAAGGCTGAAGTCATCAATAAATGCATGCAGGTACCTCTGCTATCTTTATTTCCAAAAGAGCTGCAAAGCTTCTCTCATTACAGAACATCATCTCCTGCCTCTTCTCTTTGTTTGGCACAGACCTGCAGTGGTGCAGCCCAGACCACTGCAAAGCCAGATTATCAGCAGCTTGAGACTGGAAGAGGAATCTTTTGGCCCAAAGGACCGTCTGGTTTTTGCAGCTATGCTGTCTACACTCTCTGATGTGCTCTCTTGTTATTTACTTCCCTACCTACAGCAGCATTACTGTGACACAGTTCCTGGAAGACACAGGCATTTTGTATCTTCAGTTAAAAACTCCCCAGTCTCCCTAAGCAGTGTACTCCCTGCTCACTATACTCACTATGAGAAAGGTTTTCTAATGTCCAGCTTATATGTCCTCCATCACAGCACAAGGTGTAAGGGAAATTTCTTGTCCTATCTACCACCAAGTGAAAAAAAGTCTTCATTCTTTTGCAGCAAGTGAAGAGGTTAGCATGCAGTTTTCTCAGCAAACTCAAAAAAAAAAAAAGAAAAAATGTGCAGAGATTAATCCTCTCTAGACTTCTGATTATTTTTGTTTTTCTTCTCTAAGCTCTCTCATAAAACCAATCTACAGCTTTAGGGAAATGTGGTTGCTACAGTCAAGCATAATACTACTGACAGAGCTGCATCAGTACTAAATGGAGAGAAGAGGCTTTTTCAGAGACTGCACTCATGTCCATCTGTGCAAGGATAACACTGATCTCTGAACAGAGAAGTACATTCATATTGTGACCTGTTAAGACCATTAAAACCTAAAACCTTCCTACCTGCTCTCCTATGAGCTGTTCTCTAACTTGTATTTCTTCAGTGGATTATGTATTTCTGTGCTGTGCCTGTCCGTATCAATTCCTTTCCTGTTTGGTCCCCCAGCTTCTGAAGACCCCTTTGACTTCTGATTCTGTTCCCCATGCGTTCCCCATTCCTCCTGGCATGACACTGTCATCAGGCTCAATGAACATCATCTCTGTTGCACTTACAAAGCCACTAACAATAAGACTGACCAACCTGGGAGGGTCCCCTGCAGCTATCTGGTGCAAAATCCTAAGGACTTTCTTGCAATTAGGCTTCTCTTTGAGGCTGTGCATCCATATTCCACCAGTTTTACCCAGAGTGTGTATATATAGCTGGTTTGTGAATATCATGCAAATGAGTGTGAATAGCCTTACTGTAGTGGGAATAAAGGACATCTCCTTTTTCTTCCCTGGTTGCTTACTCTGTACAGAGGAAAAAAAAAAGAAAAAAAAAAGAGAAAAGGAAAAGGGCAGTCTGTTCTGGTAGGATTTCTTCTTGACAGTCCTGTATGCCTGCAACTTATCACCTTGTTATCTTCAAGACTCTTACGCACAGATCGTTTGTTCTACTTTTTCCAGGAACTGGGATGACTTCTATTAGGTTCCTTTTACCTCTTTCTCTCTCTTTTCTTCAAAGGCAGTTATTATGTGCATCCTTTCCCTACATTTTGGAATCTCATTCATTTCCCATTATATCTCAGCAATAATTCCTAACACTTATGCTGATGTCTCAGCCAGTTAGTTCCCTAAACACTGGAGTTCATCAGGTTCAGTGAATATGAAATATCTCAGCAAGCTCCAATCTGTCAGAGATTGTTCTCCCCATTGCTGCTTCTGAGCCAACCCATTCCTCAAAGCAGAACACCACACATGTTGGGTCTGACCTCGTTACCTTTTCCAGACACCACTGTTCCTTCACACTTGCACTGAAGAAGCAGCACGCACTGATTAGCAAGCAAAGACTTTGCATTACAGTGGTGCAAACCCAAGCAGGAGGTTCTCACAAACTTCTGCTGATCCAACAGGCAGCTCCTGCACCCCAATACCCAGTGTGTTCTCCCCCACCAGCCAGATCATGGTGAGCTGATTAACAGTCATCTGACTGCACTGGTACAGTTCCAAAAAGAAGAAAATACTGACTCAAAAATCTAGCTAGTCATCCCAGTATTGACTTCTACTTGGAAATACCTCATGAGTACTTATGAATGTAACCCAACAACACAGCTGTGCAGCTGGTTCCCAGCTTACTACTATAAGAGAGGCATGGAGCAATTCAATCACTTTCCAAAAAGGACATATACAAAGAAATGCTGATAGAAGATGTTGGTTGTTTTGGCCAAGTTCACTGCCCAACTGCAGCAGACTCAGTTATGAAGATCCAGGCTACCCCAGAAATGAGCCAGACCTGTTATCTAAACCTAACTTTATTAATATTTCTTAACAATTGGAGCTCTAAAGCAAGTCTCCTAGAAAAGATGAGGTCAGGGTGAATGTTTGTAAACATTTGCTAATTTGTTGTCTAAAGCAAACCAGAACATTTCCCAAACCTTATAGCTGAAGCAAAACACAGCTGGAGTAACATTTTGCTCTTACCTGTGGACTTAGCCAGCAAAAATAGGCTGTCAGTAAGCCAATCAGTCAGATGTTCCCCTAGGATCCTAGGCACAGCTCCTGTTGTATCTCTGGTAAAAAGGCTGAGGAAATGCTCTTTTTCATAGCTGTTTACTTTGTCAGGTGTGCTCATTAGACCTGGATTGCATCAAGGAGCTCCCAGAAAAGCATGTGGGAGAATCACACCCCCCTCGCAGGCTTTTCCCAACCAGAGGGCATGTCCTTGTGCCCTCAGCTAGTCATGTGCCTTGCCCTATTAAAGAGCAGTATGTGCATTAGTTATCAATCAATGGGCACAAGCTTCCTGGGGTGAAGGGAACACTTGGAAATTACAGCTATTGCTAGAAATTTCTGAAAACGATTCTTCTCAGGCTGACAGGGGGTTTTATTGCATTAAGTAAGAGGACAGAGTTTGTGTTACTGCTTTTGGCAAACCTTCCCTTTAAGAACTCTGTTTCAGTTCAAGCTGTACTGTCTTCAGACATTTTAACTGGATGATGTTTACTGAGCTGTTCTCAAGCAGTGATTCATTCTGAAGAACTTCAGAAAAGTTCTAAAAACATTTAAGAAAACATTTCTAGATTTTTCAAGTGAAAGGCAGTTGAGCTGTTCTCTGGTCCAGACATCAACAGCAATCAGACATCGGTGTCCTGAGGAACCCCAGCACACACTCTGCTTGCCACCCCAACATTCAGATTTGCAGTGATCAGAGGCTTTCTGTAGAAATCTCTTCCTAGCCTGAGACTGCCCCAAGCAAATTACTGTTCCAGAGGTTGAAGCAATGCTTGAGACCCTGGCTTCCAGTGCAAGTTGAGGTTTCTTTGCAGGGACTCTCAAGCCTGCTGAAAACCAGTCCTCACTGCTGACATGCTGACACTGTTTTTCCAGTGCAGTACATGGTGGCAAAAGAATCTGCTGTTTTTGTAAGTGATTTTTAAAAATAGTTTTTCTGTTAGTGAGTCAGGGTCATCATGCCCCAAATACACCCAGAGGAGGTGTGCAATGCTCAGAAGCAAATGGAAACTTTCCCCTGTCATTGCTGCTCATCTTAGTATGGGTAGGTGACTGCAAGAGACGAAAGAACATTTTCAGTCTCTATTTCAGTCTTCAGTGCATCTGGCAAAGCTTCTGAGAGGCTTTTGTGCCACAAGAGTTGCACAGTGGGCATGGAGCAGAGGTCAGCTCCACTCAAATCCCCTGTCTGGACCACCAGGAGGTGGCCAAGATCACCACCAACTTCACTGGCCCAGAAGAGGGAAAAGAGAACACCAGTGTTAAGAGGTGAGCTGAGTGGCCTCAACATGGGGCAGGTGTCTATAGCTAAGCCTGTCCTCACAGGCCTTCATCCTTCCTAAATTAAGGACAGGTGAGGAGAGAAAACAGTCTGACTCACGCTCCTATCAAAGCCTTGCAAACAAAAGCCTTACATCACATTCCCACCTTCAAATCCTTTGGTCAGACCTGTGCACATCAGGAGTGTACTCCCCACCTTTAAGAGACCTTGCTTTAACGTAACTCACATTCGAATTGCCCTTAAAAGATCCCTTGCTGGCTAGACTTAGTTCACTTCCCTTCACCCTGTCACCTGTGGTTTTGAGTGCATTGCAACAGGCTGAAAAGTATAGTTATCAATAGGGTAATTACACCTGCAGACCTTCCCTTTGAAATGTGTGTGTTATCACCATCTTGCTTTCCTCTGTTTTCCCATGTTTCAGTTTGGCTGGAACTGCTTTAGTTCAGAAGGGACCAAGATTACAGTAACTTTTATGAAAGAAATTAGTTACATTGCAAGCCAGCTATTTAGAAATGATGAATACCACACAGAAGAACCATTAAGACTGTTTCTGGGCCAGAGGTCGTGACTGAAACAGGCTGTTTGTCCCACAAGGAAACCTGTTTTTTTCCCACTGGAAGCAAAAACTATTTTGGCAAGCAGAGGCATCATACATGGAAAGGTATCCTGCCTGTGCCCACACTCCTTCAGTCTGATGGATGGGATTTTACTAACTCAGTCTCCATGAAATTCCTTAAAGTTCACTGTATTACAACATGTGAAAACAGAGAAATCAGAGTATAATTATGTTCAGAGAGACAACAGTGTTTTTCAAGCCAACTCTCCTCGCTAGCATACTTTGAATCTCTTTGCAGACAGATGGACACATTTTTCAGAAAGCATCAGAGTCTGTTTAAGCTACCAGCAATCTGCTTTGATTAGCTGTAGCCAGTTATAGACCACTCCAAACCCCATTTGCATCACCAACCTTTGAGGCAGGAGTCTTTGCTGAAGGAACGTCAGTAGTTGCTTGGTGCTCAGGAGGCAGTGTTGTCTCTTGCTTACATGTCTTCAGAGGGCACTGGGGTGGCAAACCTCCCGTCACGCTGGAGTCACCTCCCAGCCATGTTGGCTTTTGCTCCAAGCCACTGGGGAAGAGTGAGAGAGAGCAGTCTCCCTCCTGAAGTCAGGTCCAAGCCACGTGGCTGTCCCATGTGGAGAACACACCAGATGCTCCCCAAGTGATGCTGGGGAAAAAGCACAGGTGATCTGCTGAGTACACAGTCAAGGTCATGCCTCTGGTCCAAAACCAATCGTAGTTATTTATGGAACAATTTCCAAGAAGGGAGGAGAGAACCAAGTTTTACTTAAAGCTTTTTGTAGATTTTTATCACCTCCACTATTAAAATGAAAACTGTAGATATTAACACACACAAAAATATGTCATTCGCTGAGGTCTGGGTATCATCCAGTTTGATTCATAAAACCAGAAATTAAAACCAGCCCGTTTTCCACCGAAGATTTTATTATCAGTATTATTGAATTAGCAGATGTTTAGAAACAGTCATCTTGACCCACCCTTTTCCAGAAGACTTGCTTTAAATTTCCTTTTTTTTGGGGGGATGGGGGGGTGGGGGGTGGGAAATGATAATAAAGTTGGGTTTTTAACTCAGGATGTTAGTGATTTTAGGCTCACTCAACTTCTACCTTCATGCTACAAATACCAGAACTAGGAAGGCACTATAAATGTATAAATGTAAATTAATACACACTGATATGTCTATGGAATGGGGGCATTAAGAAAAGTGGCAACAATCACAAGGATGATAGAAAAATCCAGTCTTTGGCAACCCAGAATAGGCCTGCTTCCTTTCCTGCTTGTGTTCAGTCAGACTGTTGACTTCAATCTTGTTCTTTCCCTCTCTCTCATTCACTGGGAATATATGTTTGTGTATCAACAGGCTTTAGAGACTAACCCAAAAAACTCTGGGAAATTTTTCAGAGTGGTCTGGGGTTAGAAATGAGTTGAGTAGGATGGTGGCACCTTACCTGGATTGAGCATAACTGAGACGATACGTTGATCACAAAAGTTGATGGTTTAAGTATAGGCCTTTCTTAGCCTGCTCCAAGAATGCACAAACTAAGTTCATCTCATTCTGTTCTGAGAGATGCTCTGAGCTTTTTGGTGACGCATCTTCATTGCTTTCTCCTAAATATTTAGCTGTGCAAGCTCATGTTCAGCTCCGGAACATCTCAAGATGGAAGAGGGAAATAAGCCTGTCTGGAGCTGAGCCCAACGTTTCTCTGGCAGCTGTACATCAAATGAAACAAAACATTTTCAGACGTAAATAAAAAATGAGAAATCAGAAGGGAGGAGGAATTGGAAACCCAAATCTTTCTTCTGCTGTGTCCAGCTTCAACTCAAACATAAATACTAGAGTGGGAAAAAGAGAAAATGATATATGGACAATAATATGAAGAAGCTCTGTGTTCCAGCACAATCTCATACTTGCCAGGAAGACCATCGAGAATGAACAGGTAACAGTGTTGTGTTACTTTTAATGAGAAATCTTCCATTTGTAGGAATTCTCTTACTTTCTGTATGGCCGTGTCTACCTGGTCTTTCCCCCAACATTGGCTGATTCCGGATTCACAGATCCTGCCTACAACTAACCACAATTAATAAGAGTCATTTTGCATCTCACACAACACTGCAGAAGAAACCTAAGACAGGACTACCAGGAAAAAACTCAGAGCTATTAGATTCATTTTAAGAATAAAATGATCTGTTTTAAACCAGCGTGCTTAAAGCAAGTGGAAAACGATAGAGCTGCTCATCCACAGGTCAAAGGGGAATTGGTTGCATCTGTCTTTCGAACTTCACTTTTCATTCTGATGTGGTGAAGAGACAGCAGCTTGTGGTTTTGGGTGGAACATCTGACACTCAAAAGTATCAGCAGATAACATGATTGCCATCACCTCAAAGCAACAGTCAAAGACATGACAGAAGAAAAAGGATCTGGTTTCACTTCACAGCTGTCCTAAGACAACAATGCTTTCATGGACTTTGAGACAATGTGTTACATTCTTTCAGGCAGTTACAGCTCTATTTTATTTTATTTTATTTTATTTTTTTAAAGAGACTAAGACAACTGTTGCCATATTCCTACTAGAGAGCAGGGATGGGATGCTGAGGAGTTGCTGCTCCTGTAAATTGACGATGATAATTTCTTTCGGTTTCCCCATAATTAGGTGAATATTGGAATGGGAATGCAAATCCAGATACGTTCAAAATACCCATTTCAGCAAGAAGGCGGCATGTGGACATGGAGAAAAAGAAGTCATTTTCAGCATGGAAACAGGTAAACGAGAGCTGGTGTAATTTACTCAACACTCAAACAAGCCACCAGTAAGAGTCTCAGAAGATCTCAGCTGAAGAGAGAGCTGTGCAATGGGTGGCTAGGCAAGATGTCTCGAGTGGCAATTTAAAAACAAAATTAAATCACATGTGAGTAATCCAGGAGAAAAAACAACGTTGCTTGGTTCAGCAGCAGCCAAAAACAATCAATCTCAAGGCATGTTGAAAAGATCACAAAATGCTACCACAAATACAATGTAATTATAGAAATGATAGCAGTCCGTCCTGTGTAACAAATGTCTTCAATTTTCTCTTTCAACAGAAACAGTCAACTAAAATAGAAAAGAACCAAGGAAGCATGAGCAAGTCTGGGAAACACAGAAATATATGTCTATACAAAATCACAGAGAGGGCTGCAAAGAAAAGGTTCCAGAAGATAAAGAAGGGAAGTGAGCAGGGATACGGGAGGGCAGATGCAGGAATATTTGTGAAAGAGATCACTCAAGTGTACCTAGTTCCCTCAGTATGCAATTTAAGAACCATGGAACATTCAGAACAGCTCCAAGCTGAAAGCTGATTCCCATGCTTGGTTCCCGTTAGGCAGAGCCTACATTGAGAAGGTGTGCTACACTGTGGAAGACAGCTCATTGCCTGAGCTGCTGGATCTCTGCTGCCACAGCCTCACATTTTCAGGAGATGCTGCCTTATACAGCAGCTCCATTGGAGGGAGGGGCTGCCGCCATTCACTGCTGGATTTGAATTAACAAAAGGGCTTCTCTATTCATCATTATCCAGCAACTTCGGGATTGTCAAGAATAGAACAAATTGTAATGATTGAATTTCTGCATTCATGACAAACTAGCACTAGTGAAGGGGGTAATTAGTCAGATGAGTGTGTCTAGGGAGAGGGAGCCAATCTGGGACACGTGTGCTTGTCAGAGCAATCGCAGAGCTCTGGGATGGTGGTGGGGATGTATTCCAGGAACTGGGAATTATGGAAACACTCAGAGCAGTGAGCAGCTGCAATAATAAAAGCACATACCAGATGCCAGGCCACATGAACTCAGGAGGAAACTTCAGGCAGGAATGGGAGAGCAAATGAGGAGTGGGGAGCTAATGTCACCAGGGATGCACAGGACTGCTTCTGACCCCCATACAGGCCCACCACCATCACAATTCCCTCTGCAAATTCCCCGTGACACCCACCCCAATCACTAGCCTCTCATGTTAGAAGACTGTAAAAGGCCGTTCTCTGCTTTGTGTCCTCTTGTACAGATTCCCTCTTCCACAGCAATTAGGCACAACCAGACTGTGGTGCTCTGAACACAACAGCGGAGCAGAACAGAGCCAGCTGAAGCTTTGCTGCTTTGGGCAGCAAAGGCCAAGTCTGCTCGAGTTCACCAATGCCTTGTCAGTCTGAGCTGTGCTTTGATCTTAGTACTGCATTTTGACCAGAGCAATTGAAGAGAATCCATCCAAAGTCCCCTTCCAGAAAGGCCTGCATCAGGGTGGCAACAGAGCCTTTGGAGAAGGGTTTGAACTCAGCAAGCTCAGCACCACCTCTAGGTTCTGGTGTCAGCTAGCCCAGACCCTGCGGGAGGTGGCAACTTTACCACAGCACCAAAGTCACAGGGGATATTATCTCTGCAGAGACTGAATTCTGTTGAGTGCATTGCATGCAGGGCCCTGCAGAGCTTACCGCAGAATAAACAGAAAGCAGCTGGAGCCTGGGGTGCCCGTGAGACTCTTCCAGCTGGCAGTTCATGGGAGCCAAAGAGGAAGCAGTGAAGCTGCTGTCCCCAGGAGACCTGCCACAGCCCTGTCACCACTGCTCCAAGAACCTGGGGACCTGGGAAGAGGAGCTCAGCCCACAGCGCTCAACCTTTGCCCTGTGGGATGGACAGGTTGGGAAATTCTCCCTCTTCTAGTCCTTTCTCAATAGCCCAGCCTCTCCTGTCTCATTTCTGTTCTCCTTCCCCTCTCCTCTACTTTGGACATCACCCAGATGTTCTGCTGCCCCACAGCATGCATAGATTCATGCTCTTAAGCAGCAGAGATGTGCACAGGCAATGCTTATGCATGTACACCTCAGTTTAGCAACAGAGACTTGTGCTATCTGAAGTGCTGACTTTAAGCTCAACAATTTCTTCTGCAAATGATACACAAACTTCCAGAGAATATTCACACACACTATGTAGTTGGGCAAAGCTAGAGCTTGCAACGGCAGAAGCTACTCTAGATCTTCCAAGTACACCAGTTTCAAAGGGATTTGTACTTAAACCAAGAGGAATGGTTATTGTGAGGATTCAAAACACGAGAAATAGGACATAAAAGAAGTGAAAAATGAAAAAATGGGACAGGCATGTACTTGACCTACTGTATTATCTAATTGCTCGGAAATTAGAACATTGCAGCCTTTGTAATCATTTGCAATGCTCTCCAAATATTGCACAAAATATAGTGCTATAGTTTTCACACACACTTTCAGAAGTTACAGTGAAAGGCCTCTGTATATAGAAAGTGACATCCCAGCCAATATGGGAAAAAATCTCTGCAGCGTGGGAAGACTGAGCTGAATTTAAATAAATAAATAAATAAATAAATAAATTAAACTCTAGAAAAGAGGGACTGAGCTGCTTTTTTCATGAGAAAATGAATAGAGAAAAGGGAAAAAGGAAGGAGAAGTAGAACAGAGATCACAGGGGAGCACAGTAGCCAACCTGCCTTGCCACTGCTTTGGCACAAGTGCATCAGAGGTCTGCGGCCCAGTCTGCTGTCCCCAGGGGTCTCTTGTCCTAGATCTGGCCAGGTTAAAGCCTTCCTGAACTACTCCTCAAAAATGTCAGATCTATGTCAGCATAGCGAAGAGCGCTACTCTAACAAAATACACCATGGTCTGATGGAGAGAGGGGGTAGTCCTTCTGGCTGAGGTCTGTGGATGATGACCTCTGGGACGTCGCTCAGTAACAGGCAGGACATCACCAGGAAGATGTTGCTAAAGAGGGAATTCAGGAAAAAGGGAAAAACCCACACAAGAGAGATCCAAGCAGTCAGAGCTGAGTTGTTCCTGCCACTTGGCTGAGAGACAAAGCAAGTGTGCTGGTAAGCTTGCAAATATGGCAGAAGAATTTTTTATACACGTGAAAAGAACTTACCTAGAAAGAAAGGGAGAAAAAAAAGAACAAACTATGAATACAGTAATTCTGAAAGTTTCATTATGGGAAAGAAAATGTAAGACCAGCAGTGTATCCAGCTCCCTGCTCTCCAAAATCTGTGTGTTCTCCCATTCCCTGGGTGCCCAGTGGATGCCCTCTCTCTAGCCCACCCTGTGTCCCACTCCAGCCTGGGGTCACTGGCCTGCTCTAGGGCTCTAATAATGTGGAAGCACACATGACCAAGGAAAGGTTGTGTGAAGGCATCTTTCATCACCAGCTCTGTTTGCATGCCCAGCACTTCTTCCTGCACTTCAATCCTCTGATTGAATCCTGACCTGCCATAACCTGTGGTGTTGTTTTTTAAGATCTTCCAACCAAACAACACAAATAATCCTGCTGATTTCAGCATACAGGAAGAAACCACTCAGTGCAAACAACAACTGGGACCTAAAAGTTCAGATGGAAGCATGTCAGACTGTGCTACTGACTGACTCAGCTAAGTGACTCCTTGGTTAGGACACGAACAGTGCAGTACTGCCTTCAGATGATCTTTGCGTGTGAATGCTTTAGGAGAAATGATGTGCTATAGCATCTCACGAAAGCACAGAGAAAACCTGCAGCATGTCCATGTAATGGGATAGGAAAGTTTGTATGATGTGATTTCTTTGCAGGGTTTTAATCTCTGTGAAATCTGCTGCGCTGTGCATCATACCAGCTCAGTCACATCCAGAAGCCTGCACTCAGAGTCACTGCAGAGCAGTGCAAACCCCATATGTTCAAAGTTTGGGGTTTTGGAGAACCCAGATAGCAAGAGGCTGAAAAAGGAAAAGACCTGGGAAATATGGGTTACAATACAGGGCCTCCAGCAGAACATATTAAATCACACAGGTCAGACGAGAGTATCATAATAAAATAAAATAAAATCATTAAATAATGAATGGGGGAAGGCTTGGGCAGCCCTGCTGAGACCACGGAGCAAACGAAAACAAGGAATCCTTGGCACAGTGCTGAAAGTACAAGCATCCCAGAAGCAGTGTTTGGAAAAACGGGACCCACATCACAAGGGAGCAGGCAGGGTGCTGGGTCCCCCAGCCCTGCAGAGGCCGTCACACACTGTGCAACCCTACTGTGGGGATGGGAGATGGGAACAAGCAAAGCACTGTGCCAGCTTCCACCAAGAGGGAAGAGAAATGACAAAATGAGAGCCCTAATTGCAGAGCAGAGACATGTCATTCCCTCCTCTCCACACCCCATAAGGATGTTCTGTGCAGCTGTCTCTGGCTGGAGTGTCTGCCAGCAGGCTTTGCAGAGGCATTGTCCCTGCATGGGGACTGTGTGCTGGCAGAGAAATTATGTCTTTCATGCGCTTATTAGCTGCAGTCACAGCTTTACGTGCCTCGCTTGTTAGAGGACAGTTTGTTCCTCCTTCCACATCTATCCATTCTGAGAAGAGCTTTGTCATGGGCTGAATAGCAGATGAGGGGAGGAAGGATGGATGAGTAAAAGCACAGATTTGACATTCACAGCAGAGGTGAGAGCATCCCTGTAACGTGCTCATCACAGCCACAGGGCAACTGGAGAGCCAAGGGCAGCAGCTGTGGGAGGAGGAAAGCAATCAAGGGCAGACCTTCACTACGGCCTTCCTTGGGCTCTTTCAGCAGTGCCATACATCCCCCTGCCAGTCTTCCCAAGGCTGCCCTGGAAGCTGAGACTGCAGTCATGCTCCAGAGGAAGGGCTTTGACGGAGGCAGCACTGTGATGCTCTTCCACCATGCCCGCAGCAAGAGAGGGGGTGGGCCCAGGAGATGATTAATTCATGTTGTTCCCTTGGGGAATTGAAAAAAAATGCAAATGTTGTTGCGAGTCCCTCTGAGATTGACGTATTTTGGAATGTAAGGCAGATTGAAAACATTTGGCTTCAGATGAAGTGAAGTGGTTGATTAGGTGGGAAACAAGTGGTTTCCCTTCTGGGGGGGCATTTTCTGCCAGAGGAATGAGAAGAAATGGCTGTAGTTTCTCCAGCTCTGAGGAACAGACACAATCCTCGGGGCTGCAGAAAAGGAGGTGCTGCAAAGCCTGCCTCAAAAGCCTCGTCTACCCAGACCCAGAGAGTGCTGTGGGGCAGAGCAAGGGCCCCTTCAGCAGATATTCACTGATACATTGGCGTAGCCCTGGTGCTCGTTGTGCACTACAGATGGAGGAACCCTTTTCCAAATCTGATGTTTGTGAGCCAGAACGTGCAATTTTATCGGCTTACATCTCTCATTACCCTTCTCATTGGAGATTCCCTCATCAAAGTGGAGAACGTGCTGCCTGTGCTTTTCAGTCACATCTTTTGGAGTCATTCCACCATTTCTATAACAAAACCCAACAGAGACAACAGAGCACGGCATCAGGTGGTCGAAGCATCCAGATGTCAGCTCTCTCAGAGGGAAGCTTGGGCATGGCTCTCATACACCAGAGGCTTCTTCTGCCTAGGGAGCAGATGGTAACCCTGCAGTAACAAGGAGACAGTTTCTCTCAGGGTCCCAGACGAAATCTGGAACATTTTGTTACAGAAACACCACAAATCAATCAGTGTGCACCTCACGCCACAGATGGCTAAAACAGTGTTTTTATCTAAACTAAATTATTTTCACCAAAACTAATCAATAGCTTTGAGTAAATGGATGCTGCAATTTTTGGCAAATGGATGCCACTCAAAAGGAAAACAAATCTGCTAAGATAAAGCTGTGAGATCTGGTACCAGGCAAGGGTGCTGCAAACCCGAGAAGGAAGGCCAACCATGCCCTGCAGAAACAGCATCAAGGTCCTTTTGTACCAGCAGCCAGGGCCTCAGAAAATTACCTCGCGCCAAGGATTTTGGGGAGAGGAGCTCAGCACTGCTTTCTAGCTTCCTTGACGTAAATGCTTGCAACACACGCTTACCGAACACGCTCTCCTCCTGGGTCAGTTTGTACTTGTTTTAATATTTTTCCAAAATATCTTACCAGGGTCATGGGAAGTGCTACGCAGCCAAGTCAAGTGACAAGCATCAGCATGCTGTCAGTGCACGAAAGCAAAAACAAACCTCTCCTAGATAAATTAGAGATTCAAACAACTGAGCTAGCAAGAAACAAAGCCAGACATAATGGCAGTGGATGAAGGAGAGAAACCTGAGTGTTTCACCTCTGTCGGTGAACCTCACAGCACCCCAGTGTGCCAAGCCCAGAGGAAAGCAGCAGGATGGCCAATGCAAAACACACCATTCCCAGTCTTGACCGACCAGCTTGTAATTTCTTGCACAGCTCCAGATAAAGCTGGATCCCTGCCTCGGCTCTGCAGGAAAACAGGTGGATCTGTTGTACTTCCAAACTAACACCAACCACCTGACCAGCACATAAAGCCAGCAGCAGAGCAGCTGACACGAGCCCAGCTGGTCTGTCCCCAGGCCACGTCTTCAATCCTTAGCTCTCTCCTCCCAGCATGACAATTTAATCTAGAAGGTAAATACTAAGGGCTGTGGGTGAGTTCTTCTTTTCTCTTGTGCAATTGCAGTTCTTGGAACTTACCTCTCCAAGATATCTCTTTGTTTACAGCAAAATTGCTGCACGGAGAAACTAAGCATCTCACAGCTGTGTAATTTCAATACCTCATAAAGACTCTTGGAAATGGATGTGGTATGCATGCCATGGCTTTAGAGATGTAATATTTCTGATCTTATTCTAGACTGTAATAGGGTAAAATTGTGTAAACTTGTGACATTGGGTCTCTGAAGGTAATACTCAAAATCCTCAAAAGACTTGGGTTCTTGTGGGTGTTGTTTTTTTCCAAACTTTAAACATACCTGTGACCAAATTCCCAAGAGAGTAACATCTCCTGCACAAGAAGGCGCTAACATTTCTTGCTGTTGATCTTCGAGTTTGTTCTGTAGATGCAGAACAGAGAAAATGATTTTACAGGCTCTGAGGAGTTATTATTATATCCTTAGACAGAGTTCTAGAAACAGCCGAACCTATTTTCCACTGGACGAGCCTCCAGAGCCTGCATGCAAAAAAGGCTCAGAGTGCACTGTTATTTATGCTGCAATACATAACATACATAACAGCCACTGCTATCTAGGAGCAGAGTGGTTGTCCCCACAGCTCCAGTCAAAATCTCAGTTCCAAGGGGGCAGGTGTTTGATCTCAGGATTCCCTCCTGTAGAAATTTACAATTGCTTGGAACGCAATTTCAAACAGGCATAATAAAAGGTTTGCAAGTTTCCTATGAAACATAAGTTCTGCGAAATTTAATTTCAAAAACGCTGATGTGTGGTATTTACGAAATACAAGAGGTAGCTCCAGCCAGCAGTAGCTGTTAAACAAAATTGCCAGTTGTTTTTTTCCCCCGGTATCACTGCAGCTTAGCGCAAATAAAGACAGCAAATTGATGTGGGAGTGAGCAGCAACAGAACTGAAGAATTTTATCAACTTTATTGAAGAGCCAAGCTTCCAGCTTCCCTGGACCAGGAGGAGTTCTATCTTAGCCAGCTAGAAAATGCCAGGACCACAGGGCAGTAACAGAGGGGCAAACCCTGGAAGCTATGTTTCTGTGCACACGTAGCTCACACATATGGTACAAGTGAGCTGTCTAGCAGCAGAATACTGACGATTAAGATTAGTCAAACCACGTATGTTTCCACAAAACATTTCTGCTTTACAACGTACACATTTTCTAACTGCATCATCTTTGCTGAAACATTCTTAACAAGCTCTATTCAGATCTTCTTGCTCCAGAAATTACAATTACTCCCCAGACAACGCAAGGACTGTCATTAGGACACTGTCAATGCAGATTCTTTGAGTACACAGATGGACAGTCTAATTCTGTCACCAGTAGCATCAACTGTAGCAAATCATACACGTGCTTCCTTCACCGATTTGTGACAGCATTTAGAAACACACTGGACCACAGTGAATAGATGGCATCAGCCAGCTCTGTGTGATGACTGTGGACCCAGTGTAGGTAGGGAGAGTGTATACAGAGGCCAGCTTTGCTTTGAGAAAGGCACCTGAATGGTCCATAAAAGCTAAGACAGACAGATACATTTAAATGAACAGCTAACAACTTATTTCCATGGTGTTGGATGTATTATGCTGAGCAAAGCATAGCCCAGAGGCTGGAGCATTTAAACAAAAACACAACCCAGCACAATGAGAAGCTATGAAAGGAGGCAGTGCATAAAAAGCCTCATTTCTCTATCCTATTGCAGTATCATCTAGGAACACAGAGTACTTGGTACAGCCATGGCTTCAAGGCCATTGAGCTCTCAGCTTGAAGTGTCCGAGGAGGCAGAAGGTCCTGAGCAACAGCTGAATTCTCTTATCGCTTATTAAAAGTAGGCACCCTATTTTCTACATTCAGAAAGGTCACATCAGTGGGCAAAGATAGGCAGGTCCCCACTGTCACAGCTGTCAACTGTCATTGCTGGCAGCCGGGGATGTTGGGACCCAGAGAAAGGCAGGACAGCATGGTGAGGCCTCCCAGATGCACGGCTACACCTTCAGATGGTGTGAGAGCACCTGTGAGCACAACCTGCCCTAATGATCTCTCACAGACAGCCCCAGCCTGGTTGCAGCGGCCTAAAAACCATCACCATGGTATCATTGCCCGACAGGATAGCAAGTTCCAACCGCACACACTGGTGCAGCCCACTTGAGGCACTGCACTTCATTCCACAGCAGGAAGACAACTGCCATGAGATATTTTCTCTTCTACAAGTTCAAACTTACAAGAGTTAAGGGAGAAAGGGCCTCTGTCCCAGCTGCATAAATAAAAGTATTTCCATGCAGAACAGGGCTGAAATGGAGGTTAGATAAGCAAAGCCTTGGCAGCAGGAAAAACAAACAAAAGCCAATCCCTGCTACACCCACCTCAAAGCAGCCTGTTTTGCCATCAGCAGCTTGTCACATAAGACCTGCAAAGATTCACAGACAGACAAGACCAACTCAAGGAGGTTTCTCCAAGCCCTGCCAGGAAGAGAAAGGGCTGTCGGTTGGGTGATCTCAGGTTCGATGTTCCCAGCATTGAGACGGTGCAAGGCTGCACCCACCAAAGCCAGATAGTTTGGCATGAAGAGAGAGAAGCCCCTGGCTCTCACCTGGAGGCCATCCCAACTCCCGTGCCAAAGGCAGGCAGGTAGTGTCAGCTGAGGACAAGGAGCCTGTTCAGCTGGACCTGGCAGGATCACAGTTCTCAGCACACTTTCCTCCACTGAGAACCCACCTCAGCCTCAGCTGGTGGTGTGCAGGTTGGCTCCTTCTGCTGGGAGCTCAGCACCGTGTTGAACACGAGACACTGGGGATTTACATAGGTGTCTCAGTGCTCCCTGCTACACTCCTCTCTAAGGGAACCAGGCTTTGCCCAGCTCAAGGGCAGAAATGACACAGCCACACACAGGAAGCTGCAGCCAGGGCCACCCATGGAGCTGGCTCTCCCCACGTGGACACCCCAGCCCTTGAAGCGAGGTCTGGCTGAGGAATGTCTTTTTGGCTGTGGGGATGATTTGAGGCAGTTCTGGTGAGGGCTGTGCTCATCCTACCAGAGCAGAACAGAGCATCTGCTGCTGAAGCCTCTTTCCACCGCCCCAGCTCTTCCCTTCTGATTTTACTCCCAGAGTCCAAGGACTGCTTTTAACAAAGACAGTTGAGTCATTTCCCAGCCCTGATGTGCCATCTACCAAATGCTTCAGATGACTGATGCCTTAAGAAAGAAACCAGCCTGTTCCCTCGCTGCACTTCTGAAAGCAGCTGAAATGGAGCAATTATACCCGATTTCTGTGACAAAGAACGAGGAGTCCTGTCATTATCTTAGCTTCCCATCAGAAAGACGATGGGTGAGAGGAGGAAATACATGAGCAGTGTCACAACAAGAACAGGCTGACGCACATGGTGCCTGCAGCAGGCTGAGCCTGCAACGGGAGGTGCCTGCACGTGTGGAAGGACTGGAGCCTGTGAGATTCACCTGTGCTCCCATATGACTCACAGCGATGCCACGTCCTCTCATACCCCCCCTCCCCTCTCCCCGGGATCCTTTCTTCCACCTCAACCCGTGGTTGTTTGAACCACGTGGCCTGGTTACACCTCAGTCAAGTCTCTCTCCATCTCCTGGCTAATTGGCTCCAAAAGGCAGAAACTAAAGAGTGAGTAGAAGGGGCTGAAATGGCAAGCATAAATGTAAGCAAAAGAAAGGTTTAGACACACACTTCTGTGCCTGGAGAGCTACATGTTGTTTATGCTATTGGCAGAATACTGACTTCATGAACAAGTCAGTACGTTCTTGTGTATCCAGGATAGAATATAGCCTACATCCCTTGGATGAAACTCATGCAACTCCCAGCCCCAAACAACAGCCCCAAACCAGAGAGCAATTACTGCAGTCACTTTGTTTCCTTCCGCAACAGGAATATCCTTGGAAAAAAGTCACCATCTCTGCAGCAGGGTCCCTGACCCAGCCTTGCCACACCCACAGCAAAGCTCTCTTTAAAGCTGAGAGCTTCTCTCCCTGGAGCAATTCCCTGCCCCTGACACCAGTGGCTGTCAACTCATCTCTCTGCTGTCATCTGAAAGAAGGAATAACAAGCGAAAACCATAAACCGGGGTGGCCTGGGAACATTTTGACAGCCTGACAAAAGAAAAGCAGAGGAAGTTTCTATTTGTTTATACTTTTTCAGATCTTAGAATAAAGATTTCACTGAAAAAACATCGTGACTTCCTCTAACCAGATGAAGAAAATGAGATGTCAGCTTGTATCTCATCAGATTTTTCTGGTGTAAAAGCTGAACCAAATACTGAGATAGATGATGCCATTCATTCAAAATAACGTCCCTTTTGTGAGGCACAACCTGCATTTAAATGCACAGACTAAGCTAAGCCTCTAAAAGAACAGAGAGTACAGAAACCTCCAAACCACCCACTCAACCTTGCAGATGCAAAACAACACAGCAAGCAAAACAAGCAGGGATAGCAGTTGAAGACACAGTGGTCATGCAGAGGTGGCCGAAGGGTTGCACAAACACTGCCCTGGCTGCATGGTCCTACCCCTCACCCCCAGAAACCACTTGGGGAGATGGTGGGCTTCAGCTCCTGCAGCAGCTGCTGAAAGTGAGACCCACTGATGCCCATTACCACAGGGAAAGCAGGGAGCAGCGGCCTCCTGCCTCTGCTGGGCTTCTCACCTCCAGCTCCACAGCACATTTCCCAACATATAGCACAAACAGAAGCATGCTCACAGTGCTGCAGTGCATCCCAACCTCCCTTCATTTCAGTGAGTGCATGCTTGGATCCTGCTAATTTAAGGACTTTAGGACTGGCAGCAAGATGAATGGAGGAAATGGAAGGGAAACATTGGGCTAGAATAAGGTAGATCTCAATAACAGATTCAACAGCAGGATGTGATGTCATTGTTGCAACATGCACCAAGGGAATTTCCCCTGGCTATTAAGCCAGAAGACAACAGATATGGGTGGCCAAGTAGTGCAAACAGGCACCTGGAGAGGCCATGGGATCACTCTTGTGGTGATCCTCTGGATAGAGGCTCGAACAACACAATATAACTTTGAAGTTTGCCCTGCTTTGAATGTAGGGGAGGACCAGGTGATCCTCAGTAATCCCTCCCAATCTAAATTGGGCTCTATAATGGTGCATGATCACAAGTTACCATTAAGCATTGGAATAAAACAGAAACATAAAGATGAGTATTTAGGAAGGGAGCATTGATGAAGCTGAAGAAATCAAAGGCAGGAAGATTCAGTGCCCAGAGTCAACCCTCTTGTTCCCCACCACCTCAGAGGCCAGGACAGCTGGGCACAGGAGTGACCTCTCCTGGAGACTGCCAGCCCTGCAGTCCCACTCCTGAGACCTGCAGCAGCCACCCACAGGCTTGGGTCACCTCCTCTTTGCCAGACTGTTACAGAAAACCCTGGCAAATCTCATCCCCCACTGAGCCCATCATCTCACAGCAGGCACCCTTGGCAGAGCTGCCAGCCTTCACTGGCAGGAGAAGGAAATATTCTTCACTGGGTTTGTACTTGGCAAGAGCTGGGTCATCTGATAACAAACTCCTTTCTCTTTTACCCATGGAGTTCTTTAGGCATATGCTGGTATGTAAAACATTTACATTTGCAGAGTTGACTCAGTTAACCTGTCAGTGGAGCAGGGTGAAATACAGGAAGGTGAACATAAAGGACAGTGACAAGCATTAAAAATAGCAAGATAATTAGCCACGTAATTACATAATTACAGAATAATTTGGGTTGGAAGAGACCTCTGGAAGTCAGCTTGTCCAAGCTCCTTCCCAAACAGGGCTGATTAGATTTGTCTGCTCGGGGATTTGTCCAGTTTAGCTCTGAGATCTCTGGAGACAGGGGTTCTCCCTTCTCTCCAGGAAGTCTGCATGGTTTTCAATGGGAAGCAGGCCTTGTTAAAACACATGTGGTCCCATATTTGATGAGACCACACAGTCTTTGAGACGAGGATCACTATATCAAAATACTTACCTCAAGAAGCATTCTACAGCCTCACTCGTTACTCTCACGTAACAACAGCATTCTGCAAAATCAGTATTGCTCACAGGAAAGAGGTGTCATTTGAGAGCAGTACAAAATGGGTGGGCTTGGAAAGACAAGGAGCACGCTCAGCTGTACAAACCCATCCAGCATGACAAATTCATTTCTGCAGTGAGGCTGTTCATACACCAAAATCCAAAGAGGGTTCATTCACGTAGCAGCAAAGGATGGTAATGGCTATAGGTGCACCATGGATGACAAAGTCTTGTGAAGCAGCTCTGGGAAGGCTGATTATGAACCTGACTCTGCTTCAGGGCACTTCATGGCACACAGCCAGATAAATACAGCCCCTTAACAACACAAATTGTAATGGGGTCAAAAGAGAACTGCAAGAAAGATTCAGCATCTGGAAAACATATTTCTTGCAAAAAAAAACTTAGGAAGGTCAATCCAAGTTTATCCAGCAGAAGGTCAGAAGATGTCTCGAGCACTGTTAGTAATTATCAGTGCAAGAATAAATGATTAATAATAGGGCTCTCTAATCAGGCAGAGAGAGAACATAACAGAAATATAATTTGTTGTGGTGGCTGGAAACAGAAGCTAAGCAAATTCAGATGAAATGCAGGGTGTACTGTTTGATGAAACTGTTCACCTTCAGGACAATTTACCTAGGGATGTCACAGACTTTCCATAATCTGAAGTCTCCAACTGAAGTCTCTACAGCCTTTTTTAAGATACGTTGTAGCTCAAGAGATGTTGAAGCAGAAATTATTAGGTGAGATTCATTGTCAGAACAGATAATCGTAAAGTTCTCTCTGCTCTGAAGAACATGAAAAGCGCCCAGGAAGAATGGCCAAGGCTGCTGAAAGTGCTGAAGGGCACCGCAGCAAACTCTGCTGCTGTAGATTTCTCCATTATTAAAAGTTACTGTTAGAGAAGGTGGAATCTTCTTTATGAAACCATGTTCACCTTAATAAAGGTGAAAAATCCAATGAGATCCCTCTTGCAGCTGCTGAGAACTGAAGGAGAGAGAAAAGCCATTTCTAGGAAAAAAAAAAGGGGGGGGGGATGCAGAGCAGCATTCCCTTCTGTGGAAGTTAATCACACATCCATAACAAAGTAAATTCAGATTTATTTTGGCGCAATGGGGAACAGAACCAAGGCTCTTCACTGAAGAAGACACAGATAGATACTCTCATGAAATCAAACAGGAAGGTGCAAAAATTCCCGTTGGGAGGCTGCTGCGTGCTGTGGGCCATGCTGTGCCTGGTTGCTGGAAGCCGGCCTTGTGCCGCCATCTCCACAGGGGCTGCGGCTGCCGCGCAGCAGAGCAGCGCCAAGGCAGGCATGAGGTGCCAGCGCTAGCTCACAGCTGCAGAGAAGCACACGGTTGTGATGTGAAACCAGATGGTGTCTCGGTGGTGGTTTGCTTTTCACTCACATCCAGAAAACTCAGGAGGAGGCAAAGTATAAGCAGACAAAACCAAACACAGCTAGCGAACAAAGCAGCTCACGCAAGAGCCCGTTGTACGGCCCGAGGAGGGATGTGCCCTGGTTGTGCCCGTGCTGGGACCCAGGGCTGAGCACCATGCTGTGAGGGGGGGCACATGGGTAGGAGAAAATTTACAGACCTGGTTCCTCAGACAGATGGGAAAGGAAGCAGGAACTCAAAACAGAAAAACGCTTTACAGAAGATGGTTTTTTTTTCTAAAACAAATCCCAAACAACTACCATCTGGTTCTCATTTCAGCCCACAAACGAGCAGATTTCCAGCTGAAAACCAGCAGCAGATGCCTGGACGTTGCTCTGCAGGACGTTCAGACTCAGGCTGAGCAGGCGCTGGGCCGGCTCTGCTCTCACGCACTGCTGTGTGGGCTGGGGGCCCACTGTCCCTTGGGAACAATGGCAGGGGCATGTGGAGGATTGGCCCCCACTCTGTCAGCCAAGCCAAGGGCTCTTGGAACCCTCTGAGGTTGTGAAGGTCAGGGTGAGACCATCCACAGCCCACCCAGTGCTGGCCATGAGAGGACCCTCCAGTTCCCCAGAGCCCCCGTAGGCAGCTGCAGTGCCCCAAGGTAACCTAACACAGAGAAAGAATCAAGACGTGAGGAAGCAGCATGGCACTGGTCTGGAAGCACAAGGACTTACCCTCTCTTACAGCTGTTGCTGAGCCTGCAAACACTTCCCTCTGAGCAGAGGCTTACAAGGTGGCCAATTAGTGGTTCCTTCCTTTCAGCCTATGAGCAGGTAGCAGCAGGTGGGCTGAGGCTGGGATGGGGACACCTGTGTGTGTGCGCTTGACATCCTGAAGCCTGGCTTACCATTCCTGCCTCTTTCCAGGGCACCATGGGGTTATTTCACATCTGCAGAACCAGAGTCAAATGAGGAGAAGCCGTTCAGGTAGAGGCTATCGCAGCAGGATAGTCACTGTCTTTAGAGAGGTCGCACAGCCATTCCCACTGTGTTGCAGCTGGCATCCTGCAGGGCCAAACTTCTCTCACGAGCTTCCTGGAATGAATGCCACATGAATTTGTATATAAAACAGAGGGAGAGCATATACACGCTTTATATAAACAGCTGTTGGTGTGAGGAACTCTACCACAGTTAACATATCCTCAGGTCAGCTGTAGTTGTTGTTATGATTGCAAATGGCTTTTCAATTACGGCTCTTCACATCCAGGAATTTGTGTTTTAAGTATTTGCAAAGCATTATGCATAAGCACATGACTACATAAACAGCACACAAGCCCTCAGTACTCACACATTACATTTACCTCTCACATGCTCAGCCATCAGTCTGCTAAAGGCCCGTGCTGTGCCACAGCAGCCAGGACTTGCAGGTAATGACTCCTCAGCTCCTTGTGACAAACCAGGAGAAGTGATTAGCTCAGTGTGGTTCTGAAGAAGCAGATTATGGTCTCTTTGAGACCCAGTAGTGCCACCGAGCAGCCTGATGGGCAGAGTGCTGGTGGAGGTGGTGAGGTGACAGTGAGGAGCAGACAGCAATCCTTGCACTTGTCTTGAACTGTACTAAAAATAGAGGCACTTGAACCTGTTTCACTATGTGAAGCCTGCATAATTCAGGCAACTTTTACCAGTAAATTGCAGCTATAAAGCAAAAACTCCACAGCCTTAAAAGGTCTCTTGAAGCCCATCCAAAAGAGTGCTCGGTCCAAGTGCCTTACACAAGAGGGTGAAGGAGGAGGCTGTGGGAAAGCAAATGCCAAGTGAAGCTCAGGGCTGGCAGGGAGAGAACAAACTTTGCCCCCAGCCTCTGTGCTGTGCCTACAGCCAGGACAGCATGTTCGAGAGCTCGAGACAGAAGGGTGTCCTCTGCTCCCTCCAGCTCCCTGCCACACCTGCGGGGAGATGCCCTCCCCTCTGCTGTTTGCTGAACCTTGGTGCTGGTGTCCCCAAGGATGGGGCTGGATCCAAAGATAGGGACTGCATCCCTGCTGCCTTCAGTGGTGCAGCCATGGACTGGGACAGCTGCTGTGTCCCATGCCAGGAGGAAGCGCTATCAGGGTTTCCCACTTGAGGCTGCAGCATCACTGCAGAGCCACTTGCAGGATGCAGATCAGGTTTTTCTGTTAAAGATCCATCCAGAAGCACTGCAGGGAGCACAGGCAGGGAAGGCAAGCATGGTGCCGCTCAGCAGAGCAAAACTCTTCCAGCCTCATGATAAACAAATCAGTGCTCAAGCAGTGAGCAGGAGCACCCCAGTGTGAGTCAGCCTGCACTCTTCCCTCAGCAGTGCCTGAAGGCTTCCCACTCGGCATCCAGAGATGTCTGCAGGAACAACGAGTGAAGCAGAGCTGACAGGAGCTGGGGAATGAGGCCAACATTCAGTTTTCGCTGGGAGCCTCACACAAATAAGGTGAAGCATTTCACTTAGAAGCATAACCGCCCTGCTGGAGCTGAGAGGATGTCACACAACCAGTGGGACGCATCTACAGGCATTTTTCAGACAGCAGTGCCCAGGTCACACTATGCTGATGGCACACTGATGAAGGCGAGCAGAAGGCACATGGATGGCCCAGTCAGCCTTCAGCTCAGAATACTGGCACGCATGCTGGCTGCTCGCCTCCAGCCCCGTGTCCCTTCCTCTCTTTTGGCTACAGCCAATGGGAAGAAGTCTGGCTGTTTGAAGGCTGGCTTCTGTCTACATATTAACACATCTGATGCAATATGCAGTTGGATCTTAGGTAGCAGGTGAGAGAGCAAAATGGAAGGTACCATTGTATTCTTGGAGTACAGCAGTTTCCCTCAGCGCAGCCTGCTGCTGTTCCACATTAAATATCACACCCTCAACAGGCCTTCTGCACAGAGGTTTCTCACAGTGCTCTTTTGACCTGCATTTTGAAGTCCTGGTCTTGCATACTGAGATATCAGCAGGTCAAGATCAGTCCAAACGGTCTTCAGAGTCATTCTAGCAAATGGTGCAGGACAACAAGACATTGCAAATGGATCAGTACATTCCTTAATTTCTCCTGTGCCAACCTCTCTCAGTCCTCGGACCTCTGGTGGTATCTCCATCCTCCTGTCAGCTCTTTTCCTTTGCCTGTCTCCTCCTGCCCAGAGACAGCAGGCAGTAGGCCACCACCACGCATACTACTTTTAGGATATTTTGAAACTGATTTAGTACTGGTGAAAGATCACAGCCCCAGAGCCCAAGCCAGAGCACTGAGCTGAAGCAGTAGGGCAAGCTGCCCATATGCTGCCCATTATCAAAATGCCCTCAGTGAAACTGGGAGTTCAATCTTCATGGCCCACTCCTGGCTGCTTTCCTGGGAATGCCAATTAGTGCTCAATGTTTTCTAAAACGTAACTTTGTACAGTTTGTGAACTCAGTAAAGACTGCAGAGGCACTGCAGACCACTGAGTGGCCATGGGATCCAGCCAGCCAGGGTCACACTCCCACCAGTGACCGGAAAATGAGTGGCTCTGTAACCTTTTTCCCACCCCCATCCTGCCTCCTAATGACTACTAAGCTGAATCTGAAAACACTGACACCGGTGACAGGAGCAGGAGCTCTGATTCCTGGGAACAAGTGCTGATGACAGGGGAATCACTAGCTGTAAGCAAAGCCTGGTTCCCGAGCTCTGTTCCATCAGAGGAATCTTTCCTTATTATGTCCCCAAAGCCTCCCGGGGGGAGGGGGGGGGGGGCAGAGAACACACAGTAGGAGCACAGTCAGTTATTTTTCAGAGACTTTCCCCTCTGGGCAGTCAAAAATCTGAAGGAATTGGCATCCAGCCCAAGCTTATTCTGATAAACGCTATTTGCAACTAAAAGATGGATTAAAATAACCTCTGAGAGCCTGTCTGAAGGGGAGCAAGCAGTCTTGTTCAGCAATGCCACTAGCAGGAAGAGGTGGAGAGAACTATTCTGAGGGCTGCTTATTTTGGGTTTCACCCCACTTTGTCATTTGCCCTGACCGAAGCAGAATGAGAGGTCTATAATTAGCACTTGGGGCGCTGTTGGTGGGAGCAGTGAACAAGTCCTGGCCAAAATTCAGGCTCAAGGCTTCTCCAGTTCTTTGCCCCTTCCTCCCACAAAATGGAGCCAGGGAGCCTGGGCTTTGGCACCAGTAGCATGGGTTCACTGCTGACCAAGGAAAAGCAACACAACCATCTCATATGGAGTCCTCTTTTTGGCATAGATTTGCAGCCTGTGGATCACTGCACTGGACTCGCATTCATCTGCTGATATACTGCAGCCCTTCCAAACAGGAATTGAAATCTCCCTTTCTAAATCATGGGTGTAGACAGGTGAGAATTAAAATCCAGTACTGCCACATGGGTACTTGGAATCCCAGAGACGACAGAACAGATAAAATGCAGATGTCACTGTGAAAGCCACAATGACTCCTGTAAAGAAGAAGGAATATGGAATGCAGTTGGTTTTCCATTTCCTTTTAGCTAACTGTAATAAAGTCACAGAGATGCAACGTTCATAAGATGGGTAGATACAAAGGGTTGTTGAAAGGGGTAGATAACAGCAAACGGTTGTTTGAAAGGGTAGATAACAGCAGGACAAGGGGAAATGGTTTTAAGTTGAGGGAGGGAGTTTTAGGTTGGATGTCAGGGGGAAGTTCTTTATTATGAGAGCAATGAGGTGCTGGAACAGTTGCTCAGAGAGGTTGTGGATGCCCCGTCCCTGGAGGTGTTCAAGGCCAGGTTGGATGGGGCCCTGGGCAGCCTGGTCCAGTATTAAATGGGGAGGTTGTGGCCCTGCATGTGGCAGGGGGTTGGAGATTCATGATCCTTGAGGTCCCTTCCAACCCTGGCCATTCTGTGATTCTGTTGTTACAAAACCTGTTTGACACCTATTGTCAAAAATACTGACGATACGCTGAAACTTGCCATCTGAAGGGGCTGTAATCAAAAAGTTTTTCATCTGGCAAAAGGTTTTTCCACCTGGGCAGCTCTCAGAGCCATCCACTCCATAGATGCACATTCTCATGGATTCATCAGGGGATGCTGCTATGGCCATTGGACCTACCGTGGCTGCATGATCCCTGCATGCATATTCTGCTGCTGGGGGACAGAACCAGCTGATGATTCTCCTTGCTGCTTAGCTCAAAAGCTGTGTGACATTGAGGTTTCATGGCAGCAGTAATAATCTTTGTCTTGCAAGTGGCACAAAAATTATCAGAGGTTGTGTAAATAAGTGCACTGGTAATAGACAGACAAACTAGCCTGTTACTGGGTCACACGATTTTCATGATTGAGCTTCTAGGAAAAGCTTCTCAAGGACAAGATTATCATGCATTACAAACAAAAAGAATCCTACAAATATTCCCCAACCTTCCACAGGCAGAGCAGTTCCCCCTTCAGACCATCCATCGTCACTGTGAGAAAAGAGCTACGATTGCTCTCCTCCAGTGAGGCCCCCATGTTCCCACACAGACTCCCTCCAAGATAAGACTGCTGAAAAGTTATACTTAGTTCCTAATAGTTGATGCATGTCCCCTCTCTTTCCCCTAGCCTATGGAGAATACTGGAATCCCATTTCCAAGCTTCTTCTTGCCATAGACAGGAAGAGTGGGAAGTGTTATAAAAGCAAAAGCAGAGATTCTTGCCAGACCAGAGGCTTCCAGGAGCCAAGATGTTAAAGAAAAACAACAACAACAAAACCCCTCAAAAACAGTAACAATAAAAAACAAACAAATAAAAACAAACAACAAATATCAGGAGATTTACAGTTCCACTGAGGAACCAGGCATGCAGGCATTACTGTGCCATGAATCATCACGAGTACCTGCATGATGGCAGCCCTCCCTGCACACAGGACTGGCCAGGGTGCCAGCCTGGGGGGTCCTTCAAGGCAGAACATCCCTGAGGCACAGCTTTGCCACCAGAGACCAGAGCAAGTGACTGAAGTGGGAAGGAGAACCTCCCAAAAAAATGTCCTCTCCAGGCCAACCCCTGCATGTCCATGTGCAGCCAGCTCATGCAGCAACATTGACGCAGCCAACTCTTCCAAGGTGGAAAACCAATGCAAGAGGCAAATGCTCACAACTTGCCTGCTGTACCACCCAAGGGGAAGCACTTCATTCTTCACTGCTGTGATGGCTCTCCTAAAATGTTTGAGGCATAACAAGATACATCTCACCATATGTACCGGCATAGGGCAATTGAGCTGCTGTTGACAGACATACCAGGTAACCGTCCCGTACCTCTGCACTCTGTGTCTCTGTGTCTCTGTGTCTCTGCCCTGGCCCCTGGGCTGGCAGCTTTCACCTCAGAGGGCTCCTGCATCAAGGAGGCAGGATGAGAAGTCAGTGGCAAGAAATGCATAGCAAGGGGAATATTCTGAGAAAGGCTAAAAATAGATCTCTAACCCTGCTCGTTTATATATAGCCAGGTCTATACGTGCACTGCCTGGCAGCAAGGCAGCATAGGGGCAAAGACATCCTGCAATGCTGACAAAGAGCTGAAAGAGCAAAACTGCACGGTGCAGCAGCCAGGCAGCCCCAAAACTGGCAGATGCAGCAGTATGAAGTCCCAGCCAAGGTGGTGCTGGCCTTGTAATAGGGTGCAAAAAAATCAGTTCTCCTATAGGAGAGGCTGAAAGAGCTGGGACTTTGGCCTGGAGAAGAGAAGGCTCAGGGGGATCTCGTCAATGTCTGTAACACCTGAAGGGGGTACAGAGAGGATGGAGGTGGGCTCATGTCACCGGTGCCCCGTGCCAAGACCAGAGGCTCGCATGCAATCAGATCCTCCATCCTCCTGCCCACAAGGGGCCCTGCCACTTCCTTATCATAACAGCATTAAATAAGACGTCTTACCAATGCACATAAGAAGCCTGAAAACTCTGACAGAGGCACTGGAACGATTTTTACGCGAGCAGTTTAAAAGGTTAGCCCTGACAGCTGCTTGTGCCGGTGTGCAGCATCATGCATCTCCTCCTGTGCTTCTGCCCTCATACCCACGTGTGGGCACTTGGCTGAAACCAGCAGCAGCTTTTGGAGCCTGACAGGAAGAGAAGCAAAAACAGTCCCCTTCTGGAAAACGGTTGTCCTCCTGGCAAAAAAAAAAAACCCAAAATTTCAAAATCTGACTTCAGAGGGATCCCTCACTCAGACAGCTCACATGGTGCCTCCACTCTGATGCAGGACAGATGCTGTGGCCAAACAGTGCAAGTGGGATGCAAGCATGAGCTCTGCCTTCAGACCCATCCTACCAGCAAGCAGGGGCAGATGGTAAAAATAACAACTGTTTTGGAACTGGGGATGTACTTGCTGGGTCTGACACGCTGTACTGCTTGAGCATGTATTGGGTCAAAGGAGAGATAGCAAAATGGAAAATGTGAGTGTGCTGGGTTTATGAAGGCAGGCAGCTCCGTGTGATAGATCAGAGCTGTGAGTGCAAGGAGGGCTGGGGCAGGCAGCGTGAGCATTAAGTGGAGTTATGGCTTTCTTTGCAGTTTGTTCACCTTGGGGCAATGGCAGAAGAGCAGAACAGGGTGTGATGGACAGAGAGTACTGCGGTGGGGAGCAGCACTCGGCTTCTTTGGGCCAGAGCTGGGAGCTCCAACAAAACCGCTTCACAACAAAAATGCACTGGGGGAGGGCTGAGCTAAGCAGCTTCTCAACCATATTTCTATCCTGAGGAGCACGGCCAAAAGAGGCTGCTTTCCACCTCCAGCAGCCCCACTCCCAGCACAGCGAGGCCACAGAAGCCTTGAGGGCAAGTGGGAAGCAGAAGCCTCCCAAATACCAGGGGACTGACAAGGGAGCCCTGGCATTTCCTTACTGTGACAGCATTAAATAAAATTCCCAACAGCACCCTAAAAGAACCGCCTGGAGGCTCAGGCAGGGGCAGTGCCTGTGTGAGCTGAGCAACGGGACCTGGAAACCCAGAGCATGAGCACCGTTGGAGCCCACATGCCTGGCAGGCCTGGCCCAGCCTGCAGATAAGCAGCAGGAAACACGTCAGGCCATTGCGAGGCCCAGCCACGGCGCTGTGTACGTGCGTGGCTTCATTTGTGAGGGAAGTGGGGGCATCACATGGCGACAGGAGCTTCCAGCTCGCTGTACGTGAGCTGGAGACATACTCAACAAAAATAGGCACCGCACACTTGGTAACAGCAGGGAAAAGCACAACCCTGGCTTTTCATGCATAATCTCAGTCTACCTGTTATTATTGTCCGGGCTCCAGCAGTGGACCTGGAGCCAAATGCTGGAGTGATTTATTCTTTGCTCAGTATAATTCCATTTACTGAGTGGAGTTATTTAGTCATTGCAAAATTCGGCCCAATTATTTTTATTTGGACATTCGTCTTATTTTCATAACCGTGCCCCCTGAAATGCTAACCCTGCCGCCTCCAGAAAGAGCCATTTTCTGCAGCAGAGCTAACACGGCATTTGGAAAGGAATTGTATGCTGGCACCCAACTTCTCCCGCATTATCTGGCTGCGTTCTGGAGATGATGCTGATGCTCACTTTGAGATAAGCCCCCACATGTTTAGGCAGGCATCGAGCAGAGGGCAAGAGATGGAGCACACATCCATAGGGACACAGACATGGGAGGATGAGGAGTGGAGTATGATTCCACTGTTCACTGTGAAAGAAAAGTCTTTCCTTTTGTTTGCCCTAAACCTGCTGTCTGCTAACTCGTATGGTGCTCCAGCCTCGTATTCTCAGAAATCATGAACAAGTTCCTCATCTTCTCAAATTGTTCAGGAATTTCTGCAACTCTCTCCTACCCTCATTTTATTTTCTGAACTGTAAGGCCCCACACTATTACATCTCCACCCTGCAGTAGGAAACACAGATGCCTTTGTTGATGTACCTTTTTTTGGAACTAAGTGAACCAACACAGAAAAACAGTTTTTCTGATACTGCCTTATCCTCCCTGAGGATTCGTTTTCTTCCCCATTCCGAAGAATGGCCAAAGACTTCCCAGTGGGCTTCCTTTATTCAACACGTTCAGACAAGTTTCCAGCAGCAGATTCTAGCCCACAGCATTAGCATCCATGCCCCCTTGCAGTCATTTGCCAAATCTGTATGAAGTTCAGTGACAATTCTCATTAGTTTGCTGTCTACCTCATCAGCTCTCCCAGCCTGCAATCCTAAACTTAGTGCTGCATTTAAAGCCAGGCAGAAATCCAGGCAGTTTTGTCTCTTCCCTGCTTGATCTGTATGATAAAAATACATAGGGACACTTTACCAATGTAGACATAGTCATAAAATTAATAGCTGAACTCCTAAAGCTAGCAGATTGGTTATTTGGGACTGGTTTTCTGGGAAAGGGAGGAGCTGATTGGTAAGTCTAATGTTTATTTTGGGAAGCAAACAAAAATGCCACAGAAAAATGTTGATACGCTTCCTAATTAGAATAAGCAGGCAACACTGCAACTCGTTTCCCTGGATCCCTGGGTGCTCCCCATGGCAGGTCACCCAGGGCTGGCTGTCCCATAGCAGAATGGCCACATGCAGCTTCTGTCAGAGGCTGGGTATTTTTGCCGCCAAGCCTAGTGGTGCAGTCGATACAATAGAAGGAAGGGATTTAATCCAGAGGGAACTGGACAAGCTTGAAAAGTGGATCCATGTGAACCTAATGGGGTTTAACAAGGCCAAGTGCAAGGTGCTGCACTTGGGTTGGGGCAATACCAATTATTAGCACAGACTGGGAGAAATGCTCTTTGAGAACAACACTGTGGGGAGGAACTTGGATTTCTGGTGGATGAAATCTGGAACCAGCTTATGCCCAGAAGGAGGACAGACTACTTTTTGCATGGTCTAATAGTGATAGGGATGGTTTTAAAGTAAAAGAGCAGAAATTTAGCTTAGATATTAGGGGGAAATTCTTTACTCAGAGAGTGGTGAGGCACAGGTTGCCTAGAGAGGTTGTGGGTGCCTGATCTCTGGAGACATTCAAAGCCAGCTTGGATCGGCAGCCTGATCTGGTGGGAGGCAGCCCTGCACGTGGCAGGGGGTTGGGTCTACATAATCTTTAAGGTCCCTTCCAATCCAAGCCTTTCCATGATTCTACGTTCTTCCCTCCCATGTTTCCTCTCCCCACACTTTAGTTTGCCTTTACTTCAGATACGGTGAAAAAGCTGTTCTGCCTTGCTGCTTTTCCCTGGAGCTGGCTGGACAGCAAAGCTCAAGTTCCCTCAGCCATTCAAGGCTGCTGTGAAAAGAGGCAGAAATGAGTCCTTAACAAGCACGGTCAGGACCTCCAAGCATTTCTCAAAGGGAAAACACAGACTTGCCAGAAGCCAGGACTAAAAGCAACAAGCACATAAACATCATTCATGCAGCTCTGCGCTAGCCAAGAGCCATTCCACAAGTGAGCTGTGTTCTCCCCCTCCCTCACTGCCTTTTTGCCAGTCCCCTTCCCTCCTGCCCAAGAAAGGTCATTTTCTTCACAGGCAGGGAAATCTTCCACAACAACAGGGTTTTAAATCAAGCCAAGGAAGAAAACTTCCCTTTCACCAACTCCTAATAAATAACTTCAACATCTTAGATGCAAGTATTTCCAAACAAAGAATCCCTGTTCAAGACAGAGCTGTAAATTACTGCAGCCAATCTTGTTTTGTTTGAAATCAGACTCAGGCGGACTTTACTCATCTGTGTTCCAAAGCAGTCTTCTGCTTCAAAGGTCTTCTGCTGCTCTCTACCAGTGCTCGGAGGCCAAGGAAAAGCCCTTTCCCATGTCCTTGCAGGGGCTCTGCTCCCCAGTGCACCTGAGAGACATTTGCAGGGTCATACAAAGCTGAGAGGTGCCCTGGACATTGCGGAATTTCATGCCAGCATGTGAACGTGCTCAGAAACATCAGCACAAAGCTCAAGCTGCTAAGGAGAAGGGACCAGAGCCAGGCTGGCACCACCACAGCTGAAATCAGGAGCTGACTCTATGCTAACACCAGGGTAAAATGACCCAGGTCACAAGCTCAATAGCCCTGAAGATGGTTCTCCAACAGTAGAAGCACCGATGTGACTCTGACACCGCAATTAGGAGCTGTGCAGCTTTAAGGCACAGTTCCCTGTCCCCTGGCACCGGTTACACTAATTGCACTCATTAAATACCCAGAGGTGCTGTGCTCCATGCTCACAGGCTCAGGCAGCTGGCGCTGAGGCACAAAGCCGGCTGGAGGCAGCACCAGAGCTGTGCTCAGGGCCTTGCTGGTGTAGCTCAGAAAGCCCAGGGCCACGCGCTCTGCTCTGCTCTTTCTCTCCTCATGCTCCCCGCTCCCTCCCACACACACGCAGCCTGCCAGTGCCCATTGGCTGCATCCCAGCTCTACTACACAGCACCTCTGGGTGCTTTAGGCTGTGTGCCTATGGAATGGAACGCTCAGCCCACATCTGCAGCCTGGGCAGAGGGTGGCAGCCTCAGCAGCCTTTGAAGCAGTCTCAGTGAATTTAATGCAGTGGTTTCGCAGCCCTTACAGGATGGATGTCCACGGTCCTAAAAACCATGGCAAGAGGAACCTTCTTAATTCACAGCGAGGCGGTCAGTCACTCTGCGTGGCCTCTCTGGGACAGAGCTAAAGCACTTTGTGCTTCTCTGCTGCACAGGGCAGTGCTGGGAAGGGAAACACCAGCCTGCACCTGGGCATCTCCTGTTTGCATGTCATTTGCTTTGAGAAGCAGCAGGAAGTTGTTAACAAGGAACTGCTGAAGAGGAACTTATTCAGCCTAGCCACTGGGATGGCGTTCTTACCTCTGTATTAACATCCAGCCCTTTCTGTCTCTCAAAAGCATTGTTTTTGACCGCCCTGCTTCTTGAAGCTGGATCTACAGGCGCAGAGAGCAGTCCTGGGTTGGGCACTGAGGGCAGCTGGAGGTCACAGGCTGATGAGGGAGCAAGCTGGAGCTTACACACTGTGGGCACAGCTTACTGCTTACAGTTCACCCCTCCTGCCCAGCCAGGCTGGCTCTCGCATTGCACAGGATACTGTAAGACTCTTCTGGTACTCAGAGAACTTGTGGCAGGACCGGCCCAAAGGAATCTTCCCCACACCACTGCTGTCCCTCAGTTCCCAGGCAGAGGCAGCTCTGAGCATGGCTCCCCGTGCTGTATGGGTCATTACACCACACCAGGCTGCTCCCGGCCCATCTGTCACACTCACCTGCACCTCTGCCACCGAGGAGGGCAGAGTGGGGTGCATCAGTGTGGCAGCACCCGAAGGTAGGATGCAAGGAACCTCCTCTCCACCTCTCACTGTAGTGATGTTGGTCAGAAGCTCCCAATAACCACCTGGGGTAACCCCGGTAACAGATGATTGCAGGGCCCCAGGGGAGCTGTCAGCACAGGGATGCTGCCACTGGACTGAGAAATTATGGCACGGAGATTCCCAGCCCTGTGATTTGCCTCTCGCTCTGCAGAGAAATACGTGATCATAGACTGGGAAGCCTCACAAACACTCATGCACCCCAAAGTGCCAAAGAATTCACTTGTCCCGCACTAAAACCCTTTGCCCATCAGCTCCGGGTGAATCTCACCCCTCGCTACTAGACGGCAGCTATAGGAGCCCACATCGGCCCCGGGTACTGAACCCATGCGCAGCACTATGCAGCTGTAGGCAGGGAAGAGGGGCGGGAACCCTCGGCTAAGAGCAGAAAGTCAATGCACCGAGCCACGAACTACACCTACAACTACACAACTACAAGCTTTTGGGCACAGCCAGTTCCAAGCAGTCCTTAAGCATCAATCCAATCGAACACGACCATCTTAACAAAGCAAACGAAGTTGCGTAAGGTCACTCCGCAGCCCATCTCCGTCCCATCGGCACTCCGCGAGCGGCAGCAGCAGCAGGGGGGCAGGGCACCGCAATAAGGACGGCCCGGGGGTACTGTGCAAATATATCGGATTTTATTACTCTTTTATGGAAATAATAACAGACATTCAGGTAGAAACATATTAAATTAATGCAGTCGACAGTCTAAATGCAAAAATAAATATAAAGTCCGGCAGCTCAATGCATCTAAAACAGCTCATTTCTTCTAACGGATAGAAAAGATTTTTTTTTTTTTTTTTTTTGTCTTTTAGACGGAGAGTTTCATACAATCAAATAGAAACGAAGGTACAAGCGCTTTCTCAGAAAACACCGCGACCCGGCACGCAGCGGAACCTCCGACCGCCGGGTCCCCGCCGCCGCCGGGTGCAGTCCGCGGGCCGGGCCGGGTCCCGCCGAGCCGAGCCCAGCCGAGCCGCCCCTCAAAGGGCCGAGTCCGAGTCGCTGGAGTCAAGGCTGTTGCGCAGGCGGCAGCTGCCCAGGCGGTCCCGCTGCAGGCTGAGATTCTGGGTGCTGCGCCGCAGGCACTCCAGCGACTGCAGGAAGGACTTCTTGGCCTTCTCCTCCTCCATGGGAGACACCCCCTCCTCCTCCACCTCCTGAATCTCGTCGAAAGTCACCGGCTGCGTCTTGAAGCGCGACTGCCGCGGCCGCCGTGCCTTGCCGCGGGCGGGCCGGGCCGGGCGGGCGGGCGGCGGGAACTCCTCGGCCACGCAGACGAAGTGCGGCATCACCGCCTGGTAGCTGGAGCAGACCCCCAGCAGCTCGGCGGGTTTGGCGGCCATCCTGCCGCCCGCGGGGCCGCCCGCCGCGGGGGCCGGGGCCGGCGGAGCGGGGGGAGCTGCCTCGGCCGTGCCGGGCGACGGTGCCGGAGCGGAGAGGAAGCGGGAGCGCCGCGGAGCCGAGGAGCGGTCGACGAGCGGCGCGGTGCCGAAAGCGGCGCGGTGCCGAAAGCGGCGCGGTGCCCGGCGATCCGATGCGGTGCGACGCGATGCGACCGGAGCGCGTCCCGCCTGCCTCAGCCGAGCCGGCTGCGCCCGCTGCCGTTATATAGAGCGGCGGTGCCCACGCGGGAGCACGCTCGGCGGCGGCGGAGCCCACCCGCGGCCCCGCCGCCTGGCACCGCCCCGGCCCCCCGCCCCCGGCGCCGCCTCTCCTCCACCGCCCCCCGGCCGCGGGGGAACGGGGCACTGCGAGAGCGCGGGGCGGCGCGCCCCGATCCGCACCGCACCGCCCGCTGCCCCCCTGCTGAGAGCCGCGGGTCCGGCGCTCAGCCCCTCAGCGCTGCGCTCGGGACAAGCCCAGCTCCGGGCCGGGATAAGGCACCCCAACGCCACAATAAACTATGGAGACCGCGTAGCACCACCATTCCGCGACCATCGCCCAGATCTCCTCCCACTTCTGCCCCTTTTGATGCGTTTAAGCAGGGTTAAGTACCTGCTTCAGTTGACCCTATGTCCGCTTATCCGAAGGACCCTAAAATTTTTCATTCCCCACAGTCTCGGCCACACTGGTGATGCACAAACAGAGCCACAGACAAGAAATGGCATACACGTAGCACTGAGCTGAAATAAATGCTATAAATGAGCAGAGGCTGCAACCACACCTCAGAGCCGCTCAAGCCAAGGGGTCACAGAATAAGTCAGCAGTATAGGGCATAGGGCAGCATAGCGTAGGGTTGCATAGGGCAGCGATGGGGACAGAGCTAGGTAGAAGCAGAGAAGGAAAGAAGGAGGGAGATAGAACCTGATGTGGCTCAGCTGTTCCCTATGCAGGGCGAATGTGAGAACAGTCCACTCAGACACCCTCTGGCAGCTTCACCCACACAGAATATTGCTGAGGCCTGGTAAGGAGCTGAGCAAGGGCAGTCCCAGTGCAGCCTGGCTCCAGAACATGGGGCTGGGAGCGAGATATGGGCAACATAGGGCAGCACTGCCAGCAACACTCCAGCCTCGATGTGAGGAGACATCTGGCTGCAAGCATGTTCCTTGGCTGCTTGCAGTAGCCTCAAGGCCAGGCTTAGTCTGAAGCCTTTGTACTGGGAGATACAATTAACTTAATAAGAGAAAAAGCTTTTGGTTGATCTCAGTGGCTAAATGCATCCCCTGAGCCGAAAGTGCACAACAAGAGCTTGGAGTAGGCCCATCCCTGGATCTCGGCTCTGCCATCACAACCACACCAGGGCCAGGGCCTTCATCCAGGGGTCTCTGGAGCTGAGCTCTTCTCTACAGCAACCCAGATGTCCCGGTGGTGGGGCAGGACACCTCACACCCACACCAAGCCTAGTGAATGCATCTGTGCTAGCAACAAACTCAGCACCAGAGGATCCCAGGCCTTGCTGAGAAATTCAGCACTAGCAGCCCCAGCTGCCCTCCAAGTTTGTTCAGCACAAACACAAAAGTTTCCTTTCAGGTAAAACCTTTCAGGTACCTGAGCAGGCGGGACTATAAACGGTTCCGGGAAATTTCAGTGTTGAGTTGGGAGCAACATCACCATGGCAATAACCAGGAAGCCAGAAGTTTTTAGTTGAGACAATTTGAAAAAAAATATCCTGTGACATAATCCCCCAAGTTAGGCCTGCAATGCGCTAATGTAACAACTATATTTATTCCGGCGGCTTAAATCATGCCTTTAATCTGAGTGCTCCTGGTGCTGAAACGCGACCTCACCGCCGGGATGGCAGAGCCTGCTGCCAGGGGGCTCCCATGGTGGGGTGGTTCTGTCACATAGTGCAGAGCTGAGGTCATCCTTGTGCACAGGGCCCGGTGCTGCTCATCTCTGATGAGGTGTGCAGGCCACACGAGGCCCTTTGGAAGGCTGATTAGAGCCTGTCGGCTGGAGGTGCACAGCCACTGTCATCTGTGGCAAGCAGGCAGCAGCACCCTGGCTGTGCTGAGTCCCAGCACACTGAGCCTGCTGCTCCCTCAGCCAGCCTGCAGCCCAGCCTGACTTCTCATGTGCTTTGTGCCACCGTAACTTGTAATGCTTCCTTCTCCCCACTGGACAACGGAGAGACCAGAAAGTTTGAATGCATTAATGCTCCTCACAGAAATACACCGCGTTATTCTTTGCTTTGAATTATTTTAGTTATAAAGCCATAGCTGAAATGAAGCCAGTACTTCAGTAGCAGCCACAGGATAACAGCGTTTGGCTGTCATCACTCTACTTCTAATTAATGGGGTAATACAGCTCATTGTTTTCAAGAAGAGCTGCAAAATGTTCCCTGACGGAAACTGCTATGCAAGTTTCCTCTGTTTGGGCTGACAGGGTCAGGGCAGGCTGCAGCTCCTCCAGCACTGCCGCAGATGCAGCAGCATGCGAGGATACACGATGGGAGCACGGCTCGACAACAGGAGCTGATATTTGGGGGGATCTGCTGCTTCTCTCATGTTTTAAACACTTCAGGTTAAAAACCGTAAGCTGGGATCCACCTTTTCAACCATCAACTCCCAGTTCCTTCTGTGGCTACAGCCACTGCAGAGAACCCACGTACTTCAGCAGAACAAACTTGTCCTTTCCTCTCCCCTCTCCTTTTAAGCCTGTTTGTAAGTAATTAAGACAAAAACCAGCTCCATTCTAAGGATAAAAACACCGGCATTTGTTGCACAGGCAGGAATTGCTCTTGGTTGGGTACCATCTGACTGGGTGATCCCTGAAGTCTTGCTCAGCCATAGAAAACCCTCCTGAGCCATAGGAGCACAAGCTGGCTCTGTTCCTCTTGGGGAACCTAAGCCAAGTGGCAGCCTTGTGTGACGGACCTCTGTGCTCAGTTTTCTGGTAACAGCCTTCAATTTACTCCCCACTTCCTTCACTTAAAGCAAAGGAAAGATGCACCAAACCCATCTTCTAATGCACGGAGACACATCCTCATCGTGTGGGCAGCCAGAGAGCTGCCAGCCAGCCCGGGTGCTGCTCTCACAGGGAGATCACACAGCCATCTAAAGCTGCACAGAATGGTGCACAGGAAGAGGAGGTAAATCAAACAGGTCAACAAGAGAGGAAGCCCACATCTGTCATCCTACTGAGCGATGGCCCTCTGGGAAGGGCCCATGTTTTTACAGAGACCTGCTGGTGAGCCACTACGCAGTACTCACGAGTCACTCCCAGGTATGCCAAGAAAACGAGTGATAGCTGCAGGATCCCAGCAGCAGTGAGGTGCAGGAGGACAGGCCGGTGAGCTCCAGTTTAAACAAATGGCACCAGTTGCTATGGAAACCTTGAGCATTTACAAAAAGCACTTCAAAAACAAAACACAGTGAGGCAGATTTCATATCTAATCTGGAAATGTTTATGACCAGAAAAGGCAAAGCGGGTGTTAAATGCTTTTTAGCTAAGTCAATAGCAGCAGTACTTGACAAGGAGGCATTATGGATTTGCAGCACCCATCCCAGAGCTCCTATCTGAACTCCCCAGGAGAACAATCTTCTGCACTCAGCCAGTGCTGCAGTATGAATCTTCTGGCTCCTTAACTCCTTCCTGGCACCCCATCTCTCTCTGAATTGCCACTGGCAGAAGCAGATTGCAGGTAACTCAACCCGTCAGTCACGACGAATAGAAAATATATAGCTGGATAAATCTGATGCAGGAGAAATAAAATTATGGATTGCTTTAAAGTCAACGAAAACTATAAAACGTAATATTTTTTTTCCCTGAAAGAAGTGGTGAACATTGCTGTTGTTTTTAAACAGAACGTGCTCAGATCAAGCAGGTATGGCCCAACAGCACAGTATTTATTCAGCTGTACTCCAGCCTCATCAAGAGCTTATGCTTGAACGTTCAAGTATCCCATGATTAGATGTTTACTGCAAGTAGTGGGGTGACATAGATTCCTGATACCACTGTGGTTTATTAATAATGCCACTGCTTATGTATGTGTTAAATGAACAAAGGGTTATATATTATTGATGGAACAACCCTGTGCACCAGTCACAAGGAGGTTGTTTTTTTTGGCTGGCTTGTTTTTGTTTCTTGTTTTCTGTTTCTTTGTTAAGAACAGTTCCATTCTGCATATTCTCTAGGGGCAAAAGACAACACTCCATCCTTACCAAAGACAGCTTCTATTCACCTACTCCTTACCATCAGGACTGAGAGTTGTATTTTGGAAAACGTGGCAGTTACTTGGAAAAGGCAATCTGTTGGAAAACCACAGGGAATGAATGGTTTTGAGGAATGCAATTTTTCAGCTTTTCATGGAAAAGACATCCATACTCTGCTGAAAAACAACACGTCACAATGAAGGAACAGGAAAAAAGTAGAAGCGCAGTTGATACCTGCTGCATCACACACCTGCTGCAGGGAGCGTATGAGAAACAACTAGAGATAAACATGAACAAAAAACGTAGCAGTGGGACTGGGACAGCAAATGGCTACAAAAGGCAGTTTGGGAGAGATGGCAAGAATATGGGGAAATAAGGAAAACAAAATCCAAAAGTGCTCCGTAGGCAAAGAGGCTCCTAACATCTGCTCCACTGCTGGTGGATTCTGGGGAGAACAGCAAAAACAAAACTGCCCAGGAAAAATCCCCTCTCTGAATCCTTTGTGTACGTAAAAACATTCGGTTTTGGATAAACCCAACAGCCCTGCAATACATTCTACTTTAAATTACTGTCACGAATTCTGAGTTTAAAACTTTTTCAATAAGCTTTTGGCTGGGAATGCCGTACTGTCAAAACAATTCTAGGAAGGAAGTAAAGCCTCGTGACTGGAAAATAAACCTCTGGATAGTGCTTTTAGAGGCACTGCTTTCAAATCCACATAATGAGGGAAAAATTTCCTCCAGCTACCTGTAAGTTGGACACTCTACACATTTACCGTCTTAAACAAACATCACGCTGTGCACTTGATTCCAATGGCAGAAACACCCAGATGTACCACCTGAAATTTTCAGGCTGGCTGATTTCCCATGAAAAATCAAGCCTTTTGGCATCACAAAACAACACCAGGAGCAGGAATCTTTTAAATGCTACTTCTGCACACGTTCACTTTGAGAATCACAAGAGTGCTCGCAGCATTAAGGAACAAATCTCTACAAAGAAAATGTCCCTGCAGAAAGACCTCCTGAGGAGATGTGGGCTGAAATCTCCTCTGCTTTAAGCCATTTCCTGCTGTTCCGGCAGGCAGGAGGCTGCAATCTGCTGCCACCTGGCTAGGGGACATTTTGGGAGGAGGTGGGGGGGAGGAAGGAAGGACCCACAACACCCAACACCCCATCTGGCGTGAAGAAACCTGACCTCTATGCCAACTGTTCCCCTTGCAGGACAGGGGAGGAAGGACGCCACACGCCTTCTCCCCACTGCCACTGGTGTGGAAAGAGAGCAGCACAGAGGAGACAGCAGCAATAAAACGACATCACCCCAGGAGAGAAATATGGAATACAGAAATTCTCTTGTAAACTGTTTTATTTTGGGGTAAACCTTTGTCTTCTCACAGCTCAGAGCAAATAAACTAAACCACAATTTGCCAACATCATAAACTGAAGCTGAGAAAGTAAGCAAAAAACTGGTTTTCCTCAGCACAGCCCTGCCATCAGTCACGCACCAGGGCTTCATTGAATTCAAACCAGTTGCCATTTCCATAGGCTGAAGTTTGGGGATTTAAAGGTTCCCAGTAGTCCCCACCTCCTACTCGTTCTAGCAGCATGACTACAGGTAACACAGTTGTGTAACACAGTAACACAAGCTACAAAGGTAGCTTGTCTGAGCTGACAGATGCTGAAATGTTACCTTTTCAGAATACCTGGAGAAGTCTGCAGAGCTCCTTGGTTAAGGGAAAACACTCTCTGTAAGAACTGCCAAAACTGGGCATGCATATGGGGTAATAAACAAAATGTCAGTTACCTGAACAAAATAAACATTAAAGGAAATGGCCGCCTGCTTCAATGCTTGTTCTCAGGAGGTGCATCACAGAGCCTAGAACTTAGGTTCAAATTGAAGGAATTAACATCAAATTGAAAATATATTTCTAAAAACATATTTCGGTATGAACTGGGATGAAAGAGGAGACATTATTAGATAACAAAGAAGGTTTTCTAACAACATTCATTCCTTTTAGAAGAATAAGCTATGTCTAAAGCTGTTTGGTAATTTAGGTAAAGAAGTTAACAAATGTGGCTGATACACAGAGAATTAAAGAGCTCAACAGCCTGTCCTGTAGGTCATTGACACCTTAACATTTGGGCATAACTGAATATTGACAATCTGACCACTCCTGTCAAGTAACAAACTTAAAGTACAGAAAATGTTGACTAAGAGAAGACAGACATCTTTCCAACACCAATTTACTCTTGAAAGAGGTTTTCTAACGTGTTACACAGCACTGAGTATTTACTCATGCTTGGGTCCTACTTGAAACAGAACATGAAGACACACCAAACCAATGTTCTAGGTCAGTACAGCAGGTTCCATTCAGCTGCAGCAAGAACCAGGCACACAGGGTACCTGGCTTAACATCGAGGTAAGCAATCGCCAGCTTACTGGTTCCTAACAACAGGTAGGCCAGGCAAACTCTGGTACAGCAATCTAGAGCCAATTCTGAGCTGCTGACTGCTCTGGTCGGTACCTCTCAGAGCTTCCATGTTAAGGATAATTATCCTTTTGCAAACCAAGTGTATGATTGAATATCACCCGAAAGCACACCACTTCTGAAAACAAAACAGCACAGCCTGCATAACACGTAACTTCTGATTGTCAAAGATATTCGTGACTTCAGTTCTCTTCCCCATCAGACATTTCTCAGAACTCCTTCCTGTAGGCTTCTTTTGAATCTGAGGCTCTTGATCTCCTGCGGTTCACATTCAACAATGCCCCAAGTGCCTCTTCACTTCCAAACTCCATCAGGTTCCGGATAAATGATCCTAAAAGTCAAGTTTATACGTGCGTCTCTGGAATGGTACTCCTTAGGTACTCGATGCTGTGAGCAGCATTATGGAAAAACAAACATCCATGAGTTTGTGCATCTAAAATACAGGTATTCAATGTAAAGAATTTTAATATTCTGTGATGGCTTTTTATTTACCTTTCTAAACATTCCAGTAAGACAAGATATCCACATTCTGACTACTGAGCCACTGGGAAAAAAAAAAGGTCTTTGCAGATTACTGTGGGTTGTTAAACTAAACTGCCATTCTTTTTTATGTATTCCAAATTCCTAAACTGATTGTACTCTTTCATCTGCAGGCTGTAACTTTCACTGAAGACCTGCAATGAACACCTACATGGTGAGACAGTTCTTATTATCACTTAGCAGCTGAGTAAAAACCCATAACTTTTTTTGGGGGGGTACTCTGAAATTCTGAAGTAATATTAGCACATACTGAAATATCTGTTCCAGTAGAAAACGTGTCTTCCACATCTTTACAGGAATGCCTTGCACATATTTAGAGAACTGCACTGGAAGTAAAGCGCAATAAGCAGTGCCAACGAATTCTTACCTGCCAGTCCTCCTGGGTAGCTCCTTCCATCATCAGCAGAGTCCCATGATCAAGTGGGATTTTTAGTCTCTCTACATAAGTATAGTCTCCATTCTCTTCCTAAAAAGAAACAGTGCACACTGAAGTAGATGAGTGCATTTGGCAGAAAACCAGACCTCCGTAGCAGAGCTTAAAAAACAGGGACATGGGAGGAAGAAAGGAAGCTTCTGCAGGATCAGGAAGTCTAACTAAACTTCTCTGCAACCATATTTCATAGAGAGTTCAGGAGCTGAGCATTTTAAGGATGAAAGAAAGCCATATTACATCTCACTGTCTGTACAACACAGTTCAACAACTGCTTCCTACATCCAGTGCAAAATCCTGGCTGTGACTCTTTTGGAGACATCCACACAAATTAAACAGTTCTGTGTGGAAACATTCTGCAACCATAATGGCAATGCCAATGGTTAAGTACTTCATCAAAAATGAACATCCTCCTTTTATTCTGAATTGGTCCCGTTTCTGATTCCAGACACTTGCTGGTACAGTGCTATCTGCTACATGAAGAGTTCTTTCCCATTACAAAAATCTTTTTCCTGTAGTAGTCTGTAAAACAAGTTCCTTAAAACTTCATTATCATTAAGCAAATCAGATTGCTAAACTAGAAGACATCCATCAAGCGCAAGACTTCTACTGAGCTCTCAGATGACATATGAGAGTTTTAAAGGATGAACACTTCAACTAAATGAAGCTGCACCACAGCCCTGGCCTGACACACATCATTCAGAACAGGAACTCCTCATTTCCAATTTTGCATCAGACCAACACATGGCCATTGGCACATGGCTCAGGGAAGCCAATTACACTAACGTACTTGTCTTGGTCAATCACCACAGTTACCCCCTCATGAAATCACACTGTGCCTGGCACCAACTGTCTCCCATGCCACATGGGCAGGTACAACACTCCATGTACTCTTCTAACATTTTCTGGTGTTAGCCTTCAACAGTTGCAAAAATCCGCTACAAACCTTAAGCAACTTCTATTCAGCATCTTGCCTACTTACCCCTGGCACTTTAATTACTCATCTGCATTAAAGTACTGAGTAGGAAAGACACCATTTTTCCCCCAGTACAGAATCTAAGTACACAGTTGGCACACTGAAGATGTCTGCTGCCAATTTAGAAAGCTGCTTAGGAAGAGTGGAAAGCAACTCTCTGAAATGAGGAATTCAGAGGTTTCAGACAGAAAATTGCTCTCAAAATACAGGGAGAGGGAGGGGAAAATTTGTACACTACTGCATCTCTGGAAGCAGAAACACGGGCTTTTTCCAAACAGATCACCAAATTAGTTTTTTCTTCATGCAAAAAAATCCTTGATTGAGGTAAACTCAAATCCCAGTAACAAAAAGCATCATCTGACATAACTGATTTTGCAACTTCCTGTTCATCCTAGGACTGGAAGTTAGGCTCAGTGTGACAGAACGTGGTTATTCACTACCTCTGGTGCAAGGGGCAGTGCTGGCTGGCAGCTCCATGTTTGTGCCTCTCTTGGTGATACCCGCAGGCCTGAGGCTATTCCAGCAGTTAGTTACGCTCATTAACCCTCCAACATCAGGGAGTGCTGAGGGCACTGAGAACCACTTGTAGTATTTTCTTTTTCAGAAGGACAACGTCCATTTGCAAAATATATTGCCGAGCTTCTGGAATTATTAGGCATTTATCTCACTCTATTAGAAGTACTGCACAATGCCATTTTTTTTTCTTAAACATCTGAGGAAACAAGGAAAGAATTTCATGAACAGATTTCATAAACATGACTGCTGATGAAAAGCAGTGAAATATCACTGCACGGCTGCTTTTTCATTTCACAGGATTGCACCATTTCGAAGGACAACAGTGGACTTATTTTTAACGTCTCTTGTCTGCTGATCATAATTAAAATTAATCTTTTAAGATTAAGATTCAGGAGAAAACATTCCTTTGGCTTAGAAAAACCAGTATGTAAAAGCGGCAATTACAAAATCAAAAAGGAAAGACAGAGAAAAGATCTGGAAGCCAGAGTGCTGGCTCCTGGACTTCTGCTTTTCCTATTATCTTGAGCATGATAATTATCCTTACAAACTTCAAATCTTTTATATTTCAGATTCCCATCCCCCCTTTTCAATTTCCTTCTCTACCACCAATTGTGGAAGCTCTATTTGTATCTCCACAACAAACTGGGCTCATCTGTGAGGGCTGCTCCAAAAGTAATGCCTCCCATATTATTTTGTTGGCCCATGATGTTCAGAGGCAGATTGCAGCAGAGGTTGAACCTTCCCACCAATATCCCATTACATGTGGTGCCGTGTGACAGATGGCAGCAGAGGGGCACTCTGACAGAATGACGTTGGACTTGAAAGTGCGTACGAAGCAAAGGTGTGCCACTGAATTCCTCCTTGTGGAAAACATGGCACCCATAGGCACTCACTGATGATTCCTGAACATTTCTGGAGACCAAACAGTGGATGCGAGCACAGTGAGGCAGCGCGTGGTGCATTTCGGCAGTAGTGACAGTGGGCCACCTCTGCTATTGCAGACCATTACGAGTGTTCATTGCTCATTGCTGGTGAAAATGCACAGCTAACGGTGGTGACGGTTGAAAAACAGTGTTTTGCAGCTGAGATTTTACTCTATCAAATAGCGTTGTTATGCTTTTTGTATCTGTGGTAGTTTCCTCAGAAACAAACAGAAAGCATTACTTTCAGAGCGCTCTATGCATCAATCATTTTGCATTTTTGCCTGTTTATTCTCACCACCTTGCTGACGTCCTCAATGCAGCTCTTTTGTGCATTCAATGAGAAAGAGTATCAGTGCTATTGCTGTTTCCTCATGTAATCCCCCTGCCCTCCTACACAGGACTATCTTTAAACTCCTGCTGCTGACCTCGCTTTCTGCAATTGCGGCAGCCTGAAGTTAATTGCCTCTTCCTCTCTGCTTGTCTATAGCTGCTCAAGCCCTGCCAATACCAGCAGAAAAAGGCACCTCCTCTACAGGTGCTGTTGCCCACAAGTCTCCTTCCTGCTAATCCCCTCATCCTAATCCAAGCCTTGGTTTCTACTGTGCTCCATGCACTCCCATGTCAGTCTTCAATGGCTGCAAGGACACCAAAGCTTATTTTTCTGCAGTTTACTGAAGTGGCTGACTTCCACTAGAACAGCTACACAAGGGCAGCAGGACCTTACCTTAGCGTTTCACCTGAAGGACAGACGTGAAGGTAGGATCTCAGAATGCCACCAACACTGTTACCTAACATGCACAGAACTCCCTGCAGTACCCAGCACCCCCCAGTTGCCATGGTTACCAAGGCCCCCAGCCGGCAGTGACTTAACCCAGGCCTCTGTGCCCTCAGCTGTGGGCACAGGGGGCTCCTGGAGCATCACGTACTGCCCTTTGGCTGAAACCTCTCACGGTTCCCACAAGGACCCCATCATGTGCCCTGGCACTGCCTGAATTGAGAAGTGATGAGCAACAGTGAAGCAGTCCAAACAAACAGAAAGGGCTGTAGAGAAACAACGCTTAAAAAACTCCAGTGGGTAAAGATAAACAGTGTCTGGCATTGTGTTAATTTCCATGAAAAGTCCCTGTAGCGACTCTAGTAAGACATTTGCTTCCAAAAAACAGATGAGGCTTTTCTCCTTCTACATGTGCTGGGCTGAAATCTGAGTAGGAATTATCTTCTGCTTACTCAGAGGGGAGGCGATGCGGATACAGGCAGGCTCTGCATGCCTCCCTGCACTCCTTCCCCACCTATTACATGGTGAGCACTTATTCATCCAGTACAGCAGGCACCAAAAAGGAAAAAAACAGAGGACTGGACCTTTTCTTAAGCTCACTCTGGAATCATTTTCAAATAGAAAATAATAACACCTGAAGCTAAATAGCTTCCCCCTTTCCTTCCACCCCACCTCAAAGGACATAAAGATTTCCTTTTGCGGCAGCTTCAGAGTGGCCTACGTAAACTCCATCAAATCTCTCTGATGCACATGTAAAAATCTCACACAAACATGCAATAACAGCAAATGCAAAACAACCAACTCAAACAGACACCAACATGACTTGTCTTCTCCATAGGTGATTTAGGGAAATAGGTTTTTCTTCTCTAATAAGTCCATTGATGTTTCAGGAGGAAATATGCTTGTACAGATGCACTCTAATACAAAGCAAAGTCTGCAAAGGCCCTGCTCTGTTGTTCCCCAATGGCAATACAAGGTGTTACTGACTTCTGGTACATGCTGTTTTGTACCCAGTACACAATCACACAACAGGCAATTGCTTTTTCCAGCATCTTTTTCCACATCCAGCATCACTTACCACAGCGAGATTCTACCACAGTACTTCTCACCCTGTATTTTCATTATGTCTTCCATCTCAGAATACTTAAAAGCACTTACTTGAACAAAGAGAAATGACGGCCTTTGAAATGCTAAGGTCAACATTACTAGAATGCTGGTCTCAAAGAGTTTTAACATGGGGAGGAAAAGGAATTACTTCCTCTTTGCCTCCCAAGAGGAGACTGCCTCCAGAAAACCTGATGCACAACTAATGGCAGATTTCAAGCCAGATAAGAGCCTGAAATGCCTGCAATGACTGCTAGTGCAGATTCACCCTTCCTTAGACTACATCCCTATTGACATAATTTGCTTTTGAACGAAGCAATGATCAAACTTCAATTGTCTGCGGTCAACTTTAACTTTCTCTTAATTAAAGTGAGAGTGCTACATTACAATAGAGCACAAAAATTATTTCTTTGCTGGTACAGCCTGAAAGGTGGTAATTTCTATCAGAGACTCTAGTAACTGCCACTTGGCAGAGCACCTCGTGCCATAGGATGCTCAGAAAATTGCAGGCTTTTGGAACGCACAAAGAATACGTAACATGACATATAATGCAAGTACAAATTCCCTTAGGCACAGGATATACAGCTAATAGCAGCATGTTCAAACATCACTCTGCATGTGGGCGTCTTACTTCAGAAACAGGTATGTCACAATTGCAAAAGGAATACTTCAGATATAACAAGAGTGAGCGAGCCAGAAAGAGCAGATCAGACACACTAAAGAAAAAAAATGAGGAGACCTGATGAGTACATATATGAAAAATGATCCAGCTCAGGAAAAAGAAAGGAAGAAGCTATCTATTACAGACCAAAGAAGCTGGTCAGTTAAGAATGGGATAGACTGAATTCCCCCTTTACTCATAGTGGATGTCTTTTGAACAAAAAGAAAATGAAACAATAGACATCTTGCCTAAGAACTGTGCCTAGTTTTTAAGCATAAATTGCAGAGTTTATACTGAAACCTAGGTGGCTTAGATTCTGATCCATTGAAAGGGAACACATGCAATCTAGAAACGAACTCAAGCACTATCTACAGCTTCCCAGAAGAATGAACTTGCCAGCTGACATTTTGTTAACATCACAGCATCTAAGACACTTCCTCATGCTATGCCCAGTGATACAATGCACTGGTTATGTGATCTCCTGCTCAAGGACCACTGGATTAAATTCCTTTCACACAATACGGGATTTACAAACTAGAGAATTGGTGAAAAACACAAGTTATTTAGTTTTCCAATTGAAATTGTGATCCATTCTGCTCAGCTGGGTGACCCACGAGAGGCAGATTTCAGTACCTCAGCGCACAGTTTTCTTACACATTGATCATCTCCACCTCTGCTTTCTGAACTAGTTTATTCAGAATTAATAATGACATAAGACCAAACTTCTTCCCTAAGATCCAAAGTGCCTCCCAGACTACGTACACACATATTTAAAAAATAATAATTACTCTAACCAAAGCTCACTGCAAGCATACTGCCGCATAAAAGAAGAAACACAAAAAAGACATCTGAAGCAAGATGCCCTAAAGTAAGGCTTGGGTTCTCAACAAAGGAATGTGTGATTCCTTTACTTCAATCAACACACATTGCAGAACTAGTGTGTGAAGCTGGCCTGTAACAAAGCATTTCATCTAGAAAAAGTATTCCTTACAGAATCAGCAACTAACCCCCGAGAGGATGTTCCACACATGCTTCCCATCCAAGTAATGATCCCTGTTTATTCTGTGAAGTGTGATACCAGAGTTTGGTATCTTAGGGGAAAGAAATGAGCAGTTCCTTCCTGCTGTTCTCTCTCTCTCAACCTGAACATACACAAGTCAGAATGCTAACAATGCAAAGGGGATTTTTACTTACAAGAGCAGCCAGAGCTACTCTGCATCCCATGCATACTATGAATTACACAACGCTTACAGGAGTTTAACAAAATGGTATCAAATCTATGGTTCGTTTACACAGTGAAAGCACCCTTCTAACATTACTGATGACAGGGAAAGGGAAAGGACCTGCTTGTGGCAAAGCAATAGCCAGGCTGCAATTACACTGCTGTGCATTATTTCAGAGCCATTCCATTCCCACCTTGAAATTGTCACATTCCACGCGATGGACCTTTTGCTTCCTATACTTATTCCACAGAACTTTATGAATGCGTTTTCACTAATTACTAACGTTACCAAATGTTTCTAGTTATTAAATTATATAAACAGAGGGAAAGCACTGAAGAAATGACACCGTTGAGTGTACTCACAGGGGAGGGTTTCTTCCTCATCTCAAAGATCCGGGTGGCACCAAAGCTGAGCGAGGCAATGACGGGATTTTTTCCCAGCGATGGCTCATCATCACTGTGCCAGTCCACACTGTCCTTCTCATTTCGGTACAGGTTGCAGAGAAGGGAGTTGAAGGTATGGCCAGTGAACTCCTCTATGTGCTCCTTTAGCATGGTCAGCACAGGATGCCACTGCAATCGGCACAGGGGAAGTAAGATAAATGCAACGAAAGCAGGCCGGCATTAGACACGAGAAGAAAACTACTCTTGGATAAGAAACAAAACACACTGCACTTTCACCACAATAAACTTGAAGCTGAACAAATACCTCTGCACAAACCTCACTGAAATTTTAGCAAACCTTTCTGCAAAACATGTTTATGTTACCCTATGGCTCAATACTAAATCAAAAATATGAAGCCAGTCTGCTTTTCACGCTGATGTTGGCAGCCGCCTCAATTAACTGAAAGGTGAGAAAGTCAACAGAGTAAAACCTGTTTGATCTGACCATAAGCAAACAGTAACAGCTCTGAACTAAAACAAAAGCTATACAACTTCTCCCATTCATACCTCTCTTTTTAAATTTTCTAAACCAGAACAGTTTAACATATGGGTCTGACAGCATCTGACTGACTTAAGCACTGCTAGACAAAAGGTGGACTTGGTGACTAAATGACACTCAGCTCCCCGCAGCTGACATGGAGCCAGAGACAACAGTTGGCCAAACACTGGCACAGCACAGCCTTCTGTTCCAGGTCTATTGGCACTGCTTGCTGAGCCCAGCTCATCTTCTCTTGGGGTTTTGACTTCAGCACTGTAACTTTTCAGTGGTTCACAAAAAGAGCATCACGGGCCCTGAATTCCAGCCTTTCCTTTGCTGATATGTTACTGTGTCCATAGCCTATGGCAGCTATGCACATTCCATTACAACTCAGCCCAGTGAATCATTACTCAATGTTATAAACTTACATCATGGCTTTCATCTGTCAGAGTGCTTTTAAGCACGATATAAGCTAAAAGAAAAAAAGGCTTAAAGCAATGTAGGCCAGAATCTTTGCCCATTACATAAGCAGATCAAGAGAGGACAAAGAACTGACTCCAAACCTCTGAGTGAACACTGGAAGGAAGAAGAACAGGCAGCAAGAATTAATTCCCAGTACCAACCTCAAATAAGCAGGTATGAACCCCCTTCCTTCCATGCTCCCCCACATTTGGGGGTTTTTAACCTATTGGCTACACTGCAGGAACCTTCAACATGTCATCTTTCTGTTTGGGGTTTTTCTAGCTAAGTCACCCCTACAGTCACTAAGCATCCTATGAATAATTAACTATACTTGAACATGGCTTGTAGCTATGAGACATAGGGAAATCAGTAGCAGATGTCAAAAATGCTACAGCTTGTACTTAGTTGGGTTGCCTGAAGGAAATCCACTGGATCTCAAGTACTGCAGTATGTGGTGAACATGCAATGCAATGACAGAATAAAGCAATGAGAATTATTGAAAGCACTTTTTAGTGACCCACTGCACCAGGTTCCTTCAATTCTTACCACAAAAGTGGTATGGGTGAAAATGTTATATAGTCAGTTTTACAGTTAAGTGGAAACTTCACTATAAACCAGCAGCTGTGGAAGTCATGCTATTATGGAACGTTACTGCTTCTCTAACTACATCTCTGCTTATAAAGAATTGTTCCCCAAATACCAAAATTCACTTCAGCACTAGCACTGCATCATACTTAGCAATGCTGCCATCACACTCATTCTTACCAAACAAAAAAGGAAGGCCACAAAACTAATTACTCCTATGGACCAAAAGATCAAGGCACGTAACTGGCTTTGGCCAAGCTGCATATCAAATTACATTTGCTTTTACTCAGGATATTTCTGTGCCATAAATGCTATTCTACAGGTAAGGGCAGTGCTACGTACACCATCCACAGCTTCTTCAGGCTGCAGGAACTTGCACCTACAAAGCTGAATAAGACGTCAGAGTGACCACGTGCAGTCTACCCACATATCTGTCCATGGCTTTTCCCATGGGCAGTTTCCAGACAGCGGCAGGGCTGGTTGCCACTTAAGTAAATTTGCTGGTGCAGGTCACTTTCCTTTTCACAGCAAAAAGGAGAATGATTCAGGGATCAAAGACTAGGTCAGCATGTATGACTTATTTGGTCTTTGCATCTCCGGGATAAAAAAAACTAATCAGTGTTCCACTGAGTGCTAATTCTCAGCTTCACATAAACGAGACTGAGACACTGAACTTCAGGACACATGGGCTCTATCTAAGCTCTAAGCAGCAACAGCTTCCACAACAGGCAACTCTGAAGTAGATTTAAATCATTAGCATACAACAGACTGATTTTGTTAATGCACTTCAAAGCCCTAAAGTCATTCTGCTTCTAGAAGAGTCCAATTAAAATAATACGCAGTGAGTAAGCAAAAAAAAGCCTGTTATCCCACCACAAATTCCACAGGCTTCCAATTATGGAATTTCTGAGACTACAAAATCTTCATAACTCATCTTGTTAAGTAACACTTTCCTGCCCTCAAACTGAGCTTTGCTGGGGAAATGTTCCCACCAACAGCAGTTCTGGGACTCGAGACACTTTTTGCATGCCATACAGCCTTCAACAGTCACAATTTATGGTTCAGAACACAACAGACTACTGTCTTGGAGCTGTGAAGCAAAGCAGTACCAAGAAACAAGCTGATAGGACAACATGCTGGAAGCCAGAGAGAGTAACCAAACAGGAACAAAGCATCAACATGTCACTTGGAAGGTTTCTGACCATTCCAAAATAGCATGGGAAGTTATGAACCATCTGAAGCTGCTGAGCAAGCACGTGATGCGCTGAATTTCATAACGTTCACACAGGAATCAACAACATGCCTACATTCTCATTTCAGCTGTATTGAATTGCATTGAATTGAAGTGTTTCTAAATGCAAATATTTCAGTATTCAGTTGATATTATCACGTCTTTACAGTAAAAAAACTCAGTATGACTGCATATGCTGTGAACTCAGTACGCTACATGCTACATGTATGCTACAGACTTCAACATTACGATGCGTAATCACACACAACAGTTAGGAGTTTTGTCCAAAGCTACATAGCAACCCAAATCCCAAACTTTGAACTAAACCAGAGAAATAATTCCCTTTTCCCAACTTTTAGTCACTCTATCATGTTTCTCTCAACCAGTCCACTCATAACACTTATTTTACATAGTTGTCCACATTCCACTACAGGCTGATCGCAAAGAAATTCTGGTATGTTCTAGATAAAAAGAAGACAGAAGAGATTGATTGACTCTCGGTCTCTGCAGTGTTTTTATTTTGCAGACAACAGTAAAAGGAAACTGTGCACAGATACATACATGTGGGTTTGGCTGCATTGTTATCCTGGAGTAAGTGTAGGGAAGTTCCCCATACCAGGAGGTAAGCCGTGGCTCCTCAAAAGATCCTTCTGAAAAAAGAAAAAGGAAGGCCTTCTCAGTTGCTCTATCACAGGCCTTGGAAATAGAAAGATGCAATTCTGCCACAGAAACTTCATCAAAAAGGAATGACCATCCACACTCCTTAAATTTAAAAGTCACCCCTTAGAAATCCCTGAGCCTTACATAATGAACCCAAGAGAAGGAGTATTACTCAAGAGCAGGCCTTGTGCTACATTTTCGATCCCATGCAAAAGGGATCATCTTGCAAAAATCTTGGAACCACATCAATTTTCTCATCCCTATGCCAGACAGGGCATATTAGATGGTAGGTAACAGCAGGACAAGGAGAAATGGTTTTAAGTTGACGGAGGGATTAGGTTGGATGTAAGAGGGAAGTTCTTTACAGAGAGAGTGGTGAGCTGCTGGAACAGCTGCCCAGAGAGGGGCTGTGGGTACCCCGTCCCTAGAGATGTTCAAGGCCAGGTTGGATGGGGCCCTGGGCAGCCTGGTTTGGTATTAAATGGGGAGGATGGTGGCCCTGCATGTGGCAGGGGGGTTGGAGATTCATGATTCTTGAGGTCCTTTCCAACCCTGCCCATTCTGTGGTTCTGTGAAATTAAAGGTAAAATTACACTGAAATTTCATTTATAATCATAGCTTGCTTTGGATTCTCCCAGTTCCAGTACCCAATACACTGACCTCAGCTGCAATGTATAACCACAGCAAAGCATGAAGTGGAAAGGACTGCCACATCAGTGGGATTTTACAGAAGCAGGAAGCAGCAAAGCTGGACAAGCTGTCACGTTTCTGTTAACTGCATATGCATTTCGTGGTGTAATATAAACACCAGGTATTTTCAGCTTCTGAAAAGACTACCTTGGTTGCTATTTCTCATGTTTGATAGGTGGCATTCTCCATTAAACAGTACCTTTATTACCAGCTAATAAACACACACGTTGAAGAAATTTTCCAGCCATATTCAGTAACTACTCCAATATATTCTTTTATATCCACTGCTGATTGGAAAGAGAAATCTAGATAGAACTAGTGCCCCTTAGTGAACAAATCCAGAATAGCAGACTCTTACTTACCGAGTACTGCCACCAAAAGTCAAAGACAAGGGAAAATAAATGTGCTCTTCTGGGATTTTAAGCGAAAGTGGAAAAAAATATAATTGGTAACAGAACACAAAGAACACAGTTTTTACATCATCACTGGGAGATGGTAAGAAGAAATGGAGCACAGACTTAAAAGGAAAAAAAGAACAGGAAAAAGAGCAGGAGACAGCACAGAAAAGAAAATCCTTTAGGGTTTTAAGATAGAAAGGCATCCTTACTTTCTCTTCAATTTGAAAAGATCTGATACAATTGTGCATAGGAACATGGTGATGTAGATCTGAAAAATAAGCAGCAGTACACCTCAGGTATGCACCGAAGACCTGGAAGGCAATGTGCAAAGGCAATACCTAAATGAAAAACAGGCAATGTGCGGATTTTGGTGCAGAAATGGTATGGAGATGATCTGAAAAGTCAAGCTACACACCTTACCCTGCCTGGTGTGAGTTCTCTGACCCCATGGTATGTCTTGGAGGAGTTGTTCAAACATCCAGTCTGCCTGTTCCGAATCAATGAAGCCAGGAACCAAATGAATCCTAAGGAAGAACATGTATAAGAAAACAAAGGAATAAAGGCTTCTATATATGCCTCGATAAAATATTCCAATTTACAGGATTCCCAAAGAAGGTAAGAATGCCTATAACACAAGCAGAGAAGTCAGCAAGAGCTCCTGCTGGATCTTCCTCTAACCAAATATGTCTAATTGTTTTTCAAATCTACAAAACATGATGACAATAAGCCACAGTCAGCCATGTGCTGAGCAAAGAACAGCATTCTTATCACACTCGATAAATTAGATATCTCCAATTATGGTACTGCCATCAACACACAGTAATTCCCCTTTATTCCCCATGTCCAGGAGCACTAGATGTCCTACGCAGCAGACGTTAGAGCTGCGTTCTTCTTTTTGGTGCTGCTCAGAACTACACGAATGCCTGCTGCTTGAGAAGCAAATTGCTTGCAGAGGTGCTCTGAGCAGATGAGCACAGAAGGGCAACGCGCGCCTCCTACAGCCGGAACTATGCAGGGACCAGACTGCAGAGAGCTGCCTCAACACCTCACGGTTCAACACAAGCACAGAACAGGTTTCTGAAGGTGTGTTCTCCACTCACCTAGAAACACCGGTTGGACCTTTGCTGAGCTCATACACACCGGGCTTGCTGGGGGTATAGAAAAGAAAGAGCCATCAGACCAGCCAGCAAGAAGAGATCTCACACCCAACAGCACAGACTGTAACTGCTGTAATCTTGTGCTAGGAGAGCCTTCTTCAAAAAACACCAAGAAGGTTTGTGTCGCTAAGGGAAGCAAAAGTGTTCTGAAGGGGTGATCAGAATGAGGCAGCAAAGGATGCAGCAGGAACAAATGAGTTTGTGCCTGCTTCCTGCTCCTCACTCCCACTCTTGTCCAGGCTCAATACACGGTTTTAGGGCTCTAGAGGCGAGTAAATGAGAGATCCCACCAGGAAATGAGACACCAACAGGACTGTACTCTGACCACTATCCTTACAGTTATGGCTACATCAAGAGCATGAGTTCAACTGTAGATGCAAAGTAAACAGGTATCAATCAGAAGACAGATACCATCGTCCTGCCAATAGCAAAGCATTCATCTGCCTGCAAGACACAGAGAAACCAAACCAAATGTATGGAAACAACTTTTTAACCACTGAAACAGGGAGTAGAGCAGTTCTTTCCTCTGTTGCAGGTGATACTACTGTGAAGTATTACTTACTGTCAAATGAGCTGCTTGTTTCTGCCTCTACCTCATTTTTCTACTAATCTAGCTCCATACTTTATATCCCTTTTTGCCTAAACATCCCATAAGTTAATCACTGTCCAGCACTGCTCCTCTGTCAAAACAGTTGACCAGCTCTCTCAATCATCACAACCTGTTTCACATCGTGCTGTATTCCAGAAAGTTGAAAAAACAGAATTCTGTGACCTCCTCTGTCCTGCACATACAATCAGAGCATAAACCTTACAATACTACCTACAGCACATTGTCTTAATGACAACAGCATCTCAGTTCTGATTCCTGTGTATTTCTTAATTTGTAAAAAATCAATCAACAAAAAAAACCAACAAATCAAAGGTCAGTGAATCATCTCTGCATGTTTTAACACACTGAATTTGCTTAGTACATAGAGGCTACGTTACTGCTACTAGCAAACAAACAAAACAAAAGAACATATGGTTGTAACATCATATTAAGATGGAAAGTTAAAACATGAGAATAACTGTTACAACGTCTAAGAGCTTCTGGGGAATTCAGTTGCTATTTCCACCAATATTTTTGTGAATCTTGACAAAAACACCTCTCTCAAGAAATAACTCTACTTAAGGGACTGTTCACTGCCACACCAGTAGTGTGAGGGCTTTGCAGAACATCTCATCTGAATTGTGTCTGCTCTGCATGGATACCCACCAAGCATCATACCTGAAGTGGATCCCTCAGCACATAAATGCTGGATCTGAACAGCTGGATCTGTAGCCTGCCTCACAGGAACTGCTCACTAAGAAAATTCTCTCACGATAAGCAAACTGAAGCAAATTTACTTTTGAAAGCCTTTAACTTCACCATGGACCACCACACCTTGCCACACTTCATAACAGTTCTACTCTGGGAAGATCCCCATTTTTACACAAAGGAAAAGTGACCCACACCACTTGAGAATCTAGCTTCACTATGACATTAGCACGTACTTTTTAAACCTTCAAAGGAAGTGCTGCTTGAGTTGCCATGCCAGCTACATACCTACATACCAGCACATCATTTCCAGCACGGTTTACCTGGCAGTTTTCTAGGAAAACGTACACTGTTAACCAAAGCAGACGTGTTAGTGGTTCTTATTCAAGAATCCCCTACTGTTTCATTCTATATGAAAGCTGCAGTAACTACTAAGACAGATATGAATTCTCCTAACTCTTGCCTCAGCTCCGGACAAAAAGGTTCACATTTCATACTGAAATCTCTTTCAAAGGTATGAATGTTATAAGTGGAAAAGGAATGCCTTTTGAGCAAACTCCCCCCGTTGAGCAGGGCAGAAAAGCTGCAGAAGGGCCGTTAAGTCTGCTGCATACTCACTCTATCACGCCTGCCTCTGGAACTCTGCGTTCTACCTGAAAGGTAATCAGACAACACAGGGTGAGTACCAAACGTTCACATACCTGACACACCTCAGCCAAACAAAGCCCACTGCCACTTGTGGTGACTCTACATAGATGAACACCGTAGCGCCGATGAGAAAAACACCACTGCACAGCTGCTAAGCTGCAATATAACCTCTCCCCTCCAAACCCTCACATGCAGCCAACCTTCCAGACTGATTTTAACAACCAAACGCCCCTTGAAAGGACACCCATTAATGAATTATTTGGATCACTGCAATACTGAATTTCAATTTAAAACATTTTAGCCTTACATTCTGAAGTAAATTTTAGCTTTACATTCAGAAGTAAAACTACAGAGCAAGGAGAGGAGAAACAAACAAATCTCAGCCACAGTGAACGAGCACAACATAAGGCAGATCAGACCATAGGAGTCAGCGGCTTAAAAGGCACCGTGGGATGGCCGTTCTTAAAGGCCAGTTGTTTAATCCAGCCTAGATGAGCATTCTGGCCGCCCCGGGGATGAATGCTTCTCTTCCCCGAGCTCAGTGCTGAGACACGAGGTGGTTCTGACAGCGAGAAGCAGCACACAGCACCACGGAGGAGCCAGGGCTCTGCCTGAAAGACCCTCCGAGAGCACCTCCAAACGGCTTCGCGGTGTCTCTGTCTAGACTGAAGCCAAACGGATGAGCCACACGATTTCAAACTCTGCTTGGTAAACATCTCTGGACGTTCAGCTCAGCTCAGCTTCTCATTTGTTTTCAAACGTCAGACCGCAATCTCAAAGCCCGCAGTTTTTCGGTTTATTGTGGAAAGTTTCAGAAAGCTTGGCTATAAACCGCTTCGCTTTTACGCTTTTACCTCTGACGGCTTTTCAAAGACAAACTGCTTCTGAGAGCGGAGCCGATCTCTCCTCCCCCACGCCTGCCCGCCACCTGCGCTGGAACGGCTGCCGGCCTCGGGCGCCTTCGGTGCTGCGGCAAAGGGCAAAACAAATCACGTGAAACTGCGCTCCAACGCACGGAAAGCGCAGTGCTTCTCCTCGCGGGCGCTCGCGGAGAACTCCGTTGGGCACCGGAAGAAGGGAGCCCTGCCGAAGAGCGGCTCCGGTGCTCGGCACCCAGCGCGGCCGCCGCCCCCGGCTCCGCCCGCCGGCCCCAGCCGCCGCCCCGCCTTGCCTGCCAGCCGCCCCGCCGCCCCTCCGGCCCAGGCGCCCTGCACGCGGGCCTGCCGCCTCCTCTCCGCCATGGCGCCGCCGGCCCGGCCCGACCCCTCCCCGGGCTCCTCCCCGAGCCGCTCCTCTGCCGGGCGGCGAGCTGAGCCGCGTGGCCGAGCTCCTGTCCCCCTCTGGTGGCTGCAGCGGAGCCTGCAGGGCTGCGGCTCGGCGCAGGGGGGCCGGCCGGGGACGTAACTGAGTAGCTCCAGCTAAGGGCTCATCGCGCTGCTTCAGTGACCGGTTTTAAGAAGGAAACCGACACGCCAAAGATTCAGAGTGAATGTCATTTTATTTGTTTGGCCAAGTGAAAACACACACAGATCAGTTAGTCCAATGCTTCCATGTCACCTCCAGGCTTACAGAACTGGCACCAGTCTCTCCATTGCTGCTCCAAAAAAGTATAATGAAGAAAACTACGGGGCAGGATCTTCAGCTCAGATCTGAGCAGCACCATTGCATCGGTATTCAGGTTTTCTTCACTGTACAGGAATGTCAGCCCCACATCGTGTCTCAGTGCAACACTTCAAAACCAGAGCTTGGAACTGTTCCTCAGGGACCAAAACCAACCTGCAGCCACTCACCACTGAAAACACTGGTACCACTTGCCATTCAATCTGGCTTGGAAGTTCTGGTGCATTTCACACAGAAAGGAATGATAGGAACCACATCGTTAGAGATCAGGTAATAGACAACAGCAGTGCAGACCTCTCGTGTACTCTGACCCATCTCAGAGCTTCTATAGAACAAATCAAGTACATTGAAAACAGAAAAGTTCCACGTTTAAAGAAGTTTACTGGTTCTCGTTTGTAAGTCAGGAATCACATTCTGAATGGCCTCACCAAAAGACGGACTGACGTACTGCAGAAAGAATGTAGCCATCAGTGCTAAAGGAAAGTAACATATTTCAAGCTCTGCTTTTGAAGTGCCAGTGGTCTCTTACATAGCAACTAGCAAGTAACAGGTAACTCGACATTTAGCCACGCTGGGCTATCATCCTCTATTACAGACAGCAGGCACTGAACTTGTAAAAACTTTACAAATCAAAGCTACATACAACAGAAGAGTTGACTTCATATTCAAGAAGCAAGAATTTAAATACTTACTGAAATGTTATTTTATGTATATATCTGTAGATGAGCAATCACACTCGTTTGGGTTTGCTGGGGGTTTTTGGCTCACTTCCCTCAAATTCATAACCAAAAGTCACACTGAACCCTTGAAGTTCACATAAATGACTGCTCAGGTTTTGGTGCAAGAATCCATTTCAAGACAGTACCAATCCATGAGCAGACTTCTGAAAACATCACGTTAAGGACCATTTTGTGGTCATCCTTCCCAAGTGGTGATCCTTTCTAAGTTACACAGAAGTCTGAAGTGGAGGTACTCTTGTTTTACAGAGAGATGACTTCAACATAGCCCGACTCTGTCCCCCCCTGCCCATGGCGTCCCAGTTCCTTTGACTGGGCCATGTGGCAAGGGAGCACTTGCTAGCTGGCTGACAATGATGAATCCTTGCAAGTATCCTAAACCCAAGCTGGGAAAAGTTACACTCTGAACAGAACCAGGCTTCCTTTTCAAAGAAATACACTTCCTTCCCACACATCCCTACCTCTGAATATGCCAGAGAACTACTATTGTTCTGCCCATCACCCACAGTCATAAGACTCAGATGTGATGGATGCTATATGACCAAGCTGTTCTTCAGCAGTGCAGTGTCTGATCAAGTCCGTTTAAGTATTTCTTAAAGCACAGCGTAATTTTAGTCCAAAACACCTCCCAACTCAATAAAACTATAAACAGATAAAGCCTATTTTGAAATCAGTATTAGAAGTCAAGAATTTGTCTGTATTCTCTAAACAATACAGTTTTGCTTATTAGAAAGCACACTTACAACTGCAGTTGTTTAAAACATTAGGTCTACACAGTGCTGAGGTGCAGGCATGGAACCTGCAGGAGTTCCAGGCTTCTGAGATCTAGCTGCTTGCTATTTACTTCTCCTTCAGCTTCTTCAGAAAACGAGCCCGTATTTGTTTGTTTGTTTTCATGACTAAACTCTTGGCAGCAGGTGTAGGTAGCATCGAGAAGATCCAGGCCTACAAATCAAAGGAGAAAAGGCCCAGTTTTTACAGGCTGTACAAGGCTAAATCAACACCAGTACTTGTAAACGTTACAAAATTATGATTACAAGTTAAATGAAATCCATTTTTGTTCTTTACTATTCTAAACTGCTCTTCTATCAGGCAGATAGAACATATCAGATCCTTGTGCCTCCCGAGGTAACTTACCATGATGGCATGGGGCAGGCACCCGTTGGTCTGGGACTGCAGGCCTACTGTGCCTATGGCAGCTCGCACGAAAGTTTCAGGACTGGGCTTAGTGAAGGTTGGCTTGCGGATTTTGGACAGTTTTGTTGCCACGTAATATGGGAGAACACTCTGCAAGTAGGAAAGATCACAATAGGCACAGAGCACTTTCAAATTAACTTACAGATTCGATAAGGAACACAAATCACTAGCAATCAGGTAACCTACACACTGAATTTTGAAACACACTAGCTTAAACTAGACTTCTTTTTAATTCTGATTACAGCATCCCAGTGTACAGTACTAACATTTTCCATCAGCTAGCCTGTGACACACCTCATAATGGGCCCACAAGCCATGCTTTTCACATGCTTACTTTCAACTTCTCAACCTTGGCCTCTGAAGTAGTCAGAATGCCACAAACTAAAGCTGTTAAACCAGATATTGATATCTCAGAGATCTCGCAATCTTACAAACATTGGAACCTTACCAGCACTTTGAGAAGGATATCTGAAGATAAGCACAGTCCTACAGCTATACCAATGATTCAGTACCTGCATTTGCCACAGTTTGCCATAACAGTGAGCACCATGAGTTGCAAACCTTTATAGCAGGTATCTGAAAAGCATCCTTCCCCTTCTGCTACCCTAGTAGATCTCAGAATAAGAACATAATCTCTAAACTCAGTGTACTTGGGCAAGTTACACTCCAGAAACTTGTGTCAAAATACTTAGTCTTTAAAAGAACAGTGCCCATCTGATCTCAGAAACATCACCTTCCCCAGCTCTGAAGAGTGTAACGTGAGTGAAAGGAACAACTACAAGCCTCAGTAGATCTGAAACCATAGCTTTTATATATAGGAATATATATAGGAATATATATAGGAATATATATAGGAATTCGACCACCACAAAGAGGAAGCAGTACTATGCTAGCAGCTAAAAGAAAGTGTGCCTCTCTCCACAAATGGGACTGAGAATACAGCTAACATACTGAAAGATTCCATATTCAAATTGAGAGAAAAACTTGGATACCTGAATTTCAGAAGCGTAAGCATTCACCACTGACTTTAAAGTCACCAAAAGCTTTGATAAGGAAGCTTTCAGTCTTTGTGGTGGTTTTGCCTATACACATAGCTAAGCTTCCTCACTTCATCTCTTTGAAGAAAGAAGAGGAGAACAGGGGCACTGAGGTTGAGGTAGGGACAAGATTGCTGACCATTATGGGCAGAACAGATTCAACCTAGGGAGATATCCAATAATTTATTGCCTATTACTAATAGACTAGAGAGTGAAATCTACAAACTAAAGACACCTTCCTCCCACTCATCCTCTTCCACTCCTCCATGGGTGCACATGGAGATCTGCTCCACGTAGTGCACACGGGCTGGGATGCAGCCTGCTCCACTGTGGGCCTCTCTCTGACTGTAGGGAACAGCTGCTCTGTGCCTGGAGCACCTCCTGCTCTCCTTCTGCACTGACTTCAGTGCCTGAAGGACCTTTTCTCTCCATTTTCTCACTTTTCCTTCCCAACTGCAGTTTCTCAGCTTTTTTTTTTTTTTCTTTTCTTAAATCTGCTCTCCCGGAGGCAGAATGAGCATTGCTCATGGCTCAGCTCTGGCCAGCAGCTTGTTCCTTTTGGAGCCAGATGGAGCTGGCTCTTAATTCACATGGGGCAGCTTTTCTGCACTCTGCTCACAGCAGCCACCCTTGTGGCCCCCCCCCCCCCAAAACCTTGGTACATAAACCAATGGAGTCGGACACTGTAATATCAGTAGGTGTCTAGTTTAACTTTCGTCCACTTTTTGTTACATTTCTAAATTGAATCTATTATCTATCTAATAAAACTGGACAGCCCACAGAATTGCATTCAACATCATATGGATTCAACAAGAATGATTTCAGGCCCTGAGCAGAAGTTTCTTCTAATTATGCTACAAGGACATGAACAAACCAGAAGTCAGAACAGCTTGTTTATGCATTTCCATTTCAGTTTTAAAAAGAAAGATCTGAATTCCCATGTGTTTCCCCAGCAGCATCTAACACTTCAACATAGTGAATATAGTTGAAGAAAGCAGGTAACAAAAGTTTTCACTGTTCCACTTCTGCTATGCGCAGTAACCAAATTTAGATGCAAAATGCTGATATTAACAGGAATTTAAAGAGTTATCAGTAAAATAAAGGGTTAAAGAACCAAGCAATGTTTTCCAACACTCAAAGAAAGTTTCAGAAAGTCTGCAGAAACTTTCCATGCAGAGATTTTTCCAAAAGATGATCAGGAGAAATCCTTGCAGTCCTTCCCACTCCTTTTCACCTGATTCTTGCTACAGTTCCACACCCCTCCCATACAGATGTAAACAAACACAGAAGTAACCCTTTCATACGGTGTGCCCAACTGGAAGCACAAGTCTGAAATTAAAAGCACTACATTTCTGAAGGTCAAAGCGATGAATTTCAAACAGTCCAAAGTGAGTGCAGTTTTCCTAATGGCTCCAAGAAGATTCGTCAGCTAATCTTCACAGGAACGCACTTGTAATATTCATTAGTGGTTTATAGGAGCTTAGGAATGAGAAGACAAGGACACAGACTGCAATAAAATTAGCATAACAAATTGAAGTTGTGACAGCTATTGGTCATCAGGCTCACCTAACCCAGAAAAGCAAAGCACTGCCTACATTTAGGGACATGCTATCTGGAACTCAGCACTCTTAGCCAACAAGCAAGTTACAGCTTACCATCACCCATCAAGCTTTCTGAAGGAAAAGCAGATTTGTTGATACAGAAAGCCAGATTTAATCTTCATTTATGCTAATAATGTAAGGTACTGAAAATATTTTCATAGCTTTTTTATATCCTAATCTCAAAAGTAGTTCCTCCCCGTTCTGTGTGTGTTCATACTGCGTTTAACAGTATTAGAATAGCATGTCCTACTGAGGTTTTTTTGGTTGTATTTTTTTCCCCTTCATCTTTTCAGTATGCATAGATATTCTTTAATAAGCTGAGTCACAAATGAGCAGCTCCTTCTTCATTCTCCTCTTAAAGCAACAACACCAGTTAGAAAAAATTCTGGGAGGATGATACTGCCTGGTTACAAACACAGGTAGGTATAGCACATCTCAAAGGTACACCACTTCCTTCTCCTCCAAGCACTCATCTCTAAATACTCTCACACTGAGGTAATTATCAGCACGTTTATGCTTGTGAAGACAGCAGAAAATAAAGATCAGACATCCTAACTTAAGGAGGGATTTTCCCGAATGAAACAGTATCTGAATCAAACTCCTCGAGGCTGATCTGGAAGGCTTTTCAAGGATGGACATACCTTCCACAGAAACCACTTATGTTGCCAGAGCTTGTTTCAGCACGCCTGTAAGTAGCAGGTACTCTCAGTAGCAGCAAAAAGCCACAGACCTCATGGAAGGGTGGGAGGGGGAAATCACACCCAGCTTGATTGCCACAGGAGCTGTGTGCCAGTAAGTACGTTTGAGCAGGAAATAAATCCTATTAGATGACTTACTGATCTTATTAATGTAGAAAAGAGAATCAGTATGCTTTATTAGGAGAATGAGGTGTTTTCAAAACAAAGAGCTACCTGATGTTTGTACTTCAAAATACAGAAGACTCAGCTGAATGTCCTGATCTGGGCTGAGGGCAACGAGTTCTAGAATTAGACAAGCCAGGACCTGCTACCATTTGACGAAGAAGTACCAAGAGGTGCTGCATCTTGTTTTAGATTTTAGATGATTGAACAAGATAGGATTAGCAAAAGGCTGGATCTTCCCATCTCCAGAATCAAAGACAAATGCAGTAAGAATCCCAGAAACACATTCTTCGCTAATAACTCAAAGCAGAGTCTAAAATTGTGTAAGTACAAGTCCAGAAGACAGTTAAGAATGTCACCCATCCCACTTGAGCTCCACCTGTCTGACATGCTTATTTAAGAAAGTCACGATACACAGAGATACTCAGTAGTTCAGTTTCATTGATAAGCTTCCTTCCGTGCAGGCTGCTGTTTAAAGATACTGCATGATGTTCATTTTCACCCATGTGCAATGACACCATACATAGTAGCAAGCAGGCAGCTATACTTTCCAGGCTGCCTCAAACTCTATAATATTATTACACAAGCCACACTCAGAGGACATTCTCCCCATGCAAATGAGGCGTTGCTCTTACCCATGTGAGACTTCTCACAAAGAGGTCAGCACAGCAAACCAACACCACCAGTTCCTTCAGTCTGAGACACTCTGAGCACAGATTAAAAGAGGGCCATAATGTGCACTGAAGAAACAACTGGAAGGACAGCTGAATGTCCTTTACATTCAGCTTTACATGAAGATAAATCTACGATATAGAAATTGAATCCCTCAGGGGAGAGGGATAACATGTAATACATACAGAGTAAAAGTAATAACGCTAAAGAACTTGCACTAAGGTAAAATTGTTGCAGGGGGGTCTGGAGCTGAAGACAGGAAAGGCCTGGAAAGCCTTCTGAGTAAAGAAGGAAATGAGCAGACAAGACAACATAAGAAGCTCTAGTTCAATCTGTTTCAAGACAGGAAAGCACACAAACCACTATGTAAACTGAATGTGAATCTGATCAGAGCGTCAAGTTTTTATGCATCCACTGTTGACGAGAGAAAATTGATTTGGCTGAAGGAACATCTCAGGGTGCTACTGCAGTGTCAAGCACTCCGAAAAGTTATGCTTTGAGAGCTCTAGAGCAAGGTGTAACTTGTTACCCACACAATGCTAATGCCATCTTATCTGACGTCAAGAAGTTCCAGAACAACAGTGGTTAGAATGCTCTCGGGAGCTTTTTTTTGCTAGCTTACTCTCACCCCTTTGCTAACAGGCCCCAAAATAAACAGCACCCTTTAAGGTGTTTGATAGAGGTTTAAATAGGGCTGCCATTGAATGGTCAGAGACTGCATGGGAATAGCTCAGCCGGTAACTTTCTGAACAGGCTAACACAATCCTCTCAGGAACTGGGACAGGACATTTCCTAGTGATGAGTTCTTCTCAAGAAATACAGTTGAAAGGAAAAAAAAATCCAGTAAGTCAAACAGTAATATAGCCTTGAGTTTTAAAACCTTGTGTTTCAATACCAACAAGAAGAACCGCACTCTCACGCTTAATGACTGCAGAAATTAGAGAAGCATCTTTGCTCCTTACTCTCACAGTGCCCCTGGACTCGGGTGGCTTTGAAAATCACTGTACAGAATAGGAGGGAAGCAAAGACAAAGGAATGGACGTGGGCTAATACTGTTCGTACGAACCCGAACTGAATATTAAAAGATTCACAACTGTCTCTGCAGTACAGGTAAAATCTTCCACCACTTTTATCAAGGCTGATCATTGCTCTTGAGAGCAACAGATGTAATTACTAATGAAGAACTCAGCAGCTGTGATCCACAACGGAGTCTGGAAACTTTAGCCCCACTTGGGAAGCAAACACTAATATTAATGCAAAATCCCTATAAAGCCGAGAAACTTTGTTCTTATATATATCTGCAAAGGAAAAAAAAGCCCAAAAAAACACATGGAATGTGAACAAGTGGGACAAAACAAAACTCACTAGAAACATGGAAATCAAGTACTGCAGAAAATCTGTATCAGCCTATTGCATACTAGGAGTCTAAGGTTTTTGTTCTTGTTATTATGCTTACACTAGCAGTTGGCTCACTGACACGTAGGAAAGGGACTGCTACTATTTCAGTCTTTTACTTATTCAGTATCTGTATGAAAGCAGTTCAAAAGTAGATTCCAGAAAAATTAAGCTGCAAGGTGTATCTTAAAGAGTAGCACACAATCTTCTGGAATGCATTATACCTAAAAGTGTGATCACCAACTTTAGGTAAGATATATATATTTGTTATTTCAAGATGCATTGTTTCAGGTAACTTAAGAAAGCCGCTAATAGGATCAAAGGAAATCCTCATCCCTAATTTGTGTCATGTTCATGAATAAAAGAATATGCTGATTTCCTTTTGTTACCAAGACACCGATGTTGCTGTGGTAACCACGCTTACATGAGAAGCTACTCACCTGCACAATGATGCCCTTGCTCTTGTATTCTGCATGGAGGCCTCGAGAGAAGTAATCCACAAAAGCCTACAGAGAAAAGAGAAATATGCAGTATGCTGTGCATTAAAATGGAAGCTATCGTTTGGAGCTTTATGTAAGCATATTTGATTTACTATTTATAGCTCCTGTTTTCAAAGTGAAAAACCTCAGGCTTTCAAAGAAACTTTGCAGATTACAGCAATGTCATCTCAATAGAAACCTCACGCTTACGAAGCATTTTTACAGAAATGAGACTATCTAAACAAATAAAACCCTTTTTAATTTACAAGGAAGATGAACTACATTTGTTACATGAAGTCCAGTTAAAAAAGGAAAATAATACTGAGTTCACATTATTCACTGCACGTGTCATCTCCTTAGATTTCTTTTAAAAAGAGCAATTTAAATTTCTCCTATGCAAGGTTTTTAAAATGCGTTTAAATACCCCACCTTTTTCCTTTTAATATTTAAGAATATTAAGAACATTCCGTGATAATATTTTTTCCAAGTCTCTACCCATAAACTGTCCACTACCATAAACTGTCTTCCAAACTCCTGGAAGGTTTTAGAATTTTCAAGACCAAATATTTAAAGAAGGAAGCAAAAGGGCTGAAAGTTGGATATGTGAACCTGCCGTCACATCTGATACACCACCACCATAACTGGAGGCCCACTTGCTGCCCTCTCCCTCACCACTTACTCCAAGATGCACACCTCACATCTCGATACAAAAGTACTGACCTAATAATCCAAGGCTACTCAGCAGTTCAAACCAGCGCAGATTCCCTCTCCCTTCCTTCTAAACCATCTTCTCTCCCCAAGTCAAATGAAACAAAATGTTATGTTCCACTATCATTTCTTGTTTTAGAATAATGATATGGCTCAGTAGGATAAACAGTGCCTCGGCTGAAGGAAGTAAACTGTTATACCCGTAACTGAAGCAAAAATAAATACAAAATAAACCAGTTCACGTATTTAAGAACAACAGAGAATTACAGAATCATTAAGGGTGGAAAAGACTACTTGGAAGAAGATGTAGCTCTAGAGAAAAGAAGGCTATTAAAAATAGCAGCTTTTGCTTCAGACCAGTGCCAGAACAAGCAGCAAAGCTCTAATACTGCACCTACTTTACTATCTTCTTTTGCTGGCCATGTCATTAGTGGATTAGCACAAGTTCTACCTGAAACCAGTGCTTAAAGTTTGCAGTGTCCAGTGTTTTCCCTATTAAGACCATCCTACTGTACTCAGCCAATGCACAAAGCAAAGAAACACTCCCACGCTGCTGGACTATTTCTATACTTTTCTGAGCATACACAAGATGTGAAAGAAAAATAGATTTTGCTGTGTAGCAAGATATGTCTTTTTAGTCTTCATCTTCAAGTTACATGTACCAGCTAGAAGTAGGCTCATTAAATCAAATAAGCTTATCTTCTGCACAACTATTCTTTTTCTCTTTTCCTCACCAGTGTAAGTTCTTAATGAAAGACAGTACTCAGCATCAAGTCTCTGAAAATCACACATAACAGCAAGGATTAATGTGAGCTAGCAATGCTACTGCAACAATATGAGGAACTCGTATTTTTGCACAAATGGTTCGGTGCAGGCTCTGAATGCTGTTTTCAGATGTATGTGTGATAGCCACTCAGCAGAGTATATCAGTAACCTATTAAGAATAAACAAAACAAACTATATTCTGTTAATCACAAAGTGCTCTGATAATTCAAAGTTCTAGCTGCTTCCACATGACAGTCCTGAAATCAGTTACTGCTTCAAATACGGAGAGACCGTATAAAGAGAGTCGTCTCTACAGCTCAGCGCGAGCTTCGCAATAAAGAAAATTATTTGTTTTACCTGAGAAGGAACAAGCAACTTCCAGTTTCCAAATAAACACTGCATTTTTTCCTTCTTCAAGAATTCATTTCAAGAAAAGCTGTTTTTCTTTTTTTTTTTTTTTTTTTTTTTTTTTTTTTTTTTAACCTCCAGATGCTCAGAAGTGCTCCAAAAACTGTCACAGAGTTAACTAGATCAATCTAAGCCCATGACAGGGGGGCAGTAGGCCCATGGTCCCCCAACCCTCCTGGCCCCACAAAATGGGAAGGGAAAAGGAAAAGGGATAGGAAGATGGGAGCTGGGCTCAAGGAAGGAAGGAAAAAACAGCGGAAATGATCTATGGAGGAAAACTTATTTTACTAACTATGATACCAGAATGCGAGATAACACAATATAATACAATCTAATTGAAATTGAGACTGATAAATCAAATAAGATAGGAGAGAGAGTTCCTGAGACTGAGTCAAACTTGAAAAGCTTGGAATGGCTAGGAAAGCAGCCTCCAGCACCCACTGCCAGGCAGTAGGAGACTGCCCCACCTGAGTGGGCCAGATCCCATGACTTCCTATGTATCCCTAATGTACAGGGATAGGTACCTGGAACTGGAGTATTAACACTTTAACTCCCAGTGCACTTCATGATACTGAAAACCAAAAAACATAAAACCATGACAATAGCCTATGACTTTAAAAAGTCCTAAGAATGATCTCCAAATAAGAACCCTCCGAATAAGCAGATAAATGCAGCACACAAGAGCTAATTTCCTCTCCTTGGATATCTAGTAACAAATCCAAATACTTGAGAAATGGTGGGGAAATAAAAAACAAACATCTTTCACTTTGCATTGGTATTAATGCAGGTAGATAGGGAAGCCTGTCAAAAAGCAGGAGTATGATTCTTTTTAAAGCATCTAATAGGGAATTCTCCACATGAAGGTTAAAGACTCGGACTGCTTATGTTCCTGACAATTAGCCAAAGCCATTGACTTACATCCGGAGGATACTATACTTTAAAACCCCTCTATATAGATGAGGAAAAAACCCTAGAAACTGCAGATACAGTCTTTCTACAGCTACATTAGCGGAGTCACTTTCATGCTTACTAATCTTTCTGTGGTAGAAGACGAGCAGTGCTGAGAATAGGCAGATTACTTAGCCTGTAATTGAGTTTCTTAGGAGGAAGGGAGGAATATTTGAGATTCTAATTGAAAAAAAGACTAGGCAAAGCAGCCTAAGGTATATTATCTCTAAAATCAGAAGCTCACATCATTTGATAAAGCTGAAGGCAATGCCACAACAGAAGTGACCTTTCACATTAAAGCAGAAGCGCGCTGTCAGAAAATAGCTCTTTCAAGAGCAAATTTTATCAGCTATTGCTAATTCAGGCTTTCACAATTTCTGAACTTAAATATCCCTTACTCACACTAATATTTCTTCAGTGTAAATAAAAAAAGCATGCTAACTTTTTCTTTTGATATATGAAAATTTAGCTGAGAGTTTAAAGGAAACACAGGTCTGTTCTGACATGAATACCACTGACTGAAAGCACCTATGTTCCATCAAGGTTCTGGTTAAACTCTGAAATTCTTTAAGTATTGAAGGCAATTGCTGGTTGTATCTAAATAAAACCACAGTGCTATACTGTTTGAATATCACGTCATATATACCTCTTGCATTTATTTTTGTTATGTATACTGTGAAGCCATGTTTTGCCTTTGGGTGTTAAAAGGAGATCTTTTAGTTGAGCATTTCAGAAGCTCGTACAGATACCTTGGGAATAAAACTAACCCTGGCTGCAGAAAGACAAAACTGTTCCAGATGACACAACGAGAAACCGGAGCAATAAATTTAACATGAAATGTAGATTTAGAGTAATAATATACTGTATGTCTTGAGAGCATATATTTGATATCATCTTCTTCGGCGTTCTCATTTGGAAGTTGAGCAGATATGTGCTGAAAGGACAAACTGCTGGATAGATAGAAAATTGTGTGGACCACCTGGCTCAAAGGGCTGTGATTAATGGCTTGACATCTGGCTGGTAACAAGCACAGAACCTCACAGATCAATACCAAGGCCCATATTCTTCAATATCTGCCATCAGCAACCTAGATGATGGCACATACTACATTCTCAGCACATTTGCAGATGACAAAATTAGATGGAGTGGCTGACACGACAGAGCTTCAGTCCAGAGGGACCCCGTTCAACTTGATGATTGCTAAACTTCATGAGATTTCTTGACAGGCACAGAGTGAAGTGCAAAGTTCTGCATACCAAGTAGGATAGTCCATGTCTTAATGTTGGCTAAGTATCAGTGCTGTTGCAAAGAACCTGGAATTTATGGTGGCTGCTAGGGAGAAGGTAAGCCAATAACCCACCCATTGCAAGACAAACAAACTACATACTAGGCTACATTAGCAGGACATATGGCCAGCAGCTCAAGAGAAAATAATTATTTGGTGCTGGCAATGCACTAGAACTCTATTTTTTTCTCTTAACTGAAGCACTAAACTTAAAGCAAATAATCAAAAACGAAGAAAAATCTCTGCTTCCTGCAAGCACCAGAAGAATCCTACTTAAATACATATGTACATACATCCTTATCATATGTATTTATCTTCTTTAAGACTAGACAATGAGACTTGCTTCAAAGTCTCAAAATAAGAAGTTGTACTAAACTCTGTCAGCATCCTTCCTCAGCCTCACATCAAGACTGCTTGGTACAGTAGCACCCTTTGTTGTGTGTGATGCAGCATATAAAATTGTCATGTGATGTAATATATAAAATAGTAGCTTCCACACCAACAAGCCTCTGCATTCATTTTTATACTGACCTTCCAGTTTCCACTATTTGCAAATTTTAAGTTAGAACTTTTAGTTCATGAAAGCACCACTAGATGGACACCAAAACATTTATTTCTGTAGAGTTAGCTCACATTTGACACTTGATTTCAGCGTACAAAAGAATATTTACCTTGGTTGCAGAATAAAGAGTGAGCAGTGGAGTTGGATACATCCCAGCAGCTGATGAGATGTTCAAGATTACCCCTTTTGATCTGAAAGTGAAGATAAATTCCAATGACATAAGCAGCAACAATAAAAAAAAACAAAACAAAAAGCACCCTTTCATGTTTCATAAAATTACTGCAAGCCCTAAGAAAGTCTTTAGGATGCAACTGAGATAATTAAGACGTGTTTAAAAACTTCAATCAAATTCTAAACTGAAATTTACTAATATCCCTTCAAGCACAATGTAAATATTCAAGTAGCTGGTATAAATCAGGAATAACTCCAAGGTCAATACAGCAAGAGAATCCAGCTCCAGTATATGTTTATTGAGCTCAACTATGCCAAAATCAATCAAGAGAATTTGGCATGAATTCAGAAGGCAACTTTTAAGCCTTGGGTTAAGGTGGCAGAAATGACAAGTTTGTAACATGGATTACACTTCGATAACACCTTTTGTCATAAGTCTACACATCTTCCAAGTGTTACCTTCATGACGGATCTTTAAGATAGCAAGCATTTGAATCTACTACTTAAATACAGCAGCGTTTTAATACAGTGTAGAAGATATGCAGTGGACGACTACAGAAGAGTTAATTTAGAGATGTGTTACAGTAATATTTCAGGTATTCCGCTATAATAGTTAGCTAAGAGTACCTGAAACCAGCTACCACCAGCTCCGTCAAGCACTTCGAAAGCATTTGCCATGAGGACAGACACTAGGACTCCTGGATTTCCCAGTCCACTATTTTGAGTACGTCCATTTCTATGACCAGTTCTATGTACAAAAGCAGACCTGTTACTTAGCGCCATGTAGAAATCAGAATTAATTAAAAAATTTAGGGCAAGTAAGCTATTAGAGGATGATAGCAGACTGTCCAGTACAGAGGAAGCTGCCTCTGCTTATTCCTACCCTACAGCAGACCTCAGCCAGTTTGCCTGAACACACCATAAGGTTTTCTGTGTGCCGTGCAAAGAAAGAACATGCACACAGGTCATCACACAGCTCAGCTGCTGTAGATTCACAAGTTTCTTATCACATTTGTTCACCTACGCATAGCCTATGCCACTGCTGCCACAATGAATTAAGAAACCATCTTAAAAACAAACAGCTGAGATTAAGCAACAATTAAAAAAAATAAATTTTTTTGATTCTTTGTGACAACAGATTCATGGCCTCTGCCATGGTACAAGTGGGAATTGATTCTAGAAATGAGAGTTGACATGTCAGAAAATAAACATTTCACAGTCACTGAGGTCTTCAAACACTTTTGCTGAAGTTCTTGAGTTCCAGAGTTACCTGTAAGGTTCTGCTGGTCAAACAAAGTAGTAACGTGGATCCGAATATATGGTACGAAGAAAAAAAGGCTACAAAATCATCATGAATTTTCACAACAGCAGAAGGCTACCAGTGGATGCTAGAGGTTTTTCATACCGAGGCAGGTGGTGCTTGTGATATTTATCCATGAGCTCAGATGAGGATTAGCAGTGAAATGAGTATTCGTGCAGTTTTTAAGAGATTACCAGATCGGAGAATACCACAAGGAACTTTTTATAGAGCTCAGAAGGCTATGTGAGCAGCCTACAGAATGGCTGCTGAAAAATCAATATTAACAAAACCAGCGCACATGCTAAAGAAAATAATGTGAATTAATCACAGTCTTTGCAGAATTCTACATCAACTCTTCATTCCCTTTTAGAATTCAACTAAAGTCACCAAGGAATTGGTTCCCTTTTGTGCGACTGTCACCAAGAGCAGCCCAAGGGGAAATGGGCAGGGAATGGCAGGGACACGTCCGTCACATTCCAAGTCCTGCCAAGTCTGCAGAATGCTTCTCTGCCCAACACAGGACAGAACCTCATGGTTTGAGAAGAGAGAAAAGGAGGAAGAAACAAAACTGGTAGGTGAGCGAGGCAAAAGGGTTCAATTTAGATATTTAAGAGACTATTAAGAAGAGCCCACGACAAGAGTATAAAGACTAATGAATAACAAAGATCAAGATCTCCATTTATCCTCCCATGATTCAAATAGGAAGATGACACGAAGTGAAAGACTGTGAAACATAGACCCTATGAAGGCAGTGCTCTCCTCACACTCATGCTGGATGAACCACCACCAGAACACGTAACAGAGGACGAAGCTTGACGGGACTCGATGACGATTAAGCATTTCTAGGGTCAGCGAGACTCCCCTGTAAAGCCAACAAGCCAACAAGGAGGGCTGCACGGGCACCCAGGGGTAACACTTCCCATCGCTTCCAACCCAGCGCAGCAGCAGCGCTGCAGAGAGGACCCCGAGGGCAGCAGGCCGCACCCAGCCCACCCTGCTCACTGCAACCCGCGGCTGCAGTTATATTTAGCCGTCCTGTTGCCGCGGCAACCAGCGCCCGCTCCAGCTGCACGCCGTGGAAGGAGCGCTTCCTCCCTAACGTCATTAGACACTTGCTACTTCCCCAGCAGTAAACACCAGAGTTGGGAGTTAGTCTAGAAATGGTCAACCGAGTTCGCTGCTGTGTGCCCAAAGACATCGAGGCTCGATGCTCGGTTCCCTCTCACTGGGATGCTGACAGAGGAACTGCTCATTTAAGTGGACAGGAAGATGCAGATTATGAATGGTCACTGTAAGAGTCCAGAGCGCAGGAGAGGAGCCACAGAAGTGTCCAAATGCCATTACCAAAAATGGCAGTCGTCTGATGCTATGGTACTCGTCAAAAACAAGAAGTAAGGGACACATCAAGTTTTCTGCTAACAAATCTGGATGTAAAGCACATCCGCTCAGCTCTGAGGAATGCCATCCGAGGAATGCCATCCAGCCAACCCCAAGTACCCCCAATCAGAGCATGCAGTGCAGGTGCAAGATGCAATGGTGCACTGCGTGACCCCGAGTGCTCAGCACACTGCCCTCCCTGAACACGCGGGATGCAGCACATTTTGCATCCACAGCTTCGACTCAAACTGATGTGCCATGTAAAGTGGCTCCACACAAGCGGAAGCTTTCCAAATGTGTAAACCCTTCTATTATTTTGATCACCCTTTCTTTTCAAACTGCTGTCCTTAGGATTCCCAAGGTGAGCCAGCAGATAGGAGTTGTGAGACAAAGAAACATGATTGTTTGCTCAAGTATAGTCAGAAGCAAACCTGGGCCCTACTTTCATTCAAACCACCTCTGCTTCTGTAATATCTAACAGAAAGACGGACATTCTGCAGGCAGAATATGATCACTTTGCTCTGTGAAATGGAAGAGATCAATCTCAGTCAAAATGGATAACTATGATGTTTCCTTAGACAAAGAAGAAACTGAGGCAAAAAGTTGCCATTAGAGTTCCAAAGTTCCAAAAACTCATATTGTGAGTACTTAAATCCCTGCAAGGAAGGATGGCTTTGGTCACGTTGCCCTCTTCAGAAGGACAATGTTTTCACATAGGCCACATGCCATTATCTGCCTCGTGGAGGACATGGGCAAGACATAACATTTGTCTTCTGAACCTTAACTACCATCACTGCAGTGCAATCTTCAGTCTAGGCCCCATCTTTCTCAAGAAATATCAATAACCAGCTCTCCCAGATTCTGGAATTTTCTTTTCTAAATCAAGTTTTCTCGCATGAAATAAACTTCGTTTGCTTTCACTCTTATCTCCAAATTGTCTCAACTAACGAGTCTAAGCTTGCTATCAATCTGATGTGCAAGGTACCAACTCCCAGAGTGGCCACTAGCTGTGACAGTTTGTACCCATGAAGAAGCTTCATGTTAGATACAAAACACTTGCTCTTCATCTGTGCAACACTAGCATAACTGAACCCTGATCTGCAGTGAAGACTTCCAGATTGTGAGAGAATACAAGAAAAAAAATCTTTTCCCCCTCTTTATTAGTCATATTTTGAGGTTTGCCCCATCTATATGCTCCTACTGTATTACTCAATACAGTATCCACGTTGGAGGTAATACCACAGTGAGTATCATGCACAGTCCTATGCAGCCTTACTCAATATTATCATAGAATCCTTAAGAGTTGAAAGGGATCTTTAAAAGTCATCTGATGCAACTCCCCTGCAATGAACGTGCATAGCTAGATCAGGCTGCCCAGGATCCTGTCCAGCCTTACCTTGAAAGTCTCCAGGGATGAGGCATCAACCACATCTCTGGGCAACCTGCTGCAGTGCCCCACCATCCTCGCTGTAAAAGACCTTTTCCTTACATCCAACCTACTTCTACCCTCTTGAAATCTGAAGCCATTTTCCTTCGTTCTATCACCACAGACACTGCTGAAGGGTCTGTCTCCTTCTTTCCTGTAGCTCACCTTTAGATACTGAAAGGCCACTATCAGGTCACCTAAGGGCCTTCTCTTCTCCAGGCTGAACAGCCCCAGCTCTCTCCTGACCTTGCAGGAGAGGAGTTCCATCCCCTGAATCATTTTTGTGGTTCTCCTCGGACATCCTCCAACAAGTCTATGTTGTCCTGTACTGAGGACTCCACATCTGGATGCAGTATTCCAGGTGAGGCCTCACCAGTGCAGTGTGGGAAGATCACCTCCCTCGACCTGTTGATTGTGCTTCTTTTGTGCAGCCCAGGATACGGTTGGCTTTCTGGGCGCCAAGGGCACATTGCTGGCTCATGTCCAGCTTCCTATCCACCACTACCCCCAGGTCTTTTTAGGCAGGGCTGCATTCAACCCTTTCATCTCCCAGCTTGTATCGGTAGTAAGGGTTGCAAGAGCTTGCATTTGGATTTGTTGAACCTCATGAGGTTTACCTGGGCCCCACTGCTCCAGCCTCTTTTTTTTTTTTTTTTTTTTTTTTTTTTAAATGAGTGCAGCCCAACTCTAACCTAAAGCAAACCCCAATGAGCCAGTGTTAGTGCTGCAGCAGACAGCAAACACCCTGCAGCAGTCAACACCAGCTAGAGAACAGCCTGGAGGGACCGCATCAAACCTGGGTGCCTTTAGTTTCACCCGGGAGCTGCCTAGGAAGTCAGTACACGTCTCCCAGCAATGACAGTGGTGTGCATTAACTCCTTTTTTAAAGAGCTGGTCTCCAATTCTACTTCACCAAATGATCACAGACTTTCCTCAATATACCTCGTACTGTATAATGAGAACATACTCTTTGCATCCATTTTACTTACAATGACTTAGAGAAATAGCCTTAAGAAGGTTATTCCCAGGAACTGTAACCACCCCCTCAGAATAGCAGGTTGTTGAGTTAGTGCTGATGAGTCAGACGGGCTTTTTAATTCTGTTCTAAAAGGAATCACCACAACAGTGGAGAAGGGAGAGGAAAAATAAAAAGGGAATCGAGTGGAAAAGGCTTCCACCGTCTGATGATTCATGCACCATCAGCGTGACTCACCCAGCATTACTCTGCCATTAAAACATGGAGACCAGGCTGATTAGTCACAGTAATGAATTTTTCAAGAAAGGATTCTCCCCTATAAATAATGATGACTTTGTCTGGATAGTGGTAGTGTGACTCACCTTTCCAGCATGCCGGGCAGCACCAATCGTGTCATCTGCAAAAAGAAAACATTCGTGATGGCTGAGAATGCAGGCACCACACAGCCAGCGACAGGGAAGCCTCCCTTCCTCCCAGAAGCAGCTGCCTCCCCCTCCACCCCGGCCACAGCTCAGGGAAGCAGAGACCATACTTTGCGTAGGCAGTTTATTTTTATTCTACCTGGATAACTTGGCTCTCAAGCAGTGTGTGTACTGAAACTGGTGAACCGAGCCAGCTAGCAGCATAAGTACAATAAGTGCAATAAGAATAAATAAAAATGCCTCCACCGCCCTGCAGCATCCATGCCTTCTAAAGAAGATGGAAACACCAGAGTACTATGATATGTGTATGATCTTTCTCTCCCCAGAAAAGGCATCTATATTTCTTATGATTGACTAAATTTATCATTGATGCCAATGCATTTTAGCAAGTCTTACTAAACTGCTGATTTTAAATTAAAAAAAAACACCAACACAACAACAATAAATTGTGGAGCAGCAAGAGCACTGGACAAAAGCACTGGAGCATTCTAGCTCTGGTAACCATGTCAGTCAACTCACTGCTCCAACATATCTCCTTTATTTTAGAATAAAGTATATAAAGCTTACCAGCATTAACATAGTAAGAATCATTGCTGTTAGAAGGCAGGCAAAAGAAGTTTAGTTTGCTTCTGACAAGGGGTGCTTTTGTGTAAGAGTATTACTATAACATGAACAAAAAATAAGCTTCTATGGTGCAGCTTTGGTACCAAGTTCTCAATAGCCCCAGTTTTTCAGCAGCTTGCTATAAATATTATGTTGCACACAGAAAGCATTTAAGAGCCTAGAACCTTACTTTGCTGATTACACAGGTGTCTGCAGTAAGAACATTTTCCCCGTGCTGAGGAAAACTTCCCCATTGCTCTGCAGACTCTGCCTTCACCACGGCTGTGAGCAATCCATCTATAACCCAGTTGAAAGATTCTCTACAGCTGTAATCCCAAAAACAAGCTTCCAACCACAGACCAAGCAGCTGTGGCAACGGAAACAAAGCACTGACCCAAGCTTAGATGAATTTTGAATTTGCAAGAAAACTAGCCCTTCTAATACTGTTACTATCCTTAATTATGAAATGATTCCAAAATCGCTGCCTGTAAAAATCATAAAAATCATATAGTCAAAGTTCAGTTTCTGCCAAATACTACCCTGTTCCCAACCAACCCTGTTTGTAAGCATCGTGACTGACACCAAAGACATCAGAAATACAAATTATCACTTCTCACATCTTTAAAGAAAAATATTTTCCAAACAAAACAAAATGCTTGATGGCACCAAAATATAGCAATATTCCCACTAGCACCAAATTACCTCAACAGATGAAAACATGAAGCTAAAACAGCATATAGAGGAGAACAAAACATCAGTAAGCACTTTTATTAAAAGAAAAAATCTGACTTACTGTAGCAAGCTATGTTAGTATTACTGTTGCATGAACACTTACATGGGGTGGAATTTGGTTTTGATTTTATTTTTTAGTTGTGAGCTCTCAGACTATCAGATAGTCTGATGCATGACAGCTATGGCAGGGCATTGCACAAGCAGGGGTTGAGCAGACCTTACAGTCGTAGTGTGGGCTGTTGGCACACACAACTCCCAGCATTGCTGCAGAAGTCAAACAAAGTTTTTCCTGAGGTGGTAAACATCACCGAGCTAACCAGGTTCAATGCAACTTCAAAACTAACTCTATGCAGGAGCTTTCTCACACACCAATACTACAAAAGAAATGTGGAAATAACCACTTTAATATTAAAAGATAATGAGTGATTCTGGCTGATTTTAAGGCTAGCTCAAGAATGGCAGATCTTTTATCTGGTACAAGCTTTATGATCTCTACCACAGATCTCTTGGCAAAAAGTGGCGTACTGTATCTTGCCTATCAGGGTAAGATAATGCTGCATACACTTCTCAGAGATAGACACGGGGACAAGGATTGTAATTGCATCCCCTTAGGCAACCCAAAAATGGTTTGAAAATTAGTACAGCAGCTCCACTGTAACACAGAGGGAACCACATTTAAAACTTTAGTGATAAGTCCCGACTTCTGCATTTAGGGTCTCAGTCCCAACTGCAAGTCATCAAACAGCTCTAACTTACCATATTACAAAATTTCTGGTCACTACTGATATCCCAGTGAGAGAGTACACACAAAAAAGCTACAATGATTAATGTTTGATACAAATTAAGAAACGATGAAGCCATGACAGCAGAGACATTGCAGTAGGTACGTGACACAAGTGGAAATAAACAAATGCTCTCCCCTGTAGCTTTGGACACCATCTGTGTCCAAAATTCAGCTGGAAGGGCAAGTGAATCTCCACCCCCAGAAAACACCAGTGGTAAAACCAGATTTCATACCCAACATCACCTCCATTTGTCTCCATTAAAATGAGTATTTTGAGAGAACTTCAAAAATCTATCAAAAAAAGCAAAACTGTTTTTCCTGTCTGTATTTACATCTTGCAACATATCAAAAGAGATACATGAATATTCAGTATCTTTGTGCAAAAAAAAAAAAAAAAAAAAAAAACACAATTTATTTATTTTTTTAAAAAAGAAAAGAAGTAACTAACAGAAGGCAGCCCGTTGAGTCAGTCTCACCTCACCCAGCCAACATACTAAGGCTGTTCCAGTAACGCAACAGCACTACTGTAAAAATGCTGGCAAAGCATTCTGTAGGCATTTTCAGATTATTTGGCAAATCTGTATGTTGTACACATACATAAAATGGCTCCAGCACTAATTCAAAGAAAACAAGCTTTAGCAAGAATGAATTTTTACCACATGATTGTTTCCAATTGCTTGCGTGATCTTTATCCAAAAGAGCCAATCTGGTTAACATCCTTGTCTTCAACAGCTATAACTACAGACATGGAATTCCAAAACAAGAAGTTCAACAACAAATAGATGTATAATTGAATACACGTGTCCCAGATAAAGAATCCAAATGTTTTGCTTGGTCTGATTTATAGATATACAGTTCTGCAATAATGTCAATTTAATAAATACCAATGCATTACAAGTCTGAGTCCACAGGACTTCACGTGTAGGACATGGGAGAACTCTATGTGAATACTTCTTTCTCTGATAGCAATCTAATCAAGGACAAAGTGGTAGGAGACCTAAAGGAGAGGTTGGGAACTATCCTAAGAAGATTGCCTTCGGCTGGTGGATACTGAGCTCACCCCAGCTTTCTGAATGAAATGCTAATTTTCACAGAAATACACATGCTGTGGTTGAACTCATGAAAGCTCCAAGAGTCTGAAAGCTAGGCTAATTTCAGACAGAGCAGCCAGACACTAAGCTATGGAAAACCTGCCTACTCATACAAATTTCTTATTTCTTTCTGAAAGCTTGAATTAGAGAAGAGTGTGAATGCATGTATGTGCCAGAAAAATTTGCTCCAGACAGACTTCTTAGTGTCAGAAGCTGTCAATACTTTACAGCTTGTATAGATTGGTAAAACATATTGCACACAACTGTTAAATACTAGTAGTTGGTGTTTTTCTGCTTGTTTTTCAATAATTTCGCATACACACAGGTAAATCTCTCAGTAAAATTACCAAAAAGTTTGGAGTCTCATTCCTCTGTTGTGGTAGATAAAAATAATGCAGCCCTGATTCACACAAGCACTCAGCCACCTCACAAATAGCTAACTGACACTGTGACCATGCACAACTCACACGCAAGTCTTACTGTTAAAGAAGCAGAGAACTGTATTCCTGCACCATTAGTTAAATTGATCATGAAGGCTATTATCAGCATCTACTGCTAGGTTCTTACAATGCATCTCAAAAGTCATTTCTTAATGCAGCTCGTACCTACCTGCCACTTTTTACAAACACAAACCATTCTCGTTTGGCTTGGGATAAAAGCTAATGTCTGTTCTATAGAAAATAATGCAATAATCTTTGTGGCAAAGTCCATAAGCAAAAAGGGGCACATACAAGGATATACAAAGGGAACTGTGAACTTAATATGCTGCAAGCCCTGTCCGTTGTCAGTGACCTTCCATTGAGCAACATTTCTAGGAGAGTTTTTTGAATTAGAATCTCAAACTTTTAGGCTCCAGCTTCCAAGTACAGTTCCCTAGTTGAGCATTTCCCTCTCTTTCTAATTTCAAGATGTGGAATCTGTATTTGTTTAACCCCAAACCCACAAAAAAAAAAAAAAAAAAAAAGGCAAGAAAAACCCATAACCAACACAACTAGATTTTCCTACATTTCACATTGTTGTTTGTATTCAGAAGAAAAATCCTAAGTGCTTCTTTCACCACTGCTGGAATGTACTTGTCAGTCACATTTTCCTTGTTCTACTTGGCTGTGTATCATGCTCTTAGGTTCAGAGTCAGCAAGGTGGGAAACTGCAGCATCTAATTTCCCCCTGAGGAACATTTCATTGCTACTCATGACCACCTTCACAGTACACTTCCCTTCCAAGTACTGGCAACTGTTCTCCTCCGCTACAAACTTGCATTATCTTTTTGGCTAAGTCATCAGCTCCCCCTTCCATTATGACTTTGAATATAAATGTGATAGCTATCCCTTGACCAGAGGTACGGTACACACACACACACACACACACACACACACACACACCTCTTCTCGAAAGCCAGTGTTGCCACTTCCCTCAGAAATACGTTCTGCTTGAAATTATCCTTTCCAATACACAACAAATGCAATCCTTTTATGCACAAGTCTACAAAAGAACTTTTCCCCTATCTCAGATAGGCTAGCTCTCCTCCTCACTTCAGTTTTGCATAGGTTGCTATTTGTTTCTCTCCTAAACTCCATTTTAGACTTCTCTGGCATTGCTTGGAGTTGCTTGTCTTGCCAGGTGTTCACAACTTGGTGCAATTTACCTTCCCCTTCTACTAAGAGGCAGCTGACACCATATCTCAGTTCAACACAGCATGTTTGTGTTTTTGTTTGCTTGTTTTTTATGTTTTTGGCAAATTATAAGACTCTCAAATATAGTAATGAATAAAAATCTTGATCGTGTAGGGCTGTTGCCCTTTCACATTTAACACTCAGTACAGAGCATAAATAAGGCGATGAAGGCAAAGATTAGCACAGACACCAAGGCATGTAGGTGCATGTAATTTACTCTCCCCCTTCTTCCAATAATGCCAATTTCGAACTGAAGACTGGCCTGTAAGTCTGAAAACCACATTCCCCCTACGACATAATGGCTTTCAAACCAATTCAGCTCCTTGCTTAATCAAGCGCCAAGCCAGCACCCCCTCAGCTATTTAGTCCCACTCATTTTTCAGAGCACACGTTCATGCCACACTCCCAGTGCAATTAGCATACTGTGATCCTGCAGACAGAGACAACACACTCGCTATTTGTTTCTCACATACTTAGTATCTTGTGACAGGATACCCGTTCTCAAACATTAGGGGAAGTTACACTGCATTAGAAACTTTACTGCTGAAAAAAAGGTTGAACAGGCTGTTAATTTATCCTGTGAGGTGAACTTTGTGAGTTTCTCATGCAAGAAGGGAGATTTTTAAAAACTAGACACAAACATATGCACTTGGAAAAGAGGTGATATGGTGATATCTCCATTACACACCAAAATAAATGCTTATGGGATTCTGTCCCAAAAATATAAGTGAAAGGACACAGATTTTTCCTAAAATTACTTTTCCCTCTATTTTTATGGATTCTTCTCAAGAAAAAAAAAAAAAAAAAAGGAAAGGAAAAAAAGACTTACAGATGGTACATATCTCTAATGTGCTCCTCTCCCCAAAACAGTAAGCATCTGGCATGCCTACTGTTTAATTACACAACAGGCTCATGCAAGAGGAACATTTTCAAGCGTGGAAGCTGATGCTCAGCCTGCGATTATACCCAGTAGCACGAGTTGCTCATGGTCAAGGGAAGTTTTCAAACAAACTGAAAAGCACTAACATACACTAGGTCTCAAGGAACCAGATAATAAATTTTTACATGCGTGGGAACAACCACGTTATAATGTGAAGAGGCTGACACAACACAAAATTTACCAGAAACAAAATCATACATTTGCTAACTGCAGTTGAACATCACTGATTATAAACACAGAGAAACAAGCCACAAAGCAGCACTAGTTCATTCTGGAAACCAAGATAATCTGGCTGCATCTCTCTAGAATTTCAGCATACCAAAGTAGACCTCAAATTATTGCAGTCTATCATCTTCAGAAAAACATAATAAAGTAGTTCAGCTGTAACTCTTCTGTTCTGACAAAATGTTTCTAGGAGGATCAACACCCCAAAACCTTTATTCACTGAATAGTGCACTCCCTCTGCTGGCACAGCACAGGTGTCACACCGTAGCAGTTTGCTGATTATACCTGGTGTAACTGTGTTAACACCTGGGAGAGGGGGGTGCTTAGGATGTCTGCTAAATGGCTTCTACAAGAGAAACAGTAAAAGGTGCCCACTAACAATTGCCTTCCCTGGTGCAAATCCTGTAGGTGCCCAGCAAGACCCATGGGCCACAAACCTCAATTAACAGAAACTGGAGTTTGTCAGGTTTGCTGTGTTCTTAAGCAGAAAAGTTGGAGAAGAACCACTCTAATGACTTTTCCAACTTCATAACAACTTGTTCTAATGTACCACATAAATACACAGCAAAGTGAGAGCAACAAACTGACATCAACAATACCTTCAGTCATGCGAGGGCTGCGCTTTTCACTGTGTGCTGTTGTTCAACCGAGGTGTACAAATCCCAGAGAGGGCTTAAGGGCTTATTTTCAGAGGTCCTGAGCCTACTCACATGGCAACAAGACACCTACATTTTCCACTCCCTGAGAGCGCCATACTAAATGGATTCAGTAGTTGACCTCATCAGAACAGCTGCAAGCAAGTCAAATCTTTCAAGTCACCTTTGAAGCACCTAACATTTGGGCTTGGAGGGAAAAGGTTAACCCTCAGATATTGGGGATGCAAACTTTTTATCATGCAGAAGAGAAAGTTGAGGCTCAGCAGTGAATAATCACAAGGAATTTCTGCATCTCTGTCTGCTAACACAGTAATTAACTCCTTATGTCATGTTAAGCAGCTGCCATTAGCTCTGGCCTCCATTCAGCTTTGAAATATCAGGATGAAAAACTGTTCTGTGAATGGCCCTCATTTTAATAAAGGCAACAGTTACACTTTTTAGCCTGAAGTGCTATTCATTTCTTCCCAACAACAACAAAATTACACACACACACACACACACACACACACACATATATCTCAAAAAGGGAAAGCATTTTATTTCAGAAGTTATGACACAGCTCTGTAAATTTGGGTTTCCATGTCACAGTAAGTATAACTGTGCTTTCTCACAACAGCGTATGAAAGCCTTACATGTGCACTGATCAGGGTACTTACCTCAAAGAACACAGACATAGAAGGAGAAGAATTAAAGGTTTACAGGAAGGACCAGAACAATAAACATAAACACTGCTTTGTGTACGTATCACGCTCTTCTAAATAGCTAAGAATTATCTTTGTAACAAATTGTATTTCAATAACAATCTGAATAATCTGCTGCAAGAATCATAAATTCTGAGTTACATTAAGATGAAAAGTGAATCTGTGGTCCAGTAGGTGAAAGTAATGCTTTGGACAAGTGAACTTGAATTGAGTTAGGATTTCAGGAATAAGTGCTGGCAGCAGGGCTCTTACCTTACAGACAGACATGATGTTAACGTTGATCATTTGGTCAATCGTCTGCAAGAAAACAAGGATTTGCATTATGTTCTGTTTTAAGTTATTTGAACAAGATTTACATACTGCCTGTCGTTGCAACTGCTGGGATAAATTGAACCTCGCTCTTCTACATCCACATCCAGCTTTACTCCATGCCTTCTTGCTTCAGTATCAAAAACTGCAACAGACTTTCAAAGCACTCTCCAAATCGCTTCAGTCCAATTTTATTCCACACAAATAAAGAACATAGATATATCACATAGACATTTCTCCACACCATTTGCAATTTGGTAAATTCTGGTATTTCAGTCATATGCCCACATATTTATGTTTATATTTTGCTCTTCACCATTTTGTAACACTGTTTCAGTCACTCCGTTCATTCATCAGGTTAATTTGATTTTATTTGTTTGCTACATGTGTTATAAAGTTTAGTGGATGATGTACAAAACAAAAGCCCCAGGAGATACGTTCACTAACACTGAAGCAGAGAGCAGAATCCTACAGTGAATACAGTGAGCTACAGGGAGTTTGGAAACAAAGTGATGGTGAAAGTGTTCAAAACAAATGATTACAAAGTACTCAAGTCAACCACAACTGTTTCTACAGTACAAAATGTATCCGCTGGCCCTACTTAAATTTACAATCAGTGTTTTGGAACAGGCAGCTTCCACTCATCCATTCAATCTCTGAAAAGACCATCCCACCTACTAAAGCAGATCATGCTGCTTATGTAAACCTCTAAGAATCCTTCTAGAATGTTTTCTAAACAGGAAACTTTGCTTTTCTGGGAGTACTTTGACCAAATCTAAATACTTTTGCCTTATTCATGAAGTAGAGAGAGCAAACATTGAGAACATTGTAAAGTAACAGGAAAAAAAAATAAAGAAAAAGAAAAATCACTCACTTTATCCAGGTCTGGAACATCAATAAAGTATTCCGGATAAGAATATGAAATTCCCACGTTGTTTACTGAAATGAAAGCAAGTAGTTTTTATGTAAATTGTTTCAAATATTTGACTACTGATGTTCTGTAGCACTCTGGAACTGCTGCATTTGAACCATTTAGCCCTTCTAGTCATGTTCCCTTAGCTGTAAGTATCTAAGTATATACATACACACAAGCAGAACTCCAGAACAAAAACAGGAGCCACTCTGAACATGTGAATGTCACTTCTCAGGTGGTTTGAGCACTGGCACCCTGACACCCTGCAGCCCCACAAAGAGCTCCCAGGGGCTGGCAAGACAGTCAGCGGGGCTGTTTGACATAAAAAACAAGCAAAAATAAGGTAAAAGAAACATCCCAACACTAAGTTCCCTCAAAACTTATCTTGGACATTGGCCCCTTCCCCACGTGTTGCAAGGTATGAAGGTTCAGGATGGCCTAGGGACATGCTCCAAGGCCTTCCTCAGTCTTACAGCAGTGCAGAAAAACAACCTGCACGGTGGGTTTTTTGGCCCAGCAGAGCATTAGGAAGGAACTACCCTGCTGCCCAAAAGGAGAGGATGAAAGAGGACAGGAGAAGACGAGCAGAGGACAGTAGGTGGCAGCAAGAGCCCAGGCGTGGCTGAGCTCCCCGAGAAGCTGGGGGAAGAAGGAGGCACGGCTCACAGCAAGGAGAAATCACATTAATGACAGGCTGCGTACATTAAGCAGCCTGTGTTTTTGACAGAGACTCTCTGCCTTTACAAATGGTTCCTGGTTTGCCTTCCCTGGCCTCGCAGCTCAGAGACCCACTGCAGCACACCACTCTCTCAGTCATACCTTCATGCTCCTCACATCTGCACAACCCGTCCCCACTGGCAGCATTTCAAATTAACTGAGAGAATATATTAATTTCCGAAACCTGATTTTTTCCTGAGCAATGCTTGCAACTGGCAAGGTTTTACTCTAGGACCAGAACCCGGTGCTCATCCTCCAGGCTCACCCCAAGTAACACTAAACTTCTGGTATCATCAGGGAACAATGCAGCTCTGCAGTCTCAGTTTCTTCAAACTTAATAGAGCATATTGGTATGGAGACCAAAAAATAAACAACAAAAAACACCCAAATGGGATCTCCGTTTCTTGAGTATCTGTTGTTCATCTTACGCAAGTGAAACTTGTGACATTTGGTTGCTGTGGCAACATTTTACATTTCTATAGTGTCTTACACCCCACAGAATCCTGAAGTGCTCTATAAGCTCAGCAGCACTGCTCACCTCTAGGGCAGCAGCAGGGTAAGAAACAAGGTTCGATGGTACTGATGCCATTTTGTGTGGCAAGTTGGGTTTTGGTTTGGGGGTATTCTTGTTTTTTAAGCCCCTACACCTCTGCCAAAAGCCCTCATTTTAACACCCATCCCGAAGGGTATGTAAACATCACAAGACATTCTGGACATACAGGCAACACACAGAAGGGACTCTGGCAGAAGTCTGCCAGCTTCATTCAGGAATCCTCTCAAAGGACAGCACTTGTAGCCCCGATCTCTTCATGTATTTATGGAAACCCTTAGCTGATTAGTCAGGTTGTGATTAAAATTTTAACTTTTGGACGACCTTTACAAAGGTTTACAGGGAGTTTGGCAAATTCCCAGCAGACATTTGCTATATTTGGAGAGAAAAGTTTTAAAAAGGAGGAAAGTCCAATCTTGCTATTTCCAGAGTAAGCCAGAAGGTATTTTCCTAATTTTCATCCTAAATTAAGCTATTCTTCAGTTTCTCCCTCTGAAAAGGATTTTTGCATGAACTGTGGCAGAGCTTTGCGACTGCCCCTGGTTGGTCCTTCCAAAACCAGCACACTGCACATGATCCATGCTACAGAGATAGTCACACAAAATTCACACCAACTACAAGAAACTGCCACCCAGATACGTACCCTCACAGCCTTAGCCATCATGGCTTTTTTTACCAGGTCGTATTTTGCTGCAGTTTGGAACAGATTTATTTATTGATTTTTTACAAAAGATCAATTGGCAGTTTGTGAAGGCATATTTTACCTCAGAAGATCCGGATAAGAACAGGGCATGATAACTGCCCAGCTCTAACTCCTTTTGAGACTCACAGAGATTTAAGAGCGAAAGAAAGATTTCCCACCTCTGCTTGTTTAACATATTGCTGTAGCTAGCACATGTTCAAAGTCACTGACAGACGCTGTTTTGAACACACAGCAAAAACATTATGCAAACTCTTTTAGCCTCCATACGTGGGTGAGAAGAAGCTTCCAAATAAGAAGTTTGCAAGAATTCAAATCTGCAAGTACTTTAGTTCAACTCTGTGCAACTATATAATCAGAAGCTCCATCTCCAGCTGTATAGGTGGAGACACCTGTGTCTAAGTGCAAGGTTCAAAAATAATTTCCTGTAGGTCACCAGCAACAGTGCTACAGCACCAAGGGTTCTCACAGCTATTGCTGCAGAGGAGACCAAAAGAGGAAAATACAGTGTAACCCGAGAGCCCATCTCTCATGGTTGTTCTCAGTGAAACTCACTCCTTCCTCACAAAAAAAAAAAAAAAAAAGCAGAATGCAGAGTAGTAAAGCCTGTATTCCAGATCACAAAGAAGCTACAGTATTTAAAATATAAGGCAACAAAGCATGAAATCAATTGCCATGAGAAATTAAAATATCATCCTTCCAGAGCACCCATAGTCTGTGCTGAAAAAAATGATACTGAGGAGCGGTTTTGGTTAATGCAGCTATAGCTAGAGAAAGAGAAAAACCCTATGCATTACATAATCTGATGATCTCGAGCATGAGACCTACTAAAACTGGTGGTGAACGTCCTGCTTAGTTAGACAAAACATGTCTGTAAAGCTGTGCTGGCCAGCGCTGCAAGGAGATGGTGAAAGAGCTCAGCTAGAGAGCACACAACTCTCCAGCATTTTGGTGCTATTTTTACCACGCTCCTAGTCAAGGTGCTTGTGCAAATAGAAGAGAGAAGCAGGCTCAGCTTCAGGAGTGTCGTTTTCCTGTAATAAGTTTACACAACTTGAAACACATTCACTGCTTTAGTGCCCAAAGTCTATAAAAAGTCCAATTTCCACGATTCCATCCTCACCAAAACTTTATCACATCTAACAAATGGAAGCTCTTTTAGTTCAGATACGTACCTCACATAGTTCACTATTCTCTAACAATTACTTAAGGACGGATAAGAATAAACATTAATTTTAATCCCCAAAGCTTCTTTGGACATCATGAATTGCACACACTCAAATCTGTCAGAAGTATCCGGGAATGTTCTGCGCTTTATCATTTAACAACTGCATTTTTACACTGAGTTTTTATGAATACTATTCTTGGGGCATTATTTACAGGCATCATAAAACAAGACCCATCTATTAGAAGCAAAGCTCAGCTTCTGTATCATCACATGTGACAAATTTATTTTGAAATACGCTTTAAAAAAAAAAAAAAAAAATCTGGTTCCAATGACTGCACTTTGGGTGAACAAAATTAGTTTTGCAGCACCAAAATGACTTCAACAGATGACATATACTGGCAGACATCTGAGCCACAAGATTTGATAAAAATGTCATGCCTTATGTTGAGCACCACAGGTTCTCATCCCCATTCAGAAGAGCTGTAGAAATATAGGTTATGCACTCATACATATGCGCTTCTACAGAATAAACCAGAAAATTGATAAGAAACTGCCTTTGCTCCACAGTTCAGGTAAAAGGTAAACTGCTTTATGCCAGTTGTTTTGTGGCACTTCAGTACTATGCCATGCAATACACCTGGAGGGATCACCATGTCTTCTCAAGGACTCCTGCAGCACCCTACAGCTCTGTGCTACCACAGGCTGTGCCAGCAGAACACCAGCAGCCCCCCATCACTATCAGAATGCTCTCAGAACTTTTGGAGCAGGAGTCATCTACTTGATGCTATGTTCTAATGATTGAATTTCCACAGCTCTTAATTAAAAGTTAACTGTCCTCCCAAAGGACTCTGCTGTGAAGTTCAATCTAACTACCTGGAGTTAGCTCAGATTCTGAGATGACATAGGGTCAAAACACTGTGCATGCAGTCACGAGCTGAAGGAGCCTTTTAACAATTGCATAAGAACGCACTGAAGACACCCAATAAGCCTCTGTTCCTAGAATTTGAGCCCACATGCAGGCAGCGGCTTGTGCAGCAGACAAGCAGGATACCAAGAAAGCATACTGAGCACACAGGGACAAAATTTTAGTTAGGCAAGCCATCAGCTTTTGTGAATTGCTTTCAATAAACTTCCAAACATGAAGAAGTCAGTAAACACACTGGGACAAACCACAGCGTAAGGGATTTATAGAGATGAAAAACAAACCCAAAACGCCGATCTCCAGGCCTTCCAGTCCTGCTTTGATTCTGTTGTAAATGTCTCCTCTCTCTCCAAAGTCCGCCACAATAACTTTTGTTTCCACTTTGTACTTCTCCTCTAGAAAAAGAAAAGGGTTAAACAATAAAATGGAAGCAGCTGAATGAGCATTCAAACACTACAAATCTGTCAGTTATGGCTTCGTAAAACAACACTTTGAGTAGCTAATATTACACAGAAACATTTTTGCTTCTTCAACAGGAATCCTTGAATTTTAACGCAACTTGCTCAAGAAGTTTGCAACGTTAAGCTACTTCTGGTGAGAACATTAATTCCCAAATGATTCAGCACGTTTTGTTTGTAAGGACCGTGAAGATGGCAAGAAAACAAATTATACAGGTTTGCACAGCAGGCAAAAAATGCTGAAATCAGGAAACACACATACACAACAGCATCCAAGTACAACTTGACAAGGACACTGCTTTCCCACCTAAGGCAAATGGTAAATGAGTTGCTTCAGATCGAGCGAACCAGTTCTTTATTGCCCCTCATTTCCATTTTCAATTCTGATGCCATAAAATGTTTTAAATATTCAGTATTTCAAACATAAAGGGAACGTGTGGGTGAACAAGAAGAGAACTGCAAGTTCAATCATTCTTAAACCGTTCTGATGTGCTTTTATCTCCTTCCCTAATGGAATGGGAAAAATACATATAACCAACCACATTTTGAAACAGAAAAGGGAAGTAAGTACTAAAAACGCCTCATAGAAGGAACAATTCTACTTCCATCAAGCCAAATTAATTACACTTAATTAGCGTCAGTACAATGTCCTCTTGGACTTCAAAAGGACAAAACGGCAGCTTAACAGTGCAGCATTTCAGAAGTTCGCTGCGCCCAGATTCCACCTGTTCCTTAAGTGCTCTGCATCCATCCAGAGAAGGCTCTTGCAGCATTTTGCCCCCACGGCCATTCATACAAGTAGTGTCAATTTGAAGGAAAAGAATCATTCACAAAAAGATTAGGAGCAGCCCGCTTCCCGTGATGCTCTTTGCCATTCAGGGAAAGCCGCAGCTCCCGTGATGCTGCCGTCCATTCATGCAGAATCATGAATCCCCTGAACTCGCCGGGCTGCTCCCCACCCCCCGCAATATCCCTAATGGCAGATGGGATTAGTTCTCCTCCTGTCCCTCTCCCCTCCCTCAGCCCCTTCATCTCTCGTGAACAGCTGCATTGTTTGAAAATCCCCGGAGAGATGTTGCTATGTCAAACGACGACGTAAATAGCATTAAGCCCCTACTGCAGCAGCAGCCTTGTGATCGCGTCAGAAGAAAATCAAGTTCAACACTGGGGGGAGGGGGCGAATGAGTCTATTTTTAGGCACAGCTGTTCTAATATTTAACATACACATTCAAATTCTTACAGGACACCGAATTATAGGCAGCATTATAGGCATATCAAATATGTACGAGGGGACCGGTCAGGCAAAACCAAAGCAGAACACATCCACACACACATGCCATTTTTAGCTGTTGTACAGTATCTGCAGCTGTCTTCACAGCCATTCAGATGCTTTGCAACGTGCACGTTGTTTAAAGGGCCCAAACGCCACCCTCCCTGATCTGTTCTGTTATGACCTTTCTAACTGAGCACTCCTCATTAGAATTGTTAACGATTTATCCTCTAAACCTTCTGAAGTTACTGCAGAGATACTGAGAAGGGTTAAGACAAAAAAAAAAAATAATCTTAGGACCTAATACTGGAAATAGAAAAAAGGAAGTGCTCACACTGCAGCTCACATAAGACCTGTTCCTCCACCCTTCAGAACACTAGGTAACGCCATTACATGTAAGGCAGTTGAGCAAGAGCCCTGTACAAAACCACACAGCACCCTTTGTGTGCTGCTGGCAGGCAGCAGAATGTATGGAAGAACACAAAGAACAGAAGTCTCCCCATACGGCCAGAGGACGTGGTCTCTGCAGTTCTCACTGCTAGCACACAGATTTCCCTTCCCAGCAGCCTCCCATGCAATGGCCTGGCTCTGCCTCCCCACCCCGTGTCAGCAGCTGGCCATTGTGTAACTTTGGAGAAGCCCATGCTCTGCCCCCCAACCTGCAACAGACGGGATGAGCTGCTTGCCCAGAGAAAAGACTAGCAGATAGATCTGATAAAATGACTCTGTCAAACAGCAGTGCAAACAGCATTAGGTCACTTCTGCATAAGCTCATACCAGCAGTCAGAGCACAGGGTGCTGGGGAGAAAAGGTGTGCTCTGCTCTGTACAAACAGTGGGAAAGGGAGCTTCCTTCACCCTACCCAGAACTACGATGCTCTCTAACAGCTGAGCTAGAAAAGACAATAGAACTTCATTTTATCTCCCAAAGAGACTGAGATAAAGTGTAACAGAGAAAGTAGCAGGAGGCAAAGTTCTAACCCAGGATGCCCAGCAACAACTGGACTCTTCTCCATTCAGGAAAAGAAAAAACTGAGCTTGGTATTGGAGCTTCCAGCTTGAAGACCCTGAGGTACTCAAGGGCCACAAGGAATGAAAGGAGGATAACAAACCATTTTTTGCAGTTGGCAATCAGAACATTTGAAGCATCTGAAAATAGGTACCTGCATGTCCAGAATTCTCAATGATTTATTGACAAGTGAATCTGACGTTTCATCTTCAAACTTGGTACTTTTAGCAAAGGACTGAATACAATCCATCACATTACAGCAGCAGTCATCACCCAGCTATACGGTCTCAGGGATGGGAAAGGTAGCTCAGTAGGTCTTTGTGTTTTTCAGCAATGACACGTCAGTGTTACAATAATTTTCTCCCTCCTCATTTACTAAATACCTCAGGTGAGAACAACCTTGACCCTACAAATGAAAGGTTTTAGCCTAAACTTGCACTTCTCCAGCTGATTTGTAGGGCTCAAGACTTCTGTTAATTTAGTAACAGACTGACAAAGCACAACGGTATCTCTGTAGACTGATAAGAGTACATAGGAACTTCAGTAAAAATTGTCATTTGGGAAGTAAACTGCTGACCTGAAGGTGTAACAAAATACCTTCATGGCTGTGGGAAAGCTGAATGAATCAATAGAGGGGGACAGAGCAGGGTCTGAGCAGAAATTACATGAAGAAGCAACCTTTGAGAAGTCAGCCCAGAATCAAGAAACAAATCCATCTTACACAAGTTCATGATTCCTGTGATGAGTACTGTCATCCTGGTTAACATATTGACTCACAAGGAATCTCTACAGCAAGAGGTCTGAAAACAGTCTGCTGTTTTGCTGGAAATATGATGAGTAGTCCAGTAGGCAAGCTCGTACTGGAAGGAACTACAAGAAGAAACCACATTAATTGTATGTATATACTCATAGTTACTTTATAGTATGTATATAATAGCATGTATACACAGGCATACTTTCAGGAATGGTGCATTGAGCAGGGCTAGAGAAGTAATCCTGCCCCTGTACTCAGCACTGGTGAAGCCTTGCCTTGAATACTGTGGTTTGGGCACCTCAGTACAGAAAGGTGCTTTGAGGTGCTGGAGTAGGTCCAGAGAAGGGCAGCAAGGCTTGTGAAGGGCTTGGAGAATATATCCTATGAGGAGTGACTGAAGGAACTGGGGCTGTTCAGTCCGGGGAAGAGGAGGCTGAAGGGAGACATTATTGCTCTCTTCCACTATCTAAAAGGTGCTGACAGCAAGAGCGGGGTTCGTCCCTACTCACTGTTGATGAGGGCAAATGGCCTCACGTTGCCTCAGGTCAGGGTAAGTTTAGGTTGGATATCAGGAAACACTTCTTTACAGAAAGGATTGTCAAGCACTGGAATAGGCTCCCCACAGAGGCGGTGGAGTCACCATCCCAGGATGTGTTTAAAAACCATTTTGATGTGGTGCTCAGGAACATTACTTAGCGGAGGGTTGTTAGAGTAGAATGGTTAGGTTGTGATTGGACTCCACGATCTTTAAGGCCTTTTCCAACCTGAGTGATCCTATGATTCTATGATTCTATAATTAAAAGCTCTAACAACATCACTGGCAAGATGATCAAAGCAACTGATTACAAACTAGGCAAGCAATAAGGAGCAGCCTCAGTTCTCACTGAGACGTTATACACCAGATTAACCTTGTAGGAGTGATCTTGGCACATTCCAAACTAACACCAGCCACAACACCACTGTGTACCTAATGTGTACCTAATAACACGAAGCCTTATTCTAACATGGAACCTTTGCTGGCCGAGCTATTTCAAGGATACAAAATAGGAGGCAAAGACTCAAAGCAGAGAACAATGTTAAAGATGGTGAGTCAAAAGATGTTTGAGCCAAGTGCACACCTAAAGATCACATTATCTTCCTCTGGATGGACCATCCAGAAACTCCTCCCTATTTGATGTGAAAGCCCAAAACTAGCTTTTAAATCTCATCAGCTAGTAATACTGTTTAACAGCAAACTGACTGCACAGTACGTTCAGAAAGAAGGCTTCTGCATAGCACTTCTCAGACATGCACACCTTTCTGAGCCACAGCAAGTACCTGTTACTTGGATCAGATGATACAGATGTTGTATGGGGAAAAAGGGAAAACAAAATTTTGTAGAAGTTATTGGTATGGATTAAAAGATGCAGATAGTAATCCAAAAACAGACAGATTACAAAGCTGTAGGCATCAAGACCAATACCTACAGAAAAACAGTTGCAGTGCTAACAAAGGCAGTGCTACAAACAAACCACCATGTGCAAAGTTGCCATGGTTTTGTTTTCGAACCTGTCATGAGCAGAACTGATCAAATTTCAAAGCAGTGTACCTGGATTCATAATGACTGCCTTACACAATATTAAATTTATGAACTGCCATCTCTTCTTTCTCAGTCAATTCACATGACCATATTTTTCTTCCCCATTCCTGTCACTACGGATTGGCTGACAGCAACCACGTCAGCGTAGCATCACTGAAGAGATAACGCACTTTTCTTACTCCTAAATTTTGAGCCAGAAGACATTAAGATGTTAAAATGTACTTGCCTTTATCTTGTCCTTCCCAGTTTCCCCTGCATGTCAGATTTCCTGGTGACATCATCCAGGTTTTCCCGAACTGGAACCTGCCTCTTTCAGCTTTTACAAATCCTAACTTTATTGAACTTCACAAGCCTAAGGATGGTAGGATGGAGACAGCAAAAACAAGCGCCGCATCTCTCCTCCATGTTCCCTCTATGTGATCCTCACTATGCCTTCAACACGGTAAATACACACACTGCCTGCAAAGAAACAGTGCATTAACTATGTGTCCAGACCTCAACAGCCTTCCTAAAGTCTTCTTTTCAGACAATGTCTGTATGCAAAACTGAAATTTGCCAGGAAGTTCTAGCAAACAAATGTTTGGGGGAAATTAGCCCGATGTATGAAAATCAGAAAGTAAACTGGCAATTTAAGAATGTTCATTAAAAGGATACTCGTGTACTCTCACATGACTTAAGACATAACTTAGTTGACCCATACAGTGGTGACATTACTGCTTACTTATGAACATATGTAACTACGAGAGTAAAGACTGCTGAAGAGTCCATGAAACCTAAGAGGCCCAGTTCTACCCTGTGATGGAAACAGCACCTCCTATATCCATATCCATAGTCAGCAAGAGCAAAAGCGAGGAAAGCTCCAGCATTTAAGGGGGTTCTACTCAAGGAAGAGAGTGATGGAGCTGGAAGCCACAAACTGCCCAAACGGAGGGAACAGAGTGCACAGAGCCAGGGCATCCCAGAAGTGAAGGTAGAGAAAGGAAAACTCCGTGGCAGGAACGGCACCAGCATCATCCTGAATAGCATCTGGAAAGACACGCAGCCTGTCTGGTTTCTCATCTGCAGGACAGTTAGTTACAACCTCACTAGGAGAAGCAAACGCTATTATCTATTTTTAGGTAACTCCAAAGGCCAGACAGAGTAATTTACAGATAATGCATCCAATGTCTTGCCATGCAGGGAAATCTAAATGCATCTAAATGATTAAACAAACTGGGGCAGACCTTTATTATGGAAAAAGTCAGGCAATGTGGCACCATCTTGCACCTAGAGCACTAAAAAGCAAGCATAACACTGGAATTTGAAAAATGGAAGTTAGTAGTTTCTAACAGTGATCTATGCCCTAAATACAGCTAATAAAGAATTTGAAAGTGGCTTGGAGGAAGGCTTACCTCCTATGTCACTGTTACGGAAGTTTAAGTAACTCAAAGCAGTAGCTTTCCCTCCCCACCAAACTGACATCTTGGTTAACATGCTGGAAAATGCTAAGGAAGTGAAGTTTTGACACCCAAATAAGCTGGACTTGAAAGAAGGTTCTCCCAGACAAGCAGTCTCATGAACGTTGATGCAAATGAAAAGAGACAGCAGCCTGGTGGTCAGGAGAAGCAGCTCTGGTGGCATGACAGAGGGAGTGTGAGTGTTAATAGGGTCTGTGGACATAAATCCCACAGAGAAACAGAGAAACTAAAAAGTGACTCCCTAAAAATAACATTCATACTTGCACTGCTGCTTTCAAAATGGCTGGATAAAGCAGCTTGAATTTATGCTACATACATTGAAACAAATCCAGTCAGCTTTACAACAGAAAGGTTCAGGATGAGGCGCACGAGGTCCACACTGCAAGAAGGAATGGGGAACACTTATTTCAAGCTCAGAGAAAGTGCATTAAAAACCTTTTGCTAGAACTTAAACATCTCTTGTGGTTATATTCAGAGCCTGATAGAAATACTGCCATCACGACGACGAGGCAAAGAAACAGCCTGCAAAAACACAGAAGAGGTGTCACTTGGTTTTTAGCTTCTGAATGGCCAAAGAAACAAGCAAAGCAGCAGCAGGAGAAGAAAAATAACTCTCCACTCTTCAACATACAGATAAGAAAAATTTGGTTAAGAGTAAATCAATTCAGCTGTATTCACAAATAAAGACCTCATCTTTTCAGTTTCATGGAAGTGGCAAGACTCACACTGATCCAGGATCCAGTCTCTAGGAACAGTTTGTAATAATTTGATAAACTGAGATAAGTAGAGAGATGAAAGCTAAAAACTCCTGCTTTTTAGTGCCATGTCTATGCAGAGCAGATAGGAAGAATTAAAGACGAGAATGGCTGCAGACAGCTCTACAGTTTAGTTGTTTAGCAAGAGACACCCATTCATTTGCAGAATGCATCATGTTTAGGACTTGCAAAATTTACAGACATAGCACATAGAATGTTAAATGTGCACTGAATCTGTCTTCCAGAAGAACCATCAAATACTTTGACAGGCAATAGCAGATTACTGTTCAATTTGTTGATACTTTGCATCATATAGAAGGTTATTAAAATCAGCCAAGTATAAGAAGAACTCACTTTTTCTGATCATTTTGTAGCAACTTAAAATTGCAAGAAATCTGCTGTTAACTATGGCTCTAAGTTTCTCAATACCTAGGACTTGATTAAGATGTTTCGAAGTGGGATGCAAAAATCAGTTGCAATGTAATACAGGATTACCAAAGGCACATGGGGACATGTTGAAGAGTGGAGAGTTATTTTTCTTCTCCTGCTTTGCTTGCTTCTTTGGCCGTTCAGAAGCTAAAGACCAGGTGACACCTCTTCTGTGTTTTTGCAGGCTGTTTCTTTGCATCATTGCCGTGACGGCAGGAGAAACAACAAAAAATCTTGAAGAACCTGCAACAGCTTTCAGAAAGGAGACCACAGTAGCACAGATAGAGAGAAGGTGATCTAGAGCAAAGACTCTGGGCTCTTTCGCCACCTGCATTTATTCATGTTTCAGTTACCAAGCCCACTAACATACTGAACACCAAAAAGGATGAATCAGAAGAGACTTCTTATTTGTGCAGCTGTGTCAGTCCTTCTCTGGAAGGATAGATCACACTACCCATTTCTGTGAAAGGGGCAACAAGATCAGCCTAGAAGATGGGCGTCATCACTGCTGACCCTAATCCAGAGGGATTCCACAGAGACCCAGTGGAAGAGAATGTGGGTATTCAGAAAGGCAGCAGATATGCAGCAACAGTTAGGTATCCAAACAAAAGTCCTACAATAAGTCACAGATATCTCTATAAAACTCTGAAGCAAAGTACTGGTCATCTAAGGAATAATAAACTAAGCCACAACTAAAAGAAAGTTCTGCAAAGCTGGGTGCAAACAGAAGTTGTTAGCAGGAACACCATAGTGTATCCATTTCTGCAGAGCATAATGAGATGTCTATCTACAATTTAACATAATTTGCTATGTTAAAACACAGTTTATAAGCATTTATGTATACACATTTGATCGAGTACTAAGGACTAGATCTGGACTCCTCTCATTCTACTTCAGAACCAGCACTACCAGGGAATTCCTTATAACGCACTAATTGCACAATATGCATACAATGTCCTTCAAAAACAGTAAACAGTTAAAAATCTAGTCATGTAAAAGTGTAGAACAGGTAAGAAATGCCAGATCTCATTTAAAATGTTAAAAAGGTGTTAAATAGCTTCAAGTTTCAGTACATATGCACAAATCGATTCTTCACTTTCAAACATTGAAAGAGACAGCAGAAGATGGATCTCTAAAGCCATAGCCCACAACCCTTCCAGGCTACGTGGGACATCTAAGCTTTTAATTTGTGTGAACAGTACTTTTACTAGAAAACATACAAAGGAAACACATTTTATTAACATTTGCCTCTGTTTGCAACTCAGACTCCACTACTACTATATATTATTGTCTCTAAGATACACTTATTAAGTCAGAAAAAACATTCCTAGCAACACACAGGATCAATCAATGAACCCATCCACTCAAATTTTATGCTTAATACTGTAATCTTTCCTAAATCAAGCTTATCCTAAATACAAGCTAACTAAAAGCACAGCACCAGGCAGCCTGGAAGCAGCTGCACACGCAAACAGCTGGGGCTGTGCAGCTGAGCTGTGCCAGCACTTCCCATTGGCAGCACCACGTCTGCAGGCAGGCCAATGCTCAACACACACAGCCCTCCATCCAGCTCCCCGCAGTGCATCTGTGGGTAATGCAGGAGATGTGCCCCCAGATGCAAAACAATCTGCCCTTGCTCTTAAGGCAGCTTTGGGACATTTGAGCCAGTTGCTACATGAATCGCAACCAGCAGCTTCACAGTCATTCATTATTATTTGTTAAGTATCTGCTAGTTTCATCTGAGTTTGGCACCCAGTGAAAAAAGTGCTATTAGAAGCCTGTAACTTGAAACACAGTCTTCAGGGTTCTCCAAAGTGTTAGCTGCAAGGGAAAATGCATTGTTAAGTAGCTCAGTAATTGCACAGAATACAGAAAGCAGCACAGTGTCCAGTTGAGGGCTGGAAGCATGTTAAGAGAGCTTGCAGCAAGCACAGCACACATGTAGCCATTAACTGAACCATCTCAACATCATTTATTGTTCATATTCATGTTTTGTTTTGTTTTTCTCTAACGAATCCATGGTGAAAAACAGACGAGTCTCCTCTCTCTGTGAACTAGTAACTGGCATAAATTGTTTTCTTCATCACAGCACATTCCTGGAAAACACAGAAGTGACCATCAGCACTTCTTAAGCAGAGCTAGAGATTTTTACAACTTCTACAGACACAAAGGGCTTGGTCTAATGGAATTCAACTTACTAAAAAATGTCACCTATAGAGCAAACCTGTAGAAGGAGACAGCACTGTGTGGATCATCCAGTGCTCTCCTTGGGTCAGTTTCTTAGAAGTCCTGGTTTTACATCTCTCAGGCAATCAGATTTCTACCAATTGCCTTACAATAGATTTGCAATGCAGACTTGCACTTGTGAAAACAATCTAGCCCTTATTTTCCCTGTGATTTACTAAATTTACATTATGCTGAAAGTGGTAAGCAATATATTGCAACTTCTGCGTTAGCAAGGTGACTAACAGCCTGGAGAGCAGCACAAGAGCTCTGCTTTTTGGCATCCACTAAAGCGTACGTAACAAACAGGGGTTATTTAGTAGACAGTCATTAAGTTCTTGTGCATTAAGGAAAAGGTGAGCTTTTCTCCCACCAATAAGCTATGTTGCAAAGTTTCAGTGAGGAAAAAAAAAAAAAAAAGCAACAAAACACAACAACAACAAAAGTGCATAGAAAAAGATGGCCCGGTGGGAGAAAATACAGAAGCAGAATGCTTCATAAGGAAAGAAAAACCAAAAACAGTTAAAAAGAAGTTCCCTTCCTGATCACTCTAACTTTTCATGATATGTTGATAGTATTCAGGGCTCATCCATTTTATTTACTGACAAATTAATAACAACTTCAGCTTGAATCCTCCTCCAGCTCTCTACGCTACATAACAACTGCCCTGTTAGTATCTGATCCCATTCAAGGCAAACTCATGGGAAACTATTTTCAACGCCATTGCAGCGAAACTTCCTCCGAAGATGAAGACCAAGAGTTCATTCTGAATCAAAGACTCTTATGCTACAACATGTTAAATGTTGCCCGGTGCATTAAAACAAGTTAAAAATATTTGAAGCAATTTTGTCAAGTCCAAAAAAACATTAGAGGATACAGTATGTCAAACCAAAGCCAACTCAAATGATGGAAGGCTGCAAACATTAATTTACCTTGAATTAGATCACAAAAGGTCAGAATAACTGCCAGACACAGTCAGCCTTCAAGTTAAGCTCAGGAAAGCGAACCTTGTCAATCCCCATGCAAGGAAAGTAAAATGATGTTCCCTTCCTCAGATCAAGTGTGTCTGCTCTACAGCCTCCTTTATTAAGTTCAAATGTTCTTCCTTGCATCTCAGAGCTGGTGGGTAAGATGCACAAGAGCAGGGGGAGGAAACTCAACTGACAGGGCAGAGATCACGAGGCTAAGTACTCCAAGGTAGGTATATGTGAGGTGCTGTCTGGGAGAAACCCTGTAGAGGACAGATTTGCTATGGCAGGTCATCGGCCATTTGCACTGGGAGACCGCAATAATACCTCAGGCGTGAGCAAAGTTGTCAGCATCAAGCCTGCTTCAGTGTCACCCATAGTTTTGTTATCAAGAAAGCAGGAAAAAAAGCAGCGTGAGCTATCTGCCTCAGAAATGGAGAAGGAATGTTCCCGGCTTTGGCACCACATCCCATTCCTTCCTTGTGCATACTTGCAGTCACACCAAAGGGTAGCAGGCGCATGATGGATCCCATGTCTGAAGATGAAAGCTCTCAGTTTATGATGCAGCTCAAGTATCTGGATCAGTGCAGTTCAAGAAGGTTAAGCAACTTCAAGATCACTATGTGCTAAGTAAATAGTCATCAAGTGCAGATTTAATTTTAACAGAAGGTTGTGCAGTGACATAACTAGCAGAGCCAAGACAATTCTAAAAAACAGTGACTAAAGGAGCAAAAACAGTAATGTTTTGGACAACATGTTTTGGACAGTAATTGGTGAATAGTGTTAGAGACAGACTGACAATGAGTTGCTTTTTTCTTGCCTCCCCACAGCTCACACACAACACTACTGCCTGTCCTGGTCAGCCGCCAGCTAACAACATACATCAAGACCAAACTCTTCTTTTGACAAATTTCCATTAAGGAAAACTCTCTTTACAGCATTCTCCCCACTCAGCTCGTTTTCACTACATCCTTCACATTTCAACCTCTAAGAAGTGAGTTTCTTTGGAGCTCTTTCCCAAGCCTGCTCAGAATGTACCTGCTGGCAACAGTGCAATAAGTGAAGTTTTTCTACTTGCAAATCTGTGATGCTTTTTGAATCAACTGCTGGCACTGAGCACCCAAGATGGCTTGGGCCATACACACTGCTGAACACAGCAAGTGAGGGAATAGTCATTACAAGGTATTCAAAAGATTGACTCCATTCACAGAAAGGTTTTCTTTCTGAACACTTAGAAGTGTTTAACAGTACAATACAACAGACATCTTAAAAAGATGGTGAAATACTGATGTATTGTGAACTAGACCAGGAACTTTGTGGAGCAAATCTAGAAAGTAGACTGTTTGTATATGATGCTTTTTGATTAACAGAACTGTGCAGCTCCATGAGAGGCAGTCCACAATCATTGAAAATAATTTTCAAAATCCTTTCTTCATTCTGTGACTTTAGACCTAATTCTGTGAGAACACAAAAGAGAATTTCCTTTTTGAGGGAAATCCTACAGGCATTCCACAAACAAATTTGGAGACTTTAACTGCTTGTTATCCACTAATTTTTGTTGCTCAAACTGAGTTATAAGTTCAGAACATTGAGTTATAAGTTCAGAACATCTGGCTGTCTTGTAACACCAGTCCAACCATGCACACACACAAGAAAAAAATCACATCCAGGTCATCTGGTATTTACCATTCAAAAAGACCTATCAGCACTTCTCTTAAAACGGTGCTTATGCAACTTGCATTTTGTACACACATGTCACTCCTAATCTAAGTATATTTGAAGAGTGCAAGAAAGGATTCATCTGAACAGAATAAATGCAGCTGATCCTTAAAAACCCTCCCATTGTAACGGAGAGCTTCTAACCCTTTGCTAGAACCAGCAGGACAGTGATCAGTGAAAACAAGGAAGGAACAGAAAACATACACACAGCTCATACAGTACAAAGAACTGTGATTATCCAGAGCTAAACAGCCATTCTTCCTTCAAGTGAAGGAAATGATCAAGCTCAGGTCTGCAGGACCATCATGAATAAGAGTAAAGCTACCTGAAGAACCTGAAAGGGAAACATCCAAGTAGTTACAGCATTACAGTTTAAGAAGAAAAAACATACATGCCCATCTTATACATGGCAATATCTGAACCGACTGCAGAGACCGCATGAGAAACTGTTGTCTAGCTAAAGCCTATTAGGATCTGAAAGCACTATTCTGATTTGCTTGATTATTCAGACTATCCTAATCCTGTAGCATATGCTACAGTGAACAAAGTATACATTTCAGTAGCTCAGCGTTGTCAAAAGAATGTTCTGAAAACCCAATATGAGTCATCTCACTTCAGAATCGTTTAGGAAAGAAAGCAGAAAAATGTTTGGGTGAGGCCTAACAGTAATTATGTATTACAGGCGGCTCTACAAAAGTAGATGTACTTTTTTTTTCTTCCTAATTTGAAAAACTCTCTCAGCAGCCATCATTTTGGTGTTGAAAGCTTAAAGCAGTAGATTTGTCTGTCTTGTCAGCATCACACTCAAGTCCAAGGGAGAAAGATATTTCCAGACTGGTTCAGAAAGGGTTATGACCATTTTCAGGAAGCTTGTCACTTCATGCTTAAGAAAGCATTTGTTTCTCGAGCAAGATATTTGCAGATAACTTCCAGCAATTCAGTTTTTACTTAGGAAGATACCTGTGTACGGTGTAGTAAGAAATGCGACTGCATGCCCACATATGCAGCAAGCTATTACCCAGCTGCTGCAGTTAACCACCAAAAAGACTGTAGCTGCAACTTCAGCATTTGCAATTGCAAAGCTTCAGTACTCACATGGGTTACCCAAGCAGTGATATCTGCACAGCCGATTTACCCTGCTGCTGCGTTGACAAGATTAGTGTATTAGAGGTATGATCAGACACTGTCGTGACATTCTTAAATGCAGGATGCTAACGAGCAGGGACAATTACTTCCAAACTAGAAGCCAGGATCTGATGCCATCTGAGTTCTAATAAGAATGTTCTTTACCATCTAAATATACACACAAAGATTTTTGTCTCTATAAAACAGTTTCATATGTCGTCTTACGACAGACATGAAAGTTACATACAGTGACATTTAAACTAATTTAAAGAGAACTGTATGCCCTATTTTTCTCAGCAAACTAGTAAAATAGTCATTAATAAGCCAGCTGAAGCTCTTTAGTGATTTAGTTATCATTATACTTAGCAGTTCACTACAATGGTACAAAATAGTTTGTGTATGCTTCTTTCTAGATTACACTTCGTAGTGAAATGGTGCCACTAACGAATTCAGTGGAAATTTAAACTGCATTATTTTGGCTTAAGTCTGTTATGACCTCTGAAAGAGAGCAGCTTTTACAGTTACCTGTATTATACACACAGACCATTTCAGGAAAGTCTAAGCAAAACAAGTAACGCAGAAGACGGATCTTAAAGCTTTCATTATCCAACATCATTATGCTGAGAAACATGCTTTATAGTACACGACTCCCACTCCTGCTTATCGAAAAGCTCTACACACAAGGCTACATTTCTTCTTTTATCTTGACATACTACACATAAACTAATAAATTTGCATTAAATCTGCCCTAATAAAAGAGATGTAAATTACAAAAAGAATTTTTCTGCATTATGGTTATACCTCGCTCTAGTAGGAAAATCATTTGTCTGCAAGAGACATAAGGAAACTAAATGACCCCATGCAAATATCGATTTTACATTTGTGATTGGAACACTGAAGTTACTCCCTTTTGCTTATATATAGCTATTTACTAGATGCTTACTAAAGAAACAATCCCTAGCATAAGCTCTTAAAATTGCTCATCAACTCATTGCCCACATTCCTATGACTATGAACATTTGTTACCCTAATAGAGCTCACAGCTCTTTACAATGATCTTTGAGTAGTTTATCCAAAACAAAATGAAACTGGAGAAGCAGGAGGGAAATAACCACTCATATTCACAATAAATCTGTGTGCTTTGTTAAACAATGAATAAAATGAGAAACAAAGAAACCACCTTTGTGGTTGAAACCCATGAAATCATACTTGCTTCAAGCTGAGGTAATACCCCAGTGAAGTAACAGCTACATGTTTCTCTCCTCGTTACCATTCAAAGATGCCTATAATGACAATCACTGGTATGGGTTGGGTATGCAATGCTAACAGTTTTAGAAGTACATATTCATAGAATCCTATCACAGAATGGCTTGGGTTAGAAGGAACCTAGACGGAACCCTAGGATCATCCAATTCCAACCCCCCCATGCCCTGAGCAGGGTTGCCACCCAGTAGATTAGACTGTTGAGGGCTACATCCAACCTGCCCCAGTGCCTCATCACCAGAATTAAACCCTAGTGTTCCCAGAAGATAAAGAGGGACAACTGCAAAATCATTCAGCAAGGCCTTTATCACTTATGTCTGTAATATTTGCACTGTGGACAAGAACAAACTTTTATTTTTTATATAGAGTGTATATATCAGCCTGTAGGAAATTAACATGCGATCACATTTATTTTATTTATAAGCACATATGTGAAATGTAAGGAAGAAGTTTTTAACTCACTTATTTCACCAGCAACTTGGTCCAACTTTTCTTTTGACCGACTGATTAGAACCACTTTCATTCCACGTCTTGCCAACTGAAAAAACAAAGAACAGGAGACATAAGGATAGTCACACATCACTTCCAAATCAGCATACTAGTTATCGCAGGGCTTGGTCAAATATTGTAACAATGACCAGCAAGTTTGAAGAGTTACAGTTTCACACAGATACAGAAAAGAAACTCACAGATACAGATGAGAAAAACAGGACAAGTACTTGCACACACTTCTTTCTTGATTTCCCTCATGGAAAACTTAGTATCTTCTTTGTCATCTCCTACAGGTGTATAAGCACATGTATACAGCAGATAACCAACAGCACGTATTTTACTGTCTTTCCACACTTCTGAGTCCCACCAAAGAAGCTACTGTCTATAATTAAGCTCAAAATGCCCAGTTAAGATATTCACGGTCACTTCAACACCTGTGTTGCAAAATTACCCTTGCACTCAATGCCTCTTTCCTTTAGCAGCTTACTTCGGGAGAACCTAGGCTCTACTCTTACTTTGCCTATTCATGGGTAATAAAGGTCAACTTAACCCACACAGTTCTTTTAAAGAAGTTATCTGTGTAAATTCAGCTGGGTCCACAACATATCCTGGTCATCAAGTCAGACCTAGTTCTGCATGCTTGTAATGGGATCTAACAATTTAACAGATCACAGAAAGACAGCTACATACCTGAATTACCCAGCAGTGGAAAACAAACAGTCTTTCTTTTGCAAATGCCTATTCCAATGAAAAGTAAAAACATGTATCCTATTGTTACAGGCAGCTAGCTTACTGGAACAGGTTTTTTTTTTTTTTTTATAAAGTCAAGCAGTGGGCTTTGGAGATGGCAGGAAGAGAAGAAGGGATTAAGATAGCTTTCTCCCATTCCACAAGATCAAGAAAGCAAAGGCAAAAGGTTTACCTAAAAGTATCTCTGTCTGTGATATTGAGGACAACCTGACAATAATCTGCTTACTGTGAAACAGCTGAGGTACCAAGGGGCAGGAAAGCCCTACAGCTACTCCTCGTAGGTGCAGACTATAGACTGCTGACACACAGCTTGCTTTCTGTCAGCAGTGAGCTCTGGGCTCACAGATTGCTTTAAGCAGGTACCTCAGCTTACAGAAAAGTGCCAAACTGTACCAGTCCCAAAAACAGATCAAGTAGAGTCACATTGCTACATCAAATTAGCAGACTCCCAGCAAATCTGAGAACTTCCACAGCAAAAGCAACTTGAGAGAAATTGCTGCCATGTTGACACTGAAGAGTTGCGCTGAGAAGCTCGTCCCAAATCTAGAAATGGAAACCAAATGGCAAGAAGAATCATCTAAGTACAGAGCATGAAAAATGTCTTAGAAACAACTTGTAACTAGGAATGGGTATCAACTAAAAGAAATAATGTCTTAGAAAAGATACAGTGCATACTGACTGATGTAACCTGATAGAGTTCTGCTGTGTCTGAATATTCACTGATAGAGGCCTAGTGAATTGAAAAAAATCACAGCTGTCCAAAGAGAAAAAATCATCCTCTGAGGTTCCAGTATAAGGAATGAGGAAGATCCAGTTACATTGTAAAAAACTTGCCATTAAACTTGGATCTTTGGCCATGACCTCGTCAAGATGAAAACATCCAATGAGAGGACCTAAAAATAATCAGAAAAACTAATCTAGAGTAGCACAATGGGAAGATTCTCCTGCAGCAAAGGATTAATTGATGCAAGCAAAAGTCATCCTTCTAAATTGAGTTGGTGGATGTAGGTGTCTAATTTCCATAAATCCAATGTTAGTAACTACCACATTTTCCACTTTGATAGCAAAACATAGCTGCTTTTAAAACTCTCTCAAAGAATGGGTGTGATTGACAGCTCTCCCAAAAGCAGAGTTAGAGCTCTTGTTAGAGCAAGTACAGCAAGAGCAGTACTAAAGAGATGCAGATACACATCATCACGCACTCAACTGTATCACAACCTGTAGTTTATCATCCAAGACGAAATTTCTGCTGTTTTCTTTTACAAATCAGGAGTACAGCAACAATGGGGCAATAAATAGCTAGTCCTAAGTATATCCTTATTAAAAAACAAGGGAGAAAGAAAGCGTGTTCCTCTGGAACCAAAGGCAAGCATTACTTGGGCAGAGAAGAACACGTGCATTTGGCAGAGCACTGTTTACGAAGGGGTAGCCCTGTCATGAAAAGGATATCAATGCTGAGCAAGGAACAAAGATCTTGTTACTACAGGAATGAAAAGTGTAAACGCAGCTTATTGCTTGGAAAATAAGGAAAGCAACCACAGCAGAATACAACCAGGGAATTCACTAATTTTTAACATTCTCCCACCAATAATCAGAGATGATACTGAACTTTTGAAGAGATCTCAACACTTGCATTTCTCACTTTAACTCCTCCAAAGAGAAAGAAATAATTTGCATGATTATATTCACAGCTGTGAGTACCCAAGCAGCTGTATATGCCAGCGACATTTATAGTAACCTGAAGGGAATTCCTGGTAGAAAGTCAAGCCTCTGTTAGCAGTCTTAGGAAGACAGACAAACCTGGAGTTAACTGAAAGATTGAGAAATCTTTTAAGGTATTTCATATTTCAATCTCTATTCACTTGATGTAATTAAACATCCATCCACCTGAACATTCAAAGGGGAAAGTACATCTTTTTTTATAGCTCAAGAATGGCTGCACCCTCTGGAGTGCTCTGTGCCTACAGTAACACCAGCAAAAAAAAAAAAAAAACTGAAACAGCCCATGTTTCCCATCAGGGCCTCATACTTGCAAATCAGCTTTCCTACTAGCTGTACATGTAATAGGGATCTGCCAGCAGCACACATTCGTGTTCACAGGCAGCCTAGCTCTCACAACACCAGCAGAACATAAAGTAAAAATGTAGTTTCACTCACCTGATAACCTAACATACAGAGCCTGAAACCAACAACCCACAATGTTCAGGGGGCATCTCGCATATCAGAGGGCTTCCTCCCAGTAGCAGTATGCCCTGGGCACAACAACCTCCTTCCACTTGCTCTAGGCAGTTATTTAAGTGTTGCATAATTTGCTTCAGGGCCATGTAACTGGCATAATTTGGCATGTAGGAGCTGTCAGCCCTGCAGAAGAATCAGGTGCTCTTGACATCAGCCTCCCCCCTTAGTAGGGGTGGGTGCTCCTATCTGCAAAACAGCAAGGAGCCTGGGGGGAAGGAGTGTATGTGTGGGGACACACTAGGATGGAAGGGGAATCTGAAGGGTGAGGACTACCCTCAACGAGACCTGAACACCCTGCAAAAAAGAAAACTCCGGAAAACTCCTAAGTTGCTGCAGTCAGCAATATTTGTCATGATGTTCTCTGGGCGCATAGGCTAAACTGCCCCATACTAACAGGCACTTTCTCTCTCAAAACAATACACTGCAGAACCATGTGTGGAACCCACATAATATGCATCAAGAGCAAAAGCACAGTAAAAGTGGTAGAGATAAAGCACCAGCTTCAGAGACTTGATAAACCATGGGGAATAATTGGAACACAGTGCAGGCAGCTAGAAATGCCATTTAGCCAGTGTCTGGAAATACCAAATGAAAATTCCAAGGCTTGGGGTAGGTGAAAATAATTACAGTAACTAAAAATGTTAAAAGTAGAAACTGAAGGACAAGGTGAGCGCTGAAGACAGAAGAAGTCACAAAATAAGTGAAAGGAGACTTGATTTTCAGCTAGCCACCTGAGGGAAGCGACACAAAACATCTCAATCTCCATGTATGTGTTAAAACAAGATGAAGGGGACAAGGCCTGCTGCTGACAGCTTGCCAAGGATCAGGACAGCTCCAAACAACAAGAATTCTTACCTCTTCTGCATAGGCTTTTCCAATCCCGTCAGTAGCTCCTGTGACCACTAGGAAAGAAAGATGGATATCCATTAGCTACTTCACAGCAATAAGTACACTAAGTGTTCATTAGCAGGCTACTGAAGTACTTGTCCAAGAGACACAATGTCTCTGGAATAGGTGTACAACTTGAAATTTTATTAAAGGTCTCTCAGGAAGCTCCCAATATCCTTTCCACGTAGAGAAAGAGTTATGGGCCTAAATTCTTGCCTCAAGAATCGTGTTCAGCATCTCTTCTCATGCCAGTTTTCTGGCCTGCTATGCTACTTCTGAAGTTTGTGGCTTAGGAGATTTTTCAAAATCATACATTGTATGCAGCAAAATAAAAAGCATCCTAAAGCCTGTAACAGTTCAGTATTTTGTTACATGGGCAGAATGTAAATTCTCAAAGCAGAAGACATCTTTTTAAGACTCTCCAGGAGCTTTTAGATCCCTGTAACACGGTGCCTTGCCACCAGCAAGTCTGACTGACCAAAGCAGCCAGATGTGTCTAGAGTTTTTTTCACCTGTGGGCGGACTGGGATCTGTGTCAAGCCTCAAGTCTTTCTAGGATTCTTTTCCACACACTGAAAATCACTGAGTGACTCAACATGCCATTAGTTTGACAGATTATTCCGGGGCTCACCACACCAGTAGCTGATCATCTCAGTTTACTCACTAAATAGCAACTCCTTCATCTACAATCCACTTCTCCCAAACTATTGTTTGAGCAAGCACATTCAGCATCACTTCCTTCTCTCAACTATTCATTCCCATCAGTTCCAATTCCTACACCTCAACATTCTTACACTTGCAGCTCACCACTCCTTCATCCACCTCTGCTCTCTGTTAAGTGGCTACAGAACATACCGTACTTATCCGGCTGCCCTCAGACAGATCAGAACAGCTTGTTTAATGCTTCCACCGCTTAGCCCTGAACTGAGGCATGCCTCAAATAACAGAGCTTGTTTAACGGTTCAGAAAACTGAACTGGGAGTGCTGGTTTGATTCCCAAACCCACTGCTAGCCCTGCACAGCCGAGTGAGGTGTGCAGCCAGCACTGCATCTAGCAGCAGCTTCCCCCCAGTGCAACAGAGGGAAACATGTTTGCAGATGGCTTGATTAGTCACTGCGGATCACCCAAAACAGTTGGAATGCAAACAGCAGCCAGTATACTTCTGTTTGAGTAATAACAGCTAGGAAATGCTGTAACCATTTCAGTTTCTCTGCCACTAGCTATAAATAAGCAGACATAATAACAAGTGATGAAGCTGCCAGGAAAGGTCCTATTCTAGCTCGAATGGCCAGTCAACAATGCAATAACAGCCTAGGAATGAGATCCGGTAATGTCCATGACTGAAGCTAGATTTACAGATGACCCTACATGAAGATATACACACATACATTTATCCCTTCCTTAGTTTCAAAGTTTGTTTGCAAGACGTCATAGCTCTAATATGAAGATACACAATTGTGCTGCCAGTATGATAGCACACACTGAATGCAGAGGATGTGATGGCTAGTGAGCAGTTCTACATGCTGCATTGTCAGCCCCTGTAAAATGTATTCAGAAGGCCATGTGAGTGTGTCACACTGTTTTTGCCAATTCCTATTCAACTATAATTAGACAAGTGTGAGTAAGCTTTGCTATAGATAGAAATCCAAATTTAGAAAGGTAAAGCAGTAGTCCAAACGATGGATAAAGGCCTCAGAGAAAAAATCAAGAATACATTTACAGGAGCCCACCTGCTGTAACCCAAGTTGTATCAATACTGTGACACCCATTTAGCCAGACAGAATTATAGCCCTGCAAGGTGGTGTCAGCCTTTCAGTTGTAGGACCATCAGGCTTCAATTTCAGCATTGCTGATCTTCGGTTTCATATTATGCATTATCACACAGTTCATTATGTTTTCAACAAAATAACGGAATAAACAAGAGCACAGAGAAAACACGTATCAGCACCACTGCCTGTTACTCTTAGAACAATAACTGGACATATTTTAAGTTGACCCAGACTGAATAGCATTTGACTTCAGTGACTCTTTGAAATGAGCTGTTTCATAACAATTAATACTTAATACTAAGAATGCAAGCACAATTGCAATCCCACATATTTGTTTTGCTTATTGGATCCACTGCTTAATTAGCCTGCAGAAGAAATGGCTGGAGCATGAGATTTAAGCATTTGGAGATCGGAGTTTTCAAACTGACCTGTGAGTAACAGGACATGTCCTCCTCTGTTAGGTTCTAGTTCATACTGAAACAATCCGTAACCCAGAGATTAAAGTAGCCTCCAAAACAGAACTTAAGAAATGTAAACTAGTCTGATGAAAAACATCAAAAAATACAACCAGGAGAAAGAAAAAAAAACATTTGGACCATCACCTACACAAAAATGTATCCAGCTGATGTGCATCATGCAGATGTGCCATCCTTGGAGGAATTGAAGGCCAGGTTGAAGGGCCCTGGGTAACCTGAACCAGGGGGTGACAAAAGTGCGTATGGTGTGGGGTTTGGAATTTGTTGGTCTTTATGGTCCCTTCCAACCCAAACCATCCCGTGATGATTTTGCTTCTGCTGTAGGCAAAGACATACACACAAAAATGAAGAATACAGGTAGTTCTTCATAGCTATAAAGGAATTGTCTTCTCACAAGAAGGCACTAACATTATCACTTTATTGGTGGATTCAGTTTGAGAGGAATAACATTGTCTCCTTTTCCAGCTTCCATACAGTCTTGAAGAGAAAGCATACCACAAGGACTGCTCTCCACTGTGCTATAATTTAGAAAACACTTTTTGAAGCCACACTTCCCTTCCTATGGCCTTTCAAGAGAAGCAGCCTAGCTCAGCTGTCACTCAGTCTAAGCAAGTGATTTTCCCACCAAGGGATACACTGGCACTGAGGTCAGCACTGGAGGAATGTGTTAAGTTGTGACACAACTGCAAGCACAACTCCACAGACCATCCAATCACTGACCAAGATCCTATAAGCAGCTGGTAGGGTCAGGAAGGCTGTCCAAACGGGTACTTCCTAGAGCAAAGACCAATTCTTACACTTGATGTTCTGAAAGCAACAAAGAGAGGTGGGGTGAAGGCAACTGGCGGGACAAATGCCACAGAAGGTAAGGTTCAACTATCTTATCCTCCTCCATAGTTTGGATTATCTGCACCACAAGTGTGATGGGGAGAATGATAAAAAGAGGTTTTGTTAACTCTTGCACACTTACAGTTTTCACAGTGATTATGCTCACGTCTGTCTTCCACTCTGAAGCCAAACGCTGCAGCTTTAACTACTCCAGCTACATACAGAAGCTGCACTAGTTTAACTCAGTTTTAACTATCACCTTGACGTGTTGAAGCCAGTTTAACTCCATGTGTAGATAAATTGTTTAAATTCTGTTTCTTCTACAGACTGCCTTCCAGCAAAGTTACAAACAGACTGCCGTTGGCAGAGCTTAAAGAAGGCAAAGCAAGCAGAGTAGGAATTAGTTATTGTCTGCACAAGGAAGCTGCACCAGCTCCTAAGTGTGACTATCTACATTTACTCAGTAGTCAGAGGAGCTGTAGTAGCTTCCCACTTCAGCCATCTGTGCTTTCCTGAAGAAAAGTGAGAAGAATGCCCAGGAAGCTTGTTTGAGAGTCGACTGAATTGAAGTTGGTCTGAATGGAAGCTGGTAGCAAGGCGCTCATTGATTTCAGGCAAAGGAGTCATCTTCCCTTAGGATAGTCACCAGTGTGCACCACACAAATATAAGTGACTTTAAAATCCACCACGGCATTGGATCAGCCTAAGGTAAAAATGGGCAAAGAACTTCCAGTGTGGTATCTAGGTCCCCAAACAAAAAGCACTGTGGGTATTCAAGTGTTTATCTTGAAAATGAAAGCTTCTACCAAGCTCTGTAGTTAAATATACCTACGTGTGGTTAAATATACCTACACAACACATTTTCGTAGTGCAACTGATTAATAACAGTTCCAATGCTAAAGTCAGGTATGTTTAACATAGAGGTTCCAGACAATTCAAACGTTTCCTGTCTATAGGATCTACTAAGCTTTAATCTCTACTCTCATGCTCCTAACGCCACAGCCACTGGCAGTCAAAGTCACAGATCTACGCGCCTATCATCCAACAGTGTCTGTCTTTTGCAAAACTGGGCATCAGGGAGAAAACACATGCAGGCACTACATAGAAAAGCAGCAAACGCATTTTGTCTGTTACTCAGCAGCTCTGTATTTTACACTGTTAGCTTCAGCGGCAGCCAAAACATTGATGGGAAATACATGCAAAGATATGGCTGGTCTCACTGGAACTTGAAATGAATTTGCACAATGAACATGGACATATTTCTGTTTTGTTGTATCAAGCCTCCTACTTCATCAGAACAAATAAGTGAAAGAGATTACTTTAGTTATCAACTCCAGCTCTCAGAAATCAAACACTATTCATTTAATATTTACTATCCACACCACACAACAAAGCATGCAACAAGTTTCTGTCATCTAACCTTTGACTGTAGGAAATGCCATAGGAAGAGTATAAAAAAAAAAAAATCAGGAGGATCTTAGGTCTTAGCTCTTTTCAAGAGGGAAAAGTGTTCTGACACAAGTTACAGCAGAAAGTGCAACAGTCCCACCAAAGCACCAGCCTTCAGAGGAGGAGAAAGCCTTTCTAACCTCAACCTTACTGTTCCCTAACAGGTATCAGTGTCTTTTAGAGCACTGTTTGCCATGTTCAGCACATCCTCAGAAGGCAGAAGAAAAATAAAATCATCGTTATTTAACTACAGAATTCTACAAGCAACTAAAAGTCCTAAAACACATTATTAAGTACACCATGGGAAGTACAGAACAGATTCAAGACATCTCAGTTACCACTGCATATATACTAACAAATCAGTGGCACAAGAACTCAGATTATCAGTTCGCATTTTCAGTTGCAGTGTTATCCTTACCACTTACCATTTCTGTAAATCGGAATCTCTGCTTTAGGTCAGTATAGCACCTTTTCCCAAAAGGCCATGCCAGAATTTTGCTTCTTGAGTGGCAAAAACATCACAACCTCCACCATGAGTTTGCTCACCTATCTTTGAGCTCTTACAAGGATATCTTAAATTTAGGACAGAGGTGCACAGGAATCCACCATACTGCCCCTACCAGACTAGTTGTCAGTAGATGCAGTTCATTCTCTAAACCCTACCACATCAAACCACTTTGCCTCACATGCTTGGCATGGCCCATTTCACGTCTCATCACATGTACAACACACACAGTTCATAAGCACCTGAGTCAACTCCTAGGTGGTGCCAAACTCAAGGCAACCCTTGACAAAAGCATCAAAGATCAATGACCTCAGCAGTCGGTGGCATGCCTGGTATTGCACTGAAAGGGAAGAACTTCTCAGTTGCTGTAAATCACAGACCAAGTCTACAAGACACGCCATTTAAGCAGGCAGTGACTTCAGTTCATAAGATGATGAATATGCCCAGTGGTACACAACTTCAGGGACTAAAGACCAGACTTTCCTCAGAAGGCCCACAAAGGGTCACCCATATGTGAATGCTGCCAGTAGCATCTACATCCCCCAGAAGCCCCATGGCTCAAGATAAGGCATCAGTGCAGGCAATGAACCTATGCTCAAATGTTTTTTCTATTTGCAACAACCAACAGTTACTGCTTTTCCAAGGAAGAGGTGACTTAGGGAACTTGCACCTCCTCTCAGGAGGCACGCTACGTAAGCATTATCTGCTCTTACAAAGGTAACTGCTGTTTCACAGGTGAGCAAAAGCATGACTATGGCAGTCTGGTCATCAGAGGAAGTGAATATTTGAGGACCTGAAATAACATTTTTACTTGTTCCTTATCCAGCGAAGATATCTTAAAAACAAAAACAGCGAATGGTGCAGCAGGGCATGAGGCAGGTATGCAGAAATCCTGCCTCACAACATGAGCAAGGAGCAGCATTTATACAGGGAGAGCGAGCAGCAGCAGGCGCAGAGAATCTGACTGCAGCTCTGCAGAGCAATCACGCTGAAACAAGATTAGAGATTCGTGACTCCCCAACTCAAGGTTAGACAACAGAGAAGACAAAGCTTAGAGATCAAGCCTGCCTTCAGATACAAACACACAGTTCCCACAGCAAAAAAAGTTTTCAGAGATGCTTAGTGGAGATAAAGCATCCAGTGGCACCAAGGATAATCCTTGCACTAATGACTGTTAGTTGTGTTCTCTACTAGCCTCTCAGAACTACAAATTCATTTAAGTTTAGCCATTTTCCTGTCTTCATTAAGAAAAGCATGAATTGTTAGCTAACCCTTCAAAGTACTGCAGATGCACTTAAGGAGGGCTGGAGCCACCAACCACAGTGGTTCTTCCACGAACATGCAAGTGCTGCAATTTGGGTCTAAGTGCCCTCTTCTTGCCAACAAACTAAGCCAAACTTGCCAAACAACCCGATCTGCAGAACAGCATAGCAACCCCTGCTGCCCACTGAGAGATGGACAAATTTGTTGTCAAAATGGCACTGCAGAGGGAGTTTCCCAGTCATTTCTCCATTCACACAGGAGAACAGCCCTTGTCCTGCAAAGACATCTGGTTCTTTCTTCGCTGCAAACATCCTCCTGTAGCAGAAACAACATAAGGACTAAGCCAGGAAGCTACGTGGCTTTTTTAAGCAGTACAGTTCAGAGAAACTTCCCAGCATAGCTAACCTTAGCATAGGTTTGAAGTACACTGCATAAATAACTAAAGACTCGAGATTCTTCTGCTACGAAACGCAGAGGCTATATTAAGAATATGACAGCTCCTGGGGAAAACAAAAGCTGGCAAGAGGAGAAGAGACTATCCCTGCTTGGCACCAAGCAGTGCTTCATCTATTACAGATTTATATAAATCACTGGCAATTGACCAATACCAAGCTTCTAGATTATCTCCAGCCAACAAAAGTACTTAGCCTGTGCTGGTTAAAAATATTCTACTTTTTTGTCCTCAACTTGCTAGGAACGGCTATTTTTAGTAAGAGTCCAATCAACCTTATCAAAATCAAGCATCAAAAATAGACTGGAGAAACACTGGAAGCAAATCCTATTTTTAGCCACTCTGTCTATTCCCTGCCGTTACCCACCGAGTCCTGACTGCACAGACCATGCACGAGTGCTCAGTTATTCTAGGCAGATCCTCGTCGTGACCCTTTTTTCCCTGAACACCTGAATGCAGAAAACACTCGATTGATTAAAGATTAATACAGCCGCAAACCGTGACAGCTGCCTTTCGTCTGAGTGCTTTTGGGGAGGGGGAGAATATGGGATGACAGAGAGCTTGCATCAGTATTCCTCCTGAGGATCTATTACATGGAAAGAAAATTGCTATTTCAATTCCCTTTTGTTGCTAAAAATAGCAGCCCCAATTGATTCGAGCAAACAGGGCACCGGCTTAGCAATGCCAAATTTAGAAACCACTGAAGTCCCAAAGAGTGAACGCTAACGCAGTCTAACACATGCCAGCTCATATTTAACAAAGAACAAAGAAGATAAGCATGCCGGCTGCAAGTTAATAAGACGGCAGCAACTCCCTGCATTTTTATTAAACAAAAACAGAAAACTTGGTGCAGGAATTACACAAACTTTGATTCCGTACCCAATTTAATTTGCTGAAATAGGAAGCCTCGTCATAAAGATCATCTGCGTCTAATCTGAAATCATGAAAATTCTGGATATTTTTTTCACATGAAGGTTTTTTTTCCTGCACAAAGCAGCTAACGCCTAATGGTCAGGCTCTGAAAAGGCAGGCTACAGCAAGAGGTTCAATTCCCAGAACCACACACTTACTTGGTAACAGCTTGTGTCTAAGAGCTAGGATTGTGGGTAGAAAAATATTCTATAAATATCACAGCACTGACAAGTTCCCATTTCATCTAGAACTACAGCAAGAAAGCAGTGCACTCCTCAGATTTCTTTAGACTCTAGAGCTAGAAGCAATCTAGAAATCTCAACAAGAACAAAGAGCAACTCAGGAAAGCCACAGGCAATGCCTACACACCACCAGCTCCCACTGCTCCTGTACAACACCTCCCAGTGCTCCAGGTGCCCCTTATCACCCCCACTGCCCTCAAACCTCCACAACGGGGCCCCCCGCCTGCGGCTGCGCAATTTGGGCAGGGGACTCCATCATCTTCTCTCCTGCCCACAGAGCTCTCACGGCACCCTGCCACAGATTCAGGAACCATGTTGCTTTCAAGGCTAGGAAGCAAGGACCTTGGAAGTGCCATGAAGAGCACGCCAGGACTGCCTTGAACTTCAGTTCTGCAACAGTGTGGGAGCTGTGCAGGGTACCTGAGCAGGGCTGGTCAATCTAAGCATACGCGAAAGCTGCTCTGTGCTCCGTAGGCTTATCGCAAGGCTTACTGAGCATCGCTGGCATTAAGTAAAAACAAGCTCTCATTTCTCTTCATTGAGAAATACATGACAGATGCTCACTGTCACACTAAGCATGACTGCACCAAGGAAGCACACACAGGGAGGCTGGTTGGTCTTCCTGCCTCTAGCAGGGGATGAACGCAGTGAAGTTTTGAAGATCAGATGGCTCAGAATTGGCACCAGCTGAAGGCTTTTGCGTGTTTGCTTGGAAATAAGCATGGATTGATTGGACTCAAAGCTGTGCAAGTTCTCGGAATAATCAAGAGCACAGAAAATAGCAGGGACTGGGATCAAATGCAACACGCGATCCATTTTTAATCAAAAGGCAATCTGTGTCCAGCTTCAAGAAAGTGTCATCAGTTTAGACAAGGATAATGCTCCAAACACATGGGGCAAAAGAAAATCATTTTATGTTATGACTATCGGAAACTACTAGTGTGAAGGTGACTGAGACTGAACATAACAATCTTAGTATATCGTCAGGAACTTGGCAGGGAGGTGTCTGGAAAAAAAAAAACAAAAAAACAAAAAAAAACAAAAAAACTCATCAGGATTAAAAAAAAATTACGTAGGTGGGCTCCTCAGTGACTGGTCACAGCGTAGATCTTGTTTGGTGTCATCATTACTGACCAGTGCGCTTAGGAAATTTGCAGGCAACCTAACCACTGAAAAAGGATCACAGCACTCCATCCCATAGAATGAGATGACTTCATAGACCTGAGTAATAAAAACATAATGCCACCAGATATTGCCTGGTGACATATTAGTACCAGATGCCAAGCCATGCTCTTGAGACTAACTTTGCTTGAAGTTAAGGTGACAACTGTAAGTGATGGTAGAGAGGTACCTGAGGTGCAGTGGCTGAATGTAAAATGGACTGATGAGGTGCTTCCTATCGCAACAGAAAGCAATAATACATTTTAAGTAATTTAAATAAGAACAGTTTTGAAAAAGGCCTGCTAAGATGATTAAGAGTTACCTGTTTGGGGAGATGAGTTTGAAAGCATTTGGTTTGCTCCTCATAAGCTCACAAAATATAATCACCAGAAAACGAAAAGCCCAGATTCACACTGGGAAGACAACACAGGCTGATCATAAACATGCCTGGAAATTAGGAGGTCTCAAAAGAGAAAAATTCCCAAATTCGAAGAATGCTAGTTAAGGAAGCTGAAGTGCTGAAGGAACTCTGAGATACAGACAGCAATGCAGGGCAAGGTAGACATGGTTCAGGAAACAGAACTAAAAACTTGCAGTAGAAACCTGTGTGCTCATTAGTGGCCAATTCAATGTATCAAAGGGAAAATGGGAAACAAAACAAGCCTGACTGCAGTTTGTTGATTGTTTTTGAAACATTATATTAATCCCACGCTTTTAGACTACCTTGTGTTGTCAGAAGACAGCAGAAAAAATAAATAAATAAATTCCATCTCTCTCAATGTATATTTAGACTTACAGAGTGTCTCTGCTCCTCTCTTCAGAAAAGAGGCCAGCTGTAGCTAGACACAGAAGAGACAAACGCACAGTGCCCCTAACAGAACTGAGATTGACTTCTGGAGCTTGTTAGCATGATCAAGATTCAAGTCAGAAAGAGGTTGGATAACCAGCACTCTTCTCTCAAGAACAGCATAATCTGAGCAACTTTCTTGCAATTGAAGAATTTCCTAGGTCAAAAGCCTTGAAAATAGCCATGTTCATAAATTTATAACAGGACACTGGCGGAAGCTTTTGCAGGCAGAAGACAGGAAAAAAAAAGTTTCTCCCTATCTTCCTGGACTTGTGTCCATCACACAACAGCTGATGACAGAGGTGACCTACCCACTCTGCATTTGAACAAGTGCAAGAAGGCAGCACAAACATTTCCTACATTCCCTCTCAAAACCATGGAAAATCCTCAGGAGTCCCTAAAGAAAGGTAAGTGCAGCTCCTAGGCTACATGTTGTGAACTGAGCTTACAGGCAGGAGCAGGACTGACTTTCTACATGGCCTGACAGTGACAGGACAGGAGGGAACAGTTTTAAACTAAAAGAGGGGAGATATAGATTAGATGTTAGGAAGAAATTCTTTATTCTAGGGCTGGTGAGGCACAAGCTGCCCAAAGTTGTGGGCGCCCCAGCCCTGGAGGGGCTCAAAGCCAGGTTGGGCCCTGGGCAACCTGATCTAGTGGTTGGCAACCTTGGCCACAGCAAGGAGGTTGGAACTGGATGATCTTTGAGATTCCCTCCAACCTAAGCCATTCTATGATTCTACGTACAGCAAAGATATTCCTCCAGTTCAATGAAAGCATGCTGCAGAGGGCGAGAGGTGGAGAGCAGCTCCTAGCACTGAGCTCAACCTGCAGCAGGCGAAGCAGAGCTATTGGGTAGCTGTTGACATCTCTATCAATTGCTTCATGGATTGGCATGCACAGAAAAATTTTTCACTGAACTGGACTTAGCCAACAGATCACAGCTAGACATAAGAGCCCACACACAGAAAGCAGTGAAAGCACACTGCTAGGGATAGGATACTGCTACATTTTCCAAAGTGTACATTCTACACACAGCAGAGCAAACCAAAGTTATACCACCACCATTCATTCATGCTGGCAATAACTTAAAGCATGTTACCCAACCACTTCCATATTCACTGAGGAACACGACTATGGCAGGAAGTTACGGTGTTACCTACACTCTGCATAGAAAAAACAGCACCATTTCCTCCTCTTCAGAATTGATCTTCTACTGTAGATTTGGTGCTTTATCTACCAGCTACCAATCACTGTGAGAAGATGCAGATCATTTCACTTCCCTTCTGTCCTCCGAATCAAAGTCATGGACTTCACAGTAGTTTAATTCAGTTATTTAACAGGTACATACGACACGAGGCAACTCCTTATCGTCTATCAGAATGTCTTTTGACTAGACATTTGCAGTTAGAAAAATGAATTTAAAATCATTAAATACATTTTAAATACCAAAATTATGCTCCTTTTCCATCTTCAGGATTAAAATCTTCATTTCAAATGCAAGTCAGAGTAGAAACATCAGTACGTCAACAATGTACCAAAAATAAGAAAACTGGGAAGCACAGCACTCACTAGAGAAGTGTCGCTGTAGGAGGTGATTGGCAAGACTTGCTTTTTCCTTTCCTTAAACTTCCAGCTCCTTTGGACCTCCAACCTTGCAGAGCTGCTCAGACACTTCATCACCCCCCATCAACCAGCCTGCTGAGCCCGCTATCCAGACCTCATGCCATCCCCTGCACAACCCTTTGGTCCTCCCCACCAAGCTCCGCAGCCTTCTGGAGTAATCAAAAATTCAGCCACGGCTGCAGTGTCCCACTCAACACCTTCATCTCTGCCCAAGAACAGCCAGATGTATGCACATGATACTCAGACCAGTCATGTCAGAGCGCATCATATGGCCCATATTCTTAATCTCTTATTTACAGAAGTGATTTCAAACTCAGCCAAAGAAGATCAAAATCTGAAATACATGGGCTACTTCATTTCCATTGGGATACCACCTATCGCTCTATCTGCTCCCACAAGGCCACTTTCCTAAAGCTTACAATTCACAGTATGCAAAATGAGAAGGGGAAATTTGATTTTTAGGAACAAACATCATAAATCAGTTTAGCTACCTATCTGTGTAGAAGCAAAGACAAGTTTTAACCCTGAGAAATTCATAGTACTATCTTGTGCAGCAGAAAACTGAAAAAGCCAATCTGTAAGCTACCTTTTAGTTACACATACATACATACATACATAGGGAGGTGATCATCTAAGCTGTCCTACATGTTATGTGTATCATGTGCCCATACACCAAAGATGCATTACTGGACCCAAGAACCACCCTAGGAAGGTCTCATTGTACACTGCCTTTAAAATAAGATGGAAATCCAGTCCTTACCCCCAACTACTTAAGAAAGCTTACCAATGTGTTTATGTACAGTCTAAGCATACCAAATCCACATTTTTAAGCTGGAAAATACATGACCAGTCACTCTAACCCATTTACTGCTCTCCCATTTGTGACTACCTATCATTAACCAGTATAACACTAAAGCCTGCCCCTGTCCCAACAAGCCATCTTGGGTACCAATGCTCCCAGGATCTCAGAAGCTTTCAGAACTATGAATAAACCCAAACTTATCAGGACAGAGCTGACTCAGATCTTCAGTTATCAACAGAATGCTGGCACCACTTTCCCTGGTTTCACCCAGCACTGTCGGTCTCCCAGCGCTTGTATTCAGTGTTGTGTGACCCACAGCCATTCCAGGCAGGTCCCACTGGGCCGTGAGCAAACTCAGGTCAGCAAGCTGATCCTTGTGTGCCACATTCCTATGCAACCATTCCTCCACTGAGCACACGTAAGCAGCTGAAAGCCACTCAAAGCCAAGCTCCTGTCCCACTTTGGGGTCTCAAGCTGCCTGCCAACCTGGAAGGCTCTTCAAGGGCTCAAAAAGAAATTCCTTCATAAAGCCATGGAAGATCCAAATCCAGCACACAAGGAAGCAGTGGCAGCACACGGCACTCTGACTTCAACCGAAAACGTGGGCTATAGGTTTGGGCTCAGTGAGAGCTGCTGCCTAATGTTCCGAAAGTCTCTTGGCTCAGAGCTCCCTCCAGCAGGCACCAGCTACCTCTTCGCATCCCAAACCAGAAGAATTGTGTCCCCAGTTGTATTTAAGAATCACCTGATCTATACAGGTATACTGCAAGGAGAACCAGGAAGTAATTTTCTATACCTTTATCATGTGTGTGTAGATATATAGATACACATACACGACGTTAGGTACATGTTGGAGACATTTCTCAGTTGCATCACTGCAGCCACCCCAGTGTGGTTTGGGGTGCACTGAGGGAGGGGGAAACCAAGGAGATCAGTGAAGCACTGGCCCTGCTTGCCCCTGCCCGCACCTTCGGCTCCGTGCATCGGAGCACTTCACCCATGACAGACAATGAGCAAAGCTGCGTAAGCAGCCAAGTGCAGAAGATGAATGAACCGGGTGACGCTAAAGATCTGTGAATTGAAAAATCCAATGCATGAATTAAAACCCGCAACCCCTCTCCTTTCCCCCCTCGAAAAAGAATAGTGTACATCAGGACATAAAAGGAGAAGGAGAGAGAGAAAGGTGGAGAAAACGTGGTCTGACACATTTATAAAAACTGATGGCCTGTCACCCAGACGCTGATGAATATTTTTTACAGGATAAAAATGGCAACCCAGAGTCTAAAAATAAAACGCTGTGCTGCAGACCTGTCTGGTTCAGCAACACCACTGGAATACAAACGCTCTCCCTTGCTGGTACAGCTTGACTGAGACTTCAGAACAAAACACCAGAGAACATATCTACTATTTTCAGGGGAAAGGATTTGGATTTGTTTTTTCATAAGAATTTAGATTAGTTTTATACTTTGCTTGTATTGCATAATTGCAATTAAAAAAAAAAAACCCACATTCCTAAATTTCAATGAGAGCAGTAGAGTACTTTGTGCTGCACAAAGCAGATTCTTCTTCTCTCCTTCCTCAGAAAATTACAGCATAAGAACATATTTACCAGAGCCTTTAGGTTGTAGTTTTAGTAAGCTTAAAAATGTATTTTTAGAGTCGTGCTGCAGACAGAACTGTAGACACCGCTACTTTCACACCTACCCCACCCCCAGGGACAGAAAAAGAAAAGCTCTTATTTCATTTTGCCTCAAAATTTAGACTAAAAACCTGCTTAGCTGAGAAGCAGAAGTGACCGAACATCATTCACAAGAAGCACTAATTTCTCAAGCCTAGCCACACTGCAGACAAGCGGCCTTATGCAGCACAGATTCTATTTTTGGCAAGTGATGCAATAGCTGCAAGGGCTCTCCCAGAGCCTTTCACTTGAGAGCTCAAGCCATATTAAAACACGTTATAAGAAATATAATAACCCCGTGCTGCCACCTTCCACTCTGCACCAGCACATTACACACAGAAATAACCCTTTCTCGTGTCAGATACCCTAAAAAAGAATCACATTTTATACACGGAGTGATAAAATGTGTGCACATCTCTCAGCACACACACCTGCCCTGCACTGTGCATGACAAGAAGTTACACAATGCTGTGCAGGGATTTTCTGACCTCTTGATTTTCAGTCGGAACATGAAGCAGCTCGAGTTCCTTGCTGAATTCCAGTGAGGACTTTGAAAAGCCCACAAAGCTAATTCAAAGCTTAATCCTTCCAAAAGATATTTCCATTCTTAGAGATCTTTCAAAACCTTCTCGTGTATAACTGACAACCGTTAAGACACATTGCTGCTGGGTGACTGTTTCAACAGCTAAAAATTCTTGAAATGGAAAGAGTTCCAGAAATGCTATGGCCTTTTTTTAAAAAAAAAATGTTGTGCTGAAGTAGAACAAGGATTTTTCAGTCCTTCATCTGGGCACTCTTTAGGTTTCCCCAGCAGCCGTAGGGACCTCTGCATAACACATCGTGCACCCTGGTAGGTTTTGCACCAATCCCTCATAAATCAAAACTCCACCTGCCCCTTTCCAAAAGTGGAGGTATTCCTGAAGCCAGGAGGTATTCACCTACACCAGAAGTTATTCCTGTTTGAATTCTGATCTCCAAAAATGGTGGTTTTGGGTTTGCCACAAACCTCCTCCCCACCCAATACATGTGTAGATTCAGGTAGAACTCAGAGTCTGGAGGCTACCTGGGGAAAAGGGAATGTGGCTACAGACAAACCTGATTCAGAAGCCATATGCAGAACAGGGAGTTAAGCTCTCTTGGAGATCCCAACTGCTCAAAAGTAGAGCAGAAATTGAGGCAGGAAGACAGTGATATTTTATTCATTTTGGCTAGGAGCAACATTAAAACAAGCTGTACACTGAGAAGTTTGCAATTGCTCTAGGGACACTGAGGTAGGAAAATAAGGACTTGCAGAACAGCACAAGCAATGACAAAGATTGTGCCTCAACCACACAACCTGCTCCAGCGGGAAGTTGGAGCACAGGAACTTCAACAAGCAGAGCCTTCGAAGAGCTGTATGGGAGCAGTACGTGGGAATTTCACACAACCTTGCATGCAGAGACAGGAAACACCACAGCAGTGTGAATGCTTGGCAGGAACGCAGACCTGGCAGTACCTGCAGCATCCAAGCAGGAGGGCCAGCCCACTGCACACCTATCAAACTGCAGCAGCCTATCCAGTACAAGTGGGACTGAAACTTGTCTGATGACTACAGGTAAGCCTCTTGCACATCAATGAGGCAACAGAACAAAGACTTTAGAACACTAATTAGCCCAGATGGTTACTTAAAATAGCATATGTTAAGTGGTATCTTCTTGTGAAAGAGATTTTGTATCTTCTAGTAAAATGCAATGCTGCTATTCTCACCGAGTGGGAAGATCCAACATTTCAGGTCATCCCATTTCCAGTTTCCAAACACAGAAAGGAGCAAACGAGATCCCCTGAGCTGCCTGTTGCTACTCAAGACCAACGCCTGGTACAAGGCTGCTCACTTCTCCCTGCCCAGAAAGGCAGCTTCATGCCCTCCTGCTGCCACCAACCACTACAGCAGTGCTCCTAGGGAGAAGGAAGCACTGGCAGATGCTCTGCATTCCAGGAGGGGCTGGTGAGCATCTTTGTGCTATCCCAGTAACAGCTCTTGGCCTGCTGCTATCTCTCCCTCTGAACACGGCCGTTACTCCTGCTAAAAGCAAAGCCCTCTCAGGCACACTGGAAATAGCTGCTCGTGTTATCATAGACAAAGATGGCTTAAGAGTATATTTAGGAGATAATGTGCTGTTAAAAAGATGCAATGGCAACCACAGATAAAGCTGATATAGCTGGCAAGCCTTTATTCAGCTGCCAAGATATTACAGAGATAAGTCTTAAAAATGCAGAGAAGTAAAAGAAGTAGAATCTTAATTTCTTGAGTCTTTGGAATAGAAGTTACCTAATGATGATGAGGAGTGATCAATTCACACAGACGGCTCATACAAAAAAAACAGGGTTTAAGGTTGTTGAAAAGCCATTAAACTTATCTTCTAAAAACACCCTGCCTTCAACTAAAAGCAAGAGGCACTCTGCAGTGTTTTGCTTAAAGCCTGTGTTTTACATCTAAGCTTATGCTCTAGGAACCAATACACAACGGCAGCTTTGTTCCAATTAGAAGTCATCAGATTATCTTGCATTTGTGCACTGCAGTTCTCGAGCAGAAGCTGAAAGAAGCTCAAACCACACCTTTCGGAAAAGTCTTTCCTCTCCGCATTGTCAGAAGGATCATTGAGGTGCTCGCCAGCACCCTCTACCCGCAGATTTTCCAGCAGGAACACAGAGCTGGCTCAATCGAGCTAAAGCTGCCATTCATAAAAAGGGGTTGCTCGGAGCTGAAAGACAGAGGCAAAGCAGCGCAGACCAACCAGGCGGGAAGGCCAGCCTGCTTTCTGGCCCTAGGATACGTACAGTGCTCAATCTACAATGCGATTACTGACGTCTCTTCCACCTCATACCCTTAATAACATTTGCTTTCATTATTTCAATCCACCACTGGCGGGGTGGGTGGTGGGGGAATGATGTTAAATGATGTTAATATACCCAAATTAATCAGTTTAGAAGGTTACTTGATATCTTAGCATCAAACATTAGGGGGAGACTTACGCTAAAGCGCTTTAGAAATACTTGAGTGTTTTATTTGGATCGGCTCTGTCTCGCAATAAGTGTTTGTGTTAAAGACTCAAGGAAAAGCTCAGACGACATTCCCTTTTCCTTCCCATCTCTAAATAAAGAAACAGCCACAGATGCCTTCTATATTTCACTCTGAGCCCTTGAAAACTCACAGTATTTTCTTCCCCTGGCAGAAGCCTCCCCAGATTTTCCCATAGGAGCAAGGCTGCCAGCAAGTCTCCTGAGCTGCTGCAGCTCCCACCGACTCATTCTGGATTACTGTATAAGAGACAGTTTCAATCCAAAGCTTACCCACAGCGATTGAAACAAGATGGACTACATTTGTATGTCACACTAATATTTCCCTTACCAAATAAATTATTTTCATACGCTGGCAAGGCAGTGTTTTGTATCAGAGCTTCCACACTTTACTTTTAACCACAACCAGAGACAGCATGAAACAGAAGGCTCCAGCTGGGGTGAGATCCTGCCACAATTCTGCACAGCTGGCAGCTCAAAAATCCACCTCTTTCATGGTGAACCAAGGAAGTTAAGTCAAAGTGACTTCCTCAACACAGTTTCATGATGCTGCTGAGTTTGCCACAGCACTGGAACTCATTTGACCCACAGCAAAGCAGCCTGAGGGCCACAAGCAGCCAAAACCAAGCAATTTTCTGCAGGGCAGACTCCTCAGCCGGGACAGAACAGTGCAAACATCAGTGCCAGCTCAAGGAGGAGAAAAGCTCTCTGTCTAATGTCTCCTCTCCCCGTGCCAAACAGATGAGAAAGGCATGCTGTTAAACCACACACTGGCTTCTTGAGACTGATGATACCTCACCTATGAGCTGCCATCACACAGGACAGAAAGTGCAAAGGAATATCAACAAGGCCCTCAAGGTTGGAGCAAACAGCCAAAAAAAAGCTAGAGCTGGCAAAAATCAACAAAGATGAAGAAACAACCCGCTGAATGGAAGATCTTCAAGGAGAATCTGGGAAGAAATACAAAGGTATGGAGTACCAAAAGGTTCAATGGAGATGCAATGACAGAATGAGCACTACTGAAACAATAGGCTAATGTAAAGACTTGGTATCAAAACAGCTAACATTGCTTTTAGCACGGCTGTAACTTCAGCAGAGTGCAGGTTCCTTTTTGAGTGCCAGAGACTGGATTGGATACAGCTGGATTATCTGAGGACAGAAATGAACACCAAGAAACGCAATCAACTGCAGTTTTGTTCAGCTACTGATGGGACAGACACTTCTTCCAAAAGCTCAGTGACGCTCTGCTGTCCTATCCTCCTGATAGAGACCTGACTCCAGAGCTGCAATGAACTGAGCCCTGCTATGCAGGCTGAAGGCTGCTGGGGCAGATGGGAGAGACTGCACCAATTTCTTCCTTCAATAAAATAAGCCTTCACCCCATTGAGAATATCCTGCTCTTCATTCCTCCACCCTCACTCCAGCTCTTCTCCCTTCTGCTCTGGTGGCAGTCTTCTAACACACATGAAAATCCTTTGGGAATTCTATATGGCTAACATCCCAAGAGCTCAGCTCCCCAGCCCTGCCCTTGCCCAGTAAGTACAGTGTCCTGCTAGAAGCAGAGGCACAGCTTTCCGCAGGCGCTGCCATGACTGATGGGATATATGCTCCCACAACATCTTAACTCACAGTTGCACAAGAAGAGACAAATAGAAAGGAGGTAGGAAAAAAGGCAACAACAAATAAAGCTATCAAGCCCAAGGTGCTTATCATCAATTAGAAGGCAACCACTGCACAGAGACTGTGCTTCAACCTGAGCCACAGGGGCATCTCCCAGCCTTTTTGGGACAAGCAACTGTGAATAACGAAAAGGCTCTGGAAAAGATAAGCTGGGTGGGAGTTGCACAGGCGGGAGTTACATGAGCATTAAAATTAGATGATCTTAAAGGTCCCTTCCAACCCAAATCATTCTACGATTCTACAAAAGTGAAAAAAGCACAAGCAGCAAAAGAACAGCACCATTTCCTCAGCCTCTGCTTTGCTGGACGCCTCTCACCTCCAGTTCTATGCTGCTACACCAGAGGCTTCCAAACCCCGGACTTCAGGTGTCACTGCCTGTTGCTGAGGGCACAGGAGTAAGTTGGAATCTCTGCAAGGAAGTGTGCATACGGCTCTTTTCCAGCCTGAGCTGTAGTAGGAGCTTTTAACTGTCCTTCACTGTTGCTAAATAAGGCAAAGCCCACTCGTATTCTGATTAAATTTCCTCAGTGACACTAGATCCGCATTACTGAAAAAACTGCACCCAGAATTTCACTTGAAAAACAAAAATGGTATCTGAAAAAAACAGCAGAAGGGAAGCGATCGCACCGGGTTAAGCTCTGAGCTGGGGACGACGAGCTGGCTGATGCCGCGGGCGGAGGCGGCTCTGCACACCAGCACAAAGGCTGAGCAGGTGCCAAGATGAGAGCGGCAGCGATCTGCAGGAGCTCGTCCACAGGGAGGCAGCAGCTCGGGGATGGGATGGTGCGCTCCTGGTGCTCAGCGCTCGCTCTGCCTCTCCTCCTCCCACAGCCGTGTGCAAGCAGGAGAGTTTCACAAGCATTGAGCAATGCTACCAAGCAGACATTTTAAACGGTCGGTAATAGCAAGTGTGGAGTAAAACACCTAAAAGCTGAAAGCAGAGAGGCAGCAAAACTGTAGAAGACATGACAGAGTACGGTTCACTCCTTTATTCTGCCCAGGAAGCAGACAGACGTCGGTGTACGAAAGCAGCAGCCCATGTTAAAGACTCCAGAGCCTCTCTGAGAGGCCAGGAGCCGTCAAGGTTCCACAGGCAGGAAAGGATGGAGCCACAGGGTCAGAGAACCCAGCTCTGCCCGACCTCATTGGGAGCACAGCACTCATCGAGCCCCATGGAAGCCACTGGCACATTCAGTGCAGTAACCCCACACAAACATCTTGCAAACAACCATACAAGAAAACAGTACATGCTCCAGTCTGAAAATTTGACTTGAGCTGTCACAACCAGGGGTTAAAAGTAAGCTGGTGCATTTTCATATGTTCTCAGCATTACTTTTTGGCTTGACAAGTGCCATGCTTTATCTCAACTAGTGTAGAAGTGTTTGCACAGGGTCCAGAAACACAAGCATTAAAAAATAATAATATTGCCACAGATCTAAAGTGCTGAAGACGATAAATCCCTGAGCAAAGGATTCTGCTAGAGAATGACAGAACAGAAAACTGCCGCAAAGCTCTGCCCACAGCAGCCAGGCACTCAGGTGCAAGAAAACCAGGAGTTGTCAAAGCCCCTCCTCTCCCACCCTGCAGCGAGCAGCGCTAACAGAGGGCTGAATCCCTCCTCATTTCACCACTACCTACACCCTTCCCACGCACAGTACTGGACTGGCTGCTTTCATCTGCAACAGATTTACGATGTGGTCTGTCAACTAGTTGCGTAGCACCAAATGCCTGCAAAGCATGATTGCACTCACTTGTGCAACAGTGATTTAAATTTCTCTTCACCAAACAAAGGAAAACACCCTTCCAGTAGCAGAACTTTATTTCACGTAATGCTAAGGAGCTTGAGAAAATGACAGTGCTTGCGAAAGCTGTTCAAAGGTACCAACCAGTTGGCACTTGGTGAGCACTCCAGCCAGGACTACAGCCAATGTCCTCTGCATAGACCTCTTCAATTACTACCAAAATAATCTATCGTCTGAGAGATTTCATTGTGGTTGCCCCAATATCCTCATTAGGATTGGGGTCCGTTTTATAGTGCACAGTTTCCAGGGACTACAGGAAGCAAATTCCTTTACATGGAATCAAACTCAAACTCTTGACAAGCATAGTATCCAGCTTGTCACTTCATCTTCCCATAAGCATCTCATTGTATTAGAAATGATAATAAGATGACAGCTGAGGTCTTTCTAGAGCTGGCTATTAGCTCTGCTTCCTTGTCAACCGAGCTTGGGAATCACCTGACATGTCTTGGCTCTTGAACCCGACTGCTAAGAGAGATCAACACCTACTTCCTTGCTTGGGCACCCAGTTAATTCTGTCTTCCACATCTTCCTTAGTGATCCCCCAGAAGTCGCTATTTTCAGATGTCAGACTATGCATACCAAAGCCTGGACTACATTAAGAAGAAAAAACCAGCAAGAGAAGGCAGAGTGCTCACCCATCCTTGCTGCTGATGGAGGAAGTTACTGCTCAGCATTTATGCAGGAAAAGAATGGGTCAGTGCTGAGTGTGGGGATTTTGGCTAAAAGCAACCTATAGAAAATTGGAGGCAGCTGAGTGCGCCACTCTGATTAATGACCTTTTACAGATACTTTTTTAAGAAATCTAGAGCAAGTTGCCCACATTTGGTTATTTTTGCATAATCTCCAAGAAGCTTAATTAAGGCAAGCTCATCTTTGCAAACATTTGTTGGCCCCAATACAACTGTACAGCTGTATTCACCACATGAGAAAGCATCATTGCTATCAGACATTTTGTAATCACTAAATGTCTGCTCGTTATTTTGTACTCGTTTGTACCAAAGGCAGTGGGGAAGAAGAGCACGTTGTCCTAAGGAATCACGAGGCCTGAAAGAAAACTGGGGTTTTAGAATCATAGAATCATTTGAGTGGGAAGGGACCCCTAAAGGCCATCTAGCCCAACTGTCCTGCAATGAACAGGGACACCTACAGCTAGATCAGGGTGCTCTGAGCCACGCTGAAACAAACTTGGCTTCCAGTTAAATGTCCTCATTAAAATCTTTGCCATTTTGAGAGAGGAAAAAAAGATGAAGTAATTGACACAACCAAGATTTTAGAAATCTTATGGCATCAATGATCACTCTGACTTGGAGTACTGGAGTATTTTGAATGCCTAAAGCTGATGATTTACATCTACCCAGCTCAGCACCGTTTCCCTCAGAATCTCCACCTTCTGACCTGCCTGGCTGGAGCAGGGGAGGGCAATGGCCTCATTGTGCTGCATCCACCAGAGCGGCTCCCTGGCACCACGCTCCTACCGAGGTTTATTTAGCTAAACTGTTTTACAAAGAAGGAAGATACTATTCTTAGCTTCTGCCATCGATTTATGAGGCAAATTAAAGCTGTGGAGCAGCTGACCCAAAGTTCAGTGTATTCTCACAAGGTGCACCCAGAGATCCCATACAGGGACAACATCCACTCAACCCAGGTCACTACAGAGAAGCCAAAACCAAGCCAGTGTGAACTACAGGGGGAGAAGAAAAAAGCACAGCCCCACACAGACCTTCAAACATTTGTGTCATAGTAGAGAAACAACCCTTTTGTAACTACGGTTGCTATTTAAAGAAGCACAAACTTCATTTTCCCTGAGTACAAAGCGGCTCAAGTAGCTCCTCCTCCTCACATCCCCTCTTCCTAAGCACCAGCAACCAGACACAGCACACAGCCAATTGCATGCATGCAACCACAAGTCTGCTCAGAAAACAAAGAAAGAACTCATAAATCAGTCCCAAAAGCACAGAAGGGCCGGAAGGGGTGAGCGGTCGTCACAAAGCTTCTGAGGGGGAGTGACAGCAGTGGGGACTGAGCTGTGCCAGTGTGCCTCTTCTTTCATGCTCAGAGATCGTGATTGTGACAAAGGGAAAGAAAGCGTTTCTGTCAGCAGCCATCGGATGCAGCACTAACAGAGAACTCTCTCATAGGGCTCCACACTGGTTGAAGACGTGGCTGGGGAATAACAAAGCACGTAGCTCCATATGATGTGCCTCACGAAGGCGCAGGGCTGGCACAGCAGTGCACAGCAGAGAGAGGAGCTGGGGGCCCTTCCCAGCCACACTACCAACCAGCACTCCACTTCCCTACCTGGAAGGAAGGTGTGGGCCTTAGCTAGCTGCGGTGACACCATAACTAATCTGACCAGAACATCAGCTCACGCCTCCCAGGAGCAGGTGCTCACTGCCCGATGTCCACCCACGTATGGATCCTCCTCGGCCGCCGCAGGGACCACGATAAGATCTGGCTGGGCCCTTTGTGCCCCACACCACCACACTGCTGCGGGCCCACAGCGCATCAGCACCCGCAGGCTGCCCCGCTGCCCTACCGGGCAGGAAAAAAGTTTATATCAGAGCCTTCCTAAGGACTCCGTCTGAGAGGCACCGCTCGCAGTTTCTCACACCGCCTGCACAAACCTCACGCCAGCCTTCCCGCTGCCCGAGGATTTACGAGCGGCCTCGATCCGAGCCGCTGTGCCGAGGCTCAGAATTTCGCAACTCCTCGTGGTCGCTCAGAAGGGGCCGTACAGAGACGAGCGAGTTGTGAGCAGGGCCCCTTCCAGCTCCGCGCACAGGAGCTGCCCCGCGCGTTACGGCCGCGCCGGCTCCCCGCAGCACCCCGGCCCGGAGCTGCGCCGCCGGAGCACCGGGACGGAGCGGCGGCAGGAAACCGTCGGTCGGGCTCCGAGGACCCACAGCGCTCCGGCTGCCTCCACTCAGCAGCGCTTCGGAGCCAGGGGAGCGGAGAGCGAGAGGACACCGGGGCGGTCCCGAGCGCGCCCACAGCCTCGCCGAGTCCCGGCGCTGCCCCTCAAAGCACCGCTCCCGCCCCCGGCGCCCCGACACCGCCTCCCCCACGCGCAGACGGACAGAACGCGGACCCCCCCCGCCCCGCGGAGCGCACCCACCTGCCCATGCGCCCAGCTGGGGCCCCACGGCGCGGCCGCCGCCCAGCACCCAGACGCGCAGCCCGCTCAGCAGGCGGAAGGCGCCCAGCACCGCCGCGTACAGGGCGCCCAACGCGCCCACCCAGTAGAACAGGCCGGCGGCCGGCAGCGCGGCGGGAGCCAGCATGCTGCCTGCGGAGGCGGCCGTGACGGGACTGAACCCTCCCGGCCACCGCCGGCCCGCAGCCGCCGCCGCTCCCGCCCCCGCCGCGCTGCCGTTGGCTGAAGGGCAGCTCGATCACGCGGTAACCTGGCAACGCGGTCGGCCCCGCCCACCCTCCTCTAGCGCGGCCGGAAGGGAGGGGGGAGGGAGCGCGCGGCCACACGCCCCCGTACTACTTGCGGCCTGCGCCCCACGTGGTCGGCACCGCTCCCTTACCGCCATTGGCCGCGGGAGATGGCCGTCACGCGGCGGACGCGCTCCGGTTGGCCCTCCGCTCCGAGGGCCCCGCGGGATTGGCGATAAGAGGAACCTCTCCTCCCGCCCCTCCTGACGTCATATGAGCCCATTCATAAAATGCCGTAGCCCCGCCTCGGGCCCGAGCGCGTCCCCAGGCTCTCCCTTCCCCCTCCGTGAGCTCGCGGGCTGCCTCCGCACCTGGTGGGGGGGGCCCCCCCTTCCCTGCCCGCACGCAGCGTCTCTCCCACTTACCACCCCCCACCCACCGCGTCTTTCGCGGGACCCCAAAGAGCGCCCTTAGGGCAGGGATCGTTTTTCGGAGCCGGGCACGATGCGCTACGGGCGCTGCGCTGCTCAGAACGTGGCCTTGGCGCGGTTCCAGCGATGGGTCGCTGAGTGAAAAGGGGACCAAACCCAAAGACACTGAACGGAAACAAAGGTTGACTCGTTTCGTAGATTTATTAAAGAAAAGTGTGTATATATATATATATATATATATATATATATACATGTTTTTTTTTTTACATTTTCCATTTTACATAAATAGATACACAATAATTCTTCCATTCAAAACCACATAACAGAAAGCTGTGCTCCCGACCTTGAGAACAGCCATTGTTTTTGTGGTAGGATTCAAACCCCATCGGATCCAACACGCAGCTTCTATACAGCCTGCAGTGGGAACTGGGACAAGCCGCTGTCCTGCTGGCTGACCTGCAGCTTTATGGCTAAGTTTGGAAATTCACCTTTATCATACAGCACTTATAGCAGGTCTAAGAGGAGACAGTTTGTCCCCAGGTTTCCTTCTACCCTACAGCAAACCCCACACAACATTAGCTCTCCTGCTAGTTTTATCAGCTGGAGTACAAATATTTTGGAATTACTTCATTCTCCTTTTGCTCTGTCCAAGCCCCTCCTGAATTTGTAAACCTTAATCTGCGTGGGGTATCCTTGCTATTTCTGCAGGAACACATGGCTGTGGGAAAGAAACAGCTTAGTTACAGTAACGGAGAAGAATACAGATCATCAGAGGGAGGACACAGCATCCCCTCACTGGTAATAGGGTGCTACCATACATTGTTAGAAAGAGCACAGACAGGCTGTGATTACATTGCATAGTTTTCTCCTGCTAGCTGTCAAAGCAGTTCTTCACTGCCTGCAGGACAGCAGCACGCCGCTGATCGTCACTTCTGTCTTCCAGAGGGCGACGTGATGAGGAGACAGGATACTGCAGCAGCATCTGGAAAGAGAAACCACTGTGGCTCAGTAAGAGATCTGCTCCCAGTTACAGACAGAACCAGAGCTCAGGCGCAGGATGGAAAGTAATTGGACAGACAGGGTCTTTGTGGAGAACAACAGCCCATTGGGCAGCACAGTGTAGGCATGAGCTGGAAGAAGGAAGCTGGGCAGCCTGCTGAACAGCTGCATGTCCACATAATGGCCACCGCATTTTCCAGAGGGATGCAGACAGTGGGTCAGAAATGGGGAAGGAAGTACTTGGGTGCTAAGATTTTCTGGCCTTTGTCAGAGCCTACCACCTTCTATTTTAATGTCTGTTGCCCATGGCACTGCTGCTGTGCTGCCCCTGAGCCCGTGCCTGAACTACCTTCTTGCTGTGGGTCACGACAGAAGCTGCTCCACTGTTCTCTCGGGGAACCAATAAATCTCTTGACAGAGAAGCACAAATACAGCAAGGCGGTCCTCAAAAAAATTGTGTTAAAAAATAATACTGGTTATTCAACAGCGTTGCTATTTTTTATGTTGCTCTGTTCAGAGAGAAAGGCAGTCCTCAGAGAGCTTGCAGGCTGCATTTAGACAAGGATGAGTCACAGGCAGGGAGCGCGACTCACTGGAAGGGAAAGAATTAAACAAAGGTCAGGCGAGGGGGTTTGGATCTCTGGCTTAAGGTCATCATACATTCCTAGGAACAGGCATCTCCCTTCTGAGGGTGCATTCAGCTCTTCCCCTAGCCCTGCAGCCCTGCTCTCACTTCCCTCAGCTGCTGCAGAGCCTGAAAGAGCCTCCAGTCAGCTGAGCTGATAGAGCTGACGGACATTTTGAATGAGCTCACACAGCAACATGCACACACATGTATGGGAATACCTTGCCAAGATGCTTCCCCAGCGTCACTTATCAATCCAGGCATGAAGGCAGATCTCTGCAGATGCAATCTCCCTTGGGGTTGCAGTGTTGCAAGTGTAAGGCAACCTACAGCTTAGCTACATTGCTCCATCACATGGAAGGTGGCTCAACTGTGTGGCAGATCACAGGAGAGATAACAGAGAAAGAAGTTAGGAAAGCTAAAAGGGTAAGTACATGTGTGAGTAAAACAGCAAATGAACTATAGGGAGGCAGAGCTATAGGCAGGGAGAAGTCTAAAGAAGGCAAAAAGGAGAAATAAACCAGAATGAATAGGGCACAACCAAACACTAGAGATATCCAATTGTTACTTTCAAGATCTCCTGTGACCTTGCTGGCACGCAAGTACCTCCTAGGCAGCCCCACATCTCGGTGAGATCACACTGCAACCCCTCTCACGTGCTCACTCCCTCCCACCTTGCTCCCAAAATACTGAAGGCCCCTCCCTGCAGGCCCCACAGCCGGGAATCCCCCGCACTGGCAGGCTGGACACGCAGCCGGGTGGCCAGGCAGCACAGCACACTGGGGCTGGCACTCATCCCTCGCTCGGCTCTGACTAACCCAGCCCGCGGTGCCATCAGCTCTGCAGGGACACTGAGAATAGGAACGGGGACTGCTGGTTATCCAGGATGTGTCACTTTTCTCTGCCGCTGAAAAAGAGGTACAGTCGCTTGTTTCACTAAGTGGCATTCTTGTACCCAACACTAATTGAATCCCTTTACAAATATGTTTTTCACCCTAGCAAGTCAAGTGCAGCTCTCTCCCCTGTACAGTCATTCTGTTCTTATGACTCCGTTACCATTACTCACACACACTGCAGTGAGGCCAGATCCAGTACAGGGCCCGGCTACTGCACCACTGAGCCCTACACTTTTTCTCTGCCCAAATCCAAGGCTCCAAATTAGACACCCTGCCTCAGTGTATAATGCAGAAGAGCATATAAGAATGGGATCTGACAAGCCTAGTTAAAGTGAAAAACTCTTTACAGGAATCAGATGGACAGTTCAATACATTTCTCAGGACTCTTCATACATGGATCCCAGCTCCAGGTTGAAGTAAGCTAACTTGCTTGGGATTCCCAGTCCTGAGACTTTTCTTAGGCACCTCCTCCATCCCTTTTACAGGGCTCATGCAAAAAGAACTCAAAAAATCAGTATTCCCTTCCCTTCCTGAAAGCACCTGTACCAGCAAACAGGCACAATTTCTCATTGGAACGTTTCTCTAATCCTGCATTTTCACACCTTTGACTATAGCTTCTATCAGGACAGGAACCTTTAAACACAAGCCTGAAACACAAGTCTTTCAAACTAAATCATTGAGGCTTCTTAGGTTACCACACTGTGCTACAATTGCACATATCTTCTTGTTTCTTAAAAGAAATGGAGGCATCATCAGCACACCCTCATGCTTTAGGGATTAAAGTCCCATATTTCTCAACAACTAATCACGCCAGATAAACGTACCAATGGACGCTGATCAGAAATGAAAGCAAGACAGTTGTTTGCATATTAACTAGTCAAGTCTACAGCTTGTAATTCATCATACAGGTAAACACTGATCTTTATAAATAGGTCCACTCCATTTCTTTTTAAATAGAACAAGAAACAACATTAACAGCACTATAAACTTCTAGTACTTTATATAGGGATTTTTTACTTCTTCCCACCCTAGTTAGCAAGTGAGCTCTGCTGTCTCTTGCTAAACCTCATAATTCCTTTATTTTTTTTCCATTCCCTGTTCAGAGTTCTCATAAATTATTACAATGAGATTATTACGAGGCTCCAGATCCACTCCTCATGCAAAACTGGAAAAACTTTGAGTAAAACATACATATGAAAGTTTGGTGGTTTGTTTTTTCAATCACCAACAGCGCTAAAAATCAAGCAAGTATTTCTTCAAAACAACCCTAATAGTTGTGCATGCTGCAGAAATCCAAGCACAGAACATCTTCAGCAAAGACACACAGTACGGGCTGAAGCAATAGAAGATTAACCTTTCTCAATCCTACAGCCCATTGAAATGTATTGATTTTGAGCTGAAAATATCATCTGTGGAAACAAAATATTGTGTTCTCATTGTTTAATCCTTGATGTCTCTGCTATCTAGTTTTGTAACTGTAGATAAGGGATACAGATATTTGTCCATATAAAATGAACAAAGTTCAGGAATGTGTGTTCCTCATGCCACTACCAGCACGCAGTGTCATCTTGCATGATGAAGTCACTTTCAGACCCAGATGGTGGACTACGTTTGGTAAGAAACCTTTTTCTCCTCATCTATGACCACCTTTTCACCACTCTCATCCCTCTTCCACTGAATCCTTTTGTGGAGTGTATTGAGTGTGAAACTGTGCCCAAGCCCTCCACCCACCTCCACCCAATCCAACTGCTGTCATTGACAGACTCTGCCTAGCACCAGCTGGATCCTATCTTTGGGGCAGGAATCACACAGCGCTTCATCTCTCCCACAGAACTACTACCCTTTTCCTATATTCAAGTGGAATAGCTTTGTCATCAGATCCTTTAGAAAAGCCCTTGTTCCTTTAGTGCTTCCTTAAACATTCACACACTGGATGCCCCTCCAGAATCTGAGAAGGTTTTCTGTCTTGGCCACTGCCGGTATTTCACAACCATGAATTATGCTTCAAAGAATGCCCATAAAGCAAGATGTGTCTCTCATGGTTAGATGTGAGGAAACAGCAGGGCACAGAATTAACTACGGCACTAATAGGGACAGAAGAGAAAATCTGTTGCACATCCTTAAGAGGCAGATAAATGTGGGGTCTGGAACAGGAGGAGATCCTTTCTCCAACATCACAAGCAGGCAACTCGGCAGCTTCAGATGCCAAAAAGTCATCCACGTGTTCCAGTCTTCCATTCATGGACTGTAACTGAAGCATCAAAGGGCAATACAATGCTGGGGAATTTATGGTAGCAGATCACTGCCTGGCTCAAACTGCTTAAGTCTGTCCTCTCTGAGTGCTTCTTTGTGCAAGATGGTGGGAGAGCAAAACTCATTACACCTTCATAGCTTAAATCAAACTGCCATCTCCCTTAACAACAGTTAAGAATGGTGGCAATCATTTGAACTCCTCCCACAGAAACACCTGAGACAGAAACGACCACCCCCACTCTTAAATGAGTACAGATAGTATTTTCACCTATTAGGACAGCCTGATTAAATTTCGAGGTAAGCTTCTGCATAAGAAGGCACTGCAGAAATAGTAGCTCCAAAATATGTAAATTTCCTTCCTAAAATTTTCACAAGTTGGAAAGCGAGGGAATGCCAGCCTTTCTATTTCTCTTCTTGCTATTTCTATTCCTGTAGATGCTGCTATAACAACAACAACCAGCAGCTTTTGTACCAACTGTATGATCATTTTAGGGGTTCTGAGCTATTTTTTCCTAGGAGAGGCTCTTCTAAGGGAGCTACCCTATCATTTCCTCTCTCCTTCGACTGTTTTTTCATTCTTGGAGTATGAGGAAGTAAGCTATATAAAAGACAAAAGACACCGTAATAATGCTCCCATGCAGAAGGCCACCTATTCAGGGGGTAAGAAACACTATCCCCCTGGAAACATCAACACAAGAGGAGGACAGTAAGTAGTGACACCAATGAAAGTCCCTCCTTTTGCAGTGGAATGCCTTGTAGGATGATCTGAGCACATCAAGTCAGAAAACCTTCCTTTGCTGTAGCCCCTGTACTGTGTTCCCAGCATTACAGTGGGAAAGACAACAACTTCCCTCTAATTCAAAAAGGTCAAGAGAAGAGAAAGCATATGCTATGGACAGCTGTATTTTTCTTCAGAAAAATCAAACTTATGATAAAAGAAAAACGTTTCAGGAATCCAGTTTCAATAATGACCAAGCACGTTTCATTCCATACTCATAGATTTAGTTCAGTCACATTTCTGCCCTGTAAGCCTCAAGTTTCTATCTGCAGCTCACATACTACCGTCTGTTAAAGACAAAGTGTGCAAGAAGCCATTTAGAGATAATATATATATATTTGTATTCCCAGTCTTTCATACTGTCTCCTACCAAACAAGCCTTTCATTTTCACATGACTTGCTCACCTCCAGGGGAATGAAAGAAGTTTAATCCCTATAATCTATTCACTACTCGGTTTCAGCAACTAGAAAAAGAGCCACTGGAAGCACTTAACGCATGCGTTGATGAAGAGAGTGATGTGATCACTTAGTTTTCTACTGACCACCGAGTGGGATGTTACCTCCGTAACACTTATTTTTCTCTCTGAATAACCTGGATCAGTTGTGGACTATAAGATAAAAATGAAAAAGGACGGCTGAGCAATGATTGTTTAATTTCCTGTGTTATGGAGATTTCCCAGATAGCAATGGTGCCAGGAAGGAATCTAAAATGTCTGCCTGGACCATGGCAGGCTTGGTCTGAAAGAGCAACATTCTGTAATGCCAACGTTCTTCTGTTAACTTTTTGATGCTGCACTAAGTGCGGAATGTAAAAACTACAGACACTAAAAAAAAAAGCAGAAGAAAGATATAAGGTCTCAGGTAACATCACAAGGGAGCTGATTGTACACACATTCATGAATGCAATATTGCCTTGCCCTAGAAGACTTCAAGTTTTTCATTTAAACGTTTTCCTAAAAATTGTTCCATGAGAATATGAGTGGTTCCACTTCTACTAATAGCACATCCAGGTACAGAAAGTCCTGCAGAGCTGTGTGAGTACACCTCAACAGTTATTCGATATATAAGGGGGGAAATGTACAGAAAATTCATAGGTTGGAGTGAGCAAGGTAAAGAGCACAGCTTCCTTGCTGTGAGCATAATGCCGAACGTACACATGAGATGCATCTGGGAGTGAATACAATTGAAGTACTCTGCTTCTGGTAAGGGTCCCAAAGAAAAAAAAAATGCTTGAATAATGGAAAAGGAAAGCATGATGACAACAGCCGTATCAAAATGGGCCCACTGCAGAAGTACTCATGGGTCACAAGAGCACTGAACTAATAGATGGGACATTCAGGATTCCTGAGCCAAACTCCCCACTGCTCTGCAGAGCCACACACTGATCTTCTTTTCTGAATTTTTCAAACTTTATTTCAAAAGCAATTGAGTTTTCTCGCCCATTTGAAACCTCTCCAGAGCATTTACAGAACAACAGTGAGAACTTTTCTTGCTATTTCCAGTGAACTGCATTCACTTTCTTCAAGCTTGCTTATGCTAACCTTGAGCTTGCAAGTTCCTTTCCTCCCATACATAAAAACCACACAACTTTCAACTTTCCTGTCTCTCAGCAAGCAGACTCTTCATTCTTCTTAACATCCACAGCCCTATTCTGCATCTGTTCAGAATCGTTTATCTGAACGTGGGCGATCAGCCGGGCTGCAGATAAGGACTCGGCAGCCATGCACTCCGACATCCATATTTTGCACAGCCGACGGAGGCCCTCCCGCAGCACATTCCAGAGGGCGGCCTTTTTACTCACGTACTTTCTGAGCCCCTCACAGCAGCAGCACGCTGCCATCCTGCTGCCTACCGCTCCGACCCCTAATCCACTGCCAAGCCGGGGAGCTCTACTTGAACAGATCGCCGTTGCCTTCTATTTGCATCACCGAATCCCATTAATCTTAGCTTTACTTCATCTTGTCGGCACACGGACGTTCCGAGCCTCCCCTCTGTCGATGCCGTCTCCCAGCTTCGCGCTGCAGCATTTCCTCACTCTAACTCCTCTTGTTTACAAGCCGCTTCCCTCCTCAGCTCGTCCTCAGACCAAACATCCCTACTGCCGAGTCCCGCCAGCTTCTCGGATCCGTCCCCCCGCCGCCCGCCGCCCGCAGCCCCCCGCTCGGCCCCGCCGCGGAGCCGGTCGAGATCCGGGCAGCCGCCGAGGAAGGGCCGGGCAGCCCCACTCCCAGCGCAGGGAAGGAAGGCTCCGCTCCCCCTCCACCGAGCTCCCGAGCCGCCATGCCGGTGGCGCGGCGCGGCGGCGGCGTTTACGACAGCTCCCGGCATGCCGCGGCGCCTACAACTCCCAGCCGCCCGCGTTAACCCTCTGCGGCGCCGGGTTGGCCCCGCGGCCGGGCCGGCCTCTCGCCGCCCCCCCGACCCCGCTCCCTCTCGGCCGGGCCGCCGGCACCGGGCCTTGCTCCCTGCGGGCCCTGGAGGCGCGGCCCGGTGCTGTGCGGTGCGGCCCGCCGTCCGTGCTCCGAGCGGCCCGGCCCGGCCACGCTGGCGGCTGTGCTGTGCTCTGCCCGCGGCTCTGCTCTTAGCAGCCCGGCCGCTCAGTGCGGGCCGCGCCGGGCTCGGTGACTGCCCGCTCCCCCCGGTTAGCGAACGACCGGTGACGGATCCTGCTCCGCATCTTTTGCTTTGTTCCGAACTGTTTTCACGACACTGATGCTGCTGAGTGAATTAACTCGGAAGCAGCCAGGCGAGCCCCCCCAAAACTTTGCAACAAAGTTATCAAGAACGCTGTGTTTTCCTGCAGCGAGAGCAGCGCGAGGCTCCGTCGAGCTGTCGTGCCCTCTCCCCTTTCCCAAACGCTCCATACAGGTGCCCAGCACACGTACCGTTCACACGTGCAGCGTTTCCCAGCTCCTGCCTTACGCCAAGCACACAAGCACCGCACCGGGTACGAGCACGCAAACAGCCCGGTCGGTGCCAGCCAAAAATCACCCACGCCCCCGGCACCCAGCTCCGAGTTGGCCCAGCGCAGGGGACGGCAGGGCCCCTCCCGGCAGCACCCCACTGCGACAGCCACGGAGTCACCTGCCCCGGCACCCCCTGCTGTGTCCCAGCCCTGTCCCGCACACCTGCCCGGTTACCAGCGTTTTTAAAAGAGCACCGTACGGCAATACAACTCCAACGGCTCTAATTCGTAGTGCTACAAACTGTAACATGCTCAGACGTGTGCTGCCTGACAGACTACACAGGGCTGCCTCCTGCTCCGGCCCTGCAACAAACGCAAATAGCCAGAAATGTTCTGCTACGTCTCCGAAATTAAGATACCAACTAAAGGAAGCTCACTGCTGGGCTTTTCGCATAAATATTGCTTAAAAAAAAAACATAATCTCCACAGATTTATTATTTGCCTTAGACCATAAACAATACAGAGCAAAGTAACACTCACGGATTTTCCTTTTCTCAAAATACAAAAAAAAAACACCCAAAAAACAAAAAACAAAACAAACCCACTGATAATAGAACCTCATATACAGCTTTTTTTTTTTTTTAAGTGTATTTTTTAATATCTTGCTCCCAAAAATCAGCCTACGAGCCAACAACTTAATCCACAGAAAGCACAATTGGAAAGGCTTTTTCTGCTGTCCTGTTTCCGAGACTTACAAGAAGGTTTTTAATGACAATTTGCAGCCACGCTATTCCAAACAGCACAAACACAATTATTTAGAATTTATCCCTCGTTGTAGCAATTTTTACTTGGGCAGATTTTCCAAAATTTCCTTGGAAAACACAACCGATTCCATCTAGCTCAGCGCACTTACACTGTTATCTCTTTCTCTGCATTTTCTCCTTACCAAACAGCCACAAACATTTTGTAAGTATTTTACATATATATAGCAAAGACTTACAGAGGATGATACAGCGAGAGAAATGCCCCCGAACAAACCAAAGGTGTCAATGACCTCCTCCCATATTCCAGACATAGTTCCAAAATCCCTGCACTGGTACAGGATTATATATTTTACTACGAGTTCGGCCTTTTTATATTTTGTACTGTTTCAACACCCCAAATTTATAGATTTTTTAAATTGGCATGTTAAAAGGGCTTTATTTAAGGATCTCAATGAAAATAGTGTTATGTTTTGTCATATTACCATAATCCTTCTTTTTAAATCACTTAGAATTTCAGTGTAACCTAATTAAGTAATTTTAAGTAAGTCTTAACCCAAATACATTGATCTAATAAAAATGTATTTTGCAAATAGAGAAAATGGACTTCTAAAATGGATTCCCCAGGTATGAATAAAAATGCTGAAACATTTTCTCCCCACAAACTTTGAGATATGAACTGTTCCAGAGCGCTTGCAGTTAAAAAACCAAATACTTAGAAGACAACAAATTTCACCAAATACTGAGCGTAATGTTTCATTTCAATTGTATTTGTTTTTTCATGTGATATTTGAAATAAATCTTCCAATTTGCTTTTCCAAAAAGGAGGGAGAATTTGGGAAGAAAAATACTGCAAAGCCCTGTCTTTCTGTTTGAACGTATCATTTATTTCAAAGCCTTTCTAATAGCAATTTATATTGTTTTTAGATATTGTATATTATTTTGGTAGTGAAAATTTGGCTATTTTGATTTTTTTTTTCCCCCTTTTGAAAGGCTACAGAACAACATTACAGATTTTAAAGACTTCAAACCATTTTTAATCTCTCTCTTTTTTCAATGCTGCAAACATCCGATTTGGTAAACAGAATTTACATTTCTGTCTTGTCTAAATTATCAGAGTTGGACAAGGAATCCAAACCAGAAAGAACAAGCGAGGTACCGTACGCAACACAACAGCACGACCAACACTTTAACACAGCTCCTCTCTCTATTGGTGTATAAGAAGTTCACACAAAGTATACAATATCTTCAAAATATCGTCTCCTTCCTCATCAGAAAATTTTGCTTAGTGACTAATTTCAGCCCGAGGAACTGCATATCGTCAGAAAGCATCCTGCCTGTAGCTTTTCTGCCATTTAGTAACTCTTGTTTAATTAACCAGCATGCTTCCAAAACAAGTATCCGTCCCTCAATTTAATCGAAACAGAATATTTTTAATTGCGACCACACCAAATATATTTGTCAGCACAAGAAAATAAGCCACAAACAATTAGAAAGAATTATTTCTTTTTAGCCCTGTCTTTGACCAAACACAAACTACAGCATCCACTTCAAATTCACTTTGCATTTTAATACGAGGTGAACTGAAACACACACCCCAGCTAACAAACACATCAGCCCTTCTGTAACATCCTATCCTCTGCATGTTTTAATGGGAAAATACCAAATAACACCGTCAGCTCTGCTGTTCTCACGCAACCGACCAGGCTTCAGCAGGGCTTCATATTTGCTGCCCTCCCTCACAACACTTGGCCTCCTCACCTCTCCCAAAATAAAGCAGGAATCTTTAGGCTTCTGCAAAATGTCACCGATAAACTACAGAACCGAAAAGGCCAAAGGGTCGGGCACTATTTAGCCCTAATAGAAAAGTTATTTTCTCTCCGCGTGGAATGCCACAAGTAGCAGCACGTTACCTGAGAACTGATGCTCCTTCTCCTGGGACGAACATCCTCCTGTCCGAAGCAGAGGCTGCACCACGTTCCTTGCAACATAAGAGAAAACACATTACAATTATTCCAGTGTTTAGGCCCATTTCTGATCATTCAAACTGTCTGGCCCTCACAAGCTTTTGTACCTCTTAGGCTAAAAAGCATCTTAAAAAAACTCCTATTACATTCTAACTGAGGCCATCAAATCTGTTTTGGTAAGTCAGGTAGATGTGTTAAAAATCACCCCCCTCATGTTGTGCAGGACTTCCAGAGCCTCCAAACCAGTTCCTGAGTTCTCAGAGGCCTGTGTACTGCTGCATGCTGTATCTCATTTGCATCACTTAGTCTGCAAATCGCTTGACCTTATATTGAAAAACAGAAAAAATATCACTTATTTTTACATAGATGGAGATCTGATTTTTTTAAAATTTTTTTTTAATTTTTTTTTTTTTAAGGCATTTATATGACGGACAGAATCCTGAGATATTTCTTCCGAGAGCAACTTTTCCCTCCTCTGTTTCAACAGTTGAATACCTTCCCAGAGAAACGCAGTGTTTGCTCTACCCATTTTTCTAGCATTTGTGTTACAGCGTATTTATTTGTTACAATGCAGAATATACACAGATCTGCAGGCTGGAGGCTTCTATCTCCTCCCTTCACCTGCAAGAAGGCTACCAGCTAAAATCACTGCCTAGACAACACTTTTACACCCTTTTTGCCTCTGCACCTTTTGGAACAAATACGAGAGAAAAAAAAAACAATCAGGTAAGATAATGAATACAAATTCACGACATACTAAATCCTCCCAAAATCCCTTGTTTCAGTTTGTCATTGAACAAACATTATCAATGAAAGCCACGGTCAGAAAACCTCAATGGTCAGCGTAGTATTTATGACTGAATTGCATTTTTTTTTTCTCTTCAGGCAAAAAGAAAGATCTGCCCATGTTGAAATCTTTTCTTCCATCTTTTACTCTTCTTCTTCCATATATATTCCCCTCCTCATACTGTCTAGATCCTAACAGACTGTTGCCACGTGTGTTTTTCCACCTAGTTTCCCAGACATTGACAGAAGTGAACCAAGGAAGCACTTTACATGAGGTTAACATACCTAAACCATACATTCCCTCCATTTTCACTTTTTCTCTATGACACTCCATGCTTTCTGCTTTCTTTTATTTTTTTTTCATTCTTTTTTACCCTTTGCTGCTGCTCTTTGCTCACTTTTCTGCACAGTTCTCTCCTACTGATCCTATCAGACCAAGCAGGAAGAAGTAAGCATCTCTTTCTCACATTTGCTATGCTGCCTCTCTCTTTTTTGGTATTTTACAGATTATACACATTCTACCATCGTTTTCATATATTTTTACAGCTACATATTTTTCTCCTCCTCCAGAAATGTGCAGGTTATAGGCACCCATTTTTGCAAAGCAAGGTGAGCTTCCTGCAGCTTTGATGCATGCTCCTGTCAGCATACTTGTGTAAATGACTCAAAGCTTGGGATCAAGGCATGAAGAGGGAAAAGGGGGTGACACAAGGGGATGTCCCTTAACATCACAAAGAAAAAAGAAGTCATTTCTTATCAATTCTGCCTTTTTAAGGTGATAACCATCAAGAAAAGCACCTATGCTGGAGGGGAAATCTTTATCTAGATCACTAGCAACACTTTCTTACACTAATAAAAGTGAATAAATTTTTAAAATTCAAATTTACAGTTCAGCATCACCTGTTTAGGATTTGCTTCTCTGCATTTCACACAGCCTGGACAGTGAAAGTTGCCTGTTGGTTTCACTTTTGCTCTCAGACAGTTTCACTTTCATTCACTGGCCCAATCTTTTATATTTTGGGTTCAGCAATGTTCAAGACAATATTTATATTTATAAAAAATCCCCATTATCCTTCTAAGATGTACAATTTGTGGCCATCTTTTTTCCCAGGACGGCAAGGAAGCAGAAATTGGGAGCCTAAAAGCAACAGGCAACCTCCTTCTAAAGGAGCAGATCTACCTGTCACATGTTAAGCTGTGGTCTGCTCTTTCTTTCTGAAATAAATAGGAAATATGCCATTAAATGCCCTTATAGCAGGATCAGGCCTCTGGTTCTGTAATTTGCAACAAAGGAATTCTACGTGCAAACCAATATATTGCCGATAAAATATGATGCTTGCCTTTAATTATTCTCCTATGCAAGCTCTAAGGAAAAAACAGTTGCTGCATTTGCCCTTTTGTATGCTTTTAAATTAGGAATAAATTCCCCCCTTTATGTGGGCCATGTGAAATTACAGGGCGTCTTTGAACTTTGGCATGGATGAGGGGGAACACTGTGTGTCTTTGCTACCAACTGAGGATAACTGATTCTCCTTCCTGTGTGCAGGCAGCATGAAACACTCCAAGCAACGCAAAAGTGTGACCACCTTGCACCAGTACCCTCGTTAGGTAAAGTTTCTAAAGCACACACCTGTTTAGTTCTCATTTTGTCAGGACAAAGCTTTCAGAAGCTACAATTTGCAACAGCAGGGGAAATGGGGAAAAAAAAAAGAAAAAAAAAAAGAAAAAAAAAGGAAAGGAAAGGAGAAAAAAAAGGCTTCAATTTATATTTTTCCCCTTCTAAATTCCTTTCCCTCTTGATGACAGGCTCCAAAATGCATCCATGCATATGTGCAGATATGTGTATATACACATAAAAAGGAAGCTTCCCTTAGCTACCTAGGCACTGCCAATTCTGTCTATCTATTCTATCATAAGAGTTCATGAGATATTGAGACTTAATGGAAAAGTTTTAGGAGCTTTTAGGGGCTGTGCAATGTTCACTTTTCCATTTTTTTCCCCAGAAATTCTGTGCTCTGCAAACACGTGTAGAAATTGGCGTTAGCTCTCTATGGCAGTTATTGTCCTGTTTACATGACTAGTGGTAAATCTTAAAAGCCTACATATGCAATTCCCATGAGAACATTTGCATCTGTATTCATTTACCCTACATTTTATTGCACCGTATCAAACACGAATGAAAATGGGGTATCACATTGTGACCATGCACACATCCCACATCACTGACGCATGCACTCTTTCCTTCCTGAGCTGACTCTGGTGCAATACATTTGACCATTACCACTTCACACACCAAGACATGAATGGCTGCCACAGTGCTATGTACCAAGTGCTCCCATCTTCTCCTGGACCAGGTGCCACTGTATAGGAGCAGAGCTGCCACCCTCCCAAAGGATTTCCCTCACCTTGTTCTACTTTTCCTCTCCATTCTTTGGTAGACATCATTCACATTTCCAAGCCTAATTCAACATCAGACTTGCACAGGGATTTAACTTCGAGTGGAGAAATACGCCTGCCATGTTCAGTGGGCTCATTTACTCACTCAGATGAGCAGTGCCTCAAAACGATTCCATGCCACACACTTACAAAACCACTACAATGTCCTGGATCACACAAAACTCACTTTGCCAGGAAGCACCACAACAGCACTGAATTTCACCAAGTCACATCAAGCTTTTATGCATGACCAAGTGCAGCCACATTCCTCCTACAGGGTCAGATTGACTCTTTCCTAAAAGCAATGTCCCACACTTGCTTGTTCCTACTTTCCTAATTCACAGCTGAGCTGCTGACACGGTGCTTTGGTGTGAGGTGGCTGTCATGCAGGGGGGGTCACCTCTCCCCAGTGCTAAAGTAGACCCACATAAAAAGATAGCACTACCTCCAGCATTCAGTGCATTTGCTTCTTGGAGTGAAGACCCTGACCTGTACCAGTTTCATAGTGAAGCTTACCTTACACCAGTGAAATCAGTAATTATCAGTATCAGTTAATACTGGTGGACCATCACCAACAGCAGAGAACCACAGGGCAATAAAATGGCCCATGTCAAAATGGCTCCTCTGAAGGAAGGGTTTTGTAACTTGGGCTTGCTTTTAAAATACAGCTCATGGAGCACAAGGAGAAATTCCCTCTGGAGAATTCTCTTCTGTGTTTTACCTGCCTTTTGCATAAATCTGTTCTGTACCTTTTTACTGCTCTAACTAGCAAGACAACTTTAGCTGTGTGATAGCTGCTTATCTTCTATCTTTTGAAACTAAAGAGAAAAGCCTCACAGCAAACACCACCAACGGACCCTTCTGAACACTGCGAGGGCAGCAGCAGGTCTGAAGGCTATGGAAAGGGGTGGTTGTTTCTTTCTAGACACTTCACATCACCCTAATTCCCAAGGTGCAGGGACAGGAGCTCAACGGGCCCCTCCTGACAGGTCTCCAACATGCCTTCCTTTTCCAATCTGGAGGCACAGGAGGAGCAACAAATATTCATTTACTTATTTGCTTTGTAAGGCATCGGGTGATATGTGACAGTCACATCCTTAATAATAACTGCATCTGAGACTGACCACCATGATAGGTAGGTTACACCGAGAGACAGAGATGAGAGCAGGTCAAACAGTGTCTGTGACAGGAATAGAGAGCACAGCCTAGCATGGCTGACTCTTCACCTCTTCCTCACTCTAGCTCAGTCTCAAACACCCCAGACTTTTGCTTTTTCCCCCATCTCCCCAGCACTGTCCTGTTCCACACACAACAAGGCATGCCCACAGGAAACGCCGTGGTTGGCTCAGCACAGTGGGATTGCAGCTGCGACGGGTCAGAGTGAGCACCCCATCTCTTTGGGGGCCCTTCCCTGTGACTTTGAGCCAGCAGCGTCCTACTGCTCACACCAAGGAACTGACATAAATACGGGGAATACTGTAGCACAGGTACTGTGTGTGTCTTCTGGCCCCTATTTAAAGAATCAATGTACTGCATCCCCAGTATTGCCAGTACACTCTTCTTCAGATTTCAAGGAAAGACCAGCCAACCTTGAACTACCCATCAGGAGGACTGAAACAACTCACACAGCATAGGGGAGAAATATTTTCTTTTTTTTTCCCCCCCCTTAAATTGAAAGCAAATATACCAACATCAATATCTCTATCACCCATGTTGTTTAACAAGAACAATTTTGTTTGAAGAGGAACATGAGAGAAAGGCAGCTGTAACTGAGATGATTATATGGAGTTTGCACTGTCATGAAATTACATAGATCCTCTACTACCATGAACAGACCTTTACCACATCCAGGTTCAACAAACCTAGTTTTTGCCACCTTCTATAGCTGTGTGGCCAGGAAATTCATCAGTACACACAAAAGTAGGAATTCCACTTCTGCTAAAGAGGTGTTTCACAAACTATGGGCTCCAGACAAACTTGAAGACATTCAGAGCGTTGGGGAAAAAATAAAGTTTCAGTAGCTGTTTTTTGACATTGGGGGACTGTGGAGCCACTGCAAGTACCTTGGTTAGCCAGTAGGTTAACTGCCCTTGCTTGCTGGCCATAAGGCAGCTCTTCCTGGGAAACAGAGTGGGTTTCCATGCACTGATTACAGACAATTGCTACCTTAGAAAGAGTGAGAAGATAACAGGAGGAAACATGAATCATAAAGGATATTAAGGATTCAGAAAGTTTGATAAATACTGCACTAATTTATGGACATAAATTGTATACAGTACGTCACGTAATGGAGGTACACACACTTCCCTCATCAAGAAAAGGAAACACACCACAGGTACTTAGTACATGATCAAGAAAAGGAAACACACCACAAGTACTTAGTACATGATCCATGCAACCATATGATGACAAAAGACAAAACTTATTTCTCCTACTGATAGACTGATCAACAGAAGATTTGGGAGATCTGATCAATTAACAGTGCTCCATTTAGTGACTACATTCTTTTGCCAGAAATGCAGTATAATTCTACAATTAAAAAGCAGGACATGATTCTCCTAGTACAAAGGCATTAGTCTTTCTGAATGAGTTATTAGTGGACGAATGGAAAGGAACTCATCTCAGCTAGGAGAAGTGCTACGCAGCTCTAAAAATTCCATAGATTCTGACTGTCTCAAAATGTTTTGTGACCTTGCCACACATCATTTATTTTGAGTTGTAAGGAAATAGCTGATGAGTTTGTTCTATTTCCCTCCACCTTTTTGAAGAGTTCCAGCTATGAAAGCAGCTTACTGACAAACAGCCCTTTTGTTTTCCAGTGTTTAGGCCAGTTTTGTACACTCCTAAGATCCTTCCCCAAGTAAAGCTAGAGGGAGATAGTTTTCCATTTCTCCTACAGCAAGTCTGACATTAATATATTTTACTTATTTCTACATTTTAGTTGACATTACAGGGCACCTAGGAAATGGCCTCAACTCATTGTATCAAGTTGAACTACTTGCAAAAGATAAAATACCTCTTATTTCTCCTGCCCTCTTAAGAAGCTAGCATAATAAATAACACCCTCTAATAATTATTTTTCTTTAGAAAATTCATATTGGGTCTGAAACTATCTACTATACAGGACAAACAGGACATCCAATTTCACACCCTCTCAGGAATATCATTCAAAAATATATCTAGTCCCCAAGAATGTGTATTCATGAGTTGTACACAGAGTTGTGTCCAACAAAAGCTGAACAAATTGGTATGGCCATCCCTTTCTTGGCTACCAGGTCTATCCAGTTCCAAATAGCAAAGCACATTTGTTTTCACCAAGCGAGTGAAGAGCATTTGAACAGTGCTGTGTCAAGAGTGACATAATTTAAATGGAGTGAAATAAAATCCAATAGACTTCCATGAAAATAAAATGAAATATTTTAGTTTTGGAAACATTCTGGATATGATATTGATCTTCCCCATTAAAAAACAAACAAAAAACAACACAGAGAGAAAATTTTAAAAAAAGATAGAAGTGTTCTATAAAAATTACGCCAATGTGTACGCTCTACATATTTTTAAGAAGAATGGGATCTTGTCAGTCTTTCCCACTGAAATTTCTTATTGTGCTATATGATTTTGTAACTCCTCAGAATTAAAGAAAGATTTCATTTAAAAAGTTTCTATTATTTGTCTAGGTACTCAAGGACTTTCAACTATTGCTAATAGCAACACAGTCTTCTCCAGCAGTCCAGACGTAGCTGGAGCAATAAGGAATCAGACAAGGGCACAGAAGAAAAAAACTGGGCCAGATATTTGTGCACACGTTGTCACTTAATGATTGATCCACCTGTAAACAGTGTTGTGGACTCAAATTTTGATTCCTGATCAAAGATCAGGATCAGCTGATGGATACAAAGTAGACACTGTGCAGATCAGATAAAACATATAGGACTCTGCAAGTAATGCCTCCTATTTATTTCCATGAAAAGCAATATTTATTTCCGTGGAACACAGTAAAAATATTTGATAGAGCAAAGCTGCAAAGCAGTGCTTTTCAACATAGTCACCACCACTAACTATGCATTTTCACCAGCGATGAACAAGAGAGCCTGCATGCCACATGTAAAAATCTGCACCAGTGGAGGTGGCCCACTGTTTCACGGCTGATACGTCAGCATCATTGCTAGAAAAATGCTGCCCGCGCAGTCCAACTTTCACTGTACTCACTTCCATAAACCATGTTTGGTCTCCATAAACATTCAGCATCAGTGAATGTCAATGGGTGCCATTTTTTCCACACGGAGGAATTCAGTGGCACACCTTTGGTTCGTACACACCTCCATCTCAGACGCCATTTTGGCAGACTGCTCCTCTGCTGCCATCTGTTACTTGGCAACAAGATGAAATATTAATGGGAACATTCAGCCTCTGCAGCCTTAACACCAACATTCACCTCTGGGGCTGTGGCCCAGTATAATAAAATAGGAGGCATTACTTTTAGAGCAGCCCTCATATTTCTGCTCTCTCAATAATGACATTGAAAGTGGTCTTACTGTGCTTCCTAAGGGGACCCAGCTAGCTAGCTAGACTGCAAAGCCAAACAAAAGAGTAAGTTCAAGCAGAGTATTTCAAACATCTCTGCTACTCCTCATTCATAACCTAAAAACAGGACAGAGACTGTGAATCAAAACAGTATAGCTAAGATTTTTTTTTCTTCCCTTTTCAGCTTTCATAGCTTATAGACCACTTAAATATCATACAGCTGAAGAACAGTATGACCCATGCAGCACTATTGTTGCACTTCTGCGTACAGCAAGCAAACTCTGGCAATTCCAGAGATCGACCTTGGTATACAGGAAAACTTCTTAATATTAGTTACATTTGGAAAAGGAGCCCTCACGGACACCAAGCAAATCCACCACTATCAGCCTGCTTTCTACTTGTTATTAGTTTATAGCCACCATCAATACCTTATAGCTTTGTGTTACGTTCCACCTCCCATGGGTAAGGAATGAATACGTCAGCAGTATAGTGACACGTAATCTACTTATATGGAATTCGTTCAACAGAAAAATAGTTTTTCATTGGATAAAGCTGTAGGTCTCTATGCCTGAAGTTTCAGTTGTACATAAGCATAGCAGAAAATATAGTTACAAAGTAAAGCCCATCATTATAGAACGTAGTATACATAAATACTCTGACGGATGCCGCCTGATGAAAACCGAATGTACTGTGTGCTAGAATGCAGCCAAGCAGCTTTTACAAAAGGAGCCTGATCCAAAGCATCCAGAAGACCAGGGAAAGGCAGTAGCCACCACAGATGTGAACCCTCCCCATCACAGAACTGGGCAACTCAAAGGGTCAGGCCTATCCCCAGACTTTGAAGCTCAGACTGTACCACCGCCTCATCCCAGCCCATCTCGAGACTAGAGCTGTACCTCCAACCCCATGCAAATCTCATCTCTAAACTCCATTTCAAGGGGAGTCAAACTGCACTGCAATGAGTCCCTGTGGCCGAGCTCAAGCATCACTGACGATATTTTGGTTGGATTTAGATAGACAGGATTGTCTATACAATTCCATATTTTCACACCTATGATTTCATATGAAGTAAAACTTTACATCTTCAGCAATTTTCATTTAAAATTTTTTTAATATATATATCATTACTAACAGGTTTAGTGCTCTCTACATTAACACAGGCATCCTTATATTCTGAATGACTCCCTTTCATTTCCCATATTAGGTGCCCTTGTGCACCCACTGCTATCTCGTATCTCTATGCCATGAAATACGGATTTGCTACATTATAGTATCAGAACAGTGGTGAAGATTATTTGAATAGTCACTTTAAATCTTAAAAGCAGAAATCCTGGTTGTTTAAATAGCGTTCTGATACATACAGCTACCATAAGAATAACAACCATTAAAATTGAGTCAATAACTGAAACTACAATTTGCAACCTCCAACCAATTAAATGGAAAATTTTTAGTGAAATAAATTTAATTAATGGTATATTTTAGGTTAAAAAAAATGCACACTAGTAGCAGCATGTCATTATTACCCTATGAATCTGATCACAGAATTTGATGTGATTTGGGAAATTATACTAACCCAAGTCCTATTTTTGCCCTCTCCCAAATTAACCAGGGAAAAAAAGGGGAGAGGGAAAGCTCAAAGTTAATCAAAGCTATCATAATTAATTCCCATCCTGACAGGTTAGACTTTTAGAGAACACAGATCAAGCAACTAGGTCTTCTTGTTTGAAATACATTAACAATGAAAACTGCAGTAAAGCTTTTACTGGTAAATAGAACAGAAATCTAGATAGATGTAGTAGAAAAAAAAATAAAGCAAAATAAAATTTAAACCTCCAATGCAGATATTTCTCTAGTTATAAGATTATAGCCACAAACTTAGACTTTATTCTGGATACAACATTGCAAATCCTGAAGTACCTGCTCTGCCTCATCTTATACTGCCATCAATGGGAGTTTTGACTGCAGGGCTTTGCCTTATTGTCTTATATTTACCTTGTCCTACAGAAGAAATTCACATCAAATTACTTAGTAATGGCTTACAATAATAATTTATAGCTGAAACTTCATTGTTGGGAAATTTGAAATTAATGGATTACATTAAATCACCTTCAACATCTGCCTTATTTTAATACAAAGAAATAGAAAGAGCTTGAAAAACTTTCTCTGGAATTTAAGGCAAACCGGTGATGTGTTTGACCCTTTCAGCAACGGTGACATTATTTAGAGAGAGCAAAAAAGAATACCTAATTTGTTGAACAGGAGAACAAAACATTTTCTAAAAAGGTAAGTGAGGTATGCATTTGTGAATTTATTCAGGAGAATTTCCTATTCACCTCTAAAGCCATCCATTAATAAATAAAGGATGAAGCATATTACTAATACATCAATTCTATTTTCCATACTGGTCTTACACAATGGCTTACAGAGCTCACTTTTCTAATTAATGAAATATTTAATAACATAATCATATTTAAGCTTATTAATAAGCCTTTTAGAAGCATGTGACTTTTTTGAAGCACTTACAATTAACAAACTCACATTTAAGGTAGCATTCCAGTGGAAACTGGAATCAAAGAAGTTGGACTTGGTTCCTGATATTTATATTTATCTGCTGCCACTACATACACGGAGCTCTCTCCCACTTCAGACCACACTGCACCTCCCTGCCACGAAGCTGGTCACGCTGTTTATAGCACTAACACGCCCTGTGAACATATGCCCATGGATTGAAAACTTCTGTGGAAATAATTCTTTTCCTTCAGAGGATCGCTTTTGTGATATTCACCTTTCCATTGCCCATATATTTATGCAGCTGCTCTTTTTCAAGGTAAACATTTCAGTTTGCTTGATCCACAAGAACACACCATTTTATATGTAGTTTCAATTAAATTTACAGATAAGACCTCTCCTCTGAAAAGCTATGTTCTGTGCATTGTGAGTTTTAGTGGCATTGCCAATGTGAATATATATTTCCAAAGTGAAAAATTTGTTGCAGACATTTTAAGATATTTTGATTCAGATGTTTTTATTTTTAGTTGACTATTCTTCTTCTAAATCTCCCCCTTACTTCAAAACTTTAATGCCTCCATTGCATAAAGTTACATGTGCAAAATAGCTGCATGTCTCCTCCTGTCAGTAATTTCTTTCTACATCAAACCAAAATCAATTTTGGTTATATATTATCAATTTCAAAAACAACAAGGATATCATGTTTGTTATTATGGGAGCTGGGGAAAAAAAAAAAAAAAAGCAAGAAGATTATGAAGTAAAAATTGAATAGACAGTTCTCAGACACAGATCAGTATGGGACCACTGACATACATTAATTATTTGAAGTGGTATTACTTGGATACAACTTCCCACAGAATACTTCTATAGCTGATTGCCCTGTTAAATAAGTCTCAGCTGAACTTACAAACAAATGCGATGTAACCCCGACGGCTCAGGCAGTTTAATGAAATATGAACTACCTAAAAATAGAAATCTTTTATCGTAAGAAGGTTTATAAATAACCTACACATAGCAGGGGAAAAATATATCGAATCACATTTAGAAACATTTCTGAAGTTTTTTACGGTAGGTTTGAAATAGATCTTTTTTCATCTCTGTTTATTTTCACGGCTAACTGCTCCAAAGCCTTACAAAAGAGCAAACCCCCCACCAAGATTAAATAAAGCAAATTAATGTTCCTAATAATCGTAACTGTATCTACATCCACGTGTTTTGTTAATTATGATGTATAGTATTTGATTTGAGAGAGGGCTGGATTCCAGCTGCAGTCAGTTGTAAGAAAGACAGTATCATAACTTTCCAAAAGCTTCTTACATAAATTAATTTGAAATAGAAAATGGTTAAAATAATTTTCTAGTAATAATTTTGAAGTAAAAATCTGCCTCAAGAGAAGGAACATTTGTGAATTTTGATCAAATTCACTGATTCTTTTCATTCCTACAAAGAAAAGTCAGGATCAAATTTCAGACCAGATGAAAAAAACCCAAATTTTCTATAGAAATATATTTGGTAAGGATGAGAAATAGTTCTAATATTTTAGTTTTTAAGTCACATGAATTAGTGTGAAGTACTGGAAGTCACAGGATAGTAATAAACCCTTCTGTTTATTCTGTCTGCCCTTATCAAAATATTTTCTCTTTATCCAAATAGTAGGTTTCAACCCCAGCATTTCCCCCCTTTGAAGATCCTTTCTCTCCCTGCTATTTGGAACAATGCATTTACTAAACTGCAAATTCAAACTCACAAATACATTTTTTTGAAGGTCTAAAAGATCAAATTTGTATTTTTTACTAAAAGAAGTTCTTTCTTGCTGCAAAAACCTATTTCCTTCATTTTCTATTGCTAACATTAAAATGTCAATCCTTAGGTAACTAAGTTTTAGACTTAGTAGCTTTATCATCTTTCTTCTAATTGCCAAAACCTGTTTCAGGATTTGTTCTGCAAGGGCAGGGCTTTTTTAAAATTATTATTTACTTGACTCAGATCCTGAACAAGTTAAAAGGAAAACTGAAAACATTCAAATCCTAAAAATTACTCAAAAACAGTAAACAAATAGGATGGCATCCTTTCTATCGAATTATCAGCTGATTTGCTGTTAATAGCAGATACCTAAAATCTTTATGCAGTATTTGCTGCTTAGATTTTAATCCAACATTTTTGTTGCTCTGTTTTTAAAGAGAAAGTGAATTTCTATTCTTCAGCAAAATCCTGAAAAGTTAATACATTGTATTTCAAATGCTGACATAAAATTCAGCTCCCTTTGAAATCGAAGGGAGTTTTACCACTGATTTCAGGGGAGTGGGGTCTGCCACAAGAATTTAAACTCCAGTCGCCTCCCAACTTTTGCCTTCTGAATTTGTTACTCACTGGATATATTTACTCTTTGGAAGTAGGTGATAATCCACATCTTTTTTATTCCTGCAAGGAAATTAATCCAGCAAAAGGAAAAAAAAATACTTGGTTGAAATTTTGGATGAAGTTTACTGTATTCCCTCTGCAGCTTTTTCTTCTGTACATTAAGGTACAAAACACCCCACCCTTGCTGTAAATAGATGTCACAAACAGTTACATTTATGTCTATATTAGATAACGGAGCTTACTTTGTTTTATATTTAGCTGCATACTGCGTAGTACTTTGGCTATTATGAGTCCAACTTCACAGAATATAACAGAAGAAAATATCTTCCCTGAAACTGATTTTTCAACTGGATGCTGTTTAGTATAAATATTCCCTTAAAACAAGCTGCCCACTCAAATTATCTGTCTGATGGCTGCAGTCCTATAGTGTTTTTCCTAAATGTTAATCTATTTTTATTTTGAACTTCCCTAAAGTCTGAATCCTAGATAATTAAGAGAAGCCATTTCTCTAAGTCCATCCTTCACAACATACCACATAAACAAACAAAGGCTGTGCATGCCTAATTCCTCCCCTCTTTCCCCCTTTGTCTCCCCAGACAAAAGAAACTTTGGACAGCAGATTTCAGGGCTGTAGGTATTTTGCCTAGGTTAACTGTGGAGGTCAAAGGACATTTAGAAAACTTCTCTTACAATCAAAAATACGTTTTTTACTGTTATGTGAAAATGATGGTGGTGCTAGGCAGGATGTTACCCAAAAAGCTTTGGGAGCTGATTAGTTACCTTCTCTGAAAGCTCTGGCTAATCCTGGTTTTCCCTCATCTGGAAAAGAAAGCTGTTTTCCAAGTTAAATTTGCAAATTATTGTTACAAATCTCATCACAGTTTTCATTCCCTAAAACAAGCAAACAGACAAACAAAAAACCCCAAGTATTTTGCAACATTCTATTTATACAAAGATTCAAGCTGCTGGTCCTGGAGGTTTTCATTTTTAGTAGAACTGATTGTAGCAGATTCCAAATATTCAAGGGAAGCAACCCATGCATACCTACAGCTGAGGACCTCTTCTAATGACTTGGTTTTTAATTCCTCTGAAATGCCTGATACTGTCTGACCTATTCTGCATTTTGAAGCACACAGTTACATATTTTAACCTTTACTTGTGATTTACTGCTTTGGAAACTCAGCTGCCAGGGCCAGGTGTTACAAGCAGAAGCGCTGCAGCGTTACCACTGGACGTTCTGCCGGGGCTGTATTACACAAACGTGGATCCCTTGGAATAATCCTGACCCACACTCGTGTTCCTTCAGATTATTTTCATGCATAGATATAAACGTTCACTACAGGTTGGGGCATTTAGCCTCCAAGTAGCCAGCACAGACCTCTCACTTTTCAGTAGGAGAGCAGAGAGCACCTTTAGCTCTAACTGTTTACTGTGGCTATTTAACTGGACAACTTTTGGATGGCACTGTTAAGATTCAGCCCCCGGGATGTATGAGCTCCTTCGGTATGCAGCACAGCCCAGCCCCAGGTGAATGCCTGTGACCCAGGCGGGGGAAAGGTGCAGAGGAGGACCAGCACAGCATGCCTGCAGCCACCAGCCCAGCACAGCTTGTTGCAGTCCTCCTGCAGGACGAGGCGTAGGTCCAGCTAAAGCAGGCCCGGCTAAAGCAGTCAGAGGAGTCTGCCCCCAGCTTCCAAACCTGAGGGTGTCGGAGGGCAGCAGAAGTGTGCAGAAGGTTACCCAGGTTCGGGTCATCTTTGTGCACATTGGTGCCAGTGTACAGTTCTGAAAAATTAATGGTTCCATCTATTGTGCTTGAGCTCTTGATGCCTCTGTTCTGTATGCTGATATGCAGCTCTCCTTTCACCTCAAAAAAAGAAAAAGTTTAACTGGCAAGAACTATTTCCAGCAAATGCAAAAAGTATTGAACAGGGGTGGGAAGAGGTGGAATTGGTGAAAACTCCTTTACTTTCTCCAAAACAAAACAAGTTAATTCAGGATAAAGACTAACCAAACCAAGCCGGAAAAACTTTCAACTGCTGATGCTTCACATTGCTGCCAAAGTAACTCGCTGAGAATGTGCTGGGCAGGGAAGGGTTAATGGGGTTTGGCTGGGAATCCGATGGCTCCACCTGAATTGACAAAGGTGCTTATGGGCCTGACCCACCCAGATGGCAGTGCTTCTACAGAGCAGGAACAGGGACTGCACACCATGCAGGAGAACACACCTCGTGTCCTTCTGCAGAGCTGCTGCCAGAAATAAAGCTCTGCGAACGTTTCTGCTCAGACCTGCCCCTCTTTTGTCCACAAAATGTCTCCCTACATTAAAACATGGCATCTACAAATTCAGACTGAATGCAAAACAAACTTTTATTTAAACGAGATGGGAATCTTACTTTAAGTGTTAATTAACAAGTTTTTCTAGCTTTATTTCTAAAAGATAAATAAATGCATCAATAATAAATTGAAATTACTGGTATTCTGGTGATTTTTAATATTTCTGTCATTGCAAACAATGCAATTTTTTATGATCTGAGCCCACTATCATTAATAAGGATCATTATTTAAAGTAGAGAAGGTGTTTTTATAGATGGGAGGTAGCTATTGCAGTGTATGGAAAGAGTTAACAGTGCTTTAAAGAGCACTTTAAGTTGTTACAGCCTGTGGGGTTGCTGATTTTACCCTTTCCTAGCCCTTTCATTGAAGATCCTCACTTCTTAGTGCTTCCCTACAAAACCCGCTCTCTTTTTCAAAAAGCCCCAATTCCAAAGGGTTAACCAACAGCTTAATCCCAGAATTTCTTTTTCAAGAGCCTAACTGGAATCTAATGCTTACAGTTCAACCTGTTCTCAGTGGGGGGGCTGTTGGTCTGTAGTTCTCCCTGACTCGAGTTACCTCACCTTTTTGGTGCTCTTGTGTCTTCACCTACAAAAAAGCCCTTCAGGAAAGCTGCCAGCCCAGAGGACCGTGTGGACGGGACAAGAGGTAGGATCTACCTTTTAAAAAGCTACAACATTCTGCACTGAGCAGAAAGCATCATTTTTATGATGCCTCTATCTTTCCTGCTAAATGCAACAGCTTTAACGAGTTGGTAAAAAAAAAAAAAAAAGACAACACCACTAACGTTTGAAACGCCAATGCACAACTTCTACAATGTCCTCTTGGGGTCCAATCACATAAGCAAGGACATACTGAGATCCCCCGAGGTCAGCAACTGCTCAGTAATTAGTCTCTTGCTCTGTTAGCTGTGGGCTGCATCTTCTAGAAAGGTGATGCAAAAACTGCCCATGCCTCTCGCATGCATTCAACTGCCTGCACACAAGCACAGTCTGCTAAATTGAAGTTATATGGCACAAGCCACTGACCCACGATGGAAAACTTCCAGCCATTTTAAGAGCCAAGATCTCCAAGTTTTCTTGACAAACTGAAGCTAAATATACTGTTGTGATCATCTGCAGCTGTGAGCATTGTAGTATTTGCTCTCGTGTATCTCCAGCAAGGATTCAGGTACATTGTGTGTACTTTTGCCAGTGTAATACTGCCAGAATACCTGTACAAGATACACAGAGCGGGACTTCAGCCTGCCTAGTATAGAATCATCACCACTTCATACTGGAGCACAAAGATCTATAATTATGAAATTTTCCTGTATACCAAGGTCATCATGAAAGGCAGCAAAATGTACTTTGATTTTCAGACCTTGGGGGCTAAAATGTGGGTAATGACCCTTCTGAGAACCTACCACTTAACTCTGTGATGTAAGCTGGGCTTGAACAGGAATCCCTCTGTGCCGAGGGCAGCATGGCCCCTTCAGAGCCCCAGCCAAACCTGTGCAGTGATGGCTGCCTGTCAGCACCTGGAACAAGAATCAGAAGAATCCATTTTTCCCAGTTTAAAATGAACTAGAGATCTACGTAAAGTCTTTCATTGTTGTTTTGTTTTGACTATTACTACTTTTAGAAGTCTTTTTCTTAAATTTCAGCTCAAGGGGTTTTCTTCACACGCACTCCTTCAAAAAAGCCAAAAAACAAAAAAAATCCTTTTGCATACACATATGCAAAATGCATGTGTATGCTAAAGCATGTTTTATTTCCTCCAGGTTTACAATAACAGGAGAGAGAAGGTTTTTTCTAACACATTCACTCCAACTATTTACTATTTAGCCTGTATGTTGATATTACTGATAAGGACTTGCATAGCTGCTGATCGATGCATAGTCAGGGTGCTTGCTTAGGATTGCCCAACAGAACAACTTGCACTTTTCTCCTTCTTGCACTGGCTCTCAGAACCAACACTCTAAGCCCATCCAAAATGCCAATGACAGCACTGGTTGGAGCTGCAAATCCCTTTGCATCTGCTGAGAGAGTGTACGTGTAGGGACACCTTGCATTTAAAGATGTACAGAGAAAACCTGCTTACCTTCACGCCACCTCCCCTGATGAAACTGTCTCCCCATCCAATACTTGACTTCCTCGCTCATGGCAAAACAGAACCTATCTTTTAAAATGGATTTGACATGTATTTTAGTATTGTGGGTTTTTTTTTCAAGAGCAACATTAATTTAAATACATGTTTTAAAGAACCTCCTTACCTTTGTTACCAGTAGCACACTGAACTGCTAAAGACAGTGATTTTTGGTGCCTCAGGCTGGACCAGCCAGCTCAGCCCTTCCCATCCTCCCAAGCTCCCTGCAGCCCAGGGCATTGAGCACCGATTGCCCCAAACAGCCCAGTCATTCTGTTTTTAAAGAATCACATAAATATTTCTAACTAATCTTCATTACGCATACAAGAAACGAATCAGTTTTTAAGCTGGACTGCCCAATGTATTTTTAAACATTTTGTATTTATCAGGAATTATTTCATCCTGTTTGTTCTTAAGCAGACATTCCTCTCCTGCAAGTTAGGACTTCAATGTGATGTGGCTCTATGGATTTTAATGTGCGTATTGGAAACATCACAAAGTAGACTCATAAGTTCATAAAAAAATCCTTATTTGACAGAGAGTAAGTCAAGTGGGCTGAACATAAAAATACTCGTCAGTTGGAAAGAAAATCACTTTTCTTACTTGTTGTAGGAGATGCATGTTGAGGCTGCATTATTCTAGCTGGGAAAAAGGAATGCAGTGAGAAAGATACTCCTTCCTTCTCTTTCTGTCAGTTTAAGTCTTGGATGGCTCCAGTGAAGTGACTGAGGTTACTTGGACTTTCTATCTTTGTAACTGAAAGTCACTTATCGATATATCTCTTGTACAGTTTAATTGACGAATACGTCTTTTACTGTTTGGTTCAAAGCTTCTCTACCTCTGCTGTGGACAAAAAGGTATTAATTGAGAACAAACCAAGTCCAAATTGGTTGACGTTCAATAAATAAATAAATACATATATTCATTATGTCTATAGAGAGTCAATAGTTATCCCCTTTGCAGCTCCCTAGATAGACAAAGGCGAATTTTTGGTAGGTGGGATTTCCTGTGTGGCTAAGTCCTATTCTGGATGTTGTCATTCTATAATTCCTTTCATTAAGTAATCAAAATCCATAGTTAATTTCCTTGTTCCTCAAAGAAAGATGTTCCAGAATTCTACACCCACTTTGTGTAAAACCTCTCCTTGATTTCCAGCTTACGTTTTAAGGTCACAAATTAGAAGTACAGATTAGGACAAATCAATAAAAACTCCAAAATAAATCAGTGCCCATATGTCTCAGGGTATTATTAATGAGCAGCTAAGTAAAACTATGTCATGAAGAACGAACGCAGAAATGCCCCTTGCTCCAGCACGTCTTTCCTAGTCTGATGCTTTGTGAGCCACACTGACGTCATCTACCCAGTGTTCCGCCTAGATCGACACGTGCAGCTCCTACTGTCATCAGTGAGAACTGCCACTGCACACCATGGCCTCTGCACAGCCCTCCGTTTTAATACTGCCAGCATAGTGCAGTGGGTATAGCACTAGAAGGATGAGTACACATCTTGCCTGGTACAAGTCGCAACTCTCTTACTCTAGAAAACTCACTTATTCTAGAACATTGATTTCTGGGGGTTGGATTCAAGTGGGGAAGGAAAACCAAGCACCTAAACTTTAGGGAACACGCTGATCCCACTGCAGAGCTAACCTCAAAAGAGTGAGGAGGAACAACTCTGGCATTGAACAAACTGAACAAATGTGACACGTGTCCCAGAAGCACAGGGATTGTGGAAAATTCCTCCAAATAAAAACTATCACATAGTAATGTTCTCTTCTTATGAAATTCTTTAGACAAATCTAGTCCTTACGCTGCATGTTTCAAGAGACTGCTAAGAACGTTAGAATGAAAAAAAGGAGAAAAAGAAATCCTGGAATGGCCTTACACTTTACTGTCTTCTGCACATGCAAAAATAGCATGGCCCTCTGAAGTGCTGGTAGGAAAGGTATATGCCTCTACCCATAACAATCATTAGAAAAATTCATGAATCTTTTGCCATGTTCACCAGAATACATAAACTTCTCTGACATACATCAGTGACACTGGAGAGCAGGAACAACTGATATCATTTAGAAATTGGTTATGTAATAGCCACTAATCCCATCGTGATAATTACAAAACAGTGTAAAGACGAGCCAGACAAAACAAAATATATGAACAAATGTGTCAAGAAAAAATGTGATTAGAGTCTTGGGCTTGATACAGCTCCCTTTTGCTTCAGTGGGAATTCTGATAGACTACTATCCCACTGTAAGTAAAGATTTAGGTTTAATCCAGCTCCCGTTTGCTTCAAGGGAAGCTGGAGAGGCTCCTACACCCTAATTTTCTGTTGTATTGTCCCTTTTGCAGAAGCAAAGTGTAGCTACTCCACCCACTGGTACTCTGTTACATACTAGGGGATCCTGTCTCAAGACTCAGAAGAGAAAAGTACGTGCAAAACAGAGTGCTGAGATCTGTTTTTACACCTGAAGGTCTACACTTTCTTTGCATACATCTAAATGATTAGATGAAGCAATGGATGACCAGAAGTCTACTTTTATTCAAGGTGCTGGAGACTGATTTTTTTTTCCCTGCTACCATTACAAAACTATTCATACTGTTATAACAAATTGTATGAAGTTCTCTCAGGGAGATCCTCAGGAATGTTGCTTCATTTAACAAAGCACTAGACAGAACCACTGACAGACACAGTCAGTTAACTTTTTCTCACCAGACAGCTACAGAGAGCCTGTAAAACATGTACTTGAGATACAATTTCCAAACCTGGGATCAGAAATATAAAGATTTCTTAGTTCTAAACATGAGGCAAACTTTCAAAAACTATCATAGCTGGTTTTGTCCATATTCTGCATTCCCTTAAAAAACAAAGGTCACCTTTCTTAGAATGTTATAATTCTGATTTTAAGACAGTTTTGTGCAATAATATGGATATTATTGACCTGATAAATTAAAATTTATTTAACAGTTATACATACACATACATATATAACTAAGCCTGATACTTTCATAAGCTCTCAGTGGCTACCAGTCTGTATGCTGAGAATATGTTAAATGATAGCAAACACGTTGCCACAAGGAGATGCACTATCTCTGCAGCTCAGGCAAAAACAGGTTAACCATGTCTATATTAATGCAGGTGTGTTATGGATGACCACACATCTTGACTGATATATGTAATATGAACTGGAATATGTGCATCTTTTAATTACAGCATGGTTATAGACAAATGGCTATAGTTACACCTTATGTACACTTGGAAAAGCCCTTAAAATGGATTGTACATACATCCACACAGTCACACATAAAAATAGAAAGCACACATGTAATGTACTATGTGACATAAACACATAAAGTATTAAAAAAACAGCATACATGTACATACACAGAAGGAACACATGCATGTTTTCATTCAGACGGTATAAACACTACGTAGGCATCTGCATCCTCTGTACACATTCTCATACAGCTGTCTATCTGTCCCTCCAAAAGCCTGAAATCTTATTTGAGCTTGAATCATCTTTTTGTATATGTGTTTTTTTCCTTCCAGCATAGAGAGACTGTGTACACATAATGCTTCATAGACTCCAGTGACAATAGATGCAGGCACACTTAGTGTGTACATACCACCACTTACATTCCAGAGAGAAGACCCCATTTTTCAGGAAAAGAAACAGCTATTTTTCCCCATAAGTATGCCTCTTTCTCTTTATGAGCTGCTTGTGTCCTTCAGCAGTAAGTGGGATGAGAGAAGCAAAAATATCATTAAATAATAACCGTTCAGATTGCATTTATAAAGATCTTCTTCCCCCACTTTACTTCAAGCTTTATTCCAAAGTAGCTTGTCTTTCCACCTGCAGCCTTGTCATGAACAATTTGACTTGAAAATTCAAAGCATGGAGGAGTAAAAATTATGAAATAATTGGTTAGTACACAGAAGTTAAAGCTAAAGGAATTGTGCCAATCCTTTTCCAATTCTTACTGATGTGCTGCCATATATACACAAATCCCAGCACAGGCCAAACCAGGAGAAATCTAATGTTCTACATTACACTAATCTAAAAACATACTGTAGAGGGCACGAGGAAAAGCAAGAAATAGAGTGAGAAGTGCAAGGGTTTTCTGTGGAAGGCAGACAGCAGTCGCTGTTTGGTTCCAAAGACTCCTTGTCATTTTACCATCCTTTTTAACTTGTTATCATTGACATTTCTCTGGTAGATCTCCTCTAGAAGGACTTGCAGAAGAAATTTGTTTTATGGAGGAATCTGCAGAAAAAGACAGTATCTGTGCAGCAAAATTAACCTAGGGATGGGTTAACTATTTTGAGAATAGAGGCATCCTGGGAGTTGGGATGGCAATAGGAAGAATGTAAGGAGAAGAGAAAGCAAAAGAAACACTTCATAGAAGCTAAATTCTAAACCATCTAGAAAAGCAAGATGAAGAAAAGATGAAAGTTAACAATGCCCCTATTCCTCCTACTAGCAGAAAGATCAAAGTCAACACACTTTGAGGTGCTGGAGCACTTACTGAAGGCCTCCAGTGGAAAGGATTCTGCAGAAGAAGACTAGTATCACTGTTGCTTGTTACAAGCAATGCTGTTTTTCTTATAACTATCAGCCAACATTAAAACTGCTTGGGGATAAACACATTGTTTCCCATTGTGGTAGCATCATACGCTCCTGAAACGACCGGTTGCCTTTACTCCCCAAAACAATCTGAAGAGTAAGCCCAGACAGAGCTTGGCAGATACAGTTATGGCACTCAGTTTTGACGTAAGGAATAACTCATGACTCATCATGCATCATTGGTAAAACCTTATCGTGTAATTTGTTGATAGTTTCTCATTTGTTCATGGGGAGAAAAAAAAAAAAGCTTCAGGGGGTTCAGTCGCTGTGGTTTTGTTTGTTTTTGTTTCATTTAAATGGGATGAATTCTCAGTGTCAGTAAAATATCAAGATACAAATTACAAGAACCAGGCAGTAGGTGCTATAGCATTTCTAAAATAAATGTGTATGTGCTGTCTAGCACACAGTTTACACTAGACAGGCTGTGTATGGACTGGTAAGTCGAGCTTTAAGTCAGAATCATGAATCAGTATAGATGTATACTGTCCTCTCAGATGCATAAGACAAGTTTCTTCAGATGCCTTAATAATCAGTTACTAAAACCTCACATTTAAAGGAAATTATTTGAGAAAGTAGGCAAGTTTTAGGGATTCCAATGACAAATTAACACTTCAACTGTATGTATGCATACCCAAATATTTCCATGGATACGTAAATAAAGAGAAAAACTTAACAGGTCATACTATCAATGAACAATGTTGCTGAGGTTTTTAGCTTTTTATTATAGTCTTCAAATATTAGCCTTTTCCAGCAGGATGCATTTGTGAGATGTACTGATATGCCCTTGGCCAGAATTATCCTTACACACATTGTGCAATTCACACACATTATGCAGTGTGCTATAAGCTGATTATTTTCTTGGCTGCAGCCCACCCTCTAAGCCTGGGCATTTCAGTGTGGAAGGAATTCCTCTACCTCGGTTGTTTTTAAAGCGCTGCAGGATCCTTCAGGTTGAATGTGCACTGTGGGCTGTACACAAAATAATTTCAATAAATAATAGATATGCTATATTATGGTAGCATTAGACTAGTGCAAAAGGACTAGTCTCAGTAAGTGATGGACTTTAGGCTTTTTGAGAAGTAAAGTGTTTGAATGCGTGACGTGAGCACAGTAATACCAGCTACAGCTTTTCCCTGAGTTTTGTCGTTTGAACTCCCCCACAAAATTTCCAGATAAAATGATCAGTGAGATACATGGCAGACTGGACTGTAAAGCCTAATTCTCACAGTGCACAGTTTAAGGACTCTTTGAGATCACTTGAAGAAAATGGGGAGAAATCTGTTGTAGGATGTTGTTTTCAGGAAGGGTTCAACCCAATCTAGCTGAATCACTGTGGAAGCACTGAGCTTCCTTGGTGATGACACTCAAAAAACAGGGCTGAGCGAAGCAAGTCAAGGAACCGCATTTCTCTTAAAACTGAAATCTTTCTAAGGCCCTGAAATTGTAGTTATGTATTTTTGATGCTTCTTGAGAATGTGTACATGCTCCTAATTTCAATCTTATTATCTTAGCAGTTAGGAAATTTGCATCAACATCTTCCTGTCTGGGTAATTTAATTCCCCTTTTTAAAATAAATTCAAATTAACAACAATAAAGGAAAATACAGAAACACCGTTGAACTCAAGTAGTTACCATAAACAACCTCCCCAAACCAATCAGGCATCGTGCAAAGTTATTGTTTTGTTGAGGAAAGAAATCCTGAGAAAGAGGGCCAGACCCTATTCTCACAAAAATCTATATTGTAATTCCCACTGACTGAAAAAAAGAAAGAAAAAAAAAAAAAAAAAAGAAAGAATGGGGACAGAACACGAGAAACACTTGATAACAGGGCTAGGTGTACTAATGCATGCAGTGCAGAGCGAATGGCTAGGACAAAAGGTTGGATATTTCAGGCTAGAAACATCAACTCTACTGGAGTTTCAGAGAATTCTTAATTCAGTCTCATCACTGAAGGCTTTAAAAAAAAAAAAAAAGAAAGAAAGAGGTTGAATCATTACTTGCTTAAAGGCACATGGCTGCCTCAAAACACATTCCTTTGCAATTTCAGTAATCAAGTAATAAATTTGGTCACTCTTTTCAGTCTCATTGACTTCAGGGTCATCATCTTCTTTCCGCTTTGCAGTACAGGTCACCAATCCGCAATGAACAAGATTAATTTTCTACTACTCGCTAGTTTTCATTTTTTTTTTTTTAATTACTATGTACTAGAAAGGTCCTGTTTTGGCTTTGGGTAGTGAATCATTCAGAAGAAAGCTGAAATCCGTGAAGATAAACATAAGCACTTTAAGGAAAAGTTTAATGAAATATCTTTACTCAGCTTCATTTGTTTTTATTTCTAAACAAAACCTAAATCTCGAAACAACTTCACACATTTTACCCTTTTAACTATTATTTCCTATGATAAGACAGATGCAACTGACAAATGAATTAATTTGTTGAGGTACCAATGGTAGAATGTGCTTTTATTTTCATTTAAATGGCCTTGAATTCAAAGGGTTTCAAAATTCACCATACTTCTTAACTGTACGAAATATAAAAACAAAATTAGTTAACACTGTAAATTACTTTTGGAATATTTTGATAGATTGGCAGGTGACACAAGCTGATTTTAATGCTGATGTACCAAAACATTATAATGGAAATGTTTTTGTATGTTCACTGCACACTTGAAAACAGGAATAAGTTTTAGCAAATTATGAAACAATTTTATCACAGAATCACAGAATGGCCTGGGTTGAAAAGGACCTCAGTGATCATCGAGTTTCAACCCTCCTGCTACATGCAGGGTCACCAACCACTAGACCAGGCTGCCCAGAGCCACATCCAGCCTGGTCTTGAATGCCTCCAGGGAATTCTAGTATTAGAGTGTTTTAAAAACTGCATTTTAAATAGAAAATTACTAAAAACAATCAATTGTGTCAACAAATTGCATTTAAAAAAAAAAACAAAAAACAAAAAAAAACCCACACAACCAAACAAGAAAAAAAAAAAAACAAAAAACAAAGGGCTCCCTGTCTATACATGATGTAATCTACTGTTTGGTCACTACTAAGATAGGGCTGAAATGGTATGAGTAACCTTGAAAAAAAAACCAGAAATTGGAAGTAGCTATGCCAGGTAGGCTACCAATCTGAAATTTGTGCAGGAACATACAGACTGCAAGTTGAGAGTGCTATCCATATATTCCGCATGAAGTGAATCTGTCAGTCTTAATTCATTTTCCACGCCCACATCACAAAAATATACCCTTACAAATGACCTTCCTCATTGGCAGCTTCAGCAAAGAGACGAAAGGAAGATGAGACACAGAAAATCTAGTTATGTTCAACCCTGCAAAGCACGTTGCAGAAGAGCAGCATGGGAGAACTGTTGCCCTGATGGCCCACGAGAAGGGAGCGATGCAGACTCGCCTTCAACAGCCCGGCACAGGTTATAAGGCCTGGCCACAAACTTTCCTGGATCTACCTCCAGACCTTCCGTGGTCAGCAGCAGAAGCCTTTAAACAAATGATCACTTACAGCTCCTTTTTCACATAGCTATCATGACCCCTAATGGCTTTTTGAAGTGAATCTTAGCTTAAAGTCGAGTTAATTTTGCTTCAGCCTTTTTTTGAATTCGACCCAGCATTAGAATTTGAAACTCTGCTTAAGAAAACAGGCTGGCTGCAAATTTCATACTGGGACTAAATCACCCCTGTAGGTACTTTTTCAACTTGCACCACAATTCTGGGCTTACACTTCTACTTTCAGGGGAACTGCTAGGGGCTGTATGTCAAGCCAAGACCTCTTCTGATAAGGATTATCAGAAAATCAGAAGGCTAAACATTTGTAAGTGGACCCACATTTCTCATGTTAACTGGCAAGGTATTTCCCACACTGTGTTTATGAGATTTGCCTTTTTTTTCCTCCTTCCCCAAGAATGTCAATGGGCAGACATGTTTTTTCACAAATTATTGAATGAGTAATTGCCAACATTTCTGGCCATGAGGTTGCTCACTAGCTACCCACTAAAATGACTGCTTTGTGTGTATTATGAATTTCCCTATCATAAATTAGTATTTGTAGCAGGGTTGTTGGTCACCCAAATCACCTGACTCCATATTTTTACCCTTGAGTGGGAAATTTACAGCATATCAAAGGCTTCCACAAGAAAATCACACAGATTTCCAGTTCAGGTATTGATATGGATGCATAAATGCATCACTGCGTGTGACACTTTTTCTACAGAATATCTCTCTAATTAATATTTGTGGAAAGTGAAGGATTCCTCTCAATTACCATCAAAATAAATAGTTATATTAAAAAAAAAAGTTCAGTTTTCTTCAACATTCATCAGTCTTTATGTTCTAACCTCCATTGACAGAATGCATTTCCAGATAGTACAGATGAACAGGACATTTGTTAAAACTACTCTAAAATTCCTAGTTTAGAACATCAAAATTCAATTGCCATATACATACGACTCCTAACCATAGAAACCCTATGCACACATCAGAGGAAGAGACATGAATACTACCTAATGCCATATGGGATGTACTGGAGGTTTTGTTCCAAGCACTCCCCCTCCTCAAGGACCAATTTGTTCATGAATCCTTAAAAACAGCAAACTTGGTGCCCTATCTTCTGAGCCTCCCACAGGTCTCAGGATACAGTGGCACTCCCGTTAGTGGAAGAGCCTTAGTAAAAATACAGTGTGGCTTTCTGAGTGGAACAGTTCTCCTAGGTCACTGACGCAAGCAGACTAGCTCCCATGAGTAAGCAGCATTTGGCCCACCGAATAGCTCACCCAAATACCAGCCTAACAGGACCCTCTAGAACAGCAAAAAATAACAAAGCCATTTTATTTACTTATCCAACACAGCTCTAGGAATAGATACACCACTTTGAAATGTAACCACACTCCTAGGGACTACCATGAATCTGCATGATGCTATACCATGCTCCAGGATATGAAATAAAAGGTTTTAATCAGATTATAACAAATTATATTTTCACCGACAGATCTGTAAAATGTTATTAACAAGAAATTTTAATTCTTCTCAGTTAGCCAAATAATCAGCAAAAGGAAAATGCCTCTCCCTGGCTAACACACCAGCACTTGACCACTGCAGATGGACAGTCCAGTGCAGGGAAGCTCTACAAACATGCCTGGCCAAGTTCAGCCAGGGCTTACATCATGCTACAGAGGACATGCTAGAAAGGAGATGCATCTTGGAATATTATACTGACAAAAAACAGTCATGATTTTCTTCTGCTGAAGAGACGACGTGAGATCAAAGAATCTGAATACTTAAATCAATAAAAATCTGTTGACCAAGTGCATCCTTTCAGAAGGGTCTGTACTATGGGGGTTCTATCAAACACGGTAGAAAGTTATGAGCTACAAAAATACCTGAGAAGACATTAAGTGGTTTATTATCTGCCTTCAATACCCTGGGGCTTGAGCAAAGGTTTGCATAATAGATTGTCCTTTGTAGTGGCATTAGAGACTCCGGCAACAGTTGCGCCAGGTCTGTGGTGAATGTGGCACAGGAATAAAAACAGAAATGCCTCTGTGTACCTTACTGGTCATTCTCCCAGTACACATTCTCACTTGCCTACTACGTTATGAAAGAAGCTGACATTTATTAATTAAATCAAATAATATTTATAGAATCCCTTTCCCAATCCTCAGGGAGATAGAATTTCAAACACAATCAAATACAATCACAACAGCAAACTATTAAAAAGCTGAAAATAGTAAGCCATTCCAGCATTAACCAGAATAAAACCTCAGGTTTAAGAGAGAAGACAAAATAATTGGAAAATAAAGGGAATCATTGCAGAAAGGATCTATCACTCCATCTTGTTGCTGTGACAAAGGCTCACTCACCTGCAGGACTACCAGTTATTACCTACCCTAACAAATTCAGTGGTGCAGAGACACTACTGCTAGCACCTGGTCTTCAGTTTCTAGAAGGTCCCTGGCATAGCAAGGTGGGGTACAAACAAACAGCACTCTTTCAGACGATTCCTGGGTGTGTGCTGGGAGCTAGGGTGAGCCAGGGACTTGTTTTCAAAAGGCATTCTGCTTATGGCTGTCCTGTTGCGGAATACAAGAGAGCTTAATGGGATAGATGTTGGCTACCTTGTGCCAGTTGACCTCAGTGCCAGAGAGTGGTCCAGGGTGCGTTTAATTTACTAGCATGGACACAGCTGGTGATACAAGATCTCAAGATACGTGGTGCCAATTCTCAGATATCTCTCAATGAGCTGCCAGATCTCTTTTCTTTAAGAATTTTAAAGCTACGCGCCAAGGGTTTGAGAGGCATGCAGGGAGATAGGCATACACTCTATGGCAACTTTAATCTCCTAGATGGCTCCTGAAAATAACTGCATTCTAGTGGTTCCTTTCTCTGCTGCTATGATTAACATCAACCAGAACATCAGCACAGCTTCCAGACTACAAATGTTTCATGGCTCAGCACCGGGAACTCAAACCACATGTATGCAACCAGTAAAGTCAGCAATATGATTCAAGGGAAACTGGGAGACCAGTGGCAAAAAGGTGTTCCAAAAAAACAGGTTTTCCTTGCCCTCGATGGCGGCCAAAAGTACTTGAAGCATTAAAGTTTCCCCACCGCTACACTAATAGACCTCCTCTCTCCAGTAAACCCTTGCTCCAGAGAACATGTATGGGCAAAGGTGTGGAAAATAACGAGCAAGGAACAAATCAACCCCAGCCATGGGAAGTCCTAACCAAGTAGGCCTACATTTCCTAAATTTCTAAAATAGTTATAAAGAAAATAAGAACTTGAATTTATTCATGCGTGATAAACGTCAAAATAACTGTGCCCATTTGTAGGCATCTTAATTTAATGTTTACATGAAATAGATAGAACAGTACCTATATTATTTTAATCACTAATTAAGCTGTTTTATACATTCATAACCAGATGAATTCCTCCCATTATAGTTTGTATTTTATAATTGTATTTGCTAGAAAAGGGTAGAAGATAGTGCAACAATTCATACTGAAAGGGCAAAGAAAGCTCTGCAAGCAACCACTTTGGTCAAAAGGAATGAGAGTTGTCCACGACCAACTATAGAACAGATGGCCTTCATAGACAGTTGTTTTTTTATTTGTTTCTGCTTTTTTACCCCTCAGTTCCCTGTCACTAATCCCACTAAATGCCTCTTCACTCGACACCCTTGCAAGAAGTTCAATCACCCACCTGCATGTAAAGAATCAGCAAGGTTATCAGCATCTGAAGATAAAGAGCTTCTAGTTTCCACACAGGGACAGCTCTGCAGCCTGCAATACCTTGAAGGGACCTGTAAGAAAGTGTAGTCTGCAGGGGGAGAAGGAGAGGGTTTGACACTTAGAGCAACTGCTCAGATTGCCACCAGGCCCAGCTTCTCTGTCTGTCATCCAGACACCAGTTTGGAAGGGTGGCTGGCCTCCACCTTGCTTACAACCTCAGAGGTCAGAGCCTACACACCTCTATATTATATAAAGAAAGGTCATTATGCACTAGATGTACTTATGATAAAGCAAAGCTGATAGGGGTTGAGTTAGTTCTACCCAGACTAGGGACTTCCTTGGTATTCAAGCACCAGCAACACTGCTTCAGGCCTTTACACAAACAGCAGCAGCCCACTGAAATCCATTTGAGAACATCGCTCGCTCCTGTGGTGCTGCTTCTCCTTCTAGGGTGGGCAAGACTCTGCAGTGAGATGAGCAGTCATAGGAGATGCTCTCAACAACAAGCATAGGACCAGGAGGGAAATCTGCAAGCCAAAGCACTAACAACAGTTGCTGAATCAAGAAGAGAAGAACTAGGGAAGAGGTGAGGCCCAACAAAAATGGCTCCTTGACATACCCCACTGCAGTCACCAGTGCCGTTCAGAATAGAGCCTAGCACATGGTATGATTTCCATTACCCAGAAGCCAAGAACACATATAAGCTAATGAATAAAAAAGCCCATGCTAGCAGTTCTAAAAAGGAGCTGCAAAGGAAAAACAATGAGCTCACGCCTTCTGACCTTGCTTGTTTTTAGCCTGGTTTCCTATGGCAACTAGGCTTGTCATGCTGTGTGTGTGCACGTGCGCGTATGTGCGTGCAAAAGACTGATAGAAAGTGATAGTCAGGGTGCTCAATAACTGCTGAATGCACTGCCACTTTGTAGTCAGACCTGGCACTAGGTTGTTTTTATCCCAAAGTAAGTTCCCATAAGTTTTATGGAAGCAAGTGCTCACCAAGATCAGTGAGACCAGTAGCTTTCTCAGGTTGGAGGGTAAGAGAACTCAGCTGAGAACTCACACAGACGACAAAGTTATGAACGTTCCAACTGCAGGAGAAGGAGCTCTCAAAACACACAGCAAAGCATGAAACAAACCTGGTAAAACAGCTCTGTTAGCTCTGGTGCTAAGGTATGCAAGACACACCTGGGAAGTTCCTTTCTCTCTTCTTCCTGGTGAGAGTTAATAGGGACATCCTGTCTTCAGGAAATCAATCCTGATTGACAGTAAGGGGAAAAGAACTTTTAGATCAGATTATTATTATTTTTAAGAAAGACTGTTCATATGTCAATAGCTACGTAAGTAAAATTTTCACAAAACAAACAAACAAAAAAAAAAATAGGGATTTAAAAAAACACATTATTCAACAAAGGGCCAAGAAACACCACAGGCAGCTTACCCAGGTCCTCCAAAAAATAAAATAAAATAAAATAAAAGTCTAAGCCTTGACATTGCTGAGATCTGCCAGGACACAGTTCATTTATGGTCGATGTGGTGTGGGAAGATCCACCAAAGCCTTTCTAACTTTGTTTGTACATAGCCTTCTGACACAGCAGACTGGTTTCTTTCCTCTCCCAAGAGATTTTTAAGAACAGAGAGGGCACAGGTGACTGTTCCAGACAGGAACCTACGGAACCTACAGGAACTCATCATTCAGATGGGATCACCGAGCTACACTTGTAAAAGGAGCGAACAAAAAGGAATAAGTGAACATATCATAACACAAAACACCAGTCTCCGTAATTCAGTAACCAGCTGCCTAGAATTGATCTATCAAAAACTCTCTCTGCCTCCATTTTGCTGAAACGTGTCTCCTGTAAATATTTGTACCACTTGAAAGTCAGATGTTTGTCCAGAGCTGCACTGACTAAGCTGGTAGAGCCTGGAGGAGCACACAGGTGCTAGCAATTCGTTTGAGCCAGTCATATTTAAAGGACAGAGGAGCACAGCCATTACAAAGCAGTTTGAAGAGGGAATGATGGTGAGTACTTGCTGTCTCCTTTCAGCAGACAGAGCTGTCTGTAGTATGAAATTCCACATTTGAGCAAATTCCCTCTTTCTTTTAAGAGCCAAAATTTCCACGTGTCATCAACTGTGTACAGTTAAAGAACTATGGCATTTGACTCCAAAGTGCTCTCGCTGACTGCTGAAATTGTATTTCTATATGTTGGCACATCAATTTGGGTTCCTTTGATCTTGAAGTCACTCCAGATTCATCTGAAAATAGTCTTTTTGTTTTGGTTCCAAGTCAGATGTGAAATGTTAAAATCTTCCCTTCCAATGTCAAAAGACAATATATGAGTACCCAAGAGCAGAATTTGACCCTCATCTTTTTCCGTAATTTTCACTACTGTACAAAAAAATACATATATATTTTTTAAAATTTTACTGCCAGCTCCCGAGTGTTACTGGTGATACTTTCAATGTGGCTTTCAATAGCCATATGGCTTCTGAAACACTGATTTTTATGGCCTTCTTAGTAATCATTGTCTATGTCCTCCAAACCCTTCTCTCTCACAGCAGAAGCTTCTGACAATGTTAGAAATATTCTCCAAGTTGTGAAATATTCTTTTTGTGCTTCTATGTCCTTCTGCTTTTATACCATACCACTCATCTCTAAGACTCATCCCGGTCCCATTAAATTCAGTAGCAGCAGGATAAAGAGCCAGACATGTAACTTTTTCTTAGCTTCAGGTTTGTAATTTGAGGCTGCAGTTTAGAAGGGATGGGGGAAATAAAAACTAATCCAAAGAAAACACAGATTAAAATACACAGTAAGTGCAACTATATAAATAAAAAATAATTTCTAAAATATACGTGAAATAAATAGCTGACAATCTAATAACATCTTGAACAAACACTGATTTCAGATAGATTCTTGTCTTCACAGATTTTTCAATCAAGTATCATTGAATCAGATGATTTCTAGATGTCGAAATGCTAGCTATAAATTTATCTAAATTAGAATCAAAGGATTTAACAATCACAATAATTAAATTTGATTAAGGTATGAGGTATTGAAGTTAATTTGGTATCATAAGGAAAAGTTAAGCAAACAGTTTAATTTATGTGTAATGTGTCCCAAACAACCTCGCCAATTTCATGAAATATAGTGTTATATTTCTTGATGATCCTGGCAAGCATATGTAATTAAAAAGAAAACTTAGCATCTATAGCCTTTCCCTTTCTTCTCCTCCTTCCTAATATCTGCAGGTCCCAAGCCTGCAGACGCATGCTTGTTTGAGGAGTCCTGCAGGCTTAGACAACTCACAAAATTAGTCTTGCTCGTACGTACTGAAGTGTTTATAGCCTCGAACCCAAATCCCCAAGCTTGCAGTCCCAAAGAAGTGACTCCTCAAAACAAGAGAACTTCGGTATGAAGTATTTATTATTTTGAAATATAAATGTAAAGTTGCAGAAGGGAATTCTTATCTGAAAGACAAGATATTTCTAAAGAAAATATTAGGCACATGCATAGAAATAGTGGATGGGGATCATACAGAAATGAAAACTTGCTTCATTAACTGCCCAGAAAGAAATAACAAGTAAAATATAAAATAAAAAGCAACATCTGGGGTAGTCAACACCAAATTACAAGTAAATAAATTGTTAATCAATAGTTTAATTGGAGAAAAAAAAAAATATCTCCAGCCTTTTTTCTCAACAGCAAAGGCTTTTTATATTCCTAATGTCAATTTTTTTTTTTTAAAGAAGGAAAATATGACTGTTACTATGGAGTAAATAAAAAAGGGGATTAACATTTATTTTTAAAATTCATAATTATTTAATAACTTTCATATTAACAGATGACAGAGTGATAAAGTGGCAGAATGCTGCTCTGACAATTTTTTTTTTCCTGATCCAACATTTTTTAACATTTAGCTTCCACTGCTAACATAATGGAGTTACTTTTTCTTCCTGCTTGGGTTACATTCATATGAAAAATTTATCCTAAACCTGTTTTTTGGTTCCTAACATGCAGGAAACTTTCATTTGCCTGTGGCTGAGCCTAAACTTGGGGGGTTTTATGTATTTGAATTGCCCTTATGAAGCCAACAGGCTAGATCCTGCTTACATGTACTGGGGATAGGTTCGTGGGACAAAGCAATATGAATTTGACTGTTGTCAAAACATGCAATTAATCTTTGTTTTATCAGCTGCAGCAAGCTTTATGCACTTAATATCAGTAACCCCCCTGACCTCCTATACCAATAACGGCAGAGCAAAGTTTTAATTTTTTTCTTCACTCTCTCCTTCATTATAAATTTGGTGGGTACTTTTGTTTTTTTGTTTTTTGGGTTTTGTTTTTTTTTTTTCCCCAAAGGATGCAAAGGAATAATACTCGTAATTGTCAGTGCTAATTTCTACTCTGGCCACCCAAATAAATACTTTGACTTATCGGAAACAAGAATATGGCAAATTAGGTATGGAAAGGTAACTACATGCAGCCCTTACCCTCGTGGGCTTGGCATCTCTATCACACCTGCCAGGCAGATATATCTTACCCCCCTTCTCCAGAAACATACTCACACAGCAGACTGTTAGCTAAACATACACAAAGTTAAATTTTCTTTGAGGCTTACTGTTAGTAGGCAAACGCATTTCTTAAGCAACTATTTAAAGACATCCTCCAGGTCTCCACTGCAGTGCTGCTTAACTTAAGACTAAATAAAACAAAGCTATTATAGAGATTCCTTCAAACAAGAAGCCAAGTCTGCACTCACCATGCATCCAGAGCTTCTCATTTGAAAAAGAGACTCACAGAGGTTTTGGTATCTTTTTGATGTTTAAGTTTGCTTCTTATATTTTTAGCATTTGGTTTGCTTCAATTTTGTTCCTCCCCAACAAAAAAGCACCAGCCTTGATGCCGGCCACCACAGCTCAGAGGGACTTCCCATGTTAAAAACTTCTTGTGACTAAACATTAGGAACATTAAAGGTAAATATTCTAGTCTGATGCTGACCCAGAAGTTCTAACCCAGCAGAAGACATCCTCCTATCCCAGCCTCTTGCCTGTGGGACGCAGTGCCCAACTGCAATACACTGAGTCTGCCTTTCGGAGACCTAAACGGGCACTTCATTGCGCTCTGCTAGCACGATCTGCAGCTTACAGAGCTCTGTAGATCCATGATCTTTTTACTTGTTTCACTGAAAAGATATTATTCAAACGCAATGCTGCTCAGAGTTCCTAAAACTGACAGAAAGCAAATTGAGTGTTTTCCTTCTTGAAGTCCTTTCCCAAAACTCCATTTAGACTTCACTGTGGTTACTTTTTGAAAACCAGAGCAAGAATGCATCATACCAAGAACTGTTAGGTTCAGTACACAGTTATTCTGTAAGCTGATATTGAAGTGCTGATGTTTGGGAACTGTACGTAAAGTTAAAAAATAATGGCTTAAATTGTAAACTTACTGAGGTTGGACTCCCAAATTAGGTGGCAGGGAAGGGCAAGCCACTAAATAAAGGCACTTAAAATCAAGGAGCAACTGTTTGATGTGATGTCTGCGATAGAAGCACATGCACAAGTCCACCTGTGAGAGTAACCAGTATTTTTAGCTCTATAATTAAGTCAATGGACATCATTAGGAAGAAGTGAACACTAAGGTAAGCAGGATTTGGCCAGTTCCCACGTACAGAAAAAAGTTCTTCACCAGTGACACTTTGTATACGTGCTCACGACTTCTCAGTCTGTGTGCCAGAGACATTGCTGTCTGCTTCCAAATAAAAATCGTGACATGAAGTGATCACCAAAATAATTTTGACCTTCAAGGACAAATTAAAATGGAAAATAAAATAAAATAAAAAAGCAAAAATTAATCTGCTGGTTTTCATGTGGAAATCTACATGACACCTATTCCTCTAAGTATAAAAAAATATGTATGATTGTGCCTAAAGAGAAGACCGCTGATACACTGCTCTTCTCATCCACAACTTCACACCTGCCTACTCAATGCATGCAGCAAGCCTTAGTAAGAACTATACAAAACATCTGGTTTTGTACATAGATAGATGGATGGAAACAATGTACATGGCTACACGTGCACACACACACACAGAAATCGTGACAGCTGCTCCCTCATGTAGAGGAGGCCACTGAAGGGATCGATGTTACATCTATACTATTCCTTGTCAGTGAAAAACTGACCTTAATTTTTAGTGAGTTCTGGCTCAGCTTTGGTTAAATTATGTGAATGGCATGCACCTTATTAACACGTATGATCAACCATTTTCAAAGCAACTCACTGGAACAGTAACAGATTTGTGAAATCCCTTTTCATTACGACAATTTCACCATACAGGAGAACTATACTGCAGCATTCATGAGCAACTTAGAATTCTATTAACCTACCCAAAAGCCTTGTAAACAAGTAAGCAGAGGACAGATGCATTTGCTTCTATTTACTATTTTCAGTTACTATGCTTTTCCTATTTTTTAATGCACATAACACATGCCTATATATAACTCCCCAAACACAGAGTGCTACTGTACTGGTTCAAATTTGTTACAAGAAATTCCTTTAGTAGGAATGAATCAAGAGTCTGATTTAGTGCAGTAAAAGTGAAAAGCAATGAGCACTGTTTGATTGGGACAACATTAGCTAAAGTTTCACATTTGGACTACGGGGGAAGCGAGGAGGGGCACGTTTATGTGGTACCTGTGGGTTTCTATTGTAGTATTCAGTGGTGTTACACGATTTGGGGGGTTAAACTGTGGTCTTTTGCAGATCAGAACACCTAAATTAAGGTGAAAAGAAAAAAAAAAAAAAAAAAAAAGATGAAATGCAATAAATCTTATTTTATGCTTTCTTCCTTTTCAATTTCATCAGATTTTTCTATTTTTTTTCCCTGATTGCTTTTGCTGCACATAATATATGCTTTGATTTAGACAGCAAATAAAATATCTAAATTGTGATGCTTCTCCTGTATGCAAGTATATACAAAATGAACAAAATAAATGAAGGGGATGAATATGCCTCAAAAGAAGAGGTCAAAGAAAAAAATTGGAGGAAAAAATTATCACTGTTGAACCAGTACCTTCTACATACATGTTAAAAGAGTTTTGCTAGTGGTCTCTCTGTAGGGATAGAACTGACCACATAATCTTAGAAACCATACAGGAAAGGTCTTATGCCAAAAGATACAGCAGGTTACAAAGGTTTCAGCACCCATCTTCATTTAGGAATCCTTATGCTTCTTCAAATAGAAGTACATGGCTACATTTTGTTTACTGACTGCTGAACTACAGGATCTCCATTCTCAGTTTGACAGCTGCATTAGACGTATATTTTTAAATCCCTCTAAATTAAGAAAGGTCTAGTTTGACTAAGAATAATCAGAGAAGGAAATAAGCAAGCAAGCTAACAGACAAGGCACCAGTGGTTTGCTCGATACAAGTTTGGAAGGTCTCTGTTTAGCTGCCAGGCAATAACAGTTCGTAGTTTAAAAGAAATAAAAATCATAAGTAAAAAATACCCCCTGTCATTTTTTGACAATCTGAGCAGAAAGGGCCTGGAAAATCTCTTGGAGGACCTGGAAAACTCCTCTCATCCTCTGAGTAGTCCCTCTGACTTGAAGCAGCTGTTGCACCATGGGGCAGCAGGTTATTAAAACCAGTATATCCATTGCTAATGGCCTTGCTGTGCACGTGGTTGGAGAACTGGTCGTATATGCCATCCTATAGAATCTACTCAAAATAATAGCTAACAGAAACATACAGAAACCAGCACCTTACAGAGAAGGCTTTAAGCTCTTTATCCCAGTTCTGCAGCTGGACAGTTGAAAGTGAAGTAAAGTTCTGCAAGAGCTTTATTTTCAATATGTCCAAGTGAAAAGGAGGGGGGGAAAAAATATCTGATTTAATAACGCTAGACAAAAAGCTGCAAGCATCTGTTTCTGTGTGCAGCACTTACTGCTGCAAGCAGCCCTGTTGTGGCCAGGCTAAGTCTGGTTAGAACACAGCTTGGAAAACAAAGCATCCAACTTGGGATGGGAAACCCTTGCTGAATCACGATATAGTTATTTCACTTAAGAAGCAGCTGCTAGGTTCACAAATAACATGCAAAGCTTTGTATCACAACAGGCTGCTGAAAAATAGAGCCAGCCATAAACTTTTTCCCTGGCTACATGGTTAAATTTGGGGGTGAAAAAAATGAATGCAAGTTGCATAAATGCAGGCAACCACAGGTCAGTAAACAATTCTAAAAAACGTTCTTGACTCCGTAAGCTGTGATATAACAAGATGGACTGCTCTGTACTTCACTATAATTAACATAGAATGGGTCTCAGAAAGTTGGAAAAAAAATCGTGAAATGAAATATAATTTTCCTAGCGTGAAGTAAAACCTGTGTATCAGTAAACCATCTTTAACTTCTTTGCAAAACTTTTGTCCAGCAAGAACAGGTCCACGTTTTGCCTTTACTGTTCCTACTACGGATTTGCATGCACATGTGTGTATGTACGCATCCATTTGTGCACCCACAAAATAGTCTGCATGCACATACAGAGGCCTGCACTTTCAAAAATATGAAATAAGAAAAGCAGAAGAATAAAATAAAATAAAATAAAATGCATCTGCATAATTGTAATAGGCTAAACTTATTCTGCAGATTTTTAAGTTTTATGTAAAAAAAAATTGTCATTGTTTTTCTTACTAATTTTACTTCTGAAAACAAAAGGAGAAAGCATTAACAAAATGAGAGGGGAAATGCTGATTTCCAGTTTTATAGGCTTGGTTGCATCTCATTCAGTTTGGCCAGTGGAAAAAAATATATATTAAAAAAAAAATAATCAATTGTTCATCCTCCTGTCCTTGCCATTCTATCTCCTTGCCCTCACGTACTAAAACTAATCAGTTGCATTTGGCTATCTGACATAAAATATAAAATACTTTAAATGCTAAAAATATATATATTAATTACTTTTTTTTTTTTAATGTTCTTTCTCACGAATAAACTTAAAAATAAAAAAAAAAAAAAGGGAGAAACGTGAGGTTTTAAGAAGTAATTGCTATAGGTCCTTCATGCTGATCTTCAGGGCTTTTCGGCATAACACCCTGTACACTGCAAGCCAACAAGCAGAGCTCCCACATGGCTTCAGCTCAGTGCTGTTGCACCCTGAGCTTCTATGTCACACTATACCCAAGTAATTCATCCTCTTGAAACAGCCTAAAGATGAAGGTGTGTGTGACCTGTGGGTACATGGACAACAATAGGGCAGGGTGCAAATCACTACCATAGATTTGGGATTTTTTTTTAATTCTTTTTTTTGCCTCAGGTTTTCTTTTTTGGTTCAGTCAGGCAGGTTGGCATTCTGCTACAACTACATGACACAAAAAAAAAAAAGTGCATAAAAACATACAAATGCAGCCAATTATTTAGAAAACTCTATAAGAAAGTGTAGAACACAAACTAAAAAATATATATATATATATTCCCACTGTTGCATATCAGGTCCTTCATTCCCCATCTTGCTTGCCCAGGCTCATCATGAAGCAGGGAGCACAAAGTCCCTTTATGCTTTGCATTTTCTGTGCTGCCTGTGACGTGCTGCAGGTGGGTAATCCATTTGTAATCTGCTATACTACCTGCAACATTCACACCAATGCCGTGCAACAGGCACGGCGACACACGCCACACTGATTTACTTACAGAGAAGCTAAGGCAAAGAACCTCAGCAACAAACTCAGCAGTGGAGGAGGAGATTTTTTTCACACTTACATTGCCAAACCCTGACATCTGTTTCCTCTGCTCCGTGGTGACCCTCGTGACTGTCCGCATGCCAGCAGATAGTGGCCAACCCAGCCAGTGATCAGATCTTCTGGACCAGCCAGCCAGGCTCAGGCCATCCCTCTGCCTTCTGCCCTCACTTCTCAGTTTGTTTGAGTTCACCAGGAGAGCTCATCTTGTGCCCTGAAGGAAACGAGGTGGGAGGAGCAGGGCAGCAGGGGAATCAGCTGAGGACCCACTCCAGAACAGGTGTCTATAGGCAGGGATGAAAATCTGAGAGACAAAATGGAAGGAAAAGAGAGAGATTGTGCACGTGCCTGAGCAAAATAAAGGAGAAGAAGGAAGAACTAAACAGAAACAAGAAGGAAACTGGATTTTTTTTTTTTAAAGATGGGGAGAAATAAGAACTGTCTTGCCACGTTCAGATCATTAATTGCATGGACTCATTTTTCTACCTGTGCTGCAACATATTTTCCCAGCAGATGTTCCTGTAAACGTAAGGTGGGTGAATGAAGAGCGCTGCTCTGTGGAGGGCGAGTCTAAGGACCAACAGCAGGCAGATTTTTTAAAGCCTACGTGCCACTCTGCTAATTCATGTCTTTTTCTGGCTTCTTAAATCCTGATTTGGAAGGGAAAAGAAAGTTACCAGATATGTTGTCAAATACCAGTGTACCCAATGCAACCTCATCTCCCTGTGCACTTCAGCAGGCCTCTCTCATCTTTCATTTTACCTTCTCAAGAGGAAAACCAATTCCTCTTCCAGCCTGGAACCCTCCCCAGCCCCGTGCATGAGATGAGCAAGGAACCACACCAGCCAGTCTGCAACAGCTCTGAGCACCATGCCCTAGTGGGGAGACCTTTCCTGCACCATCTGTGCTAGGGACATACCAACAAACAGCAGAGCTGTACCAAAATTAGCAGTGATTATCTGAGCTATGTTGGCCAACGTGTGGGCATAGCCTGGGACTTCTAACATGTGTATCCAGATTTTTTCCCATTCTTATAACAGAATAACGGCTTACGTGCATTCTCCCTCCACTGCTCCTATTGGTTCTCTCTTCATTTAAATCCCTGCCCACTTCTAATGTGATTAAACATAACATAGACACACGTGTTGAAAATCAACTAAAATGTGGCAATGTAATTAAAGAGATGTAGAAAGGAAACCAGAAAGCGTTAGAGCCTTGGCCCCTCAGTGTGCCACTGCAGTTGTGGGTGGCTATGCCAGACGTGCAGATTGTTAACAAGTCACCAGCCAGGTCTTCCAAGCAGGGAAAGGCAAGAGCATCAAAGCATTTCCCTTTGGATGCTCGCAGCTCTTGGTGTTTACATTAAATTAGAACTGCCAACTACTAGATTCCATATATTGAGGTTAAACAACCAGTTGAGTGTGGCTGTTGGCCACTTCTCCCCAACCTTCTCCTAATTAACTGCCCTTCCTTGTCTTTACTTCTCCTGTGGGAAATGCTGATATTTTTTCTAGATCAGATACTATGTGCCATTCACTCAGTGCAAGATCTAATATGCTCTCTTTTGGACCACTTTTTCATTTGCCTTCTTTTACCTTCACTGAAGGTGGATGCCGATGTGGGCACTGATGTACATCTGTACATTTGGACTCTAACTCAATGAGCTGCACATCAGCACACGCTGTTGTTTTTTTTTCAGTGCTCATCCCAATTCCTCTGTTGGAAAATATCCCGATTTGCTTCAGCAAAGCTCAGGGCCCTGATTCAAGAGTGCTTTCTGCCTCCCACACCGATCTGGTGGATCACGCGAGGGCAGATAATTCAAGGAGGGAAAATGGAAGAATCACATTCCTTAAGAACTAGATATAATTTCTCCACAGCAGTTTCCCTTTTTTTTTTTCTTCAACCATTCACTCATTTTGAATACATATCATTTAAAACTATAACATTTTCAGACTTTTTTTTCAAATTCCCCTTTACAGGAAGGCTTGTTCGCAACCTGAAAATATTCAGGTTTCCCACATGGTGGAACCTCTTCTGCTCGGGCAGAAGCCCGTGATTGCTTACGTTATTTAGCATGGCATTATCCCAAGCTGTTTGCTTCCAGCTCACTGAAAATAAGGGATGACAGAACACATTTTGCTGGACACACCCCGCCTTTATTCTTAGTAAACTGTTCCCTATATTTTCAGCCAAGAAAGTCGGGTTACTTTGAACCCTCTTGCTTTCTTTTCTCACTGCAATGGCCACTTCCAGCTGGGGAAAAAGCTGACTATCCCCTCTCAAAGCCACCGGTGGGTAGCGAGGTGGCCAACTTGGTAAGCCCACCCCCTGAGACACCGAACCGCGGTGACACAGCCAGGAGCACTGGTGGAAAAGAGGCATCTGTCAAATTCAGAGGACAAGCACTGGAGATGGAGGACGTGGTGCAGAGGCTACTGCCACCAGCATAGCATCACACAAACACAGGGCTCACGCTTCGCCTCTGCCTGGACTCAAGGCAATCACCTCTTCCCTCCTGAGGAGGTTCCTGCTGCATCCCAGTGACCAGCACAGGCACTATCTGCGTGTCACTGTGTGCCTCGTCATCCTGCTCATGGCTTGGCCTCTGGCCACCCACACGGGGACAGGAGCACTCATGGGGAGCCACCTGAGTCGCACGGAGCCACAGGAAGTGGACGGTGTGTGCTGACCCCAGGGATTCTCCTGAGGCAGCGGAGCTATGCTGTGAGTGAGGCTCGTGTCATGCTGTTAGCGTGACGCATTTCTCCACATGCAAATGCCATAATTAGTCAAGCATCTTCTATTGTCCTTCCAAACCCAGCCTAACGACAGCACCAAATACGCTATGAAATAAAAGTGGCACTTCTTACTTTTAAGTGGGGATTCAGATTTTCACAGGAATGACTTTTGCAACTCTCTTCTACAAATTAGGAAGCTTGACTACCTGTAATTAAAATAAAACACTAAAAAAAAACACAACAATTTTATGTACACATACTCATGTATTGCGTCAACATGTATGCAAGCACGTGTGTGTGGCCAACCCTGTGCCTTGTGTTCTGTTCTCAGAGGTTCTTGGTCACTCACATGGAAAAATCGCCTGTATTTAAATCAGCTGCAACTTCCTCTCCTCTCTGTTCCAAACAATGTCTACTGATGCTGCTGCAGGTCCACATGCATCTCTTCCCTGAGAATTGATTGTATTTACCAAAGAATGCTGAAGCGAAAGAGCACAAGCCTCACTTCAGCCTTTCTCTGTCAGTCTGGCTGCTCTGGTACTCCTCTCTGAAGTTTCATCACTCTACACTCCATATTTTCCCCCGAACTGCTTACTGTGTCTGCTGTAACACAAATCTGCTGAAGTTTCCTACCACCTCTACAGCTAATTAGGCTTCATCAGGGTTTTCACTCTTACGCTCCCTGCTGTAGATAAATGCAGTGGCAGCTAGGCGTGCTGCAAGAGCTGCTGACTGCATTTCAAGTTTGCAGAGCAGTGCCAGTGGTCATGCTAACAGGTAATAATCATAACAGGAAGGTTTTAGCAAAAAACTTGTGTGTGTATTGCCAGCGAGTTAACAAACGCTGCTTGGCATTCCCTAAGACCCTCCTGGAATACAAGAGAGAAAAGGAAAAAAAAAAAAAAAAATAGAGAGAGAGAGAGAAGCACTAACTTCTTATCATTTTGAGAGAAAAAGAAAAAAAGAAAGAACAGCACCAAAACGAGCATAGCCCCACTAAAGCTGGAGTGTAACTAACAGTATTGGCAAAAGAGACGTTTGTGGAAAAAAACCTTGCAAAACCTGTATCTGAAAACTACTATCCAGCAAGTGCATAAGTATTAAAAACTATGCAAACAACCACCACAGAACGTGCCTGAAAATGTAACAGTAAAGATAAAAGTTAACTTCTGAGTGTCCCGTATTAGAGTGGTCTCTGCAGCCAGAAGTGAGGTGGCAGCATACCAAAATGCTCACGCAAATATGAGATCCAGACGTGTTTGTGGCAAAAGATTTGTAAGAGAAAGAATGAGAACCGACGTGTGGATGATCTGTAAAAGACCTGAATGCTAATAAAAATTAGGGGAAGGAGGCAAGAGGGGAGGATAACGGTGTTAATCATTATTTCATGAGGCCCGTACTCACAAATCAATTTTTTACAGATGGTTGGAGGTATTTCTTAGTCCTTCACTGACAGGAATATAGGAGGCTCCGAGGCCTTAAGCAGCAATTCTATTCATAGGCCCTTAGCCTTTACATAATTGTATTAAGTGCAGTAACAGACGTAAATTAATGCATGCTGACCCCACGCTCCTAGCAAAGTCTGCCGTGACCTTTCAGAAAACCTCAAGAGCAGTAGTGGTTTAATATCTGATACGATCTCTTTGGGGGGAGATTGGATGCTGCTCAGGAGATGCTGCGTGCCAGAGGACCTAACAGGCCTTTCCATCCTGCACGACGAGGAGCCGCTCTCCTGCCTCCCTTTCAATAAGCAGCCTGTCTATGTTGGCGGTGAGCGAGCCGACATGAAGCACTGCAAAGCTGAGGGGTGCCTTAGAAGTGCATGGCTTGTGCCACGCAGAAGCCAAGCCAGCCCCCCACCTCTGGGGGCATCCATCCTCCTGGCAGCTGTGAGGGACAACGTCATTGTTGGTTTACAGCAAACTGCACAAAGAACCCGAGAGCCTTCCAGAAATTGGGTGCCAAAATGAACCAACGGAGATGGACTTCTCATTAAAGGCTTTCCTGCGTATCATAGCTACTCACATAATAAAATTCAAAATATTGTAAATATTGTAAAGAGTTTTTTTCTAGTTAGTTATCTATAAACTTTTAATGTTATAACAGGAGTATATTCCCCCTTCCTCTACTGTCCACATTCGGAAACAGGATTGTAAGGCTGCCACCAAACAGACTGAAGTGGCATACATTCCTCTGCCTCACTGGGAGGAGGGCTCCTTATTTCTAAGGCACTGCTGGTAATTGCTTTGCCTCTCCTTCTCCTACCTCACGGCTGCAGTGGTAGCCAGAGAACTGCAGAGCTGTGTCAGAGATCATGGACGTGAGAAGGAAAAAAAAAAAAACAACAAGCCTACACGACTACATCTACGAGAGCAGCATATGTTGGACAGCACATGCAATTCTGGAGCAGAAGAGAACGTAACTAATAAATAAAGAAAGAAAGATAACGCAGAAATGGAGATTTTAACCCAAGCCTTCTAACTTTTCCCTTCCCCACCTGCTCACAACGATAGGTTCTCTTGAAATCAGTGTGACAGCATAGCAGGAACACCTAACTTCTGCTGATTTCCCTTCCTTTGGGGCCTCCTCTGCTCACCCTCTCTCTATCCTGCTTGTGGCTGGGCCACGTTCTGCCAGAAGTGGGCAGCTGGGTCTGGAGGGGCTGCCTGTGCCCTGACTGGGTGGGGAAACTCGGGGCGAGATGCCCAGTGCTGCTGCAGTGCAGGCTGTCGCTTGGACTGGGGTCAAAGGGGAGAGGTATGCCCGGCCGCCCCTGGCCGTGTTCCCCAACCTCCCCTGCCGGGACTGGGCCGAGGGGAGCCCGGTGCGGCGCTGCTCTCACCTGGTGCGGGCTGCTGTTCCCGCGGCGCCACGGCTTCCTCGGCCCCGACGGCACGGCCACACCTGAGGGGAAGGGCAGAGAGAAAGGAGGGTTAGCAGGCGGAGGCAGTGGCCTCGCACCTCGCACACGCACGGGCACACGCACGCCGTCACACGTGGGGCGCAGCCTGCAGCCGGCTCCCGGACGGCAGCCCCGACGCTCCAAGGTGAAGGCGCGTTCCTGCCTCCGCGGGGTACATGCGAGCTCTGCTCCAGCTGCAGCCCCGAGGGCAGGGAACTCCGGCCCGGGGAATCCCGCAGAAACGTCGAGGGAGACCAGCCCAGTCCCGGGAGCCTCGGCTGGAGGAGGAGGCCGCGATACTGCAGTGCGGAGGAGCCGGGGCCTCCCTCAGGGCGGCCCCGACGGGGTGGAAGCGGAGGGGGTCTGTTCTGCAGGGCAGGGGCGGCGGCGAGCCGGGACGACGGCCGCGGGTCGCTGTGCTGCCGCGTTTGGGAACCTTTGGGGAAGAAGGCGGCGGGAGGGAAAGCCGGTACGGGTGGGGGAAGCGCCCCGCGGGGCTGCGGCGTCGGGAGCCGGGCTGGGAGCTGCCCCCGAGCAGAGAGGAGCGGCCAACGCCACCGCCCCAGCAGCAGCGGTCCTCAGCATGGCAGCAACAGTTGGCTGCCAAGGTAGAGAGACGTGGAGCCGGCGAGGCTGCAGCTCCACTCGCTCTCGAGCTGCCCCCCCACTCAGACCACCCCTGGTTTCAGTCCTCTAAGGGGTGAGGCAGGAAGAAGAGGGGATGCTGCTTTAGCCTCAGCTTGGCTGATTCCTCTCATCACTTCTTTTTTTTTTTCCCCAAGTTACCTCTAGTACCTTGTCTCTCCCTTTAAAATATGCTCACATGAATAAAACCCCTGCAAGAAGGTTTGCTGGCTAGTGGAAAGGACAAACACTTTTTTTTTTCTTAAATAGGAGAGGATAAATTATTATGAAAATGCAAGTCTACTTGAAAGATATCGTGACCCTTCCACCTCTGTTTTCATCAAGGCAGCTAGTGCTCGAGCTACGTGTCCTGAACGAGAAGGAAGGGAGGAAGGGGAGCGACAAGGTGCTTTTCCTTTGCCTCCTTTCCCTGCTCACCCCTTCGACAGCCTTTTACTCTTTTCTAAAGTGCAGGCAGGTCTTCAAAATCTCTTTTATCTCTTGAGAAATATTAACTCTTAGCCCCGACCGTGGTCCTCGCCCGATCTCTCCACTGCAGGCTTCCCTGAACTGCCAGCTCAGCCCTTTCCCGGCGGATCTCCCTCCGTGCCGGCGGCAGGGCAGCGAGGAGGAGATCATTGCCGGCTCCGGGCAGCCCCGACGGTCGCTCGCCCCCCCACCCCTTTTTCTTTCCCAGACGGTGGAACCATAGGCCCCTGTGTCGCGTCGAGCGGCCGCTCCGCTCCCAACTTGCTGCTCAGCTCTTGTCTCTTTCACGAGGCTGATCGGCACGGACAGAAACGCTTTTAATCTCTCGCTCTTTTGGGGGGCGGCAGGCAGGGAGGGGCTCTTTTTGTTGTTTATTTCTTGCCCACGGAACCGGGCTGGTAATTACTGCAAAGGGAGGGAGAATGCAGCTTCCCCAACAACTGCCTGAGATGCTCTCAGAGCTGTGTGCACGCACAAGGCAGTTTCAGAACCAGAAAGCTGGTGCTGATGCTGCTCTGCTCGCTCGCAATCACCTCGTCCAAAAGCGGAGCCTCGGCGGGGTTTTCCCCGGATTCCGCCTGTTTTACCCTTTTCGGGGGCACTAGCTTTTAGGGAAAGAGTGATCGGGGCGATCGCCGGGCTGCAAGTTGCTCAAAATCGGGTTGGAAGTGGGCAGGGGGAGGGAGGCGCCTTTGGCAGCGCCTGCCTGGTGCAGCTCCCGCGAACTGGGGGCTCCCCCAAACCGCCGCGGCTCCGCGCGCCTCCCCCTCTCCTCCCTCCCTATTATTTATGGGGCGATCCCGGCAAATCCCACCCTCCCCACCTCGGAAGAAGCCGAGGCTCCCGATTACGGAGCGTTTAATGAATCGCTCCGAAGATTTTTTTTCTTTTTTTTTTTTTTTCTTATGAATTGATCTCGCCCAGCCAGGACTCCCGTATTTTTTAAATACGGAGATGCCCTGGCGGGAGGGGAGGGGGAGAAAGGTGAGGGGCGGAGAACTTTTCGGAAGTTTTATTCTATTTTTATTTTTCCATTAATGAAATAAAAGCCACCATACAGTTATCCGAATCAAGGTGTGATCTGCTCCGATAGGCAAAAGTCGATTAAAAAGTTCGGCGAGAAGCGGCGGTGGGTGCCTGACCGCCCGGGGGGACCGAGCGGGATGGGAAGGGGGAAAGGGTGTTTATTTCTGCCACTACATCGCTCCCTCTATCTCTACACACAGATATATACGCACAGCACGGAGGGGTGGGGGGGGGGGAGGGGGGGGCTGGATGGGGAAGAGGGAGAGGTGCCAGGAATTAATAATAAAAGCCCACAGAGTCTAGGTAAGTCCAAGGCTCGGCGATCGCAGCTGCTGCTCCTTCGGCGAATGCGCCCTCCGCGAATGCTTTTTGGGGTAAGGGCTTCCCGGGTAGGCAGTTATGTACAGCAAGCCCAGACCGCAAAAAGATTCGCGAAGGACAAAGTCTGCCGCGGCTTCCCACATCCATCGGCCGGCCGCCGCCACACCATCCAGCGGACCCACGGGCGATCGCTCCGCCATCCCCGCCACGCTGGGTCCCCACCCCCATCCCCACCGAGCGCCGCTCCGAGCCCCGCGGCCCCGGGCGAGGCGAGGCAGGGCGAGGCGGCGGGGGGGGCCGTCACCCCCCGGCGGGGCCGGGGCCGCGGGAGCGTGGCGGAGCGCGGCGTGTCCGCGGCCCCGCTCCGCGCGGAGGCTCCGGCGCTGGGCACAGGCGCTGCGTAAAGAGAAAACTCTTCCCCCTGAGCGCTAAATAAATAGAGAGCAAGCGGGCAGCTCATTGGTGCGGGCTAAAATCGTCACCCACCAATCAGGCGGCGCCTCACATTGCCTATTTCTGCCTTTTTTTTTTTTTTTTTTTTTTTTTTTTTTTCCTTCCCGAAAGGGGGAGAGGCGGGAGAGAGGAGGGGGAGAGCGAGAAGGGGGAAAAAAAAATAAAAAAAAATAAAAAGAAGCATCTCCGTGGCTAATTATTCGCCAAATCCACGACCACGGCGCGTTCGAGAGCGCGGCCGGGACCCCCCAGCCCTCTCCTCGCCATCCCTGCCCTACCCTGCCCGAGGGGCTCCGCGGAGGCACGCAGCCGCCCCGCCGTCGGGGGACCCCGCTGCGGAGCCGCCGCTCGCCCCGACGGGGGCGCCCCGGGCCGCCACCACCTCGCGGCGGGCAGCCGGGGACACGGGGACCTGCTGCGGGCGCTCGGCACGGCAGAGTGCCGCCCCCGGCCCCGGGCAGCCCCCGGGGGCGACTCTCCCGGGGCGGGAAAGGGGAGCCCGGGACGCCGCCTCCCCTTGCACCGCCCGAGGTGGCGAGCCTCCGTCCCCTGCCGCCAGCGGGAACGGGGACGTCCAGTTCCGAAAAGTTTCCGGGACGCGGCACCCAACTCCGGAGCTCCCCGCTGCCATCCCCGCGGGAAGAGAGCGGCCCGACGGTGCCTGCGGGCGGCGGCGGAAAGGCGAACGCGCGCCCACGCCGCGTCCCGCCGGGCTCACGCGCGACACGGGGAAGGGAGACCCGAGGGGCTCGGGGGGTACCTCGCACCTCGGCCGCAACTCAGAAGTTGGCGGTTCGCCCCGCTCCGCAGAAGGGACCCGCGAGCGGCGCCGCCGCCTGCCCCGACTGCCCCGCACCCCCCGGCCCCGTTAGCCGAGCTGCGGAGCGGCGGGCAGGGCGGCGGCACGGGGCGGCGGAGCCCGGTACTTACCTGGCGCTGCCTCCCGGCCGCTTCGGCGGTCCCGCGCCGCGTGCCCGATCACCAAGCACTGTTTGTTTTTTTTTGGTTTTTTGGGTTGTTGTTGTTTTTTTTTTTAGAAAGCCCAAAAGCGAAGCGTCCCTTCCTCCAGGTATGTATATAAGTTACTGTACTGTGTGGGAGGGTCACGATCTCGCTAGGTGCAGAAGATTCCCCGGGATTAACCCCTCCTCTCCCTTCCCCTCCTGCAACTTGTTGAGGATGGCACCGCGCGCGCACGCGGAGCGGCACACGGCCGCACGCGCACACACGCGGAGCGCGGCGCGGGAGCGGTCCGGTGCCCCCGACGGCGCGGTGATTGGCCGCGCTGCTCGTGGAGAAGGGGACGTCTCAAGTCGAAGTCACGATTTCTCCTCAGTTTGGAACCATCTGTGACTGGAGCCATGACGCAGCCAGAGCACATTACTCACTTTTACAGTCACGACTTGGAAATCCGTGCAGTTTCCAACCAAAATTACACCGCCACCATTGAATTATTTAATAGGATCCAGTTAAGGGTAATCTCATGCATTGTGCCGGAGAGCGGCGGTCGGGAGGGGAGGGCTGGGAGGCGGGGGGCAGAGGGAGGGCACTGCTGGGCTCTAATCGCTGTTTCACAGAGCCACTGTTTCCGAGTTCCGACGATTGGCTGCACGTGCTGTAAGGGCTTTTTTTCCTTTAAACCCCAACCAAACAAACCGGGAACGGATCGGTTTGTAAATACGACCACGCGCGCTCGGGAAAGGGACGGTTCGGTTCCTACATTCAGGGCGCCCGTGGGCGGAGTGCCGCGGTGCGGCTCCGCGGGGCTCGGCGCGAGGAGCGGCGCTTTGTGTGCCCGCGGCCGCGGCCGCAGCGCGGCATTGTCTGCAGGATCCGCCGGCGGTGCCGGGCTTTGTGCGGTAGGTGCACCATTTTCTAAGCTCGCTCGTACCGTGAGGCGACGGCTAAGCGCGCACAGCGGGAGCTGCCGCCGCGGCTATTGTCTGCCTGTACCTCTCCCACCCCTGCAGGGCTCTGGCTGCGGCGGAGCCTCCTCCCTTCTCGGCGGCTCCGGAGCGGTGCCGCGATGCGGGGAGGGCAGGGGCTGCCTGGGATGCCCGCCGTGCCGGCCCCGCTGCGGGGCTGCGGCGCCGTGACCCTGCAGCTCGTCCCCGCGCCTCTCGTTCGGCCGAGGATCTATCTGCCTAAGGACGCGAAGGACGGGCGATAATAAAAGCAGACACCCGCGCACACACGATCCGCAGAATGTGTGAGCGCTTAGCGGGGAGAAACGAGGTGGGAGGAGAAGGGGTGAGTCCAAATAAAGCAACCTATAGCCTCCTATTTTGCGGAGCACCATCATCAGGTACAGCTCTTTCAAACGCACGGGCGGGAAGGGCGGCGGCGGCGCGCACGGGCGCGGGGAAACCACCGCGGGAGCGGCTCCCTCGGCCCCCGCGGCTGCGGGACCGGGCCGACCCCCCCATACCCCCCTCCTGCGGCGGCGGCGGCGGCGGCGGTTTCAGCACCGGGGAGCGGACAGCGCCCGGCGGCGGCCCCTCGCGGCGCTCGGCCCGCGCCCCCCGCCCGGCCCCGCCGCGCCCCCCCGAGTGCAGCCGAACGGGGGGCGGGCGGGCGGCAGAGGGGCTCGCTAGCGCCGACAGAGAGAGAGCGAGAGTTGCAGCTCGCTATTGATTCAGAGATTTACCGACAGGGTGATTCCCCTTTCTGCAAGAATTCCCTGTCTCCGGGCTCCGTGCATGCAGCAAATGCGTTACGGAGACGAGCGGAGCCCCCTCGCTTTAAAGAAAAGTAGAAAGGGAGGAAAACAGAGGGATCCGAGCATGCAGAAAGGAAAGACGAGACTCACGGCCGCTGGCTGCAGCATGCACAGGAAAGATCGCTACTTACCGAGCGGGAACTCCTCGGGTAGGGGAGGGGGTGGGGGGGGTGAGAGGGGGGGCGAGGATCGGGGGGTGGGGGGAATCCAACAATTAATTTCCAGACAGGAGTTGGAAAAAAATACTGCGGTGATGTCCAGGTTTTCTTCCACCCGCGCTCGCTTTTTATACAAGTGCAACCCTCTGTCTATTTCTGGAACGCGATCAAAACCCTGATGCTATTTTTAGCAGGTACTGGGGAAAAAATCCACACACAAAGGCATTTCGCTGGAACGCTACGTCCAAAACATTAAATGTGCATTAAGTCTGCACCCCCTCCCATACTCCCCCCCTGCACACAGCCACGCATCCCCCTTCCCCGGCTTCTTTCTGCACCACCATCCACTGTTGCTTTAGGTGCATCATTGCAGAAAATAAAATAAATAAATAAATAAATAATCCACAAAAAACCCATCAACTGACCGCCTTCCGTGCTGTCCTATTGCACAAACCCCTAATCCACAGTTGTACTGAGTCTGTCTCTCTGCCTGTTGCCTTGCAAGCATTACTGTGTCTTTCTTCTTGCAGTGTCTTTGCAAAGTGGGCTTAGGAGAAAACACAACAAGCACCATGCACCACTTTGCCATTGTGCACAAACGTGGGTTTCAGGCAGGGATGCTTGCTTTGCCATGAGGGTGAGGTGGCTTCATACGGTGAATTGCACCCAGCACAAAGAAGGGTTGTGGGTTTTTTTTTTTTTTTTTTTTTAATTCTCTCCTCCTCTCCCCCTGCCTTTCTCCCCCTTAAAAAAATATAATCCTTTGTTTGGAGAATAAAGGATCTATAAATATATATAGATATGAAAAAAGGGTGTGTGTGTGTATGTGTTTGCGTTCTAGTAATTCACTACGAGGGGGGACTGAGGAAAAAATAGAATCATTAGGGCTTGCAGGCTGCAAGGAGCCAGCCTGAGACTCCTTTGCAAGGCTGCGTCAGTTATCAGCTATTGACGTCACGTTCAGATTCTCCTCTTCAGAGGCACTAGTTCATCATAAAAGATGTCTGTGCTCGGAGCTTTGTGCTTGCAGAAAGGCACTTCAATTCGAGGAAAAGAGTTAATTAGCAAGCCCCATATTTGTGGTGTGCAGCTTTCAGTGCAGTTGCACAAAAATTCGGGGGGGGGGGGGAAGGGGGGAAGATAGGGAGGGTGAAAATGTGTGTTTGTAAGGGGGGGTGGAATCTTTTGCGCTGGGGATAGGGAGGTATTTCTCAAAACACACACACACACACACACACAGAGCCCATGTAGAAGCACAGAGAGAAAGCAATCTGCATAGTCAGACACTGCAAGAAAAAGTACCCCCCACCCCCTCCTCGGGTATGGCTATGAAGAAAAAAAAAAAAAAAAAAAAAAAAAAAAAAAAAAAAAACAATTGAACAAAAACCTCAGATTTTTAATATTTGCAATGCAAGCAGCATTGGGGGGAGGGGGGCAGGCTGAATATAATTTAACATCCCCTCCCCCCAACCCCCCCAGTCTGAAAGGCAGCAGCTCGCACCCCCACTACCTTACACTTGTATTTGGCTACTGTAGCAAAAGACAGATATTGATAAAACCAGGATTAATTCTGTATATTTGTCAGGCAAACAGCCCCGTCTCCTAGAATGACGCAAATAACAGATTCTATGGCTCTGGCTTTCTATATTCTGCACCCACGCACTCTGCTTGGTCTCCCACGGAATCAGCTACAGAGAGCAATGATCCAGATTATACAGAGAGAGGGGTGGGGGAAAGGGAGAGAATAACAAATGAAATTGCAATTAAAAATTATAATGCTGCTCCAGTCTGTACGCAAATGGCTCAACCTGAGCTTGCACAGTGGCACACACCGACATGCACTCGCGCCCCTCAGCCCCCTGCCCCTATACCGTGGGGCATCAGCAACATTTAGACAAAAGGGAACTGTCTTGCTGACAAATGCAGGGTTTATCCAGCAAGGAGAGGTGTTTCCTTTATGCACCACACCTTTCCCAGCTCCCATTAAGCAAAACACATCCCTGAAACGACCTGTCTAGCCACTAAGTGTGTGCAGAGGGGACAGTTAACACACACAGCTGGGGAGAGGAGTGGGGCCACCCGCACAGCCCCACAGGAGCTAAGGAGGACCTCTATGAGCAGGTCATCTTCTCCGTCTCACAGACAAAAGGATGCAGCTATTTCTCAAAATGCCTAAAAAAAGTCAAGCGCAAGGGGCTGTTACTATTTTTAAACCTCTCTCTCATTTGTTGGAAAATGGCACTAAAAGCATCAACCAAGCTCCCCGCCCCTGGGGACACAGACAGACACATGGCGAGCCCTGAGGTACACTGAGGTGGTGGGGACTGTCCCTTCCCCAGGTGAGGGCCAGGGGTGCCCCACCACCATTCCCACCACTAACCCCTGTCACACCCCGTGCAACGGCAGAAGCAAAATGTCGGGGCAATCAAAAAACCCGTGAGTTATTTACTGTCTAATCTGTACACACACGCTCCTTATTTATTAACTCACTTAATTATTACCAACTTCTTTTGCAGACAATGAATTTCCTAATGTCAATAAGCTGCAATCAGTGAAGTAAGGCTGTCTCTCCCTCTCTCTCAAAACCAGACGGTGCTGTTGTCATGACTGCCCCTGACAGGGAGGCGCCTGGGGGGGGGAACCACACCTGTATAGGGGGCACAGCATGGCACCATGAGGCTAAAGGAGGTTGAGGGGCCATTCAAATAACCATATGCAATGCATTAGATGCAACCATACGCATCATCATCCACACGTCAGCAACAAACCCATCTCCACAGGACTGGGAGAGATGTTACACTTCAGACCTGGAATGAGACACAGTCCAACCCATGGTTTTGCCATGGGAAACTGGCCCAGTAGTTGTAGCCCAGAAACCAGAGAGAACAGGAAGAAATATTTCAACAGGGCTAGCCCTTATGCCAAGGTCACACCTTGTCCCCTAAAGACTCCCAGAAGCCAGCTGTGGAACATACCTACTCTGAGGAGCTGCAGTGCAGTTCATCCTGGATGAACAAAAATGTTAGGCCATACAGGAGCTTAAGGATGCAGACATGCACATCCAAACTTTCTTTCGACACTTAGACCTTCAAGAGCCTTGGTATGCTGTGGAGGGAGGGAAGGGTGCAGCCATTTTCTCTCTCTTCTTGCCCTCATACAAACTGATTGCTTTGCACTTCTGTGTAGTGGTCATCTCTGTGAATATGAACAGAAGAAGGCTGGCCAGCCCCAGCTCTTCTCTGATGCAAAGAAAAGGTGACAATACAAGGGGTGGTTCTGTTGGCATGACTTGGAGTGGGCCCACGGGGAAGCAGTGCATCTCCTGGGCCTCAGGAGCCCTGTGCCTACTCCTCAGCCAAGAACCCTAGCTCCTGAGCTTCTCTCTGGAGCCCCACAAGTGTTTGATATTCTAAACTCTCCCACATTAATGAAAGGACTAATTAATCTTTCTACCACATGGTTTGGAATGTCTTTCTGGAAGCTGTACTATCACCTCACAGCCTCAATTTTATCAACTCATCTCATTTCTCCATTTGCTCTCCTCACTTCTCCACCCAAGCATGCCCTCATCATCCCAGCAGGCCTGTCTCCTGTCCTGCTTGCCTCCTACGAAAAGCAAGGTAGAAGCCATGTCCAGTGCCTAGGGAATCTCTGACTTAAATAAATAAATAAATGGAAACCATCCAAACTGGAAAGAATGTCTGGCAGTCATCTACCCAACAGCCTCCCATTTCTACTCATTAGGAGCACGAAAGGGAAAATTTATCTTCTATTTTGATATTTTAGTTATCCAGCAATCTTCTTGTTTCTAAACAATTTAAACTCCCTACCAGCAAAGTCTTAACGAAAGCAGAAGCTCCTGTACTATTTCCTCCACCAAAAAATAATTCTGCGGATCCTGGACAAAGTGATGCCGTGTCTGACAGCAACAGTGCACTGCCCAGAACTACTGGGGTGCCAAAGGGAGCAGCCCCACCTCTAACGTGTGGGATCTGCATATATCTGCATATTAGCCTATCTTCACCCTTAGAAGTTTCCCTTCCATACTTCGCCCTAGTGGACAGTGGCACATATGGGGATGCTAGTGGGGATAATACTGTTATTATTGACAGTAAAGTGTTGGCTGGCACAAAATTCTTGCTCAGAACGACCATAATCTATCAGTTACAAAGTAGTTTAGTCTGCAGGTAAAAACTATTTTAGTGGCATTTACCACTTTTTTTTTTTTTTTTTTTTTTTTTTTTTTTTTTAAATTCACCATGTTTAAGGTCCCATTTCTTACTCATTTTGGATAAGAAAGTGCCTTTCACCTTTCACCTTCTCTCTTCAGGACAAGGAATAGCTACAATCAAGACTACAAAATGAGGGTAAAACAGCCTAAACATGTTTTGGTTCCTCAGCCCTGATTTACAGACGTAACTGGTAAAAAAAAATCCTTCTGACCCCCACACACTTTCACAAATAGTCTGTTCTTGGACTCCACTCAGGCAGCCGAATGCCATCTGATAAATTCCAAACGTAAAGAGAACAGGAGAAGGCCAGAAACGAAGAGTGAATTGCCACTAGGAACTTACGGCAACCCTCAGATTTCAGAATAAAATTCACCCTGTATCAGAGCAGTCAATAACTTACACTACTTAACTCTTGTTACAGGAACACATAGCACCCAGAGCAAAGAGGAATTGCATTGAAATGGAAATAAATTAGTGACATCCCTTCAGCAATCTACTGCCTATTACAGATGGCAAGGTCTAAGGTAGTGATAGGACCTGAAGAAACGTGGTTGCTATCTGAAGCGAGGGACTGGCATATTCCTCTAGATATGAGATATTCCTCTTCAGAAGTCAAATTTGCTGCAATAAGTATTGATCTGAAATTTTTTGCTAAAAGGCTCATTCCTTTAGCATTTTTGAGGTTCTCCTCAAATTTCAGATGAAGAGCCCATCGCTTCATGCTTGATTTAGTCACCTATAAAATGAATATAAGATGATACCTACTTACCTAACCAGGATGTTCTTGAAGATATCTATAGTATTGAGATAATCAATAAAAGTTATCAGTAAGAAGACAGCAATATTACAAGTAATCAGAGAGATCAGAGCACACAAGGAAGCACAAGAAGGAAGGGAGCGCTTTTCCTCCAACAATAGAATGAGAGGCTGGGCAATATTGTAGTAAAGAAAATCTCACCTGTGTCAGAAGATCAAGATTAAGACTTGAGATCTCATTATACGGAATTTTTGGAGAATCTGGATGCACAGACCAGGAAACCAACAAAACAGAAGTGCGCACATTCTGATGTCATCTCATACAGATTGCATTAATAATCAACTCGAACAGTTTTTGATACCTGGATTGCTTTGTTGTCTTTAGTTTTTCTGTTTATATTGCAAAGAAACATAATAGCTATAACATGTGAAATGGCACGAACTGGATCTTCCTCCAATGGCTGCAAAATCAAACCCTAGAGATGGACTATGCAGTGTAGTGGGGATGAAAAGAAGAAAACCATTAGCATAATGAAACTAGTAGAAAAGGAGTATGACAGTCTCAATATTGAGGATTATATCAAAAGGAAATCATAACAGCTCTTAATAAAAGTTGAACCTATGGAAGAAATATGGTGAATAGACATCATACTTCAGATACATGAAGCATAATCTTTGAGGAATTCAGCTGCAGATTTGATGAGCCTTTACACTAAGACTTGATTTTCATTAGCCTTTGAAATGGAACCTTCATTAATAAGACCCATGACCCTTAACACAATGTGTAGACATATCTGGCAACCACCTTAAAGAAAGAGTTACGAACAAGAACAACAGTGTGTGGTGCATTATACAGAATCTTGTACCGATCAAAAAAAAAAAAAAAACAACCAAAAAAAAAACCAAACCAAAACCAAAAACAACAACAACAAAAAAAACAACAGTGAGGACAGTAATGAAGAAATACCAAAAATCTGTGTCAACCTGTAATTCAAAACTAGCCAATATCATGGCCAGATGGAGAGAATGTCACATGGGGTGGGGGTGATATTAAGGTAATTTAGGAAGAACTTATGTACTAGGATAATAGAACACGAAACCAAAGGATTCAGTGAAAGGAAAAAAAATCTAGTTTTTCCCCAGGAAGAAGATGGTTGGGTGGGGGGAAAAAAAAAGAAAAAGAAAAAGAAATAAAAGAAACAAAAACACTCAGCTGCATTTCATAGGTGATCAGGTGAAATACAAGACAAGATACCTAGAGTTATCCAGACACGGCCTTACAGAATCTTAACCAGACCTATGATGATCCTGTAACAAGACATACTGTTCTTTTCTACTTTGTTGCCTCTGATTTGTCCTTCCTTAAAGCACAATTCAGTCTAGCTATCAACAGTTACAATGTAAAATTGCTACTCAACCAGAGACTCCAATGGATAGTCCAACCAGGACAGGCTGGTGAATTTGTCACTTCTCTACTTACCTTTTGGGGTACAAAAATCTCAAATTTATACCATTCAGAAGTTCTGGTATTTATATCTAGCTAGAGCTCAAACTTCCAGAAATCCTCATTCAATAAGTCAGAAACATCTGGCAAAATGGAATTCCAATACCACCAGGAAAAGTTAAGACCTGAATAGTGTATAAGACCTAAATCACATACAACTTCTTGTCTGAACATCTATTTTTATCACTGGTTAACATTTATACATTGCATGCTAATAGCAAGTTCAGCCCTATAAATGGCACCAAAATCCAAGCTGTTTCTGCTTGGATTCAAGCTGTCTCAGCTATGCACAGTTTACAAATTAAGCCACTGGTTCCCTGACTGTGACTGGCAAACCATCAGTGTGTACAGAACTTTGGGAAGTCCCAGAAGGACCAGCTGGCCAAACAGCAATGGCTTTTGTTTTCTCAGCTGCTGAATCTTCTCTACAGAAACACACAATGCTTAAATTCCTCTTACTTTGCCTTGTAAATGACTACTGCTATAGATAACATAGTGATACTTGATCATTAATTGCAAGGAGGCAATTCATCTGATTGAACATGGCAGTGGAAACATGTATAACACAGGCAGATGTTTCTCGTGTTCCCTAGAGAAAGCTGCAACGGCCACTGATATCACTGAGAAGACAGGAGGTGCCATGAAATTAATAGAAAAAGGTTCTCTGAAGAATGTAGTTCCTCAAGACAGTCTTCAAAAGCATTGCTGCATTGCATATATTCAACCACCCAAGCCAACAAATGACCACACGTGGTGAAATCACAGTGTTCTTCTGCATGTTGTCCCATCGTTGGTGGAAACACCAAAGCGAGAGAGATGGGTAGCACCTGTGGCTACATCCACATTTCCTTAATGTCAGGAAATGTGCATTAATACTTACTCAGCTCATCACGTGAGCCTGTTGGGCAACTGAGTATCATACATAACTTACTGAGTATTAGAATAGCTGGAGATCCACGGATGAGCAACAGAGAAGTGCAGGCTATTATGGAATTGCTGTAAATGCCTGTTGCTGAGCCAGCTGATGAAACACACACTTCTGCAAATCCCTCACAGATCATCATTTCAGTGCTGCTTTTGCAGTAATTACAATTATTGTAAGGACTATATGAACAGAGATACAGAGTCTGAGTTATGTTCCATATAATGGTTTTCTGGGTAGTTCAAGGTTTGCATATAAAAGCTATTCTGAACTGTTGTTCAAGACTGACAATGAGTATTTAGCTGAAATTAGTAATTTTAAAAATTAAAAAAAAAAAACAAAAAAAAACTTTAATATTGTATCAGTTGATTGCTCCTTGCATTAGCAACACGTCACCAGTTAAGCTTTCAAGTGTGAGCATTATTACGTATTGACAATCACAGATTTACCTCTCATTCTGTTGGATGCCATGCAAACACAGAATCAAAAAATAACCACATGGGATGTTCTAGCGAGGAGCCAACAGCTGAAAACAGAGGTTTGGGTGTTAAAATAAATTATCCTTATGGTGGGGGAGGGAGGGAGGAAAGAACAGTAAGGATAGATTTTTATTTGATCGCTCTCAGTAGAGTGTATGCTGTACAAAATAATGAATGAGACATGATGCCTGACCCATGAAGTTACAATGCAAACAGAAGAGCACAGACAAGGACTGACTTCCATGAAGAACAGATGAACATATCTGGTGTCCTGGTGTGATTTTGTACTTGAGGATGCATGGAGACTTTTGCATTTTGGAAGAGTTCCAGATACATCAAGTGGAGTGTCTGCAGAAAAGTGTCTCACTCCTGCAGATGTTTCTGATAAGATCAGAGACAGATACAAGTTGGTAGGAAGGAGATGTTGGACAGAACATTGATGTGGAAAGTCATGAGTCACCAGGCCGAGATGTACAGCCTCATGGTTGTTTGTACTCCAGCAGTCATCAGGAAGATGGTGCTGAAGCTTAAAGTGGAAGAAATGGCAGCTTCTGTACAACAAGGATTTACAAAGATACAGTGCAAAACATTGGTGAGACAATCCCACGCTCTTGTTTCTGATCAGGGTGTTTCAAGAGGGGCAAGTGTAATAGAGCATAGGAAGTACTCTGTTACACTCCACAGAGTATGTGGATGAATGGAACTGCTCATCTTTAGTATTAGTTTTTCAAATGAGAAGACAGAGGTGAGCTAACCTGGCAGCAAGACAACAGCATATGGGCGTCAATAAAGTTCAGAGCATCTTTCAGAGATATCTACAAGAAAACTGAGAGAGGACTATACTTCTGCCAAAGCGTTTCTGGGTTTGTGCTGTTTTCGCCTTCTTTTGTTGTTGTTGCTGTTTTTCCTGGAAACTAAAGGTGCATCCAGATGACAAACTTTGGCCATCCATTTATCCACTCAAAGTACAGCATTTAACAACACTGAAGCCTGATTGATCAATGGCCATAAAATAGCATGAAACACCTGATGAAAGATCAAAATACATCACCAGTCCTGGTGTTTTGTCAAGTCCTTCTATTACATACGTAGCTGCATAAAAGAGTGAGTTGCTTTGTATTCCTACAGAGTATGACATAGTGTGGGGTTGCCTCTCTTGAAGGATTTTCATAAGAAGGTACAGGTTTAGGTGCTCATTTACTACGAAGAAGGTTGCATCTAGACCCCTAGTGGTACTGTACTATTTCTGCTAAGACAATCCAGAGAGATACTCTGAGAAGAAATGCGGGTTTTTTCATCTTAAAGTCTGTCCATCTGACACTTAATATGTTGCATGGTGGCATACACTCTCACCATCTTGAATAAAAACTTTGTTTTAGAATTAGCTTATGCAGCACAAATGAGATAAGTGGTATCACTTATCAGAGAAATCAGAACAGCAAGAAAACACACAAAGGTGGGGGAACCTTAATCAGGAATATCCTTCAGCACAAACATCTGAACCTTGATAAGCCCTTTCAGGGGAAGATCCTTTGTTGCTCTAGTCCCACTCATTGCTGAACCAGAAGGACAAGGAAGTAGAGTCAAAGGACAGAGAAGAAAAAGAAAAGGAAGTTAGCTCTTCCAAAACAGAAAGTTCCTCTACATCTGACAGGAAAAGAAATAACATCTGCAATACTGCAGGAAGGTAGCTGAGCTGTGTGCAAGCTGGAGAATTCCCTCTATTGCACAAGCTATGCAAATATAATTGTAGGCTAGAAAGTGCTGTGACTCATAGGTGAAGTGGATGTGAGAATATCTGGGTCAGAGAGAGTCTGTACTGAGAAGACCATGTGTAAGACCTCAGAAGTTCCCAGAGAAGGCAAAGTGAAAGGAGTTAATGAAAACTCATCAGAGTCATCCTGCCACAGATTGCTTATTTGTGGCAGCACATGAGGAGCCCCCAAGGCATCTATACCTGTGGCATTTCAGAACACTCCAACACCAAGACCAACCGAGGATTTGAGGATGAGCTTGAGAAGAAAACAGATGAAGAACAAACCTCAGAAAATGAAGGTTGACAACAATTTGCTTTTTTTTTAGCACAAGATGAGATAGGCCATTGAGCCAGGAATCAGAGGACTAATGCATGTTATGAAGGTACAGGTTGGACCCAACACAGCATTCCCATATGATGGACTCCACTTGTTGTGGAGTTCTGCAGAGGAGAGATGAGAGAGGCAAGAGAAGCACTGCCTCATGGTGCTTCAGCTCCTGCAGCATCTAATCAGATGACCCCAGTGATGTATGCATCGATATTCCCAGCGATAAACCACGGGTTTTTCATATTTTCTCAGCTGGACGTGCGAATGACAGACTAAGGGTGAACAGGCAATAGCAGAGGTGACTCAAGGCTGAGCTAACTTACCATTTCCATACTTGGAGGACAGATAGATTGAAGGTGGAGTATGCTGGAAAAGTAGAGATGAGGGCTTTGCAGCCCCCATCTCATTCCTGACCATTCTGCGCTTCGTGGCTGTGAGCAGCCCACAGCTTTGGCTTCCAGTATTACCTTGCACCTCAGGGCATTTGGCCATCACCCTGCAGCTGTGAGTTGGACCCCTTCTGGGGCTAGGCTGCTTCATCTGCCTGCAGAGATCCCATGTCCCAGCTGCAGGGTCAAGGTGCAGCTCTACAAAGTGCCTCAGCTTCTTCAGGAGGGTCATACACCAGGCAGAGCACGCCACTTGCAGCACTGCTCACTTATTGGTCTTCTGGTTCAAAAGGAGCAGAGAGGGGTCCTGGGATGGGAAAGGCTCTCCATCGATCAGAGCAGCCTGATCTTGCAAAACTTTGTGCCTTTCTCCCCCAGACGGTGAAGACCATCCAGCTTTTCCAGATTAAGAAACCCACTTGAAATTAGCAATAAATCACACCTGCTCTTCGCAGGCAGGGCAGCTGTTGCTAACCATGCCGAGTGCAGCAGCACTAGAGGAAAGCAGAGCGTGCACTGCAGCTGGCTGCTGCCACATGGGAGGCACAGGCTCAGCAGATGCTGAACTCGAGGTCCTCCCCATGTCCAGGCTCTGCAGTTCTCAGGCCCCCGGGAATTCAACAAGCAGCTCGGGCTGCACATTGCAGAACAGCGAAGTTTGGATCATGCTACCCTCTCTAGTTTCTCTATAGATCAGCTATCAGAAATTACTATGTATAAAGATTTCCCTCTACAGGTGGTTAGAGCTTGTAACAACCTCTCACTTTCTTGCATCGCTTTAATTGCTAGTTTGTCTCGTCGTTTACTTTGCTATCATTCTGCCCGCGCCCCCCGCCGTGGGTTTGCAGCCCATTCCCAGAGGTACCGAATTCTCTACACAAAAAATGCCAACTCCCTCCAATCCTCCTGAAGCTTCAACGCTCCCGACTTTGATTGCAAAAAGAGGCAAAATCCCAGCTGCGAGCTCCTTACCCGAGCGAGTCAATCCCCTCCCTCATCCCCCAACCCCACAAATGTGCCCCAGTGAAAGTTGCGGCCCCTGCAAAAAGTCTGTGCGTGGACGGGGGAGGAGGGTGGGGGGGGGGGGGGGGGGGGGGGGTCTCCAGCGCGCAGCTCCCTCCTGCAGCCCTGCAGGAGCAGGGCAGGATCCAGCACACGAGAGCTCTTTGCACGGAGAGGGACGCAACGCCTGCACCAGGCGGGCAGCAGCACACGTCGGGAGGGAAAGTGCTTCTTGCAAAGCATCTCGCGCCGGGATCGGGAAACTTTGCGAAAGGCGAAAGCAAAACACCTGCACACCCGGCACCCGCACCCGCGCGCACACAGAGGAACCTACCTTGCCACATCTTCTTCACTTATTTTGTGTGCAAAGGGGAAAAAAAGAAAAAAGAAAGAAAAAAAGCAAAAAGAAAAGAAACAGGAAAACAACAAACCGAAGCGGTCCCCCATCAGAACAAAAAGAATCTCTTCCCCCCCGCCAAAACTGCGTCCCCTCTTCCCGCGCCTCGGCTGCATTTCTAGGGAACGGGGCCGGGGGGGGAGGTTGGGGGGGGGGCGGAGGGCCGGCCGGGAACTAGCGCGTGGCGGGCTGGGGGGCTGGCGTCATGTGTGGCTGCACTCAGCCGGGAGAGAGGCGAAAAAAAAAAAAAAAAAAAAGAAGAAAAGAAAGAACAAGGGGAAAAAAAAAAAAAAAAAAAAAAAGAGGAGGGAAAAAAAAAAAAAAAAAAAAGGAGAAAAAAAAAAAAAAAAGAGGAGAAAAAAAAAAACCCAAATCCACCACCAGCACCCCGCTTGGCGCTCGCAGCCGCCTCGAAGCCGGAGCGCCCCCCCCCGCCCAGCCGCCCACGCGCCGCCCCCGCACCGCCGGGCCCGGCACCTCCCGGTGCCCGCGCGGGCGGAACAGCGCGGCCCCGCGCGCCCCCGCCGTCCGCGCCCCCGCCGCTATTTATAGCCCGGCGCGGCGGGCGCGGGCACACGCGTGTCCCTGCCTGCCTCCGTGGGCGGCACGCAGGTAGCGCGCCTCGCTCTGCACTGCGTCTCATCGCTCTTTGAACGTTTCGGCTCGTCGTGTCGGGCTTTTTTTATTTTTTTTATTTTTATTTCGTAGAAGGGTGGGGAGCGCGCAGCCCTGGGGTGCTTTTTTTTTCCTTCATAGGGGGTGTGTAGGGGGGGGGGGGGGGTGCGCGGGGCTGGGGCTGCGTGTGCGGGAGCCGCGGTGCGGGAGCGGGCGCGCAGCCCTTGGCTCCCGGCAGCACAGTCAGTTCCTCCAGTGTGTGCTATTGACCTGCATTGACGTCATTGCGTCATTAGGTCTCCCTTAGAAACACTGACTTTCAAAAATAGTATCAAATTAATTCAGCTGGCAGAGAGGAGCCACTAGCTGGAATGAGCCATAAAACTCCAGAATCTTCAGCCCGGCCCCCCCCCCCCCCCTTCCCTCCCTCCCTCCCTCCCCCCCAAACCTGCCCCTCCCGGCAAAGCGGGGGGAAATCGGATTGTATGGAAAATACCATTGATGGAATCAAAAAAGGAGAGAAAGAAAGAAAGAAAAGGGAGGGGGGGGGGGGAGAGGGGGGGGTAGAGGAAAGAGAGCCCGAATTAGACCGCCAGCCCGAGCGCTGCCTCTCCCTCGCTCCTCTCTCCCTCTCTCCCCTCCTTTCCCTCGGCTGAGCTAAAAATAGCCCCCGCGAGCTGACTGCGGTATCTTTTGTGTTGCATCGTTCCGTTTTTAGCTCCGCGTGCGCTGCCCAAGGGCGGCCGCGAGGGACCGGGGGCGGTGGCGGCGTCGGCCCTGCGGGACCCCCGAACCGGGCGGCGGTACCGAGCGGAGGGCCGGGCGGGGGCCGGGGGTTATTTTAGGATAGCGCTCACATTGCCGCCGAGCCCCGGCTCCCGCTTTCTCCCTCTAGATTCGCTTTAAAAATATCCTTCCCTCCTCACCCCACCTCGCTCACGTGGACCTGTGGGCAAGCACATGTCACCCCCATTCATACGGACACAATGCAGCCGAGCGGCGGTAATGCGCGGCGATGGTACATTCACAGACAGCGGCGCGGGCCCTCGATGCAGCCTTATTCCACCCGAAGGACACCGCAGCCCGGAGGAATCCGATCGGGCTGTTGCTGTACGTGGGCAAGCCGCTCGGCTCTTCCTTCTCGTCTTAGCCCGAACTGAGCAAAACTGATCGATCCTCTTTTTCCCTGTCTTTAAGAATAAACAGAAAATAAAATCCCGTTGACGCTGCAGCAGGAGGATCTGAACCCTGGGGCTGCTGTTGGAGCGCAGTGACAGCAGGAGGTGTGGGGTCAGACCCGGCGTACGGCCACCTCCAGCTGTGCTGTCCCTCGTGCAGGAGAGGTCCCGTCCAAGACCATTCCACTGATTGAGGACTTACATACAAATATCTACATAGGCGTTTTTTCTTCAGTGCAGCTATTCAGGAACAGAAGCACTGTGCTAGACAGTAATAATTTGCAAGATCAGGCCTTAAATAGGGCTCTCACCCTGCAAACATTTCTTCACGTGCCAAGTGTTAAGGCTGTGACTAATCTAGTTGGAAATCAAGGGGATTACTCACTGTAGTAACATTAAACTCCCACGCGTTTGGAGGACCAGGGCCGGGCCGAGCGACCACCACCGCAGCACCGCTGTGCAGCCAGCTCTGCTCCCAGCCCCGTGGCCGCACCCCGCTCCGTCCCGTGCCTCCGGGTTGCTGGGCTCCAGCACGGTGTTCTGCTGCCCGCGTGTCTCGTGGAGGTAATGCTGTGGATTTAGGGTCATTTGAGCAGCAGGACTCGGCCCCCAGCCTGCTTCACGTGGGCGGTTCACGAGCCGCTTCCCTTCGCGCAGTGGCCACATGTGCACTGCAGCTGTCCCCGCGGGCTGCCGCTTCGCTGAGGGTTAGCAGGGGAGGGCACGGAGGCTCCACCCTCGCTCCTGGGGGAAGAAGGAAAACAAGGCCGCGACCTGAACGCCTCATTCATTCTTCAAATGTTGCTCTTCATTTCGCAGCAGATGCTCTGCTCAGGCTGCTCTGCCGTTGCCATTCATTTTATTGGTGCATGGCCCCCACCAACAGAACTTCAGCATGAGCATCAGACACCCGAGCTCCAGCTCCCAGAGCAGCTGGTGGCATGCAGCTTGCAGCAGAGCAGCATGAGTTTATGCTGGGTGGGCATTTTTCCAGGCAGGTTGCAGGTACCATACCTCAGTGGCTCCAATGGTGCTCGTGCAACCTCAGCCGCACCCATGCACCAAGATGCGGGCTGCTCCCTCCACAGCCATCAGGAGCTGCACAATACGTGCACTGCCTGGGTTTCCCAAAAGTGTCTTTGGCCAAGTTCCACTATCTCTAGTTTAGAAGACAGCACTTGCTCTAAAATTAAGAGTCAGGTTTTGTTCTCGAAGCCTAAGTCTCCAAGAAGATCACTAATGACTGAGTGAGGAAAGATGGAAGGTGATTAAAACCTGGATTGGTTTACCTGGAGCAAGGTGAGTAATGCAGTCCAAGGAAAACAAGCTTGACTTGGTCATCGTCCCCAGTAAGGTGCTGGTACCACATCCCTCCCTCACACAGACTGCTCCTGGATTTCAACTTTCTTTCCCCTGGCACTTGTCTCAGCATCAGTGTGGTGCTGTGTCCCCATACAGCTCCAAAATCACACTGACAAGGGGGTGAAGAGAAGGGTACAGATGAAATGGGTGAGTGGGAGGAAGGAGGAGAGCTGCCAATGATGTGGGCATGGAGAAGACATGGAGAGGAAAAGATGTCAGAAGGCATAGGGACAAAGGTGTGGCTGTAGCAATGAGGAGATCAGAGGCACTGAAGCATAGTAAGGGATAAGAAAGAGCTGGGAGGAAGGGATTCAGGCCTGAAAGTGGTGGAGAGGAACAGGACAAGCTGACCAGCTGGGCTTTGCAAACTTCTCAGACACCATCTGTACCTCACAGGGATTTGGAGTGCACTGTTTCACATCTCCTACACCTTCCCTTCATGTCCATTCCTTTCTCTAAGCTCTTCAGCCTGGAGAAGAGAAGGCTCCAATGGGATTTTACAGCAGCCTTCCAGTGCCTGAAGGGGACCTACAAGAAAGCTGGGAAGGAACTTTTTAGAGGGAATGTAGTGGCAGGACAAGGGGAAATGGTTCTAAACTGGAAGAGGGTAGATTTAGACTAGATATTAGGCAGAAAATCTTAACAGTGAGGGAACAGGTTGCCCAGAGAGGTTGTGGATGCCCCTTCCCTGGAAGCACTCAAAGCCAGGCTGGATGGGGCTTTGAGCTACCTGGACTGGAGAGAGGTATCCCTGCTAAGGGGGATTGGAACCAGGTGATCTTAAAGATCCAACCCAAACCATTATGTGATTCTATGACTGCATGATTCTGTTATCTCCTCTACCATCCCCAGAGGTGTGCTCAGGGCCCAAGGCTGTTGCCTGCTCTTCCCTAGGGCCACACACATGGGAGGGGGAGCAGAGGGAGCAGTATGGAAGCAGTGATCCATGCAGGTAGCTGGACTTTTCATGTGGGTTTGTGTGGAGGGACAGGGCCAAAGAAGTCTGCGTGACCCAGAATGTGGCAGGACTTGCTGCAGGACATTGGCATGGGCACATGGGACAGACCTCCGTGGGCAGAGCAAGTAACAGGCTCCCATTTCCCCAGCACAGACCGTGTGCTGTATCCTGATCGCAGCTTCTCCAAGCTGCTCCCACTGATAATCAATACAACCACAGTCAACACAGTGAATCCACTCAGAATAGATGCAGATAAATGCCGGATTTCCAATTCGTTGTCTGTGTTTCTAATAATAGCACACCCAAAGAGAGTGTCTCAGATCTATTTATTAGGCTCCTCACTTTTTGCTGTGCCATTCCCAGGAGCTAGTGCCAGCAGGACACAGTTAAGGTGGTGCTGGGGAGAGATATTGCTTTCTTTCAGCATTTCATTCCTGGCTTCCCAGGCATTGCAGTCCTGTGGATATCGGAGCTTTCTAGAAGAGCAGAGAGGCACCACGCTAACTGTGCAGCAACAAATGTTCTGAGCACTAAATAACAGCAACAGAAGACAGCTCAGTGCACACTGTGCTTTATGGTCAAATGTAGGAAGACTGCAGTGTGAATGAGACACCATGTGAGGAAGACCAATTCAAAAAAGAGAAGGAGGATGAGGAAGGTGAGTTACTGAATTGAGATGGGATGGACAGATCTTGTCGTTTTCCACGTTTTAATCCAAATGGCAGTCACTGGGAATGACTGTGGAGGGATCAGACCTGTAAGAAGAACCTGTGATGGGAGATTCGTGTCCAGGTGGGATGCGTGGCACATGGTCATGGGGCACTTTGGGCCATCATCAGCTGCACAGCTGGCAGAACGTGCAAGGACGGGGCTGTGCACAACCCCAAGGCAAAGAAAATGTCTCTCTTTCCAGAGCAACTTGGAGCCCAGTGTGAAACTTCTGTTTTGCACAGAGTGCAAAGAGCCCAAGGGATAGAGATTTAGCAGGAACCTAACAAAAGCAAAGTCATTACCAGCTAGGGTACTACTGGAGTCCCAGTGAACTGGTAGCATCCTGCCTACCATCCTAGCATCCTGCCTACCAAACAAGCTCCATGGTGAGCCATGCTTCCTGACCCCTTAGCACAGCTCTGCCCATGGCACACAGTCGCAGAGCAGCATGATGTTGCTACCAGCTTCATGACATGGCCACAAACCTCCTGACAGGAGACCCCTCTGCAGCACTAAGGTACCTCTCCCAGTCTTTAGCATATATGGGGACTGGGTTTAGCTCTGCTGATATCCCCATGAGTTCTGTCACTCACACACACACACACACACCGCTGTTGTGCCAGGGTGCCTGTCAGCACATAAAGCCCTGTGCAGGTTTTTCCTGCCTTCACCACGCTGCAGCTCAAAGTCTCAGAGAGGCCATTTTGAACAAACTCATTCAAGACCTAAATCTATTTCACACCCCAGGTGAATCCAGCCTTGCTCTTTGTACAAAGCCTCTCAGTGCCCACGTCCTGCTTGCACTCGCACAGGGGAGAGACAGAGAAAGAGGGCACGGCTGCCTGCTGACCCACACAATGGGGGCTTTCTGCCTTTTATGAGGGAGATGGAGGGTTTGAAGCCTGAATCTTTGAAGCTGAATAATGATGGCTGTGGGCCTGGTCCTCCCCTGTGAGGCGGCTGGAGGAGGTGCTCTCTGTGACGCACTGACTTGTCACTATGGAGCAATCCAGTATTCCCCCTCCTCATGCTGTGGGGACGGCGCCGGCAGTTTTTCTTTCTGCCTGGCATATTCCCTCCCCCTCCACGTCAAAGACAGGCAGGGAAAAATTCCAGAGAGCGGGGTCAGGCCCACACCACGGCCCTGCTCCTCGCTTGGAGTGCAGCCTGTGCCAAAGGCCAGTCCTGGCTGTGGGTGAGGGTCAGAGGCATGGCCAGGGCGCTCTGCAGGAAGGGCTGTGGGCAGCAGGTGTGGCACACACATACCTGGTAGCACTGGGGGCTGTCCTGACCACTGTCCTGACCACCCCTCTTTACCAAAATCATCCTTGGCTGAAGTCTAGGCAGTTGGAATTACCAGCAGCCAGCTGCATGTTTCCACTCACAGACTGTGATGTTAGGGACGGACTCCAGCACACCTGGCTCCATGCTGGACCAAGAAGATCAGACTCTAAAACAGGCAATAAACCAACCACTTACTGTCAGACACTCAGCAGCAAAATCTTCTACCCAGCTCCTCTCTTCCTTTACCCATTGCGCTTGGAGATCTCTTGGAAAGCAGGAGCCAGCAGTAGCTACCAACATTTCTCAGCCCTTCCTGTCCCCACAACAATCGCTAGCACTCAGTGAAGTCATGGCAGAGCTGGGCTAAATCACCCCTCCAGTCTGGGAACCCCTCTTCTATCCCTTGTGCACTCAGTGTAAATACACCCCATCCCTAGTGCTGCAGGGCAGGAGAAAGCAACAGGAGATGACTGAGGGGGATAAGGGCTCCCTGTTGCACCCATGAGGAGATAGAGGTGGATATCTGATTTGCCGAGAAATACATTTTCCACGTGCAAATATTCTTCTTAGCCATCAGGCTCCATTCCCATCTTGTCTAGCAGAGGAATTAAAAATGTTTGGCAGCTGAGCACATTAGCTACAAAACCTTAAAAGAACCCCCAGGCATCAGCAGAGCTGGCTCAGGCTGGAGCCTGTGACTATGGCTGTAGCACCTCCAGCTCTGGCGTTGCTGCTGTCCTTATTTTCAGCAGAGTCCAGAATCGGAATTCGCCTCACTGCCTTCCCCCCACCAGCGCTCCCCACATAAGCAAGAAAGCTGGCGTGGCAGCCTCGGGTGCATTTTAGGACAGCATCGCCCTGCCGTACCTCTTGGTGTCCCTGAGTGTGAGCCCCACCGCCCAGCTCCACCGTCACCGAAGTGCCTTCCCCAGCAGCATTAACTTATGCACACACACCATTCACCGATTGTTCCACGTTTTTGTCAATGAATCCACATTTTATGAATTAGAACAGACCATGCCCCCTTGTGGCTCGCCTCCGCTCCCTTCTCCGGCTGCGGGCCCCTCGGCACGGCATCGGGGTGACCCCGGGGGGCAGCCCCCCATTACTGACACTCCGGTGCGGGAGGAGGCACCCGGGGTGTGGGAGTGATGCACCCAGGGGCAGCGTGAGGAAAGCCGCTGCTGGGGGAGGGAAGGGCTATTGCTTTCTGCACGGTTTTCGGAAGGGCTTAGCTAATTTAATGGGGCTGGGAGGCAGCGCGGCTGACACGCACGCAGAATGCAGTCCCCCGCTTCTCCATGGAGCGGGCACAGCGAGGAAATGGCTCCTGCCTGACCTATATGGCTCTGACGTTTGTGAAGGAGCACACGTGGAGCCGACGCTTCGCAGCCTTTCCACTGCTAACCCCTTCCCGTCCCCAGTGTGGGGCTTTCTAGGTTGCAGCAGCACTTCAGTTACCCGAAGCGCTTTCTGCAGAGACCTGAAATGAACCCGGAGATCTGAGCCTCAGGGGGAATCCTGAGAGCGTCAGGGTGCACTGCTTAGATCTGGGGGGAGAGGGGCGAAGTGCTCCAGCTGCAGGAAAAGAGGTAAAACCAGCAGTGCAGGGCCTGCAGGCGAGACTGAGTTGCGGCCAGGGTCCCATCCTGCCCTCAGCACTCAGAGCAAAACCCAAATAAACCAGAAGAGGAGTGAACCTCCCAAGGGCAGCCAGAGCACAAGGCCCCAAGTCTGCTGTAGCACCGTGCCCTGCCAGGCTGCACCCAGGTCCTGCAGCTGCATGGCTGGGTTACTGATAGCAGGAGGTGGAAAGCAGCAAATGAGAAACCAGCTAAAGTGAGAGGAGAGCAGGTGGTAATGTAATTACGGTGCTTGACATGAAGCACGCACATACATGCGTCTTTGTGCATGGTGGTGACCCCTTCCTATGTAATCATCTCCTCCACCATTACCAGCATGCAAGGGTGGGCATCTCACCTGCTGCCAGCACACACCGGGACCTCCGTCATGGATTGGGCTGTTGAAAATGGACATAATAAGGGTTTAAAAATACAACTGGCAGTGGGTGTTGTGAGTGACCTTTTCTCCCTCTGCCTCGCACAGAAGCCGTTTTTTGCAGTGAGCCTCACACAGCCTCACATGGCGTGTGGGGTTTTTTCCTCTGTGTGGCTGTCAGTTTCAAACATTCGGGTAGAATATTTAACAGGAATGCTTTTCACCTTCCTCACTCACTCTTTGCATGAAGCAGCACAGGTTTGTTCTCGTGAGAGAGCAGAGCGTCTCTCATAAAGGCTAAGGCTGCTAAACTGGGGATTTTTGTGTTTTCTCCTTCACAGGGCTTGGTTCAAAACATCCAGTCTTGCTGAGAAAGCCCCTCTGCACACAGGGAGTGCTGAAGCGGCTGCAACAAGCGCATCACTGCTTCCTTCCCAGGGCTGCGGCAGGGAAAGAAGCTCCCCAAAACGTCCTCCTTGGGGGTGCTGGCTCACAGTATGGGGGTGAGGGTCAGTACCTGGTGGCAGGAGAAAGCCACAGGGGCTGCAGCTCAGCTCTCCAGATTTCATCTTTGTGCCTTATTAAGGCACGAGATACACAGTGCCATCCAGGAAGCAAAGGTAGTTTTGCCCTTTGGGGTTCAGAGCTCCAGCTGGGGATGTCAGGAGGGCTGCTTTGGTTAACGAATGCATCCTGAGGCTGTAACACAGCCCAAATAGCTCTGATGCTCTGCGCTGCAGAGAGAGCAACTCTGCTGCATCCCTCTCCTCATGGCCACTAAATTAATGAGGGTATTGCTATAAAGATGCCCGTGCTGAGATTCTGCTGTCCCTGATGCTGGCAGTAACTCTCCCATCTCGGATGCCAGTGGAGATGGGAGCACTGGGGAGAGATCTGGGGATTCCCCTTGGCTCACAAACACGTTTGGCCCAGAGCACAGTCACCCCCTGCCCGGAACGACACCTCCTCTCCCCCAGCCCTGCTTCCCCCTTCGTCCCCCTGCCCTGCGGCAGCTGGGCTCCGGGAGAAGCGGGGCCGGGCGCGATACCCGCGGCTCCATGCTGCGTGCGCCTCGGGGTCACGCGTGGCCAATGGAACCGGGCGCTGCGGGGGCGAGTGCTGCCGCGAGTCCCCCCGCCCCCTCAAGAAGCGGGGATGCTGCTAAGCCGCACCGAAACCCCCTTAAAAAACTGCGGTTTGGTGTCTTGCTGGGTTTTATTTCTCTCCCCCGTTCCTCTCTCGCCCTGGAGTTCTGTAGTAGCCCTGAATTAGCATGTCACGTGTATGGCATGTGGAAATGAATCAGGGGCATGTGAGGAGGAGGAGGACGCCTGTGTCTGTGTTTGCATCCAAGGATCTCCTCTCACTCTGTGTTTGCGTAGGTGTCTGGCTCCCTTCTCCCCCTCCCTGCGCTGCTGCCTCGCTCCCTCCCTGCCTCCCGCTCATCCTCCATCTGGCCAGCTCTGCTTTCCCTGCCAGCTCCAGCAATTCCTCAAGCAGAAACTGCAGCTTTTTTTCCCGCACCCCAGCAGCAAAACGAGGGGGCTCCCAATTCCCGGTGCCCACCTGGGGGAGAGCAGGGACACGTGCTCCCCAGCATATCTCCCTTTCCCACTCCCCTCCCCCCGCATTTTTGCTCATTGCTCAGCACCCAGCGCCCTGCACACTGCACCAAGGGCAAGCCCATAACGTCAGCGTGATACAGCCGCCAGCCAAGTCCCCTTGCAGCGGGTGGGTCACGCTCGCCCCTTTGCCCTCCTCCCCCCGCTCCAAGCCGAGCTCAGCGCTTGCACCCTAACGGAGAGGTGGGGCCGGGAATGGAGGGGGGAGCACACCCCACACCTTATCCCCACAGCACCGCCCTTGCCTGCTCAGAGCCCCCAGTATCACTCCCATCGGTTCCATCACCCTCCCCTCTCCCCCAAGTGACAAACTCAGCAGCGCTTTCCTTTTCCCTTTCTTTTTGCCCTCCTTTCCTTTGAAGTCTCCCCGTGCAGCGGGCAAGCTGGGACATCTCTGCATCCCCAGGCTTCCTCCCAGGGCTCCCTGCCACCACCCCTCAGGCCCCCAGCCCCAAGGCGCGTTGCCCCACTACGGATGCTTTCCCCCAAAGCTCCTTCCCCACCAGGGAAATGCCACTTCCCTCCCAGCACTCCCTTCCTTCCCCAGTCCTCTCTCAGCTCCGTTCCTGGCACTGCCGTCGCCCACCTCGCTGTCCCCAGGCTGTCCCCACGTCAACCCCCCCCCCCCACGACCGTGGCCACGCTGCAGTGTGCAGGAGGTGCCTGCAGCACGCGGGCTATAAATAGCGCCCAGAGCTGCGCTCCCATTGACACCGTTTGGACAGAACATGGAAAAACAAACAAAGGAAACTCCGGCTCCGAAAGGCGGCCGCGTTCCTGCCGCTAAATAATAACAGATTTTCCGCCAAGGTGTGCGGGCAGCGCGCGGAGCTGGGCACGAGGGAGGGAGGGAGGGAGCGCAGGGATCAAAACACATTATCCACGCCCGGTGCGTGTCAATATTTTGGTCCCGCTCTCTCGGCCCCGTAGTAGCTGAGTGCACACAGATTGGCTATATTTAGAGAAGGGGTATTTTTAAATACCTGGCCATGGAGCCTGTCACCATTAATAACGGTGGGGATCACCGAAGGAGAGGGCCCTGGAGAGGGCTTGTCAAATGATGCTTTAGTGACAGAGAGAGGCCCCAGGGATAAAGGGCAGGGCAGGAGCAGAGCAAATATTTTGCAATTGCCCAGAGGTTTGCAGTTGCGCTGATGTTTTGACCCGGGGGGCTGTTTGCAGCAGGAGTTCACCCATAGATCCTGGTTGGGGATTCCCACAGTGGGAACAGAGCTCTGGTATCAGGGGGTTGTGTTATTCTCTGTTTCCCTCTTCAGTTGAGGATACGAGGCGTTCTGCAGCAGAAAGGCTCTGCTCACTGTTGCTGAAGCATTGGTGGGCACAGGGAAGGAAGTGGCATTGATCACTTTACTGTGGGATGTGAACTCAGCCAGACTTGGGAAGGGCAGCATCTGCATTTTAGCAATATCCTTTTTCTATTTCATCCTGTCCTTCCTGAAATAACCTCTCCCAACATGTGAATTTCTATGGGGATTTCAATCCTGACTTTTATGTGTATCAGGCGATGGGGCAAACAACACATGGAGATCTGCACCATGACATGCTGGGAGTGATGCATGCCTGGCAGTAAAGGACTGCACAAGAACCTCAACAGGTGAAGAGAGGAGTAAGAGAAGGAAAACAAAAGAATAAGGACAAGAGGAGAGAAAGACCTTTGTGCTTAATTTATCATCAGTAAATAAATGCTGGGTGACTTACCCAAGGCCATTGAGTGAGACTGTGGCAATCACTGCTTTTCCATTCCAATGAAACACTTGCCATGCAACCAAAATGATGCTTCATTATTTCTTTCCTCCTTGGTGTTACTGCTCAGCCATCTCCCATGCAAGGCAGCTTCAGAAGCAAAGTCATTAACTGCCAACGCAATGTGGAGGTCAGTGCACACCTGCTTGTTGGCAAAGCCCACCTGGGCACCACGTTTAGTACCCACCTGGGTGCACAGGGAAAGGCACGGCCTGACAGGTGGGACAGCATGGGAAGGTGGTTCTTCTCAGGCTCTTCTGGCTTCTGCCGTGGTCTGACCTGGATAAGTTGTGTAGAGCAGGGTAGGAACAGCTGGGAAAGGCATGGAGCAAAATCCATTTTTACTTTGTAACAGATGGAAGAAGCCAGAGAGTTTGGGAATGCTGGAACTTCCCACTGGAAGTGTCCCAGCCTATATGGTGCGCATGCAGCCATGTAGGCTGGAAGGAACAGAGCTGTGCCCCATCCCAGCATCAGCCTTCTATCTGCTTCTTGGCTTGCGGAGGTCTGGGTGGTGTTCACTGTATGTTTTTTAAAACTTTGAGTGCTCAGCCTGCATATTCATGCTGCTCCCTCTCAACTCCCCTACGAACAGGCACAGCAAAAGGCAATAGGCTGCACCTGCTTTCCTGGGGGGAAGAAGGGTGGTTGCATTGGGGCACTTCTGGCTAATCCAGCAACATCTGTGAATAACCTGCCTTCACATAGATGTGTGTGGTTGGGATCTACCCAGAGCTGCAAGCGAGAAGGAAGGACAACTGAGCAGCCCCACACACCTGCCCCACACCGCCGGGACACTCCAGAAGCAGTCTCCAGCAGGAGGGATCCCCTCACGGACATCCCACACACCGCACAGGGCAGGGCTCTGCCTCGTGCTTCTAAAACGAGTTCATCCACTTCACTATGGCTCACTTGGGAGACCACTGCGTCTAGCCCCAGTGAGAAAGGCCTTGGTGGCCGTGGCTGGAGAGCCTGACTGGGCCTGGCTGCAGCCTGTGTTCACACCACGTCAAAGGGACTTCATTGCCATGCATCATTTCCATCACCTTGACTGGCTGATGCCCTGTTAACACAGAAACACAAAAGCCCATTCAAGTTGAACCTACTCCACAGAGGTGCTTGGTCTGTGGGCTGTGCAACTGCAAGAAAAGGGCAGCTGGGGCCTTCCTTTTGGTTTTTAGTAAACAGAACAGGATATCAAATGGGGACGGGGTGTAAAGGCAGTGAAGAGGAATACAACTATGGGGGTGGGCTCTGAAAAAGAGCTGTAAGAGGAGGCTGGGGTGTGGGATGACCCTTATCTGAGCACCAGGACTAACATTTCCACTGGTCTTGATGACAACAAGCCTTCAGCTGACAATGCGGGCTGCTGTTATGTGCTCATCTATCCACAGGGACAGTGGCACCACGCCAGCTGCTTGCTTTATTCATACTTTGCAACTCTTATAAAGATAGGCTCAAGTGACTCATATGTCACTGGCCACACACCATATATTTAAACTCATTGTCATAGATTTGATTTCTGGGGTTGTCAGGTTGTCATCGTTTTTGTTTTCTTTTTCTTTTTTAAATAAATATATTAATTCCCTTCCCATCACTTTCTTCAATTTAATTACAACCATGTAATCTACAGATCTGTAAGGCTCGAGCATGAGGGCTCTGGCTATCAGGTTTCCATGTTCACAATTAGAAAATGGAGACAACGAGAGGAGTGGTGCTTAGGAAGCAGTTTTAAGGTGGGATCCTTAAGAGGATCTGTGGTGCTGCGGTCTCACTGCTGAGGGGAGGGCCACAGGTGAGGGAGGATTTAAGTTTCAATCTCAAGTTCTAGAGCACTTAAAAAAATATGAAAACCAGCCTTTGCCAGGCTTCTTAGATTTAGATGAATGTAAAGAAACGAGGAGCACCGCAGGGACATTAAGCCTTCCTTTATGGTGTGCAGTTGCCATTGAACCATGCTGATGACAGGTTGGTCTTAGTGCAGAAGTCCTCCTTTCTCTTCAAATGTCACTGAACAGTGGCTTTTGAGTAACACAACCCCTCAAAAGATGTTGGTTTCCCCCTGCTCCCCTCTCCCCCCACATTCTGAATGTCAGCTGCTGCTTTCCCTGCTTTGCTCACCCACTTTGAGTCACAACAACCTCAGCTGCTTTGCTCTGAAACTTCACATGCAGGGCTATAGGGCTCCATACAGGACAAGGGCCCCGGGCACTGACTACAACCCTCAGCCCCAAGAGAAACTGAAGAGGCTCAGAAAAATCCAGGACGTCACCTGTGGCACATTCCTCAACATTTTTACGTTACACTGATGCGTGAGGAGTGCAAAAGCACTAACCACAAGGAAAAAGACTGGCAGGGTTGGCCAGAGACTTGCTGGCATGCTGTTGAATTCAATATCTGTAACCACATGTTTCATACCACATAACACCTGCATGCTTACTGTTCTATTATTGCAGTGCTAAGCGGGCATCTTCAACCCTCTGTGGTCTTAGGATGAACTCAGAACACAATCCAGAATTGTACCACCCCACAACCAAGAAAAGCAGAGGTGGTGTTTTGGGAGAAGATTTCAACAGCGATTGGATACAGCTCATGAATGTTTTCCATTTCCAGAACAGGTGTGCAGACATGAGGCATTCCCTACCACAACTCCAGCCTTCCTAGGAAGCCATTTCACCTCTTTTTTAGAGGGAGAAATTTCGATTTCTTTTTGTAATTTCCTTCGAGTGAAGTAGAGCAGAAACAGGTAAATATTTGGCACTTGGATTTCTCAAAGAAAATGTCATACCTGTTGCCACCTACCTGTCTCCAAGGACCCACCTCCTTTCGTGAGTGTTTCACTGCTATCTCAGGCTCTGCTGATAGTTGCTCATGTCCTGTGCTGTACCACAGTAACTGGTTATTGAGGAAAGAAAGGGGTGATGCCTACTTCTCTCTCACACAGATACCCATCAGGCACCCAAGGATGCTGGTTGTGTCCAGTCAGACCTGAAATTAAGAAAAGAAAACCAAAGTTTTTCTGATTACGGTGAAAAGGGCAAACTCATTTACACAGTGCTGTGCCTTGACTTTAACAGCAATGGGAACATTCCTTACATCATTCCCCACTTTTCTTCTTGCAGCCACAACCAAGACCTGCTGAGGGCTGCATCCCTGGGCAGATGGTCCCATGGAAAGACTTGGAATTGCCTGGAGATGCAGAGAACAAAGAGGGCTGGGAGCAGGCAGCATGTCAGGAGAAACACCAGACCTTTTGGCTGTGCTCAGGCATAGGACCTGTGCAGTGCCACTGTATCTACAGCAACTCATTTCTGAGCAACGCCCTTCTCAGCAAGGATGCTCCATTCCTGTAGAAGTGAAGGATAGAGCAGGTAGCCCAAAGTGGCACTCTCCTAGCCCAGCTTTCTAGTGGCAGGCTCCTCGAAGGCAAGTGATGGTCTGCAGGCTGCAGGGTATGCATTGTGGCACCAACAGTGGCAAGAAAATGGAGGATACTGTTGCATGTCTGGTACTGCAGTGGTCTGGCACTGCAGGTATGGAAGAAGGAGGAAAACCCGACTTGAAGGTTAAAGTTAGAGCCGAGATGGCAGCTTCCTCATTCCTGCTGCAGGCATTACCTGGGAGGTGGTTGCCCACAGGTTCCCCTGCCCATGGCCACAGCGGGGTGACAACAGGAGCTGCAAAGGGCTTCGGGAACCTCAAAAAGGGGCTGAGGGCAACAAAATGCAAACTGGCAAGGGGGAGGCACGCAACAGCCCCTCCTGCACGTTCACCATGGGAGGGCAAAGGGAAAATGACTCCAGGAGCATCTCCTTTTCATTTTGCTTCACACTTCTGCTGCCTATTTCTTGTGTCTGCTTCACAGGGGAAATTTCTTTGGATCCGTCATAGAGGCAGAAAAATCCTGGACCAGTTTTCTTTCTTTTTCTTTCTTTCTTTTTTTTTTTTTTTTTTTTTTTAATTGGGTGGAGGCAACTGCAGCAAGGTACTGAGCCTGTACCTTTTAATCTCTCTATCTGGATAGATTAAATACATTTATAGCACACAGAATGCACTGCAAAGTAGAAACCAGGAGGCTGGCTTTGTTGGGCAGGAGAGAGTTAATCCCTATGGGGTGCTCATGTACGTCAGAGCAGGTTCCTGTCTGTGCAGTGCTCAGCTAGGATTGAGAGCTTTTGTTCCTTGTTGTTTTTCATGATTTCTTTGCATTTAAGAGTGTTTGGATTTTTTTTTTTTTTTATTACATTTTAAAGAGCATTTCAAGCTGGCAAATGGGGGGCAGACTGGGAGCCCTGTAGACTGCAGTCCCCTTAACACCCTGAGCTATTGAAAGAACACACAGGCACAGGCAGGACGAGTCCCCAGCACGGCCTTGGCGTTACCTACCTCAGCGCAGTGCCCTTGCCACACCCTGCAGGGGCACAGCCCCATTTGCTGCCCGTCAGCTCTCTGGAGGCTGAGCAGGAACCAGAGACTGGCCATGGGATACGGGGTGCTGATAGCGGTACTCCCTCTCCATCTCTTCCCTCTGGGTCTGCCAGCAGGCAGCCATCACCCGGGTGGGACTGGGGGCCAAAGGACGAAGGCCCTGAGCTGTGCCAGTCCCGAGCCAAAGCCGTCTCTGGGCGTCACTCCCCCGTTTGGCTTTTGACTGAATTTAAATCAGTTTGGAAGAAAGTGGTGTCATTGTTCCCTGGCTGAGGATCCAGCCAGAGAGGCGGGAGGTGGACAGAGTCTGGGTTGGGTTCCGGTGCTTCGGGACAGACGCAGCGCTGGACAGCGCCTGCCCCACGCCGAGTCAGGAAGGGGAGCCGGGCGCTCCCGCACGCAGCCGTGCCCAGGCGGAGGGCTGCAGGGCGGCCCCGACGGACGGGTGCGGAGGAGGTCCGAGCGGTGCAGGCGGCGGGGTTTCCCCGGTCCCACTCGCGTCGCTCCCCCGAGCCGCCGAGGGCCGGGCTGCGGGCAGCTCCACTCTGCTCAGTGCCGAACAAAGGCGCGGCTCTCGCCCTGCCAAGCGGCACCGCAGAGTTTTACATACCAAGAAACACACGGGGAGATTCCGCGGCTCGTTCCGAGCCTCGCCCCGGCGGGAGGCCCGGCACGCCGTGCCCGGAGCGCGGCTGCCTCCGGACGGGAAGAGCGGGGCAGAGTCCGACTCTGGGTGTAGAGGGCGGGGATCCCCCAGCAACGTGCCGGCTCTGCCCCGTGCTGCAGGGGCTCCCCCGCCCCTCTCCACCCCACAAGCTCCGCATCCCGAGGGGAACACCTAAGGAAACAGCCCCGAGCCGGCTTTCGGGACGCGCTGGAAATGGCTCAGCATTACACCGACGGGAGCCGGGATCGAGCAATCGCCTTCCCAGAGGGGCCGCATTCCTCCCGCAACACCCGCGGCACGAATACGCGTGGGAGGGGATCCCCGCGCCCGCCTCTCCCCGCAGCCTCGACGGGGCGGCCCGGCCCGCAGCACCGGCCCCGCCCGGCCCGGCCCCGCCGCTTCTCGCCGGGTTCCGGCTGCCACCTGCAGGCCGCAGCGGGGAGCGCCGAGCCGAGCCTGCGGCAGGGCCCCCCCTCGGATGGGGAGGGGGGAGAGTATGGGGGTCGCGGTGCCTGGGCTGCAGGTGTGAAGGTGCGGGGCTGCGGGTGTGAGAATAAAGCAAGGCGAAGAGAGGGGCTGTGGGAAACGGAGCAGAAAAGGAGGCGCCCGTAGGTCCGAGGCTTATGGCAGGGGATGGGGAGATGGGGGGGCGGGGGGGGGAGGGGGATCACAGTCCATGGGCCACCTGGTGCTGCTGGGCTGGCACAAGCAGAGCCCCAAAATGGGCATTGCATCCTGCCACCTCAGGTCACACATGGAATGGGATAGGTGTGCTGGGGTGGGACAGCTCCTACCAGTAAGACAGCCATCCACACCAGTCAAAAACGCTCGGAGAGGAGGCAGCAGCAGTTTTGCCTTGGCCACTTCTCATTTCCACTTCAGCTGCCCCCTCAGGAGCTCAGAGCATCCAGGAGTCAGGCAGTGGCAGTTCTGGGGTGGCTGACATCATCCATGTCTCTCATCCTGGTACATAGGCAGGAGCATGGCAGGGGCGAGGCAGGTGAAAAATGCCCCAGCCCCTCGGTCCCAGCAGATGACAGGAGAGGACCTGGGGGGCTGTGGAGGAGAAGGTACCCAGCCTGGCTCCCAGCCCCCAGATGCACTTTCCTCTTCTACCTCCCACCTCCTTCCAGCTGCTGGTGCTGCTCTTTCCTCCCACACAGCCACGTTGAGAGGCTGGAGGAGATGGCAAGGAGCAGGAGAGGCTGACAGCTGCCACAGCCTTGTTGCACCACAGGCCCAGGTCCCCACAGTCTCCTCAGGCTCGAGATGAGTAGCAGTGACCAGGCTGCATAGCTCAGGATAATGCAGTGCCTGGGAGCTGTGGCCACTTATCACAGCTCTGGGAGGGAGCAGCTACCTCAGGGTCAAGGAAAAAAAAAAAAGTAAAAGCCATTGCTGACCTTCCCCAGACAGCTATGCCAGCCAGGGCCATTTCACCAGGAACATCAGGAGCAGAGCATGGCTACAAGATAGTAACCAAAGGTTACTGGTGGCTCGTGGAAGGGAGCACCACAAGGACGCATTCAATTCCATCTCATCTGCTGCACCCATGTAGCTCATGCAATTCAATAGCAACTTTTTTAAAACTAGTATTATGAATTCAGCTACGCACCTAATTCCCTTCACAAAATTTCCTAGCAGCACTCTGACAGAATTAGAAACTGTCGTTCTTCACGTTCACCAACAGAACAGGCTTAAAGTCAACTACCTGAAGGGCTGACTGCCTGTTGGACAGTCAAAGTCACCTGGTGCACCAGGACAGATGATCCAGGCTGAAAGAACCACACCTGTCACTCAGTTACCCCTATATACATATATAGGGGTATATACATATACACACATGCATGTAGATAAACATAAATGGAGCCCAGGGCTCAGCCAATGCGAAGCTGAATAGAATCCCTCTCACATCTCCCTGCAGCTCACAGGCAGGCTCTGCTCCTCTGCCCAGCACTGAGAAGGGCTGACAGGACAGAAAGGGTTTATCCTGCTTCTCTTTGGAAGTTTCTAAGGAAACTGTCACCCAGTTTATTTGTTTTTCTTTTTCCCCATCTTGCAGGTCCTCCTGTTGAAGAATGAAAGCCTCATCAAAGCACTAAAACACATCCACTTGTTTGTTACTCTGGTCAAAATGCTTTTGAAGCTGTTTAGGGGGAATTGGTTCATAAGAAACACTCTGGGTTTCTACAACCACACAATATCCTGTTTGCCACAGAGGACAGGGAGATCGGGACACCAGTACCAGTGTACACCAACCTGATCAGTGCAGAGGAGTGCAGCCCCTCCTGCCCGGACAGGAGGACATGGTTTGGGCTGCAGTATCTGAGAGCTTCTCGGTGTGCTCTCAGCATGACAGTGTGCACATAGGAGGTGTCACCACAGAGATCTCAAGGACAGTCCATGTAGGCTAGGAAATGAACTCTCACAGAATTCTTGCAGCCTAATGCTGACCAAGCTGCTCCAAATAATTAAAACTGTCCTGGGATGACAATCAGCAATTAATGAATTAGGATCTGGAAGGTCACTTAATTCTCCCCTGTTGGGTCATTGAAGCAGGCTACGAGACACAACTGCCCATAGATAACACACAGATTACTAAGGCTGCAGCTCTGATTTCTGTTATTGCAGTCTAATTGCGCACAGCCCCAGCCTAGTGGATGAATCAGTGATTCAATTTCATACCCCATGGTTACCATTAACCACGGGGTGGTTGGTTGGTTGGCTCTCATGGCAGTACAGCAGCGCCTTCATATGCTGCAGTGCAGAGATTGGTGTGGTGGGGCAGGGGGCAATGAGGAAGATATTTGCTGCCATACCCCTGAGCCAATACCCCTGCCATACCCCTGCAGCCAGGCACACCATCATCATACTGAGGGAACTCTGCTGGAGCTGTTACACTTTCTGCCTGCTCAGAACACTTCCTCCAGTGCCCTGACCCTCTAGATCCCCATGCTGTGTGGTCAGATGCAGACCTTGCTGCATCCAGTATGTGACCAGCATCTCGCTTACCTGAGCCACATACTGACCATTCTGTTCCAGCAGAGCCTGTGGTACAGGTAGAGAAGCAGGAAAAGGAGCAGGCTGCAGATGCTGTACACACTCATGATGAAAACTGCAATTTTTAGCAAGTGTTCTATAGTCCCAGAGAAGAGTCACCAGGTTAAAAGCCAAAACAAGGCCTCGCTGTTGTCATAGACGAGCATGAAGTGGAAAAGGTGAAGAGCAACTGTGCATGGTCTCTTTTAATCCAAGAAACAGGAACAAGCAGGACCAAATAATAAAACAAGTTTCTCACCAAAAATCAAACTAACATTGGAACTTCCTGCTGTAAGTGGTTATGGACACTAAGATGTCTACGAAGGTCAGAAAATGGGCTGATCACACTATGGGAGCAAACCAAATGGTATCACACTGCATTCCAATGTGGGAACAGTGCTTGTGCCATCCCATGCAGCTGCAGAGCCTTCAGCACATGTGGCCAAGCAGGCACCTGCAGTATGCACTCAGGTACCCTTCTCACTTTGATTCTCCAGACTACCAGAAGCCACCCACTCTGCTTGGACTGCCCCTGTCCTTCTCACCCTGCCCAGACCTACAGCCAGAAGTGGTTTTTTTTGCTACCACACAGGACCCTCAGCCTCTGCACTTCCCTGCAGTTCTCAAGGGTCCCATCACCAACACTGGGTCACTTTCCCCCATTTCCGAAGAACTGTTTCCTATCTGAGCTCTTGGCAGCACTGCTGGATACAACTGGCTTCCTGCATCCATTCGGTTTGTTTGGATCTCATCTGCCCATTCATCACTCCGAGTGACTCCTGGACTTCACCTCTCTGCCCCTCAGCATATGGGACACAAGGCAGGGCACAGCGAGAGGCAGCCCCAAGACACAGTGTGGGTAACTCACACTGTCATGCTGTGGTTTGTAGCTCCAGCAGCTCTGGGACTCTTTTCTTTTTGTTTTCTTTCATAACTACCGTAGAATTACAAAACTGTAGAGAGCAGATAATATCAAATTAAGACCATAGAGAACAGTAAATGCATTTAGGTTGAGAGATTTCCATGAATGCAAGAAGACGACGGATGCTTGGCTTGGCAGGCAGCTGCCTTCTGCTCAGAGGAACGGGGACTGCTCAGACGCTTCGAAGCACAGAGATGTCCCTGTTGGGGCACTGCAGGCAGCGCGGTTCGGTGAGCGGCCGCCTGATCCTTGACCGCTGGGTGAACTCCACCGACACAACCCACAGCCGTGGGAAGCTTCCTGCAGGCCTGCGTCTGATTGCGCTCTCTTCAGAGCAGAGATTGCCTCGTTGTGAAACATCTGGCCTGCTACCAGCACAAATAGGTATAAATAGCAAAACTCTATTAGGCTGGTAATAACCCACGTCTGAAGGGCTGAACATGGAAGAAACAGTCCGAAACGAAACTAACTAAAATAATACTAATCAATCGGAACACCTATCTTAAGACAATCCTTCTACGTCAAAAATGTCACAAAGCTAACTCCAACCAGCTGTGTTTGAACTGGTTCTTCTTGTGGCACTGCTATTGTATCTCCTGTGTTACTAATGGAACTGGTGACTATTAATTCTGCTTTAGCAGTTGGCATAAATGGTTCAAAGCCAACAATTAACCAAAATTTTAAGGGCTGCTTTTTTAAGCAGTCAGCCTTACCAGGGCACCGTTCCAAAGCCATCCTGCTCCTTTTGATACTTAAAACTGAGAAAAGCTGTAAGTGTAGGAACACTCTCATTTAATTCAGCAAGACTCCGTGCTTTCTTAACACTATAAATACAGAATATAGATTGAATCAGTCCTATCCAGATTTCCTAATAGAGAAATAATAATTAGACACACAAGCTCCCTGCCTGCCCCTTCCTGTTAGCCACTCACAGGACAACTTCTGCTGGCTCACACACACACCAGCCATCAGGTGGCAGCCAGAAAACCACAAATTGATAGGAAAACTTCATAAGCCTCAGCATCACAGACCCATTTGTTCTGTTTGAATCAATACTGGCATGCTTGAGTACACTCAGCAAATTAAGAGAGAAAATCAACAAGAGCAAACCCCTTAGTGACAAACCTCTCTCTTTGGGATACGCCTTGGAGGAGTCTTGCTGGACGGCTCCTCTAGGAAACCAAGGCAACCTGTAGAACTCCCAATGGTCGCCTCCAGTGTTGCCTGAGATGGGAGGACCATCTTGATCTTCCCTGGAGGAGGAAAGGAGCTTGTAGTTTTCTGAATGCAGAAAGAAGTCCTTCTAAAGCATTTTCACTCTTTCAGTGCTGATCCAGGGGCTATTAAACTCTTCCCATTTCTCGCTTCATAGGTCTCACACAGTTGTTTTTAATCTGTGCTGTAACTGTTTGCATTCCCTGGCACTACAACCGTTTCTCATACAAAGACATAAACAGCAAGGATTGCAGCTCCAAAAAAGCCATATGTTCTACAAAGCCATCAGACAATGTGTGGGAGGCAGAGGTACAGGGAGAAGGGGAAATGCTTTGCCTGGAGTCACACAGGAGGACAGGACTTGGAACACTACTGTTTGTGAAGCAGCTCTAACCCCCAGGAGGTCCAAAATTGCTAACCAGACAAGTTCGTGGGAGATACTGAGTGTCTCAGGAAGTAAAATGCCACGAGCAGCATCCCAATGCTGTGATAGAGCTAGTACAACATCTTCGAGCAGCTTTGGCTATTGTACAATTGCCATGGGGTTTTATTCCTTTTTATTCTCCTTCCTGTAGGTTAAGAGAGAAGATGCGAGGGTTTGGGAGTAGGAGAAAAGCAGATTGTAAGCTCCATCAGAAAACTTCTGATTTGTATTCTAGTCTATTATGAAAGTTGGTCATCAAAGTTGATAAAAAGAGATTGCAGGTGACGGGAATTAAAAACCCAGTCTGGGAACTGACACAGTACTTTGCATTTTTCTTCTTTATACAGGATCAGTGCAGCCCTGATCAGTACAACTATGCCATCAATGGTGAATCAAAGCCACCACTCCATAGGCAGAAAGTATCTGAATGTTCTGCCCTCAAAAGCCCTTTGATGTTATGTGCATGATGCCATCTGCAAACAAAGGGACTTTTTTTTCTCATCTGTACTTCAACTTTTGAATGTACTCTGAAAACCAGGGAGAATACTTTTTTTTTTTTTTTTTGGTGGAAAAGGATTTTGCTCCTTACCCATGGTTTTTGCCATCTCTAGATTAGACAACTTTAGGTGATGCATTTAGCAGTACTAGTCAATGCAAAATGTATTATTAAGCATCACCATTAGAAATCATACGGTAGTTGGGTAGTTGGTCAAAGGTACAGAGCAGTCAAGGGAAGGAACAGGCTGAAGAGACTGCTTGTCATACGGAGGGTGGATCAACCTCTGGAGATAATCACCTTTTGCATCTGCTGAAGATGCACACAACAAGCTTAGACAGCTTATTTTAAAATGGATTAAATGAAAGGAGAGCTCATCCTTAAGTAGCTAGCTCATCCTGCAAAGAGCCACACCTCTGCTCCATCAAATTCATTACTTCTCTCCCAACATGCTGCCTAACTTGTCTTCTCCTTGTAAGATGGGCATCATGAGTTTTTCCCTAACACTTGAATGCAACCAGAACATTCAAAATCACCATCTTTCATATTTTTGCCATGGGATTTAAGAGTCAGAAATGAGAAAGAAGAGCAACCACCTGAATTTTTCAAGATGGGAGTCAGTGTTCCCCAGTAGAGCCTAAAGTAGAGTCTTTAGGACTCTGCCAGCACATGCCTTACTGCTGGCATTAGCCCAAGCTTATGGTTGAGTAAATTTTCTTCTCTGCATCAATTTTATGCACTGTAAGCAGCTGATGGAAACCATTACAACACTTCAAAGAATTACCTAAAATTTATGAAAAGACAAGTTAACAGGGAAGCAGGGGCTATTTCATAATTAGTTGCATGGCAGATGCAGTAACGAACAGCTGAGTAACAAATAAACAGCTGTACATGGATGTTTTATGAGTAAGGTAACATACGTTCCCCCGAAGGACTTAGCCAATATTCACAACAAAATACATGAAGTCAGGCTACTGCGGTTTTGAAGAACCATTACCAGGCATGAATTCTTTGGAAATGCAAACAGATGAAGAAGGTAGCTTGCTACCTCCTTGGTGGCAACACCAACTTATGGTATGGTCACCACACAAAGTGTAGGGCACCTGCCTACCTTCTGTATGATGGTATGATGTCTATTCACAATGCTCGTTGCTACACTTCTAAAGAAAATACCAACCGACCAACCCAAGTGCTGTAAGCAAGATGTAAACTCACAAGGGTATTAATGCCTAATTTTAAGCGTGCATTAGTGCAGTCTGTGAGCAATGCTACGTGATCCAGAAAAGGTCTATTTCCATTCCACCTTTGACAAAGCCAGTACTGCCCACTTGTGCCCCACGTACAGCTACTTTAGGTTCTTAGGGAACCAGCCTTACTCTTTACTTAAATCCTGACATTGCTCATCACCAGTGAGACTGACACAATAGAAATCAGCGTGTGTGGCAATCACTTGATTCAACCATATGACCCACCGGAGCATTAAGCAGCAAGCTGGATCTTTTAGGTAAGAAAACTTTGCATATTACATTTTTTTTCCCACTTGAATTGAACTTCTTTCCTTTAACATGCACCTACCTTATTGGCTTCTTCCAAAACTCCAGGTGAGGAGTCTCTGCAATTCCTTCTCCCAAGTCCATGATCTTCATGGTGCTGTATTAGACTTTCCTGAAAGTGATCTGACTCTCTCAACAACAGAACGTATGCATACAGATCTCCAGTCAACGTTATCAGGCTTCCAAACAGCCTTAGGAAAGGAATACAATTTGACTTGCTGTTGGCTCAGATGACAATCAGAAATTCAACACGCACGTTTTTAATAAAAATCTACCCAACAGCAGTACTTGCTCACACCTCTGTGAGGCTTTCTAGATTAATAAAAAAAATTACTTGCAGTAAAACAGAGGTAAACATTTGCATTAGAACTGATCATCTTCAATTACATATAAAAATATTCAGGGATTATTTTATGAACTGAAAAGCTACAGTAAATTACAAAAATTACTTTGATGTCCGTAGGTTCCCCCCTGCCATTTAGGCTCTTAATTTCTGTTACTGAAAGAGGGGTGAGGAGTTTTCTATGGATATGTAGCAAACTATTATCTAACTAAGAACGTTAAAGGCTGTGTCAACTCCCAGCTCTGCTTGCTCCAAGACAAATGCAGCAGCTCTCCCCAAGTCTAGTCTCCTTCAAACGGCGCGTGACACACAGATTAGAGGAGAAGCCATGCTTTGTTCATAAACAATTTATTTCAAATATGTGCCCTTGTTAATTCAACAATGATGTATGGAGAATCACGTCCTCCACCAAACAAAGAGAAAACTGATTTGGAAATCTTCCACCTGACTCATTTGCTCATGATACCTTGACAATGCCTCCCTGCTCCTTCCTGAGCTGCTGGAAGTATGGCTCAGAGAGAGCAGAAACTTGCACCTTACTCTGAAATGACCAGAAATACAGTGAACAAAGAATCAGTAAAACAACCATTCAGGGAGGCAGAGGGCTATGAATATACAGACAAATATAAAACATCTTATTGGGATTTCTACTCTTTTTTTTTTCTTTTTCTTTTTCCCTGCAAATAAGATTAAAAAAACACTTTGACTTCAGAGTCCTGCTGTTCCCCACCTTCATTCTCTCATCTCCAACAGAAAGAAATCATTCAAAAAATGCTAGATGTTCCTAACTCCTTTTTATTTTGTTTTCTAAATAAATGTTTGAAATTCTGTGCCTCTCCTTCCCAAAAAGCAGGCAACGTTGCATGGAGTAAACAGGACTGGACAAAGCAGGAGTTTCACATGGATGAACTGCTGATTATCTCTTCTTACTATTTGGTACGGGTGTGTGCTTTGCATTTCTATTGACCTAGATTATAAGACATGAAGCAAGTCATTTTGGACGCTGAATGCCAATCTGAGCATTAAGGAGAAACTAACAGTGCCTGGGTCCCGGTGCAAGTGGTTATGGACTCACGGAACTTCCTTGGTTTAATATTTACATGGATGTTTTAAAATTACTGTCTGTGAAACATTTTCCAAAGATGCCTCTATATCTGAGAAAAGATAAAAGAACCCTTGATCCAAATCCCACCTCCTTTCAGAAGTCTTGTTAAAAATTTTGATTCATCAATTTATCTTAGCACACTTAAAAGCGGAGTAGTGAAGAATGGCTTTTTAAAAAAAGAAGGAAAAAAGAGAAAAACCACCAATCTCTATGGTGACCGTCGCTCTTTTTTCATAAGTAAATGACACTGAATGGTGTGGATTCGATTCTTTGCTGGGGCAAACTCCGGCTGAAGTTTTAATGTTGACTCATACCATTTCATCGCCTTTTCAAACTCTTCCTATAAAAAAAGAACAGAAGGTTGCATAAAGTCAGATTCTAAAAACAGTGAACACTAACTTTCTCATTCTTTCATTTCCTCCTCCAGATAACTCTGGTATTCTCTGGATTCAAATAACTGCAGAACATTACTGACCGATTCTCTTGCCTTTTCTTTTTAATAATCTTGGTACTCTTGCTGTAAAATGGTTAAAAACAAACAAACAAACACAAACCCCAAGATTTAGACTGAATATAACAACTTTTTCTTTTATTTAAAATGGCAGCAAAGCACTGAAACAGGTTGCCCAGAGGGGTGGTAGATGCCCTGTCCCTGGTGACATCCAAGGTAAGGCTGGACAACCTGATCCAGCTGTTGGTATCCCTGCTCGCCGCAGGGGAGTTGGGTCAGATGACCTTTAAAGGTCTGTAACAGCTCAAATGATTTCATCTTTCTTTTCAGCCACTTTCTGCATGTTTTTCCTCCTCTTTCCTCCTTATAAGAACTGAGCTGCTTCTATATTTTTGAGACCGTGGATTATTTATTTCATTTATTTATTTATCTATTTTCCTGAATCTACTAAAGGGGATCCCCCCCCAAAAAAACAGTGTTGGATTTTGGCACCTTTCCTCTTAAACAGCATATTCAGTATTTCCTATGGCAAGGCTATTGATGAACTACTGGTAAAGAGCTAAACTAACATCCCCACGTGAAAGCAGGCAGCAAGTGGCACAGCACTTCCACACTCTCAATTTTCTTTATACATAAAAGACGACAGAACTTCGGGCAGACTATTGCTCCCTACTTGGAACTCCCCAGGATCTCACTCTAAGCATTAGCTCAGCTTTAGTCAGGTTCCTTTTTCTCAGTAATTTGTTCATACACTTCAGGTAATGCTCATTTTTAGCCACATTATAAACACTAACTACATCAATGTTGGAGTTGTAAAGCCTTGATTTTTAAAAAGTGTATTTCCATACAGCGTCAAGAGGACTTACAATGGAAATCCCATATTACCTTATGGGAGTACTGACAAATGAAGATGAAAAAAAAGCAGATTTTTCCAGTATTACTGGTATTACTTTGACAATCGTTTACATTTCTTCTATAACATCCATGCAGAGTTTTTACTCTTTATCAAGGCCAACAGTTTCCACTTTTCAAGGCAATGTGATGAAAAGTCTTGCAAATTAAGGAACGTTGGCCTCTATGATGCTACACTTTTGATTACTGTTTTTTTTTTTTTTCCTCTAAACAATCTGTTGGGCAGACTCAGTTCTTAAAGAAAACTTCCTAAATACAAAATAAATAAATTCACTTCTATATCCGTATAATTTCATCCAGAAGAGAAGTTTTGTCCTGTTGCTAACCATTTCACGTAATGAATATGTGGCTTCACTGAGAAATCTCTCAGATCCAGGAGAATAAAGTTATCCTTAGGCACTGTGCTCACTTGAAAAAGACACTGGCAGCTCAAGCATAAAACTTCATTTCTTTCAAACTACTGTCAGAAGCAATAGCTTAATAGAACAAAGTCATTCCTTTCTTCAGTGTGTTTCTACTGTGTGTTCAACAGTACCACACATTTCAAGTCTTTCCAACCCCGCTAACCACAATACACCATTACCTCTCAAACTTATCCTGTTATCAGCATGATCCCCCCCCAGCCAGAAGAGCAAACCACTACAAACAGATCTATGACAAGTGCTAAATACTGGCAGGGATAGATAGAACATGTGTAATTGAAAATACTTTTGACATGAATATACATATCAACTATGTTCCAGTTTAATGGTGCCACTCTTACCTTGAAATATACTGGTCCTGTTGAAGAAAAAAAAGCAACCAAGAACCAATCCAGCTTTAGTAAGGAAAAAGGAATGAACATTTTGCATTTGTGTGAAATAGCAAAAGCTGAATTACAGACTAGAATACATAGGGAGTGTGAAGAACTTTGAATTCAATCTGTAAATTATTTTGGGTGTTGATAATCCAAATAGTGAAATTAAACATCTCTTTTGCTTGTTTATTGCACCTGCAAACTGGGTTTTACTAACTACATTAAACTAAGCTCTTCAGGATGGAAACTTAGTTTATCATTAATTTCCCAGTGCAACAAAAATATCCTGTGTTTATTTAGAACGGAAGCCAGTCAAAATCATCAATTTTTTGCTGTTGTCTTAACAAAGCTTTGTAGGCAGCATCCTGAAGCCAGCCCGTAACAACACTACCTTCATGTATTAAATGAGTAATAAAAAGCTTTGAAGCTCCAAAAAGTGTATTAAAAAAATATTTTCTTACTGACACTCCCCCTCTTTCATGAATGCTGCTTCTCCAAAATGATTTGTGGAACTATGAATTCCATGTGTCATAAACAAGACACATCAGAGTAACAAACACGCTCACCATCGCTACGTAGACATTCGCCAGTGTGAAATGATTAACCACGAAGTGCGGTGCTATTTCCACTGCCATGGTAGCAACAATGATAGCATCATTCCAAAGTCTGGCGTTGTGGAAGATGTTTGCCAGGCTTATTAGTGGTACATCCTTTAAGAGAAGAGAAAGTGATCAACAGTGAGGTTCTTTCCACTGAAATTGTTTCAGGAGCGAGAAGACTGACAGAAGGCTCCACCACCTGGTCACTTTGAAAGCGATGAGTTACACTTACCAGAAAAAAGGCACTTGACCCTGAGCTATGAACAAAAACGGTAACTCATATACATATATCCGCTCACAAAAGTGAGCAAACATTGCTTTTGCATAGACAACTCAAAAATCAGCTCACATTAAATATCCAAGCACATATATTTATTTTTAAGATGCTGTTACTTTTTCCCCAAAGATAAGATGTACTCTGAGAGACAAGAGAAGCTCTTTGATCCCTCTCCTTCAGCACAAAAGGAATACGAATAAAGAGAAAGTAGGGAAGTGAAAAAAGAGTTAAACATTAATGGAACTCACACGCTGTTTTCTATCCCATCCCTGACACAGATTTCCTATAAGATGCTAACAGCTATATACAAAATCTTCTCAGGTAGTCACCAATGTTTTTATTTCCTGAATTTCCAGACTGTGTCTGACTGACAAAACTGTGGAGCCCTGACAGCTATAACAAGCTCTCAGGGAGATGGACTTCACACCTAGGAAGGGAAAATACCACTCAGAGGTGATCTGCAGATGCATTCAACAGAAAAACTAAAAATTTAGGATGCAATTTGATCCCTTCCTCCTTGATGCCATGCAGATACTACAGAAGCTAGAATCATAGAAGAAACCCCCAGGAAAAAAATTACTACTTATTTGGATGAGGAAAGGTGAGATGGAACACAAAGCCAAAAAGGAGGATTAAACAAATAATACATTGCTATTCATCCAGTGCTAAATCACTAATTCCAAGTTGCAGCTGTATCTTTGCAAACAAGACTCAGAGTTTTTCTCTGGAGCCAGGACAAAAACTAAGCACGGATTTGGTGTGAGCCAGTCCCAGTCAGCTTTATATCATGGTATCAGAAAACAGTCAGCACTACTGCACCATAATAGAAAGACAGGCTTGTTGTGTTGGGCCTTGGTTCCAACCTCGTTTTAAAAGGATGATGATAAAAAGATAGAATTACAGGAGACAAAAGATAGTAATGATGTGAAATAGGAAGAGATCAACATTTCTGAGTTGAGGCCTTTCTTTGGTTAATGGATAAATCTTCTTAATAATAACATGACAGTGTAAACTACTTTGTCTTCTGATTTTCAGGAAACAACTTAAGACCAAGAGTTAAAAAGTGGTTTGCATTTTACGATGTTGAACAATTTGAAAGTGAAATCCACAATGCTGAGTTAGGGGCCTATACTGCATTTACCAGTTCAGGAGGGTGAAGCTGGTGTCTAAGAACAGACATAATATTCAACACCCCATGGGGCAGTGCTAAGGGTGCAAAGCATTGCAGTCAACTGAAACAGTGGGCTATGTCCAAAATATTACCTTTTTTGGATTAAAGCACAAAACTGCCACTCAAAATCAGGCACCAGTCAGCCAAAGCAGTTATGATTTCAGCATTTAAATTATCCTTTCGGATCTCACCTCCTCCCACCCCTTTAAAAGCACAATCATATTTTAGGGTCAAAGATTTGTACAAGACGAGGCTGACAAAGATTCAAAGTCCTACATAGCAGAAGGAGGTTTAAGCCTGTAGTGCCCAACAGAGAAGTGTTAAACCCACTGAAATGCAGGAAATTGCTCTTTTGTAGCCCACATTCACAGCTGGTGAAAGTCTTGCTATTTCATCACAAGTACCTGATATACAGTACGTATACAGACTCCTGATACGCACAATTCTAGTTTTAATAATCGTTATGTGAAAACTAAGCAGCTATCTCACGAGGACATTATTTTATCTGTGTAGCAGGCAGACGTGTACACACCTTCATGTGATGGGGTGCATAGTGTAATGCTTGCCGTAAACAATCAATCGCCTTCTTTCCTTGGCCCTTCACCCTCCAGTAGAGAGCTGCCATGCTAGAGAGGACCCATGAAGTCTGATTCTGCAAGAGAACACAAAAATGAGTCATATAGACACCTGTAGTTAACAACCTTCCTACCTCTCACTCTTTGAGTTTACTCAATATATCGGGATAGAGGATGCTTCACTTAAAAATAGTATTAAACTATTCCAAAGTGTCTTAAGAGTTTATCTAATAACATATAAGCAAAAGCCTCATCAATGAGCCAAATAAAACACAAATTCCAAGCAGGACATAATTTTTCTTAATCTTTTGTACAGTAACAACAGCTTCAGCAGTCACAGTATCTTCTAACCAGCTGTCAGGTGCTGAGCATCTAGATGTGTACATACATTACCATATATAAATCAACAATTTTCACTAGCTAAGATGGCTGATTGTTCTCTTTGGGCTTTCTGTTGCCACCAAAGGAGAAAGGATGCTCTGGGATGCAACTCAAAGCAAAAGCCTGAACAGACTAGCTAATCAAGTTTGTTGCCTCCAGTTGGCGGACTCCCATGCCACATGTTAGAAAGGAAAATACTACGTGCTTGAATTCAATGGACTCAGACACTTTAAGTTAATGTTTATGCTCACATGTGCAATTAATTAAGTAGTCATCTTGATTTGATTAACTCTTGTGAATAACGAATGAGATTGGTAGACAGAAGAACTGTGCTTTATTTTCATCACAGCTAGCCTTATGAAGAATTCTGTTTTTCTTCTGTTAGTAGCAAATTTTCCATGTATTTGGACAAAGCTTGCTGTTTGCAGGGTCAAGTGTAGCACATAAGACAAGACTTAGCATACCTAAAGTCAAAAGAAACTAAGCTTATGCAAACTTAAGAGTAATATCTTCACTTTCTGGGAACAATAAAGGCTTATTGACTTCAGTTTCAAACCACAGTAATTTCCTTAGAGAGCCTTCAGTAGAATAGGCCAGGGGCACCAAACTGTTCTGGTATATCCCTCTTTCGTGTTATAGTTTGAGATATCTTCCTGACAACACTGGAAGTATACAGCAATCACTGCATTCTGATTTGTATGTCATTGGAAAATTATGTCCCTAAGCAACTCTCCAGGTGAGGCCCTCAGTAGCCTTGATCTAGCTAGGAAGCTTGGTTTTCTCAGTGGGGAACACAAATACGCACACATATACAGCCTTGCATATGGTGCTATACCACTGCCTGAATGCATCTGACACTTCAGCTCAACATTGCATAGGGAAAAAACAAATAGGTAGGAAAGAGAAGAACTCTTTTCCTGCCACAAGTGCAATTGGAAGAGCTGAGCCATGGGTTAACTCTGACTTTCCTTAAGCTCCAAGTGAATGCAGCACCTGAAGAAAGACTGAGAGTTATTAAAACAGTTTAATATCATAGAACGGCTAAGGTTGGAGGAAACCTTAAAGATCATCCAGTTTCAATCCTCCTTGCTATGGCCAAATTTGCCACCCACTGGATTAGGCTGCCCAGGGCCCCATCCAATCTGGCTTCAAACGCCTCCCAGAGATGAGGCACCCACAGCTTTCCTGTGCAACCCACTCCAGCACCTCACCACCCCCTCAGTAAACTTTTTCCTCCTAACATCTAACCTAAATCTTCTCTCTTTTTGTTTGAAGCTATTTCTCCACATCCTATCACTATCAGACAATGTAAAAAGTTGGAAGATTGTTAGCTCCCTTCAAATACTGGAAGGCTGCAATGAGGTCTTCTCAGAGCCTTCTTTTCTCCAAGCTAAATAAGTACAGCATTCCCAGCTTTTCTTCACAGAAGGTGCTCCAGACCCTTGATCATCTTCATGGCCTTCCTCTGGACCCACTCCAACAGCTCTGCATCCTTCCTGTATATAATATCCACTGTCAGCCAACAACACAGCTCACAACACGGTTGGAAATATTGGGAAATTTTACAAGCTTAGGTTTTTGTAGAAAGACGGACAAAAGACCTGACAGTGGGACTCCCAAATGTAAGCAAAGTATATAGAGCTCAAGTAAAAGCCTGTGAGGGCATTATAGATGCTAAATAGACACAAATCTCAAGTCCAAGTACAAATTCATCCCTTATTTCAGACAGATGGTTTGAGACTGGATTGACTGCTAAGCCAAGCAGTATGTCCAGACATTATTCTTCTCACATTCATACGTACCTTCTCCAGAGCTTTGGCTATTCGAGTACCAACTTGTTCTAATGACTGTGGTGAGTACTGGTCTTTGCCAAGATTCTGTAGCACCTGTGAAAGAGAAAGGAAAAGTACTTAAAGGAAACTGAGAAAAGATATCCTTCACTTGCTGGCTACTCTCTTCACCCAGCATTTTGCAAATCACTGATTTGTTTGAACCTAACCAATCACTATATAACTAGAGTTGGTACTATCATCATAGAATCTTTTAACTCCATGCCATTGAATACTGAGAATTCTAGAAGTTTGTGCATATTCTGGTTTTATTCTACTAACTCATCTATCTAGAGCGATAAGTACCAAGACAGCAATGGTGTTTTAGTATTTCCCTCATCTCAGATCACAGAAGATTGGGAAAACAGTTTGGTAAATATTCTGGTTAAAAATCACTTTTAGCCTGCATCATTCTTACAGTCTTATTCAGGTGTACATGTACTGCAGGGCACTTTGGGAGACAGGGCACTAAATGTACCTTGAATCTGCCATGGTATAGATGTTTTTGTATGACAGCCTTCAACTGTGGCATACCTCTTTAAGTTGACTCTCTCCAGTGTAATGCAGGCTTGCTCGACTAGAGACACCTTGCAAGTGGTCCAAAGTATGCATACTAGCTGGCAGATTGGGGTTACAAAGGGGCTCCATGGCTGGTTCTTGCAGCTGTGTTGCAAAATCAATGTGTTCTGTAATGCTACAAAGGTAATAAATTGAATCAGTCAGGACAAGAAGAGAGAAGAGTCATTACAAAGCTCCCTAGTGAATGTAAACTGCACAGAAGAATCTCCTTTGAACAGCTTGAGAAGCAAGAGAAACTGGATCTTCAGTCTGAAGTTGCATTCTTCTTTGCAAGACTACTATTAAAAAACCACATCATTATTCCAAATGTCTTAGTAATCCTGATAGTTCCTTCTTACTTTAATGAACAATAAAATCTTTAGTTAATGTACACTTGAGGCCATACAACTGCCTTGCTCTGTGTGAGTGCTTAAGGTCCATATATAAGATACTTACTCAATGTTTTTAGCAGAAACAGCGAGCCATGTGCTGGCCACAGTTGTGAGCTCTACCCTACGGAGTTTCAGACATTCATCAGGACTTGGCCACCCAAGGCTACGATAGTCATGCCTCTTTCCTGAAGAAAAAAAAAAAGAAATAATAAAACTGATTATTTTCAAGCAGAAAGACTTAGTACAATGAATTACAAAATACACCAGTAAATACCTACAACACAAAAGTCACAGAGTTGCCATCAGATTTCTTTAAGAACAATTCCATATCCAAATATACTGAATAGAACTTGTGGGATCCAAAGACAGAAGTGGATGCTATGGCAGATTGAGGTTTGATGAGATTTGATGGCAAAGTTTTAAGATACAAGTTATAAGTTAGAGTTTTTCAATAGCTGCAGATTAAAAACAATTGCCATTCTTGTTCACAAGTCATATCTCTAACTCCTTCAAGTTCTTAAGTGAGTTATCATTTATGATGTACAGCTACAGTAAGAACTAATAAAAGCTGATTACTCCATCTTCTGACAATCTGAGACAAAAAATACTGTCATTTCTTATCCATGAATAAAGGTTTTACTGCATTCACACTCAAGACAGCAACATTTCTGAAACTACTTACAACCTCTCATTTTGGAAATGAGTTAACCAAGGAAGGGAAAGGTTAAATAATTCACTTTATTTTAGGAATCTGATCTTCACTTTTGATCCAAAAATCCACTGAAATCTTCCCCTCACATTTGATGGATCTTGTACCAAATCCTACAAATCCAACTTAACTGCTAGGAAACATGCTTCTCTCATCAAAATCATCTGAACTACTTTGAAGATAAAAACGACTCATTGTAGCCTTAAATTTGCACAGTGAGAGGCCAAATTCACAAACATGAAGGTCTATCATATCAGCTACAGATGCAGTATTCTCGTACCTATTTCTGGTTACCTAAAATTTTGACTTCTTGGATGCAAGATCTATTTCCCATCAAGGTTTAAGTGCTTCACCACAGTTTTGCAAAATGATGATAAAGTCTGCAACACTATGTCTTTTGTAAAACATTCCGATTAAAGGAAAATCTACTCTGAAAAACTTGAGGAAATTCCAAAGGGGAAAGATCATTTTTTGTCAGTGGCACTGTGCAGTACCTGATTTAAAGTTACTACCAGCATGAACAGGAAAAGACTCTGAAAGGCATGAAAATATTACACAGGGACAGATCAGTTATCAGAGTACCAGTCAAACAGAGGACGGTCATTTCCCTGTTCTGCTTGGAACTCCCCAAGTGAACCTCCAAGGCATTATTTAAACTTTTGATAATGTAGTTCTTGTAAAGAGGATGTCAGCAGAGCTTGCCTCTCAGGAGTGTGAGAAAGTTAATGACTTTACAATTAAGGAATGCTGTGTAATAAAGCTAGGAAAGAAGCTCAGGGAGAGAACACACACTGAGAAAAGGAAAGGTGCGTCCTCACAAACAGTTACTTGTTGTCATGCAACCCCCTCCTTATTTAATTTAATAACTTGTATTTGTTAGTTGCTAATAACTTTATAAGCTTGCTAAAGACTTCACGTAAAAGCCTTCAAAAACGTGAATTACTTTCTAGGTCATCAAATTGTCAATGACTGGAATGTAGAGAACATATTTTTGTATGCCCATAACATTAAAATTTTACATCAATTGAAATCACAGTAAGATGAAACGTATGAGGAACAATTGTTCATCCCCTCTTCCTTGGCATCAATAAGTTCTAGAAATTCCAAATTTTAATCAAAGCAATCAAGTGCTGACGATTTCTGTCCAAATGAATGCACTGATGGAACTAACGTGCACTATCTTAATAGATCTCTCCACAATACTTGTTTCTTAAGTAGCAAAATCTCTCTCTCTTTCTGCAAACCTCCTCAACCACATTGGTGCAAGACTGCACTCTTCACTAGCTCTACTAAAAAAGAATTAATTAACTCCCCACTCCATTCACTATTCCTACTGACATTATCACTGTCTTTCACTCTCCACTTCTACCACTTTATCTCCAGAAGTTCTGGGTATTATCTAGAAAGTTTTCATACAGTGGAGGAAGTTATGTTGTACTTCATGTAGAAGATACTCACGGAAGAGAGCTGTTGTTTTTCCACATTCTCATCCAGAATTTATATTCCACTACGTCATCTTTGCGGTACATATTTATAGTAATAAACCAATGTAAAATAAAAGCTGCCATGAAATAAACCATAGTCTAGAGGAAGGTCCCTGCCTACAGCAGGGAGCTGGAACAAGATGATCTTAAAGGTCTCTTTCAACCCAAACCATTCTATGATTGTATAGTAATTCAAAACCTGCAAGGGATTTGCTTTCTCTCAAAGTGGCAAGTTACCTATTGGTCCAGGAGAAGGTATCTTTGGTCCACTGATCTCCAAGGCAGTTTGGTAGAAGTTCTCATTTTCTACGTTAGCCCCTTCTTCTCCATTTCTCCCATTTGGCTCCTGGAGATCCAAGCTATCAGCTTTTGGTTTTTTTAAACGTTTGACCTGAAAAGTGATCTACCAAAAGGACAATATTGGCAAGATTAACATTAAGAAACATCACAAGAATTAGCTGCTCCAATACACTACCTGTTTTAGCCCAAGGATTCAATTCCAAAGATGCTATGATGAGATCTCCTCCCCATCTCAACTCATTCTCTGAGCCTGCTCATTTTTAATGCATCACACTATGCAAACAACATACAACTTCAAACTCTAGCCTAAGAGAAAACCAATTTGACTGCTGAAGAGCTGAAATGCATTTCTCATTACATATTTTGTTGGCAACATGATGACTACAGGTATTTTTGTTATCTTCATGCTAACTAGGACATTTGGTTAAAATCTTGTCTCCTTTGTAACTCTGTACAGGTAGCATGGAGGAACTCAGCAACATTCAACACCCAATCACCTGCTGTTGATAATCAGTGATGTTAGTTTTAGTGGAAGCCTTTCCTTTAGAATGGACTGAAACTAATAGCTCATTTCACGTAAAACACAAACCAGCTCTGTGTAACCTACAGGGGAAGTTCCCAGAAACTGTTTTAGTCTATCCCTCTGTAACAGTAAGTTGGTACAAGTTTTTTACAAACTCACCCAAACTTACCCATTCAGCTTCATCATCATCACCACAGTCCCCAAAACAGGAGCTTGCCAGGCCATCCTGAGCTCCCTTCTTTAGGACACGGATTCCCTGTAAGTCCATTCGACGACCTTTTACTTCCAGCGCCCCTTCAAAAGCTTCTTGAGGCCATGAGTTTTCAAACTCATCCACCAAAGCCAGCATCTCTTCAGACATCTGATCATCTTCTAAACTCTCCATTCCTTCTGAACCATTGCTTTCTGCAGTAACAGTGTCTAAAAGGGAATACCATAACCTCATTTTTTCGTAGCTTCATCCATAAGTTTTATTAAAAAAAAAAAAAAAAAAGGTTTGTTCATTTATTTTTTCCCTGTGATCTGACTCTTTCATTTGCACAAACTAAATACTCCATGCTGCATATGGAGAAAAGGACTGGAGAATGCAGACTACATTCTTTACCTTGGAAAGCATCCTACCTTTAATTTCACTTTTCATGCCAGACTTGGAGAAGAACAGTAAATACCACAAACTAAGTTTTAAGGATCACTTTCCACTTTATAGGCAGAAGCGAATAATGTAGGTCCTCGGAGGAAGGAAGGCAGCTCTTCCAAAAAGTCTAGAAAATCATTCATCTGTCAGTATTGAATTTTAAGGCTGACTTACTTTCCAGTCTCAAGATGGAGGGATCTCTTAATGAATGCTGAGTAAGGATTTCTGTATCTTCTGTACCTCTCCCAGAGTGTCCTTCTGCCATTTCTGTGACTGACTCATGGTGGTCATCAAAGTATTTCTCCTTGTCATGACTACCTTCTGGACTCTTCTCATGACAGTGACCTGAAAGAGAGGAATTTATTGATACACCACATAAGACTTCTCCTTTTAGTCATAAATGCGCAATCTTGCAGTTGTCTACACACAGATTAGTAGTAGGGTTTCACAAAGTATCAAAGCCATTGCTTAGTGGAAAACAAAACCAATCAAAACAACCCTGCTCTGCCTTTTGACAAGGCAGATTACCAAAAAAAGTTACAGAAAATGTTTTTATCTACACACTGTGAATGACTAATGAAAGAAAACACAAGCATCTTTTGATAGGAAGCTGCACAGTACTTGAGAAATAACTGTGTGGTGGTAGCACTTTCAATGAGTGTTTCCAAAGATCTCAGATTTCCTAACTGTAATTCCTTGTCAGATTCTCAGGCACAGTGTCTAAAGGGCTGACCCCCTTCACCTCCCCAGAGTTCCACAGTTACAGGGACGTGCATCTCCCACGCGGTGTGAGGGTTGGGAGCTGCCCTCACTTTGTGGCACAGCTACAGAGCCAAGACACGGGAAGCCTGTCACTGAGAAGTAAAGCAGATATTCCAAGTACTAAACTACTATTCTAAAATCCTTCCTTTCTCCTTCCAATCACTTACGAGTGAACACAGCTCATACACACAAGAGAATTAAGAAGCATGCAGCGAATCAAAGAGCCCATGCTAAATGCAAGATCCTCAAGTATGTTCCCTGCTCTACTTGTGAAAGCTATTTGTACTATACACTGCATATGGAAAGCACTATTTTTCCAACTGGCAGCATGAATTATGAAGAATATGAATACGGCAGTTTTCTCCACACAATGATGCCATGTTACAAAGGAATACTTTTAATGCCTCGCTCTTCATCAGGCCAGCATGAAGGGGACGGCTCAACTCTCAGACAGGTGTCACCTGTTCCACTACTTGTCAGTGATGGAACATACACTGTATGCTCTGTGCTTCTGCATCTGTCAACATTCAGGTAACACCCCTGGAGATGTCAAAAAAACCAAACAAATAACTGTATTCACGAAATTGTCCAGAAAAAGTTTCAGTAAAAACTAATTTTCTGCCAAATATGAAAAGACAAGAATTAGGTAAGCAAACATTCAAACCAGAAGCTGGTAACTTCAGAAACTGTCCTAACATCTACCACGTAATTATATTCTTCCCTTCCTACTTATCCTATTAGTGACTCTTTCTTTAATCCTGCCACATCTCCCTCTGTGCTGTCAATAAAAAAAGTCATTGGTTTCGCTAAAAAAAAAACAACCTTCAATCTATGGAGATCCTCATGTTTATTTCACGAAGAGTGGCGTGCACAGAACACTGAAGCTTAAACAAGTCCCCCTGCCTGCCATCACAACCAGTCTGATTTTGATGCAAGGCAGGTGCTACTCAGTAATGTAATGACCACAACTCCCTCTGCTGAAGGTCAATTCATAATTAGTATGAAGGGGAAGAAAAAAAAAAAAAGCAAAATGAACAACATATACAGACAATTATTTCTGAGATAAAAACACCCAAAAAAACCTAGAAATAGCAAGCAAGAGGGAAAAAAGGCACAATTCTACTTAAGACTAACCTTGCTAATATTAATTTACAAATACTAACTGCTAAAAACAAACTAAATGAGAGTGCTGGTTTTCTTGGGATCTGAGAGCTGCTATATATAGAAATCCGAGTGGCCTGATTTTTTGAAATTACTGCTTTCAGTTGCCTGATGTCACAGGAGGAAAAAAAGACTGGCTGAAAAAAGAAGAGAAGGTCTTGGATGAGCTTACCATGGACGTGGTGGTATGGAAACACCGCCCACAGAATGTTACAGCTTGTATCAGCTGCATGCTTGCAAAGCAACAGGGAAGAACACCTAGCACAAGTTCCACCAAAGGAACAACGCAGCTCCAGGTTCCAGAAACATTCCCCGGCAGCAGAGCGCGACCCACGTCATTTCAATACCTACTGCACACCACCTTGGTGAAGGACAAAAGTGACCACTGCCCTAGGAATGCTCAGTTATACAATATTCATTCTTATTCAGAAATATTCTGGTTGTCCAAATGTGCACATGTGAATTTTGGGTGTTAAGTCCAGACACAGGGATTACAATTACAAAACCTAAAGTCTAAAACCACTTTGCAGTACTTGATCCTCCAGCTTACTGCATGAAAATGTACTGAAGAAGGATCTCTTTGTTGCTCATTCATTTTCTGGGAGCAGATGTTGTGACTTTATATCCGAGCTCAGAAAGCCCAGATAAAAGTGTATCAGACTGTTCTACCTCATGTATTCTAAGACTCCGTTGTTACTCACCAGTCAGTGGAACAAAGATGTTACCAACACAACACATGTAGTCTTTTGCACTTTATATAACATTAATAATAATATAATTATAATAACAATTATAATTCATAAGAGAGGGAAATGCGACAAATAAATAATCTGACTGTGCCTATTTAATGAAAAAAATGGGAGAAAAAGAAATGAGAAAAGTTCATAAGCTATAAAGCAAATCCACTAGATAGAAAAAGCAACACAGATTCTAAAACAAAGCATGGAGATCCTTAAGATGAAAAGCAGAAAACAGTATTAGATGCTAGAAGTCTCTATTCCTCATGTCATTTTAATCTGCTTAATTCTGGGGCTGATGCAGAAGTGCTTGTACAGCACTATTGCAACACATGATCTCAACCACCCTGCCATGAAGAGAAGCATACATTTTAAGTACAGAAAAGATCTGATAAGGTCATCCTTTCCATCTAAAATTGACCACCTTGATTCTAAGGGCCCCTCCTCAATTTCTACCAAAGCTTTAGTGCCTACTATAGACATTACAGCTAAAGAACCTTACAGCAAGAAGTCAAACTCCATGTTTCCTGATGCACACTCAAAACCATATTCTTCACAGAGAGATGCAGTGACAATAACTATCTTTTCTTATGAAGAGTGTTAGATTACCCTTTAAACATGAAGATTAATAACAATCTCATTAGACCACATGAAAACTTTGGGGGTGCCTGCTGTTTCAGTGATACTGCATTTTTAGTATTAAATATATTCACTAGAGAAATGAAACTGAAGAATTGTCATCTATCATTTTATAGGACAAGTCCTGTCCAGTGCTCTTTGAGGAACCCTCCTTCAGGCAACATCTAAAACACGAGCTCTGACTTGGAGAGCGATAATAACTCTGGGGATTACATACTGCACAACCCAATTACCTTGATGTTTCAAGGTGAACAGACCATTTCATAAAGCTCCTGTGAGCTATTACCAGAAAACGTGTTATTCTGCCTGCATACAAAAAGATATTTGGTTGCAAAAGAAACTGATAATCTTTAGATCTTGGAATTTGTTAAAGGGAAAAAAAAAATCCAGGCCAGTTATTTTATGAGTTTTTTAAATCAATAGGATGAACAGTAACAAGAGAAGAGGAACATCTCTAGAAGCCATTGCTGCTCTGCTATACTGAATTATGAACTGTTATGCTTGTATTACGATTTTTGCCCTAAAACTCATGCATTCCTTTTCTTACTCATTTCTTTTAATAAAAAACAAAACAAAACAAAACACACATTTAGACTTCAAAAAATAAAATAAAATCCCATGATTGAGCTCAGAAAGCAGAAACTGCAAACCACACTGCAATGACGGAACAGAGCTGTCACTGGAAACACAACAAATCCACCCGAGCTGCATGACTGAATGGTACTCCAGTAGCTGTATCAAAGTTTTGTGCTTACCACACACTGAAGTGCAAAAATAACAACATATAACAAAGGGATTCTCAGTTTATTTTTAGAGAAAATGATTAACAGTGACAACTGGAGGTGGGAAGAAAAGTAGAAGCTTTTAATTAACAATTACCTGGCTATGCAATACTGATACAAGTGCTCAGTGGGTCTATATTTAACTGAGGAAGAATACCCAAGCTTTACGACATACTCCCTCTATGCTCTAGGGCTCAGAAAAGACACAGAGCAGAAGGGCAGCCTGCATCTTCAGCAGCACAGAACTGCCAAAAGCCCTGTTGCACACTTGAAAAGCGAAGCAGTCCATTCAGCAGTTAAGTCTTGCCCACTGCTAGATTCAACAAGGCACGACTAGGTTTTGCAGTCCAAATACAAATGTACCTCCAGTATCTTTTACAGCTGTAATGTACTCCAGTAATCACTACAAATTGCCCCTGCCATCCACGTATCACCACTGTTACTATTCTGGAATAACAAAGGATAGAGAATAGGAAGTTGCTTCTCAGGCCAAGTATCTCTAGTCAGGTATCAATACTGATACTAGCTGAGAATGACAGCAGCCATGTCTCAACATTTGGACGAAGCTTCTGATATGTTTTCTGCCAAAATGGAAGCACCCTTTATTTTAAGCATTATTCCTTTCATAAAAACCCTCCTTTCCAAAATTGGGGTTACAGGATAAAACCAAAACAAACATCTTCCCCCCCAACTCCCTCAAAAAAAAAAAACACCAAAAAACAACCTAAAAAAACTGTTTCAATATCACAGTGCAGGATGTTTTGCTAACCTAAGGTAAAAGCTTAACAAGCAGCAATGAAAAGCTCTATGAAAGTAGTAGCAAACATTGTAAAAGTTTCATAAATCCCTACCTCATCTTAAGTTCCTCCCCTAGAAGAGCAGTCAGTAGCAACTTCCTCAAAGATGCAGGGGGGCAGACACAAACCCAGTAGTCATAAGAGTGCGCTACATAACAAGCTTTGGTTCGATGCATAGCAAACAACAGAACAATTTACACGGTCAGAGTTTAGACTCATGCACACAAAATGAAGCATTCATTTTTTAAAATTATTTATTCCAATAATGGATTTTCAATTAAGAGGATTATATTGTAAAACAACTGCACTCACTTGTAGCGAAATAGTTTTAAAATGTGATTTGTAACCAAAAGATGCCTCTAAATTGGCTTAGCTATAGATTTGAAGATTAGCTATTTGTCTCATTACAACAGCTTTGAGTAAAGCTTTAAAAACACACAGATGCCAACCATACACGGTCAGATCTCTTCATGCTGATAGAAACACCTCAACATTGTGTAACAGATTAGTCCCTGATGCAGACACCACATTTTCTTTATGAAATATAAATCATTAAATATACACACACACACACACACACACAAAATAGGAAGACATACCTGTTTAAACTTGATCACAGTGCAAGGGACACGCCTGCTAAACTTCTAGAAGAATTCAGCAGTGTATACCATGTAGCAGAACAGAACACTTCAAACTAAACAACCCCGAAACACCTCTTTCATAACTAAGAACAGGGAGGGAAAATCAAGGAAGTTGACTATCTAAAGCCTTCACTGGGCTCCTTCCTCACTGTCCATTACAATAAGAGGTTTTGCTTTTGCTTTATTATGAGGCATACCTAGAAGCCATAACTTGCTCTATGATGCCTAGGAATAGTATCCAAAATATAGAAACATCTAAATTGAAATTCTCAAATATTGTCAGTGAGTAAGTGAGATTGGAATATATCTCATTCAGAGTATGATGGCAGAGTAGCAAGGTAAGCAGCACGTCAGCCTGAATTTCAGTTTGTGCTTCAGAAATAGCATCCTTTTTTTTTTTTTTTTTTTTTTTTTTTTTTTTTTTTTTTTTGAGAAAGAGAGAGAGAGAGAGGGGGAGAAAGTAAGAGAAACAAGTACATATGAATTTCAAAGATTAAGGTTTGTCCTCAGTGAGTTCTCCTGCATGCTTGGGTATTTTTTTTTCTCATGACATATAAAATACCTACTTATTTCTTAACATTAAATGCCCACTACAACAGATCACAGCACAACATACGCTGTGACAACTAAATGGCCAGTATTTGGTTCCTTGATTTCACATAATATACTTCCGAAGTAGGCTTGGATTAAGCCATGGAAATTCTTATTTTAAGTATTGTTATCATAAAACAGAGACATTGTCTCATGTTTGTTTTGCTCTTTTTCTTCTCTTCTCTCCATGTTCAGCCCTATATACCTCTCAACTAAACATTAAATATTTTGCATGACTCAAGCCCAACCCTTAGATCCCCTATTTACGTTCAATATCTATGAACTGAAGTTTAAAAAGGACTAAACACAGGAGTAGCCCACTCTTTAAAAATGAACAGCTAGCAGTTACTCATAATGGGGTTAGCTAACTTTCCACTTTTCTCACCATGCTGACACTGGAAAGTCTGATTTTCATTATACACCTGCTGAGTGTATAATGGTGTTATGCACGTAGATTTAACTACCACAGTCTGTAAGGTTTGTGCTACATGGTGAATTTAAACGGGTTTCTGGAATGAACTGATTTTGCATTTTTAAGAAAATAGTTTTGATAGGTTGTATTTTATGTTCATCTGTGCATCTTTTCTCTACATTATACTCTTTAACCAGAGCAGATTAATGGTTAATACTAACCCACAACAATTCACAGATTTGTTTGGGACAAATATCTGCACAATCTTACTGAAGATCAAAGCACAAAGACACAGACACACTCAAATAACAAAGAAGGTGTTGACTTGCCAGGCAAGTGTGCCCCTTACTAAGATAGCTTCTAAGTGTTCGCTCAGCTGTTTGTCTGACAGGTTATATTTTACACAATTCCTTAAAAAGAGCAAAGTTATTGCTCCAGATGAAATAGACAAAAATCAATCCTTGTTTTGATGGAGCAACAAGCAGAAATTGGATTAGCCTTTTCTAGAATCCAGGCAGGAAACTCCTGCAGAAAATGAAGTTAGACAAGAATACTGTCAATTGCCCCAGCTTAGGATTTAAGAGGAAAACACTCTCCTCGCAATGCCAGTATTGTACAAACCCATAAAGCAGGCCCTGCAAAAATACAGGGATTTTTGGAAGAATTTCCTGCTTCCCCAGAACTGCTGCATCCAAGAAGTATCTATTTCTTCATCTGGGGAAACTGGAATTGTCCTAGTTTCGGTCACTAGTAGCTGGAATGGATGATAGATTTCAAGCTTTGAGGATAATCAGAGCACAGCAGATTCTCACATGAATCAGGCAACCAACCTTAAAAGGAAAAACAAATCAATAAAGTAGACAGATCAGGGGTAGTTAAGTGTCTGGCACTCCATGGCTCAGCATGCAGTGCTCATTTTAATCTGAACACATGGCATCACATGCTGCTTTGAGACAATCTCAACATGGCTCATTACAGGCTGAAGGTACACATCACCACTTTAGAAGTTCTCAGATTTAAGCCAAGTGAATACAGCCTACAAGCTATTGGCAAGTTGTTAATGAGACTAAACAATGCCTTGTCAATTCCCCCCCACACAGGGGCCAGGCCACATGCTCTTTTCCTTCCAAATATGCTTTAACCAACTCACTAATTCAGTCTATGCAGTTTTACTACACAGTTGTTCACACAAACACATCTGCCTTGAAATGTAGTTAGGGAACTACCCCTAAAAAGCCTTTGAAACATATGTAGTTGATGCAGCTTTTAAAAAAGATCTGCTGCATGCAAGAAATCACCACTGGCTAATGCAGCCTCCTAAAAGGAGATGAAGGCAGACAGTAGCACAAAAAAAAATCACCAAGAGCATTGCAGAGAAACATTAATACACCTGAAAATTAAAAATGAAGGTATCAAGTTCTAAAAGATTCAGTCAGAAACTCTTTCCTCTTTCATCCTAACCCCTGATGATCAATTCTCCTATTACATGAACATGTAATTATGTTGAAGTAACAGAAAGATCCAGATAGTATATGAGGAAGAATCATTTGTGCTATGAAGGCAGACAAAAATGGGAATTGTCATACTATATTTAATCTAATACTGTACTACTTTCCCTTTCAGTGTTAATAGTTTTGCATCTGTAAACTCTGACTGAACTCTCCACCATGCTATCCCCATCTCCTTAGTCCTGCAGCTGAGAGAATGGCTTTTTTCTCTTTCCTCTACTGCCAGTTTGTGGTCTTCTGGTCCTGAGAAAAGACAGAATGAATACAGAACACTGTATTTTGCAGATATTCAGATGGTACAAAGTGACAATAGTGAGTTTTGAGAGCAGCTGTTAGATACACCATTATCCCACAAATAAGCAGAGTAAGCACATAAGCTAGCAAGACAGGCTTTGCACATTGTACAGAAATCATTTGATGTGAACATAAAAGGAGTCTGTAGACCAAGTTCACCCACATCATCAGCTTGTTTGACAAATGCAATAGAGAAGGACATCTGAGGAACACAATCTTAAAACAGCATGCACTGTCTGGTGGATACAGGAGCCTTTAAGGTACACAACAGCTTTCCAACAAGCAGTAGCTTGGAAGCAGTGTGCATGGACTATGAAGAATATGAAACAGGTAGTACCTAGAAATGCCATGTTTAACACAGTGCTACATTATTTGATTCTTAAGGTGAAGAATCAACATCTATACTTCTCTGCACAGTACTGAAGACAAAAACAGCTGGAGCATTGGAAAGCAAAGATTTCTTTCAAAGCAGCATGGCTTTTCAATTTTCTGTTAGGCAAATTCCTTCACTTTCAACTTCCTTCAGCGACTCAAGAGAAGCTAGACAAAGACTTTTCAGGGAAAGGTTTAATTTACACAGCAGATACCAAATAAAATAGAAGTATTACAGAGCCCCAAGGAAAGAAACATGCTTCCAAATGCAGCAGTTTGTAAGCTTAGAAGAGAGATTTATCATCTGACAACAACATATCTACTCAAAATCTTCCATATCACAGCAATGAAACTCTATGAATTCCATACATATCCCAGCAAAGTCGGATGGTAGGAACTGATTCTCCTCTTGCTGTGCTAGCAGAGCTGAAATGGTCACGCAACACTGAAACAAGAACTAGGTCTCATTTTTACCAAAGAGCACAATCCCACATAAGGTTTTTTAAGGACCTCCCAGTCAGAGATGCAGCTGACAGTAGCAGGCACCTCCACCAAAAGTGGCCCTCTTTCTCTGTCTCCCACCTGCCTGCATCAGATGTCATGTCTTCATTCTACATGAGTACAATGTAACCTCCCCTTACTCCTTTAGCAGTGCTGAACTCAAGGTAGGTGACCTAGATTCCAACAGCTCCTTCAGATGACCTTATACCTGTTGTCAGGGATACCTGAGAAAGTCTCCAGCTCCATTCTCAGATCCCAATGAAGCTCACTGGGCACAGTGTCCTTACTTGTGTGCACGGGGGGTGTGGAAACAAGCCAAGCAGAATTTCACTTCAACTGACAAGAGTAATTGCAGAACTGCTCCTGTTTAAGACAGGACCCAGTTTCTGCATGGAACTACCTGGTTATTAAGTGACAACACAAACATCTGCCATGACATGTTTCTAGGAGCTTTAACATGCACTCTGCATGCTCAGTAGAAATCCCTGTGTTTGAACAATCTACTGTGGGAGACCATTCCTTTTGCACCGATGAACTTTCCCATAAGATTGCAGTGAGAGTAAGAGCAACACAAAAACAAATGGTCACAGACCCAATCCCTCCCATTAATGTACTCAAATAAATAAAAATACTAACATTAAATGGTAGCTTAAAGGTGTTTCAGGAGAACTAAAGAATTCCGCTTTGACATGACAAGCAAGATAAAGAAAGAAAAAGTAGTGTTCAGTTCCAGAATTCTATTCAATTGGCAGATTCTGGACTTAATTTAAGAATGCTTAAGAACGTGCAAAATGAGTACTTCACATCTCTGCTTTAGCACACCATATTGTAAAGGAAACATATGTTTGTCTTGGAATATCAGGGCCTTTGTTTAGTGTTTGAGTAGCTAAAACTGCTATATGAAACCTGAAGCAATTGCAGCTAATAAGTTAAGATTTGAAGGCTTCAACTGTGATGTTGATTTAAGTTATTTATTTAACCTGCCCATATAAATGGGATTTTAAGCGGAGATTCTCTCTTCAGGTGAGCCTCTCCCTTGTCAGGTCTATGTACTTGAAGGTCAGAACTTACTAACTTTGTAGGACTTAAATGTGCTAGGAGATAAAGGAAAACGTATACACTTAAGTGCTCAAATACTTTTTTCCTCATGTTCTATTATTTTAAGATGAAGCAGATGAAATAAACCAAGAGTTATGATTTTATATGGTATGGGGTATTTGCACCACAAGAGGGCACTAAGCCCACACTTAAAGCGCTGTCGCTAAGCTGAACACATCACAGAGCTCAGAATGTGAACAAGTACGCGCTGCTTCTACAAACTTGCATACTCACTACATACAAGTACTTGGAGATCTTGACAGTGTATAAAGAGAAATTCCTTGCTCTCAGTGCCTCTATTTCCAGAAGGGTTGCACAAAGCTTTTTGTAAAAGCACTATCCTACCAAGTAATGAAACAGTAAGATTAGAGACACTCAAAGCTTAAACATGTTACACTTCATGTATTAGTAGAATGGTATTCCAGACGTTTAAGATCTTGAATTTTGATCTTGACTAAAAGAACACGAAGGGCATGAGCTCTCACATCTGTGAAGTGATTTGAGTTTGAGAAACAAACTTATGTCTAAAACAGAAACAGAAAAAAAACAGCATGAGGCAGAAGTGCAGGCAGGAACATACTAGCAAGCATCCAGTAAGTCAGCATCGGTGCACCAACTTTAAGTCCTGTACTAACAACAAATGTCCCAGTGTGCTTCAGAAAACTCCCGTTTCACTTGTATGAAATATCCATGACACATAATGCAACCCAATACCAGATCATAAATTCAAAATTTTGATCCTATATTCAATTCACTGCACCATGCACCTGACTCCTCCGAGCATTTGCTGCAAGAGCGTGCAGCCTAAAGCACAGGCAGCCCTACTATTGTTACTTTCAAAAATCGTGAAGAAATGCTCAAAGTAATTAGACCAGAGACAATACCTGACATTCCAATTTCTGGGTGATTTTTTTTTTTCAGTGGACCAGGTACTGCAAAACAGCTCTTCTTTAGCTCTCAAAGGAGACGGAGGAGGTAAATATCAGTTTTAGAGACTCACCTTCAACTTTCCCATAGCCTGTCAAGTTTCCTTTCAAGTCTGATGAGAGGAAGAGCAGGGGAAAAATATTTCCCCAAACCATATGAAAATAAGATTTGTCTGCCTTTTCATTTAATTCTCATTTTTTATTTAAACCACAAATCATCACCAAAGCTGAATTAGCCAGCATGTTTATTTTACACTCTGCAGAAGAAGGTACAAAGAACGTTTACACTATTTGTCAGGTTCACGCTTTCAGGTTTTTCTTGCACCCAGACAAAAGATGACCTAAAGGGTATTAGAGATAAAAATGAAAGAGAGAGAAATATTAAGACAGAAGGAGTCCCATGAAAAAGCAAAAATATAAATAAAGAGTAGAATACTTATATACTACAATTCTGAGTCAGAAAGTGACCCCCAAGATGTGCTTTCATACCTATTGCTACTTTAACCAAATAGCACTCAGTTCTCTGCAAAACTGGCATGCTGTAAATTAGTGAAAATGCAGGACCCCATAAAACATACTATTATTCTACTGACACAGACCTGGAATAGCAACTACATTAAAATAATCCATATTTAGGAGGTATATAAGGCCTCTGGCCTGCATTTAGGCAGCCTAATTCTAGATGATAAATCAAAGGAAACTTTTTCCATGTTTCTCACCTGGATGTGGAATTATAGAACAATACAAGAAACAAAACAGTAACAACAACAACAAAAAAACCACAACAGAGAAAGTCCTAGTAATACTAAAAATCAAAAGCATTACTCTCACATGTTCTTTCACAAGGGAAGAAGATACTTTAGTGACAATTTGCAAGAAATCTGGGTTATTAAGCATATTCATAAATGTTCTTGAAGATTGCTTGTGACCAGCATATTAGCTATGTGCAAGACCAGGGAAAGTACTGGAAATATTTAGTGAGACCTACAGAAACAAAACCTGTCTCCAATAGCTATTTGTGGGGGATTTTATTCAAGTAGATACTAAGAGCAATAAAGCATTATGCCTCAACTTTTTAAAAGTATTTTAACTGGGAGAGATTGGGTTCAAACACATTCTTTTTATAGATTTTTGTGAGTTTAGAAGCAGTGAACACAGACCACATATAAACAAAATAATACTGTACTGACATGACTCAGTCTATTCCATGAAGACTGAACACTATAAAATGACATCCAATGGACTCAACACAGTGGAAGGATAAGAAAATTAGAGCTGCTCTTTGCCAATTTCTTCAGCTTTGAGAAAACAAATCCATCTGACTGTAAAATTTGAAAGGATGTACAAAGGGGCTGTTGAGTACCTGAGCCGTACATTTCTCTAAGCATTCCTCATTTACCAGTAAGAGCTATCAGCCAGGCTGTTAAGGTATTACTGACATACTCAGGCAGTAATCTGCACTCACTGGTAGCCCTCTAGATATTTAAGAAGCCATCCTCAAGCACTTCTTAATGGACCATAACTTTTCCATTAAAAGCAGTGCCTCAACCTCGTCCTCACAGGGAGAACACACTACAAAGCAAAAAGGAGAATCCTTGAAAAGAAGCAGCACAGTAAACATGAATTCCAGGTGCACCACTCAAGGCAGATATGGACAGTACTTCACTCACAGTCCATCTTTCAGCAACTGCTTACCACTGCATACAGAAGAGGTGATGTTGTAGAGAAAAGGGTAGAACTGCAGACAGCGAATCATTTTCAGGCTGCTTTCACACTCCAAACACTTGGTAGTCAAATCCAGTGCATGTCTGAAGGCCTGTAGGGCTGCACTAATGTTGTTCAGAGCCAGATAGGCATTTCCCAGGCTCAAAAAAGTCAGGGGCTATGAAGAAAAGAGCAACACACCTCAACATAAGTACGTTTAGCAGCTGAAATGTAAACTAAGTAGGCAAAACTCTTGCCAACCCACACCCTCCCCAGTTTGTCTGGAAGGAATTTGGAAAACTTCTTCAGTAAGGATTGCCTATTCTTCAAACACAGAACTAACAGCTTGATGCATTTGTGCTAAACAAAAGCTGTTCTGATATAAGGTTGTCTTCTGGATTCCAATTTTCCACGATGAAAACCAGCTGAGATGAAGCATTAAATACTTATCTATAAACCATCACAAACATAATGGTCACTGCACAGAACAGCAATAGCTAAACTTAAATGTTTGAAGATATCTTAGAACTACTAGAAGTCAGCAAAAGCATAGAAATATTACTACAGCTCTAGAAGGACAGATGCATTTCATTTGTCAATAATATTCAGCACTTACTTGAGCAGAACTGGGCTACTGAAAACATCAATTTCACACTAGCTTAGAGATGAACATTTATTTTCAACTCTTTATAAAACTTCATATTTTTGCCCTCTGCTTTTGGCAAGTCTCTGCATAACATCCATTGGTGAAGTACAGATTACAAACACCCTTTCACTGGATAGAATTTAATCAGCAAATATAGGCACGAAGTGAAACATTACTTTTTATTTGTTGACTGAAAACAATCACACACACAAAAAATAATAGTTAATATAACGCTACAATAATGACTATAATATTGTAACATAGTTGTTTTAGTTGTTTTTTCCCTTATAAGTAATTTTACATTCATTATCCGAAAATTTGGAGACTGACCAACAGCTTCATATTTGCCAGACTCAGCTTCTATCATTAAGCATTATTCAGAAAATCATGCAACTTCAGCAAGTGCATTCTAATTTATTTATTTATTTATACAAATTTTTGCTCACAGAGCACACACTTAACTCCTGCATCTGCAATTCATTTTGATTTATATCTACTTTTCATTATATTCCAGGAAGTTTAATTTGAGTGCAGATTTTCCTACCAATTTTTTAAAGCAGTATTTTTTTTTACAGGACTGTGACTGACTGAAAAAAAAATAAGAGCAGGCATTTCTGTAGTAGGCAAGACTCACCAACATTTTTGAGGAAAGCCCTAATCCAGGCAGTGTGATCCTTCGTTAACTTTCAGTGTTGTGCTTTCAAGTGTTCCTCTCAAGGCACATGTCTTAAGTTTTTTTTTATAACTCCTTTCTGCACTCCTACCTGCGACTCACATTGGCCAGATCCCTTTACATTAGAAAGGCTTATGCCACTTCTTGCATTTAAGTGCTAGGTGCCTGACAGACTGGTGGGTTACAGCCCTCTATCTCGGTGCAGAAGTACAAGCATGGGAAATATTAGCTTTCACTTCTTACAGAAGTATCGCAAATTTAATACCAAGTCACTTGCCAAATAAAAGGTGGTGTGACACAGATACATACACACCAATCTAAGTTCAGGTCCCACCTCAGTTTAATTCTTTTTCTTCTTCTCTACATTTCACAATTGCTCTGGCCAGTTCCACAGTTTAATCAGTTTACATGGTGAGTTTCTATGTTAGATAGGTGCCCATCTGCAAAATGTCTATAATGTTACTATTCAGGAATGAAAAAACTGTTTTGAATCTGCAACTGGAAGTAAAGGCAAAAGAACACCAACACAGGTTTATACCCAGCTACATACCTTAAATCTAGGGACAAATAAAACTGTATATAATAAAAACTACAAAAACAAGTGGCAGAGAAAGATGTCTATGCAGTCAAAGACCTTCAAGACACATCTGCTGCTTTAAGAGTTTCTTTTTTGCAAACCAAGGTAGAACAACACCATCATAATCTCTTTTTAAGGTGACAGAGTTCCCAAAACATCATGATTGGATTCCTTTGAGCCACTGGTGATGCAGGTTTTTGGAAACAAGAACCTGTCATCTATACAGAAGCATTATGTTCCAGATGTGTATGTTCTCCGTAACCAGCACCAACTGGTTAGAACAAGAATGTAAATGAAAATTAACACTCCTTTCAAACCACAAGCTGGAAGCTAATCAGCATACTTCAGGTAAGTCATCACAGTTACAGAACATGTATCTAACCAAGTAATGGAAAGGCACCCACTGCTGAACTAACACAAAAAAACATCATCTTACCTCAGAGGCATTGATGGCCAAAGCCTGAAGCAAGAGCCTGCTGGCATCCAAATGAAGACCATAATGAATCAAGAGGTTAGCAAGATTGACCAGAGGGATGTCCTGATAGTCATGTGGAGCCAAATTAAATGCTTTTTGCAAACAGGCAACGGCAAAGGTGCTATTTCCAACTGCACGCCAGTACAATCCTGCTTCATTAAGCACAAGCCATAGAGGATCTTGAGGCTACAGGAGAATTAGAATGCAAATACCCACAGAGGTGTTTCAGGGAGACAGAAGTGACTGCTGTCTGGTAAAAACAAAAAAACCTCACCTCTGCACACTGTCTAACTAGGTACACATTACAATTTGCTTTGTTCACAGCTTGAGTTTTATCAGGGCAGAGAAGTTAGTGAACTGATGCAACTCACAGTCTGCACTGTAATTTAGCAGGACCTGTTGCTCACACCATTTACTTGTATGACTATCTTACAATGTAACCACAAAATCCCTTAAAACACAGAACTGATAATGGTTAGTTTGCTTCAGAAGAACATTTGTGAGCCGCTTCAGAGTCTTAAAATTACATCAACATGGGTCTGTGAAAAGATGTCACCAATTTGAAGGTCAATCACTTTCCAACTACTAGTTAGATGTGCTTCCAGGTCCTACATCCTACATCAAGATGTTTTAAGGTTTCAAAGTTGTTTTTTCTTAAATTTAGTTATCTCTGCATGTTTTATGAATAGATGTCAACATGACATGCATGAGATGCTGCTTAAAGTAAAACAGCAAGTGACAAGTGAAGGCATGTGTAATAACAGAGAAAGCATCAAATACACCTTGAATTCCTCCTCCTCCTCTTTGACCTATGGCAGAGGAAACAAACACTCATCCTAGAGGAGAAATAGCAAAATTTTAAAATCCTGACAAGTAGGCAGAGTTAAATAAAACAACTTCTTTCAGACAGAGCAGATAGAATGCTCTAGAAACACCAGTGTTCCATTTTGGTTTTTTAAGTATTTTCAGTATTAACCAGTTACACGTGTTGAAAAAGTTAACCGACAGAAAGATATTAGAGGTTTTACAGACACCTCACACAGAAGGGCTTTTCCTATGGTTCAAGATGCATAGGAAGATATCAGTAGGATACACTACTTTTTCTCATGAGTACCTTATATAATAATCAGTAATTGTAAGATTACCTAACGCCTCTATTTTGCAATGCACGTACATACTATTACTTGCATGTTACTCACAAACTCCTCACTGAACTGCTTTCCATACAGAGGTCTTAATGTTCTCTGACTAAATTCCAAGCAAATTACTAGCATTTTGTCTTTCTCAGTACAAAGATGCCAGCTGTTGCTCTTCTTCAATAGAAGAGTTTATCATTAACAGAATAGGTATTGCACTGCTCCTGTATCAGCATAAGAACGATCAAGTTCAGACTTTCAGCATGAAGGCAACCAAATACTACAGTTAGAAACAAAATATCTATGCACTGCAACAGTTAGACATTAGACATATATAGGACTGTTCTGATCACCCTAATAACAGAAATCAACTCCTACTGCTGATTTTTCCTCTTCTGGGTAAGACAGATGCACATAGTAAACACTACTGATTTTAGACTCAAAACAATACATACATACACTGCCTTGACACAATTTATAGAAGATATTTAATTTAAGAGAGAACAGCTTGACAGGTGAAAAAGAGCCAACCTCTATCTCAATGCTTCCAGTCAGTTGAACAGTGATGACTCAAAGGCCCCACGCAAGATGGAGGTGGCATTCTGCAGGGTGTTACACAGATGTACATGCTCTGCCCCAGAGTGCTAATTATCCTGACAGAAGACTGACAGTGGGTTGGTTGCCTGTGGAGTACAGGGTTGGGGGACTACTGAGGAGGAGGAAGAGCAAAAGGCAGATGTGTTGGGGGAGGTGGAAGAGGGAGTAGGTGCAAGCTGTTATGTTGATCTGAACAAATGTCTGCCAGGATTAGCTGATACATTGATGCCCAACGTCCTGCAGTCACAAAAAGAACAAGTAACCATGGGGCTGTGTGGTATACACTGAGCTAAAGGAAATAGCTATATATTTGAGCTTCTCCTACAAACCTGAATTATCAAGCTAGTTTCATCTCACTCACAGGCACATCAAATCTTTACTTCTAAAACCAATCTGACCATTTTATAAGTATAGAAAGAAGCTTTAAATAAGAATTCCTCATTTATCTTGCGCTATAAATTTTGACTTACCTTTTTCATAGCATGATCAAGAAATGCTTCCATCTTCTCCTGTGTAATAGCTTGATTGTTGATTCGAGAATGCAAGATCTGAACAGAGGATTTTATTTTTATTTTTTTTAAGTGAAATTTTACAATATATAGCTAAACTGGTCATTTAAGTCTCAGTTCCCCAAGTATTTCATTCAGTTTACTAACTAATTCCTAAATCAATCATTATATATTCACATCACATAAGCAGCCAATCTACAAAAAACAATATGAACGAGTAATTTCACCTTAAAGTTGCCCATTTGGAAGAATATAAGAGATACTGGAAATCCCGAGAAGTTGAATCATGTCAAGTAGCCCTTAGAAGTTTCAAAATAAAGGAGTAATTTTAAATAAATTAATTTTCTTACTTCGTGTGCTTTGGTCAGCATTTAAGAGAGGACAGGCAATAGCCTTATGCTGAGTGACAAGCTCTCCCTTCCTCCAGCAATATTAGAAAGCACTTGATTCCACACTTCCGAAAGAAAAAAAGGGAAGCAAGCAAGTCATCTTTTAAATATCAGAAATGGCTGACTTCCTGAACAAGACTTCTAAGGCAAAAAAAGAAGAAAAATTTAAAACAGACAAGAAGCAGTGAGATGTTTCTCTTACTTGTCTTGCTTGATCATCCGGCATCTTCATTTTCAAATCTAGATTACCATCTAGTTCTTTAACAAGTAGGTACAGAGATTCATTGTTACGAGCATCGGTAATGGAAGAACAGTCTGGTACCTGGGTGTCTTCATGCCCAACAGCTTCTCTTGGGATATTTAGGATTGACTGGACTCTAGCAATAAGGAGAACCAAGACAAATCAATAGCTTCCCTACCACCACTGCAGTGCTAAGTGAACAGAACAGTATAAAATTATCATGACTTATGGAAGTAGCTATTGCAGCACAGACACTTTTATTTTCCCCTATTTAATAGTAAGCACTGTTGGCTAATTCACAACTAAGCTGTTTTTCTACCTCTGTCCCAAAAGAATAATCCACGTTCATACCTGCACTTAAATCCTCATTCTTTTAGTAATATTGCAGATGTTTCATGCATTCACCTTGTACTAAAATGTCAGGGAACAATCATCATGAAATTGGGTCTGTTACAGTTATAGAAATAACAACAGTAAAGGAAAATCACTCCTTCACTGGGATGGCCAAAGGAAGAGATCTGAAAGCACTTGTGCTGTTGAACACGAGTTGCATCCACCCTATCCAGAGAGAAAATGTTCATTAAAACATTAAGTGTCAAAAATTATAAATATGAAACTAGAGATATTTAAAAATAAAATTAACACTTGCCTGAATCCCCTATTTTCCGGAGGCAGAAAATAAGTTGGCAGCTCTTCCGGATCAGGAATTTTGGGGAAAGATTTCATACACTCAGAACGCTGAGGCCAAAGAAGATGCTGTTTGTCCTAAAGGGAAAAGGAATTTTTTAATTATTTTCTCAACATTTTCAATATTTTAATGAACATGCTAATAAGAACACAAGAAATAATCTGGAGGAACAAAAGAATAGACATCTTTAAAACTATTATCTTCCAATTTTTTCCAGAACAGCGGCTCAGTTTTCTAGCTGTACAGCTATAATTGCAGCAGATTTCTTCTCAGCTGCCATAGAAAAACAACCCTGTCAGTGCTATAGCAAAGTTTCAGATGACTGGAAACTGGTCCACAGAAACTACAGAGATGTTCAGCATGTTAAAGAAGTGCTAAGAAGTTTCATACAAACAAGGATAAGATGCACACTTTTATAACACCTCTTTGAAGGAGCAAAAAAGCAAAACCTATGCCATTCACTCACTCTATTAGATTCTACACTCCACACTGAAACGATGGAACGAGCAACAGGGGAAGACTGCAAGGATTGGCTGAGGCCACTTTGGTTTGCATGAAGATCGAAATTCAGAGATGTCATACTTGAAGTTGAAGAGTCTTCACCAAACTAGAAACAAAACAGAATTCCATAAAGAAGAGAGATGTCTATCTAAAAAAAGTGGAATGTATACCCCACTATTTACGTAGTTAAACTTCACAAATGAGCTAAAATTTGGGTAGCATTAAAAAGTAGAAATTCAAGCTTGATCCACTTACACCATAGAAAAACACTCATATTGTAAAAAAGTCAACAATGAAAATACAACTGCAAATAAGCAAAAAATGCTAAAATATATCAAGCAAACATTTCTAGCAGGTCATATACAAAATCGACATATCTACACCATGTATATCAATCATTCAAGTTGGAGTTAGTAAGTCTTATGGCTTGCAAAACCCATCCCGATAACCTGAACAGGGAGAACACCCAAGAAGAAAACATAATTAAAAATAAATATTCCTGTTTTCTTAAGCCAGATGACAGGAAACTCCAAAACACATTCCACATTACAAAACAAACAACAATTTTTATGTGTAGCTCTAGCACATCAGTGCGTTGGTTTTCGATCTGGGTTTTCAGTGTTAGAGCACACCCTCCAAAGCTTCCAAAGTTTCCAAAGCTTCCCAATATTCCTGTATCAGATTTCCTTGGTGAACTGTCTAACTGAAGATATACAAATAGCCAATACTTGTTAAATCAGGCTAGCACCTTATTTTAGGGCTACAAAAGCAGTCATTAAACTGATCAGAACGGAGCTCTGCTCTTGTATTTATTAATTGTGTATTGCAGTTTTCTGCTCCTTCTGGTAGAGACAAAATATTAAATTGGAAGAAGTCCTTCCTTGAGTCACACAGTAGCATAACAAAAGAAATTACAATCCACGTAAGGGCTGTAGAAATAATTAATGAAATATTAAACACATATCTGAGCTATCTATGGGAATATTGTTTCCATTAAGGAGTAGTTCTTATTCCAGGTTCCACATGTATATTTGAAAAGAAAATTAAGTCCTTAGGAATCTTTGCCTCTTTCCTGTCCTCTTTGAAGACAAGTAAAACATTTACTCCTGCTAGCATGCCTGAATGTAGCACATTTAAATGAGAGAAAGCTGTAATTTCTCAAGTGAGTAATCTTCGTCCTTCCTAGAAAGAACCAGCTAGCTGTTCCATACAGGTTACAAATGCATAGAAGACTACACAAGTAGCTCAAATCTCCCAGAAAAAGACAACTTCAGAAAAAAATAAAGTAAATAATGATAATCTTTTTTTTTCTTTTTCTTTTTAAGTAAAACAAAGCCTTACTTAATAAAAGCTTGGCATTCCTAAAATCTACTATTGATCTTAGCTTGCACTGCTAGCAAAGTAAACAAGCATTAAATACTTCAAACTCTCAAAAAGGGGACTAAGGCACTTCTTACTATAATTTACAAACTCCAAAGGTACGTCCTCCGATGAGCCTCAAAAAAACCCCAAATCCAACCAGCTCAAAAACTCCACAACCCACAACCTCCACTACTTTACTAATGGGGAAAAACGGGACACAACTTCAAACAGCAGTATCAATTCACAGACAAACCTGAACATATTCCACATTTTCAAAAATGTCTCCACGGTGATAGCGAACAGGCTGGTCCCACTGGCAGTGCAAGCTGTGCTGCTGGTTGCTCAGTCTACAAATCTGATGGTTCCCTGCATAGCACAGAACATGTTATTTTACAGTCTAAGTGAGGTTATTGAGGAGATGAGAAGTGTACAGTAAAAAAAGCTCCACTTCCTCCCAGGTAGTTTTTTATTTTTATTTTTTAAACCCACTCATCATGAATTCCATCTTGTAAAGACTCAAGAAGTACCCATTTGGAGAACATGTCATAATCACTAGTTTGAATAAGCAAAACAGAACAGCAACTCAATATTCAAAGAAGTTACATCCTGACATTAACATTAGGGGAGCAATAAAAAAAGGACGGGACAGACTCTTCAGCAGAGCCGTTGTGATAGGACAAGGGGAAATGGTTTCTAACTAAAAGAGGGGAGAGATTCAGATGAGACATAAGGAAGAAGTTTTTTACAGTGAGGGTGGTGAGGCACTGAAGCAGGCTGCCCAGAGAGGACTCTGAGCACCCTAATCTAGCTTTAGGTGTCCCTAAAGCTAGGGACTTTAGGGGAGTTGGACTTGATGGCCTTTAAAGGTCCCTTTCCAACACAAAGGATTCTGTGTGATTAATCTGAATACATGCAATTCTTCATTCCTATAATAAGCATGAACTCTGAAAAGTTGTACCTAATTGAGCTTCTTTCGCCATTTGGGTCTCATGAATTATGTTCCTCAGGATTTGTTCCTCCTGGATGAGCTTGTATTTGTCTAAAACGTCTTGCTGCCTAAGGTAATGGTCATGCTGCTTCTGATATTCCTTCAATTCATTTAAGGTTCGCTGAAGTGATCTTGAAAATTGGACAGTAGAAAAGATTCGCTTTTATTGTTTTTAAAAATAACAACTTTTCCCATAACACTGTATATTTTCATCCTTGTTCTGGGTTGCTTACAGTAATAACTTTATCATGCACCCTAAGAAATTTAAAAAGTAAGCCAATATTATTCTATTGGAAATGTAAAGAGTTGATGCAGCAGAACAATAAATTGAGACTGTACGCATTTCCACTACAGTGGTGCTTTAATTACCTATGCTGAGCTTCCAGTTTTTGCTCTAATTTTTGCTGACACAATACAGCATGCTTCCTTTTCACAGCTTGCTCAAACCCTGGCTTGGCCTGTAGAGCATGATCATAACATAGGACCGAGTGGTTGTACTCCCCGAGCATCTGAAGAATGATGGAAAGACAAAGAGAGAATGAGCTTGTAACATTTGATCAATTTTCTTGATTTTTAAATAAATCATCAACTCAAAATTTAATATGTGGTAATGAGTGGCCTGGTGGCCTGCCTGCAGAAATTAAAGCCACTCTACCTGTTAAGGTGAGGCTGTGGGAAAATTTCCCTTGAATTTACTTCAAAGTGCAAATAAAAACTTTTGGCAAAGACAGAATGAAAATATTTAAACAGAAATATAAACATCAAGCATGTAATGTGTGTGACACAAAATGCACTGTAAAAGACTAAAGCATTATAAGTTAAGCCAGAAAGATTAAGTATTGTTTTCCTACAGTTGTTGAAAAATGAGATAATATTTACTGCATATATATTTCCCAAAGTGTAATAGCTGGTAAAGAAGTCACTGTAATCCAGAGCTGCGTGGACCACAATAGCAGCATCCGCAGAGAAGTGAGCTCGGTGCAGAATATTTGCCAAATTTACCAATGCAATGTCTTTATTTTGCCTAATTAAAAAAAAAAAAGAAATAAAAAAGCCATTAAAACGTCAGACTAGGTAAGGATTGTGCACAAGGACACACTCATTCTTCAGTTACATACTAAATATGGTTTTTGAAAGAAAAATAATCAAGTGTCTAAATCATATATATGCCTAAGAATATTTAACTGTGTTCATTTCTTTCATTCTTAAAAATGTGCTCAGTAATCAGGCTAACTAGAAAAGCAATCTGACAAAAAATATCTTCACCAGCAATTCTCACCTGGAAGAGAAATGAAGGGCACGCATGGCACATTCTACTACTTGGTACGGTTCATTCTTTATTCGCCAGTAAAAAGAAGCCATATTATAAAGTACCCAGGAAGAAGAGTTCTGCAGTAAAGAGAAACACAAGAACTGTACTATCAAATAAGATGAACTAAAAGGTCATCCATTGGCTTTAATTACTCAGAGATGGAAAACTGAGCATTAATCTGCTCTAAGTTTTCCTCTTCCTCTGGAAAGCTGGCATTTGGCAATGCCTGTGAATATTCAGGAAGAATGAACCGGCACACAGATGTATGAAAGAAACACAACTCTTACATTTTATACTGGTGAAAATTCAAAATGAAACAAGCAGTGACGGCGTTTTATGCAACAGCAGAGTTCCTATGTCTTGCAGGAAGGCATTTAAAAAAAGCATGTGTGACCTTTAAGTACCAGCATTTTTGTTTAAAAGCTCTTATATCCTAACAGAATAATGAATGTGGCCTCCCTACGCCACAGAAGTAAAAGAGTTATAAAAGGTGACAGCATCTGCTTATTGGGTTTGCTAACGCTTTCTCCTGTCTCTGCTTACCTTAGTGAAAATGTTTTTACTCTATCTTTTGTAACTGAAACATAAAACCACAATATACGTGCAAGGCTAGTACTGAATGTGACTGCATGTACTAGGTATGTCTAATCCTTTGAGAACTTTCCAGCACACTTTTTCAACATACTGTAAGTTTACGGCTTCATACCTTCATTAGCCCATCATAAATACGATGACCTATTTCCTCTATACTTCTTCCCAGCCTCCGTGATAAGTATGTGAAGATTGGATCTTCTTTAGGTAACAAGGGTGCAGAAAGATTAACTCTTTCCTGGACACCCTAAAAGAAAAAATGAAGATTAGTTTTAGAGAAACTAAATTCCTGAGAAATATGCACAAGAACACGACTTCCAGGAAAATCTCCAGTTTTACTATTTTACATTCCTATCATCCTTTCATAACAAGATCTCTGACTTCACAGGATATTGTCACCTTTGCCAGATGAATAACATATATTACTATTGATAAGAAAACACTTGAGCAGTCATTAATCCCAATTCTTCCAAGAGCAGCCTTTGCATGATGAATGCTATAGGATAAGCATTAACTTCTGATAGCTTCATATTACTTGGTAGCTATCGGCATCATTGGTCACCACTGAAGCACTTAACTCATGTTTATCAGGTTACACACTACAGAATTGTCCTCTTTTCTTGTTTTCTGAATAGCAGAGGTACAACCAAACCCAGGAACAGAACTAGAAAATTTCCATTCCTGTTTTCTTTATGAGAAAATACTTACTTGTAGATGAAAAATTAATTTTGAGACTAATAATAAAATAAACATAATGAGATGAATGCTAAAGCTAGGTCCGCATTAGAAAATCTGCTCATACAACTTTGTTGACCAAAGCAACTTTTGCATCTCACTTCAGCTGTGATCATTCTGTAGTAGATGAACTTTGCATTAGCAAAGAGCAATTATCTCATCCACTGGCTTAGAGCTTGGCATTCAGATATCAAAGAGACAGTCAGCTACGTTATAAAATGTTGACAGCCATACAAACAACTTTTTGACCCTGAATCTCCATACAGCTTAATGATCCTGCTCAGCAATTTGCTGTCTAATTTGCAACTGAAACAATCCACAAGATAGAAACATTTAAACATATACATAAAAAACTGCCATTTTACTGAAGAAACATGTCACGAAAACAAAATCCTAAGAACATTCTCTAAAATAAGACCAGTAGAAACAAGACACAAATGTGTATCTGACAGAAGCATTCTCCTATAATCAGGTACTTCAATCACAGTAAAATTGTGATTCTAAAGAAGACGAAGACAGCCTTCAAAAAACTGCATTACCTTTCAGCCTTGACTCACAGTTGCCCCTAGGACTTTACTGTTTCTCTTCCAGATAGAGGAAAAAATAAAATAGCACATTTCCATTTGCTCACTTACCCGTAAGTGCTGAAAAGCATGAATGCTGTATGGAAGATCAAGAACTTTTGTACAATCTGGCTGCTGCAGGTCTGGAGGCACTGGAGACTTTGTGTCTATATAGTCTTCAGGCCTGAGGACAGAACATAACACAGTGGACTCCAGATGAAGATACCTTACAGTTTCAGAGATACAATGTTTTAACTAACAGACACAGTATTCTGATTTCACCTACTGTTATAAAAACTGTTTCCACACATGATACCACTTCTGATGCCTCCCCACATTTCAGTTCCCAGGATGCCAACACAGCAGGATAAATAAATTGATATCTGCTTTAGAGAAGATATCAACATTTGGACAGTCGCCAAAATGCATCACTTCAATCTAGTGTTGGTGGTATGATTCATGATTTATATGCCAGGCAAATGACCATGCATGCAAACTCAACACGCCCTGCACCCCCACAAACCAAACTTCACAATCAAACAAGAACAAATAGGTAGTTACAGGTGCAGATGAAGGTATCTGAGGACAAAAATCATCTTTTCCCACCTCATGTTCAAAAAAACAGACGTACAAAATAAAAACAGTTAGCTTTGAAGCAAAAATACAAACAGAGCTGCATATCAGACTGCCCATACAGCCTTCATTTGCTAAAGGCATAGGAAAAAATTTGCCTGTGAGCTTCAACATCTTGGTCTTCCATACAAGTTTATGACAGTTCCCACTACAAGAAGCACATCTAGCTCCAAAAATCCCCAACCCTCAAGCAAGCGTCTGCTCATATCATTACAGAGCTACGCTGACTGGGAGCCTGGGAAAAGCAACGAGAAGGCTCAGGTGACCGAGTTTGAGGGAGGCAGTGCCTCCTTTTTGTAACTACAGGCAGATGTTGTTTCAATGTTATTTCACATTAATATAAAACAACTGTCATCTAAAGAACAGTCTCACGAAAGTATTTTTCTTTTTAATTGCAAGAAGAGATTTTTTTTTCCTTTCAGTAAAGATCTTAAAATACAAAACACCTCATTACCGGATATCTTTGCTCTCCAAGGTGATGTACGTGCCATCGTACAGATCTAGGTCCCCCAAGGGCACCTTTGCTTTAATGCAGTCCGGGTCTTCTTTATTATGCCTTTGTTCCAGGCCCGTGTCTCTGTCCTCATTTTCCTCTATATGAATCTTTTGAGCAACTAACTGTTTCTGTTGGAAATACAAAAAAGGAAAACAGAAAAATGCACATTGACAAAAGCAAACCATATAGTAGCGGACAGGTGAACAATTCAGTTTTTTTCTTAAATCAAAGTCAATTTAAAGGATATGCAAAAAGTTCTATTTAGATAGAAAATGAGTACTTTAAAGAGAGACAATACAACTTAAACAGGCCTTTATTTTTCCTCCTGTACCTAGAAAGAAAACCTATAGGATTTCAAATTCACTGTTGCTCATTCAGAAAATGAAGTAGTAGTTAGCAACACATCAATTTTGTCATATTTGAACCCTTCTCTTAAACTTCAAAACCTCATAAAATTAGTACAAGAGACTGTAAACAAATGAAATCTTAACAAGTCAGTATGTAAACTATAACTGAGGCAGCAGACTAAAAGGAATAGCAGAGAATAATTTCTGTAGATCAGCTTACAGTGTGCCTTTGGGGCTATGCTTCACTCTAGAAAAACTTATTGCTATAAGTAGTGGAGGCTCTGCCCAGGACATCACCTTGTACCTAATTCTCACCCAGATCTGCAAACTGAAAATCCATTAAATATCAGGATTTGCATGTGTTAAATGAGAAGAAATTTTGCATTTTTAATTAACGCCATACACTAACACACTAACATGCGATAATCAACATATTTACACTGACGACATCTTGTGCAAAATCTTAAATCATTTTTGCTGAAAGTCATTTGTATGGCACAAATTGTGCATTAGTCATTTACAAACCTGCAACCCATGTCCCGAACAGCCTAAAGTAATTTTTTTCATCCACAGTGAAAATGCCCAATGACTCGAAGATGAGTATACCTCAATAAGAAAGACTGGCTGAATGTAGTCTCATACGGGGCAGTCCTGCTTTTTTTCCATTCCTCTGTCTCTGAGGAGGAAACTCTGAGGTTATCTCTGGTGCTCATTTAACTTCTTAGTTAGCCAGTTACTCTTATCTGACAAAATGCAAGCTGGCACAAGAGAAAGAGGAGGGAACGCATGGCCAAAAGAACGTCTGAGAGCACTAGCTTTAGGCATTTAAGCTTTAATTCCCATGAAAGTTATCAGTTCAAAATTCACTGAAGCTCTTTTTAGAAAGGTGTTTTCAAAATCCAGTTCAACAATAATTATGCAGCACTTCTGTGATGTGCATGTGACAGAGCACAGGTTGCCCAGAGAAGCTGTGGAGTCTCGTCCTTGCAGACATTCAGAAGCCACCCGGGCACCTGGCTCTGGTTGGCTCAGGGTTGGACCAGATGGACCCAGAAGTCTCTGCCAACCTCAGCCATTCTGAAGCTTTGGAATAAAGGAGCTTTAAATAAAACAGTGGTGACTTGCTCTCTCACATGTCCTACACAGAGCAGTGAAAATGGTCTGACCAGTCCAGAGAGGTGTACAAAGAAATTCACAGCCTCCTGTGTGTGTACTCTCACTGCCCACAGGACGTACTCTCATTAGCTGCTATAACAAATCTAAGAGAACACTTCCATAGAAAGTTCTGGAAAACAGTAGCCAACAATAAAAGTTCAAGTTCAAAAATGCAGATGCAACCGAGGACAACGATAACTAATTCAACAAACCCAAGCCACAAAAATCCTGAAATCTGAAGAATTCTTTATCCATTTGTGGGAGTTGTGCTGATAATGGCTTTTGTTCCTCGTCTACATCTATCACTAACACCATTACAAGAAAAATCTATATCTTAAATGTTAGTGGCTTTACCTCCAGTTCTTTGAGGTAGTTAACTGTTGTTTCTTGTCTCATTAGTATTACCAAATCATGTGGGTTCCTCAAGTTCATTGGTGAATCCACCTGCAAGACAGTTCAACAGCCTGAGTAAGACATTCCCCAAAGAAAGTGATTTTAAAACACAGGAATCCATGCTCATTCCGCTATAGTTTGTTAATTCAGAGGCTTTTTGCTCACTTAACATTCACAATACACCTGGATTTTTAAGCTGTATGTTCAACTGCATTGTGATTTGAAAATCCAATTCAACCAATGCTTTATTTTCAGACCTATTGTAGTTTATTCAGGTGTACAAGTTCTAGGCACAAGAGGCAAGTGAAACCCTCACACAGTAACATCACTATGAGTACTTACCGCTGAAGTACTAGCTAACCTTAAACAGCAATTACAAAAATCTATTTTCTCTTACAGCTTTAAAACTCCTCCATCAAGACTCTCAATAGGCAGAAAGTACTTCAGATTCAAGTCAACTCCTCTGTACAACCAATTTAACACGCTGGCCTAGCATTAAGTCTTTCAAGGTTCTATTGCATTCAGGATTAAGGAATAAATGAACAAAATCAAAAGGTAATCAGACAAAGACTGAAAACTCTATTAGAGAAGACCACGCCACAGCTTCCACTGCTACGTACAGGAACTGGCAGCTCAATAAAGTGTGACATTATGGATAAGTCACAGACAAGAGAGGTTATATGCTGACTTTCACTAGTCCCTAAATGGCTTCAGTAAGATGCAGCTCTTCATTCTGCAGCTGAAATATCCCAGCCCTGTCTCCTTGCCAAGCCCAGGCTAGGGGAAAGCCCTAACAGTGGAAAAGATGCTCTGTGGGTGTCACCACAGCCTTTCAGTCCTGGTTCCCCCATTCTGTCACCGCGACAGTCAGTCCCTTGTGTCACCTCTGGAGCTCATTAGTTCAACAGGACATCATCTGCTGTTGGCTGCTTTATCTGAACTAGTAAATTAAAATTAGCTCGAGGAAGACTGAATGAATATGAGAACAAAAGGAAATGGATGGGAATATGTGACGACAGGACCAGAAGAAGGCTGGACAGCAAGGACAGCAAGAATTCAGATTTTTAACATGTTTTTTTGAATGTTGATGAGTTCATTCCCTTTCATAGGATTGTACCTCAAGCTGCTAAGACAGATGATCCACAGAAAGGTATCTGTGGATCTGTTCAGCTTCCATTCAAGTTTTCAGAAAATGGAACCAGCTACTGCATAAAGGCATACACAACGCCTGTGTTAGCACGGATACCTCCCCTACAAGGGCTGCCCACCACTTCCTGCCATAATCTGTTCCTATTTTTTTAATTTGTTGAAATAATAGGAACATTCTGTGCCAAAAGTGATTGCTTTTTGTTGCCTTTATGTAGTCTATCTGAAATTGGATGGAAAAGCCTACCACAAACACATGTGCAGCAGAACCTCTGAGCTCTCACTTTTCTTTTTTTTTTTTTTTTTTTCCACCTTTCCAAACAATTTGGGCATGTTTCTGGAACTCTCTTACTGCAGAGAAGTGCAGATCCAGCAGGACAGCAGCAAACTGCCACCACAATTTAAAGTGACCTCTCAACAGATCAAGCCTTGAGCCAGATTCTGTTGGCTACAAGTCAAGTAAGAAGCTCAGAACTACTCTCCCTCAACTCCTAACTGTTATGTCTACCTCTTTACAAACCGCCTTAGTAAGCAAGGACTCATATCTCCAAGGCAAAGACAAGCATTTGCCTGTGTTCCCTCTACCTCAAAAATAAAACAATAATCTACACAATGTTACTTTTGGCTCAATTCCTCTTCAAATGAAAAGCTGAACTGCTCCCCTTAGCAAGCAGACATTTTGAAGGGTGGCTATCTACACAGCCCAGATACTCATGCCTCATCTTATTCCCTGGTGGATTAATGCTTATACCATCAGATGATGTAATAATTGATACCAGTTAGATTTTACACTATGAACCTGTAAAGTATGGATTGCCAAAGGGCGATAGACTATCCACAATGATCCCAGAAGCATAGAAAATATTGCATTGAAAAAAATCAACACCACCATCAGCAGAATTACTAAACTCCACAGAACTTTGCCTACAGCTGTATTTCTTACTTCCTCCTATGGGCTCCACCTCACTTTGAGCAGGTTGCTCATAAAACTGAGTTTCTGTGATGACTGAAGAACTAGTTCGTAGCTCATTTGCTAGAAGAACTGTCGTGGTACATCCAAAAAAAATGTAGCATGGCTCTGCAAAGAAAATGAAGTTACACCTTAACGTTTAAGTTTAACTCCACAGTCCAAAATAGGAGGATTGTTAATGCCTACAGAAGGCTGCTTTCATGATACTTTACAGTTGCTGAGAGCAAAGATAACAATGAGCTTTGCCTTCAGTGACTAATTGTACCTGGGGAGTGATTGTTTGCAAAAGGTTATACAGACATCACCATTTAAAAACCTCATTAAGAAAGCTGAATGATCTCAGGTGATCATTCGTTCAGAAGGAGAATGAAATAGAGAAATGGTTTCCATTCAATTTTTGACAAAACAATCCTATCAGAGTTAGTTCTGAGATTAGGGTGTGGGAATTTGGGGTGGTACAGTACCAGCCATGCATGCACAGGTTGACAGAAAAGCACTGGCAGGTGCCACAACTATGAGTGGTTCCACATTCCTATCAAACGATACCTGGCAGCAGAAACAAAAGCAACAAAAGCATCCGAACAGCAACGTCCTTGAACTCACTCAAAAGTTACGTCATCCACCAGGAAATGCTATCAAGTTTAGCAGCTTAAGCAGCACTCAGTAAGTTTTTATTCAGTCTCTAGGTTTTTGCTTCCAGATCTGACCTCAGTTTGTCACCTGCAAATGAGGACCTTCTAATGATAGCAAAAGATTTCAACCTAGTAGAAAATTACTAGGAAATAATGTTAGCAGCTATTATTTTCTTAAGACCAATGTAGCGTCAGAACAAAGAGCCCTAAAACCAAAACCTCAGTAGTCCACCTAACCTTGCATATATATTTCACCATTTTTGACAACGAAATGTCAAGATTTCCATTGTAAGAAATTATCAGGGACTTGCTATTGGCTCCCAGAATTAAAACTCCATTTGGGTCCAATCATTTTCGAAGAACAACCTGAATGGGAAAAAACTAAGCAGCAACATCAGACAATATCAGGTTTGCAAAGGAAACTCCAGCATATACAAGTGCTCAAATCATTTTGTTAGCTCATAAAACAGATTTAGTGCAATGTATGGAATTGTATGCAATTGACAGTTATACTATATGATCTTGCAGGTCCTTTCCAATCTCGTGATTCTATGATTTTATGTATCAATACTTTTCTTCAGTTTTTAACTGAGGAAACACAAAGCATCCAGATCTACAGAGGAACACTGTGTAACACAAAGAAAAGCAGGTTCTTAATGGAAAACTACAAGAGAGACCCTGCCTACCAATCAGAAAAATAGCAATGGCCTGGTCCTCACCAGGCTTCAGCCTGGAGGATGATGGTGCTCATGCTTAAGAACGTCACAGAATTTGAAGCGCCGTTCCCTGACTTGCTTAGGTGAATCCAAAAAAATCACCCTGGTGCCGGGTGGAGGAATCCTCCCTTTTCTTACTCTCTGTAGTCTTCCAGCTCAACTGTGAGAAAGCTAACTCAGTTCAGCTAAGAAGTAATTTAAGAGGACCACTCCATTGGTTACCAGCCCAAGTTGGCCTCAGCTTGCACATCGCTGCCCATTCACCCTATAGAAGTATGGCTCAGGAGTTGCCCTGAATACACAGCCTTCCCCTCTCAGATCCAGCCAAGAACACTATTGGGACCTGGACGAGCTGAGGATGTTACCATTCATTCAAATGGCACTGGAAATGTTAGCTTTTATAGCATGCTTTTATGTGATATGGACAGCGGCCTGCCAATGCTACAGATCCTTCACCCCTTCAACGCCTGCACCTTACGTGCCCTCTCATCCCATCACGACAAAGAGCAAAACCACAGGTGGTTACTGACATTTAGTTCATCTCCTGCAAAGCTCCCCAGAATGCTCTTTCAGGTGGAAAAGCAGTGGAAGCCAACTTGCAGAACGCCTCAGGTTAGCAGGGACTCCTGCGCCAGAAGAGATGCTCCAGCCAATTATTTATTTTTAACCTGGCTGCTGGCAGAGCTCTGTGCTCATTTACTTCTCCTCTGGAAATGGTGACATTGAAGACAAACTGCTTGAAATGCTAGAATCTGACTTTGAGTCAAGCATAGTAAACAGGGAAAAAATAGTGCTGAAAAGCTTTCCTTGGAACTCTAATGAGTGCTACAGCTACGCTGCAGAAATCCTGCCAGGAAACCACTTCTAAAATACGTGTTCGCTGTTCATCTTTGCCCAAAGGTGACAGTTTCTCTATAAAGCACAGTTCAGGTTTATTCACTGTCACAACGCACACCCAGAACCTGATTCGGCAAGACACACCGAATCTGCGCAACAAAAAACCACAGGAGTTCAGTCAATCCCTCAAGCTCTGGAAAGCCTCCGTTACCTGCATGTATCAAAGCCTCTGAACACTTGGGCTTGTAAGGTTTCCCAACTGTTCCAGAACATTTTTTTTCCTTACAGTCCAGTTACATTATACCAGGAGGTAATCTTTTTTTTTTTTAGATGAAGGGTAGATTAATGCCTCAATCAACTGTTTTTAGGTAATATTTTTCTTTTCCTCTTAAAAATAATGCAGAAATCCCACTGTTAATTGAGACATAGGAGAGCCAAAATCAGAACAGATGAGCACACCCTAAAAGCCATGATAGGCAGAAAGCAGATGATGAGAGGAAGAAGCTGGAAAAGGCACTGCGTTCACCTATGGCGTGCAGCAAAATGGGTTCCTTGTCATACAGACCACAAATATTGAACCTTTTGTCACTTCACTTGCAAAATAAAAGCAATTCCTACTCAAAGACTAGAACTCCTTGCGGCCTCAAGGAGGAGAGAAGGATCTTAAAAACTGACACTTGCCTTTTGTTATATTCCTGCCAACAGGAGATGCTCTACATAGTGTGATACAACCATGGTATTTCCAAAAAAGCTGCAGAAATTTCTGTGTGAGTTTCAAGACAAGACAAGCTACTAAATTGGAAGACAGACTCTGTGGCTGTCTTCCTAAATGATGATCAGGGAGTGTTAGAAGGTTCCAATGGATGTCACAAAGATTCACATAGAAAAAATGGTGCTGATTTTTTTTTAATAATAAATACTCAGCTACTTAAAAAGTTACAGCTGTAGTATGTTAAAAAGCAGCATCAGTCATATGGGTATCATTAAGAAGAGTGGAGCTACAGGGAGTAGAGAAATTTTATGTGTAGCACTTCAAACATGAAAATCTACAGACTAAGCTACACTACAAACCTCCATAAGAAAGAGGAATTGATTTTGTTTAGCACACAACAGACTCAGTAGGATAAGAGATTCAGTCAAGAAAAAGTTTGTGTGGTCAAGTAAAAGAACCTTAAGAGAAACAGAAGAGCAAAGACCCACCCATCATTTTCAAGATGAGACTGAGCAACTGCTTAATGTATCACAGAAAACGTTCTTGGAAACAGCAAATACCTTTCATTTGTCTGCACTAGATTTTTGCTTCCCTGGCTTTGGAGGCTGCTTTTTCTCTGCTCTGAGCATACGCCTGGACACAACTTGGGCTCCAGCCCCGGGCTGTGCCATCAGTCCATAGCCAAGCAGTAGCAGCTGGGTTTACAGCTTGTAGGCCTTGCAGCCACCCATGAGCCATCTTGTCATGCCACAGCTTAGGACACACTCATGTTCAAACCTGTCTCCACAGGAAGAACTGTTGGGTAATGCTTCCCTTCATGAACTAAGTAGAAACAAACACAATGCTGCTCTGCGTGGAATTCAGGTGCTGTTCCTACTGAAGAGCTTTACTCTCAGCACCGGACAGACCAAAGCCTTGTACTTCCATGATGGTCTCCAGTTCATCTCTTAACAAACTTCAAAATCTACAGCAGCACATCAAAAGCAAAATGACATTCTGCCAACTCAGAGGCCTTGCCAGAGGCTCTACTCCTGGCAATATTTCCTCAGCCCTGCCTTGAACCATCTGCCTAGGAGCTCAGAACTAACATGAGGGCAGTTCTTCCCCCCCACAACATGCTGGGCTGCAGCTGTCTCCACCAAGCCCAAACATAGTATCTACAAGGATCCATCTCAGCTCAGTTATGTCTTTGGTACGCAGCAGCAGCCAGTCTGCACCAACAGAGCTGCAACTGACTGCTGGAACTGCTTACAGCATTGTATTTAATCCATCCTCCTTGTGCCACGTTTCTCCGTTATCTGGAAGGACACCTGTATTTCAGTAGGGTAGCCAGCCTTCCTACTATCAGACAAGCACAACCTAAAACAGGTTATATATCAGTCTGAACTTTATACTGGAAGTTGTGAAATGAAAAGGTTTATAAACACGTACACTGTGTAGATATCATCTCGGTAAATGGTCTGCCCCCAACTCTCCAGGAACACACAACTGAAGGACTCAGACGAAAAAAAAAGAACAGGATCTGAGTGAGAATGATGTATTTGACCTGAAAACAGCTCCTAGAGCAAAAGACAGAGCTTGATGGCTTTCACTTGATGGCTTAGTGCATGTAACATTCTCTTGTCTCACTGCCGAGAATTAACTTGCTTTATCATTCAGAAATGCTCACTGGAACAGCAGTGCCTACTTAGCAAACACTCCCATTTATTGCATGGGATCTTGCTGATACATTGCAAACTGTTGGGTATGTCATAGCTCTGCCACCTGCCTGGTTGTTATAGCTCCAGGAGCTCCAGAAGGCAGTCAGGGTTGTTAACTATCAGTCAGTCAGATTGTTAACTAACAGTCAGGCTGTTAACTATCTTATAGGAACATCATTCACACTTGAACACAGTCTCATATTAAAGGCTTACATACTTGCTGTATTGTGAGAAAACACTTACTGGAGATTTTAAGGTAATAGTATAAATTATTCCCTCAGATTCAGATTGTCTCAGGTCAGGATCTGCAGCCTTTCCACTCACGAGCCACAGTGTTCTTTGGTAACAAGGGGAATGCAATTCACGGCAGCAAACTCAAGGCTGCAGGGAATCTCTTTTCATTGGTGCTTCTCTGGATTTCCACAGCTAGCGAACCACCCACAACATGAATGCCTGGATTTGACTATCACTTAAGCTTAATTATTTGGGCTTCATTCAGATAACTAGTCCAAGTGAAAATTAAACTCTCTCTGCTCCCAAAAAGGCAACAATTTAATGCATTTCACACTCTGAGAAAGCTAACACTCCTACTAAACCTAACAACAGAAATACTAATTGATGCCACAACTGTTTGTCACCGGACAGCACTGGGCACTTCCAGTGTGAGTCTGCTGTGCTCAGCAGTGCAAAGTCCAGTGGTGGCCAGTCACCAGCAGCGTCCCTTGGGGATTAATCCTGGGGCCAGCACTGTTTAATGTCTTCATAAATGGGGAACAACCAAACCTCAGCAAGCTGGGCACCCTCTGCAAACACGGGTGGCACAGCAGTGGGAAGGGCTGGAAGCAACGCAGCTGGAGAAGTCACTGTGCAGATCAGAGAAGGCAAAAGCAAACACAGCACCCCTGCACCAGGAAGGGCTGGGGCTGACCAAATTGAAATGGCATTGCAGAAACGGACATGTGGGTTCTGCTAGGGGAAAAATTTATGATGAGTCAGCAGCACATGCTTGTGCAGCAGAGAAGGTTAGCTGCATGCTGGGCTGCAGACTGGAGCCAGCAGGCCAAGGAAAGTGAAGCAGTTGTGAGAGTTCACCAGCTTTCATGGCATGGTACCATACATTGACACACCTGAACAAGCCCTGCAAAACCCATGTGGAAAGGATGAAAATCAGGCTCAGCTTCAAGGAGCCAGCCAAAGGGAGACGCTGCTGCCTCCAGCTTCCTCATGAGAAGGCGCAGAGAAGACTGAGCCAGATGCTTTTTGTGGTGCCATAATCAGAGGAATCAGCCAAAACTGATGGACAGGAAGTTCTAATGAGCAAAGAAAAAAAACCATAACAACACTCTGAAAGAGCTGAGCCCTGGAGCAGGTGCCCTTGAATCTCCATCCACAGACACAGCCAAGCACTGTGTGAACTTGTGAACTGATCTAGCTGCCACTGCTCTGAGCTGTGAGGAAGGCAGCATTGCCCTGTGCTTCTCTTTATGTTTTTGTACTCAAATCAGAAGCACATGAAGCTTGTTCCAAATGTGAGTCCTCACTTACACGCTGTCATATCGTAGATAAGGTCCTTCAAAATCCAAACATGGACTGCCATGCACACAGCAGGAAATATCACAGCGAACCACTATTTCAAAGTTCAAAGGAAAAGACTGGCGTAATACAGAGAATCCTGATGTGATGATATATTTTTTTCTGCAAAAAAACCCCAACAGTTTTATTAAACCTGGCAGAAAAACTGGTATGCGGGTACTGCTCCCCATACGCTGGGAAGCTGAAATGTTGGACACTGCAGAGAAACACAAGAAACTGCATAGCCAAGGATCTGCAAGAACACAGAGGAAAGCCCCAGAAAGGATGACTGAATTACTAACTGTAGTAGTAAAAATAAATTCTTACAAAAATATCAACTTAATGAAAGATACTCTGAACATTTAAAAGAATACTTTGAAGGGAAATTTTAAGTTCTGTTAAAAGTACTTGTGTATTCGTCTTAAGAACTCAGTTATTTTGGAATATTATACTTCTATCAAAGAAGTGATAATAAATCTGTTACAAATCACCCCCTTACCAATGAATGAAGAGGTCATCTATCGTGATTCAACATTTAGCAGCAATACACATACACACATAGCGGAAAAATATGTATTTATATTTGTGTATATGTATGTATACACACACATACACACTTAAAATATAAGCTCACTCTAGAAAAACGTCCACATCTCTCATTTTCCAGCACACAAATAAATGGAAAAAGTGAAGGTGCGAGGTACTCCGCAGGGGTGGTGATAGCAAGAGACACAAAGATCAGGTCCACTTTTTCAAGAGCCAGAGAGAAAAAGCTAACAGATGCTGAAGTACATCCTATTACAAATAACTCACTGAAGAATAAGCACCACTTCATGAAAAAGCGCTGCATCCCAGCTACTGAGGAACCCAGCTTCTCATATCCCAAGTATATTGTATTTATAATTTGGGTTTCCTTACTGGTAGTGGGTGAATTCATTCTGATGGCACAGGTTAAAAAAACAAAAAGTTAACTTGTTCTACAGACATTATTTTATCACGTCAACTCAGTTTTCAAGTAGTTTACAAAAGGAACATGAGAATGCCACTAGTTAGAAGACTAATGCAATTAAATAACTTACAGCAGAGCAGTGGTTCAATAGAAACTTCTAAATGCATCCATCATTTATGCAACATCATAAGAAGTCACTTCTTAAAAGCAGTGCTGGATTTAGCTAATTAGATCTGCCAGTCATTTTAGCTAATTAGATTTTTTCAAGTCACAGCTGCTTTTCACGCAATAATCAAAATCAACACTTCACCCAGAATTGATAATATACAATTAATATACACACACACGGATGCTTCCAGTCCATTAACATTTACTTTCATCATTTCCCCACTCACATAAGTGGGAAAAGGAGGAGAAATAACACTGAGTGCTGTCATTCATTAGCATGTGATTAAGCGAGGTTAGAGCGCTGGGATCCATGCAGGCAGCCCATGAGGCACGGCCTAGGCTGATGTAGGCAGCAGGGCCTCCTCCAGGCAGTTTGCTCCTCCTGCCTCAGCACTACAGATGCACACAGGAGAGCCGGGCAAAAGCCTCTCAGAAGAAAAGCAATGCTAACAGACTCTCATTGCTCCACGCTGTTCTACTGTTGATAAAAAAATGATGGAGGCATAGGTTTCTGCAATGACTGCCTCCCACTCCAGCCAAGGACAGCCGTGGCAGTGACGTTTACAACCAAAGCACATCTGACACTGCAACAGATGAACAAGAGATCACAGCCCGTATGACAGAACTCCAACATGAAACCCAAACATTCTCAGCGTGCGTGAGGCACGGCCCAGCACCAAGATAAGGCACGCCGAGTACTCCCACAGGAACTGAAGGAGGCCAGAGTACACCCCTGCATCCAGCTGCCACGGTGCCACTTCAACGTTCTGCTTCCAGAAGAAGCGAAAAGCGGGCGGGGCGGGGCGGTGGAACAAGAAATCGCACACTCATTCACAAGCCCAACCGCACCGATCGCGTCCAAAGAGCCGCTCCCACAGCTAACGGGGCTCGGCGGCTGGCAACGGCCGCGCGGCAAAGGGCAATAGGGCAGCTGCCGGCCCGAGAGCTCCCGCTGCTCGCCCCGCCGCGGGGAGGCCGGGAGGGGCTCAGGCTGCGACGAAGGGCGGCGCGGGCAGGAGATCCCCCACCGCCGCGGCTCCCGGCTGCCCCCCGCTCCCAGCCTCACCTGCTGCTGGATCTTCCCGTCCTCCGTGACCACCCAGTGCGTGGTGGCGGCGGCGGGTCGCGTCCCCGAGGCCAGCAACGAGCACAAGCCCAGCGCCCAGCCAGAGAAGACCCACGCCCGCCCCAGCCCGCCCCACCCGGACGCCGCTGCCGCCGCCATCTTCCCCAATCCCGGCCTGCCCGCACCACCCGGAACCGGAAACGCTCGCTCCGCCATTTTGGGAGGTGGGCTCCGGGAGGGGGGGGCGGGGCCGCGCTTCGCGAGGGGGCCGTCCGGGGGGGGTGGTCCGCCGCTACTTCCAATACTTTTGAACTACTTCTCATTTCTCCAGCTGACGGCACCCACGTTCACCACGAGTTACACCGGCTCAGCTGCAGCTACGCTGTCCCAGGTCCAAGCAGGATTTCCACGTTCAGTTTTCCCTCCGTTGTAGCCGAATTGCGAGCAGTTGTGCTCCTCCGGAACACCAGCCTTCCTCAGCCTGCCGAACAGAAAAACGTGCCTGTAACACACGGCCAGCACCTACAATTAAGGAAAAAGCTTACAAATGCCGATGGAGCACTTGGCTAACACAAGGGTTTGCGTTCCTTAAGGGCAGATGGAGAATACAGTCCCGCAGCTGTGCTACTTACAGTTGCCCAGGTTTTCACACGAGGCACGCTGCACTCCTCACCAAATAAATCAGGCTGTTACTCCAAGCTGCTGTTGCTGTCAAGACACCAACATATTTTATTGCATTGCCAACATCTAGAATATTATGTGAATGTGACGTCTCCTTTTCACAATACATTCCCAAATAAAATATAACGGATCTGTGAGACATGCAACTTGTGTTGAATATTTAAATGCCTGTGCAAGATTTTGCATTTAAGTTAAGTTACTCACACTGAAGCAGCTCATATAGTCTTGATAAATATTCCTTAATGACAAACGGCCCGATATATCCATGGCAATCTGATGAGTAAGTCCCTAAACCAAAATGTAGCACAGCACCCTGCTACTAAGCCAGCATAAAATGCTGCAGAGTAACTGTAAAACAATGAGCCGAACAAAATTACAAAATGAATTTATTCCAAAAGCATAAGGGAACATTTACAAGTCATCAAGATGGTAAACAGGTGCCTCTGCAAGAACTCACTGCATTAAAATTAGGTACTAAATGGAGAAAATCTAACTACTTCTGAGGCCACAAGAACTTTGCATGTCATCTCTGGAAAACAGGAGCCCCACAAAAACTCACTCCAAACTCAGTGAGAAAATAAGCTGCTAGTGCCTAGCTACTAGTCTAAATGCAAGCTACATTTAGGCTTGGAGATTACATTCTTAAATTTCCTCAAGACAACAAATTATAGCCACAAGTGCAAAATATATTTTTTTCCTTCAATGAAAGCTTATTACCATCTAGTGCCTGTTTTCAGAGTGACACTTTGATCTCATGAATTTGTACTTGAAAAATGCTTTGCTAAGTTTGTTGCTTTTAGAGACAAATATGATTTGCAGCTGGCATATATTCAGAAGCACAAGTAAGCTCCCCTGTCTTGGAATGTCCTAAGTTTAATGCCTGCTGCTCGAGAGGTGAGCAAAAATAGACTCACAATTTGGTTAATAACTCCAACTTCGATATAATTCTGGTATTCCGCCCTTTTGATTGCAGTGATAAATATGGAAGTGTTACTGAAGACACCTGAGTCAGATTCACAAGCAAATACAAATGGAACTGGGTGGCAAAACATCACTTTCAAGCATTCATATGTGGATACCAAATGACTGCAGAAAAAAAAAAAAAAAAAAAAAAAAAAAAAAAAAAAAAAAAAGAGGATAAGAAAAGATCTTCATTCTTCTAAAACCTAAGCTATTTTACACCAACATGCCCTGGAAGTCTTGTTAGAAATTCTCTTCCCCTGCCCCAACTTTTTTTTTTTTTCTTTTCTTTTTTACTACCAGCTAACCCCTTTACAATGTTGAGTGACCTGAGAAGTAAAAATTCTAAGTGGTGAGAATAAAAAAAAAGCATTGTGCTCTTACATTGTATTTTCTGGGTGTACACCAGCAAATAAGAACTCCAAGTTGCTATGAAAAAAGCAATAGCATGGATTTGTTAATTTTTCCACTTGAATTCGACTACACTGCTGGAATTTTTGAATGTTACCCAAAATACAATTTTATTTATATATTTTTAAATGAAACTGTATTGGTAAAAAGACAAAACAAAAACACAACCCTTGAGTACCAACTAACCCAGAAATTTGCAAAGCACAGAAAAGAGCCAGGTACTGCTACGGTCCAGCTCCAGTCTACAAAGCTTAATCACTGCATCAGTCTTCACCCATTCCTGGAACAATTCTAGTGATTTATTGTTTTGTTTTTCCTGCTCATTTCCTGTAATTTCATGGCATAATTATATGCACGTATTCATATCAAACATTTAAAATTCCTTTGCAAAACACCACTTTTGCATTACAATGCACGGAGAAGAGTAAGATGTACAAAACAAAAGAACACCACATTCTCCACTTTTCTAAGTAGAAGGACTGCTTCATGCTACAAGCAAAATAAATTTCCAACCAAGTTGCAAACTTCAAAAAACCAGCAGGTCTCTCAGTCAAGTTCATTGTAAGTAAATAAAAGCAAATCTAACAACGGTACTCTTCTCCACATATTGCAAAATACGATTACAGACTAGGAAAGGATTACTTTAGGTGCTAAGCTTTTCTGACATATCTCTGTAATCATGCCTTTCCTATCCATTACTTCATACATAAAATCAATTACATAGTATCAGTAACGCGGTAGCTGATTTTTAGGTTAATATGCAAACAATCAAGATGTAAATTTCGATAAAACACCTATGCTCCTTTCCAATTTTGAATAAATCCTGAAGACACTTCAAAAACAAGAACCCAAAACTGCTGACTGTAAGCATCCAAAAATACAGTTGTAGTTTCACTATGGACAAGTTGTAGTCCGTTAGAAAAGTAGATCATACATACAAAGGTATAAAGAACATTTAAATCAGTCTTAGCGGAAGGCAGTCCTTGAAGGAAACAATACTCCAAGCAATCTTTTGCTGAGTGTACTTTTGCCTTAGGCCACAGGGACCATGGAACATACGATGGTCTACTCAGTAGATTCTTCCTCGACTACGATTGCCACGTCCTCCCCAGCCTCTTCCTCGTCCACCCCGGAAACCACCTCTTTGCTCTGAAATAGAAATCAAAAACTTGTCATATAGGTTTCATGCTGTGTACCGATGAGAACTAAACAGCAATAGCTAGAGGTATTGAGGCTGACTTCAATCTCTGAGGTTAATCTTGCTTGTTGTAAGATCTGAGTTGTACTCGGGAGTGCTAATTGTAAAAGGATGCCAGGAGAACCAGCCTCTTTAAACTAAGCACAGTATTTCTGTGTACTGTGACTGAGCTAGCCCTGAAAACTGGGCTGTAAATAACTCCACCTGGCCATCTAGTTCATCCTTCAGTCCAATAACACCATGCTGATCTTGACATATGTTCACCTGACTTGCTCCTATGGATTTTATAAAATGATGGAAACTCACAACTTTTTCAGCCTGCCTTTTTCTATCCTTAAGTTATAGGCATACTTAAGTTTCTTTGTTAGCTGGTACCACGATGTATATCTGAATGAAAGATCTTAGGTATAACTGGATACTACACAAACTACTTTCTATACTGTAAAAGATGTTTTGTTTCTCCCTGTGAAGAACAAATTTGATCACAGTGGAGAAAAAAAAAAAAAAAAAGTGAATCGAACTCTCATTCTTCTTCTATGCTTTCTCTCCAATGTACAGTCTTTTAATCTATGAGGAGAACCATGGACATATTTTAAAATGTACAGAAATTGAAAGTGGATGAGAGGCCTTGGCATCTCAATATAAAAAAAAAAACAACAAAAAACTAGCCAACTAAGAAGTTTCTAGTTTTTACAACTGCTATAATTACAAGTATTATTATATTAAAGTACAGAACTGCATCAGCTCAAGTCTGCACTAAAAAATTCTCAGACTTCCCCTTTTCCTTCTTTTAGATATAAGAATGTTTTATATCAGTTTTTTTTTTTTCTTTTATCTACGGACATAGGTGATAAATTGTCATGGCAAGACATTTACTTGGCAGAAGTAGGCCCAATAGACATCTGGGCAAGATGGTGAGAACAGGCTGCTGCAACTGTTGCACTTGTTCATCCAGCCTGCAGCTGCTGTAACCCACAAAAATGACTTTCAGAAAGACAGATTGACTCTGACATTGGGAGTATGCACTGTACATCTGACAAATCCTAAAAGCTTTGGAAAAGGGCTGCAGCGTCAGCAATAAGAAAAACTGAACACAGGTCAAGTCATAAGACAGGCAGGGGTCACTTGCAGAAATTGAACTGCCACTTGGAAATCCAGGGTACATTCTCTATTATGAGATAAAGCACTGGAAACAGTTACCTTAAAAAGCTTGTGTATTTAAACACTACTAAAACTAATTTGGCAAGTCACATTACAGTCTATATAGGCTGATAGTACTCAAACACTAATTGATCAGCAATTAGAAAAAGGTCATTACACACAAAAATTGGTGACAGTACAATGTGAGCTTCTAAGAACGTGCTTAATTTGCCCTTTCCCCCCACCCCCAAAGGCACAACTGTAACTGGACAAAGCTTTTGCAAGCTGCCTAACTCACCGTACGAAAAACTGCCCAGGTTACTACTGTATTTTCCACTGGGAGGATTATATATCTGCCTGGCATCCCTTTTTGGTCCTGCCGAAGCTTTCTTTGGAGGTGAACTTGAGGTTGTATCTTCACTTGTTCTTTTTTGACTGACAGAAGAAAACAAAACCAGATCATTTTACCCCTGTGGTGACAAGTACAGGAATGACTATTCAGCTTCAAAGATTAACAACTGTAAACTAGCAGTAACTACTGAAGATGTCCTGAACAATAATTCTGAAGAGCAAGTAGACTAGTCTCTAGTTGATTCAGTCTATCACATCCCTAAATCAAGACCTAGATTATTTTATCCCAGCCTTAAGTCCTTTCAGGGTGGGTTTCAATTTCGGTTGCGAAACTTTTAACTCGTGCTGTGTACATTATATAAATGCACACTTGGAATCTGTGTTTTGTGAACAGCAAAAGTTAACAACATTTTTTTCATCATTGCTGTTAATGAAAAACCTCTTACTTTGCATCTGCCTTCTGTACTGGTTTCCAGGACAGTGTGACTGTACTTTTGTAAGAAGGAGGAATGTGGAAGAGATCCTGTGGAGACAAAATTGGACAATTCATTCTGCAGTCAAATCCACATCCATTGCACTCAAAGTTTTAGTTGCCCATTGAAGCTCCAGAAAAGCACATGCCTTTGAAGAGTTTTAAAACCCAAACCTTTAAAATTCTGTGGCAGAAAAGGGAACAGAAGCTAACTATTTTAGTTCCATATCGTTTAGTAGGAAATTCAAAAGAGATTTGAATTAACCAGAATAAGACCTAATACTGCAAAAATACACTTAATTTCTCTACCTATGCAAGAAAACCAAAAAAAAAACAAAAAAAAACCAAAAAAAAACAAAAAACCACCCTCTATCTTTTAAAGAACTAAATGGCTCCTGCAGGCACATCTGATATTCCTGTTGTGAAGGTTAAAAAAAGTTTCTTGATAGCATGGGAAAGATGAGGGATGGGATATGAAGAAAGGCAGCTAGTGAAATTAGTGGTTTTAAAAATGTTGTTCAAAGAAATAAGAATGTTTCCAAGGTCTGTGGATAAAAGTTTATTTCCTCAGCCCATCTCTTCCAGACTGTTTGGAGAAAACAGCTCTAAACGGCAGTTTACTTTGCCTCTTCCTTCCTTTACATCTCTTTGCAATTCTTTGAACTATTCCTTACCTGTCTCTAGCACAGCAGGAATGAGAAGGAAAGAAGGCTCAGAAGGCTGTAATCCACACTCCCTTAAAACAAGGTTATCTACTCCTGCTGGCAACTGCTGCCACTAAAAAGAGCCTCAATACATACCCTTTCCAAACAGCGGCAAAGGAGCAGAAGCAGCAGATTCACGTCTCTTCAGAAATGGAAGAGTAGGCAGCACACTAGCTAAGACTAACTTAACATGATACAATTTGTTTCAAATTATTCCCTTTTTTCTCCATAGGTTACTCTACTTATTATTTGCTCATAATGTTAAGACTTACCTTGATTAAAACATTAATATTATTGGTTATTTTCAAAGCAACCACTTTGATCTTGTTCTGTTAAAAAAAAAAAATTAAAAATTACCACTGAATACTTGCTGTTTCAGTAGCTTAAAATTATACCAGTTGCTATTCAGTGAACTGCTGTAGCAGCAGTGAAAGGTGTGTGCACATTCTCAAGGTTACAGTTTTTTAGGCTCCCAGCAGCTCTGCAACAGTCAGTTCCTTGTTATGCTCCAGTGTAATTCCCACTCCCTTCCTCCAAGTGCATTCTTCTGTTGTTAGACTGCAGTTACACCAGAGGACCCACTTTAAAACAATGCTTTAAAATCATGCAAGATAAACCATAACCCAATCGGGTACTGAACCATTATCACAACTGCAGCCCCAGTAGAGCTTCAGTATTATTCAAAGCCTTCTTGATTATTTTGAAACTGGCCAACCTGCAGAACTCACACCAAGTTGAAGGCAGTGTCCTCAGTGCCAAGCAACATTTTCAATTTATTTGAATTATATAACCTGTAGCCTTTTCTGTTATTTCATATCTGAGAGGATCCAGAAATATGAAGTTTAGTAGTTGGTAACTGAATTTTAATAATGAACCATAATCTCACATGCAAAAAATAAAATAAAATAAAACCACATCTTTGAAATAAGATTAGTGGACAAGCTGAGCTTATATCAATCATCTAAAACATAGGCAACACAAATAAGTGTAAAGAGAAAGCACCAGTAGATATTAGCAGCATGCTCCCTTCACCTATTTGCATGCTTACAACAGGTGGCAGCCTATCATTATGCACCAGTGATTATTTCTGTACACTCAACTATACAGTCACTATTTCCACAATACTTACCTCCTCTGTTTTCAAGGCTTCTCCTGTTTTACCTTGGAGTGCTAGACGAAGCTGCCGAATATACACCTGCAGCCCTCGAGCAAAATACTGTAGCCTAGAAAGTTGAAAAGCAAGTGGTTAGTTTTACATATTCCTATAAAATGTGTAAGCAAAATGAAGTTCTAAACATTTTTCGATGAAGAAAAATCCTTACAGTAACACCTCTTAACAGAATTCCAAGACCTGCCCCTAAACAATTACCTGATTTTAAAGTCTTTCAATTTCTCTGCATTCAGCTTGGCTGTGAGGAAGTCTGGAAGTTTACGACCCAGCTGATGGAAGCTATACAAGAGACACTCAACATAACTGAACTGCAACTTGGGCTCTTCACCACCAGCATTTTCCCCATTCTCTGCTTCCTCTGGAGGAAGTGGCATATACTCCTAATGAACAGAAAGGAGAAACAAATATATGAGGCACATATAATGAGGAACTGGAGGCTTCATTTTTGCTGACAATTTAAGAAGAATTTCCCATCCTGACACTATTGCGTGGAGCTGCTCCACAAGTCCTGGTTCCTGCAGTTAGCCTACACTCATGTTCACTGACATCTCTGAGTCATAGGAGACTGTGGTAGCACTTCTACTACAGAAAGCAACAACAAACTGTATCAATGTTTCTGAAATATTGCAGAATTTATTTAACACTTGCAGTGCAGATATAGCATTTAATGAGATTCAACATGAGTCTCTCATTGCTATGCTGTTTTTTTTCCTCCCTTTTCCTGCAAGTATACTGGATTAAGACCAACATGCCTTTCTTTATTTTCAGAAGGGCTCTGAATAGCACATGTCGTTTGTCCTTGTATTATGGAGAACGTTACCTGTGATGCAGCCACTTTTGAAAAGGATAAACAGATTAATGGATTAGCATAACTTGTGATGAAAAGTGTTTATTTTAGTGTTTTACACCAGTAAAAAGTTGAATTAGTCTTACCAGCAATTTATCAAATAGTTTCTTCAAATTTGATTCCAGCTTTTCCATATCTCCACAAAATGAACTCATTTCAGCAAGAAGCTTCAAGACCTACACATAAGGATAGTTGTTTTTTATGTGTTAATAGAGAAGAAAGGAAGCTTAACTTTCAGACCAAATGAAATCATCATATAATTATTGTTGGTGCAGTAGAAGTCAGCTACTACAGATTAAAAAAAAATAATAATGAAATCAAACTCCTGGTCTCAGGAAAGAATTTAAGTGGGAATATGCCCAGTCTGCTCACATCCCCAAACAGAAACACAGGTATTGCTGTCCACTCTCAGCAAGCAACACTAACACTTTTCTGCAAACAAAAACCTTGTTCTCTCATGCATAGCTCACCTTTACATGGAAATTCATAACGATTTAAGTGCAACTGCAACACTGATTAACGTAAGCAAAATTACTGACATTAAGCCACTCCCTTAGGAGACTAAATTAACACAAGCTACGCAACAATAATTTCCGTAAATGCTACCTGCTTAAAAAAAATTGACAGCAATATAAAGATGATTACACTGATCTATTTATATTCAAGCCTTGTCTCAATAGCTTGGACAAATAACGTGCTTTAAAAGTCAATGCTCAGCTGTGCTTCAATACAGCAAACATTATTTTCCTAGTGTAGCTAGGTTTCCTACAGTACAGATGCATACTTCTCAGGATTTCAAAGACACTGTAACCTTGTCTTACCTCTAACTGGATATCAAGACCCTCCACTGGAGTAGTCAAAGCACTGAGGTTTGGAAGCACATGCTCACAGAAGTAAGTAACAAATTTTGTGGAATGAACGTTCTTCTGCAGAAAACAACACAGGCTTCAGATGACTCTTTTGAATGAATTAAAAACTCCCCCCATCACTTGCCAGCCTTGTAAATGTCTACCACACAGATATACCTTAAAGCTTTATTAAACTTATCTTTAACTCTGAAAGGCAAAGACCCTTCTAAGGTAGCTTAAACTTCGAGGCATTCTGCAACAAGGGCTAAAAAGAGTGCCTATAACATGGTAAAAGGACAGTGCATGCTGCAGTTGCCTGGCATCAGACCTGAATCGATCAAACACATATACAAACCTCGTGTGAGACTCTTGTCATAATTGGCTGTAACATCTAAATTTGAAAGAAAACATCTGAATACACAAAAGCTCTCTATTTGTGGGCTTAAAGGCTGCCTACCAACATTCTCACATGTGAAAGGCAGAGAAGTATTGGTATGTTTTCATTCTAATGTAATCACTCAGAATACTTAAGATGAGCTACGGCTATCAACTTTCCACATTACTTCTCATATGAAAGAGACAAATACATACTGAGAAGAGTGGCACTGCCTGTCGAGTACACTGCAGAAGTCTGTCCACACAATCTGGATCTGCCGGATTGAATGTTTGTTCCAGGTCAGCTTGTTCGGCTACCAGCTCCACTAGTTGCTGCCTTCCACTTACTGTCTGTAAGCTTTTTAATCCAGACAATATTTTCATGAATAGAACAAATTCTTCACCTGTCACATCTTCCAGTACCTTAATAAAACACCAGAAAACATATTTCCATTGTAGCCATTTGCAAACCTCCAGGCCAAAACTACTTGATTTAAAAAGATAAAGCACACAACAACCTAACATTTAAATCATCCCCTATTTATTTAGAAGGAAGCTTAAAGGAACACAGAAAAACACACAGTGTAATTGTACAAATCTCCGAGACAAAGTAACCGCTGTCAACCTGCACACAAGTCATGTTTTTTTTGAACACTAACTTTATGACACATTTCCTACCTATAGAACTATATGTTTCAGGCAGAACAAATGTTAAATGACTATCAATTTAGTATCCATTGTATTAATACATTTTTATTTTCTCAGTTTAGGCAGCGCATTGGAATCTCATGAAATTTAACAAGGACAAATAGCAAGTCCTACATCTGGGAAAAACTCCCTGCCCTGCGCTCACACATTCTGGGAACCAAGTGCCCGAGGAACTGCTCTGCTGCAAATGTACTATGGAACCTGGGGACACGAGGTTGTATGAATTAGAGCATTCTTTGAGTAGTGAACAATATCCTGGGCCAAAAGCATAACCAGTATGCCAAAGAAAGCAAGGGGATCGAGGATTCTGGAATACTGCTCCTAGTAGGGGGTCCTTCACCACAAGAAAACTGTTGATAAGCTTCAGAAGTCCAGCCACCTACACCAACAGTGTCTGGAACACGTGCCCTAAGAGAAGAGCTTAAGCAAACTAGCCTTTTTCAGTGTAAAGGAATGGAGAGAGGTGGTACCTATCAGCAGTACACCAATTCTTAAGAGCATGTGATCAAGATTACAAGCTACACTTTTTACTAAGCCTTTACTGTGACTGGTTTTAAGTAACAGACCTGAAAACATTGCCAGTGATAGTTTAGTAATATCTAAACTTGTAGCATAAGATGCTCACCTTCTTTGATTCAGCTAATATGAACTCTTCAACCTCCTTATTCAGCACCTCTTCAGGAAGGGTTTTCAGTTTTGTAGAGAGGAATTTGATGGCTCTTTCTCTCACAATATCCTCCCCCTGAAGAATTTGACTGAATAAGCCTCCCAGAGTCCCTGAAAGGAGAATGAATCAGGAAACACCAATTATTTCAAAACTTAGCAGCTGAGCCACTCATACAGAAGACAGTAGTTTCCTTTAAGACCCCACAAAACATTTACAAAACAGTTTTCATAGTTTGATATAAGAGATACGATTCTTTTATTAATCTGTATAATTCAGATCCACAGCTATTACAAATTCCAGTACTGTTTGCAAAACAAAGTAATGAATACATCTCCATCTTTCGCACTGCACTAAAACAGCACAAATTTTGGCCCAGCTCTCACCGCATTAGGTAGTAGAAAGTATTAAACAAATACATTTAAGAAAAATGTGTCCTTTACCTTTAGCATCCATCTTAAATATACTGAGCAAAGCATTGTTCACCAAATTGAATTCTGCAGAATCATCTGAAGAGAGAAAAAAAATCACATTCATATCCTTGAAAAGCAAACATAAATGCAGAAAGATTTCTGATGTCAAACAAGAAGGATTCTATCACCAGCATTATAAATAATGTAACTTGTATTTTAACTGCTATTAGACTGTGGAAATAGTCATGGTTGTGAAAGATGAAGATCTCATCTTAATTCCCTTGTCCCCCAAAACTTCAACATTATAAATGTGGCAGGCTTGAAAACTTGAAAGTTTTAACGCAGTAAGTTTGATAATTTTAAGGAGCAGTTGAATAAGCTCGCCTTCTTTAAATTCAGGCAAAAGAAACAATACCTTCTTTTTAATCTATGGAATTTCCCAATGGAAGAAACAATTTTCCCTAAACTAAGATATGCCCATGTCCCTTAAAAATATTTCTCTTCTGAGACGCAATACTGTAGAGACTCAAGCATGCATTTTTAATACAGTTTTGAACATCTAATATTTAGCACTCCATAAACCTACTGAATTATTAAAAAAACATCGTATATGAAATTCCAAATTAGATATTTTGTACAAAAAATGCATTCCATCTTTTTGTTAAGGTTTCTGGATTAGAAATCCAATAGCTCTTGGTCAGAAGGTAATTTAGTGCAGTCTGTAACTGCAGATTTATCTTCCTCTCCTGCTTTAAAAGAACTTGAATGAAAAAGGTTCAAGGCAAAAAAAGATTCAAAATAATAGTTCACAAAAAATTCACAACATAATTCACAATAGTAGCAACATAAGGGGAGAGTAAACAAAAGAGGGGAAGAGGAGCAACAGCTGGGTGTGGGTGCCACTGGGACAGGCTGCTGTGCAGCAAAATAATCAACTGAAAACAGAACAAACTGCATACATTTCCAGGTGTGCATCTCCTACCTGACTGCAGAAGCTGAGTCAGTATGTCTGCTACCCGGGGAAGATTATCTCCGGTGGCAAACTGAGGCAGCTCCTTAATGGCCTGGCGCCGGATCTGTGGAATTTGAAAAGAAAAAGTAATGGAAAATTGTGGAAAAGTAACACAAAAAGAAAGATTAAAGAGTCCCATATCAAGTTTGGCGGAAAAAATCAGCCAAATTTGAGGAAACGACCACAAATCTTCTTAGCAGGAGCATCATATTCTCACAGTGATGTTCAACTCTCAGACTCCGATGACAGTCCAACCATCCTCTTTGCTATGAAACTATGAAGACATACTTTGGAAGATGAAAAAAATATATTTTTCTTAGATTCAAGCAGAACTGGAGAAAAGACAATTTGACCAGCAACTACATTCACAGAATAATTAATCTGATCAACAGTTTAAGTAACAAACACAACAAAGGGCTGGAATATGAGTTATTATGGAATCTTATTTGCTAATGGAAAGGACACTGTTACAGGTGTGCATATGGCAGAGAAATGATGTTTTTTCCCAGCATTGCCAAAACTCCTTCAATCATCTGCTTACATCCTTTAAGATCCAGCTTATTTCAAAACAAGAAGCAGCACAAAGCATCTCAAGACTTCTGCATGAAGCCAGATCACAACCTTATGGTTCTCAGGTGCAAAGGAAATTTTCTTGCCTTCCAGCAAGATTTATTGGAGTCCATTACCACAAAGTGCTTTGAAAGGAGAAATGCAATAGATATTCAAAGAAACCACATCTAAGCTTCTTTCTACAGAATTATTCTGTTGATCAATGATGGGAGTGAAAAGACAAAGAAAAAATGATTTATCTTCCCACACCATCACACAATAGATTTTTCTATTGCAGGAATACTACTACGTGTTTAGGGCTTCCAGAGGCCAAAGTCCCCTCCTAGACATAGGCTAAGAAACTAAAAAGAAAGGAAAATGAGAACAAAATATAAATCATCACAGCAACTGGATAGAAGTTTCTGGTCCCCATTCTTACAGAAACATCTTCATCCTCACAGAGGTCCAACTGGGCATTGATAGCTGAGTCAGCTAATTCAGGAAAATGCTTGAAGAATTTTGGAATAAACTGGGCTGCAAGTCGCTTCTCCTTGGCGCCTCCTTTCACACCATCCAAGATCACCTGGTAGGCATCCTTGTGCTGGAAGAGGAAAAAAACAGAACATGCAAATAGAAAAAATTTTGGTGTATTCTTAAGAAATGAAAGAATTTTCTCTTTCCTCTTCTATTGCACCTATTAAAATGAACTGAATTATACAAGCCTCATACAAAGAAGTGCATTTCTCTCTTAGAGCAATCTAATCTCGCTGAACCAATAAAATTTGTCCCTATTGACTGTACTGTTCTTCTGGTTCCAGTACCTGTTCAAGTGCTTACTGTTCAAAAACTCTTTGCCCTAAGGCTAACAGCTCTTACATGCCACTTGTCATTAGATTAGCACAGACTAAAGGAATTACATTATCACTTTCTTCACTGAATTTAAGCATTATTTTTCTGACAAGTTTCTGTCTTTTGTCTGCTCTCTTATGCAGAGGTTACCTCTCCCAACAACTGTACAACTGCAACAAATCATGAGTGACTTCTATGATCTACTGCTCTCAAGCATCTCTGGCATCTATTTGAATGGCTGAATTGATGTATGAGAGTTTTGAAAAATCTGATAGCAAGGATTGGATGCAATAAATAAATAAACATGCAGTTGAAATACTGAGGAAAAAACAGCACTTAAGCAACCGGGTGGAAAAGTCTCCATTCAGTTCTTCCAACCAAACCACACAGGCATTTCTGACATGCCTGTAGGACCGAACCTTCACAATAAATTCAAGCCTTTGTTGTAGTTAGCTATTCACACAATGGTTTTCGTTGGGAGAGACCTTAAAGATCACCCAGTTCTATCCCTGCTGTGGGCAGGGAGACCTTCTGCTAGAAATAAAAGTTCCTATCACTAGGATGCTAGCAGAAATCATCATCTTCTATCATTAATTTTCTTAATTTTTGTGAAAGGAAGATTCAGGCAGTGTATCCCACTTTGAAGAGCAACTCAACAGTACAGGACACTTTCCTTTATCTGCTCTGAGTTTCTTAGAGTCACACATATCATCACCGCTACTCCATATAAAAGTTCACCTGCAGCAAGTAGAGATACTAATTTACAAAGCAGTATGCTACTTTTACTCCCTTTGTAGCAAGCTATATTTTAATATTCAGGACCAATGCTTATTGGTCCTGAATAATACACTCCTTATTCCATTTGACACCCATCTGTGCCAGATTCTGAACCAGACTGAGACACTGATGTGGAAGGAAAACTACCAAGGCAAATTTGTTTTCCAGCTGACCCACACCCCCATCTGACCTGCCTCAGCATGTGCACGAACGAGCCAGTGCAAACTAATGATCAAATACAGATTGTTACGGTTACAAATTCAAAGGCAGCATGCAAATAATGACTTTTTGTGAAACAAACTGCTTAAACTTCACATGTACTTAAAAACCATCCAGAAAGCAAATGAAATAGAATAGCCTGTGTTCCAGGAATTTCTATTACTGCATGCTAATTACTCCTAATACTCAGTGGAGGCAGAAGTTTGTCTTACCACCCATCTAGCAGCAATCAATGCCCAAGAAAGAGCAGCTAACTGCAGAAACAGTAATCCTGCACTTTTGCACATTTCCTCCCAATCACTAACACAAGAATGTTTGAGCTTCTGACCACTCATCCATTGATTTCTCTTAATCAGCTCTTGAACTGATTTAATACTTTGAAACACCTCATGACAAGTTTAACAAAGTGTTATGGAAAAGCGCGTTGTCTTCTTTATTTTAAACCACTTCTTGATAGTTGTTTTTTTTCTTTTGACATTCTCACCTTCTTTCTACTTGTGACGCAGACTCATCCTATCAGTCCTTTTCACAACTGAAATACTTTTAGAAGCCGAATACTTCTGGTGCTTTAAATTACTCCATTCAACGTTATATTTCTAGTGGTCTCCTGGCTCATTTCCTCATGTTCAAACTTTCCTTTTTGAGATAGCGTGACTATGAGTTTTTTTTATAGTCAAAGAATGTGAGACATCACATTCACAGGGATATTAAGGGATAATGGAGAGGGATAAAAATGATGAATAAAGAACAATTACTCACTGCTTCTCAGAATCCAGAAATAAGAGACATTGTGATTATGAAATGAGAAGTTTAAAGAAGGTAATTGCTTCACAAAGCAATGGAACATTTTGTCACAGAACATTTGCATGACAGAAATACAATCAGTTTAAAAAAAGTGTCAGAAAAGACTAGGGAAGATCAACCCAGCACAATACACTAATCACAAAGAGGCTCTGGAAACTTGTAAGTGGAAAACGCACCAGGATCCATCATTCTCCATCACCCTCTTCTGACACTGAGAGGTTCTGGCAGCTCCGGGGGTACCGATCCCTGCTACAGGCAGCAATTGTAGCCATTCTGGAGTTTGTTCTACCTCATGCAGCCATTCCTGTCTTACAAGAGCTACCCACAACTCTGAAAATGATGAGTGACTACACACTTTAAAACAGCATACTTATGGCACCTAATTATTTTCTCTCCTCATAGCTCCCAACATTTTAGCTCCATATTTTCAACACTCTGAACTCATATTTTTATTGACCTGCCTGCAACTTCGTTTCGCTGGGGCACAGTTACACAAGCAAAGTAAACAGACTGGAGCTTAAACTAACTTTAAAAACAAACTACAAAACCTTAAAGGACTGCCCAAATAACCTCGTGTCGTAGTACATACTTACAATCCACTGTTAGGTACGCGGTGTTATCCACTACTTACGCATGTTATAACAACACCGCACCACACCAGCAGGGCTACCGACACCCTCCTAAAGGCTGGAACCCGGTAGGAGAAACTCCGCGTCCCCACGCCACGAGCAGCCCGCTTCTTGTTACTGACTCCTAAATAGCCGCATCTAAGCGAAGGGCATCCACCGCAGGAGCTGCTCCACTCCCTTTCCCCCCCACCCCGCAGGATCGCAGCCGTAAGGGTCGTTTCACAACGTGCCCCGAGCCGTGGAAACCCGCACGCAATCAGCACGGAAGCAGCCCCCTTTGCAGCGTCGCCCCGGCGGCAGCCCGGCCCGCCCAGCCCAGAGCTCCCCGCCGCACCACTCGAGCCCCAGGCCTGCCGAGGCCTTGCAGGCCGCAGCCGCGCCGCACCTGGCCCGCCGTCTCTGTGGCGTCCGCTAGGATGCCGTAGTTGCGGTAAAGCTCCTCGACGGTGGGCATGGCACGGCGGGGAAGGGGAAGAGCCGTCGCTGCAACCGAGGCCGCCGCTGACGCCACCGCCGCCACTCGGGCCGCCGCCGCTCCGCGCAGGCCGCCGCCGTCAGCACCAACGAGGCGGAAGTCCCAGAGCGGCCGCGGCGCGGCGGGAGCGGTGCTCGCATCGCGCCCCCTGCAGGGCTGCGCGGCTGCCGGCGGACCGCCTGCCCTGCTGTGCGAAGCCTGTCGGCGTTCGGCGCTTAAAGGAAACGAAATGGGCCCGGTGCAGCGTTGGCTGCGTTTATAAATCACCAGCACCCGACAAATCGCACCGATTCCAGAAGGGGCGCCAAGGCTGCTCCTACAGGCTTCAGAAGGGGAAAGGGTATTCAGAGCCACTTTAGAAGAACTGTCCTCTGGGCTTATTCTGTTGCTGTCTTCCTCATTCTATGCATCACTTTTTTTCTTCTTTTTTTTTTTCTTCATCTACTTTCCTATTGCTTTGCATCATTACTGCAGTGTTATACACAGAATTGTGTAGTGGAGCTAGGAAAAGACCTCTGAGGCCATCTGGTCCGACAGTGAGCCCACTCCCATCATGCCCACTAATCGTGTCCCTCTGTGCCACAGCCATGTCCCCGAGTGCCTAAATTCTCTCCTTACAACCATTTCCATCTTCCACTCTCTAGCTTCCACCTTACACACCTATACATATTTGTAACTGAACTTTAAAACAAGTTACTGCAAGTCTTTACTGTTAATATGGAAAGAAAATGAACAAAGAGCTGAAGTTGATACAAATCTAGGAGATACCAAAATTATTTTTCAATGTTAATCAGGCAGCTGTTGGTCTGTTAAAATGGAGATATCTAAAGAAATGCATCTCTAGAAACTCAAAAACTTGAAATGCATATCCACGAGTGGCAACATAGCTTCAAACAGGCTGTGCAGTGCATGCCTCCTGGATTTCAAATGATGTAACCAATCAGTCAGGATTTTAATCCCTTCTTTCTCCTGAGTCTGCTCGCACCAGTTCAAGTGGCAATTGCCCTACGGTAATTTTACAGAGCTATCTGATAATGAATTGCTACCACTGCGCACTTGACTTCCATTCCTGTACACTGTCCACTAAACTCCATACAGTGACATCATTTCAGACCTCTGCACAATTTTCAGTGGGTTTTCCAAAGGAAAAACAATTTACTTGTGAAATTGTTGGAATTTGTTTATGTCTTCAGGATAAAACATTACTGCTCATGTCCCACAGCTGCCCTGCCTGTTGGTGAAGAACAGACCAGATGAAGCTGCATTTAACAGACTTGTGCTATGACTGTGTGGACAAGCATAGAAGATTCTCACAGGAACTGTGGTTTAGCTGCACGAATCCTCAGGGACCAGGGCTGAAAAGCTTCTGTGGGACAGATTCCCATTGGAAGATAAGGTGACCGCAGTCAACTCATTGAATCATAGAATGGCTTAGATTGGAGGGAACCTTAGAGGTCATCCCGTTCCATTTATCCGTTTATGCCAGACGAGCAATCAGTCCCGAATTCTAATTCTTCTAACCAGCCGCCCGCCGATTCCCGGGCCGTGCAGCAGGCGGCGCTCGGCCACCACGGATGGAGCGGGGTGTCTCAGCCTCCGCTCCCGTCGGGAAGGGCTCAGCGGCGGCAGCTCAGCCGTCCCGAGGAGATGAAGAGTTATTTCCTCGGCTGTCTGCCAGAACAGTACTGAGTCTTTATTAAACGATTTCTATGCAGCATTGAGAACCATGCTGCATTTCTGTCCAAAAAAAGCGTTACAATAGGCTGTTCCCGGTGACATCGCCAAAATCAGCAGGAGAACGAGATAAGGGAAATAAAATGTTTATTTTTCCTATTTTTCCAGCTTGTGGACTTTGTATGTGTGATAGCAGCCTGATTATATCAGTTTTGCCACTTACCTCACTGCGTTGAGTAGCAATTGCAGAACATCCTTCTAAGGATTTGTGAGCCAGGTAGTAATCTTAGCTCTCTTCTGTTGCTCAAAAGCTGCTAAGGGCCTGGCAGGAAGCATTCGTGCCTTGCATGTTAACTATCACTAATTGGCACTATTATTTGGAGCCCATAATGCTGCGTGCCTTTCGACATAGGGAAGGCCATGTAAAGATTGAAAACTCATGCCAAAGCCAATTGCATTTTGTTTGTCTGGATCATTCATAGAGTAATAATAGAAAGCAAACATCTCAAAGCATAGAAAAATGTGACTGTGAAGTGCAGTGTTTGGCAAGACAACTTAAAAATGGAGATAGCGGCTACAGATTGTACAGCTCAAAGGAATCTATGAAAGGGAGGTGGATAATTGTTTTATTCTAGGTTTGTTCTACCCGTACTATAAAGATCCACATGTATACAATACTGGTTATGGAAAATAATTCGGGCAGACACCTACTTTTGCCTCCAGGTGTTTGTGTGTCTGTACTGTTGGCCTGCAAACAGCATCCTGGAGCAGGACAGCAGCTGTCCTGCTCCCACTGTTTAGTTTTGGCTGATTGCAGACTCCCAGGAAGGAGGAGGAGGTGCAGAGACACAACTGGGAAGAGGATGTTTAGAAAGCTCTAATGAACTGGGAAACTAAACCAGTGTCTGTGCCTATGTTTCATACTTACTGAAAAACCCTTTCACGTCTACACAATCATTAAGAAGGAAAGAGAGCTATTGTTCTCAAAGTATTTTTGAATTAAGCATTAGCATAATTGAAAAGTGGTAGTAATATTTTGAGGAAGGTACAAAAAGAAAGCTTTGTAAAAAATTCTTCCCAAATGGTTGTATGGCTAGTCATGAAACATCTCAAGCAGTTTCATATGAATATTCGAGCGATATTTCATGAATTATTCCTTGCCATTCTGATTAAGTGTTTCTACAGCTTGAATAAGACATAACCCTGGAATCACACAAATCAGACCATACGAAATACTCATCAGGTATCTTGTGAAATATTTCATGTAACTACATAAAACATTTGTGCTACCATCCATGAAGCATTGTCTCTTGATACTCTGTTAAATTCATGAAATTTCATAGCAGTATCGATGGAATGCCACACCAAGCATAAAGAAAGCAATGCAACTACAAGTTTAATGAAGCAAAAGGACAAAATCAGAACATAAGGAATCCTTGCGTACATGTCCCAGGCAGCTGTCACTTTGGAGAAGGAATTATGCATGGCTACCTCACAATGCTCAGAGCACATTTCCACCTTGTTCTCACAAGTATAGGGCAAAACTGCTTCTGCCTCCAACGGGTAGCCCTCTATGGTCTTCCCATTTACTGAGAGGCAGCTGCATTTCCCTTTTTGACACTAAAATGCTTTCTAATGTTATCCTGAAGCTACAAATGATTAAACAACTCATTTCTAGTGTGTACGTTTTTGAGTAGAAGATTTAATCACACATAAATGGTCTAGGGAATTACGGGGAGAATATGAACAACATTTATGTCTGTTATGGTGATCACCAGTTGTATTGAATATGAAAGTTTCCAGACCATCTGCATTCTCACTAGTAAGCCTGCTGTTGTACTCATCCAGATATTGCAGCCCAATGCATTGGTACCCATTTCTACTAACAGGTTCTGACACCTTGTAAGAGCATTCAGTGTTTTTCCTCTCAAACTCCAAACCATGTGTGTACAAAGCCCTCAGTGAGCGGTGGCATGCCTTGTAACATCTGCTGGCACCACCTTTCTCATGTCACTGCCCACCTCCAGCAGAGCATCCCATCTGTCTGCACCAAACTGAGCCTAGTCAAACATGGGCGGCATGTTTACCTTCAGGAACTCTGATGCTTAAGTAGTAAGTGGCAGTGACTTTGAGCTGAATCTTGCACAGACATCCAAAAATTTGACCTGTTTTTACCCAGATACCCAACAGATGCTGCCTATTGTCCCAGGACATTCCCTACCACTTGCCTCTTGAATTATACATTCAAAAAGAGAATTTCCACCCTGAATGCTGACTCTCCTGCCCCCTGCATCTTCCAGCACTCCTGAGCTGGTGGGACAGCTGTTGTAATCATGTCCAGAACCCTGAGGGCCAATCCACAGCATGGTGGCAGGTTACAGAGCTAAGGCCACATGGCAGCAATCTGTGAGAACATCTCCACAGCTTCTGTGTGTTTGCAGTGGCAATTGGAATGGCACAGAGCGCTGCTTTCATCTGTGCTGGCTGATGAGACTGTGAAAATGGTGCAGGCTGCGTGGGAGGAGATGGATGGTGACAAAAGAGAGAAAAGAATCAGAAGGATTTGAGGTTTATTCTTAGCAGGCTTTGGAAATATTTTCCAGAGGTACTTAAGGAAAATCCCAAGTATATAGGGTTGAATATCTGAAATAATTGGAATAGCCATTCAAAAAAGCACTTAACACTTTATGAAAGGTCTCAGTCACCTGGGTGAAATATGGCAGCAAGCTGTGTGAGCGTGGCTACAGAAACCACAGCCTGCAGCAGGTACTGTTCTTGTATTGCAGTTTAAAAAGAGTCTGGGAGCAGTCAGATCTGAACAGAAATCCAGATTTTGACTAGATTTGAGTTAAATAACATTCCTTTAACACCGTGAGCCATTTTAATGAGAGAAATCATCCTAAGCAGATTCAGGTCTTTGTTAAGCTGGAAAAAGTTTGATGGTAATTTGTATCTCAAATTATCCTAAAAAAATAGAGGAAAATGTTATTTTCCCTTCTCCCATTTCACAAGCTAGAGAAATTAGACTGTCAAGGAGATTTCTTCTGGCATAGCTCTAAGACTTTTGTTGTCATGGGGATGTCAATTAACTTGCTCATTTGTTATCTTCTTAACTTAGCTGTGCCAGCAAAACTTTGGGATGTAGACCAGTTCCTACACTAATCTGAAAACTCAAAAATAGGAACAGGGCTTTCTGTTTAATAAATTGTTTTCTGAAGTCTTCACTGCATTCCATTGCATTGCTTTTCTCCTCATTACCATGCTGTACTAAGTAAATGGATATACAGGCATGTACTTTATATGTATAGATTCAAAGATGCAGTAAACCACACAGGTTTTGTTAATGCACATAGGTATAACCAATTGGAAATTTACTGGGAGGGCTGATGGTAGGCAGATCCTACAAGAGCATGTTGAAAGGTGCATGCTGCTCCTGTGCCTTGTCTGACTGGGGAAGACGTTCATTTATAATGCACTGCACATATATGCCTATATAAAAAATGTCTGGTATGCAGATGCCAAGTATTTAGACATACGCGTAATGCATGTCTGAGTGTGCGACTTCATACTTTGTTGGGTAAACACAAAGTGTTTTATAATTTGTATATTCATTTGTCATACTATGTGGAAGTGTATATAAATGCATGAAAAGATTTTTGCATATGCAATGTGATGTGTATACATGATTTAAAGACTATGAAGCATGCTTGTGAGCATATCTAATGATACTGCATTGGTAATTCTACCTTCTTCATTAAAAAAATACTTTAATATTTTAATACACTCAGCATACTGAGTTCTTCCTTGATTGCTCAAAGACTGCAAACGAACCCTGAAGAGAGACAGACTTTGCGGCATTTTCACAGAAACATAGAATCATTTAAGTTGGAAAGGACCTTTAAAGCCCATCCAGTCCATCTCCCCTGCAATGAACAGGGACACTTGAATCTAGATCAGGTTGCTTGGAGTCCTGTCCAGCTTGATTTGAACATCTCCAGGGATGGGGCATCCACCAGCTCTTTGGGCAACCTGTTCCAGTGCCTCACCACCTTACTGTAAAGAACTTCCTTATATCCAATCGGAATCTCCACTCTTTTAGTCTGAAACCATTTCCCCTGTATGCATATTTTGCTAGATGCTTTGTATTGGAGCTCTGCATCTGTATCCTCTGCCCCAGAAATCTGTCCTCCTTGGAGTATATGAATATTCTGTGCTGAGCTGAAAGCCTTGCTGTCTGCCAGAAAGTGTTGACAGTGCCCTTTGTTGGCTTCCCTGGGGACTTCATGCAAGCCACTTCAGAAATACAACAAACCATAGGATCCCTGAATGCTTCTAAACAAGACCAAATTAGAAAAAGGCTTCACACTGAAAACATAATTTTCAATTAGTGTCTATTCAGTGGGAATGGGAATGGGGCGGGGGAGAACTGGCATGTGAGATAAGCTGGATTTGTTAACATGCTTTAAAAATGCTTGCTGGCTAGCAGGTCTTTTTCTTTTTCTTCCTTTTTTCCCTTGTAAATGCTCACCTTGCTGTAATTTGGTGACATTTTCACAGTTGCAATATGCTCTGCTCTTGTACCTCAGACAGAAGAGAATTCTGCCCAGAAGGAGGTAGACTAGTTGCAACCATCAGCAGGCTGTATTAGTGTGCTATATAAATAGGTAAGAAGTGCTGCACAGGATGAAAGGTAGAGAAGAAACAAGTCATTTCCCTTCTCAGTCCACTCCGGTTAGTATCATCTGGTGCATTTATGAGAGTACTGAGCAGGAAAGCTAGTGACTGAACGGGTGATGTCTCATTCCCCTCAGAACAGCACAGTGCGTCTCTGTTGTAAGTGATGAGGGTGTGCTTTCTCTATGGACAGATGATGCCACTCTGCAGGAAAAGCACTGGGGACCCTTCACTGTGTAAGTGCATTTTGTCAGCATTCCTGTTTCCTGGCAGAGGAAGAGGAGCAAGTCAGTTGCCAGCGTGACTGTAATTAGAGGAGGGAGAGACACAAAGTACATTACTCCTTAATTAGCTACTGCTTCTTTTATCCCTTATTCTTCTCTCTACTCTCCAACATGTGGCAGCAGTGAGTGTTTGTCCTTGTCTTATATTTTGTTCCTTTTTGTTGCTCTTAGAAATTATCCCTTCCCAGCCTTTAATCTCAGGAAATACCAGCAGCCATCGAGACATATCAGCAGTGACACTTCTTGGCAGGGCTCTGCCACTCCTGCCCAGTGTGTGGAGTCCTGTTCTTGTGCAGTTTAGTTTATTTGCCTTCCCTCTTGCATTTCTGGTCACTTTGATGCTCTCACTCATATCTGTCTGGGCATCCCAAGGCACTCAGGAACTCACAGGACGAGGGCCTGTCAGCTCCTCACCTGGTCAGCCCAGAAGATACAGGACACTAATTAATTACATCCACCGTGGCAACAGTGTGAAGATTTTGTGATTTTGTGATGTTAGGAATACTGTACACAGTTGACCTTCCTTGCTTTTTCAGAGGGACGTGGACCTAAAGTCCTCCGTGGACCTTAAAACATGGACCTTAGCAAGTGACAGAGAAATGTGGGGAATACAGATCCACTGTTAACAGGAGATTGAAATAACTTCTGTGGCTGTTGGATATGCTTTGGTGAAGAGGATGCTGTAAGTTTCAATAGTGGAAATAAGAACAAAGAAACTTCACAATGAAAGGTTTTTAAGAAAATACTTCTGGCTTTTCAAAATGTTTTAAGGCTTTTGAAGAAGGACATAAAGCTTCATGAATTTTCTAAATAAGTGTTACTGTTTACTAAGCTTGCTGACTGACAAAGCATCTGGAGACTTTGCATTTGCATTTGCATTCTGCAGTTTGCACCCCTAAAAACTCTACTATTTTACTTTAGAGATACTTGTCTGTGTGTTTTTCATGTCTGAATTTCTTGACCTCCCTTAAAAGGGTATAGTCTCTGTTTGAGGTCTACCAGTTTGGGTCTACAGATAAAGGCAAGGGAACTGTTACCACTCTGTCCTGTTCATCCATACGGCAAAAAAAACCCAACACCCACTAACATCTCACTTTTATAAGTAGTCAGGAATGCTGCAGAAAGTTTAGCCTACTGAATATCCACAAATTACTGTGATATACAGACAGAAACATCAACATTCTGTGTTTTGAGCAAGGTGACAGACAGTAAGAGGGCTTTCCTGGTAAGTCAGGCCATTACTGGAAACCCCTGGATATATTTGGCACTAACAGACTCGAAGTCATTTGCTTATCATTTTCTGCCAGTGTTTTAATTCTTATTTTACTTCTCACATTTATTCTTTGTTTCTCTCTTTTCCAAGGCTCAAAGGCCAGAATAGCTCATTATGTACACATCTGTATTAATACCTCTGGAAGAACGGTACCTCAGCTCTGTGAACTGGCCATTTTTCTTTCTTTTCCTCATCTTATCTATACCACATTCTAAACAAGCACTTGCTCCTTGATGTAGTGCCACTTTTCTCTCTGTGTCCTTTAGAGAATCCTAATGAACTGTTATTGTAGTTTAAATTATATCCTTTCATAAAGGAAACCTGAAATCACAATATAATCTTACACCCAACGTAAAAAAAAGAGCAGAATATATAGTAGAAGTGCAATATTCACTTAAGAACATTGCTACACCCACCATGTTATCTCATGTTAGTTTGGAAGGGCTCGATTGTAGGGGATTAATCTCAGTTCTGCCTTTAAAATATTTCAAACCTGTGGCTAGTGAAGGTAACTGAGCATGAGCATTACAATGGCAACTTTTGTGGACTAGCTACACTTTCCTCATTTCCTACTCACTCCTCTTCCTGCACTGAACTTATGACAATGGGACACCAATGAATTCTTAGCCCTTACCTACTGCTGACCAAAGCAGCCAATTCTCTGTCCAGACTTGGCAAGATAGATGAGAAGATGCTCCACAGCTATGCTTCTCTTCCTCGGTCATTCACAATATTAACTGCCTCCGCAGGGAATAAATAGATAGCAGCTCTCTTTTGCTCAGGGAACTATCCTAGTTCAAAGGTCTTGATTATTTACTGCTCATATTTTTGCTAAGAATACATCCCAGAGCATGAAAAGCTCTGAAAGAGAGACCTACGCGTATCCTATTAAGACAGAGACATAAATATCAGCCACTGACAAAGAAACAGCAAGAAGTTAAACTGCTTAATGTGCACTTGATAGAAGCGAACAATACAGACTGTTTCCTCATTAGTTTTATCAGCCTCAGTGAGCTATTCCACTTAATCCCTTTCTCTTGCCACTGAATTTGGCCCTTCTGGCAGCCAAATCAGCTGGCAATGGCTTATGTATTTGTATCTTGAAATAGAGCAAGACAAAAATAAATGTCTGACGTACATATTGAACAGAAGCTTTCACGTTTCTGAAGAAAACCTGTGGTTTTCTCAGAACTCTACAGGTCATAAGTGAATGTCTCTGATATTTGGCTCAGAATAGGAATTAAGAACCAGTTCTATTCCTCCTTCCAGATTTGCTTTCCTGGAGCCAGCAGACAACCTAATCAAATGTCATCTTGAGTATGCCTCAAATGATATGTAAATTGGAATACTGGACCAGTATTGATGATCCAAAATCCATCCTGGTGCTGCAACCCAAACTCACTTCTCATAGACCTTCTTCATATGTGAAGGAGGAATGTGACTTTCCTGCATCATATACTCATAGCCCTTTCACACCTGCCAGAAAACTTCGGAGTTAGAGATGAATTAAACCAACATTTATGTTCACCCCTATTAAAACCCTGTATGACTTCAATTGAATATTCTATTGTAAACAGGCTGTGGGTTTTTCTTTGCTCTACTGAACAGCTGCAGTGTTCTCTCCTGTGTTCGCTGCATCTCACTGGCAAGTCAAAGGATTTATGAGAGGGATTATATGACATGGTTGCCTGTGATAGCAGGGGACTGGACTCAATGACTTAAGCAATCCCTGCCAATCCTATGTCCCTATCTATTTTCCTGTGATTCCTGTCGAGTATGTAAATTATGTTAGGATTCCTGGCAAGAAAACCACAATGCTAATCTGTTTTATTATTGCCTTATCCATTTTGAGCTGGCATATCCATATCACAGTGTTTGATTTTTTGTTGTCTTGCTGCTTAGGTTGTCATTTAAACTTACTCATAAAGAGTGTTGAAACTCAACTAATTAAAATGGAGAAGCTTGATGTTAATTTTCACAGATGTAAAATGATTGCCCAGGCAGGGGGATATCAGCTTGCATGTATATGTTGATAAACCAGAGCTCCAAATGCATTTTTGGGCTATTGGTCTGTGAAGTGTCCTCTTCCAGTGGTTTAGCCCTTCAAAGTATGGTCACCCCTGTGCAAACAGAGGATTAAGGTTTTTCCAGGCACAGGATTATGAATGAGGAGAACTTTCATGCAATGAAGAGCTTATTTACAGGAGATTTACCACAGTAAATAAACGTGTAGTTATGAAAGCAAAGGAGCTAATGGAGTCTGTTTTATTTTCTGGTGGTTTTGTGTGTCATGGCTGTTTTTTTCTTCAATCTTGTAAGGTACAAGCTGCAGGTGAGGCTTTTCAGTCAGTTTTCTTAATATGGACTGTTTCATGACGAGTGTGGACAATCATATCTCAAAAATACATTTTCTCAGATAGGAAAAATAAGTCAAGAATGAGATTTACTTCCCAGCATTGCCACTGGGGCAGACTGGCCATGAGAGGGAAGCAGCAACCTTTCTTTGACTTAGAACCATATTCATACATCCTAGTGCAGCGCGCTGTCACGATTCAGGAACAAATGCACGTATAGCTGTATCACAGATCACTATCAGTTCTGCAGCTGTTTAGCTGCGAGCAACTATTAATTTAGAGACAGAACTGCACATACGTTCTATAATAAGTTGGCTGCTTTTACAAGTGCTTTTATAAAGCATGATCTGCTGCTTTCAGTCACTGTGGAACTCCTCATCATAGAATAAGAAATTTTTTGTAATGAGGATGTAATAAAACACCCACAACCTACATAAACATGTGAATCTCCAGCATGGCTCTAGGTAACTCTCAAACTCTATCATTATGTTAAAGCCCCAAAGTGATCATTTTATCGGCCTCTGTGAAGTACAGAAAATTAGATTGCTTTATACTTCTTGGTTATTTTATTATAACAAATGAATTGGAGATTGAACTTCTAAATTAATATCTGGAAAAGAAAGGGAAGAATCTACTATTGAAACCATTAGGCCTTTTAAAGGAGAGAGTAAGAGCTGGAACGAGCTGGAGAAAAAGAAATCAAAGGGCTTCCTCAGAGATACTCTCCTTAATACTCCTCTGATGTTCAGATACAAGGGGAGCAGGATTCTTTTTCAGTGGAGGTTACATCCTAGGACCATCATAGAGATAAAATGATGGTATAATTTGGGTCAGCATCGTCTTTTGTCTTTCCTGAGTCATTTTCTCTGAAGGTTCCCAAATCAATTGAATTCTACCCTTTGGAGAACAGTGTGTAAGTATTGTGGTCTCCTTTTTCAATACAGCAAAGTGAAAAACCACAAGGTGGCAGAGGAAGGTGACAGCAAGGAGGTCAGCAACTTCTGAAAATAATGCTCCTGTATCCTCTCTACTTCTGCTGGTGATGTAAATGCAACCTGATGGTCATTTCTATTTGCAGATTCAGAATATGTTTATTCTGTTTTCTGCTGGAGAACCAGAAAGGTAGTATGACAGCACGCATGGTTTCAAATAGGGAGATGTTACACTTCTAACACACAGGGTTTCTTCCAGTCTAGGTGGACAGTACCAGTGTAGGCTTCTTATACTTGTAGCACAAAACTGGCTCGAACATGCGGAAGACTGGGAAGATTATATTCCTCTCAGCTGAAACCTGAACTGCTGATAATTCCCTTGTAAACATTGAGTTTGCATACAAAACAGAAACTTAAAGGAAGAAAGATTAGACCTATTATTTGGTAAAACATAACAAATCAAATCAGGAACAGTTATCAGCAATAATTACAACTCAAAATCTTCAGTCTCTTGGGCAGCTTTTTTTCATTCAGCTTCTCAGCCTGCCAGGATGAATGCTCAACATTCAAAAGACCCTATTATATAATTTTTTTCCCTCTCTGTTGCTGTGTCCACTTACAGTTTGATATTGGATGTTAGCATCCAGTGATGCACTCTGGTCAGTTTAACTTCAGCTCAGATGAAGAACGCTGCTTGAATTTTGTGAGCAGATATTTTGGTGTCACCGATGTCTGGTCTCTCACTGGTTTCATCACTGAGGCTCTAAAGTGACCCACTGCTGCTTTACTACTTCTAATATTGGAGATGTTACCATGTAAGCCAACTCTACCCACTGCTCTATCTGGTTGTATGGTATGTCAGTAACACTAGCATCCAGCCACCAACATCCAAACTGAACAGCAAGAATGCTTCTGGTTTTGGTGTTAGATGGGCTGGCATTAGTGGAGTGCACAAAACCACACTGGACAGTGCAGGCAGAAGTTAGCCATTCTCATTCTCAAGATCCGTGGGTTCTGAACGATGTTTCAGCTTGGCTACATTTAAGGTAGAACCAAAAAAATATTTGTGCTGCCAGGTTGGTTGAGGATTAAAAGGGCTGTGGTCCAGACCCACAAACCTAATTCAGATGAGCTGTTCATTCACCCTTGGGAAAATAGGCTTGCACCTCATCATGAACATGCATTAAAATAGCACAACAGCTGCTACTTGTCTTTTCACCAGACATGTTCCTGGGAAGCTTGAGGAGAGCTTGAAGCAACATCCTTTGATAATTAAGATCTGACTGGATGAATGACTCTGACAAACTTCTGAAGCACTGAACTGGAGGACCAGTAGCAGATTCTCTCTTGGCATGCTAATACAAGTCTGCACTGTGAGCGACTCCAAAGAACCATGTAAATGCAAATGAAGCCAGAAGATGAGTTTTTGGAACAAATACCAAGTTTGTCTCTCTTTCTCTTTGCTTTGATCTCTGCTAGCAATTAAAAGATAAAAAACTTTTATAGTACATATAAGTCCAATTAGATCTTGTAATGAAATCCTCAAGTGCTACTGAGGTGTAACTTACAATAATTAGTTTTGATACATAAATAAAATTTCCAGATGCAATTTGTTCTTTTAAATTCATGTTCCTCTTTTAGTTCACAGAGTTTCATTATTTCACTGATGTGTAAGAAGTTGCTTCCAATGTCTCTGTTCCCATAGCTCTTATAGACTCTGTGCTAATGCATTAAAAAGAACTAGAATTAATGACAAATATAATAAGTAATTTTTCAAATGGCAATGCTATGAACCGAATTTCCAACTTCAAGAATAGGTAGAAAGCATTCATAACCCTTAGTTCCACCCCTTTATCTATCCACAACTGCATTTTGTGAGATTATTTGTATTAAAACCCAAACATATGTTCCAGCTCCCCTCCCTTTTTTTTTTTTTTTTTTTTTAAATATTTAATGAATTTATGCAGATAGAGCTTTATCCTGACAGATTTATCAGAATATTTTCACTTGCTACTTGTGATACTGAGTTGGAGCTGGTGTTGTTCAGCCTGGCGAAAGGAAGGCACCAGGGAGACATCATTGCAGCCTTCCAGTTCCAAGGGGGACCTAAAGGAAAGCTAGAGAGAGACTTCTTACAGGGGCATGTAGTGACAGAACAAGAGGCAACGGCTTAAAACTAGAAGAGGGTAGGTCTATATTAGATATAAGGGAGAAATTATTCACTGTAAGGGTGGTGAGGCAATGGCACAGGCTTCCCAGTGAAGCTGTGTGTACCCCCATCCCTGGTGGTGTTCAAGGCCAGGTTGGATGGGGCTCTGGGGCAGCCTGATCCAGTGGGTGGCAACCCTGCTTGTGACAGGGGCTTGGAACTAGATGATCTTTAAGATCCCTTCCAACTCAGGCCATTCTATGACTCAATGTTCCTTTAAGACATATTTCCATTTAAAAAGTGTATATTGGAGCCACACACAGAAATGATGGTCTTTTGGCTGAAAGGTCCTTATTCACAGGATGGGAATAATAAATTATGTACCTTATAGCTTTGTTGTGAAACTAAATACATGAATATTTATAACAAACATATGGAAATCCAGATAAGAGTTGATTTAGTCATCGTTAAGCAGTGATGCAGTAGGGTGCATGTACCATGGTACCGGGAAATCAGTGACAGTATAAAAAAGATAGGGAGATGCTAATTACCACTGCTTGTGTCTTGCTTATCTTCAACATCCATAGATATTCAAAGGGCAGAGACTCTCAGACTCTTTCAGCATTCAATGCATAGTATTTGCAGATGCTACCAGGACTAATTCTTCTAAGAAGCTTTGTGCCCAGGCTGCTGCTTTGTCACCTCTCAAGTCACTTCTCTGGACCCCAGCCTCGGCTGCTGTACTTCTCATGCTATCTTTTTTCTTCTTCCTGACCGATACTCTCGGCAAGTAATCTTAGCTCTGTCAAAATAATTTAATGCTACATCCTTGATACATGTCTCAGGTTTTATCATTGCTGCCGTAAAGGGAAACTGAAGGAAGGCCTGGGCATGTGCATTTCAGATCTAAGCCACTGCAGACCGCAAAAGAGGGAAAGGCCAAGCTTATCAACCCGTAACACAGCCTGCGGCCATAAGAAACCTTACAGAGAAGCAATCCATCACCTGGAAGGGCCTAGGAGTGGGTGGAAATGATGCAACAGTGTGCTTTATACTCCAGAACAGCCAATATTGATTAAAATATCTTCCAACCCCAAATACCACACAAGTTTGTACAATGGACTGCTCACTGTATTGGTTGTCTAAATACATTTAAAGTTAATATAGGATGGCCAAGCCACTTCTGGTCCAGTGATAACGTTTGTTAAAATGGGAATATTTTCAGCTTCTCAAACTGTGGATCCAGCCTGATGTAGGCTGTACACTTTAGCAGTCTCTCTGAAAAACCACAGTTTTAATCTCTTTGAATTCATCAGGGTTGTATTGCCTTCCATGGCTCTTAATGAAGGAGGGGTTGTGCACGACTGGCTGCATTCTGTTTAGAGTAAAATGTGTAAGTTAGATACTTTTACTGGGAACCAAGATTTACCAAGATATCTATAGTCAAGGGAAAGAAGGAGAGGGACCTTCAGAGAATAATTCAGATTTAGATAGTGAGAGGCAGTTTTATAGGAACATCCCTTAAATTAACAGGACATGACAGCTAACTGAAATAACACCTGTAGTCCAGAAGCCATACAGATGTATCAACATGGCTCTGTGTCCCCAATTTCCAACAAAACTAGCTTTCTGGAATGCGATATGTTTGAACGATATGAACTGTTTATGCACTCCTTCCAAAGCAGGGCTGGAACCAAGCCAATTTACAGTGTTGTTTCAGTGTCTGGCAAATAACAGTCAGTGAATTCCCAGCTCAGACTACAGCTGATACTAACGTGGCTATAAAAGTCTGCTTTTCTCAAAGCCAACAGACAACAAGCATTTTTCATCCCAGGACTGCTCAGGCAGTGAAAATATAAGCCATTCAATGAGATGCTCCTCATTGAGTAATTTAAAATAAAATAAAGAAAACAAAAGAAAAAACTTGCTTACAATCACTCAGCAATCATGACCATCGTATAATGGCTATTTATAAAATGAATCAATATAAATTCCATTGCTTGGAGGGCAATAGAAATATCTAAGCATCAAAGATACTGAATCTCATTAAAAACATGAGATAAGGTTGTTCTACCATCTATCATTTATAGGATAAACACGTTCATTTATATTAACAGTTGCAGGATATGTGTCAATGAGTGACATGTGACAAGTGACATGTGGCACTGAGGGACATAGTTAGTGGGCATGGTGGGGATGTGTTGGTGGTTGGACTAGACGATCCAGCCTTAATAATTCTATAATTCTGTATCTGACTATTCACTGCACGTCATTCAGCAAAAAAAAAGGTGAAATATCTTCTTCAAAACCACTGTCAGGGTTCAGGCTTGCTTTAGCAATCCAGCAGTCCAGTGCTTACTAGAAAGTGTTCAAAAGCAGAGGAGCAAGGATGGCTTAGTCCTTGACCCCAGCATGCTGTGGTGCCTTACCCCTTGTCAAATAATGACAGGATTAAAACAGGAGTGGAGGTGTTCATGCACACAGAAAATAAGACTTTCTTCTTACACACAACTCTTCCATCTTCCTCATCACAGAGATGTGCTGAAACCTGCTAACATACTTTTAATTGAAGAGTTTAAATCACCAATCATGAAAAAGAACTTGCTGCTCTCTGTGCTGCCCACCACCTGCTTATGAGGAAAAAATAGAAAGTACCAAACGAGCATATGAATTGAATTGTACTGAAAATTTACTCAGTCAGTCATTCAGGACCAATTCTTATCTCTCAGAACTGATTTCACAGCACTTTTTCTTTTGGTAATATAACCAGAAATCCTTTTTTCCTTCTGGGAATTGAAATGCTTGTTTCCTTAACCTCTCCTGTGTGACAGCTGAAGAAAACCACAGGGGCTGTGTTATCCACTGGGCACATTTTTAGCCATTAAAACCTTTATTTTCTATCGTGGCCCACTTTAAGGTGCCCTCTCTTCTTTACAGAAAAGACAGCCATCAGGCCCGTTACACTTCTCCTGCAGGGATGCTCAGTTCAGTGCATGCTAGCTCTGACTTGTGCTACTGTCCAGCAGTGGACCATGGGCCATGAAATAGCTCAGAGCTAGATAAGCAATTCAATCCAATTAAATGATGCAGTTATTCATTCATTTATTTATTTTTTTAGCCCAAGTCTCTAATAGGAAATGTAGTACACAAACTCCAGAGAATTGGTTTCTGTTAAAAAAGGGCCAGAAGCATGATGGGAACTGCTTCAGCCACACTGAATCCAGCTCTGTGGACTCAGAGAGCAGTATCCTGAAGATTGCATTCCATTATCTAAGCACTATGGTCCTTTTGGATCTCAGGGCTGCTCTCATAGTCTATTGTAAATTGTACTTTCAACAGCTGCATTAGTTTATGAGTGCAAAAAGAAAGCTGGGTCAGCTCACAGCACTCAGGAACTGTCCTGAGCAAGTAGAATCACTTTTTATTGATGAATGTAGCATTGCTGTAGAAAACTGCAGTGGAGAGAGGAGTAAGGGGCAGGGGTGAGTTGGTCAGAGCAAAGAGCTGCTTGAGATCTCCTTGTGGACCTGAGGGTGCAGCTGTTGGAGGTACTAGCCAGAAAGTCATTTACACAAAGAGATCCTACTGTGCAGCCATGTGACACTTTTCAGTTAGCTCTGAGCTACCAATAGTTTTGCAAAGATTTATTTTCTAACATATTTGTATTGATTTTTGCAGTACAAGAGAACTCTTACGAGAAGAGCAAGGCTTTCTTCTTGTCTTAATATTTCCCCCAAGGGGTCTGTTCCCAAATATCCTTGGTATCATCTCTTGCCTTTTCCTGACACTTCTTCTGAGTCTTATTCTACAAGATTGATTTGTCTGCAGTGTGCATGGGAAATCCTCACATGTCCACTATACACAAGCCTCTAGTCCAAGCAATTTCTCACCTGCTGCTGTTGTGATCTATGGGAACAATATATATTGATTAGTGGCTGGACATGAAACTGTGCAAGGCTGAAGGACGCATCTTTTATTGAGAACCAATTCCCTGCTTGCTCCATTTTCCTGTTATGAGCTCCAGAAGCAAAGATTAATGACAGCCGTTCCACTTGTTTAAACAGCTGATGTCTCAGGCCTAGGTCCCACCTGGGGCTCCCTTCTGGGAAATAACAACAGACCATTACTGAGATGAGCAAAAGAACACCATAAAAATAGCAAAGTTTTATCTTCCAAGAAGGCAAAGAAAATAATTTCTTCAGGAGCAGAAAACCCAATGAAGTACAGAAAATGAGATCCATTGCAAACAGCAACAAATTTTTTACTATTGTCCCGTACTATTGTGTTTTCATAGATGCAGATTGCAGAATGCAGACATTGCTGGGATGAGATACAGCTGCTGAATATGAAGAAACACAATTGCCATAACTATATGATGTATGTGCTCACCGTGAATGAAATGCAGAAAGTGACAGGGTCAATGATAACAGATGCATAGATACAGAGGAAGAAGCTGGGAGAACTCAAACATCCAGAGTAGGAAAAAAGACAAATGGACCTATTTTGGGCACCTATAGCAAGTGTTTTTGACACAGAGAATGAAGAGGATGTAGACAACAGGCCAGCACAGCTGGACCATGGGTTAAAAACAGTTCATTAAAGAGAAGAAACCTAAAGGGTGGAGCAAACCTGGCATTTCTTACTCTGCACCCAAAGAATCCATGGAGGATATATATAGCCTAAAGAAAGGATAGAGGTTGTTTTGCATCTTCTTGCACGAAAGAAAAGAAGAAAACACTAATAGTGAAGGATGGAGAGGTCATGTTGCTGCTGCACGTTCCTTATTTATCCTCTGATAGAGGATTCAGAGTTCCAAGAATCTTGCTCTGTTATGTTTTACCAGTACAAAATTAATATACTGGCAAAAGTGGTCAATAATACAAGTTAATCAAGAGAACTAATAATACTCCAACATGTGAGAACTAAGGTTTCATTGCCTTCTGCTTCTTTAAAAGCTCTACAGTCACTTGTATTGCATTATTTCTATAACATAATTTTGTATGCAAAATTTCACACTTAGCTCTCAGCTGAAATCACAGAAATAAGAGATGAGGCTCAAGTAGTCATCAAGCCTTCCAATTATATTTTCTAGCCTCATTCCTTGTGAAAAATACCAGCCGACCTTTGAGTTACATTTCAAACCACTGAGCTAATGAAGAAGTACATCCTGCAGCTGCTGTTACCTTGCAGAGAAGGGGGAGTTTGGAGCATGTTATTTGGCTGCTGTTTGTTTCACTAAGGAGCAAAAAACAAAGAGAAATGCTGCACCCCCCACCTCTGCTGTCACCAGTCTATCTCCATTTGTCATCCATGTAGGTGCTGAGTGATGAAATTTATAAGCACTTTCAGGCACACTGAGTACTGCTGAATCAGGAGAATCTCAATCTAGTCTCAACAGTGTTTCTTTTAACCAACAACTTAATCTTTTAAGCCTCACACTAGCTAAAAGGGCTTTTACAGGCCCTTGGCAAAACTCAGATGTTACTTTCAGAGATCCTGTAAGTACCAGAGCGGAGGACATGGTCTCAGCTCTCAGTTCAGGCATGTTTCCTTCATCATTCCAGAATGCTGTCTGCTTACTTTCGGGTCATAAGAGGCAAATTTATCCCTAGAATGAGTCAGTGGATTTCCACTTGAGCTGAGTAAGTTCCACTCTCTTTTGTAAGAGGAATAAAATAAATACATTTTTAAAAAAGAATAAAAAAAAAGCTTGTGGTATCCCTAAAATCAAACTAGCACCTGGTGAATTGTTTCAGTGTCAGATACAAAACCCTCTGCCCTGCTCTCTCCAGCAGCTCCCTGCTCAGGAATGCTCCCATACGTTGCAGTAATCCTCCTGTGGAGACAATAAGGCAGTGGAACAGCACACACATGCTGAGAGGGGGGGAGATGTGCTTGGGGACATTTGGGTGGTGAGACCTCTGGCCACAACTGCAAAGTGCCTCTGGCAATAAAGGCTCAGCTTTACAGCATCCAGTGCATCCTGGCCACGTTCCCTCCCTTGCTGGAGGTAGGACGTTAGGGCAATTATCATTTGCCTGTTTTCCTTGTGTGTACTTTCAAACCTCTTCAGGAGGACTTCGCGTTGTTACTCTGTTTCTATAATTGCCCTCTCCTTTTGGATTTTCTACTGTACTTCACATAGATGAGTAGAAGGAAGGATGACCGGAAGGTAGCAAAGCAGGTTGCTGGCACACATTCATTTCCATTTATTATAAAAGAGAGTATCTGACAGCATACAAAAACTGATGCTTCAAAAACCTCAGATTATTTTTATTTTCTGCCCGACAAACAGAAATCACAGTGCAGATTCTGTCCAGTGATGATGGACTTGCCCAGAACTGGCGCACACATTTACAGCAGGTGATATTTTGGCCATCACTGGCTGAATCACAGAATCACAGAATCACAGAATCACCCGGGTTGGAAGGGACCTCAAGGATCATGTAGTTCCAACCTCCCTGCCTAGCAGGGCCACCAAACGTACACATTCAGATCAGGTTGCCCAGGACCCCGTCCAACCTGGCCTTGAACACGTCCAAGGACGGGGCATCCACAACCTCCCTGGGCAGCCCGTTCCAGGGCCTAACCACTCTCCTTGTGAAGAACTTCCCCCTAACATCCAACCTAAATCTTTCCTCCTTCAACTTGGATCCATTTCCCCTAGTCCTGCTGGATTCTGCTGTCATTGATGGCAGCAGAATAAGGAATGGTCATTTAGATGCCAATGGCATAACTTTGGTTTTGTTCCTGAGCATTGAGCTAATTCATGGTCCTCAGTTCTCCCTCCTTTACACTCAAAACAACCTTCTATGGAGCATATTCTTCCATTTGTATCTCTCTTTTCATCTTTTCAGCAGAAGTAACAACTTAGATGCAGTAATCAAGCAGATAGATCCAAAGGAGGTAAGGAACTTAAAGGTTAATTTTTCCTTCACAGATCTCCATGTAAAAATGTTACCGAACATGATGAGAGTTCTTTCCAAGTTTTTTCAATGACTTCCAGTACTCTGTGCAGAGCAGGCTTTGGCCATCCATTCCTTCTTACACTTCCTGGCTTCCTGTGCATCCCTTTGAAATCCTTCACTCTTTCACAGGAGCTTTCCCCAGTCTAGGACACTTCTTTGCATTTTTGAACAGAGCACGGTTAAAGTAGGAACACTGTCCCTTCTTTCAGCATCACAGTGAAACTGACTTTCTAGGCAGCTGCACTTTGCTAGCCAGGCTGCAGGTTTGACAGACCTGAGTAGCGGAGTCTCCTGGGGAGCAGAGTTCTCTGTTAAAAAGCAGTGACTCTTCAGAAACCTGTAAAGAAAGCTTTCCCAGAGTGGCTTTGTCTCATCACATCTCATCTTTTCAGGGAACTCTAGGTATTTTATTCTTTATCCTTTCTCTCTTTTTTTTTTTTTTCCCCCTTCTCTTCATTTTCTTTGTATTCCAAAAGACAGCTGCTATGGAGGGAGCATCTACTTCCTCATATTTAAATCTAATTTAAGTCAGCCCCCTGATCCCTACACACAGATGATGCCATGTTTGATGTATGCTCACTCAGGTTGTCTCCAAAGATTTCTAGTATTTTTAGAAACTTCCATTTTAGCCACATCTTCTCTCCTATTCTTTTCCTTTATACTTTTTTCTTTGTTTCTCTACCATCCCAAAGTATCATTCTTGAATCTTTTCATTGCTCCTTTCTGTAATAGTGCCCTGAAGATCGTTGTTGTCAAATCCCATATTCATCTTAGTAGTTTTTTGAACCACTCAGGAGGTTTTGAACCTCAGCCTCTCCAGCTCTGTTTAAAATACTTTCATAAAGTAATTCATGTATGGAAATGTGCTAACAGATTTGTCTCAGTAGCATTATGCAGCTGCAGCAGTTCCTGTGTTCCTCAGAGACAGTCCCCAGCTAACAATCCCAAGAGGGCTACAGACAGCTGAAAAAATCACCCAGTTCCTGAGGAATGTGAATGGATGGATTTTTGTGAGCATGTTCCTCATGGGGTATGTTATTGGGAATTTGGGAATTTGGGATCCATCTATATTTTAATTAATATGGTTGTCCTACATTCTCTTCTGGGAAGAAGGGCAAAAGCAAGGAATTTTAGTGAAACACTGTAGGTTTTTGCCAGGTAAGTGATAATATCTAAAGGCCAAATTCAATGAGTTAGGTCAAGGGCATCATAAGAAAATGTCTAGTTAATGGATCTGGTTTTGTATTACAGGGAACATTGCCATAGCTCATATCAATTGGAGAAAATGTAATAGTACCTTAAAGCTAGGAACATTGTTTTTTATCTGAACTGAAAGGCACTGACTGTAGAGGGACACAGACATCAAAACAAGAATAGGAGGTGGAAAGGAGCGGAAAGGTAAAAGAATTTTTAATGAAGCCAAGAAGATAGGTAGCCATGGAAAGGGAATGGTCATGCAGTTGAATGGATTTGTACGAGGCTGTCTGGAAATGACAGAAATGGGGATGAAATTGAAGTAAAGAAGGAATTAAGACTGATGAAAAGCACCATCTGTTTTTCATATTTCGGTTTACTTGAAACACATTTTCACAGAATTTGTGTTTTATGTTTACTTCTGATATCGTAAGGTAAAATATTTTTCAACAGAAATTGGAACAGAATGTTTTTTCTTTAAAAAATATATTCCTTTCAGCTGAAAGAAGAACGTATATGTAAATATTGTCTCTGTAAACAATATGGACATAATTTTACAACTCAGTCGAGTAAATAGAAAGAAGATGAAGGGTTTTAAAGCCAGAAATAATTAATCCTTCTCAAGGAGGGAGAAGAGTGCCATTGGTATGCAGGAAAGACAGATACTGGGGCACTAGGAATGGGACTTTGCCCTGTATACAGGGCATATGTATACAGTCCCCTTTCTGACTGGAATCATGCATTCAAAAGTCCTCCTTCTTTGGTGGCAGGAGAACAAAGGTGACTGTTATTCAATAGCTCACTTTGGAGAAACTCACGATTGTAAAACAAATGTTTGTTTGTGTGTGCTTTAGTTACCAAAGAGGTGAACCTGCCTGACAGACAGGATTGATACACCCAAACACAAACCACAGCACTTGCAGTTTGCAATGTCAAGTTCAAAACTGGCATGCATTATTTCCAGCCAGCTGCTTGCTGATGTGGCTAATTGTTTGACTTACTGAGTTCTTGTAGACTTACTGAAAAGCATTTGGAAATAACCCAGCTCCTCTTCCAAAAATCACTTCATTTCAGGCTTCTTAACTTTTCACAGAACAATGTGAAAATGCTCCTTAGCTGCCTTCATAAAGAAAGGTTGCTTCCATACAGAAGTATCAGGCAAAGTATTACTGTAGGGTCTGAGGTGGAGAAATGGTTGAGGGGATGTTGTTCCAGAGAACAGTGAAAGAACTTGGAACTCTTCATTAGCATTTTCTGTCCTTCTCCTTTACCTGTATTCTTAATATATAATCAGCGCTCCAGGCATTTTACAAAAATTGAATCGTAAGGCACAATTTTTCTGAGGCAAAATGTGGTTGACTGGAAGATTTGCAATGCAACAATTCAAGCCCACCATGTATACATATATACTTTGTTTTTCTTTAAATGGAGCTTTTTCCACAAATGACATAAGGCAAAAAAAAAGTCAAAACTTTCAGAACTTAAACATTGTTGCTCATTTCTTGCCTCACTTTTGAATAGACAGATTTTTTACTTCCCCTTTCTGACCTTCCTTCCTCCATCTGCTTCTATAATTTTTACAACTGTTGTGATTTGTTTTATAAACTGCCTCTCTCTGGGCTGCTTCTGTTCTAAGTGCTTTTTGTTTGGGGCTGATGTGTCGCCTAAATTGTTTCCCATTCTTTGATGATATTAACAAATTGAGTTGCCTCACTGGGTTGACTTTTCCCTTCATTTATTTCAGAGTGCATTTTGGATTGAAGTCTCTAAACCCATCAAAAGTGCCATTGTAAATCAAACTGACAGTCAATTACAAGATGAACCATGCTTTTGAACAAGTCCAGCTTAGAAAGCCCAGCCATCTCTAATATACTTATAGGCCTGCAAATGCTCTTCATTTGCAGGACAGAAGGGTGACCACTGCATGTGATCAGCTGCTGCTGAGGTGTGGTGCATAAAAAATCTGAGTTCCTGTAAAGGAATTCAGTCAAAATGATCAGAAAAGTGTTATCTGCCTTCCAAGGAATACACTTGAGTTGATGAAGGTGCTAACTTTCCTGAAGCTTTATTGCATCTGAGACATTAACACTTTCATTACTGATATATGTCATCCACATTCTGACACACAAATGCATGTTTCAAAACAGCAGGGTACATATTACCAATATAATGGTATCTGAGTGCATATGAAGCATATAATCCATGGAGAAATGCACAGTAACACCTCTTGCACCACTTTTAGATTAGTGGAAAAATATTGCCACAAGACAGTTTGTGGAATGGGCGTATGTGTCTGTGAGTAAACTCAAGATAGCACTTGGCAGTTTAACTCCTCTCCATTTGGCAAATCATCTGGTATTCTCCCTTCTGTTCCATATCCCAGAATAAAATAGAAGAAGCTGACTTAAAATGTACAAGAGCGAGCGAGCTTAGGCTGCAAAACTGCCATCTAATACATCAGAAACTAAGGTAATTCTGTTGGATTCACCATGCTGTTAGTGTCCCCAAGAGTCTACAGAGATGTGGAAACAGCACCAGCTGGATAATTGTGGCAGAAAGCATGCCATGGTATTCAGTATGGGTTTTTCTCATGAAAACTGCTCCAATTGGGCAGTGTGTATTACTTTATATAACCTTGCATTGAAAAAGCAAAGAAATCCAGCTCTTAGGAAAGATGCAGTCAATCCAGTCCAAGCATGGAGGAACAGCCTTTATGTGAGTGTCTCCGTCAGTCTTCCATCTTGTCATGACAGTAAATCTGTTGTCTTGATTTTAACTGTAAGAAGAATATTTTAAAAATCTAAAAGAGATACAGAAGAGCTGAACTGATGGAAGAAATGGAAGATTTAATTTTCAAGTGTTACTTTTGAAGCTGTTGATTTGCTTAGAGAATTAACATATACTCTATGACTCAGGTGTATGTAGATTGGAAGTAAAGACAAAAATCAGAGCTCACGTGCTGTGCTGGTGTTTCAAGCAACTGTCTCTTCCTTGCAGGAATTCCAACAGCACAAAGCAAAGCACAGAAGAGGATGTGGTAACTGAGAACATCAGGACTGAGGAGGAACAGGCCTGTCTCCATCAGCTTCTTTGCACCCTGTGGATTTGCAGGAACATTGTGTCCCTGTGTGGGCTTTGGCTGGGATAGAACAAGAAGGAAAGAAAGCCACGGTGTCAAAACTTGAATTACTGCAGTAGCTACAGATAGAGGAATGGCCATTAGCATTAGCTATTGTGACAATGTGCTCCATCCATCAGTTTGAGTACCTTATGTTAAGTGGCAGTGGACTTCAGAGAGATCAATCTCCCCTGCTTTTCCCATCACTCTCAGTCTTGCTCCTAACCCACTGCTTTCCTGATATTCCTTTGTTAAGTCAATAAATGGTCTCCTTCATGGGCCAGAATAACATGACATTTAGTTGGATAAGTAGTTTCTTTCCTGAATGAATTGTGTTTCACCTGGCATCCAAACCCACTGTGTCTTCAATTATATCTTTAAAAGAAACTTAACAATGTCTTCTGTTACTTGATTGCTTTGAGGGGTCACAATTCTTTAACTGCTCCAGTGCTAGATGTGGACAGCAAAGCTATGTGCTGTGTATTGCACCTAGAAGCATATACACATTTGTTCCTGTATACTTCAATGGTTTCTTCTCCCAGAGCTCATGAGGCTGAAAAATGGAGTGCTTCTTGTGCTTCCACCTCCTTGGCAGCTGGCTGCTGGTCTGTTTAGACTGGACTGAGGTGGGGATGACTTGTTTGCTGTTACAGGATCCCACTTATGCAACAAACCTAGCAACTACCCAAGGAGATGAAAGAGTATGTTTTTTGGAGAGGGTGTGTACAGAAGGAACTCCGGAAATACTTGACATCCAAAAAAGAGAGGATGCTGATAGGCTGGAATGGAGACCAGATAATAAAGGGAAGGAGAAAATGACTTACTTATGAGTAAGGAAGTAAATATATATGGACTATTTCTGAAACCTTTGGGCAGTGTTAGGTTATTGTAGGAATGTAAGAAACACGTGTCTTTATGTGGAGTGCATAATGCTCGTAAAGTTGACTCATGTTTTTTCTTGGCCCTGTGCATGCTTTAGATAAAACTCATGAATTTTGCCTTTTACTTATCTGAGTATTTTATGGCTCCAGCACTGTTCCCGTCTCCACCTTATGTTGAAACAAGTATTTTCTTCCTTTTTTGGCCACTTGCACAAAATCACAGCTGCAGTGTACCATAGCAGTTAACACACATAACTCCCTTGACCTTTTTCCTGACAATTTTTTTTCTGATGCTTTCCTATTTCCATTCATATTTATTTTATACTGATATTAATAGTTCCATTATTAATAGTTCTGTTACTGACTTCTCAGATGAATAGCAGAATCAGCCACAGTAAACTATACAGTACCAAAAAGTGATATTTGTTCCTTGCAGAGAGCCACAGAGAGGTCTATGTACTGCTCAAGTCCCATGTGACAGCTGAAGAATTAGCTGAGACTTTATATGAAAAAGTGAAATTCATCCACAGCCCTTTTTTGGCTGTCAGATCTCTGTAGGATTGAGAGCTATACAGCAGCCATAAGCATGACCAAAAATTCAGGAAGAGAAAAGCCTTCATATTTAGCTAACTAGTGTCAGCTAGTACTGCTCCTGATGCTGCGGTGGGGCTGTGACATAACTGCTGCAAATTGCTTTGGCAGGTGGCATACAAAGATGGCTCATTTATTCATGCTGGCTTCTGAACTGAGTCTTTCTTTTGCTCTATCTTTGTATTATTTCCCTTAGTCTTTTCCACATTATTAATAACAATCAAGACAGATCCACGATCTTTTCATAAATTGTGACATTTCTGAGCAATCTTCATGGAACAATGCCTCATATTTGTACAGAATTCTATTTTCTCCCTTTTGTTTCTGTGTATCATCTTACTTGGCAGAAGTGTGTCTGGTGAATAAAGGCAGGGTGCTACCTGGAATGTTGCAGTGGAAGACCAGGGTGGTGGGAAGTGGGTTCAGAATGAATGGTCCAAAGCTGCTATATGATTTTAATATTCATTGTAAGACTTAAGAAATCCAAAGACATTAAGCTCAATTTCTGAGCCAGGTAAATCACAATCTAACTAATTATTCATAAGTAATGAAGTATGTGCCCTACAATTTATTTATTTCACTCATCTTCTCCTAGGGAATACCATTCTTTCCTCCACTCATTCATGGGGCTTTTCCACCTAGTGGGCACATTTCCATCACTGTTAACTTTGTCTGAAACACCAGAAGGAATGCACAGGGAAGGAAAAAAAAAAAAAAAAGAAAATGAAAAGGAAAATTATATCCCAACTGAAAACTGATATTTCAAATGCTGAGAAAGTAAATCTGGGAAAAAAAAAAAAAAAAAAAAAAAAGATGGACCATTTCTTGATGAAGTTGTTCTCTTTCTCTTCAGGTATTTTGTTTCAGAGCTATGTGAAGATCAAAAGTTTTTGTTGTAGTCTTCAGCTTTCGTACTTAATGGAAATAAGGCCTGTTTTTCTCTCATGCTTTGTACAGCCTTGTTTTGGCTGAAAGAGATATGTTTGCTTTGATATTAAGTATCCCTTGAAGGACTTGGCTGCTCTAAAGATCAGGAAGTTAATGATTTTTTTGTCTCACAGCAGGGTGACTTTTTAATGTACACTTTAGATAATACAGCAGTTCAGTGATAATATTGTAGATTACTGCGTTTCCTTCCTGAGGGTTCATATTAAATGGCTAAGTATTTCTGGGCAAGCAAAGCCATCTTCAGTTTCAAAGTTTTTTTTCTTCTTCTCCTTTATGCCAATGCATTCCTATTAGAGAGACTTTTGTGATTGTGTTTTTTGTGCTGGCTTTTGTTGAGGATAATTCTTACCTGTGGAGACTGCTAACATGAAAACTCTGTGCCCTATCCAGGCAAAAGATGTAAGATTAAGGCCTTCAATTCTGCATATGGAGTCACAGAAGCCATTCCCCATAACAGCATCATCTCAAGTTTAGCAATTGAGTCAGACAGCCCTGTGGGTCAGAACACAGTAGTTGCTTGTGCAAAGTAGCTTTGCATCACTGTATATCTATTATTTAATGTGCGTTTTTTTCCTATGGATCTTCCCTATGGAAGATGATATCCCAAAAGATGGATAGAGTATATTGTAGAATTCCTGTTTTGAACCCAGTTTATATTTTCTATACCACTCCATTTAAGATTCTGCCTTTTACAGTGACAAGCAGCTAGGGCAGTAGCTGTTGCATGCATGATACAGGACAGTTTGAATTTGAAGTGACTGATGAGCCTCACTGGGAGAGGAAAAAGGATATGCTCTAGACACAGTTTATGCTGCCAGAGTTCACTTTAGACAAAAACTGTGACTCACTTGCCCTGGTTACAAATGCTTTTCACTGAGAACATAAGCAACAGAAGTCTCATCTACAATGCCTTGGAGTGTGGCTGAGGTCTCTGCATAACCATTGAGCAGGCTGTATTGCTGTGCAACCTTGTCTGGAGATACTGGCTTTTGCCCTGACATCAGCTTGACCACCTTGGCAAGAAGCTCAGTATGAGCTACAGCTAATTCTTTCCAGAGCTCTGCCAAACTATTCTGCCTAGGGATCTCCTCTCACTTGTGTGCTCTAGTGTGTGATGCAATATAATCATGATGGCAAACAATTGTATAAGCAAGCAAAATCTTTCACTCTGTGATTTGAGATAATTTGATGTATTATAGAGATGTTCTGCTTATGAAATTCCTGATCATTCTTTCTGAACTTCTGAAGAGTCTTATTCATTGAAATGGCAGAGAGGTTAGATATCACCAGTTGCGCAGAAACAAAAGCTCCTGATGAGTAGAAGACTTTAGAGGTGAGGATGGGTCCCAAACCTGCACACAGCCGGGCATATTCCCCACCCAAATTCAGATGGAGCTGAGAAGAAGCAGGCATTCTCTCACTGTGCTGCACACCAGATGTAGTTCCTCATGAAAGACCACAGAAATTATCCTCTATTTCAAAAGGATACATGCTGACAGTCTACACAAAAGAAAATGATTTACCTATCTGAGCAGATGACAGTAAATGCCTGGCACAGAGCCATGCAACTTCAAGTCTAAAGATACTGCAGCTGTAATAAAGGAATGAAAATGCATGAGGTATGTTAATTGAAATGTATGATTAAATGAAGAGGTAACCTTTGCAAGGTAGTCCCTCTTAGTGCATGTTACTTTGCATCATTCCTTTGGGCTTTTCTAGGCTAGAAAAAGGAGCAGAAATAAGGTCATGTTGGGTGCAGTTAACTCTGACATAAAGATGACCATTTTGCTAATGTAGTTGTGCTGCAATGTTTTTTACCTCAATTGAGCAGGTCAGGAGGTAGTCTTGACTCCCTACAGACTCAGTGTTCATAACAGTAGTGGTTTCTAGCACCTATGCTCCTGCTTTACCCTCTGCCTGTACGTACCACCACAGCTTCCCAAATTGCAACAGGCATCAGGCACTTGTGAGGTGAATGTGAGGGTGAGCTAAAAGAGCAGACAGTTAATTCACTCCAGATTCCTCCCACAGGGCACAGCTAGAAGTCTGTAGGAAAATTCCTCCCCTTTTTTCCCTTCTGAAGGTCAGAAAAATGTTTATGAATACTGGTAACTGTGAAGCTACACACATGTCTGGAACATATAGTAATGAAGAACAGGAGGTTGACTAAGCAAGTTGTTTCTGTTTTCAAGGATGATGTGATGTTACAGGTATCACAAGGGTGTGCTTTTGTGGCAGAAGTTTGTCTCAGTCTTTTCTGAGTCCACCTTATGATGCTTGTAAAGGTGGCTCTGTACTTTTGACCTTTGATGTTCAATCTTAATTAGGATAATGCAGTGCCCTTACACTGACCACTGATAGCTTGTATTTTGCTCCCAATTCTCTGTAGTTCATGAGGGATTTGTCTGCTTTGTGGCTCCAGACAGCCTCATCTAGTGGTTGGTGACCCTGTCCGTGGCAGCAGGGTTGGAACTAGATGATCTCTGAAGTCCTTTTCAACCCAGACCAGTCCATGATTCTATGATCCTATGATTTTTTTCTACTGAGTAGGTGGGGCCACTGTGTCATGCTGATAAACACTGATGTCTTGCAACTGCATGAAGGCTTTTATAGGATCTTTCTGCTTCATGAACCATGGTTGCATACCCAGGCATGCTCTTTTGTCTAGCGAGGTGTGGACCCACTTAATAGCAGTAGGTAGCATAGAGGGCTCAGAGCATCACACATATGATGGATTCTGTTGTGGCCAGTCACACGTGGACCTCACTGCCTTCTGCTGGCTGCTGTGCCTCTGAACAGTGCTGTATCAAGGAAAGTCTGGGTGGCTCAGCTGAACAGTGAGGGAGATCAGACTGAAAGCAGCAAAAATTGAGAGCTGTCCTTTGAGTGTGTATGTATGAAGAATTTAATTTACAGCCAGTAAGTGGAGCTAAAGTTCCATGACAGGTTGTTCCATTAGAGAACATACGGTTAAAAACTGCTAATGAAACTTTTTTCTCCCCATTTCCTTGTATTTACTTAGTCCTTTTGTTGCACATAAACAGTCACGCTGCTGGGAGCTCATGGTGTGAGCCCTTAACTTTTCTATTTCATTCCTTGAGTCATAGGCTGAACACAGGATCTTTGCTGCATTGACTGTGCAGTTTGTACTTTCTCATCCTATTTATTTTGCAATAGTTCTCCTTGTTGCTAATTTCACATACAAATCTCTCTTGTCTGCTAAACACAAAATAATTGCAACTGTGTACGTGAGCAGCTATATTTTCAAAGGGGACATTCACATTCCTATTAATCTAATTCTATTTACATCCTCAGTGGCAGTACTGTGGCCAAGCATTTGGGGAAAGTTGTCCTTCAGCAGTACTGTTATTCAATACAGCAGCTCATTTACTGCATCTACTCTACATTTAGCGATGTGCCTTGCATCCATTCAGTCTCTCTCTACTTCCTTTCTTGATTGGAAACACTTTGCAACTGCATTTGCCAGTCTCCATTTTTGGATCTCTCTGTGCTTTTATTCAGCTTGCCTACTGTTTATAAATGTTAGCTCTTCATTTGGAGGATTTAGGCAGAAAAATACTTTTATGTGTGTCTACCTTTGAGCATTTGAGCTGTGAGTTTGATTCTAATAGGACTAATCATAGTATCAAAGTTAGGATGTGACTGAATGCTTCCTTGCACCAAAACCATTATTAGCTCACACTGACTTCTCTGGCTAAGAACCCAGCTCAAGAATGGATAACCAGAGAGACTCAGGAAATTCTCAGAAAAAAATAAATAAATTCAAAATCCACTGAAAATAGTACAAGTCCTTTGTTAAATAAATGCAGACTTTTTCTTTTTTTCTAAACTGGGATATACCTTGGAACTATAAAATGAATAGGACTGAGCTTGGCTTCCAAGTGTGGGACCTTCTTTATTGATTTTGACAAACTCTCAATTCATTACTGCTGTGGCTATCCATTTAGCTCAAGTTCTTGGCCAGTAGTCTGGGAAAAAGAAGGTCACGGAAGAGGCTTAGCATGTGTTTTTGGAACAGTTAATGTCTGGTGCTAGCAGACCCATAGCACATTGAATCTGGCTTTTAATTTATTAAATCTGTAAAATGAGCAGCTGCTGTTATGTAAAGGTTCAGTATGATCCATTAAGCACATTTTGCTGACATGGACTGGGAGGGAGAGGGAGTGTGGAGTGTTAAAGAAGAGAATTTCTGGCAAATTATTCTGTAAAGGTGACTAATTCACCAGTTCTTGCATATGTTCTGCATCCTCCCCTTCTTGATGCTTTTCCATGGACAATGATGGAGATATTCCAAGTTTTATTACACAGGCATACATGCACTTGTGTTTGTTTCTCCAAAAGCTCTGTGACACGAGCAAGATTTCTGGCATTAGAATAATATTGGAGAGAACCTCAGATGCAGAGATATGCAGAGATGGAAGGGAGGATTAACACTGTAGGATGATGTTCTGCCAAAGATATTTTTACACATATTTTTCTGCTCAGCAAAATTCAGCATTCGATCAAATCAGAATATGCCCATCCCTGCTGTATACTCAATCCATAGCTGTACCTACAGCAGCATAGCTCTTCCCTCAGAAGGATGAAGAATATGTGTGGGCATCTGTTCCTTTGCCATATACCAGAGAGGGCTCCACAGGGACAATTGGAGGAGCTCAGTAGAGATGGCAGCAGTTCCAGGAATTCCTTGCCAGAGTCAGCTACAATATTTTTAAAAGGCCCTAGTTTCATGAGATTGTCTCAGAGTTCAGTAGTCTTTCTAGGTAATGAGGTCAAATTATGAGTTGTTCTAGAAAAAAATCGTCATCATAGTAGTATTCAGAACATTGTGATCTGAAATTTTCACAGGCTGATCAGAAAACATCATTTTATTGATAATAAAATATTATTTTTCTTGTAAGCATTTCTGAAGGTTGAGATAACCAAAATGATTTCGGGACTGGACTTAATGAAAACATAAAATTATATCAGGTAAATCAGGAAAGCTACATAAGCTTGCTTTCTTAACTCAGTAGAGGTTTAAATTTATGCATATGCTTTTAGCACCTTCTTGCTATATTTCATCTTCCGTTGCAAATTTCTAATAAAAACAGTGGTTATGAATAATTTTTTTATATAAGTTTAAGCTCGTTCAGTATCCTCTCAACCCTCAAACAAAACCTTTTTGCCCCAGAATAATTTTATCTCCCGGAGAATGATGGTGCATTTAAGCTTTTTCCAGTAAGAAAGGACGACTGGGACATCATCTGATTGTCACATCCATCACGCAGTTGTGTGCACTCAAAGCACTCATAACACCCTGCCAGCTCTGGATTGGCTTTTCTTTTGCTTCTAATGGCTCTTTGGGCTGACATCAAACCCATTTCTTAAGCTGTCCCTCTCTTGCCATGAACCATTGTCTCTTTTCAAACCACTTCACTGAAATCCAAGCAAGAGACAAATAATACAAAGCAGGAGATAAACACAACACTTACTTGTAACAAGTGAGCATCTGTATGAAGTGGCAGACAAAATGTCACTAGCCTCAATGACTTGTGTTTACTCTGCCAAGACATGGTACATACAGCCAAAGTTATTTGCTGTATTTGAAGCAAATGTTATGCTTTAGTGAGTGCTGGGCATACGCTGCAACATTTGTTCTCAGCCTGACACTGGACGTGATTAGCCTTGGGCTAAGGAATCACAGCACCCTTGCACTCACCCAGTGAGGAAGCAATATGCAGGAGCAGAGTGAGGAAAGCACTGGGATCTGGCAGATCGTGGTCAGAACAGCTGGCCATAGTGTGAAATGTTATGAGGGAGGCTCAGTGCTGGAGGATTGCTGTACATTACAAGAAGAAGGCTGAAATGCAGCTCAGCAACTAGACCCACACTACTGGATGGAAAGAAGATGCTCCTGATATACTGTGATTTTATACAAGCAGCTTCTCCGAAATATTTCTAACATGCTGTCACCAAGACACAAACTCCTTTAGGTGGTTAGGGAAGTTACTTACTGCCTTTTTCTTTGATTGGTAAATCCCTCTAGACTCTGTTGTTTCAGTGAGTGTGGAGGCATGATTATTATCTCCTATTTCTGTAATAAGAATTTGGAGACACTTGAGTACCTTGGACATTTTCTGCTTTCTGCTCTATCAATGCACTAGAGAAGATCCTAGAGAATATCCTAGAGAAGATATGAAGGAAAACATAGAGAATGGAGGGCAGAAGAAACAGAAACCTCACTAGCAGCATGTGGAGTTTCAAGTTATAAATTTTAGAAAGATTTAGATGAACTGAAAGAGTTCAAACAGATTTTAGTAAGGTGCCTACCCTGTGTAAAGTGGTGAGGCATCTGACAGAGTTGAAGAGGTATCTGAAGGTACCTGAAGATCTAAAGGTATCTGAAGATACCTTTAAGATACAGGAGAAAAAAGAAATAATTTTATGGACAGGAACAAGGTTCTTAGGAACAGTTTGGTAGCCTTGGTGGATCATCATTCTCTTTTAGCATGTGGCTTTGCCTCCACAGAAGAACTTGCTTTTCAGCTACTGCTCTTTAGTAACAATTTTTTGGAAAGTTTGAGGCTGCACAAGACAGGAGAAACAGTAACCTGTGAATTCAGCTAACAAAAACCTAGGAAATACTGAAAAATTTTGGCTTTTTTTGTTATAAATTGGGGCCTCGGTGACACTCAAGACCAAACAAGTTGATTTCTGTATTGTATAGTATTTGCTCATTTTTTAACTCAATGTCATTAAGCTGGCAAAATAAGTAGGAAATCTCAGATACAGGGCTTAGCCCCAGCAAGAAAAGTAGATGTAACCAAACTTGCCCTTGAAATCTTGTCTGTAATTCTTTTATGTTTTAGGACGTGCTCTTTGATGATGCTATGGCATACCTTTTCTCATGGAATCTCATTCACTGCACAGCAGGGGCCCTGCTTGTGGACCGTGTCAGGCTTGCACAGTGCATGAAATCATTTCATGTACAGCGCTTTTGTCATATGTTGAAATGCTAACCTAAGTGCAGTCAATAAGACAAGTGTCATGAAGAAATGGAATTGGTAGCACAGAAGCATATTCTGCGCTTGCTCCTCTGCTTCTTCATCTGTTGTGTAAAAATATTAATAGAAAATTTCTATTATGAAATTGACAAGTAATTTAAACCAGCTTTTTGTTTTCTTTTAAACACAGCATGTGTGTTTCTCATTTTCTGGGTGCATAGCTTCTAGTTTCTTTTGGCCTCAAATCAAGGCCAAGTTGAGGATAGAGACTGGTACTAAGAACTTAATTCCTTGTACTCCGGGAAGCTTATGTACTCAGCTGAAGACTGGTAGGAGGATTTCCCATAACCTCTGAGGCTGAGGTAATGTATTGTAGCTTTCTTTACTAGTTGGATTTTCATAAGAAGTGTTGTGAGAATTCAGCATATGTGACTGAGGACATAGAAAATTGTCTATGCAGACTTTTCACCAAAGGTGCTTTTATATCAGTAGCCTAAGTTGCCTGCACCATAACGGTGTAATCCATGAGCAGTGCTGTCAGCCACTTGGTCTGTTTTGTCTGCATTCAATTTCAATCACCTTTTTTCATCCGTGAGCTTTGACTGGACACAGGAAAGAGAAACAGAGCTGTTCCTCTGATTATTGCCGACAGTGACTGATTGTTTTGTGTTCTCTAAACTCTCCTTGAAGAATCCTAGCAAATGAAGAAACATGTGTAGACATTTTCAAAAAGATACCGCAGTACTTATTTAGGCAGTGCCCAGCTTTTCATACCTTCAGGGAAAAGACTAAGGAAATTGATAGTGGAGGAGAGTGGAGAGAGAAGGAGCTAATTATTCTGATTGAAGAGATGGGGGAGGCTTCTCTTGGAGACTGAAGAGGCGTGCAATGTGATTGAAGGTATTCTGTCATTACCTGAGGACTGAAAGGCACAAAATAGCTGGAACCCACTCTGAGCTGTCTTCACACAGAATGAGTCCAATTTCACCTCTGCTTTTGCAAGCCTTTATTATATTCACAAGAGATATACTCAACACAGTTACTTGCTGTTAATGCTAAGTAAACATCTATAAATATTCATCTAGTATTTCAACACTGTGCTATAATTTCTAATGTAAGTGAAATTAAATATGAAATGAAGCATAAATATCCATGGATGATATAAAATATTTTCCACAGACATGATTACACTCCTCTGGACAGTTTTTCAGCCACCTAGACAAATACACTTCTTTAGCAAGAGGGAAAGCTTTTCCCTGTCAGTTAATGTTCCTGTGGTTAATTCCTCTGCATCCACAGGACCGAGCAGCTTTGTGTAGCATAGTGAATGTTCCTTCTGTAATCTTTGATACTGCCAGAGATAAAACAGGTTTTATTTGCATGATCTTTCACTTGAGATTCTGTTCACAACCAGCAGCTGGGTACTTTTCTGCGTATCATATTATCGCTCCAGGCTGTTCAGAGGCCAATATTTCAAAACCATAAATGCAGATCCCACTCTGGTCTTTCCCTTACGAGCAGCTGAGCAGCAACTTTTGCTGCTAGTGGAATATAATTTGAGCTATTGATTTTGATCATCAGAGTAGCAATGGTAGCTGGTACATAGAAAGCTCCCATGTTAACTAACCAGGAAGATGAAGTCAACATCAAGTTTGTGTAAATTGGGAAGAGGACTGAGGATGAGATGCAGAATTGCTTTTGATGGATTTTTTTTTTCCTTTAAATTACTGTGAAGCAACAACAAAAAATGCAATAGAGAAACTTTGTTATATAAGAAGCAGCTCAGTTTTTACTATAGCAAGAGCTTAAAGCTGAGTGGAATGGTTCTGTTGCTTTAACAAAATTCTTTTAACTTTTCTTGATAATAACAGAGAAGTTTATTTGGAGTTAGTCTTTGATGTTGATATCTTGCACTTGGCCTCACATTTCTCTGATGACACAAGGGATGGCACGTAGTCTCAGTGAGTTCTTCCAAGACCCCTGAGCTGAGACCAACTGTGGGGTGTAGTGCTTTGGACACACAAGTACAGTCATAGGCTGCATCCCTGCCCAGGGGTCAAGAGGGTCAAGGGGGCAGAACTTGGTTTTGCATCTACTCATTGCTGACTCACTGTCAGGAAAAAGATAATTTAGTGACAAAGGCCTAATGTGAAAGAAATTGGAGATATTTGTTACCTTTTATGCAAAATGTGGTGGATATCAATACACATTATTGATATTCTTTGAGATCTTCTGAGGAAGGATAGAATGAATGTATGCACTATGCTACTCTGAACTGGTTGGCACTTAGTGCAGTGCTGCATCATGCAAGCACTCATGCTTTTAGCTTACTTGCCTGTTCCCACTTTTATGAGTAAGCATATAGGCACGAAGACAAGAATTGAAGGTACTAGTGGGACACTTTCTGCAGTTCTTCCAAAAATACAGGATCTTTAAGGTTCATCTCATTGGGGTAGTAAAAGGACACTAAATATTTAATATCAAAAAGTTAAATATTATCATAAAAGTGATTTAATATAAATGGCTTTCAGAAAATCCTTATCCATATTTCATAACTGAAATGGGTGGCTGGTTTCTAATGTTTGCATGCAATTAATTTTAATGGGTGCTGCACATTACTTCCAATCCTTTGTCCCATAGAGACCCTGACCCCATCAAGAAAAGCAAAGACAGGACATCAAATGTCAGTGACACAGAGGATGATGCAGCACCCTGTGTATAGACCTGGAAATGACAAGTTGATAGGCTATTGATAGCTCTTGAAGTGTATCGAGAATAATTATTCTATGTATCTAGGGGTAAATGAGGAATGACAGGAACTCCGTAAGGTAAAGATATCTGAAAATATGAATATATATTAGGGACATATAAAACTTCAATTCTGTGTGCCTTTGTAAGGTGTGATCTGGAGTCCATTTAAATAGATGGCAGTCCTCCCACTGATTTTACAGTTTAGAAGAGGTCTTCGGTGAGCTTTATATTATGGGTATCATAACCAGCTTTGTATGGGTGAGACCAAAAGCCATTTCTCAAGTCCTCCAAACTCATTCATTTGCACAAAAATATTTTGTGAAGGAAGAAGCCTCAAGAGGAAGCAGCATGTGTATGTCATGGGTTTTAAGTTGCGGGGTTTCTTGGATGTTCGTATACGTCCCTCCAAATTCCATGAACTAAACACAGTGTAAGGTGTCTGATGACATATGAAATAATAGTTGAGATTTTAAAACTAACCAAACATGTCTCAGACTATTAAACTGGGCAGAGGAATAGCCTGGCACAAATTATCCCAGAAGAAATTTCTGAAAGGGTAAGAGCAAAAACAAACTGCTAATGCAATAGACTTTTTAACACTAAAACTAACTTCACTGAGGGTTTCTGCGTATGGCACTCTCCAGCTTTAATTAGTATCAAGCTTAACTGTCTTCTATTTCAATCCTGAATATTAATTAGTGATGCCCTTGGGGTAATCAACCCTTGTGGATCTCTGAGAAAAATGAACTGCTTAGTAGATTGACCTTGACAGTTCCCAGGGAAGAAGATAAAAATACAGACTGTTCAGCTGTGCTGTACTGGAAGCTTAACTTAGAGTAATCTAGTGTACTGGGAAGCACAAAAGAAGAGGAAAACTTAATGAGGAAGTTATTTATGAAAGACGTCATTTGTTTTTCCACTTAAAAAATGCAAGTCTTTTTTTGCATTCAAGCCCTGAATGGAAGATAAAACACTAAATACCTGAAGTTGCCCAGTACTAACATACCCATTTTATTTAAACATTACTCATCTATTATCTGAGTTCTGGCAAAGTGAAGTTAGAATATCTGAAATTATTTTCAAAAGAGTCCCATACTTCCCATGAGATGCTTCTCTGAAACATATCTCAGTTAATTCAAGTTTACTTGTTGCTTCTTACCAATAAGCAGTTAACGTTTTCAAGAAGCAGAAGAGATTTTGGAACAAATGGAGAGAAATGTTTTGAGTACAACATCAGATTTGGAGTCAGGAAATTCTATACCCAGCACTCTCACGTTTGGTTGTTGCCACAAATTCTTCTTTATTGGGTTCTTCCTCTTTGTCATTAGTTATGCAAACTCGAACAGAAAAAATGTGTCTGCTTGCTTTTCCTGTTTAGAAATGAGGAATAATAATCTCAATTGTCTGGGATACTACATGATGCTCAGAATACAAAGGACAACAGCTTAAAAAAATTCCTTTCCCTTCACAACATTTTGTATCAAACTTCATTGCTTCTCCTTCATACAGTTTGTTATCAAATGATTTACCCTTAGATAGATGTGTTATGCTGTTTCCCACTTTCTTGTTCTCTAAGGGCATCTTACAGCATGGAGCAGCTCCTCTGTCCTTCCTGTGCCATTCAAACCTACTGATGCCCCAGCTAAGAATGTCTCTCTGAACAAGACCCAAAGCTGTCATTCAAATATATCAATGCTTTTCAGATTTAATTTCCCAAAAGCGATAAGAAGATGTGAAAGAGTCATTATTGTGAAACCATAGGTTTGTATTAAAAAGCACATTTGAAGTTAGATAAGCTGAAAAAAAAAAATAACAACCACAAAAAAACCTTCAGGCAATGAAGGAATCTCAGTCTTACACTAAAAAGAGAAAAGATAAGTAATGATGTGCTCTTGGCACACAGCTAGGTGGTCTGGATTTTTTTTTATTATTATTGTGGGCTAAAAATAAGATAACATCATGATGTGTATTCCCTAATAGAGATTGCTAACATAGGACACACAGTGATGTTGAAGGGTAGATAACAGCATTCTAAACTGTAAAATTCATTGATGTTATCTTACCCCTCTAAAAGAGTCAAACAAAAGATTTCTGGTATATAATACTTAGACAAAATTTGATGCTAATTGAGGTGTTAGCTTTTTTTGATATGGTGGAGGCTCACAGTCACAGTTTATCGGGACACTGGCACAGCAGACTATCAGGTGCCTAGAAGAGCCTCTGCTGAAAGAGAGAGGCTGTTTGTGATGCATGGCCCACTCAAGTAGAAACCACTGTGTAACTGCCAGCAAGAGAATAGACTAGTGTCTCCTTCTTTTAATGTTTCCTGCAAATATCATATGTGTTCAGTGAGGCTTGTTGGCAGTAACAGGAATGTCTGCTCCTGAATGGGCCAGAGGCTTGACAAGTCAGAGCTCAGGTCAGCCTGTGGCATTGTGAGGCTGCAGAATTGCACAAAGAGCGTGAAACAGCTTTACAGAGGTGCAGGGGGTGCATCAGGAACCAGAAGACAGGCAGTGGCACAGGCTGCATGTTGCTGGGCTTAGCAGATAGCCTTTGTAAAGCAGGCAGGCTGCTGCCACTGGAGCTGTGCTGTCAGTGGTTTCTCCTGTTGAGGCAATTGATGGTAACTCCTCACCAGTAGCCTGTGTCACTGACAGTTCAGAGATAAAATTCTGCCTACTGAGGGCTCACCAACATTCAGCTCTTCGTGGCTCTATGTCCACATTCATGGAACTGCAAATTGCAGCCTATTTTTCCCCCATAAATTTACTGCATCAGAAAGAGACATTTTACTGCAGCAAAGATTGCTTGGGTGAAGTGTAAGTGAGTCTAAATGGAGATCTATGCTACCATAACTAAGCTATTTGTGGTATCTATGTTAGGTTGTTTCAAAGCCGGATCAAGTTTTGCGGACTACAAACATCCCTGCCATATCATCAGAATCAGAGGCAGCATATCAGAATGTATAGAACATTCTGGCATGTTGTTTTTACTATGCTGTACCACTGAATGGCTGCCAGATTCAGACTTAATGTTAGCCCATTCCATTGCATAAAGTTAATACATTAGAAATAATCTAAATAGACTGGCTGAGAGAATGTAATTAACATTTTAGACTGCATTTTCAATTTTCTTTGCTTCTTAGTGTTATACATCTTCCTATGTGCAAGTGTTTTTGGAAAGAAGTTGCATTTTTTTGTGTGATGTGGTTACAGGGAGTCCAAAACCACTGAAATCCCTCATGGAAATGCTTTTGGCATATAAACAAATATAACATTTTCCGACAGAGCCATCCAGACTGCTAAAACTGACAACACTCTGAGAAGGATGTGGGGCCTGAGGCACCAGAGGCTGTTGAAAACGTATTAGTAGAGCAGTGAGACTGGCTCATGACTAAAAAGCCAAGTTTTGCATGGGCACAATTCCACTCATTGATTGACTTGTGCCTGCCTGAGTAAAACTTAAGAATGAAATGCCTAGGGACTGCAAGAAAATGAGAGAGTATCTAAATTTAGCTAGTGCTATTGCATCTCCTTATTTGAATGAGCATTTTATGTTTGATTCATTCAGAAACTAATGTGCATTTTGCTTAAAATCTGCAGGAAATAAGGTGAAAGCCCTAGCGACTTTCTCTTAAAGTTCCATTTCCTTTAATTCCTTCATGGCAAAGGTCCAATTTGCTACATATTATAGCAATCACTTCTGTGAAACTTGCTGGTGTTTGGCTGTAGTTAAAGTAGACCTATATTTTACAAGATCATTGGCAAGCATTTGCATTTACAATGCATTTATAAAGTTTGGACTTGAAGCAACAGAAAACAGAGGGTGTGGGAGGCTTCCATGGAGCTGCAGCACATTCTTTGAGACAGATTGGGCTCAGTGTCAGCCATGGGTGTGCAGTGCCGCCCTGCAGTATGTCTGTTACCAGGAAAGTCCAGGACTGCAAGCTCTTGCATGGATTTAATGCATTGTGCACCTAGAGCAGGATTGTAATTTCATGCCAGCTGAATCTGTCTTTCATCCTGTTCCTAAAAACTACAATTACTTTCAGGATACGGGATTTCTCTGAAACTGGCTGTATCAGCCTTTCTATAATTCCTGATTACCATCTTGGAAGTTTTTCAGGGCGGTGCTTATATGGGTACTGGGGGATTCTGTAATGAGGTAGATGGCTTCTCCATTAAACATAGACGCATTAGAAAAATGCCAAGCCATCAGTTTCAAACCACGAGGTTAAGGAGTCCTAGTATACCATAAGACTCCCTCAGTTTAAAACATCATTTGGGACAACACATACAGGCAGGCTGGCTGCTTCCATACTACATTCTGGCAAGTTAACAATTAGTAAATTGGTGCTGCTAATTACAGTGTTCATTAAGCAATCCCAAGTGACAGGTTTATCCTTGCCATCCATATCACTGAAACAGTCTGAATAAGATTTCATGCACTAGTGGAAGCAATGGCACTTCCAGTGTCTCACATGCAGATATAGTATGGTATCATACACGATATTCAGCCTCCCATGTCAAGTATTACATCTCCATCTGGGATTACTTCCTGGACTCACTTCAAAGAGGAGAGCTGTGTTCTTCTTCTGTAGAAAAACTACTTTATTTTCCTTGTTAATATCTACGTATTTTGCCCAGAGAATAAAGATGTTTAGTTTCTTTGGGATGATACCATTAATAATGCATAGGACTTGCAAAGAAACAGTGATTTACATTCTGAAGTATTAATAACCCATAAGAATTTCTATCATCATAATCTCAGAAATAGAATTCAGAAAGGATGTACTAGGCTCCATGTAATCAATCCTTTCCATTTTTATTTCTAGATGGCTGTAACTAGTGGTACAAGGCACATAACCTAAGCTGTTAATGGTTGTTTAAAGGATGCCCTACTGACTCCTGCTCCTCAAGGCATCAAGTAACATTTTTGGAGTTCTAGAATTCCGGTACACAGTTATCTCATCTCCCCAAGAAAGCCAAATACAAAAGGCCTTTTTTCTCCAGGATTCTGCACTGTGTCTCTCTGCCTTGTTTATTCAATATCTTTCTTCATATTTAAGTTGAAAATCCTCTAACTTCTCTACGCTTTTATCTCTTCAGCTCTGTTTTTCCTGCCCTCACCCACTTTACTTTCAAGGCTTTGTTTAGAAGCACAGGCAATATGGGCTGTAGTGTTGACTGAATTACTTCAGAGTGAAAGGAACAAAACATCCTTGCCTTAGTTTTCCAACCAATAAAAAGGGGAAATTGTCAGCTAAAAGGCACTGCATACAGACTAGTGTGATACCTCTTTCATAGATCTCCATAAATATTCAGATAAATTGTTTCTGTTACTATGCTAGCATAGTTTGTTTAATCCCTTGGATGTTCTTAGGACATTGAGTTGTTGGAGCTGGTCCAGAATAGGGCCACAAAGATGATCAGAGCAGCACATCCTCTATCAGGAGGCTGAAGGAACTGAGGCTCTTCAGCCTGGAGAAGAGAAGGCTCTGGGAGAACCTTCCACTGGCCTTCCAGTACCTGAAGGGTGTCTACAGGAAAGCTGGGGAAGGACTTTTTACAAGGGCAGGTAATGACAAGACAAAGGGAAATGGCTTTAAAGTAGAAGAGGGTAGATTTAGACTGGATATTAGGAAGAAAATCTTTACTGTGAGGGTGGATCAGGGTGCCCAGCAGAGCTGTGGATTCCCCCCTTCATGCAGGCATTCAAGGCCAGGCTGGATGGGACTTTGAGCAACCTGGTCTAGAGGGAGGTGTCCCTGCCTATAGCAGAGGAGTTGGAACTAGATGATCTTATAAGTCCCTTCCAATCCAAACCATTCTATAATTCTGTGGGTCTATGACTTTTCAATCAGAAAAGCTCTTTGTGATGCACCAACATGAGTGATGTGACACTACGCTAAAAGTGTTCTCTGATTCCATGATTCTATTATGATGATTTCAATAAAACTGTGATTGACGATGCACTGCGTGGATTAATCTATGGGACACAGACAGTGCTTTTCTTTTCATATATTAAGGTGCCTTTATTTTTCAAAAGAAAAAGCCATCTGTTTTCAAGCACTCTGTGCACCATTCACACTCCTTGAAACCCAGACTACTTATTGCAATGATATACAAGCTATAAAAGTGAACAGTGTGGAGTCAAAGTTCCTTTTGAACATATTGTAAAATGAACTTTTAACTAAATCTCTCACATGATGCCTAAAAGAAGTTGTGCAAACAGCTATTCCATTTAGAAGATTGTGTACAGGCTCATAGCTGAACTCTGGCAAGTATCATATGAATACTTATATAAATAATTCTGGAAGGATAACCAAAATGTAACTCTATCTAAGTAGAAGGTTAATCAAAACTATGAAAGCTTCTTTTTCTTTGATTCCTTACAGCACACTCCTGCAATGTTCTAGCTCTTTTTTAGACTCTTCCGGAAGCTGATGTAAAGCTCTTGAAGTTTCATCAGGAAACGATGAACACTCCTGTCAACTATGTTCATTATAAGACATTGACTAGAACAATTACTCTAGTGTCTCAGCGTGCTCCTGAGCAGTCACAGAGAGCTACAGACAGGTAGCTGTAATCAATTGCTCTGTGATAGAAGTGTATGGTATTAGAGTATGGTTTGGCAATGAGTGCTGAACACTTTGAGTTCAGCAGGTGAATGGTACAGGTCTTGTGCTGAGCTGCTCTCTGAACAACGTGGAGGAACCAAAGATTCTCAGCATGGTGACTTCCAGAGGAGACTCTCACGGTTTGGCCAGGACAGCATGTCTTGATGAGAGGAGACTTTTTTCCCCTAGAGTTTCAAAGTGCTTGCCCCCCACAACCATTTTCCTTTAATTGGCTTTTTTTCTTAGCGTTTAAGATGAACTTCTACTCCCCTCTTAGCAGATTTTTAATTATCCTAATGCCACATGAGCTGCAGCTGAGATGGAGATTCCAGCCATTTTTGAGTCACATCTGCAGATCTTTTAGGTATAATCTCTATGGTAACTGACCCATGTTAGTTGGAAGGAAAAAAATCTCAGAACTAAAGGTTAATTGATGTTTCATTTACACGTTTTATGCAGTCCCACTATTGCAAATCAAGTATCTAATTAGAATGAAATTATTAACAAACAGAGCTTCTGTTTTGTTACTTGAAGAACTACTTCAAATATTTTAGAAATAGTGACTCCTTTTTTATACACTTTCTTGGATGCAAAATCCTGGCTAGTTCTTTTTCTAAAGGCAGAAGGAAGATACTTGTCACCACAGAGGGATATCATTTACTTATTATATAAAAGAAAAGACATATATCCCTGTCATATCCCATTTGTGTGATCATTGTCCTAGGAGGTCATATAGGATAATTTTAGAAGTATCTAATATTTAATTCTTTAATGTGAGGAAAAAGCAACTAACTAAACAAACTCATACACAGAAATTCTCCAAAATTCTCATGACAAGTCAAAATACATGATGATTTTACAGAGGTTTGGAAGTTCTTTTGGTGCTCAAATTGTACCCCACTCATGAAATCTGATTATTTGTGATACACTGGTCTGCAAATGACTGAGCCATTAAAATAGCTCAGATGTTAAAAATGTAAAGCAGAAATGTCTGATTTTTCCATCAGGAGGTTCCTTAGATTCACCCAAGTGAGAAAGCCAAGAGAATTTCAATGAAAAAATATCAAGTGTGTTGACTTGCAATATTTGCTAGCTCTGGAAAAAACTTTAAGAGGAACTATCAAACTGAAGAAAAGTATATGTATATGTATAGCTTTTTTTAGTTTTCATAGTTTTTCCACTGTTATGGACTTCACAGACATTTCTGTGATGAAATATTTGTTCTAATTCATTGAGACAGCTGGAAATTGTAGATAATAACCACATAAAATCAACCTCAAGGTGAGACTGCCTTATCTGGATGATCGGTTTAATTTATCCATCATGCACTTTTGAGTTGTACTGCTCATGAAAACAGACTCTTCCTTTCATTTCAGTATCTCCACCTTATTATTAAGATATTTGAGATTGATCTTTTTGCTTTCCATGGACCCAATATAATCTCCTTAGGGGAAAAAAAAAGGTAATATTATTTTGCATTTATACTGAACAAAGTGGCTCTCTGGGAGTACCTCTTTTGATATCCTTCACAATAAGCATGAAAATTCCTAGTAACTTTTCATTATTTTATTTATTGTGTTGAAAGAAGCATCTCCATTGTTCTCTTGCAATTAAAATTCTTTCAACAATTCTTGCAGAACTCCAGGGATCTCCCTTTTCTCTTGGATCTCAGCATAGTGAACTAATCTACATTCAAAAAAAGTTAGAGACGTAATTACTCGATAACCTTTAAAAGGTTGATTATATTCTTAACGCAATCACCCATGTTTTGTAGATCCTATTTCGAAGACTTCTGGCTTCTCTTACAGACTGTTTCCTTTTCTCCATACTCACTAATTTTGTGATCTGAACAGAAAGGTTAGACTTTTGGGTGCCTTGGGTGAAAATTCATGACCTATGACTTCTGACTGTAACATTTGGTATTTCTCATTTTGCTTTGATTGTTGTTTGGGAATTGAATCTTAGAACCTATGAGTAATATTCTGAGCACAGGAACTCTGCTTAAATTGAATGAAAAAATCACAGCTAGGGATGCTTAGGACTACTACTTTTATAAATGTAAAATATTTGCCATTTGTCTGTAACTCAGTAAAAGCAGGAATATTATGATACATTCAGGTGCTTAAAAAATATTTTCTTCCAGCATACATTCATATAAAATGTCACAAAATGTCACCTTGGAGTTGTGTATTTATTGCCTTTCTGTACTTCCAAATTAAATCTGTTCATCCAACAAATGCAAAAAATGTTCTACTTTAAAACCAAATCTTAGATTTAATAGTCTCATGCTTGCTTGCATGCTACTAACCAGAAGGACTCTACCTTTTTTTGTACAGCGATATTATTGATGACCTGTGTGCTAGCTTCTTCACAGACTGTTTCACTCCTGCAAAATTACTATGAATAAAATGTAAATAACAGTTGCAGTTTGCACAATCAGCAAAATGATGCATATCTGTGTTAGGAGTACAGAAATGTAGAACTGGAACACAAATTAAGCATGTTCTAATTTGCACGATAATTAATATTCATACTAGTATTTACATAATAACAGCACGTGTTTTGAAAGTCAAAAAATGAAGGGTGAAATACATCTTAGGAATACTGTACAGTCCTTCCTACTAGTTTTGGTATCTCAGTGTGTTAGTACTTAAATGTTTAAATGTTTTAGATGACTAAACATGTAAAGGTGGGTTAGCTGAGAGCTTTAGAAACATCACAATCTTATCAACATAATACGATGTATGCAGACATAGTGTATAATTTAATACAGTCAGAAGACAGAATATAGGTAAAATGCTTGATTACTAGAAAATACACTACAGTAAAATAGAGCTTGATCACGTGTCAACTGGATAAATATTATGGTATGATCTGCCCAGCTGACTCATCTTAGAGGTGGTGGAGACGTCCGTTAGCTATCATTTGAGCATTCTGAACTGGCTGACCCACCAGTCACCAAGGTCACTGAACTCAGGCCCAGCAAAAAACTGAGTTCTCCTACAAGTGAACACTACATGGTTTCATAAACTCTAACATAATACCTTTTTGTCTGACTAGTTCTTTGACAGGGTTAGAGAAATCTGTATTAATAAAAAGACTTAAATCCATATTTAATCCATCTAGAACCTATTTCAAGCCTGTTAGAGCCAGGAAGGAAGGAGTTTAAGAGTTTCCATTGCTTGTAAGGCAACAGTCAAAGATTCCTTTTGAAGACTACATAAAAAGAATGTCTCAACTCCTGAAGAAAATTTAAACTTAATTGTTCCAGTCTACTACTTTCTGCCTTAAGCAGTCACATATTTAATGATTGTAAAACCTAATTTCAAGCAAAACTGGAGGAGCCTGTGCAAATGGACATGCCTCTAAAGATCTTTTGGGATGAAAGACATAATAAAAACTAAAAAGCATTGATATTTCAAAATATCCAGCAGGACCACTTAAAATAAATAAATTGTTTTCTCAGAGGCACACTTAATTGAATAAAGTAGATGATTTCACTTCTGCACTTTATCACTGTTCTAAATATTCACTGCTGCCTAAATGTTTTTTTTTGTAATGCATATCAGGCTGATGCCTGACTACTTGCCTAATGCTCTAAGTGAGGACAAAGAGAAATAAAGATTTTTGTTCCTGATACCCCACCTATTCCCCTCTTTTGGTAGAAATGTCCCCCATATGTGTGTAGCAAGTTACAAAGTTACGTTAGCTGCCTCGTGGTTGTCTATTCTTAAGCTTCATAAATGTCTACTGAGAAATCCTTAAGAAATAAGGGAAAGCTATAAGGCACTGTTTGTACTTTATTAAAAGCAGTGGGAGAGAGAGCTTTAGAAATATTATAAAGCTGGAAGAGGAAGGTGTTAGGTATCCTGATCACACATTTTCTGGTATAATGGTTTGTGTTACTGAATCATTTTGCAGAGAAAAATAAATTTACAGTCATTTAATAAAGAAAATAATTTTGTTGCTAGAGCATATCCTACAGAGTAGAGTCAAATATGTGTCTGCCAAGTATGTGACTTGCAAATGAAGACATGCCAGGCTGCCAAGGCAGATAACTCTGTTTTCACCTCTGCTTTCTTTCAGGTTTGTCGTGGTGTTGTGGCTATGTTTTTATTTCATAATGAAATCAGTCTTTGCTGACTATCTGTAGTGCTACATTTCTGAGCAGGTTCCTGGCTGTGTCCATTGTAATTACTGCACTAACTTGCAAAAGGATTCAGTGTGAGAAGAATAATGTTCAACCTCTTTTGACTGGTACTCTCAACTTCTTTGACTATGGATCTTTGCCATACCAATAAGCATCCTTGTGGAAATAACAGAATTGCACAGAAATATGTAATATGGGGAAACTTCTTGAGTACTTCTTGAGTTTATTTTACAGTAATGTCTGCAGCTTTGCTTTTGTCCATATGGGGTAAGAATTTAAATGTAAAAAATTTAATAGCATGTTAATAAGTATGCTGCCTTCTCTGCTTTATCCATGCATTCAGAATTACTTCTCATGAGATTAATTGCAGACATAGTTTATCCTTGTTTCAAATTGACCAAACTAAGGAATACCGAAGTTTTTCCTAGGAAAAATACCTAGGAGTCTTGGTTATATAGTCATATACAAATTACTGGAAAGAAAAGGAGTGTCTCTTGGAATACATTTCTGGGCAAGAGATGAAGGTGCCTAGAAACAGTCAGCACTAATTGCCCAATAAATCATGCCATAACAACCTGATTATCTTTTATGATCAAATAACTGGATTCATGGATGAAGAGAGAGTTATAAATGTCATTTACCTCAGTGTTTGCAAAGCTTTCATGCAGTCTCTCACAATATGCTTGTATCCAAGTTGGAACATTATAGTCTGAACTGGCAGACAACTGGAGAGGTGAAACACTCGCTAAAGATCAGGTTTGGAAGGTCATACTCCCTGAAAGGTCTCTGGAAATAAATATACTGCAGGGTTTGATCCTGAGCCCTGTTCTGTTCAAGATCCTTATCATGGCGTTTAAGCACCAGAAGTGTCCTACATTACTCTATTAAAATGGCTTCACAATTTAGAAAAATATGCAAGCTTTTCTCCAGTAGCTATCTACATGGATGGCTGAACCTGAAGTAAATCTGAGATAATTACAAGTTTCTTACTCTTTATTACTAACTGAAATTTTATGCCATACCAGGTAATATGACAACTGCTTAATTTGGTCATTTTCTCATGTTCTTTATTTTGAAACTGAGCAGAATGCAAGGACAAGAAAACTTACATTTTAATTTGTTGATTCTAAGGATCTGGTATTTGCGATAGGAAACTGCACTGTCATCACAGGGAAACTGAATGCATGTAGTTCCATTGATGCATTCCTAGGTTCGTTTGCTATTGAGCCAGTCTTTGGTGGATAATCTTCAGTGTTCTTATTCATCAAGAAGTAAGCGAAGTGCAGCCTTAAGAAGACTGCTGGGAACTGTCTCCCTTGTTTCACAGTGAAGACTTAGATCTCCGAAAAAGGCTCGTGCTTGGGCTTGGAATACAATTGATGGCATGAAATGAAGGACCTCTGGGAAGAGGCTTCATCTTCATAGTTTTCTTATCTAGTACAACTTTGTTTAATTTTGGTGCTGGGCAACACCAAGCACTTAGTTTGACAGAGGCTGACATCACGATTTATGCCCTGACATGTCTTTTCTTGTCTTAAATTAAAAGGAGAATCGAGTGGGATAGACAGGGGTGATTTACTTCTCACAGGGTGCCATGATCTCCTCACATAAATACAACCACAGGAGCATTTATCTTGCAATAAAACACTTTCTGCTGCTAGTGTGCAGGTTCATAGTGGCAGCTCTGGGCATTCAGATGTTTTGTAATTTATTAAGAGTTGCAGTGAGTATGGACATCTTAAAATACCAGTCTGTTCATCACTGTGAAGGATTTAGGGTGAAATTTTCATGTAGAAATCATTCTGGATCCATCCATTTAGTTCCCCTAACTCTTGGGTCAAATACAAATATACTGTTTCTCCAGAAAAACAAATGTGGAGGGCAGACATCTACTTACATCCCACTACTTCAGGGCTGGGCACAGGCACAAGCTAAGGAGATAATCACTATGGGTTTGCTTGATGAGATAAAGCTAGCATATGGGGGTCCTAACCTGTGGTGGCAGCTTCTAGAAGCTATAGTGATACAGATAAATAGTTGCTTGTTTAATCACAATGTTATTACCATTAATAGGAATAATAATGATGATGATAATAATAATAATGATGATGACTACAGTAATAATAATAATGATTGTTTATCTTCATGTACTGCATAAGTACTTTCTGTTTAGTTGCAGGCCGGCAAATCAAGACGTGGGGAATTAAGTCCCTTAGCTGCATTTTGTACAGGTTCTGACTGTCAGAACACACAAGTCAGGGTGGATCAGTTTGCCTTAGGATGGAAACAGAGAAATTAGATGCTAGTTTTGTTTTTTCTTCTTTTTCGTTTTAAAAACTGCAAGTAGCCAGATGTTTTTTGCTTTACTGATTCAATTTTGTTTTTTTTTTTCAGCTGCTCTTTTTCAGGAAGCCTTGCCTTAAAGAACATAATTCAGTGGGTGATCTGCCTATGTTGTTCACAAGTGTTCTGTAGAGTAATCATTACAGAGAGCTCACAGTTTCCATTGTCTGACAGGTTGGCTGAGTTATATGATATGGTTTTTATTTTCTATGGGCTGCCCAAAACAAGATATACATCTGCAGCTTTCCACAAAATCTCATTCATCCAAAATTATCTGTAACTGGAAAAACATAGGCTCACAACAAAGCAAACAGAATTCAGCTGTTCAAATCCTCACAGAAGTGAAGCTGAAAACATGATCAAAGCAACTCAGGTATCCCCACAGCTCACTTAGATGTACGTTTGCAGAACTGAATATGTGGTGAGAGAATTGAAGAAGAAAAGACGCAGCAAGGTTGTAGATAGTGGCTTTGTAAGAGCTGCACAGAGGCCCACAGGAGCTGTAGCTACTATGAGGTACTACAATCTCTAATAGTTTAAGAAGGTTTTGCCTCCACTGTGATGCTTTCTGCAGCATGGCTCTTCTGGTCCCTAGTGTACAGTGCAGCCATAGACTACCTTTCTATCAGGAAGGGATACGGGTATATCTCAGCTCACCATGGGCTCTTATCTCCTTGCAGGGAAACTCACACACAAAGGCTGGAAAGCTCTTCATTTTACTCTGCTTGGACCATAGAGCAATTTATTCTGTAACACCATTAGGATGAATATATCATGAAGAAGAGCCATGGTAGAAGCTGCTGAAATCTAAATATTACAATTTGCCCAAATACTAAGAAATGACTGGCTCTAAAGTATTGAAACAAAACAACATGAAGAGTCAAGTAAGGTATGATATCATGCTTGACATATCCATAATAGCTAAAGAAGCTAAAGATAGCTTCAGTGCTGGAAGTAGGAACAGCATCAACATTTTAAGTATGTGGGAAACAGCACAACAAGAGACAGATGAGTTTTGTCAGTTGTAGTTAAATATCCACTGTGGACAGTGGAAGCATTAGTGTGCCTTTGCACTAAATGTGCAGTGCTTGGCACTTTCTGGCCATAAACTTAATTCTGTGTTTACAGAAACAGATGGATATACGAGCTTCCAGCTGCAGAGCATTTATGTAGGGGAAAAGATGAAATGGGCACAAATTCATATACAGAACAAGTGAGACTACAGAAGATTTCTACTCAAAAAAGTACTCATAGCCAGCTAGAATCACAGAATTACAGAATCACGGAATCACAGAATCTTTGAATCCTTAATAGTTGGAAGGGACTTTTAAAGGTTGTCTAGTCCAGCTCCCCCAGAATGAGGGGACTAAAACAGGGACATGCACAGCTAAATCAGGTTGCCCAGGGCCTGATCCAGCCTCACCATGAAAGTCTCCACGGATGGGGCATCCTGTTCCAGTTCCTCACCACCCTTACTGTAAAAGACTTTTTCCTTATATCCAACCTAAACTTCTTTAAGCTTAAAGCCATTTCTCCTTGTTCTGTCACCACAGACACTGCTAAAGAGTCTGCCGCTGTCTTTCCTGTCGCTCCCCTTTAGATGCTGAAAGGCTGCTATCAGGGCACCTTGGAACCATCTCCTCTTCAGGCAGAACAGCCCCAGCTCTTTCAGCGTATGCTTGTAGAAAGAGGTGTTCCACCCCTTGGATCAGGTAGTTCTCATAGGTCTGTTGCCACACATAGCAACTATTGATTTGAAGATTTGAAGCTTTAATTTTATCTCTGTATGCATATTATTTTTTTTGTTTTCTGGAGAATCTTTATTTGGATTTTTGGATTTTCATAATAAGGGCAAATTTCAGTTTTAACTAGCTTTTTTTTTTTTTTTTTTTTTTTTCTTTCCCAAGAGATCCTGCATTAATCCCAAGAGACTCTATGAGGACAGACTGTATTGTGCCCATTAGTCTTCTACCCATTGTGTTTCCTTTGATGGAGACACAGCTCTGATTTAAGTAGCTGAGAAGAAGGCATCATGCAACACGAAAACATTTGCAGTATTGATGCTTTCAGATGCGGCAGTAACCTCTGGTAATTCTTCTCAGGTAATTCTGAGCACGGCAATATCCAACACATGTTCGTTGAGTGAACTACGAACAACGCATGTTTGGATTCCTATTTTGATCCTTATATTTCAGTAGCCCAGCTTTTGTCTTAATGGTAGAGCCTCAGATATGTAAGTCTTACTTTGCAGAAATATGATGCAATGCAATAGGATAAAAATAAGATACAAATGTTACGATGTGTTTGTTTGTGTGTCATCAAGATACAGATGTAATATTGGTTTCTTACTCTGAGTATCTCAGAATAAAGACATCACTTTGTTACTCAGGGCAGACAAGTGCAGATTATCAAGGACTACATTCCCTGCCTCATTCTGTCCTTCAGCTCCCTTACTGATCCCCCAGTGAATCACAATTACATTTGCTTGTGAAACATAGGTGCACAAGGAAACACCTGCTGTCCTCTCTTGCCATTTGAAAGCAGCTTTTCAATTCAATACCACACTATCACTCTAACAAATTTACAGAGAAACTCTCCACTCGCTGTCTTGGTCAGAGCCTTGTTCCATTGTGCAGCTAACAGTAAATCTATTATTAGGACAAATTCAAAACTAAACAAATTGATCAATGAGAGTTTTGCTGTTTTCATAACAAAGTGCAGGTTAGCTTATCAGAGAGTGATATAAAACTGGGACATGCTGACTACTGAATTGGTGCATATTTGATCACATCAATACATTATAGAAATCCCTTGGCTTTTGAGCTTTTTTTCCCCTCAAAAACGAGAACTCTAATGGGTACAAATGTACATATTTGGAACATGGGATGGGAAGAAAAAAAAAAAAAAAAAAAAAAGCATTACTATGATTCCAACTGTTAAAAATGTATTTATTAGTGGTGGGGTGTTTTAGAACCTATCTGCCCACTCCAGACAATGAGTTGCCAAGTCTAGCACTATAATATAAATATTATATCTATGAGCAAGCATATTCAGCCACTGGGGTTAGGTGATTATAGCAGAGTATCAGAGTTCTTTACCTCTATGTTTGCAGTTCCAGCAGAAAAATTCATTCTATCAGGGCCACAGAACAGTTATAGTAGAGTGAAGTTTGCTGGGTTTCCATTCAATTTGGTGCCCTCTTCAGAATGGTTCTGTAGCTTTCTCCACTTGGCACAGGCTGGCATTTTAAAAAAAAAAACAACCAAACAGACTTGTACACGTTTTAAAACATACGGTTCCTATGTTGTAACCACCTTAGGTGGGATGCAAGGTTTGCAAGGTACAGCCATTCCTCTGCCTGGCTCTCATTTCAGGTTGTGTCTGGTAAGAACTGAATGAACTAAAGAGTGTGATGCCTGAGATGAAAAAACCAATAAATTACTTGTATGTAATGTGTTAACAGATTTAGAATATAAAAGCTTCATATGCTCAGAACTTTTCATCTTGTTCAAATTTAAGTGTGTGTAAAAATGTGAAACAGATCACTAATTTTGAATCACTCTGCGTGGTCATGACCTTAACTACCAGTTGGTCCAAACCAAAAAGCTCTGCACAGTGATTTATTATATGTACGGAGATAAGAGTTTCTTTTTTCATTATGCTTCAATTTTTACAGGGAATAAAATTGCAGAACTGACTCTGGATGGCTTAAACAGTGTTGTACAACAGAGCCTTCATCCTTATTACAGCTGGTTCAGCTTCATCCAAGCTAGCAGCATCTCATAGCATCTCATAAAGTAAATCAAAACCTTCCTTATCAGGTTCAGCTCTCAAATAGATAACCAAATTCACACAGAAACTTCCCTCTCGTGTTTTATGTAAGGAAATCTTGTTATGTGAAAGAAATGTTTTTGCTGCTGACACAACTAAAAGGGCTTTCACTTGCATGTAGCACTTTTTTTTTTTAACATATGGAACTCGATATCATAAGAGTTTTGCTTGGTTTGTTCAGTCCTTAGATTTCTGTAACGATTACAGTAAATGTCTCATGAAATAAAAGGACTGTAACACATCTGCAGATGGAGGAATTTGAGGAGATTTTGTGTTCCCTTGCAGCTGAGAAGATTGTTTCCTCTTAACGAAGCCTATAATTATGACCTTTAGACACACTTGCTCACTCTCTCTTAATATTTTCTTTCACATTCTGTCTCATTTACTGGGAAATGTTCTGACTTCTTTGAAAATCTGATGAACGTGACATAAAACATGAATCCATGTTTTCCTATCTTAATGTTCCTGACTTGAATACTTCTTAAATTGTACCAAGAAGAGTGCAGTTAGAATCTGCTGAGTAGAACTGTATGAACAGTGCTTCCATCAGCCCCTTGAAGCAGATAAGGCCATGAATAATTCAGCACAGGAGTGTCTGGTTCTTCCCTGGTAGCTTTGCAGTAGGTCACAAGTGACTAAGCTCAGAAGTGGATGTGTCCTCAATATAATTACACTTCCTTTAACATCACTGAATTAGCACTTCTGTTTTATTGTACCCTGAAGCTAAAATGGTTATTAGGTTACAGAACAAGTAAATTATTTCTAAATGCCTTGGGCAGATTACTCAATAACGTCTGACTATTACTTTATTAACTACATTTTACGTCACCAGAAAAGCTTAAGCTAAGACACTTAGTAAAAATACTTACCTTAAAAATACAAAAGGTGGCTGAGAGATGGCATTTGTTTGGGGGCTATGGAGTGGGCTATGTTCCAAATTTGTGGTATACAGATATGTGTATGGACATGTAAGTTCTGTGACATGAGCACAATTCATGAACCACTGTTCCTGTGTCATTGCTGCTCAAACTATTTCAGATACAGATTTTTATACAGATGATGAGAAAGGTACAATCTAAACATTTAACTTGAATATGATTTAAAAAATTGTAACAACATCCTCATTCTGAGGCTCAGTATTGCACCAAAACAGTTCACATTGGGAAATCGGAGTATATGTCATTTTGGTACATAGCCCATCTATATTAATACTGACAGGCACCTCTCCTGAGTCATTAAGCCTGCACTCAAGCTCTCCTGAGGCACTGTTACCTCACTCCCTCTTCTACCTCCTTCCTGTTCCACCATCTGGAAGGAGATGAGCAGAATCCTAATGTGGAGATGGAGATGGGGCGGGATGGCTCAAGTACAAAGCAGAGGGGCAGTGCCTGAGGACAGCCCAGCAACAGCTTGTCAATGAGTGAATGGGCCTACAGTCCACCTGATTGGGTGGTTGCAAAAACAGCTGCAGTAGCAGATGAGTTTTAGGCTTTATTTGCCAATCTGATGCTTTGATAGCCCTGAGTGTATAAACATTGCATTTTGCAATCTTTCCCACCATGCAGAATCAGATAGCACAAAGATCTCAAGGATGTGGATCAAATTTTCAGTTCATTTTTAGAATCAACAGTAAGCAACTCCAATTGCGACTCTTTATTGTCCTCTGATTTTTACTGACATTTTATCACACACTCGTGAAGGTGCATAAATATACATAACTAACGTGCATCTTTATATAAATTATGCACATAAATATAAATCACATAAAAAAGGGCACAGATATGCATCTTCAATCATTAGGGAAGGATTCAGCAAAAAGTCAGTTACTAAAATCATGCTATTTTATGTAGGAAATAAATAATCCTTAAGCAGTTAGAGGTATCTAATTAACTTCCTGATGCTTGAGGGTTCACAAAAAGGATAGGGCCAACAAGGCAGGTTTGAGTCTGTATTTCCCAAACACGAGAAGAATCTCAGGATAAAAATTGCTAGTAGCTGAATTCCATGCTTTATGACACGCAGCAATCATTTACGATATATAAGTAGCCTTGTAGTGACATTTTAGATAAACAGAGTTCTACCAAAAGTGTAAAGAATCTCAGAAGGCCTGCACTTGGGGTGCTTTTTCCATTTCTTCTGGATTTTTGCTAACAAGCAAAGTCAGCTAATCAGCTTTCAATCAAAGGGCCCAAGAAATGTCTTGCACTTTCAGCTCTTGCTGAAATCAATAAGCTTCTAATAAAGAATGAATAGTTTAAAGCATAACCACAGCCAAGCTTGTATGGAAATAAGGGAGAGTTTTGTACCAATGCAAAAGAGATTCTCCATGTCCTAACTAGCTCTGACCTTTTGTATATGGCAAACATAAAAGCTACGGTGTATCTAAACAGTGATTTTGTTCAGCGATATTCTCTGAGTTGAGATTAGCAGTGTACACTAAGGAGGGCTAAAGTGTTTCTAATAAATTGCATTTTAGCTTTATTTATTTGTTTATTTTCTCCTCAGTCAACGAAACTTCTAATGCTCAGAAACTCCTGTGTATGAAACAAAATAAAGAAAGCACTTTTAGACATTTAGATGAAAGAGCAGCAGCAAATGCTACTCTGTTAACCATTCTGTCAAGCGGGGGTGATGATAGCACTGCCATTACTCTTCCTGAGATAGCTGGAAGTTAATGACTCGTGCATAAATTTATGAATGGAGTTGTATTAATTTGATCTAGTTGGTCAACTTCTGAAGGAGAGTGAGATTGGGGAAGGGTTGTATCTGGGCTTTGGTATCTTCTTTTGAGTATTATTCCATCATATTCCGTATTCACAAAGGGAAAAGTAGATGCTGCCTAGGGTGCATTTTCTTAATATGACAGAATTTTCTGTTTCTGAGACCTGGTACTCAGAACCTAGGATAAATAAAACACAAAAAACAAGTGAGGGCTTGAGGAGTAAATTGAATGGATTCCTTATGAAACAGCCAAACTCACACATTCAGTCAGTTCCCCTCACAGCAATAGAGTTAGTGTGAGATAAGGTATGTTGGCCATGACAGTGAGCTCCATGCTGAGACACTCAGGTAGATCCCTAGCTTCCTACTACAGCACTGCTGGAAGGGCACTGGCCCAACGCTCCTGGGTAAGCTTGGGATTGAACAGCAACAAGAAAAATTAAGAAAAAATAATTGGATGCAACTGGTGTGACAGCAAGAAATGTAATTTCCAGTAATAGCTGAGTTTCTGTACTGTGCTTAATAAAGTTTTAGCAGACTGATGCACAGTAAATTTGTGGTCACAGCAGGTTGCTTATTGGTATAGCACAGCTATGTGCGTGCTGTCTAATAGAAATGAGGGTGTAGCAGCACATTTATATCCCAAGTGATCCCTCTAGAGCTACAAAACATTATGGCTGTGAACAGTAACTAAAGGTGATGACAAATAAGCCAGGGATAGATTTTGATGTAGCAAATGATAACAAATTAGACAAAATCCTTGTGTAATAACTTACTTCTGTCTTCAAGCATAATGAAAGATGTTCACATAAGATGTTGGAATAAAATTAAAGCTTTAGTGATGGATATAGCTCAGAAACAAATTCTGCATCTTGGGTGGGAGTTCAGAAAAATCAAAATCTGACTAATTAAAAAATGGGTCTGAACCTGATTTTTTAATAGGAGCAAACTGGAGATATTACTCTTGCTATATTTCTTAAACTTCCTGGTCTGAACAAGAACATGACAACTTCTGCAAAGTGTTAAGAACGTTGTACAGTACTGGGTTTCCATGGCAATGACACACTGAAGCTCTGCAATTTATCTGCATTGAAGCTGACAGTAGTATTGAGAAATCTGTCTCTCTCCACTCACAATTCTGAGAACACCATGTTATTCATCTGCAGCAGAAGGTTTTCCGGATGAGATGCAATACAATTTTTGCAAAGAGTACACATTTCTGAACACCATCCAGGATGCTCTATTTTCAAGATTTTCTTAGAATTATTGAGAAGTATTCACATTAATGAGAACAGCTAAGGTTTCATGAACAATACTATATTTTAAAGCATACAATAACTATTTACTCAGTGACAACATGAGGTTTGCTAGGGCAGAAATTCCAGTTTCCATTTTATCATCAGGGCTTTGTGTGGGACATATTTAATATGAACACATAGTCGTATATACATAAGTTCATTTCTTTGTTTATTGAATAGGAGAATGATGGTTGAATTGTATATTTTACACTGTTTTCTGGTCTCTTTCTACATCATATTGGTTAAATTTGGAATAAATATTTGTATCTCAAATTCAGTCTTCCTGAATTTCCTTTAGGAAAAAAGTCTATATCAGCAAGTATACTGGGATGCTTATTACAAAATGCAAAATAATGGCTATCAAACCATTATTTTTTGCTGTAATCTGTTTGCTACAGATTACAATACAAAAAGGTGCATACTGTTGCAGCTGTCATTATTATTCTCACATACAATTGTAAGCATCAGTTTTTCCAGGAAGTGATCTTCTAGCTCTGGAAAAAGTATCGAAACATACATATTCCTCCAAGCTCACACTTGACTGACTTCATGGTGACTTTGAGCTCTGTTATAAGAAATTTTTCATATTTGTGAAGACAGGTATAATGGGCAAAAGGTCCAAAGGGCAAAAGATCAAACTCACACTTAAATTCACCAAAATAGCTGCCAAAGCTGCCCATTCAAAGCAAGAGGCAATGGATCACTGACTGTGAGTGTTGCCAGCATGATATTTCACTCAGAAGCAGGGGATGTCAGCCTGTTAGCCATGTTGATTACTTGTCTGTAGATGTACAAGTGTTTGCTTAACATTGAAATATCTGGTTCCAGTTACTTGACTGATTTCAATGGCTGTGATAGGAAATACATTTAGTTTATGTAGCATGTTGAGCTTCCCATTTCAGCAGGAAATTTAATATTAAGCTTCCATATTATTTTTAACAACTAGGCATTGCATTATTATGAGAAAAAATTAGTTATGAATGAATGATTAGCTTGAGATGCAACTAAAATTCAGAATGCCAAAGTACCTCTGTAGTTCTCTCAGATGACTGAAATTGTATTATTTCTTTAGAATTCTGCTTAATTTAATGGTGAGAGAATTCTATGCAGAATTATTAACATAACTCCTGAAATGTAATAATATTTATTTCTAGATTTGGACTGTTTGAGTCTTCTTCCCAAACTCTTCTGTTGCAAATAACTTGTAAATAATGTGAACATAAGAATCAACAGATTCAGGTTGACACATACATGTTTAGTTTAGATTTTATAGCTGAAAATTTCTGGTATTTCGGGTAGAAAATTACATATTTACAAAATAGAATTTCCTAGCAAGAAAATTCTACTCAGAGTTCCCCCAGCTCTCTTATCATTGCTAAGGTGTTGGAAACATACTTTTTATAGATGCTATTATAAGAAGTTGTTTTAGAAAATGAGCTTCATTTTGGAAATTTAATGGAATATATTTTCACTGACATAATTTTGTGAACTAGAGGACATTATTTTTCTAGACTGAAATAAAAATGCTTGGCTAATTCCAGATTGTTTTGTTCTTGAGTGACCAATTAAAATGACATCTGGTAACAATTTTAGAAGACTGGGATGATCCTCTGTCTTTGAAAAGAGTGATTTATGGAAGTAAGAGGTCTGTCTGAGGTATGAGCTTTCAGATGAAAAATAAAATGAAAGACCAGGCTGCCTGCATTCATTGAAGTGTTCATGGGGCTCCACACAGGACAGAAATTCCTTCTTCAAACTGTAGTGTAAGTCCCTTTCATCAAATACTGTATCTTAACTACCAAATTACTGCAAGATGATCTAATTACAATCTGCTAATGTGCAACACCTCCTGTGCTGACACTGCAGGCACCATTTTGTGTTATAGGTTATTGCTAAGGATTGTCAAACAGTCACTGTGTTGCATTCCTACAAATACACTTTCCAAAGTATGTAAATTCTATTGATATCCAACCAGGGAAAAAAAGTGTTAAATAAGTCTAAACTACTAGACTCTTACTCTAGTGGCAATAAAGTAGTAAAGTCTTTGTCAGTAGGCCAAGAATTTACCATGATTGAAATACAGGTAAAGAGTATTTCCACAGTTGCATTCAATAGAATAAAAAAACTAGAACATGGCTACAACCCTTACACTACTGCACAAGCAGCCCCTAGCTAATGGGATTAGGAAGGAAACTTCTTAAACAGCATCTTATTAAAAAAAAATAATAATAATCCTTCAGTGCTTAAGAACAAGACTCCTTACATTTTCCCTGTCATTATTTTACCAGGTTTGTGCCATGTTCCCTTTCTTCACAATAAAGACTTATTTGCCTCTTATGCAGATATGACTGTGTGAATGGCATAGAGCTGCCCTGGGGAGTTGCAAAATGCGATTGAGACAGAGGCTTTTTATTATTTTTAAAAAATATTATTCTGATGGAATAAAACAATGAAACATTTGTCAGAAAGCCAACAATTTCCTGTGATTAAAATACAGGTAATGCAAACAAATGGCTTGTGTGACTGTATGAAAGATTTTTTCAAACATCTGAAAGCTGAACATGGTTTTTGCCATGTGCACTTAGATAAATAATTTTCATTCTAATCTGCTTTATTATTACCATCCAGTATTTTGACTTTAATGTCCTATTCCTCCACCCACTGAAGCCAATAATAAGTTTACACTACCTTTAGTTGCATAGAAACAGATTTTGATGGGTTAAATCTCAGTTTCCCATCAAAATATAGATATGTGTTTATTAGTAAAGATGTTTCTCCACAGTGAGACGATGTTGAACAGGGAAAGCTTAAGCAATGACACTGGGGACGGAGTTGTGAATAAAACCAAGGACTCTCAGCTCTTTCTCCCAGCCCTAAGGACTAGGCTGCACATTACATAGAAACTTGTCTTTACAGACTGAAAGCACTTTGAAGCTGCCTCACACACAGGTGGTGCACAGTGCTAGCCTGAGAGTTCCAGTTTACACACTTGTATTAGCTCTGTGGAAGAACTAAGTTTGTTTATTCAACAGGAAGATTTACTAGAAAATATATTAGACATAGCTTTCATTCCTTACCACTGACATGACAGCTTCTTAAACAGAGTCCTGTTCAATTTCCTTACATGTTTGAGGGAACCAATCGCTATTAAGATTTCTTAATGAGGAGCTTGAAAAATCAGCTACTTGTTGTGGATGCCCATTTATCAATTTATTTCTGCATGTTCCATCAGGAGCTTTGATTGTACGGCTATTTATTTCTTAGAACAGTAAAACTGACCCAACTTCTCATACGTTGTCATGGGCCTACAAAAGAACATCACTTGAATTTCTAGATCTACAAAGCCCTCTTCCTTCATCATTTGCTAAACAGTCCCTAAAATAAGATTATATTTTCTTTATTGTTTGTAAATCTCAAAGATATTCTATCTGTTATAACCATCTATGCAAGTTGCTGTGGCCCAGGTTAATAAAACTTTACCATAATGTCTGAGACCACTCTTCAAAACTCCTCATTCAGAGAATGAATTTATTTCAGAAACTAAAAATGAAGCAGGATTACAACCTATGTTTAAGACTGAGTATCTGCATAAGCAGGAAATGAAGACATTATGAGTGTGAAAAGGTACAAAGTATGAAAAATATGAAAAAACCTTAACTGTAATAAGCTCTTAAGTAGACAGCAAAAAATTCACTACTCAGGTATTTCCCTGTGTTTGAAGCATTTATAGCATGGACTTCTTGGTGTCCAGTGAGAACTGTTAGCTGTTAGCAGGCACTAACAGTTTCTTTAAGCTACTCAGACAAATCTAAATAATCTAGATAATTCCATTTTTCTGTCAAATTTATTGAAATAGAACAGTGAGCAAAGAGTGAAGTTAGTTGCACAGTGTCCCCATGTCTCTTAGAATGCTGTCCAAAAATAAATAAAAACTATATATGAAGCTTAATTATTTTTACTTGTATTCCCTGTAGGTAATTTTAAAATTGGAATCAATAAATTCATTTCTGTATACTTCAGTCAAGTATATCATATGAATTATTCAGTCTACAACAGTTCTACAAACTTTTGTAGAACTGTTACTGTGCATCCAAACAGGTCTGTTTTTTGAGCGTAATACAAGGGCTTAAGAAAGATAAGGCTGCATTGTGGAACTGTGGTGTAGTCAAGACACCACCCTTGAGTGAAATAATACATAATCACCTTAAATTTAGACTCCAGTTCTCAATATCCTATTTCCAAACGTACGTACAAAGGATGGGGAAAAGGCATTGAAAAAAATTTGAGAAACACAAAAATCTCCTCACTGAAAAGATACTGGGCCTATTCAACAGTTACAGAAAAAGGATAAGAATAACATAAAATAATGAATGCATATAGTCACATAATTCTCCTTGCTTTTTTTTCCTTGTGAAGAAGAACAAAAAGAAAGCAGTGAAAATTATGCCGCAAGTGGAGAGGAAGAAATGCTTTTGAAGATGAAGAATAATTGTTGGCACCATTATATGTGATTGAGATGAAGATAAAAGGAGAGTTCAGAAATTGATTAGACATTTATATGAATAATAAGCCCACAATCTAAAGTTACAATAGCCAGGACTTATTAGGTTATTGTAGTTCAATGTCACGCATTTACCACATACCCTAAAATAAAACTTAGATTTGCATAATACAGTAGCAAAACACTCAAAAATCTTTCCCTTAATGGATTTTAGAAGCTAAGAATTACGTATGACAAACCTGGGATAAAAATGTTTACAGACAACTAGAACAGCTGGGACAATCAGCCTGTACAAGTAAGAAAGCCAAGTAAAAAATTTTGTAATTGTTTCAGATTTATGAATGCAGTATTGAAGTAACTCTGTCCTGTATAGATTAAAGGCTGAAGACACTAAAGACACTTCTGCTGGGCAAAGGTGTCTTCTTTTTTTTCCTGTCTTGGTCCAGTTTACCATCTCTAAATATAAATGCTAACTATTTCAGTATGACAATTGTAATTGCAATTTTTGTGTGCAAAGAATATTTGAGATATTTCTAAAGCTGCCAGTTGACTTTATTTTCCCCCAAAACAAAACCATCCGGGAGGAATGAATCCAACTGGTATTTCTCTACACACACCTTTGCACCTCAACCAGCACTGGGGATGTGTTGTGTCTCTTACTGCCTTATAATGGCAGTGATGTAATTATTGGCAGTTTCTGTCTACATATAAGTACTGTGGCTTGGAATCAATTAAAAAGCTATATTAGAGACAACAGAATGTTTACTTGGAATATTTTTTAGTATACTAAATAATATAATTAATGAAAGAAATTTCCCATACCAGCTTTCACAATAGTTTAAAGCTCATTGAGCGCAACCAGAGAAGTATTTAGCTAGCTGAAGGAGAAAGCTTGAGCAGTGGGCTGGAAAAGCAAGGTCTTTTCAAATATGCCTGCTTTTAAGATTTAGTTTCAGTCTTTTCTCCCTCCCTGTCATGTAATTAAAGTTCTTGACTTGTTTGAAAATGGCTCTGATTAAGTTTCATTTTGTTAAGCACCTCAATTTTTTAGCAAGGAAAAAAAAACACCATTAGGAATTTGCATTATCCATTATAGCCTCCTTCATGATCTGAAATTTATATGGGAAATGCTAATTGGACGTTCATCATCATAAAGATAATGATTCCTGTAGTCTTTGTGGTGATAATTAAGACAGAAGATGAAAATGATGTGGAATGAACATTGTATTCTTTATTTACTGTAAATGGAGAACGGAAAATTAATTCTGTCCTTGTCTTCAGGGTAGATTCCAGGAAGGTATAGAGGGAGTTATGTAAAATAAATTGTTTCTTCTAAGACATCTAAATTTGCTTAGGGGAGAGATGGCCCTGCAGATCTTATTCCAATATTCAGATGAAGGATGTTGATACTGTGTGAAATCTTCACCTATTACTGGGTACTGTCCTAAAGACAGATGTGGCTAATGAGATTCCTTTCATTATGCTTCAGCACACCATGTGCTGGGAGCTTCCCCTCTGTTGCTTTCTGAACATGTGTTCCAAGTTCTTGGAGGGAAAGATGACTTCCATGGTGCATGCAGTGACAGAGGCAGACTATGCAAGTCAACTGCTCTGAATAGTCACCATAACGACTTGCATTGGCTTCTGAGACTAAAAGCAAAACAAATGTGAAAAGGAAAGAGTTTTACAGAAATATTTTTCTCTTACATTTGTTTTACTCTTCTGAAATCACTCAAGAGGTTTAGTGACTCTGCATGGCAGTGGATAAAGAACCAAAAGCAGTCACACTGAATCCAAGATGGATGTGGTTAATACTTATTATTATTATTAAATAATTATTTTTTCTGAAGCTGGAATAAACCTGAACCATTAGCCTGAAGTCTTTGATGAAACTGTGTAGGACTCAAGAAAATCAAACACCTCTGAACCTTGGTTCAGAATAGAAACTTGATTAAAGACAGATGCATAGAAATTCACCTGATTCAAATGCTGCGCTTGGTTGATACTGCAAAGTGTTGCAATGCTGTCTTTCTTTCCTACCTGCATTTGGCTTCTCCCCTGCAGTACCTCTCAGTAGAACAGAGTGTATGAATATTTGCCTCTTTTCCATAGCTGTGTGCTACCCTGTTTCATGTATTCTTACAAATATCAATTTGCAAATGTCACCTGACTAATGATCCTGCTTTTCTTTTATTCAGGTTGTCCTGTGGCAGACAGCTCTATTTAGTTATCACCAGGCTGCCCACCAGGCATCTAACTCCCACAACTGGTCTCAGCTGGTATAGCCTATGCTCAGATCTTTGCTCCAGTCAATATCACATCAGATAGTGATGGAACTGGAAAGGAACTATGGTGTTGTGGTCACAACTGTGGTGAAAACTGTGGTGAAAACTGAGATTCTGCAGAGAAAGAGAGAATAGGGCTAAGTTCTTTTCTTGGCAGAATTCCTTAGGTCCCTTAGGCCTGCCTTGTCACACAAGGTTTTCCATTTTAAAATATTGCATTTTCTTGTGAACTCTGCTTGACTGTCTTACTATTATGGAAATCAATTTTGAACCATTCTGGGTGTGAGCCAATATGACTTCAGTTGCGGCTGAACCCAGGAATGGCTTGGAAGCCTGCATGCTGCACTTCCCAGGGCATAGGGCCAGGAGCCAAGCGCTCCAGACCTCTGTCCTTGGTCACAAAAAGCTCTCTGCATTACTAGCCACACTGCAGCAGTACCTGAGGGCTCTGGTTACTGCCTGTGTTGCAGCTGGCATCCAAGAAGATGCAGCCTTTGTTCTGAGGTTTACCAGGAAGCATCATGCAAGTTGCAATGAATAAATAATAATACATAGAAGGATTAAGGAGTACAAAGGCAGCAGTAATACGATCAGACAATTACAGAGGCCCACAGTGTGCAGAATTTAAGGGTTTTTGAACAAGTCTGAAGAGAATTCTACTGAAAATTAAAGTCAGTATTTACAGAAAATATATTTAGAAACATGCAGAACCACCCATTTGGTTTGATCAGTTTTTCTACGACGAATCTTTAAATTAAAAAGTAATATTAATCCAAAGTTGCATAAATCACCCCTGATAATGAGAACAAGAGCACAAATACAGGCATCGATTAACAGGGAATGAGTAGTGGGGTTGTAAAGACTTTAATTCCCCTATGGGTATAGTACCCATTGATGTGTTAAACACTCACAGATAGTGAGCGAGTGGTGGTCACAGCTACATGGCTGCGTCTGTCCCTGAGACATGCACTGGCAAAAGGGATTCCTTTTTCTGATAACCAGTCATGAGGCAAATAAGCAAGGTTCATGAGCTCAGAGCATCATGAGACTCATGCTGAAGGGCTCAGTGACTGAAATGTTTGTTGATTCAGTGACAGGGTGACCCAATGGTATCCTGAGGCCATTAAAGATCTTGAATTTTGCAAAACTTTTGAAAACTGAGAAGCAAAGAGTTAAGCAATCTTTCTCAATTCATTGAACATCAGAAACGCAGCTGCAATCTCTATGCCCAGACAGATTCATCTTGTTTCCTTAGAGCAGGCAGGAGAAACCAACAGGAGTTATTTCTCTACAATATACCAGATGTAGGTTTGCTCCTTGCCACAGTGAACAGCTGGAGCCCACCGGGAAGGCCATGTTTTAATATGGGGAGCTCTGGACCTAAGTTAGGAAGGAAGATGAGCTCCTGCAGATAGCCACTTCTGTGATCAAAGGTGAAAAAAAACCCATGTACTTTGATCTCTACAGCACATAGAGGTCTCCCTGCTGCAAGGACTGTCAATAGCTATGCTGATACTCAATGCTGAGCAAGAGAGAGGGTTGTGCTAACTGGCATTATATGCATATAAGTAAAAGTTTGTAAAAAGCTGTGAAAGGACTGTAGCATATTATAAGCATGATGCCTTTTTGGATTTTCAGTGTAGAGCTTGTGGAGATGACCCCTTTTCAGTACATTCAAGGCCAGACTGCAAGGCCACAGTGCATATGAGTTGCTGAACTGCAAAAAGAAGCTAAGGCATTTAACTTTTTCTTTCTTGTTTTTCAGAAATCTGCATTGCACTTAGCATTTAGGGACAGTGAAGGATTCTGCAGGTTCTAAGTGATTTAAGGCAGTCATCCATCAGTTGCCCTCACAATCAGTTCTGAGAAGAGCTGGAATGACAGTGTTCATTTCTGGCTATAGCTAGTGGCTACCCATTGCAATATGGTGAATAATAAATAATCTGGTGAACAGAGACCTGTTATTCAACTGGGCTTGGAGAGTGAAATCAGTGGTTATTTATGCTGGGCCCATAAAAAGAATTGCAAGTCCAATAATTACATAAGAGAGAGGAACTATTTAATTTGACTAACAGCATGTTATCTATACATTAGAAGACACAGTTATAAGAAGGAGACTGTATATTTCATCTTTCTGAATGAAAAAATTGCTTACAAGAAGCACTTAAATTAGTGATCCAACTTGTTCTTTTAATAGTTACAGTATTTAAGTCATTTCAGCAGCATCCTACAGTTTTATGAGGCCATAATCTGATTCCCCAAAGGAAAAACTGTGGGGAAAAGTAAAACAGTGAAATGGAAGCACTATTCCTGGTGTGAAAAACCTCACATGGGGCTGTGCAAGTAATTGACTTCTTGGTTCGCTTGCTGAACTGGAAAAAAAAAAAAGGCCAGCAGCAGTGAAGTAAGAAAACTTACTCTCTTCTGTTGGATCAACACAGAGTGAGGGAACAGGGAAATATAATTTCATAGGTCACTATCCCTAAATAAGGTAAAAATAAATATATATATTGTTTTGGAGATATTCCAGACTGTACTAGATTTAACTAGACAATGAGTCAGAGGGTATGGCACTCCTTTTGCTTAGTGTTTCTGACATTCATCTCAGATGTGAGCCATTTGAGTAGCATTGTCTACTACTAGGTTTAATTATCTAACACACAGTGCAGCAACTTCAGAAAAACCAGCTGTTCTGTCTTGATCCACTGTTCAGACTGAAGCCACTACCAACTTCTGAGTTTTGCAGAGCTGGCATTGAAACTGTTTCTGTGTTTGGAGGATGAACTCTGCATTGAGCTTTAGATAAATTGTTTTCTGCTGAAATAAAAAGTAGTTCTCAGCATATTTCTTGTACATATAGCAGCAAATATTAGGCTGGAAAACTGCAGATAATTAATTCTTCCCTTTAATTTGGGGATTTCCTAGATTATAGTTCAGAATTTAGAGAAAGCTGGAAATTGAGGTCACGAGGTACATCTTCAGAAAGTCCTTAGGCACTTTGAATGTTTTACTTCAGAGTTTTAATGTGGAAATATACCAACTGACTTGAACAAAAGATCCTGCCTTGAACCTTTGAAATGAGACTCTTATGAACTCCAGTATCAGCCTGACCTTCCATGTTCAGATTGCTCAAAGTTAGACTATCTTGAGCCTTCATTTATAAATGAATCACAAAAAAGGACACATCCTGATATATTATGAATGAGAAAACAATGCCCTAAAAATCTTTCTGCTTCTGTTTTTCCTGGTTTGACACTGCATTATTTCCTCAGCCTTTAATTGAGAGACTGTGTAAGGGGAGGTTTCACTTGTCTAAGCAGAAGGAACAAGTCATTTTGCAAACCTTTCTTCCATAAGATTTTGTGATCCCTTGTGATAGCTTAACTGAATCAAAAAATATTACGTGAAACAACAAATAAGAACTCAGATCTAAATCCTGTTTTTCAAAGTTCTTGAAATACTATGTTTGAATAGTTGTATTTCTGGTTGCTTCATAGTTTATGGAAGACATGGTGATCATCCACAAGGTTTACTGATTTTTAGATTATCCTACTTTTATTAAAGTGATGCTAGTTTTTTGCATATTGACACAAGTATTGTTCATTCTGTTTAAAACAGGCTACAAACAGTTTAAAGTTGACAGATAAAAGTAAGATATAAATAATGAATTGTTCACGAAAAGGGAAAGCCTGCATAATATTCTTTTGATAAGAAGGGCTCCTCTATCTGTCATTCACATACCATATTCATGTAAAACTCTAAACCAGTTACACTGCAAAATATACAAGTCAGTGTTACACAGAACAATTTATGGGTAATATTTACTATCACCTCTAGGAATATGATTTACTCTTCTTGTTTTTACCTTTTCTTCCCCTTCTCTTCCACACAGAGTTGTAATAGCAATGCATACAAATTCAAAAAATGACCAAGGTTGGAAAAGATCTCCAAGATCATCTAGTCCAGATGTACACCTACCACCAATATTACCCCACTAAATCATGTCCCTTAATACAACATCTAAACATTTCTTGAATATCTCTAGGGATGGTGACTCAAGCATCCCCCTGGGCAGCCCATTCCAATGCTCCTCTCTTGGAGAAGAAATTTTTTTTAATATCCAACTGGAACAACTTGAGGCCATTCCATCTCCTCATATCACTAGTTACATGGGAGGAGAGGCTGGATTCCCCCCTCACCACAACCTCCAGTCAGGTAGTTATAAAGAACTATGATGTCTTCCCTGAGCCTCTTCTTCTCCAGACTAAACAATCCCAGTTCCCTCAGCCGCTCCCCATAAGACTTTTGTTCCAGACTCCTTGTCAGCTTTGTTGCCCTTCTCTGAATATATTCTAGGGTCTCAATGCCTTTCTTATGGTGAGGGACCCAAAACTGAACAAAGTACTTGAGGTGCAGCCTCACCAGAGTTGAGTACAGAGGGACAATCACTTCCCTGCTCCTGCTGGCAGCACGGTTTCTGATACAAGCCAGGATGCCATTGGCCTTCTTGGCTATTGGGGCACAATACTGGCTCATATTTATCTGAGTGTCGCACAACAACCTTAAGTCCACTTCTTCCACACAGTCTTCCAGCCACTCTGCCCCAAGCCTGTAACCTTCCCTGGGGTTGTTGTGGCTAAAGTTCAGAACCCAGCAGTCGGTCCTGTTGAACTTCATTCCACTGGCTTCAGCACAGTGATCCCCCTAAAGAGCCTTCCTACCCCCAGACAGATCAGCACTTCCTCCCAGCTTGATGCCCTTTGCATATTTACAGGAGGTGCACTCAGTCTAGGTCACCAGAAAAGATATCGAACAGTACAAGCCCCAATTCTGATGTCTGTGGAACACAACTTGTGACCAGTCACCAGCTTGATTCAACCCCATTCAGCACCAATCTCTGGGCCTGGCCATCCAGTCAATTCTTTACCCAGCAAGGAATATACCTGTCCAAGCCAGGGGCTGCCAGCATCTGCAGGAGAGTACTGTGGGAAACAGTGTCAAAGACTTTGCTGAAGTCCAGGTAGACTATGTCAACAGCCTTTCTCTCATCCACCAGGCTGGTCACTCAATCATAGAAGAAGATGACATTGGACAAGTAGGACCTGTCTGTCATGAACCCATGCTGGCTGCACCTGTCCCCTGGTTATCCTGTATATGACATGTAATCTCACTCAAGATGATCAGTTCCGTAACCCTTGCTGGCACCGAGGTCAGACTGACAGGTCTGTAGTTCCCTGGAACCTTTTTATGACCCTTCTTGTAGATGGGAATCACATTGGCTTGCCTCCAATCCTCTGGGACCTCTGTGGCTGACCAGGAATAGTGAAACAGTGATAGATGGAGGAAAGTGGCATAGCAATTACCACCACCAGCTCCCTTAGCACCTTTGGGTAGATCCTACCTAGTCCTGAACGCTTGTGACAGTCCAAGAGCAGTAGTAGGTTTCTGAACTGCTTCCACATGTATTGTGGGGGGTTTATTCTCCCCCACTCCTAGACTTCCAGGTCAGGGGGTGGAGAACCCCAAGAATAATTGGTCTGACTTTTAGAGATAGATGTAAAGAAGGCATTGAGAACTTTGGCCTTTTCCTTATCCTCAGTGGTCACATTCCTTGCTACATTCAGTAAAGGCTGGAGATTCTCCTTAGCTCTCCCTTTACTGTAAAAAAGTTTTTTGTTATCTTTTATCCCAGTGGCCAGGTTGAATTTAGTCTTTGCTTTTGCCTTTCTGATTTTACTTTGTGCAAAGAGACAATTCTTTTCATAAGAGTGCAGTTTTTGGAACGTAGTTTTTAAGTGAATGGAAGAAGTTCCCAAGAAAATCCTCTTGCCATGCATTTGATTTTTTTCAGGGCAGGGAGATCAAGAAGATAATATGTACTTTGAAAGCCTCTGACGATATCATTCCGGAGTTTGATTTCCTCAATTCTACCAAATTTAGTAATCACAGATTTGGCTTGCAATAGAGTAGAAAAATTTGACTTTCATAATTAGACTTGTCAGAGAGGGAGTCTTCTTGAACCAAAATGCGTGTATACACACACACATACACATGCAAGGTAGCTGCAATCTGCATAACTGCAATTTTGGGATTGTGCACTGGTCAATTTCTATTGACAAACTAATTTTCTGCTATTATGAGGCTATGTATATTGATCTTGAAATAACCAACAAATCTAAGAGTATTAATTTGGTGTCCAGGAATGTGAAAAGTCTGGTTTGCAGATAACAACAAGTAATTTATCCTGGTAAGTGTCTTCTTAAAGATAATCAATAATGTCAGTGGGATGAAGAATTACATCATTTTGTAAGGATCTTTCTGAACTGATGTGATTCATTAGTGCTGTTCTTTTTGGATGGTATGGTACAACATTATGCAAGTCTTTTTTTTTTTTTTTTTAAATAACAGTTAACAAAAAAGAAAGTTGGGTGACTTACCACTGACCTGTCATATGTGGAGAGAGACAAGTGTGAGTCTTTGGTCTCAGCATACTTACACAAATGAAAAATCTTCTCTGTTATGTCTGGTAACAATCATATCATGGAAATGCGCATACATGGGTTAATTTCCACACACCTGCTTAGTATGTGTTACTAACTGCCTTTGGGAGGAAAGCAGAAGTGACAGCGCTTTCACATAGTTGGCTGCAAAATAAACAGTTCAAGCAGGCAAGTGAGGAATTGCAGAGACTGAGTGACATTGTGGAATAAGATGCCATATGAAAACCTTAACATATGTCAGGGTTTTGGTGTTTTTTTTCTTTTTTTTTTTTCACAATAGTTACTGTAAATACAGTTTCTCTTTCTGGAAGGCTCACAGCCTTGGAGGCATTAGTACTAGCATCAAGAACTTTTTTGCTTAAACAGCGCTCGCTTGCAGCATACTTTCATCAGCTCTTGTAAGATAACCAGGTTCAGGAAGTTAGTATTTGACTGAGGAGACCAACCAAGAACATTTACAGCCAAATAGATGTTAGAAATCTGTATGTGGCATTTTTTTTCTTACACAGAACAAGATATGTGATAGAAAAGATTTTGCACCTCAGTAAGGTCTTTGAGTGGGGTGATCACAGATTTTAAGCTAGATTTGTGGTGGCTGTCTGTACCGTGCAAAACATTTTGCTTGAAGTAATTCACTTACATCTAGTTAGCTTCCTTTGGCGTTTGCAGTGTTCTTTGCTTTCTTTCCTTGGAAAGCTGGAAGCTTTCTTCCAGTATTGGCTTTGCCAAGGCAAGCAAAATAATCTTCAGTTTGCACGTCATTAAATACTGCATTAAGTTTGTGAAGACAGCCTAGGCACTGTGTAGATACTGGAAAGAATTTAGCTCTGAAAGAAGTGACTCAATTTAAACATGAGTTAAAGGAGAATCTCCAACTAATAAGAAACGTGAGAGAAGTCTAGCATCGTTCTGCTATTGTTCAATAAAGGGCATTGCTTTCCTGCAGTTACAACTACACACACTACAACAATATGCAAATGCAAACACCATATGCTTAAAATATAAGAATCTTTGGGAAGCTGTTCAATTCAGGTAGAACTCTTCACACTGAATTTCAAGGAATGTTTGAGCTATCTCCTGATGATGAAAAACAAAATTCATGTTTCTGTGGCCAGTGCACTGTGAAACTAAGAAATTATTTTGAATGAGGCCAAATGAAGACTACGTCACTGGTAAATAGAAATTCAGATGGCAAAAACTACTACTTTCAACAAAAGCTTTGTGTTCAGCCTTTTTGAAAACTAGACTCCTTGTTCAGAAGAAGAAGACTTGTTTCTCATTCTCCTCTCAATGACACTTGAGATCATCACTCTCATCTGATAAGCTAATCATTTTTTTTCATAATAATCAAACATGCATTGTCCAAGATGGGCTTTACTGGCTTAGGAAATGCAAAGAGAATAGATCATTCTTAAAACTTCGTATAAAACATTATAAATACGGTGTATAGTTTTCTGATTTAATAATTTATGCATACCCAAACTAAAATACTGAAACAAACTTTTCCTTAGAAGTAAACTGGAGAAAAACCTGATGCTTTTTTTATTTGAAAATTGTTATATTCTCATGGTATTTTTCTTTTTTCTTATCCTGTTATATTCTCAAATTTTCTAATAATTGATTTGCACTTTCATTATAACATCCCTTCGTAGGACTTTCATTTCAGATACTGTGATTTTGGCCTTTTTTGAATTCTTGTTCAGCTTTACTAACTTGGTGATCCTCTGGCAAGGAAACTGCCCTGAGGCAAGGAGCTGGCTTTGATGCCTCCAGGCTGCTCTGGCCCAGCAATCATTGGGAAGACAACCCTCTATATAGTTAGGCCATACATTCACCTGGGTGATCTAGAAGCTTAGAATGCTGGAAGAACATTTATCTCTTCATGCCTAAATAGGCTGCTGATAGTTTCTAGTGAAATCAAATTAGTTCTCAGCACAGGGAGGACCTTGTTTTCAGCTGCAAATTATTTATTGGAAATTCCTGTCCTTTTTAGGCAGCATTTTCAATTTCACTGAGCAGACAGTAGAATTCACTGTGGTTTAGAATCTAAAAGCATGATCTATGATTCTCTCAAAGTTACTGGAACTAACTGCAGGGTAAGATATTCAGCAGCCTTTGAACATCTGAATCTGGTACTTTGATATAAGAATTATCCTGTGGTTTAAGGAAGCATTCAGAAAGACAATGACTTCCAAGCTTGTATTTGACAGTTCAACTTTCATACCCATACAAGCTATTCCCTTTAGATCCGTAAATTACTTATGTTGCCTTTATCAGTTTTCAGCATTTCAGTACTATGAGATGTGATATGCTTTCAGTATTCCTTTTAATTACTAGCTTCTTAGCTAGAGAATTCATGAAAATCCCATACTGATTAAGATTAATAGTTCTCCTGGGCTGAATGGCTCAAGTAATCCGAAATAGCATATAGAGCTGGTTGGTGATTCAAATTCAGCCTGAGTGAGTGGTTTCTAAAATTCTTTTCATGAGTAAGGAATAGCATTAGCTGATGTGAAAGAGACAGGAATGAAAAGTCAAAAAGTTACTGGGAGCTAGCATGAAGGAGCCACGTTCTAGCAAAGAGGCTGCAGGGAGGTCTGAAACTCAGAATTATGATGCGGGTGACAGAACTGCTGGTGACCTTTAGGGTTGGAGTAGTAAGATGTTGTATAAGCCTCCCCTGAGACGTGCAAATATGTCTGTACATGGGCAGTCCAGAATGAATATAAGCAAGAGGCTTTGCAGATCAATTTGAGGTGGATAAGCAGAGTGGTGTGTGGGGACTTCATATAAAACCTTCCCCACATACTGCTGGCTTACTGCCAGTAGTGTTAAATCCTTGACTTTCTGCTCACAATATACACTGAAGATAAAATTTATGAACACACTGCTGAAAAAAGCAAACCTGATCCCCACACAAGCTGCACATTACTTTTGGCATCTCAGTTTCTTTCAGTGTTTAATCCCTTCTCACCTCCCCCTACTGTTTGCCTGTGGAGACTTGTCAGCAGCTGAAAGAATATGGCTTCTTATAATTTAAATTAGGTAGAACACCTAATTTTTAAAAAACGTACATATATTTTAAAGGTAAGTCATTATCTTTTGGATTTTAGATGATAAAATGCACTTTTTTTTTTTTTTTTTTTGCATAACTTGAAGAAGATGGAAATGCTTGTTGACAAAACTCTACTGTGAAATTGTGCATTGTAAGAATTTATTTTACGTTTAAACTGAGATTTTTCATGGCTAATGTCTATGTATTCAGTTCCATATATATGTATATATGTATGGCTTATGTGCAAGTCATCATACAAACTGTGCATCATCAACTATAAGAAATAGAAAATACATCTTCTAAAGAAAATGCAAGGTTTTGCAGATCCCAGTAAGTGCACAGCCACACAATGACCTTGTTTTTTTCATCCAGACTCCAAAACAATTCCAGAGAGAACTTTTGTTAACTTCAGGGTTGCCTTCAGGTTTACAAGAAAGTTAAAAGCAAAATGTATGAGCTAGCAGCCTTATCTCTTCAATGAGGCTCCTAGCAGAACAGCGGTAAGAGCAAGGGGTGACAAGGACTCAGTGCTGGGTCATCCTTTGGCTTCCCTAGTGCACTTATGAGATGTAAATGGACACCACACTTTAGCTGACTGCTGGAATTTTTCTTTTGTGAAATGCAGGAGACTCAGAGTTGGGATTGTCACCGTGAAATAAGCTTTACAACAGGCCACTCCCAGCTTTGATAACACCTGCAGATGTTGGCTTCAGAAGTTGTTAGTTTTTAAAAATAATTCTACACTGACAATAACTAAAAAAAGATTGTTTCTGAGCTTGCCTATGTCCATAGCTTGCTAATGAAAATCTACATACAGAAATGAAAAAAGAGACAGTATTCTTCTGAGATTGTTTACATGTTTTCCCAAGAGCCTGCAGAGCTTTCAGTTAAGTGAATTAGCAAAGAAGGCTTGCTCTATTTCTGTTTTGGAAGTAGCAGACTTGTGGAACAAAAGGACATACTACTGCCAGCTCTTCTCTGTAAGAATGTTACAATAAACTAAATAATAATAATAATTTTAATTAATTTATTAAGAATTTATTTGCACACTTGTCCATTGTTCTATCCATTGAGAATGATCTACAAATATGAGATTAAAACATGACAGTAAGTTGGAGTATGTTGAAGTTGATGTTGTGAGTATGTTTCAGCAAGATGACAAAGTTTCCCATTTATATACCTCCTTTTATCATAAAAAATAATGAAAGACTCACATTGTAGAAATTGACTGATACAAAGTGATGGGCTTTGAGTTTACTGTGACTGTTCAAGAATATTAGTGTCATAATGAAAAGCTTCAGGAGAATGGTAGCTCGGACTTGAGTAACAAAAAAAACCTGAACAACCAGTAGTTGTTAGAGCTGATCAAGAAGGATACAGAGAAGAAAACACAGGTCTCCAGACTCTCCCAGATTCTCAAATGGAAGTGTTTTTTTGCACTAGCTCTGTGCTAGCCTTCTGGTGTGGTTCCTCTGGAGTGGCAGGCACTCAGTAGTAAAAAAAAAAAAAAAAAAAGCATAAAAACTTCAAATACTTTCAGGCAACACTTCTCTTTAAAACAAACTGAAAGCAAACAAAGAAAAATGGACTAACCAACGCAATTGACACTGATGCTAAACATGAGAATACTGCTTAAACACAACTGATCTCACATTTGTGGGTCAAGGAAAGACAGGAATGGGACAAATTCTTTGTAGTCATTTCTTCAGAAACCACTCTTGAAGCAATGAAAGCTTTACTGATGAATCTACTGACAGTAGATCAATCAGGTCCTTGGAAAGAAAAAAAAAAGCACACAAATCCTTTATTTTGTGAATTATTGTTGTGGGAATTAATCTCTGCTGCTGTCATGACTAAGCTGGGGCTGACAAATGTCCACAGATACAAGGAAGAAATGTTTTGTAATCTGTAGTCTCTCTCATAAGATACCATTCCATCCACCATCTTAAATCACAGGAAACGTTAGCTCTTGTTGGAAGTCTGTATTTAAGGCAATGACAACAACAGTTTCAGTTTCTTAGCCCTGTTGCTTGCTCTGTTCATCTGCCTTTGAATAAACAAAAAAGCAAAACCAAATAAACCAAACCAAAACAAAATATGTTTTCAGCTCAATACTGTAATTCATAAATATCCTTTCCTAGGACTGAATGTAGTAAAACTTTATAGGGGAAAACTTCATGTTTGCCTTTGACCACTTACCATGTCTTTTCCCTTAATTTTCCCAGCTCCTGTAATTACTGGTGCAAGCCTTGTGACAAGTACAGAAGAAAAACTAGAGCAGGCTTTCACTCCTTGGATCATTTTTGACCCTCCTCTGGATGCACTCCATCAGATCCATGTCTCTCGTACTGAGAACTTCACGTAAGACAGCAGTACTCTGTACAAGTGTAATATTTCAAAAGGACATAATAAAATTCTATTTATTCCTGAAGGTCTCTGTGGTTCCTAGGTTATGAATATTTTTTCATTACCATTGGACTTGGATGTTATACAGAACCATATTTAAAATATATACATACGTAATTCTGAAACTAATGTCTCCTATTTGTTTACATGGAAACTACAACAGACACAAAGAGCACAATACCACTATTTGATGGAGAATATTCTTAGCTACAAAACAGTACTCTTCAACATAGTCACCACTGCTATCCATGCATTTTTGCCAGCAGTGAACAAGAACCTGCATGCTGTGCTCATAAAAATCTGCTTGGCCATCTGTATATGTGGCTTGTATTTCAACTCACTGTTGCCAGTGCTGAAATGCATCACCCACCACCTCGCTGTGCTGACATCTACTATTAGGTCTCAGACATGGAAGTGTGTATGAAACAAAGATGTAACACTGAATTCCTCACAGAGAAAAAATGGCGCCCATTGACATTCACTGATACTTGCTGAACATTTATGGAGACCACAGAATCACAGACTCACAGAATCACAGAACTGTAGGGGTTGGAAGGGACCTCCAGAGATCATCGTGTCCAACCCCCCTGCCAAAGCAGGTTCCCTACAGCAGGTCGCACAGGTAGGCATCCAGGCAGGTCTTGAACATCTCCAGAGAAGGAGACTCCACCCTCCCTGGGCAGCCTGTTCCAGTGCTCCGTCACCTCACTGTAAAGAAGTTCTCACACACATTTGTGCAGAACTTCCTATGCTGCAGTTTCTGGCCGTTTCCCCTTGTCCTGTCTCCACTCACCACTGAAAAGGGTCCAGCCTCGCCATTCTGCCCCCCACACCTTAGATATTTATAGACCTGGATCAGGTCCCCTCTCAGCCTTCTTTTCTCAAGGCTGAACAGACCCAGTTCACTCAGCCTTTCCTCATAGGAGAGATGCTCCAGGCCCTTCACCATCTTCGTGGCCCTCCACTGGACTCTTCCCAAGAGATCCCTGGCTTTTTTGACAGACCATTTTGTCAAGCTCCTCCTCTGCTGCCATCTGTCACATGGCAATAAATTAAAATGGAATATAGGTGGGAAGATTCAGCCTCTACTGCCATAACATCAACATCTGCCTCTGATGTTGCAGGCCAACATCAAGACAGGAGGCATTATTTTTGGAGCAGTCCTCATTATTACAGGTATAGTATACAGGTACATGTGTATAATATGTATGTATACACACACATACAGACATATAACCACAGTTGTTTAAGATTATAAAGAAAGTACGCATAGTGAGAGAATATATTTTCTTAGAATCTAATAATATAGTCAGAAAAATGAGCAAATTTTAGGTACTTTTGCTAGCTAGAAGTGAAGTAACAAACTGTGTGCAACCTGGAATAACTGGCTCTAGTGTAATGCAATTATGCAAACCAGTTAGAGTCAGAGTGGAAAGGTGACAAGTACCCACAGAATGGAAGATATTTGCAAAAAGAGAAGTGAGAATGCTGCTTGCCTGCCCACTGGGGGATAAAGAGAGAGAGAGAGAGGAAGATAATTATCACCTAAGGAGATGAATTAAGGGGAAAGCTGCAATGTGCTCCAGAAAGATATATGTTTTAAACTGACGAAGATACAAAATACTTATAGGCAAACAAGGTGAAAAAAAAACAAAGGTGAAAGGCGGGAAATAACTGAAACTCCTTCTTCTGCTGTAACTTTCTGTAACAAATTACATCTAGACATAGAAAGTGAGGACTAATGAAATGAGATGAAGTAGCTTAATACGGGCTGCCTTGTGAATAAATCAGAAGCTCAGTAGGAATCTTTCTCACGTTAGAGAAGCTCCCTGAGATGATGCCTCAGTCTTGTGGGGTTTGAAGCTGGACCTCAGCTGAAGCTTGTTTTCTTCTCTGTTATTGCTTGTGTCTGAAAATGACATTTTATTAGACAGTTTTACTTCTAAGAGAGAGAATAAAATGTTGAAATAAAGTTTGATGAATAAAATCCACCTTTCAACCTTAGAGCAGCATGGAAATGAAAGCTGTCATGAAGACCCTCTGTCTTTTAAATTACTCATCCACCATTCTTCTTGAACAATAAGCAAACACCTGGGTCTGGCGCAGCGGGTTCTCTATCTACAGGGAAATGGCTTATGCAGGGCGGGAGTCTATGATTCCTGTTTATAGTCTGACTGAACGTGTAATAAAAGACAATCCAAATCTGAGTCAAGTATTTAGCATCTGTTAATATGAGAGGATTTCATAATTTGACATATCCTGGCCAGAAGATGGGCGGGAAAATCAGAGCTGCTGCTGGAGAATGAGTAAAAAAAGATAAATTAAAAATGACATCTACCCTAAACTTCATTACATTATAAAAGCTCTTTCCATCTGATCTCAAATGCCATGTGGATGGGTCAATTTGCAGATTGCGTGGACATCCTAAAGCTCGTGTATGCACTTCAAGACAAGCTGTCATAAATAGTTAAGTTGCCCTGGGAGCAGCGCCAAAATGCATTTCAGTGATGGCTGCAGAGATGCCTGCTAAAAAGCAAACAGCACATTAGCAGCCCTCAGAGTTATTGTGTAAATGGAGTGTGAAATTCTGGTCCATTGCTCTGCACTATAACTTTTTGTCTCCCTGATAATGATTAAGAGAAGCTTTGCTTGACTTGATGGTGGGTGGAAAGAAGGGTGTGAAAAATGAAAAAGATTCCTCTGGATGTTTCGCTTGACCTTCAGAAAACTCTAAAGGAGGGTCATCTGAGCTACACACAGAGGAATCAGCTGGCTCTGTTCAGAAGCCTGGTGATGAATTTAGGAGCCCAGGGATGCATGTTGTGGAATTACCATAAAATAGAATGTCCCAAGCAATTATTAAAAATTTAAAAGGCAATCTGACCCTAATTGCTGACTGAAATGAATGGAGAAAGATCCTACTGCTACCCTTGGGAAGAAATGGCATGCCTAAAACCCACAAGATTGGAACTGATGTGTCATTCTGTGTTAATTTACTGGAAATTATTCTCTTTGCATTTTCATTATTAATCATGATAACACTATACTTTCAGAACATCTTACATCTCATAGTATTTCAAATAATTAAACCTCCTAGTCACAAAATGATTACTGCTGGTGGAGCACAAAGTGTAATGCCTTAAAGGGTGGGTGAATATCATCCCATTTCACCAGTGAGCTAGGGAGGGATGTAATGATTTGCCTCAGTGGCAGATGCTGGGTCAGAACATAAATTTTCTGACCTGCAGCTCTACTGAACTGCACTGCCTGTCCAGAGCATTCATTTCATCTGCCTCCTGCTACCAATTGATAGGCACAGAATTAAAGGCTTGAGCAATTGACCCAAAGATCCCTGGAATCAGTGGCATTGCTTTAAGGGACTTTTAGGTTCTTAACATTTGCTCCTCATTTGCAGGTGCATTTTATTTTCTGCTTGCCAAACACAAGGTTCTTTGACCTTTTAGACAGAGTACTCTTCCAAAATTATAAACTACCTTCAAAAATGTAAGCCTCAGTGGCAAAGCCTAAGCAGGCAAAGCAAGATACTAGTCTGCTTAACTACTAGGCTAAATATCTTCTGGCAAAAGATATTATAGGGATCAAACACAATGGGCCAATCCAGAGCTGTTCCAATGAACAGATTCACTCAAAGTACTTCTGGATTTGTCACACCTCGATTTTTACAGAACAGAGGATGAACGACTTTGATTTGCAGTAAAAAGCTTCCATCAGTCACCATTTATTACTGATCTTTTTCTGAAGAAATAGAAAAAAAGACTCAGTAACTGAAGCCTAGTGGGAAAATTTTGCTTGTGCATCTTATGACATCATTGTAGTTTTCCAAATGTTGCTGCAAGTTTTGCAGATTTAGAGACTAAATTATCTGCCTCTGGAGATAGAAGATAAGACTTTCATCTATCTGCTGAAAAATTACGCCAAGTGGTGAATAAGTCCATCACCGGTTTAATGAGACCTTGAGAGTATCCTGTAATTAATTCGCTATATCAGCCTAATGCCCAAATGCATTACTTTAGGATCACAGAAGGCAATGATACTAGCCCCAAACCAGTTGTACCCTACCTAAATTTACAGAAATATAGTAAGAGAAAGAAGAGATGGATTTTGTGTTAATGTTGAAGCAATCACATTCAGCCTCAAACTGAAACTTTTACTGCACTGGAGAGCTCCAAATCCTTAACTAAAAAAAATAAAAAATAAAAAAAAATCACTTTCCTGCTCCCTGCATGGAACAAGCAAAATGAAAAAAGACAAAAACAAGACTGTAGTCTGATGTATTTTGTTTCATTTCACTTCAGGGAGGAGCATTCCTGTGGTCTGTTGCTCAGGCAGATTCATCTGATGGGTGGAAATAGGATTAGGAATACTTGCTTTCTATCACAGGACATGCACAGAGAAGTCAGTTTGAAACACGGGGAGCTTTCATTGTGCACATACATATGTGGGACACGTATCTGAATACGTGGAGAGACTGCTTGGTTCTGGGGACTGATATCTGAGTCTTAAGGTCAAATGTAATGAAACAGTCTTGCTGAGCCACAGGATTGAGCTCCTATCTTTTTTCAGAGAATCTTTCTTCTGTTCAGGTTAAACTGGTTTTGCCGCATAAATAAAAAAAAAGCAGACTGCAGAAACACCAGTCCTTTACCAGAGCTGAACCTATGTGCATATGCACAGAAGCTTGGACTAACCTTCTCAGAAATTCATAGCACCTTGGCTCTTCCTACTATGGATTATTTATATATATCCAGTATATAAAAAAAGACCATCTGAAATCAAAAGGCATTTTGAGTAGTGAGCTATGGGCAAGAAGTATATAGTGATTAATTTGTCTAATAAATTTGTCTCATTCTACATTGACAGATTATTCAAGGAAATATTTGTATGAATTTGCAGAGCTGGCCGAACAATTTGCCAAATCTTGGGTTCTCTTAATAGTTCCCAGGTGAGGTCAAGGACACTATATCTGTGCTTGAAAATATCAAGCCAATATTGCAGGTGAATATACTTCAAAAAATATAATGAATAAGCCAGTTTTCAGTGAGCTTTCAATACTGAACTCGATGAACCAAATCAAATACTTTTGCTGTCGTTCACCCGACTGGATGAACAAAGTGACTTGAAGGGCCACAGCAGGCTGAATACTTATCTGAAATAAGTTTTGACCTCACTATCTAGATTATCCCCAAGGATTTGTGAATATGAGTAGAAATAAGCACAGACGAATCCAACTAGATTTCTTATTGTTTTGAATACCACTTCAGCAGCTTTGTTAGGCCTTGAAGCAAATAGAATACTCATGAGACTCAGTCCCATACATTGGCTGTTTTTTCCCCACAAACCCATAAAGCGTTTCCAAGTTAGTTGCATGAATGCAGTGTAAGCATGTGTTCATGTATGCCCACAATCCTATAAACATTTTTATGAATATAAAAAGGCTATACATTTCATAAATCCAATACATTTCATAAAGCCTATGAAAAACAATTCAAATATTTTATTGAGACAACGTGTTCAAACAAGTTTTTAACAGTGTTGTCTTGTTCTGCCAGGGTTTGAATTCAGCATATTTGTCTGAGGTATTTAAAAATAAATACTTGTTCTTTGTGATTAATGTAGAAAATAATCAAGATCTACTTAAACTTTTATCATCTAGTTTGCAATGGTCTGGGGGACAATACACCTGGTACAGAAGCAGACTCAAATCCCAGCCAGGTCAGACATTCCAGCCTTCCTAGGTTCTTTACATGATATGAATGTCATACTCTTGACCTACATGGTATGTGCACAGTAAGTTCGCGACAAACTTGAAAAGAGAATTTCCTGAGTGTGAAATTTAAATAAGAATTTTCTATATTAGAAATACACAGCACTGCTTATCAGCAAGACATTTCTTCTGAAGTGTATTTTTTTCCTGAATTTTGTCTGTTTCAAATAATGAATAATATCTGCAAGTTAAGTTCACTGTTGTTGAAATTAATACAATTGTATGAGAAAAGCTTATGGAGGCATAGAACTTCAGAAACACCCCAGATATAAGAAGACATGGAGATAGATCACCGTGTGTATTTGTACCAGATGATTTTACGTATATTTCATTATTAGTGCTTCTGTGAGCATTGTTAAATTGGAAAGTAAATCAGATGTGAATTGCAAACGCTGTCTTCAAACACATCCCAGTAATATCCATTTAGGAGACAATCGCTTTCTCCGGAAGCCTGAGAAATATTTTCATTCCTGATATTCAATATAATAGCCAATTTTGCTTATACTTGATGTTCATAAATATGTTAACACAGTTTTTTTTTTTTCTTAATTCTTCAAAATAAAAAAAAGATACAGGAGGGTCACTTATGGTGGGAAATTTTATCTAACAAACAAGAACAAGAATTCTCTTCTGTTATAAATTCCATGAGTTATCCATTTCATAGCTGTTCAAATGTTTCAACTTTAAACAGTCTTACAGACCATTATATATTCCACAACAGTTGTTAATTTGATGAATATTATTTTGGTCTGGAAGTATTCAAGGAAAATAGTGTGGGTGGTGATCTATCTTTAGTCTTCAACATACAGACAGCCTGCAACATCCAGAGCACTTGCTATTAGACTGCTACAAGGTGAGGAACAGGAAGACTAAAAAAGGGTCTTATCTGCTAGGTTTTGGCACACAGACTGTCACATTGAGGAAAACCTTAAAAAAGACAAGATCTTATACATTTAAGATTTGAAGATATAAACATGTTATAAACAGTCCAGGCTGTAACATTCCTGTGCCTATTCTGACCTCTCAGGGCATGGTGCTCCCTGACTGTCCCACAAACATAAAGGAAGGTCAGGGCAAAAAAAATCTTTCCCACTGTTTTGGGACAGTGTACACAAACTGTCTTCTATTCTGTATAATTTGGCCTCCTGCTGTTTGCACTAACAAGGGAGGAAAAATTTGCAGCATGACTGCTATAGGGACTGGAAGCTGAGGTTTACAGATGGTGATTGATACCAATTAACAATAACAGATCATGAACTGCAAACATTCCTGTGCTGTTCCCACCCTACAACATTGCAGACACCTTAATATCAGCTTCTCAAACTACATCTTCAGGAGATGTGTTCAAAGAGCCCTTCTCACAAGAGTTTTGAGAAACAATTTGTTTCTGATAAAAGATTCTGCGTTTACTTCCCTTGTGGTTTTCCATAAGATACATCACTGGCTGATGTCAAGAACTATTATAATCATGTACTTTCACAATAGAGTAATGAGATTTTCTTCCTTTATCTGCAGTGTTTCCTTAATGCTTTCCATAAGGAGACTGTTTATGATGAATTCCTCTGATTGCAATGTAATTTACATTTATATGATGTGCTAGAATTTTGAAATAATAGATTCAGGCTTTGTTTAAAACTATGTGACTTAGAAAATCTCATAAATACAGGCTAAAAAACTGAAACAGCCTCTTGTTTGACTAAGTACAATTCTTTCCTATGCGGTTCAGTCCTTGGGTATCGTAAAATTCCGTGAATCTAACATTTAGGTTGCTTATTAATGTACAACTTGCCCACATGCAAAAAACAGACAACTGTTTAAACAGTTAAGGATATTTGCTGTCTGTGAATCTTGTAGATAACCAAGAACTAGAAATCTTTCTCTTCTAAGAGCCAAGGAATATATTCAACTTCATTTTCTTTTCCCAGGTTCATCCATCATACTTCTGTCAGTGGCATGTATCTACTTTCTACCCTGTCAAATAAACTTGTAATAGCATTCGGTTTTGACCAGCTTTGAATAACAACTCTGAGAACAAGATGGAAAGTCACTAACCATGATCTGTAAATCTGGTTCAAAACGGAGGATGTTTCCTATCACATAGCTGTGTTTCAGTCTTTTCTAGCCTTATCCATTCACTCTTCCCCCTTGGCATCAATGTGCTGTGCTTTCTCCTCCCATTAAGAATGGTGAAACTGTTATTCTGGGGTATGCCATAATCTCATTGCTAAAATGATCCAACTAAAAAAAATAAAATTAGACAGAAAAAGTTTGTTTTAAACACCTGGATCATTTTGCCACTAGTGCTAGTACAATATGGAGCTATATTCTTAGTACTCTGAGTTGTAAATCAAGGAAACAGGTTTTGTCACAGATGATCTGAGATACCAACTTTGCATATACAGTGGCTAGACATGACACCCAGCTGGAAGATGAATGGATACGCACAGATTTAATTATACTAATTAAGCTGTCAGGAGTTTTCAGAACCACATAATCATGGTTGGTGCTAGATAAATGTACCCCAAGTCTCACTTGAGGATAGAAGAAATGGGTGAAAGTATAGGAGACACCTGCCAAGTTGAAATATGGTGCAATCCAGGAGTTCACAACAGGTAAAGCGTGCATTATCGGATAGCTGGCAGCTGTGCTGAGGTTGGTGATGGCTGAGCAGAGGCTGCTTTCATGTACAGAAGGCAGCAGAAAGTGATTATGAAATAAAATAGAAATTATGGCTGGGTGCCACAGAACTGACTCAGCCTGAGAACAAAAGTTAAACTTGCTGGTACATGGTATTGGCTTAGTGTTCACCTTAATAGCCTATAGGATGAAAGAGGAATTCATTTCCATCCTCATAACAATTTTAGTATTTCTCCATGGCTGATGGAATGGGAAAACAGCTTCATCACAGTGAATATGTTTCTCCTGATATAATGGGTCAACCTGTATCAGTTTCTGCTGCAAAGCATCCATTGGACAACTGGCAGATGGTAAAACCTTCTATTACGTATCAAATACATATTTTGATTTGATTACCGAAGGGTGGATCCTTGTCCCATTTCAAATTAAGTTACCTCATACAGGTGTGAAATGAAACATCAGTTTGCAGTTAAGAAACAGACCATATCTTCCTCACAGTAGTTCAGTCTAATTATGATAACTGTCAACATACCATAGCTAGAAGATTTTAAGACTTGCTTATACAATTAATCTAAATTTCAGCAAATTCAGTACAGTTTGACATTGTCTACTTAACTAGAACATTTGTTTGGTTTGCATTTCCCTTTAGTTTGTCTTTCATTTTCCTTGCTAATCTTTTACACAGATTCCAGAGTTGTCCTATGAGCGGCAACAAAGCTGTCTGAAAAAGTGCTTTAATAGTTGCAAAACTGTGTGTCGAGTAATGAAGACAGGAGTGCCGTACTGAAGGAAGATTGTGTTCAAAGGAACCTGCCTTTTACAACTGACTGGGAAACCATTGATTATTCTCACAAGATTTTGCTTTCTAGGATCACAGGCAATTTAGCAGCATAACTGCATTTAGCAGAAGCTATAATGATTCTTCCTTTTAAGCCTTTGACACTGCTGGCCTGTATACATTTTTATGCATACAAAACATCCACTTTCAAGTCCAACCAGTCACTTACAAAAGCCATTTTTCCCATGTACTTGTTATCCATCTGTCAGGAGGAGATACATATTTTGTAGGTGAATTGTTTTAAGACAGAGAAGCAACAGACTGTTTAACATCACTTGAAAAAAGTTAGCAGTATCTCAGTGCTGACATCTTAAAATGACCTACAAACACAACTCAGAGCTACAAGGTTGAAATGCACTCCCAGCTTAACCCTTGATGTCCTGATTTCAGACATAGAAAATAGACCAGAAAACAGCCTGGAATTGCTATGCTGAACTGGATTATTTTTTTTTGTTTTCAGTTTCCTTAACTAATGGTACGTGCTCTTGTTTGGAAATACGAACATGTAAGACAAGTATGTCCTGAGCTATCAGAGAGATATGCTCATGAATATTTGGTATGCTGTTTGCATAGCCCTTCTTTTGGGGTTTCAAATTTGTAAAAGAAGGAAAAAAGTCTAGTATAGAAGTAGGAAAACGGGTACTTCGGTGTACCCTGCAAGGTGATGGCTGCAAACCAGCCCAATGCTGCGCCCCAGAGCCTACCAGGCAGGTGAGGGATGTGAACACACAAAGGCACAGCCCAGCAGTGGTACTGGGTCTGGGAAGAGATACAGGAGGACAGGCTGTAGTGTAAGTGGACATTAACACATGGGCTGTGTCTGATACTGGCACTGGAAAAATCAAACCTGTTTCTTGTCTATAGGCACCTGTGGGCCTTAAAAAGAGAGAAAGGTGGTGATAGTAGGAAGATAAGAGAAATGGAAGCAGGGACATCCAGAAAGCACACTAGTAGTAGATGAGATGTACTGCAAAAAGGATTCCGTACCAAAACTTCTAGATAAACTAATTGTCAGAATGAGGAAGGAGCTATTTCACAGATTAGAGTAAATCTGTAGTTATGTACTGAACAATGAAATGATTTTGCAAAAATATAATGAAATAGGATGTGAATAATCATCAATATATGTGTAGCATGTGAGACTGAAATGCTTGCTTATTAATATGTGGCTACTTATCTAAGAATAAACAATTCTGCTAAAAACTAAAAGGTCTATTGCCTGCATGTAAATTCTCCTTTTAAAGAATGTTTCTGAATACTGCTCCTGCTGTATTATCCTGCTGTAATACTGCTGAATCTGTCAGACCATAAGCTGAGAGTTTGAAACAATCTTTATATCTACCTTTCTATATTGAAGTCCAGAAGACTGCTTATAAAAATAAAAGTGGCATTACTTCAAATTATTTTAATTCATAGATGACCTCTCTATCATATTGTAGTCCAAGCACACAGCTGACATATTTGGCTTCCATAGTTTATACTTATATATAGGTTTTTATTTGTATAGAGCGTTTGTGTCTGTAAAATCCAAGGCTTACATAGCCTGGAATTAATGAGATAATAAAAACAAGAATTAAAAAAAAAACATTAATATTCTTTCCCTTCTTAATAATCAGCTCACCACATTTAAAATAATTTGTGTAAAAAAAAAAGAGTGAAAATTATGTATTTGCAATTTCATACCATTAATTGTCCACTTAAACTGAACAGTACCACTACATGATACAATCATATCAAAACCAGAAGTCCAGTTTGAAAACTAAGATTTGTTCATGAGAGCAGGACTGCCACCCATCAGATCAGGCTGGCCAAGGTCCATCTAACATGGCCTTGAGTGCATCCAAGGATGGGGTACGCAGAACTTCTTCAGGCAGAAATATTTGAAGTGATACCATCGTTAGTTGCTTTTCCTACATTTGGTCAGTGCTCAAAATAGTGGAATTCCACTATTCCACAGAATTGTCTGTGTGTGTTTCAGCACATGATAAAAAAAGCATGTAACCAGTTATAATGAAAGGTACAACAATCGGGATATAAAAGCAGTCATCTCCCTGCATGAAGGGCAGCAACTACAGTGACATGCTACAAAGGAAAAACCCTAGTGGTAGACTTGCATTGGTGTTCTACCTCTTTGTAGTTCCAAGAAAGTTCTGTGGGTAACAAGTGTCAATTTTCTACAATTTTAAACTTTAATAAAATAGAAGAACTAAAACTTTTTTTTTTTTTTTTTAACTGAACTACAGCAGAAGTGATGTCTGATAAACAGATATAGGAAGACATGCTCAGGTCACCCAACTCAAGCCTTCAAACATATTTAAACTGAGCATAAGAAAAGATCTTTAGCCAACAAGAGGGAAAGAGTAGTATGGTACGATGGGGTAGACAAGGATACAAAAGATGAAATCACAAGCTCTGTTGTAAATTCACCTTTTGATTTTCTTTTTAGGAAACATTTTTTAAATGTTACTTTAATTCCCCTAGTTGAGGGCTTGGTTTGATGAACCCAGGTTCCCTCTGTGGTACCTAACAACACTGGCAAGTGCTGGGAGAAGACAGATGATGCTTTTGTAACATACATATATTGAAGCTGTTGAACTGAGTGTGTCTGAGTCACTCTCAGATTATGCCTTTTCAGAAGGTTCTCCGATAGAAGAAAGTTAGCAGGGCAGGCTTCGGCTTTGAATATACTTCATCTTTTCTGCAGAAATAACTGTGTGGCTGCCTAGAGCTTTCAAAAGTCAGCATGCTGGTTTGAAAGAAAATGTGTTTCTCAGGACACGTGGCTGTGCACTGACCCAGTCAATTTCTGTCTGAATTCCTGAATAGCTGTGTGCACCAGAGGCCTACCACTAAGTCTGAGTGCCTTCTGTAAAGCCTAGAAGGAAGTTAAAACATTTCTTCTTTCTCCTTTTGCTCCACGCCCCTCAGCATAAACACTGCCACTTGCTTAGGGAAAGCACGCTAGAAATATCACAGCTTCATAAAAATAAGTTTAAAAACAAGCCAGAAAAGAAGGTACAGAACAGACAAATTTTCCATATGGACTGTTCACTTATTGGCTCGCTACAGATCTCTGAAGAACAGAGATGGAAAGGCAGATCAAGAAAATACTTAAAGGGTGTTTTTTCATCAGGAAGCTCCTATTCTTAAATGGAGAATCAATTATTTTGATTCATAGCACACAAGAACTGTGGAAATTATAGATCTGAATTCTGGAACTCAAGATATTTTTTAGTCAATATAGCAATTAAAATACTAAACACCAAACAAAAAAATTAACATCAATTAGCGTTTTTCATCTCCTGTATGTGACAGCCAGCTATAACATCCAGAAATGCTAAATAGTCTCTGACTTGTTGAGTCAGAGTGGCATCTTACTTGAATCACAAAATTATTTCATATTACTTGATAAAAAATTAAATCACTGCCAGTGAGTGGAGCTAAAGAGCCACACACAAGCATAGAAAAGGATGGAAGGTATCTTTACTTTGTACTTGTATGGAATATGAGAATTAACAGAATTCACATGTTATAATTCTTGTTTATTATAGGTGTTAAGACCTAGTATATTTGACTCAATGTAAAGGAAGAAGCATGTACATTTTGGGCTACATTCTGTCCTATCACAACAAGAAATAACTTGAATGAATTCAAAACTGATTTTTTTCCATTGAAAGAGACACAGTAGTTTTTCTTTCCATTTCCTTCAGAAAATGAAAAGAAAATGAAGCTATAAAGATATTATTGCCCAATTTATTTCATGCTGTATGCAGATGATTTGACAGTTCCCAATAAAAGTGCTGGAGGCTTGGTCCTACTGCGCTTATTGAAGTGGGGAGAAGCAGAGGATCACAACAAATGTGAAGGCATGTGCCTTCATGTTTCTGAAAGAATGAACAATTTCACAGAACAACTCTCCAATGTTATTTTAAAAGAAGAGAGAAAGGGCTGCTGAGGAGAAATTGCACATGGGCACGCTGTGCTGAGAAGGAAGAAAACTCTATAATTTAAGGTCCATTCTTATTGTTCTGAAAGCTTTTTCTGGCATAAGGAACACAAAGGTTTCTGCCTTACTAGCTTTGTGTGTGTCTGAAGTCATGCTTTTTTTTCTTTCCCCAAAGATGTCAGCCTCCTTTACAGAGACTCGAAGATCTTCCTACCCTGATCAGCAGCTTTAATACTCTTTGGCTACCTGCACAGATCTCATATCTGTTCACCCTAAAATGTCAACTATTATGCTGATAAAATTCAGTCTTTGTCCACCATGTGAATCCAGACGTGATGCAGATAAGTTTGGGGTGCCCAGATAAAGATTACTACACAGCAATTATATCATTTGTGCATCGTTAAAGCTAATATCCTCATTGTAGGGATTCAGCCACTAAAGAAAGTCACAAGCTTGAGAGTAGTTTTGATTCAGCACCCTGCAGCTATTGTTCAATCAGTGCACATTCATTTTTAAAATCAATTGGTACTGGTTCATGTTTGCAATAGGGAGACGGGAGTGAGTCGGATGTTAAGAAGCAGGGACACTGCATAGTTGCTGACTGAAAACGGAGAGATAATGTTCCTCATTTTTACTGGCTTATGTTGATACTCTTCATATAACTACCACAATAAAAAAATGATTGCTTCAGCCCCTCATTTCATTCAGCATTCAGAATAGAACTTATTTTCTTTTCTCAGTTGATAATAGTTAATTGGTAGGCAACATAGCCTGGCAAGATACCTTGAGGAATGCTTGTTAACCACACCTCGAAGCTAAATCCTTCGGTTTCTGATCTTATTTAAACTGAGATCACTGAGCAGAATGGATCCTGAAATTATTTTCTAAATGAATACTACATACACAAGTTTTGCCTATCTTCTGCTCCATTATTTATATCTATTAACGGAAAACATTCTTCATACTATCACACAGTTTTTGGAGTCATACCCCTCCCCTTTCTCACTATCCTAAAAAAAAAAAAGTACATAACATACTTGAAAATGAGCTTTATCTTGAAAACATGCTCTGCCTGGACAAGCTCTATAGAATATAACATTGTTTAACTATAGCTGGACAGCTGCAACACTATAGCGTGATGGAAAGCACAGCAGTGATAGCAGGGTAACAGAGTCCCAGGTTGCACCAAGTCAGGATAAGTCCCAGTGCAGCAGCCAAGGTCACAGAAATAAAGGGGGAAAAAAAAGCTGCTTAACCTTAGAAGGCCTCAGGTAGGCAGGGAGCTCCAGCAAGAAATTCTTACTTCCCCTGCCAACACTTAAATGAGGTCTGGAAAGGGGTGGATCCTGGCTCCACCTTTTCCACTTACTCAGGTGCATTGCATACACCCAGACTCCCCTGGGTTGGCCCTGTCTTCCCATCAGGTGCTCAATCACTGGTTCAAGTTGTGAATTAGCATTTCTGTTACAACAGCATACAGGCTTTTCTTTCATTTCAGTAGGGTACAAAACTAGATGAGGAGGTATGAGGGAGGAATTCAAACTAAACCATCTGTTTATCATGCTGTCTTGGCTTCTCTACCACAGCACAAAAATAGTAGAGATTACTATTAGTCTTACAGTGTTTCATTTAAAACATACTCTTCCTACAGGAATTGGGGCAAATATAGGCACCATATAAACTTACTATTATATTAAATTGGTTGGTCTTTGCTCTTGCAACTCTTCTTGGATTAATATAGTCAGAGTTATTCCTCCATTTGTCCAGCAAGACCTCTACAGCTCCTAAGAAAGGTGATTTGCCTGAATGCGCTCTCCTAACACCTTTCTGATCGTCAAAATAATTAAGTCAGTTAGTACAACTGTGGAATCACAGGTAGGAAGTCACTTGTTTCAGAATTTAATTAATATTCAATAAAAGATACATTAATTTCAATGAGAAGTGTGAGGATGAACATACAGGACATTCAAATTAAAATGATACAGTGGTGCCTATAACCACTAACCGTTTTTCTAACTATATCCAGTAAAGCACCTTGAATTGTATTGTTATGTACAATATACAAGACAGGATATGCAAGAGTTCGAACAGTAAATGCAAACTTAGTGGCAACTGGAAAGTCTACTATTAAATTCTGATAGCTTTCTCTCACTCCATAAAGTACAAAGGAAAACACCTATGTTCCAAATTATGCAAAAGACCAGTGGTTTAAATTTTAAGGGGAAAATGGCAGCATGCTTTAAAAACAGCATATGACAACAGACCAGGCAGGTTCATACATATGTTCTGGTTTATATGTGATGAGTGCAGGTCTTACTGAGAGTATGCAGAGTGAGGTATGCACACCATTAGGGCATAATCAGAGCCTTTGCCTATCTCTGCTCACCTCTTGCCTTTTTGTATCTGGAGAAGAGGAACAAAAGGGAGTGAAAGGGCATCCTGATCTACCAGTGGTAAAAGATAGGATGAAGAGCTTGTCAAAGTTAGCTTTCAGATTAGGTTCTTCATGTCAGAAAGAAAAAATGAATAAGAATTCTTTATTGTTACCTCTATGAGCAACCACACCATTTTCTAACACACATCCCTTCACCATACTGCCCTCATCACACATTGTGCATATGTAGTGATGGTAAATGTGCTGGAAATACACTGTTGTGAACAGCTGCAGGCTGCTGTGTTTGTCTTTAATGAACCTGGCTGCAGCCATGCAGCAAACTTTGAGTGTGATAGAGGTTGGTGACTTTGTAGTCCTTCGCTCATCCTCAGCTTTCCTGAAAGTATGTCAAGACATCAGTACTTGTGAGCACTATTTCTGTTCACAAATAACTTTTCATTCCTATTTGCAGAGAGATGGAAGAAAGAACTAAGGGCAAATCTCACAAAGCAAATATCAAAGCCAGACGGAGATTATGATGAAGAGACTCTTCTGATCTAAGCACTGTCCTGCCCTGCATCCACTTGGAGCAGTGACTGAGCACTGCCATCCTGAACAGACAAATTGCCTGATATTCCTTTGTCGGACTATATAGATCAACCTGCCTGCTAAGAATTCATTAAGTCTTGTAGAATACAGTGCTGGCAAAAGAAAAGATTTGTGGGGGCATTTCTGCTTTCTGACAGAGCACCATAGGCCTGAGATGTCATGCTGGTTTCAGCTTTCTGTGTGAGAGCTAATAGCTCTGCACATCAGAAGTGGGGCAAGAGTTGACAGATTGCCTGCGTGCAGCTCCCACAAACAACTTATGGAGATCAGGGTTCCGCTGTGAAGATGTGTAGGAACTACTCTCAGAGCTGACAGCCTCCAAGTAGCTAGCCTTGATAGCTGCTTTATACTCTAAACTTATGGATTTTTAAATTATTCAGAGGGTTTTGTTATCTGTGAGTTTTTGTTCCCTGAATAGTTGAGATATTTCAGTAAGGGGAATTTACATTAAAGAATTTAGAGGGCTGTAGTTTCCTATTTGTTCACTCTCTATCTGGAATTCCTTCTTTTTTCTTATTAATGATTTGTTGTCTTTCTGAGCAGCATGAGTGCAAAAAGAATAAGACCTAATGGTGCAGGTTAGTTATCCATGAAACTTCTCTGTATTTGATTGTAACAGTTACGCTTAGTATGATTGGTACAGTAAATCTGAAGAGAATGAATACTTTTTTTCTATACAGAACTCTACATAACAAGTAGCCTGCAAACAGAACAAATCTGTATGGTAGCACAGCATTTTCCTCCCAAGAGATCCTGGAAATTTAAATTAAAAAAATGATTTAATTATTCAGATTGGGATGGCAGAATGAAGCCTAGTAGTACATACACATAAGCTTTAGAGCACATTTATAGTAGTATGGAGATCACTGATCCAAGATCAGAAGGTAAACATTATTGATGAGATAGGATACACAAACCCTAACATGGGCAAAACAAAGAGCAGCTATAGGGATATTCATTGTTCCCTGACACTTCTCCGCAGTTCTTCAGAGAGAGAGAACAACTGTGGAAAAGTAGGCTTGTAAAAAGCCTGACACTCTGCCTTCTGCTTCTGGAGGAATGATGCTATAGGCAAAATTAGCTAGCAGGTGTCTCCCAGGAAGTAAATGATAACACATTTCCTACAAATAATGTACCAAATAATGTATGGATTTGAATTGAAGACTACTTAAAATCCTTTGAAGGAAAGGCCTCCTCCTCTTGCTTATTCATTGTTTTATTTCCTTTATTATTGTGAAATCAGCAGTCACTCCATCCTAACTGATGCAGAGCAGGGCACACCTGAGGCTGACAGGCACAGGGCACGGATGGCTTTGTCCCACCATAGGAAGATGGTGACACACTCCATATCCTTTGTCTGGACTTCAAAGACTAGTGATTTTTTCATGATCAGAAACTTGTATCAGATTTGTTCAGCATTCACACTGGAGTGGGAGAAAGTAGGGATGGATGGAAGACACTTTGATTTACTGAATTGAGATGTGATAAGAGCAAACTTCCAAGAGTCATAGAAGGACTTGGTTTGTTAAGTCAGGATGCACCCTGCAATGTTTCATACTATCTATAGGAACTTCTGTCTCAAATAATACTACTGTGCATTTAAATTTAAGGAACACACACATCAGATAATGAATATTTGCCTAGATAGGAAGGGGATTATCTATCTTTCATTTTATTTCTACTTTTCCCAGCCAAATTTGCTTCCACGTAATGGTGTAGCAGCAGAATTGAGACTGGTCATTTTGGAATGAAGAAAACTATCTTCAAGTTGTACTGCCAGTATAAATAAGAAGAAACAATACCTCAAGCATAGAGTAACAGCAGAAATGTAGGTTTAGAAAGTACCCTATTGTGTCGCCTATGGTATCATTTCTATGCTGTTGGCATGGGATAATGTTCTTACACTTCTAATGAAAAAGTTGCTGCTTCTCCCATCTATCCATTCCAGTTCTCCTCTTTTTTTAACATTAGGAGGTTTTTCTAATCACATGACCAGAATCTTTCTTGCTGTAACACAGGCCAGGGGCATCGTCCCGTTTTTTGTTCAGGAAAAAAATGAGAACAGATTCTTCTTTCCCTTTACAAACCAGCGTGTGTGTCTGGAGATCTCAGCAGGTTTCACTCAGCCTTTTTCTCCCCAGCTTGTTCAATCTTTGCTCATCACCATTTTTTCTCTAGTCCTATGCTCTTATTGCCTTCCTCTGGTTTGTGTCCAACAGTCCACACTCCGCCAGGAGTACCAAGAGTTCACAAAAACTTCTATATTGTTTCAGAACAGCGCTGCAGCACAATGACACAGAGGCATGCCTTGAGTAAATGTGGGAAGGAATGCAGGAAGGACCCTCATGCTGCAGTGCCTTGGCACTGCTGAGGGCAACTCTGGATGGCAGAATATGGCCATTTCCCCAGTATATTTCTAATCAGGCCACTATTAAGCCTTTGCACTACATTTAGCACATGTACATAGAAAAACAACAACAACAACAACAAAACCACCCCACAACAGTAGTAAAAGATAGTTTCTCTACAGGTTATGCTTATGTGAAAGTGATGCAAGACCAAAGCTTAAGGAAAGGTTAAAAAAGATAATTTTCCTCTTCTTATGCCTTGTCTACATAATAGCGTTATTTTTTAAATTGCTGTAATTAGAAGTAATACAAATCCTTTAAAAATCCAGTTAATTCGATAATTGAACTATAATAAAGCCATATACATCAGTGATAAACCAAATCAATTCCCATAGAATATGCACCAATTTAACTAAAGCCATACCCATGTCCAAGTTGTAACCAAAACAACACGGCTCCGCTGTGTCAGTAGGGGTCTAATAAGTCATTATCCTCCTCCATTTACAATCAAATGATATAAAATCAAAGATGTTATTTGAGACTGATATTTGCAATAAATCAGTGGTATTTAGAAATGAGAGTTTTATTTTAAAATTACTATTGTATACAATGTATTTATTGTACATATGCATAAACTAAATCTATCACTGGTATCTTTCACAAAGAATTCTCAGAACATGAAACAGTTAATTTGAAAAAAAAATAATCCTCATAAGCAACATGTAAAGGAGAGTATTGATTCCAAGAGTATATGGAGATATAGAAAAAACTGGTGTCAAGTACTTTCCAAAGTACATATCTTTTAAGTCCTGAAATAGGAGTGCAATAGAATGAGGCAGAATTGAAAGCATGGAGCATTTACACACTCAGAGATTTTTAGGAGAAATATCAACAGACCTGCATGGCAGCAGCAGGAGGCACTGATATGACATAGAAAAGAATTGTGCTGCCAGCTGAATTAAGAGGGATAAGAGCTTTCTTCTGACCCTGCTCCTCAAGTACAAATTTCTGAGCTATTGCCTGTAAATTACAAAGCTTTGATTTTTCAATGCCCAATTTAATACATACTTTGACCTTTGAGTGTGCCATATGAAGCTTTGATCCTCACCAGCCAACTGTCAGAGTGAACTTTGCATAAGATGAAAACAATACATTTCAAAATCATGTTCACCCTTTCTTAAGAAAGCTCAGAAAAATATTTCAGAGATGGGGAAAACCTATCTTTAGATGCTGCCTCAGGGTAGATGCTACAGTAGAACTACATGTAAATAGGTTGCTCCAAAAGTAAAGTCTCCTGTTTATTTCCATGGAAACTGCAACAGCTACAAAAAGCACAATAGCACTATTTGATAGAGAAAATTCTCAGCAGCAAGTATTGATGAACGTCAGCAGGTTCCAATTTTTTCCACATGGAGGAATTCAGTGACAGCTCTTTTGCTTCCTACGTACTCCCATGTCATATGTTATTTTGTCAGACTGCCCTTCTGCCGCCATTTGTCACATGGCAAGAAGACACAATGGAATATTGTTGGGAAGTTTCAACATCTACTGCCATATGACCAACATCCACCTCTGACGTGGTGGGCCAACATAACAAAATAGGAGGCATTACGTTCAGGGCAGCCCACGTAGGTGCAGTCAGAAATCTTGGTAATGAGATTCCATAGGGCTGATAAAGCGCCCAAGTTATATAGGAAGAAATAATCTGATAAAAAGAATGAAAATTTAGTGATAATGTTCTTATTTCAGTCTTATCTTGGACAGAATGGGAGAAGACAAAAATGACTTAAAGAATGGCTGTCTCTGGAACAAGGAAGTTCTGCAGCCTCATACAAATTCATGTTGAGAAGATGAGTTCAAAATGTACAGCTCCTTTCAATCGAGAACAATTTAGAAGCAGGTTATTTTGAATCAGCCTGAAAATAGCAAAAAATTCATAAAGAAAAAGTCCAGTTGATATTTTTAGTTCTGTTAGTGCAGGGGAAGTTAAAACAAATAAAATACAAACAAAAAACCAAAAAACTCCACCAAACAAATTCAAAAGCCTAAGTTAAAAAAAACCTCCAAAATATGAAAATAAAGTTTCCTGTAGCAGGAAGTACTTCATTTTTTACTTGCCTTGGCTCTTTTCTATCTGAAAGTCCTAGAAAACCAGATTCCAACATTCTTAAGATTATATAATGTATTGTGTAATGCTTTTCATGCCTCGATTCCCTACACAATTTTATATCATACACTGCAATCTATTTTCATCAGTTTTAAATGCAAAGAAAGTTCCAAACTTATCCTAAATAAAAAAGCATAGATGTTTTATACTTAGGATAGGTGGATGCTGCTGCTGCTTCTTTTTCTTTTTAATACAAAATACTATAAAGCTTCTGTTTTTTAGAAAAAAAATTAGAACTGCACAAACTGAGATTTCCTGTTCTATGTGTGAACTGCAACATTTACTGATATAGTGGCTGTGCTGGTGGTATTTAGCTCACTATTTTGCAGTGCATGGTTGAAACCTGAAATATCAGCTCACAATCTTCTCTGATAGATCCTTCAAAAGAATTCTTTGGAGCTGCAAACTTTGATATTAGTTTAAAGTAAGGTTTTGTCAGTTTGAAAAGTCATTTTTTTCCTACTTTGCAAAGTGACTCTAGAAATAGCATCCCTGGTACCACAGCCCTCCTTCATCTGTGATTTCTCTCAGATTTATTCAGTTCCCAAGGTAGAAGTAGAAGCTTTGCTGGCTTTCTTCTGACTGCTGTTAGGCATACATTCCCCTTATTCACTGAAAATCCACCTGTGTAAACGTTTTGAAATCATTATAAGTAGTCCAAGAGTCTAGATTTCTCTGCCCCTTTTTATCTATGGACGCATGATGTCACTTAGATCACAGCTGACTTTTCTCCCATGGCTCTGTATGATTAATAGGACTGAAAAACTGTACCCAAATCACTGCAGTGACAGGACTTCAAAACCCAGCAGGAAATTCACCCTGTGCTTGTGCTGAGCAAAGAACTCAAAGGAGGGGACATTGCTCCTCTGACTCCAAGCAGGTTGGAAACGTAGTTTCTGGCATTTGAGCATAGTTGGCATGTCTGAAGACAAAAAAACATGCTAATTCCTGATTTTTGCACTGTGCAAAGGACTGGGAGGGGTCGCAAAAGATGTTAAGCTGCTTATAAAAATTCTGCATCAGTTATCTTAGAACACTCAAACCGATTTTACTGCCAGTTTATGCCAGCTCTGCTAGCTGACCTCCTCAACCGCTGGCATAAATTGCTGCAACACACCCCTAAATTTCCTCCACAGCGAGCAGATTTGTTGAATTAGAAGGTGCAATCCTTAGATAGCTATTTTTCTGGATGACATGCAGAGGCCAAGAAAGAAGTAAAGTGCTTCAACTTGATTTGTGCTGCATGAGGGACCAAAGTGTCACAACAGCCAGCCCTGTCTGCTGCACTTTGGTGGTAGAGAGGGCAGCAGGAGGACTGCTCCATAATGAGGGGAGACAGGCACAGAAAGGGAACAGAACTGTGATTACAGAAGAGAAACTGAATTGCCTGACAGTGTCACACTGAGAAAGAAAAAGAAGGGGAGGATTAACGACAGGATCGGAAGATATGTCTCCTGCTCTGTGACTCCAGCATGGCCCTGCTGGCAAACCAAGGGACTAGGGTTGCGAGTGAAACAGTCCTTGGCTTGGGAACAGATGATGAAGCACTGTGAATCACTGCTGATTTCTGCTTTCATTATGATGGTGTTATTTGTCTGTGGATTTTAGGGACCTATTTTCAGTAGGGCATTACCTTGGTAACCGCAATCCATACAGTTGCAAATGCTTTTTGTGTAAGACTTGGCAATGTTGGAGAATGAAATCTTATGTGGAACTATAGCATGAAGCCAGATTGAATAAATTAAGGCAAATTTCCCTTACCTCTTCTGTGCCATTATTAAAAGGCTACTAATTAGAGATATTGGGTAATGCTCCTATATTTTAGCTATCCTTACCACAGCTATTTGAAAATGAAAAGGAGAAAGGATGAGGTTTTAAATGAGAGGGATCTTTCAGCATTACCAATTAAACAGTGCCTTAAGTACTGCCTTTACATTTGCTGTCATCTAGAGACCTGATGATAATTTGTAGGGAGAAATCACATTTAAAATCACGATGACTCTCTTGTAGCCTTAAATGATTGCAGCACACCAGGAGTTCAACTAAAATCAGCTGAGGGAATTTTTCAGTTTGATTCTGAATCTTCATTAAAAATGAGCTTTGGTTCAGTTGGAGAAGGCAAAGCCAAAAGAGTTTTCTCCAGGGTTTGTCTTTGTGTTACCCAGTGCTTTCTGACTTTCTGTGATTCCTGCTGCTCCTGTCTCGTTGGTATTTCATACTTTTGCTTGCTTAATAATCAGAATTTTAAAATAAATTTGTTTCTCGTAACAGAACTGGAGAGCATATACATGTCAAATTTTGATACTAGCAGCCAGACAACACGTGTTGATTAGCACTGACATATCAGGCAATTCAAATTTGAGACAACTAAGTTCAAGCATTGGGAAAACTCACTAAGTTTGATCCAGAATCTGTGCCAACAGGCTGTGAGAAACAGCAGCTAACTAAGAAGCTTTTATTCAAACGTCCAGATCCTCATACTAATTTCATATTAAATAAACTCTGTTGGGAACAAATGTTGAGAACGTTCTATGTTAGCACCTGTAGTTGACTTTGGAGACATTCTTCATATCTTCTTAATACAATTCTGCTACTCCAATAGTACCCCAAAACACCTATCTATATTTAGAGGATTTCCTAGTGTTTATCAAAATGGGCTATTTTATCCTTATTGCTGAATCAAATATGCCAAAATAAATTATTGAAATTGCATCATTACATTTAGACAATTTTTGAAATTATCACATATAAACTTCATTAAACTTCCATCCTGGACTGTAATTTGAGGGAAGAAAAATAACTGTAAGTGAAAAAATTCTGTATCATTAGATCATCCAGGTGGTAAACACATTCTCTAAAAAAGTCATCTAATCAGCGTTTCAGTCATCAGATTTAAATTGTAAATGAAACTCTTGTCTGTGCATTAGAAAAGCACATGCCATGTTTTGTTAACATAATCAGAAAAATGGAGCTGCCACAAACCCTTTCCCCATCTGCCAGTCATTGCATTAAATGCTTCTGCAATTTTATTAGAATTCTCTGTCTCTGCAGATCCTGCTCAACTGTGAAATTGGAATTGCAAACAGAAATATTATGTTTCTGTTTACAATAGTGAATAAAAGGCCCAATTTTGACATATGGAGAGACAGGGAAAGTTTCTTTCTTTTTCTTTTTTTTTTTTTTTTTTTAAGGTAAAAGGACAGTACAGTGAATTTCCCCCATGTAAGTGTGAGGCAGAAGGTAAGAAAGCAGGTGTTTCCTTTAGATGACATTTTTCTGTGACAGCAAGTAGAAATGAAGAGGTTTAAAGCGGCTTTCAGGCAGTAACATTAACAGAGGACAAAAAACTGTCTGTCCTTCTAATCCTGGGAGTAGAATGCTGGCTGAAGGTTAATAAGCCTGAGCTGCTTGTGCTGCTGCAGCCGCTGCCTCTGCTCAGACTGCAGTAGTGGATGAGCAGAGCTTGGTGAAGGTGCAGGCAAGTCCTGTGGCTTCAATCCTTGATGTAGCTCTATTCTTAATGTATACTTGCTGCAATGTTTTTATTAATGCAAGAGGTGTTTGGGAGGATGTATCTAGTTCTGGTAATACCACTTGTGCTGCGTACTGCTGAAGCATTATTTCCATTATTTCTAACAAAACACAGCCATTAAAAATAGCTTGGCAATTTTAGTGGTTGAACCAATTTATTTAAGTGGCAAATGTTTTTATATCTTTCTTAACTAAAATTTCTTATTTAGGGATTTCTCTAATTTCTGAAGGCCTATGGCTGTCTCCTTTCAGGGGAATTAATGTCTCTGGTGTTTTCTGAGTTGGTACAATATTCAGAACTGTTCAAAGATTTCTGTCATTTTCTACAACTATTCCTACACTAATGTCTCTCTTTCCCTTGGATCAAAATCTTGGTCTAATTTTCTTTCTCACAACAACTGGATTCTGGTCTCAGCTGTGGCTTCTTGGCATTCTTATCTAGTATGGCCTACCCTAACGATCCATGGAAATATGCAGTCAGAGGAGTAGCTTTGTCACTAATTGACAGAGGAGGAAGCATCTGTAGCTGGTGCCACTCCTGGATGCCCTCATGAAGACTTCATGAATGCTACGCATCAGCCTGCTATCTTCCTCTTTCTTTCCCTGATAACATTTATCCCCAGCAATTTTAAAAGAGATGTCAGCGGGGCTGTGTTCTTGTCATGGGCTTCCCCTCTTTCCCCTTTGCCCTGCGTCTCTTCTCTCAGGCTTACTACCTTTTCCTTCTGCTTCTTCCTTCACTGAAAGTCCAGAGGTGCCTCTATTCTCCCTGCTGCCAGCACACACTGAGGTTTTAAAGGAAGAAGCAAAAGGCAAACACTCTCCTTGCTCCTTTAGAGGTAAGTAACTTTCTCTTTTCTTCAGTCTGGGCTGACCTGATGCCTGGCAGCCAGTCAGAGGATAAATGCTTGTCTAAGCAAACTCAGGGGAGTTTTTTGCAATTTAATGTGCATGCATTTATTTGTGTGTGCACACATACAGGGTTTTAGGTACTAGTACCTTCTCTCAGTTAAACCATCAAAGTGAAATGTCACTTTTCTTTGCTTTCCTTCCTCCCTCTCCATCTTGCAATATATGAATGTAGGTACATCATTTTCTCTACTAGGATATATTGAAGTGATATCAGCTTGATTCTTAGTTATTTACACAAGTGCAGTGTTACTAAGATGCAGTAACAACAGTGCAAAACCTGTATAAGAAGGCACTTAGCTTCCATAGAAGGGTGGGGATGGTTAGATTTTATGCTCACCCAGATTCCCCCGATCAAGTTCACACAAGGATAAACAATGAACCTAGAGAAACTGTGAAACGGCCTTCCAAATGTTCCCAGATAGAGGCAGTGGGCAGTGTATGAACAGCTCCAATATTTTGCAATCACAATACAGCACATAACCTAATAATTTTACAGCAGAGACATTTTTATACTTCTACAAGCTTCTCTATAACCATTTTTTACAATTGAACCTTCCTGGCAAGACCTACGCCGCATTTCCTAGATTCTGTTTCCATACACAAAAAGCAGCTTGTACTTTCAGTCTAAACAATTTCACTTTGCATCAAAGAAAACCAGTGAAAAACAGAAAATTAACACAAATTTGTTAGAGACTACCTGACAAGGAGATTTCTGTTTCTTGAATTTCTTCACAGTATTGTCATCAAGCAAAATGATTTGTATTTTGAAGTGTTGCAAAAAGAAAATAATCCTGAAAAATACCATCTTTGTTAAACTGTTACAAAGTCTGCCCTCATCCATTCTCCCTTTCTATCTGTGGTGACCTTTTTTTGATGTGACAACTTGGAAACATGTTAAGCTTATTATGGCATTCACTGAGATGACCTTGGTATAGAAGTAAATAATAAAAAATGGACAAAACTAAAAGTTGCATAATAGCAATGAATGAAGAAAGACCTGAAAAGTAATTTAACTGATTTTTTGCAAATGCAGTTTGCTTTTTTGAAAAATAAAGAAACCTCCAACAAAGCCAAGTCAAAGAACTTCAAACTAAGATTTGGCAGATGCCACTGGAATTGCTTTACTGACCTAAAATCAGAGCATACTTCTTGAGGGTGCAGGCATGGATGGGTTTTACTGAATGTAAACTGAACAAGATATCTGAGTTTAGTTTATAGTGAATATATCATAATAAACAGAGACAATATATTTTAGCTTGCAATCTTAATTCAGCATTCCCAGACTTATAGGTATTGATTAAACTTGACAAATTTTTTACTGCTCATAAGAGTTCTCATTGGGAGCAGCCAAATTCCCTAAGGTTGATCATACAAGTCTGTTTCAACATGACTGGACTCGTAGTGCAGAAGTGAGTATTAACCTTTTAATGCAACAGAAGGCTCTACAGGGCTCTCCTTAGAACCTTACGTTTTCTTAAAGCACAATAGATCAATACATATTTATGATCAAGAACTACAATCTAGAATGGTAACACAGTTATAGTGTAACAGGACTTTAATTTGGAGTTATTTCTTTCCATCAAAATTCATTATTGAAAAAATAGGATAGAAATAATACAAGAGAAAAAGTAAGGAGTATCAAATAACCTTTTTTTAACTGATGGCAGATCATCTTTAATGCCACCTAGCTGTGCATGCAACACTGTCCAAGGACACTAGAGAGTTTCAATACTACTTCACAAGTGAGCTCTGAACTGAGACACTAGGGCTGATGCACCCTTCTCTGGCTTTAAGTGAATCTCACTGTGAGATCTGGGTGGCATTCCGGTGAGAATAAGGGGTGACGCTTCTGAAGTCAACAGAGCTGTGCCTACTTATGCCAAATGATAATCTGGCCCATAGTGCTGCTTTTTATTAAAGTTATGTCAGAGCTGCTTCTTCATATGTATCGATTAATCAAAGTGATACATAAAACATATGGATCCAAGAGGAGCAGGGTGAAAGATAACATCTTCCAGTAGTCTTACCACATGAATATTAAGTCATCATCACTATCACATAATACTTAATGGAAGCATATTTCAATCAGGTATACAAAGCCACAGGGATACAGTCATCGCTATTAGGCTGATGCAAACAGCTGTCTGCATGGAATAAATTTAATGACCTACTCCAAATGCTGCTGAAAACTGGTTCCAGAAATCCAGCAACCTGACTGTCCTCCTGACATACGCAAGCTCCAGCTTCCAAACTAAGCTTTTCATCTTTTAACCATGCTTGATGATACCTGATCCTTTAACTCCACAGATGAATCATGAGACATGGCACAGGACCAAGATATTCTTTCTTATTCTTATAGAGAAGCCTAGAAACATCACAGAAATTTTACTCTGTTGGCTATTTCTTTTAACATTGATTAATCCATCTCCAAGCTGTATTTCTAAGCATCACTTGATGCAATCTACATAAGCTCTTTTGCGTGCATGGTTTCTCTTCTTTTTCAGTGCCTTTGTATGAAAGGAATAATTCTCATTCTTTGTCTTAACTAGCTGATGTGGCACCAAACAGCTGCTGCTCTAACAGAGTTCCTATATGCCCAGAAATATAGAACAAAGGTTCTAACTTTTGTGGTCACAAAAAATAATCCTGCGAGTTCATATACAAATAAAGTTGTTTTGCTTCTGTACCCTTGACAGAATCCGATTTCTGTTAATTGTTTTTTCTTCATAAATTACTCTCTGCTTTTCAGTTTCACACAGATTTTATTCTGATTCTATTGAAGCCCTTGGGTGGTTTAGGCTCTTTATTACTTAGCTCAGTGGAATGGCTTTATTTTGCACAACTAAGATACTATTTCTAGTAGCGCAACAGGCACTTCAATACCATTCAACTATGCACAACTACTTCAGTCATGATGATAAATAATGAAAATCCAGTGCAGGTTTACATTACAAAGAGTTATTATGTATATTGAAGTTTGGACAAGTTGTTTCACATCTCCACTCATGCAGAGCGACATGGGTTTGTTGAAAACCTCATTTAGTTAAGACAGTACTTGTGGTGTAATCTGCGAAGAAGGGTGCTGATTCGCTGCAGTACAGCAAAACCTTTATTGCACTTCTGTATGCAAAGCCAACTGCTCCCACATTTGATCCCATTTCTCCAGCATATTATAGAAGAGATAGCTTAATCCTTGTTCTTCTTGACATAAATTTGCTGTCTGGAAAATGATCTATAGAGATTCAAATGTGGATTCATAAACTATCACAGTGTTACGAGAGGACAGATGCAAGGTACAACCTTTTCCTGTGCTGTTATTTTATGGGTCTTCCTCAAAGTTATTGTCTTAAGGATAGATATAACTGAAACAAAAATCACAGTCATATTTTTTGCTACCTACAGTTACAGAAAAAATGAACTGTTTATTTAATATTTAAACAGTATTATTCCTAAACATCTGCTCATCCATCAAGAAAGTCCTCTACAAAAGATTCTTGAGCTACAAGAAATAACAACTACACTATGAGTCTGCATCTCAGGAGGCTTTGGATCCAGAAACACAACTCTGTATATGGTGAATGCCAAATAGAGAGATTTATGTTTGATACAGGAAATAACAAGCCTTAATAGACTCATCTTTCACCTGAGATCTGTAGTTATTCGTCTAATCATTTGAGAATTTTCCAGTGATAAAGCAGTGCCTAAAATCTATTATGACAGTACCAGGAGAAAAAGCAAAGGGCCTCTGTACCAGAAGTGAATTTGATAATGCAATGACAATATAGGAAAATAGGCTCTGAAAAGGTAGTATCACTAATTTCTATATTTCACTTTATTGGAAATGCTCATTCTCTGATTAGCATATAGGCAGCAAATTTCAGGATAAACTGAGAGATATTTTTATCACTAAACTTACTTCCCCATCCCATAAGGAAACAAAGTAATTTTCTGGCTTTTCAGAGAAAATCTTTCAATTCTGGGAACCTTTTTGAGACACTACAGACGCTGTTTTCATGGACAGTTGCAAATGTACAGCTGCTTAGCAAAATCAGGTGCCAAATCTTACCCTGCAGACAGTGCACTTGAAAAATATAGAACTAGATGATTTGGTTGGATGGCCTTGAGACAGGACTAGACAGCTTTTTCCTCTGTTGAGTACAGAAGAGGGTGTAAAATCTTATTAAATTATGTGCCCTGTATCTACTATAACCTTTCTTTATTGCTAGGAAAAAAAAAAAAAAAAAAGAAAAAAAAACTTGTTTCTGTGAATTATGCATCTTACAATGTACAGACAAAACTTGTTAATACAGAAATTAATGACTGGAAGACTTTATTACAGTTGTAACATCATTCAACAGCAGTTTCCAGCAGCCAGTACTTCAAATTTGATGAAGAAAACCAAAAGAAAAAAACAAAACCAAAAACACTCTGCCCCTAAAGTAATCACATATGCCAATTAGAAGAGGAAAGCTGCCAAGGCTTTGGGAGACAGCTACAGTTTTTGAGCTCAAGTCACATCAGCCATGTCTGAGTTACTTGAATTTTCACATCCTAGGAGAAAGGCAACTTGATACATTGCTGAATTCATATGCATGAATGCAAAGCCTTCTCTCTGTACATTTTCCTAAGATTTTCCTTGGAGAGCTGTCTAACACAGTGATAGCTTATCAAAACCTTTCACTGTGTGTTTTCAGAAAAGTTCTTCGCAGACTAAATTGTGTTAAGGAAGGGCAAGCAAGAGAATGAGAGAAACAAGATCCACCTGTTAAATTAGATTATGTGTTTTCTAATTATTCAACACTATCGTGGGGCTGACTGCAGGTGACACTGACCAGTTTGACCATTCAGCATAGGTGAATATTAGTTTGCATTCTCAGGGCAGGATGACATTGCAGAAATCTGTCAGGGTTGCTATGGTCTTTTAGAAGCAGCTCTATTACTTAGGGATGTAGCAAAAAGCATTTCAAAAATACAGAAAGGTAATTGACATTTTATCTAAGATTCTGATGCATTCAACAAACTTTACAAAGGGATTTATAAAGTACAAAACCACAGTCCATATATGCACAGACTCAAGGTCACCCAAAATTTTATATTTCTCATGCATAGGAAATATGGGTACCATCACTATGAACAATCTCTCATTTTGTTGTGGGGACAATGAGACCAAAAATGGAAAACAAGAAGTCAGCATACATCTATTCCCTTTGCAATCAACAGATCTGCATAGATCAGTACATAATTTAAGCTGTTACAGACTCCCAACTACTTATTGTTACTCTTTTGATACAGCACAAAGTCAGCTGGTTCAGTTTCAATTAGCCTTCACTGGTGCTTTCAGTTAAATGTTTTCCTTGCACTGCAGTAGATGAAGATCACTCACTGAATGATCCTGAAGGCCCTGCTACAAGGGTGGGTAACACCCTTCAGAGATGTGGTATTAAACTAGCTGAAATTAGTAGCATCTTATCACTTTGAAACTGATACTGAAGAGAATATGTGAACACAGACCTAACTGTCAAGTGTCTCATCAAGGTAGAGTTGCTTCTGCAGCTGAAATCACTTGTAGAAATTTAAAGCTGTGATACAGACAAAACAGCAACACTACAGGGCACAATTACATGAATAAAGAAAGTTCTGGCACCCAAAGCAAAGGAGTGGACATTTTGCTTCAGTGGGTACGATGTGAGAAGGGAGGCTTACAGACTGTGGCTTGCTCTTTTTCTGCTAATACAGAACTATGCTAAAAAGAAACTTGCTTTTTATTTATTTACTTATTTATTTTGAAGATTAACTCTTCTCCATTCATTACCTTGTTCTTGAGCAGCAATAGGAAGTTCAATTTATGTGCAATTATATCATAAATAATGCCCACTACAACCTGACTGGGAATGGGCTGTTACAGGTTACTAATTGTTAGGTCTCAGACATGGAACTGTGTATGTTTGATTCATTTTTATCTTTGTTGCAATAAAGTTGTGTTGAGTAATTGGTGGCTAGAAAAGCAACTTTGTTGCCATTTGATGAGAGAGAAAAGAAAGATCGACTGACTGTGACTACGTGAGAACAGGAGAAGTGTCTTTCATCCCTCATCACCAATTACCATTCTCTCTAGCCAGCAGTCGTGACTCTGCACGGAAGTTCACGTTCATCTGCCATGAAAGGAAGGACTGGAAGAAAGAGGTTGACCTGAAAGGTCAGGCATTCCCACATACAGAACTCCCTCTCTGAGCTTCGTGGATGTTATCTTGGTTTGCTGCAAATTCTTAATCATGAATTACACATGCAGCATCTTTATTCTCATTGCTTTTAGGATTCAATGAAAATGCAAGCACATTTCTTTGAGCTATATACAAATTTCTTCATAGGGACACCTTAGTCCTCACTTTGAAGACTGCATGCAAGAACTGGCAGTCAGACAGACCCTGTTCTTTTTTTGTAATAGTCCAAGTCAGTCATCTAGATCAAAAGAGGGGTTAAGAGAACAAATGGTAGTAGACAGGTAGATACAGCCTTAAGTGCAAGATAGTGGATCAAGTGTTGGACATCTGAGTTTGTTTGTTTTTTTAAAAAAAACCTCAGACTTCCAGCAATAATTTTTAAATCACATTTGAAATCTCTCAAACAGCGTTAGCATTCCCTTTCCTCTCTTTTGTGTAGGTCTTCCTTACTTCAAGTTGTTTTTGCCTGAGTGCCTTCTCTTAATGTAGCTGTTATCTAAAAACTACAGTGAGAGAACAGGCTGATAATACTGACCATTCTTTCAGTAATGAGTAGGTCAGAAAACATGTCCTGAATGGAATCAGAAGTTACTAGAAACAAAATGTAAAATCGTTATTATTAGGGGCATTCTTAAAATGGCAAGAGTTGATGCATACAGTTTCAGGAAAATAGGCTGCATATTTTCAGAAGGAGGATATCCTGTAAAGAGCCCTTACAACCTAAATTATTCTTTAATTGTATGATAAAAGTGTTGATATTACTTGCTAAACACTCTTCATTGATTTCCATCTGTTGCACAAGACAAGAAGATTCTTCTGAAGTCGTGGTTGCATTAATGACAGAAGAGTAAGCCTATCTTTAACTTCTCACAAAATGAGTGACTTCAAGTCAGCTTTTAGTGTCCATGATGATGCCTGTGTTTTCACTTCAAAGAAAACTTTTGTAACTAGATTGTAACAGGACAAAATATTCTCAGTGTGTCTTAACCCAATTTCCAGATGTCTGCTATTTGAACTATGACCTGAGACACAGGATATCTGCTTTTTTAACAATAAGGAGTGAGAAAGATGTTATACAGCGCAAGAAACTGTTGCATAGGATTGTGTTTTCATTTCATGTGCTTTTTCCAAAGTTGCTTTCTTTCTAAGGGAGGAATTGTGAGAGAAAGGAAAGTCTCACAGTTAAAATAGTCACATGCTGAATTCAGGAATGAGTTTTTAATCCTCATTTTTTTTTTTTTTTTTTTCCCCTTTTTCTTTCCTTTTTTTTTTTTTCTTTTTTTTTTTTTTTTTTTCTTTCTGATGAATTCTAATGTGATGCTTAGCAAGTAACTCCAAATCCAATCTTTTTTCATATGGGGTCATTAACAGCTTGTCACTTGTTCCCAAGGTGCCCAGCAAGAGACTCTTTTTCCTGATTGGCAGGAGTGTAAAATGCTCACAGCTATAGCTGAAGTCAATCAGAGATGTGCTGGCAGCATACAAAATGACATCTATTGTTAAATACTGAAACTTAGGTGCTACACATCTCAGCGTGGTTCATACTAGTGGCTATGTTTGGCTTCCTTGTGGATCAGTTTTCTGTCTACAAAAGAGAGGATAATGGCAATCTTCACATGGGTTTTGAGAAGATAAATTCACTAATGCCTGTGAAGTAGTTAGATATTAGTCAAGAGCACAGAAAATCCCATGGGGGAACAAACAGTTGAGTATTTGGAGCACAGCTGGTATGCAATGCACAAAAAAAAAAAAAAAAAAATACAAATACCACATACTAAAGAACAAGAAGAAAATAAAAAATTGAAGAGCTGTTCATTAAATGCACCCTCTCAATTCCAAACCCAGCTGAGACAACAAATTCATGTAAATAAAAGCATGTGAGCAAGGAATAAGGACTCTATCACAATTCCTACACACTAGAGGTCAAACTAAATTTGTAAGTACCCCCTTAATTCTGTCCTTTAACTGTCTGTATTTATCCTTGAAACTTAGATATTCTTCAAGTAATGCATACAATAATTCTATTTTGTTAATATCTCATAGACGCATATAATTGCAGAACAAATTTAATCTAAGTATGATGTAAAACACTCAGTCTGTGTTGTAAAATAAGTACGATGTAAAGTATGTAGATAAGTATGATGTAAAACACTCAGTCTTTCCAAGTTTCTTTCTTTCTGTCATCTTTCCTGTCTCTTCTTACTCATTTTCAGTGTCCAATCTAGCTTACAATTGTAAATGTGGAAGTTACATCTAATGACTTTACACCTGAGTATAAATCTGGATGGCTGAATAGTTAAGGGCATAAAGTGACAAAATACTGGTTAATTCCCTTAGCTAATCAAATACATAATTCCAGACATACTTTCATACGTAGTTCTGAGATGTTAACCTCACAGCTTCCCATGTTTCTCCCAGATGTATTCCATATATTGTTTTTAGAGCCACGATAGAGTCTGTGGAAAATACACATAAGTAATAAAAAAGGTCATTCAGACCCAGCATCCATTCATTATTTCATCTTAGAGCATGGTTTGTAGATAATGTCTGTACAGAACATGAAGGATGGGAACACAGGTTGCAGGATAGAAGGTACAAAGGTGATATCAAGTGGTCAGTCCTATGCATATAGCTATAATGATAGCTGGAGTGCAAATAACACTGAACATCAGCTTTAGAAAACAATTCATACCACTGGAAATGTGAATCCTCTCATGATATTTTGCAGCCCATTCACAGAAGAGACGGTTCCTGGATCTAGGTTAATCTAGGAGAGACCAATTCAGGTGTAATGGTTTCAGTGTTAGTTTAATTCTGAGGTTGATACAGTGAAAGTGATGTGAAGTAAATGTCAAAGTGTGAGGAGCTCATGAAGAAGAATGTAAGTAGAGTGCTATTATATAAACAACGTACCATCCTTCTCTATTGTACAGAAAAATTAATTCCAGAGAATTAATTTTGAACAAACATTTCTCTCTGTGACTGACTTTCCCTGACATTTACTATCATGGAATATAGGGCTCAAATTTAATTTCTGTTACACAGATGACCAATTTTACCTTTTGATATTGAGGATTGCTGTACAATCAATGGATATCAAGATGTCACAATCACAAAATAAACAAGAGAGTTAGGCAAAGTGGACTATGATAGCAAGAGAGAATAAATGGAAGGCTTACCCTTATGCTGGGCTCACCAAAAAACACCAGAAGGAGGGATCTCCAGACGAGATCCTTCCCCCCTGGTAGCCAGCTCTTCAATAGGTCTAGGAGGGGTGGAACCTGGCTCCAGCCCTTCCGGCAGCACAGGTGAATTGTTGAATTGCCTTCACCTGTGCTCCTCTGGCTGACTCATTGCTCGCCTCAGGTGATCAATCAGAGGTTCAGGCTGTGACTCAGTAGTTCCCATACAATTGCCCTTGTTTTCAGACATGTAACATTTAGACTTGTTTAGGATTTGCTCTACAAGAAAACTGTATATGAAATCCAATTAAAGAAGACTAATTACAAGTCCATCTGTTTCAGAAAAGATATAGTGCATAATTTAACTCTAAAAAGCATGGATTTAAATGGAGTATTTCTTTTTATTTTCAAATATTGATATTCAGGACACAAGTGGGAAAAAGAGTTTAGATGTTTGACAATAACTCATTTGGAAGGGCAAGAAATAATACAGATGTGGATGACTGTAAGGAAGAATAATGATGTACTGTATGTACCATGGTTCTGTACCTGAAAACATAAAAGGACTTGATCAATGATAACTCATGTAGAGGAGGGATGCAAGATGATGAAGAACTATCAGAGGTATCTCTGAGAGAATAATGACATCTTACCCCATGGTCCACATCGCCGTGCCCAGCAGGTGTGTTTGTGATGACTGATGAGAGCTCCTGCTCAGGCAGTCACCAGTAATTTAGTGTGGTAGGCCATGCACAAACGACTTTCGTTACTGCCGACAGCTTCATTACAGCATGCCCATCCTTCACTTACTGCAGACCTTCTTCCATCAAACTGAAGATGAATGAGGGAATGGCCCAGACCCTATATGTCTGCAATATTATCCTTTCCATTATTGTTCCCTAGCCTGTTTTCGTTTTTAAGTTCAGCAGTACCTTTACGTTGCACAACAAACATCCAGAAACACCATTAGTACCTCCATCTACATGAAATACAAACTAACAGAATTGAAAAGTAGGGTTTAAATATAACCTGAAGAAGCTGTCTTTTCTGACATTTCCTACAAAATTATTTCTAGACCATGCTGGGTCCCCATGGAATAATTTATTTCCTGACATGGTATGAACCATCTTTCTCTAAAACTGAGTTTCCAACCACTTTTCAAACACATATTCTACAGAATAAATATGTTTCTGTGAGGTAATAAATATATCCAATCAATAGCCGTCTTCCCTAATCCTCTCTGTGGGTGCTGTATGCCATCAGATGGAGCAAGACTCTGTCAGTTCTGAGAATTCCTCTTAGAATAAGTGACTCAAAAGAGAAAGCAATTCATAATGTTTTTGAAAGAAAAAAGCTCAAAGAAAGCAAGGACACTGCTCAGATGTTATCTGGATGCAAGGACTGTGAAAACAGAGAACAATGAAACAGGCAAGACACAAGCCAAGGCTGCATAGAACTAAATGGAAGAAATCAGAAGTGTAAGTTTAAATGATATTGGAGAGGAATTCCTTTTTCTGCTCTTCAAACGAATGAGGGTAGATGTATTTGTTCTTACTCCTAAAAGTGCTTTGATAAATGCTACTGGCCTAACTGAATGGTCTGTGTGTTTTTATAAGCTCTGTAAAGTCACTGCTTATAATTGTCTCCAGTTGTGATTATCCTGCTCAGAAGGTCTGTTGATAGTAATACAACAGCTAAGACTCTTTTCAACATCAGTTCTTGTTAAATTTTTAACTTAGCCACATAAAAAAGACCAGGTTACTGTATATAAAAACAGTACAACCTATAAATATAATCAGATGTATATATTAAGTTCTAGGTAAATGTTGTATCTTCCATTTTGAAGATGCTGAAGGCTGCAAAGAAGATGATATTGTAAATTCTTTATTACTTACAGTCTCTCATCCTTCATGTAGACCTAGTATCGTATCATGCAAGTTCAGTACTGATGTACATGACAGATATTGTGTTCATTTGTCACGCATTAAGTCAAGGGGATTCTGTGTGTGTGGATGTAGAGTCACGTGATAGGAACTGCCTTGTCTACTCAGCCATCACATCAGGTAAAAAACAAGAGGGTGGACATACACAAATAAGGTAAAATGCAAACCACAAGCACAAAAGTTTGGTATAAAGTGAACACATATTAAGTCTAATGATTGTCAACGGTTACACTGGCAGACATCAGCTTTAAATAAATACTTGTATAAAGAGAATTAATTAGCTCTGCAAATGTTTGTGCGAGAGTTCTTAAATTTCCACTTTCTGTGTTCTGTCTCCCATATGAAAGAATATTTAAATACTCTCCATAACAAGAGGCTTTAATAGAAAAACGATTAAAGGGAAAAAAAGGCTTTTTTTTTTCTGATTTATTTATCTTATAAACTACCTATCTTGTTAAAAAAAAAAAAATACACAGAACAGTTAAGTACATTATGCATGATGATTTTTCTGTCAGGTGTAGAAGTGGCAAATTTTGTGAGCCATCTGGATGGTTTCCTAGAGAGTACTGCTGTAGATCTGTTGTTGAATGTTCATGTGAGTAACAACAGCGCTGGGAGAAGTAACAGTGAGGGTAAGTGGAAAAAACTGCAGCCAGGAGTGAGAAAATTCATTTCAGATACTTGGTTGAAGGATAATAATTAGTGGCACAGAATAAAGGAACAAACAAACAAACAAACAAACGAAACAAACCCTGGTGTTTTTTATTGGGGAAGACAAAAGGACAAAAGACATAAGGACTAAAGTCTGACTGAATAGTGTACGCAGTTAATAAAGTAACTTTTAAACTTTAAAAATAAAATCTCAACATTTGCATCACAGAAATTCTTCACATTAAAATTTCTTGCTTAAATGGGGAGAATATTACGCAAAATATTTACTCATCAGAGTAGTAGTAGTGACTGCACATTATTGTGACTGTAAAAAAAAAGCCTGTAAGGGCTGAAAACACAGGTGTAGAGAGGCCTCCTTTTTCCCCATTAGCTAAGTGTCAAGGTAAAGCACTACACAACAGCTACACTTTTAGAAAACACTGGTGACTTTTCCTTGAAACAACAGTTTTCAAAAGGAAAAGCTGTAATGATTACATATTCAAATTAAGCAAACTTACAGAAGTGAACTTCCATAGAAAATTATTGCAGTAAAATTTAACTTCAAACATCATGTGCGTGGTAGCAGGAAAACTATTTTAAAGGATGAAGGCAAACAATTAGAAGTGTAAAAAGCCTTCAAGAGTACTTAAGGACACCATATTGAATCCTCAGTGTGAATGTTTATCCCTATCAAAAGTAATCCAAATGACAAAAAAAGAGTGTGGTTAAAAGACATCCTTCAAAACACAGGAGTCACATCCAAAGGTGGAAAACAGAAAAAGCATAAAAATTCTTGTAACTGAAATATAGAAACATAATAAGGTCATGTCAGAGCTGATTCTGAGAAGTACATTGCCAAAGGCATAAAAATTGATATTAAAATCTCTCCGAAACACATAAAAAACAAACGTCCTTCCAATTTCTATACAGCAGAGAGCTGAGCTCCAATGCAGGAAGCACTGGAGGATGCTGTGGCCATAGCAAAAAGGCTAAAGAACGACTTACATTAGTGTTAACTGCATGGGAGCTGAAAAAGTCCCTGCACCAAAACTTTTACTTATAGGGGACACTTCTAAGGAACTGTCTCAAAGTGAAATGTCATTAGAAGAAGTTTTAGAAGAGATCAATAAAATGTGTAATAACAAAAAACATAGGAAAGCAATGGTACTAACTCAAGAATTCTCAAACTTGCTATTGAAATACTAACTGCTCTAAATGAGCTACTAATAAATAAGTCCTCATATCACCAAAAAAGAGCAAGTAGCAAAACTAACATCTGTTTTCAAAAGGACTCCGTGGGGTGCGTGGGAACTAGGAAGATTCAGACATTTTTCACGTACAGTAAATTGACTGAAGTAGTGATAAAGGATATAAAAACAGACATGGACAAATACGACAATCCCAACAACAGTCAATAAGGCTTTTCTTAAAAAAATAAAAAAGCATTCTATGCTGTGCAAATCCAGCTGAGAGTTTTGGTAATGTGTCATCCTCTTGATATAGCACGTTTCCAAATTTTTTCATTATGCTTTTGTCCAAAACTCTGTTCATCCTAGAAGAGCACACTCTCATAAAAAGAGACTAGGAGAATATGTAAAAAACATAGAATGAGAAATGACTAGGAGGAAGTGTATAAAGCATGATTATGCACTGCTTTTTATAACAGAAGAAACAGATTGCTGAGTGAAATCGCTTAAGAAGCTTAAAATACGAAATCAATTGTTTACTCAAGGTGCGATTAAACTGTTGAATACAATGTCATAGAATACAGAGATCAAAATCTTGACAGGATTTAAAAAGTGACCAGAAAAACAATGGTCATTAAGTACACACTGCACTTTGTTATTCTAAAATGTGGATTTGATCACTGAGTTAATATTTGTTCTATGTGGCACAGATTCCTTTCACGAACATCTTATGGTCAGAGAGAGGACACCATTGGCTGCTGCTGTTCCAATACTTTCAAATATCAATACAGAAAATAAGCTTTATAAGGTGACCTTGATATTAAATGTCTTGATATGTATGTCTTGATATTAAATATTGTATGACTGAAAAGAACAGAAAAGTGATGGAAATGTTATGGGGAGAAACTACCCTTCATTTTTGCTTTAATTATTATTAAGCCTCAAGAAATACATTAATTCAAACCAGATATAGAACCGGTAGAAGCGTATTTAGTATCAGTGTCACCAAAGATACGTGATGAAAGTCTGTAAGGATAATGTTGAAACTAAGGTAATTAGATTGGCTTTCAGTTCTCACCAAAACCCTAGCTATTGCATTGCAGAGTTTCTCCAGGCTTTTCTTTCCCCTCTACAAAATGGGAGAACTCAGAATCACAGAATCACAGAATCACAGAATCACAGAATCACCCGGGTTGGAAGGGACCTCAAGGATCATGTAGTTCCAACCCCCTGCCTAGCAGGGCCACCAAACGTACACATTCAGATCAGGTTGCCCAGGACCCCATCCAACCTGGCCTTGAACACGTCCAAGGACGGGGCATCCACAACCTCCCTGGGCAGCCCGTTCCAGGGCCTAACTACTCTCCTTGTGAAGAACTTCCCCCTAACATCCAACCTAAATCTTCCCTCCTTCTCTCCCTGAGTAACTCTCCATTTCCAGTGCTGTAAGCATAAATATTTAATGTTTCAGAGCACCCAGAAGATGTGTTTGAGAAGACTCCTAGCACGATGCAGTGCCATTACTCTTTATAATTTGTTTATAAGCCTTCAGCCAGTTTTCAGCCCATACAACAAGGGCTCACATCCAAGACTAGCTGAATTAATTCTTATAAAACCTTGTGAGGTATTGAATCAATACACTGTTTACTGTTTAACTTACTTATTGAAGAATATTTTATATTAATATAGTGCTTCTCAATCTGAATGATCCTGAAGCGCTTTGGAAACTATTTAAATTTAAAGGCAGCACTAAAATACTGCACTAGCAGAAAGCATATAGAGTGGGGAAGATTACAGCCAAGGACAACAGGGCAAACTATTTATGCTATAAGAAATTATTTTGAAACCTTTCATGCACACTGACTGCAGTTTGTAGAAATCCTAGAATACTCTGTTATTACTAATGGTGCTGTCAAAGCAAGACAGAAACTGAAATATAATGTACCGCTCGGGAACCATGTGCCTCTCAGAATCCTTTCTGGCCCTGTTGTATCATGTGTTCTACTCTCTTCTGTTCCTTCAGATGTGATGAGAGTTATGTAGCTCTGAAGCTGTCCTGGAGCCATATAATCCCTGAACGTGTTTCTCACTTTTATGGAGCTTGGGTTTGCTTCAGAATTGTTGTCTTGCTGCTGAAGTAGATTTTATTTAGAAACAGGAAGCTGTGCAGCTGAGAGGCATAAGCTATGTCTATCTTCACATCCTGTACTCCAATGCACGTGGTAGTGTGTGTCAGTGAGATCTGGGATTTCTCTAACATACCAGTAAACTCTTTCCGCTGCTGTAACAGGCATGCAAGCCCCTTCTCTCTTTCATAGCCTGGAATTGCTAGCAGGTGTCTTCTACTCTGAATTCCACCCAAAGGATCTTGTACTCAACTCAGTTTGAGACATTCATAGGAAGGCAGAATGAAGGACAGGGAGATACATGCTGGAAAACCAGCATGGTGGACATATGTGAGAAGTGTGGGACTGACAGCTGCTTCAGCATTTGAGTCCTTTCCTCTGATTTTCCTTTCCTGGATGGTGCTAAATAGACAGCATTCCTTTACCATAAAGTGAGACAGACTTTGATATTCCTGATTTTTTTGAAGAGTGTCAGTGTTCCTAACCAGGCTCTGTTCTTTGACAGACCTGTTACTAAGCCTGCAGTGGCTTCTTAAATTCCATGTGATAGTTTTATTCTCTGTATCATTTCCTATCTATTGGAGAAATTTTTCTTTTCCTTTATGATAGGATTTACACAGTTGCTTACAGGAGGAGAAACGCTGTGGATATTCTTCTCTTTTCCCCTTCATTCCAGAGTCATTAGTAAAATTTCCATTGATTTTAGGGGCCAAAAATCTCAGCCTGATGTTAGTTTGTAACAAAAAGGAACTTCACAAAACCTTGAAGTCTAGAATAGATACACATGACCATGTTTTCAAAGGTTTAAGATAGATATAAAATTTAGGTTATGAATGTGACACAATCCCAACAAATTTTCTACTGCATGAATTAATTTTTGGAATTTACCTGGCAGGAAGAAGCAAGCTGAGCTTCTTAGGATGTTTTTTTTAAAATATATAATTAGAATAATTTTTTATTAAGATCAATTTTAGATCAGTTACCCAACAATAAATCTAAAAATATGTTAAGTCCTGGGAACTGCAATGTAAGCAGAATCCAGATACGAATTACAAATAGGAATGCCCTGCTTTTCTGGCCCCCAACAAATCTCAGTACTAACCCTTCCTTCCCATGAAAAAACCTGCCAACTCCAGAGGCTTTCTTATGACAGCAAGAAAAAAGAAAAATAGCTGTAATTATTCACAATGGATAGTTATCGTTAACTCCAAAGAAAATAAGGTTGTAGCACATAATTTAGCAAAAGCTGCTCTTCCAAACTAGATTCATGTTACTTTTGTCAAAATTTGACAGCGATAATAAATCCCATGAGGTGCAGATCATTCTTTTATTCTGTACTTAGTGTCCATCAGAATGAGGCCTTGGTGCACATCAGAATGTCCTTGATCTTACCAAATTGTAAGTAAAATAAAATAAACCATTGCCTTTCCTTCACCAGTTTCTTGATCCAAGCAAAATGAACATGCTGTTCTGAACTCAGTCATAAAATACCCTTGTGAGGGACACTGAAAGAAAATCCATTTTTTTTCTACTGAAAATTTTATTGGAATTTACATTTTTGGAATTTAGCTTTTGTCAGTACTTTCCAAAATGAAAATGCATCCCATCTATTTCTTCTTCTCTTTCTAAGAAGAAAATGAAGCAATCAGAGGAATAGTGAAATGGGTAGGATGAGATTTAAAAGTAAATACATAGAAAGGACTCAGCAGAGTTCTTGCTGAGATCAGAAATGGAAAAACAGTCATGGCCATGTTAATTTCTAGCTATTCTTAGTCTGAATTACTTTAATATTGTGCTGCCTATCTTGCACAGGCAAAGTGAACATGTAGCCCAGCAGTAGCTGTGAGAACACATGTTAGGATGTCCTTTGTTCTATTCAGAAATTAGCATCTTAATTCACATGGATCATTCACATTTTGATCATACGGGCCTCTTTGTGCCAGTCACTGAACTAGATGATAAAGTTTTTGTGTAAATACATCTACACATGCATATGGATGTTTCTGTTTTTCATATTATACAAAAAGCTCATAACCAGGGCATAAGGCACAGATAATGCTTAGATAAGATGTGAAACAATTCCACACAAAATTAAAAGTTAATCACTTTCCCTGCAGTTTGGTTTAAAAGGAAATTAACGTAATTGAACAGAGACAACTCTATTTCACAAAAATATTACAGCCAAAGGTAATTTTTTTTGGGGGGGGGGGGAAAGGAGAGGGGAGGAATAGAAATATTTTAGTAGCCAATTTCAACTTCAATGAAATAACTTACTAGAAAATTAAATACATTTTCTCTTAAATGTAATAATGAATTCTATTGTCTGCATTGCTCAGGCAGGCAGAACTGGAATATAATTGTGTTTAATACAATCAAACACAGTCTCCATTAAAAGTTATAATGCAGTTTATTGTCTACTCTACTCAGGAAGAACTACAATACAATGAAATTCTTGTATCTAAGTCACTCAGAAAATACACGTATCCTATTATATACCTGTTCTGAACCTTACATCTCCACAGCTCTCCAGGCTGGTCTGTCTTGTCTGCCCTTGTAGTGAGCCCATGTTGTTCCCAGCTGAACAAAGACTTGCACAAAGTAAATTGGCTGGACTCTAAGCAGCAAGCTTTCCAAAGCTCTAATCCCAAAGCATTTTTCTTATGTTTTCAGCATCTCTCATTCATAATGCCCAATAATAGAGCTTAGCTTTTTGTTGACCATAATATGAAGTAATTTATGTTTCTCAAGAAAATACCGTGTGTTAAAAGTTGTGGTAGAGCCACTGTTTTTTACAATGCAGAACAAGATGCTAGTGGAAGGACGGTAATGCAAACAAAAAAGTGGCAAAGAGAAGTAAGTGAATCTTGGTAATATTTTATAACTAATTGAGCATCCTTTATGGGAAGAACACCTTCAATAAACCTTATTTTTCCTCACGAGATCGGGACAAAGGATGGGAAGACAAAGTATGGAATTCAGAAAAGTGATCAGGGATTGTGGAAAGAGTAAAACATGACACCAACAGGTACTGTAGATACAAGCAAGAAACTTTCCTATCCTTTGAGGTTTATTCTGAAAAAAGTCTTGATGTAGCCTAGAAACCTTCAGTGAGAGTCACATCAAACCTGTTAATTTTGGAATTATTTTTTTCTAGAAGGAGAATCCTTCCTTGTACAAAGGGGCATATCTACCTTTCTCTAAATTTAGTTTAATTGGTTGTGTAAATTTTTTCTTTTTTCCTGAAAATGAACTTTCTCTCATACATCAACCCAGTGACACAAGCAGAGGATTTCTGATGCCTTTCCTGCTCTCTACTTTATTACTTTGTCATGTTTTCTTACAGCCATTAAGTATCAAGGACTGCATTGGTGTGGAACCAGAAAGCTCGAAGGACAAAGCTGTGCTGTCACAATGTTCACTGTGTTATCTCCATCAAAAATCTGACTAATGTTGGAAATATATGTTTTTTAATATTTTGAGTGACATTTTAGCTATAAATAGGATTGTTGTTAATAGCTCGGAGGTCTGAATGGCCGAAAGAAACTAAATTTAAGCAGAACTCCTTTTTACATTTACTTCTTTGACTGTGATTCCACTTTACAACTCTACATCTTTCACTGGTCTCTTTTGTTCCTGATAACTATGAGCAGAGAACTAGCATTTTTGGTGTGGTGGCCTGCAGAAGGGGTATAGAAACATTCCAGACAATGGTAATTCTACATGGGTTATAACTAGTGCAATTTAAAAATTACACAAAACCTGAATTAAGCGAGTATTAAGTCTTAGTTGTAGGCACATTTATTTGGATAACTCTAAAAAACGTTGATTGAAAACTTAATATTTTAACAGTGTATCAATTCAGAGGTTTCAATTGCACTGTAGGTATCAGTATGTCCATCTTATCATTTCAATTTAAATCTGACACGTGGATTTTGTCCTATTGGAAGTAATTATGGCTATTTTTATTATGGAAAAGCCTGGAAATTTCAATCAAAATTAGAAAGCTTTTACCAAGTAGTGTAAAAAAGCGTGACAAGACATAATTCCAACCCTGAAAAGTTTTTAATTTAAACAGACTATGTAAAATGGGAGACCTATTTGTGTCTGAAGGCATCCAACCACTAGATCTTGACTATTATACTGTAAAAGGCCTGCCCAAATAGAAATGGGAATTGAAAATAATTTGTGTGGGATCCTTGCAAGTCTTTCCAAAATGGAATCCCTTGTAATTTCTTCACCTTAAAGAATTATTTGTAATTTTGTCTGGGTAAAACAAACTTCTGTCTTGCATCCATTATTGCCCTTGTGTTTCAGAGCTGGCTCCGGTGTCCCAGCTTGCTGGTGTAATCAATGCAGGCCTTGCAGATGCTTCTGTTGTAACTTAGCAACAAGCCCTTCTCCAGATGTTACTTTCACTGTATCCTAAAATATTCTATATGCATTTGCATTCTAAAGTTACCCTCAGCTTAAAATTCTAGTTTCTCTTCTTCTTACGCTCCAAGGATTCTAGGAATGATATCAGGATTGTGCAACTAATTCTTGGCATGAATCAATATTATAGTTTACTCCTAAAACTTTATTTCAAAGTTCAGTATGAAGATAAAACCAGCTATCCGAAGGTAAGACATTCTGTACTTATTGCACAGCTCAGTTTTGCAACTGTCTGTACTAAATGGTTATACAGAAATTTGAGTACTGAAAAATATATAAGAGAAAATAAATAATTAATACCATATATCATACCCAATAGGAAAAAAAAAAGAATAAAAAAATCAAAGCCTTTTGCTCTAGACCTTTCTGCGTTTTTCTGTGTGTCATAAAAGCAGAATGATTTTATTACTGATTACTTACAAGGAGTTTAAAACCAAGCTGTTGAATAGTTTCTATTCTCCTAATCTTAGGACTTTCATGCTCTGAACTTCATAATGTGGCATGTATTTTTCTGTGTTTTATTGCTCTAAAAAAAAAAAGATTCAGACTTTTATCTTTGAATGAACTAAAACCAACCTCTGATTTGCTTTCAGTATGCTTTACATTTTAAGGATGTTTACAGACATTCCCAGGTGAGATTAATCTGATGATCCCACAAGACTGTAGCTGCAAGTTAAGCTCTCTGAAACCCATAGTAAATTTGAGAATCTTTGAAAGTACAAAATGGTAAAAATAGTGTTATAAACTGTAAAAAAAGAAAACAACCAACAAACCCACATTGTGGAAATCTGTACAGTAAATATGGCAGGAGTGATTGTGGAGAGGGCTTAACTTTCATCTCATTATAATTGGTCTTTTTCTAATCCTAAATCTACATTTGGGCACACAAGAGTCACAATATATGTATTCACCCAGTGTACTGAAAATAGCAGCTTGACCTATCAAGAGTCCAGGTTAGTGCAGTAAGCTTAGAATAATTTTTCTTTTCTCATGAATAATAATGATCACCTTAGATCACATCATCTTCTCTGCCACAAGGTGAGAGGGGAACACTGCAGCAGCAATACCATGGCTAATGATACAGAATCTGTTCCATTTTCTCAGTAACCTTTCAATAAGTGGGGAATGTTAGGTTTGATAAGGACAGCCATCTATTCATACAATCCCCTCTCAAACCATAACAATGAAGTAGTAAAATAACTTCTGTTTTAACATAGTGTAGTTATACAAAAGTTTCACTGGAATTTTATCCTACAGAACTGAAATTCTTCATGTATATATACATCAACCCAGGACTGTTCACAACAGCTTTTTAGGAAATGGTTCTTGCAGACTGGTGGTTGAGAGAGGATAAGTGAAGACAAATAAATATATTTGATATATATTTTCAATACTTGGCATTTTTTAGTTAATATGCATTCACTCATTAGAAAAGTTGAAGGCATTCACTCAGAAAAATGTAGAACTCTAGGGAGTTAGGTGATAAAATCCACTGCAAATAACGGACACAACTTTCTTGCAGTGTGCAGCTCTTGTGCTGGAATTTGTTTTATGAACACTTTGCTGAACAGTCACTATTAGCCAAGACATTCACAGATATTTTGTGCTTGCTTTGAAACAGCCACGAATAAAGCACAGGAAGAACACATTGAATTATTCACTATGCACACATTCCCAAATCAGCTTTGCTGGGGAAACAAGCCTTTTAGTGAGAATCTAGTGAAGCAGTGTCTCTCTGCATAGTCAGCTGCCCCGTCTACAAGAGTGAACAGCTGGATATCAGTCTGAAGGGAGGAGGGTTCTGGATCACCCAGGGTCCAGTTCAACATGAATCCTCACATGTTTCTCCTCAAATGGTTGCTTGAGCTGCCAGGAATAATCCAAATTCCAAGCAATTCCAATGAGTTAGCATAGTTTTCAAGTCCTTGGGCTGCCGAAGCCTGACTGCTCATAGCTCTATTTGTAACAAGAGAGAGAAATTTCTGCCACATCTGTGATACCCACTTTTAACCACTAGCAAAAGATAAAGCTTTAATTTGGCCTTAGGAGTCTTGGAGCAGACTTCACCTTGAGTTTTGGTTTACCTGTCTTTGTATTTATATATGTATATATGTATATGTATATATGTGTGTATATATATATATGTACGTATATATATATAGGTAAAGATTTTTGAAGTGAGGGAAGGAGCAGACAGAAAAACAGCTGGTCCAGGAAATTAAATAGGCTTAAAGAGCAATAGAATAAAGTAGTGGAACAAAAAGCCATTAAGGACTATTAAAAACAAAGATACTGTCCCTAACTCAGAAAGATTCTGAGCTGCAAATTTCTGGATACTGCTACAGTATCTCTGGTATACATTGCAGGACACTTGTCCTGATCTTATACTCTGCCCAGGGGGAACACATTGCTAGCCACTCTTGGAGAAAAGACACTGAGCTGAATGGACTTTTTTTTGACTCAGTATGGACATCATTATTTTTGTGGGACAAAATATCAAATTTCAATGACATTGCTGTCGACATCATTGCTATGGAAACCAACTGTACTGCTGGCTACACTTTTAAAATACATTAGGGATGAAGCACTCGAATCAACTCATGGAAATCAACCAACACCTTTTGCATTTTTTCATGTTTTTGTCTAATGACCCAGCAATGAGGAGCTGTCAAGCTTGGCTAGTGACTAGCATAACATACAGAAAAGTTATACAAGTTCCATACTGATGAGGCTCTGATATCTGCATAGGGACATCTTAGAAATCAATTTGGCTTTCATAGTGCAAATACAAGAGGTGGAGGTTCAGGGGTCGTTTAGCCCATAGCCTGTTTCCTCTCCTCAGGAGCATCTGGGTGCAGGGAAAACATGAGGTCTCCAGCAGTAGGTGCCATAAAGGCCACAGAAGCTACAGATCACTACAATTGTGGTTCTGTGCAGGGAATTTCACCAGTTGGAAGAAGGTCAAATCTAACAATATCAGCATCCTCCACAGTTCTGTCAGTCCTGCTGTTTCTAATGTGATTACAGGAGGGATTGATTTCTTTTGTAAGATTTATGTTGAAGGTAACTAACTCAAATATTTATTTCAGAGATTCATTCAAAACCTGTGACTACTGACAGATATCCCTGTTATATGGGTCAGTGTCTTTGCACCTTGTAAGTCCCCAGGGAGACGCTGCAAGGTACTGACCCTTTTTTCCCAATGAGGTAGCTGTGGTGTACATGCATCTTCTTACATTGTGAAAAAAACAGGCATTGCCTCTTCTCTCCCTAGCTGATTAATGGTGAGGATACATTATCAGAGCTAATAGGAGTCAAATGAAGAAAACTAGTCAACTGAAACCCTGCAAATTGGTTCTTGTGCTTTCTCCATCTCTTCTAATACCTAATGCCAGGGATTTTCATTCTTGTCCAGCCAGGGCTAAAAAGGAAAGGATTAGAAAGTAAATAACTCCCACATCTGCAGTAGGGGAGCAGTCAGCTGTTTCATTGGCCCATTTATTAGCAGGACAGAAATGTAAATCTACATCAGAGAAATGTTTTTTCCTCCTGTACAACCTGTCATTCTTCTTTGAAAAGTAGATGTGGATACTAGCATTCCACCTGTATGGCTTTATCTGTGTGTCTCTGCATCTTTATTATTCTCTGCCCCATGCTACATGACCTTTACTGAGGTGAAATTATGGCTGTTTTCAATGGGAATTTTGCTACTGAGAAGCAGGTAGGATTTGAGCCATTCATCTTGGATGTCCTACTTTAACTTTTTATTATTATTATTATTATTATTTTATTCCTTCAGTACTCTGCTGTAGAGCCGCATCAGTTGGCAGAACTCTCCTGCTCACAGTGGCTAGGTGGTGCTGTTTTGAAGACCTAGTTAGAAGCCCAGCTGAGATTTCTCACTGGGAGGTGATACTTTGTCTACCCTAGCTCTCTGTCAATTGCTGTCAATGACTACCAGGGATGAGAAATCTTATAAGGGATAGCTGAGAAGCAGTGTTATGAGCTCTACTGATACTTAGATAATATTACAGAACCACAGAATCATAGAATGGGCTGGAAGGGACCACAGGGATAGTCAAATTCCAGCCCTTCTGCCACAGGCAGAGCTACCAACCTCCAGATTGGGTACTAGACCAACTTCCCTCTACCATCATCTGCCCTCCTTGTTGCTTTCCTTTTCTGTCTTCTGTTTCTATTCACCTACTACACAAGTGAAAAGTGAATCTGCAAATTCTATAGTTACTATTCAATTTCCATGAAAAAATAAATAAATAAATAAAAGCAATAGAGACCAAATAGAAAAGAAAGGGCTACCAGTCTCCTGTAGGAGAACAGAAGAACAGATAATTACATTGATGTTTGATTGGTGTTCGCAGCTCTACTCTTTTCAGAGGTGATGTCTGGAAGTAAGGAACAGGGAACAGGCACTTTACCAGTGAGCATTTTCCCCTGCCAGTGTGGCCTGATGTGTGTGTGCCTCCATGACTCTAACCATACACAATGCTGCTTTTCATACCTTGTTATAACCCTTTCTTTAAGACTTACTGCAGGGATACATAACAAATGCATCCTCTGGCTAGGAGAAAGAAATGTTCAGGGAAAGAAAGTACAAACTCATTTCCTATACATAGAAAGATTAATTTCCTCTACATGGATATATTTTATTATCTCTAGAGTTGCTCTCTTTCTCTCTTGCTTCTTTTACCCTGATGATGTTTATCTCTCAACATCAAGTCAAGGTAATCTCTCCACCTTGACACAGAGTTTGATTTGGTAAGCCTATTGGTATAAGAGCCGTTGTGACATAGCACACAGAGTTTTGGCTTTTCTTACTGAATATTTTACTTGAAAGCCAAAGAAACCAATTTGTTTTTCTGTCTTGTTTAGAAACAGTATATTAACATAACAGTGAATAATATAGAAAGCCTGGACTATTTTCCCTCTCTGCTCTCATTATAGTAGTAATATATTAAAGTAGTGCAGAGCCACATTGCTTTCACCATATTGTCACATATGCCTCTATTTATTCCTATTTAAAGAATATTAAATTAAGCATGTCAAGCTAATGGACTTTGTAATAAAACATTGCAAATACAATGGGTTTTGTCTTCTTCTATGACTAACTTTTTTGTTGTTGTTATTTTTCAGTTGGAATTCCTTGAAGACTGTAAAACTTCTTTGTATTCTTTTCTTTAGAGATTAACTTGCCATCCTTCTAAACAAAAAGTCAGTGGCGATGCTCAAAGCATTCTCATCTTGAAGTAGCAAATGATCAGCATCAAGCTCTGAACTGATGAACGGTATGAGAACATCAAATCGCTGGATGTACCTAATTCTGTATCCGACAAGCAAATATACATCTTGCTGGACTGTAAACTTTAATTAGTATGAATAGAACAAGAAACACAACGGAACCTGACCTGGACTTATATGTCTTATTAAAACAGCAAGAATGACATGGTAATAATAACGTTATCAATGTATTCTCTTTCTTGGATATTCTGAGTATTCTGGACACACGCTTGTTATGCAAATACCTAAAAGCAACATCACAGTAATGAACTAGTAAATGTTCTACTGCATTCCTTAATCTCTCTAGACTGATATTATAAATACATATTTCTAGTCTTTGTAAATGTAAATAAGAATGAATTGTTTTCATCTTATGAGCTGCTTATGAAACTTTATTATTTTCTGATAATTAATCAAGGCACGTGATTGCCACGATTGCCACTCAATCTGCATTTTTCTTGTGTATAAGTGGTTCATCACTGAAAGAATAACATAGGAGCAAAACAGGAGAAAAAAAAAATAATGGCCATTGATTACTGCTGTTTAATGTGAAGATATATACTATCAAGAAAAAACACATCCCAAGCTTTTATAAATATAAGAAATCTTTTCACATTTAATTTTTTGGCAATCACTAAAATGGCTCAGCCTAAAAAACTGTCTGTTTTTAGAAAACTAAGGACTGTCTCAGTATTGCTCAGCTAGCTATGTAGTTTCTCCAAGAGCATGAATGCTGTCCACTTACTGCAAACTACTACCCTGGTGATCCCCTGAGTACAGAAAATTCCTGCAGCAGAAAAAAGCAATATTTTCATGTCATTGTAACTGTGTTCTGTCCCATTTGATAATTTTATACCTTTCAGAACTATGTTTTGGTTTTTTTTGTTTTTGTTTTTCTTTTTTCTGATGGAAGTTGTAAAGCATGAAAGAACAAGAAAAATGTTTCTGAAAATGTCTGAAAGCAACAATTGGGAAGCTATAAACCTGATCCTCTACAGGATTTTAGCTTTCTTTGTTTAGGGTACTGCTGGATAACCATGTTGGTTACATGCTGATTCAGTCATCCTTCACAGGACTGAAATAATGTCTCACAACATATGTGCTAATTTCCATTGCTTGTCCTTCAACATAAAACTGTTTTTTGTACAGTGAAGCTGTAATGATGATATGAATGATGATACAAACAACATCCTCTGTACAGTCATTAACACTCTTAGATATTTATCAGCACTCTTAACCTCAGCTTATAGCTGAGGAAAATGAGTTATAAAAAATTGTGGGAGGAGAAAAAGACCATAGAAGTTCAAGATGAGGTTAGACTGCAAGAGATCCACTCTGCCAGACCAGTGTTTGTTTTCATATAATTACCTCAGGCATATACATCATTGCCCTAAGACAGTTTTTGAAGCACACTCATGTCCATGACTGAATAATGTGATGTCATGTGCATGATGTGCACATATCAATGTTTGTGTGTCAAAGGGGAACTCAAAATTTAAAGATCTAGCAAAAAGAAATATCTCTGGACAAAGTAGCAAATAATCTAGCAGCCATTTCATTTTAGTTAAATGTTTCTTTTATCTTCAAAATTGCTCAAGTATGAAAGCCCCTCTTCATTCTTTTGAGAATGATGATTTAATGGCAACTCATCACAAGAGGCATAGAATCTTGATGACAAATCCATAAAGCCTGAAAAAGATTGTAGTGAAATGTGTCTCCTAATTTAAGTGTTAGCTATTCTACTGCTTAATACAATGAAATAGAAAAAAAAGAAGCTGCTATGGAGACGTGTGGAGATTTAGTGTGGCTTGAGTGCCTGCACCTAAACCAAACCTCAACCCCCTCCTACTTTGCCTCCCCTGTGAGCAGCTTGCAGAGCTGCTGGCCCAGGTGTGATTCTCAGCTGCTCCCAGACCAGCTCCCCCACCTGTCTGAATAGTCCTGCACACGCTAATGAGCTTAGGAGAAACGATATTTGTGATGTTTTGACTACGTTGCGATGCTATAAAACAAAGGACCCGACATGCAAGAACAAAACATGTATCTTCCAATGATTTTCTGATGCTTAAATACCTTCTACCTGCTTTTCTAACGTATTTGTGCTTTGTTTTCAACAGCTAACAGGATCAGTATATTTTCATTTTCACCTGAAAATACTTTTCATGGCAATGCCCATCTCTAGAAATATCAGATTTAGATGTCCTGGTTGATCCAGTCCCCTAACATTCCTGCATGGGTTACTATGCATATTAATTAATTTTATATAGTGAAATTATGAATATTTTAAACTAGATTTTCAACATAAGGAGTTGTGCTACAATTAAACCAAGTTTGGAGGTCAGGTATCCTGACTTCTCATTGAGTTACTTCAGCTTCTATTCTATAGTCAAAACACACCAACAAAAGCTGCAAATACAAATGCTTTCTGGGATGTTCCTCTTTTTAAATCAGGTTTTCTGGATTTCTACAAAGATATATTCTAACATATTGTTGCTGTTTGGAAACTCTACTCTGAAACCCAGAACTTTACATAGCTTCAAAGAAGGTTACTCTGATAATTACCAGCTATGGATCCTTCACTGCACATGGAGTTAACAAGCATATTTAATTTCTGTGAGATTAAATGTATACTACAAATATTTCAAAGGTAAAATTATTTTTTCAAGATGAATGAATTCACTCTATTACTGGATATTTCAATAGCCTCAACACTAGCAAAATAAGCCATTTACCCATAAATTTGAGACAAATCTTTTTCTTTTTGGTAAAGCCTAATTATGCTTTTTTTTTCTGGGCTGCAAGATCACATTGCTGGCCTGTGTACAGCTTATCATCCACAAGTACAACAAAGTCTTTCTTAGCAGGGCTGTTCTCTATCCTTTAATTCCCCAGCTTGTACTGATACTGGGGGTTGCCATGATCCAGGTGCAAGACCTTGTATCTGGCTTCGTAGAACAGCATGATACTCTCCCGGGCCCACTGCTTGAGCCTGTCTAGGTCTCTCTGGATGACATCTCATCCCTCAGGTATATCAACTGTACTGCACAGCTTGGTGTCATCCGCAAAATTTCTGAGGTTGCATTTGATTCTGCAGTTGATGTTACTGATGAAGATATTAAAGAGCATCAGTCCTGGTACTGACCCCTGAGGGACACCAATTGTCACTGATCTACATCCAGTCACTGAGACACTGATCAGCAATCTCCTGGTCTCATCTTACAATCAGTTCCTCGTCCATCAAACAATCCACCCATCAAATCCATTCCAATTTAGAGAGAAGGATGTTATGGGAAACCATGCCAAAGGCCTTACAGAAGTTCGGACAGATGACATCACTGGCTCTTGCTTTGTCCGTTGATGCAGTTACACCATCATAGAAACCCTCTAGGTTGGTCAAACAGGGCTTGCACACAGAGAAGCCATGTCAATTGTCTTGTATCACCTCCCTGTCTTCCATGTGCCTTAGCATAGCTTCCAGAAAGATCTGTTGAATGATCTACGGTCTACAAAATGAGGCTGACATGTTGGTAGTTCCCTGGGTTGCTCCCAGGTTTCTACCCTTCTTACAAATGGGTGAAATATTGCCTATTTTTTGAATCTCCAGGGACACCTGACCCCCATGACTCCTCAGGTATCACTACTTCAGCCAATTCCCTCAGGACTCTGAGATGCATCTCGTGGGGACCCATAGATTTACGGATGCTCAAGTTAATTGGGTGATCGCAAACCTGATCTTTGTTTAAGGCAGGTAGGACATTGCTCTCCCAATCTCTACCTTCCAAAGGCAGTTTACAGCCTCAGGGCAGTTGAAACAGAGCACTCCCTGGGCTGTGGATCTCAGGGGATCTGTGATTTGAAAACCATGGGGTTCAGAGCTCTAGCAACCAAAGGAAACAAACTACTCAGAGTTTTGTTTAAACTCAAACCAAAATCGTGTTTCAAAATATTATCTGAGAAATATAACTTACGATTCCTGCCAATGTCATAAACAAGATTGTTAACAGCAAAGAAATCTGATACATGCAGGTGTTAGTAGCCCATCAGCAACACACAGAAATTGGAAAGATTTTATTTCCTGATATATTAAAAGATACAGATAATACCTAAACAACAGAAATGGATAAAGCAAGATCAATACCTCATAAATGCAAAGAATCTTTCATGTAGGAAATACAGGCACTATTGGATTTAGCTTATATGCCCTAAGGTGCTTGATAAATTCAACTCTGTTGTTGCAATGAGGTGTACTGAACTAAAAATGATGTATACAATGTGACAGCAGAAATTTTGAGAAGTCAGGCTATAGATCTAGACCTTAGGAATTCCAGTCCTATGACTTATCCATGCATTTGCTGTCACTCTGCATTTCTTTACATTGCAAGGCTTGGTATTTATGCAAAGTGAGCAGAGACATGCTAGGTGGTGGTCCTTTTAGTGTGAGAGAAGAGCTGGAAACACTTGTGGACAACGATGTTAACAGGTCGTTCTCTGCTAATCAAGATCAGCTACCAGCGCACTTTTTCAACCAGTCACTTTAGTTTTTATGTACTAGGAATCACCTAAGTTATTGCAAAGAGGGTTGTAATTGTCTGACCCTTAACACATGCTCTTTAATCCTGAAGTAAGTAGGAAACACCAGTGTGTCTTCTGCCTTCTCTGTAACTTAGCCAAGTCAAGTTGAATAGGTATTTGAGATCTATGATAAGAACTCCCAAGATGTAGGCATTGCACAATTTCCAAAGATAAAAAAAGTGGTTCTTCTATTAGATCAGGATGTGTTTGCAATACTAGTAGTTCAACAGTAAGTCAGTAGAACATAAATTTGGTATTCTGGCACAAGGCTGAAGAAGTTTCTATTGAGTACGTTACTGTTCACATGACACAACAAGGATAGGGTCACATTACTATTCTTTTTTGCTATAGATTTCAGAAATATATTATTAGGAGCAAAGATAAAGCAGTCTGACTGCTTTGACCATTGACCTTCTTGTAAACAATCTCCATTCACACAATCCTGCCCATGTACTTTCAGTGGCAGCCAATAAGTGACCACAGAGACCACAGTGTTTATCATTCTGCCTGGAGGTGGTTTCTCCAGATCAGAAGTGATTAAGTACTGCAGGGAAAGATATTTGCAGTACTGTCTATGCTCTGTCTTTTCCGACCATAAGCAAGAGACATCAGTCTCCAGGCCTGTAAAAAACTTGCTTTTACAAAGAATGTAAGGTATTAATGATAGAAAAGAAGTTTTAAAAGGGCAAAGCCAAGATGCTGGAATACCTGAAGAGTTATTAGGAAAGTAGAGAACATTCTGTTCTTTCTGAAGAGTTTATTTCAGTCTCAGAGACTAGTAGTAAATGAATGATAATGAGAAGTACACCAAAGAAAGATACTTTCAGTGCTTTATGATGACTCAGGTTTTCAGCACCATGTGATCACTGAGATTCACTAAGCATGCACTGGAACTAAAAAGGGGTAAAGTACTAAAAAATTGTAGGGAGAGATATTAGTGGTAAGTTGGAATATCTGCTTCTATTCTTTCTCAAATTGTACAGAACTTTTCCCAGGAAAAGTTTTGTTGTGGCTAGCATAAGTACCTAGTTTTCTGTTGCTATAAGAAAGAGAATATCAGGATCAGGTTCTTAATAAAATAATAAGCCACAAAGGCCTAACTTGGGAAAATACTTTTTATTTTTCAGATATTTATTTTTCAGATTTTTCAGATGGTGAAGTCAAAAGAAATTTCTTGAACTGTGGTCACAGGCAACTTGCTGAAGTCTAACAGATGAACTTAAATTTCTGCAAAGCTTAGGACTTATGGAATGGAAAGAATGATGCTGAAGTTATCAGAAGAGTGGATGGGAAATCAAAAGTATGATAAAGTAGAGTAGTAGAAACAGTCACAGCACTGCACAGGGAAGGAATGGGGAAGATCAAAGAATGTTTTTTTTTGTGTGTTTGTTTAAGAATAGCATCCAGATTTACTTTATACTTAAAGGAAAGATGGGAGAAATTATCAGCTCTTGATGGTTTGTATATATAATAAAGAATTTATGAGACTGGCTGGCATCACTGATGAAATCTTGCTCTCCTATGATAAAACTTTAAATGAAAAAGCAAATCAAAACTAGACTAAATCTCAGTTTCTATTAAGTCAGGTTAAATATCTCTTCAGAGATCTCTTCTTAAGACCAAGCATTAGAGCAGCACTGTGCTTCTTTGTACTGTCTGAACTCTTTTTTGACTGGTAATCATAAACAAGAAGAATAGAAATAGGAGTATACTTGATATCAGATCAAAACTACGTGGCATCTCTGTAAGAACAGCAAAGAAAGTCTTTTTCAAGTTGAAGTACATGCTTCCACATTCCTTATCTTCTCATCATTGTTTGTATAATAAAAGCTCTTACTAGATGTAACAGAAACTAGGAGCAATATGTCCCTAGATGTGCATGTGAATTGTTGAATTTCAAGTGGCTAGAACTGCTGCGCTTTGTTTCTAATTAATTGATACATTAAGTTCAAATATTGTCATTTTCTTCTGAAAGGTATGAAATACATGAAAGCCTCAATAAGAAAATCCGTTTCAAGTAAAAGATGATGTCACTCATACTCTGCTCTAATTCTGTGCATAACACAATTTCTATGGCTCCATTATCATGTAGTCTGACCATCTTCTACATGGTCTGTGGCCATGGAACAATACAAAGCGATCTCTGTCTGCACAACAGTAGATAATATCAAAAGACATGCAAGGATGGGATCAACAAGATCACTGTAGAACGCTGCCAGCTATGTCCTCTGTGAAACACTACCTTAGGTTTACGAGAGTATAGACAGTAGGATTTTTGATTAAATGCTAGTTTGTAGAAGTCAAAGCTAATAGGGAATCATTGCTCTTTTCCCTTCTGAGAGAACACTTTGTATGTTCTTCCGACAGTGAGGGATGAAAGATAAAAACCCTTAAATAGCATTATTTTTGTGCTGATAGAAGTAACAAAGACAAGTATATGGGTATGTTTGTGTTACATGTAAGTAGGACTAATAATCTTGCTTGAAAGATTCTCTTCCATCACCCCAAAGGGATTTTGGCTGAAGTCAAAGCAAGGATACTTTAAGTATCCACGTGATACTGAAATTTGTCCCCTCAAAAATAAAAGATCATTCTAACACAAACATGTGCTGAATTAGGCTTATTTTATAGTAATGTAGCATGAAATTGAATCATACAAATCTATATCTCTTCAGCTTCTAATGTATTCAATTTATTATTTTTTTCTTTTTTTAAGTATTCACTTATTCGCATTTGTTGAGTGCTCAGGTTTTGTGGATGGTATGCTCAGTATTGAAATCCTTGGTTATATACGTGTGCATGGACATTTATGCAGCACTTCTGCATTGTTTTCTCTGATTGTAGAGAAAAAAACCTACTTTGTTTCAGAAGTGCAAGTTATGTGTTATTCCAGCATATGAATCTCTAGGATAACAGGTTTCAGTGTTTGATGTGAGGCAGGAAATATGAAATGGGAGGATAAAGCAGTAAAGGAATGGAGAAGAGGACAAGACAAAAAAAAAAACTGCTTTCTTCTCCGAGTTCAACATATGAATATTTATTTGCCTTTGCATTCTAAGGGTTACTGAACTATAACAATTTGAAGAATCTGAAGCCATGAGTTCTTTTCTGCATCTAAGCTGTCTGACATGCCCTGGTATTAATTGAACTCTCTGGTATCTGGAAACATAAAAAGACGAAGTCTATCACAAGCAAAAATTGAGAAAGAAATTTTTCCTTAGCTGAAATTGTAGAGTGCTGCCTTGTGATCTGATGATAACTAACATGATTAAGTGACTGACTAATGTAACATTTTGCACAGATGTCTGCTGAACAGTTCAGGTATGAAGTAACCAGTATAAAGTAATAGGGGACTACATGAATGCACAGAGCTGACAGTGCCTGAGCCTAAAGGGGCTGTATATATATTAAAGGCAAGGTAGGAAATGTGTGTTGTACATGAACACTGGGGAAACACAACTCTTGATGACATGATTTTCTATAACTATGGGTGATAGAAATGCACTTTTTGGTGCTGAGTTCATTACCTCAAGTCCCTGCATATCCAAGAGTTTCACTGTGTATATGACCTATCTTCTTTTGAGAACTGCCTTGCTTTTTCTAAGACCTCAAAGATCTTTCACTGTTTCTTTATCTGTTACCTGAAAGAAACCTGGAAGACTTTAGAGATATTCCAGAGATCTTTCAGGGCTGGTTACCAGGGCTGGTAGGTAAAGCATATGTGACCTGCAGCACAGGAGTGCTCTTTGTACTCCTGGAATATCAGTGTATGTTTAAAGACACCTAAAAATGAGCTTTTTATCATGGAGAGATTATTCAGAAACTACAAGGAAATAAGTAATGTGAGAAACAGTTATAATCAAAGAATCCAGAAAGGACTATCTGCATTACTATACACAGAAAATAATGCAGTCATTCTGCAGTATTCTTTTACATTTTCTCCTCTCTCTTTCTGTGCCATGAAAGCACTATCAATCTAGGTTGTTTGCATCAGGTTATTTTATTGTTTTCCCCAGAAATTTCCCTCTATAGCATAAATCCAGTATGATGTATTCATATTCAAGAAGTTGCATGTTAAAACAGACTCTCCTGGTGGTAATTTATTAGTACTACATATAATGAAGAAGCAGCTACACATTCACTACAGTATATTTCAGTTTAGCAATAGGAGAAAGGACTGCCTTCCCACAAAACACACACACAATCGCTAGTGAAGTATAAAGGGCTGGCTGACTGCCTTCAAAGATGAATTATGTATCTAAGTGGCTTTTAAACAGCATATGCAAGAAGCTTATAAACCGCAGTTAACTGTTCTCTGAGTCTCAGAATTGGAAAAAAACAAAACAAAACAAAACCAACAAATTTTGTTATTTATTTGAAATGAAAGAGAATAATAATAATTTTAAAAAGTTAAAAAATATGCCTGCTACCTTGCAGCAATGCAGGATTTCTTTATTGATGTTAGGCAACACTGAAGGATGAAAGCACTGACTTGGAATGGAGCCCTTGTTATAGAAGAATCCTACCATTACTTGCAAACCTTTCACAGCTTTCTAAAGTCACTGTGTAACTTGTTTATGACAGCACAAAAATAGTCAGTGACAGATATAAAGTCTTCAATTAAGAACACCAGGATATAGCAATATTCTGAACACTAGCACTGATGTTATCAATATGGAGAAGTTACTGTACCTTTGCGTATGAAGCTGGAAAGCATTCATTAAATCTGGAAGAGATCTATAAAAAAAACAACAAAGGACACAGGGAGTTAGTACAGTTGAAAGCACAGGATATGTACAAAACTGGTACAAATAAGTATATAAACAGGGCTATATTAAGTCATTTAGTAGGCATTGTCAGGGAGAAATGGGGCTGACACATAGAGAGGCATTTCTCAGATCCAAGAAACGATTAAATCTTAAGGCAGATATGCAAACTTTCAGATTGGTTTAGCATTTTAAAGGCAGGTTTTATTTGAAGTCTCTGAAGTAAATAATATTTAGGTTTTGTTACTTTGCCTGGTCCATGTCATCACTGTGCTAGCTGAAAGAAGAACTGCATTCTCCAAACTTATGTGAGAAGTGATGAAATATTTGACATATGGAAAACTGAAGGTAGGGCAACTCCAGGAGTATGAGAATCACTCAACTAAAGGGAAGACGCTTAAAGAACATCTTTCACAGATTTTCCAGTCACTTATGATTTCACCTCCCATTCTGGTTTCTGTTCTTTTTGTTATAGGCTTTTGTTTTGAGGTGGAGAGTATGTATTTATGCAAAAAATATACTTGAAGTCTTTGCCACTGTATCTGTTAAGTTACAGGCCTCCATAAAAATATGTGCTGTTAGCTAAGAGTTTGCACCGTTAAGGACATAATAACATCAAATTTACTACAGTATAAACACTAATATTATACTAATTGTGTAAGAAAGATCAAAATTATTTAGAATTAATAAAGAGATGAAGATAATAAAAGAAATAAAAAAAATAATAAAGAGAATAAAGAGATCTTTCTTAGGCATACATTTTTTAGGCATACAGTCTTTCAATATTTAAAACAGAACAGGAAAAAAAAAGGACATACTCCATGATTCATCTGTAAAAACATACATAAATGTTTCAATGAATGATTAAGTTGTGTGGATAAACATATTGGTTACTAGATGCATAATTCCTCATCAGTGTAGATATAGAATTCCTCAGCATTATTTACTGTGTAATTCAACCTAACATTTTATTCATTGAGAGCCATAATTACTGGGAAGCTCTTTCATTACCCTATACACGTAGTGAAGGTGGTCAAATAGTTTATTACACATTTTCTTTGGTAATATCCTACTGGATCTTCTGACAAACCTCATACTCCCTTTCTCTGTTTGCATAATCATTGCAATTGTATCTTACCACTTAGCATTTCATTTAACATAGGCTATAACTCAAGCAGATTTTACGTTTTAGCATACATCATATTTTAACCAATAGTGTAGAAAGTTTTCTGACATCTAATTCTGTTTTGGATAATTATAACCTTTTTTTCTCTTTTCAAAGCACCCATGCCAATGGGTCATGGTCATGAAAGTGAAATGTTTCTTAAATGCATTGAGTCATTTTTTATACGTTTCCTACTCCTCTGCTATGGTCACCCTCATCTTGCTTCTGGAGATAACACACTTTTAGTTTGCATCTCAAAGGGAAAAAGCCTTAAGTACAACAAAAAACATAATGGCTTTTCTTTTTATCTGGTGTCTGTAAAAGATACATTTTCCCCTGGAAACCAAGGTCATTGATGTCATGTCTGTACAACAGGTACAATCCTGGTGTTCACTGGGCAGAATGTAGGAGAATATCTAGAGGGGCTGGAAGTGAGATTAAACTCTGTGCCATTCTGGTCACCTGGTAGAGAATTCTGCTACAGAAAACAATCTGTAATGATAATATGCTGCAGGGAATGTACACACTGGTTACTAAGAACTGATCCTAGATCGTTAATCACGCATATTCGTGCCAAATACTTTAGCCCTTTCATAGTCACACTATGGCTAACGTAAGTCAGATTTTCAATGGAAGCTGCAGACTGAAAGTCTCATACTGTACTACATGTAGCACAATTCTGAAATAAGGGAACACGTATCAGCAAAGTCCCGCTGGTGCAGTAAGTTCTTCCACTGTTTTACAGACCTGATAAAAAGCAGTGCTTGAAAAAGATAGGTAGGATAACTAACAGTAATGTCAGGTGAAATAATGAGAGAGAGGGAGAGAGAGAGGGAGAGAGAACACACAAAAGGAGGGGTTAAGAAAGAAAGGAAGCAGACTTTTTAATTAGAGGAAACACCGTGCTCTTATCACGGGAAGGCCTTTACTAAGGTGGCCATTCGTTCATTATTGACCCATTTGTGCCACTACAGCATAGTTAATCCCTGCAAAGACAGACATTTACTTTTTAAATTTTCTGAGTTTCAGCTAATTTTAAACCTACTCCCGCTGAAATATTTACTGCAAGTCTTCCTCATAAATTATATCGTATTTAAAAAATGAAAATTCTCATTTCAGCATCATCAACTCAAGTGGAAAACCGCAAATCCTCCCATAGAAAATGAGCAAACGTATGTTCTGCCTGTCAGCTCAAGTGTGCAGTACTTATTCCCTGGCACGTACGTATTTAGATTTGTTAGTCTGTGAAACTAACATAGCTTTCTGCAGTATAAGTGGAGAAGGCATCCTATGGCTGCAAATGAGTATGTTATTTAATCATGAAAGGACAAGACTTTGAATAAGAGAAAGCATTTCTAAGAGAAAAGTTTCCAAGGCCTCTGGAATCTGACTGCATAATTCAATCTCATTCCATCTCTTGAATGAAAATGGAATAGTGCTCAAACGATGTATTTGTGCCTTGTGAGTGTACTTCATGTACACAGAAGTACAATGATATACTTTATTTAGCCTTGGCCACAAAGCAGCTTTGTATATAAAAAGACAGGAAAATATGATCTCTGAGCATTTAACAGTAATTTCTTTGTGCCACATTAAAAATATGTTTATTTTGCCTTGCATTTGCCTACTAAGTAGGTACAAGTATTTTTTCAAGTTTTGGGGAGCAACATGGCATTCTTTCAAGGGGCTTCAGTTTTAGAATATCTTTGGTGTTCTCTCCTTCAAAGTAAAGGTATTTGAATGTTACTCTAGGGAGTTTTAAAACTTAAATAACATAAAATCATCAGTCGTGAACTTTTGTACTGAATGCTGCCATTTTACACATGTAAGCACAAGACAGATTTTGTAAATTTTCCAGAAGAGACTTAGCAATAAAAGAGACCTGGCAAAATTTGGAAAGCCAAAGTGCTAAGTACATGATGTAACTAACTGCTAGATAGCATTTCAAATGTACTTCATTTAGACTTCTATTTTGCATTTAATTTCATTTGTGTCTGGTTTTACTTTCCTTTCAACAAGCCCATTTTTTACCAGTGAAGCAATTGAGATTAAAACCATCTAAAAGTATTTACACTCTATAATCTAAAAGAAGCAGTAGAATTAGGAAAATTGGTGAGCATGCAAAAGTAATTTCAAAGTCTATATAAAAATGGGAACTTAGAAATAAATTAAAATTAGTTTTATAACTTCAAACACTGTACAGAATACCATTGTTTTTGCTGTCTCAAAAAGACGGGAAAATTCCCTTTAGCTGGAATAAGAAATTTCACTTAATTTTTGAGATGTGACGTGATTCAAAACTATGGCTCTGGGGGGTTCTCAAGGCTTGTATTCCATGAAGTTCATGCAAATAGGTCTCTGCTGTGGTGGAATAAAAGAGCATAACGCTAATATCTATAATTCAGTAATAACTATCAGCTAACACCTCAGATTTGCTTGCTACCACTGTGACCCCATAGCTCAGTCAAATTTCAATAGATATTACCCAGGAATACTGAAAGTGGCAAGGAGTGAGAGACAGAGCAAGACTGTATTCCTACATTAGGGTTCAAGGAGATAATACTTATTTTGGCACCCTACTTCAGGAGCTGATTCCCAAGGTAAATGTGTGTTGGTTTCTGTAGGTGTTGCCAGCATTTTAGAGGAGTTTTCCCCTAAGGCGATAACTTCTTGGTGCTAAATGGAAGAGTTTACGAGAGGACAGAATTAAGATTTGCAAAGAGTTTACAAAAGTGGATAATTAAGATTTGATGAACCTCATCTCTTACAGAATCCCATAAACAAAAATAGTGAACAGTTGTATTATTGGTTAATTTTGTCTGAATTTTGAGACAAGTAACTGAAGTATAATAAATGACTGAACAAACAGATACCTACAATGTTGTAATATGACATTATTTTTATGGTCGCATAATTGTAAATGCAGTTAGATCTCTGGCAAACAGGCTGCATAGTGAACAATATCATGTAGTCTCATTTACCAATACCTGAAAAAAAATAATGTGCCAAATGCTTTGAAGTATCACTTTTGTGGTCACTGTGACGGATAGCCTGGCATGTTGCCAAAGAAAAGGAGACATAAAGAATGAAAAAAAAAGAGTGCCAGAAACTTTGTGTAGACAGATAGAAGCAGAGGTTACTAGGAATTAGATTCACTTTTACAGTCACTGGACAATGAATGGTGTGTCACAAGACAGATGACTACACAGATCATAGTTTGTAGTGTTGAATTCCCTGTTACACCAAGATTAGCCAGTAATAATAAATAACTTCCTGAGGTAAGATCATTCACTGAATATTTCAAGTCCCAAGAGAAAAGACAAAAGGATAGCCAGACCAGTCAGGAATGAACTCAGATAAGATTCAGATTTAAACTGTGATTGTACATAAAAAGAAGGCTTTCTTCCCCTCTTTTAACTTACATATTCCAATCATATTTAAAAAATAATCCTCAATTCACTATGAATACCATCACTCTCAATTTCTCTCAGAGATGTAGGCTTTTTAATTTTCTTTTTCCCCCTTCCTCTTTGAAGTCTCTAGAATGCTATTCTTCCAAGCTACTTTAAAAGGAAATCAATAGTTCCTCATTATAGTAGTAACGCACATACGCCTGCAGACTAACAATCTTCATATTCCAAAATCCCCAGTTCTTAATATAAAGGAATGATTTTGATTTTTCTCATCACATCCACACTATATCAAAATGTTCGTATGTATCTTTTCAAAGTTACTAAGCCTTTATGTTGAACTGAATCTCTTTTACTACACCCCTTTTTATTCCTCTACAGGCTAGAAGATCATTGTACAGAATTTCCATCTGCTCTTACTTCTCTTGCTCATCAGCAAAAGTTTATTTCCCTAGTCTTTGAATATGAGAAAACATTTCTAAGATAAAAGTTTCCAAAGACTCTGGGATCTTACTGTATAATTCAATTTTATCCTGTCTCTTGAATGAAAATAGAATTTAGCTACACGGAATGTCAGATACTCAATTGTGATCATTACCTCAAACTGGAAGGAGACCTGGTTAATAATAGGTGGGCTGAAACCTTTATTCCTTAGAGTAAGTTACTCTCTCTTCCAGATGCTTACTCATTTTCAGGGTAATAATACTGATCTAATACTTGGCAACACAGTTGCTAAAGTACAGTTTCCTAGGAAGCATAGCAAGCGTTATTGGCAACAGTGCTGTAAACAGGTAAATTGATAAAAATACTAAATATACTGGAATACCATGATTTCTTTTTCCCTGCAGGCTAATTCAGACACCAAAGGCTAATTCAGAATAGAATGCCCATGTCTTTGCTTCCCATGTTCAAAATGGAACAGTAGTACAAGTCCCTTCACAGAGCTGACATAAATTTTGATGTGTCAGTACTTCCTGAGAACTAAGACTTGGTATCAGGAATAATGTAAATCAGACTTTAATTCTATATTTAATGAAGGTGTTGGATAGCATACAGAAAATAAAACATGGGAAACAGTGAAGAAATAGTGAAGATGAAAAGTGCAATTGAATGTCTACTACCCAATAAGGGCCATCCAGTCAGTACACTAAATAGACAGAGCATCCATGGGAAACACTGCATTTTATATTGCAATTAAATTCTATCAAAATGCTTACATAGAAAGTATCTGAATGAAGCACTGGAAACTTTACTATGAGAATTTCTGGACATTTTGGACTAAAACATCAAATAGTTTTAGTCATTAGGTGTTGTATTAATGCCATTTTCAGAAGATATGTAATATATCCTACATAAGCATTAAAATATTAAACATTAAAATATTAAAATATTAAATGCTGCATTTACAGCTTCTGAAGGGATGAATCTTACTGTCAAAGGCATTAGTGAATGGTGAAATATCTTTGAAATCACAAAGGAGAGTGACATCCCCTAGGCAGACCTACAGAACAATGTCAGAATAAGATGCAGAAGGGTCATGTCCTATTGTCCAGGCATATCGTAAAGTGACCCCTCACTTAAAACATTTTAGGAGTAGACGCTGAAAAGCATCTGAAGAAAAATGACCTCATTTTGGCAAAAGAAGAAAAGTCCTGACAGAACCTGAAAGGTCTGTCTCAAGCTCACATCTCAGCACTGTTTTCCTCTTTTACTCCATGTTGGTTCGATGCTATACACATTTCTATTCTCTCCAGTATGAGATTGAACTTTAGCTTAAGAAAATATGGCAAGGTTTATACTGAAGGGTTCTGACTCCTAGCCAGGGAATTTTGCTTAGGATCACTGTTGTGTTTCCTTACATGGTTCTCAGAAGTATTCTGAGGATGTTGCTGAGGAACTGTCTAGTATTGCTGCTCTTGTGCCACACTATCATACAGCCTATTAGGTTTATCTTTAAGAATATACATCTGCAGGATACATAAAGCACACAAGTCAGTTTGTCTGATGAAAATGTTTAAGTGTTTGTGATTAAGTCCATTTATTTTTCTTTCATAGTAAATAAAATCCAGAGTTGTAACTACTAAATTCCAGACCAAGTTATAGAAACTTAAGCACATAATGATGCACAATATTTAGGTCTTTGACACATTCTTCTAACCCCAGACATTTGGGATGCTGTGATGTACATCTACAGAGTCAACTGACATAGCATATAATGGAGCTGTTTATGATTTAAACCAACACATTTTTAGCTAAGTAAATCTACAGAAAAAGTATGGTTGCTCTGGTCTCCATTTAAATTATACTATTTATTTCTTCAAACTCCTAAGTATAGAAATTGGAAGAATTATCCTAAACATTACCATTCACATGTATTATAAAGTCACTAGCATTTCTGTTCTGTGCATAGCATATTTTATGCCTTTGTCAGTTTGCTTCCATTAAAGCCAACTGAAACAGCATGGAAACTTGTCTGATCTTTCTAGTAAACACAGCTTCAGATGTTGGTCAATTTTTAATGTGAACAACAGGCAGGTTCAATTTCCACTATAAAATCTTCCTACTCATCAACAGTGATTTCTACTTTCCTTAGAATGTATTTTCATCATAACACTGCAAAAGCAGAATTTCAGGGGTGCTCTTGTTGCTACTGAATGTATGAAAGAACTCAGCCAAGTAACTAAATCAAGACAGAAGAGATCTGTATTTTCTTTTCCCCAGAATGTATCAACCGTCATTAGGAATGCAGACAGTAAAAAGGCAATTTGGGACTCTGATAGTAGGTTGCAAAAATGATTTACAATTGTGTTCACTGTTAGCATTATACTAAATCACACCAAGACTCTTCATTTGTTGAGGCTGCGTTCAGTATGGTATTAAAAACAACTCTTTCCATCAGTATTTTTATTGTTGTTTGCCAAAAAGATATTTTCTTCAAGGTGCTTAATGTTCATGTAGGGAATTTACTGTACAGACACCAATTAGTTACTTAGACTGCAATGATAGGCATACAAAGCAGACACAGTGTGGAATGAAATTATGACTTATCAAGATACTTGTCAGACAAAGTTGTTTCTCCTTTCTTTTTAATAATACAGTGGAGTAGTTCTATCAATGTTCATACAGTAAATATATTGTCAATTTTAATTATTGAAAATATAGAACAGACACTGAAGTCTTATGTATTTTATACTCATTTCCTTCTGAAACATTTTTCAACTGAGTGCCATCTCAAAGCGCTTTATAAATTCTGAGTTAATCGGGAGAGCCCAGTGTAGTAGCTAAACACAACACTATCGTTCCTTTCTACATTCCCTACTTAATAAAATAATTTTCCCAGTATCTCAGATCAATTCAGTGGCAGAACCAGGAAAAGATCTCAGAATTCTGATGTCTCAGTGTTCAGTGAACAAAGCTACCTGCTGTTCCCCTCAACTACAGTCTGACGCAGAAGTACCAGTTGGTACATAACAAATGGTAATGACATTTTTTGTGTTTCTGCTCAGCTTAGCAAAATGTTCTTCCATCTTGCTGAATTTTCTAGGCTCTCCTTCATGTGCTTCAGTCTGCTGCCACTGATTTTTTCACTACATTGCATGATTAGGTCGATGCTCCTGTACCTCTTGAAAAATTGTCTGAGCCCTCATCCCACTCTTGATGCAAATTTGATCTGTATATGGTAAAATATGTACCCTAACTTTTCTTTTCCTGTACTGCTTATTTTCAAGACAGCTCTGCAACTCTGAGTTCCAAACTCTGTCAAAACCACCAAATCACTACATCCATAAGCCATTCCACTAAGGTTTCAGACTTATCTTTTCAGACTTCTAAGTAGGTTGGGTCAGTAAATGACTCTCTCCTGTGAAAATGTTACAAGAACTTCTCAGCAATTGTTAATACTTTCATTCTCCCCCACTCTTCTGAAAGGCTAACATTCCCGAAAAGTGCGGAAAGTTTAGTAAAATTAGAAGTGTTTTAACCCAGAATGCAAAGCTCTAAAGAACCTTATTTCCAGGTGCTTCCCTGCAGTGCACTCCCCTCACAGCTCCAGGTCTCTGCTTCCTTTCTATAGTGTAGGATCTTGCAGAATATTTTCACATTACTTATGCTCTGTTGTGACATGCTTTTGTTATTCAAAGCAAGGCTTTTACAGCTTGGTAACCACGGTAAGAACTCATTTCCTCTGAACTGCAATTTTAAAAAGAGGCTAAGATGTCTTGTGGCACCCTGTCAAAAACTGTAAATAGTTCTCACAACACCATATTTCAAATCTGACAGCAGTGTAAACTTATGAGCGGGGATGGTTTGAAGGTAACACTAAAAGTGAGATTGGGGGGTTCCAAATCTGGTCTCTGTCAAGGAGGTCAGGAAAAATTGGCTCAGTTCAGGAGATAGAATATTTTTTCTGTCATACCTTCATAGCCAGACTAGATTCCAAATCCCATGCATATTACTTCCATCTCTTATGCTATTGCCATATGATATGTGAGAATAGAAGAAATATGAAAGAAGAAAACATTTGTTCTCCTAAGTTTGTGTTACAAGGAAATTAAAAGAGACTTTCTGACTTTATTAATCCAGATAAATAGCTTGAGACATTAAGACTGTCTTGTTCTTTGTACGAGCAGTTTCCAGATCTCTGCAGATTTTATGGCAAAATAAAAAACAACTTGTGCTTGAAAATAGATTGAGGAAAAGACAATTATTTAATTAAAAAAAAAAAAAAAAGGATGTAAATTTTATCAAAATAATTTATCTTTAATGATGTTATGACAACTAATGTAAAGGCTTAATTTGCTGTCCTACTGAAAGCATACATAAAGCATAGAAATAATAATAAAGAATTAGTATGTTGGCTGTCAAAATGCATATAATACAACTAAACAGGTGAAAGTATGAGGGCTGCTCTGAAAGTAATACCTCTTATTTTATTATCTCAGCCCACGATGTCAGAGGTGGATGTTGGTGGTACAGCAGTAGAGGTTGAGAACCTTCCCATAGATATTCCATTACACTTTGTTGTGGTGTGACAGGTGGTAGCAGAGAGGTGGTCTGACCAAACGGCATCTAACATGGAAGAACAGCTGAAGCAAACATGCATCACTGAGTTCCTCCATATGGAAAAAAATGGCATCTATTGACATTAATGCTTGCTGAACTTTTATGGAGACCAAACAGTGGATGTGAGCACATTGCAGTGGTGGTGGTGTTTCAGCAGTGGCAACAGCGACAGAGAGTCACATCTGCTGGTGCTGATTTTTGCAAGCTTGACATGCAGGCTCTTCTTCTTTGCTAGCAAATATGCATATCTAATGGAAGTATCTATGTTGAAAAATAATTTTTTGTAGCTGGGAATTTGTTCTACAAAACAATGCTATTGTTCTCTTTGCATCTGTTGTAGATTCCATGGAAACAAACAGGAGGCATTACTTTAGAGCAACCTATGAAATTTGTTAAATTGTGGAAAACAATTTATTGATTTGCTAAATTAGTCATAATGTCCATAGCCTTCCTATACTACAGCCAAAGAAGTCAGTATTCAACAAACATATTTCAGCTGATGATTCCAGTTAAGGGAAAGACTTGATGAAATGGTAAGTCATGCTTCACCTTCCAGGTTATGAATAGAGTCTGGTATTAAAGAAGGTGATCAACTAGTTTGGGAACAATAAGGTATATGGTGATTGGAAGCAAACTCAAAAATATCCATAGTAAGTGCTGTTCTCTTCCACAGTTAAGCCTACTTTCTTGCTGGTTTGGAAAAACTTATGCTAATGTAGGTCTAAATCAACTTCATTTAGATCAAAATAAGTAATATAAATAGGATTTTGGTGGCATTTCAATTTCCTTTCAAACACAGCTTGGCATAAACTGTAAGATAATCATTAAACGATAAATAAAAATGTAGAATTAATTATTTAACAAATCAAACATGATAATTAAGGAATTGAATGACTATAGATTAAGCTTTCTAAATGATTTACTTCAATGCCTATACATGTAGTGTGTCTTTCTGAGTTAGTAAAAATAAATGCCACATACTTCGAGAAATATTCTCCCTTCAGAAAAGCACTGCAATGCATCAACAATAACAGAGTTAAAGATGTTTAAAACAATTTTCTCTTCATTGATTTGAATAACAATCAAAATCTAGTAGTTTTCATCACTTTGAATTAAATCAGTCTGTTTAAAAAGAATAATAAAACAATGAAAAGTACTGTCATTCAGATCACCTCCCGAACTAATAACAGTAGATATTTTGTTTGTTTTTTAAAAAGCTTAGCAAATGATTTTAGGGAATTTCACCCAGGAGATTACTGGCCTGAGGTGATGCACTGATCAGAATGGATACATAATGGAACACAATGAACAGCAACATTCATTTTTTATCTTTGTTGTGTGAATCCCAATATCTAGTTTGTGATAATTGTCCTCTGTGTCTTTCTCCCTTCTCTTCCCATGAAACGCAGGTTCAGCAGCAGACATGAAAGCGTTCTTTGACAGGAAACGTAGCAAAATTAAACATGCCCTGTAGAGACAGGAGGCTGGGCACATGGGGAAATTAAATCTGTCAGTGCATCCTATTGCCCATCAGTCTTGAGCTATGATTATTTGTTTGGTAAGGTAACTGCAGAGAATGTTTCAATGAATTAAAGAGAAAGACCTGAGCCTGAACCTTATTTCTAGAGTGCAGTTTAATCAATAGCATCAGGGAATACTGTGTTTAAATTATAAATATATTTATATTTACTGAAGTCGAGGCTTGTGAAAGATACCTTTCATGACAGGTCTAGAAATTAATTTCTGCCATTACATTTTATCTCACGCCTGGCAGTGCTATAAAGGCCAAAAGCAATTTTATTTACCTAGATAGTACGACTCAAGTGTATCCTATAACGCTCTCAACACAGTCAGTATTATTTACAAAACCAGCCTATGCCTTTATTTAATGATTTGGCAGTCATGCTAAACAACTGAACCTTTTAGGGAATAATGTTAGTTGAATGTCAATACATACGTATGATTGCCTTTCATCTGTGCAGAGAAATGGCATTTAGTATTTCCATTGAGTTTTCTGACAGAGGGGAAGCTGAATTAAAGCCTATTTATAAATATTTTAATATCATAAAAACAGCCTTAGAGCAATCAATTTGAGCAGCACTGTAAATATGCCCTTCATTATGTAAAGGTTGGCTGTTTAATAACAATATGCAAATAACTTTGCAAGAGTACTTCTTTAGCCTCTTTATTTTTTTGGCACGATGTCCCTCCCACTGGGGGAGTCTTCAGAGAAATGTACTATCACTTTCATTGTTTGTTTGTATGTATAGGACGTATTTACGTTCTGCTGAATCAAAAACTTATGCCCCTGGCAGCTTTTTTCATTAAAACTTCTATTAAAACTTGACTTGGTATCATGAGAGTGTTCATTATTCATGAGTTAATGTTTAGAGGTAGAAACAGAAAGTCAGACACTTTTGAGCCAGTATATCTTGTCATATCTGCACTGTCTGTAGTTGAGGATCTGTGCTATAAATCCTGTTTCCAGCTCACTCATCTGTTCAGTCTGTTCCTAGGTAAAGCCAATCATCTAGCTCCAAGGCTCATTTCCTGCAACCATTTGCAAATGACTTTATTTCTTTTAGACTCAGATTTTCTGCCTGAAAAATAAGTGCGAAAATACCTAGCTTATGCAAGTATTGCTTTTTTTTTATTATCCAGAAATTTCACTAATGTTAGAATGGTGTACAACCAGTAAAAATGAAGTCAGAATTAGGGTTTTAACACAGAGATGTAGTTCACTAGTTAACCAACATGAGATGTGAAGCTGCAATGACAAGTAAAGGAGACAGATTCCAAGCTAATGTTCCTGCTCATCTGCACAACCAAAAATCCTCTGCTCTTCAACTAAAATCAGGAATGTTCCTATACTTTTATTGCCAGTAACTTGTTCAGTATAATAATTTTGCACAGAATCGTCTTCCTGCTCTAGTTAAAAATAATAGTATTATGCTTTTTGCATTTTTTTCTTTCTCTTTCGTTAGGCAATTTCACTCTTCATTAGTAATACTTGGTAGAACCTTTGTCCTTCAAAAAATTAAATTCCTTTTTATAGCCATTATCAATGCAATCACTTAAACTCATATTTCTGAATTTATACACTACTGACATAAATTTATTATTTTCAATCTTATTCCGAAGGTTGTTGGATTGGCTGAAATCATTCACAACAACTCATAGATCAATAAGTAATTTGTTTAGAATGCCAGGGATCACTTGTGATCTAATATTTGTGTAGGGGTCAAAGTTGAAAAAGCAAAAACCATCTACGTATGTTCTCAAAAATAAGCTCAGACAATTCAATTTGCCAAAGTTCTTGAGCAAGAATCACCTCAAAGAATCAGGAAAAATGGAAACAACAGTTCAAAGTGAAGGCAATATAGAAATGCTTTTGCTATGTAAATCTTATTTCCCCTGTTGTCCAACTATGGACAGTTACAGCTACAAAACAGTAGTTTGGAATATTTGCAACTGATGAACTATGAACTACAACAGAGTATCACTTCAACATTACATGGCTTAGCTTAGCAGCCAAACAACTTTTCACCTGAGTTTTTAGCTACAGATCATGTAATACCATGCCATTTTAGGTTACAGGGAAAAACACAGGGTAGTCCAAATCCTTCATGGAAAATTCACAGATGTTTCCCATGGCAAAGTAAGATTTTCACTTCTTGTCTAGAGAAGACGTATTAAAAACTCAAAGGTCACTAAAACTTTGATAATGGTCTTTTGCTGACTTGATTAGCACAGAAGACCCAATGTTAAGTACTATTTGACTTATACCAGCAATTTTTTGTATGTACATGATCTGAGATTGTATAAATATCTGCGAGAGAGCTCAAACTGACTCTACTGCATACTGAGACAAACCCTCAAAACACAAACTCAGAAATCATTCTTTGTGGCAGCAGTATTCCTTACTGAATGGTCATCCTTATTATGAAGCTATCTTTAGTAGTCAACCATTCATGAAAAAAAAAACAAAAAATAGTCCTGGGTGAAATACTACACAGTTCTGTTTATGGCTTCTAATCGTTTGCTTTACATCACAACTGAATGATATTTCCTTTGGAAAGAACATGAGGCATGTATTAAATCTGAAGGAAGGACACTCATTACTTCATGAACAAGTTGTCTTCCAGGACAGCTTTGGCCTAGCTGTGCTTACCTCATGAGAATTGACAGCATTGTGAATGTCCAGTAAACCCACTTACTTTGAAGAGATTGCTATTTATCGTAGCAAGTAATGCTATTTTTTCCAGAGCTTAGCTTTAGAACTAAGAAGTTGCATGCTATTAGAAGGACAAAGGATTAACTGTTTCCAGGAATTAATATCATCAAAAGCACAAGCTGTAACAATACTAATTAAAGAACCATGGATGTGTCAAAGTTATTTCTTTAGTTCTGGGAAGGAACAGGATTTTGATGTAAATCTCCTTGTCCCTACCCCCTGCATTTTACTAATTAGTGAATAATATGGATGCCAGCTCTTTGGCGCATACTATTCCAAAATCCAGTCCTATTATACCATACAATGTGCAGATGTAGATGTATCTACATAGGTCTCTCCAAATGTACTATCTCCTATTTGTTTCCATGAAAACTACAACAGATAACATAGACCAAAAAAAACCAAAGATATAGGAAATTGCCAGCTACAAAAAAACTGTTTCTCAACACAGTCCCCGGTATTAGTTATGCATTTTTGCCAGCAATGAATGAGAGCCTAAACGACACAGTCAGAAAAATTGGCACCAATGGAGGTGACCCACTGTCACTGTTGCCAGGCTTGAAATGCACCACCCACCACCTCACTATGCTCACATCCATTGTTTGGCCTCCACAACAATTAAGCAAGGATTGATGAATGTCAGTGGGTGCCATTTCTTTTGCATGGAGGAATTCAATGATACATCTTTGTTTCATACACACTTCCATCTCTGACACCATTTGGTCAGACCACCCCCCCCCATTGCCATCTGTCACACAGCAACAAAATATAATGGGATATTGATAGGAAAGTTCAGCCTCTACTACCATGCTACCAGTCTGTCTCAGATGTTGTGGGCCAAGATAATAAAATGAGGTACTACTTTCGAAGCAGCCTTCATATTCTCCCATCTGAGCATTTTGCCAGATGATCAAGCTAGTACACAAAGACATAGAACAGCGAACAGCCTCTGCCCTTGTCCACAGGAATAGCACTTTAAAGGACTTTATTAAGGAATATGAAGATTTAGAAAAAACTTTCAAATTTGTTGGTACACTGTAAATTATAACAGTGAGTGAATATGAAATATGAAATCACAAGCATCAGCAATATAGATTGAAGAAAAAAATGCTAGTCACGAACCACTTTTAAGAGTTCTGAGAGCTGTTGTCAATGGTATATACAATGTTTCACTCTTGAAACTCCTTTAGTGCAGAGACCTGCAATTCACTGGACTACAGCTTAACATATCAACCCAGGTTTTCCCAGAAGTATTTTACACATTTCTGTAACACTGCGTAAGGAAATTAATCAACTAAATGACCAGATGACTGCTTTCCATTTCTGATGCTTGGGAAATGCTGTTCACTCAGAGGAAATATTAATTCCAAAAAGAGATTTTAAAAGAAAGTGGCAGTGTTGATTGTTGGCTGACTCAGAAATCAGGGAAGGGGAAGATGAAACAAAGTGATTCAGACAAAAGGAAAAAGCCCTTAATCTGGCTTGTCTGGAGACACAAGTCTCCTGAAGCAAAATAAATAAATAAATAACATGACTAATCTATCTTGCTTTCCTTTCTGAGGACAAACAGGGAAAAAGCAACACAAGTGCAGCAAAAGCATGCCTGATTGGCTTTCTTTGAATAAGATCCCACCTGACAACATCATACTTTATTTTCCTGGGTGCTAGATTAATATTTGAGCTTAATTATTGCCTGCATGAGCTTGTGAGACCCAAAAGGAGTGCCCTCCAAGATGCATATGACCTGTAAATAGTGGTTTGTGTTTGTGCCATAGGAGAAGGGGAAGTGTTTTCTTTTTCTTTCTTTTCTTCTTTTTTTTTTTAAACAGAAGATGTAATAGTTTATGACAAGGTCTATTATCCCCTGGAAGAAAAAGGGAAAAAGAAATGCCTATGCTGTAGCAAAAGCTAATACATTCCAAATGTCAGCCTCCATCAAGGCACACCAAGTATGGACAGTGATTGCTAAGCCATCTATCCATCAGTTTTTGAAATGTGTTATCAAATATAAATAAGGAAGTGGAGATGAATATGACTCTATAAGAACTATTCTAGTTGTTTTCTTTAGACATAATCTACAACTTCTGATATTTCATGTCATTTACAAGAGCAATGCCAGGAGCAGAACGTAGTGCCAGCCTTGCCTGTGGGTGCTGCGAAACATAAACTAGTATTTCTGTTCACGTTAATACAATTTGAAAAGAGTGTCCTTTCACTCCTGGAGGCTTGTCTACTAGAAGACAACATAGGTCACTTTCCTAAATCAGTGTTTAGGTTACATTTGTGCATTGTCTGACATCTAAAAATTAGATAACCTATACTAAAAAACTTTCAGTTTCAAATATTGGTCACCTTTCTGTATACCAAAAGTTCTCAAAGAAATTCAGTTTGTTTCCATATGGAATTGAAACAGTTTGTCTGCTCTGGAAGAAGGTGGAAGGCAGATGGTAGGTAGTATTACTTGGGCTGGTGTTTTAGCAGCAGGTTCTCAGGATGCACCTCCAGTTATCAAATGCAGCCACTTGAATATCTTGAATGCCTATGCTTTCAGATTGGATCCATAAGGGTGCAAGGCAAGAAAGGTTCTAAATTGTGCTCTATATTACTATTCAGTCTATATTCCTAGTTTCAGAGACTTATGTCCTGAGTTTAGAATAAATGTTTTCCGCTGTTCTTACATCTCTACAGATCCACACAGACACCATGCTTCCCAGCTCTGTGGCTGACTGGTAAGGCTTATACTTGCTGAATCAGCCGAAAATGGCAATTTTGATGAGAAATTATGGTATTTTCTACCAACTCAGACCAGCACGAATCTCAGCTTTGTTGCATATCAGATCTGTGGTAACAAGAGTCTCAGATAAACTTCACTTTCTCGAAATTGGAGCACTGAAAAGCCATTAGCTTTGCCAAATAGATTTGAAACTGATTATTATAGTGCAGGTGAGCTCTGAAATGACAAGGCACCTGAATCCTGCAAAATTCTTGTGGTACAGGCCTCTACATTTTCCTTCCTTAGCCAAGATTAATGAAACAAAGATTTTATTAATAATGTGGAATGTTGGGCAAGTAGTTAATTTTTTTTATATCATAATGCACAATTAGTCTCAGAAATATCTCACAAATCTCCTCCAAAACAACAAATGTTACTGTGTCAGGTGGTTGTTAAGACCAATAACTCCAGTTCTGCCATGTCCCTGGGGTATTCTGTCTTCAGTGACTTCACTTCAGCCTGCACTTTCACTGCAAGAGATTTTGAATCCAGAACTTCCAAATTTTGCCATTTTTATAGTAGCTAACCAAGATGTCAATCTCATTTGATCACATAATGGATTCTTATGACATCAGTTCTGCCTATGACTACTATTTTCCATCAGTGAACAGCACAACAGTGTCTGTCCAAGGTGAAAATTGCTTTTACAACCCTAAATCACTGAGTGGTTTCTTTTTAAGTTTCACAGACTCTCTATACTTCTGTAAATTCCAAAAGATTCTAGAATGTGTTGCCATTGATGAGCTTTTTTCATTTTTCTGTTTAAAAAAGTGTCAGCAAGTCACACGTGACACTTTCATGTACAGAATCAATGTTTCAATCATCTTCATATTTTGTCAACTTTTAAGTTCCAGCTTTTCTTTTCTTTTTTTTTTTCTTAAATTGCTCTTGCTTTCCATTCAGCATTTATTTATTGCTCACTTGTATTCACTTCCATTCTTAGGTCGCTTTCCTGGTAGGAATGTGGAATGGACTATGGAGGAATGCACTAATGTGGAATGCACACAATAGGAATGCACAATGCTAGGAATGCACTTGGAACTTGCTCTAAAATTAGCCCACAGATGTCTTTAGTCTTGATGAAATGTCTAGAGAATGCTTAAATTAATCTTTTAAATACTTAGTGATTTAAAGTTAACATGCAAAATTTAAAATGAAATAATGCAGTTTAGTTAGACAATTCCGAGTTTATAAAAGTCTTGAGAAAAAATAATATGGGAAGCTCAGGGTTTTAGGTACCAGAATGCCATTCTCAGCCTATGCTTTGGCTACAGATTTTTCTTCTAGTCATCCACAAAGTGCTGAGATCCGGTCTTTTGATTGCTGTGACATCTGAGCATCTTGCAAACAGTATTTGACACTTCTAAGCCAACTGGATCAATGTTCCTGACTGTATCTTTAGAACTGGTTAAATTCACTGTGGAGAGATTATGACCCAGGGAGCTGACAGAAGAGCACATTCAAGTCCTCATAGGTTTGTCAAATTCTGAATACTCATGTACTGTAAGGAAAGTAAGAGAAAGTAGGATATTTCTGAGATATTGAAACATTTATATGGAATAAGTCTATGAAGAACCTCTGGGTATTGCTGTTATTCCCCTCAATAATAAGATAACTTTGATTATGGAAAAAAAACTATGAGCAAAGAAAAAATAATATCATACACCAGAAACTAGAACCTGATAAGCTCTTTTACCATGAGAAAGCAGAAAAACATTAGAATTGAGAGATGATAAATGTTTGATTTATATAATCACATTGCTTACATTTTCCTCAGTAATCAAATAAGTAGATCGTAGGGATGTAAAAAGTACACACAGGCATGAAATTCCCTCCTGGACTTTTTAAAGTATGCACATAGATTTACAGAAAGACTGTAGTCAAAATAAACAATAACAATGAAAACCAAACAGATTTATATATTGATTCTACAGATGATTGGACAGAACGAAAGGTAAAAATTATTGCAGATACATTTGGACATCTTAAAAAAACAAACAGATCAATAAGATTTATTTAGTCAGAGTAGACTAAAATTCACTAGTATAATAACAGAACTATTTGTCTTACAAGTATCTTGTTATTGGTGATCAATAATGCATCTAAGATGACTGATGGCTTTGTTTTCTTGCAGTGCCTCAGCCAGTCTAAATTATTTATTTGACATGCTGCCTCTTGGCAAATGCAAGGGAACAGTGATAAGAAATTTGCATTCCTCTAATATATATACCTCGGGATGAATGTATAACATTTCTCAAGCTTTTGCTGAATGAAATATGGCGTTAGTCCGAGGGACAATTCTGCTGACCGGACATGTTTTTGTCTTCTGGCATGAATAGCAATATAGCCATCAGAATGAAAACCTAGATAGAGTTACTTATATTTGTTGTAAATAGCAGTTGTATAATGCAGAAGAGAACACCGGTGTTTTCAAAAATATCCAGAATTTAGCTGGCCCACTTTACCTGAAGCTATAGTTTCAAGTTGTTGTAGCCAGTTTTGTCTTTAGGCAGAGAAGAAGGAAGAAGATGAAAAAAAAATCCAAAAAAACTAAGAACTTAAAAGCAGGACAGAAAAATCTACCAAGTTCAGTGTACTGCTTCCAACAGTGGCCAACTCTGAAGCTGAGGTGAAGAGTGAATAGAATCAATACCCAAGGAGTTGGCCCAGTTTACTGTGTCATCTGTTCTCCGTGCTGAGGAGTTCTGTTACTCTGTTACATGCAAGCCTTTCAATAGGTTCAGTCATCCTTTCTTTTCTCTGCACTGTTTTGGCTATGCTACAGCCTATTCAAGACTTGGTAATCACAAATGAGTTCAAGGTGTGACTGTAGATAGATTTACACACTGGTGTAGCAATATTCATTTCTTTTCCTATGATTTCTTAATACATAATTCATAACATTCTATTCCTTTTTGTGTTTATTCCTATTTTATAACATTGTTTTTAACTATTGCTGGGCATGAAGCAGATATTTTCAGAAGCTTACACACAGTAACTCTAGCATCTCTTTTTTAAACTTTAAGAAAATTATAATTTAAAAATGTTCATGGTACATGTGCTTCTTCTTACAGATTATTTTGAATTTTTTTAATATTGATTTTAGTTTGCTGGTTTCCATTTATATAGGATCACAAGACAAAACTGCCTTGTGATCTTCTACCAAAACTGCTGCTTGCTCTTCTTTTGAATAATTTTGGATTGATAGTAGACTATCACCTCACTTTTTACCTTCTCTACTAACGTTTTGTTTAGTTTAACGTTCAGTTCAGATTCCTGTGTGGGACAGGATAGAAACTTTAACTTTGCTTAAAGGCAAGATAAAAATAACAGTGATAAAGATTAACCAGAGCAAAACTGGGGAAAAATGCTTGCCCTGGATTTCATTGCTTTACCACTGTAGACATTTCAAGGTTCTGCTCCCTAAATATCCTGCAAAGATGAGTGTAAACTTCAACTGCTCTGTGTATTCCTACAGAGGGAATCTCTTCTGCATGTGGAGCAGGTACAGAGAGCATTCTAGCTCACAGAGGCAAGCTGCTGGCAGCTGACTCACACAGATGATGTTTCCTCAAACCCCTTCCACTTTATTAAAGCTGCACCTGTAACCATCTCATATCCACTCAAAAATTAGCAGTTCTGGAAATAAGTTGCCATAACAACAAAATAAACACTTGAATAACCTGGTAACAGCATTTTAAGACATTATTAAAATCATTTTATCATTGGAAAATAATGCTGAGCCCTTATGAGAACAGAAATGTTCCAGTTAACAGTTAAATCCAAGAAAAGCGCTTTCCTAATCAAAGGCCAGTCTGTACACAACCCATATATCAGAAATTGATCATTGTAATTTGACAGAATTGCTGGATTTACAGGACAGGCTCTGGAAAACCTAGATAGGAACCTCATAATTTTGCTATTTCAAGATCAGGTCAATTATTAATTTCCCTTGCCGGTGCCACTACAGACTTCTGCCTGGTGTTAATATTTTTATTTTCAATGAGGAAGCACCAGTGCTAGCCCAGAGCACTACTAGTAGCTTGTCAGAAATGCTCCTGGTACCATGGTGGTGCTAGCTTCAGCAACCACCAGTGACGCCCCATGCTGCTGCTGTGGCAAGGCTTGGCATTCACACAGCACTGCCAGTGCCCCTATGGCTCAGTGCTGCAGGGTGGCAGAGAGTTTTGGTCTTCTGTAGTTCACCACTGGAAACTACCTCTTTGACTTTTCATTGTGACTTGTTCAGTATTGAAGAACAAAGTCAATGGGTGCACTCCTGTCTGGCTCATGACTCATTTTATGGTACACGATTTCCATTGTCTATGATTTTGAGATCTGCAGTGCAGGTAGATTAATTTCTGAGCAATGGAAATACTGTATTGTATTTGCCACAAGTCCTACACAGCATCTAACAGCACTTTAAAACTGTTTATTTCTCCTATTCAGATAAAATTAACGCACTTTAAAGAGGTGAAGGCAGAATGGACAATTACAGAATGCTGCTGAAAACAATCAGTTCTCATTTGCTTAACACCATTTCCTAATGTGCAGCTGTAAAACTTTTCACAGGAACTTTAAAATACAATCAATTTTCCTTGGCTATTTCCTAATAATTCAAACCAAGTGCAGAAGCTGAAACGCAATCAACTTAATACAGGTCGATACCCATTTTCTTTCAGTTAAATAGGAACCTTAACATAGTGACACAAGCTGTGGAATCACAAATAGTTACTGCATATCTGTTTGCTGAAGGTGTATGCAGAGAGAGAGCATGACTCAGCCACCTTTAGTCATACTGAATGAAACTCACCAGTACTTCTCATTAAATAAAACAAAGAATATCTCCAGCCATTAGGACAAAAATAGTCTGAGAATCTCTCAGTCTCAAATACAAGGTTTACACGTATGTTTCATTTCCATAAATAAGACTAAAGCAGTTAAAAGAATTGGTGTTTGACTGATCTTGTTTGGGAAAATGAAAACAAGAAAGTGAACTTCTGCAGTCACTCTGCAGAAGTTAAAACCAGAATAAACTAAGCCCTACACACATGAAGTAATACATACCTCTCTGCAAAGCTGACCTTTCACTCTGTTTGCAGCACCACAAAATAATGGAAGGTAATGGCTGGAATCTGCAGAACAACACCCTAACCAGTTGAAATTGCCATAAAGGCTCAGGAAACAATAAGGGAAGGAAGTGTCAGGAACTTCCCTACAGACCACATGCAAATATTTGTGAGATGAAGTACAAGATTTTCTGGACTTAATTTTAGATGTCATCTGAAAAATGCCACATTCCCCCCAGACGACATAATAAATTATTCATGCATAAACTTAATTACCCATATGACATTTATTACAAACTTATACCTGCATTGGTTGGTTATGATAGTCAAGTCTGAGCTTTTAATGTGGCTCTGATGAAGCCATTAAAACAAAATGGGAACAGATAAAATTAAGACTAGTCCCATCTTTTCGTGACTAAAATATTTTTAATACTTTGATAACTGTTTTTGAGTCCGATGTTCTCAGGTTTTGCCGATGCATTATTCCACAGTGGTAGAATTTGCTACCTGACCCTTAGTTTTGCTGGATCATAGTTCATAGGACACAGCTGAAATGATTAAGCTTTTTGCTAGGTATAAGTATGTTATCTGTTGTGTTTGCAATGAAAATGTGTGCTGGTGAATAAAAAGGAGGTAAAGATCCCTATCAGAAAAAAATTATTGACATGTGTGATGAATTACATATAAAGCTCACACAAACTGTTGTACAGTCATCCACAATGAGATTCATTTTCATACACTCACCTGGCTCATTTTTTTTCCTATTTCACTGAGAATAAATACAGGACTGTCACCACTATAATAATATCGTTCTCTTTCACCAAGTGATTATTTCCAATGGTCCACCAGGATGTTTTCCTCTGTGTCCTTGTTTGATATTTTATTTTTGTATTTGCCAGTCTTATTTTCCTGATGCTTGAGATATGAATTATCAGAGGCTAAAGGGGAAGAGATGCAGTCTTAGAAGAGCATGTTCCCAATGTCAATAATGTCAGAAACCAAAAAACCCACCTTAAAAATAAGAGAGAAAAATACAAGGTGCAGAGAAAGGAGCAAAGGCCTACTCTTTAAAAATAGAAGATCTTTGGTGAAACTGCAGATTTCTGTGGCTTGGTGATCTGTGCTAGCTGCAAGACCCTCCGCATGCATTTTCATGTAGAACAAATAAACTGGACTTAGTAGAAAAAGTAACAACACTACAAAACAACTCTCCATATTTGGTTTGATGGTTGCCTCAGTAGAAGAGTCAAAGACTCCAGAATTAATGCTACTTGCATATTTCAGTAGAGGTGCTACAAAAAATTTGCATATGAAGAAATAATTACTTGTAAGAACACAGATTACTTTAATCTCTAGGGATATGAAGCCAATGCCTATGCAAATCCCATGAGGCTGCTCAACACACAGTCATCTGGAAGACAGTGATGTCTAACAGCTAAGCTATGAATTGTAGTATAATTCAATATCTGTGAATAATAAAGACAATATTTACTTGTGTCTGATGTTCATACTATCCTTACAGAAAGGTATGATCCATTTATCCATCAAGTAGGAATGAGGGAAAGGTTTTAACTCACTAATACTAAGTTAATAATATTAATGTGATCTACCTAGGAAACAGCTACCTACCAAGAACAGAACAATGTTAGATTCAGCCAGCGCTGATTTTCAAGAATAGAGTAATCTTGTAGTAGTTCCAATATGTGTTACAGTCTTTCTATTTTCTTCATCAGCAATAGTGACTTCCATGGGAATTTGCAATGCTTGGGAGAAAATTTTTATGCCTCCTAAGTGGTGTTTTGTGTATGCTTAAATGCATTTATTTAGATATATATTTACCTAGCTCTCTCATTCCAGCAGAACTATGTCGGGAATGTATAATAGGTGGAGAACTGGGGAGAGCTGGACACAAATGAAAGCCAGTATATGCAAAACCGGCCACATCTCTCTTTTTCCCAGATGAAACAAGACAATATCCTTAATGTGTTCAAACAAGTTATTTTGAAACACAATGAATTCACTGTGCTTGAGAACTACTTCTCTCCATTGCACATGCAGTTTATAGAGACAAATAAGGGCCAGGATTGACTACGCTTAACTACCATGAATTCCAAAGCTCACTTGTAACAGAAACAGTGTATACCATAGGTAAGATGTCTAGGATTTGTGCCTTAACTATAACGCAGTATACAGACGGAATATCATAATCTACTAAGCAAGATTCTACATTTTTAATCTCTCTTAAATAAAGCGTATTTATTGTTCAGTAACAAAATTCAAAAGGGTTGACTCGGAGAATTTTTTCTTCCTTTTTTCTTTTTCTTTATTTTCCTCACTGTCATCATACAAAACCTTGGTTCTTCTGGAGTCCCCCTCAAGTCTGAGCTTTTGTACTAGATTTATTACAGTTCACACAGAGATGGAAACAGTCATCTATAGTTTGGATCATCTGAAGGATTACATTTATTGAAGGAACCGAATGAACTTTACCCATGGAAATATTGAAGGGGGAATGTATAAAGGAATTTAATTAAGTTTGCATCCCTGAAGGTGACTTATTAGCACAGTTGAGAATTAGAGTGTTAATGTGACTATGAAGGCTACATTGGTTGATTTGGTGTGTCATATTGAATTATGGCAGCCTGAATCCATGTCAAACATTGTATCTCTGAGGGGAGGATAGGCAAAGTCAAGGGTAACTTCTAGAAGCATCACCAATATCTGCAGATTTCCTATCTCTGTATTTGTTAAATATCCCAATCAGATTTGTAGCTGAGGAGGAACAGTCTAGAGCTGAACAGTATGGGATGCCTGAAACCCCAGAAAATATTTGCAAATAGTTGTGAGAAGGAGAGCAAATGGGGAAATTTCCACCATATTTTGATGGCTAAAAATATATTTGTCAAAATGGCATTATCGTATTATTTCACATTGCATATCAGAGCAAAAATCAGAGCAAAGTGCATCTGTTCCAGTGACCAACGACAATTTCAACACCCAAACACAACTTATTATATAGAATTTGTATTGTCATTCAATGTCCTGAAAATTATTTATGGAAAGTGAAAGCATGGTTTTCCAGAAATTATCATGCAGTCAAGAGGCTCCTTTGAAAAGACACCTTTTTAAGAATAGGCATAACCAATGGTTAATTCCAATGATCCGACTTGCAGTGTGCAGGAAAGAGCAGGGTGTTATTCTTGCTGTAACGTTGATTGAATGATGGAGTGCTAAGCACCTGTGTAGGTCACTCTGAAAGTAATGCCTCCTATTAATTTCCATGGAAACTACAACAGATACAAAGAACAAAATAACTGTTTGATAAAGGAAATACCAAGCTACAAGAAAAAAAAAAAAAAAAAAAAAAAAAAAAACCAAAAAAACCTGCTATTTCAGTCACCACCATTTGAAATGTATTTTTGTGAGAGATAGACAAGAACCCAAATTCTTTCTTACTATCATATCTCATACACACAGGGTTGGAATAAACTCTCCTTAGTTTTACCCATTGAAGCCTGTAAAATATATTGTTAAAAGTATTTAGTAGAAAGCACTGGTAGACATTTAAGCTTCATTGGAGTTTATCTTGATTAACTAGAGATAAAGTGATTAAACATTAAGGGCATTGAAAACATACTCACACATGTTAATTTTCTTTCTCAGTTCAAGCAGTTGTTTACTGGTAGCTACCTTGGAACTTCTACTAAAATGGATTCTGTTCCATAAGAATAGCAAAAGACACAGACTACCGACCTTGATCAGCAGTATAAATTTACTGGGTCTGAAGTAATCTGCAGCAATGCAAGCATTAATATTCCTCAGTATATCCTATACATTCCAGTGTAAGAGGTAACAAGTTTAGTATTTGTCTAAATAGTTGATTCTTTCTCAATATTATGCAGTGGGAACAATATTCAGTGCCTGTGACTTCCCAATGTTTGGGGTTAAAACGGTATTTTTGTGACCTCTTTTAAATGCAATGTATGAATTTTCACTAGGGTTATTTCTTTTTCTTGTGACAAAAAATAACTGGAAGCATTGGACTGGCCTTTGCACGACTCATTGCATCACACTTTCTTTCTCATAATCTTTGTCTCTCCACTGTGGGTTTTTTTGTTTACCTCATGCATACTTTGCATAAAACATATACTTGCAGGTCCAGTTATATTACTTTACTCTTTTGTGTTTTTTTGGAATTGGCTTAACAGGTGACAAAATTGTCAGTTTCTATAATTTTAACCATTTTATTAATGTGGATAGGATGAACATACCTGTCTAGTTATGGAATTGGTATAAGGATATTCTGAACTCAGTTATATATGTTTGGAAATTACTTAAGAATTACTTACACTGTGGAAACGTAGTTCAGATACTGACTTGTTTTAATCTGTAGTGCTCCATTTATTTTCAGTGGAGTAAGTCTGACCTCTTAAAGCAGTCTAAGGTCCCACACCCATAAATAGTATGAAACTAAGTAAAAGGAGAATAAAGCAATAGACTTGGATGTGAGCATGGTAAATTTTATCAGAAGTTCAGTTCTTTTCTAGCTCTCTTTATAGAACATCTATGAGAATTATAATATTTACAGAAATAAGAGGTTATTAAAATCAGGTAGAAGAAACTGACCAAGCAAATCACTAGTGAGTCTGCCTGACATTTCACCCATGAGCCGCATTCATGCCCCGAAGTACCCAGTTGTGCCCTGGTATCGTGGCCTTGAGCTCAGACAGCACATCTCTTTTGTGTCACCAGGCTCTCCCTCTATCACACTCTGAGTTGGTAAGTCGGCTATTTTTATTTGTGTGAGGTGTAAAAGCATGCTGAGGTATTAAAAAAGGAGGTACTAGATGAAGTGGCTAAAAAAGGTCTCATTCAGAGGATTAGTTTTGGTCATCACACTGCGGTGGGCACAGTGGAACAAAACAGTGCCCTGAAAAGTGAAAAAATGAAGAGACTGTTCTAGTGTCCTTAGTCTGTATGTCCATATACATTACACAGCACGTTGGCCTCCCCTCCGCTTTTAAGGAGAAGCATCGTGGAATACAGTTTCTTCTAAATTCTGGAATGACATCCAGTGTCTCCTCTACTCCTGTACAGCAGTGTTTAAAGAAGGCTGTCAGGACTCAGAGCATCTTTTTCCCTTTTCAAATGCATTTCTTATAAAGCAGGGAACATTTATCCTGCATCTTTCAAGTCAATATCAAGGTAGCAGGGTGATCTGCATACCAATCGATTTGCAAATGTATACTCTTTCTGTCTCTGCCAACAGGATTAAAACTCATTCATGAAACAACAGCTTTCCGTAATCACCTCCTGCCAGATTTCAATAATAACTCCGGCATATAAAAGCCTCTTGGTTTTTTATGTATTAAAAATACTTTCCTCTAATTTTCTACCTCTTGGACAGTAACTTCTCATTCACTTGAAAGCCTTCTGAATGTGCTTTATCATCCATCGTCCAAAAACGCCATCTACTTACTGACTGCAAAGACTATTCCCATTAACCAAAAGAAAAAGGTGGTCGGTTTATATCCCAATCTGATAGCAGATACGATCTGAAAGAGCCCTGAGTCATCATCATTTTACTGCAAATCTCAGTCACTGCCTTAATTTAAAGTCATTACTTCCAAATTGTTAAATTCTTATGGATAATGAGCTTGGCAGTTCTTATCTACTCTCTATGGACAATTGTCCATTTCAGAAAAGCCATCAGATCCTATGCCATATTCTATGTAGAATATTCAGTCACTAGTAAGCAAAGCAGTTAGACTTCTTCACTGGGCAATTTGTACTTTTGCTTCAGATTATAATGTGTCTATATAATTAAATGTTGTGTTAACCTGACAAATCTATTTCGAAACTATTTTTCTCACTCGCTGTGGTAAGACTCAGTACAGTCAGTAAAAATGAGCTTTTCTTGTAAACCAAAACAACAAATGAATGTAAAAAAAAATAAATACACTTTGTGTCCATAATTGAGACAAAACCCAAGAGCTGTGAAGAATTTTTCCCTCTCAGTGGCTGTGCTGTGAGGGCCCAATACCAGCCCAAAGTTCTAGGTTGCCCATTGGGGACCATCCATAAGTTTGCATGGGGCAATTCCTACATTTCCAGCTTAAGGCGGAGTAATTTCAGTCTGCAGGTACAAAGGGCTGCATGAGTTTGAATGGCAAAACAAAGTCCTTGGCAAGCATACTTAATAGTCAGTGCTGACAGAATTCAGTCTGAAGAACCTGAAACCAACTTGCATCTGTTTAGTCATTTGACTATTTTGATGCTCAGGACATAGATCTGAAACACAGCCCAAATTACCCCCAAAAGTGTATGATGCAAAAAACAACAGTAGTTCTATAGCATTTTTGACACGGTACTCTCATTTAAACAAGCACTCTTATTGATAATGCATGCTGGAAAAGCAACACTTTTCATAGTTTGTTTTATATCGTCTTCAGATTTGAAGGGCAAAAATTGCCAATTGCACAAGGCAATTACACACAGGAAGCATGCGAGTAAAGAAGAAAATCTTCAATAGTACAGCAACATAACTGTGCAGTTGCTTATTTTCCCTCACAAATAAGTAAAACTGACTTTAGTACCCATCAGCTGTAATGCACAAAAGGTACGTTCTTTTATTCTAAGAAGGAAATATCTTGTAAATTTCCAGATACAAGACAGTTTGAAACACTGAAATGGATATGAAAGCAACTATCAAATGGTTCCTGTCTTTGCTTTTTCAACAGTAGGGTTGCCATAGGCATTAGAAAGGACTGTGGAAAGTGTTAGAAAGTGGACTGTGAAGTTACACAGCCTTCAGTTAGGACTGAAGGCTGTGCTGCATGAGTTCTTACTTCTGCTGGAGAGACAGGCTCTGGAGCAAGAGTACACAAATTATTGGTGCTGCTGGGATGCACCTCATGCAGCATCATAAAATCTAGCATCATCTGATTTCACAGCTGGCATCAAGAACTAATCTGACTTTCTGGGGCTGGGAAAAGGCAAAGCAAATACCTGGAATTCGACTGTTTGCCACTCTCAGTGGTCTTCTGCCCTCACCCACAGCCTGCTTTGCTCATTTCTATGGTCTTGCTCTCATCAGTTCCCTTATGATATAGATTCACAGTTATCCTGTGAATTAAGAGTGGTCAGGAAGAGAATACAATTTGCTGACAGTACCTTACGTTAGCTATGGAAAATAGCTGATGAATGTATTTACATTAAAATGATTCTGGGCCAAGAGACTTAGGAAATAAGACCTGCAGGTCTTAGACCTGCTGGCACGTGGGATGCAAAATTCATAGGAGAGTTTCAATACAGTTTGACAGCAAGAAGAGAGAGAGAAATCGGGAAGTACCAACTGAAGCACTTATTGTATTTTAGGGAACAATAAAGTTATTCCTAGGTTAAAATGTCCTGCAACATCTTTAGATCTGTTCCATATACAGCTGGCTCTTAAATACTACTTGTGTTGACGGAATCAAAATGGAGAGCTGACAAGTCTGCTGAAAATCTGGGCCTAGAATTCTCCCGTTCAGAAAACATTGTCAGCACAGGCAATCAAAACTATCCTGCTAATAAAGCCATAATATCTCATTTTGATTTTGTGAGTACTGCTATTCATTCAAAGGCACTCCTTGTGCATGGAACTCACTTAACGGAACTGATATGCCCCTTCAAAGAAAAAGCATCCATTTATTTGCATCAAAGCAACTGCTTTTTGTCTTTGCAATGCCTACCTGGCATGTAGAGCACTTGCCTGGATGCTTTCCTGTGTAACCTACTGTAGGGAACCTACTATAGCAGGAAGGTTGGACCTGATATCTCCAGAAACCCCTTCTACCCTCTATGATTCTGTGAAATTATGCCCAGGCTTTGCTTATTCTCAATAAGCAGTTTGCATGCTGCACCCTTTTTTGGAGATTAGCAGAATAAATCAGCATAGTCAGGGGACATTCTTTTGCCAGCTGGCATGAATATCTGGAAATGTTCCTACACACATTATATTTACTATTATAGATGTAGGTAAAGTGTCTGTTGTGCTGGGCATGTTAATGAGTGGACTGCAGCCCTCTTGGTCCCTTGGCAGTTCTGCACCAGTTTAAAGCAAGAACTGTTTGTCATAAAAGAGAAATGGTTGAGAAAATAAGGCATGAAAATGAAATTATTTCTGTAGTATTCAGCTTACAGTAGTTAATAGACTCAGTGTTTCATTTTGTTTTGTTATTTAATATCTGCTCTGGTGCTCATTCTCTAGCCAGAGAGATGTAAACATAGAATTCAGACTCTTCAGGAATACGTGTCATAAGACATTAAAGATGCAGCTGGACAAATGCCAAGAAATATCTATAGGACTTTGACAAATATGCCAAATAGCAAACATCATACTCACTTGTCATATTCCCTTGAGTCATCATGTAATTGGGCTGCAAAATTATGTGCCAGTGCTAAAGACTGTGCCCACTTCTTCAGCTACAGGCAGACAGGGAAAGGAGGGAAATGTGGACTTTACTTCCTTCTCATATAGGATACAGCTAAGCTCTAAAATCGAGGTGGGCCAAGTCTGACTGCTATGGAAGCTAGATCTTGATATTGAAAGCTCTCAATTCACTGTGATACAGAGATGTTGGCTGCTAACTCTAGTGTGGTCCTCCAGCATGAATGCGGCAATTGAATCCCAATCTAGACTGTACATGACAGGTAGAAACATTCATCTTTTAAACACAAGGCTCTTAAATTCTTCCTCTGAGAAAAAGGTAGGAGGCTGAATGGAGTGTGCCAGAGGTGAGATTTGGCCTGCAGATCACCGAACTGATTGTGCCTGTTTAGAACATCCTGAGGTCACTCCAAACTATGCTCCCAAAGACATGCTTTTTCATGTGTTGTTTAGGGCTAAATCTCTCAAGCATTGTGCACAGACTCTGAATCTCCACCACTTCAGTTTTATCTGACTACAGACAAGACCATCCTCTTGAATGTGAATCAGGCATTAATTCAGTCATATCATAAGTTCATCCTCTCCCCTATTACAAGAGAATCTCTCTGATAGGAATCTGAGAATGAATATAGAATGCTCTAGTCTATGCATTATTAAGAAAGTAAGTAAATGAGGACAAGGATTTGGAATATAATGTCTCTGCTTAATTTCAGAGCTGCAGTTGCTTATGATGATATCTGGAGTGTATACGAACAGTACCATGCATCATAAGCATGATAAAGATGTGGTAATATGAGGCAACACTACAATAAGCACAAGGAGAAAGGTGCTTAGATTTGAAATTAGTCTGAAACGTATTTTCAGGTCATTAGAAAACACAGATGCCTTTGAATTGAACACTAGAATCTACATAGTTCTATTGGTTCCTAAGAGAAAACGGATGAAAATGGATAAAACACAGAGCAACAGAAGGAACTTGAAAAGGAGGGCAGAGGAATGCCAACACCGAAGTCCTAGGGTTAGATTCTATGGATGTGGGATAGACAGTATGCCTACCAGTCTTTGTGACTGTTTTACCTTTAAATGCTGTGTGCATTGATGCAACATAAATTTGCCTGCTGTCTACAGAAATCTGGAAGAGAACTCCAGCATGCACAGAGCTTCTTGGCACATTTAGAAAACTCCACTGGTAGTTTATAGGGTGTAAGTTGGTTTAATACTGTCAGATCACACATTCAGGAAAGACTACTTTAGTACCACAGTAGTATCCATTGCGGTGTCCTGGATTCACAGTGCACTATTGTAAGTACAAAGTGACTCCTATCTAAGAGGGACTGAAGTGAGGGGAATAAGAGTACTTCAATTATGCCAGTCTCCAATGCTGTGCTATGGACTGAGAATTTATTGATCTCAGATTGTTATGGACATGAGTGTGCCAGTATGTGGAGAAAAGGATCACTATTTAGTCCTGTCTCATCCTGTGAGATGAGCTGAGCATTTGGGCTGGCACATGAGATGAATTAACAGTGCTTGCCTGAAAACACGAGCTGAGGCTAATAGCAGGACCATGGCAACGTTAACTTACATCTGCTACTTGAGGTGCCTAATTTTTTTTAGAATCATCTGATTTTTAGGTAGGAAATAGAGATTATGCACTGCAATTGAAAACAGAAGATACAAGGGACACAGAACCTGTGGAGCTCAACAGAATTTGAGCTCTGGTTTGGGGCTTTTATAGGGTCTTTTTTTTTTTTTTTTTTTTTTACCATCACTGAGAGCTTTATTCTGTGCCATTTGGCAACCTATGCACACAGTTACATCAGAGGAAAGTAAGTGTGGAGTAACTTCAAAACATTATCACATTAGCATGGGAACTGTATCTAATTAATTCCCTTGTTACTGTAAGATATTTTTCTATTCTATACTCAGCAATATTATGCTCGATAGTGAATTTTAAATAACCTATCCTTTGAGTCTTTATTGTTGTATTTTTTTTTGTTAACAAAGTACTCTACTGCTCCAAACAACTTCCAGTGAACGATCCTTAATTTCCCTTAATGTATTCATAATTTTACTATTAAAAAATTAATGAATAGCGACTAGCATATTGATACGAGAGAGAACTTTTAGCAAGATTAGTGTTATCTAAAGGGAATCAAAGCCAACCACAGAACTGAGTTAACCAACATAGTCTTTCTTCACAATCAGACCTCAAGAGCAAACAATCTCTACAGTTTGAAAGCGTGTAAACCTCTTATTACATAGCGGTATTGACTTAAAAATGTGAACAGTATTTCAAGCCTAGATTCCCTAGAGCTTCCGTTCCAGATCACAACTGGAAAAAGCCAGATGAGCTGGCAGGCTGGAGAAGAGAGAAGGCTTGAACTCCAACCTGGAAGCCTGAACTTCAACCTAGCAAGCACTGGCACTCTGAATTGAAGGCACAATCAAACAGATAAAAGAAATATTCTACAGATCAGACGACTTCTGGATGAGAGGAAGAAGCTGAAGAAATGCTACCTGCAAACTAGCCTCAATGCTGAAGAGAACTGATAAATATTTGTAAGCTGCAACTACATCTATAAATTGACTCCGTTTTTATCAGCTTCTACAAGGCAAATAATTTAAAGCTTTCTCTGCCTGCATGAAGAACAATCAGCAGAGTCATTATCTCACTAAATTATGATTTGACCGGATCACTTTCAATTAAGCCAATTTTTGAAAAGTGCATTCTGTTTTGCAAGGTAGTCAGTCCACGACAGAGTGCACAAGAAGACAGAGGAACAGCAGTTTCAAATCTCACCTCATCAAAGTTTTCAGTAATTCATACAGATATCCTACACTCCTACAGTGTCTTTTCATTGCAAAAGGCATCAAAGCCATTTAAAAGAGGGAGTTGAGAGAAGGACAGAGAGAGAATGCATCTGTAAATCTACAGGAAGAGGTCCATTATCAGAGAATCACAGAATGGCTTGGGCTGAAAGGACTTCAAGGATCATCAAGTTCTAATTCACATTAGTATTTAATAATCACAAAATAATAAGAAATTTCCTTGATTTTATTTTTAAATTTAAAAATGTCATACCTGGCAACATAATACTTCAAATTGAACACTGAAAAGGTTTTAATAATTTTCATTCCAAGTTCATAATAATTATTTAATATGGCAGAACTACATCACGCAAATCCCTTAAATGTCACTTAAAGGCTGCATCTAGTTACTGACCCATGTTATTCGTGGCATCATACAAAATCATAATCATAATACTACTTGGCACTTTACATCTTTAAAGAACAATGAAAATGTTAATTAATTTCCACAAATGCCTAGGGAGTAAATATTTTCAGACTGATTTTACAGATTAAGGGGATGAAACAATGTGTGGACATAACTTCTCCACGGCAATCTATCAAATAAGTGTCAGATACAGGGCTAAAACACAAAGATTCATCAGGCCTCTAAACAACAATGCCTGGGGCAGCCGCTTACTTACTCATAAATGATGCTTAAAACTTTCTCAGATGCTCCTTAATATATTATTCTACTGTGTAGTGATTATTTACTGTAGTAACTGATGACTGCTGGACTCACACTGCTCCATCTTTATAATAAAATTATTTTTATTTCAGCCACAGAATCAAGATTTGTTTCTATTAAATTTAGAGCATTCTGATCCAGAGATTAAGTAGGTCAAAAGGTTCCCAGAACAGCACACTAACATATTGGAGCAGAATAGAGTTCCAGATGTATTACTCTTTATTTATCATTATTATTTTTTTAATTATTCTCTTATGTCTCCTTTTCCTGAGAGCTTCAGAGAGTCAGGATCTTTTGGAAAGTTTTTTGAGTGGATAAGAACAAAGGCTTGAAATTTCAGGTGCTAATAGCTTGTTTTACTTAATAAACAAAATGCAAAATATCTAATCTGTTAACTATCTTTCTTATTCACCTAATGAGTATTGCTGAATACTTATATTAAATACAAAGACTAGAAAATAAATAACCCAGATATGATATACAATATATAAGTTCTGCTGGCCTAAAAGGTATTAGCCTAAGTCAGTCAAAGGGTAAAAACCAAAGCTGAGGAGACCTCTACTTCCACTGCTTGACTTTCCAGCTTTCTAAGCATCTGAGGTCTGGTCCCGTCACACAGCTAAGAGGTGATATTTCCCTCAAGCTACATTGCAGGACCACACTGCACATCTGTGATTATCCAGGAAAATACACTTTTAATACAAAAAAACCGAGATACTTCCAAAATAAAAATATCTTTCCTCAGTGTCCCAGTTTTGTCAGTCTTAAGACCCTGAATACTCTTGACAGCCAAGAGAACAGAATTCTCAAGACAGCATTAGTCCCATACAAAATCAACCTGTATTGTTTTCTCTAATTTAGAAAAGAAGCTGTCTGGCAGCATCCTACAGAACATTTACCCATGTCTGTGCCTGAACAGTGCACTTCACATTATGCTCAGAAAAGTTAATTTTAATCACTGTTTGAAGATCAGACCTGACTAAGTTGGAAGATAGAGTGCACTGCATTTTCTTATTCAGGAGAAACAAAGACTTTTATAAAATCCATTTGAAAAGAAATCTGATAGGTGTTCCACTCTACATTTTCCAGGACTCCCTGTGCACCTACAAACATAAAATAATACACTCTTTGCACTAAGTTATGCAAAAAACAATGCCAGGTTAGTTGGCTTGTTGCCACAGTGCTCATGACACTGATCAAGAAGCTAACATGCAACTCAGCTTTAAAGGATAACCTAGTACAAAAAGGAGGAAAGGAAGACAAATGAAAAAGGAAGGCAAAAAGAAGAGCTTCTGACACTACTTGGTTTTAATTACTGCTTTATAAACTGGTAAGTTCATGAGCTCAGATGTATTTAATCAGGAGGTCAGAAATCATCTTCCAAATCTGACATATCATGGAAGAGAAAAAATTGTAAGTGATATAATTGATTTAAACACCTGATCTCTCTGGGTGCCATAGGAGTGACTCTTCCTTAGCCCTAGGAAAGCGAGATTACTTTTGTTTTGTGGGAATGGACCCTCAGCATCTGAGATTTCTCTTCAGGCAAGTGTTACTACATAGTCCACCAGAGAGAGAACATCCAAGCACTCCTCTAGAATATCACCTTGCTGCACTATCAAAACTTTAGGTTGCTGATAAGCTGTGGCAGTTAAGTAAGTCTATCTTCATATTATTAAGATTTTGTACTCACTTTTTAACTAACACTCAGATAAATAAACTCAGATAGATAAACTCAGCTAATTATAAGAACAAACCCAAAGTCTGGATATTTCTCTGCTGTCCTCAAACACTGCTCATGTTTATTATAACAACCACCCACTATGTGCTGAGCATAAGAAATCCCATCTGCAGAACCTGGATGACTTGGTAGCCACAGTAATTTCAGATGTTTAGATATAGCAACAACATATGTCTGGAAAAGAAACTTTCTATTCTTTTAGCAATCGTTATGTTTCAGTGCTAGATATGTGGCATGGACCGGTTTCTGATCTGCTTTCTCTTAGAAGGGTTCCTGTTTTTATTAGTCTTGATAGAAAGCACTTGTCTTCTCCCCTCTGCTACTCACTGTTATAGGACAATGGTCTCTTTCTCTGGTGCGTAGATATATAACTAGCAAGATCTCAGAAGACTCATAGCTCTCTCTACTTTAGAAAACACAATTCCATCTGATTGAGATAATGCATAGAATTAAGCAGGATCATTTTTATGCTTACAGCGCAATGACAGCTAAATCATAAACACTGTAAAACCTTCTCTGAGTTCTCCTGTACGTGAGGGGACAACTGATTTAATACAAGCTGTTGAGACACTGTCTGTTTTGTGGAAACTGAGTGCCATAATCTAGCACTGAGGGAGGCAGCATGGCCTACACTTAGATGCTGGCCACCAACTCAGTAGCACATGATTCAAACTAATCCTGCTTGGTAAAATATCTGCAGGAAACTTCATCTCCTAAATAGGCTGTTTGTGCTTGTCTCTCTCTCAAAGCACAGCTACTCATTTCTTTTCATTTCTTTCTCAATATTCACTGAAAGCGAAGACTAAAAAAAAAAAAAAAAAAAAAAAGATAAATTTGGTTTTCTTTTTCTCATCCACTAAGTAGAGCATCTCAGCATCTCATAGTCCATAATATAAGTCTAAGGCCTTTATGAGTTATGGCTACGCTGTTAACAAACACAAAGCTGACAACGGTCTGGTATCCTCTCTAAGCATTCTCTTCAAAAGAAGACCCACTTGCAGTGTCAGTTCAATCTAACATTTTATTTCCCATCCTCCACTACGGCACTGATATATATTCTCTGCTGTAATAAAAAGCTGTCATGTTTCACCCTAGAGGTGGCTTCTTTTAATATCAAGATCATGTAATGAACTTCAGGAATTGCAGGATGAAAGACTGCACAAATGTACACACTTACTACAAAGAACTGTCTCATAAAGCAATAAGCTTGGGATGTTTGAGGGTTTTATATTTAATTAAATGATTCCTTTAGAACCTGAAACAGAAGCCTTTTTTCATTGTTGTTATTTTTGTTTTTTTTCTAAAGGACTGTTTCAAAGAAAGTTAGCTCAGAACATTAGTCACTGCTGTCAGCTTCTGTCAGCTTCGTTCCCCTGTGACATGATCTGAAGGCTTGCGTGCAAAATGTCGTACCTATCCCTATCCAAAATATGCATCAGTGGTTACCTGAAAGGCTGTGGATGAGAAACTGCCATCACCTGCTGAGTAATTGGAACAAGGAAGGAGGACACTGTGTGCACTGATTTGACAAAGAATTAACCTGTCTCCTGTACTGTTAAGTTGTAATGGGCTCATTCATTACTCATACAGCTCTGTGACACTTCACACGTTAGGAAATGATACCTCTGGTTTCCTTCAGGATGTAGCTTGCCCAATGGATGGGAAAGAAGCAATGGGAACCAGATAACTGTGCTAGAAAATGAGAGCTAATTAATAGTGATATTTACTGGGATAATAATTAATTGCCTTTTCACAGTATTGTAGAGATTTAAGAGCGCTACAGAAATATTCATTAACCTTCACAATTACCCTTTTGAGATAGGGAAATATTGCAGTACACCAGCATGTTGCAATTTGCCCAACAATGCTTTAAAACAGACAGACGAAAAAAACCCCAAACTTCTCCAGTTGTAGTGTGCATATATATTGGAAAAACAAGGCTGTGCAGAAGTCATTTATCTCCAGCCCAGATATGCCCATCAATGCTGTAAGCGGCTGATGTCTGAGGCACTGGCAGTCAGCACAAAATGGTGCCTAGCACCCACCTCTGTGAGCTGATGCTGGCTCAGTCAGCCAGTGCCTGAACGCAATTTCTCCTCTAGTAATTACCCATGCTTCACTTCATCAGCCTCCCCGTATCAGAAGGCTGGCCCACTTCCCTCTGCTTAAAATTTAATCAGAGATTTTACTGCTCATCAACAGCTTAACGGGAGCAGTTAGAACTCTGAAACTTTGCATATTTTGGCTTAATTATTGCTAACAGACAGATGCCACTTTCTAACACTCTCCTTCCCAGCCCTTGCTCCCTGCAGCTGCTCAAACCTGAAATATAAATACACTGGTTAAACAACCAATAAGTGGCAAGATGATTAGGGATTAGTGGAAAGACACTAATCTCCTTATTTCTGCTTGACATTTAATTTTTGGTTATCTTAGCTAAGTTGCAACCTATACCTCTCATTTGGCAAGATCATAACTCCTCTTATCCCTGCTCTAAAGCAATAGGTAAAATGAGACAGCAGCCTAGAACTGAATAGATGTTGAATGGTCAGTGTGTACTGCTCCTGTGCATGATCCACATACAGAAGCAGCAACCTGTAACAAGCTAATTCAAATACAGAAAGGGAACAGCTCCTGCTGCCCTTTGTCCAGGAAGACCGGTGTCAAGCTTCTCATTTGACCTTTAGGATTGATCAGCAAACTGTTCCTTTAAGTACAGGAAAAAAAATCACTGTAATTTGTGATCAGGATTTCAAATGTGACACAGGAGATGTCTACATTTGGGCCAGACTTACTACCTGTCTCCTAATCTTCTCACTTTCCACTGTCTCCAGAAAAACAATTTTTATGAGCTCTTCTGTGGTTCGAAGAGGGAATGCAGCCAGTGTGTTGAAAGAGAACCTTGATGCTCCACCTTCAAAATTTTCCCTGAAGAGTGAAATTCTGTCTGCACTTCTTTTCATATGATAGAACTATCCTTTGAAATAGAAGAAGAAATAACCTTCCTGCAGATCTGCATTTTCTGACTAAGGGTTAAACCTTGTGGATTGCATCATGCAGGATGTTGCACTGCCATTTACTTGTAAAGTAATTTGGGAGGTGAAATTAAGTCAAATCCAAAAGCTGAGCTAACACCAAATCCCAATCCATGTCTTTTTACAAGCGTGCAACTTTTATCCCACAACAGCCCTTTTGCCTTGACAGAAAATCAGAGAGGACTGGGACTGCAGCTGCTGTCGGCTCTGCCAGACCTTTTACGTCCTCTGAAGAGATGAGAAATTCTGAGTTAAGAGCCAAAGTTCATTACTTTGTTGCAAGAGAGATTCCAGCCTCCACCATGCTGCTTTTGAGGCTGCATCTGGCCAGTTTAGCAACAGTAGCTCTTCAAGCACTTCTTCATCATCAACTCAGTGTAAGCCACGTTGCGACAAAGTCAGTCAAAAGCAGACCTGATTCTGTCCTCTGTTGGAACACAGGCAGTAATGAATTAGCAAGCAGAGCTCTGATAGATGTTGTGGAGGACTGTGCAGCAAGATTCCACTTTTTTTTTTTTTTTTTTTTTAAGATTAATAACTGGTTTGTGCTCTTTAGGTAGTTCAGATGGTCAGCTCCTTAACCTAGCTCTTATCCAGCAACCTCATATTTACAAAGGGGGTAACAGCTCCCAGATTTCAAAGAAACCCCAAAACTGCTCCTAACTTTGACAGAGTCAGTGTAAGCTTGACTAAGATTTAAAACCAAAAGAAGCTTTCAGATGCTTTATTCCTATTAAAGACTATGTACAGGAGAGGAGCTTCTTGATATTTTTAACTTCTAATAGGTGAAACACCTGAGGAGGCTTCAAGGCTTCAACATTAGTTAACAGCCATTTTCTTTGTCTTTGCTTTACTGGCTTCCCCCCTGGCCATTGCAAACACATTTTTAGATACACTAAGAATCTTTTTTCCTTACCATGGCAACAATTGACAGTAATGCACGTGTCTTTTCAGCTTTCTTTTCAAAACAGGGCAAGGCTGATTGGAAGCATAGCGTCTGTAGATTTCAGAGCACAGTGACATTTGCATTGCATACTTACGGTTTCAGGCTTGGCTAAGTTTCAAATGCACCTTGTTTTATGGAGATTATTTTTGTTCCAGTGATAAATACATCTGGGTTCATTGATTTTTGCTACAAACTTGCTGCATGACCTTGACCAAGTTGTTTAATCTACCGCCCCTTCATTCCTATTCATAATATGGATACTTCCTTACCTTTCAGGTTGCTAGGAAGCTAGACTTGTTAATAGATGCGAAGCTTTCTGGAACTACCATGATAAAAGCACTTAAAATGTCACAATTAATTTAGATATCTAACTGACATCAGGTAAAGACATTTGTTAAAAGAAAGGACACATGTCCTTCCCTTTTTGAGAGACCTATAACATCACGAACAGCTTTTAGTTCCAAACACTTCATCTCTAGAATATTCACCCTTCAATGAACAACAAAGCTTGTGAATTCTGCAGCAATTACATGTTCTTATGCAATGCATTCTTGAGGGTTTTATTTTTAGATATGGGAATAAAATGACTCAATTTTTCCCCTTGTTGTCTCCTGTCTCAGCAAGCAATAAAATGTCAGTGCTGTGGTAGGTAATGGGAAGGAAAAACATCTCTATTGACTGAACAGAGTTATAGCTGAATATTTTCATGAACACTCCAGTTGTGCCTTAAGCACAACAGACACCACAGGTAAAAGATATCTGAGATAAAGAATGAACTGAATACAAACAAAATCATTCATCAAAAGGGAAAATACCATCATTCAGAAGGGAAAGTTCTACAGACTACAGCATGTTTCTGCACTTGATTTTTCTATACTGCGTCTGACAGAAGCAAGTAAAAGATGAATACTGTGTCCAACAAACAAGAAGATATGCTACAGTAATCTAACCTGTCACTGAATTTAAACTGTGAAGCAATGTGCTTGAAAGAATGCAATACTACAGGTTTCCTAATTTGGGTAAGGCATATAATTAGAATAAGAGAGATAAATCACAGCTCATGACTCTCGATGTTCAGTTTGGAATACCAAGATGTGTTAAACACATTCCATGTATTAAATACTAAGTAAAGCCACAGTTTCCCAAAGCCAGTCTGACCAATCATGTCTTTAACTAGTATGGGCAGCTTGAAAAAGTTACTTAACCTTGCAATTGCAAAACAAGCTCATTTAGGAACCAACTCTTGTGTCTGGATACAAATGTATTTGCCTAGTGATAAGGACAGGAATTATTTTAGCAAATCCCCAGCATCATACAGAAACTTCTAGCTGCTCACCTGTGTCTGCTCCCATATCTGCGAGCCCTTCATTTTGGTTACAGAAATCACAGCTCTAGATTCACTTTTAAAAATTATCTAGATGGAAAATACACACTATCCTTTGACACTGAGGGTTGGCGTTGTATGCCAGCAGCTTTGAAAGTTCCTGTCCAAATGGCTGACCTAACCTTCTCAATTTCTTTCACACAGGACATGAGAGCTACACTTGAAAGATAAGAACACACCTTGCCATGTAGCATAGCTACCACCAGGCTGTTTGATTAAGAAAAACAATTTATACAGAAGAGACAAAATTCAGGATTTTTTTAATTGGACATATATTACAGGACTAGAAACTTCTTTCCTGAAAGGCTATGTGCATTCAGGTTGCTGCACTGCTCCACTGAACTCATCTACATTCACGATCAAAGGGATAAGAAAAAGCAGCTAGTAGGAATAGCCAAAGATTGCCTGGCATATTAATGAGGATCCTGATTACATAGCAGGGATGGCATAGTGGGGCTGTGCAAGCCTGCATAGCTTCTGTCTTCCTACTGAGTTGTACTCATGGAGTGTGTAATTAATTGTTACTGTTCATTTATTTATACAAATCAATGAATTTGCAAGTGAGTGCCATCCAGTGACAATCTAACAACTGACATAGACAGTAAAGGCAAAGTTTCCCTCTGAACACCAAAAGGAACTTTCTGTCAGCTCAGTTCAGGCTGACTTGCAGTCTTTCTAAACTGCACCATTCGTCACTATACACCTGTGAGAATCCTTCTTAGTTTTTTTTTGGCTCAAAGCTTGCTTCCTGAGGTTTTTCTTGTGATAAGACTCTGAGTGACTTGCCAAGGAGGCAACTGATGGGTGCTAACCGTGTGACAATGGATATCGCTTTGGGAACATTTGAAAGCCCCTTCCCCCAGAGCTGCTTGCTCTGTAGAAGAGCGGAAGAGAGTGCTCAGCAGTGTTCACTGGCGGAAGATCTGGCCTGTGGCCAAACCGCTCCAGCTAAGAATGGAAGGCTGGGGGATGATACCATTGTATCTTGCGAAGGCAAGATGCAAGTTGGTGCCTCCCTGCTTCCTCTTATCTGCTGGCAAGGCCAGGAAGATAAGAACAAAGGAGGTTCCTGCTGGGGCCCCAGAGCCAGAAGCTGCCACCGCAAGGAGAACTGACTCAACCACCTTGGGTTTGATCTGTCACTCAAAGGAGAGCTGATTCGACCACTTTGGATCTGAGCTGTCACTCCAAAAACAGCTGACTCACACTTTGAAGTATTGAAAAAGAGCCATCATCACCATGGTCGTTGTCGTCGTTGGCAACAGGACAACAATGCCTGACGACCCACCGCTACTGAAGATCAAAGACTAAACTACGAACCTCGCTGGATCCATGGTGGTGACTCTCTCCCTCTTGCTGCCTATAAAGACCCCTTGCTTCCTCTTTTCTATCTTTTCTATTGTCCCCCCTTCCGTTCCCCCATTACCCTAATTCATAATAGTGTCCGTTCTCCTCTTCCCCATTTTCCCTGATCAAGATTTGTAATAAACTGGTTGGACCAACATTTGAACCGTTGCTTCTTAATCTCACGCTGGGTATATAGATAATAAAAGAACCTCCTCTCCCTCCTATAAATTGGAGCGAGACAACACCTCATGGAGATGCTTCTTTAACAGACTACTAGTAAGACTTATTTTCTTCAAAAAAGAAAGAAAAGTAGACTTCTCTAGCTTTTATGGGGGAAAAGAGGGAATGATATTCTGGACAGAAAAAAAAACCCAAAAAACACACATTCATTTTCATCAAGGGCTACTGAACCTTGCTGCCACTGCCTTCCTGCTGAGGCCCTGCTTCTCCATTCTGGAGGGAAAAGTAAGCACATACTTAACGTGTATTTTGATCCCCACAGTTAAACTCAATTATTCTCTTAAATACTCCCCTGAATCAATGTATTCATGCACATACAAATTCCATAAAATATAGTAGTTACCACTGTGTGTACTAGCATTTCTATGAGCAAGCATTTTCGGTACAGAAACTTCTAATAAAATTGTGTTATTATTTTATTAACGGATAAATTGGAAAATATGCAATGAAGATCCACTTAGTACTTGCAGCAGGCTGTTTGGGGACTCATTGTAGGTAGCTGAAACACTCTGCTGATGCAATTTTAGTGTCAGGAATGCCACAAATAAGTTTTCTAGTGAATTAGGAAATGTAAGGAAAAATTAAGAAAAATGGAAACTGATAAATTGCGAAAAAAACCCACTATAGCTAAAGCAACAGTTGAGCACAACTGAAAGCCTCTGAACTGAAACCACTACAATCCATTTTTATTGAAAATGTTTTGTATCTCCATATAGAAGCTCTAACTCCTATTATGTTTAATTATTTCTGTCTACAGCTAGGGAAACTACACTTTCTGCTTCTGATTCACGAGTGTATCAATCCAGCTCCATATCAGTGTAAGTGCCCTGAAATTAACGGTACTATAATAGCAATAGACAACACTGTCTGACAGTATGCCAAACTCAAAAACTGCAGCTACAATGACTTCTACTACTCTTTAGCTAGTTCAACTGTTTAACTAGTTGGTAGACATTTGAATTTCAGCACCTTAAACTTCACCTGAGTCTTCTGAAGTAGCCACAAAAAGCAACAAAATCGTGAATTCTGAGCAGAAAAAATGGTAATCGCCTTATGTTCATAAATTGCCTTTCATTCAAAAATATCGAAATGTACTAAGCAACTTTTTATTCTATATAAAAAGAATATTTTTACTTGTCACTGAAGTGGAAATAGGAGCATACAAAAATACTATTTTAGAGCTTTGCATGGGAATGTGAAGTTCTGCCTTGTCCTTGCTGTTGGCATTTAGCCTATCCACACCTTACATTCGCTGAGCAGCGTTTAAGGCCGTCTTCTGTCCACATTCACCTTAAAGTAACCTGAAATATGCATGAACTGAACACAAATGAGATTTGGCTAAGTCGGAATGAATACTATTTGCCCAGAATGCTCACTGTGCCAAAGCCCATAAGAGGCAATGCAGCTCAGGCTGGGCTCAGCCCTCTTCAGGCACCACTGTCAGAGCCCGGATGCAGGAACAGCTCTGCAGCCCACACTGACTGGTCCACAACGTGCAGGGGAACAAGGCCCCACACAGCCCCATGGTGTGCTCTAGTTACCCGCTGCTGCCCTTACTGCTCCCAGATGGGCAGTATCTACAGCTTGTCTGAGACAGGATGGACACACGAAGATTGATGCAGATGTGTCACCTTCATATTTTTCAGGCTGTTGAAAGCATATCTAAAGGGACCACAAGTTTCATAGAAATACAAGAGCCAAACTCACATTCTAATATTTTTAGTAGCATGGTAGATTTGATGTTTGTTTTCTTTTAAAAGGATGTCTTGTCCTTAAAAAAATGAAAATAATCATGAAATGCCTTGCCACGAGTGAGGTCTTTTTAATTGCTTTTCCTTATCTGAAAATTCCAGCCTACATTACTAAAGAGAGCCACTTCAAAGACACAAAAGTGACAAAAGATGTCTTTTGAGTATGCAGGCAAACAACTAATAGGTACTGAGTGAAGCTCTTGCAATTGAAAAAATAATGCTTTTAATTCACCTAATTTCATCTGATTGTATGATGCAAAACATTTTTTTGCCTCTTGCTACCACCACAACTGCTCTTCCAGGAAATTAATACCTTACTATTCCTTGGCACAGCAAGTATGAGGCATGCTCTGCTCTTTTCCACTTTCATACATGTGTTAGTATAGGACAGTGGACTCCCACAGTTTCTCTGCTTTCTGGAGCCTCTTACTGCCTTCTCCTGATCGTTAAAACAATTACTGGATTCACCATGGTCAATAACCTTTCTTAGTCCAATACAATTAATTCTGAATGGGTAACTAAAATTACACAGCTTAGAGTATTTGTAGAAGAAAAAATCAAGAGATAATATTCAAAATAGAATGCATGCCCTTTTAAATGAGATTAAAGAACGAGTATATATGAGAGGTAACAAAGATGCAGGGAAGGCTCTCGTTCATTAGTTCAGCTGCAAAGAGGCTGCCTTACTGAGGAATTAGGTTGTAACAGGACACTGAACCTGTGACAATTTCAGTCATAATGCATCAGCACAGAGACAATTGCTTCCTCTCTTTCTCTTTTCCACCACTAAGCAGCTCTAGGGGTGTTTTGTATGAACTGTAAAAGGTCAGGCCAATATTTATGATCACATGTTATTCTGAGAGTGAACTTCAGAGCCCAGTCACTGAAAAAATCTATTTTGGTAGGTCAGTGGAGGTAAGTGCATTGTGAGAGCAATCTGACAGGGCAGAGCTTTGAGGTGGAAAACGGCTTCAGGTGCCCAGTGAAACCAGTGAAGTGTTTATGCCCTGTTTTGCTCAACTTTTAAGGTCTGTGATTTCAAACACATGTACAGGAATCAACAGCAGTTAACCCAGGGCTTGGGAAGGAATGATCACTCAGCTGAAGATAATTAAGTCAAAATCCAGGAACAAGGGTATACATTTCTCATGCATGAGATCAATATAAACTGTCATGTAAATACAAAGGTATTATTGATAAATCCCCTTTTCTGATTTGGACCTCAGGCCCTCTATCCTTTACAGCCCGTCTTCCTTAAATTGCTACATTGGTTTAATGAAGCATAGCGCTGAGTTTGTCTACATAGACTTCTGGTAGTTTCTGTTTCTATTCCCCTTGGCATTTTTTCAGATGTACCTGAATGAATTTCAGGATTAAATAAACCAAAATTTTCTCTCCATCCTCAGTGCATTAGTTACTAATCTTATCATCTTGGTTTGATAACCTCATGACTACTGACAGCTGCTTACAACAGACCAGTATTCCACTTGGAGGTAATCGTATAAGTGTTGTGTGTGTATGATGCATACATCAAGGAAACTAGATGTAAAAGCTATATAACCTTCAGTTCAGCCTTCACGTGCTGAAGCAGTATTCTGCAGGAAAAACCACAGCTAGTTTAAAACGACGTCCCATTTCGGTCTTCCTTAACTTCAGCGTGGAACATTCATTTGGCCTTTCAAATTAATTGCTGATGAGGTCTGAAGGTATTTAATTTATCTGGCTCTGTGCCTCCTCATCTGTAGAAGTCAAGAATGAAAGCTCTGCATTCCTGCATTAGGTATTGGGCATTTGAAGATTGAATCTGTTATGTAACTGTTGGGATTTAGAAGTGTGATTTGATGGGCTCCTAGGTAAGAAGGAGGATTAGTTCATGATGCTGCTGGAAACATAATTCAAGATTTCTTTCCAAAGATGCACTATTAAACCAAGCAATCTCTACCAAGAGAGAAACTATCAGGGAAACTCCTTTGATATATTCACAAAGAATTCTTCTTCTCAAGATACTATGACTCACAAATCACTGTTGCAAGCAGCTTCCCTCCCCCCCAAAGATCAGTGTGTTTGTTATCATCTTGCAGCATCTCCTGAAATATATTATACTACATAAAATTAATACAGGTGCCTTTCTTTTATTATTATGACTTACAATTGATCCTATTTTATTTATAGCATATGAAAGTAAAATGCTATGGACTGTGTCCTATCTGTAATTACTTCCAAAGGCTTTTTATCAGTGCAAAGAACCAAGCTGTTAGAGAAGCTGTGAGTGCAATTCCATCAGAGAAAATAATAATCACTATCTTTTCCATCCTAAACCTAACTTTTGCATCATATCCTTCTTGCTGTAAATTGAGATGACACAGATGAGCTGAAAGATGGTCAGAGCAGATGCCACAGTTTTCTGACTTCCAGAAACAAATGTTCACCTGAAAAATTGTCCACAGATTTAAACTGAAATTACCATGTAGAAAAAAGGTAAGAAACTTGCAGTGATGCTTAAGAGGGGAAATCTCAAGATGCTGAAACAAGAAAATAAAACATGCTTTTTTCCTTAGTGTCCACTTGTTTTCTTACAGTTAGTTTTATCTTAGACTTTTATGCAAGTTCATGTATTTTTGCTTTCTTCAATGTATTACTCTTGCATTCTCTAAGAAGTTTTTCTTATTCACTTTTATCTTGTACAACCTATAACTGAGAAATTAACTGTAGAGATATCCCTGTAGTCACACTACTGGATTGACACTGTTCTGGATTTCTTACCAATATCAGATTCACCAAGATCCATAGACTCAAGATACACACTCCTATGGATGTTATTGTTCCTGTAAGACAGCTTCTACAAGAATAGGGTTTAGATTCAATTTTGGGATGGAGCTACTATCACGAACTAGAAGGAAGATGGGCTGGATGAAGGAGGAGAGCAATGCAATTTTTTCCCTTTTTTTCCAGTCAGAAAGAGATAATCTTTTGTGCTTCCAGTCAAGAGATTTAGAGTGAGTTTCACATAGTCACCATGATGTTTGTTTTAGTTTTTATATCCACTGAAATTTATAGGGCAGTCACAATAATAAAAAATAAGTAGGAATTTGCAAAGTGGAATGACAGTTTTGATGTCGACATTGTCAAGTAAATAGCAAGTTAAAGTCCTCTTGCAGTGAATCTCAACCAAAACAAGGTTTATCTTTCTGCAGATGCTGAGAATACAAGTACCAAGTAGCTTCTCAAAGCAGATAATTTTGATCTGATATATATTTAAGATTAAGAACTCTAAGTTTGAAATTCCTGTGTGAGAATAAACAGAAGTAATACCTCCTGCATTAAACAGCTTTGTCAAATAAATAAAGTGGATCCTCTCCTCTGTTACCAACACAAACACTTATATAAGCAGAAAGCCTGTTTTATGTTTTACTTTTCAGAGAAGTAACAGGACATATATGCAATTATGGGGCAATGTCTGCTCTTTCAACAAAAGTTAGTCCCACTAAGCACACACTTCACACTAGTACGACTACCCAAATACTCGAAAGCTTCAAATAGTAAGCATTTGATAATGCTCCATGTGTGAAGCATACATCTCCATTTTATGGTATCTTGTGCTAAGTAGTTCAAAGCACTTGATAACATTCAGCTGGAAGAAATTTTTTATACTGGTGTTTATTTCTTCTCTAGAATCTCCTTAAAACAACATGCATATGAAAATAGTATGCTTTGTCTCTGTCCTTTTCTGCCCTTTGCTTACTAAGAATTAGGTAATGGATCCTAATTTATCATGACTTAAGACTATGAAGTAAAATAAAGAATCTACTTAATGGCACAAAATAGATCTGCATGTGATGTCACTATTCCTTTTCTTCTGTATCAGTGTCTTTGACAATGCAAATAAATCAGTTTCACTTCTACCTTTGGTAACTGGCAAGTTATCTTGTCAATAGCAGAAGAATCCCCAGAGTGAATTATGTTTAGAGTCATTCTTTTGTTCTTTAAATAATAATAAAAAAAATAATAATAAAAAAAAGCAGAGTTTTTTTTTTTTTTTTTTTTTTTTTTTTTTAAACAGGAAAAAAAAATACAAAAGAACAAAGTGAAGTTTTACATTTACATTTAGCAAAGTTTATAGATCTTTCACCACCATGAATAAAAATTTTTTCAACTGCATCCCTCAGTGCTCATGGTGCTATTGAGGAGTATGAATAATTGTTTTGACTGTTTTATCTGACATGAATGCATGAATGCTGCTTCCTTATTTCCTTACAAGACACCTTTGGGATATTATTATCCTACTCTTCTTCTAAAATATAGTAAATCAGCCTATTAAGCGAAAGTCCTTTGAGAAGTAAAGGACTGTGCATTCAGATGAAGAAAAGCTGGCTACGTTTATAACAGTAGGGGGCTAAACTTCTCATACAGTGGACATCTTTATTCCTGCTTTGAAAACATAAGATGCCTTCAGTTCTATCTGAGTAAAAATGATCACCTTGCCTTACATCATTTGGGGAAAGGAAGAACTGCATTTAGAAAGATTGTTTAAAAAACAATCTTGACTATGTTGTCAGCACCACTGGATTTCCATTTCATATTTTATCTGTTTACTGACCTAATTACGAAGTTAGCATGCTGAACTCAATGTATTTTATGCAGTTCAAGCTGTGGGTGCAAATGGGGTTATTTGATTTCAACAGTTATTCAGTTTACCATGGAATATATCAAAATATGACTCTGTAGGTCTCCATCTGTACTTATCTGCTCTAACTCAGACTACAATGGGTTAGCAGAACCTGAAGTACATCACTCTTTTTCCCTTCAGAATGTAAGCATGGTATTAAATGAGTATCCCCCCGACATGAACGGGTTAAATCTAATTCCACTGCACATGTAGAAGGTTTTGAAATACACATACTGAAATCTAGATTAAAAAAAGGCATGCAATTGTATTTTCAACAAAATCAAGAAACAGAGGTATATGTTGGAAAACTAAGGTGGCAGGACAGAGGGTGGAGGTAATTATCATAAAGTTAAAAACAGACTTCTCCCCAGGGCTACTCTGAACGCTTCAGTTAACAGGATAAAGAAGTAAAAACATCCTTTTTTCCCTGTATATAAAATTCAGTCAGTTCTTAAACTGTTCTAAGAACTGTTTGTAGATAAAGCATAGTAGATAAAGGTAGGTGGGAAGAAACCTGAAGGAAAGTGATAAAATGATAACATTTGGAAGTCACAAGGGAAGAATAGAGAACAATAAAACAATGTACTTCAAGAAACTCAGTGCAGATCTGAATCTCTTCAGACAGTGAGAGCTGAACAATGAATAATATGTGGGCAACAGAATTTTTATGCTTGGTGTTCTTCCTTCTAAGTTTAAATTGACTTATCCTGTTGAAATTTCCATGACTTGGAGCAGGCTGAAGCAACTGCAGATTCCAAACAGTAATCTTTTATAATTCATGCAAGACAATCACACATCAGAAAACAAAGAAAAGTATGTCTTTCAACAGGATAAATGAACATCTTGGGATAAAGACAGCAGCTTACTAAGAGTTTCCTGAGATACTTGAATGAATAATTCAAGACAGTATTTGTAAGCATTGAAATTTTAGTAGGGATATTAACAACTAACAAACATTTGTTAAATGTACATTGAGTGACATCTACTTGCATAGTTTATTTAAGAACATAATAGGCTTTTAAGAGTAATAGAGAACACTTGAAATCACATAGCTAGACTTCAGTAATAGTTCTGACCCGTTAGATGGCTCTCAGAAAGTCTAGAGAACAATGCGCAAGAAATAAAAGCAGTTGTACAAGTGCAGAACTTCCTGCAAAAATCAGCTGCTCAGTAAGTGATGAAGAGTTAAACCAAATACCAATGAGTTAATACCTAATACCAAAGCCAGCAGGGCAAAGGCCTCACTAGCTAGCATCACAACACCCAAGCAGAACAGAACCAGGGAAAACAGCCAGGTGCAACTGGAAGTATGGATCAACAGACACATCCATGGTGTAGGCCAAGCCAGAAAACCAAATCACAGGTTACATTCAGAGAGAGTAACCAGTATCAGATGCAGCCCGGCAATCACAATACAGATTCAGACTGATAAAGCAAGACCAAAAAAATAACACCATGAATCAAGAACAGAAGAATCTTCAGATAAACCCAGCTATACGTTAGCAGGAGCCAGCATAGATCCCCATGGCCTATAGGCATGAGGGAATGCTGGGGATGCCCCAGGAGAAGCTTCTCTCCCTTATTATTTCTATCCTTATAGATTATTTGTGTCTTCAGAGGCCCTGACAGTTGTAGCAACTTTATGTCAAAATAGTAGTAATGTGTGGACATAGTCTATCTTGTACAGTATGTGATACCTGAATGACTGAGAAAGTCCTTAATTCTATTTGTTGATAGTACTGCATGATGATTAAAATTTTGAATGAGAATTTAATATTTTCCTGATATACTGGAGGAACGGCTTGAAATAGCAGAATGTAATTTAACAATACCAAGTGAAAATTGTTACATTTCTGCGTCGAATCTAAGATAGCAATACTCAACTCTTGCTAAAATCGATGGAGAAAGGAAATCATTAAGGGACAATGCATAGTACAACAAAGTACACTGCCACACAGTGTAATGAAGAGATATCTCTATGAGCCACGTGTCTTAGCAGCACTAACTCTTTGGTGCTAGCTAATGTAATGGCTATTTAGTATAGCAAGGTGTTCTCGTGACATTTAGAGGTGTGTGTTAAAAATAAGTCAGATAATTTACAACCAGCTAGTAAACACAGATCTGCATTTCAAAAGTCTATTGGTTAGTGACTGTAACTAACAGAAAAAAAATATTCTAGACTGTAATAATTTTAGCTTCTTTTCTGTTTCTGCCCCTGCCCCCTGAAATATTCTTTTGGACAAAATTACTTTGAGGCCAATGCTACCCCTCGTTTCCCTCTACCTCTGCATCAGTGCTCTATTTTGAAAGAGCACAGCTCATCACCCTTGTACTTGACACTTTCAGCTTCAATGAGCACAGTTGGAGAATACTGTAAGAGAAAATGGCACACTGTCTGGACCATGCAAGGGATTTTGGCTCTTAATTCACATTGCTATACAGTGCATTTAAAAAAAAAGTCAGCAATGATTTGCTTAGGAATCTTTTTGCCATAATATTACTTCTATTTTACTCATTCTCAAAGTCAGCCTAATTCAGACACTCAAATATACAAGGTACATAAAAACAATGATAAATATATCAACACATGTTATAAACACCACTTGATGTTCTAATAAACCAAGTAAAACCTATACTTAATACTTGAAAGCTGCTCTGAAAGTAATGCCTCCTATTTTATTATGTTGGTCCATGATGTCAGAGGCAGATGTTGGTGGTATGGCAGTAGTGGCTGAACCTTCCCATCAATATCCCATTGCATGTTGTTGCCATGTAACAGATGACAGCAGAAGGGCAGTCTAACAAAATGGCGTCTGACTTGGAAGTGTGTCTGAAGTAAAGGTGTGGGATTTAATTCCTCAGTATGGAAAAAGTGGCACCCATTGACATTCACTGATGTTTGCTGAATGTTGATGGAGACGAAAAAGCAGGTGTGAGCACAGTGAGACATTAGGTGGTGCATTTCAGCAGTGGCAACACCAACAGCGTGTCACCTCAGCTGGTGCAGATTTTTCCTGAGTGCATCATGCAGGCTCTTGTTCATCACTGGTGAAAAGGTATAGCTAATGATTGTGCCTAGGTTAAAAAGTTTTTTTGTACCTGAAAATTTGCTCTATCAAATAGTGTTATTGTGCTCTTTGGAACTATTTTAGTTTCCATGGAATTAATCAGGATGCATTACTTTCAAAGAGAAACTAAGTTGAGGAGAATGACTCATTTATTCCCATAGGTGTAAGTTAAGCAACTGTCACGAATTTAACATCAATTTATAGCAATTACTGGCCTGGCATTATATGCTAACTCTACCTGGCTTCCAATTCAAATCAAAGAACACTCTGATGTCATGCGTTTTATTAAAAAATATTTATAACTACACAGTACTCTGAGGTCTAGAAACAGATTCATACCTTGGGGAAAGAAGCAAACAAAATTCTACTGGAAAAGCAAAACTACTGTTTAATGCTCAAAGCCTCAGTGGTCTTATATTTGTAATTAACCCAGCAATCACAAAATCCTCATACTAAAGGCTAAACATATCTCAAAGACTCTTTCTTTCAGGACAAAACAATGCTACTGAAATGCTGAGTTCTGAATGTTCTTCAGGTCCTTGTTGAAAGCCAAGACAGCTCTGATTTACATCTGAAGAAACTACTAAGAACATAAGATTCACTATCATTTCAAAGCCTACTCCTGCTTTTTGATTTCTTAGTTTCAGACCTGAGCTCAAGGCACTGAGATCATTGAGCAGAAGGCTGCTGGCCACTCTGCGATGCCAGTGGAGTCAACGGGAGACAGATTTACTCAGAAAACCAGCAATTTGTGTCTCAAGTTCTCATCCATAGTCAAAAACTGACTCTGTAAGACAGACTCATTTTCTGTTTTAACTCTCCAATAAAAACAATCTTCCTGGTTTCTAAATTTGTTTTTTTACATGAAGTAGACTTTTCTGCCTACTGCATGTAAGCGTGAACTTCCTGGAGAAACTTTATAAGCAAGCTCGCAGAACTTGTATGGGAACCATAACATTAGAATTCCATAGCTAATTTTTCTACCTTTTGGAGAGAAAAAAAAAAAAAAAAAAAAAAGTAACACCAGCAAATGATATCTGGGGAGTAGAATAGCTAAATGTTATGGGATATTATATATCTGTATGCATCCTCATTAAACTATCAATGTAGAACTCGAGTGTTCCTCTCTATTATTTCCTTTAGAGTCTTTTCACTTATTACTAAAATGAAGGTGTTTGAAAGGCCAAAGAGATACAATAGTGCCCTTTCCTTTTGCCACTCTTAGAGTTCCTTCCCCTCCCCTCGAGATTTCCCTTTCAGTTACATTTATTTCAAAGAATTTTAACATCAAGGACAATGTGGTACTCAGTTATTTGACTGAGGTAGACAAAGGGTAGGCTTCATGCACCGTTGCATATTAAGCAAAAGAGCAGGAACACTATTTTCCAAGTCCTAGATAGAACTGAATTTAAACAAACTCTAATAGTTAACCAATTTCAGAGCAAATGAGATGTTACACACTGAAGCTGTTGTTGATGATGGTGCACTGCTTGTGATTGGATCTCCCTCAGTGCTTGCAATTGCTTTTAATGCAGTCTTAGAAACATTTTCAAGAATCGCTTTACCTGGCCCTAGCAGAGGAAAGAGAAATGAAAAGAAAGTCTGCAACATCAGAACAAGTCTTTCTGGAATTGAGTTCACTCTGAAACTTGGCTACTACATTTAACAGAACAGGATGAGCTCAACTGTTCTTTTTGTTTGTTTGTTTGTTTTTTCTTTATGCAAATTATTTCTGTCAGGTAATAAAGTAAACAGAGAGAAAATGCTGAGACTGCAGCACAGACTGCAATACTGTTGGTAAGCTCTGCTTACCATCTCTGAACGAGATGCAATCTCCTTTCCTTTTTGTATTGATGAAAGCTAAGAGATGTTTTTGTGTTTCAGACCAAACAGGGAGATCTACACAACTTAAAATATTCTTAAAATGTGCTTCACCTCTTGTCAACCTCAAGAACGTGGGGTTTTTTTTGTTTGTTTGTTGTTTTTTTTTTTTGCAAATGTTCCCTTGGTTACTCAGTGACTACCAGAGGCGATCTATTCAGCATTAGTCAAGGCTGTAGGAAGAACCCTCCAAAAGTATTTCGCACTCTGCCATCAACTTCCTTATTGTCTACAAGTGAACCACTTCAGGCATGGCTGCAGTGTACAGTCAAGTACAGCATGGAGATTCCAAGCTGATACATTTGCAAGGCATTACTTAAGAAGGAACAGAAAATCATGAGATCTGAAAGCAATCTGGCCACATCTGACACCACTGTGCCAGACCTTGTAAGTTCATTCTTATATCATTACAGTTCATTTGCTCAAAGGCTGTGCTGAGATTGTTCTGTTTCTGGTTCTGAAGCAACTATGAACACTATTACCCCAAGGAGGTATGTTTCACACTTCACTGCACAGTGCAGACATGCCAGTAGTCTACCTCAGCCTTGAAATCCTACCTGTAATTCTACCTGTAAAGTAGGGACAATGATTTGACCTATAAAATATAAAGATGTAGAAAGTAATGCATTTTGACAGTTTCCCTACAGTTCAGTATAGTGATGAGGGCCAGATGAATAATGCAGATGTTTGAGCATTGTTGCAAGACTGCAAAGAGTCCTTAAATTTGATTCCTCAGAGTCAGTGGATACTTTTGAAAACACCACTGACTTCGCCAAGTTCTAAGGTGATTGTAAGGCCAGTACTGATGTTAGGACCTGGAGGGCACTCAGAAACATTAACAGCCCTGAGCAGCCTCACTTGTGAAATTCTCCCTCCCCAATTCCTCCACAGTCAATAGGCTCAGGGGCTTCAGGCCTGGAAATTCAGTCCTTCTCTGATCTGTGCTGCAGAGATGCTGGTTCTCAGCATTAACATCACAGCATTATCTCATGCAGACTTTGTTGGGACCGCTCAGATGAGGCAAGGTCTCATTCTTTTGCCATGCCTGAGGTTGTCGCATAGTCCTGACTCAGCCCCTTCAGGTGTGTGTGTGTGGCAGGGAACTCCTTGGCTGCTCCTCTCCCACTCCTCTTCATGGGCTGCTAGCCTTTGTTGCTCCCTGACAACTAGAACTAGATTCAAGAAAGCCTGGCCCTCCTGCTTGACATTTTTATCAGAACACATCCTACTCTCTTCAAACATCACGTGCAGCTACTGCAAAACTAGTCAGTTGGTTACTTCCATCCAGTTTCAAGCAGTAGACTTATGCTGTCTCTCTGGACTCAGGATGGTTGAGAAACAAGGTGGCACCAATGACACTGAAAGGCAAGACACAGAAAGCTTCAGTCACCCAAGTCTTGTTGGCACTGAATTAGAAATTACAGTTATTCATGTTCTCAACGTTATAAAAAGCCAGGGTTTTTCCTTCATGCAGCTAGAAAGGTGAGGAAATTGATAGTCTGACCATGTGGTAAAGAAGACAGAAACAGCCTCCAGCCCTTGGGGAAATTAATTCTTGGAGACTGAAAACCTCAAATTACCCAAAGGAGAATATTGTTTAGCATTGTACTGTGAATCACTAACAGGTAACTCTACCCCTATATGTTTCTCTTAGATGCAATATATATCTTTTAATCATTTTCTGTTTATCATAAAACTACCAATGATAGCAGCTTGAAATCTCAGACTGAGACTGTCTAAATTTTTTTGCATTGCTCTTCAGACTTCTTTAAAACAGTGTTTGATTTTCTTTGGACTCAATCTGCCTGAATTTCAAATCAATCAAGAGGTACAATGTTGTGTTCACCCATTTACTCTTTTAGTTACAGGCAGGGGAAGATGACTCCAGTGGGGAGTTGCAAAATTACATTTGTTTACTAACTTTTTACCCATACCACAGATATGACTTCTCCTAGTGATTATTCCTCCTATTTTAGGAGAATCACACCTATCTGTGTGCACATAAATCTTAGCTAATTGGAAAATTTATGTCCAGTGAAGATATTTGCATCTGTCTGCTTGTATAGAAACAGCTCCTTGACAGGTTCTACAAACTATCAGTCTGGGTCAAGTTAAACTGTAATAATTGCTTCACTGACTTTAAAAGGAACATACTCTGATGATGTTACTACTGCAGCAATTTGGTGTAAACCCATCACCATAAAATCCTGATTCCTTCTGTTATATCTATCTCTACATGTGCTCTCATCTGCTTTGTCACTAAAAATAGAATATTGCATATATCTACTGCAAAGATAACTCTTAGCATCAAATATCTCTTTTTCTCCATCTGGTGTTTTAACTCAATTAAAAAATTAGAATGCGAGTGACTGATGTAGATATAATAATTAGACCTACTTTCCTCTTCTGAAAGGACTCAGTTTGCAACAAAAGAGCATGCACTTTAAAAGTGTAATGAAGACGTTAGCTAGATGATCCTTACTACATCTCTACATGGTAGCAATTTCTCTCTGCTTACTCATTTTTCACAGTAAGAGAGATACTTAATTTTTGTCATCTCATGGCCTTGCACAAGATGAGGATAAGTGATATCTTTTGTGGAGTGGCATGTTTATGCCTTGTAGCTTTGTGCTTTTCATGCTAAAGTTAAAGGCCAGCTTTCTAGGATGGGGTCAGCGGCACTAAGATACAAAGTTGACTCAGAGACATGTAATATTCACAATTCCAAGAGTTCTCCTTTGTTTCTGTATAGAGTTGTTTCTGCTGTATGTTGTTTCTCCTTTGGTATTCCCCTGCTTTGGTTATCTCTGTACTTCTTAAGTTACAGATCCTGGATCGCTTTAAAATGGAAAAGCCCTAAGCAGTGTTCAGAAATGTTCTCTCTTATATTCTTTACTGGAATGGTCATTGTGAGATTGCTGCCTTTGAAGAAGAGTTAGGTAAGACATCCTTCAAATGAGGAGACAACTTACTGAAGATCTGTAAGGCATATGCAACTTTGAACATACATAAAATAAGGAAGACAATTGCTTTGGGAAGACAATTGAAGAAGTAAGCTGGTATACCTTTAGTCCTTCTCAGAGGAGAACTTCTAGCTTGGCTTTTAGTCTCCCCTGAAACAATCCATCCTAGGATATCAACACAAAGGAGAATGAAAAAGAAAAAAAAGCTTTCCTTGTTCCTTTAATAAGCTACGTGCAGAAAACTGAAATACTGCCAGGGATGTGATTCACACTAGAACATCCTTTCAGCCTTCTCTGCAATGCTCCAGTCCTTGTCAATGTCTGGTTTCTCTGTCAGACAGATTTAGTGCAGTGAACTTAAAAGTCCTGGTGAAGAGACTAGACATAAACCTTCCGGTTTGTTGCACAATGGAATTACTCTGTTGTAAACGAGCAATGAATAAATGTACAAAAGAAAAACATCACTTTTTGTGGGTTCATATACTATACAATAAAAATATATAGTTCCCCAGTTATAGAATCAATCAAAGTTTTTCAGCCATCCCATATTTTTTACATGCCTTCACAACTGTGAGCAGCTGCGTCTACATATGTTCCTTGATTTTATGCCCACATTACAATGGCATCAAAGCACTCCTAACTGTGCAGGCACATTTTTTATCCACCCCCAGCCTTCTGTTGCTGGGACAGTAAATGCATTTGATGGAAGAGGAACAGGGGCATAAGGATAGTGTAGAGTTTGTGAATCAAAGACTCTAATGGAAGTTGGGAGGAATAAATCATATTTCCTACCAAACTATGGCACAGTATCCTGTATTTAGCATTCAGTCAAACGTACTCAACTTGGCAGGTCTGTTTTATGAAAAGGCTTGTTTATCTTTCATGATGGAATAAAATTTTATATAATTACTTTGGTACCAAGATCTTTTAAATTTATTTTTTATAAATGATGGCAACATTTCTCATAGGTGAAGCACAGAAGAATATATAGTAACTGATCCTATTTAATTTGTCAACATCAATCTTCTAAGAGAACAGGGCATATGCCATGCTGTACCTGAAGCAAGTTTCTGAAAAAGGGAGGCCTTAATTTAGGAAAATAATTGAGTATTCATCTAATGTATTATACAAAAGCCAGCTACAATTTTAATCCAGTTGTAATTAATTCTTCGCATGTTTTAAAATCTGTCATTTTTAGACTTTGGAGAAAATTCCCACATTAATACTTCTGGACAATTATAAGTACTAAACACAACTGGCTTTTCAGTCTGCATGATGAACTCCATTTGGAGTTGAAGGACTTTTCTGCTTGCATGCATGATGGCAAACTTCAGGCTTTGTCTAGTCTCATTTTAAACAACTGATGTACTGAGGTTCTACAATCTCCTCCTGAAAATAGCCAGCCACAAACCAATAAACACCTTCGGTAGGAAATACTTCCCAAGTCCAGCCATAACCATAGCTCTCATTCATTGAGAAGGCCAAAGAAGAGAAGAGAAGTTTGTGTATCTTTAAGCATCAGATAAGGAGAAAACTTTTTTGCACTCTTAAAGTTCTTGTGTATCTCTGCACAGAGGGGCAGAAGCAAGAAGTGTATATTCCACCAATGAATATGCTCAGCCCACAGCATTACTTGTGTGCATACAAACATGTTCTTCAAGTCAAACAAACAGCTTTTAGCAAGCTTATCTAGACATAAAGGCAAATCATAGAATTATAGAATTGCTTGGTGCGGAAGAGTCCCCAAGAATCATCAAGTTCCAACATCCTTGCCACAGGCAGGGCCACCAATCTCCAGATCTGGTTCTAGACCAGTCTAGAATGAATTGGAGTAGCTTATATCTCACTAGAAACAAGTTAGCACAGAGCACTGACTGTAATTGAAGCTGCTGTAAGCCAAGAAATCTCAGCACGAGTCCATAATATTGGTTCTCTGAAAGAGTATATTTTTGTCTCTCAACTGAATTCATCCACCCATTACAGAATCCATTTTTAAGGCATTAATGATGCATACACATTCAGATGTCTTTGCCAGTCTTCACTGTGTGTTTATCATAAAAGGAGTTAGAAATAAAAGGAACTAAGGGAAGGAAAAGAAGTGGCAGTACAAGAATCCTATTTAAGTTACTGCTATCAAATCTCATCTCACAAGCTAAATAGTACAGTAATTAGGCAGTATTTACAATGCAATAAAGATAAAGCTAATTACTAGCAATGTGAACTAGATGAGGCTCTTTCTCAGGGAAAGTATTCAAGGATCAGCCCAGAGCAGTAAATCCTTCAACAACCTCATTTGTCAATTATCTTCATAATCTTATTTCTTATAATGATTATCTAATTTATTACTACCAAACAGGACAAATCAGGAGGTAAAACAACTAAGGCAATCAAGTGAGCTGGAGTTTGTCAGCCAAACTGTACGCAGGATTCAGGTGAGCAAGAAGATGCCATGGCAGTTGATACCAGGGGCAGAAAATCTCAGAAGAAAAAGGCTGCATATTGGACAGGACTGTGAGTAGTTATTATGCATTAAAAATTCATGGAGTTCTTTTCCTCAGAAGGTCTTCCTACTAAATATCATGGATTTTCCAGCCACATTTAAATATTTTAAAGGCTTTCAGAAGAGACTGATAAGCTAGATGATTCTACTAAGCCAACTGATAAAAACTAGCTTAAGTATATAATCACTTGTTCTAAAATTAAACACAGAACATTGATTTTTAAAAGCCACACCAATTAAAGTCAGAGTATACAGGTTGTAACACTATAACATTATGGAAAGTACAGCAATGATAGCAGGGTGACAAAGCCTTTGGCTGAAGAAATGAGGACAAGGCCAAACGCAGCAGCCATGGATGCAGGGACAGAGGAAAAAAATTTGCTTACCTTTGGAAGGCTTCAGGTATGCAGGAATCTCTTTCCAGCAAGACACCTTTGTCTCTACTGCCAACTCTTACATGAGATCTGTGAAGGGGTAGATCCTGGCTTCACCTGTTCTGGTCACGCAGGTGTACTTCATGCACCTGAGCTCCCCTGGACTGGCCCTGCCCTCCCACCAGGTGCTCAATCACTGGTTCAGGCTGTGACTTAGCTTTTTTGCTACACAGGTGTTTCTGTGCTCTCTAGAGCAGTCTTTGGCTGTGAGCAAGGAATAATCTTGTGGTATGCTGATTTTTCTGGTATACTGGATTCTCAAAAGTAATTAAACAAGTTTCTTAATGATATCTTCTTAAATTAACCAGACACAGGTAAAATCAAAGATCATCACACAGTTAATTTGATTAAGCAGCAGAAAATAATGGGAAGGAATGGCCAGTGTTGCCAGTGGAAGGAGGTCAACCAATAAAGTCTTTGTCACGCCTTACATTCTTCAGCATAAATCTACCTTGAGAGAAGGCAAGTTCTGTTTCAGAAAGCTTTTGACTCTGTATTGTGCAACACAGAGTTGCCTGACCCAAATCTAACTAAACTAAATTGTAGATAGAGAATATTACAGTCCCATACAAATGTTAGCTTCAATTCTAAAAGTAGTTTAAGTGCATTAATGTAGTATTGCAAGTAGACCAAGCAGTTCTGCTTTTCAACTGAATATTACTCGTCAAAGTGCATTGCCATGGCATTCTATATAGCTGTAGATGGTGGTCTCTGCTGGCCACAGAATTCCTGTACCAATTTCCTCTACATGTGACTCAGACAGGACTTGGGAGAAGACAAGGCAAAGGAAACTTAAGACCCACAAATCTGAAGTTACACTTAAATCTCTACAAAATTTTAAAATGAAAAAGGAAACATGGAGCAGGTTAGGAAAAGGACTAGAAAGTATCCAAGAAATACCTCTGATAACTAGGTTTTGATTCATAGACATCAATCTCCTGAGCCAACCATGGACCTTATCAGTAACTGCCCCTCCACCCCAGACATGTGCTGTAGCTGTTAGTCACACACCTGAGGAAAGCTTGCTGGTGGCAAAAAAAAAGCCTGCAAATGAGAGCTTGAGTGATACCTACTGGCCAGAGATAGCAGTTGGCTAGTGCCTGAAGAAGAGGTAAGAGTGGAAAAAGAAATTGAATTAAAATCATTATTAGCAGTCTTGGAATGGAATGACTGAATCTTTTCCTGAGCTGTGAATACATACTGAGACAATAAAATATGTTTTCTAGGGATGATATAGCAGAAATGAATTACCAGCAGTGATGGCTATTTCATTTTTTCCCACTTTCTCAGCCCTGTAACATTATTACCCTTTTGCACTGTCAGATATTAAAATTATATTAATGATCAGGAACTCTATTAAGCTGTCTGAAAATGAAATAATATGATAGCGCATTTGAAGGTTACAGACAGGCCTTGGGTGTAATTCACTAAGCTCTAATCTACCTGCTTGGTACCCTACCAGATGAAGCAGGAAGCTTTGTTTTTGGGACACAAATTACTAGTAAGATATATGCTCCTCCACCCCCAAACATACACCAAGCAATACTCTTAACAAGTTGACAACTGGAATAAGGCAGTCATCCAATAACAAACCAGCCTAACAGACAGTTTTCTTCACTGCATCATCACAGGCTTCCTTAGTATAGCTATGAGGAAAAGTACATTGCCCCTATTACAAGCAAAGACTCTCAGCAAGAATCAGAGATACAGCCTTTTGACACAGTCAAATAGTTACAAGGAGTACCCTAGGTGACTCTGATTTCAGTAGTGACAGAATCCCTTGACAAAGGAATTCTTCTACCAGTGAGAACAAGACTAGCAGCCATTTCTCACTCTTCGTTCCATAGAAGATATTTCTTTGTCACTTCTTAGGACATCTTATGCTTTTTATGCTTAATCTTTTCTAAAGCTCAAGCGAAGCCTTAATCCAGAGTCAAAAGAAATTACTGCTCAAATCAGGCTCTCTTGGAAAGGCTGAACTGTGATAGGTGTGTCATAAATCATATAGAAAGGTGGGGCTCAAATCCTTTCTGAAATTTTATTATCTAATTTTGTCATCTCTGAAATGAAGAATGTCTTATCTGAAAGGCAATAAAATGAAGGAAACCCTATAAAAGGATGTTCATAATGTAACTGATTAAAGTGTTTTTCCAGAGTTCAAGTTTTTGTTAAAAGGGATAATTCACTTGGTATTTGGTTGGGAGGGCATAATAGAAGGAGAAAGTAGGGAAGGAAGAAAACTACTGTAATATTTGCTGAGAAATATCTTCAGATTTTCTGTGCTTCTACTTCTTCAATCAACAAAAACCTTCATTCTACTTTCAGACCCTTATTAGGTCTCAGTGTTGCACAAGATCACAATTCTCACAGATGATTACTGTAGATTAGCTTAGATAATTATGTGATGCTTTCAAAATAACAAAGTGACAGGAATACTCATTATCATCTTGTTTTTATAATGGAGGTATAAATATTTGAAATCCTTTGCTCTGCAATGAAGTCAACCCCAGAGGAAGGACAGGATGCATGAGGTTTACTGCAGAGAGAAAGGGAACTACTGAGAGAAAAGAAACTTTTATATAAATTGTCAGGACTCTCCCTATAATGGATATATACAAATATTGGCAAGAATGATTTCCATGCATGTTATGCTACATACTGTGCACTTATTTGATGTAAATAATCTAGATAAAAGAACATCAACTGTCAAGATTACTTCCAATTGATAAGTCAATGAATGTAATGTAGGAACATTTGAGAACAAAACTGAGAGTCTGGTACTTGAGTAAAATGACTTAGTGTATAATGTGATAATTCCTTGTGTGGAAAAATAACATTTTAATTTCACTTTCCCTTGTTATTCAGAGTGTCATTTGGAGATCTATGTATTCAGCTAAGGTATTCAGCTAATCAGACAAACTCTGCTATAGACAGTATTCAGGCTTCTCTGCATGTGTATTAATATTATTGGCAGTATTGGTACTATATTTTAATTCTATTTACTGGGAGTATTAGTACTATATTTTAATTCTATACATTTTTCTGAGTGAAAGATGGCAGAAAAAAGCTTTTTCAGACTTAAGTGCTACTAGCATTTCCTATGATTGTCAAACCTATCAGTTTTATCAACAATCACTGCCAACTTCCCCAGTTCTCCAGTATAATAGGCTCACGTTGGCTAGCAAAAGTGCAGAAAATTCCAGCAACATACTGCACAAAGTCCTTGATTATTATACAGTTGCTATGGTGAACTTCGCCACCCTCTAATCTGTCTTTCCTTAAAAAAAAAAAAAAGAAAATGTGTTTCAATTCTACCCTGCCCCCCCAAAAACAAACAAACAAACCCCAAACTGCCTTTCCCACTATGGGTTACTTCTGTAAATCTGGAGAAAATGTAAGACAGTTACATATCCTCTGCCAGTAAGAGATTTTAGAATTATGGAGGTGCTACACAGAGATATAGCTTAATATTGTAAAAAATTGCAATTTTTCACATTAATGGGGAAGCAGGCATTTCATTATATGCCATACATGGCAGTTAACCAATGCTAATGACATGGAAAGTTAATATCATAAGGGTCTCCATTGTTCTGTCCTCTCCAGAAAACTTTGAAATCTCTCTGAGATGGAATACAGCGCTTGACAGTTGTGAAATACATTTGCCATCAGTTGGTAACCTCAAAATACTTCTAAAAAATAATCATCCTTCTGAGTAAAGTTTGTATTTTCTAGTTCAAAATGACTGTTTAAAATCCAGATTCTTTAGAACAATTAGAATGGAAAAAACATTATGGTGCTTTTCTCTTTCTTGAATATAATTGAACTAAATCCTGAATTAAATCCTGAACTAAATACTTCAGATTTTATTTGAGCCTTAATTAGGATAAACATCCACTAAATTCTGTGAGAGATTAAAAACAGTTCAGAAAATATTATCTAATTGCATCTGTACAGCCAATAAATAACCTCATAACTATTTGTAATAGATGTAAGAGATATCAGCCTGCGTGTCTGATTTCTACTTCACCTGCTGTGGTAAGCCATGCATCAGCTAAATATGAAAATTATTATTAATATATTAAACAATTCATAGATATAAATAAAACACTCAAACTCATGAAGAAACCATTTGTATTACAGCAGCATTTGTATATTGGCTTTAGGGACAATTTGCCCATCTGGGAGGGGTGATAACAATTCACATCCTTAGGACAGGTGGAGAATTTGGTAATCAGTCACCTTTGGATGAAAATCTGATACTGAATGCATACTTCCCAGCCTGGATTAGAGTCTTGTGAGGGAGCTGCTTACACATCAGAGAGAGGTTTCATGTAACAGTGCACAGAACTCAAGCACGTTAGTCTCACACTGCCACCAGCAAACCAACAGCCAGGAGGTTGGTGCAGTAACAGTGTGGTGCATGCAGGAAGAAAAAGCACCATATACTGAATCTGACCTTAACTAATAGCGATATGCCATCTTTCTGAAAGAGACATATCTCTTTTGCCTTTGAGATGATGGTGCATTGCCATTTTCTGCAAGGATCAGAATAATTGCACTGGCTAATGTATACTCTCCCAAAGTCTCTGGTACATCCAAGATTGTTTTTCCCTATCCAGAACAGTTAATGAACAGACAACACATAACTGCTGCACTGCATCCTTCACTAGCTGCTTTCCCACAGTTCAGCAATGATCCCAACAGCCATTCTTTTTTCTACTTATTCTTTACTTTCAACATACGTGACCATGCAATAGAGAAAAATTTGATCAGTGTCAGATGCCTGTTTTCCCTACACCAAAAGTCTCAACAGTTTTTCCGACTTTCCCACATTTTTTTCAAATAATTTTGTTTCTACAAAATACTTTGTCTTACTGACATGAAATTAAAAAAAAAAAACAAAACAAAACACCAGCTTAAAGCTCTTGTTCCTTTATTAGTCCACTTCAGAGACAGGATTGGGGCTCTGCTGCATAATTTGAGATTCAATCCAAGTATTCAGAAGGCTGGGGCTTTGCCATAAAGACCATGCCAAATGTAAATGGCATTTCATTTCCATGAAATAAAATTTGCAAGCAGGAGTTGTGTCAAATATATATTGCTGTGTTTTCCTTGTGTTAACAGTAAGACAGTGTTAACAGAGCATGATGGGAAAAAAAACAAAATTGCCATTTTCTTTGTCCTGTACATGCTTTGGATAGAAACACTGCATGAAGAGAGGCCTAAATAAAGTAATGTTTTCCCACTGTCCTGAATCTGCAGTATTTTTTAAACATCAAAGAAGTGATAGCAAAAAAGAAGATACAATTATTGCTGCTTCCTCCCAGTCAGTATGCTTGCTCCTTTTCAGCAGTACGTTTCTCTAGTTGGGATCCAGGCAGTGATCTGAATAGAATAAGGTGCTATCGGCTTGGCTATTTGAGCCTTTTTCTGCCTAGAAGCCATGCACAGTTCATCCCAGCAGGAGATTGCGCCTCAGAGATTTTGCAGGTGACACCTGCAAAAAGGCTAAAAACTCAAATGAAACCAGACATGGTGCAGATTCTCCTCTTTTTCTTTGAAAAGCATTCAGGGAGGCATTCACAGCTTTCATTGCCATTTTGCGTCAGCGCACTCATCGTGGCGTCACACGACCTGTAACATCTGTTCCTTCACCAACTAGACTATTTCTTAATGATAAATTAAAAACAATTCTAATTAAACACTATAATGGAGCTATCAATCTGTGTTACTGAGGCAGAACAAGGATGTAATTAGTTATTGATACAAAAAGATTTGCTTAAACTAGTTTGGTTTCCTATTAGCCACTAGAAGCATGTTTGTACAGAACTTGAAAAAACATACTGCTGTATCTCTCTTTTAGGCTAAAGATACACATGGGAGCAGATTATCATAACGTTCCAAGTCATTTGTTTCACATTTTTCCCTATTTGAGATAATATTTGCACATTTAGTAGTGATATTCTTTCTTTTGACTGACCTTACTTTCACCATTCAGATCGTCTATTTAACATATACTATATTCACTTCTTCCTGTATAAGCAGTCTTTTCTATAATTATTTTAAAAGATGAAGGAGAAATCTATAATTCAACATTTACCAATCACTCTTTCCACTATTACCAGAGAAAATCCTGTTTTAAATCCAAAGAAAATCCAGATTAAACAGGAGAATGTGGAGGAAGAACAATGACAGCACATGAAATGTAAGAGAAGGTAGGAAGATTTGTCTGAGTAGGAAATGAAAACATTCGGTGCAGTTGGGAGTTGAATTAGAGTCAATGCATTCTTAGCAAAGCTGTGGCAAGTTTGAAATAATCAAACTCAGAGGTCTTATTAAAAAGCTACAGAAATATTTTTAAAGGAGCTAGTATTACTAAACCAACAACAGTATTTCACTGTCATGACATGGTCTTATATATATTTTTCTTCAGTATTTGCTCTATGGCTTTCTATGATCTTACGGTCAGACCAGTTCCTATAGTTACCCACAAAGCTTACCCACAGTATTTTGCCTGGATTCTGTCTTAAACAAGAAGTATTATGTGTACTCCCTGGCCACTGTACCAGTTCTGAAATTATAAATGTCACAAAACTGCCAAACCTGTACCATTTTTGAATGTGCACCTTCTTCATGCATCTACGGCACTCACATAGATTAGACTGTTTATCAAGGCAACAGGTAGAGATATTCTCCCAAAACTATACTTTGCATAGTTCATATTCTCTGCTGTAGCGTGTCTTTGCAATAAGTTCTGCTTCCAAAGCAGTAGAAATCTGTTCTAATGGAAGATGTAGATATTGCAGTAGTGTAATATTTTCACCTGAGTTACTCTCAGTTTTTTTCTATCATTTTTTTTTCTGCTATTTAATCAAATAAATAAATAAAATATGAGAGTAAACTTGTTGTATTTTGTCCTTCAGTAAATAATAAAAACAGTCATAAAGATGATTTATAATAATAATAATAATAATTCTGTGTTTTGAGGTTTTTGCTTGACTATTTTTATGTGGATTTTATGCAACTTTCAATTTGTTGACCATAAGGAGTCCAATAAAAATTTGGACGTTTAGAAAATAAAATATAAAATTACTTTGGAATAAATGTGGGAAATGGTTTGTAAAATGTAGACAGATTGGATTGTTTTGTTCCAATTTACAGCTCACCTCTGCTGAGATGAACATTGTTCCTTGAAGGAACATGTCCTTGAAAGAAAGGAGAAATATCTCACACCACTATTGTATGGAGTTGTTTAATCTGCTATCAGAGATCAATTCCCTTTTCTTGAATACAACATGGAAGGCTATTAAAAAACATCTCTTCCATCAACATAAATTTATTCAGTGAAGTCCAAACCAAGCTATTTTCCTCATATTTCTCTCTGTCAGCCTGAAGGAGAATTCTAACTAATATGTGCAATCATTTCAGTTCCAACTGCATTTTAGGCACAGAATCTTAGCTGTAATATATGTACAGGAAGCCAGGGACTGCATCATACTAAATTTGTGGTGTGGTGAAATTACCAGCCTGTTTGCAGGTATTCATCTATAAAGTTGTCAGATGGCGACAACCCTGGCCACAGATAACATGGACCTAATTAAAAGTGAATAATAATAATAAAAAAAATCCATCTACCAAAGTGTCATTACCTTTTTTTTTTTTTTTTTTTTTTTTTAAATCAATTCCTCTGCACAATATCTTGTTTAATATAGAAGCCTTCCACTCTATGGAAATAACTGCTAATACGTTAAAAAAACATGGACAACTATGTCCTTGACACAAGGCTAACAAAGAACCTGCTTTAATGTATTTTCCACTTTGTTTTGGATTCCTCTCCCTTCAATGAAGTTTAACTGACTAAACATAAAAAAAATTGCACAGGAAAATGTCTATATACAGTTTAGATTGAAATAAACATTTATAGATGTACTACAATTTTTTTTTTAATTGAGCTCTATGAAGTTCATTTTCATTTCTTTTCAGCTCTATTTTCAAGAGCAAAAAGAAAATTTAACACAGGTAATTTTACTCTGTCATAGCTTAAATCCTTAGGCTGTGATAAGAAGCGCTAAAGAATAACCAACCAGCTAATGTGTCTGAGATATCATTTGTTTTATTCATAGGGAATATATTTGTGCAATAAAAACTGTAGTTTTCCCCTGCCTATTAGAGGGTAGTTAGTAGAACATAACTGTCTTTCATATTCACTGTGCAAACAGAACCTAAGGTTCTTTCTTTTTTGTTTAGTTGCCAGGTATCATTTGCTATATGGTTCCTTTCAAATTTACAATTGGACTTAAAGTCAGGAAAATAAGGGACCATCACCATAGGGCAGGGTTCTTGAAAGTTTAAGGAATGCTAACCGGGTTGGAAGATGAGATTTACATGCTGATCCAAATTTAACATGGGAGGAAGGAAAGGTCTGAATAAAAAATGACACTGCATTTGTTTTGCAGCAAACCCCTCCATGAGCAGACAAGGAGTTAAATAGTTAAAGTAAAAGATTTCCTCATTTGTTAAAAACTGATGATGTTCTTTTGTACTCATTCTTATTTACATAATGCAGTTACATTCTCATATGCTTTACTGCATTTTTAAGAAATGTTGATTTTGTCATTTCAGGCTTTTCCTGCACCTACTATCATTATTTTGCATGGAGATGAATTCTGTTTCTTCATTCAATTCTCTGAGGTACTGCCACCAAGTACACCACCACTCTGAGAAACTTCTTAATCTTCATTTTTTCTTTAATGTGCCTCCAGTGGTGATGTTATACCTAACATTTCTGTTTGTTTTCTTCTTAAAGACTGTTATTTTCTCTAAAAAAATTCCAGAGACTGCAACTTCTATCAGTTCATACACAGTCTCCTTCATATTGCCTTTAGTCTTCATATTCTCAAAGTTTCCCTGTTAGGCATAATCCAATCAGAGAAACCATCAGGATAGATCTGACGTAGAAAGAAGCCTTCGGGATAGACTAGGATGTAGAATTATTTTTTTTCCTCAACAGATGAGTAATTGGAGTTAGTCATTACTACCAAATCCTATGGTCCGAATAATTGTTAGTTGCTTTTATCCTTATTAATCTATACTACCCTTAAGTTTTCCTATAATATTTTTCACTATCTATGGTCTATATTGTATTCAAAACTTGACTGGGCAAGGCCCTGATCTACCTGATCTAAACTGATCATGCTCTGAGGGAGAGGTCAAACCAGATGATAAATTACCCCATCATGCTGTGATTTGTCAATATGCTGAATACTTGTAGGATAGACCTCCACATCCAGACATCAGATGAAATGTTGGCATCCACGATAATATAAGAAACTTTCCTCTTTCTCCAATTGGAATTTAGAATACCCTTTTGAATTCTAAATTGCAACTGTATGAATCCATGTACCAAATCTCTGCAATACCAATCAAGTCACCTTTTTCATGTGTTAAGAATTCTTGATGTTTTTTTCCCTCCCCTCCCTTTCCTTTCCTTTTTTCCATTAGTATCCAAACGTGTATAGTATTTAGAAGAATGGCCCAGCATTCATTTTAGGCATTACTTAATGATCCTTCTGGGTCCCTTCTAACTCAGAATATTCTTCAATTCACTTACAATACACATCTTACACAATTTGAATTCATAGACTCAACAGTCTTGTTGTAGTGATAAACAGGCACTTGTAGGGAGCAGCTATATGGTCTGTTTTGTTATGAGATAAATCACATTCCAGAAGTGCTAGTCTCCATTAGATTCATTTTTTTTTCCACAGATAAAGGTAACCTAAAGTACCAGGCCCACATATACGTGAAAATCTAGACAAAATAAATCCTGTATAGGAAGATATAAGTACAAACTCCAGATACGATTTAAGTTTAAGATGCAATATAAATCTTCATTTTCTAGGCTGTCTGAACCTAAAGCATATTTATCACCAACCACCCAAACAGGAATTCAAGTTAGTATCTGTGAAATCATCTTGCTTTCAGGAACTTTCTCCTATTCTGAGCAAATATGTAGTGAATTACATGCCTGATACCCTATGCTGCCCTACACTATATCATAGTATGGTAACACTTTAGTCTCACTTTGAACCTGAGCAAATATACAGTGCAGGGCAAGAGTAAATTAACTTTTTATCAGTTTTCCTGCTGTCTGTTTGTCCTTTAGGTACTCTACTATACTAATAAGAATGGATTACTGAAAAAAAATCTGCTGCTATTCATCACTTTGAGCTGATAATATTGACTTGAGTATCAACAATGGAAGGGTAGAAGTGCGTTTGTTGTAGTGAAGGAATAGTACAGGTGATGAATATAAAATCTGGTTCCAGAATGATTGGGATTGGGAGCAACCTTTGGATGTCACCTTGTCCAGCTCTCCTGCTCAAGCAGCAACACCTAGAGCTGGTTACCCAGTACTTTGCCCGGGCAGTTTCTTAACATCTCCAGAGATGAAGATTTCACTGCTTTTCTGGGTAATTTGTTCCAGTGCTCAACCATTTCAAGGCAAAAAAAAAAAAAAAGAAAAAAAAGAAAAGTGTTTCCTGATGCTCGGAAAAACACCTTCTGTGCTTCCATTTATGTCCATGGCCTCACGACTTCTCAAGGGGCACCACTAAAAAGAGCCTGTCTTCTTTACTTGCTTCCTTCAAGTACTAGCATACACTGACTCATTACCCCGAGTCTTCTCTAGACTGAACAGTCCCAAATCTCTCAGCCTTTCCTTGAAGACACATTCTATTTTCTCCACCTTTGTGGCTCTGCACTGGACTATCTCCAGTAGCTTCATGCCTGTCTTGATGTGAGGAGCTCAGTGTTCCAGGTATGTCTTCACCAGTGCAGAGAGAGGAAGGATTACCTCCCTCCATCTGTAAGCAGCAATCCTCCTACTATATCTCAGGGTATCATTAGCTTTCTTGCTGCAAGGGCACACTACCGGTTCGTGTTTAACATGATGCACATCAGGACTTCTAGTTCTTTTTTTCAAAGCTGATTTCCAGGTGGGTAACCTCCAGCATTTGTTGATGTATGGGTTTGTTCCTTGGCAAGCCAGACTTCGCACTTCCTATTGTTTAACTTCATCAGTTTCTTGACAGCTCATTTCTCCAGCCTGTTGCGGCTCCTCTGAATGGCAGCACGAGCCTCCAGCATATCAGCCATTCCTTCCACTGCTTGTAGAAGTTCCAAATCTTTGCCATCTCTCTCAGTGCAAAGAGAGGCATTAGGATAGTTTCTAGCTGAGGCTTTACGGATTTTCTTGGATAGGAAACTGTTTCCATAACAGTCACATCACCATTGAAATTTAACTTAGGAGAAACTCAGGCAACCTAAACCTGTCTCACCATAAACTCTTCACACAGCAGATGTCAACACAGCCACAAACACTAGTAATTCTTCTGTAAAATAGCGTAGACGAGATGCACCGTAGAGAAGTCAGTGGGTAAGCTAAGGTCTTTTACTTTCAGTATGATTATTAATTTTTTAAATTTTTCTTGAAAGTAATAAGAACACAATAAGCAGTTACTTTAACTCTCTTAGGAGACGAATCCTTCTCAACTATGTACGCTGAGTTTAAATGTACATATGCTATGCATATATTAACTTTGACAAGCATCATTCATATTGACAGTGTCTGTAAAATTAAACTACAAAGTCATACTGAAACCACATATTTCCAAATGAAGAGTGATAGCTTGAATTTTGATACTATTTCTTGAGTGAAAAGTATAAATGATGCAGAGGCCAAGGAATTTTTTAGCCATCCAGAAGTGACTGGAAGAACACCAGAGGGATTTGTTTGCGTTTCATCTAAGAATTCCATTTTAGCCAGATTACTCATCAAGCATGGAGTTTTTATTTGAGGGGAAGTGGCTGGAACTCATATTTTACAAGTATTTTCATTTCCAAGGGCACATGCTTACTAGCCATGCAATTATCCATGAGTAATGTGGTTCTACTAAAATGCTTCATATCAGATTTTTTGTATACTGTAAGAAATATGTGGTGCTACTGGCTTAAGGCCTACAGGATTATCTCCATACAGGTGTTCGTAAGCCAATGCATGCCACTCACCAGAACCTCTGGATGGAGATTTCAGAGCCTTAAAATGCAAGAAAAACTTCAAGTATTATTTCCATTAGGCAACTACATATTTTAGTCTAAATTCTCTGACCTTCACCTTCTGCTTATTCAACTGTGCCTGAGGACTCATTTATACTTTATTTTGTAGAATTTGAAAAGAGAAAGCAACTGCAGCTGTAGGTTTAGAGCAACTTCATACTAACACACGGTGAAATTATGCTTCTTCCATTAACTGCACTCGAATTTTTATTATTTAAATACTTCTAATAAAGATTTCTTAGATGACAACTAATCGATCAGTTTCCAGAAGTAAATCTCATGAGAGTAAAGAACTAATGTCTTGTTGGTTGTTTTTTTTGGCATGCAGTAGTCAGAGGCGATCCTTTGTATTAGCTCAAAAGCAAAAAGAAACATTTCTTCTAGCCCTGCATTCCAGTTCATCTATATGGGTCAAACACTTGTCAACTTGCAAAAGCTGTGGGAAATTTTCACCACTTCCTTTGACCTCTGAGGCAAAATTTGCATTGTTGAAACTGGAGGAAAAATATATTGTTTGATTCAGGCATACTACTACAGCAGGATGAATCACAAAATGGAATCACAAGATAAATGTGAAAGCCTACTCCACTGCTATTCATTGGGTAAGATTATATGTTATGCACTTAACCATTCAGACAAATTGCATTTTGCTAGCAGTAGGTTTATACATTCTAGAGCATTATTAATTTGTATGCAAATGATAATCCAAAGACTTCTCTCAGGTTTTGTGCCATTGATTGCCATTTGTTATCGGTTCCACCAAAACCTACAATAAATGAATATTCAGGAGGGAAATGCCTTTAAACTGATAGGAAAGCAGGAATTCTCATGAGTTAGTAAATTGTTGAATGCATGGATATACCACAAGAAGAAACAGAAATACCTACCTAACTCCCCCCCCCCCCCCCCCAAACCCTTAAATGAGGTCTGTGAAGGGGTGGATCCTGGCTCCACCCCTTCTGGTCACTCAGGCACACTGCATGCACCTGAGCTCCCCTGGGTTTGCCCTGCTTTCCCACCAGGTGCTCAATCACTGTTTCTGGTCCTGACTTAACGTTTCTTCTACAATTAGTAAAAGGGCACATTTTCTACAGAGCGAATAGCCCTTTATGTCAGTTAATGTTACAACTCCACTGCCTTTGGAGGAGATATCCTGAGTAAATTATGATTTTTTAAATTAGCATATTGGCTTATAGTTGTGTTCTAAAAGCATCAACCTCCTTCCACCACATTATTATATACTTATAGGTGATAAAAATGTAGTTCCTGTAGAATTCTATCACATGTTTTCACAAAGAGAAAGTTCTTAGACCTTTTTTCAATCTCAGAATTTTGAATGAGGATACGGTAACACTGTTGCTACTTAGAGTCCTCTCTTCAGGTCCAGGTACCATTGTTCAAAGCCATGTAAAAACACCTAGGATTACATTGCACTCTGTGTATTAGCTTGGTGTCTAGTACTGTGCTCACCATTAAGTATCACTCATATGCCTCATCTGAAATGTTTTGTTGTTTGTTTTTTTTTTTTTCTAATACCACACAAAGTAATTTCTGGATGTGAACTTATCATTTGCTTATATCAAATATGCTTTTCTGATCACTTATAAAACGCTGTAAAGTGGCTTGAATAGCAGCTTTGGGTTTTAGTCTGACAACCATGCATATTCACAATATGAAAGTAAGTTTATTTTCTGCCAGTATGTAACTTTAAAAAAAAAAAAAAAAAAGGCACACACCACTTCTTTGAAGACAGAGAAATAAATCACTGCTTCTTTCAGTCTGATTGCTTCTGACATCTCTGTAGTAAATATGGATTAGATCAGCTAGTTGCAGAGGACAAGGCACTAAATTTCCCTTAATATTGTCCTTGTTTTAAAAAAGAAATCTGCTTTTTTGTGGAAAAATTACTTGTAATGTTAATGAAACCATAGAAAATAAAAAGCTGAACTTGCATTTGAAAAAATGCTTCTTTTTCTTCACCATCATGTTCCTGATGTGTAAAATACATGCTTAGCAGAGTGCCGAAGACTCAGCAATCACTCTGGAAGAGACTTCCCTATCTGCTTCTGCAGACTGTCTGGGGCAGTTAAACATAAGTGGGAGCTGTGGGATGGAATGGAGTTAACAAACAGGCTCAACAAAGAAAAACAAGTTTCTTAATTAGATGGGATGGAATGGATAGGGGTTCTCACAAATAAAATGATTTTGGTTAAAGCTTTATTGCCTAAATTATTTAACTGGTTTAGATGGACATTTGGTAACTCACTAGAAATTACTTGTGTATCTCCTTGAATTTCTAAGAGCCCTAGTTCTCTCTTCAGCTAGATTCCTGCTAAGGTGAGAAGCTTGCTCATTGCATGTTTGTTACAGAAATAAAGGCCATGTATTCCCTTATTTATTTAAACTCTCAAGCTGAGAAAAAGAACAAAATAAATGTATTAAATACAAAAACTCAAGCTCAGTGTAAATGCTTCCATATTATCTGGCAATCAGAAGAAATGCTAGTTATCGTTAATGTGAAATTTTGAAACAAAGCTTTCTATCCCATTTCTTCTAAATGATATTAATACCTAAATTCCACTCAAAACAAGAAAATAAATCTATACAATATTGGGATGTAGTAAAATCAATATTGATTATTAGGTGCAAAAGTACTTTATGAAAAACAATAAAACTGTTTTCAGATCCCTTAGGAAAAAGACACTGTAATAAAACTGGAATAAATTACCACAATCTAATCAGCTTTTAAATAACTAACATTCTTTCTCAGAATTTATGTTGTCAGAAGTGCTGCTGCTGTTACTTTTAAGCAAACAGCTGGTGTTGCTGAACGCAGCTACAGAGCATGTGGAAGTGCAGCTTTGACGTTCTACCTGCCTGATTAATCATTCATTGCTTCATTATGTTTCTCTCTGAAACATATATTTTTTTTTCCCATTTGCACATTGTCCTGAGCCTTCTATCTTTTTCTGTCCAAGTCAAGATTATCTCCTGAAGGGGCTGTGAAGGAGGGGAGGTTCATTTGGATCAGCTGCCCTAGCAGTGGCATTTAATAGAAATTAATTTATTCTAAACTTGTACTAATGAAATAGTAGTTGACTGTCCTTTGAATGTGTAGCCTATCCCTTTGCCCTCCTATTGTAAGAAGCCTGGAATTCTGTCTTGAATGGTGCGTTACTTCTCTTTAATGTAATTATTAGAGAAGATGCATACATTAGAGGAGATGCATCAAACAACTAAACGTTGCATCTGGACTGGAGAAATCAAGGTTCGTGATGGCAATTGTTCATGGGTGAGTCAGTTGCAGCTTTGCACCGATTTCAAAACCAGTCTCCTCTACACGTATGAATTTTGCCATTATTGCAAAGTGTTCAATGCCTAAGCTGCCATTCGTACTCAAACCTCAGATATGCCAGGCCCAGACAACTGAAAGCTACTGAGGGAAGCCATGACCCTGAACTCAACTCAGTATTTTAGAGTGAACAATTTTAGTGAGCAGAGAAAAATCTGATGTGTTTTCAGTATCTTGTGTTGCTAAGGAGATGTGTTGCAATGCTCTATGGTATTTGGAATGTAAGTGCACAAAGGTCACATGCATTGGTTATTCTATTACTATCATTCAACAAAGAAGTAAGGAACATGCGAACTTTAAAATTCCATTTCTCAGCTATTCTAACATAACTGGAATCTCTTTGGTTGATGTGAACCCTTTTGCTCCATAGACTTGTGTGATTAGTTGGTTAATTAAAAATTGCTCCAAAACAACTTTCAAAATCAAGTATAAGTCATTTTGTTCCCTCAACTACTCACGACAGCAGGAGTTGTTGGGTACTGTGCAGTGTAATGTCATAGAGAGATTCAGCCTGAACAAGCTAGTCCAGAATGAGAGCTGGCAGGAAAGCACACAAGGTAGTTAACACCACTAACCCCACCTTCACTCTAGCCATTGCAGCATAAAGAAAAAGCTGTAGAGGGTGTCAATGTGACATATGAAGTACTGATATTACAGTGTTTTGGCTTACATACTTTTGAAAGCATTGCTGAAGTTATGAAATTCGGAAAGAGTAATCTGTATTATTTACATCAAAAAAACTTTGTTATTTCTACTGATACGTTATAGAACAAATTGAATATTCAGTAAAGTTGTCATTTACCTTCACTTACACTTTTTTCTAGCAAGACCAAACATTTTCATGTGGTTGAAAAAATGATGCATTTCTTCTTGTTTCCTATTTGGCTATGTCGTTTGTACAAGCACCCTCAGAGGTGTGCACGAGTATACATACTGCTGCAAGGATATCAGTGCAAGGTGAGAGGGCTCAAGAGCTGAGCCATCTTACACATTTTTTTAGAGACATCTTCTCTCTGGCTCTGGAATTTTCATATAGGGACATTCAAGTCTCCTGAGCTGCTGTTAGAAAATATAACAACCAACATGCAACCTGTTCCTTGGGTGTTATCTGGTGTATAGGTCAAAGATTCATAATTAGTACTGGGACTACATCCATCCTTGCATTGTATATTCACACTGGCTCATCACAATCATGGGCCTAAAAGAGGAACATCTTACACAGTAGAGGAATGTTACCGAGCTTTGAAGGCTCTTGTTTTTCAGGAGAAAAAACTAGGTCAAATTAGACAGGAAGGACAGATTTTTTTTAAGTCTTCTTTCTTGTAAAATGCATTCCTATGGAATCCATAAAATTCTTAGAAAATGATGGATTTTGATATATTTTTGAATGGGAATACAAACGATTACTTCTTCGGATTTTATTCTCTTTTTATACTAGTAAAACAACTTTTAAAAAATTATATCAGTACTGTGCAGTACTTTAACTCCAAAATTTAGACACTATTCCTTTAGCCTTCTTATATGCTTAAATATTTAATTATATAAATAACATATTTTGTTAACTTGTAATATTTTCTCCTAAATTGTTTAAACAAGGCAGTGAATTGATATAATTGAATGGTTCTAGTTTTCCTACAAATATTTTTGAAATATTAACATTTAGTTCTGATGGTGAATTACAAAAATGGCACTCTTGAAATTTCCTATGAAATGGAAATTATGTCTTCCAACCTGCTGTATAAATAAACTGTAGGTAGATAAATTGTCTACTGGAAACATATGAGAGAATGAGCTAAATGAATTAATATAAAACCATTTCAGTGAAGACCTTAAACTGACATTAAGAAAGCTGAAATCCACACCAAATTTCAGGAAATTTCCACATGAGAAATTTCTGTGTGGGTAGTATTTATGCTTAAGGTATATTTACCTCAGTATTGTACTATCTTGTTTTGTGTCTAAAAACACTCAGACATAACAAGCTGCACCCCACAGTCCAATCTGTGAATTCCAAGAAATAATCCAGCCTTGAAAAGAAATAAGAATCTCCGCTATCAGCTTGGATTCATCAAACTGAGCAGGAGCAGCAAGAACCTCTCAGATACTATGATGCAGATTAAGTGAGGGAGTTTGAAGTTCAGAGAAGAATCAGTAACAACACTGCAGGTAGACTTTAAATTTTTCAATCTAAGTCAGAAAGGCATTGCTGAAAGAAATTCCTAAGGCTGGATCCACACTCAACACATATTTTTAGAACATCAATAAAATCTTGAGTTGGTTCAGCTACTATTTCTGCATTAAAAACATATGGTTTGGTGTTTACATACTTAGAACAGTATCACTTTGACAAACCAATTATTTTAACACGTGATAATTCACATTTGATGTGAAGGAGGCTCACCAAGTGCCTGTGTGTGTGTGCGTATTTCTTAGACAACACACATTAGCCCTTGTGGTTTAATAAATATATCAGTGAAGTCCACTGGTAACTGAGGGGATCAGGCCTATCTGTGCATTTGGCACAATGATCTTGCACTCAGGAATTGTTTCCAACTTTCCTGAGGGGTTTCAATATGTGATCATTGTGCCTGAAACCCCACCCTCATTAGGAGCATCATAATTCTGCATGATTGTGAACTACATGTTTATTATGACGTTTGTGATACACAAAGCTTGTTCCGAAACTAACGCCTCCTATTTATTTCCATGGAAACTACCATAGCTATAAAGAGCACTACAACACTGTTTGATTGAGCAAAGTCTCAGCTATAAAACAATATTTTTCAACACAGTCACCACCATTAGCTATGCATTTCATCAGCAGTGAATAGGAGCCTGCAAGCCACGACCGTAAAGGCCTGCACTAGTGAAGGTGACACACTGTTGCTTTTTCAGTATTGAAATGCATCACCCACTGCCTCACTGTGCTCACATTCACTGTTTGGTGTCAATGAATGTCAATAGGCACCAGTTTTTCTGCATGAAGGAATTCAGTGACACATCTTTGCTTCGTACACATTTCCATGTCAGTCAAAATTTTGTCAGACTGTCTCTCTGTTGCCATCTGTTACCTGGCAACAAAATGTAATGGGATATTGGTGGGAAGGTTCAACCTCTACTGTCATACAGTCAACATCTGCCTCTGATGTCGTGGGCCAACATAATAAAATAGGAAGCATTATTTTTGAAGCAACGCTTGTATTCAAAACCTCAAATGCATTATGAAAAGCAGAGACAAAAAGGAAACTTAAAAAACCAAAGTCATAATTTTCTAAATTTCCAAACATCTTTGCCAATTTTTAGGGTGAACAGACATTTGAAGAATTTGCAATCAAATGCTTAAGCTGGTGTAACAGTGCCATCATTGTCTTCATGCATGTAACAAATCTCAAATCAAGAGATTTCAATTCAATTTAGAAAGTGTGCTTTGACATAAATGAAATTATCTGAATACCATGCTTCATGTTTTCATGAAAATCCTGCTCGTGGAAATCAGTCTCCTCTTGGAAGGAATAATCTCTATTTTTCCATAAAAGCCAAGTCTCATTTTGCTATCTTCTCATATCGAAGATGACAAAGAAGAAAATGAGAACACTGGAGCTACAACGACCTTCACTCAAAAAATTACTTGTAACAAAGTAACAAAATTGTTGACGACTTTCATTATTGCCTTTTCTGATTTTATATAATTTTTGTAGCTATTATAAAACATTAATCCTTTTCCACTTTAAATGTTTCATTACGCCTAATATTGCACAGGAGTAAGACTTCAGTAGCTCTTAAATTTTACATCACTTCTGTGTCATTTTGATACTCAGGTTGGGTTTGATGGACTTTTAAAGAGAAGTCTCCTATATGTTTTCAAGATTAGCACCAGTTGAAGGCAGAAAGTCATATCCTATTATTTTTTTTTATTTGAGTTCTCTAAAACTATGAAGTATTTAACTTAAATCAAGAGCCTTGTTAGGAGTGTTGCCTCTTTACTACCTTTATTCCCATCTTCTATTCTTGACTGTTCAGTGCTTTTAATATATAGATATATTTGCAAGATTTCTGTAAGATTCCTAAATCTCCATCTAGGGAAAACTCAACTCATGTCTTCCACACTTTTAGTGTTTCGCTCATAATTACACCTGGAGAGAAGCACTAGTGTCTGCAAGGTGAAGAGAGCAATCAAGCTCCACCTCTAAGGTCTTAGGATGAAAAAGAAAAAAGAAAAAGGTTCCTTCAAAGAAGGAAGCCGGTAGCTGATATACCACTCTATCTCCCGAACGCTACAATGAAAAAGAAAGGATTTCATTGCATCAAGAAAAGGCCAAGTCCTTCTGAAACTGTTTTTATCCTCAGATGGGAACTGCTGTGCAAAAATCCATCACACAAAAATGAGTAACTTGCACAACTGAAGTCTATGCCCTGACGCAATACTTGAATATATGTACACTCCACATAATTGGCATAGTAATATTATCCACTGAAATATCTAGGTGTCTACATCAAGCTAAACATCACAGAATTATAATAAACAAGCAAATAAAAAAGTGCTAATTAGCAAACTGGATTTATGTTCTTAAGTACCTGATGTGCTGTAAGTCAGTTCATACGCGCATCCTAAAGCAGTCTGTGAAATGTATACCTATTTAAATGACATTTACAAAACCTGTTTATGCTTTCAACATGACAAATTAATCTTCAACTACTTGGAAAAATAGAGTGAGTATTTATAATATGTTCTGCTTTTTTCATAAAAGAAAAACCCACGCCCAGGCATTCCTAATAATTCTTAGTATGGTCTCATCCACAGTATGACATCCACAATGTTCAGAGTACAACGCAGTGCTGTGCACCTATAGGAATTGTTGCTTAATTTCACAGTTTAGGTGCCCAAATTAAATTGCACTGATTACCTCTTTGACTCCTGTATCAAAAATTACCTTTGGTGGTTTTAATATAGATACGCAGGAAAGTTTAAATTTTAAATGGATGACCACGGGTTAAGCTTTATTCCGTCTTATTAGGAATTATACTGAAAAAGCTATAACATCCTCCCCATGCATTTGCAAAAATCTTTCTGGTGACACCTTATGACATCTTGTCAAAATACTCACTTTATTCCTGCTAGTTTTACATTAAGTTGCTGTCTGCTGGAAATAAGTTTTATCACAGCAGGAGCCTAAACCAATATTTATTTCAGAAATCCCAAGAAAACATTCAGAACTATGACAATTATAGAAAAATGTGCCCCACGTCTTCTGTGGGCGGATAGATACATGCCTGCATCTGGAAGGCTGGAAGCAGGCTTCAGCCCCTGACTGCTGGATGGATGGGTCTGTCTGTTCAGAAAGCTCAGCTACAACAGCCTGTAGCCATCTGCCTGTTGCAATCAGATCCACTTCAAAGTGCCACAGTCTGACCTTTGTTATGGCAACAATATCTTGCGACGGATGCTCAAGCCAGCTGGTCTGCAGAGATCCTGGATTGCCTCAGTGAGTTTAGAACGACCTTTTGCCGTGCAGACACCAGAAGTCAAAGAGGTGAGCTATGCTCTTATCACAGAGATCAGCATGCTCTGACGAGCTCTTTCAGCCTAGTGCTGAAAAAAAGGGACTCCTTTTAATGAATCCTGAAGAGTCAGCTTTTTACTTCTGTGGTAGAGCCCAACTGCGTTCTTTCTCAGTTCAAGCTTCACATTTAATAGAAATTGTTTTTATAACAAATATTTATGGAAAACCTGCTCAATAGCCTAGGTAGGGCTTCCTGTTACTCTTTCACTGCTGCTTATGTTTGTGGAGCTACTCTGAAGTGTTTGTATTACTGCTGTAAAGAAGCAGCAGTAAAACAAACTATTCAAAATGTTGTTTTGAGCCTCACTGGCCACTGTTTTTCATATCTCTTGCCTTAACAAGGAATTCTTAGGTAAAATAGCCAACCTTGTATCCATTTCCTCCTCCCCAGAAGAAACTCCAGAGAGTTTCTAAGACATACCCAGTTTCACACATAACAGACTACATTTCACTGGTTATATTCTGTCATATTTGAAAGTTCTGACTTCTGTCTTTTTATCATCATTTATAGTACACCAAGTCCATTGGTGAAAATTTTACTGAAAACTTCTTGAAGTGGATATGCCTGTATCTGCCTCCCAGTATAAGGTACAGAACAAAAAATCAGATTTGAACAGATGTCTATATATAATATAATCTAGCTGCAATCTTGGACAGGTAAGAAAAAGAATGAATAGCAGATTTTCTAGTCGACACAAACAAATCCATACCTACTGTGCTTCAGAGGACAATCTTTTCACGTGGAAAACACAGCTGCTCTGTTTTTGGCATTTGCAATAAGGCAAGTCAATATCTTCAGTATTATTATTAACAATTTTTTTTCAGTATATACGTACTTTAAAGATATTTTTTGTCCCTCAGTAACCTTCAAGATCCTTTTTTACTAGTTTTCTCTAAAAGGTAAACGTGTCGTGATCAAAGTAACATATCATCTAGGACTAGAGCTTAGATTTGGGAAATACTCAGACGATTTGTATTAATAGGCTAAATTATTCTCCAAAGTTTTTCAACCTGACCTATTTTTTGCAAGTCAAAGAGCAAACTGGCATCTTTTCATATGGTTATTTTTAGTCGAGTATGAATTTTCCAATTTTTTTTTTTTTTCTTGTCAGTGAGGACAAAATTGCTGATAATCTCAAAACTATCAGAATCTGTATGTGCAGTTCACTGTATTACTTCCAACGTGCAATTTTTCCTAGCACGTTCTGTGTTTCTCTTCCTCAGCTCCCCCTTTCCCACAACACCCGTGATGAATGTCCAGGTACTGCCTTTATCCCAAATAAAAATATCCAATTAAATCTTTTAAATATCAATACCATCAAAAATATTTTATATTTCAATGGAACAGATCATGGTCCAAACCAAATTCATAGAACAGTCTTCAGTAGCTTTAACTGAGCATTAAATATTTTGAACATGCACACTGATGACAAAGGGTACATCTATTGTATTTTAGGTAGTTGTTTGGTATCAGCCATGTTGCCCTATTCTTCCTCTTTATTTGTTTATTTAAATATATTTTCTTTTCTACAACTTTATTCAATGCTTTTGGATCTCTACAATCAAAGCATTCTGTTAGTTTCTTCCTTCAAACATGTCTTCTGCTGTAGTTCTTGCTGTAGTTTTTTAGAGCTAGTAGTGGCAATGGTGATGAGGAGACAGTTGGACGAGATGATCTTGTAGGTCGTTTCCAAACTTGTGATTGTATGATTCTATGATTCTTCTATTAACAAGTCAAGAAACCTATTAAGTTTTTCTTGACCCTAAATTTCCATGCAATGGAAACTCGAGGCATGAACTGTAAAGTGCTGTGCTTTTCATCTTCATTCCATTAAGAACAGAATTCTTTATTTCCTGAAAGATAACCTCCCAGTCCTCCTGTACTATGCACAGTGAATCTCTACTCTGTGTGCTTACTGCCTTTCAAGGGTAAGCTGTCTCCCTGACCTAAATTTTACTTGTTTATTTTCTACTGCTGGGTTCTTTCAGTACCATTTCATTTCTAGCTACACCTTAAGTGTGTCTTCAGGCTGAAACCTTCTTAATTTTTCTGAAACTAATATTCCTTAATTTTTTTGTAGCAGGTCTCATACATTACTACAATTCTCTGGAGAAATGGGAAAAAAAAATTAATATACTATGCAAATTTTTTAGTGCCAGAAATCATAAAATCTGCTAATGGACTTCCAAAAATCCAGTGCTCCTAGATAAAAGTTTGACTCTTTTCAACTGCGTTCATAGAATCATAGAGCCATGAAATTGCTTGAAATGACCTTAAAGATCATCTAGTTCCAATCCCCCTGCCATGGGCAGGATTATCAATCACTAGATCAGATTGCCCAGGGTTCAACCCAACCGGCCGTGAGCACTCCAGGTTGAGGCAACCACAACTTCTTCAGGTCACTTGTTCCAGTGCCCTGAGTAAAGAATTTCTTCCTTATCTCCCATCTTTTAGTTTAAAGTCATTCCCCCTTGCCCTATCACTATTTGACTGTGTAAAAAGATGGTCCCCCTCCTGCTTGTAAGCTCCCTTCAAGTACCAAAAGGCTGCAATGATGTCTCCCCACAGCCTTCTCTTCTCCAGACTAAACAAGCCCAGATCCCTCAACCCTTATTCATAGGAGAGGAACTCCACAGCTCTGAACCTTCAAGGTTCTCCTCTGAATCCTGCTCCGACAACTCAAAATTTGGCATTTCAGACATTAAATTCTAAAAATTTAAAAGCTATTTTTTTTTTCTTTTTTTTTTCCCCATCTGTTATCATTCTATTTAAGGTCTGTTTGTTTCAGTAAGTTACAATGCTTAATAAAAAATGCTTGATAGATTTTCTTTTACCAAGTTGGCTTTAATTACTTTTGTACAGAAATACTTGGGTTCCTCCAGCCATTTATCAAACTAGTGTGTCTGGGGCTATGCAACTAAATTATGTTCAATATTATACAGGGGTATTACAGATAAGTTGATGTGCAGTGAGAAAGAGGTAACCATAAGGTATACTTCTAAACAAAAATAAAGGTCAAGAGATTATTACACTGCAGAAGACTCCTGCTACTTGAGGGTCTCAAAATTAAAGTAGAACATATAAAAAAAATATTACAAATGATTTAACACTGTTCAAATATTTAACAACACCTTTTTGCATTCATCTCTTGGATTCTTCATCTTCTCCTATGACTATGAACGCCTTGCTGACCTCTAACTTTGACCCTTGTTTGGCAAGCATGTTCCTAATGCTGTGCTGCAGTATTATCTGGATGATTAATTGGCTTATCAAATAAATCCCTACAGTACTCATTTTCCATTATTAGTCAATTAATCACTTCAGCAAATAAGATGTTGATGCTATTCTATCACCTTCAGACAATTCTAGAAATGAAACAGAGAGTGGACTTAAGCTTGCATTCTAACCAGACCCTATTAGTACACACCAACAGCAATATGAAACACAGAAACTGATAATTTGGTATTTTGGCAGAGAGATACAGACTACAATCAGGCAATTAATAACATTACATTACATAGCATTACATTAAGAATTTTTTTTTTAAACACTTTACATACTTCTATGCCCAGACTGACCAAGGACATCATCACAAAAACTAAGTGACAAATGGGGTCAAAGTTATATGAGAAAAAAGAATAATGTCTGTGAGCAATAGACATTTCCATTCATCCCCACAACGTCATTACATCAGAATGATGCCCTTGAGAGTGGCTTGTGTGACCTTTTGGAGATGGACTCTTCTAACTGTCCATCTTCCTGCTCTGAATGCAGTAGCGTGACTTCTTGAGGGTTCTTTCTGTCTTTGTTTATCTTGAACTTTCTTCCTTGTTCTAGTCACTATTTCAGCATTGCTTTTGATTTGTTCTTATTTCAGCTTGGAAGCAACTCTTGGCTTTTAACCACACTCACACTCCTAATCTGCTCCCATTAAAGCCAGTCATCAATAAGAATGTCAAAAAGATTTACTGACAGACAGCTAATTTTTCTATCTTCAATCTAGATAAAATACTCAAATCTCTCCTCCTCACTCCCAAGTAATTAGGTATTATTTTTATATTAAATGTATTTGGAGATGAGGAAGATAAATTTCTTGGTTATACTACGTCCACAGTAAATCCACTGACTTCAATTATACCATTTAAGATTTGTATTGTAGAGACAGGGAGACTTTCAAACTGCAGACTTCATCCAAAATCAGGAGGCTCAGGAAACATTTATCTTTCAATACAAATATATCAATTACACTAGTAGAGATCTGAGGTAGACAGTTTGGGATGAGAAAATGGTTAATTCAGATTCAAATAGGCTTAACTGCTAGCAGTTTTTTATTCTTTTGTGTATATGACAAATTGCATTTTTACTACAAAAATATCTACTATACTTTTTGTTTATTTGCTGAAGAATCAAGGGGCATTTTATTCATTTTATAACTCTAGTTCATTTTATAACCCAATCTAAGAAAGTTACTTATTTCTGTATTTACATTTAGGCTGACTTAGAATGACCTGTTACAATTCTCAGAGATCGTGTGAAGATTTAGAAGAGAGATGCTGAGAAAGGTGTTACTGAAAGGCTGAGTTTTTTCCATTAAATAGCATAAACTTCAAAAGTTTGGGTTTTTTTTTTTTTCAGTAGTTATATTGATTTTCAGTAAATTTTTCACCCTGTAGGGAAAAAGAGTTTGTAAGAGCTCCTGAGGAAGCTAGGTTCCTTTATTAATTGTAAATATTAAACTATGGAGTTCTGCAAAAAATCCCCTATTGTTCCTGTTCATGAAAATGGAGTTAGAAGGATAAATATACGTGCACACCAATCTGGGCATGTCTGGAGGATGCTGATTTGGATGCAGGTAATAGCAAGACTTATATAAAGACTTTCTTTATGACTACAAGTGAATGGACTGTACAGTTGATGTCACTCTTCTGTGAACAGAGTACCAGCAAGCACTCCTCTTGATGTAACCACATTGTAAATTGGATTTGCCTTTGGATTAATCAAGACCTGGTTTGAAACACAAGTGAAAATAGAGCAAGAACAACAAAATAATTACCAGTCTACAGCTCAGACACACAACTTTTTTACTTAAGGTAGCAACAAATCATGTTTGATTTGAAATTGTCTTTTTTTGCTTGTTTCTATCAAGAACTTGTGCCCTAACCATAACACCAACAGCACGACACTGTTTTAGAAATTCATATTAGAAAACAGAGATAGAACAAAACTGACTGACAGTGTATGGAATCATCATCAGGCCTCAGAAAATGACGTGTAGGAGTTCTGATCACTTCTCGGGTCAAGATCATGGTAGGTAGCTTCACCTGTTCACAGAGCACAAAAAATGAAGTTTAAGAATCCCTCAACTTTTGGGAGGCTGGAAGAGAAGATGTTTAGCTCTCTTCTCTCAGGCATGCTAGACCAACTGAATACCACAGGCAAGTCCAATCCATGGGCCATGGGCCACATGCAGCTCAGCTCAGCTTGCAATGCAGCCTGCCCTGCCCCAGGCCATCATGGCAGTGGCCAGAGTGCACCCATTACTCAACAATGACCAAATGCTGGTGCACTATTACTAGTATTTGGGCTGAAACCAGGACAAGGTGAGGGAACAGCACAGTCCAGACTGAATTTATGGCAAATAATTGTATTTTGATACATTAACTAAACACAGTCCTGTGAACAGCGAAAAATATGCAGCCGTGCTTTCCATTGTGATAGAAGAATTTGAGAACAAGTTTTCAGATAGCAAACAAATTATAATTTCTTTCATGTATTTGTGGCTCCATTTTTAGTAAGCATAAATGACCTGCAAGTTTTCAAACAGAATGTGCAGAGCTGCAATCGGATATTCAATTCAAAAATCTTTTCACGTCTCTTTACTGAACTAATGTCAGTACTGTCCTAATGGAGAGAAATATTCCTTACTTCACAGTCATGCTTTTTTCATGTTATTGCCTTTTGACAGTATGTATATTTGTACAGTACTGTTTTCAAGGATGGACCAGAGGGACAATGAAATTGCATAAAAAAAATCTCTCATGAATACCTGGAGAGCTCACCAAGAACTGAAACCACTGCCATCGAACCAGACTGATTAGTTTCACAAAAACAAGGTCAAATATCCCAATAGTTTTATGGCTTTGTTGCTCCTCTTTTTTATGTTTTAATAAAAAAATACTAAAAACGTTTTGTTCCTTACATTAGATATGTTATATACTTTATGAGGGGATCTCAAGAAATAATGTCTCCTTTTTTATCATGCTCTCCCACAAAATCAGAGGCAAATGTTGACAGTAAGTCAACAGAGGTTGAACCTTCCCACCAATATCCCATTACATTTTGTTGCCAGGTAACAGATGGCAACAGAGAGACAGTCTGACAAAATTACAACTGACATGGAAGTGTGTATGAAGCAAAGATGTGTCATTGAATTCGTCCGTGCAGAAAAACTGGCACCTATTGACATTCATTGATACCAAACAGTGAATGTGAGCACAGTGAGGCAGTGGGTGATGCATTTCAACACTGACAAAAGCAACAGTGTGTCACCTTCACTGGTGCAGGCCTTTACGGTCGTGGCTTGCAGGCTCCTATTCATTGCTAATGATGGTGACTATGTTGAACAATATTGTTTTGTAGCTGAGAATTTGCTCAATCAAACAGTGTTGTAGTGCTCTTTATAGCTATTGTAGTTTCCATGGAAATAAATAGGAGGCATTACTTTTGGACTGATCTACATATACGTGGTCCAAGACACCCCTTTTCAGTGCAGGCAAAAGTCAAAAGGTTGGATACCCCCCATGGAATACAATAGTGTAGCAAATAATTAGCAGTAATAAATACACAGGTTCCCTTCTTCCTCACCCTCCAGCCTCCACCACCATCCCACCCAAATTAATTATATATTATAAATAATAAAAAGCAAGCTAATCATAGCTTTATTGCTCCAAGATCTACTTTGAAGATTGATAGTAAAATCCTATTGGCAATTCTGGGAGGAGGATGTTAAAGTTATGCATATGCTTTTTTTTTTTTTTCCTTTAAAAGCCTTCAGAATAATACCAGTAAAGCAACAACATAAAGCATGGCAAGCTTTGAAACACAAGGCTGACTTATGAAAACTTTAATTTCAATTCTCTTTACATCATATATATGCATTAGAGCAGTATTATATGTGATACATTGTTTTGCATATGGGACCATTACTTCATTTAATATCCAGAAAGAGAGCACCATGGTAAAGATTCAGTACCATGCAAACAACTTTTGACATTTTAATCAATATAAATTCTTGATTTATCGGCTAATGTACAATGCTTTTTTCATGTAGCTTTTCTGCATATCTTACTAGATTGATCAGAAATAATTACAAGGATGTCCACTAGAGTGAGTATCTGCTGCATTCAAAGATTTTCATCCGTGCATTCTGATTATAGGCTAGGGAGAAAGAAACAACATTCTGACTTCTCTAGACCTTTCTGTTCTCATATAAGCTGGTTATTTCTGAAGATTTCTATATCAAGGGCACTGCATTCATTCTTTGTTAGCAGCTGAGCAAGCCCACACATGGCAAATTAGCTCCAAGATCATTATGAAAGTATTTATTGACCTGATTTTCCCAGTTACCAGCAAGGTAACCTTGTCTTGTGTTTACATAAGAAAACTGCCACCTGAAAAGTTAGCTATACCATTGTGCAAGAGAACTCGTGAGGCCATGATACAGTAAAATTTTAAAAAAAATGCAAGCATGCCATAAGTAAAACCATAGTAGGATAAGAAAAATAAGAAATTTAGAAGAGGATACAAAAATGGAATGTTTCAATGCACAAAATGTCAGTTGGTGTTGCTTGTAGCAGACAAAACACAGTTACAGAGCCTTTAATGATATATGTATGTTAGATAGAGGTCCCTTAGAACTGAAAGGAATCCTGGGGGAAAACCCCAACTTTTTTTTTTTTTTAAAAAAAAAAAACAAAAAAAAACAACAACTCCTTTTTGCTTGTAAAGTAGATATTTAAAAAGATTTTTCTAGGCTATTTTTGTGGAAGATATTATACACTTCACTTATAAGGGAAGCAGCAATGTATTTCATTGCTATAAGGCAAGTGATTTAACAAAGCTTCTGTGACTTCATAAGATTTATGATGGCAAGGTCACTCGACTATGCACTGAATAGAGAACAGAGTCAGATAAAACTGTTAGGGAGACGCTTCTGTTGAGTCACAAGTTTTAGCACAGATCCCCTGACTAATGGCTTATGTCTAAAGGATTATGTGTGCAATCGATCCTTTATATCACTCAATATGATATAGCAAGTCAGTAAGCTATTAGCAGATAAGAACTCTTAGTCTTGCAAGAAGTTTCAAAAAGCTTGCTATTAGTCACTTGCAGGATATCTGTTGCAGGTAAGAAATCTCTCAACCTAAAGGAGTAACCCTGAGAGGCATCTCTGCGCAAGGGGAAGATCCTGGCATTCAGCCTGCTGCCATGCAAGAAGAGTTCAAGAGGCTCTGGGATGTCTACTATTCATGGAATGAGATGACTGACTACTAGTTGTATTTGCATAACTCATTGGTGCATGCTATCTCCCCTGACTTCACCTTGAGCCTAGTTCAGCTATCATGATCAGTTGCATCTATCACAGCAATCACTGATGGTCACTGCACAAGCAAAGTTATGGGTGAAAGGTCGAGTTGGGGACTGGGGAGATAATACACCACGACAGCTATTTCGAAAAAGTATTCATTATAAACAGTGACTGCTGGTGGTTTGAATTTTGCGCTTGTTATTTTTAACCCAATGCATTCATAGTGGTAAATCAGGCTACAGAAATCATTATTATTGAAAACGTAGCAAGAAATAAGCTCTCTAGGTCCCATTACTACTCCACTTCTTAGGGAGGAATCAATGTCCTTAACAGAAAGCTGTCCAGTTTCCTCTTAAAAGCATCTACTGGTGGGGAATCCATAAGCTCTCTAGAAAAACTCTCAGAGGACTTAACTACCTTTACAGCAGAAGGTTTTCTTAATGTTTAACCTCAGTCTCCTTTGCTGCAGTTTAATCCCTTAAAAGTAGCCTAAAATCATGAGATTTAAAAACTAATATCCCCTGGGATCTTCATATTATTTGCCTTTCAGTGTTTGATCCTTTCAGATTAACCTTTATAAATGTTCCTTAGCATCCATGAGAACTTGAAATTTACCTTCTGAAAACTTAAAGTTGAATTTCTTGTGAAATAATTTTACTCTACAAACTGGGATTTCAATTAAAAAACAAAACAAAACAAAAAAAAAACACCCAAAATTGCAGGGTGTGAAATAAAAAATCATAGAGAAAAAAAAAAAGTCAGTCTGTGAGAAGTGTATGATTGTTGGTATTCTAGATTCCATTAATCACCACGAGGCTTAACTAGATATGGTTACAAATTTAAGGTTTGATTCAGATTTCCAGTACACTGGCGAAAGTAAAATGAAGTCTGCACAGAGTAACCTGATGTGAAGTAAGAATGGATCTCATCTTTGAGCATAACATTGTTTTTCTCCTAAAAGAATTACTTTTTAAGATGTTTTCTATGAAGAAGCAAATTTGGGGCTGATTGATTTTCATGAAATATTCTACGTGTTTCTTTTCTGCTGGAGCACACTTATGACCTTTTCAATTCAGAATAAGCAATGGAAAAAGCTCAGGTTAGGGTGTCATTGATAGTACAAAAACAGTAATCTGGTTATACTGAATTTATTCATAGACCATGATGAATTAATTTATTTTATTTTCACTGGAGGTGTCCACTCTAAATTAGACACTAATAGATTGCAGGACTGGCAGTAAAGGACTGCCATACTGGGATACCTCTCAAGCACTACGTTCTCATATTGTGTTACAGTTAAAAGAAAAACAAAAAACATAGTTATTTTGGCAAGAAACTCAATGGTCTTGGCCACTAGCATCTCTTTAGTACAGAAAATTCAAATAGTTGTAGTATATTTTCCCTCTAAACTTGTTTTTTAGAATCCTGTTAAAAAAACAAACAAACAAACAAACAAAAAAAAAACAATGCAAAAATCACCAGGACTCACATTTTATCATTCATAACAATATGATGGGGGCCAATTCCTGTGACATTAAGCAAATAGAGAAACATTAGTCTGGAAATGCACCAACAGAGAAGCGAACCCCCTCCTCTGCTGGAGCTATTAAAATACTGAGGCAAAACCTGATGTAGGCCAACCTCCTTCTGTACAGACACACTTCATTTCCTATGAAAAATAGCCCAATTATATTTCATTTCAGCATGCAGAAAAATGATCCAACCATGCAACCATAGATAACAAATCCAACGTGTATAAATGGTCCCAGTGCAATTAGTTGCTAGACTGAGCCAATTTAGCCCAAAAGAAAACTAACAGTTCTAGCACTCACTGAGGAGAAATCTAAGACACTGGTGTAGCGTGTTCAAACTCCATTACCAACAGCAAAAGAAAAAGAATTGGATATCTTGCTAAATACGTGACACAAGAAGAAAGTCTTCTATATAGCTTAGGTAGACAGAATAGAAAGCACTAACGTATTTGCTTGACGTGTATCTGTCAGAGCTCAGAATCACAGTTAAGCAAAGTAGATGAAACAATGCTTCCTGAAAAGGTCATTCTTTTTAACTCCTGAGCTGCCAGACGGCCACCTCACTTTTTCCTAAGTACCTGTGCCCTCTAATTAGAAGAAAACTAGGCTGGTAATCTGAGGTTATAAAGCAGCTGACATCCTAAAACACACATGGCAGTTGCATTCCTGTGACTAGAACCTTTCATTTCTTTGGGTTAGGTTAAATGTAAGCTTGCCTTTTTTTAAGAATAAAAATTTCCAAAACTGAATAGCAAAATGAAGAGTTACAGAGTTTTCACGGTGGAAGAAGTGCGGCTATTGCAGCTTCTTACAGTTTCTTAGGCACTGATGTGAGGTGTTCTCTTATCATTTTGAAGATACTTTCCCCCCTAAAGATGCTTTTTTGAAAAGGAAATAATATTAAGTCTGAACTTGAATATGTTCCATAGTCATATAATCTATAGGACATACCAGCAGTGCTTTAAGATTACCTTCACTTAACAGTAAGGAAAGGAAAAGCCTGAAGTCATAGGTTATATATTACACAGCAGCATTCAAATTAGATCCTGCATTACATGGTTCCCAGTTTTGCTTCCAACCATGCTCTGCAGGGCTACGCTGTAGACAGCATAGCAAACTGCAGAGATTAGTCTTGTTAAAGGAGATGGGTCACAAGTTTCTCTAAAAAACTGACTGACATCTTGATTATATAGGAAATGTGACCAACTCATAGAGTCTGGACAGCACAAAAAACTCTCAATACCTCTCTTATTTGACACAGCTCTTGCAGCTGGGTGACAGAATGTGACCTAATGTAAGGTCTGTGGACCTTTAGCCACACATCTGAGAAAGCCAGAATGAAGTGGGGAAAAAAGCCTACATGCTGCACGCTGATGAGGCAGGCTGAAGAGGTCTGATGCTTCTGTTTAAGTCCAGTGCTTCTGAAGGCACAAACTTAATGGTCCAGATCTGCTATGACCTCCCTCCCCTCCCACCCCCCCCCGCCTGGGAAACACTGGCATTTCTGGGCAAGCACTCATAGGCATACATTTTGTGCTCTGTCCCAGAGTAGAATTTTGAGTAGCACATCAAATGGTGCTAAGAAGTTGGACTTATACAGTATCTGAAAAAAGTATGAACTTTGCCATCTATGCCACTAGTACAAGCAGTGCACGTACAAAGGCAGATAACTGGAATGTCATAGAACCAGGCATACTGAGGTCCTCAAATTTTGACCTGATTATTTCTTAAGTTCTAATTCCCTTTTGTGATAAAGTAAAACAGGCTGCAATCCAGACTACACTATATATCACAGCAATATGTTATACATAACAATTATCTGTACTAACGATGACCTCACTCTGTAGTATTTCCACTGAAAACAAGAGTATGAGAATATGAAGTCCTTTCTTACTTAAAATGAACACTAGATTTTTTTTTTTTGGTGCGTGTGTGAACTGCATTGAAAAACCACTTGAGTGCACCATTGTGATGTAGTTTCCATGGACATAGGCAGAATGAATATCTTCTAAATCAATGTGTCTTAGCTGATAAAATTTCAGGGTGTAAAAACTCTATATTCCTTTTTTCTGCTATTGAGAACCATGTAGATTAGTCTGACAAAACAGCCAGATGACATTTAAAACTATCTAAACATATTACAGTAATTTCACATGTGATGGTCACTTGACTTTCTGCTTGAACTTTCAGTATCCTAAAGGAAATCAGCACTTTGTTTCTTCTCCTCCAGGGGAGGAAAAGCTCATTGGGCAAAGGAAAATCTGCAACAGTTAAGACACTGTAGGGCATACAATAGGTGCAGATCCCACTGGCAGGGACTGTCAGGGAAAAAAAGCATTTTCCATGCAGATCAGTATCAGTATGCTTACAGTAGCCCAGATAGTCACTCTTTCTTTCACTTTTCATATTTGGGGATCCACCTCAAGGCTATGAATGAAGTGTGTTCAATATAACTAACTGCAGTTTGACATGAAAAAATTGTCTTGATGGATTCTTCAACCCCATGCATGATAGTTCCTGTTTTAGTCAGTTCAAGGAGGCTGATCTTGTAGTCTTCCTCCAAGACACCTGAGCCTCTGCAGAATGATCTACATACACAGTTCAGTAGCAAAAAATGGAACAGGCTTGAATCTCCACAGTCTGAATTCAGGGGACTATTAGGCTACTGATACATATAATACTGTTTTTTCTTTCGTAACTTTTGCAACTGTTAGTACATAGCAATGGTCTGATTATTCTGATCATTGATGTTGGATGCTAGCTTCAAAATGGGACAACATAAATGCTCTTGCGTATTTTTCTAATTCTACTTTAAATAAAAAGAATTCTGGGGATGTTAAGAATATTTCTCAATACAAAAATTGCAGAACAGAAATGATTTCTGGGATTCAAATATGGGCTCTGAGAATTAAACACATTTCACAATGAGTTCATTTTTTCCTCATTAAGTAGTTCCTCCTAAATTGATGGGATGTGTAATGCAACTAATACGATATGGGCTGAGGCAGCAGCATAGCAAAAATGTAGGACAAAAAGAGACATTTAAGAGACTTTGCGTGGAGTCTTTCTGAAATTGCTTATACTGTTGTGCAGATAGCTATCTTTTGAGTTCGGATCTTTTCTCACTTCTCTTTTAGAATGAACTTTAATGCTCTTATTTTTGAAAAATGAGCTTCAACATGTTGACTCATGCCTAACCACTTCAGTGCTCTTTATCTCATAGTATTTTGTTTACGGACTGAGATACGCTTAAGGTCAAGAATAGGCCTGCAACCTCTTAAAAGCCTTGCTTTGGACTCTGACAGAACTTTTTGCATATTGGTATATAAAAAACTTCTCACATCCTTTCTAGAGCCCAGCAAAAACTTTGGATCCAAAGAATGCTATTGTCATCCGTGCTGTGAAGTTTTCTTCCTTGAGAAACCTGTAGCAGATAGCATTGCAACACCGCGGGGAAAAAGAACCCATGTTAATTTCAGTGCTTACTGCATCTAATGATAATTCATTGCCTAGAGTTGCAGGCAGCTTTTGCACAAATTCTGCAAACTTAACCAGATTTCTAGGTTCCTACTGGAATATAAGTAGTATTGTGAATAGCTGAACCTATTTAACTAAATCATTCTCTTTGGTTATCTGGAAATTTTAAAAATTGTGAAACTATACCTCTAGTCAAGATCATACAACGGTTTGAGTTGGAGGGGACCTTTACCATCAGCTATAGCATATGGGCAGGTGTGCCTGCCTACACCCCCTGCTATAGGCAGGCACACCTTCCTTCTAGACCAGGTTGCTCAATGCATTTGCTTTTCTGAATATCATGGTAAGTTAAAATATATTTGGTTTTGACCTTCCAAAGGATTAGAAAGAAGAACAATGAGTTGGAATGAAAGCAAAAATAGTTGGTTTCCTGGACTGACATTGGACATGTTTTGTCACTGTGCAATTACTATGGATTATAGTTATTGTTAATGTCATCTCTTTTTGAGTCTTGCTCCGCTCCTTGCTCATACAGAAAGCCTAGCCCTATAGTCTCTCTCATACAGATGCAATTCAATTTCTCTCCCAAGGATAACTAAGCATACAACTTATTCTTTCTCAAGAATCAAAGAATTTATTCAGCTTCACCTAGGTCTGTCTGTGATATGTTTGTTGAACAGCACCAGAATTCTTTTATCTGCCTTGAAACAACACAAAAAATCAGGTCTAAAATTTATGGCCTAAACTGAGCTTTATTTTTACATATATGTTTACTCATATCTATAAAGCTGTGCATTAAGAAGTGACATTCCACACTGGACAGCAAACAGTAAGTGAACACTGCAAGTAACCTGCTTTAGAAGTGGGAAAATCCTGTCTAATCTTACTCTTAGCTAAATTATTGCTTTAGACTGATTTCATGTCATATTTTAAAAAGACTGATTTAAACAAATTTCTCACTCCTTTGATCTTTGAGTTATTTAGTACTGTTTCAACACTATAAACATTTGAAGTCAACTTCTCAGGTTCCTCCATTGTGCACTGCCCAAGGGGAGACCTTACTGTTCCCTACAAATACCTGAAGGAAGGTTGTAGTGAGGTAGGGATCAGCCTCTTCTCTCATGGAGCTATTGATAGAACTAGAGGGAACTAGAGCTGTACCTGGGGAGATTTAGGCTGGATGTAAGGAAATACTACATTTCTGAAAGAGTGGTCAGGAACTGGAATGGGCTGCCCAGGGAGGTGGTGGAGTCATCGATCCTGGAAGTGTTCAAGAAGTGTTTAGATTTTGTGTTGAGGGATAAGGTTTATTGAGAACTATTGGTGATAGGTGGATGGTTGGACTGGAAAAGACCTACAAAATCATCCAATCTTGGTGTTTCTGCGATTCTGTGATCTTCTGAAACCTCCTGTTCAGTGTGGTATTCAAAACATTAATGCAGCTAATTTAGAAGTTTAGCCAGAACATATCACATCACTTCCCCTCTTTTGCCTCACCTTATCAGCAACAATTCAGCCTGGTTTTCTTATTTTTTATTATGCTTTGTTTCAGCAACAACCTGCCACAGTAATGTACTTAAGATGGAAGGTCAGAGAGAGGCCCAGAATGCAACTTCTGCAGCAACTGGCTGGAAGGAGCTGAATATTGTTTCGGATCTGGGACCATCTCATAGGATCAACCACCTTGCTATTTGCAACCTCTTTCAATTCTGTTTCTTTGGGCAATAGATGGCGGTATCGTACTAAAAATTTGTCAATGTAAGGTGACTTCAGGGTCCTACTAATGGGATCCTCTGTTGCTGCTGAAAGAAGAATGCACCTTTTCCTCCTGAAGTGCACCATAATCTTTACAAACTCCACTCCATCAGGACTGGGATATTGTTTTGAGCCCTTTCCTGGTCTTGGTATCCTCTTCAGTAGGTGCATCAAGGGTGAAACAGGCTCACCCTTTCTACTCTCTCACTTAGCCCTTTCAGTTGTTAGAAAATTAACAGCTCAGACTGAATAGTAACAGAAAAGTTACTTGGCACTGCTTTTACTGAATAGCAGACAGGCTAAATGCTGCATGCTTCTGAGTCTCCTAATGAGAATATTAACTTGAGTTTGCTTCCATTTGTGTGATTTTTTTTTTTTTTTATGCTTGCAAAAAAACCTCCATTTATCAATATATTTTACAGTAGACTACATATTCTAACATCAAATTTTCAGTCACAATTCTTTGCTGCTCAGTTTGTCTTCTAGCACTGTTCATTCCATTGTTCCCTATTAATCAAAGTAGTGGAGGTGAGGACAGCTAGGAAACTTGTGCTGGATGATTCTGTTCGTTCATCCTGTGATTTGTTAGTGTTCTGATTCCTCATAGCCCGCCTGCATTTATTCCAGTGAAACTATGGTATCATCCAAGAAGTGTTGATTTTCAGCTTCTTCTGAGCTGAAGTCTTGATTTTTAGTTACAATAATGAAAGCTTCTGTTTTCCACTATTTGAGTGTCTCTGTATTCTCATGTTAACAAATTGAAGCTCACAGCTTCCTCAGAGACAAATCCATCTCGTCTAATTTGGCAGCAGAAGCAATGAGGCATGGATGTTAAGGGTCTCGGCCAAGGCCATGCAGAAACTGTACCAGAGTATGTTCTGGGATGCTGACTCCTTATCCCTCAAATTTTTCTTCCCACCTTTCCTGAGTGTTAGCCACAAGACTGTACTGGAAAACTTCACCTTCAAGTAGAACTAAATGTAAAGCCACAAACAGAACGTCTATTTGAGACCATTTGATAAATACAGTCACTGCTGATCAACTACATCCCCCATATGAAAAAATTGATTTTGATCAGTGGATTTTTCTTCATTTATAAGAAAGACTACAGATAGGCTCCAATGGTTTCTCTGCATTCTTAATGTTTTTCTGGATGCTATATTCATCTCACTCTCATGTATTAAGTGCTATAAATGAAGAAGTGGCCAAGTTTTGTAACAGAATAGTCATATATAAACTTGTTAGTATTTCAGCTTGGAGTTATTGCTCTCTGAATCAATCAGATTGAGCAAGGATGACTGGTAGAAGGATTCAAATGCATGGCTAGGGAAGAAGTATTGCGCTGGAAGTTCCAAAGAACAATAGTATGGGAAGATTAAGAAGAGACTGAGAGAAAATATACCTATGAATACATTGAGGTTTACAAATTAGTATTTTCACTTATATTTTAGACTCCTTTTTCACTTTTTCTGCATCTGTGATCTCTAGTTTTGTCAAAATATTATGTAGGTATACATCGTAACATTAATGATATCAAACCATTTTTTTTAGTCCCACAATAAATGTAATGAAATGTAATGTTAAGTGTGTCCTGATTCTCCATACCTGTAGCGGTGCTATTCATTAAAAAGTAAACAAACATGTACTTTCGTGGGCTGGACCTAATACCTTTGAGAGTGATCAGAGCTTTAGAGAGTAGTTCTGCCACAACTGAGTTAAGGGTTAAATACAGTAAAGCAAATAGGAACTTGAAAGAGTAGCACAGCAGCCAAGGAGAATAAAAGGGGATTTTATACTGTCAGAACTCCACAACCTAAGCAAAGCTCAGTACGTAAAGTTTCTTTGCCATATTCCAAAAGAATTTTATTATCTGTTTCTTTACCTCTAACGTAAACAGTCACCAGTAAATTTAGAAATTTATTTTCATGAAGAGTTCTAATAAATAGGAAGTGCTTAACATAGGCAATAAGGGCTGTAGAACAATTATCAGAGATTTTCTGAAGATCACATTGATTTAGTCATTTACAGCCAAGCTGCACAAAGCAGAGTAACACCTTGCGCTGAGAGGAAATTCAGCCATTTATTGATGATCAGAAAACTAATCAAATCCTGCTTGGAGAAACCAAATAAAAGCTCAGTGAGGCACAGGAATTGAATGGCATTTTTATGTAATTCACAAAAATGGAAAGGAAACAGCCAACAACAGACATGGAGTTATTGAACTTTTCCTTCTTTGTCTCTATTAATTAACCATGGTAAAACCAGCGGAGCTAGTGATTGGACAATTTCTGCAGGAAAGTTAAACCCAGATATCTAGTGATGCATGAAATAACTACCAAATTTTCTCTTCCCTAACATTGTATCAAGGCCCTCAGGTTTCCCTATTGTAGGCATATTTCTTACTTGACTATGCAGCGCTAATAAAGGACATAGTGTGCCCTATGGGTTCTTTACTACTCTGTAAAGTATCCACATGCTTTGCCACCTCTTGCCACCACTGAAATTCTTTAGAGATACACAAAGCACCTTCCCCAATATAATTGCACCAAGTGTAGAAATACACCACTAATGTGGAATACCTTCATGTTCATGCATCTGATTCAGATCTGCAAGTGCAATTTCTGGCTCGATTACGAGTTTAATGGACAAATTGTTTAATTAGTGATTCTACTTTGCACAACAGAATAAGATATGCCTTTCCCACAGCTTGTTTCTAATTAGAACGCAAATATATCAAAGGTTTTATTTATCACCGGCCCATGCATGTTCCAGTACCTTGGAGTCTCAAGCCATAAGATAGTTAGAAGCTTCCAGCTGATTTGTTTTACATAACAGGGGTGGTTTCAGACCAGACAAAAGTTATCATAACTTTATCAGAAAGCACAGCATATTGACAGAGTACATTCCTATGAAATCCTAAGAGAATGCAGGCTATCTCTCCTAAGAATAACACTAATTACTGCAGCTCTAACATTTTATCCAATAGTAGTCAGAAGTTGAAATTATCATGAATTGCACTAAATCAACCACTGTGCAATTAGCAATCGTAGAAATAATGATTTTTTCCCCTTCTGCAAAATATCACTCTGAAAGCTGACCACAATTAACTACTAATATTTACAGATCAAAAAAGATTTGATGAATAACTATAATAAGTTCAGTGTTACAAATGAAGAAACAAATCTAGAGTTTCAACCAAATTATGGAACAAGATTACTTCTTCTGCAAATGTCAAGCTATTGCTTGACAATGAAAAAGATTTAGTGGTACACACATTCATACACAAGAACAGATTTGTGGAATTATATTTCAGTCAGAAATTCATCTAACCATCACCTCTGATTTTTGAAGAAATCTACATCTGGTAACAGCTTATATTTCTACAGCAGTACTCCTTAGTTACAGAGCTCACCTTTGAAAGCAGTTTTGCCAACAGAACTACCAAGAGCAACAAAAATTGCATCCCAGAAGACATGTATCTACTTCCCCCGAGAGTTAGAGAATTGTGTTTCATAAACTGAGCTAGGGGGGTTTTGATGATTGAGTAATCCTTCTTAACCTTGTATCCTGCAGGGAAAGGGGCTTGGAATAAGAGCTATCAGCTTACAGAAACCAGAAGACATACAGGCAGACAAAGCTGTTCATTCACATACTTCTCTTTTCTGAAGTTCTACCTAGACTTAATGTTTTAGGGTGCCTAAACCACACTTCCTCATATTGGTACTCTTTAAGGGAATACAGAAATTCTTAAAAGAGGAAAACTCAAAACTGGTGATTAAAATGCTCTACAATCCAAGAGAATAAAAGTGATGTGCTGTAAATACGAATGGATAAGTGACCTAGAATTAGAGTATTACAGCCAGTATTATACTTTCTTATTGCTAAGATTCAAGTTCATAGCTTGTCCCAGACAAAGTGAATAGCATGCTGTCTACATAAACATTAATTAGCTATATATGGAGGTTGTATGTGCTATTCTTTTCCTCCCTTACTTTTCATCTAACTCACAGGCATTTTTTTTTTTCCTTTTTAGTAAAGACAGAAAAAGTTCTCACTCAAGAGCACCTCTTGTTTATTGGTATTATACCTCAGATTATGGCACGGTTTCACAAATACCTAAGAACAAGTTATGAACTTCCTACTTGAACTTGGAGACAGCTGGAGTTTTGGAGATGAGACACAAATATTGCTTCATACAATTTTCACCTGATTCCTTAAAATATTAGAGGAATTCTTCTGTGGAAAATTTATTACTGGTTTTATTTGTTACCAGGCACAGAGAGGTATGAAATTGCCTCCGACCAGTTTTAGGATAACCCATGAAAGGTAATTGTCATAAACCAGTGATAAGGAAAGAGTAGCATACCCTGTTGAAAACGTAAGGACTTGCTGAAAACTCCCAGAAAGAAGCAATCTCTGAATATAGATGTTTCACCCTTGGCTACCAGCCCTTAAATGGGGTTAGGGAGGTTGCACAGGTGAATTGTTTGCACCTGTGCTCCCAGGGCTAGCCACACCACTTCACCAGATGCTCAATTGCTTGCTCCCTGTTTCAGGTCATGACCTGATAGTTCCCATACACAGGTAAATAGTGCTCTAGTACAAGAAAAGTACACAAAGGATGAAATTTGCCTTCAAAGATTGCTTATAGTGCTTTGATCTTTCTGAAAGAGCACGTTCACCCTTTAATCTGAAAAGACTTCATGTTCTGATCTCAAAAACTGAGTGTATCAACAGAGTAACCATTAAAATTACACTTGAAGTGTTGCCGGTAGAACTCTTACAACAAAATTACATTCTTGCTTAAGTAAAAATCTTCACAGAAAGATGCCAGCCTTTGATTTTCATTAAAAACCTTGTAAGAAACAACTCCAGAGCCTAATAATTTATTTCTGAAGTTAGTTTCAACTAAGAGTAATTTTCAGCTGCAAATTAGCGTTAGCGATTTAATTTTGCAGCTAAAATGTTAGTAAAAAATATCTTGTATACATAAGAAATAATTTCAGACCAACTATTCTTTAAAAAGAAGAAATATCTTCAAGCCAACTTTCCTTACAAATAGTTGCCTAGCCATTTTGAATATGTACTTATTCCAAAAGTAATGCCTCCTATTTAATTACATGAAAACTACAACAGATACAAAGAGCAGTATAACACTGTTTGATAGAGCAAACTCTCAGTTAGAAAATATTTTTTTTTCCACATGCCATCAGATTCATATTTTCATCAGTGATGAACAGGAGTCTGCATGCCATGTTTGTAAAAGAAAAAAAAAATGTCAGTGGAAGTAGTGCCACCACTACTGAAGTGCACCACCTACAGCCTCATTTTGCTCTCATCTAGTGCTTGGTCTCCATAAGTGTTCAGCAAGCATCAATGGAAGTCAGTTGGTACCATTTTTCTGCATGGGGGAATTCAATTTCATATCTTTGCTTCACACACATTCCCATGTCAGACACCATATTGTCAGACATCCAGAGCAAACTTAAAACAGAAGCATTATTTACCTGAAGAAGATCTCATAATACTTCATCTACTTTTCTTTAAAAAATGTTTATACTAATTTGGTTAGTTTTTAGCAGAAATTATAAGTCAAAAGCAAAAAAACCCAAAAAACAAAAAACAAACAAACAAAAAAAAAACAACAAAAAAACCCATTCTAAAGTGACGAAAACATTAGGTTTTCAGGAGTTGACAAAATGAGCAAAACCAATACTACAGAATAAGTCTAGCATAAAACAACTATGGTAAGCATTCAGTGTTAATACGAATATCTGAAAGTAACTCAGTATGTGGAAAACACAAGAGGAAACAGCAACTACGACAGAACATCATAAAGCCACACATTGTGGAGAATACTGAGTGTAATTTATAATATTAAAGGAGGTAAAGAAATACAAATAATTCTTTGACTTGCTGTATACAGGACGTTTCACCACATGCTAACAATTCATATAGAGTGCACTACAGAAATTATTAACTATATACCAAATCAGAGTGCAACACTAACTAATTTTTGTGACAGGGAAGGTGTGATGCTGTAACATGAGAGAAAGCACAGCAATGACAGCAGAGTAGCTAATTCTGAGGCTATAGCAAGAGAACACTCACTCAAACGCAACTGCCATAAGCACAGAAATAAGGAAAGAACCTGTTTACCTTCAGAAGGCCTCAAGAAAACAGGGATGATTTCCAGCGAGAAAACCTCACCTCCAGTGCCAACCCTTACATGAGGTCTGGTTAGGGGTGGATCCTGGCTCTATCGCTTCTGATCACTCAGGTGCACTGCCTGCAGCTGAGCTCCCCTGGTTGGCCCTGCCTTTCTACCAGGTGCTCAATCACCGCTTCAAGCTGTGTCTTAGCATTTCTGCTATAGAAGTGAAATTTTGTCTGTGGTTTGTTAAAAAAGGGAAAAATAATGCTGTGTTTGTCCTTAGAGCATCAACTTCTGTTGTGTTCTTACAAGGTTCTTCCAAGCACAAAAGAGGAGTACTACAGCAGCAATCGATAATGACACTTAGTTTTTGGGACATTGCAAACCGCAGAAAAGTATTCAGTTTATACTGAATGCAAAGAAAAATGTAGCGAATCAAAAGAAATCACTTTTAAAATAAAGCAGAAAAATCCTTTCGGGTCACCTTCCTAACATTTCGCTTATCCTAAACAAAATAGCTTCTATGTTTTTATTCCAAATAATTTAAAAAAAAAAATTTTCAACAAAAGAATTTTTCGAAGTTGTTATTGTCAAATGCCTGTTAAACTAAGCGTTACATCCATTCTACAAATACATAAAAATTTATTTGTATTTATTTTTATTTTTCTCTAGAGCTAAAAACAAAAGTTAGCTTGGACTTTGCAGACAGTTTCTATTGGGATCATGACTTTATTTCACCGTTTGTCCAAAAAATGTCACCAAAATCTGGTCTTTAGCATTCTGAAAAGTGGCTGCAGTGTTCTCTATCAGCAAAGCCTCACATCTCATAATTTCATTAATTAAATGACAAAGCAAAACAAAGCCACAATTACTGTGTTTAATCATAACTTTTTAAGAGTAAACAAAGTCTCTCACACTATATTACTCAGGAATAATATAAATGAGCAGTGGTATTCTGCATCTGTAAGATGCAATTACAAGTGTCTGACTGGATCTTAAGACTACTCTAGCATATGTTTCTGTGGAAAACACCACTGATTCCATAACAGTTTTCAGACCACTCTCTTCTCAGTTTGATGTGTTTAATGTCTCATTACCTGTAAAGTTTGACAGTCACTGATAGACAACCACTGCAATGATACAATTAATAGAATTTTTCCACATTGAAAATTCATCACTATTTCAATCAAATCTAGTAGTAAAAACAAACAAGGAAAAACACCCAACAACCTATCAGGTAAAACTTTGCAAATCTGTCTTGTTACATGCACTCAGTTCTAGAAAAGAAATAGTATAAAACCCTGTCCTCTAAGCACCAGCCCTTTTCCTTATGATCAGCAAGTCACATTTCCCTCACACCTTCAAGTCTTCTTTAAGACTCATAGAGTGGAAATCCTAAACAAGTCAGTACATGCCAGTATAAGACCAAACTTCCATCAAAGCTTGAAGAAAGTATTGGCAAGAATACCACTCCTTGCATATCGAGATTGGAAATTCTGCCAGCTGCTAAGTTTAATTGATAAGAATTAACTAAAATAACGTTTGCACACATGTAATGTATTGACAACAATGCAGTGTAATTGCAAATCTATGCTGAGGAAGGAAAGTTCAGATTAAGTTGTAAAAAAAACCCACCAACAACACATTCCAGTACAGCTTCTGTAATTGCTGTGCTCTTATTATCCTGAATGCATCTGTTTCATTTCCATTAAACGAAGAATTACAAATAATTTTCTCATTTAATAGCAAAAGCTCATCTGGAAATTTAAATACAAATATCTTGATGCTTATTAGAAAGTAAACTCTATTGGATAAACTGTTGGTAGCTACATAGAAAGATGGTAGATGAGTGTTAAATAGCTGCATTTGCTTGAACATTCTACGGGGAACACTACATTCATACTAAAACTTTAAATTGTGTAAATTAGTAATCAGACCTAGTACTCCACAGCTTCTTCAAATTTATATTTACCGCATTCCATAATCAACGCATATTATCTTCATTTTACAGAATAAGCAGCAAAGAGGAAAATAATCAGAATAATCAAATCTATGAACATAACTTCTGAAGAACTCAGGTACTCATATCTGTATCTCCTCTTTCTCCACTTGACAAAACTTACTACATTTTGATTAGCAAGCTGAGTTTTTTTAGAGAAATATGTTATGAATCAAGTTACAGCTAGGATGTGTGGGGCAAGATGTGGTTGAAGTTCAGATCTCTTAGTGGTTCATTCTAAGGAAAAAACAATGACTCTATTATCTGCCATGGTAGGTTTGAAGTCTTTTCATGCTTCTACAATAAAGAACAAGCACTTTCAACTGAGAGAAAAAGTAAGTTGTAAAAACCTGATGAAGTAAATACAGTCTGACCCATATCAGTATCCCTAGTAACACACCTATCTGCCCAAGGGAACGGCAGAAAACATGAACCTTAATTAATAATGCTTCTGATTAAATGCAATGAAGAAAAAATGAAATATTCATGCAATTTCTGCTTCATAAGCTGCTTTTGGAAGTTCCCAAGATATTCTACTAATGGCCAGAGGAAGTTTATACTCTCTGTTTCGTATGAAGAAACACTGACTTAAGAGATAGAACATCATTTACATCTTTGTTCTGAAACAAAATACATTTGGGAAAGAAGCTGAATCACAGCACAAAGGTGACCAACTACTGCTGTTTTGAGAATGCCTTTTAGAAATGGCATCACCCCTTTCTACTACGCCAGCAGAAAGCATCTTCCTCCTGTCATAGTGAAAATGACAGGGAAATTAAGTGACTCAGATGTCAGAGAAATCTGCTCTAAATATATCTCAAGGGAACAGATCGTATTTGTTTGATATATGTCACTTGTTGTCTCAACATTCTTTATAGTTTACACTTTTTCTACATAAACAATGGAGAAGATTCCACTATTGTTTACATCTTGTTTTATGAAAATATTTTTTTAACAGGGGTATTCCTCCATCTAACCAGCAAATAAGTAAAGAAATATAAGGCCAATGAGTAAGAAGTAGATCTGGATAGGCTTCTGTAAGAAGTAGATCAATTCCTCACGTGCATTTGCACTGCAGTAGTCACTGATCTCCACTTGGTCTAAGCACTATAGCAAGTCAGCATGAAATGTTAAGACCAATGTCTTTTGAGTGAAGATTAAATTTCAAGTAATGGATATATCTTTGTCTCTGTCTCCAGTGTCTTCTGGAGAGATGTTAAATGATTTGACTAAGCTCATCAAAGAATTCTCTGGCAACAAACATTGATTTTCCATTTCAAATTTTTCTATTGTCTTCTTGAAGCACAAAATTAAAAAAAAACACAAAGACAAACAAACAAAAAAACTGCAGAGACACAACTTAAGTGAACTCTTTTTCTTATTGAAGAGTTTCCCGGGGGAGGAGGAGGGAAAAGAGGAAATCAAACTGTTAATTAGATTAATTGTTACAGAGAGTTAGAACCTTGTAGCAAACAACAGCTTTAAATAGGACTAATTTTAAGTCATTTTCTCATCTTTTTTGTGTTTTTTAAAGGTTACAGGAATCTCTGGGACATAGGTCTATTCTCCATAAAAGATGAGTTCAGTTTTGGGAACTAGCTGAAAGTGAAATGAAAGGATTGTTCTTCACTACTTTTGTGCTGTCTGAGTAGCCTAAGAGATGCATGATGCAAGCATTAAATGTCACCTTGGTTGAGTCCATAATGCCTCAGATTAAAAGTTTTTAAATACAACCACCCCAATCACTAGTACATTACAAAAAGATATGTGGATAAAATTAAAGACAAATTAGTGTTAGAAAGTCCAAAACAATCAGCACTCACATTATCATAAAATTTCTAACTTTATTTTCTTAGAGATCTTGTTTATGATAGAGGAGATGCTAAGCCAAATTTTGGCTTCTTTTATATCAATGAAATCATTTGTGAAATATCAGCTGTTTAAAGATAGTGAGAAAACTGACTCTTTATACATTTCATCTTTTTAGTATTGACTTTTATCAAGAAAATATTCTCTAACATCACACTGTTACCAGTTATACTGCAATGGCCAAGCTTCCTTCAGCGTGACAGAGCATACGCTGTCTTGTCACCCAGTTTCCTCTTCACTAGAGTTGATGAAGTGTGGACTGCATGATTTAAGACCAAGATATGTAAGAGATCTTGTACTTCGAAGTCTGAAGGGAAAAAAAGTTGTAGTCCCCTGCAGATGGTGAAAAGGTTCAGCCTTTCTGCTCTTCAGTACACAGAATGTGATAGATACAGTACTGGATAGCCCTGGCTTTTGTGACACTCATCCTGTTATTATTGCTGGGAACCTGAAATGTTTAAATTATCCTAGAATCCAGGCTATGGAATTGAATAGAAAACTTTGTGCTTTTTTTTATACCTTTTAATCTGGTGGAATGAGAGACATTATGTTAGCCTTGACTTGCTGGAAGTCCTTAGGTAGTTCTTCAGCAAATAAGACAATTTCAAAGCTATACTGATAATTAAAGATCATTTTATTCAGTAAAAAGACTAGTTAACTTTGCTGACATAAGAATGAAAGATTTTCACACCTCGTTCTTGGAAATAAGACCAGTGTGAGTGGTAGACTATAATTCACCCAAATTTGTTTCAGCCCACCACAAAATTTGTTTGGAAGACCTCTCCTGTGTTCCTGCATTCACTGGATTGTTTGGTTTTGCCTTTTGTATTTCCTATGCCATTTCAGTGGAAGACAGAGTTGTTTCCAAGTGGTATACTGACACAGCTCCTCTGTTCAAGCAGCGACACTTATCCCTCCGCCTGAGCAGACATATCATCTGCAGTTGCAGTAGAAGCTGGTGAGGAGCTATCGCTCTGTTAAACTTCACGTGAAGATGAGAGTGTATATACAGACACTTACTAACCACGAATTCATGGAGACACTTCAGAGTGAGAGGCTAGTAACTTATTCTAATGGTGAATAATAGGAAGACCAAGGAAAAAGATCTGGAGGTATTTCTACTGCACGTATTTGACGGCTGACATACTATTTGTGTCTCATCCTCTTTACTCCTCATGATATCTTGCAGCCACCATCCTAGTCCTCATTTCAGATTTTCTTTAATATTGGGTATTATAGGGGTGATCAGCTGCAGCTTGAAAGATATACTGAACTGCTATTTTTATTTCTGAGTCATTTAAGACAAATACAATAGCATGTTTTTTGTAGTGTTTATTTTTACAGCCATAGGAGATGATAGAAACAGTGATATTTGATTATAAAAGTATTGGAAAAATTTTAATAAACATTCTGTGCGATATAATAATTGCCAAAAAGAAAAGAAAAAAGGGATTATGCATTTATATTACTGTTTTTATAATAATAATATACCTTTATTAAAGGGTAAGAAGGCTCTGAGTATTCAATAATTTCAACCTTGCCTTGGACAGTATAACAAGGAATATTTATAAACAAAAATGTTTTAACACTCACAACTTTTAATTCCACAATAAGATAATCCAACACATAGGAGTCTCTCATGACGTATTCCTCATTTATCTCCAATTTCTGTTTCAAATATCTTCCATAGCTAACCATGGATAAGTGTGGATGGACATGAAAAATAGGAAAGACCAGTACACTTTCCCAGCCTATTTATTAATGTTAGAACTTTCACCATATAAAAATAAATAACATAATTAACAGATCCATAAAAGCTCTGCAAAAAGCTAGAAAACAGAGAAAAATTGGTCATTTAAGCCTGTACGAAATCCTCTCTAAGACCTGGAGAATTTTTTATTTTTTTCCTACATTGCAATGCTATTTGCATGCCTGGGAGCTGACATAAGGATTTCCAGAACTGGCTGTTGTTAACATACAGCCTGTGCCCAAAATAACAGATTAAAATAATAGAATATGGAACAACCATTCATGTTCCACACTGAATAGAGTTGCTTGAAGGAGCAACTGCTACAAAAACAAATTTCAGTGTAATATCAAGAACTATATGAAATCAAAGAGTGTTTGTTGGTTCAGAAATCAGAATCTTTCTGTGGGTGAGTGAATATATGTACAGAAGTCATAGAGTAATAGAATAATAGAATTGTAGAATCACAAGGTTGGAAAGGACCTATAAGATTATCTAGTCCCACTGTCCTCCCATCACCATTGCTACCACAAGCACTAAACCATATCTCGTAGCTCCTCACCCAGACTCCTCTTGAACACTGCCAGGGACGGCGACTACCACCTCCCTGGGCAGCCATTCCAGTGCCTGACCACTCTCTGAGAAAAAGTTTTTCTTTATGTCTAATCTAAACCTCTTCTGGCACAACTTGCAGCCATTTCCTCAGGACTGTGTTTCATGGGAGAAGAAGCCAAATCCCTTCTCATCACAACCTCCCTTCAGGAAGCTGTAGAGTGCAGCAAGGTCTCCTCTGAGCCTCCTCATCTCCAGTCTGAACAACCACAGCTCCCTCAGCCACTCCTCATAATGCCTGTGCTCCAGACCCCTTGCCAGCTTTGTTGCCCTTCTATGGACACAATCCAGGACCTCAATGTCTTTCTTGCAGCGAAGGACCCAAAACTGAGCACAATACTCAAAGTGCGGAAAGAAAATAGTGAGCAAATGTTTGAGAATTTCTCAAATTCTAGTTTATGTAATATTTTCTTAGTTCCTGAGGGACAAAATTCTGCTCTTAAAGTTTCTTAAATACTTGGAAATTGTTTCTTAAATTGTTTCTTCTTTCCCCATTTGTCCATATTAACAGTGCCACTGCTGTCAATTGGTTCTAGGCGTGTGGAGTAAGATATATTTCCAGCGTTGCCCAACATGTTACAGAGGTTATTGTTAAAAAGCCAATATTGATCCACAGTAATTGAATCTCAAATAATATTAGCACTGAATCAGTGGCTGACATTTTAGTGACAGCAACAAAATGTTAACACACAGTTTGAAAAATATATTGCTAGCCTTGTTCTCTGCAAGGCATTACAGTAGTTACCTTTACAACAATGATAATTTTTGTAATATAAATATTGTATAGACCTTTAGAAAAATTAATGCTATATGTTTTACCACACTGTTATGAACATCTTCAATGCACATAATTGTGTCATCAGAAAAGCTTGAAGAGGAAAAAACTTGACACTTTTAAGGAACCACAGCAGTTAAGGAAACTTCCCATTACTATGATTAGAACAAGAGCTTCACAGTGAGAAAGCTGCCTCAACAGCTGTTCAGAATTACATGTAATTTATTGCGACAGTGTTTGAAACAGGTAGAGAGACAGGAGTGATGACATTAGTGGACAATGGAAGGGCAACTGATGTCGTCTATCTGGACTTGTGAAAGGCCCTTAACGCAGTCACACATCACATCCTTATTTCTAAATTGGAAAGATACGGATTTGAAGGCTGACTGTGAGGTGAACAAAGAATTGGTAGAATGGTTGAAGCACAAGGTTGTTGTCAATGACTCTATGTCCAGGTGGAGGCTAGTCATAAGTGGTGTCCCTCAGGGGTCCACCTTGGGAATCTTCAACACCTTTATCATATACACAGACAGTGGGATTGAGTGTACTTTCAGCAAGTTCGCTGATAACACCGTACTGAGTGGTGCAGTTGTGCAATACAAGGGAGGGATATCATCCAGAGTGACCCGGACATGCACGGTAAGTGGGCCTATCAGAATCTGAATCCCAGATGTAAGTACAGACTGTGAGAAGAACTCACTGAGAGCAACTCTGCCGAGCAGGACTTAAATACCACGGCGGATGAAAAGCTGGACATGAGCCAGCAATGTGCTCTTTCAGTCCAGAAGGACAACAGTATCCTGGGTTGCATTAAAAGAAAATGTCCCGCTCCAATTTACAGGAAGGAGAGGAGGTTCTTTGATATATGTATACCCGATGGTGAGATTAAGACACAACAAGTCAAACGTTAGCCCAACCAGTTTATTACAAAACGTAGCTGCTTAGGGATATGGGGAAGAGGAGATGGGCAATAGAAAAGACATATGAAATAAAAAGCAAGGAGTCTTCATAGAAAGCAAGAGAAAGACAGTCACCGCCGGGGGTCCAATGAGGTTTGTGGCAAGTCCGATGTTCTCAGGAACTTGTCTGGTCACCACGAAGGATGGGAGGAAGCCAGGAAGCTCCACAGCAAGCAGACTCTGGTGGGAGGGTTCTTCCAAAAAGGTTTTCCCCTCAGGAAATTAAATTCCTTAGTTTAGAGAGGGCCTTTTATTCCTCATTTCTCTGGGCTTTTTCTTCTTTTCTCTCTGTTAATGTGACATACCTGGCCCAATAGCTAAGCTGGCAGGGAGTGGTGCCTTTGTTGCCATGCACAAGCCTTATCGCCTTTTGCAGCGGTCAGCTGCACCAAGCCACACCCCCAAAAAGGTCTGCTTGTCTGGCTTCTGCTTATCTTTACAATCATAAGCAGAGGTACTGTGGCACAGTAACACCCACCACTCACCCCCCTAGATAATCTGCAGTTGTCACTTAGAGGCTTATCACCAGAAAGGCCTCACAAAGTAAGCTTTGAGACAAAAAGTTTTGTCTTTCACAGAGAAGTGGCAAGCAAGGACAGGGAAATGATTGTCCCCTTCTACTCTGCTCTCGTGAGGACCCAGCTGGAGTAATGTGTCCAAGCCTAGGGCCTTCAGTATAGCAGGGATGTAGAGCACGTCCAGAGGAGGGCCACAGAGATGATCAATGAGCAGGAGTACTACTTCCATAAAGATAAGTTGAGGAACTTTGTCTTGTTTAGCTTGGAGAAGGCTCAGAGGAAACCTCATTGTGGCCTTCCAGTACTTGAAGGGAGCTTACATGCAGCAGAAGCTGACTTTTTGCACGGGCTGATACTGACAGGACAAGGGGGAATGGCTTTAAAATAAAAAAGAGTAGATTTAGGTTATTCGTTAGGAAGAAATTTTTTGCTCAGCGGGTGGTGAGGTGCTGGAACAGGTTGCACAGAAACACTGTGGATGCCCCATCTCTGGAGGTACTCAAGGCCAGGCTGGATGGGCCTCTGGGCAGCCTGGTCTGGTGAGGGACAACCCTGCCTGTGGCAAGGGTGGAACCAAATGATCTTTAAGATTACTTCCAACCTAAGCCATTCTATGATTGATTCTTTGAATTGTGCTTCAAATCCAAAGTTGCAATTATTTAATTCTTCTATTATGATAATATTTTAAAGGGAACTCACTGATTTTATGGGCATTAATAACTTTAATCCATTTATAACTAGAACATCTAAAGCAAGATGATTTAACATTATGAACCATTGTAGATTTACAGTGATACAAGATTCTTAGTAAAGTTAATGAAAAGTCACCTTGCATTAGAGCTTAAGATAGAAACTACTGCTATTGGCAACAACAGCAACATAGGACTTGATGGTTCAGAGACCCAGAAACATACAAGCAATTATGTATTCTAAAGGTCACATAAGGAACTTAGAGCTTTTCATTATGTGTCAGACTTAGTTTCTAGTGACTGGGAAAATAAAGAAGCAAATAGAGTCTTTGCTATCCATTCATTTATACCTGTGTAAGATTTCATTTCTTTTATACCAACCCATTATTATACCAAGAAACCAAAGAAACAGAACAGTCCAAAAAGCCAACAAGAATGATGAAGTGCTGCACAAGTACGTCATGCTTTGTGACTGTGATACTCCTTCAATCCAGCCAGTCTCAATATACAAATACTACTTGCTGAAATAACAATTGCTTTTGGAATAAAAATCAAAGCTACAATAGCACAGGCTGAAGCATCATGGAGTTGGAGAGTCCTAATTTCTCATGTTTTCTGTGGAAGAATTTTCAGTTCCAGTAAATGGAATAATGATAACAATACTATCTTTGCGTTTACTCATTTAACTAACATCTCAAGAGGTGGGAAGTTATGGTCATCTGCCTCGTTTGGATGGAATGGACTGCAATATATATATATCCAAGGCTCAACTGTTATCTAGACTAGATGACAGATTGCAGAGCACTTGTACCTGTTGAACAATGAACACTGGCATCCACTGAAGAAGAGAACTATAATAGAGGTTTAAAATGTAATTTCTGTCTCACTCTCCTTCTGAAATTACATCTGAGTGAGACAGATGACACTGATGTCTCCTAATATTGACTAAGGAGCATTTTCTAGTAGATTCTAATAGATTCATCTTGACAACATGTTACTCAATGCCAAAACCATGCCCATGGCTCTATCTGGAGGAATCTTTGTGTTGTTCTGGGAAAACATCACCACTGAGTTACAGTTAAAGTTGCTCTAAGTGTGTTAACAGGCTGATCTGGATCTGCTTTCATCAGTAATAGTTCTGCGAGGGAACAGTTAATCCCATGAGACGTGGAAAATTCTTGCGCATGTCATATCCAGTAAATATACATAAGAACTGCTGACACTGCTTGTTACGAGGCTGATCTCATGTGCAACTCAGGTTCAACTTGTTCTTTATGAAGACCCTTGTGACCTTTTCTGCATAGCTACTTTCCAGCAACTTGTTTTATTGATTTGGATTATTATATCTGAGGTGCAGGACTCAGCATTTGCCAGCTTTGAACTTCATAAGGTTTCTGGTAACTTGTGTCTTCAAATTTTTTTTTTTTTTTTTTTTTTTTTTTTGAGGTCTCTGAATGGCAGCCATAAACTCCAGTTTACCAACCATTGTGTCTACAATTAATCAACTTGCTGAAGGTTTGTTGCAAAGCTTTCAAGTTGTACCAATACAAATCACTTGAAATTAACCAACAAAAAGTACTAAATTCCATATTCAGCTTGGTCTTGGGAACTGCTCACTGCATAGCAGCTCTTCTGAAAAGAACCTGAGGCTAAGTGGAAACCCTGCAAGAATGGAGCTGCAGTTAAGTGGAAAGCTTTCCCTTTCTTGATGAAAAATATTCAAAACTTAATCGAGACACGGATAATGAAGACAATTTCTGACAGCTAGCAAACAAATAAAATCCCCCGGACATACAGTTTGATCAAGATTTACATCTCACTTAAAGATTCATTTGATAGGTGAAAACTGTTGAATATCAATCAGTGTAGCACTCTTGTGGCAAGAGGGCTCTGAACTCCTTTGCTGGTGCGGCGAAAGAGGCACAGACACCGTTGCTGGTGCAGAACGAAGGACGTTTATTGTAGGTGTTTACAACCTTTTATACCCGCGCAACAACAACTGGCTACATGTAGGAGCCAGGTGCCTTCTGTGTGTTTAAGTCTGTCCCAAGTCACTGTAAAGGTTTTTTACTCATTAGCAAGATAATGACTTTCTTTATTCCATATCTCCCTCCTCTCTATTAATAGAAAAAGAAGCACAGTTCAAAAACATCTCTAAACTAAAATTAACACACTGAACAAATGATGGGTTCTTTAGAGTATAAACAATAGTCCATATTAACCAATCCCAATGATTCCAATTCTTATTATTCCTCATTGAGGCAGCTGACAAAGTGTGTCTTGTCGTGAGAGTCCAAACTGCTGATGAAAGTACTGAGATCATATTACAGCAAGTAACAAGACAGTTGGCCAGACCCATCATGCTGATACCCATCTTGGACTTCATGTTAAGACACAAGCATACCTTTGGCCCCACATTAACATTATCCAACAATTTAAAAATTAAGAACAAAGTATGCTTTAGCTATTTTTTCCTGACGGGTCATACCTGCACTCCCCCTTTTCAGTTTTTTCGTTTTGTTTTTCTGTTGGGGCGGGAGGGGGTGTGTGGGGGTAGGGGCCTACTGCCACCCCGTGTCACTGTCACAGGTATAGACTGATCTAGTTTACTCTGTGACACATAGTTTACACATTGTTAGGCCTATCTTAGAATTTTCTGGAGCACTGAACAACTGCTACAACAGCTAAAAGGTTCAGAAAAATACACTGCAACAATGCCAACAGCTGGATTGTGAGAGTCCAAACACCAGCATATGTCCCAGCAGCAGCTTTCACTTTTGCAACTCCAGCTCCCACTAGTTGACAACCACCAAGCCTGGAGGTGTGATCCTACTTCTCTTGTAGTGGTCAGTGAGCCAGAAGCTCAGGGTCTGCAAGCCTTGCTTCCAGTTGCTGAGCTCTGATAGGTTCCATTCTAGCGCCTCCTCTTGTGCAAATTCCTTAGTAGTGGAGTTCTTTAGAGCAAGCAGCACTTTTCAGCAGTCAGCGCTGGCATTTTCAATCGCTACCTGTTGAAATACAGCAGCTCTCTCCTGCTCATTATCAACTTGTTTTTTTACCGAGTTCTTAAGCCTATCCAGAAATGACATATATGGTTCTAGGAACTGTTGCTTAACTAACAAAAGACTGTCTTCGCTTTCCAGTCGCTGGTACAGTTTGGAGAGCAAGCACTGAAACGCTTAACTTGCTGTAATCCCTCTACAGCAATTAGCACCTGGTGAGCTGAGGTCGATAAAATTCCCTCCCCCATCAAGCCATTCACATTCATGCCCCAAAGCAGGTTTCTTCCCTTCAGCAACAAGTTGTCAGTTGTCTGACTGTGCCAACACCCTCAATTTCCATTCCCACATGGTGCCTTGCAGGACACACTAGGACAAAGCCTCCCACGGCAGCTCTTGTGCCGGGGCCACAATGGCAAAGAAAACCCTCAACATTCCCTTCTCCCTAGCTTTCCTGGTTTCACTCTAAAACACACCGGGGAGAAACAGGCAGTTCCTTAAAGTGTATCAAGTCAGAATCAAAAGGGACAAAAGGACGTTTGGGAAACGAGGCGGCAAGGACCCTGCAGAAACAAAGGTAATGAAGGCACAGCGGGTGAGTCAGAAAAGAAGACATGCTAGAGCATCCTCAAACGAATCGGGGGCAGCCAATTATGAGCCTGTATAAGAATTTAAGGCTTCAAAATTTTTCATTAAAGTTTTAAGTAAAAGTAAGGCTTCCTTTGAGCTCTCTCTCTCGGGCCAGGGCAGTTTCCTTTGAGCTCTCTCTCGCGGCCCACGGCGGCTTCCTTTGAGGCCCCTCTCTCGGACCATGCAGGGCGCCTTCCCTTCCGGCCCCTCTCTCGGCCCAGGGCAGGTTCCTTTCTGCCCCTTTTGCATAATAAGCATCTGGTTCTGGAGCTAGACATGAATATTGTACCCAAATTCAAGACAAGCTCACTCTTTAGTGTAATAGAGGTTTCAGTCCTGATTTCACTTGCAGAATTAGTTTTCATTTTAGAGCTCAACAGGAATTAAAAATACCAACGAGGAAGTACACCAAATAACAATTACTTAAACATAAATGAAATTCTACATTTCTCATCCGATGTTCTGCTTTTTCATTTCTGAATTTGTACAAATAGCAATTAGATCAATATTATGGGAAAGAGAATACAACATGTGTGATGACTAAACGGGTAGCAGCAATAGAGAAATGCTATGAAGGAATGGAAGAAGACTGCTCACCTCTATCAGATGAGTCTTGGTTTGCAGGTGAAAGCTTCATCAAGTATGGTTCACCAGAAAATGATTTTTCCTCTATGCCAGTCTGCCTTTTAATAAGGTCTTAGAGAGGTGCAGCCAGGCTCCATCCTTCTGGTCGCACAGCTGAATTGCCTTCACTTGTGCTCCCAGGGCTGGCAGGGGTCTTTCCCCAGGTGCTCAATCAGTAGTTCAGGCCATAACCCAACAGTTACCATACAATATGAAAACCTAGTGACTTAGTTAGATAACTCAATAGTACAAAATATATCAACATAAAAAGTGCAGAAATATAACAGGCTTATTATAGCAAGGATCAAAGTGTCTACCACATTTACCACAGAGCAATGTAACAATTCCACTTTGTTGTTATTTTTTTTTCCCACAAAAACAGAAATATGGGAAAAACATAAACACTGAATTTTGTACAATGCCTAGATTTTCCAGTGGTAGAAGTTATAAAGATAAAAGATGACTTTGCTAATAATTACAAATAACATGCTTACATAGCTGGTTTAAGCTTAAAATAAAACAGGAGGGAAGTATTTTGGCAAAATAAAAATAATATAAAAATATTATAATAATCTCTTGATGTCCACTCACCCCCAAAGTGTAAAAATACATGAGAAAAAAGGTGGAACACTTTCGAGTAAGAATCTCATGAGTAAGTACATAAGTTTTGCTGTACTTGTATACTTCAGGTATTTGCTACAGGTAAGTGATAAGTAACTAGAGTACAAGTCTAATAAAATCTGTGTTATTTATTTTGTAAAGCAGTTCTCCTTTCAGGGCATGTTTTCTTAGAAGATTGATTAGTCTATTTTTTGTGCAAGTTTGGAAAATGCAGAATGATTAGAGATGCAGGGTTTTTTTAATCCTATCTCTGTCATTCTTTACATGAACACTGGCATATTCCCAGTGGTATAATCTATATCAGTATGAAAGGTAAAGCTTAGCCATCAGCACAGAAAAACAATCCTGAAGGGCAACTTTACTGCATTATAATGAGGGCTGGGAAAAACATGAAGCTTTCTAACTTCACAGTGCCTCAAAAAGTTTACAAAGAAAGCTCTACGTGGAGGAAAAAAGCAGTTTAATGCACAAAATATTGCTAGGTACATCAATTGCTACTCCCATTGGGTTCAAGCCTGCTCACATTGAAGACAGTGGTGAAACTCTAATTATCTTCACAGTTTTTCCACAAAGAACTCAGAAAGACCAGAAAAACTGCTCACACTGTACATGGGTGAATGTTGAGTGCTGAGTGACATTGGGAATATTCAAGAAATGTGTGATTTGTGTGTATCTTTATATATATATCAGCGTATCTGAGATTGGAATTTATCTGAAGCAGATACATAGCAAGTATACTTACTTCAACATAATGTGAAGCTGTACTTTCCCCTTATGTTTAAGGATTAGTTACTCAGTTTTTGCTAGCAATATTTATTTGAGAAGTAAGAATCCTATATGACTGTTTTTCTGAAGGCAAGTTTGCTAAGCTGTATCTGAAATAATATGGTAAACAAATGCTCTACGATTTGGAAACCTGGTTCTAATTCTCAGCATTTGCCTTGGAAATCCTAACAATTCTGGTGATTTAGGAATTTACTCAGCATTTGGTAAACAAAGAGTAAACTAAAGAGCTTTCCATCTCCTTATTTCCACTCCCGTCTGACTGCTCATGGATGCAATAAGGACAAACTGCTTTCCAGACCTGTCACTCATCTCCTGCTCAAAGGACTCAGGAGTTGTAAACTTGAGCCTTTTTGAGGGTGGGAGTGCTGACTGCTTTTAGTGCACAAGCTAGAATAAGGATATCCACACTTGATTTCAGCATGGATTTCAGCATTCACTCCCTTAATACTTTCTCTGACCTTGAGCAAATCATTTTAACTTTCTCTGCTGATCTTTAACTTCTCACATGTGTAATGAGAACCTTGTAAGTTACAGTTAAGTGCAAAGCATTCCTTTTCTTCATGAAAAATATTCATAACTTTACCAAGATATGGATAATAAAGACGATTTCTGACAGCCAGTAAACAAGCAAAATCCATTGAAAGTACAGTTTGATACAGATTTACACCTTTCTTGAAGATTCAGTTAAGAGGTGAAAGCTTTTATTTTATTACATAAAAAAATGAACTAATAAGACAAATCTACTGAAAAATAAGTGCCAGATGCCTAAGTCTGATGGCTTCCTCTTCTTGAGCTTTTGAAAATAAAAGATTCTAAACACTTCTTTTATCAAGGCCTCTTAAATGGAATAATTTAAAGGAAAAACAAACAGCAATTGCATGATTGTAAAGCAAAATTAGCATTTTGCTCAAAAGGAATGGCAATTAGCAACGATGACATTGTGATTTATACTAATTGAGATTAAGTCAGACAAAATGGCAACATTAGTAATCATTTGAAGTACTGTATTACTCATACTGTGCTTTGTAAACATCTCTCTTGAAATTAAAAAGTAATTAGTAGCATTTTAGTCATTTAATTCACTATAATTAGGATTTTAGGGAAACTACAGTCCTGCTGTTAGAAGCCTTTAAGGTTTTGAATTGAGGGAATGACTTTTTCAATTTTTTTTTTTTTTAACTCAGCTTTTAGTGGTGGTTCACCTTCTGTGGTTCTCCAGTCCATAGAGGAAACTGGTCTCATTGGCAGTAATAGGAAGGTATTCATTAGGGATGGCCTGGAACAGACATATTCATCTGCTTAGTGCAGTGACATGAAATGTCTTAAGAGAAATGCTTATAGGTTTCTTCAGAGGCTTTTTTTTCGCCTCCTTTTTGTTCTTTTCCTATCTCACCACCACATTTTACTAGATAGAACACAAGCTTTACAATTTGAAATCAAGCTACCTAATCCACCATGTTCTAATAACTTTAGAATTAGATAAAACAAATTTACTTCTCTTTCCTCAGTGTGACAGAACTACTGAAATTCTTCTTTGTTATTCTGAAAGGTTGTCTTTGAAATAAAACCCAGCTACAGAACATGTAAAAGTTTGCTGCTTTTGTGCATAGTAAATCAACAACCACACCATACAGTTGCAGCCAACTTCAGAAAGATTTATTCAGTAATGGATTAAATCTATTTCTCTGCTACTGTGTGCCTGATCCATCTGTAACAACGTGCCTCTCTTGAGCTGCAGGGCTTTGTATAGAGATGTAATGCCGGAGACAAAGGCTTTATGATCTATCAGGGTCATTCCTCAGGATAAAATATTTGATAGTTAGCATATTGATAGTGCATTGGAATTAATGAAGGCAGACATACTGCTTTAATTGATACCATTTGTTTCCGTAATCACTACTAATTCCACTGTCCAGATTGCTCTACTACTTCCTCATGCTCCATTAAGGCACTTCCTTCTGCTGCACAGGTGTTTGGTTTTTTTCCTTTTTTTTTTTTTCTCCTGCTAAATACAGGAGAAATAGTAATTGGACAGCATAGAGGAGAATGGGCCCAAGTTGACTCAGAGCTTAAAGATCTTTGCGTCAGAATGTCTGCATCCTTCATGAAACCAGCACTCACATATTTGTCAACATTCCATTTAACCAAGGGTTCAGCTTTTCTCCAGTGCTTGCTGGCAAAAAATGCCAAACAAGTTCAGCACCTGCCAAATACACGCAAACACAGAACAAATAAATATGGAAGTCGATGCTATTGGAGTACTGGGAACTCACCTGAGAAGCCACAGATTAATGACGTTATTAGTATGAGGGCAAGAGGGTTGTGAATCTCTAAAAAAGTCCTATTTGTGTTAACCAAAAAAGGTAATTTTTAGTTGGAATGTGGCGATAGTTTTATAGGAAATACTAATGTTCCCCTTATATTTCATTCTTTGAATAATTCCTCTTTCTTTAGAAAATGTATTTATGTCAAACCAGCCCTTCTTGATGTAAGCAGAGCTGAATGCAATTCCTTAAGAGAGAGGTGGAGACAGTTCTGAAGTCAGGAGCATTTCTAGGTCAGCCGTGACTCTTCACTTTATACTTCTGTCAAAGAAGAAATACGTGCCATCTGTATTCCAGTCAGTGCACCAGTCTCTTTTGGTTAGAAGTGAATAAGGCTCCCAAGGTAATAGTTATTAGAAAGAGACTGGATTGTGCTGTTTCCATGTCACTTTAAAACAGGCCAAAAAAAAAAAACAAAAAACAAAAAAAGAGCCTGAAAGAGTTCTAAATATGGCTTAAGAAGGGCATATATTGGCAGAATTTGGGTCTTTAAGGAAAAACAGAAGAGTGTGCAGGTTTTGAAAAACACTGTCTCAAGAACTGAAATACTTTTCTCAGACTATAGTTATTCCCTTTGCCAATTTCTGAGACTTCCAATACGTAAAGCTTTAATTTTTGTTACATATAAAATTTACTGATAGTCTGTTAGACAGTGTGAGTAATCAGCAATTACAGTGATGTTAAAAATTCTAAGCCAGGCAATTAAACTTATTACTACAGGAGTGTGGTCTCTGTACAGGTAGCAAAACATATTAGTTCAGAGTAATGACACCATGTAATGAGTATGAAATTCGCTGGATAATGATGAAGAATTCAGTTCTGTAGCTAATCTCCCTTTCATGTGACTTAGCTGCAATTACTGATATCAAAAGTTTTATCCTTTACATAATTACGTAGTAGATGAAAAAAGAAAAATTAATCTCACAAATTTAAGATACTTATTTGGGGACAGTCTTGCAACCTGATTTAGGTTTCTAAAAAAGCAACAGAATGAGTATCCCCATTCTGAGAATCTTTTTAAGACCTTGAATAATCTAGATGATTAGGGCCATATGGTTTTGCCCTAGAAATTCAGAGGAAACAAATACATGGATACACTGTGAAGTATTTGTCTAAGACCAACAGCCCCAGTAAACAATACGCTGACTGCTGGTTCAGTGTATGCAAAACAGATCTGTGCTTTTATGTCTGGAGGATAATTAACTTCCTCAAAAGCTCTGCCTTTGCTTATCTGTCTGACATGAAAACCCATCATGGAAATGGGGAAATTTGTCATCTTCCTTGGACAATCCAATAGAGGAGAATGGGCCCAAGTTGACTCAGAGCTTAAAGATCTTTGCGTCAGAATGTCTGCATCCTTCAAATTTTGCGACAAAATTTCAAATAAGGAATTAAAAATGAATCTGGAAAGTTTGGATGCATAGTAGTCCTCAAAGTCAGCTACTGGCCCCAAGCTAAGTTATGAGCTTCAGAAGGTTAAAAAAATTATTCTATATTAACTCCTTCTATAGCTATACTAAAAAAGCAATTAAAAGATAATAATAAAAAAAAAAGCTTGAAGAATCTCCTATAACAAAGAAATCATTTTGTAGAGCTTGCGATTAGATTTGAGCTCTCCTTCAATGTGCATGAGCTTATCCAAGAACTCATAGAAAAGGATGGAGGTCCTTTAAGAAGCCTGTCCTATCTACTACAGAGTAATATTTTGTTATTATCAGTGAACTCTGTTTTGTTCCTGTATAAAATAAATCTCCACCATTTGAATAGAACTACTGATACCAGTACAGCACAATTCAGCTAACTAGCATCTCTGCTCTGTTCCCAAGTCAAAACTTTTCTCATAGTTTAGGAAGATGGGTTTGCCTTGTTAAGGTGCCACAGACGGCAGATGAAGAAAACCTGTATTTCATCTCTTTAAAAATATATTTTCTCTCTGTTTTTCCTGACCTTTTCTGTTCTGCTCAAAGTCATTGAGGCACGTAGTGATTATCTGATTGACTAGCATGAGCAAATGTGGTGCTTGCCTTCTATTTCTTTTAGTTCTCAGAACAAATATAAGTGTTCTTGGAGAGAACAAATCATTCCTGCTTATCTTCAAAACACAGTAAGGCTTTAAGCCACTTCTTTACCTGTTCTCCTGTTCACCCAAGGAGAGAAAAGGCAACATAAGAGAGTCCTCTGATGGACATCTCTACTGACAACTAGAAGGAGGCAGAGGAAAAAGACGAAGAAGCACTTTTGTCTTTGTTACTGTGCTCTGCTAAGAAGGTACAGCTACTGAAGGAAAATGTTCAAAGATCCAATAGGATGACGGTCAAACAAAAATCAGTGAATTACAGAAACAACACTCATACTTTTCACAAACTCTTCTTGAGAAGATAAAAATTGGAAAAACAACAACGTTGTAAAATTCTTGAATGTACTACTGAATACTAAATAGTTTTTGAAAGTCTAAGTTGTTTAGAATATCTTTTCGTAGCCAACAATTCCTCCCTAGAATCTCACTTCTTGTTCAGTTCTACTGCATCACTTTTGATTTATCACCAACTAAAGTTGGGGAAAAATGAAATGCAGTTCCCGAGGCCAGAATCAATACATTTTTCAGTCTGAGAGGCAATAGAGTAAAACTTTGGAGAAAACATGTCATCAAAAATGTGTGTGTTTGAATGGCTTGCTTATCGTGAAGTACATTTTCATCTTTAAAGTGTTTTTTTTTTTGCAAAATGCACTAAAAAATTGGAAAAAAATTGTAAGACTGCAATGCAATTTTTAAAAAGAAAACTAGCAGATTTTAAGAAGAAGGAATAATACAGAAGGAGAATATTATATGAGTGTTTTTAGGAAACATTTCCAAATGTTTTACTTGCACCTATACTTAAGCTATTAGAACTAAAAGTGTATGTTTGGAGGCCTTTTAAAAGACCTTTGTGTGGTTAAAGCACAGCACAAGTACAAGGTGCAAAATCATTCTTCAGTGATTTTCTTCCCACACCTTGAAGTGACTTGTCTTTTTTAGATAAGCACCTCCCTGGACATGACATTAACAGTAATATCAAAACAGAGATATCAAAATTTATCCAATACAAATTCTGCATCATTCAAATCTTCTCATACCTTTGCATTTCACAAAAAAAAAATGAAGCCACTATCTCATTCAGGTTCTGCTTTCTTTTCCTTCAGCATCACTAATTCCTTATAATACCATCTATTTACAGCAATCTTCTTTGTCTTCTTTTGTCCCTTCTTCATCTTTTACATATACAGTGCTCTTTGAAAGCTCTGTCAGAACTATCCTTGGATCTTATCTCAGTTACACTTGAGAACAGTTTCACTTCTGTCAGGATTGCAAACACTTTACCTATATTGGTTTACCTGCTTTCCCATTCCAACTTATCCATGAAGCGAAACAAAACCACTCCAACTTTATTCCTTTTTTTTTTTTTTTCTTCCACGTGTTGCCTCCAGTATTTGTTTTCAGATCAGAACTTTATAACAGTATATATATATATTTTACATTTTTGTAAGCAGAGCCAGGAATACTGTAAGCTCTTATTAAAGAACAAAAAGGAAACTGAAACTCAATCTTCTTACATAACTGAGAAAATATAAAACCATGAGTTTTAATTTCTATTCCACAGAGGTAGGGAGAAACTAAAATTGAGCGAAATTCACTAAAGTAACAGTGGATTGATTTGCCAGAATGTGAGCATGTGTGCACATATATGTATATGCACGTTTTCCATGCCTTCCACTCACTTGTGATTACAAAAGTGGAATTCAAATCCATATGCTAGTTTCTAAAGGAAAGATATTTCACATACTAGTTGTATTTTTACCACTGGTGAATTTTCATTTCAATCTGGATTGAATGTATCACTGAAATTCAATGTGATACTAATAAAATCTTTGGTCACCAAGTCACAGTAACTACTCATATAATGGAGTAAGGGGGAATTCAAATCAGGTCAACTTTTTTTTTTTTTTTTTCTCATTGATGACAATATGAAAAATAGATGAAAAATATTTAGATCCAAGCTGGAGTTTGGAACTATGGAAGTTTAAAAAAAAAAAAAAAAATCAAGATATTTTTATGAAACTAAACAAACAGTGAAAAAAAATGTAAAAATCACCACATATGTATATAGCATAATCCCATCATAAATTATAAAATCCTAGAAAAATGTGAAATTCCAAAATGCTTTTTTTTTTTTTTTATGTAACAGAGATGAAAGAACAATAAATTTCAGCTTGAGCCATATCTAAATGAAACATTTTTGCTTTATTTTGACTACATTTATACTGTTCTTGTGACCTACTTCATGGAGTAATTGTTGTCTCCTCCAGCCAATTACTCCAGAGCAGCATGCATCCATGCTACTCTGGGGATGGCCAGTCCCTTATAAAATTGATTTGGACAGCACTCGGCACATTACTGGCACAGAACATATTCCAGAAGCTACTGTGCCTACTCAATGCAAACACCCGTAAGCACGCCACACTTACCATCTGTCTGCCCTCATGTGCCACGTGTCCACACCATCCAGCTTGAAAAACAGCCATATGGAGCCAAATGCTGCTCAGTGGTCCTGGAGACAACAGGCTGCTCCTCCAGTTGCCACTGATGCATGCCCTGTGTGACATCTTGTCAGGTCTCTACTAAGCCTCCCACGATTGAGGTCAGTCTTAGTTACAGGATATTAATTGAGCTTCCTCTTTCAGAAATATCCCTGAAGAAGAAACACATGCAGCTGTTGGTTGTGTATTGAGAAATACGATGTTGCACGGTGGCTCTGGGAACCCAAAACTAGACACAGCACTTCTGAGGTAGCCTTCTGGACTACTGAATGGAACGATCGCATCCCTTGGCTTTGCTCTTTGCTGCCAGGATGTATTGCTGGCTTGCATTCAGCTGTCCACCAGGGTACTCAAGCCCTTTTCTCTATTCCATCAGCCTCATCCTGCACAGGGACTTTTTTTCAATCTTGTAGCAGGACTTCAGATTTGCTCTGACTGAACTTTGTGAAGCTCCTGACATCATTTCTCCAGTCTGCTCAGAATAGTCTGTTCCAAGTCACACACAAACTCAACGAAGATATACTTCATCCCATCATCCGGGTCATTAAGGATACAGTCCGAGCACTGGGTCCTGACAGATGTAACCTACTTTTGGTCACAGGCCAGCAGCTGTGCCACACAGTTCCTTCCTTTTGTTTCATATGCTACACACATTGGTGTTCAGACATCTGAAACTCACCCTGTCCCGTGCTGCTTCTAAAACAGACATGTGAAAGCCTGCCTTGCCTAGCTGTGCCTCTAGACACACCCGCTCTGGTTTTCGTCCCCTCATTCCTCTTTACCTTACAGTACCCATTTCCTGACATAGACGAAGTCCTTTCACTAGGTCAGTAAGCCTGTTTGCATGCAGACTAGTCCTCGCTCCTCAGAAAGCCCGCTTGCGACGCCTGCCAGGTAGCTGACTAACCGCATACGACGACTTTTTTTCCCCTTTTTTTCCGACTTTTCCCTTCTCGTAAAACCTCCCAGCGCGGCCAACGCACGGGCCGATGATCACGCGCGCAACGCCTCTCCGCGCGGACCAAAACGGCGCGAGCCTCAGCCCGCGCTGCACCTTCCCGCCCGGCCCCAACCGCACCATCTGCCGCTCGCACGCGCGCATCCCGCACGCGCATCCCGCACAGCCAATCCCGGCGCCCGCCCCGTCCCGCTGTACCTCGGCGGCGGTGCTTCTTCCCCTCGATGCCGGGCTCACTTTTTTTTCTCCCGCGGGCGGCTGCCGGTATGGGATCCGTTGAGTCCGAATGGTTGTCGAATGCCCGTAACCTGGGAGCAGCGCGGAGGAGCCTAACGGAGGTGCGTTCTGCTATCCGAGACACCCCGAGTGCCCGCTTCGTACAGGGTGGGGCTGTGTGAAGGGAGGGCTGCGCCTGGCTTTCCTCGTGGTCTGGTCCCATCTCCCCTATTCCGGATAAGAGCTCTTGGCTCTTGAAAAGTCATGTGTTTCTCGTGTTGGTAGTCACCCTTATGAACTGATGAATGCTTTGTTGTTGAATCTTCCAGTTTTAATTTTACAGTTTCAGTCCAGCAAGCAGTTTTGGTATAAGACAGAAGTGCCCAGGCATTTGCAAGTCTCACACATTTGTTGTCCAGCAGCTGAGAGAGACAACTGCAGTTTTTTAAAAAAAATCTACTGCACACTTTGATTTTGTTGATAGCATTCCCAACTTCTGGGCCCAGTTAAATTCTTACCTCTGGTGATGCTTGCTTGAATCCTCAGTCGTCACCATCTGAAGAACAGAATGAAAGGACTGTAAATGATCTGATTAAGTCTAAAGATCACTTAGGAATTGTAAGGGTCACATCTATTTCTTCAGGTCTTGGTAACTAACAGCATCATAGGCCAAAAACCCATCTGCAAAAACTGCCTTGATGTCATACACACTATTTTGCATTTTACATATAATTTTGTTATTTAACCTTATAAATGATGTTTCTACATTTTAGTCTCACAGCTACTGTCTTCAGAATGGCTTCTGTGCTGTTAATGGTCATGTGCTGCTATTACAAACTCCATTTTACTCAGAGTTTGTCTGCATAAATATTTACTTAGTGTAAAATCATCCCCTTAATTTGCAAAACTTCACAATCCATCTACAATTGAAAAGTCTATGATTCTATACCAGTAAATAGGGTTGGTTTTGTGTATAATATTTTGCTTGAAATAAAAAAAAATACAATAGAAAGGAGGAATCAAGACATTTAAAAGAAGCATGGAAGTTTAACGCCTCCATAAATTAGGGAAGTGCACTAGCATTGCCTAGAGCAGTTAGTTTTCAGCCTAGGAGCCTATCTGCTGCTCTGTTTTGGATTTGTGACCAAAAACAGTGCTGATAACAGACTGATTTAGCTATTGCTGAGCAGTGCTACACAGAGCCTATGGGAGTTTTCTATTTCTTTCACTGGCCTCCCTGCAGGGAGAACAGGAGCGCACAAGTCTTTGAACAGCTGTCTGTATGGTGGTGAGCTGCCTGCTGAGGTTCATCCACAGCAGTTTTCTGAAAGGTGCACAGAAGTTCAACAGCTCAGTAAAGTAGGAATCCACACAAGATTGGACCTCAGCATGGTAAAGCAAGCTCATCCCCAAAGTGATCAGTAATGAGATACCTAATATTGACGTCTAATTGGTCAATATTTTTTTCAAAGTTAACAAGCAATAAAATGAATAAGGCAGTTAACTTTCTTATACAGAGACTGCAGTAAAGTATCAGCAGAAATTGAATTTCTAAAATACTTTCATTAAAATATGTAATAAGTCTATCATATATTATTCATTCAGGCATTCTTCAAAACAGGAAAGCTACTAGCATACTTGTCATGTTCTGGACTGTTATTCTTACTGTGAATATCAATAATGTGATTAATTGTCCTGCCAACAACTTGCAGTATACACAGGCATGTTTACATTTCAGCAAATGAGACTACTTTTTTAACTTTCAGTGCTTCTCCTTCATGTTAGAGAAACTGCAATATTGGACTTAATGGATCTGTAATTTACTGTGTTTATTAATATTACATAGGAGTTTCGTGCCATTTTTCCCCAGCATGTCTGGCCAGGGATCCAGATTATCTTCATTGGAATTCTTGGCAGGATTTTTTTCTCCATTAAATACTCCATAACAAGGAAATTTCAAAATGAAGTGTTCTTTGGAGACCTCATAGTCTCCAAGCCATCGTTAAATTGCCATTTATACAATATGCTTCCTAACCACCAGGGTCACTTTGCTGTGAAGGTACAATGCAACAGGAAAGCAGTAAATCTTGGTGAAGATTTCACAACCGTCTCTGGCAATTAAGGTTTTGAAAGACATCTTCTCTGCATAGCCAGTAAAATGGGAATCAAAAGGCAACTGCAGGACAGCCTAGATGAAATGAGCCAACTGCTGTCTTGTATTATTTCACATTGAGAGAAAAAACTCAGGCTAAAGTGAAAAAATGATAGGCATTGTTGTGCTACTCCACTGTGTAGTAACAAAAGATTCTATGGAGTTCTTTTGACCGAGGGAGAAAAATATTTTTAGGAGCTGTTGTTTCATTTCAAACATACAGAATTTCTTTGTCAAATAAGAATTCAGAGAGTGACAGTCCTTTTTTTTTTCTTGCTTTTTCAGAAGTTCAGTGTCTGTTGCTGAGGATTCTCTCTTGCTGTGAAAGACATTCATTGAATTCAGTCTAGACAATCTCTTCAGTGTTTCCAATTTCCATTAGACTAGAAATAGGACTGTATTCCCACCCAAATTTAGAAGTTTTCAATCCACTGGACGTGCTGACAATTGTTTTGCGGAAACATTGTAAGGCACATTAGAATCTCAGGAGCTGGAAACTTTTGGGTTTTTTTTCCCTCAATTTTTGCTCCTTATACTTCTAATATTTAAAAATACTATAGAATTGTGTCAGTGCAACTCTACACATCAGTAATCTATATCTTCATCCAGGTCAAACTATGTATCTCCCATCCTAAACATGGATGTTTAAACAAAGCTATTAACTCCTCAGAGCATGCAAGTTTAAAAAGTTAAAATAAAATTTGCTTTTTAATCATTTTTAATAATAGTGTTGCATTTTTAAGTAAATTGATTGTGTAATTAGTCATCTTACTCTGAAATAGCAGAAGATTTTTCCTAGATCATGCAATACTTAATAATGCAGCATCATTTTTAAGTACAGATAATGTTAATGAAGCTTATGTCTTCCTGTACGTTGTTACATTAGGAAACAACATCATGCATATGAGAAAGAGGAACGTGATATTTTGTTGTGTCACTGAACAAGTTGCTAGTTAGAAACCTATATATGTAGAAGAACTGGTTGCAGTGTAAAACTGAAGCAAGAACTTTTTTATATGGCTCCACCATATACTACTACATGCCCCACTTGCATGATTCATTACATGCATACACACGTGTTCCTAGTAGCAGTACTGCATTTGAGCTACATTTTTAGAAATGCTTCAGGGCTAGGAAAGGGTTCAGCAAGAAACAAAAATAGAGTAACAAGGACATGGTAAGTCATATAATGCATGTGTTAAGTCTCGCAAGAAGACTATTCATCAGTGCTGGTTTCAGGATAGATTCTGATCTGATTGAAGTACTATCATTCATTACATATTCTAGTTCTTAAAAATCTAGTAGGAAGTTCAGCATTACACTTAGTATTTGCGCCACTATGGCAGTACACTTGTGGTAAGTGGCACATTTTGTGACACAAACATCAGATGAGACATTTTATGTACTTGAAAGTAATTGATACTAAGTGTTGTGAAAAGCAGTGTACTGCATTATATAGAAAAACACGTGATGTGGCATTGAGTTCCTATTTTTATTTTTTCCTACAACATAGATAACATATAGTTGTATTTCATATTCCACTTTACCAGGAGCAATGCCAATATGAAACATCAATATGTGATGCAATGTAAATTTCAAATTTCCAGGCTGTTCTGAAGATGAAATTTTATATGAGCAATTGGGTATTCCTATCAAGGCTCTGAGTGCTCTAATAGACCTCAGTGGCCATGAAGACCTCACATATTAAGAGACAAATACCACACCCTCTCCTCATGGCCTATTTAAGCTCATGCTTGGACATTCATTCTTTTGTTCAAATATGCTGTAGGCACATTTATCTCCAGCTCACAGCCATTCCTCTAACTGATCATGGACGAATGTTAGTGATCCAGAATCTGACCTATAGACTGATTTATAGCTTGACTTTAGACCTGCTTTGTTGCTGTAGACTTTTCTGGCAATCACTGGACTGTGTCTGATCTTACCTAATCTCCCTTAGACCTGACTTTTGCCAGGAAGTCCTCTGCCTTGCCAGCTTTGTTACCATGCTCAGCTTCCCCGTCCCCCTAGGGAGCAGCCAGGCCATGCTGCATCCTGACATTCACATGCATTGCTTTGTCAGTTAAGACATCTCAGAAAGTGCTGAAATACATGGAAAAGAATGTATTAATAGATATGCCACCCGTAGAGTCACATGCATGACATGACTGCCCTTTCTTTCCTTAAGTTTAACTAATTTGCTATGGCTCTGAGTAGAAACTAATTAAGTGCCCATAAGATGTTTCTATGGCAGACTTCTCTCTTCCTTGTTCTATCAGCATGCTGCAGTGATGTATTAGAGCATAATAAATATACTGCAGCATTAATTGGAAAGAATTAATTGGAAAGAACACAGTTTGATTCATTCTGGTGGTGTTGTATTGATCATTTATTGACGTTTAAAAAATAAGCTATCATTTGTATATGCTTTGTATACAATATGCTATTCTAGAAAAGATGCCTTGGAGATGGAAAACCACAAAACTATAGTCTACCCCTATACTTTTACATGCCTGCTTTGCTTATACTATGGACATCCCATCCTTCCTTCATTATTCTGCTGGCTCTGATTGTTGAATGTTGCATCGTGTGGCCTGGAGTATTTCTTTAGTATGTTGGTATCTGCTGTCCTGTCTGTTCCCTCCCTCCTTCTTTTACCCCCCCAGTTTTGGTGCTGGTGGGGTAGTGTGAGATGCAGAGTACCTTGGCTCAGTAAGCCCTGTCTAGCAATAACTAAATCATCAGTGTTATCCATATTTGTGTCACAAATCCGAAAACTAGTAGTGGACAGATTACTACACTGAAATTAACTCTTGCCTAGTCTGGATCAGTGCAGGAACAAATGAATTGCTTTCTGATAGTGATGATTAAGTTGGCTGTTCTTCTTGCTGCTCTCATAATATTAGTGTGCGTGTCATCAAAGTAAACTGAGTCAATTTTAATTCTATTTCTCATTCAATTTCTCTTCTATAGTGTGAATATGCCACGGTATGTAAAAATTGAACATGTTTCAAAGGTTCCTAAGCTGCTTTTTGTCTCATGCCTGCAGGATAACCTCCTCCAATTTTTGTGATTTTGAAGCTATTATTTACAGTAAAATGTAATCAACAAACAGTGTTCACAAATTTAAATGCATTCAGTGCTTTACTCTGGCATAATGTCAATAAATAAATATTAGTTAAAGTACAAAAGAATCAATTCAGCATGGGATCAGAGATCATGCAGAATGCAGTTATAGTAATAAAGCCTTGTATTTACACCTACTTCCATCTTGTTTTCATCAAATGAAAATGCTGGGACTTGTTCTGCTTTTGGTGAATTCCTGTGCTTAGTTCATTGATCTGAAGGTTCATATTGCAGTGGATATACTTCACATATGCTTATGTATCATGCTTATTTGTATTACCTGGCAAGTGTACTAGAGTTGAATATCAACTTGCAGCTTTTACAGTCAGTAACTGTCTGTATGATATTGAATTACAGCATAACAATTACTCCTTTCTTAATTCTGAAGCATATGAGACTATCAAAGCAAGAATATATGTAAACAAACAAACAAAAAAGTTGAAACAAATGCTTTCCACTGGAGCAAGACAGCCTAGACTTTAATTTAACTGAACAAAAAGCAGTGAGAATTTGCACTGGGGAAAGCTACAAAGAGTTTATTATTTCAGTGCAACACTTAAAATGGTAAAGGCAAAACCAACAACAACAACAACAAAATAGCAATTACTATTCTTTGTGGAAAGGAAGGGAAAACTAGATTTTTGTTTTTTTCTCAAATCTCTCCTGTCCAAGGTGAGTAGGAGATACAGACTTGTGTGTAAGCTTGAGTACGAATTGGGCACGTTCTTTTTAGCCAGTTCATCTTGTACACTGATGAACTCTGTTTTACACGACAAATAATAAGCTGGAGCTATGTCCCAAAGAAGCATTTCATTGTTAATAGATGTGTTACGAATATGAATACTTTTATTTTTCCTTTTAGACACTATCAGAGGCAGGTCATAGCCACAGCGTATATATGCTCTGAGTCAGAATATTAGTGTCTATCAAATCTTAAGACATCCATTTTCTCTATCCCACTCTATCACCTGCAATTTTGTCTAAGAGGAAAGAATAGCAGCGCCAAATGAAAACTATAGTGTCAAACATTAGGAGATTGAAGTGATGGTAGTAAACTACAGCTTGTTTTATTTGTACATATTTCATACACAAACGTGTTTGAGGATGCTGATTTTATCGATAAGCAAATTATTTGATGTTCTTAGATGTTAAACAATTTTACTTTGCTTTCAGTTTATAATATCACAAGAACCTGAAGATAAAATTTCAACCTTTTATATGCAATTGGGGGCATAATTCCTTCAATTATTACTCTGATTATTGTTCATATCCTATTAGTTTCTTTACCTTGAACTGATATGACATTTCAGGCTATGGGAAATCAATGGCATAAAAATTTCTCATGCTACTCTGAACTGCTGATTTAGATAGAGAGACTAAACATCAGATAGTATGGATAATAAAAAAGACTAAAGAAAGGAAAACCCATCTGATTTAGAGAATCTGTTAAATTGTTTGTGAATATTGATGTAGTATACAGGGAAGAAAAAAGCTTTTTGTTGATGCCTGAGGCATGAATAAAACTTTCTTTCAACTTAATTGTTTCTATCTTTGCATGTAATACTATCTGCACACTTCAAACTCAACCAGTGCTTTATATCATTTTTCAGAACTAACTGCACTTCAGTACTAACTGCCAGGCTGTGCTCTTCTTACACTATGCAGTTATATTCAATCCTTAAGATTAGGAGAATGTTCTGTATTTGTCTGATTAAGAGAATGTCTGTATTTGTCTAGATTCTACTGCTACCTGTTTTCTAAAGAAGTAAAAATTTCATGTACATGTGAGTGCATGCTTCTGTACCTCAAATTCTTTCAGTAATTTGATTTTCTAACTTTTGTCACCTACTTACAGGAGGCATCATGTGCTATAAGCACTATGCACGCCAGCACAATTGCCAGAGAAACGAGGAAAGAAAATGTCTTGATCTGGTTGTTTCTCCAGTGCTCTCTGAAGGTAATTATGTAATTATACTATACACAATGGGAATTAAAGGGGGTGGGGGCTGTAATATGGACAAAATTGTTTGGAAATTATATTTGAAGATCTGTTCTTGTCTGCTATTGAGGACTTTACTGTTTCTAGCTTATATTTGTTTTAAAAAAACCCACAAGATTGAAGAGCATTTTAAATGTTATTTCCTGGCTGGCTCTTGGTTTCCTGTGGATTCTAGAAGTGTCAGACTAGCTGTAGTAATATTTTTGGGTGAGGGAGAAAAAATATAAAGCTTACTTTTTTTACTAAAGATATTTTTAAATCATTACTTAAACCTTTATGTTAGTCCAGATTAATTTGTTCCTTCCATATAACCTCCAACACCAAGGTTGAGAAGAAAGCAATAGAATAAGTGCAGTGATAAGCAGCCAGTGAGGAAAATAACCTGGCTGTCCATAGTCAATGATTGCCTGTGTTTCATTCTAAGTCTGCTTGTTGTGTGCTTGTGACTTCTTATAGGTGTGTGAGCTAAGTAGGCAAAGTAGCATTGTGGACAGAAACGAAGTCAACTGCTTGTTTAAGGTGTTGTGTGAAAAGTGTGAGTAAACCCAAGAATGAGGGTATGGATGGAATACTTGAAATCTTTGGTCTTGTTATAGATGCTGTTCAAACGTATAGTTTGGCACAATCGTGGTTATGAGAGCAGAAAGTTAACAACTGTATCTTTTTAAGTTTACTTTATTAGAGCTTGAGCAATAATGGAAAGAATTACTGGGCAGTTCTGATTAAAGGGGAAAAAAAAAGTACACTCAGTATTTAAGATGTTTTGGATTTCTCTCTTCTGCAGTTAATGAAATCCTTAATCTTCTGTCACAAAATAGTTTATTATGGCAGGTGGACCAAGGAAAGAAAACAGTGAAACAGTAGAATAAAAATAATAGTAAGTGTTTTGTCTTTATGGACAAAATTATAAGAGGAATTTAAACATACCATTTTCTGCTTTCTTTGAGTGAGACAGATAGGAATGATTCCAGAAAAAAGTTGATACAGATTCTCCTATCTGTAGAAACTTTATTCCAATCTTATTGATCGGCCTCTGTTGTCTGCAAATCTGAGTTGTGTACCTAATGAAAAACAAATCTTTTTAAAGGCCACTAGTGCAATCAATTGGAAAAGAGATCCTGCTTTATTTCAATTCTTTTTCTGGAAATTTAAAAAATGGGTGAGAGTTAAGGAGAAAAAGAAAGTCAGGATTTGAGTGTAAATATCAGCTAAAATTTCTTGTAATATGTGTTCGACATAATTCTGGTGCTGGATAAAAAGAATTCAGGAACTTCACAGTCTGTGTCTAGTACAGTTTTTTTCCACTCATAATTTTGTTGCTCTATAGATGACAACTCTGAATTTTTTACTGACATTAAATATTTCCCTTTTGTCACAAATATTTGGAGAGCCCATGTGAGCTCCACCTTTTGCATTCTTATATTAAGCTAGCCACACTATTAAACTGTTCTTGTGTTTCAACAGTAGTATGTATTCCTTATTGCAAATCACAGGGCAAATGAAAGTTTTAGGCTTAGAAGCTCTCTAATGTGTTTTTAATTGAGATAGTTGCCAGCACACAGAAGCAGTCACAAGATTAACAGTGCCAAAGTGCTTTAAAATGGAGAGAGTGGAAAATTTTCAGGCAGAAATTTGGCAGAAAATATTTCTTAACTAGTGTGTTAGTTCAAATACAAAAAAAAAATAATAATAATAATAATTAAAATATATATATATATACACACACAAATCCACCAAATGCAAAGTTACACAATTGTAATTATTAAACACTTTTCTTGGGGAAAAATAACATGTCGTATCTCCTGTATTTCATCTCAGGTTCTTACATCTTCATTCTTTTAACAGATTAGTTGTAATATTTCCCCTATTATATGATATATTGGGGAATGGAAAAATCAACAGATCACTGATAGTTTTTCTAATGTTAATCCATTTGTCTTTCTTGTACACAAAGAGCAGCATTTTTACTCAGCAGCTGAGTATCAGATTTTATTGTATTGTAGACAAAACACAAAATTAAGAAGTAAAAACATCAAAATGGAATGTTAATCAACTAAACATCTGTGTGACCTTACCCTTCACAGAGTGCAAGGCAGTATGTCCGAAATATGATCACAGAGCATGTACTTATCTCAAGGTCCACAATAGAACCTGTGAGAAACAATGACATTCATAATGGAGCCAAAGCAAGAGATAATATTGATGTTGATTTTTTCGCCAATGAAGCATCAAGCAAAAATTCAAACAACAGGATTAATATAGTTGTGTGATCCTATGTCTGGCAGCCATAAAATCTTTGTCTGATATGTAGTTGTTTCTCTCAAAGGATGAACAAGACTGGAAGAGCAGGGCATTTAAAGAGGAGTTTCTGTCAGGAATTTGATATTCCACCAGACATCAGGAAATTTGGGTAGTATTAACATTTGAGTAGTATTAACATCAATGGCAGTTTGAAATTTTCTGTTTCTTGGCATACCTGCACTGCAAACAGGAGTGAGGGTAAAATGGCTTTTCCGCAGCACAAGAAATCAAACTGTTCTTATATTTAAAGGCTATACTGATTCTTACTGGATACTTGAATGTTTCTTCTCAGGCAGTTAACTACATATATTTGAGACTACATCTTCTATTAGGCAGAATAGCTTTTTTCCTCAGGTGGTTTGTTAACTTTCCACCTGTTGCCAGAAATGGAGGGAATGCTTTGTAACATCTGTCTTTTAAATGACAAGTACTTAAAGAGTGAGACGATTAGAAGTCTAGGTTAGGAGTCTTTGGCAAATCATTTTACCACATCTCTGAAGTTAAGTATTTCTATCTGATACTGGATCTGAGTTTATTAGAAATAGGAAAGTCAGGAAGAAAAATACATTTGTAAGGGTAAAGGAACAGTCTCTACACTCACTGGGTTTCCTTTTAGTGGATGATGACCATGCTGTAGTGATATTCAGTATCATGTTTAAATTGTAAGTTCTGTATATCAAGGACTTTTTCAGTTTGTGCAATATCAATATGAATTAATTGTTGGAAGCAATGACTGTTGAAGAGTTAGGACATTCAAAAGGAGTAAAGAAACTGGACTCACCACCCAGGACAAATTGTGCCTGAACTGAAGCCTAAGTTATATCCCTATTGAAAAGTTTCTTTGAAGAAACTTTTTAAGAAGTTGTAAGTCTCACACTGTATAAGCACACATTCAAGACTTCTAGCATCATCAGCCTTTCTGTGTATCCTGCATTGCTTGAGAACGCACAAAACCTCACAAAATTGCCTGATATAAATGCTACTGAACTGTATTTACAGTCAGATGGCTAAAGGCAAAATTTAACAATAATAGACAGGATGACAAACATTAAGGTTTTCACTCTAAACCATGCTGTTGAAGGTGTTGAGATCTTCTGGAGTTTATGTTATGTTGCAACAGACTAAAATGGTCATGTTAAAAACATTCAGATGTCTTATCAGATAATACTGGCTTTAACAGCTTGTCAGTGCTAACAATGAACAGATATACAAAATAGATAAGTGGAGGTTAGCAGATAAAGAGATGCAAATATCCCCACTGGGCTTTACATTATGTCCTGGGGGTGTTCAAGTGATTTAATTAGACCACTGGATATATGCAGAAAAATTAGAAGGACATATTCCACACTTATATTATGCTTGGAAGTTATGCAATCATTATGGTTAAAATTTTTCACTCATTATTAGAGAGATCAATGAATGAGAGGTAGAGGTTAAAAACATGCATGCTAACAGTAAAATATCAAAAAACTTTTTCACTAGCATTTGAGTGTTCTAATATCAAATTTGTTGAAATTCCACAGGAAAAAGTGTTTGAACTAAATTGCATACTATGAAGTTAAGATTGCTGCAGAGGAACCTGAGATCTTTTGAAATAGAAAATGCCAAAATGCCATATTTCAAGGGTAATCAAATATGTTCTTCAACAACAAGCTAAAATAACATACTTGCCACTAATATTTAAAAAATAAATAAATAAATAAATAAAAAGAAAAAAAAAGAAAACTGATAGAGGCAAGTTTTGCTTTTTAACTCCTGTCTGTAGCTAAAACTAGTTTGCTGTTTAAATGGAAGAGGGAAAGTATATTTGGAAACATGAAGTAACACATCCAGCTCAATTAGAGTTGCTTGGTAATCAGGATGATGAGCTTCTCTATCCATGCCTTCCCCCAGAAAGGTGTATTTTAGAATCTTAGGTACAGAAGAGCTGGTCTTTTTTCGTAGGCTTGCTCAATTTTCCTCTGTGCCAGCTGGCTGTAGTGCTTATGATGATTGGAGAGTATGAGCAGCCAGTCCTTCCATATCTCATTTCCCCAAAAGATTTTCTGTCTCTAGAGAGTCCAGGATGGATGTATTCTACTAGAAGTCCATCATATACTGAAAAACAATGCAGGAGGAAAAATAGCTATATGATGAGAGAGCTGTATAACTCAGGTTTTGAACATGTATTCAAGCAAGCTATGGCTCTGTCTAATTTATGTAATCTACAGAATGCTGCATTTATGCTTGGGGACCAGAAAATATTATCTAACTTGCAGTTTCCTGGCAACCTCTGCAAGAGGTTAATGACACAACAATAATCCTACTCCTGGCATTGTGGATGCATGCTTTTGATGATTATCCCGCTGTATATATCCATCTAACTAGCTAAGGTTTTTTTATTAGCTGATACCAAAAGCTCTTTTTGTAGAAGAGTGATGATAGAGAATTAATATAGCTTCTCCCCTGACTTACATGTATTCTATCTTTTCCTGTAAACATCTCGTAGTTCCCCTGCTAAGCCTACATTACAAACCTCTTTATACAACACTATCCTATCTTGGGGGAGTGGACTACCATGGGCCTTTGACCTTCTACCACTTTTGCAAGCTAATAATTGTCTTGAAGACATTTTATACATATTAAAAGCAAATATAAAATTGGTCATTTTATTGTCTTTATGAAATTGAAGTAGTAAGTCTCCATAATCAGTATCACAACAGCCTCAGCACTCTGCACAACTCATAGCATACGTTAAGAATATTAATACTCGCTGTATATTTTGCTAAGGACCTCTTGAAATAAACATACAGTTGTTAAAACTGATGACATCTGAGCTCTAAAGTCAGAAAGTTTCTTTTGCATGAGAGGGAAGGCCTGGATATCACAGCATGTACTCAACCTTTTTTCTAAGCTTAATCACCTTGCAGTTTGCACCTGATTGAAGACTGATGCTGCATGTTTGCATGTGAATTAAGAATTATAGCAGAATTAAAAGGGAAGAGTTTATTTGGGACAGAAAACCCTTATTTATCACGTATGATTGCATGTCTGCTATGATCAAAGATCTCACAGCAGCAGACTGATTCTCAGTGTCTGACATATGAGATGACCATGCTGTTGGCTGCTCTTGGCAAGCTTTTTCTATGGTCTAGAATTCAAAAGACTCCTTTAATAAAAATGAATAACTGCTTGGTGTATGAGGACTGATAATACCATTCCTATTGCTTCTACAACTCATTCAAGGGACTCTCTAATGTGGGGTTTTGCAGATGCTGTAGTGAAATGGCAATACCTGGTTTTCCGTAGCTAACTTTCCTAATGAAAAGAAAACTTTCCAGTCCTTATTGCTCTCCCTAGTGCTTAGTTTCTGAAGTGCTTACCCTATGAGAAAGGGATTGGAAAGAGAGAACAAAAAAACCTGAAGAATGATTTTATTAGTCTATTTATTTCTTTCTCTATTGCAATTCTATGGACTTTTTACATCACAGAGCATCTGCAACTAATGTAATATTGCATTGTGCCCAGGCAGAAAAGATCTTTAGCGTGGTCTCTTGAAACCATCAAGTTTTCTCTTTATTTTGCTACCTTGCTCTACCTTTCTTCCCTGGCACACTTTATTCCACTGTGGTAGAGAAAGCCCTTTTCCCTTCATAGGAAGCAATGACAAAATGACTGCATTTTCTCTGTCACCTCAAATAAGTTACTAGAAACAAGTGCGAAGAGAAATATTGTATTGCTTGGTAAAAGAAAACCTGTAAGTTGGTGTATAAATTTAGAGATCACTGTGAGATTTTCTGCAAAATTTCTTGTTTCCACTCTTGCACTTTCTGTCATTTGTTAAAACAACAACAACAAATTTAAAAAAAAGAAAAAAAAGTGCTTTTGATTTTGGGATTCTTCCTTTTCACTCACAGTATTAGAAGAAATAATGTTCTTAGGCAAGTGCAGCCTTTGTGTGTTTTGTCCCACTCTGTGCCACTGACAGAAAAATAAAATAAAAGGCTAAGTGAATGTTCTTCTCTGGTTCAGTCATATCAAAAGGAATTTTCTCAGCAGCTCCTGTAAAATTAACATCAAATCTTTGGCATTGGAGACTGTCCCTTCTTCCTCATTACTTGATGAATTTTGACTGACTGGCTGAGCAATGGAAGTAAACACTTCTTAGATAGCCAGGTAATCTATTTGCTGTGCTCCAACAATTGATAAAGTAGTCAACTAAGTCTCCTAACCTAATTTAGAACTTGTCTTATGTAAAGTAGATAATGGGCTGAGAAAAACTGACATTCCTCTCATTAAAAATTAATGTCTAAAAGGAGCAAACATTTCTACCTTACTTTAGCTACTTGTGGACAGGGGAGGGGCCAGAGTAGCTGGAATGAGTACTGCGTGGGTCAAGATTGGCTTTAAGCTCAGTGCTTACTTATTTTAGGTTTATGAGAAAGAAACAGAGCAATACAGCATTGTGGGAATCTGGTTAGAAACTTCAATATAAAGTGTATATAATCCCTGGCTACTTGGGATATTGGCATTTTGTAAGCCTGGTTTGGTTTTGCTGATCTAATACTGTCATAATGTATTTCTTTTTATTATTTCTCAACCACAGTTTTAGTAGATAAGATTTTACACCAGTGGGCTTTATTTGTTCAGGTTTGTTTTGGGTTGTTTATTTGTTGGAGGAAACAAATACAGGTTAAACTACAATTGCCAAGTGAAACGCATTCGCCTTAATTGCATTTACAACTTATTAATTCACAGTACTTGGTACTTTACAATGGTTTCCTTAAGTAGGTAGTATCAATTATTGAGGCCTCTGTGATATAAATAAGCATAGTTTTATTTCTACATACTGCAGCTTGCATGTCCTAAGTGATTTTTTTTAGCTGTAACTTCAAAGACTTTAAGTTTTTGGAAACACAGTAATTTTTTACGATGGTTCGCAATAATATTCCAGAGCTTTTCAAGGCACTAACTTAACTCTTAGAAGAGGTATAGGGAAGAAGATTAATATAGTTGTAGAAGTTGCTTTTAGCATACTTTTCTCTGGAAAACCATGATATAATGTTTTATCACAAATATACCTTAAAAAGTTGTATTGTCATAGCAAGCAGCATCTTCAAACACTACGTGTACACAGTGTATATTATATCTTCTGCACCATTTCTTGTGATCTCATATCCAGATGATATTTTCCCTGTTGAAGTAGAATCATGACTGAGAATGGGATAGCTGCTGTTTAATTACAGAGGAAAAGGCTAATGTCAAGGCAAGTCAAATGGAACATGGGCTGGGATAAATGACGGGCTGAGTGGCCTTTACTTGATTTAACGTACCAGTTTATCTTATGAATGACTGCTGTGAACCCTAATTTTTCATCCTGAGGCTTGGGTTTGAACTTCCTTACAGATAGCACAAAATTCTGAAATATTTTTTTCTTGATATCTACTTGGAGACAGTTTTTGCCTAATGAAAATGTATTGTAGAGCTTAATGTAATAATCCTACTAAGAATTGCACAGTTTTAATGATTTAATTGTTCCTTGGAAAAACAAAAATAACACATTTATTAAGAATTTTGGCAGGACTAATATCACCAGATTATTTTCATTTATCCTGAAATTAGTAATACATAATCTTTCCTCAGACCTATTTACCCCTAAGTACTAGAAAGATACATCTCCAAAAGTTGGGGAAATGCTACCTAACAAGTTTAAAGAAGGAAAAATCAGAAATAAAATCAGAAATAAAATCAGAAATAAAATCAGAAGACAGAGCTTTGGATGTTCTATCAGTTAAAGATTTTCCCTGTTTAGTTTCTCAGAGAAACTGTAACACGTTTTTAAACTTACAGTCATTTGTTGTGTGTCTTGCCTGTGTGAGTACAGCAAAGCTGCTATTTTCATAACTTTTCTGCAGAGTCCACAATTTGAGTTAGCAAGTACTGTAGATCACTCCAAAAGTAAGGCTTCCTGTTTATTTCCATGTAAACAACAACAGCCACAAGGAGCAGAATAGCACTGTTTGATAGAGGAAATTCTCAGCTACAAAACACTATTTTTCAGCACAGCCACCAACATTTGCTGATTTCCATGGATGAGCTGATCAATGCACTCTTCATTTCATGGCGTGACAAGTGTATGTGGCCACCCAGAACATGGCTTGTCCTTTATGTTTGTGTCTCTGTTGCTGAAATGTACCACCCACTGTCTCACTGTACTAACATGCGCTGTTTGGTCTCTGCAAACATTCAGTAAGTGTTGATGAATGTCAGTGGATGACAGCTTTTCTGCATGGATGATTTCAATTGAATGCTTTTGCTCCATGCACGTTTCTATGTCAGACGCCATTTTGTTAGACTGCCTCTCTGCTTCAGCCTGTCACACAGCAACAAAATGTAACGGCCTATTGGCAGAACAGTTCAACCTCTTCTGCTGTACCAGCAACATCTGCCTCTGATGGTGTGGTACAATGTAATAAAATAGGAGGCGTTACTTTCAGAGTAGCCTCTGTATATTAATAAAGCTAGAGAAATTATACTTGTAGCACCACAACTCAGGGAATTTATATTTAAATGAAAGTTATTAGCGTGATTGTAAATCTCCTTTACATAATGAAAAAGCTGCACTTAGCAACTAATTAAGTTAGAAGACTTTGTTTAAATTCTAAAATAACTTGCACTGCTTAAAGGTCCCTTACATATAACTCATCTTGCTTCAAAATGCAACAGAAAAGCAAGAGCAGTGACATAAATGGAGGAGTGATGGGGCCATGCTATGAAGGCACATACATTATTCAAGCTTTTCTCTGATCCTGACCTCCGTAGAAATTTGAATTGAATGTTTTTACTCTTTCATTGTTGAGATATGAAATAGTGTTATTCCTGCCTTGACTGGCAAGAATAACTTGTTAGAATGGTAACCAGCCAGTATAAGTAGATATTGAAGTATTAGAATTAAGTGAATGTCAACATGAGTTTCTTCTTGTGACTCAATACATTGCAAGCTGAGATCAGAAAAGTTTTTATTTTCTTGGGAGCAGTCTTTTATCACTCTGTTGTATGTTTCTGAAATCTGTTCTTGCAGAATGTATGAATGTACGTGTTGTCATGGCTCATGAATTTCAGCAGAGAGCATAGCCATTCTGACATGATGCTCGAATTGCTAGATAAAAATTCTGAAGTTGCTCTTTGTGTTGTAGCTGCAGAGAGCTTTGCAAGGGCTTATTTATGGATCTGAGAAAGACAGTTGCAGTGAACAAAGTAGTCCTGTAGCAGTAAGAAGAATCAAAAACAGTGCTGGGCACAGTAGCAAGAAGCACCACAGTTGTTATGTCAAAGAAATAAGATAGAATCTGTAAAGTAAATTAGCAATTATTAATGACATCAGGGAAATTATGTTTGTACCACCACAACTCAGGAAGTTTGTAGTTTAACAGTTATTTGCATGGTCAGGATTCAGAGTAAGTATCAGACTTTGAAATCTTGTTGATAATTTCATGGGAGATGACAGGTGTAGACGAGAAGGTGAATTATCGGTTTTGCACAAGGTACATCACAATGTTGAAGTGATTGATGTTCTGTTCAGACCTGTTCATGGAAGGAGCTACCATCTTTGTGAAAGCTTCTGAAGCTATATTCCAGCTCATGGATATCCAACCTTTTGGCTTGCCTGGGCTGCACCAAATGGAATTGTCTTGGGCCACATATAAAATATATAATATGGTTAATATGGTATATGGTTATGGTTATGGTATATATGATTTTTATATATGTATAAACCATACATGGTTAATATATGTAACTAATGAAACTTATTACATTTTAAATATATTTTTTATTAAAACATAAAGAGTAGCAAAACCACAGAACTAGTAGTATATTTGACTTTCTTTCTTGAACCTGAATCATCAGTCTTGTTCAATGGAAGTGGTTGCAATTCTCATGGAGTTCTCAAGGTGTTTGTCAGAAATTTGACAACATTTTATTCTTCCTGTTCTTCAGCTTTCAAAATAGTTGTTCACAAATGTACATACTGCAAAAAAAAGTGATGACATCAGTAAAATGTGACTGTGAAGTGAGGGATATTTCTTTCTGGTAAGAGAGGGCTTACGAAGTCTAGTAAAGAGACTTTATTACATTTTTGAGTTGAGTATTTAATTGCAACTCTATATGTTCCATATGAGAACTCATAGGTAATGTATATATGTTGACTAAAAATTGAGTTGCTAATATACCAAAAAAGTGATGACTTCTGCAGCAGTCTTGACACCTATTCTCAAATTCCTTTATCAAAATGGAAAGCATGGCTGCGTATTTTTTGTTGTTCACAGTACTGCATTTAGCCAATGTATCAAAATGCATAAAATTATTTGCCAAAACATGAGCTTTCCATACTTAAAGTTTCATTTTGAATGCTGTTATGGTTTGAAACAGCACAGCTGAGTTGATGTTCACCTTGAAAGATGCATGTTTAACTCATTTGAACGAGTGATCAAACCCACCAAAAATACTAAATCTGTGAGCTATTTTTAATAGTGTTCTGGAACAAATTTTCCTTTCGTTTCCACAAATGGCTTGATTTCAGTTCACAAATTGTAAAATCTTTTCAGCATTTTACTCTGACTTAGCCACTTTACTTCAGAAAACTAGATGATGTCCCCATAATCAGCACCCATACTTTTAAGGAACTTCTTGAATTGGTGATGATTTAATCCCTTGGATTTTATGACAATTTGCATGACATTATCCATTTTTAAAACTTTCATGCCTAAATTTTCTTGATGTACTTTGCAGTGATATTTCATCCAATGTGAGTTGCTGATGGCAGTTGCACAGTCATCTTTTAGTTTTATAAGTGTGTGTGTTTAATGCAAGAGGTAGAGTTAGCACTGCACTGTGCCTGTCTCTTATCCTGATTTTAGCTAAGATGGTATTAATTGCATACTTACTGTTTGCTTGTTACTGGGTGAGGAGTGTGTGCCTGGGGCTGCACTGAGCCGCTCAGTGGGGACCAGTCTTGGCTGAGGCCATGCTGGAGCAGACAAGTCCAACCCACAACTGCATGCGGTCCAACACAGTGGCCTGGCTATACTGTAGTACTGACCAAACACTGATGCACTATTAAACCCATCTGGGATGAAACCAGGGCTTGGGGAGCAGTGTAGTGCCTGCTTAAGTTATGGCCAATAAGTTTATGGATTTTGATACATTGGCTAAACGTAGTCCTGTGAACAGCAAAAAATAGGCAGCTATGCTTTCTATTCTGATAAAGGAATTTGAGAATAGGTGTCAACGTTGTTAAAATAAGTCTTCAGTTTCTTAGTTTATTTGTGATTCCATTTTCAGTCAACATAAATACATTCCTTGTGAATTTTCATATGTGAAGTTGCAATTAAAAATTTGATCTTGTCTCTTTACCAAACTTTTATAAGTCCTTTCCTACTAGAGAGAAAAATCCCTCACTTCCCATTCACATCTTATTCATGCCATAGTTTTTTGGCACTATGTTTATTTGTGAATAATGATTTTGAAGAATGAAGTATAGGAAGAGTAGCATTTAATCAAAAATCTCTACTGAACACCTTGAGAACTCACTTAGAATTGTAACCACTGCCATCAAACCAACCTGGTATGTTAGTTTCACAAAAATGAGGTCAAATATCCCACTAGTTTTATGCTTTTATTTCTCCCTTTTTTTGTGTTTTAATAACATTATTAAAAATGAAAGTGTTGTTAGTTACATGTACTAACCATAATAGGTATTTTAAAAAATTGCTCTGAAAGTAGTGCTTTCTATCTCATTATGTTAGCCCATGATATCAGAGGTGGATACTGGTGGTATGGCAGTAGATATTGAACCTTGCTGCCAATATTCTATTATATTTTGTTGCTGTGTGACAGATAGCAACACAGAAGAAGTCTAACAGGATGGTGTCTGACATGGAAATGTGCATGAAGCAAAGGTGTAGAATTGAATTCCCCCATGCAAAGAAAGTGTCACCTGCTGACATTCATTGACGCTTGCTGAATGTTTGTGGAGACAGTGGATATGAGTGCAGTGAAAAGGTGGTTCAGCAGTTGTGACAGTGAGTTATTTTCACTATTATAGATTTTTATGAGCATGATATGCAGGCTTTTATTCATTGCTGGTGAAAATGCATAGCTAATGGTGGTGTCTGTGGAAAAATATTGTTTTGTTGCTGAGAATTTGCTCAATCAAATAGTGTTATTTTATCTGTTATCATTTCCATGTAAATAAATAGGAGGTCTTACTTTTGGTGGGACCTACTCCTGGGCATGGTAGAAAGATGGACTCCCATGGCTGGAAGGTCATGCATTCTTGAAACAGATTGTCATTTAGCTTTCTTCCACCAAAACCCATTTCACTGCAAACTGATCTAGTATAAAGATAAAGTGAAGGCCTTATTTCAAAACCACTTGTTACTGCATGCTTAAAGAAGTTGATTTAGCCAAGTTATGCACTTTGTGATGTGGGCAAATGCTATTACTTGCACATCCCAATAGAAAGCCCTCATAGTTTTCTATCTCTGTTGTATTTAAAACCTGTGGCAGACTGTAAGGGTATGACTGGAAGCTGAAGCTGGTAATGGCAAACATCTTACACAACAGTTTTCTCATTTTGATGTTTTTTCCAACTTCTGTGCTAGTGCTAACATATGGGGAAATTAATTGCAAGTTGATTGAAGAAATACTCTCCATATCCCTTCTGTGAAAAACATGATCTACCCCAAGTTTTAGCCTTTTGGAGAAGGATAAGAATTTTACTTGATAACACTTGGATGCTCATACAACACAGACAATATCAAAATAGTGAGTAGTTATTCTGAGCCATAAAATATTAAATCAAAAAGCAATGCTGTTGGGTTAATTTCCAGTGTTGCCTTTTTCAAAGAATTATATTCTATTTTAGTTCATCCACAATTTAACTCATAACGACTGTAAGTAAATGAGCTGTAAGATACCTTCTTTCCTTTTATGTGCCTGCAGGGACATTTCTTTTACTAAAAGACTTCTTTCTTATGTATTGCCCATACAATAAGGAAAAAACGTAAATTTCATTTGGTCACAGTAACTTCTTCTGAGAAGACTGTTTTTCATTTGGATTGGAAATAAATGATGTAGTAGCAGATAACATAGAACATGTACATAGATGACATCTACAGTAGAGTATTGCTTTTCCAACATGAGAAGACCTTTGCCCAAAGTTGCTTCTTGAGGCTTTTTAGGGTAAAATTTAGCTACCTGGAAATACATGTTGGGACATTTCATTTTATCCTCCAGCTACTTTATGGTGGTAATACTTAGGTTCTTTGATGGAAGTTACCTTAGCAAATTAAATCAGAAGCTCATTAGTAGCTCATACTGTTCTGTCTTGGTTTTAATATAAAAGAGGGAGTCAGATGAGTACTATGTTTATTAATGACGATGCTGTACATTTCCTAAATGCTTCTGTAGGATACTTTTTATAAGATTTTGTATCTAGCAAACATTAGAATATCTCTGAAAGAAATGATTACCCTTCAGAGTACCACTCTGGTGGTACGCTGCTGGTTCTCTCTTCTCTCACCACAAGACAGGGAAGGAGAAGACACAAGTGTATTATCTCTGCTGTTGTGATGGATTAAATCTGACATGCTGCCAAATCGTATGTGTATTAATAAGCTTCTCTCACTGATCCCTAATGGCAGTCAGATGGGTTCATTGGTAGATTGTGGTGGACATTTAAATGTTTGAGCTGGGCAATTTGAGATGAACTGTCATAATTTGTTAGCCCTGTTGAGGGAACAGTGCCAGGAAGTATCTGGCTGATGACTTAAGAGACACCTCGTAGGGAGAATAAAACCCCAACTCAGTCAGCAAATCTCTCGGCGGTGCTAAGAGGTCTAAACCCAGTGACCAATGCAATGTGCTGCCACTCGTAATAAGCCAGGAATTAAAAGCTATTCTTACGAGTGCCTTAGAGGTTGCCAAACAATATGCTTCCAAATCATAGTGTATCACCAATCAGGAACCACTGCCTGTCCTTGGCCTTGAGGTGTATTTGTGTGTGTGGAAACAGATTGGAAGATGAATTGCTGGTTAGGGGATTAAAAGTTTCTAATTTTTAAAATGTGTTTCTCTGATGTTGCTGCCTAAATTTAAGAAGCTGATTGATGGCATCTACACAGAGCTGTATCAGTTATCAGGACTGAGTAAAAACTAGAGTAAAGGATCAAGGTGGCAATGGGGAGAATGAATGCTGTTGAATCTAGCCTGTCTTATTTCACGGTAAGCAAGGGAGAAATTGTTTTACCTTATTTAGTTTCTCTGGTAATATACAAAAGTGTGATAACAACAAATCGTTGTATAGGCTCCTAGAAGTTTTACTGTCTAGTAGATTAACTGTCACTGAAAGCTGTGTTTCTATATATAAAAACAAACAAAATAACATTCTCTGATAGAACAAGAGGAACTCTAAAACTCCAGGGAAGAGGACGTAGGGGATTCTTGTATGAATCATGTTTGAGTTATGACCTAACATACAGAGAATAAGACACAAAATAAGGCTATTGAGAAGTTCACCATGGACAAGAACTGGGAATCAGCTTCTCTGTTGTAGTATTGTGTATTCCATAAATCTTAGTCCTGTTGAAATATTATGTACATGTATTATGTATGTACTTCTGTATGGAGGGATACTCTGTAAGAGACTTGTTTTTTGTGTGTTTTTCTTTTCTGGATTATTTTCATGCTTTCTGTACTCCACCTTGTAATTACAAATATATTTACACACTTCAGTGAACTGTTTTCCTCAGGTCCTTCTTAGGTATCTGTAATTACTACTCTTTCGACAAGGACCTTATCTTCTGGCCAACTATAAACTTTGGAAGTTTATAGGTGTTTCTTTCCAGTCACGTTTTCAGGGCCACTTTATTCTCTCCACACTGCTGTAGGTCGGACTTGCCATTTATCATGACTTACTGCCAGATGCTCTTCAAAGACTATAAAATAAATAATATTCCTTCAAAAAGCTTTTTCTTACGTCTTATCTATCATTTGTTCCCTCATCTTTATGCATTTATTAAAGACCTGTCAGAATGAATGGCTAGGGATGTGATTATTTAGCCCTTTTGGGAGAAGAAAAAAGCAAAGCACCAGTCTTTCATGTTTGGATACATGCTTAGGTCATTACAGGAAATGAATTTTTTGACCTTTCCTCCTACTCTTCTTTGTTGCATAGAGTTAAGAATGAATTGTAGCTTTTTGCTTTGAAGGCACATTCAGTAAGTTAGCATTAGGAATATGCAGCTGCGTGGGAACTGTGATGCAGAATGACAGAGGGCAGAGACAGTCAGAAATGAAATGCATTTGCAAAGCTATTGTAGACAAAGGTATAATTATGAGGCTTTTTTCTTTTTCTTTTTCTTTTTCTTTTTCTTTTTTTTTTTCTTTTTTTCTTTCTTTTTTTTTTTTTTTCCTGCCGTTTGAATCTGTAAGTGCAAATACATCCATTTGTTTTGTCTGGCTGATGCTTTAGTTTGAAAAGGCTCCTAAGGAGCCCTCTCTATTGTCTACTGCTGTGGCACAATGATTTTGTATATTTATAGACCCGTAATTTGGCCCAATTCAAAGTTATAGTCGAAACTGAGCTTATTGGATTCCAAATTTATATGTAATACCTTTCGGAGTTGGATCTAATTAAGAATCTATGATAATGTGTTTAAAATGTAGTATAGAACAATCATAGATTTTATACTATAAATCTTGTATGACAAAATGAAGTAATTTTTTGTGTTTTTAAATGGCTTTGTAATAAATGTCAGATATGAGCATTATGTTGTTAATTCATCATCAGATTCTCCAGTTGTTCATGCTGTTTTTCTGGAAAACAGACATATCCTGGGAGCCATGTTTTCATAGGCTTTTATGATATCCATGGAAGAAAAACTTATATATACAGTTTTCAAATTTGAGTGGTAAGTGGAAATGAAAATGCTCTCTTTTGTAACAGTGGTACTATTAGAAAGTAATTTAACCAAATTTTGTATTTGTTCCTTTTCTACAAGGTGAATATAACAGCATTCATCTAGACTCTGATTTTAGATACGCTGTGATTGGGCCAGGTTGCAGAGTCTCCATGGCACAGTAAATAAACAGATGTTCAGCCGTTCAACTCATCCAGTCTAAAATCTTCCACCTCAACTATTCTTCTATAATCAATTTTGCCTTTCGGTGCCTGATTTAGACACACATTCAGAGCTAGCAGCTGGGCACCACTCCTCCATTCAGAGGGTTTTGTTATGAATAAGTGTACTTAACTGTGGCTAGAACATAAAATACACAGTAAATTATAAAAGAAGACAGGATTTTTATTTCCTCTCAGGTTTTTGTTTTGTTTTGTTTTGTTTTTTGAAATATAATGTCTTGTGTCTCTTTCTCGTCCTTTTTCTTTCTCACTTTCTGATTACATCAGTGTGAAAAAAAAAAAAGTTATCTGTGGGCAACCAACTAATTTAATTTTGACTATTATGCAAACTGTACTGCTTTAAAACAGTAATTTCTTACCAGTCAAGGTGTTTTGCTGTGGTTGATTGTCTGTCAATTTATATCATGTCTGGCTATTCAAAGGTGTAGATTTGAGATGAAATGTATAAATGTGTTCAATAAGAATTCATTTAAATCCTTTTTGTAGGTCACAGGATTACTAAAAGCAAGACAAACCCTCCTTTTAAATGACCTTATAAGATTCCAAGTTCTCTGTTACAATATTACGAATACAGAATTCAATTTCATTCAATAATTAGTCAGACTAGTTAGTGTAAATGCACACTAGCAATGGTTACGTGGACTCAGAACTCCTCAGCTTTTTCATTCTTTCTATGCTTATAACAGAAATAATGTTACTTTCTTATATTCAGTGACAAGTTTTTGTGAGTGCGGAGAACAGAGTTTGGGATGCTGTTCATATAATCAAGTTTCGGGTGCCCATGAAGTTCTGCAGAGTGACAACTGTGAAATCCAAAGTGGCTGCTGATTCCTTAAAATGTAAAATAACAGTTATTAGGGCACCCATTGAGAGTGGATCTTATTTATCTTAAATTGTGCTAAATCAAGACACAACTCTTCTATCTATAAGATAGAAATGTCAAGAAATAAAAGGGTCAGGAAATACAAAGGATGGGATTAGAAAGATAATATTGTTTTTTTTAAGATCCATTGACAGCTGTTTCAGTTGTTTCAAGGTAAATATTCAAAAAAATCTTAAGTGTTAAACTGAACTGAAAAGTTATACTAAGTGTCTGATGTATGAGAAGTGATCAGGTTTTAACTTCACATAGAGAGGAAGTAAAAGTGTCACACTGTTTACCTTTCAGGCACCTTCACTTAGAAGTGTAATAATTTGTAAGTATAATATCTTTTAGAGCACAGGGAAAGAATTGAGCTACTTTATGTTATATGACATAATGTTAGGGACCTGAGAATACTAACAGCCCCTACTGGGCCTAAAAAGCTTTCACATGTCCCTGCTGGTGGGACTGAGAGTCCCATTTCAGCTCTGATCAGGGCCATCAATCCCTGCCCCAGTGATGTGTGGATCTCCAGCTCTGCAACAGAGCTGCCCTGCCTGGACGCTGGTCCTGCTGAGCCAGTACAATCTGTGGGCTGATACCTTTGCCTGGGCCTGAGCCCATTTCCATACCTGTGGCCCTGCCAGACCCTGCTGAGGCTATCGGATACTGGTTGCTCTCACCAGGCCTGATCCTGACCCAGACTGTGGGTTAACATTCTGATCTGGCTTTTGGATCTTCCTGACACTGCAAACTTACCTGGTGATCTGTTCTTCTGCTTGAATTTGGCCACTGTCTCTGGTCTTGCCCTGCTTCCCTGCTTGCCTTGCAAAGGTACTGTGTGCTGGTCCCTACCTGATGATAGCCTTGCATTGCCATCCCAGGCATCCCCTATGATCCCTGGTGCTCTGTTCATCAAAAAACTAGTGGATTTGGTATTGAGACCTCAGTACAATGACGTGTTCAGCCTTGGATCTGTGTGCTGTAACAGGAACTTCAGGGTTTAAACTTGAAGGAAACATGAGCATCTAAGAGAGTTCGAGAGTGATGTGGTTGATGGAAGGCAGTCTACCAATTATGATGTATATTCTCTATTAGATACAATGTCGAAGTCTTCAACGGAGTCCAAAGGAGATGTCTTCCAAGTCCTTTCTCTGCTCCCATCACCAGACCATTCCTTTTGCTATTTTTTTAACATTATGCTTCACCTTCTATGAAAAAGATGAAACGGTCTGCTGAATTGTTCAAATGCCATTTAATGGCATTACTTTTATGTTATGCTATAAAAAGTGATATGCTATTCACGTTATATAGTATCTTGTGTAAATGGCAGTTACTGAAGTGTTGCAATGTATAAAACTGTAAAAGCAGTATCAAATTCTGCCTTATAGCAGTTTGCCTTTTGTAAATCATCTTAAATGCTTATTCAATCTTCCTTTTCTATCTCAGTGTAAAATACGTGACAGCTTCATAATATGCCCATATCGCAGAAGCTGTGTAGTTTTTGAGCTGTATTAGTTTCAAAAAAATTTCAGAACAGAGAAGATCAAGGTATAGGCTAGTAATTTTTGTTTTCTTACTGAAAACTTTTTCCTCTTTGTGACTGAATTTATAGTCACACCAAGTGAACCTTTCTCCCTCTTTCCCCCTCACTCAGCATCTCCATATTGTGAATTATGCCTGAATACCAACGTGTTATTTAATGTAGTCAGAAAAAAAAAATAAAAAAAATGATAGCCTATTACCACTTTATATCCAGAGATCATTTTCAGAGTTCAAGGCTATTCTTTTAGCCATGCCACAAAAAATTACACAGGCACTACTAGTTTTTATAACTCCCTTAGGCAATACTGAAACTATAAACATGATGGGAATAAAGTCTCACCATGTCTATCTAATAGCACCAAAGACAGTTACTAGAATTGGTGCTGACACAGCATTCAGCTTGTATTAAAGGTTTAACATAGAACGCAAAACCTCCTGGCTGCTTGTTTATAAGCTGTTAGATCTCTTATTTATTATTTGTAAAAATCCTGTCACTTTGTTACAAGTGAAAGGTATTCAACGATTATTTAAGAATTATGAAAACTTCAAACTTGCAAATATTTCCTCTTGTCTATTAAATATTCAGCAGAATTAGTCACACAAGTGTAGGAATTACAGGGAAAGCAATTCAGACACTCAAAGGCAACTTGTGGAAGGTTTGCCAACTAATTCTGTGAGTGCTTTCATGATTAATGATTGTTTTTTAATTCTACATTTTCCTGAATGAATATTTCTTCATTTCTGCCTTGTGTAAAACTTTTCCTGTTACTGACATACTTCTTGTCATTTTAAATTCCTTTGTTTGGTGATGATTTTGTCATTTTATTACATTACTTGACTTCCTTGAGCATTCAAGTAGTAGGCTTCTTCCCGCTGCTTCTTGGTGGTGTTTTTTTTCAAATTTATTTTGTTATATCTTAAAATAATTTCTATTGTTCTTGTTTATAAAGCATTGTTTCTGTTAGCTATAAGAATGATTTCTTACTCCTGCTTACTCCCTTTACTTGATAATCTAAAACCTAAATTCAGTGCATTTCTCCGTTCAGGTTTTAATCATAAGATAAATAATTGTCATCTTGCCAGCCGATCCAGAAAATTCTTGTCAGACTGAATTATTAGAAAACTGAAGGTCAGTGAGGTTTATTACTTAATATTTATATTACAGTGCGTGCTGATTGGGGATCTCTTAGCCTCCAACATCTCACTTCAGTGTATCCTACTTTATTCAATTTTTATGTGAACAGTGACCTAATTTGCATGTACAAGTGTAGGGTTTTTTCAAAAACTAGAGGAATGCAGGTCCCAGCAGAGGCCGTATCAGCTCACACTGTAGCTCTCCAGAACCAGAAAGCGGAGGCTACAGTTTTTATACAGCCAGGGGAGAGAATTTCAGACAGAAACTCATATGTCACAGTACTGAAAGTAGCTTGAGTGTCATAGTTTTCACTTGAGGCACGCCATATTTCAGAATCAGCCTTCTCTGTAATTTAGCATATTTATTAGCTATCTTATCCATTCTGAGGATTGAATTGGGCCTATTTAAAGTCTTATTTCTGTGTAATTGCTGTCAGTGTTTATTAAGCCTCATTGCAGAGACAGAGCAGGGCTGGGAAATCAGGCTCACTAGTGACAGTCTGCATTAAATAACCAGAGCTGGTAGTGAGCTTCATATTGTATTTTTCATTTAGACATAGGTAGCATGGTTTTAGTTTTAAATGTAGCTGAACTGTTTAGGTGATCTCTAAAAATCACACCGTCGTAGCTGCTGGAAATTGCATTCTGAAGCACAGTTGCATCTTTTTTACAATGTTGACCTAATTTGAATCTCTGACTTCCATCATGACTTCAAACTCTTTCCTCTGAGAGCTTCTAGAATCAGACCACACTGACAGAAAGTTGGGAAGGACAATTACAAGGATGATCTGAAATTTTTCTCGATTTTTTCTCAAAAGCATTTTTACAGTCATCTTTACTGTAATTGAAGGCATGCTCTGGGAAGCACAGAGTGTTCTGCATTCGGAGATTTGAACTCAGGAGAAACACGAGAAACAAAATCGATTCATGAGATTTTATTTTTACCTCAATAAAAAGCATTCCTAGTACGCTAACACTGAAGGTTCCTTCCCTTGCTGAATCCTGAGGCTGTTCCCTGGAGCCAAAGTTACTTGGTTTCATCCTTCCGCGGCTAACTCTTAGATGGTCCTGTGAAAATGCTACACTGTAGCAGTAATGGAATGGCTATTATGTCCTAAAAATCTCCCAGCTCAAGTTGAATCAACCCATCTCAATTGATTCACACTTGCAGACATGGAGGTTCAGCCAGTCTTGAATGTCAAGGTTTTTTTTCTCCGTTGAGTTCAAGATCACCTACATTTTGTGGTTTGAAATTTCATTCCATTCTTATAACTTTAAATTTCCAATGACATTCTTTAAATTTGTGTCAATCCCAGCCATTTTATTCTGAAGTTTGAGGTGTGTCATGATAACTACGCTTCAGGAAAACCCTTGACTTTCTTAAACTTTCCAAGTGTCTTAAATGGAAGAAATTACAAATGGAAGAAATCTGATCACAACAAATCCTTTGTGAAAGCTCAGATACTTTACACTGGATTGGAAACAATAGAACACAACATATTTTGTATGTTTAACTGTCTCTTATGTATAGTACTTAATGGTTGATTTCTTACTACCTTAGTGAGAGGCACAGTGGTTACTTCATAGCCAAAGGAGAGAGTGCTACAGTGGGGACAGATGAGACAGATTTGCTGAACATACAGACAGCTGTACAGTTCTGAGTGTGGTAAATGTATTATGTGAAGTTCTGTGTGATGGCTTGATATATGAGTTGGTCTCACATTGTTGCTTTTGAGGTATTTGATGCCTTAAATACTCATTCTCCTGGAAAAGATCTGTTCTGTGAACAATATGCTCAGTTCTGCCCACAAAATAGAAACAGTCAGTTATAATTCCTTGGGAAGCTAAGAAAACAAGAAGGCTTAAATGACTTCCTCAGGGGCACAAAATTAGTTCTAGTTTTAGGAATAGAAATAGGTCTTAGTCTTACATGTTAAACTTTAGTTATATTCCATCTGTTCTGAGTAGAGGGCCTTGGAAAGTCATGTCAATGAGAATTCAAATAGTAAAGAAAGCATCATCATTTGCCATATAAGATCCAAAATAAGAGATTTTATTGTCAGTGTGGGTGTCTAGGAGTAAAGGAAAACACCTGTTTTCTATCATAAGGGAACTTTTTAAGTCAGGCAGTTAAAAAACAACAGCTTTTGATTTTTCTCATAATTTGGATGCATACTGGGATCATAGTAAGAGAACTGAAGTAGGGTTAAATTTGGTGATTACAGGAAGCTGTTTATTTATTGCAGATAGGACTAAAAGAATGTTGCTCAGTTTGCCCAACTCGAACGTTGCAGAGTAGATAAGCCTGCATCATCCCAAGGTCATTTATAAACAACAATCTGATTTATTCTTAAAGGTAGCCAGCGAAAGAAATTTCACCTAAATACTGGTAAGCTCTTAATTTTAGTGCTTTGTTTCTGTTACAATCACAAAGCTTCCCTACATACTATTTAACACAAGGTAAATCTATTCATAATCACAATCATGCTGACATGTTTTTTTTTTTTAGCACCTTTATCTGAAATCTGAGACAAAGATCTAAAGGGCTTTTCAGAACGGAGAAGAGCAGGAGCTTTTCAATTTCTATATGTCAGTGAAATTTCATGCAGAATCACTAAGCAAAACTATCCTCCTTACACTTTAATTAAATAACCTTTGAGGATGAAGAACCACAGGGGACAAGGTCATAGTGAAAACTGTAATTATGTTCCCGAGCTATTGATTTTATGCTAATGATTTTAAGTTATACATATAGATGTGTATTTAATAATCTTACCTACAATGGCAGGTGGTGTTTCAAACTTCCTATGTCACTTGGGAGGGGGCTTGTTTAGACAGACTTCAGCATGTCTATATGATTTATTGCAAAAGGTTGATATGTGCAGGAGAGGGAGTTCAATATCAGGTTGAAGAAAAAATTTTTGATTTTGTGTTAGGGGACTGCTGAGAACCAAAGCACATGGGGAGGAGACAGTATGAAAAGTGAGACAAAACGGAGTATCTCTGTATTCTCAGTGCCACAGGTTTTTGATATCTAAATTCTGATGTATGAAACAGTTTCTCCTGGGAAACTCCCAGTACAAAGATCATCAATGAGATATCTTGTATTCAGGATTTTTTTCTTATTTGTATATATTCTGAAGGTTTATTTATGGAAAACTGTATGTTTTTAAAAGTTTAGAGTCATAGAATCACTTGGGTTGGAAGAGACCTTAAAGGTCATCAGTTCCAAGCCCCCTGCTTTGAACAGGGTTGCCATCCACTTTATCAGGCTGCACAGGGTCTCATCCAATCTGGCCTTGAACACCTCCGGGGATGGGGCATCTACAGCTTCTCTGACCAACATTTTCTGCTGCCTCACCACTCTCTGAGTAAAAGATTCTCTCCCAGTATCTCATCTAAATCTACCCTCTTTTATTTTAAAATCCTTCTCCCTTGCCCTGTAACTATCAGACAGTGTAAAAAGTCTGTACCCTTCTTGTTTATTAGCTCCCTTTAGGTACTGGATGACTGCATTGGAAGGCTTCAGAGCCTTTTCTTTTCGAAACTGAAAGAGCCCAGCTCCCTAAACCTTTCTTTGTGGGACAGGTGCTCCATCTTTGTGGTCCTCCTCTGGACCCACACCAACAGCTCAGTGTCTTTCTTATGCTGAGATCCCCTCGCCTGGACATAGTAAACTAGATGGGTCCTCACATGTAGAGGGAAATAGTTACTTTCTTCACCCTGCTGGCCGTTCCTCTTTTGATCCAGCCCAGGAAACATTTGTCCTTCCGGGCTGCAAGTTCCCACTATTGGCTCATGTCAAGCTTTCAGTTTATCAGAATCTCAAGATCCTTCTCCACTGGGATGCTCTCAATGAATTCTTCTCCAAGTCTTTATACATTTCTTGGATTTCCTTAAACCCAAATACAGTACCTCACACTTGGCCTTTGGATGGTATCCGAATCTTTTTGGCAAGAATAGTTTTGTTCTAATTCTATGTGTTGTGGATGTACTGATTTTGTGACTTACGAAGTCTTTCCAGTTATCTATAATTCAGATGAGCACCTATATTTTTACAGCACTCCTTTTCATTGATAAAACTTATAAATCAGGGTATTCTGGTCTGGAGCAGCAACTCTTTTTCCAGAAAATCTCCAAGAGGTTGTATTTGTGGTATTAAGTTTGTGTATGTACCAGATGGCAGCCAGAACATGGTCTGATCATGTAGATGGATTCTGTTTTACTGTATTTTATTATATTTAGATAATAGCAAATAAGGTGAGATCTTCCATAAGATTATATTTTTAAATAAACTCAAACTGCAAAGGATTTTAATCAACAACATGCACCAAGGCATTACAGAATTAACAGTCTCCCAATATCAGTGATCATTGTTAATTGTAGAGTATCTTGCCATGCTCAAAGGCACACACCAGAATTTGTACCACATTCATGGCAAGCCTAGTGGTCACTTTTTAGTGAAGAAGGACGTTTGTGGTCTGTATGCATCTGGTCTTGTTCTGCTTTGAGCACATCTCTTACCTTGACGTGTCTTAACATGCAGTTTTTATTGTGAATCCAGAAAATGCTTGTTCTTACCATACTTACAGTAAACACTCCAACTTCTGTAGGAGTGCTCAAAAGTATCAGCTTGACCAATGGAGTGAAACTTTCTTACTTTCTTGAGTTTTGATTTTCTCTGGATCACAAATGGAGCAAACTGACATGGGGTAGACAAGAAGAAATTTTCTTCACTACTGCCCACGCTTTGCCTGTTGGAAAGACTAATACAGATTTCAGTCGCTTTGTCTGTCAATCTCACACTCCCCACTAGTTCACAAATCAAAAAGAAGTTAAAGATACAGTTAAAAAGAAAACATCTTGGAAAGTAGAGGGGATGGGAGGAAAGAAGGTGCTTTAAATGATGAGAGGAGTTCTAAAATACTGATTACTTGCATGCTGGTTTCTCACTCACTAAAGGTGAGTCTTTACGTATCAACAATATAGCTGAAAATGTTTACTATGCTTTACCTTCCTGCGTTTCAGTATCTTGTCTCTCTCTGCCTTACAGCTTGACATGGTTTAATGTCTTCTCTGCCATTCTCAGTAATCATCTCCTCTGATTAATAATGGCATCAGGTCTCCCTGGGCTTTACCCTTTGTGATCAACCACTTTTAGTTTGAACTGAAGTAACCGCAAGAATGCCAAACACCAGTCTGTTGCCAAGCATAAAACTCAGAGGTATATATTTTTTTATTTTAATCTGGGGGGTTTTTTGGTTTGTTTCTGTGTTTCTTTCTTAAAGCTCTTAAAAAAATAGTAAAAGCTATAGCTCTTGGAAGGCCAATCAATAGCATCACATAGAAACTGTGTTAATTTATCATTCTCTTGCAAAGAATACTGTGAATGAGGTCAAATAGTTATCTTCTTTCCAAACATAACCTGCAGTGTTTCATATTTGTTACTATTACAAAGGCGTTTACTAAAGAAACAGTGTATGTCAGATAGGAGCCAAACATAATTCTACAGCTGTTATATCCTAAAGTCAGATGACATTTCAGAGAAAGGATATTAAATTGCATCAGGTGAAGCCAGTAGATCATTTGTGTATTCGTTCTTGAACACCCAGTAAACCTCAAAGGCACTGAGGCTATCCAAAATCTTTTTGTACATCAGGTGATATTAACTTCTTTCTTGACGAAGTAATGTAAGCCAGATACCATACCCACAGGGCATTACAGCTGTGACTTTTTACACATAAAGTGTGACTCTTTTCACTTCTTCCTTAAGAGACACAAGATGACAAGCTTAGAGACTCCCTCAGCTCTAAGTACTTCCTTGCTGAACAGCATGAAACAGGCAGAATTATTGAATGCTTCACATTCGTATCAACTTTCAGGCTTCACATTCATAAGGGTGTCAATTTTGGCAGCAATCGTTATGAAAATGCATGAAAATAGCTAGTTTATTTCATATGAACTTTTTAAAAGATCTGTGGCAGCAGCATTAGCTGCTGGAATGAATTTGAATATACTAGCAGAGTCAGGGTCGTAATAGCTGAAAGAATGACATAGCACAGAAACGTTTATTACTGTATCTGCCCCTCTCTAAAACTTGCCAATATATTCTAATAAAATACAGTTTATTTACTTATTTTTAAATATTCAAGGCAGGACACTGATTTAGCTAAAAAAATTATCAGTGCACTAATATACGAGAATAATTAAAAACTATTCCATGAGACATAAACACCAAAACTGTGGCCAATGTTTAAAAAAAATAAATGAAGATTTGGCCTATTGCTTACAAAATCCATTATAAATTGAAATGCCTCTTATTTTCTTGAACCAAAAATCGATTTCAAATGGGGAGAGTTTCTATGTGTTTAAACGTCTTATTTCTTTTTAAGTCAAATTTCAGAACTCTTACAAACCAATCAGAAAGCTAGAGTTTATTTAGACTGGTGCCAATTCAGTGGTTCGCTAGATTTCTGCTTTGCTCATTCTGGCATGCTGTAACAATGTAATATGTTTATATTGTCTATATCTTGTCCCAGCCTTTTAAAAACATTTTGTTTCAAGAAAAAGAAAACTTCATCAACACTTTTTAAAGTGCATCTGAACTTGTACTGTTAAAATCAGTACCTCATAAGTAAAGACAACTGAAACTGCAGCTTCTGCTGTATGTAAAATTATTGCTTTGCACATTTGCCACAGATTTTCCAGTCAGAATGATCAAAACCCAAATGCTTCAGCTGAGATACAAAAGAGAAATTGACTGTAACATAGAATAGATAATTTATGCTTTCCTGCAGCTAATGTTTTGAGAAGATATTATGAGCATTTTCTTTAAACAAGAAATCCTCAATGGTTACGTCTGAAATACTCCAACACTTTATGGAACATTAACCTTTTATGCTCTTGCAAGCACTGTCAAAGATGTGCTGATACGAATTAGAAACATGCCTTTAGCACACAGATTATTGGCTTGATCAAAATGAAAAGACTTTGTGTATTTACACGTTGATCAGATGCAAAATACTTGATTTCCCCAATCATTTACTGTTTTACAAGCTTGGGACTGAGTATTTATGTATTGTGAACAGTGTTGTTTTAACTTATCTAGAGCAAGCCCAAGCAAAAATCCCCTTTTCTTATATTCTCTTTTTCTGATTCTGTTTTACCTTCATGTTGAGAAGTGATATCATATTTATTAATTCCAACTTTTATAGGGTATGTTTTGAAAAATACTGCCATGGTTGGAATTTGCAGAGAACAATGCATAAATCTCAAACATCATTTGGTTTAGATATGTTAGGATCCTTAACAAACTGAGAAAATTCCCTGAAATTTGATGCTTGTGGAAGATCTGTGCAGGTCAACAACTACTATCCATTCAACCTAGGTACTTTACTGTAGGAGGCTATCAGGTTACTTAAGCATGATATCGCCTTCATAAATCCATACTTTCTGCTTACTGTTGCCTTCTTATCCTTTCATGTATTTGAGATAGGAGATCTATGAATCTCCGAAAGGATTTTCTTCTTTGCTTTCCCACAGATTGAGCTGATACTGACTGGCCTGTAGCTGAATATAGTGATACTTGCTCCCTTCTAGTTTTCAGGAACCTCTGCCAGTCGCTATGATCATTCAAAGATAATCAGTAGTGGTACGGCAGTTACATCAGCCATCTCCCCCAGTACTTGTGGGCGCAACCCATCAGGCTCTGTATGCAAGTCTAGTTACTTTTAGTGCTTCCTAAATTCATTTTCTTTCCACTGAGGGGAAGTCTTTGTTCCCAACTTTCCCTCTGATTTCTGGGACATGGCACTATTGATGGGCAGTTTTACTGGTAAGGAATGAGAGAATTCACCGAGTAACCTCTTTGCCTTCTCCATTTCACTGGTTCCTCTCTCCCAGTTCAGCAGCAGACCTACGTTTTTCCTAGTCTTCCTTCTTGCTGGGCAGTAAGAAACCAGATGAGGTTTAAAAAAAGCAAGTTTAGAGTCTTGCAGCTGGGAAGGAATAAATGCAAGTATTAGAACAGATTGGGGCATGACCTTCTGGAGAGGACTTCTGTGAAGAAGGACCCAGAGCCATCATTGTGCCCTGGTGGCCAAGAAGGCCAGTGGGATCCTGAGTTGCTCCTTGTTGTTCCTCAAAGGAGCATAGCCAGCAGGTCAAGTGATGTGATCCTCCCCCTCTACTCCGCCCTGGTAAGGCCTCGTCTGGTGTACTGTATCCAGTTCTGGGCTCCTCAGTACAGAAAAGGGATCTCCTAGAAAGAGCTCAGAGGAAGGCCACAAAGATGATTAAGGACCTGGAGCATCTCTCTTATGAGGAATGGCTGAGTAACCCGGGTCTGTTCATCCCTAAGTAAAAAAGACTTGAGAGTTGATCTTATTAATGCTTATAAATATCTCAAGTGTGGGAGTCAAAGGGACGTCATCTTTTCAGAGGTCTGTGGGGACAGGATAAGGGGAAATGGCCATAAACTTGAGCATAGGAAGTTGTGCCTGTGAAGGAATTTCTTCGCAGTGAGGGTGATGGAGCACTGGAACAGGCTGCTCAGGGAGGTGGTAGATTCCCCTTCTCTGGAGATATTTAAGACCTGCCTGGATGCTTACCCGTGCAGCCTGTTGCTGGGAGCTTGCTTTGGTTTAATGTCTACCAGGAAAAAGATTCTTAATGTACCTTGCCTGGCATGAGAAGCTGTTTTGGTTGAAGAAATAATACCATGTTTAGAATCTTTAAAATGTGTAAATGAGAAATAGAGCATTAGTATTTTACTGCAGATGAACAGAGTCGAAATAAGTTTAATTTTCAGTTAAAAGTGACTTGTTAGCTCATTGTCCATCACTCACTAATTTTCCAAACTAGAAGCAGAGTTTGAAGTAGAGCCAGATTGGCTCATCTTCAAGCTGAATTTGCATGTCTGACAAAAATACTAGCGTTCATTTCCAGCTACTGGGAGTAAAGTAGGCAGTGCTGCAGAGACCCCATGTATTCTTCAGTAAAACCAGTATAGAAAATAATGTAAAAACTGATGATTATAAATTGGAAACTCATCCTATGAAAATTAGAGAACTCATGGAAAAGAGACATGGCACCTAGAAACTCAGTGTATTTCCTAGCTGTCAGAAAGCAGTGCCTTTATCATTGTTGACAGCCATTCTTTGACTTGCTCTTTTAAATTGCCAAGTCTTCAAGGAGGCTAACCTTGTGTTCGCTCTCCTTAGATGTTGAAATGTCTAGCATTTTAGTAGTCTCTCATTGTTTTTACTTTTAGTTTATGCAGCTTTCTTGCCATGTCTGATATGTTCGCCCTCAGTTTCTCACAGAATTCAGCTGCTAGATCTCTGATCATTTTAATAGAACTTTGTTTTCTCCAAAGAAAATATAGGCTTCTTTCAAGTCTTGTGTGCAAAGCTAGACAGTACTTTAGAAAAAGTACCTTTAAGAGAATAAAGAGGTTTCAAATGATTACTGCATACCTGTACCATAATGTTTTTGCGTATGCTTTCTAGTATGTGCACTGATCTTTGTAACAGCAAAGTTGACTCAAGTTGTTGACTGCGATCCTTTTTCTTAAGCAATGTAACCCTTAGATTGTTTTCTTCAAAATTGCTGCTCACTAAGTCACTCTGCAATGGCAGCATTTGCAATATGCTATAGAATGTGTTGTACACTACTGTTTTCAGAATACCATTGCCAGGTTGCAGAAGGGACATGATTTATTTTGCCCTTCAGTGATAATAGAATTTGATGATTGACATTTAGGCTAGGAAGAAACATTATCCTGATGATAACTTATCAACATTTAAACTTCTCAACCCTTGTTGCTGATCCTTTTCTTAAAATTTCATTTGGCACTCAAAAACAAAATCAAACAAAAAAAAAGGCTCTGGTAATTAACTAGTTTCTTTTGTACAAATTGTGCTTTAATTGTGGCTCTATTTTTTCCTGTATAAAAATGCTAAGGAAATCACAGAACATAAAGAAAACCTTTACTATCTATGCAGGAGTACTACATGATTTGCAGAAATGTGGAACTAATATTTTAAAAACAATTTTGTATGAAGATGTTGAGATTTCAAGTTGCTAGAATAATAAATGAAACAATAGATGTGTTCTATATGCACAGATGATAGGAGCACATCAGGCAGCACTAAAGACCTTTGTCTCACCCAACTTAGAAAAAAAGGTAATTGTGGAGATGACTTTTTTTCAGTGTTGCATAATGTCAGTGTGAGGGGTCAGATCTTTTCTGTGGTGCAACTCCTTCCCTGCTCATCAGTCACATTTTCCTATGGTAGCAATAAGCATGGAACTAGAGGGAATATCTTCTGACTAGATATTTTTGAAGACTGGAAGATAGCCAACGTCACCCCGGTCTTCAAAAAAGGCAAGAAGGAAGACCCAAGCAATTATAGGCCAGTCAGCCTCACCTCTGTCCCTGGAAAGGTGATGGAACAGCTTGTATTGGATGTCATCTCCAGACAACTGGAAGAAGAGGAGGTTATCAGGAGTAGTCAGCACGGGTTCACAAGGAGGAGGTCGTGCTTGACCAACCTGGTAGCCTTCTATGATGTTGTCTCTGGCTGGGTGGATGGGGGGAGAGCAGTGGATGTAGTCTACCTTGATTTCAGCAAGGCATTCGATACTGTCCCCCACGACATCCTTATAACAAAGCTGAGATAGATGAGTAGACAGTGAGGTGGGTTGAGAACTGGCTGACTGGCAGAGCACAGAGGGTCGTTGTTGGTGGTTCAGAGTCTGGTTGGAGGCCTGTAACCAGCGGTGTTCCTCGGGAGTCTGTGCTGGGTCCGGTCTTATTCAACATCTTCATCAATGACCTTGATGAGGGGATAATGGCCACCCTCAGCAAGTTTGCTGATGATACGAAGTTGGGAGGATTGGCTGACACGCCTGAAGGCTGTGTTGCCATTCAGCAAGACCTGGATAGGCTGGAGAGCTGGGCAGAAAAAAACCGGATGAGGTTTAACAAAAGCAAGTGTAGAGTCTTGCATCTGGGGAGGAATAATTCCATGCACCAGTACAGGTTGGGGGATGAGCTGCTGGAGGGGAGCTCTGTGGAAAGGGACCTGGGTGTCCTGGTGGATGACAGGTTGGCCATGAGCCAGCAGTGTGCCCTTGTGGCCAAAAAGGCCAATGGCATCCTGGGGTGCATTAAAAAGAGCGTGTCCAGCAGGTCAAAGGAGGTGATCCTCCCCTCTACTCTGCCCTGGTAAGACCTCATCTGGAGTACTGCATCCAGTTCTGGGCTCCCCAGTACAAAAAAGACAAGGATCTCTTGGAAAGAGTCCAGCGGAGGGCCACGAAGATGGTGAAGGGCCTGGAGCATCTCTCCTATGAGGAAAGGCTGAGTGAACTGGGTCTGTTCAGCCTTGAGAAAAGAAGACTGAGAGGGGACCTGATCCAGGTCTATAAATATCTAAGGTGTGGGGGGCAGAATGGCGAGGCAGGACTCTTTTCAGTGGTGAGTGGAGACAGGACAAGGGGAAACAGCTGGAAATTGCAGCATAGGAAGTTTCGCACAAACATGCGCAAGAACTTCTTTACAGTGAGGTGACGGAGCACTGGAACAGGCTGCCCAGGGAGGTGGTGGAGTCTCCTTCTATGGAGATGTTCAAGACCTGCCTGGATGCCTACCTGTGCGACCTGCTGTAGGGAACCTGCTTTGGCAGGGGGGTTGGACTCGATGATCTCTGGAGGTCCCTTCCAACCCATACAATTCTGTGATTTTGTGATTCTGTGATATTTTTGAGTGCATCCAACTTTGTAGCTGCTCTCTTCTTGTAAACAAACAATGGGCTCAAGTTATACGCTGATCTAAATTTCCTTCAGTATCTTGCCAAGTGAAGTAACACATTTCTTCATCACTTTCTTATCAGGCATCCAGCACTCTAAATCAAGCATTCAAAAATTAGAATATCAATTTAAAATTATTTTGACTTTGAAAAATAAAACATATATTTTCCTTCTTTATGCACATTTCTTTGGATTTTAGACAGAAAGCTGGGAGACTTATTTGATCCTTTTATTGAAAAGCATGAGTCTTAAAGAGAGACTCTAATTATTGTAAGATTTCTGATATGAATATGAGATTTGTCAACACTCATGCTTGTCTTTGCTGCAACTTATCACTACTGCTGCTCATCTTGGCATCTTTTTTATGTTATCATCTTTCTAACATTCCTGAACTTAAAAGCAATGGTGATTTCCTAAGTATACAAGTTTTGTAATTCTTCCCTTATTTTTTTTGAAGCAGCTTACTGGAAATGACAAGTCACTGATAGAGAAAACACTTGTTAAACTGAAACTGTTCTCCTCTCACATGCTGCAAAATCTTCCTAGTGACTGAGTCTAGGCACCATTTTTTTGATCTTTCCTTGTGAATAAGATGGGGATTGAGTCAAAGGCAGCAGCAGTGCAAAGGCTGTTACTGGCTGTGCCCTGTTGAAATGACAAATATTTATTTGGCTGTCAGTGCTGCTTTAACAGTCCTTTTCTGTTTCCTCTAAGGCCATGGCAGAAAAGACATAGGATGTTTAGAATCAGCCTAATGCACTATATGTAGTATGAACAAATGTAAATAGTGTTAATAAATGGGAGATAAATTAGCCTAAACTAAAATGGAAGTGGGAGCAGTGGTTACAGCAACAAACTGGTTTGGAAAATAAAGATAAATTTTCTCTTTTTGTGTTAGGTTAATTTGTGCTGGGTTAGCTTCCTTTGGCTGCCAGACAACCAAGATGATCTATCATTCTTCTTCCTCATTAGGAGGACATTGGAGGAAATTAAAGAAAAAAATCTCATGGGTTAAGGTAAAGAGAGGGAGGTTGCTTACCACTTACAGTCATGGATAAAACAGACTTCAGGAAAATTATTTTAATTTATTACAGATTAGAAATAGGGTAGGACAGTAAGAAGCAAAGACAAAATGAAAAAATACCTTTCTCCCTTTTCTCCTGTTCTCCATTCTTCCTAGGCTCAACTTGAGTTCTTCATTCCTGGCTCTTCCTCCCTATCTCAAGAATCACTGATGAAGCGAGGAATGGGTGTTGTGCTTGCTCAGTTCATAACATTTTGTCTCTGTTGCTCCTTCCTCACACCTTTTTCCTTCTCACACTCCTACTGTAGCCTGAAGTTGCTCCCAGGGAATGCAATCTGTCACAAACTGCTGCAGTGTGGGTCCCCTATGGGCTGCAATTTCTTCTAGGAGCCTGCTCCTGCTCTCAGCTGGCTGCAGTTTCATTCAGGACATATTGAATTGCTGCAGTGGGGTTCTCAATGAAATGCAGTGTTGAGATCTGCTCTGATGAGCTCCTCCATGGACAGCAGGGAGACAGCCTGCTTCACCATGATGGTCGTCTTTGCAGGCTGTGGGAATCTCTGCTCTGGCACTTGATATACCTCCTCCTGCTCCTCTGTCTCTGACCCTGGTGTCTGCAGGGTTGCTTCATCCTTTTTTTTCTTGCTCCTCTCTCCCAGCTGCTTCTGCACAGCATAATTTATCCTTTCTTAGATATGTTATCACAGAGACACACCTTTTCTGCTTATTAGGATATTTATAGAAATAGGAAGAAGGACATGCCCATATGCTAGCTATGAGTAAGAGCCTTCTTTTACAGCGGTGGCATAAGGACTAAACACAAATTACTTATTTTCCTAAAACTATGTATGTACTGTTATGATACTTGAATCTTTTCGATGGCAATAAAGTCTGAGACGTATTTTATCTGTATTCTGTTCTTAAGAACCACTTGAAGTAAAAAAATATTACAAAAATAAAAAAAGTCAATTTCTACAGGCAGAAATCTTATAAGATTTTTCCACTACAGATGTGAAGAATGAAGGTGCTAAAAGCAAGCATTCAAATTAATTTTTTTTTTTTTTGTATAATTGAACCTTTTTTCACCTCTTTTTTACATCGAAGTAAGAAAAAAATCTAATAATACTGGATTTTTTATTTCTCCTGCTTGAATGATATAATCCCTGTATTCCACTGTAAGGTCTAAGGAATCAGATGCAGTAGATTCCATACCTTTTTTTATATGGCTTTGTAACAGTAGGCAACAAACAGTGCTGACAGTATAGGTCAGGTCCAAGAGCCATGTGAAACTTGCCCTCGAGAATTGTGAACTAAGTATAGAAAGAATTCATATATTTGATGTGGTTATTTTTAAAGACATGTACACATTCCTGTCATGTGAGCCTTGACACCTTAGAAAACAGATAAAAATGTAGAAAGGCAGATTTGCGCACAAAAAGTTTTTTTTGCTGGACTTCTAGAACTCAAACCATGTTATGCAGAAGACTAACGAAAAATTATCCTATTTCACTGAAAATGGCCTTGCCTTGTTTAAAATATGTTTTTATGTCAAACAGTTTATTGAAACAGTCATGTCTGTGGGGTCAGTTAGGAAATGTAGGACACTGTATGTCCTCCCTCGAGCAGGGGAAACAGTGGGAAGTTTGGTTCACATGTGCTGCTTGAAGAAGAGATGTCAGCAGGGACTGTCACTCACTTGTCAGGGGAATTTCTCTTCTCTGCTGCATATTGGCTAAAGTTTAGTGTTATATTTCTAAAAGGGTTATTATGTTAAAGGAAGTACAAGTCACAGGAGTCTGTGTTAATTCATCATCTTTTTCCAGCTTTTTTTTTAATGAACGGATAGGAACTAACAGCTATTATTTATCTGTCATAACTATGTCATACCTGTTTTGCACTTGTGGTCTTGATAAAAGAAAAAAGTTCCTTTGGTTCCCATGAGAATTGCATTGAGTGCTTAGTATCTCCATTGCCTACAACTATAGAATTCAGTGTCTCAATGCCCGTTATTGATGGTATCTACAGGCATCCCATAGCAGCTCAAAGGAACAAAAGAAATTTGAATTCACAGTGATGCATAAATTCTGGGTGATATGCGAGATAAGCACTGAAATGTTTTGGATGCTTTTCCAGTTCTTTTTGTCTTCATAATCTCAGAATGTACTTCCTGTATGGAAAAAGGTTTCCTCGAATGTTGAGTCCTCTTTTTTGTAGATAAGCAGAAATTCCATCTTTTTGTGTAAATAAGAAAGGATACAGAGAAAGCTAAACTAACATTATTCAAGAAGGCTGTGTCAAAGTTAAGAGACGTATCATTGCCAAGTTCTGGAGAACAAGTGTTTCTGAAATTCACCGTGTTCCTTGTTATGTGAGTTCCACAACTAGATGCAAGATTCCCGTCAAGGGAAACAGTGAATATACAGACCTGTAACATCGCTCGTTTCTGAGGCAAAATGACAAGGCAACCAGTCTGCACATGCAGAAGTAGATTTTGCCATTCTAAAGACTCAGACGGAAAGGGAGAATTTGCAATTGTTCAGAGCAGATTGAGTCAATGTGGCTTTCAATCACAACTGCCTGAGGCAGGATCCCGCTACACAGTAGTGCTCCCGGTCACCATTCCATAGGAGCTAGAACTGATTTTACGGTTGTTATTTGCCATTCTAAGCATGTATTTTCAGCTGCTTAATGCCTAAAGCTGTTTTTACATTAATATTGTATGATTGTCTAATCATACTGGGAAAACTCAGACTTGTAAAAATTCAAGGCATGTTGTTTTGCACAGTTTTAAGTGCTTTCTATCCCAGACTCTCACTGCATTTGTGTACATCTTCTACTTTGCTGCATGCATTACTGAAAATCTCTGAAAGTGATAGAATTAAATAGTTTTAAATGCCAGTAAAAACACGACAAAAATGTTGCAGAAGAATTGTAATTTAGATGTCTTTCTTAAGGTCCTCATGTTCTAGAAACATGACTTTTGCACCAAGAAGCTGTCTTAACATGAAATGAGAGAAGATTAAGGACATCCGAATCATATTGAAACTTCAATTCTGCTGTTCACTTCATTAGTGAACTCAGTTTTCTTTGAAGAAAGTAAAAACATTCTGCCATTTATTTTTCTATCCTTAGCTAAGCAATAAACTCTCCAGTATTTTAAGGACATATACATTACAATAGCCTCCACATATGAGGGCTGTTAACAAGCTGACATGGAACACTTCTGCTTCTACATTATGCAGGTGAAAGAACTGCAATGGGAGTGCAGGAATACGAATACATTTGGGAAAAATGAATTGCGGAAGATGCTAGTATGACCAAAAAAAGATGTTAAAGTGACAGTTAAACCAAGACATCCTGTGAATTTAAGGGTGTTATTATGGTGTAGCGAGAAAGTCGATATGATATTATCCTAATTAAATTGTCATATAAAAAAGAATATGTTTAAGAAAAGCCCACTTGCACACTGACATTTTGAGATTTCGATGCTGACTTAATTTGAATTACAGATATATTGTAAATGGACATTTTAAAATACTCTTCTAGTTAGACAAGTAACTGTGAAAATGCCTTGATCCAGAGAAGCAAGTCTACAGCTTGTATGAAAGCTGACCTCTTTTCCTTTTTATCTAAAGTATATCTGTACTAATATCTACACTGGTTAACAGTAAGGGATTTTTGAATAGATTTTATTTTCAGTGGAAATACTCATCAAAATTATGGACTGAAGTGCAGCTGATGGCACGATAGTTCTAGTTAAATGATTGCTAGAATAGGACATATAAACTACTTGTTTGAAAATCAGAAAAGGATGGTGGAGTTGCTAAATTTCTAAGTAATCTGTAGAGTAAATATGACCTACTAGCGAGCTGATGGCTTTATATGACAAAATGGGCAATACCATCACAAAACAAAATAAATGACAAACTGATTAAGCTGACGTTTTTACTATGGAAATCTTCACAAAGCATGTTAGATCAGGGCCTACTTAATACACCTGGGTAGCTTCCAGAAGTTAATCGTTACGGTACTTCTTAGCAGAAGCTGACTGCACTATCCTGTTTAAAAGCTATTGAGGGACCTATCCTCAGTATGTTTGTCTAATCCTGTGTATTGCTTACCTGTATTTCAGTGTAGCTAGGAGTCTAGAGCAATGAGATTTATATGTACCATACAAGAAAGTGGTTCACTTGCTTGTCACTAGCACTATTTCCTGGCAATTTTCCTGAGAACCATGTAGTGCTGCCATTTCTTTTTCTACTATCCTTTTATCATTAACAGCTTTCAAGAATGTTACATAAATTACTATTTTTTGTTCTCCAGTATCCATCTTATGTGTAAAATGTTTTTTTCTCTTCAGTATTTCATTCAAAATGTAGTTATATTCCATTTAAAATTGACTTAAGGCACTGTGTAATTTATTTTAGATTGCTTACACACAGTTGCCCTGCTTCAGTTAATATTTTGCTATTTGTTAGCATTTTGTTAGCTGATTCTCAGTATATTTTAATGTCTACACAGCAGCCTATGCTTTTTTGTAAATGTTACTATTGAAAATTTTTGTTCTTAAAGTGCTAGTGACAAAACAAAGTGATAAAGCTGTTTCAGCATCGGTGGCATAACTTCACGCATACCAGGAATGTTACAACAGCAGTACTGTAGGATAATTTTTTTGTCTTTTCATTTAAAACAGATTTGTCAGTTAATTTCAATTGTTTCTCATGGAAACTTCGGGCTACTCAAAACAACTTTGCTAAATGCAATTCATTTGTAATTGTTGGTCATGGACATTCAATATTTGACAGATGTGATGTAGAAAGTAAATTGAACAGATTCCAAGGTATTTTTGCAGGGCAAATATGTATCTGTATTGAAAAGTAATCAAGTGTCTTACATAAAAAAGCAACCCTTGATTATATATGTAGGTAGCTCTGAAATAAATGCTTCCAATTTCTTTCCATGGAAACTCCAGCAGATACAAAGAGCATAATGACACTACTTGGTAGAACAAAATCTACAGAACACTATTGTTTAACGTAGTCACCACTATTACCTGTGCATTTCTGCCAGCAATGAACAGAGAGTCTGCATGCCACGCTTATAAAACCTCTACTGCCATACCACCACCATCTGCTTCTGACATCATGGGCCAACATAATAATTAGGAGATGTTACTTCCAGAGCAGCCCCTATATGTTATCTTTTATATGAAAAGGTCCTCTAATTTGAACATTCCTTCTGTTTGTTAAGATTCCAGTGACGTGTAGCCAAACGGTTTTTAGCCGTGTGACTCCACTCTTACTGACCCCACTTAGGAACTGTGCAGCTGTGCTAGATTTTGTCCAGTAATGTCCCTGTCAATGGTGACTCACTTCAGTAAATGAAGAAATGTACTGACAGAAGCTTGGAGAGAAAAGAAGATTTCTTAAGCTAAATTAGCTTATTTTCAACTGTCATTTTAATCTCTGGCCATTCTTGTTGCTGCTGTCAGTCTGGGCAGACATATTGTCTTATGAAGTCAACCACTACTATCTGTTAAGATAACAAAATAACTGCAACAGTGTAGAATTTGTTATTTAGCTTCAGGAAGTGCATGTTGCACATCTCATGGTTCAGAAAATTACAATATATGTTAAATACTTACTACTGTGAACTCCCAGCAATTTACAGACTCAAAATCTTATTTCTGCCTATGCTATTTAGAGCAACTTGTGTACAAATACTCCAGTTTAGTGCATTTTGTGCATTGCTGCAACAACCATGTAATTACAGTGCAAGAAGCTGCTCTTTCTCAGGTTCTGTTAGTAGGAGTCCTTTGTTCTCAAGATGTCTCTTGCTTTCTTGAACCAACATCTGCCCAAAATCTGTCAACTTTCTGTAAGAAAATACTGTCATTAGCACATGATGAGGGAGCAAGACTCCGTAATTGTTCTGGGCACAGAAGTCACACCAGTGATAACTTGTGGCAAGCCAGCACAATATGTTTGAGTTCTGGTTGTGGTCTGTAAGATAGCAAGAGAACTTTGGTGGAACTTTGTCAACCATAGCTACACAATGAGAGTAATTAAAATATACATGCAGAAGCTGAGGAAAATCTACGGACTTCATCTGAAACCACTTCCTGTATGAACTATATACAATATAAATATTCAGAAAGTTAGAGATGCTGATCTGCCAATTGATGGAGCATCGGTAACAAATAAACTGATGTAGGAATTTTTTTCCATTTAGTTGAAGGAAAGGTTGTATCTTGTGACTTTCTTTCATAGTCTCAGAGAAATATCCACAGCATCTCTATTTATAGTAGATACGTCTATCTAGTATTTGCTTCGTGCTATCACCAGCAGATTGTGACTTATTTTGCTAAATCTTTTGTGCTAATGTAAATACTCTAAGCATTCTACAAAAAATTTTAGACGACAGCTGTTAAAAATAACCTCTTTATGTAAATAGTTTGGTTCATTACAGATTCTTCAAGCCCATAAATTTATAATAATTTCTGAAAAAGTTCTTTACAATATAAGTATTGCTCTAATATGAGGAGATACTGGGACTTAATTAATAATAAATGGTTCAGATAAAAGACTTAAGTGTTATTTTTTACCATTAAAATTACTTGCAAGCTGTGGAGTTACTCCATGAATTCTTTTTATCTGGGAATACTTTCTTTCCCTCTCACTGTATATAATACTAGAGGAGTTCCAGATGTTTTACTGACATGAAGGCAAAAATATATTTTAAGGGCTTAACAGTGTGAATCTATAATGATATAGAATATTATTTGAAATCAGAAGCTGTTTCCTGGGAAAGATGGGAATTTTGTCTTTATATGTAATAAGTTAACTATATGCTGCGTCTAATAAGGACCAAGCAAAAAGTAATGGGAAAGCAATAGGGAATCCTAAAACCTCACCATCTAGTTATAATTAGATGACATTGATGAAACAGATTTGAGACTGCACTCAACTGGATTTTCAGAAAATTTGAGGGCTGCTCCAAAAGTAATACCTCCTATTTTACTACATTGTTCCATGAAGTCAGAGGCAGATACTGGCTTTATTGCAGTAGAGATTGAACCTTCCCATGAATTGTCCATTATATTTTGTTGTGTAGCAGATGGCAGCAGAGGGATAGTATGACAAAATGGCATCTGACATGGAAGTGCATCTGAAGCAAAGGTGTGGAATTGTCTTGCTTTGTGCAGAAAAAGTGTCATCTGTTGACTTTCATCAACACTTGTTGAATGTTTATGGAGCCCAAACAGTGGATGTGAGCACAGTGAGGCAGTGGGGTGGTGCATTTCAGCAGTGGTGACAGCAACAGTGGTTGCTAGGTGTAGATTTTTATGAGAGTGGCGTGTAGGCTCTTGTTCATTGCTGGTGAAAATATATAGCTAATGTTGGTGACTATGTTGAAAAATATTGTTTTGATGCTGATAATTTACTCTATCAAATAGGATTATTACAGTCTTTCTATCTGTTGAAATTTCCATGGAAATAAATTGAAGGCTTTACTTTCAGAGCAGCCTAAATGTTTAAAGGAAGGTGGTGGTGCTTGTCAAACACTGTTAAGGAGCTACTTTTAGACCACCTTTTTATACTCTCTTGTTTGTATTTCTTATCTCCTAATCTTTCTTTCCCAAAATAGTTCTCTTTTCTTAGCCTTTGTAGTCTAAGCCTCTAAATGTTGATTTGCACAAAAAGCATCTTCTTTATTTTTTTCTATTTTTTTAGTAGTTTATTGTTACTTTTAAAATAGAAGAATGTATTTAGTAGAATTCTTTGGAGTGCTTTTGCTAGTGCTTAAATGTTTCATAAATGATTCTGTCATAGGATGCTTAATAAACTTTTAAGTGTCACCAAATCCTGACATGATGAACTGTAGGTGTGTTGAAGTACAGTGCAAATGGTTTATATAAAATAGAGCCTTTGAGAAAATTAATGAATATACAGAAGTACACCTGTTATTTTGTCAAAGAGTCAGTAATAAGAATGAGCAAAGATCTAGAAAATAAGATTACATGTAAACTGCCATTTGTGAGACAATCTTGAAAAAGAATGGAGATGATATTGTCAGAGAGGGAAAGAATAATCTACTCTCTATGATGAGTGATGAGCTTAAGCACTACAGCAAGTGATTCAAGGTAGATGATAACTCTTATCCAACTCTGAGGAAAGCAATACTTAGCAATAAATGATCCAGAGAGATCATAGGATCGTCCACATCAGATGCCATCAAGAGCAAGTTAGAAAAAGCACTTAAGAAGAACGATACAGGCATGCTGATTATTCCATCAGTGAATGAATTAGAGGACCTCTGAAGGTTGTTTTCAGCTCTGCAGTTTTATTATATCATTAGCAGAAGCAGTACATCCAACTTTTCTCTCTTACTGTGCAGTCCTACACATTTTGCTAAATAACAATTGCATTCCTGGAGACAGTGCTGCAGAAATGGAGGCAGAGTAAAAACAGTTTTAGTTGGAAATTTGGGACAGATTTAAGGGAGAAATCTTGGCCTTTGCAAAAGAAGACCTAATGGTAGAATGATGTCAACTAGCTGGTAGTATTGTAATATGAAATCTAACAGAGCCATTCATCAGTTCCCATATACCAGAATCAAACATTGCACTACAAGACAATGTAACCAGTCTTTGTGCCCTAACTAGTGCCAAAGTAATTTTTTTCTCTAAGCTTGATATATTTACAGGATACTTTGAAAAGTTAAATAACAAAAGGCTTCTAAATGCTCAGCAATTTGTTCCTCTAAGAAAAGAGAAACAATTTGATGTTTCTTATTGCAGTGATAGTAGACTAACAAATAGAAAGCAGAAACAATGTCAGCTTAATGTCTGTTACATAGAGAAATGTAGATGGAAAACTGCTTTCCACTGCAGCTGCCCCTACAGGTAAATGCCAGTGAAACAGATTTCGAGTTAGCAATCAGCAATGATACTGACCAGATTCTGTGTTAAAAGAAAATAAAACAGAAAGGTTTATCCTATTAAAGCATTCTTGTAGAGTTAGCTAAGCTTTAAAGTACTGTAGAATTATGAATAGTACATCTTCAGCCTTTCTTTCCTTACCTCTAATATTGTCTAATTCTAAGAAGAGATGTTAAATATATATATAAATATTGCTAAAAATAGACACTGCAGGCATAAGTGAGCATTGTTGTTGGAATTCAGCACTGAGAAAGAAAGAGCAGGAAAAGAGCAAGAAGATAGCACAAGAAAGATCTTAATAGAGTTTGTATAGCCTACCAATAAGAAGCATAAATGCAGATGGAAATTGTTGCATTTTGAAGAGCACAGGATATCTCATTAAGTGAGATAATCTTCAAAGAATGTTCTGACTTCAATCAGTCTTCAAACCATCTGTGCTTAGCATTTACATAGAACTGTTCAACTGTACTTGAAAGTAGAAAAAAGAAAAAAAGCATTTGAAGGGCAGAATGTGGTCATCACCTGATTAAAGAAAAAAGCACCTAGAATGTAAAACTCTCTTTCCAGAAAAGGTTGTGCTGTTAGAATGGTGATAGTCTTTCTCAGTCAGCGTTGAACTTCATAAACGACATGTGGTCAGTAACAATACTGACTAATGAATAACCATAGGCCCATCCCCTCCGATCGTAAAAATGCCTTGGTTGCATTTTCATGAATATTGCAGACCAGATCTATGTCTTGGGAAAATAGTAAAGCTGATTCTAAGTTGTATTTCCTTTTCTCTCTAATTTCACTTGAAACTACTTCAAACATCATATTTGACACTAAGCTTTAACATACATTGTGATGCAATGAACAGCTGCACCACAGGTGCACTCCAGTGTGCAGATGGATGAATGGAAGTGATTTTCCCGCTTGGAAGATTGGCAAAGTTTTACATTAATTAAGCAACTTCATATTAGATCAACCTAATAGGAAACTCCATTAAAGCTATTAAGGACATCACTAGAATAAGGTATCAATGTAAAATTTAGGTAAATAAAAAAAACTGTGTTGCTTCAGCGAATGTTGATCAGTACTTTCTCATTGACTTTTCCTTATCATTTCTTTCAGCAAATTTGTGAAGTTGTAGCATCATGAAGATGCTAATTGGTTCTATTCATGAAGATTGATCTGATAGTGTCAGATAGTGAAAGGTCTCCTGGATAAATATTTTTCTTTTTTTAGCCTAATCACAAGTCAGTATGGCAGTCTACTTTGGTAATAACTACTTTCTGACAGCTACTAAAGTGTTTGCACACTAAAGGCACTGTATATTCCAGGTACCAACTGAAATAAACATGATTTATCATACCAGTATTTTAAAGAGTAATCCAATTTAAAAAGTTCACTAATGAGAGAAGACCCTTTCATTTTGTGGTTATGCATGTAAATACATACAATTTTTGTTACAGATGGGATTTGCACCACTACATACATAAAGGATCAGAGTGCAAATTCCACAGCATTGATTCTTAGCTGTGATTCTGTGCAGACAGCAGTGATATTTGGATTTGTATGCATTCCTTATTCACTACAGAGATTCTGATAAAAAGAGTAGGTCCATACACTGGAAAAAAAAGAAAGAAAAAAAAAAAAAAAAGAAGAAAGAAGAAAGAATTTTCCATGGATACCTTGAGGAAAACTTGGAGTATGGATCAAACTCCAATGGAAGATTTTGAGATTTGGTAGTAAAAGTATATAGCTGGGTGTATGTATTTACAAATACGGAATGTAGTGTTAGCTAGAATAACCTTAGCTGAGTTATTTCTAAAGTGATAGGTACCATACTTCATAACTAATATTTCTGTAAGGCCTTTTTTTTGTTGTTGTTCAAATTTTTAATACCTTATCAATATGTACTTCAAATTCTTCAGTATAGTAGGTGTTTTAAGCATATTTTTACTGCCTTAAGTACCTTCCTCTTATAAAAGGTAGTAATTCACATTTAGTTATTAGAATTCCTGAACATTTTCCCCCGGTTTGACTTAAATATAATTTATTTTTATTCCATTTTTTGATATTTAATCTAAAGTTGTTCTCAGCTACTCCTTCTTTATGCTTCCTAACCAGAGTAACATTATAAAGCAGAGATTACAAAGCATTTCCTTGCATGTGAATATCTAATATAAAATGAGAAAGGAACAAGGTAATGAAAGATGGAGAAATTCTTGGAGGGACAACCATGTATTTTAGTTCTGTAGGCCGTGATCAAGTAGAAATAATAAATAACTTCTCATATAGATATGAAAGAATTTAAGCAAAAACTTCACTCCAATGTTTTGTGCTGTCCAAGATTTAATGTAGCCTTTTAAGAGCCAGTGGGAACCATAAAATCACCAGCAAGCCATTGCTGAAAAAGAATATTTTCCTACTGTTCAAGCATGCATCATGAAAGGTTTCTTATGTGATATCTTTATATGTGGTTGAAGTGTGTAAAGTTCCTTGCAACTTTTCATTTCTTCTACAGATGCACATTTAAAAAAAAAACAAGCAAAGAAAACCTGTTACTTTCTATCTCTGCCTATTAAGGTTCAACATTCCCTTGAGGACATATCAAGGCCTTGGTCTCTTTTCAGAACAGAACAGGATAATTTTATTTTCTCTCATCCTTACTACAAATATACCTATCTTTTAAAATTTCTGTGCTATGACACAAGTAACTGATGACTTTTTGTTTTCTGTCGACAATACAGTTGTATGTCAGTCACAGCACTCAAGAACCTGTCTGTGCCATCCTATATCTCTGTCACATTCTAAATGTAACATGACTTCAACAGCAAAGGACAAATTTACTGATATTTGCAAAAACCTGCACGTTATATCTGTCTGATGTATCTGAGGTGACTCAATGAGAGAAAGGCTTATGGAGAAAGGTCTAAGTATACTATAGCAACGAGTTAGGTTCAATTCTGTAACACTAGAAGCAAAAGGCATAAAAGAGAAACTACAAACAGTAACTTACATCTTTTCCCCAAGTCTCTTCTCAGTTTTGAACTTCAGAATTTTGTGAAGCAATTAATCCAAGGAGTAGTTAACTAGTGCTCTACCACAGAAATATTCTCTTTCTAAAGCTGGGTTTCTGTATTCATTACACAGATCTGTTGGAGTATGCATATGACTATATGTGCCAGTCAAGGGGAAAGGGAGGGAAGAGAGGAAAGTTTTAATTGCTGAAAGTGAAGCTTCAAAACTTGCTTCATCCATTTCTATCCCAATTTAGGAGCCTTTGTTACAATGAAGCTTTGTTCATTTGCTCACTGTCTCTGAGAAAATGGCATTCTTCTGCTTATTTGAAAACCTCTTTCCAGTGATGCAATGATTAGCGACTTTGCCTAAATGTGCCAGCTAACACGCAGCTTTGAAATTCCACTACAACATTTTGTATATATGACGCATACATCTTGCCATGTGAAAGTTTGAATTGTTCTTGGCTTTGTGGCTTTTTAGAAAATCTACACGTAGATCTTGAAGCAGGTACAATTTCACACATGTAAAGATTCTATTTCTTAGAGATCTGTATGTCTGCCCACTACGTTTAAAACATGGTTCCTGCCTTGCAAAATTAGAATTACTGTAGTATGGATAATTCTTGGTGTAGATAATTCATCTCTTCAGAGTATAGCTTATCTGTGTTCTATAGAACCATTTGTGGATTCAGCATTGATGGGTTTTTTTTGTTTGTTTGTTTGTTTGTTTTTTTTTTTTACTGTCTTACTGGGCTTTGTGATAGATATTGTAAGATAGAAAGAAAGAGATACAATGGTCAGTAAGTGCCATTTGCAAAGCTGTGCGTTTCACTGTTCCATGTAGATTTCTGCTTTACAAATATGAATTTCATGTACCTTATATTCTGCCATTTATTACATTGCATATTCCTGAGGACACCGCTGCCTCTAATTTTGTGTAAAGCTACCTTTAGGTTCCTTGAAAGGCAATAGCAGATTCCTTCACCGGGTCAAACTGGTGAGATAATTTCTATGTAAATGCCCTTTTCACATTATATAGTTATAGCACCTATGCTTCCATTATGTAATTTGATTACTTCCATTATGTAAATTTCATATAATTCCATTATATAAAAAGAATGTGGCCAGCAGGTTGAGGAAGGTCATCCTGTGGTTTAGTGAGGCCACATTTACACTACTGTGTCCAGTTCTGGGCTCCCCAGGTCAAAAAAGACATGGATCTCCTAGAAGGAATTCAGTGGAGGGCCTGGAGCATCTCTCAAATGAGGAAAGGCTGAGTAACCTGGTTCTGTTCAGCCCAGGGAAAGGAAGACTGAGAGAGGATCTGCTGAATGTTTATAAATATTTAAAGGGAGGTGGGAGGCAAATGTATACGGCCAGGCTCTTCTCAGTGTTGTGTAGTGATAGGACAAGGAGTAATGGCCTGAATCTTGAACTTCTGACTAACATGTGGAAGAACTTCTTTATGTACAGAGCACTGGAACAGGCTGCCCAGGGAGGTTGTGGGTTCTCCTTCTATGGAGATATGCAAGATCCATCTGGATGCCTACCTGTGTGACCTAATGCAGGGTGCCTGCTATAGTGGGGAGGGCTGGACTTGATTATTTCATAAGGCTCCTTCCAACCTCTGCAATTCTGTGATTCTGTGCTGCATCTCATGCATCATGTGCTGAATAAGATATAGTGTAGTATCTCAAAAAACATTGATCCAATTTGTTATAAACTGTATGTTTTATTCTTTTGTCTGTAACAGATACAAGTTAACATACTTTCACTTTTTCCTTGCCAGTTATTTGTGGCCACTATAAGAATGCGATAGTGTACTGTGTTTGGGAGCATCAGGAAAATATGATTTCATTATTCTTGAATCTTAGATTGAAGCTCTATAAACTTTTGTCTAGAAAGGATCAGAACTTCAGTTTTTTTTCCAGTATTTAACTTTGTCGCGTTGCATTCTCAATGAAACTAAATGCATCCCAAATATTTACTGAGCTGGTGAGCCCAGACCTGTTCGCACTGACTTTTGTTGAGTTTCAAAGAACGCACACTATCACGTTAAAGCAGGAAACAGAGGAAATGTTACGAGCTCATGCAGGCAGATCATTGCCAAGGGATATTTATTTCTAAACTGGTATAAGAAGAAAAGACTGTTGACACTGGAAGTTCATCAAGCAAAAAGTTTGAAAGCAAGACATGTAAAGCAGTATAAAGCATTATGTCTTTTGGCTAGAAGGGTGTTATGGTACAATAAATAATAATAATTACTTTTTTCTGTCTTGTCAGAATGTACTTTGCAAATACATTACTTTGAATTATTTTTAAACAACAAAGGCAATGTCAGCATCAACCAACACTTTATGAATGGAATTAATATTAGACAAAATTGTTTCCTAATGGGTTCTGATACAGCAAAATTCTGTTTATGCCAGAAAATGAGTTGTCTTCAATTCCAATTACTTAGAACATGCTTTCCAGCAGTTCTTACGATGCTCCTTGTTAGGAAACACATTTCTCTGGGGAAAATATATAGATCTGCCTCATAGTGATTCTGTTTGCAATTTATCTGTTGTAGAGAAGAACAGATAAGGATTAAGGAAGATGGTGAAAATTCATCTATCTTGTTGTTTGTACAGAGTTGAAATTAACTCATGAGCTGAGGTTTGCACAAGACTTGTTTGAAAAGTTGTCTGTTTTTAGTCTGTGTTTCAGTCCATATTTCAGGTCTTCAAATTTCAGCTGTCATTGATTTTAAATGTACCCTAGGTTTATCTGTCAGTGAGTCTGTTTCCATGTGGTAAAGTAGGAAAACTGTAGTGGATAAATAGGTCCAAAAGCAAATGTCATCACAGTTTTAAATAGCATATGTACCTAGAGTCTGAAATAAAAAATCTCAATTTAAATTTAAGTTATAAGCCTTAAAAATACTTATTAAAAGTGAGATGTGAAATATTTGCTATCTTCCTGTTAGTGCTTGTTGCCTGATAATAGATCTGTTTAATATGCACCGAGGAATGTGGGAGAATTTTTATTTCTGAGCTCCTTAACTATTTCAATGATAGAAGCCGTTCATGCCCTAGATAAACATCTTAAAGCTTCAGGATTGCTGCTGTCCTTCTAACTGGAAAATGTGTAGATAAAATGCTTTTGATGAGCTTTATTGTATTTTAAGATAATCAAGTTTGATAGAAGGGCTAGGGAAGTAGAATGGATGCCAGAAAATCTACTCTGCTAAATACGTGTGTATTAGGGGTCTTTTGGTTGCTTTCTCCACTGCCTTAGAAGTACTGTACTTCAAGGTGGTAGAAAATGTACATAAGTAACTAACTAATGCTTGGTCTGTAGTCGGTTTTGTAGGGCACAAGAAGAAAACTGATTTACCAGCGCACTTCTTTTTCCTCTTTGAGACAGATTTTCTAATAGAAAGTAGCTTTTGTGAAGACAAAGTAAATATGTTGTGAGCTGAGTCCTTGGGAACTAATAGAGCCTCTTGAGATTATGTTGAGATGTATATTGTTACTCTTTCTGAGAGGAAATTAGATTTAACTTCAGATTTATCTGAGATTTTCCATCATGTCTACTGGGCAATTTGCTCTGAATAGGAGTTTGGACTTTTGTTAATCCATGGGGAATGTAATAACTGATAAAGACATTGAGTTTACACAACAAATCCTACTTCTGTGAGGTAATAAACTGAGAAAATTGCTGCTTAACATATTTTTCAGGTTGCCTCTTTGCACATAGCACCTCAGCATTTCGCTACAGTAACTAGGGGAAACTGGTGGCTCTTTAGGAAAAGCAGAAATAGAGATGCCATTGGCAGGTATCTACTTGAACCCCATAAAATGTAGTTAAGCAATCTTCCCTTCTGAAGAGGGTAACAGTGTATAGGGTATGGAAAGACTAAGTCTAGTCCCATTTCTTTTCTAGGAAATATTCTGGGATGCACGTGTGACACTATAAGCATAACTACTCTCAGTTATCTAAGTGCATTATATGCCTAAAATAAATCAAGATAATGCAAGAACTTGCATTTTCTACATTTGGGGAAAGGAATCATCAGCATGTCTGTTTTTCACAGATGTAGGCTTTCTGATTCCTTTTTGTATTACATCTTTAAATGAAAAACTGGAGAGCTTGCTGCTCCCTCACTAGGGAATAGATACTTTTAAATTCTGACGACCATGAAACATCACTTTATTGCTAGCTCTCTTCATTTTGTTCTGCCCTTGAACATTTGTGACTTTACAAGCTTGAACAGTTTGGCCTGCCCTGGAATCCCAAATCTCAATGATGGAACACGACAGCAGTTTGTTTCCAAAATAATCCCTTCATACTTAAGGGAAGATCTTGGCAGTGGCTTATCTCTAAGTAATCCCATCACTGGGAATTTCTTGGCAGCCATTTCTTAAAAAATAGGAAACCTCAATTTAAAATATTAAGCTGAATAAATAAAAAGATCACATTATAAAATAAAACAAGATAGATAGGATTAAGTGAGAACAGGGAAAAGACAGAGCTGATTGATATTTTTTCCACTGAAAACTAAGGTACTGATGCTTGGGGATGAGGCCTGATGCTCCGTTCTTCTTGTGGTAATTAGAAAGCCAGTGCTGCCAAAAACTGTTTTCCTGTCTGCCAGTCAGTTTGCAAGATGTTCCTGAAGCTTCTTGTAGATCCCACTCAGCTGTGAAACCAAACCTGTAACACACATTACATCAACAAAATGACCCAAAGAAAAGAAACTGGAGGAGTATTTCACAGTGAGCAGCTCACAAAGTATCTGAAATTTTCAAGAAAACAAAGTCTTGATCATTGGAAAACAAACAAACAAACAAACAAAATCCAAACCACAAAGAACTTTGTCAGTGTTCGTTGCTCCTATGGAGAAGAAGTGGCTGCCCTTCTACATACGCCCAACCATAGTTGGGTACCTTTAAAATGTTATGTGGCCTTTTTTTAGAAAAAATATTTTTCTCTGTATTACTCTGCTCTAGAAACAGATTTTCCAGTTGGATCTGTATTTCCAAATGTCACAATTCGAGATTATGAACAAAAAGTACTGATTAATTTCCATTTTTGTGAGGGAGAAAATTAACTGAGTTTGGTATTGAGCTCAGAGAAGTAATAAGGTCGAAAATTAGTCTTATGGGACATTATAGTCTTAGAAATATCTATGGCCTCTTATTTATTTATTTATTTATTTATTTACTTGAAAATCTGAAGTTTTATTTTGCAATATAACTGATAGTTTTAGCTATTTTTATTCTGTGCGTGTTTCCATTTCATTACTCAGTTGTCATACTGATTTTATGTTTCCCACATGGATTAGAATCACTTAATGAATATTCTGTACATGGAAGTTAAACTGATCACTTTTAACATTCGTATACTATTATGAGAAAAGGGAATGTTCAATCACTGCTATGCATAATACTTCCATGAACTTAAGTTTTCTTAAAAAGTAGGGTACTCGTTATTTGAGGTGCTGATGCATAGATCTATTAGGTTTTAAATACATGGTAACTAAATATTATTTCAGGTTTGTGAAAAAAATACCATAGTGCTCTTATTAAAAAATACTATAGTGTTTTTAGTAAAACTAAGACTGAACTTTGTAAACATATAACACTAAACAGTACAAAATTTTATGGTTTGAAATGTAGATTATTATTGGTAGTTTTTAAGCAGGATTTAATAGATACGAGTCTAATTTATGCTTGGTTGCCTTTATAGTGTTTGACATTAATGTTGCAAGAAAATGTTTGATTTCCTCTTGCATGCACAAATAAGTCTGTTCTCTTCTCATGAAAAAATAGTCATCTTTCAAGTGAGTAGTTGATTGGACTCTTCAGTTCTCTAAGAGAAAATTCTCTTGCTAATACCTAAATACAGAGGTATTTGTACAGCGTGCTCACTGTCATGACTTGCTAGCCACTTTTGGAAACATTTTCGTAATCTCTCTGCTAATCAGCAGCACTGTTTTCATTTGTGTCTAGCCTTTTCAGGGGAACTGATAAGCCCTGCAACTCAAAAGTAGAAGCAATCCCATGACCATTGCTACATCTTGTAAGGCTGAGCACAAGTGTAACGCTTAGCGTGACAAATAAAAGATAAATACCTTTCCAATAGCACTTGAAATCAGCTATACACAATGACAAAAGTAAAATGCATGTATTTCCTGTGGCCTTTCTTGCTTCCTTTTTGTTCGCATTGTCACCACAGTATAAATTACGTGAGTAGAAGGAGCACGTTAACTATTGCTGTATCTTCTGGTAAATCAGAGTCTCTGTAGCTAAATATTAATAGCTTTCTGTTCCTGAGCAAGTGGATAAAACAACTACATAAAAGAAATAATGGTAAAAAGAAGAGCAATACATTCTAATGAATAATTAGGATATATTACATGTTTAGATGTGACTTATACAGGCAAGACAAGAGATTTAGCTGACTTAATAAGCCAGAGTAACATTGTAAAAGACTAAGGATGTAAGAGATTTCACGTGCAGAAGATACTGCATGTATTTGGCATCTAGGATTTCTGAGTTGTTTCACAGCTTTACTACTAACTCACTACGAGATTCTTAGCGTATCCTAGCTAATATCTTTGAACTTCAGTTTGTTCCCATGCTAATGATGAAAATTGTGCATTTCACTGTTCATAGAAGCACAGACCTCTGAAATAGACTGAGGGTGCAACATTAAACGCAAAGAAAAGCATCTTTGGCTGTTCATATGGGTATTATACTGACTTTGTTAGAACTTACAGGATATTTTAAAGTGGCACATTGTTATAGAGCATTCTGCATGTAGTAAAACTGAAATAATGTGTAGCTGAAAAAAATGATATACTCTTAATAGCAAAGTGCTCCTAACACTTTTCATAATGGATATGTCATGAATTTAAATGTTTATGGTATGTTGCAAAAAATATGATGTTTGCCAAACCAGCAGCAAAATAAACCCTAGATAAATTTCCACTCACAATGCGGAATAAAGCAACGATAATGTGTGCTGCAGAAAAGCAAGAAATCAAGAAGACCGGGCAGCTTGATTTACAACATAAATAAATGTTAAGGAGATTAATAAGATTAGTATATAGGAGTGCTACCACAAATGAATAATATGCAGTAGCAAATCAGGTTGCTTGCTGCACAACAGAACACCAATCTAATAGAGAAGATACAGTGTGTCATAAAAAGCAGAATAGTCTCAAAGTATTAAATGAACATACTGCTGTTGTTAATAATGAGGTAGTGAAGGATCTGTCTGTTCTTATTAAACGTCCTCATTAATAACTTGAACCAAAGGGGTGAGATAGTTAATAAAGTTTGCTGTTGCTCAGGATTTTGTAAATGTGTATTCTCCAAGAATGTTAAGACACCTGAAAGGACAGGAATTAGGAATGAAAGTTTGGAATCAATCTGTGAAAATACACGTGCAACATTTTTGCTATCTGCACTGCGCTGTTAAGTATAGCTTGGAAATTCTTGAGCAGGTACATGAAGGGCATCGAAAAATGCAGCTGCAAATGCAGGCAAAAGCCTAAGAAGCAGGAATCTTAAACTGTATTTTGTAATGGAATAATCTGCTGAAAATGATTTTAGAATGCAGTGTGGACAGATGTGGCATATTTGAGGCTTCACAAATGCATGTAGCATGGCAGGAATGTATCTATCCCCAGGTGTATGGTGCCATCACAGTCCTATCTTCCATATGTATATGACTCTTATTCAAGTAAATGACTTGGAAAAAAAGGTTATGATTCTTGAATATTAATTTAATATGGATACAGAGTTGTAAGTTAAGTAAATTATGCTAGGGAATCTGTAGAAGCACAGAAACAAGCAAGCTTCACAGAGCCAGGAAAGCCTGTGATAAAAGACTAAAATTACAGGGTCCATTTCTGCGGCACTCCTTGAGGACAAAGAGCAAGTCTCTGCTGCATTCATAGGTGTGCTAAAAATGGTAGCTAGCTTGGGTGTTCTGTGTGCATGCATTGTCTTAGTCCTTGACAGAAGAGACTTCTTCACAGCTTCTCGTTGTAAAAACAGTTCTACCACCTAGCGTGGTAAAAAAAAAAAAAAGAAAGAAAGAAAAAAAAGAGCAGGCAAAATGAGTTTACAATCAATAATTGTCCAATGGTAAGGATAGCTCAGTACTTAAGTCCAACTTAAGATGGACTTAACATATCTTTCCCAACTTCTGTAAATATTATCAGTATTTGTATTCATCAGTTCCAATTATATATCAATATGTTAAACATTTAATGATTGCTTATTTTACTGAAAAGAAATACTTGTTGAAACAAGCAAAACATAGCATTGTATTTTTAGCTTTCATACACCTGCAATAAATGACTGTATCTTAAAATGCTATAAGATAAACATTGTGTTAGTATGAATGATTTGTCAAGAGTGCAACAGAAAATAGTCACATATCCCACAATAAATATTCAACTGATATTTTTCCTTGTTTTAGATCTGTCCTCTTCTTACAGTACAAAGCATATTAAATAGAGTACTGATTCACATATTGCACAGAAAAGTCAATATTGAAACCCTCAGGAAATACAAAGCATTTATTAAAAAATAATGTGGTTAATTTAAAGAAAATGGATATGCCTTCATCCCTGGCAACTGTATGACTATTTCAGCCCTACCAGGTCCAGAAGCTAGTTAAGTCTTCAAGTACACATATTATGAAGGTGAACATTCAAAACCCACCATTTCTTATAAATCCTAAATATCTGGTTCTGAACTGCTGATGAAATAGTTTAACTGCTGTTATTGCTGAAGGGCCAGGAGAGAGAAAGGCATCCACTGTGTTTTATTCTTCATTCTGTTATCAAAAATAATTGACTTTAAGACTTTTTTTCACAGTAAATAATTGACTTGCTGAATTAAGTGCACTACTCATGAATCACCAGTTAGGCAAAATGTGCTATGTTGTCTACAAACTTGTTAAATCCACAGTCACCAGTCATGCTGACTTTGATGCAGTTCATGGTTGCTTATGTCATGCTGTCAGTCAGTTGTTACAGAGCAAACTGACTTTGTGAAATGATCATTAACATTTATTCAGTTATGTAGCTGCTAAATAAATATGTTTTTCTGAGCACACCAGAGACACATTAGTGGAACAGGTAGTAGCAGCTTGAACAGGAGTGTTTAAAAGAAAGTATGCAGTTTGCAGGAAAAAGTAATGGTTACTATTTAATTCTATGAAAAATGCAATAGATTCAAAGAGCACAACAGCATTACTTGGTAGAACAAATTCTTAGCTACATAAAACGATTTTTCAGCTTAGTTACCTATGCATTTTTTGCAGTGATGAACAAGAGCCTGCATGATTCTTTTGTAAAAATCTACAGCAGCACAAGTGAGCCACTATTGCTCAAGTTCAAATTCAGCAAGCAAGCACTGATGAATATCAATGGATGCCTTTTTTTTTTTTTTTTTTTTTTATTTGGAGGAATCCAATAACACATCTTTTCTTCAGAGGCACTTCCATATGAGACGCCATTTTGTCAGACTGCCCCTCCACTGCCATCTGTCACACAAAAGCAGCATGTAATGGAATATTGGTGGGAAAGTTCAACATCTGCTGCTATACCACCAACATCCACCTCTGATGTTGTGGACTGACAAATAGGAGGCACTACTTTCTGAGCAGCCCTTTTTAAAGAATGAAAGTCCCAAATGTGTTCGGTGTCCCACTGCACATAAAGAACAATATACTGACATTCATGTTAACTCGTGGCAACTAATATTTCAGGTAAAAGAGTATGTGGGATTATATATTCAATTGATTAAGGATCAGAATCAGGAATAGATTTTCAAATAATTTCTGCCCTTCCTCTCAAGATACTTTCAAAACTGTCAGTAATATAAATGAATAACAGTAGCAATGCTATGTGGTGCTAATTATAGAACTTATGCATGCTATGATGGTAAAGATTGCCTTCTGCAATGGTAATAGCTAACATTTGAATCATGCTTTTCATCTCTAAAAATCCCTAAATGCTCTTCAAACTAGAAACCCAGTCTTTCTGGGTTTATGTATATCTTTGATGAAGGAGCTCCAAGACAAAAGGACAGTGGTTTTTTTTTTTTGTTGTTGCTGTTTTTAAACATCTATATGTCTGACTGACCATCCTTGGAGTCTGTATCTAAAAGCTCACCGTCTATTTCTGAGGTTGAATTACTTCATGATACAGAAAAATCATTAAGGCATTTAGAATAAAACCAAGTGTGCAAGTTGCATCTTCAAAACTTTGTGTATCTACTTATTTACTAAAAAAATTTCAAAACATTTATTTTCTCTTCCCTCATCTTTGCATTTCTTTCATAACTGTGATCTTACTGTATTTAATTATGCACTCTCCTTGTTGCAGAGATGTGATTTACTATGCATAATTATTACACTTCTTACCAGTGTTATTTGTACCATTACATTCAAGAGTTGCTCCTATCAACTTATCTGAGATCTTCAGAATTGAGAAACTAGTAAGCAGTTCTTTTTTAGTCATGGAAGCTCACTAACTCTGACAACAGTTGCAGAGGTTAGGAAATTATATAAAATGCTGTTTTTCTATGAGAAAAGGATTGTTTTGTCAGCCCAAATGTGGTTACTAACAGTGAGATCTGGGCAGGGTGGTGCAACTCAGAGATGTGCTCTTATGAAAAGACAGAAGAGCCTTACTGGTCCCAAGAAAAGAGAGCATCTATTTTAAGCTTTGGTTGTGACTCAGTGGCAGGAATGTGCCTGTGGGAATTTTACCTTTCTGCACTAACTAGTCTTCACTACAAGCAAGGTTATTCACCTATTTAGAAGAGCACATCCTGATTCAGCATTTCTTAATGTAGAAGAGAGAAAGAAGACTTTACTTTTGATTAATCTTTTTTAATGCTTGCCTATGTTTTTCTTGTTAGACAATGAGATGTGATGCAGAGGAAACAAATGTTCTCATACATTGCAGATATGTTGAAACCTTGCTCCAGCAATAGGAGATGTCACAATCATAGGCTCTCATCCTGCTGGAGCACTTTAGCCACCTCTGTATCTGCCATAAAAGTAGCATGTCAAACTGTAGGCAATCCAGGAGGCTTCTGGAATATGTTGAGGATAAATTCCTGAGCGTGGTAATAGACAGCTTTACCAGGAAAGACACAATACTGGACCTGTTGTTCACCAGTGCGAATGAACTGCTTGGTGACATCAGGATTGGAGGCTGCCTGGGCTGTACTGGCCATGCAGTGGTGGTGTTCACACTTTTGAGGGATATGGGACAGGCTAAGAGTAAAATCAGGAAGCTTAATTTTAAGACAGCCAAATTCTAGCTCTTCAGGGAGTTAATCAACAAAATTCTATGGGAATCTGTCCTTAAGGACCAGGGAGAAGAGCAGAGCTGGCTGTTCTTTAAGGAAGCTTTCCTTGTGGTATAAGAGCTCTCCATCCCCAGATATAGGAAGTCACAAAAGGAAAGCAAGAGACTGGCATGGCTGAATTGGGATCTGCTGGTCAAATTGGAGAACAAGGAGAAAATGCACAGGCAGTGGAATCAGGGATAGGTAACCTGGGTGGAGTATAGGGTGGAGTATAAGATTCTGCTAGGCTCTGTAGGGATGGGCTTAGAAAGGCCAAGGCCCAACTGGAACTGGGCTTGTCAAGAGGCACAAAAAGAATAAGAAAGGCTTCTATAGTACATTAACCAGAAAAGGAAAGTCAAGCAAGGTGTACTATCCCTAGTGAGCAGCACAGGCAGGCTGGTAACTACAGACATGTAGAAGGCTGAGGCTTTTTGCCTCAATCTTCCCTAGCAACTGCCCTACACGCAGCCATCAAATGGATGGTTTGGAATATGGAAACTAATGGAGCAGTGCCTCTCTCACTCTAAGTGGAGATCAGGTTTGCAACCATCTGAGAAACTTGAACATCCATAAGTCTATGGGTCCCGATGAGATACATCCCTGGTGAAAAGGACTTGAGGGTACTAGAGTATGGTAAGCAGGACATGAGCCAGCCATGTGCCCTTGCAGCCAACAGTAAAATAGGAGGCATTACTTCTGGAGCAGCTCTCATATATATTAGATGCAGACAGCCTTACGAAGGTTAGGATTAGAATTAGGATCTAATCAGAGTTTGTGCTCAAAAATGCATTTAGCTTTGACAATTTTAAGAAATTCTAGTTTTAATTGAAAACTAATAAGTTTAGCAGTTCCCTAAACACTTCAGTGATATATATAAGCCTTAAAATGTTTTAACCCATGGAGAATGAATAATTCAAATATAATGGGAAAGCATCCAAGTGGAGCAGGAACAAAAAGACATAGAAAAATAGATAAAAATATGTATTTCCAAATCTCAGTTTGAAAATAAACAGCTTGAGGATAACTCATCTGAAAATTTTGTTTTGAAGTAGTGCAAATCTCCTTTTTATCACATTTCCTCTTACCAGAACACCCATTCTAAAATTAATCCTATAGAATAAAACAAAACTAGAATCCCAGGAAATGTAGTTATCCAATTTGAGAAATATCAGCTTGTAAATAAATGTGAATAGACAATGTAAATGTAAAAAGTAGGAGGAAGACTAGAAGCCATTATGTATATCACAGCAACTGGCATTTCAGTTTTTAAGGTATACTGATAGAAAGCTTTTACACTAACAGAGTCTATTTGTTTAATGTCATTTATACAAGAAGTAAAATTAGGAGACAATTTTGTGAGCAGAGCACACAAATGCCTGAACTCATCATGAAGATAAATGCCTGCACTTTCAAGTGTATGATTAGGGGAAAAATAGCTTTTTTTTGGTAATGGATAGGAATGGAAATTATTACTTTCACTTTTTAAAATTTTTGCTACATTTTAGAATAATTTCAAAATGGGATCAAAATGTCTGAGTTAAAAAAAAAAAGAGTGAAATAAGGAGAAACTAAATTGTTTCTTTGAGTCCCGTATGAAAACACTGAATGTGGAGAAAAATGGCCTTCTCATCAACACCTAGGTGTTAGCACTTCTTGATGCTACGCTTGTGTTTGTAGCTTTGCATGATTGCTATACACAGCAGTACATGCCTTTGCCTTCTGGAGAGCGTGAACTCTTAATGTGCAACAGGAGAAAATACAGGGACTTCTGTGCTCAAAGATACTAACATCCATGTTCATCTGTGACATGACTTAGGTTTATCGTGCTGCAAGCATTCCTAACCAACTCAGTGCTGTGAATAGCTGCAAGTCTGGACAATCCTGTAAGCAGAAGTTTCCATCTGTTCTGCAAGTTTTGCTGAAGTATTCTATAAACGTGTATTTCAGACTATGTATGTAATATGATTTCCATGAAGACTCTTTACGGTCTTCTAGTCAGGTATTAAATTTTGGATGCTGAACAGTACTCAGCATTTCAACAGAAGAAAATAAATTGTAATGTATTAATTTGTGACCTAAATTGTGAGATTAGACAACTCCTATTACTGTCATACCGGGGCTGTGATCTCTGATAAGGTTGCCCAATTCTATCAAAATCCCAGCAGCAGTAAATATTTGTATTGCATACACTTTGATTTCTCCACTGTCTTACACTCTGAAGGATCAAAGTACCTTCCTGCTTATCTTTTTATTTATTTATTCATTTGTTTTATTTTATCTCTTTGTGTTCACCAAAATGGTCTGGTGAAAGGCAGTGTGATGAACTGCTTTTTTATGGAGGCTGTCACTTTTCAGAATTCAATATTCAGGCTTGTTTTGGTTGTCATGTTACAAAAATGAAACCCCAAGGCCACAGCTTGCAAAGTAAAATACTGTTTTGAAATCCAATTATAACCTGTTGCAGCACTGTCTTTTTATGTGGGCACATGTCCAGAATCAAGAGCTAAGAGAAACATAAATGCCTCAGCAGTGTTAACTTTGAAACTTATCAGATGATTATTAAATTGTCTGATCACAGTATTACTGCTTGCTCTGCCAAATCGTTAGTCATTCCATGTACTCTTTACTGCCTTTTATCTTGTAAGTATCTTGTAAGGTGCCTTGGACAAGGAATGTTGCATGGCCAATATGCAGTAGTTCTTGATTCTAGCAGATATAGCGGTGAAAGTATGAATAAAAGTGTGAACATTGGAATAATAGAAGGGGAGGCATTAGGTTGAGGATACTGTCTACCTTCACTTAATTGTTATGAGTTATCTAGTCTTCTTGCTCTTAGCTTGGAAGAGAGTAGTTCTCGTTTTGCAATAGACTAGAGATAAAACCAAGATAATTAATACAGACTGGATGTTACTGCTAATAAGGGGAAGTAAATGAGATTAAGTTTAAAAAGCGTAAGTTTTGAAGCTTTTGTTTGTAGGTAGGATCCTTTTTAAGATTGCTGCTTTGGGGCTGCTAGCGTAGTTTGTCAGCAGTTGCTTTGTCTTGCACATGGCTTCATGGAGTCCTCGTTGAAAAGCTCTGTGGAGACCTGGTAGAGACCTTTCAGTATCTGAGGGGGGTGTATTAGAAAGCAGGGGACAGACTCTTACCAGAGTCTAACCAGAGTCTATTGTGGTTAGACAAGGGGAAGTGTTTTCCAACTAAATCAGGGGAGATTTGGACTGTATATAAGGAAAAAGTTTTTTTATTATGAGGGCAGTGAAGCTCTGGAACATGTTGTTCAGAGCTAAAGTTGGATGCATCATCCCGGGAGATGTTCAAGGTCAGGCTGGATAAGGCTCTGAGCACCATGATGTAGCTGTAGGTGTCCCTGTTCAGTGCAAGGGAGTTGGAGTAGGTAACCTTTAAAAGTCCCTTCCAACTCAAATGATTCTATGATTTTATGATACTATCATGAAGTGAAAATGCAGAAAGATCATATGTTCAACTAGTTTAATTTTCATAATTAGAGTGATGGAAAAAAACATTTCCTACTTCCATGACTGTAAAATGAATACCGTAAGGCCATTTGTTTCTGTATATCTGTTTTGCCTCTTCTCATTTTTGAGTAAGAAATATGTTCCTTTCCTCTGAAATTAACTTCTACCTCAGAGTCAGATGAGATCTTGATCTATACAGAAAAGGCAGCAGAAACTGAGGAAAAAAAATTGAAAACCACTAATCTCTTTAATGGTTATGCAGACTTGTTTGCAATTTCATGGATTGTGTTGCTTGTATAATACAATTCATTTATTATACAGAGTATATTATAAATCGCTGTGGTGAAAACTGAAACTCTTAATTTGTCATGGAAATTAATAATCACTTATAAATGCAAAGCATTCATAGTTCATTCAGAGAAGCAACCCATATGTTAGGTAATTTTCCACTGTCATTATTATATATAACATCCATTTCCTCCCCGCATACCTTTTTTTCTCTCTCAGCCTCCTTACCTTTATTCTCACCCCACATTCACTTTTGCTGTGGGAAGAGGTGAATGGTTTAAGGTATTAATGCTGTGCAAGGGTAGCCAAATGTCACTTCAGTTACCAGAGCACTCCACATTTATAGATCTTGCCTCACAGTTCCATGTCCTTCATTGCCAGTACTTCTCATCTCAGAGAGTTCAGGGTAAACTCAAGGAGTTCAAACTCTGTTTTATTTCTTCTGCACAGTAAATATGTATTTTTATCACAAGAGGATAAAATTCACAAAAGATTTACTTCTTTGTGGAAGTAAGCATAGAACTCCACAATTACTGAAGGAATTGATGGGAAATTGAGATTTCAGACTGTTTTCCCAGTTACAAACTCTCAGTTCAAATATTCATGAATCCACAATGCCCATAAATCATTCTGCTATGTTATGAAATCTGCCTATGATCTTTCTTTTATATGTGCATGCAGCAAACGTTTACTGTCACACTGTGACCCAGACAGAATTATTCATTTGTACTTGAACTTGCTGTTTGAAACTATTTGTGAACATTGCATTTACCAAAGGAAACATAACATTTTATTTTTTCACATTGGTAAGAGATGTCTTATGAGGTGATTTTTGCAGTGATTACTTTTACTTTGCTTGCATTTTCTTCACGGAATGAAGGAAAAGTGTTTTGTGAATAGAAGTCCTTGTCTCTATCTTTGCAAGACCTGGGAGGCATGAATGCCATTTGCCATTTTCCAATTCTTCGTTCTTTCTTTGCTTTCTCTTTCTGTGGTGTTTTGACTGGAGCTTTTGTACTTTTGCTCATCCTGAGGCTGTCTTCATACACAAACTGACATGAAATTGCAGTTGTGATGCTTTCAGATAAGAGCATGAACCGATGTCTGAAACTGTCATGTTCAACTCCAAGCATGAATAGTGTGGTGCATGTTGCAGCACATGCCAAACAGAAATGAAAGGCCTGTCATGATGTGACACTAACATCTTGTGACATTACACTGCTCTAAAGTAAAGCAAGCTACCCTATTTTGTGCTCATAAAAGCACTATGTTTTAATGAACTTACTACTGTAGAACTGCAAAAAAAGCTGTCTCTCTTTGTAGCTTTCAAAAATAATCCTGTCCTTACCACACACACACACAAAACCAAAAACTTCATACCATCAATTCAGCAGAAGTTCACCCCCGAACAGACTGTGCTCCTCTTTTGTGCTTGAGTTTACAAACAAGGCCCTAAGTGTCATACTCTCCTCTCATTCCTCTACACATTTTCTTCTTCGAAATCCTTTGCAGCGGAAATAGGTGTTAAAACATCCTGTGATATATGCCCTATGAGAAAAAATACCCTATGAGATAATATATAGGAGATATTATTAGCACAAATCCACATGAAGTTAGAAAACTAATAAAAGATTGAAATATAGTTAGAAAGAAAGCATTTTTGTCTTTCACTTTCCTTGGTCATAAATATTTTAGGAGTCTGTTCAAACTGCCCTGGGCAGCCTGGTCTAGTATTCAATGGGGAGGTTGGTGGCCCTGCATGTGACAGGGGGGTTGGATTCATGATCCTTGAGGACCCTTCCAACCCTGCCCATTCTATGATTCTGTGATTCAAACTGGGGGAGATTTTGGTGGATCAAAGCTTTCTGCAGATTATCTTCTCTACACATTCAAAGTCTTGCTTCTTGAGTGAATCATTTATATCATTGTGTACTAATCAAAAAGAAATCAAACTTGGAGAGGTGATCTACTATTTAAATCTTGAAAGAAATTTTAATCATAAAAGCAAGAAGCAGCTTCAGTTTTTTCCATTACTGAAATAAAATATATTTTTGCTTATATAATGAAAGCCCTCTACCAGTTATTAAAAACCTTTCTCTCAAACTAAACAGTTCAGCACATACATGATCTGACTGGAAAGACCAAATACCAATTGAAATTAATGACTTCTTTGCCTCTGATGATGAATTTACTATATTTTTAATAACATCCAGACAGGACTGCATGTAAAGAAATGAAAAACTGTATCTCAGCACTTCCTGTTTTCAAGATTTTTGCCAGTAAAACCACTGCTGGAACATGAGAAAAGTATTCCTGTTTTCTCAGCCATAAGTGACATTGAATATAGAAGACATTTAACTACAACATCTTCTGACTTTATATAATTCTTGAAAAGATTTGATCTCCTGGATTCACTTATGACAGAAAGGTGCCACACGTGAGACGCAGATTTTACCAATAATGTTGTTATACAGAGGATTGGATTTCTTATTCAAATTGACAGAATGTTTGTGGTGTATTTGCCTTTTTCATAGTAGGAACTTGTAAACAGCTTCGCTTTTGCTTTCAGTTACCTGAGAATAGACTGATTTGCTGAAAACATGCTATGTTGCTCCATTAATGGAACTTTAACCTTTCCATCTTCTTCTCAATCACTTTGGTTGACAACATCAACTCCTGCATTACATTTTTCAAGTTAAATCTGTTGAGGATTTGGTTTAACAAATTAGGCTTAAGAATATCTGCTCAGTAAATCTGGAGCACCAATAACTATGTTACTACTCTAGGAAAAAGGATGACTAGTGTCTTCTCCCATAGGAGAGGTTTGCATCTCTGGTTATTCCTTTTTCTGTGGGCATTTGGAAGCTCAAGCATGAGGAGCTGCTCATGGTTTTGGCAGTGATAAGTGGCTTTGCCTTGCCTACATATTTTTCCCAGAGACTTGTTTGAACACTTGAAAATGTGCAGCATATGAGCAATACAACTCAGAATGATAGAGAAAAGAGTCAGGAGCAGGCTGTCACCATCAGAATAATCTATCTAGCCTAAAATCTGCTGCCATGAGGCACACCAAGAAAAATGACCATTCATGATCAGGTGGAGGTCCAGGTTAGTAGACTTAGTTCACCTGCTATAACCTCATATAATTCATATAACATATGAGTTACAGTCTGAGCATGTCCAGTATTAGAGTAGGTGCTCATTTTCTGGCCAGCACAGAACTTACAGCTGAAGCACATTTCCAACTTCTCCCTTGAGCTTTAAGAAGAGCTAAGAAATGCGATTAAAGGTGTCCCTGAGTTTTTTGATATTTCCACTTTTTTTTTTTTTCATCTGAAATTAAGCTGAAAATTTGAAATACCAAAATTTCTTGTGAAACAAATATTTTGTACATATAATGTTGAAATGTCCCCTTTTCCTACAACATTAATCTCTCTGAGTTGCTGTTTTAATCTCACTGGAAACTTCCTTTTGGGTAGGGATGTGAGATCATAAATAGAGCCACTGTGACTACTTAGGCCAAAGAAGAATCTGAAGTCAAACTGATCCCAAAACAATAACTATAGCTTGCTTTCCATTCTCAAGAAATAACCAGTTTGTACATTTTGTGGGAAATGTCCTGTGGAGGCCTCCATTTTTTTAACTGAAGCCATCATTTTTCATGTAAAACCTGCCATTACCTACATACAAGTTCTGGCTCGAGGAAGTAATAATTTGCTTATGGTTACCTTGCTGACTTGTTTATAAGTCTACACGTAGTTGTTCATTTTGGATATTTTTTTTTCTGGTTTAGGCTCAATCCAACAGATTACAGATGTTTGAAAATGAGATGCAAAGTTGGATGTCAAAGGGAGATGATGCATGAAGACAAATTAAGAACTGCAATCTGAAAAGGACTTTTCAATAAGCTGCAGAGCCCATTAGTTGTGGGAATGAGAAACAAGTCAGTATTTATATTCATTGACCTCGTTATTGTAAATGGTAGTTGGACTATTTTTTTAACACATAACTTTTCAGATGTCCTCATCTTATGCCTACAAGAGAGAAAGAAGTGGCAGTCATAACTAACTAGTCATCGTGTAACACTAACATAAAGTTAGGTTATTCTAACATCAGTCCCACTGAGCAAATGTTTTATGTAAAGCAGCTGTATAAGTACTTTGCAACTTTGGGCCTGTAAATAGATTTTGGAAGTAATTCAGCAGTATGTATAGTGTTAAGGTCATTGTCATGACAACTAATGGTGTATCCTGTGCAACAGCTGTTGATAACTGCTTGTACTATTGCCTAAAATAACAACTATGTGCATACATAACCACATACACACACATGTAGAACAAATGGGTTAATCTTTCAGGCTGGGGGGGTGTTTAAATTCCCTGGCAGCAAAATGTCAGTTTTTTAGTAACTTACGTGAATCTCTCTTTAAATGAATGAGCCCGTTGCTAGATATCAGAATCCAAATGGGAAATGCTATTTAGTAGGTAGAATAAAATAGTCAGTGTGGTGAGGAATAGATTAGGTTGCCTCACAGTGACTGAGCAGAGATAATAGGGGATGATATGAATGTGGAAATAGTAATTTGCAGTGAGCCTTGTAACACTTGTAGCATGTGTCTGAACAGTCAGAATGTGGTAGAATAGTTCTACCTTTCCTTGTTTAATAAAATATGTGCTTCAGGCATTTGCCTCACTGAACCTTGTGCATCTATGAGATTGCTGACTTTTCTGCTTTACTGTTCTATTGAAAGTCAGATTATTTAAACAGTGCATTAAACTGTGTAAGGTTGCTTGTGAACAGGGAGCACACATCTTGAGCCAGATTTCTGAAAACAGCTATTCTTGCATCTTAGTTCTGTGACATTCTCTTCACTTTCCAGTCTGACTCTCAGAAACTTAATTATTAGAAATCAGTGACTTTTAAAGCAAATATTCACCAATGTATTTGAAAGCATGATTCAAAGCGTATAAAGGTGGAGATGGAAGTTAGTTGTCAAAAACAGAAGTGAATGAAAAAGAGGTTTATCTGTCTTTGTCAGTGCTACAACACTAACAACCTCAACAGCCTCCCTGGGGATACACTGAGAGGCTGTTAGGGACTGAGAAGTTGAATGAAGATGCAAATTATTCACAGTGCTGCTAAACACATAAAAAGCAAGCCACTCTGACAGCCAAGTGTCTGTCTCTATACATTTTTTCTCAACAGATGATAGGCTGGGCAGCCAGCTGGACTTAATCTAGATACAGATTTTCAAAATTCAGGAGTTGTGAACCTGAAGATTAGTTATGACAGATTATTGAAATAGTTTATTCATGAGGTGATGCTCCAGATGTGTCTGGGATTGATTCCACCTTGTCTTTTGTCCGAAGGAAAATATCATTGGAGAAACTGAACACAAAGAAAGTATGATAATGACTCCATCATTAACAATACGCAGCTAAGCCTGCATATGCTGATGATGCTTAATTTTCAGTGGTTCTTTTCTGAATTTTAGTCTTTGCCCTTTTTTTTTTTTTTTCTTTTTTAATAATTATGCTTACAAACTCCTGTGCTTAAGCTTAACTTTTCTTTATCCTTGAAAACTAACAGGGAAATAAGGCACAAATATCTTTCCTGATTTATCTTGATTTGGAGGTATTAGTCACTGGAAAGTTTGTCTCAGAGACAACTTTTAGACTCGTCTGTGATTGTACTGGATGGGGGGGGGGTTGGCTGTGCTGAGTGCAGTAGCTATTTAGTTCAGCCATGCTGTAGTCTAAGATTTTGTGTGTGTTGGTACTTCTGATAACTTCAGAGCAAAATCTTTGTTCTGTGGAAGTATGATTACACATTTTCACTTTCTTTGCGATACGGAGAAAGGAAGGATTGTATTTAGGCAGCGCAGGTTAAAATATAAAGTGTGCATTGGAAGACCTACAGATTGCAAGGGTTGAGCTCTTGTGATTCCATAAGATGCACAGTGCAGTAAGGAGCTAGTCTTTATTGGTCAAATGATTACCTTGTACAATGACTTCTTTTAAAAGGTCCTAGTAATGTTTATTAGGTATAGGGTTGGAGATTATTCACTTGGTTGCTGATAATGTCATTTATCTTCAGTCTATTGACAATGGCCCACTGTTAGTAAACTAACATGTTGTAATGTGAGACCAATTTCTGGTAGAAAAAGTTCTAGTTGAAGCAGTACATGAATGAAAGACCTAAGCCTTCAGGTTGTTCAGTGTTTGTGGCATTGGTGTAAAAGTTTTTCTGGGGGAGTAACCATGTAGAAAATATTCCTCGCTGTTGTTTAAGCTAAAGTAGAGAACATTGTAGAGATGCTCATTATCACACAACAAGATGATTCGGAAATACTGTAGTAAACTCTTGATAGAATCTTATTGGCTGTATTATGCATTTTATGTTAAGGGAATGTTATATATTCTTAGACAGCCAGACTATTGCCTTCACCTGTAATAAACTGGATTCAGTATTCTCTAATTCTGTGGTACTTCACACCAATACAAATATAGAGGATAATATCACCAGATCAGTAGATTGGTTTTCTTTATATATGTTTACAATCACATTAAAGGGGAATAAATGATAACATGTTGAGGGCCTTAGCGCAAACTTCTTTCGTATCTTATGCTTTCTTAGGAGCAACCAGTATTAATGCTGTACTAAGTCTTCATTTTTAGTGATTTTTCCTTATAATGTTATTTTTCTATCCTTTTCAAGTTAACCTTTATACAGTTCTTTGGTAAAGCAAGTACCAAGTCTTTTTATAATGGTAATAAATAATGTGAGTAATTACTGTTTCTTCTTTATGATTCAGTAGTCTTTTTTCCATTCACTAATGTGGATTTTCTGAATATAAAGAGAGCTGTGTACCTTCTTCTTTTTTTCTTTCAAGCAGCACAGATCTAATGGCTAACTATATGTGCATACAGATAGAGATATGTAAAGATATAGAATATACCCCAAACGACTGGCCCAGCCTGATTGAATTGCCACTTCCTTCAAATAGGCTAGATACCAGTGAGCAGTGCTGTCAGACAGTAAACCTGCTATCATTCAGATAGCAAATCAATCTCACTGTCTCTAGTACACCTGACAACTCATCATATCTGTTTTGAAGGTGAGCAAACTGATTGCTATTAGTACAGTAGCATCCATCAGCATTGAGCACTTCTGATCATTTGTCTTGAGTTTTATGTTGGACAAAAAATGATGGGAAAGTACTTAAGGAAATTGGATATTAAAAATTTTTCAAACCTAAGCTATAAGATTTTCTACGCTAAGTCTCTTACTGAATAGGCAGACAATGACGGAGATATATTTCAAGATGTATGAGCCTTAAAAAAATCCACATTGAGTTCTAGTATGAAGTGTCAACAAGCTTTTCCTATAGAAGTAAACATTAGTTACTGAAAATGAACAACGCCAAAGGAATTTTCATTGTGATTAATGGTGTGACAGTGAATAACAAAAGGAACATTGATAGTTTGCTGTTCATTATCAGGGATTCCTGTTTTCTTTGTACAGAATTGCAATTTGTCCTGGGCAGCACTTAATAGCAAAGCTCCTGAAACCATGTTCACATGACAAGCAAGCTACAGGAATGATGGACTTTTCTAGTGAGACAGACTGTAGGACTGCTAGGCAGCATGCAGAAAAAGGTTTCTTACAACTCTGTGGCAAAGCATCATGTGTTGCCTCAAAATTGGGTTTGGGAGTCAGTCTCACCATACTGATTTTATAATAATACTGATTTTGAAAAAAAAATACTGATTTTGAAAGACTCAGCCAGCAAATCTGAAAAAAAGGTGGGAGCTTTTGAGCTACCATCCCTCTGCAACATTCCTGAGGACCTGCACTCTGTATTTGTATACAAATCTTGTGAACTGGATACAGAAAACAATGAAGGGGCATTTTATACTTTTAAGATTAAACATGACTTTTTTTCCCTTTCAATTACCCATGTTATGTACAATTTTTTTTTTAAAGTAACTTTTGTTGTTTTTATTTTCATCTAGCATGAGAAAAGAATCATTTCAAGTTCCATGGCTGAAATCCACTCACTCCTGTCTTACAGGTGCCATGGTACACTGGAACATTTGTTGAATATTTGTCATCCTAATAAATTTTCACAGAGTCTCCAAAGAATAGCAAAATTTACCTCAGCTGAACAGCATATGCTGTTTTAGGAATTGTACATTACTGACCTGTAGGGATTACCTAGGCCTATTTCATGGACTTGTTACGAGTTAAAGGCTGAGATTCTCAGCCTTTGCAGCAGCTAAACCTAGGAAATACAAGTCTTTCAATCCAAGATATCTTTCTGAAGGATGCATGACATTATACCAAGGCAAAAACAGTGCCTTGTTTTCTGTGCTTTTGTCTTGGAAATGCTAAGAAAGTCTGCATCCACTGTGCCCTCCTGCCACACCTTTGAGAGCCTACAGTGGAGAGGTTCCTAAGGAGGTCTGAACTTCTCTACAAACTCTACTAAGAGAAAAAAATCACATATGCGTACTTATGGCTTGGTTTCCCTACCTGGCCATGAATTAATCCCCATACACATTTTATGGGAATAGCTCACTCTATTTCTATTTGTGTCTGAGAAGTTAAGCTAATTGTGTACTGATGACATTTTTTGATTTTTTGGCTTCTAAAGATCACTGTTCTACCTGGAAGTCCTCCTTCCAGAATCAAGTAGTAAAAGTTTGTGCTCTTGTAAGGTAAACTACTACTCTGTGAATACCAAGTGTAACTTCAGCAATCCAGAGCTCTGTCAGTACAGATATTACAATTGTCAGAGTATTTTTATATTAATTATGTGTTCTGACATTTATTCCAAGTTTAGCCACTGTATGTCTTTTATTTTTATAGAGTTGTTACATTTTGTGGTACTGCAACAGACTTTTAATAAGAATTCCTCTTCTTTCTGTGGAGGCAGACATATCACATGCTCTTGAATTGAAGATACTTGCATGGAAATCATTCTCAGCCTCTCTAGATAGAAGACTTTGTACTCATTTTTAGAGATACAATTACTCAAAATCAATATGAAAAGAAGATGCTCAGACCTGTACACTGCTTAGAATCTGTGTTCTCAGATGGAAAAAATACTCTGCCCTAATTTTCCACTGTGAGTTATGGCTTCTTTGTTCCACTAGTAGTCATGAATTTGGACTCCAGATCATCTGTTCTCTTGTGTAAAATATGTGATAATGTCCATCTTGTTAATAAAATCCTGCTGAAGAGCGCTGTCAAAACTCAATCATACAAATTAGTAAAGCATAAAGTGCCATGCTCTGGTAAATGACAGTGCCAAAAACAGTTTTCCTTTTTAGTGATATTCCAATGCTCTGGAACAGAGCATCGATTAATGGAAAATGAGAGAGGTTTTTTTTTCCCTCCCATAACTCTAACTCTACTAGGCAGATATCAACCAAGACCAATACAGAGGCTTGAAGTTTATGATGTTTTATTTACTGGCAAAAATTGTATGGCGTCTTGAACTCTCCTGATGATGTATGTGCAGTAATTGTTGCTGCTTCTTAAAAGCAATATAATGCACCATATGCTACTGTGAAGGGTATGTGAAACAGTGTCTCTAGACCTGTGTCAGCATAGAGAGGGAGTAGGGATGGAAGCATATAGAGAAAGCAAAAAGAGAATTTAAATAGTATTAAAGCAAACAGGATCTGACTTGTTTTCCCCATTGCATGTTTTAACTGACTAGTCTTACAAGTGTTCTTGTTAGAAGCAAAAGTTCATATCAGCATCCCAAATACTTTTTTTTTTTTTATTTTCGTATCTGTCAGATAGATAACAAAGGGAGACAATAAATAATGATATGCCTGAACCCAGTGTTGATGTCACTTTGAGCATTTTAAATAGAGAGGACAGTAGAGAAACCCCGTGCTGAAGCAAAGGTATTTAAGATACGCATGCAGACTGTGATTGAGAGTAACACCTAATGGGAGTTTAACTGAAGCACAGTGGAAACTTCCAGGCAAGTAAAGTCCTCACACAGATTCTGCCTGATTATGTCCTAGAAAAGTTCAGGTCTGTTTTCTCCACTTGTAGGAAGCAATGAACCTGGGAACCGTGAAATGCAGGAATGGGAAAAATGAGCTGCTGAAAATTTTGCTAGAATCTAATATCTATTGTTCTGCTTTGTGCTTTAGTATTAAATATTCTCTTATAATCCATCATTAAGCATATACATATGAGCAATGCATTCTTATTAATGACTTTTCATCCTTTATTTAACACCTCAAGATGACTGCCAACCTGTGAATGATGAAAAAATCTGTCTTAAGTCTCTAGTATCTCCGCTTATTGATGACAAATGATAAAGTAAGTAGCAGATAAGAGACACAGGAAGCTTCATTGAGTACACAGTCAGCCTTAAAAATCTTCTCCAGCCCTGCATTCAGTAGCTTGCAGGTCTTGTGAAAACAGCTAGAACAAGTTCTTTGTATGAAAGGCTGCACTCCATGTTTGGCCTGTCAGCTAACACTCTTTGGGACCAAAATATGACCTCAAGAAGAATTATATACAGATTAAATGAGACACAATTTCCCTTGATAATATATATCTTGCTAACAAAGACAGATTTTTCCTGTTGAAGTTGAAAATCAGGTAGTATTTGGAGATGCTAGGTTAGTACACTTTGATAAATTTCTTCATTTTTATGCCAACCAAAGCATCACAACATATATTATTTGCTGCAAACTGCTTACTACCATAATTAACTCTGCTATGCTCTGAGGTCAGAAATAGCTATTTTATAACTGTTGCAAATCAAACAGCTCTGCCATTGAAGTAGTCACTTGCCAAAAGACAATTACATCTCATCCTTTAAATTGATTGTGTTTGAAAATGTCCCCTTTTATTTGTCCCTCTGAGGCTGAATTCACAATAAAATTGTACTCAGGGAAATGGTAGATGAATCAGCAATGCTCTTAACAATGCGAATCTTTATCATTCTGCTCCCAAGAGCATTGAAATTTGCATTGCTTAGCAAGTTACAAACTGTAATGACAGCACTTAAGATGGACAGAAGAGGCAGCAATAGAAATCCAGTGAATACAGTAGACATAACTGAGCTTCAGATCTCACAGAGTTTTTGCAGAAATGCTGAGGATTTAGATAGCGGCCCCTAATTCCTTGAGTATACTTTGTATGATGCCATTATCCCTGCTCAGGCTATTTGCTTTTAATATGTATGGATTCTATAACACTGAATAGAAATCCTAATGATTCAGCCATTACATTTCTAATACTTTCTATTTTCTCTAAAATATCTAAAATATCCTTTTTTTTTCTTCTTTTCTAGTTCTGTGCCATGGAATTTAAAATTTGTTAAAGCAATATATGCCATGAAAATATTTTGCACATATATTTTAGTCAAGCTTTTTTTGATTTCTCAGGGTGAATAGGACACCAAGGGCAGGGCAGGTCCTGACAATAGTGAGCTGAAAGCCCTGATTACGTGGTAGGTCTGCAGTGATCAGGCAGGTCTGAGCTCAGGCAGGCAAGTCTGGCCACAAATGAGATCCATGATCAGGCACTAGCCCTGCTGTACAGGACCAAGACAAAAGCTCCAGCTTGAAACAGCTCCCTGGGAAATAGAATTTGACCCTTACTGAGGCAGCTTCTAGTTCTTTATTTCAAGGTCACTAGCTGCCTGATCTCTGTGTTAGCTCTGAGCAGCTACTCTGAGCTAAGCCCAGAGAAGAGGTATGTATTCAGTGCCCTGAAACTTTTAAGTCTGTGAAGGGTTACCTTAATCCAAACTCATTATGGATGGTAAGCTTGGAATTTATATGTTTGCCATTATGGGATCAGCTATGTTAGCAGAATTGACAGAACAGGTCAGTAGGATCTGGCTTCCCTGAAAATGTGTCGTATAAAATCTCTGTGCCAAAGTGGTATTGCAGGGAGACGTGAAACTAGAGGTTGGCAGCAACTGGGATCAGTTTCTCAGGTAAAAGTATGAAACCTTGAGGCTTGCTGTCCATCCCATTGCAGGAGCTCCACATGAGCTACAGCATCTTGTTATAGATTTTAAATAGTTTTCATGAGATATTCTGAGACACTCAGCTGCAGTTAATTTCTGTCTTGCTGACATCAAACCATTTCATATCTAAGTAGCTGCACAGAATTAAAGGACTAATCTCTTTAATAAGAGCCTATAATATTAAACCTTAAAGGTCTTATTCAAACACTAGGTCAGTGAGAAACTGAAGAAACAGAATGTAATTTGAGTGATGCCATGAAAACCAAATTCCTGAATTTAAACAGGAATTTGTTTAACAGGTTCCACACGACTATTCCATATTATGGGTAAAGAAAATTCAGACTGAGAAGGGCTCATAGAGGAGATGATTAAGTCTTAACTTTGCTCTCCCTGAGTGACTGAGCTCTCACAAGGACCGTAGTGATCTGCTGGTTGCAGGGATCATTTCACAAGTCACAAGGGGAAAGATGGAGTAAGGAAGTGGTTGTCTGACATAAATTGTCATTATGTCATTCCTCTTAACAAAAGCAATGTAATAGCCAAAAATAGCTAAAAAGGAGGAAAAAAGTAAGGTATAGTAGCAGTATGTGTCAAAATAGAGGCAGATAAAACAAGGCCTAATGATTGACCTTTGAATTTTAGTATGATCAATTTTAATGGAGTAATGAGAGTAGAAGGTAGACTTTTTTAAAAAATCATTTTAAATATTAAGAGGGTATAGAGAAGATGTGTCCATCTTGTAGCTTAGCTAGCCTCTGTTAAAATGTCAAGTAATGGATTCAAATTCTTTTACTTGTAATAGGGAAAGAAGGCCAATGAAGTAACAGCTGAACAGTACGCACTGTCCCATAAAAATAAGCTAGTACCTAACTTAATAGAATGAAATGCTGTTAAGCTAATATAAATTGCATCCACTAGCAGAAGGAAGTAAATAACTTCAGTGTAGCAGCCCCTGGAATGCACTCAAATGTTGTTCTTTGGCTAAGGTGTTTATCACACTGAAAGGATTACTCAAGGCAAAGTTACACAAGTAGAGCTGGGTTTTCATTGACCTTGTCATCATTTATTACTAGGCAGTGTAACTAATTATTATATTTAGAGTAGGTATGCTGTGTGGAACCACATACAGATTAGGAATAATCCTGTTTGGGTTACTGGAAAGATCTATAATAAGTAGAACTTGTTAATAAAAAAGCAATATGTAATAAATTATGGGAGGCTGAAATGTATTTGTAGAGCTTTGTAGATATTGGGTTGAGTTTAAAGTTAGATGTACTGGAAATTTAATGACTCATCTTTTGAACAGTGCTACCTTAATTAATCAATTGGTGATTACAACTGTGATTAATAGCTATTATCATGATAGGTAACAAGTACTGATTAATTCCCTAATAATTTTGGCGTGGATTAGAATAAGAAGCACTTCACAGATGCAGGAAGCATGATTAACATAACCAGTAATAAAAACACCTCTCTCTGATTACATCACTGTCTTGAGCAAATAAGATTTGTGAAGGTGGGAAACCTAAGTAGATTTGCTAAGGTTGTTCCAAAGATTGCCTTAATGAAAGAGAATTTATTGGGTGCGTTTTTTCATAATGATAAATTTGTTTTGCATTTACAGTCATTATATTCCTGATACTCAAATATTTTTTCATTGCAATGCTGAATTTTGTGCTTAACTCAGATACTTTTTTTTTTTTTTCACCATGAAAACTACATTTATACACATATGTGGAACTACTTAACTGCCACTTAAGTAGTGGTTCATTGTCTACTCCTTCAAAAAAGAATGGCTAGCAAAGGGTGAGAGGAGATGAAATAAGTATCTGCTAACCAAGATGAAAATTCTGTTTTATGAGAACGTCTTAAATTTTGATATTTTTTTCGCAGTGGAACTGAAATCTTTTGAGAATCATTTGTAAAAATCTGAATTGTTCTGAAAAATCTATTCAGAACTGAAGTGAGATTTACCGAAAAGAGGTAAATATACGTGTCCTCCATTAGCTATGGCAATGGCATACTGAACAGGATCCCAAGGTTTCTTTACATTGAGACAAAAGATTTTCCTATAAGATCAATGTGAGATAGTTGCAGAATGCAGTTGAATTTGTATACAAATTGGATACACAGTCAACCAGTTCGTTAGCCATCATAGTAAAGGAAGCAAAACAAAAGACTGCGCTACTTCTGTTAATGTTGAAAAAGAGGCAGATAAAAATATTCTTTTCATTTACTTATCAACTTCAGGCACCATTCCATTGTACAGATGAAAAGTGAAGTACTAGCAGTTACATTTCCCATCTAGAATACTATCAGTGACAGAACTTTTACAGAGGAAAAATTGCTAGGTACCAATAAATAAATAAATTAAAAAAATCTTTACCAACTCCATAAGCTCTCAATTAAAATCACAGCAGAGATTTCCTGCTCCAAATAACTTCTAAAATCTCAGCTCTTGTCATTTTATTATTTTTATTGTTTTCTCTAAGCAGTTCAGTCAACTCAGTGAATCATTCTAATCATTTAGAAAGAGAAAATATTTGTGTTAAAGCAAAAATAGCTTGTCCACTCTTTTGATTTTAAGGACAAGTATTTAACAATGCTCCTTTGATTTTCGGACACTTGTGATGCTTTTTCACATCAGACTGATTTCTGCCATAAGCATGATACCAAAGTATTAGGTTGAAGAAGGAGGTAAGAGGGAGGAGAGAGTGGGAATGACTGTGAACCTAAAACTTTAGCTGAGAGTCTGAACTTCCCTGAAGCCCTGTGATTTGGATTTGAGCTCAGATCTCTTTGAGAATTCATTCATACAAATTAATGTAAGTATAAACCCCTTTTTCGAATAAATTGCAGTCAAATCATGAAAAAGAGGCTAGAAGTAAAATGAGATCTGATAAATTTATCAAAACTTTTAGCAGAAAATGTAGCCTAATTAGGTACAACACCTCAAAAGCTTGTAACTTTTATCTGATGATGACAATAAAGAATTACAAAAGGTAAGAATTAAGATACTTGAAGATCTATTTTAGATATTATATTTATGAGAAGAATATTTTGAAACCAGTACTAAATTCAGAAAAACTGATCTTATCAACATGATGGAAGACTGCATCTTTTTTTCCTTAAAATCTATTAAATGACATCATTAAGTAAGGTATGAATTTGATATGAGCAGATGGTTTTATTCTACAGAGTCCCATTCCATATCTCTCCACCCCAATCACTTTTAAAAGTTGGTCTTTGTTTCTCTCTACTTCTCAGCCTTAATGGTTGAATATTTTTCAAAAGACAAAAGGGAGTCATCAAATATAAATAAGTTGGTGCATATTCTGCATACATCTTATGCCATTCTTCATTTGTAACTGGAGGCTGCAGAAAGTGATAGTGATCTAAAAAGCTACGCTTTTTCTAACGTTCTTCAAAGCACAACAATTCTAACAAGCTCTTCTGTGTAGTCTTGCACAAAACTTTTGAAATAGCAATTGCCAGGAAGTACTGGTTTTGGTCCAGAGTGTTTTATACATGCACTAGGCCAAAATTCTACTGCAGGTAATAGCAGAAGCTGAAAGCCTTGACAAGGATACAGTGTTTGTGGTGTCTGCATAAGGATTTCTAGATAAAGCTTTTTTTTTCTTTTTCTTTTTTTTTTCTTCCTGCGTATCTTTAATCAAAAAGAGATTCCAATATGCTACACAAACTTCTGAGTGAAGTAGCAACATGGTTGACAAGATCACAAGGGGACTGAACACATTTAGTTCTGTCCTCTTTTGTCTGGTGATTTTCAGGACAGGCTTAGCACCACTAATAATGTGAGCCCTTCCCTTTGACTGATGGCATTCTCTCCTTGTGTAGTTAGAATGCAGTTTTGCAACATATTCTCTCAAACTTGAGGCTGCCTGCTTTTAATATGTCTCTCGTGAGATACAACTCTCTTGTGAATGTTGAGTGCAGGGTATGTGCAGTCATCATTTCAATAATAAAAATCAAAATAGTTTTTGATAATGACTTTTATCCTGCTCTGTGGTGTAGCCTGTGATGCCACAGATTACCACAGTGAGGAACTGCTATGGTAATATTGTGTTTAGTGTTAATTGCCAACATGAGTGCTAATGTTTACCCATTTTTAAGATTAAAAGGTGGCTCTCAGCAATGCAGCAGTGTAACTGAAGTAAGCAGATCCAAATTTTCATTCATATACTTTATGTACCGTGGGCATTCCTTAAGTATCTGTTAAAATACAGAGAGAGCGGAGTCCTATCCAATTACTATGTAGTGATGTTTAAAATGCAATAATTTTCTCTCATATTATAAGCACCTTTTCTTCCCCAAGATTTAAAATTTTAATTTGAATCAAGATGTTTTTCACACATAGCGGAGATTTTTCCAATTTGAATATGTTTAGACTCTCCTTGATAAACTGTGTATTCTGAAACAACCAAGAATTGTTACTTTTCATATCTGAGATTGTAAGTAATGATGCAGCAGCTAAAGAACTAGGGTAGAAGAATAATGATAGTTACACTACAACAAAATAAGTTTACTAAAATGTATTTATGTGTTTTAAAAAAATTGCAAAATTTTCATGGAGATTTAATTATGGAGATCTAATTACAGGGCAACTGTATGCATTGCAGCATATAGAATCTGCTGCTCATATGTTCACAGGGGGAAATTGAGCTCTGTGTACAAGTCAGTAGTGTGGAGTCTTTGGCAAAGGACCTGAAAGTGGTGAGAGGTCTGACTGAGATGAGGATCTGCTGGTTATCAGGTTTTTATCAGATTTTCTCCCTTTGGAATTTGCACTGTATCTTGAGATAGGCACTTAGGATATGCATCACTCTGGATATAGTTACCTTGAGATTTTCAAATATTCTAGACCATCTGAAACATAACTACTATTTCAGAACATCGTGCGGATCATTTAATTCTTTTGATTCCTGATTCTATAATAATGATTATTATAGACCTTATTATATTAAGATTATAATAACCACCAAATATGTTGCCCTTTTCCTGACTCTTTTTATCATTTTTAATGAAAACAAAGTGAAAAAGATGGAGAATAGACCAAAGGCTTCAGAGAAAATGAGCAGTTGCAGAAACAGAGTATAAGAAAACAAGATAAGTGTACGTATACTGATAGGATTTACTTGTAAAGAACTATGAGATGCATGGTAGATAGATGTCGTGGCTGTTTCCTTGAAGAAAACAAACTTTACATTACTGAGGAGGTAGCATGAAGAGACACTGCCAGAGACTGAATTTTCTTCCTAGTATGTAGTCTATCTCAAAGGAAAATTGCTTTACTGTTCTGAACCATAGTCTTCCTTTTCTATCTTAGAAGACAAAATTTAAAAAATCCTCCTACTTAGGAAGTATTTTTACAGACTGAAATATTCCTGTTTCATGCAATGAATTTTTAATTAGAGAAGTGCCAGAAAAAAAAGTAACCAACAATTTGAAAACAATTTCTTAATGCTTTTAAAGTATGAAGGGATGATGATCATCATACTCAATACTGTCTGCAAGTAGTCCATGACTTGTTTGTGACTCAATTTTGCACTAGAAAGAGCTCTTGAGAGAATTAAACTGCAGAACTGATGTGTGAGGGAGAAACACTAGGACTGGTGGGAAAGATCATAATGCAAAGTATTGTAGTTATCTAAAGCTGGTGCTATCTTCAGGTAGATATGATAACCACAATTATACCTACTGCCAAACAATGGAAGTTTGTAGGCATCTTTTAGCTAAGGAAACAGCACTGTGTTTCACTGTGAGCTGGAAACCTACAGGGAGATTCATGAGAATATCTCATCAAGATTTCAATAGATAGCACCGGAGTGCTAACAGCTTCATAAGAGTGCTTTTAACTTTTATTGTGCTGTTCAACAAAACATGCTAGCTAACTCACAACCTTGAAGTTAAAATACATCAAAACCAAAATCTCTTCAGCAAATACATTATTAAAAGAGTCAATCAAGTTAAGATAGATTACCTTTGGGTTTCCTGAAAGTTTAGGTGAATTTGTGAACCTTAAATTCTTTAATCGTTGTTATGTCATACATCCCACTTATTTGATACCTTTATGATTGCCTGGACTTTAAACTGCTTACTTTCCGTGAACAGAATTCATCTTGGCCTCCAACTAGAAATAAATAAAAACATTGTCTGTTTAGCAAGTTACAGGTTACTATCTAGAAAAGAAATGGAAGAAGAAATCTTGGTTTTCTTGAAATTATTGGCCAAAATTCTTCAAGTGTTATCACTAGACTTTGGAATGACTTAATGTATAATTACAGTTATTGTTAATTAATGTAACCATTATGGAAAGGCACCATTTTAACAAAAGCATGCCCAGGTCTTAGATTTCTTTTGCCTATGCTCATCACAGTTCTACTCAGGGTGTAGCAAGGGCCTTGCTCAACAAGGAAAGTTGAGCTGACACTGAAGTAGGACAGAAACAAGGGCACCATTCCATGAGAGTCCAGAGTCAGGTCAGGGAGTGCAATGAACAAAACAAGGTCAGGACTGGAAAGGTACATGGCATATCTGCAGTGAAGTAAAGGCAAGGACCAAGGATCAGAGCATGAGCTCAAAGCAGAACTTGAGCCAAAGGGTGTAGTATGTGGGCTCCAAAAGGGAATTCTGAGCTCCTTCTCACATTTTAGCTGTTTTCACAGAAATCTGGTTCAAAGAGCACTGTAGCGGGGTGAATCTTAAATGGAAGAAGCTAAATCCCACAGATCGTGGAGGGGAAGAAAGGTTGCACAGGAGTTCTGAAGAAGCAAGTGAATGCAGGATGGTCAGGGTGTTTAGGCCCTGCTGGTATGCTCAGGGCTTTGATCATTGTAAATGTTATGCCCAAGTGTAGCTTAAATAAAAGCAGATATCAACAATAATTCTGAGTTACCATTTTCTCTTGTTTCATTTATATATTTGTCCCCTGAAACAAGGAATAACAAAGTGAGCTATTGTGACTTTAATTTATGTAATACAGTAAATATTACTTAAAATTTACCTACATTCCCATTTTAATACTCTAGTGGCTATTAACTGACTTCTTTCATATGTGTAAGCAGTTATCTAGAAATATTGAGGAGGGTATTATTTCAGTAAAAAAAAATATTATCTCAGTAAAACATTGATTAGGAGGATTCAGGAATGTCTTGTGTGCTAAACAGAAATGAGCCAATAAAGCAAATCTCCTACAAATTTTAATTCAGATTTTCAAATGTTTTTATATTGTTCATGTGGCACCTTCACTTGAGCTCACTTCCGCTATGTTTCAGTAATCGTACTGAAACACGTTTCCAAGCTGTGCATATGACAACATACAGAAACAGAAAACTGCATTTGCTTTGGGAGTATTGCTTATTCAAATGCCTGTATAATCAGAAAAAGCCACCGTATCAGAATAGCTTTGTTTCCCATATGAATGGGAATATATAAACAACCTATTGATTTTTTTTTGTCTGTGCTCTATCACTCTAGTATCACATTTGTGGAGAAATGAATTTGTATAAGTAATTTTAATAAGTGATGATTGCTCTGTGGTGTTGTCTTTGGACAAATGATAAAACATGAAGAAAATGTGGTAAGAAAAAAGTAGATACTGACATCAGACAAGTCAGGGTTTATATTTATCTAATGTTCAACTGACATGATTATAACTACAAATATAAAAAATGCCTTGTCAGGTTTTATCTCCTGGACTCAGAACTGCATGTGGGGAGCTCCATTCATCTCATTGTCTGCTGTATAAGGAAGCTTTGGCAGAATGGCCTCTCTTCTGTTTTCACTCTATCCTGTTGACAGCCCATTGCCCTCTTCAAGTGTACTGTCTGTTTTGGACTGAGAGATAAGCACTGCTAGAAGAGAAGAGTTAGGCAGATAATTTAGCATCAACTCTGGGACAGAAATACAGGCAGCGGGAGGTGAGTGGTCACAGTGTGGACCACTGAACTAAAATGAGGACTAATGAGACTTATGAGTCTGTTGCATGGTACTTCTGTGGCAGCTACACGTCTTGGATGTGTGATGAAGTGACATGTGATTATATCAGCATGGGTCAAGTTTGTTGTAATTTCATATACTATGTGTTTAGATCTATGACTCCATTATGATATCAGTAAGTCAGTCATTAACAGCCAGTTTTAATCTGCTGTTAATTTAGGCTTTTGGATTCTCCCAAAGTAAAACAAACTAAAATGGGGAAGGAATAAGAAAAAAAGAACAAAACAAACAAACAAACAAAAACCCCAGAACTTATATTAGAGGAGAGAATTTTATGATGATGATATAATGGTGAATATAAGGCCTGCTCTGAAAGTAATGCTTCCTTTTTTATGATTTTGGCCTGTCATGTCAGAGGAGGAGGTTGCTGGTATGGCAGCAGAAGCTGAGCCTTCCTGCTAATATTCTGTTACATTCTTTTATTGTAAGACAAATGGCAGGAGAGGAGCAGTCTGACAAAATTGTGCCTGACATGGAAGTGTGCATGAAGAAAAGGTGTAGAATTGAATTCCACCATGCAGAAAAAAATCTCATCCATTGACATTGATCAATGTTTGCTGAACTTTTGTGGAGACTAAACAGTGGATGTGAGCACAGTGAGGTGGTGGGCAATTTCAGCAGTGGTGACAATGACGTGAAAGGCAAGCCACTTTCCGGATAACAGCCATGAAGATTTTTACAAGTGTGTCATGCAGGCTTTTGATCACTGCTAGTGAAAATGCATAGCTAATGGCGCTGAACATGTTGGAAAAATAGTGTTCTGTAGCTGAGAATTTGCTCAGTCAAATAATGTTGTGCTCCTTAGATCTTGTAGGCTACACAGAACTAAACAGGAGGCATTATTTTCAAGGCAAGGTGGACATTTAGTACTTCAATTAAAATGGACAAACTATATATTACATGTGTAATATAGATATTCTCAGAACTTTCCAGTCTTTGTTCCATCACAGGCGTAATTAACAGGAAGATTTAGTGTATTTTCAAATAGAAAGAGCAGAATGTCTATTTCCTTTTTAATCATAACTAATAGCCCCAGCTCCTTGAACTTTATAAATGATTAGGTGAGGGATGTTTATTATTCAGTACAATATGCCACAGTGGCATTCCTTATTACAATATTATAAGACCAGAGGGTCCACAAATAGTATTCACCTCCTGGCAACATTGTTCAATGATAATATCCTTTTGATTCTGGGGCTATGCACACCTGAAAGAGCACCCAGGCTATCTCTGTAATTCCCAAAGCTGATAAGTGGTTTCCTGAAGTAAATATAAAAATAATACAATTTAATTTAAAAAGAAAAAATAAATGAAATAAAAGTGGCGTTAAGTAATTACTGCATTCATTTGGCTGGAAGAGAAGCATAAAAGATATCTTTAGGGTTGCAGGTGAAAACACAAGTAGCGAATACTGACTCAGAGATACTCTTATAAGTGTTTGCATTTATAATAAAACCCTGGAGACAGCAGGAAAGCACTTAAAAATTCAGGACTTATCTTTCAGATAATATAAAGCTTGCTTTCCTCAAATTCCAAATCCATAGGGCTCTTCCTGATGATAACTTTGGTTTGCTTGACTTGTTTGAAAATTAAAAATATTTTGCATAAAATCATTTTGTACTGAGAAGAGCCATCTTTGAAAATCTTTTGTTTTGACTTGAAGATGAGTATTTATGAACACTTTGAAAATGATTATAAATTCTATAAATAAAAAGGAATAAGGACAAGATTTATGTCCAGTGCTGTCCTTACAGAAAGGATCTGAATCCAGGCACATTCAGATTACTTAAGGCTGCATTTAATATGCATATATGTTCAAGGCTCTGCAGTTTGAGAATTGTCTCCCACTTGTCCATGCAGTCTCTGACCCTGGCATTTCTCTCAAAGAAACCACGACACAAAGAAGAGAGGACGCATATTTCTTTTGTCTACCTTCTATACAAATATGGAAAGTGAATGACATATGCTCACAAACTGCCTTGTTTTGAAACATCCGCAGTTCACATTAATGCTTTGAGTATTTCATACTCTGAACTACTGACTCTCTTCCTCAAAGGCAACAATGTTATAACATTGTGTTGGTATAGCTAGTGCCAGAATCCTCCATCAGTTGCAGATGTTTGCTGAGGTAAATTCTCACGTGGTTATGCACAACTTGAGTGATGTCTGCCCTGCCGGAAAGGAGTGTGCCTCCCTGACTGGTCGTGTGATTTGTGGATTTAGAAGTTAGTCTGTGTAACAAGAAAGGCCATAATAAGATTTACTGTGAAACTTGCTTCACCTTAGAGAAAGTGTGGTGCTAATATGCTCCTTGTGGAACACCTTTTAAACAGTCAACTAAGAAGTGAGTTGAAGTCATCCCAAATACTCTGAAATCACCCCCATGAGAGCAAATACTTTTGTTGTACTGCTGATGATTTTAGAATCAAATATTCACAGCATTTAAAACATAATTTACATATAACTTACTTGAATTTCTTTTAGCTCTTCTGCACCACTTTCCCCATATGAAAGCTAGCAAGCAGCTGCTACTCATGCAAATACATATATTCACAGACAAGGCAGACTGCTTCAGCTGGTCATTTAAAATACAAACCGGCATTTCTTGAATATATTCTCCTGTATTCACTGAAGTACAGAAATGTCAGTGTTTCCTTTTTCTTTTTTTTTTGTCACTGCCTTTCCCCCAGTGAATATTAGGTTCCTCCTCCCATAAAAAAAAGAAGAACAAATCAATGCAGTGTCTTCATTTGTTGTCTCTGCATTTGTGACAACAGGAAACCAAAATGTGTCTTGGGGCAGCCTCAAAGCTTGTTTTCTACTTGGAGAAAAATTGCATGAGACAAAAAAAAACAATGAACAACAAACACAACCACCTTTGAGACTTAATTATCCCTCTCCAATACTTCTCACTTCTCACTATGTACCATAACTGCATGTTCTTGCATAGTCAAGTCACCTATACTTGCTGTTTGTCTTGTGGTAACCAGGTCTTTAATAATGAATTATTCCTTCTTCCCTCTTTTGCTGATACTCTCAGTAGTTTCTCTCTTGGACACAGATATACGGACTCTGTGATGGCAGCCTGGAAAAAAATTTCTAATACACCCTACTGCTGTATGTCAATTGATATATTCGTGTCTGATGTCTGATTTGTTTATTTATTTATTTTTTGTTTTACATGACCTAGCTTCACTTGCAGGATTTTTTTTTTTCTGATCTCCATGCACTCTCCATCAGCTGTTCCTTTTGATGAGTATTAAATTCTTCTTTCCTACTTGGCTACCTTGTTATTTCTTCATATTCTGTTTAAAAAAGATGTATTTTTTTAGTTGAAGTTTAAAGTGGCAATCTTTTGCTTGCCAGAACCAACCATATTAGAAAAAAGCTTACAACCTGTCATTTCCTATGGAGTTCCTTGTGTCACCTTAAGAATAAAACTGTTAGATGGACAGTTTAGAATAAGCTGTGTTCTCATTCTATGATCCTGTTCAGTGACTACTACCTTTTAGTTCTTCCCCATCTGGTACTTCTAAAACTTTCACTTGATCTACCTTATTTAACTACACACTTCCCACAAGGTAACATTTGTATCATCTGCATAAATGAAGTATGAGAAATGACCCTGTCACATAGTGAGGATCTGATGCAGCATCTTTCACTCCCACTACATTTGCTTTTCCAACTGCTTGGAATCTTTCCAAACTTTCTGTACAATTTGAAGCTTTAAAAAACAAACCAACCACAACCCAATGATACTTTCAGCAGTGTTTTGCAATGACAGGACAGAGGCCTGGAAATGGAGTGTCAATCTTTGAGCATTTTTCCAGCTGATAACAGAGCTTGTGATATCGAACAATGTGTGCACTGTGAAATTATGAAAGGACAGACCTTGCCACTGAGACCACCAAGATTTATCAAGCAGAACTGACACTAACTACAGAAATTCTGGGCAGCTTTATGGGGCATAAATAATGGATATATGTTCTCCCACATGTTTACTGAGAGAGTAGCTGGCAGTATCCCATGTTGTCTTTCTAGAAGATTCCTTCTGTTATTACACACTAACTGTGGCAACCTTAAGAAATGTATTTACAGTCATTGGCAACAGAAATCAGAACTTTCTGCCATAATGAAAATTCACGTAGATAGTTTTAATGATTGTTTTCATCAGCTACAAATGTCTTAAGATATGCAGTCTGTTCAAAGAAAAGATTTCAGTAAACTTTGTCAGCTTTCATTCTTTTGCTCTTACACTTGATTTTCTTCCTCTGTAATGTTAAATGAAGAGACAAAAAAATATGTGATGTACTCATCCCTCATGTTCCCACCAGAATTATGTCAAAAGACTGAAAAAAGTCACACCTTATGTTGGTTGTAATGGGAAAAATAGGATCTTGAAATTGAAGCCTTGACTTCTTTTTTTTTTTAATTGTTGACAAGAGCCCTTGTCTCACAGATCTTGACCTTATTGGTCCTTCCCTCGTTGTGGAATATTTGTGCCTTCTGCTGGACAGTTTCCAGCCTTTTCCATCACAAGTGGCTGAATTGTTTATGCTTGGATGGACTCCATTTGCAGCTCAGGTACATGTCTCCAGCCATTTTATTTCCTTCTTGCCTCAGGAGAATTAAGTGGTATTTGACAGTGAATGTCGCTGTGCAAATGTATCATATTAGAACAAATTAAGATAACATTTTTTTTATATTAAGCAAAGTTTAATTGTTTGGGACATCAGTTTCAATGGAGGATGGAAACTCAGTGGATTTTATTAAGCAGCAAAGAAGCATCTATAAAGAATTTACTTTCTTGATGCATTTTTGCCATGTTTGTCAGTAAAGCACAGTGGTTTTGAAAGTCTTTCCTTGGGGATGCATCATAGGGACAGAAAAAGAATAGTTCTTTTACATTTGCCAAGGGAAATCATGCACCTGATCCAAGTGACAACTGCATCAAAGGAAATAATTTGAAATTGAGACCTTTTCCACCAGTGTTTTGTACAAAGTGTAGAATGGTAACATGAGATTGAGGAAGAAAGATAAAAGGAGGCTATACAAAATAGATGAGTTAAAAGATGAGCCATGTACAAATAATCTACACCAAAGTGCATGAGGAACTATCTACTGTGATTTAATGAGGATTAGATAGCAGCAATAGCGATACAGGACAGAAATGTAGCCTGGTATATAAACGAACCTTCCCAACCATTGCAGCTTTTTGACAGTAGAAAATATTAAGGATTTTATCTGTATTTTCTTTTAAAAGCAGTTGACAAGAACTGTAAATTCTGGAACAGCACCTTCTTACACTTAGGAAAAGTGTTATATCCTCCAATAGCACTTTTTGTGTTTAGCTTATAGGTCATTTCTAAGCACTTGATAGACAGAAATCTTGAATGCTATGATTGCATGGGAGTGGGGGTGGGAGGATGGCTGTTCTGAGTCCATGTAGCTATTTGGTTCAGTCATGCCATGGTCTAAGATTTTGTGTGTGTTGGTACTTCTGAGTATATAACTTCAGAGCAAGATCTTTGATCTATGAAAGTATGATTACACATTTTCACTTTCTTTGCAATATGGAGAAAGAAAGGAAGGGTTGTATTTAGGCAGAGCAGGTTAAAATATAAAGTGTGCAGTAAGAGGCTTGCAGATTGCAAGGGACGAGCTCTTGTGATTCTATAATATGTACAGTGCAGTAAGGAGCTAGTCTTTACTGGTCAAATGATTACCTTGTACAGTAACTTCTCTTAAAAGGCCATTGTAATGTTTATTAGGCATGGAGTAGGAGATTATTCTCTTGATTGCTGGTAGTGATCATTTATCTTGGCTTCAGTTTAAAGTAACAATAAACTATTTCTCTCCAGCTTATGGATGGCTCTGATAGTATTAAGTATTCAAAATGTACATCATTGCTATAAATTTTGTTGTGGAAAATAATTTTACCAAAGGAAATCAAGTGAGAATATCATGTCTCCTTTATTCTAAGTGTATCCAGCTCCTTGAATTATTCACCATTTTATAACTATGGATAAATGGAATATAACTGCAGTAACTGGATAAAGCAGAGCCTGGGTGAGTCTGTTGAAATTCTGCTTGGAATATGTTCTGTTATATCCCAAATCTCAGATCAAGCATAAAGAATGGCTGCTTTGTTCTTCACAGTAAGAATTTTCCTGGCAATAATTGAGTGCTGCAAGTTACGGGGTAAAGTATAATGACATGGTGTATGTGACTGCTTCTTGCGTAGTACTTCAGTTGATCTAGTGTGAAAGATGCAAAGTAATGTGCACTGCTTGCCTTATCTTAATAGAAAGTCAACATGTCGCAATATGAAGAATGGAATAAAAGAGGCAAAGCACAAGCTTAGTTGGACTTGCAGGTAGCGTTAGTCACAGAGATAAACAAATTGTTTTAATGAAAATCATAGATGTATTGTGTATTCACATGCTTTTACTACTGTTTCCTCTGTCCTGTGAATTGAGTTTATATCATAGGTGCTTTCATTCCTTTTACTCATTCTCGTCTCCCTTACTGCATCTTCCTTCCATCTTTCCCTTAGAAATTCTGGTTCTCCTGACTTCAGTATGTGCAGACTGCTTTTACTAGCTTTCATTCAGAAGCTCATTTTCTGTTCTCTAGTGTGATAAATATATTGAGGCCATTCATTTCTATGATTATTTTTTTCAAGCAAAAAGCTAGAAGGAGTGGAAAAGATTTAACATACAAGGAAAACTGTGGATGACAGCTAAGGGAGTTTAGTATTCGATGGAAGGTTGTTTTGTGATTTCTGGATTTCCTCTCGAAGCATAGCATGGTAGTAGTTCACTGTTTCTAAGGAGCTGATTTTCTATTCCCGTCCATAAAAAAAAATTCTAGTAAGATGGCTGTAGTACCTCAGTTTCAACACTAAAAAGAGGAACAAGGGGAATGACTTTATAAATGACTTTGAACAGTCTTGAACAGAAGTAGGGGATTTGATGTGGTAAATAAAAGTACAAACCTGCTCTTTCTTTGGTATTGTATCTTCTAGCTGAGAGATCTGCTAGAAGATACAATTAATTGACGTATTTTCAGCAGCCTTATTCAGATATACCTAACTTAAGTAGGTAGTGCTTAAGTTACCTATGATCAGGGAACAACTTTGTGTTGACTTGTCAACAGGAAACAACTCTGTTTACTTGTTGAAACAAATGACAGCTGCTTGCTATGCATAAGATACATTTATTCTTGTCTTTGCCTAACAATTATAATCTCTGTAAGAAAGGCAGATAAATTCTCCTACTTTGTGTAATCTCTTGTAAATACGCTTCAAATTAAGCAGATGTCAAATTGTCCTGCTAGTAATGCCATATGTGTATGAAACTTTATGCAGAATCTGCTTGACAGTGCAATTCAGCAGCAAAACTAATGGCATTAGTGACACAGTAGTCAAAAAACCCTTTCTAAAGTAAAAATAATAAAACTAACAATAGGCATGTGTGAAAATTCAATAATTTAAAATCAATTCCATCTCACACAACACAAAGGTCTACATAATTCTTATCCTTCATTTCCCACTTTTCCTAGATGTTGTCTCTAAACCTCTAGGCCTTGCACCAGAAGAAACAGGATGTGTAACGAAGTCTATTATTAACCAAGCAATTATTCTGGGCCCACAGAGTAACAGGAAGGTGGTTACTTTGGTGTCTTATTACAATGCAATCTAGGTAATGCAGTCACTCAGTTTGAGTTTTCTGGACTAACTATGAGCTAGGACACTTGAGACCAGCTATAAAGCTATGGCAAAGTGCCACATATAGAGACACTTTATAGGGACAAATATGCTCAGGACCATCAGGTCCACTGAATGGTGGAAGATAGCAGTCAAACATGCCTAACAGTAAATTGTGTTTTTTGTATACAGTTATTTTTGTTTTTCATTCTGAATCAGTCTCCCAGTCAATTGGGAATGAGAGCATCAGACTGCAGGAATAACAAAACAAATCAGAGAAAGGCTGCATTTAGATTGTTTACTCTATTCTGACTCAGCAAGCTGAGGAACAAACAGCATTTGTATCCCTGAGAACTTGCCTGATGTTGCCACAGCTCCTCACACTGTGGTAAGTGGTTGCCTTTGTGATGTCCACTTTGTGGGTAAACCAGGCGAACATAAATTTTCTGACACACATACTCATTGACAGCATGACAACTGGTGGGAGGTACTGTAGTGAATGGGCAGCTGTTAGATCTGCCTCTGGAAGGTAATTTGAATAAAGCGCTTGCCAGCAACCTTTTCAGATTGCCACAGCAAAGAGATGGACAGTAGGGTTTACTCTTTTGATGGTTTTTCAGTCCAAGCCCTTTGTTTTAATAGGATTCTGAAGAGAATTCAAAACTCTCAACTAACATTCCTATAGGAATGTGGGAAACAAGAAGGGAAGCTTCTTTGAGAAGCTGTACTGCCAGTTGCCTTCTCTACAGTTTGCTCTTGGCTTCTGGCTGTCTATTGCAGTATGTGTCAGACAGCTGAGCATAAGAAACATCTCTTGCTGGCCATCCTCTTGATAGGCAGGTACTGCATGTCACCTTCATTTTCCCTAATACAAGGAGACAGTATCATGAGGAGTGTCAGTGAAGATTTACAGCCCACTGAGATCCCTTTTTCTCTTTCCCGGGAACTAATGTGAGCAATAAAGTACACAAACTCATGAAACCACATAACTCTTGTTGTCAGTTGTGTCACTTGGATTCAATATATCCCAAACTGGGTGACAGCAGTGTCTGCTATTGTGTGGTGAATGTTCCAAAAAACACCCAAACATAGCTCTCACTCCCTCCAAACTTGGCAAACAGGATCAAACCTCTACACCCTAGCGAGGCAATTGTTGCTGATACATTAATCTATTTGTCTTATCTCTTGATTTCAGTTTTCCTATCTAGTCCTACTTCTTTTGCTTTCTTGCATGCCCCCCCTTTTTTTTTTTTTCTTTTTTTTTTCTTAATACTGTTTTCCTTTCTCCAGATGCAGAGGAAACGAAGTGCTGTCAAGTCACTGTACTTCTTGACTACATAATTCCTTTTGGTCAAAAATAAAGCAGTTCAGTTTTGAGGAGAGTATTCTACCCCTTTTCCTAATGTCCAAGTAAAAGATCCAGAGATGTGTCACCTTCAAGGAAATAAAATCTCATGAGTAATTATATAATTTTGACCAAATGTATTTCAGTGTCTTCTAGTACTTTTTAACATTTCTGCTAACATAACCAGCTTCCTACACTTCATATAGAATACAAAGATGCACATCTGAGATTAATGCATAGATGAGAATTCATTCATTTATTCACTCATGAATGTTGGGACAAATTGGCAAGTGTATAATTATTCTTCATTTTGCTGAATTGTGCTGTGATACTGCCTATCATAAATTGATCTTACTGAAACACAGTCTCTCAACTTGTGCAACAGTTGTGAAGAAAGAGAATTGTACTGATGAAAACATTGTTATGATTAGGCAGGTTTTAGAGTTGCTGCAGGTAAACTAATTTGTGAAAACTGTGCTCTAGATGTCACTGCAGAGATTTGAGTAACTATTACTAATCAAAAGTTTTCACAGTGTTGCAGAGGCTGACAGTAGATGTTATGCAAGAAATGTTTTCTGCTTCCGTGATGAATTTATACAGGAGATAGCATCTGACTCTTTGTACTGTCTGTTGGAATCTATTCAATGAACCACATGGCTGAATCTATGATCCATTCCAGCAGAATTACTTTACATTATCCAAAGCTTAGGCATCCCTGTTTACAATCTACATGAACAGCAAAGAAGGGAAAAAAAACACAAACATGTCATTGACCATAAGCAATGGGCAAGCGAAGAAGAGAAGTAAATAAGAGATGGAGAAAAAGGAAAAGACAGAAAAGTTGAGGTAGGAAGGGGCCTCTGTACGTCATCTGTTCCAACCTCCTTCTGAAGCAGGGACATCCAGAGCAGGCTGCCCAGGCCCACATCCTGTTGGCTTTTGAAGATCTCTAAGGGACTTCTGGGCAGCATGTGCCAGTGCTTATCACCTGCACAGTGCAGAAGTTTTTCCTAATGTGGCCAGATGGAACCTCGTGTGTTCCACATCTCACCTATTGTCCTGACACTGGACACTACTACACTGAGCATTGGAAAGACACTATGACATCTGTTCATGTATTTCTTAATGCACGAAACAGTGTTCTAACTTCTCCCACGTTGTCTGGAAAAGGTGTGTGCCTCTTATGATAGCTATCAACCTGGACTTAAGGAATTCAGCAAGAATAAGATATTGAAGAATAAGATATCACTTCACTTTCCCTGCTGGCCAAACCCCTTCTAATGCAGCACAGGATATAGTTGGCTTTCGGGGCTGCAAGCTCATCGTTTGGCTTGTTTCAAACTTTTTCTCCAAGTACTAGAATCTCCAAGTACTTCTTGTCACAGCTGCTGTCAATGAGCTCTTCTCTCAGTCTGTGGTTGTTATCCGGGATTGTCATGACTCTGGTGCAACACTTTTCACTTGGTCTTGTTGAGCCTCATTAGGTTTATGTGAGTCCATTTCACAAGCCTGTCCATGTCCCTCTTTTGACATTCCTTCCTTCTATTGTGTCAACTGCACAACTCAGCTTGGTGTCATCAACAAATTGCTAAAAGTACACTCGATCCCACTGTCTATGTCATTGATAGAGATGTTGAAGAGCAGCAGTCCCAAGATGGACTCCTGGGAGACACCACTAAACACTGGCCTCCACCTGGATGTAGAATTGTTGACCACAACCCTTTGGCTGAAATCATCCACCCGACTTTATTATCTTAGTAGCTCAGCTTTCAAATCCATATCTTTCCAATTTAGAGACAAGAATGTGTGTGGGACCATATTAAAGTCCTTGCAAGAAACCAAGTAGATAACGTCATTTGAGTTGATCCTTTGTCCACTGAGGCTGTAACTCACTCACAGCAGGCTACCATGACCTGATTGTGGTGAATCCATGCTGTCTGTCTCTGATCAGCTCCTTGTCCTGCATATGTCTTCACATGTCTTCCAAGAGGATCTGTTCCATGATCTTCCCAGGCACAGAGGTGGGGCTCCATCGTCCTGTAGTTCCCTGGCTCTTCCTTTCTCCCTTTCTTAAAAATGAGAGTGCTGTTTCCCTTTTTAAATTGAAGCACTGAAATCTTTGAGTTAAGAGTAAGAGGAGTAAAGACTAAAAACTGAATGTGTAAATGGTGCTTCAGCTTTACAGTATGAATTTCAAAAAGCATACAAGTAAGCAAACTGAATCTCTTGTTGTGTGGTCCTGAAGAAGTTAAGTACCAAGTTTTAGAGTTTGTGTACCTTCCATGAGCAGGCTAGTTCATACTGAACTAAATGAGTTGTGGCTGCTCTGCCTTTTGGAACAGCAGATGTTTGGAATATAACTATACTTTCCCAAACAGAATGATATTTGTAGTACCACAAAATTGTAAGGAAATGTATTGACAATAAAGATGATAAACTTAAAATTCTTAGAATGTTAAATGATATCTCCAGTTTCAGTTGTCTAAAGTTCTTAGAAAGTAAAATCATTTTTTGCTATCAATAATTGAAACATTATTTGCTGTTTAAGAAAATAAAAACTAGTACAGAATTACTTAATGAAAGAGATATCACCTGCTGCAATATTAGCAACTGCTTCCCTGCTGTGATTCTTCTGGAGCTGTTGATGCACGGGAAATGTCTGTATTCTCAAATGATTATTTGTGCAGTATCCACATTTTGTTGAGAGTGCATCTTGTATGCTTTTTGTCTTCTTTGTGCTGATCTTTCTATGCTCTTTATAAAGATGCTATTCTGCTTTGTATTTGCCAAGGGAGTCATGCAGGTTCATTCTATTTTGTAGAAGTTGCTTTTCTGTTAGAACAGCAGATAGCCACCTACTAATTAAGGTAAATGTGCATGCATGAGTGTCTCCATGGTGCTTTATTTCTTTAAGATTGATACTTTTAGTTCAGCTGTTTCTACCTCTTGATAAAGAAGACGTTTCTGCCCATTATTCTGCTTGTTTAGCTTCTGTGTTCACTATGTCACTCTGTATATTACTGGGCTATGGCGAGATTACTGATCTCCAAACTGTTTTCAAGCCTATTGCTACTTCAGTTGGTAGTTGTGGATGTTTGGCACTACTAAAAAAACCCTGGCAAAAATAGAATTTTAGAATGCTTTCCTAACAGCACAAATCATATCAAAGTAATTGGGATAGATGAACATCCCGCTTTAAGTTTGCTCAGCTGTCTTTGAAAATAAATACCATTAGAATTAATGGTTTAGTGCTGTTTTCCTACTTTTGAGTTGTGAAAAAATAATAATCTCTGAAAATTGTTTTCCCAGTGAGGTTGCTAAAGTGATGAGTTACTTTGGAATAGCGGGTTTTGGTTTCATAATTTTAAGGCAAGTATGACTGACGGTGTCATGAATTTAATAGGCTTTTCATGGAAACTTACAGAGATTAAGCAAGGTAGATGCTATATTAGTCAGTACTACAGATCTATTAATAAGTAAGTGTACGTCAAAGGTAAATTTCTAATTTTTTTTGGAATTTGACATATTTTAGGAAAAAAACCCAAACTTGTCTGCCATTCTAAAACTTGATCTGGGTGTCCATAGGAGATTTTTATTTATATGACCCCAGATAGAATATCAAAGACTAGTGTGAGATGAGAGATCCCAATGCCCACTTTGCAGACAGACAGCTGAAATGCAAAGTGATTTACTTGGCCTTTCAAAAAGTCTGCTGGGAACGTGCACTTCAGCAGACTGCCTATTACTTTCTTTGCTCGGTCTCTCTTGTCACTGTGTGCGTGTGTCCTTAGAATAATGCCATTACCAGTAAGTGTATTTCCATTTACTAGTCCACCTTTAATTAGGTGCAATACGGGAGAAATTAAGCTTTTAATTGCTACAGGGTGTACTGTAGCCTGGAAATGCTGACACTGATCTGTCTATTCCAAACCATTTTGTTTTAGAAAAGGGAGGAAAATCTGGAAACCTGCAGGGTCCATAGGTAACATTTTTAACTTACCCAGCTCTGACAGTTCCTGATTGCTAACTTTCTGTTTCTCTTCAGTGAACCTGCTTTTTTTTTTTTTTTTTTTTTTTTTTTTTTTTTTTTTTTTTACCTCTTCCTGGATCATTGCTTTATTGTAGAGAATGTTTTTACTTGTCCAGAAGACACCTGACTGCAAACAAACCTGGTTAGATTCTAAAATTGAAAGAAATAGCTGCATGTCAGCAACTCATCACAGTGTGGAATGAAAGGAAAAAATAACACTGAAGGCATGAAAATCTAACAAGCCTTCTAAACCTATATAGAGAGAGATTTGTTTTCTCTTTTGATGTAGATACAAATGCCTCTGACATGCTCGTCCTTATTTGTTTGGGTGATCTTTATGAATGGAATTTATTTTCCCACTGCTGTTGTCTATTGCAGGCTTCCTAGTAAGTCTTCATAAAAAAATGAGTGTACCATTACCCTTTTAATCTTTGAAAGAACATTGTAAATGAAACTACTAAATTCATCCTTTCTGTTACCAGCCTCAAGACTTAGTTAACTAACAATGCAGCATTAGGTTAAAGAAGGAATAGAGCTGATAGCAGGAATGGCATAAAGAATTGGGCAGCTTTTATATTTTACACTATAAAAATGATCAAACTTGTAAGCAAAAGTGAGCCCTGAATTATTTTCAAGGAAAAAAGATGTGTAAGTAAAGGGCAGCGTTTGACAGATATGTCAAGGCTAGTCAGTCATGTCAATATTCAATGGTAACAGCAGTAATTGAGTCAGATTGTGACTTTTTTTTTTTCTCTATTTGCTTTCTGTTACAACTAAGTTGACCCTTAGTCATAAACAGGATTGATTTAAAAACTAATCATTACACTTGGTCTTTATGGACCTATGTAGCTACAATGAGCTTGATTGTTTTAGTACATATTTCTATGTATGCATGATTTCTTGGCATTATCTTCTGTGTGTACATAACTGGACATTTAGTCAACAACTCTAAATAATGAAAGCATCAAGTCCTCAAGGTCATGAAGATCATTCCAGTGGAAGCAATCCCCAGTGTAAAATTTTAACATGAGAGGCTTAGAACATATTTTTTCTTTCAACATAGTAATATTCTTTGTTCCAACTTAGGGATTTTTAAGTCTTCTGTTTTGTTTTTGCATTTTTACCTTGCAGATATCAGTTCCAGAGGTAAAACACGCTACTTTTGAAAGTAGTGAAACCTTGCATTGCTAAGGAAAAAGTCTGTGGGAATAGCTCATTATTTTCTGAAGATTCTCAATAGCTTTGTAGAATTCATATTTGGACAGTTTTTTGCTTTAGATAATGAAATCTTAGAAACTTTCATGTAAAAAAGTAAGTTAGCCTGCAGATATATATAACTAACAGAGCGGCTTTATCTGGATTACAGCTTCCAAAATAATATTTGACATTTTGATAGCATATTCTTGATCTATTAAGTCTGGGAACATCTCAGGAAGGTAGGAACATCTGAAGCTCCTCGTTTTTATATGATAAGAAACTAGGTCATGTTTTTCATTTATTTCATGAATTTGATTTCTTTTGTTCCATGATGATATATACTTATTGAACTGTCAGTCAAAGCAAGGTTTAAAAATCACATATTGAGGGTCAAATGGTGTATAAGTGGATTTTGTAAATTCTTTCATATCGAGGCAAACATGACAAAAAAAAAAAGGCCCAAAGCTTGCAAAATGAGGATCTTTTAAACACAGCACAGTTAAAAAAAAAAAGAGAAGGTCAGTTTTGTAAATGCTCCTCAATTGCAGCCATTTTCAATGTATCATTCCTGTTTTTTCAAATAAATGAAAGTTAAAACACAGAACTTTTCTTACACTAGACATCTGCCCCATTTCACTTACAGAATAAACCAGAGCTTGAGAGTATGGTAATTCAAGACATGCAAATAGGTGCTTTGACCACCTTCTCACTGCTCTAATTCTAGTGTTGCTCTGTGCCTTGATAATTTAACAGCTGAAGTAGCCCTAAGGCTAGCATGGTCACAGGAATGATTACGCATCAACTGGGTGTGAAATAGCTTGCAAGTTCTTTTTTTAGCCCTGCATATGCAAAGTTGGCTCTTTCACTGAAATATCTCTGAAGTGATTCAGATGACAACACTTTCTGCTATTCTAGGCACTTGAACGTTTATTTCCATTTTAACCTACATTTTTTTTCATCAATTAGAGGCTCATGTGGCCTTGCAACGGTCTCTACTAGGTAGAGCTGAGTAGTTGGTTTAGTGTAGTCAGAATCATTTTGGTTTATCTGGTTTTATGTCAGGTTGTCTTAAGAAATGCCATTGCACTTCAACAAAATTCTGGTCTTGCATATAGCATTTTTCTTTCATTAAGAGGGGCGTGACAAAGCAGGTACTGTTGCCCTGTTATCGGGCTTAATCATAGACTTATCATAGGTGAAGATAACTGACCATACTAATAGGATTTATGAATACCTTTAAGAAATTATATTATTTTTCTTCTCACTCAGGAGGATCTGAACATATCTGACAGTACAACTTCTGATCTTTTTGTTGCACAGAACATGATCGGGGTATTGGCATCTTGAAAGAATCATAATGTATGCAGTGAAATTGTTAAAAATTGTTCTTCCATCTTCCACAAAGACGAGATAAAATAGTCCTGGAGTACCTCAGGACTGTTTTTTTTCTATATTTTATAACACAAGTCCTTAAGCAAAGTCATCAAGAAAAGAGAATTTTTTTTCCCCCCTTTCCTAATACTTGACTCTGGGAAGCCAATCCTAACATTTCAAAGCAAAAGATCAGCAAGAATATTTATTAATAATGTCAGTAAGGTGTCTAGAGACAATTAGAAAGAAACAGATGTATTATGTATTTTACCTTGTAGAAAGCCTAAATGATAATCTTATTTCTTGATCTTTTTACAATTGGAGCTTTTTTACAGAACAACGGAACAAAAGATTTTTAACATTCCATAAGAAGACATAGTTCCATATCCTGATGGAAACTTCTTAGCATATCAGTAAAATCTCTGGGCATGGAAAGGATAGACCAACAAGGAGCTGAGTGAAGTCAATGATATGTAGCTCAAGATGAGCCAGATAGAACACTGCAGTTTCCATCATTTAAAAGAGGAATGACTGCAAATACCATCAGCTGGTGATGGGTTCATCAAGCCTTTGTTGGTTGTGCTCTAGGAGATGTCTTTTCAGCCAGGAACAGTTCTGAATAGGTATAATGGACTGTAGTTTAAATTATCCTGCTATGGAGAAAAATGTAACTATCAAGGGGCAAAAAAAGATGTCTTTTTACTCACTGCCAAAGTTTTGAACAAGGTAGAAACCGTAAAGGTAGGGATCACATTCTGTCATAGGACACCATCATTAAAAGTTCAAGCAGGTTAATTGGAGTAGTAAGACAGCAGCTAGGAAAAACTAAAGGCAACAATTAAAGTGTGTTAAAGATGCTGAACATTGGAGAGAGAATTCTTCAGTCGTTGTTAGCTTGTTTGCTTTTCATTCTTTTTTTGGTAGAGCAAAGGGAGCTACCTTAGGCATCTTAAAGTATAACTATGTTCTGACATGACTTTTATCATTATCATTCAGAACCGCTTGACTGTAAGTAACCATTTCTCATAATGTATTGCAGAGCAGTCATAACTACCCAGACGTGGCTTTGAGGGCTGAAGCACAGGTAATGAGACAAGGCAGGCCCATTTTCATCAGAGTTGAGGGAGTAGAAGATTAATCAGCTGGAGTAGTCTTCCCTTAGACACTACTTTGAAAAGCAGAATATGTTAAAATAAAGTCTCTCAACTCTATCCTTAATCTCAGTGGCTTTATGTATTAAGCAAATATGTTGCTTTTCTCCTTAATCAAGTAGACAAAACTTAAATATACAGATTATGCAGGATTCAATTATGTGTTTTGGAGACATCGGAGTTTATATTCACTGTTGTGACTCATGAGCTGCATTTCTTGCGTTGTTTCTGCTGTAGTGAAATGACAGTACCATAGTGGCATTCATGCTCTGCTGACCATGCTGTTTAAGCAAGATGAATCTTACCTGTTTTTCCCTGTGGATGCAATTTTGTTTCCCAGCTTCTGTCCCATGAAGGCTTGGTCTGTAACAGTACTTCTGATCCAAGCTCAGTAGTGCAATTCTTGCACAGTATGCATAAAAACCCTCAGAGTCAGTGTTATACTACTAATACTTATACTTTGGATTTTCTCTCTTTTTTTTTCTTTCCTTGATCGAAGACCTATTTTTTTCCAAGTGCATTTCGTTTGCACAGCATTCACAGACCCTGGGACCAGCATAGTTAGTACTAAAGCAGCCAAGTAATCTGAACACAGGAACCATGTTTGGAGCTGAAATATAGAGGGATCCTTTGTTCTATTAGGTATTTCCTCCTATTGGCATTCTGAATTCTTCAAAGCTTCTTTGTTGTCTCATTAATTTCTTACTATAGTAGCCTGGCCTGAAATTCTTTTTTCTGGGATGAGAAGAATCTTCCTAATTTGCTGCTTTGAGCCTTGGAGCTTCTACCAGTTTGGTTACTGTTGGTGGCAGCAGTCAGCTTCACTACTGCTTTTCCCAATTAAGAAAAAATAATAATAAAAAAAAAGCTTGCATTTTATTCAATGCCATAGAAAATTGATTTCGTTTTTGATGCTAGAGTGTCACATTGTTTTTCTTAACTTTGCTTTGCTCATATACTTTCTTAAAAAAATAATCAGCAAATACATATATTTAAGGGTCTGTAAATTCCATTTCTGAATGGATAATGAGTTTTCCTGGTACAGATGAGATGTTGGTAGGAATTATGGAGGGAGCATTTATGCTTTGCTCCATTCTAACTACTAAATGTAAATGATAAGTACACCTGAATGAGCTGTTACTCTCCTTTCAGAGTACTGTATTAAAATTTTATCTCTGTCAATTTCTATTCTGGCTGAACAGAAAATTTCTATTGTGCTAGTCAAAAATTAAGTAATTATTAATTAGGAGGTTGAATACCACTTGATAGCAATACTTTTGTGCTGCCTCTGTATCTGTCATTCCATATTAATTTATTTGTTAGAGGAATATTTCTGATTAGAGTCTCAATCTACATTAGTGCACCTAAAATTAAAATATTCCTTTTCTTTTAAAATATTTTGAGTTGTTCCTCTGTGATTTTTGAAAGCTCACTGTACCAAATAGATGGTTGCAAATTTGCAAAAGTAAGTCAGAATTTTTCCTTGTAAATCTTCTGTTTCACATTTTGTATGCACATGCATAACATGCAGAAGTTCCTTAACAGATGATATTTTTCACTGTGGCAAGGTTTCCTCAGTATGGGGCTTGGTAATTAAATGGATATAGCTGTCCTGCACAGTACTAGAATAAAATTAAAAACTCAGCTTTATCTGATATCTGCTAACTGGAAACCCATAACCTCCACATATCCTTTGCAACTAAAACTTTTCTGATTCAAACCTGCACTGATGCTGCAACTGTTGTACATTCACATAAAAAAATACCTCTAATACAATATCTCCTGTTTATGCAATTAGAATTCCCATCTGTAAGCTGGGTGTTTTCCTCATTTTTATTTTTGTTTTTCTTTTTGTTTTTTGAGCTCAGCATGGCGCTTTGGTAATAACGACAACAGTAGAGGTTTCTACTATTAATATTACATTTGCCATAAAGAGTAGACTGCTGTATCCTGCTTCTTATGTAGCATTCCTAGCAGGCACAAGTGCCAGAGCTGCACTGCTACACATCATACTTGAATATTCACTTTCTGTAGCATCTGATAAGCTCCAGATATATTTTTTTTCTCATGATTTTGGTAGCTTCTCTTCAGTTTTGTTGGTTTTTTTTTTCTTGTAAGATAAATGATTCCTGTATTTCAGCACAATTCACAATAAGATTTTAAATTGCTGGTGATAAGAATGCTCATTCTTTTGCTTCTTTGCAGTACCTACTGATCTGTGAGGTAGTGAAAGAGTTGTTGAAATCTGATTTTAACATGCTGCAACATTTCAGTAGTCAAAACTATCATATATGGAATATTCAAAACAACCCAAATACTGTCATAGCATCTTTTTTGAAAAATGCTGCTCTTTTCTTGGCTTTATTAGTCCTTGATAGAGACTGATGCATTTATGTGCTGAGCAGCATGTGCAAGAAGTAACATGGAAAATCCCTTGAGCTCTTGCCATGATTTTTTTTTTCTTAACTGAGCAATCAGTACAATTTCCTGCAATAATTAGTTGTTGTTTTACTAAATCTACACAGACACAGACTCTGTGCACTGTGGAATTTAGAATCCTAGCCCATTAGCCAATATTCCCAAGCAAATCAAGTTACCAAAAAACTTATATGTAGATCTTGATTTCCTACCAGCTATATCTAAGGATTATTGAACCAACAAGCAGGTGAACTTTTGTTTGTGATCATTTGTCATGGTTCCAGATTACATTACGTCTGAGGTGATTTGTCAGGCATTTACATCTTTAAATAGTAGGGGAAAAAAATCTCCAAACCACCACAAGTTAGCTGAAGAGCAGAAGGAAAAATGTTCATGAATTATTTATGTGCAAACATATGCTCCCTCCCATTCTTTTTCTTTGCACAAATGACTTGTCAGACACCTTTTTTTTTAGATACTTGGTAGACCTAAAGAAAGTACTATTACTGCAAGTGTGTGTATGTCTTAGTGTGTTTAGGCAGAACAAGATGCAATACTGTAAACTCAGGTAAGATCCATTGCTGAGTGAAAATACATGTGATATCACAGTTAGGATTGATGTTTTCCTAGTGCTACTTAATTGTGTGTCTGAATCTGTGAGTGTACATTGATGGAACTGTACATACAGATGGGACTTGCATGTAAGCATGCAGTTGGAGAACTGGTAAGTTTCATTATTGGTGAATATTAAAGGAGTTTTTCCATTTTTCCTCTGCTAGCTCTTTTGTCAGAGAACTACATTGTGCGGTTTATTTTCTAATCTAGGTGACAATTTTTGAAGACAGGTGTAGAATAATCTTAAGTTTCTCGAGGACTTAAAAGCCTAAAATGCAGTGCATTTCAAATGACATTTCAGGAGAGCTTCTGAGAAACACCAGAGTCATGGATTTTCATGAAAAACTGGAAACTTCATTCCTTCTTCTGTGGTGGCTTAATTTTTTTGTATTGTTTCTGAACTAGGTCTCAAAATATGTGTTTCCTGAAATATGTCCACATGATACATTAGCATGCTGTACTAGAACCACATGAATTACCTGCAGGATAGCCAGCATAAAACAAGTCACAACACAGGGTCACACAAGAAACTGCCCTGGGTCCTTTTAACAGTATAGCCATATTAACTTGCAACTCTGCTCAAATTAATTAGCTCTGTCTCTGAGGAGGATTGTTTTTGAGTGCTGTTTTACGATTTAGAGTTCCCAAGCCAGCTCATTTGGCACGAGTGTAGAGTCTCTGCATGATGCTTAGCTGTGCTGTACACATCCTTATTACATATCTTTCAAAATTTTACTTTTATCTACTGTACAGCAGTTTCCCAGTCTATGAAGTAAAGAAGGTGAAAATAGTACATCTTTTGATAACTTCACTTCCATATATTGATATGGATTCTTTGTAAATAACAATATTGGTGTTAAAAAAAAAAAAGAAAAAGAAAAAGAAGAAGAGAAAGAAGAAGAAAAAGAAAAAGAAGAATAAAAAAAGAAAAAGAAAAAGAAAAAAGAAAAAGAAGAAAAAGGAAAAGGAAAAGAAAAAGAAGAAAAAAAGAAAAAAAAAAGAAAAAGAAAAAGAAAAAGAAAAAGAAAAAGAAAAAGAAAAAGAAAAAGAAAAAGAAAAAAAAGAAAAAGAAAAAGGGAAAGAGAAAGAAAAAGAAAAAGAAAAAGAAAGAAAGCAAACAAAGGCTATGTAGCCGTACTTATGTGTAGCATGTTTCTCCTCAGCTGCTCTGGACCTGTCATCATCTTTTAGTAGATTTGCCTTTAGCAAAGCACTCACATTTTTTTCTGCTCTTGTAAAGGCTTTGTTGTATGTGCCAGTAATTACAATTATTCTAGTAATGACAGCCTTGTAAATGACATCCTGGAGTTCTGAAATCTTGCTGTCATAGCCAACAGCTATCTTAGAATAAGTGCCACATGTTAGCTTTCCCAAGGGAAATGTCAGTCAGGTTGTTCCCTTGTACTTCACCATTCCATCTTATGTATGTACAAAGACGTGTGCATACTCATGTACATGCAGCTTCTGGAACTGATGAAAAAGGTGCCCCTGAAGTATTCCACAACAGAGTTTCAGGCAGCTACCAAAGGAAGTTCAGTTCTCCTTTCTCTGAGTGCTACTTACTCCACATGTTTATTGTTGCATATATCTCTCATAGCAAAATGTAGGGACCTAGTCTTCCATCAGAACTGCACAAGCTGCAGCTGGCAATTGAGTTCTACAAACTATTATTAAGCATTAGTTATCATGAAAATGCTGACATAATTGTTACATGAAGCAACTGAAGTGTTGATTTACATCAAGAATGTGAGTCAAATACGTTTGTAAAAAGAAAGAAAAAAAGTGATGTTTTGATTCTTCTTATCTTGATTTAAATAGAAACAGCAAGTGGTCTTAGGACAAGCTTCAGTTTCTACACTGGTTATCATCCTGTGCTTTCAATCAGATCATATTTAAGTATTTCAGATCAAGTATTCCTAGTGAAGCAACAGTGAAAGTGAAATGTTTATTAAGAGAATGCAGAGTCCATACAGTGCTTCTGGAGGAGTGTGCAGCACTCCTGAATGCAAAATAACTTTGGAAGAGGGCAGAGCTTTTCCACGCGGGCACTCACATAATGAGATTAAAATGACATTGGTTTGTACAAGATTTAAATATTTATCTTGGAGATATGATTAAAATCACTCCAAGTGTAAGAAGCATCACTCTAGGAAGCATATGTGTTGGAACTAAATGTTCCAAGTAGTTTTAAATGCACTTGATAGAGTTTTCAAGTTCAACTTGCTATGATTTTCTGCATTTCCTTAACACAGAACTTCCAAAGTAAGGTAATTGTTTACAAATGTTGCAGAAGACAGGTTAATGTCATCAGCACACTCAGGTGAAATTTTGTCTTTCTGAACAAGAAGCTGAAAATTAAAGACATCTTTTTGTTATATGTGTCTCTGGTGCTTATTGTTTCAGCGATGATAGGTGGGCAGCTGGAATGAGCAAAAAAGTGCAGAGCCATAGTTTTGTCCAAGTGTGTCCTGGTGTGCTCAGTTCAATATAATGCAAGGTTTCAGAGTAGTGGAAGTAAGCAAAGAATGGTAAAAATATCTCTCTTGAAAGCTGGAGTTATCTGAGGAAGTGAGATAACGTAAAAGTATCTTTTCTCAGTATGAAGCAGCTATGAGCTAACTCATGAAGTAGTGAATCTTTCAGTAAGGGGAATCTGAGATGATCAGAAATTGAGACAGTTAATACTAAATCGGCCATCTTGGTGATTTCTACATTGCTGATGCTGAATATGCTCGAAGTTAAATTACCAGCCAAATTGAATTAATATTTTCAAAAGCTCCCTCCTGACTGGTCATGGGGCATCCTATTTCAAATCTCCCAGAGGAAGCACAAACTGCATAATGTATAGCATCTCCTGTTTTGTGATGGTACCAGGCAGAAAACATAAGCTGGGAGACGCCTTAAGAGCAGACTACGTTCTCCACAGAAGATAGTTGGCATACCTTACCATACTGGTAAATGGACTCCCAGGGAATCTGAATGGAGGGTGGTTGCAACATCAGTTTTTATGTACGATGTTTGGATTTGATTTTTTTTCTACCTCAAAGTTCTTTATATTGCCAGGAAGGTTATTATTTCTATTATTATTTAAAGTGACTCTTACTGTTTATCGAAATCAACCAGGATCTGAAGGAGTAGGAAGAGGAAAGTCTATCTGCACCTAAGAGTGACCTTAGAAATTTCCTATGTTTCTCAGTATTTTAGAGGTCACTAAAAAGACTCTTTACTGAAGGGGCAATACATTCAAAATGGATTTTCAATGTATGCAATGCCAATACAGTGTTCCCCTCAGAAAAATCCTAACATAACACAAATAGTATTATGCACTTACTCCTATTCTTAGATTCTGCTGTTGGTATTTTTTAGCATTTTGACCCAATGAATTTCCATTCTCCTTGTGTGTTGATCTCTGGACCTGATATACATAAATTCCTTAGCTGGCAGGTCATTAGCATGGCTTCTAATGGCAGTCCAGCTGTGCTTCAAAGAATGGTATTTTTCTGCTTCCTCACATTCCTGAGTGGGACTGTGACTTGGCTCGTGCTTCTACTTTCTCCAACCAGTAAGAGACGAGTAAGGATTACAGTCATAATCCCTGAGGAAGTAATACTTCACTCTTGTGTTATCTTTTTTGAATAATGCCTATTGCATTAATAATTCCACTGAAAACTTCCAGATTGTAGGCAAATAAATTCTATTATTTTATTTTCAGTTGTTTTCTTTCGTATTGTCTTTTAATTAACAGCTTCTACCATCCTTTTCAAGTTTATAGTCTACCATTTTTGGTCACTTTAGTCTGAGTTGATCATGTAAGCTCATAAATGCTTTAACTGCTAATTGCTTTTTAACTCCATTGCTTTTTGGTGCTATGCAGTTTGGCATTTTTCTAATTCGTATGTCTCTGTGTAGGCTTGGAATTGCTTCAGTCTGAGCTCCAAGTGGGACTCGAACTTTATTTCTGTCAATCAATGTTGTGAAAGGAATATTACAGCACGCTTTTTTCTCAATTCTTTAAAAAAAAATCAGCCAAACTTCAATTGTCACTATATTTCTCTCATCTTTATGCTGCAACTTTCAGGAAAAAGAAATCATCAAATTTTCTAACTTACTTTACTTATGGTATTGTTCTATTTCATAAGACTTTTTGATTGAACTATAAATTTCTGCTTCTATTCCTCTTAATGTGCTGCAGTAAAATCTTCAGAAATTGAGTATTCTAACTTAATACAACTCTTACTACTTGTCTGCTTCATAGCTTCTCATTCCTTTCCAAAAATTAAACTTCAGTGTGTATTACTCCTGCGAGTTGTCTCTCCCTGATGCCTTATGTTGCAGTGTTTTTTGTTTTTTTGTGTGTGTGTTTGTGTACCTTCCCAATTTTGTCATCATCAAATTTTTACATCACTGCTGTTCTCATGCTCTTATAAAGTACTTAATTATTCAGTAATGTTTTTATGACTCAGTATTCTTTTTCTCACAGAGTTTCAGGTAGCCCTATCAATTAGTCAATATCTGTATGTTCTTTATTGTTCTTAGACTTCCATTGACTTCCACTGATTGTTCATTTACATCAATAAGGTTTAGATTTTGCACTAAGAGGTGTGGCTTAATGGGGAAATATTGATGGTAGGTGTATGGTTGGCCTAGATGATCTTGGATGTCTTTTCCAACCTTGATGATTTACGATTCTATATGTTGGATCCAACACTCACAGGTTGAAAACTGTAAGGGAATGAAATTCCATTTCACTGGAGACGTGATCTGCAGATTTATAATTTGTCACAGTGGAAAGTTTTATGTATATTTCAAAATTTTCTGTTTAAAAAATCAAAAATAATCTCTTGACCTCTTCACTTTTAGGTCATCTGCACCTTAATACGACATAATACAATATGAAAGTACTTGAAATAAGTTATTTCAAAATGTAATACTAAAATGGTTTGTTTGCCTCTCAAGATTGCTTTTCTGAAGAGCAAAATGTTTTTATCATTACGGAATAGATTGTTGTGATAAGTTAACTGGTACATTCCAGTGAAATATGGTTTCTTCACATTAACGCTCATCTCTACCAAATATTACAGAGTCTGAAATACAGCGTCAGGCAACATACAGTTGTTAAGAAAGGAAGAAATTGTAATGAACAGACAACAGACGTATTTTAGTCCAGTTAGATGAACTTATTTTGGAATATTTGTGGGATCAATGTTGGCCAACTGTATGCAGAGCAGGAATCAAATTTTAAAAAGTCTCAAAACTGAGCATCTGAGAGTGTACAGAATACAAGGATTTTTCTTTGTGTGTGTGTGTTTAAATCACATTTCAAAGGCAGATTTCTAGTTTCTTTGTTATGTGGATTTGCTGGATACAAAGATAGGATTTTGTCTGCATGTTTTTCTTCAAGCTTCATTAGTCTGAATCTCCTTTCCATTAAAAATAAACCAAATCCAATTAATTCTGGAAGTATCAAAATAATAAAATTGAAGTAATTTTTGATGTATTATCTGAAGGGGATCTGTGAAGAAACAGATGGTCAGATAAATGAAATGTGTTATAAGTTATCATCAAAGAAAACTCAGAGTAACAGGCATCAGTACCAGATTCCTCTCTTGTTAACTTCACTCCTTATTTCTGATAGTGGCTTACATCTGTATTTTAGTTTTTATGTTTAATTTAATATATTACATGAAGTGTAAAAGCTTTTGAGTTGGAGGGAAAAAGCAAGGGATGAACACATGTTGTATAATAGTGTTAACACCCAGTGGTAATCATGGCTGCCTGCAGTTAAGCCCATTTGCTTTTGCTTTAACTAGGAATGTACTCTAAACTGAGGTTTAGTGTCTATGATCACTTATTAAATTAATTCATAATGTCTGTATTCATCTTTGAGATTTTAAGTACAGCCTGCTGAAGCTACTAGTTCAAGGCTCTCCAGGAACAAATTTTAACTAGAATGAGATGGGACAGGAAGGATATGCATTTGTACTGTGATGTACTCAGTCATTAGCAAAAGGGATTACAGAGGAGCCTTTTGTATAAGCTTATTTTTATAAGCGCAAGCACATACTTAGTAAACTAAGTGTATTTCCATATCTTGACCATCTTGACCCCCTCTGGTGAATATGGCTATCCGAACAAATGCCACATCAATGTTGAAGAGGATCAAAGTACATATTTCTTTAAAAATATTTTCCCTGAAACAAATGTATCTGTATCAGCTATATGCAAAACCCTGGCTTTGTTTCAGAAGTCACTGGTGTCTGAAAATGAAGGGGAAAAAGGAAGGGAATGTTGCTTTTGTACTTTTCCTTGCTAGCACTGCATCTGTAACAGGCTCTGGACAGATTTTCAGCCTATCACAGAACATCATCAGGTCTTGATGAAACGTAGTGATTCACTTATTTTCAGAGCTCTAGAGTAGCCTTATTTGTTAAACATATTCCAAATAGTTGATGCTTAGAAATCCTGTTTCTTGACAAAGCTTGTCAAGTGTTTGTGTGCATTCTCCCTTCACTTAGATCTATAAATGGCAAAATCTAATCCAAGGCCAAGGGCTTGAGTTATGTCTTTGTAAAGCATTTACAATAGCATCATGGTCGTATGTGTTTACAACTCGTGTTATAAATAAACACTGCCAAGAATTAAAGGGTGCACAGATTTGTGAATGATAGCATAAAATTATTCATGCAGGTATTTTTAGGTTTTAATGAGCAACTGTCCACTGATGCAACTGCAAGCTAGCTCGTGTTGTCTGATATTGATAGAAGAAACAAAATAAGATAGTTTGAGATGTGCTTGCTCTGACCTTTTTGTCATTCTCTGGCAGTTTTTAAAATGAACTGTTGGGTTTCTTATTTTTCTTGTCACTTATGACAAAAATGCAAGAATTTGAAAACTTTCATCTTTTAGGAAACAAATATACTCAACTCTTTCCCTACTTATTTTACATCTACGCTGAAATCTTCTGTATGGGAGCATAGAGTGCTGCTTATGCATTTACAGCAATATCGTTCAGTCTGTCAACTAACTTTATCTCTCTGGTCTGCAAAAGGTAGTATTTTGGCAGTCTGAATTAGCCTCTGTTGGTCTCTTTTATCTTTTTACCTTTGGAAATGTAGCAGCTTTAAGTCTCTTGTATGCTGTAACTGTCTCTTCTGTTCAATCCGACCTTTTGCTTTTTTCAGATGAAGAATTTGATTGATCACTCGTTTGGTTCTTTGCTGATTATGATTATCTAATGAGGGTAACAGCTTCCTAATAATTGGTGTTATTGGATTTTGCACTTTCTCATTTGCTGTATTTCTATTCTGTATCACTTACCATTTGTCAGGTAAATCCCATTTTACAATACTGTTTTGAGCACCAGGCAGTACTGTTTGAAATACAGCATGGCAGACCAAGTGCACAATGAAAATACAGAACTCGATTTTCTGTGTTTGTTGTTTTTGCAGCAGCAGCATGGAGCAACCGTCAACCACCCAAATATTCCACTCCTAATGAAATGCATTCTTGGGATTTTTAATACTGCAAAAATTGATAGTTTTGAAGTGAAAATACTGTTCAACACCACAATGGTTTTACTGTAAATGGTAATACTTAATTTCCTCTTCACTCTCATTATATCTTCATCCTCCTTGGAAGAAAAAGCCTTCAGTGGTAAAAGTTTTTTCAACTCTGATTCTGTGTTCTGGTTTTTAGCTAACCTGCTGAAATCACTCAGTTCACTAATTAGATGTTCAGAAAAAGTTTTCCTGCTGCTACAAATACCTTTTCTTCGGAAACTGGTCCAAATTCAGCAAATTTTTCAACAGATTGATTGATTCTAATCTCAAATTCCCAAGTGTTTTTCATGCCCAAAACCAAAAATGTTCTGATTTGGAAAAATACAAGCAAAGAAAATATCTTTTTTGTAGTTTATGGTATAAAACTCCACCATTAAGTATTTAACCAAATGTGAGAGTCTTTTCAGTCTTCACATTTTAATCTTCTAAACCCAAGGCAATAAGAATCATTTGGGTCTGCTGTTATTTATGTTTGTTTGTTTGTTTGTTTGCTTATTGTTTTTTGGTTTTGTGGGTTTTCTTTTCTCATTTCTATGTGAACTTTATTAATGTGATACAGAATTTAAAAGGATTATACATGATACATAATTATTATGCATAATTATACATTAGACTTATTATAAATAATACATTGTTTTCTGTTGGAAGGCATACTAAAGACAAATCATATTTGTGAGATCAAAAAGGTAAACAAAGTCTATAAGTACAACAAGACTTTCACCATTATTTTTTCCTTATATCACAGAAACTTGTGTCAGTGGTCACAGGCCTAGATGAGCAGGAATTTTACTAAAGAACTAAGAAGACAAAAATAATTTCAGAGAAGTAAAAGCTTCAAACAGGATGAATTACAGAATTGCTGTTGCCTTTTTTTTTTTTTTTTTTTTTTCTAGAAAACATTCAGTAGCTGGAAGATAAACAATAATTTGTAATTCCAGTGTTAACAAGTGCTTACAGGTCTTAACTGGTAAAACTTGTCCCTGCATTTTTTTTTCCTGAAACCTGATAACAATAGCAGAAAATCCCATTACAGACCTGCCAGTCATAATGAGATGCATTAGGCTGAAGTGATGTAAGAACACAAATAAAAACATTCCACAATAGCTACAGAAAATTAAAGTGTCTTCTGCCGTATCGGAGCCCTTTCTTCCTCACTCTTGTCTTTGCTAATGAAAACAGATTTAGAAGGTGAGATATTTATTAAGGGAGCAAGTTAAAGAAAAGGACTTGTCAGTTTGATGGAGGATGTTATTTGTGAAACAAAACCAGAGCATGACATAAATCGCAAGAGTAACTCAGGACCCGGCGTAGATAATAGGCATATCATACATGGGAGTGAATGTAACTGCATAGTAGTAGGTGTATTTCTGAGAGTTCATGTAAATAATACTATCTTTCTGGACTAAAAGGTACATAAGATTATATAAGCCAGAGGAATCTTCTATGAGGAATGTGTCTTTTATTGTCCTTATCAAATACGCCCTGCCATGGGTAACAAAGTAAATTGTTCAGGATAGCTTAGCTGACATCCTCTTGATAGAAAAAAATTCTTTTCCTATTTAAGAAATATTGTGAAGTGTATCACAGCTTTTGCACAGAAAAACAAATAATTCAGCCATTTGCCAGAGTGTTTGAGCATTAGTTATCTATTGCCTTTCTGAGTCAGATCAGTCTGGTCCTGAATCTTAACCTTTATAGTCACTAGGAGTTCTTGGATTTTCTGGATTGGTTCTTTCAAGATAATACAAGACTGCAAGACAAGTGACTGTATTTTAGAATTAATTCCTAGTATCTATGCAAGACAGATTTTTCACTTGTCTAGGAGTTTATAGAGAACCTGTGTCCTGATTAAAAATCTGAAGTCCTACTGAGCTGATCTATCGATTTTATCAGAAGGCTACCTCCTGTGAATAAAGGCTTTATCAGTGTGAAAGAACTACAGAGTGGAAGAGAGATAAAGAGAACTATTATGAAAAGACAAACAACCAAAGAAAAAGAAAACCTGTTTAAAATGGATTTCAACCTAGCTTGAGACACTTCATACACTAATGAAAAAAATTATGGAGACAGCATACAGATGATTAACTGACATAAACTTGCATCTCTGCTGTATTTTTCCTGAAAGTCAATCAGGAGAAATATAAATAGGACTCAAATTTTTACTGCAGTCATAAAATTTTAGGACATAACTTGCCAGATACTTTCAACCATGAGAGGGAAAAAATTAAAAGTACTTTCTAGAAACCAATAAATATTATTCTCTAAATAAGAAAAGGTGTCTAAACTAACATAGAACTGGCAGTGTAAATAACTAGAAATAAACTTCAGTTGGGCATATTTAGTGTTATTACAGAGCCACAAACCTGATACATGGGTATTGCCCAGTAAATTCTGAATTTTTTGCCACCTTTCAGCTGTAGGTTCAGTTTTATATGTCCTCTCATTGCCATATTTTAAAAAAGCAATGAAATCTTTACCGTGGGAAAAAAAAAAAACAAAACATGCTTAAAATATATGCGTTCTGTGTGTGCATATCTTTAAAATTACAAATGATTTTTCAGTAGCTGTGCTAAAAATTAACGTCAGATGTAGGTAACTCTAATGAAAGGCCCTGATTCTCACTCCACTCCTCAAAGTCAGCAAAAATTTCAAAGCAATTGGCACAGTTTTTGAATATAAAAGGAATGCAACTGGAAGACAGGAAGCTATGCTCACATAAATTCTCTTCTTTGTCTTGACGAAAAAAAAAAAAAAGAAGAAATCAAATGTATTAATTATTAAGTTATTACTTATGGAAACTAACACTAATTTCACTTTTTCAGTAGAAATCTGGAAAATTAATGAGACCTTAACCATAGTCCATTAAAAATCCACATAATCAGATCTTAATTGTCAACATTATAGGCAGGTGATACGTGTCTGTTTGCTTTGCACAACCACAGCTGAAAGTTGTGGAGCTTGTTTCTGTTTTATCTTTGTACATTTACTATTGATTAGCACTGCCATAGGGCCTTAATAGGCTCTTAATAAGCTGCTGATAAAATTCCTCACAGGAAAGAAAAAAGTCTGTGCAAATCTTATACCACTGACAGTAAAGAATATTATGCATATAGAGAGTCTTTGTAAAGATGCGTGTTGCATTTATGATTGATCCAACAGCATTGTCAGAAAGTAACATGAACAGATGGCTATTAGAAAATGAAAGGCATTGAGACTTGAAAGAAGAAAAAAATAGAGAAAAATGAAACTGAAACTGTTCTTTTTTTTTAAATGCTTACCTGGAGCCAGCTCCAGGGGAGGTGAGCAGAGTGTCATTTAAAACCAAGTAAACATAAATGCTGTGCTAAGTATGGAGATACAGACCTTGACAGTCAGAAGGAAAGGCAAAAATAGTTTGCTAAAATATCTATAATGTCTTTCTGCTAAATACTGAGCACAATTCCATACAATAATTTTAATTTCTATTTTATATATATACTTCTAATGTGAACACAGGCACCACAAACTTAAGAATGTTTTACCTAAGGCCTCTCCCAAGATAAGGAATTCATGGTAACACAAAGCTCTGAACGGCTGTGTCCAAGAAGACCAAAATTTTGTCTATCACTAACTGTGTGAGGCAATCTCAGCTGAAATTAAATTGGAGTATGAATATGCCTCTGACTGGTCTCCTAAATTGTATTTTGTTGATAACATAAGATTAAGTGAGAGAAAGGGGTGCTATTTTGTGACATAACTAACCAGGTATCAACAGACCATGTCCAGCAAGTCTCCATTCTGGCACTTTCACTGTGCAAAATTATCTGTGGTCAAAAATATATGAAGGAATGTACAAGCAGAGATCTAATACCCAAATAAATATCTGGAAAAAATCAGAGAAGATATTTTAAATATAAAACAAAAAAAATTATGTAGGATAGAGCTGGGAAGTTTGCTAGGAAAAAAAAAACACGAAACAAAACAAAAAAAACAAAAACAAGAAGACCAAGAAGGTAGCATATGGGTAAATCATGTGGGAGAAGGAATGGGCTTTCTGATAAATATTTGATATAATGAATGCCTAACAGGATGCTTACGTAAGTATGTCTGTGATTTTTTATTTTAAACTATCTTCGTGTTCTGTGAGCTGTACCTAAAGGTACTTACAAACCTTTCCTGATAGATATTAAAAGAGAAGAGTAACAAACAACTTAGAAGAACAAAGCTTCAACCATTTTCTCTTCTGCACTTTATTGTATGAGTTTATTGGATTGGGTGAATGCTTACTTATTACAGAAATGAATCAACAGCAATAATGAAAAACATGCCTGTGATATTTATAACTTTAAACTCAGAAAACCATAAACACAGCATGTAAACTCAAAGACAGTGGTAGCATGGGTGAAAGCTGTTCCATTCTCTACAAAATCAGCAAGCATGGCCTCCCAGTAATATATTGTGGCTGAGTTGCACATTGGGTGCAAATGTGTGGGAAAAGCAAGTTCCACATGAAATGGGTGGATTTGGATTGAACTTCATTAAATGTATCATTTCCTTAAGTGAATGCCCATGAGAAATTGATGAATTGAAACTTAGAGCCTGGCTTGGCCATTTTTAAAATGCCTTAGTATTTTAGACAAGGTGAGAAGAGGGTATAAGCCTCACATCTCAGGCTAAATCCCTTTTGGGAGAACCTGCATCCTGCTGTCATACTGTTGACCAATGTATTGTCACCAGCCTCGAGGCAGAAATCAGTTGTCATCAGTGCATACTATAATTCACCTCAGACACAAATCCTGCATGTTATGAATGAGGTCTCTTTTAAAAGGATTTGATGGCATGTTCTCATGCTGGAAAAGTAGATGTTTTACACTCTTGGGGTTTCATCAGCTCTGACTTGGTGGAGCAAAGTCCCTGCTCTCATTGACTAAGCACCTGAGGTCCAGTGCCTGCCACCTTGCAACTAGACCCCCTTGCCAGGACCCCAAGCCCTACCTTGAGCTTATCATAAAGATTATGACCAAGTGATTTTTACCCGAAATATATATATGCTCTTATTTGGCAGAGGAAGGAAATGAAGAAAGTCTTTGTCCTGTGTCCCTCATATAACCTATTTCAGTTGTAGGTTCAGTTGTAGGCCTTTAAACATTTCAATACTCCTAGGTTTAAAAATACATTAGAAAGCCATTATATAAGTGAAAGTATTAATATTAGGTATATTCCAGCTGATTCCGAATTAGGTTTGTTGTGAGGGGGGAGTGAGAACTGGGATCTAACCTAGCTGTGGTTCAGAATCCAGGTATGTGTCCCAGGAGGTTCTTACCCTGAGAATGTTCAGTAGGTATATTTCTAAAAATGCAAATTGCTGTTTCTTACTGACAAAGTCTGCCTGTGCTAGCTTAGCTATTGCTGTCTTATTCATACAGAGAAACAGAGCACTGCATTATGAATTCAGAGATGGTTTACCCACACTGCCACCTACAGAATGTTACATGGGTCAGCAAACTATGAAAGAGACATTATGCTAGCAGATGCTCCTATTTTCTTCTCTCTCTCTCTCTCTTTCTTTCCTTTCCTTTCCTTTCCTTTCCTTTCCTTTCCTTTCCTTTCCTTTCCTTTCCTTTCCTTTCCTTTCCTTTCCTTTCCTTTCCTTTCCTTTCCTTTCCTTTCCTTCCCTTCCCTTCCCTTCCCTTCCCTTCCCTTCCCTTCCCTTCCCTTCCCTTCCCTTCCCTTCCCTTCCCTTCCCTTCCCTTCCCTTCCCTTCCCTTCCCTTCCCTTCCCTTCCCTTCCCTTCCCTTCCCTTCCCTTCCCTTCCCTTCCCTTCCCTTCCCTTCCCTTCCCTTCCCTTCCCTTCCCTTCCCTTCCCTTCCCTTCCCTTCCCTTCCCTTCCCTTCCCTTCCCTTCCCTTCCCTTCCCTTCCCTTCCCTTCCCTTCCCTTCCCTTCCCTTTCCCAAGAAATTGCACTTTGGTCTATCTGTGATGATATAGTACCAACATACATGACCCATTTACTGTGCAGATGAGAAACTACTCTCCAGCTAAGTGCCTTCTTAGTGTTTGGTCAACTGGCTGGCAGACTCAGCTTTGTTGTTACTCTCTTCATGATTCAGACAACATTTGAGCAAAAGAAAAAGCCTTAAGTTCTTTCTTTCTCATTCAAAGGAATGAACTGGGGAAGTAATAGCAAAATATGCAATCTCATCAGCAAGGCTTGGCATTTACATGGGGAATAAAAAGGGCTGAAGAATACTACATACATTCAAAAATTCTCCGAATAGTACAAAAATACCCCACTTATTCTTAAGGTTGTCCGCTACCACTTACGGTAATTGTAGCTCCATTTCCAGTTTTTTCAGTCTTGCAGGAAATTGTACATCACAAAGAGTTCACATTTCAAAGTGTGGAACAGAAACTTCTGTTTGGGTGTTTTTTGTAATTCTTTACTTCTGCCAACATTTTTCCTAGGGATATAGTATGCTGTGTTGCTGGTATACAAAACTTCAACTTCTATAAATAACAGGGCATCAGTATTCTTCTATTTGAGTGATTTGCTTACATCCAGATCTAGGAAATAACATAATACACAGAGTTTCAAAGAAGTAGCCTGTTTTGCTGGCACAACAATGGGATGCCTAACATTGAAATATAATGAGATTTCCTTTGAGCTGAATATGTATGTTAAGCCCTTAGGATTCTGCAGCATCATGAAAAGTAGACAGTAGATTATGAGAAGAAAGGAAGATGAAGATAAACTTTTAAAGTCACTCTTCAAAAAAGTGCTTAATTTTGAGAATTTATAATACATCCTCCAGAGAACTGTTCTAACATTGTTTTTCAAATTCAGGAAGTATTACCTCAATCTTGTTCCATCACTCTACCCTGCTCTTTTCAAAGGCTATAGGATTTCTTTGTATCTTCTCAAGAATAAATAAAAGGATTGAAAACAGAATCTTCCCTAACTTTATGTCTATTCTTAGATGTCATACCAGCAGTCATCTATTGAAGCATATTTTATCAGTCTTCCGTTTTAGAAATGAAGGAGTTTGCTTTTGAGGTGACATCCATGTTTTGTCTTGCAGCTGTCAAAGAGCCTAACAAACCAGCTTCTCACGGGGATGTGTGACAAAACCCACTGCAGTCAATAGAGAGCCTGACATTGACTTCAGAGGGCCCCACATGGCCCAAGATGGTTAATTTGCTGTGAATGAGTGAGACAATTTGAAAAACAGAAACTTGTTTAAACAGAGAATGAAAAGTTAAAACACGTTGGTTTTAGTTAAATAAGAAATAGTTAAACAACATTCTTCTGTTCTCCGTTTCCCAGATCTTTTCAGAAGACAGTAGTCCTGGTGAATGCTTCAATAAGAAACTATTTCTGATGCTTTAGTTGCCAAAGTATCTGCACTGCCTCGCCAGCTTATGAAGCATATGTGTGCTTGTAGCAGTATTTAACAGGACTGGGGAAAGATCTGCCAAATTGGTTAGAGACAAGAGATCATCCTCTGCAAGCATAAACTGATCTTATTCCAATTAGATAAATTTTTGCCAGCTGAAGATCAGAGGAAATGAAAAAGAATAATTTCTTTATCCAAATGTTAACTTGTTACAAAAACATCTTTCAAAAACCTGTTAAAAAAAAACACAAAACTGTTAGAAATAGTCCATGAGATTTCTAAAAAAGTTGACTTTTTTAATAAAATGCTTAAAAGCAACTTTTTAAAACTTAAGTTTTGACAATTTCACAACAACAACAACAAAAGAGAAATATTTTACCATTGCTGCTGAAAAAAATCATTTTTTATATTTCCAAGAGGAACTGATATAATTAACTGATCAATCAATTTCAAACTGAAAAACCAAAGTCTGTATTTTGCAAGAAGACAGACAAGTCTGAATACAAAAGCATGCTAAATCATTCCTAGCTAGCTACATAGCGAAGTTCAGATCCTTGGAATGCTAGTGAATCACAGGAATCAGACACACAACAGAAAAGTGGCAGTCTTCTTTCATATCTTTTAATATTTGCTTCCAGTCCCTCAATTTTTTATGCTTCTTCAAAACAACTCTTCTGAAAGGTGTTTCTGAAAGCTTTCTGGGTTCTGTGATTTGAGGAACTACTTTATCTATACTGTTGGAAAGTTAAGTGCTTTCTTAAATGATTGCTGGTAGTATTGACTACGATTTGTAATCCTTTGCTAAGCAAAATTAGTTACTTGGTCAGACATCAGGAAGTGAAAGAGCAGACAAGAGGCTTGCCTTTGCATCCACGTATTGTTGAATTACACACTAGTCACCTAATTTCTGTGTTACCTTATATTGGATCACTGTGTTTTCAGGACAGTAGTTTTTCCGCGTCATATACTACAAAATATTCCTGATTTTGGTAGTGAATGCTCTCCACATAATTCTAATAGATGCAGAATCAACAAAACAAATGAGCTATTTATTCTGAAGTTATTAGCTCTTTGCCTGAATAAGCTGTTCCTCCTGGCAGATAGTTATAACGTACCACAGTCCCACCACTCATTTCATTTCTAAGAAACATGAATGAAGAACAAAAACCTCCTTGGGAAAATGATGAGACGGTCTTCATTGAAGAACTCTGCTTCTTCACCTGTCAATTGTCTGCTATTCAGGAGAGGTTCAGAAAAGGCTTGATATCAGAAATAATTTCAGATTTTGTTTATAGCAACAGAGTAATTCATGTTATCTGATGTCAGCAGTAAAAAGAAGAATGTTTTGGAATAAACATGTTAATAAACAAGGTAATGTTCATATTTTTGAAAGCTGTTCTTTCTCAAGGAGGAAAAATTCTGAAGAGTCCATCACATTTATTTTTCAGATTTACTATTCCAACCTGCACCAGTGCTTCCCAGAAGGAAAATTTTCACCACAGGCAAAATTGCAGAAAAAGATAAAATGTGTTTTTTCTTGAAAGATATCTTGAAATTAATCATCTAATAGAAATGCAGGGGTTTTGCAGCTTTTTTTTTTCCTTCTTTTGTTCACATAAATTCAGAAGAGCTACGCTGATTTATTTCATAAGAAATCTGGCATGACTGTATCTCATAACTGAGTGAGCTTATAGTATTCTGGCAGTGTTAGGGTTAGTTTTTATAGGGAAAGTGTTTGTGATATATTACACTGATTGATTAAAGTGATTTTAATTGAGTAATTTAAGGCAAAAAAGGAATTGGCACCTTGATGTTCAATCAGGGTGTTAGATCCTAGCTCATCATTCCTACTAATTCTCATAGCACACTCAGATCCCACAACAATTGCAGTGTTGCTTGTTCAGTCTCATTTCCCAAACGTCATCGCCTTATGTCAGAATATGAATATTCCATATAAGTGATGGACAGAAATCACTGGCTATTATGGCTGGAAAATCAAAGTCACTTCCAAGAACGTGGAAAGGGAAGAGGACTTCTTATTAGTGCCTCTTCCATTACTTTACTGTGGACAAGCTGAGGGAACCATGATGTTAAACTGCCAGACCCAATTTCCATCATTTGTTTTTGCTTTACTTGGTTCCTTGAAAACAAGCTGGTTGCTGAGGGAAACCTTATTAAAAGCAGTATGCTGCTTTTTTTTTCTGACTTTTTTAATGACCTTAAAATGCTGCTGAGAAACTCCTGATGAGATAGAAAAAAATCTTCAAAAGCTGTTTTAAGTCTTTTTCCTCCCTCTTTTCCTACCATACAAACATTTCCCTGATGATTCAGATCTATACTGTGTCTTCAGAACTTGCTTTGTTCTGAGGAAAAGGAATGAATATCTGAGGCATACAGTCAGCATTTTGGTAAGGGCAGAGAGCATAGACATATTGGTTTGTCCCTAAAACTTCTTTGAAGCTTCTTTCTTCTTCTGCATTGTACAGTAGAAATGTTTCACAGATACTACCCTAAAAAGAGCTGAGTAATTTGAAGATTTATTTTGTCTTCTTTATTCTGTTTTGGCTATTGATAAACTTGCTGGAACCAGCATCTTCAAGTTATTTGCAATGTTAAAATGGCTTGCCAATGTTTTTTGATCTGATTACCAAATCATGCTAATGGAGGATAGGAGCACAAAGCAGGAAGAGTTTGGAATTTGGGTTTTTTTGCCAATACTAGAGATGAAACATTCTTATATTAAATGGACTGGAATTGTGGAAGCTAAGTGAAAAAAAGAAGAGAAGACTTGCTGCATTTGGCTCTGGTAATATTTCTCTCCCTCTTTTTTTTTTTTTTTTTCCCAAGTGTGATGACTGAAAAATAATTATTTGCACAGTCCTTCCTGAAAGGCAGTACCTTAGTAAATCCTAAAAAACATGGTGGTTCAGTACAATGCTAAGTCACTACATTGCTGAAGTTTTTTTGGTGAGTCTGTGAAGCTCAATTTATTGTATGCTCTTACGCTGTCCAAAAGCGGACTCTGGGTGTTATTATTTTGCATACCTCATCCCAGCTAAATAAGCAGCATGCTTGAGATGTTGCCCATGACTGTAGTCATGTCAGCTGTGGGGAGTGATGGGCAAGAGCAGCTGTGTGCTCAGGTGGGCAGGCAGCCTTTAGACACCTGTAGGAAAGTGGTTGCATCCGTTTGACTCCCATCATGCAAGTCATCTATGTTTAGGACTTAAGAATGAACTCTTTTCCAACCTGAGCTTTGTTTGTAGCTAGGGGGCGTATGGAAGTGCAAGCTGCCTGTAGTCTGATGCCCCTTAAAGTTCTACAGAGGTTGAGGTTACAGAGGTTGCAAGTTTAATAAGGCAAAAACACCCTGTCACAGAGCTGCTAGTTATACTTGTGAGGAGATTGGTAAGGAGAAGCAAAAGAGAAGTAATTCAGTTTGTTCATGGTGAGTTTTATTTGATTTCAGTAATCAGAAGTTACAAATAATCAGTTCTTCATATAAAGCATGCTTCTGTAAGCACTTCATATAGATCCAAAACAGGTTGGTGATTCAGTTGGTTTCAGCTGAGAAAGTATTAATAGCACATCAACATTTTGGTTGGTTTGGTTCCCGTCCCCCTCACTTGGGAGAAATGAGTAAACGACTGTGTGGTGCTGTCCTGCCTTACCTGCTTGCTTAAACCACAGCAAGTAAATTAACAGTATCTATTTTTTACAGTACCCCAATTATGTAGCATAGTTTGGAATCATTTTTCATTGATTTATAAACTACAGCAAAATTTGTTTAGAAAATATTCATAGTCTCACTGTTTTCCCATGTGCAATGAATGGCTGCAAACTTTTTACCACTGGCTCCTTCAGTAGAAGGAGCATGGAGAACAGCTTTTTAGAAATCAACAGAACTAGGTGCTGTGTGCAGTGCAGATCTGGTAAGGATCTCAGCAAGTCAGAGCAGTGAGTCCCTGTTTGACAAAAGAGGATACTCCCATTAAATCTACTTTGAATAACATCAAATTCTCCTCGTGGGAATATTTCCGTATCTTTATAAGGGAGAAGTTCAGAGACAACTATTTAAAAAATAGGAACACTGTGTCAAGTACTAAAGACATCAGAAATCTTATTCATCCTCCATCCTTATCAGTGGTTATACTTGGACATCAGCCCTTAAATACTCTCTGGCTCATCAATCATTGCCGTTCTTCATATATACTGCTGCTGCTCACCTTCCTGTTGTTGTTTGAAAGAGAAATGCCCCAGTTAATGCAATTTGTGAAAGTATTGATTTAATGCTAAGGTTATATTCAAACCAAAAGGTTTAGTTAGAGGTGGCCTTGGTTTACATTAGCACCTAGCATCAAGTGAGATATGCATACAGCAATCAATTCTATTCAAGGTCTGCCCTGTGCCTAATCAGCATGCTGGTTTCACAAAGCAGCTAAGGCATGTGTCTCCATGCAGGGGCCCTGCCTGAAATGAAGCCCTCCAGCATCACAGTGAGAGTCTCTCACCTGCCCTGCTCAGCAACTGGCTGCTCACAGGCTGACCCAAGCCTTAAGAGGCATCTGCAGTGAGACTGAATCCAGTAGCAGTCAATACTGCCCCATAAAACAATTGAATGCAGCATAAGTATTAACAATTCCCACAAGACATCTATAAAACTATTGCATTCTTACTTTAACCATTAGGATACTAGAGGATACAAGAATTATTTACCTCAGTTCATTCAGAAAGCTTGCAGTTGAAAGAGATTTAAGATCCATGTAGCCAGACACAGAGCACTGTCCTTTGCCTACAAGATCACACACACTTTTTTCATCTTCTTATAAGCAGAGCAGACTTTGTAAGAATATAATTATGTATATGGATCTCACAGAATGGTGAAGTTTTTTGATCTCAAAGTTGGATTGAGGGCTACCTTGGTTACTAAAATCTTTTAGAAATCACAGCATTGTGTCGACATGTTTTCCACTCAGGATTCAGTGTATATTTAATATATCAGTTCTGACACACGCTCACAACAAAAAGTTATTTTCATCTGGCAGATTAATTAATTTATTTTTTATTACCCTTCAGAAAATCCAACATTTCTATCTCCTCTCTGAATCATCCAGAGTGTACAGGGAATTGGATGGATGTATCTAAGGCCAACAGTTGCACACCTAAAAATTTAGACCTAACAGACAACCAAACAAAAACTGAATTAGACATTGAGAAAAAAGGTAAAGGAATGAATGGAATTGCAGGGAAGCTTTCCAGCTCTGTGTTCCCCGCTGTGATGATATATGAAGTGCTCTCCCTCAGGAAGCACCTGATGTTAGATTTTATGAGAAAGTAGGAAGTTCTTCAGAAGCATAGACTACTTGTGTTTCTAACCCTGAGGAATCAGCTGCCTCTGAGCTAAGGAAGACGCAGTCTTCAAGTGTGGGTCTTCCACGGATTTTAGTATCCATGCTGTTTAGTATCATGAATACAAATAGAGAAACTATAGTAATAATACAGTCATCTGTATAGTCAATTAAAGCGATGAACATGGTGTACAGACCTAGAGCTAGGAACATAATGTTACTCAAAATAACCCAGCAATGCCTGTTTTTTCTCTCGCAAAATGCTGTACCTCTGTGTGATTTGCCAGTGTACATATTGCATTATATCCTTCAGTTCCTCCTATAGTGTGCACTGTGGTGCTGTGAACTGTTAACTGTTGCCTTCAGCTTCAAAGAAAACACTTATGTGGCAGATGAAGTAGTACTTTTACATAGCCTTGTCAGCAGTCTAGGAACCATCAGGGAAAAAAAATGCAAGTTATGAGGCAAAGTAGTTGTCTTACTTCTGTAAGTCTTTGGCTTCTGCTAACACTTAAAGACAAATTTGGTCAAATATCCAAATGGTTTTAGGCTGCACCTCCAGACTGCTTTTCACACATGATGCTAGTGACATCAGTTTGCATAAAAAGTTTCTGATGGACCTGTGAATGCACAGCTCCAGGGTCAGAAAGTGCTGAAACAAAGCAAAATCAATGCCTAGGCAGCACTGCTGATTCCCAGTGGCATGGCATGCACTAATAGACCAGAATGGTGTTGTAGAGTAAAGGAGAGAGTTAGAGAGAGGAAAGCAACTTTATTAAAAATGACTATTCTGCTAGAAGAGGAGAGAGAGAAGGAAGAGATTAGTGGAGCTGCTGACTGTGCACAGAGAGAACAGACGTTGCTGGTTAATGTAGCATTAATAAAAGAAAGAACATCAGTCTCCTAATACCTGGTATAGTTATTTTAGTCAGAGGATTCTTTACAGAAATGCTGAAGATTTATTTGTAGTTGAAATATAAAATAAGACACTGTATGGCCTTGTTTAGCATTAAAGGTTTTTGCAGAGCCAGACTTTGCTCCAGGATTGCCCCCTATGAACTTCTCACTTCACAAGTATTACCTGCTGCAATTGCTATTGACCTTTTCTAACTGTAATCATCATCCCACCAAATAAGGATAAGATTTGGAATCCTCCTTCTAATGAGTTTTTTCATATAATAAGAATACAAGATTAAGGAAAGAAGAATGCTTACTTTGAAAAAAAATACTCAAGAATGTTATGAATAACATATCCTATATTTCTATTGGATAGTTACATGGTTTATAAATTAAGTCTGTTTTCTATTTTACTATCAACAGAGTTTTCAGAGTTCCACAGTAAACTACAATACTTTTGAGCTGCTTTGTACAAACTACCTTTCCTGATGCTAACAAAAAAGCACCTGGCATTGTGAAAATATAACTTCAGGATTCAGTTTTAATTTGGTAGGGGAACACATGTCTATGAGCTCCCAAACTCTTTACCAAGATAGAATAAAAATCACCATGTGCATTTTATTTTTAGTCAAGGGAACTATGTGCTGTCAGACTTAAAAAGTGAAATGACTTGCTTGTTTAGAGAAGCCTCAAGGTAGTGGAAAAGATAGCAAAGTATCCTCAGGCTGCCCAACTGAATTGTCTCAGACTTCAGCCTAACTGACTAGCCATACACATTGGCTTTTCAGCTGAAATTCATTTCCCCCAGGAAGTGTTTTCTGACTTGAGAGGTGTTTCAGATTCCAGTTCATTAGTGGAAGGTTTTTGTTTTGTGACCACAAACTGTTGTCTTTTTGCTCCACTGAATGTAAATGATTCTTCTTAACGACAAATTCATTCTGACATCTGGTTTGCAGGAAAGCTCTGCATCCTGAGGAACATACATGTCACCACTGTGTGACATACTGACCACAGTGATGTTAAGACAATTCTTTAAAAGATATTTTTGCATGACTATTGCATTTTTTTGAAAGTATCACAAAAATTGAAAATTGATTAAGAAAAATAATAAAATTTTCCTGAATTGTAGAGAAATTAAAAATGAGTCAAGTTTATTTTAGTAAACTGTGCAACATGTGTCACCTTTCTTGTGATCTCTGAAGCTACAGGCTGCAAGATGGTTATAAGTAATGAGTTGTTGATATTCAGCTTGCTTTAGAATTGTTGCTAAACTCAGATGTTCCACTGTAAAGTAGAAAGAATGTTTGCACTGTCGATACATTTCTTCTCCTTTCTCAGTCTAAAGGCCTAGTGTTCAGAGCAACTCTTGTGCTCTGGACCTACCCAGGGGGACACGCTGAGACAGTTGGGGCTCTTCAGCCTAGAGAAGATAAGGCTCCAGAAGGACCCTGTAGCAGCCTTCCAGTACCTGAAAGGGGTCTACAGGAAAGCTGGGGAGGGACTTTTTGTAAGGGCAAGTAGTGACAAGACAAGGGGAATGATTTTGAACTGGAAAAGGGTAGATTTAGACTAGATATTAGGAAGAAATTCTTTAGTATGAGATTGGTTAGACACTGGAACAGGTTGCCCAGAGAGGTTGTGGATGTCTCCTCTGGAGGTGTTCAAGGCCAGGCTGGATAGGGCTTTGAGCAACCTGGTCTAGAGGAAGGTGTCCCTGCCTATAGCAGGGGGGTTGGAACTCGATGATCTTAAATGTTTCTTCCAACCCAAATCATTCTATGGTTCTGTGATTCCTTCTAGAAGGAGTCAGCTTGGCTCCTAGATAAGAAGAATATGCACAACTTAGAGGACTGTTTTGTCCAGCATCTGTTTCACAAACATGGAGTATATATTGATTTTATCTACCTTTATGTAGGACTGTTTTCTAGTGTCATCCCCAAATTCTTGCACTCAACGTAGAGCTTCAACTTGATTTTAAAATACCACCCTGATGCCTATAGCTAACCTTCCTGTTTAATTCTGGCATTTGACAATGGAAACACATGCAAACACACAGCTGGAAATTGTTCTGCCTCAGGGCCAGCAGGATGCCTGATGGGGTCTGGTAGGTCCTGAGCCTCTGGGGTGTAGTGTAATGCTTTGTGGATATAGAATATCTACCTGCACTGTGGGTGTGAGCCAGGCTAAACTAACAAGCCTCAAAACCAAGAGCTCAGTTTCTGATGAGGTCAACAAAGACAGTTTCATCATGACATAAAGCGTTCTGTGCTTTGCATAAGTGGTACACAAGCCAAGCCAAACCATCAGGTTTGAGTGTGTTTTCATATGATGTATAAATATAAAGGTATTGAGGAGATGTGCACTCAACAGTTGTGGAAAAACTGATGATAATTTGACATTTCAGTTTTCCTTTTGGTTGAGTTGAATAATCTAATGGTATATTCATTGATAAGAAGCTTGTAAAAAGAAGGAGAAAATATTAATACGATATTTCTTTCTGTTTATCTTTTCAGATATTTTTGATTTCATCTAGGATCTTTCATATGACTTTGCTGTCCGTCACACAAGAATTTTTTCAATTCTGCCTTGCTCATTACTAAGGTACATGATCTGTCTATCTTTCATTCTTGTTTTTCAACAATTTTCCAGCAACTTTCAGTTTTCCTAATCAAAACGGAAAAGGGAAAAGGATAAGTTCTCAGTGACATCAGTCAATGGTGTCAATTAATAACAGCAGAGGTTCTGGCCATTTTATTCTCTATGGCTTACTTTTAAATTAATAGTTCAACTGCTGTTATTTATAATTCAACTCTCACACTGTTTCTTTTAATTCTGTAAATATTTGGGGAATATTGCACGAAAAAGGATACAAAAATGATACTGATGTTGTAGTGATGAGAATTAACTGATTCACTCTGCTTGACAAATGTTTTATTTTTATAGGCCCAGGCTTAAATCATCAGTGCCAAGCTAAACACTGTATGTTTCTGGTTAACTAATATGTGAAAAAAGTTCTGTGACATTTTTCCTGTTTTGCTCTTGACATTCCCTTCTGATTCTTCATCCTATGTTTTTCTGTTAGTTATGTTTATTTCAGCATGTCAACTGTTAGCTAGATATGATTCTAACATCCTCAAAATGAATAGAGAAATGAAATTTTTACTTTTAAATTAGTCTTTGAAATGCAGTAATTCCCCATTCACATAGAGAGAAGAATTATTATTTGTATTATTAATCTTGATATCAAACAACAAAAGAGGTATATGTAAATTCCCAACTAAATGTTATTATGTTGTAAGACATCAATGTGCAACTATTTCAGAAGTATAAACAACATCAAAGAGTATACGTTATAATCATCTGAATGTCTAAGTGTAGACAATATGTTGAGAAAAGAACAACCTAAGCTGAGTAGTGGCAGAATTTTCCTAAAAGTGAATTATTCTAGACTGAAGGAAAGCAGCAGAAACTTCATCTCTTGGATCTTTAAAAAACAACAACAATAAAAGCAGAAAAAAGTTCCAAAATGTATTTTTGTGAAAGGCAGTTGTACCTCATAAGGTTATTCCAATGAGGAAATGTTACAGAGAAAAATACTGTGTTAGTGGAATACCCAATAAGATTATTTACTAGTCTTTTCAACATGTAATTTCAGGCTGTCTTTTTCTAACAGGCAATATACCAAACTGAATGTTATACTGTCCTTTATACAAAAACAATTTCTTTTATTTTGCTCGCATGCTCTTCATACTAATAGTGTATGTTTTGTGAAATAAACTGAAAGTCCCTGCTGTTTCAATCTCTACACTAATGTCAGATCCTGCAGAAGATATAGGCTGCCATACTGGACTAGAGCAGGATCCTGCCTTGAGAGCAACCAATATGACCTTAACTATAGAATATTTAGAGAGGAGAACAAGATACAGTACATAGCACAGAATCATGAGTCCCATTTTTTCCTGAGCTTGAAGCAGTCTCTAGATCAGGAGGACAAGCAGATGAAAATAACATTTTAATGTCCTGAATCTGACATGAAGTCTTGTTGTTGTTAATTATGAAAATTTTCATTCTGTTGAGTCCAGCCACAATTGTGAATCCCATTCATACGAAAAAAGAATGACTCTAGTTCCAAACTTAAGATGATTTATCTCTGTGTATTTTGTGTATCCTTCCTATTTTTAGTACCCAATCTCACAGTAAATCATCTATACCACAAAAGCGTCTTGCATCTATGTGTTTCTTAATATCAACAATAACTTTCAAAAGAAAGTATTAAATATATATAGTATACATATGTGAACACTTGATTAATAATTGAAAAAGACCCTGCAAAAAAGTCAAGTAGATAGCTTGTGAAAACTTGGTAAATTTAGTATAGAACCTTACGATTCTTTCTTTTATCTGGAGTTAGCATATATTTTTTCAGACAATAATAACCGTTATTAAAAAAAGGAGATAAGAAACTAAGTGGGAAATTATGTAGATGATGGAGACAGTTTCATTTTTGCAGCTGTACTTCAGTTGATACTTTGGATGCCTGTATGATTTGTTCAGATACTCATGCTCAGCATCTCTGTATCAAAAATAACACTAAATGATCAAATAGACTATCAGAGTTGTATGAAGTTCCCCAACCCTTTAAGACTTTTTTGTATGGCATTTCTTTTAAAATTAAATAAAATAGTAAAATAAGCCGTGCCACCTAGTACTATGGTAGCCATTAAAAATTATGATGTTTACCTGCGGTATGTATGACTGATGAAATATTTCCCTTTCTTTGTAAGTTAAACAGCTTCTTAGTTCTGTTTGAATGCATGTCATCCCTGAAATATCAAAGTGTCATGCTGGTAATATCTGTGTAATGTATATGCTTTTCAGTGTATATTTCCAGTTGCCTTAGCCATTAATCTATACTGCGCTGAAATCAGAGCCTCAAGCATCAGCAAATATGAGTTAGCATTCATGTTTTATGTTGATATAGGATTATCAATTAGAAGCAATGTGAACATTCCTGCTGTACAAACCTTCAAAGAGAGTAAGGAATTTTATACACAAGTAACAGTTTTAGACCTTTGTCTGACAAACTGTTGGGTATTTATAATCCTTTTACACAAACCTTGTATTTGGCCATGTATGCTAGTCTTAGTAACCTCCTATCTTAAATGGTTAGTTTGAGTGCTTGCAATAAATTAAACAGCCACTGTTTTCAGCCTGCAATATTAAGGGACCACATTACATTAATGAAATAAGTGGTATGTTTCACCCTCCCTCCTCTTCTTTTCATTGTCTGATACAGGGAGAGCCTCTCTGAGGACGAGAGAGAGAAGTGCATGTTTAATTTTCTGAAGTGCCAGGCTTCCATAAGTATATAATGAAGTCCCTATATTACTCTTTTACGTACTTTGGATTGCTATCAAGAGAAAAGATTGTTTATAAATGGGAAGAATTAATGTATTATCACATTTCTTTCAGCAAGAAAGCAAATAGTTATTAGATGGCCTGGGAAGTAGTTTTGGCAGCTAGAGGGAGGCTGTGTAATATAGAGAGAAATTCCCCATCTCTTGTTTAAGATTACTTTTTAGGAGTAACGCTGAAAACCTGCAGATTCAGGAAAAAATGTTTAAACTGTTAGTTTTCTTATATGAGCTCATACATCAACTGTGATGGAATGCAGCTGGCTTGGTGAAGTGTTTCATTAGAAGAATCTTTCACATATACCTCAGTCCTCCAAAATGCTCATCTGATTTTTCAGCTGGCACTGGAATATCACCACACAGGGAGAGATTTCTGAGAATGGGAAAAAAGAAGACATAGTGCTGAGCCATGCCTGAGTTTGCTAAGAAAACATGGTTTTAACAGAGAAGTGAGATATGACAGTAGAAGACAGTTAAGTAGAATGAAAAACTGCGAAAAGAGAAGTGACTGTTAGGAACATCTTGGATGAAAGAAGATCTGAAAGTTGGTATCTGCATTGGCATTCCATCTATTTCACACAAAAGGACTTCACAAAAGCTGTGGAATACTGACACATTCATTTAAGGGGTAACCTTCTCTAATGCAGGTTATAGTTCAGAGACTGTTTCTTCGCAGTTTCTCCAAAAATGAGATTATGATAAATTTCCTTACAGGGAACTCTAGCCAAATTCTTTCTTTTTCTGCGTACCTCCCCTTAATATGAATGTAATTAAAAGTAGTGTGAAAAACAAGCACAGGAGTGGCTTAAGACAAGGTAGGTGACAGAGCTTAGTCACAGAGACCGAGACCAGAGCATACAATCATCAGTTACATGTTGCTTGCCCCATGGTCACATCTAGGATAGCTTTGCCTTATATAGAAATGAATTTTCCTCCTTGAGGATTGTTCTGGTAAATTATGGTACAAACGACACATGTGGATCTTCAGGGGAAAATAAAGCCGTGTTCACAATAGGAAAATGTTGGTGCAAATATCTGTTACAAGATGTGACTACACATCAATGCCTGTGGGATGGGTAGCGTAATAAAGAAGAGAAAGAGAGCACTTCTCAATTCAAATTGACACAGTGAATCCCAGAAAACCTGTTTTAACAAGATGCAATGACCCCAGGACGGAACTGTTATGACTACATTTTTAACTTTATCTTGCTTTCCTCCCAGTCATTAATACTGGAAGCATTGGTATGCCTTTGCTATGAGTAAAAGGTAATATCTTGGGAACTCTACATGTGCCTCAATCTAGGCCAAGTCTGTGGAAAGAAATCATGACCCCCAGTCAGTGCTCAAACAGGCTAGTCTTTTTGGGCACATTGCCTATGGCAAACCCTGCTTTCACATCAGAAATTCATGTTTTCTGCTCAAGGTTGTGTGCATTTTAGATTCAGTGGTTACAGCTGACTGATAAAGCATCACAAAATGAAAAGCTTGAGGTGAGCAAAAAGCTGAGAGCAGTAGGAGGAATTTAGGGTCAGAGTCAGAGGAGAAGAGTTAAGACAAGATGACTGTCATCACACTTAAAACTGCATTCTTATTTTAAAGAACTCATAATATATATTACAGAAGTGAAGAATTTACTTCCTCTTTCTGCTTCACCACCGCTTCTTTTTTCTGCTCTCTGTACATCTCTTCTTGCAGACTGCATTAAACAGGAACTCCAGGAACACACTTACTTTTGCTCTTGCTGTTTAGCAATAGGACTAGTATGCACTATGAATTGCCAGTCACATCAGGCTACTCTAGTCATCCTCTGTGAAAGGAAATTGGACCAGTTTTGTAGGTCATATTGCTTTTAAAAAAATGTAACCAAAGCAACACACTGTTTTATGCTAGCATGAAAATACAGATCTAAAGATATTAAACCGAAGAGACAATTTGGGGGATTGAAGAGTCAGACAGCAGTTGTAAAAAAAAGGTGTTTTCTCCTGTGCTGTCTGTAATTATGAAGCATCAGTATTAAATCCTTTCTGTCAAGTTCAATAAGAAAATCTACTGAGATTATCAATTAACACCATTGGGGTCTTTTTAAACACTGCATCATCCACACAGTGCCTTTGGAGATCGGAGGGGAAAATCTGAGTTCTTGTTCAATTTCAGAGTCCCAAGTGGGGAAATTAGCAAGTAACATAAACTCATGCAGTACCAGCACTTCACAATGAGCCAGCCTAATAGTCTGCTCACTGTGATGACATAAAGTGCCAGCAAGAGTCTGCTTCTGAAAGAGATGCTGCTGTTGCTGCTATTCTCTTAAAATAAAATGCAAGAGTGAAATAACCCAAAACTCAAAGCAGTAAAGTGGAATATAAATGTATACCTTTAATTAAAAAAAATTGGAACTTCCTGACTGAAAAAGGCTTTATTCAGAGAGATGGTATATCTCCTCCTATGAATTATCATCTGCAAATATGAGATTTTAAAATTAGAAAACAGAAACCTTGGCTTGGCCAATTGATGCTGATAAAAAAATGAAATTTTTGGTCACTGAATAAAAAAGATGCCACTTAGGACTATCAAAGAATATTAATATTTTTCTGCTTCTCTAAGTGGGGCTTACGAGAATCTTAATTTCTTTTTTGGACAGTAAATATTTAGGGAGGCAGAGCTTTTTTACAACATAGTTTTTTTAATTAAAAACTACTAACTTTTGGAAGTCCAGCATTGCTCTGTTTCCTTTAGTGCTCTTCCACCATTGATGACAGGGAGAATCAAGGGGATATTCTGGTGAAGAGATCAGAGTAAGACACAGATAAAGCCTTAATTTCGTCTAATTCTAGGGGTCTTGGGGGGCAGTTTGGCAGCCGTGATGTCAGGCGATTCCCAAATGCTGTGTTGTAAAGCTTCCTCAATAAAAACTAAAATAAATAAAACTAAAAAGTAAAAAAGGTCCTTATCCCACCTTGTTCTTTCTACCTTGTTCAACCTACCAACAAAAGCAATTCCTGGATCTTCTGGTTGCTCTTAGTAGGGAGGGGAGACGTTACTTGTTTTATTATCTCAACCATAATCCATAGAAAATTGGGGTGTTCTGAATCTGTAATTACACTTTGCAGTATTTAATATCAGTCTGTAAATGTAGATCATCCTAATCACTCAATCAAATATATTAGGAGGTGTAGAAGGTGTTCCAGAGCAAGTGTTAGTTTTTTGAAATGTCATTTTCAACCATGACATTTGAGTTTGTGTTTGCTCCAGGATAATGCTGTGAAAACTTTATCCGAAGAAAGAAATGTGGAATGAAGGTGGGACAGGGATGGTTCTTATGAGTCTGTCTCTCTCCCAGACACGTATATTAAAGGCATTTCTTGTTTTGTATTTCATTGGCAATATCCTCATTTTCATAATTATCTGCTTTTTTTTTCCCCAATCAAAACCACTGTGACTCTAGCTAGGAAGGAGCAGGATGTGAAGAACTAATTTGTGTAGAAAGTGGTTGGTGGAGAATAAATGCTGAAACACTGAAATTGCAGAAACACTGAAATGTAGTAAAGGGATACAGGAAAGAGAAAATAAAATGAGAGATAAACAAGTAAATCTTACAGAGGAAGGAAGCAGGGCAATTGTAAATGTGTCCACTCACTCACTAGAAACTTCTGTGATGATTGCAGACAAGGTGACATTTTATGGTTGCTCTCCTGACCTAGACGTAAGCCAAACATTAAAGAGCTATTTCCAGAAATTGTCTTTCTCTTGAGGCTCTCAGCTGTCCCTCTAAATGCTTTGTCCCTATCTCTTTCCTTCATTTTCTGTTCCTGTAGGCAAAGAAGATGAATTTATACCCTCCAATGTTCCTCTGTAGAATGTCAGCCTCAAAAATCCAGCTTGAAAGTTTCTTCCCCCTCATCTGCCGACTTTCTTCTGTCTCTGGGTGACATCTGGCGTATTGGCTGAGGTCTCCAGGCAGCTTTGTGGCAGCTCAAGACTCGCCTAGGGCAGCTGGCTAGAGTGATCAAAAGGGAAGACTGTTTTTCTTCATCTTCACTGACTGTCGGTTTCTTTAAATCACCTTTGGGTTTTCTGAGCAACTTTTTATTTGCACACAGTTCTATATTCAGAGGAATGAAAATGGCCTTCAGAGAAATCCACAATTCTCCTTAGTTTCTCAAATGTGAAAAATTCTCCCTGCCTACTCTCAAATAACCAAATTACAAATAACTAAACAAAGGAGATCTTCATCTTGGAAACTATGGTGCTTTTATTCGTTTCTTAAATGAGCTGTTCTGAACTGGAGAGTCAGCGACTGTTCTGCGTATCTGGAAAGGGGGAGTGTAAGACTGCCTTTATTGACAACAAAGAGTGGTTACATCAGAAGTGAAGCAAATTTAGTATACCTTTAAAGTGATAGTCTCCAGGGAAAAGGGTGCTTATAGGTGAAATTTCTGTGATGTTGAAGTTCCACTGTCTTGCTAGATCCTCTTCGTCTTTTATTCCTGCTTACTGTCATCTAATCATCATAATGATGTTTGCAGGTAAATTCTCTAATAATTGAGTTCATCAAAGGAAACAAAGACCAACAATCCTATTGACCTATTTCAATCAGGCAAGAATCCAGGTCTCTTGCTTCTACGGAGAGAAAATAATACTGCTGTTTAGAAAATATTTTAGCAAGGTTTGCTTTTATGCAGTCTTACCTACATAAACTAAAGTTTCAGAGCAAATTATAAACCTTCAGTTAATAGAGCAGCACCCCAAACCTATGTTTGCAAGTGCAGCTGGCCAGATATGCTCTTGTTCTGAAGGATGATTAAGTCTGAGTGAATCCCAAGGAGATGGTTGTGCTTCCAGGAGCAGGCAGAAGCCCGTTTTCACACATCATGCAGCAAAAAGGAAGGAAGAGCAAGGCTTACAGGCATGAGATAATGCGATCTATCAAAGAATACGTGCAAGACAGTCATATGTAATAATTTTTAAACCAGATCAGAATAATTGAGTCTGATACATTGTCTTCATAAACAGTTTACCCTGGAAAAAAAAAGTGATTTTTTTCTCTGAATATTAGTCAGTCAAAATTCAAATTTTCTTTCATTCCAGGTACTGCACACATTTACATTACCATAGAAATCATGATTATTGGTTTTTCACTGACAAAGGCTGATTTATGAATATTTCCAAAAGAACTAAACATTTGTCTTGCCTCTGCAAAAATGCCGCCACTCTTTCCTATTTCACATTGTTGTTTGCAAATGCTAGTTTTCCTGCCTGTTATGGTTACAAGTAGTTGAATTGAAAAAGAACAAATGTAGGCTTTTTTTCTTTTCTTTTCTTTTCTTTTCTTTTCTTTTCTTTTCTTTTCTTTTCTTTTCTTTTCTTTTCTTTTCTTTTCTTTTCTTTTCTTTTCTTTTCTTTTCTTTTCTTTTCTTTTCTTTTCTTTTCTTTTCTTTTCTTTTCTTTTCTTTTCTTTTCTTTTTTTTTTTTTTTTTTTTTTTTTTCAGCTTTAGTCAAATCTACAAACTTATATCCAGATACCTGTCTCCTGTGAGCTTTTCTTATGTTGTTTCACTATACCTCACACTGATACTTATTATGGTCAGGAAATGGTTCTTTAATTAATCTGCTTTCTACCAACTAGGGAAGTGGGAGTGGGTGAGAGAGCATTTTAGAATCATCTGAGCATGTGTTCCTCTGGGTATCACTTTTAGTAAAGCTGAAGCACTCTTACAAATGCTTGGCATGATGTACAGATGTGCAGACTCAGTTTTGACCTCCATTAATATTCTTCATTCAAAGTAATAGCCTGCACAGCAATGTTCCTTGCTGAAATGTTCATGATCAAATCCCTCTTCAGCTAATTCAATTTTTCCTGGCCAGACTCAAGTGAGGGCTTTTTTTGTTTGATTGGTTTTGTTGTTTTATTTTATTTTGCATTAGGAATGGTCCATTCTTACTGTTTTGAATTTATGGCTTTATGCTTTCATTTTGAGAATTCTGCTTGGATTCTGATTTTGAATGTGCTTTTTTTTGAAAATCAGCTGCTTAACTGTGCATGGACACTGTTGATAAAAAAATGTTTTACATGAGGGAAATTATTTAATTTGTTTAGTGAAATTTGCGTAGTCTTTTCTTATAAAACAGGATTTCATACAATAGTTGTGACATATTTTAATCATCAGTTGATTAAATACATATGAGACTGGCAACAGACTTGATTTTCTTGATGCAGGGCTTTCACTGAATAGGAAAGGGGTGATTTTCACTTGCTGTCAGTCCCCGTAAGAATTTGCATTATCTTGTAAGTATTCAGCTTACATGAATACAAATCAAATTAAAAAATGAACAGGACTGTGTTTGTGCTGGAGGTGGCAGTATTAGATGCAGATACTATTCAGCCCACTGCAAATTTGCTCTAGGTCAGCAACCTTACTGCATGGAAGCTTAAGGTTTTTAATGGAAAGAGTACTGTTGCATATCACAGAAGAATGTCCAGATTTACTTTGAAATGCTGCTAAACTGAGTACCTGACTTGGGTTACAGTCTAGATGTGCTGAACTGTAAGTACTTCTGTAGTATTAATAAGGTCAAAGCAAATAGCATGAGAATTTGGAGCATGACCTTGTCCAACATGCATTCCTTCACAGAAATAGAAAATACTTTCTAAGATGTGAAGGGAATTTAATGCATTATAAATCCTTGGTCATACTGATGAATGATGTTAGAGGAATCCAATAATGCCAATTGAAATGAAAGGGTTTCTGGTGTGAATATTTGAGTCCAATACACTGAAGTAAAGATCTGAGTGGTAACAGCAGTCACAAGTGTCAATAATTTTTTGAGCACTCTCTTGTAACAGAAAGATGCTCTGTATCATGGATCTGGTTCAAATATGTGACATTATATACGGTTTGCTTCTGAATCAATAAGGTTTATGGTAAAAAAGCCACCTGAAAAGGAATTTGGCAGAGAAATAAGGCAAATTCTGAATTATCTTGGTAGCAGCAGAGTACATCTGTAAGTAAAGCTTGTACATCGTAAACGGGAAGTGGGGTTGTTTGACATCTAAATTGTTGCTCTAATTTCCCAAGATTCTTAGTGAACAATCAGCACAGATGTAAAAAAAAATCTCTCTGGTGCTGTAAGCCAAAATCACCGGAGGGACACTGGAATTTTATGATACATTTTGCCAGGATAGTGCCAGCCATTAATATTCAAAAAAATGGAAAGTTTTATATTGGCAGGATTGGCATTTTGGAATTTTTTTTCTGTACAAGTGAGAATCCTTCCAGTAAGCCTATTCACCCTTGTGCTGCAGACCTCAAAATAAAACCTCAGCTTTGGGAAAGGAACAGTTGTTAGAATAAATTAATTTGAGATATGCTTGAAAACAAAATCAAACGAGTTAAGAAATAGGTATGACATTACAAAGTAGGGATATTTGACAGATTAGTAGAAAATAGGCCTCCATAAATGTAAGTTTTAGTTTGGTTTGAAGGAAGCACCTAAATACCTGTGTAAAAATTTGCATCTAAATCTATAGTCACCCATATAGTCCACAATAAATACATTATAAAATTTCTGGTCAAAAGAGTGCATTGTCACATATGGAAGTGGCTACAGAGACCATGGCTCACCTCTGCTGGTGCAGATTTTTACAAGCATGACATGCAGGCATCTTGTTTATCAGTGGTGAAAAAAGCATAGCTAATGGTATTGACTATCCTTAAAAATTGTGATTTGTAGCTGAGAATTTGCTCTTCAAGCATTATTGCACTCTCTGTATCTGCTGCAGTTTCTATGAAAATAAATAGGAGGCATTACTTTTGGAGCAATCTACATGCTTTCTGAAGATGTTTGCCTTTTCTTCAGCAACTCTACCAAGTCCTTGATGAGACATTGCTGTAAAACTTTATTTTTTGTAGCCTAGGATGCCTACCCTCAAGAAATACAGCTTTTTTCCCCTCAACTCTATTTCAACATTGTGTAGAGTAGAAAATATTCTTTATCAAAAGGAAAAACACATATATGACATGTTTATCAATCACTCAGTTTTAAAGTAAAAATACGACCGTCTAGTAGTACCTTCAGCTTTAAAAATTTCTTGCATCAGTCAACAACAATTAGATGTAGCAATTAATGAGATAGAAGTATTTAAGGAACATAAAGGCATTAGGAATTCAGTACAGTGAAATTTTTGCTTGAAAAAAACCTAAGTCTCAAAGAATCATCACTAACTAACAAATATCTTCAAGTGATAAGAATTTGTGTCCTTGGTACTGTCTTATTTGCATGAGAAGCAACAGCCTCTTTAAAAGTTATTACCTGCTAAGTGGAAAATTGCAGACCAGATGGAGCTAATTAATTTGCAATTAAAAAATTGCCACAAACCAAATAATATAATTAATTCTTCTGCAAGATGTGGTTATACAAAAGATTGCTCTGCCAATTTTAAGGCATCCAAAACATTCATAGCAGTTGTTTAAGCTGATGGATGCTATGGTGCTGGGTAAGCACCTACAAACTCATTGTGTATCAAACAGGACAGTAAACTTTCAAAAAGCTTGCATGCTTTGTCATACTAAAGTTGACAGATCTCCTAAAAATCTGGCAGGTTTTTTTTAATTTCAGGTGAAAATACATTTGGAAAGGTAAAAAGAAAAAAAGAAAAAAAGAAAAAAAAAAATAAAAAAAGGAGAAGAAAAAAAACCACAACAAAAACAAAAAGAAAACCCTAAAAGCTACAAACCAAACAATGGAATTATTCTTCCAGCTGGGAATGTCCACTTGTACAGCTTATGTATAGCTCTGGATCGTTCATGAGTCTGTGCTTCCATGTGAAACTCCTGCTGTTCTTACTATAGACATACATAGCAAACAGGTGATTAGAGAAAGGGATGTAACCTCCTGAAATTCATTAATGAATCTAGAGCTGTTTTGAGATATTTGTCATGTGTGTATATATATATGTGTGCATGAATGCATATGTGTAAACAAAAATTTCAGTGTCAGACCTTGCCATATAGTCATAAGTAAGATATTTGTGTCCCTCCCATTTTTTCTCAGTTTGCATATTTTTTTATGCAGAACAAAAATGAGCTATGTTTGTGAAGAGAGTTAAAATCATAGGACTGAAACAGGACTCAGGACTCTTAGGAGACTGTGCCTTCTGGGCACAGGCAAGTCATGCTTGTCAGGTCAGGGGTTTCTGGGCACTGCTAGCAACTGGAGAAAGCAAAACCTCTCTGATGACTGATCAGAATGCAGCACACACAGAAAGTGCTTCTAATAGAAGAAGGGGAAAGTCATGAAATACTTTTTTGGAAACTCTCTGACTTGAGTAAATTAACTTCTTAACTGACTTAAATAAATCAGAAAAGCTCCCTTTCTGACTAAAGTCCTTGTTTCTCCACAGAAATCAATGGAATCTGATATAATCCCTGGTTAAAATGTAGAATGGAAATGGGAAATACTGTGAATAGAAACAAAAACTGAAACAAAGTAACAGGAAAACCACAAACACACACAAAACCAGAAATTCCTAAGCTGGGGAATTTGAACTAGCAAAACTAGCAAAATGGCAGTCACACCTATTCTTAAAGCAGTAAGAACTGTATCTTAGCAAAACACAGAATAATGGAGTTAAAACCACACACCTATATTGTAATTTCTTGTTTAAATTATTAATTCTTTCATAGATACTTCAGTTGCTTTCCACTTCTGTCTTCTAAAAAAGTGTGGTGAGAGCCTCATCAGTGCATAAATGCCTATGCAAGAAATTCTATGAAACTCCAACATGTAATACTTCATGCTCCAATACTTGTAGTCGATTCTTTACTTCCTTTTCATGGCACATGATGCCACATAATAGCCAAAAATTCCTTGTTCTGCTTATTCAGGGGTGTTGCAGTCTGACTACTGAAAGGACAAACACTTCAGAGCCCTGCATCCTTTCAAATGTTTTTCTTAAGAAAACAGTGAAGTTAACCTTCACCTTATTCTTCATTTTCTTTAGCACCCTCAGGAGTAAGTGTGTATGAGATTCTATCTCACTTAATCCTGTCTGCAGGCTGTGGTTCAAAAAAAATCTAAATCTTCTTAAGAATACCTCGCAAAGGGCGTTTTGCAAATGTGGAGAAAGACCTGACCCAAAGATTCATATGTACGATCATTATTTTTTAGAACTCTTCCTCCCAGAAAATGCCACAGTGGGATTTTTCAAACACTTTAGTTCATATAATGTTGCTTAAAGGGGACTGGGGAAAAATAAGTAAAAGATTTCGCATATAAGGAACCAAGGGATCTCAAAATCACTGTAAAATCAGGCATCAGGAAGTCTCATGCTAGATTTCCAAAATCTGAAATGTTTACACTTACTAACTGCTTTTGAAAATATTGCTCAGTCCCAAGTTCTCTCCCCTCTGGCCAATCCTTTGATGAAATAATAGAGATAATATCTGGCTCACAGTGCTTCACATGCATATGTTCAATTGCAGTTTCAATATTTAAGTAGAAGGGGATCAGTTACAGTGTAAGAAGAAAAAATGTTGCATAGTTGCTGAGTGTGCTTTATGGCTATTCAGAAGAATTTTTATATGAAGTTTTTGAGAACATTTACACAATCAAATACTCTAACAATTAATTTTCTTATTAAAGAAAAATAAAGATTATACCATAAAGCATATTTCCAAGTACAATCCAGTGAATCCAAGGAATAATCTCTGATAGAAACAGGTTGGTTATATATTAAAATAAATAAAATATTGCCATTAATTTTAATAATGTTTGATTTCCATTTAATCCTTTCAGCACATTCTGAAGTAGTGTATCAAAGGTGGAATGAAAAATAATATACGCAGTAACCAAATATGAGTAACACCTTTTAACTCATTCTGCTTTCTTCATTTACTTTAGCCCTATTCTGCAACACCTCTAAGACTCTGAATGTACCTACATACTCACAATTGACTGTAGTGATTATGCTTCTGCAGGTATGATTTAATAGATCATAAGTAATGTTATGTACAGGACACACTTGTAAAAGCTCTGAGGACAAGCATATGGGTCATAATCATGACAGCTAAACTTCATACTTGGGCCTATTCATTTTGAAACTGTGCACCATTGGCTTCGAAAACTGAAGTATACCCTTGGGAGAAAAAAGACATTGTTTCATTTGAATAATAAAGCCATTCAGAATTTAGCTTGCTGTGGCATGACAAGACCTAAAACTCATTATGAATTTAGGTCTGTTATAACACCACCCATCTCTGACCTTCAAAAATTTCTTTCAGCAAGAAAAAGAGAATATTCTGATCCTAGCCATTTTAGAAAATTTAACTGACAATTTATCCTGTAACAAATTATTCTCAGCTAATAGATCCATCAAGGAGGATCTTTGAGTGAGCCTATCATCAAGGAGTTCAATGGTAGAGCAAACTGAACAGGCATGTGTACCAATCTTGATGGTTTAGGACTTCAAAGCAAACACTTATCCAGCTCTCTAAAAGATTTTAAGAGATGTTTGGGCGATGTGTGTTGTTTTAAAAATGACGTATTTGTCACGACTAAGCCTTAAACTCTTCTGCAAGATGTCCACTCATGAGATTTTGCATCTTCACCAGCTTACTTTATTTCTTTTTTGCATCTTATAGCTGGCCACTTGCAAGCACTCTTCTGCTGGCAGCTAGTGATGTGGTGAAGATAGCTGACAGTTCTTTTGTACAAGACTGCCTAGCTGAAACAGTCTTAAATAGAAGGGAAAGAAATAGATGAATTATTTCAAGAAGTGGGAAGAGAAAATTCATTCCTGAGTTTGTAATTTATGATCTTCATTTTTATTGCAATTTTAGTAATCTAATTTCATTAAATACAAGCCATGCAAGCTTACTCACAATTTTGATATGGAAAAATATCCAGGAAAGTCAGTGAAACAAATAGAATTACATCACACAATCTGTGAAATACTGTTCTGAAAGGGCCTCTAAAGGTCAGTTCATCCACCAGCAGCCCATTCCAGTAGGGCTGCTGCCAACATAAGATCAGATGATCTTTCACAGGATCTTAATATCTGTGTTCCTCACATTAGCAATAAATCAAAACAGAAGAAAGACAAGGGCTACAGAGATCAGAAGTAATTTATCTACTTATTCTTTCTCATTTGTTCCTGTGCACGTATTTGTTCATTATAGATTGAACTAAAATTTGTAGATGGAGATGTGTGCTGATATTCCTCAGGCAGATGGAATTAAAACCAAAATTTTTGTTTTGGTGGCTGCCCAACCTTATATCCATAAGTTGAAAATAAGTCAGTTATAAATCATATAAATCTACATTTAAATTATCAGTCTGCCCTGTTTTTCCTACTATCAGAAGAGTAGATTGGACTTCTATGAGAAGGGTTGGATCTAGAGCAAGTTCATGCTCCATGAATTCCAAACTTTCAGTGTGATGAGAGAGATGTCTTGCATCTTAAACATGTTTTTATTTCTTAAGAATCATGATTTGCTTTCACCTCTCCAAGATTGATCACTTCATTTATAAAATGCATGTGTTCTCTGGCAGTCAGCGTCCAGGCTATGGCTAGAGTATAAATACTGAGAAAAATGTAAAAAATTTCATAGGAAAAGTAAGACTTGCTATACTATTCCACTTGATGATCTGGGCCAATCTAGGGTTAGAACTGAGTTCTAGGTGTTCAGACATATTCATTTTTTTATTAGTCAGAATGTTTAGAAGATAAAGTATTTAACTGAAAGGTTAAATGCTAGTTTCTTTAACAGGAAAAACAGTCAAATTGGATTTCCATTTCAGAAATTGGCAAGAAGAAGCACAGTACGTGAACTGCAGCTAAGTAATAATGCATTTTTCCTTGACTGCTGCTGATTTCCCTTGGGACTCACATAGCCATGCTATAATGATGAAATTAATGTCCAGCTTGACTCTGTAAAAGGTCAGTATGTCCAGACAAAGAACACTCTAAAGTGGAGCTGTTATAAATTTATTGTGGGTCTTCCAAAGGCATTCACCCATAAGATTCGAGATAATGAGTCAAAGTTTTGTTGCAAATCTGAGCTTCCTCTTACATTTTGCAGACTGTCACAGACTTGCATCTCTGTGGGTTGTTTGTTTTGTGTTTTTTTTTTTACTGTTCAGAAACATTTCAACATTATCATGATTTACCACAGTTCAGGCACACCTTAGCAACAGTCCTCTGTGAAAACATGAGCTACCTTGAGCTCCTTAATTTGGTAGGTTCAGCAGGCTTAGCAAAGAGAACCAAAGCCTTCACAGGAGTTTAAATGTCATCTACACATAGCAGATTTTTAAACAAAGTTGAACTAATAGGTCATCCGGGGAGAGACACAGTTGTTGAGAAAAAGCACCATTTTGTCAGAGTCGTGGAATTCGGAGTACAGTTACTACAGTATTTTCCTAAATCTATTTATTGAAGTGCCTGTGTCCTCTCCCCGACTCTCCTACACTTTTATTAAACAGTTGTCTCTCTGGTGATTCATCTGATCTGCAGCCCAAGGCCAGGAGTTGTTTCATCATTTCTGGATAGGTGTTTACCTCGGGTAATTGCCTCATTCAGTTTGTGAATGGCCACTTGACTCTAGGTGAAGTCAATAAATGAAGAACCCAAAGAGATATTTTCATCCATTCGTTTTCTTGGTAGTTTCCTATGGGTAAAGGGATTCTCAGAGTCAACACTGACCTTCTCAAATAGCAACACTTACTGAACAGACAATGCTTGTATAATTCATTTGATTATTTTATATATAAACTCAATCAGTCTTCAGATATTGTGATTTGTGGAGAGGATGAGCTTTTTTAGGTAGTGTGCATATGCAATATATTGAGTGAAGCAGTAAATAAAGGAAAAAATAACTAATCTGGCTATTAAAAAACTGCACATTTGAGCCAGGGGTACCATAATTTGCCCTAGTTTAAGGTATTTAATAAGGAGATAATGTTTAAGTTACCTACACATGTAGTGTAAAATTCCCATGAAAATGTGATATATTTTTTTAAAATTTTATTTTTTGTAAATTAGTAATATTGGATTGTTCAAATTAGTAAAAACTTACAAGATTTGACTAATACTCACTATTATATTTTGCAATATTCTATAACTTGTTATAGAAGCCCTGTTAAAGAATGGAACATCGTTAGAGAAGAGCCTGTTGAGTCTTTCCAGCTATAAAAGTGATAGTAATAATGGTAATTCTTTACTTGTGGGAATGTGCAGAGTGGACTTGATGACACTGCAAAGCTTAACTGACTGTTTTTTTGGCATGTTGTTTTTTTGAACTGGGAGAAGGAAGAGAAGAAATTAATGTTGTACAAATTATTCTGATGATTTTTTTTATAATAAATTATTTATCACTTGCTGCATACATAAAGGCTTTTTTTTTCTACTCCACCTGGTTTTGCTCTGTAATAGTCATCAGCATCCAAGTCTACATTTGTTCATGCAATATTAACATCCACAATCTTGCCAAAATGTTTTGAACAAGAAGCCAGAATAAATGTGCACACTTGTACACACCAGGGATGGCACACTTTCAGATCACAGAGGCATTATCCCAAGCATATGAATGCACTTTGTAAGCAGAACTTGAGGATTTAGCAAAACTGGAGAACTTGGCTGTAATTGACAATATGAATAAAAGGTTAAGTAAAGCCTTTCCAGTAATTATTTTTCCCTGCATAATTACCCCGTGAACTACATTTTGCAGGGTGGAATGCGTTGAGCAAGACTTCTTCTGATCTGCACCTGCAATTTTTCTTTTAACAGTAACCAGCATATTTACAGAAGCCACAGAGATGCTACTTATAGTCATGTTTTAAAATCCTCTTTTCTATTTGGAACCAGAAATATTTGCCAGATATTCCAGAGTAAGAAAAAAACACATCTTGTGAGTAGCTGGGAAGGCTGCATTCACCACAATGAGCATTTCAAATTCATAGAAAACCAAAAAGTCCAAAGAAGCGCGGCAAGAGAAAGTGTGTTTTATTTTCGCTTATAAAACCATTGGAAGTTCGAATTATACTTTTCACTTTTTTAGATTTATGAATTGGATGATCTCAAAAAGCGCCACAATTCCTGATGAACTTCATCTCATAATGCTGAAGAAATAGAGAGCTTCTTTACCTTACATTTTCTAGTGCTCACTGGAAATAAGTAGCTCAGCCAATCATAATACCCAGATCTCCTTCCCCTCTTATCTATGTTTCAGTCACGGAAAAATCTGAGTAACTGTTGCCATCTCCTTTTGTTTTCTTAATTTTCTCCTCAATGACGTAATTCTGATATTCTTAGTAATGCATCAAAAAATGTGACTAAAAAAAAAGCAAAAATTAATTTACTGGAAAACCAAACTATTTTTCAGTTAGGTCTCATTCTTTAAAAAAACAAACAAACAAACAAACAAAAAAAGAGTTTACAGTCTAATTAAAATATGAAACAATAAATTAAAATACAATTTTGACTTTCTTTCGTTGTTTGGGAAGACAAAAAGTGATTTTCATTTTCTTGAAAATTTGAGTGTTAATGGATGTTGGGTAACTCTTCAGAATTTGATTGCTGGAGATCTCATGTAAAAAGTTAACTAAGTTGGTCTTTCTTTCTTTTTTTTTTTCCTTTCTTCTGCTCACTTCTATTATCAATCCCTTAAGGAAAGTGTTCTTTCTTATTCTTCCTTTCTTTTTCATGGAAACTGTAGAAATCACATCTCTTTATTGCAGAAATAGATCTTCCTTAATGCTTTCAAAATTTCTCCCTTGTGTCTTAAATCATCAGAAATTGAAAGCCATAATAAGAAATAGCAAGGTGTAGTTTAAAGAGAAACCCATCAGATGTAGAAACGGGTGTTCCACTGTCAAAAGCTTTCCATTCCCTGAACTGCAGAATGGTGGATGAACCTTGCTAAATACTGAGTTGTAGTGTAGACTTGTGAACAATGAAGGAAACAAGTAAAGGAAATATATAGACAAATCAGGAAGATTTAAAGGAAGAGGGGAGCTGACTGTGCCTAAATAGAAACGTTGGCAGATGAAATCAGAAAAAAATAGATCTCTGACACAGGATCAAATAGTTTTTTTTTTTTTTTTTTTTTTTTTTTCAGGTAAATGAATAAAATTATGGAAATAATTGAGCCATGATATAATCTTTTCTTTTTTAAAGATGGGATATGGATTCTGAACATTCATAACAGATACAGTCAAATTGGTGTGTGAACTACCTGACTAATTCTAATACTCAGTTGATGGACTGTGGTATAGATGACAGATGTTATTGTATGATGTTCTGTGTCATTTTCTTTAGCCTTTAATTCTTAAAAGATGGTAAAATTTGAAAAGAAGTGATCAAAACAATTTGAAAATCCTTTGAACATATTATTTGGGACAGATTATTGCAACAGCTGTTAAAGTCGTGTAATGGGTGCAAAAGTTCCAAGGAGTCCAAAATAAGTTTAAAAAGAGACAACTATTACAATGCCAGGCCTAACATCTAGAAAAAACAGGTTTTTTTCCAATATGTTTCTCTTATGGCTTTCTGCAGGTCATCCATATCTTGGATCCAATATCCATATCATATTACCTTGAATAAGAATTAAATTTCTAAGTTGCAAAATGTGTGTGGTTATTCAATGAAAACCAAAAGGAAAAAATGGTGTTACTTAGATAAGCTACATAGGGTAGCATGAAACAGGCTTAAAAGATTGTTAATGCTCAACAAGAGCAAATGTTTTTGCTCTGAAATCTGGGCAACTGCTATCTGTGTGTATTACAAACGTGCTTACTTTCTGGCAGATACTAACTGGCTGGTAGCAGTTTTTGGTGTACACACAATATACTTGTCACACAAGAATCAGTCTTCAGTGTGAAAGAACTAAACTGATTATATAATAAATATAATCACTGACTGTTAATAAAATCAACACCGGAATATTAACTTGAACCTAAGAGTTCAACATGAAGGAGAGAAATATTGGGGTGTATCTCATCAGCAAACACAGTGAAGTGATGAAGTCTTTTTTAAACTAGGGTAGTCCCAGGGCAGTGGTGGACCTATATAAGACATTCACAGATAGCCAGGACAAAGTAGTAGATATAAAATTATAGCAAGCATTTCACAATAAAAGGGATAAGATGATTTGATCTACTTCTTGATTTTTCATTTCTACAAGTGCTCTTAAGATTCCCTGGAGCCTGAGCATACAAAAAGTCGCCTTGAACTGCACACATAGCATCCTGGTTGACTTCAATATTTCATATTAATGCTGTCCCTAGTAGCTCCTTAGCTTCCCATTGTTCCTGAATTGTTGGCTTATAGTTTTCAACTGCTACTCTTTTGATACTGCAATTGTTCTTCTACCCTTGTGACCTTGGCAGGTAATGAACAATTTTGCGGAGCTAATCAGGCTTTTACAGATTCCCACTGAACAAGTATCAGAGTGCACCTTGTCAGAGAATGCTAGGTAGGCAAATCTTACTATGTTACGATGTTTTTTCTGTACTTGTTTTGACACAGTCAAACCTTTGCCCACACAGCTGCTGCAAGAACATACAAGCAAAAGTGATTTATGTTTAATTAAAATGCTTCCTAAAGCTTGACTGAGCAGAAGTCTTTCAAAAATATTGCCCCCAAATAAGGGCTCTAGGGAAATATTCAGTAAATGAGATAAAACAAACAAAAAGAAAAGCGTAACACAATTACTTAGCAAACCAAATTTAATAATTTATGTCATTCCTCCATGCCGTTAGTTGAGATGAGGAAGCAGAGGTAGTTACAAAGCATTTCACAAAAGCATTCTAAAAATGTACACTTTGAGCTTTCAGGATATTTCAAATTTCTTTGTGTGGACAAAATCAGTGCAAGGAAAACGTGTGCATACTCATTCCAGAAATTACCTTTTGATATATTATCTGTTCAGGTTAACTCCCAGCTGTAACTCATGTGAATCATTTGAGCTGTGATTTCTCCATGTTTTGTCCCAGTACACACTTCAAAGTTCCACTTTGTCCCACTTGGCTTACACTGCGTTGAAGAAAGCAACTTTTTCCCCATCTCCTAAGCCTTTATTTAAAAAATAAACCTTTAGATAAAAGCTACACATTACTTTATCTGCTTTTTTTCTGTTTGTAAAATCTATAAGATCCACTCTGTCAGGTCATGAATCTTGCTAAACCCAGTCCCAATTTCTGTGTTTAACTACTGAACAAGACTATTTGTATTTTCCCAACAAGTTGTGCTTTTCCCGACTGGCTCTACAGATCTGTCCTTATTTGGCTTGGATGAATGAAGCATGGCAGCTAAAGGTCTGAGATTTCTAGTCTACCAAGCATAATATTCTGGTACTAGAAACAAAGCTGACTGACTCTTTGTTCTTCAGTGCATAGAGGGTAAATCATGTGGTGTCAAGCATGCTGCAGGAAGACGAGAGATTAATTTTTGATGCTTCAAGGAGAAAACATAACTCGAAGGCATATTTTTATGACATCTGAAGCAGCTGTGAATTCAGTAATTATATTGCAGGACTAGAGGATAGATAATGCTGAGTTAACATGAAATGTTTTGTATATCACTTGAGTGGAATCTTCTTGGGTATCATGATTGGTACCAGCTATTTGGATACACTTGTGTAGGTGCTGCTGAGTGTGTACTTGTAAGAGCATGAATGCAAGTTAATGAAATTTTGGTTTCAAAATGAAGTTATCCTCTACTGTTACAAGATCTCTTACAGAGTTTTGCTTCCTTGTCCTTCTTGTTTCAACACCACGTCGTGTTTTTGTCAACTCAACAGCTATCAAAACAGAGTAATTTAGCCAGTCATTGCATGCCATTAAAAATGCCATTCTAGTCTACAGAATTAAAGAAAATACCGGTAGCACAATTGAGAGTTCATAACATACGCTGTAACAGCATTGCTCTACTTCTTTCTCCCCATTGAGCTTTTTTCTACCTCCCATTTTCTAATGAGCAGGCACTGTGTTAAACACAAACAACTGTATGACACATCGCATCTGGTGGATGAATGCCAAACATGCTTTTTCTCCTAGAACTACCATGAAATAATTTAACAATCTTAAACATAATTATATTAATATAAAAGATTTTCATTCCCATTAAGGATTGCTCCTCATTTTTCAAATGTCATTTACAAGAATTGATTTGTATCTTGAAATTGAAAATAATAATAAAAATTGTGGCATAAATGAGAGCTATTTTTTAGCAGGTTTACTATTGCTGTAACAAGACATTCATCTACATGAGCTTCAGTGTTTTATTGATTTACTTTCACTGCATTTTCTAAAAATAGAATGATGGTGTTTTTCATTTTTCTTGTCATCTTTTCTTGTGTTCTGGCTCTCTGAAATTGAAAGTGCAGTCTACTATGAGTCTCTGTACTTGATTATATTGCTGTGGTAGCATACCTCTGCAGTTTAGACTTTTATCTTGTCTTTTACTGAGTTGTATATAATTGTTAGCAGAACCAAGTAGGCAGTTTAAGTCAACTGAATGCAGTTTGACAGGAATAAAAATGAATAAGGAAAAATAGGGAGCAGAAGAGGACTCTAGCAGGATCTGTGGTGATAGAACAAGAAGAAATGATTTCAAACTAACAGAAGGGAGATTTAGATTGAATATAAGAAATTTTTTTTACAATAAAAGTGGTAGACACTGGCACAGGTTGTGCAGAGAGCTGGTGGGGTGCTCCATCCCTGGAGACACTCAAGGTCAGGCTGGATGGGAATCTGAGCACCTGATCTAGCTGTAGGTGTCCCTGTTCACTGCTGGGGAGTAGGACTAGATGGCCTTTACAGGATCCTTCTGATTCAAATGATTGTATGAATATAAGGACCGGTATGCTAATAAATCATAATATTACCATGTAGCACTGATGTGTAGGGATTCAGACTTGCAATTTCTTATTCTGCCATTGATTTGCTGTGTGACTTTCTTAAATTCCAAATGTGCATTGGTGGAAAAGAATACCAGATTTAGATTTTACTCATCTGCTTTTCAATAGGTATTTTAGACAGGTATATATTGCTCAGTCTGTCTTTAAATTAAAATGAAGAAGCAGAAAAGTTACATTTAATACCCAAGACGTTTGTAGAAATGAATTCTTAAAATGCTGTTGGATATGTTTGTTTTTATTTATTTATTGTCCTAATAATTAAACATTATTTTTCACTGGGTCATTTGTACTTAATAAACTGTTTTTAATATTAAAGTGTAGAAAATATTTACATTCAATAACACTTACTAAATTATTCACAGGTACTGTAATCTATAACTGTGCATAATTGGTTTTTTTTGTCTGTTTTCACTGCACATGTGTAACTTTTCTTGGATTTGTCACCATCATCTTGGCTTTTCATTTATTTCAAACTGAGATCTTATTGCCATGCAAACTCAGAGAATAGACTGGGAACGACCTCAACTGATATTTACAATTGTCAAAATCAATCTTGCAAATAAACATCTGATAAAAAACATGTTAGCCAGAAAGAAGACTGGAAAGTGAAGATGAAAAAGTTCCTGTTCCGACAGCGGAGGAACACATAAATCAGAACTTTGGTGTACTTTTCCTCAGGTCTAGTGCATAGCACCATCTAGTGGCACTGAATGTAATATAGAAAATGACACCTAACTAACATAATTTGCTTTGATGCTTAGAACTGAAAACCCCCAAATAAACGTGCACTAGAAATAATACCAGTAATAAAACATCTCCTGTATTGTTGTAATCCATCAGAAATATTTGAGATTGCAAATGGTTGTGGTCTTGGCCAGTACAGAAGTGCCCAGCTAGAACACAAGGCAATGAAAACAGGAGACTTTATAATCCCATTCTTCTCTCTTCTTGGCATAGACAGTAGTGTTTAATCTACAGAGTATTAGAACTTCTACCTTTAATAAAAAGAATTGCAAACACACTTGAAATTAACTCTAATATTGTGCTAGTTGTGTAGTCAATTAGAAAAAAAATACTTTTCATCTACTTCAGAAGAATTCTGTTTCAAAATCATTTCAGTGGTATTTAATGGTAGATCTTTCTGCTGTAGTATAAGGCAGAAGTAAAAATGATGTTTTAACCTGAGGTCTGCAATTGTGCAGACTTGAGAGCAACTCCTTAGAATCTGGTTAACCAAAACTATGTACCTGGCCATAATTTAAGCATGCTAACATTGTAGGTCTTTAAATTGTTTCTTGATCGTTAAGGCTGTTGACCAAAGTCTGATCTTGAATTCAGCAATGCAAAAATAATCCCATTGGACCATGAATTGTACATGTGTCATGGAACAGATGATGTGAACAGAGAAAGATTCATAGACTGGATGGTGCAGTTTGTTGTTTTTTTTTTTTCATTCAAATGATAAATTATAATTTATTTTCGTTAGTTCACACTGTATTGTACACTGGACATCCTTCCTTCTGGAGAGCTGCATAGAAAATTGACTGGAGGCATTGCTCCAGTGGTCAGTTATGTTTTCCGTAAAGTCAATAAACATGAGCCAGTTTGGCAGGTGAAATTTGTATTAACTGGTCAAGACATATTGATAAATCACAACACAGCATGAAGGCAGGCAGAACTCTGAACAATAACTAGGAAGCAGAAAATAAAGAAAGAGTCGAGGAAAACATGCAAAAATAACATGAAGATCAGGTCATATCCATGTGCATGTCTATCGACCAGTTAAATATTACTAGACTGTTCATAAAATTTCAACAAGCTCAGAACCTCCTCCATAATACAGAACAGTAATACACAAGTACACAGAACAGTTACCCAAGTGAGATTATTATTAATGACTTTGCTCAAGCAAATGAACAAAACATCTTAACACTCCCTCCTCCCACTCTCCTCCACCCTAACCCCCACACACGCACAAATCCTACCCACTGTGCAGTATGTATATATGTTATTCTTGATGCCATCGAGGCAACAAAGGACACTGAGAAGGCGAGTTACCAAATTCCTTCTTTGCTTCAGTCTTTACTGCTAAGGCTAAGGGGGTTGGACTCAATGATCTCCAGAGGTCTCTTCCAACCCTACAATTCTGTTATTCTTAAATAAGTCTGTAATCAGGAGTGACTGGATGGATTTCAGTGTTCTGTTAGATGGGAGGTCCAACTTAGATGATAAAATCATGTTCTATTGACATTGAGATCAACAAAAAGTTTTGTAAGTTTAAGCCCTAAGTTTATCATAAAGAGACTAATAAAGCAAATCTGGTTTCTCTCTGTTATGACAAATATTCATACTGATAAAAAGCAGCAGAATAATGTGGTGCAAGAAGGAAGATTTCCTTCCACTGCCTCTTCTCTGGTCTGCCTCCATCTTGTCTCAACTCTGGAGCTTGCCATAATGTACATATTCCATTAGATATAGCTGTTCTGGATTTGTCCTGGAAATAGACAAACCTAATGCAAACCTAATGCACTGGAATGAAGTGCAATATTTCCAGATAGTAGAACCACACTTAATGGATATTCCTTCTTAGCTTACAGCAATAACCTAGCAAGATGGAGAAAAAAGATGCTAAGCACTTAAATTATTGCTTGCAAGTCTAATATTTGTTTCTGATAATATTGTTTTGTTTCAGTCTGCATCGTTACACAAAGCTGTAGGAAACACACTACTTCTTTGTGCCAGAAGCAAAGCAGTTGCTGTCTGCTTCTGACTCATTGGTAGAGCACTGGTCTGTTAGATAACTCTATTTAAAGTACAAAAGAACTCTCTGTATTATAAATGGCTATCTATGATCTCCTTCCTCTTCTTTTTGCCTTGTGCCTTTAGCAACAGTGTAAGAAGTTACACACAAAGTTACACACACAATTTTGGGAGTGTTTGCAGGGATGCAATGTACAGATGCAAATGTACAAAGTTTTCTGTTCAAGAGATACAGAAATCTATCAGTGATGTCTATATATAGTTATGGAGGGAGAAAAAAAGCACTCATAATTTCATTTCTCAGAAGAAAGGAGAAAGGTGACAAAGGTAATCAAATAGATAAGGATTAGCCAGTACTAGCATTCTGAATAAAAACACAGAGATTTACCAGAGGTTTAAACCCTTCCTTTTTAAAATATGTAATAGTTATTGAAGTTGAGCTATTGCAAAGCATATTTGACAGAATGGATGAATGACTACAGCAGCAGAATGAAAAATATATTAGCATACAACCTGGAATGGCTGGATGCTCTTTTGGGGCAGATCTCGTTACCCAGCATTTCAGTGGTTATCTGCAATACTAGTCTTTATCATGAAAATCAAGATCTGTTTCCAGCCTATTTGCCCTGACAGCCAATTAGTTACTCTTCACTGATTTCTTGTATGAGCTGTTTTACTCTGTTCTAGGCAGAAAAAATACATAGAAAGATTACATCCACATGCTGTTGTGTAGGTACTTCATACAAATCTATCTTAGTGCCTTTTTACTTACTTGACATAAATTAATCTTTTTTAGACTTAGTTTAACACACCTAACTCAAAAGATCTAGGCCAGTTAAGGACACTGTATATGTTTCATGATTATTTTGGGGTGTGTGAATGCCTCTAGTAACTGCATTGACTCTTTAACAAAGGTAAACGTTGATCATCCTTGAAAAAAAACCAAAAACATGAAAGTGTTAAAAACAAAATAATGAACTTCCCATTAACTGTCTCACATCTTTATTAAACATTCATACAAATTAAAGGCAAGGTATATTAATAGTTCTGATTTTGCTTTGCTTTTAACCCCAGCTAAATGGTACAAAAGGAGTCATCCAACAAATTCAAAAATTCTGCATTAGCTGCAAAAAATTATTCAGACAAATATGGTGGCAGTAGAAATACTTTATCATTTGTCAGGGCAACGAGGCTGTAATTACTGAGCAGCTGCCAAAGACAAAACGTACTTTTTACTAACAGACAATTTCTAGTTTCCAGACCTATAAGAATCTTGACAGTTTATATTTGATTTAAAATCATAATATTAGAAAATATCCCCATGAACTGCAGGGTAAACTCACCTTATCAACGGCCTAATTTATATGATGCATTAGAATGATATCCATCGTGCAGATACAGTTCTGGTTATTAATTGCTTGAAAACCCTAGCTAATCACAAAGGATCAATTTGAATTAAATGTTTTCCCTGAATTTAGCAGTGACTTTAGTCAATCCCAACAACCAAATGCTATCACAGTGAACCCAACCTTACAACATTTTTGGCTAAGTGTAATTTGAGAAAAAAGCAGTGGTCTCCTGTTTTTTCAGTTTCTGTAACAACCAGGGCAGTTTGGGAGCTTCAGAAGCACCCTGGGACTGAAGTGTCGTGTGGCATTCCACCACCACACTACTTTGTTTTGAGCCACAAACAGTAATCTGGGAGAAGTTTTACAGTGTTTTTCTTTTGCCTACCTTTCTTTTCTCCAACTTATTATCTTTGCTGTTGACTGCAATTTTGCAGTGTCATTTTCAGTTAGTAGCATTTAAGATTTTTTCACCTTTTGGGAGTTTTATTGCCAAATTAATATAGCCTTACAGTGCATTAGTACATTCTGGAATTTTACCATAAGTATTTAAAAAGAACTCAGGTTAGTTTTATATAAAATTTAATGATTCATACACAGTATGAATCACACGTATGCACTGTGTGTGTGTGTATAAAAATAGCTGGATAACTGATTAACAGAACTTTTTGAATGTGACTATTTTGGCTTTGGAGTGATTCTTTGCTTTTCTGGTCGCTGTCTAACTAGTTGCACCTACAACAACAGGGATAACACTGTTTTGTCAGAACCTTAATTATTTTCTCATCCACACTTGTTTTTGAAACTTACAGGAGCATGGTTTTGTGGGTAGTGCAGCTGTCACTGTTATCACTGAAGCTCTGAATACACTAGTCCCGATTTCCATTGTAATGCAATTAATCTTCTACTTTGCACTAATGGATGAACAAGCGTATTTACTGCGGCATAAAATCCTAATTATTTCCTGAACAGATGCATAAAGGGAATTTAAATTAATGGCAAGTGAAAACTGTGATAAATGTAGATTATATCTTTAAATACTAACTTTCTGCATTGCAGACTTTTTCTTTTTTTCTTTTCTTTTCTTTTTTTTTTTTTTTTTTCCCATATATATAGGTTTCTAAAACTCCACTGGAAGGAATTTCCCCTTGTAATGAAGCTGTCAAAAATAGAGATTATCCAGGCACCCACTAACTCTTCCTCAAAACACCCCGTTCCAGGCATGTATGACTGAGTTCTGTTGCATTCATCTGGATTGCAATCCCTGTTTCTCATTTCATCCCAGCTCTGCCTCTTTATATTTGCGCAAACCTCAAGAATGATGTCTTTATCTTCCTCTCATTAAACTAGCTTAAAATTTGATTTACCTAGAAAAGTATGGATTTGTATTTGTTACTTAGTCTTTTAGGTTTTGAGCATTGTATAGGGCAGCTCAAGTTCTTGGAAAACATAAGAGGCACAGCTGGAAACACAGCATCTATGTTTATCCTAGTCCAGGAATTAGAAATTTAGGGGGAAAAAAAAAAAAAAAAAAAGCAGATGTTGCAAGCTAACAGTGACCATTGTAAAAATTCTTCTGGTGTTTTCAGGGATTGATAAGCTAAGGTTATACAAAATATGTTTTTGGTTGTCGTGCAGAGTAACATCTTATAATAAAAAGTTCCTGTAGTTGCAAATGCATTGAAAATGATTTTTTTTACAAAGTACTTAAGACTTCCTTTCATGCTGGTGATATGAACTTTAACTGTCTAGTGCCTAAGACTTGCCATGTACCCAGGCAGTTGGAATTTCATCTGTAGTGATTTCATGGAGCATTGTTATGTGACTCATGACTTGCGATTCAGTTTCTGAATGCAGATGTGTTCTAGGATCTGGACAACAGATATCTTCTGCTTGTCAGATCCATCAAAGTCTGACCTGATATGATGAAGCAACTCATATTTGCATATCCAGTGAGTTCTGAATTCTTTTAAAGACAAACAAGTGTATTTAAATATACTTATTTACAACTTTATTTTACCAAAAAAAAAAACCAACCCAAAAAAAACCCCAAACCAAAACCACAAAAATAAACACAAGCAAAAAAATAAAAGAAAAACCAACAAAAAACCAACACAATCCTGCTACAGAATGTATTTTGCAGGCTGTTTCTCTTGTCAAAACAGGAAAAGCACCAATCCTCTACATCTGTACTTACATTCATAAAAATATTTTGTGTTTTTGTCTATTTGAGAGAGAGCAACTTTCTCTAGAACTTTCTAATTTTTCATGGCCTCCGTTCAGATTTTTGTCTGCAGTTATTCTCATCTTTTTTTTTCACTCAGCATAAAACAGCCTTTGAGATATCCATGACCCCAGAGCTTTACTTAAATTTCCTTCTTTTTGCCCCCCAGATCTGGTAGTTTTTTCCTCTCTCTCAGCTCCCCTTGTCCTGTTGATACCGCATTTCCATGTCAACTTTGTCACTTTCTGGCTTTTCTGTCTTCTCCCTCTGGCCACATTACTGCTCTTTCTTGCACACTGCTGTTACCAGCTCCTGACAACTTCCTTCTCAAGCGTGCATTAGATTTAGATATCAGTATAATGACACAGCCGGGACTTTAAAAGTGCTGCAAATTAGATGTTGAGGAATATATTAAAATAAGTTCTTTTTCTCTCCATACCAAGGGGAAAATTAAGAGGAACTAGGATAGCCAAGCATTTACCACTCCCTGGAAATAAACAATGCATGCTGCAGAATAAAAGTGCAGCCTAATACAAAAGAAAACAATTGTAGTTTGCTAATAGAACGAGTAAGATAAAAACTAGGTTTTAATCAGAACATATTTACTTGTCATAGAACCTTGTTAGAGACATTCAGGCTGTTACTTGTTAGCAGTTAGCTTCTGCCCTTAAGTACGAAGGTTTATATACTTGTAAATTTTTATCATGTTCTGAGTTCTCATTATTCGTGTAAACGTATAATTCTTTTTAGTTTAATTTAAGCTCTTAACCTCAATTATATCCTGTGGCAGCAAGTTCCACAGGTTAATTACATATCATGTTTAAAAATTTCTCATTTCATCAGCTTTATATTTATCTCTCATCCTTTCTTTATAACCCTATTACAATTTATGTAACTTCCTAGAAATTACCATTCTCGTACTCCAACAGTTTTTTTTTGTTGGCTTTTTTTTTTCGATCTCAAGAGCAAAGCACCTTAAAATTCTTACAATATGTGACACCAATGTCAAAATTTTTAGTTTGACCTCAGGATCACCTATCAAAATACCTTTCAACATTTCAATTTGAACTAATATGGAATTTGAGTGCAAAATAAAATGTAATTTCTAAACCAGACACTACTGTGTTTGTCAACAAATGGAATTGTGCTCTTTTTTTATTTTTTTCTTCCTGACTGAAACCACAAATTATGAGTAACATAACAAAATGTAAGACACCCTCTTATCTTATGTTTTGTTATGTTAAGGAAAGGAAAAGGAAGGAAAAAGGAAAGAAAGATAAGGATGGGTCGCTCTTGCGGCCTTTTTTTGCTGACAGTATTTGATTTGAAGCTATTGGAAAAATCAACCTGGAACCGCTAGCTTTTCACTTCTGTGAAAACAAGAAGTGAACAATTCAAAGGAGAGTTTCAGTTCAGTTCTTCAACTTTGCCAGTTATACGCTTACACAAATATAGAAAAATTAATCTTTAAAAATGTTTAGCTGAGACTCAAGGTTTATGAATCCATTTTTATGGCATAAGTTCAATGGACTGAGTTTTATGAAAATGGCAGAAAAAATGAAAATGGATAGAAAGGTTCATTTTTAATGCATGTTTTTGTGGAGCTATTTCCAGTCTGTGTCCTATGCACACAATCACACAAAAATAGCGATTCTGAAATGTGATGACCTTCTTTCTTCTGCCTCTATTTTGTATAATTATAAATAAATTCTGGAATGTCATCAACCCATAGCTCATGGTTATTTCAGCTCAAATCCTCAAAGAATAAGTACTATGCCTCTTGGTATAGTGCTTAGTTATGAATGCTTCACTAAATCTCACTTGGTAAAATAATGGGGAGTTTAATGCATCTCATTTGGCAACATTCACTATAAACTCAGAACTTAAGCCTGGCGTATGTGGAAGTTCAAGATATTTCCTAAAAACAGAGTAGTACCTACGGTTCTGTGTTAGATTTGTGGAACTCTAGGCGCAGGGAAGTCATCTGTCCTCCCCATACTCAGGCTTAAAGCTGATGACTGACCTGGGAACAGAACCAATTTTTCTGTTGTGTGATTCCTGTGACAAGTATACTGCCTGCTTTCCTTGTGTCTTCTGTAGGGCTCTCAGGCTGTGAGTGTTAAATTGGATTAGATCTTTAAGAATGCAAAAAACTAAGAACAGAGTGTTGAAAATATTTGATATTGAGAGTTATTCTCTCTCCCTGTAATCTTTCTCAAATACTGTAATTGTAAAGAACAGTACTCTGTGGGAATCAGTTTCTGTTTGAAATAAATCTATACTTTTAAAAATTGTTTTCTTTCCACTACTACCAAAAAAGAAGATACCAAAAAAGATTACATTCAAACAATTTCCCCTATGACGATATCTTTTTCACTTTTCCTTAAGAAAAAGAAGAAAAAGAAAGCAGCTAAATTGACATATTCATGCTCAAGTCTTTCTTTTTTTAGCAAAACCTCATCTTCTAGAAGAAAAATAAAACAGTTTCACCAATTCTAATAAAGATCTTGTGTTTGAGATGGATAGAAAAATCAATAATTCATGAGGTAAAATAAGATCTAGTTAATTCTAGCTTTGTGGTTGTGCCCTTCTAATCTAACAGGAGAGAACTTGTCACAAAGTCAGAACATACTTAAAGGTTGTCTAGTAAATATTTACAGAGATAAGAAGTAGCTGTTTTGTATGGGCTTGTTTTCTGACCGTAAATATGATTGAGCACTACTAACTAGTAGGCTGGATGGTTGGTAGTTACAGCTGAACACTAATGGGCTGTACAGACATGGGTTGTCAAAAAGATCGCATTTCAGATGGTGATTTTTACACAGTATTCAGGTTGTGCTACATGACACTGTGGCAGGGAAAGGCATCAAATATGAAGTATTCATTTCTTACTGTAACTGAGCTAGAGTGTCAGCAAGCTATGAATAGAGAATATTGCCACATATAAAATTTTTCTTTACTGCAAGTGAAGGTTTGCCATGGCCCACTGTGGCTACATTCACATCAAGGGACATTATGGCATGGGTTGGAGTACCGAGCCCTTGATCAGCCATGTCTGAAGCTATAATTCCTTGCTAGAGCATGCAAACACTTTTTTTTCTTCTCCAAATGCCTCATTTCCCTTTGTGGAAAAATGATTTCTTTGGGAAAAGAGGCAAATCTGTCCTAGTGCCAGTTTGGTTTTTGGTGGTGCTGCATTATGGCTTTGGAAGAAGGATGGGGTACTGCAAATTGTCCATTGGTTTAGATAGACCATGTCATTCTAATCAAATAATGCATGGATGATTTTAAAGGCCTCCTGATAGAGGTAGAGGAAAAATCCCTGGCTAGAGGTATTTTTTGTGGTAGCTTTACTACAGGCAATTTCACAATTTGCCACAAACTCTTATTGTGAAAAACTCTAGGAGGTAAGAACAGCAGCCAGTGCAAAAACTGCAGAAGAAACTTCATAGCTTCAAATTTCACTTTGTCTGACCAGCTGAGTATCAGTTTTCATGGCTCCTGCTAACTTCTTTTTCTAACAGACATGAATATATTTAAGAACAGAATTTCATAACTGAAGGCCTACTGAAAGAGACAGGTTCTAAGTCATTAAGTATCTTGTGAAACAGCTCTGCTCTCTCAGAGACAGATGGTAGAAACACTATGTGCTAAGTGTCCAATATTAGCCTTGTCTTTTGTATTTATCTGACCTGTGATGACAGCTAAGAAAATAAGTCATTCATGTCAAAAGATGACTGAACTTGACAAGCGGAATCTGTAGGCTATTAATAATTAAAAATTATTTCCATATTCTTGTACTGATGGAATATTTAATCATTTGTTCAGTAATATCAATGTCTCATTTATTATTCATTAAAGATAAATACTATGTACTGCTTCTGGATTGAAATGTGTTACACCAAGATTATTAAGAGCATCCAGACTTGATTTATTATTTAGAAATCGATTAAACTTCTGTAAAGAATTTAATGTCTTAAATAACCCTTCCGATTTTTTAAGTTAACAGTAAGTTTTACTTAAAGATTTTTTATGTGAACAAATGCAGTTTTTGAGGAAAAAAAAAAAAAAGTTCTCAGACCTAGGTTTAACAATTAAACTGAGTTCATTTTGGAGAGAAGCACATCGCTAGCAGCAGGCCTGACTCACACGGTCCAAATGACCTTCTTACATTATAAATGTGAAAATACATCAGTGCATGCTGTGCTGTTTCACCCTAACCTTGCCACTGCTTAATTCAGTTCTCTGATGAATCAGCAGGATCACCCATTCATCCCTCCAGTTTTTTACCCTCTTCGTTTTGGGTTATTTGACTCTTTTGAAGGAACTCATGTATGATTTAAGGAGGTTGTGCTGTATCTTTTCTTCTTCTTAGTCTGCATCCTGAATAAAGCCAAAGTTCAGGAAAGGAGAGATGCATCTCTTCACATCTTGACAGTGGTAACTTACCACCTGGAGAGTATAAGGAGACAAGATACTTTCTTTTTCTCTGCAAGTGGACAGTCAGCCTAACAGCAAAAAGTCTGTCAGCAGTCTTCAGAAGTGTTTTTATGTTCACTAGTAATGAAAAACTAGCAAGTGAAACGAGAAATATTTTTGAAAATGAAAGATCTTTGATTTTACAGCTCCATAACTGCTGGGGCAAACCTGAAGGCTGCTGCCCAGGTCAAGGAGTTAAATTTACTTGAGTTAGTGGACTGATCGGTAGTGACTGTTTATAACTATATAATATAAAAACTATATAACTATATCAGAGATCTCTAGCTAAAGTAAGACCAAGTTTTTGGAAAAATGGAAAGTTCAATTTACTAGTTGTTAATAAATAAGCAAAAATAGCATGAAATAATTGAGGAAAATGTGAAGATTTTTCTGTACTATTTTATTGTTAAGCTTATAATTGAAGGTTTTGATCTCTTTCCCTTCCTTCAAATAATGCAGAACTCCTCAACCTCTCTAAAAGAAACTTTTCTGGACATTTTTCCATCAAGTGTAGGGAGCAGCTTGAAAGAATTCAGATACCTATAAACACACATTGGAAGGACTTATAGGCCACAAGAGTCACTAATGATTTCATTCTTTCATGCTTCCATTAAGGCATAATCCTGAAGGACCTTTGTTTCCCTAAACTTCTCTGTCAAACACGTCAATATTGACGTTGTACAACCTACAAGAGAAGATGTCCTTTTCAGTTGCACTAACAGAGACGATAAAGTAGTGCAGAGGAGAATGTATATAGTAAAATTCAGAGATATTTGCTCCCCTTCAGGCTCATCTGCATTCAAAGGGAGTTGGGAGAACCTGGGTCGATTTTTTCCTTCTTTCATTTTTTTATTCCTTGTATATACATCGATGAGAAAGAATACTGACATGCGAGTTTTTCTTTCATGAATTTTTGGGACAAGGAGAATATTTTTTGTGCATTTAAACCCGACCTTATTCCATAAACAGCGCATGTAAATGGCAAGCAGGTCAAGCAGCAAGTTTTAGAGTAACTGTTGTAAAGCAGTCCCCAGCAGTCATTCAAGAGGGCAAGAGACTCCTATGCCCAATGCAGAGGCAGTGGCAGTCCGTACTGTACAGAGTAGCTGTCAGCAGTGGTGGGGCCACTTTGCTGTGGAAAGACATGGTTGAGAAAGGAAACTTGATGGGAAAGGGAGCTTTTTTGTAGAAAAAAAATAAAAATGTAGCCTTCGGCTGCATTCTCACAAACTAGACAATTAACATTGAGTGCCCTGCTGTGGGAAGGAGTACCACCTTCTCATCTGTCATACATCAGACAAGTGAAAACAACTCCTACTCCATAGGTGTCCACGAAGACTTGTCACAGTGAGAGCATTTCCTCATTAAAAGTGAAAGGTTGAGACAGAATGTAAATATCACCAATTTTGTATAGTTTTACCCAGTATTGGCTTAAGTGAATCGGAGCCCTGCTTTCTTTAAATTCGGATTGCTGGAAAGGAAGGCTTTCAGGGCTGAAAAATGCTGCTTGACATGGCTGAGCCACAGCTTGCAAATGGGACTGGACAGAGATGGTGAAACTCAGTAAGAAATCTGATTCAGTGTTGAGCAAAGGATGAAAGTACTGGGCTGGGGAGGTCTGCTACAAAGATAAATTTGCTAATTGTTACAAATGCAAAATATCTCTCAGCATAAATCTAAACACATTGTAATTAAGATTACATTATATATGCCACTTCTTTATAATTAACTTCTTAATGTTATAATTATAGAATCCAGAAGAAAATTAAATTGAGTGATTACAATATAATTAACATAAGTAATCACATTACAAAGGCGCTTGAATTCTTCAGGAATAAATCTTGGTTTTAGGTAAAGATTTTCTAAACTCTTTTTTAACTTGCTTTTGTACCTAGTAAAATGTAGATCTACGTTAACTCTTTAATGACAAAGAGATCTCTGAGATCCAACATCATTTGAAGTGTTCCCAATGTGTATCAAAAAGAGTCACTGCAAGGACAGAACTTTGACTTTAAAGTATGACTTTTAAGTCATTTTTAGTGAAGAAGATATAAGAAGCGAGGAAGAAGAAAAAAAAAAGTAATATAAATAAATCTTTGGAAATGTGAAGTGGACTGCGTGCTGTGGAAAATTCTGGTAACTTGAAAGCTTTGCACTTAAAGAAACCCAGCTTAAAAATGAATTGCATCAAGAGAAACACTTTCATCTGAAAATGACTTTGCTGGGTCTATTTATGGCAGACTTCATGGATCAGAATCATTGAAAATATAGTCAAAGAGACTTTCAGTCTAAGACCTGAAACTTACTTGAGAAATCTTTTACATTTTATAGCTGAAAAAACTTTTTTTTTTTTTTTTTTTTTTTTTTTTTTAAGATATATGAGTTTTGTACCAGTTTTCAACTTATCAGATCACTGGTAAGAAAATAAAACTTTAGGATTTTTTACTGTTTGGCATTTATTTTGCCTTTACATATATTGTGAAGAGTTTAATTGCATTAATAACAACAAGAATGAACATCCCAAAAAACATTTTTTTAATGTTCTTAGAAGCAAGAAAATGAAAGAGTTAAGCCATCTTTCTCTTAATTTGATGAAAGAATGAAACAATAACTGTTCCAAAGTTTTCAGTTTGGATACAGCTGAACCTAACATACTGCAGTTTGTAGTTCATCTCAAAATCTGTGGTACGCTCAGAATCTGTGGTATGAATTTAAGACTGATGGCAAATATTTGTGCTGATCTCACCCAGATCTGTCAAACGCTGGTTCTGGGCAAAGTGTTTACATGCCATACTTGCCCTGCTGTCTCTAGGAAATATTTTTGATGGGTTGGAATGCTTATTTTATTAATCAATCTGCAGAACTAACAACTTGCTTGTGATTTAAAAAAAAATATTAATTTGAATTATCTGTTTGAATTTTACACTTTTTTACAGAGTAGAAAATTATTAGAATAGTTTAAGTATACTTAACATATTTTAATGTAATTCAAGGAATTTAGAAGGCTGCATTGGAATTACAGAATGTCTTGAGTTGGAAAGGAACTAAAGGATCATCAATGAAATAATGTACTGTCTTTTTCTCCACTATTTTTGTATAATATCTTACTCAAAGACATAGCATGGAAAAGTGTGTGATATAACTATGTTTCTTCCCCATCTTTATTTTAGCTGTAAAAAGCATCTTCCATTAACCGCATGGTATATCCATTTAGGCGACTTCACATTTTTCTTGCCTGTATCTGTATTGATCCACGTGCAGTTTGAAGTTCTAGAAACAATAGTGATAAATTCCATGAGGAAAGTACTGGAGTCTGCCAACAGTTCTTTCTAGGGAAGAAAGATAAACAATCAGCAGTAAGTGCAAGTTTTGAGGTCTTGATATTTGGTGGGTTTCTTTTTAAACTTGGCTCTTTCCTGGCAAGCAAAATACTGTAGATTGTATAGGTTGTACTATACAATGATGTTCAGACTAAAGGAAATAGAGATTGTTGCTGGTTTAAACCACAGTAATTTTTTTTTTTCCCCAGCTCTGAAGCAGGGATTTTATTCTCTGAAAGGGTAGGGAGACAGTCATTTGGACAATCAGTTTGTTTAAACACACCAAATGGTTTATGTTTATACCTACAGGTGTTTTATAGTGTATATAAGTCATCATTTGTCTTAGCCATGTAACAGATGTGAAGAATAGTCTGCAGAGTCTTCTTCCTGACAGATAATGGATGAAGCAGCCCACAATCCTGGTTGTTGTTTGTTTGAATTGTGCCTGTATCTGTAAGAAGCCAAAAGACAGTAGTGCATGTGGAGTTTCAAAATTCTGCCTAGGGAAGGCTTTGTATTTATTGAGTGCCATAGTTTGTCAGAAATTCTTGACCACAGTATAAAAAGGTCAGATAGTAATCTTTTGAAGACAGGAGAATGAGGACCTTTCATATTTGCATTTTGAAAAAATTATAATGAGATTTTTTTTCCCTTTTCTAAATCTTAACACATACCGTTATGCTGCAGCCAGAGCACTGGGAGACTGTTTTTCTCTGGGGAATAATCAGCTTACAGACCTTTCTGTCTCTAAGACCAAAGGCTTAACTAGGAAAGAGATCATCGCACACATATATATAATTTCTGACTTCTGAAATGGATTTGCATTTTAACATTTGAAGGCCTTGTGGTTTGTGTAACTCACAGCTTTGATCATTGTCAAGTGGACTGAACATGTGCTGAGAAACAAGAGCAATGAATTTCACTCACCTACCCTTACCACTGACTTGCTGTGCAACTTTACATTTAACATGGAGCCTAGTATATTCAAAATTATTCCCATATTGCTATTATTTCAAACTAAGCATGCTTTACTGTAGATATATTTTAATATCAAATATTCATTGGCTGGTAGGCTTGATTATCCCCTATCCCATGTGTTTGTCTGACATATAGATGACTAAGGCACTCTCTGATTCTTTTGTGCCAGTAGGCCAGTCCCAGTAGAAAACATGTCTACTGAACAAGTCTAAACAAAATCTGCAGCAGCTTGCTAACGAAATCATTTAGGCATGACTCAGGTTCAAATGTCAACATTCTCAGATTTATGATAATGCCAAAATATTTCCAGGGTATATCATGCACTGTCCACCTCCAGGTAGAGCTAGCAATAGGAAAACTGAATTGCTGTGTTTCAGTCAGCTTGATTTCACACAGGAGATGCATGTAGTGAAAGATCTCTTTAAAAGGATATGTCTAAATAGTAATAGCTCTATTTCAAGGATATCAGAAGAGCAGCAATAGAAGGGAGATATGCAAAACCAGAGATACTACAACAGAAGTTTATCTTAACAGAAACTGTATGTCAGCAGCAGTCTTTAATGCCGAGTTGCAAGTTTAAGGGTAAGCTCTGAGCATGCCCACTTCAGCACTTCTATTGTCATTTACCAATGTTCAGGTGATTTTAGGCAATCCAACATTTTTTCTCTCTGCCTGAATTCTTTAGGTTTGAGATTTTGTGGTAAAGCGTTGCTAAAAAACAGCCTTCCCAAATCCCCACAGCAGTCTCAGACTGTACAAACCTCTGTGGGGCTGTGAAAAGTCCATCTGTTCGTTCAGTCTTTTTAATGTGGCAGATTAGTTGTGATGAGGTTTTGTTTATAGTCCGACTAAGGTAATGGTTTGTATGGTACCCTTGTGTTTATGTTGTTATTGCAGAAGGTTGCAGTTGTGAATTTTAGATCTTTTTTTTGTGTGTGTGTGCAGGCAGTTGTTAGCAGTATGATGCCAAGTGGAATCTAATTGCAGACTAAATCACTAAGAAAGACCATGGATTTATTATTTTTTTAATAAATAAGAAATACGTTTAAAAACAACTCTTTGTAAAATGGCATCAGTTCACAGACCATCTGCTTACTGAATATTACAGTTTACTGAAAAAGTTGCTGAAATGAAGAACTGTACCTGATTTAATTCTAGATCAGCACTGGACATTCTGATATTGCCAGATATTTACTCTTTTGAGTATTTAATTTTGATTCCTGGTGTCCAATCTGTTCTTCTGCAGGTTTGACATCAGTAAAACTCAACTAGGCTCAAGATAATCTGTCATTTCCAATGGCATGAATTAAGAATCCTTTTTTTCATGTCCAAAATATGTACAAGAGTCTATCAAACTTGCCTATGCAGAGTTATTGCAAGTACTAGAGCATTACAAATATGCACCACTTAGGAAAAATGCACCTCCTTCAGTTATGAGAGTGCTGTACCAATATAATCAAGCTGCTGAGACATTCAAGCCATTTGGGATGCTTATCTGAATCAAGCTGTTGTGAATTGTCTCACATCTCTCTGTTCACTGCTGATTCACTCATAAGTTATAAATAGAGCATGTTCAAAAGCATGTTCCAACCAGCTACTCAAGCTTTTCTTAGGAGTGAGCTGAACACATTTTTCTTTTCTTTTCTTTTCTTTTCTTTTCTTTTCTTTTCTTTTCTTTTCTTTTCTTTTCTTTTCTTTTCTTTTCTTTTCTTTTCTTTTCTTTTCTTTTCTTTTCTTTTCTTTTCTTTTCTTTTCTTTTCTTTTCTTTTCTTTTCTTTTCTTTTCTTTTCTTTTCTTTTCTTTTCTTTTCTTTTCTTTTCTTTTCTTTTCTTATCACCAAATATTCATTTCTGATGGCAGCCATTCTTCATAATCTTGATAATGTTGCCAAAGTCCAGTGGATGTATTGGCTAAATAGCAGCAGCTGTATTTCTTCTGCTAGGTGCTACCTTTAACAGCAAAATCGTGAACTGGTACTTCACACAACTCCTCTGCTTCAAGCTTGTTGGCACTTGCTAGGTGGATGAAGTGATGTAAAGAAGTATTGTACAAATTACAGAGAACTTGAAAGCTTTTCCTTTCTTAGTGCAAATATTTTTGTTCTTTAGGAGGTGAAGCTCTGGGCTATCTATGTGAGGAAAACACATTCCTCTCTTGCTAGATCTTTCAGTCAATAAATAAACTGCCTGGCATTGTTGGCTCTCACCTGGTTTCTATTTAAAATTTTTCTAGAAGGTGCTTATCACATTATGACCTAGATTATGCTGTGATTTCACTGCCAACCTGGGAGCTACTGTTTTACTACTGCCCATCTGCAACCAGTCTTTTTGCTAAGGATCTCATTGAAAGCTTATACCTTGCAGATTCCTGAATGAAATCAGAATGCATGCATTCCATGTTTGTTTTTAAAAGACTGCATTTGGCTGTTCTGATCATCTGTATGATGTTCATTTTGATGTCTGTATTAAAATAATGAGAAGGTTTGGGACGTAAGCCAACACGAACAGAAATTCCATAGCTGTTCCTTCCAAGGTCTCTTGAACATCACTGTGAAACAAGTGATTTCTACTGAAATCAGAGCTCTCAGCTACTTGGGAAACTGATGTGATCTACTAAGTTTCTATATTTCTGTGTTTCAGACAAATCAAAACAAATGTTGCTGCTGAGTTCAAAGAAAGCACAGGCATTTCACATTCTGGTATTTCACAGGTATTTCACATTCTGAAATACCAGAACTGTTCCATTTTTGGTTATGGAATGGCTACACAAGTTTTCAATGCGGGAATACATCTTTGGAGGAGTACTGGAGGAAACAAGGAGTATGCAAATTATTCCACTAAGATTCCGAGTTAGACCACATATTTCTCTACTACTTTACACTTGGAGCAATTAAGCTCATTTGTAAAGACTAAGTGGAAAGCACAAATAAAATACAGCTGCTCTACCTGGCAAGAATTTACAAATTCCATGCAGAGGCAGATTACAAATGGCAAAACAGAAGTTAATGTAGCTGACACAATTTTTAAAACAGTGTTTCAAACTGAATATGAGATAGAGAGTGTTTTAAAAAATCCAAACATAGCTCTAAGATCTCTTTAGCATCTCCAGGTTAAAGAAATATGGTGTGATCACTCTAATTCTATTTAGATGATGTTTGAACCTTCATGGTGCTTAAAAGCTAGGGAATAAAATTTAGAATAGAGAAGTAAATGCATAAAAAATACAATGTAGTCATGAATTCTATCTGTAACTAGATTCTTTCTACCACACACACACGCACATTAAAAAATAAAAACAACAAAAAAAAAAGAATAAATTGTCCTACTGGGCACTGTATACAAAATCAACCATCTCTATTCAGAGTTAAATAAGCCATCTAAGTATCACAAAGTCCTGAATTGCACCAAATTTTTTTAGCCAGGATGAATTTTGGACAGAAATTTGGAATGGAGCCCAGAATTTTGGTTGCCAGATCTCTGTTGCATCCAGGAGATGTAAGAGGGAGGAAAAGTGAAGAATTTGTAGGAAAACCTATAAGTTCTCAGAAACGACCTTCAGCCTGACTTTTTTGGGCAAAGCTGCCTTAAGAAGAACTAAGCTCTTCACAGACCTTTTTGAGTACGTAGCATGTAGCATGTGATCACAAATTACCTATATGGATATAACGAGCAAATAGTTGTCAAAGCTATAAAATGCCAAAATTCATAGCACATATGCACAAGCAACAAAAGTAACTGACAACTTCCAAAATCAAATTCTATTAGTGGATAATATTCAAATAGGATAAGCAGCAAACAAATTATTGCACTCAATTTATTATTTTGTTCTATTTTTTAAAGTAATATTCCTAGTGCTGCCAGTAAGACAGTGTAAACATTATAGAGGAAAGGAGACTTGACAGCTGATATGTGGCACTACAGTGGCAGAAATAGGAATGGAATACATGGAAAAATCTGATTAGAGGTTGAGAGGTTCCAGAATAAAATTGAAAAAGAAACAAAATGTTTGCACAATCTTGGTGAGGTAATACTAGAAATGCTAGGGGAAAATTAGAAAAAAAATTGACATATTTTTCTCTTAGAAGGTGCAGTAGAAGACTATTCAAGGACATGCAGATAGTATTACTGATGTTGAAATACAAAAGTAGTTCTTCAAGATATTTCTCCTACTAAAAGCAGTAATATATGCATTTTATTTCGGTACATATATATATGTATACAACACACAAAAGTACACATACATATACAAACACACACACATATTCTATAGGCTGAAATAATTAATCAATTGTCACCCGTAATTTTATTGTATATAAATTAAATTATAAAGTGTTCAATCAGGATACCACATATGTTCTCAAATCTTTTTCTATAGAAACAAATTTTCTTCTGTATTTGCATTACAACATTATGCTTTTTTTTTTCTTAAAGACGGGTACATTAATTCATTCTATGTTTCTATTTCTTCCATCCTGAGGAATGTCTCTGGACCAAAATTAAATGCTCTGTCTTTAATAGCAGAAATATTTTGCATTATTCAATATTGTAAATTATTAGTATTTTTAAGCATGCATCCTTTAATGTTTTTCATCCACAATATGTTCATTTTATAAATAATACATCATAAAAATAGCTACATTACTTGATGTAAATTTGTTAAATCATTTCATTCAACCTTCCCACCCACCGGTTTCCAAGATCATTCTAAAATGTCTGTGAAAGTTGTATTAATGATGCTTGATCATTCAGCTGTTTATTCTTGGTTATTCTTATTAATACATGCCCCTACTGTTCCAGACATTAGCCCATACAGCCAACAAACAGCTATTTACATGCTCTTTTTTTGCTTTAAACGTATGATACCAGAAGTTAAACTTTTAATCCTTGTGCTGACACTATCCATGTTCATGAAACTAGATAGTCCATGAAGCATAGCAAACTTACTGAACTAGAAAGGCCATGAAACTTAGAGTCAACAATTAGGAAAGGAAAGAGGGAAAGGTCTTTGGGAAAAAATAAGGCACATATTATATTTGGCAGAGAGTCATATTAAGCTAGAAAAGACAAAACCATTTCATATCAGTATGAAATAAGTGGGTTCATACTAGATATTTTCTCATGTTTCTTACATTTAATTTTGTTAGCAGGATTTTTTTAAGGTGTAAGTCTTTTCCTAAAAAACGTCTTCTAGTACATTCAAAAATATTTTCTTGAAAGTGGGTAGGGAAGTATTTGTGAGAAGTGTTATTGGCACTTTTCCATTGAACAAAGTGAAGGGTCTGGTGTTTGTTAAAAAAGTTGCATGTAATACAATATTCATCAGTATTGCATTCTAGTTATGTGTTTGATTTTCAAGACAAAGTATCTGGAGAGAATACTAATCGTTCTTTTCCTCTCCTTTGCTTCTAAACATCATCTAGCTTTGCCATCTTAGTTTACAAGGATGTCTTCCTGCCTTGATTTTCATTAAGGCTGTTATCTTTGTATGTTGTGAGACTTCCTTTTCTCCACAAAAATGCATTCCTTCAGCTTTTAAGATACTGAGCAATTCAGTCATGTGAAAACTATTTGTATATGCAGGGGAGAAGATGATGTATAGAAGATGATGTATAGGCATTTGACTAGCCTCTGAGGGTTTCACCTGATGTGGGTGAATTTAATTTCTGCTGAATGGATTTTTACTCATACAGAACTAATGACTTGTCCTTCATCATGGGAGGAAGGAAGGATGAGCAGAAAAAGAATTTGCATCTCAAACTTTTGTAAGCACTCATCACCAGGTTTCATTGCTTGTTTTGGAAGAGAAACAGATTCTGCTTTCCTGGAAAATGTAATGTTCTGAAAAAATATTTTCATCTTTAGATAGGTGGAAAAGCTGATGTTTCAAAACGTTTCTTAGAAAGATATGAGAACCAAAAGGTAAAGCATCAATGAGATATTCTGTTTCGGTAGTATGGAAACAATGCGTTAAAAAAATAATAATAATAATAAAAAAATAAAGTGAGAAGTCAGCATGAAATGAAGCAATACTGAATTCAATACTTCATCCTAACTTCGTTGTGTTTTTAAAAAATATTACTTGTGTTATCAGAATTTTCACTTTCTTGCGAAGTAGGGTTTTTTCATGAAAAAGTGCTGTCCGAACAGAATGCGGCTTTTTTTTTTTCTAGCCTCCTTATATAAATTATCTTACAACAGCTTTACAACAAAATTTGTTTAATAATGGATTTCCTGGATTATTTGAAGAGATGGTGAAATGCCTAGATGTGTTTATCTGAAGAAGTTTCTACTTTTTCTGTCACACTGAAAAATGATTTGCACATTGGAAAAGATACCAAGTTAATTGTGAAATACAGGTAAATAGTAATCAATAACGTCAATGAAAATTACAAAATGATTTGATAATGACTTATGGTTTATCTCCTGTTAAATATACACAATTGAAAAATTCATATAGTTATTTAATTAAAACTACTTGTATAAGACGTATTATTCTTCTCTCTTGAATGAGTCAGACTGCCATTCAGCGTAATGTATGTGAACTGTTGCTTTTAAAATGAGCTTATGAAAATCTCATTTACATTTTCTTTCATACAGAATGTAATTATTCAGGATTCAAATGTCTTTTTCATAATATTTGCAGTAGAAAAACTTAAGGACCTGATGCACACAGAATAAATTTTGGAAGGAATTTCAAATTCAATCAAATGAAAATTTTTACCATAATATCAATAAACATAATTACATTAAACTTCCTGTTTTTCTGCTTGAAAAATTTGTAGGTCAGTTTCTGTTTAGATGACAAGTTACTGACATCTCATGTAAAGAGTTTCTAAATGTAATTTATTTTTGATGGACAACTATTTATATAAATAGGTGTCCATCAAAAAGTAAATGACTCTTTTGTAGATTCAGATGTTATTCCTGTATTGAATTTTAAGGTAACAATCTTATCCCCAAGGTGAACTCTGAGAAAAGACCAGTCCCTGTCTCTCTTTCCAGCATCTTCCCTTATCAAGCAATTGCATTCTCAAATTGCATATACAATGCGAAGACTAGCAGTACTGTCAAGGTGAGAGTTTTATCACTTAGTACAACATCACTGCCTGATGATTCTATCTATAACCTTGGTAATGTGGTTATTTTCAGATTCATAAATTGATTCTCAGGATAAGACAAACATTTACAAGCCGAAGTATTTAAAGCTTAGATGATTAAGCAATGCTCTTTAAGGTTTCCCTACAGCTCCAAAGTCAGTGCTATGGATAAGCACATATTTTCTTTAGAGCTCAGTAGCTTAATTTTGGCATCCTTTTGATGCATAATGATGTTTAGTATTTGGATACGAACAGCTTGCATGTCTGTAGTGAGCGCTTATCAAAGTACCAGATGAAATGAAATCTTAACTCTGACATTACTCATAGGGATTTATGTCATTGATCTCACAAGAGCCTGTCTTGACACCCTTTCTTGATCCACAGGCATGATAATTTTGTCTTCTGGGTACAAATCACCTGCTGTTACATAAATTTCTTTCATTTTCTTATTGTATTTGAAAATAAAAAGTGAAATGATATTCAAAACGGTGAGCATCAAATGGATTCATAGAATAAGGGACTTCTTTAGGCTGGAAGGGACATTCTCAAGTCTCTGGTCCAGTCTTCTGCACATTGCAGGACCAATATTGGCTGTTAACCAGGTTTCTTGAAGTTTCATTTGATTGAGTCTTCTAAACCTCCAAGACAGAGATTGCATGCTATCCTCAGAGTGATTTTTCCCCCTTTCTATTCAATTGGAGCCTCCCATTTCAATTTATGACCCTTGTCTTTCTCTACCACTGTGCATAAATCACAAAATTAAGAAGTAATAAATATTATGTCAAGATGTAAAATAAAATTATCACTGTGCTGCTCCTATCCTTTCACTGTGAATGGAAGCTGATCCTGTCATTTGTCTAGCTTAGTAGCTTTTCTGTCATCAGTTAAAACTGGTCATAGTAGCTGTTGCTAACCTTTCCCATCTCCTAGGTTATAAAGTAAATGTTATCTCAGAAATTGCTCTCTGTTAGACTCAGGATTAAATGTAAGATATATTTCTGAAAGAAAAAAAAATGTAACAGTGCCAGTGTAGGAGGTTCTCTGACATCTTTATCAGGTACCAAAATAATACTGTCTACAGTGTGTTGCAATTTATGACACTGAGAATGTCATAAATCAATGTACAAGATGCTGGTTAAAAGAGAGCATGTCTTGTCAGAAGAGATCAGGTAGTACCATATTGATTTTTTGTGCACTCTGTAAGACAAATTTTTATTTGTTTTGCATTGTACGAGAATTAGAACACGTATGAATGGCTTTTTCTTTGAATTTCATTATCACAATTAGAAATGCTTTACCATTTAAACTACTCAGAAGATCATTGAAGTAGTCTTTTTATAATAGCTATGTTGTGTTCATTTTGTCCTTGTTCTACTCAAATGAAATGGCTGAAATGTTCCTTTTAAGATGCTTTTACTTTTAGTACCATACTGAACATGCTAAAATTAGGAATATTTCAATCACTGGGTGAATAGCTGAGATTTTTGAGAGGCTAAAACATGGAGTTAGAAAGGAATCCCTTTACAGTTATAATTTTGGTTGTCACTACCCTCCTGTCTTTTACTTTTCTTTTTGTGATAAATTATGTGCCACTCAAGCTGAAATTCTTCAGGTTCAGATCTTAACTGTGGGCTGGGATGTGAAAAGGACCACATCTGTCACTGTCTCCACATGACTGTCTGTATAGAAATGTTAGTAAACTAGAAGTGGCTTATGGCTCTGTCTGTGTGGAAACCCAGTCATCTTCACAATATACTTGAGTCACAAGGAAATTAAATTTTCCTGTTAAGACAGGATTCCATCTCATTACCCGAACTCAAGTGAAAAAATGCCTGGAGTTCAGAAAAGAAGTCCACATCTTTAATGCCACTAATGCAAAATGGGGTCAGATTTATTTCTAGAGCTAAATAAATGAGAAGGATTTCAATTTCATCCTTATTTGATGTATGTTTTTTTCTTCCTTCTTAGGACATACAGTCTTTGAGTAAAAATGAAAAGAAGCTCCATCTATACTTGCACATATATCTGTAACCAGACCTAAATAATTTAGCAAAGATCTTAACCGTTTCCGTTTTTGGATACCTCACGTTAAACCAGTTATATGTGTTCATTATTTCTAGCTCTACTGTAAGGTAGAATCTGGGTACCGTATAGTCTTTTCAGTTAAAAAGGAAAAGAAATAAAAAATTGTGATAAATAAATAATGGAAATAATAGCAAATATAAGGTTTGATCCTGTTACAATTTGCTGCCATGCTGGCCACTGTTACCCCCACTCACTGATGACTAATATCAGATTACGTTAGCCAAGCTCAGCTTCGTTTTTCATCCATAAATTTCTGGCTCAGATTCCTCTTCTCATGCCTTGGCCTCCCTTCAATTCCAGGTGTTCTCCTGCTCTCTCCCATCCCCCAGGCTCGCTCTAATGCAGCATCTAATTCCAACGCAGGAGCATATTCACATTCTGTAGTTCTCGTTTCAGGAACTACTCTGCAGATAACTAGTTCCAGATAACACACAAGATGATATTTCTGATCACAAAATTCCCATCACTGTAAATTCATCCTAAATCCTTTCAAAAGGCCAGGCCTACTGTAAAGTCCCTTCAGAGTTAAGGTTGCCCTTTGCAGACCAGACTGTTTTCACACAACGCTCACGACTGGATGATTAAACATTTACATATTGTTGTAAAGTAATTAGTCAAATTAGACAAATGGGAAAAGGATTCATGAGAGAGCATATTAACTGCAGGGGCACAATTTTATTTCAGGAAGTCTGGAAGTTGCAAACCCCTGGAGGTAAGAGTGCACATCTGCAAGCTGCCACTTGGTGACCTCCAGGCAGACCCTCTCTCCTGGCCACTGCCTGTGTCAGGCTGTGGGTGAGGTGAACCTCTGCACCAAGTGCTGTGCTCTGCTACAGCACATCTCCAGAGCATGAGTACAGCAATGTTTGGAGTGGGTACCACAGATGCAAACCCATGAAGTTTTCCCTAAGAGAAGTTTAGATATGGATGACGTAGTCACTGGAAATTTTGCTGAAGTCCATGAGTCCATTCTGTCTGAGGTGATTCCAGGTCATAGTGGTGAGGAGCTGTCTACGTGTTGCTAATCCTGAGCAAAGGGGTGGGAATATAGTGGTGCTGCTTTCCACAATATTGAATGTATACATAAAGACACATTGAAAATGAATTAAGTGTAATTAACAACAAAAGGCCTGCAGTTGCCTGTTGCTCATGTGCTGAATAAAACTGCTGGAAGGCTGCACATAGTTCTGAAGAACTTTACAAAGAACAATTGATTTTCAATCATTTTTATTTTCTTTGCCAGTTACATGAAAAGAAAGTTTGATAACTGATAAAGTTTCTGGAATTTATCTTGTCTCTTGAACAATGGCAAGAAAGTGAAAGGAGGTTGAGTAGGATGTAGGAAAATACTTGCCTGTTAAGCTATCTATCTCATGATAAATGAATTCATTTGTATTTGGATTCACTGCATGAGCTCCATTTCTATAGCTCCTTTCATCCAAACGTGTGTTCCCAAAGTGTCATTCTGATGTACTTATTGGATATAAAAATGAAGAGCAGAAAATACTGGCATTTCTTTTGCAACCCTACCTAAGTCTGTCTGCAGGAAGTCAGTTGTTAATATTCATTGTTCGCATGTAGGTAACACCTCTTCTGAACAAAAAGTTGTCTCCACACATGTCTCTGTGGTGAAATTTGCAGTAACATCAGCTGCTAGGTTTGCCCACAGTCTCAAAACGAGCATGAAAGTGTGAGTTGTTACTAGAGTACAGGTGCTACCATGCAATATTTAAGGAATGGTTAGGTGATCCCAAAAGGCTGGGAAAACTGTTACCGAGGCCATCAGTCTGCATGCTTAAGGGCATTTAAGTTGCCATCAAATAGCTCACAAAAGATTTACATATGCTTTGTTAAAAGGCTACTCTAGTTGCCTTTTCTTCTAATTTTCACTGAAGCATCAGATAAAGCACAGGCTGTCTGCCACAACGGTCGAATAATTTATTTTACAGAGACATGTGCTTACAGAAATCATTCATTACATTTACATAGAATATTCTCATGGACCTGCAGTATCTAAGTTAATTGGTCTAAGTTAATTGGTCTATCCTATGTATACAAATGTGTTAAATACCTTGAGAAGTACACAAACATTCAGTCTGAAATTCTCCTTGGTAGTTAGCTATGCTGAATATTTCATTAAATCTCTTTGGAGGTTGTTTCTGGTGTTGGTGTAACTACAAGTGTCATAAAAGAATGCTGTAGGCCTGGTTATCCATGATACAAAGATAACAGCAATATTCATTAGGGAAGAAATGCTAGCAAACAAACAAAGAAAGACAAACCCAGGAGGCTTTCTCTACTTAAAAATGTAATTGCAACAGGAAAGTGAAGAAGAAAATGTAGACCCATGAATTAAAATAGTGCATCTTATTTCACCAGTTCCACTATTAGCATGATCACAGTTGGTGGTCCTAAAAGTTGTGTACGTAATTTTAAAGGATGAAAACATTCCATTTAATTCCACCAAAGAAAAACACATTGCAGAATGTTAATGTTCTGTTATTAAACTCTTTCATTAAAAAAAATAATCCTATTTCTTTAAAGATTATAGAAAAGGGTAATGTGTTTTATAACAATTTTAAGCTAATACTAGTTGGAACTGTTTTATGAACATTTGCATAATAATATTTGCTTCACTTGCAGAGTTTAAATGGGGAAAAAAGTTACATTTTCTTGATGCTTTATAGCAAAAAATAAATAAATAAATAAATAAAAATCTGCAATATTTACAGACTGTATTCCACTAGTTGGCCAGTAGCTAATCTCATTCATAGCAGATTATGTGCTAAAGTGTAGGGAGCACTGTTCCATTGTAAAAATACTGCTTACACTTCAAAGCATTACAGTCTGTCTCATTGTATTTCAGTTGTCCTATTTTTCTTATTTTTAACGTAGGCTGATATGAAAAGCTCTAGAGAGACTAGAGATTATTTAGTTTCAGGGGACAGCAGTTATCCTCCAGACTGAGGGGCAAGCTAGTTTGTTAAGAATGCTTTTGAGCTTGATAGAGCATGTTGTTATTCTGTCTCAAAACGTGAAAGCCATTCTCAGCCTTGAATACCAGGGACAGTGATTCTCTTGGAAAAAAACTTATTTTTCTGCAGTTTAGTAGGTTATTTGTTGCTTTATTTTGAAGGGTTGAAATTATGTTTCTAAATTGTTTTGAACAGAGATGCGTTTCAAAAGTTAAAGTGTCATTCAGTTAAAAACTTTGAAATACTCTGTTTCTTTAAGGAATACAGTGAAGGACGATGGCTTTTAGTAAAATTATATATGTATGCCTTAATTTAGAAGTATAGAGAGCGCGGAACCTAACTTTTCAGTGTTATTTCATTACTTCTTCCCAGTTGGAACCAGCAGGCCAGATGCCCATAAAAATGAAAAGTGTTTGAACTTTTAAAACCATGGAAGTTAAGTTTGCTTTTTATCTTCATCAGATCCATGTAGTATATGGGGCCAGTTTCCGCCATTCTCTTTTTCTGCAGTAATAGCTGTATTGCAAAAGTGTAACGATTTTGAAAGTTCTCTGTTGGGACGCTGAAACTAAGCTGCCTAATTTATGTGGTACAGCTGTAAGTAACTTGTATTTGGAATTTTTTTGGAAGTTCAACTTACAGAGTATTATGAATAAGATGTTTGTATACCATATCAAACACTGCATCTTAGAAGAAACAAATTTGGATGAAAAGCATGATTTGTCTTTGTGCAGTTTGAGGCTGCACAATATTCACAACACAATTAGAATGTCCACTTGGTGACTTTCTTTGGAAAAACCACAGATACTAGGAGGTGGAGATTTACAGCCCTTGGGGGTTGGGGATGTAGAGCTATAGGAGGGTGGTATGGGATACTGTGCTTATCCAGCTACATTCATACTATGGAAATGTATGATAAAATGAGTTAGGAAGGGTTGTGGCAGGATAGCTTACCATTTGGATACAAGTGAACTGCCATATTCAGCAGCTTTACTGTTGGTCTGTCTGTTTTAGAAATTACTAGAAGATACATTACTAGAAGATACATTGTTCTTTACAATCTTATTCTACTGAATGATCCATATTAGCTGGAGCTAATGCAACCACCAGATGTACACCAAAGACTCTGCCTAGATGTAATAGAACATACCTATATATTTGAGCTTTTATGTGTTTATTCTTTTATCAGTCACTCTGGATAAGATCCCATATCTCATAAACAGAATCCATTTGCTGTGCTCTTCTATACATAGCCTCTGTATGACAGAAAAAAGAGCTGTATGTGATATTATGAATACTGAGAGGCACCAGTTTTTAGAAACTTTGTTGACTCTGTGTGACTTTGTCAGAAGGTAATACTGAATATCTGATTTTCTTTGACACTGTTTATTGACCTGGCATTTAGGGCCACTGAGAAGAAAGAACATCCATAGCTACCTTCCAGTCTCCAGTGAAAACACCACTGTTTGTTTTCTTTCCAAGTCTAGTAACATCTATATGTTGAACACAAAAGAGGCAAAAGGCCTATAAAAAGAAGTATCATATACTGTCTACAAAATATGCTGACATAGAGAAACTTTGCAGAGAAAACCTAAAGAATTTAGGACTACTTGTATCCAGAGGGCAGTATTCCCTTCAGTCTAGACAGTTTGTAGAAGGGGTAATTTAAGCATTGATTACTATTTCAAAGTCCAGAAAGGAACAGGTTTGCAAGGCACATACATCATCAGACCTGCTGAGCTAAATAAGAACTACTGTCACAACTATGACTATAGTCATAGTCACACACTGTGATTATAAGCCAGTACTTGTCTAAGAAAGAAAGAATCTTATGATTAAAACCCAGATATGTGTGCTAATTAGAAACAGACTGTTTCAAAGAATCAGATGGAGTTCTCTTAGAGTAGAAAGAAGACAAAGCTGTATTCTATCTGGTGGCTGAGGCATTCTGATTTATATTGTAGGAAAACAAAACAAAACCACTTCAGCCTTGTTTATTTTCATTTTCTTCAAGTTAGGAGAGACTATATGTTTTTCTGCTTCCTTTCATTGTGTTTTAGATACTGACTTTGCCATGTAAAAAGCTAGTACTCTCATCTGGATGTTGGGAAGATAATAGGTGTTACCATATCTGTCAATTGCCATTTATTGGTATAAGGCCTTGAACTGACTTGAAAAATAGCAGGTGTGCTAGTAAGAAATGAGGAATCAATTTGCCTTTCGGAGTCCTTGAAGTGAATTCCAATGAAAATAATAAGAGTGGCTGGGCAGTGTTATGTTCACGTATGTGTTTAAAGATTTCTTGGAGACCAGATACAGAAACAAATATTTATTTAGGTCTCCAGATGGATACTACTTGGTTGTCAACATTGAAACATTTTCTTCAGTTTAGAAGATTGTCTTGATATGTGTAAGGCATAAAAGGCATGATGTGTTTTCTACAGTAGCCAATGGATTTCAAGTCTTCAGGTCACACTGAATGTGGATATGATGTTTTTAATCTTGTCACAGGTCAGGATATGAATGCATCCACCCATGTTTTTTTAGGAGAACTTCCGTAACAACACAAGGCTTGTGCCTTTTTTTAAGGCAGTATTCTTATGTTCTGATTACTGAAACACAGGTACTATAAAATGCACCACTCCTGCTGCATTTGAAACAATCTTGTGTACTTAGTCAGGGAGTGGGAAAGGAGCAATATAAATTTTGCCACAGTAGCTAATATTCAAAATTATGCCATATAGTACAGAATATGATTATAATTGAGAGAAAAAGAGCAGCTGAAATTTGGAGGCATACTCACCTTGCAAATGTAAAAGCACTTCATTTCTCTTGAACATTAAAGAAATGCAGTTATTATAGACCTGGAGCCATGGACATAGTTTTTCTCTTCTGATCAATTAGTTGCAGGAACATCCGTGAATAGTTCCTCCATTTGCCGATAAAAGGCTTTGGGAATTTAAAACCTTAATAACTGTGCTTGGGAGTAGAAGGGAAGTAGAAGAATAAAGCCCTGAGACTCACTGAGCATCAGAAGACTCAAGAGGAGGGTGTTGAAGGATGAATGAGTTTCCAGTGGAAAAAATATGAGACAATAGATACTATGATTCTATTGGGGGTAAAGAAAGACCATAGTCTAAGAGTACTGAGTTAATGTACGTGATGCAGGAGAACTTTAATTTGGAAACAGACACAGAAAAAATTTGGAAGCACACTTTTAGGTGATAATGTATGCATGGATAAAGAACTTGTTCATAACTCAGTAGAGCTAGATAACTTTTCAGTATTCACAAGCAATTCATTTCTGCCAGTGGCTTTAAAATACTTAAGTTAGTATCATACATACGTATGCCTGGTTCTCAGTTCTGTTCATACTTGACCAAAATTATCATATTTTCCTTGCAGCTAGGCCCATAATATATAGCACAATGCAAATGCAGGAATTTTATGCCCCTGGCCTGAATTCTTATTCTATTCAACTTTTTCCTCCCCCTTCTCAGTGCGCAGCACTGTATTTTATATGCAAATATTATGCCATGGTGTAGTTTTTTTCCCCCCTCTGGTGGGAGCATGTAGAACTGCAGATGCTAAAGAAGAGTTCGGTAGCAAATACTTGCCAGCTCATGTGCCCTGGAGATGTGCCTTTTTTTCCTCTCTTTTGAACCCGTGTCATAAATTTAATTCTGTGTTATCTGTGCTTATTCTTTTCTCAGAGCGTTATAAAATTTCTTTGGAAACTGGTTATACCAACTAAAAAAGCCTGTGCTGTGTAACAAGGATAGAACAACTATATTTCTGTGAAGCTTTTCTAACAAACATGTATTCAAGTATGATTTGTCATTTGATTCATAAATTCAGTGGAAAGTGTTACTGATATTTTCATAATAACAAAAGTGAACAGGTCCAGAGCACGGTGAGGGAAGCTCTCATCTTCTTTCACATTCATCATCAGTTTCCTTTTGAGAGCAATCCACAGGGTATTCATCCTGTCTTAACATAGAGTGTAGATACTACTGACCTTAGGTTAAGAAGTAATCATTTTCCAAGCTGATTGACTTCAACTGTCAGATATAAACTAAACATCTTATGGTCTTACCAGTCATACTAACGTGCAAAAATGAAAACTACCTTTTTTTTTTTTTATTATAAGTCCTCTTTATCTTCAATTGTAGTGTGATACCCTTGATCTTTGCCTTTAAAAATACTCTGGCCTTTTTAAATAATCCGTTTACATATTTGGCTCTAATAGATATGGATAATGCTTTTCCATTAAAAAATTACTTTCATGAGTTTTCACAGAGTTACAATAGGGAAAAATGATAAGACCTAGCTAAAGGTTGCAAATAATTAGTTTCCAGAATAGAATAGGTGCCCATTCCTACTTTGTGACGAACAACAGTTTAAGGAGTTAAGATGCAGACTGAACATCAGAAAGACTTGCTCTACTGGAGGTTATATAAAATACTACAATTATAGCCCTTCATTTTGTATATCATCTTTTACAGGATCCATACTCTTTAAGATGATAAGTAATATAAGAGAAAAATTTACATACAAAGTAAATTTTCACTTACTATATTATGTAGAGGTTATGCTGAAATTGATATTAGGACTAGAGGGAAAACTGTGCCAGGGGAGATTTAGGCTGGACATCAGGAAATACTACTTCTCTGGAAGAGTGGTCAGGCACTGGAATGGGCTGCCCAGGGATTCACGGACCTGGAGGTGTTCAAAGATCATTTGGATTTTGGATTTTGTGTTGAGGGACATGATTTAGTGAGAGCTATTGGTGATAGGTGGCTGGTTGGACTGGATGATCTTGTAGACCTTTTCCAACCTTGGTGTTTCTATGATTCTGTGATTCTGTTATATCTGCCTACCACAGTCTTGAATCTTCAAAGTACTTTTGCTTGTCTGGGTTTTGAGGGAAGCATCTTCCTCTCATGTAATCTAAGCTAAAAGGTTGTTTTTTTTTGTTTTTTTTTTTTTTTGTTTTTTTTTTTTGTTTGTTTGTTTTTTGTTTTTTTTTTGTTTGTTTGTTTTTGCTATAATTCAGTCTTGACAATGGACAAGTGACTGAACCAAACAAGCAAACAAAATTCAGATGCAATATCATTGCCTTTTCAGTGTTCCAGACTCAGATAATTTTGGGAAGATATTAAGATTCCGGTCCAATTCCAAAAATGTTTCTGCCTGCCTCATCCTGCCTCTGTAGCACTCTGCAGTTTTATCTGTGCCTATAGTTGTTTAAAAATGATATAAAAAATGTAGGGAACAGCTTCAAAACAGAAAAAAAAAAAAGCCTTTTCTTTTACAGAGAATGAGATATAAGAACTTCAAGCACGATCTGCTCCATAGTTAGAAAAACATTGCAAAATTCATTTTAATACTGTATGTGCAGGAAACTGGGATATTATTTTGGCAGGAGGGCAGAGAATAGACATACTTCAGTGAAAAATACCATGCAGTGATAGGTGCTAGACATAAAGAAATATATAAGTAATATTAAGTGAATGTTAAAATGAAACAGTTATTACAAGGTTAACAGTTGAATAATATACCAGAAAATGCTTTGTAGAAGTAATCTAATCTCAGAGATGCTGAGAAATAGGATAAGAAACTTAAAACAAGAAAATAAAGTATTTGTAAGCAGTGTGTAGAAATTCTTTTAGGTGGAATTAAGTAAGTGAAAACTCAGTTCCTCTTTCAGCATCAGAGAATTTTAGAATTTTAGAACAGTCTTGGATTTTTCACCCAACCAAGAGTCTACAAAAGAGCTAGAAAATTTTAAGAGCTAGAAAAAATGCCTCTCTTCTAAGTAGATTTTGTAAACAATAAATTGAGGAGGACAGAGGCTTAATGCTCTTGAAAACTGGAAACTCAAGAGCTCTGTAGCATGTTCATGTACACTCAGCCAAAAGGCTTACATAAGACTATCAAGAAGGTACTCTATAACAAACTGCATATAAAAGAAAAGTTTGGATAGTCTTTGAATGCTGTGAGTTCAGTCACTGAGCGAAGCAAACAGAATATGCAGCACAAATCCATGGAGAAAGCAAATAAAAAGCTGGTAATCTGATCCTGAAGAGGTCAAGTGGGAAAGTAAAAGAGCTTCCAGTGAGCCTGCCCTTAAAAAGAGAGCAAATAAATACATTTTGTCTCATTAGTTTCTTTCATCTGTGGTCAGGTTCATAGTCTGGTCATGTAAATGGAAATGTGTCAGTGGAGTATACAGTATCAAATACTTGTCTTTTCCAGATGTAAAGATCACAAAATCTGTTTAGCCTGTTTTTGTCTATCAAGTACTAATGACATTATCTTAAAACTTCTTAGAATTCAGGTAGCTTTTCTTTCATTTAATACAACTGTCAGGTCACAACCTTGTGCTCTTTGAACAAGCATTCATCAATGAGAATACATTATTCTTTGTTTTTTTAACACCTACAGAGTAGTTTATTGGTAAAAAATGAAAGAATATTTCCTGGCTGCAAAACCTCACAGCTAGAGACAAAAGTCTGAGGGCAGTTGGAAAGCCATACACCAGGTGGGAATGCTGCTCTAATCCAAATTGGATGGAATAGGCATGACTGTGAAGCTGCACAGCTACTTATACTTTAAGCAATACCAGAATGCACATGTGCACAAAGGCAGAGATAAGGAAGAGCAGGACTTCTAGACTCTTCAAGTATGCTTTGCATAGCCATGATATGTAACAGTAGCGAATCCTCTACTAGTAAGGGATAATCTGAGCCAACAAAGTAAACAATAAGAATTTTTTCCTTGACCCAGATTAAGTAAGAGTCAAAAGATCTTGTACATCCCTATTAATGCAGTTCAGCCCTGACAACCTTGTGTTAGTGTCAAGCACATTTGCCTTATTACTGATGGCCACTTTGTGGAAGCTGAGAAATGAGTGCTTGCTGTAAAATTACCCAAGCTGAGTTAATGTCTGGGCTCTTAGCCCAAGCTGCTAGGATAGCTCTGCTTGCAGAATCCAGTTTACATGAATTATTTATGATCCTCAGCAGACTTTCTCTCCTTACTCTCTTTCCTTTACAGTTTTGGAATAGTTCAGTTATGCCTACACCAGATATAAGCACAGTGTGCATATGAGGGAAATATATCCCAGGTCAAAATCTGTTTTCCTGTTGGAACAGTTGCACTGTCTCTTTCATATAGTATTGATTGAGGACTAATTCTTCTCTCTCAGATGAAGGTGCTGAGTGTCAGGCTTTGTTTCAAATGTCCAACCTCGGCTGGGCCACCTATCCTGCACCCATGAGCTTGGGACATCCTCAGATCCCTTATATTATGTTGTTTGTGATATTGTGGTAAAAATACTGCTTTTTAAAAACACACATATACACACTGTTCTTAGATATATTTATCAGTATGTCAATTTCATTGCAAAACATCAGGTTATGAGGGTCTCAAGAAGAAATGACTGTCTGGGGAAATACTTCTTACTATGTAAACTAGTATGCCGTTTTCCCCAATATTTTTCCTGTGTTTCCTAATTACACTATAAGAAGAGGTTTTTTTTGAACTAGCTAAATATTTCCTTGAGTAAATATTAGAATAGTTCATGGACAATGCAAAGCAAACTGTCAAGCTATCAGAGTGTTTGGTGTGTAAAAAACCAGAAGCTGTTCTTTGCTAACATAATTGCTGTATTTCCTCTGTGACTTAATACTGACATGCTATAAAGAAAGCAATAGATTCTTGTCTTATGCTTGCTTTTTTTATTTTCCTTTGTTATGTGAGTTCGTTCTTTGATGTATAGCATGAAGCATCAATAACCGAGTAAGGGAAAACAATAATTTCATAACATTTTTTGTTTAAATGTCACCTGTCAACTAAAGGATCACAAAGCACTTTAAAAAGTATTAAGCATCTACTGAAAATCCACTGAAGCTGAATCTTGCCATAGATTTCCTCATGTTTTGGATCAAGGCATAAAGAATTATCTCTAAGAGCGTGAGGTAAAATATGTTTGAGAAAAGTTAGAAGTAGAAGAGATACCTTAAGAAATGATATGTGCAGAATTAATGATACTGGGAATGGAACCGAACAATATTTTCTCTCCTAAGTCCTTTACGTCAACACACATGTTGACAGTTATTAACAACAGTAATTTAAAGACTATGGCTTGTATGTAGATATCAAAAGATTGTTCTGGTTTTGGAAGAATATTGAAAGATCCTGCAGCTGCTTAAGGACAATAGAAGATAACAAAGCTCACCTGTCAGTCTTTTGTGCACACATTCATGTGTGTGTTCAGATGTGAGTAAGGGTAAAGTGAAAAAGGGAAAAAGTGAAAGAGGGTTACAGGAGAAACAGCAAAGGCTCCGCCTCCTCCACTAAATGAAACTCATCAGTTTGTATTGATTGAATCAAAGAAGAAAAATCACTGGTCTTCTTGGAGAAATGACATTTGATAATTTAAAACAATATGCTTGGAAATATCTGTGAAACATTAAGGCCAGACTGAGAAAGAGCGCTTTCTACTCAGCATCCTGTCAAAGCTATCTGATTCAGTAGTTAAATAAGTTTAAAATAATGGCCTTCAGAAACATTTTATTTGATTTACTGTAATTTTATTTCTCTTTTCAACTCTTTTAAAAACAATAATGTTTTGATGTAGTTTAACATCTCATGGCTGAAAACCGTTTCAGGCATTCTATAAAACGGTCCCTGTCTATGAAATATGATCTTCTTCCCACAAACCATTAAATCAATGAGTGATTTTATATACATGTGTTATTCCAGGGACTTTTTGGACTATTTACATCTCCAGAACTTAATGTTTTGCAGAATGTGTATGGTTTAGGTACACAGGTAACTTGTCACTATAATGGAAATTATTAACCCAACTGTATAAAATTAACAGGCTAATGGTAGCAGAGGACTGTATGCAGGGTGCTTCACATCTACTTGTAGCTTTTCTAAAGGTATCACAACTTTTTAAAATCAAAAGGATACTGGTTACGGGACACAACAGGATTTTTTTGGCAAGTAGAAATTTGCATTGATGAGGAAAAACAAATAAACAGATCTCGAATTTATCAAGATTTGTTGAACAAAATGTGTGACACGATACAAATTGTATAAAGAGTTCCTTTACACGTCAATTCAGAAAAAGCAGCATTACATAATACTGGGAGTATGAGCAGCAAGGAGAACAGCTAGAAGTGACATTTAACAGTTGCTCAGAAAGATAAGAGAAAGCTTTATTACTAATGTACCTGGCTTTGAGAGGTAGTTCTCTGAGTCAGTGCCATAAGTTTTCTGGAGTGACAAGGCAGATAGTTTATGTGGCGATGTTCAACAATGACAGTGACTGGGAGTGATAGTAGATTGTAGGAGCTCTTGGTGCAACAGAAAGATAATTAGGGTAGTTGGCAGAGCTGGAAGGAAGAAAATCTGTTTTCTGGAAGTGATGTAAGTGCTTCTTTCTCCATCTGGCTCCATAGACTTCTGATAGTCTAGGTGGGATAGCAGGTCTCTTAACTATTTCCTCCTGAGCTATGGGAGGTTTATTCTTTTCATTCTGTTCCCCATCCATGTCTTCCAGCTCAGGGGGCTGAATACCCTGTGGATAACTGGTCTGACTATTGAAGACAGAACAAAGAGTACCACAGCATTTTCCTCATTCTTGGTGATAATGTTCCCCGCTACATCCAATGTGGAGATTCTCTTTGGCCCTTGTTTTGTTTTTAATGTATTTGTAAAAACATTTTTCGATTATCTTTTACAATAGTGGCCAAATTAAGTTCTTGTTGGGCTTTTGACTTTCTAATTTTCTGTCTGCATATTCTAGCAACATCCCTTTACTCTTTCCAAATTGCCTGACCATTCTTCCAAAGATGGTAAGCTTTTTTTTCTGGATTCTTGGCAAAAGCTCCCTGTTCAGTCAGTCTGGTCTTCCGTGCCAGCTCATCTGAGAGCATGTGGGAACAGCCTCTTCCTGCATCTTTAAGATTTCCTTCTTGAGGGATGTACAGCCTTCCTGGAACTGTTTGCCCTTCAGGGCTATCTCTCAAGGGAGTCTCCCAGCCAATGTCCCAAGCAGTCCAAAGTCAGCCCTCCAGATGTCCAAGGTAGCAGTTTTGTTCACTCGCCCATTCCTGACTTCAACAAGAGTTGAGAAGGAATCAAGAATAAATTTGCCAGACTTAAGTCTGACGTTTGTAGGTAGTTTGCAAATAAGCTTTAGATGTGGGAGAAATAGAAAGACAAAAATACCACTTTGTATCTGCAAAGGTGAATATTACAGAGCTTCATGGAAAATATTGGTAGGTAAAAAATGAAGTGTAAAATTTAACGGTATGATCTTTTTAAAGATTACTCAGGCCTGAGATTATGTCAGTCACAATCAGTTCAGTAGTTGTGTTAATAATGAAAAATAAGGCAGTGTATCTTAGAGTTATTCTGTCAACTTCTTCCTGGGCGTCTCATGTCCTAGTAGTCCATCATTGTCAAAGTCTGCATAAAACAAACTCTCCTTTGGAACCTAGATACTTCCATGCTTAAGTATACAATCTTAGGTGAATAGGAAGCCCAGTGCAGATTAGCATGTCAAGCACTGAAAGAAAATGTAGAGTTTTCTTGGTCAGACCAACAAATTTGTCTAATCTTGGCCCTGAACAGGGTCACTGGCAAGCATAGCAGAACCTAGAGGTAACTGGTTGCTCTGGGAATATTAAAACAAGCTACTTTCAACCCTAGATTCTAGAGGTAAGTGTATGTAAGTGTTGACAGACTTTATTTCTACTTTTCTTCATTGACATAAAGAAAGTGTACTTAAAGGACTCCACTTTCACATCCATACATTTCTTACCTAGCATTAATCATCTGACTGATAAGTATAATAACTGTTTTTTGTACCTGAACTCCTTTGGGAATAGGCTGTGGGTAAAATGCCTTATCCTTCTTACGTCTTTCTATTCTATTAATTTCATTGAGAGTTAGGCAACTAATTACATGCCTGAAAACCTTTGATAAGCTAGGTCTTTGTCCCTGCAAACAGATGCTGTGCTGCTGATAGTATTGCAGCAGAGAGATGGTTTTGTATGTAACTAAGGAACTGGGCCGAAGTTTTTTTCTGAATGCCCTACAAAGTATTCTGCAACTTGGTTAAGTTATTCAAACTCACCAAGTCCCAGTTCTTCCCTAGCCATTTTCAGTTATTAGCATCTGTCTCATTTTAAAACATGATGGTAATTTATTGAAGTTGTTTACAGAATAAAGGATCAGAAGACTGCAAATTAATAGATGAAAAGTAGGTGCTGAAAGCACCCTATTTTCTGTGTTTTCAGTTGACTTTTATATAGCATACAAATGCATATTTCTTGACTGGGTTGAGAAACAAAATACTTTATTGGGACAGTGTACAGTAAAGATCCCATTTGATGTCTATTTTACATGCCCTTGACCCTTATAATAGTAAGTAATACAAGTCCCTTCTAGTGATCTGGTCTTCCACAACACCAGATTGGAAATTATTCTCTCTGGAATTTTTTTCCCTGGTATTTCTGGCTCCAGACAGCAAGAAGTATCTTTTGTAGGAGAGTTTGGGGGTGATTAAATGTGTAAGCCTGCTGAAACACACTCGATTTCAACAGTAATCCACCAGGAAGTCTATGAGGGTTTGAATTTTATTACCTTAGTGAGTTTACAGCTAAAATGGTTTTCTCACCTCTTAGCTGTTATTTTCTAGATGTTATACCACAGAATAGAACCTGATTTTTGTAATAAAATTTACTTTGTGTGCAAAACTCTAGATTTGAAATCAGTAAAAAGCATTTAACAATAATGATGAGTGACAGATGAGAAATAACTGCTTTTTAAACTTGGAATATCTGAACGAGGCCAACAGTTGTAGGTGTCCCTTAATTTTAGAAATGCCAGCAATTGTGAATTAAGCGGAGAACAGGGATGAGTTTGTTTAGGGAAAATATGCCTTTCTAAATAGTCAGCTCTTAAAAAATGTCTTCTAAAATTAATTTAAATACAAGGTTTAAAAATGTAACACAATACCTTTTTTTTGCGAAGAACTACTCATTGCTTCCTTCTTAAAGAATCTATCATCTGTATGATTGATATAGTCAGTGCTGTGTTTGAGCTGTGATCATGACAACCAACTCACAGTAAGCTGCAGACAGGTTAATATGGACTAATAGTGAAGTACTGAATACTGTACCCAGTAATCGGCAGAATGGACTCACAACTTGAATTTTTATCATATTTTAGTGCTAATTAACACAAATCTCTAAGTGCTGAACTGGGTATATTAAGGAAGGAAACTGTGCACAATGGAGCAAATACTGAGGGAAGGACTTTTCTGCCTTCCTTAGGCTGAGCTGAAGTCATGGTCTGTAAACATTTCCAGCAGCTGCTCTTCTCTCCTCACATCAACTGCAGTCCCTAGGGGTGTCTGTGCTCCAGTAGGGATCACTCCACACTTGAGGTTTTGAACTCAGTGAGTTGTTTACTCCAGTTTTGGAGCCATCTGGAATTGGTGGAGATTGGCCCAGGCCTTCCTGCAGCATGGGGTGCTGCTGCAACTCTAAGCTACTGAATCCATTTGAGGCTTAATACATTATTGTTGGGATAAAGCTTGCACCATGTGCAATTCCAAGAAATGTTGCCTCTGCAAAACATGAGATATTTTTTCCAATAAATAACAATCATATTTGGTCGAACAATGCAGCTTCTTTTTTAAAAGGCTGAGTTTTTATACAGGGGAATATAATCTCTCACTCATTACTCACAAGTAGAGTTCAGCTTGATTACTCATAAGACTGGAAAAGTTAGGATCAAACTCAGCAAGTCTGATGCAGAAATTTGCTCAAATGCCTCTTAAAAGCCTAAGGTTAAACATATATAATTAGTGTCTTTCTTCTGTAAAATATCAATGTATCACTTATTAAAGAGAATTTCAATTTTTCTGAACTTGTTCTTTGTTTTTCTCATAGTCATTTTTATGCTTTTTTATTCTTCCCTAGGTTGTTATCCCACATTATAGTCCCCATTGTAGAGTTTTTTTCTTCATTTTGAAGAATAACAACAAATAAGCACTCTTTGTTGGGTTACAGACCATCAAAATAATGCTAGTAATATTAGTGTTCAGAGCCATTCTTCAGTGAAGTCCTGTGATCTGTAATATTAAGTATGTTCCTTCCCCCAGGTCACTCACAAAATACTTTAAGAGCTTAAGTTTTTCTAAATTACACTGATTTCTACTCTGACATTTTGATATGAAACTTCTTCTGAAGAGAATGCTTAAACCAAAAAGACACATCTCCAAAGACAGCGCAGTGCAGCTAGCTGAAATCAAGACTCAGCTATACACAGCTGTATTGTATTAGCAGATTCCAGCAGGTGCAGAGTAAGTTCTTTCAGAGTGACTTGCAAAAGAAGAGATCAGGCTCAGGCATTTTGCCTTTGATTTGTTATGGGTTAAAGTACTTCAGGTCAGCAGCACTCAGTAACACATTAAAGCAGGCTAAGACTTCCACTTGCTGTGGCTTGCTGTTCTGAGCATGTGACGACAGGTGCTCATATTTAAAGGATAATGACTGAACCAGTATCAGTGCAGACATAATCTTATACTGCTCCTGTTATAAGGGAATGAAGGCATTTATGTGTAGGTTCAACAGAGTAGCTGATGAATATAATTTGATCACTGTGTGTATTACAAGGCAAAAGAAAACTTGTGCTACCTTAGCATTATTGCCTTGCATGTTAAGGAAATACGTAGTTCTGTGTGAACATGTAAAGAAAACACATTTCATAAGGAGGCCTCTTATGTTCTGTAGTAAGAAGAAAGTCACTCAAACATCAATTTCTTAAAAATTAGAAATATAAAAGTTGTTAGGACTGGCAGGTAACGTTAGTTATTAATGGATATGCACAACAGGAGAAGAAGAAAATTTGGATGATTCCCTAAGGCCACAGAATATAAGGAAGAAGTAGGCATAGAAAATGTGCCCGCTGCATCTTAGCCTGAACAGCAGAGAAGCCCAGAGCACTGGAGCTGTGTTAATGGCTGGAGCTGCAGGATCACCTGTGTGTGCTTTTGTCCTGGTTAGTGCACACCTCTTGTTGTTCAATGTGCTTTCATACTTGTGCTTTTGATGTGCTTGACCCTACATCTAATTTATGGTAAGGGCTTCAAATGCTTTCCTGGGAACACAATTATTAAGCAATAAGCTTTTTCTTGGTTATTATCCTTATACCATCTAGAGAGCTTCATGAATATTAATGTTCCTCTATTCTTTACTAATGAGCTGGTAACACGATCCCCATCTTACATATGGAACTGAACACTATAGGTCAAAAATCACCTGTGAATTTCTTAGTGCTTTGGTGTGTGGAGCCCTGCCAAATCAGGCAAAGGTGTGTGCATTTGTGCTATTGGCCATCAGTGCCCAGCTGGATCAGTGCATGAGCCCTGACTTGTCTGGGAGTGCAGGAGGAGTATTAGCAGCTTCTGGTGATTAAAAAGATGTGAGGTAAAAGAAGTTTTTTTCTCTTACTCTTTTTGTGGTGGCTTCTCTTACTTAAATCTAGCAGCAGGGTTGTGTGTTTCCAGTGGTGTAAGGAAAACACTTCTGTTATTTGGGGAGCTGTTTCTTGGAAAGGCCACTGAGATACGCCTGGAGGGGAGTGTGAGGGCAGCAGCAGAGTTGGTGAGGAATGCATGTGTGTGATGTTGTATTTAAGTTGCGTTTAACCAGTTAATGCGAAATATCGAGTATGGGTTGCTGTATGGAAATGAAAAACATGGATTTAAACCCTCCTAAATTCAGGGGAACCTTATTCTTTTGGGGCTCTTTTTCTGAGGATAGTACTTGATATTCAAACACTACCTATGATTTTATTGTGGCTGATGTAATTTGATACCCAAAAATAGTTGTGAGGAAATGGGTGGCGGGAAAACGTTTGGTTTTTTTTTTGTTTGTTTGTTTGTTTTTGTGAGAGGATGAAGGGAGCGGGGACCTGGACTTCTTGCTGTGAGGAGGCCCTGTCTGCTGCTTTTAACTTTGGAGGATTGCTCTAGTCCTAAGGTCTTCTGAGGTATACATGGGTTCTTTTGCAGTTATCAGTGTAAATTCAGCCTATTTTCCTGTGGTCTTTCAATTTCTTCTCCCTCGTGCCTCTCCTCGCCCCCCCATTTTCTGTCTAACTGTTTTTCTTGTCAGGTCTGACTTACAGTCCTGGGTTGTCCAGCTGCCCACCTCCTAGTAATTCTTTGTTGAAACTTTGTGAACTGAGTGTATTTAGGTCTCGTGGTTTTGTTTTATGAGCTTGTAATGCTTTAAAAATTTGGATGACAGACATTTTCTGATGCTGGGGAGAGCTAACTGCCAGCTTGAAATCTTGTTTCAAGCTGTAAGTGTATTAGAAAATTTCAATGCATTAGGTGTATGCAAAATCAAATCAAAGTATCCATCACAAATTTCATTTTCTGAAGTTTCTGAATTAATTTTCTTGAAACGATTAGCCTGAAGGAGGTACCTGATAGCACATGTGCAATCCAAAAGTTGTAAAGTTACATTAAATTCTGAACTACAGATGCAAAGGTATTTTTAGAATTTTTGCTTTGGTCTGATCAAGTGAACTTCACTATGCAGAGCCCTTCTGAATAATTTGGCATGTGGACTTTCTGAAAAGAACAAATTAAGAAACTTTACTTTTATGAATCTCTAATACACCTTTGTGGCAGAAAAAAAATCTTTTCTTCTGTGTTCATGATTTCATGCTGCATCCTATAAGCTGTTCAGTTTTTCTTTATTGGATCATGAAATCTAATAGTGGAAAAAAACTTCCTTTGTTATGTTATCTACTGCACCTTACAAAATCAGTATAAAATTATTCTCTATTTTATTGCTATTTTGTTCAGTCTCATCTAAACCATGTCAAGCCCATCACATGGCCTTTACATCAATTCCTTTGAATGACAATATGTCTAAGTTCCAAATGATGAAAACTATCATGCAGGTTTTATACTTTGAGTTAAAAAAAAAAAAATTCTTGACCTTAAATTCTTAATGAAAGCTTCTTTACTACATAAAACAGCTTTAAGCTCCAGATCTTGAGTCCTCTGTTTTCATGCTATATTTGCCTCAAGGACAGATGTTTTCTGCCAGTATTCTGTTTCCATCTAATGGGCCTAAATTAAATTTAAAGTTACGAAGGTTGTTCTTCTTACTTGTGAATTACTCAAAGCACTGTAGGAAAGACATTTTTTTTCCCGCAGAAATTCTTTGTAGTTCAAGTTAAATTGTGGCTGTCTTTTATGTATTTGTTCTCTAACAAACTACTACTCGTAACAACTGGGAGATGTTTGAACCTTGGTGAATATGACAATCGCTGTGACTTTTTTGTGATAAATGCTATAAGAAATACTATGATATGGAGAAGGTAATTCTTAGTTACTTTGAATTATTCTAAACAACGTATATTCACATGACTATTCTAAGGTGTTTACTACTTCTCCTGTACAGTGACTTTAAAAATCTCAAATTGTTATTTTTTGCTTAACCCTTCAGGCTGCTATTCACGTGACACTAGGATGTGGATTTTTGGGTTTTAATCTTTAGCTAAAGGTTTTCAAACTCAGGGATGTGTGTGTGTTTTGATTTTTCTATCCTACCACTGCAGACAAAATCCTCAGGTGTATTTAATGTTCCTTCAAAGATATAATTACTCTTCTTTTCCAGAATCTATATAGAAATTCTTCAGTAATAGCTTCTTACTTATTCCTCTTGCTTTTTCCTTTGTATCACTCATCCTTGGCAGCAAGAACAAGCTCGCTACAATGGCAGCTAATAGATGTAGCTCATATCGAATTTCTTCAGTTTTCATTACATCTCCAAAATATATTTGGTGAACCTCTTGAGGTTATCTTAGCTGTGCTTTCAGTAATTACAGCAGACTCCAGGGCATGCAGCTGATTGAGGTGGAAATGGGATGTGAGTCTGTGTATTGATCACAGTACAGTGAAACCTTTAATTCTGGATCAAGTAGGTGAGGACTAAAAATTGTTGTGTTGCGTAAGACATCATGCTCCTGCTGTGGGACTGACAAAGCACATGGAGATAACATTAACAAGAATGGACAATTAATTTTTAAAAATGCTATTCCCTTGATTAATCCTTAAAGAAATACTACTTTTCTATTGGCTCCAACAGCCAGGGGGCCTCTTGGTCTTTACAAGGAGCTTATCTGTTAGTGAAGCATTGTCTACAGTGAGATAATTTCTGTAAGGTAAATGATTGAGGATTAACCTTTGTTAACAATCTGCTAATACTAAATGTAAGCACATATGTTAAAGGTATTTGTCTTAGCTGGTAATTATAGCATTCCCTGGGCCTAGGAGAATCCTTTTCTGAAAAGTAAGTGTCTAGAATAGAACAAATGAATGATGAAGCTTCAAATCTTTTTAATAACTGCAAGCAGTCTGAAATGAGCAACTCCTATGTAGATTTCTGTAAATATAACAGCAGTTTAAAGGAATGTTGTCTTTAAGTATAATAAATGCTATTTATGCTGATACTTATTCTGTAGATATATTACTATTATTGAAACGTACTCAGACCTGCTGCACTGGTTTAGATGAGAAGGAAAGAATGGTGAAATCTAAACTCATCTGCTCTTTTATTATTATTGTTAACTTTTTTTATACTAAATTTTGAGTCTCTGTTCCCCATGGTTATATGTAGGTGTTAATAAGAGGAACAAAGGAAATTCTTGTTAAGTGCTTCATTGCACATGAGGGGCACTGATGTAATGACTTTATAGAATCATAGAATCACCAAGGTTGGAAAAGACCTAAACGATCATCCAGTCCAACCGTTCACCTATTCCCAATAGCTCCCACTAAACCATGTCCCTCAACACAACATCCAGCCTTTCCTTGAACACCCCCAGGATCGGTGACTCCACCTCCCTTTAAAAATGTTAAACAGAAAATAAGTTGTCCAAATCTATAATAGCCTCATTTTTGAGATGTTAAAACTCAGTGCTCATGTAGTGGAATTCTATAAAATTAACTTTATCTGAGGCTGATGGGGCTCCAGAAAAATTTCCCATGAAAAGTGATGGATACTCTGTTGCATACATGAGACTGTAAGCTGGTAAATACACATTAGAGAGCAATCATTGAGAGATGGGCGCTAATAGATCTCTTCCATTTCTGAATTTCGTGTGGGAACTGCCAAGATAACAATCAAATTAATTACTTCCTTGATCTAAACATGTAACTAGATTTTTCTTTAGGTTTTCTCCATTAACATGACAATTCCCTTCTTCATGGAGTACAGTAACCATTTAGATCTTTGGAGTGCAGTCGTGAACAAGGTTCAATTCATTTATCTTTCAAGAGATAGCTTTTTATAACCACCCTCTCTTTCTAGGGGGCTGAAGTAGCTTTTATTTTGTGGCTTCTTCTGGCAGCAGCTCCAGATATCCTAAGGCCTTACAAGCCTTTCTCCTGACTGTCATATGAAATGTCTGACTTCAGTCTTAGTATGGGCTGGTATTTAGGTACTGTATTTCAATAGTTATGGTATGTGAAGGATCGGACTTGATGTTGCAGGATTCATCAGAGTATGGGTAAAACTTGTAAAGACTCAGCCATTTTTGTTCTTGTAAAGCTTGAAATGAGTGCTTTGTTTTTCTTTAATTGGTTCTTCCCTGGTCTTGATTCACTGTCAGAAAAGTGAACAGTCAATGCTCAAAAGAGGTGATTCTCCATCTAATTTTAGCATCAGTTCACCATACCTTGAATATTGTGTGCAATTCTGTGTTCCACAGTGTTGGAAAAAGACATTGAGATCCCTGAAAGCATCCAGGGGAAAGCAAAAAGCTGTCAAAAGCACTGGAAAGTGTGTCCTTTTGGGGAAAGACTGAGGAAACTAGGGTTTTCCAGCTTGGAAAAGAGGATGTTGAGAGATGATTTAATTGCTCTTTGCAGTTTTTTTGAGGAAGGGAAGCACAGAGGGAGGTGCCAGGCTCTACTCCTGGGAATTGATGGCAGGATAAATTGAAACAGCAAGAAGCTGCACTAAGGGATGTTCAGGTGCGACATTAGGGAATATTTCTTTACTCAGGGATGAGCAAACAATAAGAGACTTTCTAGAAAGGTGCCTGGTGCTGCAGGCCTATTGGTGTTCAAGAGGCCGTTTGACTGTGTCCTCATTAAATGCTTTAACTTTCAGTTAGCCCTGAAGTGGCCAGGCAGCAGGACTTGATCTTTGTAGGTCTCTTTCAACTGAACTGTTCTATGTCACGCATGTTATTGGGTGCAAGCAAACCTTAGTAATTGGTGTGACTGCTTGCAGCTTTTTAAATGTTGTGGAATGCCTTTCTGGAATATTGCACAGTCATAAATATAAGAAGACGTTTTGACCTTCCCTGATCATCTTGCCAGCCAGCTGGACTCAGTGTGCAGTGTTCAGATAAACACAAAAAGCACATATTTTTGCTAAAATGAAGCTAAATTTCCTGTCCTATCCTTTCCTATCCTGCTGTGTCAAGCTGGTTAACTGAGTTTCTATGCAGACAAGTGAGACTTAAAAAGAAATGGGAAATTGAGGCTGGAAGAAAAATGGCACTCTCTGAGGAGATGGAATATTGATGAAACTGTGCCACTCAGATGTTCTTAATTGCAGTCAGTAGAACTTGAGTTAGTGTAAATAATAAAATCCTGCTGATGGACACAAGGTACAAAGAGGATAGTCAGAGGTCCTGGAGAAATAAAGCATTTAAAACTCAAAATACTGGTTTACATTGTATGCTGTAGCCATATTGTCTAACTCTTTTTGTTTCTGTACTAATTTTTTTTAACCTGAATATATGTTAAGCTAAAGGTCAAGAAGAGATTTATGACCAGCTAAAAAATCAAGTTAAAAATCTCCTTCCTGTTTAGAAAAGAAAAATATTTCTAGGGAACAAATGTAATAGTGAAATACCCCAACTGTCTTGCAGTCAGTGCTTCTTCAGTACAGGCTAAGTCGGTGCAAGGTATTTAGCTTTAATTTTAGTAACCATCTTGTTTATTAAACAGTGATATGGTATTTAAGGTTGTCTGTATAACTCCAGAACACAGCTGTTTTTAGCAACTACTCAGTGGTGTGAGTAAAATCCAGACAAATCATTTTTGACTAATTCTGGTTACCATGAGACACATCATACAATTCTCTTCTCGCGGCCCCTGTCTGTACAGGGTAGGAGAGATGATTGTCACAGAAAAATGTAAGCAATGTAAGCAGAAAAGTCATATCAGCTCAAGCTGAGGATCTGTGTTTTGGGGTATTCTGCTCACAGCTGTGGCTGCATGTTGGTGTCTGTGAAAGAGGAAGGGCAGGGCAAACACAGGTCATGTTTCTATTCTTCATGTATTTTCACCTATTTGTTAAGCAGAGAGGGCAGATGTGTAATATACTTCACTGGGAAGGAACACGTATGGATCTGAATTATATGCTACATATCTATAGGATTTTGGGGCTTGGAAATTGTCTTTTCATTTTTATGATAACATACATGCTTCTTAAGTAGCCTTCCTTTCTGATACTTTCAAATAAGACTTTAGGTACTCCCTACACCTTTTTGAAAGTCTTTCTTTCGAGGGGTAAAAAAAAAACAACAGAACATCAACCTAAGGAAACATGATCAAAAGTCCAAAATTAAAATTGTACAAATTGGATTTTCTGTCAAAGTCTGGCATAAGGATTGGTAAATCTATTTTCAAATGATTGCAGCCAAATAGCAAAAAATCAAGGGCATTTATGATTGGTATTTTTAGCATGCCAGAATTAATCTGAAATCAAGGCTTAAGGCACTGAGTTAGAGTAAATTTATGTTGAAAGTTCATATATGATGATAAGAATGTTGGAACTAAAAATATGTATAGTGAAAACTGTTCATTTTGTCAAGGAAGTAGATTTTAAAAAGAACTTGAATGCCACTGTGTGACATGCCTATCTGTATTTTAGTAAGCTTAAAATTGAGAACTGTTATAAAAGAAATGCTATCTATTTTATTATATTGGCCTACGAGTCAGAGGCAGGTGTTGGTAGTATGGAGTAGAAATTGAACCTTCCTGCCAATATTCCATTTCATTTTGTTACCATGCAACAGATGGCACAGAGGGGTGGTTTGTCAAAATGGCATCTGACATGGAAGTGTATATGAAGCAAAGGTGTGGAATGGGCGTCCTCCATATGGGGAAAGAAAATGCATTAACTGACATACTGACATTCATTGTCGCTTGCTGAACTTTTGTGGAGACCAAACTGTGGATGTGAACACAGTGAGATGGTGCATTTCGGAAGTGGTGACAGGGATGTGAAAGACAAGCCATGCTGTCACACAGTGAAATGAATAGCATCTCAATCAGCTCATCTGCATGAATTGGCAGGTTATGGCTAGTGAACTGTTGGAAATGATGGTGGCAATGGTGGAATATCACGAAGTTTGCACCAGGTTGCCTCATGAATCCTCACACAGCAACAGCAAGAACAGTGCCTGCATATTTGTCATTGAACCTATTGAACAAATATGAGGCTGAAGGTCAGTTTCCAGGATCACCTTGTTACCGGTGATGAGAAGTGGTATCAACCTTATGGGCTGGAGTCAGAATGGCAGTCCAAGGTGTGGTAACAGGTGAATTCCCTATCAAGAAAGAATTCAAGACATAGTTTTTAGTGGGTGGAGCAATATCCACTGTCTTTTAGGATAGGAAGGGAGTGATCCTTTTGGGTTTTCTAGAAACTGAACAATCCATTGACTCTGGCTGCTACATTGTGATGCTGTCTGAGCTGTAGGCTTGAAATTCCGGTCAGGCCAGAGAAGATAACTTTTCTCTTGCAGTATGATAACATCAGGCCCATATCAGTTTGAAGACAGTGGAACACATTACTAATCTTGGCTGGATCATCCTACCACACCTGCTGGATTTGGTACCTTCTGACTTCCATCTATTTGGGCCAATATAAATTGGACTGTGTGGGCAACATTTTCCTAGCAATGATGCCATCAAAGCAGCTGTGAAACAATGGGTGACTTCCACTGGTGCTGGTCATCAGCTGTGAAAATGCACAGAAAAGGGTGGTGACTATGCTGGAAAATAGTGCTTTATATCTGAGAATTTGCTCTATGAAATAGTGTTATTGTGCTTTTTGTATATGTTGTAGTTTTCTTGGACATGAATAGGAGGCATTACTTGCAGAGCAACCTATGTGTAATGTCTTGTGTGCATCTCAAAAGCTTGTAGAAGCTTGCTTAAGTTGCTGACTGGACTTTGACTGTGTTTTCAGATATAAAGAACACAAAGGATGTGTTAGATATATAATTCCCTGGAGAAGTGAGGTTTAGGATGAGATTGTTACTATTATGCTTACTGCAACAGGAACAGATAGATCCTGACTCATATTTCCTAAAAAATGCTTAGTGCAGTTAGAAAACCATTTAACATTTGTCTTGAATATAAACATTGTACAGTTTTGGTTGTTTTTTTTTTTTTGTTTTGTGTGGTTTTTTTGTTTTGTTTTGTTTTCCAGGAAATGTGTTGTCTTTTTTGCCAGCTTTTCCTCATGACTTCACTTTATCTCACTGTGATTTCTGAAAATCTTTGCTGTTTTGAATATGCTTAACAACTTCTGGGAGAGTTGTTCATTGGAAAGCAATCCTAATGTTCCTAGCACTGCACAGTTCAGGTTTTTGTTGTAAGCGTGGTGTGGGAGTATGAACAAAGATGTTTGTAAAGCTGTGATAGCTCAGAGGCTGAGAAGATGGTTGACGAAACTGCTGCATGTGCTGCCCCATAAGAAGACAAATAGAAAAAAGTAATAATAATGCAGCCAACTCTTGAGAACGCAAAGGATAAGTTTCCTTTAGAATAACGTGAAGTCATTAGCAGGTGGTGTAGTTTTAACACAGATGTGACCACAGATGAAGTAGAACAGAGATTTTTACCTCTACCTTTGGGTTTATGATGAGCAGTATTTGGAGAATATTGTTAACAGTAACTTAATCTTGCATAATACTTTTGTTTTCCCATTTTCTTAAAATATAATCTGCAGCAAACAAATTAAATGTAAGTGAATTTTATTCTTTTTGCTGTGGTTCATATCCCAGAGATTGTATATATGTGTTAATTGGTTGAATTATTCCTGTAAGTTTTTTTTAAGTGCCCCCAGGACTCTCTGACTGCATTTAGAAAAGACTGTCTCCAGTGGACTTTGGTCTGGATATGAGATCTTTCTTATGAAAACTTAATCAACTGCTTATAAGTGTTCTAAATGCTGAAGTTAGTATTTTGAGAATAGCCAAATCATTCATGCTGTTTTCTTAGAAAGCAAAAGTTTCATTTGGAAGTGTTCCGGATGGTCTGTTCGCAAAACAAAGTACCAAAGTAGCATTGCAAGTCTGTGGTGTGCCTGTGGCATTTTGAGCACCTCATCAGGTGAAAAAGCTTTGTGACAAGATTGCTTAAACAAGAGCAACTTCAATACGAAGGACAATTAAATCTATAAGCGCCTCCCAGCATAAAGAAAAAGCTCAGAAAGGATGTGACAGAAGCCTAAGAAGCTGTGAGCAGCATACCCAAGAGAGGTGTTCTTGTTTCTGACTTTGCAACTCCTTATGGCGCAGATAATTAAAGATCGGGGCAGTGTACTGGGGAAATATGCCTCCCTTAATCTTATGTTTATCTCTGACTGTGACTAATACAGTTAAAATTTTAGCCAGATGGGTCTTCAGTCCAAGCTCCTAGAGTTGTTCATCTTCTTATGCAGATAGGCTCAGTTATAACTGTGGGTGAATGAGAATACTGTTTCTTGACTGATGGCACTTAAACAAAAAGGTGTCATGCAGCATTGGGATTAGAAGGAGAAGGACTTGTGAAGGAGAAAAGAAAATGAGTGCAGCAAAAGTGGAAAATAGTTAAAATTTACATTTCCTGTTAGTTCTGTGGACTTTCAAATAAATAAATCATTTTAGATTTAAATTGTACTGCAAGTTAAGGAAGAGTGCACAAAAGCCCAAGTGAATGCAAGTGATTAGTGGAACAGAGCTGGTCTTCCATCTTCTGAAACAGTTCCCTACAGTGCCCTATATTCCCCTTTCCAGATACCACGGAGATGCAGCCTTTTTGTGCTGTGTGGTTTTTAAGTTTGCTGGCTGTCAAAACTGCAGGGTGTGCTTACCAGCAGAAGGCTCTTGTTTGGTGTTAATATTAAATATTGTGGTAACAGTGCCATATTAAATTGCAGTCTTCTATGCTAAAGTAACAGTAATAGTGCCATAGGCAGTATATCCAGGCTCTTTTCCAGTTAGCCTGTAGACGGGCTGCCTAAAATTATTCTGGCATTTCCATCCCTGTGCTTGTTCAAGCACTGCTTATGCTAGATCATGCTGTGGTAGCTCTTTTTGTAGAATGAAACACTAAACTTATTTCACGTAGCTCATTCAACAGGGAGCTGCATGAACTGTATTTTGTTGTTCAGACTGATGAACTGTAAGTCTAAACAGGTACCAAACCCACACAGTTGTAACTTACTGTGGTTTTAAAAAATACCCAAACTGCTTCTGAAAAATGTTTGCTTTCAGATACCTGAGAGAGTGTGAAAGTGTCGCCTGCAGCTAAATAAATAAATAAATAGGATTGTGGATTCCCTTGCTTTCTGAACCTGGTGGGGAAGGTCTGGAATACCTGTGGGAGTGCAAAGGCAACATGACTGCCTTTGGATTTCACAGGAGTGATTTACAACTCAGACTTCTACCTGCCTCGGCAATTCCCAAGCTAGTGTACCAATGCTGGCTAGCTACTCAGGAATGCTTGGAAACTTTGTTTAGTTACTGGACTGAGTACTCTAAATTCATTTCATGAGTGAGAAGAACAGCTCTTAGTAAAGAATTTCAAGCACCTTCACAAATGCGGTGCTGGATGTCTGTCTCAATCAACTTCCTAAATTCTTCCTTTCCTTTCCTGCCAGAAATCCTTTCTTTTCTAAAAATATTTACTTGACTTTGCATATTGCTGTCTAATCTATATAGGGATGTTATAGTGCTGATTTTAAAATTCCAGCTGGTACAGGGTATAAGAATGAGTTCTAAAACAGTGCCTAAAGCTCTTCAGAACACATTCAGAGCATGGTGTGGCTTCTGTACAAACCCCTGCCTCCCTCCACTAACCACTACTGCCTTCCTAATCTTCTAGGGCATTTAGTACCCTCCTCTTATCCTAAGTAAAACACAATTGCTGGCTCTGATATTCATTAAGTGATAATCCAGATTAATTCAGACTTTGATGTAGAAACAGGTCCTATTTCAGCCACAAAGAAACCCAGATTGCCCCCCAGAAAATGTGTGCATGCACGTGCACAGGCAGTATGTAGAATGCCTTAAAGAAACTGTAGCTAACCACCTTATTAGTATTCCTCCCTCCTCTGTGTTTCACTTGCAGCAACAGAGGGCTGAGCAAAATGCAGTAGAACAGGGACAGAGACAGAGCTGGCAATCATCTCAGTGCAGGCTGCTGAATGTAGGGGGTGGGGGAGATGCAGCAAAGCAAGATTAATAACCTTGCCATAATCCTGTGCACCCTGGAAGGAGATACCTCTGGTGACTGAGCTGTTCTTGTCTTGATTAATAGGACTGAGCGAATGAGTGGCTGGCAATCCACCTGGTTTGGAGGCGACCCCCTGGTTTTGCTGCTCTCTGAATCCTCTACCCATCTGGGAAGGTAACAGTGAGACGTACCATCTGCAGCACGCACAGCAGCTATTGGAGGCTACTACTGACAGTTTGCACTACAGTTTTTTGGTGAGCAAGAAGCCAGGTATATTGTACAGTAGAATATTTCTGCGCTTGAGCTGCTGCATTTCACAATCTGGTCCTTCGGCAACCCCCCACGCTTCCTCTTCCAATTGCCTCCGAGTTCTGGGCTTACTTTTGGCATAGTCTCTAGATGCATTTTGCTGAGGATGGTAGAGCAGTAAATGGAACCTCTGAACACTGATTATTTTGCTTCTGTGTGACTCGAGAAAAGAGAGAAGAATGAAGTACAGCTAAAGGAATTTACATTTCTTTTGGAGAACTTTGCAGAGGGACAATACAAACGGTAAGTCTGGGGATTTGTCTATCCCTTCTGTCTCCTAGGCTGGTTGTGCTTGTTTGTTTAGGCTTGGAAAAAATATATAAACATGAGTAGCAGGTGGCATGCAGCACGGTATTTGTAAATTTTGTGCTTATGGTTTGTATCCTCTTTTTGCTTTATCTTTTTCTTTTTTTTTTTTTTTTTTTTTTTTTTTCTCCCCCTGCTATTTGCACAGCAAAAATGCTTGCAAAATAATGATCTGTAGCTCTGGAAAGCATTAGTTGAATAGCACTAGAAGGCTCCTCTCATTTTTAAGGTATTAGAATTCCTAGGAAAGATTTCTTACTTGGTTTTTTTTTGTTTTTTTTTTTTCTTTGTTATTAAAGCAGCCCAGCGAAAATATTTAGAATCAAGAATAGGCAAGAAATGAAGCTCATGTAATATCTTCAATAGAAAAATCCGTATTTCCATAATTCTTGTCTAGTTTTTTCTGTGCATTTCAGCCAGCCCTGGAATGATGAATATGTAAGTTAAAAAGCTGCTTCTGCTGCTTTTAGTGGAAGCAGAAGGTAGAATGGAAATTGAGGATTTGTGCATCACTTTCTTACATGAAGTTCTGCTGTTTACTTCTCATTAACATTTGGAATGCTGCTTTCATGCCCCTGCCCCTCCCACCCCTTAGGAAAAAAAAAAAAAGAGAATGCCATGGAATGTATGGAATATATAGTGTGAAACATTAATTCTGGCATAGAGTGCCAGTCATAAATGAGTTATTGTGGGCTATTACTTCTGGGGATGGAGGTGCTACCTGGCTTTCAGATGCCCAAAGTAAGTGTCTCACCTAGCAGGATTCATGGCTCTTCAATATTTCATCAGATCTGTCATTCAGATGACTATGATGCTACCCAGCTCTTCTCCTTCTTTCCACCTCTTCCCCCCTCCCAAAAACAAACAAACAAAAATCCTAACCTGCTTCTATGGGAACAGTATTACTCTTTTAGTCCCCCCCCCCTCTTTCATTATTTAACAGAAATAGCACTGTATTACAATAGAATCAGAGCTCTTATAGTTGAGTATTTTTTTTTATTGCTGCACTGATAGTACTTAGCATTCCCAAGGAGGTGAGAGAACCATCTGTAAATACATTTCAAAGAAGCTTGGTTCTTCAAAAGCAATTGCTAGGCGCTCACTCCTTCTCAATTATATGAATACGAATGACTAATGTTGAAATATACAGTATGTATATGAAAGACTGCTGCATACCTGATTACTTAAGTATAAAAAAAGGCATAGATTAAATTCACTTGTACTAAATGATTGGATGTTAGAGGGGCTTATACATATTCATGTGTAATGTATGTAAAGAAAAGGGGAATTACGTAATATTTATAAATGTGAGGGTGCATCTGATAGGATGAACCTTCGGTCCATTTGATACAAAAAATGTGTAATGAACCTTCTTCTAATAGATCCTGTGTTGTAAACTAAAAACTTAATGAAAAGGCTCTGCTTCAGAGTAATCAAATCACTTTACATTATTGTATCCTGTCAGTCAGTCCCACTATTTCCCACCGGTTTTGCATAATAGTTTCAAATAGAGATTATAGAAGAAAGGAAAACTGGTTATAGGTGTGTTTCCCCTCATTTTCTGGAAGTGATGCTCTGTATTCATGTGTTTTTACTGTATGATTGTGACAAAGAAATCTCTTCCTGAGCAGCATGCGGTTTACAATAGTTTTCCTTCATTGTACTTTCCACAAGCTCCATCACGTGTAGCACAAACGTCTCTATTCTTTTTTTCTTTTATGATAGGGAACAGTCTCTGTAATTATTCTCCCCTCCTTTTTTTTTTTTTTTTTTTTTTTTTTTTTTTTTTTGTCCAAGGGTGGGAAAGAGGAAAAATGCTAAGTTATGCTCTTTAGAAAAGAAGTGTGTAATGAGGCCATCAAAGCGAAACATTGACTGGATGGGAGCAGGAGAGAAATGAAGTGAAACAACTTTCATGTTCTATGGAAAAAGAAAATGCATTTGATCCATATTTTGATATGTAGGATAGAATTTATTAGTGTTGCCTATCCTGAACTAAGTGAAACAATAGTCATCTGGAGGCTGGAAAAGAAAGAAAGTAACTGCTTTCTTGACATGATGTCCAGATGTTATAAATCATCTGTTCCTTTGATCATCAAACCTATAGAAGTGAAACTAATGTGGTTTTTTGGGAGGTACAGTGTTTTCTGCCTGATACTGTAGATTATTGCAAATGGCTTTTTTTTTTTTTTTTTATTGTTCATATCAACAGATTGACTGAAGAGGGAAACCTAGTGTTTTTCCTCCTGAGTCTCCTGTCTGTCTTTTCATGCTTTGGTAAATTCTGTGATTCAGAACTCTTCATGGATCTAAATTCTGAATTATGATGTCATGTTAGCTTATTTTTCTGTTTTTCTTCCACTGTACATCTTATAGTGTTAATGTTGTATCACAGAATTAGTTTTGTTTTCTAATACTGTTGCTTATTCTTATAGCAGCAATAGAAGTGGGTTATACTCAGCCCTACCAGGTTTTTGTGTGTGAACAAGCTTCAGCAGCATTTGGACTGTCTTCTTTTTAACAGTACATAAGAACAAACAAACAAAAAAAACACCACCACCAGAAAAATCCTACAGAAAACTTTGAGAAGTCAAGTGTTTTGTGTGAGTGACCCTTCCATTCTAAATGCATTTCATAATGCCCCAAACACCACCTAATTTGGAAGATGTATTCTGTGTACAGTTTGGATGCTTTTATGAGCTCTCCCCACTCTGTATCTTGCTAAAAAGTGGAAGTAAGGCCTGCAAAGCTCCTGCAGAAATGTAGGTACAGTGAGATGCACGAGCTGAATTACATAAAAGTTACTTTGAGAATAAAGAAATTTCAGTTTTCTTCTTTTAGTTCCAGTTAGTTGAGCAGCTTCCTTTTCTCACTGCTGAAGTCAGCCATCCAGGCACTAAGCTTCTCCAGCACATGCTTCTGTGTTTCCAAGACCCAGGGTACTTTACACATGAATTCCTTCTTCCTTCTGAAACAAGCTGGGCTGACAACTGGTAAGTCAGTCCTGGAGCTGTGCAGCAGCATGCGGCAGGGGGAAGGTGGTATAGAGGTGATCTACCAGTGATTCCCGGACTTGAATCTAAAATGCAATCTTTGTTGGATGGCAGAATATGTTGTTTTCATGGTTGCTGACTCATTGTGTTTGTCTGCAGTATTACTTTCCCCGAATGTGATGATACTGGGCCTGGCTTTCAAATAAAGAACCACAAAAGTGTAGTTTATCAGTAAATACACACTGTTTATGAATGTGTACTGCTCTAATTACAAGTGGTGTAATCAACAGGAAATTCCCATGAGTAGCATTCTTAAATCTCTTACTTCAAGTGAATTGATAGTATGTTTTACTGCTTTTAGCTATTAAGAGAAAAAAAATGAAGTTATAAATATATCCTTTCAACTGACAAGTTAGTTGCCCACATCCAAGTTTCTTTTTCACACCCCTCTTTTTCCCATTCCTTTTTGCTCAGTATCAAAGAATAAGACAAGAATAAAAGAAGCTCAGAAGCCATGTTAAATTTATTCAAATCTTAAGCAGCATGTTAAAAACAATGAAGCTCCTGCTTCTGATACTCCTACTTGAAAGTGTGAAAATGAAATTTGTTTTAGGTTTTTTGAAGTACAGTTACTCAGGTTATTTAGAGAAAATAGAACCACAAAGACTGGCTGTTAACTGGCTTGTCCACAGTTTGCAATAGCTAGGAAGACATGTTTTTGGTAGTGTAAGTTCCTTATGTTTTTATGAAATTAGTGCAAAAGTTAATGAGTGAGGGAGGAGGAGAGAGGGGGAAGAATGAGAAAATGACTTGCTATAACCTTCAGCAGTGGTCAAAAAACAAGGAGGGTTGAGAGACATACACAGCTGGTTGCTTCCTGAGATACCTGTTCTTAGATCAGATTGGCACTTCACAGAGTTGCTGTGGTGTAACAGCTCTTGCTGACTAACTTGGGGGAGAGGTTACATGTGGCAGAATACTATTGATGCTGAAAGATAGTGGCGGGTAGAGACTTCTGAGAAACTAGAGACTTTCTCAGGACTTACTCTGCACAGCTAGAAACATAGCAAGGAGTCTAGGTCTTTAATCAGTGTGTATTGAAGATATTTTTTGTATGGACAAAAATTATTTTGTAACTTGTTTTTTTTTTTCTTTCCTTTTTTCAGCTAGCCTTTCTGTTCATGCATTGCAAAGGCTAGTGGTAACAACAATATAAAACAAAAGCATGCTGGATCAGGATTAATTGCATATTTGCAATTAATTGTAATTGCAAATATGGAGGGTTTCTGTTGCTGTATTTTTCATGTAGCTTTGAGCTTACAACCTGTAGCAGGGAGATTTTCCATTAAGCCCATTAGTCTCCTACCTCTTTCACAATTTAAGATGATGTTTTTGTAGGTTAAATTTATGTCAAGTGCTCATCAAGTCCAACGGTAATTAGGGGCTGTCTGTTTCAGTCCTGTTGCTCATCATATTTACGAGAATAAGAACAGGGTCATATCTTTCTTGTTTTAGCTCCTCTGAAATAGCTGAATTGATATGAGGTAAAGATAAAATTACTTTCACACAACTTCCTTTTCTTTTTTTCTTTTTTTTGGGGGGGGGGAATGTCTGCTCAATTTAACTCTAAAGGTAGGAGGGTTTTATATTCTCAGGATCACTGAACAGTTGAAGTTGATAGGGACTTCTCTATGTCACCTGATCCATCCCTTGTGGGATTCAAGCAAGGCTGGTTAGCTTCTAAGTATCTCCAAGGAAGAGACTCCACAGCTTCTCTGGGCTGCCTGTGGCAGTGCTCCATCACCTGCACAGTAAAAATATTTCCTGATATTCAGAGAGCTTTCTGCATTTCCATTTGTGCCCATTGCTTCCTTTCCTGGAGCTTGGCTCTGTCATGTTTGCATTCTCTTTAAGTATTCATGCACATTGGTAAGATTCCCCCCAATCCTCCTTCTTTCCAGGTAAAAGAGTGCCATTTCTGCCAGCCTTTCCTCACATGAGAGATGTTCTGGTCCATGCATCATCTTGCTGACTCTACACTGGACTCTTCCATATGTCTAATTCTCTCTTGACTGGGGGCAGAGGACCAGAACTGGGCGCTGCACTCCAGGTATGGCATCATCAGCTCTGACTGGAGAGGAAGGATCTCTTGACCTGCTGGTGACACTTTGTCTAGTACAGTTAAGAATACTTACGGCTTTCCTTGCAGCATGGGCACACTGATGACTTATGTTTAGGTTGGTGTCCACCATGTCTCCTAGATTTTTTTTCTGCAGAGCTGTTTTTTTTGACCTGGATGGCCTCCAGCATGTATTGATGCCTGAGGTTATTCCTTCCCAAGTGCAGGTGTTTTTTACTTGTCTTGTTGCATGTCATGAGATTCTTATCTGCTGACCTCTCAAGCCAGTTAAAGTCTTTGCAGAGCATGGCTTTCTTGTGAATTGGCTACTCCCCATAATTTAGCATCATCTGTGAATTTACTGAAGGTGTCCTCAACCCCATCATTCAGGTTTTTAATGAAGAGGTTAAAAAGGACTGAACCTCGTACTGAGCCCTGGAGTACTCTACTCTTTACTGGCTTTCACTTAGACTTGCTACCACTGACCACTACCCTCTGGGTCTAGCTGTTCAGCCAGTTTTCAACACACTTTGCTGTTTTCATCCAGCCTATACTTCAACAGCTTATCTTTGTGAATTCTGTAGAGGACTTCAGGCCTTCCTGAAGTCCAGTAAAACAATATCCACTGCTCTTCTTCTGTCAGACTGCACATTTCATTGTAGAAGCTTATCAGGCTGGTCAAGCATGATTTCACCTTGATGAATTTGTGCTGACTACTTCTGATGACTTTCTCCTTCACGTGCCAGAAATGGTTTCCAGAGAGAGCTTTTCATCACCTTCCCAGGGATCAAAGTGAGGCTGACTGGCTTGTAGTTCCCTGTTGGTCCTCTCCCCCTGGGATATGGGAGCGGCGTTTAGTTTCTTCCAGTCTTTGAGTGCTTCTCTTGGGAGATGGGATCAAGCAGAGATTACAGGGCACGGCCTCACAATGAAATCTGCCAGCTTGCTCATCTGTGTGCATCCCATCAGTGTATATGGATTTATGAACATCCGATGTCCTGGAGTACCTTTGCTGGAAGAGGATCAGGTCAGGGAATATCTTCCTAGCTTCAGCCTTTCCCTTTGGCATCTGGGACCAATGAACCCCTAAAGGTTGGCCTTACTGATAAAAACTGAAGAAGGCATGCAGTACCTTGGCCGTTTTTGCTGTCCTCTGTAACTGAGTCTCTCACTTCCTTCAGCAGAGGCTCCACCTTTTCTCTAGTCTTCTTTCTATCACTGATGTACTCGTAGAAGCCCTTGTTGCTCTTGACATCCCTGAATCAGTTAAATTGGGACTTGAACATGGAGCTGTTTGTATAGTTGTAAGAGAAAATCTTATCAATGCAATATGGAGCTATCAAGCAGTAGCAATATTTCAGTATAATTTTTTTTTTTTTGTCTACAAATATACTCTTTGCTGTCTTTTCTCCTGTTCCAGATAGATATTACTGAATGAGAAAAGCAATACTTTTACTCTACATATAAATATGTATATATGTGTGTATATATATATGTGTATGTATTTATATATACCTAGTGGATTATCAGTATGTTAAACCAATATGACTGGTTTAATCTCTTTGGAATTATTAGATAAAGCTAGGGATGATTATGCTTTTCCTATGGAAAATGATTTTCTCTTCCCTAAATTTTTGCACTGCTAAAGTATTGTTGGAAATCTTAAGCAGTTTATAGTTAAGGGGACGAAGAGCAGATGAGTGTTTCTGATGTGAGACCCTTGCACAGGATCTCTCACATTAAAACTGCGTTTGTTTCAACCTATTTTTTTTATAAGGCTTTATCTGGAGCTACTCATACATTATCTGTACATTTCATGTAAATCAATAAATTCTGAGTTATTCCTGGGGAAAAAAAGTAAGGCTAAACATTCTGTCTACGATTTACTTTCTTAATGAAATCTGAAAGAATAGACAGTTTCTGGAAAGCAGAAGATTTAACAGTAAAAATAGGAGAGAAGAGAGTGGAGTGCTTGAACTCAAAGTAGGAAGTTAAAATAAGACAGATTACCCTGAAGGCATAAGTAGCATTATAGTATTGTATGGATGTAAGTGGGGATTGTGTTGTACAGGCTGCCTTTGGAAGAAAATTTTGCTTTTGCATGTTGCAAAAGAGTATCTTTGCAGCTGATGTTGGTAGAAATGGATTGTGAAATAATCATGACTGAGTTTTGCTCTTATAAAGCCCCTCACGTATATGCTTCAGGAATACAAGCTGGGCCCCAAGTCTGTGTTTCTGCTTTGAACAAGAATAGTATCAGGAGTAATATTTCTGAACCTTTGTAAGGGATTTATGTATGTTTCTTGAAAACCTTGAAGAGTTGAGCCTTGGACTTGAATAGGAAATGGAAATTCTCTAAGCAAAGGAGTGTACAATGGGTAAGAATATACCTTCATGAAAATAGTGCTGTACTGTGGACTCTTCAGTTATTGTATTGTGACAGGAGTATAAACATTAAAGTTATGTGTTTATCTGCTAACTTGCAATAACTTCTGTGTGTAGAAATGCAATCTAGATTTGAAAACGGATGAGTAATACATGGCTTAGACCAAGCATGGGAGAAAGGAATGTGAACTACAAGATACATGCAGGGCCAAGGAAACAAGAAGTTTCACGCAGCCGGAAGTCATGTGGGCATGTGCAAAATCAGAGTTTAAATGGGATTGTTGGGACAACTATGAGAGTGAGCAATTGGTTTACGGTAGTTAAGATTTGGATTAGCTGAGCTCAGGAAGAGTTTGAGGCAGAAAGGAGACATGCAGAAGAGGTAGTTTAATATGCAAGTATGCAAAAGTTGAAGTATCCAGAGATAGTGCTTAAATGAATGATGGATGCATTGAAGTTTTGTATTGTAAAGGAAATGAAAAGTGATCTAACCTAATAGCTTGGTACTTTAATTTCAAAAAAATCAACAATTACAATTTTCACATGAGCTAGTGCTTAGAGTGCTTGACTACCTGGTAATTTTGAAGTAATCACCCACACATTCCATTGGAATACTTTAAAACTTTGTAAGCTTTGAAGATTTCAGTGACTAAAAAATTCATGAATGGCTCTGTATTACCAGCTCTAGAATATGCAAGTAATTTGAATGAGCTGGATTAATGTAAATTTGTTGTCAGACAGTAAATACAGTTTGCTTTCTTTCTCCACTCAGTTTTCTATCAAATCTGAGGCATTTTGTTTTTTTTCCTTTGAAATGCCAGGGGGTATTTCTAGTGAAATAATCTGCATGTAGCAGTGCTGCTCACAAGCACCTCATATTTTTGTGCGATCTGCACCAGAATATCTCTATTTTTTCACTGGAGAGCAAAGTGGCCTCGGCAGCAGAGATCGCCTTAGTCCTTCCTGGCTCTGTAATACCAAGCAACTACCATTCGATTTAGTTGGATAGTGAGAGATAACAAAGCCTGACTTGTTAGCTTTCCTTTTCTTCCTTTGTCATTGATATTCAGGCCTTGATGTAGTAACCTGATGCCCTCCTTTTAGAAGTCACAACCCTTCAAACCGCAAAAGATCCCTTCAAACGGGGATTCCCTTGGCAATCAGCTTTATAATTTAAGCAGCTTTATTGCAATACTGGAAACGTTGACAGTTGAGAGAGGTAACTAGGAGCCTTCTTAAATTATAAATACTTGGCTTAGGAATGTGTGCTTAAGGGTCTTAAGCTGCCTAAAAGAGTCTCTTAATCTGTTTTAATTCTAACATTTTATCTTTTTCTGAAGTAGGTGGAGATGCAAGGTCTTTTTATTCATTTAGATGAATAGAGAAGCTGCATGCCTGCCTCCAGATCTATCAGACTCAATTGTACACTATGTGGTTTGGGGATACTAATTTTTAATACATGAACTATTAAAAGTCAGGGATTACTGCTTTTTATATTTGTTGTCTTCTTACATATACTCATCTTTGCGTGTCTACCTGAATCTGAATTCTTTTATTTTTTATTTTTTTTTCTTTTGAAGGAGAATATTTGCCTCTGGTCAAGTGGTGCTAACTATCCTGTTTTCCTGCATTGGCAGTGTTAGATAAGAAGTGTAGTAACAAAGTGTAGAATTTCCTGGCTCCCTTGAATTCCTTTTTGTGAAGATCTGGGTGAAACTTTCCAAGTGCAATAGATTTAAGTCTGTCTTTGAACCCATAACCTACAAGTCTCCTAGACATTCTTACAGTATGTGAAAAGAGGGGAAAAGTAAAGGAATTATCCAATAAAATTATATTTATGTAATTTCCCATTTAAGTTTTGCTGTGAATCATATGAATTTCAATTGCTATTCTCTCTGGAATAAAATGGGAACTTTTGGGTCTTGTATCTAGCAGTGAAGAAGCCAAGCTTAATTCATCATCTCTTATCTGGCTGGAACATAGACCTATCTCCTTGTCTGTGGCTAAAGATGAGCCAGTTTGAAGTCCTTCTGGTGTTGTCAGAAGGAAATATTCTTCATTTCTCCCATTACCATTTTTCTTTGTGCTTTAAAATATGGGGCCGAAAACTTTGGGAGCAAAATATTGTGGTTGAAACCAGAAGTAGAAATGGGTAAGGCTACTACTTTGGTATTTATAACTGTTTCATTTCATAGTGGGAATGAGTTGTATGTTATACTGATGAGGAAAAAACACACTTTGGAAAGTCATGATTTTTCTGAATCTATCAACATTTGAGGAAATAACGTACATTGTAAGTGTGTAAGTAATAATTTCCTAAAGGTATTTTGTCTAGATGAAATGTCTACTGTGTAACAAGAGTGAATGTTCTCCCTATCAGAAACTATTCCTGAGCTTATAATACTTGTATTATTTTACTTCTGAATGTTACTGATAGTTGCCTTCTTTTTTTCTCTAGTTAAATGTAATTGCTGTACTAGGAGGTCACTTTCATGTTCTTGTCCAGATCCTCAGGCAATGTAAATGAGTAGGTAGTTCCAATAAGGATGTCATTTTGAGAACAAGCATTTGGCCTGCTGTTGTTGAACTACAATGTACTGTCTAAATAATGCTTTTTAAATGTGGATGCAGTTTTGCAATCACTTAAGACTTAAGCATGTTTAATTATTTAAGCCTGGTGGTCAGTACCAGGAAGCATTGAAGAAAAGGTCAGTGAAGAAAGGAGAGTGCATCTTCCACAAAAGCCTCTGGTGTTGCCTTTGGTTTTAGTGGGATTACACGAGTGCTAGAAAACATCAAGAATTTAAGATCACACAGGGCTTCACACAGTTAGTAATGGGACTGAAAGTTGCCCTCTGTTAGTGTAATATTTTGTTTGAATTTTTAATATTACAAAGGAACATTTTATTTGCTTCAGTTTCTAAATGATAAATAAGCTCCTAGTTTTTAAGAAATGTATCTTTTTATAAGTAATACCTAGTAAACCAGTATTAAGTTGGTAGAAGCAAGGATCTAATATAGCTGCAATAAATACATTTTGGGCAAGAAGAGGAATGCTTTAAGATTATGCTGGATTTTTTTCTGACATCACATCTTAAATCTCCTACTTATGTTGCTCTAGTGCTTTCTGGTTTTTTTGTTTTTTGTGTTTTTTTTTTTTTTTCTCTTTACCAGAGTCTCAATTTTTATTGTGACTTAAGGTTGATCTTGAGAAGAAGCTAATAAATGGGTGACATATTAACCTATTTTTTTCTTATGCCCTAGATGGAAGGTCTTTGTTGTATTCCATTATTTGCTCTACCTACTATACTTCTGAGTCATAAACATCCCTTCTCCAATAAGATGGGCAGTATGCACTGACTTCAGTTCCAGGTTAATGTTCTGGGCCCTTTGGAAGGAACACACTCTTTTTCTGATTGCTGTTACAAAACTTCAAGTGGCTGTGGGTAGTAGAAGGGTCTTGCATTTAATCTGATTTAACAATATTCATATACTCTGTGATTGAACTACACTCCTCCTGGATAATGAATGTATAGATTTATATACTGTGTAAACTACTAAAATTGTTATTGAGCAATTACATTAAGCTGGTAAATTGTTCTCCTGGTGTATGATTGCTGCCTATCAGGACAGAAACGAGAAGCTTCTCTTCTACCACTTTGTGTACTCCTGACATCTATACTGTTTCTGATCAACTTACTTTCATCTGTATTACAATAACAAATATGATTAATGACATTTTATGGTAAGTACAATGCTCTGTGTTTCATATGATAAAAAATGCTTTTACTTGGGCTTTCAGTCTTTAATTGCAGACACCCTGCAATCTTTTTTTTTTTTTTTTTTTGATTTATTGCTGAATTCAGTTGTTTCAAGAGATGAAGCAATTCTGAAGATCAGAAATCTGAGATCATACTGTTTCATTCTGCAGCACTGGAACAAAATAAGATTCACAGTCAATTCAATACAGTGAGGCTCAAGGCTGATCATTCAGGTGTACGGTCTTATGCTACCTTTGCCCTTGAAAACCAAAATTGTTCTGTTAAGTTGCCCCTCCACAGGCAGGAGTGAGGATCAGAAGAGCAGTGTTGCCTTGCTGCTGCCTGCTGAATTACCTTCAGTGGTGAAATGGTTTTAAGATTTTTGCAGAATAGAGATAACAGGAGAAATGATTGTGCTTGAAGCACCTACAGTCAGACTGTCAACTCCGATCTCTGGTTAGAAATGATGTGACTGTTAGATGAGATGGCGATAAAAGTGGGATGGATCACCATGTCAGAACAGTGGGGTGTCTTAGTGTTCGTTTAGGTTTTAAGAATGATCAAGGCTACTATCAAGGCCACTTCCAGTTTTGATTCTTACCATTTCCGTTGTTAATTCATTCTTTCTGTTTCACTTATGTACTTGCTTGCCCTATATTGGTGAAGGTGGAGATGAAATGATACACAAGCGACTTCTGATGCATACTCTTCCACACCAGATAGTCTAAAAATAATTTGAGAAATGTTAAGCAAGTGCTGAGTCACTAAATCAACTGTGAAGTTTTAACTTGCTGTATTGGAGCTCATGTCTCACTTCACATTGTTTTGCATAGCCTTTGGTTCCCAATGGATGTGAAGTTCCAGCCATAGATCTTATGGAAGCTTATGGTAATACAACATGTTTCAAATCATGCTCTGGATTCATAGGATTGATTGCTTTTCCCTCAGGGGCATGAAACAACCAAAACAGAAGTGTGGGATGAGCTTGACTAATCAGGGTAAATACTACAAACCCCAAACAGCCATCATGCTGTTTGAATTGCTCTGTAGATATCTGATGAAACCTGGGAGGGTGACACTACTCTGAGGACACTGATAGATGATACACAGAATTGTTAAAGCTCATGGCAATCTGCATAACTGGTCCCTGCAAAGGATATATTTTAAATGTTTGATGGTATAATAATGCTTGTGGCAGGAGTTTTAAAGCAAATAAGGCTGTAGCACATGAATTTAGAATCTCTTATCTAGAGGAACTTCTGTCCCCTGAAGAAGATCCTTACAACATCTAATGGACATGAAAATTATAAACTTCCACAGAAAAGTGACAGGACTGTGTGATGTTGATTGCTCTTCAATTTATAGAGTAGAATACGAAGGCTGCCCTGAAAGTAATACCTCCTATTTTATTATGTTGACTCTTGACTTTAGAGGTGGATGTTGGTGATATGGCAGTAGAGGTTGAATCAGTTGTTGCCATTTGACCAATGGCAGCAGAGGGGCAGTCTGACAGAATAGAATCTGACATGCAAGTGCATATGAGAAAAAGTTGTGTCATTGAATTTCTCCTTGTGGAAAAAATGATACCCACTGATATTTGTCAAGGCTTACTGAACATTTATGGAGACCAAATAGTGGATGTTAGCTTCAAAGTTTTAAGATATATATATTTTTTTTCTAATCAGAATAAGGTAAAGAACACTGAATCCTTCAAGATGGCCCTTAGTATTCTCACATAAATCCAACTGCTTTAAATAATGCATCATTGTATAACACTTAAGCCTTATAATTTTCTGTCACTGCCAGAATAAGGTTTGCATCAAAATACTTTGGGCCACTTTGCCTTAAACACTGTTGATTTCATATTTTGATCTAAAATCTTCATAAATGCAAACTTCGCTGTTGATTAATTGTTCTCTAACAGAATACAACACTGATTTTTCCAGAATTTGGTCAGGAAATAGTTGAATTTATATAACTGTATACTCCTTCTGATATCCACAGCAAGAAAGTGTGTACACACATCTATTTCTTCAAAAGATGAATGTGATTCTGTCACATTTACTCACTCCTGCTACAAAAAAAAGAAGTGGATTTTCTGTTCAGAACGTTGCAACTTGTACCTGTACTTCTGAGGTGAACAGCTAACAAAATTATTTTACTTGACCTTTTATTCCCGCAGCCTGGGGAAAGAAGGTTAAGTTTTAACTCAAGAGTTGGTTCTGCTGTTCCCTTTTCCTCTTGTTTTGTCTCTACAAATTAGTTTCAAGTTCTACTTACTACATACCTCTGAATTTTCATCTACATGAGAACATGAGAAACAACTTTTCTGAGTGTTGTTTAGGCAGTCTTTGTGAAAGTTGTATCCTGAGCCAAGCATTAAAAATACACTTTTGATGAGCCCTATCTATACTTGAAAATTTTCAATTTTTCCCTTTTGCTGCCTTTTCTGGATTCCATGGATCTTTTATGATCTTTTTATGGATTTTTAATCTTTTATGGATTCCATATAGAGTTTTTATTATGTTTGAAAATGGATGGCTTAAAACTCAGATTTTCTGTTTTCTTAGTGACCCCATACTCCTTTGTAAACCTCCCTTTTCAGCAATACCTCTAAATACAATTTATCACAGTGCAATATAAGCCCTAGGAACAGGAACACGAAGTCATTTGCAGCGAGGGCTCAGGGAGCCCAAGGTCAAGTTTCTCTCGTCCCATTGCAACTCTGTGTTCAGGAGCATTTACACAGCAGAGGCTGATTTTAAAGAAGGGCTTCCTACCTTGCAAATGTTTACCTCATGGAAACAGTTCCTCTAAGCAAGCATAAGGTTGTTGATCTAATGACTAATCATGTCATTAACTGCATGAATTGCCAGGACTATGTGCTTAGAGACAAGTACATCAGTCTAAGAAAAATCAGGTAAAATGTGTTCCTTTCCTCTCTGAAACTTCCCTCTCTTTTCTCTTAACAGTGGAATAGATTTCTCTTAACATTCTAGAATAGATGTTTAGTTTCATTGTTACTCATTTTTTACTTGAAATGCTATCTAAAATTCAGGACAATAAATATTTTGTTCAGAATTGATGCTGACAGAGGTAACTTGATTTTGGTTAAATCAGTTCAGTCTATAGGGAAGGAATTGAACAGCAGAACAAAAACCTAACCTTCTTTCAGATGATGATCAGCCAAAGAAGGTCTTAATCTGTAGAGAAAATGGCATGTATGTGTTATCAGGCTGACAAAATGCCACATCTGTATGGCAGAAAAGGAGACTATAGCAGTCTCATAACAGTACTAAACCACAAATGGTGATTATATCTCAAAATAATGGAAGTATTTTAAAATTCTAAGAATTGTCTTGTGTGGCAGAACATTGATCTCTATCCTTTTTTTCACCACCCCCTTTTTGTTTTAATTTTCCTTATATTATTTACTCTGTCACAGGGTTCTTTTGCTAGGATAAGTTCAGTTAATGTGGAAATTAAATGACAGTAAATGACAGTATTTTGGATCTATGAAATGCTTTTTAAATCAAATTGTCTTGTTTAGTTTCTAGATGCACAGTGAATGCTTACCTTTGAAAAAGAGACTATTATTCAATTTAAACTTGGTATTCTGTATCTGGTTGGGTTCACCACTTGATTTACAAGATATTGTGCTCGGCCATACGTATGTTTTTTCCATACAACTTCCATATGTGTAAATTTTTTTGCTCTTCTGTATGGCATAAGAAGATACACTAACATTCATTAAAAATGTAGATTACATAAATTTACATCCTAAATGCTTTTGAAATATTTCATCCACACCAATGTAGTTCAGGCTTTTCTGGATGTACTCAGAACAACAGTTTAGCAGCCCAATAAGCTTATGACAATAAGTGAGAGACAATATCCTGTATATGTGATTTATTTGTAGGTGGTTATATATTTTTTGAAAGAAAGTTCTATCATAGTATGTTCAAAATGAATATGCAGAATTTTACTTGGGTTTTACAACACTTTTGATTGCTTAGTTAAATAGAATCCTGTACTGAAGCAGTTTAAATTGTATTGGCATTTTGAGTACATGAGAAATTGCAGCCTTTGTTTATGTGAGGTAAGTTGATACTTGGGAACATAGTCTAGCTGGCTGCTTATGCTAGAATAATTAATAGGGTTAATTATCCTTGGGAATCAGAGTAAAATCCAACTGAGATCAGTATCACATGAGTAAAACTTATGTTTTCAGGATTTATGTAGGTTTTGATTACTTTTACCTCAGTTTTGTTTCCAAGGTCTTTTCAAGTCATAAAATCTTGAAGTTGAAAAATCTGAAATATTCAGTTTTGTCCTAAATGAAGCTCTCACTGTAGTGTTGTGGTTAAGGGCTAACTTTCTTGTAGATCTCACAGCTGTAAAATATTGAGTTGGATTGGGTTTAATTACCTGAAATGAAATCTTGCCCAAATAGAAGTTCTGACATTAAAAATGATACCCAAGTCTCTATCAGAATTCCAGTCATGTCTAGTTTCTAATGATTTGGAAAGTGATTATATACCTCTAGTGTACCTCACTAACAGTATAGGTGTATGTGACTGAATTTGAATAACTCTTTTCCTTCTCTTCTGTGTTAATCAACCTTACCCATAAAGTATGGTATCTTATTATCCTTGCTCAGCATGTAGAACTACTACTGGAGTAAGAAATTCAGTGGTTTGGTTTACTGATATTCTAAATTATTTTATACTCAGTATTTTGAGAAGTCCCAGACTCTTAAAACAAGTGAAAACAATTTTAGACTCAACCTGAAAGTGATTTGTATTCCCTTTCTTGACCCCAGTTTTCAAAAAATAAAGCAACTGAAATGAAGACACCCATGAAGTTTTATAAGCGTAGAGAAGCCTAAAAATGTTTTGAAATACTGTTCTCTCTATCTTGAAAAGCAATATGGAAACAGTCCCATTTTTCTACTGAATTTCTTTTAACTATCAAAATTTTTTGTGATCCAGCAGCCTTTATTTTCCTTAAAATGCATTATTCCTTGTGGCAGCTACAAAAGTGGCTGCTGTTGCTAGAGCTTTATATGTATACGAAAAGCCACAGCACGAATCATAATGTGTAAAGGACAATAATACATCTGTTACTAGCAATGAAATGCATTAACATGGTGGACATGATCTAATTTCTAATGTACTCATGGGAAATGGGGAGATGGGTGCTCATAATAAGACACATGAGATTTATATCTTTAAAGCACGATATGACCTTATAAAATCAATAGATCTTCGCATTCCAGACAGAAAATATTTTTGAGTTATTGACAATTCTGGGCTGTTTGTATCTCTGGATTCCTTGCTGCAAAGCTAATGCTCACCCATGGTTTACCTTTTCAAAAGGGAAAGCATCTTGGAGATATGAGGTATCTTGGAGAGCTAGTAGTTGTCCATTCCAACACAGTGTGTCAATTAACTGGATATTAAAAAAACTACTTCAGAATAACTTTCCACTTGCTTAAACTGTGCATGTAGGATACATTCCTAATTAAATGTGCCTCAAGTTAAGGTCTTCATCTTTCTTTCTTTCTTTTTTTTTTTTAATGAAAAAAAAAATAAAATAATGAAGAAACAACTTAATTACATGATAATCCACTTCCATATAATACTTTGAAGAACTAGAACAGAGACATGAATTAAGAAACGACAGTACTTTCTCTTGTTTTTCCTCAGATATAATAAGAGTAGTAGCAATATCCTAAAGATGTAGACTCCAGTTCTGTAATTGTTACCTTCTTCTGCTTAGAATTAGGCTGTTATTATTAATAGTTTTTGTAGCTGACAGTAATTCTAGAGGCTTGTTTTTGAAAACAGTTATTTGCTTCTACTTCTGTCTCACTTTCTTTTCTTATCTGCATAAACTTTTTACTTTTCTAGGGAGAATGACACTTTTGTTTTCTCTTTAGAAATCTCACTTGGCATTTAGCAAGAGACGTTTATAAGAATGTCAGATTGATGAGAGTTGTTTGCTGAAGTCTCGCCATGTTCATTCAGCTGAACAATATCTGTTGTTAACAGCCATAATTATTATGAACAGGTTTAAAAAGACAAGATTATTGGTGTACTCTGGCAACGTCCTTTTGAGCTGCTGGTTACACAGTAGTAATACTTAGCAAGTTATATTGCTTCTTATTTTTGGAGTGCTTTATGAATGTTGACCAACTACATGTGTTAGAGGCTATCTGTAGTTCTCTTGATTGGAGGAGCAGTAAATAACTTTCTTCATCTGTGCTTTAAAATTTGTGAGTGTTTAATTCTTGATAACAAGCAGTAGATAGAGATGTGGTGATTGAGCTATGACTTAGATTTTCAAAGGAACTTGCTTAGTTTTGTGTTTTCATGATTGTGGATGGGCCAGGTCACAATGACCAGAAGGCTATGCTATGTGTGTGATATGAACTTCACTATCTGGAATGCTGGCAATTCCTCTGGGTCAGATTTAATCAGCAACATTTTCTCTTTTGTAGCTGCATCATTATGCTGAGTGAGCAAAATAGTAGCTGGCTTTCTGAATGTATTCTGGCATGTGTGTTTTTTTTAATAAATGTTGCTTAAGCCTAAGAAAACGTATTAAGGAAAAAAATGCATGAAATAATATCTTAAATTTTTACAGAAGACTTGCAGACATGGTTTTATTTTAGCATTGTACCTGTGGAAATTCACAAGTTAAAATCATTTCTTCTTTGTTAAGAAAGGAGAGCATGGCTCTGACTGTACAAACAGGATGAGGAAGTGGGATCACCTTGGTAAATGTGCTAGAAGCTGCTAAGAGTGAATGAGAACTTGCAGAAACCTTAGAAAAATCAGACTGTGGAGTTACAGATGTCCATCATTTGCAATGCAAGAAACCTGCCCTAAAAGCTGCATTGCTGAATCTAATGATTCCAGGTGAGCCAAGTGCTGGATGTTTAAGAAATGGGAAATTTTATTCTGTGTTGGATTTTATTGTGGATATCATTTTATTTATTATGCAGACAGTTCTGGGCAGATATGTAATAGGATATGAGCTCGAGCCCAGGCCCTCAAATTTGTGCTATTTGATAAAATGATTGCTGCTTAGTAGGCTGGGCAGTAATTAGGTCGTATGTAAGGAAAAGCAGACATTTGGCCATCTGACCCTCAGTAATGAATATATCTGACAGAATGGGCTATCTGACAGAATGGGATATGTTACCCATGTGTTTTGTGTGTGATGACACTAAAACTAGAAATCATGATGTAGCTAAATGGTTAATGCAAATGCAAAGCTCTCTATTTTAAAATGTTTTCAAGTGTGCATCACATATCTGGGAGTATCTTTGCATTGGTGATCTTTTTCTTTGTGACAGAGGGAGAGAGATCTCCTTTCTTTAAATTTGATAGTTTCAAGAAAAATAATTTAAAATGAGTCTGAGTAGATAAGGTATGTAGCTTACTGCTTGGAAATTTCGATGTGTAGTTGCCAAGAATTTTGTAATAATGTTTAGCTGATTTAATTTATTGCTTAACCAAAGTGTGCCCAGAGTGGTGGTCTGGGTCTGGAGCTTGAAACTGACACATTTCAGTCTTTCAGACTTGAGAGAGAAACTTAAAGCTGGATTCTCTTAGCTCTTGCATGGCCCTTTTGAATAAGCAAGCAAAGTCACTTTGAAAAGTTCTCCACAATAATTAATTCTTACTTTGTCATTAATAGCTATATTTGTTTCCAAAGACTTTGGTACATAATAGTAGATTTGGTAGTCTACTTTATTTGGACATATGAACAACAACTGGGCTTCTAAAAAATTCAGTCCTTTGTTCTCTTAGGTATTGTTTAGATTTTATGATTGTATAGTTTAGATTTTGGCTTCCACCTTCCCTGCTTTATATTTCTGCTGTTTTGGTCCAAGTGTTGTTTATGACTGAGACACCCTGGCTCACTGACATAGATGAGAAATCAGTTCCCATCTCTCTGGGTTGAGTTTTTAGTCAAGCAGGTGTTGCTTTTCTTTCAAGACCTGAGGAGCTGATAAATAAATAACATGAAGTCTATCCAGCTCCCTTTTAGCTTGTTAGCTTCCAGCGAGCCTTAATTCACATTTAACTTCTCTTCTTTGGAGCAGCCACCTGAACTGACCCAGGATAACTTCACTGCTTTTTGTCTCTGCATAAAAGACTTAGGAATTGGTGATAGTAGGAATTCACCAGCCTTAAATACACGGAGCTTCAGGGTCTGCTTTCTGTTTCTTGTGTTTGCTTACCTGTTAAGTGAAGTTTTGTATTACTAGAGATCTGTATTTTTTGAATAATTTCTGGTGAAGAGGAGCTTAGACAGTGGGACCAACCCACTGAGGCTAAAAAAAGAAGCAAATCAAAGGAGAGCCTAACATAACTGTAGACTTAGAAGAATGATGGAATCATGTCTAGTCTCTGTGTCTGTCTGTAGATGGATCAGCTATAGTCGTGTCATTTTTGGCAGGTGTCAACTTCTTTCTAAAGACATTCAGTGATGAAAACTACACAGAGCCCCTAAGCAAATTTCTTCACCTAAGGAGGTTGTGGATGCCCCACCCATGGAGGTGTTCAAAGCCAGGCTGGATGTGTCTCTGGGCAGCCTGGTCTAGTGGTTGGCAACCTTGCACGCAGCAGGGGGGTTGAAACTCATTGTGGTCCTTGTCAACCTAGGCCATTCTATGATTCTTCTTCATGTGAAGCTAGTGAGTGGTCATTGAGAAATTGCTTACAGAACTTGAAATATTACGAATATAACATGAGAACATGAATGCCGTCAGCACTTCTGATCCATACACCAAAACACTCTTATTCCCATCAGCATGCGCCTGATGATTTCACAGATTATGCTCCTTTAATTAAAACATGGAAAATTCTGCTGGAGATTGACACTTTCAGGCCTGCATGTTCTGTGCCAGACTGTTACAAGGAGACAAGGTTTGGATTTATTTAGAGTAAGTCCTAGGGAGACTGCAGGCATTTCATCTGGAACTTGAGGAAAGAACAAGCAGTTAAAGAACAGCCATGTGAAGAGTTCATATTTAGGGTTTAATTTCTTTCTAGTACCTTCTGGTTCATTATCTTGAAGTAATTTTCCTTATAACCATGTGATTTCTTCCCTCCAGCAACCAAATACATTTTCATAAACAGCATATAATAGGTTTGATGCTCCTGTGTGTAGGGCTGAATTTCTGCACCCAAAAGGTAGGGATACTAGATAAGAGAGCAGATGGCACTTCCATTATCATAAGAAAACAGATAACTAAGTTGTTTGGAATGAGGAAATGAATCAAAGAATACTGTGCATTAGCTCATTACTCAATGTCTTTAAATACTTACAGCTTTAGATTCAGGTTATACCTTATCTTGCTGCTTAGTACTTTCTGCTAGTACTTTTCTTAGTACTTTTCTCTTGCTGCTTATGTACTTTCAGCCATAGTTACGTTGTTTCCTTAGACAAAGAAGGGCTGCAGAGCTGTTGACCTAGGTGGTGTCTGTGCAGGAGCATCTGGGATAAGGATGTTCTTTCTTGGATGAAGTCAGTCTCTGAATCTTTAATGACTAAGTGGAGGAGCAGAGATGGAACAAGCTATATGCATTCAGATGCTTGCAGCTCTTGCTTCCTAGAAATTATAAAGTCTCCATCATGTAGCAGAATCTTGATTATCTTCCTTTCCTAGGCATTTATGCTAGCTAGATCCACTATAAGATGAATAATTTTGTGTTGAAACTCTGACCCTTTATCTTCTGCGGACAAATGCTGCCCAATGGCTTTGCCTTGGAACTAGAAATTAAAACTTACGTATTTAATCTTCCTGTCTTGTGAGTAAGTTTCTGTTACTTTGAACAAAAATCTCTGCCTCAGTTTTTATTTCTGTAAAATTTAGTCTAAGAAGGTAACTTTCACCAGTGTCTCTAACAGTCTGAAGTATTTGCTGATTGAGAATGCTTGGAGAGCTTGTCACATTGCCCTTATCTGCTCTGCATGTCACACCTTTTTTTATTTCTTATCATCCAGCTGTGGATTTATTTAATTTTTTCTCTGATGTGAATAATAGCTTTTAGAAATTCTTCCTCGAGCTTTTTAGTTTGAGTTTCAAAATTATAATTGAAAATGATCTTTTTTTTTCTTTTGAATTCTTATTTTAGCTCTGTTACTCTTCAGTTAACTGTTCCATATACTGTGCATGATCAAGGTTCTGCTTGTTTTGTTAAAATAGCTATTACAACAAAATGCCTCCAAATAAACAAACACCCCTATTGTACTGTATGCTATGCAAATGCAGAAAAAAAGATGATTTCTCCCTGCAAGGTCCTGTCCTTTCATGCATGAGGTAGAGACCAATGTTTGTTCAAACAAACAAATTTAGAAAATACAGTGAGTGTGAAAGGTACTTAATACATTAGACATGAGGTAGACAAAAATCTATTTTTGGAGTCACATTCTCTGTAAATAAACCTTTTCACATCTTATCAAGATATGCATTAAAACTGTGTCACCTGAAGTGATCCAGTAATCAGCTCAATGAATAGTGCTCTTTGAATGCAAAGGGATGGAGAGTCTGTGAAAGATGAAAGAGCAAATTTCTCAGTGGCTCCTTATTGTGCTAATTAACTGAGGCAAAACCATTTTTTACCTTGATATTCTGCTAGGAAAGATGGAACAGCCTTGTATGCCTTTCAGGTTTTGCTTGCAGCTCCCTCTGAAGTTTCTAACACAGCACTTGTGCTGGTTTTAAGAGGGGCCCTGCTCTGTGGGGCTGCAACAGAGTCCTTGTGCTGTGGGGAGCCTGGGAAGAGCCCTGGGATCCCCAGCAGGGAAGTGAACAGCTCTTCCTACTCTCCTGATTCCCAGCAAATAGTGACAGAGAGACAGCATCTACAGCAGCTGCACCATAGTGAATGCTAACCAGCAGCTGGTAAGGCAGTCAGCTTTTTTGATGTAGTTTACTGACCTTCTTGTTCATGTGCTGCTTTAATCATGTTAGAATTATGGTTGCTGTACTGTGTCATGCTTACTGTAAGTCTTCAGTAGGATGCCTCCCCTGACCCATCAAGTTTCTTGCATGATGGTAAAGAAATGCATTCATGGAGCAATTGGAGGGCAATGGGGGGTAAATGAATTCTTTTCCATAACTTACTTGTTTTCCCTCAGGTCAAGTTCATCTTAGTGTAAAACTGGAAAGTTTTCTTCTGTCCTCTATCAGAATCTGAGAGAACTCACTTTTTATACTGATTTTTGTGGTCTTATCCTAAGCCATGGTAAGATTTGGCTGCTGCCAGCTGGGTACCTGCTGGGGATAATGCAGAGCAAAATTCTGCAATCTGGTGTAGGCCTATGACCCAAAGCCCTTGTAGAAGCAAACAGCTCAAGTGCATATTAGTGACTTAATTTATGTTGAGCATTGAGCAGGCAGGGTACAACTGTGTTTTTAACAAAGTTTAAAGTAGGACAGATTGATGCAGTCTGCAGCAAAAGGATAAGCATAACCTAAAGTGAGATTTGTATCAGTGTATCCAGGTTGCGTTCTCTCATCTTGTAATAGAGGGCTCCAGACTCACGTGTCCCTTTCTGCAGTGTTGATGCTCTAAGTGGAACTGCTTAAGGCTGTATGCCAAATCTCAATAGAGGTACTATTTAACTATGTTTCTTTTCAATTGCATAAGAGTGAGTTCTGTCTTTGTACCTTGTCACCATGTACGTGCTGCAAGAGACTTTTCCGTCAGGTTTATACCCACATGTATTTCCTCCTTCTTGCATAATTCATCACTGAGAACAATTTGCATTTCCCTGAAATTTGAAGTTCCAGGATTGCACTGCAGTAACAAGAGAAATGGGGGCCGGAGGAGCTGACCATGTTTGTTTGCTTTTGACCCAGCATTGTTGCGAATTTATTTGTTGTATAAAAACCCTGTAACTAAGAGGGAATTGAATGGGTGCCAGCAGAATATTTTAGGCCTTATAGAAGTGACATGACCAATTTATATTTTTTCCTTGAAAAAGCATTTTCTCGGCTGCCTCAGCACAAGGTGACCATCTGGCTGTGTCCCCTGCTGAAATGACAGTGCAGGGAAGCTGAGTCTTTGCCTGCCTCGGTGTACAGAGACACCCTCTGCCCTGTTATCCATAATTAGGAGCTTCCTTTGGCTTTGATGTGGGGAAATGTAGAGGACAAACAACAGGGAGATTTGGTATGTTATCAGATACTGAGCTTTTGCCACAGGTATAGCCTGTATTGAAAGCTGATCTCTTGGATATGTAGGTATGATGAAATGCGTAGATAGCATGTTGATGTAGCAAGTCTTTTGAAAGTAGATTTCACTATTTTTGTATAGCACTGCAGGAGGACAGTAAGTGTGTTAAAGCATGTGTGTGTCTTTCTTCATAAATCTGCATGAGAATCTTTGTGGGAATCCTGCCTTTTGAAGCGAGTGAGCAAAGGGCCCTCCCAAGTAACTCCATCTGTTGTCAGCTACCTGTTTTAAATAACCCAGCTTATTTATTATTTACTTATTTTTAAATAGATGTAGCACAGCGTACAGTGACAAGATTTTAAAAGCACTCGATGAAATGATCCTGGTAAAAGAGTAGCTGGCAGTTACTGAAGTTGCTGTTTTTCTGTGATGCCACATCATCTGGTGATGGGAATGCTAGCCCTTTCCTGTGCCGCCTTCTTATCTAGGGTGCCTCTATAAGGGGCTCAACTGCACTTGCCATGTAATGCCACAGTATGTGGGAAAGAGGCTGTGCCAGGCTGGGATGTGGCTCATCTTGATATCAATAACATTATTGATGCCACATGCACTGCTGCTTGACAGAATCATGCAAACCCAAAAGACAAGGTGATCAATTGTGGCTGAAAAGTACTTAGCTCGGAGAGAGGGCACGCTGAAAGGCTGGTATGACCTTTCCAGATCATCACTCTATTTAGTATAATTAATGAAAAGCTCCCTGCTGGACTGAAATGTCTAGGAACCTTATGGGGGAGGGAAGCTTAGAGAAGGATGGAGATATGGCTTTTGAAGACGCAAAGGACAAAAGCTTGTGAAAGAAGGGAGATTATAACAAATTAGGCAGCTCAGGTATGCACCATTTCACTGTCAGATTATTGAAATTAATGTCTGTGTCACTGTTTACGTCACTGCAGCATGTCTTCTGACACCTCCGGCAATTTCCCTCTCAGCTGAGAATCATTTTTCATCTTCACGATGCACCAGGAATCTTTTATCACGGCTGCCGAAGCACTGTGTGTGTATTCATAGCATGGCTTCCAAGGAGAGGGTTTTACAATAGGTTAAGAGCTCAGACAGCCATAATTTCCCTTTTAGCAGTGCTCTGTTTTGATCCTCTTTTACAGCTCAAATAAATGCACTGGAGGTCAAGGGAACCAGGGAGTGTAACAAGCCCAGACACTAACTGACAGAGCCTAAAAGCCCACCGTGTTGGTTAAATGTGATATTTGTGCAACGCTGTCACTGGTTCCCTATTTAAAAACAAAAAATGCCTTCAAGTTTCTGCCAACGACCAAAGCTGTCTAATTTGTGTTTAATCAGTTGCTTGTCACTGTTTGGCATATTTTGCCTGAATGGTTATTATACATTTATTTTTTTCTTTGTTTCTCTTCCATGTTTTGCTGAAGCAACAACAGCATAGAGACATTTGCCTTGCAGAAAAAGGAGCCGGGTGAATCATTCAAACCTTTTTTTTTTGGCTTTGTCATGGTGAATTTGTATGTCTATGTAGGAAGTAAAACAGACTGGTCACCTGCAGTATCTTCCTCCCCTGCTGCTTTTCAGTGGCTAGTTACAGTCTGGGGCTGCTTCCTTTGAGACACGCAAGCAGTGGTACACTATTTCTTCCTTTAAGAACAAGAAACAAGCAGTGAATGTAGAAAATATTACATAGTCTCTAGGGTTTTTTTGTTGTTTTTTTTTTTGTTTTGTTTTGGTTTTTTTTGTTTTTTTTTAATCTGCTACATTTGTTTTATGAATAAATTGTTATTTTAAGGTTTTGCTGATTTTATTTTTCAGGATGATAGGTATAATGTCTTCTACATATATATATATATATATATATATATATATTTTAACTTCTTTACTCCTTTCTCCTCCTTCATTCTCCCAAGCTGTATATGTGAATTCCAGGGCTGCATACTGAGCACTATACCTGCAGGAAGGGGGTAGCAAATTTGTGCAGTGCAAAGGAGAACGTAGTCTTCGTTTTAGTTCAGTGTGTTGCTGGCTGGTGAAATCAACTGCCAACAACAGAATTTCATCATGTAGGCTTTTTATTTTTTTTCCAAAACTCTCCTGGTAGAATCTAGTGTAAAGATACTTCAGCAAGGCTGCAAAGCTTGTAGAAATTCAGATATACTTGGATTTGTTTTTTGAAAATTGCCATCTAGTACTCTTGGCACTATAGAGTTGCTGTAAAGCCAGACATAGAATGGAAAGGTCATGAAGTGATTTCTCATCACAGCAAAGAAAACAGCTTTCTGTTCTTCCAGAGCTTCAGTTAACACATCCATTCCTGTTCCACAGTTAAAAACTGTCAGCAGCTCTTCATCTACACAAGACAGAGATATAGTATGCTGGCAGTGCCCGCTTTTGATTTTTGAGTTACCTTTAATATGAATTCAGTACTTCTTATGTACTTAGTTCACAGTGACTTTCTGTGAAAATGGAAACAGTCCAGAAATGTTTCACTTATGTTGGAAATTTGTGGCTACCTTCACATCTCATGATAGAGATAGATCTGGATTCAAATTGCTAAAGAATGGTTTCCTTCTAGCTGTCATATTACTGTCCTAGTGGAAGACCCCCAGCATTTAGAAGTTGGAAGGCAGCTGGTAGAGAGGTCCAAGCGTTTTGTTTTCAAACAATCATGGTGTAATTTGAGTGAAATAAAATGTTTGTGGATGGCTGGCTTTTCTGAGCATTTTCCAAAGCAATGAGCAGGGACAAACATAGGGACAGATGTGAATGGTGGTGGTGGTGTTTGTGTTTGTTTTCTCATCTGTTTTTTGATAGCTACAAAGGTAAAAACCAATGTCTTCTCATGCTAAATACGTAATCTTTTTTGTTCTGAATGTTCGTTCTCCTGCACAAAAAGTAGGACTGTGATATTACTATTAAGTGATTATGAGGTTTTAGACTAAGACATAGTGAAAATTCTGGTCGAGGAATACAAAAAATATTGTCTTAAGAGGCTATTGTTTACCTTAGGCTCCATTACTTATGTGGTTTTTCACAACTCGTGAAGGCTGAAGTAAATATAACACAAACATTTGGGGCTAATGTGAATCCTACAGTGTTATGTATACGTGAATATGTATAAGTACACATAATATATATGTAATATATATAATTTCAAAGTGAATTATGTATGTGAATATAAGTGAAATCTTCATTTCCTGTTTTAACAGTAGAGACTTACCTTAGTGTGGTCAAGTCATGTGGCCTCCTTTAATCTTCCTATAAGGTTATCAAAATATCTGAACAAGTGGGTTTTTCAAGGAAGAATGGATGTTGTGGTCCATTTCCACCAGTTATTGCATTCCAGTGTTATTCGGTTTGACCCAGATCAAAGATGGAAATCTGCCTTTTGTATTTGGCTGTATACATACCCAAGATCAGTCCTTATGCTTGGTTGTGGAAAGACATAACAAGTTTTTTGGGTGCCAGTAGAGAAGCTCATTTGTTTAATTGTCTCTGATCTTTCACTATTATCTGCCCAGTGGGATGTTTTAAAAGGAGCATTGTTCTTCTGCATAATTTTTATCAAACAGTGAGGTTTTAGCCAATGTAAAAATTATTCACTATATGCCAGGCATCTGTTCTTCTAGTTTTATATGCCATATCTGATCAGAAGAGCCTCACAAATTTGTGAGTGAAAAAGCTGTGAGAAAAAGAGTTTGAAGTTTTATGTTCTCTTCTTTTGGCTCAATAAACAATAGTAAAGTATACAAAGGATTAATACAGCCTTTCTGCAAGGCCTCGGTTTTATTATTTGAAGGAATTTTATCTGCAAAAATATGAGCCTTACAGTACCTCTGCAGGCATAAATTATTTAGCTTTTTCTTTTTTTTTAAAGGACAATCTGCAATTCTAAAGGCAATTTTTCTTTTTGATTTTCAATGTTGTGTAATTTTCATCTGCTTATTCCAGCGTGTACCCCCGCATACAGCTTGTTACGTTCCTATATACATAAACATTAGTCCCTTAGCAAAGAATTGATTTTGTTTGATGACTGAATGCTGGTATTGCATAGAGCTGACCAACCAACAAAAAACTAAGATACAGCAATTTAGAACAAAGCAAAAGTTTTAATGTGATGTTTGTGCATTTCTGCTGCTCTCTGTGGGTGATGAGAGTATTACTGAAGAGTGTGGGAACTTCAGATCCCTGTTTGCCTCTTCCAGAGTGCTTTACCAGAAAAGAACTTCTGCCCTGAACGAGGCAAAGTGGGGACCTTAACCTAAATGTGCTATTAATGGCACAACTAACTTATTGTTGAGTCTTATCTGTTGTACTGCAGCTCATTATTTTGGCAGCTCGACTCATCATATCATCTGTGTTAGCATCTCTATGTTGTCCAGGGGCTTGTAAACCTCTGATGTGCTTTGTTGAAAGTACTGATTAAAGTTTCTTTTTATAATTCTAGTTCACTTTCTGTTCATAAGTTTTTAAGACCTAACAGTTACTGTTCTTTTCCCTTAACCTTTGTTTAGTGTAGTTTCTTATTTCTAAATATTAGAAGATTACTTTTGTATGCAGCTGATTTTGTTCACTGAAGTCTGGTGAAGCTTGTAGAATTTTCCTCAGTATATAGAAAAAGATCTGCTTTGTGCCAGGGCATTAACCCCCACCTGTTCCTGCAGGCCACTCCACTTTCTCAGGAGCTGAACTGTAGCATATGGTGGAGTTTCACTTGGTGCTTGGTAAAAGTTCTGCAGGGTCCAGAGTGTACTTCTGCTGTTTCCTGTTTTCTAGGTGGTGTTTTCCAGCTGTGGTTTGTTCCACCTGGGTTCTTAAAGGAGGAGGTACTCAGTTATATGATGAAATGAAGCATAGCATGTACTCAAGTAGCAAACAAGTGACAAGTCCATAAAAAGAAAAGTTTTATTTTGTGCAGTGGCTTACATTTCAAAGCAGGAAAGCAAAAATTAAGCATGATTTCTGTTGCTCAGAGAGCTCTGCTTTCAAAGAGCACCGCCAACTTTTGCATAGCTTTGCAGCTATAAGGAAGCAGTTGCGTAAGTTCAGCATGATCTAAATAAACTAGCATGGCTTCTGTGAAGGAAAATATTTTAACAAGCCCATTTCTCCAATCAGAATCAATACATTACAGCCTCAGTTCTGTTTTCTTTAATTTGTTTGGACTAAATTTCCTTAAATATCTTTTCTGCAAAAGCTCATTAGGGGAAGAGAAATGAATACTGAGAAATAAAACTTGACCAAATAAAATTAGAAGCTGGTGCGAGATGGAATGAAGTTTTGAATTAACTGTTTTCCTTAAACAAAGTTGCTATCAGCATGTTGTACCAGAGTTATGTAATATAGTGAGGCATATTGTTAAATATGCTTATTAGGAGTTGTTAATTCTTTTTCTCATTAATAATATTTGAAAACAGGAGAAGAAAAATTGAAAATGAGAACTTCAAAGATAATAGTAATAAAAACCTTCTCTCCCTTCTTTCACTCTTCTGATTATTCAGAATCAGGAATATGAAAGCAAGGACAGAGGTGACAGCAATCTTACGAAGTGGCAAAGATTTGGAGAATGACACAACATCTAGTTATGAGTCTTTTCAAGCTCAAAATGTCTTTTAAAGTGCTTTGTGCAGTTGTCACAAAGCTAATCCAATATGGAGAAGTGCAAGGTAATGAACTTTAAAAAGAGCAGGTTGAAATGTTCAAGCACATTGATAGGTTCTAAATTAAATGCTGCTATTCTCTTGCTCAGTCCTGAGCTTCATTGTTACTAGCTTAATGAAAACATCTGCTTAGTGTTCAACTGTGGTCAAAACAATTGAAAAAAAATCTCCATATACCAATAGATTTCTAATGAGGAAGGAATTGAGAATGTACTACAAATGTGGTGGTCTATCCGTTTCAACTGAGGATATATACAGAATTTTATTTTTGTATTTCTACATCTATTTCAGAGATGAGAAAGTAGAGGAAGGGTTAGGGAGGAAAGCAACAGAAATGATAAAATCTAGCTTCTAGTGGAAAATTGCCATTGGCTTCAGGGATGCAACATTAAGGATGTAGCAGGGGAATTGTGATGAGGCTCTTAAATAGGGAAGACTGAAGATACTACAAATGAAGAGCTTGTAACATCTAATAAGATGTTGCAAGGTGAATATAAGTAAAACAACAGATAATGCAGAATGTTTATGCTGTCTAGATGTGCTGATTTTTAATTTTGGAGAAGTAGAGGTAACTTGCAATTACTTAATGAGGAGAGTGGGAATCAAGTAGCATTTTCACGTAACTCCTATGGAAAAGTCAAAAAGCAAGAAAATGGGTAGGAAAGAGCAGAACTCTGTATTCCACTCTGTTAAAAGAAAAAATAAGAAGGAATAATGAGACTAAGTTATTTCTTCTCAAAATTGTAGATGTACGGAAACCTTGATATATGTTTTCTCCCCTTCTTGTGTGTTATGGTTTTGTATTTCTGAGCTATTAAGAGGGAATAAGATAGCTCTGATATTAGCAAAACAGCACCCAAAACTGCCACAGGATTTGATTGAAGAGAGTATGTTTTGTTAAAGAAAAATGTCATTTCCAAATGTAGTGATTATAAGGATGATAAGACTGTGGTCAAACAGTGGAATACCAATTTTTTTACTTCCAGAGAACTGCAAACAGCTTGACCATTAAATGTAGAACATTCTCACAGCAGCAGTATCATTTAATTATCATTGATATTCCTTAGGTGATATTCCTATTTTGTGTGATGAAAGCTATCTTGTAATTTATTTGTAAAGACTGTGAAATGTGATATTAGCCTTCTATATGAATTATCTTATGGTGAGGATGTTGTTTTAGTGAGAAATATGAGACCACAAGGACACTTCCCTTCTGTGGTCACAGGATGCCTTCTATCTGTCCTATCTGTACCTTGTTCCAAAGGCCTGGCTACCCCTGGGGCATCCCAGGCTTAGGCATGAGGCCAGGCCCTGCACAGCTGCCACTTGGGTGGTGCCATGCATCCTTGGCATGGATGGATTTTTTGTGTGTTGTTCAGCTCAGCTCTGTCACTCTAGCTGTTATGTCATGTCTTAATGGAAATGACCGTCTTTTACATACAGATACTGAAGGGAACATATAAAGGATGTCAGAGAGAACATATTGGGATATCTTAGATTGTAGAATGAAAAGAAGGACTCCTGAGATGTGCTGTTCTAGCAGTCCTAGAAGTGTGCATAAATTATGGCTCCAATTCCATTTCAGGTCTCAGCAATACAACTCCTATTGTTTATGATGTGAGCTGCCTAAGGCAACAGAATTAAAGCAATATTGTGCTCTATAATTTCCTATAATGAATTTAGTGCACAATAGGAGTGTGTACTATTTGTTTGCTAGGACTGCAGTCTTGAGGGTACCAAATAAATATATACTGAGGAGTTCTGTGAATTTCAGCTGTGTGCATTGTAGATGTTAAAATAACTGAAAATGGACTGTGTCAGCAGCATAAATATGTGATAATATTTTCTTGACTATGAAATGTGTGAGACTATGTTTCCAACTGTTAGCAGTACGCTTTCAGCCAGTTATTTCATAGTAACAGTGGGTTTTTATTGTTTTTATCTTTGTTTCTTTGCCTGTTTTTATGTTTTGCAGTGGCAGAGCTAGTTTCACAGATGTGTAAGGTGACTGTTATATCTGTTTGCATGCATCTGCAATCCTTAGAAATAGTTTATCTAAAGGTTTATTTGGTTGTCTTCTGTGAGTTTTTTTTCTTTCTTTTTGTGGAATAACTATTTGTATGAAAACTTTTAGAATCATAGAATCACAAGGTTGGAAAGAACCTACAAGATCATCTAGTCCAACCGTCCTCCCATCACCATTGCTACCACAAGCACTAAACCATATCTCATAGCTCTTCACCCAGACTCCTCTTGAACACTGCCAGGGACGGAGACTCCGCCACCTCCCTGGGCAGCCATTCCAGTTCCTGACCACCCTCTGAGAGAAAAGTTCTTCCTTATGTCTAATCTAAATCTCCTCTGGTACAACTTGTGGCCATTTTGTCAGGTCCTGTTTGTTGCCTGGGAGAAGAAGCCAAACTCCTTCTCATGACCCCTTCAGGAAGTTTTAGAGTGCAATGAGGTCTCCTGTGAGCCTCCTCTTCTCCAGACTAAACAATCCTGTCTCCCTCAGCTGCTCCTCATAAGATTTGTGCTCTTCTCACCAGTTTTAAGCATCCTAAATCTTATTTTTTTGTCCTCTTCTTGCAGAATCTGATCTGCAGAAGCAACCGTATTTCAAGTTTCTGAATTAGTCTCTTTTATCTACAGGTCCTGGAAATTCTTTCTGGGACTAAAATAATTAGTTCAGCACTGAGATGGAAAAAAACATCATAGATATATTTATAATAACTGGTTGACATAACAGATATTTCAGTAGGAACAGTTTTTACTTAGTCTTATTTGTTTATAGCACAAACTACCAGGTAGTCGTAAGATAGTCACCAGAAAGGGTTGTATTTGCAAAAAAACCTATCAGTATTTCATTAGAATTACTGATGTATTTGTTTCTTATCAGTCCTTCCTACCTTGTTATTTTTCCTCTGCTTGTGGAGTAATAGTTGTCGACCAAAGAGACACTTGAAATCATATAATAATCTTAGCAGAGGTTCACTAATTGTTAGATGCCTTTGAGATATTTTGATATCTTACGTGTGACTTTTTTTGGGGGGAGAAGTTGTCTTCATATTTGCTTGCCAAAAGTTATAATGGGAAATGACAGATTCTTCTCAGATGTCATGTTTTGGTACCCATGGGTGCTATGTTTTCATTTTTCCTAATGATTAATGATATCCATGAGGAATAAAGGATAACAGTATGACTGGTGCTTTGATTGCATGTATACACCAGCCTCAGTGCTTCAGTCCCATGGTAATATATTTAAAACATGAATGCACAGTGCAAAGAAAAACTTCCATAAATAGAAAGGAATTAATGCAGGATTGCTAAAACTTTCTTGCTTTCTGCTGCTTTATCATTTGTGCTGTAATTTCAAGTGTTTTCTGCTACTTAGAACTATTTAGGAGGGATTTTCACTTCCTTTTACTCATCACTGGATAAAACTTGGAAATTCAGGGGGAAGGTACAAGGTGAGAGACCAAAAATATGTCTCTTGCAACAGGAAGATGAAATTTTTCTCATATTATTTTGTGCTTTCTGTGGAAAAAAAAAATATTGCTATTAAACCACTTACATGCACAGCCTTGAGGAATCTAAAAATGGAAAATGCTGTAAAGTGCCCTACCTAAATGTTTATAAAAGGTTTTGATTCAGATTTAAAATATTTCATTTCTTGGAGGAGCAAGTAAGCTTCACTGTTTGTTAACGCTGCACACTTGCATAACTCAGTTATACATGAGCTTACTTGGAGTGTTTCTAATTGTGGCCATACTATAACATATGACACACTTCCTTGTGCATGATAATTTAAAAATATTTTTTAGCTGACTGGAATATTTATGTTAGGGGTTAGCACATTTAGAGATGTTCGCAATAGCCTCAATTGTACTGTAGCAAATAAGCGTTTCCAATTAATCACCCTCTGCATACATGATTGCAGCACATCAGATCAAGGTTCAACATCCTGAACGCTATTACCTCAACATGGGTAATTGTTAGGGAAAAGTAATTAATTAAACTTTCCTGTGTTTGTATGCTAATTGCTTCATTGTTGTTCATCTGTTGGTAAATTTTTATTCATTTTTATTTTTCCTAAAGAACAATTTTTTTATACATGCAGTACATACAGGCAGTCAGCAGTTTCTGTGGGTGTCCACATGAGAGTCTGTTACATCTACATGCTTTAGAGGTGTGTCCTTTCACCTAATATTTACTAAATTACTCGGGGCACTTTTATCCCAACTGTCATTTGTGGAAGATGTGTTCAGCCTGAAAAGTGACATCTGTAATCCTTCCATGTCTTGTTTAATTTGGTTGCTTGGAATGTTGAGTTTATAATTCTAGCAGCTGAGCTAACTATGTATTTAATGATGTTAGCTTTCAGTTTTTGGCTTGGTAGCTATTTTTATATTCTACTGGGATATCCTGTCTGAACTATTTTCCCTAAAACACGAAGTCTGATCTGAATCTGGTAAATGCACAAAACAGATCAGACTCTATTGGTAGATAACCACACAGATCTGTTTTTTGTTTGTTTGTTTTAGAATAACAGTTGAAGTTAGTCTGAAAAAAAAAAAAAAATAATAATGCTATAGGGACATGTAGATGGAAGTTTATACCAGGGGAGTTGTGATTATTTAGCAAATGCATCTTGCTTGTTTGAAGGGGATAGATTCTTTATCTTACCATTCAGAATGTCATCACCTGTTTACAGGAATTAAAACTACCAGCTTTTCAAAAGGAACCTAAGATCAGCACCTGTGTGAGCCCATGCTGTAGCCTGGAAGCTGAAGGTTAGCTTCAGAAATGCTTGAGCCACTTAAATAATTGTATCAAATTGAAGTGGAAATGAATCCATACCCCTGTCTAACAGCTGCTGCTGTCTTTAACAAGCTGTTACATTGGGCAGGCAGAGGTTTGTCATACTGCCAATAAGACTGCATGGGTTATTCCTGTTCTGTGCTTACCTATTCTAGATAGTAAGTGTGATGCCCTTGTATTCCTTGTGCCTTTCTAGCTCGAGGGCAGGCTGTAGTTTCTGGAGCATGATACCCAGAAAAGCTGTGGATGCCCTTGTCCTTAGAGGTGTTCAAAGCCAGGTTAAATGGGGCTTTGGGCAGCCTGATCTCGTGGGTGGCAACCTATCTCATGGCAAGGGTCTGGAAATAGATGATTTTTAAAGTCCTTTCCAACTCAAGCTATTCTATGTCTTTATTCTTTTAGCAGAACCAAGTGAAACTTAAGAGCCAAGTGAATAAGTATGCATTTGTAGATAATAGATGTAGAGAATACAGAGAATGAATACTGAATTTAGTTAAGAATGAATTTCACTGCACGTTTGTGTTAATGGAGAAGTGAACTTGACGGAATGAAACTCCTGAAAGCTGGAAAGCAACTCAAGATCAAAGAAATTAGTTAATAGAAGTCTTATGAAAAGGCATGGAACAGATTTACAGGTAAATCCAGAATGAGGATCAACTTGAGTATCAGTGGAAACATAATAACAGATTGAGTTGAGGAGGATCTGTGGCAAATTATAAAGCCATTTACATACTTCCTGGAAGAGAAAGTCTAGATTGAAGCTTGGAAGTTATAAGAAATAGGAATGCTGATATCCTGTGTTTTGTGTTCTGTCTTGAATATTTTGTGAAATCTGGTAGCATGTGATTTCAGTCTTCTCTATTCAGAACTCACATTGTCTCATTTTCTTGCTGAGCTTTTGCTATGAATTGTTGCTTTGTTCACTGCAATGCAAGACTAAAGCTATTGCTTCAAAACTGTTTGTTAGAGACTGAGTATTTGCCTTATGACTTCTTCCCTCCTTTGTTATCATTCAAAGGTATCCTCCTGTTCAGTGACCCAGTGAATGAGAAAGAGAAATGAAAGGTGACTTCTGCCTTCATGTACTACTCTGCTGGAATGAAGGAAACCCAGCTGTTTTTAGACAGCAAGACTGAGGAGAGAACCAGATTACACACTGAGAATAATTAGAAAACATGGATTTAATATCATCATTGTCAGGCGTTGTTGTAGTCATTGCATTACAACTGCTGTGTTCCTGGTTTCCATAAAAACACCTAGTTCATTGCAAAGAGAGCACAAAAAAAAAAAAAAAAAAAAAGCTTCAGTTGCCTAAGCTATTGCTCATAATCTCCTCCAGCTTTTCTTTTCTACTGGGTCTTCAATATAACCTTTATTCTTAGACCCAGATAATTTCTCAGTTGACTCTTTTAACAAAATCCAGAAATACTGAGAATTGCCTCCTTGCTCTTTGGATGGCTTTGAGAATCTTTTTGTTGATCCTTTTCTTAGACTTTACATTTGGATTTCAGCAGCCTTGCAGCATGTGCTATGGAGTCTTCTGAGCATGGAAAAATAAACAGTGAGAGAAACTTGTGAGGGAGGGAAGAGAGGAAAAAGACCATGTACTTATAAATCACAGAATCATCGAATCATTAAAGTTGAATAAGACCTCTAAATCAAAGGCCTTATTGACTGCAGGAAGGTCAGATCTGTATAGTTGTAAAGTTCAAGCTTTTAGAAAATGTGGTAGTGAGTGATGAACTTGGAACATGATAGTCCATGACATTCACTGATGAGACATAGGGCTTCTGTCCACCAAGTAATGCAGATATCTTATAGAAAGCTAAAGAACAGAATTTTAAGTACGCAATGAAGACCAGAATAGAAAACTGGGACAGCTTTCTAAGAAAAAAAATATTTTAAAAAACCCTCTTCATTAGGAAGTTCCTTTGTCATATTGTTGGCCTGAGGGGAAAAAATAATCCATGGAAAATTAAACTTACTAAGGAGGTTTTGTAAGGGAGATAGTCACTACAAGCATCAGCACTACTGTCTCAATTTGTTTATTTCTGAAGCAGACTGCACTTGTGTAATCTGAGATTCCCCAGTAGATGTAGAATTGAGATTCGCACGGTAGCTTACGTATGTGAACCACTGACATCCAATCCCTCAGTACTGTGATCTCTAGCTCTGCATAAACTATGTCAGTCACCCGGTGCATGTGCCTTCTACAAGGGGTGCACCTACACTAGTGAATTTACTGCAGGAGTATGCTTTTGATATTAACTCCCCTGTCATTCTCCCTTTCCTTGATTTTTCTATCTCGTAGATTTGAGCACAAAACTGTCCAAGGCAAGGGTGTCTCACATGTTTCAGCTCCAAGTGAGTGCTCAGTTCAAGGAATTGGGCTGGGGGCAGGTCAGAAAGTATCCCTCCAGAATGTGTGTCGTCTGAGTGCCAGGTTGTTCTCAGTGGGCTACAGCTGCCTGGCTGCACTGCTTGCCAGTGCAGGTGTAGGTTTTGGCATCAGAGATGTAGTTTACCAGCTTCTGTAGCAATGAATGTGATGATCTCTAGGAGTGAGTTAAATCTGAGCAGACAGCCTTAATAGTGTGTCTCTCCCACTTGGAGTTCTTGCTCTAATGATCACATCTGTTTTTGTAATGTGTGGATGGAAGGTGTTTTATCTCTATGTCATGCAGTGCTTTGGGTTTCTTTACTTTTTAAAATGGCAGTGATTCTTTGCTTTTGCTTTCTTCTTACTGTAAAATCCTTTTTGCTGAAATACGTTGTTGAAATACATTGTCTACTTCCCTTCTGTCCTGCAGGCCTTTTCCTGATGTTCTTCAGTGCAAATTTAAATGTTTACCTCTTAACTAGATAATTGGCTGTAATGTTGAGGGAAAAATTCTGGCAGTTGTTTTTCCTTCCTAAATATGTTTTGATTCTTTTAAATAGCAATACAGAGTTATTAAGTGGTAGCAGAGAAACATAATATCAGCCTAGCTTAAATAGGTGATTTTAAGATAGTAGTTGTTTGCAGATGTGTTCTTTAATAATCCTGTTAATGTGTTGAAGCATCCCCAAATTTCCTCTGCTTCGTTTCCTTCAAATCTTTTGATGGAAATAGAACTGGGTTTATGTATAACTTGCATGTGGATAATCTCTAATGGTTACTGTATTCTGTTAGGATATCTCCACCAGAAAAGGTCATAAAACCAGCTGAGCTAGCAAAGTTAAGGAAGCAGCTACTCTACATCTGTGTAGTAATCCTGTGGAAGTGAAACTGGGAATTGAAAACATTTAGGGGAAAGGTATCAAACGGAATAATCTTTTTTGAAAGAACAATTTGACTTCAGCAGTCTGTAGCAGCATTACTGTGTAATATTTCCATAAATTCTTGCAAGCTCAGCATGAACCAGCGAAGTTAGTGTAAAGCACTGTGTAAGGTATTTTTCATACAATATCTATTCCCCAGAATGTTTGAGAGGCTCAAGCACCATGGTGTAATTATGGCACTACGCTTTACTGTACTGATGAGGTTCTGGGAGGGGGCTTGCAAATGAGAATTTTTTCTGGTGAAAAGGAGACCTGATGAGTCAGATAGGAGATGGGAAGATGCTAAGAGTGTTTCTACATATGTGAGGGATTGGTAGAGGCAAAAAGAGAAGATTGGGAAATAAAGAGGTTATCATGCTTATGGATGAAGCTGAAGGCAATGCAAATAAAACTGTAAAAGCACTTCTAGCTTGAAGTAGACCATGAATTCAATTATTTGTTTGCAAAGAATCTCTTTTATGGGGGAAAATGCACTAAAGCACTTCCGCTTAGCTACTGTTGGACCGAAGTCTTCAATGTATTCTTAAGTGCATACGCTCTCTCTAAATTAGAAGGTGGAGCAAATGCAGCAGAGTGACATGATGCTGTCAAAGATCTCACTTTAGTAGATAAAGGTTTTTGCTGAATTTTCCCTCACAGAGTTTCAGAAGCACCTTTGTGATTTATTTATTATTTCTTTGTATTTCATAATTGTTTGTCATAAGTGTTTTATATTTTCTTGAAAGTAGCTATCTTGAGGTGTGTGTGAGATTGCCTGTAGTCTGGTTTAAATTTTGTAAACCAGTCTGTGAATTCCTCTCTGAAAGCAGCTATGCTGGTGAAAGGTCATGACATTCTTAATGTTTTACCTTTTGCCAACATACTTCAGAAATGTGAATGATTGAAGTTGAATGCATATCCTGGAAGCCTCACTAAAATTTGTTTTTTTGGGTTTTTTTTTTTTTGTCCTACTTATGTTTAATCTTAGAATACTGTGATTGAGAAGGCAGCCACATCCAGGGCTTGAACAAGAGTCAGAAAACTAGGATCCAGTTTTTAGCATTTTTCTTCTGTAGCTGTGTGGACAGCCTTTACATTAAAATAAACTGAGACTCAAAGTGGGAGTGTAGATCCAGAGATCTTGGGGAACAAAACTGCTATATACCCATGACACTTTCTTCTCCAGTGTCTTAGCAAGGTATTCAATATATCATGAAATAACAATTTCTTTAAACACTGTTCTTAAAATAATGGAAACTCCAAGGTTGGAAAAGACTTCCAAGTCCAACCATTCTGTCCATCTCCTGCCTATATTTCCCCATGTCTGTTAGTACAACCTATAAATGTTTCTTGAATGCTCAACCACCTCCTGGGCAGCCAATGCCAGTGCCTGACCTCTCTTTTGGAGAAGAAATTTTTTCTTGTTTTTGTATAGGTAGAATAGGACTGCTTCTGCCGTGATTTCAAGCAACTTCTCAAAGGTAACTACAGCACAATTTTCAACCCTACTGAAACAAATGACTTTATACTGGGGCAACATATCTAGATATGTGTGTTTTAAACTTTTCAGTAAGGTTGTACACACTTACTTAAGCAATACTGATTTTCTCTGATGCTTCTGTTGCACAAGATTGAGAGTATACCAGCATTTGGAGATTTCTGTAGTTACTGAATTGAGAAACACAGCAGCCTATGATCGTATACGTAAACAATATGTTTTAAGCTTGACTCAGGGTACTTGGAAGGCAGTACATACTTGCAGCTCCACTAGATTTTTATATGCTTCTCTGTCCTCATAAATATTGACACCAATTCATGCTTGAGCAGCTGAGAAAAGTCTTTTCGAACAAGCCTTTTGGCCTTCTCACTTCAACCTGATAGAAATTCTCTTCATCAGTGGTAAAGGAGGGAAAACCTCCCTGGGTGCTGGCTGTAGGCATTCAGATTGTAACAGCAAGCATCCACTGCAAACTTGCAGTCCTGTGATGTAGGATGTGAGTGGGTCAATATGTGTAATCATCTGAATTAACTAAATTCTTGCTGGATAAAAATCTTCTTTGTCTCCTGCTGTTAGTTCTTGAGTCTTAAAGTGTTTGAAAGTATAAAAAATATATCAGTGTTCTGAATCACAACAGCAGATCTATATTGTGCTTGTTCCTGTTCATCTGTAGAACAGTTTTCTACTTTCCCATTTTATACTGGTGGTTAAAATATGTGGGCACGTCTGGAATTTGTCATATAAGAAAAATGTCTATCTTTCTGTTCTGGGGACTTTAATAGTGAGCAAACAGTTCAAGTTCTCTTACAATAAATTAAAGGAAAGTAAGGAGAGAAACTTAGTTTTGGACAACATACAATATATGAGACTTTTGTTTTAAAGATACCTAGTGTTTTTTCATTGTTTCAAGGCTATCCAGTATTTGTAGGCTCTGTGGTAATGAAAAAGGTGGTGTAAGATCACTAGGACTTGCATTCTGAGAAAACAAGTCTGCATGAGTGCATGGGTAGAGGACTCTTGTAACTCCTAGCTCTGTTGCTTTTTACAATGAGAATCTAACGTCTGTTGGAAACTGATCTATTTGAATACCTTTTTGTTTGTTATAATTTGAACAGCATTTTCTGTGATTTAGTACGTTCAGGCTTGTGGATGAGATGTGATCAATGCCTTCTGGATGCCTGAGTGCTGCAGAGCGAACTGGAAGTAACAACAGCTAGAGACATTGAGCTGGCTACAGGTTTTGCAGATACAGAGAGACTGTGTGTAGGTGAGCAAGTAAGTGCATTTCACTCCAGCAAGCTGTTGGGATCCACTGGGCAACCTGACTAAGAGTCGAGGCTGCCCTGCAGAGCCTAAATGAGACTGGAGTTTGTGTGCACTTACAGCAGTGGGAGATCAAGGCTTTGCTGTCCCAGAGAGGAGGTGTCCGCTGGAAGCTGAGACAAAGCAGTGATATCCTTAACTACAGTGTAAAAGTCTGATGTAAGTGTGTATTCAGCACAGCTGATGTTGCTTTGCAGTATTATTAGGTTGAAATACTCATGGAGGAGAACGTCTTAGCGTTTCCCACATTTTTAAATAATATTTTTTTATAGATTATCTGATTTTTTGATGTCTAAAGGATGTAGACATGCAAAACAGAACCTTGTAATTGATATCTGAATTTCTGTTGGTATGAAATATATCTAAGTATCTACTACTTAGATATATTTGTGATGCAGGTATGGATAATGGCTGTATTCTAGGCAGATAGATCAATCTCTTTTGTCATCATTGCCTTGTTCAGCATATTGAGATGCCTGAGTAATTCTTATTCCTCACAATTTTGTCACGTATCCTTTTTGGTGCATGATGTAATTACTCGTGAAGTATCTTAGTCTAACTCAGGCTTTTCTGCAGTAAGAATTCACTTTCACTTTTTTTTCCAGTTTACTTTTAGGAAGACAAGCCGCACTTCTTTGGAAGGTATATTTTTATGCTTCAGTCATTCTTCCTCCTTTGTATGTTTGTCAAGCTGGATAGTATTTATTCTCTAGCTGGTAATTCGAGGACAGAACTTCACTGAGTTGTGCTTGTTGTGCAATTGCAGTCTAAGCTACTGCATATTGGCAGAATTCTCTCTTTGTGATAATGACTACAGTAAGTGTTGAGAATAGCATCTCATGCCTCCTCCTCTTACGCTTAAAAATCAATATTCTGGAAACTGCCCAATACTCTCTGGACAGTTATGTCTTAAGTGTTCTGACTGTAATGAGCAAAGGGAACTGTGACAGATCCATCTGAAAGGAAGAGGAATGACCAGTGTTGGGTTTTATTTTTCACAGAAATAAATTAAATACCTTGGTGATGCAGTGATGACTAAATTATAACAAACCGTAAACAAAAGGGAAGTCTGTGCACGATTTAAGGAAAAAGGTTTTACAGAAGTATTAGGATTGTGATGTTTATTCAGGACTCAACCCAGTATATGTTATATAATATTTTTCATTATGTGTCAGCACTTTTCTTGCCTGGAACCAAGAGAATGAAAACGAAGTCCACTGAAAACAACTATCAATCTCTCTTTGTGTTTTCTGTATTTTCTCCTTAGAATCATTGAATCATTAAGGTTGGAAAAGATGTCTAGGTTCATCTAGTCCAATTGTCAGCTCACCACCACCTTGCCCATTAACCACGTCCTTCAGTGACAAATCTAAATGTTTCTTGAGTACCTCCAGGGGCTCTGACTCTAATGCTTTCCTGGACAGACTTTTCCAGTTCTTCACCTCTCTTTCTGAAGATAAATTTTTCCCAATATCCAATCTGAACCTTCCTCTCTCATTCTCCCTAATTTAAACTATTTTGCTCACATTTAAATATAATCCAGCTCTGCTGTAGTATTTAGGGGGTACTAGGGAGATATTTGCTCTTTGTGATTATTCTCAGCTTAGAAACTAAACTGATCCAACTTGGTTTGACTTCACTTTATTTTGAGTAATAAATGAAATGCTTTTTAGATCTTCCTCATTCCTCTTCCTCATAATGGATTTTTTTCCCCACTTAAGTTCTTGCTATTCTCAGTCAGCTTAAGTGGATTTCTATTCTCAAGAAGCTTCCATTTAGTTAGTGTTTCTCTCACTGCTGGATAGTGTGTATTTGTTGTACTACTTATTTTGTACTCCTTCATTCATGGTAAATGCTGTAAAGCTTGATTTCACAAGCTGGGTGGCTTTTGTTTTGAACGAACAAACCAAATGCTGTCGTTCAGACAGTAACAAACAAACAACAACAACAACAACAAACATCAAACCAGCAGAATCTTCATACTGGTTGTCCTTGTTCACCTTCCAGCATGCAGGAAAGAAGCTTTCTCCAAGGATAAGATAAGTTGATTTCTGTGGCTGCCTGTCTTTCTGCAGACTTCTACCAGCTCTGAAAATTTTAAGAGTGAATTCTATTAATAATCAGAGTGATTTGTATTAATAATCTTCTACAGGAAATGATTTGAGTTACGTGAATGTCTATATAATGGGAGCAAGTTGAAAACCAACCTTAAACTTGCATGTTTGCAACCTCAGTCATTACATTAAAGCCTTAGTCTGTGTACAACAGACTTAAAAGCGGACTGTGTCCTTAATGATTAATACATAATATGGTATGTGACTGATGACTAAAACGTGTGCTTCAGTGTTGTCAGTGGTAATATTAAATGGATTGGCTGCCCAATTAAGGGTAGAAAATCAGCACAAAAAGAAGGACAGGAGATGTCATCAACCCTGGTTGATAAAGGTTTTCTTTCACTTGCTGACGAGTGTAGTGCAGAGCGCCTTCAGAGATTTACCACTGGTGCCTTATCTGAAAGACTCATTTATTTTATTTTATTATTTTTAACATCCATGCTTTTAAGTGTTGTAAACAGGCATTTTTGATGCTCATTTATTGATAAGCTCTGAAAAATGAGAAACCTTGAGCACACTAGGTTTTGTTGGGTCTGAGTGCCCTTTGCTCAGATACCAAAGAACAACCTCAACCCAGCTGTTCCATATTCTTCAGGGTTAAAATGTAGGTTTGGGCTGTTTGATCTCTCATCAACAGAACAAGAGAAGTGCTTTTAGTTGCTGCTAGGTTCCTGTGTCTCCTGTGGTGCATTTGAGCTTCGACAGAGAAAGGAGCTTAGTGAGTAGAGTTTAAAGAGAAAGTACTTAATTGATATAGAGTGGTGGAACACTTGACAGTTTGAATTATGTTTTACAGTAGGAAGGGACCAATGACCAGTGATATTTTAATCTGGAGAATTCAGCATATTTTGTCCAGAACTTCAGACTGGGATGATGGCCAAGTATTTTTGTAATTCACTCCGGTCTGAATGTAGAAGTGTTGCATTAGCTGCATGAAGCTTCATCATATACTTGAAGCTGAGCATGATGGGTTGTAACCTGTATGTGGAGATATTTGTGAATTCTAAGATTTGAGGATCGTACAAGCTTATCTTAACGCAGTTAGAAATAGATCTTTGAAACGAGTGTCAGTTATTCAAAGCTAGTTAGTCCAAGTTGGTTTACTACAGAAGGGCTGTGCCTTGGCTCTGACTGAACTTTTTTTCTGGAGAGGTGTAACATGATGGGTGTATGACACAACTGTTCTAATAAAAAAGACCAGAAGAGGGAAACTGGCAATCAGTACTGAAATCAATTTTCTAGGTATTATTTATGCCATCTAAATGTATCTAGATCAGCATTCAGCCCCTGGCCTAAGCTGAAAATTCCATCACTCTTCTCATTCAATTAGAGCCTAGGCACTTCTGTCACACTATCTTTGTGCATTTTTTTCCTCCAACACTTAATTTTAGTGTATGATAAGTCATTTTATTGGCTCCAGGGATCTCTTGAAATGAGTCACTTAAAGTACCTTTGGAAATGTTATCTGATGAGGTTAATTTAGTTGGATTATTTGTTAATAAATGCATTTTTATGCAGGCTACTTGGTATCATGCAACTGGAAAACAACTAGTTTTTCAAGAGTATAAATACAAATGTAGAGCATCTACTCCATTGATGTTTTTTATTCTTACTTGTTTTTTTCTTTTTTTTTTTTTTAAAAAAAAAAAAAGCGGCTCTGAAAGTAAGACAGTAATGCTTCCTAATGCTTCCTATTTTATTGTGGTGGCCCAAGATGTCAGAAGCAGATGCTGGTGGTATGATAGTAGTAGAGGTTGAACCTTTCCACCAATGTTCCATTACATGTTGCCATGTGACAGATAGTAGCGGGGGGGAGCAGTCTGTAAAGAAAAAAAAATAAAAGAAAGAAATGGTGTCTGACCTGCAAATATGTATGAAACAAAGGTGTGTCATTGAATTCCTCTATGTAGAAAAAATTGCACCCACTGACATTCACTGACACTTGCTGAGCATTGATGAAGATCAACAGTGGATGTGAGCACGGTGAGAGGGGGTGGATGGTACATTTCAGCAGTAGTGACAGTGGGTCACATCTGCTGGTTCAGCATGGTGTGCAGGCTGTTCATTGCTGTTGAAAGTGCATACCTAACGTTGGTGACTATTGAAAAAGTGTTTTGTAGCTGAGAATTTGCTTTATCAAATACTGTTGTTGAGATCTTTGTGTCTGTTGTAGTTTCCATGGAAATTAATAGGAGGCATTACTTTCAGAGCAACCTATGTTACAAAAATTCAAAATTATCTTGCTGATTTTTTTCCCTGGGAGTTTTCAAATCAGAAAATTTAATACTTTCTAATCTTGATTTGCTCCTCCTAATTCTGGCCTAGACAATTGATGGAAAGTTTTGATGAAATCAGTCTTTGGAAAGACTGAAAGTATCTATAGATGGGTAGGAACAAAAATTGTTATTTTCTTTGGCACTTTTACTAGTGATTTTTCAAGCAAAAAGTTTTGAACAGTGATTCCTTCTTAGTAAAACGTGTTTTTTGTTTCAACAACTTGAATGTTGAAATAATAACTTTGGTTGAAAACAAAAGAAAAAAAAAGCAGCAAAACAAGTGCCTCAGAAATATGAATGTTTTGCATTTGGAAATTAGGTATATTTTATTCATGTTCTCATTAGATGTTATTAGCTGCAGAACACTTCATACTTTTTCCAAACATATTGCAGCATTTTTGGGGGCATTTAACTGGACAAGTGACTAGCATCTCAATTTGGAGTAAAATCTCCCTTAAGAATGCTTCTTTACACAAATTCTGCATTGGATTTAGCCAATTAAATGATGTGCCTATAATAATTTTCTTGCTAAAGCACTGTGGTGTAAATATGATGCAAGGATCATGTAGATTGTCAGGTTGATGTAGAAGATTGCTCTCACTCAGTGTGTCCAGTCCTGCCATGTGTGGACAAGTCTGAATGATTTCTCAGTTGCATGCATTGCGGGATACACAATTAAGATTTTTCTCCAATAAATTTAATGGGCAGGATCTGTAGGAAAAGTTGAATTCTATCCCTGTAGTTTTGATGTGCCAAATGGCCACAAGCCATCAGCTTTGTACATGCTAATGACTGGAGGAATTGAAAGCTTATTGAGACTACTAATATAATAGCACGACAATGGGATTAGTGTTGATCACTGTGCAGAAGAGAAGACTGATCGAGAGAGAGATGCCTGGCAATTTTGCATTATGTTTCTGTGTGATCTGCTCAGTAATAGCTGCTGCCAGGTTTGACTTTGGATGTTAATCACAGTTTGTTCTCCACAGATACTCAGTTGAGGCTGAACATGGTTAGCCTTCCCTGCATAGTTATCTGTCATTCAATAACAAATCCCAGTCACAGCTTGTTCCCCCCTGCATCGGCAGTCAGGCTACATCAGATTGCCTTCAATCACAGTTAAAAGTGGAGCTGGAAAGCACTTTCAGTTGATACTCTTTCTCAAATGCTTTTCCGAATCTTAACCTTGACCTAACTTTTATCTAGCTCTCCCAAGAATTTATTGCTAGTCCAGGAACTTTTTAGACACAAAAATTCCTCACATGGGCCATGCCTATCTAAACTAAATAGCAAATGAAAGCCTCTCTCTGTAGGGTAACTTTTCAGTATGCTAATTTGCTGCTGATCAATCATAATCTGCAGGTTTAATATATTAAATATTTGTTTGTTTTTCATGAAAATTGGTACATTTCTAAAACAAAAACCAAAAGAACTGGTTGCATTTTTTGTAGTATGCTCTGATAATCTATTCCAATCAAATCCAGTAACTGAAACCTCTTCTATCCACTCCAATATATCTTCATTGCAACACAAAGATAATTCTCTGGGATTTAAGATATTTAATTTGTGCCTTGGTATGTGAGGCTGTCTGAGAAGCTGGGTGCACTTATGCTCTAGCTCTTTCCCCTTCCCAAAAGTTATTAGTCTCAGAGAAAGATGATTGCAGAGTTCATGATGAATGGTCTAATCCTCTCTCCTGAGTTTTCTCATCTTCCTACATTATTCCTTTTTTTTTTTTTTTTTTTTTTTGGTTGGTTGGTTGGTTGGTTACAGGAAGCATAAGCTGAATGCTGATACCTCTCCTGCCTTCTGTCTGTCTGCTGCCACCTATTTCTTTGCAGGAGAATATCTCCAATGAGCACCTGTTCTGCAGCTTGTAATTTAGGGGAGTCACAGGTCTGAGGCTTTGTCCTTTAGTTGTTCTCTATACCTCATGCTTTTTAATGTTTTTAGAGCATGAAAATTTTCTGACTGGGAATGAACACAGGCAGCACTACTGCCCGAGGTTTGTAAACCTCAGGGAGTCTGGGGATTTGAGTCTTCTCTGCATAAGAAGGAATTATTTTGGTCTGTCATATCTTGCCTATTTATGCTAATGCATTCCTGCTTGGCAAGGCATTTTTATTCTTTTTATTTTCCTCCAGTTCATTCCCCTCCTTAGAATTTAGAACTTAACTCTTTTCTTGTGAGATGTATGACAAAATGATGCCAAGGACCTGCACTGCTTAACTTGCAGTGACCTGTGCTCATTCTGTAGCCTGTTTCATTAGTTCTGATGGGAACTGTGAAGGCTTCCCAGTAGTCTGCAAAACTACATCATAGACAAGATATTAGAAATCTTATAAGAGAAACATGATGTACATTCTATTCTGTGCCATACTAGAAGACATTTTTGCTTATGAAACTTTAACTGTCATTCAGACTGTCTGCTCCTGTTCCTAGTCTTTAACTCTAAGATCTGTCTAATGTCCCAAGAAAGCAGGGTTTGTGAGGGTGCTCAAAGTTTTTGTGGTGGGCTAAAATGAATAGGTTCATTGCAGGATGATACTTCAATCTTTCCACTTACTGGAGAGAATGTATCCGCTGCAGAAGTTGGCATTAATAGGAGAAGAACGGTGTCTATTGTGCAGATAAACAGCTACAGCTCCAGTCTTGTATCCCTTCCGCAGAGAGATATGAGGTAGATGAGTCAGGGTCAGGCAGTCAGAAGGATGGAATTATTTAAAGAACAAGTGCAGAAATAGAAGAACAGGCAAAAGCACAGGGGGAAAAGGAAATTGTTGAGGAGGTGATGGTTAATGATCCTTGATCAGTGCTCAGAGGATATGTTGTAGCTTCAATTGCAATCTGACAATGCAACTTTACATAAGTGAATATAAAAGGACTGCAGCTGCAGTTATGTTTTCCTTCAGCTTTTTCTCTTTTGCTGCATTTTTTTCTTTCTTCTGAAAATAAGTTATTTAGAAGATGCAGATATTTCTTTTCAAGCTAATAGTTACTAACTGACTGTGATGACCATTGTGTCTGTATCTGTCATCCTTTTAGTCATGATTGTATTTCTGTCATCCTTGAATCATTTGGAAAGGGTTAGGAATTCATGCTATTTACATTAGTGTTGTAAATAGTCCCTGCTGCTGTATGCCTATGTTCTGGTTACGTCTCCTTGTAGTGTTTTTGTAATCTGAAGCTTCTGCTGTGCTAGCAAGCAAGGATTCTGTGGAGCACAGTTCCGAAGGATCCTTCCCATCCCTCCCTGCCCTGCCTCTTTGTGATGAGGACCACTGCTGTTACTAGTACATTAAATATTAATGACTCTCATTGCAATTTGCCTAATGTGCTTTATTTTGGTACCAGTCCAAGCTGTGGAAATGAAAATCCCCTTGGGACCTTATGCAGAATGTAATTTGCTTGGCAGTTTTCGCTGTAAACATGATAATAAATTAGAGGATGTAATGAATATTCATTGAAGCACATGAGATTTTTCTTCACCCAGGTCTACCCATCTGTTTTTTTCCCAAATCAGATCTGATTAGAGTCATTCATAGACATTAGCAGTCCCTGTGGCTGGATATGTCCACTGTACGACTGTACTGTAGTGAAGCATTTGGTCTGGAGGGTTGGGGAGGGGTTGGAGAAATAAAATTAAGAAGTTGACAAAAATGAATTGTCCTCCCAGAAGTATGTGGGGTGGGGGGAATCCCTTGGTCTTACAGCTTGCATGTAAGCTCTACTGACTTTGTTATCCTTGTGTTGTAATTCCGTTCAGCTCTTTCACTGCATTAAGAGGTGGCTTCATAAATGTGCTCCGGCTGCTCTGCCAGGTCAGCTCATAAAATTCAGTTCGCAGCAAAAAATATTTTAATAGAAACAGTACATTTCAATGCAGTTTTGTCCTTTATAAGAAAATCTGCTCTGTCTTGAGTAGTAATTCTCTATTACACAAACTTTGTAATATTAATTCTCTTTTGGACTGTTATTTGGAAACTGATTGCTTGTGGGAAGGGTAGAAAGGGCATGTAACATTTGAGTTGATTAATTAGTGGAGTTGTCATAGGAGGTTGTTAAAATGTAACTACTAATGCTAAACTTCAAAAATAAGAAGTTTATAAACTGGCTACTTAATTATTTCTTAGTGTTCAACTATTAGTATGGTATATTTTTCAGTGTATATTCCACTTACAGAGTACCAAGCTCACTAAATACCCTATGCAGACTTTGGATGATGACAGTTTCATTTCTACCAACAACACTGAGAGAAAATGTTGTGAATTTATTACTGTTTCCTTTGATCATTATCTGACCCTTCTGCTTTCATATAATATCGATGAACTTTTTCAGTAAAACAAAAAAGTTTTGATGGAGACTTGTTACTTTTTTCTTTTCTTTTTTTTTTTTTTTTTTTTTTTTTTTCCATCTTTGTCAGCAGCTCTGAGAGAAATTCAAAGCCTGTGTTTTCATAGTCTATTGGGTAGTTCATTGGCTTGGGATTTCTGAGAGAATCCAAGCAATCTGTGCTCTGATTGAGACAAAGCAGCACATTCAATCTGGATTTGCCACAGCCTGACCATGGACTCTTAACATCTGTCAGGATAAAGAGTGTGTATTTTTCCTTTCTGCTGAAGCCTTTTGGTGTATAAATGAAGATTAATGTTCTTCCATCCAGAATAAGATATTTCTTAACTCTTTGCTGACTTGTTTTAGAACTGGGCAAACAATTTTTACTTTCTGCCCTACTGCTCTTTGTTTGCTTATCAAGAAATTCAAAATTCATCTGAAATTAATATTTCTGCTTTAATGCAGCGTAAACATGGAGACAGTGCTGCATGGAAATAGATAGAGAAGTTAATAGATCAGTTTTGACCCTGGAAGCAACATTTTCTTTACTTAATTGTTGTTCATTAGTAGTACATACTGCCTATGGCTATCTCTTGATCCTTATTTGCGTGGTTAGTCCATTAAACCTGTCCTCATTCAACTGTGCGAATTCTGTGTAGTAGAGGAGATGCTACTTACTGGGCACTGATAGCTATAAGCTCTTACTGGTCCTATTTGAAGGTGGAGGGTAATATATTGGGGAGCTTTTTTAAAGGAGGAGAAGGTACAACAGAACCAATGTCATGTCATCTTTCTTTCCTTATTTATTCCTCAATTACTGATATCCTATCTTCCTTTTCCCCAAATGAGTACAATCTCATTTGCCTTCGATGTACTTTTTGATTTAGGAACTTATTCTGGTTTTGCCAAATATCTTTCCTGTTTGAACGGTGAATACAAAGTTGTTTACAGAATCACAGAATCACCCAGGTTGGAAGGGACCTCAAGGATCATGTAGTTCCAACCCCCCTGCCTAGCAGGGCCACCAAACGTACACATTCAGATCAGGTTGCCCAGGACCCCGTCCAACCTGGCCTTGAACACGTTTAGCAGAACTTCTTTCATATTTGGCATCCTTTGTTACGTTTATATTGCTACTTGAACACATCTTACTCTGTCCCATTAGCAGAATTGTATCAAAAGTCTCTGTTCCTTTGCAGGTCATATTATTTTTGCTTATCTGTGTTAGAAACTCTTCTTCCTGGTTCTGCTGTAAACAGGGTAATGATGTTACACAATACTTACACTGTTTCTGGTGATGCTGTTTGTTTGCTGTGTTTAAGTCATTTACATATTAATTATGTCTTGCTGAGCATACTTTGAGTGCAACAGGTCTCTGTTTCAGCAGCATCAAGCACTCTGCTGGCACTGATAGAAACAGTCTTCTGAAATGCTTATGTGCCAGTGTTAGCGTTATCTTATTTTTCTATCTCACTTGGTGGTTATAAACAGATCTGACAAACATCCTATTTTGGGATTAGTTGGTTAGTTGTAGTATGTTGACTTGTTTTTATGGCTCTTAGAAATATTCAGGACAACTTCAATAGGGGAATATCGACACCTACATTAGGGAAGTATCATCTCTTTCTTAAAAACCAACCAACAAAACAAAACTACACCAGTCCTCCCCCCATAAGAAAAAAAAAAAAAAAAAAAAAAGGAAAAAAAAAACCCACAAAAATCCCAACAAACAAAAACAAACAACAAACAAACACACCAGTCACAAATGATTTTTAATATGCTACTCATATAAATCATCTCACCTTGCTAAGTACTCGCTGCTACTAGTATATGGCAAAATACCTGTTACTATCCAAAGTTAAGTGAAATGCACACAATGGTGGTATACCAGCATTGAAAACAACAGCAACAAAAATCTTGGCTCTCAACCCCAAGGATTGCAATTATATCAGTTTCATCCTTTTTGAAATACACCCACAACTGATAATTTCATGCATCAGTCTGTAGAAACTTCTGAGGAATCAACCTCAGGCAACCACCTACTTCCCTCCCTTAATTAGATAGGGATAGATGTTGCTATACTGCATTGAGAGCGTGTGTAGCATCAAAACTTGTAGGGAAAATGACCTCACCCTGAAGAAATTGCAGCTGGTGTTTTTGATGGTCCCTGTGCTCGCAGTGCCTTGAAGTGGCATTTTCCATCTTCTCAGTCAACAGATTTCTTGAAATGTACTTATAGGAGCCCTGTATGTTGTGTTCTGTCCTTGAAAATACCTTTCTCTTCTCCGAACTCGGAATTATCTCATACTTCCAGCTAGGCAAAATTCACAAATTTGAGCTGCCTAATTCCACGTTCAGCCTATTAGGATCCTGAATGTTTTATCCTGCTTGCTGGGGTGTAACAGCAGCTGAGCAGCTCCGTGTGCTGGGGGGGTTACTGGAATAGCTTTGTCAACAATTCTATTTTAGAAGTGACTTCCCAAAGTTTAAACAGAATCAGGACATGGGTAAATTATCATCAAAGCAGCTCTGCCAATAAATATAGGTCACTATCTACTGCTAGATTATGTTAGTAACATACTAGTTACAGAAATGAACTAAAATCTCATATGTGTACTTTTTGCCCTATGCTATGCAATGCTTTTGATATTTGCTGACAAAATGTACAATTTGCTTATTAAAAAGGTTGGTTTAGTTCAGCATTGCATTTCATTTAAACAATGCTACTACTCTTTAAAGTTCAAACTTACAAAATTTTCTTTCTACTATCTTGTTCTGTAGAAAAAGAAGATCCTGAAATAAAGCTTAAACAGAAAAAATAGCGAGACAGGAAGAAATGATTTCCTCAGAAATGCTAGGAAAGCACAATAAATTGGCTCTCATACAGCTCTGTGCTGAAATACTAAATGTTTGTAGTGCCTCTAGATATTTCTTATCGACTAAGCCATAAAATGTAGCTTGTTATTAGAAATATTAAAATAGATACTAGGCCTCATTAGCCTGCATCAAACTGCAGGAATTTATTAGTACCAAAGAGGGATATGCTGCATTCAGAGAAAATTGTATAATAGCAATAACAAATAAAAACCCACAACACTTTTCAAGAGAATAAATTTGTAGATTCCTCAGTTCCTACTTCTTGTGTGATCATGTCATGGCTGACCTAAGTTTTTTTGAAGTGGAATTATGAGTATATTTGGGCATAGTATTTTTGCTTGTACTGTCAGTCATAACTTGTAGCTTTTACATAAAGCTTTTCCATATCTTAGTGAGAGTCTGCATCATGTGGAGCTGACTGCAAAAAGGTGATAAGTAATGCATGACTGTATTGGCTGGTCTTCCAGCTCAGTCAGATTTGTGTGTTGTCATTAATCTGTGATTAATTAGCAGATGACTTTAATGTCTATGTATAGCCTGGGATGTAAAAGGATTATGGTGTTAATATGTTAAGTATATGATTTTGAGATATTAAGATATTAAGTCCTTTTATTACCACAAATTATATTTGATGTTTAGCTAATATTCTGCAGAGAATAAAAAGCAACCTACCCTTTATCCAAATGATATCAAGTATTGGTAGATTTTCTGATTTAACACTTGTATTTAGAAACAACAATAAGGATATATCAAGAGGTTTGAAATGTAAAATTTCTAAAACTCTTGGTAGGTTAATTTGTCTTCACAACATTTCTGCTGTTGTGTGGGAACTTTCAGTTTGCCTATGGGGAAACTCTCTAAGCAGCAAAATGTTTTAATTGTATAAAACTTTATCAGCAAGGGTGTAGGAAGAATCATAACTTACAAATTATTTTCCTATTTTTTTTCACACTGTTGCAATTGAATATTAAAAATTGAGTTTCATAATTTTTATTTTCAGTTAATAACTTCCTTGAGGACAGAAGTCTTTATTAGAATTGACTTTCAGTTGAATACTCTGGTAAAGCTTCTTTAAAGTATTGATAGTTCCAGAAGTTTGTAAAGTCTTAAGCTTTTACATAATCTGATTTTTCTATAAAGTTGTTTGAGTTGTAAGAGACTTTTAATGGCCACCAAGCTCAACTCCCCTGAAATGAGCAGGGACACCTATATAATATTGCTCAGAACCCCATCCATCCTGGTCTTGGGTGTCTCCAGGGACAGGGCATCCATCCTTTGTGCAGCATGTTCTTGTGCTTCCACAACCTTTATCATAAAAATAATAATAATATTAATATTAAAAAAAAAAAAAAAAAAATTCTTCCTTCCGGTCTCAATCTCCCCTATTTTAGTTTAAACCATTTTCCTTTATTCTATCACACCAGGCCCTGCTAAAGAGTCTGCCCCCTTCCTTCTTATAGCTGCCTTTTAGATACTGAAAAGCAACTATCAGGTCCCCCCAGAGCCTTCTCTCAGCCTGTTGTCATAGGGGAGATGTTCCATGTTGGTGTCATCTGCAAATTGCTCAGGGTGCATTTGATCGCTCTGTCTGTGTCACTGGCGGTCTTGGTACTGATCACTGAGGGAAACAACTTTCCTTGGATCTCCGACAGTCAGTCTGAACACTGAGCTATTGACCATTGCTCTCTAGGACTGATCTCACCATCTGTTCCGTGTTTATTTACAGTCTACCCATCAAATCTATATCTTTCCAATTTGGAGAGAAGGAGACTGTGAGAGAGCTTGTCAAAAGTCTTATTGAAATCCAGGTAGATGACATCAGTGGCATTTCTATTGTTCACAAAATATATATTTGTTCACCAAGTATATATATATGTGTGTGTGTGTGGAAAAAAAAAAAAAAAAAAAAAAAAATATATATATATATATAGCTTGTTTGGTAGCAAATATACAAATGAAAATTTTCAGTTAGAATTTAAAACTAATTTTCTAATGCTGTCTCCAGAAATATAGATGAATAGTAATTTGTGTATTAAAAAAAAAAATAATAAAAAAATGCAGGCATATATAAAATGTTGGCTTTTTATTCCTGGTGAATTAAGAAGTTGGACTTTTTCATAGTATTTCAGAAGATGATTGTAGCTTTACATCTTCCAGTAATGGCTTTCATCAACTCTTCCATTATCAGCATAAGAGCTGCTGAACGTATAAAGCAAGGGCCAAATGTGCTGCCAAAAGAAATCTCTGGGAAAGAATGGAAAGTATGCAACTAGATATTAAGGAATAATTCCATGTCAAAGATTGACTGTGTTGAATGACCTAGTAGAGGAAATTTGCTTTGAAAACCTCCAGCAAAATTGGATTTTTTTCTTTATCACAAATATCAGTAAAAAGATTTTTACAAGTCAATGACCCTATGTCTTCTGCAAGGTTATAACTGCAGGAGGAGTTTGATTCTATAAATGAAACTTAATTAGATATGAAGCTGCATGAGTCAGAACTGAGTCCAGCTGCCACACTTGACTATACAGAGCTAACAGCAGTGAAAACAAATGGTTTTATCAGTAGACTGTGGTGGTTAAGAGCATTTCTTTGTATGTTTTATTAAGGTCTTGGCCTTTGAATTAATGATAATATTGTTATGGTCTATATTTTTAAAGCAAGTTACACACTACAGTGGGCTGCATGCTGACCTCTTATCTGTTGTGTTCTACCAGTGAGGACAGACAAACTTTGACTGCTCCTTCCTTTCCTTTCATGAACAGTACAGGACAAAATATTGCTGTGGATGCAGCTAGCAGCCCATCATTTAGGTTATGGCCGTTCACTTACCGTAGCAGTTACGTGAACAGGATCCTAAGTTTTCTTATGTTGGTTAAGTATAAGAGACTCAGTGGAGGGGAACAACCCTTGTGTTTGTCAGTCAAACTAGAAGGAGAGGGCTGTTCACTGTTCAGATCTCTGTGTTTATGCTTAAAGGTTGATATTGCTAGTGTTTTGGCTCCATTTTATGTTACAGAGCAATTAATTTTGTTAGAAGTGTCCCCATTTCTCCCTGTTCTGTTTTACATAAGAAAATGGGAAATAGTTATGAATGCATGGAGGGTCAATGGTGTATTCATTTTTAGTATGAATTAATATTGACATTTGCTTGCAAATGCTACTAAAAATGGAGCCCAGGAAGCCAAACCAAATTGGTATGAGATGTGCTTCATTTTGCATTTTATTGAATGTATTGGTATATAGAGGTTGGGAATACAGGATTTGCTATTAAGGAAGACAAAAATTAGAACAATGGAATTATGAAGAAGAGGAATTTGAATGGCTAGAAACTTCATGCCTAGTCCAAAGCTGGACACTGTTAAGGGCATTAAAATACTCTGTCTATTCCAGGATGAAATTAGAGATACTTTTGCAACTTGGGTGTGTTGAAATTGTGAAGAGTTTAAGATTACATTGCCTGGTCTTTGCCTGTGTTATGGCTAATTCTTTGCTAAATCACATCCCTGTTCTTAAGAAATTTCTCTGTGTAAGAAGAGAAAGAAATATTGCCAAAAATAAATAAATAAAATCAACAAAAAAACACTGATATTTGGGCTGTGAAGAAAAGAAACTCTGAATTTCAGTGTGTAAGTCTAGTTGGATCCTGCTGCTGTTGTCATAACACAGAAATGAATTTACAATAATAGTGGCTTCTCTCTTATAACCTGCAAATGATAGAGCAATGGAACAGTGACCTGAGCATATCAGGTGCCCTTCTGCCTGGAAGGGTGGCCAGGAGTGCTTGTGGAGCATGGGATGGGCTTTGTTGGCTCTTTGTTTTACTCTGAGCTATGCCAGGGATAGTTGTCTTCCATAGCGGAGCAGCTGCTTCATTTGAAAAACTCATAAAGTTAACCAACCTTCTAGAAAAATAAAACACAATGATTGGTGCGTATCCATGAGGTAAGCGTACCCTATGCTTTTTCACAGAAGCATGTTCTGGGAGAATGAGCAAGGAATAGGGAGAGAAAGAAAAGGTGATAGTATGCATGCGTGTGTGGAATGCAATGAGGACTTTTGATTTTTGACCTGATTAAATAATCGTTCGACTTTATCTCTTTCTGGTCTTGACTGCTGTGGTTGTAAATTGTCCTTGGGATCTACACGCTGACGAGGCTGGTATATGCAAAGGATTCTTTGTCCTCTCTACCTGTTGTGACTGACAGTGTAATCTTTGAGGATGTAGCAGTATCATGCCTCCAGTGTGTGTAGATATGTGTGAAATTTGAGTATATGCTACCAGTCTGCCTGTATTTTGCATATAGCAGTTAGTCAGATTTTCAGTTTACCTCTAATGTTATCAACATGAGTAAATTTCAGTAAATATCTTGAAATACGCATTCAGAAAGAAACTTTTTGTAGGTGTCCCTTGCACTCCCCTCCCCCAACACTACATTTACAAATGCACATGCAGTATACAGTTGCAGGTTATAATACGCAAATGACAGTGAAGAAGTGGTATTCCACTTCTGGGAAATGCCAGCCTGACCCAGAAGAAAGCCTTTTCGAGAGCTAGACTGTGTGTGCTTTTCATCAATTGGCTTTTGCAAAGCAAAATACAAATGCAGTGCTACATTGGGCTCCCCAGTGTCAAGCACTTTGATATACCCAATGTTCCAAGCTGTGGTTGGCAACATCATTCAGAGCCGTCAGGTCCAATGCACCTCTGCTGTGTTAGCACCTTCATCTCACCTGCTCAGAGTGCAGTGTTCATCTGTCATCCTGTGCCTATCCCATCTAAAGTCAGCATGGGAACAAGACACATGTGGCCATGGGTGGAGAAGTCAAAACATCTTCTGTGTCAGCCTGTATTCAGGCTGCAGTTCGGTATTAGAGATGGGAAGATTTCTGTTAGATACATGAAGGGATGAAAGGGCTTTGGGGTGAAAGAATTAACCAAAAAGTTAATCAAGAAGTGCTTTGAGGCAGCTGACTAGTAAAGAAAGGGCAGCAGTTGCCTCAGTCTCTTGCAAGCCAGTTACTGCAGCTCACCAGAGCACCCTAGGGATCTGCAAGTCCTGATGCACTACTGTTTCATTTTTGATACAGATTGGAAGGAGTGGTCCTTTAGAGTAGCCCTGCAGAGAAAGGACCTTGGGGTCCTGGTGGATGATAAACTTAACATGAGCCAACAATGTGCTTTTGCAGTTTGGAAAGCAAATGGTATCCGGGCTCCATCAGAAGAGGGGTGGCCAACAGGGGCAGGGAGGTGATTTTTCCCTCTCTAGTTTGCCCTGGTGAGGTCCCATCTGGAGTACTGTGTTCAGGTCTGGAGTTCCCAGTACAAGAAAGACAAAAAGCTGTTGGAGAGGGTCTAAAGGAGGGCCACAAAGATGATCAGGGGACTTGAGCACCTCCCCTGCGAAGACAGGCTGAGGGAGCTGGGCTTGTTCAGCCTGAAGAAAAAAAGGCTGTGGGGTGACATCATTGCAGCCTTTCATTACCTAAAGGGAGCATATAAACAGGAGAGGAGTCAACTCTTTGAAAGGGTAGATAACAACAGGGTGAGGGAAATTATTTTAAGTTGAAGGAGGGAAGATCTAGTTTGGATGTCAGGAGAAAGTTCTTTACTATGAGATTGGTGAGGTGCTGGAACAGGCTGTCCAGAGAGGTTGTGGATGCTCCGTCCCTAGAGGTGTTGAAGGCCAGGTTGGATGAGGCCCTGGGCAGCCTGGTCTAGTATTAAATGGGGAAGATGGTGGCCCTGCATATGGCAGGGTGTTGGAGATTCATGATCGTTGAGATCTCTTCCAACCCAGACAATTCTTTGATTCTGTGATTCATCTGTACTCAGTTAGTGGATCTGAAGTTTTTCCAGTGAGAGCATACCACTATCATTCAATCTTTGTGATCTGTTTCTCTATTGATAACCAACTACAAAACCACTGCTTTAAGTGTGCAGGTTATTAACAACTGGAGTAAGCTTGCATTGCTTCATCAGACAAATAATTGCTTTGTCTTGTCTGGCTACTCATTAGGACTGAAAGCGGCAATCCTTGAGATTGCTTTGCTTTCCTGTTCACTTCTGTGTGTATGACGGATGTGTTCTTGTTCTGATATCTACTCTGCTTACTTTATGTATCACAGATACATATTGATGTACATCTCAACTGTTTCTTTAGCTAAGATCAATGACTCTCTTTTATTGTTCATAAAAATAAGCATTTCCCCCAGAAGAAAGTTTGTGTCTGCTGGTGCTGTTGAGTGCCACCAGTGTGTCTTACAACGTAATTAAGGCACTGGTAATAAGCTACAGAAGAGGAAAGGAACAAGAATTACCGTTCTCCAGATAGAACAAAACCAGAAAAACAGTAATGCTAATGAGACAGATGATCCCATATGATGAAATTAACTTCTTTCCCACTCATGGTGAAATGGCATAATGTAGTCAATTCCCTGCTCCTTTTTTACATTGCTGCTTCTGCTTTGTCTACAATCAGTGCTGCAAAAAAATTACAGCAAAGCTTTAAACTGTTCATCTTTTTTTTTGTTGTTTGTTTTTGTTTTTGTTATAGCATGGATTTTAAATATAATAATTGGAGTAGAAAGGGAATAACTTGTTTGTGAAGCTGATGATTTGATATTTCATTGTCACATAAATAGCCTGACTTTATGCTGAGTGTTTGAATATAAAAACTGGAAAAAGCTGAACAGATCCAAATTTGGCTGCTTTGCCATCTTGTAGTTCATGCAAATAAGTTTCAGCATTTGTGTTCTCCCTGCAGTACTAGTAAAGTGGCCATTTCCATTAGCAAGACATTTACCACTTCTCACACCCTGGTTTAATGTTGCAGATAACTCCATTCTCAACAGAAACTGCTGTGCCTGATTTTGCAACTGATTTGTTCCATTGACACCAAGCAGTGTACTTATGGAGTAAGATGCTATGTTGAGGAGCTTACAGAATGAGCTACGTTAACCTATTGGCAAATAAGAATCAAAGCAATGTTCAGAGCAATGAACTAATGTAAAAAAAAAATGAAGTTATTTTTTTTCTATTACTGATCTGTCAAGAGGAAAAAAAAAATGCCAAAAAACCCCAAAACTTTAAACCACAAGGAATGATAAGCTAAAGAGTTTATTGATATTTTGGCTTATGAATGTAGATTTGGTTCAAAATAGTAAACAAATAGAAAATTGAATAAATCTCTCATGTTTTATTTTTCCTCCCTCAGAAATGTAAATCAAAGGTGATGATAAAAAGTGTTAAGGAGAGAATGCAGCTTCATCTAATGTACTTTTGTATATAGTACTGGTGTCTGGCTCTGTTTGTTCATCCTCTGAGGCTGCTTGTTATTGTGGCTGGAATGATCCTTCTCTCATTTTGTATACTTACAAGGACAAATTCTGAAATAGGATTTAACACAAGTGGTTTAAAAAAAAAAGACAAATTTTCTACATGGTGAGTTATGTTTTGCAATCATTAAACTAGCCTTCTGTCACCCTGAACTACAGTAGGCTTTGGTATTAGAAAAGCAATGGTAGATTGCGTATGGTGGAAACATAGCCAAGGTTAATTGTAGGGGTGGCAACTGTAATGAGCCACAGTGTTTATAATGTTAAAAATGTCCCTTTCAAAATGTATGTGATTTTTGAATATTTTATGATTTTGAAAGGAAGGTAATTATTATCAGGATGACTTGATGCTACTGTTTCAGTACTGTCTCAAGGTTTCTGTTATGTGTTCACATGGTAAATAGAAAGGTCAGGAGTAGCAATGGGCAGGGGAGAGATGAATCCTTGTGAGCCCCTATGCCGGCAAGTAAGGGGAACTGTTTATATGTCCAGTTGCTGAACAAGTGGCAGGTAGAACAGTTTGTTTTGCTTGGCTAACTGTCAGATGGATTAGTTCCAGAGTCTGAATGATGCACAGGAACTGGTAGGGCGTATGCACAAGGTGGTGGTTAGATTGCTACTTTAAGGGTGTTATGTTGCCTTAAACTGACAAACTACAGCAGTTACACACCTGGGTGAAGATGGGCATGCTGCTCAAGGGTGTCAAGGGTCTTTTTCCTTGTATTTTAGATGTGTTCTTGTTATTGGTTTTGTTTAAGCTTTGTGTTGTGCTGTATGTGGCTGCACAAATACTCAGGTTAATTTGTTAATCTAGTAGAAGAGTGTCATGGTTTAAAGAGTTAATCTCACAACTCCCCTCCCTCCCTTTGGGAGAAAGTGGGGAAAGAAGGAAGAGGGAAAAACCTTTAAAAAGAATGTGAGATAATACAGAATAATTAAGAATAATAAATCAAAATGAACCAAAAATAAAACCAGAGGAGAGAGAGAGTCATTCTGAATCTTTATCAGCAGGCCCTCCACTACTCGCCTCCCAGAAAAGAGAGCTCTTCCCCCATTTCTAGGAATTGGAAATCATGCCGAGGCTCCTGTGAAATGCAGTGCATCTTAGTGTATTTTCCTCTTGGAGAGTCAGAACTCACATAAGACTTCTAAACAGGAAACAGATCTGCAGTGTGCTGTGTCTCTGCACCCAACAGCCTCTGTCGCATGATATTACGAAATGGAATACTGATAAAACCAGGACAAAGAGTAACCTGATCAACAATTTCTGGCAGACTGTTTTATCACACTTCTCTGCAATGTTGGTAGTTTGCCTGCCATGATGTACAGCTGAGTTGGCTTTATGTAGCTGTGAAGTCATCTTTACAGGCAACTTGTATCCCACGTGTTATTTTGAGGTGCAGGAAAATTCGTAGGTAACACTCCACCAAAGTGTAGGTGACAGCTTTTGGCCTGTGGATGATCTGGAGCTGATGCTACTTGGTTGTCCGGCCCTAAGAGGAGCCACTTTTTTTCAGTGAGGATTTGGTATCACCAGTGTACAAGTGCTTGGTGCATCTTCAACATATGCTCTAACAGATTTCTAATTTAAGTCTTATCTATTTTTAATATAAATCACATACTATGACCTAAAAACACATGGCACAATTGGTAAGGCCTTTCCATTTTCTGCCACCTACTGTCAGTCAAGTCTATGGTTTCATGAGTGTTACTTCCACTAAATTGCTATTAACCATTGTTGAAGAGGCAAGATCTGCTCAGTGCTGTTGGATCTTTACAGTTTAGTTAGCCACTTGTGAATTGGAATTGAACATTTTATCTAATTATTCAATCCGCTTTATTTCTGAGTTCCTACTGTAATTCTTATGTGAGAGGTATACTTCAAAGAGCAGATGATATGCATGTTAAAGGTAACTTTAATTTTTTTTTTTTCTGAACTATATCATAACAAGCAGGACTTCTAATTTAAGCATAGCATAAGTATAAGTAATTCAGAATTCTCAACTGAGTTTACTGATAAAAGGGTATATGTGTGCATGACCTTGAGGAGCATAATGCAAGTAATGAGCCTTAAATGCATAATATTTCAAAAACAAGCTCAGAACTGGTGTTTTAATGAAATATAGCTTTATGTAGTGCTGTAGGTCTAAACTTGGCCATTAAAACATGATCTGTTTTACAAAGTGTTGAGAGTTTGCTCTTAGGAATTGGACGTTGCTGAATACTTCTTCACCTTGAAGAGCACAAACAAAACAGTGATGCTGTGAAGCCAGCTGTGTAGGCTGAAAGTAAGTGCACTGAACTGATTGTTTTCCAACAGTTTATGGAAAAAAAAGTTATGGCACAGAGGAGGAGGACTGACTGTGAAGTTCAATTACCAAGCAACTTTGGGATGAATAAATCTGATCCAGAGAATTTCTGGTGAAGTAAGCTGAAGAATATTTGGAAGAGAATTTTGAGAGGCTTATTCTTTAATGGTAGGTCTGAGCTCAGTATAGTTATAGCACAAATGAAGACTTTTGATCTGTGGTTTTTGCCATACTTCTTGATGTTTTGTGTGGGTATGTGTTTTAGGACTTTTTTCTTTCTTTCTTTCTTTCTTTTTTTTTTTTTTTTTTTGTTTTCAGGAGTACAGGTTTCTGTAATAATTGGGGTGCTGTATAGTAATTGTCTATGTAGTCTTTCAAAGTCTCATTCAGTATTTAATACCTATCATAACAATATACGTGCCCAGAAAATAGAAAATCCTCACTTGTAATTTTATATTGATATGCATAAAAAATATTTTCCAGAAAAGTGATAGACAAAAGAAATTAGTGTCTTGTGGATGTGAAATACAGCTTGCTCAAAGAACAAGGATTTCTGAAGGCTTCTGATTGATTTTTCAACAGACATTGGTTAAAATAAAAATATATATACTAATTTTTTTTTTAAAGTATGTAGACATACTTTTCAGGAGGAAATGGTTGAAAATTGTCCCAGAGATCTCTTGTTCCATGAATAGAGAATCGATGACTAAGCAAGTGCATGCAGGATAGTAACTTATTTCTGTTCATCTTCCATAGAAGTAGGTTGTGCCATAGAACTTGGGACAACTGCCTGGTGCAGAGGAAAGTTGTTTTCAAAGAATACTGTCTCAACAAATTAGGAGTTCTTAACATTCACAACTGAAGTGCTAAGGATATGTGGAATGGCCTAAACAGGTGTTTTGTTTAGCACAGAATTGAGACTGGGAAAGGCAATGACTGGGATGTCAGAGAATAAATCACATAATAGCCAAATGTAGCATCAGGAGCTATTATTTTTAAGATTAATTGAAATTGCTCGTTTCCAAATTTAAACTTTACAGAATGGTAACTAAAATACGGCTATCTTGGTCTCTGGAATTGAAATGTTAAAATAAATATTTATGAGCTTATTAAAAATGACAAAGTGGGTGAAGTGACAGATGAAGTTGCACTCATGACATTACTTATTTCTAAATTCCTGAGAGCTGAGGAGTAAATGATCTAGAAACTTGCATGTTCATGATCTAACGCATAAAGCATAATTGTATTATTTATTAGCCTGCAATAAATGGCCAAATCACACAAGAAAATGGAATATTCGGTTCTTATCCATTTATAAAATGATGGGAGGAAAAGATTTCAGTTTGAATTGTGCGCCAGAAATCTAATGCTGCAAGTGTTACGTGGTTCCCCTGTAACCTAACTTCTGCTCTTCCCTGGAAAAAAAACAAAACACACCTCACTCCCAGAAAACCCACAAAATAAACCAAACACCTTTCCCACGAAACCTAAAAATGAACGTGAACTTTGACATTTCTATAGGCTACAGATTCTGTACTCATAAACTTTAAATCCAAAGTAGGCATTTCTGTAGTAAGAATAAATTTGACAACTTAAAAAAGATTTTATGTAATATAATTACCACTTACATGCAAAAAGAAACTCCAAACAAATGCAGGCTATGGCAGATTGTCAATGCAGCTAGATACAGTTGAAAGCAAATGAAATGCATGAATTAGAAAAGGAAATTTAGAAAACTGTAACTGATGCTGATATTTTCAGAGTATTGTGTAATTACAACATTACAAAGCATGCTCAATGGATTTACAGGGAAAATGAAACTATTTAAAAATAGTAATTTGTTTATTTATTTGATAATGCATTATTTTCCAGTTTCTTAATGGAAGCTGGAAACTTAATGTCTTAGTATAGTTTCTGTTCTTTGAGTTCCAGTGGGATAGTTGGGCAGAAATTCTTGCATCTATTTTACTTGGATTAGTGATGTGTAGCAAATTAATCTTGGCAAATTAGGGGAATTCTACAAGGCTAATAGTGTTGTACCAATACTTAAAAAAAACCTGACTGAATGACTGTCTTTCTGACCCAATACTTGTGACTTAAATGTAAAAAGGTGATATAATTATTTCTAATCAATAACGTTTTGTTTTTATTAAAGAAAAAGTCAAGCTAGCTTTGTATTTTTATTCAAATTCCAAATGTATCTGATTGTGCTTTAAGTTTGAACCTTTTTGAAATTGGAAAACTCTTATTCACTTGCTGGTCCTGGAAGAAACTTGCATAGCATGAAATGCGCAGAGGTTGTAGTAAATGCATGGCTCGTACTTAAGACAAATCTAAGATGTGTGCAAGGTATGTAGAAGTGTGCCTGAATCCTGCCGTTCTTAAACTTTAATACACAAATACAAAAATAATGTTGCATGTTGACTCTTAGAAATGCTCAATCTTCTCAAAATGTTATTGCAAATGTGTTTCTACCATAATCCATCTGGGCTCGGTTCCTAGTCCAATGCAGTTCAATGAGAGCATTAACCTGAAGGAAATCTGTAAAGCAGATGAGATCTTCAGTGCTGTGGAGATTGAAGAGTAAAGTGGTCAGTTTTTAGGAGTCAAATGACATTCATGATGTTCTTAGGATGAGAGATATGGTCTATAAGTGTTGAAAGATAGGTAGAATTAAGCAGTTTCACTGTAAAATGTAACTTTGTCTGGCTTATAAAATTAAGTAGTGTGAGAGTGGGGTAGATGATGCAGAAACTACAGTGCAAACAGAGAAAAAAAAGTGGGAGAAAAAAAAAAAAAAATACAAAAAATAATGTCAAAGAAGTGTTTCCAGATGAGGAATGAGGAATCTGGCAACACTGCTCACAGTGGGGGGGTTTGAAAGTAGTTGATCTTTGAGGTCCTTTTCAACTATGGTCATTCTAAGATTCTATGAGATTTGGGGCCTCTTTTCAGTGAGGATGACATGGACAACAGGAGAGAGAAGTGATGAGGCAGCTGTGAAGAATACAGTGAAAGATGGTGACATGGAAATAGTGTTTTCCATGTGATATCATTAAAGCATCTATCGCTTCTGATTTTGTTGTTTGTTTAAACTTTTGGTGTGAGAGCAATTATTGCATCCTACTTCAGTGAAGGAAAAATGAAGACTAAATGAGCAATTCCTTTCTTAAAGGACAGGAGTGAAAAATACCTGTTTTTTTGCACGCTTTGGGTAGCCTATGACTCACTTTCCTCTTCTGAAAGAGGAGGCAGTGAGTATTTTTGCAAGAGGCTGAGCTGAGTTTTGAAAAGTGCTTTAAGATGCTTAAAGGAAGAGTTTTTCTGTATCTTAATTAGTGCTATAATGATGAAAGAGAAGCAAATATAATCTCTGAGATGTTTCACCATTGCCTATTCTATCAACATAATTAATTTCTGAAGTGGAGGATCAGGGGAAAATCCATCTTTTACTGGGTCTTGCTGTCTTCAAACTTCATTAAAGACATGCACATAGTCCATCAATAATGAGATTCTCCATCTCCATGAGCTTCCTTGTCTATTCATTTTTCTTTCCCACCTGCACTCACAATGGTGGCTGTTTGCTCCCACATACATTCAACAATGCATCATTTGTAAGCTGGCTCTCATTCATTTCATCCCTGCTTGAAAGGCCTGACAGAAAGCCCTGTGAAAAGCCTTTCAATGCAAATGCCAGTTTAATGACTTGGTTCATTCAGCAGTGAGGAATCTGAGATAACTTGACTTCTCCTCACTGCAAATACAAGAAAATGTTTTCATAAAACCTTGGACGTGTCATGCTTTTTAACAAGCCGTCCTGAGTTTGCAAACAGAAGCTGATGGCTTTAACTTTTAATTAAATAAAATCTCAGCTCTTTCTTGCAGCGTCAACCTCCCACACCTCTCTCTGTGTGAGAGCAGGAGAGTAATCCTCTCACTCCACAGCTTCAGAAATGCATCCGCTTTTGAAGACTTTGATTTGCTTCATTTTCTTAGCAAAGCAGCAGGTCCTCTTGAGGATAAACCCTCATTTGATTGGGTCTTTCTGAACATGCTTAAATATCAAATTATTAGGAAATTACAAATGTAGTTGCGCTTGTTAAAGCCAAAGGACACAAATTTATATTCTGTTTCAATAGCCTGCGTTGCAGCTTGTTCTTGGGACGCGTATTCTTGAGTTAAAATCATTTATGAAAATAAAATAATGAAACTCTCTAGTCAGCCCTTGAGCATTCAATATAGAATTTGAAGATATTAGTTGTAGTGCTGACATGGCAAAAGAATTGAATGAATTTACTTTCCGTTCAAGTTTACAAACTCGAATTAGAGTTATTGGGAAGCCATGAGGAACTGACCAGGGAGAAAACCAACAGGGTTTACACAGATTGTGATGAAGTTTTACTGAAATTAAACTTGACAGAGAAATTAAGAGTATGACTTTGTTTTCTGTGTGTTGCATGGCCAGAATTTTGAATGCAGGAACAGGATGTCATTTATATGATAGCTTTCTATGAAGCAAGCACTTAAATTTTTGAAGTTTCACTGCTGTTTGTAGCATTGCACAAGTGATTCTGCTACAGCATTCGATTCAGTTGTCATATCCACTTGCACATCAGCCTTTCACAAACAATATCAATATTTTGAATGGTATTCTGTTGTTAATATTATTTTTAGTAGACATATTTAACCAATATTTGTGATTTGATGAATGCTCTCAAGTCAGTAATGGAATTCTCTTTGCATGACATATTCTTTCTTGTCATTCCAAATAGAAATAGATTAATATCTTACCATTTCTGATGTAACTAAATTCTGATGTAAACTTTTGGATGCACCAATCTCTACTGGAGGACAGGAGCTAAACTAACAGAAATAACGCCAGACTCAGTGTTTTCCTTTCTTTCCTGCACTGTGTGAAATACAAGCCTCTGGACCTGACTGAACATCTTATGGCTAAGTGCTTATATGAAAGATGATACTCTGGAAAGAAGGAGGACAAGAGTAGGGAAGAAAAAGTTATTCATATGGTATCAAGCTCTTTTGAAGTGTCCAACAGCTTACACCCTATTGTCAGCTGTTCAGATCACAAAGGCTGCTATTTTAGGTGACACTTAACTAGGAATATTTCTTTCATGATAATACCTTGATATGTAGTAGTTAGTTAACTACAGTTTTTGCATTCATAGTATTTCACAGATATTCACTAATTATAGAATACCTGTAAACTGATATTATTTAATCCCTTATCTTTAGTCTAACAGCTTAATCTCTTCAGTGCTCAACTTAAAGCTTCAGCAAGGGCTGGGGTTGGAACAAGTAATAATTTATGCTTCTGTGACCTGAAAACTTGAACGTTTCTGATGAGACTGATTTAAAAAAAAAAAAAAAAAAAAAAAAAAAAAAAGATGGGGGAGACCAGTCTCTTCTAAGTGAAATAACTTCAAAACCCCTCTAGTATGTTTAGCTTTTTGTCTTTCTTGTAAAAGATCCAAGTAGGAACCTCCTGAATGAGCTATTGCACTATTTCGTAAAACCTTTTAAAATTAATACACGATGACATATCAGCTCAATTACCCTCAGCCTTGTTAATTCTATTCTGTGCTGTAATAACTTTGTTAGGATAAATTATGGAGCTTGTACCACCATAAATACTCATGGATTATGTTGTGCTTTTCTGTTGTGCTTGCTGCCCTTGAATCATGACAGCAAGTGAAAACGAAATGTATATCCTCTGCTGTTAAGGGGAAAAAAAAGTAGACATGTTAGATAATATGATTAAATAATACTAGAAACATTTTACAAAATGTTATATATATAACAAATAGTGCAAGAAAGTGTGTTAGTTGTTCTTCGAGTCAAAATTTAGATGTTTCAATATGAATACATCTTCTGTGTGTTTTTTTACAATCATTCACGGATAGTTTTTTCCGGGGAACCAAAGTAGGCTTCTTTTAAGAACTTCTTTTAAGAAATGAATTGATTGTTGCATGCTGTTTTTTATAATTTTTCTTAATGTAATTTGTGTTATTAGATTATATGAGTACTTGCAAAAAAAACCATGATTTCTGTAAAAGGAATTATCCCATTTTCTGAAGAGAAGAAATAGCTGCTTCAAATATTTCTTCGCCTCAGCAGACAGATTTGTGCTGTATGACTTGTCCAGAATAGGAAAACTGGCCATTGATGGGGCCATAAATACTGACTCTGGGGCTTATGACTTCAGCTTGCTGTTGGATTCATTCTCTCTCTGGTCAGACCACAGAGATCCCTTCAGTGAAAGGGAAGGATGATCCCGTGAGTAAGCTGTGACTGCTGTTAAATGTAATGGGTCTGCATACCTGCAGTAGGTCTGACCTTTTCTAAAGCATATCTTGCATGATTTAGATGGCCAACAGGCTTCTACCAGGATGAGTATAATTTAATCATTTTGTAGCTTCCTTCTTGCTGTCTCTGAGGGAAGGCACTAGTTTCAATTGGGCATCTGGCAGCTTATCTAAGATTACGTGTCTGTACTTGGGAGAGGAGTATGTAAAAAAAAAAAAAAAAAAAAAAAAAAAACCAAAAAAAAAACCCGAAAAAAAAACCCAAACCATCAACAACAACTAAAAAACCCAAAGCAAAACAAAATAAGAAAAGCAAGAAGGCTGTTGGTTTTTCCTTGTTCGGCACCAATGAGAAATGGCAGGGGTTTGTGTCACTGTCTTTGCCTTTTGTTCCTGGAACAGTATCTTCTACTGCGAGCAAAATAAACCAATATCTCTATCTACATGAAATGATGATAAAGCTGGAAGATTCTATTTTAAACTCCCTAAGAATGGGAGGATAGCTAATGATGTAAACAAGATTAATTTTTTGGCAGTTATTTATTTCAGTGAATTTTCAAGTGAAAACTATACCTGATTCTAAAAATACTTAGTTCTGAAACACTGCCTCTGCAGTTCTTTGTGCTTTAACAGAGAGGAATTTAACTGAGAGGTTTGTGAAATAATGTATTTCATAAATACAAACCTTCTTCGTACCCATAGAGGAAGTTTTTAGTAGTGCAAAGCTTGATTGCTCAAATGGTGGCATTCAGTTTAGACAACGAGTAATTTGTTGCTAAAGACTTAACCAGTGTCTCAGATGAATGGTTCCTGAGTGACAGCCCTTATTATTTTCCTGGTTTCTTAGGGTATGGATAGTGTGTATTCCTCAGCTTACTGGTTGTGAAGATGGCATATCTACACCAGCAGACGGATAATAATTTGCTCTCCTTTCTTAGCAGTCCTTGAAGTTTTTTAATTGTTTTTACTTTTTAAAATTTTGGAAAAAATCTTCTGAATTGCTGTTTTACAGTGAATTGAAAGTTTGTATGTATTTTAGGTAAAGTAATTACAGACCTACTATTGCAAGGCTAGATCAATACCCAGAAAAAAAACAAAACTCACATGAAGAAAATAACATAACTGAGGAGTAAGAGGACACACAGGTGGAGTGCTGTGGGTTGAAATGCTTAAATCTAGTATGCAATCTGACTTAGTGCTCTCCTGATTTTAAAAAAGACTGTGCGTCCATGTGGTGGAGAAAGATTTTCAAACTCAATTGCTAAATAGATACGTGGTGTGTGTGTGTGTGTGGCGGGATGTGAGTATAACTTCTACATTAGGCTAGGAAAAGAGATGCAAGATGAGCCATAAGAAAAGTGCTTTTGTTTTTTTAGAAGGCTCTATGAATGAGTATTGCGTGTATTTCAGAGAGTGAAAGGATACACGCTTGTGGACGTTTTGCTCTGAAAAGTCTAATAGCAAGTTTAATGGGAAAAAAAAACCCAAAACCAAACGGATTATTTCAAACCTGTTTGTACAATACAGACTAAAAAGCACCAGTGTGAGAAACCTTTGTCTTTTATTAAATTTATAACTCAATGCACTTTGTTTTTCGTTCTAGCAAACTTTCTGGCTATGTGGTTGTTTCAGTTGCAAGATATGTTGGTCATAAGCACACACCTAAGACTTGGAAAAATAGCTGTAAGAGGAAATCAGTCTGAAAATCGTGTAAATTGAATGAGGCCAGGAATGAAGAACAATCTATTGAGTAGTGAAATTCAGTGGGACTAACAGGAATGCCATTTATCTCAGTGGATCTGAAAGGGAAAAGAGAAATTTTTGTATCTATGCTATGTTTCAATTAAGTATGCAATACTTAAGAATCAAAAATAATTCATCAAGAAGAGCATAATCTTTCCATTCGTCGTATGCAATTTTATTTGCAGTGTCTTTGATATGAGTGACCACTGCAGGCATCATACTGATGAGAGATAGCATAAGGAAGACATAGAAATTCTTCATTTTCATTTCCAAAATTCTAACTTCTGGCAACTATTTCTTTATAAGGAGATAGAATGATGCCATTCATCATTAGACACCATACTTTTTGTCATATGTAACCAGAAGTAATTGTTTATCCTGCAGTAATTTCTTCTTGTATGTACATTTCTCATTTGAGGTGATTATATTTGATAGAATGGTTTAGGATACTTAGATAAGCTAGAGAGAAGGCTATTTCTCATGAGATTTAGTTTCCAAAAGTTAGTGTGACTAAAAATCTTAGTGTGTTTAATCAAGTTGCCTCACTGATATGCAGTTCTTTAATTTGGTGTAGACAATGGAGTCTTCACAGGTCAGTCTTGGGTTTCATTCCTGTTTGAACAGGCTAAATGTTAAATTCGCTAAAACGTTCTAGTAACTTCACAGAAAATGTCTAGAATCTCTTTTGTATGTCAATAACTATAGTTATAATTTGAATGAGACTTGTATTCTCGGGTCAGGCTAGAGGAATGACTTCACACATAAAATCTGAATACCACTGAATACAGATTAGCATGAAAACACTGAAATCTGATTGCTTTTCCTTTGTTTCCATTTGAAATATCTGCATGAATATGATTTCTATTGAAAAGTTCAATATATATCTGTAAGATTTGTCATAATGTTTTTTTCTATTATGTTAGAGAGAACTTCCAGCAGTGTTTATAAATTTGGATTTTTTAATTAGAAATCTAATTTTTCTTAGCTTAATGTTAGCTGTTAATGTCTCTAATCAAACGTCTGTACATGAATTAATCCTTTCTGTAAAAAAAACAAAAAACAAAAGACAAAAAAACCCTAACTTGTAACATACTAGGATCTGTGAATAGGTTAGTAGTAAGTCATACTTGCCTCTTTCAAGCAAGAAGAAGCATCTAAGTGGAAGTGCTTTGAGGTAGTTTTTCTTCTTTTGTATTTCAGCCATTTCGTTCACTTGTAAAATTTTAACACCTCATTCTTTATTTTAGTCTTCACTGATACTTCAGGTGGATCATTTTCAAAACTTGCCTGTAGCACTATTTCATGTTTCATCATTAATTAGGAATGAAATAAAGTTGTATGGTCTGTTTTCAGATCTAACATGATTATTTATACTTTTTCTGAATCTTCATAATAATGAGACCAATGAGATGACTGGAAGTAGTGAATAAGAGAGGATGCAGTGTTAATTCCAGAAGACATTTACTATTTTATTTCTAGACCTGGTAACTTAAAGGAGGAAGCAGTCCATGTTCATTTTATGCTATTCATTAATTATCACTGACATGGAGATTTGAATTTGACCATCTGGAGAAGGCTTTTTGATTTATTCACAAACCTGTGTATTAAAACCATGAAAATATAAATATAGATCACCAATTCTAACTTGTAACTTCTTTTATTCCAGTTACCCTGTGGCAGTAAGTTGCCCTATGCCTAAATGTTGTGTTTTTCTCTTGTGGGTACAGTGCAGCTGACTGTAGAAACTTCTGGACTACACTGCAGTAATGACCAATTTATGTCTCTAGTTCAGTAATTATGTCACAGAACAAATCCAAATGCTGTTGCCTTGTCTCAGTCTCTCTCTGAATCCATTTTACAAATTGTATTTTCTTTACTGTAGCAATTCATTTTGTCCTGCCTACTACATCTTCAAAAGCTTAGAACTTGATGCCAAATGGGTTTATCACAGTCACATTTCTAAAAACTTGTTTCTGCTGGTCAGTCAATAGGAGGAAAGTTGAAGTTATCAGTTGAGAACAGTTTTCAATGACTACTGCTGTCTTTGAGAGTCATCTTGCTATTGTCACTTTAATCTTTCTCTTGCTATCTCGTTCTCTTCTTAATGGCACTCAGTTGTGTAATGTCAGATCAAGATATGTGATAAAATATCTTCTCTGCTTGTATTAGCTTCTTGGACGTTTTGCCTAATAAAGAACTTGAATTATAACAAAGAACTGATGAATAGCTTTTATTAAAAATATATGGAGATTGTGTAGTTATTTGAAAGCTGCACTTATAATGCTGATGAAATTGAACTCTAAACCATAGGTACTGAAATTAAAATACAGTAATGAAAACATTATGAAGACCTGCTGTGTGACATCTCTAAGATGGACGAATAGTGTTGCATGCAAACTGTCTTGATGTAAATCATCTCCAAGCCTTTTATGTTGATGTCATGAAGAAAAAAAAAATTGAAGCTTAGAGCCAAAGTCACCAGATCAGAAATGAGGACATTCTGTAGGTTTCTTCCTCTCCAGACCCATAATCGATACAAACAAACAACAACAACAACAAAAAAACACCTGCTTAATTTAGTCATCTAAAGCATAACATTTAACTTGTGTATTACTTTATTGAGCAGTACATGCTATATGCAGGAAACATGTTCAAGAATAGTGATTTATTTTGTTTTTTTCCATTACTTTGAGACTTAATCTAACCCTTTGTTATTTTCACAGCCTGACAAATAACTATTATATTTTCAAATCTCACTGCAGATTTTATTTATTTATTTATTTATTTTGAGAGGAAATCTATTTACAAATATATTGTATCTTTTCCAAATTTTTTTGATGAAACAAACTGGATTATGGTGAAGAGGAAGTACAGATCTTCAGTGGGACTAGGGCTGCCATTCATTATTGCCAGCCACCTAAGACCAACTGCAGTTGCTGAGTATTGCTGCCTTTTACTCTGACTCCTTCTTTTGAGAATGAATAAATAATCCACAATCTGTGTATGCAATGAATTTTCTGTTCTATTTCTACATAGAAAGGGAGTATAAAGGAGCAGGAGGTACAGTAGAATCCAGGTAAAACAGGAATGTAACGTGCTGTTACAAAATATGTTACTTAATCTGTGAAAGGTGAGACTTTATATGCTCTCTTCTGGAGTCCTTTATATGTGAGAAGGCTGTCATTTAAAAACTGGAGCTATGTTACAATGTTATTAAAGAGTGCAACTTTTCTCCTTATTCTGGGTTGCCTGTGGATTGTTCATAGCTTTCAAATATTATGAATTTATCAGGAGTTGTGTACCAGTAGGCAGACAAAATTTTTTAAATGTTAGTGACTCGTCTGGCCATCTGTCTGTGCTAACTCTTACTACCCAGATCTATGTGGAGTTGAGCCAGATTTTGGTTTTCTGTGGACACTTCTTGTATGTTATATTATTGCATCAGATAATAATATTTAAAGTAACTTGGTTTAAATTAGTTTCCAGTTTCAAGGAAAATGCTACAAAGTTGCTCCAAAATTAAGTGATCGGCCTCAGTCTCTAGTCAGTCATCTGGTTTGTGAGAAATAGAATTTAGCGAATTTGTGGGTTATCACTCCTATTTCTCCTTTTCAGCTGTTCGTTCACCCATTCTTCTTTCCAGAGAAGAGGAAGAAGTTCTTTCACTGCAGTAACTGAATTGACTAGTAGTTCAGATAGCATGTTGTCTGGGGACTAGATCTCAAATATTTTACAGGAAATTGTCAGTCCTTTCAAAAGGAGGATTCCAGCTATGCTGTTGGGGTGCTCCAGAGGTTCCACTGTATCACCTGTGCCATTACTCATAAAAGACCCTATTACAGGGAATGAGCAGTAATGTGACAAAGTTTTCTGGTTAAAATTATAGTAATGCAGCATAATGGAGGAGGTGAGTTGGTAGAGAATATTTTGAATGTGACAACCATCGATGGGTGGAGATCAGCGGTGAATGTGAGGTTGGAGTTCCCGCACCTTGCACATTCAGAACTGAAAATGAAAGGCTCTGAGCTGAGCAAGACTGTTCAAAAGGAAAGTCTTGATACAATTATTATTAAGCTACTTAGGTCTGTGAGGAAAAAAAAAAAAAAAAAAAAAAAAGAGAATATGGTAGAATAATGTATAATTTCAGGATTTTGCTATACTAATTTCTTGTATGCCTATGTATTTGAATACTGGATGCTTCTGAAAAACACAAATAATCTAGAAAAGGATGATAGGCCAGCAACAATGATGAGAGGTATGGATCAAGATCTACACAGGGTATGACTAAACAAGCTGTAGCTATTTTATTCCGTATAAGAGGTGATGGAATAACTATCTATGAAAATAATGTGGAGAGAGAGCCTATTTCCACTGTTTATCACTACAATGTCTAGGTAGTACTGGAAACATAGCACTTACCAGTTTCAGGAGAGAAGGAGAATGTTTTCACACAATTGATAAGAAATCTCTAGAACTCCCTACTGAAAGGTATTAAATATGCTGTAATTTTTGTGTACTTGTTCCTGAGCTTAAAATAAAATTCCACAATAGAATGGATAAATTCATACAATATGATTCAGTAGCATCTGCTATACTGTTTCTGATACAGGCTAGGATGCCATTGGCCTTCTTGGCCACGTGGGCACACTAGTAGCTCATGTTCAGTTGTCTGTCAACAAGTATTCCTAGACATTCTTCCATGCAGCTTTCCAGCCACTCTGCCCCAGGCATGTAGTGATGAATGGCGTTGCTGTGACCAAAGTGCAGGACTTGGCATGTGGTCTTGTTGAATCTCAAACAATTGGCCTCAGCCTAGTGATCCAGCCTATCTAGATACCTTCCAACCCTCAATTAGAATCAACGCTTCCTCCAAGCTTTCTGTCATCTGCAAATGTACTGAGAGTGCACGCAATTTCCTCATCCAGATCATCAATAAATGTATGAAACAGGGTTGGCCCCAGTACTGACCCCTGAGAAATGCCACTAATCACCCAATGGATTTAACTCCATTCACCACCACTCTCTGGCCTTGAGAGACTGATAGTTTGAAATAAGATGCATGCATTCATTGAACTTGTTTCTTTCCTGGACGAGTACTTGCAGCCACTGCCGGAGCTAGCTGCATTAAGTACAGAAAAATCTTGCTGGCTTAGTATTCTATCACTTAGTCAATTTTCAGAGATGAGGAAGACTAGTTTCTCAAGATAGTCCAGTAAACAAAATCAGTGTTATGTAATTACTGAAACAACAAAACCTTGAATGTATGAAATTATGGTAGTTAAGACTGAGTTGAATACATGCAATGGCAATGTCTTACAGTTATTGGCTTGGTAGCTTTCACTGCTAGAATTCATTAGTTGGAATATCCCCGTTGTAGTTCAGATAAGTATGATTAAGGCCATACAGATTAAGTCTTCAGAGCAGGCATTTCAGGATGTCCTGAAATCTCACACTCCTGGGCTGCCCCATCTGTTAAATTTATTTAAAAATGTCAATATCAGTGGAGCTAATGACAGCAGTGCTTCAATGTATGGTTGATTCCTACATTAGCAAAAAGAGAGACTTTCTGATAATAACTAGAAGAATTATCTTATTAATGGCTGACATCGCAGAGCTTTTTTGTCTTGCTTCAGTCTTTGTCATTTATTTTCCTTTGCTTGTGTATACATCTGTTCAAGATTGAAGACAGAACTGAATTTATGGCATTAGCAGGTTTCTTCAATATGTATGGGTTTTTGGCCAGGTTAGTTATGTTTAGTATTTAAATATATACATGCATTCATATATAGGTATGACTGTTTTCATGTTTGTATGTATAAAAAGAAAAAAAGACCTACTCTTTTTTCAAGAGAGAAAATACAAACAAAGAACATTATCTTGTTAGTGATGATGTGCTCTGCTGTGTTACTTGCAGTAGCTGATTGATAATTCCTTTTACAGCCTTTTCTGGTTAAATTTCTGGAGAGCTTTCCCTTCTCATTTCCTTAGCTTTTATTCCTTCACTTGTCAAGGATTCCTCAGTAGGACTGAAAGCAGTAGCCCACTTTTTCACTTAGTTTATTTTTTTATTTATTGTAAACAATGCATATGAACATAGCAGTTGCTCAGGCTTTATAGATTCATCTTCTTCCCTTAAAAGATACTGCAGAGCTTTCCTGAGCACATTTGAACTGCACATTCATATGGTGCAACGTGACAGGAATGTGACCATACCTCTAGGCTGGCTTTTATGTGCAAGGTGGCACAAAGTGAGATCATGAGAGCATATTTAAACCCCTGTTACTTCAGTTTAAAGAACTCCAGGGTGGTTCTGGCTGAAATTTGAGAGAAAGAAAGCTCCTCTTTCTTGTGGTTTCTGATAGAAACTAAGTTTTGTATCTATAATTAGAATCACTAACAATGTAAAGCAGACAGCTAGCCTGTATGAAATCCTTTCAAGGGAAGAATAAAAGATGCCACACAAAGTGTTGGTGTGAGCAGAAGCAGTACCTATTGTAGGCAGATTTTTTTTTTCTTTTTTTGGATAGAATATAGTTAATGTTTCTGCAGTGAATGCAGCTGCTTAGAGAAAAGTATAAAAGACAATGACTTTTCATGCTGATATAAAATGCAGAGCATTATGCCAAAAAGACCGTTTTTATTTCTTTACTAACACTCTCAACTTTCAGTAGCACATTCAAATTTAAAAAAGTGATAGCATTCCCCAAATGTCTGCTGACTACTGCAGTTGGCTCCAGACTTTGTGTTTATTATGATTATACAGGTTGAGTTATACTCTCTGGTGCTTTTTACTCTTTTTTAGAATGAGTACCTCAGAAAATGTCCTTTTTTTTTTTTTTCTGAATAGAAACTTAAAGTGTTTGAAATATATGGCTCTTATTGAAGTTGGATAATTTTACAAAGGATGAAGGAGGAAAGTAATGGAAATCTGTGTCCCCCAACACTAGTTAAATTTATTCATGTGAATCACAAGCATCCTCACAACTACTTAAGACTAATGGATTGGTTGTTTTTTTTTTTCTATTTACTTGGTTTCAGTAACATGATATATTGATGATAAAAGCACCTAATGTTTGGTTTGGTTAGAATAAGCTAAGAAAAATCCTACCTCCAAAGACTTTTCCACTTGAGGAAACCTTATCAAAAAACTTGTATTTGACTTAAAGTTTGGAGAAAATTTGTTCAACATCCTTAATTCAGGAATCAACTGTGAAATTTCTAGTGCTTTGAATTCAGTGTGTCTGGATATCAATCTGATCATGTGAGCTGATCTTATGGGGAATGCTTGATGCAAATATTTTATGACATAGATATTTTTTTTTTAGTATTGGTATTAGTATTTTTTAGTATTGGAAACACCATGGTGGAGTCAGATCAGTTCCTTAGTCAGGGAGAGGGGCTGGAGAGTTCTTGGGTATGATTTCATGGCATTGTGTACTATAGGGGGTCACAGCAAAGCCATACTGAGGGTGCTGACCTCAGTATTAGGGAGCCAGGATTATCTCCAGTGAGAAGTCAGACTTGCCTCCTATTTATTTCCTTGGAAACTACAACAGATACAAAGATCACAATAACACAATCTGACAGAGTCTCAGCTGCAAAACACTATTTTTCAATCAGTCGCAACCATTTACTGTGCATCTTTACCAGCAATGAATAAGCCTGCATGATGCACTTGCAAAAATCTGCCCCAGTTTAGGTGACCCAGTGTCACTGTTGCTTCTGCTGAAATGCACCACCCACCACCATATAAGTGTTCCACAAGTGTCCATGAGTGTCAGAGGGTGCAATTTTTTTTGTACGTAAAAATTCCACATCTTCACTTCATAGGTGCTTCTATGTCAGGTGCCATTTTGTCAGACTAGTCCCCTGCTGCTAGCTGTTGTTTGGCAATAAAATGTAATGGGATATGGGCAGGAAGGCTCAACCTCTAGTGCCATGTCACCAAAATCTGCCTCTGATGACGTGGGCTAACAATAAAATAGGAGGCATTTCTTGCAGAGCAGGCCTTGTATATATCTAATGTCAGACATTAAATTCATTCTTAATGCTGTTAAGTTTTAAAGACAGGTTCTAATAAACTTTTCTGACAATATTTTGCAATACATAGATAATTTTTTGTGTAAAAATCAAACCTGCTGTGGATCTGCAAATCAACAAAGTTTGTTTTTATATGAAGAAAAGAATGAAAACTAAAGGGAGTTTAAACTGAAGTTTAAAAGCTCAGAACAGAAGCAGAACCACATCATTTTGCAACTTGGCAGGATATCCTACTATTTCAGAATGCCTGTTCCTCATTTCATGTACTTTATTTTTCTATCTCTGATGGTTGCTTTTACAGATCTTTAATTCTGGGATAAATACATGCTTAAGTGTGTAGATGATTCTTTAACGGGCATATCTAATGAAGTGATTATTTCAAGCTTAGGGAGCAGCAAGTTTCATGTTTATTAGGCAAGTGTTTGTCTATTTCTACCAGAATAATATAGAAAATTCTCTGCTTTCACTGGCTGTATTCGCAAATATTATTTTGTTACATTAGGTAGTGCTTTTGGGAACTTTAGCTTCTCCCATTTTCTAGATGCAAGCATTATCTCTAGCCTTTAATTTCCACAGATGAACGGTTTGCTACATATCATTTCAAGGACACAGTACCTGCACTCCTACGTAGCAATTTGCTATTTGGTTAATCAGTCCAAGGGTCTCTAAAGAGCAAGTCAGCTGACATGCAAAACCATTCCATTACCAGCAGCCACGCACTTTTCATTTTTTTTCCCTCCTGTCTATTAGGCATGCTCTTGCTGAGAGGAGTCAAAAATAAAATTAGCTTCTGTAAAATGAGAATGCAGGCATTCCATTAAACAAGCAGAATATAAAGAAATTTTGGTTTTGAAAGTCTTTCAAAAAAAATTATTGTCTATGATTTCCACAGCTGAGAAGCAGCAGCTGTACTGACTTAGTGTATGAATTTAAAGAAGTGTGCTAAACTGCTCTCAGCACATTCTTGAAAAGACATAGCACTCGTGAATGTTGACTTTGTTACATGCTCATAAATTCTTTGGTTATTTCTATTATATCCATTTGTTGTATCAGGTATTGACCTGCTGAATGTAGTAATGACTGAGTTGATATATTTCGAAGTCAGATAAATATTCTGAAATTATTCTTAGATGTATGGATTGAAGTGTTCATAGCCATCCTTTTGTTAAATGAAAGAACAGAAGCGATACAGGTAACAATACCAATGAAATGTATGTCATTGTGTAAACAGATTGCAACTACAACTCTCTGCATCTCTGCTGAAGTTCATGAAGTGTAAACCTGAACTCTGTTCTGGAATTTAGGAATTTTAAACTAGTGGTATGGTATGTGCAGAAGTAATGATGGTTATTGACAGTTAGCATCAAAGATCAGTATGGGAAACCTGTGAATGGACGTCTAGAGATAGATGAAAAAAAGTACAAAAATGGCAATTTTTATAATTTTACTGAGGAATTATTCAATTGTATCCAAATTTATTAGTTACTCTAAATTGTCTTTCTCTTAGAGACCTAGTCCCTGTCAATGGTGAGGTAGTTTGCTTGTGGTAAGGTTTAAACTTTTGGACTTTCTGAAACCCTTCTGAAAAACTTATCAGCTACTGCCTGCAAACATATGGAGTCAAGGAGCACTCAGACAGAACCCTAGGCCTTTTTACCATGAACCAAATCCCAAATACTACTGCATGACATGCAAATGTATTGGTAAATCTGGAATAAGGTACTAATGATTCCAAGTATAAAATAAAGCTTACTAAGACCTGACTGGCTTTTATGCTTGAATTGTACTTAAATTTCTCTCCGTATGATAGCTTTTTTTGATTTTGCATACGTGCTGGGTATCAATGCCTTTATTTGTTGCATGAATACCCAGAGTGAGGTGATATCAGCCATATTGAAAAGGCCAAATGCTCAAATCTGTTAGGAATTGAGCAACAAAAATGTCTTGCTTTAGACTGAAGGACATACGCATTTAGCTTTTGAAAAGTTTGCAGAATTCAGTTTAAATAATTTTCCTACTATAATGTTTATTTTTCATATTTTCATTAACATCATCTTTTGTTTGGAGAGCTAATAGAATAGTTTTGTTGTTTTTTACTGAGTTCATGTACATTCTGTGCAGGGCAACCATTGATATAATTGCAGCTCATATAGATGCTTCCATGTTTTCTTTAAAAATGTCTATGTGCTTATGAATCCTCTCCGCTTTGTATTCAAACTTTTTACTACTTGTAAAGGTACAGGATATATATAACAACAGCAACTATGCATTGGCTAAAGTGAAGTGATATTAGTAAATGTTCTCACCTTGGTGAGGCAGCTGGTGAGCACTGCTAGCCAATAGTCCATTCCACTGCGAACTGAAGAACAATAAACCTTATTTTTTTCTTGAAACAAGCCAATCTCAACTTTTTTCTTAACATTTTTTTTAACATGTATGTCAGTATTTTTATTCTTAAATCTTTGCTTTATTTACTTATTTAATACTTCATGGGTGTAGCTTATGGACGTCCTTACACCTTGAAATAACTTTCTCTGCAAAACTGAGGAAGGTTCACACATTCATAATGCACTAACTGGAGTCTGAGTCACAGAGACCTCTAGGCTGGAGGTTACAGTCAAACACAGAAGTAAGCTCAAGGTAGCTTATGTTTTCTTCTGAAAACTCAGCATCTAGGAGTTACTTTGTCTAGTCACTGATAGCAATTTTTCAATTGCTACCACTGATTTTCAATTGTTAGTGCTGATTTCAATTATTGTTCTTATATCTGATGATGGATGCTAGATAAAGGTAGCTTTGAATGTTTTTGAGCTGTTTCTGCAAAATAAGTAATTTAGTTTGCAGTCTTCCTGAGTTCTGCCCAGCTGCCTGTATTTGGGGACTGGTGTGCCTCATGAAGAATACTTGGCAAGTAAAGCTGATTCTCTGAATAAACTTCAGAAAATTAGTAGCAAGGAAGCTGTGAATGCTAAATGATAGAATGCTTCTATCTATTAATGCACGTTGATCTGATTACTTAGAGCAATAGCTGTGGGCTATTAACTATGCATAACGGGTCATTAAACCCAATAAAGTCAACTAAGGTCAATACAGATGTTAGATCCTTCTTATTATAATTAAATATTTCATGGTACTTTCTTAAATTGGAACATTTTCAGTAATGTTTTCCTTCATTTTTCTATTGATGAACAGGAGGATATTTTCCATAGTAATACTCCATAGCTTTTTTTCAGTTCACAGTGCAGATTTTCTTTGGTAGTTCTGCTTTAGACCGAGATCTTAGAGTCAAGAAAAAGAGCTGTTTTTAAAAATAAGGGTGGGAGAATTATTTAGTTTCATACACCTACTGAAACAATGCATCAAAAAAGTATTTTAATTTTTTTTCTCTCCGCTATCAGTAAATCAAGTACTAAAACTGGACACTAGTTCAAGACCATGTCAATTTTAAAAAATTGTCAATGAATTTTGCTGAAGACAGCAAGTATTTATTATGCAGGCTTATCCCAAATCTTTCTACTACTTGTCAGTTCAGATCACTGGTGTACCTTACCTGCATCTGGGAACAATATCTTCATAATGTAATATTAATCTTACTTACATTGCATTGTATATATTTCTATATGCATATTTATACATAATGGTATTAAGACGTTTTGACATTGATGATCTTCAAGGTCTTTTCCAGTCTAAATGATTACATGATTCTAAGATATACGTGTATACATTTGAAACCTCTTGCTGTCTGCCATTCCAACTCTTCCTGCCATAGAATCTTGTAATTGTGGGATAAAAGGAAGATCTCATAATCAAATCCAAGCCAGAATTTTTGCTGTACACAACAAATTTCAAGGGACAGAGATTGTATCAGATTTCCCTGTGCTACCCTTCTTTTGAGACAGTTTTTCCTCGATGTCTAATCTAAATAGCCCAAGCTGTGACGATAGGTTTTTTTTACAGTATTATGCAATATGGAGATAAGTCTCAGCCATCTTTTCTAACTCCCAAGTAAGTAGTTGAAGGCAGGTATTTAACTGCCTTTTAGCTTCCGTTTAGCCTGGCTAAGTTCAGATCATTCTTCCTCTCCTTCAATGTTTGTGCCCCCAACGTTTTAAATAGTTGATCTACTGCTGAGATGCTCAACCTTCTGCAAATTTATGTTCCTGTTCTCCCATGTCTTGTTTACTTTTCTGCATTTTTAATAGGCTCCTGAGTACTTCCTCCTTTATCAAACCTCTTTAGCCCCTTTACAAAGACAACCAAACAATTCTAACAATTCTGCTGCTAATGTATCGTACTATCAGGCATGTCTTTGAAAATTGGTTGTATGATTTAGGGCAGATCTTTTATGATAGTCATTATAAATCATACAGTATCCTTTTGACGGAACAGGCTTTTTGTATGTGTAATTACCTTCACATGTAGAATCTAACGTAGAATAAGTATCTTGTGGATGGTGGAAATTACCTTTCTGTGGTCTACTTTGGAGTTATGTGAACAAACATAAGGTGCAATCAGTAAGTACTTCCAAAAAAACTTGCAAGTAAGATCTCTCTTCTTTTGTGTGTTTAAACACACAAAAGTTAAAAAAATTGTTGTTAAAAAAAAACAAACAAACAAAAAAAACAAACAAAAAAACACATCCTCTAAACCCTCCCATATTAATTTCACATACTTTAATAGTAATGTCTCAAGTGCACTGGCCTATTTGTTATAAGAGTTAGTGACTGTCAGGTTGCTTTCTTCCAACACTTGTTTTTCTGTGATTCTTGCTGGTTGTGTACGTGCATTTTCTTAGGAGAAAGTCTTCTGTAAGGAATATCTGTGTTGTCTATTTTGTTTTTGCTAAACAAAATAGAGATAAAGCAGTGAAACATCGTTATGTATCATTTTCTAGCCTATACTTTGGGTATTGGTAGTGGAATTATGTTTCAGTTGACCCATAGGGTATGTATATGAATATAACATTTGGGAAAGATAACACTGGAGGAAAGAAGCAGTATATCAGGAGGAGCTGGGAATACACAGCAGAGGGGCCTAGATTTTGTCTGTAACAAATTCATTTATAAACTCAATAGCAATTAGTATTTTCTATTCCACCCAGTGTTGCTGTTAAGCATGCATTAGGTAGTGAAGCAAGAAGAACTGGCTGACCACTCTGCCTCCCACTTCCTGCAATATGGGAAGCAAACATGATTTATTAGTCAGTAGATTAGAAAGGGAGAGCCTAAAGAATGGCATTGTATGGTAAGATAGTGGGATAAGGAACAAAGCAAAAAGCTGCTTTTGGAGTACAAATGGGGGGGCACATCTCAGAGGATATGTGTAGGTTGCTCAAAGTAATGCCTTACATTTATTTATGTGGAAATTACAATAGATACAAAGAACACAGTAACACTAATTGATAGAGCAGATTCTAAGCTACAGAAGGTTTTTGTTTGTTTGTTTGTTTGTTTGTTTGTTTTCAGATTAGTCACCACTATTGTCTATATACCTTTGTCAGCTATGAACAAGCTGTCATCTGTCACAGAGCAACAATGTATAATGAAATATTGGAATATTCAGCTTCTACTACCATACCACGAACATCCACCTCTGATGTTTTGGGCTGACATAGTAAAATAGGAGATATTACTTCTGGTGCAGCTCTCATATGCTGCAAATTCTTCAGAACTGCAGTGTTTTTTTTCTGTGGAGAGCTTGTTATTGTGTTGCAGTGTCTGTTAGGTCTGAGTAAATATCTGGAGTAAAATCTTTGCAAGGAAGCATGAAGCATCGAAATTACCAAGAGCTGTCCTGATAAACTTTGCTCTGCTCTTACTGCTGTGTTATTGCTGTGTGTACTCTATAAATTCTATTTCTAGTGCACTGTGTGAATTCCACATAGAAATTATTGCTTATTTTTTGTTTCTGAAAAAAAAAGTTTGTGTTTCTACATTATCTTACTCTGTTGTAAAGTGTATTTGTTATGCAAACATTATTCATGAATGTTTTGACTAGCCTATAAATTCCAAACTGGATCTCTTAAAATCTCAGCAGATTTAAGTGTCAGATGCTTTGAATAGAATTCCTGCATGGAATTGCTATTTAATATTTATAGATTCCCAAATATTGAGTGAAGGTGTTAGTTTGCTTGTTCGTTTTTCTAGGTAATAGGTAATTTAATATTTAATTTTCATATATTTGAGAAAGCATACCGAACTCGTGGGGCATTAAAGCATCTCTGGCAGACACCATATGGTCTAAATTGAACTGACACTGGCGATATTGCTTGGGAATGGTAATTTCTTCATTTTGGCCCAAAGATTTTTACTTTGGCTATTATGGCATTTTTCTTAAATGCCCCACCTAAATGTTAACTAGATGATAATCCTGATGGAAAATGAAATTTGAAATATTGGATTTTCTCAGCAGATAGGAATTCTGACTTTTCATATCCTTGTCTGCTAGTTTTTTTCTGGATAATCTTGAGCACTGATATTTGAAGCTTAAGATATGTGGGACAAATGAGCATATAGTGAGATGGATTGAGAACTGGCTGACTGGTAGAGCTCAGGAAGTAATGATCAATTACTTGAGAGTCTAGTTGGAGGCCTGTAAATAGTGTAACTAACTTTTCCCCAGGGATTGGCACTGGGCCCAGTCTTGAGCAATATATTCTTTAGTGATTTGGATGAAGACATAGAGCACTCTCTCAGCAAATTTGCAAGATGGACCAGATGGCTGTGCTGCCACTCAGCAAGACCTGAACAGACTGTGTGTTGACTAGAAAGGAAACTGATGGGCTTCCATCAGAGCAAGAGTAGTGTCCTGCACCTGGGGAGAAATAACTACATGCACCAGTACAGATTAAGGGCTGACCGGCTGGACAGGAGCTGAGGAAAGGTACTCAGGAGTCCTGGTGGACAACAGGTTGACCTCTAATGCCTTCTTGTGAGTGAGGATCCCCAAGATGCTCATGAATAGGCTGTTTAGGGGCAGTTCATGGCCAGTTCCTGCCTATGCTTCCTCCTTTGGCATTGCTGCAGGGCTGAGCACAGTAAGAAGTGAATAAAGTTAGAAGAAGGTGAGAAAAATAAAAGTTCTGTTGGAGAAACATCTGCTTGTCTCTGCTTTACATACCATACCTCGTTGTTGTTTTGTAGTGGATTGTCTGATGGGAACTGGTGATTGCAACATTGCATATGAGAAATGGCCATTTGAAATTGAAAGAAGCAATGGAATTTTGATTTTGCTTTCTTGGTAGTCATGTGATTTATTTTCTCTCATCACTGGTTCAAAATACATGTAAGCTTATTTGACAATAATATAATAGAATGTATTTAATACTTATTCTCCATCATAATGAAATTATTCTCCATCTGTGCTCCATCACAGTTTCATATAGTGACAGACAGCTCTGCTGCAGAATATTGGAAGGATGATAGTTAAGGATAATTTTCCAAACCTGCAAACTCAGGAGGAATTACAAACATAAACAACGAATTGCCACCTGAACATCTTGATCCCCGTAACAGTTTCTAAATGTCTACCGAATAAATTCCTTTTGTTGTTCTCTTCTGTTTCTATTAAAGATATACACGTGCAGGAGGTACGCACAGCTTATTCTAGTCTTCATTGTGATGATTTTTATACTTCATTGGTACTTTATAATTTATACCATAATTTCTGAGGATATTCAGGTTGGTAAGAAAAGGTAGACTTGTGGCTGCCTGAATTGAGAGAAAAAAGATAATTGCTCCACAGCAGCTTAATACTGGGGAATCTGTTGAAAATGTTTTTGTATTTCATATCTGCTTTTAATGTATCAGTTGTTTACCTTGCATTTCAATATTTAGCTTGAGGAAGGCATTGCTTTTCTTGCTGCATATATTTGATTGATAGCTAATCATACTGACAACAAGCCAAGATGGCCAACAGAGGTCTGTGGTTTTCCTGAAATGTATTTTTTAGAGAAATAATCCACCTACTGCTTACTTGTGCTTGGCAGTGGCATAGCTAAGGCACTGAGTCCTGCTTCGTGCTATCCACATTTTGTATGTTATCTGTTTCTATTACTTGTGTTACCACAAAGCTAATCCATGTGATCCTCTTTTAGCAAAAGAAAAAATAATTATATTAACTGAATGACATTAACTGAACTCTTCTGCTGTTGAACAAGATGTCTCTGTGAGCTGTAAAGGTCAAAGTGCTCCGGTGTGGCTGAGGCTGGAAGCATCTTTTATGCACTTGTTAGGAGTTACTTTAAACATGGTCTCACAGCGGTTGTCAGCATTTTAATGGAAGAAGTTTTTTGTCATTTCTCATACCAATACGTGGCATACGTGTATGCCTGTCTGAAGTTCTTATGAGTTTTCCTTCCTGTGGCAGTATTGCTAAAATACATTTTGTTAAGATGACTCACTAACTCAGAATAATTAATTTTGTCATTCTTTATATATATATATATATATGTTCCTAGTAATTTAAGAAGACTTTTTCCTACCATAGGCTAATAAATTAACTTATTCTTTTTGAGCCAATGAAAACTAAAGCAGATTAATTTATGCAGAAGGTTTTTTCTCAGCTAATGGAGAAAGGAAGGGGATGTAGTTCTTGATGCCTTGGTTCCCTGAAAAGAAACAAATACACAGAGCAGCTGACATATAACAACTTAAATACCAGTTGTACCCAGTATGAGCATGTCTCTCTCTGTTCATGGTGCTGTCAGATGTTGTCCTGTGGAGCTGCTTGGAATGGCTCTCGGTAGCTGCTCACGACTTGGGGGGTTGCTGTGCATCAGCTTGCAGTGCCGGGGCTTCTTCTGAAGCAGATGTGTGTAGCTTCAGATGATGTTTGGATTGAGATGGCTGTGGGTATTACATACAGGGTTGCTAATATACTGAAAATTAAAAATATATATATATATATATTAAAAAAAGTAAATAAAAATCTGTCAGCTAAGGTGATGTAGACAAGTCATATAGCATCTAAAAGAACTTGTTGAAGTGGGACGTCTGACATTTGCTTCATAAAATCAGGCTTTGTTTAACTAAGTTAATGCATTTTAAGTTTGTTCAGTCTCTTGGTTTAATAAAATTGAAGCAATGAATGATTGCAAAATTGAAAACAGATTGGTTTGCATTTTAAACCACGTCAGGTTTAATTTAGTAGATATATTAATTTTGACTTCTTTATGGTTGAAAATAATAGAAGGTTTTCATGAGCAATCTGAGTTTCACTGCGCTTATGCATGGCATCAAATTTCAGAATGACCTTTGAAAACGAGTAGTTTGAATTGTGCATTCCTACCTTGCTTCTTACTACAAAATTAAAGTACCTTTCCTCCCTCCATTTTAAAGTTGTAGTTCAACAGTTGCTATGAAATTACAGGATTGCTTTGGAAGTGAGAACAAAAGCTATGCCCAAGTAGTCCAATTTTCCTAAAAAGACTGAAGTTTTGTTTTTGTTTTTGTTTTTTTTTATTCTAGAATTGGTTCAAATAGATAGAGGAAACCTTAATAAAGTTTTCCAATACTTAATTCAATTAAATATATGATTTGTTTGAAATCTTCCAAGGAAAAGTATTTTATTATTTTTTGCTGTAAGCTGTAGGGCAAAATTTTGAAGGAAATGAAACTTTGGAACCACCATTACCTTGGAGGATAAGGCAGTTCTGAAGGTTGCAGGATACAGTCTCCTCATTCACAAGGAGTAAAATGAATCTCCTAAGTGAATGAGATCAATAAAATCCATGTTTCAGTTAGTTATATCAAATTATTTGCACATGTGCTACAAAAGGAGCATTAACTACCATTTTAATGAAAGCATTTAAGCTAACAGATCAATATAAGTAAATTGGTATTTACTTAATAGTGTTTACTGAATATATTGCCGTATAATTTTGAATTATTTTTCATATTTATGTTATCATTTCCTTCCTTATTTCTCTTCTGTGTTATTTCTTCAAATTGCTTTGCAGCTGCTATCTTCAAACTGGAGAAAGCTGCATATTAATTCTTTCTTTTTTTTTCTATTTATCTTTTCATTCTTTTCAAATTAATCTGAGGTTACATTGCTATCTTGTTCCAATAAATCCTCTACACAATTTTTTTTTGCTGTTTCTAATATTACAACTGATAACATAACCTTAGCTTATGTAATGTGAACCTGACTTAAATCTTTCTCCCTTTTCCTGCTGCTTATGTTATTGACTGTCCAAAGATGCCTGCAGAACATAGGTTTAACAGGGCGTAAGCAGTTGGAAGATACAAAGTTCAGACTCCCGCTGGGACAGGCCAGTACCTTCTAGTTTAAGTTTCACATCTAACTGCTTTTATTGTTAGGAAAAATGTATCAAATTTGATGAAATATGTCTTTATGGGCAACAAACAAAACAACAACAACAAAACAACTTCAATTAGATACTTCAGTTTCAATACTTTCATTTCCTTTTCTTGTTTTGAAGTTTTTTCTGGGACATTGAGTTAATTGGGAAAACAAAAAAATAATAAAACCTACTGATGCTACCCCCAACCGCTATTTTCAGGTTATACACAATATTTTATTCCCATTATAGAAGCTTTAATTTCTTTCATTAAAAATAATTATAATAATAAATAAATAAATATATACAAAAATATAAATAAATAAATAAATAACAAGAAATCAACTCAACACATTGGCTCCTCATCTCCCTGTCCTTGTTTTGGTCATTGAAAGAAAACAGGAGTATTATCATAGAATCAGGCAATGATTGGGTTGGAAGGGACTTAAGGATCACCTAGTTCTAACCCCCCTGCATGGGCAGGGCTGCCACCCACCAGCTCAGCCTGCCCAGGGCCCATCCAGCCTGGCCTTGAATGCCTCCAGGGATGGGGGATTCATACCTTCTCTGGGAAACCTGTTCAGGGGGGATCCTTCTTTATATTCAAAGGAATGTAGGTAGTGCTTTCACGTGACACTGTTCTATCTGGAGTTACTTTGTTAGTTCATAACAGGCATGCTGGACACTGTCTGCTCTTTCACCACCTCTAGCTAAATTCAATTTTTCTTATCTTCATTGGCAGGTGCCATTATTTTAGTGGCATTAGGGAGCATGAAGTTACTATACGTATCTCTGTTGCAGAGACACTTTGTCTCTTTGAGTCTCATCTCGAAATAAGTTATTCATATTGTTAAATGATTTCTCAAGAAAAAAAAATTGATTACCAAGAGGATTTTTTACATTAGCCTATTTTAGCAATTTTGTTCATAGAACTGTAAGCCTCCATGGGGGGAGATCGTTTAGTAAACACCAGTGAAAAAATTTAAAAAAACATCTTGCAGGATAAAATAAAATGGCAAATGGGTCATATCTTATTTTCTACTTTAAGGCAGGATTTCATAGCCCTTCTAGTCAGATAAAGCTTCTTGTTTCAGGCTAGAGTTAGTGCTAAGGAAACTTGTAGTTTGAATCAGCAAAATTTCCACGTGATCATGCTGGCTAAAATGCTGTGATTGCCAAATGCTTAAAATACAATTTCTAATGTTCTTAAACTTAGTCGGTGAAGAGTTGCCCAAAATTTTTGATAGGCATACCTTGTCAAAAGCCTATTCTACTGGTCCCATTAGTAAACTTTGCTGTCCCATTCTATCCTAGAGTTGATTTGTTACAGTTGGTACGATTGTTTTGGGGGTTACTGTTTATACTACTTGAAAAGTGTACAGCAGAATCACAGAATCATGTGGGTTGGAAAAGACCTTCAAGATGACCAGATTCAACATCAATCTGATGTAACGTGTCCCTTGGTGCCATGACATGCTTAGTTAGTTTAAGTAATTCTGGAAAAAATTGCTTGTCAAAGCACATTTTTTGGGGTTTGTATATTCAAGTGAGTGCTAAAATACTTAAGCATATTTATCTTTAATGATTATAAAAGATAATGTAAAAAGCAAAACAAAGCAATAAAACAGCAACAACAATAACAACAAACCCGCCATTATGATAGACTTCTGATAATATGAAATGTCTCAGAGAGTTGAGAAGCAAAAGATGTCTATATCCAAGTAGACACTGGTGACTTTAGGTAGGCAGGCTGTAATTACAAGCTTGAATTGGCTTAGGGCACTAGGGAAGACATCTTAAACTCTGAACTTTTAAATGAAACAGTATTAAAGCTCTGCTTATTTATACCTGTCCCGAAGATAAAGCTACCAGGGAAATGCCTCCTCTTCTATGGGATGGCAAACACCATTTTCTGCACTTTTGACACTGCTTCCTGTGATTTAGTTTAACCTCCCATCTGGCTGGTGCTGCCATCCATCAAGTGTGTACCAGCTGCTTTGTTTCTACAGCACGACCAGCACCTGAGGCAGAACCACCTGCATCTTCCTAGCTATTTTAACCCAGCTTCTCCAGCCTTAGGGCAGTCTTAGGGCAAAAGCAGTGCTTGCTACCCATTTTTTGTACTTACTTTAGATATTTAATTTTCTTCTCTCTGATGACTCTTTGCACCACTCTGTTCTTTCTAGATTTTTTTCCCCAGTGGCTTCCTCTCAGCCCCAGCAGGTGCCAACTTGGCACTGTGCAGGCTTCCTCTGAACTCAGTGCCATGGCTGTTTCTAAGGCTGTTGAACAGGGAGCTCTTATGTGAGCAAGTGCAGCTGGAATTCCGCTCTTCCTCCTCCTCGCTTCCCCCGGCTCGCTCAGTGGTGGTGGTTCCCTTACAGCTCGCTGAGCCGGGAACGAGAGCACTTTGTCTCCTGGCATCAGGCAGCCCAGTGCACAGCTGGCAGTGTGCCATGGCTGGGTGCCTGCCTTGCTGGGCTGTGTGCGGTGCAGCCAGCAGCGGGTCTGTCGCGGCACACCGCAGCCAGGCATCTGCAATCTGAATGACGCACAGAGCTGCCGCCGGTCTCCCCTCTTGCTTGTATTTCCTTCTGCAAGAGATTTAAAATCCAGGTTTTCTCATCTGCATAAGAACATTTTTGTTTTGTTTTGAAAACAGAAGAGCAAAAAAAAAAGTTAGCGAAATGAAACAACAAAGAAACTTCTGCCATAGCTCATGGAACAGTTAATCTATTCAGAGGGTAATAAAAACAATTTTGGTACTGTTTGCTGCTTTAGTGTTAAAATGCAGTGGAGTGGTGATGCTGCCTGTTGGATATTTACTGTTCTCTAATTTTATCAGAAGTATAAAACATGAGACTACAGAGTTCACCCTGTTAAGAAAATCAGCTGATCATACATAAGAAGCAGATAGAAGAGATATGCTGTCACTTGTCAAACTTGTCACAAATTGGCTCTATTTTAGAACGAAATTTAGCTGTGCTTTAGTAATTACTGCCAATTAAAACATCTTTGTAGTGTAACTGCAAGTGCTTAATAGAAAAATATTAATTTTAGCTTAAATATAAACACGAATACTGGCATGAAGTTAAGCATTGGAATGTAGTAGTACCTTTAGTACAAGCTTTAATATTGAGTTTTGCAGAAGATACTATACAAGTACAGGGATTCAAATGACTTACACAAGGTTTTATAACAAAGCAGTGTTAGAGGAAGAGCAGCCAAGAACCCAGACACTGCAGGTGCTCTTGTACACAGGCTGGAGTAAGTTTGCATGTCAACCCTCAAACATCTTGTAACTTGTCATCTTTTTCCTGTGCTCTTTTCCTTCCCACACAGCCACCTGATGGGGGTGAGGGGGGAAAAAGGAAGGATAAGCATCTTCAGAACATTCTTAGACTGCATGGATGCTACTGTTAAACCTACTTGGATTTAACTTGTGGAATGCAGTCTCTATTAGGCTGAATCTATTGGACTGAAACATCATGGGAAGCCCCATTACCAACAAAAGCATATGCTGAAGTGCAACCCATGTATGCTGTGCATCTCTGTAAATATGAATATGTACTTTTAAAAATAGGGAAGGAATCAGATATGCAGAACATCAGCAAAGTATTCATTGTTCTGTGAAAATGGTTGTGTCAGAGATGTCAACTAGACTTAGCCTCCTGGAGTGGCACTGAATGTTGGGAACTGATAGTGCTGTAGAAACAAAATGCAGCAGTGTGCTAAAAGCAAGCATCGTGCTGATGCAGGCAGTCTGCCAGATGAAGTGTGCTGCTTCAGGCATGTCACGCTTCCATAAGGAGCAAGGTTACTTTAGATCATCTTCACTGCTCTTTCCTTGGCTGCATATGTAACTTTGACCTCTGAATATTTAAGCAGACCTAGTCTTTAAGCTAAGATACAGTGTGTGGGGTCACATGAAGAGCACTGTCCTGATCTTGCTCCACAGCTTCCTTGGGTTTGCCTCCACTTCCCACCACTCTTCATTACTGCTGTCAGTTTCCTAAGTTTCTTTTCTGCATGTAGTTAAAAAGTGAAACTCCCGTCATAGAATTCGCTCTGTTTTAGCTTTGTTTAGCTGTATTTATTTAGTCTTATCTATGTAATGTGTTTTAAGTTTATGGAAGCCAGCATTTTAGAGTTTCAATCACATGCACTGTGCTATTTTAGCTGTGTGGTGTTTCATAGGAGCTATCTAGTTGAAATCAGGAAGGGATTAGTTGGCCATTTCATCTTACTTTATGTTATAGGCTATTAAATTCTGTGAAGATAGTTGTATGGAGAAGTCAATAGCTTTATTTTCCTGAGGGCGATTGTATTACAGTGAAATAAAACTATTGCATGAGACAAGCAGAGACCAGGAGTGAGCATAGTATCACTATTAGACAAGGCATTACTGTGAAGGTATATTGGTTAGCTGACAATCATTTTCTGAAGTAGAGGAAAAAGACACTTTTCCTTCTGGTGTCATCTTACCAAATCTAATTAACTTAATTTTTGAATATGTAGTTAAACAGTTCCTCTTTGTGGTCAGAGCTGTGTCCCAGTTGAATGTAGATATAAGTTTACAGTTATGGAAAAGTTGATTATATTTACCTAAACACAAAACTAGCACTGAAAGCAACCAGGACAATGCATATAATTATAAAGATGAGTAAACAAAAAGAAAAGGAATAGAGCTGCTAATCACAGGCACAAAAGAGGCTATTCTGTCCAGGAATTTTTACATCTCAAAATCGAAAACAAGATGTTTGCAGATCTGCATTGTGATTGTTACAACCGTGGGTTCTAGGCATAGGAGGGGGAACTGTTTATTCCTTCACCTCGTGGACCATTTCAGTGTCAGTTCTCCAAGTTCTAGTAAATTGTGTTTTGTTTCAAGACTTATTTTTTCTAAGTTATTTTTTCCTTGAAAGGCCAGAAAAATACCTTATGGGCCTGCAGTTTCTGTGCATACAACTGACAATTGACATAAGTTGACGTACAAAGTTATGAAACCACTTTACAACTTATTTGTTGTCTGCTGGTGTAGATTTTTATGAGTGTGGCATGCAGGCCCTTGTTTGTCAGCGGTGAAAGTTCATGGTTGATGGTGGTGGCTATGTTGAAAAATAACCTTCTGTAGCTGCAAACTTGCTCTAATAAATATTTTTTTTTCTGTCCTTTGTATCTGCTGTAATTTTCACTGAAATAAGTAGAAGATACCGCTTTCAGAGCTACCTCTACAAATATTACTTCCATAGTTAGTGGCTTTCTCTTATACGTTCAAGAATCTTATCAACTTTTTTGGACTTATTTTTGTAGTGGATTAGAGTTTGTTATTCCCCTAAGTGTTTCTTAACCTGCAACTTCAAACTGAGCTTAGCCTGTCTTCAATTGAATATTTTGCATTGTGATAGGTTGTATTAAAGAGAGGTTGATACAAGAGAGAGAGCTTCTTTCTTCAATTTCATAAATTCAAATCTCTTTATAAAACTAGGTTATTCTCATTATTATTATGTTGTTTGTATGCTTACCATCTTGAAAGCTGTACCAGAAAATAATTGTTTTTTCTCTTTAGTCAATATTCAAGTATTATATAGAATTGCACTGAATAATTCCAGATCAGATTTTGTTTGGTATAGCTCAAGATAACTTCTCCTCTTTAAGTACTTTTAAGATATCTGTGAATCTGTTTTTAATCTGCCTGCTATGAGAGAAGACTTGCACAGACTTTTTCAGCAATTTTAACAGTCATTAATGAAGCATCTAAGTGTCATGCATAATCCATGAGGAAATGAGAAGAGATATAAGGTACTATTATGATATTCTACACTGATTTTTCTGCTAGGTTTTGTAGCAGATATACTACATGGTTAAAATCATATGTTCTGTTGAAGCAGTAGTAGCAGAAGAACCAGTTTTTATAACTCTCCTGGAATTTTCTGAGACAGAAAATACTGCACTCCTTTATCACTGCTGCCAAAGAAAGAATAGATGTCACTGATCTTGATAGTGGGCATCATTTACTTGAAAAGTTAACAGGTTTTCCCAGTTCTTTCAACACCTGTCAGAAGGACTGCTTAAATCAATTCCTAATGGTCACGATCTGACCAACAAGTGAAACTTATAGCTTATTTGATTGTTCTTGTTGTGTTTCCTTTTTCTTTTCTATGTTTCTTTGCTTTCCTTCCTGAAATTAATTTCTGCCATGGCAGCAAATGGTTTGAATGAAGGGACAGTTCATTCTGATTTTATTTTCTAGAGGGCTGCATGCTTGTGTTTTCCATCTCTCAAACAAAATAAATAATAAAAAATATATTATCATGTGTTTGTAAAAGATTGATCTCCCACTGTAAAACTCTGTTTCTCAGCAGAAGCCTTGCCAACTCTCCTGATAAAGGTTGTGGAAGTAGATAGTGTTATTGTTGTTATTGTTTTTATTATTATTATTTTATTAGGTGTTTTGTGCTTTGGGGACAGGAGTATGAGGTGGCAGTTGCTATGGAAACTAGTTTGAAAAATGTTATCGAGAGTCAGTGAATCTGCATGTAAGACAGCTGCCACTGGATGTGAATTATATCTGTCCTCATTAGTGAGGTGCTCTCTTTGTAGGGGGATGGATGATAACCTGACATTTTGCATATTTTAGAGAGATTTCTTGTGCAATTGTCTTATTTACAAGAGCACTGTAGCTGTTAATGGTGTCAGTGTTGTCATGAATTTCTTCTTGCTATATATCCTGATACTGAGTAAAGTTTGTTTTCCCAAGATGCTACTGCAGAAAATAAGCTATTTGTTTGTTTTTAATTCCGCAAACACTAGAGATAGTAAAATCCTATGTCAGAACATGGATTACTTCTTTTGATGTGACAGAAGTCTACATCATTATGGGTTGATCCTTGGGGTGATAATTCTATCTTACGATTGTTTTATCGTTTCTGTTTTGCCCCATTAGTCTTATACTCCAGTCTACTCTTCTTGTACCTCCTCTATGTATAAAATAGAGAATCCATTTTAAATAGTTAGTGCTATTGGGAGCAATTCCTCCTGAATTATTTCAGCAAGTACATGTTTCTCTCTTCCTGGAGGGGGGAGGGTGGGAAGGAGAGAGGAATCGTTATTTTGTCTTTTCATCCTCCTGTAGGCTAAAATTTCTTCCAAATGCTGCTTAGTTTTTCCTTCCCAAACACTTTTGTAAGGGGCAGTTTTTAGGGCTCTCCTCACCTTGTGTAATGTGTAATGTATACAGATATATTTTCCATATACGATTGCGAAGAAGAGTTCTTTCCATTACTAATCTTTCATCCTGGCAAACTGGAAAAGTTTTTCCTTTGTGTGATTTTTTGAGTGTTTGCAGTCTTCATTCTTTCATAATTTCATTCTTCAGTTGTTCATTGTTCATTTTTTGTTTAGTATGTAGGTCATCATTGCTCTGAAAATAATGACTTCTATTAATTTTCGTGGAAACTATAACAGGTACAAAGAACACAATATTAATTGATAGAGCAAGTTCTCAGCTACTGAAGGTTATTTTTCAACATGGCCACCACCATCAGCTATGCATTTTCACCGGTGACACACAAGAGCTTGCGTGCCACACTCATAAAAATCTACACCAGCAGATGTGATTCATTGTTGCTATCACCACTGCTGGAATGCACCACCCACACCTCGCTGTGCTCACATCCACTCTTCGGTCTTCATCAAAGATCAGCAAGTGACAGAGAATGTGAGTGGATGCTGTTTTTCTCCATGGAAGTATTTGGTGGCATAATACCTTTGCTGTGTACGCACTTCCATGTCAGATACCATTCTGTCAGATTTCCCCTGTGTTGCCATCTGTCATGTAGCAATAAAATGTAATGGAATATCAGTGGGAAGGTTCAACCTCTACTGCCATACCACCACCATCTCCTCTGACATCATAGCCAACATAATAAAATAGGAATCTTTACTTACTTTTACTTTTGGAGTACATAATTTTGGAGCAGCCCATGTAGAATCAGTATGCTATTTGCCAGAAACTTTTATCAGGAGGGGAGAACTGACACGAAACTACTTACTTGTAATCATTGTATTGTTACAAAACGTTATAAGGCCTTGTAATCTTTGAGAAAAGGAGCAGCTTACTCCTCTAATAAGGAGACAAAATGAGACAATTATTCTAGAAAGTTTAGGCCAGCCAAGTTTAAATTAGAAATGGATACTTTTTATCATGATTAACTATTGGAATAAACTGGCATAGAAGGGGTATTTCCTCGTCTTTTGATGTCACTTATATCACTTCTAGAAAATGTGCCTTAGCTAAATACTACTTAATTTTTAATCAAGTGGAAATTAATGAGCAGTAGAATGACTGGTCAGTGACAGACAGGAAGTCAGACTAGACTGTGGGTTCTCTCTCCTTCCTTAACCTTTTAAAATTAGTAACAGTGCAGTTTTTGCTCATTTTCCTCTCATTTATTTTATAATTTACAAGATGAAACTGAGGATAACTAACATTTCAGTGTAATGATTTTTTGTTCCAGGATTTCATATCAAGAAATGTTTTGTACAGTCTGTAAAAACTCATAAGAATCAAGAAAGAAGTACTTGAATTGAATGTAGGAGACTGGCACCATTTCTATAGGAACTCACTGAACACAAATCTGTAGGCCTCAAACAATCAGCACCATAAAGTTGCTGCCGTATTGCATCTTCTTTAGATCTGCATGCCATGTTGACACTGTGTTGTGTATTCCCAATTGAGGGCCTGTGAGCAGGATCTGGTGTCTCTTATGATGGTTTTATTTATTTATTTATTTTTAGCATGTGGATAGTTTTTGCTTGAAGCATTCAGATCTGACAAAGAAATGTCATTATAAATGAGATTCTTAAAATATTTTGTTGCTTAGTGAAGGACTGAACGAAGTAACCCAAACCCAAACAGCTCTATCTCTATTTCTGTTTTTTTCTCTTTCTTTCTTTCTGTTTTTTTTTTTTTTTTTTTTTTTTTTAACTTAGTCATTGTGTTCTGTTTTCTCTTGCCTGCACAAATAAATGTACAAATCTTCCTGCCCTATTACATTTTTTTTTTCCACGCTGATAAACTTGCAGGAGCAAAATGTTCTGAGTAAAGGGTAGAAACTGAATAATGAGATTAACCAGGAAACTGAATAATGAGATTAACTAATTTTTGTGGCATTTGCATTTGAAACCTTTGTGTTTAGTGACTGTATAAGCATGTTCAATTTCATTTTGTTTTAAGATAAAACTTACTGTTATGATTGTTAAAATGTCATTTCTCTGCACTGTTGTTTGTATCATATTAGCTGATATAAGGCATTCATTTCATCTACACTGTTTTCCATTTTAAAATTGATTGGAATGCATCAGACTCAGAGAATTTATATTTGCTCTGCATTGTTTTGGTCACTCAGCTCTTGGACCCTGACATGTCAGACATTTCCAGGGCTGCATAACACAGTGAGAAATCTGCATCTGGTTGCAGCACTGCTCTACTGCTTCAGTGCAATATTTGTTCATAGGAAGATTAGCAAATAAATGAAGAGTGCTGTTTGTGGTATTGTAGATTGCACAATAATTTTGTTTTTCTGCATCCACTGTGGTTTGAACAATAGATTCCAAGTAATACTACAGATTGAGGTATAAATGAGAACACTAAATAAGTGGAATGCTCTGTTGTAATTATAAGACCAAATAAACAATGACTTTCAACTCTTCACAGAACAGCCTGTGACCCACATTAACCTTACACAAATTTATATATGTGTGTGTGTGTATATACACACATATGAATATGGTCTTTCAATTAATATATTTTCTTGAATATTGATTTCAGAAGCTTAATTATTTATATGTTTTGAAGGCTATCACATTTAAAAATATACATTTTGACATAAAAAATCTACTCTTTTGCTTAAAATGTTTAATCAAAATGTTTACAAAGCATAAGCAATATTTTTCCCTGGCTTTCATTCAAATCGTTGGGCTTGGGCTTTTTATAATCTGTTTACACAGTGATGGATAGTCCTCAATATGTTATGTCCTATTGCAAAATTATCCCAATTTTAATCTGGGACACGAGGCTAGAAAGCCTGTAAATTTAACCTTTCACCCACCCCATGCTTTCCATTGGTAACATTGTTAGGAATAGCATTTACTCCTATCACAGTCACGTTTAAACCATTGCAGAGACTTCCTATGCAATTGCATTATGTTGGGATTTTTGATGGATTGTGGAGGAGTCATTCTCCAAAATGGCAGTTAGGATTTTGTGGAAGCTTCTGAGAATCTCAGGCATCATCTCTCTATGCCCTGCTTCACTGTCAGTTTAAAAAAGGAGGAAAAAAAAAAAGAGGGAAACAGAAAACCCCTCACACTTGATGATTTGTGCTCGGTTACTATAGTGATGAATCCCGCATGAAAACCCACACAGTTCTGCTTCGAACCCAGACTTGCAGACACTTGTCAGAAAAGAAAACAGAAAAAGAGGAAAAAGAGAACAAATTAAGTAACATAATATTGAGCAGTTGCATAGAAAAAAAAATCTACTTGGATGAAATTAGTATTTGAATTTTTATCTATATCTCTTACTCTTTTAGATACTGATGCTGAATAGTTTATTTGGACTGATTTTAAGCACAGAACGTGTGGGTGCTTGATGGGACATGATGTGGGAAGGCTAAAATTAATCTCAAAGTGCATTCGTAGCTCATGTACCCCCAGGTGGCATGGCACTATCAATATTTACTCTCTCCTCTTGTATTTCCTTTATCCAAGTGTAAAGATTAAGGCAATTGTGTATTTTAAGAGTAGAATTCTTTTGTGTCTTCCAAAGTCCAAAATGTTTATTGAACATCTTATGTTTATTGAGCATCTTATGGCTTCCCCATAGCTTCCCCTGGCAGGTCAAAATTGTTACAGCATGGCCTCAGCTCTTTGTCGCTGAGGCTGGGATAGCAACTAGATGTGCTCTTCTGCTTTTCCTCTAAAGGTATCCTGTCCACATTTTTTCTTTCTTGCCATGCTTTACTCTCCACAGCGTAAGGCTTTACTAAGAACTTCTGATGTGAATCAGGAACTTCTCTCCAATTCTCATTTGTTTGTTGATGTTTCCTGAATGCCTGCCTTTGTTAGAATTGGTTACTGAATCATTTAACTATTTTCTGTGGTGGAGGTCTTTAATAAGAAAAAAAGATTTATGGATTCTAATATTCATATCTCATAAAAAAGATTTTAATGGACTTGTGATTAAAAATATAAAATGAGAATTGACCTGGCTGGGCATGTGAGGTTTCAGTATTTCTGGGCTAAAGGGGAGCACTCATCCTCCCAGAGAGGGAGGAATTGTCAGTTCCGTTAGGGAGCCAGCGGTCTTTTCAGCGTGGAAATCAAAGTATGAACTTTTAGGGCTTTTAAACTCCTAGATTGTCAGTGGTATGTCAAAAAAAACTGTGATAAAATCATAGAGGAGACCTTCTGATGTAGTCTGATGTGTTTTTACCTTGTTTCTTGTTCAGAAATTCACTAAATTGCACAGAGAGATGGTGGATTCCCCATTCCCAGAGGCATTTAAGGCCAGGCTGGATGTGGCTCTGGTCTAGTGGTTGGTGACCCTGCCCATGGCAGGGAGATTAAAGCTAAATGATCTTTGAGGTCCTTTTCAACCCAGGCCATTCTATCATGATTCTATGATATTATACTGAAGTATATCAAGATATTAATGTACCTTCATGGCAGGTGCTATAGGAACTTCTAAAACCTGCTCTGAGCAGTTTACCATAATGAAACAAACAGAGATAGTTCACCTCCTGGATGTTTTAATTTATATGTTTTATATGAAGCCAGAAAAATAATTTCATCAGTGATGATAAATTAAAGTAACTAGTATAATCCTATCTGTAGCTGACTGTTTTATTCCATGAATCAGAAAGCTACCTATCAGTTTTTAAAATATATTTTTAATAATTACTTATATTACAGTTTTGTCTTTAGTCCATTTTTGGTGCTTTACTTGAGAAATGAAAGCGTTTGAAAAACACTGTATGGTAATTTAACTGTTATTGTCTACAAAGACAAAAATATCAGTCTGAATTTTAATGATATTTGCAAAGTTGAATTACTACTGGGTTGTATTATAGATCATGCGTAACTCTAGTTGATGACTTATGCAATGTCACGTCCAAATGTTCCAGATCTTCTTTGCATGGGTGGGAATATGCGCTTGTACAAAGTCACCGCAGTGGGATTCAGTGATGGCCCCTTTATCTTGAAGCAAGCACTGCTGGGGCTGTAACAACTCAGTCTTCATTTGTCACTGCTCTGACAGCATCCACCTCCGTGGTTTGGAAAAGCTGCTCTTAAATGAGGTCAGCAGTTTCTCTCTACTGAAGCTCTAACTAAGGTAGCAACAGTTCTTGCAGTGAAATTTGATTGAAACAAGCAGGTTCTTTGAAGAAAACCACACCTCATCAACAACACCTCATCAAGCTCCTTCCCCTCTCTTCCAAGGGTGGGGGCGTGAAAAAGGAGGGGAAAAGAAAGAAAAGCAGATGGCAAGTCCTCTTCTGTTCACTGAACTGAAGCTAGATTGTAACCAGAAGCACCTATAAGAGCCACTTTTTCCTTTCAGTCTAGTGGCATGTCTACCTATTCTGTCTTGTGGGCAAATACAATAATTGCTATTTTTCAAAATGTACAAACAATCCCAAACTAGAAAGCTGAGGATCTGTCCTTGGAAAAGTGTGTTTTAGTTCCATCTTTGTTTTCTGAATTGGGAAAAATGAACTACTCTGTAGTTCTATGCATACTGAAATTATCCATTTGAGCTTCTTAAACCTTTTAAAATCTCGCCTGTAAATTGTATCTATAAGTAAATAAAACTAGTTTTCGAATTTTTAATCTTGAAAAGAAAGATGATTTTGTTTGCCACCTAGAACACACTTGGACACGTTGCTTAATGCAGTAGCTTTTCCCTGTGCCTGAGGAAGCCAGCTGTGTATGTTCAGATGTATTCTTGCTGCGGCTGGAGCAGATGATGAAATTCTTCTAGGTGCTGTAGCTCAAAATTGCAGGAAAAAAAATAAAAATAAATCATTCAGGAAGGCTTTCACCAAACTTACTCATTTTAGCTTAAATAGCCAGGGAATAGGGTTGGCACATTAGGTTGAACTGCTTGGCTGAGTTGTGAAACAGGTAAACTCTGACTAACGTGTGTGAGAGACTGATGGTGTCTTCAAGAAGTCTATTATACATCCAGACAGTTTGGAGATAAGTCTGTTTAAAGGACATACATTTTATTAGTTATAGTGGCACAGATCAAAGGTAAGAATTCATTAAGCTCTGATACTTCAGCTAAGTGGCCATGCTTTTAAGTTTCGGTTGAAGTAGATGAGAAGAATAATGACTTCTGAAAATGAGACATATAGCTCATATCTTGCTTAGGGACTTGTGAAAACCTAGCTTATTTTTCTTATCTATTTTTCTCTTCAAGCAACACTTCATGTGACACTAAGCATTTTGGTGGTGCTGACTCATTTGATATAGGGAGGTAAATGTCCAGATGGTAAAATCACTTGGCAGTATCTTCAAGTAAAATAAATTTTTCTGAATAGAAATTTATTTGCCAGCTGAATACTTTGCTAAATTTATAAATTAAAAATAGCCAATTAATGAAATTGTTTAGCAAGCTTATTAGAGAGTCAAATAGCTCAAATAATGAACTAAAAATAGTCTTAAATGATGGTAAAGGCCAATTTCTTGAGGATTGCTGTTTTATTACTTATCCTACCTCAGCATTTCTGTCTTGTCAGAATTAAAATGTACTGTATGAGACTTTCTGCAAACACATACTTGTTCTTTATAGAAAAAAAAAAATAAAGAGAGAGAGAGAGAGATGGAAAAAATAAAAGAAAAAAGTGCACTGTAAAGACCTTGTTTTTAAGAAACTTCATGAAAAATGGAAATGCAAATGTTGGGTTCTGTTGTCAGCTTCTATTTCCTCTATTGGGGGCAAAGAGTTTTGAGGGGAAGATTCAGAAAACTCAAGGTTTTCTGTTTTGTTTGTTTATCTTTAAACAGCATTCTTTGGCCACTGTTTGAGAGCTGTGTTACAGGGCACATAAAGCTGTTCTCATATTCTGAGTACATGACCTGAAGTACAATACCTTAAGTGCTGTTTTGTATTCCTGGCTTATGATTCTCTCTTTCCTCACTTTCTGCTAAACTTCTTCTAGATCATCTGTATACTTTCAAAGTAAATGCTGCTTTTGCAGAGTATATCCCTCTAGGAGTTTCAGTAGTTTGTTGAGCCTCCTGGGTTTTTTTCAATATCTGTAATAAGAGCAAAATTGTTCCTTTCTAATAATTACTTTGTTTTTTTTTTTTGTTTTTTGTTTTTTTTTTTTTTTAATTTTATTTTTAAATTCTCAATAAAGGAAGACAAATATAAATTCAAAATCATTAACTTGAAGGTTCCAGAACCTCTATAGTCATGAGAATCAGTTGTCACGTTTATAATAAGAATCTTGTTAGAAAATCCCTTTCACCTCAGTACTCTTAGAAATCTGTCAGTATCTTATTTCTCTGATGACTGAGATACACATTTAATATCCACCTTCTCTCCAGTTTATAGAATTTCGTACTGTGATTGTATCTGGTATGCCTTGCATCTGTAGCATCTTTTTTAGAGAAGCCAACCTTGCTAAAAGACTTGAAGTTCTGAATGATTTATTATTTCCCTGGTAATCTATCTCAATATAAAGCTTCATGTACTCCTATAAGTTTGCATAGCTCCTTTTTTTTTTTTTTTTTTCTTTTCAAGATACAAGTTGTACTGACTCCATGTTCCAGCTACTGATTTTCCTACGCCATTCATTGTCAAACTGAAAAGCCTTGCAATATCAAATGTTTTCTGGTTGTGTGCAGCACTAGACTACTAATACACTTTCTAATTGCGTTACTGTTAAGCCTCTCATGAAGATTGTAGAATGGCTTCTATCCCTGGAGGAAGCCCTCTGAGAAGGGAATTGTTCAGTCCTTAGGCAATGATCCAGAACGCATCCAGTCTGAGGTGGCATAGGGTTTGACCGAGCCTCCTACTCCTGCACAGGAGAGTTGCAAATTAGGGTAAATAGATCTGATGTGCACAATCGTGTAGCCTCACAGATAGATTTATGGTCCTTGAAATTATAGCGTTTTCCAAAACAACTTCAAAAAAAAACCAAAAACAAAAACTCACAAAAAAGCCACCCTTAAAACAACAACAGAAAACCCAGTTCACTTTTCATTTTTTTACTCTATTTTATGAACTTAATGGCTGGGGGTTTGGTATAGAGTAATGAAGAGGAAAATAGCAAAAAGCTGTTTATTCCATGAATGTTTCTAGTTCATTTTTTTTTCTTTCCACTCTGTAAGTATATTTGCATATACTAATAAGGAGCCTTGTAGCTTAAAGACATAACTGCCATCTAAGAATATATTTCTCTAAATTTGAGAATAAGTAGTTTGAAATGACTTTTTTTTTCTTTTTTTTCCTATTAAATCCTGGCCTATAGAAATAGTGATGTATTCCTTTTCTGACCTGAACGTTTAATGAAATTTATGACTGTTGATGTAGTATTGATGTGGTTTTTTTTTGTTTGTTTGTTTTTTTGCTACTGTAGTTGTTTATTTCTGTTTTTGTGGTTTTATGTATTTACTTATGTTTGCTTTTAAATGAAACATAGATCCTGTTTGCAATAGCCCTTTGCTGATTCATGTGGTTGATAGGAATAAGTTGCTGAATACCAAATAACAATGGCCTGCATTATTTCTTTAAGAAGTTTCTTTCCATTCTTATCAGTCAGTGAGTGTACTAAATTTATACTTATATTGGAGATAAGAACCACTGTGTTCTAGGCTAGTAAATTATATATGTTTATTAATGAATTAGAATGAAGAAAGAACTGCCAAAACCTTTGCTCAGAATTGAAACTATGTCAAAATTGCTAACATTTTCTTTGTAATTTCAATCTAGCTGCAATGACAAACAGAAGAACCTACAGCATTATAGTTCCAAGAGGAAAGAAAGCTGTTAACCTGGGCGTTGTTAGTATGGCTATATGATATCACTTCTGTAATGGGTAGTTAAATAGAAAGTACTAAATTTGTGTTGTCTTTACTGTTAAAATTCTTTGTGATGAGATCTTGACAACCTGACATACTCCCAAAGGCTATTCAATCAATTACCTGAGAGATCTATGAGGCCATCACCTGAAAATGTATTCTGGCATCTTATTTTCAATTGTATTTGTTTGCTCATCTTTCTTGTTGTAAATAAAAACAAAACCAAAAATAACAACAACAAAAAAGTATTTAAAAAACCTACTAACCAAATAACAAAACAAGAATAAAAATAATATTAATTAAAAAAATCATCCCCTGAAGACCTTTGTTTCACTGTAAACTACCACATATTTATTCAAAGTAATAAAGACACTTAAGGAATTTTCTTCTGTCACCGAGCATGCAATCTACAGTTTAGGTATTACTGAAATGGCATTAAGGTATTAATCCTCCAAGATATTACCCTTTGTGGGTGGAGAGAAGAGGCTGGTGTTTCAGGAATAACAAAATGACTTACGGATTCACAGCCTGTATTCAGATAGACCTCCCATGCCAATGTATATTGTTAGTTGAGAATTCAAAACTAAATGTAACATTTTTTTTTTTCCTATTGCCTTATTCTATTTCTGTAAGTAGTTTGTTAACTCCTGAAGCCATTTTAATTCTCCAGTGGCAGCTTTCTGTGTTGTAGCCACATTGATGCCTTTAATCTTCTAAATACAATGGAAGGTTAGATCACAGATCCTTACCATCTAAATGGAAACTTGGCTTTGTAAATAATGCTTTTTATTACTATGATTCTTGCTTAGAAGTGGTGGTGGAAAGAGTTGAGCAAGCTCTCCTTGGGGAAGCAGAGTGAGTGTTAGAGGGAAGTTGTGCCCATTCAGCAATCCCAGCAGTGCAGTGTGAGGGGCCCAAGTCTGGAAAGAAGAGAAATCTCCTGACATAGTGAGTTAGTGGCATTTAGTTGTCTCAGGTTTTCTTTAGACTTCATTTCTAGTCATGGAGGAAAAACATTATGTAGAAAGTCCAGATATAGTATTTACATATTTACAAATTCAATACACAGGGATTTACAGACTCACTAAGATCATTTGGTTAAGAAATTCGTGTTCATGAGACACTGATCAGAATCTGAGAACTAAAAAGTTATGAGCAAATAACTCGTAAATAAATATATGGCTGTCGTTCAGATATCAGTGTTTTAGAAAGTCTATTGATATGTCTTAGTTCTGGCCAAAAGAGGAGAAAACAAACCTATTCCTGGTTTTCAGAGTACTCAGACTTCTATATCTTTCTTTGCATCTAAATAGTTGCAAGCAGGGATAAACTTTAAAAATAGAAATAAAGAATAGATGTGACTCCTGGAAACTAACCTATCGTAGAGGCACTGATTGGGTTAAATGTGCTGCTGCCACTAGGTGTCACGCTGGGATCAGCTCTTGAAGAGCTAGCAATGAACAAAGGGACTGAGTGAGGGAACGGGATCTCCATTACTTAGCTTTATGTCTACGGGGCTGATTTGGTAGGATCTCCTTGCCATTTGCCTTTCTGTAATGAGATATCTCCGGGGACACTTCCAACGTCACCGTTCTGTGTGTCTGTGCTCTGCATGTTGATCCAGCAGTGGAAATTCTTGAAAAAGTAAAAAACAAACAGTAATGACTACAAAACCAAAACAAAAAACCACTGTGGTAGCAATGATATTCTGGTAGGATCTTTTAAAAAAGGGAAAGGCATTATTTGCAATATATTGCAGATTTAAGAGGAAGCTTCTATCTATGACTTCTTAAGCCAACCTAATGTTTTGTCTCTAGCTTGCATGTAGCTGAAACTAACTTGGGTACTGCAGATAATTTTTTACTTTTTTTGCAGCTGATTGGTGCAGTTTCTGTGCTGGAAAATGAAGTATTATTGTGGTGTATGTATAAACCTGTGCATCACAGTGCCTACAAACGTTTCTTGGACATTTCAGACTATAATACACAATGACAAGTTTGAGTTGCCTGGAGGAAAAAAAAGAAATACAGCCTGCTTTCAGGCATATGATGGTATCTGTGCATGTGTGATGCTTGTGCCTCACGGAAACTTAGGTGCAGCCAGTTCTACTGAGTTGGGTTTTGTCCTCCACTGCACAAAATACACTGTTTTTAGTGAGTGCTATCTGTTCCACATCTGCCTGGGTTCATCTCTCACTTGAATTCTCCATTTACAAATCTGAGGGAAGTTTCCTTAGAAGTTTAGCGCAGTGAAAGTGAGCGTACATTGGCTGTTGCAGGTTAGTAATGGATCCTCTACCAATTCCTCTGGTAACTTTCCTTGGATTTATGTTGTGTATGCATGAATTCTGTTTTCTCAGATCAATAATATTTTGAGATTAAAAAAACCCAAAAAACAACAACAAATTGAAGGGCTTATTATTTTGGTTATTGCCCTGTATCTAAGTGCTGATTTAGTGTATGCTTAAATTAAATGCTTTTTTGCAGGGAATGCTTCTCTCTTTCACTGTATTTAGCACAGTGTGACTCTAATCCATGTCCTTGGCAATGTGGTGGTTGAAAAAACTAACCAACCAACTGAAAAAAAACCCCCCAAAAAAAAACAAAACAAAAAAAAAACCACAAGTAATTAAAGAAGCAGATAAGCTTTTGATTCTTCTTGACTCAGTGCTTTCATTAATAGTGTGTGAGATAATAGTTTATACACTTGTAGTTGACATCATCCTGGGAGGATTATTAGATGCTGTCAAACACAGCACTAGAATGTAAAATTTACTTTATATTTATAGAGAAAAATAATCTAAAACCAAAGATATAAAGTTATGTCAAGTGAAAAGTGCTACATAGGAGAGAAGAAAACATACGTAGGTGCAAACGACATAAGAAGTGATGAGGCAGTGTCTAAGAGCAACACGTTAGGAATTTCAGGATATGAGGCATCATAGCTAAATTAGATACATTTTGCTGGAAAGCCAAAACTTTTGCTGGTGTTTATGGTAGAGTGGTGAGGTCGTTTGGATTCATCCCACAATGCCAAGAGTAGGACTTCATGGAGTACTCCATCCCATCTATGGCCAGCAGCACAGATGCAGGCGGCTTGGAGAGTGTCCTGCTTGGAACTGGACTAGCGTCCTGGAGCTTAGAAATAGAAAGTTAAAAATTTAGTGGAAAAAAGAAGTGGGAGAGGGAGAAGCGAAGACTTTAAAACATTTTCATTTCAAAAGTGCTAATGCCTTAAAAACAAGATCTGCATAGTGTATAGTGGTTGTTAGAGGTTTGTTTTGTTTTGTTTTTCATTTAGAAGCAGAAACATTATCATATAGTACATTTTAATCTTGGCGAGATAGAAATGCTGTGATAGGATAACTAGTGAAACAGGTGTGCTCAAGAAGTTGGCTACTAGCACAATTTAAGACTTTTTAAAACCAAAATTGTCTCAAAACATTAATAGAGACAAAAGATGAGACCTTCCAGGAGCTCAGTGCTTGGTCTCATTACCTTTTGGTCAGATATGTTTGTTGATGGTTAATGTTCACATGAACCCTCTTCCACTGAGTGGCCTTCATTATGCTGCTCCAATCCCAGCTACATCCCATTGCCAAAAATTTACCCTTTACCCTTTGGAATTCTTGCATAATCCTTTAGAAAAAGCACATCAACAAAACCTATGCATTTCACAGTTCTGATCTGGGCGGCTTTACTGATTCTTACCTTGAACTTTGGTTGGGCAGTGACATGGACGTGACATACCTTAAGGTATTCTTGCTCTGCCAAACACTACAGGTTGTTATATCAGCTGACCATTGCAAATTCTGGTAGGTTTGTGCTGAAAACCACATTTCTGATTTGTGGGGGAAAAAAATAATAAACACGCATCCTTAAGAGAAGCTTTTCTTCTTCCTTCATCTCTTCTTTCAGGGCTCCATGATCAGTGCAAGCCCTCTGAATTTTGAAAATGCATACCATAATTTGTGTGCTAATAAAATCTAATTAATAGTAGAAAAAGTAAATCCTTCTTTAATACAGCATGATTATTTTTCTTCTGTCTTTGTGGTATAATTCATTCTGGGATGAACCATTTAAGTACCAGGAGTTTGTGCATTTTGAGTGACTTTGAGGAAACGCTCGAATGTCACATTTATGAGTCTTGTCACAGTATTCATCTCTTCAGAGATTTATCTTTTTAGTAGCTATTTATTTAGTGCTAGAAGTTGCATTTTAACAATTTTTCTCTTAGGGATTTTCTGATATTGGTTGTCCTTGTTTCACAGAGCAAGCCTTTGCTGAATGGAATTAATGAGTTTTGTTGCAGAGTATGCCTTGCTTACATCTAAAGACTTCTACCTGTGAAGGCACCTACTAGGAGTTTGTTTCTCTCTTCGTATTTGATTTATCTAGAGTAGGTTGAATGATCATAATATTATTGTTACATTAAACATGAAAGACTTGTACCACATTGTCATGCTGCCTATGTGACACACTTTGGTGTACCACCCGGTGTTTAAAACCAGGGCTCTTCTGTTTGTCATTCCTGTTCAGCCTGTTGTTGTGACAGTGTGCTCACTCTTCCTGCAACTTCATCCCAAGGCTTTGCCCAAGACTGATAGCAATCGGTTATCATTTACGACAGTTAACCTTCACATACTGTCTTAAACTGGGTGCTCAGAGAACTGATAGCAGACACCTGGTTCAAAAGCAGAAGGCCAGTTGAGCCTGTCAAGGACAGTTGTATATGGTCAGGTTTAGTGACTTGCTCCATACATGAGGCATGGCCCTGGATGTATGTGTTGGGATTTCCACATTTTACTGAATTCTTTCACCAGTTCTAGAAACACAGCAACCTTCATAAGATTTTTAGCGCATACTTGCTGCTTTTCTCAGTTTTCATTTAGAATTTAACCTTTCAATCAGAGCGAGTTTATTTGTGATTTTCATACTGAGTTTGGGAAAGAAAGTAGTAGGAATAAAAGGTCTCAGACTGGAATCTTAGAGTCTCAACTGCCTTTACTAAAAGAAGAGTGTCTTTACCCAGACAAGACTGAGTAGTAGGAAAAGCGAAGAAATAGTGTTTTCTGTAACCTGCAGTTTAGGATGTCTGGAGAGCGGCATGGTATGAAAACTGAACACAGGCAGAGAAAGCATGCATCAATCTTTGGTTCTGGTATATATAAAGGATGACTTAATTATATTTCCTTCTCAGTTTCAAATAGTCTTTTATGCAATAAATACCTCTTAGTTTTTTAATTAGAAGTTTACTGTAGAAGACATCAGACTGTTTTGAAGAATTTTAATTAAAGGCAGGTTTTAGGAATAACCTTATATGAACCATCTTTCTATGAACTTATTGTAAGCTTTTCTGATTATAGGGTTTTTTTTGTTTTGTTTTGTTTTTTAATATGACTAAACAAACATATACATTTAATATGCATATTACTTCAGTTTTCCTTAGGGTTTATATTCAGAGTTTAACAGGACACATCAGTCTACTGTGATAAAAATTGCAATGGTGGTTGAGGGGAGGGATTGCAGTGCATGATCTCTTTTCAGCTCATGACCTTGCAGTACTTTAGGGGGATGCTGTTTGTTTTAATACCTTGTTATTGACTTAAAAAGTCATTCATGATGAAAAAAACATTTGTTCGAAAAGGAAAAGCAAAACAAACAAAAAACCAACAGACAATGATTTTTGTTTTTAAATTGAAGAAATTGAAATAGAGAGGGAAAGGTATGCTTCATATTCTTTCAATAAAGTATTGTTACAAATTAAAGACATCTATTTTGGGATACAGAGTAAGAAATACTTATGAGAAGCTCACAAGATTCACAAAAATGCATGCTCTACTTAATAGATTGCTGTGTAGAATATTTCAGTTTTGGGGATGTCCTCTAAGATTGTAAAATTATTTTATCATGGCAGTAGATACCACAGTCTTCTAGAATTTCTTACAACAATGCTTATTTAAAAACAATTTTAGAGCAAAATTTTCCACTTTGAGATCTTATTTCTCATAAAGATAAAACATTTGTGCACAGCTACAGAAAAGGAATTTTTCATGACCAGAAAATACTTAGTCATGTGTTGTATTCTTGCAGTGGGGAGTCTTTTCTCACTCTAAACCTTATTTTTCAAAGCAGTAGTGCAGTATTTCTCAAATTGTTCTGTGACTATCTTCCTGCTTCATCATGCTGTAGTTTTGTTTTTGTTGGTTTGTTTTTTTTTTTTTTTTTTTTTTTCTTTCCCATGGCTCCACTCTGGATTTGAGGTCTGACTTCTGCAGGAGTTCACACTTTCTTTGTAAAATGGGATTGTTTTAATAAGGTGGTGGGTGTGATAATGCAATGGATCTTAGTTACGCAATTTTTACCTTAAACGCAATACATAGTACAGTATTCAGTAGTGTATTTGGCAGATTGACTGTTGTTCATTGTACAGTTACAACTGCAAGTAACATCAATAACTAAAAATAGCAGGGAAAAATGTCCTATGACCAATGCAATGATTTTTACTTACGTGATGTTAGTAGAAATGACTGTGAATTATACTCAAATCAACAGAAAATTAAGCACAGCATTATTACTGTAAAATGTTTGGGACCAATGAAGTAGTTAAGGTATGTTTCTGTGTATAATTGTTGACAACACTGATATATAGAGATGAGAGAACAGATTTAGAGGAGGAGGTAGATATTTCTTGGAAGATCAATGAAAAGAGAGGTTTGATGACACACGTTGGCTAAGGACTTTCATGCCAAAGCCCGGGGGTGGGACTGATGTTTGGAAAGCACAAGGTGAGTGGGTTGCCTGCATGGTACAGAAAAGCATTGTTTTTGTTGGCATTGTTTGTCATGGCGTGTGGAGTGCCATGTGTTGTGTATAGGGACTTTGGCTTTGAGGCTTCACAGATTTTCTGTCTAGGTGTTTTTCTTGTATTGCTTTGGATTCTCTGTCATGGCAGATCACAATCTATCCTGTCTGAGTTACTTTCTCAACAGATTTCTCCTGCTTTGTTATTATCTTTTTCTGGATTCTCTTGCAGTTTGTTTCTGAGATTTTATCCCAGCTTGCAGTTATAACCTAGTATGTTATAAATATGTCAGCCTTCAAAAATAGCAAGGTTCATCCTTATCCTTAGATCAATCACAAATTCTTTTTTATCTTTGATGTTCTTTGTCAGATGTAGAATTCGCATTGGTATCAGTGAGAGATAACTATTATCTTTCAGAAATCTTGGTCTGAAATGCTAAATACCAGAAATACAAAGGAAGGGTTAATAGAAGGTTCCAGGTCTGAGCATACTTCTGTTCTGTCTGTCCTATTATTTCGATTGGATGGCTGCAGGTGTCAGGAGAGTAATTGTTTATTTGCTTTTTGCTGCTTTCTTCTCTTTGCTAACAGTTTGCTCAAATACTCTCTTGGTAGCTCTCACTTCTGCAGTTTGGTAGAGGAGGTCAGCACAATATAGTAATAGAGCAGAGTAGGAAATAAATATACTCAATCTGACAACGTAACTGAAACATAATGAAAATAAAAATGTTGTTTCAGGAGCAGCCAAATCAACCCTTGAGATATACATGATGTCAACGCTTTTTAAATTTTAATTATTATTATTTATCTTTGAATTTTAACTATTATTTCCTTTTAATTTAGACAAATTCCAAATATGTTCTGTTATTAATGAAAAAAAATGGTTTTAGAAATTTCATAATGCAAAATACTATGAAAGAAATAATTGTCTAAAATGTTCTCGTTTTCCTTCTCAGGTAATCAATTTAACTGAATTTTGTGATTATTAATTGAACTGACATTAATTTTCTCCAGTAGTTGCTTATAGTAGATGTGTTGCTTATCAGCAAATTTCTAGCATACAGTGATAGTAAGAACCAAAAAGGAGCCTTAGGGAGGGGGAGGTCTGGGGGAGGTCTCTATTTCTACTAATAGAGATGGTTAAATATCTTTCAAATTTTCACGTCAACAGAATTTGTTTACAAATCCAACTGAAGTGAGACAGATCACATCCATCTATGGCAACCAGTTGTACTGCTGTTGAAAATGATACCTCACAGCAGTTTATACTGCAGGACTATGTAGTACTCAGCCTTTTGATACTTCAGATTGTTATGCCATCATCCAGGCTTCGTCTGATGTGGGTAACAGGGAAGCTTCTTAATACTGCAAGCCTAGTACTTTTAATTATTACTAAACAAATTGGAAATCTGTTTTTAAAAAATGAAGATGAAACATATTAATTTAGAATTGGTTTTAACAGTTGCTGCAACTTGAGCTGAACAGACATTCCAAGGAGACCTCATAAATATCACTTTTCCCTAATGGAAGGTCTTCACTTTTCTGTATAGAGCTATTTTCCTGCTAGTGACATTAAAAAAAAAAATCAACTTCTGCAATTAGCTAACTTCCAAGAGGCCTCCTCTTCCTTCTTATTTGCTCTTCGAAGTTATTCCCATTCTGAATGTTTACCATAATGAGAGAATTGGTATCAACATTATCAAAGCACTGGTATCAACATAAGTGCTAAGCAGCTTATGATGTGGGGTTTTTTTGTTTGTTTTTTTTGTTTTGTTTTTCTGATGCTGAATTCAAAATGTAAGATGAGAGTGGAAATTCAGAATGACAAGAGGTAAATGAATACAACAATGCAAAATTTTGAACAAAAATAATATAAATGGCTGGTAGGCTATGCAGGGCAAAGGTCAAAACTTCATTCCAAGCTTTGAGCAGGAAAAGGTCATTTCGAAGCAGAGCTGGAAAATGCAATATGAGCACTGCACTGAGATATTTTGTGCTGATTGGGAAGAGACTAGTGTCCCGGATCAGTAGTAATGAAGTCCTTGGGTTCAGTGCTCTAATTGCCATTTGGGAATGTATTTGCGTGTTATGAACTGGCCTAAAGTCCTTCATTCATCTTTTAGAAGTCATCAAATCATCTTTAATAATGTCAGTGTCTTTAATAACCAATGTAAACTTTGAATAGGTCCTGCTAGAAGGCAAACTTTACTTTAAATCTATTTCAAAATATATCTAAAAGAGTGAAAAAAAGTAAGCTATCATGCAGCCCGAAGCAAGATACCTTTATCTCTTTTACTCTGACGTATCAAAATATCTACTGCGGATGTTTGGAACTGGGAAGGAAAGGGGGAGAGTGGCAAACTAGATAAAATAAGAATTTTTTTACTGAAGAAAGTTAAATACTTTTTAGAGTAGTGGAACATTTTCTGAGACTTTCAGAACATATCAACCACAGAAAAAATAACAATAAAAAGGATTTTTTAATAACTTCTGTTAGGCATTTTAAGATTCTGTTCCTGTACAGATAACTAAAACTTTGTATTCGTCTGTAAAGAATATTTGAGGATGAAAGTCTGAATAGTTCTTGGCAACTTAACTCCAAAGAGTAGGGCATTGAGGAGCACATTAAGGCACACTGATTGTGCAGCTAAAAGGGAAGAGCTCAATCCTCACCCATGTTTTTGTATGAGAAATTCATTCTTTGCTATCACTTGTCTGTCAGTAGATAAAAAATTTAAAGAAAAAATATATTATCTTTTCTATAAGTACAGGAAGTAAAATAAAGTATAAGGTAAAGCATATCTTTTTTTTTTTTTTTTTTTGTCTGTTGAAGTATAGGGATTAAGTCCGTCATGTTCAGTAACCTGTTTTTAAAGAATTTATTTTGGTTGAAAGCATTGACTGGTGGTTTTCAAGGTTCCAAAGGAATTCCTATTGTCTTTTTGGAATGAAAGAGATACTGTTCTGTTTAAAGAATTGGATCAAATCTAGAGAAAATTTCTAGACGCTGATGTGTTGATTAGCAAGACCACTTGAACACTGCTTAGTATCTTCATTACTCTTACTTCATTCTAGTTTTCATCCAGCAGGGCTGATACTTTAGCTTGGTAAATACTTTAGTCATTTGCGAAAGCTATTGTCTGTACCTGATGAGAGGAATCTGCTTTATGTTTGCAAATATGGCTATAGATATGTATGACTGCATTAGAACCTCAATATACAGCAAATAGTATACACATATTACAATCCAAAATTGGGTGAAATTAATCTGTGAGAGTAAGGGGGCTCAGAAAATTTCAAGGAAATCCTACTTTTCAAAATCAGATTTAAATCACATGAAGGAACCTAGAACTGTAACAAGGAGAAGGGATAGTAAAAACTGTATCTTGCAATATATTGAAAAAAAATCTGAAGTAATTCTTATGACAAGTTTGCTGGTAGCACTGACTTGTTTTGACAGCCAATGATAGATCAGAATTTGTAGGTGCCTACAGGGTCAACTGTTGTTATATTAACAACCGTATGTCAAACTATAATTCTGGGTGGCATGTGGTATTAAAGCTTCAATTCCTGATTTAAGAAGCTTGCAAACTAACTTAAATCACAGGGAGAAAAAACAAACAAACAACAAAAAAAAAGCATAAAAAAAACCAATTGTCCAGTAACATATTTCACATGACATTTAAAAGCATTTCTTTACAAGCAAGTAAAGCTTCCACAGTGATGTTATCAGTAACTACAAAAACATTACTTGGATTCTGTTTTTGTAAGTGTCCTTAATGCCTTCTTGCTTACAGCGTACACAGTTCTTGCCTATTAAGATTGAAACTGAAGGCACATGAAGATCAGAGACACTTACGATGAGGTGTTCTGTGCTCTAACAAGCTGGAGTGACTGATATAATTTATTTCTTTCAGATAATTTATTTATGAAAAGCTCTGTTAGCTAATTGAGGTAAAAATTATGGGCAATGAACAAAGGATTGCTTTGAAAAGACCGTAACAAACAAGGACCTATTCAGAAATGAGGCAGATGCAGATGCATAACTATTGCACAGAAAAGCTAAAATAAGAAAAACAAAGCATGAACCTATCCTTTTTCTGTTGCTGAAATCACCTGAGTTTTACAAAAAGTATTTTGGAATTCGGTCAATTAAATTATGCTCCAGTAGTATTTGCATTTATGTATTACCATAATGTGTAACACTAGAAACTAGAACACAGCTAAACATTTTCTTGTCATGAAGATCCTTTGCCAGTGCCTTCTTAATATGGTTTGGAGATCACCTATATCTTGGTAGAAAATTTAGATTGGGCCATATATCAGCGAGGTTATGCATAGTTATTAAATAGCAATTAATAATCAATAAAATAACATTCTAGTAACGTAACTATTAAAATGTGTTGGTGTTTTTGGATGGGGACTCTGGAGGAAAGGAACATGAAAGCTATCTTTCACTTAAATGTTTCTTAAAAATCAAGCAAGAAAACGATATGGTTTCCTCATCTTAGTGTTCAAGTAGAGGGAATAAATATTTTCTGAAGTGAATTTTTCTGAATATTTTCATTTTTTAAAATACCTTGTTTTCACAATTTAAGTGTGAAAACTTTCCCGATGATTCCCTTGACCTCGTAAAAATGCTGTATCCAGAGGGAAAACTGCCTTTACCATACTCTTCAATTGCTTACTTCAGAAGGCTACCCTTAAGCTACAGGTTGTGTTAACCTGCCAGGTGTCAGTGAATCAGATCATATCTACACTAACCATGTGGTAGTCTCTGGTTGAGATAAGCAAGTCCCATTTTCATCATCTGAGAGTTTTATAAATCACCTTCTGGAAAGCAATTCACATCATTAACCTGACTCAACGTGCTATCAAGTGATATGAAATATAATGTTTGAGCTTTGTGAAAAGATTAGTTGTGATGTGCCCCTGACAACAACCACCAAACCCACTTCCCTAAACATATTTCCTAATACCTGAACACGAAGTGTGTATGTACCTCTCTAGAACTTACAGATACTGCCTTTTTCAGCTGTTAGCAGAATTGCCGGTGGCAGGCTTCCTGCAGGACTGTACCCAGAGAAAGATATTTTGCATAGATGCCAGCCTAAGGCAATCCCACACATGCTTTAGAAATGTCTCTGTTAGCTTTCTGCTACGGGTCTGTATTCCAGAGGAGCTTTATGCTCTAAGACAAGGTATCACTGTTAATAATAGGTACAATGTTATCTTACAAGACCAATGGAGAGGAAATTCCTACTACGCTTTAACCCTCCTCGACCCCCAGTTTGAAGTCCAAGTCTATTTCCATCAGTGAAAAAAATATTTGGTTATTGAAAAGGATCACATAGTATCAAATAGGCAATTGAACTGCCAAAACTCAACTTACTTGGCAGTAGTCTTACATTCATTGAAATTAATTTATACAGTAATATTACATAGCTTTAAATGAAATAAAGATAAAAGATGTAAATAACAGGCAAGATTTATTGTAGTTTGATGTAGGTTTATACATTTGGATTCCAGTATTGCTCATATATATGTATAATTATATATATGTATATACAAATACTGGTGCAAAAAAAGGCAAGCAAACATTGGCTTTCTGTAAACGGACGATTCTTGCTATTCTTCTAGATTTCAGAAGAAATATGGAAATAGCATGTGTTAGCTAAAATACTCATTTTGATAAAAATCAAGTGGAAAAAACCCCCACAAAACTACCTCAACTTCATTCAGACCTGAGCACGATGTGTATCTCTTGAGTGAACTGTTCTGCTTGGAAACTTCAGACATTAAAAAAATGAGGAAGCAGCAGTTCTGAGAGGGCTAAATCAAAATAAGTATAGGGAATATCCTCAAAAAGTATGGGAAGTTAATGCTTGCCTGACAGATCCCTCCCCATTGTCCGTTATTATATATCCAAGGTGCTTAACTTTATTAAAAATGCTTAAATGAAAATAGTTTCATAAAATAGTAACATCTATTTATTTAATTTGTAAGTGAATTTGGTTATTGTTTTGAGAGAATTAAAGAAGAAAATAGAAATAAATGACAGTGAGGCTCATAACCCATATTCCATCCTTACAGTTAAAGGATGTTTGCAATATTAGAGAAAAAGGAAATGTTGCCTGTGAGGACAAAAGCACTTTTTTTCTACAGTACTTCAAAATCAAGGGAATGTCTGTATTTGAATTTGTGTTGAAGCATATTTCTCCTTTTTCTGAAGGAAGGCAACTTCCAGTGCTTTTCTGCATTTGAATATATGATCTTTGATGACCAAATTTTTTTTTTTTTTTTTTTTGGTAAATAAATTAATATAATGAAGAACTGAAATAATATGTTTTTGTGCTGCTTCTTTCAAACAGCAAGGAGGTGATAGCAATGTGCTGTGAGCTGTGGGGATAAGTAGCCGCTTCAAATTCGCTCTGCTTTATATTTTGTAATGGAATACAAAACATACTCGATCCTTCATAGCTAACTACTCCAAAGAGGAGGCTGGATAGCCCCGTTAAAGGGAATAACACGCTGCTTTGATCATTAAATTCAGGTTTTTCAGCTGCAGTCTGACCACTGTTATTTCTTCTAGACATTTTGGCTGTCAAGCTGGAAATGGATCACTTTACAATTTATACTGATAAATGTTTTTTAATAGTCAAAGATGCCAGACTGTAATAATAAAGTGAAAATATAATGAATTGGGGCAGTGACCTCTTAGGCTAGGGCTCCTAATATAATGGGAAAATACAAACACTGTTAGCAAGATTTTTCTTCATTCTCTCAGTGAAAGAAAGCTGCCTGGATGCCCTTTCCATTTTACCTTGATTGCCACTTGGTTTGTAAAATTTATTTATATATAATCTCTGATTTTGCAAATGGATTTGATTCTGAATGAGCCCTCCCAGTCAGGCATGTCTGAATGTTGTCTTCCGGGCAGTGCGATTAAAGTCTGTGCCTGGATACCTGGGTTGTTTCTATTAGAGGCATTAGTGAGAGATTGTTTATCTGAGGTATGCTTTGATCTTACCATTATTAAAATGCCAAATGTAGAACCTGTTTTTATGGTATTTCTTAGGTGGCTAATTTATTCAGTGTAGCTAAGCTTAGTATTCAAGATCATTAGGCAAGATCCCAGCTTTGTGATACCAGAATTACAACTTCACGCAAGTAAGTTGGGGCACATAAAAAATTCTAAATCCAGTATTCTCTGAGCCATCCAGCCCAACTATCAAAACTAATTGACCATTAAGAATGTAAATTCTCATTCTTTCACAATCATTCTAATCATTCCACTAATCGTGTAAGTCCCTACCGAATTCCTTAATCAATTATACTTTTTACCTTTTACCTAAAAATACATTTACCTATTTTTTTTATTATTATTATTGTTTTTTTCTCCCTGAAATATTCAATAGGTTTCTCTCTGGCTTTACTGAATTATTGACTCCCATTGTATTTCTGGAATTTAATTTTGAAAAGTAATAAATATAAAGTAAAGCCTTTTAATTGGTGCTTTGTCAATCAGTTGAAGATTGAATCATTAGGTTATGACTGCCATGTTTTAATTTGCTTTAGGTAAACCAAAATATTTGTGCTAGAATCACTTGTGATGTTATTATTTTTCGTGTTTTTGCACTTTTTAATTTAAGGAACAATTGATCCTAGGGAAATAGTACTGATTGCCTCAGAAATTTTCTCTAATACTAGGCTGTCCTTACATTTCCCTTTGTAATATTTTCAGATTTTAGTTGTTTCTGAATAAGTACCACCCCTATAACTCTCATTCAAAACTGGATGTATAAGTTAGAAAGTATCAATAAATATGTAATACTTAATACTATTTACCCTTTTCCCAGTGGGATCATTGCCCAGTAATGCAGTGTGGTTCCAGGAGAATGCTAATGTCCTACTGTTCTTCAACCGTTGCTGCTATATTTTAGAGTTCCCATTAAGTACAAAGTCAGAATCAATACGCTATACCATCTGTATTTGAATGTTTGCAAGCAGTGTCCTTTTTCAGAAACCTATTTCAAATAATTGTTCTCCTATTTCTTACCTTCAAAAAAATTCTATTACTCATGGATTAACAGTAGAAGAGTAGAATACTAAAGAGTAGATCAGATAAAATGTATTTGTAGTCTATCATTTTGTTTTTAAACCTTTAATATTGCCTATAAGCAAAAAAGAAAGTATCCCAGAATCAGATAACAAAAAGAGTGCTTAAGTGGGCAGGCAAAATTCTGGGAAATGTATAGCATTTGGCTTACTAGACTGTTACTTGATTCGAGACTGCTATTTTTATCCTTGAAAGAAGTCAAAAGATGTTGACCGCTCACTGTTCTTGTGAAATCAGTGGGAGTTTCAGGTATTGAGCATCTAAAAAAAAATTCCCGGTTTCAGGGTTTGAAACTGTGTGCAAAAGAAATATCTTACATTTTGTGTGTTTGATAACGAAAATGTAACAGTAGTCATGTTATCTTAAACATTGAGAGAGAAACGACCTGCAAAGATCTCATCATTAAATTGTTTGTTTAGCTTAGTTGATGATTTTTCACTTTGAAATGATACATGAATGAACAGATGGCAAGCAATCTGAACCTCTGACTGTTAGTTGAGTGCTATCATTTTAGATCAAGATTGCAGTTCATTAGCACAGAAGAAATAATCTATTCTCTCTGTAATGTGCTTGGTAAGTGTTGGGCTTGATCAGAAAAAGTTGCAAAAAGCGATTCTGTTGGAACTAACTGTTGATACTGAAGCAAATGTCCTAATGGATACAGCAGTCTTGGGTTCTGTTTTTGATTTTGCCGCTGTTATTACTTTGGATAAGTGAATCGATCATTCATTCTTGATTCCTCCATCTGTGAAATGTGAAATTCTTCTCCAGGGTAGCATAAAATCTAATGAATGCTTTTAAAGCACTGTTAGTTTCTCAGGCAAAAAACACTTGCGTGTTGCTATGTATTGTGTATTATGTACTAATCTGGAAGAAACAAGCAGAGCAGGAACTGTCTAACCACACTTAATTTGCAGTCTTTTTCAATAATGGATGAAGTTTGCACAATGATATGACAACATCAAATCCATGAAAACAAGTTTTGCTTAACGTGTACATGGTAAGAAGCAGGGTAGAAAGAGCAGTGACACTGTGAACAGAGGCAAGACATGAATTACTTTTTCCAAACTCCTGTTATATATATGTTCAGATTCTGCTTATTTGAGCAATTCTAATTTTGTGGAAGTAAAATGAGTAAGCAAATTGTAAACAGCAATAAATAAGATCACTGTTGACTGTTTCTCAGCACTGCTCAGTACCCATAGTGTCACAGGACACTTATGGATCATGTGCAATAACCACATTGTGAGATGCAGAAAATGGCAGACTGGATGCAGAGGAGGGGGGATGTTATTCAGATGATACTTAGGAGAGGTTTCCTAGTGTTGAAGTTATTGTTGATGGAAGTTGACTGTGAAAGTAAAAGTAAACCAGGGACTATTGTTTCTTGCTTCATGCTGACCTTTTTTATTTCACTTTTTTTTTTTGCTGTTTTGTGAAAAAGCTTCTTGAAAATTCTAGTATTCATAAGATGATATACTTTTAACGCAAACTCATTTACATTCAGAATTTGCACAGCAGTTATATTAAGGGGATGTTTCGGGATGGATTTTTTGTCCTTGTGTGTTTTAGCTTGGATTATTCCTTTTTTTTTCAGGAAGACAGCTATGCATTAATTTTTCACTGATGTGAAGAAGCATCAGAGAAAAAAAAATAGAAATCAGTCTTTCATATATTTCAGGAGAACTTATCTGCAGCCACTGCAGTATTCAGTTTCAAGGCTGCTGTTCTTACACTAGTGAAGTATTAATTCAGAGGTGAGACTTGAGTTGTTACTGGTAGGAGCTTTTGATGTAACAAACAAGTAAGTGAAAGGCAGACAGATGTTCTGTAGTAGACATTCTTGGTAGATATAACTGCATCCAGAGACTCTGGAAGTAGAGAAATATTCTGGATTGATAAATTGAGATTTAAGAACCTTCTGGGCTAGCAAGCAAAACTGTCAGTAGTTTTCAGACCTTATACTCAAGAGAGAGACATTGAAAATTCAGATTTCCCAGTACGATTTTACTCACTTGATGCTTTTGGGGTTTAGAGTTTTCTTTCAGCATCTGTTGCTGGTCTCGCTGTGATGAAGACCTAAGACAAATTCCTATGATATCTTTTAGAAAGGATACCGCCTTATACATTGTTGGCACTATTAGTAACCTTTCAAGACCTACTTTCCCAAAGTTTTCCAATCGGGCCCATTTATTGGCAGGTGTGGACTTGACATCTCATGGTTGGTTCTGGACTGGACAATGTATCTGCCCTTATTTTTATTTATCTGCTCCTCTCTTGTACTTTTGATGCTTATGTAATTCTCTCACGTATACTAATGTCCGTGAAGTGAAATTATTTGGTGACTCTTTAAAATATGCTTTTGTTTCTCAGTATATTTATGATTTTAGAGTTAGCAGAACTATTAGCAGTAAAGGCTTTTTTCTAGGTTTTTCTCCCTAGAATGCTGGAAAGTTTGAATCAGCTTGTAAGTTGCATTCATTTTAAACAAATAATTGAAGTTCACTTCTTAACAAATTGATTTGAGATGAATAGACCCTGGACTGTTAAAAATTCAGTAAACAAAGTGAAGACACAATGAGTTCAGCTGTCAAACTTTTGTCATTCATCAACAAACTAATCTGAGTCATCATTCCGATCACAGTAATAATTGTTCACATTCATCCTTTGCTCTACCTTTATCATTTTTATTTCACTTTTTGTTAATCAGTCTCATTAGGAGAAATAGTTGCATTTTTGTGTGTTGAAAACGTACCTTGGAGCAATGAACTAATGAGTGAAGCTCCAGCACGTCTTATGTTGGTGCATTGTGTGTATTGTGTGATCTCTACAGTAATCTGTTGGAGCTGCTTGTCCTCAGCTGGCAGCAGGTGGTTAACATGCTGTCTACTGAGCATTAAGGGAAGGGTTTGTTTCTTCAGCAGAACTTTGCTCACAATAGATTTCTTTTTCGAGATGCGCGGTAAAAGAATCACGAGGCTGCCATATTTCTCCCATATAATATTTTTTTTCCTTAACAAAAGAGGAATGTATATTCATATAAAATGTCTTATCCTGATTAAAAAAGCAACTGGATTTTTCTGTTTTTTACTTTGCCAATATTTGTCATTAAGAGAGGAACAACACACAGTGTTAAAATGTTCAATAATATAGTATGATTTACATTAAGAATTAAAATTATACTCTTTGATGGACCTATAGCATGTGTACACATTATCACTGCCCACATAAAGGAACAGAAGGAGTACTCATTTAAGTGCTGCCCTACCCTTTCCTCCACTGAGTTATTTACCAAAATTGCCACTGTTGGCACAAGTCCAGTCATCGTGGCAGGAATATTCATAGTGGTGCCTGATCCTTTATGTAGAAAAGATCTCGTAATCTGTCTGGAATAGATCTCTTGTCAATCCAAGAGTAATTTCTTCTGGGAGATAGGGAAGAAGGAAGCATGCTAGTGGAGCTATCCATTATTAGTATTCTACCTGGAAAAAATACTCTTTTTCATTTGTACTTTATTGTCATGTCTTCATAGAAGTTTACTCCCTTATATTTAAACCATTTTTTTCTATACCTGTCGTTTGAATCTTATTGATGGTGTATTGATTTTCCTTTGAAATTTTAAGTTAATGGAAATGATGGCAATGTAGATAATATTTAGTAACATTTTAACCTCTTTTTTTTTTTTGTTGGTCATTCTTGCATTCTTTCCTTTGTCATATATAATCAAAAAAGATGTTTATTTTTTTCACAGGGTGAGAAAATTTTGTGTCAGAAGCCTTAAGCATTTTAGGTGAATGCCAAGTAATAACAGACTCTGGTAGAATGAAATTTTACTGAAGTTAAAAAAACCAAAATTAGCCTGTTATGGAAGATGAAGAAATATGGTACCTTTTTATGTTCCAACTGATGCAGTTTTTTAATGATTGCTTACTGTCAGTCACTGTGGCAATTACTGTGCAATTAAGTGTGAAATGTTTTAATTCTATATGTTCTCTTGCATCTCATCAGCAGAACTGGGGGATTTTGTCAGGTGATATTAGGCTATATTACAGTAATGGGAAGTATCATTTTGTTTCTGAGGCACTGAGCCTCCAGAGAAAGCTACTGAAAAATCACATTCTGTTTTTGACTACCCGATCCAGGATCTGTTACCTGTGGTGCTAGAGTCAACTCTGCTTTAATCAGTGAAATAATAATATTTCTACTTTGCTGATCAGGAACAGATACAACACAGTTGTTAAAGGTATCAAAATAACAATAAATAAGTAATTGGGCAGCATGTGTGTGAAATAAAGCTCTTTGAGAGACTCAGTCCAGCATCTTCCTAAGAAGACTTTCTTCTTTCTGGCACTGGGTCTTGCTATGCGTCTGCAGCTTTTCATTTTTAATTGTAGTCACCCTGCTATGTTAACATTATGAATAACAGCTTTACTGGAAAAGTTGTTCTGAACAAGAGGTGCAGTTTGTCATTAACATTTGATGAGGGAACTGCAGTAGTTCTCTAGTTACTGTCATCAATAAATCATAAATTTGATATCAGCTTCGGGTTTAGAAGTGTGAATTCTTAAGTCAATTGTTTGTATCATTGAAGATATCAAATATTTTTATGATAACTTTTTCTTGAAAGAAAAACAATCAATAAAGCAAACAAAAGCTCCTGTTCATGTAGCTGCATGGACTTTGTTCTACAGCTCAATTCAGAAATAATCAAAATTGTTGAATTCTTCACAGTGAGAACACAAGTATAATTTTATTATCTAGCCACAAGATTTCCCAAATTATTTGAGATCATTGGAAGCATATCAGTGAAGAATATAGCACTGTTATTTTTAAAATTTAGTTTGAATTGTAAATTTTCAGTGAAATCAAAACAACTCTCATCCCCCCAAACCTGTTTCAGCTCGATGATAAGCAAGAACCTTGTTATGGACATGCTCCTTCCCCTATTGTCGTATATATAAATTTATTTTAAATAACTCTCTCATCCATCTTTCTCTCTCTCTTTTTTTTTTTTTTAATTATAATGTATATTGTCTTCTTGTTATTCTTGTTCAGTGTGTCTCAGGTAAATGTGAATGCATGACTGGATTGTTCTCCTATCCCCAAATCCATGCTTCTAGCTTTTGAATTTTTTGGTTAATTGTCAGAATATAGGCAACCTACATCAGCGTGCAAAATATGTTGTACACCTACTATCATCATTACCTTTTGACAGATGTGTGCGTGTTTCCACTTTAGGAAGACATCTGAGTTCATTTCATGAACACAAGGTTCATTCAGATCATTAAATCCTACGCAGATCTAGTTAATAAAACATAAAATCTGCCTGTATAATGTTGAATTTTCTCTGTGACTCAACACATCTTCACCTTCCCCCAGCCTTGTTGAGTCATCCAGAGATTGTTTTTTTAATATCAAATATATGAGAGTAGCCTTAATGTATTCAATGCAGGTTGTATATGTGAGGTAGATGTTACATGCCCGTAGAATGTTTTACTTCAAAGGCAATATCAGGATGCCATGTGTCTAGGAAGTATGTAAAGCTGCATAGTAATTAGGTGATTTTTTGCGTAAATAATGAAGTAAAACATTTCATTAATTTCAGAGTCTGAAAAGTTCCTGATTATGTAAGCAAACAGTGTTCACAAGAGGAAATCTGTATCTTTTCTCCACTCTATTTTGCCTAGTATAATTTGCTGTATTTGTCTGGTCTGGTTTCAAGGAAGATTGTGTATTTGCTTCTAGGTTTCTTTCCTTCTTGCAAAGATATTATTATACTGAGAACTGAGTCCTGAAATATTCTGAAGAAGTTGAATGTACTGATAATTAATTTGAAGTTAATTTCTCATATTCCTTATCGGAGGTTAATGTAACTAATTTCAAAAGCTCTCCCTTTCAATGATTTTCAATAACATGGTAAGACTTGCCTAGTGTTTTGGGTTTAGATGTAAGCAGTTCTCTAAGTAAAACGATAAGCCAACTTTTCAACATTAAAAGTTAAGACAACGGAAGATATAGAATAGATTTTACACAGTTTGAATGTAATTCCCAGTAGAAGTATTCTGATCTACAGTGTATAAACATAGCATTTCATTTTGCTTAAATTTTCCATGAATTTTCTATTAATGGAAAAGGAAGTAAAAAACAGCAAAACTTTTATGATGTATTTTCTCCTTTTTTCTACCGCATTTTTTTTTCAGCCTCTCTTTTCCTATTTGAAAAGAGTTTTTTTGTTGTTTGTTTGTTTTGAAGTAGAAGTTTATTTTTCATGCTGAAAAGGATTGATTAAGAAAGTTTAGTATCATAGTTACTGCATTTTTAAATAGTGCTACTTAGTTCTTTTCAGAACAGCTGTGTTCCCACCAATAATCCTTTGAAATGGTGTTTGAGGATGTAATGGGGTAAGTAATCTTTTAGCATTACACGAAGTACAAATGAAAATGGGCGTGTTGGGTTTACTGTATTTCACTGAGAGATCTCCTGGTAAATACTATCTGTGAGCAAATCCCTATCTGCAATATGCTGCTTTTTGTCAGCTTTTTTATTATTCTGTTTTTCCCCCCTGTTAGAAGTACAAAAGCATGGTGTTGGCAAACTGCCCATTTTTCCTTTTTCTTTTTATTGACTTTTATTATTATTTTTTTTACATAATACACTCAAGAATCAGTAGGTGGCATTGCAGTAGGATGGAATGGAATGAGAACACCAGATATTTCTTAAATATTGTGTTGTCATGTGAGACTGGAGAAAAGGTTAGGTTTGTTCTGTGAAATACATTGTGAAAATTGAAAATGATTGATAAATATGTAGTTTCCATTCAAGTCAATTGGCATCATTAAAAATTATATAAATTAGGTAAAATCTCACATCTAAAGAATGAAAGAACACTGATTAAATCCATTGAGACTAGTGTAACATTTCTATTATTTCATTACCAGATTCTTTCTTAATTCCTCTTGTGAGCTGGGAGCTGCCTGTGTCAGCTGACAGTTTGAAGTCAGTTCAAACTGTGATGAAACATCAGTTGGGAATTACAGTTGCTTTTCCTTGTGGAATTTCTGTGGCTATCCTCAAAGTAGTGACAGGAAATTTACTTCTAAAAAACTGCTTTTTCTAGATTTTTTTTTTTTTTTTTAATGGAAGTTGTCTTGCTTATTAGGTAGATGCCCAGGAAGGCTGCAGCTCCTTGCACTGCCTTTACACAGTGGCCAATGGCTTCTCCATGCCTTAAATGTGCGTGATGTAATCTATGACCATAGAGTGAGGATAAAACCTTCAGATGTCATATGGTAAATTAATTCCTTGGACTGCTGAGTGTATGGGGTACCTGCAGTTCAGTTCCTGTTTTTGCTTTCATGATACCTTGATTTACTTTTTATTTTGCATTTCTTCCTCCACATGTGGAAAATATGCTATAATCTTTCTTGCATGCAAGAAATGCTCTTTTGAAGAGCAAAATGCTTTTCAATATACTTCAAGGCGTATTTGTCTGTGTGCTTGTGTATTTGAGTATACCTTTGGACAGTATATTGATTTAAAAACAAATATATTGCTATTTAATCGGACTGTCTGAATTGCTCTCTAATAAGCTTCAGATCTTTACATTCAAAATACCAATTGAAAAAAATTCTTGGTGATTAAATTGGCATACACATCTGTGTTCTGCTCTTCTGAATCATTACTAGAGTAGAGCTAGCTTTTCTTTTGTTTTTCTTTAGCTAGTAGAAGTTACATTAATATTGAATCATTAGCAAAAATGAAGATAAAAGTTGAAATAAAAATTGGAAAAACAAAACAAAATCTAAGGGCTTTTCAAAAAGTACCTGGGAGGATGAAATTCTGCTGCAGTCTGACATTACGGTGAGATGCGTGTAGCCAGTAATGCCTAGTCACTCTGAAAGTAATTCCTCCTATTAATTTCCATGGAAACTACAACAGATACAAAGAGCACAATAACACTATTTGAGAGAGCAAATTCTCAGCTATAAAACGTTAGTTTTCGACATCGTTATCAGAATTAGCTATGCATTTTCACCATCAGTGAACAAGAGCCTGTTTGCCATGCTCCTAAAACTGCACCAGCAGAGGGGACCCCCTGTCACCACTGCTGAAACATGCTGTGTTCACATCCACTTTTTTGTCTCTGTAAAAGTTCAGCAAGTGTCTGTGAATGTCAATGAGTGTTATTTTTCTCCATGGAAGTATTCAATGGCACACCCTTGTTTCGTATACACACTTCCATGTCAGACGCCATTTTGTCAGACTGCCCCTCTGCTGCCATCTGTCACACAGCAACAAAATGGGATATTAGTGGGAAGGTTCAACCTCTACTGCCATACGACCAATATCTACTTCTGACATTGTGGACAAACATAATAAAGTAGAAAGCTTTAATTTCAGAGCAGCTTTTGCAGTGTGAGCTTCTACCATATATTTCTGGATCAGTCAAGATTGGTTTAGAATTTAAAGCCATTTGTAGTATTTATTAGGTTTAGAATCTGTTAGCTAAAATCATATGAACTCAAAAGGAGTGGGTGTATGTGCAGAGCAATTATTACAAAGCACAGCTTCGCCTTAAATCAGAGCAGCCTGACTTACATGTAAATTGTGGAACTTTTTTTGGCTTAGGAAGAGGGGTAGTGGTGGCAATAATGCAAACAGTAGATGAAGCATTTGTAACTGAAGTCGGGTTTTGAGCTTTGACGTCAGCAGGCATTTTTATGTCTCCATTCTTTGATCTCAACTGAAGTTGCCAGTTTTCAAAGAGAAGTTTCTTTTGCCACTCCTTACAGCTAGAGAAGTAGCAAGAAAGATGCTACTGAAACTGACAGTTTTTAAGTGCTTCTGCAATCTGTTTGGGCATGCTTTGCCTGGCTTTGTTTTCTTCTGCTGAAATGCATAGAAAGTATTGTCTCTGTATGGCTGGGAGAAGTGAAGGGAAAACAGGTGAAGAAAAATTACCATAGGTCTTTAAAGTCCTTATTCTTCATTTCTGATTTTTCCATTTACAGTCGCTTCTTCAGATTCAGGTTGTAACAGGTTTATTCATTTATTTTAGCTACAAGCAAATTCAAGTCAAATCCCAAAGTACTCGTTAGTCTTCTGTTCCATTTGCACACTGTCCTTTTTATGCAGTGAACTTCATTTCCCTAAGTATTTTTCCTGTATGAGGTAATTTTTCTACTTAAGAAAATCTCATACTGACATTACACTGGAAACTGGCAATATAATGCTCTTGCTTACAGTAATAATATTTTCCACATGAGAGTAGCTGATGATTTGCAAGGAAGAATTTGCTCTTTCCTGTAACTTCAAATTTTTTAAGGATGTGAAAGAGGCCTTGGCTCCTACAGTAATTCTTAACAAATTTTTGTGGTCATTTTTTGCCATGTGAAGAGCATTTCACATTCAAATTTACGTTTCTGTGAATAATTTTTGACTTAAAAAAAGCGCTTATTTTCACTTATTGTGGTAGTGATAGGAATTTTCATCGTCATCATCTTGGTGTACTACCATTTGTCGGCTTACATTGTTTTACATGAGTTCCTGAATTTCAGAGTCTCTCATGGGAGTAAGTGAAGCATCTTGGAGATTCATTAGGTTTCATTAGGATTCATATGCCATCATGGGGATGGCAACTGGATACATCGAATTTACAAGTACCCATGCACAAACATCTGTGGGATACTTATGTACATATTGCACAAGGTGAATTCAGTGAAAGCTGGGAGCACTTAGGGTAAAATTTTCAAAAATGCCAGGTGAATCCAGGAAGGTCTTGGAATAATGGGTTCATCATGTGTCAGACTTTTTTTTTTTTTCATATATGTCTGGATTGTGAATCTAATCTTTGTCTCTTTCTAGCTGGGTCTCTTAATCACTGTTCATGTGCCATCTTGGGATATAATTTCATAATTAAAACTTTTGTTCCAAACTTTTTTCTTCTGTTCAGCCTGTTTCTGCTGCTTTTCCAAAGTATTTGTGTTCTTAAGTGATTTCTCGTTGAGAATTTTCATATATGACTGTCTTGATTTGTAACATTGATTTTGTTTCCTTGCAGTTTCCTCTAGTAATGAGAAACTTTCTCCTTTTGCTGTTTTTTAAAAAAATTCTTTTTCAGATTTTTTTTTTTTTTGCTAACTTGTGTGAATTAAAAAAAAATAATAATGATCAAAAAAACCTTTGGATATTCCTTATAAGATTATTCAAAAATCCTTGGTATCACTACTAGCTCATCATATTACAACATGCAAAAAGAATCAGTTTCTAATACAAAGGCTGTTATTTAGTTATTTATATATTTTGTCGTACTGCATTGAAAATAAGCTCCTGAAAAACTAGAAGGGAGAGGCAACTTTGTTCTTTGTTTTTGAGCAAATTCAGATATTAGAAATGTTTGCTAGATCTTGCATGGCTATTAGGAGAGAAAACTATTCTGGAAGCTTTAGAAGTCTGTCTTTTATGAAGTCTCTTGATTCAGTCTTGAAACAGAAGAGTTTCAGTTTCAAAGGAAGTTTAATTACAAAGGAAAGCTTGAATTCTCCCTTGAGTATTTTCTTGTAATAATCTTTCTAATGTAGTAGACCTCTTAAAAATAAGAAATATTCCTGATTTTGGAGCATGTGGATATTTATTGAAATGAACATACTCCCACTGGGCTGTTCAAAATATCTATTCATGAATGAAAGCCGATATATTCATGATGCATGGCATCTGTTACAATTGGATATTTACAGTTTGTGTTTCCTTAATAGCTCTCCCGAGATAATGGAGAACAATGTTTTTCCAGTTTTGTTCACATGCATCTGTGGATGGATAGTATGCAAAAAATGTATTATTGCTAGTTGTCCATATTCTGCTGCTTTAGCAATTGTTGCATCCATTAAAAATGTAATGAATGGCAAATTAGTAGATGCATTTTACATTAATGCTTCAATATTTCTTGCACTCAATATCACTTCCAGTAACTGGTTTCTGTTCACTACTGAAGAGATTTTATTTGTCTAGGAAGACAGACCTTCAGCAGGTGCACAGCGATTTTTAGGGCACAGGAAATAGTATTATTTTCGGAATCTGTTGTTTCAGTCATCTTCTGGGCTGAATCTTGTATCAATTTGTCATGGGAAGCAGTTCACACAGCAGATGTTCATTGGCCTTTATACTGTGTATATGGCCAAGCTGCTGAGCTGTGCATACACTTTTCAACCTTGGCTCGACAAAGCTAAAAGGACTGAAAAGCCTTAAACAAAATGAACAACACATATGCTACTAATTTCTCTAATCACCTGTGCTCTGGAAAGCAGTGCACAGATCAAAAAGTTGAGTGTTCATTGTGCGGGTTATCAGTTTGAAACTTAGACTCAAGAAACAGCGTCAACTTTCAAAAGAATATGAGAAGATGTGGTAATACGTGAAGATCAGGTAGTTATTAAGTTCAGTGAATATAATGACAATTTTAATTTAGTTATAGTGGAAATCAAAACCCTTTGTTCGAATGTGAATAATGTAATACACTTCTCTTAACTTACTAGCACAACAAATATTCATGTTAGGGAGACACTGTCATATAATCATTTCTAACGCATCAAAGTTAGAAAAGACCTCAAAGAACATCCTGTCCAACCGTCCACCTACTGCCAATATTCCCCCACTAATCATGTCCTTTAGTACAACATGTTATATGTTTGATTGTTTTCATAGGAATCAATTCTCCTTTGCTCTGATTTCCATGTATTATTCTCAAAGATAAAGTCATGCTGTTCCCCTGACATGAAGAAACAGTTGTAATTAAAAAAAAAATGAAAGAGCAGTTTTGGATCTGAGATGAATTCGGTTATTGGATACATGCCTTGTTCTTGTCTGTACTCTTCTAAAATTATACTTTTATTAAATGTTATGAATGGAGACCATATCATTATGCCAAGTGCCAGAGATGCTTCAAAAACGTATAACACTTTATCAGTTTTTCGACATTGCAATGTGTTTTCAAAGGAGTCTCTTAAGCTGTGTTCCTAATACAATTTACGTATTAAGAAGAAGGTGTTAGTTCTTGCATGAATATGTGCAAAAAAAAATATGATGTAGATATCCTTCTGCATTCTAATTCAACCTAAAAAATGTGTATCTTGTGGTCTATCTATAAGTTTACACTTATGCTCGAGAATTTTCTGTAGACTTTTGGTGTTACAAGTTCTATGCAAACTAAGTGAAAAATCATTGCATGAAATGTAGAAATGAATATGCAATTATGGTTTCCTTCAGGGGAAAGTACTTTTGCAAGATATAAAAAAAAGTCTTTTGTCTTTTTGTTTTGTTTTGTTTTCATTTCAGTGGCTAAGATGAGTGATCTTTGAGTTTGACATTTTCATGGAGTTGCTGAAGGTTGTACAGGGAGGTTTAAGATCTTGATTGGAATTTCAGTGCAAGATTAGAAACATGTACAATGTTATGTGGAGAAATGAAATTTTGTTCCAGTACTCTATTTGAAGTGTTTTGAGCTTATACTACTTTTCTGGGACAAGTTTACAGTTTGCTCCATTATCCATATCATTAATGAAGATCTTGGATGGCGTTGGATTCACTATTGATCCCTGTGGTGCACTGCTAGTTACTGACCTTCAGCTAGACTGTGCTCCACTGATTATCACCCTTTTCATATATTCTCTTGATATCATCTGTCTTCATATTGTTATTTTCTAATAGTTTGTAGGATCCCATAGAGCAGTATGTAGGGAGGATCAGCACATCAGGTGCGTATTTTTATGAAGTGGCTTTTCTGAATGCCCTCAGTGAAACAAAGGAAATTAGCAAATGTGCTTTGTACATATACACAAGATTGAAGGACAGAATATGATTTTAATATGCACAGGGGACAGGTAGCAGTGTGTTTACAAGGCATTGAACGCATTTCATGTTTGTCAGAATTTCATGTTAAATTAATTCCAGTAGTTTAAAAACATCTGAACAGTATCAGACTTTTAAAGCTTATAGTTCTCCAGCTTTGCTTTATAGTCTGCCCCTCTTCTCTTTCTCTTGTCCATAGTACTTGGCAATTTTTTGAAAAAACATTTTGAATAGCAGTTTTTAAAGGCACCGAGACAATTAATAGTAAGTCTGGTCTTATTTGAAATGCAAAGGTAAGCAATTCAAGTATAAAAATGGTAAATGGAATAAAAAATGAATGGGAAGCATATGAGAAATTTTGTGTAGTCACAGATGGAGGGCTTTGAGGGAAGGACAAGGCATAATAACAGTTTCATAATTAAGCATGAATAACAAAGAAGACAGATTTGAAATAGGAGGTCAGGGAAGACACATTTGAAGCAGAAATTCAGGGAATATGAACAAATCTTTTTGTGAGGATTTTTACCAGGGTGTATAAATGCAGCTATCTGAACAACCCTGTGACCTCTGAGAAACAAGGGAAGAAAATAAAAGAAGAAGGAAGCATCTTAATTCTTATGCAGAGTGTTCTTCAAATGCCAAAAATTAAAATCAAAATGAGCTGTGAGGATCAGTCCCGGCATGTGACTGCTTTAGTACTTTACAGTAAAGTGGTAGCATGGGTTTGTAACTCCAGAGAAGTGAGGGTAGCCAACTTAAGAGTGTAAGTTGTATGGGTTTTTTTGTAACAGTAGCTCTCTATATTAGCGCTTAATTATGTCAATTTAGGCAGTATGACATTTTCTATGTGCATTTAGAAAGCCACGCTAATCTCTAAATTACAACAAAGAAACTGTCTCTGTGATGATATTCCATTAATTCTAACTTTGGCATGGAATTCATCATCATTCTGAATTCTTTGTATAAAGAAAGTAAGAAAATCAATTATCTCTGTTAAGATAAAGGAAAAAAACCTTGGCTGAAGTCTTAATACTTTGAAGATGAAATTTGACTCATCAAAATAACAGAGATCATTAAATCCATGTATGAAAAGAGACATTCCCTTTCTGACTCTGCACTTCAACTAGTGGCAGATATACAGAACAGCAGTGTTTATTTCAGGGTATGACTACTAAGTAAAGTATAATAATTACAGGAAATTAGGACTTATAGCCCATTGAAATTAGTGAGAAAAATCTCCTTGGCTTATGAATGGACAAGTTCTTATTTTTCTCATGTTTGAGACAATCCTTCCATAACATCACTTTGGATGTTGGATGGCTTTACAGATTTTTAAATTAAATTTAAAATTAAAATTAAATGAGTTTAAACATAATTTGGCAAATTTTCTCAGCAAGAAGATCACTCAACAGAATACTGGAAAGAAAGTGAAGGGAATGTGAACAGAGGGGTTTTTTTTATTATTATTATTATTTTAATTAGAATGAAAGCTTGTTTGTAATTAACATTGTTTGCTCATCTGTGCTGACACAGTTTTGTGCTTTATCACAGTAGTGGTAACAACTGGAATCCCAGACATTTTCTGCAGCTCTGTTGTCAACTTCAGTAGAATCCTGCTTTGAGGCAGCCTCTCATTCCTGCTACTTTTTTACTACCAAGTAAGAAAACCTGTTTAAATTACATTCTTATCAATATTTTCTTAAAGTTACTAAACTCTGTTGAGTATACCAATGAGTGGTTGGAATTAGGCTGGAGTCACTAAAATTGCATTTAGCCATTGTAAAGATTTCAGTAGTCACAACTGTGCCATGAGCAGAGCAAACAACAAAACTTCTGATTTGCTTCCAATTTAAATAGCAGATCAATAGCATTCTGTGTGGGAACACAACATTATGCTGAAATGTTACTTGTTATTTTGATGGTAGTGCTAGTTTTGATACAGTGACAGCACATCAACTGTTAACAGAAATATAGCAAAAATGATTTTGAAAGCTCTGAAACTAACAGGTTCAGAAGACATAGTAACATAATGTGCATTAGCTCGTTTTAGAAGCTTAATGTTGTGCTGTACCCACACTAGCCACCCACTTTTCTCAGATAAAAGGAGCTTGTAAGATAGTTTCCTAAGTTATGGGGAACTTTCCAGTTGTTTCTTAATTTTCTAAAGCCCAAAATCTTGAACCGCATGCACTGAATTTTCAGTTATTAGTGATTCACTGACATGCACCAGCATATCTATACTAGTTTTTAGAGGCTTGTTGGTGGAAGTTAGGTCTTGTATTAGACAAGCGTGAATTCTTTGCAAGCTTCACCCTTCATTTATAAAAGATGTCCCATATAACTACATTTTTAGTTGTATTTACATTTACATTTATACTTTCCCCTCCTCCCCCACACTCCCCTTCTCCAGCAAAACTTTAAATACTTCCCTCTGACATTACTAACTATAGAAAGGAAAAAGCAAGTAGCTCCAGTAGGCAGGCAAAAGATTAAGTAGGGACTATTCCTGTTGTGTGCTATTGTGATATGTTCCTGTGGTAGTTAGTTCTTACCTTGAACACTGTAATACTAATTTGCAGTAATTCATCACAAATTCATACACAATATTCTATACAGTATTACACTTCTTGAAAAGCTTGCTCATTTTGAAAGAATCTAAATTTCATAGCCAGCAGACCCTGAATATTTCCATTTTCAGCACACTGTAGCTGTTACTTCCCTTCCAGATGTTTTGGGCACTTTTTAATATTCTTACATGATTAACGTTTCTCATTATTCAGATATTAGAGGAATGAAAATGTAAAGCCAAGCCTGGTGCAGAAAGAAGACTACACCTTTGATTTTAACAAAACATTAACTTGATTTCAGTCAGCTGCAATCAATTGCATGTAATTTCCACTATGTGCCCAGGTCATGTGTAGAATCAAGGTGGATATTAGAAATTAAATGAAAGCTGCTGTCTGAGGTTTACCAATAGTGATGATTTCAGAAAGGCAATTCTCAGTGTCAGAGCCCTATAGAATTGTGAATTTTGTTAGACTTCTTTAGTTTAATTTCTTCGAAGTAAGCCATTCAAATGTGGTTGAATGTGGTTGTTTGTTTTTTTTTTTTTTTTTTTTCTCATTTGTTTTGTTTTGTTTCAGTGACATTAAAAATTAGGAGAAGTATTAATAAATACAGTACTGAAAACTCAGACTTTGGGCAAATGTTAGGAAGATGCATAAGTTTGCTTTGATTTTGAAGATTTGAGAGGAATTGGATGCAAGTTTTTTACTAGGCATTCTGTGATGGTGCAAAAGGGTGCAAGCAAGTCACTTTGCTTAGTGACTGAATAGTTTACAGCTGTGCAAAATGAGCAGACCCTGGATTTACAAGTAGATCGAATGGGTGTGAAACTGAAGGTAAATTTACAATACATCTGGGGAACGCTAAATGAGGAGGAATCATTCTCCCTTCTGTTTCCTGTAAGCACCAGTCTCTCTGGTGGGGAAGAATAGTACTACAGAAAGACCACAGTGGTTCAAAATTTTGAACAGGTGATAAATTGAAATAATATCATAAAAACCAGGCAACTCCTGCTCTCTTTAAGTTACATATTTTCTCCTTCCTGTGATGGGCAAGTTTTTTCTGCTGTTCCCAAGCAAGGAGTCTTTTAGTCTCCCAGCATCTGTGAGCGCTGTGTGTCAGTTCCCCAGCTAGCCTGTGTTTCAACAGCAGTTTTCAGAGATGGAAGATGTCTTTGTATTAGGTACATGCTCCAGAAAGAGGCAAAAACATCCAGTTTATGGCTTTTGAAGAGAAGAAGAATAACTGGCTTGCTGATTTGTTTTGAAAATAAATCAGACCATCTGAGTAACAGAAATTGACCTTCACATGAAGAGTGACTGACTGTGCCCTATTACAGGCTCTCAAAGTTCTCCAGTTATACAGGGGGCAGATTGAAGTATGCGCGTTGCAGAATGAAGTATGCTTGTGGTTGGTACAGGAATAAATAAGCAAACTAGAAGGAGTGGAGACAGCAGGCTATCTGCACTGTTCTCTTCTCAAGGCCAGTAAATGAAGAGAGCTTGTCAACTGCGTAAATGAATTTGGGGATCTCTGGAAAAAGCAACAGAAATCTGCCTTTCTGAATTCTGAATTCCGAGTGCTGGTAACACCTGAGGAGGTTTGGGAGCTTTCAAATGGCAGATAAGAGATGATTAGCAGGAAGTTAACTATATGGGACTGATGGCAAATATCCTTTGGGCTAGCTGTCATGGCTGATCTGGCCTCTTACTGTCTCTGAAAGGAGCCAGGAGTGCTGGCTATTGCTAGCTTGTCCACACGCATCTCATTTAACATTTAATTTGTTACACTGTTAAAAGGAAATGAAGTGACAATACCCAAACACTACAAGTGTTTGTAAACAGTTTTTGTGTAGTTGTAATACTGTGAATGTGGTAATGAATTCTGCATGCTACAGTGTAGTGGGCATAAAGCATCCTTTTGAACTCTCAGATGAGACAAAACTTCACATGAGCAAAGCCCACAGTTTTTTGTGAATGTGTGTGCATGTGAGAAATGCAAACATAACTGACCAATAATAATTGGTATTCTGTATTTTTCACCCTTTCTCTGTATGAGTTTTCTCATTGAAAGAAATCAAATGCTTAACATAATCAGGCTTTTTAGTGGAGTCTCACTATTGTAAATGTTTAGCATTATAAGAAATGAATCTTTTTTTCTCTTTTCAAGGTATTCTTTTTTGCGTGTGTCAGGTTTTGTTTGTTTGTTTGTTTGTCAATTCTTCTCATGGGTTCTGATTTCTTTCAACTTTTGTGTTGAGGTGTATTTCAGTTTTCCTGTTACAACTGAAAATAGTTTAACTTAGAGCACTAAGGAATCATATATAACCAAAGTATACATAGTAGATATAAGTTTTGACTTCTGTTTCTCAGTTCTCTTAGTTTTAATGCCTTCTGAATGCACTGATAAACTATTTTTGAATCAGGCAGCTTGTGGCATTAATCCATTGCCAAATGTTCCTTATCAGGATGATGATAGAGAAAAATAGCAGAGAATATGCAAATTTTAGCTTATCTTATTGAATAATAGTCATTTTGTATTTGTATGCTGGATAGTTAATAATAGTTAATAAATCAACTATGAAAAAATTAGATCAGTCCTGCATGACATTGATGTCCAAGTGATTTTCAGAAGTATCTTCTGCCTCTAACACTGTGAAATAAAGCCATTATATTACCATACAGTGCAATAGGGATAAAACACATGCTATGTAATGTAAACTTGCTGTCAAGTTCTAGGTGGATGTTATTAGGCTGCAATATTATTCTTTTCCCTTGCAGAACAGAATTAGAAAGTGCATTGATATTGACCAGGTGCCTTTGCATTGACTGAGGCTTTTCTTCCTTGTACAGAATTTTATTTTTTTTTTTAGTTTTGTTCTCCTTATCTAACTAAGAAAGGCTAATTCCATCTCAGTCTTATGTAGTCTAGTGAATACTTGATTTTTTTTTTATTTTATTTTATTTTATTTTTTGTGCCATTTGTTTGCTTCTGAAACGCTTCATCTGAAGAAGTTAAGAAGAGGCAGAGGCTCTGGAAAATAGATGTTAGGAATGCAACGTGTGCCATACTTTGTGTGTGTACCTATATCTGAGCTTATAAAAAGGAATGAACCTACCTTCCATTCATTTTATTTTAGATAATAGATAAGGATAACATTCAAAAACTTGGTGCCTAAATGTTTTTCAGCCTGTAGCAGTTTTTTTTCTCTATTGGAGTCTGTGAATAAGGAAAGTGCTATCATGGAGTCTCTGAGCCACAGGCAATAGAAGCGGGGTGTGAGACATCAGAAAAAAAGTTCTTGCTTTGTCCACCTCCATCAGATGACAGCCAGTCTGTACGCAGAGTGCTGCTTATTAGGGATTTCCCCTTGAGATATGTATTAGCATTTTATATTACCAAACAGTAGATGGAAGTAAGCACTTCAGTTTCTTCTAGGTACAAAACTAAGTGATGGCTGCAGAAGTATCACAGTTCAAGGCTGGACTTATGGAACTTAAGCTTTCCCCTAAATACCATGCCATTCATGAAGAAATGGAGAAAAAAAATTATCTTCAAAATTTTTTTAGGCACCTTGGTCTTGTTCGTAATTTGCTGAAGCAGTTATATTTGGTACTTCCTTTGAATACTGGAAGGGAGAATTATTCTTGAGGAATTAAAAATAATTAAGGAATAAATTATCACTAATTAATATATAAACTGCATGACTCTTGTAGTATGAGTAATATGGATATTACCTCATGCTTCAAAGAAGATCCTTTGTCATACGAATGGCACCTATTTGGGGACTGTATCTGGAATCCTTCACTGAATTTTCTCTTCTGCATTATTCTGAGTGTTCCTCTTCCATAAATTCTCAGACTAGTAAGGGTAATGGACTGAAAATTGTAGCCAAATTGCTAGAGAACGCATATACCCAAAGGATTTGATTTGATCTTTCTGTTTGGATTTGGACTCTTGTTTAAGGCTTCCCCATCACTCTCTATAGTGCCATATCCCTACATGGCTCTGAAAGGGGTAGGGCTGCAGGCAGTTTCCTCCCTGGAATGTGCAAGGGAGCAATGTGCAGCAAGTGTGGTGCTTAAGACTGAGCGCTTTGCTGGGATGGTGCTGTTAGGACACATGGCCAACAAAGCAGTCTGATGGATGAGCAGCAGTAGGTCCTTTACTGTGAATGATAACATTCGAATTCAGAGATAAACAGGCAGAGAATGAAACAAATCAATGTTGCCTAGAAAAAGAATTGTTAGCCTGTGGGATTTGTCTTTAACTTTTGAAAGCTTTCACAGTGGCAGGATGGAAGCAAACTTTGCAAAATGAGGAAATCCTTGGTTTGGCATGGAGACAGGAGGAAGATCCAACTTTCTGCCCTGAAACAGCCATGCTTCAACAGTGCAGGAGAAAGGGGAGATGTTCATTAAAAATGTTTATTGCAAAATGATTGTTTAATGTTCTGAATATCTTGGCCCATCTCTTCAGGATGTAATGTCCTATGATGAAATATTTACAGTTGCTGGGCCAACTGATATTTGTGGGTAGGTTAGGAAGGTAGATGGGGCATTGTCTGTTCTAGATATATTTGAAGTCTTGCTGAATGATAGGATATGATCTGAAAGGGCTGACTGCTGAAGATAATCAGCAATTTGTGTCAAAAATGGAGTGCTTGTGAGATATTTTTAAAAATCTTACTTGGTGAAGCACTCAAACTCTTCCTAAATTGTTTCCTAAATCTGACTTTGTATGCAAAGCTTTGCTGCTGCATGTTGCATAATATCCAATGAACTACAACAATATAATCTCCTCTGGTTTATCTTTAAAAGAATAGTTTTCTCTGCGTGCAGTGAGAGAGCAGAGAGGATGAGGAACAAGGGCTCCTGTGAGACATAACGTAACAGAAGCTTTTATGGAATTACTAATTAATTATTCTCTTGGGAGATGTGAATTTGTTCTGTTTTTCTTTATCTGAAAAAGATTGCTTTTGTGCAAGAAAATGTCACAGTAGCTAATTTTTAATGGGCTGTTAAATGATAGAGTGTTAGGGAACTGCCATTTTTACCAAATATAGCTTGCTTTTCTTTCATTATAATTTAGAATGGAACTACATCTCCCTTAGTCCTTCTTCAGCTACTCACTCATTCATGTCGTTTTGCATGAGGTTTCTACCATATGATTTTCTGTGTCTCAACAGGATGCAATTCTTTAAACTGACCACATGGCAAACCTGCAGAAATGGAAAAGTTTACATTGATTGTCTTTGAATTCTTCTTCCGAATCTGAACATTTTATCCTGTGTTGATTTTTTTTACTTGAACAAGAATTTCAGACAAATATAATATTATTTAATGCATTAGTTTTTGTACTTCTAAAATAACAAGATAGGATTAAAAACATCTTGAAACGCATACAACCATGCTCTCTCATATCATAAGTAGAATATATCGTATTCTATCTCAATCTACATAACCACAGAGTATATGCTATATACTGATCATTCTACTTGTTATTAACTGGAACAGACCTGCTGGTAGAAATATGCTTTTACACTGTTGATCAATTCTGTTCTTTTAGGTTTATAACCAATAAATGAATTGATTGAATTGGCATTTTGCACATGAATTCAAATTATAAAGTAATAATAGTCAACAAAGTTAAATGAAAAAATTGATCTTGTTTTATAAAAACTAGCATTTTTAGCTCTTGTCATTTCACTGAAGAGACATTTTTCAATCATTTCAACAGCTTGACTTATACAAAAGATATAAAATATTTATGAAGTTTTATTATGCAAAAAGTGGAAGGGAGAGGAAAAAGTAAACGAAACAGTCCTTAATTATTTCAAATGAAATGGTCACTATTGACCTCAGTGGAAAAAAGCCTTCCAGATTCCCCATTGTAGTACCATTAACTACATATGATCTTCCACCTGGGAACTTAATGTTACAAGTGTTAAATTGGTGTATCATAAGATGCCCTTGTGGATCAGATTTGCTTCACAGAGAAGACAGTAACATATGCTGGACAACCATGAAATTCAGAGTCAGATGTTTAGGGAAAGGAGTATGTTCTGGTTAAAGATATGAGCAAATGCTCTGAAAATCACTCTGCTGGAATGCAAAATCATGACTATAACTTGCTGGCAACCCACCACAGCAAGGCTGGAGGAAAGGCTTTGTTAGAAGGAGTTCTTTTGTAAATGGAAGTTACATACTAGTGCTTTTCTCTGAGCAAGGTGTGTCTTTCTCATGTACTTCCAAGAATAGGACTGGCAAATGGGACAAGGCAAAAACAAACAAACAAACAAAACCAAAACCAAAATAGACAATTATATTTAAAAGGAATTTGTGGAGAGACTAAGACAAGCTATTTTAAATGTAACAAGAAGCCTGAAGCACTGGAGATGGAGAATATTCTCACAGTATATTTGCAAGAACGGAGTTAATGGCAGGACCAGACAGCATCACTGGAGCATAGCTGTACTAGAGGCAATCTGTAGGTCACAAGGTAGACCATGAGCCTAATCAAACCTGATATAACACTCTGTAAAGTCAAACAAATTGAAGCAGACAATTATTTCTGTTCGGGACTTTTTTTTTTTTTTTTTTTCTTCATTCATTCCTTAATAAGCAGTGGTAACATTTTAGAAGATGGATCAAAACTGACCTATGTGATTCATTTTATATGTCTGTCACATCTCCTTGGCCTCCTGGGATTTGGTGCATTTAAGCTAAAATACAGCATGAAGGATCAGATCAAGGCTCAGGAGACAATGGGATTATTGGGGATATTCTGAATAATGGGATTATGTGTCTCAGTACTCAGAAAAGCATAACAGGATATCCAAAGTATGCTATGTATCTTGGGCTAAGGACAGAGCCTGGATTTCAGCCAAATGAGAGATGTTCAAGGGACCAGGGGTTGGCACTCAGCCTGAAAACCTGCCCTGAAAAAGGACACATAACCGTGTCTGTGAAAGCAGCATTGTTCATCTTAAAGCATTTCTAGCATTTTTCTTTCTCCTTCACTGGGGGAGATGGGTGTAATATCCCTTACTCTCCCTCTGGTCTAACAGGAAAAGCTAAAGATAAACAAGGTTGAGAAATGGCTCAATTGTCTGTAACGAAAAAAATGCACTCAGTGGACGCTTTCATTTTACAGCTATTACCCCTAGGACCCTCCTTATTCTCTCAACTAGCTTTTCTTGATGATTAAAGTCTTGACTGATCATTATTCTCTGAGGTACTTTGGCAGGATTTATGGCTTTGATGTGGTCTTCACATATGCTGTTCTGCTAAACTACTTTGCTCCTTTTCTTCTTTTTCTTCTTATTTTTTTCCTGTTCTTTTTCCCACCCTGACCCTTGGATAACTCATACAACTAAAAAGGGTCATTTGTACTTGAGCTTTAATGAAACTGAAATCATAGTAGTTCTGCTAGAGGAAAAAAAAAAATATAGGAGAGCAATTTAATACAGAGACAAGTGGTAAAAACAGAATCACTGTGTTTCCTGGGTGAAGTTTAATATTTCTATTTGTGAAAAGTCTTTTTCTGTTTCTTCTGTGATTAAATCTTGATCAAATCTACAATTTATTGTTGATTGTGAGACCACAGCTGTGTATGGGAAATGATGCAGCTTTTTTTTTTTTTTTTCTTTCCTATTAAAAAAGAAATAGTGCTATCACAAATTCTCAAGTGGAAGCTAAAGAATATTTTGAGGTTCCCATGATCAAATGTTCAAAAACTGAAACGTTATGGATGGAGTTGCCTGTGATCTTCAGAGAGGTGCCAAAACAGACAGGATAAATTTCCGTACCCTGTATCTAGTTCTCATAAACCAAGAGAACATTCTGTACCAGTCACAATGCCTTAAGTTAGTCTCCAAGATCATCTACTCATTTGATCCCCTACTGAGACTACAACTGTGTCAACCGGAAAAAGAAAGAATTTTGTGTCCTGCTCTTTTAAAGATCTTGTTTTTCTCACTGCTTTAGATTTGGTAGTTTCAAGAAAAGGACAGGAGACAGAATTACCTGTTCCCTTGTCAAGTGTCCTCATACTTGAAATGTACTTTGTGCAACCATTACAGCTTTTAAGCCGCAATGTCAGTATAGCTTCTTTTGTTGTCAGGGCTTCCAACTCAAATGCAGAGGTGAGCTGTTAAGTACTCTCACTGATCTGGGTTACAGGCTTTACCTTTCATGCTGTAGTACCTCTCCTCCATTCTCAACTTTTTCCATACATCGGTCTGTGTCTCCCCAGATACCCTTTTTTTTTTTGTTCTTTTACATGCTTTGACATGTTGTCTGCCACTGCCTACACCCCAAACTAAGCAGTGTCCGGGATATCGTAGTGCCACCAGCCTATGGGCCAGCACATGTACTACATGGATGGAAGATCTGTGGGGAGACTGGCTAAGAAACAGCTAGCCTCTTAGGCTAAATGCTGGCTTACTTTTTGACACTGCTGTTTGCTGGCTAAGATACATGAGCTGACTGCTTAGCTGTTCACCCAAAATGTACATACTGCTTCCTTTCTGTTTTTCGTTCCCTTCTCCTCTCTCTGCAAACTCTAGTGGTGAGCTAACTGCAGCCTTTCTGCAATGTTTTGTCTGTAGTCTGCAGTCTGTTGTTTTCATTATGCTGATTTGAATTACGTTTGGGGGTTATTCATAGGAATGAGCTCTGTCATCTTTTTATTTCCTGAAGAATTTTCAACACTTGATTTTCACTATTGCTGCAAATCAGTGTGGTTTAAGAGCAGGCAGTGCCTCTGTCTTCTTCTACCCAACCCCCTCTCACCCCTCCCATGCCCCTGTTTCAATGATTTTCATTGAAAAAAAAATCATTGAAATTTCATTTGATTTTTTTGAAACAAAAGAAGCAAAGATCCACACTTATTAATTGGCTTGATGTGTACGTGGGGAAACATACAGAACCAACATCACAGCATCTCCTGCTAGTCTAAAACAATTAGCTATTTGATGAAAGCTGTGGCTTAGTTCCTGTCCTGTCACAAAAGGCTTGTGAAGTTTGGATGTCTCATGTAATGTGTCTTTCTCTTTCTCTTGGCACAGTGTCTGTGGTTAACACTTCTACTATCAAGTAGCAAAATTCAAGGACTTACAAGCTGCAGTGAATGTGGTGTGTGAATTTCAACCTGTGCATTCACCTTGTACCTTTGGAGAGATTAATTTTCTGCTACTTGACACATGCCGAGTCCTGAGATATTCCTAAGCATTCTTGGTCTATGTTAGATTGTAAACAGAAAGAGCTTGTTTTATTCTTTAAAAATAATTATCAACAACAACAAAAAAAGGCAGAACTTTTGTTTATTTTTCAGATACCTAAGCATGTGTTCTTACATGTGTTGGCTGAAATTTGTTGTCCTGAGATAATGAATGCATATAAGTGTATGGAATTGGAAAGGCAGGGTGCCTGTAAGGACAAGCTGATGGCATAGTGTCTCACAGGGTCTGTGTTCTTTCCCCGTTCAAGTTCTGGTGAAAGAAAACTGTTGTTAGTATCGTGGTATAAACATCTTTTTCATAACTTTTCATAACTCAAAAGCTTAGAGGGTTTACTAACTCCTATATATGCATATATTTTGTGACAAAATATTCTTCAACAAAAAGTCTTAAAAACATGGTAATAACCAGGAATTAATTACTGAATTGTTAGTTAATACCCCAGATAGGGACAAAGCAGAATAATTTGTCCTGCCTACTTCATCCTTAATTATGGTGATGACTGTTTAGGAAAAAGGCTATTCTGGTTTAATCTTACTCACCATTCTTAAAATAGAAATTTAGTCTACTTTTGTCTGTTTGTGTTTCTGAAGTCTTTCTAACACGTGCATTTCAGAAAAGTGCTCCTTTGTCAAGATAATGACTATCTTTGTACTTTAGGAAAAAATGAAAGAAAGGAAAATCAAGACCTTCAGGAGGATATTAGAGAATACAAATCATCCTGCTGTATGTCAGTGTTTAGATACTTAATGCAACTTGGGGAAAAAAAAATAAAAATAAGGGACCTGTCTTCTGAGTGGCATAATAAGTTCTTCTCTCACTGTCCCCAAGGAAATTTAATTCACATGAGGTGGAAGTTTTAGATCTCTCTTGCTAACTAAAATTTGCATGAATTTAAAGGGAAGTAAATAACTAAGCCCTCATGTTTTGAACTAATTCACAGCATTTTAAGGCCAGTACTGAATTCTAGTTGTTTTGGTGGACAGATGTGGTGCACAGCCTACCTGAGGATTTAAGGATAATGGGATGTGGGGTAGAATTAAACTTAGCACTGTTTGAAATAGAATTTGGATGTCTGTTGAATGACAGCTGTAGATTGCTTTGATCGATGGTCTTTTTAATGTAATAATTTGTGTATTATGGCTGTGGCAAAAGCTTTATATTTTTAGTAGCAGGACAATGTTTTGTCCCTCCTGGATTCATCATCCAAAAAATCAGGAAGATGGTCCAAGTGCAAAACTATTTCAGTAGTAATGCTTTACACATTTTACATCTTTCAAAGTCTACAGTAGTGTTCATGGAGCACTTGTGGAAAGTGCTTTGGGTCAAAAGTCTGATTTTAAGAAGGCAATTTTTAAAAGCTTCATGAATGACACTTCTACTCATACTCTACCTGTTGTCATTGATGTATATAATAGATAGTTGCATTAACGCAGCTCTATCAAGATCAGCAACTTGGATGGCATACTTCTATTGACATTTTAGTGACCTTTCTTTTAAACATCTTCAGGTTTGTCTGTTGAAGCTGACCACTCAAAGTTGCAACCATTCCTAATGGAAATTGAATTTGTAACACCTTTTCAAAATTGGGCGCTTATCTAGACGCGTAGGTTACACTTATCATACCTCCTTCTGTAAATTCACAATGTCATTGGGAGATCCTATTGCTCCTTTTCTGCAGTTCACAAATGGCATTGAAATCTTTTTGTGATTCTGTGTATGGAGTCATAGGGGAAAAAAACACAAGTAAATGGAACTTTTCATTGAAGAAGGGAATGCATGGAGTAAATGTGGATTGCAGTGTAGTAGTTCAGAGACTTTGATTCTGCGGGGAGGTTTAAACTATTATTAGTGAAAACCCACTACACTGTACAAGTGGAAGTTGATTACTGATGGAAGTTCTAGAGACTGCAAGGCTGGCAACTTTTTCTGTGCAGACTTAAAAATCCTATGGGCAATGAGATATCCAGCAAGGATTTTGAGCTGGCTTGCCCTCCAGCATTACTAATCTGCTTACTTCATGATGGATTTGGCTGCATAATATTTTTCCCCTCACTATTAAGAGCTGCATGGTTTGAGTTCTTTCTTTCTTCATGAGAAAAAGAGAAGAATGCTGTCTCAGCTGTCCCCATTGTAGTTCTTTCGCCTCTACAGAAAAAAGAGAGGTTAGAGGTTTACTGAGGAGATTTCACAATAACTTAATGTCAAGGGTTATGTTGCTCACACAACTGGCAGAATGAGTCAAAAGAAGAGGAAGAGCATGAACTTTCTTCTGTCCTTTAGAAAAAATCTTAGCAAAACCAAATCTGGCTACTATTTTAGTAAAGTTTATGGAACTAAAAAATGGAGTGCTTTGCCCTTTGACCAAGTCATTAACCCATCCTGACAGTGAAAGACAGACTTAGAGGTATGATGCAAGATACACCTAGAGTTTAAGTGCCAAAAACTTATGTTAAAGAAATGGGAAGCTGCTGTCTTCTCTGTGGCAGGAACTTCTTAGATGTCAGTAGCTGTTCTTTTAAGTTGCTATCCTGTACAGGAATAAGTGTATGCAAAAGGAGAAGCATGCTTGACTAATTGAGAGGTGATCAGAGATAATTGTAACTGAGAGCTGGTTGAAAATGAGAACAGTTTATTTCAGTTCTAAATTGTGTGGTTTATGGCATAAAAGAAACTGAGATTTTTAATCATCTTTTGTCAGACCACTGATTAGTTTTGCAAAATTCAAAAGTGCTGACCTGAATAAGTCTGAAATGATTTAAGCTATAGCTTAAATCAGTTCCCATCATGTATGAAATAAACCTAAATGGCTATTTTTGGTTAATCAGCATTTATTCTAAATTTCTTATGAGTTATTTGATCTTGAATGGCTTACAGTAACTTAGCAATGTATGCTGTTCTTGTTACAATTATATTAAATGTCATTTGTGCCGATATATTTCCTGCCCAAATTTTTTCTGCGTCTGGATTACTATGTATTCACGGCTTTTATGCAGTGCCCTGGAAGATGGCATTGAACATATGCTTCAAATATTTTCATCTGTTGTTTTTTGCAGTTTTTACATTCTTCTCTGCTCTCTCCAGGAATCTATCCATTCATTACTTACACTCAACAGTGGTCAGAATGAATGTTTGGTAGCAATTAAACTCAGCAGTTACATTTTTCACTAAACCTCACTCATTTGTGAAGTTACATAGCAAAAAGACATGTACTGACCAATGACAGCATGAATCTGCTGCATTGTTTCATGCATCTGTTTGTGAAATTCAGAGATGGGAATGTGTTGGAGGCATTTCATAAATACTTTTCCTTAGCAAAGTTCAGAATTGGTGACAGTTGCACAGTAAGTTTACATGTCAAATTGCACTTTAACTCGTGGTTGAATGTCTCAGATCAGAAAATGAGCTGAAGTAACTTCTTATGCATAGTATACTGGAAGAGATTAGCTCTATATCTATAGAATGCAATCTGGTAACATCTTTCCTCCGCCAAAGTCATGCAGCACACATAAAACAGCCTTCTGAATTGAAAGCCTGGGTACACATTATAAATAAATATTGTTCCTAATAGTCATAAATAACTCTTAGCTATTTATATGTAATTAACATTGAATAGTACCTAGTAACCCAGCTGAATAATTGTACCTCATTTTAAGACTATTTTTGTTTTCTTCAATTACACAGTCAAGCAGTTAAAATATGGTAACATATTTGGAGTTTAGCACAGTAATTTTTAGCTAAGAATTCCCTGTAAGCTCTTTGAAAATCTAGTTAGTAAAAACCATTAATATTGACGTATTCTTCTGCTTTAGACATCAAATAAGCAGTGTGTATTTTTAGGGTAAACTCCTATGTTGTATTCAGCATACCAGCAATAAGGATTTGTTTTCTTCTTCATCCTGAACCAGAGCACCTTAAATTTCCCCAAAGTGGAAGTGCATAAAGTGCAAAGTGGCCAGAACACAATCCTGTTGTAAGTACTGAAAGCCCTCGTGTTCCGTGGAGAATTCATTCATACATACCTGTGCTGAGTGGTTTGCCTAGCATGAACACACAGAAGAGAATGATTAGCTCAGTCTGCTTGTAAGAAATCTAATGCATGTTAGATGAGAAAACCGATCCAGGAGATTAGATGTTGCAGTTATACTTATCAGTTTGTCCTCTCTCCTCCACTGGAACTTCATACTATGTTAGATCACAACATGTGACCTGGCCCAATTCAGAGGAGCAGGCTACTGGCTGTGTTATATAAGTGCACAGTTACAGAGCTGATATATCGTGAATGTATACTGCTGCGCTTCTGTGTGTCTTAGCCTGTAAGACACTTAAATTTTTAATGTAGCATTTAATAAGTCTAAATTTAAAAGTCTTTGTGTGCCTTTGTTTCCTCATCTACAGCATAACATCATGTGCTGAATTAAGTGAAGTTATCTATTTGGTGTTACAGAGTTCTTAAAGATACTTTCCAGGGAAGGTTTCTATAAAAGCAGAATTGAGCTGCAGCAAGATGTATGTCTTCACAATTATTTGTTTCAAGTACTTTGCAACAAATGCATATACTGTTCTCCACTACATGCACTAGAGAATGATACTTGCTCACTGAAATATCTACAAACTAATTTTATGCTCAGTACCTGCATTTTATCAACACATTATAGATAGTTGTTATGATTTGCATTTTACATATATTTATTATTAGTATATTTCACACTGAGTTTGAAAATTCTGCACACATTATGCAGAATAAGGGTACAGTAGGTCTAGAAAACAGGCAATATTTCCAATGCTAATTATTTTATTTTTAAAGTGGTTTTTTTTTTTCAGTTGCAGTCAAAGAAGACATTCAAAGAACTTTCACTTCTAAAAGAAGTTGAATACTTTTAAGTCTACTTAAAACTTCTTTCTGCCTGCTTCTCCTAGATATAATAAGAGTTACTAGAATCTGGTCTGTTCTCTCCTTTATGATTTTATTCTTTTATGACTCCAAGTCTCCTTGAGGTTTCACGTTTATAGCAAGCAATTATCTGTTTTGGTACTCTCTGATTCTTAATTGAAGACATACATGTACAAATTAATTAGATCTTATATGGTTTCACTAAGTATAGGAATTTGTGACTATCATCACCCTTACTCTAGGTATTTGAGATTTTATCCATACAGATAACTCATCACATGTAAGTTACGTGCTTCCATAAGTGTCTGTATTTATCTTATTTGTAGTTTGTCTTATAGCACTAGTGTGGGTTTTATTTGGTATATAAATCCCTACTGTGAAGTGGAACTTTATTTATACGTAAGCAGCAGTGTGATAACTATTGGACATACTGTGACATTATAGTGAAGTGCAACTTACTGCTTTTTTAGTTTTTGTGATTTTCTTTGAAAAATATCTTCCAGATGTTTGCAAAACCATAGTTTTAAATTAGCACATACTGTTCTCAGTTTTCTTATAGTGGATTATTGACTACAAGGTGTTTCTCATGCTCCTTGTTCAAGAGTTTTGAATTGTCTTCTTTACAGATTTTGAAGTCAGCAAGCTGAATGTGTCAACTTGTGTTTCTCATGACATCCTAGAGAAGGGAAAGTGTGTTTGCCTGAGTTATTGTCTGATCTGCTGGCTCTCATATGATCTAGCTATTAGTTCCCAGTACTTTTTTGTCCCTATTTTCTTAATTCTATCAATCATTTTATTTCTTTGTAGTACAATTTGTCCTTTTCTTTGCTTCATTTATCCAGACAAGAGATGGGAATCACTCCAGCAGGGATGTTGCAGGCATGATATATCCCTCACCGACAGGAAGGTGAGGCAGTAGCCTTTAGAGACATCAACTTCATTTCTATCCCCTGATGTGGATCCAAGCAATTTTCCCTGTTCTAAAGCCGTTTGCTAATGCAATGCAATAACTGATGTTTCTGGCCTGAATTCACCCTTGCTGGAAATAATCACTTTGCTTTCAGTAGAGATATTTTAGGCATTGATTTAGTCATCTAACTTGTTAAATTATGCTTCTCTCTGTTTCTTTATTTCCTTCTTTCCCAAAATGTGAAATCTATAGTCTGTTCTTTAGATCAGAATTTTGTTTTCAGTATGAAATACAATTTCTGGCTTCAGGGCACTGATAATAATAACAGTTTCTGTTATATTTTGGATGAATTAAATATTTTTTTCTGCTATAGGTAGGAGAAGTTGAATATTACAAGATCTACTATTCTTAGTGTTTATACAAGAAGGTATCTGTCTAGTGATGCATAACATACATACCTTTCATGTCAACAGACTCCAATAATAAGTGAAGACAGGTAGGACGGAAGAAATGAAAATGGAAGTAGATTGTACAGCTGACATCCAATACACTTCAGAGAATCTGAATTGTAATTGGGAGCTGACTTACTGAGAATTATTTTTTTCCTGTAAATACTTGAGTTCCAGTGTTTGCTTGTGTTCTCTCAAAGCTACTTTGCCAGTTCTAGTAATGATCCATTACTTATAAGGTCTATTCAACTGCTACTATGGAAATATGTTTTACAAAGGATTGGGTGTGCTATGAATCTGTACTTTTATCAATCCTTTGAAGAATAACAAGCTATTCAATGCATGTTGGAGTAGCAGTTCAACATGTACAACATAGGAATTTAACTCCTATGGAGAAGATCAGTGTTAATATTTTATGCCCTATGTTGCTGTAGATTAGAACAAAATTACAACAGCTATCCAGACTGTTGTGATCCTGCGGGTGTCTGAGGTCTCTTTTGCTATTAGTTTCTTACAGTTCTGGACAATAGATGTATGAGACTCACAGGTTTGCAGGTATATTCAGTGTTAATAATTAGCTCCGTGTACTTTTCATTTATATTAGATATTAAAATAAATAACTGAAACTGTTAACAAAATTACACAGACCAAATTTTTTTTTTTTAATGATCCCATCCATGAAAATTAACTAAGACTTAAGAACACTTCATGCAATCTGTTTCTGGTTTTGTTAGCAGCAAAGGTTATACAAAACATAACGGAAGAATTTTGGTGAGTAAAACTGAAGGGAGAAACACTAATTACTGACCTACCATCCATATGGCTAAGAATGCAATCTTTCAGGGCATGAGCTGATCAGTGTAAGATGCTTAGAATAAAACAATCTAAAAGTGGGGTTACTGAGGGAAGCATATTCAATATCACTGTTTGGTCTTCCAGTGTTAATGGCAGTTTTGAGGGCTTATATTAGGTGAATGCTCTGAAATATCATTTCAGAATCTAAAGATTGTCAAGAATGTGCAACTAACAGATGAAATGAATGGACCAGGACCAGACAAAATTCATACAAAAACTCAGAAGGACAAAATAGCTGTGCTGCAGCTCACATAATCAAGAAGCATGGTTTGTCTTCTCTTGCTCCTTACTGACAAAGCACAAGTAGAAGGCTGTGAGGTGCAAAATTTGGAGTACTGTATTGGGCAAATTATTAAAAACTGTATCAAAAAGAAGAGGCCTTCTGGATAAATAATCTTGAGAATCATCCTAGCTCCTGTAATCACAATCCTGTACAAACATAATAGAATTGTTTGATGGAAGAGTATCCTGGTTTATTTTAGGGTTTCTTTATTTATTTCTGTTCCCTGGAGGCTTTTGAGAAAGTATTCAAGGAAAGTATTCAAGCAGGGAAAGAGAGGTTAAGAAGAAAAATCCTTGAATGGGTGAATCAGTAATGAACACATGAAAAACACAGGACAGGAACTAGTATCAGTTCCCAAAGTCATCAGTGGAATTCCAGAGATATTTGTGCAAGGTCTTGTGCTATCCAAAATAAGTATCAAGCTGCAAATGTTGAGGTAAAAATGGTTGCTGATGGCTATAAATGAAGGTAGTAAAGTTAATTACCATCACAGAAGATTTGGAGAAGAATCTTATGTAATTCAGTAGTGACACAATAAAATGGCAGACAAACTGTGGTGTAGGTGAAGATAAAATTATTCCCAATGGGAAAAGTAAGGTTAAATTTATATATGAAATTATAGACTCTGAGATGATTGTTACTGCTCAGGAGCAGGATTATATTAGAAAATCCCATAACATGTCAGCTTACTAGATCATAGAAAAACAAAAGAAACAGAGAAACAAAACATTAGGAATTATTAGAAGACAAACAACTCATTTGTAACTGTATAAATGTGAAGATTGTCCATGTCTTGGGAATTTCACATTTAATTCTGTTTCCCTTAATTAAATACTTAATGTCTACAAGTATCTTAAAACTGTGTGTGAATGGCTAGATATTGGAGAGACAGCAGAGGAAGTATGAAATTGGACTTCTCACTACTTGTGCTCATCCTTATGAGACTAGCTTTTGGCTTCTGCCTGAACTGAACTAGAACCGTTATGACCGATCTTTTATTCTCTACTTACGGTACAGTATAAACTATAAATAAAATGCAAGCTGATGTTTATTCCTACAATATTGCATTTTATGTTCAATATGAGGAATTACCCTTTGGTGTAATTGCTAATTCCATTCTTTAGCACTTCATTTACACAGAAGGGCATTTACTGTCTTGAATGTGGAAGCTCCTAAAAGAGTTGTCATATCTAACAAATTATTTTGTTTTACTAATAGTTTTTCACAGTAGACCTAAAGCATTCGTCAAAATAACTGCATCATGCATGCAGATTATTAAAAAAGTTATTTTTCTTCAGTATTTTTGTATTTTTATTCATCTTCTGTTTAGCATCATGCCTTTAGTATCTACATGATGCTATGTAATAACTCCCTTTAAAGCATTAAGTACTTTGAAAACAGAACAGGAGAGAAATAGGTCAGAAATATCATCAGGTATCTTCTGAGATATATGTTTAGAAACTGATCAGTACTGACAAAAAAATATAAAGCTTTTCCAGAAGGAGTTTTTGGATCCAACATGGATTTGTTTTTCTTTAGAGCTCAGTAAAACAACAGGTAGAACTAACAGAAGATTTACAGCTACAACTCTTTTCTTCAGCTGTATTTTATGTGTGGTCTAAGGAATGGAAAAGTCATTTTGCTCAAAATAACACAGTATGAACCAAAAAAGAATTGAAACCCATCCATCACTTTTGAACTCCTTGAAACATCACATTAGATGGCTGTAAACCTCGGAACTTCTGACACACTGTGTAAATGCTGTTGTTTCCTGGTCTGTTTTCCTTTTTACTGTTAGGTATGAAATCATCATTTCAGATGATTTCAGACTTGGCAAGTCTGGTCACTTGGAATAAAGTCCATATCGGGTCAGAGTAGTTAAACAATTAATTACCAGTGTCATTAATTAGAAACACAGTCTTTCCTTTTCCCTTAATAGATTCCTATTTCTTTGATTTCCTTAGTCACTCATAAATATCTACTATTTTTAGAAAACAATTTTCAACTAATGGCATTAAATGAACCATTGAAAATGAGCAATTTATTTGCTTCAGTTATTTGTTTTTCACTGCTTGGAGTATGGCTGGTCTGTGCATCACTTGTTATTTTTGAGTAGATAACTGAGAACTGTTACCTGGTGAATGATGAATGTGATGATGAAGAGTTAACTCTTGTTCTGATTTCCAGCTGTTACATTTTTCACTTCCTCATTTACATTTTTCTCATATGCTGTTCTTTAGATGTTCTTGATTAAATATAGATATAAAAAATGACTTAGAAAGTGCCCAGTTCTTTTCCCAGTGGTGTGAGTTGAAGTGTTAAAGAAGTAGGTAAATGGCAGAGAAGATCACTCTTGAAAAGGAGGAATCAATAGCACTACAACTGATAGAAGTGTTTACAGGACAGCCCCTCCACCATAGCATACCTACCAGTAATAAGATGCGAGAACACATGGTCTGGGCTATGGGGACTTATTTGAACAGCTCAGTTTGTATTTCACATGGAGCAAGTCTACAGAACTGTGTTCCTTAGTCATGCTGAACATAAGCTTGCTTGTCAAAATGCTATATCTGATCCTTTTCTTCTACATTCCCCATCTTTTTCTTCCCCTTGCTAAATATATGTAAAAGTATATTTAATATACATCTGTAAAAATTATTAGAGCTAGATTGACTTATCCGTTCATTGACTACTTTATCTGTAGATCTACTTTATCTGACATATGATAAATGCCAGATTTGGTAGACTGTCTGAGATGAATTGAAAAGGGAAGGGATTTTTTTTTCCATTCTGCTGACACTGAAGTGTGTAGCACTTCTATAGACCTCTTGGAAAGCTAACCTAAGGCATAACAGGTTATCAGTGATATCACAGTTTTCAGAGACTGAAGGCAAAATGATGTTAAAGGCAAAATGATAAATTATTCCTCCTCTGCTGAGGAGGCAAGATATAAAAAATAGGTCAATATTGCACCATTGGATGCCTTTTGAAAAAACTCAGTAGTTAAACAGAAAATGGTAACAAAAGCACGTGACATTCAAAGGTAAACCAGGGAGAGGAGATCTAAATAAAATCACCACTATGCAACTGAATATTTCACAGATGGACACAAAAATTGTAAAAATGGTGCAGTAGCCACATAAATTCAGACTTTTGAAAAGCTGCTCTGACGTTTGTTTGGATTAAGAGTAATATTAAAGGTATATCTCTTAGATTTCATTTGCATTTGAAGCCATTTTGCACTTTTGACTCCATACACTGAATAGCATTCCAGTAATCTAAAATTAAGGAAAATTGCTTTTTTAAAAAAAATCTCAAATTTACATATTCAAAAGCTAACGTGACATTAGTTGTTCTTAGGGTGTGAAAAGTGAATAGAGATGATTTTCAGGTGTCAGCTGAACAGCTGAGAGAATTATAACCTAGCAAAGACTATTCTTGAAATGTGTTTAATATAGAAATAATACCTATCAGAGCATGACTTTTGTGTAGAATGGACCTGTATTTGGATTTTTAAAGACCATCAGCTTGTAGAGGGGTCACTGTGCACTAATGTGATATGGTTATTTAGATCCTGTTGAGATTTTCCACGTTAAAACTGTGAATCTCAATTAGTTGGGAACTGAGCTTTCACCTTTCTATAGGAATGAGGAGGGAGGAGTTCCTTTGCCTTCTCTGAGATCTTAGGACCTATGCTAAGTTACTGTGAATGTCTTTAGCTGGATGTTTGCATGCTGCTTGAAAGATGAGACATCTGGCTCAAACAGAAGGCTTGGTGTTACTCCTTTCCTCTATTTCCTTGGTCTTCTGTTTTTCTTGGTTCTGCTGTACTGTTTCTTCCAATGTATTCTGTAGGGAGGAGGATTAAACACTGCAAAACAAAGGTTCAAAACCTGCTATGTGTAGTTTTTAAGTAATTGTGTCACAATTCACAGACAATTACCATCTATGCCAATTAGAATAAGATTGATCTTTTTTAAAATTATTTTTTTTTTTAGCTTGGGAAACTCTAAAAGAGCCAGCAGCAAAGTTTACTGTGCAAATGAGTTGCTTGCTTCTTTTCCTCATAGTTAAACCACACTGAAGAAACAATATAGGTGTAGATTAACATTAAATTATGAAATATAGGTCAGCATGTAATTTCTGTTACAATTGAATTCTCCATTAGCAAACTGGAGGCTTCATTTATACACTGAAAAATACAAAAAACAAATTATGTGGGTGACTACACAGAAATATTAGAGTGAAAAGATGGAAGGGAGCATCTGGGAGGTGCAATGAGGAAATACGCATCATAAAATAATGTCTTCATTTTAATATTTCCACCTACTCTCCATATGGTGGTACCATGTGTCTTTTTCTCATTTTTTGTTGGTCTTTATAGTTCCAAATTTTTGAGGAAAATGAATATTGAGGAGAATGAAAATATGAAGAAAAGCAACTTGTTATGCTCTCCTCTACAGCTCTGCAGCTGGGGTGGCTCCTGCTGACTGTGTGTGAGGAAAGTTAATGTCCAAATCTTTCAGCCCTTGACCTTTGCATATTTTTATTTTTCTTCTCAAAGATAAAAGCAGACATGATAGTTTTCTGTGTTCCTTTTCTACTTGATGAGGAGCTGTGATAAAGCAGTAAGAATGCATGAATGGCCTACAAGCTGTAAAACAGAACAACTTTTAACAACAACAAAACAAACAAAACAAAAGGAAAAAAAACATACTTTGTGAAAACATATTTTGAAAAGTTTGTGGGAGAAGGTTTTGGGAACCTTTTGTTTCCTCTGTTCACTGCCTGCTAGTAAATAACCATCACTACTAGAACATTTCAAACTCTGCCCTCTGTCTATTATACTATTACCAAAATATTTTGACTATAAAACTACAGTCTGGTGCTCAGATCCCAGTTTTAAAATAAATAAATAAATTTGAAAAAGAAACAGAGCAACATTGAAGAGAATGTTAGGAGAGGAAGAAATAGAAAATGCTTGGGGAAAAAAAGTTAAAAATAGAGTAGCACAATGAAAAAAAATAGACGTGTGAAGAAAAAGAAAAGAACTCTCAAATAATACATCCTTGAATGAGAATAGCAGTCAGCTGGAGTGCCTAAAATCTCATGAGATTGAGATGTCTTTTTTATTTTCCAGGTTTAGGTTTGTCTGTTAAGAAGAAATCAGAAAAGCTGATTTACTGAATACTGAAGCCATGCTCCCATGCTTGCTTCTTTTCTGCTTTCCACCTCCAAGTATTTTTCTCCCTTCTATCTCAAGAAGTGAGTGTGTCATGGCTCTTCTGCAGTAGCTCCTCTCCTATTTTCTTTTTTTAATTGTTCAAATTTCATCAGAGCTCTTTTGATTTTGATACTAGCAAGTAAGAGAGAGAAAAAGAGAGACAACCTTCCCCCCAAAAAATAGGTAGCACTTATCCAAGTAAGTCAATCTCAAATGTGAGTATCAGACTTCTAGAGTTCACCTGCATTTATTCCTGAACTTTTCTCTGGAATGTCACAGCAAATAAAATCTCACCATGAAATATATTTTGTAGTATATCTGTACTATTCTATTGAGGCGGTCTATGTCTAAATTTCAGTCTAAATAACAATTGTTTCAGAAATATATTCTTGAAATGTGAAGTGAATTTTAAAAAAAAATACTAGTAGCAGACTGAAGGAAAGCTTGATTCCATCTTTGAGAAAATAATTTAAAAGGGAAAAAACCCTTTCTCTTCTCTGGTATTATGCGCATTTTTATATTTTGTTTGGAAAACCTTTCAGTTTTTTCAGATTTACAGATCCCAGGACTACTGTTTTCTGTTCTTTTCCCCAAAATTATTATTATATTGTGCCACTTCAGATGATGAATCCTTGAAGCTGCAGACCTAGTCTAAGTGATACACTTCACAGTGGGCAGATATTAACAGATTTATTCTCTGTTCTGACAATAGATAAGAGGGACTAATTCAATATTGGTATGAAGAAAAGCTAGGGAAAACTACTGAAAGGAAATATTTCAATACTTTTATACCAAATATGCTTCTCAAAAAAAATATCTTAATATCTTTATTTTATGGAAATCTAAATAAACTGTAGGTAACCAACTGGCTGAGCACTGGAGTGGAATATTGCCATCATCTATATAGAAACAAGTTGCTTATTGCTGTATGTTAGGTTTTGTAGTGCTGAAAGCTATAGTTAAGAGTTCCTTTTTTTAACTTGTTTTGTTAGATATAGGGCTACCGTAAGAGCTGGATCCATTCAGTCCTTAGTGTTGATACATATTCAGTATTCTTACAAATGCACCAAATGATTGCTGACTTTTATGTAATATCATTCCTTAATATGTAATGTCAGGACACATTAAAAAAAAAAAAGTAAATGCCTAGTTAGTTCCTTCAGTGACTTTCTTCCATGCTTTTCATCAAATGTTGACACTGCTATTAGGAAGTCACGTTGCCCATGTTATCGTTTTCTTAAGTATTTTAATAATGTAATTCTACTTGATTCTCTTGAATTAGGGTAAAACTACTTACAATGTGTGTCAACTAAGAAAGATAATCTAACTTACTAGGGGGTGCCGCAACACTTCATAGATGACATTACAGGGATTTATGGCATAGAAAGGAGGTAAGACTCCTCTGACACTCTTCTAAGGAAAATATCTTGAACAGCCAGAACCTGCTGAGAAATGAGCAAATATAAATGATACAGGAGACATGAAGCTGGATTAGCAGATTTAAAGGGATTTATAATGAAATAAGAGAGAAGAAAGCTAACATCTTAGGGATTTTTTTTTCCTCCTAAACATGATTACAGCCACACTTCCTTTTTGCTAATACTAGTTCTTTCAATATTTCTGTGCTATGTAAAATATTTTTAATAATATTACAAAGCACCCATTTTCTTCCAAAAGCTGTATCCAAATAAAATTAATGGCATGGCTATAGTAATGTTTCTTCAAAATGTTAATTTGGTCAATGTCATATTTGATAAGAAGTGTTAATATTCATAATTTCTTGGCCAAAATCCAGTCTTGGTAATTACAGTTAGTGGATCAAATTTCACCTGGCAGTTTCCAATGGGGAGAATATGTTCATTCAATTCCTGAGCATAATCAGCTCCTCTCAACAGCAGTCATGTACAGCCCTGGAGATCTGTCTACCTATCAGAAAAAGCCTTTTTTTAAAAAAAGCATCTCAGTGAGATATGAAGTGGAAAGTGTAATACCATGATTCTAATTTCAATTTTCAGACTATCTTGTAAAATAATGGTTTTAATTGGAAAAAAAAAAAAAAAAGGAAACCTTGCAGGTCATTTAACAGTAACTTGTTCTAATTTTCAATCTGTGTAACAAAGAATTTCTGGTTTAGAGTTTTAAATCTTGTGTTTGTTGAGACACCAGTTTTAAAGACTAGTATGGTTTACTTTAGTGACACTGCTTATGCATACTCGGGTATAAAATTAGTTCCCACATGAGCTAATGTCAATCTGGAACTTTCTTCAGAAACAAAGATAACAAACATCGCAAAACAACTTGCTAGACTTCCCTTAAGCATTTACAGAGGAGAAATTATAATAATCAGTGCAGTATTTATACTCAGTAGGATTTTGGCTGAGGAACTGGAACATGACACTGGCTTCCAGTGTTTGATTTCTGATCTCTAGCATGACCCTATCTTTTTGGCCCTGTAGACTGGCCCATGCAGCCGTACAGCCCAGTGCAGTTTCAACAGCTATGTCACTGAAATATGGAGGTTTTCTTTTCATATGAAGGTGTCACTTTGATGTACTTTAGCCTGCAGAAAATTTAATTTGAAACAGTGGTTCTTGTTATTTTCAGCACAAACAATAGGAAAATATTTTTTATTAATTTAGTTTAGCAATCTGTTGTACTTTTAAGCCTGCACTATGTACCATTTCATCCTCCAGACCATATCTTAATTGACACATAGTGATGAAGATAGGGCCACCACCTTGTATAATTTTGTTATGGCTCACAGTATTTAGGGTTTTTCTTCAGATACTGATTGCCTGCTTACTAAAATGCTATGAGAATCTTAGCAGAAAGCTATAAAATAAAAATAAAAAATTGTAGTGCTTTTAGTTGGAAGTGTGGGTTTGATAACTGAAAGATGTGAGCTTGGTAACTTCAGGGTTATTTTAAAATTTGAGTGGTGAACTTCTCGAGCTGCCAATAGAGTATGTGTGTTTTTTCTCTTTTCAAGTTGAGCAGTCACATGTAGGTAATCTATTCTGCCTTGAAGTTCATTTCTGCCAAGGTACTGTTTATTTAAACTGGTTTAATGAATTACTTACATACAACTGGCAATGTATTTTTTAAAGTATCTTTTTTCAACTAAATAAAATGTAATTTACTTAAATAAATCCCAAATATGATGTTGCCCCTTTCTTCAGCTCCTTCCTGCTCCAGCTGCATTGTGACCTTAATCTTCCAGTTGTAGTGAGTGTGAACGAACTTGTTTCATAACTTTCTGAGTACTGAGTTTTGAATTGTTTTTTAATTAGCATTTTAATTGCTCATCAAAGGAGTTGAAAACTGTGTTGGAAAAATGGTGCATTTACTAATCCCTTTGGTACCAACCAACATTAAGCTTTTTCCAAGGTCAAATGCGTGAGTATGATAGTAGCAATTTCCTTTGCTGACATAATGCAAAAGACTTGATGAGCTGAGATGTTTTTACCATGCCTTGCAATCTGCCTCTCCTTGTGATAGAGGGAAAAAAAATATATAATTCTGTGCATAGCTACTTATGAAAACTTTGCTTTGAGGTTTCTAATCAAAGCCAGGCTTTGCTTGTTGTAAGTACACAAGATGAGTTTTAAGTGGTTAATGCTGATAGGAAGTTTTATTTGTCCATGCGTTTAGACAGAGTGTTCTGTTTTGCTTGTCCCACTTCTAATATGTGATCTCTGGGAACTATGCTGAGGCTCAGTTCCTGGAGCTGTGGAGAGAAGACGCTGAATAGACAAGGATTCAAATAGGCTGGGTCATATTAAGCTGCAATCAGCACTCAAAGACTGTGAAATGAGTGTTTAGCTGTTGCCTATACAAACTGCCTGGGCTCTCCCACTGATTTTTACAGGAAGCAATGAAGTAACATTATTATTCTGCTTGTCTTATCTTCCTTTGAAAATTCTCTCAAAAATCCTTGTTTTGTATTTTACCTTGCAATGAACTTACCCTTCACCAGTTGAGATAGCTGCTGGGAGGATCCCAGCAGGGAGCTCAGTAAGTATGTCTAGTATCTATTTTCACTTAAATTTATAGTTTTGAAGTGTTCACGTACTGTCCTGAGACTTTCTTTTCCTATCCTACTTGTGCAAAGACAGTCACATTCATTGTTCTTTGGTATAAATATGGTCACCTGAAAAGAAATGAAATGAGCCCACTGTTTTATGAATGTATCTTTTCCCTTTAGTCCTCTACAGGGACTAAATGTTTGAAAAACAACCCAGGTAACTTGTGTACTTGAAGATATTGACAAATTATTCTGATTTTCAGAGCTGCTAGTTAGTGACACCTGTTGGAGTTGGTGGAACTTGTTTTAAGCCTGCCTGTGTCATGTTAAGAATCTATTTTTAATTCATTTTAAGAGACAGATCTTAATCTTTTTTTGGCAACTTAGTTCCTGAATGGGAGGGAAGTTGCTGGTTGAGTAAGAGACAAAATAAATGAGTCCTTGCACTCAATTCTATGAACATTCCAAACTCTTCTGAAGACTTAGGAAAAACATCTTAGGGATTTTATGCTGTGTTTATTGGTAAAGTGAGATTAATTGCTTGCTGAGCTTGCAGCTGATATGAAATTTGGCTGATTGTCACTGAACAGCCTTAGGAGGGGAAACTGCACTAGCTGTTGCTTTAGAAGTTAAAAAGGGAAGTCTCCGCTATGTTTGAAATGAAAATAAAACAGCTAGAGATTGACCCATTGAAAGACTTCATGCTTTTCATTGCTAGCAGGAGATCCTCAGTGAGGTAGAGCAAATGTAATTATTGAGAGAACATAAAGAAAACATGTTTATTTGCCCTGTTGTAATGAGGACAGCTCAGCAGGATTGTACCTGAGTATGCTGGATTCTGACTGGCATACAGACTTGTATGCTGCAGAATTAGCAGGGGTCTGAGTTGCTTAATTACGTGGAGTTATTTTTGCTTTTGCAAGCACCAGTAACTTTATTTTAAAAAGAGATAAGAGCTTGCAGTACTTAATGTGCACTTCATGTCCTGAAGGTGCTTTACAGTTATTAAGCAATTAGCCTGAACACCACCCAAGTGTACTTCCATCTCTTTGTATATATATTGTAGAAATGGATATAACCTGAAAACAAAATTGTTCACATACTGATGGAGAGACAAAGCAAAATGAGATCTCTGAAATCAGATTCAGTGAATTTAAAAGAGTTGTCCTCCATCTCATAGCTAATCAATACTGAACTTGGAAATATGACTCAGAAGTGACCTCTTGATAGTGCAGTAATGGATGAGTGTTTCTCGCTCCAATATTGTCTGTCTCTTGACACTTGGCTTCCTGTTCTTGTATCCATCTGCTTCTTTAAGTGGCAGAAAAAGAGAGCTGTTTGCTATTCTTCAAGTCAGAACCTTTAGTTCATAAATATGTTAATTTAGTATCTGAGTAGTTATCTACATCTCAGAGGAGAAAGAGGATCTTTTAGCAGATAACTGTGAGCCTGATGGAAATGATCTAACTTGTTATCTGAAGGCATCTCTTGATCGCTATGAACTATGCAGCAATGCAGGAGAGACTAGTTTGCTAACTTCACTACATAATATTAGGTATTGTAAATATGTTCTCCTAACTCTTCCTGAAAATATAAGTGTGAGTTTATTCTAATAAAGAGCTTCAACAATGAAAATGTATGCATTTAAAAGACTATGACTTAAAATAGTGAGTGGCACGTGAAAAAATGTAGCTAATATACGTCAGAAATGACTTACCTGGCAGTATATTTGATACAATTTCTCAGTGATTGCATATTGACATCGTCTGATAAAAACTGTCACCAAAGAAGAAAAGTATGTTAGAGACTGTAAAAGTATTGAAAGATCCACATTTAAGATTTTGTAGGCTGAAAGTCTTTTTCTTAGGTTTCTCCACATGTAATGCATTTATCCAGAAACAGCTTGTTGAAGTTAGGAGAAACTTTAAATTATGTTCCCAATGGGTATTTTCCCCAAACTGGCATTGTTTTCTTTCTGTTTTATGTTAAGATAAAAAGATTTTTAGTGATTCTATGTGATTCTTAGTGATTCTATTCAAGGAATCATAGAATCACCAAGGTTGGATCTACAAGATCACCCAGTCCAACCATCCACCTTTCACCAATAGTTCTCACTAAACCATATCCCTCAACACAGCTTCTAAACATTCCTTGAACACAAAGCTTTCTTGTTTTTTAAAGAATTTATTTCAAAAATATCAATTTATTCCCCTAGGGCATACAGTTCAAATATTAACTATCGTGTCAGAATTGAAAACAGGGAAGATATTGGGGATTGATATTTATCTTATCAAATAATATTTTAACATTATTGAAATTAAATAGCAGTGTATAGTGCTCAATTTAATATTGTTTTGCCTGATGTTCTGCTCGCAATAATGCATTTCTGCAAAACACTGAATTTTTTAAATGGAAATTTGTTTATTTACAACAATTCTTGTAGGGAAGTGCTGTCATTCTCGGAAATGTACTTCATTTGTACTAAAGGTTTGCATGAATGCATGTGTATAAAAATGTGTCATTGATGCTGTCTTGATTTTCTCTGCCTGCATAAAAACCATTTTTGTTCAAGAAAAAAATGACTTAAGAAAACTTACAAGTCTTCCTTTGATTTGCTGGATTAATCTGAAGTTATAAAAGATATCACTGCATTCATTACATAAAATTACTTTTTACTATAATGAGATGGATTATGAACAGCTTATTTATTGAACCTCAACATGCATGTTAAAATTGTCACTTGTATCTTACCTTTATGTTTACGTGTAGATGCCTAAGCCAACAATTGACTGCTGCTCTCTTCCCACTCCTTTCTGCCTCCCCTCCAAAAAAACTGACAGATGGCTGTGTCCTTGTGTCCCAGATGGTCTGTATTAGCTTACTGGTTTCTAGTGCTTAGGTTTGCAGTATGTTCCTCCCTTCTAGTTCGTCTTGTAACTACAAATTTCACCCAGAATCTTTTACCCCTCCAAAATGAATTTTCAGTTTTGCTGAGCATTGGATTGAGACCTTGTGGAAGAGGCACTTCTGTAGAGTTGTCTTTCTGCAAATCATGATGCTTTTTCTTCCTTTTTTTTTTTTTACATTCTCTATGGATATAGATTTCTTATTTGATTGGCACTCTGTCCGTGTCTGTGTCAAAAGCCACAATCTGTTTTAGTTCCATTTTTTTTTTGTGTGATTATCTACTCACTGACAACAACAAGGAAAGTCTTTTAAGAAGTAAACAAATCTTGTATTGAAAAAATGAAATTATCCATGTCAAGATGAAGATTATAGAATTACATAATGCCATGAGTTAAAGGGACTGCGAAGACCACATGGTTCCAACCTCCCTGCCATGTGCAGGAATACATCCCACCAAATTAGGCTGCCCAGGAACCCATCCAACCTGGACTTGAACATAGGCAGGAATGGGGCATTCACAGCTTCTCTGGGCAGCCTGTTCTACCATGTCACCACCCTCTAAGTAAATAATTTCTTTCAAAAATATAATCTAAGCCTAATCTTTGTTTATTTAAAACTATTATCCCTTGTCCTGTCACTACATTCCCTGATAAAGAGTCTTTCTCCAAAAAATACTGTAATTATATTTGTTCTCTAAGATATATTTGTGTTCAGATGTATTTTTTCTGTTTCTGAATTTACTTTGAGAGATTGGAATCTTTCTAACCAATCCAGACAACTGAACGTACCCCTCTGTGAGGGTGGTGATGTTCTCTTTAAATCTGCACTGTATTACAGTGTGTCCCTGGCAACATACATTAGCCTTAACTATTATTAATTAACATCTCTCACATGCCTGTCACACATCTCCAGATTTGTATGAAAATTAAAAAAAAATCTGCTTCTGGAGGGTGATTCTCACTGTCTACTTTGGTTTTCCTTTTAAGCAGAAAGCAAGACACAGCAATGAGTTGGGATGTTCCAGAGTACACAGATTTTGGACTAATTTGTTGAGATGGTAAAGAATCACAGCTTACTTAAGGGTATTTTTTTGTCATGAGTAAAATATGGGGAGGAATTTTAAAGAAAAGAGTACCACTGTTGTAGTACTCATAGTTTAGCACACACTGGACTGTGGACTGTAGTTTAACAGTGATGTTCGGACCTATCAGAGTTATTCTTCTGACTGTATTATCACGTTTAGATAATGCTACTTATACCTTAATTTCTACCTTCATGTTTAATTTGCCAGCCATTAGATCTTAAAAGAAACATTTATCAAAATAGCCAGAACTTTTCCACATCTCTCATTGGGCCTGAAGCTCAAACTCAGAATGAGTTAGGTACTAGCTATTTCATATCGCTGATGGATCTCAAACAGATTTTAATAATCTGCTGTCCCCTTTGGAAGAAATGAAGATTCTTGTTTATAAATTTTTATTACATTCTTGTACTCCTTTTATAGTAGCTTTAGGAATTTGAGATGTTTTAAGAGTTTTGATTGCTGTTTTTTTTTTATTCTGGTATGGATAATAATACTGAAGTGACAGCTATAAAATTAATCTTTGGAAGCCGAGTAATGAAAATTGAATGGTCACATAGGCTACCTGAAGTAGCCTCAGTAAAAATCTGAAGTACCTCAGTAAATTCTAAATTTCTTATCTCTACATTGCACAATATTTTTCAGACAATAGTTGAGAAATGAATGTAGTAAATCAGAAGTTGTACTACTGATTACTTGTATTACAACATGTATTACTTCTCAAACCTACACGTAGTTTGAATCTTGAGCACTAAGATTTTCTTTCCAGTAATTAGCAATCTTGTAAATTCAGCTTCCACTTTCTAACTGGTTAGAAATAATCTTATCGCCTTGAAAACTTCAGATATTTAAAATCAATTGTGAGTTTGTTCATAATGTGATTCTTAAAGTGGAAATGACTTGGAAATGAGGTTCCTTTTAAATTGAACATACTGTCTAGTCTTTAAATAAGTGTTTTTCACCTCTTATTTGACAATCTTAGATTTGATCAGTGTCTCTTATTTTTTGAGAATCTTACAATTGAACAAAAATGATAATATCTGAATTTTATAAATGAAAAAAAAATCTAGTAATCTTTTGTAGTTGTTATTTTTTGTACTGCTGGATTCTCTAATGAGATTTAATATAGAATTATAACCTTTCATGAGATGATTATAATGTCTAATTGTTGCCCTAAATCCTAAAGCAACCCCTGTTGTCCAGTCAAGTGCATTTTAAGGTAGTAAGAATTTAATGCACCATCCAGATGTTCCAGTGAACATAGCTTGAATACTAGGCATCCACATTTTGACAGACAAGTGCTGAGATGAAGAGAAGTACCTCAAGAAGATCAGGCCAGACTCCATCTTGTACTTCTGCCGCATGTGAAAACCTCGAAAATGCAGAATTTATCTTGCCTTGTTCGACCTATTTTTGAATCAAGTATTCTTTGCTACATTCCTTTGGAGGTATATATAGATTTTTTTTTAATAGCTGATTGTTGCAGAATGCATATCAGATTCTAAAAAGCAGGCTGCAGTTTGTTGTGCAAGCAGCAAACGTTTAAAAGCCAGCTCCATAAAAAAGACAAGTCTTGTTGCCTGTAGCAACAGGGTAACCACATCAAGTGCCTCACAAATAACTACACAGTGTTTTCAGTTACTTTTGGAACTGCTGATAAAAGAGGAAGGTCTCCCCAGAGATCATTTTAAAACAGTAATATAATTAGAGTTAATAATGATACTTGAACATAAACAAAAGGGAAATTCACTGTGGTTTTTAACTTGTATATGCATTTAAGGTCTAAGGTTGCATTGTAATGACTTTATTGTGAATAGTGTGCACCGGAATGTGAGATAAGATTTTCTTTCCTATAAGAGAATATTATTCTTGACTTCCAGAGCCATAGAATAAGCTTAGAGATTAATAAAAGCAAATGTATGAAAGGTGAGAAGATTTATCTTCTCAGTGTGTGGGATCAAGTATACAGTTTTACTTTTTTCAAGATGTAATCATGGCATAAATTATTAAAATGTAACACACAATTAATATATTTTATCTTTTTCTCTGTGTTTTTATACTGATCCAGTATATATAATGTATTTCTGAGCTTTAGGAGGGAGATCTCAGTGTTGGCTATTTTCAGTGGGAAACTGGCTGTACGGACAACTAAAGAGATAAAGGGTTACTGTTTAGATTTACTTGATGACATTACTAAATGTCTTTATATCAGTCTTATTTTTCAGCTTACACAGGGATGTTTGCTTCAATTCATTTCATTAGTTGCATGAGAAAATATTTTAAAAAGGAAAGCAAAATAGTTGATAGCTTTATAAACAATAAGCTATTATGAAGCAATTATATACTATGTGTAAAGTAAATAAGGACATTTCATCTCACGGTGTTTTAGTATATTTCTACATGTATAACAAAATGCAGTTATTCTGCACCTAGTGAAAAAGTGACCTTCCAATTTTAGTTTGAATTAAGTTTGCTGATTGTGTGGAATTGGAAAGATCGCAACATCTACACTCTGCAGAGATCTCAATTTTCTCACAGAGTGGATGAAGACAAGGAAACATATCTGCACATCTGTTCCTGTCACTCAAGATATTCCACAGGAAGAAAAGTGTGTCTTTATAAAGGCAGCCATATTAATGATGCACAAAAAGACAAAAGACTTTTCAATGCAGTAGCAAATTGTTTATGTTCACTCCTTGCTATCTGGTTCATTGAGCAACTGCAACGTTTCTGCTGTCATGGAGAGTTTGTCCAGTGGTTCGAATGCTAGCTAGGGGATTACCAATACCTGAGTAGATTTTCTGCTCTGTCACAGTCAGATAACAGCTTGTCTGTGTGAAATCCGTAGATTTTTTGACAACTGTTCTGCGAGGCTGAAGAGGTCATGACTCAACTCCGCAAGAGACTTGGAAAGACAAAAAAGGATAGAGCACTGATAGCAGGTAAATCGCTCCAAAACACTTGCCTGATAGCAGTATTGAGGCATTTGTCTCTATTGCCTATCCTGCCAGTTGAAGAGCACATCAGTAAAACTGAAACAAAGTTCATATTGTGCGTCTTCTTGTCCACATTTTAGAGATAGAACTTTTCTCCAGCTGATACAAAGCAATCATATTTAAGCACTGTTCTATGATACTTAGGTTCTGTGTCTTGCAATTCTAAGTTATTCAAGTAATTTACTTAGTATCTTCCAAAGGTCTTTACTTCAATACTGGAAACCTTAAGTTTTCTTGCTGCTATTAAGTCGGGATAAAATATCACACGGGCTGGAAAACAGCATTTTTGGTTGTTGATTTGGTTTTGAGTTGCAGCAGAGATGCCTACAGCAGGTCTTGCTGTAGAAGTTCTGTATCTGGGAACAAGGAAATTTAATTCAAGCTCCATGTCATGTTTCTTTTGCTAAGTTGTTTTCAGTTTCATTCAAAACTAGCATAGTTGTTCTACTCCTTTGGTGTAGACTTGAGTATAATTGGTAGATGTAATTTAGAAAAAGTGCATATTAAATAGAGTCACAATCTTATTTTTAGTTGTTTATGAGTGACTGTGTGCATCAAACAGATTTCTCATTGAAATCCTGATTCTGAGATATTTTTGCAGTATGAGTTGTGTCCTCAAATAATGGACTGTGTATCTTTTGCATGAAAGAGCAGTGAAAGGATAAAGCATAAGCAGTTTGCTCAAACCTTACTTTGTTTTTAGCATTAGGTTGGTACTTTAGTTTCTCCTCTGGCAGAACACCTCCAGACTGTTATTTTGTTTGTTGCATTGACATTTATAGTATGCCTTACAGAGCAACTCAAGCATCTTAATGATGCCTGAATGTAGTAATGCATCTTGTAAAGGAAACGGGAATATTTTGTATTGATGATTGATTAAATACTTATTATTTAATGTGCTTCATTCTTAATTTTTCTGGAGAGCCAAAAAATTGTGTGACTGAAAGTGGAATTCTGAAAGCATAAGCTTCTCTTCAGCTTTCTCACAGGATTTCTGATCTTTTCATTATATTTCAAGACCTCTTGAAGTGTCAAGGCTGATATGAAAAAGTAACATGCAATCACAGTATAGCTGCATGATATGTTTTCCAAAATACTGAGGTAGCTATATAATAATTACTTGTGGAGCTATTAAATGAAAATACACAGCAGTATTTGGGAATATGCGAATCCTCACAGGATTTCTTTATTAAATCTCTAACTCGTATGAAGCAATAGGTGCCTCCCTTCCATTACTTATGCAACAGCTAGTACTTGATAATATTAAAGCCCGTTCCAAATTTGGTTAAATTGATCCCTAGGGCAAATGTACTCAAAGGAAAGTCATGATATCATTGACTGATCATAGGTATTATTTAAGACTGGATAGTAGCATATAACATGAAGAGGATGGAAGAAATAAGACATTACTTTCTGAAATGGAAACATTTACTGCAGTGAGAGATGCACTTTAACAGAAGCATCATCAGAAGAAAAGACCACAGTTTAAGATTCTAGCCTAAACATTAAACAAGCTCTATTTTTTTCTAGTTCACAGATCTAGCTTCACAGATCTTAACTAGTTTAACAGGTTATTATTGCATTGAAGAATATATTATACAATGTTTTACTGAACAGTTTAAAAGAACAGACATACAGCAGTTTAACATTTTGCTATAATTTTTAATTCTGGTTTATTCATTTTTCAGGCTTGTATATAGTATAGCAGTTCAACAGGAATTAATAATGTTCCTTTTCCCTCCTCTTTTCACCTCCCCATAAATACTGATCAGAACTTGAAGTAGGACATTTTCTTGCTGAAGGACAAACACATCTGTGGGAATTTCAGATGCCAGGCAGCATGTCTGAAAGAAGGATATCTGTTTCCAGACAGGTTCAACATTACTGTAGTGATGATCTGTAGTAAAGCCTATAGCAAACCAAGAAAGAGATATGTTTGCATCTATAAACCAAGTTTTGACATAAGCATTTCCTCCTTTTTACTCTTTTTATTTTCAGTTTTTAAGTCTCCTAGTATTTGTTTCACAAAACAATTGAATCACTTGTGGGAACTGCAGTGATAAAAATAGACTGAGTGTATCTGTATGTGCATAATAATATCTAGTGGAGACAGACTATGCAAAATTGGCACAATGAGCCACTAAATGCTAAGGCAGTTGTGCTTTACATATGGTGTAGGTGACTCAGAAGAGATTTTTAATAATGAATATTTTCAGACAGAAGATAATTCACAACAGATAATAAAGGATATTTTTTTTAGGTCAACTGCAAAGTAGTTTGTATAGTTGGGGTTACTGAGAGGACAAGACATACCTAGGGTGCTTTAAGTTCAGAAAGAGACCTACATCAGAGTACCTGATGTACCAGTTGGTATGTTTAGTGATGGGAAACATCAATGATTTGCATTGCTCTGGATGATGCTCTGGCTGCTGTGAAGTACAACAGTACACTTACTTAAATGGACATGTTTAATATTGAAAGAAATGTACTGGAACATCTTTGTGTAAGTATCTTTTCAGTGTAGAGCCACAAGAAACTTTTTCTGTGATGCAATTGTCCATTTTCATCCATCCTTCAGGAATAAAATGACTCTTTTGAACAGCATACGTAGGAAAAATGGTGGGATTTGCAAATGGGAGTTTGCTGTATCCACCAACAGTACAGAGCAAGTTATACACCTTGAGGAAATAAAAGAACTAGAAAATATTTTAGAAAACAGATATTCCAGAGTTCATTACTAACAAAGAAAATATAATATTTCCATAGTGTTTTACAGTTTCAAAGTGAATGATAATTAAAAACGTTTCCTAAACGTGGGGTTTTTTTGGGTTGTTTGTTTTCTATGCACGTATTTAAATAGCAGTGTTATCAGGAAGATTAATTGCTTTTGGCAGCAGCTAAATTATTGTCTGTTTTTGTAAGAACCATAAATATGTTTGCATTCTGATACTGCTGTGATTGAGAAGGTTTTTACCATTCCCTGAGCCTACCGAAACAGACAAACAGTATATACATGATTTATGAAATGTTCCCATAAGCAATAATGTGTTGCAGATGCAGGTAAGTTATACATGTTTTCTAAGAAAACTAGAAGCTTCATTCTGACTATAGAAAAAATATTCTGATTAATGATCAGTCTTAAAAAAAAAAAGAAAAAAAAAAAAAAAAGAAAAAATAAGCTGTCCTTTACTGTCCTTTCTTTTAAACTACTGTAGTATTAAGTGAATGTAGAACAGTAAGATAGCCTTATGTTGAGCTACACTTTGTCAGCTTGAAATAATTTCTTCTCCAAGCCTTCCTTGCATTATTAATTAAAATAATAATAATAATAAATTCTCAATATTCTCCCTGTGCATATCTTTTACTGAACAGAAGTATTGTGCTTTGTGGCATGCAATACACAGGTGAAGATAGTTACTGCCTGTATCGGTCAGGTCTATGCAATTCAATCCAAGAAGCCAATAACAATGTTTTCCTTATATTTTAACATACAGAGTGATAATGTGTGGTCTCCATATTTAGATTCAGAAAAAGATCAGTCTTTATATGTGATTTATAAATGGAATGAAGGAAGGCTTTTTGTTTACTTGTTTCTACCCATTCAATGATCTATTTTTTATTTTTTTTTTTTCCCTTCACATTCTACACATAGAAAAAAACTATTTAGTTGTTTTACAGCTGATTGAGGACATCCTGTCTGTCTCAGGTACTTTTAAAAATCTTTAGTTCTCCATTTACTAGCATAGAAAAAGCAGAACAATCAGAACATTTTCACTGAGTACAGTGATCTATTTATGGAATTTTCAGGACAGTATATGAGTTTTCATCATATTTTGTAGTTTTTGCACTGTGGTAAGTTGGTGCTTCATGGTAGTGGCAGTGGGCTGAACCATACATAAAACTGAATGTCATGGAGTGGTCTAATGATCAGTCTACTGAAAGAGGTGTGTTGAACACAGTGTTTAATTTTTCATTCTAGATTTAATGAGAATATTATTCTAACTTTCCTAGCTGTTAAAAGCAAACGAAAAAAAAAAGAAATAAAGGAGAAAAAGACACTAGCAATTTTATCCTTAGTATGCAGGCTTCTGTGTATCTGTTACAGCATACCACGAGGTGACAGGCGCTTGATGCAGCAAAAAGGTAGCTGGAGCTGTTACTGCTTATGGAGCTGTCTGCTAACTGTCCAGAATTACAGCCTTCTGTTTATGAGACTGACCTCCCTTGAGGTTTTTTTCTAATTTTAACTGGAGCTGCTCAGTTGAGGCTGACAAAATTCAGCCAAGATACAATAGCAAGATGGATAACATGTAATCAAAGAGTAACACTTTGGGGGAACCTGTGGTGTCCTCGTGCTAGCATAATGACCTTGTGTTTATTAAAATAAATATCCTCAAGCAAGACAGTACTGAACAGTTCAATAAGAGAAATATTTTCCTACCCTTCTGCTGCTGAATGAACAAGGTCAGAATGTGCCACCTCTAATTGAAAGTAGCCTGCGTTCTCATAACTGCTAAGGCTAATTTATTTGTTTATGACAAATAACTGCATGCAGAGTACATGGGAAAGGAGTTGTGTAAGGTAAAATTGAGATAGATTTTCCAGCTGCACTAAGGAAAGCTAGCAAATTCCCTGGATTATTATTGCAGACTATGATGATAAATATCAAAAAGCAATATTGAGTTAAGGAAGTTGCAAACATTTTCCTGGTTTATAGATGGGTTTCAGTGACACTTTCATATGACATATTCAGATGCCTGTGGTGCTGGTAGGAATGTGTGCTACACAACCTTGACTGACTGTGCGAGATCTGAACTTGAAAAACAGAAGGCTAAACTGGTTACCAGAAATCATCTGTTCTTTATATTATATTAATTCCTGGAGATGTACTGAGGACCGTAGATATGAAGTCCTGAGTAAGCTGCTCTTGACTGTGTTTTGAGCCAGGAGTTGAACTTGACAGCTCTCCAGAGGTCCCTCCAATTTTAACTCTTCTTTTATATTGTGAAATTCTGTTTGTTTAGCATTTGAAAGCCTCACAACTGATAATTCCTCAAAGTACTCCTGCAGGGTGGAAAATAGTGGAATCATATTTCTGACAGAACTGTTTAAAGTAATGTAGTCACTCTCATGACGTATGATACAATCAAGTATGCTTATGTCCTTGGAAAATGCTATTTCTGGAGGACTTGAAGCAGTGGAACATGACAGCAACCTGTGGATAAAGATCACTTAGTGCATCTTCTCTTCAGTATGACTAGCTTAGATGCAGAGATTGAGCTTTTGAGATTCAGGCTTTGAATACCTTCAAAGACAGAGATACTGCAACTTCTCTGGTCAACTTGTTGTGATTTTTAACAGTGTTTGTGGTGATTAAGGTCACCCTTATAGCGGTTTGCCTTCATCTTCTTTCATCTATTCCTGTGAACTGCTGAGGAAGATCTGACTCTCTCTTATTGATGCCTTCCCATTAGGCAGTTAAGGCAGTGGTAATATGTCCTATAAGCCTTCTCTTCTGAAGACTGACTAATACTGATTATCAACCTCTCCTCGTACATCATGTTCTCCAGATACCAAATCATGTTGGATTCACCTCTATGCATCAGTATCTGTTTTATGCTCACTAAAACAAGGCAATTGCACATGGACAACAATTGAATCTCACAACTGCTGTAGAGGGAAGTAAACACTTTCCTCAATGTGCTGGCTGTCACTTTGCTAATACAGCCCCATATGTAGTTGGCATGGATTACTCTATCCCAGCAGCAGGATGTTGCGTTTGTCAGACTTCATTAGGTCTCTGTCAGTCTCTGACTGCTGCCTGCCAAGGTCGCTCTGAGAGGTTATTCCAGGGATAAATCAGTCCTTACTTTTTCCCACATAACTATATTTCTTTTCCTTAGGACTAACTTGGTTCTTCCTTTTGATACAATTTAAGTCTGTTACTATTGGTCATGTAATCCCTATTCATGGAAAATTGATTCATGATATCTGCTTTGCTGTAACTTTATAAGTACTTGTATAGATGTCATGCAAGGTGGAAAATTATGGCATCATATGGCTTGTTCAAGATAATGCAATGATGGAAAACACAATCAGGTGTGTTTATGTCATTCCCGATAAATACTATTTCAGGAGAACTTGACTTTTTCCTGCTTTTATCTCCTTTATATATATATTTTCCCCCATTCATTCTTTCTGCTTATTTTTTCTTATTTCCTCTGGACTAACTGCTGCTGATCTTCATCTTCATTAAAATCTCTAAAATTTGACACTCTTCTGAGAGGCTTTAACCTTGCTAAGTACAATAAAGAATAATTTCATATCTTTCAAGACTGAGTGTTATCAGCCATATCCCAAATATGTCCCAAATATATAGTGTGCTGCTTTTACAGCAGCATAAAATCATGTTTAGCTCCTGAGCCATAAAAACTTCCAAATCCCTGTTTGCGTAACCAGATTTTCCATGCTATGTTTGTTATAGAACATTACTGACTCTAGGTTCAGAATATTGCCTATATTTAAGAGCAATTTGTTTCTGTTTGTTTTCCAAAGTCTAGTTCCGCACTGTCAAGATAACTTTCAGTTCTAGGTGTGTCCTTCCAGCTGGCTGTCATGTTCTATATTTCAGCATCCTCGTTATCGAAAACACTGAGTTGGCTTGAATCAATACTAAACTTTAGTAGATGTTTTTCTTCATTTTGATGGAAAAATGATGGTAATAACTTTCCTAGGATTATTCTAAGAAGCTTTGCCTCTCTTCTAATCTGTTTTCATCCAGACTGTACCTTCTCCCCGTTTATGAGCATATAAGACGAGTCATTGCCTAAGCCCTTAACTCAAATTATAGTACATGGAATATACAAAAAAGTGTTTGTCTTGTCACAGAAAACAATCACCAGTTCTTTCTTCATTGTATTTTTTTAACTTTTTTTTTTTTCAAATGAATGACATTTTGCTCAAAATCTGTAAATCTTCAGCTTAATTTGTTCCCAAATGCAGAAACTGTTTGCCCTCCTCTGATTCCACCCCTGTCCTATGTTCAAATATTTTTATAAAGTAAGACATCAGATATCAGAAAATTGTCAGAGGACTCTATACGTTACTGAGCAATCTGTTTCACATGGTGTTTCTTTCCCAACAGCCAGCTATTTAATTAAATGTCTTCATTATCACAAGGCTCTATTCTTTGGAGGCTCTACAATATTTTTGTCATACAGTCTGTTCACTGAATCTTCTTAGTTTTGTAATCTGTGCTAGGTGACCGGATCTTTCCTGAGGCCTGAAGACCTTTCTATTGGATTAATATGTGATAACCTCAGATGCTTGACGTGAAGGCTCATTGTCCTTTTTTTGTTGCTGTGACTATTCCACTTTTTCCTAATATTTTTTCCATTAGTCATTTTTGTTTTTGTCTATGTTTTTCCTCAGTGTCTCGCTCCAATTTATAGGAGGGAGAGGAGGTTCTTTTATTTGCTATATACCCGGCATGAGATTAAGAAACAACGGTTCAAATGTTGGTCCGACCAGTTTATTACAAATCTTAATCAGGGAAATGGGGAAGGGGAGGTTGGACACTATTATGAATTACGGTAATAGGGAAGGGAAGGAGGGCAATAGAAAAGATAGAAAAGAAGAAGCAAGGAGTCTTTATAGGAAGCAAGAGGGACATAGTCACCACCATGAATCCAGCGAGTTCAGAGTTCAGTCTTTGATCTTCAGTAAGGGTGGGTCGTCGGGCACTGCTGTTCTATTGACGATGAGGACGACAAGGGCGATGATGATGATGGCCCCTTCTCAATAGTTTCAAAGTGGTTGAGTCAGCTGTCTTTGGAGTGACAGCTCAAATCCAAAGTGGTTGAGTCAGCTTTCCTTGGAATGGTAGCTTCTGGCTCTGGGATCTCAGCAGGAAACTCCTTTGTTCTTATCTTCCTGGCCTTGCCAGCAAATAAGAGGGAGCAGGGAGGTGCCAACTTCTATCTTGTCTTCACAGGATACAATGGCATTGTTCCCCAGTCTTCCATAGCAAACAGGAGTTATTTGGTCATAGGCTAGATCTTCTGCCAGTAAACAGTCCTGAGCACTATCTTCTGAAGGCAAACAGCTCCAAAGATGTAAAATTGTCCACACAGTGATATTGATTGCCACACAACACCCATCACTTGCCTCCTCAACAAATCATTTAGAATCTTATCACAAGAAAAACTTCAGGAAGCAAGCTTTGAGCCAAAAAACAAGTAAGGATTCTCACACTCAGACATAAGGCAGCTTGTAATTTGGTAAATACAGACTCTTCGTAATCTATAAGGGCTGTTTTGTGATATCATGAAACAGCATCCTGTGGTCAGATGAGCTGTATCCTTCTGAGACCGTCCACTGCACAAGCACACATTTTCTTAGGGTGCACCTACTTTCACTTAAGACCTGTATGTTTTTCTGAGAACTGAAAAAAATCAAACAAGAATAAGACAACCTTCAAGCTTGATAGTGTCACGTCTGACACCATTACTGTTTGCATCATAAGCATTATTTTTCTTAGAGAAGTGCCTTGCAATTATCAGTATCTGTTATGCATACATATGTAGGTCACTCAGAAAGTAGTGCCTCCTGTTTATTTCCTTGGAAGCTACAACAGATACAAAGAGTGCACTAACACTGTTTGATACAGCAAATTCTCAACTATAAAACTTTATTTGTATGCACCATTAGCTGTGCATTTTTGTTTTAATGAAGAAGAGCTGGCGTGCTATGCATGTGAAAATCTTCACCAGTAGAAGTGTCACTGTCACTGTCTCCAGTGCTGATGCACACCATCCATTGCCTCACTCTGCTCACATACACCTTTCGGTCTCCACAAATGTTCAGCGAGTGTCAAGGAATTGCAAAGGGTGCTATTTTTTATTTATTATTTTTTTTTTTCCACTGAGAAATTCAGTGACATGCCTTTGCTTCATACACTGTCAGACTGCCCCTTTGCTGTCATCTGTCACACAGCAATAAAATATAACATAATATTGGCAGGAAGGTTCAACCTGTACTGCCAATACCACCAACATGTGCCTCTAACTTCATGAGTCAACATTATAATATATAAGGCATTACTTTCTGAGCAACCTTCATATGTTCACCCAGTAAATTCAGTATCTTCAAGAAATTCATACACAAAATCCTAAATGACATAATATCTACCAATTCTTTGTGTGGATTGTATTAGAAATATTTCGAAGTGAAGGTTTAAGACTTGAAGTAGTCTAGTTTCTAAAGGAACTGGGAAGGAAATTTCAATCTGATTGCTTTTCAATGCTAGATTTTTATATGGCTCCGTATTGACTGTGGATACCTGCCAAGCTAATATTTGGCTAGGTCATCTCATCAATAAACAATGTCCTTCCAGGAAACCACTTTAATTCAATTAATACACTCAGTCAAGATAGGCCAGAATTGAAATCCAGTACTTATTTGTATTACAGAGACATTTGTTATCTACATATAGTTCTAGTAGGAGACACCAATGGAAAAAAGCCTCAAAGGAGAACAGGAGTGAAGGTACTGACTGCCTTGGTATCAAGACACATCCTGTGAAGGTAAAGGCAACTAATACAACATGTCTTAACATGAAATTTTTTAAAAGTTGCATAGGAAATGGGGGAAATTGTCAAACCATCAGTAAAATAAGGTGAAGGTAAAACTATGTGTATGATAACATACAGTAATTGTTGAGGAAACACTAGAATTTCATTCAAGCTCTTCATCAACTGTATTTGAGAGATCATCTCTATTTTACTTCTACTCTTTCATGTTTAGTATATAACAGATAGAAAACAGAATTATATTCACAATTTTTTATTTTAATAGCAAATTTTTGCCATGGCAATATAAGAAGTGATCTAACTTAAAGACAACTTAGTAGGGAAGAGAATGATATATGTCATAAATTTCTGCTAGTTGGCACTGTCAGTGAAAGCAGAAGATCCTTAGTAGAGACAATCACAAATTGTTGAAGGCACAAATGATTAGATTTATTTTGTATGTTCTAACATTATGAAGAAAAGAAAATGTAAACCATGTTCATGTCTGAATTCTTGATATTTTGCAAGAAATATTTACTTAAAGTTACTCTTATTCTGCTTCATGTATTACTTCATGAGATCTGGCACAGGTTTCTCACATGCTGTTGATTGTGTTCAGGATGTCCTGTTGATCTCATAAATATTGTTGGCTTAGAAGACAAATAGCAAGTGAGAGCCTGAGGGTCATATGACTCTTCTATATTATACCAGTGTAATTGCTATATGTATTGTCCAGATTAGATATCCATTGTCTTTTGAGAATATAAAGACTTTGAGATGAACTCAGTACAGTGTATCAAGCATGGATTATAATCTGGGTCAAAGATTTAAGAAAGATTGATTATTAAAAGTCAAAATCATTTAAAAAAAATCAATTATATTCATAAGGAAGAGATTGCTCATAGAAAGTTGCAAATGAGCTTGCACAATTCAAATCTGAAAAAGACTGAAACTAAAAACATGACATACAAAATATCATAGTGCAGTAGAGTTTCTTCCTTCTTTTATGCTCAGTGTTTTGTAATATTTCTTCTGTGAGAAAGTAATATCTGCTGATTTCAGCCTCCAAGCTATGATAATTCCTTGATTTGGGGATAGCAGAGACCTAAAGAGTGTAAATGGACACTTTCAAGTACACTGAGAAACTGTCTCTAACCCTTTTCAGTGCCTGATTTGTTATCCTTTCTGTTTCCACACATCTTCAGATGAAGATGCAACTCTTTTTGAAGCATAGAGTATTTAATAAGTAACAGACCTTTGCTAAAACAAAGTTGGAGTGGTTGGTAATACTGTGGGATTTCTAGACTATAACGATAGGCAGGTGCTCAGACAGCTTTATTGATGTGCTATAATGATGTGAAACGAAGAAACCTCAGTGGGAGATTGGAAACCTGCTTCTTCTATTTACCAAAATACAGTTTCCAAAGGCAAATACCGCATTTCTGAATTTAGGTGGTTTTATTGATGCAGTTAAGGTCTGAATTGCAACTACCAGCCTGTTTAGTTTTGTCAGATTTTGAAAAATATAAGGTAAGACAGAAAAGCACTGGCAGTGTCTTAATGCTCTATTCAACTATTGCTGCTGTGAAGAGACAAAAAAATCAAATATCCAGGTAGATGGGTGGTCTACCTCAATCACAGAACCATGGTACACTTAACCAATACAAAATAGGATTAATAGGATTTTTTTGTGTGTGTGTGTGTAAGACATACATGGTAGTGGAGAAAATAGTTGTTTGTCATCTTTACATGTCCACTGTACCAATGGCAGAGCTGTCATCCAGAATGATTACCTCAGTGCAACAGAAATTGCAGTGGAAGGACCAAAGTATTTTCTGTTCCTAGAAAAGAGGAATGACTTTTGCAAGTGATTTAATAAGCACTTCAGGCTAACTAGCGTTAAGTGGAGAACAATAATCTTCTTCTTCTGTAATATCTTTTCAACATTGTAGTAATGTGTATTTATGCCAGTTTTTATCTAAATATATTCTTGATATTCTCAGAATGATGTTTGACAGAAGTAGCTATAATCAATTTTTAGCATATTCAAAAAAGTCTTAATTCAAAACTAGGATTTTATTCACACAGCATCTGATTCAAACACTGTCTCAGTTTGCTGGTCTTGAAAGAGACAATTTAGACAATAACACTTGTTCCCATGTTTCTGTGTGTGAATTCTAGCAGCTCCTTCATATATAAGTCTATTTTATCACTGAAATCTCATGCAACTATTTGCAGTTGTAAAGTGCAATGGACACAATTTTCAGCATGGAGAGAGACTTAGATTTTGAAGTAAAGCTTCTAATTTTCTTAATATTTAGTAAGTCTGTGGAAGTAATGAGAAAATTAATGTGGAACAAAGCTGTGCTGAGGGTACAGGCTCATGAATTTTATGGAAGAATAACCACATCCTGAAACTTGTGAAATTTCCATACTTTTGCTTTATTATTTCCTGGTAAATGTATTCTTAGCTGCTACTTTGCAATGCAGATGAAAGGATGCTTCAGCAGCAAGATTTCAGTCTTTTGTCAACAGCTTAAATTTTCTCTTGAAACAATATTTAAGAAGTGTTCAGAAGGTAACACAGCAGAACTCATTAAGAGGAGACTGCTGTGTAATACACAAGATATCCTAATTATTACCGCAAACTGTGAAGAAAAGTAAATACAAAAAAAAAACAAAAAAAAACCAAACCAAAACAAAAAACGCATTTTCAAAAATGTCTGCAACGAACTGAAGTAGGGCTATATTAAGTGGGAAGATTCCTTGTGAAGTCTCCAGACTGAAAAAGTCCAGCTTCAGCATCCTTACCTCACAGAGCAAGTGCCCCAGACCCTAACCTTGACTGTTTGGGCCATTAACTGGACTCCATCCACTTTATTTGTATCTGCCTTACATTGGGATAGAAAAGAGATTCTGTAACTAATAGTTAACAAATCCTCTTTTGTTTTTGTAGATGGTGCCATACAACTACTTTTAGAGGTAGAATCAGATCTCAGTTCTTTGGGGACACAGTGCTTCTCACTAAAATGATAACATTTTTTGCAGCAAGGGACAGACTTAGCAATTAATTTCTTCAAATGTAAGAGGAGATCTCAGAATGGGACGTAAAAGGAGTCAGAACAAAAAAGACATCATGTTCCCTCCTCTCTACTGGAAATCCTACTATATGGTACAGTTTGTTTTACTTTCAAGGTAAAGAAAATTTTTAGAGGTTATGTGGATGACAATTTTTATTTACTCAGAACTGTGGAGATGTGTCCTGCTGTGATTCAATCAGCTACTGTGGTTAGCCCTGTAAAAGCTTAAAATCTACTTTGTATCAAGCAAATTTATTTTGATGTGATTGCAGCTTTTTTTTTCTCTTATGGCAAGTTGTTGATGTGTAGGAGGGGAAGCTTGATTTTCCACTCTGAGAGCTTAAAATCAGCCAATTGTAGGGTATGACAAAAGAAAGCTGAAAAGATTTTTGTTACCATGGTGACAATAAAACACTTCCCCCCAATGCCATTAAAAAACAGAACAAGGTGAAAAACAAACACAACTCTTTCTTCTCCTTTAATACTGTTAAGAAATTAGATCTAAAGCATTAGTTCGACGTATTCTACATTCAAATGAAAATCACATTTGCTTTTGATACTGCGACCTCCTCCTCCAAGAAATCTGCATGCTCATCAAGGATTCCACCAAAATTTTTTTTACTTACTCTTCAAATGTATCTAAATGTAACTTAATTAGTAATGATTTATACAGCAAAAATGTCATGGAAGTCCTTACAGTACATTTTATTACAGTAGATTATTTTGTCCTTGTCTTGTTCAATCAAGTGTGATAAGGAAATAAGCGAGTACCTTTTGGAAGAACAAACAAAAGTCAGTGTTTGTTCACTGTTAATGAATGTCAGGACCAGAGCACTGACTGACTTAATCTCCTAATTAAGAATGTTAGTTGTCATGGTGACTGATTCCTTATTTTTATTATTGCTATTATATTGTTTTTCTATTAATTACTTTTAAATCAACCTTGCATTTATTTGTTTGTTTGTTTGTTTGTTTGTTTGTTTTTACCTTGAAATTATAATTCTCTTCTGATGGGGGGGATTTTTCAAATATTGACCATTTTGGAAATTTAATTCCATCATAAGACCACCACCACCAACATTGACTTTCAGACTGTTAAATCTTCATGTGCATATTTAGATCTATCTATGGTCAAATACTGTTTCTAGTATCTAGTTTTTTTTTTAGTGCTTCAGATATAAAATATACTTGTTGAATGAAGAAACATTATCTTTACACCTGTGCACAAATGCAAATGTGCTATGATAGATTTTTAGTGTGTTCGTCTGTCTATGACTGGACAATATAAACCATTTCTCTATCCTTAAAGATAGTTCCGTTTTTTTCTTGTATAAAAATATCAATATATGCAACATTTTGGACAAAATTACTTTGCCATTGCTGCCTCATATCTTTGAGGATTAATTGTATTGTGGGATTAATGATTTTTTTTCTTGCTTCTTTTGTAAATCACTGTCCTTACTATGCAAGTTCTTACTAGCCTTACTAACAATGCAGCATCTAGATATCTGTGCCCTCTGGTTTTAGACGTTACTCCAAGTTATTAACACCAATTACAACATAGATTTGGAGCTAAGTTATCCAAGTAAAATTAAGTTTCACATTGATCTTATTGTACTCTATTGCTAATATAATATAAATTCAGTCATCATGTTTGACTCAAAAGTGATGTTCGCGTTTTTTCTCTTTAGATTAATGCATGTTGCAGCTGGAACTGTGCTGTGCCCCTGTGTAAAAAATCTCCAGTATGTTTAAAAGTTCATTTCACATAGTCTTAAATTTCAATGAATCTTGTATCAGTACTTGAGAACAGAGTTCTCTGATTCCATTGTGCCATTTGTCTGTCCGTTGCAATCAAGTCCTGAATCAAGACCATATCTTTGCTCTGTATTCTTGTGAAAGTCTATTTCAGAAGCTAGAATATCATCAGCTGTTCTTTTAAATCTGCTATATCTACCTTAAACACCTTACAAGTTGTTTGCATTGTCACATTTGCTTACTGATATTTCCTGTAAGTACTATGGTTTTACTGCCATATAAGAAATTTTCTGCTTTGTTGGATATAAAGCAGAATCTAAAAATTTGATCTTTTAAAATGTAACCTCCATGGATGGACACTTAAGGTACCTGAAGATAAATAGTGTCTATGTGTTCTCTCGTTTTATCCTTGCATGTGAATGTGGAAATGAGGAGTTTGCTATCTGTATAAGCTTCCCAAAGCAGACAGTGAGGATGAAGCAGGCACTTTTTGAAAGCTGTGTCAATAATTATTTCAGACATGCAGCATTAAAATAATGAGCCACAATGCTAGGGATAAAAAGAAAGGGAATTTATTTTATTGTAAAATGTAGTTTGAGAATAAAAAGTGAGAGTTTCAGAGCTAACTGCTAAAAGTTGCTTGAGTATAGCGATTATGTAGACTTGTTTCACAAAAAAAGAAAGCTATATTGTTTGGTTCTGCTTAGTATAGAAATAGAACCACAACTATCAGCTACGTAGAAGATTTGTGTTTACACTCACCAAAAACATCTCCTACTGTGCAGATAGCTTTAATATGTGATAAATTCTTCTGTATGGAGGCAAAGTCTGGAGAGCTGCATGATATGTCTGACTAAGAACGAAGTGTTTGCACGTCTATTCAGAAAAAGGAACCTATCTTTCCATTAAGACTTTGCCCCTCATACTAGAATTAATGGAATTATTTTTAATTTTTTTGCAATGACCTTTGATAGATTCACAAATGATACTTCCTCTGTTCTCTCTGCTCATGAGTTCCTCAACACAGTCACTGCTTGTATGTAGCATCATGCTTATTATGTACTTCTGTAAGATTCTGATTTGCTGATGCAGCACAAGTAACATCTTATGGAGGGACTCAAGTAGTCCATCAAGACCTTAGAATATAATTAATTTGCTTTCGTTTCCTTCTCCAAATATTCTTAGTATTTGGAATCTTGGAATACAAATGTAGAGGTATTTTCACTTTGTTATAAACGTAATTTCAGTTTATTTTTTTATGATTTATTGACAACAGAGTGAATGGTAATGTTTTGGGAACTTTACATGACTCCACACTGCCATTCGTCTTCTTGAGAAAATGCAGTGTTTTGTTTCAAACCTCTAATTAGGTATCAACGTAAAATCATTAGATATAAAATAATTTAGTGAAGATTTATGGTAAATAAGTATGGTAGAACTCTGAGTTCTAGTTTGGATTCTTATGCACATATGTATGCATTTATATACACACACATGCACACACAAAGACATGTACATATTTTTTAAAGGAAAGTATGGCCCTAAACTTTTTATTGCAATTTCTTCCATTATTTTAACAAGCAACATCAGTATTCTTCTAGCATTTCTTTTGTTTCATTTACATCTATGCAGTTAAATACTGGAAAGGTATTTCTCACTGGCAGGATTTTTTTTTGGATGACTTAAAATTATAATATGAAACTTGAGTAAGATGCTATCCAGTTTGAATTGTATCTCATACCAATTTCTTTTTCTGACTGTCATGTCTAGTTTTATTGTTCTGATGTATAATCTTTGAATAAGACGTAATGTAGAAAAGAAAATTCAGTTAAAACACAGGAGACTGAATAAGAAAACCCCAAACATCTTTTGATTTCAGAATTGATTTGATTTATACTAGGTCTTTGTTCACAGTGAACTTACTATGTATCTTTCCTAATATATTTGTTGATATCTTCTAATAATAAACTTTCTTTAACACGTTTCTAATTCTTAGAAATAAAACAATGAGAATTGTTTTCTCATTGCAATACTGAAGGGAGTCGGGAGGGAAGGGAGAACACTTTTGTCCTTGCAGATTAGTATGTGGTATGACATTGAAAGAAGAACACTTTTTTAGTTAAAGCCTCAAATCTCAAGATTCTATGGGTAAATTTCAATTCATTATCTCATTGCCCTTTTCAGTCTGTCCTTTTCAAGGTACTATGACATTCTGTGAGCATTGCATTATTGCTTTTATAAAATAAATAAATAAAATTATTATAAATGTTTTTACATTTCCAATCCTTCGTGTTATGTACCAGTTCACGTCTCTGGAAAACAAAAACATGAAACAATGTGCTATTATGCATAAGGAAAGCCTCTGTGCTGTTAAATTGGTATAAGCAGACAGAACTGTCGACAAAAGTCTTTGTAGTTTTTCTACTCACTTTTCATTTGTTCATAAGGAACATGGCAACATAAAACCTGAATTGCTTTAAGACAAGCTTCAGGATATAACTTGATCTCCCTTTTTAAAAAAAAAAAAAAAAAATTAACTATCAGAACTATCAGGTGCTCATCTGCATGAGGAATACAGAGAAATTAATAATAATGGGTGTATACCTTTGCATAAACTCTTAAAAAAACAAACAATCAAAAAAATCCACATGCACCAAAAAGAAAAACAACAACAGAACAAAAAAACCCTACAAAAACAACAAAAAGAGAAGTTACCAGCAATCATAGAATCATAGAATGGATTGGGTTAGAAGAGAGATATAAAGAATCATCAAGCTCCAAACCCCCTGCCACATGCAGGGCCCCCCAACCTCCAAATCAAAACAAGCAAACAAATAACATGAACAAATTATTTAATTCAGATGAATGATGAACAGCCAAGGACTTGCAGCTTTGACTTTCACACTAACATTTTCAGCAGCTGCATAAAATTCTAGATGGAGTGGCCAATGTTTGGCTCTTTTGATTCAATTTATTCAAATAGCTATGATGTATTAATGTTAGCTTTTCTTAAATAAATGGGAGATATTCATCTTTTCCCTTTGTGCCTTATTTTTGATGTTACAAACTACTTACTGTTTTTTCTTGAATTTGATCTTTCAGACTTTTGTGATTTTTTTTGAGTCTTTTTGACTGTTTATACTATGTATTTCAAGTATGCTACACCATAATGTGGAGCATGACATGGTTTGTGTAATGATGCAGTGCATGCTCTTAGATCAAATGCTTTTAGTTGCTGTGGTTTCAAGGAGTGAGCTTGATGGACCACTCCTTACAGATGATTATTTCCAGCCACATACTTCCAGTAAATCTGATCATGCTTTTAAATAAGAAGTGTTTGGAGTATTTCAGGTGGCTGCTGCATCATTTTATACAGTCTTGAGTATAAGTATTTATTTTCATTCTTGTCTTGTATTAAATTCATCTATTACAAAGTCACTCAAACTGACATAAGAGTCAGGCAACTCTTTAAGATTTTTTTGTTGTTGTTTGAATCTTTCTCTCTATTTGTAGATTTTCCAGACAGAGAAATTTCCTACTGGAATACTAGATGATATTCAAATAAAATTTAAACAATTTTTCTAAATCTTATTTAGAGGATTTTGTAAGTTTCAGAATGAAGTTTCAGAAAATTCTTCTATTTTTCTATTTTCCTCTTTAAAATTTTGTTAAAGCTTCTGTATCCTTAAAACCTTTTGTATTAAAAAATCTTTAAAATTCTTAATTCACTTGGGTGCTTTACAATATTTTTTATTGTGTTCTCCTTTACTTTATAGGGAAGGAAATTACTTAGTACTTTGAATACTTCCTAGAGTTTAGGATAAAGCTTTCTTAAATTTGAGTTGCGTTTTCGTAACTTACATTGTGGCACATCAAAGTATTTCACCTTTAAACAATGTTTAAATAAATAAATGTTAAAAGGAAAAGTTCTTTAAACAGAATTTACTCATGATTTCCCAGAACTGGTATTTAATTGCTAAGTCTGTACTTTAGGATGCTGTTTGTATTCTGTTTTTAATTGATTGATGTTGTGAAGTCAACATTGGATCTATACAATTTAGTTGCATCATTCTGTATTTTTAAATGTGTTTCCTTCACTTAAGGAAATTGGCTGGCACTCTTTTACTCTGGAGTTCGCTTCTATCCTCCATCCTACCTTCAGTACAACTGACTTGGCTACACTTCCACAGTCAGTTAATATTCATGTTAATGAAACAACTCAGTCTGTCTCAGAGCTGCACCAAAAAAACAACTAGTAGAGGAAATGGTATATTTTATTCTGCCTTAATTACACTTTTGTAATTATGTGGAAGCCAGAGTGGATTAGAATGGAGTTGTGGAAAAGCTTGTATCAAGTTAGAAACATAGTAGTTCAGTGCCATTTTTACTACATTTCCTTGCTGTTTTTTGGGAAATGACTGTTCCAGACATGGGTTATGCAGAATCAGAAACAGCAGAGCGCTGTTTTCTTTCATTTCTTTCTTGAACTAATTTTACTTCCCTATTCAGAAACCATCAAGCTTTTTGGTTAGGAAAAGTCTCATTTCTACTCTGTACTTTTGCGAGCTGTTCTTATTCATCCTTTCAGAATTTCAGAAAAGTTATTAGTTATCTGAAGTAATTATAGGAAAATAAATAGAAATTTTTCCTTTATTTATTTGTTGCCTTGAATTATATAGTTGAGACTTGATCTGTGGAACAAAAAATATGGTTTCAGACAGTGCATCTTGGTTGTGACATAGTCATTCTTTAGGATTTAATGGATTGGATTGCTTTCAGCATCTGCTACTCTCTTTGTTGGATTCATTTGCAATGTCTTTGGCAAAACCCAATTTCTAGATTGCTTGATGTTTTTGTATTTTCTTTTAGGCTTTTAGTTTTTTTATTCAGCAGTGATTTTCTGCTCTTCTCTGCTGGGTCCAATGACAGACCCTGTGATTGACTATCACGTTCATCACTCTCTGAGTGCCAAGATTTCCATGTCTCTTTTAATTTAAGACACTTTTTCTAAACATCAAGATTTGCCGACATCATGGAAACAGTTCTTCTGCTTTTTTCCTTTATACACTTTGAGTTCTCACCTCTTTCCTTTATGAAATTCTCCTTATGGACTACCTTTAAAATAGGGCATGTTCTGAAACTCTCTGAGTAATATACTTAATGCACTCTCTGTTCCCATAATACAGCATTCATTTTAAATCATGGGCGTATAGAGGGATTTTTTCAAACTGACAGAATAGTTTTGACAGGAATCAAAATGATATATTGAGTGCTATTTCTGATCCAATTAATCTTTGCAAGATATTTCATGGAGATAAAGAAATGAATTTGCACTATGTGTGAATTTTTTTGTTATGTGTGAGATATATATTCTGTTTTGTAAGCATAAATATAAACAGATATGGATATAGTACAGGTCAGCAATAAACTGGAAGCTAGAGTTAGAGCACCTAGCAAAAGACCAGCTTTCCCAATATAGAGCCACAGGAACTGATAGTTTTGATCTTTATTGAGTTTAGAGCTACTCTCTAGAAAAGGTTGTTAGGGCAAGACTCTCAGTAATGTGTCATGAGATAGGAGCTCAGCCATCTTCCTGTTGACCAATCACTCAAGTCAACCATAAATGTATTTATAGTCATTCTCAGTATCTGAATCAGTGTCCAGGAATGAGGTATGAAATAAAGGTGTTGGCATTGACTGTGTTGTATTCACCAACTGATCATTGCACCTTTGGAGATCTAGTGTATGTTTAAAGCCTTTGTACTGCAGTCTTTGGTCAGTCTTCTAACTGGTTACCTCTACTCAAAGAGTTTGGTCTTGTTTTACTTAGAAAATCATAGTTTTCTCCAGTATGTTGCTACTTGCCAGAACTCAGGTTAGTTGATACTTTAAAACAAAACAAAAAGCCCTAAATTCCTAAGAATGCATCACTCGTGGTCTTGCTTTGTTGGCACTAAGAGAAACACTGACATACTGAAATCTTAAGACTGTATAGAGTTTTAAACATTTGTTTATTTGACTACTACTGCTTTAGTTATTGTATTGTCAGTGGTTGCATGGTGTGTCATTTGCTCCTCTCATCATAACAACTACTGTCATAAGAAAGCAATATGCAAAATTCCAGTGGCTCTATGCTTGACTTTAGAGAGAACACAACTCTACTAATTCTTATTTACTGTCAATTGCCATTCTTTTTACAAGCACTTCTCCTGCCTGTCCCGTGAGGCAGTAGGAAAAGAAGAAAATATTTTAGAGAATCTGGTATCTGTTGTATAGATGCAATTAATTCCCAGAAATATGCTTTTGTTCTTTCTCATCATTCAGATTTTCTGAATTGAATGCACTAGGCAGGAAGTGATCAGAGCTCTGTTTTGCTCATTTACGTTTTTCCTTTAATTGTCAGTAAGTCAAACTGACAAATTTCTAGGGTTCATTTCTTCACCCAAAAAGATAAATTAATTAACACTAATAATTACAAACAATTATGATATGAGTATTTCTTCAATTTTAAAACAGTTATGAAATAATTTCTGTTCACTCTTTTTAACCTAGTAGCATCATTTTAACTACTTTATTTGAGTTGTTCTTTCTTTTAATTATCATTAAAATCTTGGAATCTTTATCTAATTTTCCTCTTTCTAAATTTTATCTTGAAATCAAAAGTATTTTAAAGGTAACATCTATGTCAAGATGTTTCTCTCATCTCCCTGAAAGGCCAGTGGATAATTGAAGATAAAGAAAAGTTGAAATCCTAAAGATTGATGGGAAATAGTTATCTGGGTCTGTCAACACTTCTATAACATCAAGGTCTCAATTTGAGATGGGTGCCACCTTGGGAAGTAGAGCAGAAGGAATATTGTCCCTTTGTAATGACATAAACTTTCTTTCTTTGACTCCTACCTTCCTCAGTTGCATAGGTTTTTAACAGAACTTCTGGTGTTTTCTGCATCCAAAGAAGCTGCTCTAGTATTGATCTTGGTTAAGGGACTAGAGTTAATAAATATTGTCATAACATATTGTCATAAGCAAACAAAAAAAGAAGCTTCACAGGATTCATCGATATTAGTCATGGAGGGCAAATAGATAACAAAATGATAAGTTACTTTATTAATTTTTTAGGAAGCTATTTATACAGAAAAAAAGAATATATCTAACTAGATCTTTGCAAATTATTATATTTAAACTGAAGATACAGGCTTGCTCTACATTCTATCCATAATGAATTTGTATTTTGTAAATAAAGAAGTGAACGGAAGGAAAAAAGATAGATCCTCCTATTTCTGGACATTATTATTTTCTTCTCAGATACTGAAAGACTGTACATTGATTGATGAAAAAATATTATTTTTATATCTAAGGACAGTTTTGGAGTAAATCTTGCCTTTTCTCTATCGTGGATTTTAAAAGTATTTTTACTTTTTTGAATTCTTTAATTGAAGAAAGCAAGGAAAAGAAGAAGTGAAGCCAATAGCTCATTAGCATAAAGGTCGTTCATAATGTGGATGTTTCTGGTTCTAGACTTTGCTATTGCTTGTCTCCAGATCCCAGATACAGAAGTTTAAATTAGTAGGAATGGTGAATATTTATCTGATTTTGATTGGAAATTCTATCTTCAAAGTGAGCGATTTTTCACAATAAAAGTTTTCCTTGAAAAAAGCTTAAAACTTAGAATAGAACATTAAAATATTCATAACTATGTAATAATTATTAGCCTGAGTTCTTCATGGAAATTTTTCTGAAAAACTTGAAATGCTTATCTTTGACCATTATACTCATGCTCCTCTAAGAAGGGAAACAGATGTTTGTGGTATTTTATTCTGCAAAATAATTAGATGTGAAAAGCACGTAACGTTCTTTATACTTGTTTCTTGTTGATTTGTTGGCTTGATTGCTGACAGTAAAATCTTTATTGAAGAGACTGATTCTAGTTCCAGTTATACTACTGTACTATAGATCTTTACTGTAAACAGTCCTCTCAATATTATTCTTTAATTCTATTGAAATAAATTTTGATTCACTTTGAATTTACAATTTTATTCCATAATAATTTTCTAAAATCCAACTATATTAGTAGCTTTCTCTCTATTCATTGATCTTGAAGTTCTATTTAGAGAAAGGAGCATCTTGTAGAAACTATTCTATGATCTATGCATATTGTTGTAGCTATTGCTATTCACTGAAGTCATGGGGCTTTTTTTCTTAAGTCTTACTGTTTGCTCCTGTATTTTCCTATGGATAGAGGGTAGATTTACTGCTTTGAAACTATTTGAAGGTGTAAGGGTGTATTACTATTATACACTCTATGGAAGTTATTTCCCTTGTACTAACCCCCTGAGTAGATGTAAGTATATAGATATATACACAAACACACACACACATGCATCTATAAAGCCATCTTAGCAGCTCGCAATGAGGCTTAAAGATGGACCATGTTTATTCAGGGTAAGGTCATGAATTGGACAAGATAATCTGTAATGAGTATGACCACTGTGCCATATCGGTGAGGCAGGATATAATTGTGGGGAGACTTCTGGTTAAATCTGAATTGCAAAAAGATGAGTAAAAGAATGGACAGAAATTCAGAAAAAATCACAACTTGTCATCCCTACAAATTAGCTGTATCTTGTAAAAATAAGTTCTTTCAACTGATATTCTGAAAATGTTTGACTTAATGCTAGCTATTTCTCTTTATGACCTGTAGGTCTCTCAAGGATTATATAATGAAATCACTTCCTTTACCATTTAACTAAATTCACCCCACATCTGCTGTCTCAAATCCCATCTGATCTCTAGCCTTATAGAGCCTGAAGTTCACCTTCAGAGTTCTTTTCAGTTCTTCCTTCATTTTAGAGTTGGATGTCATTTAGTTCTTACCCTCTGGAGTCCATTCAGTTTTGCACATACTCTTCTTTGTTTCTTTGTTTCTTTCAGCTCTATACCTTCTTTCCTGCTATAAACCAAGGCTTGGGATGACCTCTTGCTTGTGCCGTATCCTTTCCTCTGCTCAGCTTTTATGCAATTCTTATATAATCTTTTGCAGAACCTTGCAATATGGGCTGTTCTCTAGCTGCTGGGACAGAAAGATATTTAGCAATAATCTGAAACCTGTTTAAACTTGAAATTTGAAGCCTGTGATAAAAAATATGATAAATATTATTCCATTATCATTATTTTATTTGTTTGTCTGTCAATCTGGATTAGTCAAGATATGCTTAACGCACAAGATTTCATGCAGTGACAAATGTACTGATAATATAGCATGGTTTTGTGAAATTAGATGAATAATTAGCTCTTCTTGAATATGTAGGTCAAAAAATGTGAATCCCTGTTGATTAACAAGTTGATCATTTCTGAATAATAATATTTCAGTAAGTAGTTGTTTATTTCATGTTCAGAGCAGTTAATCTGTAGATAATTTGCAAATACATTTCAGCTCATAGCTAGCAGTTGTTAAATTTCAATTTGTTTCAGTGATTTCCATAGTTTTATATCTGTATTGAAATTTTATACAGCTATTCAGTAAACCAGTATTTTGAACAGCATATTAAATAAGCTGGTACACACCATTTAGGTTTTTTGTACTTTGTCTGTGATTTTAAATTTGAGTAAATACTCCAGTATTTGCCTCTAGATTTTTTCATGGTGGCTACTTGATGTGTGCTTTTATGCATTTTAAATGCCATTACTAAAACATCTTTCTCAGCAACTTCTAGGAACTTTTGAAAATATTATCTAGTTTTTATCTTCTCGTTTAACAGAAGTCACACATTAACCATCACCATAACAGATCCAAAGAACACATGGGTGTGAGACTCAATGTCTAAGATTTGTCTCCTGGTTTTATTATAACTGACACCATACTGTTACTTTATTGCAGTTCCTACAGTCAGTTTCTTATTTTTGAAATACTACCTCTATCAAATCTGCATGACTGAGTTCCTGTGGTGTTGCCTGGAAGTTGACTGCTTCCCAGTTTTATTTTAGATCTCCTTGGAACTTCATGCAAGTATTTTTATATTAATGTAATGTAAGAAATCTTTGAAGACTTACTGGAAAAGAAATGGTTTGTGGTATTTGCATATTTTAAAGAAATTGTCAATTTTTATAAATTGACAATATTTCTAGAGAAAACAAAGAGCATAATTAACATGTTAAACATGAAGTATGAGACCGTGGCAGAATTGCAGTGTAACATGTATGCATTGCTTCCCTAGTTGTATCCTAACTGTTACATGATTCTGTCTTTTCTACATGGATTTGAGACCTCAAAAATTTTACAGCCAAACTGACTATAGCTTCTCTATATGCAGAGCTGTACTTTCAAACATTAAAGCATGTAAAACCATTTAAACTTATGCTCTGACCTTATTCTTTCTAAGCTGTGTGCAAGTTTATTACCTATTCATCATCACTGATCTGTTGAAACTTGTATTTTCCCTTTGCTAAATCAGAAGATGAAACAACATGGCAAGTTCATGAGGGAGACACAGAAAATGAAGTAAATATTGCATATGTTAACCTACACATGTTGAGTATTCCTTCTGAAGACGTGCTGAAGTCCATTGATTTAGAATAGCTCTCAGTTCAGCCAGGATTCAAAACACCCTGGCTTGCTTCTCTGCGGTACTTTTTTTTTCCCAAAAGCACACACAAGCCACCAGAAATGAACTTTATATTCTTGTGTGTTGTTTTCTATTTGCAGAATTTTGTTTCAGTACTTTTGAAATATAGGAAATATATTAATAGTGTTTGAAAGAGAATTGTAAAATGTTTGACTGAGATAGTTAAAACATTAACCAGAACCTATGTTATTTGCAGTATTCCCTCAACATCTATTGTGTTAGCTTGAGGCTCTTATCAAGATACAGCTGTGCTGTGCTGGGCTCCAAAAAGATTCTGCAGTCATTCATGATGTTGATAAATGCTATAAATAGATTGATTTAACTAAAAATAATCTTGTCAGGCCAGCAATTGGTATTGCTCAGTGTATTTGTTTTAGAAAAGGAGACTGTACTAGGAAAGACTACATCTGTCCAGCACTGTTGCAAAAGAAATACTCCAAAGCCTTTAAAGCAGCACTACCTAACACTGTGTCTGTGCTAGCAGACAATTTTTTTTGCACTGGTTTATCATTTCTCATAAGCTCTACCACATCCCTAGAAGCTTTAAGTGCTACTCAGGCCAGTATTTAAAGCAGTCTTCACTTAGTCTTTATGAACTGCTCCTTATGTTGCAATCGTAAAACAAGCACAAAAAAAGCAAACGTAGGGAGATGGATTCCTGAACTGTAGGCACTACTCTTCCCCAGTGACTCTGTATTGAACCAATTCCTTAGAAAAAGGACTTCAGCATGCCACTTTTCATCTGGAAGAAAAATAAACCTGAACTTTTACTAATTACAGCATCTATTACTTGATTTCTTAGCAGCAGAAATATCAACTAAAATGTTCAGTCTTATAGTTAATTCTTCTTAGCTGTAGAACTTCTGAAATTTCTGTTTGAATAAAGCCAGTGCTATCCTGAATTGTTTTATACTACTGCTGTGTTGGCTCCTTAGTTGCTGTATTCTAAATTCCTAACGGGCTTTTGATTGAATAGATGTCCATGCCACTCTGCTATATTGGCATGCTAATGTTTTGAAGGTAAATAATTTAGTCTGAGTGTAAGAGCAATGCTATGTAAGATCCAGATAAGCTAATCTATTTTCCAGATGAAAACTGAAACTGAAGCAAAGTCCTTAATTGGCCCTCCTGTTTTCCCCACACTGCAGAAATTAGGCACAATTCAGCATTATTTTGTTCAACAGAGAATGCACTCATGTTGTATCTTGTTTTTATTTTGCTCATTATAAACACTGTTTGGCTCCCTTCTGTGCTATTATTTTATGCTCCTCTAAGTTAAGTTAAAGGGACTGACTAGCACTAAACACTTGCAACCCAGACTTAGATTTCAAATTTTGTTTTGGGATAATTGGTTGGCCTTGAGTCAATCTGTTTCTCCTACTGTTATCCTTAAAACTTCATTTACTTTGCATAGCTATGCTATGAGTTAACTTTGTGATAACCAGTAAAAAACCCACAAACAAACAGAAAAATACAAAAACTGAGGAGAGTGCTAGAAAAGGTACATGGTAGCCTCATGTACTGAAGATGTTACTGGAGTAACTGAGGGTAAAACAAAATTCATAGAGAAAGCCAAAGTAGCTGGGCACAAAGCTGACTAAAGATCCTTGGTTCTCTTTTAGAAAATTAGTGAACGTACTAAATGATAAACTGAATTCTCTGGAAATCCTGTGTTTCTAGAATATTTATAAAGAAAACTAAGAGGTGTTACTCTGAGAGTATGGATAATAGTCAAATCGTACATGTTTTACTAAACACAGTCATTATCATTCAACTTTTATTTTTCATGAAGTCCCTTGGTGTTGTTGATATCATTCATTAAAGCAGCTTTGAGTAATATTAATTTAAAATATAGGAATACAGTAACAGCACAAAAATAATGACAGCAATCATGTGTCATGCTCATTAAATGTGTTAAGACATTTTTATCTTTAATTAGCTCACCTTTATTTACACTCTTCTCTTACTACTTTCTTTACTATTTGAATTGTGAGTACTGCTGTTAACTCATAGTGCTGAGCTTGCAGCAACATTAATAAAAACTTTGTCAGTGGAAAAATATTTTTAAATATTATGAGCATAGGTTACAGCTCTTTAATTTTATTAGAGGTGATTTTAGTCACCGAGCTTTGACATGGAATGCCTTGACGGACTTCTTAATTCTACTGCAGATTCATTTTCTACAACCATTACTTTTACCATGCCTGGACTTGAGGTGGCAGTCGTAGTGCTGTGTGGCTGTGTATATGTCATTGATGCAAAACATAAAAGTTTCATTCAAGGCTGAGAGGCTGCATCAAACTACCACATTCTTAGACAAGAATACTTTTATCTTTGATTCTGTGGCAGTCAGGAAAAGTGAACTGCATACGTATGATTTTTTGAAATTGTATTTTTATTGGAGATGTATTTTGAGGGAAAGATTGTAGTTCTCTAGTTTAGAAATTTAGAGATGATTTTACAGTGCTTTCTAATATCATTCTCTTACTGTGAACCCACAGTAAGAGTTTTAAATATCAACTGAACTAATCAAATAGGCAAGGGGTTAATGAGAATCTCCCAAACTATCTCAGCCTATCTATAACTTATTAAATATCAATCTATCTACTTTTGCTTTCTTCTTTCTTTTTCTTTTTTTTTTTTTTTTTTTTTTTTTTTTTTAATATGCTAAGAAATTCTAACTCATTTAAGGGAATGCATATTTTTATAGGCATAATGAATGGAAGAAGAGGCAATTTGCTTTGCCAAATTCAGAATAGAATCTTGATTCAAGGGATTTGATTCTCACAGTAGGTGTATCTGCAATATTAACACTTACTTCCAGAGAATAAGTTACTATATGTGATTACATGAAAATCAGAGAGAAGGCACTTGTCACTTCTTTTTTTCTTTTCTTTTTTTTTAAGATGGAATATAAATTCCAACAAGGCTGTACCTTTTAAGCAAGCACTCTGTTTCCTTTACACACAGACCAGTCAGCCTCAGTAACTTTCTTTTCAAATGAGAGTTATGTTAATGAATGCCACTGTAATATGTTAGCTTTACAATATGCTTCCCAAGTATGTGGAAATTTCTGCTTTGTCATCAGTCTGATTTCTTGACTTTACCACACAATTGCAATCAAGTACAAATTAGCCTTTTTTAATTGGCTAAGAAATGAGAGTCACTTACCACCTTCTGAGAGGAGAAAATGGTTCTCCAGGTAGCTGGCAGGACTGAACCATCAGTGAGAAATAATGTGCATACCCTGTTACCAGCCTGAAAAGATAACTGTGTTTCATACCTTTTTAAACTCCTGACACTTGTTTTCATTTGCTTAACTTCAGAATTCATGAAAGGTGAGACTTGTTAAAAGTCCAGATTACTGACTTATGCTTGAAGCCTGAAAATTATTGGAAAAAGATTCTTTTAATGTGTTTCTGATCCTTTAAGTTATACCATTGCATTTCTATATTGATTTGCTGAATGTTGTAAGCTAAGCTAAACTTGGCCATGTGTACTTAAAGCCAGTCTGCCTTTATGGCTAGATAAATAGCGTATGTCAAAATCACTGTTCCTCGAAAGCTGACAAAACTGGAGAGCTGGATCTTGCTACCTGGCACTGATTACTTGAACATCTGCATGCCATCACTCTATTTCTTGTAATTATGATAATTGATAATTGATAAGACTTCAGTTATGAGGCAGACTTACTGGACAATCTAACATTCTCACTCTAGATCTGCCTTGGCATTTTCTCTCATACCAACAGATTTAAAATTCTTAAAATTTCTAAGTCAGATTTTCTCTGCAGTTGATGTGCTCCTCTGTAGGATGGCTGAAGAAGAGCTCACAGGGGGTCACAGAGAGTTATTAAAAAAAGCAAGCTTTTCATCACAAGGTTTACATTAACGATTCAGGAATCTGCAGGAATATGGTCTCTTTTAAAATATACATTTTTTTAATTCTCTGTTGACAGCAAGGAACATCCTGCAGCACTGACTTTTGATATCTTTTGAAAGCAAGAAAGAAAACTCATTAGCTATTCTAAGAAGAGGATATGCATTTACAAATGCAGGAGACAAAAATTATTTTCTTACTTTTTTTTCTTATTTCCTAATAGAGAAAATGATAAAGCTCACTTAAGCTACTGTCAGAGCAGTAGATACAGACTGATTGTAATAAATGTACCATAACTGCTATAAATATTCTTCATTTTCTTTGGAGTCTAATCCACAACTAAAATAATTTCATTCTTAGTTTATCATACAGACTGTTTATTTCCTTCATCTATTCTTGTTAATAAATACTGAAAAAGGACAACAGGAGATATTCTGAAATGTCATCTACAAGATATCTTTCAAAGCTTTTTACTATTAATATTCAAGGACTTTTTGTTTTTGTAAGACTTCTTTAAAAAATCCACCCAAGATGCCAGTATATCATTTCTTTTACAGTACTTGTGAAAGATCTTTTCATTTCAAACCAAATGTGTGCTTCTTGAAAAGCTTGAGCTGTTTTTGGTAGGAAAAAAAAAAAAAAAAAACAAAACACAAAAGAAATAAAAAAACACAACCTCCCTGCAGCTCAAGTAACTTCTTAGCTGCATATGAAATGTGTTCTTGACTCTCATAAAATGTTAATAATGTGTTCACATTCACAAATAAAGATCTATGTAGTTTGTAAAATGAAATTGTAACATGTACTTATAATTCCCCAGTTGAGATTTTGTTTTCATATTATATTACTTGACAGCATATGACGTCTGGGAAAACTGCAGATCATTTAACCTCTTGATTTTTTTTTGTGTGTGTGTTTCTTGTCATTCCAGAAATGAATTTCTTTTTTGGAAGAAATCATCATTATTTATTGAATTGGAAAGCTAGCAGACTGATGGTCCCCTGGGTGCTGTGAATAACATGTAAGTATAATACATTTACTATTCCACTGATGACATGTTCATGTTCAGTTCAGTTAGTAATTATGATTCAATTTTAACAAAGAGATTCTTAGTTTTGTTTTTTTTTTTTTTTAATCCTAGTAGCAGATAAGTAATATGACTGTATCCTCTCTCATTTGACTTTTGAAAAGCTAATTGATTCAACTTTGTTCCTCTTTGATCTCTGCTCACAAACATTTGAGGGGATGGTTTTATTTTCTCCAGTATATGAGGATTATATGAGGATCTGTCACTGAAATAGTTATGCAGTCATGCAAAAGCAGGATTTTAGTCATTGATTCTTGGACTACAACTTTCCTCAGAATTTTGGCAAGAGTAGGGAGGTATCAGGTGATTGAGTTTGTGTGTTGTGTATAATGACTTCCAGAAGCCTAAATGTGAGGTTTGCTACATAGCCAGGCAGCTTGCTTTTATTTATGTATTCTTTTCTAACAACTGTGAGTAATTACTTTATAAAAGGTGGTGGTTTTTTTTTGTTTTGTTTTGTTTTTTTTTTTTTTTTTTTGTTTTGTTTTGTTTTGTTTTCTTATGAATTGAGAGAAGAAATTGTTTCAGTCTGACTGTTCAAATGTATTGTATGGTAAAAACTCTGGGATTTAGGTCCCAAACCGGGATCTAGAAACTATGGAATGAGAACTGAAGCAAGTCCACATTTTCTGGTAATACTGGTAATAAGAAGATGTAAAATTCGTCAAAAAATTAGAGGTCTTGAGAATGTCAAAATCAAAATTATTATTTTATAACAATAATTTAGTTGTCAGTGATATTTGCAAGTACCTATAGCATTAGACTAGGGGAGAACTAAATTCCCAGGGCATTACCAACATCTACACTTCTTTCGTTGTTCATAAATACTTTCAGTGTCCTAATTATATGATTTAAGATCAAATGTTTCGTTGTTAGGGAAAGAAAATAAATCTCATCAACTCATTGTGAAGGTGAGTTCCTTTACTTAGTGTGCTCATTAGCATTTGTGATAGAAGAAATTAATTTGAAATAAAAATTAAATGGATATTCCAGGTAAAAGAAAAGCTAGAATGCACTTGGCCTAATATTACTATGCAGCTATTGGCTGTGGTTAAGCAAGAAGCTCAAGCTTTTTTTCTGTGAAGTCCCATCATTTACATTTCTTGCTATCACTGTCCTCATAATCTTATGATATTTTTAATTCCTCACTGCTTTCTAGAAGATCTTTACTTCTAGTCTTTACTAGCCTGCTCATAACAGCAAGTGCCTTATGATAGCACCTAACAAGATTACTAAACACATGCAGCAGATGCTTGATTTTCATTGCATTCAGCTATTGAAGGTATTCTGGTAGCTAACACATGAATTATTTCATGTAATAGAAATTTTGTTTTAGGAAATGTATTTTGAGTGTATTTTGCAGGAAAGTGTCATGAGCAGTGCTAATACTTAAGTATATGTTAATTTTAAGAGTGTGGGTACTATTCTTCAGCTGAAAACGCTGTTCAGGAGTGCTTATTTTTCTTGTTCGACAATTGACTTAACTGAAAACATTTTAAATTGCATAGTTACATGAGGAACAGTTATTTTCAGTTCAATCAAAAACGGCTTTTAGTAAGAGCAGAAATTAGTGACAATATGTTAGGGGACCATGTATCACAAAAGACACAGCTTCAGCTTGCATGTGAAAATCATTTAGCTGTGATAACAGAAATTAGATTTCAATCAGTATGCTCTTTGTTATTAATCCATTTTTCTTCTTTCATCTGAAGAGGTCCTAATAACATGTTAGGCAAATCATAGTCTTTAAAAGCTAATTTGAAATAAAAATGCTTTTGAATCCTCACAATTTCAGATATACATTTTATGGATATAATTATATGTTCCTTTGCTACTACTGTATGAGTGCATACTTGTAAATGTGCACAATGTTGTACTTTTGGTTTTGATCCAAACCTATTGCTGTCAATGAAAATTTTGCTATTATTTAAGCCGACTTGTGAGAGAACTGTGGGTTGTGCAACAAAAACATTGTTTTGAGGACCTAAAAATATTCTAAAAATATAAGGGTACTACTGATTAACGGGTAGGGTTTAAGTACTAATGTAAATGTCTTCCTTTGGAGCAAAAGAGGTGGTGTCTTAGGTAATTTTAAATCTTTGGTGTTTCACTAGTCTCGTCTATGATCTGAACTTGAGAATTTTCTGGTATGTACGCACCTGTGTGCATTCTTCATGAGAAAACTTTCACATAGGTCAGTATGAATATAATCTCAGCTGAACTGAAGCTATAAAGCTTCTTGCAAGTCCTTGTGATAGACACTGGTCTTACTACATTTGGGGGCTTTTGGTCAGCTACTGTGGGTATCTTTTTTGCCTGTCTGGTAGCTTATAGGTAGAACAAGAGAGCTTAACTTTTATTGTCGATGTTGAGAAATTACTGCCAATTTAGGAGTATTAGTCTCTTCTGTTTCTAGTCTGGCTGTGACGATTTTTAGCAACCAAAAATTCCATTTTAATTTCACCTCTCATCAGATAAAAATCTGATGATTTTGTTGAATCATTATCAGAGGTCAATTACTCCGCTGTCTGGAAGTTTCAGCACTGTTCTTGTTTCAATGAAGATTACAGGCTGGGTTCAAGAGTCAGTGGTTCCTCCACATTTAATATCTCCTAGATATAGCCCTATCATACTTGTGATCTAACACACAAGATGAAGCATGAAGCATGCCTACAAAGTATTGGTACAAGGCTATGCAGACTTCATAAGACCCTTACAAAGAGTGAATGGATTCTGATAGATCTTTTTATGCAGTGATCAAAAATTATTAGCATGAACTTGCGTCATTATTTGGTTACATACATTCCATCCCTATCACAAACCATTAAGTCACCTTATGTTCAATAAATGTCTTCTTTATTTCATTTTCTTTGTGTTATTCTTGATTTTTTATTCTTAATTTTGATACTATCTACAGGTTCTGTGTAGCCTGCTTTGATTAATGCTCTTATCAAATTTATCTATATAATTCTAAATTCAAATCAATTCAGTAACATAATGTTCAACCACTAAACTTTCACTGGAATTAAAATAGCCACAGAAAACTCTCCAAGTCTGTTGCTATCAGTGGATTCCAAGAAGCTGATAAAAATGTGAAAGAAAATTATGAGATTGAAAAGAGGCCTCCATGTTTTTTTTTCCTCATTTAAAGTAATCCAGGTATTGATTTTTGTTCACAAAGATTATACAAATTGCAATAATCTATGTGATGAAGTTACCTATGGAATATTTGAGGAAAAAAAAAAAAAATCATTTTTCAAAAGGAGTTGCAATTTTTTCAAGAGTATTCCTTAAGGAAATTGCCTAAAGAAGCGTCCTGCCTGCTTGGCGCTGTTGTGATTTGATTTTCTCACAGTGCTGCAACAGTACTCCTTCTTGGACTCTTCAGCAGAGGTGGCTGTGGCAGGTGCTGTAAGGTCTTTACTGCCCATTGGCCCTGATGTTTTTTCTAAAGAAAGCTTGTTCACATATTTTGTGTCTTCAAACATAATGTTAAATTCATGCAGAGATTAAAAAAAAATGCTGCTTTCCACAATTATACTGTTGCATAGCATGTTTAATTTCTTTTTCTTTGAACAAGACATCAAATTGGCCCAAGGAGTGTGCTAAATGAACAACTTCACTTTCTTTCCCAGTCATGACAGTAGTTTTCATTTGAGTTTGGTTAGGACTTACTAAAGGAGCATGCAGTTCATGTAGACAACTCCAAATAACTGAGATGTGACCTTCTCCCTTTCCTAAATTCACTGCTTGAGGGCTTACCAGTTAGATCCTTGCTGACATTATGGGTAATTATTATGATATAATAGAGTAATTGGGACTAATACTTTCTAAGCCATTTAGTTTAGTTTCACCTTAATTAATTTAGATGTCTGTGGCCATCTAACTATGTAGGATCCTTTGGTATGAGAAGACAGGAGCTAATTTCTGTAAAAGGTGATTTGGGTATTTAAAAGTTAAATAAAAATAAATAAAAAATAAGTGTAATCCTTTTTTGAAAAGCACATTATGTTGGCAGACTTATACCAATTAATCCAATAACAAATTTAATTTGTTTTCAGAGTTTTGCCTGCAGTATAATTTATTATGGCATCTTGTGTTCAGTTTGTTAATGAATATATTAAGAAACTCATCTGTTGTATTTCAAAGTGTAAACTGTGAAAAAACCAATATCATGGTGTTTTATTGTGGCATGGCAATTATTTCAAGCAAGTTACACTTCTAATTATGCCAAACTAGTTTACGATGGAACTAGTCTTGTCGGTCTTGTATTTTGTCAGTCTTGTTCTCTGTCACCCAGAGCAGCACCCATAATGCAGTGTGACATCATCTTTGGGTTGTTTTAATCAATTTTTTCTGTTTCTTTTTCAAAATTTTTCTTGATGCATGACACTAAAGATCTCTTGGTTGCTTTGCTTCTTATCTCACTTACTGTCGTACTTGAAGTTTCTAAGCAAGTTCTGGTCTGACAGCATGTAGTTGTCAGTGATAACTGTTGAAGCTTTTGGAGCTATTCTACTGGTATTCTTGCAGAAACATAACGCATTTGTTTTCTCAAAGCTTTATGCAGGTCATATAAAAATACATTTTGAGCAGTCTCTTGAGGGAATTTACAAATTTTTCATGTCATTCTTCTCCATCCACCATTGAAAGTGGATTCTTTTCAACTTGATGTGGCAAAAGTAATGGCAGCACAACTCCAGTGCTCTTGTACTGTGATCCAATCTGGTTGTATGGATAAGGAAAAGGCATTTAGATAATGGAAAAATTATGTTTAAATTAGTGGTAAACTTGCAGTTTCTTGGCAAAACAATATAAAAACAGTAATAGCAATTAAAAAAAAAAAAACAACACAACAACAAAAAAATGATCCATACTTGTAAAATTATTAATTACCTGAATGTGTCTTGTGTCTTATTGATGAGCTTGGTTTGTAAGAAAACTATTTGACACATTTCAAGCACTCATATTTTTCCAAACAGCATATAGCTAATATTATTAAATATCTAAACATCTTATACATACCCAGAGCAGCATGAAATTTAAAACCAGTATTTGATTAAATTACATCAATACTGCATTCACTTTGATTTATTGTAATCTTACATACATACTAAACACAGTTGTAGATGCAGCAATATTCATTTATGTGTTTAAATTACAATAATTGTAATGCTTGTAGTAATTTTAATGCTATTAATTAAAAATTATGTAAACTCCTTAAATGCTTCTATTCTCAGCAACCTTGCAGTACACTGTGTTTTATATATATCATCTATCATGTACTAAATAAAACCATTCACAAACTAAAAGGTCTATAGACTCATTTGTATGCTCTCAGTTTTCAGACTGCAGATGTCTGACAGTGTAGTTACTATGAAGTATGTTTTGTCACCAGTTTGAAGGTCACTTTGAAGCAAAACTAAGAGCATATCCTGTGCATCACCAGTTGTAAATTTACAATGTTTCTGGTGGATGCAGGATGATTTATATCGATCAATTAGCTAAAATGTCTGCAGTTACACATTAAATGCTGGCAAATGCCAAGATTTTTCATAATATCCTTAAAGCATTGATATATATATATATATATATAGATATATACACAAATTGTTTAACCTCCCGGGAAAGAAAACTGAAAGCACATGATCAACTAGCTCTGGCTGTGGCTTGGCTGGAGGCACAGGGCTGCAACTGTGGCTCAGCCCCACATAGGCAGTGGCACCTTTCCATGCAACTGGGCATGGGGTTCTACCCTGAGGGATTGCAGCTTTTTAGGAAAGGAAGAATGTGTCAAGATGAGGCGTACTTGATAAAAGTGATCTCGTTTGAGAGGAAAATTGTGACAGCATATTATAATCATATAGTACTTGAATGCCATACGACAAAGATGTGTTGCACTTTTCACCAGTACCAGCAAGTGTTGTTTGAAATTCCATGGTTTTAAGGTGCTGATATACAAGCAGCTGTTGTCTGATTGCTTTGCTACTGCTACCATTGTTATTTTGTTGGTATCCTGATGGTACCCGTTTTGCTGAAGCTGCAGTCTGCCACAATTCTGCTGCTTGGTAAATATTCCAAACTGCTTCGTTCAAATAAATACATATAGAGGGACTCATATATGGTTCAAGCTGAGGTGCAGAGGTAGTATCTCAAAGTTTATTTGTGTTGTGAGAAATAGACACCAGGAGTTTCAGCCACAGTTTTCTAAAAATAAGCATTATGCTTCAGAATGATTTCCAGCCTAATTTCTGCATTTGTTGTGATCTAAGTAGCTATTCCAAATCTTTTCCTCATAAACTTTCTGAAAAACATACAAGCTTCATACAATACTGTAGTTTGCCATGTATTGAGCACAATTATTTTTATAGCAAATCTGCTTCCCTCAAAGATGTGATGTTGATTTGGATGATTTAGCCATAGTTCTCTCTATAATCTAAATATAGATTGCATAGGGAAAATATATCCCTTCAATTCTAGTATTCATTGTCAGTATTGTTAGATAACCATCAATTCAGTAAATGTAAATACTTAAAATGTAAGGAACAAGTAATCAAGTGTGGATAATGCTGTTTGGCTAAAATGAAATTAAGCTTCTTTTTTTCTTCACTAAAGTGAATTCTGAATCTGTTCACAGTTATGAAATATTAATTTAACAATATTTCTCTCTTTCTGATTGACACACTCCTATTCTTTGCTTAATTGTATTTTCATAGAATCATAGAATCATTGAGGTTGGAAAAAATCTCTAAGATCATCTAGTCCAATCATCAGATCACTTAGTACAACCATCAGATTTTTTGCTTCTGTATCCCTCTGAATACTGCTTGGAATAAGAAACATTTTTCTCTCTTTATGTTCGGTATTGGTGGTATATACCCAGATGTATGCATGCATTCATTCCTAATTTTTTAAGCTAGCATGTCTTGTAACATGAGAAAACATTCCTTTTAGGCATGTTGTATGTATTTCTATCTGAAGATGCCATGTGCTTTCCTAACATTGTCTCACATCATGAGAGGAAAAGAGCTTTTTCCTCTTATCTCATACATCTTCTAGCATCTGCTTAAAACTACATTTGGAAAATTAAAATTGGCTCCAGGGAAGTGCATTCATTGCTGGGTGATGTAGTTAAAGATTCACGGTAAATTGCAAACAGGTAATGAATCAGGTAGATGATTGATAAATAAAGCATAGATTTCTGGGACTTATTTTCTTGCATATATCCCCATAAACATGTTGTGAATATACATGGAGAAAGACAGATGTGCACTGAAATAGGAAATGCTTAGAATTTCATCAGGTGTTAAGTAGCACTGCAGAATAAGTGCTATAAATTGTTTTAAACGCTTAAATATATGCTGTGGCAATGAAGTCATGGTTGGACATATTACAAGAATAAGCTGAGTGCTACCTTACTTGAAGAAGAATATAGCTGTTGTCACCATAAAGGTGGCTGAGATGAGTCAGGTCACCAGTGTAGCTTTCAACATTTCTGCTATTGCACCCTGTGATCCTGATGATGGATTACTCTCATTCCCCAAATATAATCAAAATGGCCTCAACAAAAGAAGGAAAGACTGCTACAGGCAGTCTCAAGGCATTAAAGATGCAATTCTTGGAAACCTCCATGTCAGAGCCTAGAGTACCTCAGTAGCACTTTCTGTACCGATTCATGGCAACATTTTCAATTAACTTGTAAGCTTTGAGTGAACAAATACTGAGAAAAAACATTTTTACATCACGGGAAATAATCATTAGGAATCTGCTTTTGTGCATGAGAACTGAATTAAGTAAAAGTAATAAAAAAGAGACTATCAAAATCAGAATTATGTATGACACTATTAGGAATACGGAATATTAAGTTATTATTCTGAGTTGTAGGAAGCAGAAATCTGAATACAGACTTGATCCTCACCAACAGTTATTCAAACATACTTACACACTTCTCTTGTGTTTTTTTTCTCACATTCAGATGCATTCAAGATCTTGAAGTGTTTAAGAAAATTGCCATGTTTCTGGGAATCTGGGGAGGATTAGTTTGGTAAAGCATTTCAACAAACCCCAGAAAAGTGGGAGTTAAAAAATTCTTTTTGAGGATCTTTTCATTCCTCCTACAGAAAATGTCCTATTTCAGAGTCATAGCGGAAAAAAGCTGCCACTAATCAGAAGACTGGATTTGAAACAATCTCTGTATCTCCACTAGAAAATACTCAGTTTAGGGTATGAGCTCTTTCTCTATTTCTGTCACTAACCGTTAGCTTGGATAAATGCCCGTGTTTCATGCTCCAGTTACAGTAAATGTCTTCTAATGACAATATCCTAGTAAAAAGGATTGGTAAAAATAGTGATATGAAAATGGTAAATACAACTTAATTGACATTCCCTTAATAGAAAATGTCAAAGAAAAACACTGCTCTTTTTCCATTAACTATATTGTGTCCTTTGGATTTACTTTCAAAATTCCACAGAACCATTTGCCACAGAAGGCAAAAAGAGATCAGAAATATGAGCAGCAAGCTCTGACTTCCTGCACTATCTATGCCCTTTCTGCCAGGACAGAGCAAATGTTTACTTGTTATTCATCAATGCATGTTGTGAATCAGCAGCAAAAAAGAGAGAACAGATATAGAAACACTCATCTTATTTAAGCTAGAATGATGTTTTTCTAATCCTTCTATTATTCCTTTTATTTTCCTGTTGTTTTTATCTTTGGTAGGCCCAAAGCACATTAAGGAACAATGCAAATTAGGTTTGGTACCTACTGACTCAATTTCTCTTCATTCTTTCATTTCACAGAAATTCTTTCATGATATTCTCAGCATGACTTTCTTCCTATTGTTTCATTTTTATAAACATATCTGAATGGCCAACAAAATGCTGAAGTCTCTCTTTTTGCCATGTATGAAGGCTCATGAGCATAAAATGAACTGAAAAACTCCATCCAGTGAAATTATGTGGTGGTTTAGCACTCAGAAAAATAAAGTTCTCTTTGATATACTGCTGATGGCGTTGTATTACAAACATAGCCTGAAATAAAGCTATTTATATTCAGCTCCATTACACCTCATTCATGATATTTGTTACAATTTCACTTCTTGAAAGATCTTGTTATCCTTTGCTCTCTTTGAACAGAGTATTTGATGATTAGAAGTGTGATATTTTCCCCTCATTAAGAAAAACACATTCCTGAAAAAATGTTTAAGATTTACAGAATGAATAACTTGTCCTTAACTTTATTAACATTTTATCTACATTCTTGATTTGCATAATACTTAACAGATATTTTTTTCTTACAAATCACTATCGGTTTACGTGACATTATCCAAACGAAGAAGACTTTTGCTTCTTACCAAATTAATGATAAAAGATTTGTCTTGCTCTTTGGTTCTGTGCATTCATTCACACGCCCATGATTGCCAAAGCCCAGGAGATATTTACTTTGTACATAATAATTATAAAAAAAGAAAAAAGAAAAAAGAAAAAAATTTAAGAAACAAAGAGAAAAGAAATAAATTCACACATTCTTTTTGAACACATGTTCAAGAGAAGGATACATATCCCTAATATGCCATTTGTTGAGGTTAAATGTGATTTGATCTGCTCAAGGAAGCCATTCTGTTATACAGACACATGCTGGTTTAAGGCCAGAAGTGATTGCGTATTGGAACCTCTGCCTCTATGTAGAGAATGCCATCCCATCAGTGTCATCACTTCTTCTGGTAGTGTAGCTGTTTAAACAGCCCTAAGTATTTTCTTTAAATCAGTATAGGAAGGAATATATATTTTTAATTGGTTGTGTAATTTTTACTAAACACAGGAATAGATGTTTTTTTCTAGAGTAAAATGAAGGAAGAACGTGCAGTTCTTTCCCAGTAAGCTTCATAGGGCTTCATAGTCCTCCTTTTAGAAAAATAAGTTTTATTTCTTAGACAGAGGAAATGGAACAGGAACCCAACTTTTCACAGGAGAGATACTAAGCTTGTCTTCTAATGTTGGGAGAAACTGTAGAACTCAGTTTATCTCTCCTGAGGAGTTTTCTTCTGCACTGAAGTTTCTGAGCAAATTATAACAACCATTTTTGTGAGACAAATATTTCTATAAATGATGTTGATTTTACGTCCAGGAGAAGCCCAAATTGCAAAGTACAGCATCAACAAAAGCAGACTAAAGTTCTGGACATTCTCTAATCAATTGCAAACCCTGGAGAGATTCAGCTGAATTTTCTTAGATCATTTGTTTATGCGGGGCTTTTTATTACATTTATCCTGAAGCATTTGTCTGATTTTATGCATTCTTACATGCATTAGGTTACCAATCTTAATCTGATAGAGAATTTAGAAAATGGTTTAAAGTCACTGGTAGTTGTTTATGTCATGCTCAGGCTTACACTGGCTAAACATTAAATACTTCTTTCCTTGTTTAATTCTTGTGAGCAAAAGTTATTCTATTTCAGATCAGTTTTAAAATAAGCCAACCAACCAAAAAAAAAAAGAAAAAAAAAAAAGAAAAAAACAACCAACCAACCAAACAACAACAACAAAAAACCTTTAAAACACTTCCAAGAACCTTTGCCAAGAGATAAGTAGAGCTAATATTGCTTTACCATTAATAGGATAAACTGTTCAGCATTTATATCTGTTCCTTTCTGTTAGACAGAAGAGAATGGATTGTGTTTCACAGGCTGCATATTTTTGTAGTTAAGGGATGTTTGTTGAATATTCAGAATAGCAGTGCAACATCTCTGTTTGGGCTTTCAGACTTAATGCCTGGAGGAAACAAACTAAAAAAGGTGTTTACAGGGTTGCAGCAGTGTAATCTTGAAAGCTCAGAACGGTTCTGGCAATAGCAAACGATGCTTGCTACATGTAAAAGCAATTTGTAAATAAATCATCTTAATATGCAGCCTTTTATCTTTGCATATATACAACAAACTTTGCATTGTATAAAACAAAGCTACACCATAGGAAGAATTTTAAAAGTGAGAAGTTGCCTGACATTCTGGCAATGCAGTAGGCATAGAACATTTTGAGACAAGAAATAGAAAAAGGGAAGTATATTTCTTTCGATAGAAGAGTAAATGAAGTAATAGTGATTAGTGATTAAAGTACCAGTAGTAGGTAACACACAGGAGCAAATAAGCAAATATTTGCTTTTTTTGTTTTGTTTTGGTTTGGTTTTGTTTTTTGTTTGTTTTTCTACTTGCTGTTTGTTCTGTTTGTGTTTTAAATCTAAGTTAACTTTTTCTGTAAGGCTATAAGTTATTACAGATATGAAGTTATTTTCATTTTACTAAGAATTCATAGAATGATTTAGGTTGGAAGGGACCTTTAAGATCATGTAGTTCCAACCCTCTGCTATAGACAGGGGCACCTCCCTCTAGACCAGCTTGCTCACAGCCCCATCTAGCCTGGCCTTGAATGACTACATGGAGGGGGCATCCACAACCTCACTGGGCAGCCTGTTACAGTGTCTCACTACCCTCACTATGGAGACATCACTGACTGATCAGTTTAGGCATAATTCCTGAAATAAAAGCTTAGTTCACTCTAAGAGTGTAAATTAAAATAGCATGATGTATTCTCAGCTCACTAATGGATTTCATTATTGACTGGTCTGTGTTGCCCTCATCATCCCTCACTTCATTCAACTTCAAAAATGAAGATTATTAAAATAAATATTACAGATTATTTATTAGATACTTCAAAATGAAGAATTGTAGCAAAGTGCAAAGACTTGATATTTACATTTCAACAAATTCTTTTTCTCTCTGCTCTGTCTCCTCTAAATTTCTTAGAAATGTGATTTCTTCAGAGATAGCTGAGATGTCACAAATAGTCATTTTCCAGTGAAACTTCATTCTAACCAAAATTAGGTAGTTTGTTTATACCTCACGCTACGACTTTAATTCTGAGAACGACTGCCTCCTTTTTGCACTGACTACATTTTAAATTTTCTGATTGTGTGGTCCTGGTTGTGATCAATCATCATTTTAATAGAAATTTAGCATTGTTTTCCCAGTCCTAATGTCTTCACCCTGACAGCTGCTCCCTTGACATCTCCCCAGACTAGTCAGACCTTAGAAGTAAATAATGACAAGCAAACTAAGAACAGCAAGGGATTTCTCTCTTCACCCACTGTCTCTCATGCTGACAATCATTTTTCATTCCCCAAAGAGACTGTCAGTTTCTTGGATGACCGCTTATGCTTCTTGGAATGCAGCTGCATTTGTTTTTATTTTTGAGAGTTTCAAGAGATGGCAGTGTGAAATGAGTGACCCTTACCATCCTTCATCTTGAAAAAGCAGGAAAATGACATACTTTTTCCATTTCAGCAGAATCTTAGTATTTTCTCTTTCTTTCTTCAGCAGAACAAAGTGAAAAAGTTATTCAAAATATTTCTCTTGGAATAACTTAATCCAATTTATTTTACTTATTTGTTTGCTTTGCAGCATGCAAAGTAGCACCAAAAATTAATCCTTGCAAATGCTGCTTGTTAATTTGTTTCAGTGGTATTTCTGACCCCTTCAAATAAATATCATTACAAAAGTTAGAAATGGATGAGAAACAATTCTGTTGCAACAAAATAATCGTAAGATCTTAATGAATAATTCTTGAACTGAAACCAGAATGTTTTTATTAATTGAATGGAAATGTAATGCAGTGAGCCAAACATACATAAATAGAAACCCACAAGTAGTATGAGGGCACAATAGGAACTGCTGAGTGTTGTTTTACAAACATTCACAAAAATAAATAAGTAAACAGTCACAACTTAATGTATACTTCCTTGCTCCCTGTTCGTCGAAAATCAGACATTTTGCAGTTTTTCAACTCAAGCAATATTCAGAGGCATTCTCCACAAAAGGCTGGAAACTAAAATATAAATAAAGCAGCTCTATGATGATAATGCATCCAAAAATGTTTACTGAATTCAGGCCAAACAGCTCTTGAGAAAATTAGAAATTCCTAGTTCTTCCTGCCAAAAACAAACAACATCTCCATGTATCCACAGTACAAATGGAAGGTGAGGTAGCTGAACCACTTTTTGTAACATTTAATTTTCATCTTTTAATTCAAGTTTATGAAATCTATGACCTTAAAAAAATTAAAAAGGATTGTAAATTTCATTGCATTTCATTCACAATTTACACAGAAATTAGAGTAGCAATATAATTTGTGTGCTTACATCATCTGTTGCTTTCTAAAACCTCTCCGTTGCATTTCTTTTCATCCCTTAAATTACGTGTTTTATCTCATTGCAAGTGTAAATTATATTTTATGTCATTTCTGTGGAGTTCTTACTTGTTAAATAGTAAGCCAGTATGGAAGCATCCATTTCATTATCTGGAAAGCCTTGTTACAATGTCTATTTTCTTCCCCAAAGATATCTGAAATATCTCTCTCCAAAAGCTAATGAATTAAAAGAAGTAAATGTACAGTGTTAGCAATAAATGTTAAATTGAATGGAGAAAATAGCAGTAAGAGAAAAATACCGTTATATTTTGTGCATAGCTAACCTGAGTAATCTGTATAATTACAAGAAATTATGGAAGACAGGTATTCAGAAAGGGATTAAAATATGTAAATAGAATAATCAGAGTATCTGCAATTGCATTAGTTGAGAGCAGATCTATAGGGATTATAGCACTTATAATTCTAGGACACAAATCAAACACTAACACTTGGAATTAGGGAGAAATGTGCTTCATTGTTTAGGCTGCCATTGTAAAATATTCTAATATCCCTTTACTATTAGGTATAAAACAATGGATGAGAGTTAACATGCCTATTTCAAAATCATGGATTTTTACTTCTTTGGAGTTATAGGAGTACTGTAATGAAGAAGGCAACAATATTAAAATGGAGGAAAAATTGGAAAGAAATAAATTTGTTTGAGGAATATAATCTTCAATGGATGTCTTTGTCTTGGCAACACAAAGCTTCATCTTGTTTTTCGTTAATTGTTGTGCAAATTTTATGGTCTGTAATTATCTTTAATTATAGGAATACACAACCATTATTATGCTAAAAGGAAGATGATAGCTGTGCACAAGTGAACAGCCTTCAAGCTCTTATATATGTTTTTATTTTCTGGAAAAAATATGGGATTACAAGGCTCGTAGGTGTTTCATCTGCCAGTTTTGGAGCAGTATACATTACAATTATTTCTATTATTCTTTCAACACTCATTAAATGGCTTTGCAGAGCTGGAGAAATATCTTGCTTGGGAAAAATCTGTCAGTAAGTACCAAAGGTAAAGTTGATTCACAGTGTCAGGAAGAAGATGAGTCTACTGTACTGCCATGTCCAGACTCATCACTTTCAAATGGTCTCTGCACTGTCTATGCCTACTCAGGAAGGCTGGCTATGACTCAGAATCTAGCACCACCTCTCAATCAGGAATGACAGAGTGATTTTGAGGTTGAGGAGGAAATAGAGTTAAAGCCTCAGGCCTGGAAAAGAAAAACTCTGGAAATCTCTGGAAATCTGTCTGCGTGCTCCACTGTAAGTTTGTTGTTCCTCAAGGGAATGAAATGTCTCTATGCTTATCGATCCATACTGCTTATTGCTTTGGGAGTAGTCAATTACAAATCTATAAATAAGTTGCAAAAAGAAAAAGTAATACATCTAATTTTCAGAATTTAAAGAGGCAACTTTGCTTTTGACAGGCAGAAATATATCATAAAGTATTCTTCTGTTTGTCAAAGCTGGTAGTGTACTTTTATCTCATTCTCCTCAGTGTTATTTCTCAGTATAAGCTTCTTTGCTTAATATGCCAGGCATGAGGTGAAAGGAATGTTTCAGTAACATGCAGTATGGTGATATTTATCAGTTTTAATAGTTGATTGTTTGGCTGATTTTTTTTTTTTTGTTTTTTTTTTCTGCTTAAAAGAGAAGTAAGTAAAGGAAAAGTGACAAATGACATAATAATATTATTAATTTCATATGCTTTGAAAATCTTATTACTTAGCTATGAGTTCCTTAGAATTGAGGACTACATGGCTTATAATAAGCTTAAAATGATAAGAACAGAGGGGGCAGAAGTTTAGAGAAATGTATACATTTGTGCAGCTTTCTTTAATATACAGAATAAGTGTACAAAATAGGCTGTTGCCTAACAGAACATTAAATGATAGGTGGATGAACTAGTTACTTGTTTGTTAAGTTAGTTAAGTAGAAAGTTATTAGAAAGCTAAGTATGAGTGGGAATTGTGTTCTTGCAGAAGACTGTAATGTCAAATATAGAAGCTGGTGAAAAAGTACTACTAATATATTCAAGGTCTGAGAATCAACAGATATGTTAACCAAAATGACTTAGTTCTGTGGTTCATTTCAATGGCTTGTTCTTTAAAAGTTGATCATAGAATATAATTCCTCAGACTGAATAGCATTTACAAGGGCTGCTCCAAAAGTAACACCTCCTATGTTACGATGTTGGTGGTATGGCAATAGGTGCTGAACCTTCCCAGCAATATTTCATTACATTTTGTTGCAGTGCAATAGCTAGCAGCAGAGGAACAAAGAAGTGTCTGACATTGAAGTACTTATGAAGCAAAGGTGTGTCATTTAATTCTTCCACATGGAAAAAATGCCATTCATCAATGCTTACTGAACATTTCTGGAGATTAAACAGTGGATCTGAGCACAGTGAGGCTGTGAGTGGTGCATATCAGAAGTGGTGACAGTGTGTCACTTCCACTGGTACAGATTTTTACAAGCCCGATATGCAGGCTCTCTCACTGGTGAAAATGCAGAGCTAATGATGGTAAATGCATTTTAAAATAGTGTTTTGTATCTGAAAATTTTCTCTATGGTGTAGTGTTATTGTGGTTATATGTTGTATTTTCCACGGAAATAAATACGAGGCATTACTTCTTGAGGGACCTATGTTGTTATTTTACCTTATGCTGAAAAGAAGATATGTAAGGAGGAAACGTAGTGGAGTTTGTTAAATATACTGTATTATATGTTGTGCCTGTCATGATAGAGAAAAGCTAATTGTAGTGATTGCCTTCCTGTTGGGAAGTGACCTGTTAGGTCACTAGAATAAGCAGAGGAAAATAAAGCTTATATATGGTAGCAATCTGAAACATTTGATTCATTTTTTTTCTATCAAAGAGAAAGGTGAGCTAAGCAATAATTAGGTGTAATTTATTAGGTAGGAGCTAAGGGACAATGCTAACCCAATTACAAGTTAACATATATTAAATCTAAATATGTTTATGCTGTGAAAATGAGGAATATTTCTAACTTTCAGGCCAAAGGTTCTGGAATAGCTTTCCAAAACACTAATGTGACAAAATATAAGGGGGTAAACAATGTGGTTTCATGTGGTAAAGCAGGACCATGTGACACAGACATTCTCTTCCACTCTCATTTTCTACTGAATTATACTTTCATTCTTTCCTAAATAATTTATTATCAGTAAATATATACGTATATATATTTCTGGTTTAAATTTCATTTTTTCTGCATTTGAATTTCTTTTTCTTTTTATTTCCTTAAGTGAATATTTGAAAAATAAGTCTATGAAGAAACCATCTTACATAAGTCTGCAGTCTTACAGAATGTAAGCGACTTCAGTTTGGACACAATGTCAAAGAGATCATGAATATCTAAGAAATCTCAAAGCTGTCAAAAGCATTTCTTTTATTTCCCCAGTTGCTACTTATAGTAGCTCAGTTTATTTGCATACTGCCCTGTACAGCTCCAGATCTTTAGTTAGTCTTAGAAAATTTCAAATCTCTGGTTTACATCAGCTATTTGCAATTGATGTGATTTGTGGTAAAGGCATGCTTTATGATGCTTTTGAGAATGAAGTCTCTAAGAGGGGTCCAAACCATGAGTTCCAATTAAAACTCAAGAGGAAAACAAATATGATTCCCACAAAACATTAGAAAAGAGGCAGTTTTCTGTAGTGTCAATGAAAATATATTATTACTACTAGGTTATACACTTAGAATGTATTTACAGTGTTATCTGTTGATGTTACTGGAGAGTTATCTCCACAACCATTTTCAAGAACAAAAACTACCCTTTGCTGTGTTCTTGACTGAAGAATCATGTGACTTTTGTTTATATGCTTCTTTTTTTTGCAGCTGAAGATAAGTTAATACAAAGAGCTTTTGAACAGTTGGTAAATCTTCTATCTGTTTGTGACAAACTGCAAATAACTATTGAAAACAATGAGGAAAAAAAGGTGTAGGAAACAGTGAGAACACTAAGGAAAGTATGACAATGCAAAACTACCTTGCATTTATTTGTGGGGGTATCTTTTTAGATGCTAATCATATTACCATTATTATGAAACTATGATTAATAAGTTATAGCGACTCTAAGAGTTAAGACTGAAGAAAATCAGATTTACATCCTGTTGAAAACTGTTTATATGCTTTTAACTAGTAAACTAATATCCATAGGGAAGATGGAGTATAGTGATAATGCTGCCCTGGACTCTTATAAAATGATATTGCACAATTTTTTTAGAATATGCAATGGTAAATTTCTGTTTTTAAAATAAACTACTGATTTTACAGTGTCTAATGTCTAGGCAGAATGGGGATAGATTGGTGTAAGACAGAACAAACTTGTTTTCTTGGAACATAATGCTCAGTTTCCACAGTTTGTAGCCTCAGGTTGCCTGAGGAAACGTCTGTTCCTTGAAGTACTACCTCAGTGTGACAGTCAAAAAAAAAGCATAGCTTTAAACAACTTTAAAAAGAACAGATTTTATATTTACAGTATCCAAAGTAATAGAGAAGTCTTCAATGCAATCAAGATCAAAAGACTAGAGGCACTCAGTGCATTCGTTTTGTAAATAGGGGCAGTGGTTTGCTATCATCTGAATAATCATCTTAAAACAGAACAAAGAGTATCTGCTTTAGAAATTGTAACTTTGGTGAGAACATGTACTAAAAAACTACTTGTCAACAGCTTCATATAATATAGGATGATCCCCCTTTCAATCATTTTGGTTTATCAGGATATTTATTCTTGTGTATGACTTTCAGAATAGCAGATAGGTTAGTGGCCCATTCAGCCTTACATCTGGCCTCAGGTGTCTAGTGTTTGACACACAGAAGAAGCAGACATGGTTTTATATCTGTTTCACCTGATGTTCTGGGTTGTTTTTATTCAGTTTATACCAGCAGGAAGGAATAAATGGCACCTTAATTATGGGGAACTTAAGGAGAAGATAACATGACTTGATTTAACCAATGGAGGAAACATAACAATGTATTATCCAAACAAACTACATTGATTTATTCTTAAGTATGCATTTTTAAATTATATTTTCCAAAAAAATACAAAACATAATACTTGCAAAGACAGAGGACTTGCTAAATAGCACAAGCTTATTAACATACTGGTTTTTGATTTTTATAATTGAACTAATCACTAATGATGCTTTTTGCATGGATTAAGACAGTATACCAAATCTCCTCCGAAATCTTTTCCAGCAACAGACGTAGTTAGCTCTTCAGATTTGTAATGTCTGAAGTGTTATGTTTTGAATATTGTTCTTTTGTGACTCTGAAAACAAATACTCCACTTGGAAGACTTTGTGGAGATGGATAAGATAAAGTGGAGCCACAAACAGTGCAACTTCATTGATTCTGATGAGTGCACAAAAAAAGGCAGTTACTTTTGTGGTAGTTATAGATCAAAGAAATACATTCCCCCACACACAAACGCTTTCAATTTCAGACTATCAGCACCCTTCTCTAATCATCCCACTGTATTGTTCCCTTGAAAGACCTGATCAGAGAAATAATCATCCCAGGTTCTCTTACTCAAGTGAAACAGAAACATTTTAAAGTCTTACATTGAGTATATTCAGAAGAACACTGCCAATTTAATAGCAGAAATCTGACAGTTTCCTGAAGGATTCCTGCATCTTTTCTCCCAAGCCATCTCCCATGCAGAGCAGAGGGGAGTGACTACTCTGTCATTGCGATAAATGAGGTATGCAAACACTAGATACGCATAAGGCACTTCAGTGTTGGCAGGCTGCTAAATGCTTAGATTTAGTTTCTACCTCAGTGCTTGTCAGGTTGGATTTAAATCTGGTTCATGTTTCATCTCTTGATGCTACTCACAAAGTATATTTTAAAACTTGACTCAAGGCTGTTAACAAAACACTGAAATTAGGAAGTGGAGACGTCAAAAAAAAACCTCACTGTTCATAAATGTAAAAAATAATTTTCTGGCACGTAAATATTCTCTTATTTCATCATGTTTTCATTATTTGCCTGAAAATGTTATCATTTTCTTCCTTTAAAGCAGTATTTTTTTCTTCCTATAGTATTCTGCGTCCTGGAGACATGAGTTAATGCTTTCCAAATGACTTTGTGTCAGAGGCATTTAATTGTGGTTGAGGATTTGTAATTAGAGAAAATTTTATATTATTCCTTCTGCTTTTTGGCTTCTGTGTCTACATAGACCACAAAATGAACTTTGTGCTATTTCTGATATGCTTCTTAGGTCATCTTCTCCCTCAAATATGTCCATCAACAAAATGCTTACTACTCTAAAATGCCTTTCACAGAAACTAAAACCCCATAAACATATTTTCCTGTAGCCAAAGTAGACCTAAAGAGCAGCCTAGAGACTCATATTGCTTTTCCTAACTTCTGCATCACACACTTTCTGGTAGTGCCGCAATCCAAATTGGCTGTAGGTTTTAGTAGCTGGCCAACTGTCACTCTGTTGCTGAATGAAACTTCATGGTACCATGCAACTCTAATAAGACAATTTTTAAAAATCCAGGTGTAGAGGTTCTCTTCCACTGTTCTTATGCATTTGTCTTTTGAAGAGGAACTAAATCAAGTAATTGTTATCCAATATATATATTTTTAATTACATATGACACCACTTTTCACTTATTGATGAGGTAGACAAAAAGGTAATATTACAATTTGAAGTACGGCTGTATTACTCGATAGAAGTCCAGCCATCCTTGTCAAGTAACTAGTGCGAGGAGTATATGCTTTTTTATGACTATTTATGTTCATAAAAGTACAAATATTTAGAAATGCCATTGTTTTATTAAAATCTGATCTGATTACTTAAAAATATTTGGTGTGGAGATAATACATATTTTTTCTGTTTTTCCTTGTTGTTCCTTCCCCCCCCAGTTAATAATGGCATAGTGTTAGGTGAGCGCTGGAAGACAATGATGTATTTATTGTAGAAAAATGAGAAGTGAGAGGGGAATCTGCTTATTTTCTCTAAATGCATGAAGACACAATTGCCATAACAAGGAAAAAATTATTAAAACACATAATTAAAATTATTAATATAATTATTAGAAAAAAAAGTACTACTATATTTTATCTACTAGATAACTTGGTTTCTGAAAAAAAAAAAAGAAAAAAAAAGAAATTTAATAATTCTTAACATGATACTTGTCAGCTTCTGATAATTATGACTGTAGTTGCTGGCATTAAGAAGCTGGATTCATTGACCCCTGCACTCCCTCATATATTTCTGTTGTCTACTTGCCTCCCTTCCTCCATCCCCTGGCATCTCAATATGCAAAATCTTGTCTTTTGTCTCTGGCTGGCTGTTTCTTTTTTTGAAAAAAGACAATCTTTATTTTTGTCTGCAGTCTGCTGGTCCTGTGAAAGATGCCTGCAAATGGAGTAAAAACAGTTTTGCTGAGTGATATTACTGAAAATATCAGAATAATAGGGAAAAAAATAATAAAGTATATCTTCTGGTGACTTTATATTTTCAGGAAGAGTTCTTTGTAGACAGTATAGAGAAATGAATAGTCTTACGGTCTTCTGTGATCCAGTCAACAGGGTGTAGTTTGAAAAGGCAATAGGAAGACTGTGGAGCAATGGATCTGTATTCCAAGTAGGGAGCGTCTTGGTGCACATTTATCTTGTTCTTGATGTCCATTTCAATTACTTTAGATAAATTTTTTGAGTTTAATGGTAGAAATGTATATAACAAGCTGATACGCTGTAGAAGTATTATATTTCAGAATGAGTCACATATTAAAGACATTTCTGAAAAGGTAGGATAATGTAAAAACAGAAAACTAAACAAAGCAACAGCAAAAAAAAAAACTGTTATGCTATAGCAAGTCCATTATTCAAAACTGAAGTGTAGTTGTTCCTCCTAGGTGATATAGGGAAGATGTTCAATAACAAAAAACAGTCAGGAGAACAGAAAGTGATTAAGAGGGTGGAAGTCTATCTGTATAGTCACAATTGAAGTATACAAATAAAAGGTAAAATCTATCTCAGAACAGCACTAGGAATTTTTGTTTCTTCTACTTGCAGTGTTCAATATGCAGGCCAAAAAAAATCTCAGGAGCATTGGTTGTTACATCAGGCTGAAGGATAGGAAAATGTTGAAATTTTAATTTCATTTATTAAAATAGCAAGTCACTCTCAAAATGATACCTCATTTATTTCCATGGAAACTACAACAGATACAAAGTGCACAATAATACTGTTTGATAGAGCAAAGTTTTAGCTACAAAAGTCACCACTGTTAGCTATGCATTTTACACCAGAGATGAAGAGCTTGCATACCATGCTAGTAAAAATCTTCATGATTGTCCAGAACATGGCTTGTCTTTCATGTCACTGTCACCACTGCTGAAACACATCAACCTTTGCCTCACTGTTCTCACATCTTCTTTTTGGTCTCCATAAGCACATCAGTTGGTGCCATTTTTTCACCATGGAGGAATTTAGTGAACACTTTTTCTTCATATGCTCTTCCATTTCAGATGCTGTTTTATGAGACTGTCCCTCTGCTGCCATTTGTCAAATGGCAACAAAATGTGACAGAATAGTGGTGGGAAGGTTCAACCTCTACAACTGTATCACTAACATCTGCTTCTGATTTGCAGGCCAACACAATAAAAAGAAGGCATTGCTTTATAGCAATAATTCACTCATAATCCATATCGCTCATAATTCACTTTGTAATCCATTAGTAAAAGCTCTGATGAACTATTTTTGTTCTTCACTGATAACTCTTCCGAGGGCTGTTGAATTGCTGAATTTTGAAAGAGAAAAAAGAAATTTTTAAGGGACAGCACTAAGTATTGTGGCTCTTTGCATCTTTTGTATTTGCCTTTGATTAATGGTGGCTTTGTAGGAGGCCAGAATCCCATGTGGTCAAGACTTCATGTTCTGCCTTACTCATATTTAGCAGACTCCAGATAATCTGAAATATTCTGAATAGTTACTTGAATTCAACTTCACCTGAGAATTAAAGTTTTTACTGGTTTTAGCTAATATCAGAAGACAGAGAAACAGAGGGACCTACCAGACATTCATATTTCAAGCAAAATCTTTCCATCATATTTTCTTAAAATTGAAAAAGAGTGAAGGTTTCCCTTGAAATGAAAAAGCACTGTTTATTTTCTTTGAATTCTAGAACATGCAGAACAGGCTGGTCAGCACCTAGAAAGGAGATTTGTACTCAGAACATGAATGTGTGGTGCTTCATATACAACAACAACTGTGTGCCTTACAATTTTCTCTCTTTTCTCTCTTTTGTTAGGCTTGGTAGTTCTGTAATTATCTTTAGTTTCTTTTGTTATGGCTTTTGTGCTGCTGAAAGTTATCATTTGACAACACTGAAGACTATTATCCTTTCTTAATGTGCAGATAGGGTGCAGTACACAAACGCAATGCAGGTTTTTTGAAATTGTCAGCAAACTTGAAGCTTGACCTGTGGGAACCTTGTTTATAAGTAAAAGAAGTACAGTTTCCTCAACCAATTTGCTGCAGAGTTTATGGGCATTTAATAGGAAGCATTCTTTATCCCTCTAGTTTGTATTTCTGTTCAAGCAATGCTGCTGTCACCAGATGACCACAGTAGCCTGCTCCAAACAAACACAGTTGAGTGATAGCCTAGAGCTATTCAGTTGTTGCTTCTATTCTCCTAACACTAGTGTACTGTGCTAGACAATTTACACTGCTCTTTTGAGTGCTGAATTTGAACAGAATTTCACTTTGGTGCTTTCTCTGAATCTGTCTTTGTTATCAACTCTATTTAAGCAACACGTGTCTTTGCCCCTAGCAAATCTGTGCTGTGTGTGACTATTAAAAATTGTAAAATTGAATCAGTTTAAAAGCAGACACTTCTCTTGTTTGAATACAGTATTTCTGTATCTGTTGAACTGTTTTGCATTTGGCATTTGAATTTACAGTTTACACTATCTATACCCGAACAGGAGAAACTTAAGTTTCTAGCATTGTAGATACCAAAAATAATTGATAAAACACAACTATAATGTAATTTTACTACTATTTCAATTTCAATTTAATTTCTGTGTTAATGTGACTCCTCACAAATTTAACAAGATTAATGATTCTAAAGCCAGTAAAGTACCAGTGTGAAAGAAAAATTACGCTACAAGTTGTTTAGTCTGAGCTTAAACCATTTAAATTCTGGCATGATATAGATTGTCTGTGATTATAGATGTTCAAACTGGAAAAAAAAAAGTACAAAAACTATCTTAATGTAAAGAATATATAGTAATATAAACAATATATACTTTCCCTTCTGTTTTTGAAAATTTTCAAGCTTTTTTTTTTTTTTTCTGAGTTAGAATCTTTTCTCATAGAACAAAAAATCCTACAGTTTTGATATTTTTAATACCTTTCTTTAGCATACGTATGTTGCTCTGAAAGTAATGTCTCGTGTTTATTTCCATGGAAACTACAACAGATGCAAAGAGACATTATTTGATTGAGCAAACTCTCAGCTACAAAACATGTTTTTTCAGCGTAGTTGACACCATGAGCTATGTATTCTTCCCAGTGATGAGCAAGAGCCCATATTATCATGCTCATAAAAATCTGCATGACTCTCTGGGATAAGAATATACTTTCATGTCTCTGTCAACATTGCTGAAATGCACCGCTCACACTACACTGTGCTCACATTCACTTTTTGGTCTCCACAAACGTTCAGCAAGTGTTGCTGAATGTCAGTAAGTGCAGTTTTTTTACATGGAGAAATTCAATTCCTTTGATACCTTTGCATCATATACACTTCCAGGTCACGTATCATCTGGCCCTGTTCGGCTGCATATATCTTAGTATTAAAAGACCAAAACTATTTATGCCCTTTAAATCAACCTAAACTAAAAAAAAATTATCAAAAAAATCACAGATAACTTAATCAGATTGAACTGCATCAAAGATCTCTCCATCCATTACTGAAACAATCATGTGCAATAATGTTTATTAAATATATATATAACTTCTAAGGAGGTGGCCATTTTAAAAGTTTCTTTGATCACTGAAGCAAATGAACACAACAATGGGAGGATAAAGAAGAACTTTCCCGTGAATGGAAGGAAAGTAAATCTTAAGGTAAAGTAGATTGATTGCCTAAAGGTTGACGTTTACATGCACATTTTGCTATACTATTTGCATAACAGAGTCTCCATTTTTATTATCTTTTATGCTACCCTACTTATGTAGGATGTATTAGTTTTATTGCTTAAATATAACCCACTCACTGATTGCATTTTTTTCTAAATTCAAGAACTTTTTCCTTGTCTTCTTTTATAACAAAAATTGGTAATAAGATCGTAAGGAGAGAATCTTTTTTCAGTATTTCATGATTGATATCATTTCATTTACACACTGGCTCTACAGCTGTGTGTGGATATTTATAGAATTTCAAGCAAAGTCAGATAATTGTCACATAATGTCACATAACAGTTCAACAATTAATTTATTCTAATTATAAAACTCTCTGGTTAATTATAATGCAAATTAGGATTGTGATAGCTTAATTTGTTGAGCACACATTTTTTTTAACTGCAACTTTGCAAGTGAAGCCTGTAATTTTTAACAGATACACTTTTACAAAGTCCTCACAGTCTCTAACACAATCTTGTCACTTTCATAATTATTTCTATTTGTGTAACTAGAAAAGGACAGAAGTTGTAGGGAAGAAGTGGTGGAGGTAGGACCAGATTGGTGATTTTTTAGAAGTATGCAATGGAAACTTGATTTAGTTGCCTAAATCTAGCATCCAGCTGCTGTTCCAGATGGGCATGAGTCTCCCATAGATACTGTTATATCTGCCAGACTCCAGGCAATGTATCACATATTTAAGCAACAGATTGAACCCTAGATGTTTGAATTTCAGGAGTATACAGCAGTCAGACTTCACTGAAAGACATTAAGAAGCTCTATGGGAAAGTAAAATATTTTTGAGCTGAGATCAGAACAAATTTTGTAGGTTTACCCAGCATGGATCAGGATTCAACTGCAGTCTTTCAAAGAGAAACCTGGTATATGTTCAGTAGATGGAATTCATTTTGTCTAAATTCAGATTAAACATTCCTGTTCAGAATAAAGATGCACCTACTTTTATGTATTGCTAGTAATGTTTCCCTAGAGTTTCCATGACATATAAGAAGAAAAAGTAGATTCTGAAGTATTTAAATAGTAGCAGTCAGTAATGACTGCAGAATACACATCCAATGAACAAGGATGTTATTTCTGAATTCTTTACTATTTAGAAGTTTGGCTGATTATATTGTCTCAGAGCATCCTATGGTTTTAAATGGTTGAGTTATCTACATCTACCTACTCTTCTGAAGGGATGACAGTGTTCATCTGTGCTGTTAAACCACCGCTGTGTTCTGTCTCTGAGTTGGCTGCAGTTCAGAAGTAAATGGAACAATTCTGTTATTATAGAGTTGTGAAGTGCTTTGAGGTCTGTCAGGATGTAAAATATTTTGTGACTGCTTGCCAGATAGGTAAATATCTCAAGATCTCAACCATATTACCCTCTCTATCTCTCTCTTTCTCTCTCTCAGAAAAAAAAAAAAAAAAAAAAAAAAAAAAAACCCACAACCTTAAAATATTTTTGCATTTTCATTATTACTTTTAAACTTTTTATTGTTTTTTTTTTTTTAATTTTATTTTTTTAATAAATACAAAGTAGGTGTTTCAGGGTTTGAATACCAAGGAGACATATTTACTTGGATGTTTGACCTTTTTTTTTTATTATTATTTTTACTTTGGCATTTTGGAATTTCAGGAGTCTCTTTCTCAGGAGTGTTTTGTGGGAAATAAAGTTCTTCCATTTAAGCAGTAGAACCAATAAAGTCTTTCTAGCAGATATGTTTTAGTGAACTTGGCAGTGATATTATAAAACAGAATTCTAGAATAATTAAGATTGGAAGGAGCTTTTGAAGATTGCCTTGTCTAGCTGCCTACTTGAAACAGGACTAATTTCAGAATAGAATAAAACTTAAAGCTGCTCTCAGTCTTGTACACTTAATTTCTGAGTATCTCCAATAATGGAAGATCCTCAGCCTCTCTGGGCATTTGTTTTACCTTTAGTGTGATACTTTTTTTCATTGCTTCTAATTTGATTTTCACTTGTTTCATCTTGAGTCTGTTGACTATTACTCTGATAGTTCTAGATAAGTCCAGTTCTGACTTCTTTACTTACTCACTAAATACCTTATCATGGTAAGAAAATTCCACATTAGCCTAGTTTTTTGGGGATTGAGCAAGTGCAGTTTTTCTGTCATCTCCTTGTGCCCCATGTACTCCAGCCCCTGATCATCTTGGTGACTTATTCCAGTGTGATCGTGTCTGTTTTGTGGTCTCACAAATAGTCATCAGAGGAGAATATTCACTCTTGTTTATTTGCTGACCACATTATTGCTATTGCTATACATAGTCCAGTATCTTTTTGGCCATTCTTGTTGTTAAGGGTGTACTACTGTTACCTACTGGGATTTGGAAGTCCTTCTCTTGAAAGATTGTTTCTATCCATATGGTGTCTAGCCTGTCCCATTTAATTGAATTGTTTCATCCCGAATGCAAGAATTTCACATTTCCTTTTATTGAGCTTCATTTGTGCTGTGCACAAACGTCTGCAGCATGGGAATCATTCAGGATAAATTAGAAGTTCATGCACAAAACTATGATCTGACTGCAATCACACAGTGATGATAGGATAGACTGTGTAATTATAGGGCCACTTTGGATGCATACAGTCTCTTTAGAAGGGATCAAGAAGATTAGGAAGAGGAGACGTCTTTTGATCAGTGAGGAGCCTGGAGCTTTGTTTCAGAATCAATGATGAGCCAGCTGAGTACATGTGTTTGAGAACTGGAGATATTTTAAGAAGCCAGCCCCAAATAACTAACTTTGGAATACACTCACAAAATACTTTATGGAACACCCCCTTAGGCACTCAGAGGAGATAAATGGTGGAAAAAAAAAAAAAAAAAAAGAGCAAGATTATTTGGAGAAACTCCACTATATCATTGAATATTCAATCTTTTTCTACAACATTTGGAGCCTAAGAGAAAGAAGTTAAGAGGCTTCTCTGCAGTTCAGAAATTATGATTCCTATTAACTGCAAGGCTAAGTTGTATTTATGCTAAAATGAGAGACAGTACCAGATGTGTTTGAATAAATGGATTCCAGGTGGTATAATCTTCAACTATTGTATGATACACGGAAGATGAATTTTCATTAACTTTATCCCTATACAAGATAATCAAAGAGACTAAACATTTTCACTAAAGTTACAAATAATGAAAAAATAAGTAAAATAACAAGTGCACATATAAATATTATTTTGGTTAGCAAAAGCCATGTGAAAATCTCTTGACAGAGAAGAAGAAAAACATGTGTGCATGAATGCTGTATAGGTCCCTTTCTCCTGTGTTCCATTTTTAAATTCTGCAAACTACAGATTATAAAGGAATTTGAATAGCACATGAAATGTGGGTCACAGTTCAATTGGAACCCTGACATTAGTACAAGAAAAAAAAAGAGACAGTGCTAGCTATAAAGCCTGCAAGTATCTTCACTGATTTGCTATTATTTACGCACATTTTGGATTACAAAATGCACACACCAGTGCTCAGTATGCATTTTTATTGACTTCCCCCTCCCAACCTCAATTTCCTGGAAGTGTATTACATACACAGTGTCTTTTCAGTTGGCAGCCTGCAACAAACTGGTAGATCTGAAGATCTGAAAAGTATTCTTTCTCCAAATTTGTACTCTGATTTTATTATAAATAGGTAATAAACCTGTGGAGTACAATTACTGTGGGATCATATAGACTTCTCAATCTTCTTTTAAAGCCACAGGTAATTTGGATTCCCTATACCTCTGAAAACTGTCTTTCCGCCTTTCACTACTCTGATTTTTCTGCTACATAGATCACTCAGAAACTAATGCCTCCTATTTATTTCCAGGGAAACTATGACAGATGCAAAGAACACAGAAACACTATTTGATAGAGCAAATTCTCAACTACAAAACACTATTTTTCAGCACAGTCACCACCATTAGTTCCGCAATTTCACTAGGGATGAAAAAGTGCCTGCATGTAATGCTCATAAAGATCTGCAGTTGTGGAAGTCACCCACTGTCAGCACTGCTGAAACACTCACTGCCTCAGTGTGCTCGCATTCAGCAAGTGTCAATGAATGTCAGTGGGTGCAATTTTTTCCACAAGGACAAATTCGGTGACACACCTTTGCTTCATACTTTCATGTCAGATGCCATTTTATCAGACTGCCCCTTTGCTGCCATCTGTTGCATGGCAACAAAATGTAATGGAATATTGGTGAGAAGGTTCAGTCTCTACTGTCATACCACCAACATCCACATCTGACATCATAGGCCAAAATAATAAAACAGGAGACATTACTTTTGGAGCAGACCTTGTAAAAATGTGTTTTGCACTTATTTCAGTAAATCCCACAGGTATGTATTGGAGACTTTATTTTGTGGTTCTTTTGTGCAAAGTATCATAAGAAATTTGGATATGTCCATTCTACTTCTCTGTCATCACTAACAGCGATGACAATACATGTATTAGAACAGCAACACTGCTTATGATTTTTTCTACTGTTTTATATAAATGTTGTGGAAGTTTGCATAAAAATTAAATTTCAATCTTAAGAATCATAAAGTCAGGAGAATTCTCCTGCACTCCTGAAAATGAATTTGATTTGTTGTTTTTAGTCACATTAACTAATGACACAAAAGTAACCATAATGTTCTCCGTTGTGCGGGCACCACTGTGGAAATATATTCTAAAAAAGAAAGGACCAAATGAATTGAAGCATCTAGCTGGAGAAATACTTTTGGAAGGTAGTACTCCATGTTGAAGCAGGACATCCTTAGGGGTGTTCTGCCCATGGGTGAACCATGCCAGGATGCCAGGGCAGGGATGCTCAGCAGGAAAATAAGAAAGATCTGGAAAAAAATGGCAGAAAGCAGTGTGTGGCAGAGGAAAGAGCATTTGTTAAAAAACTCCTGTGGACATGACCCCAGCATCCTGTGTTGCCTATCACCTCCCTGCAGATTTGGGTTGGATTCAGTAACCTGCAGTGAAAGTAAGTGAAGCTTACAGTAGGAATTGGAGAGTGGAGGTGTTAGCATTAAGGTGAACCTGTGAAAAGAGGAGGAATGTTGTTTACTTAAGTGTTTGATATTTTTTTTTCCCACATGACTGACTTGCTGATCAGAATTTGGTGTTACCTAGCAGTAACTTAAATGAGGTAATAATTCTCCAAATTGACTGCTGTTTCTCATGTACATGCATAATGGTGAGAAAGTAAACAATGCATCATTTAAAAAAAAAAAACAAAAAAAAAAAAACACAGAAATCCTACAGCTTAATTTCTAAAGCTGAATGTGATACTAGGCTTCAACTGCCTTTTTAGTACATCCATATTGTCGGCCTGGAAAAGCAAATATTTACAGTTACATTTGTACCAAAGTACTGGATCGTTTCCACTGCCTGCTTTGTACAGAGATAAGTAATCTTTTATGTAATAGGCTTTCCTTGCAAAGGATTCCTAGGAGGTAGCTAACACGCCTTTGTTGTGATTTAATTTAGTCCTTATCATTTGCCTCATTTAAAAATAATTAGAAATGATGAAAAACATTTTCAGAAGTATATAGAAATATGCTTACTACATTTTCATTATCAATATGTGTTTAAATAAAAGACAGTTCCCCACATTCACCTACATACAGAAAATATTGGAACACTCATGAATTTTCAAGTGTGAAGATTCATGTTCAGTGGGATGTAAGATACACAGACTTGTGAGATACACAGACTGCTTTTGTGAGCCACCAGGTGCGATACAAATTGTTGATGATTTCTTCTTACAAGTGAGCATATTCTACTGAAGAGCCCTCTGAATGGCGTTAAAGAGGTTTTGAATTAAAAAAAATCCTTGTGTTCGTCTAAAAAAATAAGAGATAAAGGAGGTGAGGAGAACCATGTATGTAGAATCAAGTAGTCTAGAGACACAAGCTAAAATGATGTTCTGCAATTCCTTTGTGTCTCATGTAGTAGTGTTAATTTTCTTGATGGGTAGCTCAACAGATTAGAAATACTAAAATATGCCCTTAGTGTATTTGCTATGGCTTTTAGCCAGCATATCCAATATTTTATATCCAAACTTTTTCCCTATAAAAAAATACATACCATTTTTTATTTTCCGGTGTTGCCTTATTTAATTTTTTTGCCTTCAGCCTGAGACATAAGATTTCAGTTAGAAGCAATGATAATCTTACTGTCTTGTAGTCTTTCACCACCATTTTTTACTGATTTAAAAAAAAAATAAAATTACTTGTGTGGTGCTTGGATTGAGAGAAAGAAGCATCAACTGGGCACAGGTCAGCAGAAAATCTTGTAATGTGAGGAAAGATAGAAAAATGGAAGAATCTAACAGTGAATATTTTGGAAGTTTTCTCCCCTTTTGCCACCCTTCTAAGCATCATCTGCACTGTTCTTTATAGTTTCCTCTGATCAATACTTCTTTCCGTGCTCAAACTGCAGCTCTTAGACACTAGAGTAGTCTGAAAAATGGGGCTCAGGATAAAGAAAAAGCATACAATATACATAGGAAAAGATGTGCAATATAGGTCATGAGATTTTAAGCTGAAATGTAGGAAACACTGTATGATGAGATGCCTGGACAACCTGCCAAGAGGGATGCGGAGTGTGAATTCATTACAGAACATGACTTACAGTTGCATTTTAAACTTACCAGATAGTTGAAGGAGAATCTAGAAATAGGCTTACATAGTTTTAAAAAAGTGTTTTCTCTGTCTTGTATGATTGTTATAATTGTTTAAAAATCATTCTATTTCTGTTGTAGATCTTGCAATATGATTGAAAGAATGTTGTAAAGAATTTTGTAAGGCAGTCCCTTCGATTAAAAATTTTGCCCTGGTATTTCAAACTTAATATAATATGATACTGACAATTACTGTCACCTCAACGACTATATGTCCCTTGAGAATTCTTCTGATTTAGATTACCTGAAAGTTATTTTTTCAACAAATCTACAAACATAGCATCCCAGAGCATTAAATTATTGCTCTAGAAATAGGCTAACTCTCGTCTGAATAGAAAAATTATCAGTTTTCTTGCTGTTTTATGCTGAATGAAGTGGTAGCTATATGACAACTTTACCAAGGTAAGCTGGCATTGCTTACCTTCATTTCTATAAGCTTTATACTGCTAGTAATTAGGGAGGATTTTCCTTAGCAGATGCTTTTTTTGGAGAGAGATCAGACATATATTTGCATGTTCACAATGAAAGTCCTGCTTTTGCTAAATATTTTTTTGTTACTATTATTTTTAATTTTGTGGGAGAAAGATATTATGGCATATCAGGTAAAGGAGGAATGCTAGCAGTGACTCTTTGGATATTTTGTATATTGCAGATCTGTGATTCTGGAGGGATTCAGCAACCCAGATGAAATGGGCAGCAAATGTTTGAAAATTGTCTGCTGTGTCATTTCCTACTATTTAATCTGTTGGTTTTAGTGTCACGAGGAATTACAAGATAGAGCAATCACCTCAGTGACATTAAGAAAATCCATTCTTTTTGTTAGTCTGTCTGCAGAGGTTTAGCAGGTGAATTGTGGCATGCATTATTACACTGACTGGAGTAAGTACTAGGGTCATTGCAGGGTCAAGTTTTCCTTCCTTGACTGAATGCACTATATTGCTTTTAGACACCTCCAAATGGCCTAGCACCTTCCTTAAATATCTTTTCCAATGAAGCATATTTGACAGAAAATGCACTCTCAGCTTCTTTCTCAAAGGACACACCAGAGAGTTGTGAATGGAGAACGTCTGTCATTCTATTGAATCATCCTGTTTGTGAATAAGCTGATGATGTCCCTAAATGGCTTCAGTAATCTACCTCTCCTTACTCTCCCTGGGAAAACAATTGTGTGACTGTTCTGCCTAGTGCTGAGCCAAGTCATAAACATTTCACACTGTGAGTGATAGAAACAGCTCTGAAGTATTGCACTTTAGTTGCATAAATCCTATAGAATCAAAATGTATGCTGATCTTGTCATCTTTACTGAATCTGCAAAACTGGATGAGGAGATAACAACTCAAGTGCACTGTGACTTCATGACATTTGTTTGAAATAAATGTAGATGAAGAAGAATGTAAATAATATGATATGAAAGAATGACATTGATGAGAAAATTCATGATATGGCTTTATTTGTTCAAATTCATTCCTTTAAGATGATTTATGATAGGCTAGTATAATATAATACATACTGATACAGAATGTTTTTTGTTGTTGTTGTTCTTATTATTTCCAATTTGTTCAACAAATGAAAAATCAGTAAAAAGATAAGAGCAGATGCTGAACTTCCAGCTGAACTTTAATGGATAGTAAATTAAGACTAGTTGGCAAGCTTCAGAAGTGTGAGTTTTCAGTGACTCTTCAGTCAAAGGTTCCTTCTTCTACTCTGCCATAAATCAAACTAACTTTATGACTTCCTCATATCTGGCCTTGGGCCTTCTGCTTCCTTGATTTTTTCCATTTATCTCACTGTTAAAGGATCTCAGAACAATTTTCATATACTTGTCTTTTATAAAATGTATTTAGTTTCGAAGGCAAAAATGTGAATGATAATAATGTGAAGAATCAACACCTTGTTTCTTGCTGTTAAATGCTGTACATGTGTTTACTAAATCTTTCTTTGCATACCGTGAAAAAGAAACAGCTTTTACTCCTCAGAATAAACTCATAGAAAACCGCCTGTCAAAATGGACAGAACTGTACTGAGCACAGACACACGCAGGTTTCATGGCAGCTAAGAGACCCTTTTTGTAGTGTTCTGAAATTAAAGTGTATTGACAAGGGTACTCAAACACATGGTATAACTTGCTACTTTTATCACTATTGTTCTAATGTTCTCTGTGGTAATGTTAGTGTTGAGGAGTCGTTTCCTAAATATAATGAAAATATTCTACGCTTTGACATTTTCTCAGAGTTTGTGACAGAAGTCAACTGTTTCCTTTCAAATGTATCCCATAAAAGAAAAAAAATTAAATGGTATATGTATCATCTTATAAAACAGAAATTGTCATCATAATGGTATCTTCTGTGTGCTGTCTTTAAATATAGCTGGAACTGTTTGCTCCATAGAAAGGTCTTAAGGTTGCTTAACACTGAGCAATGTTAGTAATGATTAAGTACTAGGCCTAGGGCCTGTTTTTTAAAACTTATAATAGCATAAAAACTGCAGTTTGCCTACAGGTTTTGCTAGTTAAAATGCTTGGTACTCTTCTTTCTTTTAGTGGACTTAATAACTAACAGAATCTACACTAGGGGAATAAATTCTACCTCCCTAATTTCTCAGTAGCTAATCTGATAGAGACCTAAAATAAGCATCTTCCAGAATTTGCAAACAAGTAAAGTTGATGAGACCATCTTTCTTCTCACATCTTTCCAGTACACAAATATGTGAGCGCTCAAGGTGGCTGTGAATAGTGACTGTTTTATATTTATTCCACTAGTGCATTCTGACTCATTGCACTACAGAAAACCATGTTGATGAAGTATGGCCACTCACACCAAATCATAGCTAGGAGGCCAGACTGAATTCTAAGATGTGACTTTCCAAAAGTCACTGTTCTCTTTAAACGGTAATGGAAATTTTTCAGCAGCCTTTACCTGACAACCTAATGTTCAAAAAGGCAATAAGTGAAAAAGATAAATAATTGCAAATAAGACATTTGACATTTTCATTTACTTAGAATCCTAACTGCAGTTATTTGGAAAGATCACAGAATTTTTTCTTTGCAAGAGGTCATTTCTAGGGCAGGAAGCAACTGAGTAAAAAATAAAATAAAATAAATCCAGCCCTACTAAAAGAAACCAAAAAACCAAACCCAGATTTTCTAGCTAATCTTCAGGTAACATTATCCATGCATATTTTGCCGTGTGATATTAATAAGAACAAACATTTTGCCAAGAAATGTTTCCATGCTATCTCTGTACCACAGTGAGCTGAAGGCTTTGGATTCTGATTTGCCTTTGATTTTTCAAGCCAGTCCTGTTCTCTTTTGTCTTCTTGATGTTTTTAGAGGTCCTGAATAACACAAAATGCAAACATGAATAACATATAACCCTTTCCTAAAACTGATAGAGTTTTCAGTCTGAACTGGGATTTTTGTATAACACAATAGATTCCCTTATCCGTGGAACTGCCATTCAGGACCTTAACTGTCTCAGTTCAGTCAGAGGAATGGGTTTCAGCCTGTCTACGTGTGAAGAGTAGTATTATTGTACAATAGTAGAAGTATTTGTCTTTCTTTCCTCTTGTAATGCAATCAAATTCTTAGCACGGATATTACTGAACATAAATCAGTAGCATTAATGATGTATCAATTGTGTATCCTCTCCTGAGAATGGTGAATGGCAAGCTCAGCAAGGAGGTATACAGACAGTCACATTTAATGAAAATCTCACTTGATATTTTATGCTGGTGCTGCATATAAAATTCCTTTGTCACAGATGTGGATTAGTGCATTGTACTCAGAAATGGAGCCCAACTGAAAATGCAATAAGAAACTCTGAATTTCTAATACTGTTTTCTCAAATTGAAGAAGTGATGGCATTACTTAAAAGACCATTTTTGCCTTTTTTTTTTTTAATGGAAAAGGTTGTTAAAAGATTGGAAAATGCTTGGGGAAGAAAGTAACTATGAAAAGACAGCAGTGTTGAATGGAAGCAGACTGCAAGGCAGAGATACCTGAGCTATCTCCTGTGATGATTTTCTTTATCCACATAAATCTCACATTGGACACCCACTTTTACTTTGCAAAATACATTTAACGCAGAAGAGAAGGAAGTTATCAAATCTACAGTAGATTTACCACATGGTGGTGTTCATTTCAAAATGAGTAGTATGATTGCTCCTAAATGAGGGGCCTTTGTTTAATAGTGTGTGGAACAGAGAATGAGAGAATAAAATCTGTACTGTTTAACTTCTCTAAATTTCACTTTTTCTGAGACTAATTGCTGTAAATGAGATATAGTCAGATGAAAATTGTCATTTGAGTAACACATCTTAAACGTCAGAAACAATTCCTCTCTGATGCATGAAAAAGTAGCAAAAGGAACTCAAAGATCCTCTGTCACATTCCCGAACATCTCTGTCTTTCAAAAGAGAACACAGTACTGTGCAATGGCTGAAAAATGGTTATCTAACTAGATTAAAAAAAAATCAGTGATTCAGATTAGGCTGTGTGCTCCAGTGTTCTCAGAGATTGTTTTTAAGTCTTTACAGCAACTGTATCATAATGGTCTTTTATGTTCCTTAGTTTTGTCTTCTCTAAACTGAGCAATGTTTTTTTCTTTTGTTTACTGTGACCTGAGGATTACAAGCTGTAGATCAGTGACTGCTCTTCTTTGTACTCTCTCAAACTGCTGACATCCTCCTAGCAGAGTGCTTTCCCATGATGGATAATGCTCAGCTGAAGGCCTACCTGGGCATGAGAGAATGAAAAAAAATTGTTTATCTCACACAGAATATCTAGCCTATACCTTGGGGTCTGATAATTAATTTTTTTTTTTATTGTCTCCTGATTTTGTGTTGTATTCAGCTTCTTCTCTGTGTTCTCTCTGTTGCTGATCATTACAGGTCAGTCCATTCTAAGAAGACTGCAATCCATTCAGTGCTATTCAACTGTAGTGAATATTCAATATTATCAGTTGGTAAATTTTTGCTAGATTAGTTTTTATGCTCAGAAATATTATACAAAAGAGTTCTTTTACATGTGAGAATTGAAGCATACAATCCATAAAATATTTCAGTTACTGGAAAATGCTTTAGTGAAAGTAGCACATTGGTTGCCACTATGAACACAGTTTTTGTGCCGAGTCCTATGGAGGCAGTCTGCTAAAGCACACTATCTTCCATCGCTTCAGTTGAAATAACCATTCCATGACTTAAGTATGCATTTCCTTGAATATGCTCAGAGTATTTGGTAGCATGCCAACCTGCCTGCAGACTTTTTGTAACAAATCCTTGCCTTTTTTGGTTAGCTTCATATCATCGTTATCATTCACACAGTATGTCAGTAAATGGATACGAAGAAGTTCCAATCCTTTTTCTTTAGAACTTGGACTTTTAATCTCTTTGAATAACACTATCATAAGAATAAAACAAAGCCTTTCCTAAATGAAAGCAAATTATTGGCCATCTGTACTAAAGAATTAGGTTTTGTTTCATCTCTTTGTCTAGTCTGTGAGAGTAAAACAAAAAAAAAATGCTAGATATAATCTTTTTTACATTATTAACAATTCTGATTACCTTATCTTTATATTCTTATTCTATAACATGCAAGCTCTTTCCCCTTTGTTTGAAACTTCTAATAAGTCTCCTATTTATTAACAATATATAGCAGCACAGATTCTTAATTTGGTGTATGGGAACTATTGATCATGGCCTGAACCTCTAATTGACCACCTGAGGCAAGTAATGAGTCAGCTAGCACAGGTGAAGGCAATTCAATTCACCTGTGCTACCAGAAGGGGTAGAGCCTAGCTCCACCTCTCCTAGATCCCATTTAAGTGCTGACTGCCACTGAGGAAGGATTTCTTTCTGGACACCATTCCTTATGGAGTTTTTTGTACATCTACAATACTGGTGAGCATTTTCATTTGTTTTGAGTGTTTTTCTTAACTTTTGTACACCTATGGTCGTACAGTTGGGGGTAAGGTTTCTCATTCATCTTGACTTGTATTTGTGAATAGATTAGTCTTCTGAATAGATTATTCTTCTAATATGGCATTCTGGGGATTTATAAAACATGCACTGAATTTGGTAAACTAAGTTTGATAAATTATATATTTTTTTTGTTTTCAAAGTTGGAACACTTAATTTATCTATAGCTTTTCATATTTTTTTTTTTAATTTTTATTCAGTGATATTTATATTAAGAGTAGAAAAAGGTACTCTTTTTCCTTATCAGTGAAGTCTGTACTCATATACAGTTTTTTTTTTGTTTGTTTGTTTGTTTCATTTTCATGGTTTAGGCAGTTCTATGTCTAACCAAACAAAGCAATGCTCAGGTTCAATACTAAAGCCGTTGTTGAAGTGCCTATGTAAGTGCTTTTGTTGTTTGGTTGTTTTCTTAAAAAAAAAAAATTGGAGTATATATTGCTTTAAGAAATTCTCAATATTTAGAACTTGTAAAAGTCCAGGTGGTTTTGATACTGAAGACCTTGAATACTCACATGTGTGTAAATGAAGTGTATTGATTTTTAGAGCTGCTACCCAACAAATGTTGCTAATGATGGAAATAAAAAGATCTCATAGACAATCAGAACTTCTAGAGTAATTTTTACTTTTGCACTCTTAATTACATTAAAAACATGAACTTCTCATGATAAGTTTTAGGGCTGACATCTTTTCATTTCTTCTTCATTTCCTGCAGAATTGTATTCAACCTTTAAAAATGGCAAGAGAACCAAAATAGCTCACTATTCTATTAGAGAAACTTTAATTATAGTGCTTGCAGGTGAGAAGAGAGAGAGTAGGTCATGTCTTTATTAAAACATCTCTAATTAAATAGCAGAGATAAAGCTTTCACATCTCATATCATGCCTACTTTTTGGTATAAATCTGACTGCTGAATGGGCTGGAGTTAAAGAGTAAGTTTCAGGTCAATTGGTGCACCCAGGTGTTGCACTCTGCTATTGAAGCCATGCTCAGTCAAGGCAACAGGAGTCAGTTTTAATGAGGCTGGTTCTACCCAAGAAGGACATAGATCATAATTTTTTCATAAAAGAAAAAGGAGACATACAGGTGGAGATAAAATAGTTTTGGCAGGCAAAGAAAGGTAATGTCTTACTGAGATTGCTCACTGCTCCTTCAAATTGAAAGGAGCAAGTAGATAGAGGATGTATTGTCACCAAACCAGGGTGACAATTCTTTAATAACTTATTATTTTCAAGGTTATCTTCTCTGATGAAGAGTAAGAGGTGGGACTTTCTGAATTTTGATTAACTGTCTCCCATTCTTTCTTGTGGATAATAGACTACTCTGGACTGTCTTATGTTTGATTTCCCTACTGGTATTGACCTCTGTATTGTGCTCTAAAACACATCTATGGCTGATACGATAAAGATGTGAACTTTGATGGAAAATCTGAAGCTTGGTTTTACAGCAATTAAACACTAAAAGAAAACTACTTAGATGAATTGGCTTCTTATCTGAGAAAGATCTGACACTTGTGGTTTTCATTCCTACTTTGAATTGGAACAAGCTGTGTGGCTCATATGTTAGTAAATTTATCTTCATAATAAAGAGGTAGCTTAAGAAAATGTTCAGTCTGTTTTCTCAAAAATAGCTGAGATGAATCCTGACTGAGCAGGGCTTAGTACCTTTTTATTTTTATTAATATTATAATGTTTATAATATGTAAGTAAGTAATTTTAAATAGCAGTTTCTTAAGCCTCATAAACATCCAGATGCATATTTAGAATATGTACATTTAATGACTGTCTTACACTACTTTAGAATTCAAGCCATCTAAAGCCTGTGAAATTATTGGACAAATGAGTTACATTTTTTCCTGTGGCCAAGGTTTTGGTGACATTTTCTGGTAGGAAGCTGAGGCCTGGTATAACAAAGGCATTGGCTAAGGTAGCATGAGAAGTATGAAATAGGGATGTGAGGGAAGTCTATGACAGGACTCCAAATATAAGACACTCCTTTATAAGCCGCGACTCTAAGTAGAAATATATCTATTCCATTGAATTTTGTTCTCTTTCTTTTTTAAAAGAAGATGAAGTTAATGCCAATAGGAACTTCAGCATAACTCAGAAAATTTCAGTCTCTCTATATTCATTTTTTTCCTGTATAAACTGTTATAAGGCTTACCAATTAGGTAGAAATAGCTGTGGTGTTTGCATCTCCTTCAGTACAGGTAATTCTTGTAGTGAACCAGCATTTCAAGCATTCAGAAACCCTAAATGAGATCCTGAAATCCTGTTCCCTTGCTAATGGTTTCTAAATCTTCTATTAATTGTATGTCACGTTCAACGTTTTGTATGTGGGTTTTTTTTGTCTTTGTAAATCTAGCACTAAAATCTGGTTCCTGAGGAAAGCGTGAGAATGAAGATTATGCAAAATAAATTCATTTTTGCAGACATTGTTTTAGAGATGAGTGCTATGAAATAGAAAGTGTTCTGTAGAATCATGAATTGTACTGCAGCTTTTACTGCAGAAAACATGCACATTTGACCAAAACAGATGCTTCTCTGATACCTTACATGATGGAAAAAAAAAAAAGAGCCGAAACCTCAAGTCTTTAAATAAATATTACTGCTTTCTTTCTCTCCTCCTTTCCCCCATATTTTTATTTATATATTTATTTGCAAAAATTAATTTATACAATATCATTTTGGGATCTGCTGAAGTATAATCTACTGATATAAAGTAAACCCTGACTTTTATATCTCAGTTGAGTGTCTAAGCAAGGGACAAGACTGCACTGAAGTATTTATAATCTGAAGGTATTGTAGTGAGCTTGTTGAGGTATTATTCAAGATGAGAAAGCCATAAGTTCTATGTAAATAGTGATGTTTTGAGGCTAGTGGCAGCTTAAAGTAACTTTTTTTTGTCTCAGTTTGCTTCTGCATTATCAGTGTAAAGAGTATTTCCTTGGAAGTGCAGGGACTTCAGACTTCAGAGATTGACTGAGTTGGCTGGCTGCAGTGCAGATAAAAGATGTAAATTATTTTATGTCAGGAATTTCTGTGATGAAATAATTTCAGCTGTGGAAACAGCAGAGAAGAGCTTAGGAAACAAAAATAGACTTCTGGTTAACTGTGTCTGTTTGGCAATGATGAACTGTAAGTTAGAGTTACAGCTATGTTCTATAGTAGTTCACAGAAAGGGATACAGTACAAATGCAAGAAGCTTTTTGGTTTTTATCATAGTTTATCTTTAAAGTAACTAGATGCATATATATCTTGATTTAAAAAAAAATTAGTAAAGCTAGTAAACAATCTTATATTGGTTAATCATATAGTGGTATTATTAACAGTACCTAATGGTCATTCTCCTGGTAAGGTGGCTATCTCTCCTGCTAGTATTTCAAAATCATTTACTAAGTTGTGAAAATACAAAAAAAATTAAGATATGTGTTTAAAATGGTGGGTTGTCACTTAGTGAATCTGTAGTCGAGTATAAACTTCTGCAATGCTTAGAATTGGTGAGATTGATTCAAAAGTACAGTTATTATGTACAAGTGAAAGCAGAGACAATTTACATAAATGGAAATTACACATCTGCAACAGGTGAGATTGCCAGAGAAGAACATGCATAGAATGAGGCAACCTATTTGCAAGTATATACACATGTATAAACACAAATGTGCATAGATTCATATATGAACATATTTGTGTGATAGAGGTTGCATCTGAGAAACCTAAAATTTTCATTCAAACCAAGATGAAACTTTACAAAGTTGTCTTTATCTCCAGCACTGCTAAATTTATTTCGGATTAAATGTAAGTAACTTGCAGAGTGCTACAATGATGACCCAACGAAGTGTGTAAGGATACATTTAACTTAAGAGTAACATCCTTAAATTAGTTATATACTGAAATTTAGGCATCACTATGTGTGCCTCACTAAACTGGGGTAACAATCTCTTTGCTTTGCTGAACTGAGTGTTCAGTAATAACCCTTCTGGGAGGTGAAGCAAATAGAGCCATAAAGTAGGGACCTGTGTCAGGAAAATCCAAACTGATATTTTGCACAGTATTTTGGCTTCGTTTTTGAGTGATGATTGCATTTCTAGAATTCTGGAAATTTTAGTTGTATCACTTTAAGTAGTTTGTCTGTTATCAGACAAAGGGGAAAGTAGCTGCTTTCCTTGCAACTTAGCCAAGTAAGAGGAATGGTAATACTTTTCTTAATATTATGTCTGAATGTGTCTATACACTTCAGGGCCATCTTCTTCTCCTCTATTATTTCAGGAAAATAAGTGATTGTTCAGGTTTCTGCTCACTTAATTATGGTATGTGACTGTTGTTGGAGTAAGGCGAGCTGTGGCTAAAAGCAAATCGCCCCCCCCCCCCCCCCCCCCCCCCCCCCAAAAAAAAAAAAAAAAAAGTAAATGGAAGCTTATATTAATGAAACTCATTGAGAAGCTGATGCAGAAAGGAAATGTGGGTAGAGAATAATTAATTGAAAGCAAAATCATCAGGGCTTATTCTGTGAAGTAAAGAACAGTTACTCATTCAATGAATGAGTTCGAAATTAAAAGAAAGTAAAGGATTGCAAATCAATAACAATAAAAAGGGCACTAAGGTAATGGAGCCTCTGTTTCAAACTGTAAGAGACAGTTTTGAATTCCAGAGTGAAACTTTAGTGATGGCCCTTTTCATTAGCATGTGGAAACCCTGCCATTTTCCTCCTACAGTCGTGCTCACTTGCTTCTATGCTGCTTTGATCTATGACTCTATTTGCCTTGCCTTTCAGGGATAGGGAAGTGGGAACTCATTACTGAAAAACACCCGAGTGATTTGGAAGATAGATTTTATGTCACAAGCTGATCCCTGAGGCTCAGCATCCACCCTTCGAACAGAAACTTAAGTAAAACCTGAGAAGATGTTTTCTGTGTTGTTGTAGCAAAAGGGACCTTGCTGACTAACTGATTTAATGGGCTTATCCATTTACAGGTTTATCTGTGTGTTTCAGCAGAGTAAACTTTTTCCTCATAGCAAAGAAGTAGGTTGGCAGTCTTCTTAGTCCTGTCTCTTGCTTTTATCAATGTGTTAGTCCCATAACACTCTGGCCCACTGATAGTTTATGTATAGGAAGTGAAATACTCAGAACTGTTTGGAATATTCAAGATGAAATAGTGCAAAACTACCATAGGATAAAATGCTTTAGACAGAGCTGCTTTAGGTATTTTATTTATTATGACAGAGTTCCTTAAATGCTGCAGTCAACATTTCCCATAAGACAGTACTGATAGGTTTTTTTCCTTCTATTACTTTTCAAATTTCATATTTTAGGGAAAAATCAGAAGTACCTCATGCATACTGCTGTGTTCTTGTTCAATGCATATGCATTGAAACTTCATCTGGAATATAAGAGTAACTTGTTTTATTTCTCAGCGTAAGAAAAAAGAATCATAAAAAATCACATGGAGGTTCCTATTTATGATAAATAGGAATCGTGTTCGATTTAGGAATAGATAAATAGATGAGCTCAAAACCGCATAACATTACCAGAAGTGGCATCGCTTATATCCCCAGTGGCTAAGGCAATCTCTCATTTATAATCTACTGACTTCTGGAAATACTGGTAGTCATCTTGATAATGTCTAAATGGTTTACATGCAGATCATTGGAGTTATTTGGACATTTAATGAATGGTTAGTCTTATGTGCCTGATTCCTCTATCCTGGTATTTGGCATCTAATCCTGTTGGGTTTTTTTTTTTTTTTTTTTTTTAATTAAAAGAAATATTATTAGCTACTGTTTAGAGTTTGAGTCTTCATGCATTCACTTTTTTCTCTAAAGAAAACAGGTTTAGTTGATCCATAGGAAGTGTCTTTATATGCTCAGAGGGAATACGAGGATTACACAGTGCCCCCAGAATATGCTTGAAGCTATCTAGCTGGAAAGCAGCCTGGCAAAAAAGAACCTAGGGGTCCTGTTGTGCACAAAGTTGCACCTTAGCTACCAGTGTCACAATGTCCTCTTTGCAAAGAAGGATAATATTACCTTAAGATACATCAGGCAAAGTGTATTATTAAATTAGTCAGCAGATTGAGGAAAGTAGTCCTTCCCTTCTTCTTAGCATTGGTGATGCCACAATTGGTGTAATATATCCAGCTCTGCCCTTCTGCTTTCCAATACAAGAATGATTTGTATATATGAAGAAAAAGTTCAGTTTGGGGCTATCATGATAATGAAGGGACTGGGGCACCTCTCCTAAGAGGAGAAGCTGAGAGAGCTGACACTGTTCAACCTGTAGAAGAGGTGGCTCTTGGGGATATTACCTAAATGTACAAATATGTGAAGGGAGGGTGCAAAGAAAACTGAAACAGATTGAGGTAGTCAAATATATTCCATATATTTTATTGAATATAATATATCCATATTATACATGGATATTCTATACCATGTCATGTGAAAAAGCCTTAAAGTCTGTGAAGTTGACTGGAGCAGGCAACAACTGCTTGGGGACTGCCTGGGCATCATTTCGCGGGGGCTGAGCAACTGCACCATGCATCAATTGTTTTGTAATTATATATTATCATTTCTATTCTTTTCTCATCCTTCTCTGTTTTGAAAAAATGTTTTTTAATTCAATCAATGAGTTTTACTTTCTTTTCTCTCAATTTTCTCCACTGGGAGAAGGGAATGAGCAAATTACTGTATGGTACTTAGCTGCCTGTCAGGTTAAACCATAGCACGAGAGAAACCTGTGGAGTCTCCTACTTGGAGAACTTAAAAAGCACCTGGACATGCTCTTGGACACCTTGCCCTGGGTGTCCCTGTTCAGGATTGGTTAAGGTGACTTCTGAGCTTCCCTGGCAAATTCAACCTTTCTTTTATTCTGTTTATTTTCAATTTTGTTTTCTTGATGCAGAATGATCTTATGCATCTGAAGGTCAGTCACCAGAGATGTAATTTATCCAAATATAGAATAAAGTTGCACACACCTGTAACCACACGTGTGTGTGTGTGTGTGTGTATATACATATATATATGCATGTGCTGGCCCTCTTACATGTCAAAATATTAACACAGCTTTCATATTATTTAGTGATACAGCTGTATTTTCCCCAATGGGATGAGCAGTATTACTATTGATTTAAACAGGACAAGTTCTGTGTTAGGAGTTTTAATTAATATCACTGTTATACATATAGGGTTAAAGAAGGAGAATTAAAACTGAGCAATGAAAGACAAAGTTAAAAGTCGTATTTTAGTTTTAACCAGGAGCTTTCTCTATGGCCTAGGGCAAGCTATTTTAATTATCTACACCTTCATTTCCAGGTTTGTCCTACCCAGAAAATAAAATGCACCTATCTAACAAGGATGTATTGAGTTTCAATTAGTGCTTGCCAAGTGCTGTGAGCTCCGTAGATAAAAGATGCTATAGCAGCAGGAACTATTATTGTTATATCATTATAATACATGCTAGCTTAGTTCTGTGACATTAATCTTCATTTATCAAGAGACTTCTAACTCACTCCTGGCTACCTCTCCCATGCATTATAGCGTTCACTGTGCTGAAGATATATTTCATGCTGGTATAAAACCATGTATCTTAAATCTCTATGCTCTATGTATTCCTATGATACATGAGAGAATAGATATTTTTTAAAGCTACTGAAAATAATTCTTTTTCATTGGCTGTAGTGATTTTACTCTTGTTGCATTTTTATTAAAATATATATATATATATATTGTAACTACTAAATAACTTCCCTTCTTGGTTTTTCACTGTGGCTCAAAGTGTTGTGTCATATGCGATATTATTGTGCTTACTGAAAAAGTGTATCAGTATGAAAATCAAAGGTTGAACCTGCTTTGGTAACAGCATTTTGGATTAAAAAAAGCATTGGAACAAAGACAGTACTTCACCTTCAAAAGTGAAACTTACTCACTGCTAACAGTGTCTAAAGCGTTTTCAATATTTTATTTAAGTAGAGGAATTATACAACTGGGAATAATTGCTCAGCATTTGCTTCCATGGCTATACCCCTCATTTAGTAGCCAAACGTGGTATAATGCCAAAAGGGTTTTGAAGAACAAAACCTATGTAAGGTAACATTAAGAGAGGTGGTGCAAGTTGATATTCTTGGGATACATGTCGGATATCATCCTTAATGTCTGGTAACAGGGGCCTCTCTGGCACATGTCATCAATGAGTTTTAACAATATGCACTATGTGCAAAATTATTTTCACATTGTAAACATTTTATAGGCCATTTTTGCTGGTGTCTTTCTATCATTTGCAGTATGGACTGATATCTTGTGGAAGGTGGGGTGTCTCATTTTGATCTTTTAGCTTTGTTTCACTGACTTTACTGATGTAACTAAATGTTAATATAGAAATATTTCTGTACTTTCATATATGAAACTGGTGTCTTTATATAAAAATAGTGAATTTGAGTAATTTGAGACAGATTGCCTCGTGCGGTCTTATTCAATACCTGTTTCTGAGTGGATATTTTTAGTGGGCTGACAACAGTAAGAATTGTATTCACTGATGTCTAGTACATGTCACATGTGGCTTGCTGCTTTTTTTCTCTCCTCCCCTATCTATTCAACAACAGGAGAAGGTATACTAGCAATGTAGTGGATCGGTATTAAAGCAAATAATATAAAAAAGCCACTCATCAAGCTTAGCAAGTTTCTAGAAGTGGTGTGTTTTTTTTTTTCCAGTGTTGCATACTAGGAAATATGGAGAAAGTAACAAATACCTTTTCATTCTATGAGAATAAATTATATACTTTATTTAAACATCACCCTTTGAGGAAAAGTCACTTTGCTGCTACTGTAGCATCTTGTGATGCAAACTGATTTTAGTATTTCTTACAGGAATGTGTTGTGACATTATTAAGGATGGAATTCAGAGGCAATAGACTTTGTTTGGAGCAAAGTTGCCAAGCTCTCCAAGTTCTGAAAGGCACTGATCTCAATCTCGAGTGTTATTGGATGTGCATTTTGTTAGAGAAGCCTTCAAAAGTCACTTGATTGAAATTCAGAAAGAGTTAAGGGAAATATGGAAAAAGAAAAAAGAGAAGGTTATAAATGGAAAAGAGAATACAATGTATGCAAAGTTATTTCATAGAAAAGAAAGGGAAAAGATCAAATGAAAAACTGAAGCTTGTCAGATCTCTACATCTGTTAATGTTAGTGAATTACCATCTGGTGGTATAGATGGACAGTTCATGCGCAGGACATATCTTCAAATGATGAAACAGATTTCAAAATAAAGACTAAAGTTGTCCATATAGCTAACTGCCAGCTTTATCCTGTTTTTGGCACAGGAATTTATACAGAGAGCTGATGTTCATTAATGTGGTAATTAATCACAAATTGCATACGTGTAATGAGAACGTGAATTTGAGATGCAAGTCTGAATTGAAATGAGAATTGCTAAGAGTGAAAGGAGTCACCAGGAATCACCTCATTCACATGAGAATATTAGTTAATGAGAGATATGGCAGATTTCTGAATATGTGCTAAAGTCACTCATGAATTTCATGTGAATTGTGACTAGTAAAATGGTAGTCAAGTTTAGCATTGACATAAAATTCACTGTTGCCTTGGAAGGGAGTCCCAGCTTCAGAACTATAGAAAATCATCAGAGAGGTAGAACCCTGCAGTGCATTCTTCCCTACATTTAAGAAAACTGCTTATTTGCTGTATCCCTGTATAATAGGCTGTCTGTACTTTTTTCCTTAATTTCTTTCTTTAGCTGTTGATTATGCCAGCTAGAACTTAAATTTGTCTTCCTAACTTTGATTTGTTTTTTGTATGTGGAAAAATTCTATATCCTGTTCTCTTTAAGAATATTTTATATGTATGAGGACTGTTTCTTCCATGCAAAAAAAAAAAAAACAAAAGCATCCTTTGACAATGATTGTTTCTGGAGACCAAACAGTGGATGTGAGCACAGTAAGATGATGGGTGGTGTGTTTCAGTAGTGGTGACAGCAGTGGGTCACCTCTGCTGGTGCGGATTTTTACAAATGTGGCATTTGGGCTTTTGTTCATCGCTGGAAAAAATGCATAGGTAATGATGGTGACTGTGGGGAAAGTGGTGTTTTGTAGCTGATAATCTTTGCTATTGAGACTGGATTGTTGGGCCAAGGTTAACGGCGTGAGTTTCAATAGGGCCAAGTGCTGGGTCCTGCATTTTGGTCACAACAACCCCAGGCAACCCTATAGGCTTGGGGAAGTGTGGCTGGAAAGCTGCCTAATGGAAAGGGACCTTGCTGTACTGATGGACAGTTGGCTGAACATGGATGTGTTTAAGAGCCGTTTGGATGTGGTGCTCAGAGGTATGATTTAGCAGAGGGCTGTTAGAGTTAGGCTACTATGGTTAGGCTGTGGTTGGACTGGATGATCATTGAGGTCCATTCCAACCTGTGTAATTCTATGATTCTATGATAAACAGTGTTATTGTGCTCTTTGTATCTATAGAGGTTTCCAGGGAAATAAATAGGAGGCATTACTTTCTGAGCAAAGTACACACCTATGTATGTGTCTCCTCTGTCTCTTCTCTAAATTCATGGTTACTATTACAGTCTATTTTGGAGGCCCTGACCAATAGGTGAAAAATTGAACAAATTTAATCGAAGATGTGTAGGCTATTTTTTCTTAAGTTCTTTTTCTTACCCAGTAGAAAGTACTGTAACTCTCAAAATTGACTTAAATCATTTTCTTACTGGAAAAGAATCAGATTGCTTTAGCTCACAGAAACATTATGCTGTACTTTAAAGAATGTATCTCTCAAGGATCATGAATACATTTCTAACCCTCTCTATCAAGGTGTTTTAATGCAATTGTGGAAAAAATGTTGGTCTTCCGGAAAGTCTGGTGATTTTAGTGGATTTTGATAACTTAGTTCCAGTCAAGAAAAACTTGTATGGTAGTGAGATGTCTTTCTATATTGTATATATATCTAAATCACTCAATATGAAAACAGATAACTAAATCCCTATGAAGCACAGGAATTTTTGTATTAAATATTTCTTCTGAATGTGATTTGAAAGGAACAAGTATGTGGCAGAGAGAAACTACCTCTTCCTTTGAGAATCCGAGTACCTTGGTTTTCATTTTAAAGACACAATATGCATTAGAGTACAGTCCTGATCACCAACAGTATATAGGTGTGGTAATGTAATTGTTGTTGCTAGAGCACAAATTACTTCCTCTCCATCAGAATCCAGCTATTTCCTGTAGATTTGTAGTTAGCAAATTATATATGTCAAGTGATCAATGTAGGGGGGGGAAAAAAGGAATTGCTCATTTCAATAAAAATTGCTTTTAGCAATTTCCAGGTCATCCTGCAGTGTTTGGAAGTCCTATGTGCTTCAGAATATTTACTTTACCTTTGATTTTTGCTGATTTCTATCATGTAACCAGGGATGTCACTGATTTTTCATGTATTCACTAGTGTGTTTTTGTTCTTCCTCCTGCGTGCTTCACTTTTCCTAGTAGTGACCAGCACAGATGGTCACAGAGACATGTTTAGTATATTTCTGTCATTTGCAAAATTGGACAAAGTCCTGTGAAGACCTCTGTGTATTGTTAATACAGGACATAATTCCAAGTTTGGAATAAGTTACTTGGAAACTCTGTGGAATACCTAGAAGTTTTAATTTTGGCTAGGTCTTATTTTCTGTTCTAGATATTGCGGGAATGTTACTCTGGCAACAATTGTTCACTGCTCTCTGTCAACTGCAGTCCCAAGACTTTCAGAGTTTAGCTGGCTATAATGTGGATGATTTCAGAAGACATTTTGTACAACATACTTTATTCTCTAGCAGTGATATTTTTCATTCAGAGTTTAAAGGAGCAGAAAATTATTGTCAAAATGTTGAGAAGGTAGTGAGCAATTCTATTAAATGTTGTAATTTCTGTTGTCACTTTTCCAGATTTCACAGAATATAAAATACCACTATCACTTTATGGTATCTTATAATGTATCTAACAACTGGTCTTCATCTTCTCTTCTAGTAAGACATCAATTAAATCAGCAGCAATCCATTTCAGGGATACAGTGTAGCACTGGAATTGTTTCTCTCCAAACCTTTTGCTTGTGCTATTCTCACAATTTAAATGCTATTATGCAGAAGAAAATTGTAAGCCATTGTCTTGTGACAACAGAGCGTTATTGACCATTTAAATAGCCTATGCATTTTGTCCAAAAAAGTAATTTGAGTTTTCATAATGTCTTTTGTTAGTTTTACTTAAAGTGTAGAGTTGCATGAAAATATGGAGACTTGCACGTATTAAAATTGCTATTAAATTATATGTTTTGAAGTAAGAACAGACAATTCTTTTAAGGCTTTATTCTAGTACTTTGGGACCAAAAGAAAAACAAGGAAAGAGTACATCTATGTTACAGTTTTTGCAGTGTTATTCTTATATGTTTAGTGTTACATTGTGTTGGCATTGGCTCAAATAATGAATTGCATTTATGTATTTATACTATAATATATTCAATTCATTAATGTGAGGATATAGTAAGTTTTCATCATGATCCAATTATTGTAAATATTTAAGATTGAGTTATGATGCATTTTCTGCTGAAAATATTTGGCAATGGAGACAATATAATCCTTCAGCTCTATAAAGGAGAATGCAAGCAGGATATGCTCTGTTTAAAAGTAAAAGCAACAATTGTTTTTAGCTCACACACATAGATCATAACTAAGACTATAGTGCCTTTAAGACTGTAGTGATCGTCTAGGCTAGTTGCTAATAAACTTCATCACTGCTGATGAGATGTAGTGAGTACTTCTAGGTAGCTACCAGTCAGGGAAGTGTGAGTTGCTGCTTCTCTTTGGAGTGAGATGATGTATGACATTTCTGTTTACCACATTCTGGCTCACTTTTTGTACTCTTCAGATTATCATGCTTTTTTTTTTTTTCCCCACCCTGTTCCTTTTTTTCTTCCTTTTGAACCCATGAGCTGCTGACAGTAATATTCTCTACTATTTTACTTTTATCTGCAGTTTTACCTTTCATGTACTGCATAGCTTGAGACTGTACCTTCTCATAGCTCTTTCTTATAACATAAGAGTTTTCCAAAAATCAGTAACCAAAATTGTGTACCTATGTTGTATTAAAACTAGCATAGAGTCACAGAAAGCTGAATCCCTCTGAGAAGTCTTGGGGGAAAATTGCTCCTCAGTTTGCTTAATTTTAAGAAAAATTAAGAAAATTGCTCCCTCTCAGGCATTTAGGGGCAACTCACAACTTGAAACTGAAGTAGTCTTTGTTCCATTCAGTCAATACTAAAGCCACTGCTCTAGGAGATCTAAAATTTCCTCTTAAGTCTCTTGATGCTCATTCCTAGGATGGTTCAGCAATGATTCTCCTTCCTTAGATTTTGAATTAATAATTGTGATTTTATTTTGATATGTTTAATGTCATACTACTTCTTTAAATGGAAGTATAGGGCACATCCTTTAAAATCTTTCTGCATTTTCTCATTACAGCATTTTCTCATTTACAGTATTTTGTCCCAAGTAAAAAATAATTTATAACTATACAGTTCAAAAAGCATTTCAGCTTCTTGAAATTAACATAGTCATAAAATTAGATTATAATAAAAAAGAAAGGGTAAGCAGAAGTTTGCGGTAAATTTTAGCTATGATGAAACAGATTCTACCTTCAATTGCTATGGCAGGGCTTTAAAATAGTTTTCCTTATCTTTCATATTAACTTCTGGATTCATTGAGTATCCATTTCAAATTCTTTATTCCTTGAATAGGAAATTCCCTTCCTATGTTTCTCAATTTTGAAATGGCACCAGGAACTGAAAAAGTTTCAGAACGACAAGTCAAGGAACTGGGATTTATACAGAAGAGTTTTTGAGAGTAAAACTTGTTCAAACTCTCATCCAGCCATGACCTGTTTGTCTCAATGAAATGCCCTTTTTCCTAATATGCTGACACTAGTGTATCTGTATGGGAGGGGGGGGAGGGAGAAGGAACAGGGGGGAAAAAAAAAAAAAATGCTTTAGGCTTTGCTCTTGGAATGCATCCACAGATTTCCCCTAAGCTTGTAAGAAACAGCTGCCAGAGCTCCATGAGTCCCTTAATGTACAGCAGTGAATGTTCCTCTACAAACACTCTATTGATGATTTGCTTGGTCGGCTGTTTCAGAAAGGACTGATCCAAAGCTGTACAAAGAAGAAACAAGATCTTTGGGATGTTGCTATGCTTTCTGAGGAGGAGGGGTAGGAAAAAGAAAAACAGAGTGAGAATGAAAACATAGACATCAAAACCTGTCTAAGATGTCTTTGTTCTATTCTTGATTTCCACTGCTTGTTCAACTGGATGCTTTTAGAAGGGAAGCAGGAATGTTTGGTTTCACTAGTCTTTCCTTCTAATTTAATGAGAGCTCTGTTTGCTTCTTCTGAGCATTTAGGATGTTGTTTTTCCATTTCATTATAAACAAATGGTAGGACAAACCCAATTCCAAGCTTTACAACTGAAATAGAAATTTCTGAAAAGTTTGGAGTCACCAAATTTGTTTCTATACACAAGAAAAATTATACTTGTAAGCATATTTTCATCCATGACAATGGTGAACTTAACTCTGGATGAACTGCGGCACAAGCCAGAAGCAAAGGAGTTATAAAGTCCAGGAGATTTAATTAACTGACCTAAAACCTAAACAAGATCAACTTCATGTGTACACTGGAAAGAAATATATGGCATATTGTCTTGTTTCCCAGCAAAGTAGCTTATACATACGAAGACATGTTTAGTCTCTGGATGATGACACTTTAAAGAGAATATTTGTCCATTATCAGTTTTGTGATTCACCAAGTGCTGCTCTTCCCTCTGCTCACCATTTATTGCTTAAACCTTGGGACTGTGATATAACATATACATATATTTCAAGACCTTTTATAGTTCCATATACTCATCTATTCTAATGAATATTTCTTCCACCATTGGTCTCTCAGACATCTAAACATTTGTTGATCTAATGCATAGGATACTCTGGGTTGTTTCGTGTAATTGGGAAAGAGAGGGCAAGAACGTCAGTGCAGAATTGCCCCTAGAGAATTCATACTTTCCTCTTAGAGTTCTTTTGAGCACAATGAGAGAGCAGTCAGTCAGCTGCACTTGGCATCTGGAATGTTGGGACAAATGCTGTTACACTGCCAATTACGATGTGGAGGTGCCAAATGGGTGCCTTTAATCTACCTGCAAGCCTTCAGATCTTTCATCAAATGCAAATCTATGCATTGATGTATTTAATATTTGCTCAATTTTTTTTTGTGTCAAAGTGTAATGTTAAGTAAGACAAAGTGGCAGGAGAAGACAAATTAATATTCTGAACTTATGTCTCTTTCATTTCTGCTTCAGGATCTCTGCCAAGAAAGGAGAAGCTAATTCTGTTCTACAACATGACAGGCTTGTTGCATTGATACAATGCAGACTTTTCATGTAAAGCTATATTGTCTGTAGGCATATAAACACTAAAACAGGCTTATGTGAACATCACTACTGAAGGAGTTTTCGTGTGAGGCATATGAGTTTAGTTAGAAGTTAGATCTAGTTAATGCACAGTGAATATAGTTTGCTAAAATGCTTTAACGTTGTGAGACCTAGTCATGTACAGTGATCATCATAAAAAAGAGTTCTTGCCAGCAAATCCTTGAAAATTCTGTTTTTGTTGTGGAAAAATATTCTGCTGTATTGTTGGCATTGATGTACCTGTTGACTACTTCTGATTTTCAGTAATCATTGTCTGTTCCTGTTCTTCATCGTGAGGTATTTTTGTTTTGGCTCTGCGTAATACATTATTGTGTTTACATAAGTCTTTCTTTTCTTTGAGACTGTCTAAAAATGGGGAATAATAAATGGAACTTTATAAGAATCTTTTAAGCTTTTCCTTTTTATGGTATGTTGTATTAATGCTTCTCTACAGGGAAATAATTTAAGAACTTTAATATAATTCTGTGGTTCAGAAAGGAAACATGACAGCCATATATTACTGCTAATTGAATTTAATGAACTCAGCACCATGCAAGGGAGTCTTTGAAATAGAAACGTATTCAATTTGGATCACTTGGATTATAATTAAATAATCTTACATTTACCACAGTAGCAAATTGAATCTTAATTAGACCTCTTTACAGAAAGGTGATGATGTATATCTTTGCATCTTTATAAATGTATGTTTTTGAAATACAAATATTTGCTAAGGTTTTATCTTGAAAAAGATGAATGTCAGTACTTCCTGTAGTAATATTTCAGTAGCGATGCATTTTCTGGTTTTGAAACGGTGAGAAGATGTTTTCTTTGGAAAGACATTACATCCAGAACTTCAGCAGAGAGATAACAGATAATTTCTCTAACACTGAATGAAGCTTTGACACAGTTGCGAAAAAGACACTTCAGATCTCTATTATTAAAGGATATAGCACATTTCTGCAACTTCACTACAATGGTGACTGAAGCGAAGGTGGGCTTGAACTTGCTTTTGTTGCTGTTTAATTACACTGTTTGACCCCCTTAATCTCATTAAGATTTTGAATAAAATGCTAACATTTCCCTGACAGAGTAAGAAATTGCCCGGGCTTTAAGTGATCAATATTGATGATTGGGTATTCAGCTGATGCTGATGACTATGCTGTTACTTAAGTCCTCTTCTCCCTTGGTTACAAAATGGTTATAATCAGATTCTTCTTCCTGCAATACGTTTTCCCCCCACTTTGAGTATTAAGTACATAACAGCAATTACTTGCCTGACTTCATTTTCTTTTGTGATCTCAGTTAACAATAAAAGGATATCTTTTGTACTAGACTACTGATGTATGTTCCTAGAATCTGGTTTATCTCAGTTCAGTACAAGTCTCTCCTCCTTCCATAGGTTCAAGTTGTATTTAATTTCTTTAAAAGTCAGCTTGAAGTGCAGGTGCTTATCAACCCTGCAAATTAGGCCGTAAATGACTCAAGACTGTAGGCGTCATCCTGTAAAACTGAGAAGTCATTTACCTTTAACAATAGTCTCCTGAAGTGGGTGGTGGTGAGAAAGAGCTTGTAGTACAGCTACTGATACAGTTTCTGCTCTGTGAATAAAGAGAAAACAAGTCTCCAGGGATGTCAATCCTGTATAAAATTCAGATATTTTTACAATTATTATTTTAGCTCAGTGAGTCATTTTGTGATACCTAAGGATAATGCAATAGATAGATACAGCACTAGATCTAGCCTGTGTTTGAGATACACTTATTCTTTTTTGCATTTGTTTAATTTTGTGATATTTTTGGGTGTACAAAAACTAGGATTTGAGCTGAGGTAATAACTCTTTAAATCCTGCTTATTATCTTCATATTTAAAACAACAGTGACACCACCAACAACAACAAAAACAAAAATAGTAGGACTATGTTATCATTTGGTACATACAGAAAATTAAGGAATGTTTCTCAGTTGTATTGATTCACTCTAGCTAGTCACATCTGATCTGATACCTTAAAAAGTCTAGCAAGAGAATTGTTAACCCAAAATGCTGTATGGAAGCAGGAGAACTTGCGAAGACCTAGAAATCTCCATAATTCCAGTAGCAGCTTGTTTGCTGCACTGATAGGAATGATGATTTTTTTTTTTTTTTGCCTTAATGATTAGAGATGTACTGAGTCATGTAGCTATTCAGCAATTGGATATCCAACCACAATATTTGACTCAATGATATCATATGCATTGATACTGAGAATTGAAAATGCTAAACATGTTAGTGTATGGAAAAGTATTTACTGGCATTTCTTTATTCTTCATTTTTGTCAATTTTAAAGAACAATAAAAGATAAAATATATTTAATGTGACAAATTATTTAGGACTCCATATGTCTTGAAATCAGAAAATGATAGTTCCCAAATATTCTTTGTGTGCAAATCTTGATAATGATTTAGAAGGCTCACTAAATCCTTGTCCTTCATAGCAGTTTAAAGTGGCCTTTTCCACTATGTACCAGTATGCATGGATATGTATTTTTATGTGTTAATTAAACATTTGAGTGTATAAGAAAGAGTAGGTTGATTCATAACTTTACTCAGCAAAATTGAAGATCAAATGTTGATATTAAGTTTTACATTCACTTTGATAAACTAGCACACAAAGTAAAACCATGATTTTGTTACCATTGTTCTAATTCATTTTATTAATAGTGGTTGTCCCTATATGACTGCCACATAATTTCTTCCCTTTCTTAAGATTAATTTAGCTTGGTGTAAGAAGCAAAAATTTCTGGATTTGGTTCTCCATGCTTTTCTGAGTAACCAGCAATTACAGAAATTCATCATTTTAAGGCTTAAAAGCAATCTTTTGTTGTTTTTTTTTTTCTTTAAATGCACTAGGATATGCATATTTGTTTTTATTTCTGTCATTTATGTTAAAAGTCCCCTGTATTTTTTCTTTTTTACTTTCAAATGGCTGATACAATTATAACCATAATAAATATAACCATATCTTCTCTTATTTTTCATTTTGCTATGAGCTCATCACTTTCTGATTTATAAGATTGAGTTTGTTTGATTCTGTTATCTTCTACAGCTTGCATTAATTTTCCTTGCACAAAGATAGTCATCTGTGGAAGTCCACATGAGATGTCTAGTTGCATTAAAAGTGGAACAAAATTACCTGATATATTATAACTGCATTTTCTTGGTTATTCCATTAATTCCATTAGCTGCTTTAAACTTTTCACTTTGGTTCTTCTGTATGCAATTCGTAAGACTGAATCATATAACTGAAATACTTCTTAGATAGTGAGGAATCTTGGATATACTATTAATTATGGTCCTATACCTTTCCTCCATTTACAGATGCTTGGGTGAAGACAAACAAAATAGAATTTGTAGACATCCCAAAAATTTGGAATTTTCTTAGTAAAAATAACTCAGGTTAGGTCTGGAGAATTAGTACAACCATTCTGCATCATATACTATTTCTCACTTCTGTCTTTGATTATTCTTTTCTTTCAACTTTTCTCTACATTTCCCAGGTCTACAGCTCTTGGGATTATTTTTGCCACTTCTTTAATATAATACATTTCTTCATTTGTAAACAAATATATGCCAGAGAGTTTGGCTTTTCCAGTTTAACACTTTAATTTTTTTCTGTGGGATAAAATATTTTTGATAATATAAAATATAAATTCTTGTTTTTCATATGAAGTGTTACATAAAGAATAGGATAGATTAAATAAGAGGACTGAATGATCTCTTCTTAGGATCAATGCATAATATTCACTACATAGATGTCCAGACTGCACAGCCCAGCTACTTTGTCACTGAGTATGCTTAACACCTACACTCCTGATTAATGATTTCTGCAGAAAGTAATAATGTATAATTAAAAAGTTTTATCCAGTTCAAGATTGTCTTTGAGCCTTCTGCACAGCACGTTCTGCACATTGCAGCTGTGATACAAAGACTGTATCACTGTGATATTGAGTATTATGAATGATGGAAACAAAAATACTGCTGTTATTTACTTTCATAGTTACTACATTTTAATGCAGTCAATACAGTTTTTATGCCTTTCCAACATTTAAGGGTACTTTGAAAGATTAAAAAAAAAAAATTTTTGTTTATTTCATCTCCTTTTGATCCCACTTATCATATTTCACTTTCTGATTTTTGGCATCTTGCAGAAGGATTTATTTTTCTTGCTCATTTCTTAGTATACCATATATGTATTTAGAACTGTTGCATGGAACTTGCAAATTGGTGGTTACATATATAAAACTCATGAGACCTTAAGATATTTACAAGGATAAATTGGGTCCATGAGTCCAGAGTAGATTTGCTGACTTCATCTGTATTTAATTAAAAGGTGAAGAGGGGTGTTATTAATTACCATAAGGTGTAGTGCCATTTTTCTGATGAGAGAAGTGCTTTTGTGTCAGCTGTGACTAGAATAGCAAAGCACTGTGTTCACAATTGATGAAGCCAGCTGGTCACATGTGACTGATGGGGGGGGTGATTGTGTAAGAGAGAGATAAGTGGTGATAGATGATTTTCATCATGTGCAAGTCTTTTTAAATCTCTATCCACTTAGTTGAAGAGAGGGAGCATCACTGAGCTTGTCAACAAAGCCATTATTCCACTCATCGGTCAATATGTTTTCATTTTCTGCTGACGACTTCGGGGATCGATGTAACACATGCTGATCTTTTTCTCAGGTTCATTTTTCCAGAGGCAGTCATGTGTAATCCTCTGTTCATCTGTGTCATAAAAACATCATGATTAAGTGGTGACAAATTGTTGAAATATTAATTCACCTCAAGGACAAAGGCTGAATAAAATCTTTTCTCTTTCATGTATGAAGCTACTGTAGACCTTGTTATAGTTGTCGTAGTTTGTGTGCAATTTCTTGCATTAGTTTTCTTTTTTGTTGTTGTTGCTTCTATTTTTTTTTTCTTTTTCAAAAGGAGCTCAGCTTTTTTTTTTTTTAAGACCCTTTTAGTGGTCTTCTGTTCATAGATGGGTCTGGGAAGAGGAGAAAAATGTGCGAGGGAAAGTTGAGCAGTAGGTTATAAGGAAAAATCCCAAACTTCTCTAATCTGTAATCTACAAGGATGCTAATATCTGGGGGGGAAAAAAAAAAAGTTTTTTAAATGTGGCTCTTTAACCATAAACATTCCATTGTATTGTCTTTGTTTTTCTCTTATCTTGAACTGCAAGAGTGAAGAATGTCTTTTCATTGAAATGAGTCTCTGGAAACTGAGAAATTGCCTAAGATGGTGTTTCAAAAATATATGTTGATATGGCACTATGAACTACATAGCAAAACCACATGACACCTTTCTGTGTAATGCATTGTGTGAAGGGCTCATGAAGAGAATATGCTGACTATATAGCTAGGGATTTTTTTAGGTCATACATTTTTTTGGAGAAAACTGGGTTTTAGACTGCAGGACACATGGATAAATTTGTAGGAAATACAGGGAAATCTGTGAACTTGCAAAAGAAAATAGGAGAATATTTAAGTAAAATTTAGTTTACGGGTTTTCAAATTTTTTCTTGCTGATTTGCCTATTTGTTTTGCTTATAATTTCAGTCATATCTTAATAGTAATGATTACGTGTTTTCTTTTGACTTCCTCAGAAAAAGGAGCTTATTTTGTATTCAGAAACTACTGGATATGTTTCAGCACATCTTTAATCCTTAGCATGTGCGATCAGGCAGAGGCAACACAATGCTTTTTACGTCATCGTCCTACCAAGAGATTAAACTTCTGTTTTCAAGACATTGGTGAAATATGATAGCAATTACTGCAACCTCAGGATGATCTGGCTGTGGGATGTTTAAATGTAATTTGTCCATATATATACATTTATGATAGGAAGAATTATCTTTCTTGTATGAATTAGTTATGGTTTAAGGTTTCAGATGTTTGTGAATTCTAAGTGCATAACTATAACTTATGATTTAGATTGCTGCATTGTTTAGGATGAACATGAGGCTTATTTAAGCCTCTTAGATATACAATTTGACTTGGCTACTTTTTTAAATGCCTTCTGGATAAAGCTAAATATTCTTCTGTCTCGATAAATGAAATAATTAGAACTCGTAAACCACAGTAATTAGAACTCGTAAACCACAGTGTGGAAAGTAATTTTTGTTTCTGCATATATAAACAGTAGTTACAACATGCCTCTTTACTGTATCTAGAAGTTGCTTTCCTTCTTCATGATATAGATTCATATGTATTGCTTCTCAGAAATAGGTAGCATCTGTCATAGAGTATATGAGGATAACCTAGGATATGAGGATAACTACAGACAAGTCTGTATGAAATCCAGAAATGACTCATATCTTAAATTATTTCAGTGTAAGCACAAGTGTTGATATTTGTATTTCAGAACAAGTGCCATATTTTGATTTGGATTCAGGCAGCTAAAAATGACTTAAATACATGACTTGAAATGAATTAAAACTACTTGATGCAGTGTAAAAGTTAATGATGTTCATACAGACTTAAAATAACATTAGTTTAAACATTAGAGTTTCATGAAAGGTATATATGTAGAGCATTCTGTAAAAGTAAGAAGCTTTGCTGCAGTGTCCTTTTTCCCAGAGTACTGCAAAGCCATAGCAGCTCAAGCTGTTCTTGTTATATTTAGGAGGTTAATGTCCCATTTGAACATGATGTAAGAAAGATTTCCTCTGAGGATACCTTCCATGCTTAGGAAAAGGCACTCTGAATCAGTTGGTGGTGATCCTTCCCATTTATTTGGACCATGTGGTTTCCACAGCAAGGATGAGGGGGAGGATTTCCTGCTGCTGTCATCTTTTGGGGAAAAAAATGCATTTCTATGATTGGGTATTTCTGTAATTAAATATAGCAATATCTGCTCTCCTTTATAACATCTTTTACACCTGAGCAGGGCACATATAAAATGTTATTACCCATATTTGGGTGAAGTGTACACCTGTATAGTAACTGTTCAGCAAAGGTCTTACTGATTCCACCAAATGCCAGACGTGAGAGAATTAACTGAAAAAGAACAGTTCATAGCAGTTAACTGCCATTATAATGTCATTTTTTATTATAGAGGAGATTTTATATATGAAGGAAATGAAATGAGTGGAGAAATAGTCCTCATCTCCTTAAAAAGAAAAATAAAAAAATCAGGTAGTTTAAAGCAGTGACAGAATAAGAAAACTTCTTGAAAATACTACTTAACTTTTGGCTGTATCCTATACAGATGTTATATCAAATTTTATTTAATTACTCTTACATAGCTGAAGACTTTGTTTCTACAAGCAATACAGTGATTGATATAGGCGTGGCATTTTTTTAAGTGCTGGAATGTCACGATTAAGAAACAAATAATCTAAAGCATTTAAAAAATTAGGGTGCTGAATGAACTTCAGTGAATGTACTTCTTAAAACTGCAGTATAATCAACAAATTTTAGTCCTTTTTCCTCCTCATATGTAAGGAAAAGAAATATCTGTGCTCATTTTATGCCATGTGCTGTTATTAATGTGACTGTGCCAACAAGTTGCATGATTTATTAGCTGAGTAAAAACAATGGAGTGATTTCCATAAAAATCTGAAGTATAAACCCAGCCAAGTCCCCTCCAGTATGTTATTTTGACCTACTCTGTTTATAGTCCAACTATTTCCAGAATAGAATAATCGTAAAACAATGCCTTTGAAACCTGCCCTTCACAAAGTGCTAAAAGTTTGTTATTAAGAAAATTCTGGATAATTACATGAATTTGAAAAATACATTTTTTTTTCCCTACACATACACATCATAATGTACATGTGTAAGGAAAACCCAAGAGATTAATTGCAGTCACAACTCTTCAGGGATGAACAACATAAATATAGGGCTTTTTCTGTTTGTTTTTTTTTTTTTTTTCCCATGGTAATTTATAGAACAAAATCATTGACCCTTATTATTTCTGTGAGGGATGACTGGGACTGTGAAAATGAAGTATCTAGTTTAATTTAAATAAAAAATGGAGATGGATGAGAGCATTTTTCCTTACTCAGTCATGTGTGGAGATGATGGAAAGATGATCTCATCAGACTGAGGCATAACATTTATAAAGCAGAAAATAGAATGTAATGACACATCTTTTAAAACTACCAGAAAGCAGAGCTAAATCAGAATTAGAAATGAAATGGTCAAAAAATTAAAAATTTTTAGTCAACGGGCTGCTGGTATACAGTATAAGTACATTTTTTTTTTTTTTTTTTTTGTAACAAGAAATTATTGTGCTGTTGGTGGAAGACCGGTCTTCAGAGGTTGTTGTATATCAGGAAATAGGATTCTGGGATGTTACAGAGAGTAGGAAAAACAAATAAACCACATTCTCACTTCAATAGCACTTGCTCAGAATATTATCAATGCCTTTGAAACCTGACTTGTGGGAATTTGCTCTAGAGAGCTCAACATTCAATTATCTTTCTTCTGTGTAAATAAAAAAAAATTTCTTTGAAAATCTGTGTGGCAATTCAGTGGTAGCAATTTAATATTTGATCTTGAATAGCAGTAATTCTAGTATTCGATCTTGAGGCTGAATGCATTTATAAAATAACTGGGAAGCAGAAGGTAGAGACAGAAATTCAGAATGACCATGACTTTTTTTTTTATATTTAAAATTGGAAAGAAGGGTGAGTATACCCTTCTTTCAAGGTGAGGCAATTCATTTGTCTGTTCTCTATCAAGAGGTAAATAATTCCTGTTGGCCCCATAACTCAAGTGGTTATCTGTTACTATTCTGTAGCTTATTTTCTAAAAATGCACATGATTTGTATTCTACTTTGTATGATGTAAGATACAAGTGTCTAAAATGTGATCCTTTGGACATATTTTAAGCATTGTTTTATAATTCCCTTTTTTCCTTTTTTTTTTTTTTTTTTAATTTTTTTTTTTCTGTTTTTTACCATGCACGTTTTTCCAGGACCAGGGAGGAAATCCTGCCCCTGTACTTGACACTGGTGAGGCCTCACCTTGAGTATTCAGTTTTGGGCACCGCGGTACAGAAGGGACATTGAGGTGCTGGAGCAGGTCAAAAGAAGATCAACAAGGCTTGGGGAGGGAACGGCTTGGGGAATATATGCCCTATGAGGAGTGAATGAAGGAACTGGGGATGTTTGTTCTGTGGAGGAGGCTGAGGGGAGACCTCGCTGCTCTCTTCCAATATCTGGAAGGTGCTTACAGTGAGTGGGGTTAGTCTCTTCTCACTGGTGGTAGGTGACAGGATGAGGGGAAATGGCCTCAAGTTGCACCAGGGTAAGTTTAGGTTGGATATCAGGAAACACTTTTTTACAGAAAGAGTTGTCAAGCACTGGAATAGGCTCCTGAGGGAGGTGGTTGAGTCACCATCCCTGGCTGTGTTTAAAAACTGTTTGGATGTGGTGCTCAGGGACATGATGTAATGGAGGAGTATTAGAGTTAGGGTAGTATGTTTAGATTGTGTTTGGATTTGATCATCTTTAAGGTCTTTTCCCATCTGAGCAATTCTACAATGCTATGCATATGTATTTCCAGTTGGCTGGATATATATACTGATGTAGGTGCTTGGTAGTAGATGTTGAGTGGATTTATGGGCTTAGATTATTTGTAATTTTGCTTAAAATACTAGATACCTACGCCCCTGGGACAAGTGGGGGGGTCTGCAAGGAAGTCTTATCTTCAGTGAATGAGTATCAGCTTAGGAAACACTTGAACACAAGTCAAGCTGGATGCCAGTCATTAGTGATAAACCCTATAGGCCAGTTCTAGGTCCAATACCAACTAACATAATCAGTGATCTGGATGATGGAACAGAATGCATCCTCAGCAGGTTTGTTGGTGGTGCTGAATTGGGAGGAGTGATTGGCAAATTTGTGTCTGGCTTGTGCTGCCATTTAGAGGGATCTGAATGGGATAGAGAAGTGGGCTAACAGGCACCTTGTGAAATTCAACAGCTGAAAATAAAAGTCTTGTACCTTGAAATGAATAAACCCATGCAGGAGTACAGGCTGTGGACCAGGTTGCAAGCAGATTTGCTGAGAAGAACATAAGGAATCAAGTTGAATGTGAGCCAGCATGTTATGATAGTAAGCCTTGTGGCAAAGCAGCCACATTTGAGTCTACATTAAGGAGCATTGCCACCAAGCAGAAGAAGGTGATCTTTCCTCTCTATTCAGAACTGCTTTAAGCAGGGGAGGTTGTATTAGACGATCTTCTGATGTCCTTCAGAAATTACGATTCAGTGATTCCCAAATATGGAATTACAATTGTTTAGAAATTAACCATATTTGTCAATCTGTTCGTATGGCAGGTGGCTCTTCAATTGGAATTACGAAAAAATTCTTGCTCAACTATAAAAAGATTATTATTGATATTGTTTTTATTACGAATGCATCAGTGTCAAGTTACCATTGTGCAAATACTTAACTGCAAAGAGTTGTGTATTGCTTAAAAGTGAAAAGATAATACAGTGCATTACTGCTGCGATTTTACAAATGTGAAACAGGCTGAATGATAAAATCCATATGCTCAGTGCTTTTCTATGCATAATGCCCATTACTAATATTGGTGACCCATTTGAACATATGGCTGAATGAGAAACAACCTCGTAGAGCTCTGATCCCAGATTCATCTGCAAACATTACACCATCTTTCTCTTTTTCGTATCCAGTATAGGAATTGTACAATTATGGTAGTTACCACTATATGCAGTGCATGTATGAATGCAAATGTGATTATTTTAAATGAAACTATGTTGCGATCTATCTTATTTATATTAAAGGCAGGACAGATTAAGAAAATGTTCAATTGAAGAAATAACTTAATACTTTTAATACCACCAGCAAAGATTTCTGTAATTATAGAAAAATATTCACAATCTTTGTATAAAGAAGGATCTAACTTGGGATAGGTTTCTGTGCAGCTGCCGAAAGTAGTTCATAACATCCCTGTAATAGACAAAATAAGTGGCAGATGAAATATCTGAGGTTTATTTAAAGTTTAGTTAAGAATTATTACAAGGTGAAACATACCTCCTGTTATCCTATGTTTCTCATAATTCTAGTGCTAACATTAGGCCAAAGTGTGATCTTTATGCAGCATGGGCTTTATAGATTTTCCATATACAATAGTAAGTTCAACTTTGACTGTGGATATGTCTGATGCATGTATACATCTTCCATCTATTTTTATCCCTTTACTATTCTCATTTGTTATGGAAGGCGAAAAGTATGTCAATGGTAACTATAAGGATTTTTTCCACTTCAAACAATAGCATTTTTTACGTTTATATTCCATTTCCTACATAAATTTTTCTGTAAGATTAAATTTATCTTTATGTTCTATAAATTTGATGAAGAAGGCATTTATTTTTAATATTGGATCCCAAATGTTTTTTTTTTTTTTTCTGATGGTAAGAAACTGTTAGATCTCTCCAGTTTTTAAAAGATTGTTACTTTTCTAGATCCTGAGGCTATTTATACATAAAAAGGAATAAGCAGAAGCAAGAAGTCATTAATTTTATTAGAGCTGAATAATAAATTCACTGGATCACACAAAGTTAATAAAACCAACTGATAATCTATGATTGAGGTATTCAATTACTGTTGAGAAAATGCTATTGGATAACAATTTCTTATATTTCTATATTGTATGTTGTCTAGACACATGATTTCCAGTTTTTCAGGAATATATATAATTGATGTGATAATAGAGTAGCTACTAATATGCATTATCATAATTCTTGAAATATCAAAGCAAAAATGTAAATTTTATGAAGTCTTAAAATAACCTCAGTGTTACTTATACAGGAACACTGTCACGTTGTTCTTTCTGAGTTTTCCTTCAGACATTGCATTCAAATACAGAAGAAATTAGCTGCCTGGAATTCAAGTCTGACCATCTTTTTATGGAAAGATTTTCGTTTTGACAGGAACGTGTCAGATATCACACAGCTGTGATCTGTTGGTTAACTGGGATTTGCCATTTCATTTATTACCAGATGATTTTTACTTTAAAAGACAAATTTAATTGCCAGGTGAAAGTTTTTGGAGCTGCACTATGTGCAAAATTGACATAGGTTTATACAGTATATGCCTGCCTTAGAATTTTGGTGTTTTACAATGGGATTACATAAAGTAGTTTTGTATGAATAAAATATGTAGGTAGCCATTAACAACTGTCATACATCCATAAAAAACAATAGAAGCAGACTGATGGAAAGATCATCCTACAGGCATAGTTCAGATATGCAGTTAATAGGGAAGATTTATGCATGCCGTGGGGATACCTAGCTTTTGATTTGTGTCAGGAAATGGGTCTATTGTGTCAAAGATGGTTTCTTCACAGAGTGCCCAAGCTCACAGGTGCTTCCTGGCGTTATGAGTTTAGCACTTTTGAGCATGAAGTTCCTGCCTAGTGCAACAAAATGCTATTAATCCTGAAAACACAACCAAATATCCAATGTTTCAATGTATAGAAGTTCAGAAATAGGTGATGACTTTTGTGAGTCATGATGTAAACTGGTGCTAAAGTAGGCACATATTTAGTCTGGTAAATGGAACAGTGGATTTACTCTAGCCTTCTCTACTGAAAAACAAGTTCTTCATTATTACTCGTTTGTGATTAAAACATATTCTAGATCTGGCTACCACTTGTAAAAACAATGAACAAATAAGACAACTTTTGTGAGACCTTGTCTCTGATACTTTCATCTTCATAAAGCAATTAAATGAAACCTTGGATGGGTGGTGTTTAACTCTTAGAGAGACAAAATATTTAGCAACATTAAATAAATTTTAAAATAGTATACCCTCTTTTCTTGTTCTGTTGGTATTAGACATAGATTCCTAAGTAATTGAGGATTATACTAACTCAGTCATCCCTGTACCAGACAGAATTTCTGAATATATTCTGTTAATTATGTGACATAAGATTACAGGAAATTGTTACACAGTCAAACACTACAATAGATGGTGATCTACCTATAATACATTTTGTAATATGTTTGGTAAAGCATTATTTAGTAAAGTATCTAGAAAACATACCAAATTTTTCTAAATAATATTGAATGTGAGGCTCAAGGGTTGAGGGGATCAAGAAGTGTGTTGGTGTGAGTACAGTCATTTATTTTGTTTGCACTGGGAGCTACAGAGTCATGGGACAAATCAGGGGTATAGAAGATCTTTCAATACTGTAGGACTGATTTTTCACTTTGCAGCTTTCTACAATCATAATTGTGAAAATTGTATTCTGATTATGACGACATTGGAATATAGGCATTTTGCATATGTTTGTATTAACATCTTGAATACTTAATTTAGAATTCCTATCATTCTTTCATTTCCTTTAGGAGAGTCACAAGTAACTCTAGTGCAGATCTATTATCACCATATTTTGTGTACAAACCTGCTGGGTGGAATTCTCCTCATTTATAGGTCATTTATCAGACTTATGGCTGCAGGTGTGATTTTGGAATTTTTTGGATATTATTACAGATAATTCATATGGTCTTATTAGGGTGTTTTTGTGTTGTTTGCTTTTTTCTTTTATTTGCCTAATATATCAAACTGCTCAAATTTTGTCTTGGTAAAGGTAGTATTATTGTCTGTATTAGATTACCAATAGTTTTTAAAGATACAAGAACAGTTTCTTGTATCGCAGAAGGGACCAGCACAGTAGGAATTAATGGTAGGATTTGTAGGAATAAGGCATTTCATAAACTTCTGCTTCTCACGTTGCTTGAGGAAACTCAAATGGTATATATGACGTCATCTGTACTAGACAATATTATCTTTTGAGCTGCTTTCCACTTAAAGGTTAGATTACTGATTTATTTGCACATAACAAAGTATGCAAGTCAAATCATCTTATGAACATTGTTTTCTTCATCTGTCTGCATGTAAATGTTTTGTTGTTTTAGATCCTTGATAAATCACTTGAAATCAATGTCATCTTTTTTCCTCTTCTTTTCTTCTAATCTTTTTAAGTTCTTACCTCTTCCCCCTGCTTTCTCAAGCTTGTAAGTCCTCAAAATTATAAGATATTCATTTCTGAATGTTTATTTTTTTTATATTTCCTACATGGTGGAGCAGAGTGAAATAAAATAAACAAAATGAGTTTATGAGGCAGAAGTGTAGACTCTAAAGATTAATTAATGAGCTAAGTGCAGGGGAGGAGTGAAGATCAAAGGTTCACTGTAAAGTCAAGTATGCTATCACAGGAACATCACACAAAATGCTGTATAGTAAAATAACTAGTTGCAAGGCTAGAAAGGTCTTTAAAAATTCTTTCACTGCCTTGATTCACGTATTTGCCTTAGTATGTGTAATTTAATAAAAATTAACCACTCCTAAATTATTGATATAAGCAAATCACTATATTGTATATATTACTGTGTGTTTAACTGCATGTTATAACTTTACACTCAATTGAAATAAACTAGGAATAACTACCAAAATAATTGGTACTTAATTTTCAGTGAACACTAGAAGTATGTGCTGAATTATTCAAGCTGTATATGAGAACCTCCTAAACAAGAGTGACATATGGCTTGTGATACCCTGTAGGGAAATGTACGGTGCAGAGGGGTAATAATAATCCTTCCTAGAAAATAAAGGTCACAAGTGAGAGCAAACGCCAAGAAATCATCAGAGAAACTATTAGAGCCAACTGGGCCAGTAAAACCTCAGTAGGCTCATGTATATCTTTAACTGTAAAACGAAATTTCACTTGGATCAGAAAATATGAGGTGAAGTAGTAAAAGCATTTTATGTTAGATTGACCCAGTGTTTATTTCTAGGAGGATGTACTGATTTAAAGATTGGTCTAATGATTTTGAACCAAAATGAGTGGCGATTTTGTGCCACTGACCTGATTTTCAACACTGCTAATAACATGCAAATTCAAAGACAATAGAAGCTAGGGCACAAAACGTTTCAGGAGTTCAGTTAGTGCATCTGCATACTTGGGTAACACAATAGACAAAAGGTATTTCTGAAAATGTGTATCTTAAATGATCGTATTTTAAGAATATTCTGTGCCAAATGACTGCTTGAGTTATTCAGTATCCAGAAGCTCCCCTTTTTCTGTCCAGATTTTATTTCATATAAAGAATTATGGAAAATAGTTCTTTATTCTTCTTCCTTTTTTATTTTTTTTTAAAAAAGGATAGTGGTGATCATTCCAGGTTCTGAATGATTGGTGTTATGGATATTCATATGGCAGAAGTTATTTTTATGCACAAGTTATCTCTAAGTAGAACTGGCATATGCTTAGCTTTCAGGAGTGTGTTCAGAAGGTAGGAATAGAAATAATGTCATGTTGTTAATGCAACCGGATAAGTGTTAAGACATGTAGGCAGGAGAACAGCAGAAGTTAGCAAAACCATTAACTATTAATGTACATGAGAAAATACTTTCAATTTTCAAAGACCATTTCTGCCAATCTTGTACTTACTGCCCTATTACTTCATTTACATGCCTATTGTAATAATTTTTGAAATATACGTCTTACTTAATGTGTAGCTCATGCATTCATATGGAGAAATATGAGAATGCACTGGTTCATATTTGTGGTATGCAGAGTTTCAGGAAAAAAAACCTGCAGAAGTCATGTGGTAAAATAATGCTGCAAACTACTTAATTTTCCATACTTTATTTGGAACATTGCTACTTCGCTCTGTCTTAAGTATCAGCCTGTCTTTTTTTGAAAAATATTTATCCCTGTCCTACCAACTATTAACTATTTATGAAAAATATACACTTTTGTTGGCATGAGATTGCTTCTTAATTTTTTTTTTTCCAGACCAACCTTTTAGTCTCAACTTTCTTACAAATCTCTGCAGAGCTGTCTTCTTTAAAAGCTTTCTTTACAGCTTTTCCTTCCATGGTGCCTGTAATAGTTTTCTTACTGTGTGTAAACTGCTGATGTATTGAGATCAACATTTCTCTGACTCAGTAGCCTCTTTTTTTCTTTATTTTTGCTATTGCTTTGTTCTTGTTCCTCAGCATTTACCATTCAGTTCATCTGTATTTACAGCCCTTGTAAGAATCCTGCACCATGAGAACAACTTATTACCATGGTCGTCACAAGAATTAATGTAAGAATTATTTTTATTGTTGCTGATGGAGGCTCGTATACTTCTAATTTTAACATAAACTGTGCAGACTGCCTAATTTTGGGAATTTAATTATTACATTATATCTAACCTTATAGATGCTTCCCTTTCAAAACAGAATCACTCTATCCAATTTGTTGACATTCCAGTGTAACTCACTAATCCATTCAGACTAGGCATTATGATTATTTTTAGAAAGATCCAAGTAATATTTCTGAGATGTACTCAGCAAGAAGTATCTTGCTGACTCCTACAGTTTTGGATTAGCTATGAACCTGTATGTTTCCTTCAAAGCAGAAAACTCTTAGTGTTGTGCAATTTCCATCCAAGATATAATAGAAACAGTACAGGATGAAATGTAGATATAGATTCAATATAGAAAACATATGGACAGTTTGAACAAATTTATTCCTTTGATTCTGAGTGCAAATTTAGACTTGCTTCCCATTTGCAGAAACTTAGTACGCTTAAAAAAAGGAAATTTAAGAATAAGCATGGATATTGAATTAACTTTCAACATTTACTATAAAACCACAACTAAGCTACCATTATGAGAAACAGTGTAGTTGAAAATTACAATTTTTAATAGATAATATCAATAAATTGAGTATCAACAAAAAATAACATATTACTGATTTAAATTCAGTGAGTTCTGTTGGCCTGTAAAATTACTGAACTCTAACTTTATGGAAATATTTCTATTATCCAGTATTCCAGTTGTTCTTTTTCCAGGTTTTACTATGCCTTTCATTTCTAAAGAATATGCCACAAAGTTGTTGATGAATCCCTTAGAATACTGTTTTTGTATTTTCTTCTACTATCAAAATACAGCACGGTATTATACTTGAGTATTACCATTAATTTGATTCCCCTTGTTCCTTGGAAAATGAGAGTTGCTTCTACTGAGTATTGCTAAGATTCAGTAGTGGAAATAGTTGATAGCTTTAAATGAGTCTGTGCTTCTCCAGCAATTGCACTAATAGGAAATTCTCAGGTGCTATAAGCTTACAGATCTGGGCCGTAGGAAATCTAGCATTGTACACAGGTTTGCAGAAATAAGTGCAAACCATAATGTTTTTTGTAATGCTTTATTCTTTATTCAGTCTATATGACTGGGAAGGTCACTCATGAGATAAGCCTATGGATCAAGTAAAACATTTGCCTTGTATAACTGAAGAACAAAAAGCAAAATAACGAGAGAAGAATGAAAGTAATTTAGCTGTATTTTTATCAAATTCACTGTATTCACTCACATCTGATAATACCCATCTCCTTGTTTTCTTTGTCACCTGTCCTTCACACCAGAGCTATGTTATTTATGAAAAGAATGCATGGACTCAATCCAGCCCTTGATATGTAGGCACTTGCCCAGGTCAGGCAGAGTCTTCTGGCTGTGAAACTTCAATTTTACATGAAAGACAGCTTTCCCCTTTTGGTATTGGCTGCTTATTCGAGTGTAAATGCATATTTGAAAGAAATAACTCAATAGCATTTCGTTGTATAAATGCAAATAGAATAATGTGGTTGGCTTTGTTTTTGAGCTTTTCTTCTCTTAAAAGTATTTTATCTAATACGCTAGGAAGCATTAATTTGTGGAAATGTAAGCTCTCTTCTAACAGTAAAAACTTTCAGTTTGAAAAGACGAGAATAGCTTTTAGGCTTGGTGTAAATGCTGTGATGTTACTGAAAAATTCACTTGATACTAAATGGTATCCATCACTGAATGGTGTATTTGTTAGATTCACAGAGTTAAGAGAATCAGTATTTTTTGTTATTTTTAGGGGGAGACCATTATTAACTGAGGCAGAAGGCTGCTTGGAAAAACATACTTCCAATACAGTCATTCTTAATCATATGAATGGAGCATGAGTTCCATAGTTTGGACTACAAGCCTTATGATGTTTACATATATGAAGTTCCTTATGAGCATTTACATTAAATGAAATCGGAGAGATGAACTAGTATCACTTTGTCAAAAATTTCCAACATAATCCCTGTATACTTCACCTGTACAGTTTCCCAAGCCTAGCTGTTACTTCTCATCCATCAGGAATCAGGAATGTAAAGGTTTTTTATTTTGTGTTATAAAACTGTAATGCAACTTTCTGGGTAGACAGCCATAACTAGAGAGAAGACTTAATGTAGGTAAAGAAGTGCTCTAAAAAGAGAATGAATAAAATAGTTTGTTTTGTTGCATCTACTGTTTTGTGGAAAGAGTGGTTTTTAAATTAAGTTTCAGGAGACACTAACTTCAAGTTATGCCTACCTTGAAACCAATTGTGCTGAGGGCAAGGAATAACCTGAGGATATCCATTCTTCTCTGCAAGTTCACCTTGTTAACTCATGGAAGATTGGGATTGGGCAAGGAGTTGATTCTTCTACTACTCATTATCCTGTTTCACTAAATTCTTTGAGGTTTTCTAGACTGGGTAAGCAGAATCAGCTTGAGGAAAACTTGGTAAAACAGGAAAAATGTAGAATAAAAGTCTACCAGAGGCAAATAGTTCATTTTTGAAAATGAGTTTGTTTAATTAGTAGCATAATTTCTTGTAGGAGTTAATCAGGCAGATTAGAGAAAGAAGCATCCTTCTTCATTTCTCCCAAAGTATCCTTAGTATCACTTCAGTGTATTGAGGAACTGTCCATTCTCTAGCCCCACTGATAAAAGGAAACAAGGATTCAGTGTGAAACTGGATGTAATTACTCTGTGTTTGTCCACATTTGCATGTGCAAAAGTATGTTAATTTTAGCACTCCTTCCATAGTAACAAGCAGATGTGATCAGCAGGAGGAAAGGAATGGTTTCTGTCAGCTTTTGCATTTGCTAGCTTTTATGCATTGGAAATGTAAACGTACAAAATGTAGGAAAAATAGAAGTCAAAAATATATAGATGTAAATTCAGGATTCACTGTATGGATTTTGCTCAAGAAACAACCTGTGCTTCCTAAATACTGTTAACATTTTTACAAGTAACATGAATGCAAGATTGAAGAGTGTTACATTTCTTTACAACTGCGTTTTTTACTTTTGTTTTATAAATACAGTTCAGATCTCCTACCTGGGCCAAACTAACTCAATTTTCTCTAAATTTTTATGTTGACAGATAAAAGGTCCTCTTTTTGGAATAATTGGGTTGCTCTGAATGAAAAGCTAAGTATGAAGGGAAAAGACAAATGCGCAAGTTTTTTCATGGTGCGGACTGTGGTTAATGGCTTTTAGATATCATGCTGTCAAAGTTGATCCAAATATAAGGAAGGGAGAGATGAATGTTAGCAACATCTGATCTGGAGCTGATCAGTCTGTGTTTTATTTGTGCAAGGTGTCTTCAATCCTTTTCCCATTTCTGTTGTTCCAGAGGGAGCTTAGAAGTTTTCTTCCTCTGAGCTTAGTGTTGATGATATAAAATATTTTTTACTTATTTTTTCCTTTGTATTTATAGGGAAAAATGAGCATGATTTTAAAAGCTCCAAGGTTCTTCACACAACAAAAAGTCATTTCTCTCTTCTTGCCACTGCTTCTTGAAAGAAGGGTTACCGGCTTTGAGGTGGAAAGTAGGATTAATGTGACTTAATGCAGAAACAACTTGAATTACATGAAATATTTCATTTTAGTGTTTTGGTTTTGTTTTTTTTTTTTGTTTTTTTGTTTTTTTGTTTTTTTTTTTTTTTTTTTTTTTTAAGATTTTGAACATCATGGAGAACAGTACTGGATAATACCTTTTTCAATATATTTTTAGCTTCCCTTTAGTTTCAGATATGAGGAAATTCTTCTATCACATGCACCAGTAATACTGCTCTTTTATTTTGTGGTGGTAGATAGTGGTAGCATAAAATACATGCTTTGAAAAACTCACTGTATAGCAGGGAGTTTTTCCAGTTTGGGAATCCTGTGTTATATGGTGCCAATATCCTTATATGGCTGAGAGCTGCAAGATTTTTACTGCTTACCTCAGAAAACTGGCATTAGCAAATTAGTTCATACGTCAGGATCTCCTTAGAGATTCTCAGTTCCCTGTTAGATGATGTGCCTGAAAGTGCTCCTCATCAATATGCTGATGTTTGCTTCACGGCTCCTTCTGCAGAGATGCGTGTTACTTTGTAGAACCCACTTGATGAACAGTTCTGCTACCTAGGATCTCTTTGTGGACAGGAGACAAAGTGGCTTCAATGGACTGAAGAGCTCCCTGGAAAAACACCCATTCTTGTCAGTAATAAAGGCTGTCCAGGAAACAGTTGATTTACTTACATATTGTTAAATTTAGGTGAGACATATCCAACACTGGGAGGCAAAATTCAGTACTTGCTTCCATATTGGTTTGGTCAGTGGAATCCTTACTACTGTCTGCTCTGAGAAAAAGGCACTAAACAGCACAGTCGTGTAGGAACAAATAAAGTTCAGGTGGTAGTGAGGCACAAATATTTTCAAATATTTTTTAGTATCTTGAGAAAAATTAGAGGTGATTTTTGACTTTCTTATAGTTGATTGGACGTTGCAGATCTAAGCCAGCTGAAAAAATATATAATACATTTTAAAAATTAAAACTACATGGAATTTAAAATGTTTGACCACAGTTTAGCTGTACAGATGGAACTGAGCAAGTTTCTCAGAACTTGTTCAGCAAATGCATTGCAGATCTGTTCTGATCTAAGAGTTGCCCATTTAATCATTTTTTGCTGGTATTGCCAAGTTTTAAATTGACTGTTGACAGTGATTTCTTTAAACATCGGGGTGGTATGCACTGTGCTGAGATCCACCAAACTTTTTTCAAATAAAAAGTGAGAACATCCCTACTCTTTACTCCTCCACACACTGCTCTTAATATAGGAATTGTATTCACATCAAAGCTGTCAGAAGATTTCTGTGATCTCATTAGCTATACTTATTTCTACCTACACAATAAGTGAATCATCAACAGAAACAGCACTAAAGACCAACTGGTAAGACTCACATGGCTATATGTATATCTGTGCTTAGAATAGATATCTTCCCCAGACTGTAGTTTCAAGTTGCTAAAATCAATATCACTGCAGACTCAGAAAGGGTTAAAGTCATTTCTGAGATTAATTTATTTCTAAAGTCTTTAACATGGAAAGAAAATTGTTAAACTCTTTAATGAGTAGTGTTTTTAATTTCATGTGACGTATGAGAAGAGAACCTTTCTATTTACAGAACAGTGAGTAGTGAACCAAAAATATACTTTTTGGTTGTAGGTTTTTTTCTTTGTTTATGTAGTTAAAACATTCATTTTATGGCCGTGTGTAGTAAATTAGATAGATGGTACTCAAAATAAGTTACCTGAGTGAATTCAGCCAATTTAAATGCTTCTGAATATAAACATGCACTGTAGGGGAGTGAAATCAAAGGAAATGGGAAAATGAAGAGATTGGTCAAGGCTGGAAGCTAGATGATGAATAAGTGATGTAGAGATATTGATGGTGAATAATAGCAGGCATGAAAGCTATAGTGGAAAAAGTAATAGAATTATGATGTCTACCTACTGGTTAGTTGTGCTGCCTGAGGATAATTTTAGAAGCTAGTGGAAAGAGAGTATGGTCACTGGAATCTGAAATCTATAATAAGCGGCCACTTATTTCTAGAGGAGCTGTGGATACACAGAGCGCATCTGTCAGAAAGTAGAGTCAAGTATTTGTGAATGTTGTGGGCTCTCATCCAGGAAAACCTGGATGTGTAAGAGGTGTAGAAAAGAGAAGGCTGGGAATTCATAGTTGATTAGCCAGGCATGGAATTTTTCTAATTCTGTGTATTGTTTTTTTACAGTTAAGGGATAAGAGCTCTACATAGTCAATATAGTGATGTTTATTCAACTGATCAGGAGTATAAAGGGAAGGAAAGCATAAAACTGTTCTCTCTTTCTCATTCAGTGAAATATAGATGCCCTGTTCTAAAAATATTCTTTGCACGAGGCAGCTTTATATGTCATTGCCACATGCAGCTCCTGTGTGCCCATGGAGAATTGATCTAGTGAGTAAATGTCTGGTATTGTGGTTTAATCTAGCAGGCAGCTCAGCACCATACAGCCCACTTACTTGCTCACCTCTGTGGGATGGGAGAGAGAACTGGATAAAAAGGTAAAACTCATGGGTTGAGATGACACTTCTGTAGGTAAGAAAAGGAAGAAATAATAATAATGTGTACAAAATGAGTGATTCACATGCAATTGCTCACCAGTCCCCAGCCAGTCATTGAGCAATGGAAGATTCCCCCCCCCAGCCATCTTTTCACAGTTTTGTTGTTGAGCAATGCTATATGGTTTGGGGTAACCCCTTTGGAAAGGTGGAGTTAGCTGTCCTTGTTAGGTCCCCTTCCAGCTCCTTGTGCATCCCAAGCCTCCATGCTGACAAAGTAGCATGAAAAACTAAGAAGTCCTTAATTTTGTGTAATCACTTCTCAGAAACAAAATATCAGTGTATTATTAACATTATTCTTTTCTTAAATCCAAGCCATAGCACAATAGCTGCTACTAGGGAAAAGGTTAACTCTAGGACATCCAACCAGTGAAAACTAATTTTCAGCCTGAACACAAACATGCACGTGTTCTAGAGTGCAAGAGAAGCAGCTTTTATTGACATAGCTTTCACAGGAGTTTGTGTCTGTCTTCTCTTAAAAACTCCTCTATTCACAAACATACATTAGGCAATTAATTATACCTAAGTTAATGGCCAAGATTCAGGCAAAAACAGTTCTGCCATTTCTTTTGCTTGAAGGAGAGGTGCTTCCAGTCCCATCTTCTCCTTACAGCTGGGAATGAGGAAGGGTGCTACCTCTGATCTTTTACCTTAGAAAAAATGGTTCAACTGCTTAGATGTCATTCAGATTGATATATATACCCAGCTGAGGTCAGTAAAATACCACTGGTGCAGTGTGTCACAGGGATGCTCTGATAGATTAAAAAAAAAAAATTAGCAACTACTTCTTCCATTAACTTGTTTGTTAAATGTTGTGACTTTTTTTCAGCTGAGAATTATCTTTTCCTTTTTTAGCAATAAATTTACACCAGTTGCAAGAAAAGTGATTTTATATATTATGTTCCAATATAAACAAATGATTTAATGGTTATATCATAGTAGATGGTCCTGCTCTCTGCAGTAAGGTATTCCTTTTATTGCAGTTCTTGCCTATAAAATGAAAGAGTAATTTACACAAGCTGTACATATACTGCACGTATACATGTACATATATTTTGTATTTTGTAAAGAGCTCTTTGCCAGGAGATACTTTACAATTTAGTAATACTCTTTTAGCTTTATTTTTCACTGCATTTATATAGTTCTGGGCAAAACCAGTGCTTGGGAATAACTTTTTTTTTTTTTTATTGTGTAATTTATCTCAGTTACTTATTTATCTTTTAAGTTATATTGTCAGCAGAAAGAATGTAGAGCCTAGAATCACAGAATGAGACAGTGCCTATACTAATATAAATCAGTGTAGTTCTTATGAAGGCTGAGAATCTGGCCCTTAATATCATGTAAAGTTACTGGCTTTTGATTTCCAGGAGAGATGACAGAGGAAACACAACTCTAGGTAATGTAACAGGAAGAGACAGGTTCAATATCTCTGAAAATTAGTCCTATGATTTCTTATAGGCCATAGGTGTTTATAAGTAGAAAATGAAATGCTACCGTATTCTGCAAGCCCACTGAGGTTAGCCATAGTAATATGGTTCTGTGTGGTATACAAGTATAATAGAACTTATAGACAATCCTTTGTTTTTTTTGGTTGTGTTTTGTTGTGTTTGTTGTTGTTTTATTGTAAAAATGTTTGCTTGCAAGTATGTTTCTTTCTGTTATGATTCTTCAGAATTCCCAGTTTTTGAAAATAAGTTGATGAATCTGGTGAAGAAATACAGTGCACTAGGATTGATAACAGAGGCTGAGTAATGTCTGAAATGCTTGGGGAAACTGAGTAAGGTAATTGTTGCAAGTATCCAGCGAAGCTTTAAATAAACAATTACCTTCCAGTAGAGAGTAAACAAAGTCTAAAAAACTATTTTGGAACTTACTCCTTTATTGTTCAGGCAAGTAGCATTAACAAATGTCATATCCAATTGAATTTTGTCTGTGCTATGATCTGTCCATCCTCGAGGCACACATTGCCCATGAAGGTGACAGAATAACAATTGTTTTCTCCAACTTCAAGGAGTTTTCAGACACATTGGGAATCATACTAATTCAATCTTAGTAATGTCAAGATTATCACTAAAAATGAAGTGCTAGGCTAAAACCAGATTGCAGATTGTATTACTGTGTATGGATGTTTGGATGGAAAAAAACACATGGGGCAAAAGTAAAAAACCTGAAGTAATGTAAACTTCTGTTACACTTGACATTTGAGCTTTTCCAGTGAGTTCTTTGTATAGAAGTCCATTCTTGGGCATTACTGTCACTTCTGTTTTTGCTATGGAACGTTAACTCTGTTTTCATTGCTCACATCTAGCAGTGATCAGATGAAGCGTGGCACATCCAAGCCAATAACCTATCATATCCTTTCTTTTAAATATGGTCATATACGCATCTTTTAGTACTGTCCTTTTCCTGCTGACTCTTATTGTTAAAATGCTGGTTCTTCCATGAAGAAGAAAAAATATCACCATTTATTTTTCTTTGTTGCTGAAATATTTAATAATCTGGTGAAATGATGAGGCTGATCAATGACGCTGGATCTTAACAGGCTTTAAAGCAGCTTAAGAGTCAAGCCATCATCTGCTATGGAAGTTGATCAGTCCTTCAGGAGTGTGTTTTGTTTAGGATTAAGTGAATTACGGAAAGGATGTAATCCTGCCACGCAATCTGGGGTGGGCTGACAGTAAAAAGCATTGCCAAAGCATTGGGTGATGCAGTAAGTTGTTCTGCTGATTATCTGTCCTGGGGTATATGACAGTAGTATGAGATATCAGTGGTACTTTCACATGACCTACCGTCAGAAGAGATTTCCTTAATGTTACAGCCCAACAAAAACTGTGGAGACAATGTTTTGCAAGACAAAAAAAAAAAGTGTGGCAGCTAGAAAAGAATGTGCATAGCAAAACAGATACAGGCTGGATTGTTGACAGGGCAGCATGAGACTGAAATAACAGGAAAACTGATCTGCTTTGGGATGCAGTTAAATCATTTAATTACAGAAAGGTATTAGATGTTTTACCTTACTCTCTAATGTGCTGCAAATTGTCTGCTATTATATCAAGTTTTCAATTAATAGCTTTTAGTATCTTTAAGATGAGGTGAGAGATGGTACTAGAATAGAAAGACCAGTTCTCAATGCATTTTAAGTGTTATAGTATTTTCTGTTTCATAGGTCTATCGTATATCTAATAGTGTTGGTGACAACATTTAAGGGAGGAGTAAGGGAGTCCGATAAGAAAAGCAAAGGAGACTGTGATGAGAGCAGAGAGAGAAAGAAAAGTATGGAGATTGTAAAATGAAGAATATACTTACTGTGTAAGTATATTAAATTTTTGGTAATGCTGACTTTTCAGGACCCCCTGAGTCTCCTGAAGAAGAGAGGACAAAATTATAAGCAGGTTGTACAGACAGACTCATAAAGACAAGTGGGAGTTAAGCCATTGGCCACATGACTTGGTACTCCAAAGTTTAGTTTATGAGAATACAATGAATAAACTAAGGAAATGTGAAATAAGCTTGTATTTATTCTGTATTTCTTCTTTGGAGGATCGTGTGATAGGTGATTTTGAAAAGCTGCAAATTTGCAAGCATCAAACCTTTCATACCTGAAATCACTAATGTACTGGGACTTTCTGATGTCCCCTGGAGGGTCATTCATCATCTGAATTGCACGATTCTTCATGCAGATATGTTGCGTTTTAAGATTTAGAAGCAGTCAAGTGCATGAACTTCACTAAATTCCATATACTGTGTTGAAAATTATCCAGAATACTTTATATTAAAATTCAAGATTCATACAGCACACCTTCCTGCTGAAAATTAAACTCACTTACACATTAGGAAAGATGCCAATGCAATCATAATAGAAGGCTGAAATGCTGCAATGATAACGTAGCTCTTTTTCTGCCTTACCTGGCATACATTCAGCACCCCACTTTCATTCAAACATTGCAGCCTATTTGATAAGACTCTTGAGAGTAATAAAAAATTATGCATTATGAACCTGATTTGTTAGAGGGAGATGTGGTGTGCACAGGGAACCTGGTACAAAATAACCATAGGCACTTTCAGATCATGCGTATCACAGTTGTGGAAATATGGTTCTTATGTAAGAGTATTTCTGTTTGAAGAACCTGCTAACAATGTCTCTTCAAGAAATGTCATGGGAATATGTTTCTTGTTTGGATGTTTGCCAGACAAAACAGCAGATTAAAGAACAGCCAGTCCTCCCATTGTCATCTGCTAGATTAAACATACTGAATTTTGTTCATGAAGCAGTGTCATCTGTGTCAAAATCATGTAGCATGTCATTTTTCTGTGCACTCAGGCTGATTGATTAGTTTGCAGTGGTTCTAAGTGTATTTCCATTAAATAGTTTGTAGAGCTGATTACTTTTGAAATGATTTTTTCATTGAAAAAAGTCATTGAGAAGATAGATAAATTAATAATGTAATTATGCCAGATAGGTGCAGACATAAAAAAAAAAAAAAAAAATTATTCTGTTCTGAAGCTTTCACTGTAGAAACAAATGAAAGCATAATCCTGCTTTTTTTTTTTTTTTTTTTTTGAAGAACAAAACTCGAGTATGTTTTCAAGGAATGCCCAATAAAACAAAATTACATGGAAAACATAGACAAAAGCTGAGATATGCATTTCATTTGAGCTAGAACTGTGCTTTTGTATCAGGAAGATTTACAGTTTTAAAATACTTGAAATTGATTTCAGAACAGGGATGGAGGTTGAAAGCAAAAATCAAACTGAAGATTCAAGTTTTCTATTCTACTTCAGTTTTACTGTTTTTTTTTTTAATTTGAACCCCAGTTTGAAGCTATATTCCTTAGGCATTTTTTTTCCAATATTTAATTGGGGATAAAATTGCGATAGACGCAGTGGCTTATAAGTACTGCTGAGCTATGAAAAATTGCCCTGTAGACACGATTGTTGTTATTTGCCTCTTTGTCAGTGTCCCATTATACAGGTACTCAAAAAGAGGGCAGACTTGGCTTTTCCATTGTATAAAGCTTTTGTACTAGAGAAAATGAAGAAAAATCTCTCTGTCCTTACTGCTTTTCTTCTGAAAAATAAGTCTCTGTTTTACAAGGAAAAGAAACTACTGATTTTTGTCTTTGCTTCTGTTGTGTGTTAGTGTTCATACCAAATGTATCCTCTGACTGCTGTCTTACATATAGAAATTTTGCACGCATACATAAGTATTTATTGCATGACTTGACATATATTGGACAAATACATTTGTCATATAATGGGCAAATATTGCTTCTGCCTAATTGAAAAGAAAGTGTATTTTACATAATTAAAGGAAATATACAGTTTATAATGTATATGCATGCATACGTAGGTTGCTCTGAAAATAATGCCTCCTAGTTATTTTCCTGGAAGCTACAATAGATACAATGAGCGCAATACACTATTTGATAGAGAAAAATCTACTTGTGGAACTTTGATTTAGAATTTAGCTATACAAACACTAACAGCTGCTTGTAGATGCAAAGTCTTAAGCTTATATAATGGCAAAGTCTAGATGCTCGTGGTTTCCAATCTGATTCATGAATTAGATATGAGTTTTGCTTGAGAATTCTTCTCATAGAGAAGACCCGTATAACTGGGAGGCATGAGACTATGAAGCTCTTGATAAAGCATGTCTGGAAGCCCCACAATGGATTAGTGCTATTTTGCAATTGAAGTACAATGTACACTGTCTTCCACCTCTGGCTGTGTTTTTTCAGAGCTCTATAATCTGAGAGAAAATAATTGACTTGACTTAGAAGTATCTCCGGGAGGGTCTAGTATGGGCATGTAAGGTGTGAGAATAGCTTGGGATAAAATCTGTGTGTCGGATGCTTATGCTGTACCCCAGTGGGAAATCCTATAGCCTTCAGTAGAGTTTGAGAGATTTTAAGTGAATGATGGATTTAACTTTTATGTTGTATGCTCAGACACCTTGTAATTAGGCCTGCAGAACAAAAATGTGCAGATTTATACAAAATATACCTGATTTAGCTGACATGTGTAGAGCTGGTCTTGAATGTTTTCATAGATTAAATCATCTTCTGTTTTTAATATGAACTCTCCCCTTGATCATCAGAGTTTAGAAGCAATCAAATAATGTACTCCCTTAGTAATAATCAAATAATGTACTCCCTTCACAGTATACTGAGAGAGCGTTTTTAAACGTGAGATGGATTTCTTTGTATTAAAACAGTGATCGGTTGGCTTAGTATAGTCTCAGAGTTTGAATATAAGATCACTTGGGTTTTTCTGGGAAAGTGATGGCAACAAATCTGCCTGCTGTATTTAAAACCTGTCTTGTAGGTGTATATGCACTGAAGTGTAAAAGTTATACATGCAAATGTGTGTATTGTGTGTGAATGTTTACCCATACTTTATTACTGTTGTCTTCAATAGCTAAATCTCCACACAACTGACAATTATGACTTCCTACGTATTTTTGTAGCATCTAGCATTAAAGGTGATGTGATGTTACAGTAGTTGGATTTAAAATAATTATTGTTGGTGAATATCTTCATTCATGATTTTGAAGTGGCAATTAGTTGTGTTGTATTTACAATTAGAGGAAATTAATGTCTGTTAGCTTTTGAAATGTTCATATGTGTTTTTTGCATGAGGTATGTCTTTTACATAAGGTATTTGGGTGAGGTGCAACACAGGATGATTGCAAAAAAAAAAAAAAAAAGGTTGGTTTAAAAGAAAGAGCAAACTATACTTCATTCATTAAACAAACAAATGGTTATTAGGAGAATGAAAGAATTATAATTTGGAATCTGTGTATGAATTTGATCAGGTGTTAAGAGGAATGCTGGGATATTTTGCTAAGAGGATGCATTTTAGGATATTTTCCTCCAATTTTGTATGAATCTCAAGATTTTAATACAGTTTCTCACTTTAAATTTGGACAAAACATAAATTTTCATGACTTTTTTCAACACTTAAAAATCATTAAGAAAATTTCTCAACTGTTTTTCAGATAAATACAGACAAGCTTTTTCTTTACACTAGCTGTTTGTTACCCAATATGGTCAAGATTCAGATGCTTACATATGTATACAACTGTTTTTTAAAGCTTGTTTTTGAAATCTCTCTTCTTGTGGAGACAACAATTGTGTTTCTTCCCAAGCAAAATTTCATCTTCAATTTTTCTAAAGAGCAGTTTAACTATAATGAATGTAAACCATGTTGTTCTCATCCAGAAGACATCTTGAAATACACCTTTGACCTGAATGGTCATTAATGTGATGCTGATGTCTTTTTAGTGACCAGTAGCAGATTATTATGGAAAGAGAAGAAGAAAAAACTCTGATAGATGATTTATCCCCCTTGTAGTAAGGGGCACACATGGGGCTGTTTTCAAACAGCTGCTTCTTGTTTGGAGAGGAAAGTCTTAGAGTTCAGTAGTGGCTGGAAATGTAGGTATTTATAATATGTATACTAGAAAAAGGAGTTATCATGGGGATAACATTAGCAAAGGAAAAATCCATTGTGTAAAGTCTAATAAAATTTTATAGCCTCTTGTTTTCAAGAACTGTATTTTGTAATGATTCTTTAATTGAGCTTAGATTTCAGATGATCACCAGCTGTGCTTACTTGTCTGAAAATTGCATTTAGTTCCTTGCAATACAGGTTCTTTGGTCACTCAGACTACTTGTTGTTTGTTTTTTTTTTTTTTAATATACTTTTATTTGTTTCTTTGTTCATAAAGATAGGGGCAGTGTATTTTAATGTTAATACTTCCCTTTAGTTTTACATCAGAATGAGACAGCCAATATTTGGAAAGGAGGAGTAACTAAAATTTACCATAATGTTAATTAACTGGCCATAATTTCTTTTCTTTTCCTCATAGGTAATTAAATAAACAACCATTAAATAGTGGGTTCTCTTGGGTATTCTAGTTTCTTTAGTACTACCTGCTAGATTTGCTGTGTCTTGGTTAATCAAGATAGCTTCTTGAAGTTAAAAATGTTAATTTAACTCACTTGATCTTCTGCTTCATTTATGCCTTCAGTGGTGTCATTTAGAAGAAAATGCTTCATCAAGCAGTAGTGCTTCAATCATAAATGGTTGTGATAGCAGAAGCATTAGAACTCACATGATCCAAAGCCTCTCTCAGTCATTAGCATCTAATTTTCTAAAGGGGACCAATCATTAGCTTTTCTTAGTTCATTTCAAACAAGCAAAATAGTCCCTTACTTTCATATAGACATTTTTATTCCTTGAAAGTACTTACAGTCTGTCCGGTATAACACTTATTTTACCCTCAGATACACTTTCAGCTCTAGGCTGGAACAAAGTGACATGCTTAAAGGCTCAAAATTTCTTACTTTTTCTAGATGATAGTTCTATAGAGAGGATTGCCTCTGTAATGAGAAAGCAATCTTTTCTAACAGCCACCTCCAAGCTATACCTGTGCTGAAAATCTGCAGTCTCTGAATGTCTTGGAGAAATTGATACAAAATAACTATTTGCTTTCTTGTGGTATTTTTCAGCTTAAGACCTTCAGTTATTTTCTAATTGTTAATTAAGTTGACTTCTAAAAGCCTGTTGGCTATTTGTCGTCTTATTTTTCAACTTTACCTGTGATTAGCTAACATATACCTGAGAAATATCAGACGTTACATTTAAATTATATGTAGCTACAGAATAATTCTGGACACTCCAATATTTTGTGTTGTGTCCTTTTTTATAAATGCACTAATATGCTTGTCCAGCACATGTGACAAGTGATGGAATGTGATCCAAGAATGCTCATTACCAGCCATCTCGTGAGATGATGAGCTCACACTCTCCAGCTTCTGTGTCAATTTAATGGAGAGAAATCTGAATAAAACTCTCTGAGCTTAATTGTAGTAACAATAAATCTAACAATACTGTAAATCAAATTCCTCATTTACGTTTATTATCAGTAGCCCATAGAGGGAAGAGTAGCTCTTATCTGTGGTTTGCGTTAGTCTGCAAATTCAGCTCTTAGGATGTAACAGTCTGCCTAGATTTTATTTCCTTTTTTTTAATTCCCTTTCCTTCTCCTCCCCTTCCCCCCCCATGCTACTCATGCAGATTAATACAACTCAGATGAGACAAGAATGTTATCTGCTAAACTACTCTGGCTCAACTTCAAATCCCAACTTCACTGGGCATCCTGTGATTTACACTCACAGGCACTACAGCAGCTCGGGGATCAATTCGGTTGCGCTATCGTCAAAGGCATATGCAAAATGTGCTTTTATGTGTCCTTGATACCATCTGAGACAGATAAACACCTGGTAATATTTCTGACACTAGGGCAGCTGTGTTTCATACTCCAGTGAGCAAATGGCAATTTGGAATTTATTCCCAATTATTTTACTCTATCACCACGCTCTTCTCTTCAGTTTTGCTACTTACTATAGAGAATCTTGATCTTCGCAGTATTTTTAGAAGAAATAGGTCAAATGAAAAACTTACTCTGCTAGTCCTTCTGGAGCGAGTGATATTTGATTCAATTTTAACACCAGTAACCTCATCTGGGGGAATATAACTTAGCTATTGTCTTCAGAGTCTTGAAATGTAATGAAGTAGCAATGAGACCTGATTTTACATTAATAGTAAGTACAATAGCTTCCAAAATTATGAAATTCTTTGCTGTTTCTTCTGTATATAAAGCAGAAGTATAAAACATATTTTTTTTATCAGTATCATTCTGTTTCTGTATTGAGATATAGATTTATGTCATGAATTGGGAACTTATCTGTAAGCAGTTAGTGAATACCATTTGAGACATACTCAATCTACTATTATGATTTTGCCATATACATTTAGAAAACACATATCTGAGATAGAAGAAGCAAAGAAGGTAGAAGCTTGAAAGCTGTTGCCAAAATAGAACAATGGCTTGATTGTATGCAGACTATTTTTATGTAGATTAAATGCAGAGAATTAATGTCTAAAAGGGGAAAAGAGCCTTTCAAAAAAGGGAAAGGTGTTCTTGATGTTGGAATCTTAAACTCCAATAGTTAATGTTTGCTTAGCTGGCCAAGAGAAAGATGGAAGAAACAAAAGAGGAGATAAGGAGATGTGTTAAGAGTAGGATTAACTGCAGCTAATAAGGAAAACTACAAAGGTTGGAGAGGACTTTGATCTGAGAACTCATGCGTAAAATAAGAATGGTATCATAATGCCATAGTCAGCTAAATTGCTGTAGGGAAAATGAGGCAAGAAATAGCATGCAAGAAGTTAGTATTTTATCTTGATGAGTAAAAAGTTTTAAAGGTTCAAGGTGCTTAGTTTTAAAAAATGTTTACAAATCTATTGCTCTATCCTAGTTTCAGCTGTGATAGAAATGATTTTGTCTTCATACTGTTTGGCATGATGCTATGTTTTCGTTGTGGAGGAAAAGAATGCTGATAACACACTGATATTTTAGTTATTGAGAGCAGTGCTATACAGAGCCAGATGTGTTTCAACTACTTGTAAAAGAAACTGGAAGGGGATAGAACCAGGACAGCTCATCTGAAGTGGCCAAGGGATAATCCATACCACACAACATTATGCAAAAAAATTTTAAAACTGTAAATATAGTAATAGTAATTGACATTACTACTTTTTTTTTTCTTCACTTTTCTGTGTTACTAAATTTTTATCTCAACCCTCAAGTTCTACTTCAGTTGTTTTTTTCCAGTTTTCTCTACTATCCCATTGGGAAGGAAGTTAGTTTGTGAACAGCTGTATGATAGCTGCTTGCCAGGTTTTACTACAACAACCTCTTTCCTTGAGCTATCTTTTCTGCCGTAAGGTTTATAATGTAAACCTTATGGTAGAAACACAGATCTATAACTGAGGAAAAGCAGGATGTCTAAACTGGCAAAATCTTTTGGTTCATCTTGTAGAGTTCTGTCATTATTTTGTAGCTGGGAACCTCTGCAGACTGAATTTGAAACTGTTTCATGAAATCACCTTCAGGTTGGTGAATGTTCAAGAAATCGCAACAGGGCATTTTTCTGAGTTTTCTTAGGGCTCACATTTCCTGGATGCACAGTACTGGGCAGCCAGTCCTGTGTGTTCTCCCAGGCATGTGGAACTGGGGCTAGAACAGAAGTCAAGCAGTTGTTTAGTAGCTCAGTCTCGTCTGTTCCTAGGCTAAAATTGTGGATGAAGCTGGATAAGACTTTATACTTCAAGAAAGACCACCTTGGTATTTCAGGAAAACCATTGTGCCTCAGGAGTATAATTATTTTCTGCTTTTACCCTGTTTTATTTTGTGGCTAGTTGGATCTGAGTACAACTTGCTAAAGTTCATAGAATAACAGTAACTTTGCTAGAACTGTCAAAAATTCTTTATCACAACACTATTTTTAAAGTTTTGGAGACCCTCTATATACACAGATACTCTCTGTATATTCTTACAAGATAAAAAAAATTTCCCTTTGCTCTTTAAGGGAGATGTATTTTTTTTTTTTTTAGTCTAATGGAAATGCTGATGTTTATGAAGAAATGGAAAGGAAGAAGGTATCTCTAAAAGCGCTTGCCCAACAATATTGTGTCAAGAATTGTAGTCACGACAGATAGGTAGGATAAAGATTTCTGAAATGGCTACTGTGTCTTCAAATATTTCTATTGATTTCCTTCAGGTTAAGGGTGCGCATAACTGCTGAACTTGTGCAATAAAATACTGTCTCTAATTTTCTTCTTCCACTTCTGATGCTTAATCTTGTTTCCATTAAGGACACTGTTAGCTCTGCTCAGTAGAAGTTGTGTGGTCTCTTGAATATATTATGTTTTGTCCAGTTCTGGCTGCCTTTCTTCTGATTGTGATCTGATTCCTATAAAATAAGTTGCTGTCAGTCTACAGGAAAGATGCTAAGTATTATGCTAATTAACAGAATGCATTTTTTGTTCATTCTAAAAAAAGAATAATTGAAAAATGATCTGCAAGTGTTTCTGCAGGTGTTAATATATTTTTCTCATCTTTTCAGAGTCATTACCAGGCATACTATGAATGAATTCACAGCAAAATTAATAAAACTTAAGAATTTACTCATTTACATGTGAATAGGTCCAGATACTGGGAGTAAAATAGCACCAAATGCTTATCTGTGACGTACCTTTTTTTTTGATCCAGTAATACAATTTAGGTCCAATTGTTCCTACCTAAAAAGTAAATGAAGCCTGAAAACAATGAAAAATATGTTCTTGTTTCAAGGCTGTTCTTTCATCTGACTTAGTATACTGCCATCAACTTCAAATCATACAAAAGCTAGCTGCCCTTTTCATACAGAAGTAAGATAAGTGAGTATTTAATGAAGGCTTACAAAAAAAAAAAAAAAAAAAAAAAAAAAAAAACAGAATGCAGTAATGTCATTAAAACATTTGTGCCAGTATCTATTGCATACAGTAGCACAGTAGATGTACGTGTATATATTTAACAGCACGTGAATTAAAAAAAATGCAGCTATATTCTTAACACAACATAGACAATAATATTAGCTCTGTTTCTGGGGAATCTCCAGTTTTCAGAACTGAATAGTTGCATATGTTTAGATGTACCTGATCTTGAAACAGCAGTTTTCTGAGATATTGTATGGTGTACACCATACCAAGGTTGGAAAAGACCTTCAAGATCATCTAGAGAGACCATGTCCCTCAACACAAAATCCAAATGTTCCCTGAACACCTCCAGGATTGGTGACTCCACCACCTTCCTGGACAGCCCATTCCAGTGGTTGACTACTTTTTCAGAAAAATAGTATTTCCTAATGTCCAGCCTAAATCTCCCCTGGCACAGCTTGAAGCCATTCGCTGTAGTTCTATCACTAGTTACATGAGAGAAGAGGCTGACCCCCAGCTCCCTTCAGGTAGTTATAGAGAGCAATAAGGTCTTGTCTGAGCCTCCTCTTCTCCAGACTGAACAATCCCAGGTCCTTTAGCTGTTCCTCGTAAGCCTGTGCTCCAGACCCCTCACCAGCTTTGTCACTCTTCTTTGAACCCACTCCAGGGCCTTAATGTCTTTCTTGCAGCAAGAGGCCCAAAACTGGATGCAGTACTTGAGGTGTGGCCTCACCAGATCTGAATACAGGAGGACAATCACTTCTCTGTTCCTGCTGGCAGCACTGTTCCTGATGCAAGTCAAGATGCCATTGGCCTTCTTAGCCACATAGGCACACTGCTGGCTCATATTCAGCCAAGCATCAATCAATACCCCCAGATCCATTTCCTCTACGTGGTCTTCCAGCCACTCCGCCCCAAGCCTGTAGCGTCGCCTGGGGTTGATATGGCCAAACTGAGGGACCTGGCATTTGGCCTTGTTGAAACTTTTCCCATTGGTTTCAGCCTAGCTATCCAGCCTGTCCAGATCCCTCTACAGGGGCTCACTATACCCAGTCAGATCAACACTTCCAGCCAACGTGGTGTCATCTGTAAACTTACTGAGGGTGCGCTCAATGACCTCATCTGCTGCTCTTTATCTGACAGTGAGAAAGAGCCTTCACAGTGATGGTGATTGTCATAAAGATGGCATACCATATGCAGTTTACATTCTAGAAACCAATGAGAGTAAGACTTTACATTGACATCTTAGCATTTATTATACTTAGTAAATAATAAATATTTAGCTAAGAATCAAACTGAATTTTAAGTAATACTATTACAGTTCTATTTGCTTGTGAGCTTGGGTTGAAATCTTCAGCTAACATCGCCATCAAATTACAAAATTTCTGGTTATAGCAGTTTTCTACTATGTGAGTAATTACTTTTGTCCCCTGCCAGTATCTGGAGGAGCTGAACTGAAATAATCTTAGCTACATGTACCTCTGTGTATATCTTTCAAAAAATACTTGATGTAAAGCTTGTAGCTGCTTATGCATTTAGTACATTCTCTCTGCTAATATTAAATGGTAATGTATATAGGGAAAAGTAGTTTGGGAAGTGAAGTTTAGAAATTTCAAATCACTTTTTTTCCCCAGCCTGATAAACATTAATCAGTATTCACCCATCTGTTTCTTTGCATTTCCTGCTTCTCTACATACGGCAATATGACTGCCTGTTAGTGTGGAGGCTGGCAGGCCATTCTGGGGTCCTTTCTGCAAATGTGTTGCAAAAACATTGACTTTTTTTTTTCCTTATAGAGGTCGGCTTTGAGAAAGCTTAACTCCAAGTATGGAAATATGAGCAAAATCCAGTGCAAGTTCTTTAATTCCCTCTATTTTAACAGTTTATGAGAAGCATGCCAGGAAAATATGAGGTATATTTTTGCAAGAGTGTAGATTATGAGTCAAGGAGCTGATTAAAAGGCCAACAACCATCCAAGCTGTTGCTGAGGTCAACGCAGGATTAAGAGCACTTTGTTATATGCATAGTGCAGTCATGTCCAGGTGCATGGTAACTCCATAAGCTTGAGTACTCCTGATTCTTGTCCTGTTTTTGGAAAAACTTTTCTGTTTTGTAGATGGAAAGATGGCTAAGCAAGACAATGGTTGATATTTGATCTCTGCGGGATCTATGTGTGCTTTTCTGAATCCTAACCAAACCCTGACTTTCTGTCCAACTTCATTTTTTTCCTATCTATAACCCTTACAATCTTCAATACATTAATTATGAACAAGAAAGGTCTTACTAATGTTGTTGCATAAATGAGGAAATACAAGGCAAACTGAATTCTAGATCCCTAAGAGTAAAACTTTTACACTTGGGATAGCAGTCAAGCTACCTGTATAAGTGTAGAGTATCTTAAATTGCACCAGGGAGATTTAGGTTAGACGTTTGGAAAAATTGTTCTCAGAATGAGTGAGATATTGGAACAAGGTGCCCAAGGAGGTGATGAGTTCATTATCTTTGAGGGTGCTCAAGATAGGGTTAGATGTTGCAATAAGTGACACGGTCTAGAGGGGTCTCAGGCATGGGTTGATCATTGGTCTAGATGATCACTAAATGTAGTGGTCTTTCCAACCTTAATGACTCCATGATTCTACGATTCTCTATATGATCTATTGGTACAGTAACTATAGTTATGAAAATAATTGTGATAGAGGAACTATAAATGCCTTCCAATCTGGAAACAGATATACTGGAAATTGTTTCTTTCACAAACTGAAGAGAGTTCTTACATTCTCTGAAAAGATGGAAGAAGAGGCACCAGCCCAAATCTCCTATAAGACTAATGAATGTTAATAAAGGGGAAAACCTCTGTCCTCAATACAGGCTACACAGATAAGTTGTGGATGCCTCATCACGGGAGGTATCCAAGGCCAGGTTGGATGGAGCCCTGGGTAGCCTGACCGGGTGGATGGAAAGCTTGTCCGTGACAGATGAGTTGGAACTAGATGATTAAGATCTTTTTCAACCTAAGCCATTCTATGATCTAGGCTAGGCTTTTGAAATTTATTTAAAATGGAAGAGAGATTTTTGAGCTAGAATTTATTAATTGCTTAGTTGAAAAGCATATTGTATACAGAAATTCTGAGTCATAGTTACTCTATTGCTCTGGTTCCTAACCTGGAAGCAGACCTCAAGGACTTATGAATCAAGTCAAATATGCTAATGTGCTCATTCATTGCAATAGACAAGAATCCTACCTTGCTCAAAGCTGATGAAAACTAGTTTTTCTTCTATTGGAATATGAAGCAGAAAAAAACACAAATAACTTACACGGTAAAGGGAAATAATACAGCTTGTGCTAAAATATCAAGTGATCACTTCTTGAAAATTTCACTCTTTCTTACTATGGATTTTGTTACTGTAAATCTAATATGCCAAGTGACATGCATTGCAGCTGTGCTTTAGCCAAGAGACCAAGGCAGACAGGGTGAGTATAGAAAGCCATTGCAAATAAGCAATGCAAACAAGATCTGCGAGTAATAAGCTATAGTCTAACCTATGGAGTAACAGCAGAGAGAACAATACTTGAATCTGTTGGAAAAGTGTAACACAGAATCATTGTAGACTTATCAGACTGCCGGCCTGACCCAACCTTGGCTGTAACTAATTCCAGAGACAGGAGAATGAATGTTGGCCAGTGTGTAGAAACAGAGTACCTGAATTGGAAATTATGTTCTTGGGAGCTGCCCAAGAGCCAAACAGTGACGCTGGTTGGAAAGATGTTCAGATTTCTCTGGGCATGGCTACCCACTGACATTGGTATCATAGTTAGCGTGGGTTTCAATTAACTGTATGTGAAAAGTTTTTCCTGGAATTTTTCTTGCTATGACCACATTTAATTTTGTGATATCTTGTTTGCAATCTTTGAGATTCAGGTAATCTACTACCAGTGCACAGTATGGTGGTTCAAGATTTTGTATATGCAGTAGAAGAGAATTACATAGGTGAACTGTGAAGGTGAATCTAGCAGTCTAGGTGACTGTAAATATTGAGGACTGTATGGGTCCTCCAGGTTGAGGCTGTTTATTTTTCTAAATGGCTTCTTCAATTAAGAAGTGACAGAGCAATAGCAGTATGCTGAAATCTAATAAAGCTAATTCTCAGAGAAATATTTTTTTTGTTTGTTTTTTTTTAAAAAAGAACTACCTTTGATTTCTTGACCTTTTAGCTGTGCATTTGTTTGGTCATTTATTTTCATACATCAGTAGTTTACAATGCAAAAGTTGCAGCGTATGAGGACATGTGGGCATGTGATTATTTAACACCTGCAGAAAAAAAGATTTCCTTTCAGTTATGATGTTTTGCTAAGGTAAACAGCATGTTCTTAAGAGAATTTCATATGCAAAAGACTGTGCAGTGAATTAAAGCCAATGTGTTTCTGAGACAACGGAACTGAAAATTTTATCTTGGAAAGTTTGAGGTAGGAAAGAAAAGGGCAAGGGAATAGGAGGAAAAGAGGAAAGAGATGAGCTCTGTGTGTGAATGCATAGAAGAGTGAGTGATGGCTTTTCTCAGATTAAATATAATTAATGGGAGATTTGTACCTTCTGTAAAAAGAATTAATTATGTGAAGTTTCAGGGGCTGACTTAACCTCGTAGGATCATGTTCTGTGTCACCACCTGAATACTGATTGATTCATGTATGTTGTTACTACCAGGTGCAAAGATAATCTGTGTACCTGAGGATTTTTTAATTGATGGATAGAAGTTTTCAGCAGGAGATTTTTCCATTACCTCTGGTGGCTCATTTCTTCTTGTAACCACTGTGGAAGGCAATACTGTCTTCTGATGTGTTTGCCTTGCTTTGAGCAGGCATTTGCTTAATATCCCAAAGCATTCTTTGAAAGTTTGCACTTATCTCTGGAGCTTTTCAAAATATTTGTCTGCAGGGTGAGTCGAACATATGGAGAAAGAAGATATGTATCCCAGAACAATCTAAATACTACAGTTCTTGTACAGAGTGGGAAGTTGTCTACAGCCAGGGCCCTAGGCACATTCTGCCCCCTTTTGTCTGGGGGTCCAAAGCCAGTACAGCCAGTAGCTGCCTTCTTCCATGCTGGCCTTCGTGGGAGGCTCTAGGCAGCTCTGCTGGGCGGCCAGAGCAGGCCAGGGCTCCTTGTTAGCACTTGTGCATTATAATGCAGTCTTCTACATGCGAGGTAAACACCTTTAACATTTGTTGACTTTGTTGGTTTTTTTTTTTTTTTTTTTTTTTGGCGAAGTATTGTCAGATGACTTTACTGTCATTCCTTCTGAAACTGTTTTACTCTGCTTTTGATTTAATGAATAGTTATTTTTAGTGAGTCTAGGAAACCTGTGTCTAACACGTTAGTCTGTTTTAGAAAACATTTAGATAATTTAATGAGTGAACCACAAACACTCTAGGAAACTCTTCTGAGTACATATTGAAACAAGATATATGCATCAACCAAGGTACCAGAAAATGTTGAGTGAACTATTTCATGTGTATGATATGTGGACATAGTTCTGTATATCAGATATATAAACGTGGAAGCAGTTGGTGATAACTCAGAGCTTTCTGTAAGTGTTTGGGAATTTTTACCAAGTGGCAAAAAAATATTGCTATTTCTGGATATTTTATATCAGAATTTGCAAATTGAGTTTTGTGTGGATGCAGATGAATACAGTCTGAAAATTGGATTTGAGCAGTGCAGAACAGAATTAGCTGAATGAATTATTTCTCCTAATGAAGTAATTGAAACTCTTCTTAAGGTAGTATAGTTTACTCATACCATGATAACTCTCAAAGCTATGAAGAATATCTTTATTAGTTTGGCTTTAACTCAGAGCCCAAAGGGTCTTTTACTTAGCACTTTAAGAAATTCCAGAGGGTCCTGTATGTTTACAGGCCTTTCTTTCTAAATTAAATAAAAATTCCAATGCAAACTATGCAAATGAGCTTTGTCATTTTCCACACTGAGTTGCCTCTTAGCTTTTCATCATGGAGAGTATGATTTGGTTACTGTAGTGATTTTCCCACAAGGAACCTGTTTTGCAAATGAAAACTAAGAGAAGTAAATACAGATGAGAAAACAACCCATGGCGTAGTACCACTGTCTATTTTCTCCTCAGAGAATGACAATAGCATTGACAACTGTAAATGTGAAATCATTTTAAATATCCACCATTGAAGGTGTATTTCTGATCATAAGTGTGTTTTTGGTAGCTTATCCTAAATGCTAACTTTTACAGCTAATTGCAAAAATAAGATCAGATAACGTATTTTCCAGAAATAACGTAGAGTTGAGTGGCAGAAATTTCAGAAGTCTTTCTTTGGATTTACTCATCAGAAAAGAAATTTTGTGGAAAATGTTTTGTGGAAAATGTAGTGTTAACTCCAGCCAGCAGAGTCTGATTCTTGCTAGCAAAAGAATGGATGTTACAGTCTGTGGCTTTTTGATGAGTATATGAAGTGAAATAAACAGTAAAAATGGCCTACGTCAATTATGTACAAGATGTGTATAGAGTGACTAGTGCCCTTTTGAAGTACCCAAGTAATGGTGTATCTCACTGCCACAAATCCATGGTTTTCATCATGAAAAAAAAAAAAAAAATTATGCACTTTCCATTCTCCAAATTAAAAAATAAATCAATAACTGTTTAATTTTATATCTATGAAGATAGCAAGTCTTTCCTTATCAGAACTTCTTCAAATTTGAACATAGCTTAACAACTTGTAATTTGTTAGGGATCTAAATGTAATTCAGTTGGGACAAGGCCTCACTAATCTATCTGGCTTCTCAACCAAGAAGACAGCACTCCTTCAAGAACATTACAGTTACAATTGATCTCCTTACACAGAAGAAAAAATAATCTTTCATTTAGAGACTGCATCAAGCAGGTATTACAAAAATAGAAGATATAGTTGTAAATTAGATTCGGATCTGGAAGCAATGAAAAACACCACCGTAGATGATGTACAGACTTCCAGAAAAGTAATGTAAATGTGTATGAGAAGCTTGGGAGTTAGTTTAATGTATAATGATCTATTATTGCAAATGGAATAGTGTACACTGAAGTGCAAGGAAGGGAAAAAAAAGAATAAATGTGAACACTGTTGTAGTGGGACAAGTGGCTGAAATCTGTAAAATATGTGAGATTAATGCAGGAGAAAAAAAGATGTAATGGAGACAGAATAATCTCACGTGGCTGAGATGAAAGAAAACCACAGCATTATCAGTAAGAAAGGAGAAAAAGTACTGGAAGTAAGAACAGAATTTACTTTCTCTAGACAGTTTTAGTATATATCTGCAGAACGGCTTCTAAAATGAGAACATCTGTGTGAACAAAACAAACAAAAAAAAATCCACATATTTTTTCAATTTTTCATTTCATCTAGTGAGTGAAGACTGTTTTCTTCACTCAGGTGGAAAACAGACAGTTTCTGTCCTCCAGGGACCTAGCTCAGCTTTTTTGAAGCTTGTGTGTGAACTGTATGTGTAGACTGTGACCTGAGGGTGGATGCAGCCTGACTGCATGGAAATACAGCTATGTTTAGTTGTTTTTTGATAAGCTGTGCAGTAGATGTTTTGACTATTCATATTCAACAAAGTACAAATAGTTTTCCTACTTTTAAAAATAATTGCTGTATGTAGTTACCTAACCAAGTCGACCATGAAAGGTGAACAAGTTCAGTGAATAATAAAAATCTTGAGTTGGCACAGCCTCAGGAAATACTCCTGATGTCTTTTTCTTTAGTCTCCTTAGTAGATTTATGTAGCTATCCTAAATGATGTGGTACAGAATACTGAAAAAACTGTGGGTAAGAGATCTGCAGTCTTGGAGATGTCTGAACAAGAATCTGTATGTATTTGTGTGCACTTGCACTAGCATACACCTTGCCTGGGGAAACTTAAAGCTTCCATGAGGCATGTTATTTTACTTACGATACAGCGGTACATACATATGTGGGTAAAAGACACATCTCGGGTCATTCTAATACCTACAATTCCTCTCTTGCTTAGTGTTTTCAAAGTAAACTGGGAAAAATCTGTAAGTCTAACTAAAAATGGCTGTTAAAATTACTAAGAAGCCTGAACAAAGGTAAAAAATAGAAAACATCATAAGAACAAACTTATGTGGATATCCACGTCTGTTTATTCCAGTGCTGCTTCTGTACCTTTTCTTTTTTTTTTTTTTTAAAAAAAAAGACTACCAATGTCCTCTTAAATCATGAAGTTAAATAAGCATTTACAGTTTAATAATCGAACTATTAATGAAGATTAATGATTTGTCACCTTACCATTTCAACTATTTCACAACTAAGCTGAAGAACTTCATTGCAAAGCAGTTATATTAGCAATTGACAGGAAGGGAATCTAAAGTAACTTTCTTGGCTGTACATGAATTAGTCTGTTACTAAGTAGTTAGGACAGAGGAGCGTGGATTTCTAGTGCAGTGCTTCTCTTTCACATTGCTATCTCCACTGCTGAAATGCACTGCTAGCCACCTCACTGTGCTCATTTTCACTGTTCTTGATAAACAGCCAGGAAACATCCATGACTGTTGATGGGTGCCATTTTTTTTTCCAAATGAAGGAATTCACCTTTGCTTCCATATCAGACGCCATTTTGTCAGACTGCCCCTCTGCTGACATCTGTCACACGGCAGCAAAATGTAATGGAATATTGGCGAGAAGGTTCAAACTGTACTGCCATACCACCAACATCCGCCTCTGCCATTGAAGGCAATGTAATAAAGTAGAAGACTTTATTCTCAAAGTATCCCTATTATATGATTAGTTGTGTAAATAGAAAACTTTATGCATTGTTTTTTATGTTAAATTCCTGTTACAAACTCAGGATATATACATTACACTTAAGGCGTGCTTGCCAAAGTGAATAAATGACTTTTGAAGAAGTTTACAAGAAAATTATGGCTAAATCAATGATAAGGCTGATTGTAAAGACGTAGGAATGGCAGAGCTGCTGTTTTCCCATCCAATTTTCTTGTGCCTCTGGCAGAGAGGAAATGAAATATAAACAGTAAACGTTCTCCAAAGATCTTTGATATTTTTGTTATTTAGTCCCAGTGGATTTGAAAAGTTAACACTCCCAACATAAAAAATAATTCCAAGTATTTTACTGAGTTTATGTAAGGACAGATATTTGTTAATGCCTTTCCTTTTTGCAAATGAAGTCTGAGTCGTTTACTGAAACAATGGTATTTTGCATCTGATCCTTCACCAAATAAAGCAAAGTAAACTATCAGAGACCATTTCTGTGCATGATTAGTGTTCTTTTATAAATATGCTGTGCTAAAGTTTAAAAAAAAAAAAAAAAAGGAAATATAGATGTGTTTGATTTCTTCTATAATTGTCTTGAATTAACTGTTCTATTGGTTATTAAACAAACAAACAAAAAAAAGCTGAAAAAGCAATAGTAAGACAGGTGATGAGACACACAAAATTGATGAATGTATTCAAAGTGATGACTTAGAGTTTTGAGACCTTTATTTTTTCCCTTCATTTCAGTCATGAGTTCAGCAGCCGTGTAGTAAATTGGTTCGTCATGCAGAATTATTTCACTCAGTTGTTTTTGGCATCCTTCAGTTAACAAACAGCGTGCAGCCTTTGGATAGATATTATCGTTCTACTAGGCTCTGTTAAGTTAAATAGGTTAGACATGAAGTGACTTAAAATTCATTTATTTAGATCTTCTATTTAGGTTTTGTATTTCCTGAAATTAAAAATGAATCTTCTGTCATATAAGCCTCATATTCCTGTATTCAAAATGTATAATTTTGTAAGTATTCTTCAGTGTTATCTTGTTCAGTCTAGCAGTGTCTATCTCAGTGATATTTTCATGTTAAGCTAATAAAATTACTCCTAAATATATGCCTGCATTTGTATTGAAGAATGGACACAGAGCCGTCGACCTCCTGTTTATAAAGCTGAAGTCAGGATCTCATGCACTTCTGTGCTGAAATCTCAATTGATTCATCGCGTTGCTAACAATTTCAAATTCCAAACTCTTTTGCCCAATTGAAAGAGTAAGTGTAGATTAAGATGATTATCACCACAATCTAGATATGTCTTAGATCCTGCTTTCTCTTTTCAGGAAGTGGTCATAGGTCACAGGTCCTAGTCTCTGATATGTAATAGACATTTAGTACTTCAGTATGGAACTTGATGTTAGAACTATGTGAAAAAAATCAGCTTTTATACAATGGATGTTCTACACAGAAACTGTTTAGAGATCTTCTTGAGTAATGAGATTATTTTTATATTTGAAAGAACTCCTGTATAACGTATTACTATGTTTAAAAAGCCTTACATCGGCAAGGTGTGATAGATAAACCCATTTCAATCATTGCCCTATTCTGTCTTCATCAGCTATAAAGGTTTCTGCATTTTGTACAGGATCTGATATTCACACCCAGGCCACATTATATGTGTTATAGTGCTTCTGCTCACTCACAAGCTTTACATGTTGGTGGGATATTTATCAACTATCTATTGTATGATTTTGTTAGATTGTCAATATATTTTCACTCAGTGGTAGAAGTCATTCCAATATAGATCTAGTGTGAGAAGTCTGCACTAATATTCTTAACATTCTGATATGAGGATAGGTGGAAAGGAACAGAGAGTCTGAACTGGGTGCCCAGTCTAAGCAGTGAAATAGTATCTGGTGAGTGTCATCATTACAGAATTAGTTACAGCTGTACACCCTCAAGTTCTTATAATCTCAAGTCTAAATCTTGATGATGTCCCTTGTGTGGAGTGGAAACAGATCACAAATTGCAGTTGAGTTATTTGGCTTAGATCATTCAGCACAGGTTCAGGCTTGGCATTTTTCATTCCTCTAGATTTATGATTATGGTAGTCTACCAAAAAAAAATTATTTTATTAGAACAAAATAGTATTTGTTTAGAAGGAAACTATTTTGGATAGAGTGTAACTTAAGTAATTACTTATTTTCCAAGTTTTTTTGTTTTTTTTTTTTTTTTTTTTTTTCCTGCTCTCGTGAAAGACCAGCTTTTCTGTTCTGTGAATTCTTGGGTATTCAAAAAAAAAAAAAAAAGTTTCTTCACTGAAGTGTTAAGAAAAATTTGTTTGCCTGTGGTGTTCTAAAAAATAATAATTAAAAAAAATTTCAGATCAGAGCTACCCTTTATTTATGATTTGATTCACCCACTAAAAGCAAAATAAGAACAACGCAGTCAATTTGACTGACCTTTATTTGATTCATTTTCTGACAATTTAAAATTTTTAAAAAATTTAATCTAGATAAATTCATCTGAAAATAATTTCAAAACAAATCTGAATGTCATTAATGGTTGTGGGTTTCCTTTTTTTCTTTAAATAGGAATTAATGGCTTAACAGAATTATTTATTTATGAATTCACCTCTTAGCTCCTCCCAAATGAATATAATATTGATTAAAATATTGAAAATTAGCCAACTCTTCTCCTGAGCATCCTGTTTCACTCTCTTAACATAAATGTACAGGAGCATTTTAAATCTATCAGTTGATTTAGCAAAAAAATCATCTTAAAAATAGTTTAATAAATTGACAATGCTTATTGATCTCCTTGCTACCTAGTAGGGGATTGTTAATTTTCTTGGAAGGAGCTTGTTCACACCCTATCTTTAGCCTAATGAAGATACTAGCATGTTGATTGACCCCGCAGCAATATATTTCTACTTCCTGGCAAAAATCATTGATATAAGTGTGTGGCAGTAAGCAGAAATAATTCTCCAATAAATTTGACATCTAATTATGACATTAATAAGCAGAAAGGCTTTGAAGAAAGAAGTAGTATTTTCTTTGTTCATAAAAATATATCTTTGATGAAATAAACTTGGCTGAGTAAAGTTGTTTTTTTTTGTAGGACATAAATATGAGGTTTGAAGAACTGTGGAACAGAGTAGGTACTGGAATCAAACATCTTTAAATGCTTTATGATTAGCTGTTCTAAAATTTTAATAGAACATCATATGACCAGTTAGCTCAAAGGAGAAAACTAATCTGCACTCACAGTTTGAATAGATGTCAAAGATTCATAGACTTCAATATTCAGTCACAGATTGAACTCAATGGTAAATGAGAAAACTTAATTCAGTATTTTCTGCAATACAAATTTTTGTCAGGAGATTCTGATGGTGACCATAGAGAGATATTGTCACAATTGCATCAGGAGGTTTGATAGTGTATTTCTTTGGACAGTAGAGCAAGAAAATGCTGTTAACATAACTGCTGTCAGAGGCTGCATCAAATCTGTATTTGTTTTGTTGATTCTTGACATCTCATTTTCTTCATCTCCCTTGGGGGTTGAGGATTGTCTCTATTGTTGAATCTGCTTAAAAATAATTTCTGAAAGGATCTTTTTGGAAGCCTGTGCTTTTTTTTTTTTTTTGGCTTGGTTCCTTTTTACTTGCTAAGTTCCAATGCCATGGCTGAAATAGTCTAATACCAGGTACTTCACATAGTAACATACAGAAAGTACATGTAGCATGGTTATACACTCCTGTATTACTCACTGCCTCAACTGGCTTGCTAATATTTCTCTTTCTTACACAAAAAAGACATATGCATATTAAATGCATACGTTCCACACTTTTCAGCTATTTTAAAGTGTTATAGGAGCTATAACTAATCTAATAATAATAAAATGTACCTAATCCATTACTTGCTACACTAAAAAAAATTTTCGACGGGTATACATATCAATTTTTTTTTCTTTCTTCTTTCCTTTTTTTTTTTCTTCCATTTTCTTCCTCTTTCTTTCTGTCTCTTAATTTATTATTATTATTTTTTCCTGGAAAATTAAAAGCAAACACCTCTGAAAAAAAATATTGATTTATATGAAAGTATAGTAGTTTAGGTCAGATGAGAATATGACTCTATTTTTTGTACACTTAAGAAATCTATACTTTTGAAGGTAGGTACCTCCTACTGCCTCCTGGGACAGTGGCTAAAAGCTGCTATCTAGTGAAAATAATATTAGGTGGTGGCTAGCTGAATGATAAAATATTTGCTCTCTTCCTTTCCTGTGGTTATCTTGGTATTAGAAAGGATTGCTGGCTTTTACAGGAAATTCAAGGAAATCAATGCTCTGGTGACATTGCTTATACATTTGCATTAGCTTTTTGACTGGATATAGTGCCAACTATAAGAACATCTTTGAGGGGAAAATAAATCTACACTCTAACTAGCTATAGAATGTCTTGCAAGTTATTGTTAAGTCTGTGTTTTCTTTAAAAGCTCCCCCACTCAGCAGTTTTCAAGCTTTCTACTTTCAAAAAGCTGACGTACAGGGATAATCTTATCTCAGGAATAATTCTAAAACACTTTTTTTTCTTCATTATTTTATCCTTTTTTTTAAAATCATATTTTACTATAAAATGTTTCTACCTGTATGAAATAATGTTGATACAATAAAAAGACAACTGAGTATTATCACTGTGTTTCTTCATCAGATCATACCTTCTGGTTGTTCAGCATAGTTTCTATTTATTCAGCTTATAAAAAAAAAAACACTGTGGCTTACGTTGTTTGTAATGTTTTATTCAGTGATAACTACATGTGTTACAAAAATTGTCTACTTAAACAGTTCCAACACTTTTTAATACATAAAGCTTTTATTGTTTTTTGTATATGCACACAAATTATTATTTAACTTGTAAGGGAAAGAGTGCTACAGAGCACTTTGTGGCTTGTTAAAAGTTCCAAGTTTAGAATTCATGTAACTACTAGTAGCACATTAAGCAATGAAGATAGAAGGATTATGGACAAGAGATTCTGAAAAGAGGAATGTTCTTTCAAAAACAGACAGACATAAGAAAAAAAAATTGTAAGCTACAGAATAAACAAATAATTGGGGAAAGCGGGAGAATTACTTCAAAATAGTGGCCTTCAAGAATATGCTCTATTTCACTGAATTAGACCAAACTATTCAATGAGTATATTCAATAGATTGTTGTGACTAAGAGCAAAACAGAATAATTACAAGAAGTAAGCTTCTTAAGGAAAAGAAGTTAGTTTAAATTGAAGAAGCAAGAAAGATACTGAGAAAAACAGAATGTGCAAACAAGAAGACAAAATGTCTCTTGCTTTCACAAAAGTCAGAGTCCCAGTTAATCAAAGGTTCTTTGATTCTTTGGGAGCTGTTATTCAAGCTTTGGTGTATCATTGATTGCTATAACTTTTCTGCATTATCTCAGATTTTGACTTTAAAGAAATTTCCACCTTTTTTTCTGAGGATCAGAACCAGAATCCATTAAGCCATATTTATTATTTTTAGAATTACTTTCTGTTGTATCAAAGATCACATTTGGCCCTATAGCTTTATCCCTTGTGCTGCCTTGTAAGAGGCATTCTGTCAGAGATTTGGCATTCACTGGAGACCAAGAAAATTCAGTTTGCCTTTATAACCTAGGAAGAGTTTTTCCTCTTTCTTTCTCTTCTAGTTTATGCATCCAGAATTGCTGAAAATTATAACAAGAAAAAACACAAAACTAATAATCGCATTATATCTACAAGTTACAGTGGATTAAACAGAGTCCAATTTTTGCTAAGGTTTAGCTGTGGCTATCAATTGTCTGTGTAAAACCCTTTGTGGTGAATTACGACATTACATAACACCAGAATAGTGTTTTGTACGAAAGAGTAAGGTTTTGTTCTTGGTGGAATTAATGCAGATTTTATAATATAAAATAACACACTCATAGAGCATAGAGTGAAATCTTGTTCATTCCAAGGGCTAGCATAGGAGTAAATAAGAGATTAGTCTCCATAGGATATTTAAGCACGGTGAAAATCGCCCCACCTGTAAAGGTTTATCGTGTTTCAGAGTTGTAGGGGTTAGAAGGGACATCTGGAGATTATGTATTCTTTTTGGATATTTTTATACTAATTTCACTAAAACTGCCTAGAGAGTTCCTTGCCTGAAGACACAGCAAGCAGGCAACCCAATTTATGACCCTGTTACAGATGCAATCAAGATGAACTCTATCCCTTTAACAGCAAGTCAAGCTAGTGGGCCTGGTGAGATTTTTCACCTTCTTATGGAGCTATGAAACAATGACGTTACTACCTTACTATATTGTCTGCCTGAATTTTACCTCATCCTTCTGGGGACAATTGGTAAAAAATTCAATTTTTTTTCCTCTTCCAATTTTTTTCTTGGAATTTGGAGTATAGGATCCTAATCTCCTTTCTCAAAGTCACGGTCTCATTTTTCATGATTTTCTTTGAACTCTATAATTACTGCAGGTCTATAAATAGGGGGAAGGGGGAAAAGGGGAAAAGTGTTCTAGGGCACTTATATTCAAGGCTAATGAGCTATATATGAGTAAACCAAGTAAACTAAAAGCAGCTTTTCTATGACGCTATTCCAACAGCGTGCCTAGCATTTTTCCCATTGTTACCATCTGCAATGATATAGATTATAAATACTGTTGTTTGATACAAGCTTATCTTACTCTGTCACAGAAAGCATTTTCAGAAATGTTTATTTGTGTATCCTTATGAAACAGAAATCATAGAGCTATTGAAATTCAGTGAAGTCTTCTGTTTGTTTTTCCCTGTGTTACACCTCCTGCCTGGAAGCTCACTGCTGTTGCCAGACAACAGTATGTTCATAATTTTTGAAGCATTCATGGGAAGGCCACATTTAAAAAAAAAAATAAAAACCTGTTGACCTCGAGGAAAATTGCCCATTTTATTTTTCCTTGAGACTTTACAGCTGTGAGCCTATTTCATTCAAGCACTAGAGGAAGAGAAGACAGTGTTGAGAAAAGAGTAATAACGGCTTGCTTTGGAGATGAAATAGAGTAAGCAAAGATGTTTTATATTAGCCATGTAAAGTGTTTGGGCAAGGAATAGTAAAAAGTATAAAGGTATGGACACATACATCAGAAAGGAGATCATGCTACAAGTTGTTCTAGAGGCAATTAGAAATGCATTAGCAGTGCTGAGTTTGACATGTAATGTCATGTTCAATTGCAGCTAATCTAAAGTGATTCCTGTGGCTGTAGGAGTGTCCAAACACTGGTGAAAGAAGTAAATTAGCTACAAATTTGTGCTATTACACTGTGCTTTTTTACCTGACCCTTTGATATAGTTTCTCTCTTGTTGCTAGAATATCATAAGAGAAATATGTAAACTCGTGTTTGAACAAAACACTTTTAGAAATAATCTGTAGTAAGAACAATGTGTGTTTTGGGGAAATGGATTTAATGGCATAGTTTTCTATTTTGTTTCTCGTGTTTGGATTGTGTAGAAGGAACTTCTGACTTACTGTTTCCATTCAAAAGTCTTTCCGTATTTGTTTCAGCAGGATTTATATACATGATCTGTATCAGTGGATGCAGCGAAACAACTGCACCATCGTGTACTTTGGCATCTAGTATCTTTCTTCTTTGGTTTATGGAGTTTAGCCACTGCAGATTGTTAAAAAGCTATTCTTTGTAGCATTCAGGAGTTCTGCTATAGAAATACCTATAATTCTTTACATTTAATGTTGTGTTCATATTTGTGAATTGTGCAGTAGGTATATGCATGTAGTACAACAGATGTCTTCTGGATGAACTTTTTTTTTTTTTCAATCTAGTTCTAATCAAAGAAGGAAAGTTTAGATTCAGTTGTGGGTTAAGGGATGAGGAAGCAGAGGCTTGAAACGTGTGCTAGGGTTCTTAGTTTGTTGAAACTAATCAGTTAAAAATCTTTGTTCCTTTATCAAACTACCTTTGGATTTATTACTTACCCTGTTATCATCGCACTAACACTTGTCTCTTGCAAAGGATATATTTGAATGAAGAGGATCCAATTTTGTAACATAGTTTTGAATCAAGAATGGATGAATGAATCTGTTTTTAATCCAAATAAAGAAAAATAAAGTATCTTGAAATGCTTTCAGTTTCATTCAGCATTTCCATCAACACAACATGCTAGATGTTGTGTTGAGGGACATGGTCTAGTGGGAATAGGTGAACGGTTGGACTGGATGATCTTTTAGGTCTTTTCCAACCTCGGTGATTCTATGATTCTATGTTTTAAATCAAAATGCTTATGTCCACTTATATAATACAAACATCTGATATCATTAACTAAGCAAAATTCAACGTTCCTCTCAGAAAGCCATAAATTGTGAAGCCCAGAAAATTATTATACAGCCTACAGTCATAAACCAGCAAGTTTTAATTACCATCTGTAAATATTTTACCTTTCTGTCTCTGTCACCTTTGCTGGGTGATGCCCATTCTTGAACAATGAGGATTTGGGTTTAAAATTATTAACTTGTAAATCTAAAAAGGATTTAAGGATGAATCCATTTTAAGGACAAATGTAACTGGTTAAGATTTAATATGTCATTGATAACAAAAGGAAAATATTGTGCATTTTTAAAAAATGATTAAAAGATGTATTCTTTCGCATTCTTAGCTATCAGATTTGATCTCTCCTTGCCAGGAATTCAAAAAATAATGTGTATATCTCAATAGAAATTACATTAAATGTTATGTTATTAGAAATTTTATTTTTAAAATCCAATAATTACATTAAAAATAAATGACCTTTTATCCTTGAATTGAGAGTTATGCAATTGTGAGGAAGAATAATTTTGGTAATTTTCCAGTATCTTTTTCAGAACTTTTAATGTTTTAGTTAACATTTTATTGAAAGGTAAATTACTCATTATCTCATTATCCACGTGTTTGGTCTGAAGACAAGAGGGGAAAAAATATATATATCTTGATTAATAATAATATTTTCATATACTATTCTAATGGCTTCAGAATCAATATTAGAAAAGAGAATAGAAGTGTGGCATAATTTATAAAAACATATTTTTTTATTCTGCATAAAAAAGCCCTTAAATATGTTATAGCCAGTGGTGTTTTTTTGTTTTTTTTCTTGACATTTCATGTTTTCCAGTAGGTGACAGAAAACAAAACCCTCTTATTATCCACTTAATGTTATCTAACATCTCAAGAAGAGAAGTAAACAAACAAGTGAAACCGATTCTCTCCAAAGAAGCATTTAAAAATTGCATAACCAATGCTATACTCATAAAAGACTGTGACAATAATTTGCAGTGACCTAAAGTAAAAGGAATCAGTCCATAACAATTTGAATAACAAATAGATTAATGAAATCTGCCATTTCCTGCTATGTAGTGTTTTGTTCATAGTTGTGTTATGTTTCATCTCTGCTAGGCAGTTATAATTGATGAATCTATACGAGACTAGTCAGTGTTAATTTCATCAGTCTTCTGAAATGACGTACTGAAACACTGCTGAGAATGAAAATGTTACTATTATTGCTTCTTTGAACCTAAGCTAACATATTCTGAAAAGTATTTGAAATGTTGGCAGAAAGTAATGTCAACAAGCTTCTGATTTCTGAATCCATTGTAACACTTAAAATCAAGTGTTTGTATGTGGCATATTATGGGCACACAGGAGTAGGTCTACTACTTTGTATTAATTGAAAGCCACGTTAATTTAGTGTGATGTTGACCTCAAACTAGTAGCGCTAAATCTCATGCAGGGTACCTTGACTTTCAGCAAGGCTTTCTGTCTTAGAATCAGCATCATATTAATTACATTTTCATAGCTTCTGTGTGTGGGAAGAAAAAGACATATTTTTGTGATCGTTGATGCTTCTAGAAAGATCTTTATAATATTTGTGACATTCATGTGCAAAAAAACAATGCCTAGATACAGGGCTGTAAGTGGGAGGAGGGGCGTTGGAGTGAAAGACAAATGTGTGAACATGGTATTATGCTTTTGGGCCTGATGTCTGATAAGTGATAATGCCTCTATGTATGAAGGCAGGACATTCCGGGTCAGGAATCCACAGCACCTGATTTTACCTACTCCAGACTTCTCTCATGAATGAAGAAGGATTATCTTGCCACTTAGTGAGTTCCCATGATCATACTCAGAACAGCAATTTTTATTTCCTTTTTCAAGATGGAGGAGTTATGATAAATTGCTGCCCACTTGTCTAATTCATGTTCAGGACAGATAGGGAAAAACTCTTTAACCCACAGCTATATCTCTGAATTAGTCATGCATGATGGATAACCATTGCCTAGAGTTGCAGTTCTTCCTAAAATGATCAAGACATGACAATGTGTTTTGATTGTAACACTCTGGAAAATTAGAATCCTTAGGATTCTTGTGTCATATTTAGTATAGTGTGAGATGCCTAGCTACTACCATATTGGTCACCAGCTGAGTAACTGATTTAACGGAATGATCTAAGATTCCGTGACTACTTCCAGTTATTTACATTTTGATCACAAAATAGAGTGAGTCTAAGAATCCTAGATATCTTGATTTAGACTGTTCTCGACAGTGAACCATCATGATTTCAATAAAAAACAAGAGTTAACAAGTCTGTAAATCAGACTACATATTGGAGGAGTATTTAGTTAGAAGTCCGAATTCTAACTAGAAGTGAGACAATTTTTTATTTTTTATCTTTGTTAGTAAACAGCACTGGGAGGTATCTACAGATATGGCGAGTCTCCATCACTGGAAGTCTTTAAATGAAGATGTTTTATTGAAATATGAACTGCAGCTGAGACAGACCAGTAGTGTAAAAAGCACTGAATGAGAAAAGTCAAAATATTTTATCTAAGATGTTCTGGTGCATAACAGTGATGGTAACACTTGCTTGCAAAGTCCTTGCTTAACCAGTGGCCATCTCTTTCAAATCTGAGTGCTTAATAGTCAATTAATTGTCAATGGAACTTGTCAGTGAAGGGGTCACAAGATTTTAAGGGAGACTTCAAATACATTTTTTTTCTGCTTCAGAGTGAGATTACTGTTGAATGGATTGACGGTGATTCTTAATTCATGTTAGAATGTTTTTTTGTTGGCATCTTTCCTGTGGTTTTAACAAGTAGTTATAAAATTCTGTGTTTGGGAAGAGGATTGTCATTTAGAAAAAAACAGACTGGATAAGAAACTTGCAGGTGAAATAATCTTATTGTTTTAAGCAAATTCTGGGAAAGCAGAAGGATTTGCTGGATTTGCAAACTCTGAGCAGAGCTCTGGGAATACCCATTGCTTATGCCAGGTCAGCCTCATGGATTCTCCTTCATTGAGCATTGGCAGCAGGTGGCTGCTGTGCCCTTCGGGCTGCTCTCAAGGCCTCCCTAAGCAATGCATTCATGCACTATGTGGTATCACTGATATTTCAAGTGAAGTATGTGTTTAAGCAAAATGTTGGGTCAGAGCTCTGGAGCGATGACTGCACTCTGGGAAGCACAGCACTCTGAAATGTGCTGCTGTGCAGAATGCTGGAAGGAAGAGGGCCTTGGGGAGCAAGTAATTTTACAAGGAGTAAGATGTTACTCTTTGGCTGAAACCTCACTTCTGCAAAATGACTTATAGGAGGCTCAGAAGGGATCTTATCAGGGTATATAAATATCTAAAGGGAGGCTGCGATGAAGATGGAGCCATGCTGTTTTCAGTAGTGGTCAGTGCTAGGACAGAAGGCAATGAGTACAAATGGAAACATAAGAGGTTCGCTCTGAACACCAAGAAGCACTTCCGTGCTGTGTGAGTTATGAATCACTGGCACAGGTTGCCCAGAGAGGCTGTGGAGGCTCCTCCTTGGACAGTTTCAGAAGCTGCCTGGACATGGCACTGGGCGCTATGCTCTGAGTGGCACAACCACAACAGGGATTGGACCAGATGGACCCAGAAGTCCCTGCCAATCTTAACCATCCTGTAACTCACCTGTAAATACACCTGTGAGTCTGGCTGGGATGCAAGCAGGAGCAAAACTTCTGCCGACTGTACAAGTATGACTAAACCACAGTTAGACATGCTGGAACATTGAAAGAGATGTTACCTTTTTCTAGCTCAGAGTTTTCATTGCTTTTATTTGCATCTTGTTTTTTATTTGTTTCTTTTGTGGTTCCTATCCATTTCATTCTCATTCATGTTCCTAATTCCAGCTAAAGTTTTTATATGAGACGGGGAAGGAAGAGACATTCAGAGCTACTGAATTTAAATAAAGTAAAAGATAAACTATTTTTTGCTTTGATCTTTTATTTTATTTACTTTTTTTCTTCCGACAAGCAGAAGAAAACTCTAGGCAATCACTCTGTATTTGGCATCCAGCTAAATAAGCTATCTGTATTTAACTCCCCAACTTGTTGCTTTGGGACACAGATGCAGTTATACTGTTGAGACACATTGCCTTTGGTTGTGGTATTTGGTTGGTGCAAATTAAGCTTCAGTTGGAGATTTCTAAAGATTGCTTCGCGCCTGAGTGAAATAACCATTCGTGGCAGGTAACAAAAAAAAAAGGTTTGTGTTCAAGTAATAACCACATGAAAACTGAAAGGAATGTGAGGATGATGCAGAAGCAGCTGTACTAAATGAAAATGCCCACTGGGTAGCTTCTTCACACAACGGAATTCAGTGAGAATCATGACATGGGGAGACTGTCCCCAGATACTTAGATATTGCATGTCTCTTCTGGGCTTTCTGCTTCTCCATATAATTTTTCTAGCCTATTGAACATCTTATGGCAATGTGATGTTCGAAGCCAGCTTAATCATAGCTCATTGTTTGAATCTTCTTTCAGTGTTACTTCAAATTTAAAGATTTAGACTTGAAATTATTAAACTTTTGACATTTAATATTGCACTTGAATGTTTTGTTCTTTTTCTTTAAAGGAGAAAGAGAAGGCATGTCAGTGAATGACAGGTGAAAGCCAGTGATGCCATTGGAGAACTTGGAGATCATAGGGAATGAGCATACTAACATGAGTTTCAGAAATGTCTTCCTCAAGATCTGTACTTGCTTTGTGGTCTGCAAAGAACTTGTATTTTCTGCAGTGCTGCATTTGAATTTTGCTGAAACCCCGTATATCACAACTCGTAGGGAATGTTAAATTAAAAATTAAAAAATGTTCCTTTTGATTGCTCTTTACACTTAATGGGTGAACTCTGGAGGTCATCTTCTTGTTTGGGTGTGCATAACAGTACTTGAGTAACAATGAATACTCAATCAAATATATTCACAGGCTGAAATCCCAGCCTACATCAGACTCTACTTTTAAACCTTCAGGTAGAGAGCATGAAATATTATAATTCATGTTTGAGCAATGCATCTGGGTCATGCATACAGTATAGCACACAGACTGTTTTCAAAGTTACAAGCAAAAGTACTGCTGGATAATATTTTTCCCATTTCTTTTGTGCCATGTGTCCTCTGCAGATTACTTTTAAAGCTATACTTTAAAAAAGATATCAAGAACTAAAAGGCTATTAAAAACCAGAACTGATAAATTTTGCAGCCACATAGGTGGGATGTAGTTAGATTGATGAGATATTCCCTGTCTTTTTTGTCTGAATTGCATAGTGGCTTTGTTAGTTGACAGCCTGCATTATGTTGCCCTTATCATTTATTATGTGGGTTTTTTTCAAGGCACGACTTCAAAAGTAATGAATAATGTGCATGCTATGTGCATGATATAAAAAAAAAAAGTATGTGTTTCTTTTTTGACTGTTCAAAAGGTTCTATATTACTGACAGCTTTAACGTATGTGGTTGAGAGGGGGTGATGGCCCAAGTGTTGCATGTTAAAGGATTATTTGTTTTTCACAATATAATTATCTATGACACAAAAGCTTTTATCTTAAAAAAGCAAGGTATTGACAGGAATATGCATTTATAAAACAAGCAGTGCTGTTATCTGTCAAATATAGTTATTATATCTTTTATAGCCATCTGGTGTATCTGCTTACATAGATATAAGCACATAGCTGTTCTAGAAATATATGTTTACAAAATGCCTGTGGTACTTGTTAGTAGTAAGGTCTCAGGAAATGAAGTTCTAATAGGAAGAATATTTAGAAGTAATTTCCAGAAAATGTATTACTCTTTGAAAACAGGTAACGAGAAGCAGCAGGATATCTACAGATCGTCTCAATTTTGGTCACCAAATTAAACAATTGTTTTTCCCTTTATACAAATAGCCAGCTTCAAAACTCAAAGTCTGACACTGAGGTATAAACAAAGATCACTCTATCTGGGATGTTTAATTAGATGTGATAGTTCTGCTTATAATGTATATAGTAACATACAATCATGTGGTTGTTCTTAGATTACTGACAGTTCTATAAAAGCCTGTTACTTCCATGCACTCTCTAAAAGGGAGATTTGAATAATGTCCGCTATGTTATTCTTGTGTAACTAGTAATAGGACTGGGGGAATGGCCTCAAATTGCACCAGGGGAGATTCAGATTTGACGTTAGGAAATACTACTTCTCTGAAAGAGTGGTCAGGTTCTGGTATGGGCTGTCCAGGGAGGTGCTGGAGTCTGGAGGTGTTCAAGGAACATTTTGATGCTGTGTTGAGGGACATGGTTTAGTGAGAACTATTGGTGATAGGTGGACTATAGGACGGTTGGACTAGATGATCTTGTAGGTCTTTTCCAACATTGGTGGTGCTATGATTCTATGATCTCAATATATATTGCACCTAGTATTGAACTTTGATACTGTTTTAATGAGAAGTAATAAGCAGCAGTTGAAGATAATTTCATTAGTTGAAAATCATTTCATTATGATCTAGCTTTTAAAAACTATAACATTTTACTTCTAGAAATGTGATAATATTAACCAGAAACAGAGAAGAGCTCACTTCGGTGAACGAAAATAACTTTGATGTTCATGTCTTAGTTTCAAAAAAACTGTTGTAGGAACATGTCCTCTCATGTGAGAAACCTTGTCCTTTTCTATTACTGAAAATATTTCAAATAAAAACTTTCATTTTGGATATTGCAAGATGCAAAGACTCAGTAGCTGTTGGTTGTCATTGTGAATTCAGTACTTAGCATAATTAATGACTGTTTATGTCACTATAGATTGAATTTGACAAGCAGATTTTTCAAGAAATCTTATATGTAGCTCAGATTTTAGCCTAGTTCTTAATCCTGATGATTGTATTTTGCATTCTTAAATTCCTCTGACATATTTCTGTTGTACCTCTGAACTGGTTTTTAAAATGAAATTAGCATAGTAATAAAAATAACAATAATAATAATAATAGCTCACATGCCCCCCCAACCTTGAGGAAACATACTGTTAAAATCTGCAGTGTTCTATCATATGAGGAATACACTGAAAGTAATGCTTCCTATTTTATTATGTTTACACATGATATCAGAAGCAGATGTTGGCAGTATGGTAGTGGAGTTGGCCCTTCCTACAAATATTCCATCTTATTTTGTTGCCTTGTGACAGATGGCAGCAGAGAGGCTGTTTGACAAAATGTCCTTTGACATGGAAGTGCATATGAATCAAAAGTGTGTCATTCAGTTCCTCTTTGTGGAAAAAATTGCATTCGCTGATGTCTGTTGACACTTGCTGAGTATTTGTGGAGATGAAACAGTGGATGTGAGCACAGTGAGCCAGTGAGTGGTGCATTTCAGTGTGGCCGTGGGTCACCTCTAGTGGTGTAGACTTCATGAGTGCAGTATGCATGCTTTTTTTCATTGCTGGTGAAAATGCATAGGTAATGGTGCTGAGTGTGGTGAAAAATACTTTGTAACTGAGAATTTGCTCTGTTGCATAGTTTTATTTTGCTTTTTGTATCTGTTATAACTTCCATGGAAATAAATAGGAGGCATTACTTTCAGAGCAACCTATATACTGTATATATACTGTGTATATATATATATATATATATACTGTATATATATATATATATATATATATATGCACAATATTTGCTACATATGTAGCCAAAGCTATACTTTGTCTTTCCTTAAAGGGACTTTTCTACATATGTAAGGAATACTTTCAATTCAAGGTGAAAACAACTCTATTATTAGAGTTGAAAGTTTGGGGCATTTGCAAGCTAAACCTTTGAGAGGCATCCAAATCTTTTACTCTGTACTTCACTTATTGACCTTTGGCTTCTGTTTTTCCCACTTGAGGAATCTGTTCATTATGATCCATCTGCCACCAGTTTGAAAAAATAAAATGTCTTGACCGATAAGAGTCAGCGGTGTGTCACATCCCTAGTTGTATCTAATATGCCTTTTTACTGAGACCTGCCTCCATGTTTGGGAACACATCTACCTTTTTGCTTCCTGAGTTCCTGTCGTTTTTGGGAAATGTTCGTAAAACTATCAGCTTTTTAGACTCAAGGTCACATTGCTGATGTAGTAATACTAGTTTTACTTTCCCTTGAGCAGTGATATTAAAGAACTTTGCAAATACAATTATACCTCATGCAGTTCCTTGTCATTTAAAATACATTTGGAGGCAAGTCAACAAATCTGGATAAAAAATTATATTTTTTTTCTGACTACATTTATGTTGATTTTTAATTATGAGATGTGGTTCGTGAAACTGGGATTGGAACAGCTTTTTCCAGTGTTAGCAGGACAGCTTTTCTAATCAGGAACTCCCAAAATGCATGTTGTTTTTCCACTTATAGCCAATGAAGTATTTTGTGTGTGCCACAAAGGACTGTTTGCAGAGCAGCCATTCTCTGCATAACATGCTTATTGTCAAGGCTGTAAGAGCTGTGATGTTTCTTCCAACTGCTAGGACGCTGGAAGCTTTCTGCAGATGGCATGACAGTAAACCGTTCCTCTGTGCACACTTGATCCTGACTTCTTCCCGGACAAAGACACAATATTCATATTTGTTATCTATTAATTTTTGTGGCTATTCCACTAGCTCTGTTTGAGTGGCTAGGATTAATTCAATGGGAGAGAAGCAGAAAGACAACTAAATTATATAAGGTGTGGCTTACCATTTTTGTGAAAATCATTGCCACTGGGATGACTTTTGTGTTTCTGTATATGACAATGCCTAATCTTTCAATAACTTTTAGGAAGGATATTTCTGAAAATGTCTAATGATTTTGACTGGAATACTCCCTTTCTGAAAGATCACGAAAATCTTGCTTTTGCTCTTGAGCTAAAATTGTAGAGTGAGGGAAATAGTGTCAGATATTGGGCATAAAGGAGACAAAAGGGTTTGTTACAAATAGTAGTTGTCCTTTTAACTGGAAACATGAATTAATTTTAGGGCAGCAAAAGAAAACCACCACCACCAGATCTTTAGAATCTGAAATAATGTTTTTTACAGAGCATTTTTTTCTGGGTCTTCAGTTGATTTGCTTCCTCTGAGAATTGCTCAGAGACAATGTGAAGCATATGCTTACACAATTTATTTATAACAGTGCATGAAAAGTAGAGAGTTCAGCAAATGAATGAGAAAAATCAGCTCAAAGAAGAGGCAGGGAATCAGGAAAAAATGAGTGAAGTGCTAAGCAGAAACATGAACACTTAACGTGAAGATTAAGGTTTCTAAGAGCGATTTTCCTATTTCTACAATAGTATCTTAAAAAGGTACTCTGAAAGTTCTCACTTGCATGTTTCACTTCTGTATTTTTGATCTTATTGTTCTATGTTTATTTTGGTTTCTGGAGCAGCATATTAAAACCATCAATTCATCCCAATTGTTTGGATAGAAATTTTGGGTTTTTCATAAGAAGTATTTAAACATTTCTGTGGACAGGATTTTTAGTGCAACTTCAGGTTGATGTTTCTTGATTCAAGCACTCCAGCTAGACATTTCCACCTTTTTGTCCATATTTGGACAACATACCTATGATCAATCAAAATAAATGTAACACACACAGAGAAATAAAATCTCCATACTGGAGATTGCATTAGGTCAGAGAAATTTAAACTGCTTACTCAATGCAGAGTTTTTTGAGATTGAAAATTACTGTATACAGAAAAAGTTAAGAAAAAAAATCTCATGTCACTTATTTAGATTCTATTATTGTGTGAAATACTGCTAACAAAATCCCCTTCAAACATACTGAAATGTACAGATCGGTTTAGAAAGGAGACTTTTGTTGCTGTGAAGTTGCTTATTAAATTAAACTGGAGAATTGCCACAAAGCAGAAATTAGAAACGTATCTCCGTATTTTGGATGTGTTTTTGTTTTCAAAATGCTATCATTTTCCTCAATGTTTGCAAGCCTAGGGTATCTTTGAAAGTAAATTGAAACTGATGAATCTAGCCAAACATTTATGCACCATCAAGCAATGAGACATAGATTATCATATACTCATTAAGTAAATTACATATGACACCTTCAGGGCTATGACTTGAAAGTGTTATAACACAAATGAGGATTTGTTAGTGGGAGAAAACCAAAAAATGCTCTGTGTAGAAATAAAGTAATCCTGTCACTCAGTATTAAATGTAGGTGACTTCCAGAATTCCATTAGAAGTCTATCCAAGTCTCTTCAGACATAAAAACAGTATGAAAGTCGTGTTCTACCTAACAAGAAAGCACAAATACTATTCCAAATTTCTGTTTAGAAAAACTTTCATCATGGTTTCAACTTGTTTACTGAATTGTCCCACCAAAAGTGGGAAATGTAATAGCAGTTTCACAAACTCCTGATGGATTTATCTCTGGGATGTAATAATGGAAAAACAAAAACAACCCTTGGATATGAGAGGGGGAAAAAAAGCTTGAAGAGGAGACAAAACAGCTTCTTCCTTTCCTGTAAAACATTCTTTTTCCAGATGCTCCAATTATACTGCTAGTCCATCATTCTCTATAATTGTCTCTTGAAATCAATTTTAACTTTTACATTGCTTAACAAACAAACAGTGACAATAAAAGGTGCATTTCTGGAGTTAAGCTTGCAAAGACAAGTTTCAGAATGCTATCTAGCAGAGAAATAAATGCTGCATTTATTGCTCTCAACTTGTAATGTCCCAGTACTTCTCAGAGAAGACTATTGTGATTTGTTTGTTTGTTTTCTAATGTGTAGGGCAATATCTACAAGAACTAAATGGAAAAGAAATTAATTTTGCTAGAAATTATTACCTTAGGCCATCATTTCACTGAGCGTGAAAGTACCCTAGAGAAACCAAAATTAATTCTGACTTAGTTTAAGAACTTAAATATATGAGAATGGTTCTGCACCTGATCTTGTCATCTTAGCTGATATTTTACTCACTTGATTGGTATGAAAATAGCGTCTGCATGCTTTTGAGGCCTTAGGTGTAGTATTCTTTAGATTTACAAGTAAGTTCTATTTCGCCTGGAGTTTTAACGCATGCTCAAAAGTATTTTGCACTTAGCATACACATTTAAAAGCACACCTCCTTGTTGTAGTGAATGGGTTATAAATCCAGCCCTTGCAACTGTAGGCAGTCAAATCACATAATCCCTTTCATAAATACTGTGCAGGTGAGGAAGTGCAAATTTATGAAGGATGGATACATGAGGGGAGCAATTAACTGTAAGTACAATCAATTGTCCTATGGAGCTGACAACAAAATCAGTTATCAAAACTTGATTATTTTCCTTAACATGTCATATTAATGTGTCAGAATTTTCAAGCAAGGTAATTGCTGTCAATTAAGGAATTATGATTCCTTACAACATGGTTTGTAAGAGGAACTCTGGAAGTTTTTTTAGTTATTTTTTATGGTTTCCTGCTTCTTTTTTTTAAATGCTTGTCTTGATATGCTGTCTACTACTTGAAATATTTGTTCAATGATGGCCCTACTACAAAATAAACACTGGAACCCACCGTCATATCTGGCAGGAATCTGAGTAATTAAGACATGCATAAACAGAGATGTCATCCTTTGTGGAGTCACCAACAGCCTTACTTTTGTGCCTGAGAATTAAAAGTGTAGCTCCTCTCTCCCTGAGTTGCTGTTAAAATAATTAACTTTAGGTTCCGTAAAGCATAAAGGATTTTGAAAAGCAACAGGATTCTATTAGCTCGTATTATTTTAAAATTATTTTCTATTTCAGTTTGGAATGAAGGTTCTATATGTAATGTCATTTAATAAGGCATGATGCTTTCTTTTTTTAATATATAGTGACAGTGTATGGGAAGCTGAACTGGCAGGGCCATGAGAACTGACAGTGCAAGTGAAGATGATTAGAATTATGCTGTAACCTTGTGTCAGTGAAAATAAGATACACTGAATATCAGTTTCTAAGGGACAAAATTAGTGTAAAATAATAATCGTAAAAATCTCACTTTGGATGCAAATTTGTCTTGCAATAAAAATTGTATTTAATTACAGACTAAAGAATTTTCTTAAATTGTTGTGTTTTTTTTTTTTTCCCAAATTGTAAATATATAGTAGACTTTTTTATCTCTCCATGCTAAGTGTTTATAATGTCCATACCTAGAGATTGCTTTGAAATTAATGAACTCATCGTAACTGAAAATGTTGTTTTCCATTATGTGTGCACTGGAAAAACCAGTTATTGGAAATTATAGACATCTTGCAAGGTTAGTATGGATTTGATCTCCTACTGTAAAGTAGGATATCAATGCCATTTTATTGATATTGATGCCCCTAAAAGTTCCCTGTTATCTTTAGGTCTTTTCTTGTTTATTTTGTACTGCTGATAAATCACTTGTGTTGTGACTGTGCCTTGGCAAAAATAAACTTTGCAGCTAGTATGGACAAGTATAGCCAAGTTAATAAAACTTTATGAAAATAGGAATCTATAGGATGGGTATGCACAGTTCATAAGCTACAGCTGCTTTCATTTCAAAACGTGGCCTCAGTAGAGGGTAGTCTAGTCATTACCTCTTAAAGAACAGGTAGATATCTATGATGGTTGGTGTAAATAAGGGACAGCAGGGTTTATGCATGTTGGATTTTTGATACATTTGCACATTTCTCAAGAGAAAGGTTACATAGCAGTGTACAGTACCTATGACAGAGTTTAGGATGATGTCTGTCTCTTCATTAATCAAATTCTTTTTGATAATTTACCTTCTTTGGAAACACTGAAATATGAAGCTCTTCCATTATCTGATTAAAACTATTCCACAACATTTCCCAAACAGTTTATGTGGATTAAGATGACTATGCGGTGTCTGGAACCACAACAACTTGATATGTTATCTTTTTTTCTGCTTCTTAAGGCAAAGATTTAGCTGAATCTCCTTTCATTAGCTCCATATCCCTCTTCTCACCCCATATTTACATTGCTGAAAGGCAGCAAGGTGGAAGGGGATTGAGGATTGGGAAAATGGCATCAACTAAAGAGAGGGAATATCCATCCTTTTTATTTTGAACTTTTAACCAAGTATCAATATCATGCTGCCTTTACATAGTAATAGTGATATTAATACTCATCACTGCATTGCTATAAATTTGCAGATAAAATGAATTGGCCAGTAGAGACCAAAAACACCCCACAAGTACTATTGTGCATTTCTTATTTCAGTTGCAGATCTGAAGAAGGCACTGACTGGCATTGCTTAGAGAAGAGCTTTTGAATGGGAAGTGCATATAAGGCTAATGGAAAATTTTGATGAATTTTTAAACACAACAGTTACTGCCTGAGCAATGAATGATGGAGCAGGAGTGATTAGGCAACAGTCTATTCTGTCATTCACTGGTGTCATCCAACTGGTACCAAAAGATTTTTTTTTAAACTTGTGAGAACCAAAGATGCTTATTACATGAGAATAATGAACTTATTGGTTCATGAGGCAGAAACGGATTCTGAGTAATTTCTGCTACAGGAAGAAAAAAACTGAAAAAATAGAAAGGCTAACAAATGCTGATAAGTAACATTACCTATATTGCCATCTTGTTATCCAAATATGTGTTTTTATCAACCACTCCCAAAGCTTCCTTCGCTGTCCAGTGAATCTTCAGATTTAATACTCTTTGGTGAAGTCCTCACCATAAGACACTTATCTACTTTGGTTTTCCAGAAATAGAGTGATCCCAAACCAAGCACTTCCAATCCTGGAGCTCCAGGAGTATCCTGGAGATATTCCGCCCTTTTCATCTTTTTCTTTCTTTTCTTTCTTATTCCACTTCTGCATATGAGAATGTATTATATATTCAGAATTAAATTATATTGATTATTTTTAGGATTGGAATTTGGTCTATGGAACACTGTATTTTTAGGCAATGTTTTGGCTTTAACTTATCTGTCCCCTCTTGAGGGACAGAGTAAATCAGCATCTCATGCTACCAATGAATACTGCCATTTTCAAGAAAAACACTGCTGATATTTGAAGGCATTTTTTGCTGGAGGAGTACAGGAAAATGCGTCTGGTACAGATAGCATGTGAGTGAAAAATTGAGCTGCCTATTTGACACCAATTCCCCAGATGGATACTATGCCTGTCAATTAAATTTGGATTAACCCACTGAAATGTGTGTGGAATGGGAAGAGATAGAGGAGCTGTTCAGCAGAAACTGTGGCACTTGTTCTGTTCTGTTTGCACATTGGTGATTAGCCAGACATTTTCATTTCTATTCCCACTGAAGATCTCTATTTCAAAATCTGAAAATGCAGACTTCCCATAATATCTTCTGATTTTAGTCTGGCGATGTATAAGACAAAACTCCTTCTAAACTTTTTATTGATTCTGTGTTGTTTATGAATCAGATTTATTTCCACAGTGCCAAAAAAAGGATCCGTGGATTATTTGGCCAGGAATATACAGTGCTATACAAATTACAACAGTCTGAGGTTAGTTACAATGATGTAAGCTGACTGCAAAACCAGGTGCCTAAGTACTATACTTTGTCTTACCAAAAGAATGAATGTTTTTAAGGAAATAACTCTCCTTTGTTAAAAGCAATGAATCCAGTACTGTCCTGAGTGTGCACATAAATGAGAGTTAAAGAGTATGTTTAGAGTTAGGAGTTTCATTCCTTTCTATTCATGGGTGATGGAAAAGAGCAGCAACAAATATTTAGGTTCAGTTTCTGGAAAAATAATGACCTCATGCTTTATCCTGTGGTTTTAATCAGAGAATCACTTGATAACCACATTGATTATTAGATCAGACAGAGCTTGCATGAAATTGGTTAGCAGTTGAGTAGCATATCCTGCAAGGTTAAAGTGCATTTGCCCATTGAAGCCATTAATAAACAAAGGTTCATGATGATTGATGAAACTGGACATTTTCTTACACCATATGGCTGTAGATTTCCATGTATTTTGATGATTGCTTTTTTGGATAGTTGAGATTTAACTTCAACAGAACTTTACAAATTGTGGTAGGATAAGCAAAAAAAATTTGGGACAAGAGGAGTACGAGAGCTAGGCATGCAGTCAGCTGTGATATTTGATTGACTCAGAAAATGCTATCTCAGTGGCTGAAAATTAATGTCTTAGCTATAAAAAAAAGTTGATCATGTTGCCTGGAGTTCATGCTAATTAGAAAATCTTAATAGTTCTTTCTTTTACACTAGTAATCATCTGGATGAACTGTGATTCAGTCTTTGATGGGAATTAGACTAGTCTGCCCAGCAATGCTTAACCCTTTTAACAGAATATGGATTATTTTTATGGATGCCACAGTTTCAAACTGTTATGCATAAGGCATAGCTAGAAGCCAGATTCCATTTCTTCAGCTCTTTTAATTGCTTGTGTGATCTGTCTCCATTCTCTCTTGCTATTTGTGAGTACTATGTCAGAGCAGGCCATTATTCTGGTTCTAAAATCTGAGTTTGTTCCGAAATACCACAGAGCTCTATGATTTTGTACTCATGCCAGTGCTCTAGGGAAAACAAATAAGCAAAACCAATACAGGAAGAAAAGATTGGTAGAAAACCTTAGACCTGATGGATAAGCGCCTGCATTAATTGACTTCTCTAATCATAACAACAAACAGGACTTTCTGTTGCAAGTATCAATCATCTTTGCCTTTTATAATAGCGTTAAGACTGATAATCTCACAGTAAACTTCTAAAAGGCCATAAAAATGTTAAAATTCATTGACCTTTACTCAAACAATGATAATGTGAACCAATAACCCAGTGCATCCTATCCTATCTTATTTTAAAAAGGGGACTCTCCTGCAGGCTTATGAGTTTCAAAGTGGTTATTTTCAGCATCTAGATGTTTTTGCTTGTTTGTTGTTTCTGCTTTTTGCAAAACAGAAAACATGCAATTACTGTGCAATGATATAAATTTTATGTTCAGTGAATATAATAAAACAATGAGGAAATCAGCAACAAATTTGGCTCAGCTCTTCATGCTTTATTCTCTTCCCAGCCATGTATGTGTATGCTTACTTTGTTCCTCTGCTCTGACTATTTATACCATTAACAACTGTAAAATGGAGAGGAAACTTCAGTCATTCCAAACTCCCCTTGCTAACTTACCATACAGCTTTTTGCTGTTGTGTGGAATTTTGAAAATATAGGTTCTGCTGCTCAGACTGATTGAAGAGTTTTCTATGCCTGCAAATCACTGTCTTGTTCCAGGTGAGACATAGTAGCCATGCTCAGAGCTTGAGGAATGCTCACAGATAAGTTTTTTAGAAGATTACACTTGGCAGTTACATAGATACTACTGGCTATCAATTTCAAGGTCATTTAGAATTCGCAATTTACAAGGGCTGTTCCAAAAGTAATACCTCTTATTTTACTATATTGACCCACCGTGTAAGAGGTGGATGTTGGTGCTGTGGCAGTAAAGGTTGAACCTTCCTGCCAATATTCCATTTCATGTTGTTGCTGTGTGACAGATGGCAGCAGAGGAGCAGTCTGACAAAATGGCATCTGAAATGGATGTGTGTGAAGCAAAGATGTGGAACTGAATTCCTCCATATGGAAGAAATGGCACCCATTGACATTCATTATTGATTGCTGAATGTTTATGGAGACCGAGTGGTGGATGTGAACACAGTAAGGCAGTGTATACTGTTTCAGCCATAGTGACAGCTATGTAAAATTCAGGCCACGTTGCAAACAAGCATGCATAGCTGGCACACCACAAAATGAAGAGCATTTTGATCACCTCATATACCCATACGAGCAGAATGATGGTAACTATGTTGAGAAATCGTATTTTGCTACCGAGAATTTGCTCTATCAAACAGTGTTATTGTGCTCTTTGTATGTGTTTCAGTTTTCATGAAAATAAATAGGATGTGTTACTTTCAGAACAATCTGTATACACTTCACAGTAGTCATGAGAGCTATTATTATACCTGCTTTGTTAGTAAAATGTGCTACAGGAACTGCGAGTTATTCTTTAATAGAATACTGGCATAAAGTTTGTGCATCAACTAATATATTGGCTAGTATTTAAGAGTGTACTTGTTCTGTCCCACTTTCAATGTAGGGTGTATTTCTCACCAGAGAGACCAAAGATTGCATTTCCAGAAACATTTACCGGCTTTATGTGTCAATATGGAACTATGTCTGGCTTTATTGTCAGTATTACTGGGTATCCAGATTTCCCTGCATTTGGTAGAAACAATGTGCATTTTGGCACAAAAGATACCAAATTGAAATATTATTATTCCAGCAAATTACTATTTTGAAACATTTTATAAATATAATCTTGAAAACATCATTTTCTTGTCTTCTTTAAAGCAGTGTTTAAATGAGGAAAATCTTGTTCTCTATTAAAATGAAAGTGTTTTATCCTTCTAAAGAATAGACATCTACTGCACAGTATAGCTTTTTTTGCTAATGAAAAAAAGTTTTTTGTACTTGGAATGTGGAATAGAAGAGTCTGCCTCATGCAGCTGCTTCTGTGCATTTGTTTCAGAGTGAAATTGTGGGGAGAGACAACTACTGAGACAGACAGTGTTATTTAAGCTGTTTCAAATGACTATTTGTCTTTAATGGAAGGGGAAGAATGAATCCATTGTATTTGAATACAGTAGTAGAGTTGACTAGTTTTTCCATGGTACCTTAGATGACAAGAGAACTGAAATGGCAATTGAATATGTCTGGCAACAGGCCAGGCTGGAGAACCATGAGCAAAATATGTTTCTGGGTAGACATAATAAAGAAACTAAATAGCAACAATACCAGGTTTATCCATTGCACTGTAGAATGCTGTCTATTTCTGTGTGTACCATCTGTATTCACACAGCATCATTGATCTGAGTGTGAATGTCATTCCTGGATGCAGTTTGAGGTCAGGAACTGTAGGATGGTATTGAAGGAGGAAACAGCAGTTTGGTGAGGCTTGGATGGTTCAAGATTTCTTTGTGATATGAGACAATCTTGGATTGTTTGGATATTTTTTTCTGTTCAAGGATCAAACAAACAAAAAAGGTATTTTCTACTTCAAAAAGATAATCAAAATCATTGTCATTTTAGATTGTGATGCTGCAGGATGAATTGGTGTTTTCTAAACCATGCTGATCATTGGCAGCATTCCCCATCATTCCCCATCATTCATGTATTGCAGCCTCAAAATACCTGCAGTGATGTTTCAGACTTTCTATCTTCAGAAGAACATTGGTTATGCCTCATAAGGTGTGGTCATTCAATATCAAAATAATTAGGTTTAATTATGATCTGTTTTTTCTAAGCTATGTTCAGATGAAGGTCTGTTTTCATCCTTACTGCATGATTAAACAGTCATACTTTACAACAAGGGCTATGATGTAGAACAGTTGAATATGCTCTTCATTTGAAAATGGAAGAAAAAGCTAGATTATCTGAATCTAGATAGAGGTCATAGAAGTTTGATGAAGGATTATAAAGAAGGTCTGTTTGCTCATTACTGGTATTATGAAATTCTTAAGAACTAATAGTTAGCAGGACCTAGTTTTACCTAGTGATAAAACAATCTGCCATATCAGTTTAGGGTGTAAAATACTTCAAAATTTGCTGAAGCAGACTGAGTGTAGATATTCGCTACTTGGATTTTTATATTTCAGAAACCTACAAAGTGAAATATATACCCTTTTTATGTCTCTCTTTTGAAAATACTGATTCAAACTATCATTCTCTATGATGGATGATAATTGGATTCAAATATCCAATCACGATATCTATAAATGTCAGTCTTATTTTCATATTCTTTCTAGAATGTCTGTCTCTCATGCCAAATAGGTATTAGGTCATGTTACAAAAGCAAACCAGCACACAACCAAACCAGGAAATCTTTCATTCTTTTGGTGGCATGCATCTGAAGTAAAGGTGAGAATAACAGAAAAATGATTTATGTTAACTCTGAAATTTCCTTTAGCATTTTATAACCCTCAGTTTGATTGGTGGTATTTTACTGCCTTTGTACATTTTACTGAACTGTCCTCTAATATTGTGCTTCAGTTTCATAAGAAGGGTTTCCAAGACTTTAATGATTTGACAACATGATGTGTTTAGCCTTAGACTGCATGGCTAAACAAAATGAACGAAAAGTACATCCTGCTTATAAGGATTCTGTACAAAAATCCTGAGATTTGTATTTTAGAAAGAACTATATTTACTTTAAGAGATGGCCATGAGTGAGGAAAGAAGATCTGCTAACAGAGGAGATAAGAGTCTGTTGCAGTAAGTTTGATACTACTTGCAGTATTTTGATAAAAAGTAATGCCATATATATACCATCAATGTGATTTCAAGTACTGTAGACTGTTATCTAAATGTAATTTCTGTCTGGTTGTCCTCATCTGACCTTGAAAGAAGCCCAACTTTCAGTGATGTTATAAAACCAGTTACCTTTATATTTTGTATCGGTCATTTAAGAAAAAGGTCATCAGGCTGAATATCATATCTTCTAGTTGAGAAACCAACAAAGGTCAAAAGACTACTCTCTAGGTTTGCATGACTTACTGCAGGCATTATCTCTCTACTACAAACTTGAAATAGAAGGTGTACATCCCTATCCTGCCTGACATAAGCAGACTCTCCCTCTTGTGCAGCTGCTGCTTTAGAGATAAAACATAATAAGACAGACCCCTGGGGGACAGCAAGTGTCACCAGTCTCCAACATTGTGACATTCTACACAACCCTCTGTCTACAGCCTTCCAATAAATTCCTTATCCACTACTCAAATCTGTATCTCTCCAATGTAGAAATAAGAATGTGGCGGGGGACCATGCCAAAGGCCTTGCACAACTCCAAATAGAAAAGAATATAACTTGCTTTAAAGAAGAACAACTGTTTTTAATCCAACTGGAGCAGTAGTAAGAATATCTTGAACACAGCAAATATATGGAATGTAGAATGTATATTGTTTTAGCTGTTACACTATTGTCTAATACATAGTATTGGAACATTATTGATTATTCTCATTGTTCTATTTTCTAATAATTATTTTTTTCATATCCAAGAAGAGATTGTTTAAATATTACAATATTAAATGTTGTTTACTACTTTCCTAGTTTTTTTAAGTCAGAATTTTCTGACTTAAAAAAATTATAATTATTATATATATAATTATATAATTGTTAATTATTAATTATTTTTATATATTATTTTATATATTTTATTTATATTTTTATATAATTTATATATATTATTTATATATTTATATATATAATTATTAATTATATATTATGAAAACATTCTCTATTTCGAAGATTTTTTTTTTTTTTTCTGTTAAGTTGCAAAATAAACTGTAAAGGACTACAAATAAAGAAATAAATTAAAAAAAAAATAATCTCCATAGCCAAAGCAATAGATGGAGAAGTTTTAGAAAGGTCAGGAATGTGTTGTTAGTAGGATGATAATTATGTTTCTATCTTACACTGATTAGTGCCTGTTAACAAATTTTACTAGATGTTTTTGAAAAAAAAAAATTTGTGTTCAGATTGATTGGAAAACTTCCAAATTGAAAGGAGCTAAAAATTCATCAGATGTTCTTACATGAAGATCCTTTATCATCATGTTGTTTGATTCTGTGATATTCTGCAGTTTCAGTATGCTTACAGGCTTTTCTTCCTCACTTATGCCGGTCAGATTGTTTTACTTTTTAGTGTCAAAAAAAAAAGAGTCAAGTTTTCAAAAAATACATATATACCTTTGCTAGATACCTTTATATCTTGTTACTAGACTTGGTGGAGCACACAAGCTCTTTGGTTGTCTTCCAGTTTCATTTGTTTTTCACAGGCAGGGTGCTTGGTTAGAGGTGAGAGTAATGGAGGGTGTAGCAACAATTAACTTATTTGCATCAAATGATGTCTGGGTAACTGACTGGGAGTGTTCTCTAGTTTCTTCCTTCTTACATTTCCATTTTATAGAGTGAAAAATCAAGGCCTCTATTATTTCTACAATTATTTTTTTTTTTCTTCTGTTGAAGCCCTTTTGATACAGATCAGTGCATCTGAATGTCCTTTTATTTTTAATGGTGCAGCAACATTAGATACTGACAGCTGGAATCCTTAATTGGGCTGATGAAAGGAAAGTAATGGCCATTTGCAATCACTCCTTCCATCTGACCTTGTATTTAACACAAAAGGGTGAATGTTCATTTTTATTAGAAATCTTGAGGAAGCTGAGAATGCAAGGTATTTAGAAACATGATCTTTCCTCAACACACAAGGAATATGTATGTCTCAGATCTCAACTGAAATTTTCTTTTGAAAAACTAAGGCAGTTACATCTTGCTTTGATTGTGGGGACTATCCATAATACAAGTGTTATGGGTGCATATCCTTGACTTTTTTGACTCCATGAAATACTGTAACAAAACTGAAGAGAAGATCATGAGTTTTTCCTGATAATGAAACCTTCAGCACTCCATCGTTAGGATTTTGGCCAATAAGTTGATCAATACTGCATCTTAAAAATGATATTTTCAGATTTTCTAAGCATTTTGAATTATTATTTTTCTTTTTTAATTTTTACTTTTCCTCTTGATGCAGTTAAGATTCAAACATTCACTGTGAGCTGTGTACTTCTAATCCCTCCTACTGCTCTTAAAGAGGAGGTTTATTTTATGACCTCTGGAGATTAGCAGTTAGTATTGCTGAGACATGAGGACATGAGATCATACAATTGTAATTTACATGGCTGCAGCATCCCTCCTTTCTGCTTCAGTATTTAACTTCTGTATGTTGACTGCACATTTCATATTTTTCTTTCTGTAATACAGTGTATGTAGTAGACTTAGCAATACCAAGCTTAACATTTAAAATCTTCATGTTTTAAGATTCTGGTGCTATTTTCATACATTATTTATATTTTATAGGATAAATGCTTGGATTTGTTCTAGTGATACATAAAGCCAGTTCTCATTATAATTTAATGCTCATGATAGTACAGCAATTCATAGGTGCATCAACTTTAATTCTGGACAAACTTTCCTTTTCTTTTCTTAGAATAAAAGCACTGTGTTCAAATGCTGATTGTAGCTGAAATTATATAATGTCCCTTCTTCTAGTGGGAGTACAGTTAAAAAGGGTCTAATGTGAAGGTATATGAAGGTATATAATGTGAAGAATGAAGGCAAAGCCTGTGCTGGAGAAATAAGAATTCAGACTTCTGGATCTGATAAGGATATTCCTAGCAATAGTTCCAAAAAAATTTTATGGAATATTTTCAGGAAGTTTTATATTGTACTCCTAGATGTAGAGAGAGAAGCTCTTCATTATGCTAAATATTAAAACTGTAAAATAAGTATCTAGAATTGTAGATGTCTTGAATATAATCTTAATATCATAATCAAATGCTAGTTAGTTGCTTCCAAAGTGATGCCTTCTATTTATTTCCATGGGAACTACAATAGATACAAAAAGCACAATAACACTATTTGATTGAGCAAATTCTCAGCAGCAAAATACTATTTTTCAGTGTAATCACCACCATTCGCTGTACATTTTCACCAGCTACGAGCATGTGCCTGCATGCAGTGCTCATAGAAGCTTTACCAGTGAAGGTGACACACTGTTGTCATCATTGAAACTCACCACCCACCACATCACTGTGCTCACATTTACTGTGCGGCCTCCATAAACCTTTAGCAATTGTCAGTAAATGTCTGTGGGTGCAATTTTTTCTTGATGGAGGGATTCACTTTCACATTTTTACTTCACATGCACTTCCATGCAGACACCATTTTGTCCCATTGCCCCTCTGCTACAACATGTACTGAAATAGTGGTGGAAAGGCTCAACCTCTACTGCCGTACCACCACCATCCACCTTTGTATTCATGGGTCAAGGTAATAAATTATGAGGTGTTACTTTTGAAACAGTCCTTGCATTTTTACATTTGTATTATTATTCTTTCAATTCGTTACAATGAATAGCTGTTGTTTCTTTTTTTATATTATTGTTTTCTTGGTAAATGCAAAATGAAAGTGATTAACTTTCAGTAGTTTTTCACTCGTTTAGAGACTTATGAAGAAGTACAGTACCCAGAAATAGGTGGAGTAGTCTTGAAAATTAAAGGGATTTTTGATAGCATGTTCCCTTTATTATCTATTTCCACAGTTGAGATACGCAATGTCATAAATTCATAGAATGCCCTGGGTTGAAAAGAACCTCAAATATCAGCTAGTTTCAGTCCCTGTTGTTGGTAGGCTAGCCAACCACTGGAGTTGTGTTGCTTTATATCACCCCTAGGATATACACCACAACTTCTCAGACAGATAGCAAGTCTTATACATTCCTAGAAACATTGTCTTTTGATTTTGAACTCGAGTAATCCTATGCTCAGCTCTACAGATGCATAGTTCAGCAGCTTCACTGCCAGCCTCTGCCACACTGGGTCAACCAGCTCTCCTGAGAACATTCCCAGAGTTCTTTATAAAATTATTCCCATGGAGGAAGCATGTCTCAAACCTGTCCTTCTTGCATCTCCATTAATACTGTTTCATGCACTTTCTGGCCATGAAGAATTTGGCCAATAGTCTGACAGGCTTTGGGAAACTTGTGGGATTCAGGGAACATATAATGATGTCATTATTATTGCAGGAGGCCAACTCATCTTCCCTTGCAAATATATTTGTTTTACACATGTATCTGCAAAGGCTGAACAAAACTCATTTGTTAAATTCTAAGGCAGTAGCTAACGTTCCAGGGAAGCAAAGAGCAGAATCAGTCATTGCATTTTTCTTCTGAAATGCATCACTGACAAGCAGTGGAGGGAATAAGCAGTAAATTTAATTAGTAATGGATTTTTTTCACCTTTCAGCTTCCAAAATTGAATGTTTCTCCCATTTTATAGAGTTTTATTTTATTAGCCACACAAAGAGAAATAATGCTTCATTTAACTATGTCAAAACCAATTCAAACTCTCTGCTATTTACTTTCTTTTCTATAAATTTTAATGCATTTTTAATTCCACTCCACTGGTTGGTAAACCAACCATTGAAGTTATTGCTGCTCTGTAATGTATTTCATTCATTTCTAATAAACCTGGCCTTTAAGATGTTTTATTATTATCTCTGTATGCTATGAAAATGGATTTGCTGTCTGCTCTAGATTTTAACACTTTCAGCATATTTACTGGGTGTAGATATTTTTAAGATAAAACAACTAAAGTAACTAACCCGAATAAAGACAGTTTCTAACTTTGTCATTTTGTGAAGAAAAGCTATCTTTGAGGAAGAAAATACAATGAATGAGTACTCTCTGTGTTTAACAGTATGTTATCCTGAAGTTAGAGCAGGAAATGGAAAAGCAGTTATTTTAACAGATTTTTTTTTTATTATTTATTATGAAAGTTGGCAGGGTTTTTTTGCCGTTGTTTTTTGTTTGTTTGATTATTAGTTTTACTGCCTGACATTAACACTGAATTTTTCTTTTTTTTTTTCCTTTTTTTTTTTGTAAACGTCTGTACCTCAAGAGTGAATTGATATTTCAGGAAGGAAGTTGGAAAATATTCAGAAGTAAAATTGCATATATATAATTAAAATATCCTATCAAAATGCTATATTATGAAAAACTCCTTAAATTTGTTTGTTCAAATATAATACAAATTCAAAGTTCGTATTTTCTGAAAGCCACTTCATAATTACCTTGCTGATCACACTTATTGGAGAAAATTATTACGATTAAATAGAAGCATGCTTATCCGTGCTATTTCGTACTAATTAGATAGATAATTCATTATTTACTTTTTATTATTTTTTATTATTTTCATCCTTGATTTCTTAAGAATTTCTTTGTGTCTCTAATGGTTGATATGTCCTTGGAATTCTTTTCATTCCTATGTCTGCTTCTTGCAACCTAATGTTTTTCTGTTAATATTTTTCATGGGCAGTGAAAAATATTTTCAGCTAGTTTAAAGGTAGACATCAGAGCAGTTATTTTCAATCCTCAGTATGAGTTTTCTTTATTCAGATATTGTACAGGGAATGGCATGTCAAAGTGAACCAATTTATGCATTCGCTATTCTTGCTGGTGGCTAGAGGCTCTTGGCTTCTTGAGCAGATAGTATTTCAAATTTCTGCAGAGTCTTTTATAAAGATTGAGCTTTCTTAAAAGATCTGATATAGTAAATAAAATGATTTTTGACATATTTTCAAGGGAAGATGTTTAAGAATGTTCCTTGAAACATTCATTTTGTGTCTGTGCTATGCCAAACTCACCTGGTTTGTCTTTAGCTACACTTTGTTGCCTGTTTCCTGGAATTAGGCCTACTTCTAAGGTGTCATAAGCTTATACTACTTCTTAATAACTCATATTAAATAAATAAATAACAGTTATTTGTCTTTACAGTGGTACTTTATTTTACAAGAAGTCATGACCTAAACTCATATGCCTGCATCTATGTGGTTTGTACTGTACCATTTCTGTAGGATTTCAGTACCTTAGGAAAAATCTGTTCCATTCTGGTCATGTAAAAATACACTTGGAGTTTTGTGACTCAGCTTATATATTTTTAATAAAAGTAGATGACAATATTTGCTAATCATTATTTTTTGCTCTTACTATTAACATTATTACTAACAAATTATATAAACATTTAAACATATCATCGTCAGGAGTTCCTATGTTAATTTGCTGATGCTCTCAAAAGATAATATATTGTGATTCAGTCAGTACCTGTTAATCATATTCAGCGACTTATAGTCTGTGTAATGAAAGTATAAGCTGGATCACTGATGAAAGGAATCTCATGAAGATTTTATTGTGTCAGGTGGCTTTTTAATAGCAACTGTAAAAAACCAATGACGATCTGTATTTTGTACAGCAGACCAAAGGCTTCATAAAGAGATAATGGGTTATTTGTTAACTTTTTATTTTACTTTCTGATTGTTTTGCACTTGGATGATCTCTACATCCTCATAACAGGTATATTTGTTTGTCTTTGTGTCTAGTTCTACAAGTAGCTGTATCAAAAGACATACACAAATCACAATATACTCACTCAGTTGGCAGAAAGAATAAATAATCCACTGCAAACAAGCAGCAAAAGAATAAATCCATCCCAAATTCATCATATTTAGTATGTCTCCTATGCTACTAGCATACTATGTCAGGAATAAGGATGAAACAATCGATACTGAGTAAGGAAGAAACAATCCCCTCCTGTCTGCGCTCAGGAGTGTAAAATTTGTTGATTGTAGTATCTTATGCCTCTGTGTTGCCAGCATCTGTACAACATCTGGATTAAATAAAAACAATATAGCAGTCTTCTGAGTAACAATGATAATTCCTGTCTAAACTCAGTATGAAAAAAACAGGAATTTATTAACCCCTGTAAACTATTTTCTGAACAAGGAGAATTTTGTTTTCATAAGATTTTATTCTCCCTGTTCTTTGCAAAAATCTTTGGAGTTTTAAAAGTCTTATGCACAGAGCTTCCCTAATAGGGAAGAGCCTGCACGTTGTAGTTATATTACTGTCTTGCATGCATAAAAGCTGCTTGTCTTTTAGTGGTACAGATGTTATAGGAAGGTGCTTTAAGACATCAGTTAGAAGATTGTCTCATCTTATTTCATAATGTCCTTTATTTTAAACATCCTTAGCTACTGGAAGAGTGGAGAAATTCTTCCCAAATGCTTGATTTCTGGGTCTGTTGATGGTAGAAAACTTTCACTGTCTTAGGTACCCAATTGCCATTAGGGTGTATACTCAGAGAGCATGACTAAATTCTTGGTTGTTTACAAAGTAGCAGTGTGACTGCATAATTTATAGACTGCACCCATCTTCCTTGCCCCTATTCTTCTTTTCCATGGAGTTTCAACACTAAAAAAATATTGATTACTCCACTGGATTGGTTCATGATATCTGTTTGAAAGAATACACTGAATGAACATTTTTGTTATTATTGAATGCTTTAACTGGGATTTTTTTTTTTAAATTGGTTGTGAATTCCAGAAAATAACTAATACATTTGACTTGTAAAAAGCTTTGAGTTTCTGCCTTTCTGCAAATCCAGTCTGAAATATTAACTGGAATAGTTAAGATATTGTCTTCAATAAATTACTTGGACAAGTGCTTAACTTTATCAATTTTTATACATGTATTAAGAATACACATCTCCTTAAATGTGTTGCCAGATTGGAACTATCAGAGTAAAATAAACTAAACAGAGTAAAAAAAAAAAAAATAATACTTAAATTGCTTTAAATCCCATTACTGTAAGACCCAGTAAATAAACATAGACTTCACTTAGTTTTTCCTAAGTGAATCATACTTTTGATGAGAAATCATACTTTTGATGCACAAGAGTTGAGAAAAATCTTTCCGTGTATTTTTCTTCTTTCTAAAATATATGTAATGATAAGATACAAGATCCACATAGAAAAATAAAAGTGAAAAAAAAAAAGAAAAACAACCCACCAAGATTCCTTTAATTCACAAACTGTGATTTCTTCTAGTGCAATATTAAACTGGATTGGCTTTCATATTAAATATTTACCAAAATTTTGGACGAAAGAGGCTGAGTTTTAAGTTTAGAGAGATTAAGAATTGGCTGAATTCTGCATTACCACATAACTCATCATTTTCCTTCAACTCAGTTAATGATTGGAAATCACAGTCTAATCTTCTAAGATACATGTTCATATTTTTCAAAAAGAGCTTGTTTATTATTTGCCTCCGCTGTTTTCTGTCCACATTCAAAATAGACAGAATGTGATTGTACTAACTGGATAAATAATAGTTTATTTGATACTTTTTAACATGTTTTCATTTGTGGCCTGAAAGCAGGGTAGTATCTTCTTGAATGTATTGGCTATTTGCAATTAATTGATGCAAATTACAAATTGATCAATTACAGCAATAATTCTGTAGTGCAATAAACAGCAATTTATTGTGGGTTTTGATTGTTAAAATATGAAAAGAAGTTGATAATTTCTGATACAGCAGAGAGAGAATCTGCTTTTAACTTATAAATCTTAGACTTGAGCATCTGCTCTGAAAAAATATATATGTAAGAGGATTTGAAAATTTCATAGAGCAAATATTTATGATCTACTGGTTATTTTTGGGAAATATTTCTTCTACTAAACCAATACGCTAGACTAGATCTAGAAAGAGTAACAGAAATGAAGCTGGTGGGAAAACAGCATTTGTGTATATATATATATTTGAGTAAATGCTGATAATTCCCAAAGAACTTAAATTTGCTTAGTTGTAGTATGTCTTGTGAGTAATGGTGTAATAGTGTATTATTTGCCAAGTGAATATGCAGATATCACTTTTTCCCCTGAAACACCTTGATCTGTACAACAGTCTACATGGAGTATAGCTGATAAATCTATTTTAAAGACAAGATTCAACTCCTCCCTTGTGGTTAGACCATGGATAGTGACCTTCATGTGTTCCTGTCTTATGCAGAAGAAATAAGAACAGTGTTTCTCAGAAACACTGCCCTTCTTCAAGTTAGGGAGCCATCTGTCAAAGAGCTGGCTTTGCTGACTGTAGTTTTCATGAATGCTATCCCACTGAGCAATACGCTTGCATTTGAGAATGATAATGACCAAGATGAATCGCCTTTGCCCTGCTTTAAAAGTTCTTTTTCCAAAACCATAGTCTCCCAGGATGTGCTTAAAGGAACAAGCAGTGAAGCAAAAAGATTTCATTCAGTTCACACCAAATTAAGCAAAAGAAAAAAAAGTGTATTAAACTGAGAAAGCATGTTTGCCTTTCACTTTTTATCAGAGAGTCAATATTTCATAAAATAACTATATTATTTTGCTGTTATTAGAGAACCTATTTTTTCAGTTTATGAGAGAGGAAATTAAAACTCGTTATCATTATGCATTCCTCAAGTAGAAAGTAAAGTAGGAAACTGTGCAAACAAAATGAATTGATAGAGAAGGCAATTAACACATAATGCACCTGCTGGAATTTCTGGTATATAATGTTGACTACTGCTCTAAACATTGCCAGTTATCACAAGTTCACAAAAGGAAAGTAATGCTCTTCTGCAAAATAGACTCATTATGAACCATATTCCATATATTCATTATTGTGTAGAGTAAGTATAACATGTTAGAGTACCTTATGAATTACTCCAGGCATAAAAAAATACATATTTGTAAAATATCTGAAAGAATACATGTTAGCAAGCACATTTCTTCAAAGCTTACATCACATACTCCAGAGAGAGAAGCCATTGTATTTATTTTTATGACTTGGTCCCTTCACTTCATTCTCCTCTACCCTTGTTCCATTCTCTTTTATGGGCACTAAAAGCATGATCAAATGAACTAGTGGTGGACAAAGAATATAAAAACTGACTGAAATAAAGAGAAGTTCCATAAATTGTTCTCAGTTAGAAATATCAGGATAAAATAATCTTTTTTAAGAATACCAGCAAGTTAATCTCAGTGATCTCCAAAAAAAACATCCCATCAGAGCACATATCGTCAAAACAAATTGCTCATTACAAATGATACAGATGTCTGTTACAAATATCACTTATGAGTGTAATTTTAGTAAGTCTTTTCCATGTGTGAAAATTGTGTGTGTATATTCTCTGTGTGCATTTGATTAATATTTTATATTAAATATTGTAAGAATTTTGAAGTATTAGTTTTAAACCAAAAAACCTACAAATCTTCACGTAATGGCCTTGAAATTTATTTTTTTCCCTTGTAGATAGGCAGTTAAAGATACTCAGCAAGCCCCTGATGAAAACATTTCTAATTAGTGTGTTGAGATTGCATATTCATTATTATCAATCTTTCTAAGGATAGAAATACCCTGACTTCTTTGTTGCTAAGGACAGTTGGAATACTTACGTCTAGTTTCTTATGTGATCTTCATTAAAGTTGTATCTTAGTATTCTGAAAACAGATGGGGATTTGAAGTATACTGAAATTAAATTCAAAATTATATGGGAAGTCTATAGCAGATTTAGAAACTTAAATGAGTCTCCTAGGTTGTTTAATATGAATTACGTAGTTGTTATAAGAAAGATGTATTGTTTAAGGAAGGGGACTTGTTATAACATCTGTATATCATTGTTATGATATTGTCATGATAACACACCGATGCATGGAAAAATCAAGGATGTCGTAATATAATTATCATGGTTCCCTGCTTGACAATTTAATTATTGCAGTGGTTTTGAACATACATTGATTTTTTCAAATTCATTTAATAATTCATCAATTTGCTAACTAATACTGTTGTAGATTATTTCTTCATTTACATATGTAGAATTCAGTTATGTTGAGAAATAACCCCTAAATTCGCCATCCTCTAGGGGTTCTTTGTCTCATAACAGTTATTCTGTTAGCCATACTAGATATAGAAAAGCAAGATGTAGATTGCACCTGGTATTTTGCTATTACCAGAGCTTTTTTGTAGTCTTCAGCATTGCTATATATATATTAGTCCTTTGATCAGATTTCATGCAGATCTTGATTTTAAATAAGAGTTGAAAAATTATCTGGTACCAGAAGATAATTATATTTTGCAACCAAAATGCTATTAGGGCCAATACTTTTGAATTTAAGCTACCAAATCTGTAATCAGCATAAAACATCACCCTCTCAGGTCACAACTAATTGTAGTTATTTATCATTTACTTAGCAGTTAATTGAACTATTTCTGTGTTAGAATAGTAGAGCTGTTCTCAGCAATGAAGAATATTGCAAAATAGGTTGAAGAAACAGAGATGAACCTATTGAAAATGTAGTAGTTTTCCTGTTCTGAAGACACTAAAAATAATAACTGATATTTTCTTAGGAGATGTACCATTTCAATAAGTACACTTTGCTAAGACTTACGTAGGTCACAGGTTTTAAATACAAAGCTTAATTTTTATTTTTTTTTAATAGTGTTTCTATGGAAAAGACCTCAGCCTGGCTAGTGTATTGTTGGCACTATACTCAGAAACAACATATAGTTGGGTTGTTTGGGTTTTTGTTTTCTTTTTGGAAGTTTCTGTAAAGTACAGCTAAGCCTATTCTGTTTTACAGTCATACCCTCAGACTATCATAATGATGACTGCAATCTGCAGTAAATATAGCTTGCTGTTTTTTAAAAATTATCTATCTTTTAAATTACAGAGCAAACTTAAGATATTACTAAAATATATTTTATTGTTTTTTAATGGTTTTTTTTCTCTTTTTCTTGTTTACGACATTGATTTAGTTTGGTGGATCTGTGTGCCAGTTATATTTTCAGTGACGTAGTTCTTTTTTTCCTAGACATATAGTCTAATGGATATGCTTGAATAGTAGTGTTTTTTTATTATTATTAATTTTTGGCACCAAGGATTTGATGCCATCTCCTAGTCGTGTTTAATCTATCATGGAATTGTAGTTTACAAAGCCTATACTCTTACATGTGTTAGTGGACAGCATCAGGTACTTTAGAATTTAGAAACTGTTTCTAGAATCTCCGCTTGGTGTTGTTTAAAATGGAAATTACTTTATTAAAAATAACCCAGTTTGCCTCATTGCATCTGCTTTTATGCAACAGCAAAGGCACCTGTGTCCTATTAATACTTACATTATGCAGCACATTTGAAAATGTTATAACTCAGGTGGATTATCCTCCAGGGAGCCACATGCATTGCTCTTGCCTCAGCTCTTGCTCTCTGTATTTGTCAAACTGTTAAGAGTTCTCCAGGTTACTCTTCCATGTTTGCAACTTCAATCCTTTAAAACATGTTACTCAATCAACTGATTCCAACTGGCTTGCAAAAAGTCTTCTTGTTTTCTATTTGCCCAATATCTATTCTGAACTGATCCATTCTCTTTTTTTGCACTGCTATTAAAAATAAAAGAATGTATGCGTAGCTGGTAGATTTTCTGTTTGCTTGTCCATTATTTAGCTGGAAATAATAATATCTCTGGCGCTGCTTCTTGACTGACATATGGCAAGTGGCTCTCAGGCTTCAGTCGACTCCCATGGAAAAGATGAGGAAGTTCTTCTGCCATTTATCTTATTCAGTTAACCTTAAAACCGATTGTGTAAATTGACATCAAGGCCATGGAGAAAGACTGCATATTACTTTGTTAGATTAAATAGTCTATGAAACTTCTCAATTTACTGCTCTGAAATCAATGGGGGTCACTAATTTTCAACTTCTTCAGTGGAAATAACACAGGGGCTCATATGTTTTCCTTCCTTTTAAAGTTCAAAAACAACCTGGAATCAAATGTGTGGAAGAAGCATTGTAAGTTAGGTGTCTGAGATCAATTGTGTCAGGCTTGTAGCACTTACTAGTTAATGATTGAGATAAGAAAGGAATTTTCATGTACTTTCAGGGTGGTAAAGTCCTTTTTGAGCAGCGGATTCCTTTGATATCACTTTTAGTAGAGATCCTGGAGCACTCATTGGAGTCACACTGAAATTTTTACGAGTCATTGATGAAATAACTGTAAGTAGATGAACTTAGCAGAAAGATATAATGTGTAAAATAAAAATTCTGTCAATATAGATTCTTCCTAATAGTCTTTTGAGGCCTTTCTGAGTTTATGATGATTCTTTCATCTCTGAAAATGGTTCTTACATGCTTTAGTTCACTGGAAAACTTGTGAGATGCCCTTTTTGCATTCTGGCTAAGGAAAAGTCTGTTTCCAGAGCTGTCATTTTCAATAGCATTATATGCACTAACAACCACTGTTTTGCTTTAAAAGTCAAATTAGTGAGATAATTTATTTTAATTTAGTTTAAAACATTTATTTTCACTTTCATGCTCTTTGCTCTGTGTGAAATGGAAACTGATATTATCATTTTTTTAAGTAGACATCTCTTCATTTCTAAGGTTCATGTTTCAGTTGAGATCGAAATGTCAAAAACTTTCATGGAGAAAATAGTGCATTTTTTATTAGTAATGCTTTCCTAGATGATCCCTTTGTTGAGTCCTGAAGATTGTAGATTTTGGGACAGAAGGTATAGCCGTGATTGCACGAATGTGAAAATGTCTGTGACACCTGCCACATATGATTTGGCCAGCAGCTCAAAAGAGGTGATCCTCCCCCTCTCTTCTGCCCTATTGAGGCCACATTTAAACGACTGCAACCAGTTCTGGACTCCCAGAAAAAAAATACAGGGGTTTAAAAAAGACAGGGATCTCTTAGAAGGAGTCCAGTGGAGGGCCACAAAGATGATAAAGGACCTGGAGCATCTTTCTTAACAGGAAGGGCTGAGTAACCTGGGTGTTTTCAGTCTGGGGAAAAGAAGACTGAAATGGGATCTGAGAAATGTTTATAAATATCTAAAGGGAGGTGGAAAGCAAATGGATGAGGCCAGACTCTTCTCAGTGGTGTACAGTGATAGGTCTACAACTTGTACATAGGAAGTTCAAGTCTTGTCTGAATGTCTACCTGTGAGACCTACGATAGGGAAAGTGCTTTAGCAGGGGGGTTGGACTCAGTGATCTCCTTAAGGTCCTTTCCAACTCCTGTAATTCTGTGATTGTGTGATTTACTAAATGGTTGTACTACTCTCTTAAGTTAATCATATCATTATGATTATTTATTTTTTTTAAGCTGGAAACAGGAAAATTATACATGCAATTCAAAATTTTAAAGGCAGTTTTGACTAAATGTCTTTTTTGAGATGAAAAAATATATAAGAAGAGTTTTTATTCCATCTTGAATCAAATCTCTTGAAAGACCTTGATTTGTATAATTGTTCGTAAAAAAATAAATATTTTAGAACATTGAATTTGTAAATGGATCAAAGCGGTACTTATGGGTATAGTATTTTAAGATCACAGTGATACATTCTTAGTATTCTGCAACATCTTCTGTTACTATTTATATGTGTGTTCATATATAAGATTGTATGTTATCGGGTCTTCCTACCCAAATCAATACCATTAATTGTAATTGCCAGAATTAACTATTTGAATGCTAGCTTTCCTTTGAAAAGGAAATTATTTAGATTATTTAAATTGAGAGTTACATTTTAATTGACTTAAGGATGAAGAAGAAATGTAGTAATAAAATTCATAAATTTTTTTTCTTCTTTTTATATGTAATCTAAATCTAAAAGCTGAAAGTTCTCACTAGTAGACACCACATTTCCAGATTTTTATTTTATTATTTAGCATTCCAGTGATATCACTAGGCTGATTCAAGTCACTAGCACATTATAGAATTCAAAATGACATTTGGTTCTGCCTTGTGTCATTCTGTATTATGGCATACCAGAGTAATATCATGATTTATGAAATTTATTGATACTTAATTTTGTCCTTGATACAGTTTTATATAATCCATCTATTCATTTGACTTATATATTTAGACACTAAATGCGAAAGCATGGATATGTAATTTTTTCTGGAAGGTGGTACCTTGAAGTAAGATCATCCCTATACTATCACTGTAGCAGAAAGCAGTTTAGCAGAAAGGCAATTGTGTTGCTTTATGACATTTTTCAGATCCAAACTCAAATAGTTTGATTTGGAGATTATACCAACTAGCTGTGAGGATTTACCTAGAAGATTAAAAGAATTGGGCTTGAATTAATTTAAAAAGTACCTTTCTTGGGCCAAGTCAGATGCTAGCTGTAAGTGTTGCATTTATTTATCTGATAATACTTTATTATGCCATAAAGGCTATTTACATTTGGAGTCTGATAAAATTTAAGCAAAAAAATCAAGATATAATGTATGCATAAGTGAGCTGATAAATAACTGCAGCAACAACAGGTGGAATGGTGTTTTGGAAAATTCTAGTTTTACTCTTTTATTTTTTTCTCCTCTTGGGGAAAAAAAAAAAAAAAAAAAAAGTTGATGCAGGTTAAGGGGGGCTAGAACTGCATTTATCAAAGAAGATTTCTAGGCTGTGGTGGTTTTTCAATTCAGTCCTGTTCTACAAAATAGCTCAAATAATGTGGAATGTTGCTAACATAAAAATAAATTAAGGAAATTAGGTTGATTGTGTACATTTGTTTGGAGGGTGATTGTTCACTGAGATTTGGTGCTTTATTGATGCAAGAAGTCATTCTCATAAGAACAAAAATGAAATCTTGTAAATACCAAAAGAAAACTATTTGGCTAGAAACCAAATTACTTTGAAAACAAGATGCAAATGAATATGTAAAAGTAGAAGAATGTGTACATCTGTAAATATTATTGTTATCTCTAGTAAAGTCAAGCAAAATTTGCTTCTATTGTGCCTTTCACTTGATCTCTGCATAGAACAATATTCCAACTGAATGCTCTCTACTTCAGTTTTCTTAGAGCAATATAGTTAAGAATTTTTTCTTTATGCCTTATCTGTGTTTTGCCCTTTAAAATTTACATTCGTAATGTACTATGAAGTGAACTAAGAAGAAGAAAGTTTTGCAAATATCAAGCAAATATGATCTGAGTACTGGCCACTGGAGGCTGAATTCTTAAGATAATACATTATATGTTTCTATGATACTGTATTTCTTTCTGCTATCCATTGGTCACTAAAATCTTAATCTAAAGGACAATCAAGTCAATTGACAGAATCTACTACTGTAGGATTTGATTTATTTATGACTATGAACACACACACACAAAATGAAGGCTGGTTATTCTTCAAGACTCTTTTTTCCCTTTTATCTTTTCTTCTTGTTACGTGGGTAGTCATTTGAGTAATGGGAGTAAGTGAAATTTCTTCTTTATAAGTGGTATAAATTTAGTGAGTAAAGATCTTACGATCTTACCTGCTGATAACTGTATTCAGTATATATTTTCACCTGCGTGGATCTTAGCAGATATTAAATCTGGAACTTACTTTTCCTTCACTGAAACAGTCCAGAAGGCCAACTGCATTCTGGGCTGCATTAAAAAAGGGGTGGCCAGCAGGGAGAGGGAGGTGATTGTCCCCATCTACTCAGCCACTAAGATGAACAGAGGGCTGGAGCACCTCTCGTATGGGGAAAGGTTGAGGGATCTGGGCTTGTTTAGCTTGGAGAAGAGAAGGCTCCAGGGAGACCTCATTGTGGCCTTCCAGTACTTGAAGGGAGCATATAAACAGGAGCGGGATCAGCTGTTTACGAGGGTGGATAGTGATAGAACAAGGGGGAATGGTTTTAAACTGAGATAGGGGAGGTTTAGGTTAGATATTAGGAGGAAGTTTTTCACACACAGGGTGGTGACACACTGGAACATGTTGCCCAAGGAGATTGTGGATGCCCCATCCATGAAGGTATTAGTCCAGGCTGGATGTGGCTCTGGGCAGCTTGGTCTAGTTGTTTGCAACCCTACACATAGCATGGGAGTTGAAACTCGATAATCATTGTGGTCTTTTTCAACCCAGGCCATTCTATGATTCTGTGATCATCATAATTGCAGTCTCTTGATCCTCTTTTTTTCATCCCCCCAAAAAACCTAGAAATAAGGTCAATCATTGATAGTTTTCTATTGATAAGATAAAATCATCTATTTATTCCTGAAAAAGTTATTACTTGAAAATGTTTTTTTTTATGGAAGTGATGGTTCAGAGATGAGGATAGAGATGCATCAGCAGACAACTAAAAGCAAACCACTAATAACTTTTCATCCCATAGTGTATATGTGACATAATTGTTTGTCTAATCTCCGTGAATGCAATTATTCATGAACCTTTAATAGAAACTTTCTAAAGATTCTTATGTGTCTTAAGAGCCTAAGCTTCATAATTATAAATTAATTACTTGAGTAGAATCCAAAGACCCACTAGCAATCAATTAGATTGTCTAGAAAGCAGAACTTAGGTATATGAAATATTTAGGTACGTGAATATTTTTATCCTGTATTTTTCCCTATAAAGCAGAGATAAAGATGTCTGATGTCAGCTATTGATTCTGAGAAAAGGATATGGATGTAAACATTAAAAATAATTAAATAACGAGAACGGAAAGAACCATTCTACTCAGTAAATTTTATGTCCAACGAGAGTAAATAGGTGAGAAAACACTGTTGTTGTGGAAAATACATTATAGCAAGAGCCCTCCAAATTTGTAAATACCTATCAACTAAAAAAATGTTTACATAGTGTTGGGTGTTTAGTATTCTTAAAATGACCTTGACTGATATTTCAATTCTGTTTTTTGTTCAGAAGCAAGGAATAGAAATGTAACAGAGGAGCAAATTAATAGAGAATCTCATAGAACTGCCTGCACATAAATTCTTTTGATAATTGTATGATTATTAGTGTGATTGCAGAAAGTTCACATGCTGCTCTTGTGGCTCTTCTTGGATTTGTTAGTGGTAAAAGACCAAAGTTTCAGATGTCACCACCATCAAACAGCAGGAATGAACATCTGCTGCCCTCATAAACTTCCATTTGATATCTTTGCTGGTGCCACCGCCTGTAAGCCTGAGTATGGCTTTGGAGATGTATTATACTGAAGAATTGACTACAGCAGGTGGCCAAATTAAAATTATTTACTTATACAGCACAGACACATTCTTAAATGTACATAAATTATTTCAATGAAATTCATAATGTGGAGGAGGAGGAGAACTGTGTCTTGATTTTTAACAAAAATAATATTTTTAGAAAAGATTTGTTTAAGAAGAAAAATCGGATAATAAACTTGTAGTGTATTCACGTAGTAGTCAAGGGGCTTTTTTTTTTTTTTTGCGTAAGTAGGAGACTAATTATGTATTGTGCTAGTAATTTTCCATACACTTCACAATGTATAGATATTAATATATATGCAGACAGTCTGCGTGTGAATTACTACATATGGGCTATAAGTAATAATGGAGAAATTTTAAAAAATGATACATATGATCTACATTCCAGAGAGCTTTCATAAATCAATCTCCTCACCTTATTCATGAGTATAACATATGTATTGTTAAATCATTTGAAATCTTAGTCAGACTCATATGTCAAGCTTATAAAGAGCCTGTTATGAGAAAATAGAAATGAACATACCTTTTAAGTAATTGTTGTCTTGGCTAATACTTAATTAAAAAAAGATATGTGTGGAGATGAAAGATTGGTCTATGTGTTATTGCAATTAATTCTACATTATCTTCATCTGCTAACAAAAATTATTATAAATTGAGCTACAATAAAACTCTGAGAGACTGTTCTATGGAAACATTCTGAAGTGATGTGTTCTTGGGCTTCTTGAACCATGCTCCTTTAGCTAGTCCCTCAAATAGTGTCATTTTGAGAGTGTATAAATCAGCTCTTCAGAGGAATGTTGTCTTTTTGTTTGTTTGTTTGTCAAGTGCTTTTTCCCCTTACTAAATCTCAACATGAAGTAGTGTTTAACATTAATAGTCATCAGCCACTCTGCATACAGAGAAATGTCCCTGGTTCTTATGCAAAAAATCCTCCCACTCCAGTATTTTCTGTGTAATGTCAGAAATCTGTCTCTAGTCCGTGTACCTTAATAGTGTTTCTGGTTTTTATCCCTAAAATTTAGGATTTTGACAGATGTGCAAGAGATCCCTTAACCATCTGATAGTCACAGTCAATTTGACCATCAAACTTAATAAGTTGCTGACTTTATCTGTTATGGAAGCAGGAAAACTAACTGAAAACAAGTTCTAATTTGATTTTTTTGACTCCTTAACCTTTCCAGTGAGTTTCACCTATGAATTCCAACTAGCACAAAGAAAGGCCAGGTAATTACTTTGTGATAAGAAGAGCAGCACTGAAGAGTTTGCCTGGGGCTCAGAACACTGACGGTCTGATAAAACTCAACAAAGTCCATGGCCCCGAAAGGCTGCTGAGGCTGGATCTGCTCTAGGCTAATATGCTTAGAGGAAAGGTCAGGCAGCTGTGGAAAGCTGAACAGCAGACTGCCTCTCAATTCTGTGGCAAGTAGTGTTCAGAAACTGAGTAGGAAGCAGAAAGGGATTTATATAAATGAGTTAACTGATTCCCCTTTTCTTTAGACCCTCATTCCCCAGACGTGTGAATAGGTGTCAGTGATGTCACTACAAACAACTGAACTCTTATGTCAGCTTCATGCCTAATTGCAGTGGGACAGGATGACAGGGAGCATCTGGCTTCAGGTCTGAAAGCTTGCTTCCACTCTTCTTTTAAACAAAGTCATGCATTTGTAACCAAATTAGTTCTTCATATCAGAAAGTAATTCTTGCTTTCTTCTCATCTTGATACCAGCATATTTCTAGAAAAAAAAGAATGTTCTTGGTAGCATCCTTCTACAAATCAGCTGTCCACCCTGACATTGTTTCTATTGTCAAGTAGAAACAATGCAGTTCTATTGCTGAAAAATCATACAACCTTTTTAGCTTTGATTTTTGACAGGATAACACCTGGATACTTCTAACAGGTAAAGGACACTGTAAGTGGATTTTCAGAAATTCTCTGTTCTGAGTGAACTCAGGAACACAGCCAGGTGCCTTCAGTGCAGCCACAGCTTTCAGTAATAGTTTCCACAAGTAGTGACTGTACAGTAAATAATGGAGGATTATGGAGGATAATGCTGGAATTTTTCTAGAACTTGCTACATGATCTGGTCATGTGTCGAGCCAGGAAGTGAACTTGATGATCCTTATGGGTCCCTTTCAACCTCAAATAATCTGATTCTATGATACAATGGCCTTCATTTATTTGAATGTCCTAGGACTTTGTAACTAAGGAAGAAGGATAAACTAATTAGAAAGATTACCAAGACTCAGTTATCTTTTCAGACTTGTCTCTACTTAATAATTTTTCTTTAACAGTGTATTCTTTTCCAAGACAGAAAAAATTACTTGAAAGAATTTTGATCGACAGGGAAATTTTGTAACTTTTTTTTCATTTTTCAGTTTAAATGTGGTGATTGGTAAGAACTGTCTATTAAAACCTGACCATAAGCGTATCTTTCTTGAAAGAAATATGAAAAAAAGATTTCATATACTATTATTTCCCTTCCAGTATCCTCCATATTTTCAAGCAATTCTTTCATTGTTGTTCTCTGTTTTTTCTTTCTTCATATGAGTCAGGGCAGATATTTTAAAAACTAGAGACTGAAGAAAGTTTCATTTTCTACTGAAATAACTGAGTCAGAAGGAATCAAATTCAGTGGGTGAGTTGTGACCCAACCAGTCACTGTCTTCTTTTCTAAATCAGCTAAAAGTAGATACCTCTAAAAATTTTATAGAAATCATGAATTTGACATCACCACTGTTTTTACGTTAGCTACTAAACAGCCACCATCAGAAAGTGAGCACTTAATCTACCAGGGTTTACTGACTAAGGGTTATGACTGTAAATGGGAAAAATGCCTTCAAATGTTTTAAAAATACATATATTTCATGTAATCTCTCTTGTTTACCAGTGACTTTAAGGGATGAAGGGAAAAATTTGTGGTAGTCCAGGTTACCGTTTGCCTTTATTTGTATCTCAAAGACCAAATAATAAGTTCTATTGCCAATTCAAATTACTTCAGAATGGAAAATTCTACTGTTATTTACAATGTGAAAATGATTTAGTTCCTATGAAGTTCTCTTGAGTGTAAATGAAGGCAGAATTTGGATAAATCTTAAACAGTTTCTGTTTATACAATCATAATTTCAGTTTTGCTACTATTATCTCAACACAGAGCTCTGAGAAAAGCTAAACCGAATGGGAGGATATTGTTTGTGCTTGACTGAAGAGTGAAAACAAAGTAACGTGAGAGTAAAATAGGGGCAATTATAAGAGTATTCAGTAAAGGAAAAGCTGCACTTCCTTGGAAGCTTTTTATTTGTGTTTGCAAAATATACTTATTATTCACACAGGGTAAAGAATTCAGTTTCAACTACATTTCAAGCATTTGTTCACTATGATTTAGAAAGTTATGGTAATTAATTTGCCTGAGCACTCTGTAGATGACCTAAAATGGTGCTTTCCTTCTGCAAATATGAGGTATTGCTGATGTGTGGGCAAAGAGGATGTCACTGTTAATGCTGCAGTGATTGTGAGGCTTTTTTGTATGCCTGAAAAAATAAAGGTTGGTATGACCACAGGATAGTATATATGTCAATAATGTTGAAGTGACAAGGTGGGACTTGGATGTTGAAATAGCATATCAGATTAATTGTATGTACTTGTGAAAACTTCTCTGGACAGAGTGGATCATAGAGCTTTGGTATTCTGTTTTGAATTAGTGTGATATTTGTAGAGAAAATAAACCTCAGACTTAGAAGGAAAAATTTTTGTGTAAAATTTGAACATGGTCAGAGGTGCTCTGTCAGAACGGAATTGTAATCAAAAGCAGCTGTGAGCATTGCTTCATTTCTATTGTCACCTCTATGTCAGTGTATTTGAGATCATGAGTAACTTTTTCTAATAGTGACTCTGCAGATACTTATGGACTCTAGTGTTCATGCATACACAGCAAAGATTTTAAAAAGCACTCTGGTGTCTTGAAATGACTTCTTCTCGGAATGTGTGTCTGTGGCAGTGCTAAATGTTGCTTTCCTAGCAGAGAAGTGCCATGGGCATTTTTAATTGAATTTAGAAGCTGACAGAAAGAGCCAAACTGTTTGCTAAAATCCTCCTATCTGCAGCACAAGTCTAGCAGTCAGGAACAACAAAAGCTTTTGACATTCAGTAAATCCTGAATAAAGGGCTCCAGAGGGACTACTTCTTGGAGTTGAACTGCAACCTTTTTCTCTATGGGTGTCACAGTGTCTCACTCAAAAAAATAAAAAATGCTAGCCCATGCAACTTGATGTTTCCTACAACACAGGCATCCTTCTCTTGAGAGGTAAGCTAAATCTACTAATTTATTTTATATATGTATTAAAGAATGCTGTGTTCTTGCTGGGATAGATTAACTAACCCCTCTCACTAGTTTATTGGTAAAGGCCTTTCTATATTACTAATACTACAGCAATGCATATAGTAACATACTCCCAACTATCAAAATGTGGTTGTTGGGCTGCCAGTCTGTATTGTAAACTGCTTGAGAGAAAAGCATTAGTATTGTAATTGTTAGAGGAATAATAGGTGCCATCCTAGTTGCTGCAGGTGAATTGTAAGAAAATAATATAATAATGGATAGGTTGTTGCCTGTGGGAAGTTTTCAGTTGCCTGATATTTTCTTAGAGGATTTGGGAACATTCTCCCAGAAATATTGTTTGTGGATAATTTTTTAATTAATTTCTATTCAACCGAACTAAATAATTAGCACTTTTTACCAGTTGCATTATTTAGTGTAAAATGATCAGGTCATCATTCATATCATTTATCTGTACCAAAAATAGGATCAGAAAAACTGCTTCACAAGGGAAATCAAATATATTTATGTTTCCTGCAAAAATAAATATATCAGTGTCTCAAAGGTTATTTGCCGATTCATGTCTGTAGTTATTAACCCTGGAAATCTGGAGGAATCCTTCTGTTTCAGACATCATACCAGGAAGATCTCATCAGAATTACAAGAAAATTTAATATTTTCCATTGAATGCCATAATTTTGACCAATTTATTAGTACTACTATAAGCTTGGCAATTTTTTATATCGTTTCAGTGATGCTAGTCTATAAGATTAAAGGAGTCAACTTCCTATATTCTTCCTTACTTAGTTTGAATACTTCTGAATAAATTTGAGTATTAACTCCCAAGACTTTCAGAACAAGAAGAAATTACTTCCTAAGCAGACTACGGAGAGGTCAGTTTACTTTGCAGTTTACATTGTATACTTTAGATCAGTAGAAAACAGAATAACCGGGTATCAGATTATCCCGTATAGTGTAGATATCCATGTCCCAGGTGGTATTTATTCTTGCTTTAAGCCACACACTGCTCGACTGAAAACTTTTTACCTATACATTCTGCTGTTTTGATTGTAATGATGGTGAACATTTGCCATCTTTCCTGTGCACTTCAAAGTTGGTAACTTTATCATCCCTACATATGCCAGATACTGCTCTGCAGCATCTGGCTGTTAAGCTGTTTAATCTCACTGGGAGAATCTTGGTTTAAATCCATGGCTAACAGTCATATAAAAATATGTCCAAGCCAGATGCCTTTCAACTTGTGTAGTTTTTGATACTGGGTTGTCTAGTTCTCAAAAATTCTCCATGTAAATCCATCCCATCTTGAAGGTTTTCTGGAAACAATTTTTGTTTAAATAGATAAAATATTTAATTGGCTCTCTGATCTTAATAAAAGTTTGAAGATATTACTTATGTCTCTGGTTTCATCTTGAGCTCTTCTAGACGCAAGATTTTTGGCATTAGCTGTTTGATATTTCAGGGTAATGCTGATTGAACAATTGTGATTATGGTGACCAAAAATACATGTTAACATAATTAAAAACATAATTACAAGCAACTACAAAACCCTACTTGTATGTGCATATATTTGGATAACTACATTAAGTTGCTCAGAAACTATATGAACATAGGAAAAAAAAGTCAAGATCTTGTTTTATTGCTTCCTCTGTAATGATAGTTCGTAGAAAACCATTAATACTGGAGTATTTAACATGTTGCTGTAGTCTAAAATTTCACTTTTCCTTTTAATAGTATTCTTTGTAGTTTTTCAAAAAGTGTTGCAGAAATTGTCCTGCTTCACAGCATAATCAGTCGTTCAATGCTAGGAAAATTAATCTCTCTTTTCCATTTAAAATGACTACAGAAGTTAGTTGGGAAAAAATTTATTTTATTTATTTACATAAGTTCGTTTACATTTTGAAATATTTTAATTTTAATTATTTTGGTTATTTATTATCAAATTTTTGACTTGAAAATTATTTGTGAAGTCAGTAAATGGCTTTTTATGTTGTTGTTGATATGTTGATCTTCATTTCTAAAGCTACCTAGCTTTTATATTTTCAATTCGTAGATGTTCTCTGCTTAATTTTTACTTCTGAAAAGTTTTCCTAAATAATTCTCCTCTGAAACAAATTTTTGTTTTTTCTTCACAAAAAAGTCAGATTTTTTTGCTTATTAAATTGGAACTGTTTTTCCCCCAATAGTGAAAACTTCTTCACTGCAAAATGATCAAATTAAATAAACAAATAGGACATCATTAGTTTTATGATCCAAACATGGAAAGTTAAGAAAACATAATTAAATGCACTTACTGAGTTTCCACAGTACCTTTGAATCTTTATCTTAAAGCAACCAGGTCTGCTCTTAACATATTTCTAAACTGTGCTCGACTGTCAGCAGGAAGTAAATACTAACCTGTGCAACAGAAAATCAAAGCAGTACCCTGGGGTCTTTGAAATATGTCTGACTTTAAATTTAATTAGATAATGTTGTGTGATCCCAAGGTGTTGCTTATTCATGAAAGATTTGCAAAGTGTTCAAGTCATATGGTAATTCTCTACTTGCCTATCACACATAGTATGCACAGGTAGCTCTGTATTATGTCTCTTGAATGTATAATAGACCAAGTTACATTCAGATGAAAGTAAGAATTTGATTTCTAGCTGATTTCTTTTGCAAAAGATTTTGGGTTGGAGGAAAAAAAAAATTAGGGAGAAAAGAAAGTAAAGGTGGAGTACGATGGGAAGGCTTTAACTAATACAGGTTATATATAGGTTTTTAGTGGAATTTAACTATCCAAAATGGAACTGTGACCATAGAATGTGCCATAACATTTTTTATTGTAAAAGGTACTGCAGCTTTACTACACAGCTCGTACTGCTGGGACAAAGATTAAACAAGCTCTAAAAAGTCAATAATGCAACAATACTGCAATAATGTACTTTCATTACACAGTATAATATTCTGCAAAACCATGACTTTGCACATAATTTGCTTGTCATATAAGTCAGTTTTTGAGGGAGAATCAGAAAAAAGTTTTTGCTATGAAAAAGTTTCCAAGAAAGACACCTTGGATACTGGAGTGATTATCAGATGTTTCAGACAGACCATCATTTGAGTATTGAATGACAGTCACAACATACAGTTGATTTTTAAATTTTTTTTTGTTTATACTTTAAATTAGGAACATTTCTGTATTATAAAAAGTTTCTTAAAAGCATATTTCTTTTAGCATCTTTTATTTCAATTACTTGTTCTCCAATGTTGTCTCTCATAACTTCCCAACATAACATTAGTATCTTTTCAAAAGAGCAAAGAGTGAAAGTGAAGAAAAACAAACAAGGATCATTTACTTCTCTGTACCAGTAGCTTTTTTGGCTTTGTTTTTTAGAAAGTTGCATTTTCTATGGAGTACTTTAGAGAAAATAAGCATTTTAAATACTACTAAAAATGATTTTACTTTGTTTTTACAATGCAATAGAGAGAGAGATACTTCTTTCCGCAGTCTCTAGGTGTTTTTGGTGGTGTTTTTTTTCTTTTTTTCCCCTTTTAATTATTGTACTAGGTATTAGAAGCTCATGTTATGGATTTTAATGTGAGACTTACGCTCACATTAAGGCTCACACTAATTCTGTCTTGATTGTTTTTATTCTAATTGTCAGAATGTGACCTACTGTCATCTCTGTAAGTACCTAAACTCATCTCTCAACCAAGTCAAGAATATATCAACATGTTTATTCAGCTCTTTGTTACCCAATGAATTCAAAAAAGTATATTTTATTTTAGTTATCATTAATGTGTTCTAAGATTCATTTTGCAAAGTTTAACAGAAATACTCAGTGGTGGTCTACCATACACCAAAAGTGGTGCTTTTAATGTTGAGTGACTACAATACATTTTCATGCATGCAAGCATAGAAACAAAAATTGTGTTTTAATCCTGAATTGCTTTTAGTATTGAATAGGGGAAAATATTTTACTTTCAATCCATTCCATGATGCTACATTTTATTTCAACTCTTGCTAGAATCTAATGCCTTTTATTTCTTTGTAATGTGGAAATTTTTCAAATCTTGTTTACTGCTATTTACTATGTTTCCTTATTGTTTATTAGCTGAATAAAAAAACAGGAAATCTGACAACAAATTAACTAAAAATACTGGAGTGATTATCAGATGTTTCAGACAGCTATCTATAAAACCAACTAAATTGCTTGATTATTTAGATGCTCTGGAGTACCTCAGCTATTTATAATGAAACTCCCTCTAAATAATGCAACTTCAATTCTTCTATTGTTTTCATGATTAGTATTGTTTATGAAAACAATATTATTGTTTTCATGGTATAGGATATAATATTTCTTAATCATTGCTAGAGGAGAAAAAATGCCATGAGTTACCCAGTTTGTAGGTGAGTTTAACAACAACAGAATTATAGGTATAGCTCCTTATTCCATTGTTGGAATAAGCTTGTCCTGAAGTTTCTCTCTGCTTATCTTGTATACTTAAGTGTGATTTTCAAGGAGTTGGAGACTAAAACAAATGCATCCAGAGATGGTAAATTTTTCTTTCTAGCATACTTGTAGAAATGTTACATGCTTTATGGAGATTATGGTTCTGTAGCAAGATTTGGTTATAGTTTGTTTCTGGTTATTCTTGTCACAGTAAGATTCAGTGAAATCTAAACACATTGCTTCTGACAAGGAGCACTGTACATACAGGATCAAAAAAAATCCTTGAAAATTAGATGCTTAGGCATTTACTCAGTCTTGCTAAATATGCATAAATGGATTGTGAAAAAATTCAAATGACATTTATGAGACATAAGTTGTAAAAATACAAAACTAACGTCGAGATTCAGAAAGCACCTAGTTGTGAAAAACTTGAACATTCTTTGCCTACTCAAATGTTCTATGTATGCCACAAGTTTATTTGTTACTAATTACTAGATTTTAATTAGTGATCTTTAAATCAGAAAGTAAGTTTTATATAAAAATAACTTGGATATAGGACTTATTCAACATGTAGCCTACTACTGACTTAGCAGTAGGAAATCTTGTTCAACATCTTTGTCAGTGACCTCAATGAAGGCATAGGGAGTACCCTCAGCAAGTTGCTGATGATACAAACCTGGGAGGAGTAACTGACGCACTGTAAGGCTGTGCTACTGTTCAGCAAGACCTAAACAAACTGGAGAATTGGGCAGGGAAGCACCTGATGAGGTTTAACAAGAACATATGTAAAGTCCCACACCTGGGGAGGAATAACCACTTGCATCATTATCAGAGAGCTCCCCAGTCCAAAAAAGACATGGGTCTCCTATAAGGAGTCTGGCAGAGGGCCACAAAGATGATAAAAGTCTTCGCTTTGGTGTTCAAATTAAGGAGCAAGTAAAGAATACTGAAAACAGCAAATTTTCAAACAGATGTTTTTATACTTCAAAATTCCAGCTCTTTACACTGAAATTATTAATTCTCCTGAATTTTTCTGTTTGTGTGCATAAGTGAATTTAATCTGAATATTTTTCATAGAAATCTCTTTGAATATGAAAAAGAACTGCTTTGAACGTAAGTGAGTGTCTCATTTTATGAGGGTTGTATTTGGACTAAATCTTCTGACAGTGAATGTACATTTGCAATTAGCTATGACTCACAGATCATTAAAACTCTGCAGATTAGTTTAATTGTATATAAAAACAGAAAAAAATGTAAAACTTAGAATAACTTTTCTAATAGCATTAGAAAAGCTTTCCTCAGTTAAAAAAAAATATAACCTTCTGTCATGTTAACACTACCACATTAGGTAAAGCAAGAGAAACCTTTAAAATATTTGTTTTTAAAAAGTTTATTTGGAATGAGAGCAAGCAAGTTTCTGTGATGAGGAGGTGGAACTGAACCCCAACCAAGTTAAGCGATCTATTCAAATAGTTTAAAGAAATCTGTTTTTTAGTAGGAAACTGAAGAATTTCCGAATGCTAACCTATGATGCTAATTCAAGTTTTTGAATATTACAGTTCTCAATGCAAATCTTTGACTTGTGAGTTGGCATTTACAAAATTTTAACTTCTAGTTCGCAAATATTACTTAAAAAGAGTTGTGGAAAAGAAAGGAAGTGTAAGAGTAAGAAAATTTGTAGGCTGAGCTAAAAATTTTTTTACTAAGTAAAAGAGAATTGAAAGTACAGAGAAAGGAGAAAGAAAAAAAGTTGGTCGCTGACCATCTACCATAAGTTGATTGATGCCCAACTGGTTCCTCAATGAAAGGTGGCTATCCTCCCTAAACACACTTCCCCCTTCTCCCCCCCCATCCCCCCTGCCATTTTATGTCTGAGCATTAAGTTGTATGGCATGGAATCTCTCTGTCATTGGTTTGAGTCACCTACCTGGTTTTGATCCCTCCCATCCTCTTGCATATTTCTCAATCTGCTTACTGTGGGGGGCAGAATGAAAAAAAGAGAATGCCTTGATGCTGTGCAAATTGTTCTGCAGTAACTAAAACATAATGTGTTATTGGCATTGTTTTGATCACACATCTGAAATATAGCATCATCATACGAGATGTTGTGAAGAAAACTAACTCCAGCCTAGCCAGACTTAATAATGGTGAGAAAGGTCTAGAAAACAAGCATTTGCAAAAAAAAAAAAAAAAAAAAAAAAAAAAAAAAAAGAGACGTATCATTGCAAAGAATTGAAGACATGGAAATAGAAGAAAGATAAACGTTTCCTTCATGTGGAAAATTTGTGGAAAGAAGTGATTGTTATTGACAGTGGACATGATGTGTACTGAACTTAGGCTATAACAAGTTTTTTAAAAGTTTAATGTTGTATATCCCTTTATGATAGAGAGACTGAAATATCAGACTGTATATATCTATCACTGAAGTCTTTATGAACAAGCCAGGAAAAATATCTATCAAAAAGTATGATTGTAAGACCTTGTAAGAGAGATAGAATAGTTAAAAATAATAATAAAAATTACCTGCTGGACGTCCTCATTTTTTGAGTTGAGAATAAGGCAGACGAGTTGTAGAGTCAAGATAGTCTATCTTTATATTGCAACATTGCAGACTTTCTAATGATGTATAAATATATTTATACTGGAAGTCAAGGTAAAAATCCATTCATAGTTCTGAAATTTTGAAGCCAACTGGTTTGCTCTCACTTGGAAATTATATATTTCTGCTTTTTTTCCACCTGTCCTCACACTTTCAATTTATACAGAAATGCAATGATCTTCCCATAGATTTCAGTGACAATAATAGGGTAAGTTAATTAAACTGGCCACTTAAACTAAACACCATAACTTTTGAGAAGCAAATAAACCGCTCGTGGTTATCTGGGAGCTGATCTATGAAATAAAGTGCAAGAGTAGAACAAAGCCATTCTGAGATAAATATTCTGTTATATATGTGTGTGTGTGCTTGTGTGTTTGTTTGTTTGTTTGTTTGTTTATTGCCAGAGGAAATGGACTGGTTTTCTCTTGAGACTTGCTTCATGCCAATTGTTAGAATACGGTCAGTCCAACAAGAAGATATGTGCAAATCAACGTTTTTTTCTACAGTTCTAGTGACAAGATCTGCAAATTTGAAGGCAGCTTATTGTTCTGCATAGGCAGGAAAAAAATGTAAGTTTATGATATATCCTTACGTGTGTTTTTATCCTAACACTACATCTTGTTCATTTGAGTGGCAGCTGAATTGCAAAGTAATATACTGAATTAAGTGAACATCAAAATGAAGCTGTTCTTTTCAAGCCTACGAAGCTCAGTTGAGAAGAGATATTGACTTTGTTTTTCTTTGTCAATCAGAACAGGAGAAGCAACTGTGATTACAGAAGGCTAATCTCTATTCCTCTTTTCAGGCTCTTGAGCTCAGGCAAACTTGTATAACTTTCATGCTTGTGAAACATTTGCATTTCCTGCTGGGAAGTTCTGGAGAACTTAGGAAAGAAGGAGACATTGCTCTCTTCCTAGCCATCTTATTATTGAGATTGCTATCATAGCCAGATGACAACTATAAGCCATGCTTGGTGTATATCAGACTTTCCCTTACAGTAAACCACAACAGCACCTGGTATCATGCAGATTAACTAGACAAGATTCCACAGAAGAATTAGGTTGGCTTTAGAACTGTAAAGGAGCAGGTAGGATTTTGCCTGAAATTTTCAGGAGACTTGCTAAAATCCCAAGAATGGTGACAGTTTATTTCCTAAAGTATTACTGAGCAGCTTTCATTTGTATTACTGTGGTAAGGATTGCAGATTTTGTCTTTTGTAGACATACTTATGTGTGTAGAAAGTTAATAAGAACTATGTGTATGCTGGGAATTGTAGTCTTCATAAGTCTCGTTCCATATTAAAAGAAAAGATGACTGCATCTATTTTACTCTTCTACAATGTGACTCATAGTACAGTGAGGATCTTAGGAAAATAATTGTACCGCTCTTAGCAATGTCACTGATACACTTGGGTTTTTTTCAATCTATGAATTTGCAGCAAAATCATTGGTACTTGCATTTCTACATTTTGTCTTGTGTTTTCCTAGTAACTTGAGAGTGATTCAAGGATGAATTGATTTTCATACATACAATTAAGACAAGATATAGGAAATGCATGCATAGAAAGTGTGCTTTATAATTCAAGGTTTTACAAGTATAAATGCTTGGAGAAGTTTGTGTGCAACCTTTTTCTGCTGCAAGGTGTAATTACATAAAACCACATTTGCCTTCTGGAAAGTTTTGTTAGAGTGGTTATTGAAAGCAAGAAAAAAAATCAAGAGTTGACTCATGCATTTGCTGAACTTACCTGGAATGGGAGACACAGAAGTTCATAGATTAATGTAAGACAGAAGTTTATTCAACTGAAATTTATACCAGTATCATCTTTAATGAAGCCTGTACAGAAAAAGCTCACTGATGAGTCAACATGAAGTAGATGATTCTTTGGGAAAACAGTACAGTATAAAGTTGCTTTCATAAACAAATAATAAGAAAGGAAACAATTTGGTCTCCTTTAGTTTTAGTATTATACTCAGTTCTATTTCAGTTTCCTTAATGCTATGATAGTATTTGCAGGTAGCATAGAAAGACCTCAGCAGGAGAAATCTCTACTGCTTGTCTGTCCTTTGGCACAGAAACGATAGTTGTTGGGGAAGGCTTGAATTTATATACTGATACATGATAGAATTTCATGTCTTCTGATTTTTTTTCTCATATGAAATCTACTAAATTTCATATTTATTTATTTATCTAGGTTGATGCTTAAAGCTGTATTTGCAAGGAAAATTGTTCTGACTCTGCTTGACAGGAGCAGACAAAAATGCGTGTATGCATGTATATACAAACGCATACTTATGTGTAAATATAAGTAGGTAAAAGTACAGCAGACAGTCATGTTGTATAAGAGAACAAATAATTCAACTTTTCTAGCGAAAGTATTTCTAGCAAACTCAATGTTTATGCTTTCTTGTCAAATAGGAACTGACAATTAATAGTTTGAAGTGTTAGAAACCTTTCGGAAACAATTCTTCGTATTGCAATGCATATGCACCATGCACAGCCACAGACTATCTTAAATTTTTTGCTAATTGTCAAGTGTCTGTTGAAATCAGAAAATTTTAATAATATATTAATAACTTTATATTTATATTCTAAAATTACCTATAACTAAATTTTACTTTCTTTCATTTTATCTGGATTGGTTCTGAATTAATCCATGCTGAGATAATATAATTTATCTCTAAAGCTGCTTTTTCCCATTAAAAAATTGTCAATTTTTTGTTCTGAATAACAATTCTGAATATATATATTTAAAAACAAAACAAAAATAAAAACCAAAACAAAGAAAACAATCATAGCTATTGGTATTGATAGCTATTAGAATTGAGAATGAGTGTACAAATGTTTTCTAGTTTTCTGTCCAGCATTCATCCTGACCTTCTCTTACCACTTTTGCCAGCAGCATCATTGTTCTAATATATTCTCTCCCTATTCTCCAAGTATTCATTGAACTAGGGAATGGTCAGACTAGGAGGGTCATATTTTGTGTTATTTAGAGCATTAAATTTCTGATTAAATTAGATCATTAATTCAGGTTCCTTGATATGATAGTCTTTTACTGAGACCCATACCCATACAGTTGTTTGCACATTGGGCCCATGTGTTCAGATCACATTCTCAAAGGCTAATAAATGTGGCTAAATAATATTAACAGAGTACTTTAAACACTAAATTCTAACACCTTCTCAGGAAAACTTCACAAATATGTCTTGATCTGTAATTTTGTTTGTTGGTAGCTTGTGTTGCCAGAACCATTCAATAACAAGCAAAAACCCTGTGCTTGAATCGTGACAGAATTTTTTCCCCAAAATGACCTGTGTCTCTGCTATCCCTCTTGGTACTGTTCTCAATATATGCTTTCTGCTGTGCATTGTGACAATCAGAGTGACACACCATGCAATGAATAATACTGTGTTATTGCTGCAAGTAGTTAGTACTTACTTCCCTCTCACTCCTAGCACCTTACCTAACAAACTCTTCTACTCCCACACTGTTGTGTGACAAAGGGCTTCAGTGTATGTACTTGCTCTCATTTAACAAAAGCAGAAATCCTTGCCATTCTAGAGCTTAGAATACAGGTCTCATTGGTACAATTGCTCTATAGGTATCTCATTTAAATGTCTTACAGAATCAAATCCCAAAGGTATGCATGAGTGAAATACAGAACTAGCCCAGAGCAAGCATCAGTCAGCTTGTTAAAGGTGGAATATATAAGATGCTAGTATTTCAAGTTTCCTGCAGCAAGGTTTATATCTCAGATATTCTTTGTATCTTAATATTATATTCTGTAAATAAATTTCAAGCAGTGAGTATATTATGTAATGTATTTTTTGTCTGCACAGAATAACCTCAGTTAATATAATAACCTAGGTTACGGGATTTGGGGTTTTCATTACTGACCAGCAGGTTTAATAACTGACTCATCCTGCTGTACTCAGCCTCCGACCTAATACCATCATGACAAGATGCTGTTTTTCTTCTGTTGAAAGGAAGTAAGAAATAAAAATTAAGACTTTTTGAAAATGGAATAGCCACAAATAACTTGGTGTAATTAAGTTGAAATGAATGGTGCTGACTACCTGAAATATTCCTTACTTTTGTAAATTACACATGGACTTCACACATTTAGGATATGTTGTTTTCTCAACATTAGCAAACAAAGAAATGGTGCTTTTGCTTGAAAGGCCTTTAAAGATGAAGACATATGGAGTTAGGTAATTAATGCACCTAGACAAACTGTGTAAATCCCAATATGTTCCAATCCACTTATTTCAGCAACTGAATGCCACTTAAAATCTGTCCTAGTGGCTTTGTTTGTAGAACAGCCAGATTTTGTGATGTTTTGATGTCTTTCCACCTATACTTTAGAAAATGAGCTAACTTCAGCAAGCTCAAGTTATTTTCTGTAAGGCATTATTTTAACAGGAAACATGACATTCTGCCTATAAACTAGAAAACTTTTAGGCTAAAATAGTCACAGACTGGTCTGCATCTACTTCTCGTTGCAGTATATTCATTTACAGATTTAATAAGTACACTGTGATAACCAAAGGTAATGTTATTTTAGAATAAATAAATTAGAAATGAATGTCTGTGTTTTAAATGTCACAGATGTTTGAAAAACTCTTTTATGAAAATATCCATTCCTGTAGTGTTTGGGACTATTAAAAACAAATCAATACTAAACAAGGTTGAAAATAACAACAACTAAGTCTTACCATGTCATTTAATAACTATTTTAATTCTTAATTCAATGATAAAAAGAAGTATATTTGTGTAAAAATATTCACTTTGAAATCAGTTATTTATTACTATTTGTGTTTATTTTTTTTATTATTTTTTCCTATAAATGATATAACTTGAGGAGGGAGGGGGCAAAATATAAAAATAAAATAGAAGAAAATCAAGCAAAAAACCTTTGTTTCCGCAAAACAGCAAATTAGGAGTAGTTTGATGTTATCAGAGTTTTTGTTTTAAAATTATTAATTTTAATATTAATCTCAGGCCATTTCTGGGGAAAGTTTTTAATACAAAATTAAAACAATATATTTATAGCCTTCTTTTTGGTAGTGTTTGCATTACATTTGTACTTTGGACCTAAATATCTCTTCTCTTCCAAATTTCTAGAATAGGAATTCTAGTTAAGTGAGCTTTATGTATTTTAGAGTCACAGATGGTTAAGTCTTGCTTTTGTGAATGTGCTTTTCACACAGAATTACTGAATGGCTCGTCCAAAACTCATATTTAATTTTAGCTGGCTCCTCATAGGAGAACCCATTTTAAATGGAGCTGGATTAACAAAGTGAGCTTTTGAGAATAAGTTCCACTTGAAATACTTTTAATGAAAGACCCTGTCCCCTGTCCTCCCAATTTTCACCGACTGTATTTGTATACAATTTTTGTAAAATTTGAAAACTTTACCCTAGTATCCCAGTTTTCTTGTTATTACCCATAGTTATTGCCCAAAGCCGAAAACTTTGACACCATTACCACTTCTTCTACCTTAAATAAGTTTGTGGGTTTTTTCATAATGTTGGAGATAATTTATACTTGCATATATACGAAGGAGATTAAAGCAGGTAATATTGTTAGGAAATGCATTAGCAAGGAGAAATGTAGGGGAAAGAAAGGAAACTATTGTGATAGACGTTCAACAAAATCAAACGCATTACATCACTATTATTTTTTTATTTTCTAAACAATCCTACAGCATTGCTGTACAGCTCTTTAAAGTAATGTTTCATTTCTTGCAGGATTTTTACCTTCTTCATCACAGAAATCCCCTTTAAAAGACACTCCTCCATAGATCTTGAAGATCAGATTTGATTCAATAAGGTAGGTTTCAGTTTCAAATTCACCATCCACCCTGGGAAAGAATGTTGGAGAGATTATAAGAAACTGAGTCTGAAGTATGACTAACAGATAAAAATATTAAATGCACACTTTAAATAATCATTATTCTAACAATCATTTTCACCAGTCATGACAGAATTTTTTAGATTCTTATGAAAATTTCTATCACACATTCAATAAATCATTAGAAATATTTTCTACACAACTTTCTTTAGAATTTCTTGTGGAATTCTATCCTAAGGGGAACAAAGATGTATAATAAAACGATTTCCTCTTACTGCCTCCATAGCATGTTTACATATTCCCCTTGTAACTTTTTCAGTACTTGAGTGCAAATCTATTCTTTTACTCTTTCACTATTTAATGAAGTGAATATTTTGGAACTAATTACTATGGAATATGCATTATGGAAGTGATGCTGCAGTGGACTAGAAAGACCATTGGTCTGTTCTAGAGTAGCAGTAATCAGATAAATTCCAAACCAGATAATCTTTAAAATCTCTACCAACCTAAGCCATTTTATGATTCTGTGATTCTATGATTTTTATTCCACTTATTTACACTGATGCTGAAAGATCATTAGGTATTTCAGGTTTGCTATGCTCTTTAAAACACCATACAACTTCCATGGGAATTAATGGGAATGTGGAGATAGAAGTGAGAGATAAAGACTGCATGAGAAAATTTGGAAATCACAGGTGAAAGTTTTTTCTTTTTTTCTTTCTTTTTTTTTTTTTTTTTTTTACTAATTTATACCATATTTCAGAGCACTTATGAGCATAAATATGGTGCCTACTGCCTTCATTCATTGCTAGATCCTAAACTGTTCTCTCACTTTTTAATTCATCTGATTAGAGTCAACATCTGTCGAAGTACATTTGTATCATACCACATTCAGAAATCTTAAATTATTTATTATCAGCTACGGATTGCTCAGATACTGAAAAGAATGATGATTATTTTTAGTGGGTTTTTCTTTTTTGTTTGTTTGTTTCCCTTCTACTACTACATTTTTTATTCCAATTTGCTTTGCATGTTGTGGTGCACATCATATGTTGATTTGGTGTAATATATCATGCTCTCAGACTGTGGAACTCTTCATATTCTGAGTCCTTTTAACATATTCAGTAGATATGATTTCTATTTTACAGGTAGAGTGACAGGTGTACAAGACATGGAATAATATATCCTGAGACCATGCAAGCACTCTGGAAATACAAAACCTGTGGATCCTGTCTATGTGGTTTTTGATATTCTCACCAGTGTCCACAGTACTCAAAGGATTGATGGTAAGAAAATAGCTTATTATGTACACTATGATTTACATAGTAGAGTTAAGAGGAAAATACATTACAAGAATAGTGTAGCAGAGTTAGATGATAATCTGAGAATTAAGTGCTAATTTATCTTATATTTACAAATTATATCCAGATTTAATGTGTAGAGGAAACTGAAGATATTTAATTGGAAGAAATTTATTTGAAAGTTATAAGTACTTGAAAATAGATGTTGAAAAGAAGAGTTATCTTATTTACAGTAATTATTAGTAACATTTGTACTGTAAACTATGTTTTTTTCCTCTTTCATTTCAACAGTGTTCTCTATCAATGATGTCATTGCACAAACAATTTCTTCTTTTACCCAATTTTTCAAAAGCTACAATTAAACTTGCTTTAGGATCTTGCATGGTTAAAGCATGCAATTACCCTTTTTCTTGCAGTGAAAATTTAGAAATCTGCTATGTTAAATTTTCCTTGTCTGGGATGTCTTTTCTGAAGCTCTTTTCCCCAAACTAAAATTTCACTTTGAATTTATGCTAAACATGAGAATGAGGTGGTACAATTTTGCTGCTATGATTTTATTCATTATGTTTTTGAGGCATATATAGTTAAGATTTTATTTTCAATAAACGCAAATTGTGTTTTCCAGTCACAGTAACCCCACAGTAGAAGAAATTAAGAAATTAATGCTGATTTATCAGCATTTATCTTGATATCAGAACATCATAATCTTGGTATTTAAAATTCACTGAAGAAAAAATGCTCTTATGATGTATAGATACCAATTCCTGAGTGATTTATCATTTGTGTCCATGTCTAGTTGTCTATATTCTTAAATTTTAAAGTCTTAGAAAAGTAACGGTAAGTTGTATTTGTGTTTCATTTTATTGACAAAATTGAGGTATTAGATGGGGCATGACAATAAAATGAAAGACTGTGCTCTATTGTCATTTACAGTTGCATTTATAATTAAAATCAAAAAGGTTATCCTTCCCTGTGAATTTACAGTTTAATGTCAGTGACACTTTGTCCTGGTGAGGAAATAGTTTGTCTATAATTGAATTCTATGCCTGGAATTAAAGCTTTAGGAAAATGTTAGGATCTTCAGGGTTGTGTTAGAGGGAAGCGTGTTTCCTAATGGTCAGACAAAACCTCTGTGTTTCAGTTTGTACCTATTGCTTCTTGTCCTATCTTTGGGCCCTACAGCCAGTCCTCTTTGCACTCTCCCTGTAGGTATACTTTGATGAGATTTCCTCTGAGCTTTCTCTTCACCAGATCTCGCAGCCTTTCCTCAAAGAAGACATTCTCTATTCTCTCCATCTTTGTGGCCCTTTGCTACTCTCTCTTGCACTGGGCAGCCCAAAACTGGACACAGTACTCCAGATGTGGACTCATCACAGAGATGGCACAGCAGAATAGAGGGAAACCTGCTGGCAGCACTTTGTCTAATACAGCTCAGGATACCATTAGCCTTCTTTGCAGCAATGACATGCTGCTCGCTCATGCTTAGCTTGGTGAATTGGTTGACTCTGCCGTAATGGAAACACTGACAATAAAGCAGAAAATCTAAAAAGTCTTTCTATATGGCATGTTGCCTCCTAGTGATGAGTTGTTAACATCAAAGATGCTCCTAACTGAGTTTGTTCAGTAGAAGTAATTATAGAAGCTTGTTCTGTTAAGCCAACTGGACAATTATCTTTCAAATTTACACAACAGAAAACAACATTCAGTTCTATGTTTACCAGAAATAATTTATACTATGATATTATGAGGAGTTGGGCTTATTGAACAATCAATTGAACTTTCTGTGCTTTCTAAAAGCACATGTTGTGGTTCCACCTAGATCTTCCTGAATGGAGGATAAACTTATTTTTTCTAAGACTCTATGACCAAGTAGAAATTACCTATCAACTAAAACTTAAAATTAGAACTGCAAACATCAGATCAAATATAAGTGAAGATTAATACATGAGACAGCACTATATTCAGCTGCTAATTTTCATGATTTTTTCATTTTTTTCTATACCAAAACAATTGAACAATTATCAATAAAATCATACACATGTAAATATGTACCATGAGCTTAAATTACATTACAAAAATCACATTCTCCCTGTGATATTATTTATGAGGTGTTTAGCATCTATTGAATCTGTTAATTGTGAGCTATACTATAGATCTCCACAGATGAAAGTATGTTTGTCAGCATTTTTTTGTTCTCCTTTTGAAAGCAGTAGGCTAAAAGATGATTGAAGCTCTGTCTCCACATGCAGTAGATTTTTGTCAGCAATGTTTAATAAAATAGAAAGAATAGTATGTTCTACAGCCTCGTTTATGATTTTATTTATTTCAATGAAGGCAGGACATTATTGGCTTGGAAGAACTTGGGAACTGCTTTTCTCTTCATATAAGCGTAGTGGTCTGATTTCATATTTTTCTTTGAACTTTGTTTATTCTTATTCAGTTTTAAGATTTTTATTCTCCTTTATCTGAAAACTAGATGTCACTTTTCTTAGACTTTAGTGATGTTTCTCATTCACCAAATGACTGGCAATTCTGTGTCCAGTCTTTTCCATTAGTTACTTTCAGTGCTAATCACAGTCAGAAGTTTTGTTCTTCAACTCTTATTACTTATCAATAAGGAATTGTTATGACAGTTGGTCACTGTCCGTGTTCATTGTATCAACATTTGCCAGAACATACATTTGAGATTTCACACCATACTAAGGATCAGAGAAACTTACTCCATTAGCTGAAAAACAACCAAAGTTTCCTTGCTAATCTATGCTTATCTTTTTTTACTCTTTCACTGTTTACGTTTTTGACTCATGATGATGTTGATCCAGAGGAAGAGCCATAACCTAGTGACCTCCACTGTGTGAATGGAATTTTGTACTATAGTGTCCAGGGCACTTCCCAGGCTGGGGAAGACCAGATAACAGCTGCTTTTCTTAACACTCACCTTCACTTGAATGTGGCCAGTAGTGGGGAAAGAGCATGAAAAATAGCAACTGCTCAATTTAGGAACAGAACAGAAGCCCTCGGTATATTTCCTTTTTCTCACCTTGGCACTGCTTAGAAATATTGTGTCACATATGCTGTCCAAAGATTTCCAGGGTTCGTTCTTGTTGAATATCAATACATTGCTAAATGAAGTTTGTGAACAGATATGTATGTGTATACTCAGAAAGCCTTCAAAATAGAAGATTGAAAGCAATGTAAAATAATATCATTTGAAGGCATCAACATGCAATGTACTACATAAAGTCAAACAATTTAGTCCAGACTCAATGATACCTTTTTAATATCTCATTAGTGAATGATGTATTGTGATAACGCATATTTGTTTTGAATAGATTTGATGCATAGGTGGCTTTTGAGCTTGAGAAACAGATATCATATATTGGATTTTGTTTAGTAAATATCATGCACCTTTTCATATAATATATAGTGTCATCTTATGATATCCCAAATAAGATTGCTTTAAAGGTATGTTAAAGGTATGTTCTGAGAATGTGATCACTCTGTTTTCTATGCTTACTGGGTGATGAAAGTATAGCTGGGATATTAAAAAGCAAACTTTAGGATAGAAGATTGTATTATTGCCTACAGCATGTTGTAGTTGATATTAATTTTGTATTTATTCCTGTCAGTGCAAGAATATCTTCATATATATTGCTTAACTACTGGCAATTTGAATTATATCAAAATGCAGAATATACATATTTCTGACAGAAATGAAATATAGCTTTTTGTGAATGCAGTAGTTTATATCCACAGAGATGCTGTAGATTTGGAGGTGCTTGTATCTTAAATTCTAATTAGATCCTTAAAAGCTGTGTGTCTTCTGGTTTCACTTCTATATATATTTAAATTCAGGTATAACAACCTTCATAATTACTCACAAGTTCTTTAATATTACCAGGAAGTTGTTAAGGCACTTTTTAAAGAAAAAGTGGAGCAAACTTATGTTAGGCTGTGATGATTTTATCATTCTGGGAATATTCTTTTTTTTTTTTTTTTTTTTCTTTTTTACTCACTCCCTCCTCCCACCCTCCCCTCTTTACAACACTCAAAAAAAAAAAAAAAAAAAAAAAAAAAACAAAAAAAAACCAACCTGTGTAGACCCCAAATAAATCAGCAGCATTAATGAATCAGACAGGAACAAAATAAGCTCAACATCTGAGAAAAAAAGATTGTTAGTCAGCAACTTTATCTCATATCACGCTCCCGAATGTACTTGAAAGGTGATTTTATTTGGAATATTTATTATAGCTACACAGCCTTTCACCCATGGTAGGGAATTTGTTGTTTGTATTAATGTCGGTGATAGTAAGATCAGATGCTAAATGATATTACAGTGGTTAAAGACTTGGTTTCATTTCATCGTATCATAGCACTTTCTCACCAGAAAGCCCATGGAGTCAGTAGAATAAATCTGAAAGTCAATGTTAATGATTCAGTAAGTGTTATTTACTGAATTCAGCTAGTTTATGGATTTTTTAATTCTACAGAAACTTTATGATATGACATATAAGCTAAAATTTTGTTTTATTTTCAAGTATGCCAGTTTCACACCATAGATTGCAGAATGAGTAAGGATATCAAACATAATTTGACTTCTTGAGAGAGGATTCAGAAAGTTAGCTATATCATTATGGGCATGGAATAACTCTGAGTTACTGCTTAATATATGAAGTTTGCTATAATTACCATGAAAGCGCCTGACTAATTCTTTTTTGGGGGTTGTGTGGAGGAGTTTGATCTATAAATAATTTCTTTCTAATTTTGAGAGAAATGCTGGCACATACATCATCCATATTCTGTTTCCTTTGATCCTGCAGAGGGTAGCACGTCCAACTTTATGCATGCAAAGTTTTCTGTAAAAATTATTTTGAATATAGATCCCTGTAAATATAAGACATAAGCCCAATTCCAAGCACTTCATGTAAACATACTTAAGTACTTCAAGCATATCTTGGTTAAATGACAGCAAATATCTCAGCACCTTAGGAGCCCAGATTAATGACTTAGTTTAGAAAACTCAGAAACCTTGATTAGAAGTCATGGTAATCAACCTGCAGCAGATTTGCTAGGTGAGCCTAAGCATTGTGCTGCTGTGTGCTGGTGACTTATCAACTAGCTGGAGCAGTTGGACCCACTAAAACCTTAAGGCACTTCATAGGGCTTTTGGCAAGGAGCACCTGCCAAAATAGAGTTTTAAGTAACTTTTTTGTACAAGGTTTTGTGTACAAGTTTTAAACAAATATTTATTTCTGTAATTAGAAAGCTGATTGTCTCTATATACAAGCGGTTTCCACTGTTTTTGCAAAACTATTTCATTTCATTTCACAGTCATTCCTCTATCTCTGTGGCTATGCTGGTACCTGTGAATAGTGGTTGATCTGTCAGAATCAGACAGGCTTTTAAGAAAATGAGCTTTGACATTCCGTTCCTTAAGATGATCCCTTGCTTTTCAATTACTGCTTTCTGACTTGGAGGTTTCTTAAGGTAACTCGGAGCTTGTTCCCACACTGTCAACCAGGTGGCAGCAGTGCCACGTCAGAACGGTTCCAACACCCTTTCCCTGACATCAAGCGTTAATGCAATTGACCAATCAGTGCTAAGATGATGGGAGGTAATTGGGTAATTGTATTTTACTGATCACAAGCAGAGAAAAGAAGGGGAAGGGGGGAGGAAAAAAAAAAAAAAAAAGGAGAGAGAGAGAGAGAGAGAAAGAGAACGGAAGGGGTGAAGGAGGAGTATAGAGAGGAGGACTGGCCCCGGGACATTTGCAAATCCTAGTGTGCCTCTGAAAGGTGGGGAGTCAGACAAAGCCAGAGCGACAGAAAAGCGGATCTACTCCCAGCAGCAACAACAGGAGCTGCCTGGAACTGGATATATACATAGATGTGTATGTACGTGCATACACAAGAAGAATTCAAGCTGAAGCTAATGGGAGGGAGAAAGGATTTTGGCTGTGCAAAACGCTATGCATTTCAGGCGTGCAACTAAAAACTGAAAGAAGAGGCTGTGCTCCCGGGGATGTGTCATCTTGGAAGGGAGAGAGGCAGGAAGGAAGGAAGAAAAGGGGGAAGATAACTGGCATGTGGAAGACGATGGGATTCTAACTCACTGCTGTGCAGAAGGGAAATCCAACTTGTAGATCTGAAATACACCGGGCAGAGATTGCAAATGTGATCGGAGCTGCATTGAAACAGAGAAAGAGAAGAAAAGGGAGGCAGAGGCTGGAGAGCTTTTATCCTTCTCCCTCTCTCTTTCCCTCTCTGCTCAAAGAAGAAATAGAAGTTTATCTGTCTTGGTGCTGCTGGATCTTTATAGCTGCTGGACAAAAGATGGAGAAGAAGCTAAAATGAAAAGCAGAGGGAAACCAGTGCTTTCGAAACAGGGCTAAGAAGACAAATCACGCCTCCCCAGGGTTCTTTTGTGCCCCGTCGGGGGAGTTTTAACATCAGAAAGATTTTGAGAAGTGTGGGGAGCAAAGGGGAGAGTGGGCGTTAAAAACACCCATCCTGAGTGTTTAAAAAATAACAAGGGGATGGATTTATTCTTGACAGCTGGTGGGAACCTTGAATTTTTCTCTATTCCCTCCCTCCTTCATTCCATTTAATGTGAGATTATGAAAATGCAGAGGAGTTGGAGGGAAAGCAAAGGATATAATGTGGAGTTTGAAGCGAGGAAGAGAGTGCTGATGCTGTGGATTGCTGACTTCTTGCTGAAATCAAAAATCCAATTGCGCACTGGGTTGTGATTGGAAATCTAATCAGATCTTTGGAGAGAAGGGAGAGAAACTAAAAGTTATTGTATTGACATATACAAATAAAAATTTAATTGCAAACGGAGATTCTATCCTAAAGGAGTGTGGGGGATAGGGAAAAAGAAGAATGGGAATCCCCATTCTAATGTGGAGACACACAGATTGGATAATTGATAGTGCAGCAAAGAAGGGGGAAGAAGAAAATTGCCTGGCAAGACCTGGATCTTAACAGTCACAACAAAATTGCATTAAAATAATACAGATGGAGGGCTGCTTAAACAGAAATACAGCTCTTTCTGCTCTCCAGAGAAAAAACAAATAGCAAGCAATGGAGAGCAGAGAAGCTAGAGTGGCAGAAAACCTCAGAAAAAGGGTAGTAGGCAAAGGATCCACTGTGGAATGAAAAGTTTCAGAAAGGAGAAAGACCATTCATCCTCTGCAATAATTTTTCTTTTCTTGTCTTGTTGTTTTAAACCCTTCTTCTCCTGTGGAGCAAACATCATTGTTACCACTACAGCAATTTTAAACAGAAAAGTTGAACACAACAGAGAAAATAAAGGACAGAGAAGAAAAAAGCAAAATTGCTGGAGGGAGAGAGTTCAGCAGTGTTGGGTTGGATTGGTACCTGCATGGACTGAAATTGCTTGGAAATTGCAGTTGGATATATTTTATTTTTGTTTCCTGTCTTGTTTTTAATTTTGGTTTGGTTGCTGAAATGAAATAGTTTTCATAACCCCTCCCCCACCCTGTTTTTTCATAACCACTCGGATTTCCAGCTGGATAGTCTTTGAGAATATAGTAAGTACACTTTCCATTTTATTATTATTTTATTATTTCTTACAGGGGAAAAAGTAATAATAATAATAAGAAATGCCCCATTGCATCTTTTTCTTCTACCTCTTTCTTTGCTCTCTTCCCCAGCCTGAGTAAAGAATCCAGTTGAATTTTGGTAATGGCAGAGGAGAGGGATGGGGGGGAACTGGCATAAGGAAGGAAGAAAAGGAGGAATGAGAGCAGAACTGAAATCTCAAATATTCCAGTTCGTAAAACTCCAGCCTTGGTAGTGTGTTGCAGATACCTGCTGGCGTGGCTTTATGGCATTTGTAAATGTTTCACTAGCAAAGGAATCTTTTGAGAAAGCCCCTGCAGTGAGTGATGGGTGCTGCCTGTTTGCCCAATCTCTAAAAAAAAAAGGATGCAAGTTGCATATAATTGTATGCACAGAGGAGGTTTGTTTATTTATTTATTTGTTTGTTTAGTAAATGTTTAAAATAAACGCTGATTTCAGTGCTGGCATCCAGTCTGACATTGCAGATCAATATGGTGTATTAACAGGAAAATTTTATAATCAAGCAAGGAAGTAAAGTATGGCTTTTGGCAGGAGCGGGGGCGTGTAGGGCAAGGGGTGGTATAGGGAGTGGTAATGGTTTTTGAGGAGGCAGCTCTGAGAGAAATGGAATATTTTACACTCCATTGCTGAGAACAAATAGTAACAGGCAGAGAGAGGGCATTCTTCTCTTGAAAGGGAGTTTAGAGAATGGCTGTACTAGCCACTCGTGCCCTCCAGATCTCCTAGGAAATTCTTTGCAATTTTGTGGTGAATCCTCCAGTCTCCCCTAGGACTTTTCTGACAGTTGAAAAAGATTTACTTTGATTGACATGCAGTGAGAGGATACAGTTAGGAGATTTTTATCCTTATGTTGGTAATGAAAATAATAGAAAGTGGCTTGTAGATGGTGGTGTTAACAGATTAGCAGTGATGTGTAACATTCCAGTAAATGTCTCTCCCTTTCTTTAGAAATCTGATGTGGGAGTGTGGAATGAAGTCAGGATAACTTGTAATTTGAAATGAAGGTCCTGTTTTCCTGTGGAGGATCATGCTACTTTGGTCCACTCTTCTGGCATGACTGTATACCTTGTAGATAGGAAGTTTTTCTCCTTTATACCCTTCTTTTCTTCCTTACCTCCACCATCCTCCTTCATAAGCAGAGCCTTGAAATGAAAATGTTAGGCCAAAATTGGTATAGAAGGAGACAGAAAAGCACATGGTTAAATGAGCCATCAAAGTTACATGGATGTTTCTTTCAGGCAACGTAAAGAACTAGCTTTGCAACTAATTTTACTTTTCTGTAGCTACAGAATTCTGGAGGGGGAAGAAGGAGGGATGGGCGAGGTGCTGGTAAAGATGGATCATGAATTTACCTTTTTTTTTTGTCTGACAGCATTTCCTTCTTCTCAAGCTTTCTATGTGGAGCAACACAATGCAGAGCTTCAGATTCCCTGGATAAAAGCATTAATAAATTCTTTTTTTTTTTTTTTTTTTTTCTTTGCATTTCTGCATTCATGCTTGTCAGCACTGTTGCTTCACGTAGATGTCTTGAGTTTTTTAATGTAATGGAAATGAAACCTGCTTCTCAAATGTGCCCATGCACTTCTGTTTGGAGGTCATGCCTCTGAAGTGTTAGATACTTGTAAAGGTTTAAGATTTAGGGTTCAGTTTTGCTCCTAAGGAAATCTTTGGGAATATTTGTTCAGCCATATGAATGAATCAGACCCTTTGTGCTCTTGTATTTAGAAAAAGAAGGAAGCAGGCACAGCAAAAATTGTTGTTTCCAGCTCCAATTTCTCTCATTCTTCTCAGTACAGCTAAATCAGTTTAGTATGAAATACTTTAGCCTCATTTATTTCTCTGGTCACGTTTCCTGGTGGGATACTAAATGGATAATAAGTTTGTCAGCATCTGAAAATAAGCACAAAACTCTGTTCTTCATTCCTTCATGTATCATTATAAGCCTGTGCCCTATTGTGGGCTACACTTAGACCAGCATTTGCTGTAATAGAGCAGCTAAATTTATGTTAAGCTGCTGCTCAGTAATTACTGAAGGGAAAAAAAGCTGGCTAAGGAAAAGGCATCTCCAAGCTTTTCCTTGGATTGCTGTCAAGTGAACACATAAACAGAAAATCTGATAGAGGAAATCTGACTTTTGACAATAGGATGCTGCCATAGGTGCCTCAATCATTTATTACAATAACTAACAAGAGGATTTTCTTGATGGGATAAAGAAACAACTAGGAAAATTAGGCACCAGTTTGGGCTGAAACAGGCAAATCTTGTCAACATTAAAAAGCTATGGATGCTATCTGCTTTTAAATAGGCAAGTTTCACACTTCAGTGAATCATTCACTTAACACAGTAGCCAAAAGACACATGGTACAACCCAGAATTTAACTCTTTCAGTCTCATAATACGAATGAGTATAGCGTTTCTAAGCTTTTGTGCTTTGGCTTACCCGGAGCCCAAAGGACTGATCATAAAATACACTGCCAAAAGCATCAAACTAAGCATCCAACTAAATGAGGAGCAATACATCTTGTCAGGCAGAGTCAAGAACTGGCTGTCAATGCTACTTCTCTTGCATGTGCAGGGAAGTACAGATGTACCACTCAGCAGCGTGTGCTGATCCTGGAGGCTATTTCTTCTTCAAAACGTGGACCATCCATTTGGAAGTAACCCTGGGCTCTTGGACTGTATTGGAATTTGGTGCTGTAAAGGGAAACACTATATTTAACTGGTATATTTAGGCAACCAAAGCTTTTGCAGAGGGGAAAGCTTTATTGGAGACTCCTGCGTCACTTGTAATTGTTCTCCAAAACATTTTGAGATCACAAATCTCAGACTTCAAGTTCTCTTGACAAACTGCATGTTCATACTGTATGCAGTCCATGCTATCAGGAATGATTCACACTGATCAAGAATAGGAGCATGCTCAGTTTGCTGGAGCAGCAAATTATGTATTGCAGTATCTCTCGGCTTGATAGCGCTGAGTGAAAAATGAACATTCACATTTGCTGAGACCAAAGAAAGAATGCTCTAAATGTGAACAGATACAAGAAATTGTAAGGAAATGGAGGAAAAGAGGATTTCCAAAACGTTGTCATAGCTTCTTATGCAATGTTATTAAAATGATTTGTCTGTGACCTTAAAAGTTGAATCTCTTTCCACTGTTCTAGCTGTGGTGATATGAGATGGGAAGATTTTGCATAGGACCTGGAACAGGCATTCAGTGTATTTTGAGAGCATGGTGTGGGTGACAGTTCATAAGCCAAACTGTCCAAGAATGAAGAGCCAATGTATTCAGTAAAGGAGTGCACTGTGCGCAGCAGCAGCATGCAAGAATCTCCATCTCACTTGTGCCACTGTGCTTTCGCTTTGACTTTTTCAGATCTCTTTCTTTCTGATTGCCTGTGTGGGAACACGGGGAGATAAATGAGTACTAGAATTAGTATCACTTGCAGTCTAGGAGGGAAATAATTCTGAAGAAATGCAATTAATTACTACCCATTAAATTACTTCTGGTGTAGTCAAACTGACTGGACTTTTGGCCCAGGTTCTGCTTCTCCATCTGCCCCCTTGCCACCTGCCTTGTGAAATTAATAATGAAAAACAAGCCTCCTTCAGTATAAAGTGCTGCCCTTCCAGGACAATTCAGTTCAGGAGGATTTAGCAATAGCAGCAGTCATGGTGACCTGGAAGGCAGCCTTGCAGTGTTCTTTTAATTCTAGGAACATGGGCAAGGAGCTGTCCTGAAGAGCTATTCATAGAAAGTACCTTGCCTCTGCTTCTTGTAATTGCTTGCTGTAATAGCAGAAGAAATTGAGGCTTAACTTATGACTTTTTGAGCAGTTTATTTCATGATGCTATTTAGAAAAGCAAGGTGCCAGTTTTCAGCTTTTCTATCACGGTTCTTTCTTCTCTTGAGGGTGAAAATAGGAATGCAAAAGGCAAGATGAGTGTGCTAGTAGTGTGTTTCAGTTGGAAATGCTATGATACACAGAAATGAATTGATGCACAGTTCCTGGTATGTGGCCTGGATAGTTTGCAGTCGGTTAGAGGAAAAGGCAAAAAATCAGGCGCTTGTGTATGCACACAATAAAAGAGAATCAGGATCTACATTTGGTATCCAAGGAAGCGGGAGCAGAATCCTGCAGGGCTTTCTGTTCATTGTTTAAATGTTGCCATAGCAATATCTCAGGGCACAAGTTACATGTTTTGCACTTCTTGAGTTGTGCTTTTCTTTCCCTTCTCTCTCTCTTTCTGTTTCTCAATCTATTTACTCAACAGCTAGGAGTATCTCTGCAGAACTTTGCAAAACAGTCACAATAGGACTGTGAAAGCTGCATTGTCTGTCCACTTACATCCATTCCTTGTCATTTGCTAATTCATCGAAAACACAATTAGGTTAAAATTGTTGGATAGAAGAGAAGTGGGAGGCTCTTGTTATTAGGACATTGAACACATTACAATATTTTTTGTAGTGGTGATATGTTAATTGGATAGCTGCAGGCAAGTGGAGTATAGCAGTCACTGACAATTAAAAACAACAATGGACTTACCAGGACTGAATCTATGTACTGGGCATTTCAGATATATACTAGAGCTTCTGTAATTTGAAATATTTGCACCACTCTAAGAACTCTTGAAATTCTGAATTTGCTGTGCTGAGACAAAATATGCCCTTGTTGCTTGTGAAATGGAGAAAGGCAGCACAAAGCACTGAATAGTCTCCCATAGTATTTGCTGCAAAGCTTGTACTTGTTATGTCAGGGCTGAGGGGGTGCGATGTAACAAGAAAACTAAGAGAATTAAAAGCAAAAGAAAAACCAACCTCAAATCGAAACAAAGATAAACAGATTTCCAGCCATGAGGCTTTTGCATGCAAGTAGTCAAAGCTTTCTTATGAGTATCACAGGAAAATAAATAAAATGATTGTATGTTTGTCACCAAACCCAATTCAGGGTGTTGTGTCTGAGGAATCTTTCAGTTATTTGGCTACATGAGATCTATCCAATTCCTTTGCAGTGAAACAATCCTCAGAAATAAGGATGCAGTTTCTCTTCATGTTTGTTTAGGCAGTATAATATAAATTGACTTCCTGAAAGCCTAGGAGACAGTGCTTTTTCTCCACTGTGCATGTTAGAATGATTGTTTTAAGGGTCAGATCTAATTCCTAAGGCCAATGACAGTAACTTTTAAAAAGTATTAATGTTATTCAAGTCTCCAGCACATTTTTTGTTTACAAACCTTTCTTTGCTTTCATATCAATAATCTCTTTGCTTGTATTAAAAAGGAAATAAAATCAAGAGCATAAGTAGGCTGCCATTAATGGGTTGAGTGTAATGTAAGTAGTGACAGTGCAGGTTTCCTCACACTGCTTATCATTATACCTCAATAATGATCTTCAGCAAAAGACTGCCTAAGACCTTATGTAGGCACTAAATCTGGAGTTTCCCTTAGCATCCTCAGCATCCACCCCAAAGGGTGGCCAGGTGTGGTGGGGGTGGAGATAATTATGTCAGTTCTAATTCACTGTGCTACTGCCCACTCATCAAATTACTGAAGCCCATAAGATTCCGCTGTTTTCAATTGAATATGTAGTAGGTAGTTTAGGATGAAAGTTTTGACATAATTGGGTCTTCATCAGCTATATACCAGCATTTTTATTTCCTTTTAATTTCCAGAACCAACAATTAGTAGGGAGATGGAACAGGCTGTGGTGATAATTTCTCTATAAAGCGGGAATTTTGTCTTTCAGAGAGTGTATTAAGAGGAATGTTTTGATTCTTATTCACTAATGCACATTTTTCTATTTCAAAGCAACACTACAACATGCTGTTGTGTAGTAACTCTTCCATGCAAACAATTTCATTCCCTTTACATGGTGGTTTTTTTTTTCCTTTACCCAAGTATAAAACCTGTTTCAGTTCCAGAAACAAACAACAGGGCAAAGATTTATACTCCTAGACATGGAAAGGTGATATGAATGTCATTTTGAATTCATATTCCATAGGCTCCACATTTCTCTCTGAATTTCTCAACGTTTCACATTTCCTTTGTAGATCCTGATGACATTCCAAGTAGGAATGCTTTTTTTTTTTTTTTTTTTTTTTTTTTTAAATCCATGTATGAGATGGATTAATGAAATAATTTAATTCCTGTTGCTGACATAGTAAAACTTCAGTTTATATTATCAAAACTAGCAATTCTGTAAAATGTCATATTTTAGGGCTGAATTCTTAGTCACTTATTACCAGGAGAATTTGGCACTGGTGTAATCTCAGTGCATTGCCTGTTGACATCAACAAGAGAGTATTGTGATGTGTCATTGTAAGTTTAATAAAAATGGAAAAAAGGATTCATTTTTTAAAGGCTACAGAACAGGCTCTGTAAGGACAGGAAAGAGTTAACTTAAAGGACCACAGCTTTTTCTCCCTCAATGCATGCAGATTTCAAATGAAGTGTGCAAAAATATATTAAATTCTATGAGCTTCTTTGCCAAAGGGAATGCATGTTGTGCTAAGGATTTTTAACTTAGCTGTTTGGTTTTATATGAATTTTCTCTGCCACTACAGTATTTGTGAGCCCTTATTGGAGAGGCAGGTTCTTTTACAAGTGGTTATATATTATTTTTCCGGAGGCAAGCTTTTATATTTATGCCATCACTTAAAGAACTGAGGTTCATTTTTGTTAGGGTTGTTGATGCCACAACTACTATAGAGGAAAGATGATGAACACATTAGCCTTTTAGGTTGCTCATATGCAGTGCTCATTCTACTTCTTCCCTAAGAGTTTTATTGCGTTTAACGCCTGTGTGAATTTTGTCTGTATATGGCGCAAGGAATTAAAAACCATAATGGATTTCTCTTTAGGACATGAAAGAGGTTGAAAATCTTATCCTCAGTGATCATTCCTGTTGATATTCGTCTTTCTGTAATGTACATTTCACTGAGTAGTCTGGTCCTAAAGATTGAGTTATGTACATAGGTAAAGTGCTGAAGGTATCTGTTGAAAACTGCTTTATAACCATAGCAGGGGATAACTTAGTCCTTAAGTACCTTTCTATAACTTGTAGAGAAAATAATTGTCTTTTTTAATGGGAAATTTCAGCTTTGGGACTATGTATGAAAGTCTCATACAGCAGTAGCAAAATGGTATTAAGATTTTTTTTTTTTTTTTTTTTTTTTTTTTTTTTGTGGCTTAAGGAAGAGGAAGTTGATGGCTTCCTATAGCAAAGGAAAGATAAAATAATCTCAGAAATGTTACTTCAGAAGGATTTGTCTTATAAACTTGACAAAAATTATGGGAAAATTGGAGAAACCATTTAAAAAGATATCTTTGAATAAAAACTGAAGATTTTTGGAATACATTTTTTTGTCAGAGAAAAGAATCCATAGTGTATTATGATCTCTCTTTGATACAAAGGAAAATTAAGCCAAAAAGTAGCAGTTAAGAATCAAAGCAGACTAGTATACACTTGGGGGGAGGAGGGAAGGAAGGAAAAAAAAAAACCAACCTATATAAATAAAAAATTGTAAACTGAAGACAGCTGATAATATATAATTTACTGAAGGCACTCAAAAAAATTCTTGATAGGAGAGAAATGACGTATTTGGACGGTGGGCTGAAAGCATACCAGAAATCAGGGACTCTTAATGCTGTTCTTATTGCTGCTTTAATTGCAGTCTTCCTATGAAGAGATATTGGTAGTAGTGATGCAGAAATAGTAGAATTATTCAATTTAAACTTCTACTCTGTATCTGGAAAAATCAGGACTAAAACTTCTTTGTTACAAAAAGTAAAAAGCAAGTGAAAAGACTCTGGAAACCATCTATTAGGGATACATATTTGAAAATCAACAGTCCTGTTGTCCTCACAGTAAGGAATATCTTCCTGATACCTAGTTTGAATCTACCCTCCTCTACTTCCCCTCATTGCCATAAGCCTTTCTAAAAAGTCCCTCCCTGGCTTTCCTGTAGACCCCCTTCAAGTGCTGGAAGGATAGCTACTGAATAGTTTGGAAGCATTTGTCAGATATTCAGAAATAACTTTTGTGAGGAAATGCATTTTAATAGATTATATAGGGGTCGTAACACTTTACAATATTTGTATCAATGATTTAAACAGATCATTGAAGGAAGATTCCTGACTGAAAATAACACTTAACATCACTGACAGAAAATAACACATTAGGTGTAGGTGTAGCACAGCTGACAAAATGACCTGGATAAGAACAGCTGTTAGTATGGGCATGTGAAGGTAAATGGAGTAAACTATGTGAGAGTGAGTGGATGGGCAGGTGAGAGGAACAGAGCAAAAACTGATTTGACACTGCCAGGGGTTTCTTCATGTTACTGTGACCTTAGGTATTTCTGCTTGTGATGATTCTGCACTGAATACTACAAGGAACCAGCATCCAGCTGGTGGAGTGACAGAACAGAATGCTGCAAGCAAGAACCCATGCTTTGTGAACTTGTGTGTGAACCATGACTATTTTCTGCTTAGCAGATGCATTAGTAGGTGGCAGGAAGCAGGATGAGGCTGGACCACAAGTGTCTCAAGAGGAGAAGTAAGCAAGTAGGGGAGCCTGGGCATACAAAAGTGGGGATATGCCTATGGCCTATGAGAGTATCTGAGTGATATTATTTCGAGGAGTTGACTGTGTAGGGACATTTAGATGTTTTGAGGGAGATATTATCATTTTTAACTTTTTAAATGGTGCTTCTTCTGTTGTATTTCTGATCCTGAGCCATTAGTGACTGCTGGTTAATCACATTAATTAATCAGTAAGCAGTCTTGAAAATGATGTAATTTAGATCACATAGATTGAATTTTTTTTCCTTGTAACATTAAGTATTGACAACATGATAAATGACAGTTATACAGAGTAATATGCATACAATATATTATGTATAAAAATTACAGATTAATGAGGGTAATGCATCTGTAAAAATAATTCTGAGAAGGATTTGAGATTATAAAAGGCAAGCAATTCCACATGAGCTCCCACAACAAAACTCTGTTTAAAAAGGCTGTATTACGCCATTGTACAAATAAGAGAAACAGAGTAATGATTTCAACAGAAAAATTGGAATAGTTTTATATTTCATTTTGTAAACATTTTGAAAATTACACTGGAAAGAAAGAAGAGACACATAAATACACAGTGCTGAAGAAAAAGGATGTAGACATTAAAACATTTTCTAATAGTAAATAAAATAATAAGAAGCAATAGCTAGAAGCTTTAATCTCAGAAATTAAGATTAGAAAACAAAGATTGATTATTAGTTCTGAAAATAATTCACCATTCAAAAAAACTTCTTGGATTTCATATTCTTAGAGTGACTCTCTATGGAAAAGGGTTGTCACATGAAGTATGCATTTCTGAGTCTGCTGCATTTGAGAAAGTACACTAGCTGTTTCTGAGGTCCCAGTAACCTTAGCCCATGATTCTGCATATAGAAGGAAAGCAGCCTCAGCATTCATAACCAAACTTCCATTCCTGTCATTAACTAATATGCCCACTTTCCAATGTACAGAATAGCCTACTCCATCATTCCCTTTCTACTCAGATTGCTAGCAAAAGGCCCAAGAAGTTTTTGAGTGAAGAGCTTCTCTATGGCAGTAGCCTGACTTAAGCTCAGTACTTCAGACCTCTATCTGCTTAGATTGGAAATAAGTATACCTTTTGATATGTTTTAATTTGTCAAATCTGAGACATTTTATGGAGATTTATTTTGAAGACTGTGCTGGGGGTGAACAAGTACTCATCACATGTATTTGTCTGTTCATTCATTAACCCATCGGCTAGGCTGCAAGTAAACTTCTACCTCCTTCATAGATTCCATGACAAGCTGAAGAAGAGCAGAAAGATTTGCAAGTTTTGGGTTTTGTATGTCTGAAATACTGACCCATCAACAACACGAGCCTCCAACCCAAAGAAGTCCATTTGTTTAAGCCAAAATCAAAGACAGACAAAATGTATGGATTCAGAGCTGCTTTCTAGCTGAGGCTTCTGTACATGAATCCAGATATGAATTCTTATATCATTCAGTGATACATCACTGGTAACAATGTGCAAAGGTCTGCAGGGGTTGTCAGTGTTTTAATTAGCATTTTGAAAATTCAGACTTTAGTCTCCACTCATTTTCTGCATGTATATAGTGTGGTCATGGATTTTCTGGAAACATGGTTGCATGTTTCTTACTACTCTCCCCAAAGCCAGTACTTTCCCTACCATTAAATAATACAAAATTGACCTTTAAAATCAAAATTGCAAAATTTTCTTATAAGGTTTTAATTTGTACTCTCTGTTCCTCCAGGATTTTGTAATTTCATGAGGCACTCTTTTCTTACATAACATTCATTTTCTTGCAATACTTATTTATTTGATTTTAAACTGAATAATAAATTATTTCAATTTAGTTGAAATTTTGCATAATTGTGCCAGTAATTTATTACAATAATTAACTGTTCAAGAGTTGGAAAATCAAGAATAAGTCTAGCAAAAATCTGAGATATTTCTTTTTCTCCCTAAACTCCCTTCTGCAATGTTATCTTCAGACTGCACACTTAACATGGAACCAGCTAAAAGACTGCAGGGGCCAATATGTATTCAGTTTGCGTACTAAGAAAACTGTGTCTGGGCTGTTCCTCATTTCCTGACCAGAGTTGTTTTTTTTTTCTTTTTATATTATCTGTCAATAACTCATCCACTTCCAAGGGCTCCAAAGTTCAGAGGATCTTTGTCTTGTGAAAAACTTCTATAGAAATAGTTCATGGCAAATTTTTGAGTGAACATGGCAATTAGGGGAGGTTTTGAGGGCTGTTGAAGAACCAGCAGTTGCCTTTTTATGAGCATTTCTATAGCTCTTTTAAATAAAATGTTAAAAAACTTGTAAGGTATGGTGCTGTTCTTGCCTTCTATTCCATGCTGGTGGATCTTTGGAACATAATGATGCTGCACTGAAACGTAGGGAATTCTATATTGAAGAAAAAATGTATTGCTGGAGTTGTCATTAATTTCACCGGTTTGGGTTGAATTACACCAGCTACTAAAATGATATATTCATACAAGTTAAGACTGTAGACTGTCCTTGAAGGTTTGGAGTAAATTTGGATTTATGACGTGTTTAATATGATAATTCTTTGCACAGGTGGTTGCATTATAGAAAAATAGCAGGGAAATAAATATATATTTAAATATATATTTAGCAAAGCACCTGCTTCCATAAATCTCTCTGTGTAGGAGGGGGGATAGAAATCTCCACACATTAGTAGTCATGTGGATCTCGGAAGAATTATAACAGTGACTGTATGGCAGCTAGGAAAAAAAAACAACTTATTTGAGAAAAGTTTAGAACTAAAGACTTTCTCAAAACAAGTAACTAAAAAAAACCCCACCCCTGAAAAGCAAGAAAAATATCAAATCTTTTATCAGATCTTTCTCTCTCTTCATTTCAAAAGATTCTTTTTAAAAGGCAAACGGTATTAAGAGAATTCTGCATTTAAATATAATAGAATGGACAGTCTTGTATTACTTCAGTGGTCATTACTAGAGATTTCTTGACTCATGTCTTTGTGTGGCATCTAACTTATTCTGTGAAAAAAAAATCACAGAAGCTCTTTTTACTCCATTTGTGTATTGAAGGACAGAGCCTTCCAGTTTTGATGCAGCTAAAACAAATTTGAAGTATTCAGAAACCAAGACCAGTTTAATGTAATTTAAGAAATGGGAATAGGAGTTAGAAGAGGTCTTGTGAAATTACTTCACAGTTGCATGAAAGTTCCTTTAATAAAAGTTATTTTATAAAAATAATTTTACTGCAATCAGTCTCACATAACACACAAAGTTGTTAATACGGGAGAATAACAAAGAAATGTGCATCTTTTATCCTTAAACATTCAGTTCGTGAAACAATTCTAGACACATAGGTCAAAAAACTTCTTCCATTCGTAAGAAAGATTTTTTTCCTGATCTGCCAGCGATTTACTGATACTGTAACTATTTTATATTCAGACTTTTAGGAATATTTTTCCTTCTCGCTTACTTTGCCTCAGGCCTAAAGTGAACTGAATATACAAACAAAAAATTATTCATTTCTGAAAGTTTAGCAGGATTGCAAGTTTGTCAACTTACTCTTAAGAGTAGTCACTTTCAAACATGATCTTATTGAAAATACTCGTTGACATTCTAGCTCTTGAGTGAATGAGAAGTATTCATTAAAACCTCTTCAGGTGTTCTACATGTTTTACACTGAAATTATTATTCATTTATTTTTAATTTGTACAATGGAATGGTTAAAAATCACGGTACCCAAACTCTTTTCCCTAAACACTGAAATTTTACAAAATCTGTCAATGTTACAGTAGTGCAAAAGCATTAGAGATAAAAAGCAATTTTTATCATAATTTACAACTTCGAAGACTCCTGTTTGCTTTATATGTGAATTTGTTGTGCATTTAGTAGATGAACAGCTTTCCACTGCTGGATCAAAGGTTTCTGTAATGCCCCATTATAACATAATGATTTTGTTTTTTTCATTGAATTCAGGAAACTGGTATCTTTACTTTGTCTTCCTGAAAAGATTGGAGTAATTCACTGTTGAGATAGCTAATTGCTGAGTACAATACCAATCTACAAGTGATTTAGCCAGTTTTGGCTGACTTAAACTAATGCAGCTAACCTTAAATTTTGTGGGCTGTGTTCAGCCATGACAATGACAGTACATGCTTTGCTTCTCATGTGTTGAATTTGCTTACACAGACGTTGCAAACATGTATGGGAAGGCATGAAGTCAGCAACTGACATTGCTTCTAAAGGGTTGTACCTTCTTGAAAATCTAATTGTCTCCTTTCAACCTACCCTCTCCTTATGCAGATACTCAACCCTCCCTCATATGCAGACAAGCAGAGTGCTTCAGGGAGCACAGGGACTTAAACATGTGACTCAGAGGTCAATAGATTCAGACCCTCAGGCAAGGAAGTGAAAATCACAGCTAAGGACAATTTACTGTGACCATCTTTCCCCAGGAGTCTCCTAGCACAACCAAAGGGCTTTGCTGTGTCTCAATTTCTCGCATTGTCAAATTCCATGAGTTTGCGTAGGAAGACATGAATCCTACTGAATTAGAAATATCTCTGATGAATTAAAATTACTTGTTTAAGGAAAGGTTTTCAGCCAGCTGATCTTTGCCAAAATTTAAGGTTCCTGTAGCAGGTTCCTGTGTTACTATTCCTGTACTGATAACTGATTATTAACCAAAAATTCAGTATGGTGAAATGTAGTCAGATTTGTTGTAGAACAAAGAAAGGAATAATTCAATTATAGGTTCCTTCTTTTTTTCCTTTTCCTTTTCTTTCTCTTTTTCTTTTTGTTTTCTCTTACTTCTTTCCCCTCTCCAGCTGTCTGTTGAGGTAACAACACAATTAAGACACTTAAATCGATATCACCAATGTGCTTGCTTTTGCTTGGCGCATCAAGTATCTTTTAAGAATTGTCTTTAACATAGACTCTTTGTCTTTTTGTTTAAAAACATCATTTGAATAGCTTTGGCAAATTGCTTAATTGTTTATTGATCCAATAGTTATTCAGCTTATTATTCCATGGTGCATTTTTTGTTGTTTTCTTGAACATTACTTCATCTCATTTTAAAACTCCTGGGTAAAGCTTATATCAAACCCTTTGTCAAAGTTGCTTAAATTAAACCCTTGCTTAAATTCCATGTTGCTGAAGTGTTGAGGATAGAAATTATATTGAAATATCTCAACAGTTAATGTCCACACATTTAGAATTTATTTCTAACATTGTAGGCAGAAGATAGTTATGGTGAATTTTGCAACAGTCAACTCCCACGAGGTCGTATTTTATTAAACTGAGTAAATTGAATGAGTCAGAGCCATAGCTGTCTAGGAATTTAAACAAAATAATTGACACACTATCTGCCAAACATACTGTATTTTTCTTTTTTTTTTTTTTTTGTGCGTGGTAGCGTAAAAAATGTCTGCATAAACTCTAGTTGATGAAGACAACAAGACGGTGGGGTTGGGTTTTTTTTGTTTGTTTGTTTGTTTTTTTTGCATTTTGCTTTGTTTTACATTCCACAAAACAAATCTACTTCACATATAACTGTCCTACATCCTGTATTCCTTCCTATTTGTTCAAAGAGTAGGAACTCTTTTTGGATGAAGAGTGGAGGAACTGCAAAAATCTATTGTCACTTCCGGAGGAAAATATCCCTTTTAATGTTTATTGATTTTTCAAATCCATCTAAATTACCTCTATAATAACAATCATTCTGTTTTTATGCTAATGGTATGTGTTCAATAGTGGATTGAAGGTAGAAAGCTAAAGGAATTCTTTGAATTTTACCATGGAAGATATCCTCCTCTCCCTGAATCCATAGATGAAAATAATTGTGCTGCAGTGCCAAGAAATTAGTATCTTAGTACAACTCCAGAATGCTATGAAAACATAGTATTGCATAACTGTGATTCCACTGAATGGACTCATTATGACTAAAATTGTCTGAAGTTCTATTGCTTTTTTGTTTATATCTGGCAGAAATCAAGCTATCTCACAATCAGACACAATAGGTTTTTCTAAATATGGATGAAAAACTAGAATGTTCTTCAGAACAAGTATTGGCTACGACAGAATTGAATGGAAAATGCTGGCTTTAATTAGTGATACATTCTTGTGTTGGAAAGTGGTCAGTACATCAGTCATCTTTAGATGGAAGCTTCTGTTGCCAGATGGAAAATAAAATAAATTAAGCATTTCTTATCCCTCAAAAAGTTAGTGCTAAAGTAAGAACCTTTATGTTTCTCTCCAAAAAAACAAGGATACATAGTATTTAATGCTTTGGGACAAGTAATTCTGAATTTCAATTTTATGTTTTGAAATGTTGTGTTTTAAATCTTCCCTTCCCCTTCCCCTTTTACAATCTCTTTTCTTCTTTTCTTCTTTTAAATCTCCAGTATTCCAGAAGGCAAAGTAATTAGCTACCATCACTATCTGTAGTAGCATCACTATGTGGGTAAAAGATGAAGCCCTCAAGCTAGTGGGCTTCTTTGAGTAAGGCAACTACTAAACCTATATCTAAATATATTTCATGCATTTTTCACCTTTGCCAGAGAATCTCAGTGGCTACACTTCTTATGAAGTTCAGCTCCTGGAATATTAACATTTTTGAATCTTAATGTAAATCGGAGTTGTCTTTCAAATTAAAAAAAAATAATAGTGTAGTTCAGTTTTATGTTCACCTTTTCTAAAGATTATCTTGTTAGATTATATGTCATTATGCTTGAACAGATTATAAAATAAATGATCACTTTGCAATCTTTCAGTACAGCCTATGCAAACATGTATTAAATAGAACTGATAAATGTACTTTAGCTTAACTGTTCAATTGCATTTATTGCTAGATTCAATTTAAATGTACAGAGCACATCTATCCTGTCAAAGTCCAGTTCTGTTGTGTAACAATATATTAGAACAATATATTACAATGACATGCACAGCATTTCAATGATGTACTTTGTCTTTATTCCTTACCCAGTTCTTTTATAAAATCTAGTTCAATTTTTCTAAGTTTGGGGTATTGCAGAAAACATGCATAGTAACTAACTGTATTAGTATCTACCTGCTTTGCACTAAGAAAACTATAATGAGATTTAATATTGAATGTAAAATCAAGAAACAGCTGTCTTTCTTTTGCTGTGTCAGAGCTTGCCAAAGGCCATTGAGTAATCTTCCTTGCATTCCACATGTATGCATGAGATCCTATCTAAGACCTAATGGAGCAACCTTATACAGTAAATCATTTCTACAATGGCTTTTAATAAAAACTAATTTTTCTGGAGTTGTCTTTTTTTTTTTTTCTTTTATAATTTTTTCCTCCCATAGCTTCTACTGCTGTTATGAGTATAGATAAGAATGGACTGTAGGAACTTTGGAGTCATCAAGATGCAGTAACCCAGAGATACTGGTTCTAAAGGACGCCCTTTTCATGAAAGATGAACATTTCATGCTTTCTTTTGTGAAGGGTAGTATAACTACAGCAAAATTTAGTACCAGTGTTGCATGCATTTTTGGTATAATATATCATTATTTATCTAAACCAACTGTTGATTAATAACACGCATAGTAACAAACAGAAAAATACATTTAGTGGTAACTTAAATGTATTTATGAAAATGAAAAGGTTATCACAAAGTCTTAATTCCTGACCATAAGACTCACACACAGGAATCGCCCAACGTGAATATTCAAATCATTTTCTTTTGCTGGTATAAATGGGAGTAAATTAAAAGCTAGACTTAACAGATAATCAGTTTCTTCAGTAGGGAAGAAATATTCAAGAACTATCCCAGAAAGGGGATTGTGATTTAGTTACAGTTCCTACTCAGATACTGCCTCTTCTAAGGAAAGCAATTTATTGCAATCTGTTCATTTTCATTGCATAACTCTTTTCTTTGTTAGGAATGTGTTAAGACTCTTCTGCTCTTTTTGTTATTTTTTCAATTATCCTTGCTGGGAAGGAAATATCTAGAGACTTTGTGATTAGGATAGCACTTGGAAGAATCAGAATGCTTTACTGGATCAGGAGTAGATCTCTCTACCATACAGTGCTGAGCAATAGAAGAGAAATGCAAGCTGCTATAATAAGCCAAGTGCAAAATTGGATTACGAAGTCATTAGAGGCTGTAGTTGTTCAGCACCTTTTAGGCCGTTGGAAAAGATTATTAAACAAATGAAAATGGTTTTAAAACTAAGCATTTTATTCCTTTCAAGTAGAGAGTATTATTTCTTTAACTTCTAATTGTTGTGAATAATAATGGATTATATCCAATTCAAAATTTATTTATTGCCCCTGTAAATGTAGATCATTGTCTATGCCTTAAAACATACAATATTTTTTCCTGTTTCTATAAACTGGACGTTTATATAAAAGCTTATTTTTTACACTTTTTCTGTGATTTCTGGTATATATTTTAAAACCAGAATTTGTAAGAAGGACCTTCAAACTTTCTAAAACGATATTTCAGTTTTTATCCTTTTTCATGTTTTAAATTATTCATTAATTTGACTGCATATTAAGAGAAAGTATTTATGGGTGTATATGTGCAAGTGTTTCTTTCGTTATGACATCATAGAATCAGGTAAACTTTGGTTGTGAAAGGCCACTGGAAGTCAAGACCATTTTCCAATCACAGAGCAACTCTTACAAGCACTAGGTCATATTAAGTTTTACTTTCTTTAGTTTTGTTTGTAAGATCCTTCAAGAATGGATGTTCTACAATAGTTCTTGTTCCTGTGATGTCATTCCTCCAATGGTGAAATAGTTTTTCCTAATATCCAATCTTAAAAACTATCCTGCAGTTTTTGGCTGATGTCTATTTTTGGTCTCTGCCAGGCAAAACAAACCCTGCGCCCTCTACCTCTGGTCTTAGAAATGTGCTCTTGACTCTGACTCTCTTGGTAGCCTTTCTCTGAAGCCTTATTGAATTTCTCCACACTGTTCTTGAACATTAAGGCCCAAAACTGGATGCAGTGTTTTAGATGCAGCTTCAGTAGTGACAAGTAGAGAAGGACAATTAGTAACTTTTTGTGCTTTGCTAGCCATTGTGCTCCTAAGTGGGGTGGCAAACTTGCAGTGGAAGTGGGCTGTACTCAGTGAAAGGGTTCATGTTCAGCCTGATATTTAGTATGATCTCCAGGTTCTCTCCCCCTTGCCTACCACCTAACCTGCCAGGTGTCAGGCTGTACCAAGCCACTGTTGAAGCAAGACCATGCACTTCTTGTTGAACTTCAGGATATTTCTATCCCCAAGTTTCTAGGATTCCGTTGTTATAAGAAATAAACTAAATGGTAGCATATGAGGACGTAGTTCTGGTTTTTTTAGATCCAATACATTAATTTTCATTTCCCTCTTTCAATAAGGAAAAAATCTGTGATTTTAAAAAATATATAATTTTCTTTAGATGCCTTAGAATCACCTCATTTATCTTTTATTTGAGAGTGTGTAATAAAGATGAATCTATTCAATACTTTGGTTTGACTGACTGTTCTAACCTTAACTGTACCATCAGTGGCAATCATTACCTTTTAACACCTGGCAGCAGTTAAGCACTTAGGCCCAAGACATGGCAGCTGAAGGGTCCAAGGCTTTGATGCTCTGTTATTTTAGTTGTTGTTTAATTCCTTATGTGTTTTAAAGCAAAGCTTGCTTTAGATCATGACCCCAGTATTGCAACTAATATATATTACTCAGAGGATTGGAAGTTAACTGTGGGTAACATGCTGAGGTTGAACTGATGAAATAGCAGACTGCCAAGTTGGAACCTTGTGCAAAACAGCTTTTTGAAGTGTTCTATGTGTTCTGTAAAGAGGAAAAAAGAACCTTCTTCTTAGAATTATTCATGGCATCTTCAGAAAACCTCCTTGCTCCCTATATAGTCACCATTACATGTGATCTGCATTATGCTCCCTACAATTATCCGAACATGAGTCTGGGCAGGGGAAATCATTTCTTACTTATCTGTTCCTGGAAAGCAAATGAGGCTTTGAGACAAGTTATGTTCAGTCTTTTTCTTTTGTTTTTTGTTTTCTCAGGGAATCAACCACTAATCTCACAATATGAATTCGAAGAAGTGGTGAGAGTTATGTGAATTACTAGAACTAGATAACTGCCAAATTATGCTTCACTAGAATAGGCTGACTTATCTATTCTCTTCATCTTCAAGTAAATATATTTTCTCTCTCACACATCATTCTTTCTGGTATCTTTACACAAATTTCTGGCTTATAAAAACATCAGGTTTTGCTGTATTAGGTGTGGAAAGTATCAGGACAGGTAATGTGTCATTGAAGATTAATACATTTCCTTTAAGCTTTTTACTTACTGTTTTTCTGATGTACACTGGGCTATGCTGAAAAAAAACACAACAAGCAAAGGTCATCATGCAGCAGAATTGCTAATGTAGCAATATATCCTACTATGTGAAAAAAAATCAGTGTTTAACAGGGACCACCAATACTTTAATAGTATTGTCTGATTTTTATTTTTTTTAAACTTAGTTCAGTACATACAATTATTCAGGAATACCCAGATTCACTTCTAAGCACTTTTTCTAAGTTCTCACCTCCTGAGTTCCTCCTTCATTTAGATTCCTACTGCACAAAGCGTCTGTTTAAGAATTTATTATATGCTCTTTTTTTAAAAAATTTCTCCTGCATGCACAATGCAGATCTCAGTCTGAGATCTGCAGAGCCCGTTATTACACTCTCAAGTGTGTCTTCTGTGCAGTGAACTGTTGATTTTCACCATATTATACAGCAATTAGGATCAATTTAGTAATGAGAGAGAGACAGTGAAATAGGTCGGTTTAAAACATACTTGCAGGTTATCAACCAAAAAAACATTATTTTTCTGGAGTTGAAATGGGAAGAATGGTAAGAGTGTCTGAGAATTTAAAAAGATACTTAAATTATGCTTCAAAACTTTTTGTATGCAGAAACCAATTTGAACAAATTTAATATTTAGTCCTCTGAAAGCTTCTGCTCTTACATAACAGATACCACTGTCAGTTGTTTTATATAAATATTTCTGTTACACTTTCCCAGCCAAAAGGCACTAGAGGCTCTAATAGAAATCCACAAGTAACTTTTAGTACAGATCATAAATAAAATGAAAAAGTTAGGCAAACTGAATACAAAGTGAACCTAATCTTTAATTGTTATTTATTTATTCAATGCTTTCATTGGAACCAATATTTTTCGCATTTTGCTGACTATAATGAAATTTCCATTTGACTTGATTAAGCATAATAGACTGTGGAAGGGATTGTGATGCAAAATTCTTGTATTTCAGAGACTATGAAAGTAGACAATTTCTTTTAATTGAGAAGTGATAGTATATTTGTTTAATTTAAAAATTAGCAGTTGTTGAAAGAAAATGCAGTACATGTTTATCTTTGTATTTTTCTCCCCCTTGCATTTGACATTTGAGTGTGCCTGGGGAGGTGAGGAAATGAAGAAACAAACAAAAAAACTACATATTGAAAAAATATATGAATACAACTTTAAAAATTCATTGAAATTTACCATATTTCCCCTTTAGCATTTCAACTAAAACAGATGTACAAGTACAAGATATTTCTGGTGTTTAGAATACGGTTTCCCAGTAATGGGGAACATTCTTTGGAAATGGAAATGGAGAAGTAACTATTTATTTTCTTCTGGCATCAAAATCTTACTTTCATGACTTATGTTAGCATAAAACCTTTTTTTAATAAAAATGCTTGCAGGTCTGTAAGCTTTTCACTAACTTTGGGAGAGCCTTAGGCTACTATTCATGAATGAACTCTGTATGTGGATATAGGGAAGTGAGAAAAAGTCACAGTATTTAGCATTTTCTCCATCTCAAACCCATTTATCCATGTACTTTACTTTTATAAGTAAAGTAATGACCTTTTATAAGGTCATTGAGATATTATTGTGATGGGTGACCTTATAAAAATCATATAGCTGCAGAAAACTCCATTTTAAAAGAGGAATGTTGAACACTTTGTCCACATGTTACTTAAAATAGGTTTTCAAATATAAAGAAAAAGTGAAACATAAAAGCATTAGAGTAAACGTAGTGAGCATATATATTCTTCCCCTAAAGAAGAAGGAAATGAAGGGAAATGAAATCTGTATGTATTCTGACAACCCTTTTAAAAGAAAACTAAAAAAAAAAAAGACAAAGAATTTTTAAGATATAATGATACTCCAGAATGATTAATGAAAGGAAGTAATCTCAAAGACCAAAAATAAAACAACAACCCACAAATATAGATCATTAGGCTTTCAGATCTGTATACATGTTTGTTCTTGCAATCTAATGCTTCATCTACTTTATTTCCAAATATTTCACAATTAGTTTTCTTTTGGATAGATTTCAGGCTCCTGAAATGTTTTTCCAGTTTCCAGTTTATTCCATTCCTTTTGTACTATCATTCTTACTTGATGTTTCATTCTCCCTACATCATACCAAATATAGATTTTCCGCTTCAACTTGTGTAATCTGCAGATATTCATAAATATTAAAATCACACCTTTTTACTTAGTTTTGTTGGACTGATTTGTCCTCATAAAATAAGTTCTTCTAATCACTCAATCAGTGTTTCATCTTTGAACATCCTACTTGTTATTATCACTTTGGTTGTAAGGCGATTAGACTTAGGGTATTTCTGGACTCATAGTTGAATGAGACTAAAGTAGGGTATATGATCAAATTGATGGGATAGGTTAATGTGAATTACACTGGTAAAATTTTCTTTTTCATTCAATATTGCTTTGAACTTTCTTCATGAGCAAAATAGAAACATGACAAATCTGTGGTGACTGAGGTTTTCCTCGCCTTAGAGACGGTCATTTCTTGTTGGAGATAAAGAGTAGTTGTAAAGGTCACTTATTTGGCCTCCCTCTTCCCTGGAGCTAAAAAAAAAAAAAAAAAAAAAAAAAAAATTCTGGTTTTGTCATTGTCTGATTTAGCTTTAAATCTCTGAAGAGATTTTTTCTCCATTTGATTGCCATTAGTGCAGTATTAAATTTGGTATATCTGAATTAGGAATGCATATTTAATTTAAAGCTCTCAAGTTAATTAAACATTCATACCTGTTATATTTAATTCTGATTAATTTACATACAAAATGTTTGTCACAGCATAACAAAGTATAATATCAGCAGTTCCGTAAAATTCCTCTAATGAGATTTTATCCATGATCACTAATTGTGATCATGCAAGTTCTTAAGAGTTGGTTTAAAAATGGCATTCTTTTTCAAATGAAATGATTGCCCTATATTTTTTAACGATTTGTTGGATATGCAGGCTTAGAAGTAATCAGTTTCTGAAAAGTCTGAATTTGCAAAATGATAACACTGCACAAATTTGAACTCATTGGGAGTTTAGTGACTCTGATATTCAGGTCATTAGGTTTCTGTCAGGTCATTGGTCACTGAATACCAAAAATCATTTATTTTTTTTTAAGTCTTTGATAATATCTTTATTTAAAGAAAAAAAATTGTTAAAAACAACAACTTGGTTTTAATTTAATCCTTTAGACAGCTAAACTTGTAATAGAATACAAAGATAATAGTACAAATGAGTATTTCATTTCTTCTATTGCATTATAGTGTTTGATTTTGATTTTATGTGTTCAGATGAAGAACATTCTTTGTGAGACAAACTGGCCTGTACTGCAGTGTTTTATGTTTGTGGCTGTATCTCTACTGTGATATACTTTTTTCAGAAACAAGAAACAAACAGCTCAAATTAAAAAAAAAAAAAAAAAAAAAAAAAATCCCCAAAACATAATGCTTCTCTTATCCATTCAGTGAATTGCAAAAGAAGGAAGAAAAATTGTTAATATTCTTCATATTTCACAGAAAAATAGAGGAAGGGCCAAAATTTATTATATATTACACAAGTAACCCAAGAATGTATTTAATATACATTTTCCAATATACTCTCACTAACTGCAGATTTTTGCACTCAATGGTGTATCAGAATGACATATTGTCAAATGCACTATGTAAGCACCGTATTCATGAAATGACTGTGGTTCAAACTTCAGTGTTTTCTTTATGGAATTCATGCAGTGATTATTATTATCACCAGTCATTTCATGGCAGCTGAAGTCCAACTGTAACAGTTGAGGCCATGAGTATTTTTGTCCAGTTACAGTAAAGAGCAGGAAAATCTTAAACTCTTCACTGGTGTTACAAACTTTCACAATCAGTTGAAAATAAACAAGTACTCTTCTTTCCTTTGCTTTTTTTTCTTTCCTTTGCACCTCCCCTTAAATTGGTTTCTTACACATTTCACTTGTCGGTATTACAAAGTTTAACTGATGTACATATATTCCATGTAAATATAAAGGAAATCAAAGAAAAGTGTGTGGTTTTTGCTTTATTTCGCAATATGTTTATAATACACTGTGTTGTGTGAAGCAGCAGTACTGTGTGAAGTGATAGCTTGTTAGCGTAACATATATAACCCAAGGATGGTAATTATACCATTAATATTATTGTTAGCACTAATAACTCCCCCTCAAACAGATGACCAGTAGGTGAGAATAACTGTCATGGATATCATATGTACCACACAATCTCTTGAGAACAGGATTCCTGCTGTTACAGAATAAATAAATGCTCAGTTCAGCGTTTTCTGTTTTTGGCTAGCATACAACTCTTGTTCTTAACTTTAACAGATTGTGCTGGCCTTTCTTTACCTGGAGTCAGAGAGCCTGGCCCAACACTGTTTTTCTGTCATATCTGTTTTGTCTTTATCTTGCATTAAATCACAAGATCAGGAAATCTCTGTGCCTTAAAATGACATTTTATACCTAAATTTATTCTTGAATTTTGTGTGTTTAAGATTGTGGATGAGATTACTTTCTGTGCTTCTAAGTGAACTCTTGCTTTTATTGGAGTTTTATGGTCCTTCAGGTAAGAAACATGCATGATCTCAAAAGCAGACTTCTCAGTGGGAAAGCAATCTTTTCCTGCATTTCTCTATTCTGCTGCTGATCTCAGCAACTGAACACAAACATCTGATAGCTTTGTTTTTATTGGTAGATCAATGATCTATGGACTTTGGCATCATTGAGTTTTGTTTATTCTTCTGATTGGCATGTTTCTTTATCATGCAGATCTAGTCTTACTCGATAAGAAGATTCCAATATGTTCGAAAAAGAGTTAAGGGAGTAATGGTGTTTCATTTTTACATATAGCTTCCTGGGACTGGATATTCCTGTCAGGAGAAACACAGATATTTTTAATTTATTGGACCTTTATTTTCTGTGTTTTGTATTGTTTCATAAGTTTCTTAAGATCTTCAAGACCATCAAGTCCAACCATCAACCTGACCTATTCAGTCCCATCAGTAAGTCTGTCCCTTTGTGCTCCAGGATTGATCCTGGGTAAGGATTTTCATTAAGAACCTAATTATGCATTATGCTGATAATCTTTTATTCCCACTGAATACTAGTGAAGGTTGCTAGGCACCTCAAAGAGTCAGTGAATATCACAGCTTGCTTAGCACATGGTACTACATATGCCATTTGCAATCTCTGCTTAGAGCAGACTTCTACTGCTGTCACCGTAGATTATTCAGTATGGTTTGGGAGTTTGTTTTGCTGTGCTTAGAATGTAATTCTATTCCTTACAAAATTGTAATATTCTGTGGATTGTGATTCATGGATCTAATAAAAACAGATTACTGAAAAATTGGGAGAAGAAAGATTTGAGATTTTTGTATGTTCAGTTTCCTGAACATTTCATACAAAATCTCTCCAGAAGATCAAACCAGCCACTGACTGACACACTATGACAGCAATAAAAAAAATTCATTTTCTTGCCAACATTGCTTGATTTTTATTCTTTAAATATTGTTTATTGTGACATGCTATTCCCATATAGTATATGTATAATGCTGGCAGTACGCAGGATGCACTTACCACAAAATAAACATATCCCCAAAGCCTTAAGGCATTGAGCTACCCTTTTGTTCCATGTATCTTACTGCAGAAGTGCTCGTGGGATGACATGCTTTACTGTGTGCTACCTTATTTCTTTATTATTAGGCTTCACAAAGATCAGATGGGCTTGACTTAAATTCACGAGAAAACAATGCTGTACGAAGTTGCTTTTCTTCATTTTCTCTCTACTGGAGGACCTGAATATTTTTCTGAGATCTGCAAGGGTATTTTTTTATATCATGGGGGAAGCAGAGAATTGTTTTCAATTCCCATTGCGGTAATCAATGAGATGTAAAATTGCAGCAGTTCCATGCTGCCTAAAGCCTCTCCTGACAAACCTCGTTTGGTTTGTCAGAATGCATAAAGCACTCATAAGACCATAACATTAGCCCCATTTCTCTTTAATGTGACTGATCACAGAAAGAAGCCAATTCTTAAGGAGATATTTTCATTTGCTTAATTAACACTGCCATAGCTGTTGTACAGAAAATTCTTTCTGTGTTATGAATATTTCTTAGGATGTGTATGGGGACCATTATTTGTACATATGATCCATAAAAATCAAGAAGCCTGTAAACTATCTCTGTAATTATTTCACTTTTGACAATTTCATTCACACACAGGAAAAAGTAAAGGAAACTCTGTATAGTATTCTTTTTTTTCTTCATGTTTGTGTCTACTCAGAAAAGTAGTTTGTCACTATGCAGTCAGTAATCAACTGAATTATGAAAATATAAATATATATATGAATTCTGAATATATAAATTCATTTGCTAGTTCATAAGAAATTATTTTGCAGCATATGTTTAGGAGGAAGAAACTCTTAATATAGTGTTTTGAAAGTATGTGAAGTATGGCATGTAACAAAAAAAAACAGACATGGTTTAGCCCCAAAGTGTTCTCCTACGGGTGTCATTATAGTTGGAATGATTGTGTTGCTTATGGCATTAGCAATGGGCCAGAAGTTTTTTGTCTGTGCCTCTGACGCAGATAGCTATAGTCATCATTTATCAGTCCCTTGGAGGTGTTTATAAAATGCTCCATTCTCATTCCCTTTACTATTGGAAAAAACATCAGCTTTCTGTAATGACATTTCTCTTGACTACTGTAGCTGATAAGAAAATAATTGAATGAATGTTTGTAAATCAGGTATTCTTTTTTCTGCATTGGTTATTCCTTTAGCACAGAAACTAAGAGAACTGTCAGTTTCTGTCTCATTTTGAACTGTATTCCAGAATTGTATGCCCATTTTCTTTTGCTCTATGTTGATTTTGTCATGAGTGAATGAATGAGTGAGTGAGTGAATGAAGAGGCATTGCCATTTTCCAACCTTTTACTAATTAAATTCTTTTGACAGCAAAAATAATAATAATCCTTAATATAGTTTAAAAATAGCATTATGGCTTAGTTTACTATATGTGTTTCAAGTATACTAGCTATGCCTCAATTAGCAAGTCAGTGGACGTGATTTTTTACCTTACTTGGAATTAATCTCACAGGTATAAAAATGATGTGTTGCTGTTTACTCAAAGGATGAAATAATATTTAATCTTCATTAATATAAGACAAATCATATTCTTTGTATCCTTCTGAAAGTAATCAGTCAGCTAAATTCTGACTAAGATACCTTGGGGAAAAACTATTTTTTTGTATAATACCAGCTAAGTGATATTACCTTCTTTTACAATATCTTGAGACTATGAAAGGCAGAAAATACATTAAGTAATGGGATAAATCTTTCACATTATAAATTTATCTGAAATCGTCTAACATTGGAAATGCTCTATGAGAAAATGACTGTGTGGAGTAGTGAGAAGAAGTGTCCTGTATCTCTCAGACAAACTCCTATTTGTTTTAAAGCTGATTTTCATAAAAACAGCAACAACAAAATTTCAGCAACTGCGTCCTAAGTAGGTAAGAGATTCCTAAAATGACTAGATCAATAACATATAAAACAGCAGAAGAATATTATTGCAAAAGAATATGAATAATTATTTTATAATAATAGGAATAATTATTAATAACTTTAATTTTGAAAAAATATTTCAGATGCTTTTAAATAAATGAATTCACATCTCGTGATTAAAATGGATTTCTGGAATTCAGTAAAAATACTTTTTTATGAATTTTTTATGTATCTGTATGTCTTTTCAAGTCTACCTTTTTTTCTTCTTTTTTTTTACATTCCAAGATAGTGATCTTTATTTATTCCTTTCGTGGTCATCAATTATGGTTGATTAAGGCATAGCAGAGAAGGCTTGGGACCTACTGCAAAAGTCCCTAAAAATATTACTGAGATGATGGTAGATAAGTTACCGTAGTAGAAAGGGGAAATCTAATTCTGGAACTAATGGTAGAATTCAGGAGAATGTAATCGCACTCATCTTATTTCTTTGTACACCTGAGATTCATTTTTTTTTTTTCTGTGTGTCCCAATCTCTTTGTTTCATATCAGCCACATTGAATTTAGCAGTTGAAGTTGGCACTAAGTTATTTATTTTGTTGTATTTAATAAGTTAGGTGATGCTATCAATTGTTCTTTGATTTCTTTCTGTTTGTGAATGTTACATTGTGTTGTACCAGCACAGCAGGGATGAATTTGCATATATATGCACAAAATGCATGTTTGTGTATACAGTAGCAAAATGTGTATTCATAGACAAACCTTGTCAAATCTTTCATTAAAAAAATAAAAATAAATAAATAAACTACTACTAAAGAATACTATTAGTAGTCAAAAGAACTATTCATAAAATGGAAGGACTGTTGCCAGAGGTAAATATTTTAATGCCATTTTTTGTTTATAAACACATACACATTAAAGAGGCATTAGACTTATTTCACATGCTATACTCTTGCTCTGAAATATATCATCCACAACTTAGTACTAGTTAGGTTGAGCAAAACAAATAGTCCGAAGTATTGGTTCAACACAGATAAACTAGTTTATTGATTAGATGTACAAAACATTTCCAGTCAATAATATATGTATACGAGTGAATTTGTTTGCTGTAACAGTCACATGGAAAACCATGGAATATGATTTTAGAAATTGGTATTTATACCTTAACTTGAGTTGTTTTGAAGAATAGCTGTGCAGAATTACCTAATCTCCATCTGCTTAACTCATATGCAGAAGTATGAAAATATCAACATACCAGAGTTGCAACTATTCTTTGTTTTGTTTCCATCTGGTATTCTTGAAAGAAGAAAAATCAGAAGATCAGTACAGAAAAATTATAGGACTGGTTATAGGACTGCTACAGAGGAATAATCCTTACTGAGGATTTTACTGGGTTAAAGATCAGAAAAAAATGTAGTTATGGCCTTGCTATGAATAATCAAGGATTGTGGACATTTGGCCACTTCTTTAGTGTATATAAGTTATAATTCGATAAGTGTATAAAATAAAAAAAGCTCTGAAATAACAGAATATATCAAAAATTGAGAGGAATAGAAACTGGCAAGAGTGCCTTTTCACATCATCAACAAAACACAAATAGCTAGGTTTCCTGCACAGTGAGTCAGCAGTTATTTGGAGGTAAGATTTAACTTCGTGTTGAATAGTAAGAATGTTTATAACGATATACTTCTATATTTAAGAAACTGTACAGAGTAGCATTCCCACTCTGTACTCTCTGGGACTGTTGAAAGTCTTATGTGGTAATAGCACCCTGCAATTTTCCTGTTTTATTGATTTTACCCTTACTTGTTACTTAACATAAATAACCAGAGCTCACACACATTTTGTGAACTGCTTGTGAGTGATTCAGATGCAGATGCATAAGTAAATGCACCTTTCAGATATCCCTGAGTATCCAAGACTTCTACAAGAGCAAACAGGAGAAAGCCTGATGAGATGTGGGATCTGCGCTCTTACGGAATTGCAACTTGGACCCAGTTGTAGTAACATCAATCATCTGAAACATCCCCCTTTCATTTGGTAGTTGAATGCTGCCTTCTTAGTGATATATTTGAATATCTGAAAGCTGAATATTCATTAAAAATAGGTAGAAATGTGTAGCTATTTGTTTATTGGCCTCGTTTATTTACTGTGTCAACATGGTAGGACATACTACCATGCGTGTTTTCTTTCTCTAGTCTTTCTTTTATTCCAGATATTTTTCATCTCATTGCAATTTATAAAAAATAATGGTTTTGAGGTTTTACTGCCCTAATAAATTATTAGATAGAATTTAAAGACAAAGGATCTGTTATACTGGCATAAGTTTGAAGTAAAATGAGTGCACTTAAGGAAATGAACATGGGACTGATAATATTGACTTTACAGAAGATTTCTTGCAGTTCTTCTTGGCAAGTTACTCAAGCAAGGATTATACTATATATTAACAATAATTTTCCTTTCATATTTTTCTCAACACTTTGTTTCCTTCACAGTGTCTTTTGTCCAAACATTCTTTAACACTGCATTTTGTTGTAGTTCATATCCAGAAAGCTAAGTTATTTTGCACCTCTCTTCTTTTCAGTGGAAAAGCAGAGGAAGGGAGAAAGGTGGGCCAAATCATTTTTTTTGGTATACCTCTTCTTTTTTATGCATACGTGCATGGCAAGTGATATTTGCCAGCATTAATATATTAGATTTCACACATAATCTTAATCATAGTATTCAGAAATAAGATGAGACTTCTTGACTGCTTGCAACTTATTCTTCAGTGTATCTTGAGGGATTTCTCTTTCTGTAATTATTGCCCATTTCCAAACTTTCCTCTCCAATAACTACTTTGGCATATTTCCCATCTTTTTTCTTTCTGTAGGAAAGTCTATTGTTAGATTTTATATAAAAGTACTTGAAAAATATTTTCAATTTTCAACTTGTATGTTCTTGGACTTATTGAAAGCTGCTCACTAAAGTAAATGGGAAAATAGATACTCAGGTATATGTTTCTGGTATTTTTTCATTAGATTTATTTCCAAGATGTGAATTGTGACTATGCTTTACAAGAGTAAGAAACATCAGGCTCTCAATTTTTGCTTTTATAACAATACTGTGAGAAAAGTGAATATAAATATGAGGAAACTGCTTATTAATAAGCAGCTACTTTATTTTGTATTATACTTGGAATTTCTTATAGTAACTCTCAGGAGTATAAATTGAGTTTTGTGAGAACTATAAACTTATGTCATTGCTTGGAATAACAGAGGTAAAACAACTCAGAAAATTGTCTCTGCTGACTCCTTGAATAGGAAGATTCTGTTTCTCCTGTTTAATGAATCCCTTTGCACATCTATTTCCACTGATGTTTTCACTGCTCATAAATACCTCTAAGAATGAACCTATTTTACCCAACATATTATTTTTTAATCCCTTTCTATTATTCATGCAGTAGTCTGTATTTTGTTTTGTTGGACAATATTGCAATTCAGGTTTTGGCGATCTGTTTTTTGTTGTTGTTGTTGTTGTTGTTTTTAAACAATGTTAAGAATTTATTTAAAATACATAGTTTGTACTGTTAAATTGGAGGTAAATGAATATTGATGCCTTCCATAATCTTCTAATTGTCATGGTCTCAGCAACATCATGAATTAATGTATGTTGATGTAGACACTTTTTTTAAAGTATAACTGGAAGATTTAACGTGGTGGTTATTTATTCTTTTATTCTTCTTAGAATAACCTTTATGCATAGCTCTATTGGTAAACAGCAGAAAGTAGATGTTAAGAGACCTAGTTTCAGCTTCATTTTCTATTACTGATTTGCTCTGCTCCTTTACTCCAAATTACACCTACAGGTCAAATTAATCAGAAGGAAATGTAGTGGAGGGATCAAGGCATATTGTTATGTCTCAAGAGACATATTTGTTGTATTTCAAGTTGTTTCAATTTGATGTAGAAGTAAACAGAAACTTTTCCATATGAGTTCATTAGTCAGAACTAGTGAGATCCAAAAGGCACGTCTTTGACATGTGGCCACAAGATATAACCAGTTATCCTACCTCTAACACATTATCCTGAAAAGCAGATTAGGATTCATCTTTGACCTTCATTTGTTGTTGTTTTGGTGTTTTGGTTTTTTTTTCCTGATTAGAGGAGTGTGCTGATCAGGTTATAAATTGATCTGGCAGTATTTACAAAGTGGTATTTGAACAGAATTTGCAAGAAAAGAAGTATTTTCTTATATAACGTTAGCACATTTTCTTTGCAGCCCTCAGTTTTGAAAAAATAATAAAGTGAAAAACCCTGAAGAAATAATCTCTTCCAAGAAAAGATGCTGAGTGGTTCACTGAGAGACAAGTCCATATCTAGTTTCAAACTGTCTATTATAAGTAGTCCCATCTCCTTCCGAACCCCTTTGAGTTACAGACACAGTTGGAGAATCAGAGTTTAATCTCTATTTTTCTCCAGTGCTTGGATGATGCAGGAACTGCTTGTGACTCAGTAAAGCAGCACAAACTCTGTCTTCATCTTACGTAAAAGATCCAGGCTGCATGAAAGCAGGAGCATTACATAAGCAGCTAGAATTTCAGGGTGAAAAAGCTTGTCAAAGAATCAAATCAACAGGGAAGGTAAGAAATATCAGTGACCATTACAACAAGATGATCTTACAGAGATTCATCTTTTGTCTCATGGAAAGTGGGATTTTCTTAGTTCCCAAGTGATTTCAAAGAGGCAGGTACCTTTCATTGCACAATCAAGGACTGTCTTTCACTGAGACGCTGAGGTGACTCATTTAGGCTCCAGTGTTAAAAGGAAGAAACAGCTCTTTGTTTCTGTATCCTTCCTATAGACATTATCATAAATAAATATATAAATATAAACTGCCCAGAATTAGTATAGACTAAGAAAGCTCTGTGGAGGTTGCTAGGCAGCCGAGGCCAAAGGAATAGAAAGCAGTTGGGTCTTTGAAAAGCAGAATCAGTGACGTATGGGTTATTTGGAGTCACCATTTACTCCATTGTCTTTTGTCATAAACAAGAAGCCGTGAAATTTATATTTCTTTAGTAAATGAGCAGTGATTTTATAAGATTTGAAATAGAAGATCTGTTTTGTATTTCATGCCTCTGTTTACAAGCTATGAAATTATATGTATGATAATGATTTATAAAGTTTATTTATTCATTGATTTAAATAGGATAGGCCCAATTTATCCAGGCTATAACTTGAAAATAATTTAGCAGGGTAATTATTTTTAATTTTTTTTTCTCATTTGCATCACGATTTACATTCAATTCTCCAAGGTAGGTTCAAATGCTTAGGGGTATATCTCATCATCAAGAAGTGTGTGTTTTGCTGCTGCTAAAGATAGGTGAAAAATATCCTTTTTATCATCATGCCCTGGATGTATGTTGAAGCTACTCATTATAGAAATATAGCAGTAACACACACACCCTTCATATTACTGTTAAGCATTTAAAAATGCAGTAGGCATTCCTAATAGGCAAGATCTTCATATGCGAGATTAGATGATCACATTGGCTAATTGCTTCCTTTGAAATCTCTTCTGGTATTTGTGTGTTAAAGTCTTCCTAAAATTAACTGTGCTTTCAGCAACTGTGTTACACATGCAAGTATGATGAGGGAATAGCATATCTTACAACTCCTACCTTCTCTGACAGTATAATGACAGCTCCTCCATATCATATTTTGATCTGCATTACTTATTTCTCAATGTGTTTAGATTAGCATGTCTCTAGAAGATTAAATTGATGTATCACAGATTTTTAAAATGTATTTCTTTCACAGGGTGAATGCTGTGAGGTGGTCCAGGCAACTCTGTGGAACATTCTCCAATGGACTAGTAGGATGAGAAGATCCAAGAGTAGTTTGGGGAACAAGGAGAAACATCACCTCTCATGACGGTAAACCTACCAAAAAGGTAATTCATGCCAGACTGTTTTTGCACAGCCTGCTATTAAAGCTCATAGATGTAACATGCAGCAGAAAACAGTAGGGAATGCTGTTTTAATTTTCACACTGAGGCCTCTGACTTTCTATCTCTTTCCTTGTGTGAGGGAGAATTCAGACGCTATATCTTACAGGACTTTTGTTGCTTTCTTTTGAACATGTTTAATAACATAAATAAGAAGTTTACAGCGACTTATTTATTAAAAAATTCCTTATTAGACTCATGAAAATGACAGCAATATAAGCCATATGAAAAATTAGAATACCAGAATATTTGTTTACAAGAAGATTTAGAAGCTTTATTTTTACCTGTACAGAATCTTGTTAGGTTGACTTATTTCATTCTTTTCTCAGAAACTTATCTGGTATCTTTTTGGAGACACTCTTCTTCTCCTGAACCTTAACTGTGGATATTTTTATTGCTAACACTTAAGAAAGTCAAGAGAATGTGAAAACCATTGATCTGTAGCCCCTCAGCATTACTATTCTTCCTTTGTTCAGCCAAAAAGTACCAGTCAGTGAACATTAAATCTCTCTGTTGTCCCAAAAGCTCATCTATATGGAATATATATAAGCCTAGTTAATTTTTACTACGTCCCTGCTACATATGTATTTATTGGTCTTCAGTTAAAATTAAGTTTATTAAACACACACATTTTGTGTACTCATCCTTAACCAATTCTGTCCTATGATGTGTTACACAGTATCTGATAAGCTGATTTTTACTGCTTTCATTTATTTATGTGCCTTAATATATGCAGAGAATAAGTATATTAATAATGGGAAATTATACATCTAAATTAACTGGTGGAAAATCAAATTGGATCTTCTATGCAGAAGTTTTCAAAAGGTACTATCCCCACATCTTGATATACCTAAAAAGCACAAAACATTATTTAATTAGGAAAGCTTTTTCTTAGGAGTATGTATGATTTAGTTGATTGAATAGTAGGTAAGGCTTTCAAATATCTCTGGGAAATACCTTCCCTTTTGTTGCTAGTAAATTCTGTCCAGCTCTCTGGTACTTATTAATTAAAACCATCCAGAGATTGCACTACTATAGTTCATAAATTGCTTCCCTGCTTCAACAAGTTTGGCAGCTACTGGAAAACAGGCCAATCTACACTCACATAATTCAGTGAGAGTTTTGTCTCTGTGTAATCTACAGCTGGAAGAAAATGAGAGTCTAAATCATTCAGCTCTGAAAAGAATAGAAACTGCTTTTAGGAGAAGTTATGAAAATATGTGTGTATGGGAACTGTTGAGTCCGAACATGGCCCAAACCACTGATTGATCACCTGAGGAAAGGACTGAGTCAGCCATGGGAGCACAGGTGAAGGCAATTCACCTGCATGGAAGGAGTGGAGCCTGGCTGCACTTCTCCTAGACCCCACTTAAGGGCTGACTGCCACTGGGGAAGGTTTTCTTTGTAGAGGTTCCTCCTTTGTGGAGTCCTTCCTGCAAACCTAGATCGTCAGGTACAGGTGAGCATTCCTTCCCTGTTTGTTTCACATTTTTACCACGATAATCTTTCTTGCTGTAACACCAACTGTAACAACATGACAGAAGAACTTGTTGATATGGGAAAGGGAAGTTTTGCCTCCCAGATTTGGACAAATTGGTTGCAAGTTGTCTTATATTTGATTTCCACACAAGATTCTCCAGACCTATTTTTTTTTTATAACCACATAGAAGAAATAAGTTAATAAGTTTTTTTATAATGAGGATACACAAATGTTTAGGGGGGAAAAAAAAAAAAAAAAAAAGTATGAATTGGTCTCAAGCAATTTACTGTATATAAAAGACAAGAATAGCTTATTAATGGTTGGAATCATTGAAATTCAAGCTGCAGTTCTAAGCTGTGCTTCAAATATTTTCTTGGTGCATTTTTCCGCCTATAAAATAGGTAGTCTGAAAATGCTGTAATTTGTGCTTGCTCTTGCTTTTATGATAAATCTAACCTCATTGTCATAGAAAGCAAATTGGGTGTCAGACTTTACACTAGGTAAAGAAACTACAGCTCTTCAGGGTAAATAGGGAAAGAAAGTGAAACTAGATGTGATGACATCGAGATCTATTTATCTGCAACATACTAAATAGAATTTGAACTTAGCCACCCTTACTCTTAATGTGAAACAGGGTGCTTAGTGGACTGGCATTTCAGTCTCTGATTCACTGGTTAAATTGTGTCAAGTGGACTAGCCTTGGAAAGGTGATTCTGACTGAAAGAAGGAGAAGATAAGAATGTTCTTTTAATGTAATTTGAGATCTTGATGGTAAAAGATAATTTATATTTTTTGTGAAAGCCTTTTGTTTTCCTCTGAGTCAGTGATACTGATCTGATATCAGTACTAAATATCTCTACTTGAATATATATACATATATATATATACTTACTGTTTTGTTTTTATGTTATAAATACTTATTTTTGGTCTATTTTAAGATGAGTGGTCTTAACTTTTATTTTCGTGGCAATCACTGTTCTCCAGCAATGTTATCTGTAAGTAAATTCATAGCAGTCAATGTTTGTTCTGTTTTTCCTCTTTCTTCCTAACAGCTAAGTAATCTGTTTTGTTCTATATTTTGTTGAACAGTTCAAGCCTTTCAAATTAAATGAAAGGACATACAGCTTCAAACGTAATGAAAAACTCCATTTGAGATTGAGGTGTGTCTCAGAGTTTGGAACAGCAGAAGAAATGAGATATTCAAATCAAATCAGAAGCTCTTTCAACCTGATAACAATTAACATAGACATATTTAGGAAAAAAAACCTTTATTTTGAATGGCTATAGATACTGACCTATGTTTTCACAACTAGGTACTACAGTCCAAAACAGGGATATTTTTTCATGCAAGATTACGTAGGCAGTGTCTATTGCTAGCAGGCAAAGGGAATGCTCAACTAAGTAATTTTTTCATATTCTTTATGTCTATGAATGTAAACTATAAAGCTTCTATTCTGTTCAGAATTTTTTCTTTTAACAAAGAGAGCTCTATGAATTTGTCTTAAAGAAACCTCAGATAGAATCAAAGTCAATAACCCTCAAGAAACAAATGGGGAGAGGAAAATTTAGTAGAAATTCTTTTAATATTTCACAGAAAGTCCTAAAGATTGTGACATGAGAAGAACAGACCATTGGATCTTTGGAATGATCTGAGAAAAACATAAAGAAGCTAGACAGGAGTAGGCAGTTCTCACTGGCATTATTCATTGCCTCCCCGCAGCTGAGAATACTGTATGTAATGAATTTGATATATTTTGTGAGGAAAATGGATATCTTCATGTTTAAACTTGCTGTGTCAAATTCTTTCTTCGTAAGAAAAACTGGTAGAAAAGCTCACCTCTTCGGTGTGTCAGGATGCAAGCTGTTCATTGTCTCTCTTTTCTCCTTCTCTAGAGCTACTGCTTTGTTCATCTGCCACTTCTGTTTTTGATTGCTATTTCTCTGTTACTATTTCATTTATTTCTTACCTATTGAACTACTCATCCTGTATTTCTCAAGTCATGTTATGACAGGTATCAGAAAACTTTTCTTCTGGTACTGAAATTTGGAATATTTATTCTTTACAAGGTTGAACGTTCTGGTATCTTCCTGAATGTTCTGTTTGCTGTCCTGTTCTAGGCTCCTGTGCTGTAACTTTTAACACTTATTTTAGTGGAAATTTTACTTTGGTTGCAGTGGAGTGGAACATGGTAGAAAAGTTGATCCCAATAAGTGGCACTCGGTAACATTTGTTTACTTAATTCCTTTGGCACACAACTTTGGTTTATATCTGATGTATGGTATTAATCTTTATTGTGAAGATCCTGATCAATAACAGTAACCAGACTTGCATATTACCAGATGAACTGCCTGGACTAAGCAATATGATTACTAAAAGAGCGAAGTGAAACTGATCTACGTACACAAGGTGTCTGACTACAGTTAGAACTCCCCAGGGCATATAAAGCCATATCAAAGTAACTGGAGAAGGAAGTTATTCTTGTGGAGGTGTGTGAAGGTTGCATGATTTTATGAAGCATGACTTTATGGCCTTTGAGCAAAACCACACTGAAAGGCATTTACATGAAGGGTATAATTAAACTTAATTGTAAGCATAAAATAGAACAACATTATGATTAGGATGATATTTTATGTTGGATTTGTTTGTTTGTTTTGCCTTGCCATTCTCTGTTTGCTTGTACTATGTAAAACTTTAAAGTTTTGCTAGATATAGCTTCTTTTTATTTTTAAACCTCTCTGGTGTTGAGGATTAAGATGAATCACAGTGAAACCACAGGACTGACTACATTGCTAGAGGTAAAAATTCAGAAGAACATGTATGCAGGTAAATAAAAGGGAGCTGCACCTTGAGACACAGGTGCTGAGAATGCTTCCTGCTGCTCTGTAAAGCATAAGTATGGAGACTGTCTGCCAAATATCAGCCTCTGGGAAGGAATTCCCTGTGGCAGAACTATCCTGTGTTCTTCCTGCTTCGGAACAGATGGCAAAGAGACAGCTCACATCACCAGGCAGACCTGGATATAATGTTTTTCTCTGGAATGAAGATTACTTTAATCCAGTAAAATGTTCTGTTCAGCCATACAGGTATTCGAACTGATTTAAGTCAAATATTGTTTGGGGGGCAATACCTACATGTTATTTTGTATACACAAAGCTGATTTTATATGACATAAAATGTAGTAGCTGACATAAGTGAATTGAAACGAAGTTGAGAATATATTTCTGATATGCTGAAGCAGTACTTTATACTTTCTGTCAAATAGGCTATTATATACTGCCATTACATATATATAGTGTGGCACCAAAAGTAATGCCTCCAATTTAATTCTGTAGAAATTACAGTTGATACAGAGAGCACAATAACACTATTAAATAGAACAAATTCTCAACTGCAAAACACTACTTTTCAGCACAGTTAACACCATTAGCTGTGCATTTTCACCAGTGATGAACAAGAGCCTGCATATCATACCTGTGAAAATTGCATCAGTGGAGGTGACCTGCTGTCACACTGTTGAAATGCACCGGACACTGCCTCACTGTGCTCACATCCACTGTTTGGTTTCCATAAATGTTCAACAAGCATCCATGAATGTTACCGGGTGCAATTTTTTCTGCATGGAGGAATTAGGTGATACACCTTTTCTTAGTATGCACTTCCACATCAGACTCCATTTTGTCGGACTGCCTTGCTGCTCCACTCTGTCACACAATAACAGTGTAACAGAGTATTGGTGGAAATGTTCAACTTCTTCTGCAATACCACCACTGACATCATTGGCCAACATAATAAAATAGGAGGTACTGCTTTCAGAACAGCCTATGCATTATTTACAGTAGTTTTCTAACATTATTATATTATGTCACCATCTATAATGAGAAGAGCTATATGTGCAAGGAATAAAAGGATCAACATTATTCAGACTCATGCCAAAATGAGGGTACTAGTACCTTTATTTAATCTTCTTGATGTATATCTGTGATTTTCCTTTCTGTGCTGATTACAATACTATTTAACTACTTCACAGTCATTAATTCCTTTTGATGCTTAAGGAAACAAGAGATGCTTCCCTGAACTTCTGATCAATAGTCAGAAATACACTACATCTTAATGCAAATGGCAGCACACTCATTAAGATGTTAAATAACCAATCAGTGCAAAAATGCTCAATTTCTCTGAACACTGAACTCAGAAATGGCTTCATTTAGCAAGACATCATGCTTAAAAGCAGTATTTTCTAAAAGTGAGTAGATCATTTGTTTATCTTCACAACTTGTATTTCTTGATCGTTATTCCTATTTTACAAGCAAACAAACTGAGGCACATAGATGAAGAATGAAGTTTAGGAATTAGGACTTTTTTTCCACTAGAGGCAGATTTGAAAGCTAGTGTAATCCTTTACTGAAGCAAAATGTTAAATTTAAAATAAACAAGATGAACAGTAAGTGAATTCACAGTGAGTTTCAATCTATTATAGTGAAAAAAGAAAAAAGTGAAAAATGGATATCATATGACAAATGAAGTTGATCTGTATTAGCAAGAACAAATCAAATCCAAGCTGTGTATAAAATTTATATATCCAACTTGATCTCAAATGGAAATCAGTGGTATTAACTTACTTAAATAAGAATTATAATTAACAAGATTAACAAAAAATAAAGTGCATATTGTGTTTAGGAATTTGTGTTGAAGCGATGATGACACCATTGCTGTACATGCCATAGTCTATTGTGTCACAGTGAGGTTATCAGCTTATGCTAGCTAAAGATCCTCTTCCATATTCAAGATCAATTAGTAGTTTTCACCTTTCCTAAACAGTGTTATGGAAGATTTTCTTCCTTGCTTTTTTTTAATTTTTCTGTAATAGCATCAGAATTAATTTTGTCTAATTGTGTTTAGAAAGAGTGTCACCAGAAATGTTTTCTAATGACCTTTCTACTGTTCCAATTAACAAACTGATGAAAATCAAATAACAGATGAAGATCAGTAGGAAAATCTGAATATGCTAGAACTACAGTCATTTGCGATACTTGTATTTCTCTTTTTATTTTCTGCTTCAGTTTGATTAAAATCACAGTGTGAGAAATGTTTTAAAAGTTGAAGAGTAAAATCTGGTTTTTCAAAGGATTTAATCTGGTGGGAGGGAAATGTGAGCATAATCTTCTATTACACGTCATATTTGAACTTGCATGTGTGGTGGTTAATGTGGTGGAGAAGTAATATTAAACTGAATAGGCCTCTGGTTGGTATCATGACCAGTTGCCAGCTGGATTTAACTCCATTCTCCACCACTCTCTGGGCCTGGCCTCTAGCCAGTTCTTTCCCTAGTGAAGAGTGTGCCTGTCCAAGTCATGGGCTGCCACCTTCTCCAGGAGGATGCTGAAGGAGACAAAGGCCTTGTTGAAGTCTAGATAGACTGCATCAGCAGCCTTTTTCTCATCCACAGACAGGTCACCTGGTCATAGAAGGAGATCTGGTTGGTCAAGCAGGACCCGTCTTTCATGAACCCATGCAGACTAGATCAGATCCTCCAATTGTCCCGTACATGCTATGTGAGCTCACTCAAGATGATCTGTTTCATAAAATTTCCTGGCACTGAGGTCAGGCTGACAGTCTTATATGACACGATGAATGTGAGCCAACAGTGTGCCTAGGTGACCAAGAAGGCCAGCAGCATCCTGGCTTCTATCAGAAATAGCTTAGACAGCAGGAGCAGGGAAGTGATTGTCCCCAGGCTCTGGCTATACCTCTAGTACTGCAATCAGTTTTGGGCACCTCAGTACAAGAAAGTCATTGATGCCCTGGAGCGTGTCCAGAGAAGGGCAACAAAGCTGGTAATGGGTCTGAAGCACAAGTTTTATGAGGGAACTAGGATTTTTTTTTTTGTTTTTTTTGAAGAAGACGAGGCTCAGGGAACACCTTATTGCTGTCTACAACTCCCTGGAAAGAGGTTGTGGCAAGCTTGGGTTCAGCCTCTTCTTCCACATAACTGGTGATAGGAAGAAAAGGAATGGCCTCAGTTTGTGCCAGGGAAGGTTCTGGTTGAATACTAGGAAAAACTTTTTCCGAAAGCACTGGAATGAACTGCCCAGGGTGGTAATTGAGTCACTGTCCATGGAGGTGTTTAACAAGCGTTTAGATGTGGTACTAAGGAACATGGTTTATTGGGCAATATTGGTGGTAGGTGGACAGTTGGATTAGGTGATCTTAGCAGTCTTTTCAACCTTTATGATTCTGTTATTCTGTGAAGGACTGACAGAACTCAGAAGAGGAGTTTCTTGTTGTCTATGGTAGTTAAGTTTGTTCGAAGAAAAAAGTTAAATTCCTTCAGTTCATAGTGAATTTATAAAACCATTGATGTATATATGCACAGTATCACAATGAGAATGCCAGTTACTTCTAATGCCCTGCAGAAGAAAAGGACAAATTGACTGTCGTTGTTTCATTTTTTTTACTTAAAGAGGCTACATGTTCCCTAGTCATTTCCTAGTCGTGATTATGAATGTAGTGTTCATAAGAAATTATTCTGAACATGATAAATAAACAACTATGCTCACCCTTATACTTCCATATGCATATCCATATTACTTATTGTAGGTCCTCAAATTAATCTAAAAGCCTATCATGAGGTTAAATAATCTGGAACTTTCTAGGTTAAGGGTTTTAACCTGTATTACTCCTATGACAACTACAATAAAAGTCTTCATGCATTAGCAACTCTGCTTTCTGCTTTCTTCATTTTCTCAGAAAAGCCTCATTGAAGTAGAAATTTGCCATTCACTTTCTTCCCTCCTCTGAAGCAATTTAGTTCCTGTGCATTGTGATATTTTCTGAATGCTTGTCTTTGTAATTGGGAGAACACATTTTTTTGACGGTAGTGTGTTTCAGATATTGTATGTACAGACTTTGTCCTGCCGCTATTAGGAAGTTTAAACTCTGTCAGTTAGAGGCCAGAACTCCCAGTGAAAACAGCTGGAGGTTTATGCAGTGAGGGGGAATCGGAATGTTGAGTTGTGTTCAGCAGTGAGAAAGGAGCGTGCTTCCATAGGTCTATTTTCTCTGGAAGTAGGCAGTAGAAAGAGGAGGACTGTAAAGAGCTGAGTAGTCCAGCATAATTAATATGTCCTGTGACTTTTGTTTTTTTAATACTCCTTGAGTTTCTTTCCAAAAGAAATGAGTGTGTGTTCACAATACATTTTGTTGTTTTACTTTGTTTTTATTTATATAATTTAAAAGGTGAATTAATTAATCTTCTGTTTTTCTCCTCCCTCAATTCTGTAGAGATATTTTTTGTCTCCTTTGTACTCTTACCCTCCTCACTCTGAATTTAATCAATGCTTCTATATTCATTTGGTCTTGCAGTTCTGTCCTTGCAGGCTTCAATAGCCTCATTGTATTCGGTTCTAATAAAGGACTTGTAGAAAAACATAGTAAATGTTCTTGGATACAATTCTGCTAAAGTCTCATTGATTTCATTCACACCAAACCATATTTTTTCCTTCTTTTTGCTGATTTTCCCTGTCCTTCTCTGCCCCCAGTAGGTACCGTGTTTAACTGACACTGTCTTCCTCATCTGTGTTCTAGTTAGTAATTAGTCATTCTTCTTTGTCCCCTAGTCCTAAGTTGGTGATTCAGTAGCTCATTTTTCTTAAATTGATTCTCTCCCTACTTCTTGTTCATGTTTATGAGGTTGTGTGATGAAACATTACTGATCTGTTTTAAAATTAATCTGCCTTTACAAGGACGCTTGTTGTTGATGTGGGACTTATAACTTGATTCCCTTGAGATCTGTTGAGCAAGTGGAATTACATCAGCACAACCAAATGACTGTTCAGGGGATGGAAACAGTGTCTGAGGACACAGGAGGCAAGAGTTCCCTGAGAAAAGCACTGCTGCAAAGAGAAATGGCTGTGGAACAATGATCTATTTGCCTCATCATTTACCCCACCTCTTTTACTTTGTGATTGCATTTATGCAAATTTCTGTAAGTTAAGGGCCCTTTCAGCTCATTTAAGTGATCTCTACCATTCAGTAGTAATCAGTTTCTTCAAAACAGAACAAAAAACAACTACAATTATTGACATCCTCACTTTGAAGGAGCTGAACTGTTTCCAGCAATTAAGTTTTCTAGGAAGTATAAAAATTGGAGTAAGTATTTCCCAGACTTGCGGGGCCTGAGCCATTCCTCACTGAAGGCTTTCTTGTTAGACCTTTGTATGACCTCCAAGAGATTTATGGCTCACAGCTAGAGAAAATATTACTTATCCAGTGCCCTTGCTGGTCACAGACACCACCTTTCAGTGAAGAAAATGTGTCATCTGCTTTTCTCTTCTCTTTTTGAATCCCGTCAATTCTATGAGAAATGCAACGTGCAGTATTTATTTTACTGGAAGATTTATGGCAGGAGTGTGAAGGTATGCATGAAGCTCATTAAGCAGTTAGATAACTAGGCACGAGAAAACATAAGATGAAAGTAAAGGAAGTAAAATCCAGAACCTCAGGGTAAAGGTGGCACCTTCTACTTACTGTTTGATCCCAGTTGATCTTTGTAGGCTTTTTTTACTGAAGATGCACATTTCATGAAATTGTGGCAAACCAGTGCTGCCACAGGAGGAGTTGACTTCAGTTCCACTGTAAGCATTATGGCTTGTCAAGCTTTTTATTTCTGGTGGGGATGATATAAGATGCAGAAAGTATGTTTTTAAGCTGGCTTTCCAGTGTAGAATTTGTGATTCTGCTCCTTTCGCATAAATTCATAAATTCTAGATAAACAAGACAGCACTTTCTTCTCTTGTAATTATTATTATTTTTTTTAATTGTTATTACTTACAGTAGCATGAATAGATGATTTCCTGACCTTCTGTTTCCTTTATAGTCATATATGGATAGACATTTTTTCTATATTTTAATTACTCTGTGTTTTCTTTAAAGAATATCCATTATTCTTACTTTAAGACCTGTGATTGCTCGTAAGACTTTGCAAATCTACCTCAGTGAAACAGAAACATATCAGTAATGACCATTAGATCCAATGCTTTAGTTTTTGTCACTAACACAATACATGAGTTGCTGTAGAGGCTTTTTTGTCTTCTGTCTTTCTCCTCTTCTTATGCCGTGATTTTAGCTGTTTAATGGTTACTTTGCTGTTGAACTCCACAGGGGAACATATTCCCAAACATTTCTCTAGCCTCATGTAGAGAAATCTAAGAGCTCTTCTCCCCATGTTCCCAGCAGGAGCTTCCTTCTTTTTATGTTTCAGCTACTGCACACACATACTTACGTTTGACTTCTTCGGCAAAAGCCAACCTAATGAACTATCACAGAGTGCGGATAATGCAAACTCATCCCTTTTCCCTATATAATTTTTCTTATCTACTTGCAAAATCTTTCTGTACCATGTGATTAATTTTGCTAATCTTAAACCTTTAAATTAATCATTAATTACAATACTTAGTTATTACTCTGAGTGTTTAAGAACTGCATGGTCTTCTACTGTCAGTGTTTCTACATGGGTGTACTTGAATATATTGCTATGAGATATTATTGGGTAAACAACCACTAAAAATTTACTTCACACACAGGTCATTCTGTGGAGTATTTTTGTCTTGGGGAATAACTGTTATGTTTCATTAAACGCTGTGTTGTTTCCTGAGACATTGCGTATTTGGGAAACAATGTGTCAAACCAACTGAGGAATATAGACCTAAAATGCATGTATAAATTCTTTCTCAGCATCTCACTGGAGCTGATCCCAAACTGGCTCTATCTCAAATGTTCTTGCTGTTATTGTTTACCAGAGTAAATTATTCCCACCAGAAATTCTAAACTGATTCCAATGCTGTAAGACATCCCTCAGTATAAGAGCGTAGGCTTTGAATGAGGAAATAAAATGAAGTATATTCATTGATTCTTTTTGAGTTTGTAGCAAGGTAAAATTTGATACTTTCATTATGTAATTACGAGGAGAACCATTACTGATTGGTTAAGTCATGCAATATATGTTTTCATCTTTCTAGAGAATGAGGGATGATTTTTCCTCTCTGAAGTTTTACTTCCTGATTTCATTTATATCAGTGTGTTCAGTCACATAATTTATTCAAATAATGAATTTGACATAGTAATTCTGTATGTACAGCACATAGGATGTGATCAGATAAAACTTTGAGGGTTCAGGAGAAAAGCTGAAGGAAATCAGATTAAACCCTAGATCAAATCATATCCTGTAAGGCTTTTGCTACTTCAACACATGCTTCATCTTTAGAGGGCAGTTGATGAGATAGGATGAGAGGAAAGAATGGCAAGTTGCACCAGAGAAAGTTTAGATTGGGTATCAGAAATAATTTCTTTATGGAGGGTATGAACAAACAGTGGAACAGGCTGTCTGGGAAATTTGTGGAGTCTCTTCCCTTAAGATATGTGTGGATGTGGCTGACACTAACAGATATGTTTCTATGACAGGATTTGGTAAGTCAGGCTGACAGTTGGTGTTCCCAACCTTGAGGATCTTTTTGATTGTATAATTTGTACAATTACCTGATTGTATGATTCCATTAAATAGTTTCTGTGAAGTTTTGCTGCACTTATTTGAGTAATAAGAATTCTGATAATGTGAGGGTCCAAATATTCTTGTGTTGTTTCAACTTGCAAGGCTTTAAGTGATCAGTGATATCTGAAATTCAGACTTGTATCTTAGTGCTGCTTTCTTATTATTTTTTTTTTTTTGTCTGGAACCTCAACTCTTTGGCATAATATATACGTAAGAGGAAAAATTAGCTGCATTTTGGAGCTGACACAAAGAAAATGATTTTTAAATAAGCTTACCATATTCATTTAATTCATCTATGTCATAGTGCCTATTACACCTTCAGTTCATAAAGAGCTTGAACCCACACTTAACTGATAAGTTAATCAGTAATGTTTCTTTATTCATTACTTTCACAATGTAGTGAGAGGGTCATAAGGCAGCTACAGCCTCAAAGGAAAATGATACAGTAAAAGATAATATCGAAAGGAATTTTTTTTTTAATGTTTGTTTTCTTATGAGTAAAAGAAAAAATATACCTACTATCATAACTACTGAATTTGGTATGGGTTGCAAAATGGCATCCTGTTCTGTATCTGTATATCTGTATATCTTCAGAAAGTGTAGGGTTTGAGGAACTGAGAAGATGGTGTCCAGAGTTGTTTGGACGTTTGAGAGCATCAAGTGACCAAAGGTGAACATCTTGTCTCGATCCAATTTATAGGAGGGAGATGAAGTTCTTTTAATATCTGTATACCTGGCATGAGATTAAGAAACAGCTGTTCATATGTTAGTCCAACCAGCTTATTATAAATCCTAATCAGGGAGATGGGGAAGGGAAGGAGGGCAATAGAGAAGATAGGAAAGGAGCAAGAGTTGCATAAAGCGGGGATAGTCACCACCAGGATCCACCAGATTCTGCTGCAGATTCTGTTTCTCTCGTTGCCCCTGGCCTTGTCCATCTGTGTCCTTCAGACAAAGGATTTCACAATCCTTGCCCAGGACTTATCCATCAAAGTTCTCCAGAGAAAGGATCTCTCAACACCTGCCCAGGACTTGCCTGGACTTGTTCATCTGCGTCCCCAGCAAGCTTTACAGAACAATATCTTACACATCTAGAACTGGATTCTAATGGGAAAGACGACAAGTGCAAGAAAACAAGATAAGCATCTATACTGTTTCTTAAAGAGACCTATGATAATCTAGATTTAGACTTTTGGAATTTTAAAATTTTAACGGTTTGCTTTAGTGATATATACAGTGTAGATGAAAGTATTTGCTGCAAGTATTGTTACAGCAAAAATATATGGTGTAAATGAGTATATAAAATGAGTGGTGCATACAAGGAATTTGTCAATTTGTAAAAATCGGAATATTATCATTTCTTGCATGATATTCAGGGAACTGTGTTAAAAGGAAACAGGGCTAATCCTAATGAAACATGACCTCTCCACTGTGCCACACTACTGTAAACTGCAACTGTGACTGGTTGCTGAACTGGTGACATTTTGCAATTCAATTTAATGGATTCCAGCACTTGTTCAAGCAGCTGTTGAAACTTCCCATTGATTGCCCCGTTTCATCTTTTTATCTGCCTGCTTTCCATTTCAGCTATTGTTTCTTCATTCTGCCTCTTCTGATCAGGTGGACGACTAGCAAATGTCCTCTATCAAAATCCCAATATTGCATGTAATTTCTCTGCCATCTCAAGTTCACATTAGACTTCTGTCTAATAACTAAATCACACTTTACAGATAAAATGTGTTATTTACTTCCCTGTTTTTTTCCAGACTTGATCTACTCTTTGCTCCTTACCGAATTTTGATTCTGTACTGCAGTTTTGTGTCATGGTTGAAATTTCTCTTTTTTTTTTTTTCCCCGCAAAGACGTTCTTGACAAAAGAGTTTAAGTTCCTCCTCTCAGCTTCTAAGAAAACTAAGATGACTGTGTTTGTTTTTTAAATTTTTTTCACCTTTTTTTGATGTTATGCACTCTTGAATATGCCAGTAAAGCTGTCTGTGCTTATGTTTGTCTTTAAAATTAATGCCACATACTTATTTCACTGGGTTATTGATTATGAATTAATGAATTCATTAATTAATGCTTAGGAGAAAAAAAACTTCCTTTGTAGTGCTCATTTGGAAAGTTATGTAATAGTTAGAGCATTAAATTCATTTAATTTCCTGGATTTAAGCCCCAAATTGTAAGGAGTTATTGAGTTCCTTTTTTATTTTTCACACATGGTACTTCATGTCATGTCATGCCTATGTTAGTTCATTTCTCTGTTCTTCTATGAAATTATAATTTTTGTGTACACATGTATCCAAAATGATATAAAAATATATAATATTGACTTGCATATGAACCACTTCAATTCTTAATTATAAAATAACCCTCTTGAAAACTGTAGATTATTTTTCTTTGACCTTGTCTGCAGTTTGGAAGCAAGGAGTGAAAATAAGATTTTTGTAGTCTAGGCATATTTCCTGAGTCAGAGTCTTAAGTGAACCAAACATAAGGAGGATTGCTTATAAATACTTTTTTTTTTGAACCATGAAATATTTAAATCCCAAGATTGCTTTTTTAGTTCATGCTTTTTACTAAAGGGGAAAAAAGTACCATACTAATTCTATGTGTTTGTCATAGCCTCAAACATAGCTAAGTCTGTGGAAAACATTTCAAGAATGCAGAATACAGCTGTGATAGAAAACACTAAAGAACAGTTGGTTGAGTCCAGCCATAATTGTAAGTAGAGTTTCTAAACTGATGGAATCTGAATTTCAGCAGGTTCCTGAAGTTGAAGTCATCGTTCCTATTCTGATGACTATCATAGGTTACTTAAATATTGTAAGTAAAGAATAATTAGTAAATCAGTTTCATTCCCATACTAAAATCCACTTCAGCTTTGTGCGTTAACAAGAGTCTAGCCTTGAAATGCAAATAAAACTCACATATAAGTAAAAAATGACTTCATTAAGTACTTGTAAGACCAGGACTCAGGCATGGCATCCTCCTTGTGTTATAGCAAAATACTCCATTTTATTTATAGCTTATTTATGCTTTTAGCTTGGCCATAATTTCAAGTGATTCCATTACCAACAGCACAAGAATTAAGAATTAGGGCAATTTAACAGCTGAAGTGGCTTTTCAGAAAATTACATAAGTTATTGTCATCATTCACAATTTGTCTAGCACCATTATATTTAATATAAGATGACTAACATCATTAAGGCTGAAATATTAGCCTATAGGATGGGCAGCCAACAGGGGCTGTAGTTCTGTGCCCAAATGTTGTTCTATCATTTCTATTTCTCAGGCAAGAAAAGATTGCTCCAGAACAGAGGAAGAACATTTACTTCTCTTAACAAATATAGATAGCCCAGATGCTGTGAGGCTATGAAACTAAAAGAATAGAAGAGGCAAGAGGTTTATAATATGTCTTCAAACAACATTAGAATTATTTGAGTTTAGGAAATAAAATTGTGAAAGTACTAATAGACTTTCAGCAAATAACATTTGTAATACTGTAGTAAGAATTACTCTGCACATCTCTTATGCTCCTTTACAGATATTGAAAACACAGTGCTCGCAGACTTTAACTAAAACTTTACTACTCCACTGAGAGTTAAATTCTTTAACCCTATTATAATGAAATCCTTGCAGTACAAAGTTATATAAAATACTCTATGCATTTTGTTATAATTAGAGACTGCTTCCTAATCTTCTGCGAAGATTGTAAGGATGAAAGGTTGGAAATGGAAAAATGTATAAATGCATCATTTTTTCTATATTTATATTTAATTTGAAGTGTTTCAATAATTTTTCAAGTAATCATTTATCAAATGTATCATAAATCAGATACATTTCTGCCCTGATCAAAATAATTTCATTATGAAGTCACAAGGTCTAAAATGTAATAAACATTTTATAAGATATGAGGGGGGGAAAAAAAAAATCTAACCGCACTTTTATTCTTTACCTGTAGAGTTTTCTCTTCTAAAACAGCTCCTTGTAGAAATGTAGAGCAGGCTTATAGTAGGAATCTAGCTCTTTGGTTTTGACATTTTCACATGCTATTGTTACCTTTGTGGAAATAATGCATTTAATATTTCCGTTTTATATAAAAGCTTACTTTTGAGGTTTTTTTCTCAGTTTCCTGTTATTTGGGAAGCAAACATTGGGAAAAAAAATAAGAGAGGTTTTATTTAATATAACATCTGCAAGGGAGGCACTGATTTATGGAAATGGTGATATAAAATCAGCTGTAAAGGAAGCCACTGACAGCCTAGACATAGGCATCTGATTTTCAAAATTTTGACCCTGGTTACTTTTGTGGCAATGAAAAATGTTAGTCCATAGGGACAGAGAGCCCTTGGTCTTCTACATTTCTTTTTTTCCAGCAGCACTACATTAAACAATTATTGTACAAGAGATTTTTTGTTAATGGAAAAGTGTAGTCAAAGAGATAATAAGTATTTAAAAAAATAGCATGAGGAAATGCTGTGCAAGTGGTAGTTTAATTCCTGAGAATTTTGCTCTGTTTTTATTATTCTCTGTAGTTAAGTATTAATGGAGTCAGTGCCACTTAAGCAAAGACATTTGTATCATCTCACTAGCCTATATGGAATTAAGGAAGAATGAACTTCATCTCTAAATAAGCAGCAGATAACAATGCAGAGCGACACAGAAATCACGGAATTTGCTGTCAGTGTTTGTGTGATACTTGCTAATTTACATGGGCATTTTCAAGTGATTTGGTGGCTGGGATTCCTTGGGGGCATTTCACTCAGGCGCTGAAACTCAATCAATGTTTAAATGGTTGTGCTCTTCGAGTGGCTTTAAAAAGTCCTAAGTAAGTAGATGTTTTCATAATTAATACACTAACTGCAAATCATGCAAGGATCATTTATTTTTCAAAAGAAGATAAAACAGCATTCTTATTTGGCTGGGCATCTTGCACTGTTTGTTAGTACTGTGAAGAAATGTAAAACGCAGATTGTTGGATTAAGACAAGCAATTACTCACTGATCTGGATGTCTCTACTCCTTTAGTTGATAATGCATCTGTTGTGGAGGAAATACATTGATCTGGAACTCTGAGATCTGAATTCTTCTCTTCAGTAGCTTCTGCAGCGTGTCACCCTTCCGTGCTCTGATTCCCCTTTGGCTAGAAACAGGGCAGGCAATGCCTCTTTTCAAAATAACATCTAATAACCTGTTTTCCAAGATGCAGTATGTTGTTTCCATCCTCTGGAAAATCCTATTATATTTTTCCTTCTTAATGTTCTAGATATGTTTTAAAATATGATTGTTAAAGTTTTTGTGCAGTGCCAACAAATCAGTAAAAGAGTGTAGGGATGCTGCTTTGCTCCTGTTGTTTTTTTTACTCCTTCTGATTATATACAGAGAAAAACGGCTAGATCTTTGCCACACTGATGCAATAAATACCTGCATTCATTTGATTGCTGACAAGATCTAATAAATGTGGAATTTTAGGGCTATCTGATGTCTCCTTTCATGACAGGAAGGAAGGTGATGTTCTGACAAAGGCATAAAGTGCGAGCGAAAGATAAGTCATCTGTTCCTGCCTCATTTATTTCCTGCATGCTTTTGAAAGGATAGCTGAAGTCAAATAGTCCTTTTTAATTTTTGTGACCGATAACTTTCTTTGGCAAACTGTTGGCTTCATTAAAACAGGTTAGGTTTCACCATTGCAAGCTCTTGCCCTTTTGTACATAATGCCCCTTTTTAAAAATTTTCTTACTGTACATGAAGTAAGAAGTAAATAACGTATTTACATTGGATTCAAGTATTTAAATATATTTCTCTTGCAGAGTTTCTGGAGGGCAAGATGCAAAATGCAACTCTAAAAACTTCTAGGCATATGGAAACTCCAAACTGAAGTAAGAGGAAAAGAGACTGTCATCTCAGACTTCTTTATAGTAAGCTCTTGAGATTGTCAGCACTGCAAAAATCATCTTGTAATGAACAAAGTCCACTTAAAGCTGATTCAAACTTTATAGAATGAGTATTATTGCTTGACCTAACATTGCTGTTGTTGCCTATTTTACCTGCCCTTTTGATTCCTTGTTTATTTTTTTTACTCTGCCCAACTTGTGCAGTAAATCAGTTTTTTTTTGTTTTTTTTTTTTTTTTTAATCCAGGGTCTTTTGATTGAATCTAAATAATATCCCTCCACTTCTGTCCAGTTTAATACCTTACAGCCTCATGGATTTACATTAGCAAATGGTTTAATTTGTAGAAATCATAGAATTGTTTGGGCTAAAAGAGACCTCAAAGATCATGTAGTTTCAACCCCCCCTACCATGGGCACAGCCACTTTTCATTAGACCAGATTGCCCATAACTCCATCGACCCTGGTCTTGAGTGCATCCAAGAATGAGGCATCAACTGCTTATTTGTATTTTCAGAATAGGCATATGTGTTAATGAAAAAAATGCTACTATTCAAAGAATTAAGAGTGGTTCAGCAGTTTTGCATATATATTATTGCAGGTTGTTACTTTTTAAACAATGGAAAAAAGATTGTTTTTTTTAACCGAACATGAGATATTCCAGTTTTTTATGTTTTGCTTTAGTAATGGAACCATGAATAAGACTGTTCACGTAAATAATTCCACCCAGACTTTGCATTGAGTGAAGGCTGTAGGAGATGAGCAAGCTTGGTAAGAGCAGTCATATAAAACAGAGCTTATTGCTAAGATGCAGGCATCCTGAAACACGATCTTAGATATGTAGGGCAATATAAAGCATATAGCTCATTCCCTCTGCTTGGCTTGTTTGAAAATCTTAGCTTTAATGTAATTAAGGAACATACTGATCTCTAGTTGCTTTAATGGCTTGAGTATCATGCACCTACCTGACAGTTTCAGCGTTTCTGCATTGTCTCCACTTTGATTAGACCCAGTTACATTTAATTAGCAGGTTGTTTGATCAATTAGATAATGAACCTTAAAGTCACCTTCTTGCTTTGAACAACAATGAACAGCTCCTCTAGAAAGAAAAGGAGAGAAACCTGTGTAAGTAAGCTCTCAGCGCACAAAAATATCCAGGGTATTTTGCAACATAGGACTAAAAAATATTTTAAACTCTTAAGAATAGAAGATTAACAATTCAGTGAAATTTAACTATGAGGCTTTTTAGTGTGAATTATCTTCTGTTTACGTCTACATCTGTGTTGAATAGGAGAGAGGTGCTTATCATTGAATCATCTTTGCTCTTCATTGAATTCTATGTCATCAGAATAAGACTAATGCTGAGTGACTCCAAATGTTGTGTGGTGCCCTTGCAGTGCTATTATAAAATATTTCTATGTATTACATAAATAGCAGTAAATAAAAGCAGAAATGAACAAGCAACAGCTTAGTAGAAAAATCAAAAATTTTGAGAAGTAGAAGTTCCTTTTCGGACAACTGGAAACTGATGTTTTTGTTTATTTTATCTCTGGCATTCTGTTTGTCTGCACTATTAATCTATTCATTTCTACATTTAAAGTATATTTTCTAAACTTATGTGGTTTTACATTTCCTAAATATGAAACTAGCATGCTCCAGAATTTTCTACTTGCAAATTATTATCAAATATTGCTCTTTATCGCCATTAAAGGCAAACTCAGAATCGCTGCTTCTTTGCACACACATGGAAATGCTTTCAAACTGCATATGAAATATAAGTACATGTACCTGGTTGATTCACAAAGCAGGACAGAGAACTTGAAAGAGATGTTTGCTGTCTTTTTACTGCAGGAAAAACAAATGCAGTTGATAATCCAGCTGTAGTTCTGAGAATTTTATTTTCGCAAGTAAAAAAGAAATACTTTGTGTGCTCTGAAAATACATGTGACCAGCAGTCTATTTCTCTTTGACACTGCTTAATGATCTTGATTCAGCTTTATTTAGAGGGAAAGCTGAATTAATGAGCAATTTTGTTTTTGCTTCACATGTAATATTGAAAGAGGCCTGAAATTTAAAATCATCCTAAATTACCATTCACAGTAAACTCACTACTACTCAGTAAGAGTGTGAGATACATCAAGCTATATACCATTTCAAATGGGATCTTAGCCCCCATCTTGTCAAATTTGTGGAACTAGTAACAAAGCTGTGTTAAGGTTCATCTTGTTTTTTTTTTTTGAGAAGGTCATGTTATGGCATATGGAAAAATAAATATTTATTTATGCATATATTTATGTATGTATATATTTATATAAATATATATATATATAAAAAACAAGAAAAAGGAAGCAATTTTGAGGGAATGGCTGATCTATCTACCTTTAGATTTTGTTCAACTTCTGTGTTCTGCTCTGGAATTTGAGCTGTTGACAGTTTGCATAATATTCCTCTGCACTGAATCTGGGGATAAAAACAAAGAAATAGTATTTAAAGCAAAAGAAGTTGCAGTATCAATTAACGTGACCCTTAAAATTTTACAGATACAATCATAAAATCAATAATTCAAGCACTGAGAATTCAAACTGAATTCAAGCACTTATTTCCCTGTGGGCATTTAACTTTGTCCAAGAAAATACTTAAACAACAATCAACAAAAACATTTTTGACAGCTGTTCAGTGTCATTTAAGAGGCAGAAACTTAATCCAGAAAGCATAGGAATAGGAAGAAGAATTTATGTGTTCACCATGCACAAATACGTTAAGTTTGTTCAAATATACATCTCTATAGCACTCTCAAAAATTTCTGTTCTTTGAATTCTCTAGTCACATGAAGGTTATCTTTGAAACATGTTGTGTGGGGAAAGAAATCCACTGTTTTTTATTTGTCTTATTTTATGGTGTAGCAACGATAGGGTATAAACCATTTAGGAATAGGAAAATAAATTGTTTCCATCAATTCTAGGGTTGGGTAAGGTGGAATACTAATATTACTCAGATATTTTGTTTGCATTGCAATAATGAATAGTGCACTGTCTGGCAGTGTTCCACCAGATGTTTGTTTGCTTTTTTTTTTTTTTTCAAGCTCCAAAACCACTTGTCTATTATTTTACTCCATTATTAGAAAACATCTCCATTGACTCAACAAATCTTTCTATATTGCTTGAATTAAAGGAGAGATTTTGAAGGGTGTATGAAGGTAAATATATACATACATTAAAAAAGAAAAAACAAACAAACACCTAAGGAAATACCTTATTTAACTAACTGGTACCAGTAACATTAAAACTTCCCAGTTTCCTTCAACCCAAGCTGTTCTATGACTCTGTGATCTCACTCAGTATGCAGACAGCAATCCAATTAGGAAAGGGTTAATTATGTTCTCGTGACTCCATCATCAGCAATGTTAAATATTTGAGAGTTCTGTCTTGAACATCATTCACTTCTCGTGGGATATGCCCTCCATTTGCATTTTGTCAACACTTTTTTTAAGTTGAAAATTGATGTAGAAATTCAAAATCAAAAAGGTACACCTCCATATATCTCAGTGTTGGTTATGTATTAGCGCTTTCCTTTTTATTCTAATATCAACATGCTGTCTCCTTTTTCAGTTCACTAGGAGTCCTTTCTCCACCTAAAATGTATTATGTTGTTAATATTTCTGATCTCTTGCTTCTGGCATCATTTCTTAAGATCAGTATTCTGTATCCTTCTCCTGTAGTAGCGCAGAGTGGTTATGTAGGAAGGGATATAGGAAAAGAACACAAGCATAACAGTATATTGAATTAGTCTCCACTATTAAAATTAGGACTTCTTTGGGATTTTATTGTTGAGCAGTTTTGAGCAGTTGGTAGTTTTTCATTCTAACAGCTTGTATCTGTATAGTATTTGGTGCAAGTTTACTCAAGTATCTGTTTTATCAGTATTCTCATTCTAACCATGATAACTCAAACACACCAAAGATCTAGAGCAGGTCAACTACCTAGGCTTCTTCCCCTAACTAGGTATTTGTCCAGTCTTTGAATATTTTGAGCCTAGATGAATATATGAATGAAAAGTGGATTTATTTTTATCAACTCTTACTGGATTGCTTTCCCCAAAAAACCTACATGTTTTCAGAAATAATGTTTCTTCTAGCATTCTGATACATTCTCTTCAAACTACCTAAAGCTTTTATAGGGAGAAACAGAAAAAGCTGGTCAATTCCTGATTTTTTTCTATATAACATTTTTGTATAGACTTTGATTATTTTGCTCTTCTCTGCTTATTTTTCAGAATCCTAGCAGATTTGACCATGTTCCATGCAGAATCTTTTCCGGGTCTTTTATCTCAGCTATTCACTGTAAACATTCCTTTGTTTTGTATCCTTTTAAAATGTGGCACAGTATTCAAGAAGTAGGAATGCTAAACATTTTAAAAGGGACTGACAATGTTTTTGTTTTTAATTTTTTCTCTAGAGATTCCTAACATTAATGTATTTTTGTTTGCACTTAAATAATATTCATAGACTTATAACTTCAGAATCTGCCTCTGCACAGCTTTTCCTCACTTCACAAAATGTATTTTTCTATATTATCTTCAACTTCCTGCAAACTGTCCCATTCTTCTCATGTCGCCATTTATCACTAAAACTGACTGTACTGAAACTCATTACTGGGAAAAAAAAAAAAAAAAAAAAAGAAAAATAGGATCAATAGATATTAATAAAAGAATGAAGTTTACTAATTTCATATGACCTAGGAAGTTGGAGATGCTTTCAAATAAGTGAGGATAAAAGAAGTTGAAATATTAAGGTTCTTGAGCTGTTGAGTAAACTAACATCACTCCTTACATAAGCCTTTGTGCAAAGATAGGCAACAAAGAGCTCTTGGAGAATCAGTTTAAGCCAAGCCTACAGAGCTTCAAAGTTGCATGCTCCAGGGCCATCAGGCATCTTAGTTTGCAGCAGATAGAAGGATGGTTTTAGATTCAGCCTCAGAATGGTGCTGACACACTTTCTGAGCTTCCAACTACATTAGAAGCCTAACAAATTTGCCTTTTTGCCAAGGATTCTGTTTAAGAAAAAAAAAAAAAAAAAAAAGTCTTGTAAAATTCTTGACCAGTCTTACGATTCAGCCCACTAAGCATAAAATCAAATGTAGGACTTGGACGTTATCTCTCAGTGAGGCCTGTTGATATTTTTAAACATGATTAAAAATAACAAAAACCAGGGGATATTTACACATGTAGCTACTTCTGCAGGAAAAAAAAAAAAAGGTACAGAAATGTGGCCAGTAGACTTTTTAAAGTATGGATAGCATCATGACTGACTGCAGTAAGGTTATATAGTTTGACACTTAGAAATAATATTGCATTATGAAATCATAAGAATTGTCAATAGCAGCACAATGACTCACCAAGGCAGGTAACTCATTATCATGACCTAAATATAAAAGAAGTAGGATTAGCTCTATTGAAGATATTAAGGCATCCTAAGAGAAGAAAACTACCAGCAGTTAAGTTTACAGAAGTCTATTGAGAAGCATGTATATTTTTAACTGTTGTTTTGTTATTTTCTATGCAATAATAAAGCCTAATCACAGGAAATGCTTAAATTTTTGACTCTGCCTTGTGTTTAGTGAATCCTGGGAAACATGCCTGCTCACACAGTGTTACTAATAATAAAATAAATTATTAAAGCTGACAGAATTTTTATAGCTAATGCGTGTGCTTTATGCGCACTCCACTTTCTTCAGCCTAGGCAATGAACAAAAAACAATCCGTTTCTGTTTCTCTTACTCATGTGCCAGCATAATGTTATTTGTAATCATAAAATTGCTGGAAATCTTAAAATGCAAAGAAGAAATAGTGAAAAACAGGCAAATAAACTCTTGGATTTAAATTAGATTTTCTGTTGACAGTAATTGTAATATTCCTTTCTTGTAATATTCCTTTCTTTAATGGAAAATATAAATATCTAAATAATAATAAAGTGTTCAGTGGTTTTTCATAATTATTAAGATTGACAACACTCTTCTAATAAACAAAAATTCATTCGTTTGTACGTAGGAGAAAGTGGTATTTTTAACTAGAGATCTTAAACTGAAAAAACATTTACAAAAACATTAGATAAAATAATTTACCTGTAATCTCAAACACTAGGGGAAATGGCTTCAAGCTTCAAGAGGGTAGATTGAGGTTGGATATAACAAAAAAGTCTTTTGGAACAGGTTGTACAGAGAGGTGGTTGATCCCTCATCCCCGGAGACTTTCAAGGCAAGACTGGATAAGGCTCTGGGCAACCTGATGTAGCTGTTGTGTTCCTGTTCATTGTGGAGGAGTTGCTCTAGATGACCCAAAGGTCCCTTCCAACTGTAAGGATTCTTTGATTCTATGTACTTAGGCTGCTCTGAAAGTAATGCTTCCTATTTATTTCCATGGAAACCAGAACTGATACAAAGAGCACAATAGCATTATGTGAGCAAATTGTCAGATACAAAAAACTGTATTTTTCAACGTTGTCATCACCATTAGCTGTGCATTTTTTTCCATGACTGCAGTCATAGGAATTCAAATTGCTTTTGTATGCTGAACAGTTTTACTCAAAAACTTCAGACCATGCTTAAAATGGCCATTATCTGTCTGCTTTATTCCTCGTTATCCTTACCCACTTTTGGGGTATGAATAGGTATTGCTGCAGTATGTGATTTTTTTCCTAAGTTTACCAAGGGAGGATTCTACTGTGCGCAGAAATGCGTCATCAATTTAAAAGGATTCTTCTCTGTATGAAACAATAAAACTATAAATTATCAAAACAAAACTGAAATGTCACCTTAAACTAATGAAATCCATCATCAGACAACACAGAGCTGACACTTCTGTGAGCCCCTTTAAAACTCAGATTAAGAAGAGAAAATTAAGCTTGAAATGGAGAGGAAATAATAGTATCTCTCTTTTCTGTGACACAAGTTGAGAACAGTATGTTGATTGTTCTCAGACAAGCTGATCTCAGTGGTCCTCAAAAATTGCTTAAAAGGCTGGTAATGTTATCTAGTGCTGGAGTGGAAAAATACTGATATAGATATGAAAGCAAGAAGAAATAAAATTTGATTACAATTTCAGCTGTCTGAGGAGCTTCACCTTTCAGGTTGTAATGAACTAGTATATTCATCACAGAATCACAGAGTGTTTTAGGTTGGAAGGGACCTTCAAGATCATCTAGTTCCATGCCCTGTGCCATAAGCAGGGTGGCCTCTCCCTAAATCAGGCTGCCCAGGGCTCCATCCTTGAGAACAGAATATCTGTTTGTCTTGTGGCTGATCCATAGCCTTGCTCCCATGTCTCTCCTGTAGGGACACAGCTGCAGAACTGCCATACTAGCTCAACCTCATGGTTATTCTAATCCAGTTTCCTATCTCTGGGAGTGGGCAGTACTGATTGCTGCAGTGGAAAGTATAAAAAAAGCCTGCACAGATGGCTCTTATAAAATAACCTGTGCATGCGGGAGTTTTCTTTTAAATTCATTTAAATATATCAAGGCCTGCTTAGAAACTGAGGTGTTTCTAGCTTTTAAATTCGCATTATTAAAAGTTAAGTTTCAGATCAGCTTGGGTGTTCACAGTATCAGCAAACACCTCCTGATCCATGTGTTTAAAACTAAGTCATGAGTGGTGTTCCCCAGGGGTCAGTATTTGGACCTGTCCTGTTCAATATCTTTATTGATAACCTAGACGAGGGGATTGAGTGCACCCTCAGTAAGTTTACAGATGACGTCAAGTTTGGTGGAGGTGTCAGTCAGTCTGAGACTCTTCAGAGGGATCTACATAGGCTGGATCATGGGGCTGAGACCCGTGGGATGAAGTTCAACAAGCCAAGTGCTGGGTCCTGCACTTTGGCCACGATGACCTCAGGTAATGCTGTAGGCTCAAGGCAGAGTGGTTGGAAGACTCTGTAGAAGGAGAGGACCTGGGGGCATTGGTTGACACTTGGTTGAACATGAGCCAGCAAATATGCCAAGGTGACCAAGAAGGTCAATGACATCCTGGCTCATATCAGAAATAGCCTAAACAGCAGAAGCAGTGAAGTGATCACCCCTGTGTTTATTTTTGGGCCCCTTGCTAGAAGAAAGGCATGAAGGCCCTGGAGCACGCCCAGAGAAAAGAAACAAAGCTGCTGAGGTGTCTCCAGTACAAGCCTTAGGAGGAGCAGCTGAGGGAGCTAGAACTATTTAGAGTGGAGAAGAGCAGGCTCAGGAAACATTTTATCACTCTCTACAGCTCCCTGAAAGGAGACTGTGGCTAGGTGGAGGTTGGCCTCTTCTTCTGTGTAACTAGTGACAGGACAAGAAGTGGTGGCTTTAAGTTGCTCCAAAGGATATTCAGGTTGGATAGGAAAAATGTTTTTGAAAGTGTGGTCAGGCATTGGAATGCGCTGCCTGAGGTGGTTGAGTCACCATCCCTGGAAACATGCAAGAAATGCTCTGGTGTTGTACTAAGGGATGTGGTTTAATGGGGAAGTACTGTTGACAAGTGTATGTTTGGACTGGATGATCTTGGAAGTCTTCACCAACCTTAGTGATTCTATGATTCCATGACTGCTAGTATTGGTGTTACCTCATACTGCTGAATATCAGAGACCAGCTGTTTTTTTTTTTGGGGGGGAAGGGTGTCAGTACTCAGAGGTTCCCTACTGTTATGGAAGCGCTGATTTGAGGAGCTGGGGAACTGTTTCTGAGCTGCAGCTTACTTGAATAAAGGTTTTAAGTTTTCCATAGGGGCACTTCTGCATTGCTGAAAAACACTGTGTTAGGCTGTGCAAGACTGCAAAGAATATATATTTATAATATTTAGGCCAAATCCTGAGGTTAGGATCTTCAGCTGCTTTTAGCTTCAAATAGAAATGGGAACTTCAACTTAGTCTTTGCATACTCCAGTGTTTCTCGCTCAGCTGCTTGTGAGAGTTTAGATGTAATTTTGCCTTGGGCATGGAGCCAGCCTCTGCAACACTGAGAGAAGTGATAGTTCAGGGTTGCTCTTTTACTTCTTTTCATCACTGCTGAGTGTTGTTTTACTTTCCTCATTTCAGAAAGAAACCGATCATCCAGTGTGTGGGCTGTCATCAGCTCCCTCCCTTCCTCTCTTATTTTCTTCTGTAGTACAACCCAGGGGTGACTTCTAGTACCGCACAGTTTCCATACCCTGGTGTTCTGCCCCCTTGCCTGCAGTGCATGCCATGAATCCCCCTCAGCAGACACACTATTGCACAGGGTGCAATTGCTAAGGCAGCAGCTGTGCTTAAATAGAGATCTAGCAATCTGCTGTGTACAAGTAGAGGTTTCAGCTTATTGGATAAGGTTGCAAAACCCATGACATCCAGCATCTTGCTTGAAGCAATGACCCATACTTGATGTTTCAAATGAAGCTGAAAGTACCTAACAGTGTAACTTGGGAATTGGATGTGGCAGAAGAAAAAGATTTAGTTTACCTTTTCTGCTGGCCTATGAAACAAAAGCACAGTTACTTCTTTAACAGGCTGTAGAGGCATCAGTCCCTTCTGTGTCTGTAGTGGAACTGCAGAACAATTCAGGTCTAGGAAAAAACATGGTCAGAGAGAGTACATGTGCAATTCAGACTTGCTGGAAAATGTCTTTTCTATCTTTCTATCTAAATCTACAGGCAGGTTAGAATTGCCTTGGCCAAGATACCAAAACTTATTGAATTACATGCTGTTCAAACTAGCACAGTGTGCTGTTAACATTGTTTCATTATGTTTTATTACTGATTGCAGGATCGCTGGTATGGAACACAGTGTGTTCAGATAAAGCTCCTCTGAAGCACCAATTTGTTGAAACAGTGGAACCGATAGTGATGTAGCGATTAAGGTAGCTTTAATGGGTTATAAAAGCACTGTCCATCCTACAGATGGTCTTAGAATACTGATTGTGGTTTCCATGTTCTAGTCATCATGCAATTTTAAAAATAATTATATTTGTTGTTACTGCCTGTGATATTTTTTCTTAAACTGTTTGCTAGTGTTAATAAGACTAAAATGTTCTCTACGGTGAATTTCATTTGATTTTCAGAATCTCAGAAGGACCATAATCACAGGTCAGAAAGAGATTTGAATTTTTGATCATGCAGTGGTTCAGAATGTTTCAATGCATGCTGAATCCCAGCCCCAGTAATCTGTTCATTTTTGATAGGCTACTGGATGCCATTTCAAATGAAAGGTAAAATCTAGAACCTCTATTACCTTGTGGACATAGAGATACCAATGGTGTAGCAAGGACTGAAAACAAGCAAGCTCTCAGGTCTTCATTGGAGAAAGATTTTCTGATTCATTTGTTGTTGGATTTATTATTATTATTATGAAGATCTTTATTTCTTTGTTGGTAGACTCATTTTCCAACTCTGTTCTGCCCAAAGGATGAACTAGGACTCAAAAATTTCATCCGCTAACGTAATGAAAACATTGAGCTAGCTTGAAAAATGTGGATTTTTCAATCACATGGGAACATATATTTGTCAATTCCACAAGATGCACTTGGAGGAGATTTTGATTGATTCTGGGGACTGGAATGGAAATCTCTCATTTGTGTCTGGCTAAATACAGACACCACTAATTAGGAGAATGCTCTTTTGGTTCATTGTGCAGATATTAGCTTCATTTCAGTGGCGGCAAAATCTTGGATCCTTGATTTAAAAATAGGTATTGCAGACATTCCATGGAGGAAAACTCTTTGAAATATCTCCTTGGGTACATGTAGTTCCCTGTATTTGTGCTTAACAGTAGAGCGTAATTAGATTTCAAATTAATGTATCATGTGACTACCCTCAAACAAGACTAGGTTACGATGAGTTATTTCCTCTTTTGAGACCTTAATTCTACATTCTACTTCTATTTTAAGCATATGTGTTTGAGATATATGTATGACTCGTATGTTTATACGTATGTGTATTCACATCTCAACTAATAGAATAGATAGATAGTTGACCTCATGTCCTTGGCAAGATGAAATAGCATTTGTAAATGTCATTATTTGTTTGAAACAAGCATCCAAAAGGCTGGTCCTAGCAGCTTTAAGGCATGATTGTTCTATGAAATAGAAAATGCTAACAAAGACACTCATCTTCCCATTTCGTTACCTCTCCCCAGAAGCAGTTGTTTCTTTTGCATGGAACACTATTCAAGTTGTTGAATTCTAGTCTCCCAGGACTCTCTCAAAGGATTGGTAATGATTTCAGACCCTCTGTGTAAATTTCCGTTGCACAAGATAATTTTGTGCTTTCTCAGGTCCATCATTTTTCATGTTTCTGCAGCACTAGTAAGAATTAAAAAGCAAAAAGACCAAATTAGAAATAGAGGAAATCATAATACAGTTTATTCTATTCTAACTTAGAAATAGGTGCTCTATATGTTCTTCACCTAAACTCAATGTAAGGTGGCTTTGAAAACTCCATGAAAATTACAACAGATAATGCAATAAGTCACAAAAAGTAACTGTATCGTATCTTCAAAACTAGGTAAATACCTTGTTCCTGCTTTAGGAATGGAAGATTTGATCATGATAAAGTATGCTGGCCTCAGTCCTTTCCATCACCAAAAATCTATGTGTAATCTTATGTGTTATGATACATGAAAAAATATATGTGAGTGGGAGAGAGTCTGGACATAACTCTTAACAGATTAGAAGGATAGGGATCTCGTGGAAACTGAATAGGACTGCATTTCTATGAAACTGTTATGAAAATAAAGTGTCCTTGTAATGGTTTTACTGGGGAAATCATTTCTTCTATAGAACCTAATTAAAAGTTATTTCTTTTAGATAGTTATTTGGAGTTATCTTGTAGGATGGTTAAAATTCCCTTGTAAAGCCTATAGGAATAAAATTCTTTAGGTTTCTGTCCCCAGGCTGTGCAAAAAGTATTTCCAGGCTTCTGAAGAGTTTATTATCATCAAAGCCACTGTGTACATTTCAATGCATTGCATAACAGGCTATTGTTCAGTAAACTCTATTGGCAGAGTTTCTGGAATAGGAGCGGAGATGAATTAAAAATAATAATAAAAAATAAAGATCATATACTAAGAAGACAACTTAAAAAGTAAATATGGCTTCTATTTCAATTAAAATTAATTTTCTACAGCAAACCCTATGTATTTTATCATTATCTTCAACTTAAATTACAGACATATCAGGTGATCAAAGGAATAATCAACAGCAAATAAGTGTTTCTATTTCATTCATAATTACAAAAGGGCATTTTACAAGTTTAGTTTGCAGGGGTGCAACCTTTTTATTTATTGCTTTTTCATACCACATGAGTCAGTGGCTCTAGTGAACCAGATATGGCTGTAGCGATTAACGGAGATTAGTTTTTGTTTTTTTTTTCAATCTCTGACCCTTTAGAAAAAAAGACTATGTAGCTCTATGATCTTGAGACAGGAAGCTACTCTGCTGATTTTCAAGATCAAATCAGCATCAGACCTGGCTGCGTAATATCCCCCAGCATCTTTCAGCAGCAGGATGTAAGTTTATAACCTTTAGTATTGCAACAAAACTTCTGCTACGTGTATTGCAGGAATAACTTGGTCAGTTGTGCTATAGGAATATCTTCTTCATATAAGAGCTGAAGCTAATTACAAATGCAGCGTATACCGTTCAGGTTCCCTGGAGATGGAAATAGGGTAAATAAAATCATAGAGTCTTACAATCATAAAATTATAGAATCATAGATTCACAGAATGTCTTGGATTAGAAGGGATCTTTAAGATCATCTAGTTTCAACTCTCTTTCCTTGAGCAGGGTTGCCCCCACCAGATCAGACTGCCCAGAGCCCCATTCAACATGGCTTTGAATGCCTCCAGGGATCGGGCATCCACAGCTTCTTTGGACAACCTGAAATAAACAACAATTTACAGGACAACCTGTAAACTGCTACAGAAGACAAGTTTTAATTCTAGTTGGACATACAAATTCACTGCTGTGTCCAGCTTGCAGAAAGTGTATGATGATGTTTTAATTTTATTGGGAAGACGTATTTTATATGTACAATCTTAGTTATAAGTACAAACTTGAGTTTGTATTTCATTTGTCCTGAAAGTGCTTGTCCTCCAATCACCTGGATGAGAAGCAGAGACTACAAGATGACTTGGCTGACCAGTCATTCACTTCATGCTGTATTTTGAAGATCAGGGTCATACTTGTTTTGAGCAAGAGAAGAGAAACCTGTTTATTTGATTAATGCTAACCTACGTGCCTTTTCCTGTCCCTCGTTATAGCCATACTGCATCTGCATCACAACACCAGCAGTTCATATGGCATCATTATATATTGGTTGAAAACACTGAGTGAAGCATTAGGAATATGGGAATGATCTTGGCTCACAGGTCAGTATGTGAGGTACCTATTTTATATTTTCAGCCTCTAATTCACTCCTGTACCACCATTGCCCTGAGTTCTAAAGAATTCTAAGATCTATATACATGTTACCTAGACTATGCTTTTAGATTTCCTTTTAGTTACTGGTGAATGTATAAGTTTATTATGTTTGTCTGAAAAGATGGACTTTTAGTATCCATTTCTCCTGAATTTATCCAAAACTTGGAAATTTAATTAGGGGTCAAATTCTCCTGCCATCAGAAATACTTTCCCGTAATAATTTAGTCAGAGATACTTCAGTACACTTTCACTTCAGATGTTAGCTACAGATCTATTCTATAGATTAACAGTGTATATTTGGTTTGAAAAAAAACCAAACACCATTTTAACATAAAATTAAAAAAAAAAAAAGGTGAATTTACATGTACTTTTTGTTAACTCTTTTTCACTGCACCTTATCTACTAAAATTTATAAAAGTATAAATTTTAATTTTTATTACTGTTGGATAATCACACACATCAATTTTGTTTTTAAAATTCTTTTTCTTATTATGTTTAATTACAAAAACAGTCGGGCTGTTCGACATCATTTTTATACAGTTTTTCTCTACTTTCATGAGGCCCTCATGCTTGTATCAAAGCTCAGTCTTAAAGCAAAGTCCTCATGACATAGAGTAAGTAATTAAAGCTTTCATTTGTCATAAGTCTTTTTGGTGTTTGATGAGGAAAAAATGAAACAAAACTTTCATCTAATATTATACAGTTGTCCACAGAGTTGCTCAAGTAATAATGTATAGGTATGCATGAGTGTTCCTTATGTTTCTATATGCTATGCTTAAGCACTGCAAAGCTACATACAGTGCTCATCTTTTTTCATAGCATGTTCAACTCTACAAAACAAAAAAGGAGGTCATTAACAGCATTAAGGTTGGAGGCAGCCTGGGCTGCAATGACCGTGCCCTGGTGAAGTTCGTGACCTCACAGAATCACACAATAGCCAGTGTTGGCAGGGACCTTAAGAATCATGAATCTTCAACCCCTGTGCCACATGCAACCCGGGCCATTTTGTGATTCTGTGAAAGCTGATTGTTAGCATTGCTGAGATACAACAGGTACAAATAATGCATGTAGGCAAGTATACAGCAAAAAAAGAAATCTCTGAAAGAATGATTTGTTCGGGCAAAGGCTATTTACTACAGCAAGCTCCCATTTTATATACATCTTGGAAAATAAATTTCAGACCTTCAGTCACCTTTAGAGTAATTCTGAAGTGCAGTTTCTTTACAAAGCCTTTTTAAAATTTCCAAATTTTGTAAACAGCTGCTTTTAATAGCAGAATAATAACAATAATAAAATCTATTAGCTTGTATTTGGCTTTGTATCAGTAAGAAAGTAATCAAATGTCAAACAGTACAGATGCTGTTTTCTAATACAGTCCTGATAGTTTTATACACTTGGTTCTAACTCAGTTGGAGTATGACCAGGCCTCATTTAGATAATATATTCCAGATAATGGAAGCTTATGATCTTCTCCAGTATTCTTTGTTAACTTGTGTTTAAGATTCATCTGTATATTTAAACAGAAAGGCTCTATTTTGGCTTATTACATAAGAGAATGGGCTATTTGTAAGCGGTATGGCATTTGGCCAAAGGGACAAATGACAAGCAACAATGTAATAGAAATATGAAGAAGCAATCATCCCAATTTCCCTTTTGAAATGCTTTTAATCATTTCATTGGTAAATGACACAACTTATCCTTGAGTTAACTGACCAGACAAATAGGGAAGATAAAGTGATTCATTTATTTTCTACAGTTCAAAACAATTGAACATTTAGTACCTGATTGTGAAAGGAAGCTTAAGGCAGAGTTAATATTACCTAGATGACAATATTTGTCAGACAAAAAAAAAAAAAAAAAAAAAAATAGGCTTGAACTTTGAATATTGATCCTGAATTTATTAGTTCTTTATGGTATGTCTTTGGCAGATCATAATTCATCACCAAAGGAGTAAAAAAAAAATTGGAACTTTAATACCATGCGCTATTTAATATCTTTATTCAAGAGAAAATACTGTCATGGTTATCAAGCATTGAATTGCTCAGAGCTGTCATCTGTGCCTCATAGAAACATCCTTTTGTTGATATTTTGTAGCACAAACCCAGTAGTCACTCTAAACAACAAGAGACATAAAAAGTTGTAAAAAGTTGTGTAGATGTATTTGCCATGCTAATGTTAAAAATTTTTGAGAAATAATTAGTTGGATATTTTTATATGAATATAATTAATGTGTATGAATCTGTACAATATGAATATGTAGATTCATATTTACATGAATATAAAGAATAAACAGTACATATTTAAAAATTAATCTTCTTTTTTTGAGACAAGTATTTCATTAACTGTGAAGAAAGATATGTGGTTATCCTTTTTTACTGTTTAAGTCAATTAATCCTCGGTTGTCTGTTACCAGCACTTGGATAGAAATTCAAGATGAGGAGTTTGATAAGCTAAATGGATGCAGTGAGACAGATCTTGTACCAGTGAAGGTATACTGAATTATATAAGCTGGGGATGTGGTCTGTAAATTTGATTTTTGACAGCAGATAGAAAATCCTGACTGTGTTGTAATACTACAGGCAATCTTCATGCTATGTTTGTAAGATGGAAGGTCTTCACAAGGCCTCTTCCTGGGACAGTTCATATAAGAATCCGTGAGAAAGGACAGAGGGAATGCCCAAACTAATTAGTAGTGATCCCTTTGGAGTCTGTATCCACCTATAAAATTGATGTCCAAGGTATATGGAGTGAAATTAAGAGAAAGCTATAAATTAAGTCAGCTATTATTTTTTGTAGATTGTGTGAGGATTATAGCGAATCTGTGTTCAAAATCCTTGAATCAATAATACGAAAAACAGAATTTCATGAAGAGGACTGTAGTAGCGTCATACTTTCTGGTGTACTGTCTGCTGTGACTGTGTTGTCTGGTCAGCTGTCTCTAATGAAGTTATTTTTCTCACTCCCCAGTATGTTCTTACTTTGCCTTTCAGTAAAAATTGGGAGATAAGAATAGTGAAGTGCAATTGAATTTAGTCTAGTAAGTGCCTTTCTTACTCGTAAGTACTGCTTGTTAAATTTCATTTTGAAAAATGAAGCTGTATTTAGTGTAAATGTGAAGGATCCTAGTGAGAAGAAAAGCACCCCAAACCATTAAAAGAAAAAAAAAAAAATCTGCTCTTTTTGCTGCTGTATAATTTTAAAGTTATTTAGCAATTTGTACTATATTTAAGGAAAAAAAAGATTGCTGACTACTTGGGCACCAGAATGAAAGTAAAATGAAAATTTTTAAAGGAGGATCTTATACCCTTTAAGAAGGAAAAATAAAATTTGCAAGTTCCTAGCAGACCCTTAATTAAATTGGAATGTTGCTATGCTACCTTAATACATTAGGGAGAAACTCTTAAGGCTGTCTGCTGACTGCAGTATACTGCAGGTTACATTGTTAAGCTTCTTTGTGGAACAGAAGCAAGCTCTACCTCCATAAATAACTTTAATGAGTGGTGGTAGGATACAGCTTTGCACTCTTGTACTTGTTGCCTACATAGAGGACTTTATACCCCAGTACTTGCCACTATCTGCAGTCTAAACAGCAGATATCAAATTTTTATAATTCTCGCTGAATGATGGTTACTCTCTTGCAGCATTTGCCTTCACTTTTAAGAAGAGAGAAGATAATTAATGGCTCTTTCCCTAGAAATCTGTCATGTCCTGGCTTACTCAAGACAGATGTCAAGAATGAGAGATTTTCTAGCGCATCCTTCTGCAAGTACTGTTAGACAGATTGTCAGTATGTGTAAGTTTCTGTTGACTGAAGGTCACAGAATGGTGGTCTCCTCACAATGGATACCCAGCTTTCTGGCTGAGCTGAAAAAAAGGTCCACTGCATCTATTGAGCAAAATGGAGAGCTTCAAGAAGCTGTTGTAAGAATTCCATAAAAGCAGATTGTTCTTCCAAGCTAATCCTGCAGCAGTGCTCTGGTACTGTACTAACACAAATGTTCCTCTTTAGTGTGATACAAGCAAATGAGTCAAACCGTCTTTCCAAAAAACAGTTTCTAAAGCAGTTGGAAAGTTTACCATAGTACAGTAGTAGGTCAAATTTGAACACATATATAGTTTGCATTGTGCTTTCAGTCTGAATTGAAGGCAGCAATCTTCACATGGTATACTGCAAAAAAGTCTCTATATCCAGAAATAGCTGAATTTAAGTGAAGAATAAGGTAATTCTGATATACTACATATGTTATCTGTCAGTTCAGAACTTACAGCTCACAAGCAAACTTCTAGATAAGAGTATTAATGTAGTGTAAGTATAGATACTTCTAGATAAAAGTACAACTGTAGTATAAACGTAAGCCATTACCATCTATTAGTCACTGTAAAGCCTCCTAAATTTAATGTACACCAGACATAACATATTATAAATGCTAAAGATAAGGACCTCTCTTGATTCATCACAGGCAATGCTTGCTGTTTTCAGTTCACAGCTACCATTGCTACTCTGTTTTTTATGGTAGGAAGGAACAAAAAGAAATGAAAGGAAATGACTACTTCAAAAAAAAAAAAAAAAAAAAAGAAAAGGCTTTTGTTGTTGTTTTGGTGGTGTGTTTTGTGGTTTTGATTGCTTGTTTTAAAGAATTAAAACTGAATCCAGTCTTCACCATACTTTCAGCATTTCAGCAATTGGAAAGCAGTTCATCTTCATTATGCACTAAAAAAAACCCACATTTCTCTTATTTTTATCTTTTGATGCCTGTTTTATAAAAGCTACATTTTCTTAACAATTAGCTGTCTAAAGCTCCTGATATTCCTCACAAGTAAATGGATTGTTTAGAGGAGAAGGTTCATAACTTCATCTAGACTAAAAATAATTCTGGTTTTGTTGAATTGAATGGAGTAATGCCAATTGAATGGAGAACTAGAATATATTCAGTCAATTTCTGTAGAATTACATAGAAAAATAGTGCATTCACCTTTCTGGAGTGGAAAGAATTATAAAGAAAAGAAACCACAGAAACATCTTTTCTTTCTTTCTTCTCTTTTTTCCTCCTCAGAGACATAAAGGAGATCACATTAAAAAAAAAAAAAAAAAAAAAAAAAAAAAATTCATAATCTTCTCTCTGACAGTCATAGCTCATGTTTCAATCTATGACTGCAATATTAGAGGAAGTTCTATGCATGTTCTTTATCTCTGATACCTAGCCACTCTCCTGTCTTCACAGAAATCCTTCTGAAATTTAGATTCCAATCTAGAAATTGGGGCTAATACAAGAGATCTCTGTGCTTCTGTGAAGTCCCACTGTGAGATGTAACTTGCTGTAATCTTCACTGGTTCTACTTGCTGCTATTATATCTTGACAGTTCTTGAGCTTTCTATATTACAGAGCATATGGACAGCAGTATGAGTACAGAAATTAAGATATTTTCCCCAGGTTACTTGGATTGAGGTTTTAAAATCATTCTTGCAGTTCAACATCAGATATTGGCAACCAATTGTGGTAATAACCACCATTAAGCACGCTTGTAGATATAGTAGATATAGTTAGAAATATCAGGCAAGTAGTAAAAGATACTTGTACTTGCTTACATGTACATGAAAGCTTCCAGACTAAATGGCCCACTATCTGATACAGATCTGTAAGGCAGAAAAATGCTGGTAATAAATACACTGTACAGTGTCAGTATTTCAATGCAGTGTTAGCACTTCAATTGTTTAGCACTTTGTCATTATACTTTTTAGCCCATAACCACATGGAGCTGGTGTGAAGTACACTGGTCTGATACCAGAAATCTTCTGCAGCATACTTTTGGAAGCAGGTTTGGAATACATTATCAATGTATTTGTCTTGAAGTATTTTAGTGGCGCTTAATAATGACAGTCTGAAAATATATTTAGTGTATTTATCTTCACACATTGTTCTGCAATAGCGAATGTAAATAAGAATCCAGAAAACAGTTATCAGCCAGAGAGATCTGGATACAGCAATATTTTTGTCATTCAGCAGTATTTTTTATGTACTTACCCTGGAGCAGTAGTTAGAAATTAAAACAAAAAATATTTTTTCCTGGTAGGAATAATTTAGAAATAATTTTGGATTATATTTAATAAAGAATATCAGGTATACCTATGCATAAACAAATTGAAGTATTGATGTGCAAGCTTCCATATTGATATTGACTTTAACTACATGATTAGATGATATTTTCTCATAGGAGCTCTGTGTCACTCAGTGTACAAAATGATAAAGCAACCTAAATTTCGTACTTGTATATTAGTCAGTAATATGTTCTCTTTTTTGTTACTATTTGTTTACCATAAGGATGTCAGCTGCTTCAAAGCTGCCCAGAGTATGTACATTTTCAGCAACTATTGTATAGGCATATCCATTGCACGTAACATTGCATCTGTAAATGGTTAAAAATTTACCAAGTTGTAAGAAACTGAGAACAACATTTTACAATGGCAGATATTTAAGATCCTTAGTAATAGGTGGTATCTGTGCTGTGTCTGATTATAGAATGGCTTGGTTGGAGGGGACTTCAAAGATCATCTGTACAAGTCAGCATAAAAATTCAAAGTTTTACTACAAACAAGCATACTTATATCCTTGGGTAACACCAATTATCAAATGTATTCTGCTTTGAACAGACATTTTTCATATTTATTTTGAACTTTGGATTCCTCACTTTCTTTAAAACATCTTTAAAGTAGCAGAATAATTGCTTGGAATCTTTTAATAATCCAATCTGTTAATATCTTGACATTTTATAATATTAAATGACTTTTGTTTCAAAGCATGCTGTCACACACATGAACTTTGCCTTTTTAGCTAGCTGAGTTACTACTTTTCCTCTTACTTTATTACTTTAATTAAATGAAAATTAAATTTCCATCACACTAAAAATCTATCCTAAAAATGTGACGTCCAAGTGATTACATTAGTAGTCTGCAGCTGGCTTGGTGTACTTACCATGGTTATCCCTCATAGATCTTGCTAAAGTGGAAGTCTGTGGTCAATCCATGAATTTAGAATACTGTATCAGTACTTCAGAATCTGATTTGGTAGGAGAAAGGAAGTAGCCCTTCTGTTACTGGAAATTTTACCGTTTTGTTTAACTGTGTGGTTTGCTCCAAAAGTAACGTCTCCTATCTATTTTCATGGAAACAACAACAAAGAACACAATAATACTGTTTGATAATGCCAATTCTCATCTACAAAACACTATTTTCCAACACAGTTACCACTATTGTTATGCATTGACAGTGAAAAACTGGAGTCTGCATGCCACACTTCTAAAAACTTGCACCAGTGGAGGTGACTCACTATCACTGTCGCCACTGCTGGAACACCACCCACCATGTCACTGTGCTTACATCCACTGTTTGGTCTCTATGAGCATATAGTAAGCGTTGATGAATGTCAGTAGGTGCAATTTTTTCCACGTGGAGGAACTCAGTGACACACCTTTGCTTCATATGCACTTCCATGTGAGACACCATTTTGTGTGACTGCCTCTCTGCTTTTGTTGTCACATGACTACAAAATGTAATAAAATGTTGGTGGTAAGGTTCAATCTGTAATGCCGTACTACCTGCATCCACCTCTGACATCATGGGCCAACATTTCTATGGCACGAATTTTCTTTCAGGTTCTTTTAATTATTTATATTTAAAAACTAGTTCAGAGCTCACCAAAACCCCCTCTGACTTAAAATTTATATGAAAGATTTCCTCAGCCAAGAATCAGAAGATCATAGCACATGTATCATATATTGAAGTGTCTTGGCAAGAGTAAGCTTTGGGGATACTACACAGGGAACTGGAAACAGCACATCCCCAGTAGTCCTTGCCTATTCCCACTGTAGTAAGGACTGAGCTGAGTCTCAGGTGATCCAGTGTTACCACCATCTGTGGCCTGTTCTCTAGGTTGAAAAGAACAAATTCCTGAGATATCTATTGAGTTTCAAGTAGGAACTCATTATGTATTTCTTGAAGACTACAGTATATATTATCAACTACTAGTGGCAGATAATTATAATGCTACTTATCTATCTGAACGCAGTTCTTCTGTTGGAGGAAAAGAAAGTAGCTGCAGTGAGGTGGGTGTCAGTCTCTTCTCTCAGGTGACAAGGGATAGGATGCAGAGAAGTGGTCTTGAGTTATTCCAGGGGAGGTTAAATTGAATATTGGAAAAAATTTCTTCATGGAAAGGATGGTAGGCATTGGAACAGTGAGGTGAAGGAGTCCCCATTCCTGGAGGCAATTAAGAGACATGTGCATATGGCACTTAAGGGCATAATTTTTTGTAGTTTACTTGTAGTGTTAGGTAAATGGTTGGTCTTAATGATCTAAAGGTCTTTTCCAACCTAAGTGATTCTGTGATTTTGATATGCAGATGAAAACATCAAATATGAGATATTTAATGCATTTCTGGAAGGTGTACAAATATTGTGATAAGAATAATACAGGAATCTGCAGAATAGGACAGAACAATTTCTAATATTTAATCCAATTTAGTTTTAAATGTCATAGCATGTTGGTTTTCTAAAGGTTGAGTAGTACACACTTCAGTGTGTACATAAAGTCCACATTTGAATGGAAATATGATGCAGAAGTTCTGGCTCCCAGTCCTGCCTCTGCTGCTGGCAACTTTCATTCCAGCATATTCGCTTAGTCCCTCGTGTAATGCTGGGAGCAAAGTTCATCCATGCTCCACTCACATGCAGACTCTCTTGTGCTCTTGAGACTAGGCTGGAGCAGCACTGTGAGGTATCTTAGTTTAGGGCCAGCAACAAAGAGCTAATTTGTCGTTATTTTTTGGAGCAATACGCAATACATCTAGTCAGCATGTAGTGTGAAGCTCATGTTTTCAAATTATCTTGCAGATACATGCTAAATTTTGCCAACTACTTTAATGCATTAATTCATCAGTTTTTTCAGTCCTGAACTAGAATATAACCTCTCTCTTTTTTCAGAGGTCTTGTGAGGATGTGTTTAGGTTCAATGCCTTATTAAATCAATCCAGTCAATGGTGGATGGTTGCCAAAACTTCCAGTGGGTGCAGAAGGCTCTGTGGCCCCTACATTCATGCAACTCCCAACAACAGAAGTATCAGGTCAAAGTTTGTTGTAGAGATCTAGGAAGATACTTGTAGGTAATTGTTATAGTCCCCCTGAGTCATCACATAGTTTCACTCCTAATTTTATTTCACTAGCTGCCTCCTAAATTGAGTCATTTTCCCACTTGCAATATTCAAAGGTGTACAAATAGTGTATGCAAGAGCACCTGTGACCTATTCATTGCCCAGCAGTGATAGATTTGGTAATAATGTGCTTGCTATTCTGGCTGTGCTGCACTTTGGTAAAATCTAAGGCTTAATTGGAATACACCCTGACCTTGGTCTTGATCATGGGGCATAGAATGGACATAATTGCTATGAATCTACTGAGAGATATAATGGCAAAATGTCATATTGCTAATTTTGGCTACTCATACCCTTTTGGGAAAAAAAAAACAAAAAACAACAAAACAAAAACCAAAACAAACAACAGTGCACCTAAACTCTCAGTAAAAAAAAAAATGTATGGCACATTCATAAAAGTCCTAAAACAGGTAATTTTCCAAAAAATTAACTACTTACAATTCTCTGTACCTATTTTTTTTCTCTCAAAATGCTATCACAGTATGATAATTGCATTGCCTCTAACAGTTTTCTGTTCCTTCATAATTAAATAAACAGCTTGTAAATTGCACAACACAAAATGCCTGCGTTCTACTCTTACCTTAAGGGGTTTCCATAGTTACCAAGGACAAGAAATTTGACCATCAGTTGCCAGACTCGAGGCTATTCACAGCCATAACTTTTTATTTTCTGTCTCTTTTTCACTTTGTCTCTATGTTTATTAACAGAATGAGGGAGTAATTTGGACTCAGTTAGCCACTACAAATGCAGTGATGTAAAATGGACCGTGGTGCTTTAGTGTGTTAGCTGGATTTGTTTCTCCCAGGTCTTTTGGAATAATGCATACTAGCAATGCAGTCTATAGTTACCAAGGTTATGAAATACTTATCTAGCACTTCTCCAACTCAGTATCAAATAATTCATGTCTTAAAATAGGGAAGCATCTTTCTTAACACAGTGTTACAGTGTAGATGTATTTAGGCAGATATGCATTCTAATTGATACAAAAAAAAAAAAAAAAAAAAAAAAAAAAAGCATGAATGCAGACTTTGCATTGCTACTTTACAATAATTTACTTTTATCATTCAGGTCCCTCCATTTTGCGTATTACAAAATGTATTTGGAAAAACTGCACTTTGTAAAGCACAAACACCATTCCTTATACCCGTGAAGTAGACAATCCTCTGATCTTCTTATCTCAAAAAAAAAATCTTAATTTTTTTCTAAATTAATTCAGTTTTTTACCAGAGCATCCCTGTTGCCAATGCATAGAAAGTACTGCTAATTCACAAAGATATTTTTATCAAATTAAAATATTTCTATCTCCTAGATTATGCTAGCTCCTGAGGTTACAAACTCAGTAATGATCAAAGGATCTTGTGTTTTAGAGGAAGAAATATCCACCATTAGCATATTCGGTAAAATAATATATATATTGTTAAATGCTATTGGTTTTTAGCTTTAAAATCTGAACTTGCATTTCATAAGAGTTGGATGAAACTTTCATAAGGACAAATATATAATCTAATATCCATTTCTTCTATTTGATCTTCCTTGTTCTGGTTGTATATGCATACAGTTGTGTGAGCATTGTCAGACTACGTGGTGTTTTGATCTGACGTTTCCATCATCTGTATCTTATTGTTTGTGAGTAAGGAGGCAATTTGGGAAGGAACAAGGGGAAAAGTCTTGGAATGTACCAGTCACGCTTTTTTTGCCATTGTGTCTGCACCAAATACACATTTTAATATCCTTTAGATGTAACCTGACATTTTTTACCTGTTTCTTTAAAATCTTGTAGCCTGTTGTTGAAAATGATTCTATTTATAGTGTTTCATATCTCCATGTAACAACTGATAATATGCTACCAAACTAAAACTGGTTTGTTTGGAATTAAGTATATTGTAGTGCCTTTAAATAGATGTCTTAAATCACTGCTAGTCTGTTTAAAAAAAAAAAAAAGAAAAAAAAAAGTACCACAGTGCTCTAAAATGGTGACCTTAATGTGGCAGAAATGAAAAATGCAGCGGTTTGGAACACTGCTGTAGCATATCATATAATTTTTTACTAAGGGTTTCTTTTTTATTAACTTGTTTGTGGTTCACAGATGTCTTCTAAAAAGAGTAACTGTCATTTCGCTTTGATAATAAACCAAAAACAGATTGAGAAAGCATCCTTTCAATCATTATTGATATATTGCAGTTTAGTGGCTGTTCACTGATGTATATACCTTCAGGTGAAATCCTGAAGGTATTTGTATGACTTTTGTTTATATCATGGTTGGCACATAGTGACATGCTACTATAAGTAATTAAGAAAATTATGGTATCCAGGCTCTTGCAAAATTGCTTCTATGCAGTCATGTTGTTCACTCTACATAAATATCTGCCTTAGAAGAATACAGAAGATGAAAGTATAGCAATATGTTAAAAGAAACAGTGTTTTATCAAATGAATTAGTGAAAAGAGAAGAGCAAAATACGACTTGAATAATTTGAGGGATCAGTGTTGTGATAGAAAACGTTTTTGCCTTCACATAATTGGTTTGAACTAAGCCCAAGTCAATACAGAATGCAAGTTCCTAATGTCTACATGGGGTTTCAAGAAAATGAATCCAAATTAACTTTGAAAAGAGACTGGCTAAACTGCATTACATTCTTTTATGGACACTGTTAATTGAAATTACAGTGGCCTTGATTCAATTTAGCTTAAATTAAATTCTAAATAAGAGTGTCCACACAAAGATTTAATGCAATATAATTAACCCACTTTAAAAGTTAATTCCAATTAAATTTCTAGAATGTTTCTGGGTGTACTATTACCAAGCTGTAATGTGATAGCCTTCATGAAAGAATTTAAGTTCTTTCATAGTGAAAAGTTAGTTCATAGATTGCTTCCATTTACACAACTGTGAGTAGTCTGAAGGAAATTACTTTTTTTCTTTACACCTTTAGGGTGATATCCTCACAAAGTATCACAATCAATAAAACAACCCAACAAACTACTCTTAATAAAAATAATATATAGGTAAATATAAAAATAAAGAAATATCAATTTTCTGATATTTCCTGTGGTTATCCTGTAAATAGCAAATGTTTTCGCTTGTATTGAGAATACAAAGTACTAGTCAAACTTGGGAGTAAAAGAAAATGTATAAATAAAGGGACATGTAAAACTGATTTAGATTAAACTCTCATTTAAATTAAACTCTATAAGCCTTAGGAAGGCATACTGGAGGAAACATGAAATCATGTGAAATAAAGCTGTTTTCTGTATACCAAAATGAAATAAAAGAATGGAAAGGCAGACTGGATCAAACTTATCCTTGATTGAACTCCCCTGCAATGAATGGTGATTCAGGAGGATTGGATGTGTCCAACCACATTTAGGTCTTTCTGTTTAGTTTGTGTGATTCATTTAAGTCTTAGAGGGTTTTCAGAAGAGAACTGGAAAGCATTTGTGATACAGCAATATCCACCCTGCATCCTACACTTACATGCTTCAAGGGACTGTAGGAAATCTTGACTATGTCCCAGAGTGAAGCAATGAAACATGCAAAGAGGAAAATAATTTGTGTTGTGAGTTTTGATTTATCTGGTCTCACAAGTAATCAGTTTGCATGGCAGGGCTGCCTATCTATCCCTTTTTGGCCTCCACTGTATTTAACTGCAAATAAAATGACTAACAAATAGATAAAAGCTGCTGGGCTTTGAAACCTCGCAGGTTTTTAGGCATCATTGCAATGGCTCCCTAAGCTGCTTTTGAGACTTTTAAAGTCCTATAGCAGTGGAAAGGAAAATCTCATTTTTAAGAATGGAGGAAGGGATACACAGCTATATAGTTTCAGTGATAAAAAAAAGTAAGGCTAAGAAGAAAGAAACATGAGATCTACGTTAACAAGTCTATTTGCTGATTTTGTATAATTATTATTGTGATGCTCTATGAATAATATAGTATGGTTTTCTTTGTCAGTGGCAAAAACAAGGAACTTTTAAAAATGTCATTTTACTGAATATGAGCACGCGAAGTGTTTACACTTCAGCACTAGTCCACAGAGGTTCAGTCAGGTGGAAAGGATTTCAGGCCAGAAAAGGCAGGAAGAGGAACAAGAAAGTATAGTGAATGAATTTGAAGCAATGTGGTTCCATCAGCTCAACCCTTAACAGCCATATGGGGACAAAAATCTGAGGCTGCAGGAGCATTTGCAGAGCAGATGTTGGTGGAGAATTTCTGACCCCAGTGGATCTCTCTGCCCACAGTTCAGTCTCTGTTCAGGGATGAGGGCTGGCCCTTGTGTGTTTTACTGTTTTGCTCAGCTAAAACAGATTGTGTGCTTGCCTCCCAGTATCTATACTGCAATTTTCTTGGCTTCCTGTGCTGGCATTGCTGCTTGAAGGGATCAGTCTGAGACCCTGAGAGCATTCAGAGTTACTCAAAAGAGAGTCAAAAGAGTCACTTCTTCATAAGGTCATCCTGGGCTTTAGACCTATTTTATTACTCTTCTCCATGCTGTGTTTCGTGCAGAAACTATTTGCAGTGCTCCAGTGCTGATGTTACTGGAAGAGACTTCCCAGCATAATTAGCTGCTTACCACTCATATGTCCTCTTCATATGTTTGGAAATCTGCCATTTAATTTGCAGCTGTAGAGTGGCTTGTTTACTAAAATATGCAGATATCTTTGCAAAGGGTTTTTCTCTCAATAAGCTCTTTAAAAGGGTGTGGGATACATCATACATAACCGCGCCATATAAAGTGAAGAAAAGGTGAGTTTTCTGAAAATATCTGCATATTTACTTACTAAGTTGTAAAAAGTGTCCTCATCCAGAACTTTTCAGGCATAAACTTGAGGGAGTGTTGTAAAGATTTAATTGCACTGTAATCATTTAATCACCTGATATCTGATACTTTCTTACCATATTTTTAACGCAGTGATATATAGTCTCACATCTCATTCTTTTTTCAGTGGAGATGTATAGCACCAACTGAGGTGTATTAAATGATATAATATCATAAGCCATATATTAGGTTAAAGCTATGGCCTTTGCATCATGTTGCTCCGCTGTTGAAACTGTTACTCAAAGGACTACAGACTAGATAGAAAGCTGAGTTGCCAGATGCAACTGCCAGAGAGCTCATAAACTTGGGAAAATATCTTTGCCATCTGCATACCATATCAGATAGATCTTTCAGAAAGGCGTAGGAGTTCTTTTTTTGGAATCGAAGTCCATTGTTAAAGGAAAATCCTACAGTGGTTGAAGTGAGTATAGACTTTATACTGGTAAAATAACAAAAAGTGATGAAAGTTTAGTATGAAGCCGAAAACCTAATTATAAAAAATGGGGGGAAAAAAAGAGGGAATAAAAAAGGAATGAAAAATGAACCACCAATTTCATTACAGGGCCTGGGAGGAAGGCATCTTGACATCTCTGCATACACATTCTCGACAAAGTTAACTTTCAGTAGCGTAACAGCTGTATCCTTCAAGCTGCCTCTAAGAAGTCTGCAGAGATAGATTAGCTTTGTCATTCTTTACTCCATCTTCTGCATTGGAGCTTAAGAGGACAATGCTTTTTCCTTAGAGGAAAATGTGTACTACATCAGGACTAAGTATCCGGTAAGTAGAAGAGAGGTAGAAAATGCATATCAGGAGTCGATTTGAGTGAAGATTTTCTGAGTTCTGTGGAGAAAAAAAAAAAAAAAAAAAAAAAAAAAAAAAAAAAGAAAAAACCCTAAAAAAAAAAACTAAAGAAAACCCAAAAAACGAAAGCTATATATTTGTATGTATTTGTCTCTATGTGACCATAAAGAAAAAAATATATTACTATATAAGCAGAGTTTAAGAATTCTGATTGTGTCTGGGGAATAGTCAAAACAATAAGAGTATTCTTAGCCTTTTAAACAAATTTTAAATATATACAGCAGAGGGCACTAGTGTTATTGAATTGACCATTGAATTGATATTTTAGTACTAGACAGATGAAAACAAATCGCTCAGAAGACAAAGAGTTGTCAACATAGACTAAAGAAGCATGGTCTGGAACACAGACCATGTGTGGATTTATAAAGCTAAATCTTTGTGTCTCTAGCATAATAGACAGATACTGAATAACAAATTATTCTGAGTTCCAGGTAAATCTTTATGTAAAGCCTATTAACATACTTCCATAATGTTCTTCAAGACTTTAAATTAATTTTCCACTGTGTTTATGTACTGGCTACATTTTTTTTTCCCCAGGCTGTTTCCACACTCTTTATACTTAAAATGACTGAGACAACACTTCCTGAATACTTAAGCTCTTAGTAATGGAAAGATGCAAGCATAAAAGAAAGTGCTGTTTTTTTTTAATATGTTCCTTCTTACACAAGGAATCTCACCACAGGATATTAGCCTCATGCAAAACTTGCAGGTTGGAAGTGAGGATTTTCAAGAGGTTGCCTGGCATAGCTTCTGCTGGCCAAGGTGACCTTTTTATATCATCAGATCCTCTGTACTTCAGTCCTGTATTCAAATAAAATGTTTTTATCATTATTGTCTTTTTTAACCCATGGAGCATGTGTGTATTGATGGAAAAAGAATTTCTGAATAAAGGAGTGAATTAAGAGAATGACGGGAGATGGTGAATCAAGAAGTTGGAACAGGAAGGAAGTGCCTTGCAGGTCTTGCAGTATGGGTTGAAATGATTGGCTTTATGGAGACTGGCAAAGCAGTTGAGCATAGTTTATGCATGTGCTGGTTGATGTTGAAGACATCTGCTCTCTCAAGTTTGTTATGTTTTTATATGCTTAGTAGTGTTTGCTACACTTTCTTGTTTCATCCAGTAGCTTGTCTAATCCTTCAGGATATCCCATGTACAGGAATGAGAGTACATAGTAGCAAAAAGAAAGGTAGAGAAGTCCTATGCCCTGTTGCAAAGCTGGCCTTTAACAGCAAATGCATACGAGACAAAACATAAAACAAAGCTGCAGCTCTACAATCCTCATTGTGCTTACCCAGGCCACACTAGCCATATAAGAACAACAATCAGTTCTGAAGCTTGATAGGGCAGGCTGAGTTCTTCTCTCAGTAACAGTGAAGACAATAACGTTGTTCCAATGCAGTAGAAGAATAATTTGTTGTGGTTATGCATCTGTTTTGTTACGGATTAGTGGAGTCACTAAGGGATAAGTTTTAGAAGAGTAGAAAAAAATGAGGCAGGAAAATGATAAACCTGCACAATAAAACAAAACTAGGGACAAAAAATACAGGTAAAATATTAGGAGCTATCACAGAAGATGATTAATAAATATTCAGCATCAAAATTCATAATCACAGATTTTAACTAATGAGCTTGAAATCAATATTAGATTCATTGATGTCTGACCACAACAGGCAGATTCCTCTTCATGGAATCCTTTTAATCCCCCTTTTTACAGATAGTTTTACTACAGTGGATTTTTTATTTAAGAAAACTTGTCTTTTGGTATGCTTTAGTGATTACTTTAGAAATGTTTATCCCTATATTTAACAAGCAAAAGCTTGGGATAGGGGTAAAGACACAAGAGCATCTTCTGAATGACCCTATAAGCCCACATAAAAACAAAGGCATTACAGCAGCCACCCCTCATCAGAGTCTAGTATGTCACCCTAAACCCATGAAGCCAATGGTCAGGAGGGCTGTTATTGGCAAAAGGAAGGAAATGAGAGGCAGGAGCACTGTAACATCTGACATTACAGCCATGGTGTTCTCCAGAATCATGTGACAGAAGTTAAGCCACAGAGAAGGAAGTTCGGTTACTTGCTCAAGGTTGCAAAACACATTAGTTTCATGAATCTTTCATACCAAGATTGATGTTTTATAAATAACACTTACAGAGCAAATCAAACAAACAGCCCAGATCTTCCAATTTCCATTCACAGGTATCTGTCATTGGCTTTTTTTCTGCAGTAAATTATTAAATGTGAGATGAGAACTCTGGCCAGATCTGAACCATTATAACAAGTTCAAAAAAATGCCTAAATGAATTCTCAAAACATACATTGTCTGAATATATAATTAGAGAGAGTCTTTCAGTAAATGAATTGCTGTGAGATGCAGGTTAGTATATATTCTTTACAGAAAGATAGCTTCTTCAAACAAAATGAAACAATTCAGAGCCTGGAGTGGAAAACCTTTGCCTTTTAGTATTTTATTTTACTGAATACATGTATTATGTACCAGAGTGCTCTAGGTTAGAAATATGCTCCAAGCTTGCTGTAATTTATAAGACTTCACTTTTGGCTGATTTATAGGAAATTTCATTAATCTCTACAGCAGAGGGACCTTGTAGAAAGAAGCAGATTGAAAGTTAACTGAAGGCTAGGGGCTTGAAGAATTACCACAAATGAATCAGTACTGAAAGACTTAGAATGGTAATGATCATTTTTAGTGTAAAAATCTTTTTCCTCCTTACAGTAAGATCTGTATGATTTTTTCTTTAAGAGATGCTAATGAAATTGTCAACCCTGCAGGTACACATATTTTTCAGAATTTAAATGGCTATTCTTATTTCTGTGTTGGGCACACATATACTAATGAGTGTTTCTCTGCTGCTGGTGCCAAAAAAAAGAATTGAAGAGGAAATATCGTGAATTTGGATGATACTGTTTAATGATAGGGAAGAACTGGTGCTCAGTGTGTTTCTTTTGTATTTTGTGATTAAAATCTAAAATAGGGAGATACTGCCCTAACATTTCCATGATCTACTACATTTAGTATTAAAAGTTTTATTTTTATTCAGACTCTAATGTAGGAACTCCATTTATAATGACAAACAATTTCACCCATTAAAAAATACAGGAATTGTCACTCCCTCTTCATATTATCTGTTGTTTGAATTTATTTATAATGTGTTAAGAAAGTTGAAACCTTAAACATTCATTATTATTATCTTATTTTTTCGGGGGGGATGAGGGAGGTGCTTGCCACTTCTTTCAACTCTCTTCTTGATTTAGAATATTTCTTTTAAGTATGGAGTGCTGCTGAAATTGTTATCTGCCTCTGTCATCATATCACATGCATTATACTTTAGAATGAGAAGGAAAAGTCTGGACATTTCTTATCTCGTTGTGAATTACAGCTAGCATAACTGTACAGGAACTGAAATATTAGACTTTGCATAGCTATTTGTGCTACGATTTGATTAAATTGGTAGAGTTGTGTGAAAGAACTTGAGAAGTCTCTCTTTATTTAGAGAGCACATTTAAATATTTGGGATTAATTTAATGTCCTTCTTCTCCCTTCTTTCTTTCAGACTATTCAAATTCCAGAAGGACCAACACTAGATAAATTATGAATGTTGAACAAGATGACCTTACATCCACAGCAGATAATGATAGGTCCTAGGTTTAACAGGGCCCTATTTGACCCCCTGCTTGTGGTGCTGCTGGCTCTTCAGCTTCTTGTGGTAGCTGGTCTAGTGAGGGCTCAAACTTGCCCTTCAGTCTGCTCCTGCAGCAACCAGTTCAGTAAAGTGATTTGTGTACGGAAAAATCTGAGAGACGTGCCAGACGGCATCTCCACCAACACCCGGTTACTCAACCTACATGAGAACCAGATCCAAATCATTAAGGTGAATAGCTTCAAGCATCTGAGGCACTTAGAAATACTGCAGCTCAGCAGGAATCACATCAGAACAATTGAAATAGGGGCCTTCAATGGTCTGGCCAATCTTAATACTTTGGAACTCTTTGACAATCGTCTGACCACTATCCCAAATGGAGCTTTTGTATACTTGTCAAAACTGAAGGAACTTTGGTTGAGAAACAACCCCATTGAGAGCATACCCTCTTATGCTTTTAACAGAATCCCTTCTCTCCGGAGACTGGATTTGGGAGAATTGAAAAGGCTTTCATACATCTCAGAAGGTGCCTTTGAAGGTCTGTCCAACTTAAGATATTTGAACCTTGCCATGTGCAATCTGCGAGAGATTCCTAACCTCACTCCACTTGTAAAACTGGATGAGTTAGACCTTTCTGGAAATCACTTGACTGCCATCCGGCCAGGTTCCTTCCAAGGGTTAATGCATCTTCAGAAATTGTGGATGATACAGTCCCAGATTCAAGTGATAGAAAGGAATGCTTTTGATAACCTTCAATCACTTGTGGAGATCAATCTGGCACACAACAATCTAACACTACTGCCTCATGACCTGTTCACACCACTCCGTCTAGAAAGGATCCACTTGCATCACAATCCTTGGAACTGCAACTGTGATATCCTTTGGCTCAGCTGGTGGATTAAAGACAAGGCACCCTCTAATACTGCATGCTGTGCCCGTTGCCACACACCTCCCAGTTTGAAAGGAAGGTACATTGGTGAGCTGGACCTGAACTATTTCACGTGTTATGCTCCAGTCATAGTGGAGCCACCAGCAGACCTGAACGTCACTGAAGGCATGGCTGCAGAGATGAAATGCCGGGCATCAACCTCCCTGACCTCTGTATCTTGGATTACTCCAAATGGATCTGTTATGACACATGGGGCATACAGAGTTCGGATTGCTGTGCTCAGTGATGGCACATTAAATTTTACAAAGGTAACTGTGCAAGACACGGGTTTGTATACATGCATGGTGAGTAACTCTGTTGGGAATACCACAGCTTCTGCCACACTGAATGTGACTGCCCTGGATAACCCCGGCTATACATATTTTTCAACTGTCACAGTGGAGACTGTGGAACCTTCTCAGGATGAGGCACAGACAACAGAGCAGGTTGGGCCCACACCAGTTACCAACTGGGAGACCACTAACATGACAACCTCACTCACTCCACAGAGCACAAGATCAACAGAAAAAACGTTCACCATTCCTGTGACGGACGCAAACAACGGGATCCCAGGAATAGATGAGGTTATGAAGACTACTAAAATCATAATTGGTTGTTTTGTGGCTATCACTCTCATGGCTGCTGTGATGCTGGTAATTTTCTACAAAATGAGGAAACAGCATCACCGGCAAAACCATCATGCTCCAACACGGACTGTAGAAATCATAAACGTGGATGATGAGCTTACAGGTGACACACCCTTAGAGAGTCACTTGCCCATGCCAGCAATTGAGCATGAGCACCTAAATCACTATAACTCTTATAAGTCTCCTTTCAACCACACAACAACAGTTAACACAATAAATTCAATACACAGTTCAGTGCATGAACCGTTATTGATCCGAATGAACTCAAAAGACAATGTACAAGAGACTCAAATCTAAAACGTTTATGACATTATGGGGTGGGGGTGGGAAAAACAAAATATGGTTTATAAAAAAAATGACACAAATGACTGGGCTAAATCTACTGTTTCAAAAAGTGTCTTTACAAAGAAAAAGAAATTTATTTATTAAAAATTCTATTGTGATCTAAAGCAGACAAAATTATGTGTATTCCTCAGAACCTCTTTTTGCTGCACTTATTTACCCCCTCCTCCCCTTTTTAATTCCCAGCCAACCCTGGTTCCCATTTGCCATATTTTTCATAGGAGATCTTGATTCCGTACAGGAACTGGCCTAGGAAATTTTGTAAGATTTCTGTTACACTTTGGGAATTTTTATGGTGAATACTAGTGGTGAGATTCAGTCTATTTTGTCACTTCTTTTTCTCTTTTTTTGTTTTCTCATGCTCTTTATGAAATTATTCAACAGGGAATGGAATATTAGCAGCAACTTTACAAGTGAGCAAACATACAAGCAAAACTTTTTTTCCTCCGTGTAATGATTTGATTATTTGCTCTGTATTTACCAAAAGGAGCATTCTGTGAAAAAAAAAAAAAAAAAAAAAGGAAGAAAAAGTAAAAAATAAAATAAAATTAATCTACTTGTGAAAACCTATAAAACCCATGATCTTTTAAGCAATTCTAGAATCAGAATTTGTAGTTCAAACACTATACTAAGATTATAAATAAAATACTGGTGTTTTTTTTTTTTTGTACTTGGATATAGTTCATTTTTAGTGTGGCTTTAAAGATCAAAAGCTTGTTAAAATTCTTACAACATTCTGCTTTGATGGTCCAAAAAATAATTGCATTAAAAATAATAGTTAAAATATTTTGGATCATTACTGAAGAATAGCACAGTTTTCATTTTAGTGTACATAAGCAGCACACTAGCAAACAAGGTTGCTTGAATTTTAATGCAAAATTATGATTATTTTCTTCTCATGGCGTTATCAGTTATGTTTTATATTACAATATGTATTCCACAATATCAGGAAAAGTTATACAAAAAGTTTCGGGTATCACTGAATTTATTAGACAAAGGTGAAAACTATGTTCTTTTTTTGTTTTGTTTTTTTTTCTTTGCTATCTATATTTCTCAGTCAATAAGAAAATTCATTTTCTTTTCATTGCATCAAAGCTAGTGGTTCCCAGTTTAGTTGTTGTGGTAATTCTAGACATAAATATGAAATATGTTTAGATATCCATAAGATCTATAATCAGAGCTGTATCTCTATGTACAAAATTAAATCAAAATTTGAAGTTCTAACTAAGATGAAATCCAAGAATTTTGATTAAAAACAAACAAAAAAATCAGAAAGAACAAACTTGGCCAAATCAGAAGAGAAAGAGTTAACATGACTTGTATGACAGTTAGATTGCATATAGCATAATCAGCCTATTTGAATTAAAACTCAGACTTGTTTGCCAATAGGAAGTGTACATCCTTTTCAATTCTGTTTATGTACATCTCTTGATTTAGCTTGTTGTTGTAGAATGGAGTATACCTTGTATGTTGAAAGCTAAAAGGAAGTTTTTGCATAAGGAAAAAAGAGATTCAGGACATTGTATTCTTTCAAGTGCAGAAGTTCTTCCAAATTAAACTGTTTTACATATTGGTAACAAAGTAGAAGCATTTTAAAACAATTTAGGTTAAGAAAAAGAATCATGAATTAAATATCAGTTTTAAATGTCTTTTCACTGATTTCTGCATTTATCTACTCATACTTTTGTGATTCAGAATCCTGTTCCAGGTGAATAATGTACCTAATTCCTAACAAAATCTCTTTGGACTGTTCTGGTATGCTACAGCATGCAGAAAAAAGATCGTCCTGAACAGTATATTTCTCTTCCCTAAAATTAAGGAGGAATATCTGCCAGACAGGTTTAGGGGGTAAATATCTCTCTTTGGATGCACACTTCTCAAGGTTGCAAGGGAATGTTGCAAGAATGCCTGATTTTAAAAGGACACTGAAGGTATGTGACAATGAATCACTCTCTGCAAGGAGTCTGATAAGTATAATACAGAACGAAACCCAAAGTTCTATAATAATCTCAAAGAAACATTTGGCAAGACATTATCCTTTGATGTACTACAGGAAAAATAATATCTACTCTTAGAGAATTTTAATAGAGGACAAAGGTGGACCTGAATGTAAAATGCTGAAGTAGTGATTCCTCTCTTTGCCTACTTCTTCAAAGTGCATTACAGTTTTATTGCTGATTTCTTTTAAGCATTGTGATAAATTTTGTACAGAAATACAAATACATAGCTATTTGTACTTTGCCCATCCTTATGGTTACCAATATTAGGTCCATAGTCAATGCTTATCTGACAATTGAAAAGATTGTTTGCAGAAATCCTAAATCAACAGGTTCATGTTAAGAAAAGATGGCTACTATTTAATAGCCATTTTCTAAAGCGCTTATGGTCACCATGGTTTTATAAACATGTAGTTTTTACTAACTCCTGCAGGTTAGGTTTTGGAGGTTTTGGAGGTTTTGGAGCAGGACACAATATCAGTGACAGTAATACGGTAAAGTAATGCAAAATAACATCTGTGACTATTTAAAACAATATATACATTCTTATTAAGTATTAATCAGGTTATATTGGCTAAGTGAATAATATTAAAAACAATCATAAAAGCAATATATTCCCATGTGCTTATTATAGGGATAAAGAAAAGGTATTTTGGTATGTTTGCTTGGGATAAGATATATATTACACAGGAATCATACTAGCTATGACTTTCTCAACATCTTCCCTATCCTTCTTAGAATTATAGAGATCATTTTTGCAGATTATTTAAATACCAGAGTTAGAAAACGTCACAGCTTAAACTTTAAAATGAGTTCTGCAACAATGTGAAAGGTGTGCTGTGCACTTTCTTGTTATGGTTTTTAAATCAAGCTAATGCAGCCTAGAGCTACTCCAAAGACTACGATGTTAAATAAAAAAACTGAGTCTCCTGTATGGCAGAGGACAATTGATAGTAAGCTCTAATGAACTATATCGTGCAGATAACATTCTGGATGAACCCACAATCCAAAAGAGTTGTGGGAAAAAAGTGACCTTACGAACTATTACAATTCTTAGTGGGCTCACGAGAAGTTATTTTTCAGATCATATGATGAGATTTGAATATGTTTGCCTGTTATCCTATATGAATACAAAGAACAAAGCATTTTCTGGACAAGTCGTTAAGTTTTACAAATCTTTTCTTATACAGAAATAACATGAAAAGGAAAACAAGTGAGTTCCATTCAATTAACTATACAAGATAGATATTTCATTTTACTTTGAAAAGGGCTAAATGTATGAAAAGTAAATGTTTTGGGTTTTTTTTTTGCTAAAATATTTTAATGCATTAAAAATTATATGTAACATTTTCAAAATTCCTTTTTCCACTGGTGGCATTATAGGTTAATCTCAGCATTTGAGAAAAGATAACCAAGTTAATATTCAAATGTACTAGCTTCATAGATACGACCATTCCTGTAGCCCTTCAGTAATGAGTGGAAAATCTTTGCAATCTATTCTCCCCATTTTCCCATTTTTATATGAATCATAGAATCATAGAATGGCCTGGGTTGAAAAGAGTCACAATGATCATCTAGTTTCAACCCCCCTGCTATGTGCAGGGTTGCCAACCACTAGACCAGACTGCCCAGAGCCACATCCAGCCTGGATGAGCTAAGTACATCATATTTTGAAATTCTCATTTTTTTTCTAAGTCCAGGTACTGAAGGACTAGGAAATCTTAGGAGCTACCTTGTAATTTCATATTTTAAAAAAGTAAACAAAGAAGTAATATATTCTTATCTTCAAGATGTAATAAGGAGAGTTAGACTTCAGTATTTTTCTGTTTTTCTTACTGTAACTGTTTCATATATCTTTTTCTCATTCATGCAGATGCCCAAGAATCTTCAGCTCAAACTTGTACATGAAATTCAGTCTACAGTTAGGCTGTAGACATTTTATTTTGGAGGTGGTATTACTTACTGATACTGTAGTAGAATAGCATCAACAGCTACCACAACTGAAATATAAGAGAGCTAGCAGGGTGTTCATGAGAAGGGAATGAGCTTGAGGAGACTCTGGAAAACCTATCTGTTAAATCCTCAATGTCTGCTGGCATTGCATACTCCTTCTGTGGTGGTGTCCCATGGAAACACTGTGATTGTGTGTACTTTGGGGCGAAAAGAGCATGGTATGGTAGAAAAGCTGTGAGATGGGAACAACTTCCTTGAGTACTTCCCACCTAACAGCATGGTGTAACAGCTCAGCTTCTGACATGCAGCACATGGCTTGAAATGAGGGAATTATTTTTCTTGTTTATTAGATTTAAGGTTTAGTGTGCACTAAACAGCTTTAAACCTTAAGGAATTAAAAAAAAAAAAAAAAAAAAGCGCCACAGGTCTACAGTGTAAATCTTACACAAACAACAAAGTCATTATATTTCAACAGAATGCTAAACTTGTTTGAAGAAGTTTGGGTAAGTCTTTGCAGTATTAAGAACTCTTCGAAACAAATAAGGTTTGTACTGGAGTAGTTGCATGCTTCTATTTGCTTCAGAAAGAATAACTCATGATTTGATTAGGGGAGTTTTATTGGACAAAACAGTGTGTTTAATTTGTCTTGGTTTTAGTTTTGTTTTTTTGTACTTTATAAACTCATGCCTAGGATGTTATTCAGAGTAATCTCCAAAGGGCTAAATTGGTGAACCCTGACTAACTTTTATAACAGATAAATATATTCTATATTGTAATTCTAATGACGTTTTCAATTTTGGAATGATGAGGATATTTTGCAATGATGACATTATCAGATGATGATTTTATGGCTATCTTTTGTAAAAGAAAAAGGAAAATACTGTCTGTCATTTTTGAGAACATTGAAAACCCAATCTTATGCAAAAGTAGAAAATAGTTGGAAAAAGAAATTGGAACATTATTGAAAATAACAGTAAATGTAATGATTCCTGGAAATCAGATAATTTAGGTGATCTTTACAACTTTTCCAATAGCATAATAAGAAACAAAAATTTGAGTGACTTTTCTACATATTGTTTAAAATGTTAAAGATTTCTGGCTGTCCTAGCCACAAATTTCCATTTTCATTTGAATATCACAGTACGTGTATGATGTAATGTGGTCTTTCAGCTCTGGAACCATTTCTCAGACAGTCCATCCACACTTCATCCATTGCAGTTCATGTTTAACATTCTCTTGGGCTGTCCTCGGTCTTGAAATGACTTGTGCAGTGAAAGATTCTTCGGTTTCTTTGATCATCTAGTTCAATAGCAATATATGTTTCTGATATCAGTTTGGAGAAGATGGTTTCGTATGGATTATATTTGCATCAGATTTAATATATAAATGGAAATTTTATTTTATTTTGGTAGACAATGTTGAATCCTGTTAACTTCAGAAGTACTTCTGTTCCTTTCAGAGAAGTTTTAAACTCAAGTACAAACAATAATAACAAAAATTAAAGGTAACTTATAGCTGTGACCTATGGGTCTAGATGTGTGTAGTATTTAAAAAGTGATTCTACAGATGAGATAAAAGGAACAGAAGGAATGCATAACAGAGAATGCATTAAGAATGATGGAATAAGTTACCTGGGAAAGAATCTGGTAAAAATCTACTAACTGGAGTTAGTAGATCACAGCATTAATCCAACTCCTATGTATAATTTAATTCTGTAATGCATAATTGAATTTGATTTAATTTCCTTATTTAATTTCTCAAAAGGATAGATACTTTTACTGGTCTGAGTCAGTGGGAGTCTAAGTTCTTTTTGTGACAGTACCCATTGCCCTGTACTTGGTTTGCCATTCACGTCACACTGTTGAACTATTCTCTGAAGCAGTCTTCATAAGGTACTCACCTCTCCACCTTGTCTTCAAATTGAATTCCAGTAGTCAGTGGGACAGAAAACAGGTCAGTGTTGTAGTACTAAGTAGAGCCTCTGAAGACCTGATTACTTAGTGTTTAAGTAATCTAAATCCTAAAAAGCTAATTCCTATTTTATACTGCAAAGTAGGTTCGTAAATCATTTATGTGTTTTTGAATCTTGTATATGATTGTTTGTTATCACCTGCCATGTTAATTAACTATCCATCTTTGAAATTGAAATATTGTGTACTATTAATTAAATAGTGTGTAGAAGCTAGTACAAAAAAATTGATTTTTTTTTTCTTTTCCCCTGTTGAAACCTAGCTTTCTTTGTTATAAAGTATTTGAACAAATTCTGAAGAGCTGGAGAAAGAATAGCAATATATTTGAATATCTAGGCTATAAAATATTTGCAAATTGTATAGAACTACAGTTTTTTAAAAAATAAAGGCAATAAATAACAGTGTTTTTTAATTCCTAAAAAGCAAATGCCTGAAGAAACAGTGTTTCCTGCAGTTTTTCCTTTTATTTTTTGATAGTTTACTTTTGATTTTTGCTCAAAGTTGCTTCTTCTTTCTTCTATAAACAAATATAATTTAAGAAAATGAAAAGGGAAGATTAAAAGATTACTCTGTAGTGAAGTTTTGAATGCGCAAGTTTTACATGTGCTTACCATTCATTTCATTCTACTTTGCTGTCAGAAAAGGTTAGGAAGACTAACTACAACAAGCTTATAATTTTTTTTCTCATTATTTTACAGTTTTTTAATATGATTTTTCTCCACCACTGATCAAATATATTTTCTTTGGATTTTATTATGTTATGGATTAGAAGCCTTTTTCCTTGCTTCTTTCTACAGTCTCAGCCTTTCAGTTTTCGGTCAACATATTTTCTCGAAAGATGAGTCCATTTTTGTTACTTTTTTTTTAAAAAAAACCAAACAATAATAATGCATTGTAGTAGGATCTAAATCTGAACTGCCCTGCTACATGTCTTCCCTGACTTCCTGGCAGGGCTGTTAGTTTCTGCTATCAGTCCGTATCCTTGTATCATCATTTAGTTGTATTGTACTTTGTGTCTTATTGACACAATTGAATCAATCCCTAAAGCATACTACCACACAATGATGTTGTTTAATGGAAGGGTAGAGGACAAACTGTCCAGCACGTGCTTCAAGGTTCAAGGTTCAACACAAAAGTTTCCAGGCTTATGCAGTGATTGGGGTTTGGGCACAAAAAAACAGCAGAACAGCCTGACTGGTGTGAGGAATTCATCTCTCATCATGTATATCGGAGCATAGGAAGATGCCCTCTCTGAAAAGAGCGCTCTTTCTCCTCTGAAGATTGTCAGACATCTACAGTAACAAGGAAATGCTTGTTTGTAGTAAGCTGTTTTCTTAAAATTTCTGAGCTCCATTGATGACTTAGATTTCTGCAATCATATTTCATGCATTGTTGATGTAAGTGCTGCAAGACTGGTATTTATTCAACACCACTGATGTGTCAGAGCAAAGCGGTTCCTTTTGCTGACCACTGTTAACTATGGCTCTTTTATAAAATATCTGTACTTAACTGATAGCATGTTTATGAAAACACATTACTATAAACAATGCCAAAATTTTGCCATTATACATCTGCACATCATGGCATCTAATCTACTCATAGCAGTCCTTTTGTTTATTTTAAATTTAAAGTTGTAACCTGACATGCTGCTATAACAGTTTGGTAGAGAGAGTTATAAGTGTAATTTATGTCCTAAGAGAATTGCTGGGCAGAGAATTGTATTCTTTACATTGCTTCACTGTGACAGCGTTGCAGCTTTGATTTCAAGGATGTAGCAGAAGTGGATGAGAGGCATTCGGTTTTGATATCTGCTCCTAAGCAATCATTCTGTGACAATTTCAGTTCTCTTTAAGAACATTTATTCCAAGATACAAACTCTATTGGACACGTTATGGAGTAATAAATATAGTATTTCTTTCTCCTGAGTTTGGCCTTGGGTTGTTGGCCTTTGGCCTTCACAAATGGTGAAGCTATGAAATGACAGTTAAGATCCTCTCTTAGGAGGGTAAGTTATGCGTAAGTAAATTAGTCATCATTGTACCTGTTGTTTAGATATAAACTGCTCTCTGCACATCCTTTACAGTAAATTCCAGTAAGCACATTTCATTACAGTGTTACTTGGTAAGATTAATTCTCTTTATTCCATTTCTTTTCTCAGGAGCTATCCAAGGAATGGCAGAAGTAACATCAAGAAGAAAGAAGTTGGTGGTTTTGCTCCCAGGTCATATATGAATCCAAATAATATTTGTGTAAAGAGCCCATGAAAAAAAAAAACTTAGAAGTGACAGATCTTTCAAGGCATAAAGGATTCAAAGCAAATATAAATCCCCTGTTTTAATGTGTATATATATGCACAAAGGTATGGATAGAAATAAGAACATAGGTATATACATACATAGTCTTTTAGCTCCAAATCTGCTCTTCAGGTTTCTTTATGTATAGCAAAGGGAAAATGGTAAGCCACTTCACCAAGCATTTCAGAGTACTTTAGTTTAGGGATCCAAAAGTGAAAGGAGGTTAAAGTCCTTTTAATGTGGGAGGAGTTTTATCAATAGGTTATGTGATTATCATTTATTATATCTTTTAACAATCTTTTTAAAGAGCTTTCCCATTTGCAAAATGTATCGGGAAACAAAAATATAAAAAGTGATGTAAGTAATGGTCATTATTCTGTTTCTATTATTGCTGAGGTATGGTTTTTTTCTTTGCATTTCTCAATCATTCACTGATTCTCTAAGGATTTCAAATGGAAGGATGAGCAAGTAGTTATCTTCAAATAAAAGTAATGTATGACTTGATGGTTTTACTTGATCAATATATCACATTCTGTGCCTGTTGCACACCTGAGATATTGCTGCCAATGTCTGTGGCCAGAGACAGCACAATGATTGTGTGAGATGTAAATAAATACTGCAACACACTCCTTGTTTCTCTTGTAACTTTCCCAAACATTAGCTTTGGGAGAAAGGGTAAAACAGACGTTTTTTGTTCTCTAGGGAGAAAGTGAAGGGTTACAGGAAAGATAAAGGCAAGGCAGCTTGAAAGCTGCAATCAGAAGAGATGAGAGCACCTGGAGGTATGTATTTCACCTGGGAAAGCTGGATGAAATAGTTCTGTCTTCTAGGGAAAGGCTTTTCTCCAGTAAGTAAACTTTTGCAGATTGTTCTTTTTCCTATTAGCATCACATTCAGCCTTATATGTTTCAGCCTTATTTTTAGTATGGATTGTAAAGTGTTGTACCTTCAGGAAGACTAATTCAACTAAAGGGCAGAAAATGGGTATGGAGAAGGAATATAGCACGTTGAAGATCTAGGAGTTGACTGAAAGAACTGTGTGAATAAACAAAGTGGATATTCATGGATATATTGGTAAGGAGGATTGCTGTTATTTATTGTTTCTGCAAATCTTTCCATAATGGTCTTTCAGGCATTTTACAAACGCTTATTAAAAATCTCCTGTTAAAAGAGGAAAATTGTAGTAAAAGTTTTGTGAGTTGTTTCTTTCCAGTTTGTGAGTGCTACTCATAGCACAGTGAGTGGCCAGAGAGTGGATCTCAGATGCTGGGCAAACACTCATCCCTGTAGAGAAGTGGGGCCTGTTCAAGAAGGGGAGACTGCAGTGGCTGTTATGGTTCATGCTTGGAAAGGGAAAGAATCCTGCTGAAATCCTGCAGCAAAGAGGCACTAAGTTTTTCCTTTCTGTGACAGAAAAATAAACTATCTGGGAACTCAGAGATGTCACAGCATTTGCTGCTGGCAGTTCAGTCTACCCTCAGAGTTCAGGTTGCCTTTTAATCCTGTTAGGAAAGCATGATATCTATTTTATAATGGAGTAACCTGAGACAAATACCAATTGTAAGTTGTATTGGGTCGCATCTTTCAATGCTGTACTTACTTCTGGGCCCTAATATACATTATACTTCTACTACAATATATCTATACTTTTCTAAGAAACTTTTTGATAGTTTAATCTCCAAGCTTATGGCTTTATTCTTGTTGTTAAATCTTTAAGCTGTCATAATTGACAAATATTTGATCAAAAAGGTCTTACTTATTCTATTTTGCTCTTCAAGACTGAACAAAATTCTTTGAACAACTGAGGTTGAATATGTTTCTATAATACATTTCTTCACGCAAACTGCTTTCTCAGCAGTGCATTAGTGACATAGCATAGAATAGCATTATGCTTTAGAATAATTTTTTAAAATTCAGCACTGTTCTCTCAATTAAAGAAAGAACACAAAACCAAAACAAATATTTCCGAGCTCTGGCATTCACATGCAAAGATGTACTGTCTTGCCAACATTAGCAACTCAAACATTAATGCGTTCTACCAGTTTATGAGAACTGAAGAGCAAGGTTAAAAAGAAACTGCATTTCCTCTTTTTTTTCTTTTTTTTTTTTCTGATATGAAAAGGCTAAGGATAAATAAACAGTATGAATGCTGAGGAGTGTGCATGTGATTAAGAAGAGTATATATATTTAAATATAATATTGTTAAATTTCATAAATAATTGTTGGGAAGTAGGGTCACTGAAACTAAATCTTGTATAAGCAGCATAGCTTAAGAAATCAAATGTTTCTTTGCCTGGTGTTTAACCTTGTCACTTTATTCTGCTAGTTCTAATGTGAAGGAAATACAGAAGCAAACTCAAGCTTGTATAAAAACAATTAAATACTTCATTCTTTTTCCTTGTTACCTGCAAGTAATAATCTGATGAGATTCAGTGGACAATTGGTTTTGTTTTTTTTGTTTTCTTTTTGGTCCTCTATTATATTATACTGCCTGTTCTGAGGACAAAACAAAGGCAGGTGGTGGATATGGAATGGTGTGACTAAGGAGAGAACATCTTTTGGAGAGAGACGCACATCTCAGGAAGCTGGAAAATACAGTACTCTGCTCAGTAAGGCCTGAGGAAAATCAGGTGCGATAGTCAAATGGAAATTGATATAGGAGAAGGATGAGATATGTACCCTACCTCCTTTTTCTTACATGTACTATCTTCAAAAAACCTGTAATTAGAATTGGGCTACCTGATATGATAGTGATACTCATTTAACAGAGTCCAGAATCAAATTTTAACATGGCTACAGCTGGCTCTGTCTTCTTAAAGACTTAAATTAAAAAAAGTCTGAGTGACAGACCCTTAAACACTTAGTAGATGAAGTTGCAGATTCTAACTTGATGGTAGGTGTAAGTGATATCAATCAAATTTATTTGGATTCAGTGCATCAGGGCTGGCTGAGAAGTCTATATAAGTAAGTTTTATGCTATGAAGAACGTATTCTTCTTGATGTAACTACATCTGTCTTCCCACCTTCTCCAATTGCTTCCTTGTCTGTAGGCTCTATTAACTACTTGTAATTTTCACAGTAAATTATGGTAGATTATCAAAAAAGTTCATAGTTTGAGGTATTAACTTTTAAAAAATTTGTGAAAAGTAGACAGAAAAGGGATGAAAAACAAACAAACAAACCTTAATGCTGGATATATTTTAACCCCCAAAAGTAGTATTTGTTTTACGATATGATTTTTTTTATTTATTATTTTTTTTTAAACTAAGACGAAATCACATTCATGGTTACATGGTCATGTCTTTAAACCCAGGCCATTCTATGATAATCTGTATGCTAAGGCGATCATGACCACATCTTAAACTGCTTTTTCTGTGGAGGATGACTATTTTATTGCCTGAAATAACACAATTATGTTGCATTCTTCAGCACAATAACTATCACAAAAAGTAGATGAAGAAATAGTTTGTGCTTGTTCTAATTATGGTTTGGATAATAATTATTTGAGGAAACAAGCAAGAATTGTGAAGCTTAAAATGATGTTTCTGAACAAATAGCATGAAGGCATTCTAAGCGATGGCTTCTAAGGTTATTAGCCCTCATTTATACTTTAGGTCATATGGTCTAGAAGTGATTAAGTGGCACCTCTTTGCCAAGGAATCAATTCTGTTGCAATGCAGAAGAAAAAGCATAGCTCACTCATCAAAGAATATTTATAACCTGAAAGAGCTGAATTAGCTTCTAACTAAATTGTGCTGTGAAGAGCCATGTTCACCTCTGATTGAAGTCTGATATGAATTCAAATAAATGTATGAACTTAAGTTAGTGTACCTTCTAATTCGTTATGCATGTGTGATGACTTCCAGCAGTAAAGCCTGGGTGACTCTGTAGCTCAGATAGCAAGATATAAGACTCACATTAGCTATGTATGCCTTGTATATTGGAAATTTTCCTGAATCAGTCCAAGTGTAAATCAGTTGAAGTGTTTAATTTACTTCTCTCCCCTGCCACCAAGTGCCAAAAGGAGATTGCAGTTGGAGTCTGGAGTTGAGTACTGACCTAAGATGAGAGGTGACTGCTCTCCTTTTCCACAGATGTTGCATAACCTAAAGAAGGGTTACAAATTTCTGGTTGGGCCTAGGGATAATTCAAAAAATCAAGAGTGCACATATTTTTAAGAGCATACAGTAAAGTTTTTTGGAGATTGATGAAGATGTCAAAGATAAAAGAGATAAATAAATAAAATCCCACTCTGGAGAAAATAGGTTACAGCTTGGTTTTCAATGCTTCAATTTGTTCATTTTTACAATATTTTCTACGGAGTAAGAATTCATGAATTTCATAGAATCCTTACAGTTGGAAAGGACCTTTAAAGGTCATCTAGTCCCACTCTCCTGCAATGAACAGGGACATGAACAGCTAAATTAGGCTCCCCAGGGCCAGATCCAGCCTTGCCTTGGAAATCTCCAGGGACAGGACATCAACCACATTTCTAGGCAGACTGTTTTCCTAATGGCAAGGAAATAATGTCAAAGGACAGAAAGAGATTGTGGTTCCACGTGGCATACACCTTTCATTTGCCTTAGATTTTCCACTAACTTTCTTCAAAATTAAGGATGCTTGTTATTAGTTGCCAGTTTGATTAAAACGATTGGTCTTAGAGGCTTTTAATGAAGAGCGTTACCACGAGAAGTGATCGCTCCTACTAGGTTTATTGTCATGTATGTTTATTTAATCTGAGGTAAATGTTGCTAAGAGGCCAAATGTGAGAACCTGTGTGTGTAAGAAACTGCATTCATAAATGTCTTCAGTGAAACTGAAGTCTTGCCAACTTTCTTCTCTCACACGCAGCACATGAAGCAGAGAACATTTGGTAAAATTGTAAATCTCTTGGGGTGAATCTGGAAGCCTGCTTCACTAATAGAGCTCAAACTTTTTGCTGTAAATGAAAAATGGCATTTTTTCATTTACTTACTTATTCTTTTTAAAAACATACTCTCTGGAAACAGCAAATACCTTCAAATGTTGTTAGAGAAGAAATTACATAGGTATTTACTTATCTTAATGGAGATGAATCATGCTAACAAATGTTAACACTTCCATATATCATAGAGGAAGACATTAGATCTCATGCGGAATTCATCCCATGCTGCCTTTCTTAAAGATTATTAGGATATCTTTAATGTTATGGTTGTTTTTTCTTATTTATTTGTTTTGGTTTAATTTATTGGTTGTCAGTGGAATTTAATTTTTGTTAGTGTCTCAGTGGAGCCAAGTTGAATAATACACATAAGGTCTTTCCTAAAGTCATTAAATCAAATTCTATTACTTTTTTTTTTTTTTTCTGCAAAAATTCTATTAGCAAATGGCTTCAATTTACAAAAAAATAGTATTCAGACTTAATATGAAATGCAGAACATTCTCACTCCATTATGTGTGTTTTCAGAAAATGTGGTGGAACATAGTATTTTTAAATCCTGTCTGTGTACTATAGCATGTACTGTGTGTAGAGTCACAGAATCACTGAAAATATTTTTGATGTTGATGGTGGAATTTGATTTGCCTGCTTTGTGGGTTTTCCAATTATTTGCCATGCAAATAAATTACTGCTCCTTTTGGATTTATTAGGATTATTCTTTGAAGTGATTTCCATTATCCAAGAATCATGCCAGCGCTTATTAGCAGTGACCTCCGTTAGTATTTGATCTAAAAAAGCAAAAAGGTAAACTTCACAAATATCACTGTGAATTCCACCTGTAGAATACATCCAAGCACATAATGTAGGGATTAAATATGAAAATTAGAAATTTCATGCTACAAATCGGTTAAAGAAAATAACATAGGACTTTGACTTGAAGAGATGCAGACTTCTTTCAGCTGAGAAACTCGATAATATTAGATGGCTGCCTCATCAATTGGGTTTTGAAATAATCTAAGCTGGGAGTTAATCTCATTCACATCACCTTATGGATTTTCTGGGAACTGAAATTGGTGGCATACTGTTTGAATCAGTTTTATTTCTAAAAATGGAGAAATTTAAATGGAAGCTGAAAACAAATTACAGTGAAGTGAAATCACTGTGTTGGCACAGTGCTTCTCAAAACCTCTTGACAGGTTTCCATAGTTTCTGTGCTGGAGTTAGAAACAGCTGTGCTGGTCTGAGTCTCAAACACAAGAACATCATGGCATATAAATAAATCATACTTTCCATATTTATGTAGCTCTTTGTGTTGCTGTGTAGGCAAAGCCTTCCCATGGGGATGGCTGAAGTTCTTTGCAGCCCATAGTTGTCTGTCTGTACCATGCTCAGGCACTGACTTGGTCTGCACAAAGAACAGAAGCAGTTTGTACTCCTGCTTGGATGCAAGAACTTCTTAAATTGCATGCTATTGATCACTATGTGATGGTTAGATGGTAATGCAGATTTCTCTGTCTGGGTTCTCAGCGTGTCTGAGATGAACCTGTCTGCTAACCTCACAGGAATTATATTGCTTGACGATTTAATCCAAATATCTCATGTAACACTAAATAAATTACCATCCGCTCTTTCTGCATCGTGCATTTTCATTTTTAATGTTGCTCTGTTCCTTCTGTTCTATGAAATAATAAAGCAGATCATGGATCATCTTCAAAAGCTGGATAGGAGTTCATGTCTATTCTGAGTACCTGCAATTATGCATCTCTAGGATAAAAGATCTCTGCATCACAATTCCCTTGGCAACTGCAATCATCCAGTCATGGCATAGTTTACATCATTCCTAGACCAGACTTTGCTATGCAGGGTCATATATGAAGTACAGAGAAATGATTCAAATGAGAATTACAGAAGGGCCTTCCCCACGCATTTATTTATTTCAGAAATTGAAGAGGACTGTTCCTGATATTAATATAAAGTCAGTGGAGGCTGCATGAGATAGGTTTGCATTGTAGAGCCAATAAAATCACGTATGCCGTGACATTCTTAGAACACAATATGTTGAATATTAGGTTCTGCTAAATCTGATGTAATCAGATTTTTGGTGTTTGAAGATATTTGCTGGTTTCAGATACACAGGAGATACACAGATACACTAGCTGTTATTCCAGCCAGCTAGGGTATCTTAACTGCTGGGAGGCAAGTGTAATCCCAAGCATAGGATTTTCTTAGCACTTGTATAGTGTTTGGCAACATTAACATTTGTGTAGTACAAAATATACAGAGAGCTTAACAGGAGTATCATACTTATTTTTTTACTTGTTTCTTGTTGTGCCACATACTGAGTCCGGTTTGGTGACTTAAAGTATTCTGGCATGCTGATATTTGCAGTGAACAAACAGGGAACGAAATCTAATGGAGTCAAGGGGAATATCTTGAAAAGAGATGGGATGTAATGAAAGCTGGCAACTAATTGACTAGGGCTATGTTAGCACAACTCTTTGAAATTCTTGGATTTGCCAACAGTTGTCTAATTTAAGCTGTCACAAGATTTGTTAATGTGTCTCTGGGAGAGAGCAAAGGAGTATCCTCAGGCTATAAGTCTTCTGAAAAGTGCATCTTTTTAAAGAAATGCCTGAAGCAGAGCATGGAAGATGGGAACAAAGGCAATGGTCTCCAGGCTTTAATGTGTTGTGAGTTAGGAAAGTATGATGACAAGAGTAGGAGTAGTAAAATCAGAAATCAGTTTTGAAGTATGGAGGAAATAGTGAACATGAGGTATATATATCTTATCCAACAGAGTAATGGATATAAACTATTCTTTCCTGTAACTAGAAAAAGGGAGCTAGACAGATTGCCATTTAAGTCTGCATCGTGAAAGCAGAGAGATCTAATGACCAAATTTGCTGTGGGAGTTTGTCCCTAAACAGATGTACTTTTTTTTTAAAAAAAAAATAAAAAATAGCACTGATTAAGTCTGCATGAATGAACATATTCTTTATTTCTCTTTTTCCACAATACTTTGAGGTATTTCTTTGTGTTATTATGCTTTGTTCAAGCATGCGTGATGTAAATGTGTGATGTATCTCTTAATGTATATGAAGTTGTGTATGTATATAAATATGAATTTTTGAGGCATGTTTGACATATCAGCAACTGAAAGCACACTGTTCATAATGCATTCTTAAAATTCTGAGAAGGTACGTAGTGTTCATGTAGGAGATCAGTTTTCAGATGTCTTTCAGTTCCAGCGTGCCTGTTGAATATACTGTAAACACTCTGTCTCTGATTTGACAGAAAGATAGTGCTTCCATAGACAGCAATGCATCACATGCATACTTGAGATGTAATTTTGCCATCAGCTAACAAATTCTGATTTCTGTGTTTGCTTTTTAACAAATTACAGAAGTTCTTGCCCAAGCTAGAAAGCCAGTTTGAGGCTGGCTGACAAAATCCTTCCTGTTACCTAGCAACTACTGGGAAGGACGTGTGGGAACATGAAGGCTGAGTCAGTGCACCTGTGTCAGTGGCAGCAGCATCAGCTCAGCAAAATGAACTGGGATGGGAAGAGGAAAGAGGACTTTTTTAGAACTTCTCTTTCTAATTTATTTTTTTCTGATTTTACTTACTAGCGCAAAACTATTTCTGGATCAGCAATGTCAATTAAGGTTGCAGTGTCTCTTTCCACAGGATGCTGTTGTACTTGCTTCTGAATTTTTTTACTACTTCTATGGAAAAAAGATCATGAAGTGATCCTTTTGTCTCTTAGCAATTACAGTTTTGAATTCAGTTTTCAAATATTTTATATAGCCACTGTATTTAAGTAGGTAAGTGTGTAAAATTAATATAGTTATTAAAGTGTACTAACTGCAAGTGTTTCTGACATGAAACTTCCTAGAACAGAAGCTTCTATTCCCAGTATATTCTCAGGTGCTTAGAAGAAGATTAAAATATAAGCAGAAGTGAAGAGTGATTGAAGCAGAGAAGCAGAACAGAGCACTTGACTAGAGATTAATGGTCAACTAACTGGTCAAATATGCAGATATCTAATTTTGTCGTTGTCTTTTAAAGGTAGCATTTTATACAGAGGAAGACAATCCTTTCATAGTTTGTCCACACAGAAATATGATGTATATTTCTCACATGCTTCAATATGCATTCATTCAAACATTATAAACAACTAATAAATTAATGGTTGCTCATTTAAAAAAAAAAAAAAAATGTTCTTAATAGGTCCAGCAAGATTATTTTCTTATGACTATTTGAGCATGCCCATTTTAAAAAGAAAGAGTAGTACGTATGATTATGCTGAGGAATAACAGGGATTTCAATATGACTTCATCTATGAATTTGAGGTATTTATTATTTTAATTTTTGTATTTCCTGTCTTTTGTTGTTCCATGTAAAGATCTCAGGACAGGAGAGATCTCTAGCACAGGAAAACCTTATTCTCAGTTATGTAAAAGTTGGAAGGAATTCATTTGAGAGCTAGGAAGAATGTAATTATTCTCATTTGAAAACAAAATCTTAATTCTATTTAAAAATATGCATTTGCTAGTTGAAATGAAAAGTAGAATGTGTTAAAGTTCTAAATAACATTGCTTGACTGACATTGGTTAGCCTTTCTTTTGGACAGTATGTCAAGTGAAAAGAAGTAATTGAATGTAATCAGTATCAGTAAACAGAAAAAGGGAATTCCTCCATTGAACTCAGAATGCTTTAAGTGAATATTGTAGTAGTTTTTTGTTTTGTGCTTTGAGATTTCTAAGCAAAAATCTGTGATAGAAAGTTTCCAGAAATTATGTGGAAGAGAGGGAGAATGTCTTCTTCTATAAATGAAGAAACAAAAACTGAATTCTATATGAATTTATTACAGGACGGGTGGGCTCTACAGGGAGCTGGTATGACAGAAATATGTCAGGTGTTATTACTGGAAAATGATGATAGCGCATGTTGTGTGCTTAAAAACTTGAAGCAATGGCCAAATGCTATGCCTGTTCCAGGTAATGTGGCAGCTGCCTGAATATTCTGCCTTGTTTTCTTTCACTATGAACATAAAATGTAACTTGTAATTACTATTCTTCTCAGTAGTGGAAGAGTGACTAGCAATTCTGCTTTCTGGAGATATGTTTCTGAGTCCCTCTTTCTTTAGGACCTCAATCTTACTTGTCTTTTTCATCTTTGTCTCTGTATTAATCATTGTAAGAGAAGTTTCTCTTCTCTACTACCAGTCATGGATCCCACTGCTTAAGCATTTACAAATTCTTGATTATAAAATATCTGATGGTTATTATAAATTATTTAATGAGATGTCATAAACTAAAGATACAGGTGATCCTCTCTAATCCTCCTTTGTACCTGCCCCCATAGTCTGCTTCTGTAAAACATTAAAACCTTTTATTATTATGCATTAATTGATATTAATGAGGTTAATCTTTGCAAAGAAGAGATTATCTTGTTTTAGTCAGACTTTCAAGGGAGAACTTATTAACCAAAGCAAAAAAAGAAAAGAAAAAAAAAAGCATGGTGATACAGTATGGAAATACTTATGTACTGACACAACCTGTTTTCACAATTTCACATATAGGTGTTAGGTTCATGTTTGCTTTCAAAAGTGAGTCTCCAACAGAGCTGCCTACTGTGCCCTGTGAAACAGTAATATGTTAAAGGAAACTGATGTTTCTATTTAATTAATTTTGTTTTTTTTGTGACTTAAACTCCATGAAGTGAGATTATTCTTCATGGTCCTTACAGAGGAATTCATTGCAGTCATGGGTCTAGAGAACTTTAGCTGAAGGAAAAAATCAAATTAAAATCTCACTACCATAAGAATGTCTTGATACAAATGGATTGCATGAGGCATTCAGTAAAAAGCATTTAGGGAATCATGTGATCTTGGAGATGGTAGATAAAAATATATTGGGACTAAGATATTCATATGGTAAAGGAAGAGAGAAAAAGACAGTTTGTGAATTGTTCATCTAGTCTGAAGAATGTAATCATAATAGAAAACTGAAAAGTTTCATTCTATCACAAGCAAAAATATTTTATTGAATGCAAATAATTGCAGAATTGTATTTATTGCCAAATATTCATGTATGTATGTATATATACATATGCATGTATGTATATATTAGCATGTCTTGATAGAAGGAATTAGTGATGATATAATGTTCTTTAGATGAAGAAAGAATAACCCCTTTCCACATATGATTAACATATCAAGAAACTAAGTCTAGGTTTAGAATGAATAGCAGTATGCAAAATTAAGTTTTACCAAACCAAGCATTTTCTGCACAGACACAGCTGATTTTTGACATTTTTCTCATCCAGTTTGCATAGTGTCAGTGCTCACTGTCTTAGGTTATCCATCATCTTCACAACATTAATATCTTTATTCTCTTTTCTAAGATCTGTATCCTTTGATCAGTGACTGGAATCTGAAACAGCATTTCTATAAAAGTGAAGCTTCACACTATAGTCAGGCTGATTATATCTTTTTGCATGGTGATTGTACAAAATTTTAAAGTGTGACTTATTTTCTAAAACAGTTTCATCTCAGTAGCTGTTTGGAAAGCTAATTGATACTATGCATAGTTTAGATGGAAGAGTTCAAATACTTTCTAATTTACTGGTATTTGTTAGGAGTCAGCATGAAGTTTTTACTTCCCATTCTTGATCTAGGATCTCAGTACTTTGCTGTAGAAGAGATCTTCAGCAGGAGCCTAAATCTGTTTCATGTCAGTAGGCAATGGTTTCCAATGATTATACAAAGAGCTGCCAGTTTGGTAACGATCCTCTACTTTTTGTAAGTTTTACTAAATGTGACCAAGATCCCTCATTGCTTGACAGCTAGGGGATTTAAATGCTCCATTTTAGCTTAGAATTTAACCAGAAATGTATTAAAAATATATTTTTTTTCTGTATCTTTGATGAATAGCTGCCAGTGTTTAAGTACAAAGATCAGATTCAAACGTAATTTCTAAACAGTACTTCAAATTAAATACAAAAAAATAACAAAACATGCACACCCTCTCCCGCCCAAAAAGAAACAAAACTTATCTCTTATGTTCAGTGATGACTGAGACATTCAAATTTGATTACTACAAAAATGGCCAATTCTCTCGCTCTTATTAATTCTATCATTTAAAACTGCCTTTTTGTTGTTGTTTCTTCTGTTGTAGATTTGTATTGTGCAATATTCAGTTCAAATCTAGTTGAATGTGAACTCTCAGTATGTGTTGAGATTTTGAGCAATAATTGTTGATGATGTATTTGAATGTCTACTGCTTTTCATGCCAAAGAGTGCTGGAGCAACCCAGGCTCACTCCAAAATACTGGTTGATGTACAAAATGGTCCTTTGGTTACAGAATAGCTACTTCTGCAGCTACTGCTATGACCGATATGCACCTCTTATGATGTCTGTTTGCTTGCTCCCAACCAAATTCTGCTACTTTTATATTATATGCTTAAAAACTGATTGAAAACACAACCTACTAATTCAAAAAAATGCAGGATGTTTTTAGATAAGACTTGAATGCAAGAGCATATCAATAATTAGAATCAACTTCCCTTTAAACATGGAAACTGAAAAGAAAAATAAGCACTTAGGTTCCATGGAAACTACAACAAAGAGCACAATAACGCCATTAGATAGCATGTTGTAGCTGAGAACATGATCTATTTTCAACATAGTCACCATCATTAGCCAGCAATGAACAAGAGTCTACATGCTGTGCTTATAGAAAGCTACACCTCTGCAGAGGTGATCCACTGCTGAAACATGCTACCCGCCTCACTGTGCTTACATACACTGTTTGGTCACCGTAAACATTTTGGAAGTGTCAATAAATATTAATTGATGCTATTTTTTCCACACGGGAATTTGGTTACCTTTGCTTTGTACACACTTCCATGTCAGAGGCCTTTTTCTCAGACTTTCTCTCTGTTGCCATTTGTCACATGGCAATACAATATAACAGAATATTCATGGGAATGTTCAACCTCTACTGCCATACCACCAACATCAACCTGTGATGTTGTGGGCCAACCTAATAAAATAAAAGGCATTATTTTCAGAGCAGCCTCCATATTATGTTTATATCCCCAATTCCTCATGTTTAGAAAATGCTTCTATAATAAATAAACAATTCTCATTTTGAAAATGTAACGTAAGAAAAAAGGAGTTGTCATACATAATTCCAACTGATATCTAGTAGAGGACAATCTTGATGGGAGGATAAACTTCATGTCTTTAAAGTAGAGTAAACTAAATTCCACAGGTGATAAATTTAAATGAACCCTTACATACAGCAAAATTCTCTAAAATAAAAATATTAGGGAAGTTAAATTTAAGAGACTTTTTTGTAAAGTAAAGTATAAACATCCTGAACATTCTTTATTATTTTTTTTTTCTTCTTTTCTGTAGTTTATTATACATTTTTTTTTCCCCCTGAATTTGATGTTATTCTTCCAATAAATTCATCAAACATTTCTCACTGTGCATATTCAGAACCAAGTTGTATGGAGCTTTTGAATTAATTGTTAAAAAGCATTTTGAATTAATTGTTAAAAAGCATTTAACACCCTTCAAAATAAACAATAACCTCTAGGAGGTATCTTGCCCTAGAAGACCAATTTGCTTCCTATATTCCGTTTGATCACATGTATTATATAACCACCTCTGCCACAAAAGGAACAATTGATTGCCTTTTGGTTTTTTGAGTATGTTCAAAACAAGAACTTCTAACACGGACTAGAAATTACTGTACCTTTCAGTCTCATAGCCTCTCTTGGCAGATGTAATTGTAGATGTCCAGAAGAAAGATATTTTTGGAAAATGGAAAAACAATGTCAGTCTAGAAAAATGCTTCCCCCATGCTGGTGTTCTGCATTTCTTGTAATCAGCTATCTGGGCAACCGAGAACCAGAAGCTGCAGCTATGTTGAGAGTAATCCTCAGAGAACCTTCACTTCCAAGAACCTAACTAACCACTTTCTAAACATATTTGAGTCTTGTAATATCCTGAGGCAAGATATTACTTAATTTGATTATGTATAGTGTGGAAAACTATATCTATTTATCTTATACCTGCTAATAAATTCATTCAGTGCCTCTTACTTCTTATGTGGAAAAAAGTAAACAAACATGCTAATTTTCCTTCTCCAATCTGTTTGGTAGTTTTTCACGCTTCTTCATTGACCCTCTTCAAAATGAAATAATTGTCTAACTCATCCTTCTTCATTATCAATTGCTGCCACCATCAGTGCTCCCTGTCTTTTCTAGGAACTTTTCTAGATCTTCAGGGTTCTTAAGATGGAGCAATGTGAAAATGAAATAATAATCCAGGTGAGGGTTTAATGTGGATTCATACAGAGGAACAACAGTACTTTCTGTTTTCTGTGTACCTCTGAGTAACAATTGAACATCTTTGCCTTTTTGATTGCTGTCAAGCTGTATACTTCAAGCTCATGTTGTCAAAGAACTGTCCAATTTGACATAAAGAATGTTTCCCAAATAACAAAATATCATTTGTAGTCTGCACCGTGTGCATTTAATTACAGCAATTCCTTCCCCATGTGCATCACTCTGCATACTACAGTTAGTTTGTGTGTATTTATAATTCAGGGTGTCTACTGATTAAAGTTGTTTTCTATAAAGTTGCTGTGTGACCCGAAGGAGCTGCATGCATTAAATTCCAGCAACTCATTTTGTGTGGGCTGCTGAACAGACAGACATTAGCTGAAAACGATTCCTGCTCTCTGTTCACCTGGGCTAATTTCAAGCTAATGTCATAGGAGTGAAATGCTCTGTATCTTGTCACAAATCTCTGGAGCTTACCCAGTCAAATCTATTTGTGATTCACAACTTATCTTGAAAGATTTGTACTTCTTCTTATAGACTTGGAAAAAAAAAAAATGTATTTTTTCATCAGAGTTCTAAAGGAAAACAAATTAAAAGTTGTCAGCAATCCTTGTGTCAAGGAAAATAAATATAATATACAGATACAAAAGTGCCAAGTGATATAATATTAAAATAAAGAGTAATTTGATCTTCCTTTGATGGAAACCTTGTTGGCAGCTGACTGCCCTGGGTGTTATTCAAGTCTCTGAGCACAGCACAGAAGTAGACACAAGACTTTGAAATGATTTCTGTTCTCTAGATCAGGTAAAGAAGCACTATCTGACCTGAATTTGTGATGAATGTTGCTTATCAATGTTAGCATTAATTTTCAGAGTCTAAATAAAGCTGCAGGAAGTAGCACATGGTTAATTCCCAAAGGTGCATTGGAATGTTCTGCCACTTTCTGTCCTGTGCATTTAGGCAAGATTGCTTTAATTATAAAAAATAGGATCAAACAGCTTTTATAAATGCAAAGAATTTATAAATTCAAAGCTCTGTCTCAGAATAATATATTACCTCTGTTTAACATGTAAGTATCTCTAAAAGTACATTATACGTTGCTCCTTCTTTATCTCTTTATCTACTTTTAAATAGCTGCACCAGGTACCATTCTCCAGAGTATGGAATTCACTGTGTAACAAATACTTCACAGTCTTCTTTCTGAGATCACTCTATCTGCCTTTCTGGTGTTAATCAGTATAATAATCAAATATCTCACAACACTTAAGTAGAATCTGTTGCAGGGAAATATTACCTTTTTCCACTTTACAAACATTAATCAAAAGCAGTGTAAAATATCATGGAACATGAGTGTGACCTGCGAATGCTGCTGTGACTAAAAAATCTGAGATCACCACCAGCATGGGATGGCTGTCCTCCAGTTTGGGTTCAAAGCTGAGTGTACATCTTGGTAAAACATAAATGGATCAACCAACTTGGACTTACTGACTAGTTATCCTTCATTTAGCAAAGTTGAAGCTTTAAGCTGCTGACAGTAGTGTTCTTGCGGAAGTTGGTGCAAGTTCCACTGGTAACTTAAGTCAGAATTTAGAGTGAGATCAGAATTGAGAAATGATACTATAGGTTAAACCACAAAGGTCAGATCAAGGCTATAGTTCAATTTTTACAAATGTGTGGGTAAGTGATCAGTCTTCTCTGTCATGAATGTTTTCTGTAAAGTCCTAAGCCTCTGCAGGATGAATGCAGAAATCTTTCTGTGTAAGGACTGGACCTATATTTCACTCTTCAGCATCTTTTATAAAATGTTTTTTTTCTTACAATTTTTTAAAATAATTTTGTATTTCCTATACTCAACATGACCCCTCAGATTAATATGATCTGTTACGTCAGATGCAAAGTACATTTGAAAATTGCTTAAGAAAAGACACAATCAAGGAGAGAGGAAAACTAAAGAAACAGATGATCTCAAAATTTGAAAATGTAAAATACATATTAAGGTAGAAGCCATGGTATTTTCTTTTATTGTCTCAAATTGCCTGTTTGTAATCAGCCATTCTCTAAATGGATATGGTACACTGGGGTAAACAGGGACTAAGAGAATTAATTCCAAGCCTTCTATATAATAACTGCTTCATAATTAGTGGGGAAATAATAGAATAAAATGGGCTCAGTCTAATACTTCTGAGAAGTGGCAGCAGAACTTTTTTGTTAATGTTTTCATCAGTTTTGCAAGGAGTGAACAGGTCCCTTCCTATGTGCACAGGCTTCACTGCGATGATGGAGTTAGAGGCCATCTCATGGTGTAGCAGAGAAGGAGACACCTGACATTGGCAACTGCTGAGGACGTGTGATGGAGAACTGCATTATGAACAAACCCTGCCAACTTGTTCTGCTTCCTATGCCCAAGTAAGAGTTTATTAACTTAATGGAGCTATAAAGTTTTACCCTAATTTCTCTATCAGGAGGGAAAGAAGACCTGCACAAAAAAAGAATTCAATTCCTTTTATAGCTGGCATCTCTCAGCCAGTCCTACGAGTTATCACAAGGATGCCAACAGTGAAATTTGAAGTGTAAGCAGAAGTCTGGGAACTCATTCTGTGTTAACCCAGTGGCTTTAAGTATTTAGGTTTTGCCAACACTATCAAAAATATCGTTGCTTTCAGCTGCTTGAATACATGGGTGATCAAGGTCCTGTACTCAGGCTTCAGGAGGTGGGAGACTACTTAATATTTTGAACTGTGTTTTCTGCTGTTCATCAGAGGTTGTTTTAATGGCTTTAAACAAGGAGCCTGTAATAATATGCCATTTCATTACTCAGCTATGTTGTTTTTATTATAGTAGATAAAATAGTCTGTAGTTTTGTAATTATTTTTCTTTTTTCCTTTTTAATAAAAAGAAATAAAGAAATCACAGTGTCGCACAAAAGGGCAAAGAAGTTTGACAGAAAATAAACGTCCTTTAGTTCCAGCTTTTCCTCAGGTATCAAAGGGGCTAGCAGTCACTGAGCTTAGATTCTTAGAGTGATGCCCAATTCAGTGCTGTGAATCCAGTCGCATTCAATATACAAACAATCACAATTCTATATTCAAAAATACTGTACTTTCCAATTTATTTAGACACGTTTGAATAGACTCTCATGACAACCCTTAAGAAAGTTTATTAAAGCAACAGATTATAGATTATTTTTGATTGTTGGTGATAAAATACATTTTCTGCAAACCATGTGAGGTTAACCAAGAATGTGAATAATACATCTAATCACAATTGAGTTAAATCATGGAATAATTCTACAGATATTTGTAAGTTTCCTGGGGAGGCACTTGGTATATCCAAGTTCTCATCTCACCCAATAAGTGTTCTTATGCAGGATGGAAGAGAGGCTTAGCCCATCAGCAGACTCCAGAGGCCAGTGATGTCTTCCTGACTTGTCTGTAATTGTATCTCTCCCCTAAATTCCTTCTCTCTTTTTGCCATTTTTATACTATCTTCTGTTTCAAGTGAAGCTTGAGTGACTCTAGTAAAACATTTTTTGCAAATTTTTGCAAAAATTTTTTTTTTGCAAATTTTACTCAGGGAACAATTTTTTGTCAGAAGAGTAGAAAACTGATGGTTCAGGAAAACAAGATAGTGTATCAGCTACAGTAGTATCATCAAGTCCCCATCGCTGCAGGATGATCTTGGAATTTGTCCATGAGACAAATTCTTCTTCACACTCCATGCTGTTTATCTCTTAGAGTCAGCATACCAGCCTGTCCTGGTATTTGCTAACACCTAAGGTCACAGGTCACGTTTCTTAGAATGTTATAATAAAATTGGAGTATTCACCACATTCCACCCAGGACATTTACCTTTCTTCTCTCAAGACGTGTACTTTTTAATAAGTTACCTCTGGTAAATTTTCCACATAATCCACTTTAAGACTACAGGTACTCAAGCTTGACAATATTTAGAAGAAAATGGATTGGTCACTCCAAGAAAATGGAGAGGTGCTATCTTATTGTTAGCATTAGAGCTCGAGGGGCTCTCAGGCTCACTATTTATGGGGCAAGATGACTGACTCACAGACATAGTATTCAGCAAGATTGTATTATCAGTCCTGAGCAAGGCCTTAGGTGCAATGGCCTGACCAAAGGAAAAGGTTGGGGGCAGGAAGTAGTATACCATCATATACGGCCTCAAATATATATTCTGAACTTTATAGGTAGTGATGAAGAGATTCTAAAATAGACCACAGGTTTCCTATAAATTGTTATGGCCAAAAAATGTTTATTGGCAATGAGGTTTTACAGACAAACTGAGGTTTGGAAGGTGAAATGGAATAGAGAGTAAGTCAGCGACCACACAGCATTTATTCTGAGATAAATGTGAAATAAGTATAAAAAAGACAATATTAAGTTCCTTTATACTGTGAATATGGAGAGGTATGTGTATGCATGTATAAATATATGCACACAAATGCATATGTGAATCTATATATGGCAGTCTATTTTAAGATTAGTTACATAGTTTGAAAATTCCCATGGGTTCCTCGGTTACAGTCTTTTGGTAAACTAGGTCCAGTAAAATTAAACACTACAATAAGCAAAATGCTGGCATAGTGATCACTAACCTTACTTCCACTTCAGATTTAAATAAGTAATTATCTTTTAAGGGAAAGATTACCTGTGTTATGAATCCCTAGGAAATTCTGTTTTCTTTCGCAAATATAAGGCAAAAGAGTACAGTTCCAGAGCTGTTTGAGTCAGTGATATTTGTAATCAAATCTAAGAAGGCCAGCTTATTGTTTCCATGGTACATATGGCAGATGCCTTAACTTATAATTATTGGAGCTAATCACTATTTATCATTGAAGTTTCATTGGGGCTTGTGCTTTGGAGAGTCAACAACGGGTTTTCTTTTGCAGTTCATGAAAGTCACTCTTTTTGGTTCATTAACCATTATGGCAACACAATATTAAAACTGTCCCATGAGCAGCATATGTTTTTCAGCATGTCATGCTTTTTTAGATCATTTGTTCCTCTTTCTGAGGTATCCTAATATATTCTGTTTTGAAACCTTCGATAAAGCGGGAGCAATTCTCATGGGAAATCAAATGATTTACATCACTAAAAAGAACAATAGTATAGTTGACACTGCAGAAAATTCCTCCTCAGGAAGGATTTGGCCTTCCTTATCCAAGTTCTGAGCCACTACATGTATGATTGACTAAGATGTTAGAACCAAGTCCATTGCTGATAGCAATTTCATTTGCCTCAAGAATGCAGGCAAGTTTTAGCTGAAATTCTGACCTCAAACATGAATAAATTGTGTGCATGTTCCTTCTCTGACTTTTGATATATACTTTAACATTCCTTACAGAACTTATTTGATAATACTGTGTTTGTGGAGAGAAAAGATGGCTGGGAGATGTCAAGCTCTTTTGTTTTAAACTTTCTCTAAAGTAGCATATTCATCTCTTTGTTTTGCAATGCAGTTCAGACATCACTGTATATCTCGCTCTATTACCTAAAGTACATATTGCCTTTGTTACATAGAGATCTCCCATACAGACCTAGCTTAAGGATGTGTCTACTCTGTCATTCCAATTTGGATCATGAGCATGCGTTCGAAGCCAGTCTCTTAGTGCCAGTTTCCAAATAAACTCAAACAAAGCATGTTCTCCAGGAGTAAACTAAAAATGCAGCTGCTAATGAATGCTCAGTCCCTGGGACAAGACTAGAGATTGTCCAAAGTGAATCCCATTTGTAATGTCATTGTGGATGCTAAGTTTTCAGATCAATTGTTTTGTTCTACAGAGTCTGCCTCTCCTGCTAGCAAACCTTGAGAACCCTAAGGAGATCACATGCAGTGGGGCATTAAGAAAAACTAAGTAGATTTTTAAGTCATAAAAAATATTCCAATATGCACAATACACTGAAAATCCTAAGCTTCCTTTAAAGATAACAGCCACTAGTGAAACCGTATTGACAAAAGCAATATCATAAAATATTTTAAAAAGTTAACAAGTGAACCCACTCTAAATTTTCTCTGAATTTGGTCTTGCAAATTGAAGTCAGTGGATAACAGGAAGCAGGGAGACACCAACTTGTCTTCACAGGATACAATGGTATCATCTCCCATTCTCCTATATCAAGCTGGAGTTTTTTGCTTCCAGGCCAAGTCTTTAGCCACTTAACACTCTTGAGCACTCCTTTTCAAAGGCAAACAAATATCTTCAAATGTAAAATTGTCCACAAAGTGATGTTGGGAGTCTCATGTTGATTTGAGACACATGATTGTGGAAACTTCAAATATGATTTCAGATTGTAGCAGGCAAAGTTGTTTCAGAACAAGTAGAAAAGTATTAATTGCACTAATAGGGATGCATCCAGAATAAGTGTACATAGCTGCTGACTTATGAGCAGATAAAGATGAGCAAATAATTAGTGGGAGAACAGAGAACTTATTTTGTGGACTAGAAGAGCCTTAAAAAAGAGAGAGAGAGAAGAGAGGTGGTTAGTAACTATGAGTATCTCAGAGAATAAACATCAAAGGTGTTTATTAGTTTTTTTTTTATCAGAGATAAAACAAGTGGCTTGAACCTAAGGACAATTTCAGTACAAAAATAAATGGAGATAAACAGCCTATGTGTGACTTTAGCCAATAAGGTTGTTGGAAAGGTGCTTTCTTGCACTTGGAAAATAGGAGTAGACAATCCAATATAGCAAATTTAAACACAAATTATTATGAATGATAAGCTACAAGAAATTCATCTGTCTAAGCAGAAAACAAAATTAAACGTCTGTAAAGAACTTCAGTTTTGCATCTTGCATCTTCTTACTCTAATGGATAAGGACAGACATTAATGGCTAAAATTTATTATCTTAGTGGTCTTTCCAACTGTAATGATTCTATGACTCAGCAACACAAAAATCTAGAGATTCCCTTGTGAAAATGTTTGTGAATTGTTTTATTTTTTTTTTCTTGTTTATTTGGTTGGGTTTTTTTGCTACATATGTTTTAACCATGGGTAGTACATTCCCTGCTTCTTTTTCTTTTCTTTTTGGTGTTGTTTTGTTTTGTTTTACCTTTCTATTAAGATGACCTTTGAAAATTTCATTATTTTGTTTCTAGTGCAGAATGCACAACAGATTGACTGTTTCAGGTAATTAAAAATTGAAAAATGTCAGCTAGACAGATGATTAGGTAAAGTTTGCCATGAAATTGTAATGGAGTATTGTACAATGATTATTCCCATTTGAATTCTTTTCCATTAGAAATGTGTTAATTTTTTTTTTCTAATTTAAAAAATCACACAAATGCCTTTTGACATTCAACAATCAAGGAAGTTAGATTATTCTTACTAAGCAGAACAGTCTCCAACAGTTTCAAGCTGACTGTTAAGGACTTTGTGCCTGCAAAATGTAGTGCAGCCTGTGAACATGTGTTCTCACATTCAGTAATAGAATACAAAAACATACCCAGCTTTACAGCTCATTGACTTTATGCTGCTTATGCCCTTGTGAAGGTTTGGGGTTTTTTTTTCACATGCATAAGGCAGTGATGGAATAAAGTAATTATTACTTGCAAAGGACTGTTCATTGCAAGTATCATTTTTTTTCACCTTGAGGGAGGTATCTGGTTAGAAGGTATGTGCAAGGCAGAACCAAAGAAATTTTTTCTGTATTTCAGTTATAACTACTGGAGTATAGTCACAATTTCCATTTATATTAAACCTTGTAATTTTAAGCACTTTTTAAGATCAAACACTGAGCTCTTTAAATTTCTGTAACAAACAAAATGAATGATTTCCACAGCTGAATATGAGAAAATAAATTTTTAAAGTGTATGAAGGAAACAGTATCAACAATGGAACAGAAATACATTTTTGCCTATCTGTTTCTAAGTAAGGAGGTACCCATTGATTGTGTTTTCTAATCATTGATTATTTTGCTTATAACTAGTGTTATAGAAATAAGAAAATTAAAATAGCTGTTATTTTGCTTTCAGGACTAAAAAAAAAAAAAATTCTTGCTGTTTTATGGAGTAATGATCTTACAGTGAGTGAAATAATGCACAGTAATTGGTTTCAAGGATGAGTTTCTAATCACCACTATCTATTGATTTGGAACTGCAGGCAGTTTGAGTATACTGAAAATTAAATATTGCCTACATTTAGAATTTATTTAGTTCAGATGACTTCTGGAGATGCTTGGTTATTCGTTATTTCTACTCATTTTCATGTTCATTATGCAGGGCTTTGTATACTTCATTTTAAAGGCAGTGGGGAAACACCTAAAGACTCTTCTAGCACAAAAGATATCTAATATTTACAACTTCACTTGTTCAGGAGAAGACTGCAGTCTCTTTGATGTCATAAAACTATCTAAACAATGCTTTTCTCCAGTCTCAGAATATGTGTGGATATATGTTCCTAATTCATCACAAACATAATTAATATTGGGAGATATTAGTTTATGTCTATTATCATTCATAGAGGGAAATCCAAAGCAAAAACTGCCTCTTGCCACCACTAGATATCAGTGCAAACATTATTTCCAGCAGCTCCCAAATGCAGGGATGCAAGATATAAATCAATCTGTAAGCTGACGTGTAACAAGTTTAATGCTTTTTATCTGATAGTTGAAGGGGAAAATGTATTTTTAATAGAAAAAGAAAAAAGTGACTTTCACCTTTCCATAAACAAAGCAATGAAGAATATCATAGTAAGTATACCAGCCAATAGTTAAGTACAGTTTTGTTTCAGAACTATATAGAAAAATAGTGATGTTAGAAACTAAAGTGAATGATTTCAAGATACCTAAAAGCATTCATTTTTAATTTTAATATAATCAGGCTGCAAATTCACTGAAAAATATGTTTTTGATGTTACTCCTCATAAAACAATAGTTCATACAATTTATCAAGAAACTTCATTCTACATTCACAAACATGAGCACAGTTTGGGAGTGGTAAGCGCCATTCTTCCAGCTTCTTCCATCTGATTACAGTGCCTCAACAACTCTTAGAGCAAAAGAGGAAACCAAAATTCATAAGGCAAGGCACAGCTAATTAATTTCCTTACTTTCTTATCACTTCCCATCCAAGATTTCAAGAACTTCAATTGTTCTGGAAATTGTTCTTTCAGCAGCACCCTTTTATTCTCATGTTCAGCGAAGGAAAGAAGGAAGGAAGGAAGGAAGGAAGGAAGGAAGGAAGGAAGGAAGGAAGGAAGGAAGGAAGGAAGGAAGGAAGGAAGGAAGGAAGGAAGGAAGGAAGGAAGGAAGGAAGGAAGGAAGGAAGGGAGGAAGGGAGGAAGGGAGGAAGGGAGGAAGGGAGGAAGGGAGGAAGGGAGGAAGGGAGGAAGGGAGGAAGGGAGGAAGGGAGGAAGGGAGGAAGGGAGGAAGGGAGGAAGGGAGGAAGGGAGGAAGGAAGGAAGGAAAGGAGGGAGGGAGGGAGGGAGGGAGGATCTAATAGTAATGTCAAAAAATATCACCTTCAATTCTTCAATTTTTCTTGTCTTTCTCTATCTGTAAATCATATTTTTTGACACTTCTAGATAAATTATGATTTTATTTTTATTATTTTTTATTATACCTCGATTGTAACAAAACAAAATTGCATTATATAAAGAATTTAAATTAGACTTATACTTTTTGTACCGATGCAAAGATTGCTAATCAGGACAGTAGACAGTTTTTTTTTAAAGTGTTTTAAAATTACCCAGTTTATAGAGGAAATTTAGCAGGGAGATAAAAAGATGTTTCAGAACTCTAGATTTCAGGTTCTATCAAAATGATTAGGCATCTGGAAATTAACCTACATATAATTTATATATATATATTTAATATGTTATTATTGAGGTGAAGAGAACAAATTTGTGGTATTAAGAATTAAAAAAGTACAGAGATAAAAATGTAAACATGTAACAAGAAAAAGCAGAATCTCCTCATTTTTATGTGCAGAGTTTTTTCTCTTTTTCAGTCTGTGATCACTTTTGTGCCATGACTGAATGGATTTGGATCAAGTGGCAACCACACCTTCATTAGTTGATTATCAGGTGTAGAAATTTTGGCATGACTGGCCTTATAGAGAAAAAACTTGATTAGCTCTTGGTTTTGGACAATACTGCTGAATGTCCTTGTGATTTGCTATAATGCATAACATATTATAAAGTCTTGCTCTTACTGCAAATTATCTTTAGGTTTAAATGCATGGAATGGTGAATGACCATTCTTACTCTACATTTTCCGACTAGACTAACATTTGCATGAAACCCAGTTTTCTGTTTACATTACATATATTCCCAGAGTTCCTTAGATAGGAATCCTAATCTTCCTTAGCTTCTTCAACTTGGGTAAGATATATTCAAAATGTATCTACATTGTTTTCTTACCACAATCTATAGCATTTAGCCTTTTCTCTTCTTAGCCTTGAGTCCCTAAATTTTTCCCAAAGTGCAACAATTCTATCACCATGAACTCTACAACTGCTGTTTCTTTCAACAAAGCCCGCAACTGATTTCTGATCATAAGCCACTTGCTTTTCCCACTTTGTGTTCCAAGAGCAATTTTAGTAATGACAATCTAAAGAATGAGAGAAGTGGAGCTTAAGTACCTTTAAAAGGTACTCAATTAAAAAAGAAAATTAAGAAAAATATACTGGATTAATACAATTAAAGAGAGTGAATATATTCCATATACAACCCAGAGGTAGCAGAATTTTCGTATTGCTAATAATACAATTAATTTTCTAATTATTTTAAATCTTTCTGTTGAGTTCAGTAGAACACAATGCATTAGTACTATGTGGAACAAAACAAAACAGTTGGAGTGGAAATATTCTCCAGGAGCTAAGGAAAAACTGTTGAACAATATATGCTTTATCACAAGAGTCTACAAGGATGTCAGACTGATTTTTTTGTGTTAACTGTTTTAAGATCTTTTCAGTTGAAAACATTTTATATAAGAAGTATTCACTGAGATCTCTATGCCTGGACATGCAGCTAAATATTAAGCTGTTCTATTTGTCAGTCATCCTTCTTGCATCAGCAATCTACACACTTTTTCATCAAAGATAGTATTGCATCTCTTGAACCATTCTTTTCTGTTTTCCAAGAGACTGGCCATGTGCCTGAGAGGCTTTCACTGGTTTATAAAATGATGTAGAGAGCAATGGGAATGTGTCACAGCCATCTGGAAGTTCTCACTCTTGGAAAGAGTCATTGAGGAGTCATTGAGGGGCAGAAGCAAAGCTATCAGGAGTGAAACTGCTGCTAGGGAAGGAAACCGAAAGGAAGAGCTGACGATGCTCAAGTACTGTCCACAATAAAGTTCTGTTCTGGTATAAGCAATGTTATAGTGTGACATTTTATTGCCTTCACTGTGCAGACCTCTGAGTAGCTGAGGGAATTAGAGATACCGCATTTTACAGTTTTTCTTTTCCTTTCATACGGTCCTCAGTAACCTATAATACTTAAGCGATTGAAAGCTTAAACCCAATTCTTTAAATCCACAATAAAGATGGTACAACACGTTTACATTTTTTAAAAAGTGTTACTGATTCTATAGGCACCATTAAAAACTCTCAATTGTGCTCATTACTGTACAGTAATGTGGTACCACAACAACTTCGCATTTTGAGCATGCTAATACGCCACATTTACTAGGTACCTAGAATGGAAAATGCCTGGATTTTTGATGGTTGCTGCTGCATCTAACTTCTACTCTGCCTCTTTCCAGATCACAGCATACACAAAGTAACCTACTTAGATTCAGTTCTACAGTAAGCTGATTTATTTTTTTCTTTCAGATCCATTTACCCCAGATTCTTATGGATCTTACAGCAAATTTTGGCACTAGGATATTATCTATCATACTGGTAACCACTGGAAAGTTTGCATGGTTGGTATGTTATCTTTGCTTCGTCCTCTTTGACCTGCATGACAAGATTTCTCTGTAAGATCTTCAATATTCAGAAGCTCTCAATTTATTTCCTTGATTCACATAAAGAAAGCAAGCTTTATTATAATCTATTCATGATGTTTCCAGCTGTAGTTCATCCTAGCTTTGGAGTTCCCGTATCCAGGTTAATTTGCTACGTTGGCAAGCATATAGCCCCCTTAAATCCAGGTTTACAAACCATTTATTAGAATAATTCATAATTAATTGAGTTTCTAATGTGCCTTTTGGGCACAGCGCCCCTGGATGCACAGCATTAAAAGTTCTATTAAAGTGTGGCCTGATCAACTGATTAATAGGTTTTTATTTTTATAGGAACCTTTTGCATATGTGAGTGTAATTATATTCTGTCACTTTCAGAAAAAAGTGGAGTTATTCAGGCAGATGAATGCTTTTGTCTTGTTACTTAATTAATTTAATGTTGTGTGAAAAGGCCAGATTTACAGTTCTGAAGAAGCAAGTTCTCTTTATTCACAGCACTGAACTAACCCCTCCAGGTTCCCATAACTCCATTCTGCTTACCAGTGGGCTCCAGTCTGAAACAGATTCAGTTCAGAGGTATGAATTTACTGTAGAATGCTGAATTGTCTTGAATGTAACTGTTGAAATTCATGTAACTAACACTATTATTTTCAAGCTTTTTTTCTTCTTCCCAAACTCTTTTGCTTTCTACAGTCTACAAACAATATGGAATAGTCTCTATATCCCAATAAAGAGATTCTGTTTATACTTTGCAGTGCACATAAGATATAAAAGAGCATGTGAGCTCTACCTGTCTTGTGGGAAATGAGATTAAAAAAATCTGTCCTGATTTGCTAAAAAGGCAGGTATATTTTTACAAAACCTCTGAAAGTGTATTTACTTGCATTTCTAGGATAGAGCTCCCTGGAATCTTCCAATATTTATACACTAGATGTAGCAGTGACAAGTACGTCTGTCAATATTCCTAGAATACCTTCTACCTGTATACATTTCTATTTGTAAGGCATGGGTACCTAGAAGAAAAATAAGTACTTAATACTTTAAAAAAATGAAAAACAAAGCAAAAGAAAGAAAAAAAAAAAAAAAGAAAAAAGAAAAAAACACCTTTGGTACTTCTGAAAGTAATTTTATAAGTATTTAATACTTTCTAAAAGTCTTATTACTACATCTTGTAACATACCTTAGCTTTTTGTTGTAATCAGCTCCTCTTCCAACAACAGATTTTGTTATTGGCTTGACACACTTCCTAAATTCTGTTTCTGTGTGTTTGAGACTGAGTACTGATGTCATGTAGCTCTTCACCAACTTCTTTTCTCTTTCTAGGACTCTGTTGAACAGAAATACATATTTGTAAAGCCAGTATTGGTATTAAGGTTTCACAGTTTCAGTCCTGCTGGAGATCTGTAAGAAGTCCCATCCCATGTTTCAATGACATTTATCTTCCTAAGAGATTATTTTTACTTGGTTATTCTCATATACTAATGGCTGTGATTGTTTGTACTGAATGCAGATAGTGAAGGGGCTGCAAACAGAGTAAAGTTTCAATGTAACAGAATTTTCCTGTGACCTCTCTCAAACACTGTATGGTTAAGATGATTTTTATGAGAATGAGTGGAGGAAGGTAAGTCAGCAGGTATTTGCACCCTAAAAACACTCACTTTGGAGAGTAGCCTTTGAGACTTTTACTTCTCTACTGGTTGAAATTCTTGCTAACTGCTTCAAAAGGAAGCTTGCCAAGGAAGTACAAAATTGATACCAAGTTTTGAAGAATATGCTGAGAAAACAAAATTATGTGCAACAGTAACATACATATAATACATATCACTAGCTTTAAAAACTTTTAATGATCAGCTGCATTGCTGCGTTGTAGAGCCAAAAATGACTTTAGCATTTGCAGCCAGTATAAAAACATCTCTACTATATGATGCAAAATAACTTTCACTATGAAAACAAGCCCTCTTAATGAAAGGTTTGGCTTAAAGTGAACAAAGAGAAAGGTTTTAACTTGAAATGGTGTCTACTTCTAAAAAAGGTATGTTTCAAACTTGACAGTTCAGTCCTGGAAATGCCACTGTAGCAGAACATTGTGGAAGATCCTTCAGCTGTTACAGTGATTCATTGCAATCCTAACCCTTCCTGTATTTGCAGTATCAGAACTCACACTCCTTCACCTCTCCCACGTATCAAAAGTAGTAATTCTTATCTGTAACTCTACTTATTCAACATAGTATTTTGATCTTGTCTTGGAGTATTTTCTAAGGTAACATTCCAGTACACCTGAAATATCTTTGTCAGAACACCTCAGTCCCGGTCTTCAGTATCTCTTGTATCTAGATCTCTCTTGCACAAAAATAGGCAGACATTAGAAAATTCCTATGGTGTTTTTGAAATGTCCTAAAGTCTGAAATAAAACATAGCAATTTTAAGGAATGATAGCAAATTTTTGTCCCAAATTCTTTACATTCTCTCATTTTATTTTGCCATTCCTACTACAACAGATCAATTATTTTTCTTCATAAATATATATTTCAATATTGTACAGGTCTGGATGGAGAGTCTTTTTTTTTTTTTTTTTTTTTTTTTTAATTTAGGATCACAGTTACTCAAACTGGTATATCAGCCTTATCATTTTAAGCAGTTTTTAAATAAAATTGGAGGTGGTAAGTAATGCTGCCAAAAGAAAAGCCCACATATCTTTAAATCTAAAATGTTCTCTCACATTCTCCCTTGTTATTTTCCCCGAGAAGATTAAATTATTAGTTCAGTGCAGCTCTGGTTATAATGATCTGATTCCTGGTGCTACTGTGATTAAGCTGGGTGCATTAAAGTAAGCAATGATAAATTAAAAGCACAGTAGAAATCTTAATGGGTGTGTGTAGATGAGTAATCTGAATTGGAAATAAAATATGCCCATTATTCTGTGCTATAAATGGACTTTTACATTATGAATAGAAGAGGTAAAATGATGCATGGTGCAGTGCTGCATTAGAGAGAAACTGAGTATTAGTGTATAGTCTTTCTTTAGATTATTAAGGACAAACACAAGCTTTCTCAAAATGGCAGCAGCATTTCTTTGTATGTTCAAAAACAAATGCAAGTGTTCCAGTTGAATACTCAGATTTTCATAATTCTTTTAGAAAATGACCAGTAAATGCATTCTTTCAAAGTGGTGGCACAATAAACTGCCATTTATTTCAGTACAGAATGGAATGATTAAGCACAGAACTACAAATTCCTTATAATGTAGGAATTATAACTCTAAAACAGGATTTGACGTATAATCTGTAATCTGTGCTTTAATCTTTATTCCTGGCTTCTTTCACAGATTAAGAAGAAAGTGAAACTTGAGTGTAATGAGACTTCTTTCTTGGTGATATGGCACAGTGACAGTGTTTTACTCATGAGCTGTACTTCCCAGATTAAGTAACTTAATTTGTGCTGCTTTGAAATCCATATAAAATGTCAGAAATACAACACTGCAAAATAATTACTTAAAGCCCGAGGAATCTAAAAGAAATCCATGCCTTTCAGTTAAATTGTTCCACACAGAAAATGACAAGACTCTCTATACAAAGTCTAAAGATACAATTGGCCTTTGTGAGAACTCATATCTTATTCAGAAATAGCATTTTCTCTTACTTTGCTTCATAAGTAGAGTTTCTCATGACATTTCCATTATTGCCTTGTAGGAACAGAAGAATGGACTGTGTGGGTTGGGATGCCTATTGATAAAATAAAAATATGTTTGGGCCTATTGAGTCAAAACTTTCCAATCCCTATTAGATTTCAGGGGCCTGTTATGTAGGATGTCAGTTGTGAACAAACTTAAGATGATTGTTTTGAGACTTTCTTTGATGACTGCTGTGTGCTGAGCTACATAAATCCTACACTCCAAACAAATTAATTAAATCTCCCTCTTTCTAGAATATTCTTTACCTGAAGCAAAGTGAGTTTTTAAGATTAAAACTCTCTTCTGCCATTGAAATGATGAAGGGAAATTAAAAGAGTAGTTCTAGCATTCACCTATGCAACCTGAAGTGCCAAACTGATAAAAATGATATAATTTTGCTTCTGAAAGATTTGATTATGGAGCCAAGTGAAAGGAGTTCTCATCTAACTTCTACTATAATTAGACTGAAATGTAGAAACGAACCAACCTAGATGATTATCTGAACATAGAACAACCCTGTCAGCTCTGAGTGCTGACAGCTGGTGTTCTATGTTTGCCAACATACCCTGTTGTGTTAAATTTAGTTACACAGAAATAAGCTATGTGTATTGTATTTGTAATGTTAAAAGATTCTAGTTTGCCTTATAGAAGCAGCTCTCATGCAGTTTAACATTTCCTCATCTGAAGATTTCAGTGACAGGGAAGATATTGTTTCTAAAACTGACTCGTTGAAGAATGTGATCTAATAACTTTCTATTTCACAGGTTCTATTTCACAAAACTGACCCTCATTTTAAAAATTATTTACATGTAAGTGACAGCCAAATTCTTACTGTCTGCTTTATGCAATAATTCCACTGATCCTAAACTGCACAGGATCTGAGACAGCCACCTTATGAGTTCATATATCACATTTATAAGCATCTCTAGAAACAGCAAATGCTAAAATACAGATAATGCAGAAAGATGTTCATTGGACTGCAGTTTGAGGCCTGCAGTCTTGAATTGCAAATGGAAAGCAAGGTATGTTCTGGCTCTTGCTCATGTTTTGCTTCTTCCAGCCCAGTTTAGCTGAAACATAGTATATTTGCTTCCATCCTACACAGTGAAAGAGCAAATATGAGCAAAGCCAGAGAATGTACATGGAAATTTATAAGTATCCTGCTTTAAGGTCAGTAATGCTGGAGTTGGCTTTTCCAATTGTATGAGAAAGCCTGAATGTATTAATCCTCACATTCAGAACATGGTGTAAGTCATTTTTTGTCCCATCCATGTTTTTCCTGTACCTGATATAACGTGGTGAAATGACTAATCTAGAGATAGTCTGTATGCTGTGTGGTTTTGTTTATGGAAATTATGTCATTGTGCCTAGTGCATGCCTTCTATTAATTCAAAACGCATATATCTGTTACTGCCTCCAGAATTAAACTTATTCTGTTTTCCTGTTAAATCTGTAGATTTTGTGTTTGTTTGTTTTTGTTTGTTTGTTTGTTTGTTTTTAACAAATCCTACTGGTCATAAAATAGTTAATTTTAATTTCTACACAATGAATGTTAATTAATTAACATTTTGTATTACTGATGGACTAAAACCTTCGTATAGCAGTACTTTAGCCTATTATAGCCTAGAGATTTTTGTAGTCCAAGTGTAGGAATGCATTTGTGCTCTTGATACAGTGCATAGACAGAAGTAATGCCTCTGTATACTGATACTAGAGCTCAACTTTGATCAATAAGCCTCACAATTCAGAGTGAATTTATAGGAAAGTATTCAAAGATAGATGTATCCAGAATCCAATCTCCCCTTCTCCTTGTGTCCCAGAGTTGAGGAATTTTTTGTTGCTGGGAAATGCTACTGTAATGCTGGTGTACACTGGAACCATTTGTACCTAGAAATTAATCTCTGTTCTGTTGGTGGTGATGGTAACCCCTTCTTGTCAGACAAGATACAATCTGAGCCTAATGAGGCTAAAGTCTGTCTTGTATAAGACAATCTTAGTCACTAGGCTGTAGGTCTGAGTGCTCTTCTTGAACATAAGTTCAAATGTTTCAGCAAGTGTTCCCTGACCCTAAGACAAGTGACATATCTCTTATTTGCGTTCTGAAACTTTTTTCTTGTTCCCAAACAATATTTCTTCATGTAAAGTCCTAACTGGGAACAGATCTCAGCAGAATCTTTAAGGAGGGCTTGGCCAGTGCCTGGGGCTACCCTTTCAAATATTTCATGAGTGTGATAAGAGAACAGCATTTGCTAACTGTGGAATGTATGAGCCTAAGCATTCATGAACACCAGTCATTATGCCATTTCCCCCCAAACTTACAAGTGATATTGATAATAGCAAATCTATTTTATTTTCTCTAATATTAATTTTCAAGTAGAGCTGTGCATACACCTAGTGCTATGGTCTTAATAGCTCAAGGGTAACATGGTCTGGCAAAGATTTAACATTGAACATTTAACTTGCAATTGATCCCTGAGATAAATTTACACATAAAGTGAAGGAACTCATCATTCTTTATATGTGGTATTTTTTTTTTTTTTTTAATTACTTAATTTTGTGCTCTTTCTTTTCCTCCCTGCTAGCCTGCTTTAGTGGACTGCTTCAGTCTACTAGCTTGATATGAGAGTGTCAGACTTTCTCTCTGGATTTATCAAAGTCAACAGCACATACGAAGAAAGTTCAGACTGATATTCTTTGAGGTTATAAAACTTAAACAAATTCACTTTGTCCCTTTATCAACAATACCTCTCCACACATACCTTGTATTCCCTCCTTTTAATGCTCACCTCAAAGCTAATTACCACCCTTTAACTTGCAGTGACTTTGATCTCAGTTGTGTAGCTATTAGCCATGCACACTGAAGTGAATGATTCACAGAATTTGGGAGTGTTTGAATGGGAAGGAGAAAATAGGGTTTTCTTCTTGCTTTATATTGGCTGACGCTGCCAGTTTATATCCTTCTAGATGTAGACACGCTCTACTAAATGGCACCCTCTGTTGTTTTTGTCTGTTGAAAATAATGAGCTGAAACCTCAATGAGACTTTTATTTCACCGGCACTGCACATTTCCTGTTCCTTAACATGACTTATAAGAAAAGTGAATATAAGAAATGCAAACTATTCAGCAACAGATTTTGCATATGAAAATGATGACCCAACTAATGGCTCACTAATTATAGGCTTTGAAGGAGGCTGACTAATATATCTTGAAATAGATTTGATTTGATCAGCTATTGGAAACTGCATCCTTTTTAAGGAGCTAAGTTTAGAAAGTTGTTCTCATATCAATATAATATGTTTGTCACACTAAGCACTCTTTCATCTCAGTATTAGTAGTTCCTCAATATTAAGGAAGTATTTCTTACACATTAAAAAAAATATTTTTAAAGTAAGCCATCAATCTATATTCAGGTTGTTCTGTATAGTTCATATGAACAGCTTGTAGCTGCCTGTTATGCAACCAAAGCTGTAAGATATTCTTGGCATACTGCAGGTTTTTCATAAACACTGGAAAGGGATCAATTATCATATCTTTAGAGCCATAGTGTGAGTGAAAGTGTAAGCTGTGCCTTCTAACTTATAGTAACAAAATCCTAGAAATGCATCTTTGCAGTTGTCAAAGCAATGTGAACATATCTCAGGGGCAGTTAAATTATTTTCATAACTTTCCAGCATTTTGCATGGCACAGTAGCAAAAAGGACTAAGTCCATATTTGGTTGGCTTTTTTTCTCAAGTTTTAGTGGAAATTTGTATCAAAGAGGTAATAAATAGCTTCCCACACTAAGGGAGATTCATTCTGTTCATCCAGAAACTACAGATCTAAGATATCCTGTTTGTAAGTGAAGGAGTACTGATGGAAGAGTATTGTTTTAATTGTAATTACCATTGTTTTTTGTCTGGCCGTTACAGGGAAATACATAAATATATCCAAGGACATAGTCCTATCTTTGAAGTTTGGGAGTTTGATGATGCTGTACTTCTTTTGACACAAAAAGATGTTAAGTAGTTTGAGAGACCTGAATGGACCTTTAATGAATCTCAGTAATGGATAAGTGATTCAAAATGAATAGAGATAATTAACAGATTGAAGTTCTGTAAGCAACAGGTAATTGAATTATTGGTAGACAATTTGTTTCCACAGACATTTTTACTATCTAACCATACGCAATATTTCATTCTTACCTTTTTATTCAACAGAAAATTGTCTGCAAACCTCAGATAATCCCCACTATGATTTTGGCTATTAAGTTACAAGAAGAGAAAGGTACCACTGTAAAAATAATTTCAGCGATTGTACATGTCTTTCATTTTAGCTGTAAATGATGATGGTTTGGGTTTTTTTTTTTTTTTCCATTTCCTCATGATGGCTCTACCATTAGAATCCAAAGTGGATAGACAGAATTGCAGTGTCTTTATTTTTCTGAAACGAAACATATTACTAGTAATGATGCTATTAAGGGACTTTGAAAGGTTTGAAATCTGAAATGACTTTGGACCCATATTTGTGCATGCTGCTGGGTCCTTGTATTAAGATGACATGAGATCACAAACAGTCTATTACAAATCTACTGTATTTCTTTCTTTTGCACACGGTATATTTGTTACCTCCTTCAGACCAGTAAAATCTTTTTGTTCCTCCATTCTCCTTCACTGACGCTTTGAAACTGCCATTCTTTGCCTTCCCATTATATTTGATCTCCAAAGGGTTGGTTGTCATTCATTAGTAGGTTCACTCTCCAGAAAATTGATTTATTCCTTAACTTGAAAATACATTTTATTTTCTCACCTTTCCTATCTGTACTATTTTTAAATAGGCTAAGAACTAGCTCTAATGATTTTTAAAAATACATGTAGCCCGTGCCTCTAGCCAAATTAATTTGGTATGGACATTTTGTGTGTTTGTTTTTGTTGTTTTCCCAAGATTGATGTTAATGTCAATTGCATTATTTTCTCCTTAGGAATTGTTTTAATGACTCTGTCAGTGGGTAATCCACGGCCTTGGAAAGCAAACCAAAGTGCATTGCTTTTCTATGTACTAACTCAACAATTCAGTCAGCTGGAACAGACAGAAGGAACACAGAGTCTAATAACATTCACATTGATTGGATGTGAATTTCAGTTATTAAAATCTAGCTGTCCAGAAGCCTTGGGAATTTGGTGGTTATTTGTGTGTGTTTTTGTTTAAGAATAAGAAGAAATGAAGATAGCACAGTTCTTTATCGATGGTAGTAAACTTCTCTGATTTCTTCTCTAGGGGGCCTTAAATTCACCTGCCTTTGCCGAATAAATGCATTTACATTAGAAATGGGATAGTAGAAATTTCTAATAATTTCATGAAGGACACTTTTCTATTTTTGTCTTGCGAAGAACTGAGATCTTGTCATCTCTGAGAACCTGTCAGATAACCTAACTGCTATTCAGTGCGGGGCAGAGCTTGTTCTATTTTATCTTAAATCTGCTCCAAATGAGAGCAGTTGACAAATAAACAAGATAGGAAAAAGAAAACTTTTTTCACTATTATACATGAAATTTCTCTGTACTGCAGAAATCACTTAAAAATCAGAAGGAAAGAAAAGAAATCAGTTGAATTCACGTTCTCTGACCAGGAAAAAAAAAAAAGGCAAATATGGTGCCAGATAAACATTGTGAATGTTTAAAATAGTCAAGATTAGAAAAGATCACTTTGAATCAAGGTGTTGGGTGTTTTATGATTCATACATTAAAGTTTATTGTAAATCCACATTTCTTCTTTATGTATCAAGAAAAGTATCTTCAGTTGTGATGATGGATAACAGTGTTCTGTTCTCCAGGACACAATTTCGTATTCTGATACATGCTTCAGCAACCTCAGGCTACAATGCACTCATTGTCTATATCAAAATCTCTTCACTAAGTTTTCATTTTTTACAGTTATCTGGCTTTTCTTTACTCCAGAAATTGTTTTCAAAGTTTAGCAAAGAATATCTGAGAGTCATTACTTTTTAGTTAGAGGAAACATTCATTAGAAAATTCTGTCAAAACAGAAGTAAAAGTCAGTATTTGAAACCTATTACTCATTTCTCCAAACAGGTCACAAAGTCAATAGATCACTTCTGCTATAAGGGAGAGAGTTTTAGAAATATATTACCGCCAACGACATTTGCACCTGAATTTTTACATGGTGATTTTACATCAGAAGTGTTCTCCATACCCTGAGAGAGATCCAAGTCAAGACCTGTGTTCAGGATAATTTACTTGGTTCATTGAATTCTCTTCTGCTCTGGTTAAAAACTGTCATTCTGATTTCACAAACTTTACAGGACAGAGTGCAACTGTTAAGCAAATGTCTAATTGGTTAGATCAATCCAGAAAAGTAAGAATAGGGTGCTAATAGACTTATTTCACCTGTGAAAATGAATATGTAGACTATGGTGTGAAAAGAGTAAACTTAAGTCTTTTTAGTATTGAACTGTGTAGGCGGCATAAAAGAAATAATAATAAAAAAAGATTAGTGTAACAGTCTCGTAGTGATATATAGCTTCAGGGCAACAGAAAGGGGCAGGTTTAGGCTAAGAGTAATGGGAGAGCCCAGTGAGAGGTCCCTTAACACATACAAAGACTCCAAAACATTTTTTATTTGGATCAAAATAAGTGGCACAATATTACTGCTCAGGGCCCTCTTTTTAACCAGCTATGGTTTCCTATTCATGTGTTTCCTTGAGATTAAAGACACTGAAGCAAAATGCAAAAGTGAATGATGAAAGAGTTCATTCACTGTGTTGATTGATACAAACATTATATGAACTGGAACCATAATTCAACAGTGGATTTCTTGGGGTGACATAATTCAAGGGCTGGCTAACAAAAAAAGAAAAATAATTTATGAGTACATATTGGACAAATTTGACATAAATGAATCTTGATGATGTGATTCATATGACTTGAATGCTATTATCAACAGTAATGATCTATGTAAGTGGATGAAAACAATGGCAACTGACATTTTAAGAAAAAGACCTGTCTGAGTGAGGCTGAAAGAAGAGAATGATTGGTTCCCTAAGAACATACTCGTTAAGTTTGGATAAAAAACAAAACAAAATGTGAAAATCATAAGGGACTTCAATGTGAGAAGATTGAAAGTTAAATAAATAAATATTGCTAGAATTGCTGAAAAGTTATAGGTGAAATTGTCATTGTAAAAAGGCTGCACCAAAGATAGAAAGATTTTATATTTGGTATTATTTCATTGTAAAAAACAAACAAACAAACAAAAAAATTGATTGCAAAGTTAAAAAGTGTTGTTTAAGAGCAAAATTTTGGTGATTTTATTATATTTGTGCTATATAAACTCAACAGTATACAAATCTGATTGATTGATAGATGTTCATACGTACACATGCAAGTGGTTATGATCTAAATAACATGGAGAAAAAGAACTGAAGAGAAAAACGTCAATGACATTTGACAATCAAATTCAACTCTTACTAACCTAGAGAACACATTTTTGGAAAATATGTTGATTAAGAGTAGAAATGGAAGAAAATAGTTAATAAAACAAGGGAAAAAGCAAAATTATAGCATTAAATAGAAAGAAATTACAGGGGAAAAAAGCGGAAGAAAATAATCAGAGAATTGACAAACAGGTTAAGATCAGAGAACTTTTGCAGCAGTATTTGCATAATACGTTACTAATATATGAAACAACAGTAATAATAGTTTTAATGATACCTCCTTTGTGTTTGGGAGGAAAGTATTTCAGGGCTAACTCTAATAGAAACTAGGTATCCTCTTTTGGACAAAACAAATGAAAGGATGATGGAGGACAATGTATAGACCTCATAAGGATTAATAGAAAAGGGAATTGGTTGAAAAAACTGAGATTGCTGTACCTGATAAACAAATTCATGATGAGAAGTTATCAAAGTCTTCCTGTTATGAAAGATTATTTATTTTCTTGAAACATATTCAGTGTAGAGGAAGCGGAAGAAACCAAAGAAGCAAAAGAAGATTTGAAAAGAGAGCCCTTCCCTGCTTTCAGTGGCAAGTTTTTGCTATGGTATTTATTTGTTTGGGTTGTATGACATAAACAAATATGTCTTTGTATCAAAGCAAAGAAGCAACCCTGCGTAACTTAAAAACCTAAAGGATGAACAGGATAATCCTGAACAAAGTTGCAATTTACAGCTGAATAAAAATTGGGCAGTAATGTTTAGCGATGGGCAAATATTGTAGAGAAGATTTGGGAACATTAATTCTCACATAAACAATGTGTTTATTTTGCAGATGGCTCTTAAATTCTACAGCCATTTGCATAAACTACATTTAGCATTCCACAGGACATGTTAATTTCTATTAACATTTGAATGGCTTGCAGTTATATATTATCTCGAGCTGTTCAAAAATCAGTTTTTTGAATGTTAGAGAAAATAATTTTTCAGGGGCATTTTCTTAGTGTGCTTTTGATATCATTTATAATATTATACTTTGATTTTCATAGATCTAATCAGAATATAATGCAAATTGTCATGGTAGAGAAAAAAAAACATCTTGAGATATTATAGTTCTCATTTGTTGGTTCAGCACTTCTTTAAAAACCTTTTGGTCATATGCATAAAAGCTTACTTATGTGGAGTCCCATTTCTGTGATTCCATCATTCTGTATCTGCGTCTAAAAGGTACCATCAGTATTGATGTGTGCATGATAAAAAATTACAGAAAGTTTTGAATTCTGGAAATAATTACATTCTTTTCCTCTTATCACAAAAAAATAAATCAGTGACTTCATCAGAAAGAAAGATTAATGGCTTTCTATTATATCAAGAAATGGCATAGACAGGTCTGAAGCTTGAAAACTGACACAGGTCTACATTCTATAACTGTGAAAGTAAAAGGATGTAAAGCAGTATTCAACACTCAAGACCTGATATTTAATGCATTAGCTTTATGATATGCAATATATCTGATCACAGAAACAGTGAAACTGGGAATAGTTACCTGAAATCTACCAAAACCCCACAGATTACTGGGACTATCCATATGTGTAAAGGCAATGTTTTTGTGTTCTCTTTTATCAGCAAGGCTCAAGTGCACTACCATTTCAAGATAGCACTCTCAGTCTTCATTTAAGAACAGTGAGCACAGGCCCTTTCCTTAGCTGGTGACAGGGCTTGTTCAATCCTGGATTTGATGCAAGAGAGGTGGTGAGCCAAGTGAATGCTGATGTTACTTTTAATCAATGGGAATAATGTTCACAGGTTAGGACCAAAAAACAAGTGAAACACACAGAAGTTGGAGGAAACTCTCATCAAATAAGTAGTAGAAAGGAAAATTTTCTTTGTTTGTCAGAGTGCTGATTTTTCTAGGCTGCTTCATTTATGATGCTGAAGAGAATCTCTCTTCAAAGATACTTAAGACAGGAATACACTTTTTGACATCTAAAGAATGAAAAGTGAATAATGAGGAAATATTTGTGTTGCTCCTCAAATCAAAGGGAAATTTGAAAGCATTAATATAAAAGGCACCCTGGGAAGCTAAGCCTGTTTGAATACCTTGGGAATGACAGGATGATTTAGAACATTGTTCCAATTCATTTGAAAGTGTTGAAAAAAAGTAATCTTTGTAACTGGAGATGATCCCAACTATTACATCCTTTTTTTTTTTTCTCTTTTTGGGGAAATAGGAATTTTATTTTCTCTATCAAATTTCAATGATTATATGCCACGGCAACACCTCTTATATAGGGGGCAGACCTAAAAGTCTTGGCTATGGAGAATGTGTTTATTGTGACAACATATAACACTTTTAATTACCAATCAGCAACAGAAATAATTGTGCCACAGGGTCAGTGTAAGATATTGAAATTGACACTTTCAATTTATGTTTTTGATCCAGTGAAGAACTTAACCATATATTTTATTTATGCTTTAACACAGCTAAATTGACTGCAGTGTAATTTACTCTCTAGTTCAGCTTTATTGTGGGCTTAAGTGTTGGACTAATGCTCATTTTCATTTCACTGATACTGAACATCTATTCTTTGGACGTATGGAAAATTTAGTTCGTATTCCTCTGATAGATTCTCACCTTCCAAGGTGAGTCAATGAGTGAATGTCTGAATATTTACAATGCCTACAAATATAGGATGGAGTTAACAAACAAAACTAAAAAGAATTAAAAGAACTAAAAGAAGAAAACAACATGAGTACATGAAGCAACCCAATAATTAGAAAATTATGCTTTAGAAATAATCTAAAATTTTTAATCACAAAGCTTGTTTCCATGAAAGTGAATTAGACAGTATTTCTATTTTTATATTGGATTTGTTAATCATGGTGAAGGGCCTCAGTTTGTGGGATTCCAATATTGATTGTGAATACAACGGATTTTATATATATGTATACTCTAATACTGTTACATATATATATAAATTATTTTACTCTAATTGGTTTTCTTGGTGTTTCAATGTGGCAACTCTGATTCAGCTTGAAGTGGCCTTGTGCTGTACATATTCATTCATTGTAGTCCATGCCAAAATGTAATTTGATTTCAAATTTTATTTTAAAATGCTAATTTTTTTTCTTTTATTGTTTTGTTTTGGATGTTTTTTACAGTTTTAATATCTGCCTGTAAACACATAAACTTGGAACTTGGATTTTATTGGGAATTAAACACTTGAAAATTGATGTCTCAGTCCTGGCCCTCCACATTCCTCTTCTTCTAAAATTTTTATTGCCAATCATATAAACCTTTAATCTGTTCTTAAAGCCCACATTTTGGCCTTAATGACATCTTGCAGGAATGAGTGCTGAGTGGACTAAACATTATAAAAAATATTTTTATGTGATTTGTATTTATTGCTTACAACTCTCAAAGCAATTAAAGATCATAAAAGCTGCATACTTTAATATGACTTTAAATCATATCTGTTCCTTCAGAAGCAAAAAAACCATTTTAATTCTTTTGTTTGATGATATTCTACCAGCAATTTGTGTTTCAGAAACATAGTCTATCTGTTAAGCAATAATATAATCATACACACTGTTGAATTAAATATTTGTTAATATCAGAGTTCAGAAACATAATTTGACATTCTTGTCATCCATTTTTTGTTCCTGCAGAGACTCTACTCTTAAATGCCTTAGATGCCATAAGAAAACATCAAGGACGTACATAATTGAAATTTTGTGGTTCAATAATATTTTGCTTCAAAGTTTTTGTCTTTTAGCACTTGAAAGCACAAGAAGTTTGTCAAGTCTTGCTGGATGAGTCTGTTGGAGGGACTATCTCCAGTCTTGTTTCATCAAAAATAATCTCTTTTGGAATAGTTTGCAGAAAAGAACTTCGAAACTCTTCTTGGCCAACAGTAACCCTATTGGACTTGAAGACCAGAATCCAGCAGGCTGTACCATTGCTGTTTCAGACTCAAAAACCTCTCACAAAAGGTCAAACAACCATGAAGTGTCTTAACATAGGAGAAACAGATTTCGAATGCATTGAATTTTCAAGACAGTGCCTCTTGTTTAAGTGAGATGAACAAATGTTTTGGCTTCTTTCGGATTTTTGTTGACAACATTAAATGAAAAATAGTATTTCATTTTATAGATATATTTTGGAATATTTTTGTGAAAGATAAAGAGAATAAGAGAGACAGGGAAAACAGCCAAACCAAATACAAATCAATATAGAATGTTTAATAGAAGATTAACTGATACAGAATAAAATACTGCTTATTTCTTCCCTGACATAGGCAAATTTGCCTCTGATATGTAACAATTTCAGTATCTTAAAACTGTACCACTCATCACATCTCATTCCCCTTTTACATTTCTTTTTCCCCAGAAAAAAAACATATCACTGTCTCAATTTTTAGCACTAGCATTGGTCTTACATGTGAAGCGAGAGAAAATGAATTACTGAAAATACGCGTTTTCATGAAAAAAATATTTCATTTCTCTCAAATGAAAGGGAGAGGATGGAAATCTTGATCTCAGTACATTCAATGAATATTTTGCCATTTAGGATACTTTGACAGAGTAGAACAAAATCACATTGGAAAAGTGACTGATCTATGTGTACTTGGTTGTTTGGTTTTTTTTATCCCCCACAAATAAAATGAGTAAGTGGTCATTTCACCTGACCAGATAATGGGTACAGCATCTTTCAAAAATAGATTTGTAGCAAATAGCCACAGGAAAGAAAAGCCCACTTTAAGTCTAGAATAGAACAAAGTTTAATCCCACTCTGAGAAAATACCAGAATCAATGTGATTCAGAAGTTTAACAAGGACTAGAAAGTAACAATCCTGTCCGCTTAAAATAATCACTACTACCAGTGAGTAGAATTATTTGTTCTGTGCCAACATTTTACATGATGATTACCTTTTCATTAATATAAGAGAAAACCTTGTACTTTCCAAATACAGCATCTCATGGCTGAAGTCTAGAGTAATTTAGAGTAATCGTGGGAATATCGTATCTATCCAGGAAGCAGTATTTAAGTCTTCAGCTTTTGAAGCAATCTGGTCGATAAAACTGGGAGCATTTCCTCTCCATACTGTTTTCAAAAGCAAGAAAGTGGTTTATTTTGGACATAATCCACTGCTGAAAGGGTTAAATTAGTCTTAATACAGAGGGAAATGTTACTCTAGAAGGATTATTTTTACTATTCTGCTTTTTTTATACACTGGGGTAAAATGTTGCCAAATTCTTTTACTCATTTCTCTCACTCTGAACTACTTCTTAAGAGTTGTTTATGTTAAGGGAAAATTATTTCAAGGATATTCAAGTATTTATTTTTAACTGACAACAGTGCAATTCTGGGATTTAAATGTGTACTTTTTGTTTCTCTGTATATTTACTTTTTTTAGAATTTGGGATCTATGGTAGCTGCAAGGGACCTGTATTAGTTCGCAGAGTTTCAAAAAATGTTTACCTTAACTATAAATTTCTAATTAGTGGCTAATTAGTGGCTCAGAGTAAACCTTTGAGCAGTTTGCAATAAATGTTCAGCCTAGGATTGTGGTTCTCATCATCACAAAATTTATCTTATTTAGAATGAGCTTATTCTGTGTATCTTAGTCTGGTAAGGGTTGCTGAGTAGTGCAAGCAATTCTGATAAGTTGTCTACTTAGAAGTATTTTTTTTTAAAAAAAAAATAATAGTAACAAACTCTTTTAGCCTTAACAGTCTTTGGATGGTCCATTTGAGTTGAAAATGAAAAAAATAAAGTTAATTGTAATAAAAGTTCAACTGTGAAAAACAATCTGCAAATCGCACAGGAATTATGTTATACTTAGATATTCACTGATGCACAGAGCAGAATGACAAACTTCTTGCAAGTGTGCTGCTTCATTGGCTTCAGAGTCATTTCCACATTCTCCTTGCCTCTATGAATATTTAAATGTTTTTAGAAACTGGAAGAGTTTCAATGGAACTGACACATCTCAGCAAGGATAAAAACTTGTATCTTAGTCTTCTAATATTCTGATCTATTTAACCATTTAGGAAGCATCTGTCTTTAATATAGGTATGGCTCGGATTGCTAGTTCCAGTAAAAAGATATTAACCTCACTTTTAATTAGCAGAAGCAATGCTTAAGAAAGTGAGGCAAAGCACTGACCTTGTTGAAAATTCATGCTCGGGAACTCTCTCTATAAGATTGTGGCTTGTAGAAAGCCTTAACTTTTCTTAAGTTGCTCCATGCATAATCTCCATCCCTACAAACCACCTCACTAGAGTGGATATTCCTACAGGGCAAGACAGGTGAGAAATGGGAAGTTAAAGTTTTGTGTAATCTGGTTGGAAGAACACAGAAGTGACAGAGAGAAGAGAATATCCCTGGGTCTGAAATGTGCTTCTATCAGCAGAAAATACTCAACTAAGCACACCATAAAATTGTTATCTAAAGAAAACAACTTAAGCACCGTGAGAAATAGTGACACAGACACAATTAAAGATCTGCACACAATATTGTATGCAGTTAATGAATCAGTGGAGACCTATTCTTTTCTCAAGTCACAGATGCAATTCTTGCTAATTCTAAAAGATTTTTTCAAATCTTATTTACATATCTAAAGTGCAGCAAAGATAAAATGAGAAATCAATTTAAGTAGGACTCTTACAGGTAATCCATTTTTATTTCTTTTCCAATTCTTTGATTCAGAAGAATGCTGGGTAACTCTTGCCTGAAAGAGCATGAATTGTATTTAACAGGTAGAAATTCACTGTAATCAGGAAAGATATTTAGCATAGAATATTATTGTGAGTTTGTTTTTTCTGTAACTGCTAATAGTAATTCCTTCATAATGGTTTGCAATGAACAAGACCAAATACTGGATACTTGAAAGTGATTAGACTGAAATCCTTCAGACAGTAACAGGCTGATGAATTGAACACGTGCTTCTGCTCTTCTTAAAAAACTTAGTGACTAGTTCCAGCTGTAATTCTACACATGTCAAAAAGGAAGACAAATTTAAGATATAAGTTATTTCCATAGGAAGTTTATGTGTTTCGTGTCTCCTCTATGAGAAGTACCAATGAACTTCAAGTAGGTGGACATCCAGATCATCTGTTATCTGGAACCTGGAACATATACTCTTCACTAGAAATAGTAGTTAAACATTAAGGTTTATGGTCTCTTTCTTGAAAATCTTTCTAGATTATTGTAATACTATTGCTGCTTTCTTCATAGATGACTGGTTCATTTTATTCAAAAAAGAATATCAGCTAAATACTTTTTTTCTTATAGATATTTTTGGTTACCTATGAATATAAGATCTGATATACAGGCCAAGCATTCATCAAGATTAATGAGAATGAAAGCTTGCCTTCACAAAAGTCAATGAATGGGAGATGATAAGAAGTGATATGGCTAAGATAACAATTCACAATTAAGTAGTTATAAACACAATTTTTGCAGTGTTCAGACAGCTTTTGTAATCTTCTGAAAAACAGTATCTTAATCATAGTTATATGCAACATTCTTATGTATTTGTCATGTTGAAAGTGCTGCATTATCACACTGAAAATAACATAATTTAATGGATCTAGTGTTGTACTTGATGCCCTCATATCACAACAAACATGAAGAGGATGCAAGACACTTTTAAATTCCTGAACTTTCCAGAAAATCACAATAACTGATGAGAGCTGTTTCTGAATCATTATTTATGAAATAGTATACAGAAGACATCTAAAGAAATATCATAGAAAATGTTCTCTTGTTAGGCCCTGTTTATGCTTCATTAAATGCTGTCTTGCCGTCTGTTTAAGCATATGCTTAATTATTTTTCTGACTATATGTACTTTGCTGAATGAGGATCTAAATAGTCTTCTATTATAGTTCTGATAATGAGGATAATTATGTATTTCTGTTAGATTAGAAAGTAAGTGTTTAAACATTGGCCACTAAATTTCCTTGGAAAATGGTTCTCACATTAGCATTCATAATATTTGGTCAAGACCGAATCTGTCAAGGCTAGAGGATATGAAAATATTTGGAGTCCAAAAACAATTTGGATGGATGTTTTAATGGACTAAGGAGACCATGCTTTGATATGTCACAGAGAAAAAAAATTCAGGATTTTTGGCATGGCTTATCCATGAAGCATTGCAGACAATCAAGTATTTTTAACTTATGCACCTGCATGAGAGTCAGCATACAGTATGAAAAGTTACTAAGGTAGATGGTAACAAGAAACACTTACTAGAAGGGAGGATTGTGAGAAATGATTTAGCTATATGCAAGTAGTTATCCATGAGAAAAAAAAAAAATAGTTACAGTCTGGAAATTTTTGGGCAGAAAAGGATGGAATATTTTGGAATTACTTATATAGAAATGGAAGATCGGTTTGTGTCAATAGGTGACATTATCCAGAACAAAAATGCAACCAAACATGTGGTGGGTTGAACTTGGCCAGCAGCTGACACCCACCCTGCTCCTGCTTATTTTCCTCTTCTGGTGGATGGGAATAAAAAGGATGTAGAAGGATAGTGAAAAGACCTATGTATCCAGATAATTACAGTTTAACAGGGAAAACAAGTGCTATGTATGCAAGTAGTACAGGAAAGAGTTCATTCACTGCTTCCTGTTGTCAAGCTGGGAAGCTGGGCCTCATCATGTTTAATGGCTACTTGGGAAGACAAACTGATATAACTTGATGTTCTCCTGTGTGAGTTTACAGACAGACGGCTGGAACAACTGCAGCCTCACAGCTGAAACACAGTCAGAAAATTTATTTTCATGACCTTGCTAAGCAGGGAATCCCCAAAGCTACACTCAGGCAGAGGCACACAAGCAGGGACACAGGCACAGCTAAGAGGATCACAAGTCTAAAGATATGCCTGTTTTATCAAGGGTTCATGCAAGCATAGTTTACTACCATGCTGTGATCTTCATTGTGCTCTGGTCTCCTTCATACCAAGGCAGAGAATACAAACATGTTGATAGGGTTCCTCCAAGTCTACCAAACATCTACACTATTCATACACAGAGATTCTACTTGTCAAAAAGGGGTATGACATGCATGTTTTCCTACATTGATACTGTCCAGGCTTCACATATTTCCATCTAAAAAGTCACGTGAGCATATTTACAACCATCTTCACCAGTCTTTCCTTCTCAAACCATCTTCATCAATCTTCTACTTTTAACAGATTCCTCCCAACACAATTTTATTGCAGAACACAACTTTGTATGGATGGCATGGCCCTTTGGTCACTTGGAATCAGTCGTACCAGCTGAGACTTCTCCCAGCCTCTTGCCTATGCCCAGCCTACTCACTTTTGGGAGAAGAGAGAGACAGAAAGTCTTGACTGCATGTAAACCCTGTTCTGCTGGTGTATTATCAACAGTTTTTGAGCCATAAATGCAGGGCACAACACCATATGGACTGCTACGAAAAAAGTGAAATTCATAGCTTAAACCCAACAAGACCCGGTATGGACAAAAAAGAGATACTGAGAACAAGAATCAGAGCTAATACTGAGGAGCACATAGCATCAGGACAAAATATCCAAGAACTGCAAGGAGAAGGTTATTGGCAGAATTTGGAAAGGACAAAGAATGGAAACTAGAAGAGTTCAAGACTATTGGAGTGATTATTCAGAGATTTAACAAGGTTTTATGTGCATGGTTTAGTCAAGTGCAATTTAAAACAGCTATTAAAACTAGAAAAAGAACTAAGGTGAAATGTAGAAATTATAAAGAATGTGTTCAACTACAGTAGCAGTAAGGGGAAAAGGGGAATAGGATCACTGAATCTGGATGTTTTTTTGTTATCATAAAGTGAGACAAGGAGAGAGACCTGCACCTTGAAACATGCAGCCAATTTAAATATATTTACATCTTAACACAGCAGCTTGAGAGGAGGCTGTATTCCCCAAATCTTTAGCTAATAAGCTTACATTTTAACAAATGTGGAAATGGGCATTCTTTTTTCCCTTCAACAAAATCAGATCTCAGTTTCTCAATGCTTAGTTTTACTGTTCTAAAATATGATTTCCTTTAGATTGCCTATGTGGTTCTTTTTTATTTCATCTACATTATTATTGAATTTAGATAAAATCTGCCTAACCAATTTCTGTAACTGCTCAAGGTCTGATAAAACATATATTTTCTCTTTCTCAATAATCTCCTTTAGGTACTTTCTATTTAATTTTATCATGCTCAAACCCATTTAGGAAGAATTTCCTTCAGTGTTTTGTAAACTCAAATAGCCATAATAACTACATTATGAAAATAAAGACAGCACTGGCTTCACTAGACTTTAGATAAAAACCTTAATTTTTTACACTAATATGTGGTTTCTGGTAAAAGTTGATATGCATGCTAAACTTTGAAATATTGTGTAACAAAGGAATTTTGTGATATATGAATGCTTGCTAAGGGAATTCTTTCATAAAGAATGTAAAATACTTCTGTGACATATTATTGACATATTATTGATCCTATTAATTTTGAAAGGATGTACTTGCGAAAAAATCTGTTATTTATACTTTATTCACCCAAGACCATATCTAAGATTTGAGTAGACACACACAAAAAAGGTGAAACTACCAAAACATTTCAACATAGTATGGAGCTGTATAAAATTATTACAGCTTCATAAATCTTATATTAGAGTCTAAATTCATTGATTTTATCCTCCTTTTTAATAATCTTTATACATCCAGGCCAAATTCTCATCTAAGGCTACTTCAATTTGCTAACTTTATAATCTGGTGGAGTAAATAGGAAAGGGAATTTGATTCCTGTGATTTATGGTAGTATAGACCATACAGAAGAAAATTAGGTCTCAGGAATCATTAAATTAAAACATCTTTAAACTGACAGTAAAATAATTTTATACGTCCTCATAGGGTACAGCTGAATGCCTAATTAGCAGAGACAAACACGGTAAGTGCTTGCAGCATTCACAGATTAAGGGTACTGGATAACTGAGTCTCTCTGCTTAAAATATTGTTTCTGAGGTAAATAAACTCAAAATCTGAACCAAAATCCATTGGATAGTGGGGATAATAGCAAGAAAATATAATAAGGAGTTTTACTTGATAGATGTGAACAAATGAGGACATTTAACACAAAAGCATCTCCCAACATTCTTATTTTTTAATCTTCCATTTTATAAAGGCTCATTTTATTCTTTTGAATCATAAAATGCTCTGCATACTGCACTGATTTACAAACCATAGATCTGATCTTTCTGTCCTTGCAAAAGTTACAGCTTTTGTTTACTACTGCAGTAGCTCTTCCATTTTTATTTTAGATGAATGATGAGGAATGAAATTTATCGGTAGAAGATATAAACAGCAAATTGTGGATACAAGACTAACATAATGAGGTTGTATGCTACAAGTGATCTCTGATGGCAGAGACATCTTAATAGTCTTGTTATCATAGTCATTTACTTATCTGTATAATTTCAAATGTGTAACTAAAGTACATTTAAAGTATTGCATAGATAATTTTTATAACAGATCAGAATGTAAAATCACAGCATACTGATGTGAAACATTAAAATCTAGAAACTAGGATGGATTTATATATGGATAAAATATTTATTGTGTTTAATTAAAGTCTTGAACCTTTCTCTTAGTTTTTTGTCTATCAGTAAACTGGTGTATTTTGTGTATACATGTATCAAGATGCATGCAGTCTTCTTGGTGCAGACATAGAAAAAAACTGAAATTGCTTCTGTAGAAGTTAGCCTTATGTAGTAACATTTGTTTAATTAGTCTACTCAGTAGATGTTCACCTTTTGCTAAAGGAGGATGGGTTCTGTATTTCTACTGTATTGCTTTGAAAGTCCTTTTCAGTTTCATTCAGATAAGCTGAATGAATTTCTAGACAAAGCTTTTAAAGATGGTTTCACATTGACATAAAGATTTCAGTTCTCATAAGTCCTATCTGAGACTACAAAAAGGACACATTCAAGTATTTATCTTGATCTAAAATGTATCGTATGCTTTAGCACGTAGAAAATTAGTAAACAGAACATCAGGAAGTTCTGAGAAATTTATAAGCAACACTAACGGCATAGAGTAAGGCATAAACAATTTAGAAACTGAGAATTTTCAATATATAAAACTATTGATGTCACACTGCATGCTTTTGCAGGATCATGCCTTCTCACATGCCCTGTGTGGCTCAAAGGAATAAAAAAATCAGTTTGTTGAAAAAATCAGGAAATGTTGAATAACAATGCTACATATTTAAATACTTATTAGGATTTAAATTTAGTTTTCTAAGAGACAACATAATCATAAGATGTCTTGCATTTTTTCTTCGTGACCCATATCCTTCATAGTAAAATCTGCAACTACAGAATGCATAGTGAGTTTTCTGCATACAAGGCAATCATTTCCAGCAAACACTTCTCCATTAGCAATTGTCATTGCCCTGACTGCATTTTGCAAATACACACTAATATTACACAGAACAGCAGACATGCAGACTCACAAGGTGTCCTGCTACTCACAGGTGCTTAGCAGCCTTGAAATTGTAGAATCATAGAATGGCTTGGGTTGCCAGGGACCCCAAGGATCATCAAGTCCCAACTCCCCTGTCCCAGGCAGGGACACCAAACTCCAGACCTGATACTAATCTAGGTTGCCCAGTAAACATCTACTTTTGTATTTATCTAAGATTGAGATCTTCAGCTTCAAGCAACTACTTATTTCCAAAAAAGTAATTAAGGACTTCTACAGTGTATACAGTTTTCTAGAAATACACATATACTGCACATTTAAATAGATATTTGATCTTTACTAAGCTTCCAGAATGCAGCTTGTCATCAAGTTCGTCCTCCCATACATCTTATGTGGTAGGATTGTTAGTTCGTAAACACAACTTTTATCCTCCCTTACAAGTAGGATAACTGACAGGAGAAAATGAAGTCATTGCTGATTTATTTTTGGGGATGCCCTGACAACAGAAATCATTCTAGGTTTATGTAAGAATATGAGATGCACAGCTTATGAAATAATAAGCCTACCTGAAAATTGTCAAAAGCTACCCACTTTCAATCATTCCATCTTTCTTTAATATGGAACGAATGACAGAAAATACCTTCCTACGTAGTATTAAAGGGCAATATGGTACTAAAAATTATGTAAGACAAATGTATTCAGATTTGTCATTTTTTTCTTAACCAATATAATTCCTGAAGGACAGAATAATTATACCCATAAGACCCACAGAGAATAGCAATGCTGGATACGTATGGTAGTGGAATCAATATCTCTGAGACTACTTTGAGCTCATTTCAAATATTACTCTCTGCTCTCCCTAGGTTTGGGCTATTGATTATAAAATTTGCTACCAAGTATTCTTTTCTGCATAATTATATCCCACACATATTTTTTTTTTCTACTTCCTCCTTTTGTTTTCTTTTCTTTTTTTAATATGACACTAATATGACACTTGGATGAATACATTATTGAATATGAAAAGGCTTAAGCTTGATGGGTGGTTTCCCCACTTTTTTTTTCCTTACTCTTGTTTTCAGAAACATAAATATAGCTCAAAAAGCCTTCTGTGATGAAATGAATTAAGTGTAGTCTAACAGTGCATGACTTATGGAGGGAAAGAGATTTTTTTTCTATCTAGGGTTATCTGATAGGGTTTGCAATTCAACACTGTCATTTGCAGACTTTTATTGTTACAGGATTACACTAGCAAGAGCTATTATAAAAATTACTTTTTCAAGGTGCTCTCTGTTTATGTGAACACAGCATTAGTTCCTAGATCCTGAATTCCTCTACAGTCACAGTATGAATTCTCTGATTGAAAGAGCAAATGATGATGGTAATGATTTTCCATTTTATAAAGTCTCTTTTTATTCTTTTCGATCATAAAATGCTCTGCACACTATACTGATTTACGAACTGTGGATCTGATCTTTCTGTCCTTGCAAAAATATAGCTTTTGTTTTCTACTGCAATAGCTCTTCCATTAATTTTTTCTTGGTGAGTGATATTTTATCATATTTTCATACTATAGACCTTGAATAGTAACAAGTTTAAAGTTTGTGATGAGTAATAATCATTTGGAGGCTAACATATGACACAAGAGACAAGAAGTTTTAGAATGGATTTTAGAAAAATGGCAAATAAAACACATTTGAAGTCATATGGACAAACACACAAAGGGCAGAAGATGTGAAGGAGATACATCAAATAATCTTGCAGTTTGCTACTTCAATATTATCAGTGTGTAGGCTGCAGATACCTGTTTATGTCATAAAAGCTGGTAAAATTTGTTGTTTGTTAAATTTAGCTAAAAAACTGAAAGCAGTAAGCTAATGTTTTAGTAGTGTGTAAACATAAACATTGGTCTATTGGTCCAGAAGTTTATAGATATTTATAAGGTCTTTTCCAACATTAATTATTATTTAGGTCTTAAAAATAAATATCAATAAATAACAAAATAGAATAGCTTAAAAACACTAGTAACTTAAAATTGAGAAAATGTAAAAAGTGTGGTAGCCAACTGCATGGGAACTGTTGATCACAGCCTAAACCTCTGATTGACCACCTGAGACAAGCAATGAGTCAGCTGCAGGAGCACAGGTGAAGATAATTCACCTGTGCTACCGGAAGGGGTGGAGCCTGGCCCCACCTCTCCTAGATCCCATTCAAGTGCTGACTGCTGCCTGAGGTAGGTTCTCTTTCCAGAGGTCACTCTTTTGTGGAATTTATTGTGAGTCTACAACATTGGTGAGCATTTTTCATTTATTATCTTTTTGCTGTGATAATCCTATTTAGCCTAACCTCCATATACCTGTTGATTGTATACCTATGTAGAAGCAACAACAACAAAAATCACTATAATTTTGTAGATTGCTGTCAATTTCAATCTTGCTTTGCATTTCTTCTTGTGTCTTGGTACCATCTGACTATACAGTAACTTTGTGAATTTCTAGTACAAGTCATTCTTTCATTTAAGAAAACAATAATTTATTTGCTTTTCTTGGTTTGTGTTTATGTGTTTTTAAGAATACATTTTTTTTCCTTCAAGAAGCAAAAATCATAAAATATTTTAGATAGTTGCTTGTTACTTGTCATGAAAGAGAAATAACCCATTGTTTGCTCTTGTTTTTCTGAGTCAGAAATGTAACTGCATTTGTGGCACAAATTACTGTGAAATTGTTTGAAAATTGACAATAAATTGCTATATGGAATTCTGAATAGTACTTATAACTTTAGGCAATACTCCTTTCCTTGTAGCGTGGAGAGAGGAAAATGTAAATTTGCACCTATCTAATTGTCTAGTTCACATGTTACACAACTGAACAAAAACAACTACATATAATTATGACTTGGCTCTCAAGGTAGAGTAACTAACACACCTGACCATTTAATATGTCAAAAAGTTCTTTCATAAGGTCCTAAGTTGTGCTTTTATACAGCTTTAAACTGAAAAGATCTTTTTATATCTAAGGTATTCTTACTGATATGAGATCTACTTAATTTATATGCGTGACATATAATGCATTCATTTAACAAAATTTTGTGTTATTAAAGTATGGAAAGGTGTGACAATGTTAAACAAAGGGGAAGAAAGTGTTATGCCTCAATTAGATGTTGGATTTCATGGAAAAAGGAAAAAAAAAGCAACAAAGCAAACAACCTCAAAAATTTGTTGAGGGATCTTCTATTTTGAAATGAAATTTTGATTAAAATTGGCTGTTTGTTATGCACATTTTGTTTGTTATGCACTCACTATTTAATGAAATTATCAGTATAATTTGTAAATTTCTGATGTTCTGTTTTGTGCTATCTAATGATACAGGTTGTCTCAGTTTCTTAGAAGTTATGAAATGTATGAATTTTACTTTAATCTTGCCATGTTTTTAAAGTTTCATATATATATATTCTCTCTTCATATAGAGAAAGCTGTAGAGAAAACTTGGAAAAGCTGTTGGAATTTAACAATTTTAGGGTTGCAGGTTTTCATAATGAGTACATTTTAATTATGAATGTAAAAGTTTTTTATAAATCTTTTAAAATGAAACACCTGGGTTGAGATGTGTTTAACTTGATATATAATAAGTCATGTATAATTAAACTGAACACTATTTGACTATTTGAAGGTACACTATAGAATAAGTTCTGCTTCTTTACGGAAATTTTAGGTCAGTCCTATCTTGCTTTTCATGATGTCATTCCCTATTTGCATCCAAAAAAGGCAGTCTTAGTTCTAGTGGCTGAGGACAGGAGCAGAACTGAATCCTTGGATTTGCTGCCTTTCTGGAGGTATATTTTTAAAAGCATCCTCTATCCTTTTTGGTTTGATAGTCTTCTCAGCTTCAAAATGAATGTTGTGGGTTACTGTTATTCTATCATTCAATTTCACCTGTCAATATTACAGAAACACTTCTTAAATTTTTTTCTTCATTTTTTTTTGTTGCTGTTTATGATCCTCACGATACAACTCAAATTGAAACAAAACCCTATTTGTTTGACTAATTCAATCTTCTGTTTCTTTTCTTATATCTGCCAATATATCTACCAATCTCCATGTTATTGTAACAATTAACTTTACTGAGTACTAGGGTATGACAAATATTTGCTTAGGATTAGAAAGATAGAGAAAAATTACATCATTAATTATTCTTTCCAAATGGAAGAACTTGCATGAGTTTCTGATAGGTAAGATTTCAGTCTTTCTAGAGGAAAGAAAAATCTATAGCAGTGATTGGAAGCTCTGCAAACTTAAATTTGCTTATAAATAGGATCTCATTCAAGGCAGAAATAATAGTGTAAATAATGCAGCTGTCTAATTGGAGAACAACTCTGCCTCTAAAGTTCTTAGAGGAGGCAATGAATCAATCTCGGGATGAGTCAATATTCTTGTATTTTTGACAAGTAGGTCCTGTTCATACTTCAGGTTTACTGAAAATTGTTATGATCATTTGATAGGGCAGGAACAAGAATGAATTGCTTCATTATAATCCAAGGAGTTGTATCAGGTTTTCTGCTTTACAATCAGCTTTTTTTCTTTACAATTGAGAATTAGAATTCTTCTAGTTTAAACTAAACAGTGTAGGCAGAAGAAAAGGTAGAAAAACTGTCTTTTATTCATGGCATCTTGAACTAGAGCAGTGCATTTATTGACCACTCTCTGCTGGGCCTCCAGCCTGTCAATTGTGCTGCTGTATCCTAATGAAATACCACTGAAGCTGCAGTGGTGCGTTACTGACCCTTTACTGCTGAAACTTCAGAACTGCATTTTCCTAAGTATATAGGATCATAGCTAAACAGTGTGTAGTACTGCCTGCTGACTATTTAATCTTCACAGTATTTGCAATAACCTTATAGTCACCCTCAGTACCCAGAATACTGTCAGTGCTGCAGCCGTATAAATAATTTACAAACACCTATAAAGAGTATCATCATCTTTACTCCAGACTTTTGGTGGACTGGATGAGAATCATTAGGAATACTGTACCATTTGTAACAGGTCTGTTTTGAGTTTTAGTAAACAATGACTTGTAATAAACATCTGCATTTGCTCTGCAAGTAAGAACATGTCAGCAATAAATGTTAAAGGAGGAAAAAGAGATCACTTTATATCACATCTTCAGCATCTTTCACAAGATTTTGCACCTCAGTCATGAAGTCATCCCTGTGGAAAATGGTATACAATGAAGTGCTTTTAATGAATGTAGACATCAACAGCTGGATTTTCAAATTAATTCAAATTAAGATTCCAGCATGTACCCCAGGAGACTGAAATTCAGTAAAAGCAGGAAATAATTAAATAACAGCAATCATAACATTTGTAAAGAATGAGGATGAATATGATAAAAATCTTTTTGTCAACCAGTGAAGCAAAGGAGTTTGAGCCAATTACAAAGCAAGAAAATCACAAACAAGGGAAAAATCCTCATACAGAGAAGAAATGACAGAGCAGGAGTTCTAACTACAGCACTGGGCTCTTCAGGTTGGGTTCTCATCTATCTGGAAAAGTTAATGCGTGCCTGGTTTAAATCAGTGTTAAATTCATTGATTTAATGACAGTGGAAGAAAAAAACTTCATTGCTGAGCAAGTTTTAAAGCTTATAGTAAATACTCCTCAATGACCCTTTTGTTTACCAAGGAAAAAAAAAGTTTGCACATGAAATTGAAAAATACTTGATAATACTTGGCTGAATGGTTCACTTGTTCCTCTAAATCCCAAAATGGATGTTCCATTCACTTCTCACCACTGTCAAAGCTTTCATACCTTCTGTCTTGAATCTTAAACAAGTGAGAACTTATTTCCCACTACTGAAAATGAAATACTATGCTCAGCACAATTATGTCTTTGAGAAAAAATTTTCTATGAGAGCACTTAAACACTGTAGTGAGGATGTAAGAGTTGTAACACAGGGTTAAAGATCATGTATTTCAGCATACTTTGAGGGCATCCAGTGAGGTTAGCCATGAAAGTTGTGTTGGGAAATACTGTGTTAAATAGTTCATTGTCACTTCATTGGTTGATACATACTGATAAACTATTTCATTCCTATTAAGCACAGCTATCAAAAAGTCCACTCTCTATCACCCTATTTCAGTTACTGGTTCTACTGCTGATTGAATCAAAACACTGTTTTACTCAGAGTAAGAAAGAGATGGAAGAAAATCATTCAAGCTCATCAATGCAACAACCATATGCATGGGTGATTAGCGTATAGACTTAGCTGTGAAACTTCATGAAGCAACTTACACAGGGACTGGGTTTTATACACTCTGCTGCCACCAACATCCACTTGTGGTGTCATGGTCCAATATAACAAAATAGGAGGTGTTACATTTAGAGCAGCCCTTGTAACAAATGCTGTAACTATTGCATTTACCTACATCTAAGGATGTAGGCAATAATCACAGAAAGTAGTCCTGCTCTGTTCTCATATACTTCTGTTAGCACAGCAGATAGGAAAAACAAAGAATATACAAGTCAAACTATATACCTAATCTACTGTGAAGAAATGTGGAAAATATCATGAAAATTATTCATTCATAGCTTATGTATCCTAGTGATTTTAAATTGCATTTACTTGTATACAGGATGTATTATGTGAACCTGAGCTTTCATTCTTGAACATCTTTACTGCCACTTCTGTATATGCAAGTGTAAAACTTTTGAAACAATTGGGCAGTATTTTCTACAGGTAGAAAAAAATTGTACAAGCTAAAAGGAACAACAACAGCAAAAAAAATGAAGCAACAGAGCCCAAGTATCTATTTTAAGTCTTTTTTTTCTTTTTTATGCCTTAAACATGAGTCACTCTTGGCAGGAACAGCCAGACCTTCACGTGCGCACAAATGGTATTCTGTTTTGATTGGCTATGCTTCACTAAATGATTTATATATTAACAAAGAGTCAATGACAGCCTGATTTGGGATCTGGAGCCCTGGACAGAATCCACTGTAGATTTTGGCAATGATAATTCTTGATTTTTCAAGGTTCACAATGGCAGCATTGGTAGGGTGCTAAACAAAAGCTTATTTCTGTCTTTTGAGTTGCTGCCTCGAAGTGCTCATGGTTATATTTTGCTGTTAATCTCTAAATCTAGCAGACAAAGACAGAAATGGGGAAAAATCTATGTCAAATTAACAGGAAAAAACCTTTTTATTCACTTGCTATATGGTTAAAAATAGAGATTCACCATTGTTCTACAAACCAACAGAAGACCAATGCATTTTTTACACCACAGTTTAATTGTAAATTAAGGGTTTAAGTGAATTATAATGAGTACTTCATAGGTTTTATGCTTTGTATCTATAGAGACATGAATCTCGTGTTGATTCTCCAGAAGAAGACTACATATGACAGAACCACATGAAAAAATTCAGGGTACTTTTTTGTATTTTTTTATTTATATGCTGATGCTCAAAAAGTAAGAACACAGGAAATGTATGTTAACATAGTGGGGGCAAAATGCAAAATTTAGATCTACAATACACCGAGTGCTGTGGCACCTACTTTTTAGGTTCTTTACTGCATCAACACACGATACTGAAGATATGTTAAAGTAGATATCTAAGCATAATAATCACCAAAATTGTAGAAGGGAATACTCCTAAAACCTTGTCTCTCTCTGGCATATGGAATCTAATTATGGTTTGCAAATCGGTTACTAATTCTACTAACTTTGTATTGAGATGACTTCTTTCTTTTAAGGCAGACAGCAGGAGCTGCATAGGTGGAATACTCATGAGTAGGCCAGAAAAACCTTTATTTTCAACTGTCTTAATGATAGTAATTGACCTTCCAGCTTTCAATAGTTGGCTGTGAGGAAAATTATAAGGAAATCTTAAGAAGCTGTTGCTTAAAATGAAAATGCAATGTGGATGCATTCTATTTCGTATCTATTGCTGTAATAGCAAAAACCCTTGGGTAAGGGAGGTACACATTCCCAAACACCTAACAAAAAAGAGTGAACAATTAAATTGAAATTTGAGTTTTTTTTTTTTTTTCTTTTTTAAGAGACCATGAATCCTATAAAACACAGAATGAAACTTCTTCATTGGAGCCATTCATACTTAATGATCTATTGAATAGCATCAATTTATTTAAGTATTATAGCAGCAAACACATTCTGTTTCTGAGAACTCTGCAAACTAGCAAGCATTGGAGCAATCACTTGAGCTATGAGTCAGTGATGTCCAACAGGCAAAACAATGGAATACAAATCTCCTGTGTCCTGAGGGGATCCTCTTCCTAAGCTAGATTTCACACTTTTTGTAAAAAGACTTTTGTAAGAAGTTGCACCTAAGTGCAGCTATACTTGTATGTTTATTTTGTTGGTGTTCTAGAGCTTCAACTGTTCAAGTGGTCTCCTTACTGATAGAAATTCTGAGTCTCCATGATACATGGGTAGTTTCTTTGGTGAGAGATACGGAAAATTTGATGTGCACTTAGGTGCCTTGAAGAACAGATATTGGATTCAAAAGTTAATGCAAATCCAAAGAACATATACAAGGTAGATAAAACTTGTTTTCACTACTTATATCTACACACTCTAGTTTTGAGTTGTGCTCCTTCTGTGAATAGAATTGGTGGAATTGAAAGTACTTGTAAGAGCTAACTCTAGAGAACAAAAAGGCTTATGAAAAAGGTTACTTAAAAATAGGTCGAAAGTTAGAATTCAGCTAAGAAATTTTAGTGTTGGAAAGGAAAGATTGTTTTATACCATCCAAAGTAATGCTTTACTGATATCCCAGTGCTAATGAAGATTTGGTTCACTGAGTTCATGTGATGGAGCTCTGTGTTAGACCCTCCTTGGTTTTGGAAGAAATAGTCATTTTCTGAGTTGATACCTTTAATATCTTCAACAAGCATACGTTAAGAGACCATAAAAGACCATTCAGAAATCTGTGGCTGCTGAAGAAGAAAGATGCTACTGAACTTGCTTTCAGTAACAATTTTCTGACATCGGGGAACAATACATAAGCTAAGTCTGTTATTTGTATGTCCTATAATATGCAATAAGATAGCAAAGAGGTCTATATGCTGTCTCAGTACTGTAGTTTCAGTAAGTAATTGATACATGAAAGCTTCTGTTTTCCAGGTATAAGTCATTTCCCATTTCCCATATCAATTGTTTTATAGTTTTTATAGGGACACTGAATTGTTTATTGTCATTGACACAAAAGATGTGTTCAAAATTGTACAGGAATATCAAGATATGACATCTTTTGCAAATGAAAAAATATATCTGCGCATATTTTTCTCTGCATGGATTAAAAGAGCTTTGTGAGTAGTCCCTGAAAACTTGGTTAAACCAATATGAACTGAAGCTAATATATTTTTTCAGCACCACTTAATTAGTTCAGCTGACTTCGCAGCTCAAGTTGATTCCAAAATGTCAGCAGATCTGCCATGCATACCTCACTGGGGCTGGCTATTCTGGATTAACCATCTGTAGAAGCTTTGAGACTGGTCAGCACACTGCAAAAAAGCGTAGCTTTGATGTTCCAAGAAACTAGGATAGCCCAACATGATGTCAAAGCAGAATGACTTCTAGGAGTTAGAAAATCTCATACACACACACAAATCAACACCCCAAACAAATTTTTTTTAAAAAAAAGTACACAGGGTGAAGAGATTTGCTGAATGTCAGTCTGCCAGCCCAAGTTAAAGGCCTTAGTAGTATCGCAGTAAAGCAAAGTGTTTGCTTTGTAGAACAGATGTCTTATATCTTAGACAGCTTCTAGTATTATCTACTGCTCTTTACAAAGCAGAAATGCTGCCAAACTTACTAATCAAGCTCTAGATTAAGTTATCTGATGGAAATAACTGAGATTTCAGAAAAATGCAAAATTACCCTGATTATTACTCATATCTCCTCCTCACAAAGACTTTGCGCTTTCAGGAAGTGTAGCTGTTTGTATCTACTATAAAAATCATTTTGTATCTCCAGGATGGAGTGCTGTGACATTTCAATGTGTAATGTGGCTATATTGGTGGACATTAATAACATGATCCTAAAAGTCAATCTCTTAATTAAAATAGGATGAATATAGTTTTTACCCACCTCTATTTCAAACAATAGAGCATTAAAAATTTTTTTTCTTAAATTTGGTTTTGTCCATTGAGAAAAGATTTTCTTTGCCACTGTTAGATTTTCCACTCCATCTTGTTAGTATTTCCAGATCTTCATATTGTTTACTGAGTAGCACAGGAGACTTGAATATTGAAATAAATTTTGAAGTATTTTGGTAAATGTAGGAGGAAAGCACACACACACACACACAAAAAAAAAAAAAAAAAAAAAAAAAAAGGGGATGGCATTGCCTGTATGAGAAGCATTTTGTAGTAAATCATTTTTATAACTTTTTATTCCAGTCAGCTCAATATTGTAGCTGAGCCACTGCTGAAATGACAAAAACTCAATCATAAATTTGCAAAAGCAGTTCAATGCTTCCAGGTTGAAAACTACTGCAGCATCTGTTTGTCTTGATCAGAGACTGAAGAAGGTAGCAGAATTCCAAGCATAAATAGCAAGAATGCTTTGGGTCTTAAATCACTTTTTTATTTTCTCTAGCAGAGGAAACAGAAAGGGCTACAGAAACACAGCAATTCCTACCCTCAACAAAAATTTGAAATTTTAAAGTGTATGAAGCAGCACTCCTTTAATAAAATAATCAGTCCATTTACACAAGTTTTGTACCTTAGTCATAATCCAAAAGGATAGATTTTTCAGTCAAATATTTTTGGCTGCAACACTCACAAGGAAAATCAAGAAACTGCAGGAAGCAAGTTCAACCATTTAGATAGTGGCTTTGTTGAATTAATGGCCTGACAGCTAGTTAGAAAGCTTCAGGCTGTGTGCTTTGCTCTAAATGTTACCATTTGGATTCTTTCTTTCTTTTCTTCTGCTCTCCTTTTAATAATAAATTAATAAAAGTTAATAAATTAACAAAAAGTTTTTGACCAGGTTGTAGTATTGTTGTAGTTAGACGCAACCTCTGCATCCTGCAACTCCCCTCAATGTTAAGAATTATACAAACAAGCATTATATATTATTATATATATTATATAATTTATATACATTATATGTATGTATTATATGAACAAGATTAAACCATTATTGCTTCAGAAAGCTTTCAATCCCTGTCAGCCAGGTAGTGACAAGCAGAAGAAAAAGACAAGTTATGAATGTAGTAGCAGTCTCTGGTGGTGGCATTTAGTTTTTGGTATGTTTTTTTTGTTAGTTGTTTGTTTTTGTCTTTGCTTGTTTGTATTTACTTTTTTTTTTTTTTTTTTTTTTCAACCTAGATAGAAGCGAAATAAGGGTCTGACAGCAGACAAGTGTTTTCAAAGGTTTATTAATTTTTATGTGGGATAACTTCAAAGCTTTAAGTGGAAAAAAAAAAACTGGAGATTTTTTTAGTAAGCATTATAATTCCCTACAAGATAATTTAAAGTCATTTCCATATTTTCAAAAATTAAGTTATACCAATATCATACATAGCTGGACTCTATTTCTTTAGCTGATTATTGTGTTATTTTCTTTTGCTTGATTTGTTGATTTTTTTTTTTTAAATAGGTCTTGGCCTAAAGTGTGCATTAGCACAGCTAAAGGAATAATTTTTCCATCTTATATCAGACTTTATTTCACTTGAGGGCGAACTGAATCTTCACCATTTCTAAAGTGTTTAGGAATCTTTCAGGCTGCAATATCTTATGTTGATGTAAAATAGTGTGAGACACTGATCATGTACCTTAGAAGGTCAAAGAGCAACATTTTAGAAATTGAACAGGAAAAGTTGTCATTGGGAGTTTCTAACTGAACTCAAGAGATATGTGGCATGAAAGCAGAAACAGTTAATAAAATTGAGCATAGTATTTCTGTAATGCTGTTTGCTGTATCTCTCTGTTGGTTACTAATTCAATATAAATATTTCATGCAGTTAAATGGGAACTCATTCGATGAGCTGCCTGAGTTACTCTCCTTACTGAGTTTTTTCGTGTTTCATGCTTTTAATTTTAGAAAGGAACGGAGGAGAACTTAGATGGGTATCAGTGAGATGCCCTAATGACATGGAAGAAAAATGGTGGATTCCACATTTAGTATTTAGGGCTGAGAGTTTGGTTTTTGAAAGTGATACAAATTCAGAGCCACAGTGTTAGCTAAAGTGCACCACATCTCTTGGATCTCTCTTTTACAAACTCTACTCCCTAGGTTATTTATTCTTAATATAAGTAGATTCCTCTGTAATTTTTCCTTTCTTTGTTGAACAGGCTCTTTCTATACATTTATGCATACTTTTTTTTTTTTTTAAACAGGAATACTTCAAGTGTTTTCAACCAGAAAAATTACAAGTATTCCCATAGAAAACTTAGAAGTTCAGATGTAACTTGCAAGGGTTCCTGTGACTGAAATTCATGTAAAGCCTGTAGTTTTCTTTCCTTATTTTGGTTGGCTTTGTTGGACAGAGTATATTCTTGAGATATGAGTACAAAAGGAAATGTAGGATTACTCCATGCTTTTTAAGTGTAAGTGCATCCTCTCAAAGAGCTGATTTTGCTATTTTCAAATGTGAAAGGACAGAGAAAATGCCTCCTAGCAAACAGAGGTATTTGCAGCTTGTGTTGGATTAGGTCCAACCGGTCCCTACTTCTTTTTTTTTTTTTTTTTTTTTTTTTTTTTTTATATATATGAGAAAATACAGAGGCTTCCATGTAAGGAGTAAAAATGCTAAAAGTTGTTCTCTTAAACAGAAGAGACTACCCAAGAAGATGATTTCCATTAACTTTTGTAACCTCCAACTTGAAGTATGATAAGTGTGTGTGTGTATATGTGTATATAGGTCACTCTGAAAGCAATGCCTCCTATTTACTTTCATGGAAACTACAACTGATACAAAGAGTATAATAACACTATTTAATTGAGCAAATTCTCAGCTGCAAACATTTTTTTTTTCAGTTTAGGCAAGAACTTTCTTAATCCTGGGAGGAAAAAAAAAGAATAGAAATTTGGTTTAAACCAATATCATTCTGAGATTATATAGAATAGTTACAATCATAGCTGTCATTTCCAGATCACTTAGTTACCACATGCATTAATGAAAATTTCAGAAGCATCTTGATTTGGAGAGAAAGGGAGAAAGAATATAAATGGGTCTGTGTGAAAGATGCACCCAGTTACTTTGCATGTTGTTTTAAGGCTGACTGAGCATTAGCTGCACCTAATAGATTCGTCTTGTCAAAAATTAAAGACTGTGCTCATAAAATAGGGTGATTTGCCCCGCACTCTTTTCATGGTAAATGTGAAAATGAATCAACACCAGAGCAGAAACTAAACATACATGAAAGAGCTCAAAATCCTTATGGAAAAAAAAAATGTCCTAAATAGCCCGTTTGTATTCGGCAAATTAAAAAGTAATTGTCTAATAGATCTCAAAATATACTTGCTAATGGGAGATCATGACTGATAGAGATGTTTCTGTTTAGATTCCTTGGAGGTATCTTTTCAGTTTTATAGTACTTTTTTTTTCTTACACAAATAGAAAATATAAAATCACTCCAAAAAGTGACTTAAATATTTGGATTACATGCTGACAGATTAAAATCATAACTTTTTAGAAAAAACATTATTAGTTATTCTCATTTTATTAAGAATAGAATCTTAGTGGAAATGAATAGTGTTTATTCCTATGTAAGGTCTAATTCAGTCCTTGTGGTTTCTCCATAGGTAAATAGAGAGTGGGGAAAAAAAAAAACTGCACTGGAATAAAATAGAAATATTTCATATGAGAATTCTGTTATCTTGATAGTAATTCTGAAGTCACTGATTTTCATTACTTTCCAAATTTTTTCAAAATACCAGTGAAATTGATACAGAGTTTTCATTCAGTTCTAGAAAGGAGTATGACGTAGAAATACCTTGATAGTAAAGCCAAATTCATGCAGGACTGTTCCGTGTTTAAGTCTTTCAGTTATTAATGGACTAGTTGATGCTTCATAATTTCTAATTAACATATCTGCATTTTATGGTTGCTTGACACCCTTAACTCTTTAGGATTCCATATGCAGGTTGCTTGTTTGGTTGGTTCGTTTTTTGTTTTTTTTTCCCCTCCAGTGAGGCACTGCATTCAAATGCAGTAAGAAAACTTAAACGGTTCTACAATTTATTCAGAATTTAGCATATTGATAATTGACTGTCTCACTGGAGTCTAGCAATTTTTATTCTTTCTTACCAAACACATCCTGAATTATTAAACTAATACATCAAAATGCACTTTATAATCCCAATTACCTCCAAAAGTAATATTTCACATTCAGATTTTAAATTATTTAATGATATCTATTTTTAAAATAAACAGAGGCTGTGCAGGAACGTCTGCCTTTCTCACTGCCTTTACAGTTTATCCATTCAAAATCAATTGTGCATTACTAATATACAACTGAAGGCTGTGGGAACCAACTAAGAAATTCCTATTGCACTGAGACATTTTCACAAGATCTACTGCAAAATTCCCTTTGTATGTACTGAAAAATTGTGGTCATCAATAATGATGCCCCTTTGTACTGCTAACTGCAGTAAAAGAATCACCTATGGAGTTCAGCAGAGGTCAGACATATATACGTATTTTTGGCCAGTGCACAAACTTCTTCCAAATTTAGACAGAATATTATTTGAATAAAACTTGACATTTTCAATTCTACTCATGCATGTTGATAATAAAATCAGGGACTTTTTTTGTTTGCTATTGGCTTCTACCTTCATGGATTTCTTCTTCCACCAGACAAAATGTCAAATGTTTGATCGAGAACAGATACCTATTTTTCACAGGAAAGAAAAGAATGAATGCTGGAGAATGAGTTAGATGGTTTCAGCCATGTCAAAAACATGAAGAAGCTCATTAATCGAGCACTTTCTGATAGAAAAGAAATGGAAAAGCTTTTTGCTTTTCTTTTTTCTTCAAATAAAACATGTATTTATTTGGAATAATTTTGAAAAACCCAGGGGAAAGAAGCTCTACTTTTAACTGGAATATTGCTCTGCCTGAGCAAGTAGAAACAAGTGTCTGCCTTTGATAACTGTTCAGACATTAGATTCTGAATATTAAAGACGGTTGGCAGCTATAGTATAAACTGGAGCTCTTGCCATTTCTGGACAAACTATGTCATTCTTACTGGAAAGTCAGCTAGTAAATACTCCAGCATTTTTTTTGTGCCATGTTTCATCTTTGCCAAAATAGAAAATGGAGAATAAATGAACTGAATTGAGAATTAGTTAAACTACTTATTTTCAGGAGATGATTTTCCAGATTTTCTTTAAATGTGCTGTTATTTAGTAGAATACCAGAGTTCAAAGGGAACCTGATTTATCAGTGGTGCACTGCAAATACAACAAAATGTTAGATAAAAATCATAGGTAAGAGACAAAATTAAAGTCTGCCCTGGTCATTATAAAGCTTTCAAGTATTTGGACAACCAGAATGGTAAATCAGCCCACAGCACTCTCCTGTCAGTCTAAATCAACCCACCTGCTGATCTGTATAGAAATATACTGTTTCCATAACTTCTGTTAGGATAGACGACATTTTATTCCTGAGAATAAATTCCTGTTTGCTCATCACCGGTGAAATCATTGCTTGTGCTAAACAGGGCACAACTTAATCCTCAGAGGAACTGTGGCTGTTTGAATGCACTGTCTCAGTTCTGTGGATTAAAGTTTTTTTATGGGAATGGCAAATACTTGCAGCACCCAGGACAGAAGCCTGAGCTGTTTCTTGCTAGTGTCAGATTAAAAAAACATACAGTAGACTTTGGTACTTGAGGAATTAGGCTGGTATTTTGAAAAAGTTGGTGGCACTTCCTAGCAGTCTATCTCTTTTCCCTTTGCTTAATTTCTCATCTTATTTCCAGACCCACAAAGCAGCAGTAAAAGCCAGCCCTAGGTGGAATATAGAATGTAACACAATTTTGGAAGTCGAACGCTTTTGTATCTGATAATTTTTACTGGTTTAGTTTCATGCCTCTAGTATGAGGAACCCAGTTTGGCACAATTAGTATTGCAAGAGCAGCAAATGACCAATCTGTGTGAAATACTCTGATATCTTCTAATTTGGTATGAATTATATGTGAAATCCACGTATGCCATGAAACTTCTTTGATACAATTTATTTGATGCTGGAGAAAATGTTTTTATAATATCTCTTTCATCATTTAAAGATTGCAATGCCTGTGTTTAACAGAGTTATTGGAAGATATTTATTTTTAGTTTGATATTTTAGTCATTCTGATCGTGCTTGCTTTCTGTCATGGCGGATGTGATGGGTCAAAATTTCACCAAGTGAACAATCCTATTTCAAGACTCATGAGTAACTTCAAGTAATTTCATTCTTTCTATCACTTCCCTTCCTTTATTTAACTTTTGTTCCTGTCTCCTTGTTGCATTGTGAAACTTTAATGACTGTATTCAGACCAATTTACACTTCTATAGGTAGGCTCTCAAAGTGCTGATCAAATATTAATAAAGCTTCACAATAGAACTGCTCAGGAATATTTTGATCACTTTTCTAATGGAACACAAAGATTCATCAAAGCCAAGAATCTGTTTTGATAAATTTTCCATTTAGAAAACATTGTGACAGAGTTCTGAAGCAAAGTGCATATTTAAACTTTTTGAAGTGCAACAATTCCATGCATATTTATTTCATTTGGATGATAATTAATAATAAAAAAGCGAAGCTGACTTAAGGATTTCAAAATAATAAAATGAAAAATTTAGATTGATATTTGAGTAGATCAAACATTTAGTAAGGAAATACTTCCAAAATTTCAGCTCAACGTTCTATTTTAGGTCAAGGAATGAACTGTAAAAAGAATAAGCTCATCAGGGAAACTGAGGCATGTGAATAAATCTACAAATACAATATTATACTATACTAAGTTCTAGCAATAGCAAAAACGGATACAGTTTAAATAATCTTGTGTAAATAATAGTAGAAATTAGGTTATTTGCAGATACCATTGTCCTTATGTGTATATATGGGAAAGCTCTATGATGGAGAATAAACAAAGTCAGTCTTGAGAGAAGCAATCAGTTTTGTTTCCTTCCTGCTATACTAACCTATAGATTACATTGTATCCCAATAATAATTGTTCTCCATTAATTTTAGGCTAAGAATGTGGGAATCATTATTTTCCATTGACTAATTTAAGATTCAGGGAGGTTTGATTTCAATGAATTGACTTGCTAACCTTGTAGATTTTTTCTTTTTTTTTTTTTTTTTTCTCCACTAATTCACATGTGTTAACACTAAGTGATTGTATACAGTATGTACAACATGCTAATGTACCAATTCAGAAACAGTATATATGAGCACATAAGCTTATTTAACCTGTGCATGCATAAAAACACAATATATAAATCATATGACATAGAGTGAGAGATTTCAAGTACTAATCAAAAAAGAAACAAATACAGGTTTTGAGCTTGTTTTGTCAGGGTTTTGGTTTGAAATTGATTTAATCTGCTAAGGTTTATAGGCAGATGACATAAATGCTAAATGCTGAGGAAGGAGACAATTAGCCCCAAAACTGTTTTCTAAGCCCTGGAAAGGAAGCTGCATTCTGCAGGGTCCTGGAGTTTAGATGGAGGTGCTGAAGGCTCTCAGCTCTCAACTGGAAGGTGCAGATGATCAGTGCTTCATAGCAGCACTCAGCATTTTCCAGGATGAAGCCTGTCAAGATCAGTAAATACACTGATACAAGAGCAGTCTTGATCCAAGATTTTAATTTCATTTCTGCTCCTCAGAATCAGGAAGTTCATCAGTAAGATCCGCTGTCATTTGGCACAATAGAATTATAAGGCCAGCAATTAGATGTTGTCATGAAGACAATATACTTATCACTGGCATTTCTTATTCAATTCTCATTTAGAAATTACTTTTAGTTTTTAGTTGATTTTTTTTTTTTTCTCAGTGATCAAGTACATAGGCTTTAAATATTTGTTAGTTGCATCAGTGTTACAGTAATAAACTTCAGCTGGTACCCCTGTGTGGGGCCAAATTTATTGTGAAGAACAGAGGGAGATATACTGTTGAAGTAGATAGCGAAATCCTATAGCTGTATCTGTGGGTGTTTTCCCTTATTATTTGTGTCATTTCTGTGCTTTGCTTTGGTTGGATGGTTCATTTCAGCTTGATTTCCTTCTGAATATTTTATTCTGTAGATTTTATTGAGGTGAGGCACATTCATGGTCTTCGCTGATTACATCACTGACAGTGACTTGTTGGTTCTGTTAACTACAGACTTTTCCCCAAACTAGTCAATGTTTCTTTTTTTTCTTCCTTTTTCTTCTTTTTAAACATTCATTCTTTGTGTTGTAATAACAAAACCAAGGTAATATTCAAAGGACAGATCATCAGCAAACATGCTGTTACCTAAGGAATACAATTGTCTTGTTTCCTATTGAAGCAATGTTACTTTTGAGCAAATATTTCAACAGATAGGATATGCAAAATAAAGTTTTTGGGCTCCCATAGCTGAGAAATTTATCTAGAAAACGGGGAAGGTTTTGACTTGTAATAGCTACTTCACAAGTTCTGCACATTTTCGATTTTATGTGGATGTGAAATACAGAATCAAACCTAGAAATGACAGCTAAAAATTACTACCTGATGTTTTTTCTTCTACTCTTCTTTCAGCCTATGATGTGGACTCAAAATATCAAGAAATATTCTAACATATCTCTGAATGGTTTTGGCTTTGGAAGAGCGTGGTTTAGGGAGGGACGTCAGATTACTTTTGGCTTCCAAGGTGGCCACTGCTCAGTTTTCACTCTTGCTCTGAATCTATCTCCTTTCAGAATCTTACTGCCCTCTTGCTGGTGTCTTAAGATGTCCTGCATAATTTAGGGGGAAGTACAACTCTTAACATTGCTACATAACTTTCTGTGCTCTACTTCAGAGAAACAAGAGTAGTGTGGGAGGGAGTGATAAGTACTCAAAAACTGGCAGGATCTACCTTTACCTTTGTGAGGTCTTTATATCTTGCCTAAAGACAAGATACAGAACAAAATCTGCGCCATGCTGAAAACTGAACTCCTTTTCAGATATTTTTTTTCTGAAGCACATCTAATCTTCTTCAACAAAGTACTGACCTAGTCTAATCACATTTATGAAATCTGATGAGACCAAAGTAAGTTAATAAGCTTAGGCTAATTTACTTCTTACTGATGGGCAACAGTTAACATGTGATTTTGAAATATAAAATTTTGCACTGAAACATATAAGAGTACCTGCTGACAAAAATATTCCAACATACAGAACAGCCCAAATATTTCACTAGCCCATCTGTAGGCCTGGCTTCACTGGGCTTTCCTAGCAACACCAGAATTCTAGAAAGGTTGCCCCATGCCCCTGATGCATTTATAACTTTCAAAATCTCTGAGTTTCTACAATCTGATAATGTCGTATATTCTGAATGGCAAACTTAACAGTTTTCAAAGTTTGCAAAACTGGAACCAGTTGCACATAACTATTCTGTGTCAGGGTGGAGACTTGTCACAAGCAGTGTTCCTCAGGGATTAGTCTTGGGGCTGGTGTTCTTTAACATCTTCATCAATGACATAGGCAATGGCATCGAGTGCACCTTCAGCAAGTTTGTGGATGGCATCAAGCTCAGTGGTGCAGTCGATACACTGGAAGGAAGGGAAGCCATCCAGAGGCACCTGGACAGGCGGGAGAAGTGGGCCCATGAAAATCTAATGAGGTTCAATAAGGCCAAGTGCAGAGTGCTGCACTTTGGCCAGGGCAATCCCAGGTATTTATATGGACTGGAACAGGTTGCCCAAGGAGGTTATTGGTCCCCCATCCCTGGAGGCATTCAAGGCCAGGCTGGATGTGGCTCTGGGTAGACTGGTCTAGTGGTTGGTGACCCTGAACATAGCAGGGGGGTTGAAACTCAATGATCATTATGGTCCTTTTCAACCCAGGCCATTCTACGATAACTGAAAAACTTGCTGCATAGAAACTGAAGGATGGAAAAAAAAAATAATGTACTGAAGTCTATTTACATATCATTTTTTCTTATTTATTGATAATGTAATTAGTCTAGTCTCATCCACATTGGGGGGAAAAAAAAAAAAAAAAATTTCCTTGTATCTGGTTATTGGTATATAGGAAGTGGAAAGTAGAACTGGACTTCTGCGGTTTTTGTCTATTTGTTTTGCTGGTATGTTATTTTGTTTTGTTTATTAATAAAACTTTGCAAGTACTGTGTTTATGAGGCACTTTAAGATTCTCCAGAGTTCAGTGTTTTATATTTATTATGTTCTAGACTTGAGAGATTCCAGAGCAGTGAAGAGCAGCTAAATGCTTCATTAAAAATAAAAAGCAAAACAATTTCTGGCTTTTCTTCTTCTGCACTTTCTATGGAATTCTTATGGCAGTTTGCTAGACTGTGATTTGGTTTTGTGACTTTTTTTAAAAATCATAATGCTTAAAACAGATTCACTTTAATGCCAGGATTAGTTTTATACTTGCAAGGAGAATACATTTGGGAGATTTTGTGGTCTACGGCTGAAATAGAAATCTTGTTGTCCAGGTCTGTTTACAAAGTAGAGAAAAGGCAATCTGAAATAACTGCAGTCTTTTGAAAACTTAAAGATTAAAAAGGAAATTAATTATAGAAAGACTGTTATACATCCTATAGCTCTGTAGTTCCAAAGGATAATTTCTGTTTTAGATTGAAATGTTTATGAACTCAATTACTAGCTCTTAGTTTCTCCAGTTACTTTCTCAAGATACTAAAATAACCACCTTATGTGGCTTTTTCCAGAAATCTCCATGGAATTAGGAAGTTTAATCAACTCATCACTGATCAGTTTTTGAGAAGAAAAGAACAGGATCAATCCTATGAATCTGTTTTTGGTCAGTGTTGCCAGTTGAAAGTGTGGTAAACAGGCAAGAGGTATACCCACCTCCCCATGCTGTAGCTATAAGTTAAGTAACAGTTACAATATTCTTGACACAAGTGTTTCCAGTTTCAAGCCCCTAGGATTTTTCTGAAGCAGTTATGTTGCAGTTCATGAGTCTGAAAAAATATATAAATTGATGCAGCTTGCAATACAATATACAAATGATCTACAAAGATCATTTTCTGATGCCTCATGCATAAATAAATCTTAATGAATTGTACATTCATGGTCACTAGTTGCTAAAACTTTGCTTATGGCAAAAAAAGAGCATGTGTTTTCTAGGATTTCTTTTTAGACTAGACAGGAATAGTATTACTAAAGAATATAGTTGCAGGACATGTAGTCTCATATATTAAAATTTGGTAAACCAACTATGGCAACAATAGACAAATTATAATCTTATTCTGTGCATTTAGATGTTGATTATTCAAAGATATGTGAAACAACTGGGGATTGTAACACTGCACAACGAGATTATGCAGCAATGCTCTTGAACCTGGAATTGCTGGTAGACAACATACTGTTTGACAGAACGTTTAAAACGAAACTAAGTAATTGCTAAAAGATGTAAACAAGCATACTCTAAGTTCTTTGAATAGTAGAAAAAGGTCAACAAGAAAATACAGTATGATAAAATATCATGTGTGACCACTTTCAGCGGCAAGATAATGTGCGTGCAGGATGACTAACAGTGAAAGAAGATTGATGTGAAATTATTCTTTGCTCCTAGAAGATGACTGCTAAATGAGAACACACCCAGAATAGAATTGAAATAATCTGCAAAAAGACAATCAAGGAACAAAAGAAAAGAATTGAATCTTCATGTAAAATCTTAATAGGAGAAGTAAGTATATTAAGTGACACAAACTTAAAATACCAGTAAGCTAGTGCAAAACCTGAGTAAAATATATTTCTGATCCCATGAGCTAATTCAGAGACCTATAGAAAGACAAGTTATGAACTATGTATTAGAAATAAGTTTCCTTGAGAAAATAGAGCGTGTGAAGTACTTGCCATTATAAGACATTGGACAAAATCCTACATGGTCTGAATTATTTGGAGTAATACTAATGAACAGCTTGAGTAACTGAAAAGTCAGAAATATTTCTAATAGAACTTCAAAAAGTTTGTTAGTCTATCTGTTGAATTAAATATAAGATCATGTTGAGTGCACATTAATGACTGCCTGTGAGTATGGCATGTAATATGCTGCTTTTCCTCTGCCTTCCCTCTTCACTGCTTCTTTGTCCTTTTTAGTGCATTTCAAAATCTGTTTAAGCACATGAGCACATTTCAGCCTGGAGAAGAGGAGGCTCAGGGGAGGCCTCATTGCTCTCTATAACTTCCTGAAGGGAGGTTGTAGTGAGCTGGGGGTCGGCCTCTTCTCTTGTGTCATTAGTGATAGGACCAGGGGGAATGGCTTCAAGCTACGGCAGGGGAGATTCAGGCTGGACATGAGGAAGTATTACTTCTCAGAAAGGGCGGTCAGGCACTGGAACGGACTGCCCAGGGAGGTGGTGGAATCACTGACCCTGGGGGTGTTCAAGGAAAGGCTGAATGTTGTGTTGAGGGACATGGTTTAGTAGGAGCTATTGGGAATAGGTGAATAGTTGGACTGGGTGATCTTTTAGGTCTTTTCCAACCTTAGTGATTCTATGATTCTATGAAATTTCTATTCTCATTATTAAAATTCTTCCCAAAATTCACTTTTTCTTCAGTAGGGGTGAATGTAATCTTAATATCTTCTCTGCTACATTATTTTTACAGACAAGGAAAAAGATAAATTAAAGCATAAAACAATTCCAAATATTCACTTCCTTTCCTGCTTTAGAAAGGCTGTCTTTACGTTCGTACTTCCTCAGATAATGCTGATATTGTCATTAAAAAAAAAAAAAACAAAAAAAAAGAGAGAAAGAAAGAAGAAAAACATAAGAATTTTAAGTTGATGACTCAGGCAAAATTTGTACTTTCTTGCTTTGATGATTATTTTCTTCTCAGTGACTCACATACAATGATACAAAGTGCCACTGTTTAACTGCAGACTTAAACAGCATGGTTGAAGGAAGAACCAAATCTAGTGAACTAACAAGAACTAGGAGACCAATGAGCCATAGGTGAGGATCCTCTCAGGCTGTTACCTACTTAGCTGCTTATAAGCATCATTACTGTTTTGTGCTGGCATATGATCAAGGAGGGCAGGACGAAACAACCCTCCAGTGGGAAGGATCACAAGGTATCTCACTAAGAAAGTGAGGTACAGTTCTCATCCCCATTAAAAAAAAAAAAAAAAAAAAAAAAAAAAAAAAAAAATTAGAATTCTTGTATTTCTGCTTTCAGTCATTGTTACCACTTTCTCAGCTTCTATTTTTCTCTATTTTTCATTCTGTCTGGAGATTGTTTTAGCCTAAGCATAAATTATTAATACAAGGATGTAAAAATAAAAATATGTACTTCTAAGCAGTGGCAATTTAGGGAGCAGAAGATGGGATAAAAAGAACAGAGAATTCACTTTGGAGATGTGAACTGTAGGTGAACGCTGTGTAAATTTTGGGATGAAACAATGTTCTTGTGTAGCCTTTCTCCTTTTGCAGTCTCTAGCTGTCATCCTTCCCTAATTCACTGATGTTTTAAAGCCAGGGTAAGAATGAGGCTTTCAAGCAGGATTGAAAAGCAGAGTTCCATTGGTTTGTTCTGAAGTCATTGGGCAAGATGATTTTAATGATAAAAGAAATTTTGTAACTTCAGAACCTCAACTTTCCACATGAGTTAATGGTACGTTGTTGACTCAGGCTTTGGAAGACCAATTTGAAACAAACAAACAAAAAAAAGCATGATTTCAGAAATTATCCACCTCTTAGAATGCAATCTTCTGTAAGACTGTTACCTATACACTGACGAAAAAAACCCACAAATAATTTATTGTTGTTGCTCCCTATCTTTGCTCTGGTTAGTACTCTGTTTGCTTACAGACATGTACAAGTGTATGTGTTATGTGTTACTGTTAAATAAGCACTGCCATGAATATGTTGAAAAAAAAAAAAATGCAAATCACTTTTTTTTTTTTTTTTTGGTAGTGACTGGCTTAACAAGAGAGGCCAAAATAACAAGATGATGTGATGGCAATAGGCAAATAAAAGTTACTTTCAATCCATGCTGTTAAAATAAAACCAAGACATGAAATTTTTTATGTATGGCATGCTAAACCAAACAGGGCAGAGTACCAAAACCTGTATTGAAAGAAAAATTAAGCGGAAATTAAAAAAAAAAGCATATTCAGAATAAATTTATACTATTTTCTAACTGAAAAACTTTGGAGCTGAAATCTGTGGGAGTTTTCCATTAGTTGAGGTTTGGTTTTCTGTTTTTATCCCCTGTATGATCAATCATTCATTTCAGAAATGGCAATAGGACAAAATCCAAACATCTGAACAACTGACAGAGAGATTGTAGAAGGACAAATCCTGTCTGCATTATTGAAAGAAGTTCTAGAAACCATTATTGGTCTAACTTCTCTTTTCCTAACTAAGCAGCAGCAACAGAAGGAGGGGGGGAAAAAAAAACAAAAGTTCACTATTTATTCCAACTTTGTCCCTGAAAAGTGTTGATTTTTTTTTTTTTTTTTTTTTAAAGGGCAAGATTTGCTGATTCACACAGCACAGAGAGCAGATATGTCCTAAATTTCCGCAGAGTAAAAACGTCAGCAATTTTCAGCATGAAGAGACAGAAAGCTTGACTAAAAATACATAAAAGCACACTTGGAATAAAGTGGAAAACAACCTAAAAATATTACTTAGATGAGCATAACCTATTTAAGTGTAAAATCACTGCTAGATTATTTGGTCCTGTATTTCCAGGGCTCTTACAAGGTCATCCACTCGGTGTGCTTTCTTTTCAAAATGGCTGTTACTAACTGCATTTAGCAGAATTGTTTAGATGTACGCATCAACTCCCATCTATTCTGTTAATCTATTCTGTCTCTCAGCTAAAACTCTTCTATCAAGTGAAGAAAGCACCTGTGATGATTGAAATAACTAGTCTTTTTGAAAGTCGAAGTAATTGTATGAGTTAATTTGAGAGAAATCATGGAAACTGGGGACTTTTTTTTCTGTGAGGACTGAAAAACTGGGATCACTTTACAACATCTATGGTTACTATTATGTGGAATTACTTTTTTTTTAATTGATGTTTGATTTGCTTTGTTTTTCATAGACAATTAAATTTATAGCTGTAGTTATTTAGAGTTAATTAGATTTAAAGTTGCTAAGAAGAATTCTATTATTTATTTATGTTTAATATTACTGTTTTAAGAAAGATTTTAATTCACAAGTGTTATCAGTAGAATTTGTAATCTCTCACTATATCAATAGCACTTGTAATCTACCACTATTTCAAGGTGAGCTACACAACCCTCCTGAATTTCATAAATTTTCAAAACACTTCTGAGATATCCAGAATGTTGAAGGATAAGATAACGTAGGGATTCTGGAAATCCAGATGAGGAAGTCTTAGAAAGTCAGGTGAATTTCTACAAGAAGCAGGAATTCTGAGACTTCTGAGGCTGTCCTGAACTTGGAGGAGCAGGAACAGAGTAATAGGATTCTTGTACTCACCTGGTCTGACACCGGCAGATAGATGCATGTAGTACTAGAAGTTCCTACTGATGGAGATCAATATTCCTAGGCTGTCTCCTATCAGGAAGCTGAATAAACCTGAGCCCATGTTCAAGCAGCTGTTAGATACTGGACGCTGCTCTTGATGTAACTGTTCCAGTTGAGAGTATGATCCCACACTTCCTACAAGTCCATCTTATGAGAGGAATCCATGAGAGTATGAAAATTAGCTTTCAGAAACAGATAATCAAAACTGAAATACTTTCATCAAAAGATTGTTATTTATCACAATAACTTTCGGTTTAAATACAGCATTTTATTGTAAAAATCTCAACTGTCAATGTTTCTGCCTTGAGCTGCGTGTGCTGTGTGTATAGAAAATTAGCAAACGCTCTAGGAATCAGAAGTGTCAAAAAAAAAAAATCATGATATAGTGAGGCAAAATTAGACCATTTGGGGTATATCTGTCACTTTACTCCTCATTGATTAATCTCTTGTTATTAGAATGATACAGCATTTTGCTTTGAAACAAACAAGAAAAGATAAAACCTAAGTAATACGCCAGATTGCTCTGTGCACAACAGCTGGGGTGGATGCTTCAAGTACCTCTTGCCATAAAGAATAGTGGAACTATATATTTGATTAACACATCATTTTAGCCTGTTACTAAACTCAGAGAAAACAAAGTCAAGAATAAATATGAGTGAAAGTTACTACTTTCTCTGCTTTTTCTCAGTGGACTTTTTTTTTTTTTTTGGGGGGGGGGGGGGGGGAGGGGAGGGAAGGAGGGAGGGGGAGAATATGAGGATGAAGGATTTCCTTATGTAAAAAGGGAAAATGAGAAGAGATTCCTAAGTCATGAAAGGTATGTCCAGTTTGTCCCTACTACTATTTAATAGTTCTTGACTTTAAGTAATAGAAGCAATAGCAGAGGCATGCTTTCAGTTTTAACACAGTGCTACGTAACAAAGAACTTGAAGGTTTTGCAGGGAGATTACCAGGTCCTTGGGGGAAGGATTATTTTGCAGAAAATATGAGGCAAGCCATCTCTGTGGTGGTAAGATGACATAGACAGAAAGAGAGAGAAGCTTTGTGAACACATATTGTAAGTGATATTAAGAAGCTGTTACTTCTTTCCCAAAAAAATATTCATGCAAGTTTCTATCTAGCCTGAGTTTCTGCTGTGCCCCTCATCCCTACAGCATCTCTTCTGGGAGTACAGGAGAGAAAAATGATAGGGTCTTTATTCCGTATCAGGCAATAAGTTTCCTTGCTAAGAAAATTAAAAGGAATTAAGTTTTTCATGAAATACACTCTAGAGGAAAAAATCCTTCACAGAGCATGAACTGTATCGTTCCACAGCATTTCCACTTTTTTCTGATTTCCTGTGGAAATAAGTGCAGAGACCAGTCTCCTTCCTTTACTGCCCTCAGAAAAAAAAAAAGGAGACAAAAAAGAACAACAAAAAACCCTGAGTTTTTCTCCAGTCTTAAGAGGATATTCCAATTAGCATGCAGTAGAATGTAAACCTCTTCTCATTCCAGAGGAATAAATACAACAACCATCAAACTCAACAACCCTGCAGAAAAAAAACAAAACCAGAGGCAAGGTGTAAAGAAGTACAGCCAGTACACATCAACCGTCTATGCAATATTTATGCTATTACAACCATAAGATTGCCCAGGTTGTAGGATTTTATACCTCCAACGACTGTGGAATGAAAGTTCCCCTGGGAGGTTTCTGAGTTGGTGGTATTTTTGCTAAAGTTATGTGCTCAAAGCCTCATGCCTGACTCTCCAGACAGAAACTAGAATATGTTAGAAAGCAAGTAGAACTGAAGCAAAAAAAAAACAAAAACAAAAAAAAAACCAAAACCAAAAACTGAAGTAATTGAAAAATTAAAAAACTCAGAATGCCATCTTTGTGCTTCAATCCTTGCTCAGAAGAGTTACACAGTAACATAAAGAGGCAAACTGAAATGGCTGAACCCACTTCTTTTCATGAACTGCCAACAAATGTGTTTGTAACAAGACCTCTCTCTGATGTGTGGCTGCTTTTGTCTTGATGGGTACATAAACATCAACATACGAAAGCCATTTAAATAACACTACAGATTACACCTGGACTGATCTCTTAGAATTATGAAGATTTATAGTGGTTTGTAAGTTATTCTCCTGCAACTATTGCATGAATTAAACAGAGCAGGTGAAGAGATTATTTTCTGTATCATCAATTCCAAAGCTTAAGGAGATGTATTCCAAAATCTATGTACAGATGAGTTTTCATAAACTGCAAAACAGCTGCACTTTTGGATTTCAATTGTTAATAATTGGTACGTATTCCTGGCACATGATTTTTTCAAAATCATATGGTATCTTTAAGTCACTTATTGCCTGCTCTATAGAACACATGAAAAAAAAAAAAAAAGTAGATCAAAATCCACCCATAGATTTATTTTCTGGAGTCTACTACACTGATATTTGGCTTCCACTGACAAAGGACATTCTAAAGCTTGGTGGTTTGATGCCAAATCATTAACATAAGGAATTCTTAGCAGTGGCAAATTTCATGATATCTAATTTTAATCATGGCATCTGTTAAGAATGTTCATTTAAAAAAAAATATCAAAACATCTTTAGATGCTGTTTGATAGATATTTTCAAGATTCCCCTGGTATGAATACTTTCTGGAAACGTTACTGTCTCCCACATAGAAGTAATGAAAACATGTGAACTTATCTTTCTTTTAAATCAAAATGTCGTGCTGTTACATATTCAGATTAAAAATTAGCAAATGGTCTGTATAGGTTATTTTACATAATTATAGAGTCATTTGAGTTGGAAGGAACCTTTAAAGGTCATCTAGTCCAACTCCCCTGCAATGAACAGGGACACCTACTGCTATATCAGGGTGCTCAGAGTTCAGTCCAGCCTGACCTTGAATGTCTCCATGGATGGGGCATCCACCACCTATCTGGGCAACCTGTGCCAGTTCTTCACTGCCCACATAATTAGTAACTTTTTCCTTATTCCAGTCCAAATATCCCCTATTTAATTTGATACCATTTCCTCTTGATTTACCACAGCAGACCCAAGTAAAAAGTCTGTCCCCTTCTTCCTCCCCTTATATACGGAAAGGCTGCAATCAGGTCTCCCCAGAACCTTCTCTACTCCAGGTTGAACAGCCACAGATCTCTCAGCTTGTCCAAAAATATAACTTTGGACCTTAGGTATGTCTATTGGTTGGCAAAAGCATGAAACTTCTATAAATCAATTTTCTGACAAGGTTTTACAGGGACAGAGAATCTGAACAAAGATGGAGAGAAAGTAGTAGACAAAGTTTGTTATTTGGAAAGTATACTAGGTTTAAAAATACGAAATCACTTTTTCCTGACTTGAACTGTAGACATTATATTGACATGAAATCAATTTGATGACATGAAAGGCCTTCACTTAAGGAAAGATCAGAGATTTGCAAACCAAGAGTGAATTCTCCATAGGCCCAATCTTGCTTTATTCTCAATAGCAATTATGTCAGAAATACAATGAAGATCAAAATCCCAGGAGGAAGTAATCTTTTTCCTTTGAAAATTTCTTTACTTATGAACACTTGGTCTTGGTTTCTGCCTTTGGAATATTAACTAAGCTTCCCCTGGGGAAAAGGCCCAGAGCATGTGTACCAGGGCATAGATACACCTCTTTTCAATCACCAAATTTAGTCTCTACTCTGACATGAGTCAAACTGAGAGGGAGGATAAATACCGCATTTCTAAGTCCACAGAAAAGATCTGACAAGTAGAAATAGTTTATAAGAGCTAATAGAGAATGCTCAGCTCTCTTATTTCATCTCCCTACTGATGTTATAAATCCACACTGGTAGGACTATCATATTTTATTTTCCAAGCCCCTGAAGGGGGGGGGGGGGGGGGGGAAATAAAAACAAATCAGTATTTGAAGGAAAGGATCGATTTGAGATCTGAATTAAACACCTTGTATTCACTATGTGATGGATATACTGTCTCTCAATTGCTGCTTAGAATTTATTTAATGGTCCAGCTGAAGTGAGTTCCATAATGAAGGAATACATGAAAACAAATACTGCAGTGAGCCATTGCACTGTCTATCTACCTCTCTGGCTTACAAGAATGAATGTATTAAAAGGAAATATGAGTAGGAGGATGCTACTGAAACACTGATAGTAAGAATAAGAAGTAAAAGGAGGAATGCCTATTCATTTTTGTTAAAGAAACAATGATAGAGAGATAGGCAGTACTGGTCTTTCTTGCACCAGCAGTTTTACATACTTAGAGATTTCTGAAGTGCTAATCATTTACAGGTACCACTTACCACCTCATTGTGCTGACATCCACTCTTGTCTCCATTAGCATTCAGCAAGCATCAATAAGTGTCACTGGGTGCAATTTTTTCCTCATGGACAAATTTCAGAGGCACACTTTTGCTTCATATACATTTCCATGTCAGACACCATTTTGTCAGACTGCTCCTCTGCTGCCATCTGTTGAAAGACAATAAAATGTAATGGGGTACTGAGAAGTTCAACTGCCATATCACCAACATTCACCTCTGACATTGTGGACCAGTACAAAATAAGAAGCATTACTGTAAGGAATTAGAAATCGAAGTAATCAAAAATAAACAGGCTGATTATATTGTGATTCTTTTTTGAGATTGGATGGTGAATGTTTTTTTAAGTTGGTTGAAGCACTTCCTAAAGAAATAAAAAATGACAAATGCATATGCAGATGTGTGCATTTGTCTACTAGATACTGAAGTGAGAAAAAGTGCTCCCAGATTACACAGAGAAACATTTATTGCACAAATGTTCCTAGGACAGTGAAAACAAAGAGTAAGCAGAACACAAATTAGTATTCTTGGGAGTCACTTAAATTGCAAAGATGCCTTCAATGTGATATTTAAATATGGTGTTTTAGAATCTGTCTGTTCACAGACTTTTCACATGGTGCTTCAACATCACTCTGCAATTACAAAGTATATTTTTTCTAAAGTACCTGCGTTTCACAAGCATTAAGACAATCCTTTAGATGCTATATGATGCAGAAAATCATTGCTGTTCCAATTATCCCACATATTGATCTTGTATCTATGCAGTTTTCACAGAAATACGTGACAGATAAGCAGTGAACTTTGATGATCAACCGTTAGTCCTAAACTTCAAATCAGTAATCTAAATTCTCTAGTTGCTATTATAACTAATATTGTTGTTAGCATGGCTTGCATAATTAATGAATTAAGATGCTATAATTACAAAAATAAACAAGAGAGTTTGGCAAAGCAAAATATGATAACAAGAAGAGAATAAACAGAAAGCTTACCCATATCCTCAGCTCACTTACAAAACTCCAGCAGAGCAGATCTCCAGAAGAGATCCTTCCCCCACTGGTAGCCAGCTCTTAAATAGATCTAGGAGGGGAGGAGCCTGGCTCCACCCCTTCCGGCAGCACAGGTGAATTGCCTTCACCTGTGCTCCTCTGGCTGACTCATTGCTCACCTCAGGTGATCAATCAGAGGTTCAGGCCATGACTCAGCAGTTCCCATTCACTGCTATGGCTCTAATCATAATTTATCTAGTGGTCAATTTGATTCAAATTAATGTGCAAAGATAACTTGATTCTGGAATGAGAATTGTCCTTTAATTAGTGCCCTGTATTAATTTTTAACACTTTAACATATTACATTTCTGCATGTTTTTGTACAATTTCTTTTTTTAACTGCTAATAAGTATCAAGTATATTTGACATACAAACTGCTTGGTTCTTACTTTGAAATATATAGAAGATTCTACATTTTAATTCAAATATAGATAGCTTAGAGTGCTATTGCTGGGGGAAAAAAAAAAAAAAGGGTTTCTATGTGTATTGAGAAATATTGAGAAATCAATATAATTATTTAAAATTGTGTGTCTAACATGGAAAATATAAAATAATTTTCAATCACTAAATTAGTAGCAGTGAAAGAATGTGAAATAATACCAGTTTACCATAAATGACTTGTCATTTATTTATATTTTTTCTCTTTATGCGTCCACAAAAGAACATATTTATGTAAAAGAAAGGTTTTCCTACAGGACTGAAATCTAACATAGTAGTGTTTTGAAAAGAGTAGGATCTACCATTATGTGTGGTTCTATCTTCTGAACCACACCAATGCCATAATCTCCACTTAGGCTAGCTACAGATTTCCCTCTATTTCTTACAATTTAAAGTTTTATAATTTTTTTCCTATCTGAGAATTACATGCCCTTTCCACATTTTGTTGAAGTTTTAAATTCTTCATGTGGCCTCACCACATACTGTGAGAGTGAAAAGTCGTGACATTTGGTGAGAGTAAGTTGTCCCAGCTAATAACTAAATTTAAATATCCTCTTCCTATCTGAATATCCTCCTCCTAATTAATATCACAGTGGGCTTCTGGGATACCTTGTGCCTTTACTAATTTTTATGCGCTTTGGGGTTTATGAATTTCTCTTTCATTTTTAGCCCTAAATGCTCAAAGGTCTGGTCCTGCAATATTTACACACTGGACTAAGGAACTTAAAGGAATGAGGCGTAGATAAGATCTAAAATGACTACAGGTGGGACACAACAGGTCTTCAGCCAAAGCAGCACTAGGAACACACCCTGCTACACATTTCTGTACCAATATGCCTTACATTTATCATCTGAAAATTCTGTCAAGGCAGCTGGATGTTTTCTCACTATTAGCAATTAGCAGTATATGCAGTGGGTGGTAAAAGTTTGGCCACCAGGTACCTTTTCAATAAAAAAGCCATGATGCAAAACACAAATGAACATCTCAGGACTTTAATAAAAGTTACTTCTATTCCCTCCAATGTTACTGCTTTTCCTTCCTGATATTAGTCATAATCATTTACCGTTTGACTATCTGTTGAATCTTGTGAGAGAGTGCAGTCTTTATGTCAAAATAATAAATAAATAAATAAATAAATAGCTGGTTCCTTTTTTTTTTTTTTTTTTTTTCTTATTTTTATGTTATTCTAAAAAACATTGTTTACGCATATGCAGAGGATACAGGAAAACTAACTTCTATATTCTTGTAATAAAATTCAGTCAATTATTTAGGAAAGATCTGCATTTCAGTTTACCCACAACAGGTAGAAAGATGAACTTAACATGTCTGTCACAGGAGGGATACAAAGCTTCAGGTGTTATTTTTTTGTAGTGCATGAAATAAGAGCATTTAAAGCTTTAATCTCTGAGAGATAAGATAGCAAAATGTTTCCAAACATTTTTTAGATAGTTTCTTGTATTTATTTTTTAAATTTTAAATGAGCAAATTTAAATTTTAAATGGACATTATGTTTCTTCCTTCCATATCTGTTGAGGTTTGGTCAACATTTCTTACGTTGATGCAGCATGATTTCTTAGTGATGACTGTTGAATCATCATTAATAGGATTGGACCTCAACAAGTGCTAGACTGGCTTTCCAAAAGGCACTTAGATGCAGTATTCTTAGTTCAGCAGGTCAACGTGTAGTTACAGCAACTTTTGGTTCTTATGTTTGGAGGATCACCCTTCCAGGTATTTAAATATCCATTCTTGCTTTTACCGACAGAAGACATCAACAGGCTCAGAGACCTGACTGTAGGAAAAATATTGAGTCTAAAAATTTTCTTAGTTGTCATTAAACTTCTTCAGTTCTCTCATTCTGAAGATTTATATGTTGTCATATAGCCTCTATTCAATTCCCATCTGTTTCCCAGGATGCCTACAATTTCGTAAAACACAGGCTATGTTTTTATAGCGCCAAAGGACTTAAAGATCATCAGTATGCGGAGTCGTACTGTTCATTTCTTTGATATGTCAACTGTAATGCCATCTTGAAGGAGATGCCATCACACCCACTACAGTGATCTGGTGACATCTATTGATTCTCTCTTGCCAGTTAAGATAGCCTTGAAATATCTTTGAGTACTATGACTCTGCAGCCCTGCATTATGCAACAAAGAATCTCACCAGATTGGCCTATATTCTTTAGAATAGTTATGTTTTTCAGCTATTTTATAGGAAATATTTAATATAGGATATTTTTTCCTTGTGAACAGTAATCTTTTTTTTTTTTTTGAGAAGCATACCTATGTAGCCTAAACAGGTCATATGTATAATTTAGTGTTCTAGGCAGAGCTAGGAAACAGTACTAGCAAGGTATCATTGTCAGCTTTTAGCAGTGTCTTCCCTGTTTATGTTTGTCCTGTCTAAGATGGTGCTCTTCAAGTCAATACCTCTATATGGCTGAGAAATTAAAGCTTTCTGAATAGACAATATGAACAGAGTTGCCACAGATTTTGCTCAACTTTCTATTAATTTTCTTATATTGTTATTAAATGTTACTATCTTTTTTTTTTTTTTTTTTTTTTTTTTGTCTGGCTGAAGTTATACACATTTATACCAAAACCCGGGCAAGCAGCACTTACCCTGAGTCCCATCCTATTAAAAATCATTCTAATGCACTGAAGTGGTGTCCTTGTATTACTACGAGACCAGCAGAGAAAGCACTTAAAATAGGACTAACAACAGCTTAAACTATTGCAGACCCCGGACAATATCTGTCAAGCACAGACTGTTTGGACATGCAGACAGAAAATATTGCTTCACTTTGTTTTATTTGCCACTGCAGATATATTCTTTGATATACACTGTGTCTTATTAGTCCTGTAGTTGAAAGCAGATACTTGTGGACTAAAATTTTGCAGCTCTACCCAGCGCAGAAATAGGAAGCAAATTTTTAACTGAATCTACAGCTATTATTTCATGCTCAAGCTGGTTTGTGGTGCAATATTTATTTATTTATTTATTTATCCATCTATCTATCTATTTATTTATTTATTTATTTATTTATTTTCCCTTCATGGAAACTATAGAAAAATATGATCTATTACTGGAACTGAATCTGTATAGTCAGTCATTCAAATAGAGTCATTCAAACAGAGTCATTCCAAGATAACCATTAAACTTGTTAGATGGAGTCATAATGAAAGTTATTGTAATTGTTTTAATATTTTCTGTATATTTATGTTTTTAATAAAAATGGAAAAACCATATAAATCCATATATTTTATATTTTTATATCTTGTATCAAATTAATACTCTGATTTTAATTGAAGGAAGTCTTTATATGCATGTACGCTGTTGAATGTAGCTGCCAGTTTCCAAATAGATATGTAATAGCTGAAGAAAAAAGTCAATTTCTTAAGTAATTATCTTAGCATTTTGGTAACCTAAATGGTGACAATACTTCAGCCCTACTTAATCTTTGGTAGATAACGAAATCATTGTCCAGGGTGTTATGGTTGAATATACAGTGAACAGCTGAGCTGGACTATGATCTGTGATTAAAATTATACTTAATCAAAACAAGTATAGATGAAATAGATCAGTGAAAGAAGAATTAATGAGTCTATTCTTAGTTCCTCTCTGAAGGAAAAGTTACAGCTGCTTGCCATGTTTTCTGAGCACATAAGTAAGTTTCTGAATAGCTTTTAAGTGCTTCACAAGGTAGTATTATAAAATCCTTATTTAGTATCTTACTCTAGAATTAGTCCTACTGACTTCCACTATTGTACATGTACTAGAAAATACGACATTGCATATTTTTTGAGATAACCATCCCATTGAATTTGCAGAGAAATTATTATAAAACTCCCATTATTTCTTTTTCCTAGGAATATTTTCAATGAACTAACTTAGAATTAATGCTGCTGCTTGCCATTTTCAGAAGTAACATCCTCTTATTACATAGATTTGAGCATTGTCTGCATCTTTAAGATTAATGTATTTTCCAGAATAGATATTTTGTTTAGAGGCTTTGAAAACAGAAGACTGAAAAAGATAAAAGAAAAAAGGAAAAAAAAAAAAAAAAAGGAAAAGAGAAAGAAAAAGGAAAAGAAAAGAAACAAGGAAAAAGAAAAAGGCATAACATTAGCTTGAGGCTAAAGTAAATGTATTTTAAGACTGTGCCCAATCACTATGACAAGAGCAGTGTGCTATAAAGAGGCTGGCAGAATCCAACTGGCAAAATTGTACCTTGTTTCTATGGCAAACACTTAATAACTTCTTGCTGTTATGATTGAAATTAACGTAGCTCTTACTGTGGAAATTCTATAACCAAGAAAAGCATATTTTGGAAGTGACTGAAAAGAAATAGAACTGAAGAGTGCAGTGAAATAAAAGCTGTCTAGCTTATAAAACTAATACATGAGACTCCTTGGTAGTCATCTGAGATATTACTTTGTGCTAAAACTGGGTATCTTTCACTGAACAAAGTCTTCAGGTCAGACATCAGAATTCACACCATTGCATTCTAAGCAATTCCTTGGCAATCATAGAATTACAACAGAAAATGAAATAATTTCTAAAACCCCGAAAATGTTATACCATTTATTTTCTAGTATGAGTCTTAAAGAATTCAAACAGAAATGCTCACATATGCATCATAGATCTTGAAGGGGAAAAATGAAGTTCCTTCAGCTTGTGTGGTTAAGAACATCCCTGTTAGAGCAGATGACTTTCCTAAAATAGCACCACTGCAAAAGCCATACATTAAACTCCAAGGGGATGCAGCAAAGTGCCAAAAACAAAAACTATGAACTAACAACAAAAACAAAACAAAAGAATTTTATATCCAGGGTTTCTTTATCATAATACTGTTTTGCTAGATGAACTTCATTTTAAAATAGGTGCCTGATTTTCTATTAGAGCTCTGGGAGTTTGGGAAAGAAAGCTTAGTGAGTTGGTTTTCTTTTACTATATAAAAAATACCTTAATTAATTTAATTAAATGAAACTCATAAGCCCTAGCAGCAGCTTAATTGGAATAAATGTAGAAATTTAAAATTAATTACAAGGAGGCCATTGTGAAATAAATCAGAGGAAGATACTAAAGAAAATAGAAATAATAATCCTGGCAATAGTCCTAATTTTAAACTGAGCTTAGCTAACACCAGTCAGAACACTTAAGTTTCCCTTGAGCTTGATGCTTGGAATGGTCATGTGGACCAGCTATGCAACAATGAGTAATATTTATGCTGAACTTCAGGATACATGTTTAAACAAATGTCAGCATGGATTTTCCTTTCTTAATACATCGCTTGAAAGGGTAAATATCATAACAAAGATTTACTACAGATTTAATACAGAGTTTCTCTGGTATCTAAGTTCAGATCTAGATCCTCAGGGTAGATAGGGTATTGTCCACGTTGATGCAAAACCATTTAACAAAATTTTCACAGCATTTCTGTTCAGACATATTATTTTAGTTAAGTAGAAAAGGGAAAGTTATTCTCTCTGATGTCTCTGATGATGGAAGAACACTTTACTTTCTCTGAATCTTAGTTCCAATAGTTCCCCACTTCTGAATGCTTTTTTCACACTGAAGATTGGTTCACTACTTTTGTCTTTACCAGCGCCTGACGTCTCAAAGACATATTTAAAAAAAAAAGCACAATCTTTCATTTCCATATATATTTTGAGTTGATTGGTGCCATTTAAAAAAAAAAAAAAATCGAAAATTTAATTGGACCTTTCAGTGCCTCTGAAATGCAAACAGGTCTGTAAATGTTTGCACTTCTAAATTAATAAATAAATTGATAAGTAAACTGTTACTCTTGCATGTGCATTTTTGTAGCAATGGTTTTGTCTCCAATCACCTCCTTAGGGAAGTGCCAAATCATTGCCCTGCATCAGAAGATTGGTGCATTCAGAAGTAATAAAATATTTACAAAATAGTGTTATTTTAGAACTCATGGAATTTTCTTAAGCTTACTATCAAGTTTACACTCTTTTTCTTTTTTTCTTTTTTTTCTTTTTTCTTTTTAAGTGTGACTCCTGAAACTACCAGAACTTAGACAACAGGAAGATTATCAGAGAACATCTCAGAGAACAGCATCACTAGGATAGAGTGTTGTGTCATTTAGGCAGGTGAGCAGAAAGAGCAAAATAAAAGATGGAAAAACAGGCTACACATGGACCAGAGAGACACAAAACATACTGCTGAAGCTGGTATGAGACAACAAATATAGTAATATTCTTTGGCACCAATACCCCCAAGGTTTTTTTGGAAGACCAAACTGCCTATCCTTAGTACAGGACTGGTTCAGTAAAAATTAGTAATGAGATACATCTGATGATATAAAAAAACATTGAGCTCCGATTACATTGCTGCCAAAAGAGACATATGGTAGAGGTTCCCTTTTCCTGAGTTAGTATGTTTATGTGGCCACCAAGAGATACTCTAGCACCTTTCCCATTAGGCATCATAGAACACATAAGATAATATTCATGATAGAAATGAGTTAAGCTGGGAAAATTTTTCAAGGAAGTTCTTTTTGAATGTCTATCTCTGCTAGTTCCTTCTTTGTACTGTTAGCTTAAATTTCAGGATCTCCAAGCAGTGAATAAAAGTGAACAGAAGTGTTGCTGTGTTGAAGCATCCCACTCAAGACTGATGACAAATATTTGCTTTTCTGTTTTGCTTCAGAATAAAGTCAAAGAGGTTCAATTTAGCTACATGTAATGGGCAGCAGGAAAAAGTTCACATATAAATGCATCGTCCTTTCTGGCAAACATGAGACCAAAGCCATCTGTACAAACAATTTTTCACCTCTGTATCCTTTGGAAGTCAAGAATTTTAAATTAAACCATCTGTGATTTACATTGGTGTAAGTAATTTCACTGGCATATGGAAATCAAGGCTATCACAGTGTCCTTCATCTCCCCTCTAAGGCAATTTGTGCCCCAATCTGAATAAAGTAAGGCTGAATTTTAGGATCAAAGTTCAAGTAGCAGATCCAAATTGTGTATGAGACATAGCTATTGTTTAATTAAACATTGATAGAAATAAATAGCTATGCATTCTTTGAAGACAAGCATTACGCTCCAGTATAAACACAGCAATAGTCAAATCACAGAATCCCAGATACTGAACCCAGCTTCCCAGTTCAAAGGGGTGTTGGCTGACTCTCAACATGAGCTACCAGCGTACGCAGGTGGCCAAGAAAGCTAAGGGCATCCTAGCTTGTATAAAAAATAGTATAGCTAGCAGGAACAGAGAGATAATATAGTCCCCCTGTACTCAGTGCTGGTGAGGCTCTGCCTCAAGTACTATACTCAGTTTTGGGCCCCTTACTACAAGAAAGACATCAAGGCTCTGAAGCATGTTCACAGAATGGCAGTTAATCTGGTGAGGAGAATGGAGCACAAGTGTTATAGAGAGCAGCTGAGGGACCTGGGATTGTTTAGTCTGGAGAAGAGGAGGCTCAGCAAATATCTTATTGCTATCTATAACTAACTATCTGACAGGAGAATGTTGCTAGGTGGGGGTTGGTCTCTTCTAGATAATTAGCAATAGGACAAGAGGGAATGACCTCAAGTTGCACCATAGGAAGTTCAGATTGGATATTAGGAGAATCTTTTAAAGATTCTAAACAAAAAGAGTGGTCAGATGCTGGAACAAGTTGCCCAGGGAAGTCGTTGAGCACCATCCTGAGAGTTTTTAAGAAACATTTAGATGTTGTACTAAGGAATGTAGTTTAGTAGGCAATATTGGTGGTTTGTGGACAGCTGGACTAGATGATCTTAGAGGTCTTTTCCAACCCTAATGATTCTATGACTACATGATCTAACATATCTCTATACATTTGCTTACAAGCCGCAGAAGGATGCTAACAATACAGTATCTTCAGACTTTAAATCTATTCAGACACTAAATATGTGGATTTGAAATGTGCATAGTCTGCTGTGAAGATACATGGTAGACATTTATTTAAGGATTAGGGAGAAATGAAGCTTTTGTTGTCTGAGCTGCTATATATTTTGCTATATGTTTGGCAAAAAAGGAATGTGTAAACATAAATATCAGTAATTTGCATTAAAAATACTTATGTATTTACTTACTTTGTCTTTGCTTTGGAAATTCTTACATCATCTGATAAGGAAAAATATAAGAAAGAGGGAAAATGCATTTTCTACCACATTAGGCCTTAAGTCTATATGTAAGTGGATTGGAATTTTTGCTTTGATATGGGTACTTTTTTCATACTTGGGATGTCTAATCTCAAATTAATCTGTAAACTGAAAATTCTGAGCTACACCAACAAAAAATTCAGGCATTGAAGTCTGAGATAGTAATCAAGGAACTGTTTAACTGCTATGTGAACTATAATCTCACAGCAGGAGAACTGCTTTAAAGCAAGGTGTTGTAATAGCGAAGCCCCTTGTGAAATTAACTTATATTACCAGGAAATCTTTTTACATCAGGTTGCTATCTGATTATTTATATTCACACCAACTGCAAATTTTTTTTTTTCCTCTTTCATTCACTCTATGAAAGTTACTTCTAGTCTTGTCTTCTTGGCTACTAAGCAACTGAAATAACGCCTGTCATAGCAGCTTAACAGGTAGCCTAATGTGTCTTCTACCTTTTCTGTTGATTTGTCCACCAGTGATAATGGTATATAAATATAAATAGGGAATAGTAGACAATGCTAGCAATGGAAAAAAAAAAATAACTGAAACTTTTCAGAGATGCCAAATTAAATCTTAGGCTACATGAGATGTCAGGAGTTTTGTGAAAGGATCAGAAAATAAAGAAAGAGTAGAAAGCTGGTATGAGGATGAACTGACAACTCACTAATTGTGAAATAATTTTATTATTTAGCAACCTTTGAGCAGAGTTCATCAGATTAGTATCTGGGCTCTTACAAACAGCAGTGAATTTATCCCCAGATTACCTTGGTTACATTAAGAGTACAGTTTCCTTTGGTTTATCAAGGTACAAAAGGGAGAAGTAGATCTTTTCTGATTTAGCATCAATTTAAACTCTTTGTAGTGAAGAATTGAGAAGAAATGTCTTCACATCTCCATCACGCAAATAATTTAAAATGTTAAAAAATGAGTATTGTGCATAACATGTTTCTTTGAAGTGATCAAATAGTGAGGAAAACTTTTCCACTGACTTCAGCCAATCAAGCTTTGATCTAAGGAATTGATTAATTTTTGAGTATAATTCTAGCATGATTATTACATTATTTATTGTTTTCTTATTTTAGTAAGCTATGCTTTCTTTCTGTTAGAGGGAATATTAGTAAAACTGCAGCATCACCTCTTGTATTTAAAAAAAAAAAAAAGACAACATACATAAACAGTAATTTCAATTCTCTTACAAATGATAAAGATCTTAACACTGTAAACTGCGCTCTTTTAAAGTGCATTTGAAAGGAAAACTGAGTCCATGGTGAAATTTTGTAGCCCACCTACAATCTATACCAGACTATCAAAACAAATGGACAAGATGTACTCAAATTTGTAACATATACTCAGCTACTGACACCAACATTTTGAAGGGCATTAGGACTGCCAAAAACTATGATGGTTTTTATTATCTGACCCGTAATATATTGATTGGGAGATATACATAGTAATTACTTTTTTCTGAGTGCTTTACTAACTTTAACAGAAGAGGCTAAAATTGAACCAATGACCTCAGGGTGAAATGTTGTGGTTTTTTTTTCACTAAAAACAAATTATCAAAAGGAAAATCAAGGAGAGATGAAATAAATTAAGAAAGAACAATTAATGAAATGAAGATAGTATTTCTGTCTACTGAATATAAACTAAGTGTTGGAACCAAATGATCTGAAAAGTCCCTCCCAATCCAAAGCATTCTATGTTTCTGTGATCACAAAGGGATTAAAAGCAAGAAGTACCTAGTACCAAGAATATCCTAGGTCTTAGTTCCTGATTATTTGTTATAATATTTTCTGATGTTAAACAAAAAATGCTTTTTCCTATTTCTGTGTTATGCTTCTACCTGCTATGTGACAAGTGGGAAGATCATGCCATCTTCACATCTATAAAACTGAGTTAGTCTGCCTATCTTTTATGTTCACTGTGGGGCAAGGGCTGCCTTTTGAAACTGGTCATGTTAAAATAAATTTGGTATCAGTGCTTCCAACCAGAATAAGAGGATAGCAATATTATTTATATTTCAAAAAGTCTTTTCGGGCTGGCAATGATGAAAGGCTAATAACAGTTTTCATTATAAATGAAGTTTTTCTTAAATAAGTTATTTATCTAATTACAACTATGTAGAAACTTGAGAAATAAAAAATAGCAGCAGTACTCATTAAAAACAAACAAAAAAAAAAAAACAAAAAAAAAAAAACAAACAAACAAAAAAAACCACCAAAACTTTAAGAACTTTGCACTACGGATGCAACAGAACTTTCAGTAAAACTCCTTAACAACCCAGATTAAAATTTTCTTCTCATTTCATAGTAGGTGACATTATTTTGAATATGTTGGAAAGTGGGCACTTATAGAGGTAGATTATTGGAGAGCAATTTTGTCTTTGGAAGCAATTAGGAAATACATGCAACACGACCATTTCCCATGTGCAAGAACTAATAGAAGCATTTAAAATCTTTTTAAAAGGTACCACTAATGTTCAATAGAGTTGTTAAGGAAGTCCATTAGAGCAAATAAAGAGGAACAAGTGGGAATATGCAAAGAGGAAAATTTGGAGTATTTTTCATATGTTGTTTTCAGTGGTGAGGGCTGAGATAGCTAATAACTTCATTGAAACCTATGGGAAATTTAGTATATGTAATTGAATGAGCCTTTAATAAGTCAGATGACTGTAATTCTCATATAAATAATAGTCCTCTTATTACGTAAATGACATTGAAAAAATTAGAGGGTATTCCACCAAAGCCAGCTAGAACAAGTCAATAATTAGATACTACAGCTTATGTGGAAAGTGCTAGGGAACTTATATTTAACACACACACACACACACACACATACACACACACACAAAAAAAAAAAAAAGAAAAGAAAAGAAAAGAAAAGAAAAGAAAAGAAAAGAAAAGAAAAAAGAAAAGAAAAGAAAAGAAAAGAAAAGAAAAGAAAAGAAAAGAAAAGAAAAGAAAAGAAAAGAAAAGAAAAGAAAAGAAAAGAAAAGAAAAGAAAAGAAAAGAAAAGAAAAGAAAAGAAAAGAAAAGAAAAGAAAAGAAAAGAAAAGAAAAGAAAAAAAAAGTGTTTTTCAAGTGCTGGATTAGTCTAGATCAATACTGAATGCAGGAAAGTCAACATAATTTGAGGTGCTGGGAAACTATGGAGTAATATCTATCTTGCTTCACCTGATAGCTGTTGAGAGACACTGGGTGGGATATAGCCTGACTGCATATCAGTTCATGTTACTGCAATTCTGAATTGGAAAATGTAAGGTAAATAAGATACTAGGTTTTTCAACAATAAACTTTATATAATACACATTTTTCATCCATTCATTCATATAAGAGCTTTTTTTTTCTGTTGTTGCTGTGGTTGTTAGTTTGCTTTGGTCTTTTTTTTTTTTTTTTTTTTTTCCCCTAAACTACTCAGGTATCAAAGAGTACCAAATACAAAAAATACAATGGAAAGGTCTAAACTGGGAATTTGTTTTTCCTTTGGGAAAAAAGATATATATTCAGCAGAGGAAAAGTGATCATGGGAGTGTGTTATAGAATTGAGATGGAAATAAGATCTGCTCCAGACTGGACTGATGATTATAGCATTCAATTGAATTCAAAACTATCCTTTGCCTCATCCCATCTCCTCCTGATTCAGCTAACAGTCATAGAGATCTGTGCTTCAAATCACTTCTGACAGATGCCTTAACCCCTCACTTCCTCTTTTTACTCCAGCTGAGTTTATCAGTAATTCTAAAATTCTTTTTAAGACACCTCAGGTTTTACACAAATCAAACTTTGGTCTTAACTTTTTGCTGGCAGATCACTAGATGCAAGGAAAGGTGCTGCTTCTGGGTTTAGTCAGCTTCCATGTCCAGAGGCATGCCTTATCTGCAATGTTTTATTCTCTTAGATAACCACTCACAGATGTCCACATGAAATAGCGGACTTCAAAGAGAATCTTGCAAAACAGGAACTAGTGCAACTAAATGCTACAAACTAGAACCAAAGCACTTGCCCACTGTAGGAAATAAGTGAAAAACATAATTCGTTTATTTTGTCTATTTTTTAAAACAGAGCTGATGCAAAAAGATCATGCTCTAGAGCACTTTGCTCAGCGCCAGAGATATAAAAAATAAAAATGGATTCATGTTAATTTTAAGCCTGCAGGTTCTCACTCCTTGGGTACTTCACTCACCAATTATTAATTCAGAAGGTTGGCACATAGTAGTGCTTTGTTTGCAACTGTGCCAGTGTGAGTTACTCAAGCATAGAGAGTAACCTCAGATAAAGAACCTGTAAGGCAAAGTCACAGAGAGAAGGTACTGTTCAATATTTACCTTTGGGGGGTCATATAGGAGAATTCTTAGTACTTTTCGATTAGTTAACGCATTATAACATGAATAAAGAACATGCATATACACACCAACATTTTTCTTCTCATGATGAAGGAATTTTTATGGTTGAAAGAAAGAATAAGTTTTTGTTTTGGTTTTCACTGAGTTGCTTTTTTGCAATCTACTGTGTATATAGTGTGGGAGATTATGTCCTAGGTTATATCCTCAACAGTCGAAAATGGAATATTCTGTGGAGCTATGATGATGTATTTTTGTTCGTAGCCCAAAGTTGTACTCAGACACCTATAACAGGTGAGCATTACACATGAGATGGCTCTTAGCAGAAGGTAAGGGAATTCAGGCTGATTTTGGTGCATTCATTCCATTTGGAAAATGTTTCCTCTGGCTGCTTCTGCAAGAAAGAGATTGACTGAGGCAGAACTCAGCTTGAGAGGGAAGTTTTGGAATTCTCTTGCATTCCAGAGAGCATGTAGGTTAATCACCATCTTAACATGTTGGGCAGGTAGCACAGCCAGTCTGTGGAGCACTCAGATCAGAGGTGAATTCACCTCATGAGAGCTGAATATAAAGAAATAAATAAAGAAATAATTAAAAAACGCAGCAGTAATAGCTCAAAAAACTAGGTTAAAATGCTCTTTTATTTTTTGCATTGCTACCATTTTAAAGAGGGGAAATCATAGAAATGGTCAGAGCTACTAACTGTCTGTCTCTTCGTGTCTGTTCAAAGATGATACACTGTTATTCAGTCCTTAAAAACAACCCTCTTACAGTGTTACTATCAAGGTGACTTTGATTTTGTTTGCCTTAATCCTCTGTTGGTTGCTTTCTGCAGCACTTTAAACAGATTGGGATGCGTGACTTTGTTTATTAGAGAAACTACTGTTGTGAGGATTCTTTTTCCCTGCTTTAGATCTTTGGGAAGATAGTTCAAAGCTGTCAGTCCCTTCAAGGGAAGAACTTAGAAAGGTAAAAGAAAAAAGCAACATATCCACAGTGATTGGAAGGAAATAGATGTCAAGACTCTTGCTCAAATTATATAAGACACAGCTATTCATTATACCTGCTATTTACTGCAAGATTGTGCAAGTAATTAGGTACACATCTATGTGTGCTTATGAAATGTGATAACTTCCTACTTCTTTGTGACTTCTGGAAACACAGTGAAATCTTTTTGCACTAGCTGTTAATACTCCTTCTCCCAATCTGCAGTGGAAATGCTAAGTCAGGGCCTGAAATAGCAATTGAAACACATGATGGGAAGGCAGGGCCAACCCAGGGGAGCTGATGTGTATGCAATCCACCTGAGTAACTGGAAGGGATAGAGTCAGGATCCACCCCTTCCCTGGCCTCATTTAAGTGTTGGCAGTGGAGGCAAGGGTATCTCATTTGGAGATCCCTGTCTATCTGAAACCTTCTAAAGATAAGCAGGTTTTTTTCCTTATTTTTTTTGTGTCCATGGCTGCTGCATTTGGGCTTGTTCTCATGTGCTGCAGCAAAAGACTTGTCTATCCTCACTACTATTACTGTACTTTCCATCACACTGTAATGTTACATAAGTCAAAGGCAGTTACGGTCTCTGTGGCTTTTCATTATGTCATTCAGGCAGTAAGACTTTGCATATGAAATTGGACCAAAGCCTTAAAAATGCTGAAGTCTGCTAAGAGGGGCTGTTGTGGGAAATTTGGAGTATATTGGAATGTTCTATTCCTATAATTGTGCTTAGTTTGTTTTATAAGATCCAGTTAGCAAAACTTTTTCAAATTGTAATGAAATAGTGTATTTATAAAAATAAGGTTAGATATGTTGAAAAAGTAATTGACGAACATGGCTTTTTTTTTTTTTCCTCCAATAATGGTTGGTACTTCAGGGAATGGATGGAAAAACTTAGCATAGAAAAGGAAATTAACTTATTTTTCCAATTCTGATATTTTCAATTTTGCTTACTAACCAACATTTTCTCACTGATAAGTGCCAGTGTTCTAAGTACAGTGCTTCATGACTTTTGAAGACTTTGCTTAAAATCACATGACATTCAATGATCGAAAGTCATTTTTAAAGAATGACTTTAAAACATAGTTTTTAAAATGAGAGAGATTATTTTCCTTGTTTGCACCTAATATGATTAGCATCAAAACTAATTTTCAGCATTCGTAAGTATCGTATTTCAATACACAAACTATTTTGAGATTAATACAATTTAAAATGCTAATAGGAGATAATTATGGCTTTGCCAGAGATTATAATGGGAGAGATGCTCCAGTTTTAATTCTCCATAGTACTCTGAGATCCTCCTGGCATGCCTTGCTTTTTTGCATAAGCAGAAAACCTAGCCTACAGTGGTGTTATTTCCTTTTACCATTATCACAACAGTGTAGCTATAAATATTAACTCTCATGAAGTGCATTTGTTTCTGAAACATGACTAAAACAAGTTCTCTATCATCTCATGTTAAATATATTACTTGCATTCTACACTGGATTTCTTATGGCCCTAAGATTGTGCATGTTTGGGGAATGACACTTTGTACTACAAGGAGTCTTTTGTAATGGGGATCACTGATAAGAGTAAAATATGAGGAGAAGAGTTTCAAGACAGAAGACAGATATTTTTCCTCTTAACCAATTTTTTTTTAGAGAGAAGCTTTGGTATGGTGTTTTTACAGTGAAGGCACAGCGTTACATGGACAAGGATAATGAATGTTAATGAATGAATGAATGCTAAGTTGCTGTTAGTAACTACTGGTTGTTTTGTTGTTTGTTTGTTTGTTTTAATATCACTGAATTTAGGCATACCTCTCTAAAAGTTGTTACAATAACCTTTTTATAAAATCTTCAGTTTTCTTAAGTTCTCCCAAAGAAACTAGCTGATTGAAGGCAATACTGACAAATTATAATGTCACTATGTTGTTTTAAATTAGATCCTCAAGGAATGAATGACTGTAGTGTCTATAGTTGATACCAAAAGTTATTGTCACAATAGTATGAGAGTCCAGACTCAGTACAGCAGAGCAGTGATGATAGCAATATGGCAGCATTTTCCATAGGAAAGAAGTCAGGTGCTTATTGACACTTTCACACAAAAGCATCTTCTTCCTATAGCATCTTAAAAGTAGAATGCGAATGAGGAGGGGAGAACAGACCAGATGAATAGTGCTTTTGCAAGAGATGGGGATCTGAGTCTCCTTAAGCATGTGAGTTGGATAGAACAGAAAGGGGCCACACTTCTGACATGTAGATACCTAACCTTGAAGCTTGGCCATGACCCAGTTTGTCAGTTCTGTCCTCAGTCCTTGCTCAGCAGTTTCCCAGAATGGCTTCCAGGAAATGGACAAGCAAATAGGAGACAGATACTGGTCCAATTTTGGCAGGCTAGATTTCTTTGGAGCTTTCGTGACTTTCTGTCAGGACTCTGGTAATGCTGGTATATCACTGGTAAAGACCTAACCCTGAGGAATCTCTAGCAGAAGGCTTTTTTTATCTGAAGAATTTTTATGTCCTCTGGACCTACTTGGCGTATTTGACCATCCAGCATCTATCTCTGCACACACAGCTCAACTTAGTTCTTCTACAGAGTACTACATTTTTATTACCATGAAATTTGTACCTTAATAGTGAGACTTCATACAGAATCACAGAAACACCAAGGTTGGAAAAGACCTATAAGATCATCCAGTTCAACCATCCACCTATCACCAGTAGTACTCACTAAACCATGTCCCTCAACACAAAATCCATACATTACTTGAACACCTCCACGGTCAGTGACTCCACAACTCCCTGGGCAGCCCATTCCACTTCCTGACCACTCTTTCAGAAAAGTAATATTTCCTAACGTCCAGCTTAAATCTCCAATGGCACAGCTTGAAGCCATTCCCTCCAGTCCTATCACCAGTTACATGAGAGAAGAGGCCGACTCCCAGCTCACTACTCCCTCCCTTTAGGTAGTTATAGAGAGCAATAAGGTCTCCCCTGAGCCTCCTCTTCTCCAAACTGAGCAATCCCAGCTACCTCAGCTGCTCCTCATAAAGGCCTGTGCTCCAGACCGCACACCAGCTTTGCTGCTGTTCTTTGAATTGATTCTTTGAATCCCACTCCAGTGGAATACCATGCCATACAAAGTCTCTGTCCTCCCTAGATCAGTGAGTGCCTGTTCTGTTCACATGTACATCATTCCATTTTCACCATTAATCGCCAGGAGTGGTGTGAGGCATCAATCATAAATATTTCATTCTCTCAAGTAACCAATAAATAAATAAAAGTAATTGCAGAAAACAGGTAGATATTCCTTGCAGAATATCCATATTATCTGAAAACTTTCATTTTGTTTGTTGCTATGGTTTGGAAAAACAGGATAATTACAAATTAGTGTTGAAAGAAATTTGTTTCTAATTAAGTAGAAATGAGTACAGGAATTCAATAAAATGAAATAGTAAGTGTGGATTGAGTGAGTTACCTTTTTTCTCTTACACAATAATCATATTACAGAGATAGGCTTTCATGACCTTTTGAGCTGTTTCAGAATCTAATAAAACACATCAGGCTCAAATTTGTCAGCAATAAAGATTTTTATCTAGATATTATGGCCGTTATCACTGTTCTGTAGATTTTGTGGGGGTTTTTGTGTCTTTTTTTTTTTCCTGTCTTTTTTTTCTAAACTGGAATTTTAAAATGTTCTAAACTTTATTTTTATATCATAAATTAAGCTGTTGCTTAGTGAAGTAGCTGAAACATTAAATACGCATATTTTGTATGGACTTGTGCCACTAACCTCATCTTGTTTCCATGGTTTTCTGTTGTTACCCACATATTTAGTTTTTTGTAAGTTATACATAACTTTGGGAGGAGACATTAATAGGCAATCATGCACAGGCACTGAGAGCTAGAACCTTAAAGATATATTGCTTGCTGTTTAATTGGGAATAAGCAGTTAGCATCCATATTCTCAGTCTTTTAAGTGTCTATTTTTGTTTCCATCACCAATGGACTGCATGAACTGAGTCAAATCACTTTACTTCATTATAAAACAGCATAGAAAATATCTCAAAGAGCTTCTGAAGAGACAGAGTTTAAGAAAAAAAAAAACAAAAACATACCAATTTCTAATGACTTTTGTTAGTAGAACCTGTTCTTTATACAGAGTTAATGTTTTCATTCATTTGGTGAGAACAAAATCCAAATAGTCTTTGATGTCTGAATGTTGGCTTGAAACTGAAATACAGTGTTGTTGGTTTTTTTTGTCAGTAGAAAAAAAAAATACTTTAAAAAAAGTATAATGTATGAAATAAATCATTTTCTGGTAGGAAAAATGCTTTGAAGGATTTTTTTATCAGTTCTGGTACTGGCACTGTAGTCTCTCTGAGATATCTTCCCAAAACAGGCAGCCTAACATAAAAAGGGGCAGGCATTAACCATTCTTCCAAATGATGCCAGAAGTGAATTTGGCTGCTTTTGTTACCTTCGCTGCCTACAGAAAGATGCTAACAGTCAAGCTGCTTTCTAAGATTCTCTCCTCTCACCTTCAGAACTGCTCTTTTTTTTTTCTTATTCAGCATTTATTAGCATGAAAAAAAAAAAAAACCAAAAACAAAAAAAACTAGACAATTGTTTACAGATATTGTGTAATATTTTAAAATAAGAATTGAGATAGTTCAGCTATACTTGAGGAAGCTACTTTCCGATGTTAGAAATACGCACGTCCACAATTAAATAGTGAAAAAAGGATCTCATTGAGAACATGCTGCAAATATGCTGAAACATAAACAGTCAAATGATCAAGAGATCATATTCGTATTTTTAGTTAGTTCTAGCTACTACACTTGTGCATTTCTATATTATTACCTTGTCTGATATTTTGGATGTCAAGCATTCCATCAGTAATTGCTATTCATAACATCACCACTTCTTCAGAATTAAAATAACGTAACTGTTGACATTTAAAAGAAAAACTGAAAAAAAAAGTTTTAAGGGAAGTCTTTTCAGACATTTTTTTTATGCTTGGCCCTGTGATCCTGGCCTATGCAGTGGGGACTGATATCAGTGCATGACATCTAGTGGTAAATGAAAAATCCATCGATCTGTGCTATCAGGAAAAGATTCTTAAATTACTGTATCCTGCTGTAACTAGTAGAAGGGGAAATTATTCTCATCTGCAAACAAGTGATCATCTAAGACAAATTTATCCTTTACATATGCCTGGGAAGGACATTCAGACAGACTCACAGTATGTTTAATCTTTAAGGGATGGGCTTTATTTTCATCTTTTTTTTTTCTTTTTCTTTTCCATTAGATGCATTAAAGAGTTTTTAAGCCCTGATAATAGATTTGTCCAGAAGCAGGGGGTTTGTTCTAATTTAAAAAAATGTTTTGGTGATTGTTTGTTTGTTTGTTTGGCTGGCTGGTTGTTCCTGTTGGTTGGTTGGTTAGTGGTGGTGTGGTGGAAAATACAAGAGTCCTGTGTTTTCTATAGAGGTATCCCAGACTTCCTTGGAATGTTAGTTGGAAACTGGAGTGGCTATTTACAATGTATCTGTTCTGAGGTGATATATCAAGCATTTCAAGTATCCAGCTCAACAAAGTACACATTTCAAAATCTAATATTTCTTTCTTTGCACATGTTTGTGCATTGTACTGTTCAGAGCCTATCAGTTTAGCTACAGTGGTGAAACCATTTGAAGTTGCTGGTCATTGTTTTCAGTAGGGTAAATGTTTTGGCTTTTCTGAATTCCCTTCACTACTTATTTTGTTTCTTTCTTCCTGAGACCACTTTTTTCCCCCCCAACACACCCTCCTGGCTATCCCAGTTCCTTTTTTTTTAAAAAAAAAAAAAAATTTTTTTGTTGTTTTTATTCTCAGAATTCTTTTTTCCCAACAAACTGGAACTTTTTTTTTTTTTTTTTTTTTTTTTTTTTTTTTAATGTATTTGTATTTCTGATATATATAAGAAGACTTCCCTGATGATAACACCAAAAAAATTAAATAAGCAGAATTTTTGCACACCTAAAGAGTGAGAATTGAGACACTATAATTTCTAAGAGGGGAAAGTGGAATAATGTTTTTATCTGGACAAAACAAGATATTTGTTCATAAATATTGGACTGCCTTATTTGAAATGAGTTTTCAGGTGATTTCATCCAGTGACAGTACATTTAATAGAAACTGCCCAAATAATTAAAATCTGCAAAAGTATCAACAACTGAAAATAAGATAATTGTAAAAGAAAATCTTATGCAACTATGACCAGATGGAGCATAGCTTTCCCCATTAGCCATGCTATCATAGGTCAGTAAGTATACTGTTTTCCATGTATTTCTCTAACATAAAATGCAGTTAAGGTCAGAGTTAGTGCTTTTGGAGAACAGAATATGAATAAATTGTGTTGAAAAGATACTTTTTCTATGAACATTTACATACCAGACCTGTTTTAATTTGAAATACTAAATAACCATAATAGAAAATGTTTGATAGAGAATGCCCAACCTTGGAGTTTGTACCAGCTGCTTTTATTGAGGACAATGAATCCAAGAGTAAGGAAGTTGAGCAAGTACAGGAGGTGTGTAGCATTGTGGCCTGGTTTGAATAAGAGTAGAAAATTAGGTCCAAAGAGGGCTGATAGAAGGAAAGAGCGGAGGTTCAGCTGATATTCAGGTATAGGCATGAATCTGAATTACCATTCTGAACTCTACCTCCTATACAAAGGAACAGTAATAACTATTAACCTTTTCTAAGGTCTAAATACAAAGATCGTCCCTTGAATGCAAAGACATCACAAAGACCAAAAACGGCACATAAAGAACAGAAACAGTCTGTGCTAGGACAGTGCAGAATTTTCACTCAGCCTCCTTCAGCAGCAATGACTTTTGCAGAGCCCTTATTTCCAGAGTCCCATATTCGTGCAGTTACTAAAGAAATGTTATGGAAATACTTGTTATGTAATGCAAAACAATAGAGCAGGAGTAGCTGTTGGTAAACATGTATCCAATTCAACTGCAACCACTAATATCTTTGACTCATTTTTCTCTGATGCCTCCACAAAAGGACTATAAAGACCCAATGCATGTCCTGTTTAGAAAGTGGAAAGTGCAACAAATGTAGTCAAAAGATGCCTGAATCTCTGTGCAGAGATACTGTTGAACCTGTTTGTCATTATCTGTTTGTATAATGGGCAAATGCAGTAAGGCTGAGTAAAGCCAAACAAAATCATCACTTTTCTTGTAAAATAGGCCAGAAAATGCTTGTTCCTGAAATTCACCACACTGTTCCTTTCCTGAGCCACCCCCTCACTCACACATGCACTCACTCACACACATTTTCATGGACTCTCTGCCTGTCTCCATGGTAACAGCAGCATCAGAGTTTTGCTATTGATGCTGTGGTTCTTTCGGAAGCTGCTTGTGCTCTGGAAACTGCTCGCCCAGCCCCATCAGGTCCAGCAACATCACCATCAGAGACTGTCCTATGTCCAAAGGGCCATGATGTGCGTGACACCAAGCTACAGGGCTCTGCATGCTCTGCAATTTCTTTTAGTTGTGGGTGGTTTGTGCTGACAGGTGCTAAAATGCTTTGTAACATTTGTGCATCAGGCTGCAGAGCATGCAAGTTTGTGTGCAGGGAGCTACCAATCCAGGACAAAAAATGCAAAGTACAACTAATGCACAAGGAACTATAAACAATAGCTTCCCAATTGCAAATCTCAAATAAGAGGTGCACTCCTACTGGAGGGAGCTGCTTTAACTGAAAGTATAGCAGTTTACAGTGTCTCTGGGCAGTAGTCATACTGCTTAGTACTTATTGTGCTAGCAAAAGACTCCTCTGGTGTGGAAGTCCTCTCTCCTTTAACTCTTCTGGAAGCCACTGAATCCTGTACTGCTGAGCAGCATTACTGGATCATGCTTCATGTCCTAGAAGATGCATGAATAAAGAAACCAATATTGTTCTATGTTCTTTAATAAAATGTATCACAAATGTTTACCTGATTTAGATCATTATAATTTATATCAGGTGTTAAATTTATTTACACAGGAAATTTTTGCTCAGCGGTAAGCTGGCCTATATACATTATATTAATTGTAGTATTCATTAACATGAACACTGTTGAATTACTTTTAATTAAATAATTACTCTTTTTTTCTGTAATATTAGCCCTCCTAATGATGAGGAATAAAAGTGGAATTCTTGCACAATGGGAAGTTATCTAGGCACATAGGAGCAGGAGAGTTTGGAAGTTTCTAGAGAGTGATTCAGGTTTATAAGTCTTAGAAGCAGAACTAGAACACTGAATTTCAAGGCTGGGTCTTTGAACTAAACTGATATTAACTGGAATTCCAAATTCTATGTTCATGGCATAATGGTAGAAATAATAATATTTTTCATTCCTAATTTCTGTACAAAACATTGTTCTACAGCTGTGTATCTACAATCACCACTGAAATAAATTTTGCCTCTGTGATAAACCCTGGCAAAATCAGCATGCAGCACAGGCAGAGGAAGAAAAATTTTGGTCAAGGACTCTGGGACAAATCCTGCTGACAGGGAAATTGCTCTAGGCTCTTTAATGTCCATGCAGACCAACGCATAGTAAATGTCATGGCATTCCATTTATTTGCTACTTATATATTGCCTAAATGCTTCCCATAAAACACTGTCCTTTAACAGTGCTTATCCTTATTTGCTGTTCTGGTGCAGAGGTTTTTTCTTTGTCTGTATGTTAATTATCCATATCAGTCTTTTGGTCTTTTGCCTATTACCTTCACATGTAGCTTTACAGTTTTTAAGAACTGTTTTCTTGCAAAAGATGTTCACCTCTCCTCTAATCACTCATCGAAGACCACTAACTAGCCTTTTTTTTTTTTTTTTTTTTTTTTTTTTTTAATTTATTATCCCTATGATGATACCTCTTATTGAAAGCAGATTCAGAAACATTTATCTGGTGATTAAAGAAACAGATGAATATGTCATATTTGCATGTTCAAAATAAGATTCTTCTCAAAATGTTCAAGTCACAGCTTTTCAATTAACCATATGTTTCTGCTAGTGTTAAAATTCTCTTACATGTTTTGCAACTCATTCACAATTATACCTTTCAGTCACGTTATCTTGAGAATCATCTTTCTGAGTCAAGTGATGTCCTTAAATAAGCTGATAATCCTACTGAGATGCAACCTCAATAGAGGCATAAAGGTGTAAATAGATAAACTCACCATGGCTAACATGTGTGAATAATGAGGAATATTTTTTTTTTTTACCTTTTTCAACATTTTTTTTTTTAAAGGAATGAGATCATAAGAAAAGTATCTTTCAACTTTAAACTCCATTTTACAGAAACTGATGAGTTTTGATCAAATGATTTCAAACAAAAAGTAGAGAGAGGAAAAGAAAGACTTCACTGGTAATGTGGGCCCACTGGGAAGCGATTGGACGGAGATGCAGGGAGCCTGCATTTTAGCATGAAATAAAGAAATAAAGAAATACATTTTAAAAGAAAAAAGAGAGGGAGAGGGGAGAAAGAGAAGCAAGAACCCCTGCAGTCATTGCATTTGACTTTCTAATAATATCAGTCTCAGAGGAGAGCAGAGATGGAAATGAGAAAGGGTGCACTTGCAATACAGTCACTCTTGCTGTCATCGCCTTTACGGTTTTTCAGCAGGCTGCAAAAGGCCAATCCACTAGAATATGAATGAGTACCTACCCACCAAGTAAGTAAGAGACACCAGACCTCCCTCTTAGAGTCCTAATAGCTTTTTCCAGTTCAGTAATTTCCTACTGTAAAGAAAATAACAGGACAAGACAAACAAACCAAAAAAACAATCCTCCCTCCCCGTACCTTGTCTTTGCCTGTTTCACTTTGATTATTGTTCTGAAGGGCTCCAGGCAACCCAGAAATATAATAGCTGTGGGAATTTGGTGAAGCAAATCTCTCTTGGAGAGATTTTCACTCCCATCAGCTAGACTTCTGAATTAAATATGCTATATTGCTATTCAGTTACATGTGAAAAGACAGGCAAGGGGAAAAAGGGCTAAAAAGGCAGGGAATTGAAAGATTGGGCTTTTTTTCTTTTTGTTTCTTTTCCCAGCAGTCTGCATCTGAAACTCCTTAGGAGAAAGGAGCAATGTACTAGGTAGAGATATTTCAGTTCATGCCATCAGTACCTAAATAGAGTATATATTCTTCCTTTCCTAACAGTTACAGCAAACATACTTTTCACTGATTTCAGCTGTGATCTAGACAGATTTCCTGCTTGGTATTTAAGATGCTAACACATTGTAGAACCTGCATGGGTTTCACCAAAAGCATAAAAGGAAATTTGAGATGACACAGGGATGGCATTCTGTTATTTAGCAGAGCATAGTACAGGGTCCCTCCTACAGAGCACCATGGAAGAAGTAGCATAGCCACAACCTGAAATAACTTTGTTTTTGCAGGTTATATTAGTTGATTGTGTTTGAGAAAAGTGTTCCTGTACATGTATATAGGGCACCATGTAAACTTGCTTGTTCATTTGAAAGTAAGGATACATGTGATCCATTCTCTATGGCTGATTAAGTTTAGGTACACAGAGCTTTGGCTTTGTGTAGATTACCATCCTCTGCTGGCTGTGCTAACTTGGGAAGCATGGAAGCCTGTGCTCTGGCATTACTCCTCCTGTTGATGACAGTAAGATAACTGTACACTAAGGACAGTATTAGCTAATTAATTCTGTCAGATAGGTAGGCAAGTAATACTAGTCACATTAAGATCAAGGGAGGAGTTTGACAACAAGGTTAAGTAATTGAACCAAGGCCATTTTATAATGTCACAGTAATGTTTATAGCACAAAATACATTGCTAGATCATGTTAACTCTAAGGGTTTAGCGTGCAAGAACAAATGAACTAGTTTAAAGTGGCAGAGCTCCAGGCTAGACTGAATTAAATGTGTGCTCAAAAATATTTCTTTATTAATAGTTTGATACTTGTGGTGGAAACATTGTATATACTGCAGTGACATTTATTTCATTGCACATAAAACTTGTGCCTGTGAAAGCTAATGCTATCAGAAAAAAAAAAACAAAAAACAGTCACAATTTACATATATGTGTATGTGCCTATATGCATACATACATTTATATACATGTGCAGGTATGCATGCATTTATATATATATATATATGTATATATACATATAAAATACATACTTTATTTTGCATCTTTAAATTAATCAAAATAAAATACATGTATAAAACACTGAGGGGGTTTTGTTTTTCCTGAGTGACAAAGAAGATGTTAATGTTTAGAAAGGAAAAAAAGAAACACTAATATTTTGTAATATACAATGTCCTCAGGTTTTTGTTTGTTTGTTTGTTTGTTTTTTACCTTTTCGTCAAGGTGCACTAAATCATTTGTTAAAATACTATTTTTACCTAGATGAATAGTAAGATAATTATTGCAGGATAATAAGTTAAATCAATTTAATTTATTTTTTTTAGAAAATAAACTGAGAAGACATATATTTTAATAAAAAGAATCCTGTTGTGCTATTTCTTTTTTTTTTTTCCATGGGTTGAAACTACAGAGACTTACAACTATGAGGTTTGAATTTAAAATAAGTGTCTCCAGTTCCACCTAAAAATTTTCAATAGCACGTATGCATTGATTACAAAGTGAAAATCAGTTCTTTACCATACTCTATTTCCTACGTATCCAGTTTTTATCAGGACACGTAGTAGCATGTTCATCATTCCTAATGCACTCAATAAAAAGTAGAGCTAGGAACAGAAGCTACTAATTACATCTTTTAACAGTAATTATCTCTCCAGAAATATTAAAGGTCATAATCTGATTTTGAAGTCATCTTAAATGAGGTTATATATATGTATCAGTGTGTTCTAAGAAAACATGGCTTGAATACTGAGATTTTGCATGTCTAACACTATCTATATTTTCCCCAATTTCTGTTTTCCTTTCTCAGTTTCATTTCTTCTGATATACATTAGATAACAGTAATGTATCTTTATATCCTTATTCTCTGTCTCCCTAGCTGGCTAAAACTATGTCCTGAATTAAAAGTCCAAAAGAATTTTCTATATTTCTATCTAAACTTTCACAGTTTGTATGCTCCAATGCATCATTTTAACCTCTTATTGCCTTTAATTATATTTAGAACAAAAGTTGTAAAAGGATGAAAAAGAAGTAATAAAACTGTAATATATATTTATTCTGAGTTCATATGTTATACCAACATCTATTTTGCTTCCACGCATGCCCTCAAGCGCTGTCAGTGCAAAACCAATGTGGAAAAATAGTGGCCTATGATAACTGTATGATAAAATCTTCTCCTAAGATGCTTGATTTAGCCTCTAGCAGTCTTTATTGAGTTTAAAGGATGCAACACCCTCTGTTGCATCATGTTGTTGTGAAGTTTCATGTACAATTTCCATGAACAGTATATTCATTTTGTAACCATACCCTGTGTACAAGCCTCTTTGATTTTTCTGTCGCTGGGTTGTCATAGAGAACCCACAGGAGCCCCCTTCTTTTTATATTGCTGAGCTGTACAATTTGCAAGAATACTATAATGTCTGTCCATCCTCTCTGACATGTAGAAAGTCAGGCAACATAAATATATATTGCAGAATATCCTCAAAAAAAAAAAAAAAAAAAAAAGTGTACAAATCTTGGGGTCTATAAGAACAAAATTTTGCTCCATTTTATCACCTTCTTGACCTATGAAGAATTGACCTTTCACAGACATTTATGCAGAGTATTTAGGAGTGGGTAGCAAAACAGAACTTAAAATTTTTAAGATAAATCAAATTTAATGAGAAATAGCATTCAGTACTAACGTCAGAGCAGAGTAAGATGAATTTTCAGTGTGTTTACATAGTTAGCAGTGGTAATGTATACGTATACATTTACAGTACATTTTATTAAGTAGTAAAAACAAGTTGTCTTTAAAATCCTGTACTTCTAAAAGATCCTCTGTAATCATCAGGATACAAAAGCTCTTCAATTTGATAGAAATAGTACGGACAAGTGTAAGATAAAGCCAGAATCATAATTATTTTGTCATTTTTCATTTTTTGTACTTTCATTCACAAGTACAAATAGTAAGTGCATTATAGGGGAAACAACTGCTGAGTGAATACATCTGGAAGTAAAATGACTACATTCAGTGACATTTTGTTTTGTTTGATAATATAATTGTTGCTGATTACTATTTGGGTAAGGTCTAAAAAAATATATAAAGTACAGCTTGGTTTGATTTTTGGCCAACTTCTCTCATCTGAGAATTTCTCTCCGAAACACAGTGCTTGATATTCATTGTTCAGTGTTTATCTGTTCCAAGTATCCAGAATAAACTTACATAATCCAAGTAACCAAGCCCAACAGGAATAGTGAGTACTATACTGCTTAACACATTTCAGAGTTTTTGATGAACAACTTTTAGTCAAGTTATTGACTACATACAGATATCTAAGAAATATGGGCAAAAACAAAAAGGCTGGTTTTTTTAAGCCTTTTTGGTGGTTTTTTTCCATCAAAACAGAGGTACTACATTCATAACATTATTCATAATGAGTTTTGAATAATCTTATCTGGAATGCATTATTTAACATGAATAAATATTTTTAACCAATATATATAATCAAAGATGATTTAACCATTGCTTGTCAACAGACAATCTATTGAGAACAGTCCTTTCCTGTTGAATGAATCAACATAATGAGCAAATGTTGCGGAAAAAGGATCCACCATTTATCATTAGAGCAATATACTCTATGTGTGAGAATAACTGGACCACAGAGCCATATGAGTTGAACAACCAATGAATTAGACACAACGGAAAATATAATTGAAATGATAGAACAATCATTTAAGGGTATTAGAAAAATGATTATTTGAGGAAATATCACTACACTGACAAGTATTTATTCATGAGGGATTTTTTAAACTCCTTTTTTAGGCAATCAAATACAATGCAGAAACTAGTGATATGAGACAGATATCGTTTGGAAAATTAGTAAGCAGCAAAACAAAACAAACTCTAACCTTTAAATCTATCTCTCTGAAATTACCTTCAGAGGAATTCTTTGGAAGTTTTGTATGCTCTGAGAAAGTCAAAGTAAATATCTTTAAAATGTAGCAGTACCTTCAAGTTTAAAGTACTGAAAAAAAGATCTATGAAACTCATTTTAGCAATTTCCATTTCCATTATATAACTTCTATACAGACTAAATACATAGAAATATATATACACAGAAATAGACACAAATATATCCATATCAATACTATATATGTGTATGTGTGTGTGCATACATATTGTCCCCTTGTATATTCTGAATATTTATATGGCTGTGAGAGAGTATGTGTAGTAAGCGTGAGAGAAAGGGGGTAAAACAATTCAGCAATCAACAGCTGTTGTTTTTCCATTCTCTGAAAGAAGTGAAAAAGTAGTTAAATTGACACTGTTGGTGTATACCACCCTGTGCCAATCACTTCAAGAAATTATTTTCTTTTTAGGATTCAGGGTTCTCTTTTTGTTTGTCTCTCTTACTGCCAATCACCTCATGTCTGTATTAACATGGCTGGCAAAAATTCAGTTGAAAACCTTACCCTGTGATTGGTCTGTTAACATTCTAAAATTTCATGTTAATTTGGAAAGTCAGTGTGGCTGCCATGTGATAGGCATAACAAATATATACAAGAATTATGCTACAGAAGCAGCAATACTAGCTGCTAATACTAGATATTAGATATCTAGAAAGGGATTTAAATGCACTTGCATAGTTATTTGTAAAATTTGTCTTTGGTCTCTATCTGTTACTTTTTCCACTCATCCCTATGCGTGTAAAGGATAGGAAATAATAAATGAAAGGTATATAACGTTAGTACAGAAGCCTTCACTCTGTGGCACTGGAGTTAGAAATAGTAAGGTTACATCTTAAATATTTTAAGAAAAAAAAAAAGTTCTCTAATAGCTACAGTATCTTTGCTAGCACATTAAAAAAAAGAAAAGAGAAACATGGATAATAATTTGAGGAAAGCAGAATTTTTATGCGCAATCTTCTTCTGTCCCTGAAATGGATAGCAACTACTATGAACTAGATGAAATTGTAGTTGTGTGCTTACTTATTACGTAGCATGGTGTAAAGCAGCAAATAGGAAAAGGAAATAAAATGTTATGGTAAATAAGTTTTTGGACATAGCACAAAAAACACTCTAAAGTATCTGATTGATTTGGCTGGCATATCTATTCAGGTTTACATTGCTCAAGTTTACTGTTCACTTCATATTGAGCTGGATAGGAATTTCCTACTTGGTTAGACTGAAAAAGTTCTGGCTTACTTTTGTTTATTGGTTTTGCCATTAATTCTAACTTTTCTCTAATATATAGAATAAAGTAAACTTGTTATGATCATATGAGTACCACCTATTATGAATGATTCATTTTCTTAATTGTTAATTTTTATTTATGAATCCAGTAAAAATATAAAAAAGAAAATGTCTTTGAGTCATAAAAAAATGCAGCCAACATCAGAGTAAATGGGGAAAAAAATGACAGTGTCTTTTTGTTAGCAGCTATCTATGTAACACAGCACCAATTGAATACAGACAGGAGGTAACTGCTGTTCCAGGTCCTGTTCCACGTCCTTAATTTACACTGTCTTGGGAGAATCCAACCAAATTAAAAACTTCAAATTACGTGACTTATTCTAAATAATTGCTAATGATAAAATTGAATGATCTAAAAAGAGAAAAAGTTAGATCTGGGGCTAGTTTTTTGAACATCTAAGGTACTTTATTTCTTTACTATCTTAAGTCTGAATGACTGGTCGTGTCATAACATCAAGAAGTTTATACCTGGACTTGTTTCTACCACTAGGCTGCCTTCAGAGATAATCTAGGAGGAATACTCATTCAAAGAAGCTTTTCAGACTTAACTCAGTAGGCCACAGTTTTGCCTACAGTCAGCTAATATGAATGCTTGTTTCCATTCCTCCTAGATGAACAGCTTTAATATTGAACAGAACCTGAAATTTGGTGGGTCCAGTCAGTGATATTTTATTGCTTGAAAACAAAAAACAAGACAACAAAAAAAGAGCACCAAAAACTTGTATAGAAAAACAGAATTAAGAGAAAACGCAAAATGAGAAATTTCTTGTTACTACCCTTGCTGCTCAAATCTTCTCTTCTGAATTTCCTGACAGAAATCAGCCTGTTTCCTAACAACATCTCTAGTTCCACTCTCATGACAGTCCCAATTGTAGAATAAAAAGGGTATTTTAAAAACCAAGCCTGTAGTTCAGAACTGCTTTTATATATTCACATAATAAACAGGGATCAAAGCAGCTCAAGTCCTTCATAGTTATCAAAGTTTGTCTGTGAATTTTGATTGTTGGTTATTATTGCACTAATCTAGCAATATAGCTGAATTCTGCATGCGTGAGATTTCTTTTTAGAATGAGTGAATTTTACTGATCTAGAATGGAGATTTTCATTATTGCAAGCACAGTGCAACTGCAGTAAATACTTCCAAACAAAGCTTTGAATCAATCCTAGAGAATCAAGAGAATGCTGTAAAAGGTAATGCAGCAACACAGATGCTTTTCACTGTCTTTCTGATACGTACTTCTGTTCATTAAGCCAAGATTCAGAAAGCAGTAAAACTGGACTGTACTAGAGGAGCTACAGTGGAAGAACTCCCAGAACAGAAAGATGAAGGTGGGAGGCCTTATGGCAGACTACAGCTCCTCAAAGGGAGAAGAGGGTCAGCGCTGAGCTCTGCTCTCTGGTGATAGCAGCAGGGCCAAAAAAAACAGCATGGAGCTGTCAGGGAGGGTCAGGTTGGGGATTAGGAAAATGTTCTTCATCAGATGGTGGTGGGCAGTGGAACAAGCTCCCCAGGGCAGTGGTCATGGCACCAAGCTGCTGTGGCTCAAAAAGAGTTAGGAGTATTCTCCTGTTTGAATTTTAGGTGGTCCTGTGTAAAGTCAGGAGCTGGACTTAACAATTCATTTGGTTTCTTTAAACATAAGATACTCTATGATTATTTAAGAAAAAGTTTTTCTTGATCTCTATCCTATAGAACATCACACATTTTATTTCAGGTTAGATCATAATGTAACACTCATTCTATTCTATGTCTATAAGCTGCAAGTTGTAAGCTGTTTCTATTCCATTTTGAAGATTTTATTGTGGTAGTGAGCAATTGATCGTGGTGCAGTCTTGGAGCAAATTAATCAACAGCATTCTTGCTTAAATATATTGACAAAAAAAAAAAAAAAAGATATTTAAGGACTTTAGATGTTGTCTCTTTTTTCTTATAGGTGAATACGATTTTTACCACTTTTTTAACTGAATAATTAGAGAATCTCTGGCGAAGCTTAATATTCTGCATGACTTTCTTTTTCAAAAATAAGCAACGCACAATGGAATAAACTACTGACCTCCCCTTCTTACAACACAGGCATAACAAGCATGCTTTTTTGAAGTCATCAGGTGGAACTTTTATGTCCACAGTTGAAAGAACAGAGTCTATCCCATATGACTTTTGGGATACAAAATTTCAGCCAGAATATTCCTGGTCAAGTTCTTTATAATGATTGTCTTCTAAATTAACATGCTATACTCCCTTTTAGACAAACGTTACAACAAAATATTTATATATTCATGCAAACTAAAGCTAGATTCGGGATTAAAAAGGGTTTCAAGACTAAGTTTACAGTAATTACAAATTCAAATTATTGTTTACAAGCTAAAACTTACCCATTTTGTTTTAAAACTTTGAGGTTCATTTTCCATACAAGGGAAGGAAAATGTGTAAAGGGGGTTCTTAAAAACAAGGCAAGTGCTTATGTTGCATTTTCCAAAACAGAACTTTTAAGACCTGATTTGGGAATATGAAGATTTTTTTTTTTATTTTTCATTATTAATTATTACATATTAATTTAATGTATAGACAAGTGTAGATAATTGAGACAGCCAAATTTCAGTGATGCAGAAACATTTCACATATTTTGAAGAGCTGATAGGTAGTGATAACAAACCTTTGAAGGAGGAATTCACCTCTTCATATTTAGGTGATTACATGTAATTAGACTCAAAATAGAATATATTCTTAGAGTGGATTTGTGAAATATGAAAAAGTTTGATAAAGCAATCCTAACTCCACTGAGGAGCAAAGGTACTTAGGTTTTTGCAGAAGTGACAGCTCCTTCGTGACAGCAGCGTCTACCTGCTGACAGTGCTTTGGACTGCAGTGAATTCAAAGATGAAAGGTTTTGTCTGAAATGTAGTTCTAGCATGCCCAATGTATTACCATTTAAAAACATATATATACACACACACACACAAGTATACATGTTTTAAATTGTTCTTTTTTTCCTCCTCATCCCGACAAAACTGAAAGCTTTAAGTCATTACCATGGAAACTGCATCAAAATACTAGTTTTCCTTCCAGCTATTTCAGTATTATTTAAATCCTTGCTAATACTTTATAATGTACTATCTTTTAAAACATTCATTAAATACAGGTTTCAGTCTTTAGTTTACTTAATAAATTGTGTCTGTTAAAGAGAAAAACTTATAGTGCAATCAACAACACTAATAATCACTCTATGAAGTAGGAAGTGTTTGTCAGTAACATCACATCTTCAAAATAATGACAGCAAGTAATTGCATATGAATATATATATATATTTATTTTTTTTATATACAATAAAACAAAGTGATATTGTATTTATTATTGCAGTGGCCTTTACCCTGCTGAAACAAAGCAACGGGGAAAAAAAGAGGCAGTCAGCCTGTGAAAACATAAGGAAAAGTACGTCACTATGGCAACCAAAATGTCATTTGTTATACTTCAGTCACTACAGCATTGGAAATTACTTTATTAAAAGGAAAGAAAAAAAAGTCCTCTACATCTAGACAGATTACCAAATAAAATTATTTATTTCTGAGAGGCTCTTAAAACTTCTTACATGATTAGCCCTTATTCATGTAAGGAGTTTCCTTTCATCTTATGAAGTATTCTGACTTTAAAAAATCCTGCACAAAAGATAATAGATTAAGATTCTGGACCTGGAACTATCAATTTAACTGAAATGTAACGTAACCGTAATTATCTTCAACATTATGCCAAAATAACCTAATTAGAATGTTGACCAGTGAGACAGGTGAAATCCACTCTAAAGTGAGTAGTATCAGGTATATTACATACAACAGAAAGGATGTCACTTCCTTTACAAGATTTCTGGAGGGTATGAAATCAACCTCTGTGAAATACATTTACTTTAGTGTAAAGTCGGATTTTCTGTTCTGGGATATGACTACATACCTAAAGGAGATCACTGGAAAAAAAAAAAAAAAAAAAAAGATATTTTATATTCAAATTTTGAATATAAATCTCACAAAGAGTTTGTGAGATTAGTGTGCCAGCTTTATTCTACTCTCACATGTACCTGAGCAATGACAGAGTCAAAAAGCAGTGACATTGGACTGACTCACGTGACTGATAGCCACATGATTCAGGATTCTGTCTTTCTTTAGAGTTATTACCCTTGCTCTCATATAGGCAACAGTATGTATTCCCTTTCTAGCTTTTTGTAGCATAGGATTCTTCTCATTTGCTTCTTTCAAAGTGCCCCCAAATAGTGAAATAAAAATAATTCTTAATTGCTGTTCCATAAAGAAAGAATCTCTTTAGGCCAATCACACTTTTTCTATTTTATATTGCTTACAATTATTTTTATTTAATTCTTTAATGACTGCCTTGGAACACACAAACAAGCATTTCTGCTTTCACAGTTTAAATAGACCTCATGCAGAGGATAATAGCATGCCATAGATTTATATGTAAAAAACAAAACAAAACAAAAAAAAAAAAACCACAAAAAAAAACAATAACACAATAACCAATTAGTCATATTAGTCATACTTTTCTTGATAAGAACACTGGCTTATTCTTGTAGAATTTGCCTTAAATTATATTTGTCCTGGTGTAAAATACCCAGTTTTTCTCCACAGCAATCTTTAGAGATAATCTCCATTACAGAAGAAAATCTATAAAGAAATGTGTGCATTGATGATCATCGCACAAAACATCTTCCAAAAACATACGTATGGTTCAGTAACTATTCTCCAAATATTTTTCTTGTAGAGAGAATATACTTGTGTAATTATTGCTATTGTATTGCTTTTCAATCATCTCCTCTGTTACTTAACATTACAATTTCTATCTTATGAGTTAGACACTTCATATGTTGTCTTTCCTTTTGACAAAAAAAAAAAAAAAAAATTATGCATTTTTCCATAGCTAAAAAGAATAAAAAGTAGAAAAATGCTTGTTTGCATCATGAACTCTAGTACTACTGATGCTGGCAGGGTATTATAAGTAGCATGCAAACTTTTTGTGGAGCATGTTCACATTGCCATGCAATTGACTATAAAACAGAGTTTCTGAACATATGTATTTTATGATATGTAATAAACTATCCTAATTCCTATCCTATCCTTAAAGGTTGCTTTTACGTTCTGCATTTCACCCTGGATACTCAATTGATAGTACATGGGGAAGACCTTGCATTCAAGGAACTAGTAATCTTGAACACCACATTAGTGATCCACAAGTAGTTGCTTCATGTCCAGCTACTAATGTTTAAAACTCAATTTCTACATACGTTTAGCATTCAATGAAGTTTAAATGCTGAGGGACTTGGTTTAGTAGGAAATGTACTTATACACACACACACACACATATATATATATATATTGGATGGTTGAATTGGATGATTTTGGAGGTCTTTTCCAACCTTGGTGGTTCTATGATTCTTTGAAATAAAAATATAGTACCTAAATACCCATAAATGGACTTAGACATCAATACTACTTTGCCCCAGACAGGTTTGAAGACATAAGTTCTCTCTTCTCCTGGTTCAATAATGTTAGCAGAGAGACATGCATAACAGCCTTGCTGTTTGGTAATACATGCTTCAGCAAGAAGTGCTGGACAAAATAAAAATTCAACACTGTAAGATTCAATTTTGTGCATTTGTACATATTGTTTACTGCAAATACCAGCCCAGTTTCTATATCAGTATGACACAAGTATGCACTTCATTATGCAGCTATTACAGGAGTTATGATATACAAACAAATATGATCTTAATCTGAAAGAATAATCAACTGTAACAAAATGAAGAGTTGCAATAATTATAACAAGAATTGGAGTGGGATAAAATTTACAAGTGAAATATAAAGGGCTTTTTTTTAAAAAAAATCAAATTATTGTTGCTAGAAAATACATCCCTTTGTTGAACAACACTCATATGAAATAACTTAGACATTTATAATTGTATTTTACTTTTAATTTTGGCCAGTTAAATAATATAATTTAGGTAGACAATAGATTTGCGTCTACCAGCATCTATAAAAACGTTCTACACCTAAATCTACTGACAAGATAGGAAGAGCGAGAGAGTACCTAAACATTTTTCACTTGCACACAGGTATTCAAAGCATTTGGATGAACCAACTTCTACGTAAACCTGTTTCTACTGATTATACATAAATGGAGCAAATGTTGGTCAGGCTAAGCATTCAACTCTTAAGGTTAAAGGTAAACAAGAATCATTCAGTTTCAAGTTGAATTATTTCATCTGAAATTCATTCCACCAGCCCTATTTTATTATGTCAGACAGGTATCTCAAAGGCAAATTTTGGAGATACGACAGTAGAGGTTGAGCTTTCCCACCAGTATTTCATTACATTTTGTTGCTGTGTGACAGATGGCACTAGAGGGACAGTCTGATAAAATGGCATCTGACATGGAAGCGTAGATGAAATAAAGGTATGCCACTGAAATCCTTCATGTGGAAAAAACTGCACCCACTGACATTCATTGACACTTGCTGAAGATTTATGGTGATCAAACAATGGATGAGAGCACAGTGAGGGGGTGAGTGGTGGATTCAGCACTTGTGACAGCAACACTAAAGATAAGCTGCGTTCCAGAAGACCGTGCAGACTTTTACTAGCATAACATGCAGGCTCTTGTTTATCACAGGCAAAAATCCATAGCTAAGGGTAGTGACTATGCTGGAAAACAGTGTTTTGTAGCTGAGAGTTTACTCTATCAAACAGCATTATTGTGCTTTTTGTATTTGTTGTCATTTCCATGGAAATAAATGGGAGGCATCACTTCTGAAGCAATGTACATATAAATTAGTTGAGAACAAGGGTGGGTCTAAACTTTTTGTTTTCTGTTGGATAGAACATAACTTATGGATAAAATAAAGCTAAGAAAAAGAAGGGAATCAGCTTCAGTAATAATAATGAAGTCTTCTATTATCACTAGTAGCAGTTATCACAAAAGTAGTAAAAGCAAACTGGCTGATCTCTATTTAACAGAACTTGGCCAAAATAAATAAATAAATAAATAAATAAAATAAAGAACCCAAAGTAAATAATACAAACCTAAGATGAATTTTGGCACCATATATAAACTAGAAATCTGAAATTCTCACAGTGCAAATTTCTACAACATAAATCTAATATGAATTCAGTGAACCTGTTACTCCACACACTCTTAATCTCTGACTGGAACTCATGAATGTACTCGACCATCTTTAAAAAAAAACCTCTGGATTCAAATCATTTCTTAGTTTCAGTGTATTAAAGTATTAGAAGTAAATTTGATATTAATTTGAAACTGAATTTCAGATAAGATGAAGAACGATGAACTAGAAAATAAACACACAAAAAAAACAAAAAGCTTAACTTGAAAAAATTCCTTAAGTGAAAGCTCCTTAATTGGATACAGCTTTAGGCATGGGAGGACAAAGTAGATAACGTCATGAGTTGATCCCACTCATGTTTTGTATAGTAGAAGTTATCAAATAAACCAAATGTCAACAGCAAAACAAACGAGAAAGTTCTCATCCACTTGTCATAAATGTTTTGACATTTCTCCCTCTGACAGTTTGTATGGATGATTCTGTCATGCAGTGTCACCTCAGGAAATTATTAAAAACACCATAGCAATAGATGCCATACACAAGTACAAAGTGAATGATACTACTTGAGATTCCCCTTGGGATATATTAAGGATACGCTAGAATCCCCTGTTGCTGTTTTTCCTCAACCACCTCAAAACAATGCAACATGTAACAAATGAAAAGTCTAGACTGCCAATCCAAAATTATGTGCAGAAATACCTCCTCCCCCCAACCTCACCCCCTTCCCCATCTCTTTCTCTAAAGTTCTTTTCTAGGCAATGGCTAGTTCTGTGAGGTTGTTTCTCTTTCTTTGCACTTCATACCCAAGGCAATATCATCATCTACAACCAAAATAAACAAATAAATAAAAATCTAATATACTTGTGGAAAAGATTTTAATCCTTTCTGAAGGAGGCTTCTCTATCAACTTGAATTTGTCCAATCACAAAACTGGCACAATTTCTTCAGGCAATTTCTCCTTAAAATAAATACAATTTTGAGAGCAAGTTGATAAATAAAACCCTTGACTCTTGCAACCGCACATACAGCTAACTATAGCCACAGATAGTGGGCTCCCTCTTCCTCCCTTTTCTCTGTTGATCACCAGAGTTGTTATAAGATCACCAGTTTGAGATAAATGTATGGACAATAGACTCCTCATGAAACAGATTACTGATTCATCAAAGTGAATGAAAGAAGATTCTTTATTTTCAGGTTTTTTTGCTAATTTTAATGCTAACTTGGTAAAGTATGAACTGTAGTTTAATAAGCCAATGACTTATCAAAGCATATGAACTTCTACCAACTTTCTGAAGAAGTATATATAAACTTCCACAGGGACAATTTAAATTAGTTGTTATAGCCTAAATTAAATTAACCATTCTATTTACTGTAAAAAAACTGGGTAGAGAGTGCACACAATTTGAGTGGTCTGTATTTCACTGTTACTAAGGAGGCAATTTGTATTTGCAGGTGAGTATTATAACTTCTATTTTTCATGATATTGAATTAGTGCTTCAAAAGAAAAGAATCCTGCCAATTTGGATGACAGATTGGTGTTTAAGATCTTTTGGAAGGGATAAGAGTAAAGAGATAGAGCAAGATAACATTTATGTTATTTATTGGCTTTTTGTATCATGAGGCCTATTATCATGTGTCAGTTACAGACAATAGATGTTATTACCTCTGCAAAAGAAAAATTTCTCTGCTCTTTTACTGTTCGTTGAGGCCAGCTTAATAGTGTACAACTCAAATAAACCAGTCAACTTTATTCAGCTTATAAACAACCACTACTGGCAGAATTGATATATCCCACAGAGTCCTAAGCCAATTTCCTACTTTCCAGCTCCCTGTAACCCTGAAATAGTCATGAGGGAAAGTTATGCTACTTTTACATGAGCTACCATTCACAGTCCAGAGCTACAACTGTAAAGTCATTCTGACAGAGTTATCAGACTGAAAGTCTTTACATTCAGCAGGATCTGGATTGAAGGAAATATGAAAATAAATTTGCTATTAATTTAATTAAAATAGTCATCTTGGAGGAAAATGAGGCTGTAATTTTAAGCTCTTCATTTAGCTAGTCTATTTAAGCCTGTTAAGCTCTGTATATTTCCACATAAGAAAAAGTTTTCAAGAAAACTGAACACATTTCTTAAATTGCACCAGATTTCTCTTAGCATACCTGGACAAGATAAAAAGCCACAGGTTAAAAGAAAGTCTACTTTCTATGATTCTGAGCAATAGAAAGAAAGAAATCTGATTTCTTTTAATATTTTGTCTTTGTAGTTGATCATTAGCAGCTGAAGTTCACTCAAATGTTTAGTCATACTATTGATTCCTATCACATGCGTAGAGACATTACATATATGTACCTTAAAAGCAGCAATAGCATCTTTCTGAGTTAACATGTTAATTGCAATGATGAGCTCTCCAAACACTGGTTCTTAACATTTCTTATCCCACCAAAGACTATATGATAACTTCCGACTCAAACATCTACGTCAATGATATCAGATATGGTTAGAAAGTAAGGCCAGTAGAAATTACCAATGTGAAAGGAACAGCATGAAAACTTCATCAGCACTGGGACTCAGTAGCTGAGAACTGATGGTGACCTGATTCCAGTTAGAGGTTAGCTGAAATCTTCTGCTTTGAAACACAGAAAAATTGTGATTTAAAAACTTTGATGAATCTGGCAGGCTCTGAAATTCAGAGACAACCCTGGGGACAAAGATAATATTACTAAGTAGAACAAGCCCTCCTCAGTAAAGAAAGAATTAATTCTCTTAGAGGTGTAGGCAGAGGATAAAAAGTCTTTTAAGTGATCTTCTGAAAGAATCATGTTGGCAGATGTTTTGTCTTTTTTCCTGCTTTTTGAAATAGACACAGAACAAGGACACCATCAGGATGACAGCTTCATAATGAACTTTTCAACCTGCGTCTTGTTCTCTGCTGCAGAAGGGCAAAATCTTGTTGCTTAACTTCAGTTTAAGAGCATTTTAACTTGAGTTAATTTTATTTGCTGTTTGAATAGATTCTTTTTCTATTAGAAAGTCGGAGAGAATAGCTAAGAAGATATATAGATTATGTAGACTGGCTAGATAAATGGATCAGAAGGAAAATTTTAAACTAGATTAGACATAGAAAATAAGTTTGGAATAAACTTTAGTAAAACATTTAATTCAGGTCAACTTCCCACCTCTAAACTGGACAGATAGACAGTCTAACTAACACAAGAAGGCCAACATAACTTTTCAGAGAAAAAAATTAGAAAATCCATGCTCCTTCAGTCTTCTTAGAGTAGACAAGTGACTACTACTAACACTGTATTTTTTCTTTAGCTGATATTAATTTTTATACCAGAAAAGATTTGAGACTATGAAAACCAATGATTTATTGAATATATTTGTTTATTATATTAAAAAATACTATCTAGTTTTACAGATCAAAATTTAAATAAAGCATCACAAAAAAAAAAAAAAAAAGACTTTCAAGAAAGTCACAGTAATTTGAATTAAGCTTCAAAATATGACAAGTCAAGAGTAAAGAAGCACTCATTTCTTAACATTCTGTTGCGTCCACATTTAGTTGCTCTACACCTAATTTCACAAAAAAAATCTATACCTAGAGCATGCATTCTGTATTGGTAGGCAAAGTATCCTTACCAGTGGATCAGATCCTGCAATCCATTCATATTTTCACAAAAATTTTCACAGGACCACTCTCTCTCTGATCTTCAAGCAGTTCTGCCTGATACATCGTGGTTTGTGTTGTTCCAAAATTTAAACTATTCTGAGAAGTAAAAGCAGGTCTAAATTCAACAAAAATCCTCAGACTAAAGGTCATCTACACACCATTCTACTAGGATTTTTATACTTTTAAGAGATATCAATAAGTTGTCATTGTTTGCACAAAGGTAGAGCTATTTTTCTTCAGTGAGCCTTGTATGATATCACATCTGGATATTTTTTTCTTAAGTGAAAGCAGAGGTGACAAAGCATTGTATTTCAGTTGCTGCAGAACAGCGCTTACACAGAGCCAAGGATTTTCCTACTTTTTGTGCTGCTCTGCTAGCAAGCAGACAGATGCACAAGGAACTGGGAGGGAACACATTCAGGAAAGCTGACACAGACTGACCAAAGGAATGCCCTGTATGTCATGGCATCACATTCAACAATAAAAATGGGGAAAATAAGTTTGGGATGATGTTATTTCCTCCCCTACTCTCCTCCTCTCCCCAAAACAGTTATGCATGATGAGCCCTGCTTTCTTGGGAGTGGATGAACATCTGACAACTGATAGAATGTAGCAATTGAATTCCTTGTTTTACTTGCATGCACAGCTTTTGTTTTACCTAGTGAACTTCTTAATCTCAATCTATGCATTCTCACAATTTTCTGATTTTCTCCTCCATCCTATCTGGGGAGAACAAGTGAGTGACTGCGTATTTTTGAGCTGCCTTCTGGAGTTGGACCACAACACATGACAGTTCTATACCATGAGGTGGTGTGAATTTTAAAAAAATAATTTTAATTTAGAATTTAGAAAAGTAGTATTTGTTTGTGTTTTGGGGCCTAAATGAGGCCTACGTTTCCAAAAACTAGTCAAGCGGCATAATGAGTTACCACTGAAGAGGCAAAACTACCAATAGTTACTATGAGACTATGATAAGGTGTTTTATTATTATTATTATATGCATATTATGCTAAATTAGATATGCTAAAATGGTAAATCTCAATTTATTACATTTGATAGAGTACTTGCAGAGAGAATCTTCTTATATTAAAATTGATACGTAGAGAGACTCAAATAGAATTTAAAATTATATATTTTAAAGATTCTTCAGCAGACTCCTATGATTTCAAGTTTTGTTACCATGGTAACTGTATGTAAGATTTTCATTAAGTATTTTGTTCCCTTTCTTTTCTCTTTTTAACATGATAAAATGAAATCAATAGGAACATTTACTTAATGACTAAATAGCAGAGGACTTGTTATTTTATGTTTTCATCTGTTCAGTTGTCAAAATTTAAATGTAAGAAGCAAGTCTCCACTTTGATTCATACAATTAAATTAGCAGAGAGCCTAAATAAGTATTTCGATTTGAGAGCTAATTAAGCAATTTGGTAACTCTAACTTCACAGCTGAAGTTAGAGCACAGCTGGTTTCTCCACTATTTCATCAATTTGTTGCACTCCAATGGTGGTAGCTCCACTATATTAAACAAATTATGTAGGCATCAAGAAATTTTTGTAAGGCAGTAGATCTTTTCATATATCATGTGAGTGAAGACTACAATCTTGTCTATTTTATTCGGGTGAATCAATCACAGCAAGCAAACAATTAGCAGCATTAAAAAAATAAAAATCACGCCTGATTATGACTTGTTTTCTCCCTTAACAGTGACATAAGGCATACAAATCTAATCGTCACTTAAAATCTGTTTAACTACAAGAAGTGTGTACAGATTAGCCCAATATACACATACACTTCTGATAATACTAGCTAAGAAGAAATTACAGGACCTTGTCAGTTCAAGAAACAAATTATGGTTACCTTTCTTGAGCCCAGCTGTGAAGCTGGTATATTTATGAGAAACTAAATAGAAAATAAAACTCCCCATTTGAAACATTTGTAGAAAAGGTAAAGAAAAAGTCACCGAAGGGCTGATTACTGTAGCCAACATTTCATCATTTTTATTTCTCATGCGTCTGTAATATCTCAGTAATTACACAGACCTAAGGCAATGCACGGGTCATTGTTAATTTCTGAAAAGTCACAGGAATAATGTTTAATAACAGATTAAGTTTTGTGTGTCAGATTATAACTTTAAGAAAATGGTCTGGTATGAGTTCAGACAGTTCAGAGAGGCAAAAATAAGAGCACAGCTTAAGGAAAAAAACAAAACAAAATCTTCACGAGACTTTCAGAATGAAGACTTGGAAGGACAGATCAATTATATAAGGTCATGTATACATACATTATATGTATATAAGAAAAACAAAAAATGAAAGCTGACCCTTGCTTTTTGAATTCCCTTCTTTTCTAGGGCTGGATGTCCTGTGAAGCTGACTTTGCATGTGCCATGCACTGAAAGGCCTGCTTTCCTCAATGCCTTCTGCCTGTTCTCCTTAAGCTTTTGTGCATCACTATGCTAATTTGTTTGCTCTTCAAATTGTACATAGTGCTTATGTTACAAATCTCTATAAGTACGTGAGCTAAGAAGTTAAAAATTCTACCAGATTCAAGAATTAACACCTTGCTATTTTAAAGAGGCTCATATCACCCAAGAATAGGGAGAGGGGAAAAAGAGATCACACCACTTGCTCATCAGGTGCCTTCTAGGTTCTGTACAATTTATGAACCAGATTCAGTGGAGACTCTCATGCATTGTGAATTTGCCATCAGTCTGGGAAAAGTGAAACAGAATAAAAACTGAAGATGTCAAGCTCTTGCAAAGAAATGATGAATTCTGTCTTGTTTGAAGCTATAAGCTGTGTAATCAGAAATGGCAGCTTGTAATACCTCGCTGAAACAGTACCTAAAATCCCCATCTTACTCTCATCTGCAGAAGAATTCATCTGAAAGAGCTGTAGCTAGAAAAAGAAAAGAGAAATTGCTGTAACTGAAGTATTACAGTACCTCTAGAATGGGAAGATTAGATGCTTTATTTTCTTTCTCTCGACATATTCTGATAACTGAATGCAACATGAAATGCTCTATAATCTAGAATTGTTCAGCTTTTTTAATGCAATAGCTAAGCTATAGAACTGCATTATGGGATAATAAGACCTAGAGGTTTTTCTTATTTAAGCTTTAATGCACAATAATAATATAAATATGTTCATCCTGTTACATCTCAAACCATCTGTCTTAGGCCACATTGAATGCTAATACACCTTTTTTTTTTTCCCCCTTTCCTGGTAAAACTTCCTGGTAAAACTCATCTATGATTTTATCCCTTTCTTCCCATTCTGTAGCTTGTATTTCAAGTGAATAATATTTATCACATTCTTGACGTTAAATAGTTAATTTACTTACACTCCTTCAGTGTACAAAAATGGGAGGAATACCTCTCTACTTTAACCCACTATGTAAATTTAGCAGTATTCCATGTCACTCATTTAGTGAGAAAGACACCCTGCACAAACTTTGTAAAATATTTTAGTGTATCAAAGATGCTGGTAGCAATATTTAGAGTTGCACTGGTAAAGCAACAAATAAACAAGACCTCTTCAATCCACACCACTGTGAAATCTGAATCAGTTATATAGCAATTCTCTTCCTAACAGGTTAGCAGTCTATTGCTTGCATAAGGGTTAATTATCCGTGAATTCTATAGATACTAAAAACAAGCAGTATTGTTCACCTGCTTCGTGCAAAAGCCGAGTGTGTTATTTATTCCACTCAAAAGTGAAAATCAGACCTTACGACATGTTAAATGACAGAATGATGCATGAGTAGTCTAGCTTTAACTATACTCCTGTTTGCTTTAGAAAAGGGTAGAAAACCTTACAAATCCCTTTTTATGGACAGTTCAGTCATTTTTTCTAATTTTTTTTTTTTTTTTTTCCCCCAGTTGAAGAGGTAGTTACTAGTGATGAAAAACTACCTGAGAAATTTATATTAAGAACAGATGAATAATTTTTTTATTATGGCTCTCTCTGACTATGGATGAAATGTAAGGGAATAGTCATCTAAAAATAAGACAACTGATTTAAGGTAAAGTTAAGCAAGGAGAATCCTAGGACATTTAGTTAAATACGTATTGTCATTTAGTTCTTAAAACCAAAGACATATTGTAAAATCTTAACACAAGAAGCACGTTATTGAAATATATATGTCAGTGGATATTTAGGCATCTAATTACCTTACAAAGTGAAAAATTATCAAGAATGTACCCAAAGCTAAAACTTGGGACACCTACAAATTATAAGTACTTAGTATGTAACTAGTATTATTAGTATGTTTTGGACAGAAACATACATGCATATTGCTAATAACTATTTTACAACACTGTAACAGCATAGATAGATGCAAGATTAAGCATTTAATGTAACTCTGTAAGCAATTCAAATTTGTTTGCCAAAATGGCAAAGAAAGATATTTGTATTTATACTCAGAAAGTATCCAAGCAACTAAAGTAAACTGACTGGAAAGAAAATAATGGTAAAGGAGGGCAAGTGGATGGAACACCTTCTCAAAGAAATGAAAAAGATCCCAAGTAGTATGAAGAGAAGACTGTTTTTGTGGTGCAGAGAACAGTAGCATAAAAATTTTCAGGTTGCTCCAAAAGCAAGTCTCCTATTTATTTCCATGGAAACTACAACAGTTATGAAGAACACAATAACACTGCTTAACAGAGCAAGTTTTCAGCTACAAGACACTATTTTTCAACTTAGACACCATCTATTAACTATACCAGAGTTGAACTAGAGAGCCTGCATGTCATGCTCATACATACAACCACTGTGTTCAGTGTTTGAGACTTGAGCCTTAAAGAACTAATCATTGAAAAACATGTGGCTTTGTTAAACATATTTTGCAAACAGTTGCAGCTGAAAAAGGTGCGTATTCCACATCCTCAATGTTTCCAAAATAGTCACTTTCCTATTTTTTGGCCTATAAGCGTTGTAATTGAGTAAAAATAATCCTCCTTACCACATACAGTAATTACTAACAGAAATAAAAGTTCTTAGTTTTCTCTAAGGTTAGCCTCTTTTGAAGAAATCTGGCAGCAACACTACCCTTTCTACATTGTTACTAGTTAACAATTTTTTCTCTCCTATTATCATCAACTCATTTGTTCTTTTCTGTTTTTAGCTACCTGTGTTACTGAAAGGGGAAGAAATACCTTTTTGCCATTCCCAAAGAAGATTGTCACTAAATAAATGAAATGAGGTTGCCAGGGTTTAAAAAAAAAAATACATATATCAGTTCTTGATTGTTATCACATTAATGATTCAGTGTAAGAAGCATAAGGATAACCGATTAAAATAGCTAGATGGATTAATGAGAAGTAGGAAAACAACTCTTAGCATTCTTATTGCAAACCAGTAAAGGTTAAGTAACATACATTAAGTGCCAGGGAATTAGATATCGTTATGACGGAGTTACCTCGAAGACTGATAAGTCACATGTATTAAATTTTAGAATAAATACACAAAACTCAATAATTGCAAAAAATTTATACACTATATTTGTTTTGGGCATAGAATATTATAAATATAGTTGGTGATCATGGTTGTGATTCTTGACAATTCACACCTTGATGGTAATCACACCACTCAAACTTTCTAAAAACATGCATTCATGTCTGGCCACACTGTCACAGCCTTACGAATTACAAGCATAACAGTGCTAGTAATAGTATTTTCACTGAATCACAGAATGTCTCAAGTTGGAAGAGACCTAAAAGATCATCTGCTTACAAACACCCTGCCATGGAAAGGGTTTCCAACTGCTAGACCAATTTGCACAGGACCTTATACAACCTGGCCTTGGAACACCTCCAGATTTGGAGCATCCACAACTTCTCTGGGCAATACGTTCCAGTTCCTCACCACTCTCTGAGTAACATCTAACCTGTATTTCCCCCTCTTTCAGTTGTCCTATCACTATTAGATCATGTAGAAAGTCAGTTCCCCTCCTGCTTGTAAGCTTCCTTCAAGTACTGGAAGGCTGCAATGAAGTCTCCCCAGAGCTTTCTCTTTTCCAACCTAAACAAGCCCAGCTCTCTCAACATTTCTTCACAAGACAGGTGCTCCAGCCCTTTGATCATATTCATGGCCCTCCTTTGGATCCATTCGATAGCTTTGCATCCTTCTTACGCTGGGGGCCCCAGGTCTGGAGGCAGTACTCAGTGCTGCACCAGTCAACTTAATTTCATCAACAGATTTGCTGAGGGTACACTTGATCATGCTAAGTCATTGATAAAAAAGTTGAAGAGTACCAGTCCCAACTTGGAACTCTGGAACACTCCTCTCATGACCAGCTTCCACCTGGACATAAAGCCCTTGGCAACAACCTTATTGCTGTGACCAAACCAATTCTTTATCCACTGAATAGTCCATCCTTCAAGTCTGTATTACTCCAATTTAGAGATAAGAGTAGGGTGCAGGATCATATACAGAGTGCCACTGCAGTGTTACTGATTACCTTGGAAAACGAGAGTATGCTTGTACTTGGGTTCAAGGCACATCAATAGTAATTACACTCTGCTTAGTGAATTTACAGTTTGTAGATGTCATAGGCCTCTCCTTTGGCCACACTACAATTTAAACATATAATACAGCCTCAGTTCAGAAAAGAATAAAAAACATTTTTGCTGTACAGCGGCAGCTTAATTAACTCCCCAAAAATATATATTCTGTAGTAGTAGTAAGAACTTGATTTGACTGTCACTATAGCAAATTCTGAAAGTTTAATTTTAATGATATTTTTACTGGATGTTGTAAATGTAGAACTGCAATTTCATTGTATTAACTAGCCATCCCTCATTCATGAACACAAAAATATTATAGTACCAATTCAACAAGGACATCCTCAGAATCAATCTCCTGTTAATATTTTTCCCCCCAATAAATATATACCAATTTTGATCCACTAGGAAAGTTGCTCTGCAATTCACATTTTGTAAAGATACTGCTTTACTGTGATAAGATCAGCTGAGAGAGCCCTATGGAAAAGTAGTTTACCAAGCAATAAGTTGAATACCTAAACAAAGTTATTCCTCATTCCTAGGTTACAGACTTCATTCTAAAAGGTACCAATTGAAATTTAGTCACTAGTTTTATCTTCATACTTAATATCAAAAATAGGTGATTTCTCTTAGAGTTGTCCTCATGACCTTTGAAAAGGGCTGGCTGTCTGCAGGATGCAGCATGGAAATCTGTGTCTCTAGGCCTGGAATAAACAAGGTTTCATATATTGTAATCTCTGTTAGATAATGTATCTAGACATTACTAAAATATAGTTCTTTAGTCTTTCTAAAGACTAGCTGCTCCCAGAGAATCATGAAATGGTCTGAGCTGGAAGGGACACTTAAGATCCTCTAGTCCCAATCCCCCTGCTACACTCAGGACACCTCCCTCTTGATCAGGTTGCTAGAAGTCCCATCCAGCTAGACCTTGAATGTTTCAAGGGGAGTGGCATTCACAACTTCACTGGGAAACCTGTTCCAGCTTCCACTGGAAAACTTCTTCATGACATCTAGTCCAAAGACAAGATGACAAGAAAATCCTAAGGCAATTAAGCAGTAAGCGTGATTTATCCTGTCATATGCAAAGTCCCATCATAGACTACATCTGGATACTAGATTTTCTCATTAAACACATGCCAGTAAGTATTCTGGAAGAATAAGATTGAATAGGAATGAAATAAATACTTCATGAGCTTTACAGATTTACAAACCAATTACTGTTAATTATGATTTTCTAATTCTAGAGTAGGGTTTCAATCTTTATTTTCTTTTCAAGCTTTAATAACTTCAAGGTTATCCTATGAAACTAGTATTTTGTGACATAACATGTAAGGGTATAACATACATTCATACACTCCTGGCAGTAAGCCTTAGAAGCTTGTGTGTGGAAGTACAAAGAGAGAGATTTGGGATCTTCCAAACTGGGGGTGCACTCACTAAGCCTTCACTCTGCATGAGGTAAACTCTGAACTTATTCTTAGAGTATGGGAGTCTTGGGAAAGTATATCACTAGACTAGGTTTTCCCAATTTTCTCATTACCATTTATTTTACGTTGAATACGTGAACTTCTCTAACTCCTTTTCAAAACACTTTCATAGCTATGGTTGCAATAAACACTAACAGCACTTCCACAATTTTCCTTTTTTGCCTATTAACAGTATCCATCAATTAAATCCTACAGTAAAAATAGGTCAAACAGAATTTGCTCAGGCTCAGTTTGACTCCTGTCGGCATCAAAAAAATGCACTGATCCAGCAAGAAGGATTGAGATCAGAGGGTTTTTTCCTTATAACTTATAACTTTCCTTAGTAACACATACAGAGCACAATGTCTAGAATACAAATTTGGTGAATGCAGCCCTGCCATGCAAGGAAGGGCAGAAAATAACTCCTTCAACCCAAAATATCAGACAAAATACATTCTATAATTAGATTTAATTTTCATGCAAAGTACTAGAAGACTTTAAGTACTTTTTTCCTAAAACCATTAGTACTGTTTGTATCAATAAAAGAAACTGAGTTGGAATGGAACCCTTGATTACAATATGGCAGTTTTGAAGAATACATATGCCAAGCTATTATGTATATATATATATTTTTTTTTTGTGCAGTTCAGAGAGGAAACAGCTCTTCTTCAAAGAAAAGAGAATGCCAGAGGCTCTTATAGTCTGCTTTAAAGAAAAAAGTCATTATGTTGTATATGGATGTTTTCTAGTTTGACAATGATAGAGTATGTAGAAAGAAAATCTGTCTATTTGTCTCAGTGTTTATATTTATACGGTCACTGCTCAGCCTTAAAGTTGCTCTCGGAGATGATTTGAGATCTCCAGCTAAAATGTCACACACTGTTGAATTACTATGAAAATAAAACTCTTTATTTACAAATATGACAACAAGCTGGTAACTTACTGAGATCCTCCAAAGGATTTTCTATCTCTATAGAGAAACATTCTAGACAGAATATCTATTTTCCCTGAATATTGTATTCTAGATTCAGCTATTAACTACTTGGCAGTAGATATGTCTAGTCTTAGGATCTCCCTGTAATGACGGATATAAAGGATACATCAAATACTGTGAAAAGGCTCTTTGTAAGAGATAAAAATCACTCCCTACTTTTTCATTTTTTTATGACTATATTTGGCAGCAATTTATATCTTATAGGGAGCATGGGAATTTGAACATGATGAGGACACAGGAATAAAAACAGAGCCTGATTTAAAATTAAGAAGTGAATATTAAAACAGCTATGACAACAGCAACACGCAGGATATTTTTGCTTAATAGCAGTATTTATATCGAATGTTTTTGGGTTTGTTGCATACATAACTAAGAAAAGCCCACTCTTAACACCCATATATTTTCCCTTTCAGAAATAGTAAAACCAGCAAAACGTTTCAGCTCTGCTATCAGCATGCAAATAAATTGCAAAGCTCTCTACTACATTGAAAAAAAAAAATAAATCAATTTTGTGTTCCTCGTAGAAAGCTTTCTTAATGATGTAAGATTGGGAAAAAAAAATGCTAATTATTGAAATGTTTTGGAATACACAGTATGGCTTCGACCACAAATGAGCTTCTCTTAGATAAATTCAGCCAGGGCAATATTTTTGTAAAATATTTTGTGGTGCTGATCTCAATCTATATATGGATAAAGTTAGACTAACTAAGATATCAGCCATTGTTGATAAATCTCTTCTGTAGTATTTGTGACGTACTATGCAGACAAAGTGTCTTCAGGCATAAGACAGTGGATATAAAGGATGATGAGAAGCATGGTTCCAATGCACTCAAAAAATACCACTGTAACTAGTAATATCTTAAAAGTTACATTAGTGGCCAATCTCTTTTTATTGTGCAGTATATTACATACAACTTTTTTCAAAAAAGAAAAAAGTAAAGAAAGGAAGATAAGAGCAACATTTTTAAGGTATTTCCTCAATAGTGGATGAGTAAATTATTACAGATCTCAACTGTGTAAATTTACAAACAGGTCTTTTCATAATGCAAGTGTGTCACTTCAAATGTGGCATTGTTGAGTCCATTAATCTTGTCATGTAAGTGAAATAATTCTCCATTGCATTCAGACAACTATGGATGAACTTCTGCGACTCTTTTCAGGTACAAAAAAAAAAAGAATAATGGTAGTTACTAAACTTAACTATGTGCTGAAAGGGGAAGGGCGTTGTGGAAAAGATTGCACATGTGTATTTTGAATAGTTTTTGCATTATCAAATATTTGAAGTCCAATAATATAAATATAATCTAGTCTAACTAAACAAATCAAAAGCTTCTTTCTAGACAGGCAGAATTTTCCCACCTAAGAGAATATTCACATCCTAACTGAGTGTGCTTGGACTAGCTTAGATCACTATTTTACTTGTCTTACCAAGGAATTTTAAGCGCTTGGTTCAGGTTGATGTCTACTTGCAAATTTAGGTCTATACTATACTGTACCATCACCACTGATACTGCATTAAAACTGAAACAGTGCGTCATAAGTCTTTTTCTCTCCAGAAAAGAAAACCACAGGGTAGTAGTAAATTGAGGGTTGCTTTTCCTCCATATAAAACATATAATCTTTTTCTATTGTTTGACAAGCAGTATCTAAAATAAAATACTTAATGTATGAGAGAGGTAACACTAAAAATGTTGAAGAAAATTATTTTTCTATTAACAAAAACTGCACAATTTGAATCATCTTCCTTCTTTCTTGTGTATTGAAAGGAGAAAAATAATCCTTTTAACTGTAGTAGAGTACAGAAAGTCCATGTATATTTTCAAACTAGGTAGACAATACTCAAACTCCAGAGGTGCCAGTAGAAACTAAATTTTCTGAGATCTGCACACACATAAAAAAACTAGAAGAATTTCAGTCATGTTAATTTACTGGTGTTAAGTACTTTGGAGGAAAAAACAATACAAAAAGAAAAAAAACAAAGTACTTTACAGTAGGTATAAACTTCAAACTAGGTATTTTAAGGTGGCAAGAAAAGTCATAAGAAAAGTGATGCAGAGTCAGAAAGTGTAAGGATAAGCTTATGTTAAAATACCTCATTAAAAGAAGTTTGAAGCTACAGTCTCCCTGTTCTTGAGCATATATCCCCAGACATGTTCAGACATATGTTACCTCAGAAGGGAAAGAAATGGGAAATATGGTAAATAATTTATTTCTGTAATAAGTGGGGTCAATTGTCATCTTGGCTATATTAGTTTAAAAAGTAGAATCAAGGAGTAAGACATTTTAATTTTACTTATAAAATTGTTATAAAATGTAAAAACACTTTTTACAATTCTGCAGTTTAAGTATGTGAAAGAGAGACATGGAGTAAGAGATAGCATAGTTCATTTACTTTATATTTCTGGACCTGCCATTATTCAGTGAAAGTTAGAACACAAGCAAGGTAAAGAAAAAAAAAAAGAAAGAAAAGTTTTAATAAGAGGTCTATATAATGAAATCCTTCAATGATTTTAGATATGGTCTATTGACAGAGAAATTGTATTTCACATCTATGATGAAATAACAGCTTGTATTGTCTCATTTGACTATTTGAACCCCAAACCTTTATCCAACTCAGGACTTTTTATAATAACTACAATTGAAATTTTCAAAAATTTATGAGAATTTCAAAGCTAAAATTAGAAAAAAAAATTTCACTCTGGAGCTAGCCGAGCTACAGATACAGAATTTCATAGACTTGTCTGTACTCTCTGTACTTTTTTTTTTTTTATATATAGTTCTGGGTAAAGAACTCAGTGGAGCAGATCCTATGATTCTCTAAGCTGCAGAACAAGCTTTCATCTTGCAGTTAAGGAGTCAGACTGATTCTTCTACAAGTTACTACTCTAGTTGCTTTTGATTGAAACAAACGCTGCTGAAAAGAAATACAAAATTGCTAGTGTGGTACAAGGTAATCAGAAGCCTGCAGAAATACGCGCTTTTTGTAGAGATTCACTGTTATCGCCTCAACTACTTCAAAAATAAACAAGTGTACAAAGAATTAACATATGTAAAACCCTACATTTAAGTGAGCTTGGCTCATTTAGAAGCAGTAATACAGCAGGAAAGCAGCCTGCAGCCAACAAAAGGCTTCACAGTGGGAGGCTTATCCCAGCAAACAATTCACACCTGTTAATTACGCTGAATAGGTTTGCACACAATGCTAGGCATGGCATCAATCTATTGTTTAGAAGCAATCCTAATGTAATCTCTTATGGTATTATTATAAATCAAATGAACGTGTAACATGAATAATTTCCTTGTAAATCATCAATTAACTCATCATAGCATTTGCCAGAGGACTCAAAGTTCCAGTGGGTCCAATAGCTATGTAAATAGCTAACATTTCAGCTGCTTTGCTGATAGGTTTTTAATGGCAGGATTACATCATATCAATAAGTTGGGGAAATTCATATTAAAATCACAATTTTTTACTTAAAATCTAAAAATCCATGTTTGTATATTCAAAATGAAAACCCCAAAACCCTCTCACAGAAGTTTCACTTACATGTCAATCAAAATCAAAGGCTTTAAAGCAATCTTTAAGTAATTTGAAACCTAACCAAAAGCTAACAGTAACTTCACATACTTGATAAAACTTAATTTCACGGTTTAGTTCTCAATTTTCATGCCAAGGCCTGGATGAAGAACTGAAGACAAAATATTTTTACTCAACTGTTATTTTACATGTATTTGTGTATCTAAAATATTTCTGTGCAGTATTAGAAGTCTTGTCCCAGCACACTTTACTAGCAACTTCCAAAAGGAGATTTCAGTCATGAAAGATTATTATATAGTCTCATTGCTACTCATATGGTCTGATAGTTATTCTTGACTATACATCTAGGCAATTTACAAATTGTATGTATAGTAGGCTATAATAGTCATATTGAGAAACTCATTAGGATGCAGTAGAAGTCACATATGAGAAAATACTTGCATAAATATTTGATTAAAAATAAGAACAGAAGTGCTTTGTCTATTAATACTTTAAAGGCACTAAATAAAACAAAATAGCAAAGCCCAGGAATTTTTGAGATGTGGTTTGTAGTCTCTTTCAATACAATAATTCATTATCTAAAAACAGTACAAGTTCAAACAACACAGTTTTAATCTAGTCTTTTCTATTTTCTCTGTAATCAGAGATCAACAACTCTGGAATTTGATTAATCCTATCTGTAATATAAATATATTTTATTTATATTTATAATAAATTCTTTCCTTTCATCTCTCCTCTCCTATATTTATATAAATAGTTTTAATTATTAAGTCCAGTTATGTTGTAGGAAGCAGGAATCCTTGAAATATTTGTACTTATAAATATGTTTCAGATGCCATTTGTCACTGTGACTTCCATATTGTCTCAAACGTGATTGGACTGGACAAGCAGTTCTAAGGGATAAGATAATCAGATTTCAGAGCCATCTTTTTCTTATTTAATTACTACTACTTTTCAACTGCATAACTAGCATTTTTAGACCATGATCTGTTAATGATCACAGAAAGATTGACTTTGAAAGGACTTATCTCATCCAACAACTTGCTCAAGCAGAATAATTTACAGCAGGTTGGCCTGAACTACATCCAGTTGAGTTTTGAGTATCTTCAAGGATGGAGACGTCACAACCTCCTTGAGCAATGTTTTACAGCATTCCACAAACACCTTCACAGCAAAAATGTTCCTTTTTAACATTAAAATATTTGTGTTTTACTTTATACTAGTGATGATTGTCAGCAGCACATTATAATTCAACTGATGTTTAAGTCATTCAATAAAAATATTACACTCAGAAAACAATGCAGTTCTTGCTCCGAGCACTCTTTCCCAACGACAAGGAACTGGGCTTGTTCTTTAGCTGTATGAAGGTGATCAAATGTATCAATTGAAATGACTGATGACAATGACTTTTCTCATATAAATCAGTATATTAGTAGAACAATTCCATATCTATTTCAAACTTGGCCAGTGGGATAGCTAATGGTATTTTTCTTCTGGAACATACATTTCATAAGAAAATAGAATCCCTAGATAAGTGGATATACATGCAATCTGCATCAAATCTCTTATGGGTCCAGGTAGAATCAGTATTTTATTTCTGACAGAGTTCATTGGTACCCCAAACTGTTTTTCCCAACTTTCTATTCTGAAAGTGTGCTTGAGATATAGAAACAATTACTTTCCAGGAGGAATCATAAGTTTCTCTGTTGTCCTCTCTGTTTGCATGACTTTCAATCCACATTTTTTTTGTTTTTGCATAAATACTATATCAGACACAGGAACACAGGGCTTCAAATCACAGTAAGCATACATCTGTCTGCAGATTCACATGATTTGTTGCCTCAACTGATTTTAGCAAGAGATCAACAAGATTTCTCTTAAGGTAGCACAATATTTGAGCTATCATATATAACTCCAATATTTGGGGGTTTAATTTCATTCTTTTCAGGAAACATTCTGTTTTACTCTGTTCACTACAGATGAAGAAAAAGCATGACCTCCATTTTCACTGAAAGTGTTCCAAATGAGTTTTAGGCAAAAGTGGACAAATGAACTCTCTAGTTTGTTCCTCGCTATCCAATTAAGAAAATCCCTGCTCTTCCAAACAAAGAGGCAAAGGGAGATTGAAAAATATATTTTGAAGAAGGAACTAATCCAAAATAGAGGAGCGCCACATCCAGAATAAGAATGTTGCAGGCAGCAAAGCAGAGCTAGAGTGTTTTCACAGAATATTTGCTAATTCAGATGTCAAAGCAAGTAAAGTTAGTCAGAAAGCACAATGTCAGCATGAAATACCTGTTACATGTGTAGGCTAATTAAATAAAAAGGAGTAATATCTCTCTGCCTGATCTGGATCCCACTGGTTTATATTACACATAGGAAGCTAGTATTAAAAACCGTAGAACAATAACCTGAAAGGATGGACACAGTAAAACTCCATTGAGAACATGATACGTATTTTCCTCAAGTTTCTTCTGTCTAATTTTGAAGAAAATAATAATTAAGAAATGTATAATACAATAAAAAAATAAAAGAATATTAACTGAAAAACCTGATCTAGAGCAAAGCTTTTCCCAAGACCACCTACAAAATTGAATAAAGTAATAGAAATTTTTACAACTGTTACTCTGTTAATCAACCATAAATCAAAGTCAGTAATTCTGAGTTCAAATTTTATCTGCCCAGCGTAAAGCTTTCTTTCAGTCATTTCTTAATCTAACACTTCCACTTCTGCTAATGTGCCTTGGGCAAAGGTCCAATACTTTTTAAGATTTATTTTGTATGTGGCATAAGAAAGTATTGTTCTATCTGAAAAAACTGTGCTCAGGAATCTTCTTGATGAATGAATTCTTGAGAAATGCACAGCGTTTGACACCACTTGCATGTCAATAACCAGACATCCTTACAGATTTTTCATAGGCAGGTCTGGTATCACTCTGCTTGGGCATAATGGATGAGATGTATTTGTGTTGAGAACATTAAGATCTCTACTACAGAGAGCACTGCAAGAAAAAGCATAAAATCTGCCTACACTTCAGCAAAGAAACCTAAAAGACTCAGGTTTCCTGAGGTTAAAACAGTTTAAATTAGTTTTGAGCATTTTGCAGATTGTCACTTGTTCATCTCAATGGGGTGCAGATAGTGCTACATGGCCATCTGTCCCTTGCTTCAACTGCCAGCAATCAGCCACTTGGCAGGGATAAGGCAAAGAACATCTCCATTACATTTAAAGACACACTGGACATTTTACTGTGAGATTTCTGGCAGCAGTTCAGTATTTTAGGAAGTATCTAAGCAGAAGGAAGACAGAGGCAAAACTGGAAGAAGGTGGAGAGCTTCAGGCTCATCTACAAGGCTGAAGGACATACTGAAATAAATGTGGAAGACTTTAAAAAAAATTTAACATTAATAAATTCACTAATGTATTTTTCCCCAGCATTTTAGAAGTCAATCCAAACACATAATTAGATTATTATTAAATGAGTGATTCTTTAATCTAACACTCAAAATAGAATTGTTGAAACCATTATCTTTTGATTCAGCAAACTACCATTTCACACTGAAATGAAACTATGTCTGGACTAGATCAAAATGCAACCGAACATTACAATTATCATCAATTTCTGAGCTTTATTCCCAAAGATACATACAGGGAAAAAAAAACAAAACAACAACAACAAAAAAACTTTTCCCACCACAAGCCCCCAGGCACTGTTAAACATTACCAAATATTCAGAGAAGAGCATAGCTGCAATAGAACAGAAAGCAAAACAACAACAGCAGAGCATTAAGATCCCAAGCTGCAACAGAGAAGGATAAGGATTCACTCAAACACAACAGCTGTAGTCACAGAAAGAAGAAAAGCTGCTTACCTTCAGAAGGCCTCAGGTATGCAGAGATCTCAAGAAAGAAACCCTTAGCTCCACTGCCAACCCTTAAATGAGGTCTGAGAAAGGATAGATCCTGGCTCCACCCCTTGCAGTCACTCAGGTGCACTATTGTGAGAATCCTTCTTAGTTTTTTTTTGGCTCAAAGCTTGCTTCCTGAGGTTTTTCTTGTGATAAGACTCTGAGTGACTTGCCAAGGAGGCAACTGATGGGTGCTAACTGTGTGACAATCGATATCGCTTTGGGAACATTTGCAAGCCCCTTCCCCCAGAGCTGCTTGCTCTGTACAAGAGCGGAAGAGAGTGCTCAGCAGTGTTCACTGGCGGAAGATCTGGCCTGTGGCCAAACTGCTCCAGCTAAGTATGGAAGGCTGGAGGATGATACCATTGTATCTTGCGAAGGCAAGATGCAAGTTGGTGCCTCCCTGCTTCCTCTTATCTGCTGGCAAGGCCAGAAAGATAAGAACAAAGGAGGTTCCTGCTGAGATCCCAGAGCCAGAAGCTGCCACCGCAAGGAGAACTGACTCAACCACCTTGGGTTTGAGCTGTCACTCAAAGGAGAGCTGATTCGACCACTTTGGATCTGAGCTGTCACTCCAAAAACAGCTGACTCACACTTTGAAGTATTGAAAAAGAGCCATCATCACCATGGTCGTCGTTGTCGTTGGCAACAGGACAACAATGCCTGACGACCCACCACTACTGAGGATCAAAGACTGAACTACGAACCTCGCTGGATCCATGGTGGTGACTATGTCCCTCTTGCTTCCTATAAAGACTCCTTGCTTCTTCTTTTCTATCTTTTCTATCGCCCTCCTTCCCTTCCCCCATTACCCTAATTCATAATAGTGTCCGTCCTCCCCTTCTCTATTTCCCTGATTAAGATTTGGAATAAACTGGTTGGACCAACATTTGAACCGTTGCTTCTTAATCTCACACCGGGTATATAGATAATAAAAGAACCTCCTCTCCCTCCTATAAATTGGAGCGAGACAACTATATACACCCGCTCCCCTGGGTTGGCCCTGCCTTTCTACCAGGTGCTTAATCTTAGTTTCAGGCTTTGACCATTTCCACTACAATGACTATCAGGATATAATTCTTCCCCCACCCCCCTCCCCCCCCCCAAAAAAAAAAAAATCTAATCTGTATCTTCTATCAGCATTGTAGAAATGTATTTCTCTTTGCTCCTCTTAGTTTTAAAACATGAATAAAGTTGCATAACTATGCATAAACAAATGATACAAGAGTTTGTGGTAGCTAGAAACAATCACACAGCAAAGATATGGGCCACTCATCACATAGTGAGCATTTACCAGAGGTTTTCAGGGAACACTGTGTTAAATTATAGGCATATAGGTTTCTCTTGTCTTTGATAAGCTTCAACAACTTTATCTGTGGCTTCTGAAAAGCACTTCTTAAAGAAATGACACCTGTGACTTGTCTAAAAAAAGGCTCATCCAGTGCTTATCCTGTTGATCTTTCCAGAGCAATTCAACTACATAAATATATTTTCAATTAAATTCCAATCTAATTTAAAATCCTTTACCTAGGCACAGCTGGCAACTGACAAAGATAACACAGTATCTTATTGCAAAGACATACACCTTTTAAAAAGAGAAACACAAACATGATTTCTCACAGCTTAAATTTCCTTACCTGGATGCTTTTCCTGGACACAGCTGAGATTTCTTGAGTCCTTATGAACTTCTCTTTGCACACAAAAGTTGCACTTACTTTGATCTGATCAAGCCTGTAGAAAACAAACAAACAAACAAACCAGCTCTTTATCTCTCTGGTTTTGAAGGTATTGAGTAAATGATTCTAGTTGTATATATATATATCTATTCAAGTTACAGTAATCTACATTAGATGCATGTGATTATGCAACTAAAGTTACCAAGGAGATTAACTACTCTTTAGCTGTTATAAGTAATAACATGAAGTAAAAACAATTCCTGTTTATCTGCTCATTTTATAGCATTTACTATCCTTCTCCTTGTCTTCTGTAAACACAGATATGTACCCATCACCAGTAGTTAAGAATTATTAATCATATTTATTGGCTTGCTAATATTGATTTTTAAAAATAGAAAATCCATAAATTATAAAATACAATAAAATAAACCCTTATATAATTTTATTTAGGGAACAATCATAATAACTTAACTTTGTTTAACAAGATTACCAGATGACATTTATATTTGAAAGTATCAGAATGATTTTGCTGGTTAATAATATAGAGAATATGAGTTAAATACTGATGAGCAGTAAGTTTGAAGCCAATTTGGGTAAAATGGTTCATCATTATTGTGTAATAATAACATTTGCTGGGTATGAGAAGACTTACAAATTTGAAGAAAATCTGGAATTGTTAAATTCATGGAGGTGGAAGTTAACATTTGAAGGATTTTTATTTCAATTTTTTTTTGAGTGATGATTCTAACAATTACAATTTCACCACAAATACAGCAGTATAGATGATCTTATTACATAAAAGCAACTATTTTTTTAGACAGGAAAACAAAATGCTGTACCTTAAATTAGGAGCCAGAACTGTAAGTTCAGTTTTCTCTGACCAATAGTTTTATCTAACTTAAATGATCTCTTTTTTTTTTTTCTCATCAATTTAAATCAGCAATCTGTAAAGAGTAAATTATAACACTATACTTTGCTACCCACATGAAATGAGTTTACATTAAATTCCATATAAAATAGTGCAGCAAGAATAAGATTTAGCAAAATTGTTTAAATTACAGCCATAATGCAAATTGCTTCAACAGTTGGCATGAGAAGCTTAAGTGATATTGTTTCAGAGGTAACTGAAATAAATGATATATTTCAGACTCCATATATTGAACTACAAAGCTGAATGGATTTTGCATAGAATCATTGGAATCACTCAACATGAGAAAACTAAGAATTAAGAGCTGTGGAGAAAGACAGAAAATGAGACCATTTTACAGTATGACCACAACTACAATTTTAGTAAGTTATATTTTAGCAACAACATATGGGGAAAGAAAAGCATTCTTTGTTGTGCATATATGCCATCCACATTTGTGCAGTAAAAATAGCAAGAAAGAAAAATAAATAATAAATAATAAAAAAGTAGATTATTCTCTGTGCTGATATTCGTTCTTGTGCAGCTGTCAGTAAACTGATTATTACTAATATATAGCAGTCGTGGGAGACTGTGTATAAACTATGACATGTCAGAGATTCTTGCCCTCCAGTCACTTTTCTCGTCACAGCTGCTTAGTGATCTCTGTGCTGAGAATGGGTGGCAAGTGAATAGTTGGATTGATATGGTGGGTAAACAGTTATAACTTTCAATGTGTGGATGGATAACACAGGCAAAAATCATGCTTCGTGTAATTCTATTAGTGTGGATATTCTTCCAGTAGGGATCAAAGCAGTTTGCTCATGGATAAGGGCAAACAAAGGCAGCAAATTACTGTGGTACCTTCCTCCTCTGAAGATGTGAAATAGAAAGAAATTCCGAAGATAGCAAAAAAGAAAACCTAAACAAAACAAACAAACAAAAAAAAAACAACCTCAAAAAAAAAATGTTTGATCTATAAAGAATTTGCTAGATGTTCAATATTTGGAAAGTGCTCGCTTTTGGACTGTTTTGGTTAAATATTAGTATTCACAAATACATAGTTCTTCAGCCTTTTTTCCCCATATGTGCAGCAGCAATTTTCTTCTCTGAAGAGCAAAGGAGCAGGAAATATATCACCCCAGAGACTGTTATCATCATAAAATTGCTTTTCTTGTTCTCTCTGCATCAAGTTTAACTGTTAGCACTTGATTAACAAGGGGATGAAACAAGGTCATGATCTCAGTTAAAGTTCCTTCTCAACTTTTGTCTGTTCGATCAATCGGTTTTAACTTTTATACTACTTTTAACCCTGTGGATTTGGTTTAGAAATCTTCCAGTATAATGCAAGTTCCGTTCATATGATCCTTAAATTAGTTTTTAATTTATGCTCATACTTTCATTAGAGATAGCTGAAAATCTCTCCTGAAACAATTTTGGCCTGAAAATTTTGTTTTGGAAAAATTATAAGAATACATTCATATATATCTCTATGCTACGTGATGCATAAAAAAAATTCTGTGTTCTGAGAGAATTTTATTTCTATTTTTCCCATGTTTTGCATGCTTCATGGTAACTAGAAGTTCGATAGCAATTCTTTTTTAATAAAACGATTGAAATGCTGAAGTATTTACATATAATTTTTCTTGAATAAGACTCATTATAAAACATAAACCTTAACCTACATATCTTCTTAAACAAAAAGAATGACAGTACCTTTATATAGTACTTTTTGTTATAGAGGAGTCATGTTTGAATTTGACCCAACCAATAAAAAGTGAAAGGTACATGGCATAATATTACTCCTCTCTACTCCTATATATTGTTATGAATAAGGAAAAATACAAAAGGAAATGTCTTCCTTGATTTTGTCACCTTTCACTTATTTTTCCTACTGTTTTATCATATTTAATAAATGACAAATTTACTGAGTGCAAATGATCTGTTTTTAGACTAAAGCAAAGATAATGTCTTAAATGACTGGTGATCAACTGTTTTAGCATTGCTTTCTATTTCATCATTAGAGGTGGTCCTGGAAATCTATAATAGAAAAAGAAAGAAAAATAACAAAAGACTTGTATTCTATTAATAACTAATCAGAAAGCACAAGGCTCCTGAAAAGCAGCTTACAAATCAGGTAGGGTTGTAATTAAGAATTCTTCAGGTTGGAGAGTTCAAGTAGTTAACAATTTACAAGTAAACATTGCGCTGTTTACCAAAGAAAATTTTTGTTGTATATACTTCTGATATAGCATTCTTTTAGAACTTTTAAAGAGAGCCATCCAACATGCATATGATTACTTCTATTGCTTTCTATTCGATTTATTGCGGTTGTATAGAAATTACAAATGAGATGTGAGAGGGAAGATTATTGGCAATCCTTAATATCCTGTTAGGTAGCTCTTCAGAAAGAGTTAAGAAATTTTGGTAGGATGTTATTTTTTTCATTTCATCTATCTTCTTGCTTCCTAAAAATAAACTATATGAAGATAAGAAATTTCACACAAAATCATTCTGCAATAAAAAGTGCCCATTATAGAGTGTCAACGAATGTGATGACATGTATAATTTACCTCAGGGCAGTATGTAATTAGAAAAATCAACCTTTTACTTTTATCTCCTTAATCAGCTGCAAGAAATTACTAGAGAGTAACACATGAGCATGTGCATTTGATGTATTTACATGGTATTAATAAGAAACTGAATATGTCCGAAGTAAGGAAAAAGGAGAGCTGAGCCTATATTTGTGAAGTACTATTGTTGAGATGGCATGATGCCTCTTCTTTAGTTTTTTTTCTTCTTTCATTCTGGCCAGGATCCATTAGCAACTCCAGATACCCTAAGCACATGTTACAGCATCACAACTTTTGCTGTTCTAAGGAACAAATGTCTGTGTCTTGTTCCATATCTTTCTTTCATGGTTAAAAGAGTTAAAGAGAGGAGACTATTCAGTACCAACTGCAGTGATACATTTTTGTTAAACCAAATGAGTATTTTTCTATTAAGAAATGGATAGACACCAATTTCATCATGAAAGATCTGTCTACAAGTAATAATGAATTTTAACCACTATGAACTTTATCTGAAATTATTCACATGGAAAATTAAAGACTCAATATCTGATTACAAATATCCAGAATATTTTTATCCTGTATTGTTAATTACACAAAACCGTATCCCTGTAGTGTTTTCAGAGGAATACTGCATAATGATAGAAGACATAAATGCCAATAGTGCAAGCCTCTCTTAAAGGGTCAGCTATCTGATATTAGAAATGAGAAGAAGTATGATGTATGAGAAGTACTTCTCTCTTTTTCAAAGTAATGAATATAGAGGTTTGGGGTGTTGTTTTTTGTTTGTTTATTTTGTCATTCTAAGGAAAATTATTGTCCTTCATCAAGAAACATACATATTAATTTTCACAGGAAATATGATAAAGTTTCAAAAATGAGTGGGAAAACCCAAACAACAAGCACTAGTCAGGCTTTGATGGAATAATGATTTCTTCTGGAAGATGCAAAAGTCACAGTATTACTATGACTGAGGGACCCATGTCCTTCTCATTAAGGAGAAATGGACAATCAGGATAAATACTTCCTGTGCAACTCTTCAGAATAACTAATGTCTCATAAGTGATTTCTTTTCTCTAGCAGGAAAACTTAGGGCACAGTAACAAGTCAAAAACAAAAGCTGTGCTTTTTAGCCTCAGCCTTGTAACTGTGGACAAATATATGTCCTCTCTGAGTTTTTATTTCCTTGTCTAGAAAGTTAGAATAATTATAGTCTTTCACTGAACAGGAGTTAGTTAATACTTCAGTGTTCATATAATGTACAGTCACATAACAGGCATATTAAAAACCATACATAAATTGAATTTCTATAGATAATTGGTAGTCAAGGCCTAAATTGTTGCTTCAAAGTAGAAGAATCATATGCAGAATAAAAAAAAAACATATTTATTATATTCTGAATAGAGCCAATGAGCTTTTTCTGGCAAACCTTCAGAAGGTGCACTTTTATAAGTTCTCCAAACATCAGTCTTCCTACCTGTCTCTCATTCAATTTCTTTTCACTCTACAATATTTCTCCAGTAAAATTAGTTATCAGTTCATAAATTTGTCCAAAAGACAGTCAGGAAAGCTATGTAGCCATCAATTCTATGATTTTCCCTTCTTCTGTTATTAAATTAAAAACAATTGTGACTGATATAACAAAGAATTCACAGTAGAATATCTAACATCAGGACTCAAGGATGCAAATACAATTAAACTTCTGATATACTAGAATAAAGGTGGGCATAATGTTATGCAAAACAATTATAAGAATACCACAAGTACATGCAAGAAAGCGAGATTTAGGTATACTTTATGTGATATTATAATCATGCATGCATTCATTTTTGTTATTATCTCTGTGTAAACAGTTCTTAAAAATAAATAAGTGATCTTCCTGTGAAAACATGGGACATGTTCCACCAGATTACAGTAATTTATCATCAATTAGGATGTTGGTTTCATCCCTTCACATGCCATAATCTAAATATAGTATGACAGGCCTAAAATAAATTTATTCAGTTTTGTGACAGAATGTTTTTACCTCTGTCCTCCTACTACTTTACCTCCAATTTAAAGTAATTTACTAGCACCATACTCCACAGTATTTGTTTTCATTTATTTTCCTGAGAAGGACAGAAATAGTGGCAAAAATAGTACTTAAAAAGTGATCTTCTAGACTATTTCATAACCTTCAAGGGTTATGATGAGTTTTGATATTTTTCATCAATAGAATTATAGATGAGTCATCTCATTTAAAATGCTCTGTGTGAAATAGATCTTGTAGAATTTGATTTAGTATATTGCACTGATATGTATTTTTAAACTTAAATGCTTAAATTTAACTGTAATTTTTCAAGCGATTAAGCAGATGTTGACCTGTTTTTGTTTTACAATTGCATAATGGGAAATTATCAGCTTCATCATATCATTTCTGAAATTGTAATGAATCCAGTCTGTTTCCTATATATCTTTAAGGTCACTGTGGTATCAGTCCTGTACAAAAGGTTATAAGAAGAGTATAATAGTTCATCTTTGGTACCTAAACAACAGAAATGCCTCCACCAAGATTTATACTATAAATTTAATTTTATAAAATTAATCAAATAACAGTAACAGTTTGTTTCGTTGAGACATGCTAAATGGTCATCACAGTTGATTTCTTATTTAGTATCACGTTAACAAATTAGCTGAGTGTTATTACTACTATTCCATTAATAAAAGTATGGAATAAAAGTTCAGTCTGTGTATAAAAAAAAATTGTTTCCAATCACCTAATGGTGTGCACATCAAATCTCCCATCATTATACCAAAGTCCTAAGTTATTTTACTAACTTGGTGATAATAGATGAATGTTAAACACTATAGATGTTCAGATAAGCCATTACACTCACAATACTTTTAGTTTATTCTGAATTATGTTTTCAAGCAAGGAGAGAAATTGATGAAAACAAGACATATCGTATGATATTCATTTCAGTCTTCTTAAGAACAAAGAACAGAAATATCAATGTAAAAATAATGACAATAATGACAGAATATTACCTGAAGTTGAAAAGGCTTCAAAAGTTTTAAAGTTTTAATATTTTGGATGTTATTAATCTAGCTATGTTTAAATATTTTATCAGACCCAGAGATACAATTTTTTTAATGTAATGCCTTTTGCAACAGTCACAAAAACATTAATGGTTCCTGAAATCTTTGTGTAAACAATATGCTCACAGGACAAAATAAGAGTGCAATTTAGAAAACAGTGTATTTGAAAATGGAAGATCCTTGTGATGGACTTTCTTTACCTTAATTCATTCTATTCTTATGAAAAAAATCCCATGAGTCAATTGCCGAATGTTCAAGTTGAGTAGCCTTCTAGAGACTAAGCTGATAGAATTTAGACCAAGGCTTTACATTTATGCCTGTTACTGGATCACCAGATAAGATAAATTTGACTTGTAATCTGAACACATGAAGTTATTTATATAAAATTACCCAATGTATGTGATTTAGTCTTGATTTCAGCTAGAAAAAAAGCGAATGATATTGAGTCACTGAAAATTTAGTATAAATACTGTTAGAACGCAAGTGACCTGTTAAGAGCTTTCTTTTCACCTTTTATATATTAAGTAAACAAACAACACAACACAGTATTTGAATTTTAAGTTTGTCAGCCATTTACAACAGCTCTATGGTGGTGACAGCTCAGAGGGTGATGACACACTGGAACAGGTTGCCCAGGGAGGTTGTGGATACCCCATGCATGGATGCATTCAAAGCAGGGCTGGATGTGGCTTTGGGCAGACTGGTCTAGCGGTTGGCAACCCTGCCGATGCATGGGGGTTGAAATTAGATGATCTTTGAGGTCCTTTTCAACGCAGGCCATTCTATGATTCTGTGGTTCTCTATGATTCCTCCAGTACTTCCTCCATTCATTTCCAAATGCATGTCTTTTAAGGGATACAAGGGAACCTTCCCTTAACTCCACCGGTTGCTCAGATGGATGAGCAACACTATCCTAATGCTGTTCATAAGAATATTTTGTCAAGATAAGGTTTTGCAGAATAAATATATTAGTAACACTGATTGAAAATAAGGAGTTTTGGTTAATAGTTACTTCTACAGATGTGTATTAAGTCAGCACTTTTTAAAGAGAGACGGTAAATGAAGTTTAAAAGCTATACATAATGAAGTAATTTACAGGTAACAGAAAACTAGGATTAAATACAAGCTAGTGGAAAATAATCAACAAGACATTTTGGATCTACTCAGTATTATCAGAAAACTATTAATCATTTAGAAAATATGAAGGTTTTCTTATCTACCTAGCATTTTATTTCTATTTGTGTGTTTCATCCTCTTCGATATGTCTAGAGAAAACTGAATTCAAATATTTTGGCAAGGTTTTCCTTTTGTACACAGCTGTTGATAAGATTTTAATTTTTAAACATTTCAAATAAACTTTGACTGATCAGAGGAAGAGGTAGGTCTGTCTGAGGAAAATTAGGCTATTTCTGTTGGAAATTTGACTTGGAAACAGTAATGATCCAGTGGTTCATAAATCAGAATATTTGGGGGCACTTTCTGTGAGATCCATCTCAGTAAACATCAGACAACTAAAAGTTGTCATCCAAACTAGTCATCTAGTTTTCCTGTATAATCAGTAGGAAGAAATAAGCACCTTCAGGGAATAATTCATGTCACCGAAGATAAGCATCCAAGACAGCTTAGACAAACTGTCTGCCTACAGGGTCTCGTTCTTTCAATAAAAAGAGTTTATACAACTGGTTTAGACTGAGATAGCCTTTTGGACATTAGAAATTAGACAAGCTGAATCCCATATTTTAATTCTCTTTGGAGTCAAAGAATAAAGAATAAGAAAAAAATAACAGCAATCTACATGAATAAATTGTTCGAAGAATGAGTTAATCAACTACTCAATTAATATTTTAAAACTCTCAGATTCATGTTTTTTAAGTATTTGACTACTCAACAGAAAGAATATCCTAAAATGTACTATTCAGGTGTTCGTAACCAATATTTTTTGAAAGATCTTTTGATATCTAAAGTTGTACTCAATCAAAAGGTCACTTGCCTTTACAGGAATTAAAAAGATATCCTCACACTTTTAATGGAAGAAAGTACAGATCATAGTGTACATTCTGATGAACAGCAGCTAGGGGAAAGGACTCAAGATACTCTAGTTGCAATACAAAATCATAAAAAGAAAAAAAATTAAAAATCTTCTAATGAATCTATATGCTTCTAATATAGCAAAAGATAATCACTCTAGTATAAGTTTTGCAGACATAATAAAGATAGAATAAGTCTTAGAAGATACATTAAGGAAGTAGAAGCCCATTACAATGAAGATTACCATGTCGGGAGGGCTGATTTAATTAGAAAAGTTTGGATCTGTTAAAAGCAGTTAAATAGTGGAAATTTGAAGAACATCATTATCAGCAGTAAACCCAGTGGCATTTCACATTAAATTTTTATTTAAAGTATTTTCACTGCAGTTTTTCACTACAGTGATACAGTGAAAGTGATTTACTCTTTTGTTCAGTTTTTTTTTTTTTTTTGCATTTAAAGAATAAATGTGAAATAAAGGTCCATTATACAAGTTAAAGTGATCTGTTCTGCAACATTATCTAAATATTAGTTTAAGACTGAACATATCAAAATAAGGATTTGATTTCAAGTGCTTCTGTTTTTGCCAATTACATCTGTTCCATAATTAATCAAAAAGCCATACCTAAAATGAGTAAGACAAATCCCTGTAATTTTATATGACATTTGAAAACAAAATTTGGAAAGAAACAGAATCGTATATAATCAGTAGGTAAACTGTTTTCTTATAGAATAGGGAACAAAAATATTAGTTACAGAAACCTGTAAGAGTCAATAAATACTTTCTCCTTGTTATGGGATGTTCATGTAACTACCATCATTTAGAGGCAGTCATGAATCTGTAGTTTTCAGTTCCTGTTCTATAACCTCTTCTATATTAAGCAGTGTCAGAGTAATGGTAAATACATCCTAGCAGACATATTTACAGTAGGACACTGTAGGAAAAGCGTTGCATTTCTACCAGACCTGTGTGCCTTGGATACTTCTTGGAGAGACCGGAATGGTACAACAAAGCAGAAGATGATGCACTTACCACAATGGTGCAATGCAAGGAAGTTAAGACTCTGTTCTGCAATGCTTTCATTTGTAAAATATGACTACAGCACAAATTGACAGCAAAAAATACTCTGCACCATAGCACTTGTACTGTTTTTTAAAAGTTGAAATAATTGGGAAACAAAACTTTTTGTGTGTGTGTTTTTCACCAAGCCAAGTCCAATACGTTGACTGCATCTCTGGGTGAGCTAATTGCAAAACTCAGTTTTTACATTCATCTGCATGTTCAAATAGAGCAATAACTTTCATCTACTGTAACAAGTTGTCTAACAAATGATGGCAAAGAAAGCTGCTTATTAGAAATGGTTAAAATTGTCTCTTCTCTTTGAGACTGATTTATTCAGCCAAGGAATATAATGGAGCAGCACTATATGATCCTTTCAGCCTATTATCTTCTTTCTGAAAACTTTCTGAATGCTTAGGGAAGAAAGTATCAAAATAGAGAAACTGATGATACAAACCTTTGATACATTCTCAGCTTTCAGCAGTTTGGAATTCAATAGCTTCTTAGAAAACTTTGTCATAAATGTTGTAAGTAGCTCATGCTAAACATTTTTTAATTCATTAGTCCATTTTATTTTAAACTGCAAAAAAAGTAGTGATTATTAAAAAATGTTAATTTTTAAACTTTTTTTTTTTTTGATGGTGCATTTCATTGATTTACTCAATATTTTGGGCATTACTTCAGCATGTATTACCTGAATTTGTTGAAAATTAACACGACAAAAAGCTTTGTCAGTTCAGTAATAGCAGCAACCTGTTATGCTTAATTGATCACTAACTACATGAAGACCATTTATCTGGCCTTGAACCTTATTAGCAGAAATTTAGGTTTGTTTAAACTCTAGGTCTGTAAGATGTATCTAAACAAAATGGCTTACTAATGCAAGGTGCGTGTCTCTGTTGCTATCTTAGATACCATGCTGGAAGGGGTACCTTGACCATACAATAAAATTTTGTGAACTGAATGGATTTTTAAACTATTGACACCACAGAAAGCCTACCTTCTGTTATCAGCAACCTCACTGTCAGCTCTGTGGCTATTTTTAGGACAAATCTTGACTTTGGCCCTCTATTCAGATCCATGAGAAACCTGATGGATTTACAGCAGAAGCAGTGGAACACCTTTGTGTAAAAATGGGTATCTGAATTATGGAAACCTAAATGTGGAACTAGTTTATGAAAATTCCTGTGTTTTATAGACTTTATATCCTCTTTATATCTTTATATTCTTCACACTATTCTGTCTTGCATTTAAGGGTGTCTCTGTGGCCCAGTGTGCTTGTAATTATTATACAGACTTAATTAGTCACTAACAGGACTGACTGTATACCCAGGAGGGCTCACAGTTCATTCTTCCCTTCAGTAATTTATAACATAGAATTTTCTTAATCTCAAGCGAAATACTTATTATAAAGTTAACAGTATATACCTGAGTCTCACAGTATATACCTGACTCTCAAAGTTCTCAAATTCAGAAATTAGTGTTTTTATTATAAAGTGACAGCCTTTTCTCAGCATCTTGTATCATTTTAAAGGAGGTATTATTGTAAAATTAAGACTATGGCATGTTTTTGGCATTACCTACATCGAAATTGTATTTCAGTTGTATCAACAAAAGGAAAATCACATATCTCTATTAAATGCATGATGAATATGTCTTCTAGGATTTCTTTTGGTTGCTGGTGAAACAGGACAGATAAATCACTAGTATAAAGACATTGTGTCTTCAAATCAATCCTTGGACAACAATGAATCTGATTCCTTACCGGGAAAACAAATATAAAAAAAAACATTTGCACTTTTACACACATTTTTCACAAATCGATAAGCCAATTTTTAGTTCTTTGTGATTTGCAATGCTGCTACTTGCTTGCAGTCATCTTTTATTTGGTGCTTTTCTGTCAATTTCCTTCTTTTTTACAGACTTCTTCAGTTGTTATGAAGTAGTCAAACATGCTGACATTAAATGAACGTGCCTTCACTGGAGGTTAAACGTTTAGTTCACTGATTGGAAGAAGATGCCTTTATTTGGGTTTTGGCTGTTCTCCCACGCTTTATAAGCCCTACAGCTGTACATGTAAATGAAGAAAATAACAGGAAAGATGGAAAGACATGAGTTAAGATGTACAAGGGCCAAGCTGAAAGTAAAGCTCCCTATTTTATTATGTTGGCCCATGACATTAGAAGTAGATGTTGGTGGTACAGCAGTAGAGATTGAACCTTCCTACCAATAATCTATTACATGTTGTTGTGTGACAGATGGCAGCAGAGTGGCAGTCTGACAAAATGTTACCTGACATTAAAGTGTATAGACAGTAAAGGTGTGTCATGGAATTCCTCCATGTGAAAAAAATGGCACCCATTCACATTTACTGACACTTGCTGAATGTTTGTGGAGAGTGAACAGGGGACATGAGCACAAGTGAGGTGTGTTTCAACGGTGGCAATAACATAAAAGATAAGCCACATTCTAGATGACGATGCATATTTTAAAAACATAGCATACAGGCTTTTGTTCATCACTGACTGTGTTGAGAAATAGTTTTCTGTAGCTGAGAATTCCCTTTATCTAATATTGCTAGTGTGCTCTTTGTATCTCTTGTAGTTTCCATGGAAATAAAAACAAAGCATTACCTGCAAAGCAACATATATACATAATAATAAATAGCCTCTCTTGGGTGCTCAGCATAAAGCTTAGATCATTTCTCAAGTTTTTTTTATATAGCTACAAATCTTTTATAATCACTGATTTTGAATGAAATATTTATGGCTTTACACATTCTGAATATACAAGGAAGCAGAAATTGAAGAGCTTTCAAAATCACAATAAGGAATCTGTCTATTTAAAAAAAATCTATTGCAAAAATAAATTTAAATTCGTCAAAACATTTTTTATAGAATGTTTAAAAATCCTTCTTTCTTTCCTTTCTTCCCTTGTGTATGTTTTTCCTCCTTTTAGCATATCGTGGCTTGGAAGAACAATTCTATGATTGACATATGCATGAACTCAAGTCATATGAGTCAACACTGATTTCAATTACATGTTATTTTTGTAAAAATATATCTTCATAAAGCCTGTTGTTATTTTAGTGCTATAAAAAATCTTCTTAAAAAACATACAAACAAAAAACTTTAATGTTGATTACTCATTTCATAACCCCTACACATATCTCTATTATTTTATTTACTTATTTTAACTATTTAAAATAGACTTTTTACAGAGGGAAGAAAGGCATTCTGAGCCTTTTCTAAGTGTGCAATAGTGACTCTTGCTGGTAATATTCTTCATTTTATTTTCTCCACTAGTTGCAGTGATGATTCTAGAAAGGTTTTTCTAAATTATTCCTGTATTTTCATTGTTTTCTCTCCAATTTTTCTAAACTTTTCATCTAAAAGTAAATGAATGTGAGCATTCAAATTAATTACAAATTCTGGTGCCATGTAATTTACATGTCTGACAGTGTGAAAGCAGAACGCATGGTCCTATCTTTGACACTAGATTAAGGGAATAAAGTATCCACCTAAGTATGACATGACCAATGTTTAGGGAATAAAGTATCCACCTAAGTATGACATGACCAATGTTTTCATATTATTTATTTGCATTTTTATCCTTTGTAACATTGCTCATTGTGAGTACAGAAGTTATCTAGAGTAAAAACTGAGTTATAACCTTTTCTTTTGCACCATTACAAATTATGAAAGTGGATGCATGCAACTTTGTTTCTGTGAATTAAATTTTAGATAATTCTCAGATAAGCCTTTGAAACCTGAACTGGAGGAATTTTGATTTGTTTAATATTGTTCCTTTTTACATTAATCAAAGCTAAATCTATATACAGTCTAAAGAAATACTCATTATTATTGTTATTTTCTTCTTATTCCTTTCCCCTAACAGAGAAAAGGGAAAAATTCTGGTAATATTCCGCCCCCATCAAAATACAAGCCACTTTTTCAAACAAATATTTGAAAAAGTAGATAAGTCTTTCACTGCTGTAAAGGTCAAAAGACAGCTTCTGCCAGACCATATGGGAAAAGTTAATTCCAGCACTTCTGGTATGGAGGTCTCCTCTTACTTGCAGTTTCTCTGTATTTTATTTCCATTATTTCTGTTTGTGTTGTTGTATGACTTGGAGAAAAGGTCACGTTTAATAAACACATGTTCAATCATGCTTTTCATTACCATTTGATTTATATTTCCTCTTGCTATCCTTTCAAAATTTTGTGTTCAGATGGGCAACTTCCTATTTGCAAAAGGCCAGAGGGATAATTGAAAGCCTTCCACAAATGGTCATTCTGCAATCTGTAGATTCTATTGTTTTAAAACAAACTATAAATAACCATTTTTCTTAAAACACCAATCTCCTTTTTTCAGACTGTTCCCAGAATTAGACAAGAATTTAGCCTGATAAGCTTTTCTTATACTTTCTTATTTTAAGGGACTGGAAAAATACAGCTGATAGTCCACCTGTATCATTATCCCCACTACCTCTCATTTATTTTATCAAAAAGAGTTGGCATTAGCTTAGACCAAGACTTTCTTAAAACATTAATATGAAGATTGTCTTAGACTGAGGCTGCTAATTGATTTATATAAACTATACAAGATTAAAGCATGGAAAGCACACAAAAATAATGTGCAGAGAAAAGGGGTTGTGAGGCCTAGAATTCACTTTGCAAGCTAAAAAAAATCATGCAGGTAATTGTTCTGGAAATGAGCAAGGACATGTTTTTGATCTATGTACAGACTGGGAGAAGAGCTTACTGAATGCAGCCCTACTAAGAATGACTTTAGGGTACTTGTAGCTGAAAAACATAATGCGAGTCAGCAGTGTGTGCTTGCAGCCCAGAAAGCCAACATTATCCTCAGTTCCATCAGAAGAGTGGTAGCCAGCAGGGTGAGGGTGATGAGAGTGCCCTTCTACTCTTCCCTTGTGAGGCAGAGATGTGGAGCTTTTGAAGCTAGTCCATAGGAGGACCACAAAGATGTTGAGAGGGCTAGAGTATCTCTCTTATGAAGACAGGCTGAGGGAGATGGGCTTGTTCAGCCTGGAGAAAAGAAGGGGTGACTTAATTCCAGACTTTCAGTACCTAAAGGGAGCCTACAAACAGGAGGGAAATCAATTCTTTGAAAGTGTAGATGATAGCAGGGCAAGGGGAAATGGTTTTAAGTTGAGGGAGGGAAGATTTAGGTTGGATGTCAGGGAGATGAATGGGGCCCTGGGCAGCCTGGTCTAGTATTAAATGGGGAGGTTAGTGGCACTGCATGTGGAAGAGAGGTTGGAGACTTATGATCCTTGAGGTCCCTTCCAACCCTGGCCATTCTGTGATTCTGTGTGATTCTGTGAGAACAGTTTTAAACTAAAAGAGGGTAGATTTAGATTTGATGCCGAGGGAAATTTTTTACTGAGAATGTGATAAGGCACTGTAACACATTGCCTAGAGAAGCTGTGGATGTCCCATTCATGGAGGAGCTTAAGACCAGGTTGGATGGAGCCCTGGACAACCTGATCTAGTGCCTGATTCAGTGTTTGGCAATACCAACTGTGGGAGTTCTGGGTAACCTTGTGTGGAACCAGGAGTTGGAGTCGGTGATCCTTCTGGGTTCCTTCCGACTCAAGTTATTCTATGCAGTGTTAATTTAGAACCCACCTTATTAGAGGATATATATTGACTTTCTTGAATCAATTTGTTGCCTGTTATGCTTAGTGACATCAAATTAATCTTTTAACACCTACAAAAAGACAACTGTGCTTTTAGTGCACAGATTCAGTCCACAGTGTTGTCAGTCAGTGATTTAAACCACTGGTATTGCAGTCTGAAGGAAACTTGTAATATTTAATGAAAAATCTTGCATGATAACATGCAAAATCTTTCTTTCAGTAAACTCTATTCAACAAGCAGCTTTGTATTTAAGCTTCATCCAGTTTAAGAGTCTATGAAGCTTCAAGCAAAATTATTCTCTAGCGTTAATTATTACCTTTGAATTACAAAATAGATTTAGCATATTTAATATCACACATTTCTAAAGTATCTAATAAATGTTCTACGTAGATGTATTTTTCCTATTTATCTGTAAAAATATGTGGTTATAAGTAAGAGAAGAAGGTCTAGTATGAATGATCTTATTTTTTTTCTTTTTAAAAAACATCCAAGAAAGATGTTTGAGGAACCCAGACTAAGTGGATATTTTTCTCCCTCCAAGTTGGGATCTTTTTTATTAAATAATCTGCTTACATCCAACAGACAAGATAAAAATAATATTGTTTAATATCCTGTGAACCTTACTGATTTCCTGTCGGAACCAACTTAAATACTGTAATGCTTTACTATTCACTCTTGTTGTACCAATCATCTTATAAATCATATACTGCAGGTACTTCTGTCAGGTACTTTCATCTGTTTATGAATTACTATTTTACGTATTAGCAAAATAGCAAATGTTTAAGAATAAATATTTAATAATGCAAGCAAATTCTCTTCTGAGATATTTTAGCTTACTTGCAGATAAGGTAGTTTAATGAGGTTTTTTTAGATTTATTGTTTAAAAGTATTGAAGAATGATCATTGTATCCCGAGCACATTAACTGCTGTTTGCCTACCTGAGTCTCAAAGTCCTCAAATTCAGAAATTAGGATTTTTTTGCCTTCACTATAGGAAGGGTATTATACACATAATGCATCTGTAAATATTATTCCTCAGAATTTGACATCAACGTCACATATAGTGTAAAGTATAAAATGTTCCCCAACCCTTTGTCTCCTTTAGCAACCATCCGTTAAGATCAGAAGTTTCTACACTCAAGGTTAGTTTGAACCTTATAAATCCATTCTGAGAAATACTAGGGACTAGACAAGTTTGGGGTTAAACTATCAAACCTATATCCATATTCTTTAAATGAGAAATTCCTGTAACATATTAACATAGTTTCCTTTGAAGATTACCTCAGAAACAAACAGAAAAAATCTCTGCAACAAACATTCAAATGAATAAGTAAAAACAATTCACTGTAGATACAATACAGACAGTTTTACACAGATGTCTTTTTATCCTCAGAAAGCTTGTCAAGAACTTTCCAACTTTGTAGAGTTTATGAAAGTAATTCAATCTTCTAATAAACTCCTTTTTACTGAGCTATGACAACAATTATAATGGGGAATTATATCCGTCGCAAGAAATCATTAAGTGTGCTCTTCAGGATGTCTTTCATCCAGAGAGATATTAGTCTTTGGCACTTCTTTTGATGAGGGCAAAAATAATCATGATTTTTGTGTTATTAATATATTAGAAGCCAATGTAAACCTCATTTAACACAGAATACCAAACAATTTTCTATATAATTATGACTTTTTCCATGGCCTTGAAAAATTTTGTCCTTAAAAAATTTCTGTCCTTAAAACAGAATTTTAGCTCGTTCTAAGCCAGACTGTCTTCCAGAAGCCAAGGCTTCCCACGGACTTCTTTAGCCTTTTAAAATAAATAACCCAGTGCTATTTTCTTGGAAGGTTAGGCACGCATGCATATTTCTCAGAGCATCAGATAGTGTCAGCTATTGAATGCTACTTCAAGAAATATCCTCTTCAAATACTTGTACTTGAGATGTGATACACAACATCAAACCAACCTAACTCAAATCAGAAAATCCATTAGAATATTAACTAGAAGCAAACAAATCAACATTATAACAGTTAAGACCCAGATTGATCTGAATGCCATGTGCCCTTAGAAGCTCAAACAGGCAAAGCATGTTCATAATTAGTATTAAGTTTGCTTTTTCTCACAATGACCTTGAAATAGTGAGCCTCCCACTTCAGTAGTGTTCCATCATATCTCAAGAAGAGAAATATAGGCAAAAACATCATTAAATAAATTGCACTCAATTACTCAGAAGAAACCTGCAGTCACAATATAACTTATTCTACTTATTCATGCCACTGAATTTAGTCAATTCTTTCTTACCACTGAATGTTTGGAAAAAAAAAAAAAAAAAAAAAGGGATATATGCTATCCTTATTTACATTGGTGTGAATGTGAAGTGCTTCTAATCCAGGACTGTAAGAAATCACAGAGAAAGAAAAAAAAAATCCAGCCTCCTATTATATTTAAATCTTAGGGCCAAAGTTTGTACAATCAAATACAGAGACAGAGGCACAGTAGCAGCACAACCAATTCTTAAGGACTTTCACTGCCAAAAGAAATCCTTGTACATCCACTATTACTACAGTAGTAGAGTACAGTATTAAGGCCAGCAATATCTGGCCTTAGTTATGGGAGGTGCTGCTGCAAGAACAAGCCTTACAGAAACAATATTTGGAATGGACAAAGTCAGATGGGCACAGCGTGGACTGTTTCAGCCTCCGCTGGTCCCCGGATCAGATTAAACAGCAAGGGCAGTCTAAGCAGGTGACTCTGCCAGGGAACTCGGGATGGCAACAAGCAGAACTGACAAGACCACAGAAATCCCAGAAAGGTCACTGATCTGCAGCAATTAACCAGCTCCAGAGTCAATCTGGGAAGTCAGGTCAGCAGGTCCCAGTAAACACAAGGAACACAGACCCAACAAAGTCTTATCTTAAAGAGTAGAAGAGGGAGAGAGGAAGGAAAAGCATCCCCTGAAGAGGCTTCTCACAGTTTTCCCACATTCATCTCATCACAGCAGTCTGATGCTAGTTACACAGCTTTGCTGGATCAGTGCTAGTTGCTCAGCCCTTGGGGGGGACATAAGAAGATGTTACAAAGAATGCTAGTGTTTTCTCTGCTTTAAAGGATGTACCAAGCTACCTGGAAACTTTTTTTTGGTCTACACTCACCTTTGAAGCTCAAGATTTCTCTATTCATAATGACTGCAGTATGTTTTTGTTCCTCATAAGAGTTTTGAAATACATTTTTAAACTAATAAATACTACTTCCATATGCTAAAATATTGTCACATATCACTGATGTTACAAAAAACGAATGGGCATATATTGTGTGTTCACAAGAAGAAGGTAGAGAGAGGTATGATTCTCCAAAAGAGTTTTATGCTCAGAGTTCCAGCAGTTGAACACCAAAATTCAGAATATTCATATTTTTGTTTCCTTAGCAGATTTGTAGTTTCCGATGATAAAATATCTGAAATTTAAGCTGAAGCCTTAAATGTCCGGTTCATGTCTGAAATTGTAGGAGAAAAGGGCAAAATATCGTGAAAGAAAAAATCACTGCTCGAGTGTCTCAAAAGAAGCATGCAGCAGCATTCTGTCACTGATGTCTAACATAGAATGTATGAAAGCTATTTGTAAAAGCATAGTAGGTGCTCTCTGTCTATGTACTTAGTGCAGTGTCATCAGATGAAAAGATCTTCTTATTTATTTATTATTTCTTTTTACGATAGCTGGAATAAAAAAGACTCTACAGGACATTATTATTCTTTTCTGCATAATTCTGGCATGTGGATAAATAATTTAAAAATTATTTTCTTTCTTCAGTGCCAACAAATTAGGAACATCTCAGGACTTTTAAGAGATTTTTATATAAGAGTGTTTGTGAAAGTGCCAGACTGAGAAGTTTCTCTCCATAGGGAAGAAGCAGGAAATGATAAATAAGTTTCTACCATTTCCAGCCAAACTTCTTAAAGACTATGTGAAAATAAACTCAACAAGAAAAAGGACAGCTCAGCTGTCATTCAGTTTTTGACCTCTTTACAGAAGCTGCCAACAAATTTGCTAGACATTTAAGGTTACATCTTCCTCAGTTAACTGAAATTGGAATATCAACCTATTTTATTCTGTACCTATGATAGAGAAGTAAAAACAAGTCTAGAATTTAGCCATTATATGAATCATCAACCCTGGGCTCCATCATTGTATAAGTGTGAAAGAACGACCATTTACACGGTGGGTGTATGTCAACTTGCATAACAAAGTTACTACACAAGTTCTTCCTTTCTATAAATACCATCACTGGAAGCAGTTAACCATTTCTGCTGGATGCCATCTAATCTCTGCCCCTCAAATTTGCATTCTGAAAATTTTATGTTAGCAAGGTTTCCAGTTGTTAATAGCAATACTGCTGTACCCTCAGCAGCGACTGTAGATTTAAAAAAAAAAGGCTCTATACAAGTCTCTTCCAAATGGTTTGCTCTTGGAATCTGTGTTTCAGTACACAGTTAAATCCTTTCATTGTGCTCAAAAGGTAACAGGAAAGTATTTTAACAATTCAGTCCTGTTCCTTTGCTTAGTGTTGACAAAACCATTCTATCTGTCCAACAGACACTGTGAATCTCTAACTCTACAGCAGGTAGTGCTAAGGTGAAATGCCCCCCCACGTATAGTTGAGTCAGCACTGTATGCTAGTACAGCAAGATAGGTCATCCCTCCTAGCCTTTTAAAGCTGGCATAGAACTCAATTATTCTAAGGAATGTGAAGTAGTTACCTGCAGTTCGCCTGTGCATTTTTCACTCCAAAATTTGCTCTAGCTCTGACACTCTAGCAGGCAGTTCTACAGCAGCAGTATCTTGTTTGTGTAGTGCAGTTTATTTTCTCCAATTCTCAAAGCTCCATTGGTCTTTAAGACAAGTGGAAAGTGATATAATTTGCAATATGTCTACTTTCTAAAAGCTATATTTGTTGGTTACTTGTTCTTTTGATGAAAAGCTGATTTAACAAGCACAATGCTAGATAGCATTGCAGAATTGATTTACAGCATATATATACATAGAGAGAAATATGGGAAAGAGTTGTTTTGCTCATCAGGTTGCAAAATTAGAGAAATATTTCCTTTTCCCTACAGCTAAATGTCAGTTTTTAGTGTCAAATCAAGATGATAACCTAGCAGCCATTCACAAAGAGTAGCATATAATCATGGAATGAGCTACCACTTGGAAGAGACTCTTGGTAAAATAAACTGTAGGATCCTACAATTCTCTGTTATTTCCTTAGCAAGAGCAAAATGAAAATGTCAGAAAATACTCAGGAAACAGGATTTTTTTTCTTTAGAAAATGTTCTATTTTGGTTGTTAAATGTGCAACTGATAAAACATCATTTGTTAGCATATTATATGTCCATCAGTGTCTCTTATCAAAGACTCCTTGCAGGTTAGGATAAAACAGCTCTTTACAATAAATTAAAGATTTGAATTGGAAGGGCTTTTAAATTTCCAGATGAACTTTTTTTTTTTTTTTTTTTTTTTTTTTTTTCTTGTACTGTGGCAAAAGTATTATTAATACAAAGAAGAGTACTATCAATAACATCAAATTAAACTTCTCTCCTTGGGTCTCTAGCACATTCTAAGCACTGACAGAACATTTTGTTCACAAATATGAACGGATGATAGAGGCAGCAACTTCATGACATTTCCCAGAGTTCATAAAGGCAGATTCAAATCTTATTGAAAAAGTCCATAAACTCTTAAGACGACTGAACTAGTTCTGAATTCACAATAGACCCAAGGGGCTTCTCATCACTTCAATATGCATTTCCACAAATAATACAATTCTATGGGTTGCACAGCTCATGGAAAAATACTTGAGGCACTATGAGTCTTCTTTCTGAAATCATTCTTACATATTTTGTTCTTTTCTTCAACCTTCCTCACTCTGCCCACATACATTTGCTATCTCCTGAAAGCCTGTATTTCCCCTATGTAAATTCTTGCACTTGTTTTAAAATACTGTACATAGGCACAGAGAGGTCTTTACTTTTCCTGGACATATCTTTTTAGTTTTCTTCCCCTGTCTCAAATTATTGATTTTATGACTTTACAGTTGTATCTTATTTTAGGAAAATATTTTATTTTAGCTGGAGAAAAAACAAAAAGTACGCATTATTTTTTGATTACAACTGACAGTATATTAACAAAAGTTTGGTTTAGATTTTATTAATCTTCATTATTAAATGGTACTTATTTGAGATCTGGTAGTTTGTTCATTCTTTACTGAAGGTGATTCCATAATTTACTTTCCAACTTCCACAAAATCCTCACCAAATATCTAGACTATCCAAAATGTTTGCAGAATTATAACTGAAAAAAAATGGTGTTTGCAGCTGATCCAAAGTTTTATTTCCATATCAGGATGTATGGAAACCTACATTAAGATCTAAACTTTTTGATCCTAAGTAACACAATGTGAATTATGGCTTATGGACAGCCTGGAGAATGGTCCTCAGAGCTGTCCAATCATATACCTCTCTGGAGCTGCAGATTGTAACACACCTGTGGGTATATTGACCAGATTTGTCAGGCTGAAATAGTAAAGAAGCCAGAGGAATTTCCAAGATTCCTTTAAAAAAGAATAAGTTAATAAATATCATCACAATCCCATAAATATTTTGATTTGGGTGAATCAATTTTTTTTTTTTTCAATACAAAATGTTTTCCCTACAAAAACTGTTTTAACTAATCGACAATTAAGGTCTATAAACTGAGTTATGTAAGCAAAACAGGTTTTTTTTTGTTGTTGTTTTTTGATGGTTTTTTAAAAAATGTAATATAGTAAGATATTCCTACTTCAACTTCACTAGCATCCTCTACATTCAACATAATAAAATAGTCCTTTGAAAAAAAAGTCAGAAAACACAAGGCCCAAACAAAAGTTCATGTGCCATTATGTTTTCATTCCAATGACATTACTAGTGGTAAGAATATAAAGTTGTCTCTCATAGGCCTATGTGTATGAGATTTGAAATTATCAAACTATCTCAGCTCACTAGTTTTCTTCACTTCATGTATTAAAATGTTATTTCTACCTAAGATTTGTCTAGACAGTGATCAGTAAAACATTAATGACAAAATGAAAAAATTGCAAAATTGCAAATATGACAAAATTTTTCTGTTTTTTTTCAGTGCAGATTTCCAAACCTTGGTTTAATTTTCCTTAATTTTATTTGCTCTTTCCATCAAGGAAAAAACTGTGAAAGAAGGTTGAAAGTAAAATCTAAATATATGTTTATATTTTCATACTTACTTATTTTCTGCTAATAATTATGAGGCAGTATACACAAATTTACCCAGTCTGAGCAATCTGTAGGACATTATCATGTTTTTCTATGTTTGTCAGTAATTATGCTGAAGAGAAAAAAAAAGGGATGATAAATATTTACTTTATTCACTTGGTGCAATGGAAGAATCAGTGTTGCACAGCTGTCAGTGGTTTACGGGCTGGTTCAGCCTGGTTCCATGACTAGCAGGGCAGATGGATCTGCAGATCTGTGCCTCCAGAAAAGGGAAACTCTGAATAATTAAAAACAGCGGTATTGATCTGAGAAGAAAAAACTAATTTACTAAATGTGGTATCAGAATGCAAGACACAAAAGTTCCTACTTACTTTTGCCCAGGCTTGTCAATGACACAGTTCCTAACAGTTCCTTGCAAATTCAGAAACTATTTTTCAAATTGAAAACAAACGGTAAATGAAATAACTCCTTTATTGAGACAGCAGTGAAACTGAAGTAATGAGAAAATAAAGTGGAAAATTTGGCTTGATGACAAGTATTGATAAACATTAGAGATTGAACAGCTCATCAGAGATACAATTTGACTATGTAAGCAACCATGCCTAACACAACAGAAATTATGTGCTGAAACTTTCAGTAATTCTTAAGACGCCAGAGGAGCTCAAGTTGTTTCCCTTCCAGCTGATTCTATTAAGGTAATAGACGTCCCTTATTTATTTCATAAAAAATTCAAATATACAAATAAACAAGCTAAAACCCAGCAAACTCAAGTACATTTTTAGTTTTGCATTAAAATTTCTAATATTTTTCCATAACTTGGGAAAGAAGTCTATTTTGTCTAGAAAAAATACACTATTATTAGAAATTAATCATTTATGTAAACTTTTTTATGTAAAATTCTATTCTCTAATACTTCATGTACATTAATAAATATTGCAGGGCTCTTTATATCTGCCATCACAGGTTCTAAGATGAAAGAAAATGTTGCTGACCTAGATGCAGAATGAAGAGAACTAGGACACAAATAATCTCTTAGGCTCCATATGCAATCAACAGAAAAAATACAGGAAGCAGGAAATCAATGTAAGAGCACTGAATCAGCCTCTTGAAGAACTTATCTGACTACACAAATATTAGCCTCAACATACAGCAGGCAAGAGCAAAGAGGTTTTGTACATTCCTTCCCTTTATCTAAAAACATAACAACAAGGCAGGCTAGGTTTGATGTAGAAAAGGGACACTCAAAGGGAAAAGAATCAACTGATGGTAGGCAGGGAAACTCAGAAAGCAAACGGACACGTTACACTTTCAAGCAATTACTCAAAAAGTAACGAGAACAATTTTCTGAATCTTTATTTTTGAAGACTGAAATGTATTAATAAATTTAATCTTAAACAGAATAAATTTAAAGAAAGACAAATAAGGTTCATTATTTTGTAGTACCTTTCTGAAAGACAAAATATTTCTCTGCTTAATTTTTACTAATGTTTTTACTAATTTATTCTTCAAAAGTTCCATGTCGGAGCTTGCTTCACACAGGTGTCACATTTTTCATTTTGCTGTCACATTTTTCATTTATTATTCTTTACAATAATATCTATCTTAATAGGAATTTTGTTTTAAGCAGATATATATATTTTTCCCTAATAAAACAACTGGCTAATGGATTCTTCAAGAAGAACACGTACAAAATGTCAACAGGAGATAAATAATGGAAACATTTAAAGATGCAGTCTGACCACAGTCCTGATATTCATCTGTTAATATATCACTTCGGATAATGAAATGCCACTACTATTAGGAAATAAGTTACATGTTATGTTAAGTTGAAAACACAATTCCAGATGCTTGATTCTTGCCTCGAACAGCATTTGATTTGTCCTAATAAAAACATAAAATGTGTGTCTAAAACAGACTGAATTAGATATTTTTAAAGCAATGCATGGTGCTTGCAGGTAATATCTTTTTGCTTTTGTGCTAGTTGCACATTGTGTTAAATGTGGGAGTGGAGAAAAAACAGAAGCTGACCAATTGGCTCTGCTTCTTCTCAGAACTATGACTCAAACCTGTAGGAGAAGAACCTATCTACATACACACATGAAGCTACACAGGTTATAAATTTCTGGTCATGTGTAATAAATTTTTATTTGTTGTTAATATGTTTCTTAACTTGGAACAGAAAAAGGAGGAACAAACAAATTTAAATAAATAAATTACACAATTTTCCCATACATATTCTCCACAAACTTGAAGATAATCTTCAAAAGGAAAAGACAAATGAACTTTGGATTTGTCCAAAAGACAGCAGCAACCTTATAGTTAACAGACTTGTAATATTATGTTATGAGGTCTCAGTATGTGCTCTGCTATAAAATTTTCTGTACTATCACACTGCTAAAGCAGATACACTATGGTAGGTGGCACAGGAAATTGTCCAGGCAGAATTTGATTATCTCCAGAGAAGGAGACTACACAACCTCTCTGCCTATCTTGTGCCAGTGCTTTGTCACCCTCAAAATAAACTTCTTTTTCATGTTCAGATTTAACTTCCAGTCTTATTCTTTGTGCCCACTGCTCATTGTCCTGTTGCTGGGCACCACCAAAAAGAGCCTGCCCCTATTCTCTAGACACGCACCCATTAGATGTTTATAAGCATTGATAATACCCTTCCTCCGTCTTCTATTCTCCAGGTTGAACAGTTCTAGCTCTCTCAGCCTTTTCTCATAAGGGAGATGCTCCAGGTCTTAAATCATCTCTGTAGTCCTCCACTGTACTCTCTAGAAATTCTCGGCCTTTCTTGAACTGAAAAGCCTAGAGCTGGACACAGTGTTGCTTTTTCAGGGCAAAGTAGAGGGGAAGGATAACCTCCCTTAGTCTGTTAACTATGTTCTTTTTAATGCATCTCAGGATACCACGGGCCTTCTTGGACACAAGGGCACTCTGCTGGCTCATGGCCAACCTGTTGTCCACTAGGATACCCTAGATCATTCTCTGCAGAGAAGTTCCATTGCAATATATAGACTCAAATGTCCTTCTGTGTTTAATCATCAGATTTATCGTAATTCCTGCTAACAAAGATATAAAATTTTAAGAGCACAAATCTGCTATCTGGTAGCAAACATACTTTCCATTGAAGATTACTTGCCACATAGACAAGTTGAAACTAAGCAGCCCTGCAATACATTGTGCCATTCCTAGACACTGGTGATTAGTTCTGTAACTGTATCCGCAAGGTCTCACAACTGAAGCTCCCCAGATCTGCTTCTCCTAAATCTCTTCTGACCTTTCTGCAGCTTTGTTTTACTTGGATTAGCAGAGCTTCACTTTAATTGATCAGATGCCTGTGGCTAATGTATTTTACTTTTTATTTGCCTTGGTATAGTTCTATACAGGTAGTTGTAACAAGCAGTTACTTCTGTAGAATGAGATATTTATGACTTCATCACAGTGATGTAGTGGAGAGAATTACTGATCTGCTCTGATACCATTGGTCTTGAGAAGTGGAGACACAAGATGTGATGGAGAAGGAGCACAGGCTGATACTGGATGGCATACAGGCTTGGCACTAGACATCCCAAAGCTCATTAATGCAGACCTGGACAAAAGCCATTTTAGGAGTAATTAAGAGAACAAATAATTAGTACGTAAGTAAAATGCAGCATTGGTAATGAATTTGGATGCACTGTGAAGTTGTACATCAAGAAAGAGCAACAGGGTTAAAGTTCACCAACAAATATAAAAAATGACCCCAAGTGGACCTAGAGGGAGGCAGGGCCACTGATGTGTGTTATACTCATCCTGTTGAAGAACTTCAGTTGCTGATAGCCCATGATAATATCCCACTCTAGAATGAAATCACGAACCCCATGGTCCAGAGGAGTAGTGAAGCGGTGACGATAATACAATAAAAGAAAGTGTACATATAAGGATTTTAACTGCATTATTATTTTTTCTTTTTCTGTAACAATTACACCTGGGCAATTAATTATTAAATTCTTAATAGCTACTATACTAAATGTTTGCCTTTAATAATACATTCAGTGTGTTTCTTGCTTGTCCATAAACAAGATAGAATGTAACAAACTCCAAAGCATTTGCTGAATGATAACACAAATTATATTTGCATCTTTCAACTGGTGAAATGATTTCAGTTAAATATCTTCTATTAGCACTGATCAAGTCTGCACTCTGACTATCCAATGACCATGAATGCAATTTTTTAAAATTTTTTTAATCTCTCTTTTTCTCCTGCTTATTCCAATGTTTCCACTAGAATTCATTTTAATTCATATTTCTGCAGTCAAAACTGCAGTATAGTAAATCCTCACAACTTACTCCTTTGAATTAAAGGAAAAAATTATTTGCCTGGGCTGAACTGAGGCCAGAGTGCTCCAGTTTCACAGACAGCAGAAGATAACTATTCTGTGATTCATGGAGCAGCCCTGACACTTACACACACTTTTGCTTCCAGGGAACAGGAGTAAGCAACTTTTCTCACATAGACAGCAGTGTGATGGTGTCTGCCCAGCCTGTTTCCTCTGCATGCAGTGCAGCGAAGTCACCACTCCTCTCCTCTGGCACATGGCTTTTTGCAGCTTGTGTTCACACTGCCTCCATCTCTCAGGAGACTGTATCTGCAAGGCTATGTTAGTAATCACAGTATGGCTAGACTGTTCAGTCAGTGTTAAAGCCAAATTTGCTGTCACTCAAGCACAAGAGCTAATACAACTCCCAGTTCTGCAACTTTTTGAGAGACTCCCAGTGGTTTTATGACAGACAGCTGACTGTGAGCTCCTTTCAAGAAATGCCTTATAAATAAATGGATTATTAAAGGCAAACAGTGCCTGAAAAAGAGAAATGGGTTAGGATGGTTTCAAAGACTTGGCATTACCTCAGAGAAGACTCTGATTTTAGAGAACTGTGAGCAGGTTCTTTTTTGCCTCCAAGGAACTAAAATATTGGAGAGGGGCACAATTTCTGCTCAGCTGACTAGAGGCTAGTAACTCCAGAAAGTAAGGCATTTAAAAGTGATCTTGGAAAGGGAAGGAAATAGCTTTAGAAGATCCTGAATACAGATTCTGGTATGGCTAGTACAGCCAAAGGCTCTTTGCTTCTACACCAATGCATATAGAGTGGGAAATAAGTAAGAGTAGATGGAATACAGGATGCAGTTATAAAACAATAACCTAAATGTTATCACAGAAAATTCCATGAAGGGATGAACCACAAAATGGACTACTCTGAATGAGGGCTACAAGCTTCTTAGAAGAGATAGGCAAGGCAGATGGGCTGGAGAAGTGGAGAAGTTGTCTTCTGTGTTAAGAAGTGGATAGATTGCAAAGAGCTTCCTTTGAAAAATAGCCATGAGAGCTTGTGAGTCAAAATGTGAGACCAGATCAGTAAAGGATATCTGGTGGTCAGGGTCTACTACAGACTGCCTGATCAAGAAGACTCTATTGGTTAGGACTTCTTGCTTCAGCTTGAAGAGGCATTGCAATCATAAGCATTTGTCCTAATTAAGGATTTCAATCACTCAGATGTTTGATGGGAAAACATCTCCAAGCAATCCAAGATACTCCTGGAATCTGCTGGGGAAAATCCAACAGACCAACCAGAAGTGAAGCATTACTGGAACTGGTGCCCACCGTTGTGGAGGATATCATTAAAGAGGTTAAGATTGGAGGCAGTCTGGCTTGTATTGATTATGCTCTAGTAGAGTCTGTAATCTCAAGGACTACGGGCCTGGCAAAGTGCAAAGTGAAGACTCTGATCTTCAGAAGAGGGAACTTTCTGGTTGTTTAAGGAACTTCTGGTTGAGTTTACTTAGGAAACTGTCCTTTGGGAAATAGGAGTGGAATAGAACTGGCAGCTATTTAAGGTTTCTTAACCTTTCTGAGAGCGCGAGATCTCTCCATCCTCCAGCGTAAGCAATCAAGCAGAAGAGGCAAGAAACCAGCATGGCTGAACAAGGACCTAATGGCCAAACTGAGGGATAAGAATATTTAATTAAATTTGATTCAATTCTGGGTATTCCTATGGTGTGCAAAAAGAAAAAAAATAATAATAATTCTAAGATATTTTATTATCAGTCTAACAGATATTATTGAAAATTACATTTATTTAATAAAAATACTGAAGGTGGTTTAATATAACAGAGCTTTATTCATTGAGCTTCAGCCAAAATATGCAGCTACTTTGGTTTTAATAGATATCAAATTTCCCAGGTATGAGTAAGAACTTGTTAGTCTATGCCCCCTTCCACTCTTAATATTGGTATTTCAGATGTTTCAGCTCTTTCAAACTCTGGGTTTGATTTCTTTTTTCTTTTTTCTTTTTCTTTTAAACTTAATAATATGTATGACAATCCTGAGAGAAAATTAAACTGTGGTCCAGTTATTTAGTCATATTTTAATGACAGTAGAGTCGGTAAGTTTATAGAAAGTTTGATTACATCAGAATCTCAATTTTCTTCCAGAACATATGAAGAAAAGTATTTGGAAGAATGGATGGATTTTATCTAGAAATGTAGCAAATTTTTAACAAATGCTGTACTAGGAGTATGGTAACTAAAGCTTTAGGAAGGCTAGAGTTCTCAGAATTTCATCAATTCCATTTAGAATATGAAGTGGTGCATTGCAAACCTCACATGATATAACACAAGAAAGATTCTCAGATAAAAAAGCTAGAAGAAATTCCCAAACCAGCTACTGAGGATTCTTTATTATTAAAGCCAGTACGTTTTCATGTAACTATGACTAAGACTGAAGATTCCAGAAAAGTATCTGGGCTTGATAAGATATGATAAGATACTGAATTCATTTTTCATTTTGTAGATATTCCAAAATTTAATTACCGTCACTGTGACAAATGCACAGACTACTTCTGCTTTTTTTTCCTATCTTAACTATCAGAACTACTGGTTCCTGTAGTGCCTTTCTTTTCTAAACAAACACTGTTGCATGACAGCATAGAAAGAGCATAAATGGATAAATGAGTAAACGAACGAATGAACAAGCAAGAGAGTATATCCCAAGGGAAAGATGGTTATTCATCAGTAGAGTAGCTCACTAATATTTCATGGATATCACTAAGACTACAGAAATGAGGGAAGACTCAGTGATGCCATATCAAAACGATATCATAAATAATGGTCAAAATTCAAGGAAAATATTATTATTGTTATCATAATCATTATCCTCATCATCATCATCAACTTACTAGTCTCTAATAAGCTACTTACTATTGCTCAGAGAGATGCGTCTTTTCATTCTTTTTATAGATAAAAATTTGTCGCATGTGTACAGGCAGAAGATGGTAAAAAAAGAAAAAGAAAAAAACAAACCTGAAACTGAATAAAAGTCTGAAAATTAACAGATTTTTGTAGCAGATTTCAACCTGTTTCTATTGTGAAGTTCATTTAAATTCCTGTTTTACTGCATTCAAGCATATTGTTTGTTGCCTCTCTCTATAATATATAATTCATAACTGAGTTAACTGGATTGTTTCTGTTTTCTTTGTAAGAATCTGAATATGATTCATAAAGTGGATAAATAGAACTAACAAATATTCAGTTCTGATTACACCCAAAATTCAGTCAAAATAAAACTTAACAGTAAATTAAAATTAAACAGCAAATCAAAACATTACATAGGAATAAAGATTTTACACAAGATGAATTCACTGGTGAAATCCCTAGAAGCCTAGTAGAACATGGTGTTATTAGTAAAATTTCATTTGGCTTTTTTTTTAGTTAACAAAAAAATCCTTGCAGATTTGCCTAATAATTGTATAAGGAAAAAGTATCTCCAAAAGAAATTATTTGTTAAGGTACATAAAAATGTTTTCGATGGTGGTGGTTTTGTTTTTGCTTTGCTTTTTTATTTTGTTTTGGTTTTGGTACAAGCATGCTGTACTTTAGAATGTTTTGAGAAACATCTATTAACCTAAGCGAGTTTGTAGGAAGAACATTTCCAGTCAACCAAAACACAACATCAAAAGACTTCTTTTCTGCTTTATGCATGAAAGGTAGAATAGGAAGAAAGCGATCAAATTAGACATTCCACTTTCATCTTGTTTATATATATAACATCAACATATATGAGATTTCATGTCCAGAAGTACCCAAAGAAATTTTGCATTAGGTTAGGTTTTCTGTTTTGAAATTATTAATTAATTATAGGGAAAAAAAACACTCAGTCTTCTTTCTTTCTATCAATGCCCATTCCTCCTCCACTCCATCTTCCCTGCAATTCTGATAAATTTACAATTGAAACTCGAGGCAGTGTGGCAATCTCTGAGGCAGCTGTAGTTGTTTTCATAATTCACAGCCACAAGGACTACCTGAAGTCACTACCTGAAGTTACTTTGATCTTCTTGGCTCCAAGGAAAGAAGGAATAACCGTGTCACCTGAGTTAAGGAAAAACTAATAACTACAGTTCTAACAATTTGCAGGGGGTTGCTCTGTTTGAGTGTCAAGGTTTTTATTGAACAATTTGTGGGGTATGTGGATTTCAAGCAGAATTTAATTTTATGAGCATTAAAAATATTCTTGAATCTATAAGTGAGGTTACATGATATTAAATATGGGTTTCAAGGGAAAAACAATATCGCCTGGGAAGTTGGAAGGGAGGGAAGGAGGGAGGAACAAATTTTCAAACAGTAATTTGGGGAGCATTTTGCATCCTTGGAAACTTGATAAGCACAACGATTCTTACACCACACAGGCATCTGAGAACCCATTAGTAATAAAGATAGTATCAAAAACAGATGCACAATTTCTCTTGCTTGCATTGGGAACCAAAATAACTAAAAGTATTATTCATTTTTTTCACCTGTTTCAGAACATTTGTACAGTTGTCAAAAAAGGGATTCAGCTCTAGTTTTCTTTCTCCCCCCTTGTAACTCTATACGTGGTTTAGAAGACAACTATATTTCCATATTATTGCAAGTATTCATTCAGTAAGCTTTTTTGAGTAATATACTTCCCATGTACAAGCCATATTTTCTAATGTTTATGACTTTTACTTACTCATTTAGATGGTTATTATCCTGTTTGAATACCTTTTTCATATTCTAATCTACCTTCTTCCTTGTTTGTGTTTGCAAAATGGAGAAATGTATATCCTGTAAATAGGCACATTAATATATAAGAAACTAATCTTTTTTTTCCCTTACCAAGTGCTTCTGGTCATGAATTTTACTTTGTTGGTAACCTAAAAAATAGTTCTGAAGATGTTTAATGTAACTGTGATCATTTCCCAACTTGTTTAATACTTTTTATCTGGCCTTAAACATTACATGTATTCTTTTATTTATTTATCACTTTTCTAGATGGATCTGTAGTAGGAAAGCAGTTACTTGTCACATCATGAGTTAAATAACATAATCTTCAACTTTTCTCCTGCAAAGCAGAATGCCCTTAATTGATTTATTGATTTATTCATAATGAGAAAACATGTGCATAAAGCAGATGCTAAGCACAACAAGACATGACTTTAAACCTAATCTCAATCCATAGCACGGCTAACAGAAAATTATTACTGTAATCTAATAAGTTTTTAAAGGTACTATTCTGATAGGAATTGGTTTCTTTTGTAAATAAACCCTGCAGTGTATGAGGATAACAGTCAGCTTCTTTTCCTGAAGCATTTTTCCAGCAAAAATAGGATACAGATTTTTTTTGTTGTTAAAAGAATGAGAGTGATGAAATCCACATGGGATTTGCTGTTTGTTCAAAAGAAACAACTAAGCCCATTGATAATATACACTGTGGCATCTCAGCAATGGAATGCAGTGGGACTGCTCTACAGAGTATATCCTATTTCAGAACCTCTCCTCTGAAAACTGATCCACTTGAGCTTACAGCACATGAAACTGGCTTTCTTCAGAAGTCACAGGAGCCTCTTCTGTACCAATAGGGTAAAATGATTGTCAGCCAAAACTATCTCTCAATGTAGTATTGCTTTCCCATTCAAGGGGATTATATTCTTTTTGCTTGTATAAAGAAGAGCTGATTTTATTAGAGATTAGGATAACTTCCTAAGAGAGTAGTTCAGAAAGACTCAGATCAAGGGTTCATTTGACCTTAATGTAGGGATTAGATAGAGCTGGACAAAGTTGATTTCCACTTAAAAAATAGGAGCTAAATCTTTGAGGTTTATTTTGACTCATCTTCAATTCTACTGTCCTTTCCACAAAATAAATAAATGAAACCATTTCATCTTCAACCATAGCAAGTGCATAGGAGAAAATGAAAGCAGGCTATACTGTGGTAACGCTTAGTTGGGAAGTATCACACAGAAAGAGGTTGAAAAACCCAGGGACAGCCTGCAAGACAGAGGCACTGAACTGAGCCGGGACTCATATTCTGGGTAAAAGAGGTAGAGAGAGCTTCTACATTGCTGAACTGAGGTTACACAGGACAAAGGTAAATACTGGAATGTTCCAGCCTGACTCTTGAAAAAGTTGCTCTTCTCTTTTTCATTCTCCTTTTTCTTTCTTTATTTCTTGCTCTTTTTTCCCCCCTCTTTCTTTCTCTTTCTTGCTCTCTCCCCTTTTGGAGAATTGGAGAACAGTTCAACTAAATCCTTGTTTGATTTTCTCATCCTCCTACAGGAATTCCGGTAATTTACTGAGATACACAAATTGTGGTTCTTTCTGCTTACTGTAAGCATTAATTTACTGCTGTGGAAATTCAGTTGGGCCTGTGAGTCTCAGAGACAGTATGATTTTAAGAAGAAATTTAAACAGATCTGGATTCTACTATGTTAAATTTTTTGACACTTTCAGAAAGATAGCAAAGGATTGTCTTGCAATATTTGGAACTAAAAATATTTATTTTCATTTCAAAATTGCAATGTCCAATATATGTAGCATTTGTTTGTACCATAAACCCTTAACTAGAGTATAGGCTTTTGACAGTATTTGACATCTTGTTGAAATATCAGCATTATGTACTCTAAGCATATTCTGTCTACCAGTAAAGCAAAAAAAAAAAGAAAAAGAAAGAAACAACCCTTCCTTCCACACACACAAAAAGAAATAAAAGAACAAAGAACAGAAATGAAAAAAAAAAAAAAGGATGGAAAAAAAGTAATCTAAATAAACAGTATATTAACTATATTATTTATTGCTTATTTACTGTAAATGCAAACCCATGCATATCTATATGGAATAAAGGTGATCTGAATTTTAACTGTAAATATTTTTTCACCAATAGGAGCAACAACTTTTGTAAGACAAGAAGAAAAAAAAAAAAAAAGAAAAGAAGACTTTTCATATCTTAAAAGAATAATCTCCTTCTTCTTGGCCCAGATTTTTTTTTGAAGATACAAGAAGCATCTGGCCATGACTGTCATATGAACTGTGTTTTCAAAATAACATTGGTGTTTACCTATCAATCAGCTGTGGCTACCTGTTTTTCTTTAAAGATTTAATTAGAAGAAACACTGAGATCTCAGGCAATTGTGCTAGAGTTCACACATACCACTGTGGTTTTCAGAAATCCTGTTTAATAACTCTTAGAAGCAAAAGAAAAGTGTTCTTAGACTATATATTTGAGTATCACTTTTTCATGTATTTTACACTATCATATATGTTATCATATATGTTCATAATAATTTCAAGAATGAAATTTTCATCTCCTTCATCCTCCATGCATACTTCCAGTGGAGTTCTGGTGGTTTTAAACTTTAACAGTAACATATGTTATGTAGAAAAAAAAATAATCATTCGCTACATATCTGTTTCTCAGGAGAGAGAAAACTACGTAATAAACAATCAGTTCTGAAGATTGCTCAGCACTCTTCGAACCTTTAAGAGAATGTGGATTACAGTACTGAAATCAGGATTTAGTCACGTTTTCAAACTCTTAGTCAAACTACACTGATGTGAATGTGATTAACCCATTTAAGAAAAGCTTTTGAGGTCAGAACTGTGGTTTTTTTTTCCTTCCATGCACATTTTAACTCCAGGTTGAATTTGTATTGTAGATCAGAACAGAATTTCTTCTATACATAATTCTGTCAAGATACTTTTATTACTGCTGTTATTAATTTTTCTGCTTTCTTGGTGCCACTGAATGGCTTTCTGAACATCATTATATGATTGATATATATTGTTATCTTAATTACAAATACAATTTATTTATGTTAAGAAATGCAATTCTGCTTCATAAATCAAATTAATGCTCACTCAGTCACTGAAAAAACTAAAATCCTAATGTTAGATCTCAAACTTCAGATTCCCACATCTGTCTTACTATTCCTTCCCTTCTTGAACTTGCAAAAGTCCAGAGCTAGAGACAGCTACTGGGATCCTCTAAGCAACGACTCCTGCTGTTTTCCTTTCTGCTTGTGACTAAAGTAGTTGCATTGGAATGAAAGAAGATAGCTTAGTTTTCATGTCGAGAGCTAAACTAATATCATGCCAAAGCAAGTGGAAAAAAAGAGGAGAAAGCTGTTTATGAGGAAGGTGGCTATGAGGCATAATACTAGGACTAACAATTAACTGATGCAGGATTTTGTCTAAGTGCAGCCCTGTAATCTGTTTAATCTTCACAACATATCGATTATGAACTTCTAATTGTTTCTTTTTAACAGGTGCATGTACATTGGTTTTAACCACTGTTGTCTGAGCAGGTGTACATAAAAAGTTTGATTTCTAAATCTCTGAGAATTAGAAATAGTAATCACTGCCATTTTTTATTTATTTATTTTTTTTTAAAGGGCATAATCTTAATACAAGGCTATAAAGAGTGTTTTAGAAAGCTAGAAAGGAACTCAGATTTCCCAAATGAAGTCCAGCACCTTGATTACAATAAAATCCTAATTCTTGGAGAACTGCCATCTAATTAGTGCTGTAAACCTTGAGAAACAGCATTTAACTTTTCCTTTTTAGTAGAACAGTTCCATAATAGCAAGGGAAAGATACTGTAGGATCTCTGACCATTCTGATTTTAACTTGTCTGAGGAGGATGCCACTGAAAGATCTCAGAGAATACTGTATAGGAAGAAATGTACCTATGAGAATAGTAACATCTCATATTTTCATGATATAATGAGATAAACTGATTTAGTGCCATTAACTGTTCTCTGCAACTATCTCTAGACTCTACAGTACCTCAGCTGACTGACATAACTGGGATCCTGCGTTCTCCATATGAAAATATCTCTCTTCGCATCACTGTAGCTGCAAGAACTGGGGGAGTAACATATGACACCTTTGGGCTCAAATGGAGAAATAACAGACTGAGATTTAAGATGGTACTTTTTATGTCAGCTGCTTCCTCCAACACTGTATGAATTTATTTGAACAGAAATCCAAGGTGAATTGAGACACCAGTAAGCTGTTCTTCACAAATAACATTCTAGTGACTATCATTAGTGTATCATAATCAAAGGAAAATACATTTTCCTTACAATTACTGCAAGAGATACAGACTCTTCTTTTTCTGTAAATGAGGGAAATCAACACTGTTGTAAATAAATAGGAACTTTAAATTCTTACAATGTTTAAAATATGATTACATTTCAGAAATTATGCTTTTAAGTTTTATTTCCACCATATGTCAGCATAAGAGGCAGAAAACTGAAGGTGAAAATCTGCAAGTCTTCTAACAAGGTAAAGTCAGATGACCATAAAAAACCTTTATGGTCTTAGAGACCTCAAAAGATTGATTTATTCTTAGAAAGTATAAATTAACTGATTATTAATAAACTGGTGTCAAAGTTCAGTTTTGAGAAAAATATGTGAAATAATTTGTGATATCAAAGTCATTACATTCAGGTTTTAAATGTGAGTAATCTTGCCAGAGCCAGTTTTGATCTTCCTTGGTTGCCCTACTTTTTAGCTTGACTCTTTTCCTCCTTGTTTTGGCATTTCTACTTTGTTTATTTTATGTTTATGAATGTATAAATTGTTAACTGATATTGTCACACATTAAAACACACCTGTATGCCTTTACTGACAGTACTTAAAGAGTGGTCCTATGAGCTACTCTGGTAGTTACCACTGTACTGCAAAGTTCAGGTGTGAACTGCAGATCAACACTACGCAGGAGCTGCTGAGCTAAACAATCTAATATGTTATGATTGCTGGTGTAATGAATGCCTTGGATCAGATATTAAAGGAAACATTATGTTAAGAATAATGGTTAAGATTATGATGCTAAGATTATTCTCCACTTTTTGATTATGGGGTATGTAGTGTTACTCTAATTTGAAGATCAGTCGTGTCAGAGTAAAGAGGTGAGAGATGAGCAGCAGGATACAATACGGTTAATTTATAACTTAGGAAATATTGTATGAGTGATAGTCCACAGCACATTAATCTTGAACTTTTTCTTCCCTAGGAGGATTTACACTTCTAGAGGCCATATTTGAAAAATGGAATATACAAACAAGATTCAGAAGATAAAGAATACAAAAAGAACAGAGTCTAATTTTAGAGGAAATAAAGCAATGGTATATACTAGATGAAAATAAAATGGTTTTTTTTTCCCCTTTTTTTCTCCTCAAAATGCAGCATCTTTCTACTTCTGCAGTGCATGGTATTTGTCTCATCAAAATTCTTATTAAAAAAACTGGAATTCAAAAATTATACATTCACAAAAAGCGATAAATATGCACTATGACATTTTTTAAATAAAATGCTTGTTTCGTGAATATTTTGGCTGAAAAATTACTTCTTAAAAAAGAGTGAAATGAAAATAAATATGAAGATTTTGCCTAATCAAACTTAGTATTTTATTATATTATCGTAGTAATCAACTAATTTAGTACCTAGAATCATTATCATGTAATCCTAGGCTGATAACTCTTGTTGATACACAGGGAAGACATCTTTCCTCTTATTTGTGTGAAAACTAAAGGAAACACTGGAAATGTATTTCCTATCATGAGAGAACAGTTGTACACAAATTCCTCCACACTTGCACTGGTCTGCCCATACATAGAAGCATGAGATTTGATCATCTTGAACTGATCATGCATAAAGTACATTTTTTATTAGGTTTGGAATTATCCAATCCTAATTAATTTACTTGGAACAATAATATGAACATCTGTTATTGAATTCCTCCAACAGAGAATTTCACAGATTGTGATTTGCTGCTCCATACTTTTCCCTTCTTCCTAATTCCCCTCTCCCCTCAACTCCCAGATAACAATAACTGTTTAAAAAAAACCCAAAAAATAGTAAAACTCACTAATGTTATTTGCACTGACACCAATTTTCTTTCTTATGTATGAAAAGACAACCACAAATACAACAGAGTTCATCTTCTGCATGCTGACTGACTCTAGGTGGCATATTTGCTAAGGAACATGACTTCAGCCTTTCTCAGTATTATCAAGATAGAAGACAATCTTTTTCTTCTTTTTTTTTTTTTTTCTCCCCATCAGATGAAATCTGCAGCCAATTTAGTACTGTTAAGAACAAAAGTTTTGGTTTGATTCTACCATAAGTACACTAGATTATGGTATTTATAAAAAAAATATTAATAATGGCAATATTTACCATAACAAAGTAGTAATAGTAGCAATAACAAAAATGATAATGCTGAAGTGGTATATTTATAAATAAAATAATACTTAGGTGCTTGCTGTAATTCTTAGCTGCACATAAGCAAAATAAATTCTTGAAACATTATGGAAATTCTATTAATACTTTGGACAAAAACGGAATCTCAAAAAAAACCCTCTCTAATCACATACAAAAGCAGAAGATACTTATATTTGCTTATCTTTACAGAGGTTGTTTTTTGTTGATTTTGTTACATTTCCGTCTGATTATTATCAGAATACCTCATTCTAATGGCATTACAAAATTACCAAATAGCAGAAACACCATGATGTATCAGACTACTGCATTTTAAAACTACACCAGGGAGACAAACAAGGTCTAGACAGGAGAACGTAATTACTACTTGCAGATCTGCAATTACCTAGAAAATGGAAAGTATTGCCTAGTATATGCTGTAACAATCTGTGAATTCATTTCCACCTGACTATACACCTGACTAGAAGATAGCCCTCTTCAACCTCATTTATCCTTTCTAGTGCTTTTTCACAGTACTCATGCCCTTGCTTATGTTCTATTTAAGCATATGGACCATGTGCTAGTGTAGATATTGCCTTCATCACAAAAGTAACGAGTAGTCAGAATTTTGTTTCCCTTACCCATTTTGATCTTTCTAGCTCCATTTTAAATAAAGCTGAGAACTGATAGCTTATAAACATAGAGAGCCATGCAGACCCTAAAATAATAATTTGATGCTTTACTTTTCTTCTAGGAGACCAATAATGGTGTCTTCAGTTAAAGAAGTTTATTGTTATAACTTATGTAATAAATTCTATCAAAATATTTTAAAATAAGGATTAACTATGTAAGGAAATTCAGCTCCTTCATTAAATCAAGTTCGCATTAGTGGAGTATGACTATTACTAATTGAAAGAAATAAGACCTATTCATACAACTCATTTACCTGGGAAAACAGAGGAGGGATCTTTTTGTTTGTTTAAAGTTGCAATTACTTCTTTCTGTAGTAAAAGACCTTTACAAATTCTTCTTATGTTTCTTTTTTTTTTTTTTTCCTTTTTTTCTTTTTTGTTTTATTTAAGTGATATATCCATGTTTAAATGAATCTGAAAACAGAAGTTAGCTAAATCATTTGTCATGCATGTTTACCTACAATTTAGCCAGAATTCTCTCAACAAAAATAAGTGGTTTATAAATACACAGACTTGATTCCTACTTCCTACAGATGCATCAGATTGAATTTAATCTATATATTTTTCTCTACCAAGGAAACAACAGCTTTTATGAATATACCTTGCACCCTTCCTTCAGTTCTCCAACCTTTTAAATAAAGTGATTACAAACAATAGCACTGTTTGTGAATTAAGAGAAGCATAACTATCTAACATCTCCTCAGAGTACTATCAAACTGGCTTTAAATTCAGTAACTATAAAGACAAATTCATGCTCTTTTATGCTGATTTTTATATCATATCAACTCATTAACCTCAGTATAAACTTTAACCTTTGTGTCAGGCTGGCTCCAAGAAGGATCCAGTCTCTGCTTGTTTTCAGATGTCTTCTAGATGAGGACTTTATTATCCTGCATCTTAGTGAGAGTCTAGATTCTATTTTGAGAAAGTGAAATTTGAGAATTATCAGCTGAAGGAATGCCTAAGACTTTGTATGCTTAAGACATACACACTCATTTGTAAAAATAACTTAATTCAAATGATTTATTTCTCAAAGTATAATAGCCTTCTCGCATAGGTTTGTTGTTTTGTTTTGTTTTGTTTTGTTTTTTCTCTTCAGAATGGACATTTTGTGTCAATGATGTGTATTTTTTAATGCTTTTCAGCATATACAGTTACTAACTGCAGGCTTGAAAGGCAAACTATCAAGGAAATATCCAAGTGTAATTAAGGGACAGTGCAGTCAGCCTCCACAGAATGGTATATTAAATAATTAAATTAGAATCACAGAATCGTTTGAGTTGGAAGAGATCTTCTAAGGTCATTTAGTCCAACTCCTCTACAATGACCATGGACATCTATAGCAAGATCAGGTTGTTCGGAGCCTGGCCAGCCCAACTTTAATGTCTCCAGGGACAGGGCATTCACCACCTCACTAGGCAGCCTGCTCCACTGCCTCACCACTCTTACTGTAAAAAACTTCTTTCTTATATCCTGTCTAAATCTCCCCTCTTTGAGATTGAAGCCATTCCCCTTGTTCTATCACCACAGACCCTGCTAAAGAGTCTGCCCCCTTCTTTCCTATAGCTCCCCTTGAGATATTGAAAGGCTACTATCAGGTCACCTCAGAACCTTCTCCTCTACAGACTGAACAGCCCCAGCTCTTTCAGCCTGTCCTCATAGAGAGGGCGTTCCACTCCTTGGACTTTTTTGTTGCCCTCCTCTAGATGCACTCTAACAGATACATGTCTTTTCTGTACCAAGAATTCCATATCTGAACACAGTTCATATGGTCTCATCAGCACAAAGTAGAGGAGCAGGATCACCTCTCTCGACCTGCTGGCCACACTGTTTTGGATGCAGCCCAGGATAGAGTTGGCTTTCTGGGCTGTAAGGGCACACTGCTGGTTCATGTTCAGCTTGCCATCCACCAGTACTCCTAAGTCCTTTCATCCCCCAGCTTGTATCGACAGTGGGGGTTGCATGCAAGACTCTGCACTTAGATTTGTTGAACCTCATGAGGTTCACTGCTCAAGCCTGTCTGTATCTCTCTGAATGGCATTGCATCTCTCAGATGTGTCAATCACACCACACAGCTTGATGTTGTCTGCAGAATTGCTGAGGATGCATTCAATCCTACTATGTCATTAATGAAGATATTTGAGAGCAGTTGTCCCAGCACTAACCCAAGCGACACCTCTTTACAGTCTTTACAGTCTAGTAGTCTTTCTTTACAAGGAGAGTGGTTAGGCCCTGGAATCCCCGGGAGGTTGTGGATGCCCCGTCCTTGGATGTGTTTAAGGCTAGGTTGGACGGGGTCCTGGGCAACCTGATCTGAATGTGTATGTTTGGTGGCCCTACTAGGCAGGGGGGTTGGAACTACATGATCCTTGAGGTCCCTTCCAACCCGGGTGATTCTGTAATTCTGTGACCTCTTCTCATTGATCTCCATCTGGACATTGAGCCACTGACCACCAGACTAGTAAGGAAATAGCTTCTTCCTTGCCTAAGGGACAAATATTTTAACAAATATAAATGTTTACATCCTGCATTACTCAGGCTGTTGTTGATTGAGTGTGGTTTGTAAGAGCAACTTAAATCCTTAAAAGACATGATGAGAAGAAAATGTGTATTTGAAAAGTGTCTGACAACAGATCTAATAGACCATCAGGTAGCAAAAATTATATAATAACTCCTGCAACATCTTCTGCATGCAGTCCCTAATTTAATATTATGATTGCTGCTGTAGTAATTATCTTTAAAATTGGTCTTTCTACCTACTAATAGGGTATCCTTAAAAAAATATATATCAAAAAAAGATAATGTTTTATGCATTTTTTTCTCTTCTCATGGTGATTTTAAATATTTTAACTAAGAGGAAAACACTTAATAAGGAGCTTACTTTTGTAAAAATGAAATTTAAAGACCAAAATATTTTACACAGAGCTATGTTCAAGGCTATTACTATAAAAAGTAACAAGTAAAGGTAGATCTGACATTCTTTCTGGTGGGGGCATAACTTAGGACTATCAGAAACAATAAGCTTTACCTCTCAAAAATTATTTGAGGATTTACTTAACGTATAATTTCATATGTTTTTTTGTTTTGTTTTGAATTTAACTGCTTAAACATAATTATTATATGATTGTTTTTCAAAATCAAAGTGTGTCCTTGTCAATCTGCTTTCCCAGAATTCAAAGCAAGTTGTTTCATCTACAAATGATTTCATGCATATATTACAGCTGCAATATCTAGATGTTATGCGTTGAAATTATGTGCTTTTCCTTTCTATCAGTTTCATTCAAGATTACTGAAGAATTGCCATTCATAGATGAAAACAGATTAACCTTATATGCTTTTGTCAGTCCACTCAGATTTTCATTTCAGATGGGGGAGTTGCTAACTTGAAATAATCTGGAACATCACTTTACAGTTGAATAGTTAAAGTAGAAATAAATATAGTGCAATCAAACAAACAATTTTCTGCTCAATACACACAAGAACATTACAGTTTAGGGGTGTTGCAGGATATTCAGTCACTCCATGAAAGAAAGAAAAATTACTTAAGCTACATTTAAAAAATGATTTATATACTGAACAAAAATGGATTTAATCATAACCAGCTCCATAAAATATAGCCAGCATTTATTCCAATCTTTGGAGATAACCTAAGTATTTTGCTTAGCTGTACTGTAGTAATATTGACACAAAATTTGGATTATTCATACATATGTAAAATAGAATCTGTAAAACTGTATCACAGAAATGCACAATCTGTAAGTTAAAATGACTTAATCATTGAGAGCTTTCATTATGCTCATCATTAGAGCAAATTTTCAAGAATGAACTTAAAATATTTTCCTACAGCTTATTCCATTTTATAATTGGACAGTGTATTGCACACCATGTTTTCCTATCAATTCTTGTACTTGCATTGAACTGTTAGAAAAAGAAATTAGTACATTTCTTTTTTTATCTTCATCTATGTTTTTCCTACTACCCTAAATCCAGATCCATCAATTACAAAGGTCACATTGTAACTGAGCTTGCCTTTCCTGTTACAATGCTTGTTTAAACTCTTTTATGGAAGAGATGCAGTTTATTGAAGCAATATATGAGAGCTGAGCCATTACTGAATTTTTAACACAACTGTTAAACGAACAATATATTTTATAATATTGACAGAATCTTGCAAACTACCTTCTTAGAAAAACTTGTGTATAAAACTGATGTAATACAATTGTCATGCTGAACTACACAAACATTTTACTACAAGACAAATAACTTCCACGTGCATCCAAACACAGCTCCACCTCACCTCTGCCATCCAGGGTTGCCTTTCAGAAAGTCATCTTTCCTTTTAAACAGACCTCTGTGTGGGTACTGTAGGCCATCCTGATACTACATATTCAACTGTTTTCTTCAGCTTCTAATCTATGTAAATAATTTTTATAACTCTTAAAACATTTTCAAGCCTTATGATGTAGTATATTTCAATATGGTTCTCTTTAAGCTTAAATGCTGCTATATCCAGGTTTACATACTCCAAAAGTTTGGAGTAGAAGCTTCTGATGACTTTCTTATCTCTGGATCAAACTCTAGTTCTTGCTTGAATCAGGAACTGTAAGTTAGCTGATAAATTTTCCACATATAAAGTGATCTGCCCCTGTTTTTTTGCTTTTTTTTTTCCATTTGTGTTTGGTATTGTCATGTTTGTGACCATGATTATTATCATGTCATGCCGTAAGCCACGTTGACTTACAGCTCAAACCACACTACTATCTTAATACATTTTTAATGCGTTTATTTGTTTTAAATAACAGCAACAGAGACTGAAGCCCTTGCAAAAAATTTTCGCAATAAAAGATTATTATGGAACGGCTCTGTTAGAAGTAGAGAGCCAAATGTAACCAATATATCATGAATACAAAGATTTTCTTCACTTCATCATAGCATAAATTTAAAAGATATTGATTTCTCTTCATTGACATTGATGTTATAACTAGAAAGGATCATACCTGTAGGATCAGCGTTTTCTATTTCTCTTCTACTTGGCAGAAAGGTCTTAGGTCATATTGTAAAATATTCAAACTCCACTGCATTGGATGTGAGATATTTGGTTTTTTTTTTTTTCCTATACAAATTTAGATATTGTCCCTTTTCAAATTTCTAGCTTTAAATAATAAAAAAGAACTAGAATTTGTTTTAGTTACATACAAAAGCTAAAATTAATGTTCCAAAAGCATAACAACATATGACTGATCCACTGAATTGAGGCACCACAATAGCAGGTTTTCTTATGGAAACTTTGCCAGAGAATATCAATGTCTTGCTAACTACAGGAGTACTGTAAATAGAGTCTGCTTGGAACAACTGTTATGTATAAAATTAGTATAGTTTGAAATCCACATACAGATGCAGAAGTGTAATTCTATGTATTTGTTCTATTTTACTTCCTAAAGTTGTATGGATTCTTCAGATATAGGAAAAAATTAACATTTGGACTACCCACTTTATTTATTTATTTATTTTATCTTCAGCTTTACAAATAACTATTTGGTGCAGAAGAGAAATCAGAACCTTCAAGATTTCAGACAGATAAGAGCATATGAATGTCTATCTGCTGTCATTCATAGCTGTAGTATAAGAGCTCTTCAGACTGAAGAATTTAAAAGCTGAAGAAAAAGACACACAAAATTCTTCACCCACAGTAAGGGTATACACAAATTCCCCTTCTCACATAAGGGAAAAGAACAAACTAAATGTCAGCTACAGGTTTGTCTATCTGATCTATTCAGTAAATAGCCTAGTTGCCTACAAAGTGTTGAAATAAAAAAACCTGTATTTCTTTCCAGTGTTTTTCTAGATCATTAGTGAATGTTCTCAGTACTGAAGGACATACAGATAGGTACCGTCCTTCCCAGAAAAAGATTTATCACATTCTTTACTCAGAAAGAGATATGATCATTTTATTTCTTTTTAAAACATGTTTGTGATTTTTTCTACTTTCAGTATAGGTTTACTTTATACCTCGTAGATCTCCTGGATTCTCTACAAGTGATATCAGCTGCTATAAAAAAATGGAATAAAAGGAAGCTTCCTCTCTGACACAATGGCAGTAATGTATCTACTGAACAGATTAATTCCCAACTAAGCTTTAAGACGCTGAGAAGAGAGTGAGAAGAACTGCCCCTACATGTAGGTACCATTTGTATATTGCTCAGGTATTTCAATTCCCTATGCATAAACATATCCTTGGATATTCAAAGAACGCTCTGCTAGATTAAAAAAAATGAGCAACAAGATGTGTGGAGATAGAAATTTCTTTTTTTTCTTTAGGTAGTGTCACGGAGTTAACTAGATCAATCTATGTCCGTGACAGGGGCGGCAGGCCTCTGCCCTCCCCCCCACCCCAGTCCCACAAAAAATGGGAAGGAAGGAAGGGAGGAAAAGAGCAGCGGCAACAATCTATGGAGGAAAACTTATTTTACTATAATATCGGAATACAAAATAACCAATATATACAATTTAATTGAAATTGAGATTAATAAATCAGACAAGATGAGAGAGACAGAGAGAGAGAGAGAGAGAGAGAGAGAGAGAGAGAGAGAGAGAGAGAGAGAGAGACAGAGAGAGAGAGTGTTCCTGGGACCGATTCAAACCTGAAAAGCTTGGAACGGCCAGGAAAGCACCCTCCAGCACGCACTGCAAGGCAGCAAGAAAATGCCCCCCCCACCTGGAAGGGCCAGATCCCGTGACTTCTGTAATGTACAGGGATAGGTAGCTGGGATTGGGGCAGTGACACTTTAATGCCCCATACACTACATGATGTTTTGATGTGGAATACTGAAATCCAAAAACAAAAAAAACAAAAACAAAAACAGAGAACCATGACAGGTAGATTACTTTTATTCAGGGGATTTTCCATATACTCATGAGGCATGCCTGGCTCTTCAGAAACCATAGTAGAAGATGCATGAAATGTATAGTTAATATCTTTCATTGTATAATAGATCCTGTTATGGACTACTATATTAGTAAAGACAAAATAACTGAATAGATGAAAAAAGCACACGTCATGTTTACCTGCGTATGCTTCTGCAATCAGTAGACTGCATCTATGCTGTTCTGTTTTGTAGCAGACAATATTAGTCTTCTTAGATCAGACTAAGACTTATTTGAATCCACTCTTACATTGAGATCCAAAAAAAAGCCTGTAGCAATAAGTTTGCTAGGCATTAACAACAACAAAAAGCACTTTTTAAAAACACGTACAATACTACTTGTATAATCAATGGATATTAAGATGTACAATCAATGGATATTAAGATGTTATAATCACAAAAAGAACAAGAGAGTTAGGCAAAGTAGACTAAAATAATAGGAGAGAATAAATGGAAGGCTTACCCGTATGCTAGGCTCACCTACAAAAAACACCAGAAGAGGGGATCTCCAGATGAGACCCTTTCCCACTGGTAGCCAGCTCTTCAATAGGTCTAGGAGGGGAGCAGCCAGGCTCCAGCCCTTCCGGCAGCACAGGTGAATTGCCTTCACCTGTGCTCCTCTGGCTGACTCATTGCTCACCTCAGGTGATCAATCAGAGGTTCAGGCCGTGACTCAGCAGTTCCCATACACTACTGAAAATTTATGTTTCTTAAATTATGGAAATAAGTTTTTTACTCAGCTCCTTCATTACATTAATTGTATAGATTCTCATTTTCCATTTTATGTCATTTCCAGGCAGAAGAATCCTTGTCTGCTATGTCTTCAACCCTCCAATACTTTTTCATATGCTTCCTTGTACTATTGTACTTTCAAGGAAAACACCAAGGATTTAGTTGAATAGAAATTCAAATTCTGGAAGGATTTTGTAAGATTTCCTATAACAGCCTATTATTTAAAGTTTATTTCAGTTATCACCACTGTCATAAAAGAGATTTAAAAAAATCTCTATCATTTATCTTCATTTATCTTTTAAATTTTTCTGTATTGTTTTTTTTTTTTTTTTAATCAGCTTTAAAAGTTTACAAAATTGCAACAATAGAGAAGACCAGTAAATTTCTTTCTTGCAAAAATATATTTTCAGAGTTATTTTTGTCATTCAACAAGCATGCAATCTCCATCATTCAGCAACTTTGCTCTGAGAAGCTAAAATATTTTGTGCTCTGGTTTGACCTCATGAAATGAACCTTATCATGAGGTAAAATAAAATATCAAGCTTCCATCTCTAAAAATTATTTCAGATTTCAGGGTGCTTGTGTTCATGATAGAACAAGCTATTAAATGTGTTTGATAAACTACATTCTAAAGAATTGGTACTTTCAATACATGAAAAATCCAGCTTGATTTCATTTACTTAATGTATTTTCCCCTGAATTATTAGAATTACTTACGAGAAGCAAAACAATTCTACTTGAAAAATACTTTTCCTTTGGTTAAAAATAAAATCTTTCCTTCTTAAATTTATACAGACATACACAAACACACAGTTCTAGCCTAAATTTAACATTATTATTCGCTCTAACTAATGAAATAACACCACAGACAGGTTTTGCTACCCCTTCATACCACATTTAAAACAAAATGAAAAACAGTAGGATTTTACAGGATGAATTTCTGTCTGGTAGAATGATTATCACCCATTTTAACATGGAGCTTTTATAAAGTTTTCAGTAAATAAGCTAATAGAAGGAAAGGCATTGAATTTCAGCACATAACCAAGGCAGGCAATAAATCACTAAATTTATCTTTAAAAAGATGTTATCTTGCCTCATAAGCCATCATTAATTTATCTTCATTCTTCTGGACTGCTTCTGATGTATGAGTTTTGAATAGTTTTACCACAGTTCAAAGAGTCAATAGGGAGGAAAGGAAGTATGGTTTGTACATTAGCACTAAGTAAAGGTGTAAAATAGCATGTAGTTTCAATACTATCTGTGTTTTTTTTCTTACTGTAGCTTTACAAAACAAGAGAGATAAAAAAAAAGAAAGCTGCATTCCTATCACCAAGATCTCATCTTTAAGTTTGTGGTATTGTCTTACATTTCACTTCCTAAGCTAACTCAAGATATTACTTATTTCATATTGTAATGGTTCATTATTTTATACCTAGCAGGAACTCCCATGTCTTCTCATGATACAAAAATCATAAACCATGGATGCAGTGCCGTAATTCCCCAAGCAGCCTTACAGTTTCTTCTTCGTTTGCAGTTTCAATGTTCAATTCTTAGAAAAATATGTCAACCTTTGCTCACGTAAGAAATGCAATGGAAATTAACTTACTTTTAAGGTCTCATCATCTGATTTTAGATTGGATCTTTCTATATGGAATTCAGTGCAAAAACAGTTCCTTCCCCTCAAGAAACTTCAAAAATAAACTAAAAAATAAGAAGACCAACAGTAAATACAGCAGTGGAAATATTTCCTAAAATTGTTTGTTTTGTGGCAGTGATATATCTTGCTAGTTCATTCTGCAGTAGGTAAGACTATGAAGCCAGGTTTACATTCAAATCTAGCAGTATCTCTGATATTGGAACTAGAATGTAGCTTGAAATGATGGAAAAGCACCTATAAGGGACATACTCCCTCTACCAGTGCTTTTTAGTAGCGCAAGAACTGAGACTGATCTAGAAGAGTTCTACTGAGCCAAGCCTCTGACAGCAGCATTCATCAGACCTTTAGAACAGGAAGGACTCACCTTCTTTCTTTACAAGACAGATAATATTTTCACACTTAGAAGGCTTACACCAGCACAGAGGAGTTGTACATGAGATCCTAACACAAAATTTTTGTGTACACCATCACATCAGAGCCCATCCCAAACAAGAAAGCTTAGGGACCTGCCTGAGAGAATAGATAACTTACTCTGCATCTTAAAGACAGCATGTGCTTTGCCTACAAACTTATTGCTGTTGCCAGCCAAATATGACCACACTGGCCAAACCCACAATGCTCCAACATCCCAGCACAAGCTATAAACTTTATCAAGAGCTGCTACATACAGCCATATCTTATAGCCTGCTTGTACAATCAATAGGTATATAAGTGTTAGGTTTAGTAAGATTATTATGATAGAAGATAATGAAAGTAAATGGAAATGCTCACTGCTGTCACAGGCTCCCAGTAAACTCCACAAGGAGCTACCTCCAGAAAGAGATCCTTCCTCAATGGTAGTCAGCCCTTAAATGGGGTCTAGGAGAGGTGCAGCCAGGCTCCACTCCTTCCAGTAGCACAGGTGAATTGCCTTCACCTGTGCTCCTGCAGCTGATTCATTGCTTGCCTCAGGTGGTCAATCAGAGGTTCAGGCCGCGATCAACAATTCCCATACACTGCTCATCCCCTCTTCTTCTCTGTCATCTAAACCATCAAGTTGTCCATGAAGCCAAGCTGATTTTAAATAGACTACATAGTCTATTTGAAAGACATGCATGAAAGCTCATCTATTTTTGCACAGAATAGATTAGCATAAGCTTTTAATTTCCTTATGAAATATTCCCAGTATGTTATAGTAGAGATAACTTTTCTAATAAAACCCTCTTTTTATGTGTTTTCCTTCAAAACTAACTTTTTTTTTATTTTTGCTCCCATCTTCCAGCCCCTAAATTGTGATGACACGAATCTTCAAAGGAAGAACTGCCTGAAATTAATCTGTACAGATATAATCTGAATTGAGCTGGTAGAACTCTCATTCAAGGATAGAGAGGATACATGAAGGCTAAGTATCCCATGCAAAAGCATCTGAGAACCTCGTTATCCATTTGCAGTTAATTCTCTATTAAATTGATTTCCTAAGAGAGTGGGCAGCCAGGCTGTCAGTCTTTGTGACAGTGAAAGAGAATATTTTTAAATATGAAGAAGTGGAGATTGAAGTGAGCTTGTCTCTCATGAAAATTCTACCATGCCTCTGCTGTCTCCTGCTTCTTATGTCATATTTCAGGCCTGCTTTCCTCCTTAATATTCGAAGATACCCTTCCCTCCATTCTTTTCCAGTGACAGCTCCTTCTACAAATTAATGGCTACTTTTTAAAGTGAAAACAAGGATTCTTTTCAGGAAAAAGTGTAGTCTTTTCCAGCTCATGAATAATGCACCAAGAGAAATCAATCATTCAGTGCCTAGATGAAGAATATTGTGCTTCCCTAAGGCTATAAGTTTTGTTTTAGGATTCTTAGCAATTTTATAATAAATTTGCAACAGTAATTTTAGCAATGGAAAGCTAAATAGGAAAAAGTATATGATAAAGACTTCTCAGTAATTTTACTTTAAATAGCATCAACATTTACAACGTATATAAAAAAGGCAGTCTCTAGATGTGTTCTGTTACTAGCAATGTGACAGCAAAGGAATCAGTTTCATAGTAAAAATAGAGACTGAGAAGATGAAGCTGGCAGAGTTGGGACTCTTTAATGTATTATTCTACCAATAGGTAGATAGGTACCTATTTATCCTAAATCATATTCTCTTTTATTAATGATTCTTCATGTTGCTTCATAAACAAGCAAACAAAGGCATCTTGGTTTCAATGAGGAAGAAATGTACTTACATGCCCTACATCATAATCCTCTTATATTAGAATCAGAGCAATGGAAAGACACCATGACATTTCACACAAACAACAACACAGACTATTTAGACACAAAAGGAAAAAAAGGAAAAAATGTAAAATGGGAAAAAGGAAAAAATAGTAGAGCAACATTTTTAAATGGGGATGATTGTATAAATTTGTTCTAGCTTTGATTATGAACTTTTATTCAAAGACTCCTGACATTCAAAGTTTTCTAAAGCAGTTTCTCTCTTCCTCTTACTATCCCTTTTCTATCTGTAAATGTTATCACTTCTCTACAGCAATGTCAGAATGACCATTATTTTTAAAATTATTAAAGAAATTTTGATGTTAGTAATTATCTGGTACATGCACACAGATAATTTTTCCAAAATGAATAAAAAAGATAAAAACTATATTAAGAAATGGTTCAAGATGAAAACTAAACTTGTACTGTAAAACATCATAATTGAACAACAGAAAGAGAATTGATTTGATGCACAATTTATACATAAGGTTTGCTTTGTAATAAACATCCTAAAAGTCAGAACAGCAGCAAGTCTGATTGAAGTTAATTTAGAAAACAAAGCTGGCCATTCTCTTTCGTTACCCAGGGGACACACTAGTTACTATGAAATTCTCTCTGAATGTAATTCCTCTTATTTATTTATTTGGAAACTACAACAGATACAATGAGCACAATAACACTGTTTGATAGAGGAAATTCTCAGCTACAAAACTATATTTTTCAATATTGTCACAAATACTACGTATATATTTTCAGTAGCAATGAACAAGGGCCTGCATGCTGTGCTCATAAAAAATCTATACTAACAGAGGTAACCCCTCGTTTCACACATGCTATGATGGCATCATTGCTAAGAAAACATTCCCATGCAGTTCATCTTTCATCAGCCTAAACAGATGGAAATCAGAAGGCATCAAATCTGGACTATTCTGTGTGCATGGTAGTACAGTCAAGCCAAGACTGACAATGTGCTCCACTGTGTTAAAACAGGTATGGGGCCTAGTGTTATCACACTGCAAGAGGAAGTTTATCTTCTTCTTTGGCCTGACTCCGGAAACCTAAGCCTTAGTCAGTGTTGTGATATGGAGGTCAGAGTTGGTGGCTTGTCCAGATTCCAGGAAATCCAGAAAGATCACTTACTTCTGCATCATTTTACCCACTGAGGGCTGTGTCCTGAACTTTTTCTTCGATGGGAATTTATATTTCATCATTCCAATGAACTGCCATTTCAAGTCTGGCTGGTGAAAAATAGATGATGAGATATAAAGAAGCCATTTCTTTTCCAGTGTTCAGGTGAATGACCATGACTAAAGTCCAGGAATGCTGCTTCTGTCATTAGATGTTTGTTCTCTGCTTCTCTTTGCTCTAGATATGGAAGACATGCTGTTAAAGAAGTGCTACCTGCTCAAAAGAGGTTCTGACTCTCCTTACCCCAACTACAAAAATAATGCCTAGCTATTCTCCAATGTGTCCAAAGATGAAAAGAAGAGTTCCAGCTTGCTTTAGAAAGAGGCTACAGTGACTGTCAGGGTTATGACACTATCCCCAGTCTCCATAGTATTTTCCTTCTGTGACTTGGAAGGGCCAGCTCTGAATGATCACTGCTGGTAGCTTTGGGATGACAGCTCTGTGAGAGCCTTTACAAGGAGTTGCTTTGTATTCAGGCATGGGCCCTTACTCTAACCTGTATATGGATTTCAGGGAATTGTAATTAGACAATATTTAAGGTCCCTTCCAACTCAAGCCGTTCTATTATTCCATGATCTCAGTGGTCCAGGCCCTTAAATAGAGCTGCAGACAAATGTTTAATAGGTAAAGCAGAAAGGAAGAAAACAAACAAACAAGAATTCCAGAACAAAGACTTAGTTCTTCAATAAAGTATTACAGAAAAGCAAACAAATGAGTTCAACATACGTTAATGAAAGCCTGATGACAGTTCAGAACAGCTTAGGCACTAAACATATAATTCTGAGCTGCAAGACAGACAATTCTCTGTCTTCCTAATTCCATATCTCTCTTGTCTTGAGCTCATCACTCTAGTGTTAATTAATGATCAAATAACGTTGAAGTAAATTATCATCTAGGCCTTCTGATAGAGAGAACAAAGAACATTTGTATGGTTTTCTAAATTCTCTGTCACAAATAAACAAATACATGCAAACAAACAAAAACACTTCACAGACTTGTGCAGTTTTGCTAAATGTAGAAATATATCTGCTACAGTGTATTTAGGCAACATTTTTAATTTCCTTGGAGGATCTGCTGCAGCTGTCCTAGAAAGGACTCTTAGTTTGGAACATAAAGGAGCCATGACACTGAAAAGTACTGAAAACAATGCAATAAACATTTCTATAGCACCAAGGAATATACAACCAAGATTTACTAAATATTTATCCAAAGAAAAGCTATCAGAATTTCCAATGTAAGTCCCAAACAGCAGCACACTCTCATTCAGCACACTTCAAGGCAATATTTTTTTTTCAGTTCCTTAAGATTTTGGACTTTCTGATATAGTTTATCTATTCTTTTGTAAGTTCTCAGGCAGTGCAGATATTTCTTCAGTACAGTTTGAAGGACTGCTTGTAATTATTTTTTTTTTTAAATCTTCGCAAATGCAAAGCTTTCTCTCTTATTTTGTCACTGTGTTATAGACACTGATGCACTATAATACAGGTGAAAAATTCATTCCATCTTCTAGAAATATTTACTTATTTGTAATAGTTCTTCCTTTTCCCTGCTTGACATATTTCTCTAAAAATGCAGGGATTACCAACATCCTTAAACTGAAAATTTAAAATTAAGTATATTTAAACACTAAATCAAATACAAGTAGTTATCAAGAGAAAAATCTCTTTTTCCAGAAGTCTCCTCTACAGCAAAGAAATCTCACTGCTAATATTTGACCTTTCTACATGTCTATTCTATGTGAAGCAATTCATCAATATCAGTTTCATATAGGAATTGCGTCTATACTACTAGATTAAATAATATTTTTTACCATTGGTTTTATTTGTGTTATAGGGTTTTTTACTGCTTAATCAATCATTCAATCAATTTTGATATTGGCTTTAAATGATAGGCATTTTCCTGGAAATGGAAGGAGAAATTAACGCTACCCACAAGTACCGGAAGCAGACAGTGCTTACATACAGTATGACTATTTTGAAGCTTACAGGGTAGATACTCAGGGAGTGAGGTGTAAATCCAAAATTAAAAGCAAAGTAATTGAACACTCAGAAAACAGCTTGTCTTAAAAAAAAAAAAAAAAAAAAAAAAAAAAAAAAAAAAAAAAAAGATTAATTGCACAGTTTCATAGTCATAAAGGAAGCAATTTCTAAAACTTCTAAGCTATTGTTATATAACAACCAATAAGGTTAAAATCGTGTACTGTGATTCATGTAATTGCTAATATTACAGCTGAGTTATTTAAGAACAGAAATGCCATGAGAGGAAGAAAGGAAAAATAACTATACATTATACATTGTTCTCCCCATCACACATACGCACATTCCTTTGCCTCAATTCCTACACAGTTAGTATTTGTAAAAAATGTACAAGGTAGAAATTGCATTTATTGATGATAAAAAATCAATTTGTGATTCACTTAGCTGTCCGATATCTATGCCATGCTGTTGCTGTGAAGAGTAATTTTAATGAAAGATGAGATAGGGATTTCTCACTGATTTAGGTTTCACTGGTATGAAGGTCAGTTCCTCACTGTAGCAGTGAGAGACATTAATCATCCTTCATACTGAACAATGGCCTTATTCTCACATAAAAGCCTGTAGCTGTATGGACCCTATGGCTAGAAGACTAGCAGAAAGTCAAAAGGCAGAAAACAGTTGACTTAATCCCAGTGCTTTGTGTATTAATACATATCCTAAAAGGCAGAAATGAAAAACAAAGGAAGAAGCCAAAAAACTTGATATTTTTAATCATTGAAATTCAGACCTTCTTTTCTATGAAAGGAATAAATTAGTTCTGAACAATTCCTCATTAATTAATAAAATTCTTGCTATGGTCATGAGGATCTTAGAACTACAAAAGAGGAAAGACTTCTAAAGAACAGGAATAGTTTATGACTTATGTCTCTTTGAAATAGTCTTTCAAATAGTTTCCTCAAATTCTCCTTCTCATACTAGAATATTATAGTTTCCTTTTCCTTTCACAAATTATTCTCAAGAATGTTTGTATTCATGGTGATATATATGCCTCAAGTGGCAAAACATTTTTAAATGAAGTCCCCAACTCTCAAATTTTCAGTGTCTTCAGAGCTCTAGAATGCACTTATTTTTGTAATTAGTATTTATAAGTGTTGTTAAAATTATTATGCAATTTTTAGGAACTGTTATCCATGAAAAAACTTTCAAAAATTAATTAATTGAACTTTCTTATTTCAAACATTTAGGATTTTTTGTTTGTTTGTTTTTTGTTTGGTTTGGCCAGATAGAAAACATGAAAAAAGCTGATGATGGCAAAGTGTTTAAAGTTTTTCATGATGGAGCTTCAATCAAATGGTAAGGAAATCCAACATCTCAAAGTTACTTATCACCAACTTATAAATCGTGAATCAAATTGCACATTTGAGTTTTTTCTTCCCACGAAAATGCAAAGCTTAAATATTGTATTTTAGGCTGACTAAAATCTGTGACTTGAGAAATATTATCTTGCAAGAAATATTTGGGAAGTATTGAACATACTTATTCATATTGATATATTCATATATTTAACATAGATATTTTGGGAAGTATTAAAGTATAGGAAAGTCTCTCTACTCAGCACTTGAAATAGAATGCAAGGAAACAATGAATAACAACTCAAAACTGCCAGACTTTTGTAACATGGACAAAATCAAACAAGTTTAGTAAGATGTTAATGGAAGTGTAGTTGCAAAAGCATTATGTATGAAAAACATAAACATATTTAATATTCAACAGAAAGATCCACCTAAGCATATAGAAAGATGCAACATTTAGATATACAAACGTATATAGCTATACACACTTACTGCTTCTCTTCTAAATCATTGCTGTAAGTAAGATATACAATCATGAAATTGCAACAGACCCCATGAAGCTCAAAAGCCTTTTATGTAGAAGCACAGGATGATACCAGAGGCTCTGTGGCTACAGGTGGTGATGGCTTCAAAGGTTTTAGACAATAACAAAAGTAATTCTTTAGGTATTCTCCTAATACTGAAGAGATATCCAAGTATCAGATATGCTAATGAAGCCTTGTGTTATGCTGTTATAAAGTTGTCAAAGACAACTGAAGAAAATTACAAGTAACTACAGTTCATTCAGTTCATCAAAACAACTTTTTATAAAATATCTGAATAGTTGTGAATAAAGGAGATGAAATCATGACATTTTTCACAGACACATCAAGAGAAGCAAAAATCTAAGTGTATGAATCAGTTACTTGCTGATTTTTTATTTTAACAGAAAGCAGAAACCATGTATCACTAGTTCCCCTTGCCTGACCATTAGACTGCAATGCTGAGTTAATCATAAATGAAAAAAAATATATATATGTTTCGCCCAGGAAAGTCCATTGCAATATTATTGACACAACTTAAGTACTTGTATTGCCCAGGGATGAACTGTAATCTAATTTACATAATGATAAAAACAAAATTACACGTAATTATTTCCAGTGACAGATTGTCTTTTTATTTCCAAGAAGGAAGAATAGTAGATAAAATAAAATAAAACTTACATGAAACATGCTGGAAGTCATCAACACAAGAAGAGAAAACTCTTGGTATGAAGAAGGCTAATGAGATTATACTGTGCCTCTAGTGAATTGTGTATGACCAGACCACATGAAACAAAATTAGTCTTTCTTTTATTACTAAACTTCCTGACACAGCTAAGAGTCATTTAAAAGACACAAACAAAAGCTACACTACAGTTTGTGATCTGATTATTCTTAAGCAGAAAAACAGATATATTTCAGATATCCTCTATCTACAATTACTGCTTTAAAGAGATGATTTTATATACCATGGGGGGGAGGGGGGGAGGGGGAGGGGGGGAGAGAGAGAAAAAAAAAGAGGAGTGTTTCTAAAGTGTTGTTACTTTCATAGATGACCATATGTGAGTCCCTAAAAGTAATAATTCTACAAAAACACTCTTTGACTTCACAGGCTGAAGAACCATGTACAGAAAAGAAATAAATCTTGCAAAACTTCACTATTCCCAGCTGACTAATTTTGGGGGATTTAATTTTAAGCTCCTATTACATTATCTTTCACTATATGGCTGTTTGCCAGTTGAGATGAAAGAAGAGATGTCATCAAGACATATTTAAAAGAAAATTATCTAATGAAATGCTGTTTTTTCAGCAGTTTATTTGACCTCTGGAAATCCTTTTGTTTATTTATGGAGATCAAACCATTAGCATTCAGCCCTCGGTTGGAAATCTAAATCCAAATAAAATTCTGAATTTATTGTTTTCTTTTCGGTATACTTCTAAGATTCTGTTCCTGAAACATATTTAATATTTAATTGTAATGCATTTTTGAAACAAGTAAATAAGGCAGATTTTAATGAACTGCCTAAATTATTTATTGCCACAATTATTGTTATTTTTTTTATACCTTCCATCATTCTTGGTGTTTTCTTTTATTGCAGGTGAACATGAAATCAAGTTATTTTTCTCCAAAAACCTGGTATAGCAGACTGTGTTGATGCAACTCTTTCAATTCCAGGGGTTAATCTCACAATTCACCTCAAAGCCCTGCAGATTTTTTTCAGTGTGTAAATGTAAATGGCAATATTTAAATCTAGTGTCTATTTTTTTAGTATCAACTGTAAGCCATTAATAGTTTCAATGCTTTGGAAATATGGAATTTGTTTTAACAGCATTTTGTAGTCATTGAGTCTAATGCTAACATTTTCACTGTCATTGACTGAGAACAGAGTTAAAATCTAAATGCTACTGAGACAAAAAAAGAGAACATTTTCACATCTTCTTAATACTATGAAGAAAACAAACTGAACTGTGCCTTGATCACTTATATTATCAAAGATATTCACTTTTATGTTCATATTTAAAAATAAAAGGATAAAAAGAAACAAAACATTAAAAATATTTTACTTTAGTTTACAGTGTATTTCTGACTGTGAGGACACACTGAACAGAAGACAAAAATATGTTGTCATAGCTTGCACCTTTGAACTTGAAAAAATAAACAGGGTATAATACTAAAGTTCTATTTTAAGTTGCATGAATTTGTTGGAGTGTTATAGGCAGTAGAGATGTGAAATGTAAAATTGTTCTCCCAAATGAAATTCAATGACTCACAGTGCAATAATTACAATAATTTTAGCTGAAAGATGGCCTTGCAGTTTGTTGTGCTGTTACAGGGGTGGAAGGTAAGAGAGATTCAATGAAATTAAGTTGCAGTTCTTTGAAATAACACATTCTATGACCTTAGGTCTAGGTAAACAGCTAAGCTGAGAAGCATAAAAGGAAACGTCTGACCAAATAGAGAGTAGAGGGAGGACTTGGAAGAATCAGATGTGCAAAACAGCACTTGTTTTCCTCCTCTGTCTAACTCCAAAGGTGCTGCTTGTTTTTCATATCTTGGCTTGCCTTTAGTCTTTCAGCAGGACTGCCAGCCCTGTAGCATTCTGTGATAAATAGAAAGCAGCTGGTGTCCCAAGGATGGCTATTAATCTCCTCACAAGATGAAAGTAAATGAAGGAGCTGAGCAATGCTTTGTAATTACTGATTCATGCATTTACTTCCTAAGGATAGAAGTTTCAGCAGTTTCTACTTTGAAGATGTATTAATTTTAATTGATACATCATCACTCAGTGAAATTATTAAAACTATTGCAAGAAAGCTTTAGTCAAACCTGCTTATTTGAAATGACCTAGAAACATGAGTCTGACTTCTTTCCCCTATCTACTGCTAGTACATACATAGACAGATAGACGGGTCAGCAGAAAACAGCCTCGGGGTGTAAGTGATAGCACCTTTTTTTTTTTCCTTTAACCTATCTAACAGCCTTCATTTTAGCAAGTAAGAGAAATAAGGATTTTGATTCTAGCATTTGCTGTTTTTCACTGATTATGGTCTACTTTTCTGATGATCCACTGAAACTTCCTTGAGGTATTAATAAGAAAATATATTTTACTTTGTTGAATTTGTTATTACACATAAGATTCTATATGTAGTTTGGAACAGCTCTCTGTTTCAACTGATTCTGCAGTCTGGCTCATAGCACCACCATGTATTAAGTACAGGTTTCAGCACTGCTTTAAACATATACGTCAGTAGTAATACAAGAGCACATTCTTAAGCTAAAACCTGGGGCGAAGAGATCATTCAAATTAATTGTTAGTGAAAAATACCATACTAAAACCGAAATTATTTATAAAATCTTTCCTATTTTTTAAAGGTCTTTACTTTAGTCAGCACCAATACAAGGAATATCAATAAAACTCAAATGTTTTTTTCTTTAAAATTCTATAATTCATCATCAGTGGTTAGAATATCAAGCATTAAAAGCCAAGTCCATTTACTTTTCTTCAGAGTAAGGATTGAAATGTTGTCATTGAATCAAACTTGAGAATTTTACACACTTAACTGCAGTCTCAATATAAGCTGGCTGAAATATTAACTTTTATAATTTAGGAATAAGGGCTCTATTTTCTTATATAGATTATAAACACTATAGTGTTTATATATATAGTGTTTATATAGATTACATTTGCATTAGTTAATTTATACCATTTTGGCTTTTTCTGGAATTTAGAAATTATATAGGTTTTATCATAGTTTCAGATTTGGACAAATTGAGGCACACATAACTGTACATTTATATTCTAATTTGTAAGTGGCAGTTTTTATGTGTATTCGCTATTATGCCTGTATTGATTGAATCCAGTTTTAAAGGGATTATCTTGTTCAAGTAGTGCTAGGAACAGTTTCAAATTTTGTTCTTGAAACAGTCTTACTGCAGTTTTGTATTCTAAGGATATGCTAAATGCAGTAGAATAAAATTTGTGATGTCATACCTGTACTTTACACAATTAGCTTTCATTGAGATTAGAGGGTCAAAAAGAATGCTCAGATCTACTTGACTACAACCTACCAGGAAGGGTGTTTGTTTTACTCAAGTCTAGAGTAATTCTAGAATAAAACTTGTTGGTAGGTTGTTTTTTTTTCTTCAACAACATATTTTTTATTGCTTCCTCTTAATGAGAGATTTTAGTGGATGCTGAGAAGGTAAATTGACAAATCAAGCTGGGGAAGTGATTTCTCTTGAAAGCTTTTGCCACTTTCAAGGTTTTATTTGTTCTCGGAGGGGAATAAAAAAAACCCACATTGTAGCTATAATCACCTGTAATAAATGACTAATAATCCAGTAATTTCAATGGAAAAGTGTTTCATTCTGTCTCATATCTGTCTCTTATGATGCTATGCTAACTAAAAGTAGTGTAACTGAACAAGTACTACAATTATATACATTGAACTATTGAAGGCCACAAAGTTTATTCTAGAGGTTACCAGTTTGCAGTGATTTATTTCTTCCTGGGCCTATATATGCAACATTAAGGGAGGGAGAGAGTTTGTACTTATTCAGCTCAGTTGTTCAGGTATGGTAGAAAGTTTTACTTTCTGAAAGATGCAAGGATTCCCAATATTAAAAACCCTCAAGAGATTGAAATCAATAATTAGGTGTGATTCAGTACAGAGAAGCCCTTATTCTAAAGAAATGAGAGGCAACTGGTATCTTAATTGTCAAGGTTTAGACCAAAGAATCCTTTATACAAAGTTAAGTTTCACAAGTTCTAAAATGCTTGTTTTATGAAACATTCCCTGTTTCATAGTCTGTGTGTTTTGTATACGGACAAACAGCACAGAGTGACCTGTAGGTCTAACTAGCAGACATTTCATGGGTGAAATTAGTATGTAAACAGACTAGCATATAGTAATAATAGTAAGCAGAAAAAGCCACCAATACGATATCTATACATCATACGTGATTTAATGAATGTTTAACTACTTCAAGAATGGTTATTAGCATTCTTTGTATTTTGCATCTCAAAAATTTGTTCATTACTTATTGGGAGAGATCTGCCTTCATAAAGAATCCCTCCTTCATTCTCTGCCCATCAATTTATCTCTGCAGAAAATCTTTCTAAATGCTTAACCAGTGGGAGTTACGTTGGGCCCTTTATTACACTGTGGGAGCTAAGATATTTGTCTTTAGTAACATAATAGTTTACTCTGTACTCCTCTATGATTTTTTCTTTCATTTTATTACACTCTAAGCAAGTGTTCCTAAATCAAGACAAGCACCCACATCCAAGATCAACATTGTTACAAGGAGGCTGTAAATGTAAAACACTCCAAGTCTAGTAAATATTTTGTTTTGGAGGAATAGCAGACAGCTCATGCAAACGCTGAAAGTATGAAAGTCCATAAGAAAGAGAAGCCAGTCTGTCATTCCTAACAAGCCTGTTAGCAGTATGTCTGATGTGAAAGTACTATAACAGTTCTGTCTCTGATATTTATTTCTTTGTATTCTTTAATTTGTGGAACTTCATGGTCTTTGTATGTAAGTAAAGAAAAAAGGATCTTAATGTCTTGTACACAGACAATAAAAAAAAATTTAAAAAAAGTTAGGGAAAGAAACGATAGCTCCAAATGAAAACTTTAGAGATGCTAATATTAATTATTAGAATTATTATTAAAGGTTGACTAAGGATATCTGTAAATAGATAGATAGATCTGAAATTACCTGTATGATCAAAAAAAAAAAAAAAAAAAAAAAAAAGTATGTAGAGGTTAGATAAGAAAAGGGGAAAAGGGAATATGCATGAAGATAAAAAATATTTAAAGAAACAACCTAGAGAAAAGTTGGTGAAATCCTCCTGCTCCCAAAAAATAAGATAGTAGTAAACGAGTAGGGAAAAGATAATTACTTTCCTAGGGAAAGCACAGAATTGCAGACCAGACATCTACTAGTTTTTCAAAAAGCAGGAACGTTTTCCTCACTGATCCATGTAGTCTTAGATCCAATAAACATGACATTCATTGCTTTCCCAAGATAAAAACTATACTTTTTTATAGAATGAAAGCACAAGAGAAAAGCAAACATCATATAGCTGATACAGAGTCCATGAAACGTTTTATGTTTTTTTGTTATCCTTGTTTGCCTTTCTTACAGTTCCTGAGTTTTAGGCTAATTTCATCAACCATGAAAAGTTATTTACCTTAAATTGCAACTCTAGATATTTTGTAACCTCAGGAACAGAGTTAGAGACAATACATCTGTCTTTATAAAAAAAAAAAAAAAAACTTCTTTGTTTTAGTTCTGGTTATGTGGAAAGATAAGTTTCTTATGTACTCATTAATGGTTTTTGTATTCTGATGAAATAGAAAGGGAAGGTTAAGAAATGTGTTAGAGACTTCTGTGAGATCTTCCTGCGTTTTGTTGTCTTCGCAATATCCTCCTCCCAGAACTTATCATTTTTCTTGTTGGCTTTGTAGCAAAGAATTAGTTTGAAAATTCAGTATTCTTCTGTGTACGTGGTAGTAGAATTACACACAAAAAAAGCAAAGGTCTTCATTTCTTGTGAAATAAGATTTCCATTTCTCAACTGACCTTTAAACATACCTTTTTGTTAGGCAAATGTGATTATACGAAATTAGTCACAGGTTTCTTTTACTGTGCAAGTAAATCTTGATAGCACACCTTTCTATAAAAGTGGTGACTCAGTTTAATAATTTATGCTTCTCTACCTATCAGCTTTATAAACCCAAACAGTGCATTCTGCTACAAATGATTCCTACTGCTGCACTTCATTTTAATGTACTGAAGCAAGACACTGATATAATTGGTGCAATCTGTTATTTACAGATCTGCTGCAAGAGACACAAGAGGCAACCTAATTTTCGCGTTATAAGGAAAAACAAGATCACCTTTATGTCTTGAGTAATGTTCTAGAAATTACAGTGATAGTAGAAGTATTTTTTTCTCCCTCACAGTAAACTTTTATTGTAAGAAAAAACTTGTATAAGAAGTCAAACTAGGATCACACATTATTCAGTTTGTATCTGAGCTAGAATGAACGAACACCACCATAAAATAGTAAAAGAAATTACCCTGTAAAAAGTTTGTAATTCCAAATTTTTCACATTTGTTGGCTTATTCTACATGGCCAATTTCTTCTGCTAACAAATTAAATTATAAGAAATTTCTTTTTTATTAGTAATAGAAGTGCCACAGAGTAATGCAAACGCTCATAGGAAATCACTGGCAGACTTTTATTCCCAATTTTATTAATAATGATTCTAAAATGCATTCAAAACTCCTTACTCCCACAGTATTGCTAAATCCTAGTTTACTGAGTTGTACAGCCATGAATCTATGATTAATTTTAGATACAAAAGATTTAAGATTGAACTGGGAGCCAATATGTAGAACACATTTCAGCAATCCCTCTCTTTAATCAGAGTGATCTAACAAATGTGAAAGTGCACTTATTTCACAGAAGTAAAACTGTTGAAAGCTATTTCAAATAATACATCAGATAAAACATCTAGATCTGTTGAAATAGCAAAGGCACCCTTGTCTGAATAATTCATAACACTGTATGAATAATCATATAAAAGAGTGTTTTAGCTTATGAGTTTATTGTTTTCAATAGTTTTTTTTTTTTTTTTTTTTTTTTTTAAACTAAATTGGTGGACTACTAATTATCTTTAAAAGCCCACAGTATTTTCAAGAATCTTATGAAACTGAATCCAACTAAATACTGTATCAGAATTTTCCTCTAATAAGATCATTCTTCTAAGACACTGAAAGGAAGTTTTTAATTTTTGCAATGGTAGCTGTCCGCATAGGAATTTCAATCACTGCTAAATGTAGTCTTATGGTAAAATTAAGAGTGAAAATGTGAAGTCAATATCAAATAAACACCTCCCAGGTGACATCTATTAGATCACATCTCACTAGGAAAGTTCCATAGTTCGTTTTATTTCAAATGGCTTGGAAAATTCATTATAATATTTTCTAGCATAAGAATGACCTACATACTCTATGCTGTTATTTTCTTCCCTAGTTTCTGTTTTTATACTCTATTTTACATCTGTTGATCTGCATAGAGAACTTTGTGGGGACCATTTACTATGTACTCCCACAGTTGAAGTCTACATAAAAACTCAAATATATACAGTAGCAAGGCAGAAAAAAAAATGGCTTTAATTCTCTTCTTTCTCTAAATAAGAACTTACACGAAGTGAAGTTGAAACAGAATTGATCAAATCAGAAGAGCCTCCCTCACACAAGAAAGCCAAGAGCAAGTTGGCTTTCTGACACAGCATGAGAACACTGCCACAAAAAGTATTCTGTGTCCCTGCTGAGGCCCCGATGCTGCTACTCCTCATGCCAAACTGGCTGCTATTATCACATCATCTGCTGTTGGTCATACTTCACACATTTGTTCAAAGGGTCAAGGGAACACGTTCTAGACTACATTGTGCCAAGAAATGGAGTAAAGCAATTTGGAAAACCAAATGATGTAAGTATTAGCACAGAAGACCAATAAACCCTGCCAATTACTCTTTGGCACAAAGGTCTCATAAGAGGAATCCAAGAAAAACATAAGGGCGTACATTTGGAACAAGCTTGGAACTTGAGAGCCATGGGAAAATATCAAAGGTATCACACCAGAGACTTTCAGCAGGAGCAAAAACAGAATTTAGATGCAAGTAGAAAATATGAATCGGTAGCAGTGTTAAAATGCATAATAAGGATCAAGAAAAAAAAAAAAAATCTGAAGCTACCAAGCAATACTTTTTTTTTTTTTTTAAAAAAAATCTAGACATTGAGAGCCAATAAAAAGTGCAATTATTTGCTCAAACATTCAAGAGTTTATTAACTCCACACATATTAAATGACAGCAGGACAAACTGCCCCATACAAAACATATGCATTACTCCAAGTACTTTCTTAGACTTGAAGGAATTTACTGTAGGTATTAAAAAAAATAATAGTTCAGCTGTTGACAAACAAATTCATGCTGCAATTTGAGCCTGCCAAAGTAGAGTCCAAACAGTGAAAGCCCTGTGTTCTGCTGTGGTACAGACACCAAATTATGAAAAAAGCCCATCCACTTCATGCAGGTCACAGAAAAGTAGCTACATATTTGAGTTAGCTTTAATTAGCTTATTATAAAGTAATATTTATCCCATTGTTTACTCACTAAAATGACCTAGTGCTTCAGGTTATTTTCACTGACACTCAGATGTAAACATTAATAAAAATAACATGCATTCTTAATATTTATTAATACACATAAAATGGAATCATAACGTCTACAATATTTGCCCAAAGCATTTTGTGTAAAGATCTGTGTTACATATAAGATCAACCCTTACTCTTAGACAGCCACTCCAATTTCAAATGCAGCATTTATTGCATCAACTCAAGTTCAGAGCACCAATGATGTTGTTGTAGTCATAGCAAATTATGATAGTATTAACTAGATAGAGGTTCTGAAGGAAAAAAATACATATATTTAGTTGGAAATTTTATATTTCAAATTTGTATCCTATTATGAAAAGTAATGCTGGATCTCAAGTAGAAACATTTTAAATCTTCAAGAATCTGCACTTCTAGATAAACAGTGGCCTCTCACAACATCCAGGAAAAAGGAAAGAATGACAAATTCTCAGCTAGATATGCATATGTAGCAACAGAAAGGTCATAACTGGAATTCTCCCAGCCAGGTACAAACATGCCCTGATTTGTTTCAGATTATAGAATGTAGCAGAATTACAGCTGACTGAGATCAATGATAGCAACATTAAAAATTCCAGGTACTATATAAAATACTGGTTAAAACATGATTCCAGAAATACAGCTGAACTATATCCATATGAAAAAAATGTTAATTTATGACAAAGGAAACAGACACATCACTTTAGAATGTTCAATTGAATCAGCATGTTGATTAGTTCCTCCATCTGCTTTAGATAATCCAATTGTTCCTCTATAGGAAATTGATGTTTCCAGCGATACAAATACCAGACTTGCCTAAGGACAGAAATGTTTTTGATGCTTTGACTCTAGATTTCTTAAGTATGCTGTCAGAAACTGCAATTGGCATTTCACATTTACTTTCACTTGCCATTCCTTTTAGATTTATGACTCCTTCAGGCCTTATGCCAGGTGTGTATCCTATCATTTGGAGGCACTTCATGGTGACAAAAATTTCTGACATCTCTTGGTTCAGACAATCCTGTATGTCTCTGACAGCACCAGGAGAAGTCTGCATTGGGACCAGCAAGGCAGAAGCAAAGAAGACAATGCCAGTGCACTAAGAATTGCAACTTCTTTATGGGGGAACAGAAATTAAAAAAAAATAATAATAAAAAAAATCCTGTCCTTTATAAAGAGTTCTTATGGCAACCTTGGTTATCAAATTTTACTCAGGAAAATTAAATCAGAAATAGTATTACCAGCAAATTCAAATAGCAATGAACTTTCTTCAGAATGAAGGACAACTGCATACTGCATTAACCTTAATACAAATGGGAGTCTTTGGCTAGACCGGGGGTAAAAAAAATTGCAGAAGTTAACAACTTGACAGTAAATTTCAGAGAATATACTGCCACTAGTGAAGGAGCATAATAAGGATTTCCTTTTCAAATTATGTCTACAAAGGGCAATTTTCTTACACCTTGCTCATGTGTTGATACTAAAATAAGTCTAGAGAAATGCTTACTGTGTTGCTTAAAATGGCCACTTGTTTTTCTGAAGCTTAATATTGTTCTATAAACTATCCAACTATCCACTGTAGGATTTAGTTTTACAACAGCAGTGAATTAAGCTTTGTATATTGGGAAGACATTTTTTAAAAGTAATATTTTTTTATTTTATTTATTTTAACACCTGACTCATATCCTAAACTATTAACTGTTGCCAAATACACAGTGAAGCAAGCTGTTAGCAGGAATAACTTGTCAGATGTCTTTGTTACAATAAATGTTTTCAGAGGCATTACTTCTTCACTAAAATTTTGTAGCCTAAATTTCATACAGTTTTTGAAGATTTGAGATTTGGTTTTTGGTTAGCTATCAGTACTTTCTTGAAACAGTACTAATTAAGATTTTTTTTTAATTACATACAAATATAACACAATTAAATATGGCTTTGAAAATAATATTTATGATTTTGAAAGCAAGAAAAGAAGTTTCCCTCATAAGTTTGCAGTTTGTGGTAGTAACACTCCAAAACCAAAGATAAAGAGGTTTTCCTACATCATTTAGTAAAGTAAAAATTGTTTATATAAGGTCAGAGAAATGTGAGATTGAGAACTTAAAGATCACATCTCAACATACAAAGATAATATTTGACAGAGCTATGTCAAAAGTCTTGACATAGTGTAGTTCCCGACCATTTAAATTCAGAAATTGTATGTTTGATTCTCTACTACGGCTTTTGTAAGATCATACTTTGAATGTTCATGATACTCTGTTGCATGCATTTGCTCCTCTGTATGCTTTCATCATGTTTAGGCCCCTTTAGGTCAGTGCAGAGGGAATAAATATGAGATTTAATGAAATGCAAGTTTACACACACGTATTATGCACCCACATAAATCCACGATATTATCAGTGGTACTTTTCTGGGTACAGTGCTGGGTGGTACTGTTGTCACTTCTATACGTTACTTGAACTCTGCCTTCAAAACATGCAGGATTCTCAGGATGCTTAGCCTAAAACCTTGCTGGCTGGGAGTTATTTACATGCAAGTAAGCTTCTTCTTTCATATTCTATTCCTATTATTTCTATATAATCCATTAAATCAATGTTTCTCCAGCAACATTAATCAGCAGATTCACTGTTTCTTTGAAAAGAAAATTCAGGTTCTCTTTTGAATATGATGATTACAGCACATGAAAATGGAATACCTGCATAGAGCATTAATAGTTGTTTTAGTCCAAATGCCACTTTTCACATAAAAGTATGATTTTAACCTCATCACTTGTGTGGAACGTCTTTCTCAACAGAATGTGGAATTCAGCAACTGAAGTAATTTTGTTCAAGTTCCATGTCTTATTTCTTGTTACAGAAAGTTACTTTTCAGTAAAATCAAATTTGTAACCACATGTTCCTTTAAACAGGCATATATAGGATGCGACTCTTCATAAGCAACTGTGTCTGCATGCTGAGCTTACAGGCTGCCTGTCTTCTCCATCAGAAACCACTGAAATACATTAACATCCTGCCACATTCTTGTTTCCATAGCTCTTTTCTGTACTAACAAAGACATTGGAAAAAGCTGTTCTCTCAGAGAAATGATTCCATCATGAAAGGTTATGCTTTAAGCAGGCAAAGGACCTACTCAGAGTCTGATTTTTTTTCTTTTAATTCAAAATAATTAGATGTTTTGTTGTTTTGTGTGATTGTTTTATTTTTCCCACCCTTTGCTATGATACATTATGCCATCAACTTGACCACTCCAATGATCTACAATTTATTGTATGTATTTTTTTTTTTTTAATATGTTTTTTTCTAGAATTTTGCTTCTATTGGTACTATACTCAACACTGTCACATTGGTTAGACATTTTCTAAGAACCACCACAAAAATTTGCTAATGCTTGCATCTTACATTCAAGAAAACATATGCCAAATATCTCTAGAAATAGTATTTACATATTATTCAGTAGCTGTTTTGTTTTCAGACATCCACGCGTGTGGATGTTTTTGGACTCACTGATAATAAATATGTGGTAAATCTACAATCAGGAAAGTTTCAGGAAAGCTTTCAGAAAGACTAGCAGTTAAGCTTTGTTTTCCTTTACATACAGTTGAATCTTCAAATCTTCTGAGTCTTGCTAATAGAGAGCGTGCAGAAGACTTATACAACCGCAAAGAATAACTCACAGTTGGAACTGTGTGGTACTTTTCTCTATTTCCTGGAGAGTTCTGTTTTTTTAATGTGTTAAATTTTACATTTTAAATGCGTGTTACAGCCTTGAATGCAAATTCTAACCTTGCTTGTACAGTTCAAAGACTTTTTTCCCATAGTAAATAAACTTCTTGTTTTCAAATAACAAGTTTGAAACCAATGGATTTGATTGTTGTCAAAGGAAAATAGTTCTCCATGAGCAATTTATATGGACTCAAAAAAAAAACTCCAATCACCTTTGAGATTGTTTCCCCCCCCCTCACTTTCAACATAAACTTCCCCTGAGCAAGAAAAAAATTCATGATATTGTAATCCCTTATAAACACACAAATGCACGCTCACATACAAACAAAAGTAAATTTCAGCCTTCACTTTCCAGTGCTTCCTGAAATGCACTAGCTATTTGTTGAGGGCATGTACTTCAAATTTGATGTACATGCCACTGGATGTTAGCAAGCATTTTCAAATTACAAGAAAGCAAAGAGGCACAAGCTCTGCAATCTGAACCCAAGAATACAGTTTCTGTTATTTTATAGTGGCTGTTCAAAAGAAATAATATTTTGTGCCATTATCTAGAATTGTGTCTGCTCTAGATTAACAAATTGGCATTGCGGATGGGTGGAGAGAAAGAGAAAAGCCTTGGTAAATTGCAACCTGAAGTAAAATGTCCTATTCTTTAGGAGTAGTTCAAGTGGAAACTATCATATTTTCACAGATAATTCAGGTGTTTATTATTAATAATATACATCATCAGAGCTAATGTTCCTGTATACAAAGAATAGCTCAGCATCAAGCATACAATGGAAGATAACTATGGACATAATTGGCCCATACACTACCATACTCCTCATTTTTGGTTTCAGGAAACTAAACAACTACAATTGCTGTTGTTTTTGTTTGTTTGTTTGTTAGGTGTGGGGGGGATTGGAGGGGAAGATTGATTCTGTTAGTAGAAAGTAAACACTAATATTCCCCCCTTCTGACACTGGGCAGGAAACTTGGAGACTTCTGTAACAGTGAATTGGACAGAAAAATCCAGAATTTTGTTCTCCTTACTAATATTCACCATAAAGTTTTGGACCTAAGATGAAAACATTTGTCACAATGGCAAGAAATTGCAACTACTTACATCTTAATGTGTTTCAATTGACTTAGTTTGATTTTTAGACTTCAGTCTAAGGACAAGGGTGTACTGAAGAGGATGAAGGTTAAAAGTCCAAATCCAAATGTCTCAGAAACATAAAGAAAAATCAATCAAAAATGTTTACTTAAACTCATACTGTTACTAATTAAAACATATCAAACTGCTAAGTGAAAGGGCAACAAAAGTACCTTGAGTTGATAATTGCAGCAACTAAGATATTACTGAGAGAAAAACTGCTGTGGAAATTACAAGTTATACTACATTCCTGTAGATTTGACTCTGAAATAAGCCTTTCCTTGAGGATTTTCTTTGAAATCTTAATCTATTTTTTTTTCCCCAAAACAAAGTCAGAAACTTAATTGGTCTGTGTAGCGATGTACCTATTTTCTGACTCATTCTGATAAAGGTACTTATGTACTCAAACTAGTATGCAGACTGTAGTCACAGCCAACGTGCAAATAGCATACAGTCTAAAGTAAGTGAAAGTTAGAAGTTGCAGGAGGAAAAGAATGTTTTTATCAAGGCCTATGACAGTCAGGGTACAAAGGCCTTGTCAGTGAACCTAATACCCTGGGAAGACAAGGGACATGCAACCTCAGGTAACCAACACTGAAAATCTCACCCTGTATTGCTAAACTATCTGGTGTCTAATGATACCAGATTGTTCTTATCTCATGTCAGTACCAGCACAGAGAGGAATCCAACATTCAAGTTCACTCCAGTGATTAGGTGAGATTGAGATTTTGTTTCACTCTGAACCCTTCCCCTCCAGGTGACATTTATTTTTAGTGAGAGAAAATTAGTTTGCCACAACTATATAGTAAACATTACATTTTCTGGCATGTTAAGTTTCACAAAGGCTAAGACATGTTGATAATCTTGTGATCTGAAATGTGTATGCACTGTAATATCTAGATTATTAACCATGATTTACCAAATATTTTGAAGATATTAAGGTATGTATGACAAATACTGCCAAATGAAATGAAAACAAGCAGTTATGAGAAATGAAGAAGATTACATTTTCCTTCACTCATAGCAACAAAATCATCTCTTATTTAAGAGTTTCAAAGTACTTCACATGCATTTATTAGATAATTAATTGCACACCTTCTCTCTGAAAAGAAGTTGAGCTTTATTATATCTGTATGACAACTGAACAAACTGCTGAGATTCAGCAGTTCGGGGCATGATCCTCAAATCTTTAATTACCTATCCCTCAGAAGGGGACTAAGCCTATAAGCAGTTCATCTCAACAGAAGGAACCATGACTAAGAGAGGTGCACTTCTTCTGCAACATATTCCTCTTCATTCAAAAACAACACAAACATTAAAATAATTTTCAGAACACAGCTTAACGCAGTGGCTTGAATGTTAAAAATAACATATCCATTTCTGCAGTTTCCTCACATATTTAATCCTTGAGAGATTCAGATACCATAAAAGGTTTCCTGTATGTCAAATATCCAAGTAGTTCAGTTCACACTGTTAGCGTTCCCAGCTGTATTAGTGCTAGGTACAATTCTGTTTGCAAAAGCTGCACTTTTCATTCAGCCTGTATTCTGATTGGGATTAAAAACAAAAAAGTCATCTGATGAAAGGTATCCAGGAGCAGGTTCCAAATGCCTCTGAGGATCAGTCAGCAGCTAGATAACACCAAATCTAATGGATGTATGCACCATTTTTTCCTCTCAGTTATTAACAAATTAGGATAGAAGTTTTGTACTTCTCACAATATTATCACAAGAAAACATTACAGTCACAATCTTCAAATAAATGAACAGCCATGTGGCCATGTCTGAATTTGTTTTAATTACTAGAAAAAGCATCTTTGCTCATAATTCAGTAGTAAACCAAAAAGAAGAACATGCTGACATAAGGAATTAATTAAAATCTTGGAAAGGAGCTAGTCTTGTAAAAATAACTTACAAAAAATCTGTGATTTCATAACAAAAACTGCCCGTGCTTCTTATAGATGAAAGACCTAAACTGCATTTCACTTAAAAAAAAAAATGAAAAAGTAGTTTAAAAACTTTGTCAGAATTACTTACTTTTATGAGCTCAAAGTCTGCCTAGTGTACTTATTTGACTGACATGAGGCTTTTACTTTTCTTTTGATACAATTTTAATAAAAACGGATTGTCTCTACTAAAAAAGCACAGCTGTGATATCTTTCCCTCCCTCTCCTCTCCCTTTTCCCTCCCCCCAACAAAGGTATATACAAAATATGTGAAGAAGACAGGAGGGGAAGGACATATTGTTGTGCAAGTCTTTAACTCTTATTAGTGACAGCATAATCCTTATTTCTGAGATATGTTCTAGTTTTTTATTCACTTTTATAAGTGAGAAAGTAGAACAGAATCCAAATTAAAACTGAAAATATCAAGTTTTTATGCAAATTTGGGAACACATGTCTCCAGAGACACTTAGCAACTTTAATCATTTAAATATACTGTATAAATTATTTATGTTATTTTTCAGTAGCAAAATCTTCTCTTTATTTTAAATTTTATATGCTGCAGCCTCCCTTAAATATCACATCTCAGCTGACTCATAAACAACTATGTGTTCACTGACTTACACAGAGAAGTTCTGCTACGATACAACTTATAGGGGCTATAATGAAGTAAAAAGAAAAAAAAACACAAACAAACAACAAAAAAAAAAAGGAAAAGTCAGTAGCCTATACCTCCAAATTTAAAGATTATCTGTAACAGACCTCATAAAGCCATTTGCTATCAGACCAATTTTCAGCAACTGTCCTAAAGGGGTAGGTAGGAGGCCATCTTTGTGGTGTTTCCTTTACAGTACTTGCAATAAAAAAATCTCTTCAGCTGTCTATAACTTATTTTCATCATTCTATGCAATTTCAAGGAGAAACATTTTGGGGAAGGACTGAGAAGAAAGATTCTAGAAAAGCTTGTTGTACCAGTGCCAGGATGATTTTATTTCTCCCTGAATGACTGATTCGCTCCCTCTGATTGAACAATTTATTCTGTTCATAATCATATAGATATATATTTTTATATATAACACAATTAAAGGAATACTTTAACTCTCTCCAAAAGCAGCATCAGCATACACACCTAGGAGGGAAATAACTAAAAACTGAATATAGCCAAAATAATAATAATTAAAAATAATTAAATAATTAAAACTGAAAGGTGATAAAGGCACAAACACAAATGGTGAATTGTTTCAGGACAGATTTAAAGTATTTATTTGTAAGCTCAGTGAAATATTGAAACTTGTACAGCAAGTTCTAGAAACAACTTGCTAGTTTTAATAATGACAACTGTACAATAAGAAGCCTCTGACATTGAATTTTCTCCCTCCCTTATTTGTTTAAGCTTTATTTCTTTTTCTTACTGTCTTCATTTGTCAACAGATAGCTCAAAGAATAAAGTACTTTTCTGACTGAATACAGGAAAAAAAAAAAAAAACACCTGTGGCTCGGAATCACAGTATCACATCTATTGTGACAGAATTTATTAATGATGCTCCTTAAGATTAAATCTAGTTTTGAAAGGTGGTAGAATTTACATCTTATTGGAAAAAAAATCTAAAAATTATTTTTTTCTTAATGAAAAATACTCATGTACTCAATAGTGGTCAAGCACTGGAATGGACTGCCCAGGGTGGTGGTGGAGTCACTGACCCTGGAGGCATTCTTGGAACAGTTGGATTTTGTGTTGAGGGACATGGTTTAGTGAGTACTATTGGTGATAAGTGGATGGTTGGACTGGATGATCTTGAAGGTCTTTTCCAACCTTAGTGATTCTGTGATAGTGTTCCCAACCAGAGGAAGGAACAAAAATTGCTTCCAGTTTATGAAATTATGAATCAATTACACATCACAAATTTGATAAAAATGAATGAAAAAGTGTGTCAAATATTTTCAATTCCTCATCCTTCCGCATGCTCAGAGAATCAGTAAGTACAATGCAGAACTGATAAATTATTTAAACTATAATAAAGGAAGCAATAAACTGCCTTTATTCACCTGTGCTTTGAATATGATGCTTTTCATTTACGACTAACTGCGCTTTTACTCATATAAAATGATTCTTCTTTCAATTTTATTGATATCATTTTTAAATATAATTATGTGTATTAAAACGAAAATAGTCATTTAAAATCTGTTCTATTAACAGAATTACTTCTCTGGAATAATGCTCCCAGAAATACAAAGGGCATTTGGTCACATCTTCTCTAAGAATGTCACCACTATGCAGAATTCGGTTATTAATGTTTTAAAAGCTTTCCTATTACAAAATTAGATACAACTGAGGATCTTAAGATAAAAGGAAAGAGAAGTGTCAGAAATATTAATTTAAATAGACATTTATAAGCACAAAACTACATAGATATCTGTTTTCTGTAACTCAAGAATATTAGGAATATAATCTTTAGTCAGATTAGAATGGACTACTGAGCAGCGAAGATTTACTATAGGTTTTCTGCTGCTGTAGGTTGTACCATTTCCTGATCTGTACTTCTGAAACTTCGCAAAGTTCAGTCAGCTTAAGCAGCGTTGGATATTTAAGCCTTGACCTCATCAAAGCAAAGGCATTTCAGATTGTTCTTGAGTGTAACAACAGCAAGATTTTAGTCCTCCTTTGGTAAAAATATGATATTCCATCCATATTTAAGTCCCGTTTGACAAATTCCATTTTCATGTGAGGCAAGATGTAAATTAAGCATAGTATTTTATAAATGCATGATGTGGCAGATTGTCTTGGAGGCTTTCAGGTTTCTTGTGATGAGTCTGATATGACAATAAACTTCTTTTAAGTAGAAGTTTAATAAAACTAATTTTGCTGTATTTTTTGAAATTTATGATTTTTTGAAATTTTTTTAAATTCAAAATTTTTTGAATTTATGATTTTTAAGGCTCTAGTAAGAATAACAAACTATTTCTAGGATACATTTTTCTGTGATGATTATATATGTTTTGTCTCTCAGAATCAATTCAGATTTTCATTTCAAAAAAAAACTTCAGTCTAGACACATCAACCCAATACCTAAAAATATGACAAAAAGCCATTTTCCAAAATGCATTGAAAAGTAAATAGTGATATACCTTGTTCTTGTTTTTTCTTGCTCAAAGCTAAAGATTTTTATTACATTTCTAAATTTTCTGCAGATTTGTCTTTAATGATATACATTGAATGATGTATATCATTTAATGATATACAATAAACATGCAAATATTCCCACAAGAGAAATTTTACTCTTGTATTCAAAAAAAGTAATGTTAATGCCAACTCATCTTATATAAGATATTTTGATTTCTTCTGCTGGTGCTGTTTCAATTCCATAATTGAAGTACAGTTAAAGTTACAGAATTTTTTCTTTTCTTTTTAGTTTGTTTGTAAGTACAATGCTATTGGCAAAATATCTATTAAGATCCTAGGGAAGGAATTTCTAGAGATGCTTCATTAAATATTGGTACCATAATAGTAATTCTAAGCTATCAAAGAACAAGTTGATTTTTTACTGCCAAAGCAAGGTGTCTAAGGTAACTTATCTGTAATGTTTAGTTTATCTACTAAATAGCATTGCTAAAAATACTCAAAAATGACAGATATTAAAATGTCAGTTTAAGTTTCAGTTGTTAATCTTCTCAGAGCCTTTTGCTTATTCTTCATTAATGAATTAAAAATCTAGGTGTTTTAGTTCACTCCCAACCAGAAATGTGTAATTGGTTTCAATGCATTTAATATTGCTTTTCACTAATTACCGAGACACATGATTCAGCTTTCAATTTGCAGAATTCCAGAAGTATTCCAAACTTTTAAAACTATCCAAACACACAGACCAATGATAATGCTGAAGAAATAAAGTTATTTACAAAAGCAACGCTCAATAAAGATGAAGAAACGCTGCAACTTCTGACACAGAATTTTTAATAGTGATTCTTTGGCTCAGGAAAGAACGTTATCATCTACAACTCTAACACATTTACACTGATTTTTTTTTTGCATAAATTTGAATATTATGCCATTATGACAGTAGTCATGTCACTGGCCAATAAAGAAAAGAATAAGTGAAGGACAGGACCAGGAAGATAGCTAACTATCGTTTGCAGATTTGTATTGTGGTATTTTTAGCACAAGATTTTCTATTATCTCTTTTCTCTCCACTTTCACAAATTTAAACTCTGAATGTCCTGAAATGATTTTCTTTTACCACTTTTTTTTTCCTGTGTTGTGCATTTCCAATTGTGTACGAGAAAGATACAGCAGCATTTTTGGAACTCAGTATCTCTAGCAATTAATATACACAAAGGTGGAGGCAGTGTTCATTTTCAAACAGCAGAATTATTTAGATTTTAAGTAAAAACTCTGTTACTGTTATTTTATTCTAGCAGAGCCTAAGTATATTATCTGATTTTACTGATAGACGTTACCGTATGCAATGCTACTGTTTTGAGTTTAAGGCAGGCTTAGTTCATAGCAAAGTATACCTTCTGTTTTTAAGTAATTATGTGTAGGAAAAAGCACCCTGTTACACTTCTGTCCACCTTAGGTAGTAACATATTCATACTGGATCAATAATTTCTGATCTCAACTTTCAGATCCATAATTCAGTTCAAAAGAAAATTAACAGAAAATCCTGTAGTGAAAATCCTACAAAATGCATTTTATCAGTTAAAAAAAAAAAAAAAAGAAAAAATTTCATAGAATATTTTCTAGATTGAGTAGAAATGATTAGAGCCCGTAAATCTTTTTGGAAGTTCTAGAGGGAGATGCATACCCTTGGATTTAGGAATATAGCTTGAAGTTTCTAAAAATTTTGTCCAGAGGACTGCGAGCAAGACAGGAAATGAGTCTGCAGAAAAAAATCAAGAACAGATGCAAGATGCCAGACCTAACAACTGGCATCTATGACCTAGCAAGCACAGCAGTGTTTCATAACAGTTAATGTTGAGCTTTCAGCCATTCAGATCAGCATCCCGTAACGTTCAAACAAACATTGGTGAGCAAATTTGAGCATTCTTTTTGAAGCGTAATAACTTCTGGAGAAAAAGAGATACTCCCTAGCATTATTCCTATTTCAGTCATTGTTACTTGATTAATACTTGTACAGCAAGTTGAAAAGTAGACTTCCACTGACAGTGATTTAGCCCAAAGTACACAAATGAAGAAGAGCAAGCTTTTTCTTTTATTAAAGTTGCCAAAGGTACAAATTCTTAAGTCTGAGATTTCCTACTGACACTTGCAATTTTTGAAATTATTTTTCAGGCTAGTTGGTCAGAACGAGTTTGGTTGGGAAGAAAGAGTTAGGTCATGTCCAAAAACGTTTTTTTAAGAAGTGAAGGGAAAAAAAAAGATGATATAGGTATCTATTTTAAGACGTCTCCTGTTCTCCAAGCATCATATGAGACAGATATGATGGAATAGTGGTTGGTGACTCTGCACATGGCAGGGGGGTTGAAACTAGATGATCATTATAGTCCTTTTCAACACAGGCCATTTTATCAATATTTGATACAAATGTGAAGCAAGTTTGGAAGGAGAGAGAGACAGTAACAGATATTAATAAAAACAACTTTTGCTAATAAAATTACAAGCAGAACTAGAAATATCTTTAATCAGCATTTAATTAATGTCTTTTATTATTGATAGATCATTATCTTGGGAAGGGCATTCGTGCAAGGCTTTACATAGAAGTAATACAGATCAATGGATTAGCCCTTCAGGAGAGGGACTAATTATTTTAATGAGAACATTCTAATTAGGCAGGTTTGAATTGATGATTAAATCATCTTGCACACGTAGAATTTTAATGGGGTTATCATTCAGTAACTGTTGTAAAGTGTGAAGGATTAATGGTATCCCCATTAAAGACACAGAATTTTGTTGTTGTTGTTTTTTTTTTTTTTTAAAGTTCGAAATAATGAAAAAATGTTTGGTGACAGGCTGAATTCTAGAGTTTGAGGTTCTTCTAACACATTATTCAGAGTAATAAAAATCAGTGCATTAAGAAAACGTATTAAAACTGTTTATTTTTAGAATTTTAGGAGTTAACATTCTTTATTTTTTCCTGCATTGATACCTCTTCATGTTAAATACTTTTTTTTTCCCCAGAGAAAAATATGTGACAGTATGTATTTAAGCCCTGATAGCCAATAATGGTTACTCTCATAAAATTCAAGAAATCACAGCTCAAATTTATGGAAATTGCAGTGACCCTTATTCTACTGGATATTTTAGAAAGTGTCTCTCTTCAGAAATGGACAAGTTTTTAAATGAAGTTCCCAAAATTCTTTTCTTGTGACAGTGATAGATATATGTGGCAATCATTTTTGATTGGTATCTCTATCACTGACATTTTCCTAACACAAAACTTGAACGCATGCAAGCCCACTTAAAAAATGAAGCATGTTGCTGGTGAAAATCAAAATTGACGCAATACATTGATTCTTTACAGTTCATACGGAAGTGTGCAATTCAATAAGAAATAGCTTTCAAATTATCATTGCTCTCAGAAATAATTTCAGAATTCAAATTAAATTACAAAATCCAATTACTCTTACCAAACAATGTCTGAGCATAGCTCTAAAATTGTGTTAGTTATTAGATTCCTTCTTTCACTAAGGTGTCATCTAAATTCAGAAAGGTAGATTAAATTTCTATTGGATTACAAAACTGTATAGAAATTTGTCCAACATATCATCTTTATCCTTGATATTTAGATAAACAGGTAGCCATATGCTGGATTAGTATAGTAGCTATACCATGAGACGGGGAAAAAAATAGCTTTCATTTGCATTCTTTTAATAATATCAGCAGTTAATACAAATATGCAGGCCCTACTTAACTAATCTATGCCTGAAAAGTTCACCTGCTTTTCATCCCAGCACAATATTTTTTACTTTGAATGGCAGAAGAGTTAACTGCCTAAAGAAAGCTAAAGTACAATTTTTTTTTTTTCCTAAAAGAACAACTTCAGACTTAGACTAACATGTAGTGAGTGTCTTCTGGAAGAAAAAAAAAATAGGTCTAGTTTATTATGAATAAAAGAAACCTGCTTGAAATTATTGTCCAGGTTTTGAAAAAAAAAAAAAAAAATGAAATGTTTTTCGTATTCTATAAAGCCTTGGTATGAAGTACAATAATTATGAGAAAGCAGTTTGAGTTCATTCAGTAAAGATCTGAAGGAATTTATGTTTGCTTATTGTTGCCTATAGTATTCTTCATTAAATTTAACATTTCAAATGGAAATTTGAGATATTTTGAAATTTGGACTCCTCTCAACACCTTTGTTACACTCAGAGGTACTGTTCAATAATGGAAGTTTAGAAATTCCATACATATAACTTGTTTCAAAGGTCAGGGTTCATCTTTTTTTTTTTTCTAACCACAAGTGAACAAAGGAAAAATTGTATGTCAGTCCCAGCCATTGCTGCACCCTCGTAGACTCAAAATGGTCAAAACTGTTGTGGAATTATTTTTGAAGTATCAAAGTCAGAAAAAAAATCCAGTAATTGACAGGTCTTGACAGTCTTGAATTTTTATACTGAAACAATAATATGGAGGATTATTTAACATCTCTATTGTAAAGAAGTGATTACAAAACTGTACCAGAGTTAATTTGTGGGACAGGTGTGAATAGGGATGATAGAAGAACAGAAAGGTGAAATTTTCTCATCAGAATATAGTAAGAGGATATGAAACATGCTACTAATCCTTGGAGGATTATCCTGGAAAGTTTTTTAAATACTTCATTAACCAACTACTACACTAAGAATAGCACAGCATTAATAAAATATATTAGCGGCATCATTCATATAAAATGAATTCCATAGAGGAAGAAATGAGCAACTTAAAAATAATAAGGATGGAGTGAAGTTCAGTTGTAGAGAAGAAAGGTAGCATATTTGGTATTAAAAAAAAAAAAAAAAAAAAAAAAGCTTCTGTTAGTACTTAAGATTAGATCAGTTAGAAGGAAAAGACTACTCTATATTGTCAACATGCAGGTACTGTTGAGCAGTTAATTTAATATAGTGAAGATTAAACCAAGATAAGATGCACTGATGACAGTATTTCAATCAGAAGTTTTAGTAACCTTCCAAAAATATCACTGGTAAGTCTCCCTTCTAGGCTCTTATATTCATTAGAATAGAAATATGAATTCAAAATAAAACACACATGGGATGCAAGTACTAAGATGATCAGAAGTAAGCAAGCCTTTCTACAGAAGTGGTCACTAAAATAATTTTATTTGTGTTGCCTAGCAATATAGAGGCAGACAGAAAAGGAGGTGAGAGGGAGAGTGAGGAAAATTGTTCAAAAGGTAACATTGCAAACACCACGAAGAATGAGTAATGTAACTTCCAGAAAAGTGACAGTAATAGAAAAAAATGAATATTAAATACTGAAGAATATTTTTCCTAACATCATACCAGATTTCTTTATCCTAAAGATCCATGATTCCATGGAACAATACTTAATCAGTATTCTAAGGGCAAAAAATTAAGTATATACTCTCTGAGATGAAATATAGTAATTATATGCTACACTACATATCACAAAGGGACCAAACTGATGAATAACAAACTGGTCCTGATCTCTGATAGTCCTTAAGATAAATCACATTACCAGCCAGACTGATAATTTTAGCTATCACTGGAATCACAGGATATTTTCATGAAACATAATCCTTGTTAGAACATTCCTAGATTTTAAAATGATAGCAATGTGATTTAAACTCAAAAGAGAAACGTCACTGCTCTTTTACTGGATACAGTACTCCAGATTCCGTCTCATGAGTACCTAACGGATTGTATTAGCAACTTCTCTCCACCTGCCGGCTACACACTGCCAGACAAACCCTTTGGATTCAGCTCTTTCACTGCCACAAGGGTGCGCTCCTGACTCGTGTTCAGCTGCCTTTCCATCATCGGATTTATTTCCCTAGATCCTGTACCTTCCCAAACTCAGGCTAGCACATTTCGCTTGAACTTTCAGCAGGTGAGCACCTTTCAAGCGGCAGCCATATTCTCCAGTATGCTCCCTTCCACGTAGTGCCATCAGTGGGCTTACTGACAGTGGATTCTACCCAATAAGTCAATAAAGGATACTAAGTCAGTAACAGTTGATAGGTCTGCTTATTATTAGCCCTTAAAAATGCATTCAATTTCCAATGAAATTCAGATTTTTTTTTTATGCTCTTCATTCTACTTAATTTCATTTCCAGGTGAGCTTTGACCTTCCTCACACCTTCTCTGTGTATCTTGACATACATATTTGTTCTTAGTATATTTCCATTGTGGCACATAAGTGTGCAAGCGCATATATTGTATATACACGTATCTGCATATATATGTAGATATATGTCCACACGTGTCTCAGGTTAATAGAGATAGCTGTGATGAAAGTCCTTAAAATATTGGTCAGGCCAGCTGCAAAACACTTTCAGTAGACTCAAGGCTATCTAACAATTATCTCCCTAGTTGTGTGGTTAAAATTTAAGTTTTGCTCAGTCTTCTGCTTTGGCTGCAACGTTACCACTTGCTATAACATTTCCATTTTGCATTGGAGTATATAGAGAACTTTACCTGACATCTAAACCATCTTTTATTATGCCCATTTTTCATCTTGTACATAGGAATTAACTGCTTCTGTGTTAAAAGGTCATCTCCCCATCAGTTTCTTGCCCTTCAAAGCAGCTCCCCACAGAATGTTGCATACTACTTCCCCAGACAAGATGAAATTTGCTTTCCTGAAGTCTCAGCTCTCTCATCTGTTACTCTTGTTCCTTGTTTTCCTTAGTTTCTTAAATTCTATCATTTGTCCCTATAGCCAAGGCTGCCACTGATCATAATAAAACTCCCAGCTTCAGTAACTTATGAAGAGCAGGCCAAAAGTTAGTTTACATCCATATTAGCGCAGCATCTCATCTAAGTTTCTGAAAAAATTTTACAATCTAGATCTCTTACCGTGATCACTTCTGGAATAAAAAAAATTAAAAAATAAATAAATAATAAAAAAAACTAGCTTGCAGCAATCCAAGCAACGCTGCCTTAATATATGAAATTTTAGACATACCCCATGTTTAATATACCAGTTACATCATTCTGTATTTGTTTATATATAACAAGTTACATAGTATGCTAGAATTACAATTATATCAAACATTTTAAAGGAAATTCTGAATACATTGGGCTAGTTCTTATATTACCATGTTTTTCTGATTCAGACAAAACAATTTGCAAAACAGACCTCAGAAAGACTGCTTTCACTTCATAAACTGTTCAAAATGGTTATGCATCAGAGACAGTTTACTCACAAACTTCCAAGTATACAGCAAAAAAGTTTAGCAGAAAAAACATCTTACATTTTTAAAGCACTTAAAATATAATTCAGAGTGAAATCAAGGGCACCCCATTAGGAATGAAAAAAGAAAGAAAAAAAAAAAAAAAAAAAAGAAAAAAGAAAAAAAGAAAACAGCATATTCTTTGAACAACAGAAGAAAATAACCTCCCTTAATTATAATAGAATTCTCATTATAGACATGAACAATCAATAGACATACAAAAATTACGCCTAGTAAGGTTATCATGATGGAAAAATTAATAAAAGCAAATGGAAATACTCACCAGTTCCATAGGTTGGTAGCAAACCCCACAAGGAGCATTCTCCAGAAAAAGATTCTCCCTTAGTGGCAGTCAGCACTTAAATGCGATCTAGGAGAAGTAGAGCCAGGCTTCATCCCTTCTAGTAGCACGCAATTGCCTTCAGCTGTGCTCCTGTGGCTGACTCATTGCTTGCCTCAGGTGGTCAATCAGAGGTTCAGGCCATGATCAACAGTTCCTACACAACACATAATACTGGGTTTTAAATCAGCGGGTATTTAAAACACAGGGGTATTTATCTATAGAGAGAATAACTCAATAAGTATATAGAAAAAGTAGAAAACTAAAGACCCACTAGAGATAGTGTCTAATCAGGAAACAGGAAAAATATAAACACCATATTGCATATCATCTTGATTACAGCTGTGCTTATACAACAATAGAAAACATGAGTTTTTTTGTGATGCAATTTTTCAGAGATTAAAAGTGAAGAAAACCCTGTATCTAAATGTTATAACTATCTTAAAATATACACCCATAATAATAGGCATTAATGAAAAGTTGTGTACTAGTTAAGTCTATTGAAGCTTTCAAGATTGATCTCATGTAAAATATAGATTCCTCTCCACTTTGAAAAATAATTCTGATTTGCAAATTGAAATCCTGAAGTATGAAGTGTGTATTCTATTTATTCTCCATTTTCAGTGCCAGTTCATAAAAGGATATGAAATCCTTCTGGATGCAATCATGTGCTGGAGGAAAAGTTGATGGAATTCTGAATTAAATGCAAGATTAAGGGGCACTATGCCTGAAAGAAGACTAAGTGAAAACTACATAAAATAATTAACTATGTAAAATGTTAGATGTTTATTATGATAAAAGTAATTATGACTAAAGAGAAAAAACTTGAATCATCCTTTTGCCCTGAAGGGAACACTTTGTCACTAATTATCTATTAAATATATATCTTGGGATTACTTGCCTTTTTAAAAATATATATATATGCATAACAAGGAGAGGAAGGAGTTCAAGAGTAGAACAAATCAGTGTATTTTTAATTATTGGAGAATTGCTTATTCCTCATTATAAATCTGTTAGTAGCATAATGTTATTTATGATAAGTAATAAGAGACGTCTAGTAAGCATTTGGTAATAGAGATTAGAAAGTAATAATATTTGTTAGTTTGAAAGTAATTTGAATTCATCTGAAAATTCATCTCAAATGTTTGACTTTTTTGTTTGCTTGTATGTTTGTGTCTCTAGTGATGCCAGTCAAAGCATTTTTATTAATCTACTCTTTATCAAAATGGAAATGTTTGCATATACCCTGCTTCTGTTCATAAATGATAACTTTACACTCGTGTATCTGTCACTTAGATGCGTGTTGTGCCTTAAAATCTCCAAATAGTGGACATAATCAATAATCGTCCTCTATTCATCTAGTCTCAGTGTAAGTAATGATGCAGAAGTGTTTCCTGCTAGCAAATAAGTCTTAGTAAGTCTAGTTAATAAATCATTTATACTTACAACACTTTTGGGTAGAGCAAAAGCTCTCAAGTTTTGAATTACATGCAAGCATTCAACACTGAGGAGTGCACTACTTTCCTTTAGGACTGATATCAGCTTTTCTTAATTTCCTTACAGAATAGGAGTCTTACTGGCTAGTTCTGTTAGAACATCCACCTTCAGATGCATTATGGCTCAGATATATTATCAAATAAGTAGATATCTAAACTTTCTGAATACTAAAGGATAAAATCCATTGACTTAATCAGGTGAGTTAGTTAAATTATCATTTAATTTCAGAATTTAAATAACAGTAAATTTAAAACACATTGGTGAGCCAAGAATAATGCTTGTGTTATAAAAATAAATCATTGTTGAAATAAAAACGTTGTTGAAATAAATACTAAGATTTGCCTGCTATCACTGCACTGCTTCTAACTGTAGTATATGTAACTTGGCTAATTATCTTAGTTCTATATTATGTAATCATGAGACCAGATAATACATAAATTCTTCAAGAAGGAAATGGCCATGATTATCTTGCATTTTTATAGTTGCTTGGCAGTACAAAAGTGTGTAGGAGGTAGCAGGTTTTAGTTTTCCATCTAAAACTTTTGAATCTGCATCCCCTATCTCCCATGAGACATCACCCTTACAAACAACTTCTGTGCACCTCTCTTTCTGGAACTGTTCACTTGCAAAAAGGAATCCAAGATTAATTGGGCTCAAGGGAGGCACTACACGTGGTTTAGCCAAGAAGACCTATAAAACTTAACTGTAAAAATCAGTTTGTTACACCAAATTGTAGGCTCTCAATAATGTGTTAGCATTAAATAGCTATTAAAAAAATACAAACTGAGAGGACAATAACTCAAATGAGAGCCACAAATGCACTGTAAAAATCTGCTTCCAGTCATGCACTCTATTCTTGGGATTGCAGAATTTAAACTTTAGAATGAAAAAGTCTCATTCTAGCATTCCTCTTTACTGAGATCATGGATCCAAGTTGAAGGAGGGAAGATTTAGGTTGGATGTTAGGGGGAAGTTCTTTACAAGGAGAGTAGTTAGGCCCTGGAACGGGCTGCCCAGGGAGGTTGTGGATGCCCCGTCCTTGGATGTGTTTAAGGCCAGGTTGGACGGGGTCCTGGGCAACCTGATCTGAATGCGTATGTTTGGTGGCAGGGGAGTTGGAACTACATGATCCTTGAGGTCCCTTCCAACCCGGGTGATTCTGTGATATGTGAGATCAAGATACTGCCTTGGGAAGTAAGAGTAGACCTGGAAATTGAGGTTTTCTTTCTTGTGATTCTCATTAGGACAAAACAGCAATTTTTAAATTTTAAAGTTACATCACTTTGGAGTAAATAAACTAGATTATAATTCTGCAGTTGTTAACCAGAAGCTTAGTAATAGATATTATGCTGATTTGTTGAGTCACTATTGAGACAAGAAGGCACGAGGAAGAAATAGTCTTTAAAATGTATGACTACACATCACACAGGTGCTACAACCATAAAACAGTTAAAAATACTTTCCAGACTAGAAAGCCCATTTTGCAACTTTCTTGTCAACAATATTAAGCAGTATATTTATTCTTCATGTGTGTTGTGGTTCAACCCAGCAGGAGCTAATCAACATACAGTCCTTCCCTCATTACCTCTCCTCCCTCCCCCTCACTTCCCAGTGGGATGGAGGAGAGAATTGGGAAAAAAAAAAAAAAAACAGAACTAGCAAAGTAGAAGTCATGGGTCAAGAAAAACTACTTAATGAGATAGAAAAAAGGAGAAGGATACTACTTATGACAATATATGTATACATATATATATAAATGTATATAACAAATAATGTACAGGCAATTGCTTGCCACACACCAACGAACACTCAGCTAGCCCCCAGAGCAGTAGAAGAGACAGTTGAAGTACCACCACCTTCAAAATTCCTTCCACGTGACATCATATGTTATGATATATCCCTCTGACCAACTTTGGTCAGCTGTTCTAATTCTGATCCCTCCCATCTCCTTGGGCCTTTTGCTGCAAATGGCCTTGGATCTGTACAACACTGCTCAGCAGCAATTGTGAATAACATTATGCTATCAACATTGTTTTCCTCCTAGAACCAAAACATAGATAATCATACCAGATATTATATAATAAAGAAAGCAATTTCACCCTAGCTGAAAATTTAATAGAGTGGGTATCTTATAGGAGAAACTGATACTGGTTGGTTCTCTAGTTGAACTGTGAGGTTTGTCACAGGATTGGAGTGACCACAGGACTGGCTGTAAGGGCCATGGCACGTGCAGGGCCTTAGCAGATAGTTTTCCTAAGGCAAAAAAAAAAAAAAAAAAAAAAATCATGTATGGCAGATATTAAATAATAACAAAGGAAATCTTAAAAAGTCCACATGCAGAACTCTTGATGCCATTTAAGTTCACAGAATTTCATGGCAATGTTCCTGTGGGTTTAGTAATGCTGTTGTACACATCAAGGAAAATAGTAAAACAGATATGCCTAAAAACATTTTAAATAAAGAGGATTTTTTTAAACTTTACTACCACTACATTTATTTTAAACTTGAAAAGTTGACATTTCAGTGAAAAAGGAGGATTCAATTTGCTTGTCATCTTGCTTACAAAGAAGTTTCTCCTGTGTTTACAAACTTTCAGATAAACACAAAACATAATTCAAATAAATTTGATCATTTTTATAAATGAAGATACATAAAACCTGTTTTCTCTTTGGGTTTTAAGTGTGCAAAATGACAAAATTTGGAAAGAAAGATCTCATCACTGATTCATGGCTTCTATTCTTTCCATAGTTGGCTGCTGTAGAAAGGAGTATATTTTCAGAAGGCAAAAACTGACAGAAATACGTAGGCTATGTTGGCAAGCAAGTTCATACTTGATCTTTAAGATTTGGTGCATTAAGCTGATAGTTAGCTAAAAATAAATTACAACAAAATAAAAAATGTATTGATCTTAAAAGAGGAAAAGAAATACACATACATATGAGAGAGAGTGATGCAAGCTTGGAAGTCAAATAGGGAAAACATCTTAGCAAATATATACAGTAGTTAATAAAAAAAAAGAAATCTTCAGCATTCTTTCTTCTATTGACACACTCTCTGCTGTTGCTTGCTCCACTCAGAGTTTTTCTCAATATGAAGTTCCTTTGTTACCCCCATAAAGAACCTTGTTTTCTAAATCGTCCCAGGCATTAATTTTTTTTTTCCTTTTTTTCTTGGAATATTATATGAAGCTGCAGGGAGCTGCAGAAGAATGGGATATTAATCGTAGCTGTTTCTTATAGCCCGCTGAATAGGAAACTTTTTCTCTTCTTCTTTTGTGTGTGTGTGTGTGCGCACACGTATTTGGAAGCAAAGCCATTCAAAACAATCAGGAGGATCAATATTTATCAGTAGTAGCCTTTTACTGTACTATACATTATCTCTAGAATTTAATAAATGACCTAAATTACTGAGCTTAGGGTATCTAAGGTTTGCCTTAAAAAAAAAAAAAAAAAAAAAAAAGAAGTTTTATCTAAATTTTTAGTTCATTAAAGACCTTGCTGATTGCTTTCTATTGAACAAAACTTTGAGGTACACGGTTATAAACTTTTAAAAATTTTCTATGTAACAAAAACAATATACATTCAGTAGCAATGAAGACTATACTTCTAATTTTTTTTAATGCTTTTTCCAAAGAGTTTTGACTGTTTTTCATTTCAGTTATTTTATAATCAACATATCTATAAATGCACTATTATACATACCTGGCAAGTAATGCTAGTGGCCCCTTAACTGTGAAGTCATTATCCAGTGTTTGATATTACCATCCTGGTCAAGACTCCTAAGAGCATGAATTCTCTTTTATTATCAAAACAGCACGTAACTGAATGTATATTCTCAAACAATCTAAATTGCATGGTTAAAGGTTCTCAAAGACTACGATTTGAATATATTTCTAGCAGAAGAAGGTCTCTAAATATTAAGTATATTAGGCTCAACTAATGAATCATAGAGTCATGGAATGTCTTCAATTAGAAGGTACTCAAAAGATCATCTAGTTTCCAAGGATGAGGCATCCACAACTTCTCTGGGAAACATATACCAGTGCCTCACCACCCTCTGTGTAAATAATTTCCCCCTAAAATCTAACAGAAACTTCCTCTCTTTTCCATTCTCACTTTCCCTTTCACTATCTGACTGTGTAAAGAGTCAGTCCCCTTTCCACTTGTAAGTTTCCCTCAAGTGCTGGAAGACCACAGGTAATAGATTTCATACTCCCATGAAAAGTTTGGTTTGGTCTGGGAAGTTGTTCAGAGAATTGTAGTAGTTCAGATGTCACAACTCAGAACAAATCTGCTTTACTATCCTTTGGATAGTAAAGTGGCTTTTGTGAAATAAAGTTACTAATTTTCTTTCCTTCTGTGTTTTTAACATTTCCTGAACCTGTGATAGAGACAAATGGATTTATCTTATGCCTTTAGTGCAGGAAAAGGTTTTATCACTGTTATGTCATAAATGTGGAAATACAGAAAAGAGAACTTTAAACAGAAAAAAAGTTCCATACGTTTTTGTTTCCAGCTGCTTCTTTAAGGAGCTCCTGCATCAAGTTCATCTTCTGTGTTCAGTAGACCTTAAGAAACAATTTCTTGGCTATATTTCAAGAGTCATTTAACTCTTCAAAAAGCAGCTTCTTTAGCATATTTTCTTGCATCATTTGAGGAGCTGCCAACCTCATCACATTCATTTCCAATGAAAACTTCAAAGAAATTAGATTTCTCATCTCCCATTATACATTGCACAGTGTATCATACTGATTTCAGTGTGATTTCAGTGAAGATACATTGAAATTAAATAGTAAACAGCATCCAACATGAAAAAGAATCCTTATTTTATCAGAAACTGCAACAAATTTTTATCTTACTTTGTGTAGGGAAAAGTTAGCAAACACTGAAATGAGCTGTTTAAGTTTACCAGAAGGACATAAATCACTTTAAATAAAACAGGTGAGCTGAGCTAAATATTCGGAACAGTTGCTAATTATACACAACTCCAATAGGTAAGAGAGTATATTTATTAAAATTGTAGCTGTTTAGTACAAAAATCGCTCTTGTAAACTGCTACTCTTCCTGACTAGTTTTTGTTCCATTCATGATTTGGAAAAAAGGATTTCTGAAAGTAGGCTACTCCTCATTTTCCAGCCCTCTAGGAAATTCCAACATTTGAACTTGCACTAAACTGTAAAGAGTTACCTTTAACACCAACAGCATAGAATGGAAGATGCCTGTAAACAACTCTGGTCTCTGCTATGGCTAGATCCTTTCTACTCAGATGCATTTTGATCAATCCAGTTTCCCACTTATCCACTTGAATTTGTTAAAACATTACTTTACAAGCATATTTAAGGCCAAGTAACAGCAACAACAAAAAAATTTCAGTGTCCAGAAGCCATCTTAGAAAAATTACTGATGATTCTGAAATGAACTAGTGGATGATGTACAAATGCTCCATGCTGTGTAGTACCCAGAAATTATTACATTATCATTGGACAAGTAAAATGAGAATGTGAAGTAAGATTAAGAAGAATGTATAATATCTCATTTGACAGTGTTCATGAGTCAGTGAGAATTCTGATTGTGTAAAGAGAGTAACAGCAGAAGTTAAAGAAGCTACAGAAGCTATCTAAAGAGAACACAATCTTGGAATTGAAATGTTCCAGGCTGCTTCACAGTCTGGAAGCCATCAACCAGGAGGTTAGATTTTTCTCAGTATCTATCACTGAGTGCACATCAGAAAATATTAGATTACTGTCCCCACAGTTTAACAGAGTAAATCAGCTATTAAAAAAATATTTGTGGCTGTAGTGGATTCTCTGTAATTGTGTGTAATTTTTTATTCAATATTGTTTTCCAAAAGAAATGTGAGTTCAAACAGGAATAAATTCAGATTTGAAAGGTCAGGAAGTCAACAGAAAATGAAGTGCAATACTTGGCATAGACTGCATCTGTTAATTAAAGGATATTGAAAAAATAAGAAGAGTTCTTGTTATTTATATCTCATCGAAAGCTATTTTTAATTGCCTGTTATCCTTAGATAATCATATTCTCACTAAGAGCAAGCAATCATACCCACCCCTTCCTTCAGCAGAAGCAAGTAAAAAAGAAATCTTTGAAAGAAGTAAAGTGAACAAAGTCTTGGAGCTCAATACTGTCCCTGCTATACAGCAACAGGGTTCAAAGAAACTTCTCAACTTGCACATTCTTATGTTGAAGAGCTTGCTGAAGGAGTTTGTTAAGCAAACTAGGAAAGAATTTAGTGGGAGAAACAATCAATAAAGGAACAAAAATGCAATGTCACAAGTATTTTATGGACCGCGTAGATCCTTACATCATGTCCTGACTTTTGAAGGTAGAAGTAATTGCTCTCAGAAAAATCATCTCTTCCTTTACTCTTCTATCTCCAAGAAATCCATACCTCATTGCTCCCACACTGATTCTTCAGCTGCAATGTAGACTAGTGGACTCTGGACTTGTTTACATTTGAATTCTACAAGTGTTCTAGATTTTCATAGCACAAATGCACAACTGTGAAGTTGTCCAAAGACCACCCACTTTGACATTTCAGACTGTTTACATTTTTGTCAAAGTTTTAATTTATTTAATAACATGAACAGACATAAAAACAGACATGTTTATCTCTCCCTACCATGAGACTGGTGCATGTGCAAGAGCCAATGATTCACACAGCAGTTAGCATGACTAGGTGTAGGTCCATACAACATATGGCTTCCAGATAATTTTTGTGCGTAAGATCTTTGGCTGCAGAACAAATTCAGACAGTTCATCATAACAGAGGTGCCTGCAGGCAGTTCCTCACTTTAATACTAGCTGTTACACAACCCGTGTGGCCTTGCCTGAATACAAAAGGGCAGCAAGAATTATTTATGAGAATACCTTTAAGGAATACAGCTGTTTTCTTGTAAAGAAATTATATGATAGCTCAAATAACCTAAAGTGAGAGTTTCTCTCCATTTACATCTGCTCTGTGCAGCATACCTACAAAAATCCATTCAGGATCTATCTGTTGATACATGAAAAGAAAGTGCCCGGTATTTCAAAGGACACAGGACTTACTTAGGATCTCTATTCCTTTTATTCTGACTTTTTAAAAAGCAGTTATTTTGTTAAACCATCTGTCATTGGGCCAGTGTTAGATGCAACTTTTGTATTTCTTGATTTTCACTTAAAATTTGTACTGTTGAAAACATATGCATATTGAGTAGCTGCTTCTGAAATGGGTCAGATAATTCTTCTCTATATTATTAGAACTATCTGTAATAAATAAAATAAAATGGAAAATGCTAGATTGCCTAAGAAAAAAAGTTTCTTAAAGCAGTGAGTCTATTGGAAATCTAAAGGAGACCAAAAGTAGATTCTGAGTTAGTAAAAAAAATAAAAAAATAAGAAAATTTATGACTTATCACAAATCTTGAATGCTATATTGAGAAAGTAAATAAACAGCTCCCCCCCTCCAGCTCTACAGATTTCAAAATTGTCTAGAGCACATCTATATATAAGCTCTATGTGATTCATGTTATTCCTTTTTACAAAAGTGTAGGCAGTTCTATTGCTATATTCGTGCTATCTCCTTGCTGCTTGATCACACTTAATTGTGGAAAGGCACAACGCAGTTCATGTTTTTGCTGATGTCTAAAAAAGAATTACAATTCTATGATAAGATTTCATCCACTTAATTATCAGCTTGTTAGATGCAGTTCAACTACTCTTTCATTCATAAGTAAAGTTTGTTTCTACATCAAATCACTATAAAATATCTTGTAGAAAGGAACTAGTTATGTTATTATTATTATTATTTTAACAATAAAAGTATTTTTTTCCATTAAAAATGTTTAAAGAATCTTTAATACCTTAAATTCTTAATATAATCTCTGAAAATAGTGACGGCTTTTTTCTAAGCAATAATACTGTAGAAAAAACCACAGCATTTTTTTCCCTACTAAGAGAAGAACAGTGAAAATTCCACTGCCATTTACATAAAATATTTATTCTGTATTTGTGAAGGACACCATGTATACCCCAGTTCCATATATTGCAAAGGTATGTCTAATTTTTTCCCCCATACTCCTATTGCACAGCTTCAATAACTCCAAAGAGATTGAAATACTCTTAAAATCCAATGCAGAGAAATATGAATTGATAGTATTTCTGATGTGAGTAATATTTATATACAACTCTAGGAAAAGACACCTAAAGTACTTAAGCAAAGCCCATAACTTCTGCATTCTGTTAATCTACATTCAGATAAAAACAAAAATACATATATATGTAACAGCTCAAGCCTACAATGAAGAAACAGATACATCTGGCATTCTCTAAACCTATTGGCAAATGCCAGCAAACTTATGAGCAAGCACAGAAAATGACAAACTCTAGAAGCCTACATTTTTAGAGCTGTAGCAGTCACCTTATAAATTATTCTGCACCCAGATCTACATAAATAACAAAGACAGATGCAGTGCTATTGACAGCTTTAAAAAGTATTACCCAAGTGAGCAAGATGTTGCAATAAATAGGTTAATCATTATTAGTGCCGTTGATATTCACCATAACAACATTAATCAAGATGAATTAACATGGAGTTGATGTGAATGCAGTATGAATTGCCAATGATATTGGTTTGTAAATTCAGTTTTTGATGACAGATTCAATCTCCTTCATCACTGCACAGAGATCAGGAACAAGACCTTTAGAGGTGCATTCAAACCCAAACCATTTTGTAATCCTATTATTATTCCATACAGACTGTGGATGGACATGCCAGTATTGATACATATGTAAAATATTTTCCCCACAAATTAAAATGTCTGCAGATGTCTGCCAAAACAATGTCTGATCCAATTTTTTTCTTCTTTCAATTTCATTCGCAACTAGCAATACTGGTAAAAAGATTTTGTCCCAGGTGACTAGCAGTGTTAATGGCAATGTGACTGCCTTTTCCTGGAGAAAACAGTATTTTCCCGTTTTCCAGTCTCAAATAACATGACATACATTTTCTTATGCACAGTTGGTGAGTCAATGGGAAGAACTCTTGCATGTGAACTGGTAGAAATCTAAAACTGGAATTCAAATTCTTGCATTTCATTTCTCATTTATAATAATTTTAAACTACTAGCATTAGAGAGTGAACTACACCATAAGTAGATAACTTTGCAGAATCAGGATATACGTTAGAGAATAACCAGTTGTAATTAGACAGGCACATTCAATGTTTCAAGATGCTGTTTGAGTTTTCTTGATAGGATTAAAAATCTCACTCACTATGCCATAATTTTAGCATCAGACACCAGATGGCAAAGCATAAAAAATATGTATATCTGTTACATGTGCATATGTAGATGTCTGCATATGTATGGATGCATGTGTTATAATTCTCTAAAGGGACACCAAATGGTAACGCATACTAGAACAGAATCACTAGCCCTCCGTGGTCAGAACCATTGCTATGGAGATGAAAACTCACTTGTGAAGCATGACCAATCATGCAAAGTTTTGATTGAATGGAGGTGGAGGAAGTAAGTAGGAGTTCATGTTTTTATAGCTACTTTGAAGTGCATAGGTCTATTTTAAAGTTAGTCAGTCTCATAGAAGTGTCTATGCCTTTAATTTAGTTACACCATGTTTTCTTAGCATGCCCTCCAGTTCTTAAAACAGTTCTGCTCTAATTCCAACACTGTACCATTTAAAAGTACCTGGGTGGCAAGCATGAGGCCTTGCACTAACTGCCTTACTGAAGCCAAAATCTCAAGTTCAAATTGCCTCAGAAGAAACAAAAAATAATTATGATAAAATTGTAAATGTACATTTTACTAATAAAAATTGTTTTCTAGTTTTTGGTTCCTCTAAAACCAGTTAAGGGTTTAGAAATTTTAAAAAATGTTCATCTGCATTAGATTCTAAAGGAGCAAATGTGCAATTGAAAATGTAAGATAGATCTAATTAACCATTCTTCCTGGATTAGTATTATTATTTTTTAATTTACGTCAAGTAGTTGCTATCAGGTCTCATTAACAGCGCAACAGAAATATAGAATGAAAAAAGTACATCCATATCTAGAACTTGCACCATTTTTTTTCCTGACAAGGCTGTTCTCTGTCTGATCTGGCTAGCTAGCTGTTGACTATCATAGAATTAGCAACTGAAATGGAAACCATGTAAATATGTAGGACAAAACACTTTTTGTACATCAGATCTTTAAAGGCAAATGCCATCACCTGTGTGGCATAATAATTTATTTAATTCTATAACCATAGAAACTCTTTCCAACTTTTGTTTTGCGGTGCTGTAAAAAGATGACTGTATGCACTAGGAAAAAAAAAAAGACTTGCTTAAGAGGCACACTGGTTGAATGAAATTAATAGAGTGGGTCTATTACAATTATGTTTATTGTCTATTACTATTGCTACAATTATGTTTATTGTCTATTACTATTACATATGTCTATTACTATTATGTTTTGAAAATAATAAAAATATAAATTCTTTTTACTTATTTAAAGGAAGCTCAAGTAGTTATATGGTTTGCATGAAGTTCAGCATTTTTCAGATTTTTTACTTCAGTCAGTTCTCAAAAACTGTAATTTTCTTAGGGTCAATCTGCAATTGCATGAAATTTTTGATACGAAGGATCAATACCAACAATTCGTATGTGCCACAGTAAACATTCATGAAATTCAGATATTTAAGATACTCCTAATTCATAGATAGGCGCTACCAAAGATACTCAATTTGACGCAATCCTGACTGCTGATTTAGTGAACATCACATTATAACAGCAAGGTCAAAATTTTACATACCTGTAAAGATGCTACAGAAAGCACAAGATTAAAATGCTCTGAGTATTAAGTGAAAATTTTACTGAACATTTTAAGTTGTTATGAAAGAGAATGTCAGGACTTCATAAGCTGAAGGGAATCCTTACTTTTTTAAACAGCCTAAAAAGTAATACATTTTCCCAGTAATCAAATTATGTTTATTTTTCTTCTGTTTATAGAGTTGGTGAAGGACTCATTGATTACTTATCAAAGGAACAGACTAATTTGCTGACGACTGTGAGGAAAATCATGGCTTTTGAAGTATTATGAGAATCCCCTTGAAAAATACCATTTTGAAATGAAGAAATGTACAGAGGTTTTACATATTTAGATTTTGTCTGGTAGTCTGAGCAATAGACTTTGAAAAGTTAATGCTATAATGTGAAATACGTCTTCATTTGTGTAAAACTAATACTAATAAGAATTACTCAGTCCATGTTGTTCTTACATCTGCCATTTACTATTTTATGTATTCATAAAATTTATTCTCAGTTATATGTTTAATCTTCATTTGTAATGCCATACACAAACTGTAAAATTAATCTGCAAAAATATATGAGATTAAGATTTAGCAAATGATAAACCTGCAAAACTTGGTGATTGCCACACATGAGTCAGATGAAAAAGTATGAATGATCATATAGAAATTCTTTGGTGTTTCACTATGTAAGTTCTACTGAAACTGTTGATCTATAGCAATATTTCCCACACATCCATATTTCATAAAATTATAAGTAAGTACAAAAAAAAGTGCACATGGCTCTGACTCTCTAAAGAAATCTAATTAGATGGGTGAATTTACACTGTAAAATGAAAGAGAAAAAAAAAAAAAGTGAAATAATGAACCTTTAAAACAGTGGCAAGATTTTGATTCCATTGACAGCAACTTTCAGCATTCTCATTGCTTACCTAACTTCACTTTCCTCCTGCCTCAAACATGGAGTGTGCATGTAGGTAAATCAGCAAAAGATTAATAAAAAACATTTTTTTTCTGCTGTTTCACATTATATTTTTCAATTATAAGTACAGATTCTTTCCTAGTCAGAACCTTTTTAGTAAGTGGGAATTCCATAACCTGAGAGTGACAGCCAGATCGATGGGCAGAATTGTTGTCTGCTATTAGAGTGAGCAGTCTCTATTACAGTGTTCAGATCAAATTAAAACATATTGCAGTAATAATACATGACAAGCTGTTTGCTTTGCAGACCTATCAAAGAATAAAAATGTTCTCCAAACCCAGGTTTCGTATGTCACAAATTTTTGTTGTGATAATTAAGCAAAAAACAAAACAAAACAAAACAAAACAAAACAAAAAAAATAAAAAAAAATTCTGAGATAGAATTTCTTGCACTAGAAAAATGAATACAAAAAAATCAAACATTTTCTAATTTAGGTACTTTCCACTGTGCATTACAGTTTCTTATATATTAAGGAATTAGCAAAACAATCCTAAACAATTAACACGTAAATTCCCCCGGAATACCAAAGGCCAGGCAGGTATTCCGTAACAATGGCTGAGCACTCCCTTGTTCAGCAGCTCCAATGAATTGCTTTAGAATCTGAACTGGATTAATACAGATCCGTCAGTTTGCACAGAGTCAACCACTTAGACTGCTCATATGGACAGATTCATTTTTTTTTCCAACCTCATCAGTATCTCCTAGTTTTTCAGAAGCACAGTATGAAGAATGGGCCTCTATTGCTATCCTGAGAAAAAAATTTATGAAGCAGAAAAATCATCACAATAATTGTAAAAGGAAAGTCTCCATAAAAATGTGTAACTGCAACATTACAATTGTTGAGTGTGGCATTATTCTGAAAACAAGGTAATATTCTTTAATTTTAGGTCTGCAATGAAAAGAAGAATATATCTGAGATTTAAATGTGGTGTTCCCTCACAACTCTGATTGCTAAGTTGTTCTTTGCTAGAGACCATTAAATAATTTTATGTCCAGAGAAAGTAATTTTTTTCCAGCAAAAGTGGAGTGTAATGCAGTAATTATTTTGCTCTACTAGTTTCTACACTGTTTTTTGCCTTAAAGGAAACATCAGGTACAACCAGATTTCAGTAGGATTAGAAAGGCCATCCCCACAGGTACTGTTTCCAGTGATCCATGGAAAAAAGTTTGTAATGAGTTGGAAGGTGACACTGATTAGGCATTAAGAATCAGTGAAAATGCACAAGATGCGATGAAGTTTTCACTGTTAAGTGCTATCTGCAGCTGAAACTTTTATTGGGGTAGCATTTTTACTTCAGTTAGGGGGTTGGAAGAGACCTCTGTAGATCATCTAATCCAATCCCGTATTAAAGCAGGTTCCCTACAGTAGCTTCAACAGGAAAGCATCCAGGCAGGCTGCAAATATCTATAGAGCAGGAGTCACTCAAATCTCTCTACCTAGCTTGTTCCAATGCTCCTTTACTCTCACAGAAAAATTCTTTCTCGTGTTCAAATGGAAACACCGATGTTCTAGTTTGTGCTCAATGACCCTTGTCCTTTCACTGGGTGCAGCTGAAAAGTGACTGGCCTCACCCATTTGACTCCTGCCTATTAGATATTCATATGCATTGATGAGATTCCCCCTTCAGTCTTCTCCAGAAAGAACAGTTCCAGCTCTCTCAGCCTTTCCTTGGAAGGGAGAAAGATGCTACAGGCCCTCCTGGAGGGCCCTCATCTTTGTGGCCCTCCACTGGACTCTCTCTAGAAGTCACATATCATTCTTGAACTGGGGAGCCCAGACCTGGGCCCAATTCTCTAGATGTGGCCTCACCAGGGAAGAGTAGAAGGGGAGGATTACCTCCCTCAACCTGCTGGCCATGTTCTTGTTAATACCACCCAGGATACTATGGGCCTGTTTGGCTATAGGGACACACCACTGGCTCACAGTCCACCTGTTACCCACCAGCACACTTAGGAACTTCTTTGCAGAGCTCCTCTTCAGGATGTCAGTCCCTAACCTGTACCGATGCACATGGTTATTCCTCCCCAAGTGCAGGACTCTACACTTGCCTTCTTGAACCTCAAAAGATAATTCTCTCTCCAGCTCTCCATCTTATTCAGGTCTCACTGAATGGCAGCACAGCTCTCTCGTATGTCAGACAGCCTTTCCAGATTTCTATCAGCAACAAGCTTGCTGAGAACATATTTTGCCCCTTCATCTAGGAACTACTGATTTGTTTAGACTTGCATATTTGAATCCAGGTTGAAAACAAAAAGCTCAGACAAAGCAATCTAACAGAATGGATGAATAAAATAAGAGACTTACTGCATGATTTTTTTAAACTATCAGATCTTCAGTCAGACTTACTTATCTATCTTCTCTCTCCAAAACCTAGACTAGCATCATAGCCATTCTGAATATTTGTTATACAGATATGAAACCTTTAGGAATTCTACTTCCTCAGGCTTACACTACATGCAGAACTCCCAAAGTCCCATTTGCACTATGAAGCTCTACACTTCCTCTATTTTCCTCAACCTCTTTATAGACCATTAACCTATGAGACAAGTTAATACTAACATGGCATAGCTGTGAGAACTTAGAAAATGCTTTAACTAAAAGCTCAAAGAGAAGTTTCTCTGGTATTTGTATGAAAGCAAATTCCAAAAATGAAAGACTTTAACTGATAATAAACTCACTTTATTTGTTAGTGATACGCATTCAGTTCAGGGTCAGTTCAGGCTACGTAAGCTTCAAGAACTGTTGCTGATATTATCTGAATAACTCAAAGCTCAAGACTTACATAATTAAAATCGAAATTTTTAAGGTCAGACTTTATCCTGTTAATGTAAGTCCCCTTTGGGAAGAATTAGAGAGACTGATAAAAATAAGAAAGAATATATATATATTTAATATAACTCAAGTGTTGCTCTTAAAACAATACCTCCTGTTTTACTATGTTGGTCCACATCAGAGGTGGATGTTGGTATTATGGCAGTAGAGGTTGAACCTTCCCACAGACATTCATTAAATTTTGTTGCCATGTAACAGATTGTAATAGAGGATCAAAAATATTAAATGGCATCTGCCATGGAGATATGCATGAAGCAACAGTGAGCAAGAGGTTTGAAGGAGATACAGCTGACAGGAATTAACCAGAAGGCTATTCCATGTACAGAAGAGTACACTCATCAATGAAACAGAGGGGCAATATTTCCAAAGTAGCCATTTCTCAGAGATTAACTGGGCATCAGTCTGCATGTGGGAGATAGCAAGTGCCTTTGACTCACTTGTTTTTTTCCCACTTTCTTTCATTTATTAAATATCCTCTACCTTGATTCACAATTGCTTTCTTACTTATGCACTTCTGATTCTCTCCCTGATTTCATGGAGGTGCAGTACAGATTGTGGCAGCATGCAGTGAGCAAGTGGCTGGTAAGTACTCAATTGCTGGCCAAAGTCAATCCACCAGAATGACAAAGACATTAAAGTCTGCTCATGGCTTCTTTCCAGATCACCTCTACTCTAAATTAAGTATTTTAAAAAAAAGTTGTTGTTTTCCCTTGCCATGTTGTGAAAATATACTGGCTGCCTCAGGCTTTAACTACGATTTTGCTTCCACAAAATAAAATTATTTCAGCATACTATAGGATAAAGCAAAGGTTATCCTTGAGATTTAAATGTCAAAAGGAAACACTTAGATTTCTGCTTCCACATCCCAGTTCTGGCACAAATGTTAACTTACATTCGTCAGTGTCATTCTGAGCAAAGCTGCCACTAACACTCTTTCCTTCAGTTCAAGACATGCAAGAAATAATAATACTTATTTCATGCTTTCTCAAGTAATTTATTTATTTATTTTTTAAGCTGTCTGGTCATTTTAATATTCTAACATTCTGCCATTACTACAACACTCCTCACTCAAAATGTAAGAGTAGAGAGGAAGAGGAATATAATTCCTGGATCTGCCTTCCAACTTTAAAAAAAAAGTGAATCTGTATTGCAATGATTTCCCCTGCATGACCTTTGGCAATGTTTAGTCTCAAAACAGAGTTTATATTTGTACATTTTCACTGAGAATAGTGCTATGCAGACTGAACTATGGCAATATAGATATTGAAGAAAAACAAATGGAGAAGAAAGAAAAATATACACCGTATTAAATGACGAGTTTAACAAGAAAATCTGTATTAATATAGTATGTCTAACACAGCATTCAGACCTATTTTTTTACAAGGTCTATTTGACTGAATAAAAACAGAATCTTAGTTCACATTTTAAAACCAAGGTGAATACTTTAAATAAATTTTTAAAATAGACATATATGAATAACAAGCTCTCCTTTTGGCAAAAATCTGTAGCTTATTCTACTTCTTTAGTGAGTTCAAAACTTATTGATTCAAAAGAATACTGCATTAAAAATATTTAGTGAGTCATGTGAACATAAAAATATACTTTTATAATTCATTTGGGTATTCTTAGAAGAAAAGCCTTCCATGCTCCAAGAGTAGTTTAGATGGCCTATCTAAAAGTTTCTGTGGATTTCTGTTCTATTAAAGGTAGCCCAATTAATTAGCAAGGTGATCTTGGACCCTTTGTCTAAACTTATATTCTTAAATCAGCTCACTTTGAATTCTCTCATAATCTCTACTGATTTGTCTTAAAAGGAGCTAAGTTGTCTTAAAAACTAAGGATTTTATCTTTTGGAATGCTCATGGGTATACAGAGTTGTAAAGTACTCAACATATTTGTGTTTGTTTTCAAGAAAATTAGATATAATCTCTAAACTCCTGATCCTAGTGTTCTAAATTAATATAGTCATCCGTTGATTTTTGCAGGTCATAAGAAAATCTATAGAACATTTTAAGAACCAGAATGAAAATCTCCCACCTATGATTAGAAATTAGAACATCATTCTCTTGTTTATATTAATCAGCCAAGAATTCCATGTTGTTTTCTTGAGCTGAAAAGTATTTCTGAGAGTCCAAGTAACTCTAAATGTACTGATTAAGAGCTTGGAACATGAAGTGTCTTGTTTCTGAGAGGAATGACAGTTATAATCATAATCGCATGAAATACTTGAGGGCAACAGGAATACAAGTAAACCTCAAAGAGGGCCACAAAGAGGCATTAAAATGCATGTTTAAATCTGTGGAGTTAGATTTGACAATTATGTTCTAAATTTTTCTAACATTGAGAAATACAGACCAGAATTCTCATTCTTTGGTGCAGTCTTCTCTATTTACACTCAAGGGCTGCAGTCAAAAGCCATGAGCAAAGTAAGTCAGCATTTATCGCTAAGAATATCTTCTCAGCTGTTTGAAAAGTTTCTTATCCACATTGGTTAGAATGCTCCGTGCTAATAGCAGAATACTATAGTGATAAATCTTATATTGCATTTCATATCTCATGTCTGTTGCTCAACTTGTTAGTGACCTTCAGTGTTCTTGGTTGTGCATACACCAGTAGGCACTGAAGGTCTGTCATCATATGCAAACCTTTATGCATAACATACAAAATTTTTCCACTAAGTCATAATTAGAAATACTGATATTACCATGAGAGATGTTCAGAGTGTTTTTCCTAGAGGTGTGTAATAGAAATGAAATGTCTATATGCTAGACTAAACACTGAGGCCAGAAAGAAGATTAGGTTGTGTTTTCATAATAGCCTTATGTGTCTTTCTGGTTTAAAGCAGATGCTCAGTACACTGCATTCACGCAGGCACACACAACAGCACAACAAGTGATTGAAAGATATGTTTATCACTTCTCCTCTTCTCTGTAACCCTCGCAATTCTGCTTAAATTTACAGCACAAAATGTAATCTACATCAATAAAAGACAATGTAATGCATTATAAGCATCTTTTGTCACAAGTAGATGTGATTCTCTTTGACATGAGAATACACACCCTTCACATAATTATTGCTACATAAGTAACTCTGGAGAATACAGGAAAAGAAATGCAATCTGTAATGTGAGTTTAACACATGCTGTAATTGAAATTGTATTTCTTCACTTGTCACAATCTGCATCAGCTCCAGATTTTAATATCTCCACCGTTTGTTATGAATAGGAAACAATTCCAGTGGTTATTCTCAAATTAATGTAAATGCCAGGATTAGCTGGTTTGATTTTCATGATAGCCAGTGGCCCGTCATAAATTTACGTGTTTCTTTCTTTCCCCTCTTTCTGATTGTATGCAGTGTTCATCACCCAGAATTGCTTCTACCAACCTCTTATGATAACGTGTGGTTCTCTTGTTTGTGAAAGAAGAGAAGATCATACTAATATGAAATGATGCTGGAAGACAAACTAAATATATAATCAGTAAGTCCTTTGGCAAATATAAGGAAGTACAGGAAAATTTACACAACCGAACATGAAGAAATTACTTCCACTTCAAAATGACTCTCAAGTAGGCATACAGGCGCTAGCAGACTGTCAAGAGGAGATTACACTTGACAACAGAAAGTCACACAAAGTACTATTCTGGGAATTCCCACTATAGTGGGAATGGCACTCTAGACTGAAAAAGGCAGAAAGTTGCTCAACACAATAATCAAAAAAGTCCATCAGTAAATGAAGCATATGAATAAACAGGGGGTACTCTGGAGATCTCAAGCAGCAGACAGCCATTGCATATAATGTATGTATTGATAAATGTGTTACTGATGTAGAATTCATTACAAAGTGTCATGTCTTATTTAAGTTTTCCAGACAAAGTGTAGAAAAGCTACAGTTCAATGTGTGGAGGAACTGTAAATAACATTTCCCCTAACTTTATACTGTAATTCACCCTGAACGACAGCAAAGAGCTTATATTTTACTACAGAATTATTCTAAGTTAAACATCAAAATTAATTCAAACTGTTGATTAATCAAAATTATATACCATCATCCTGATTGCAATCATCTATCAGAGATATTTTCTCCTGTAGTTCATAAGGTACGTATTTAGTGTGAAGGAATAAAAAAATAAGTTCATGAAATGGCAACACCAACTCCTAATTGTGTGTTAAATAAAATTATTAAGTGGACTGGACAAAGCCTACCACATATATGTCAATCTGAGATTGAGATGAGATGAGATTATTCCACAGCTTTATTAACATGTTCAGCAACTGTTTTTTTTTAACCTGATATCACTCTCCTAGTATGAAGACATGGAAGAAAAAAAAAAAGGATATCTTAATGTATTTTTACTTAAGTGGTTCCACCAACCTGCTTTTATTCTTTCAACTTCACTGATTTAAGAAATCAAGGAGGTATAGGTGAAATTTAAATCAGAAATAATTGATAAAATTCACTGAAAAATCCTAAAAACCCTTGTTTTCTTGACTCCTGCTTAAAAAACTGCTATCAACCTTGTCGCTAGCTGTCTCTATTCTCTCTTCGTCACCAGCTGGAATGTATCCTTTGGGTTTACTATCAACTAGAAGATGAACCAGATGGTCTTAACCAACTAAAGTTAGCAAAACTGAGAAACAGCAGTTTTGTTTCATATTCACTTCAAATGAGAACATGTTAGTGAGAAAGAAGTAAAATAAGTCATTCAGTGCCTTGAGTTTTCCTGTAGTTTGGATTTCTCCCATCTTTACCAAATTGCATATGTGACCCAGTTAGAACTCTGGGCTTTAATTCACTAAATTAGGTGGCAACATACATTTTCTGTATAATATATATATTCAGCTCAAATTGTCTTGATTTCAGCAATGTTTTACAGAACTGCAGAACATCAACATGGAGCTTTCTAAGTATTTAGAATTAGCTGGTAAATGTCATCAGCATATTGCTATGAAGTATCTTGTGCTACATCTTAAAAAACTCCTTTAGAAGAAGACTAGCCTGAGGTGACTCCATGGAGGAAAATTCTCCGAAACTTTTCAAAGCTTCTCAAGAACCATAGTGGTTACTGCTATGAGGAAGATTAAGTGCTTTCACAAAAATAAATAAATAAATAAAATAAAATAAAATAAAAAAAATAAAATAAAATAAAAACTCACACAAAAGAAAAAACAACAGAACAGAATACAAATTAATGCTCCTTTTGCACTAAGAGATGAAACTAGACATAACTTATTTTAAATCTGCACTGTATACTAAATACTGTTTCATTCTCAATTTTAAATAAGATTTAGGTCTTTAATTCTTGGTTGCTTAAACTGTGAAGTACCAGGTGAATACAAATAAAGAAAAATACCATTTCTTAGTCAAGGTTACATCTGAAGCAATCATTTAACTTGTAAGTCAGATGATGGGAAAATGTTCAGTAAAACCACTCCCTTGTTTAGAGGTGCAGAATGTACTTGAAGAAAAAAGTTTTGAATTAGGTCATTTCAAAAGTTTGAAAAGACACTAGAGGTTATCTGGAAGCTACACTTCTGACCCTGGAAACGCACAAGTTTGGAAAGCCTGAAAATCAGTGGTTCAGACATTTTGTAAAAATCTATAATCTTCTGATTTAAATCTGTTTTATCTGTCCTATCCCTTAATCACTTAACTTTTTTTAAAATGGATTTTCAGATTCTTCCAATTTTTTATATTTCCTATTAGATATATTAGACATACAGACAATGAGATTTCTGTTCTAAAAGAACAGAATGAAGTCAAATCTTAGAGTGGAATCCAAAATTAAAAGAAATCTCAGTCAGGTTTTCACATAATTAAGTATTCAAAAAGTGAACATGTCATTTTCAATGACCTTTGTTAACATCACTGGTTTTTACTTGATCAGTTCCCAAATTTCAAGGAAATTAATAGTCTTGAATGTGTGAACTAAGCTTTATGATATCTAGAATTTTAAGAATGTTGGCTTCCAGAAACAGGAAGAGATGAATGAAAATGTAGAAAATACTACTTCATGAAGAGTATGGAACTGTCTCACTGAATCACCGCAGGGCTCTCTTGCTGGTGAGGCAAATGAGGTTCAGAACAAAAGGCCTTTATAGTAGGTGCTTACCACTTTCATACCCGCGCAATACAACAGTTTTCCCTTGCAACCAAGACTGGTTACATGTAAGGGTTAGGCGCCTTGTAGGTGTATATGTCTGGCTCAAGTTATTGTTGAGCTTTACTACTCATTAGCAACACTGAATAATGATCTATCAAACGCTATGGGTCCAGAATGATTATCTAATTTAAACTAAACAGATTTTAGTAAAAGGCAAACCGAGAAAATAATGGACAGTCTGGAAAATAATGACAGCCACAGTTTTCTGATTTTTGGTAATCGATATTCCACATCATAACATCATGTAACCGGTAAAGAGTTAATGCTCCAGTTCTGGATACCTGTCCCAGAAGAAAAGAACTACATCCCCAAGAGCTCTGTTTGCTATTCTGTTACCATTTCTTCTCAAAGCAAAAGATAAAAGACATTTGTAGGTCACTCGACCTTCCCTTTTATCTCAGCAACTTGCTCCCCAGATTGTACCGCCGCAGCATTAGAGTAAGACCTTTGGCTTCTGGACAATCTCATTTTATTTATTAGATTCAATTCCAATTATATTATATTGTATGATTTTGTATTATCTTGCATTCTGATATTTTATTTAGTAAATTAGTTTGTTTCTCCTCAGATTGTTGCCACTGTTTTGTTTTTTTTTTTAAGCCCATCTCTCTACCCCTTTTTCCCTTTTTTTCTCTCTTTTCCCTTTCCCTAGGCATGGGTCCATGGACTCCCTTGCCCCACTATTAATGGAACCGTGCCACCCAGCCCATAAAGACATAAGAGAAAAAGAAAAAAGAAATTACCTGCATTATTTAAAATACATGTTCCTTGGGAAAAAAAAAAACATTCCCCCAAAAAACAAACAAACAAACAAACAAACCCAAAACCAACAAACAATCCAAGAACAGAGAACAGAGTGGGATCCTGATATAATATGCAATCTATTTGAATAGGACAGTACATAGTTTAAAAGCAGCATTTTTTAAAAGAGGTTTTGGAAAATCTACTGTAAAGTCCATGGGGAAACATAGATTACATTTTTTTTATAAAATTATAAAATAATTCAGATAGATACAATGGAAACAGGTACAAAGAAAATTCCCTGTCTAGGATGTTGGACAAGGTTCAATTAAGAAGGAAATAAATTATTAACAATAGATTTGATTCTCACAGTCATTTCTCTTCAGCTATATCTGATTTACAGCTACTTAATTGAAAGATATATCAGGCTTAGACAATCTCATGTTTTAAATAAATTATATGCAGTAGTGGACTTGATAAATGAGTACAAAGTAAGAAACACAACACTTAGTGTAAAAGCAGAAGTGAAAAAAAGGAAAAATAATCTGTTACACATATGTGATGCTTGTTAAGACTATTTTGACTATATTTATTCAGCTGCAACTATACAGAAATGTTAAGGTGAGTGTGGATGAATGTCAATTAAAGTTTCCTGTTTGTGGAAACACCTTTATTTCTTTGCAAAACCAGCTGGTGCACTAGAAAACATTTTCAAGACAGAGCATACAAATAGTGGCTTGCAGAAGAACGGATCAACACAAAAAGGTCATGTCAGTATAATTTCATGGTGGGAGATGTGAAATTGCTGAAGGGTCACAGAAAAGGGAACCTGATTACCCATATCCATCTGTTTCATGGGGTATATATACACAGAGGCTTTTTAGTTCCATCTGTTTGTGCTTGCCAGAGTACAGGTTGTGTGACCAGCACTTAGTAACTGGCTTCCCTTTACACTAGTGTAGTTTAGATTTGGTGTTCATATTTCATACATTCGTAACGTCTGCAGAATGAATCCAAACTTTGAGAATATTCTTGTCTATTACTATCATTATTTAAAATAAAGCTCAGTCTAGAAAATATATTCAAAAGCATGCAAACTTCAAGGTAGGAGTGGGAATCTGAGTGTAGTATCCAGTATCTCAAAGACCTGCTCAAAGCTTATTACTTAGTCCAAATGTTTCTTATAAATTATTAGATTTCAATTAAAAATATACATATAACTGGTGCTAGTTTCTAGGCTTATAACATTGTTCAAAGGAATAAAAAAGAAGAAATGTGGAAGATGGGTCTGAAACGGTTATAAATGATGGAGTTCATGTTGCTCCAATTCAATGTGTAACATTGCCAAGCAGAAAATATATGTAGGATTAGGAAACAGAATGGGAGTTCCTTCCTGATTTTTCAGAAGGGGAGTAGATTGAATGGGGAGAAAGATAATACCGACTATTTTCATATTTCCTATACTCTAGTATGCTTTCTCCCTCCATGAATACTATTAACGTTCTTCTTTTACAGCATAATATTATCCAAAAGTATTAAAATCCTATAAAAGGCTGAGCATTTCTTAAAGCAGCCCAGAATATTTTATATCCTTAAAAAAAATAATGCTGAAACCAAGGTAAAGTTCAAAATTTTTGGTCTAAACTTTTCAAAAGAAGAAAAGTTAGGCACTTCAATTCAAAGGCACAGACTCACAGGGAATTCTCAGAGCTGAGAGGCTCCTTCTCTCCCTCTCCTCTCTCCTTCTCTTTCTCTCTTTCTCCCCCCCTTCTCCTCCTTTTTCTCTCTTTCCCTCTCTCTTCCTCCCTCTTTCCTTTGCTGGAGCGTTGCTGGAGAGGAGACAAGAGTATCATTCTTTCAAATTTATTTTTTTTTTTCTTTTTCTTTCATATTTATTTATATAATATGGTGACATATGATTTTCTAATGTATTAAACATTGGAAGACTCTTTTGAAAAACTGCAAAATCAATCTGTTCATTCACATTTAGCTGATTGAACGTAAAGAGTTTGGTCTTGGTGAATTGCTTAAGACACATAGCAAATTAATAACAGATGAGAATAGAATGCAGGTGCCTCAGGCATCCAATTGTTTTTCTGTGTTAAATAAAAACATCTTTCTGCTTGACAAAGCAATGAATTTCAAGCTAAAAATTCTCTAGCGTTAGCTTACCACAAGGCTGCTCATGGATGCAAAACATGCAGATTATTTCTATTATTTTAAAGTATGTGGTAGAGAAAAGGAGATCAAACTACTTGTATTCATCTGTTCCCTGGCATTTTAATCCCATCTGTTAGAGGTAACCAGAGCATAGGTAATCTGAATATAACTGAAAAATGAACTATTTCTAGAATATATACATTTCATAGACTAGGAGATTCTAGAACAAGAAAATAGTGAATTCAGGTTGCTCAACTGCAAAACAAGAGTTTCATTGTGAGAGGGAGCACTAATGCTTGCAGCAGCTGGTAGCTTCCAGTAGTGCTCCCTTCTCACCTTCGACCAATTGGTATTCATAAAAGTAGAAATCAAAACCTTGTTTCTTGACCTTTTTCCCTTGTAGTTTTCTTATGAGGATTTCAGCTATATTAATTTGTCTCTGTGCTTTCCAGATTACCATATTTGTATCCTATACTTTTCTTCCCTATATTAAAGTAATTTAAATTAGAATTTCTGTATTTAAGAATAGAGGATGAGTTCATCCACTATCTCCAAAAGATCCTTCAGAGCAGAACAAGTACTGAGCTACCAAAATCATGACAGAAAACAACACAGTAAATATCAGTGAAGAATGTCCTTTTGTTTTTTTTTTTTAGTCCCTTAGTCTTTCCTTGCTACACCACAATGCTAGTCTTCTGCTCTCCTGTCTTTGCTGAGAAGAAAGAGAACTGCAGTTCTCTTCAGCTCTCTCTTCAGAAGGTTTAGGAAACCAGGCTTGAACAGTTTACACTGACCTCAGGGCTACATGTCTTATTTTCCCTCAAAATTAATTATCCTGTGGCAGTTAAAATATCAATAGAGTGGTCCGTTCTACCAGGGTTCAGGTAACAAAGTACATGTTTTGATAGCAGAACATTTTGAACATTGGTTCAGGAACATTACATTATCAGTTTCTTGTGATCACAAAGTTAGAGGAGAAGATTCTTCAGGGTATCTGATCATCTTATAATAATAAAATGTGTTTCCGAAACACATTTCCCATCATTTACTTGGTCTACTATACATATTTCAGATTTCTCTCAGGAAGTTAACAGTATCATCATCTTGGGAATTTTTTCTTAGTGTTCAGTCTTCATTCCATTGCTTAATATTATCCCCTGTGTTTACATAATGAGCTTATTCAGCTGTAAAGAGAGAAAGAGCTCTTGCTGGCCAAGCAGGTTTTTTTTGTAATACTCTATCAGTTCCACCACAGATGTTCTACCATTGTTCTTAGGCCTTGTGACACTTGCAGTAATTAGAGAATATTTCACATGCACTGACAGAATGAATCCAATATTTCCTGATTTGAACAGAAAAAAGAAAAAAAAAAAATACTAAAACCAAGGAAAGAAACAAAAGTACAGCAGCTATTGATCAGGACAAAGTAAACATACACATTTTTTTATGTGCATGACTATGTTTTCTTCTACAATTGATGTAAGTTATTTCTACTTGTTAATAATGTTCTAAGCATTTACTATGTGTATTAAACTATCCCAAATTGAGTTTGGCTGAATTTTGTTAGCAATACTAGATAATACTAATACTACTAGTAGTACTAGAGATCTCAAAAAATCTAAGTCATGATTTAAATTCCTTCAGTTCCCTCCTCTAGGGGAACTACCTTGTCTCTATATTTTTCCTTTCTTCCCCTCTCCCCCAGACTTCCCTCATAAACCAAATATCTAGATTGGAAAACTTTTTATTTCTACAGTGCCTTTTATAGGATAATGGAGCAAAACTCCACAATAGAAATTTGTCCTCATGTACATCATTCATTCTTTAGGTACAGCATAGATAATTCCTTGGATTTCCTGTGAAGTGTTAGAATATATTTCTCCTCTAATTATGTTTCTTCTGTGTTTTTCTTAACATACTGTTATATATACATAAACTGATCATAAATTCTTAGTACGAAGTATCTGATTCAAAACTGGGCACTATATATTCTTACATAAAAACATTTCTGAGTTTTAAGCTGATACTTTTATGAAAAGTATATATATACACACATTTTAAGATGATACTTTTATAAACATACGTATCTATTGTTTTAAATATAAATATGTATGTATAAAAGTGACTTATTGATTCATTTTTTTTCATTTTTTTGACACTGAACTTCATTTGCCATTTTATTATGAAGTCAGTCAGCAAAATATTAATCCATGGCAATCATCTATATTTTTTGTTATTCTGAATAGATTTATACAATCAGAAAATTTTGTCAATTCACTGCCAATATTTTCCCAGATCTCAGTTTACATAAGTACTATCACTGGATATATTTTCATTATTTAATGACACAGTACAAAGAAGGAAAGACTGAATGTCAGTGTGCTTCATGGAATCCATCTTTAATGTGACTTTAGAATACTATGTTTTACCTAAAAGATTATCTTTAAATCTTTGCAGATCCTAAGAATGTGTATGTACTGAATTGTTCCCATATTAGAAGTGTAGCAGTATGCATATTGCCTTACACTGTGACTTTGAACTTTGTCTCAATAAGTGAGAAGGCAATTCAAGTTTATCTGCAGTGTATCTGTGTATACTGAAGGACTTCAAATGTAGAAATAAGGTAAATTCATGTTAAAAAGAAAGAACTCCTTGATACAAAATTGCAGATTCTGGTAACTGGAACAAATGTAGAAAGCATTTTCCAAAGAACGCTTCCTAAAAGAAAAGAAGAAAATTATTGATAGGAAAAACTGATTATGAAAAAATAAATCCTGTCAATCCCATCTTGTTTCTTCCTGTGAAAAGTGAAAGGTCTTATGCAAAGAGGGGAATAAGTAAATCAGAACAGCTGACTAGGCAGCTGTTTCACAAGAAGATATTTAGGAGATCTAGTTGTACATAACTGAAGTTGACCACAGAGGTTTGCTTTTTGTAAAAAAGGTAAAAGCATATTGCAGATTTGAAACGGTATTATTTCAATGAATATCCACAAAACATCATCTGGAGTCCTATTTTTGAATCAACACTTCAGTAAGACTGACTGACAAAGAGAGGACAAAGAAACAGACTGAATATAAGTCTAGTATGATGTTGAGGAAGTGCTTGAAAGAGTGGGAGCTGCTTAGTCTAAGGATCAGAGGAATAGATGCAAGTGCAAAAAAAGCTATGTAAAGCACTGTTTGTCAAGCACAGAACAGTCTGTGGCTCACAGCAAACATGATAAGACTAACATAAAGAAAAAAGTATTTTTTTAATGATTAAAACATTTATTGTTTAAATTAAAAGGCTTTTTTAAAATCAATATATAAATAAGTAAATAAAGTAGGACAAGCAAAGAAAAACAACAACAACAACAGGAAAAAAGAGACCAACAAATCAAGCCAAACCAAAAAAACCCTCCAAGACAACACAGGCACCGATTTCCAACGGATCTCCGTGGTAATCTTGACTCCGTTTCCTGTCACTCAGTTCCTTATACAACTGAATCTAAAAAAAGGTACTATGAAATGTCATTACTCAGCATTAAAATATATTGCAGTCCCTGAAAGGAGGATACTAAAAAAGGTAAAGCCTTGTTATTTTTTCATAATGTACTATGCAGTTACTTTATTTACAAAATAAGTTTACAGCAATTTGTATTCTGAAAGAAACAAATGATGGCAACCCTTCCCTCTTCTAAGTTACATAAGATTCTTCAACTCCATTAAAGACGATTCTTATTTTAGATTCATAGAATAGGAAGGTTGGAAAAGAGCTCCAAGGTCATCTAATCCAACCATCCACCTACCACCATTACTTCCCCACTAAACCATGACCCTCAGTACAACATCTATGTGTTCCTTGAACACCTCCAAGGAGTGACTCAACCACCTCCATGGGCAGTCCATTCCAGCACCTGATCACTCTACATTTGCAGTGATAAACAACATAGAAATTCAATTAAAGTGACTGTTTATTTTGTAGTCACAGTAAGTTTCCAGCAACATTGAGTATAGACTCAGGATGCATTTACACTGAAAAACTACCTGTTGTATAATTTCCTCTCAGTATTCATCCAATAAAAAAAATGACCACAAAAGCCTTTTGAGGTAATAAAACAAAGTAAAATAGAATTAAATCGCCAAGGTTGGAAAGGACCTCCAAGATGGTCTAGACTAAGCCATGTCCCTTATTATTACATCTAAATTTTTCTTGAATATCTCCAGAACAGCCCATTGCAGCACCTGACCACTCGTTCAGAGAAGTTGTTTTCCTTAATACCCAAGCTGAACCATGTGCCCACGGCACAACTTGAGGTCATTCCTTCTAGACTTATCACTAGTTATGCTGGAGAAGAGGCTAACCTTCACCCCACCACAACCTTGTGTCAGGATGCCATTGGACTTCTTGGCTACTTGGGCACATGGCTGGCTCATGTTTAGCTGAGCATCAACCAACACCACCAGATCCATTTCTTCCATACAGTCTTCCAGCCTTTCTTCCCTGAGCCTGTAGTGTTACCTTGTTACCTAGCGCTGTAATGGCCAAAGGGCAGGACTCAGCCCTTGATCTTGTTGAACTTCATCTCAGTGTCTCAGCCCAGAGATCCAGATCCTCTGCTTTAGATTCTCTGTTGATCAGATCTTGATCTGATCAGATCTTGATCAGACCTTAAAATATCTGGCAGTCTACTTTGATTGTTATCATTTTAGAAGTAGTAATTTTCCTTTCAGACATGTTTTAGCATTAGACATACACTTTGTTACAGCAGAGGAACCAGTAGCCAAATGATCAATATACATCCAGGCTTAGTCCTATTGAAATGTTCCAGAAATCAAACACGTGTTTTAATGTTTAAAGTTCTGGTTAAATGTTGTGTATGAAGTCATCTGAGATAGAGCATTGAGGACAGAGACAATTCCACTCCGCTTTTCAGTAAGATTACACAGCCATTTGCAAAATGCTTTCTGTATTTTGGTAAAGACATCGCTATCCAGTTGCAGAAGCTGAAAGATAAATAGTATTTATAAATTTTCCAAATTCTCCAAATTTGGAGGAACAATAAAGAACGTATGGGGGAAAAAAAACACACAAAAACAAAAAAAGTTAATTCTCTTTAATAAGAATGCTGTAATGCTGTATTTCCAAATAAAACGTAAATCAAGATGTTCAAAATGTGTTAAAAATAACTTTCAGAAAGCTTTCTGATGAAAGCGTATAATGCAGTGACTTTTCCTGGTATTGATGAGAATAATTTTCCTTAATGAAGTTTTAAGACCTATTTAACAAAGCACATCAACAATTTTATAGGATGGAATAATCAGGAAAAGTTTCTATCCCTATGCAACAACAGAAAAAGGCGAGATTGTGCTGCAGTTTCTGAAAGTATCTTACAGAATCACTGATGATCAGTGTTAAATATGGTTTTGCCTAGAATTTTAAGATGCTTTCTGTTGGTGGGAATTATGGTGGGAAGGAGACAATTTAAAATTTCCACAAACTTGGAACTAGAAAAAAAGTTAATAAAATAAAAAACTAACATTAAAAAAAAGACACCAAAATACAAAAGTAATGTTAATGAAATGTGTGTATAATATTCCAGTTCTGGAAAATATTTATAAATAAGTTAATAAAAGCAATAATATGTGTGCAAGGAAAATTCATTTTAAAAATTCTCTAACTTCAGAAATCTAAAGGGTTAACAATATGTGGAAAACTTTCATTTTTATGAAAGTATGTAAGATTTTGTTAAATATGATTCTATACTGTGATTAGTGCAACATAACACGCAAAATGTTAAAGATATGCCTGATTATATCCGGATTTGATGTATGACTAACCTTGGCCATGGATTACTAAGGAAATTTCTCTCATTACTCCATAAGTGCTAAATGTCAATTACTTGAAAAGCCTAGGGTATCTTTCAAAAGTCAGAAAAGTAACAGGCAATTACACTTCTGAGTAAATTGCTCTAGATGCTATAACCATTTCATTGGTCTTTGGCTTGAACAATCACTTCATATTATTTTAAAATCATAGAGTCTTAAAATTATAGAATGGTTTGGGTTGGAAGGGACCTTAAAGACCAACTACCTCCAAGTCCCTTGCTGTGGATAGAGTTGCCACCTAGGTTGCCCAGGTCCCATCCAACCTGATAATATCAGACTTCTGATTCCCAGAATGCAATAACAGAGATAAAATGACTTTGTAGACAGCACTGTCATAGCTTTGCTCCTCTTGACTTATTTTATGCATGCACAAGTGGTATGTAAGACAAATTATAGCCTCATTTATATTTCCTTTATGAAAGTGCAGAGTCCATCATTTGCATGTTCTTCAGTTTGCATTACATTGTTCTATTTTAAGCAATAGGTTTTATTTTAGTTCATTATAATATGTGTTAATGGTATGTTACCTTTAATATCCAAGCATTGCAGCAGACAAAGACTTCACAGGTGGTTAATATTTTACATGGAAATTTTTCTCACCTCACTCCCCCCGTTCCCCTATTAATTCGCCTCCCTTACTTCTCCCTCTGCTTCCTCTACTCTGAATTAATTTTTCTTTTGAATTACCTTTCTCTTCACCATTTATTTTTAGTAAATTTAGTAAATTATTTTTTAGTGATATCAAGCTTTGATGAAAAAATGAAAAACATAGAAATGAATGAATATGTATAAATTGCTTCCAATCATCAGTATGTTTTTTCAGGAAATAAAATTTTGTTCATTGTAAAAATCATTTGTCATACTAAGATTCTAAAAATACCAGATATTCGTTTTCTCATTCTTCATCTTTCTCTCATAAAATGAAATATACTCCAGTTACAAAGGCATAACAAAATAAAGAATAAATCAATAAATTAGTAATTAACAATAAGAAGTTTTACGCATACAAAAATCTTATTTAATTTCATTCTGAGTTTTTATAATAAATTAAGGGGGTTGAGGGGTCTACAGCATAAGTCTTACGAAGAGCGACTGAGCGAGCTGGGATTGTTTAGTCTGGAGGAGGCTCAGGGGGGACCCCACTGCACTCCAAAACTTCCTGAAGGAAGGTTGCAATGAGAAGGAATTTGGCCTCTTCTCCCAGGCAACAAACAGGACCCAAGGAAATGGCTGCAAGTTGTACCAGAAGAGGTTTAGGTTAGACATAAGGAAAACCTTTTTCTCCCAGAGAGTGGTCAGGCACTGGAATGGCTGCCCTGGGAGGTGGTGGAGTCACCATCCCTGGCAGTGTTCAAGAGGCGTCTGGATGAGAAGCTGCAAGATATGGTTCAGTGCTTGTAGTAGCAGTGGTGATGGGAGGATGGTTGGACTAGATGATCTTGTGGGTCGTTTCCAACCTTGTGATTCTATGATTCTATAAATGGAATCATATTTTTGGAGTCAATATATTTACTTTGTTATCCAATCTCACATACTACTGAAATTATGTTGCTGCTATTCTACTACTAGATCGTACAGATTATCACATAAACTATATCTTTATGCTATCTTTGAGAAAAAAAACTTACTTTAGCTTAGTAACTGAGTTGTGTTTCCCATTCAGAGTACATATTCCTTATGTACTTATGTTCAGAGGTAGAGCTTCAGTTTACTCTTTCCACATAATACATCTTGCCAGCGGAAGCCATAAGAATATTCAAATTTCCACATTCTTGTTAATATTTCTTGTGTTATAAAAGAAATACAAGAATACATGGATATTTTGTTCAGATGTTTGCTTTCTTTTATGTTGCTCATTTCCCTTCTCCTGTTAGTGCCGGAATAGTCATGATTCTCTTTTATATTTACTGTTTCAACTTCATTGTTTTGATTATTGGATTGTATTTTAGAAGTCAGCTGCTAGATAATTGCTTCCTGAAAATGGATTTTTGTGTTTTGTATACCAGGTATTTAAGGCCTAGAACATTCAGCAAGATAATATCTTACTAGCTTTGATCCCTTTCACTCATATTATCCATGTTGACCACTTCCTTAATGACACAATGTCCTAGCTTTTCCTTACATTCTTGTTATATGGGTCCTAAGCAATCTGGAGTCAGAAATGTATAGATTTGGCTTAGTCTCTGTCATTAAAACACACAACACTATGATATATGCAAGGATAAATTTGTTAGCATATGCATTTTTTGTTAAAGGGCTCTAAATAAAAGGAACATCTTAGAGGAAAAAAAAATCATTTATTACTCAGTTTAGATTAATATTTCCATACATTCTTTTCAGCACTGCTAGCCTAAGTGTGCTTGAACACATCTTTTAAAAAATTGTCTGCATTTTCTCAAAGCATTGTAACTCTGAGAGAAATATTAATCTTTATTTCAATTGCATTTACATTATTTTTAGAGCACGACTATTGGGAAGTATAAAACAGTAGGAATTAGACTATGTAGAATTGGACCAAACTTGCTGACTGAAAGCCAAATTCTTCTCCTAGTAGTGCTTTTATTAGGGACATGTATAAATTGTGAATTACTCCTCTTCAGTGATTTAGTTGTCACAATTTCGACCCTTTTCAAAATTAGTGGAAAATCTCATATTCTCTGAAAACAGAGACTCTTTAACTTGGGTAAAATTCCTGCACTTCTGTTTTCATGTTATAATGTGAGTGAGACATTTTTTCAGTAACATTTCTTGTCAGCTAGCCAGTGCCTCATGCAATCTATGGAGTCATCCAAGACTCAGAAGAGTAATACAAATGAGTTTATCGAGAGCTTCATAAGAACAACTTATACTCTTCTTGGAGGTAAAACTGGCTAATTTGCAAATAACAATTAATAAGCATTACAGGTAAGAGTAAAGTGGCATAGGAGTTATTTCTGTGCTAAAAATTCTAAGACAATATGTACAATCAATAGGTACACAGAGCTTAGGCTCAGTAAGATGTAAGATCAGTAAGTATACTGATAGGCTTAGTAATATTATCACAGTGGAATGATAATCAAAATAAACGGAAATGATCACCAGTGCTGTAGGCTCACAGTAGACACCATAAGGAGCAATCTCAAGAGAGAGATTCTTCTTCAGTGGCAGTCAGCACTTACATCGAATCTAGGAGAGGTACAGCCAGGCTCCACCCCTTCCAGTAGCACAGGTGAATTGCCTTCACCTGTGCTCCTGTGGCTGACTCATAGCTTGCCTCAGGTGGTCAATCAGAGATTCAGGCCATGATCAACAATTCCCATACACAGTATTAGACAATGGCTACAAAAATAACTGAAAAAGAAGATAAAAAGATATTACAGGGCAAATGAAACAGACAGACATACGGACTTACAGATACACAAATATACAAACACAACAAACCAAAGCAGTTCACCACTCCTCGATCCATCAATGTCTTGGTGTCAGGGGGTACTATCTTTGGTAAAGGCAAGTCATCCAAGGTTTGATGGTCAGATGACAACCACACAAGTGCGATGTTCTCTTACTTACAGTCCGGAATAGTCAAGACAGCTCTTTGACTTCTGGCTTCAGAGATCTCAGCAGGAAGTCTTTTGTCCTGTTCTTCCAGGCCTTGCAAATTTAAATCAGCAGAAATAAGAGGGAGCATGGAGATGCCAATTTGTATCTTGCCTTCACAGGATACCATGGTATCATCTCCAAAATTTCTATATCAAGCAGAAAATATTTGCTCCCAGGCCAAGTCTTCAACCAGAAAACATTCCTGGACCTTCCCATTCAAAAATTCATAAAGTGTTGCTGATTGTCTTATGCTGATTTCAGACAATATGCTCCTCACCAGTTTCAGACAAACCTCTGAACTATTCATACACTATTTCAAATGTTACTGTTCTGGTCATAAGTGATTACATGTACTTCGTGCCTATTTTCGAAAGGTTTCATTAACCAGTGCAATTGTGTTTGGTCACATTGCTTTTCCACATAACATAGCAAATTTCTTCCTATGGAGCCTTCAGAGAATACAGAGAAAACTACAGAAACAGAAAGCATAGGCCTCAGACAAGGAAACTAGACAGCCTTGAGCTGACAATGAAGTTATGTTGGGGAGTTCATTAAAGTCTTGGAAACACGTTTTTAACCTAACTATATAGAAAAGAAAGTGTATAGCCTGTACAACAAAGGAGAAGTAGCTTTCAGTGATTCAGTGGGAGAAAGTTTTTACCAAATTTAGTATCAAGTCTATAAATTAAGCATTTTAGTACTTATTTTTGGTGTGTCATAGAATCATAGAATCACAAGGTTGGAAACGACCTACAAGATCATCTAGTCCAACCGTCTCCTCATCACCATTGCCACCACTAGCACTAAACCATATCATGCAGCACATCATCCAGACGCCTCTTGAACACTGCCAAGGACGGCAACTCCACCACCTCTCTGGGCAGGCCATTCCAGTGCCTGATCACTCTCTGAGAGAAAAAGTTCTTCCTTACGTCATTTTGGATTGTAACAGGAATGTGATCTTGGACTTGATAAAAACTGCAACTTGATCTCATTTCATGATATTTAACAACAGTGGTAACATCCAACATGGTATCAGACCATCCCTATTTAGGATTATATGTTTTTTTGCCATGGAATCTGAGTGATCAGTATAGTGTATAAATACTTGTGTATTTATGATATCTTTAAAAACTGTAAAGCTGAAAAAAGAATTAATTTATCTAAGTTGAATACTGAGGGAACAACAGTGGCAGCATCAGCAACAAGATCATGGAATCACAGAATCACAAAATTGTAGAGGTTGGAAGGGACCTCTAAAGATCATCAAGTCCAGTGCCCCTGGAAAGCAGGCCCCCAACAGAAGGCTGCACAGGTAGGCACCCAGGTGGATCTTGAATATCTCCAAAGAAGATGGACTGTTATCTGTTGTTAATAAAGCAGTAAAGTAAACAAGTAAAGAAAACAAGATCGTACCAAAATGTCTGTGTTCATCATGTTACAAAGAAAAGAATCTCAGACTGATCAAATAAGCAGAGTTTTCAAAAGTAGATATTTTTATAATTAATCATAGATTTCTTTATACAGATCTACCATACTTAAAAAACAAACAAACAAACAAACAAACAAACAAAAAAACTAAAAATTTAAATATACATTCCTGCTTATTATTGGCAAAATCAATTATGTATTCTTATGTTTATGTTTTCCTCACACATTCTTTCCCTAACTTTTAACTTTCTTTTTGCTCAGCACTGACTTTTACAAACACTTTGAACTTATTCATATGAGTCTCCAATATATAAAAAATGTATAAAAATATTCAGAAAATGGGATGTCTTTAGACATTTCCAAACCATACAGGCAACACTGAGACTCTTACAACTTTGATTCCTCATATCTGTACAAATACTGATTTACACCAAAAAAATAGAGCATTGTAGTAGCCATTTTATGTTTCCTAAAATAAAATTACAACTCCTAATTCATTACACTCTATGAGTCATGCTGGTACTGTAAGTCCTCAAACAAGATACAACATGAATCTGCAACAAAAAGCCAATCAATAGGTTTTTGCTAGAAATAATAAAAAACAGCAAAAAACTGAATGATGGAAGAGCCTTCCTTGCTATAGTCAAGCTTTTGCATATTTCCTGCCACCTGGTTTAGAAACCGAAGTATGAAATGTAGTAAGAAATACAGGAAGTGTTTCCACTAAAATGTTCAGAGATAGCAAAGATAAATATATTGGGAAGAAAAAACAAAAACAAAAAACAAAACACTCTTAGTTCTTTGTACTTTTTTTGCATAAAATGTATGTTTGCAAAATATTTTTTTAATTCTAACATTCTATCAGTTTTCATTAAATATCTTTTCCTAGCTACTGCTGTCTGAAGAACACTGAACTAAATAAACACTCATTATGGCTGTGCTTTGACAAAACCATCACTTTATTCTTATATTTGTATATATATGTATTGAATATACATTTGATTTCGACATTTGATTTTGTTTTTTTTAAATTTCTTTCTTGAATATAATTTCATGAAATTTAATTCCTGTAAGGCTGAGTAAATTTTACAAATAATTTTTTCCCATTTTTGTATGTAATTTTTAATTAATTTTTAATTTCAGATAACTCAAGATATCCAGATTGATATTTTAATATAATTACTTTTCCTAAGATGACACAGTTTGCAATGGTAGGATTGAAGTGTTCTCTGCTTGAGCTCTCCTACAATCTTTTATCCCTCAGAATAGCTTCCCAAGTCCCTAACAACTAATTTTCTAAGGACACGGAGGTCCACAGTTTTTTGAAGTCCATTGTCATTTCACTGTTATCAATCTTTTCATTCCTTAAAATCAGAAACCTGACATGTTTTTTGGATCAACTTTTATTAAAAAGAACTTATTATTTTTCAGACTGTTTCTGTGAAGATTAAATCTAAAACATGTGATCTTATTAATAATGATAATGCTCATCGCAAGATATACCAAGAATATCTTAAGATACCAGTCTTGTTTTCATAACACATGTCCAATAATTTCAATAATTAAAATTTTCCATTGTCACCAGGTCCTTATTGGGGAATGTTTCATTAGTTCCCATGAATTTCTTACAGAACAAATAGACACCACCTCAAAATATAACCAAATATTTTGTTGTTGTTGTTGTTTTTACTTATCTTTTATTTCTAAACAATTTTTACTTCTTTAATAAGACACTCACTAAAACCTGACCAAACCTCTGACCACATTTTCTTCATCTTCAACTCTATAGTTTTTGAGATACTTCATCATTCTTGTTCTCACTAATCTTGCTATAAATAGTATTATCTTGATCATCTTATTTTGTGATGATTAACAACACAAAATCTGTTTTCTTGTTGGAAACAAAGGGAAATTGATTAATCTCTATTTTACCTATTCTGTATAAACAATTATAATGCATTCTTAAAAAAAAAAAGAATGCATATTAGAACATCTCTCACATAAAAAAAATAAATCCATAAATCAAAGAAAGAAAATGAAGCAAACGAAACAGATACCTCACCTTCTCTCTCAGTCTTGAAACATAGTGTTCTGATTTCACAGTATCATACAATCACAGGTGAGTACTTCTCTGCTTTGTGTGCATTCAATGGATAAATAAGGACTTTGAATTAATCTGTACACAAATCTGGGTTGGAGGAGCTTTAATATTTAATTGAACTTTGTATTAATTTACAAATGATCTGTTTTATTTAATTTCTGATAGTATTAGCAAACTTATTAAGAAGGAGATACAAATAACATTTGTGCAAATTACATATGAGAATAATTGGACTTCATTAATTAGAGTTATGGGGATACTTTTAAAAACGTGACACACACTGTCATTGAATACTTTCAAATGCAAAGACGTAGCTGATCTCGATAACCATTCTATCCTAGTGAACAAAACAGGACAAGATAGAAGTGTAATAAATTGTTCTAATACAGTCCGTCCACTTGAAACAAGATTTTCAACAACAAAAAAACTATCTAACATATAATCTATATATATATGTTTATGATCTTCTCTGGACATTGATTGCAAAAATTAAATTCTGAGCTAATCATCACCTCTAAGTAAGCAGATTGTTTGAACTGACCATTTGCCATTCTGAGAAACTCAACATAAATGATTGTGAGATGGGTTCTCTTTCCAAGTCACTGCCAATAGATACTTGAATGCACTAAGCATTTTAAAATCTGAATTCAGGACACTTAAGTGTTTTTGCTATTTTTGTGGTTTCTTCTTTAAGTAAAAGTTTTTGTGTAGACAAATGACTACTAAAACTATGCTAAGTTCCTGCTGGTAGTGTTGATCAAACAAAAATGTTGAATACTGTTATGTTCAGAAAATCTATTATCTTGGAAAAAATTAGTAATTGATTCCAGAAATTATGTGATTATATTCATATAATAATATTATGAAGAGATCATCGTTTTTATCATTAATTCACACTTTCAGCCAGTTTAATATAAAAATAATAGCATTGTAATAATCAATTTCAGAACTCTAGTACTGACAACAGGAGTAGGTACATATAGGGAAATACCATGTGTAAAATGGTTTAAATGCATTTCTCTTTAGCTAGGTATTTATAGTGATGTCTCTAATACATATATTTCTGCATATTGTAAGTATTAGAGATGCTTCAAATACTTAAAGGATTTTTTCTTTCTTAGTATGTTGAACATGCTAATATAAACTTTCCAGTTTATAGGACACCTAAGCGGCAAGCTGCACTTTTTTTCCATTTCAGTTTAATAGTATTATAGCAGAACTAAAGTCTTTTTTCACACCAGACATTGTGCACTTAAACTTGCCACTGCACTTCATTTTTCATCTGGAAAATACATAACAAAGACAGTCACAGCCTAGTATTTCCCCATGGTACTTCAGAATTTAAATATAATGCAAATGATACTGTCACTACAGACACAAAACCAAAAACAAATGCAATTTACAATGGCTCTGAATGAAAACATACTCTATCCTAATTTATTTAGAAATAAAAAATAATTATTTATACTCCAAAAGGTGGAACTTTGTTCTGGGAAAGTCACTGTAGCACTTTCTTAATAATAGTCAATGTGAAGTACATAAATAAATGAAATTTTGGAATGGTCAGACACTAATCAAAAAAGGAGCTTGAGCACCCAATTTGGTAGAAAAAAATATAAACTCTCCAAAGCTCCATTTGTTCATAAACTAGACCAGAGTCATCCGACAACTGCCTTTGAAGAAAGGGACTTTCATTTCCATTCCTGCTCTGCCATCTGATTACCCCCTTACTTTCAAGGTTCTGAAAATTTCTGCTGGCATCTTTTAGGCAGCAAATCAGGGTACCATCTACAGAGTGACAATTGGAGGAAACATTTAACTTTTACATTCAAGTTCAATCATTTTTGTTCATAGAGCTTAGTGCAGTCGTAGTGCAGACATGGCTTTAAAATGTAAAGGTTTAAATCATACACAAAATTCATTCTGTGAATGAATAGATAGTGGGGGACACACATAGTTTCTACCATCAAGCACTTGAATTGGGAAAACATTCACATTGTCTATGCAGACAGATACCTCCTATTAGTGGATGATTTTAATCAATTCATTTTCAGAACTTCTGGTTGCTCTGCAGTACCTTCCCTAACATTCTAGTATTTCACATAATTATGAATAAACAACCTAGTCAGTGATAACTCTGTAAATCGTTTCTATGATACACTGCAATAAAATCAGTTCTTTCCATCATTTCCACTTTTTTTAAGCAAAAGTCAAAGCAATTAGCTTTTCTGAATGCATTCCAGCAACTCTACATCCTTCTTGTAGTGAGGGGCCCAAAATTGAACACAGTACTTGAGTTGTACATGTTCCCATGTACAAGGGAGAAATTACTTCCCCAGATACTCATTCATAGAATCATATGATTAATTCTATTTAACAGCTATATTATAACTGGAACTTTTAAAAGGAGTTAGTGTTTTTCTTTAAAAAGAGTTTCTCTAAAAAAAATACTTTATGCTTAATAACTATTAATGTTATTAATGTAAATGACCTTTTCTTGCATTTCTGAAAAAAATCTGTAATGTTTTGAGTTGTATGATGAATTAAGTCTAGTCATTTAAAAATAAGCACAAGCATAATTAAATTACTATTAAGCACTGCAAATCATGCCATATATTAATCCATAATGTCGTGATTAAAGTCCATCTAGTGCACTGCTAAATTTATTTACGTTGGCTTGAGTGCCTCATCTATGATATAATGTGAATAAAATTTTAAACTGCACTAATTTTAACTGGAAAGCTTAATATAAATAAGAAAATCATAATAACATTTTCTTCTTGGTGCAACTTAACACATGAAATCAATAAACTGCTTCTTTATTGAAAAAGTTTCTCTTATATTTTACATGAAATCAAGACGTAGAATGCAGTGGGATGGGGGAGAAAATAAAAAAAAATAATTAAAAAAAGAACTTGTGGGTTGAGATAAAACTGTTTACTGAAATACAGAAAAGGGAAAAGATAACAGTTCTGAAAATATATATTTATATACATGTATGTGTATATAAGAACTGATGCCCAAGCAATTGCTCACCACCCATCAACCAATGTCCAGCTAGTCCCTCAGTGAGTGGAAGAGAGCGAGAGCAAGGTGAACTCTCACGCCTTTCAAAATTCTCCTTTCACATGATCCCATATAGTATGGAATACCCCTTTGGTCAGTTTAGGTCAGCTGTCCTGATTCTTTCCCTTTCCAGCCCTTTGTTAGAATGAGCTAAGAAACTGGAACAGCCTCAGCTCTGGCAACACTTCTGAGCAATAACTAAAAACATTGATATGGTATCAACATTGTTTTTCTCATAGAACCAAAACACAGCATCATAACAGATACTCTGAAGAAAACAATTCCATCCCAGATGAAACTAAGACAAGTATTATCATCACTAGTTGAATCCACAAGTTCAACGTTAGTGGTTCTTTTTTCAATTTTTAAGATAAATAAGAGTTAAGTGAGATAAACATTTTCATCGTGAGTGATTACTCCATCTATACTTCCAAAAGTAAATTCAAAGATGAGAAAAACCTCCAATGAGTTGCAACAGAAAGATTTCAACAGGAAATATCATTGGTTACTTTAAAATACAAACAAAATATTAAAATTTATGTTTCATAAATTATATATTAATAAAATTATCCTCATTTTTCTTTTGATCAGGATAGAGCTGATAAAACCATCCACTTCTATACAAAAACTATATTTTTTCACCATTTTTTTACTACAGTCTAACTAAAACTCTCATAATTCTGCATTCTATTTATCTCAATATATTTTATAATATTTATATTGTTCTTTCATTTTCCTTGTACTGTATAAAATTTTAAAAATAGAACTATTTTTAATATTAAACATTTTTAAATTTTCTGAATTGTTTGAATCAACGTTTGAAGCTTTTTATCAGTGTGTTTTTGTTTGGTTGGTTTTTCCCCTCAGATATTAAGGCTTATGAAGAAAATAAAAGGTCAAAAAGGCAGAAGAATAATGTATAGATAAATCTACACTGAGCAAGGACGTGTTACTGCAGTTTGGTTTACCAAAACTAGTTGCGGAGCAATATGAATTTATAGAAAGAAAGTAAACATTTTCTTAGCAGGCAACATAGTTTATTCTGAAAGTGATTCATATATAGTTTTTTCCATTCTTCTTGAAATCCTGGTTTTTTTTGTACAGGAAGGAAGGATAACATGGAAATGACAAGTAACGGAACCCTTGGAAAATAATTCTGTTAGGCATTATCCATCTAGGTTGGCTCATTGAGACTTGAGATGATGAAGATCATGAGTTTAATGTTTCAAAATAGAAAAAAATTGTTACAAATAGTAGTACTTTACGGACATGGATTTACTTGCCAAATTTCAGCTCCATAAAGAATGAAGCCATTCATTACACTTATTAAAAATTGGATTGGATTCCTGGAAACAGTACTGACAACATTGTCTAGAAATAAGGGTCGCATGCGTTTCATGAATATGTGAAAGAATGAAGAGAACTTTAAAATGGCTCACATGTAAGTTACAGTCTAAAAACAAGCTAAATTGTCCTCTAGCAACTAAATATTAATAGGCATAAATTATGTGAAACAATTGAATTGGTTTAGAAATATAACAAATAATCTACTTCAACACTCTTTAAAAAGAACAATAAAACAAATGCAAAACAACCCTCTGTCTAGTATGATCTGCCACCCTTTGGCCAAAGTACAAGAAAAATGTGTAATTTGATATTACTTTTCTATAGTATCAGTTATCTCTTTGCTGCAAACCACGTTCTTAACAGACTTCCATTTTATCCAAAACTGTGCTCATGCTAGCTGTAAAGCTATGACAAAATACCAAATACAAAAATACACACATATAAAATACAAAATACAAAAATATCACAGCTTTTTAATTTACACTCCTTTTCATAGACATCAGTATATCAGAAATTAGAAAACATAATAGTCTAAACTAGCAGCTAAGCATGGAGAAAGAAGAAAGATGTAAGAAACATGCACTCACATGTTTTCATACAAAGTCACAGGAAAGAAAACCTAGAAAAAATATGGAGCTGTCTTGAATATCTTCATTTTTAAAAATTTGTTGATTCTGTTCAGAGAGCAAGTGCCTATTCTATAAAGATCATACTGACAAAGCAGAATGCTGGCATAAACAATGCTGGAACCAGAATTAATTACAAACAGAAATGTATGTATCACTACTGGTACATGTAGATTCCTTTCCTAAAAGTAAGTAATTTTTGGCAATTTTCTAGCTCACTTACTAGTCTACCTAGAACTATCTAACAATCTAATAGCTATAACAACTATATCTAATAAAAATCTTGTACCTCAGCTGAGAGCAATATTAGATAATTCAGGTAAACAGAAATATAAAGTCTGGTCTTGGCAGGTAAATGAGAACATGAAGGTGATTTTTCACCCTCTTCATTTTAGAAGACAAATATTTAGTTTTTTTCAAGCCTACCTATATAATCTGCTATCTGCTACTTTGGTGCCCCACAGTTCAGGGAAAATGTTTTTCAGTAAACCTCTGAATACTTATCATTGCAATACTTAAGAATCAGAGATAGTGTTGCAAATACTGGTAGTAATTTAAAGATCATCAGGCATCATAAATAATTAGCAAATCATTACATTCAAAAGGTCATTTAAGATCACTGAGCTCTGCTATATTACATCAAAACACGTATGGAATGTTACTGCTAAGAACGCCAGATGACATTCAAAGAAAGGCCTTGCTATAAAGGGAGTGCTATGAAAGTTATTTTCAGTAACTTCCCAATTTTCATCCATGATGAGTTGCACAATCATAGGTACAATAGGATTAGTCTGCTTTTTGGTTGATGATGGAAAGCATAGACTTGCCAAAACACTTGATTCAGGAAAGGCACCTAAAAATAACAGTGACACTAAACATATTGCAGAACTATATTTCATTTTTTACAAAGTTGATGTTTCTTGATGGGAATTAGACATGAGTTACTATCTTTTGCTTACTGTTTAGATTAGCCTCTGTGATTTCAGTTCTTCTCTCAGTCTGTACATATACCTGTGACTGCTCCAACCCAAGTGCAACACCTTGCACATGGCCTTGTTGAACTTCATTAGATTATTCTGGGTCCACATCTAAGCAAATGTGTGTATTTCCTTATGTTAGGAATTAAAACTAATTGAACAACTAAAAGTAGTACTCTGCCTACTTTTGTCCTTAAAGCTGAAGCAAAAAAATTGATCTTCAGAACTGATATATAATAAGGATTCAATACACAGCAAATATCTACTCAGCACTTCATCAAAACCAATATTTATTTCTTTTAGGAAGGCTGCTTAATCCACCTATCTTCGTCACTGTTTGCATATTATTTAAATAAGTTCTCATTTCATTCCTCTTCCTCCCTCTCCTTGAAAAAAAAAAACATCCTATAAAATATTTCAGAAACAATTATCATTGAGTTGTTACCATTGAATTCTAGATTATATATTTTAAAACCTCTGGTTTGGTGAAATTTCTTGTCCAGTATGGATGAAGATGTGACGATGTCAAGTTTATATCCACTGAAATGTAAGTCTGAGCAGCAAAAATCAATTTTAAAATCTTGGTGTAAAAATATCAGTGTTCCTTGTTTCTTCAAAAAATGCCAACCAAATATAATGGGTTTGATCATCCGTAAAGAACAATTGAGCTGAGCAGATATGTTTTGGAAGACAAAAAAAGCATAGAGCACATCACCTCCAACTTTATTTTTATATTCTTTGATTTATTCTTCTCAAAATCGGTCCTCTTTTGGCACTTTGATCTTTTTAAGCAATATTCTACACAATCCCTTTGCTTTTTGAACTTTCTTAACTATATGCTATACTCACATATATATTTCTTTCCACTCACAGAGGCAAAAGCTAGTAGTTTTTAATGTTTCTCCATGTTCTTGCTCAAGTTCAGAAGTAGAAGTTCAAAATTTGTTTGAAGGAATATAAAAACACTAAAGCTACATTGTCTGGATGGATGTAGACTCAAATTAATTTAACATCTTTAAAAAGAGACCACTTTCTTATGGCTAACAATGTTAAAGAAGCTTCAGCAAGCACTGAATGTGAGGCCCTAGAGGAACACTTGCTAATTGGAACTACATGGGATATGATTATAGCCAAATTGTGACTTTTATTTTAAAATAAAGAATGAAACTCCTGGATATGTTGAGCTTAAAAAATTCTGTGGTATCAGTCATTCAATAGGCAGGAAACTTGTGCTTTTCCTCAGTAAACCCTGTTCTATAGGAGCTATAATTCAGAATATTTACAATTCAAAATATTTAGTGTTCAACTTTCTTTCAGTATTTAAGCAGGAACAATATGTTCTTTCTTGACATGGTATATTTGAGTAATGTAATTTAAGAAATACAAATTAAGAAAGTAATGAGTTTATATGACAACTAGCTTTGTTGTTTCAATTAGAAATTTTAAATTGTCATTTATTCTAAGCTGAGTACAGCATCCCCATTATCTTTTCAAAGGACGTTTAAAGGACGCCTAGTGCTTTTTAATTGCTTAACACCAAAAAATTCACACAAAATTAATCCAAAAAGTAAATAGAAGAACAGTATTAAAAGCATTAGAAAACAAAATAGAATGTCCATAGTTGTAAAATATATTGAATCTTAACTCTTCTGCTCAGTTGCTGGTTCTGGCAAGTCAGCTAGTCTCTTTAACTTATTCATTTTATTTTCTTGCGTCCATTTATTCAGCGTAAAAAAAAGGAGCAACGTGTAACTGAAATGAGCACAATAGGTTGTTTCATCTTTTCCATGAATAGGTATAATACACTTTGATAATACACTGCAAGCAAAGATTTGCCAAGAATAATAAATAATAAAACACATGGACACAAATAAAACTATCCTTGAAGTACATTCTTGAAGGAACATGAATGTCTGTAGCAGCTGTCATGTAAGATTCAAGTAGGGAAGAAATGGGAGATGTGAAGGTGAACTTAGGAAAACCTGTCTGGAATATAAGACAAGGTGAAAATGGGGATAGTAGGAAGAGCAAAATGGAGATCTGGCTCTCCTCTTTTGTGTCTCAAGTATTTCTAAATGTTTTCTGCTTTCTCCTTTGGAGATTAAGAAATGGAAGAGCAAAGGAGATCTGATACCTACATTTCTTTTATTACATACAACATATTTTAATGTTGGGAATTTAAATTATTCACATCCAATTTTCATAGTGAAAAAAAGAGAAGACATTTTCCTTTGAAAGTTTTCATTCATTCTCGCATGTTACTCATACATCATATGACATCATTTTCTTTATGGACCATCCTGACAATATACTATGAAAACTTCCTGGGAGCCTAAAAGTGAGGTGAGTTTTTAAGTTTTCATTGTAACCTCAGATTTTCAGAAACCTGACTCTGACAATGAGTCAGTAAAGAGGTAAAAACTCTCCTGTGATTATATTTTGTGACATGTTAATAAAATGAAAAAAAAAAAAATCAATTTTTAATCAGTTCCATCAAAATTTAAAAGCATTTTCTGTATCCAGAGATACAGAAGATATAGATATCACATGGCTGAGATTGGCAAATGAAATCAGAAAGCTGGAGTAAATGTTTTGCAATAGCCTTATATTCATTAGAGTAAGCCATTTGGTGGGACTCACTGTAGCTATTTAAGATTACCAGTGATTGGTGAATTCATAAGCCCTCCAGGCCCCATAAGAAAAACTTGCTCCAGTTTTTATTGGTTTCATATTAATTTCAACTTGAGCTCAGCAGGATTTTCTATAGAGAGGGAAAAATCCATTTTAGTCATCCGCTTGATTTCTGCTGATAGTTTCATTGTATTTTTCATGAACTGTGATTGAAAATAGAAGAAAGATGCAAAAAGTTCACATTTATCATCTTTCTATTTTCACTTTTGTTCTGTTTGTTTCTCTTGCAATAAGTTCCCAAAGAAATAATATGGAAAGATGTCTACCTTCTTGCATGTTATTCTAAATCTAGAAAAATCATACCATCTTATTCCTAGCAATTAGGAGTGCAGTATTAAGATAAGTAAAAGCAGGAAAATTAAAGGAACAGAAAATTTCCCAGTGAAATGTGTTGTGTTTGAACCAAGATTGGAACGTACCATTCTTATTGCATAATATCAAATATATAATATTGTAGGTAAAGGCTTTTCATGTGCAAAATCTCCAAGAGGAAATGAAGTAGTTCTTAAGTGTGTTATATGCATATACCCACTGTATTCGTAGGCAACGTATTTTTATTTTCTTAAACAATGAGGTTCAGAAGATAAGAAAGAGGGCAAATAAGAGATGTGCTTGCCCTTGTAAGAGGCAGGCAGTTGAGATGAAAGCTTGAGTTCACTCAAGTATGTCACAATATTATGTAAGTGCTGTAATTTTGTATTGACAGCATCTGTTACTTGCCATAGCCCAGAGGATGTCAAACTAGATATAAATTTGAAAATGCAAATTTTACAGCTTCCATTGAAAGTTACATTTTCACATTACACCTGTAACAATTAATAAATGTGAGCTTTTCTCTTCCCCTTCCAATAACACTGCACATACTTTAAAATAAAGAGCTTTAATTGGTGCTTCTAGACATTCTGGATTTAAAAAAAACCAACAATATATATGCAGCTCACAATCAGCTCAACTCAAGGACAAGCCGACAGGCTTATCTGATGAACAGAGGTCTTGATATGGAGCTGAGCTGACTATCATGACAATATTTTTTTAGCATACTTTGAAGAATACTATAATATTTCCCAATCCAAAACCAGACAAATTCTATCTATTTATCCATCTACTGAGAGAAAGAGATAGGTAGACAGAGAAGCAAAAACAAAAGAATATATAACTAGACAGTCCTTTCTACAGAAATGTTGGACTGTACAATCCCAATTTTATACATATGAATTTGCAAATTAACTAATACATGGCATGAACAAATTTTTTTGAAATGTTTTTGATCAGTGTCATTTCAATTAAAAATGATCTACTTTTTACTTTTTGATTCTGTGGTTAAATATTACTGCACATAAAAAATGTAATCTTTTCTCAGGTAAAAGTGAATGATATCCATATCCATCTTAGCCAAAAATATGCTAATTTGGGGATGGATATAGTTATACTGAAAGATTTTTTTTTCATTACTAAACAATAAAAGACCTCATTGCCAAAACTAGAATTTGTTTCCTTTGTATATGTAGCTATGTTTTTACTTTTCATAAACTAATTAAAAGTGTTAGGAGGTATATTTTCAGCCAAGTGGCATCAGATGGACCCAAGTGCATCTCTTTATACTGCCTTTTTGTTTCCCATTGTTCCAGAAAGTGAAGTCAAGTCATTATAATTCTTGGGAAATCCTTTTAATTTTTCTTACACTTCAGTTTGTTTGTTCTCTGATTTAACAAAGCTTTCACCTACGGTGGAATGAAAACTTTCAGTAAAGAAGGACATTTTAGCCATGGTGGTAAGCTAGCTTGTATGAATAGGTTCACTGCAAATTCAGTTCTTTCTATTCATCTTTCACTCTCATGGAACAACATTCATTGCCTTTAGGCACTTGAGTCAGACTTTCGCTTTAATTTCTCAATCTGACTTGCTGAAACTGCATCTTTCAGATCATCAGAATTGAGAAGGAGACAGATGCATTCATACATTATATTTTTTTCTTAAGTTTCACAACTTGCTTTCTTTTTCCCGTTTTGATCTTTTACCTATTTCTTATGGCATTGTTGGTGACATATTATGTTTGATATATTTCTTATCATATTTTAACTTAAGTCATATAACTAATCCAGCTGATAGACAAAAAACAAATTTTCCTGTTATAATATAAAAAATATTCATACTTCATATTGAACTTAATAAAAAAAGATTACTTTATAAAAACATATTCAAGACACCAAATTTTATATATATATCTAGGAACCTATGTAAAAGATCAATAGTATTCAGAGGCATGGATTTAATCCCCCCCACCCCCCCCCAAAAAAAAAAGACTTATTAATAGATATCTAGATTTAAATATCACAAACTAAAGATCCATATGAATCTCAGCAACAATGAATATTTACTAGCTTAAAGAAAAAACAGCAAAATAAAATAGCATGTAAAATAGCTAATCAATGAAAATCTAGGAATGTCTATATGATTCCAAAGCCAATTTGAGCACTATGTTTCCCTCCCTGACTTAATTAGAACAAGATCATCATATAAGAATGGCAACATATGCTGTTAACAAGAAATGGAAGTTCACCCTACTGGGAATAAAGTCTCCAGAGTTCAGTCTGTGATGCTGATATAAGGTTACAGTATTTCAGTAACAGTATTGATGTCACTTCCTCTCCACAAAAGAGTAAAAAGAAATCATCACGATCTCTACGAGCAAATGTATTTTGTTTCATCCTTTTTAAGTGCATAGAACTTACGTCAGTGTAACCATAGGGGCCTTCTGTCTATTTGACTTAGGATGCTTGGATATATAAATCTGGCTTAAGCTTACATTCATGCAAGGGAATACAAACCTACAGAATTAAAACAAATAGTGTTTGTGTTTTTATCATTTTCCCTATACCAGAGCAGATTTCCAGAGCCAGACAGTGTACAGAAAACACAGTGGGATTCACACTTTCATATCACCTCATACATTTAAAATACAGACTATTTTCCAAAGGATTGGAAGTATTTGATCTTCATTAATTGTTACTATACTGCAGGATGCAGTAAATTCAGTCCAGATAGCTCCAACTCTGCAACATTTCTTTGACACTGTACATAGTAAAACATATCTTACAGAGTTTACTGTGCACTGCAGTATCACTAGCCCCACAGCATATAGAATAAGAGCAAACATGACAGCTGGATCACCAGTGTCACATGAGGAAGGGGAAGTTTAGAGGGTTTATTCTCTAAATCTTAGAAGAAAACAATCTGCTTCTTAGTCTTCATATGGAACACTTTTGTATCCGGTCTCATAGTTTCTCGCCAATTACTAAATACAAGCAGCCTACTAAAACAAAATACAGCCAAATAAAATGGGATTCTCAGTTGCATTACTCTGCATTAGAGCACAAAAAAAATGTCACTGATTTTTCATTTCTATCATTTTAGGTTCTGCTGGTAATTTCATTTTATCCTTTTTAATATCTAACAGTTCTTCAGGGACTTTTGATTTGTTCTGTAATTGTTTCTAAGCTGGCATTGACTGAAACATAAATAGAGAAATAAATAACCTATTTGCCCTCTATAACATTACACATTTTTCAGCACATTTACACAAACTTTGTTCATGGAAACTATGTAATTCAATCTATCTCAGGCTTTTGCCTTTCATTTTACTATTCATTTTCACTCCTGGTTTTAACCTACAATGCAGCGTAAGTGACAGACAGCAAGCATGAAGCTAATGAGATCATCCTGATTATAAATCAAAGTAAACAGGCTGTCATAAAACTGTGGAATAGAGTAGATGACAGATAAAATTTTCTCTCTGAAAGCAATTATTTTTGCTCTTCAGATCATATCAACTTTAGTTTTAAGGGTCAAAGGTTGTAGTTGTTTGTCTTTCAGTTGACTCAGTCAATTGAAAACCGAAATCTCTGAACCAGTAAGGACATTAGCAGTCCCAACGCAACAGAAAAACAAAACAGAACAAAAAAAAAAAAAGAAAAAAAAAAGAAAAAAAAAAAAAAAAACAACCAAAACAAAGTTGTCTGTACTAATCTTTATTGGATCTGAATGTCTACAACAAAAACACATTTTATTGTATTACCATGACTATTTTTTGACTTTTTACTTTTGAATTTTCTTGCCAATGTGATGCCTATGTACATTAAGGGTCAAAAGCAGGATCCAAGGAATTGGAGAGAAAGTGAAAGCGAAAAAGAGTAAAACTTATGGGTTAAGATAAGGATAGTGGGAAGGCAAGGCAAGGCAAGACATACAATTGCTCACAACCTGCTGGCTGATGTCCAATCAGTTCACAAGCAGCAGATGCCACCTTAGTTAACTCCCCCCCCCCCCCCTCATTTTATGATTCTGCATGACACCATAAGGTACAGAATATCATTTTGTCCAGTCTAAGTCAGCTGTTCTGATTCTGATCCCTACCAGCTTCTTCTGCATACTAGACTCTGCTGGCAGGGCAGCATGAGAAGTAGGAAAGTCCTTGACTTAATGTAAGCTCAGCAATAACTAAAACATCGGGGTGTTATGAACATTACTTTCATCCTAAATCTGAAACATAGCACCACACCAGAGCTAGCAATAAAATTAACTCTCAGTTAACTTGAGATGAAAGCAAAACAGTTGATTGCAATAGATTTCAAAACAATACACTGGGATTCTTTGAGTTAATATTGATGCGTGTTGTAAATTTAAGACAATTATTTAGTATTTACAATGCAAACTTAAAAACTCCCTTAAGTTAATAACTAGAAAGAAAATGTTGATATCATTTTATCTCAAAAATTATAACATATAAGTCACTCACAAGATTTCTCTGGTTAGTTTTTCACTTTTTAAATCAAAATTTCAGTGCACTCAGATTCATGGAACACAGAAGAACACATTGGGAAATCACTTGTAGCATTCATCTCTCATTAATTAATATAAGTAGACTGAAAAAGTAGGAATAAGCAGGCCTGTTTGTTTTGCTTGTTGGATGCATGTTTGGCATGTTTTAACAGACTTCTTTCAATTTTTGGTGTAATACCAGAAAAGAAAAACTAGGTGTGAAAAACTTCAGACATGATGTCTGTTACAAATCCCCTGCACGGAGTTGTGTAAGAAATGAGAACTATTAGTCATTGTCAGTACTCTTTACTTTACTGAGCTACGTGGGTTTAACAGTATCTAAAACTCTCTTAACGGGAGATAACTCAATATCATCAGATTCTTAATAAGCATTTTCTGAAGCAAGCAAGAGTGAAACGTGTGAAGAGCTGTGAGCGAGAAGGAAGCTAGTATGTTTTCAGTATGCAGTGTCAGAACAGAAGTAAAACAAACAAAAAACACAAAAAAGTAATCCTAATTTTTTTTTCTAATTGTATATATCACTTCCCACTGCTTAATAGTACATTCGTGACCTTTCAGTCTATAATAGACAGTGTGTCATAATGCACTCCATGTTCACACTAATGTAAAACTTGAACAGATATTTATAAAAAGAAGTTGGTCAGCATATATCACAGAGAAGTTTTCATGGCAAAGTGATCTCAGTATTAAAAATCATAGCAGAAATAACTCAAAGCATTACAGGAAAGGAAAAAAAAATGCTGTATTCATATCACATCACATTTCTGAGATATTCATACTCATCTCATTTTCTGGTCTATAATGATTCAATAATTCCTCAGGTGCACAGTGAAAGTGGTGCTTTTCGTTTCCTTAGCAACTGCTAGAGCTTTGTTTCTGTAAATTGAAGACCATATGCAGGGTTTGCTGCCTTTTTATTTACTTTTTTTTTTTTCTCCTCTGTGATTATATGGAATTCGAAGGAGTCAAGAAATAACATGAAGGGAGTACTGGGAGGTAAAGTGAAGGAGGATCTGATCATATTTTCAGTCATGACAGTGTCCCTAGTAGATAAGCAGAAGGAAAGAAAGCCTTTCAAGATATGGGGCACAGCTGTATCAACTTAAACTCAGGGTTAAGATTAACGAGAGCAGAAGTTAAATTCGCAGAACTAAAATCCACCCTTTACAATATTTTAGATTTAAGATATTAAACTAACAAAGAAATTCAGCAATTAAATTGTAAATAAAATGAAATAAACCAAGAACAGCACCAAGGAAAAAAAGTGATTAATGATATAGTCAAGAAATATGATGGGGAACTTTCTTCTTTGATATCTTTTTTAAGAAATGCATCACTTCAATAAAAATACAATTCCTAGTCCTAGATCACAAAACTAAGCACTCAGAAGGGATGTTACTGTCTTTCATGATGCTCAAGCTGTGGTATCATTACCATGCTGACTGAATACAAATCACTTCTGGAATGAGTCGCATTAATTAGATTTACCAGTTAGTAAGTCTAAGAACTTCTTTCTTTTTTGAAGGATTTGACTATTGGAAACTATTTTTTATTTTAGTATTTTATATTTTGATTATTGCAAATTTTGACACAACAGACAGTAAGCAATTCATTTATACAAACCTAGTTTTACACTAATGCATTTAAAATTTTTAATAACTTGAGAGCAAAATAGAGAGCAAGTATGATCCAGTGCTTCTTGGATTTAAACTAATCTAATAAATAAATAAAATGGTGTAAGCACTGATAAATGAAATGTCTGTATTTTATGGAGGCTTCTCTGATTAGACAGGGTTGCATGAAAATTTCATGCTACAGATCACACTGGCTTTTTCCTACTGCCAATACTTATATGAAAGCCTATACATAACACAGATTTTTGCAGGAGTTCCCCACTCCATTGCTAAGTGGCAACTGGAACAAGTTGTAATTTTACACACTTTGCACCTTTTCAGAACTTACGTTGTCAAAAGGAATTAGTCTCTTTTACTGGGATACGTTCTGATTTCTTCTTTGCAGCCTAGTTTTAAGATTTATTTACCAGTGATAATGTTTAAAGGTTAAAAGAAAAAGAAATAAGAACTAGATTACTTTAATTAAAGGTAATCCCCACATTAGAAATTGCAAACATACCAATCTAAATAAGAAATGTCTTGTAGAGATAGCTCCTCTACCTCTACAAACCTTCTTCTAGTGCCTACAAGTGTTTCAGATCACCACTTAGTCACAATCCTACATCTTTCTCTGTGAAATTGCTGATATTCCAAGTCAAACTGCCTTCCTTTGGTAAGATTCACTTATCTGTATATTTAGGGAAAGAGACAAGCAAAGAATGCAACAAAATGAAGATTGCCAAAGACAATCTCTGAGCTGCAATCGCAGCATGTTGTTACTTTCTGGAAATGATTCTGAAAGTATCAGAAGAAATGAGAGGAAAGAAAGGAAAAAAATGTCAGCAAGACCTTGAAAAGCTTAGTGGCTTTCAGTACAGAGGAATAATTATCTACAACACGTTACCGGCAAAGGAAGAGGTATATAAACCTAATACTGTTTTAATAAAGAAATGTGAATGCAACATTAGGGTTCTGTGCATGTTCAATATCAAAGTTGTTTTATTTAGAAACTCTGGGTAGTAAGGCCTATACTCTGTTCCATTGGACACTACTGCAAAAAAATCTGTTGGCTTCAGAAGAATGAGGTTCATGCTAAGTACTTCAGAATTACTTGTATGAATTCATGAATGAGGTTAAGACTGAAGGCAATCTGGGCTGTATTGACCAAACTTTGATTGAATATTTGACCTCAAGGAATTTAGGCTTGGTTAAAAAAAAAAAAAAAAAAGTTAGGACCCTGAACTTCAATAGAGCTAACTGCTAACTTTGGCTGTTTAGGGAATTGAATGAGATCCTCTTGGCAGCTGTCTTTATGGACATAGGAATGGAACAGAGCTGGCAGCTCTTAAAGGACACCTTTCTGAGAGTGTGAGAACTCCCCATTCCTTGGCACAAGAAATCAAGCACAGAAGGCAGAAAATCAGCAAGCCTGAACAAGGACCTCCTAGTCAAACTAAAGGAAAAAGGGAACATGCATAGGCAGGAAGTGAGGACATGTGGCCTGGGAAGAATACAAAATATTGTTTGGATATCCAGAGATGGGATCAGGAAAGCCAAAATACACATGGAACTGAACTTGGCAAGAGATATGAAAAATAACAAGAGTTTGTACAAGTACATTGGTTAGAAGAGACAGTCCCAGGGAAATATACTTCCTCTGATAAATGAAAAGGGAGAACCAGCTATAACATAGATGAGGAGGCTGAGGTACTCAGTGTGTTTTTTGGCTTGGTCTTCTCTGCCATTGAGCTTCCCATATGTCTCATATGTCCCCAAATCTTTGTGGGGGTCAGGGAGTAAAATCCTCCCACTATAAGAAAAGAGCAGAATAGCTTTTTTCTTATAAAACTACCTCAAATTATCTGAGTATAATGAAAAGTGCTCACAATTGATCCATTTAGTTGACGTAAAAACATTCTATAAATAATGGTATTTTATTGAAAGAAGCACATACACAAAAGTGAATAGATCTTGCACTGTCTCTTTCTTGAAGCAGCATGATGCACATTTTCTCATATCTGGTATTTCCGAATGCAAATTGTGAATGGCTATTCATGCTTCCTCTTTGTTAAAAAGGGACACAGAAATTATCCTCTCGCATTGGTAGAAGGAAGAAAACTTGTTTTCCTGTAGATTTTTATCCTTATGTTTTTCAAAGCACTTTCCTACAAACTCAACTCATACAACAACTTCAAAACATTTTCCTCATCTCTTACATTATCAAAGATATTTGTCCTGTCGAGCAGATGTGAGATTCATGCTTTGGTTATCTTAGAGTTACAGATGAATTTGAGTTGGCCAGCCCACATGTAATTATTTTACTCGTTATTCTCCTTTAAGCTTCAGAGATTGAAATAATCTAGTTAGGAAGGAAAATACATAGTAGATATCTTCCTACCACCTATCAACTTCTTCAGACTTGAAGGAATAAGGATTATAAGGGATACACTTTTTTCTTTTTTTTTTTTTTAATGTGCTAATGATGTCTATGTATTCTTCAGTAGAAGTTGATTATAAGTGCTATCATGTATACATCTCCTGGCATATTCCTCTTCTATGACAAACCCCTTCATGTCAGTTGGGTCTCAGAACAGTTTTTATTGCAGTCTGATTATGGCTTTTGCAGAATCAAGATTTGAAAAGTATGCAAATGAGTTATTTAAGTGAGCAGCCTTTTATGTATGGAAAAAATGTAACTATTAAATTGATACATTTGTTAGTAAATGGGTAAGCATGTTGCTCTAGTTACACAGTCTCCAGTTTAATGGAACTACTGAGCTAGCAATAGGCAATACATCAATGTTTATGGAAACATATTCAACAGTTGCAGTCTTTCTCTTGAGAAATTATGGTTACAAACTGCTTACTCTTCCAGACAGCCAGAGAGTTTCATTATTTTCTACTAATCTGTTTCAAATGTATATACCAGGTTGTCCAAACAAAGAATTGATTTTAAATGTAATTTTTGCTTCCGCCTACTGATAGCCAGAAGTAGGTTTTATTCAATTGAATTGTCTGTTTGGGAACTCACAGAATACATGAAAACATCTTCTACATGAATAGTGTAAATACACTAATTTTAACAAAACTTCCCTTATTGAATACTCATTTAATCAGAAATTTCAAAAGTGTTTTAGCTCAGATCTTAAAGAACCACTCACCTTAAGAAAGCAAATACTTCTTCCAAACTACTTGTAGCATAAACTGTGTGTAGTTACCAGAAATGACAGTAACTATACCGCGTATTTCCCTTCATCTCATAAGCTACATGAGGAATCATGCTTAATTGAATTCTAACACAGAGAGAACCCAGGTTGGCTGCTCCCATGTAGTGTGACTGCTAGCATTTCAGCTGATGAGAGGACAAGATTGGAAAATTCACAAGATAAAATATACAAGAATGATATTCACTGATAATTTTTTTCCATGACCACTTCTTACTGAAGCCAAAGAAATAGATATAAAAACAGGTCTAGAGTGTAAACAGCAGTTCTTGATGAGTAAAATCAACATCTTTGGGTGAATGTAATGAAACAAACATTTGAGAGCACTGACCACAAAAAAGGTACACCAGAATATCCCATATCTTAGCAGACCCAATATTTTTTTCATTCCCATGTAAAACTATGTGATGTGTCTATTATTCCAATGGTATACATAAACCTTACAAACAGAACCTTTTTTAAAACAACCATCAGCATGACGTGGAAATTTTTCAACATCTCAACAGACCAAAGAACACCTGGTTTATCCCTGCAAAAAATTACAGCAAGATGCAGCCACTCAATAAAAAAAAGTAACTTTGTAGACTGTTAACAGTCATTTGGAGCTTAGTGAAAACAAGATGTGTCATGTTACCATAACCTAAGGTGCAAATAAGTACTCAGTTTCCAAATCCCAAGACTGTCTAAGCCTTTTCAATCCCTGCCTCTACTACCTTTACTTAAGAGAATGATTCAAACTACTTTATATGGTAATATCAAATGTGTCCCTTTCATATGGCTGTAGAAATAATTAGAAGAGTGAAACCAATTACCCTAGAATATACGTTATGACAAAAGACAAAACAAAAAACTGAAGCATACAGACAAAGAAAAAATAAAAATATAAATGAACATTACAAAAAATTAATGTTGACAAGCTGCTGATATACTGATGTTGATATCGATGAGCTAGATCACAAAAGACAACATACTTCTATTTATGAACAAAAACATTATTCAAACATGTTCTTAAAATACTCAGAACTACTCCAATAGAAAATTACTGAATTTCATGTAAATGACTGTGAAATTTAAGAGCAAACCTAATTTTCCTTTCACTCAGAACAACTAGAAATTTAATATCAAAACTTTAGTATAAATAATTCTAAGTGTACCTGCTGGAAATAAAACAAGAACAAATCCTGGTTTAAGCACCATTAATATAAAGCTAATTTATTTGCTGAATTAATAACCTTGCAGAATGTATTAGCCAATATTCAGGTAATATTTAGTGTTACAGAAACTTCACCAAATCCCACAGTTGGTTGTTTTCTCTTTTTACGTACACTATATTTGGAAAGATAATCTGATTCAGCAAAGATCTCTGCATTTAAAATTGCCTTAAGCCAAAGGTTGAGTGTTGCTCTGCAATAATCTGTTTGGAAATATTGCTCAAGCTGCTTTCTTCTTTTAGGTAGCTTAATGGTTCATATAGCCATTCAGCAATCTGTACTTAGAGCCTCCTGAATTACAATACATAGCTAAAGCTATACTTTATCTATTCTTCCTAACATAAGCACAGAGATAGTACGAAGATGATGTTGGTAGCTAATAATAAGAATTTTTGCAACTGTTGTAACCTTCCTGATTTCCTTTCCTTTTCCTCCTAGGTCCCAGGCATGCACAGTCTATTGCCACCACACATTCTAATTAGCCTGACATCAATTTGAGTACAGCATTTCACCCATTTTGCTCACAGATAACAAAAATGAACCTGGGTTTACTTTTCTTCCTGCTGTTCATTTTATTGGTTCGCTTCCCATTCTCAGGCAATATTCTAGCATGCTCTCCCATATTTCAGTGTCAAGATAACAAAGCATGGGTAAAAATTAGAATGAAGTGTTACAATTACATGGAAAATATTCTTTTTTAATTATGAGTTGCAGAGAAACATGCACACTTAACTCCTCTGATAGAAATTCTGTGCATATAAAGAAATGACATTTTCAGAAGGCCTTAATATGGTCCTTTCTGGTAGAAAAAGTGCTTGAGAAGCATTGAAGTATCTGTCTTTTTCAGGATCTAAAGATCTATAAACACTACTTAAGAAAATTCCAGAAGCATATATCACATACGTTTGCACAAGAAAATAACACATTTATATAAAAATATCTTAAGCCGAAATATTTCTGTTATGTGATTTCTACTACTCAGTTAATGTCTACAAATCATATTTAACTAAATTTGATCCTAACTTTTTGGCAGTATGTCATCTTCGGAAATAATTATAATACAGCTTAGTTGCCTTATCACTTATTACTGTCTCATAAAATTTCCTTTCTTCTCAGTTCCACAGCAAGACAAGCGGAGAGAAAAATTAACAATGCCATTGAATGAAATGACCTCCTTCAACAAGAGGATAAAACCACCTATAAAGCCAGTACAATTCCTGCTATAGAACTCCAATCTAGTATCATTAGAAGTCATATAGAACATTACACAATCTGTGTTTAAACAAACTAGACTATTTACTGTTTTAGTATTTGTAGTCTATAGACTATTTTAAACAGACTAGCACTATTACTAGTACATTTATTTATACTGTGCATTAATACACTTTTAGTATAATATATTGTAATGTCTAGAGGAGACTAAGAATCTATACAAAATATTTTCTCCTGGTGACATAACCAGCCAAAACAGTAATTTTGCTGGATTTTTTTTTTAAACACAGCTAATCAGTTGTAGAACTGGAGAAAGAAAGCAGGAGTATTGACTCTCATCCTTCTATTCTCCCCTAATACTCCCACCTTAAAAAAAAAAAAAAAAAAAAAAAAAAAAAAAAAAAAAAGCAGCAATTGCTTTAATCACAGGACTCATTTCAGTGTTTGCCATGTTTCACTTTTTTTCCTCTCAAAGGAGACAAACCACTGAAGGTGGCTATTGCCTTCTAGTATAAAGACAAACTCCCCAGTCATAACTCCTCCAGTTATTTGTGTTTTAGCCTAGTGGGGTTTTTGTTTGTTTGTTTTTAATAGTTGAAGTCTCTTCTTTTCTTTTTCTTTTCTTTTTTTTTTTTTAAAGGTCACTTACCCAGTTGTTTTTTTTTTTGTTTGTTTCATTAATTTTCCAAAAGTTTTCTCTCTTTACAAAAATAAGGGAAGAAAGCACACCATTCTTTATTTCTGTCTTTTATTTTCTAAAACTAACCCAAAACTAATCAACAAGGTGTCTGATGGCCTCTAGGTGTAGGCAAAATAATATCTAAAACCTTTGGCATTTAATTATTTGAACATAATTAGCAGATGACAATTTCAATTCTTATCGTATTGGTTGAGATGTATCTTGCTTTATTTTTACTGTACTATAGTTTCTGCCACTCAGGAATCAGTATCTTCTAAATAATCCTACAAGTCTAATATTATCTTCAGAGTCACACTTAATATCATATAACTTTCTCATTAGTATTTCATTAGTGTATGTGTGCCAGTAAAGAATTCTTTCTTATTCATTGTACCTTAACAATAATTGTGTCTGCTTCATATAACAACTTTCAAATCCTCATTTGAAACGAACAGCTGAGCATTTCAGTAGGTGAGGTAGTTAAGCGAGGACAGAGAAACGAGGCTTAATAAGTGAAGTTATATGCTCATCAGATTAGTAGAAGAGATTCATAACAACAGATATTCTAGGTCAACACACTGGCCACCAGCACATGACTAAAAGCAAGCATTATAAGCATCAGCCATATAATTAGTTTTCATTTCTCAAGATTTGTGTTAGACAAATTAATGTGTTCTTTTGGTGTTTTTTTTTTTTTTTTGGTTGGTTTGTTTTGTTTGTTTTTGTATAGAAAATTTTTTCATAAAATGCTTCTATTAAGAGATATTACATTTGTAGCAAAATGTCATTCCAAGTGTAGAAATTGCCAGAAATGCAAACAGTTTCTCTTTCCAGATTAATAACATGGCTAAGCTACTCTTTTCAGTAGTAGAGATGGGAAACATTCAGTATTTGATTTTTAAATCTGGGAGTGCACTGCCTGCTTAAGCCACGAGGGCTCACGCTGTAGGCACCCACAGGTTTTTTTTTCAGACCAGTTACTATATGAATGGTCAAAATAGTTTAGTTTTAGGATTTAAAAATTTCTTTTTTATACTTTGTGTGAATAAATAGGAACATTATGAGGTGAAATGGGGCAAAAAATCTGCCAGTCACAGGTAAACGTTTAAAGCTTCTCTTGTTTTGAAGCTGATGCCCTTCTGAAGGATATTTCTTGTGCTACGGACTCTGAACAAAAGCATACCATTTTAAGAATACAATTAGAAACATTTCTTTTTCTAGGACTTTTACTGAGAAAGTTCTTTGTAAACCAAGAAGGAAGATTCTTAAAAGCCATATTCAGCATATATAATCTCTATGCCTTCCACCACCTGATTAGTTTAGAAAACATAAAGAAGTATCAAGCTTCAAGGTTTGATCACACAACATGTAAGACCTAGCAAGTGACATTTTATGTATTTCACTGGACTTTGGACACAAATGCACACATCTGGGTGCATTTGGGGGTTAGGTAATAGGACTTAAATAGTCCTGTCTGTCTTATTTATCTAGTTTCAAATGAATCAGAGAATGACTGTTAGCATGACTTACTGCCCGAGTAGACTCAAACCATGCCATTGCATTCACAGGAGAATGGAAGCTTTGGTCAAGGGTGGAGCTGATTTCAAATTCACTCTCATTTTATTCTACTACTGAGTAGAGCATTCCAGTCTCAGTGGAACTACAGAAATTTAGCAAGTTTCTTCACTTAGCAATGTAACTAGAATAAGTAAATAATTGATCAGTAAGACTTTTATTTACCCTTAGTCCAGTCCTGTTAGAGGTAGACTTTGAGAATTTGTCTCAAAAAGTAGAGCTCCTAGTGCATTTGACCAGAGATCATTTTAGAAAAGGATGCAAATCAAGCCAAAAATTTGAGCTTAATAAGCTAAAGTGAACACAATGTCTGCACATAACAAAATAAACACCTTCTAGGAGCTGTACCAAACCTCTTCTCACTACTAAAAATGCCATTCAGTCCACACAAAAACATTCTCTTCCACACCAAGGAAGGGTCCTCTTCCATTATTAGTTTGGACTTTTTGATACTATGATTTCACTCTCAAACTCTATCAAAGAGAACTTCTAAAACTCTGAAGACTTCCATATGTACAGAACTTCAGAAAAGTGATCAGAGTTAATTATTCAATGTGAGGTACTGCATTGATGAGCGCCCTCTAATAATGTCTTTTAATCAGTTCTGTATTGTCACCAAACTAAAAATATCTAAAGGATACTGTTAATGAGTACTAAACAGCCTGCACAGAATTCTAGTTGCTTTTTTTTAAGATAGTGGAAAAAAAAAAAGAAAAAAAATCAGTATTAAAGTGTCTGATCAATTATTTTTAATTTTTTTTCTTGTATGTCATTTAACTTACATAAACTTCATGCACAGAATCTTCTTTAGAATGTCTAAAGCAGTAATTCATAACTGGGAATATATTCTTCCCTACTGTCATCTCTCCAAAAGGCTGTGATTTTTACACTGACTGTTCCCAACATTTATAAATAAAATTGTTTAGTAATAATTTGGTTGTTACTAACCAAAGTTTTCCTAAGAAAATCTACAAAAACCTGGATCACTGTGGTGATACTGAATAACAACACAAAAGTGAAAAATTTAATTACAATATTTTTAAATACTTACACTGCATGACAACATGTAATAGGATATTTGTATTTTTTACTTTTACAATGAATTTGATAATAAAGATTTAAAAATTATAGAAAAAAATATAGAAAAAATCCTCACCCTTTCAAAACACTTTTGATTCCAACTCATCGTGTGTACAACCAATGGGTGTACAATTGTATGACCAATAGGTGTACAATCAATAGGTATAAAGAGGTTAGGCTTAGTAAGATTACCACAGTGGAAAGATAATCAAAAAAGTGGAAAAGCGCACTGGTGTTGTAGACTTGCAGCAAACTCCACAGGGAGAGATATCCAGAAAGAGATCCTTCCTCAGTGGCAGTCAGCACTTAAATGGGATCTAGGAGAGGTGGAGCCAGGCTTCACCCCTTCCAGTAGCACAGGTGAATTGCCTTCATCTATGCTACTGCAGCTGACTCATAGCTTGCCTCATGTGGTTAATCAGAGGTTCAGGCCATGATCAACAGTTCCCATACATCATGTTACTTCTTCATTTTTCTTCAGTTCTTGTTTTGCCAAACACGTTTATATGTGAGTTTCAAAAGATGATGCTTCCCATTGTATTTTATCAGCCCATGATATCAGATGTGGATGTTGGTGGTATAGCAGTAAAGGTTGAACCTTCTCACAAAAAAAAAAAAAATTAACTAAAAGTAGAATCATAGAACCATTACAGTTGGGAAAGACCTCCATCTATCCCTACCAAAGTATAACCAGAAGAAGCAAGAACCTTTATTTCACATACTTGGCAGTATTTCCCACTCAGTTTTTCTGAGATTTAGCTGCAATTCTTCTGACTTTAAAGAACTTTTCTCTCCCTTTGATATAAATAGATCACTACAAACTCCAGCAGAGGTAGAAAACTATTCACCTGCATGGATTTACACAACAGAACTCCTGAAATAAACAGAAGTGAGGCTTTGTTCTCTCATACTACTATGAAAGATCCCTTTTCTCATTTCAAAGGTATAAATCTTTTTCTTATGACAAATCAGTGATATATTTCTGATTCCAATAAATTTTTAGTAAGCTACAGCCAAATCACAAGCCTATAAAACCTTCAGGTTTTCCTTCTTGTTTAACAGTGCTTTACAATGAGCAGGCGTAGTAACATAGACCTGCAGTTGGTAACTCCATTTAATCTAAAACATTCACATTGGAAAATGGCCTCATACAGAGCAGAAAGCTACTGATTTCCGTCACTGTGGGATAGTAGATATTTTGTTAATTCTTTGAGATAAGAAGCATAAATATAACATTAGTGTTAGGACTGCATCCACGTGTACAAAATATCTCATTATAATACTGGTAGGCTATTTACATCAAAATTGATAATCATTTCAAATATAAATCGCTCATAGTAGATTCCTAAGTGCTCATAGCAGTAAGAATTACAGCAGATGCTTCTAACTTCCAAAAAACACTGAATTATATTGTTTTTGGTATTATTCCATTCTTAGTTCACAACTAATTTCTTAAGAGCAAATTTAAGAATTATTAGATTGATAGGAGTAAATAAGTGTATAAAATAATCCTCTGTTTCTTGTCTATGACTCTTTTAAATATCTCTGAACATCTAAATAGCTTCTGGACATTTAAGGGCTAACATTTTCTATTACATCCACTGCAAAAGAAGAGTTCATAATTCACATTTTTTAGACAATGTTCCCGTGATAGGATACATGGCTATGACTTTGGAAACTACACAGCCACAAGAAATGACACTGAAAAAAAAAGAAAACAGTTCCTTAGAGGGAAATTCTCATATCAATAAACAATGTCAAAATTCCCACTGACTGCAATTGATCAAGACATCTCTGGGGGCTTCATTATATGTAGCTTCTGTTCTAATTGTTAGCTCACATATCCTACTTGATTAAATATATAAATAAATATTCTAAGCTGTGATTACTTGAAAGGTGAAAATTCAGTCTCTTACACCAGACTTTCTTCCCGTGCAGCATTTTATTTGCTAAATACAATCAGAAATATGTCTGTCATTTCCAGGTAACTTTTCCTTTAAGTGATCATAAACCAAACAATTACACAGTAATTTATCCTCTCCTATTCTCTCTGCATGCTATGTCCAGGCATATTCAATCTGTGGCCAATGGGCAGCATGTGGCACAGCCCAGCTTGCAATGTGGCTGTCCCCTACCCTATGTCATCATCGTGACAGTTCTTGTTTGCAAACAAGTGTTTTCAAGGATAAAGCACAAGTAGAGTAAAATATCAAAAATCTCTGATGAACACCTTAGGAACTCACTAAGAATTGCAGCTACTGTCATTATACTGATATATTAACCACAAAAAACAAGGTCACGTATCCCACTAGTTTTACAGTTTTGTTGTTCTCCTTTTTGATAGGTTTTAATTAAAAAAACATTAAAGGTTAAAATAAGTTTTGCTACTTAAATACATTAACTATATTATATATTTTATGAGGGCTTCTCTGAAGTAATGTCTCCTACTTTATGATGTTGACCTGCAACATCAGAGGTGGATAATGGTGATACGGCAGTAGAAATTGAACCTTTCCACCAACACTCCATTACATTTTTCTGCAAAGCACGAGATGGCAGCAGAAGGGCAGTTTAACAAAACAGCATCTGACATGGAAGTGTGTGTGAAGCAACTGTGTGAAATGAAATTCCTCAATGCAGAAAAAAATGCATCCAATTGACATTCATTGACACTTGCAGAAAGTTTTGGGAAACCAAGCAATGGATTATGAGCGCAGTGATGTAGCAGGTGTTGTGTTTCAGCAATGATGAACATCAAATTCAGTGTTGTTACTATCAGCTTCTAAAACCCTACAGAAACCAAATCAAAGGTCAAAAAAAATTCTGATACTAGAGAAAAAATGCCAGAAAAAGAGAATTATCAATAGACACAAATTACCCTCTAAATGGGTAAAACAAGAACAGGAAAAATATGTGTATCTTTTAAAATGCATGGGGCACAACAAGATCCATTTTCCTGGAAATGCAGAAGATGCTTGAAGATCTAAAAATGTAGATAGAAGACTCAAGTACAGCAATTAGATGTATAGATTTCCATCCAGTATTCTTTTTTTAGTTCATCTCTTGAACAACCTTGTCTGAAGATTGCTTCCATTTTGTCTTAACTTAGACTCATTCAGTATGTACTTCTAATGGGATTTCATGTATTTCAGATGTAAAATGAATTTTTAATATTTTGATTTAATTTGAATTTTTTCAAATTCAGAGAAAAACGTGGGAATATGCACTTACTCTAAACTCAGATACCAAAAAGAAAATGTGCAACACTCAAAAAGGCAAAATATAACCAAAGAGTGTTCTCATATCAATTTTGATCAGAAAATTGTCCTATGTCTTACCATGTTTAAGTTTCATTTACTGAGCTCGAGTAAATATCTTCTTCAGGAGGCAGGAAAGGAATTCAAACAAAGCAAATGAAAGAAAGCACCGATGGTGGTGAGCAGCTACAAACACTGTAGCAAGCAAGTAATAAAGTCCTTTCACTTCTTTTTTTTTTTCATCTTGACTAGTGTGACCATGAACCCCATCCCTAACATTATTAATTGCCAGCAGTTAATTAAATCAACTATATTTTTATATGCTCTGGTAGAATAATAATAATTCTTTTCCCTTTTCTAATGAACATGAATTTGGTGGTAACATGCTTTAGTATAGAGATGCTACATGAAGGCTTTTTTTCCATTGGATACTGCTATTCTAGCTCACAGTTGATCTAATACACATCAACCATACAGGGTGAAGGTGCTCATCAGTCACAAAAAAAAAAAAAAGAAGTTTTGTTTCCACTTCAAATTGTTTCCCAACCAGTGAGGAAAGCCAAGAAAGGAAATCTTCACATGATAAAATTTTGCTGATCAATTTTGAAGAATGTACTAATATTTAGACATGTACTTCGTGATTTTGTATTTTGAAAACACTGTTTAGCTTACAAAACAAACAAACAAAAAGCTGCATGGGCAGCACCTACTTAATAGAAAATATTTCAATCTAGACACTTCTTTGATTTGCCATAAGAATTATTTCTCATATTTGAAAGTTCACTGTTTTCCAAAGTTGTATGCTTCTTCCTGCTATTGTATACTAAAATTAGATATTAAAATGAGTTTCTCCAAATCTTTCACTGCTAAGAAGCCACTGTAAAAGACAGATGCATAATTACAGATAATCAGCACATGATGCTTATGGAATAAAGAAGTTAGCTGCATTTATTTCCTGAAGTGCCCTGGATATAAGTAGTAATGCTTAGGTGTAAAATCACCACCACGAAATAATGAAATAAGCTTGCAGAAACATCTACTTATATAAAAGCGTTTAAAATTGTTATAATGCAATCAGTGGAGCAGATTTTTCCTTTGTCCTTCAAACTATGTGTGAACATATTTTTTATTTCCTAACCTGTGTATCTGATTTGTCACAGAGATGGAAAAAAGTTAGACACACAAGTTTGTGTCCTTTTTTATTTGATTTTACACGTGTAAAAGGTCTTTTATTTTGTACTTCATACAAGGCCTTATCAGAAATTACAGCTATTCAGTACTCACTGTAAAATAACAATTCCACTTATCGTAATAATGAAGATTAAAATAGAGTGGAAGGAGAGAGAGCAAAGAAGTAAATTATTTGGAATATGAAGTTAACTATTTTGATTAAAGATGTTTTGAGGTTTTATCATGAGATTTATTTCTGGGACTGCTACTTGTACTTGAGCAAGAACAATCACTGTTTGATTGATTTCTTTCTGTATGCCTATTTTGTCTATTCAGTTTTCAATCTCAGGCAGTAATTTTTTTCAGATTGTGTTTGAACTTCATCCTGCTAATGTTCACTGTTTTAATAATACTAATATTTGATTTCTGACAATGTAGAAATATAAATATACTACAGGATTCAGACATTTTTAGAAAGCGAGTGACCAATTAGTATCATAAAATTATTTGAGGTGTGATTATGTTAAAAAACATTCAGGTAATTTTCAGCTTGTATTACTGAATTAATAACTTCAAAGAATTTTTTGCAGAATGTTGAGCTCTTTTCTGAATCATTTTTAGATTTTTTCCCTAACAAAATTATTTGCTTTCCAAAATTATTTGAAATTTTAGGAAATCTAAAGCAAGTTTTTGTATTTTTATCCTATTTTTTGGCACAAAGTCTTTTACAGATAACTTTGTTTGAAAAATATTACTTACATACAATATCTTTTTTACAATATCTTTTTCAGAAATTCAAAGCATATTTAGTGCATCATGTGCTTGTATCTTACAAAGGACAAAATGCCCTTGTGCCTTCTCCCTGCAAGAACATGGAGTTTATTCACTCTAGCAAAATTTCAATTAATGCGTAATCATTTCTTACTTCTTTATTTACTGCTGTGAAACTGAAAAATGATAATGGTTACGTGTTCTTCTTTAAGTTTGGTTGATTGAACATTTGTATCAAGAGATAAATGAACATATCACCAATAAATGATTGTTTATTAATAATTTTTTTCTGAAATAAGGAATGTATTTCATTAAAAATCTTTCCAATTATTTATAATTTTTTCCAATTACTTAATTATTTAAACTGGAAACAGTAATTAGATAACAATATAAAACTCCACCTTTTGTAACAGAAAGAATTTCAGCTTCAATTCATAAAAATATACATTCTCCTCCTTCACCACATTGTATCACATTCTGCTGCTGTGTCTACTGAAGTTTTGCTAAAATTGTTCAAATTGGTGATAAATCAATTGAAAATATTTGAATAGAAAAGCCTTAAGGACAATGAGATATATATAATCCATGATTGCAAAACTGTGTTTCAATCATAAAACAGTTCTCCTTTAGTTAATTTAAATTAATAACTGAAATACTCTCTTTTTCATCTATCCTCTCCCAAAGGACAGTTTTAATTTGCAGAATACATGCCATCTCTTTAACCACATTTGTGAAATAAATTAGCTTTTTTTGTGAAGGGCTGGACTTTGCGGAAAGCAAGATGAACAAATGTTACTTTACAGAAAGCTTCATCAGAAGACTTCATTTCAATTATTAGGGTAAAATCAACATAATAATCTCAACTAATGTATCATTACTTCTGTTAAGCTTATAAAAGTGTCATGTAGAGTACAGCACTTCCACCATCCTTATACAATTTCTAAAGGCATTTCCATTCCTTGCAACAGTAACACACTGATGAAGAAAAGTCAGAGCAAAAGTGTTCATGGGAAGGTCCTTTGTACGGTTTTATATGCCTTTGTAACCATCACTCTTCTGATTTTCTAAAATTAAAAGCATTTTTCAGCTTTTATAATAGATGCCACATTCACTAAGCAGATCTTTAATACTTTTCATACTAAGCCTTTCAGATGAGAAGGATTTTCTCTGTGAGCTAGAGAGGTATCTTCAGATACATGAGTGAGCGTTAAGTAGTATTGCCAGAAGAAGGATTTAAATTTGCAATCTAAACCATCAATCTTGAAGTTTGAAGCTTTGCTGCTTGATATTCAAGAAATTATATTAAAAGATTGGGTTAGTGATCCTGGGTTTCATGGGTTATAACAAGCATATCTGAGCCACAAGCCATTGAATTTTCAAGAAATATTCGCTTTTGTTTGCAGACAACCAAGCCTTTGCAGGCACTCAGAGACATTTACACACACATGCAGCTTTCATTTAATCTGTACTTGAGTAGCTTGAATCTAGAAGCTATATCACTGTGTGCTGTATGCTATTTTTTGTACGCTTTTTCTTTTGATTTATTCACAATGTGTATTTTATTAAATCACTTTTTTTTTTTTCTTAATTTACTCCTGTCTCTTACAGATCTCTTGACAAATGTTCCAAATGTTAAATAAAAATTTCCTCCCATCCTCGTGTTGCTGCTAGTTATAGGACATCTTCTCATTTCAGAACCTATTTTCTTCACTTGCCAAAGAACTGACCATACCTCAAGAGAATTGAGATTCTCTTCATGGATTTAGAGGCTATACGAGTATCTCTGCTCTTTGTCTTTCTTTCCCTCAACAACTGTTGCCATCTCTGAGCTTCAGTGTTACTGATTTTTTTTATTATTTTTTTATTTTTTTTTACAATAACAGACACCGACTGGCATCTCAATTACAAGGAAGGCCTGTAGGTGAGTATTGAAAGAATTTTTTTTTTTCTTTTAAAAATACTCAGCACCTCTTTTATAAAAGAATTTTCAAAAGAGAGATAAGGGAAAAGTTAAAAAAAAAAAAAAAGAGTAGGAAGAGGAAAATCTACTTCATGTCTTTCCAATCTCAAGGGAGTAAATTAAGATAAAATCACTCCCACATACTTAGGCTCAGGCAAAGATGAAATGAGTAAACAAGTATGCTGTCTTTCTTTTCCATATAATGAACAGATATCTATGCAGCCACCCTCCGATTTCAACAGCAGGCTTTTTATTGTGGCAGAAGTGTACAGAACCTGCAGTATTTTTGGCTGTCACTGTCAGAACTCCTAAGCATTTTAGTCTCCAGAGACCGCTTTGAAAGCCCATCACTCTTTCTTGCATAGACAAAGACTCAAGGCCACTAATATAAATAATATATCAAAACTAAGCAAGAGAAGAATATGCCAGGAGACAAGGTAAGCAGGAAAAGTATCTTCAAGATATTAATATAACATCATATGAAGACTAGGAAGGCTGTCTGAAATACACTGTTTTATAATTAATGAATATATGGATGCTATAACTAAGAAATAAACAAGAAAGTTGGCTGAACAGGTTATCATGCTAAAGAAGAATGGATAGAAAGCTTACCCCTATGCTAAGCTCACTGAGAAGACTCCAAGAGAAGCAAACTCCAAAAGAGATCCTTCCCCAGTGGTAGTCAACTCTTAAATGCGGTCTAGGAGAGGTGGAGCATTTATGTGCTCAAGAACCTAAACTACATTCTCAGAAGAGAGATTGTATCTACCAGCCATATTTGTGAGCAGATGAAATTTCTTTCTAGACACTCACCAAACAAATCAAAAGTAATAAGACTGCACAGTGTCTGCCATTGAAACTGTACTAGCAGGTTTATTGATACACAAATTATATTAGTTTACTTTGAGCACTGTTCCAATTCTGCCTGCAAAGGTCCTTTCCTGGTAGCTCAAAACACAAAATCAGCAAATATTACTCCACTTAAATACAACGAGTAAGAATAACTTGATTCTTTCTTAAGGATAATGATTTTTTACATACCATGTTTTTGAAAATGATTCTTAGGCTGAAATCAAATAGTCATGGAATTTTTACACTTAATCACGAGTATTTGTTGCAGTAAACCATATTTGCTTTGATTAGCAAATATACAAGACAGTAGGCAGGCACTACTGCCTGCAGTCTCTATTTCATAATGTCAGTAATGATCAGTACAACATCAACACTCTCTCTAACTCCATATATTTCTTGAGATCTACAGTGAATTCAAAAACAGCAGGACAAAAATTTCAAATTTAAAGCTGCTTTGAAATCTCTAATCTAGGTGTATCTCAAGATGATCTATTGAAGCCAAGCATCTCACTTCGGATTTGTGAATAAATGTGTTGTTTTCTTTAAAATTTTAAGAGTAGCAGATGCCTGTTACTGCTCCTCCTTATCAGCTGGCAAGGCCCAGAAGATGGGAACAAAGAAGTTTCTGCTGAGATCCCAGAGCCAGGAGCTGCCACTCCAAAGAGATCTGACTTGACCACTTTGGACTTATAAATAAGTCTGTACTACCACTGAAATGTTCTCATTGTCAATGGAACAACAATGCCCAATGATCCACCACTACTGAAAATCAATGGCTGAACTACAAGCCACAGTGGATCCATGGTGGTGACTATCTACCTCACAGGGTGGTTGAGAGATTATTCTTTTATGCCAGAGAGAGAGAGAGAGAAGCTGCAGATTAATGGCCAGGAAGCAGTCTCTTGTGTGGACTTATCTCAATGACGACAGCCACCTCGGAGGTACTTCATGGGGGTACACACGACTCTTACACAAGCCCCCAGGAATGCATGTTGAAGGAAAAACAATTTAAAAAGGCAACTTGCAGCCATGAGGTTAGGTTTCTGACAGCAGATTCCTGATGAAGTGATGCTTGCATGCTGAAGAAGAAGAAAAGTTGTCTGCCATCAGATCTCTCACTATGGAATGCCTGCATGCTGACAGACTCCTGGGCCTGCTACCAGAGACCTGCTGCTGCTTCCTCCCAGACTTCTTACCCTGCAGCTTCTTCCTGGACCTACCCGGTACCTGCACCTTCTCGTGGCCACACTGCTGCTGCTCTCCCCCTGCACTTTTGTCTCAGACCATCGGAATGGCATACAATGGGACACTGCTGAATCCTAGTGGTGAGTATCCGCACTTTACACAATTCTTTCTTCTTTCCTATTTTTTCTATTGCCCACCTTCCCTTCCCCATCACCCTAATTCATAATGGTGTCTGTTGTCCCCTTTCCCATCTCCCTGATTAGGATGTGTAATAAACTGGTCAGACCAACATTTGAACCGTTGTTTCTTAATCTCACGTCTGGTATTCATATATCAAAAGAGTCTCCTCTCCCTCATATAAATTGGAGCAAGACCCTGTTAAAAGTAATTAGTCCACTCACAGATCAAGAGGATTCCAGCCAGGGGTAGTACATTGGAAGAAAGATCATATTTAATACATCTTGTTCATAGGAACTTCTCCCTGCAAATTCATTAATGCCTACAGTCATAGATGCATTATAAGATGATGTAGATTTTTTATATAAAAGGAATTCCATATTATTTTAAATTTCAAAATGAATGCTCTTTCTCTCTTTGTGAAACTTATCCTGTTTTCACTCAACGGGTTATTTTATCAGTGGCTATCATAAAGACAAAATTTTAACAAATAATATTTGGAAAACAGTGACTATCAAATATTCAGAAATAATGATTAATAATTTTCATGCCATATTCTATCCACTTCAGTTTGTAAGCCTTAAGAATCTTTTAGCAATCCGAAAAGGGTTTTATTGTTGTTTTATTATTGTTACAGAAAGTTAACGATGCTTGGAACTTATCCTGAGAGGAAGGAAATTTGTATGGCAAGTATGCCTTTAGGGCTTCAATTCTAAAACTTAATGACAATGCAATCCATGAGAAAATTCCCAATATCTGATTAAGCTTACAGTTACCATACAGAAGATTACACTAGCACATACATAGGCCTGTCTCCGAAAGTATTAGGGAGCAGGAGGAGTGGGCTCCTTCCCAACAGAAGCCAGAGTGCCAAGTGTGGCAGCAGGACAGTGATGCAGCAGAGCAGTGGACAAGGGCACAGTTATCGTATTACCCCGGCTAACAGCATAGAGCAGGTTCAGTGATACTAACAAGAGGCAGCTCCAGCTCAAATCACCAGATGAGTATATTGTAATAAAGCAGATAATATGACAAGTACGTTGTAATAAGGTCAAGTCAGGGAGGCAGTTCTGCAAAGTAGATCACCAGGAAAAGCCATAAAAAAAAAAAAACAACACAGTTTAAGCATAGACAAGGGCTGGTCGCCTAATCTTAAAAACAACTTCTCAGTAAAGAGAAGCAAGTCTTCACTTCTCACAGCTTATTCTCACACTTTTTCAGAACAGGTGGACAAGTATATGGCTTTGAGTGCAGGTGACCAAATCCTGAAGAGGGGGATGAGATGAGCTCAAGGTCTTCACAAATTTATGATTCTGCTATCTCTACTCTTCAGTTTACAGACTGATCGCTGGGTTACAAATTTCCACTTTCATTAATTATTGTCAATAAGTACTGTTACATCTGTGCTTCACATTTGTGGAAGCTACAATTTGATAGTTTTTCTATTGACTGTGTAAATCTGGAATAGCTTTTTTATCTCTGAAAATAAGTGATTTTCATTCTGGAAAACCATTGTAGATATCATAGACTTCATACATTTTGTAAACTAACTTAGAAACAGTATTTCAATTTAATATCCATGTAGCACATAGTACATAGGCAATTAATCCTAAACTTGGAGAGTCTTCATAAACCAGTGAGGGCTTATTCATCAATTAGAACTTTTGTAGCAAATTCTAACACACTCTTGGAAGAACTTCATACTCCATACTGAAGCACATAACAGAGTAAAAGTAAGTAAAGTAACAGTAGCCCAGAGAGGTTCAGGATGCCCCCTCTCTAGAGGCATTTTGTGCCTGGCAAGATAGGACTTCGAGCAACCTGGTCTAGTGGGAAGTATCCCTGCCCACACAAGCGGGGCTGGAACTAGGTGATCTTAAAGGTCCCTTCCAATCCAAACCATTCTGTGAACATTCAGACATGTTATTACACAAAATAGATATCCACTTCTATTAGATAAAAATTATAGTATAATCCATTCTAAAATATGAGGCCTGCTCCAAAAGTAATGTCTCCTACTTATTATGTTGATCTACAATGTCAGAAGCAGATGTTGGTATGGTAGAAGAGTATGAGTATTATTACACTGTTGTATGTGACAGGTGGCAGCAAAGATGCAGTCTGACAGAATGGCATCAGACATGGAAGAGCATTTGAAGCAAAGGTACATCCATTTTCCACATGGAGGGATGTGGTTTAGGGGGAAATATTGATGGTAGGTGGACAATTGGACTAGATGATCTTGGAGATAGTTTCAAAATTTGATGATACTATGACTGTGATTCTATATAGAGCTTGAAGGCATCTAAAACAAAGAACTTGATAATATATGTTCCTCACCTTTGGGACAAGCTCAAAAATCTCTACTACAGAGATTACTACACTAATAAGGATGTGTTTTGTAACAAAGAAACTATTTTGCTCAATGTACTTTCTGGATAAACTATATTAGGCATTCCTGAAATAACATGATGAAGCAACACATCACTGAGCACATTAGGCCCAACAGTAAATCACCGCTGCATAAGATGTAAAAAAAGAATACAGAAGAGTTCATCTGTATCTTTTTTGTTCATTTCCAAATATTTTATTGATATAATATAAAATCCAAATATTTTATTGATATAATATAAAATTATGCAGTGTCCTTACTAATTTGACTACGTAATGATTAGTAACCTGCAGGTGCTATTCCTTATCAAATGAAAATCTTTGTTAAATACAAAATTGAATTTACACAGCACATGGGAAATAAATTATTTCAGGAAACTGTAGATTTGACCTCTACCACGAACAAACTGTGGGACTGGTCAACTATTTCTGTAATTTACTCTATACTTTCTCTTTTTGATCATTCACCACAGCCAGAATACACTGGCTGTGTATTCTTAAGGTTTAACACCTTAAGAACCATTTGAAAAAAGCAAGCATCATTTTCTTCCTAATTAGCTGTTCTTGTTCAAAGAATACTCAAAAAATAAAGCATCAGGAAGCAAGAGGTCTGATGGCTAGAAATGTATCCACTGTCTTATGTCATGTTGGCCACAGAATTTAGTATATGCATAAGTGCACAAATCATGACACAAAATATTGTACTACCTGTTTTGCCATCTGAAACTAATACAGACACACAGACATATTAAAAGGAAATATCTCCTAGTGTGCTCAGTTGTCTGTTACGAGATTTGCCACAGAAGAAAGCATCTTTCACAGAGTGCAAACTAGAAAATGGATTTGCCAGTAGAATTTTTAATACAGATTAACTTGTTACTCTCCCAGCAACTGAGTAAAAGCAGCACTGTTAAAACATGCCGGATAGGTTTAAAAAAAGTTTATATCCTTCATTTAATATATATAGGTAATTTTTTTTTTTAAAAAAAAAAACTATTTAAAAAAATCTGTTTTGCTGTAGTTTTGAGAGATCCAGACTCCTTTTGAGATCATTGAACAACCTGTCCCCTCTTTTAGTTTCACTTTGCCAGAAGAGCAGAACAAATATTACAGAATCACAGAATTGTAGGGGTTGGAAGGAACTTCTAGAGATCGAGACCAACCCTTCTGCCAAAGCAGGTTCCCTACACCAGGTCGCACACGTAGGCGCCCAGGCAAGACTTGAATATCTCCAGAGAAGGAGACTCCACAACCCCCCTGGGCAGCCTGTTCCAGTGCTCCGTCACCCTCACCGCAAAGAAGTTCTTAGGCACATCCGTTTGAAACTTCCTATGCTGTACCTTATGTCTGTTTCCCCTTGTCCTGTCTCCACGTACCACTGAAAAAGTATTGAATAGCACTTTCAGCCTTCTGCAAGTTTTGGTTATTCTTTAGTTATGTAGATACCAGGAAGTTCAAACAATGATCAGCTATCACTATACCTCATCTGGATGATATCTGCACTGCATTAGTGCGGCACTCAGGTACATCTCTTTTAGAAACAGCAGACTAAGCCTATACAGCCTTACCTATTCCTATTCTGTTCTTACTTTTCTTCAGAACCCTTCCTTAAAAGGTAGTTTTTCTATCCCTTAAGCTGGTACGGCCTTTGGTTTTCTCCACATTACCTTTAAGGATGCCAGATAGTATCAACTGTGATTATTTTTCTACAGAACAAACTCAAGCCTGAAGCTGACTCTGTTTAACATGTAGGCTTTCCAGCACACAAAATTTCACGCATAGCAACTTCAGGTTTTAAGTAAGTGGGCAAGTCTAGGCAAAAGATCCCAATTTTCTGTCAACAACTATCCAGCCATGAATTCATTTGAAATTCCCCCAGTACAGGAAGGACGTGGAGCTCTTGGAGTGGGTCCAGAGGAGGGCCACTAAGATGATAGGGAGCTGGAGCACCGTTCCTATGAAGAAAGGCTGAAAGAACTGGGATTGTTTAGCTTGGAGAAGAGAAGGCTCCAGGGAGACCTCGTTGTGGCCTTCTAGTACTTAAAGGGAGCGTATAAACAGGAGTGCGAATGGCTGTTTACAAGGGGTGGATAGCAACAGTACAAGAGGAAATGGTTTTAAACTGAGAGAGGGGAGGTTTAAGTTAGATATTAAGAGGAAGTTTTTCCACACAGAGGATGGTGACACACTGGAACAGGTTGCCCAAGGAGGTTGTGGATGCCCCATCCATGGAGGCATTCAAGGCCAGGCTGGATGTGGCTCTGGGCAACTTGGTGTAGTGGTTGGCAACACTGTAGACAGCAAAGGAATTGAAACTAGACGACCATTATGGTCCTTTTCAAGCAAGGACATTCTATGATTTCACATACTATTACGAACAATCATTACCCAATGAGAGAATTTGGAGTCTGGGCCATGTTAGAATAAAACTTTTCTCCCAATGTTACCTCAATTAACTTGCTACTATTAGTATCTCACCAATGTCCACTTCCCTGTAGGTAAGGTTTGTCAAATAGCACATTTATGCAATAGCCCTCAGTACAACGCTGGTTTCCATCTAATTAATGATAATAGACAACTGCTAGGATCAAATAAATGGATCTAAATTTGGTAGATTGCCACTGTTTCTGAAGAGGACTGAGGGAGCATCAGATCTCCTCAGCTCAGAGGTGCAGAGATATTTTGAGTTTTGCAGCTTTTATTGTGATTGGGTGCAAGTACAATTGGAGAGGAGACAAACCAATTATTTTTCTGCAGAAAAAAAAGTTAGAAAGTACTGTACAGCTGATATCATTGCTGATTAAAATAATAAATGCAGAAGTAGTTTATTAGTAATACGTTTCTCAGCTGACCAACCTAACAGATTTCTATAATTTCTATTAGAAATTGTTTAGTGTTTATGATTACTTATCTTCTGTAATATCCTTTTGAAACCAGTTTGTTCTTTGTATTTCTGCTTTTAGAAAAAACATTCAGAAGAGCAAGAATAAATATACACTACTCATTCATGCAAAAAAAAATTGTAGGAAAGTTACATTACTCAGTGTATTTTACATATTTCATAGACCAACAATTGCCATTTGGAAACTATATCAAATACTTTGCAGTCATGAATGGTATTTTGTAAATTCATTACATAGAGAAAGGAATGCATTTCTCAGATATATTCACAGCATAATTTCCAGATACATTTCCTTGGGGAAATTTTGTTACTTTGACCAGAAAGTGCAAGACAGTGCTTATTTTTTGACTTTGTTTTCCACATACAATACTCTACATGTACAGTTACTTTGTATTTAAATTTCATCTTTCACTCATTCAGTATCAATAATGTCATTCGTTCCTGTCATGCATAATTTTATATTCTGTTAAGAAACAGAACTGGAAATTGACATATGTATAGGAACATTCAGAAACAATAGGTTTTGACTCAGTTGAAAAGGTCAAATACTTGTATATCTGTCAGTACTGAAGCACCACAAACACACTGTAATGTCAGTGGTCCAGATAATGTTGTGCATTTAATGACTCAATAAGGGGACCATAAGGAGTTCTTGAACCTCAGCAGTGAAAGACTGAGGCAACCTGTAAAAATTATAGTATAAAAAAAAAAATACAGAATCAAAAGTGTAACATGATCCAGGCATCCTGAAACAGCAAATAGGAAGTAAGGATAAAGTTAGTGAGGAAAATGCACTGAGGTATCAATCAATATATGGACCACGGCAAGGTGACGTAGCAAAAAGATGCTGGAAAATCTGGAAAGGAGGAATTCTGCAACAGGCAAATAGTTAACTGCTATCATGTCTGCTTCCCTGCTTTATTATCCACATTCTATGTGTGTAGCAATGGTCAATGTTCATCCACATCCTGTTTCTCTTGGAGGCATTTTGAAATATCTATTGAAGATGTCACAAACAGATGATAATCAGCACTATAGGCCATTAATCTCAAAATAAATTTAACTGCTGCAAGTAATACAGAATGCAGTTACATGATTTTTCCAGGACTAAACAGGAAGGAAAGAACATTAAAGCAGGAACTTTTTGATCTGTTCTTTTTTTGCCTGGATCAGTAAATTACAATAAGGCACACAAAAACAAATTTTTCATGAAATTAACACTGTTGGCATAGTATATCATCATGACTAATAGTTCATATTCCAATTTTATATTCATAAACGAATACATAGAACTCATTTAAGATTATACTTAGTAAATTTCAAAGCACACTAATAAGTTTTGGTATCTTGTTTCACATGGCTAGCAATTCACTTGAAGCTAATTATTTCTCTTTCAGTTTACATTCATGTAATACAATTGTTGTTAATCCAACTTCAGTAGATATTTGCTACATTTCCTATACTGTGGTTCATCTTTGAAATATTCACACTGGCTTGTGTGAAAAGTCAGCTAGTTAAGATGATTGGCTTGCCTCATGAACCATTAGTTCATAATTTTTGCAATTGAAATTTGAGATGTTGAAACACAAGAGAGACTGCATTTCCAAAACTCACATCCTACAGTTCAGTGACTACACCTTGTGCAACCAGGGGAGATTCAGGTTGGATGTTAGGAAAATACTACTTCTCTGAAAGAGTGGTCAGGCACTGAAATAGGCTGCTGTATAAGCAATGAATATTAATATGTTATAATGATGAGATTATACCAGAGAGTTTGGCCAAGCAGTTATTATACCAAGAAAACGGATAGAATACTTACCCATATCCTGGGCTCACTATGAAACTCCAAAGGAGGGGATCTCCAGACGAGATCCTTCCCCACTGGTAGTCAGCTCTTAAATGGGTCAAGGAGAGGTCCAGCCAGGCTCCACCCTTCCAACAGCACAAGTGAATTGCCTTTACCTGTGCTCTCATGGCTGACTCAGTGCTCACCTCATGTGATCAATCAGAGTTTCAGGCCATGATTCAGTAGTTCCCATACAGCTGCCTAGGGAGATGGTGGAGTCACTGACCCTGGAGGTGTTCAAGGAACATTGGGACATTGTGTTGAGGGACATGGTTTAGTGAGAACTATTGGTGATAGGTGGATGGTTGGATTGGGTGATCTCATAGGCCTTTTCCAACCTTACTGATTCTGTGATTTCACAGTGTTCAGAGTGTTAAAGAGATGAAAACTTAAACAAGTGCAAAGTTTGCAAAAACAAAGACCCAAAGATATGTCTTGAGAAGCAATGATTTGCAGCAGCATTCTATCAATACCCTAAATATTCTTGATATAATGAATTGGGGATGATTATATTAACAATACAGGAGAATAACTACCAAATGTGAGAGAAAGTATGAACTAAACAGGATTCCATCAAAACGGCAGTTACTCGATGCAGTACTGAGAAAGGAAGTACTCCCTATCTGCATTTGTAGACAACTTCAGTTTCAGAAGCATGAGAAGTACAGCATTATTTCTTACTTTCATCGTTCTTTGATTCTTCTGAACAATACCTCTTTTTCATGTCATTTTGTTCTAACCTACTGCTACATCCAGACTTAAGGGGATTTCAGAACTAAGTAGCTACTCAATCAGATACTGACTAGTATTCAAAACAGATCCCAAACCAGATGGCCAAGCTTCTCAAGCACTGCTCTGATTTGCTTTTACATTTGCTATGCTACTGAAGTTGGAACTTTCAGAATACAAGAATTTCCAGTAGTGGAACAGCCATTGTCTCAGGAATTAGGGTCTCCCTTGTGCCAGCAGTAGATAAGGACTCAGAAGAAACTGCTTTGATAATCAAACAATTATCCTTTGGGATGATCACTATTTTACAATGAAGTCATAGAAACGATCCCAAAAATATTATTTTGAGATATATTAAGTTATTTTCAGTGAGTATAGCAATGACATTTTTTATAGCAACAAAATAACTGCAGACAAAAAAGGCCTTTAGAGAACAAATAGAAGATTTCTGACACTTAAGTTTCACATCTAAGTATTCATCTTCCAATAGTGCTTGGTTTGAAACAGAACAATCATGATTTTCTAGTGTCAGTGCTTAGCTATCTTCATATGGGACAATTCTTCTGTTAGAACATTCACCTAAGGATTAAAGACTTCTATTCCTTCTATTTATTGCGAGTTATGAACTACACTGAGATCTGCTCCTAAACTTAAGTTTTTATTATTACATTACATATTGAATATCTGCTAGATTAAATACAATTCTCTAATCATGAAAGCAAATATTTCCATAAATACTGGTTATTTTCCTTTTTGTTTTGTCTGTTGCAAACTTAATCTTCAAGTCTAGAAATAACCCATGTACTCAAACTGTAGACACCCACATTCCTGCCATTTTACTAAGCACTAGGTATTTAGCTTTTTTTTTTTACAGAGATGTCATGTTCATAATGCATGAATTCAAAAATATCAGTTTTTGCCTTTTCTTACCATTATGCAATGCCCTTGACAACTGAAATATCACTTGTCTTATAATTTACAGCTTCTTGAATAGTTAAGTTTTTATTTTAATGCTTCTCTGATTGTCAGAATACTGATAATTGTTATGTTCAAATTATGTGATCAACCAGCTGCAAACAGGTGCTTTTGTTTAAATAAGAAACTAAATGAAGTTAATTGGACTGAAGAAGTAATGGAATATATTCACAAAACAGTAGCTCCATTTACATTTTATTTCTGTAGTAAACTCACATCACCCATTTCATTCCTTTGCTCTCCTAAACATTGCTATTAAAAGCCTTCTATTAAAAAAATACGTCCAAAATACTTGCCAGTGAAGTCACTTGCTACTAATAAGCTATATGAAAAAAGATCTTATCTATAACTCAAAACTAATCAATTGATGATACTGTCTACAGAGGCTGCAGACTAATGAATACTGCATGAGAAATGCGTATTTAAGATGGAAATACCTTTGCCTCCAATAGGTACACTGACAGGAAGTGATTGCCTAAGTTTCAGTGGAAGTAAAATATCAGACTCAAAGCTTAAATGCACCTCTCTTCAGATACAAGTATGGAAATAAAGGGGTAATCAGAATTATAAAAGCTTGATACAATTTAAATATTGCTACTCTTTTAGTTATATATTTGCTCTAAAACAGAAGTACATTTAGCTTATCCTGACATACTAGCACATTCTTTTTATGTTCAGGGCAACCAAACTGAAAAGCACAACTCCCAACATACAGTGTTGCTTGGCAGCACTATCCTGCTGGACTAAAGTTGACCTCTTACTAGAAAGGCTTGTAGCTATCTTGGTGAATTCTTTGCTTAAGATTATCTTGCATTCATTTTCAGGGGTGCACTAATCTTCACAATTTGTGGATTTATTATGAATACTAGTGGGTAGTTTGAATCTTCTTAGTCTCACAGTCAGCTATCTGTTGAATTTCTAATTTTGAAAGACATTTTGCAAAGGAGAAAACATTGATGAATTTCACAACCTGAGTAACATGTTTCAGTGCTTCACTATTCTTATCATAAAAAAACTTTATTCTTCTATTCAATCTAAATATCCTGTCTTTTTGTTTGAAGCCATTTCCCTTGACCTAACACAACACTCCTCTCTATATATTCCCCCCCCCCCTTTAGATACTGTATTTCTCACGTTATTTGGTGGTGCTCTCAGTACTGTGGATGATCATAAACCTTCATCATCTCTGAAAACGGAATTTTCTGATCATTGTGCTGGAGATGACAGCTTGAAAAATCTAGCTCCTGAGGATGACTTTTAAACTTGCCCTACTTTCAGCTGTGAGAGAGTTGATTTTCTTCTTAGTCTTCTTAGTCTTCTATGTTGATGTTTTAGTTTTAAGAGAAACACAGTGTTGATACCACACTAATGTTTTAGTTAATGCTGAGCAGTGCTGTACAGAGAAAAGAACATTTTACTTCTTGTACCACCCTACCAGCCTGAAGTGATTGGGTCACACAAGAAGGAAAAGGACTGGAAGAGTTAACTTGAACTTTTTAAAGTATACACCATACCAGATGGCATCATCTGAAAACTATATAAACTATAGGGATTTGACTGGGGCACAGGCTCTGCTTGTGTGCTGGGTACTGACTGGGCGTTGGTTTTCAGGTGCTGAGCAATTACAATACCATAATATATAAAATATTACTGGCGTTACTCATTAAACCCACAAGTTAAACTTTAGTGGTTTTTTGTTCCCTCCAATTGTTAGAGGTCAAATAAGAGCTAAATCTGAGAAACATTTCCATCACGATTACTCCATTTAAATTCCCACAAGTAAATTCAAAGATGAGGAAAACTCCAACAAATTGCAAGAAGGATATCTATAAAAATATTTGTTTACTTCAAAATACACTAAAATATAATTTATAAAATCTTAATTTTGATAACAAAATTATTCTCATATTTCTTTAAAGTGACTTTTTTTTTTTAATGTCCAGACAAAACTGGGAAAACAATCTTCTTATGAATACTTCATACAAAGACTATATTCTTTTTCACCATTTTTTACTACACCCAAAGTAAAATGTTCTGATATTCTGGGGTAGAATTTCTCATTAATATACTTTGTAATATTTATACTGTTATGTTTTTCTTAATCCATTAGCATTTCTTGAAATGCACATTTTCACATTTTTTCTAAAAACACTGAAAAAGTAGTTTCAGGCAATAAGAATGCAAATTCTTTTATCTGAGTGGGTAATTAGAGGCTGGTTTGGATTTTTAGTTTTAGTATGCCCATGTGATTGCACTTAAAACTCTACATTTGAGAAAAGTAAAACAGGAAGTAAAATATTCTTCTTTTTTATTGCATGTTTTCAGGAAGCACCTAAAAGCCATAGCAGACAAATATGATCACACCAAAAGAATATTAAGATGTATCTGTAGTAAGAAGTCTGTACTCAGAAGAGATGTAATTATGAAAGAAGGGGAGTGGTAGTCAGGAATGAAGAGAAATGTCTGAGCAGTTCAAGGCAGAAGTTTGGCCTTTCATTTTTAGGCAGGCTACTGTGCACAAGATACAATTTTAGACAGCTGAAATGCACACTAAAAAACAAATTGCAGTTTGAATTTGCAAGAATGATCACTTGTCTTCACTGGAATGTATTCTTCAAGTCATTTTTTTTTTCTTCCTTTTTTTCTTTTCTTTTTTTTTTTTATGAAAAACTCACTGATGAGGAAGAGCTACTTTTCTCTGTTGAACTCCTGAGCTGTCATATTTCTCCATAATCTAATGATTAAAAAGTTCAGATCAAACAAGTGTTAACACAATTTACAAGTACTAATGCTCTAGTGCCCTATTTACACATCTCTAATTTCATGGGCCAACATAAAATAGGAGGCATTACGTTCAGAGCATCTCTCAATATGTAACGGACAAACTATAAGAACGGTCTAACAGTACAGAATAGGCTACAGAAGTTATAGTGAGATTGTATCTTCCACTCTCAGAACATAAGAGAAACTGGTATTCAATTAAAACAGCAACAAGGTGAAATTACATGTCATTTGTGATCTATACCTCATGGTTTTAGAGGAAAAAAAAGTAATGCCAGCAAACAAATAAACATTTGGAAAGGACTGTCGATGCATATTAAGAATAAGGTATTAAATATTTGTTGCTTTTTACTATCTATTAAAACTTACATTTCTTAGTTTAAATCCATGAACAATAGTTAGAAATTACAATAAAATCTATCTATTCAACTATACCATGCCCTAACAGACTTGTTTCACATCTATAAATGGAGTTTTTCATACCAGTATGTTCACGATTCTACAATCATCTTCTAAATTTCTCACCCTGCTGTTTGCCTTCTCTGGAAAAATTATCATATTAGAGGGCACGAAGCCCGATCCACTAAAGCACACCACATGTTCAAAGTAACTGTGAAAAATACTGTTAGAAATTATACTATATATTTCACGATATTTATTAGACTAAATCTGGGATACCACAAAGCTTTAATGAGACTCCTAGAACACTACTTTGAGAAAAGCCTAGGTAAATCAATTGCTTCTCAGCCTACAGAACTGGAAGTCAAATTTCAGCCTTCACCGTAGTAAACTGATGTCAATATCATGGTTTTCTTCCTGCTATTAGTCTGCAAGGTTAGGTTAACTAGGAGAAAAAAAAAAAAAAAGAAGAGAATGAACAATAACATTGCTGGACCTCAGAGATCTTCTCCAATACTGTTCCCTAACCTACACATGAGAAAAAGCTTTGAAGAATGGAATTTCATTTCTCCATACACAATTTCAAGGTTGTTCAGTTTACCTTCAACTAGAACACACATCCCATGCCTCTGAGCAGACCTGGACTCAGCACAGAATTGATAATGAAGCACCCTCCATTGTCAATTATCCTCGAAATCTTAGACCATCTGCTTTCACAACACACTCGTAGCTGATTAGCTGCCTAAGAATTAATTAGGAACACTTGTTAACTGTTAGGATAGAAAAGTTGTTGACATTTATCTTATACGTTTTTCAAAAAATAATCGTTTTCCAAAACAGATTGCAAGTAATATGATGAAATAATGAAACAAGAGGCAGCCTTCCTTGGGATTAAGATGCATTCTTACCTCAAACACACTACAGAGTAGTTCTCGATGAGGTAATTAAATGCACTACATAGTGTTTAGGAGGAGGCATTGAGAACTACTATGTAAATGAAAAACAAAACACCAGAACTTAGACTATCATTAAGTTATTTTGTTAATCTTCATAAAAAATGAAAGTCAGACTGAAGTATCTTTTGAAGCTAGGAGGAAAAGCAAGTGTTCAACCTATCTTTCCTCCAAAATTTCTTGTTAATCTTCAAATAGATTGAGATACATTATGACATTTTAATCTTCTAAGGTGAGAAAACTTAAGCACTACAATTCATGACAAGAACTGGGTTTACTTTTGACATGCATTAGAAAGAAGAATGCTAACAGTTGCCTTAAACAGATGATAAGACTAAACACAAGATAATGGAGAATCATTTTTTTTTTGGAAGGGGGAGGGAATTTCTTATCCTAAATTATGGTTCCAACTTAATCAGTACTTACAGCCTCAATTAATAAATTGAGTCTGCAAAGGAATTTTCAACCATATATTTATTAGCCAAGGTGAGGAAAAAGCAAAGGAAAAATTATTAAAACAACACGTAAAACAAATTAATGTATGCATATTAATTAATTCTGTATAGATTTATACAGGTAAGTGAGCTACATTAGCTTATAACTATGTTATATCAGCCTCAGCTAAATAGCTATATCAGTTTCAATATGCCTAATTTTATTACTCAGACAAGTATAATTGCAGTAACATAAAAGATTTTATCAACTTCTTCATAATGCTTAGACTTTGTATAAAAATAGGAAAGATATCACTTCTGTATCTAATGACCAATTTTTTAAGTATAGACATAAAATGAAATGTATAGGAAGACTTAAACTGCCAAGAACCTGTGTTAACTAAATATACAAGGTGAGGAATAAATTCTGATCTCATTAAATATCATACACACTTAAACATGCAAATAACTAAACATGGTATAAGCAGATGGAGATACAGATATTATCTGCCAAGGATCTATAGGAACACCTGCACTAATTGCTTTGCATCTAGGAAAAAAAAATTTCTTAGACAAGCGTATTGTATACAATAGCTGTTACGATGGGGATTCACCATTTTAGATATATCTATGGAAGAGCACTAGTACAAACTATACTTTCCAGATATATCAAACCAATTAGCTAAACTCTCTGGCAAAAAAGGTAATACTATCATGTCAAGAATTCCATTTAAAAGACTTCTACCTGATTGGTCACAATACAGCATTAATGTTTTCCCTCAAAAAGCTAGAGAAAAAAAAAAAAGATCAAGTTATACTTAAATCCTCATAAGTGCAAGTCCATTACAGTAACATTATATTTCCCTTTCACTGTCTTCCATCAAGCTGATGCTATTTTTATCTGCAGTGTCTGCAGATAAAGGCATTTTTTCCTTTTATCTGCTATTACTCAGTTTATGATCATGATTATTGTTGGAAGATGCTATAATTATAAAGATTAATTAGTAGTGAGAGCAATAGGAGCATGTAACTTACATTAACAATGTGTCAGATTCCAAGACTGAAGCTTTCAAATGCCTAAATGAGACTAGAAACTCAATGTTTAATAAGTCAAGGCAAGAATATGAAATATGTTTTTGTCATTATGAATTTTTTTTTGCTGATACATGAAAATGGTACAAAATCACTCCGCTTCAACAAAAAGAGCTTTAAATCTGTAAAAACTCTTCAAGTGCAAATTAGGTAAGAAGCCATCAAAAAACCAAATTAGTAGCAATTAATACTCACTATCATAGCTAGGAAAAAATAAAGGAAGAAAACATATCTATCACTAGATATCACTGATGATTTTTCCTAAGGTATTTCACTTGAAGTAAAAACAAATCAAAGTACTTTACTGCACAATCAAAAACTTCATTAATTTTCTTTTTCTATAAATTAATCCTTATTATATTAAACAGAGACCAGAAGATCTCGTGAACAATAGCAAAAGGATATATATTATTGTATGCCATTGAAATCTCCTGAATAAATTCAAACCCTTAGCATCTTGAAAATATAATGTACTACATGTCCTTCTCACAGTTCTCACGCTAGTAATCCCTAAAAATATTTAGCCACTTATGATTTTATTTTCTCCTCAATTATCTTCCATTGTCTTTGCCATTAAGTGGGTTAATATCTCTTGAAAATAAATATTTCAAAATATTTATCTTCAATACAAATGAACTACAAAACATTTAACTCAGAAAATTGCACAGTGTTAGAGGTCATTCTGTACTATCAGAAAATTCAATTATACTTTCTGTGTATTCTTAAGAACCACATATCAATTGAAGCACACGTTTATAGTTCTATAGCTTTCATCTTCAGAGCTCCTACAAGCCTAAAGTTCTCAGAATTCTTTTTTCAAGACCCAGTGTTCTCTAGATGCAATAAGGTCATCTAAATTAATTAACATCTATAGGAATTTCACCCCTTTTACAGTTTTCCTTAGAAACTGCTGTGTGTGTTGACGGGGTTTAAAAATCTACCATTAATTAAGCAACCAAACTGAAGTCCAAAGAATAGATGAAAGCTGTCTTCGTCTTATCATCGTTTCCCAGCAGTTCAAACCATACTCATTTCAAAGTCCTAAAACCATAAATCTCTCATTCTGTAAGGTATTTAACAAACAGGACAAGAAGTCTTCTATATGAAGCATGGTATACAAGAGTCTAGTGTTTAGATAGGAGTTGATAAAAAATCTGCAACCTCTATTTTCCAAGAAGTTAAATAAGCCTTTTTTTAGCTTATTTCAATACAAAACACAATAATTTAAAGCAGCTCGTAAAAACTATATGCAATTCTCCTCCTCCTCCACCCCTATTGTACTCTCTCATTCAAAATCAACACATTAAAGTTCTCAGAGGTGTACAAAGAAGACGAACTTCTCTAAAAACAAGAACCTGTGAAGACAATATATTTGTTATTCAAGAGGACTAGCAGAATTTGGGCAAAGGAGCATAGTCTTAATTATTGCTCCCTTCTCAGATCCTTTTAATAATGAAAAAAATAAATAAAATACTAGATTCCTTGTTAAGCTCTGTTATCTTCCAAACTGCTATACTGCAGAATTAAGTAGATTAAGTATTCAGATAATACAGTTTTTACTTTATGATATTTTCAGCTACGAAGCCAAAAAATTTGCATCAGAAAAGATAAGAGTAGAATCAGCAAACTACAGTGTTCTGCTTGCAAAGAAGCTAAACTGCTTTCAACAGGTTCTTGGCAACACCAAGCAAAGAATTCCTAGGAAAGCTACTAGTTACATACAGAAAGAAGTTCACTCACCCAACTGGTGAAGGGGATCTCTAGATAGGCAGCACTTGTAAGAAAGCAGCCTAAGGCCAAAAAAGAATTTATCTTCTGTGGCTGGCCCTTGTATTAGTTCAGCATAGCTCCACCCTGGAACCAACCCTTCTGGTTGCATGGGGAGCACATGTGCAAACAATTTGCCAGCCACACACCTTCATTAGGTGCTCAATCACCACTTCAAGCTGTCAGCTAACAGTTCCCCAATATAGAAAAAAGGTGTAAAATCATGTTGTTTCTGAATAGCTTTTTTTTTTTTTTTTTTTTAATTAGACTTTTAGTAGTCTCTCTCTCTTATATCTCTCATACTGTGAGTGCAATTCAAAATATAGATTCTGAATCTTAGGTTAAGAGTAAATTCAGTATTGTAGTTTATTGTCATGTTGTAACTTCCAAATGACATTTATTCTACTCATGATAAGAAAATTTACACTCAGCTTGAGAACGAGCTCCAAAATTATGAGTTCTTCATTTCATATTAGAACCTCAGTATTGGAGGTCTGAATTTTCCTAGACTAAAAACTTGGTGTTTGAAACAAACCTAAATTACCACTGAATTTCCAGCCTTTGTTTTTTAGTAACAATTGGTTGTCATTAACAATTTTGTCAAATTTAGTTTTCTCATTTCTTAGGGTGGAATCAACTTGTGGATTCAACATGTGAGTTTATATGGAAGAAATACGTTTGAATGTATACAGAAATTTGTCTATTTTTGAAACCTAGATAAAGCAAAAGGTTCAAATTACATTATTTGCCTATGTGGATTAAATCATGATTATCATCAGTATACAAATATTTCTGTTCTAGTTATTAAGAAAGAGGAGGAATTCCAGGCTAAGTGAGAGAACTGAGAAGAACAACATCTCTGGTATCACTCCAGCTACTTCAGACTAACATCCCAGATTACCTAGCATCACCAGGAATGAAGCTCAAGGCAAAAGTAGGTATCAGTAGTTACTGCTGGATTGCATTTACTACTGTTTATTAAGCTTGGGAATATGATGCTGTCTATAAACTGGTCTGGGAAGAAATATTCCAAAGTGGGATTTTTTTTTTTGAGAAAATTGCGGCTTTATGTTAGTATCCACAAATACCGCTTATTTTATTTCTTCTGAAACATCAATGTATTAGCATAACAAGGATCATGAACAAGAAGGAAGTCCAAAATTTTCACTTCCAGTATATTTGTAAATAGACACAATTGCCATTGTAACTCAATACAGAAAGGACACTGAAGTGCTGGAGCAGGTCCAAAGAAGGGCAACAAGGCTTGTGAATGGCTTGGAGAACATGTCCTGTGAGGAGTTACTGAAGGAACTGGGGCTGTTTAGTCTGGGAAAAAGGAGGCTGAGGGGAGACCTTACTGCTCTCTTCAAATACCTGAAAGGTGCTTACAGAAACCAGCTGTGCTGGTCTCTTCTCACTGGTGACAGGTGACAGGACGAGGAGAAATGGCCTTAAGTTGCACCAGGGGAGGTTTAGGTTGGATATCAGGAAACACTTCTTTTCAGAAAGTATTGCTAAGCACTGGAATAGGCTCTCCAGGGAGGTGGTTGAGTCACCATCCCTAAACGTGTTTAAAAACTTTGGATGTGGTGCTCAGGGACATGATTTAGCGGAGGATTATTAGAATTAGAGTAGTATGGTTAGGTTGTGGTTGGACTTTATGATCTTTAAGGTCTTTTCCAATCTAAACAATTCTATGATTCTATTTCTTTATGCAGGAATCAATTGTTCAACACAGATACTTGCTGGATACTTGCTAGCCTGATAGAAATTAATATGAGTAAAGAAATAGATATATTTTAGTCCCCTTCAGGAAAAGACGTTTGAGTATAAGTAATTCAATAAACACTATTTTCAAATAGTTATAAATTTATTGACATCTGTCAATTAAACAGACAAACTGTACCTAGAAGAACCAAAACAAGGAGAAACTAAATCAGGTCCCCTCATGTCTCCTTATCAAATGATGAATCTGAATGGATGAACTGGATAATTGATTTCATTTTATTTACTTCCCATGTGAAGAATTGCATTGTGCACTACCAATAGAGCTATTTTACGTTACTGATAAAATGACTTCACTTCTTTTAAGCCATTCACTTTTCTCTATTGAAAGGACATAGAATTACAGACAGTGTGGGAGATCATTCACTGCACTTTCCACTCTATCTAGTCTGGAACAATAATCTGTTTTGCGTCTATAAAGACTTGTTTCAGTCAAAACTACCAAAAAAGCCACAGACAAAGAAACAAACAAAAAACCACAAAAAAACGCCATAGCTGAGGTCATAGAAAAAAGGTTAGGAATTTAGAGGATCCTCCCAATCCCTTGTGATCTCTTATCGTATTATATCCATTATAAACTGAAATCAAATTCAGACTTCCACTACGTAAGTCCAAGAATAAGCCACTTGAGTTTCATAGCAGGACAAAGTCCTCTCAGAGTCACGCAGTGGACTGATTCATCTATACTTCACAGTATTATAAAACCTACTGGTTAATTATAAAATTTCACAACAGCATTTCTGAGCAGTCTGCTTCAAACACGTGTTCATGAATTTTGCTTTTCTTTTTTAAGTACACCACATTTGAGAGATTTGATACATGTTGTAGCAATGATCAAGACTGAAAGAGCAACTTTAAAAGTAAATGGACTGACTTACACTGTTGGCAAAAAGTTCTTCTCAGTAAGGAGCCAAAAATCCCCTTAGGCTCTGCCATAGACTGTCCTTAGAAATAGTCAACAAGTATTGTAAAGCTAATACTTGCTCATATCAGTCTCTTCCTCAATCTTCCCCCTTACTCAACATGGCTATATGCCTGCATTCCAAATGTAATCAATTCTTTTACTATATCAGCCACTACTTTCACTCAGATTTTATCAGCTATTTGTAAAGGACTTTGCAAGAGAAGTAGATACAGACTTCTAAGGAAACAGAGAGTGTGTTAAGACTACACAATGTCCTGGGACATATGGGTACCTCTATAAACAATTACCTGTACCATATGAGAAGCTATGGAAATTCTTTTCATTGGAGCAAAAAAATAAATAAATAAATAAAAAATAAAAGATATTAATGAAAGATTATTTTTTTTCTGGGACTGGACTGAAACAGTCTGAGATTTGGAAGTCAGTTTTAAGCAAGTTTGTAAAATTTTAGCTAAACTTTTTACACTTGTGGAAACCTTGACATTTCCCATCATCACCTTTGATCACATTAACAATGAAGTAATTCTGAAATGAGTGCAACAATTAATATTACTTTAATCACTATTATAAAGCCCCTGAGAGTAGTCACTGCAATAAAATTGGCATACTAAAGATATGAAAAAATAATTGCAGGTGCAACTAAACATGATTAATGATCAGACAACAGTTTCCACATGAAAAGAATTTTAAATAATTCTTCACTCTTGTCAGAGGCAATATTATTGATGTGCTGGGTTGTTTGTTTGAATGAAGCATACGAAAGAAGACAGATAATCTTCATATAGAGCAAACACTATTTGAGCTCTGATTTATAAAGTTAGTTTTCCAAACATTTAAAACACATGTATTTGTAAACTTTGCTGGATAACAAAATATATGCAATACTACAGCATGATAGGGACTGTCTGAGATTGTGATGAAGATTTCAAATGAAACTTAATATACTATACAATTTCCTTTACGGAAATAAAGATCTGGCAGACTTTATTTGGAAATTATTTTGTAGATAACAGCATATACTAGCTTTAGCAGTGAAGACAGTATTGAAATGTTGTCATTTCAAGCCTGAGACTGAATTACTAGCCTTCTTATCTTCTAGTAAATTTTCCTTCGTAAACTGATAAACAGTATAGGAAAATCAAACTTTCCTGATGAAGTCAGACAGAAGAACAGTAAGAAATTTTAAAGTTGTTCTTTTGTTTTCTCCTCGTGATATATGTTCATAGAATAAAATACAGAAATTTTTATGGTTATTTAAAAAAAAATTAAAATAAAACTTCTATACAGAAGTTATTACTGTTCATAGCTCACACTTCCCTTTTTTAATAATGCATTAGCTATCAGATATATTGTTTTATATAATTTCCTAAAACTGTTCTTAAAGAATTTGCAATGTGCCTAGTATCAATATAAGCAGAAATATATTGGTATTACACTGTGTTTTATTTCAGACATGACTCCAAAGTTCCTTAGGCAGATATTACATTTAATTACCATTAGCATAAAGAAAACCTAAATAATCCATGCACCCATGTGTTTTAGGTATATGAATCCTAGCATCTTACAATTTGGAAAACTTTGGAGAAATATCTGTTGCTATTAACACTGAAAAAAACCTTGCTAAATACTTTGATGAATGAGAATAAACTACTGAATTGGAAAAACATAGACTACAATTTGATACAGTAGACCAGAAGTATGTTTGTTTCATATATTAATTGCAGTTGAAAATTCAATGATTTAAAGGTTTTGAATATCTGCTTTAATTTAGGCAGGCATGTCCAGCCCACAGGCTGCATGTGGCCCAGCAGGGCTTTTAATGTGATCCACTCCCTTCCTACGATTTAAAGGCAGCACTTCTTCCCTAAGAAACGGTCCCAGGCATGCACCCATTCCTCAGCAACAGCTGAGTCAGTGTGCTATTGACACTCAACTGAAGCTAGGTCGTGGGAAGGGCAGTGCTGTGCAGCGCTGACTCAAACGATGGCAAAGAATTATGTGCATTTTGATACATTGGCTTAACGCTTAACACATGGCTCTGAACAGCAAAGAATACACAGCTGTGCTTTCAATTTTGATAAGGCAATTTGAAAACAGAATCATGGAAGCCTTTGAGTTGAAGGGACCTTTGAAGGTCATCTAGTCCAACACCCCTGCAATGAACACAGACATCCACAGCTTGATCAGATTGCTCAGAGCCCCCTCCAGCCTAGTCTTGAAAGTCTCCAGGGACAGGACTTCCACCATACCTCTGGGCAACCTGCTGCAGTGTCTCATCACCCTCACTGCAAAAGGCTCATACCTTATGTCCAACCTAAATCTACCCTCTTTAAGTTTGAAACCATTTCCATTTGTCCTATCACAACAGATCCTGTGAAAGAGACTGTCCCCTTTTTTCTTATAGCCACTCTTTAGATACTAAAAGGCCACTGTCAACTCTCCCCAGAGCCTTCACTCCAGTACAGAGTTGAGGGTCAGAATCACCTCTCTCACCTCCCCGCTGGCCATTCTTCTCTTGATGCAGCCCAGGAAACAATTTGCATTCTAGGCTGCGAGGGCACACTGCTGCTTCATATCCATCTTGCCATCTACCAGTATCTCCAATTCCTTTTTGGCAGGACTGCACTCAACCCTTTCATCCTGCAGCTTCTATTGCTAGTAGGGGCTGCCATGACCAAGGTGCAAGACCTTACGTTAACTTTGTTGAACCTCATTAGGTTCTCCTGGATCAACTGCTCAAGCCTGTATAGATCTCTCTGGATGGTATCTCATCCCTTGAGAATGTCAACTGCACCCTTCAGCTTGGAGTTACAAGATTGAAAAGAAAAAAAAAAGAAAAAATATCAATTTACATTTGTGCAACTAATTTCAGTTGATATAAATACATGACCTGCAAACTTTTGAACAGTATGTACAGAGTTGCAACCAGATATTCAACTCAAAATTGTCATCATATCTTTTTATCAGACTTTCATAATCTCTGTCTTAGCAGAGAAAAATATCCTTCACTTCACAGTCACACTTTACTCATGTCATCACTTTCTGGCAGCTCACACATTTTGAACAATTGTCAACAATGTAAGTATAGGAAGAGTTCAATGTTTTAAGAAAAATATTTAAAATTAAAATGTTTTGTCTCATGTATATTAACAACATAGCATATTTTGCAAAGGCTGCTCTGAAAGCAATACCTGCTTTTTAATTACGCTAGCCCATAACATCAGAGGTAGACAGTGGTGGTATTTAAGTAGCAGTTGAACCTTCCCACCAGTATTCCATTACATTTTGTTACTGTGTGACAGATGGCAGCAGAGAGCCAGTGTGACAAAATGGCATCTGACATGCTGACATGGAAATGTGTATGAAGCAAATGTAGAATTGACTTCTTCCATGTGAAAAAAATGTACCCACTGACATTCACCAATGGTTGCTGAAAGTTTATGGAAACCAAACAGTGAACGTGAGCAGAGTGAGGTGATGGGTTATATCTTCTGGTGCTGTGACGGTGGATCACCTCCACTTGTGCAGATTTTTACGTGCACAGGCTCTTGTTCATTGCAGGTGAAAATGCATAGTTAATGGTGGTGATTATGTTGAAAAATAGTGTTTTGTAGCTGAGATTTACTCTACCAAACATTGGTATTTTGCTCTTTGTAACAGCTGTAGTTTCCATGGAAATAAATAGGAGGAATTACTTTTGAAGCAACCTACATGTAAAAGGCCCAAGACAATTTCTGTCCACTAAATGCGGCCCAGGAAAGCCAAAAGGCTGCACACTCATGATTTGAAGAATTACGAAAATGCTTACATGCTACATATTTGAAAGAGGACCTAACAATCACTCAACATGAAATTCACAAAGATTTAAATATTAGTGCATTTTAAGCAAGACTGTCTTCATTATTATTTTGAGTTACACAAAACAGCTCAAAACAGATTACTGTATTGTGTGGTGGACTTTTTTACTTTTTATCTGTAGCTACCTTGAGATGAACTAACATAGGCTGACTCAGGTTATACTTCTAATGGAAGACGTATGCTGTCGGAGATTAAAGACCTTAATGAGACACAGAAAATTAAATTACTTCCACCAAAACTGTTCTCTGTTAGCTATGACACTTGGTACACTTGGTAGCTATTTTTTTTTTTCCCAAACAAGAAAAGAGTTCAGTGAATAATTTTTATGGAGTTACTTTCCTTTGCTGGTGAAAAAAAACTTCAATATAGATGGTAGAGCTAAAGGACAGATTAAATTTTTAATTTAACTTCATATTTGCACTGTACATTACCAAATTTTTTTTTTTATTTACTGAAATATATTAATATGACACAGGACTGAAAACTCAAGGCTTTTTTCACAGCTCTACATTTCATGTTCAGTGTCTTTCTTTTTATACTGTCAGTCACATACTTTGGGACATCAGCCCAAATAATCAAAAAGCTTTGAATTTGTTATGGTCAGAAATATTACATTGAGAGGATATGGATGAAGCATGGTCTTCATTAGAGAAGAACCACAAACACATATACTTACACATACAAATATAGAGGAAACTGCAAAATGTCTAGTAAGAACTAGAGAGGATTAATTTCTTTTTTGCTTGGTTGATACTTTGTTGCTGTTCGAAGTATCATTATCTTAATAAAATTCTTTCTGACTTGTGGTCCTGTCTGTCGTGTTTTCATATTTTCTATTTAGAATTACTCCTATTACTATAAGAGCTGACAAACTTTCTGAAAGAGCAGTGCAACTGTACAATGAATCTCATATCATGCAAAAATTTATCTTCATTTATTGCTAATTGCTTTGATAGCTTTTTTTCATATGTTGTTTTGAATTTTTGTACTGTTCCAGCTAGCAGACACTTAGAGCTAAGGGGATCATTAGGTGTTTTTGTTTATATATTTTGTTTTTAATGATGTGATCATCTGCCTGACAAATTTGTTCCAGAATTTCATGAATGACCAGCAAAACCACGTTGTATAATGTTAAAATAATTATGACTTGTCAAATAGTTGAATTTGAATTGGTGGCTATGTTGAAGAAGAGGCTTGCGTCTGGTTAATAACACCTCTTCCATAATCAAATAATGATATTGCTACTAAGAAAAATATAAACCCATGTAAATAATATGAAACAGGAAAGACAAACATGGACTTAAAAAATGTATTAGTGGAAATAACTTCACCAAAGGAATGAAATAGACCAAGAACACATGCCTTGGGAGCCAACTTACTTACTTTTATGGAAGCAACCACAAAATGCCAAAAAGTATGTTGCTACATTCGTTTTCAGTTCCAGAAGCTCCTTGTATTGGAATGAGTCTAAATCAGACATTCCATTTTCCTTTTGACCAAGAATCATTTGCCATTAATCTTTTTGCAAAGTTTTAAGACTTCATTCAATGAGGGCAGATTGTTCTGGTCAAAAGTGTCATCCGATTATTAGTTTAATGGAAACAAAATAAAGGATTATTCATATAATAGCCACCCAAGGAGAGGATGTACATTTGCAACCCATTAAACATACACAGGTAGATTGTAGACATAGTAAACAACCATAGGAGGGAGGGAGAGAATAACAATTATTCTAATTGAGAGAGAGAGTGTAATTAACATTAAATGCTACTCAAAGTGAGATGTTTGTGGTAAGAATGATGTACAAGACAGCTATATAAGACCTACTGGCTTTCTGAGGAGACAAGAGAGTGAAAATGGATAGGACATTCTACATCAGTAGAAGTTCTACAGATTTATGAATCTATGAGAATGCATCTGCTTTCTACCAAGGTGTTGGTGAACCATCCTTTTGTGTAATTTTAATTAGGGAATGCATTAGTACAAATTATAAGCTAGAAACTTCTAAAATGCACACTCTGGAGAAATTTGCCAACCAGTATAAATATTTGGCAAAGATTTGCTTGAATCAGAATGTTAGTTCCAAATACTTCTAGAAAGCTAGAATTCATATCTGAAATGAATACTATCATTTCTCTATATAAAGATGAGAAAAACAACTGGCAGACCAAACCTTTTGTCCTAAACATGAAGATGCTTTAAGGTTTGAATATGCTTTTTGTTGTGCTAATGAGTTTCAGTAAAATACACGTGTATTTGCAGAGATATTACAGAAAAAGTTTTGATATATTATCAATGCACATCTATTATCTTAACAGTCTTGCATTAATGTAAAACCATACAATGAAAAAGACTTAACAATTTGATGCTGTAGGAAAAAAAAAACAACTTTGCAATAGTTAGCAAATGTCACAAGCAGTAATCCCAATGGAATAGCATTTTGTCGGAGAACAATTCCAAAATTGAAATAGAGGTCTTAGCAGTTATTTCTCTCTAAATCAGAAATGCTTTTCCTATTGCAAGTAACTTGGATGCAGGATTTACACCTAATGGATTTTCCTTTTTGAAAATGAGAAAATGTTTTCTTCTAATCAATTTAACAAATAGACTGCTTGAAATTTTGTAGTGAATAGTATGTATTCAGAGAAGTACTGAACATTGGAGGAGAAAGACATGAGTTTTGTAAATAGTTTCACTGCCTAAAATTCAACTTGTTGCCAGTCAAGTTTTCTCTGAAACCAGAAATGATTGTCTGGTTAGAAATGCATGCATTCTTCTACTACGAATCATTCTGTATTTTATTTAAGGCTTAACATCATGGCACTGCAACCCCCAAATGTTGTTCTCCCATTAATGCAGGCAAAATAATAATATGATAATACGTAGTTTATGAGTGTTCTAGACTAAACATTACTTTGAAAATGATTAGTACTTTTATTAGTATTTGCTATGGTGAACGGGTTCATTAAATGGGATCATCTAGTAAATTGAAACTCAGAGTGGAATTTTATGTGTCCAAAATAGCACTAAGCCACCATAACCTCTTCAGTTTCTGTCTTAATTTTAGGAAAGCAGTACATCTGAAATCTTTTCTCCTATATTTCTAACTTAGCATATCAAAAACTGATTTTGAGGCTGATGAAGGCTAAAACATCTGAGAAATTTGAGAAGTCTAGCAAAAGCTTCCAGACTTTTTGACTTTCCAAAAAAGACAAACCTCTGCAAGAAATACCTATGGCAATGTGTTACTCCTAATCTATCACTTGGGGAGGAAGGAAATAATATTTAACATGTCTTTGTTAAAACTATTTTGAAAACCTTGACATTTATTTATTTATTTATTTATTTAAGCTTTTGCAGATAAGGAAATCTTGAAACTATGTTAGGCATGAATTGATTTCAGTAACAGCCAGCTGGATTGAGGCCATTAAAAGCTGATCCCAGCACATCTATGACAAGGTGCGCCCTGATGGTCTGAATATTAGTAAATTGATGTAGAAGTATGGATAATAAGTCATCACACTTTCACAAACTCTGTGAAAATTATTTAAAAACATCTAACAGCTTTGGTTAATAAAAAGAAATAGTCTAATAGATGGAGAACATTTTAAGTGCTACTAACAAAATTGTTAGCATTCCATGGAAAGTACCTCCTACGTGAGAGCTGGAAAAGTCATAACAGATGCTGCTGAGGAAAATGTGCCATCAAAATTTGGGTAGCAAATGTGTGAATATGTGCAAGTAACTGCCACAAAGTGTAGCCTGAGTTTCTCTAGAGCAGTTGTACATGGTGACCTGCTAAACTCAGCAGAGCACCTCTTAGTGGCATATTACTAGCTACATGAGAGTATTATACTTATGACTGTCCCTTATTCTCTTACATCTTGAAAAAAAGTTAATACTGCTCTATTATTCGACATTGATAACACAGTCCTTCCACAGAAAGTCTTTCAAGTATATCCGTGTATTAGATTCATATTTAATAGTATTCTATACCTCATCTTTGTTGTTATTATATGAATTCACAAGAAGTATTCTATGACAGCACTGTACATTAGCTGAAGAAAGAACGTAATGTTTGTAACCCTGCTTTTTTAATTTATGGTTTAGGTTTGTTTTGTTCCTTCCTTGCACATGCTGGCAGCATGTTTGTATCAGGAAAATGAAGCCCCAGGTTAAACAGTTATTTACAGAAAATTTGATATCACTCTCCAATTCCCAAACTGAAACAAGGCTTGTACTGATTTACATATAGTTAGGTCTTTGACTTCATTATTACTTTATTTTCTTGGCTATGCTCTTGATCCTAGGTTCAAAAAATTATCCATGATAGTGCATTATAAATCTTGAGCATAAATGTCACAGAGCTTCTATTCTATTTTTTGATACCAAAACTTTATTTTTTTCTTGCCAACAAAATCACAATCATTGCTTTGCAGCAATGCTATTGCAGAAAGATATAAAAAAAAAATGGAGATTTATTTCTCCAGTGTATTTTTGACAAATTTGAGAAGCATATTACACAACAGTAAGCAATGACATTCTTCGAAAAGGTCCTTCAAGAAATTCCTACTTGACGTTGACAAAATTTAATCCATAATACTTGAAATACTTAGTCAAAATGTACACTGCTTATGCATCTAAGAATTATTGAAATGGGTCCAGCTGAATCCCAGAACTGAATTGGAATTCTCAAATTCTTATATAGAAGAATTTGATTTATGGTCTTTCTGATGACACTAGTTTAAAATACGAAGGGACTCTTTTGTCCTATCAAAACAGAAAGCTTATTCATTTCAGAATACCAACAGCAGTTGTTGATCAGTCTTATTTTCCACTAAAAAGTAACCTTGCAGTGATATCATTGTAGAGTTGGAACCCCTCAAGACTGGTCATAAAAAAAAAAAAAAACAAAATTAGGAAGAAAAGTGATTTTGGAAGAAAGAAAACTATGTTTGGAAGAAAGGCATGAGTCACCAGATGAGAAATAAATTTGCTAAGAAGTTTCTGACTCTTTAATAATATTTAAACACTTGCATTTTTTTCTTGCTTTTTGTATACTTTTCATTAATAGCAACTGCAGAAAACCTTCACTACAGTTCTTCCTATATGCTTGCAGTATTTCCCAGCACATTACTCAGTGCCACAGAAAAACAGCAGAAAAGATGAAGTTCAAGGAAAATTTCTGAAAACTTCCAAGTATCTTTACAAAAGAGAAATACATTCTGAGCTGTAAGGTATCCTTCTCATGAGCAAATTCTGGCTATTAACCTTACGAAAACTGCAACTACTTTTTAGTTTTCTGCTGCAAAAACCAAAACAGTCTGTCTTTCACTGAATTTTCAGTGGAAGAAATTAATTTCTGCCACGAAGAAAAATATAGTCTAAAAATATGGTCTAAAATCTATAGTTTATAGTGTATATTCTAAAAATATAATACAGGCTGCTTTCTTCACTTTTTAAGAAAATATAGGAATTTGAATAGTAAGGTGACAGTGCTGACAGGAAAGAGGATTCAGATGAATATATAGGAGTTCAAAGCGTCTTCATGATTCTAACACATCTGGAAAGCAACATTTTGCAATGAGAAGGAAAAATATATTCACTAGTAAAAAAGGATCTGAGTAACAACAATTTAAGGCTGTAGAGATAGTTCTGAGGGAATACAAAACAACAACAACAACAAAAGGTGTTCATAAAGATTGGGTCCTAGTTAGAATAAGCAAGAACTCTTTTGAGTCTTAATACTTTTCAGTAGAAAATAGGAGCACAGTATTTTTTTGAGAAATTATCTTAGTGTGTGTTCAGACTCAGTCTTACACACTGAGAAAATTAAACATCTATCTGCTTTCTATAGCAAGAAGTCATTTAAAAATTTTTACTTCCTGCAATAGTTATCTGGGGAATGGAAGACCTCCCTTCTGTCAGGGAAGAGGTGGTCCAAGAACGCCTAGGCAACACCAATGTTCACAAATCCATGGGACCCGATGGGATTCATCCACGGGTGCAGAGGGAGCTGGCAGAGGTGATTGCTGAACCGCTTTCTGTCATCTTTGAGAAGTCTTGGAGGACGGGGGAGGTGCCTGAAGACTGGAAGATAGCCAACGTCACCCCGGTCTTCAAAAAAGGCAAGAAGGAAGACCCAGGCAATTATAGGCCAGTCAGCCTCACCTCTGTCCCGGGAAAGGTGATGGAACAGCTTGTACTGGATGTCATCTCCAGACAACTGGAAGAAGAGGAGGTTATCAGGAGTAGTCAGCATGGGTTCACAAGGGGAAGGTGGTGCTTGACCAACCTGATAGCCTTCTATGATGTTGTCTCTGGCTGGGTGGATAGGGGGAGAGCAGTGGATGTAGTCTACCTTGATTTCAGCAAAGCATTTGATACTGTCCCCCACAACATCCTTATAACAAAGCTGAGGAAGTGTGGGATAGATGAGTGGACAGTGAGGTGGGTTGAGAACTGGCTGACTGGCAGAGCACAGAGGGTCGTTGTTGGTGGTGCAGAGTCCGGTTGGAGATCTGTAACCAGCAGTGTTCCTCTGGGGTCTGTGCTGGGTCCGGTCTTGTTCAACATCTTCATCAATGACCTTGATGAGGGGATAATGGCCACCCTTAGCAAGTTTGCTGATGATACGAAGTTGGGAGGATTGGCTGACACGCCTGAAGGCTGTGTTGCCATTCAGCAAGACCTGGATAGGCTGGAGAGCTGGGCAGAAAAAAACCGGATGAGGTTTAACAAAAGCAAGTGTAGAGTCTTGCATCTGGGGAGGAATAATTCCATGCACCAGTACAGGTTGGGGGATGACCTGCTGGAGGGGAGCTCTGCGGAAAGGGACCTGGGTGTCCTGGTGGATGACAGGTTGGCCATGAGCCAGCAGTGTGCCCTTGTGGCCAAAAAGGCCAATGGCTTACTGGGGTGCATTAAAAAGAGCGTGTCCAGCAGGTCGAAGGAGGTGATTCTCCCCCTCTACTCTGCCGTGGTAAGACCTCATCTGGATCTGGAGTACTGCATCCAGTTCTGGGCTCCCCAGTACAAAAAAGACAAGGATCTCTTGGAAAGAGTCCAGTGGAGGGCCACGAAGATGGTGAAGGGCCTGGAGCATCTCTCCTATGAGGAAAGGCTGAGTGAACTGGGTCTGTTCAGCCTTGAGAAAAGGAGACTGAGAGGGGACCTGATCCAGGTCTATAAATATCTGAGGTGTGGGGGGCAGAATGGCGAAGCCAGACTGTTTTCAGTGGTGAGTGGAGACAGGACAAGGGGAAACGGCCAGAAACTGCAGCATAGGAAGTTCTACACAAATGTGCGCAAGAACTTCTTTACAGTGAGGTGACGGAGCACTGGAACAGGCTGCCCAGGGAGGTGGTGGAGTCTCCTCTGGAGATGTTCCAGACCTGCCTGGATGCCTACCTGTGCGACCTGCTGTAGGGAACCTGCTTTGGCAGGGGGGTTGGACTCGATGATCTCTGGAGGTCCCTTCCAACCCCTACAATTCTGTGATTCTGTGATTCTGTGAATAGTTACTCCAGAGACTGGAAGGTAATGTGCATAAAGATACTGATGTACTACCTTCCTATTTCCTTGTTTAGCAAAAGTGTTGCTTGCAGTCATTCACTTGTGATCAGAAAAAAACCAAACCTAATTTCCTAAGATTCCTTTTAAACTTTTTGAGACCTCACAAAGAGATCTATGAAACTGAGTTAACCTGAACAGTAGTACAGGCAGGAAGATTTTGCTGAGGGTAGTCGTAGTAGGGAGGAAAAAATCAGTCAGAAAATATTGAAATTTGTCTTTAAAAAGTGAGCCATTCACAGATCCAAGGATTCTTCTGTGCCTCAATAATGCCATCCTCATAAACCTGATAATAATACTGAAGGAGGTAGATACTATTCTTCCTTTCTTCAAACTGTCCAGTCCAGTTGTGGACAGGACATTCAAGAAGTTGGTTGCCAATGCAAATTACAGTAACAATAGGACCATATAATCCCATTCTGATATTCACTGTTCTTCACAGATATATACACATAAAAGCCATTGCATAAAAGACACAGCAAGAGCTGGTGTATTTAATGTGTGAGAGCTATGTCTGTCACTAGTCCGTATACATCTTTTAGCACTGAAGGGAAGTACAGACATATGAATGACATGAATGACATATGCAGTGCATATACACCAGACTCAATAGTGCTTGTTCCTGAGAAGAAAAGATCCCTCTTTCCTCTCAGATAAGCTCCCCAGGATCTGATCTTCCAATTCTATAAGACCCAACAGACATTTAGAAAATATTTTTGCATAAACATATTTTTGCTTAAATTCTGACACAAAGTACTACCTGTTGTCAGTATCTAAGCTACATCCTGGAAGTTTGATGTTCATGAACATGAATCCATATCCTCTTCCTGAGAGCATAAAGGACATTTTTTATTTTCTTTTTCTCTAACAGTAATAACAAATACATTTCTGTATGGAGTAGTGTAGTTTATATATCTGTATATATATGTATGGACAATACATGCTATCACCTTTATTTTTGAAGGGTTGAAAAGAACTTCAACAAGTCAAATAGCCATCAGTTCCCCGAACTGGACCAACTTTCTGTACACTGTTCAGGATAGATTTTTATCTAACATCTTTAAAATTTCCAGTGATAGAAATTTTATAGACCATCTCATTATTCCTCAGTGACACATCATTTCTTTTATGCCTGTTAGAAGAATGTTTTCTGCATTTCTCTTTCCTGAAGCCTCGGGTAGATACTTTTTTCCAGATCTCTATAGGCAGATAGAAACTCTTACAAATAATTTAAAAAAAAAATCAACTGAATTAATGCAGCTTGAGTTTCCAAGTGCCCTTCTCTGTTGTCTAATACACTACCAGCTAAAACAGCTAATTTCAATAAAGTGTATTTAGTAGCAGTTAGAAAAGTTTCTGACTGTGATTAGGCTAATTGTGTAAGAAGCACATTGTTCATATGTACAGCATTTCGTACTATGGCAGGATTCAAATTATAGGTAGAAGTAGTTTCACAGGAGTGATCAGTGGTTCACAGTCATCATCATTTTATCTATCCACTTGATAGGACTAAATGAAACATTCTGAGAGCAAAAAATAAATTTGGATTCTTAAATTATGTATTGCTTAGTAATAAAATATTCAGATTCTTAAAATTCTCCATTAGGTGTCCTCTTCAGAAATTTATCTATCTTACATTCCCTTTGAGTAAGCACTTCTCACTGTAATTAAATCCTTAAATGTGAAGGAGGACAAACAAAGGCACAGAAAATAAACTCAATTTTGTTGCTGGCTTTTATGGTAGATGTATTCCTCAGAACACTTGAAACCCTAATCACAGATAATGACTTTCAAAAGATTATGATTAAAATAAAGTGCAGTGAAATTTGCATAAAAGGTGATATTCTTCATTGTATGATACCCAAAATATAAGATATTAACAAATTATTCTGAATATTTGTTCAAGAGATGTATATCCGACCTTCTCTTCTATTTAATACACGCATGACTTCATATTTTTATTTTCCTGCTTTTCAGAATTCACCTCTTGTACACCTTCTGCTTAAAGCTTGCCATTTTTTAAAAGCACAGTGCAGAGCTACTCAGACAACAGATCCTGTTTGAAACTTTTGCTGAAAGTATGTCAAATTTCTGCATTTCTGTAAATAGTCCTATATCATATTTTCAGACTCTCAGGAAAAAAAACCAAACATATATATATATATATTACACATATATACTTTTAAAGAATGTTAGGATTGCAGAGTAAGTAATGATTGTAGTTATCATCTACGTAACATTTCAGTTATGTTACAGGCAACAAATTTAGCCGTGGTCTCCACAAGACAGAAAGCACTTGCCAGAAAGAATGTGGTGAGTCAGATGGAGTGCTTGCCCAAAAATGGCTGTTCAGGTCTCTGCCTGCATGGAGTGTCTGAGGCTGTTGCTTCTGATGGAAGGTGGGTGGCATGGGAAACCACCTGCATGAGGTGTGAATGGATAGATGATCTGTTCAGTATGCTGGCAGAGCTCAAGGAGGAGGTGAAAAGATTAAGGAGCATCAGAGAATGAGAGTAAGAGACAGACTGGTAGAGTGACTCCTTGCCAAACCTACAAGAAAGACACAGGAGTGATAACCCCCAAAGTGTGGTGGACCCCCTGCTCTGCCATCATCAGGCAGGAGGGAGTCTAAGACAAGAAAAGGAATGGAAACAGGTTCCAGCTCTGTCTGACAAGCAAACGCCATTCCTACCTAACTTGTCTGCCCAGATGCCCCCATGTAATAGGTTTGAGGCTCTGAAACCTGAGGAAGAGCAGAGTGAGGATGTAATGGAAGATCTATCTGCAAAGTTAACTAGGTTGAGGTAGTTGGTTCCATGCTTCAAGACTGCAAAGATGGAAAGAAGGGTAACTGTCACAGGCAGCTCCCTTCTGAGAAAAATGGAGGATGAGAGTCTATGTTGAGAAGCGTGCTGCCTACCTGAAGCCCAGGTCAGGGTCATTATTAGAGAACTCCCTAGTCTGATTCACCCCTGCAATTATTATCCATAACTGATAGTTCAGATAAAATAATATAACAGGTAGTTTTTCCAGTGTAAATGAGTCCAGTGTCTATACTCAATGTTGCTGAAAACTTATTGTGACTACAAAATAAATAATCATTTAAATTGAATTTCTGAGGTGCTTGTCAGTGCAAATGGAGTGTTTCAGATTATTGAAGGAAAACATCTTTACGGATGCTGTATTTTCAGGATACAAGTTAAATTATCTACATTGATTTACTAAAATTTCCCTGATGAAATTAATAGTGTTCATTTTCATCAGTAAATTCCCAAACATTTTAGGACTTAGATACTTGAAGAAAGTAGTGGACACTCAACATTGAGGCCTCTCTGTGTAAGTAAGAAGGAAGTTGGCAGATTATCTATGAGGGTCCTTGATCTAGAAATTAACTTCTTTATCAACTAATTGGTCTACGATTCAGGTTTTTAGAAATCTAGATGCATTACAAAGCCTATCTGTTTTTATCTCCCATTTTCGATTAAGAAGATTGAAGATATTATAAGGTAAATTCAACATATTTATATTTAAAAAGTTGCACTTGATAAACCCAGAATGTTGAACAGCTTTCTTCTGAAAACAGTTTTTTCTGAAAGGTGAAAAAATACATGAATGTTAATAAATCAGTGTTAACAGTATAATGCTAATAGTTATTTTAAAAAAGCAATAGCCCTTTGGATGTTTTGGATTTTTTTTCCTCTGTGCTTTCTTGTAGAAAATCTCAAAAATGAGTTAAAATGCAGGAATAATTATTGAAAAAGACTTTCCAATCTATTCTTAAACAACCTGTTTGTAACTGATGCATTTTACCAGAAAATAGGCTATGAGATACCTTAATCTCCTCCACTTGGACAGCAAAAACATGTGATATACTGGCTTTTTCAAAGACACCATCAGTGTTTGATTAAATGATTATTTATAGAAATAAAGTGCACAAGTCATTAGACAATGTTAAAAAACATATATTAATTCACATCGGTTTTTATGTCTATATTGTCTGAGTTTTATGTTCCATTTAAAATTATAATTTACATTTATTTCTGTGGGAAATAAATGTTTTTATTCATAAAAACAATATATAAATATATAAATCATATTTGATACTCATCATTTCTCAGAAAAGAACAGTAAATTAGTTTGGACAAGTATCATATAGAAGCCCAAAATTATATCTGCAATTTCAAATAAGCCTTCACTGACCCCAAGGCAGAGATAAGGCTAAGCAGTTTTTTTCAGTGTTTCTGCTCACAGCTGATGCCAGAAGAAGTTGCTTTGAGTACTTCTAATGACACACAGCAAAAATAAAAAAAATAAAAATAGTTTGGCAAACAAATAAGTATTAACCTTCTTCTTCACATGCAATAAGGAGAATAAAGTTGACTTTATATTGATTATCTAGTTCACTTTAACTCATAAGAGACAGCTGTCATTGACCTTAGAAGAATTTGAGTAGAAATATTTAATAATAGGCATAAGCAACTGTTCTGAGCTTATAGCTTGAATATTTCAATTGTCCTATAGAATTTTTCTGCAATGAGTTTGCTTCTATTGAAAGGGAAAAGGGTTATTTTGGTTTGCAGTAATGTTTGTGAAATTTTCTTATTTTGATGAGTTGATCAGAAATCTTTGATTAAGTTGACAACACATAGAGAGTACATGCTGAACTTAGTGTACCACACATTGAACAACCATGCTAACATTTGTTATAAATATCTAAATATAAACTCTATGCATCATTTAGCATCAGAACAAGTCCAGATCCATGAATATGGGAAGACCTACTCATAGAGAGAGAACAAAACCTGTTGTCTACTTGTTAGTTTTCCTATTACATTAAATATCTTCTTGCAAGACTGATTTCTTAATGCTCATATTTATAAACTGGTGAGCATAGTATGCTTAAGACATTATGAAGACATATTGCAGAAAAAATCCCTTTGATGTTATGTCCTATCCATGGGAAGCCCATTGGATTTGAACTTACCTGCCAATCTGCCAGGCAACATCTGTGCACATGTGATTGTACAAATGGTCAGGTGATTCAAGTAGCTCAGATTATCACAACATGCAAGTCATCTTCTACTCCTTAAAAATTTATCAACTATATTCCTTTTCTTTGCTCTTTCTGAATTTAATAGAAGGAATAATTGAATAGCTTATCTGCATAAGGCACACTTGAAGGATTTTAAAGATGTTTTTAAATAAGTTTCATAGGCAGAAAGAGGTTCTGTCATACATAAAATTGCTTTTAGGGTGTAAGATAGAATCTTTAATTGAACCTGTGTTGGTTACAGGGAAGGGTTTTAAGAAATAATGAACAAAAACAGGGAAGACTGTGTTAAAAATCATTTGAAGACAGACTGTTTCATAAAGGTTTGCTTCATTTGTTGCCATAAATTTTGAGTTCATTTTCCTCTGTGTTTTCTTGTAGTAATGAGTGAGTATGATGAGTGAGTATGAAAGAATAATTATTGAAAAAGACTTTACGATCTATTCTTGAACAACCTGTTTATAACTGATGCATTTTACCAGAAAACAGGTTATGAAATACCTTTCATAAGAAATAAGTCCCTTGTTTCTTTCTCCAGAATCCAAACACATAAAAACTGCAAGGTTCAAGCAATCTTTACATTGTGTTCATCTCCCTACATGTTTTCACTATAACTTAAAGTATGAAGTCTACGAGATAAGCACTCAAACTGCATTTGTCCCTGGTTTGTGAAATTTTAAGATAATAGTCTGATGATTTAGTGCTTCTTGAAAGCAGTCCTAGCAGTGAAACTTACAAGTGCTAATGTTCCAAGTCATTGAACAGGCTGACCAGAGAGGCTTTGGATGTCCCATCCCCTGAGGAGTTCAAGACCAAGTTGGATGGAGCTTTGGGCAACATGGTCTAATAATAGATCTGGAGGTTGAACCCTGCTTGTGGCAGGGGGGTTAGAATTTGATGATCCTTGACCCAAACCATTCTACGATTCCTTCTATTTGAAGTTTTTATTAAGATTTGAATCCTGTGACTACTCAGTATGTCTGTCAAAACAATGGACCTGCCTAAGCCTCTGAAGTAGGGAAATAAAGACTTTCTTGGGAGCAGTGCTGTTTCATTTCCATTCCAGCTTTTCTATCACCTACAGAATTTTCTGAAGCACTTTAGCAGGGTGTTTCTTCATGAATGCACTCACTGTGCAAGACCAAGTGCATCACCCCTTTTAAACATGTTCTTCTTTCTTCCATGTTTCTTCACAAGAGTGTTTGGATGATGTTTTTGTTTATTATAGAATCATTATGCTTGGAAAGACCACTAACATCATCTAGTCCAACCACCAGTTCATCACTACCATATCACTAAACCATACCCCTCAGCGTGACATCTACATGCTTCTTGAAAACCACTCCAGGGACGGTGATTCCACTACCTCCTCAGGCTTCCTGTTATTGCTAGTAATCTGAAAGAAGAAGCCAACTCTAACCTCACTGTAGTATCTTTTCAGGTAGTTGTAGAGAGCGATACAGTCCCCTCTGAGCCTTCTCTTCTCCTATTTTTCCCTTGATACTATAGCAAGGAGAATTCTTGCAGGAAGTTCCATTGGTATATTACTATAAATTAATAAGAAAGAAGCTTGCTTATATTTTGCATTGTTTGCAAGATCTTCAACATAATGTAATTCAGCCTCATTTATTTAATAGCTGTGATGGAAAAAAAAAATAAATCTTTGGACAAACTAACACGAGAAACAGGCTGGCTGATTTTTAAGGATGCATGCCAAATAGTACTGCCCTTTAGTGCCATACGGTCTGGAAAACTAGCCAAAATATGGTCTACTAAATTCCTGGAATTCAAATTGGAGACCCTAGTCTGAGGAAACAAAGGAGAGTTCCTTGTCCTCCACACTTTCAAAAACCTATTGCTCAGTTATGCCAGATGTGCAACTTGACTGCATAACCCCTTCACTTCTGAAGGGGCTCTGTGTCTCCTATAGAGATGCAGTGTACTCATGCAAGACCTGTAAAAAGGGCACAAGTAGACTTCAGTGTTAGAAAAGAAAAAGCAAATACATAGTCATTTCAGGAAAAAAATATCTCATGCTCAGAGGGTTCTGATATAAAGAACAATGACAGAAGAACATCATTAGCAGCTGTCTTAAATATTTTACATCCATAGTGGTACTACATTAATATTGATGATATATTGATACTTTTCAGATTTGCTATATAAATTAATGAACTACAGGAACAAACAGCCAGAAGGAGTGGGATGATTTGTTACGCTGTAGCTTCCCCAATTTCCTGTCATCCCAAGGCTATACTTTATCAAGAGTAATGAATGGAATTCATATGGAAACCTCATTAACATGCATTAGCTGTATCACAGTGTGTCTCAGGTGCATAATCAATGAATATATGGATGTTATAATTAAGAAATACACAAGAAAGTTAAGCTAAACATGTTATCACACTAAAGAAGAATGGATGGAAAGATCACCCTTGTCCTGGTCTCACTGAGAAGATTCCAAGAGGAGTGGTCTCCAAGAGATCTTTCCCCAGTTGTAGTCAGCTCTTAAATGGGGTCTAAGAGAGGTGGAGCAAGGCTCCATCCCTTCTGGTAGCACAGATGAACTGTCTTCACCTGTGTTCCCAGGGCTGACTCGTTGCTTGCCTCAGGTGGTCAAATCAGAGGTTCAGGCCATGACTCAGCAGTACCCATACACCCATACACTCATGGTTTATAAGGGTCAGTTCAGGTGAACCTCCATATCTTTAGGAATTCTTCCTCTTCCTTAGAGAAAATTAGGAAAGATTTAGGATGCCTTTAAGGAAAAAGCTTTTCAGACTGTTTTTGGATTACTGCTAAGTGGTAAATGTGGTTCAACGAACTTGCTTGCCCATGAATATAGTTTTATTGCTATCTTTATCAAATGGGTCCATAATACTAAACAACTTGTATTTTCTAATTATGTTGATTAGAAATGTTCAGGTGACTATCTGTCTATCGCTTTCATTCATAAGAAGTTTCCCAGTTTCTGGAGGTTATACTTTATGTTCTTTTTGCTTATAGTATCCATAGAGTTCTGGTTTGCTTGTCTGTGCATAGTGGATCCTGTACAGTACAGTCAAGTTTGCTGTACCAAGTACGGCTGCACAGAAAATCCATAAGACAGGGTCCCAACTCAGTTTATAAGGAAAAGATAGTGCTTCACTTAGCTTAAGGTATATACATCTTAGTGTCACCTCAGGTCAGCTAATGGCTTTGCATGTTATCACATTAACCACTTCAGAGAAAAATGCTGAAAGAAACAAAAATGGTTTTGAGCCCTGACTGAATTTTCTTTTTTCTCTATTTTTTTTTTTTTCCCCCCACTTCTTTTTTGGTAGTAGTTGCTCATTGTTTTTTCCTCAAGTCTTATTCTTTGACCAATCAAACAAAATACTTAGCTAGAAAAAGAAGAAAAAAAAAATAGAGCTTGTATTTTGCTTTTCTCTGAAAAGATCTTGAAGAGTAAATGCTTTTACTAACAGTCAATCTATCTGTGAAGAAAGAATAATAATTATTTAATCAAGCCCAGCAAACCAGCATAGTTTTTCTGTTCGGTTTCTTTTTTTTTATTTATTTTTACTTTTTATTTCAGCATACGGTGGTTTTTTTTGTTTTTTTTTTGTTTTGTTTTGTTTTTTTGTTTTTTGTTTTTTTTTACAGACACTTTATGACTAATGGAGATTTCTAATCCTGAATGTCACCACATAATTTGTTGTCTATGTAAAGTGTATTTTATTTCTTTATATTCTAGAGACTGCTCTTATTTTACTGTACATTTTCAGAGTTCATAAGCACACTGCTGTAGATGTGATTACAATTTCAGTTGGCACAGCATTTTCCTGTTGATTGCAGGGTGGCAAATGACTCCCTTTGGTGCCTTTTCCTCTCATCTGGAGCACAGAGCCTAACTGCTGTGACCACTTATGTGACAAATTTGGCAGATGCAAGATCCCAGATGGAAAGCTCTCAAATTTGCATTTCCACAGTAGCATCTGGATATTTGATTGGCTTCCTGGCTGACTCCTTATAAGATCTCTTGGTCTTCTACACATTTCACTGTTATAATAGCTGCTGTGAGGCTTGTAGAGCTGGGTAATACCAGACTATACACCGGACCTTCTAATTTGCATGATCCTCTGAAGTTATATATTCACCCACCTTAAAATAACCTTAAAACATCAAATTGATCACTGACCCAGTTGGATTATTCTGCTCCACCGTTTGAAAGTGAATGTTTATTGAGATGGGCAAGCATCTGTCTGTCATTATGAGTCACATTTTATTTTCTGTTGTGAGATAGCTCAGAGAATTAATAATATCAAAATTCATTGACTTGAATGAAAGGTACTAACTGCAGGGAATTATTTCTTTACTAATGTTCTTGAACTTGCCATAGATCAGCTCAATTGCAAATGATGGTTTAACTTGTGCTGGAACTACCTTATTAACTAAAATATGGCATTTATGCTTTTCCTTCCCCATCAGTTGGCAAATATATTTGTATTATCTACAGATACTTTAACTAAATTAGAATGCAACTAGAATAAGCAAAGGACTTTCGCATAGATATTCAGCTACATTTATATAACTTGATTTTGCTTGTAATCATTCAGTTTTCTTTGAAACTACAGGATATGCCTAGAAAGAGTCCTTTTCAAGTTCGTTAGAAAATGTCTGCATTATCATTCAGATAATGAAATCACATTCCTGAACTAGGTGTCATAATAGCACCTAATAGTAATAATAAGGTGTTCTAATAATAATTAAGATTATATTCTCAATGAAACATTCATTAGGTTCATGAAAAATGAACGGTATTCTTTAAACAACTACGGAAAACCAGTAGTTCCCTGGAACCACAGAACCCTGGAACCACGTGCACTCATAAGAGAAACCAGTACACGTACACAAGAGCACACAAGAATGATTAGTCATGTGAAGCCACGCTCACACAACATGGCACACAAGAACAAACTTAAATGAAAAGAAGCAAACAAGAACGCTGTGAAGAGGACACAGAAGCTGAACACAAAAACAAGATCACAGACTGAGGAAATGGTCACAAGTACACTGTAAAAGAAACAGAAGCTGAATGCGGAACCCAGACTATGGAGAGAAGGAAGAAGCACGTTAACACTAATCAACATCAACTATGTCCAACACAACCTCTAATGGTTTACTGTAGGAATTAAAGCACCCAGAAAGTTAACTTGCAATATTTTACGTAAACAATACATATGCAGGAATGTTGAGCAAATCACTAAACAAACAATTCTAAACTGATATCACTATAAAATGTCAAATCAGCAGCTGATTGATGCAGAGGATATTTTCAGATAGATTACTGATATTGATTCAATTTTCAAGGCTTTATTTTTTTCTTTACATTATGTAGTTAAATTCTCATCTCTCTCAATTTGCTTTTACTACAGCTAATAAAGCTTAGAAGCTAATGCGAGTTAAAAAACAATGTAGTGGCTTGCGATTTCAGTAGAGATTATGCAAAATGTATGGACAAATTAGGATCTCTCTTGTGTGTAACATACACTTTCCTTTAAAGAAAATGGAGAACACACTGTGTAGGAACCAAAGTTTATTCATAATCTAATATTTCAACCATAGTATTATAGATTCTGTGTCAGAATCTGGTGTCTCATACAAACCCACAGTAGTACACTGAAGCTAAAAATTTTTTCCAGTCATGTTACTATCAGTGTTTAGTGCCTTCTCATAATCACACTCTGATTAATTACATTTTTAGATATTTAAATACTGTTGTTGTCATTCAGTTATTGGCTATCTTCTACCAATTGCGCCTTGCAAATACTGGCAATTATCTATCTCCAGTATTGTACTAAGTGGTGTTCGTGCTGATGCTTAAAGTTTGACATTACAGGTGTAAAGCCAAAGCCTTATTCCTCTTGTCTATTACAAATTTTATGACATTGATCTGCAAAAATAATCTGTTACTATCTGTTACTGTTATAATGTGTTACAGTTTCTTGTATAAACTGCAATTAGCACAATTACATGCAGCTTTCGTGTTGTGCCATTTTTATATTTTTCACTTTCTCTCCTAAAACTGTTGTGTAATATTGCTTTATGCTGTTTAACATCTGTTGTATTCCACCCCAGTGGTGTCTGATAGGTGTAGCGACTGCTGTGTGCCTGGTATATGAAACACTTAGGTACCCTTCAGGATAAGCATAAATGCAAGGTGTTGTAACAAATCCATAGTCACCAAGGATTTTTGTAGTTGTCACTGTTTTGCAAGCTACAGCAACTGGGAACATCAAAAGCAGCAGCTACAAAACAGTAGAATCAGCTTTTAAATTAGATGCATCTTACTCCAAGCTAGAAGAATTTGTTTAAATGTAGGAATTATGACACACACTTGAACAGCTGTTACCAATCTCTCAGAAGACATTGCCAGATTTCCTGAAAATACTGATTCTTACCATTCTCCTGACACAATATGACTCTGGACCTCCTGAGAGAAAGATATGACTTGGAGACTGTAAAACAAAGGAGGCCTGCCTAAACTTATTTCCATCAGTGCTATTGAAATTTCAATGAGCAAACTGGATGGGGAATGTTATGCACCAGAGAGCTTCATCTGGAAACATCAAATTTTGCACAATTGACTTAATAGTAGTGATTCAGAAACTGGTTCAGTGTTCCAGTGGGAATAGAAAAAAAAAATTATAGCTTTGACCAACGTTGACATGAGACTGTGGGAGGTGATATGGAAAAAAAACTAAACTCTTCATAGATTAGAAAAATATAGGACAAAAAAAAAAAAAAAAAAAAAAAAAAAAAAAAAAAAGAACAAAACCCCACAGTCTATAAAATACACTACTGAAAAGTTTCAAGATGCAATATATATACACATAATATATTAATAAAGATGCAATTTTTATAGATGATGAAGACAAGCTCTCTAATAGTTAAGATTGAGTATATGTCTCTTCTTAGTGAGAAATAGTACTGGAAACGTGCTGCTTTTCGAAAATTTGAATAATTGTTTTTGATTCTGTTAGGTTTATACGGGGAGAAGTGCTGCATGAAATCTATATATAGTATCGCCACACAGACATTAAATGATTCCAAGTTCTGAATTACTCCTTCCTGGCCATTTTCCTTTAAGATAAAAGATTGTGATGCATCCATACTGAAAAGTCAATATTCACTGGAAACATAAAATGAAGTTTTTTTAACATCAGTAGGGAAAATCCATGGAAAATAATGCAATAAAGACACTGTTGTAGGGCATATGATCTCCCCACAGCAATCTGCTGCTGGAGTTCAAGAAGGCACTCAGACACAGAGATTGAATTTGGGTGATGCTTTGTGGAGCCAGGGGTTGGATTCAGTGATCCTAATGCGTCCCCTCCAACTCAGGATATTCTATGATAGACACATTCCAAGTATTAACAACCTTACACCACATACACTCTGTCCTTGTGAGAGATAAGTCTTCCCCCAGAAGTAGTTTCAGTGGCTTTATTAGTTGCAGGAAACTCTATTGCAGACCCTTACGAAATCTTCTACCTGTTTCCAGGTACGCTTCCTACTTGCGTCTCTCCCTCAGAGAATGAATGAGGGAATTATCCTTTGCTCAAAAGATACTTGTTGCCACACTTGAGAATTTGAAACTCTCCATAATCCAACTCTCTTTCTCTAAAAGAGTATAATTTACAAACAAAAAAATTAAAAAGTGCATGTCCATCACAAGCATGCCTACACATATATGTTCATTAAGAAAATTCCCATACTGCAAAACCAAAGGGATTAAACTAGGTATATATCCCCCTTAACTGAAGAGAAATGCAGATATTTTCATCACTCAGAATTGGCAAGGTTTGCTCTCAAAACACGATTGGCAAGTTCTGCTGAAAACAGTATTTGCTAGAAGCAGGTGCCAAAATACCTTTTGTGTAAGAAAGTTAAATACTGTTGTCCATGAGAACAAAACAGTTACAATTCTAAAGATTTTTAACACTCCAATAAGTCAGCTGAAGTTTTTCCTCTACAAGCCTATAAGTATTTTACAGTTCTTCTTTTTAGATTTTAAAATAAATGCCATCTTCAGAAGTTAAAAAGATCTTAAAGAAAATGCAATAATGCCCCACGATTCTTTCTCCAGTTTTTAACAATTGTTAGTGAAGATACATTATTCCAAGAATCAAACCTCCCTTTGAAAAGAGGGAACTTTTTTTTTTTATTATTACTTCCACAATTCTTGATCGAAATACAACTAAAGTTTTGATGCTCTAGTCATGGTGCCTGTAACTGTTCAATTCATTCCTGCTAAGGACTAATGCCAATTTGCTAATAGTAATGAAAGTACACAACAAAAGGCAGGTAGATGTTATCTTTCACTAAGAACAGATCTGGTTGCCAGAATTACTGAATTTTCTGAAGTTATTGATTTCCATTTAAAGTACTTAACACTTTTCTTGTTTAAGCAATAGAGTTTGTCAGAAAGGGAACCAATTCAAGTTAGCTCATTGCCATAACACATTGGGTTTTACATAGTGAAAAACTTGCATGACCTACAAGCAATTAGAAAATAATTATAATTTTGTCTCCTAATGATTTGTTACTTTATTCATTCTTCTGCAGTATGACAAAGTATTCAGCGTCAGCACATCAGCAACAAGAAAATCTGAACAGCTGCGAATGCAAATTAAAGTCTCATGATTTTAGCCCTGGAATCAATACTTATTACTATTCCTCACAAACATGTGTCTACACATGTAAGTTTGCAGGTGCTTTATACCTATTTGGATAAGGTAGATCAAACATATAGTTTTCAAGCTAATGTTTTTTTTCTTACAATAAGCCAGCACTGTTCTTAAGTCAGCTATTAATAATGTATATATATATATATATATATATATGCACATACGTCTGTGTGTGTTATCATTAATATTTATTCAATGTTAGCCAAAATATATACATTTCACTGAAGTGTAGAGCTGAAAAATAATTTTACAGACCGACATTATTCAAAGGAATTTGAAGCTATCTGTAAATGATCCCAAATTTCTTAAGCTCATCACTGTAATTTTCTCCACATACATCACTGTAATTTTTGATACTCGTGTTTTAAATGACTCACATAATATATGCCTTTGTGGTAATGCCAAAACAAAGAAATGCAACCTAAGAAAATAGTTTTAACAAGTTTTACGTATAAAGAAATATTCACAATAGAAGTAGCAAATGACAATGCATTTAACAATTTACACATTATCCAAGTCCCTAATTTCCAGCATTTTCTCTTAAGAGAAATTATTCTAGAAGGAGATAGGGAAGAGGGCAGAATAATGATTATGTTTATGAGTAGATAGGAATAAACACAACTGTAATCTTTCAGAAATCCTACATTATATATAGTGAAAATAAACAAGTACTAGCCTGTTACAACAAGATTTGTTACATTGTATTGAGACACTGCCTTTCTTTTCTCTCATTGCAAACATGCATTAATTTCCTCTACTCATACCTGTATTTTGTCACTGTAATGTAATAATGCATAAGTAATCCCTGGATGCTTCAAGATGCTTATGAGAACAAGCCACAAAGAGAGGATTGTTAATATTAAAGATAAAATTACATCAGAGGATAAGTTAAAATGTATATTGATCATAACCATTTAACAAAACTATTAAGCACGGCTTTTTTCTTCCACTTCAGCAAACATCTTTGCTCACCTATCCACAGAACAACAGCCTTTCTGCTGAGATGCTGTATCACCAGCACAGACTTAAGTCCATCTGGTAAAATATTTCTATCTTAAAACACAGTAAAGCTGTGAATTGCATGAGGCCACATTCATGATGATTACTAACTGTAGCTGCAAATAGGAGATGTTTTCTTTTTAACTGTACACCACGGATAGTAGAAATGAAATCATGTGTCTTCCTTGGAAATGGAAGATCTTGCTCTGTAGATCCAGTTTGGATGGTAACTGCACTTCTGGCAGTATCAATTTCATTTCAGTAAAAGAGTAAGATGTGTACGTTTGTATATACAAATCATTGTGAAGGACCGAGTTACACATTTATACAGAGAGGGAAATAAGCTCTATCATTTAGTCAGCTAGATATCACAAGTAGGAAGAAAAAAACGATTTGCTCTACTCTGTTTCAAGTTTCACTGATATGATATTGAGCAGATCAGTTCAACTTCATTTGGTTTTGTTGTTGTTGTTGTTGTTGTTTATTTTCTCTCACATTTCCAGTTAGAAAAAAGATCAGTTAACATAGGTCATTCCAATTGTACATTACCCTCTGTATAACCAATGAATATACAAATATTATAATTAAGAAATATAGAAGAGCATTTGGCTAAGCAGGTTAATTACACTAAAAAGAATAGATAGTGGGCTTACAATCATAGTGGGCTCCCTAGAAAACTCCAAAGGAGGGATCTCCAGAAAGAGATCCTTCCTCAGTGGCAGTCAGTCTTTAAATGGGATCTAGGAGAGGTGCAGCCAGTCTCCACCCCTTCCAGCAGCACAGGAGAATTGCCTTCACCTGTGCTCCTCTGGCTGACTCAGTGCTCACCTCAGATGATCAACCAGAGGTTCAGGCCATGATTCAGCAGTTCCCATACACCCTCTTGAAGAATGAATTGGAATGGTGTGTCTAGGACAGAAATTTCTGATACAGAGTTCAATTAGAAGGAGGGTTAACTTGTAATATATTAAGAAAATTATTGCTAATATAAAATAAACTTTTGAAAGAATAATGATTTTAAATAACATGATGAAAAGCAAGAAACTGACAAAATTAAGTCAGCAACCTTAATTCCCTTTTTGTCATTCACATAAGAATGCAAAGTCCAATAATGGAAACACAAGCTATTTTTCCACTGTATCTTTGCTTTCACAAGTGTATAAATTGGATAACATGACATTTGCCATTCATCACATGTGGCTCCATGACTAAATTGCTTCTCACAATGCGAAGAAAGTGTAAATCACTTTCTTGGTGAATTATTTTCTCAGTTTGTTTTCCCATTACTCACAGTAAAACTAAAAAGATGATGCTTGTGCCCTGAGAAAGTTAGATCGTATCACTGTATGCTCATGTTAGTTATTTGCATTTTCCTTGATGAAATATAGGATTGTAGCTGTTTTTAATGTACTCCTAAATGTCATGTGCTTAAATGTTAAAGCAACAATTCTCTTTCTCTGTAAAGAAGATGGGCTAATGCATTTTTGTAAATCACTTGCAATTTAGTTAGATTAGACTCTCCTTTATTCATGTAGTTAACCAGCAATTCAAGTATTTATTCTAGAACAGAGAGGCATACTGAAAAAAATAATAATAATAATAAAATAAAAAAAAATAAATAAATAGAAGGAAATATAGCAAAGAAAGGGAACAAACAACTAGAAAAATTCTATCTGGTGGATTATGATATGTCATACTTTTCTCTGTTTCTCTTCCTATAGGCAAATAGCTTACATAATTTTAGTTACAAATTATATTATTGCATTTCAACAGTATAGATTGCATTTCATTTTATCTGTGTTAGCCTGATGCATCTTTGAGGAGAGTAAGCACCCTAAGGATGAAAAATAATAGGGATAGCTTACATCAAGTAAGAATAAATCTTTCTGCATTCAGATGTCAATGTCTATTTCCAATTGACAGTTTATTGACATTTCCTTCTAAATGTATGTGTGTCCAGTAGAATAAGAATTTTTCGGCTTAGTACAGGAGTTGTTTGGCAAAATTATTGTATATAGATGTGACATGGAATTAGCCTGGGCAGTTTTAACCTCTAGAATCAGGTAAATTTCACTATTCTGTTTATGGGGATGTGAATTAAGTTGTTGAACTCTAGTTTAAATCAATTTGTGCTGATGTTCTGTTTAGATTATTATTACTGCTGTTAAGTTAATTTAAATCTCTTTTTATGTCTTTAAACTACACTGTAGTTACAAGCATGACAATTTAAGACCTGTGTTACACAGACGAGAACAACAAACATCAGGGTACTATATACACTGATGGAAAAGTACAATCATTTTAACTTGAAAGTTCACAACTTTAATTATGAATAGAGTATAAATTTCAACACATTCAAATACTTCAAAAATATTTTATCTAAGATGATATGAAATCTCTGCTTTTTTACAGGTTGTTTATTATCCTTTCCCTACTTAGAATATCATTTAAATACCAAAAATATTTTAAACTAGAATGGCAAGTCTGGTTTCTTTTTTATCTGCAAGGATTCCAGAAGACACAGATTGAAACAGAAGAAAGATAGGGATGAGCATCTCCAATCTTAACTCCAATTGGTAGTAGTATTATATAAATTCTTTATATAATTTGTACAAACTAACTTCTTCATTTTCTGTCTTATGGAACTACTTGTTAAGCATGAATCTCTTCAGTGGAACATAGTTTCTTCCTCAGCATGTATTGAACCTGGAAGCAGTATGTTGCTCTTATTATAATGCCATTAAACTAAAACATGATACTTTCAAAATAGTTTATTCTGCAGTTTGTTCAGCACATTTTGTAATGCACTAATCTAGAGTGTAAAAAGAACTGTTCTCATTTTGCTGGCATTTTACATACTCCTTTTTTTCTATGTAAAGAAGGAAGAAAGATACAAGGACAGATGAGACATTTTAAGTCTGCATAAATTAAAGCAAACACACAATTCTCTCCTAGTTTCTATCATTCTATATCATTTCTTTTCCTTCCTTCGCTCTCCTTTCAGAAAAGCTGGAAAAGGGGCTTCTTTCTTGTCTTTACCTCATTCTTTCATTTGGAAGCTCTCAGCTTGACTGAGAAGTAGACAAACAGTTATTAAGAAAAAGATAGAAAAAACAAGGGTAGGAGCATTAAGTGTGGGATCACATGACTGGGAGCTATGACTCTTAACTGGTGTATATAATTATGACTTCACACATTTTTACCCAGATCAGATATACAGGCTATTTATATTAACTCAACTTAGTCCATCAAAACAGCACGATACTTTTGTGATTGCTACAGATACTGTGGGGAGGACCTTGATGTTTGGTGCAAAATTGCATCACAGAACAATTTTAACATCAGCCAAAACTATTGATATTCAATTTTTCTTTAGTTCTTGGTTGTGCTATTTCTAGCCCCACAATTCAGAAATGGAACAACACAAAGGATGATTAGACTTGTGCAATGTTCTTTCTTAATTTGGAAAGTATTTACATATTTTGTTCAAGTTAACTTGTTTTCCTCTTAGTAAATGCTATATCTATAATGAAAACCAGATGTGAAGAAGTTTCAGGTACACAAATTAAGGTTGCTACTTCTCTTTTTAAGAAAGGCAACAACATACGTAAGATTCCTCATAACTTAGATTTGCTTTCCATTTAGTGCTATTGGTTAGTGTTGAAAATCAACTGTTATTAGAATGCTGGGGGTTTTTTTTAACCCTACTTGAGTTTGCAGAGTTGATCCATCTGGTGCAAGCCAGAATACTTGAAGAAAAGGAAAGCTGTATCAAATTTAACTCTTAAGAGTCTTAGATATACAAAACACTTCTGCCTGGTCAAGCAAAGAACCTAGGAAATCTATTATATAGAGAGTGCGAGGTTTCATGAGTTGTTTTAAATAGATATCTTACTCCATGGTGATTTAGAGCACCAGAGGGCTCTTCTCCACTTTGTATTTTCTGCTAGCTGCAGTGATGCAGAGCCTTTGAACTACTTGCCCAAAGTAAGTTTTCATAAGCAAGGTGCTATTTTTTAAGGTAAAAGAAACTCTTTCTTTCCTTAAGTGAGCCCACATGGCCCTTAATTTCAGACAACACTTCAAGCTGTAACCTCTTCAGAAATGAAAGTGCAATTTGAAGAAACTGAGTCATTAGAATTATGTACTTCAAGCAAACGCAAATATCACACACATACTGGGCCTAATCCTTGTCTCTTCACATGACGTGTTTTTTTTTTCTTTGACTTCGCTGGGAGATACAGTGCAAACTCAGCTTTATGAAGAATTTGGAGAAGGCCCAAGCACTTTTTTTTTAATGGAAGGATTTTCAGAAATAGGATTTCTATTCTAAGCCAGCTATTTCAATAGGACTTCTAAGTATAAAGACTATCTGTGAAGAAGTTAGTCCCTAAATGTATAATCCCCGCTGAGCCAGCTGGTTAGGGGAAGCTGCCACCCTTCTGCAATTCTCAGTGGGCAGACATTTTATACGCTTGGGAGTTTAGTTATTCTCTGCTCACAAAGAGCTTAGAAATGCAAAGCCAGTGAAAATAACCTGGCTTTTGTTAATACTGCACTTTAGCATACCTGAATTCCCAAAACAGAGTTTGCATTTTACTTTTCCTCTCATTTTCTCTTCAAAAAAATGGAGAAGTAAATCCCTGTGAATGTAAGAAAACCTATTATTCATAAACAAAGAGATCTATGAGTAATGCATGGTTTGAAGTAAATTTCAGAAAACGTACACTGCTGGAAGTTGCCAGGATACTCTGAAGAGTGAAACAAGGTATAAACATAATTGCGAATCTAATGAGGTTCAACAAAGCAAAGTGCAAGTTTTCACACTTGGATTCAGGTAATCCCAGATGTATACAAACTAGAACTCCTTGAGAGTAGCCCTGCTGAGAAGGACTTAGAGGTCCTGGGAGATGAAAAACTTAACATGAGGCCTCAGTGTGCACTTGCAGTGTGGAAGGCCAGTGATATCCTGGGTTCAATTAGAAGAGAGGTGGCCAGTGGTGCAAGGGAGGAGATTGTTCCCCTCTATTCTGCCCTTACGAAGGCCCATCTGGACTACTGGGGCCTCCAAAACAGGAAAGATGTGGAGCTTTTGGAGAGGGTTGAGAGGAGGACCATGAAGAGAATTCAAGGGCTGAAGCATCCCTCCTATGAAGACAGGCTGAAGGAGCTGGGCTTGTTCAGCCTGGAAAAAAGAAGACTAGTGTGGGGAGACCTCATTATGGCCTTCCAGTACTTAAAGGGAGTTTATGAACATGAGGAAAATCAACTTTTTACATGGGTAGTGATAGGACAGGGGAAATGGTTTTAAACTAAAGGAGAAAAGATTTATACTAGATGTCACGGGGAAGTTTTTTACTGAGAAAGTGGTGAGGGGGATTGAAACTTGATCCTTGAGGTCCCTTCCAAACCAAGCCTTTCTATGACTGTTTTATTCTATGATAAAATAAATATGATTAAGAGTTTTATATGTTGTTCAGAGCCACCTGCTCTGAACAAAAATAAAAATCTCCCATTGTCAAAAAGTCATTCGTCTCTATAAAGTTAATAATGAGAAATTATAACATTGCATTACCTAATGAAGAAGGAATTACCAAGAACTGCTGTGGTGTACTTAGCACGTCATCACTAGATAACACAATAGCATCACTGTGACTAAATGCATTATTCCTACTGTTTTCAATAAAGCATACATACCTTCAGAGGTACTGTAAAAACCCATATGTTACTTCCCTCATGAGAAATCACTTTTAGACTAAGGTTTTTGGTATTTGTTTCCCTCTTTATCAGAAGTAGATTTTGAAATGTAGGATTATAAACTGACATTGTACACTGTAATTTAATTTAGAGCAACTCTTTTCAACCACAGTCCCTTTCAATGGCTAAATATCATTTTTGCCCCACTGCAGTTTCCTAGCAAGAATTTAATTATGAGAATAACTACTACGTTTTGTTCTTTTACACTCCGCATTCACTGTGCCCATCGATTTGATATTGAGCTATCTCTATGGATGTTTTGAACAAAAAAATCTATGTGTTAAGAGTAATTTTAGATTTTCTCAGATTGGCTCAGTTGCAAAGGAATCAGTGAGGGCTATAAAGTTTGAGCAAGAGCCTAAACTTTGAATCCTTCTATCTTAGTCCATGTTTTTGTTATAAACAAGATATACAAATACTTTATTAGTAGGCAATAAGTTATAATAGTAAATCACAGTGTAAGCATCAAACACCTAATAATTAGGTTGCGCTGTTGTGTATCAATAAATTTCTTATCATTTTCTAGAAGACTGTTTTTCTATGGTTTTATTGTTAAAAGTGATTGTAAAACACGGGTGTAACTTCATAGTCTATCTGAAACAAAAGAAGAGGGTATCATCACTGTTCACAACTAAAAAGTTTCAGAATGCCAGATCAAACGTAGGTAGTGGCTAAACTAATGGATAACAAATTTTGTTAGCCTCATTACTTTGATCAATCTTGATCACCTGACAATAATCTTAGTATAAGAAAAAATTAAGATTAGCATTTATTTTATAAACTTGAGGCAATTTAGATTTGTGCTTACTTCTTCCAAATAGTTCCAAATCTTAAGTATTCAACAGCTCATTATTTGGTATTCTGAGAGCAGCTCATACTGTTATTTAAATTGACACTAGCACTGTAGTGTTATTTTTTGAAGTAGCTGTAATTGTTTGCTACTGCACTGGATTTCAGAACAGATGTGTCCAAGTTATGATGTGTTGATAGCTATGCTAGTGGCAAAGTTTGTCATACAGTAGAAAGGAAGAAGATTGCTAACCTTCACTAAAGCAGAAAGAAGATTCTTATGAAGACTTGCAAAAACTGCATCATTAATATTTGTTCATAACTAAAGAGAATATCCATTCTAGATCCCAGGAATATTAGCTGAGGGCCTGCTTGATTTAAAAATAAATACATAAATAAACAAATAGAAGACAACTAGCAATGTTGCCAAATAGTACATGGAACCATCACTTAGCTTACACTTTTGAGTGCGCTGTAATTAAGGATTAATTGAATTACAATTTGATTTTGGAAGACATAGTCAAGAAAACATGAATGGTTATCTAGTGCAAATTGCAAACTGTAGTAACTGCAGAGAAAGGCATATGACAACGATCAGTGATTCACTGGAATCTCTGGAAGGTGGAGATACAGTTTGAGGCATCAGTGTAGATAAAGCTTTGACTCAGACTGTATTCAGGTTAGTCACTTACGTACCACCATATTCTGAGTGATTTCAGAGGTAAATAAGTCATCTCTTGTTTGGATAAGCTGAACTACAGAGTATTAAGACTGCATAATTTTTTTATCTTCCCGTTTTTTCTAGATTTTATTTTCCTCTAATTGTCTTCCGGCCAACTCCACAAAGCATTCACTTCCATTTCTATGCATATTTTTATACTGCACTAAAGGACATTAAATTTGATTTGTGCACAAATTGAAATGCTTTTTAAAATCACAAAATGATAACTGAGTAATATGTAGTCTCACAATTTGTTTTAAAATTCCTGTACATGGGGGGAAATTGGAGTGCTAAGTACAAATAAAATTGGCATCCTTGTAGCAATGTATTTTTATCCTTTAAAATATCCTTTAAAGAAATGTATGACCACACATACAGCTAATAATAGCAATAAATTCAGGATTTAATAGTGATCTCTAAAAATTGTTAAACTGTTACTAAAAATAAATCAATAATAGCCCAATATGGGATTTCCTAGAGATAAATGCAAATACATTCACATGTGCCCTGCTATTTTCTTTCATTTTATTTCTAAACAAAGAGTTAGGATTAACAGTAAAGAAAGATTAAGCTTTAAGTTGCTAACTTTGTTTCAGGCCTGGATGTAATATTTAATTTGAGAAAAATTCCTTCTTTTTTTTTTGCTTCTCCCCCATCTCTACTTTCAGCTCAGAAAGTCTCTACTGCATGCCTTGCGAGGGTCTCAGGAGGCTGACCTGTTGTACAGACAGGCAGAGAAGGCCAAAGGACAGAGAAACTGTCAAATGACAAATTGGAGATATCAAAAGAATCTATGGAAGAGAACACGGGTACAAGAGAAAGTAGTAGTCAGGGGAAAGGGTTTTTCACAGCAGAGTTTTCATCATCCTATCACAAAGCAATAGTGAGTTGGATACAATAATGTGATGATAGTACCATAAGCATCGCTTTTTTCCATATTCTGCTGGAGTTTTGTGACGGATCAGTAAAGCATAAGAAAAGCTTACTGAAATCCTGTAATGCAAACACAGGATGAGTAAATACTTAAATCCAAACTGCTGAGTAATGGAGTCTGAACATTTAATCCAAACCATAGAAGAGCTCAGAACCTAAGGAAGTAGTCCTTACAAGACAGACAGCTGAGTAGAGAGTTATCCAAATTGTTTTGGATTAGAAAGCAGTGAAAAATAGTTTTAGGAATAAAATGCAGAAGAATTCCAGGATGAAATTTAAAAATTTAACCTGAATCTCAAGGGTTTTAAGGCTAATTAGAAATATTTTTAGGTGGCCATTTTGGGAGAAATAAAATGCTGTGAATATGATGTAATATAAACAAGTATTATATACTATAGAATAGAATTTCACCTTAAAGAAAACTTAAGAAAATATCACAAGAATTTGCCTTTAGGTGTGCTGCATGAGTCCTTTGTCAGATTTGCATTTTTGAGCTCTCTTGCTGTTTTTAAATAGCTGCATCAAGGAGGACACAGGGAGAGATGGAAGAATCGTGTTTGCTGTGAGGGACATATTACCATTTTCAGTTTAGATCAGAGGCGTAATTTTGAAGGAAATCTCTGTCATTCCTACTTAGCACACTTTTGTTTGTGTCACAGAACAGTCTTGGAACATGAAAACAAGATTCCTGCTTTAAAAAAAAAAAATAACATTGTACCTAATCTAATGCACTGCACCTATTAATGGTATTTGAGTCTATAGGACCAGGCAAGAACTACTTTGAAACCAATCAAAGCAACCAAAACAAACAGAAAACTGAAATGAGTGAAGTTTCAAGCACAAACTTTTGCTGCCTGCAGATTTACTCCATGTGAGCCACAAAGCTTTCTTTTAAAGATAAAGCCTTTTTTTCAATAGTTCAGAAGCCAGCTTACATTTCTTACTTCGCAAAGGAGGTAGGCAGTAAAATGAGTTGGTTCAGGACACCGCTGTAGGATGAAGTCTTAAAAGAGGAAAATCAAGTAGTACAGCCTAAATTGCCAAGTATTTTTATTGTAATCTGAATGAAAAATATTTTAATGCTGCCATTGGCTAAAAGTTCTAGAGTCTTCTTTAATATTATGCAAACAATTAAAACATTAGGTATATACTTGCAGCACCTAAAAGTAAAATATTGAATATTCTGTAATTTTACATCTTGCGCTGCCATTAAGAAGTGTACCCTTAAGTGGCATTTCATATTTTGGTTTTTGTGCTTTTAGTAGGCAGTAACAACGCTGATACAGTCCTGCAATAATCACTACATCCCTAGGCTTACACTTCCGAAACATACATTAAATTGCAATAAAAACATTGCTTTTCAGCATTCACCCATACATTCCTTCCAACTCAAGTTTAAAGCAAGACTCTACAAGATGCATTTCTCATCTAAACTGTAACAAAATCAGTACTGTGTAAGTGCATAAACAAATACATATTTTTCAAAGGATTTAATCAAAACAAAAACTTGCTTCTTCAAGTTAAATAAAAATCATCAGAATTTGACGTAGTAATGTTTAAATATACAAAAAAAAACACCCCAACAAACGATAAGAACAAAGCAGGTGCAAAAGAAATCGCATGAATGGAATCTATAAGGAATTAGACACATCATATGTGTGCAACCACTTATTACTGTATCGAATGCCTTTGTCATATATTTTTAGGTCTAGTTTGCCTGGATCGTAGACATAGGACCTCCTGGCTCCTTAGTAACACTAATACTAGGATTGCTAAAATTCCTCTTCCTAGTTAGAGGCCATGTTGTTAAAACAAGATGGAGATCTGAGCCTACGTGCATCCATAAATCTTCCCCTTCAGAGAACATTACAGCCAGTGAGGGTACTTCCCAATCTCATCTGCTGCTGCCTGGCAAGGTCTGACTATAGCTAGGAGCTGTAGTCAGTCACATTGACTGTATGTCTTAGGTGCCCTCAAGTTTTTTCTTCCTCGATACAGTATTTCTGGTATTGGCAAACTCAGCCCATTATGGCTTTTTTTCCTACATATCTAATGCCTATTATAAAAGATGGATCCATCATCCTGAAACAGATGTGCATTGCCATACCATACATCACTTAGAGAGTAGAGCAGCAGTTTGACTACAAAAGGGAGGGTAGAGAAAGAAACATCGTTGCCATGGAATCACTATTTAATAGACCTAAAATTATTTTAACTTGGGTTCCTTAATCATCAACTTTCATCTTTCCAAGGCAACAGCAGTGTCTCCTATTCCAAGCAAATGATCACCAGACGTTCTCCACAACAATTAATGGCTTAAAGAAATGGCTTTTTCCTTGCTGCTGCAAATTTATATAGAAGTATACGGTTGCTATGTAAAATACCCTGATGCCATAGCAACTTAGAAAGTCCTTGCAGGTGAGGACCAGTGGTTTATCCAATTTGAAGCCTGCAACTTAATCCTTCCGCCTAGTGATGCTCAACACAAATGCAAGCTGTGAAACAGGTTTTCTTGTGCTTGACTTTTCCAATTTACATTGTCAAACACAGGTCTCTGGCACAGAATTCTCTTCTATTTTCTACCAAAAAAATAAAAATAAAAAATCAAGTTTTTTATGCCTTTTTTTTTTTCCTCTTTTGTTTTTTTTTTTAAATAAACTATGGAGCAACATTGGAAGACCTCAGACCAATTTTTCCTCACTGAGTTGTTTGGGAAAGTGGCAGTTTGCTAATTAGCTAAACTGGCTGTTAACAAAAAGTATAACCACATTTTCTTTAAGCCATTTGCCAGTTTGGGAGGAGCAGAAAATAATATCTTTTTGTTTTTTTTTTGTATTGCTAATATCTCTAGGCACATCATTTTGTGTTACACTCTCAAACAGTGTGCTACAAAGCATGGTAACGCTCAAACCAGCTCATCAAGGATATCCAGCCTCAACTGTGCTTAACCCTGTCACCTTTCACATGAAGACCTAACACATGTAGGTCAGGTGCTACAGTATTACTTAGCTAGTAATGTATAGATTCAGTCCTGCATCTGGATTTTAACCCTTAAGTAACATTTTCAGACCCCTCCTGACTACAAATATGTTAATCCATAACGGCAAGGGGTTTCCCTTCTTTCAAAGGGAACTTCTTACCTGAATTGAGCAACTTCATCTCCTGCTCTCATGAAAATGGCACTCCTACATTTTCTGCACTGATGCCCACGCAGTCAATAAACATAGTAAGGAACAGCTTGAAGCTTCCAGATTCTGCTCTCCTTGACATAAATATTCCTTAAGTCATGTGGCAGAAAGGCAATTTTTATATAAGATTCTCATATAATGTCACTAACATACGCTATGCCAGCAGAGAATTGATTGCAGCATAGCTTCTGCCATTTTTCTTCTGTTCTGACATTAGAGCTGACAGTTTTTAAGTGTTGAACACTGGAGCATTTCTAGATAAATCACACACGTTCGCAGGAAGGAGCTGTGATATATCAAACTCCTTGTGGTAGCAATAGTGAAGCATCCTGTCCATGCACAAATTAATTGCAGAGGATGGTTGTGGAATTCATTCCGCATACAGTTTGTCTGGATGCACACAGCAAATTTTAGCTACAAGCTCAACACTGTGCGTTGACAAGCATCTGAAAAAGCACCTCATTTCCACAGAAACATCAGAGAAAGTTCATCCTGTGTTATGCAGGACTTGGGCAGTCCCACGTGCTGTACAGCAATGAGAATTTCGATGATGACTTTTGGTTCTTCCTGCACACCAGGCATTGCCTTTGGGATTTCTCCCAAGAGTTATTTGAATTCACATATGCTAATAGACTGAATACGGAGCATTGCACTTCAGTTTCCGAGTTTATAACCAAATGGAGGGACTACGAGATGAATCCGACCGTAACAGAAAATTGCTTGTAATGAGCCAATCTTTTCTCACAGAAATATGCAAACCAAACCTTTGTCTGCTAAAGCCGTGGGAGGCAGACAATCCTCAGGAGGCAGAAGCACTTCTCTAGGCGCCAGGTCACTACCGGCACTGCTGCTCCGCATCCCACAGCCACACCTCAGGGCTTGGAACCTTGAGGGGGAAAGGGGGGAGCGCGCGCACACTAACGGACCAGCGCGCGACTGTAGCGATGCGCGGTAGGGGGCGCGAGGCGCGCAGCAGCGCTTTCCCTGCTCGGCGGCGCGGCGCGTGGAACGGCTCTTCCTCAGCCCCGTGCTGTTCCCCGCTGCAGAGAGGAGAGGTGTATCGCAGCTCAGCTGCAACGAACGATTTGCAGAGTCGTTGCATGACCGTTTGCGGAAGAGAGTACTTGAGCGTTAGTTAATGCTCGGGTATTTGTGTGCATTCTGCGGGGGTTTTCCTTTATTCATACACAATGGTTGCTTTGAAAATTATGCTTCTTTTGTTGTTATTTCAAGCCACTATGTCAGAAGTAAATGCTTGTGGTATGACAGTAGAGCTTGAACGTTTCTACCAATGTATCCAATTTCCATTTTGTTGCTGTGTGAAAGCAGCAGAGGGGCAGCCAGCTGCAGTGGCATCTGACATGGAAGTGTGTGTGAATCAAGGGGGTGGCACTGAATTCCTCTGTGCAGAAAAATAATTGCAAGTATTGGCATTCATGTAAGCTTGCTCAGTGTTTATGGACACCAACCAGCAGATATGAGAGCAGTGAGGCTGGGGAGGGGTGCACGTATCTGCAGAGGCAACTGTGGGCCATCTACACTGGTGCAGGTTGTTACATGTGCAACATACAGCTCTTGCTCAGCGCTGGTGAAAATGCATAGCTAATGATGGCAATTATTTGTGGAAAACTACTGTGTTGTAGCTAAGGATTTGCTCTGTCAAACAATCTTATTGTGTTCCTCGTATTTGTTGCAGTTTCCATGGGAATAAACAGGAGGCATTACTTTTGGAGCAATCTATGCATATTTTGCACTTACGCTGCATCACAAGAGCTGGAGATCCTCTGTTTAAGAGTAAGGGAAAAAAAATACCTGTTGTTCAGCCCATTGAGGACCACCTTTAGTAGCAAAACAAATGGAGGCAGAGAGGACAGGGTGATAAATGGCGGCACTCTGTGGCTGCTATTCCACCACAGGCTGCTCAGCCCCTTCTTGGGGCTGATAGCATCGAGGCCACCACAAATGAGCTTTTTCACTGTAGCTGTGCAATACTCATCTCCCTGCTTTTCATGCTTTTGTTTCCCGACTTTCCCCCTCCTCCCAACCCCCCAGCAGCTTTTTTTTTCTTTCCATTTTATTGACACAATTTTTCAAACCCCTAGTCAAACTTCTTGATAGCCATCAGCCTGTCCTTAACTGCTTAATTCCTTCCTGATGACACCTTGCAATAACTGCAGTTCCTTGACATTAAATTTCACAACTATTCTTTCTTCTCGCAGCAATAACAAATATTGGTAATATATTTAGAACGACTATAACTGACTATTTTCAGACAGCACAGTTTCACCTTTCTTACTGAAGTACAGAACAAAAGATTTTCTTACAAAAAATGCAAGCCTTCAGGCCAAAGGTTCTCTCTCATGTATATCCATGAAATCTCATTAGGGAGTAAAACTGGGACTGCACTTCCTCGAACTCCCTCTTTCTCACCACCGAGGGAGTTTCAGTGGCTTTTATTTTTCAAGCAAGCTTCCCACACAACCTCCCGTAAAATAAAGGACAAATCAGCACTTGAAAGTTCACTCTGTTGAACTGTATTAATTTTGCCGAAGGCTGATATATTGATTACAATACAAAAAATTGTGTGGGATCTCTGTAAAAAAAAATAAAAAAAAATAAAAAAAAAATTAGAACTAGCACAAAAATAGCACAAAAATCTCCTAAAAAAAAAAAAAAAAAAAAAAAAAAAAAAAAGGAACACCTGATTCTCCAACCTTTTTTCTCTTCCCAGAATACCCGAAACAAATAAAATTTGTGTTGAAAACAGAAGGCGTTTCAAGAAGAGGATCATCTCAGTCATTATATTTTCAGTCATTTTTAGAATTTGAAATTTTTGAAAAGAATCAAAGAAAATTAAGGCAGCTTATGAAATCACTAAATTTCCTAGCTGCTCTTACTAAGTCACCAGTTAAGTCACTTCTGGCTTTATTCTGCGTCTGACAGGTAAGATAAAGAAATGGCCTGGGAATAACAAGGGAATCTGATAGCAATTTGGCCCCTACCATGCTTCCCCTACAGAAGGCACCTACTGGAGCCAAGTAACACCAGACACTACAGTCTCTGAATCAAACAACAGCAATACAATCACAGATTCAAAATTCAGTGGAAAAAAAAAAATCCACATATGAAAGAAATACTGCACATAAACACTACAGTGCAAAGCAGTTTTTTCTTGTTTGTGTGTGCACTTTTTTAATGCATGTTATTCAATGTTATTAAAATGAACTTAACTTATAAACTAAGCTTTCATTCATTGATTTGTACTATAGAGGCTTAATCATCTTTAAGATTTACACCCTCTTAGAAGTTCCTTTCATAGTGATCTCCTCAGAAGAAGGAAATTTATGTTATGAGAGATGGCTTATATAAGCCCATTTAGCCTCAAATCTTGAGAATTATTTAATCAGCAATATCTGGCAAAGATTGATTTATAAAATTTACTTCATCAATGACATAGTTCTTATTCATACTCCACAGGCAGTGCTGTTCTCTGGAACAGCCAGTCAGCCCCCTTTAACCTTTATAAAAATATGTCATGGAACCATATCTGGTACCTTTTAACAGCATTTGATTGCTTATATTACCTGAAAAATAAAGTCCATAGACCCATTTACCTGTCTTCTTCCTTTCTGTCATTCCTGCCATTCTCACCAACAAATAACCAACTAAACATTCATGGCTGGTTTTCAACACATATAATACCACAGCCTCATTATTAATAACATCTACTTTCAGAAAACTCAATAATCATAACTGTAATTTTACTGGAGAAATCAAATACTCATTTAAAAAATCATTTTAGTAAATTCATTTTTCAGATATTTTGTTGCATATTTTAATGAGACATTTTTATTAATAGGAATATTTCTATACTTAAAAACAAGCACTAAATACAAATGAGCCCACAGCTGTTTTAGAAACAGCTGCAATTACAGACATGCTAAAGCAACCACTCTTCCTTTGTCATTCATTTTGGTGGAGTGCTTCAGGCTCTTTTCTTCCCTAGGGTGCTGTAATTGATTACCACAAATATCTATAAAGTGATAAGCACCTTTTGAATTCAGCTTTAGCTCTCACAATAAATACGTAAGTGTTTCTCTGAAGAAGGCTGCCCTCCAAAATTCTGAGTTGATTTAGATTCTGACTTAATGCATTGTGTATATCTACACAAATCCTTTTAGAGTGAGGAAAAGTATATTAGTTATGCTCGGAATAAAACAGCTAATATGAGGGGGCACATGAAAATAGGTTATAAAATGAAGAGAAGGATATCAGTATAGCTAGGACAATCTCTGCCTATTGCCATTTTGAAATTCAGTTTAAGTCTGATCCTCTCTCACACTTCCACTAACGGGAATGCAAGTTAGTAGGTGAAGCAGTAAGAACTGAATACTTGTTAGGCTCAACTTTAATATCTGCTGGCATTATGAATGTTTGTATTTTCATATTCCTTTCATATTTGGATTTTTTTCCTCCTTGAATTTTTTTTTAGTTAATTCAGAACTGCTTGCATTTCCAACTGTTGTCCTGAAGAAAAGCGCGTTATCTTCATACATTGCAAGTTACTGACACTGTATGCTCCATTCCATCTTACAGCATCTCCTTCTGCCATGCTCACCCTGAAAGCCTGCATCATAGTTTGTGCAAAGTGCATATTTGTTTTACAACATGAATGCAGGTAGTTTCACTTCCAGACACTCTTTTATAGCAAAGCAGAAATTCTTCAGTGACTTTGGAAAAGCTGGAACTCTCATTTTATGACTGTTAACTGATTAAGTAGTAACATTCCTTCTCACAGATTTTGCTTTCTTGAATATTGTGCAGGAGTGCATGCAGATATCCAGACAAATTTGAAAGGTTAGGCACTATCGTATTATACTCACTAAATAGTACATGCCTGTAGCATGCAGTGATACAAAGGAAATAATACACTGAGGACTGTAGCAAAGGTATCTCTCTGAAACAATACAAGGCCAAGATGTATCAAGTGTCAGTGCTTCAATTTTCAGTTTACTTCATAACCTTTCCTCGAGATAATTAAATGCATGAAGTATTTTCTCTCATTTAGCACTGTACTCCTCTCTAATCAATAGCAAACTGGAAATTTATGAGAGTTAAATTAGTTCCTATCTCACCTATCTTCCCCATTGCATAAGCATGCCACCCACTGGAAGTTGATAGACCCTTGAAGTTCTGGCACATAGATAGAGAGTACAAATGATTTAATAGTATGACTTGAAAGAAGGAAAAGTATTGTTCATCTAGCTGTTACCTGAAAACAGAATTTGTTCACCTTGTTTCTCCTGCTTACATTTACCTCTTTTGTTAGCATTACTGTCCAGAACTGCTGCAATTAGAAGCTATCATCAGCAGTCCCTAGACCACAGGGTCTGCGTTACAGAAAAATCTTCTGATAACACCAGCAGTGCCATTCAGCCCCTTCCCACCTGTCAGCTGCAAGTACAGCAGCAATGGCAGGGTTAGGGAAATGTTGATCTACCTGAAGGTAGGATGGCCCTTCAGAGGGATCTGTACAGGCTGGATCACTGGGCTGAGGCCAATGGGATGAAGTTCAACAAGACCAAATACCGGGTCCTGCACTTTGGCCATAACAACTCCAGGCAGCACTACAGCTTGGAACAGAGAGGCTGGAAGACTGTGAAGAGGAAAAGTACCTGGAAGTGTTGGTCAACACTCAGCTAAACATAAGCTAACAGTGTGCACAGGTAGCCAAGAAGGCCAATGGCATCCTGGCTTGTATCAGAAGTAGAATTACCAGAAAGAGCAGAGAAGTCATCATCCCTCTGTACTCAGCTCTGGTGAGGCTGCACTGCAAGTACTGTGTTCTGTTTTGGGTCCCTCACTACAAGAAAGTCATCAAGGCTCTGGAGTGTGTCCAGAGGGCAATTAAGCTGGTGAGGGTTCTGGATCACAAGTCTTATAAGCAGTGGCTGAGAAAACTGAGTGGCTGCTCTTGCAACTCGAAAAACAAATGGTATCCTGGCTCCATCAGAAGAGGGGTGGCCAGCAGGGACAGGGAGTTTTGTTCCCCTCTACTCTGCTCTTGTGAGGCCCCATCTGAAGTACTGTGTTCAGATCTGGAGCCCCCAGTACAAGAAAGACAGAGCTTTTGGAAAGCTCTGTTGGAAAGGGTCCAGAGGAGAGCCACGAAGATGATCAGGGGACTGAAGCACCTGCCCTAAGAAGACAGGCTGAGGGAGCTGGGCTTGTTCAGCCTAGAGAAAATAAGGCTGCAGGGTGATCTCATTGCAGCCTTTCAATACCTAAAGGGAGCCTACAAACAGAAGGGGAATCAACTCTTTGAAAGGGTTGATAACAGCAGGACAAGGGGAAAAGATTTTAAGTTGAAGGAAGGAAGATTTAGATTGGATGTCAAGGGGAAGTTCTTCACAGAGAGAATGGTGAGGTGCTGGAACAGGCTGCCCAGAGAGGTTGTGGATTCTGCGCCCCTAGCTGTGTTCAAGGTCAGACTGGATGGGTCCCTGGGCAGCCTGGTCTAGTATTAAATGGGGAGGTTGGTGGCTCTGCATGTGGCAGGGGGGTTGGAGATTCACGATCCTTGAGGTCCCTTCCAACCCTGCCCATTCTTTGATTCTGTGAAACTGGGATTATTTAATCTGGAGAAGAAGAGACTCAAAGGAGACATTTCTGCCCTGTACTGCAACCTGAAAGGATGTTGTGGTGAGGTAGGGATCAGCCTCTTCTCCCAGGGAATTAGCAGTAGGTTGAGAGAGAATGGCCTCAAGTTGCACCAGTGAAGTGTCTCACTCCAATTTATAGGAGGGAGATGAGGTTCTTTTAATATCTGTATACCCGGCGTGAGATTAAGAAACAGCTGTTCATATGTTAGTCCAACCAGTTTATCACAAATCCTAATCAGGGAGATGGGGAAGGGAAGGAGGGCAATGGAAAAGATAGGAAAGAAGCAGAGTTACTCAGTGAGCTAGAGTCACCGAGTACCCCCTGAGATGGCCATCATCCTGAGATAAGTCCACACAGAAGAGCACTTCACAGCTGCATGAGCTGCAGCTCATCTCTATCTCCTTGCCCCTGGCCTTGTGCATCTGTGTCCCCCAGACAAAGGATTTCACAACCCTTGCCCAGGACTTGTCTGGACTTGAACAAATCCATTCTGTGTCCCCAGCAAGCTTTAAGACACTGATGTTAACAGAATAATATCTTGCATGGAGGTTCAGATTGGATATTAAGAAAAACCTCTTATCCAAAAGAGTGGTCAGGCACTGGAACAGGCTGCATAGGGAAGTGCTTGAATCATTGTCCCTGGAGGTATTCAAGAAACATTTAAATGTGGTTCTAAGGAGCATGGTTTAGTGGACAACACTGGTGGTAGGTGGACAGTTAGACTAGATGATCTGAGAGGTCTTTTCCAACCTTGGTGATTCTACTGATACAGCTGAGGCCCTTTGGCACTGGCTGCAATGGGGCAACTGGTCATCCATCAGCTCATAGCTCACATGGCTTCAGGCACCACAAAGTATGCCTGTTGCTGCAGCCACATGGTACACGGGCTTGAAATCTCTTACAACTTGTTTCTGTGAAGCATAGCCTCTAGTTCTGTATATTTTCTGTACATTAGTTGCTCATTGCTCCTAAAAATAAGAATTCATTAGTGCATTCTGTGGAATCCTCATCTTAACACAAGGAATTACTAACTGTTAGCTATTAGAAAATATAAAAAGAGATAAGGCTGTTTATAATGTGCAAACATTCTTATTCTTTTTGTACCCTATGCTAAAATTGCTGAATAGTTTTGTTGTGTTTTATTAAATTCTTAAATCACAATCACAATGAATGGTAGGTAATTTTCTTTTTGTTTTCAGCTTGTGACTGTGGAAAGTACAAGACTAATAGAATTTTTATTTTCTTGCCTGTTGATTTGTCTTTCAAAACTTTTTTTATGCTGACTTAACAACTGTATGCCTATTTCATGCTGCATTTCCTTATTAACATGTTGACAGTGGTGAGCTGCTGCATGCCTGCCTACACAGTCCTCATTCTATAAGACACTAATGGCATTCCTTGTCAGTAAACCAAAATAATCTCTAATTCATTGGGTTTCCCATTTCATCTGCTGCCAGCTAAATGCACGGGGCTTAGTCAGTCCTAATGCATTTGCCATACCCAACTCAAAGTGTTTGTCAGTTGACATTTGTCATCTAGGAAGTTTGACTTGCACAGGAAGTTTCTAGGTGTTAAACACAGACTTTCTACATAGTTGAGATCTCAATTATTCCATTCACAAGTTCTAGAAATTCAGAAGGTTTCTAATACCACACTCTAACTTGAAGATACTATTCAAGGCTTGCTCTTTCATGAAGGAACCTGAACCAGAATGGTGTGGGGGTTCTTTTCCAGATAATAAAAGAATACTTGAATATGCTTATGACAACTGTGAATTATGCAAAGCTAAATATGAGTTTCTATCTAACTTGAAAAAAATACCATTTTCTGTCTCTAATTCAGTTGCTGAAAGTTTTGCCACAACTTCAGTTGGGCCAGGATTTTTTTTTATAAATAGATGTCAATGTTTTTTTTTATCCTCAGTCTTCTCTATTCTGTATTTAGCACAGAGTTTTACTGTGCTTCAAAGTACCTCAGAAGTCTTACAAAAAAACAGACACACTACAAAATCTCAAGTTACAAAGTTAATAACATACCTGCAAAGCTCAGATTCTATACTGATTGTGTGCTGCAAACTTAATCTGCTTCAAACTCAGCTCTGTTCCATTAGCCCTTAGAGCTGTTTTTCATTCTGTAATATAAATATCAACCTTTAGTTCCTTCAGCTATCCAATTCAGCTATCCAGAGGATGAAAGGAAGTATAAAGTACAATAAAGACAGGAATGGGGAAACGGGTTTCAATTATGCAGCAGAATAAAGAGCACCTGTGCTAGAATTCATTAACACCATTGAGCAGGCAGCTGCATATTTGCAGCATCCTGATGAGGCAGGGGAGAATGAAAAAGAACAGATGACTGACTGTACAGATTAGAAATCATAACAAAACATTTAAAGTTCCTCATTTTTACTCAGGCATTTGATTATCCTGTTTCCCTTTTAGAACTGCTTGTATTTTTTTGTATACAATGTTTGTATAGTTCAAGTTTCTTTTCTCATAAATACAAATGAAAACTGGAATAATGTTTTCCAAAAGAGTATAGATTACATTAGTGGCTTCATACAGTAAAGCACTTGAAGACACGCTAATACAATTTCTAAAAGTTTGATAGTCTATTCTAACTAGCCACCATCCCAGCCATGTTATACAACTGCTAATTTTTCTTTGTTATTGTTAGTTTGTCTAGCCTTATTTTCCCTTTCCTGAATTTCTGTAGTCTTTATACTAGGTTGATAGTCTTACAATCCACAGAAATTTCACTTGGACATGAACAGCACATGTACAGGGAGTCAGTTTATCTACCTGATTAATGCGCCTGTTTTAATTAAGGGACATCAGGTGGTTCTTGACCTCATCACTTCCTTTTGGCCTCTGTTAACAGTGACCACAGGTTATTTTCAAGTGTCTATCAGATTCATCAAGTGGATATTCTGAAAAAGCTAAGCTGATCACAGATGACTTCTGTGGGCAATATCTCTAATGTCGTGGCAAGACTGGAGTTAGTAATACTTCCTTGGATTATATTCAGTTCTACTCATGTTGCCTAATAACTCCAGTACATGAAAAGTCTGGAGCTGAACAGAGGCCTGCAAAGCTGGAACACCACACAATTCCATGAACTAATTTCCTCCGTTTCAGCAAGTCATGACAGACGCATGCTACACATCACCTACACTTCACTGATATTTTTGCAGCAACATTGCTAAAGATCAGAGACTTTAGCAAGCATCCATTAATACTATTATTTTGGTCTCTAACAGGCTTACAAAGAGGACAAATGAAAGGACTGGTAGCATCTGATCAGCATATCTGCCTTCCTGAATGTAGCATTACACTTTGCAATGTTTTATGTCTTTTGCTTATAACTATTCGAGAGAATTTCATATATCCTAAGCATTCTCTCCATTCTACTTGCAGTGGAACAGGAGTGAATATGCACATCCAGAATTCCAGATGTCACATTCATATCCCATATGTCTGAGAACATAAAAAATAACTTGGAGCTCAAACAATTAATATGAATTTGTATAACAGATATTAAAAGTAGAATTTGACCTCTTTTCTTTAGTCTTACTGGTAAGATTGCTTTAACTAATGTAATATACTGCTTAAGAAAAAAGACTTAAAACAGGGAAAAAGATTTAAAAAATTGACTGGCTGGAATTGTGCTCTAAGTATTGAAATACTATCAAACAATGTATTTACTTAAAAATTAGTCACATATTATTGCTTTTCTCAAATATCTTTGGTTTTATTATCCTACATTATCTCAGTCAAGAAGTGAACAATAATTTTCTATTCTTTAAAAAGACTCCTCTTTCTCATGTATTTGTTTTTAAAGACAATTATGTCATTAAGGTGTATTTCTTGGTACCTTTGTGGTCAAAAACCTCATAAGGCATGTTATCTCCCTGGAAAATATTTAATACATGAACTGTAAGTACAGTACTGAACAGATGATAAAGAGCAGTGGCAAAATGCAAAGAAAATAAAAGATGAATATAGCTACAGCCACAAACTATTTGTTAGATGATTTCTGTGACTAAACCAACGTATAAGACAAAGTTCCATGTACCAAACAACATGTATTATACAAATAATTATACAGAATGATTCCATCTGGGAAATATCTTAACACCTTTTGGGCCATGAAGCAAGGCTAGAGGATGCTTATGGAAAGTTAAGAATGCATGAGCTACTACCTTTGCTTACTGTCACGTAGGTCCAAGTGGAAATACTTGGACCCAAAAAAACAGCTAACCTGTATTAATCTGATACTTTTCCCAAGAGAGTAGGTCTAGTCATTCTGTAAGTAATTCTCTAATTGGCATGATGATTACTTTCAGTCATCTCATGCATTCAGTCATCTCATACATCTTACACATAATACACATCTCAGTTCATCACATACTTTTGCTCAAATTTTCAGTTGATAGACCTCTTTCGGTTCTAAATAGAACTAGTCTGTCCTTCTCAAATGGAAAATTAGATATCCTTCCTTGATATTAAAGTAGACAGAATGCTTGTATGGATCCTCAGCCTATCTGATTCAATCCTTGTTCTTTTCTACCTAGATGAATATATGACTCCTGTGTAAAAGCTCTAATTAATACACTGTGGTCAGTCACACATATACTTCCTCTCTTCTTCCTTGCTTTAGGTTCTTCATTTCTGAACATGTAATCAGAAATACAGGAAACTACACTTGTCCACAATTTAGAGGTGATCTTTTACAAAATTCTATTTTATTTCCTTATTTCACTGTGACTATTCTGAAAAGAGCTTTCTGCTGGAATCTATTATGGATTGGTGAGGCCCAGTCAGGAATCTATTCTAACCATAGTCATCTGACTATCAAAATCACTGCTTCCCAATGAAGACAATTTATGTCAGAGAAAATGCTCTTATATCCTACATTTTATAGTTTTTATTTAATAGAACAATACCAAATTACTTTGTGATGAAACAGCGGATAAAATCCAAAGGATTCTTCTTCACTTTGGAAAATGTATGCAGAAATATATTAATGATATAGAGAGGGTGAAAACAGAATGATTATACAATGTTCCTTAGAATGAAAACTGACATGGACCTCCTTAAGTTGCCAGTTATCTTATTAAAATAAGAAAGGGAAGTACTTATCCACCACATAACAGTATAACTGTTTGCTGCAATAAGTATATTTTATGCAATACAGCCCTAAGTTAAAAAAAACAAAAAAAAAAAAACAAAAAAAAAAAAACCAAAAAAACCCACGAAAACCCTATGAAACTAGTCAAATTCATAAAGCATAGGACTGATCTTTGTTGTTTTCCAGGCTATGTTCATCCACAATCTCATCCTCAAAAGCGTTCAAACTAGTTTTAGCCTAAAGTAGATTATAGCCTCCACTGGAATTCTCACATTCTGTCACAAAACTGTCAGGGACTGTACTCAATATTTTTTTATTATTATTTTATTTTATTAAAAAAAAAAAAAAAAAAAAAAAAGATTAATTTCATGCATAAATTTTGAAAAGTTTCTCTTGTGGAAAAGAAATGCATGCTAGCAGCCTCTTCAGGCTAACTTAAATTTTATTCTCTAACAGTACCCAAAACACTTACAGCCTTATCTGCTGTTACTGCTTTCCAGAATGCCATGTATGTTAATTGGCTTGTCAGTGGATATCAACCTGGCACCATTAAAGAGCTTTATATGCAATTTTTTTTATACTACACTTTGCATATGAACATTTTCATTACATTAAAAAGACTAGGTTTTCAATGTCAGTGATTCAAAAGTTGTCAGAATAAGTGGTCCTTCTATAACACTCACTGGTCAAATTAAAAGTAACCTGAGACACGTTAAATCACCAGGCAAATCAAAGATGATTTCTTGATTTTCAAACAGTAAGGAATAGAAGTGTTTGCCTTAGATTTATGATGCAGGACTACTTCTTTCCTAAGGACTTAGGTAACTGTGAATATATATTTTTACAGAAACACTTTGTTGTTTTTGTTTTTTGTTTTTTTTTTCCAGAGGGAAGCTGAAGATAAAGGCTAAAATCTGGAGTCTTTCACATCTTTATCCTGGGCTCCTAATCACTGTTTCACATTAACTTGTCTCAATCACTGTGTTTTCTTATTGTAACAATCCTCTCTGCTCCATTAGCTATGAAGAGGTAGGAAAACATTTCAGTGTCATCACAAATGTTGTGAATGTCATCTCACAGCAAAGCAAGAAACAGGCTGGCAAAAGATATTTATTTATTGAACTACTTACAGTGTGCTTCACATCAAACAGGATACCAAGTCAAGCAATCTCTCAACTGCTTTTGACAGGATTAGCCATATATGCATTTTATAAATCCACCTTCCTAATTCACATACAGGATTTCCAACAGTAGAGAAAATATGACACAAAGAGCATAGAGGCAAGATCCTCCTCAGATCTTCTTAACATTCACATGACTGGAAGCTTCAGAATTGAACCTGAGTTACTGATTCTCATATCTGAAGATGTATTTGATAACTTGATACTAAGAGAGCAAGAAAATTCCACCTGTGCATATGAAAGGTAAAGGTTCAAAAATTAGCTGAATTACAAGATGTTAACATCTTTCTCTTACTTACCCTGACCTTTTATTTTTTACTCTGTAAAAAGTATATTGCAGTGTTAATATTACCAACTTTTTCATTAGACTAGCACTGTTGCATCTAGCCTGTGCTTGGCTACTGTTATCTGCAATTCACTTGGAAACTACTTAGCTACAAGTTGTATAACTGCTGTTTTGGTCTCCTTTAATCAGTTAGCTCAAACAGCAAGGAATTAATCGCTACATAAGTCTATACTATAAGAAAAACTACTGATAGAGTTTATCAAGATCACTTGCCTTCACTTAGCAAAAAGAAAAAAGGTGCCTTGACTGATTTACTTCACTCTTAGCATTACTTTGGAATTGATAACAACTAGGTTTTGAATAACTTGAATAGCAGTGTAGGCACTCTAAGCAAATAATTAAAAGCATATTAGGAATGATTTGGAATGTTTCTACAAACTGGAAACTATAATGCTAAATAATGATCCTAACCCCCCACTCCCCAAGAACATTGCATAGCACAGAAGAGTAAAACAACTCTATTACAACTGTTAGCACATCTAGGGCACCTGTATCCCCTGGGACATTGGAGCAATACTACAGGATTGGTACCAGGCCTGTTAGTTGAAGTATTAATTTATTCTAACTGCCATAGTACAGAAAGAGTCTGACACTTTGGGGTCAGTGATTAAAATTCTTAGTTCTTAGTTTTATTTTATTTTTAATTTCCTCTTAGCATTACTTTTAAATGAGAGCTTCAAGAATGTTTAATCATTAAAGTGTTCCTGACACTTTATATAAATCAGTAATGCTTTTGTTGTAACTTTTGTTCAACGAAGAGCAGCGTTAAAAACAAAAAATATTGAAGCTTGAGGAGGAAGGCTGGGGATTAATTTGTTTGAATGATTCCTATACACACTGAGGAGTTTCAATACATGACACTGATTCTTCAATATTTTTAATACAATACAGCTGGTACTAAGTCTTCTTGCTGTAGCATATATTGCTAATTAAGCACTTCTGTCTTGCTCAAGTTTTCATGTAGGTGTTCATTTTCATTTTCTGCTTGCACATTGGATCAGCTACTTGTCCCCTATTCTCCCAGCAGAGCTGGCAAGAAGCAATTGCTGCATACAAGTTGCAGCGGAGCAGAGGCGAGAAAAGGAGGGTACATTACCAAGAACATCCAGATATCTCCTTACCTGCCCACACAATGTGTAAGCTGCCTCCTACAGTTCTATAACATCAAATGTTTACATTAGGTAAGCCAGCGTCCACAACTTGAGCCATCCTGAAATATTCTTTCTGCCTGTTGGAATAAGGATCTAACAATAAACTACTGTATGTAACCACAAAAGTCTTTCACATGAATGCTTTGAAAAGTGAACTGTTTAACTGCTATAACAACTAGGAGTTTATCTTTACTCTTTTTTGAGAGACTGTTCTCTGACCATTTCAGGATGTCAGTACATTTATCTTGATTTAAAACCCTGTCAGATGTAAATGGAGGAACCCTTGATTACAGCAGAAAGTATCACTGCAATGCTATTGAAAAACATTATTCTTTAATAGATAATTATTTACAGAAATATGTATATATAACCTGTATTCAGAAAAACTATAGTGTCTACTCCTTAAACTTATTTTCTTGGTAATACAATGATCATACCCTCATTATTTATACTGTTTACTTGAAAAGCTGTGTCTTGTTCTGGAAGGAAGAAATATTAGCTAACGCTTTGGAAAAAAAAAAGAATTTTTCTATGTTGTTTTCTTAGTTATTGTTTTGGACAGAAAAATTTCTGTGGGTTTGTTATGTAATTCTACAAAACTACTGGAAAATATTACTTCTTTAAATCTTCACATTTTCTGCTGAGAAGTCACTTCAAAAATCATGTCAGGTCATATCAGCAGCATCAGGCAGCCAATGAAATGCGGTGAAACTGATGCAAGCTGGTAAGACAGCATCACTGTGGCATGAAAGAAGAGAAAAATGGATTTCTCAAAAGACGAGAAGAGACTGCACATAAGAATCACAATTTACCACAGTGGTATTATTTTGGTAGTTCCAGCAGGGAGCTGAGACTTACACATCCTTCCATATATGAAGGAAGCCTTGCTGTATAAACTGGAGTCACACAAGTGGGGCCTGCTTTATGTTTCCAGATTCTATGTCACCCCAGCCAAAACTTACAGTGCATTTATATGCTGCTTCAAAGTTTTTCTGCACAGAGAAAACTTGCATGATGTATAAACTTATTTAACATTTTTTCAGCATCACTGTGGAACTTTTTAAAAGCAACATGTATTTTAATATCAGTACTCAGAGATATAAGAAAGTAATTTGCATGAGTCACTTTACTCTGGTCTCAGTATTCAAAGGCACATCATCACAGCTTTCTGCAAACAGTTTCACAACACTGCTTAAGGTCTAGTGAGTACAAGTGATCCAAACACTCGCACTCATGTGAAGATGGAGCCTGTTGTAATGAGCAATCATAATTCATACGTGTGATACTTTGGTGTGAATGCAGAATACTAATTTCAAGTTTGTCTTTATACATCACTTTGCTCCACTGATTTTAAATATATTTTCAATAGTGTTTCATATATTAGGGTAATAAAAATAATATATTAATATAAGTAAAAATATTAGTATAAAGGAAGGAAATGTTAGCATAATGGAAGTAATTGTAAGTGTAGATGAGCACATGTAAAAGGGCCTTTGAAGTACTGCCAGACTCTTTTCCTAGAACAAGGCTGAGTTTTTAAAGATAGCAAAGTGATTCTCTAATTAATTTGCCTTCCAATTGATAGGATAAATCTTGTTTCTCATCGTCAGTTAAATCACAGTTCATAGCAAGACAGTTTATCACCTACTACCAGAAACATTTCCCTATGATTTTCATTGTGATTTCGAGGATTTTCAGTTCTTCCATCAGACATTATGACACATAGCGATATGGAACAAGGTTCACAAACCCCTAGATACACCTGCCTTCATTTCATTGCGCGTTTTGAATGATTGAAATCGAGTTTTATAAATATTGCTTAAACAAAATATGCCCATGGCATGCACAGTTACTGCTTTTATGGAAGTATGCCCCTTCTACTAGAAAACGTTTTCTAGCCAAAGTAGCATTAGCAGGCATCATAAGGATATTGCTAAGGTACAGCCAAATGAGCTTTGTTTCTGTTATGTCATCTATCTTCAAACCATTAAACATAATATTATATGCTGTTATGTAGTTGTCATATCAGGAAGAAGCCTTATTCTGATTTAATTAAATGTTTCTGGCAACAGATAAAGACAGGGAATAGAAATAATTAAGCCCATATAAGTTATTCTCATCTGCTCTTAAATCATTATTCAAGGGGAAAACCTCTAAAGTTTCATTCTTCACTGGGCCATTTTTAAAAGGAGTTTATTTTCTCAAGTTCCTGCCATTTATTAATGTGTTGATTCATTTTAGCAGGATTAATATCTCAAGGGGGTCATATTTCATTTCTGTTGAATTCCTAACATGCAGAAGCTGTTTCAGAATCCTTACCAAATAGTTACAGATGAACTATCATATGAAATCAGTGTGATGTATTTAAAATTGAAGACAGCTGCATTTAGTTTAAATGGCTTGGCAACTGCCCAGCCAACTATTCATTTGGAAGACTTTCGCTCAGTAAGTATGAAAATACTGCTCAAGAGTACAAACCGAAAGCTGATTCCAGGAAGCTAGAAACCAAAACCCCATTTTAAGGTAGTTGATGCAAAAATAGAATCCACAAGCCTCTGTTAAACTCACTCCACACTGTGGAATTTAAATATAGGTTTCCCCCTTCCATATCTCATTACCTGAACACCAGAAAACTCTGTTCATCTTTAGGTGAGAGACAACATTGCATAACTGTAGCTCTAAAACTAGATCTGTTTCACTCAGTTCTCGTATTCAAAAGCTACAAAACATGCATTCCAGACTAAACCTGGCATTGACCCAAGGGGCATGCCTCCAGATGATTGACCAGATTCTCACACAGTGTCTGGATGACAGGACTCCAGACATCTCCTGCTAGCTATTGGGCTCTCTTCCAGCTGGCAATGGTGTGCTGGTCTTGGGTGTGGCTTTTTGAACAAACGTTTACATAGATTGTAAGTCTGTCATTGCATCCTATCTGCTTGAGAGTGATTTGACAGCCTAGCAGTTAGCGCATTTTGCTGTCCCAAGTTTTGCTCTCAGAAATATTGCTGCAGTTTAAATTCTGAACAGTGGACCAGTTATTTGAACCAACTTGACACTGTGCACAAAATGGATATGGTTGATGTGCATTTGCTGTTCGGGATTCAGACTGAACTAAAAATCAGTTGAATCTGTGGATTACAGCTGCAAAACTCTTGTTCCAGCCCTGAATGAAGTGGGTTCAGTACAATTTAAATTACCAAGATCTGTGTTACTTTGTATCTCAGCTCCACAATTTGCACATACTAACATCTCATTTCACCTTTGATTTCAAGGCTCTCCTTCAAAATCCACCATAGACCACAAAGAAAAACAAGTTCCTGCTACACTTGTCACTACTTCATCCTGGGGGACCTGCCCAGCACTTGCAGTTCCAGTAGTTCCTTATATGCATTGATCCTAAAGGTATGCTTCTGCCACGAATGCAAATGAATGTATTTTCACATTATAACCCCCTCTCATTCGTCTGAGATTGAGCTCATTTTCAGCTCATTCCTCTGCCAGGCAAGATATTGCTTAGCTCTGTGCTGAGAAACTACTTTAGTACTTTATAAACATCGCATGGTTCAGGGAATCTGATTAACATAGAAGAAATGGCCACAGTTGCTTTCTCTCTATCTACTGCACAATTCCTAAAATCAAAGTTTTATCATAATACTTGACAGCCTGTGAGACATTTAGCACTGAAGCTAAAAGGTTTGAACTTGCAGTAACAAATTTTGTTATGTACAGTTTTCCATCTCGTATGGTATCAAAGTGTCTTAAAAGTTAATGTGTACAAGAGCTACACAGGCATTTTAAGCTAAAACAGGGAGAAGAAATAAAAGAATGTAACGGTAGGAAGCATGAATTCTAGAGAAAAATACCTCTACAAATACTGCTTGTGAAGCTTTCAATGAGTTCTTAAATAATTTAGCTACATCAGAAGCAGCAATTGCCAAGTAATACCTGTATTTTTCTGTTTATAAATATTCAATATTCTGTTTATAAATTCAATGAACTGTCTTTTGATGAATGATTTCCTATATATTTACAAAATATTCTTTGTCACTGCATTTTATCTGATGGAATATTACATGTGAGCAGCACCAATACCTCATCTTGCGAAAATAAATCTTACCATGTACTTGTGTAATTTAATTATTCAAAACAGGAACAATACTAATTAATAAGTGATCTAAACTCCTTAAACCAAAGATTTTGAACTGTAGCTTTATAAATAAGGAATAAGATCCTTCCTGACAGCCTATTTTTTTTTTTCTTTTCAAGCGCACTTGTCCCAAGATTGAGTAAATACCTCATAGGGAATATTTTAACCCTATGTTTTGAAAATATGTTATTACTTTGTTCAGAAGCATTTTAGAGGCATAACAGTAGAAGATAAACACATCAGAGCAAGTTTTTCACCTATATTTTCCATTATGAATATCTTGCCATTAGGAAGTTATTGCCAATGTAAAGTCCGTGTTAGAAGCAAGCTATGCTTTTCATGTAGATTGTTTATTTTTCAAAGAGAGAACATATTAGAAAACGTGTTTAAACTTACGTTTTTCACTTACGCATCCCCCTGCTTCTCTCAGAAAATAAAAGCCTTTTGGAAGCCAGATTAGAAGTCTCCCCACATTTCTTCTAAAAATTAATATGCCTCCAGTCTATGTCCGTGTCAGTTTGGATTCAGACTGTGGGAATCAAAAGTTTCTGCATTAGAACAAGTAGAATAATTAGCAATACTTGTATAGCTAGCAACAATTTATGTCTAGTCAGCATGAATATACATGTAATATTTTTCACACACATTGCAAGAATATCCTGCATGAGATTGATCAAACCAAAGAACAAGTCATGATATGCCCCAGGAAGTGCCTGGAGAGGCATTGTGAAGGCCTGGCCCCTCCATCAGTTCTCTTTGTTTAACAAAGGAAGCATCCTCTGGACAGAATGGAAGAAAGAAGCCTTGGAGAGAATCACCATATCAACACGATAAGGAAAGTACTGAGACATCTTGGAAATAGCAGGATGGCAACTGACTGGCACAAGATCACATATGAATCAACAAGTGTCTGAATGTAATTAACAAATGTAAATCTTTGGTTAGATTGAGAACCTGGAATACCCAGTCAATGGGAAAACAGGGGAGGGAATGGGCATGGAGGAGATAAACTACAAAAGCTGTCATATTGTGTCCATACGTGCACTCCTGCTCACGGGAGAGCCACTATTGCAATTACAAATAGTCTTTTTTACAAGACAAATTACAAATAGTTTTTATCAGAGATACCGTCCTGACAAAATTAATTGGATATTGCCAGTAAGACTAACAACCTTATCCTCTAATCACCTTGGCTAACAATCTGAATTGGGGCTGCACATCTTTGACTCTGGGAACTCTCTCCTACTTTCCTCCACCAGCCACAGAGCAAAGGCATACTTTCTGCTCGTAGGAATGGCAGCACAGAAGAACATTCATCTCCAAAATGGTGGAAAAAAAGCACCTCAGGCAGCATGTGCAGAGTAATAAAGTCATTCATTAGAATTCTTCTCAGCTGCATTACTCCAGAGTTTTAACAACTAATCCAGGTTAACAGCTCTCCAGTTTTGAGAGAGGCAGTAAACAAGACAGCGGCATTCATCAGGCACTTGAAAGTCACAACTGGTACAAGGAATTAGGCAGAGCACAGCTTAAGTTAATCTAAATATACAAACTTGTTTTAATAACCTTTCAGCATGTCAAGATCTCAGCTGAAATGCTTTTAAGGTCCAGTACTCCAGTGCAACTAATATTCTTCTTGATATTTTATACATTATATGAGGAGCTTCAGGTGTAAAATGGATTGTAGACAAAAGACTATCTTGACTCTGAAAGAAATCTCATAAAATGGTTGAATTGTCAGAAAAAATGACAGTCAGGAAGGGACAAGAATGCAAATGGACTTAGAGTTGTGAGAGATCTTGAAGGACAGAAGTGTAAAGTTAAAGAGGCATTCTGGAAGCATCTCTGAATTTAAATTCCCCTTTCCAAAATATCTCATTTGTGACTGTACCACGCAGCTCACAAGCCCATCATAAAACAAGGCATGAAGTGATTTTAAAATGTAAGCCAAATTAGGAAAATATAATCTATTCTTGTATAACACTTTCAACAATCCAACTCAGAAAGTTCAGGGAAAGTTGGTTTAAGGGTACCATCTTTGCTTGGAGCTTATAGAAAGGTTCAATTTGTATTTAAATGCCAGCATAATTACTATCCGATGATGCACAGAAGAGAATGAATGCTAGGAAGTGATATTACCTAGTAATATAAACCCTTATCATCTAATGTTAACTGCATTAATATATCATTTGGGTTTCTTTGTTTGGTTTCCTAGAGAAAGTCCACCTAATTCTCATGTTCTAGGGCTCATTATCATAACCCTCCTATCTGAACCATGTAATACGAGTAACTTATCTCTTTAATCTGTTCCATGGCACACATCTAGTTATCTTCTGAATCACATTTGACAACAGTAGAACCATTTTCTATCTTTTTCTAGAAGAACTGGAAGGCTAGGCAGCCACATTAACTCAGCAGTCTACAATCCATGTCCTATACCAAGCAAATATGGTGTTCAAAAGGTACAGATACAACATATTAACCTCAGCATAAGCCCAAGCATACAAGAACAATTTTTCAGTCATTATTTAACAGAAAGGGATACATTAATCCAAACTTCAGTCCACTATAATCAAATATACAAGGAAAAGGACATATTCCATTTCAAAACAGATATACAGAAAACTCTCATAGGGGCTACTTAATTATGACATGGCTCTGCAGGAGCGCAGCCCACTCTGCTCCATCATAGCAGACAATACATGTTTCAGTTTGCAACAGCAGAGCAGCACTACTAAAGTCACTCAGAGAAGAAACATCTTTTGATAGTCACTCATGTACTTGCTAATTCTTGTTTTAGGAACTTGTTTGTTCCCCTCTGTAACACAGTGGGCAGTGTAACAATGACTCAGAACATCAAGGTCCTAAGTTGTATGATAGAATCTATGTGAGCATTTTATTTTTGTTGCTTAACATGTACTGCTCCCATTGTATGTACTATGTCAATAGCAAAAGTCTCCAGTTGTATAATTATCTTATAAAAATTGAATTTTGGTATAGTTTGTGGATAGAAGCATGCTATAATGGTAGATGAAAATTTGAGGCTTTTTGCTGTTAAATTGTACTGTGGCTTTGAAAGAGTACCAGCATGGAATTATTTCAATAGCTTCTTGATATGTTCAGAACTTGAAAAAACAAATGGTGACTTACAAGTACATCAGTATTTCACTTTGACACTTTCTAGTTTTGAGCTTTGTGTGTTTTAACATGCTAGGAAATAACTTTTAATAATTAACATTAGAAATAAGCTTTCCTAAAAATAATTAGGACTGCAGTGTATATAAGCAGTAAGGTATGCCTTTGTTAAAACTTGAGCAGGTATTGTTAGTTCTTTCTGTTTGACTTTAGCAAGGTTCTTTGTACAGAATGATGGCCTGTCATAAAAATAGTATGTATTATTTTCCTGAATAATTTGAAGAAATGTAAGCAGGTTTCTGAGATTCCCTTGGAGTTTTGTTTCTGTAAATGTTACTGCAGATGCTGTTTCTCTTACTTAATACCTTTCAGTGCATTATCCCGTGACACTCAACTATGTTAGCGAGTAAAAATGTAGTAAAACTGATATTCACATTAAAGACCACTGAAAAATACAATTAATCAACTAGGCATCAATGACACTGATTACTTCTCAACAATTTATGTCTGGATCAAAAGTAATGAACTAAACAATAATTTGACTGGGCTAGAAAGACTGGGTAATATCTTACAAAAGGTTTATCCTACTTTTTTCTTGAAGATTGCAGCTGCTACTTTCTGCACCTAGTGCAACAGAAATATATATACCTCGACTTAGCACTGTATCTAGGAGTCATTTGATTTGATGTTTGATTTTCAGTTTTTTTGAAATTCAGTGATGAATTGGATGAAATCACTAAAATTCTCATTTACTTGCGCTTATTCATATATAAAATATTTTGTCAGTCAAGTAGCCAATGAGTCTTTACTGACATTAGGAGAAGGATTAGTAAATACTTCTTGATGTATTTCTGAGCTGACAATATGTCTGATTCACTTTTCTTGTCTTTCTATTGTTGCTATCTATGCTTCTCAGAAAATATCAGTTTGTAGCTATTCTGACTATATGCAAGATCTGAAAATAATCTTTTTGAACTCTAAATGGATTGTATTTCACTTGTACGCAACTTTTTCATATTTGTGGAAGTATTTTCTGTGGGAATACTGAATGCTTTGAATTATCAAATGGCTTGGTTGGGAAGGGACCTTTGAAGACCATCAAGTTTCAACTTATCTGCTGTGGACAGAGTTGCCAACAGCTTAGGTCATGCCTCCAAAGATCTTGTCCAACTGGCCTTTCCTGCCTCCAGGATTAAGAAATTGACTGCTTCTCTCAGCAGCCTATTCTGGTGCCTCAACATCCTCTGACTAAAAAAAAAAAAAAAGTAAATAAAAAATCTTAATATTTAATCCGAATCTCCCTTCTCTTAGTTTAAAACCATCTTCCCTTTTCTTATCACTATCCGATTGTTTACATATAAACAATTGGATCTGTCTCCTGCTTATGAGCAACCTTTCAGTGCTGGAAAGCCACAGTGAGATCTCTCCTGGAGCTTTCTCTTTTCTAAGCAGAACAAATCCAGTTTCTTCAACCTTTCCTCGTGAGAGAGGTGATCCAGCCCTTTGATCTTCCTTGTTGCCCTCCTATGGATCTGCTCCAAAAGCTCAATGTCTTTTTTCTGTGTTGGGGGACACCTGAGATAATTTTACACTTTATATTTATTTCAGCCTAACTTGGATGACCCTAGTAAGCTCATAACTTACTCCAGAAAAGGGATGGATCTGTCTACTGTCCCTGCATGTGTTTTCTGTATGCTGTGTATGAATAAAACATGACTAATAAACACTTTCCTTATCACTATCGCTGTATGCACATGGAAGAAAATGGAAAAGTGGAAATGGGAATCCTGTAAAATCTGTTTCCTTCAACACAAATAATGTATCATGTTTGGAGCAATAGGAATTTCATATTGTTTTACTTCTATTTTGTTATGCAAGGCAAAACAGCTCAAGTCATAACTGATTTTTTTTATTGCCACAGCACTTAGTGAAACACCAGTTGCTATATTGAAATTCACTTGGAGTTGGGGTTGCAGATTTCAAATCAGAGTACAATTAACAAGGAAGTCTGAAGATGAAAAGGCTTCCATAGCAGGAGTCCTGTCACTGATTAATTTCTTGGATAGTTGAAAAAACCTTAAAAACCTCTTATTTATTTGGACATTCACTGACAAAGATGTTTTGTAGACAAATTCTTATTCTGTGTGGCCCAGATACGAGTAATATAAAGAGATAATAAGTTTTCATGATCGCTAAAAGTAATTTTAAAAAAAGAAAAAAAAGAAAAATCAATGCACTTTTTATAGCTTATCCCTTTGGTTCATTTTATTCCTCATGATCGTTAAAACAAGGTGATGTTGCTGCAGGTGGGCTCTATACGTGCTAGCCAGAGTGCTTCTACTGAAAAATCTGTAATACTCTTAATTAGTAATGGATTCACTAATCTGGAAGGCTTAAAAATAAGATTCTGCTCTCCTGTTAGCTGGAAAATCAAACAGGAGACTGAACACAAATTTCTGGTCTCATTAATATGACAATTGAGGGATTGCATGTCTAGGAAATATTTTATATAATTAATATAGGTAATTTCTACTTGATATCAGTAATACTGCTGTTTAGTGCAGGAAATCCACTTGTGAAATTCCACAATTATTATTAAGGAAACAAGATACTTTCCATACTAATGAGAAAAGGCCACTTCAGTCCTTTTTTCCTAGGTTTTAAAGCTATTCCAGTGTTTCTGAAGGCTTGTTTAAAGAGTAATACATTTTGATTTTTGTAGCTTTACTGGTATCTATGCTAATTCTCTGAGCAAGAAAAGAGTAGTTTGTTTTCTGGAGCAGAAAAAGAAGGCAAGAAATAATAGATTACCTTTAACTTTGCTTGAAATAGAGGTAAGAAAAAGTGCTTAAGAAGATCACATAGCAAAATTAAGTTAGACAAGTAGTAGCAATTTTATTTATAATGTTTCAGGTTTATTGTAATGTGACTTACTTATGATGGTCTTGAAACGAGATTAAATCTGATGAACATGGTAATTTACTCAAGTAATATGAGATGCTTAATGAACAACAAACAGTCTTCACAGCAGAAAAACAGTGAAACAGCTATTAGATCACAAGATAAAAATCACGTTGGTCTATAATTCGCTCTGTTTTAGTGATGGGAAAACTGATCTTTATCCTACAGTCATTACTCCTGAAAAATCACTTATTTCCAAGAATGCAAAAGTTACTTGAAACTGTAGCTAGAGGTTAATTAAATACTCAATTTCTTTTGTTGTCTGAATCTTTCAACACTGCTTGAATATTTGCTGACCCTTGTTATAGCAGTTTAGTGTAGTTCTTGCTTCCATTTGACTGCTGCACTGCTGCTATTTCATCATATTTATTCATGAAAAAATGAATCAATATTTAGATGTATGAAATGCAATACACTAAATGTTGAAGACCTAGTTTAATTTTAGCCTATAATGGCCAAGAGTACCTCCATTTTTTTTTTCTTTTCTTGCATTTTTTCCAGACTATCTCTTGTGTAACAATCACAATGCAAATCCATTAAAATAGCATTATCATTCAAGGTTTTAGTTACTTGACCTTCTATTCAGTATTCTGTATAGACTGAGATATAACTGGATTATTTTGGAATTTGGAATTATCAATCTACTTGGGTTGGAAGAGACCTTAAAGATCATCTAGCTCTAACTCCCCTGCTGTGGACAGCGTTGCCAATCACTAGATCATGCTGCCCAAAGCCCCATCCAGTCTCCAGGGATGAGGCATTTACAGCTTCTCTGGATAAAGTTTTGGTGCCTCACCACTATCTGTGAAAATAATTTCCCCCTAACATTTCATCTTAATCTCTTCTTTCTTAGTTTAAAATCATTTTCCCTTTTCTTACTGCTACCAGATCATGTGAAAAGACAGTCATCCTCCTTTTTATAATCTGCCTTTAAATATTAGAAGGCTGCAATGAGGTTTCCCCTGGAGCCTTCTTTTTTCCAAGTTGAACAAACCCAGTTTCCTCAATCTTTCATCATAGGAGAGCTGCTCCAGCCCTTTGATCTTTCTCATGGCTCCTCTGAACCCACTCTAAAAGCTCAATGTCTTTCCTATGTTGGTGGCCCCAGACTTGGATGTAGTACTCCAGTTGAGATCTCAAAAGGGCAGAGTAGAATAGGATGATCATCTCCCTCACCCTGCTGGCCACGTCTCTTTTGAGGCAGTCAAAGATATAGTTGGACTTCTGGGCTGCAAACACACACTGCTGGCTCACATCCAGCATTTTGTCCATCAGGACTCTGAAGTCCTTTTTCTGCAGCACTTATTTCACTGACTTCTCTTAATCTATATATATTTCTGGGATTGCACTGATCTAGATGCAATACCTTACATTTGTTGTTGTTGAATTCCTTTAAGTTGCCATGGGCCTACTTTTCAAGCCTGTGTAGGTCCATTTGGATGAACTGCTCCAGTATGCAAACCAGCACAGATTGCACTCAATCCAACTATCCGGGTTGTTGACAAAGAAGTTGAAAAGCACTGGTCTCAAGACAGATGCCTGAAGGGCACCAGTTGTCACAGACCTTTACCTGGACATTCCATTGTAATAGACAACCAAATTTGTCATGCATGATCTGCCTCTAATGAAGCTGAAGGCATGCTGACTGTCTCAGATCACCTCCTTCTCTTGCATGTGCCTTAATACATCCTCCAGGGGTATCTATTCCATGACCTCCTTGTACCTTTCAGATTAAGCTCTTGTTGGGACTTCATTTTACAATACTTGATAGCAAAAAATATAGAGAAATGTTTCTATAGGCTGTAGTCAAACACTTATGAAAGCCATTTCAAATATTTCCATGCTTCATTTCAGCTAGTAATTCAAACTACTCAATTTCTGTCTTTGCACAGTTGATATTTAGTGGCGGATATAATTGCCTCTGAAAACTGCCTCCTTTGCGACATTCAGATGGCAATATAAAGGCCTGTGAAACACATACTGAAATGGTGATGCCTCTTGGATGATGCTTAAAATGCAATCATCGTGAAATAGGTACTTAATCAAACAGCATCTGCAATGTTCTTTTCCATTATGAATGTTCTCAGAAACATCAGCAGAGAAGAAATTTGAGAAAGAGCAGTTGCAGATGATTGCATATCAGGAAGAATCAAATTATAACAAACAAAAATGTTTTTAACTTCTCAAAAGTTAAAGCTCTGGAGAAATGAATTTGAGAACTGTACTGGGGATATTTGTCCCTTCTAAGTTTATTCCAGTGTATGACTATCTTTAATAACTGTGAGTATTGGAAGGGTCCTTAGAACATGTTTCTAGTTCTGATAAATTCTGGAAGAAAAGATTTTACCCAACTTCTGATATATGGGAAAATGAAGCTCTGGGAAGGACCCAGAAGAAAATGCTCTTCAGAAAGATCAGGATGGTGAGAAGGAACAGACCTAAGGACAAGGAAAGGACAAGTTTGCACTGGAGTTCAGAAGGAAAACATCTAGCGGTTTTCTATGGTGATAGGCACTCCTGATCAGGAGATATGGATGCTATTCTGAGGCATTGCTCTTAATAACTACCAGCTCCTGTCTATTCAGGAGAAGAAAAGAGAGGTATTACTGACATGACAGACAGAGCAGAAGGATGACTGTCACTGCTGTTCAGGTGGGAGCTCTAGAAAAGCTTAGAGTTTTCCTGGGGTAAGGACATCTCTGAAGGAAAGGCAGGCTTTCAGAGCAACAGACATTTAAGTTGAAGTCTATGTCAGAGAATTTTATTACTGTGTACATGTACTGCTACTTTGAAAGTGGTATTTTTGTATCAAGATAGGTTGATCTCCAGTGCCTCACAGTCTATCAGAGTAGCCAAGAAAAAAACGTGGATCATGGGAGTCAAAAGTAAGAAGAAGATACATCAATCTACTGGGATACAGAGTATGTTTGAGCAAGAATCTAGAACTTGTTAAATATCCATATATCAAAGAAAAAGAAACTATTGAACTCTATTGAAGTAAGGGTAATGTTAAGGAAGAATAACATGCAGTGCAAGGAAGAGACATTTTAATATTAATAGCTAGAGAATATAAAATACCACTAGATAACTGACGTATATTACACCTAATGATTCACTAAAATAACATTGGACAAAGCATTGAAAATAAGCCTGCATTGGTAAGATGAAACAAACGATTCAGCATCAACAGTCTTTTATACCAAGCTTGACGTAAGCTACCAGTATGTCTGTACATATCTATGCAATTCATCCAGATTACTCTTTGCTACTAAAATAAGGGGCTCTGTGTATCTCCTCTGCAGCTTTTGAAGAGGATTTAGTAGGGCTTCTGGGAATATCTTATTTTCTTTTGAAAAGCTTGCTATGTCATTATAAAACTGTAAGAATTTGCTATGAGTCTTCATTATCTGATATGAATTTCTGTGTGAGTTATGATGCTAAAGCAGATGATTTCACTCTGTAAATAATGCATGCTCCAAACTGTATTGGTACAGTGATTTGTTAACCACAATTACTAGTTCAGTGCTTAACATTTTTTAATTTTGCATTTCCAAATTCTTTCCTCTTTCCTGAAATTAGACTCATGTGAATACAAGGTTTCTATGGCTGTTCATATCAAAGAAGGGTTGAAGACTGTTGCTACTATTGTGCATGGTAATGCATGGTAATGCAGTGCCGTTTATGCCAGTCAAAGTTAACATCAGATTTTTACTTGTAAGAAAATATATTTACTTAATTATTGAGCAATGTCTGAATCTTACCTCATAAAATATTGTTTAAAAATAATCAAAACAATTCATTTTATTGCCTATTTTTAATTCATTTTTAATTCGTATTTCAGTCAGTAAAATAATACAACATCATCTCGGGGAAAAAAGCTGAGCATACTTTATAGCCACCCACAAAAAGAAGGAAGGAGGATAATCATGATAAGTAATTAGTAGCAAAAAGAGAAATACATTAATTACCTTCATGAAATGTAAAAGGAATTTCTGACTAAGATTTATAATTAGTGCTTTTAAAACAGAGGTCGGTAAATCGTATTTATTTTATGCAAAAATATTCTGCTTAGTCTTAACACTTCCGTTGGTTTTTGATTCATTTACATCTCTCTATCTGGAAAATAACTGATAGCTGAAGATGTATTCAATATTTTTTTCTTACTTTCCCATGTCAGTAGTCTCTTGATTTGCCACAGGATGTTAGGAAATTGTGAAAGGAACAATTGACAAGATAATCTTTGTTAAATTAGTGTTCAGCATATAAAATATCCTCTGAGCTTTTTTAAAATATCTTTTTTGCACTCTGCTATCTTTTCTTCTTTTAATGTGTTTAAAACTACAACTTTTTAAAATCAAATGCTAAATGTAATGATACAGAGAGATTTGATTCTACCAAAGTAAACATAGTGGAAAGCAGTTTCAGCTTTGGAAGGAAATACAGAAATCAAACTATACTTATTTGTCTATATATTCTTTTTGTTTCAAACAATGACTTGGAAACAAGTTGTAAATTGGATTTATTCAATTTCTATCTGGAATGGGGAGCCGGAAACTAGACTTGCATCAATGTATCAGGATCTAATGCCTCTTGAGCCATGTTGCCAGTCAGGGTTGCAGATTCAGCTGCAGAGAATTTAAGAGTACTTTCCAAGAAATCCTTCCACACACCAGTCAGCAATCCCTTTCCATTATCAGTGAAATAAAATTTTCTTACTTATCGAAAGATTGGAGAAAAGTCATGGTGCTGTACTGACTGTGAAAATACTGTTGCTTTAGTCCATCTTTGAACACAAGTGTTGAAGTTCTGATGCGTGAAATATTTTCTTCAGATTGAAGCTGTGAATTTAAGACTTAATAAAATTTTTCACATGAAACAGCAACATTGTAAAAGTAAGATCTGTGGGGAAAGCTAGAGAAGAGGACTGAAATGTGGAACTGTTTATTGAAAACCACAGAAACACAAGACGTTTAAAGATCGATGGTGAAATGTCACAGACAATTTATATATGGTCAAGTAATCTTTTTAGAAGAATTTTAAAGTGATCTAGACACTTAACTTATTAGGTATATAATTTCAGGACAGACTAAGATATTTATATATAACTTAAGATATTAGAGTCAACACAGCTCAGTTGTGACAAGTTCATAACTCTCTTCAGGTCAGTTTGCTCTGAAGAAACTTGTCTGAAGCAAGCGAGCAATGTGCTATAAAGAGGAAAACGGTTTTGTAAAAAAAAAATATAAAAACGTGAAATAGGTTGACTAGCTGTTGTGGATGTTAGCTACAGTAACGTCAGATTATGCTCACTACTATCCAGTGTTGCTTCAATGAAATGTATTTTTGTTCTATATCATATTTTTGGGGGGGGGGGGGGGAGGGGGGGTTGGGGAGGTTTGGCACTTAAGGAGTAGTCCTTTGGATCGAAGTAAGCTCCTGGTAGACTTTCACAGGGAAAACTAGATTAAACAACTTCTCATAATAGCAAAAAGACAAGGAGGAAAAACAGAAACATGAGTAAAGGGTATTATAGATGCATCAACCCAGATACATTTGGGTACAAAGCTACAGAGTTCTTCTATCTACCTCTGATCCTCATCTCTTTGTGTAAGACAAAACGTAAGGAAAGGAAATTCTGTTTAAATTCTGTATAACTTCTAATGACTGAAAATGCTATCATGTGTGACAGCTTTGGTAGCTTTGAAAACCCAGTACAGTTCTTATGCTAGGTAGTCTTAGCTTCCACAAAAATAGCGCATAAGTATTAACACTTTTGCAGCTTCTAACTACAGTTTGAAATTCTCAAATTCTCAATACTCAGTTCTCCCAGACTGTCAATGTAGCTCCTTCCCAAAATACAAAATTCACATAAATGAAAGAAAACAGAAATTCAATAGTTGTAAGTCCTGATAAAGTACTTGCTAAGATGAGAGACCCAGAGGGGTGCAAGTATGATTTAGTGATAAAAATAATATTTTTACATAGTAGTGCATAGTACGTAGTAGTGCATCATGTCAATCCTTTTACTGTGGAAGTACAAACAAGTAGGACCAGAAAATGATCCAACGGATGGCACACCTCCCCTACAAGGACAGGCTGAAAGAGTTCAGCCTGGAGAAGAGAAGGTTCTGAGGTAGCCTAATAGTGGCCGTTCCTGTACCTCTAAAGGGGAGCTACAGGAAAGACAGGGAACAACTCTTTGGCAGGGTTGGTGGTGATGGAACATGGGGAAATGGTTTCAAGCTGAAAGAGGGTAGATTTAAGTTAAGGAAGAAGTATTTTACAATGGGAATGGTGAGGCACCAGAACAGGCTGCCTAGAAATGTGGTTGATGCCCTGTCTCAGAAGACTTTCAAGGCAAGGCTGTGTAAGGCCCTTGGGCAACCTGATCTAGTTGTGGTATCCCTGTTCATTGAAAGGGGGTTGGACTAGATGGCCTTCAGAGGTTATTCCCAACTCAAAAGATTATGTAATTCTATAAAGTAAACAGATAAGAATATTTTTAAAAGAATAAAACAAATTCCCCAATCAGAGAGCTAGTCTTTTTGTTCTTTCTGGTAAATACCTTTGATGTAAAATCAAGGTTTGGAATAGGTTGATGTAAAGTCAGAGCTACTTATTAACCTAGATTACTTGTATCTGCACCCATGGGATGCAGATATTGCAGTAAAACCACCTAGAGAAATTTCCAGGTACATAGAAATATACATATAATCAGTGGTAGTACAAGAAGCATAAAAACATTCCATAAAAGGAATGCACAGGTCAAGTTAGAAAATAGTGAACCATGTTTTGTTTTGTGTTAAAGGAAAAACCCAAATTACTGATAAGCTAGCTCACTAGAACAAATAAACATTTTCAATCCAAACTGCAAAGGGAAGGGCTAACTGGCCTGAGTTCTAGAGCATGGAAAGCTATGGAGCCTCACCTTCTCTTTCCTATTTTATTGCATCTGAGGTCTGCTAAGTTTGTAATTTACAATCACAAATATATCCATTAGCATTAATCTATCAATCTCCTAAGTGAAAGCAGAAATTATCTAATTCTAATGTATCTACAAAATGGTATAAAGGAGCTTAAAGTTAGAAACCAAGGGTAATGTCCAACAAACTAATGAAATAAACTGAGTATCCTTGAAAAGTAATTCACTTAGATATTTTTATGTCCTCAATCCTGTCAACGTATCTTATTCAAAAGAGATACAAATATTGGAAGTATTCATTCATCTAGTATAATAAACACTAGTCCTGCAGCATAGAGTAACAAATAATTTAAAAACTGACTTTTTTGATATTGCACTATTGTAGTGAAAAGGAACTAATTGATAGTGGATTTACTCTTAAGCAGTTGTTTGCTGGAATTGTATTAGCCTGCTTTCTCAGATAGGTCACATTCTGTTTCTGGAAATTTTTATTTCCTTGGACATAGAGATTAAATTTTTGCACTAAGATAAATGAATAACTGATTTCAAAAAGGAGGATTGGAATGACCCTAATGTAATGTAATACAAATATTTTAAAAAAATTTATTCAGTGGAAATATCAACAGCAGTTTGGCCCAGAATTATAATTGCTTATGTCTTTGTAATTTTGTTTGTGTATGACTACAGCAGCATTTAGCAGACTACAGCTATTATTGATCTACAAGTAAGAGAAATTTTATAATGACAAAAAAAAAAAAAAAAAAAAAAAAAAAAAAAAAAAAAAAAGTAATAGTAACTAAGTAGCCATTTTTATCAGGATTCCATATCGTTTCATCATGTGGCAAGTTGTTTCTGTGCTGAAGAACAGTGCTGGGGAGCTGCATGCTCTTCCTGTGTCTGGCCCTGGTGGTATCAGTTTATGTGAGTTTTATCTCTTCAAGAAGAATATTCTCTGAGAAGAGACAAACTACAGTCCCCAGAAGTCTCCAGTTTTCCCTGTGTGATTTCCAAATAAAGGAGATAGTATAGTACAGCAATGGGGAAGAAGACTATCTTCTGTTTCTGGCAGAAGAGCAAGCAATACGGTCAGAACTTCTCTCTCTCCCATTTGTTTGATTTATTACCTGTAACCCCTTTTCATATCATATTGTCTTACATTCTTACTTCATTTTCAGTAAATTAGTTATCCCTCCTTATCTTGGTTGTGCCCTCTGTAATTCTTCCCCCCATCCCGGAAAAAGGAAAGGTAGGGGAGGGGAAGCCCTGTTGCTGGTGCTACAATCAACTGAACTGTGACACACACATATATAAAGAATTTTCTTCTATTGCTTTCTTCCCTTGGGCCAAATATTGGTTAGGGCCTCATTCCTTAAAACTAGCTAAGAGACTCTTCTGAAATATGATGAGCTCTTGCATTAAATCCTGAAGGGCAAAACAACATGAAAGCACTTCTATTGTCAGATGTATACAGTTTAATACTTAAATTCTGTGATGAATAGAATACTTTGCAGTAGAACTTTTGCCTTTCATATTGGAAATGAAGAGTTCCTTCAGACTGCAAATCTTGGAAAAACAGTTCAATTTGAGCTGCATGTTTTAAGATTTTTTTCTCGCTGAAATTCTGCTTTCACATTTTCAAAATGTAGTGTCTCTCTTTTAGCTGATTTAAGAGCTATGCTTTCACTAAAGAATGGATAACAGAATAGCATCTATTAAGAGCTGTTTACCTGAAATCTGTTACATGATTATTATCCTGGGATGAGAACTGCAACTTTAAGAAAAACTCACACTGGCTCTGCTCAAGGAGAGTGCATCAAATGTTGTATGGATACGGTCAACCTAAAAAGGAAGAATGCCAAATAGGTAAAAGGTGCAAGTCTGGAGGCAGTGATGTGTTGCCAGCGAGTTAGCCATATCCTTCACAGTCAGAGGCAGCTCTAGTAAGTTTTGCAATTAGACAGCTCATTCATAGATATATAGGAATAATGCATGTCTAATTAGCTACCCATTTACTTACGAAAGTTATCATTAATATATTTTTTCACAAGACTTAGAAATGAAAATTACACAACATGTTTTGCCTACTTTGTTTTATCTGCATTGCAGAACAAGTATTTACATTTTATGTCTGTTTTTGTCAAAAGTTGGCTTAAATTTTATTCAATATTCAATAAATGTGCATGAGACAAATGCTGTTTTATACTGTTTGGCATTATGTACTATGTAAGAAAGAATATTGTTACATTTTAAAGTTGTTTGATACAAAAACAGGATAGTAGTGGCTTAATACAGAATCATAGAATGGCTTGGGTTAGAAAGGACTTCAAAGATAATATAGTTTCAACCCCTTGTTGTGGGCAGTGATGCCAACCACTGGATCAGGATGCCCAGGGCCTCATACAACCTGCACTGGAATGCTTCCAGGGCAGCCTGTTTCAGTGCCTCACCATCCTCTCAGTAAAAAAATCTCCTCCTAATATCTAATTTAAATTTCACTTCTTTTAATTTAAAATCATTCTCCCTTCACTATTAGAGCACGGAAAAAGTTGTTTTCCTTCCTGTTTATAACCTTAAAGTACAGAAAAGCTGCAATGAGATCTCCTCAGATCTCTTCTCCAAACTAAACAAGCCCAGCTCCCTTGACCTTTCTTCACAGAAGGAGTTCTCCAGCTGTTTGACAATCTGTGGTACTCCTCTGCACTCACTCATAGCTGTGAAAATTGTACTGGGGGGGCCAAGGCCTGGACACAGTAATCCAGATGTGGTCATCCAACCAATTCATTATCCACCAAATAGTCCAGCCTTCACATCCATGTCTCCAGGTCAGAAACAAAGAAATGATGTGGGACCATGTCAAAGGTCTTACACAAGTCCAAGTAGGTGATATCAATCACTCTTCTTTTGTCCACCTCTTTTTTTCCATTCAGTCTAGTCAACAGAAAAATCTGTCCTTGCACTTTCTATCAGAGTATAATAGTTTAGTCACCCTTTATATGTCTGGATAGGTCAGTTATTGCTATATCTAATTCAAAATGATTAAGTACAGATAACAGATAACTAGTAATGAAGTTGAATCATATGTTTCCCAATCTGCTGCAAGTATGAAGAAAGGAAGAAACATCAAAAGGAGAAAAAGGTCAAGACTGAATACAAAATACGATAGAAAAATTAACTTTTTTTTTCCCATGAAAAGCTGAACTTAGAGTTCATGTTGAGTATTAAATATTTGATGGAAAACTTATTTTTGGCTATTAGAAGTAGAGTTTCCCAGTCTACAGGAAAATGTCTGGCTTGACCTCAATCTTTCAGGAATCACTGCATTTTCATATAAATAACAATACTTAGATTACTCTTCGGAATGGAAACGAAATAGGCAAAGTTCCTTTTGCTTTATGTACTATGTTAAAACAGCTACGTGGCTGCGTAGAGGACAGAAGTGTTCCCTCCATTTTTTCCACTGACTTAGAACAAATCATTCGATATTCTTGAGATTCTGAGTAGAAATCATTTAGCTTTCTTGAATCTCTGAGTTCACCTCTACAGGAGAACAGATGTCCACAGTTCTTCAGGATGCTTCTAAAGTTTTTCTTTTTTTCTTTTTTCCTTCTTTTTTTCTTTTCTTTTGGGCTCTGCTGGATACAATTTAATTCTATATTACAGCAAGTAAGTAGCAATAATGCTTTTTATTACAGGGTTATAGAAAGGGCTCAGATTTGGACCCAGATCCTCCACAGTTGACAAAGCATGAGAATATTCCATGCCTTACTGGCTAAACATGCTTTATGCAGCCTGGAATGGATTGCTGTGTTTTAACCTTTGCTTCCAGCCTTTACTGTCATAAACTATGCTTGCTGCTCCCCATTTTTACTTTGTACTGTTTCACTTTTCTCCTTGGACAGCAGATTTCTCCTACTGCCAGCTGTAGCAGTAGTCATATTAAAACTGAGTTATTAAGTTTGTTGGAATTATCCATGCTGATTAATTTTGGAAGAATGGTGGAGAATATATATTCTACCTGGTAGACTATGATCTGAGTTGACAGGTTTGGTTGAAATATGTTTACTCAAGACTCCCATTGCACCTCACTTGCAGAGTGTGTCCACTACTCTAAAGCAAGGCCACTGAGTAACAACAGCAGGCTTTGAGAATTTATTTGTGCATGTCCCAGCATTCTGTATTAATGTATCAAAGCATCTATGCATCCTCAGCAATCAAACAGGTAATCTGAGTAGCACAACAGAGACTTTGCAGGTGTCTCTGTTATGCATAACATGATTTATCTCATTGGATCAACTTCGAGTAAAACTGAGCTGGTAGATGCAGTTCTTATCATTGACTTTCACACTGTATATCCCTCTAGCTGTCATTTTATATAGTTTTCAGCTTTAATTTAAGTGTTAGTTAAATGCTATCTTTCATATTCTACATGTAAACATAGGTTATTTACCAGTACTGCTTCAGGCATACAATTTGTTTTTGTTTTGTTTTATATATTTAGCTATCATTAGTTTAGCTAACTGATTCATAATTAGACAATATGTTTGTATTACTAAGCATAAGATTATTCATTCACATACTGTGCTGTACATATGAGGTCTGTCATTATTCAGATGGGATTATATCATTTGGATTCATATTTATATTACATTATTCTATCCAATACTCTTCAAATAGACTGGGAGAAGAGGGCAGAATTAAATCCTTACACTGTGCCTAAATTCTGAACTCATGTCAGTAAATACGTGAAAACTAATGCAAGCACTGAATTGGTCATTTATGGAATTTACTCCTGGGTTAACTTCATAAGTGTTCTCTACTACAAAAGTGACACTAAAAAACCTCTATATGCCTTTGGTTTTCCCTTGTACATTGGGTGTCTGTCAACGGTTTATGGGCTGGTCCGGCCCAGTTCCGTGACCAGCAGGGCGGAGGGATCTGCGGATCTGCGCCTCTGGAAAAGGGGAAGCAGGGGACCCCAAAATACTTGAAAAAACAACAGCACTGATCTGAGGTGGAACAAATGATTTTACTAAATATAGTATTAGTAAACTACAAAGAGAGAGAGAGAGAGAGTCTGTTTGAATTGTATAGACCTCACCACAATCCTGGGGTGAGAAGTGCAGTCCAGTTGAGTGACTGAAGTACAGACGGCGAAGTGCAGATGGCGAAACGCAGGTGGCGAAGCGCAGGCGGCGAAGCGCAGACAGCGAAGCGCAGGCAAAGAAGAAGGCTCAGGTGACCTTGCATGGAGTTATATCCCCTTGCTGACCGCAAAGCCTCCTGGGGAAATGTAGTTCTTCTCCGACGGACGAACATTCGGCAGATATCAAACCCCACCCCCAGTGCATTACATGATGTTATGGTGTGGAATACTGATGACCAAAAATCATAAAACCATGACAGTGTCCAAAATTTTGGCTTGGCTGAGCTGCACAGAAGAGAAATTTTCTTATTGTCTTGGGACACATATAAGATGTATAATATCATTAATGTATGTAAGTAACAAAACTTATTTTAACTTTTCTATATTTATTAAAATTTACAAAAATGAAAGCAACAAAAATATAAAACTGGTGTCACATTTGACAGGTTTTGTGAAACTAATGCATCAGTGTCCAGTATGGTGAAAGTGGGTGCAATGAGTTCTTAAGGTTCTCCTCAGATCTAATTTTACCTTCCTGTGCTTCATCCTTGAAAACAACTGTTCACAAATGTACATACTGCCATGAAGTGATGACATTAATAACACGTGATTGTGAAGTGAGGGACAGTTTTCTTTGGTAAGCTAGGTCATACAAATGTCTGGTAAAGAGTTATCATTGAATTTTTCTTTTAGTTGAATGGCTGATTGCTGCTCTATTTATTCAATTTTTAAATTCATAGATAATGCATTTAGATCAACTGAAAATGGAATAACATATATACAAAAAAATTGATGAATTTTTTGGCAATCTTGAAACTTCTTCTCAAATTTCTTTATCAGAAGGAAGGCTCCCTTTATTGGAAGGCAAGGCTGCATGTTTTTCACTGTTCACAGGAATGTGTTTAGCCAATGTATCAAAATACATAAAATTATTTGCCACAACTTTAGCTTGCCATAGTGTAATTTTCATTTCAATCTGTTTTGATTTGCAACCTAGCACAGGTAAATGTTTGTGACCTTGAAGATGCACGTGTAGATCATTTGAATGAGGGATCCACCAAAATGCTAAATTCGTGAGCAATTTTTCATCTTGAAATTCTGGCACAAATTTTCCTTTTGATTCCATAGAGGATTTTATTTCATTTCACAAATCATAAAATCTTTTCAGTATTTTACCCCATCTTAGTCACCTTACTTCAGAAAAGTAAATAACATCCCCATAATCAGTATCCATGATTTTGAAGAATTCACCAAGTGTCTCACATGCGTGTAATGTTTAACACACATACGTTTTGGTTCAACTGTGTGTAGCAGGTGTGAGATACAGTCACCACTTCACTGCACTTCCCCCTCTGCAGCAGTCTTGCTGCCTAAACAGTCCCCACTTGAGCTACACAAAATCAACTCATTAAAAATTATCACTGAAAATCATATAGAATGATAAAAGTTTATGATCTTGTGGGGAGCCATTAATAGCTGTCCAGGGTCACATATGGCCCATGGGTTATAGGAAGTAGTACAGAGCAGCCTGATGTGCAATGAGACATTTTAAACCACCCTGCACAAGACTGGCTTTGTGGGCAAAAGTATCCTCATTCCCACTGCTATCTAGCCACATGGACTATTCCCATCTTCCTTTGTACTGACAGAATAGAATCTTTTGCGCTGCTGTAATCTTTCATTAAATCCAAATTGGTTTCAGAAAAACTATCAAGAAAATTACATATACCACAACTTATTGCCAATAAACAAAAGCACTCTTTTATACTTTTAGATCTCTAAATAACAATAAATATCACTTAGAACAGAAAATATTTATAGTGATATAAAACCAGACAGTATGTCCCAAAAAGAAATTTGATTTTTAAATGGACATGCTTTTTTCTCCCTCCACTGTATTTCTGCAAGACAACCTTGCTGCAGTTCTGATTCAAGACACCACAACTCTGCCAGTCAAAAAATATTGCAACAATCATCTGTTTAGGAACAGGAGTTGCTGAAAGGCGCACTTAATGCTTACTTTCATTCAAACTTTTCTTTCTTTCTCGTATCTCATACATGAAAACTGCACTGATTACAATTCACAGATTTCCCATGGTGAGTAAATTCACAGTCTGATTACAGATTAAACATAGACCTCTCAAGTTCGGATATTCCATCTCTGCTTTTCCAGTATTTTGGTTCATTAGTGACAAGGAAAATTAAGAATAATAGAGCAGTTTATCAATAGGAACAAAGGAAAGCTAAAATTTCCTATCCAAAGCTCTCCAATGGCTTTTTATTTATTACCTTCCAGAAAAAAGAAAAAAAGAAGAAAAAAAAAAAAAGTAAGTTCATATGCACAGAAATAGGAGAAAAAAAAAAAGCAGAAATAAAGAAGTCTGCACAAATCTGTGGAAAGTATCAAAGCTTTTCTGAGAAGGTTTGAAGAGAGGACACTGTCCTGTTCCTTCTCAATGAGTTCACACATCACTAGTGGTCATCTAATGAACATATGCGAGTCCATGCTGAAAGCTGAAAAGTCTTTCTGTCATTTGGATCAAATATGTGAGTTGTTACTGTTAAATACTAATTATTTTTAATATTATTATTTATGCAGTTGTTTTTAAGAGATTTAAAAATCCACTTATTTTAAGCTGCAAGGATAAATGAGTTCACATCAATTTCTTAGATCTGACTGAAAAAAAAATGATTAAAGTACCTTGATATTCTACTTTACTCTAATCTGCACATGTTGTAATTGTGAGGATAATTGGCTGTATATCTCTACTTTACAGCAGGCGCTGAATGGTGTCTTCATGTCTCATTTTTTATAAACAGATTACATTCACTTGTATACTATAGAGTATTAACATAAATAATTATCTCTATAGGAGCTGACAAGATAAAAACATGTATTATGGTATGCATTTCAATAGAACTTGAAATGGTTCATACCAACTAAGAAAACTTGTAAATTATAGTAGAGAATTTTAAAATAGATGTTATGTATTAATAACTGCTCTTGTAAAATGTTGTCTATCTCCTGACTGTATTTTTCCTGTGTCTTGCATGTGTGATATACATATCGTAATGTATCCTTACATTTAGAGCTCTTAGTCTTAGGATTTAAATCATCTTTAATGTTTATTCATTTGGTTTTGTCTTTTAATTGTATGCTCTCATATTTAATTAAGCTTTTTTGTGGCATCTGCTCCAGTAGTGCTATATAAATGTTATGATTCATACATTTATGATTCATAAATATTTTCTTCCAGGAAAAATCAACACAGAACTGCCAACACCTACACATAACTTGAAGAGCTATAAGATGCCTGAGGCTAAAAGTGTGGTAAAATTTTTCCAGACTTTGTGAAACAAAGTTAGAAAACTGCATCTGTTATTAATTCTCATTATAGCACTCAGTTTGTTTTAACATTAACATACAAACTGTTGGAAGACCTGCTACATTGTTTCTTTTTGGAACAGAACTATTTTCTCCTTCAAGTGTGCTAGGAATTATCTTTTTGCAATTTATACTGGTCACATTTTTTGTCTTTCAAAGTCACATCCAATGTAATCTCACTGTTATGCGGCAAGTTGTTGTGTGATCTATCTTTTCTCCCTAATGTTACTGTCAAGTTCCAGGCAGACATTTACAACCATGAAGATACCTCATGCTTATTACTGGATCATCCCATATAATCTGGATTTAACACATTTGATATTTCTCATGTATTGGCATTCAGTACTGTGTCTGTATAGTAAGAAAATCAGATAGTAGATGTGAACGCTAAAAAAGACTTTTGCTTGGCTCTTCATCTGCTTTTTCTGTTTTTGTTACAAACTGAAGTATCTGTAGCCTCCAGTAACGTCTTCTCTTGACTGAGAATGTGCAGACTTTTAAATATACAGATGAAGTTTTCAGGTATGCCAATTACTTGCTGCTGTGACAGTTGCCCTCCATTGTCTGATGGAGAGGAATTAATTCTCCTCTAAACAAACAACAACAACAAAAAGAGAGAAAGGGAAAAAAAAAGGAAAAAAAATTTTTGGGTTTAGTTTTCTTGTTCTAAGTAAGATTGAGGTATGTTTTCATGTTCTAATCATCGCTCAACTTATTGGAGATAGTAGAGGTAAAGACCAAATACTTTTTAAGAATTCAAATAGTTTATGAAATGTTTGTGTATGACTTCAAATTACTGGATCTGGTGAAAGATTTCCAGTTTGATATTCTTAATTCAGCTACTGTCCTTTTTCAGAAATGTTAAAAAACAGTTCAGATAGGATTAATTTTGTTCTGAAAACAGTTCCTTCCCCTATAAAATAGATGTGTTACTTAAGATGAATGACTATTTGCAACCCTATGGATAATTTAAAATATCAGTTAAAATTAATAACATATCTTGAGTTTTTTGCTTTTTTTTTTTTTTTTAAATAATAAAGGAATTTCAGATTTCCACAGTTAATTAACTAATAACAGGTATAGGCAGCTAAATAGGTTGTTTGAAAATTGTTTTGAAAATTTATCATCTTATAATACAAACGTAAATCTAAACCTTGGCATAACTTTCTTTCTGAAGGGGCTCTTTGGGTACTTTTTACTTTGCAAAAGGAATTTCCGCTAGCACAGTTTTGGAGTACAGAGAAATTATTAGTATATACAGTTTGTAATCAGTAGTAACATATCACCAGGATAAGAATTTGCATCCTCATAGTACTGGTAAATTCCTTCTGGAGAGGGACCAGTCGTCAGCCAGGAGGGGAGGGGTTGTTGTTGCTTGAAATGCTGGCATTCAACTCAGTATGCTTTTTCCTAGGTTTTTGTATCTTTTCAAATTGATGCTCTTTTCTCAAGTCCTTGAGTTATGAATTATTTCCATCTGTGCTTCTGTCTTTGTTCTTTCTTATCTTTCATAGAGTTAGCTTTTGTTCCTTCTCACAGCTCAACAGCCACTTTGTCAGTAAATTCAAGCTGAGGTTGGAAAGCTGTGCTTTAAAAAAGGCAGACTCTTTGTATCACACGTAGCTGCATCCCCAGGCTGGGTTATAGTAACATCATTTCTGAATGATCAAAATGTTGAGTCTTTTAGATCCAGCTCTAAATACAATAAATAGCCTTCCTCCCGATTCTGTAGTATCACCTCATGCTGAAGATGTTTGTGAAAAAAATTAATTATCTTTTTCAGTCACCTTCAATGTGGCTGTAATTTACAATCTAAAGAGAACAAAGTTTTTCAAAAGTACATCATTATAGTTTCTATTGTGTGTGCATATTGGGAATTGAAATCTTTTTGGTGGGAACCATTGTTTTGCTTAATAGAAATATACAACAGTGGCACATATGACCAAATAATAAGCCAACTGGGAAGGGAAGAAGTTACATTTGCATTGCGGAAAAAGGATAAAAGAAAGGAAAGAAAACAAGAAAAGGAATAAAGTTCAGAGTTTACTGTAAAATGAGAAGAACCAACTACTGAGGAGAAGTTCTCCAAAGTGGATATTTTAATTATTTATGAAATGGTTTTCTATAGGGCAACAGTAGTTCTGAAGCTATTCCTAAGTTTTGTTTTTTTTGTGTGTGTATGTGGCTTTTTTTGTTGTTGCTGTTTTTGTTTTTTTGATTTTCAGATTTTCACTCAAACTTTGTTATTTCTGACCCATGGCTAACAATGCTCCTCTCCATTTTCTCTATTTTTACTGACCCTGTGGCTAACATTAGCACTTGTTCCCTGGCAGGGCTCTGAAATATTTTCTGAGCCACTGCAAGTCAAAGAATCCCTCACTTTGGTGAAGGTATGCTGGTAGTCACAGTGAAAGTGGCATTCACTGGTCCTGTCTTTTGTAAGGAGACCAAAGCATTCATATACTATGACAACTGCTTCTAAAGCAATTTTAAAGCGTTGTCGCCCAACAAGCGACAATGCTGAGCTAGCATGTGTAGGATCAGAAAAAATATATTGATTTTATTGGCTTCTACACACAATCTTTCTGCAGTGTCAGTTGGATATTGTAGAGGGAATTTCATTGAAATAATCCACAGTTTTAGATAAAAGTTAGAAGAAATCCTGGACAGATTTCTTATGTTCTTATGTTCATATATGTTTACACAGGCACTTGGTACATACAACAGTTATTACTGCCTACTTTATAGCTGCAAATTCTCTAAAACAAGTAGACATAATTTAATGATGACAGTCCAAAACAGACCAACAGATTACCTATAACATTCATTTCATATTATAGCCTCTTTACCATACAATTTATATGAACAAAAACAAGCACCTGGCTAACTGGGCACTTGTACAAGATTAGCCAAAATATCATTGCTTCCAAAGCTTCTTCAGAAGAGCTTCTTAGATGTTATGTGACTTAACTATAATATGCACCTTCTGCTTATAGTTTTGTCCTTCAAAATGTGATATAGCTTTGCTCAAGTTACCAGCTTCTTTATACAGCATGTGTCATGTTGAAGTTGGAAATCTGTGATGATCCCATGATATTCCACTGATCTGTCTTACATTTACATTAAGGGACATGGGACTTAATATGCATTAAAAATGACTGTGGAAGACTGACCAGTGAGAAGAATGATTATGATTCATTTCAGTGTCAGCTCATAATAAACTACTTGTAAGAAATAGAAAATATCCTTTTTCAGAAGATGGTACAAAAAGGTATATATCCTGACTCAGATTTGATTCTGTCAGATTCTAATGTGTTTGTCATTATCATATCCTATTTTTTTTTACAAAGTTTTTATTAGATATTAAATTTGAAATATTTTTCTAATTGCTTTTTGTAAGTCTGCAAGGAGCATGCAGACAATGGCATGAACATTCAGTACTTCAATGTTATCCTTCCTGTTTGCTTTATTATTATCAGCACAGAATCTCGGCGTTTTGTCGTAGGTGTATGGTAGATACAAAAGTAAGTAAACTTACAGGGTCTGGTATATTTCTGAGTGAAATCCAATTTTTCCTGTAGAAATGCATGAACTCCATTATTTGTGTTTACCTTATTCTATACTACCAATTACTGTATTTGTTTTCCAGTTACAAAGAAATGAGATGTAGTGATTGACTGGTTCACCTAAGGCCATTCAGCAAATCCGTGACGGGTTGTAAAACAGAAGCCAATAGTATTCTTCTCTAGCTGCTACTTAATGTAGGGTTTATCTGTGTCCTAAAGAATTGGAGCCCAGTTTTGTTGACTTTTTTTTCTTTTTAGCCACATATTAATTTTCATAAAAGAAAAATGGGTATACATAATGTAATTAAAATAATGG